>NC_141691.1:1071843481-1081843481 GCF_964263255.1 Lissotriton vulgaris | reverse complement strand
GGAAAGATCCCTGACTCAGTAAAATCCGGCCAGTCCTCCCCATTCTGAAAAAGCCATTGCTGGATCCAGCCTCCCCTGACAACTTCCGACCCATATCCAGCATCCCCCTCAAAGCAGAAGTTCTGGAGAAGTGTGTGCAACAGCAGCTAAGTCTACATATAAACAACTTCCACCTACTTGATAATAATAATAATAATACGGAATTTTATAAAGCGCGAACAGCTACCTCGCGAGGAGGTGTCCCGGCGCTATATGAACAAGATATTTTTTACCATGAGGGCTAGAGATGGTGACGTCTAGCGCGGTTGGGCAAACAGCCAGGTTTTCAGCAAACACTTGAAGCATAACTCGGAGGGGGCCTGTTGAAGAGCAGGGGGCAGGGAGTTCCAAAGTGTCGCCACATTGGCCGAAAAAGTTCGTCCTCCCAGCCGAGCTCTTTTTGCTCTAGGAACTGCAATCTGAACATGGTTGTTGGATCTGAGGGAGCGAGCTTGGGTGTATCTTGGCAGTCAGGCTTTCAGATAGTTTGGACAGTTGCCGTACAAAGATCTGAAGGCCAGTGTAAGTGCCTTACATTTTATTCTGCTTGCTACTGGTAGCCAATGAAGGGATAGAAGGTGCGGAGAGACTGAATGCTTGAAGGGGATCCGCATTAATAGTCTCGCAGCCGCGTTTTGGACCAGTTGCAGTTGCTGTATAAGGTACTTTGGTAAGCCCAGGTACAGGCCATTAGCGTAATCCAGCCTAGATGTCACTGTGGCATGGATTACAGTTTTTCGGCAACTTGCTGGTAAGAGTCGTAGAATGACTTCCAATCCGGATTTTGACCTGGGCACAGCACTGAAACCACCATGCTCCACATTAGGGCTAATGCCCTCCAAGCCCTTGACCAAGGCAAAACCTGTCTCCTAATCCTAAATCCTATCCTCGGCCTTCGACACGGTCAACCATGAAAAACTACTCGAACGCCTCAAACTCAGGATGGGATTGGAGGGCACAGTTCTTGAATGATTCAGGTCCTTCCTCCAAAACCGATCACAAAGATTCCTAATCAACGGCAACCTATCGGCACCATGCCCAGCCCCAGTCATGGTTGGAGTCCCTCAAGGATCAACCCTATCATCCACCCTCTTCAACCTTTACCTAGAGCCGCTCACCCAAGTACAGCGCACTGCTAACATTTCCTACCATATGCACGCTGATGACACTCAGATATACATTAAAACCTCATCTCACGAAGAGATTCTCTCCCTGAATGAAGCTCTGAAACTCACGGTCCAATGGCTCACATCCAATCAACTCAAACTCAACGCAAAGAAAACATAATTTCTCCTTATCTCCCCTTCCAACACCAACCCTCAGATTCAATCATGGATTGAAGCTATCACAGCTTTAAATTGCCCACTGACAATCGTAGATTCGGCCAAATCCCTGGGAATCATCCTTGACAGCAACCTGAACATGCAGGACCACATCAATTCGATGGCCAAATTAGCCAGATTCCACCTGAGCTACGTTAGGAAATTGAAACCCTTCCTTGATGCACCGACCTAAAAATGGCAGTCCAAGCACTTGTCATCTCCAGACTGGATTATGGCTGTTCTACCCTCTCGGGTTTACCCAAGATCTCCCTTGCACCTTAAAAGCCTGCCTCAGTGCAGCTGCCAGACTACTTACCGGCACAAGGAAATTCAACCATATTTCCCCACACTGAAAGCTCTGAACTGGCTTCACCTTGAAGCAAGAATACAGCTCAAACTAGCCTGCATCAGGCACAAGCCTTTATATTCCAACTCCCCTGCATACCTTGCACTGAAACTTGTGATTTCTGGAGGAATCAGAAACTCCCGGTCGACAGAGACCTCCTGCCCACCAGCACGCTTTCGGCGGGAAAAAACTTACAACCGGGCCTTCTCCAGGGCTGCTCCAAGAATATGGAACTCTCTCCCACCTGTCATCAGAAGAAACACCTCTCTGGCTCGCTTCAAAAAGGATGCCAAAACCTTCCTGATGGGTACATTTCTCACTTAACCTTAGCCTCATCCACCACTTTGGCTCTGATCTTCGGCTGCCTACCGCCTCTCTTCCGATTACCTAATCACCCCAACAAGAACTCTGGGAACTCATCTCAAGTAATTGTAAACTGTAAATATATTGTCTCGCCTTGAGTAACTGTGAATGTAATCTGTAAATACGTGCCCTCTCTCTCGTATGTATCCTGCCCCCCCCCCCCCCCCATTCGATCCTGTACATGTTGATGCTAAGCCGGTCTAGGCAATGCTATGTTTTCCTGTAAAGCGCTCTGATACCCTAACTGCGCTGTATAAAACACACAAATAAATAAATAAATAAATAAATAAATAATTGTGGCTACTCTAACCATAGATTCCTCCATTTCCAGATTGGAAAAATAAATGAGCAGTTCCATAGCATATGGGAAATGTTGTCATATTAGGAGGATCAACGCGGACAGGAGACTACAGCATTTAGGTAGATTCTATTAATCCTCACAGGGAAGAGGTATGCCCGATTCAAGATAAATAACTGAATAAGCTTAAACTTGGCATTTCTTGAGATTCTGTGAAGATATTCAAGTGCTTTAGTACACGCTTTTTAGGTGGAGCCTGGGCAGCACATGAGCTGCTCTGTAAGGCATGCTGTGTTCAGGTATAGACTTGAAGATCTGCGCACTGTCCACCCATATTTTTCATTGGCTTGTGTCATTGTCCTGTGTAAATGATGGCTTCTGATTGGTTGATAGGCTTATTAGTCCCTCATTAGTACTCTGTTGTTAACACACATAAGGACTTGCCCTCTTACATGTGTCCTTACTCGGGAGCTTTCATTAGCAGCTCGGGAGCACTATTTAGATAATGTTTTGCTGAAGTAGGCACGACATGTGCAGCTTGCTAAACACTATTTATTTATTTATTTACAATTGAAGGCTTTTTTAATCTGTGCGGCACCTTGCGCTTTCCACGCTGCTATACTTATCTGGCACGCAACTTCTTGCTTCCAAGGGCTTACCTGCTGGCAGAATGAGGCCATGCACAGTTGCATCAGCACTCGTGCTTAAAAATAAAATAAAAAGTGTGTGCATTTTTCAAATACATACCAAGACAAAAGTGTGCATGCTTAAAATACATACCACAACAAAGTAGAGCAACTGCGTTTTTATTTCAGTTGCTCTGCTTCGTTGTGGTATGTATTTTAACCCCTTGCCTGCGCTGAACGTTCCGCGCTAGTGCAGAACGTTCTATTGCGCAGGCGGAGCCGCGACGTTCAACGGACGTGCGCAGCACTACCGAGGTAGTGCACGCGACGTCCGCGGAAACTTCGGCAGCAGCGATGGGGTTAAATGTATACACTTTTCTTGGGGGTATGTATCCTAAATGCCCACACACTTTTTAATTTCTTTTGTTGCACTTCAATGTTAATTTGGGTAATCCAATCGCCGCTTGAATCAGGACGCAGTAGGTGGGGTTAGCCACTGTGAGGTCACAGGACGCTATTGAAGCACGTTACTTACCTTCGGTAATGATATATCTGTAAGAAACAGTAGTTAGTGTTAGATTCCTTCCTTTAGAATATCACCAGGCATCAGACTGGATCCAGAAAGTTTTCGTCAGCAGTACCCCTGCGCGTCGGTAGGCGTCGTCTGAGGCTTCGTGTCCGTCGTCGGCGTCATGATCGCTGGGATGACGCCATTGGAGTACTTAAACGCCGCACTCGCGCGCTGACCTCATTTCTGTACATAGCTTTCCACGCTAGGAACGCAGAGCCATGCAAGAAACCGACACTGGTGCCATGAAACTAGGGCCCTCAAAGGGAGATACCTTAACCCTAGATATCGGTTCACAGAACGTGGGAGGATGGGTGGGGCAGTAAGGAATCTAACACCAACTACTGTTTCTTACAATTCCAATGATTCGAGGGAGCAGTTCACACTTCTTGAAAATATCACAGGGCCAAGGATTGTTGATTCCCAAGTTTTTATTCAAGTATCAGTCACAAAATGGCGACAGCTTCCATAATCAATTTCAATATCTCAAATGAATCCAAATTAATCAAAACATCAGACAGCCGACGCGTTTCGTCCAATGACGGACATCATCAGAGCTTTCAATAGTTATTTGACAAGTACATTTTTCCTATCCCAGTGTGAAACAGATAGTAACCAAATTCGAAATCTCTTTAATTAATAAGAACCAAGGTAGGACCTCAACTTCCCTTTCCTTCTTCTACGACTCCTATTCAGTTCTCACTGGACTATCCAAAGTTTCATTCATAGGTTAGCGTTTCTCCAAGCACCTTATAATACTCTTCATTCCTTATGAATCTCGTCTCCACTCTTCCAATCAGGTTCTTGATCAAATATCTCGAAGTTCAATAAGGGAAGTCTCAGTCAGCGGCGACGGGCATATCCTCTGTCCTCCGTCCGTACTGTTTCTTACAGATATAGCGTTACCGGGTAAGTAACTTGTGCATCTGAAAGAAACAGGTTAGTGTTAAGATTCCTTACCTTAGAATAGATACCGCAGCAATACTAACCCCGGTGGTGGGTCTGCGAACCAAGATCACTCCAGAAAATCCTGGAGAACGGAACTGCCGAAAAAGCCATCTCTCCGGACTTGGCTGTCCAGGCTGTAGTGCTTGGCAAACGAGTGAAGCGAGGCCCACGTAGCTGCCTGACAGATGTCCTGCAAGGGGACTCCCCGACCCAGGGCAGTAGTAGCCGCCATGGCCCGAGTAGAATAGGCGCGCAGCCCCACAGAAGGCTCCTTTTTTGCCAAGGGGTAACAGACCTTGATGCACAAAACGACCCACCGAGAGATGGTCTGCTTGTGCACCGCCCATCCCTTCTTAGCGCCCATGTAACTAACAAAGAGCTGGTGGTCCACCTGGAACTGGTGTGTGCGGTCTAGATAGAAGGAGAGTGCACGTTTTGGGTCCAGACAGTGGAGCCTCTCTTCCTCTTTCGAGGGATGCAGAGGCGGAAAGAAGGTGGGCAAGGTTATGGTCTGCCCAATATGAAAGTCTGTAACAACTTTGGGCAGGAAAGAAGGAAGAGTCCTCAGAACAACCTTGATGGACAGAGAGGAAAGGAGGCTTAGAAGACAGAGCCTGGAGCTCACTCACTCTCCTGGCAGAGGTGATGGCAACCAGGAATGCAGTTTTAAGAGTCAGAAGATGAAGAGGACAGTTATGAAGTGGCTCAAAAGGAGCGCGCATCAGATAAGTCAGTACAAGGTGCAAGTCCCACTGAGGCATCACGAAGGGAACAGGAGGAAACATGTGTGATGCCTTTCAAGAATCTATTTACAACAGGGGACTTGAAAAGAGAAGGCTGATTAGGAAGCCTTAAGAAAGCTGAAATGGCCGAGAGATAGCCTTTGATAGTGCCCAGAGCAGAGCCATGCTGGGCAAGAGAAAGAAGGAACAGGAGAAACTCTGAAAGGGGGCAGAAAGTGGATCCACAGCCTTTGCTGTGCACCATGCCACAAATTTGTTAGGGGTATACCGTTTTTGTGGAGGAACGCCTGCCTGCAAGAATCACATCACAGACTTCAGGAGGCAAGTCAAATGGCCTCAACTGACTCCGCTCAACCTCCACGCATGTAGGTGGAGACTGGACAGGTTCGGGTGGAGGACCGTGTTGCTTCGACAGAAGGCCCTTCTGAAGAGGCAGACGAATCGGGGGATCGACTGACATGTTGCGTAGCTCGGGATACCAGTATCTTCGTGCCCAGTCCGGAGCCACAAGGATGACTTGGGCCCGGTCTCGCCTGATCTTCTTCGGCACTCTGGGCAGAAGTGGTCTAGGCGGAAAGGCGTACAACAGACCGCAGCTCCACCTGGTCGTCCTCGACGCCTCCTGGGCCGCGTGGCTGCAACGACAAGCTTCACATCCGTACCTGATTGCTCCTTGACGACGTCTGGTTCCTCCCTGGTTCCACCCGGTCACTGGCTAGTGACCTAGACTCTGTCCCCTCTGCTTTCAGGTCCTCTTCATCTTAGATCCACCCTAGGATCCACCCAGACATCTTCCTCCTGGTCGCCTGCAGCATCTTCTTCCAAGGCTTGGTAGGAATCAAGGAGAAAACCTGACACACTTTGACACCTATGCACCCGCAGCCCGTGGGTGAGGTAACGCGAGTACTTCGGTGCTCCTGTATGGATTTACTACCCTAGTGTCTAGTTTTGTTAGTTGTACATTCCTAGTTAGACCGGAAGTGTCCTAAATCTTCGATTACTTACCTTTAAAGTTCCCATTGACTTTCTATTGACTCTCGCGTGAGTGTACTGACACTGCAAGCGCCGCCTGTGGGCCTCCCACTCCTAACCTAAGGGTCAGATAGTGTAGCCCCAGCGATTCTATAGGCCCTAGGTCTTCTCCTTTCCCAAGTCGTGGTTCTTATACCACTTACTTAGTATATGGTTTTACGCACCCCTAGGGCCTAACTGTAAATTGTGCTAATTAAAGTATTTCTAAGTGTAACTTGTTATGTGCTTTTGCCTCTGACCTCATAAAGAGTTCAGAAGAGTGTGTTAGTGAATAAATACATATATTTATATATATATCCTGTGTGGTGTCCTTTCATTTGGTATTCAAGGGGTTACATATGGTAAAACAGCTGGCTTTACACGCCCTCAAGAGTCTTTTAGCCTAGGACCTACGGGTATGTAGCGCGCTTTACAAATGTCACTGATTGATTGATTGATTGACTGTTCTGTCCACGCTACCACTAGGATAGCTGGTCTATAAGGTTGACTTACAACCATCACCATGAGGGTTGTTTGGACTGGTGCAAGGTGCTCACCAGAATAGTGAACATCATATACCATGCTAACTTCTCACTTTGGTGTGCAGCGGTTGGGATTAGAGCTTGCTGTTGTTTTACCACTTGTAATCTTGAGATATCATTTGAAAGATCACATAGGTACCTGTAGGTACATATAAAAACAAGTCTTAGTATACTTAAGTTCTACTGAACTTAGCTGTTGTAGAGCCTGGGCCTATCACACCCCGACTACAACTCCTAGATAGGTTCTGTAGGAAAACACATAGTGTAGGTAGGTGCAACACCACACCTCACTAGAAACCATGTCTCAGACAGTGAACCCCAGTGGTTCTCTGCCTGCAGAGGTAGATCCCTTGGGGGCTGCCTCGAGATATGAAGCCTTAGCCTTACAAGAATTGAGACAATTGTGTACTTCTAGAAGGATAAAACAGGGTTCAAACCCTACCCTCAAATTCCTAGTTGAGCTCCTAGAAGAGTATGATGCTCAAAAGACACCTGACTCAGGTGCTTCAGGTAGCTCAGATGTAGTCCTGCCCTCCACAGAGGATACAACTGATACTATAATACCAGATGAGGTAGAAGAAGTAGAGGAAGATGATTCTGTTCCTGAGACAAACAGCTAGGTCCCAGTCAGAAGACATAGCCAGGCTAACTTAAGCATACATGGGAGTCAGTATGGGCAGCCCTCATACAGAACCCGAAGTGGGCTTAACCAGGGGTAGAGAAGAGGGAGATCCCACTCCAGGAACTCTCTCAGATCTCATGCTTCAAATAGCTCTCATGGCCTTACTCAGAGAGGGATGACTTCCCCTCAGAGAAGGGAACATGAGGCAAAGATGAGAGAGGCTGTTCTTAGGATTGAAAGACTGGAACTTGAGATTGCCCTGGCCAAAGAGAAGCTTGCTCGTGCTAGAGAGCATAGAGAGAGTGGGTTAGAACCCACTTGTGGCAGCAATATCCCTAAGGATAAAGATAGGTCCTATGAAATTAGACACCTAAGCAAGATTGTGCCCCCCCCCCTATAAAGAAGGGGATGACATCCACAAATGGATTACTGCTTTGGGGAGGGCCTGCAAAGTGCAGCAGGTACCCCAAAGTCAGTGGGCAGCAATCTTATGGCTCTCCTTTTCTAGAGATAAGCTCCTCACAGTTAGTGATGGGGATGCTAACAAATACTCTGTCCTGAAGAGTGCTCTGATTGATGGGTTTGGCCTAACCACTGAACAGTATAGGTTGATGTTCAGAGGTACCCAGAAGACACAGACTCAGGACTGGACTGATTTTGTTGATTGTGCCACTACGGCTCTGGAAGGCTGGTTATTGGGAAGTTAAGTTAGGGACTATACAGGATTGTATAATTTGATCATGAGAGAGCAAATCCTTAGCAACTGTCAAAACCAGCTATTGCATGAGAACCTGATTGACTCTGATCTGACCTCTCCCCAAGAATTGGGAAAGAAGGCAGACAAATGGGTCAGAACCAGGATCAAGCAGAAAACCCAGAACCAAGGGGGTGATCAGAAAAAGCAGACCAGAAGGGTAACGAGCAGAAACAAAAAGACCAGAAGTCTTCACCAGGCCCCCAAAAAGCACAGGGGGAGGGTGGCTCCAAAAAGAACAAACAGAAACAAGAAGGTTCAAAGAAGCTCTGGTGTGGATACTGTAAATCAGTCTCTCACTGGTTTAGTGAGTGCACCAAGAAGGGCACAGCACCAACCACCATTGCCCCTAAGGCAACTGTTCCCCCTGGTCCAGCTGCTAGTGGTGGATCCCAGCAAGAGGGTGTAGTAGGGTTAAACCTGGGAACTGAGGTGGACTCTGGCCTAGTCAGAGTACCAACTAAGGCTGTTCTTTTCTGTGATGGGGTCATAGCAATGTCCTCTACTGTAAGTCCCAGTAATCTGAGCAAGTACAGACAGACACCTTGTATTAATGACAAGATGGCTCAGGCTTACAGGGACACATGTGCCAGTGTCACTATGGTGACACCTAACTTTGTGAACCCTGACCAGATCATACTAGGTGAAACCTACCTAGTGACCAATGCTAGCAATGCCACTACCTCTCATAGTATGGCAGTTGTTAACTTCTCCTGGGGAGGGGTAACTGGCCTCAAAAGAGTTGTTGTGAGTTCAGACCTTCCAGTAGAGTGTCTGTTAGGTAATGATCTTGAAACCTCAGTTTGGTCTGAGGTGGAGTATAGGACCCATGCAGAAATGCTGGGAATATCAGCACATGTCCTTGCTGTGACCAGGTCACAGGCCAAAAAGTGCTTACCTGAACAAGTGCTGGATCTTGAAACAATAGACCAGACACTACCCAAGAGAAAGAGCAAGAGGGTAAAGGCAGTGCCTTCCCCCCTGCCTCAGGTTGAGGATCAGCCCTCCCAGAAGGATGATCCTGAGATCCAAGAGGGAACCGTCCTGGAAGAACTTGAACCTGATCAGGTTGAGTTTCTTGGGACAGGGGGACCCTCAAGGGCAGATCTGAGGCAGGCTCAATTAGATTGTTCCTCTCTTGAACCCCTCAGACAACAGGCTACTGCTGAGGCTGCTGGGAATGCTCAAGGTACCCATAAAGTGTATTGGGATGATGGGCTCCTTTATTCAGAGGCTAAAGACCCCAAGCCTGGTGCTTTCAGGACGTTGGTTATACCTCTGCAATTTAGGGGCTTCCTTCTTACCTTGGCCCATGATATTCCCCTAGCAGGACACTTGGGCCAGAACAAGACTTGGGACAGGCTTGTCCCTCACTTTCACTGGCCCCATATGTCAGAAGATACCAAGGAGTTTTGGCGCTCCTGTGTTACCTGCCAAGCCAGTGGCAAATCAGGTGGCACAATAAAGGCCCCCCTCATACCACTACCTGTGGTGGGGGTACTCTTTGAAAGAGTGGGGATAGACATTGTAGGACCAATGGACCCCCAAACAGCATCTGGGCACAGAATTATACTGGTGGTAGAGGATCATGCCACCAGGTATCCAGAAGCTATTCCCCTGAGGACCACAACAGCTCCTGTTGTGGCAAGAACCCTACTTAGAGTTTTCTCCTGAGTGGGCTTTGCAAAGGAGGTTGTCTCTGACAGGGGTGCAAACTTCATATCAGGATATCTAACTGCAATGTGGAAGGAGGGTGGTGTCAACTATAAGTTCTCCACCTCCTATCACCCACGGTGCAATGGGTTTGTGGAAAGATTCAACAAGACCCTCAAAGGGATGATAAAAGGGTTACCTGAAAAGCTGAGGCGAAGATAGACATCCTTTTACCCTGCCTTCCGTTTGCTTACAGAGAGGTCCCACAAAGGGGGGTTGGCTACAGCCCTTTTGAGCTTTTGTTTGGGCATCCTGTAAGAGGACCCCTATGTCTTGTGAAGGAAGGATGAGAGTTACCTCTCAAAAAGCCTAAACTTGACATAGTGGACTATGTACTTGGCCTCCGCTCCAGGATGGCTGAGTATATGGAGAAGGCTTCCAAAAACCTTGAGGCCAGCCAAGAACTTCAGAAAGCTTGGCATGATCAAAAGGCTGTGCTGACTGTGTACCAGCCAGGACAGAACGTATGGGTGTTGGAGCCAGTGGCCCCAGCAGCACTCCAGGACAAATGGTCTGGACCATATACAATATTTGAACAGAAGGGCAATGTCACCTACTTGGTGGACCTTGGGACTCCCAGAAGCCCCCACAGGGTGCTTCATGTCAACAGACTAAAAGCATTTGTCGACAGGGCAGACATGGGCTTGCTCATGGCTACAGATGAGGGGCAGGAGGAAGAGAGTGACCCTCTCTCAGACCTGCTTACTCAGAACCCTGATGATGGGTCAGTAGATGGTGTTGTCTTTGCTGACAGCCTCTCTGAACATCAGCAACAGGACTGCAGACAAGTTCTTCAGTCCTTCAGCCATCTGTTTTCCCTGACCCCAAGTCAGACAAACTGGTGCACCCATGAGGTGGACACTGGTGACAGTCTGCCTGTCAAGAGTAACATCTACAGGCAACCTGACCATGTTAGGGACTGCATTAGGACAGAGGTCCAAAAGATGTTGGAGCTGGGAGTCATTGAGCCCTCAGAGAGCCCTTGGGCCAGTCCAGTAGTCCTGATGCCAAAACCTCACACCCAAGATGGTAAGAGAGAGATGAGGTTTTGTGTGGACTACAGAGGTCTCAATGCTGTCACTAGGACAGATGCCCACCCCATCCCCAGGGCAGATGAGCGCATTGATAGATTGGCTTCTGCAAGTTCTTGAGCACATTTGACCTGACAGCAGGCTACTGGCAAATCAGATTAGCTGAGGAAGCAAAAGCCAAGACAGCATTTTCGACCCCAGGAGGACATTATCAATTGGTGGTAATGCCCTTTGGTTTGAAGAATGCTCCTGCCACTTTCCAAAGGCTGGTGAATCAAGTTCTCACAGGATTGGATGGCTATTGTGCAGCTTATCTAGATGATATTGCTGTCTTTAGCTCCACCTGGGAGGATCACCTGGTCCACCTGAGGAATGTTTTAGAGGCTCTGCAAAAGGCAGGCCTCACTATCAAGGCTACAAAGTGCTAGATAGGGCAGAGCAAGGTGCCCACTAGAATAGTAGACATCATATGCCAGGCTATCTTCTCACAGACCATGCCAGGGACTGTATCAGGACAGAGGTCCAAAAGATGTTGGAGTTGGGAGTCATTGAGCCCTCAGAGAGCCCTTGGGCCAGTCCAGTACTCCTGGTGCCAAAACCTCACACCCAAGATGGTAAGAGAGAGATGAGGTTTTGTGTGGACTACAGAGGTCTCAATGCTGTCACTAGGACAGATGCCCACCCCATCCCCAGGGCAGATGAGCTCATTGATAGATTTGCTTCTGTCAAGTTCTTGAGCACATTTGACCTGAGAGCAGGCTACTGGCAAATCAGATTAGCTGAGGATGCAAAAGCCAAGACTGCATTTTCGACCCCAGGAGGACATTAACAATTTGTGGTAATTCCCTTTGGTTTGAAGAATGCTCCTGTCACTTTCCAAAGGCTGGTGAATCAAGTTCTCACAGGATTGGTGACTATTGTGCAGCTTATCTAGATGATATTGCTGTCTTTAGCTCCGCCTGGGAGGATCACCTGGTCCACCTGAGGAATGTGTTAGAAGCTCTGCAAAAGGCAGGCCTCACTATCAAGGCTACAAAGTGCCAGATAGGGCAGAGCAAGGTTGTGTACCTGGGCCACCTGGTAGGTGGGGGTCAGGTTCAACCACTGGAGAGCAAGATCCAGACCATCAGACACTGGACTCCTCCAATCACCCAGACACAGGTCAGAGCTTTCTTGGGTCTGTCTGGGTACTACAGGAAGTTTGTGAAAAACTATGGGTCCATTGTGACACCACTGAATGATTTAACTTCCAAAAAGATGCCAAAGAAAGTTCAGTGGACAGGTAGCTGTCAAAGGGCATTTGATGACCTGAAGCAGGCCATGTGTTCTGCACCTATTCTGAAAAGTCCAGATTACTCCAAAGAGTTCATAGTCCAAACAGATGCTTCTGACTTGGGTGTGGGAGCTGTACTTTCACAACTGAATATAGATGGTCAAGACCAGCCCATAGCTTTCATAGGCAGAAGGCTGACCCCTAGAGAGAAACGTTGGTCAGCTATAGAGAGGGAGGCCTTTGCTGTGGTTTGGGCCCTGAAGAAGCTGAGGCCATACTTGTTTGGCACTCACTTCAAGATTCAGACAGACCACAAGCCCCTCCTATGGATACATCAGATGAAGGTTGAAAATCCCAAACTTCTTAGGTGGTCCATTTCCCTACAGGGGATGGACTTTACAGTGGAACATAGACCTGGGACTGACCATGCCAATGCAGATGGACTCTCCAGATATTTCCACTTAGAACATGAAGACTCAACTGGTCAAGGTTAGTTTAATGTCCCTAAGTTTGGGGGGGGGGGGGTGTGTAGGAGAATAGGGTCTGCTTCCCATGGTCACCCCCACTTTTTGCTTTTGCTTTACTGGTTTTCGACTTAGATGTGGCTGTGGGCCTGCTAATCAGACCCACAGCCCAGATGCACTCTCTCTAAATTCACACCATGTACTCTAGGTACATCCACAATTGATAATTGCCTCACCTTATCAGCCCCTGTAAAAGTATACCCTATGTACTCAGGGCATAGGTGTAACCAAGGCCTACCAGGGGCTGCAGCATGTATTATGCCACCCCTGGCTGGCCACTCAAACTGACACAACTGGCTGATCACTCAGCTGGGGCAAGGTCGTGTAATCACCCCTTGCTTAGGTATAGTATTCCTATATCTACCCTTAAATATAGACGCACAGTAACCTATAAGTCACTCCTATGGCAGGCCTTAACAATCCTGGAGGCAGAGTGCTTGGTTATGTGTGAGATGGTGCTCTAGCATGAGCTGAGCCTGTCTGCAGCTTTCGGAACCATGTCCTTATAGATGTTCTATGATATTGCCATACCATATACTCTTGAGTGCATTATAATCCTCGCGGTTACTTGCTAACTTTGGTTTGGCTTTATCTAAACATGTCGTGTAAGATGTCATACGCTTTGGAATACTACCCCCTCGCCAATTCTGGCGACGGGGTAGCATTCCACCCTTCTAGAGGGAGAAGACATGTTGTTGCTGACTATCCCTGTTAAAGTTAACCAGAGCCCCAGCATCACAAAATGGATGCTGCTGCCACAGACACAAGTCTGACCTCCTGCTGCTGGGAGTCCTACCAGCGAGGGAGGCCTGGACAATAGGTTTCTTGCCTGGAGAGGTGCGAGCACCTCCCCAGACAGGATTTTGTGTATTGAGACAGGGAGGGCTGAATAGAATGAGACATGCCTGGGGCACACTAGGTGCTCCATGCATACCCCAGTTCAAACCGGTTGCTGGGGCACTCTAGCCCCAGCTCTGGCGCGAACCTGCACAAAGGAAAGGGGGTGTAACCACCCCCCTTCTTGGTCCCACCCATAGGAGGGACCTAGTGAGTGACCCAGCCCCCTTTAGTAGTAGAAAGATAGGAGCTGACCCAGGAGACTTTAGTTTGATCCTGAACTGAAACTTGAAACGAAACTCTGGACCCTTCGACATTCAACCGACTTGAAGACTGAAGAATCTCCCTTGTGGCCAAGGAGTGACCACCCTGGAAAACCAGGCACCATCCAGCAACTCGACGGCTTGCATTGTCCCCGTTCCTGCCGCAACTCGAGCGCAGAGCCTGACAAGACCTCGACTCCAGGACTCCTCTGACTCCACTGCACGACTCCAGCACAGCTGAGCTCCGTAGAAGGCGACGGAATCCGTGTAACCAGGCAACTTGGAAAGTCTTCATCTTGCTAACAGCGCAGCTCCTGAGGCATCCTTGAAGCTTTGCACTGGGGACTGAGACACCCCGACACCGAGCTCCACCTGCAGCGAAGACCAGCCCTCCACACTCCACGAGATCTTTGTGGGGCCCTTCTGCTTGTGTTCTGCTCGACGCGTTGTCCCAGTTGCTGGCCAGTTGGCCAGTAGCCCTGTGATGACGATTCCTTTGAAAATCCATCGCTGGTCTGGTTGCTCCAGACTGGCACTTGCTTCCCTGAAAAGGT
Source organism: Lissotriton vulgaris (assembly GCF_964263255.1). Taxonomy (NCBI): domain Eukaryota; kingdom Metazoa; phylum Chordata; class Amphibia; order Caudata; family Salamandridae; genus Lissotriton; species Lissotriton vulgaris. The sequence continues at coordinate 1,081,829,104 of NC_141691.1, read as the reverse complement.
GAAGTACCTCAGACCCTCCTGGTCTGCACCAGAAGATCCTTGTGTATCCTGCGTGGGTTGCCTTTGCTTAGGCTTGTTGGCTCCAATCTTGAAGTCGACCCCTACATCAGCGAGAACCTTCGTGGGACAGCTCCTCTCCAGCACCTGGTCATCCTCGATGCTCCTGGTCCGCGTGGCTGCAACGACAAGCTTCACATCTGCACCTGATTGCTCCTCAACGACGTCTGGTTCCTCCCTGGTTCCACCCTGTCACTGGCTAGTGACCTAGACTCTGTCCCCTCTGCTTTCAGGTCCTCTTCATCTTAGATCCACCCGGACATCTTCCTCCTGGTCGCCTGCAGCATCTTCTTCCAAGGCTCCATAGGAATCAACGAGAAAACCCGACACACTTTGACACCTATGCACCCGCAGCCCGTGGGTGAGGTAACGCGAGTACTTCGGTGCTCCTGTAGGGATTGACTACCCTAGTGTCTAGTTTTGTTAGTTGTACATTCCTAGTTAGACCGGAAGTGTCCTAAATCTTCGATTACTTACCTTTAAAGTTCCCGTTGACTTTCTATTGACTCTCGCGTGAGTGTGCTGACACTGCACGCGCCGCCTGTGGGCCTCCCACTCATAACCTAAGGGTCAGATAGTGTAGTCCCAGCGATTCTATAGGCCCTAGGTCTTCTCCTTTCCCAAGTCGTGGTTCTTATACCACTTACTTAGTATATGGTTTTACGCGCCCCTAGGGCCTAACTGTAAATTGTGCTATTTAAAGTATTTCTAAGTGTAACTTGTTATATGCTTTTGCCTCTGACCTCATAAAGAGTTCAGAACAGTGTGTTAGTGAATAAATACATATATTTATATATATATATATATCCTGTGTGGTGTACTTTCATTTGGTATTCAAGGGGTTACATATGGTAAAACAGCTGGCTTTACACGCCCTCAAGAGTCTTTTAGCCTAAGACTGTTCTGTCCACGCTACCACTAGGATAGCTGGTCTATAAGGTTGACTTACAACCATCACCATAAGGGTTGTTTGGACTGGTGCAAGGTGCTCACCAGAATAGTGAACATCATATACCACGCCAACTTCTCAAAGCGCTGACCCGACAGGCCCAAGGACTTGGCCACAGCCCTGGAGTCCTTGAAACACTCAAGCGCACTGTCTGCTTTGTCGCCGAAAAGGTGACGGCCATCAAAGGGCATGTCCATGAGTGTGGCCTGGACAATGCCAAGCATGGCGACAGATCGCCACCGTTGCGGAAATCGCTCTGCCCAGCGAGTCCTTGGTATCAAGTCCACATCTGATGGAGTAGCGTGCTGCATCCTGCCCCTCGGCAAGTACTTGGGCGAGCCGTGCCAGTGCCTCCTCCGGACACTGGGGCAGCACGTCCGCAACCGTGTCCCACAAAGAGTGGGTATAATGGCCCAAAAGGCATGCGGTGTTGATAGACCGCAACCCCAAACTCAATGAGGAGAAAACTTTCTTTCCCCAAACTGGTCAAACCTTTTGGATTCCCGATCCGGGGGAGTGGTCGGGAACACGGTCTGGGACGTTGAGGACTGGATCACCAGGCTCTCGGGGGTGGGGTGCACGGACAGAAAGCTGGGGTCGCCCGGAGCTGGGCGGTGGCGTCCGGCCATGTTCCGATCCACAGTGGCACTGTGGATGGCTTGGACCAAGTGCCCATCAGAACGTCCGTGAGGGCCTCATTAAACGGCAGCAGAGGCTCCAAAGAGCTTACTGGTGGCTGAAGCAACTCGGTGAGGAGGTTAGTCCTCACAGCCGCGGCAGGGAGCTCAAGAGCCAAGGCCTTGGCCGCCCTGCGCAACACCACACCATAGGTAGCACACTTCTCCATAGCCACGGAAGGAGGAGAGATGAATCCAGTGTCAGGCGATGTATCCAGAACACTGGCCTCCCCCAGCTCACCTGCCCAGTCCTGGCTCAACTGGCACTGTTGCGCTAGAGGGTCCTCAGGCCCCTCCCAGTCCTCCCCCTCATCCGTGTCCTAATAAACAGGCAGGAATGACAGAGCCTGGTCGTAGGTGAAGGCCTAACCCATCAACGCCGGAGATGGCGCCGAGCGGTGCTGTTCCGACGCTGGACCCGGACCGGGGCTGAAACTGGGGACGAACGTCGTCCAAAGACGGCACTGGGAGCGACACCATAGGGGTCGGCGCCAGCGGAGGAGTCGTGAGGTCAACTGGCATCGACCAGGATCCAGGCCTGTCTACAATAGTGCTGGAGCCGGCCCGCCATGGCCCCTAGTCGGGTCCGCGGGGCCCGAAGGTGCGCTGACAGGCCTCGACAGAGGGAAGTGAGTCCTCAATACCACGAGGAAATCATGTACCTCCTTCGGCGTCGCATGCAGCCCAGGGACCGGAGGGTGTGGGGCCGGATGCGACACCCGTGGCTCCGCGCCGGCGGTGTCGCCCGAACCCTCAGCCGCGAGTGGCGACGACTTCGGATTCGTGACCGATCCCTCAACTTCTTCCTCGACCGGGACCTTGAGCAGTGCGAAGCCGACTGCCGGATCTCGAGAAGCTTACGGGACCGCTCCCGCCTAGCTTTCGAGGTCAAGGCCCGGCAGTCGGGGCACGACCTGTCATCATGGTCGGCCCGAGGCAGTAGAGACACTGACGGTGGGGGTCGGTCACCGACATCAGGCAGTGACAGGCGTCGCAGGGCTTGAAACCAGGCATCCCTATGGCACCAGGAGTCGAAATCAACTTAAAAAGAGAGCCAAAACAGATCAAAAAAGTTAGTCAAAAAATGACTACAAGTACTGCGCTTCGCGGATCTTCGCTTGCTGGCGCTGAAAAAGAAGAACTGACCTCAGCGCGCGATTGCGGCGTCTAAGTACACCGACGATGGATGTGGAGCTGCAGACAACACCTACCAATGCGCAGGGGTACTGCTGATGAAAACTTTCCGGATCCAGTCTGACGCCTGGGGATATTCTAAGGTAAGAAATCTATAAGTTGCACAAATACAGTTTTGCCCTAGGGGCCTCACAAACCATAAACTAAGAAAGTGGTAGAAGAACCAAGACTGAAACAGTGAGTTGGCCTAGGGCCTGGAGAATCGCTGGGGCTACACTAAACAACCAAGGGTTAGGAAGTAGGAGACCCACAGGACGCGGGTTACCATTGACTTATAAATGAGAACGAAGAAGTTACTGTTTTAGGGCACTTCCGGATGGACTACAACAAAACCCCTTTAGACTAGGACACTTCGAGAGTCAAGACCCACGGGAGCACCGGAGTACTCGTGTTACCTCACCCAGGGAAACCGGGTGCATAGGTATTGTATTGTATATTGGATTTATATAGCGCTTATCACCCAGGGGTCTCTAAGCGCTTGCCTTGGGAACCCGTCCTGGCTTTTCCCTGTGAGATAGCCCCTACCGGGCATCCCCAAGGTGAAAGCCAGGCATCCCGCCGCGGGGGGCCATTGTGAAGATTAAGCAAGCTTAATGCCCAGAGTTGCAGAGTGTGAACCCATGATTAGGTCAGGCACCGAAGTGAGAATTATCGAGTCCGTGGACATTTTGAACTCAAGACCCTTTTGGTGTCTGGTTTCGTCATAGTTTTCTATGGAGATCTGCAAAGAAGTGCTGCAGGCGACCAGAGGAAAAGTGTCCGGGTGGATCGAAGATGTGAAGAACCTGAAAGCAGAGGGGACAGAGTCTGGGTCATTAGCCAGTGACCAGGAAGGAACCAGGAAGGAACCAGGCGATGTCGGGTGATTTCAGGTGAAAAGGTGAAGATTGTCTCCGCAGCCACGAGGTCCAGGAAGCATCGACGACGACCAGGAGCTGGACTGTCCCACGAAGGATCTACTTGACTGTGGTGTTGGTATCCGGATTGGACCCAACAAACCTTGGCAAACGCAACCCACGCAGGAAGTGAAGATTGGCTTCGGTGCACACCAGCAAGGCCTGTGGCGCTTCTCCTTTGCAGGGAAGATGAGGCAAGCCTGGCGCAACCAGGAAAGCAGTTTGGTTTCAAAGGAATGTCTTCAGGGGGCTCACTAGCCAACGGGCTAGCAACCGGGAAGACACGTTGAGCTGAAATGCAAAAGCGGGCCCCACGCGCCACTCGTGGAGTGTGGGGGGCTGAGCTTCGGTGCAAATGATGCTCGGGTCCGGGGCTTCTGGTACCCCAATGCACAACTGCGAGTTACCTCAGGAGTCGATGCAGTTAACAAAATGCAGGATGTCCAGGGTGTCTGGTCCCATGTCTCTCGTGTCCACCACGGGTCTCAGCTTTGCTGTGGGTGTGGGTTGGAGTCAGAGAAGTCAGTAAGTCCAGTTCCTGTGTCGCTAAGTCTTCGGGTTCCGGCGGGAGCGTCGACAAAGCAAACCGGCAAGTTACTGGTGGTGCCTGTTTGCACAGGGTGGTCACTCCTTGACCACAAGGAAGATGTCTTTAGTCTTCTAGTCAGAATAGAATGTCGAAGGTCCAAGAGTTCTGTATCAAAGCTTCGCTCCAGGATAATCTAAAGTCCTGGGGACACAGCTCCTATACTTTACTGAGTTAAGGGGCTGGATTACCTGCTAGTTCCCTCCTATGGGTGGACCTGGGAAGGGGGTGGTTACACCCCTTCCCTTTGTCCAGTTTTGCACCAGAGTAGGGCTGGAGTGCCCCAGCAACTAGTTTGAACGAGGCTATGCATAAAGCACCTTGTGTGCCCCAGGCAGTGTCTCAAAAAGCACCTGTTGATGCAGCCCTCCCTGTCCCAATACACATCTGCCTGTCTGGGGAGGTGCTGGAACCTCCCTGGACAGTAAACCTATTGTCCAGGCCTCACCTGCCAAAGTTTCGTCCAGCAGCAGGAGGTCAGACTTGTGTCTGTGGCAGCAGCATCCATTTTGTGATGCTGGGGCTCTGTTTAACTTTTAACCAGGTAAAGCAGTACTGACATGTCTTTTCCCTCTAGAAGGGTAGAATGCTACCCCCGCCACCAGAACTGGTGAGGGAGTGGGGGGTAGTATTCCCAAGTGTTTGACACCTTACACAACATGTTTTGATAAAGCCAAACCAAAGTTCGCATTAACCGCGAGGATTATAATGCACTTAAGAGTATATGGTATGGCTATATCATAGAACGGCTATAAGGAGATGGTTCCAAAAGCTGCAGAGGGGCTCGGCTCATGCTAGGGAACCCTCTCACATAAAACCAAGCACTCTGCCACCAGGATTGTCGAGTCCTACCATAGGAGTGACTTATAGGTGTATATGTGTCTATATATATAAGAGTACTATATCTAAGTAAGGGGTGATTACACCACCTTACCCAAGCTGAGTGATCAGCCTGTGGTGTCAGTTTGGAGGGCCATCCAGGGGTGGCATAATACATGCTGCAGCCCCTGGTAGACCTTGGATGCACCTATGCACTGGGTACCAATGGTACACTATACAGGGGCTCACAAAGGTGACCCAATATCCAATTTGGTATGTACCTAGAGTACATGGTATCCATTTAGAGAGAGAACAGCTGGGCTGTGGGTCTGATTAGCAGGCCCACAGCCACACTAAAGTCGAAAAACCAGAAAATCCCAGTGGGGGTGACAATAGGAAGCAGACCCGACTCTCTCCCCCCCCCCCACCCCAAACGCAGGGACATTAAACTGACCATGAACAGTTGAGTCTTCATGTTCTAAGTGGAAAAATCTGGAGAGTCCATCTGCACTGGCATGGTCAGTCCCAGGTCTATGTTCCACTGTAATGTCCATTCCCTGTAGGGAAATGGACCACCTAAGCAGTTTGGGATTTTCACCCTTCATCTGATTTAGCCACAAGAGGGGCTTATGGTCTGTCTGAATCTTGAAGTGAATGCCAAACAAGTATGGCCTCAGCTTCTTCAGGGCCCAAACCACAGCAAAGGCCTCCCTCTCAATAGCTGACCAACGCTTCTCTCTAGGCGTCAGCCTTCTGCTAATAAAAGCTATTGGCTGGTCTTGACCATCTTTATTCAGTTGTGAAAGAACAGCTCCTACCACCAACTCAGAAGCATCTGTTTGACCAATGAATTCCTTGGAGTAGTTTGGACTTTGCAGAATAGGTGCAGTGCGCATGGCCTGCTTCAGGTCATCAAATGCCTTTTGACAGCTTACTGTCCACTGAACTTTGTTTGGCATTTTCTTAGTTAAGTTAAGTCATTAAGGGGGGTCACAATGGATTCATATCCCTTGACAAATTTTCTGTAGTACCCAGTCAGGCCCAAGAAAGCTCTGGCCTGTGTCTGGGTGGTGGGAGGAGTCCAGTCCTGTATGGTCTGGATCTTGCTCTCCAATGGTTGAACCTGACCTCCACCTACAAGATGGCCCAGGTACACAACCTTACTCTGCCCTATCTGGCACTTGGCATCCTTGATAGTTAGGCCTGCCTTTTGCAGAGCCTCCAAAACATTCTTTAGGTGGATCAGGTGATCTTCCCAAGTGGAGCTAAAGGCAGCAATATCATCAAGATAAGCTGCACAGTAGTCATCCAGATCTGAGAGGACTTGGTTCACCAGCCTTTGGAAAGTGGCAGGTGCATTCTTCAAACCAAAGGGCATCACCACAAATTGATAATGCCCACCAGGGGTTGAAAATGCTGTTTTGGCTTTTGCATCATCAGCTAGTTTGATCTGTCAGTAGCCAGCTGTCAAGTCAAATGTACTCAAAAACTTGGCAGATGCCAATAAGTCAACGAGTTCATCTGCCCTTGGTATTGGGTGGGCATCTGTCCTAGTGACAGCATTGAGGCCTCTGTAATCCACGCAACACCTCATCTCTCTCTTACCATCTTGGGTGTGAGGTTTAGGCACTAGGACTACAGGACTAGCCCAAGGGCTCTCTGAGGGCTCAATGACTCCCAACTCCAAAATCTTTTGGACCTCTGCCCTGATAAAGTCCCTGACATGGTCTGTGAGAAGTTAGCCTAGCATATGATGTCCACTATTCTAGTGGGCACCGTGCACCAGTCTAAACGACCCTTACTGATGGTGGTTGTAAAGTGAACCTTATAGACAAGCTATCCTAGTGGTAGCATGGACCAGCAGTCATGGGTTAAAACTTCAGAGAGCATGTAAAGCAAGCTGTTTTACCAATAATAATCCCTTGAGTACCAAATGAAAGGACACCACATAAGGTGTATATCAAATATATATGTATTTATTTCTAACACAACCCCTCTGAACTCTTTATGAGGTCAGAGATCGAAATACATCACAAGTTACTCATTAAGCATACTATAAGTTGCACAAATACAGTTCTGCCCTAGGGGCCTCACAAGCCATATACTACGTAAGTGGTATGAGAATCACTTCAGGAATAGTGAGTAGGCCTAGGGCCTAGGGAATCGCTGGGGCTACACTAGACAACCAAAGGTTAGGAAGTAGGAGACCCACGGAAGACGCGTGCAGTGTCTAAACACAGTCGCGAGTTACCATTGACTTATAATGGAGAACGAAGAAGTTACAAAGTTACTGATTAAGGACACTTCCAGATGGACTACGGTAAAACCCCTTTAAACTAGGACACTTCGAGAGTCAACACCCACGGGAGCACCGGAGTACTCGAGTAACCTCACCCAGGGAAGCCGGGTACATAGGTGTCTTTTCGTGTCGGGTTTCGTCAATGTTTCTTATGGAGATCTGCAAAGAAGTGCTGCAGGCGACCAGAGGAAAAGTGTCCAGGTGGATCCAAGGGTGGATCGGAGACGAGAAGAACCTGAAAGCAGAGGGGACAGAGTCTGGGTCACTAGCCAGTGACCATGAAGGAACCAGGTGATGTCGAGTTGATTTCAGGTGAAGAGGTGAAGCTTGTCTCTGCAGCCACAAGGACCAGGAGGCGTCGTCGACGACTGGATTCAAGCGGTCCCATGACGGATCTAGTTGACTGTGGTGTCGGTATCCGGACTGGGCCCAACAAGCTTTGGTAACCGCAATCCAGACAGGAAGTGAAGATGGGCTTCAGGTCAGACCAGCAAGGTCTGGGGAGCTTCTCCTTTGGAGGGAAGCTGGAGCAGGCCTGGAGCAACCAGGCAAGCAGTGTAGTTTCAAAGAAAAAGTCTTCGAAGGGCTAACGAGCCAACGGGCTAGCAACTGGGAAGACGCTTCAAGCTGAAATGCAGGAGCAGGCCCCACTCGGCACTCGTGGAGTGTGGAGGGCTGAGCTTTGGGGCAAATGGCGCTCGGGTCTGGGGCTTCTCAAACCCCAATGCACAACTGCGAGGGAGCCTCGGTAGCTGCACTGTTAGCAAAGTGCAGGTAGTCCAGGGTGTCAGGTCCCACGTCTCTCGTGTCCGCCACGGGTCTCAGCTTTGCTGTGGATGTGGATCGGAGTCGGAGAAGTCTGGAAGTCCAATTCCTGAGTCGCTGAGTCTTCGGGTTCTGGCAGGAGCATCGACAAAGCAAACCGGCAATTTACTGGTGGTGCCTGTTTGCACAGGGTAGGCACTCCTTGACCACAAGGGAGATGTCTTCAGTCTTTTAGTCGGTATAGAACGTCAAAGGTCAAAGAGTTTCGTTTCAGAGTTTCAAGCCAGGATAATCTAAAGTCTCTAGACACAGCTCCTATCTTTATACTGATTTTAGGGGCTGGATTACCTGCTAGGTCCCTCCTATGGGTGGACCTGAAAAGGGGGTGGTTACACCCCTTTCCCTTTGTCCAGTTTCGCGCCAGAGCGGGGCTGGAGTGCTCCAGCAACTGTTTTGAACCGGGCTATGCATGGAGCACCTTGTGTGCCCCAGGCAGTGTCTGGAAAAGCAGTCAGTCAAAAAGCTTTTATTATCGGTAAAATACCATAAAAAGACATATATACATAATTACAGATAAAAAATACACAATTCCAGCTAAAAAATAAGGATGTTTAAAACATCGTACATTACAGTCCTAGCACGCAGAAAATTCATTAAGTAGTTAAAAGAGAGTCCTAAAATTTGATTGACTACGTTAAAAAAGAACTAGCACTCCCAGTGAGCAAAACCCTAGCCATAGTGCATATAAGGAACCACATTCGTTACAATGTTTATACTACCGCAGGATTGGTGATTTGTGGGCATTCAGTTTTTAATTTTGCACACCTCGAGTACCACATGGACAAAAGAAATCTAGCAGTTGCAAACACTATCAGGGGGGTGGTATCATATTTAAGGATTCTGAATACCTCCCTGTAGTCCCCTGGACTTACAAAGTTGAATGATCCATTTCGCTCTTGCCCTGGCGTAGAAGGGGCAGAAGAGCAGAAGGTGGTGATCTGTCTCTCTGCTGCTCGCACACCCTGGGCAGGAACTCGCGGTATATAGGGCATTTGACCACTTATGTGTTACGCCCCTAAGAGGCAATGAACCATGTATAAACTGGATAAATAGTTTCTTAGCCAGGGGAGGCTGGCTATCATCCAAAAATTTCTCAAAATGAGGGGGGCCTTGATATCCAGAAATGTGTTAGTCAGCCTACCCATGGAAGAGTCTATCATTATGAGTTCCATTCGGTAGCGCTTGAGAGCCGAACTCAATGATTTCTTGGAATACAGGGCACAGGTCTCCTCGGGGCACGACCACATGCCCTCCATACCTAGAGCATAGCAAAGATGCTTGATGTGGTTTAACCAAGGAATTTTCCCCAAGCTCCCCCTGGACAAAAGATCCCCCAGGTCCTCCCTATAGCTCAAGAACTCAGGGGTTGACCATAGACATCTCCAATACAGGAGGGGACGATTTGAGACAATCTCCTGGATAGGAACCATACCTAAATCCAGCCGAAGGGGGGTCAGGGGGTTACTCATAGGGAGTCTCAGAAGACGCCTGATAGAACTATTCTCAGTGAGTGATAGGGAGGCAGCACTGCCATGACCCCATAAATCTACACCATAAACTGCTCCCTCTCTTGCCTGGGCTTTATAAATTTCCATGGGCGGAGCCAACAATTTAGAAGAGGTGTCGTTAATAACCTTTAGGATACCGCCAGATGATTGGCCAGATAATTGGGCCAGCTTCAGGTTGGCCTTGGCCATATGAGACCCCCAATTCATTCTGTCATTTAGTGTAACCCCCAAATAATCGAAGGTAGACACTCGATCCAACACCGTTCCATCCATGTGGGGGTGAGGGCAATTGGCTACTTTGAAGTTATAAACCATGAACTTGGTTTTAGAGAGTTTAATCTCCAAGTTCCTCAGTCTGCAGAAGGAGCAGAATGCCTCTAATGTACGCTATATGCCCGTAGATGATTTTGACAGTAAAAGGGTGTCATCAGCAAACATTAGGGCAGGTATCTTGCGCCACGCTAAGCTTGGAGAGTCCAGGTCTCTTGCTCCCAGTAGGTGGTCTATCAACCCGTTGAGGAAGAGGGAGAAGAGCGTGGGGGCCAAGACGCACCCCTGCCTCACTACCTTTTGGACCGGGAACGGAGCAGAGAGCTCCCCACTCCTCCCATATCTCACCCTTGCGTATGTACCTTGGTGCATACGTTTAAATAGATGGCACAGGTAGGCCGGGGCACCCATCTCCAACAATGTTGCCCAGAGCTTATCCCTTTGGACCAGATCAAATGCAGACCGGAGGTCCACAAAAATCAAATACAGGCTACCTGCCCCAGTAGAAACCGTCTTCCAGTAGACCAACTGTAATCTAAACAGTTGGTCAATGGTGGAAACCTTTGCACGAAAGCCTGCTTGAAGGGAGGTTAGGATGTGATGTTCGTCCACCAATAATTTCTGGAGGACATCGATCAAACTAATGGGGTGGTAGTTAGCCGGGTCGAGAGGGGAGGCCTTTTTGTGGATGGGAATGATTTCGGCTCCCAGCCAGGTTGGGTGGATCTCCAAGCCCTGTAGAATAGCGTTAAAATAAACCCAAATATAGGGGGCCCAAACCGTTTGTTCACTTCGATATAAATCGCCAGGGATCCTATCAAGACCCGGGGCTTTCCCCAGCGTCGACTTCTGAGGGCCGCCTGAACTTCAAGGAGGGTGCAGGGTGGGCAACCAAGGCCCAAGGCCAGCGGGTGCACTGGATCCAGAGTACTTATTTGGGTCGCTAGATCTACTCGGGATTCGGAATTGATGAGTGAATAGAGGGGCTTGAAGTGATCTAGCCAAACCTCTTCACTAAGGTTAGGAATGATGGCAGACGTCCCTTCAGCCGACCCAACTCGAACATGGTTCCAAAACGACCTATAATCTCAAGATTCCAGGGCTACTTTGATACTTTCCCACCTTGAGGCCTCCCACTCAGACCTGGCTTCCTTAATCAAACTTTTATATATTTCCCTCGTGTAGGAGAGTAGGGTCTGCTATCCTATGGTCACCCCAAATTTTTGCTTTTTGCTTCACTGGTTTTCGACTTAATGTGGCTGTGGGCCTGCTAATCAGACCCACAGCCTGCTGTTCTCTCTCTAAATTCACAAACATGTATTATAGGTACATAACCCAATTGGAACTGGACTCCTTGTCAGCCCCTGTACCATGAACTATAGGTGCTCAGGGCATAGGTGCCAACAAGGCCTACCAGGGGCTGAAGCATATCTTTTGCCACCCCTGGCTGGTACTTAAATCGACACAACTGGCTGATCACTCAGCTGGGGCAAGGTGGTGTAATCACCCCTTGCTTAGATATAGTATACCTATATCGAAACCTATATCTGGACACATATATGCCTATAAGTCACTCCTATGGCATGCCTTAACAATCTTGGAGGCAGAGTGCTTGGTTTTATGTGAGATGGTGCTCTAGCATGAGCTGAGCCTGTCTGCAGCTGTCGGGAATAATTCCCTTAGCTGTTCCGGGATAATGCCATACCATATACTATTAAGTGCATTATAATCCATCGCGATTATATGTTAACTTTGGTTTGGCTTTATCAAAACATGTCGTGTAAGGTGTCATACGATTTGGAATACTATCCCCTCGACAGTCCTGTCGACGGGTATAGCATTCCACCCATCTAGAGGGAGAAGACCCACAGCATTGCGTGGACTTTCAGCGCCATTTTGGGAGGGGCATTGACGCTTTTGCAGCGCCATATTGAGCGTCCTGGTGGGGCGGGTCGCACCTCACCTGGAGGCCCTATTTAAGGCGGTCCTTTGATCTCTCGCCTTCCTAGGAATCATCTGCCCGGTTTGGCGGCTCAGCACTGTTGTTAGCGCTGCGTGGCTAGCGCGTTTCGTTTTTAAATTACCTGCTTTGCATTTGTGTTTATTTCTGTTTGTTTTCCCCTGCTTTTAGCTGGGACCTATCCCCTTACCTCCACAATAATTGTCTTTCACCGCTGCTTTAGCGGGTCCGGTTCTGGGGCTGGTGGGGCTCGGCATCGCGTGGACTTTCGGCGCCATTTTGGGAGGGGCATTGATGCTTTTGCAGCGCCATATTGAGCGTCCTGGTGGGGCGGGTCGCACCTCACCTGGAGGCCCTATTTAAACCAGTCCTCTTAGCGCAGCGGGATCGCGCAGCGGGATCGCCTTCGCATTGCCTGAGTCTTGCCAGAGTCCTGCCCGTCTGCGCCCGTCAGCGTCCCGGAGGCGGTGGAGTGGCGGGTGGGTCTGGCTTCATAGGGCTCTCTGCTGCTGTTGGGAGGATGGTATATTATTCGTCGCTGGAACTTCGCTCTTTGCAAAAGGTATCCTGTGCCTGTCAGACTGTTTTTCCTGGTCGTTACAGAGGTAAAAGGCAATGTCCTGGATGTGGTTGGTCACCAGGTTATGCCCCTGCTGCCTCATTGCAGAGGGGAGAGGCTAGTGTGAAACATCTCTGCCTGCTCCTAAACACCAGATCAGTGCGCAGACATGCCCTGGAGATCTTTGACCTCCTTGTTATGGAAAAACCATTATGTCTGATGCTGACAGAAACATGGCTGGGGGATCTGTCCAATCCCGATATCATGGCGGCTATCCCACCGGAATATAATATTTTTCGGCAAGATAGAGTGAAGGGGAGGGGAGGAGGGGTGGCTCTTGTGGTGAATAAGCTTGCTGCTTGTTCTATCATCCCTATGGAAACTATTACAGGTTCTGAATCCCTGGCCTTCTCTATTACTCTGGCTCCTCATCAAGCTCTTAAAGGGTTGCTGGTTTATAGACCCCCTGGACCGGCGGGATCCTTTTCTGATGAACTACAGGCAGCTATTTCAGGGTTAGCTTTGAGAGCTGAGCACTGTGTGCTGGCGGGAGATTTCAACTTCCACATGGATAAGGGTGAGGATCCGGATGCGAACAAACTATTCGATATTACGGCTCCCCTTGGTTTTGTGCCTTTTCTTTCTTGCCCTACACACAACAAGGGTCACACTCTAGATCAGGTTTATTCCACTGCCCCTTTAGATGACATAGAGCTTGTTCCGGTGCTTTGGTCCGACCACAGGCTGGCCAGGTTCTATGAGGCCACACCCCCTTTCCTTCCCTGATATGTGCCTGCACAGGACGCGCAGCGGACGAGCGCAGCGGGAGCGCCGTTTGCGCGCCGAAGGCGCGCCTAAGGCAAGCCCGTCTGCGCCCGTCCGCGCCAAGACCGCGACAGGCGCAGGAAACTCTGCCCTTTCTTCCTCCCACATTTCCTACCAACTCAACTACAGGGCATTAAGCATTGCCCATGTATACTTGACCCAGCCGCATTGGCAGGCCCATTTAGCTGCAAGCTCTGCCACTGGACCACTGACCAACACCCAGCCCTTTCACCGGCCAATGTACCACCCACCCAGGCCCCCCAGCACTCCTTCAAAGGTGGACTAATCAACGCACGATCCATGTGCAAGCACAATCAAGACATTCACGACCTCATTTTGGAGTCCGATTTCGACTGCCTTATGATAACGGAAACTTGGCTGACTGTAGACAGGAACCCTGACATTGCTGTCGCCCTACCTCAAGGCTACTCGCTCTTCAGGGAAGATAGAGTAAAGGGCCGAGGCGGAGGTGTCGCAATTATACTTAAAGACACCCTCCCTTGTCATACCTTCAGTCTGGAGCCCTTAAAAAAGACTGAAGGCCTAGGCTTCTCCATTAAACTGAACGAACACACTTCGTTCTCAGGTGGACTTATCTACCGCCCTCCCGGTAATGCCACCGAGTTTCTCGACTCCCTGTGCGATTCCTTAGGACACCTTTCACTTAGATACCCATCCTTCACCCTCCTAGGGGATTTTAATTTACACCTTGAATCGAAATCGGATGTACAAACCATTAATTTCGTTCAAACCCTTGACATGTTCAATTTTAAGCAACTTGTCACCTCACCCACCCACTCCCTGGGGCACACCCTTGATGGAGTTTGTACAAACTCTTCCTCTCTAATCACACTGCCCCCTTTGCCTCAGATCTGGTTTGACCACTCCCTAATCCCATTCCATATTATGAGCACAAATCCGATTGTCTGCAATAAAGCTAATTCCTACCCCAACAACCATATCAACTGGAAAAAGGTCCAAGATAATATCGTTCTGAAACCCCTAATTCAAACTCTAACCCCTATCCTATCTGGTAACGTCGACACCGACGCCAACCTCTTTCATAACTGGATCACACAGGAAATGAATTCCAGAATTCCCCCCACTAGCTCCCGCACCTCCCGGTGTAAAACCAAAACCAACGCCCCTTGGTTCACACCTGAACTAGCCAATGCTCATTTGTTATGCAAAAAGGCAGAACGGAAATGGCGAATGACATACGAGGTGGTCAATCGGCTTTCCTATATCGCCACAAGGAAAAACTACCTCTCTGAAATCAAAATGGCCAAAAAAACCTACTACGTAAACGCCATCAAAAACTCCGGCCAAAAACAAAAGGCGCTGTTCGCGATAGTAAAATCATTTACGCAGCCCAAGGCACTTCTGCCTGAAATTCCCCCTTCCCAGATACTCTGTGACCAAATCTCTGACTACTTTGAGGACTGGGCCCCCTCCTCCGAACCCTCAAGGCAGCACTTTCAATAGCTTCTCCCCGGTCACATTAGAGCAAACCAGAGAAGCCATCCTGGCTTGCAAATCGGGTTCCCCGTCTGATCCTTGTCCCCCCATAATACTTCACCAACTAATCGACGTGGTTAACCCGACCATTAACAATCTGATTAACTCATCGCTCAGCACAGGCTTGGTACCCAGCCGCTGGAAAAAGGGAATTGTCAAACCCCTTATGAAAAAGGCAAATAAATCCCCGACAGATCTTACCAACCTTCGTCCGATATCACTGCTCCCGGCCTTGGGAAAAATAACGGAACAACTTGTTCACAGTGAGCTAAAACGCTACCTGGACGACAATAACATCCTCCACCCCCAACAATCAGGTTTCCGGCCCAATCATTCGACCGAAACCGCACTAATCGAACTGTCGGATACCATAAAAACCCTACAAGATCAGAGGAAAAACTGCATTCTCATCCTCCTCGACCTAACGGCGGCGTTTGATACCATCTCCCACTCTATCCTCATTAGTAGACTTAGGGACATTGGCATCTCCGATTCCGCCCTATCCTGGATAAAGTGCTTTCTCTCCGACCGATCTCAAACTGTTGCCTTGGGCTCCTTCCATTCCAAAGATAAACCAGTCTCCTCAGGTGTCCCACAGGGGTCCATCCTGAGCCCTCTCCTTTTTAACATTTACCTTATTCCCCTTCTTTCCCTAATTGAATCATTCGGCATACCTGTCACCTCGTATGCCGATGATACACAACTCATTGTGCCACTAGAGGATAACTCCACTGAAGCAGAACTCAATCTTAAACACTGCTTGACCGAAGTCTTCCTATGGATGGACAACAAACACTTGAAATGTAACTCGGGAAAAACGGAGATCCTCCCGATCGGAAAAAACACCTCCTTCTGCCCAGCACTCTGGTGGCCAGACAATTCAGTTGCTCCCCCTCAGACAGTGTCATCGGCCACGAATCTTGGCGTCATTTTTGATTCCGACCTCTCTTTCGATCAGCATGCAAGAACCGTCGCTGGCAAATGCTTCGGAATGATCAAATCCTTCAGAAAGTTCTTCGACTTTCTCCCTATCGACGCCAGAAAAACGGTGACAGTGGCGCTCATAATCTCACGCCTAGATTATTGTAACGGCCTGCTAGCAGGGGCTAAAAAGAGCACGATTCTGAAACTACAGAGCGTACTACACACAGCTGCATGTTTAGTCCTGGGACTGCCCCGCAAATCTTCCATCTCTGCTGCGCTTCGTTCCCTCCATTGGCTACCCCTTCACAAAAGAATTCTTTTTAAAATCCTGATCATAGCTTTCCGGGCCTACAACAAAACAGGCCGTAAATACCTCACCAGGCGTTTTCCCCACTACACCCCTAGTTGCCACCTTCGCTCTACCCATGACAATCTTATCCTCCCCTCTAAATACAATTTGAAAACCAAGGGCGGGAAAACCCTCAGTTTCCTTGCCGCGAAAGCTTGGAATAAACTGCCTAAAAACCTCAGACAACTGACCCAGGAAAAACCTTTTAGAAAGCTTCTTAAAACCTGGATCTTCACTCTCCCCGATGATTACACCAAAGCAGCCATCTAATCCTCTTGGACTAGCTCTCACAGGATTTTGAGCGCCAAGATGCTCCCTTCGGAGCGAACGCTGCGCTCTAAAAATACCCCCCAAATATCAAGTATCAAATACCAATTAGCACCAAACAACAAAAAGGATATAAACCAAGCAGGAGTCTGTAGGTCTCTCTCAAAAAGAAATTAACTGTAAGGCAACGAAGTCCCAGGAAGGTTTCCTTTTCCCTTTTATCTCCGGGGACGGTATCCAGGATTGTCTAAGTAAGTCAGGAAAGAACACGACCACACGTTCTCCAGAGTTCACTATGCACAATTGTTTGTTGTAGAAATGCTACCTCGCGTTTCCAAAAAATAATAAAGTGGCCATGGATTATAGAAACACTTCCTCGCGTTTCCAAAGGATAGAAGTAACAGAACCAAATATAAAGTGCAGCCGCGTCCTCGCGCTGCAATATCCAAGAACTATGAACAAAATTTGTTTTGTGTAAGCGCTTCCGTGCGCGACACGAATCTCCAGGTCAAGAGTCACTGAGGTGACGGGGAATTGGAGCGGGAGCGAGGGGAGGGGTCACGATGTCCAGGCTCATCAAAGGTAAGTAACCTGCTCTCTTTCCGTTCGGCGAAAATGCCGCGAGTCAAAAAGGAATAGTGAAGAGTTCAGGCGTTGAGGGGAAGGCAGGGAGGCATCGTTCAGATACTCGATCTCGGAAACCAGGGCAGATCCAAGGTCCAAACACGGAACACGCCTATGGATTGAAGCGAGGAAAACCAAGCGCCGCCATCTTGGTGGGGGAGGTGTAAGAGCCTCCCCTCATCGTCTCTGATTGGCCCATAGACACCCAGTATCTCTCTCTGTTCGTTTGCCCCCACCAGGGCATTCTGGGAGATGTAGTGCAAGTAGCGCGTTACAGCATATTCCTGCCTGTAGCCTCCCTCGGGATAGCGGAAAGGGGATCTACGGCCTTCGGATCCTAACATCAACGTTTGCTTTGTTGCAGTTCCCGCCGGAACTCGAGCAACAGAGTTCAACAAGACCCAGCGTTCCTGCCTTCTAACAGCCCGATCCACAGTCCCCGCAGAGCTGAGACCCGTGGAGGCGACCTGAAGCGTGGGGCTGGTCATCTTGAAAAGACCACGAGGCGCTGACCGTGCAGCTTCCGAGGCTCCCTCGAAGCTGTGCATTGGGTACAAGGGAAGCGGTAACTGTTAAGGTTAGAGCGCACAGCAGGTAAAGGAATATCACAACTTGATTGTCCAAAATGGTGCTCAAAATGAATGCAAGTCGGTTACCACGACAAGAATTATGCTATAAATAGCTCAGACAAATTATATTATTCCATCGAGCACTCAAAAAAGTTCAATAGAAATCTTTTTCTGGTAATGCAGTAGTTATTTAATCTTGAGAGTTTCAATTCTTCTCTTCATTGAAATACAATCTTCAACATAGTCTCCAAACTGTGCAGCCAACACGTGTTTCGTCTAGTCTGATTCGACTAATGACTTCCTCAGGGCTGCAACCCAACACAAAGTATAATCGCTATTATAACACTATATCATGGTTCAATATAACAGACTAGTCACTTAAAACCATAGTCAACAGGGAAACATCCCAAAGCCAAACTGGTGTTTGAAAAGGAGTATAAAATATAGTAAAGTCCTCACCACCAAGTGAAAGCTAGAATACTCCACAGTGGTCTTTAGATTACCTAAATGCAAATCAAAAGATTTTGTTATCTGGTATTACCTCTTTTAATATATTTCATAAAAGAGAGAATGTAGTGTAACAAAGAGTAAGTATCAAGAACACGGAGAACGACCATGTTAGAGGGCGTCATACCTATATGCCTCCTCGTTGAGCCAACCTTTTCCAAATGTTGTCCTTAAGTCTCAGTATGTCAATCTACAAAGTTATATGATATTAAGAGTCATTGTGTGTTTATTTAACCATTCATATTATGGAGAAAAAGATTCTCAATCATGGGCATAGTCCGCTGTCTTACCTTATTATCGTGGTTATTTACCCATATTAAGGGCTTTATTTTCGGGTGAACGTATCCGTCACCTGAAATAATCACAAATCCTAGTATTAGGTTAACGGATTTAAATGTTATAAAGGAATGCATGTCCTAAGTATCTCTCTAAATTGAGCTCAATGTCCATTCTCACCTAGTACAGGAAAATCCTAGCTTCGGATCGCGTCTCGTCGTGTCGGCGTCCTAGTATAGCGCCATCTTGCTATTCTTATTTATACTTTTTATTTGTCGAGAAGCGCCATGTTAGTAAGACTTATGTAAATGCTCGAACGTAACATTTAAGTAGTAAAAGATAAATAACAATAATATATATTGGAATGCTTGTCATGTATGCGAGTATTACATATTACGTGTATCGGTCTGATGTTTATTGGAGTCATAAAGTAGGAGTTGCGTAACTATCAGCTAAATTGTACGTGATACCTTATAAAGGATAATACTTCAGACCAGACTGAAGATTCCAGATCATTGCCAAGCAGACATTCTACAGGGAGATCTGAACTAACAACAACTCTTTTGAGGCCAGTTACCCATCCCCAGGAGAATTTAACAATTGCCATACTATGGGTGGTAGTGACATTGCTTGAATTGGTCACTAGGTAATTGTCACCTAGTATTATCTGTCCAAGGTCCACAAAGTTAGGTGTCACAATGGTGACAATGGCACATGTGTCCCTGTAGGCCTGAGCCACTTTATTATTAATCAAAGGAGTCTGTCTGTACTTGCCCAGGTTACTGGGTCTCATAGTAGAGGACATAGCCATGTCCACATCACAGACAAGAACAGCCTGAGTGGGTATCCTGACTAGGCCAGAATCCACTTCAGTTCCCAGGGCCAACCCTACTACACCCTTCTGTTGAGAACCACCACTATTAGCTGTACGAGGGGGAACAGTTGCCTTAGGGGCAATGGTGGCTGGAGCTGCCTCCTTCTTGGTGCACAAAAGGGGGTGGTGATGGACGGAGCATCTGGATCAATCAAACCCTCACACCCAGTCAAAAGATCTGGGTTTAATCCATCACCGTTCTTTAGCCCACTCTGCCACCACAGTTCAGACATGGCTATATGCAAATCAGTCTGACCCTGTGCCTCATGGAAACAGTCCAGCCCGAACTGCCAAGCCATGTCTTCCCTGGACCAGAAACAAGCTTCCGAGGACAGGTTTCTGGCATTCCAGCCGTCTTCAGCCCGGCTTGCTTGAATCCAGTGGCAAAGTGAGCAAGGGACTCACGTCTGAGCATACCCTGCCACACTTATGGCATGCCAAAAGCGGTACAAAAGGGGGTGGTGATGGACGGAGCATCTGAATCAATCAAACCCTCACACCCAGTCAAAAGTTCTGGGTTTAATCCATCACCATTATTTAGCCCACTCTGCCACCCCAGTTCAGACATGGCTATATGCAAATCAGTCTGACCCTGTGCCTCATGGGAACAGTCCAGCCCGAACTGCCAAGCCATGTCTTCCCTGGACCGGAAACAAGCTTCCGAGGACCGGTTTCTGGCATTCCAGCCGTCTTCAGCCCGCCTTGCTTGAATCCAGTGGCAAAGTGAGCAAGGGACTCACGTCTGAGCATACCCTGCCACACTTATGGCGGCCAAAACTGGTATAAAAGGGGGTGGTGATGGACGGAGAATCTGAATCAATCAAACCCTCACACCCAGTCAAAAGATCTGGGTTTTAACAATCACCGTTCTTTATCCCACTCTGCCACCCAAGTTCAGACATAGCTATATGCAAATCAGTCTGACACTGTGCCTCACCACCACCCCCTTTTGTACCGCTTTTGGCCGCCCTAAGTGTGGCAGGGTATGCTCAGACGTGAGTCCCTTATGCAATCTGCAATGATCGCCCTATTAAGATCAGTTTCAGTGGAGGTCCAGATCTTATGCCAGAGCAGCACTGGACTGATCCTAATTAAATCAGTGATATAGACCAAGGCAAGTTCCTTGTGGCAGGCGTAGGTTGAGGTGGACCTAGGGACGGCTAACAAATATCTAAGAAAGCTGTTTTCCTTCACCTGGATTTCCTGACAGTCTGAGATGCCCCAAATGCCGGCCCCATATATGGCAGTCGATACGCAATTAGCTTTGTAAATATCAAGCAGGATGCGTACAGGCCTGCCACCCAGCTTGTTTGCGAACTGCATTAATGCCCCAATAGCTCGCGAGAAAGCTAAGCACCTGGTAGTGATAGCTGTAGTCCATGAACCTTTTTTATTAAAAACAACCCTCAAATAAGAAAAAGTACTTGTTATTCCTATCTTTGACTGCTCTAAAAAAGTGTAGCAAGAAACCTTATTTTTTGATGTGCAGCACATAGTGAAGGTTTTCCCCGTATTTATTTTTAGGCCCCTAGATCCCATATATACTGAGAATCTGGTTAACGCCTTCTGGAGGCCTACTTGGGTTCTTGACATAATAACCGTATCATCTGCGTAGAGTAAAATAGGCACCGCAGTGCCATTAGTTTGAGGATAATCCACAGCCAATTGTGTTAGGTGGTCTGCTACACTATTAATATAAAGGTTAAAAAGAAAGGGCGCCAGGATACATCCCTGGCGAACACCCTTAATTATTGGGAACTTTTCTGTGCATTCACCTTTCTTACCGTGACACACCTTTGCTCCTGCCCCTCTGTATAGTTCCATTAAAAAATTTCGAATATTTGAATCCACTCCGCGCCGTAACAGAGTGTTCCACAAGACATCGTGACTCAGACAGTCAAATGCTGAAATGAGGTCAACAAATGTCCTAAATAAATTTCCCTTTTTGGCAGTCTTATATTTACCTATCAGCAATGCCAGGTTAAGTCCTTGCTCAACAGTAGCCAAACCAGACTTGAACCCATATTGAAATTTAGATAAAATGCCTTTATTCTTGGCCCATCCCTGTAATCTATTTAGTATAACTCGACCTGCTACTTTCATGAGGGAGTCAAGCAGTAAAATAGGCCTGTAGCATTTAGGATCATTACGATCGCCCTTTTTGAATATTGGCACTACTATCGCATCCTGCCAAGTGGACGGAAATCCAACTTTATTATAACTGTTTAGCACATTTGTCAGGAGCGGTGCCCATAGGGCGGTATTTTCCTTATAAATGTCAATGGGAATCCCATCTGGTCCTGGGGCCTTGCTGTTAGAACTTTCTACAATAGCCAATTCCACCTATGCTAAGGAGAAAACTATATCCAGAGGGAATGATTCATGGGAAATAGACTCTAAGGTTACATGCTCATTTGTGGTAGTCCTAGCTGATCTGACAGTACCGTCTATTTTATAGAGCTCGATGAAATAGTTTACCCACACCGTCTCCTCGATGGCAATCTCCATCACGTCGCAACTTCTTTCCACAAAAAAAGGAGCATTTACTGATCTCCAGAAGGCAGTATTATCCCTTAATGCAGACGCCTTAAGCAGATCTCCCCACGCAGCCTCTTTCAGTTAATTTTTACGTTTCTGCAGGGCAAGTTTATAAGTTGCTCTAGCAGACTTTATTTCTAGGGGGATTCTTGGCACTGATTTTAAGGTTCTTTTAAGAAGGGCATGCGCCTTACTACAATCATAGTTAAACCAACCCTTCACTTTAAAACTATCCCAACCCCGGGCAATCCCTGTTAATTTGCTTCTAATTTGTGCGCTAATTTTCTGGAAAGCTGCCGTAACCTCTTGAAAGTTAGGATTTTCCGCAAGACAAATCATAAAGTCAGGGAAATGATCTACTACTAGGCTTTGCAGGAATCCTATAGGGTCAACCCTACACCATTTTATTGGGTAGCCATTTGTTCTATTTAAGTGGATCCCATGACTATATAGATTTTCTACTACGTTGGATCCTTGGCCTCGTCCCACTCCCCTGCTGAAAGTTGCGGTGACAGGAAAGTGATCGCTGAGAGAAATGTCCTCTCGAATAAACGATCGGACGTTGCAGTGATAACTTGTGGTGATAAGCATGAAATCAATCACCGACTTTGAACCCCTCCCAATAAAGGTTGGTAAGAACTCAACTTGGGGGTTACAAAGCTCATTTACGAAGCCTAAATCATACTCAAATAGCAAGCTATTCAATAGATTCCCAAACGTAGAGTGTTCAAAGTGAGTACAGGGATCTCCCTTCAAGTTGACCATGCCACATGTATCAAAATTACTGAGAGGACAGAGGTGACAATTGAAATCTCCTGTCACTATAGAGCACCTTCCCTCTTGCTCTAAGCCAGTTTCCCTACGCAAATCTGCTTTTAAATCATCCATTACCCTGATCCGATCTTCCCCTGGGATATTATTATAAAGGTTAATCAGGGTAATATACTGGTTTCCTCCCATCGCAAGTGTTAATGTCTGATAATAATGGTTGTTACCCTTGCCAAGTAGGCATTTGTGAGAAGTTGGCCTGATATATGATGTTTCCAATTCTGGAACCACCTTGTATCAGTCCAAACAATCCCTTATGGTGTCTGGTTGTAAGTCAACCTTATTAGACAAGCTATCCTAGTGGTAGCATGGACTAAGCAGCCTTAAAGGCTAAACTCAAGAGGTTGTGTTAAGCGAGCTGTTTTACCAATCACAATCCTGTAATATCAAATGAAAGGACACCATACAAGTATATATTATAAAAATATATGTGTTTATTACTAAAATAATCCCCAGTACTCTTTATGAGCAAACGGGCACAAGCGTTTAAACAAACGCACAGTATAACATATAAAAGTTGCACAATTATGGATGAGGGCGGGTGGCCACTCAAACCATATATGAAGAAAGTGGTATAAGAGATACCAATCGAACAGTGGTTAGGCCTAGGGCCTAGGGAATCGCTGGGAGCAGTCGGGACTAGCAATGCTGAAGTCGGGAAAAGCCCGCGGGATTCGGTGCAGCGCTTAAAGCACACGCATGCACCAATGCAAAGTCAATGGTGCGTAAAAGTTACACAAATAGAGTTTAAGGATACTTCCGCTGAGCCTAGAAGGACAAAACTTTAGACACAGACCCTAGAGGTGTGTACCAGTGTGGGAACACCGGCGTTGCTGAGTTACCTCACCCACAGGAAGCGGGTGCATAGGGTCGAAGTGGCGTCGGGTTTCGTCACGCATGTTGTTGCTGCTTGAAGCTGAAGATGCTGCAGGCGATGTGAAGGAGAAGTGTCCGGTGTGATCCAAGGGTGGATCAGAGTCGTAAAGTACCTGAAAGCAGAGGGGACAGAGTCTGGGTCACTCAGCAGTGACCAGGGTGGAACCAGGCAATGTCGGGCGCAATCAGGAGGTTGTCGAGGAGCTTCTCTCTGCTGCCACGTGGGCTCTGGGCCATCTGCAACGCCCAGGAACGGGTCAGGAGCCGTCCCACGCAGGCTCTCACCGTCGGCGCTATTGGCTTCAAGATCGGAGCAAACAACACTTGGCAAGAGCAATCCACGCGGGATTGGAAGATTGCTTCTCACTCGGACCAGGAGGGTCAGAGCGGGTGCTCCTTTTCAGAGGAGCGGGTGCAAGTCTGGAGCAACCAGAATCACAAGCCGTATTTCAAGTTTCTTCGGCACAGGGGCCACAAGCCAGCTGGCAAGTGACCAGGCCAACGTGTTGAGCCAAAGAAAGCAGAAGGGCCCCACGCAGCACTCGGTGAGTGTAGAGGGGTGAGCTTCGGTGCAAAAGTGGCTCAGGGCTGGGGCTTCTCAAACCCCGGTGTACAGCTTCGAGGGTCACTCGTGGGCTGCACGGTCAGCGTCTCGTGTTCTTTTCAAGATGGTGTGCCCCACGCTTCTGGTCGCCTCCACGGGTCTCAGCTCTGCAGGGATTGTGGATCGGGCTGTAAGAAGGCAGGCAAGCTTGATCTTGTTGATCTCTGTCACTTGAGTTCCGGCGGGAACTGCAACAAAGCAGACGTCGAGGTGCTGGATGGTGCCTGTTTGCACAGGGTGGTCACTCCTTGACCACAAGGGAGATTCTTCAGTCTTCTACGTCGAGTAGGATGTCGAAGAGTCCAGAGTTTTGTTTCAAATGTTTCATCAGGATAATCTGAGTGCGTTGTCACTGCTCCCATTCTCATACTAATCTAGGGGGCTGGATTACCTGCTAGGTCCCCTCCTATGGGTGGAACCCAGGAAGGGGGTGGATACACCCCTTTCCCTTTGATCCAGGCAGCGCTGGGACAGGGGCTGGTGTGCCCCTGAACCAGTTTGGCCGGATTATGCAAGGGGAAGCATTGTGCTCCCCAGGCAGTGTCTGGTTTCTTTCAAACCTCCCTGCTACAATCCACTATCTCCTGTCTGGGGTGGTGTAACACCTCCCTGTGACAGGAAACCCTTTGTCCAGGCCTCCTTGGCTGAGTTTCGGTCAGCTGCAGGAGGTCAGACTTGTGTCTGTGGCAGAAGCATCCATTTTGTGGATCTGAGGCTCTTTTTAAAATCAACCGCGTTTTAGCAAAGTAACATGTCGTCTCCCTCTAGAGGGGTGGAACGCTACCCCGTCGCCAGGACTGGAGACGGGGTAGTATTCCAAATCGTATAACACCTTACACAACATGTTTTGATAAAGCCAAACCAAAGTTAACATATAACCGCGAGGATTATAATGCACTTAATAGTATATGGTATGGCATTATCCCGGAACAGCTTAGGGAGTTGGTCCCGACAGCTGCAGACAGGCTCAGCTCATGCTAGAGCACCATCTCACATAAAACCAAGCACTCTGCCTCCAGGATTGTTAAGGCCTGCCATAGGAGTGGCTTATAGGTTTATATGTGTCCAAATAAGTTTAGATATAGGCATACTATATCTAAGCAAGGGGTGATTACACCACCTTGCCCCAGCTGAGTGATCAGTCAGTTGTGTCAATTTTGGATAGCCAGCCAGGGGTGGCAAAAGATATGCTGCAGCCCCTAGTAGGCCTTGGATGCACCTATGCCCTGGGCACCTATAGTGCTCTGTATAGGGGCTGATAAGGTGACCCAAGCCAATTTAGTTATGCCCCTAGGGTACATGGAATCCATTTTACAGAGAGAGCAGATAGCCTGGGGCCCTGATTAGCAGGGAACCAGGCCAACTAAGTCGAAAACCAGCTAAACACAAGGCAAATAATCTGGGGTAGTCAGGTAGCCACCTTCCTACACAACCCCCCCCCCCCCCAAACAAAAGGAGACAAGGCTATCCTTGTCCAGGTAAGACTATATTGCCT
Organism: Lissotriton vulgaris; assembly: GCF_964263255.1. Lineage (NCBI taxonomy): Eukaryota > Metazoa > Chordata > Amphibia > Caudata > Salamandridae > Lissotriton > Lissotriton vulgaris. The sequence continues at coordinate 1,081,803,431 of NC_141691.1, read as the reverse complement.
GAGTTGTCATATAAGGAAGTACCTGCACTGGCATGGGTACCCCCTGTCTCATGGTCCACTAAGCAGTCCCTCACCCTTGGGGTATTAGAGGGTCTCCACCATAGAGAATCACTACCTTGGGTGTGTTTATGCAAGGAAAAAAGCTGAGTATTGAAGTGAGGCTCCACTAATTTAGGGCTCCGCTTCCTCCAATTATCTTCCACCATGTGTGCCTTTCTTTCTTCAACTGAGTTGCACTGAGCTCTCAGGGTCAACCTCTGGCTATCTAAAGCTGGAGGCTGGGTCCCTTGTTTTGGTTTACTGGAGGGACAGTGCAGGTTTGGGCCCTTTGGGTCTCAGGTTTGGCTGTGCCCAACAGAATCCATCTGTGGGAGGTCCCTAACTACTTTTAAGGGGGCTCCCTCAGGAGTTTTTAAAGTTTTCACCTTACTAGGGCTACTAGTTTTGGTGCCCTTAATCTGTTGATGGGGGTGCTTTATTTGACAGGGGGCCCTCTGGGTCTCACGGTCCTTCTTGTCCTCTGCAGCCCTGGGCTGACTAAGGCAAGGTAGAGAGGGGCAGGTTACCTGCTCCAGACTGGGTCGTCAGGCCAAGCCTAACAACCTCTGCGGCAGTTCCTTCATCAGGGGTAAGATCAGGTCCCTGAGGAGGCTGATCCTGTCCTAATGTCTGGTGAGGGGGAGATTTCTCTTCCTCCTCCATGCTCTCAGTTTGGGTGGAGTGATCCATCATTTCAGGCTTCCCAACACACATATCGGTTTGAGTTTGGCCTGTGGCCATCACAGCCCCACCAACCTTTTCAGGAGGAGACTCAGTTTGGGTATCTGCTGTTATCATAACAGCTTTGCTATTCTGTTTAGGAAGAGCTTCTGTTAAAGATGGGGCTGAGTCTTGCACAGCCCTACCAACCTTTTCAGGAAGGACATCTTGAATTGGGACTGTAGCCATTACAGCCCCACTAACCTTTCCAATGACATTTACCATTTTAGAATGGATTTCCTGTTCAACCTCAGCCCAGGCTGAGATTTCCAAATCATTTCATAGTAGGCAGTCTACAGGCAAGTTTGGTGACACTGCCACTCTCTTTGGGCCAGTGACACCTCCCCAGCTGAGACTCACTACTGCCATGGGATGATTGGTTTGTATTCCATCAACGTTTGTCACCTGGTATGTGGCACCTAGTAAAAGTTGCTTAGAGGGGACTATACAGTCAGCCACCATGGTGATGCTAGCCCCTGTGTCTCTAAAGGCTTCAACTTTCAAACCATTGATGATGGGTTCCTGTCTATATTTGCTCAAAGTATTTAGGCAATCAGAGAAGTTGGCAAACCCCATGCCAGTCTCATAGACAAGATCATTTGGTGATGGGGACCTGGATAGGCCAGGGTCCACCTGTGCTCCAAAAGTAAACCCACCGAGATTCCTGGGTGTGCTCCCACTTCCTGGGGGATTACTGCTGACAGTAACAGGAGGTGTTGGAGCTGGCTTTGAAGGTATATTTTCTTTATTGCAATTCTTTGGACAACAGCTGTCTGATTTCCAATGGCCAGTCTGTTTACAGACATGACAGTATGGCTTTTTCTGGGTAGATGAAGTGTCTTGGGACCCACCCCCAACCTTGGAGTTTTGGGGCCCTGGGGAAGTCTTTTCTTTACTTTTATCCCCACCCTTATCTTGAGGCTTGGTAGACTCCTTCTTCTGGTTATTGTCCTGATTCTTAGGCCTAATCCTGGTTCTGACCCATTTATCTGCCCTCTTTCCCAATTCTTGGGGAGAGGTCAAATCTGAGTCCACCAGGTGCTGGTGTAAGAGCTGGTTCTGACAATTACTTAGGATCTGCTCCCTCATAATCAAATTATACAATCCTGTGAAGTCATGTACTTTGCTGCCATGTAGCCAACCCTCCAGAGCCTTAGTAGCACAATCTACAAAATCAGTCCAGTCCTGTGTCTGTGTCTTCTGGGTATCTCTGAACCTTAACCTGTACTGTTCAGTGGTTAAGCCAAACCCATCTATTAGAGCACTCTTCGGGACTTTGTAGTTTTTAGCATCCTCATGTCTGACAGTGAGGAGCTTATTCCTCCTTTTCTCAGAAAAGAAGTACCATAAGATTGCTGCCCACTGTTCCTCGGGAACCTGCTGTACCATGCAGGCTCTCTCAAGAGCAGTTATCCACTTGTGGATGTCACCCCCTTCTGTGTAGGGGGGCACAATCTTTGTCAGGTTTCTAGTATTATAGGACCTGTCTTTCTCTCTAGGAATATTGTTGCTGCCACCAGTGGCATCTAAGCCACACATTTTCTGTTCCCTTGCTAAAGCAAGTTTAGCTTGGGCCAGGGCTAACTCTTCCCTCTCTATCTGGAGTTCTACAGCTCTCATCCTGGCCTTATGCTCTCTTCTCTGGGGGGAAGTCATCCCCCTTTGAGAGTTTCTTGAGACACTAGAAATGTGAGAATCCACTGAGGGATATCTCACCCTTCTATTGCCTGGAACAGTTCTATTTTGTACTCTGGGGAGGTGCTGGCCCTCTCCATTTCCAAGTAGGTCCATGTTGGTTTGGCTAAGCCTCCCCACATGTACCTGGATATCCCTGTAGTAAGGAGGAACGCCGTGGTAAGTAGGTAGGTTCTTTATTAGATAGGTAAACACACAGAATGCTGTCAGCTGTCAACACAGGAGCCGCGCTGCTATGTCAACATTCCATAGCGAGCGCCGGCTGTCAAACGGACTGTACCATGTACTGCTAAATGGGAAGGGGGGAACATGAGATAAGGGGAATGCAAACAATGTAAGATACAACACATCATCCTCCCTATGGGAACAGAAAACAGAAAGGGGAAAGATGCAGGTGGGAAGATGTACGGTCCTCCCAAGTGGTTAGAGAATAAGGCTGTCACCTCACGGTCCTGACTGTGGGCCTTCCACGGGGAACCTGCTTTGCTAACGGGGCTCTCCTACAAGAAGCTATCTCATTAGGAAATGTTTGTGCCACTGGGGGGTGTTCCTAGGTCTGTCACTCCTCCTGTCTAGTCTGGTATCTCCACTGATGTCTCCACTCTCTGACCTTGTCGTGTGTGACCTGGATTCTTCCCCTCCAGCCGGAACCACCCTGTCATGACTCCACAATCTACCATCTTCCATGACTGCCGAATTCTTGTTTCATATTTTGATTGTATTGGGGGCATAAAACTTGTCACCCCCTTTTCTCAGTCTCTCGGGTTTCTTCACATAGACTCTTTGTCCTTGCTGGAATCCTCTCTCTTTAACTCCCCACTTCTTATCGTACCATTCCTTGTATTTTCGTTGATTGGCTTCAATCCTCCTCTTGATCTCTTGGGGGTTGGCCTCCTCTATTTGTCTTCTTCCCATCCAACGGGTGTAAGTTTGGTGCCAGCTTTCCTCCCCCTCAGTAACTCGAAAGGTGTGCAACCGGTGGTAGACTTTGGCGTGGTATGGTATGCCCACAACATGTCTCTTATCGCTTCCTCGATGTTCTGTCCCGCTCGATTGGCCAACTGTATGCACTCTTTCACCATTCGGTTTACTCTCTCCACCTTGCCGTTTGCTTTGGGGCAATACAGAGGTGTGCGGACATGTACTATAGAACAGTCCTTGAGAAACTCCTTCATTTCTTCTGAGATCAGCTGTACGCCATTATCTGTCACCAGTGTCGCAGGCACTCCCTCTCTTGAGAACACCTCTTTCATGAACTCAATGATCGCTCTGGTGTTCACGTTGTGGACAATCTTGCAGGTTATCCAGCTTGAGAAGTAGTCCACCATGACCAGTAGATACCAGTCTTGGGGCCCTTTGCCTTGTATTGGTCCGGCTATGTCAAAGCCTAACTTGTTCCACGGAGCCTCGGGTACTCCCACAGGTGACAAGGGTGCTCTTCTCGTGGTCTTAGACTTGTCACTTAAACTGCACGCGTAGCAATCGCGCACTTTGTCCTCCATTTCACTGTCCATCGTTGGAAACCAGTAGTCTGTACGAAGTCTAGCTTTGCTCAGACTTCTGCCTAAGTGTCCTTCGTGTGCCAGTTCCACTATTTGGTTTCTTAAAGCTTCTGGAGGGACTAGTTTCCCGGATTTCAGTATAAAATCTCCTTCTACTGATAGATCCTCCCTCACATTCCAATACAGTTGGATCTCCGTTTCCATGTCCTTGCACTTCTTCGGCCATCCCGTGAGTATATGTCTCTTCACCTTCTTCAGTGTTTCATCATGTTCCATCTGAGTTTCCCATGCATTCTTTTCCACCGCTGCTAAGCGCAACTCCAGAATTGAGTCACCTCTCGACTCTTCTTCCACCTCTCCCTCTGCCGGCGCTCTCGACAGGAAGTCCGCTACCCTATTTTGTTGTCCGGGAATGTAGGATACTTTGAAGTTGTAGGCTTGCAGACCCACCGCCCATTTAGCTATGCGGGGCGTCATGCTTTCCATGTCCTTCTTTGTGAACAGTGAGACCAAAGGTTTATGGTCGGTCTGTACTTCAAAAGGAATTCCCCAGATGAAAAACTTGTAGTGGCAGACTGCCCAATAGACCGCTAGAGCTTCTTTCTCTATGGTAGAGTAATTTTTTTCTGATGAAGTGAGGGTTCTTGATGCAAAGGCCACCACGTTGATTTTGTTCCCCTCTCTTTGTGCCAGTGTGGCCCCGATACCTCTGTTGCTGGCGTCCGTCGAGATGATGGTCGCACCATTTGGGTCAAACTTCCCTATAAACGGGGCCTCGATGATGGCCTTCTTTATGCCCATCATTGACATCTCTTGCTCTTTCCCCAATTGAAGACACTGTCTTTCTTGATCAAGTCTCTTAACGGCTGTGACACCATTGCAAAATCCTTAATGAACTTGGCCATGTATTCAGCAAGACCCAGGAACGACAGTATGTCCTCTTTGCTCTTGGGAGTGGGGGCGTCTCTCACTGCTCTGACTAGGTCATGCTTGGGCTTGATGCCCTCTTCAGATAAAGTGTGTCCCAGGTAATCCACTGAACATACTCCTAGCTTGCATTTTGATGGTTTGGTGGTGAACCCTACCTCTCTCAATTTTTTCAACACCTCCTTTGCCATCTCATTGTGTTCAACCTCACAACCTCCGTACATCAGTATATCATCTTGGAAACAGAGGGTGTTCCTGCAGTCTTTTAACACATGTTGCATGACTCTTTGGAAGGCCGTGGCTGCTGACGCCAAACCAAATGGCATTCGCAGGAACTTAAAATTACCAAACGGGGTTGTAAATGCCGTAAGTATCTGAGAATCCGGGTGAAGTTTGAGTTGGTAATAGGCAGAGGACAGGTCCAGCACACTGAAATACCTTGCCCCCTTGATCGTGCTCAGCATTTCGCCTATCCTGGGAAGAGGGAATCTGTCCACCAGGATGTTCGCGTTAAGGTCTCTCAGGTCCACACAGAGTCTTATACTGTTCCCTCCATCTTTAGCCGTGATCACAATCGGGGCCAACCAGGCAGAACTCTCAATCTCCGTGATGACTCCCTGACTGACCAATCTCTGAAGTTCCTGCTGGAGGGGCTCTCTCATGCGTAATGGTATAGATCCAGTCTTGTGCACTACAGGTTCCACTCCCTCCTTAAGAATGATCTTGTGCATATAATTCTTGAAAACTCCCAAACTGTCACTGAACACCTCCTTAAACTCTTCCGTGAGATTTCCTGCTATACCCATGGGGTTAATTAACAACACCTGTTCTTTATTGTTCGGGTCTAGAGTAATACCCAACTGCTTCTGGTGTTTCCAGCCCAATAGGGTTGAGCCACTAGAGGATACATACACCTTTCCTACCGTGTGTCTATCCTTAAAGGAGATTCTCATAGTTAACATGCCCTCTAGTGGGATTTTTTCTTTGTTGTACGCCTTGGGACTGATGTCAGGTTGCATCAATTTAACAGGATGGTTTGCAAATTTATCCTCAAAAACATTTTTATCTACCAGGGTGTATGGGGAGCATGAATCAGCGTACATACTAAACTTCACACCATCCAGTAAAACATCACATTTAGGATACATGTCCTCATCATCTTCCTCCTCTTCACCTACTTGGAAAATATAGGATCTCTCCCCTTCCTCATCTTGTGGGGATTCCTCAATAACATGCACTGCTTTGCCAGGAGTTTTACACACTTTAGAATAGTGTCCCCACCTGTTGCACTTCCTACACTGCACATTTCTAGCGGGGCCATTCCAGTTACTGGCCAAATGATTGGGACTTCCACATTTAAAACACACCATAGGGCTAGACTTACTGCGAATCACCTCTTTGCTCTTGTCCCCTACTTTACAGACAGTTTCTCCCTCTGTGCAAGACTTGTTTTCTGCCCTCTCTTTGTTTGTCCCCTCAGGTGATTTCATTTCTCTAATACATCTCGCAGTATGTTCTAGGCCCTTTGCTATGTTAATGGCTTCCTCTAAGTTGGGGTTCTTGGTGAGTAATTCCTCTTGAGTCTTGGTGTCATTGGTGCACCTCACCAGTTGATCTCTAATCAATGAGTCTGTGAGTTGCCCAAATTCACATGTGGCTGACAATCCTCTCAATACTGCTATGTAATTGCTCACTTTCTCCTCCCTCTTCTGCACCCTCTTAAAAAACTTATGCCTTTCCATCACCACATTTATTTTCTCCTTGAAGTGAGCCCCTAATTCCCTCAGTGTACTTTCATAAACATTAACACCTTCCTCCACTTCCTCTTGGTCATCCTCCACCAACCTCCCTGTTATATCTTCATAGATCTTCCTCCCATGTGTGCCTAAATTGTGGAGAAGTATATGCTGTTTACGTATATTGGTGTAATTGCTACCTCCTATGGCAATTAAATATGATTTGAAGATACCTTCCCACCTCCTCCAGGGAATAACAGGTTCTCCTAACTCATTAAGGAAGGGTGGAGGCTGACTCATACCAGCACCTGCCATTGCCATACAGTTGCCTTGCTTTCCAGATTGACCTTTCCTCTTCCTAATAAACAAGTAAATACATAAACTGCAGGCAAATATTTTTTTTTTTTTATTTTTTTTTTTAAGTTATTCCAATTATGCCAACTGGTAGAACCACACCTCAGCCCACAAGTATTAAATCTCTAAATATCGAGATAAATCAGCAAAACAAGAGGTTAAGCAAGTCCCCTTTTTACTTCCACAGGTCTTGCCTCAGATCCAATGAGACCGCTAGCCTCCACCCACTGGCGGGACCTTCCTGTGGAAAAAAAAAATTCCCCTCACAACATTAATTCCAGTCAGAGCAGAACAACTTGAAGGAAGGATACGGTGAGTCCGAGGTGCCAGTTGAGCTCTTCAACACTGTTAAAGTACTGTTTCAAGACGCTTTACAGCCGAAACGAGCGGAAAATCAGACCGAGGCTCATCATTCTTCCTTTGTGAAAACCTGACGGTAAGCGCGCCGCCTCGCGCCAATGTACAGTCAGGGTGCAGATTTTCTTTTCATACACACGCACCAGAAGCTCAGAGTTCTGTATTAAGCGGTGCGCTGCGCGTCTCCCAATCTGTCGACGGGTCCGCCGCCTGCCCTTTATACGATCGGAAGGATTTTACTGATCGCCTCACAAAACGTTCGTCTTTCTCCCTGACTTCGCGCTCTTCACAGCTGCGCCCCCTGTGCCCGGCCTGACACACGAACTTAATATTAAACGTGCAGATCGCTTGAGCCTGGAAGCAGCTCCCTTCAAAACTCACAGCCAGACACTATTCGGAAGTTATGGTGCCCGACCTGGCACCCGAATGTAATTCCAACCCACAATGACAATCTTCCATTCAGCCACAGCGCTAGGTTAGAGTCGGTTTCACGTTAAATTTCAATTTACTCTTACTTTAGTTTCTTGTTTTACCGCGTGACCAAGGATTCAATCACTCACTCCTTCCGCTTCTTAACTTCACTGGCTCCGTTACTATTACTTTCAGTTCTTTCTTCATTGACTAGCAATGATTTCACACCAGGGAGACGGCATTCACTGTCCCTGGCACAGTTTTCCTTCTCGTCGCCAAGAATTGTAGTAAGGAGGAACGCCGTGGTAAGTAGGTAGGTTCTTTATTAGATAGGTAAACACACAGAATGCCGTCAGCTGTCAACACAGGAGCCGCGCTGCTATGTCAACATTCCATAGCGAGCGCCGGCTGTCAAACGGACTGTACCATGTACTGCTAAATGGGAATGGGGGAACATGAGATAAGGGGAATGCAAACAATGTAAGATACAACAATCCCCTTGATCTGAATCTTCATCATTATGTGGTTCAGGGTCCACCTCATTCTCTGGGGTGCTATTCTCATTCTCTTGGGGTTTCACTCTGTCTCCTGATCTTAAGGGAGCTATGCTAGCTTGCTCAAGGTCATCCTTCTCCAGGATGGCTATCAGGATAGGAATGGTAGGGTTGTGACCCTTTTCAGCCCCCTTACAGTACACAAGGTACTCAGGTCTCTGTGGCTGAGGGTGTCATATCTGGAAGTTGCCTTGGTAAGGTCAACTGTCACAGGCTGAGAGCCAGAGGCTACACCTGTGTCAGACATGACTGCTAGTGAGGTGCAAGTGGTGCACTTACCTACACTAAATGTTTTCCTACTGTACCTTGCTAGTGAGTTGTAGGCAGGGTGTGCTACTCCCTTTAATCTACAACTACTAAGTTCAGTAGAACTTAAATATGCTAAGCTTTTGTTTATATGTACCTAAGGTACTTTATGTGATCTTTCAATTTGATAAAAAGATTGCAATGGTAAAACAACAGCAAGCTCAAATCCGCACCGCTGCACACCAATGTGAGAAGTTGGCCTGATATATGATGTTTCCAATTCTGTAACCACCTTGTATCAGTCCAAACAATTCCTTATGGTGTCTGGTTGTAAGTCAACCTTATTAGACAAGCTATCCTAGTGGTAGCATGGACTAAGCAGCCTTAAAGGCTAAACTCAGGACGTCGTTAAGCGAGCTGTTTTACCAATCACAATCCTGTAATATCAAATGAAAGGACACCACACAAGTATATATTATAAAAATATGTGTTTATTACTAAAATAATCCCCAGTACTCTTTATGAGCAAAGGGGCACAAGCGTTTAAACAAAAGCACAGTATAACATATGAAAGTTGCACAATTATGGATGAGGGCGGGTGGCCACTCAAACCATATATTAAGAAAGTGGTATAAGAGATACCAATCGAACAGTGGTTAGGCCTAGGGCCTAGGGAATCGCTTGGAGGAGTCGGGACTAGCAATGCTGAAGTCGGGAAAACCCACGGGATTCGGGTGCAGCGCTTAAAGCACACGCATGCACCAATGCAAAGTCAATGGTGTGTAAAAGTTACACAAACAGAGTTTAAGGATACTTCCGCTGAACCTAGAAGGACAAAACTTTAGACACAGACCCTAGAGGTGTGTACCAGTGTGGGAACACTGGCGTTGCTGAGTTACCTCACCCACAGGAAGCGGGTGCATAGGGTCGAAGTGGCGTCGGGTTTCGTCACGCAGGTTGTTGGTGCTTGAAGCTGAAGATGCTGCAGGCGATGTGAAGGAGAAGTGTCCGGTGTGATCCAAGGGTGGATCAGAGTCGTAAAGTACCTGAAAGCAGAGGGGACAGTGTCTGGGTCACACAGCAGTGACCAGGGTGGAACCAGGACAGAACCAGGCAATGTCGGGCGCAATCAGGTGGTTGTCGAGGAGCTTCTCTCCGCTGCCACGTGGGCTCTGGGGCATCTGCGACGTCCAGGAGCCACGAGATCCCACCCAGGCTCTCACCGTTGGCGCTGTCGGCTTCAAGATCAGAGCAAACAACACTTGGCAAGAGCAATCCACGCGGGATTGGAAGATTGCTTCTCACTCGGACCAGGAGGGTCAGAGCGGGTGCTCCTTTTCAGAGGAGCGGGTGCAAGTCTGGAGCAACCAGAATCACAAGTCGTATTTCAAGTTTCGTCGGCACAGGGGTCACAAGTGACCAGGCCAACGCGTTGAGCCAAAGAAAGCAGAAGGGCCCCACGCAGCACTCGGTGAGTGTAGAGGAGTGAGATTCAGTGCAAAAGTGGCTCAGGGCTGGGGCTTCTCAAACCTCGGTGTACAGCTTTGAGGGTCACTCGTGGGCTGCGCGGTCAGCGTCTCGTGGTCTTTTCAAGATGGCGTGCCCCACGCTTCCGGTCGCCTCCACGGGTCTCAGCTCTGCAGGGACTGTGGATCGGGCTGTAAGAAGGCAGGCAAGCTTGATCTCGTCGATCTCTGTCGCTCGAGTTCCGGCGGGAACTGCAACAAAGCAGACATCGAGGTGCTGGATGGTGCCTGTTTGCACAGGGTGGTCACTCCTTGACCACAAGTGAGATTCGTCAGTCTTCTACGTCGAGTAGGATGTCGAAGGGTCCAGAGTTTCGTTTCAAATGTTTCATCAGGATAATCTGAGTGCGTTGGCACTGCTCCCATTCTTATACCAATCTAGGGGACTGGATTACCTGCTAGGTCCCCTCCTATGGGTGGGACCCAGGAAGGGGGTGGATACACCCCTTTCCCTTTGATCCAGGCCGCGCTGGGACTGGGCCTGGTGTGCCCCAGAACCGGTTTGGCTGGATTATGCAAGGGGAAGCCTTGTGCTCCCCAGGCAGTGTCTGATTTCTTTCAAACCTCCTTGCTACAATCCACTATCTCCTGTCTGGGGGGGTGTAACAGCTCCCTGTGACAGGAAATCCTTTGTCCAGGCCTCCTTGGCTGAATTTCGGTCAACTGCAGGAGGTCAGACTTGTGTCTGTGGCAGAAGCATCCATTTTGTGGATCTGAGGCTCTTTTTAAAATCAACCGCGTTTTAGCAAAGTAACATGTCGTCTCCCTCTAGAGGGGTGGAATGCTACCCCCGTTGCCAGGACTGGAGAGGGGGTAGTATTCCAAATCGTATAACACCTTACACAACATGTTTTGATAAAGCCAAACCAAAGTTAACATATAACCACGAGGATTATAATGCACTTACTAGTATATGGTATGGCATTATCCCGGAACAGCTTAGGGAGTTGGTCCCGACAGCTGCAGACAGGCTCAGCTCATGCTAGAGCACCATCTCACATAAAACCAAGCACTCTGCCTCCAGGATTGTTAAGGCCTGCCATAGGAGTGGCTTATAGGTTTATATGTGTCCAGATAGGTTTAGATATAGGCATACTATATCTAAGCAAGGGGTGATTACACCACCTTGCCCCAGCTGAGTGATCAGCCAGTTGTGTCAATTTTGGATAGCCAGCCAGGGGTGGCAAAATATATGCTGCAGCCCCTGGTAGGCCTTGGATGCACCTATGCCCTGGGCACCTATAGTGCTCTGTACTGGGGCTGATAAGGTGACCCAAGCCAATTTAGTTATGCACCTAGGGTACATGGAATCCATTTTACAGAGAGAGCAGATAGCCTGGGGCCCTGATTAGCAGGGAACCAGGCCAACTAAGTTGAAAACCAACTAAACACAAGGCAAAAAATCTGGGGTAACCATAGTCAGGTAGCCACCTTCCTACAGCATTTAACTGAGAAGTTGGCAGTGTTGGATATAAAGGTACATAACCCACCTGAACACCTACCCCTACTAGTCTGCTGTGCTGGGGTAAAAAAGGTGCGGAAACCATTTAGATGTATCTCAGATAATTCCCAGCATTCCTGGAGGCAAATTACATCAAAGTTATCTATAAATGCCAGGAAGTCAGGGTCCTTTACTTTACTAGACAGGCCCGCTATGTTCCAAGATAACAGGGCCAGCCTACCCCTATGGTCAACCAATGGGAGGACAGTAGTTACTACTGATGGGTTTGTCTCAAGAATACCATCTAGCTGAGGTATAGTTACTATACCACCCCCTACTACTTCTCCAACAACCTCTTCTACTACAACTGGACAAGTATAACAAGTCAGAGCCAAATTGTTTCCTTCACTATCACTAATGGGATTAGTCACTAATTCAACAATACTGTCTGTTCCTGCAGATGCTGGGCCAAGAGTGGTATAGACTGCATTTTTATCTTTGACCGTTTGCATATCTAACAGAATAGCGCAACCATTAATAAACCCACTGTCTCTTTTTTTTTTAAACTATAAGATCCATTTTTTCACTTTTTGATGAACTGGTGGATTTTGACCGTCAGTCGACCATCTCCAGGCAACTAAACCTATTTGTGATCGGAAAACCACCCCAGTTATCCCTGAAAGCTAGCTCAGTGGTGGGCTGCACCCCCCACGACCCCCAATCTCCACCCCGATCTCGATGCCCTGCTCTATACCAATTTCTATCAATATCCCAATCACGTGTTGGTCCACTCCTAGAGGGATAAAAGAAGGAGAGTCGTCTGGTTGCAATTCCCTCGTATCTATCCTGAGTGTTCCATGAACAAACATGGTCAGCTGTGTGAGGATCCGCAAAATTAATCAGGATGCAGTCGCCCTGTACGGATTTCCTCTCATGTCCCACCCACGTCAACCTACGCACCATCAAGATCTTACTCGACCGGTAAGGTGGTAAAGGCCGGTTTGAGTTTAGCCAATGTTGGACCTTATTTTTTAATGACCAATTAGCTTCCTCAGCGGCGTCACCCAATTCCGGAACCCCTGTCATAACCACCACGTAGGAACTTGCCTCAGAGGGCAAGTTCACCGCTCTTCTCCTAACTGGACCTCCATCGTTCTTATTCTCATTTGGTTGCGAAATGTGTGCCCTAGATGGAGGCTTCCCCTCTCGAGGGGGGTGGGCACAGACTTTAGTTTTAGCTACAGCTTTCTTCTCAGGGGCTAAAGCTGGCTTGGGATTTGTGTTTGTCACTAATGCTGGTGGATTTTTAGTAACATGGTCGGGAAATTTGTTACTATTTGATTTATTTCCCCCTACTTTTTGAGCCCCCGGAATATTTTGTTTTTTAGGCATAACACACAGGTCGGCTAGCTGTCTTTCAATACGGGATAGTCTTGTCTCAATGGGCGAGAGGTAAAGTTTGAAGAGTTCTCCTATCTTAGATAGGAGTGAAATATCAACCTCGTCACCACTGACACTTTTCCTGACCAGGTTAGTCGAAGTCTCTGCATTCACTCTACTCATGGCCTCTTCAGTGGCAACGTTACAAGGATGGTCATGTTCTGTATGCAGAATTTGGACAGAATCCCCACTAGTCTTTTTCAATTGTTCGCCCCTTCCCCTTACTTTTTTTAACTTAAGTTTTTTAGGGATGGCATCCTCCTTCTTACCCCTCAGCTGGCTAGCACTCAGATCGTCAGGTGTGGAAAAGCGACTAAGTCCGTTTTTTTTTCTAAATCCAAGCTCAGTTGGGATTCAGATAGAAGATGAGACACTGATAGATCTACCGTATTGGGCAAACGATATCTGTCAGCATGAATGTCTGCATGGATTTCTATAGGACCCACACCCTTTGATATTTCGGGGGTTTTAGCTGTTGCAAAGTGGCCCATAGATGATCTTTTTGCCAAGGCAAGATCTTGGGACACTCTGCGCTCCATTAGTTAAATCCCTTGATCTATAAAAGTGTTTGCCCTTATAATGAAGTTATCCAGAGTGCCCGTTAATGCCCCCCCCGCAGCCGTTTTACTCCTGCTCCCACGTGTACACATAATTTAAGAGGTAACAGAAAATATCACATGCAAAAACCCCAATGACAATAGATTTATAATATATAGAAAGTGCACATACGTTCAGTCTAACTCGGGCTCAGAAGTTAGAGGGGGGGCCCAGCCCTGCCTTAAACGGTCTCTAACGGGCTTAAACGGGCCCGCCCTTTGCCCGGGCTTAGCCCGGCGCAGAACCGCGCGCGGACCCGCGTCGCGGGGACGCTCAGGTCTTTATCGCGCCTCCGGGCGCACAGGTGACGTTGCGGCCTGCGGGGGAGCCTGGGTGTTGTAGTTTTCCTCCTCAGCGGCCGGCGGAATGCAGCAGCGGCGAGGGACCAAGGCGAAGCAGCACAGTCAGGGGTCAGAAGCCTCACAAGCGGCGAAGAATCCGACGGCCACACAACAAGTTCAGCTCAGGTTCCCCAATTACTAAGAATTTGTTCTCTCGGGGCGTGGCCATGGAGGCAACCAAGATGGCCGCATCCGCTTGAAGCTCCGCCGGTCGGGCTTCTATGCTTCCTTTCAGCTCGATATAGGAGCTAACGTTTGCAGCTGGACATCATCCTACAGTGCCCGGGACCATGTTATGTACAACAGAGAGTGGTGAGTCCGCGCCCAATTGCTGCCCTTTCGCTCCCCTTTCTCACTACCGCCCCTCCGTTTGGATCCCCTGGCCTTGGGCGGGCTCTCGGGCTGTCGCGGCCTGGGGCGTGCTCCGGGACCGGGACCTCGATTACTGGGGCCGGCGGGCGTGGATTCAAGGGGAGTTCCGGGTCGCTGGTGGATGACGGACGAGGGGCTCCGTCGGGGCGGTGCGGGTTGGTTGGACTTTTCCCCTCGGTGCTCCGGAAGTGCTCTGCTGCCGGTAGTGGGTTGGGGTCCGCACTGGGGGTTATTTTCCCAGTGTGTTTGGCTCTGCCTCGAGCTGGTTGGGGACCTTCTTGGGAGCACTGTCTGCTGTGGGGCCTCTGTTGGTGCCTGCGCTCCTTACCCTTTGCTGCCCACACCAACCCTGCTGTTCCAGGCTGGCTTGATCCTACGACCACTGCTCTAGTTGGATCCCCGCTGCGACGTTCGCACCTGTGCCTCTGCTGACCTGACCCTATCCAGGCATTGATGTGCCCCCGGATCGCCTGCCATTGCCGGAGCTACTGTCTGCCTTACCTGCTCGTCTCCAGTTCGGGGTCATGCGCTGTGCCCGGGCCGGACATGCAGGTGTCCTACAGTGCTCTTCTACGGCGCCTGGGCTGTCTGGTTTCCAGCTGCCGGTCAGTGCTTTGCACCCTCTGCAATCCCTGGCATGGTGTGGTTGTGAGTGACAGGATCGCACTCAGACGCCCTCGTATTATGTCTGCCACCCACGCTGTTACCACTTGGCTGTCCCTACACTGTGCCTAGGAGTCACCTGCCACTCCTCCTTTGCCGCTGTCCTTGGATTCCCATTGCCCCACGTTCTGTACCTGGAGTGTGTGACACCGCCCGACGAATTGGCTGTGACTTTTTCATCCGCTTGGCGACTCCACCTTCAGAGTCTGGTCTGTACAGCGGCGCTCTCATTGCGATCTTCTCTGCTGATCCCCTCTCCAAGCTCCTCGAAAATGGTGAAGAAAGACCCTAAGCAGAGCAAGCTGCAGTTCGATAAAACGACAGGCACTGCGACAGATGCTCCTGCTGATCAGTCTGCGGACACCTCAATCCCCCAAGACGTTGAATGCTCGGCCCCTCTTGCTGCGGCCATTCTAGCTGAAATGAGGGCTGGTTTTAAGGCGCTGGACTGCAGGTTTGATGATCTGGATAAAAAACTGGTGGATATGGGTACAAAAATCCAGGTGCATGATCGTAGACTGGATGTAGTCGAATCCAGAGTATCGGACATCGAAGATGGTGCTCCCTCCTCTCTGAAACGTCTGGAAAGGGTCGAGAAGATCCTCAAGGATGTTGCTATTAAGAACGAGGATTTGGAGGCCCGGAGTCGCCGAAACAACAGTCGCATTCTCGGTGTTCTGGAGACGACAGCCACCTGTCGGATGGACACGCTCGTGAAACAACTACTGGCGGACCTGTTTGGCAGGGAGACCTTCACGCAGGGATTCGTGGTCGAGCGCGCCCATAGATCGTTGGGCCCCCGTCCTAGACCTGGCCTGCCTCCGAGACCCATCATCGCTAGGCTCATGAACCTTCGAGATAGAAACACTGCGTTGCGCGCTGCTCGTGACTTGGGGCATATCCAGTGGCAAGGGAGCAAGCTAACTTTCTTTCCTGACTTCACCATCGTGGTTCAAGAAGCTAGGCGCAAATTTCAAGGGGTTAAGGCAACTTTGAAAAACTTGGGTCTCCGTTATGGCATGCTGTACCCAGCGAGGCTTAAGATGGACATAAATGGCAGGTCTCGGGTGTTCGACACTCCAGCTGAGGCACAGGAGTTTTGCTGGGATTACAGGAGGGATCAAGCGGATTCATCCGGCGAGCCGAGATCTGCTACCCCGCCGCAAGAGGCCTCAAAGACAAGTATGGATCTCTTCTCCCAGCCCGGGACTGGTTGACTGCTTTTTTTCCTTGCTCCTTTAATGTGTCTGACTAATGCTTATTTCTTCATCCATATGTGCTTTATTTCAAAGTTATTGATTGCTGTGCTGCCCGACTGGCGTGGCTTTGCCATGTCCTATGGTGAATACTGTAATGTTTTCTTCTAATGTTCACATGCTGCACTGTGCTTCATCTGCTCCTCCTGGCAAGCTCCGATTTCCATCGCGCATGTGCATGGTTGATTGTACTTGGGACTGCCTCTTTGGAGTTTACAAGAGGTTGGGTGGGGGTGGGGGGATCTTTATTTCATCATTAATGGTTTTTGCAGAGTTTTGGAATCTATGGGCATGATGTGGTTTGGATCAGACGTAGACAAAACTTCGATTGTACTGATGTTGTTTCAATGGTTCAGCTAGGTAATGTACCCGGTCCTTCCAGGCATTCACTGATGACATGGAACGTGAGAGGACTGAATAACACAAGAAAACGTAGGCAAGTTCTCAATTATATTGCGCGACACAAGATTGATATAGTATTTATGCAAGAAACTCACTTGTCTGCGTCAGACGGGGTTCTGGTGCCTCAAGTTGGGCCCACATAGGTTCTTTTCCAATTACAGCAGGTACGCGAGAGGGGTTTCCATCTTTATCCATAAAAGGGTCCAGTTTGCACTCTATAACATGATCAAAGATCCTGATGGCCGCTCCCTGATAGTAACTGGCCTGCTGATGGGACATAAGGTTACCTTGGTGGGGATTTCTGGCCCTAATGTTGACTCCCCAGCTTTTTTTCAGGCTTTACAGGTTCGGCTCCTTTCGATTGACACCGGGCTTTTGGTGGTGGGGGGGATTTCAATCTTCTAATGGACCCCGCTAGAGACAGTACTGCTGCTTCCCCTGATGCCAAGCCCCGTGCCTGACAAGTCCTCGTGGGACATATGTGTTCAGTATTCTTTAGTCGATGTTGAGCTTCAAATGCGCGCACACCTCCCTGCTTTCACTCATTATTCGGGGTTTTACAACACATGGACCAGGATTGACTATTCGTTAGTTTCCCCTGGGGTGGCAGGCTAGTTGGCTGCAGTCCTTACTCTTCCCCGCACACTTTCGGCCCACTCTCCGTTGGTGCTGCAGTTGAATATTCCCAGAGCTGGGGGTTATGAGAGGCAGTGGTGGTTCCCTGGCCGGGCCTTGTTAGACACTGTTTTTAATGAAGAGGTCAGACAGGCTTTCGAGGACTATTTTGATTTAAACACTGGGTCAGTAGACACGTGGGCGGTTCTATGGGAGGGCTTTAAGGCTTACATTAGGGGGGTATGCATTGCTAAACACACTGGTGTCCTGCGTGACCTCCGCTCCACCTTGAACCGTATCGAACCAGACATCGCCACTTTGGATCGTAATGCGCTTGCAGCACCCTCTGCGACCATGGAGTCGAGACGATTGGAGTTACTGATGGAATTTAGAGAGGCCGCGGAAAGAGAGGTGTCTTTCCTCAGTAAGCATCACGTTGCATGGGGATATGGTGAGGGCGGGAGTCCCGGTAGGCTACTGGCCAATACTCTGCACCCTCCGCGTGACTCTGCCTACATCACTGTAATGACTAGCCCTGATGGTACACCTCTGCACTCCAACCCGGATATTTGCGGCCACTTTCTTTCCTATTATAAATCGCTTTATACGTCTCGTCTGACTGGTGACCTGAGTGACCGGGGGGATTATTTATCTGAGGTCGCTCTGGGGTACTTGGGACACTACATGCAGGACTTTCTTTTGACCCCTCCATCACTCCGGATAGCATTGTTGAGGCCAACGATGCCCTATGTGCCTCTTCGGCGCCTGGTCTCGACGGTTTTTCAGCCGATTTCAATAAGGCATATGAGGATATCCTGGTGGCGCGTGTAGTGGAGGTCTACGCCGAGGCACTTGAGGTTGGTATTCTTGCCCAGGCACCACATACAAATAAGATGCGGGTCAGTCGCGACATCTGCCGCGAACAGGAAGTACGCTTTTTAAAGCCCAAAGGCATTGCACACTGTTCCTGACACGAAGCGTTGAAAAAGGGGCCTGAAACAGACCAGAAGAACCGCTCACTCTGGATCCGCGTTGCACGCGGAAAAGACGGAAACTGACATCAGCGCGCCGGGAGGGACTTGTATGACCTCGCTGACATCACGTACATGGATGACATCAGGGTGGGGTCATGTGACACCGTCCCCTGGCGCGCAGAGGTGCTGCTGCAAAAAAAATCCGGATCCAGTCTGACGCCTGGGGATATTCTAAGTTAAGGAATCTGCAGCTAGATGTCTCTAGCAGATATTTTTGTTAAGCTTCTTTCCTGTTGGCGAGACTGGCGGCCTCCCACGGACTCTTGCAGGGAAAGACACATCTCGAAAACAAAACTCTTTGTGCCCGTTCCTCCTGCTATCTTTCTCAGATCTCACTCCAAGCTGTCTCTACCCTTTCCTTCCCTGCGCTTTACTATCTCACTAGTCTGTTTGTACATATATATTCCAGACTTGGGGCAGTTGAGAGGTGGAGCCCTTTGAGCATCAGCACAATCCTGAGGATTCCAGAAAGAGAAACCTAACACTTGTGCACCGAGGGAAACCGGAGAAACAGTGTTGAACTGGAGAGCAGCAATTCACGTCCGAACCCGAGGGCGGGAAAAAACAATCCAACAATGGAGTCGATGCCCAAGCGCACTATCACCGAAAGGAGGAGTCACCTACCTCGTGACTGGAAAAGACTTCTTCGAAGCATCCGGACCCAACACTAGATGGCAGGAGTATGCAAAGCATGTTATATACAGCTCACATGCCTCGAACAAATGTATTTCAAATTGTAGAGTCCAATGTTGAAAGTGGAGAGTTGTTATGTGGAGTGTTGTACTGTAAAGTGGAGGAGAGTGTTGTAAAGTCTATTGTCACAGACTGGAGTATTGTAGATTAGAATCGAGTAGAGTAGAATGTAGCAGCGCATCGTACGGTGTAGTAAAGTGTTATATAGTATAGGGGCATATTATCTCAAAGTGGAGTCAAGTATCATAGACTGGAGCAGTGAGTTGTACAGTGGAATGGCACTCCGAACAGTAGAGTAAGGCGTTGTAGACTGTCAGAGTGGAGTAAAATGTTTTGGAGTGTCACAGACTGAAGTATCGTCAAGTGGCGTGTCACAGAGTAGAGGACAGTGTGGTGTCGTTGAGTGTCATTCAGTGTAGTACAGTGGCACAGAGTGGATAGGAGTAGAGTGTTGTAGAGTGGGGCGACGTAGAGTGGAGTAGAGTGGAATAAAGTGTACCAGAGTGGAGTATAGTGGAGTACACTAGAGTAGAGTAGTGTCAGAGTTGCGTAAAGTGTCAGAGTGGTGTGGCATATCAGACTATAGTGGCATGGAGTACAGCAGAGGAGTGGCGTAGAATACAGGATAGTAAAGTGTCATAAATTAGAGTACAGGGGAGAGGAGTTGGCCTAACAGCTAGGGCGGTCAACCTCGAATCTGGGGAACCGGGTTCGAGTCTCGGCAATGATGCTGAACATCCTGTGATTCTGGGCAAATCACTTATCTCCCCATGCCTAACAAAAAAATGAACGTGTCCTCATGTAATGCAACTAGTGCTATGTAAAGAGCTCTGATACCCAATTCGGGTCAAGTTTGCGCTATATAAAACTGTAAAATAAAATAAAAAATAAATAAAAAATACAGTGTTGTATAGTAGAGTGTAGTGGGTAACCCTGGGCATAGTATGTGTAGTGGGGCTACGCGAAGCTACGCAAAGTGGGCGAGATAATACGCCCACCTAAGCACTTCGCGTAGCCCCACTACGCGCTGCATGCCCCCCTCCCCTACATACCTAATTTTAGTAAATGCGCAAAGAAAAGTAAATAAAAGGCACTTACCTTGTCCTCTGCGTCCCGGGGCTCCCTAGGCTCGTTCACGCCGCGGTCTTGATAACCAATGCGCATGCGCGGCCGCCCACGCCCTTCTCGCGAGAAATGCGCGGGCGCTGCGCATGCGCATTGGTTATCAAGACGGCGGCGTGAACGATCAGAGGGAGCCCCGGGACGCAGCAGACAAGGTAAGCGCCTTTTATTTACTTTTCTTTGCGCATTTACTAAAATTGGATATGTAGGGAGGGCGGGAGGGAGGCGGGTGGCGGGCAACTTTGCTACGCCCACGGAGTGGGCGTAGTGTTGCCTGCTACGCCTACTTTGCAAAGGGCGAAGTAGGCAACACTACGCCCACTCCGTGGGCGTAGCGAAGTCCTTCGCCCAGGGTTAGTAGTGGGATGATGTACAGTACTGGAAAGTGATGTGGACTACAGTAGAGTAAAGTCACATGCAGTCGAGTTGATTTTTGTACAGTGTCAGAGTATGGTACAGTGGATTGGCATACCGTGTTATAGTGTATAATGGCATTGAGTGGGCTACAGTGGGGTAGTAGAGTTAGGGGGAGTAGTGTGTCAACGTATAGCGGAGTAAAATTGGATGCAGTGGCATTCAAAGAGTTGCGTACATTGTTGTATATTGGACAAGAGTTTTGTAGAGCAGAGTGTTGTATATTGGCATAGAGTAAATGATAGTGTTGTACAGTGGAGTGAAGGGGTATAGACAGAAGTAAAGCATACAGTGTAGTAGAGCATTGTGGATTGGAGTTTCATAGAGTACAGTAATGTGTGAAACAGAAAAGCTGGGTTAGTGGGTTGTTGTACAGTAGAGTAGAGTGAGGTAAATTCTCGTACAGTGGAGTAGAATCGAGGAATGTACTGGCATAGCGTAGTAAACTATTGTAAATTGGAATGGGGTTTCGTACAGTAGAGTGGAATGCTGTGTTGTATCAGAAAAGAGTCATATACAGGATAAGAGTATTGTACATTGCAGTATACTGGCACAGACTAAAATATAGAGTTGGACAGTGAAGTGTACGAGGATAGAGAGGAGCAGAATGGCAGAGTCTCTAACAAAAGAGAGGGACCCCGACGCCCAAAAGGGTAGGGTGCCTGAAGACAAATGTCATAAAGAGATTCCCTTTTGGGTAAAATCTTATGTCATAAAAACACTTTATAGCCACAACAACTCATTCATACAGGAGCAGAAAGGAAAAATTAATTAAAATGAGACAGTTAATTTAGTCGAGTTTGTTAAAAAAGCTTATCATTTCTTGTCATCAGACACAATTTAAAAAAATACACAAATTATACATAATAAAATCTCATTACAATATACCGTCAGGTATCACAAGTGGGAAACAAAACTTAAGAAAAAGATGGATCCTATAGGCATGAGGTAGGTACAATAGCCACACTTGTAATCACACTCTGATATTCAACTAATTTTTCAGTCAGAGTTGTTGTCACCAGGACTTAAAGTACTTCAACTCAAAAAGGGCGTCGACGCGTTTCCGAAGGCACAATGTTTAGGAGCCAACACCTTCTTCAGGATATAATGATTGAATCCCACATTAAATATAAAACATCTGCAATGCAAGAAAAAATGTCTTAGATAAGCATAGCTACAACATTTTACATTCATTACAACCATCGACAATATTGCAAAAAACAGATCCTAAATGCTCATTATAGACTTTACACACCATTCTTCCATACATAAATTCCAAACTTTTCATCAGAATACAAAATCAGGTTAAAAGAGCCTTTCGTTTTACATGATCTATTATTTAATAGTGAACACTATGCAATTTCATATTTGGCATATGTGTACGATCTATATTATCCTTTTACTAGAGCCCATTTAAATATCACCAGCACAGCTCTATGTTATTAAAACTTTCCATCTACAGAGATCCTATGATGTCTTATATTAGCTGGCGTACTATACACGTGGGTAAACCAATCATTACCTCTTTCGGAGACGGCTTGGAATCTCAGTTTTTCCGGTTTGACAGTTTGATACCACTAAAGTGGCTATCTAAATGTTGGAAAAGAGACATCATATAAATACTGAAGTTCTCTGCATATATATAAGATATAAACTATGTGGAATATCCCATCTACAGCACAAACCTTTCAATCTGGCGAGGTCTTTGTTAAATTATTCTTTAAGGGCCGCTATTGCACCTGTCAGCGATATTTTCATCTAATCTGAAGGGGCAAATCAAACCATGAATTAACTATTATAAAAAGGTAACTCTCTTTAGATGCCAAAGCCAAACGTCATACATCACAATTAGGCTTTCCTGTTTTCAGTTTCTATTTTTGGTAAATTCTGGTGTTTTTTTTCCAGTGTTTTCAATACCTTAAAAAACAGTTGTCAGTGGTTACACATTTTCGTGCCACTAAAAAACACAGAAAAAGTGTTTTTCTGGTGTTTATGGAATGTTTTGCTTTTATTATTGCTTGCTTTCTGCACCTATAGAACATGATATGTGGACAATGTACATATAGTATATATGAGGTCCAAATAGAGTTTTGCAAATTAAACTTATTGTAATACACCATACAATACTTCTTCAGTGAGTCTTTGGTCATGTGTGCTCGCCCTTTCCTTCCCTTGTAAACTTCTGTGAAAAGACCCTCTCAACATTAGCACTTGAGATGGGCAACTCCAAAACAGCCAGTACACAATTTGTTAACTCTGGCCCCTGACATAGCTTTCCCTGCCAATACTGTTTGCAGTGCCAAAGTCACTAAAGGTGTCACCCATCCTACTCTCAAGGAGAGGTTTCACATCTACACCAATTATGCTGAACACTTGGCAGACAAGGGTTTTTTCAAACTCTAGTTTGTTTATTATGTCCACTACAGAAGTTATATTTTCCTGTAAAAATCTAATAATGCAGTAATCAGGGCGTGGGTATGTCCATTGCTCCTAACACAGACTTAGCATTATGTAAAGTCCTTACCTGGAACGTGGCGGGATTAAATGCAAAGGCTCCAGACCCAACATGGCAAGGATTTATCAAACAACATCATATTGTAGGACTCCAAGAAACATGGGTTACCACACCCAGTTTCTCCCTGGATGGTTTCTGTAGCTTTTCTATACCGGCAGTACCAGGTGTAAGAGGGAGAGCAAATGGTGGCTTACTCACATTGTGTTCCTTGGATCTAGCAGGGGTCTTTAAAAAATTAGACACCACATTAATTAATACGCTTGCGGTGGAGTGGACCCTCCCTGACTCAAAGACTTTCCTGCTGATTAATTTTTATAATTCAAAGGAGTCCGCCACCGTGAACGAACATTTGATTTCATTGTTAAATTTTCTGTCAGTCTATAGGCTTGATTGCACTACCGTCCCAGAACTGGTTATTCTGGGGGATTTTAATATTCACCCCTGTGAGGATGGTTGTTTTAATGATAGATATGGGGGTATACCAACTGACGCAATCCCTCACTTTGAGCACACAACCGAAGGCGAGTACCTAGAGTCCCTTCTAGCCAATTTAAACCTCTACGAATTTGACCAAGGCATTAGCGAGCCTAGAGCCCCAACCTTTGTTGGGAGAGATGCCAACACCGTTATAGACTATATTTTTGTTTCAAATGGGGCCCTGGCTAAGGCACGTGAGTACAGTGTGGTCGATGTTATTTCAAGTGATCACTATCCAGTCCTCCTGACCTTGGACTTAGACTGCTTTCGGACCAGAAGCCCGTTAGGAGTGGCAGCTCCAAAGGATCTGATGTCCAAAGATCAGGGAAGGCGCCTAAAATGGGAGATGATTGTCCCGGACGAATTCTTTCATTCACTTGCCCAAGAGTCTGAGGCCAACATGGCAGTGTGTTTGGATCCAACCGCCGAGGGCCCCGAGGTTTTGGTCGCATATGAGGAAATCTGTTTAAGGATCAGCAAGAACTTGGAACGAAGGTCAGTGTCCATTCCCACTCGGACACTAAGATCAAGTGAACAAGGTCTCCTGTGTGTACCCAGAGCTAAGAAGGCCAGACATGGAACTAAAACCCTATCAATAGCTGGCCCCTCTCTCTGGAACAGCCTCCCTGTATCTCTTAGGCTATGTGTAGACCATCTCCCCTTTAGGAAAAGGTTGAAGACCTTTTTGTTTGAACAGTAAACCCAGACTGGAACAGCTTTAAAGACTCCCTCCCTCAAAACCCTCTGTAGAAGCCAAAGGCGCGGAGATACTCCCTTGGGAGTGAAGCCAGCGCGGTACAAACCTGCAAATAAGGGAAAACGAAGACCCATAAATGGTTCAACAGGGAATGCTCGAGGATACATAGCGCCCTGTTGAAAGCCATTAAACAAAAACCCAGAGATAGGCTAATAGTGGCCAAATTAAGGAAGGAATATAAAACCGTAGTCCATAAGCCCAAAACCCAAATCAAGGAGGAAGCTTGGGATAGCCTTCTATCTGTGGATGTGCTGAGAGACAGTAAAAAGTTTTGGGCCATTGTAAATCAGCTCTTTTTCTCTGATAATGGGACATCGGACTTAGACTGTGTCATAGAGGACAACAGATGGCTAGCCCATTTTGGCAAAATCTACGAATCTATAGTCCCTGCCTCACCTGTTGATTTCCATGATTCATCCAACTTGGTTATGGAGTTTAACACCAAGGAGGTTGAAAGGGCGATAAGAGATACTAGTAAACACAAGGCCCCAGGACCCGACGGGGTACCCGCAGATCTCTATATACAGTACCCACAATTTTGGTCAAAGATTTTAACCAACGTTTTCAATGCTATCCCCACAGCTGGCTTCCCTTCTTCTTGGTCCACCTCTGTAATTGTGCCTATATTCAAGAAAGGGAATAGGGGGGACCCGGCCTGCTATAGACCCATCTCCCTGTTGGACTCTGCCGTCAAGATCTTAGGCAGAGTCATCTTGCACAGACTGGAGGATTGGCTGGAGGAGAGCGGGATCCTTTCAGATCTGCAGTATGGCTTCAGGGCACACAGAGGGACAATTGATCAATGCTTGAACCTTCATCTAATCATTAGCAAATATACTGTGGTGAAGGGGGGGCTTCTTTATTTGGGGTTTATGGATTTATCTTCCGCTTTTGATTTTGTCAATCGTTCAAAACTATGGTCTATTTTACGAAATTTGGGTTTGGACACTACCTTGGTTAGCTTTTTGCATGACCTTCATCTAAATTTGTTTGCATCCGTTAGGGCAACGAGGGATGGAAGGTGTACAGCAAAGTTCAGATCAGGGAGAGGGGTCAGACAAGGGTGCATCCTGGCCCCTCTCCTCTTCACACTGTACATCAATGCCTTGGGGAAATCCTTGCACTCAGCCACCCTGGACATGCCGCGTATGGGGGGGCTACCTATCCCGGTCCTCCTATATGCGGATGACGCTGTTCTTATAGCACGGACTGGTATAGGCCTGCAAAGACTTTTGGACCACTTTGGCCTCTTCATGGAAGCACTCGACCTAAAAATTAACACTGCCAAATCCCATGTTATGGTCGTAGGCTCACGAAAGAAAAATATGAAGATTAGATCCATTAGCTCCAACAACTCACCAATCTCGAGGGTTCCTTCCTTCTGCTACCTGGGCGTCACTTTTGACGAGAGAGGAACTTGGAAGCCACAAATAAAACTTAAGGAAAATTGAGTTAGTAGATCTACTTCAGCACTTCTGAGTTTCTCCAAAAGACTGGGCTCGAAACCTATGGAAGCCATGACCAGGATCTACAGAGCCAAATGCGTGGCAATCGCATCGTATGGGGCAGACATTTGGGGCTACGTTCCAACCCCAGGCATACAAATTGCTCAAAACAATTTTATACGGGCCCTGCTGTCACTCCCGAAATCTTCTCCCACACATTCAATCCACAATGAAATTGGCATGGGATATGTCTCTGATCTTCTAAAAATGTCCCCAGTACTTTGCTGGATTAAAACCTGGACAAATGAGGAAATCAGTTTGAATCACTGCATCCTTAAAGATTGTATGTCTCTGGACAAAGCCCACACTATACCATGGCTGGCGTATGTTAGAGCGGCATGCCTCGGAAGCTACAGTGTGTGTTACCACCTTCTCCACTGTTTCTAACCGAGTTAAAAAGAGCATTAAAAAAAACTGGCACATTGTGAAGTCGGGCCCCTTTGAATGGAAGTCCCCCCTATTTGCATTTAAGAAAAATAAAAATCTGAGAAATCATCTAGTCAGAGCTGCCTTACCAACTAAGAACTTAAAGAATACCACCCTTCACGATCTTTGGTCACTGCCCCCTCTCACTGGTCATTCCAGATGTGGTTCATGTGTGGTATGTAATTTCTCAATTGACTCCAAAGAATTTGTATATAAGGATGTAAAACATGAATTGCGAACGTTTACTAACTGTAATAGCTGCAATATCATTTATGCAATTTTTTGTCCGTGCAACCTAATTTATGTTGGCCAGACCAAGCAGAAAATAAAGCTTCGAATTTCCCAACATCGAAGCCGGATAAGGTGTAAAACACCCAATGCCCCTTTGGTGGAACATTTTGCGAATAAAGGACACACGGAAAATGACATACGGTGGACTGTAATTACACAAGTGATCATTCCATCCAGGGGTGGTGACCTCTCCAGAATGCTTGACAGAGAAGAGCTACGTTGGATACTGAAAACAGACAGTTTGAACTCTGGCCTGAACGTCCAAGAGGAATGGACTGCCCTTATCTAAACCCCTAATTGTCTGTTCTCATTTACTTCTGTAATAATTTTTTAATGTTCTGTTTTTAACTTTTCCTTATATTCAGCTGATTTATTCCGTACTGGCTGTTTTATGAATGTACTCCTCAAGTGAACTGCTGCACCTTTCCAGGCTTCCTTACTGTCACCATAACTACTCACTTTGCCCTGCACAATTCATAATGTGAATACCTCTTCCAACATGGCCCTCGTGTCTGTTGTCCTTCATTTATGTTGAGCATTGTGGCACGCCCCCCAACCAATCGGCATCACTTTTATTGTTGCACGCCCCATCGCCGAGCACGCGAGGCAGACCCTGTACTCCGACTCACCCGGTAAGCATTGCACAGCCCGGTGCTCTTCCTTATTATTTCTACAATTCTGAGCCCATGATTCTTATGGTTCGTACTTCTCCACAGGCAGATTCCTGGCGTCGTCAAAATTGGTTATCAACCACGACCCGCTTAGCAACTCATCCCGGTAAGAGCTGGCTCATCCTGTGGCCCCTTCACTAGTTACGTCTGCACTCCTTCCCTCCTAACCACACTTGTTCTTCCCTAGGGTTGCGGCATTCTCATCCGGTTGCCTCCTCCTCTTTCGGGCATAATCGCATTGCCCTGGTAAGATTTATTGGTATTTGCGTCTTTCACCGGCATGCCCCGACTCCGCCGTGCCCCATTTTGATTAGCTGACCGCACTAGCTTCATAAGGTAACTTGCACTTACCAGGCACCCGCGTATCAATTCGTGTACCACTATTGTCTCTAGCCTTACTTCGGCAGGCCTCCATTGCTACGTGCACCTTGTTTGGCACCTCGGCTAGCAGCAGTTGCCTCCACGAGCCGCATTTGGCAACAAGCACCAGACAGGCACCTGCGCATTGTCCCACGCATGTTCATGTTTCAGCACACGAGCGGCCGGTTCATCCTTATAGTACAAATTCGTTTCCGCACAGTCGCAATTGATCTCATGCACCCGCTAGGCACTCGGTGAGTGTCCCATGCATGGTTAGTACCCGTGCTACGACTTCACCCATAGCACAAATTCATGCTTGATAGGCACCACCGCATTACCGCCTTCCACGTTAATTTTCACTTAACCACCTTTTCCCTGCCAGCATGCAGACGCTTGCTAGCCCTGTACTAGCATAGTACCAATCTTTATCAGCCTATAATCAGTTCGTCAGCAGTCAGATCCCACTACTTCGGTCACCACTATCCCCACGCCAGTCACCCTCATGACCATGGCCGATGGAATCAGTGCGTTACTCACAATAGTGGCACACTTTCACCTAGTCACACACCCTTGAATATGTAAGCCCTACCTTAAATAAATGTTACTCCTTCTCCTATCTCTTTCCTAGGTAATTAGAGGCTAACAAAGTTAAGGCATTATTCCAATGTCCTGATGATGGTCCCCATAACTAATGGGGGGACCGAAACGCCGTCGACCTCTGTGACACCATATGCAAAACGTGATTACTATGTAATGTAATGGTGTTCATGTGATTTCTCTGTACAACTGCATTTACTACACAGAAAACGTTTGTTTGCCTTAAAAAGCCTTTCCTTGTTTGTAAATTTACCTTCTGTATTAAGACCTGTTAGTGTTGGGCCAGGCTTGTGTACCACACAGGTGTAGAAGGTATTTTGTTGGATTTGAAGTGTGTACTCAGAAAAATTATAGACCTCTGTCTGGCTGGACATGTCCTTCAGAATATAGAACGGATTCTCTCAATATTTATTACTTGTTTCTTTATCTTTGAATGCATGGGACCACTGTTGTTTGAAAGATAGATATGAAGGTGCATTCTTCTCATAATATATACACAACACTTCTCATTTGCCAAAGATGTCATTACAAACAATTTCACTATCGTGCATGGTTATCAAATATATAGTAAACATAGATATTAAAGTTAATGCCTTATAGTGACCTCTTTATGATCCCATACGTATAATTCTGCCATATAGTGGGAGTATCAATACAGAACACAGTAAATCACAGTATGGGACATTCGTGGAAATGAGTGAGATTTCACAACATCAAAGATTATTTTGAAGCCCATACTGTATATGTCCTTTTGTTACGGTATACAGTGTTGATATCCTAAAATTTCCTTACACAAGTCTTAACAAACGTTCCCATTCCTCTTTCGAATTAAGGTCGTTTCTCACGGTATTCAAATAGGAAATATACCATTGTTCACGCATTTTCCTTTTGGATTGCATATTTCCTCCTCTCTTACCAATTTTTATTTTTTCAAGGATAAACCATACGAAATCACTTTCGCTATGGCCAGCCTCAAGAAAATGCGTCACCAACTGTGCAGTAATCGTTTTGGTCTTAATGGCGTACCTATGTTCCTGAAGTCTGACACGTACCTCCCTGCCCGTCTCCCCAACATATCCAAGACCACAGGGACATCTCAGAAAGGATATAACATTCTTACTTTTACAGTTGCTCATGGTGTTAGACTTTAGTGTTAGGTCTTTTTGAAGTATTTCCGTGGTCTGCAGGCATTGTGGGCAGATATTACAGGTACTGCATTTAAAATTTCCTATTGCTTTTGTATTTGCCATGGTTTTCTGAACCGATTGGTTTACTTCTCTATAGGTGTGCACTAAGAGATCACGCAAGTTCTTATTTTTCTTAAATACAAAAAGTGGTTTCTCCAGAGTGACACTTTCATCATGATTTAAGATATGCCAATTTTTTTTCACTACATTCTTTATTTGGTTGCTGAGGGTTGAAAACTTACTCACAAATACAACTTTATTTAAAGGCTCTTTTTCCTTCACAGATTTGTTGACTAAGGCTTCCCGGTTATAGAATCTAGCTCTCTTCATTGAGTGCATTAAAAGTTTTTTCGGGTAGCCCCTATCTCTGAATTTCTTTTTGAGAAGCTCTGAGTGTTTGTAAAAGTCTTCGAGTTCCGAGCAGTTCCTCCTAAGTCGCAGAAATTGACTAAATGGTATACTTTCTTTCTGCGACTTAGGATGGAAACTCGAAAAGTGGAGAAGTGTGTTTTTCGCCGAGGGTTTAGTGAATAATTCTATTTCCAAATTCCCACTTACTTCTTTAATTGTGATATCTAAAAAATCCACTTGTGAGGTACTATGGTGTGATGTGAATTTCTGGTTAGGGTCGCCAAGATTCAGCCATAACAAAAAATCATTAAGCAGTTCAACAGAACCTTCCCAAATAAAGAAAATATCGTCAATGTAGCAGTACCAGCCCGCTACATTTTCAAAGAAAGGGGCAATCTCATTATAGACATGTTTACCCTCGAATTGGCCAACATAAAGGCAGGCTAGACTAGGTGCACAAGTGGCCCCCATGCTGGTCCCCTTCAGTTGCTTAAACAGCTCGTCCTTAAAGAGAAAGACATTGTCAGTCAGAATGAGTTTTACACATCTAACAATAAAGTCTTTATAGGCCCCTTCAAGGTCCTGAGTCTCCAAAATGTCCCTGATTACACAAACAGTATCCTCCTGGGGAATATTCGTGTAGAGAGACTCAATATCAAGAGTGACCAGACATTGAGCCTCTCCACAGAACTCCTTTCCCTCAATGAGAGAAATCATATGTGCAGAGTCCCTTACATAGGACTTCATATTGCACACAAGGGGTTTTAGGAAATGATCTACATATTTGCTGATTGGCTTCAGGAGTGAGTCAATACTACTTACAATAGGACGCATAGGAGAATCATCATACTGATTATGCACCTTAGGCAGGCCATAAATAGCCGTAATTCTAGGTTCTACATTATTCAGATATTTAAACTCATCCTCACATATTCAGCCTTGTTCTTTAGCCTCTGATAAAAGTGCAGTGAAGTCTTTGGATATTTTAGCAATACTGCTCTCCCTCGTCCGTACATAGGGGTCGATTAGGATCGCGGACGGACTTGAGTCCGTCCGCGACCCCAGAGTATGAGGGAACGTCCGCAGGGGCTGCGGCGTTCCCTCATGTGCGATTAGGATGTGACCGCCACCCTGGCGGTCACATCCTGGATATTTAACATTGCGGCGGGTGCTGCTTCAAGCAGCACCCGCCGCAATGTTAAAAGTGCATGTTTTACATTTACATGCACAAAGCGGCAGGCACCGCGCGGTGCCTGCCGCATTGTGCATGTAAATGCTGGGGGGTACCATAGGTACCCCCCATGTGCACCCCCCACCCGCCAACACCCTGGGGGCCCGCAACGGGCCCCCAAAATCAAAAGTACACATGCTTTTCCACGGCGGAAAAACCGCCGCGGAAAAGCATGTTTACTAATGCTTCCTAATTTGGCTGGCGGTGTCTGATAGACACTGCCAGCCAAATGAGAGCTTTTCCGCCGCGGTTGTAATCCGACCGCGGCGGAAAAGCAGCGGACAGAAACCAAGACCCACCAGCCATCGTAATGCGGCGGTGGGTCTTTGGTGAGTCCGCAGAGGATTTTCCGCCTCCTCCGGGCCGGAGGTGGCTTCCACCGGCCCGGAGGAGGCGGAAAATCCTCCATCCTAATCGGCCCCATAATGTTCTTTTACATTTAACAGTTTGTACATTCTATTTTCATAGTCAGTAGTGTTGAAAACTACGACGAATATTCCCCAGGAGGATACTGTTTGTGTAATCAGGGACATTTTGGAGACTCAGGACCTTTGAGGGGCCAATAAAGACTTTATTGTTAGATGTGTAAAACTCATTCTGACTAACAATGTCTTTCTCTTTAAGGACGAGCTGTTTAAGCAACTGAAGGGGACCAGCAAGGGGGCCACTTGTGCCCCTAGTCTGGCCTGCCTTTATGTTGGCCTATTCGAGGGTAAACATGTTTATAATGAGATTGCCCATTTCTTTGAAAATGTAGCGGGCTGGTACCTCTACATTGACAATATTTTCTTTATTTGGGAGATTGTTCTGTTGAACTGCTTAATGATTTTTTGTTATGGCTGAATCTCCACGACCCTAACCTGAAATTCACATCACGCCATAGTACCTCACAAGTGGATTTTTTAGATATCACAATTAAAGAAGTAAGTGGGCATTTGGAAGTAGAATTATTCACTAAACCCTCGGCGAAAAACACACTTCTCCACTTTTCGAGTTTCCATCCTAAGTCGCAGAAAGAAAGTATACCATTTAGTCAATTTCTGCGACTTAGGAGGAACCGCTCGGGACTCGAAGACTTTTACAAACACTCAGAGCTTCTAAAAAAGAAATTCAGAGATAGGGGCTACCCGAAAAAACTTTTAACGCACTCAATGAAGAGAGCTAGATTCTATGACCGGGAAGCCTTAGTCAACAAATCTGTGAAAGAAAAAGAGCCTTTAAATAAAGTTGTATTTGTGAGTAAGTTTTCAACCCTCCGCAACCAAATAAAGAATGTAGTGAATAAAAATTGGCATATCTTAAATCATGATGAAAGTGTCACTCTGGAGAAACCACTGTTTGCATTTAAGAAAAATAAGAACTTGAGTGATCTCTTAGTGCACACCTATAGAGAAGAAAACCAAATGGTTCAGAAAACCATGGCAAATACAACAGCAATAGGAAATTTTAAATGCAGTACCTGTAATATCAACCCACAATGCCTGCAGACCACGGAAATACTCCACAACGGCCTAACACTAAAGTCTAAGACCATGAGTAACTGTGAAAGTAAGAATGTGATATACTGTCTTGAATATGTTGGGGAGACGGGCAAGGAGGTACGTGTCAGACTTCAGGAACATAGGTACGCCATTAGGACCAAAAAGATTACTGCACCATTGGTGACACATTTTCCTGAGGCTGGCCATAGCAAAAGTGATTTCGTATGGTTTATCCTTGAAAAAATAAAAATTGGTAAGAGAGGAGGAAATATGCAATCCAAAAGGAAAATGTGTGAACAATGGTATATTTCCTATTTGAATACTGTGAGAAACTGCCTTAATTCGAAAGAGGATTGGGAACGTTTGTTAAGACCTGTGTAAGGAAATTTTAGGATATCAACACTGTATACCGTAACAAAAGGACATATACTGTATGGGCTTCAAAATAATCTTTGTTGTTGTGAAATCTCACTAATTTCCACGAATGTCCCATACTGTGATTTACTGCGTTCTGTATTAATACTTCCATTATATGGCAGAATTATATGTATGGGATCATAAAGAGGTCACTATAAGACATTAACTGTAATATCTATGTTTACTTTATATTTGATAACCATGCACGATAGTGAAATAGTTTGTAATGACATCTTTGGCATATGAGAAGTGTCGTGTATATATTATGAGAAGAATACACCTTCATATCTATCGCCTTGTTTGGAGATGTATAGATCACGCATGTTAGTGAGCGTTAGACACGTTCTCGCGTGAATAAGAAGAACATATCCTCATATTTATGGCCTTTTTGAGATTTTTATATTATGTATGTCTATGAGCGTTACATACGCTCTCGCATAAATATGAAAATATAGGGGCGAGAGATTTACCAAACATATACCAAAAACTCTGATAAACAATATGTCTAGACCTTACTGAATACCCTTATGATCGGTGGCAACATCACCATAAAATATCATAATTTCAACCCAGGTTATATTGAGCGTGATTCGTGACTTTATCGAAATATATATGTAAACCTCTTATCTATTGCAATTGAAAACATGGGTTATTCTCCATAATCATACCAAAGGAGAGTTTTTCTTCTAAGGTCCCACTGACTAAATGGCGGTTTTAGCCTTCTAGTGGTTGAGGAACGCGGAAGCCGGCAGGAATTGACTGGGGCTGGATGCAAGAGTGCGTGGGTAATGGCAGAAGTAAAATCAGGCTTTGACATCTCTCAGAGTATATATATATATGGGCAGCTATTATCAAAGGTTGATCAAATATATGATACACGTGCCCTGACGAGGAGCTCTTGTCATAATCAGCAGGTAAAGGAATGTTTGGGGATTAACTTTGAGTTCTGGAGAATGTAAAGCACACAGACTGCGTTAAATAGGTTGTGCCTATTTTCTGTTTATTGTTCACATGTAGATCGCTGGCGCTCGTGACTGGGATTACTAAGTAACCCGACGTAACATAGAGCAAGGTACACACGGTCTTTTTAATTTGAGAAATACGGCCGACCCTCCACTTACTGTTTGCAAGGTATGCTATATACTTTAATATTAATATCTATAGGAAACGGGGGGTAACATCGAATGCTTGTTTGTTAGACGTCGGGCCAAAATGTTTATTTAAACATGCACTTGAAGACGTGCATAATTAGGAGTACATGCGTCTTTTTGGTGTTAGGTGTTGCTGATGAAAGTGATTACGGGCCATCTGACATGTTGATTAACGTTCTGTCTGATGTTTAAAGAGACGCCCAAAGTGACACATCATGTAAAATGGTCTTATCTATACTACTAATATAAAGAGAGAACTGTGTCCTTTGAGCCAGGTAAACTCGAAAAGTACACCACCAATCGCAACACCCAATACAGCGTTGGAAAGGGGAGGTCCAGTAGATGGACATAGGCTATATAAAAAAAATATATATACGTTATTTAAAAAATTTACAATAAAAAAAAGTAGTCCCTTCGAAGTAGCGCCGGCCGTGTGCGCTAACCACGTACGTGCTGACATCATCATCGGAGGACGGGAGCACGAGGAGGAGCGGTGGACAGGACCGCGGGGAGGAGCGGCGGACAACAGCGCAGGGAGAAGCGGAGAACTTAGCCACACTGGAGCGGCCTGAGGTACGTGAACCACGGGGAGGAGCGGTGAAGTCAGGAGGACTGGACTGCAGCGGCACCGGACAACAGCGCGGGGAGGAGCGGAGAACTTAGCCACACTGGAGCGGCCTGAGGTACGTGAACCGCGGGGAGGAGCGGTGAAGTAAGGCGGACTGGAGCGGGATGACAGGTAAAGTTTAGCGCTGCAGCGGGCGTGTATGCTGGCTTTGTTCGTTTGCAGCGTCGGATGCGTGGCCACAGTGTTAGGGAGCAGGGCGTGTGCAGATGATTGGGAGCACTGAAGGTGGTGGTGAACTTGGGCTGAGGAGGTGTTTGGGGGCCTGGGTTTCGTCGACTGGGAGCAAGCCTGATTGCCCCCGGACAACGTGGGAATGGAAGTGAGCCTGGGGTTAAGCAGAGTTAAGAATAAGTACCTGCGCCCAAAACTCTGCTTAAAAGTACGGGACCAGTGCAATTACATGTCGGCGGGTGGAATACCAGCAAGCCTGATTGCCCCGGACAACGTCGGGGCGGGCTGCTAGTTTGAATATAAACTTATGAAGTAATGGCACACCCCAGTATTTGATGTGTGAAATAGTCACAATATGCTCGCGTATTTTCAGTTTATCTCTTAAATGCGGTGTTAATCGACACTATTTGAACAGAAACCTATGAAGCAATGGCATGCCCTGTCTGGCGATATGCAAAATAGTCACTACGGGTTTGTTTAGCATGCTCGCGATTTTTAGTTAATCTTTGAGATGCGATATGTCATGCAAATTGGTTTCTGTCCTATTTAAATAAAAAACGATAGAGTTATGATGTGCTGTACCAGCTTATCCTTTATGAGGCTGTATTGTGGAGAAGTGTGGCTCAATGGTTAGAGCAGGCAGACCTCGATGCAGAGCTCTGACCAGGGACCAGGGTTCGATTCCTGCCTCGGCTGGTCTCGGGCTCATTAATTCCCCTGACCGGATATTCTCGCCTCAGTGCCTATTCTGATCATGGGTCCCATACTGCAACTCTGGGCAATAGCTTGCTTAGTCTCCACAACGGCCCCCACAACGCGAGGGATGCCTGGTCTGCACCATGGGGGTGCCCAGGAGTGGACACTTCACAGGGAAAGCCAGGAAGGGTTCCCTTGCGGTATTCGTACAAGCGCCGGGAAACCTACTGCGGGTAGCTGTGCACTATACAAGTACAAAAACATTTACATTTACATTGTGATGTATGACGTTTGGCTTTGGCATCTAAAGAGAGTTACCTCTTTATAATATTAATTCATGTTTTCATTTGCCCCTTCAGATTAGATGAAAATATCGCTGTCTGGTGCAAGAGCGGCCCTTAAAGAATAATTGAACGAAGACCGCGCCAAATTGAAAGGTTTGTGCTGTAGATTGGATATTCCACATAGTTTATATCTTATATATATGCAGAGAACTTCAGTATTTATATGACGTCTCTTTTCCAACATTTAGATAGCCACTTTAGTGGTATCAAACTGTCAAACTGGAAAAACTGAGATTCCAAGCCGTCTCCGAATGAGGTAATGATTGGTTTACCCACGGTGTATAGTGCGCCAGCTAATATAAAACATCATAGGATCTCTGTAGATGGAAAGTTTTAATAACATAGAGCTGTGCTGGTGATATTTAAATGGGCTCTAGTAATAGGATAATATAGATCGTACACATACGACAAATGTGAAATTGCATAGTGTTCACTATTAAATAATAGATCATGTAAAACGAAAGGCTCTTTTAACCTGATTTCGTATTCTGATGAAAAGTTTGGAATTTATGTATGTGAGAATGGTGTGTAAAGTCTATAATGAGGAGCATTTATGATCTGTTTTTTGAAATATTGTCGATGGTTGTAATGAATGTAAAATGTTGTAGCTATGCCTATCTAAGACATTTTTTCCTGCATTGCAGATGTTTTATATTTAATGTGGGATTCAATCATTATATCATGAAGAAGGTGTTGGCTCCTAAACATTGTGCCCACCAAAACGCGTCAATGCTCTTTTTGAGTTGAAGTACTTTAAGTCCTGGTGACAACAACTCTGACTGAAAAATTAGTTGGATATCAAAGTGTGATTATAAGTGTGGCTATTGTACCTACCTCATGCCAATAGGATCCATCTTTTCCTTAAGTTTTATTTCCCACTTGTGATACTTGACTGTATATTGCAATGAGATTTTATTGTGTATAATTTGTGTATTTTTTAAATTGTGTCTGATGACAAGAAATTATAAGCTTTTTTAACAAACTCAACTAAATAAACTGTCTCATTTTAATAAATGTTTCTTTTCTGCTCCTGTATGAATGAGTTGTTGTGGCTAGAAAGTGTTTTTATGACATAAGATTGTACCCAAAAGGGAATCTCTTTTTGACAGCAGAATGTCAGAGTGGCATGAAGTCTGGTACACTTTTATAGAGTGTAGTTATATGGCGTGGAGGAGAGTATCATACAAGAGACTGGCGCAGAGTGGAGTGGCGTAGAGTGCATTACCATAAGGTGTAGTAGCATACAGTGGAATACTTTACAGTAAAGTGTAGAAGAGGGGAGTGACAGAGTGGAATAATGTAAAGCAGAGTGGTTTAGATCCGAGTGGTGTACAGTGGAGTGGCGTAGAGTGGAGTAGGGTACAGTGGAGTAGCATAGAGGGGCTGGTATGCATTGAAGTAGCATAGAGTTGAGGTAACTTATACATTTGAGTGGCATCTCATATAGTCATACAGTGTTAACTGTCAGAGAGTTGTACAATGGAGTGTGTGGGCAGAGAGTTGAGTGCAGGGGCAGAGATTTGAGTGCAGATTTGGACAGTGTAGTGTATCGAGATAGAGTGGAGTCTAGTGTTATAAACGAATCTAGGACCCTAGTGTAACTTTTACCGATTCATGCCCTTATATAGGCATACTTTACCCTATCCTTATATAGGCATAGAAATTATTACCATATTTGGCCTGAGCCTCACAGCCCAAATACGGCAAGGCTACTTCCACTAAGTTCTGAGAATTCACAACGATTTCTTGGAGAAACCAGCCTTCAGCAGCTAGGATCTTCCCCCTGCTTTAATATTAAGTTATCCTAGAAATCCTGGAATTTTCTAGGAAATGAACCTTTGAGTGACGTTATTAAGTCCAATCATGCGTCAAACTCAGCACCTTCATGGTATAAATATGCCTACATTTGCCCAAACTAACACACAGTGGTTCTTGGAGCAGATCGACTAACTACTTGCCCGATGCCCTGCAGCAGCAAGTGCCGAAGGAAGCCGACCCTCCAGCAGACGCAATGAGAGACGCTGTTTTTCCTCTTGCCGAGAAATCCAGCTCCAGTGTCTCCAGCTTACCCTTGCGGTTATCTGGGAGATCGAGTCCTGAGAGAGAGATACAAGACCTCCTTCATTCTAAACCAAGGTACGGAGCTGATTAGACCCTTAGAGAATTCTTGATAAGACTCTTGGCAGATTCTAGGCAAAGAATACTAAACTTAAAACTACTCCTAAACGTATTTCTTCCCTTGTGCTAGGCTTAGGTCAGGTACATCGGGGTAGGCGTATTTTAGAAGCACCAGTTGAGTACTTTTAGCCATCTCTTTTATCATTGTAGAACAAGTTACTTACCTTCGGTAACGATATATCTGTAAGAAACATTAGTTAGTATTAGATTCCTTACCTTAGAATATCCCCAGGCGTCAGTCTGGATCCGGAAACTTTTGCGTAGCAGTACCCCTGCGCGTCGGTAGGCGTCGTCTGCAGGCGTCCCCTGCGGCTCCGTGTCCGTCGTCGGCGTCGTGCGCCGTGATGACGTCGCTGGAGTATATAGACGCCGCCTCCGCGCGCTGACGTCAGTTCTTTGTACACAGCTTTTCCGCGCCAGAACACGCAGAGCCATGTGAGAACCAACACTGGTGCCATTTGAAACTAGGGCC
Source organism: Lissotriton vulgaris (assembly GCF_964263255.1). Taxonomy (NCBI): domain Eukaryota; kingdom Metazoa; phylum Chordata; class Amphibia; order Caudata; family Salamandridae; genus Lissotriton; species Lissotriton vulgaris. Next base: position 1,081,765,068 of record NC_141691.1, on the reverse strand, counting down.
CTGAAAGGGATGTCCTTAACCCTAGGTATCAGTTCGCAGAACGGGGAGGATGGGTGGGTTCGGTAAGGAATCTAATACTAACTAATGTTTCTTACAGATATATCGTTACCGAAGGTAAGTAACTTGTTCATCTGAAAGAAACACGTTAGTATTAGATTCCTTACCTTAGAATAGATACCCCAGCAATACCAACCCCGGTGGTGGGTCTGCGAACCAATACATTCCTACACCAGAAAGTCCTGGAGGACAGAACGGCCAAAGAAGCCATCCCTCCGGACTTGACTGTCCAGGCAGTAGTGCCTCGCAAAGGTGTGCAGCGAGGCCCACGTAGCTGCCTGGCAAATGTCCTGCAAGGGGACTCCCCGGCCCAAGGCAGTAGTAACCGCCGTGGCCCGAGTGGAATGGGCCCTCAGCCCAACAGGAGGCTCCTTCCGAGCCAAAGAGTAGCACGCTTTGATGCATAGAACGACCCACCGAGAGATGGTCCATTTATGTACCGCCCGTCCCTTCTTCGCACCCACGTAGCCAACAAACAGTTGGTCATCCACCCGGAACTGGCGTGTGCGATCCATATAAAATGAAAGCGCACGTTTTGGGTCCAGACGATGGAGCCGCTCTTCATCCTTTGAAGGATGCGGAGGCGGGAAGAAGGAGGGGAGGGTGATGGACTGCCCGATGTGAAAAGCAGAAACTACTTTGGGCAGGAAAGAAGGTCTAGTCCTTAGAACCACCTTGTCAGGATGAATGGACAGGAAAGGAGGTTGGACAGAAAGAGCCTGGAGCTCACTCACTCTCCTGGCAGAGGTGATGGCAACCAGGAAAGCCGTCTTTAAAGTCAGGAGACGGAGAGGACAAGAATGAAGGGGCTCAAAGGGAGCACACATCAAAAAGGTTAGAACCAGGTTCAAGTTCCACTGAGGCATCACAAACGGAACAGGTGGATACATGTGTGTGATGCCCTTCAAGAATCTCGTTAGAATTGGGGACTTGAACAAAGAAGGCTGATCAGGAAGCCTTAGAAAGGCCGAAAGGGCCGAAAGGGAGCCCTTGATAGTGCCCAGAGCAGAGCCCTGCTGGGCAAGAGAGAGAAGAAAAAGAAGAACCTCGGAAAGAGGGGCAGAAAGAGGATCCACAGCCTTTGCTGTCCACCATGCCACAAATCTGTTCCACCGACAGGCGTATACCGACTTTGTGGAGGGACGCCTGGCTGCCAGAATTACATCACAGACTTCAGGAGGCAAGTCAAATGGCCTCAACTGCCGCCGCTCAATCTCCAAGCATGGAGGTGGAGACTGGACAGGTTCGGGTGGAGGACCGTCCCCTGCTGCTGCGACAGAAGGTACTCCTGAAGGGGCAGGCGGATCGGGGGACCGACTGACATGCTGAGTAGCTCGGGATACCAGTACCTTCGAGCCCAGTCCGGAGCCACAAGGATGACTTGGGCCCGGTCGCGCCTGATCTTCTTCAGCACTCTGGGCAGAAGTGGTATAGGCGGAAAGGCGTGTAACAGACCGCAACTCCACTCGCGCCGAAAGGCGTCGCCGTGCGAGTGCCGTCTTGGAAACTCCAACGCGCAGAACTGATGACATTGCGCGTTCTCTTCTGTGGCGAATAGATCTAACCAAGGCTCTCCCCATTGCAGAAAGAGGCCTTGCGCCACGTCCGAATTCAGACGCCATTCGTGATCCATCGAGCACCGGCGGCTGAGTTCGTCCGCCCTGGCGTTCAGAGAACCTGCCAGGTGTTGAACCGTCAAAGTCACGCCCTGACGTTCCAGCCACAACCCCACCTCGCCCTGTTTGTTGCAGTACCACATGGCGGTGGTGTTGTCTGTGAACACCTGCACTACACTCCCGTTGACAAAGGGGAGGAATGCCTTCAGTGCTAGACGAATCGCCCGTAGCTCCAACAGGTTGATATGGAGCCGGGACTCCGCCGGAGACCAGATGCCTCTGATCTCCGCCTCTCCCAAGTGGCCTCCCCAGCCCTGGAGGGACGCGTCCGTCACGACAACGTGCTCCGGTTGGGGAAGGGAGAGGGATCTGCCTCTGACCCAATCGCGGTCCGTAAGCCACCACTGCAGTTGTCTCGCAGTGCCCTCCGAGATCAAGACGTGGTCGGACAAGTTGCCCTGATGCTGGGCCCACTGAAACTTCAGGTCCCACTGCAGAGCCCGCATCCGCCACCGGGCGTGATGCACCAGAAGGATGCAGGAAGCCATCAGCCCCAGCAGCCGCAGCGTCAACCTGACCGAAACCCGGGATAGCGGCTGAAAGATGGGAATCAAAGCCTGTATATCCCGGACCCGCCGTTCCGGAGGATAAACCCGAAACTGCGCCGAGTCCAGAACCGCTCCGATGAAAAGGAGCTTTTGAGAGGGACACAGGTGTGATTTCGGCACATTGATGGAGAACCCCAGGTCGTGCAAGAGGTCTGCCGTCATCTGAAGGTGGTGGACGACTGTCTGGGGCGAGCCAACCTTCAACAACCAGTCATCTAGGTAGGGGAAGACTGAAACCCCTAACCTGCGCAGATGGGCTGCGACCACCGCCAACACCTTTGTGAACACCCGTGGGGCGCTGGTAAGGCCGAAGGGGAGCACGATAAACTGAAAGTGCTCCTGGCCTACCGTGAACCGCAGGTAACGCCGGTGGGCCGGCAGGACGTGTAGTGTAGTTCCTAGTTTCCCACTAGGCCCTGCGCATTGGAATAACATAAACAGTAGTATCGACGTGGAACTGCGGATATTCCAGGCCTCCACTGACTATGCTAAACTTAATTGGGTGTGTTACCAACTAGCTTAGAGGTCACTGGAAACTTTCTTCTCTGCATAGGAAGTGATCAGCTTCCTTGGCACAGACAAGAAGGGATTCAGTTTTCCAACAACCGTGCAACATGACAACTTTGCTCCTCAGATCAAGAGTCAATCTCTAGGGTCGTGTGAAACAATAGACATGTATTTCACTCAGTCAGTCTAGTGCAGTTTACTTTCACGAGATGTAGAGAATAGAGAGACGGGCGTTTGTCAATAAAGGGTTAACATTTATTGAACAGTCTTTCTTCTCGTACAAGAGAAATGTATTGCCACAATTGCAATAATTGTTATTATAAAAAGTACGTACAGTAAGATAAGTATTGCGAAATAGAACTGTAAAAGAATTGATATGGTTTCTTAGCCATACAATGGTTTAAAAGTAATAAAACATATATAAAGTCATATATACATTAGGCTAACATACTCAACTGGTGCTTCTAACTACGCCTACCCCAGTGTGCCTGACCTAAGCCTAACACGTGGAAGGGGAGTAAGTAAGTAGCTTTAAGTTAAGTTGGTTTTGCCAAGGTTTGTTTCAAGAATTCTCGTCTAAGGGATTAGCCAACACCATACCTCTGAATAGAATGATGGAGGATTGGTATCTCCTTCAGGGGTCTCTCTCGATATCCCAGTCACCCGCGAGGGTAAACCGGAAGCGCCGTGGACTGGATTTCTCTGCACGAGAAAGGCAGCGGCTTCTCTTCAGCGCGTCGAGGAAGGAGGGGGGACAGCATCCGCGGGCAGCTGGAATCTGCTGGATGCCTTCGCAGAGGGACGGCTGTTCAGCTCCTTAAGCGTACTGCACCATAGTTCGCGCTTTAGCGGCGATAATGGTATCAGCAGCTTCACCACCACAGGATAGCAGGCTGCAGCGACAGAGTGCTAGATTTACCAACACGGGGTCTTGCAGGCAGCCAGCATCAGCAACAGTAGCTTGCAGCTCACATTGCTTAAGGCAACGTTGGTAATATTTATACCTGACAGGTGCCGGGTTTGACGCAAGTTTGCTGGACATAAGACGTCAATTAAAGATGTCACTAGGAAGTGATAGTTATCAGTTGCTCATTAGAGTTCCATTACTAATCAAAACATAGCAAGCGGGGATTTCCAGGTTTGCTGAGTTTTTATCTTGTTGAAGAACTCGGAGTGTTATCTAGAAATATCAGATAGTGACTACTGCTCTGTCATTGCACTAATTGGTCGCAAAGGAAGTGGCAGAGTGAACTATGCTGGAATGTGGCTCTGTTCGTGTGAGGCCAGAGATGACTTTTCAGAAAATCGCACTTGAACGGTTATGCCAATATAGGGAATAAATGGATTTATAGCCGAATAGGGGCATAAGGTCACAGTATCGATCAGGAACCTAGATAAACACGCAACACCCACTCCACGGGTTAATGTCCATCAAAATTACTAAAACTAAAGCAATTAGATGCATGTGTAACATTGCCCACCCCAAAATACATAAATGCATTCGAAATAGGCGTACTTGTAATACATGAATTTAGGTACTGTACGTTTTTTAAAGCATAGTAATCATTCAAAAAAAATTTTGCATATGAAATCAATGAACGATTATGCAAAAGGAATTACACATGAAGTATCTCTGACAGAAGAAAGGCGAGATAAATCATCACATAAAAATGCATTGTAATAACATGTGTGCTAGAGGCTGGTGTAACTTTGTTATGTCTCTAGATGTGTTTAGAAATAGAAGTGTGAAGCTTCTGTTCTCTAAGAATAGTTTTTACGTTAAGCAAAGAATTGTTCGTGCCAAAAAAAGGTCAATATTAGAAAAAATTGTCCAATTCAAAGAAAATAGATTACCAAAGCTCTTGGCAGTTTTTGTTGATCAAAACTGAAGGCCGAATTCAGAGTTCATGGGAACGCTGTGTGTCGGAAAGCTTCTAAAAGTTATTGTTTCTCTGTGGGTGAGAACATCGTATCAGACAGGCTCTCAAAGAATTGGTATACAAATTCAGGTGATAGTTCAACCAAATTAGATAGCGCTGTAACTTGGCAGGTGTGAGAATGATTGCTGTCATCGAAGGCAGGACCAGCAATGCTCACAGAACGTTGTACCTGGATGATGTTGCTTTTGTCACTCGCTCCACTGTTACCACTTGGTTGTAGCACAGGAGTCTCCACGAATGCCGTCATCAGGATTGGTAGCCGCTGGGGACAACACAATGCGTGAGCCTTTATTGGACTGAGCAAAGTATCGACGTCCATTGGTACTGCTGATGGAAGTGAAAGACAGATGTCCAACACGCATTCATCGCCGCAAAGCATACACCGTAGCACAGGTAAAATGCAATTTTGCCATATCGGTCTGAATGAAAGGAACCAGGTCATGTTTAGATCTCTCAGCCTGGCCAATCCAAGGACGTTAGTTATCCTGTCCCGGTAGCGCATTGCTAGGATTGTCTCTTCCATTCCCATGGGAGCTATGTCTGAGCCGAGGCTTGCCATAACGTAGCAGGAGGGTCAAAAATAGAATCCCTGCGACGAGTCCCAAAAATAATGGTATGCCGCCAAAAATGGAGTGCACAAAATTAGGAAAGATTCCCAAAATTGCCTGGAAGGGTGTTAGCAGTCCCGTAAAGACTGTCTTAAATATGCCTGGGATGCTTGTTGCACTAGACATGTTAAGGAGTTGGCTGAACATTTCTACGAAATGCACGGGGCAATTTGTTGATAAAAGGTCATGAACTTCAGTAGCTGTCCTTGCAACTAGAAGATCATACGTCTCTTTAGATGACGTTATAGGCACTGTTGTCTGTAAAAGTACAGATTTCATTTTGCTTAATGTATCAATTCGTATAGAATAGAGATTCAGACGAGGCCAGATGGGAGTCACTATGTCTGGAGGTCCACTCGGAAACAATGCTTGCATACAGCATTTGACCATGGATGTTACTTCTACTAGATAACTTTTCCCTGGCACGAGGCCACAACATCTGTGATCCGTTCTAAGAATGTAACTCCCGTTCGCGAGTTGCATAAAGAAGGGCTCTATCTGAGTTGCAGGTGTGACTAGCTGGTGGCATGAAAGGTTGTTTGAATTTCCATCACATGCTCCGTGTAAATTAATACCCTGACACAAAAGTATACCTCTTAGTGAATGTTTACAGTTCTCACCACTAAGAAATACATTTTTGTCACTGTCACTATAGCAAGAATGAGTGTATGGTAATTTCCATTCGGATTTTACATATCCTTTACCCAATTGTTCATATTGGCCAGCAGGTATGTACTCAAGGCACTTTTTAAATCGGAAAGTTGTTATCGGAATTGTGATAATTCCGTGTATTATCCATTCAATGACAGGACTCTCTGACATTGTCAATGGTAATCTCTCGAGTTTGTCGATGCTCAGGATTGTATAGTCTGCTCCTTTCTGTGCCAAACTGATCTGTTTATCAGTAAGGTTAAAACTGGAAAATAATGACGTTGTGTTGATTAAACGCCAAGGCACATAGCCTGAACGAAGATTTTGCAGCGTCCAGCCTAATTCTATAATAGAGCGTAATTGAGACTGGCCATGTTGTAACATTAGCAAATCTCTGTCTATCACATCAAAGGCAGAGGATACAATATTGTCCAAAGAATATATTCTGGAAGACAGAGTCGTTAACCCATTGTCTACCACAGAAAGTGATTTCTCCAAATTAATACGATCAATTTCTCGTATTTTTTCAGCAGTTTCAATTTGCTTTACTTTCCAAGCCTTGTTGTAAGCAGCATAGATACTGGTCGCTATGAAACGCTTTTGACGCTGTTTGCGTGGTCCAGGAATGAAATCGCGCAAATCAGCACCATCTTTTAATAAAGACAAGTGTAGCTTAATTTCAGCCAGTGTGGACGAGGTTAGCCATTCAAGGCAGAGTTTCCCTACACTGTATGTTGTTATAATCCCTGGATGTTGTCTCTGGGAGTATCTAGGGTCTAATCTGGTCATTTTTAACCCCTGTGTTTTATTCAGGAATCTATCTTGACAGCTATTTGTGTCTGAAGGCCAGATTAACCACTTTTTCCAATCAGGATGTGTTCTGTTGAAATGTAAAATTTGTGACACGTCTAACTCAATATCTGTGGTTGCATTCTCAGGTATTGGCTTTGGTATAGACGGTGTTTTAAGGTCTTTGATCTTAGCTAGGCCAAGACAAGATGTTTGGTGTATTGTGTCATTTAAAAATAACATTTGTTCTGGTATCATGCAGGTTCTAAATAGTGCTTCAATGCCTTGCACCTGCCAATCTTTTGTACCCCAAATTGTTTTCGTTTCAATATTATTTTTCCAATAATCAAAACCAAATGTCATCATTTTGTCATAAAATGCTTCTGAATATATCAATTTAGAATTTGTCAGCATTGTTTTCATTCCTGTTTTATCTAACAGTTTGTAATAAAACGTTTCTGCATCACTGGTGTTAAACCCTGAGAAGTATTTGAATTTCTCAAAAAATGCTTTAGAACTGCTTTTAGGTGGTGTAGAACAATGTTCCCATTGATTGTACATAAAAACATTTCTAGGCTGTGCAGATTTATGCAAGTAATGATCCCCATAGTGGGTGTAACAGAACAACTGCTCATAACTAGATGAACCTTGTAAATAATCATGATCTGTGAATCTAGCTGACATTACTAAATCAGACATCATGTCATTAATACTGTTAAAGTCCCAATCATCAGAGAATGTACTTGGTGTCACAAAGTCACTTAAGGAAACCTTTAGTTGATGAGGATACTTCAGGATTTCGACCGGACCATATATCTCATAGTCTGTTTTCTCCCATACTACCCCACCAGGTATTGGAATTGCTGTGACATTTACTGTTGACAGTTCTCTTTTCTTCACGTGGGATGATCTGTGTGGTTTCAGGACTAGGTTGATGTTCTGACTTGCTGTGTCCATTCAATTGTAATAAACTTTCCTAAAATTAAAACTAAAATTAGGCATAGTAGGAGTATGAATACCCCTGAGATAATCCAATGCTCAATCAACGGTGAATCCAGATATAGTTCTTTGATTTGTTGAAGGAGTCCTGTTGTATTTTCTTTAGAATACTTTTTTGTTTCTGGCATCACTTCGGGGTCGTTTAAATCTTCAGAGAAGTTGTCGAAGTTGATGAAATAACCAGAGGCAGTTCTGTCAATTGATGGGATTGTTCTTTCAATCTGTCTTTCGGTAGCACTTTCTGATGCCACATCATTGTAGACTGGTGTTGTTTCTTGACGAACTGTTTCAATCTGTGTTTCAAGAGGCACGAGTTCCATGGCATTATTGCATAGTCCTTCATTGTGCACTGCAGGCTGATCGAATGTGATTAGTCTTTCAGTTTGAACCTCTTGGATTGTTGCAAGTTTGGGTATTCTGTTGTTTCTTGGGAGTCCACTGGGCCTACTGTTGATTATAGGCCACATGCTTTTGTTTTTTCCAGATCGATAGACACGACTCTGTTCTCCTTTTTACCAGTAAGGGGCGGTAGCACAACTGATCTTGTTCCGGTGACTGCTAAGACAGGTACTGCTTTTCTGTAAGAAGGCCCAAATTCCTTCTTAACCGCGATCTTTTCTCTGACTAGATCCCCAATCTTTGGAATCCAGACAGGCCTTGCTGGGGCTGTTGCGGGTGGTGCCTCGTCAGTGGTACTTGGCTGTTGCTTTAACTTTACGTTGCTTAAGGATTTTCTTGTTTCATTCAGTTCCTGTAAAACAGCCAAACGATCTTTGATGTCAAAGTCTGTTGTTTTTTCTTGTACCACTGACATCTGACTATCGAGGTCCTGAACTCGCATTCTAATTCCGAACAATAGTTCGTATGGGCTGAAACCTTTTAGAGAATTTCTTGGCATGTTGTTAAGACTAGTCTGGACACTTATTAAATGTTTGACCCACCCAGCGCCTGAACCTAATACCTTCGCTGTTATAGATTGCTTTATGTCACGGTTTTTTCTTTCTACCACACTGTTCCCTTCCGGGGTATGACGGACAAGAATACCGCAACCCAATTCCCATGCTAGCCATGGCCTCCTTATAGGCTCGAGAGCTGAAAGCAGGACCCTGGTCAGAATGGAACGTGGTAATTGCGTATGTGCCGATATAGACTCGCAAATCTTTTATAACCGTTCTAGCGTCAGCCGAGCGCTGGAGGCCTCATTTTTCTAAGTGCTTTTCGTCTTAATGGTGTACACTGGGACGCGCTTCTCTTCTTTGATTGCGCAGATAGACCGCGTTATGCAGTCTATCAGGATTTCTGAAACTATACTTGCCGGTTCATTACTGCGATCTCTGTTGCAGTCTGGACAGTTCTTTGCGAAGTCATGAATTCCTTCACTCATGTCCGGCCACCAGTACTCTGATTGCAATTCTTTCAGAGAGGCTTTGATTGTTTGGTGTCTCAGACCCAATCCCATGTGTGCTTCCAGTAAGAGGAAGCCCCTCCTGCTTGGAATTACTCTGTCCCCCACTCCAGGGATTCGAGCAAAAGGAATGGAGTTTGCATCGATTATGTATGCATAATTGAGTGGATAGTTTGCGGGTAGTGCTGCACAGTCGCCTTTTACGGTCGTTTTTACTGCCAGCATGGTTTCCCCGTCTATGTATTTTTCTGAAAGCTTTTTTGTGGCTACGGAAGCCGGTTTAGTTGCTTCCGCTTTGGCTGTATTAGCCAATGAATTCCCTGCAACGTGAACGCCATCACGTTGAAGACTCTGTGCGTGAATCACGTGAGTCTTTTGTAGTTCTTTGTGTAAAAGAGCTACCTCGTTCCATAGCAATTTATGCTTTATTGTGGCACCTGTGTCATCTTTGTAGTCGTTTTCAATCCAACTCTGCAGTTTATTGTTGTAAGAGTTGACGCAAAAATGAGAATCGCACACTATAAGTGTCGGGAATTCACGTTCCACTAGGTATCAATCGTAAAGACAGTTCAAAATTATGCATACAGTACGTATTGCAAGAAAGGAACACCAGGGAGTCTCAGTACATTTTGTGAGAGGGTTGTTAATCACCAATTGCATTAGACAAGGGAAGCACAGTTTAAAGGCAGCACTGTACATGAAAAAACATCATGAAGCAACCCAAATGACACTTGGTGAAAGTGTGATGACGCAGTGATAGTGACGACGCAAGTGAAGGTGAAAAGCAGCGTGGTCAGCGCAAAGTGATAAAAACAATCAAAACAAGGCTTTCACATTAAATATATACAATTAGACATGTTGAATTTGGGATAGTGATAAGCCTATTGGTAGTGCGCCGTGAAATCGCGCTGTTGTTGTCGACGGCGTTTCGATCCTCTATAATTTGGGATCCTCTTCAGGACAGGGTTGGCGTTGAGTTAAGGTGCTGAGCATTAAGTACACTAACTGGATCCAGTGGTGGCTAGTGGGTCCGGGGCCTCTTACACATTTAATGGGTGTAGTTTCAGGTAATGGTCACAGCGCCTGAAATTAAGAAAATGATGCATCGATCGGTCTATGCGTTTACACCAACAGGTAGGTGAGGTTAGCTACTCTGCACGGGACGCTACTGCCCAGATCTGATCGGCAACCGCTGCCTGACTTACCCAGGCACTCCACCCAAACGGAATAGAATGCCTAACTGCCCAGCGTGATCGCTTGACTCCTAACCTGCAACGCACTGCTTCCAGCGATTCAGGTACCTGCTACAACCGACCGTAACTCGGCGGCATTAAGCACAATTTGTAACCTCACCTACCTGTTGGTGTAAACGCATAGACCGATCGATGCATCATTTTCTTAATTTCAGGCGCTGTGACCATTACCTGAAACTACACCCATTAAATGTGTAAGAGGCCCCGGACCCACTAGCCACCACTGGATCCAGTTAGTGTACTTAATGCTCAGCACCTTAACTCAACGCCAACCCTGTCCTGAAGAGGATCCCAAATTATAGAGGATCGAAACGCCGTCGACAACAACAGCGCGATTTCACGGCGCACTACCAATAGGCTTATCACTATCCCAAATTCAACATGTCTAATTGTATATATTTAATGTGAAAGCCTTGTTTTGATTGTTTTTATCACTTTGCGCCGACCACGCTGCTTTTCACCTTCACTTGCGTCGTCACTATCACTGCGTCATCACACTTTCACCAAGTGTCATTTGGGTTGCTTCATGATGTTTTTTCATGTACAGTGCTGCCTTTAAACTGTGCTTCCCTTGTCTAATGCAATTGGTGATTAATAACCCTCTCACAAAATGTACTGAGACTCCCTGGTGTTCCTTTCTTGCAATACGTACTGTATGCATAATTTTGAACTGTCTTTACGATTGATACCTAGTGGGACATTGTCTCTTATTACAATTTACGCACCCAGTCCCATTCTGGTCTATGGGTTATACTCCTGTTTCCTTCACTCGGGAATTCACGTTCTGCATTTTCTAGCGCCATCTTTAAAGATCTGATTTCAGTTCTCTGGACCGAACAGTTTCTTACAGATTCGGTTTTTGTTACTTTCGGTGTAATTTTACCGCACAGCCAACGACATTTAGTAATCGCACATGCTGCATCGTAGGATTTTCTCTCTACGTTGAAATGCTGTACAGAGCTATCTGTATAGATTATACAGGCATATAGTGGGAGAGGCAGAATTTCGATTGGCAGAGGATATTCTTCTTCATACTCTAAATCATTCAGTTCTTCAAATTGCGGGGCGAAATAGTATTTCACATCTTCCGCTCCTAGAGAATCTATGCACTGTATCCATTTCGGATCCAGTGACACTGTAGGCAGGTTTACTGGGCTGAATAGCGCCTCGAAGGCGGATTCCGCTGTAAGGATATTAATCCGTTTGCCGTGTGCTAGTTCTCGTTCATTTGCCAATGCGATTTGCACTGCTTTCACAGTTCTTTCTGTGTGACTGAATGTTTTTTCTGCTTGTGTGTACAATTGAGATTTAATTGAAATAGGTACCTTTTCTCCCTCATTAGAGGTTAGGTATGTGAATCCGCATCTTCCTGGGATGACTCGGATTACAAGATCGATCCTGTTGTCACGTGTATCTAATTTTGTTTTTGCTAACATGTCTGTTTGCAGTGATCTCAAAATTTCTGTGTGTTTTTGAGTCCAATTGATTTGTTTAAAATCAGGTTTAATTAGTTCGTAGAGAGGTTTAACCCTCTCTGCGTAATTTAGTATGTAAGTTCTTCCGAAATTCAGAAAACCTAGTATGGATTGTAAATTCTTCAGCGTTTTTGGAGCTTGGAGTACAGCGCACTTCTCTAAGAAGTTGTCCGCTAGGCTTTTCCCTTCACTTGATAATTCGTACCCTAAAAACAGTACTGTCAGATGGGCAATTCGGGACTTTTTAAAGTTGAATTTGTAACCCTCTGCTGCGAACCCAAGTATTATGGTGTTCACTCTTTTCAAATGAGTATCCAAGTCGTCGTCTGTGAGATAAATATCATCTACGTAAGATAATGCCTCATCATCATAGATTTGTAGTAACTCTGTTACCCTAGCTGAGAATAGTCCTGGGCTGTTCTTGAACCCCTGTGGGAGTCGACAGAATTTTTTCTGGGACCCAAATGCAGAGAAAGCGGTCAAATATCTGCTTTCTGGTGCAATGTTTTGACAAAAGAAACCATTAGAAATGTCTAATGTCGTTTTGTATTTTTTCCTAACTATGTTATTCATTAGGGCTGCACTATGCGAGTTTTGTACTGCAAAAGTTTTGCAACATGTATTAAGGTGTCTGTAGTCCAAAACTAGACGATATGAATTGTCTGGCTTGGAGACAGGAAACAAAGGATTGTTCATTTGAGAGGTGCATGTTTCAATCACCCCCTGGTACTCAAGTTGATCTAAGATCTCCCTGACTTGTTTTTTAGCTTCTTGCTTTATGGGATACTGCCGTTGGGCAGTTGGTTCACTTTTTAGTTGGATTTTGTGAGGAGGTGAATCCTCATCCCATCCTACATGACTTTTATATAATGCAGGTGCCTGGGCCACTGCCCATTTCCTTGCATATGTATATTTTTTGTGAATCAGAATGTGATTCGAGAAGGCAGGCATAATCACTTCTTCGCCACGAGGGCACTCCCTGACAAACTCTGGGGGCCAATCTTTTTCAGCTAACAGAATATCATAGCCTTTTGAGAGCTTATCCCAAAATAGACCCTTAATTTTCCTAGTCTAATCACCCTCTATACGCAATGTTATTTCTTATATTTTATGGGGCTCGCTAAGTCTGGCGTCGGCAGTTTCAACTTGAATGTATTCATTCGTGTCCACTGTCTCCAGATGACTCATCAAGATCTTGCGCGCTATACTGATTTCTGCTGCACTGTCCAACATTGTCAATGCCCACTCCCCGTTTTTCAACTGTGTCCTCAGTATTCTCGGCATGGTTGATTACTCTAATACTGGCTACCTTCTTTTTCTGAAATTGAGATTTCTTATTTTGAGCAGGTTCCTTGTCTTTGGACTTGGTGTGCTCTCCTGGGTCTGACCGTCCTCTTCTTTCCGAATTCTGTGGAAAAGATCGAGAGGGACGTGTATCAATACTTTGGTATCTATCAGGTTTTTTCAGATTATCCCTATTTCTAAGGTTATATCTTTTCTCAGAGGGCTCCCTCTGGGGAGACTGGCGTTCTCGAGTCGGAGTTCTTTCCCTCCGTCGAGGAGACCTTCCTCTGGACTGGAAAACTTTTTCCTTGGGAGTGGATTGTTTATTTCCATCCCAGCTCTTTTTAGGAGTGTTTAAATTATTTTTAATAAATAATTTTTCAGGATTTTCGAGCAGTTGGGGCTTTACCGGTTTCCCACCCAAGCTGTCTCTACCTAATTCTTCATAGCATTTTTCTATGATTTTTGCAAGCTCAACAGGATCTTTTATATCTGTTTCCTTCAACTTCTGGCGAATCGCCACAGATGCTGCTTCTCCTCTTATGTTGGCTAATAATATAGCCGAGACCTGCTTGAAGTCTTTCAGTAATTTCATACCTAGATTTAAAGCGGGCTCTGGACCGAATTCATTTTGAATCTGTTTTAGCACTTCTGGTATTACCGCCATAGACGGAACACCGTGTGTTTTTGTGTAAATGGAAGCAAAGACTGTACCCCAAGTGTCACAGTCCTCCACGTGTGGTGCGATTCCCATAGGAAGGCAGATGGTCAAGATTCTGTGTTTCTCAATAGGGGTAGTATCAGGAAATACTGCCTCTATTTGAGTGATTTTCTGTGCTAACCAGAAAGGAATTTGTTCCCGTTTTACGGGTGTTTTACCAAGACATGACTGTATGTTCTGTGGTGTAATTTTATTTGTGTTCCCCTGATGAGGGGTCAGCTGTGGTGTATTAACAGCTGGCTGGACTGTTGCAGTCCGCATTACATATTGGACTAATTGCCTATGTATTTTTATTAATGTGTTTAGCTGTACTAACAGCTCTTCTCTAGACATTTTTACAATGTCAGGATGTGGTGTGTAGCTGGCTAGAACCGGCCACGTTGCTCCTGGTCTACCTAGTGGACCGAGCCTGGTAATGTGATCATTATGTTTTAGGGCGCCATTAAACCAGAGCAGGTGCTCTTGAAATTTAAGTGGAATTTCAATCTCCTCGAAAGGAGCGTACTCTTCCGGAGGTTTCACTATTTTGTAATAGTGAAACTCTTTTGTTATAGCGTTTACCGCTGGAAAGCTTATCCATGAATAGAATACCTCTGTCTGCCGATACTCGTGAGCCTCTATCACGAAAATTACTGTACCACCTTGAGGTGTCAGTCCGTTTTCTATAAGTTTTAAAGTTATAGATCTTCTTAAGTGGACCGGGATGATAATAGCATCCGGGTCTGCCTGTAGGAGATTCGAGTCCTCCTCTATTAGTATGGAAGCCAGCCTAGCTGCTTCCCTTTCTTCTTCACTGTCTGACATTTTAAAAATGCAGGCTCTGCAGAGTAGGTCTCCAAGGAGACAAAGATTAGATGCACAATATTTTGGAACACTGTATCCTTCAACGTTGAATAAACCAGAGCTTTACATAGGAATCTCTTCCTACTAAGGTCGGGCGGATTTTAACCTTTCACCCACTCCAGACGTCTATTGGAGTATTTACGGGAGAAAGGGGTGTGAAATATGCACGACTGAGTTACTCTAAAAGTCTTGCGTTAGTTTATCGCCTTACCAAACGTTTGGGCGCCATGTAGTGTAGTTCCTAGTTTCCCACTAGGCCCTGCGCATTGGAATAACATAAACAGTAGTATCGACGTGGAACTGCGGATATTCCAGGCCTCCACTGACTATGCTAAACTTAATTGGGTGTGTTACCAACTAGCTCAGAGGTCACTGGAAACTTTCTTCTCTGCATAGGAAGTGATCAGCTTCCTTGGCACAGACAAGAAGGGATTCAGTTTTCCAACAACCGTGCAACATGACAACTTTGCTCCTCAGATCAAGAGTCAATCTCTAGGGTCGTGTGAAACAATAGACATGTATTTCACTCAGTCAGTCTAGTGCAGTTTACTTTCACGAGATGTAGAGAATAGAGAGACGGGCGTTTGTCAATAAAGGGTTAACATTTATTGAACAGTCTTTCTTCTCGTACAAGAGAAATGTATTGCCACAATTGCAATAATTGTTATTATAAAAAGTACGTACAGTAAGATAAGTATTGCGAAATAGAACTGTAAAAGAATTGATATGGTTTCTTAGCCATACAATGGTTTAAAAGTAATAAAACATATATAAAGTCATATATACATTAGGCTAACATACTCAACTGGTGCTTCTAACTACGCCTACCCCAGTGTGCCTGACCTAAGCCTAACACGTGGAAGGGGAGTAAGTAAGTAGCTTTAAGTTAAGTTGGTTTTGCCAAGGTTTGTTTCAAGAATTCTCGTCTAAGGGTTTAGTCAACACCATACCTCTGAATAGAATGATGGAGGATTGGTATCTCCTTCAGGGGTCTCTCTCGATATCCCAGTCACCCGCGAGGGTAAACCGGAAGCGCCGTGGACTGGATTTCTCTGCACGAGAAAGGCAGCGGCTTCTCTTCAGCGCGTCGAGGAAGGAGGGGGGACAGCGTCCGCGGGCAGCTGGAATCTGCTGGATGTCTTCGCAGAGGGACGGCTGTTCAGCTCCTTAAGCGTACTGCACCATAGTTCGCGCTTTAGCGGCGATAATGGTATCAGCAGCTTCACCACCACAGGATAGCAGGCTGCAGCGACAGAGTGCTAGATTTACCAACACGGGGTCTTGCAGGCAGCCAGCATCAGCAACAGTAGCTTGCAGCTCACATTGCTTAAGGCAACGTTGGTAATATTTATACCTGACAGGTGCCGGGTTTGACGCAAGTTTGCTGGACATAAGACGTCAATTAAAGATGTCACTAGGAAGTGATAGTTATCAGTTGCTCATTAGAGTTCCATTACTAATCAAAACATAGCAAGCGGGGATTTCCAGGTTTGCTGAGTTTTTATCTTGTTGAAGAACTCGGAGTGTTATCTAGGAATATCAGATAGTGACTACTGCTCTGTCATTGCACTAATTGGTCGCAAAGGAAGTGGCAGAGAGAACTATGCTGGAATGTGGCTCTGTTCGTGTGAGGCCAGAGATGACTTTTCAGAAAATCGCACTTGAACGGTTATGCCAATATAGGGAATAAATGGATTTATAGCCGAATAGGGGCATAAGGTCACAGTATCGATCAGGAACCTAGATAAACACGCAACAGACGGGGATGTGAAAATACGCATCCTGCAAGTCCAACGCTACCATCCAGTCTTGCGGGTCTAGAGCAGCCAAGACCTGAGCTAATGTCAACATCTTGAACTTCTCCTTCCGGAGGAAGCCGTTGACGTTCCGTAGATCCAAGATAGGACGTAGGCCCCCTTTGTCCTTCTTGGGCACCAGAAAGTAGTGGGAATAGCAACCACGCCCTACTTCTGGCCCAGGAACGCGCTCGATGGCCCCCTTGGCCAAGAGGGCCATAACCTCCTCCTGCAGAAGTGTCAAGTGGTCCCCCGACACACGGTGGTTCTGCGGTGGCATGGCTGGAGGACTGGTCTGGAAGGGGAGGGAGTAGCCCCTTTGGACGAGTTGCAGCACCCACCTGTCCGATGTGATTGTGCGCCAGCGGGCGTGGTGATGGCGAACCCTGCCACCCACTGGCGTCACATGGGCCTGAAAGCACGGACTAGGAGGATTTGGAGGCAGATGCTGTGGGGGGAGGTGTGGCCTGACCCCGCCGTTGGCCCCGACCGCCTCCACGGCGGTTTCCACGGCCGCCACCGCGTTGAAAAGATTGTTGCGGCGCGTGGCTGGCAGCAAGTGTGGGGACGCCCCTTCCGTGGCCACGAAAGGAGCGAAACGAACCCGTTTGCTGGCGCTGGGTCGAGAGACCCAAGGACTTGGCCGTGACCCTGGAGTCCTTGAAGCGTTCCAGCGCGTGGTCCGCCTTGTCACCAAACAGGCGACAGCCATCAAACGGCATGTCCATCAGGGCATTCTGGACATCTGCCGAAAAGTTGGCGGATCTCAGCCAGGCGTGGCGACTAATCGCCACCGTCGTTGACATAGCTCTGCCCAGCGAGTCGGTCGTATCAAGACCACACCGTATGGAATATTTAGCTGCGTCTCGGCCCTCAGCCACAGCCTTGCTGAGCTTCGCCCGCACCTCCAAGGGGCATTCTGGCAGCAGTTCCGCGACCGTATCCCACACAGAGTGGGTGTAGCGGCCCAAGAGGCAAGCGGTGTTGCAAGACCGCAGTCCCAAACTCAGGGACGAGAAGACCTTCTTGCCATACTGGTCATACCTCTTAGATTCCCGGTCGGGCGGGGCCGACGGGAATACGGTCTGGGAAATCGAGGCCTGGATCACCAGGCTCTCAGGGGTGGGATGGGTGGACAGGAACTTGGGGTCGTCCGGACACGGACGGTGGCGTCTGGCCACGTTCCTATCGACGCGGGGCCGACACCCGGAGCTCGAGTAGCTTGCGGGACCGCTCCCGTCTAGCCTTATTAGTCGGAGCCCGGCAATCGACGCAGGCGTCCACGTCGTGGTCGGGGCCCAGGCACCGGAGGCAGAGTCGGTGATGGTCCGTGACCGACAACGTGCGGTCACAACCGTCACAATTCTTGAAACCGGGCATCCTACCAGGCACCAAAAAGATCTAGAAAGTTAACAAACTTGGTCAAAAGACCGGAGTACTGCTCTTCGGATCTGCGCTTACTGGCGCGGAAAAAAGAAGAACTGACGTCAGCGCGCGGAGGCGGCGTCTATATACTCCAGCGACGTCATCACGGCGCACGACGCCGACGACGGACGCGGAGCCGCAGGGGACGCCTGCAGACGACGCCTACCGACGGCTGAAATGCCAGAAACCGGTCCCCGGTAGCTTGTCTCCTTTCTGGTGAAGAATTGGCTTGGTAGTTTAGTCTGCCCTGTTCCCATGATGCACTGGGCCAGGGACAGACTGATTTGCATATAGCCAGGTTCTGAGCTGGGATGGTGCAGTGAGATAAATAACGGTGATGGATCAAGCCCTGATCTTTGGACTGGGTAAGAGTGGTCTGCTTAATTCAGACACTCTGTTCATCACCACCCCCTTTTCTGAATCGTTTTTGGCCACTATAGGTGTGGCAGGGTATACTCAGACATGAGTCCCTTTCTCACTGCACCATCAGGATTCAAGCAAGCCGGGCCGAAGACAGCTGAAATGCCAGAAACAGGTCCCCGGTAGCTTGTCTCCTTTCTGGTGAAGAATTGGCTTGGTAGTTTAGTCTGCCCTGTTCCCATGATGCACTGGGCCAGGGACAGACTGATTTGCATATAGCCAGGTTCTGAGCTGGGATGGTGCAGTGAGATAAATAACGGTGATGGATCAAGCCCTGATCTTTGGACTGGGTAAGAGTGGTCTGCTTAATTCAGACACTCTGTTCATCACCACCCCCTTTTCTGAATCGTTTTTGGCCACTATAGGTGTGGCAGGGTATACTCAGACATGAGTCCCTTTCTCACTGCACCATCAGGATTCAAGCAAGCCGGGCCGAAGACGGCTGAAATGCCAGAAACCGGTCCCCGGTAGCTTGTCTCCTTTCTGGTGAAGAATTGGCTTGGTAGTTTAGTCTGCCCTGTTCCCATGATGCACTGGGCCAGGGACAGACTGATTTGCATATAGCCAGGTTCTGAGCTGGGATGGTGCAGTGAGATAAATAACGTTGATGGATCAAGCCCTGATCTTTGGACTGGGTAAGAGTGGTCTGCTTAATTCAGACACTCTGTTCATCACCACCCCCTTTTCTGAATCGTTTTTGGCCACTATAGGTGTGGCAGGGTATACTCAGACATGAGTCCCTTTCTCACTGCACCATCCGGATTCAAGCAAGCCGGGCCGAAGACGGCTGAAATGCCAGAAACCGGTCCCCGGTAGCTTGTCTCCTTTCTGGTGAAGAATTGGCTTGGTAGTTTAGTCTTCCCTCTTCCCATGATGCACTGGGCCAGGGACAGACTGATTTGCATATAGCCAGGTTCTGAGCTGGGATGGTGCAGTGAGATAAATAACGGTGATGGATCAAGCCCTGATCTTTGGACTGGGTAAGAGTGGTCTGCTTAATTCAGACACTCTGTTCATCACCACCCCCTTTTCTGAATCGTTTTTGGCCACTATAGGTGTGGCAGGGTATACTCAGACATGAGTCCCTTTCTCACTGCACCATCAGGATTCAAGCAAGCCGGGCCGAAGACGGCTGAAATGCCAGAAACCGGTCCCCGGTAGCTTGTCTCCTTTCTGGTGAAGAATTGGCTTGGTAGTTTAGTCTGCCCTGTTCCCATGATGCACTGGGCCAGGGACAGACTGATTTGCATATAGCCAGGTTCTGAGCTGGGATGGTGCAGTGAGATAAATAACGGTGATGGATCAAGCCCTGATCTTTGGACTGGGTAAGAGTGGTCTGCTTAATTCAGACACTCTGTTCATCACCACCCCCTTTTCTGAATCGTTTTTGGCCACTATAGGTGTGGCAGGGTATACTCAGACATGAGTCCCTTTCTGACTGCACCATCAGGATTCAAGCAAGCCGGGCCGAAGACGGCTGAAATGCCAGAAACCGTTCCCCGGCAGCTTGTCTCCTTTCTGGTGAAGAATTGGCTTGGTAGTTTAGTCTGCCCTGTTCCCATGATGCATTGGGCCAGGGACAGACTGATTTGCATATAGCCAGGTTCTGAGCTGGGATGGTGCAGTGAGATAAATAACGGTGATGGATCAAGCCCTGATCTTTGGACTGGGTAAGAGTGGTCTGCTTAATTCAGACACTCTGTTCATCACCACCCCCTTTTCTGAATCGTTTTTGGCCACTATAAGTGTGGCAGGGTATACTCAGACATGAGTCCCTTTCTCACTGCACCATCAGGATTCAAGCAAGCCAGGCCGAAGACGGCTGAAATGCCAGAAACCGGTCCCCGGTAGCTTGTCTCCTTTCTGGTGAAGAATTGGCTTGGTAGTTTAGTCTGCCCTGTTCCCATGATGCACTGGGCCAGGGACAGACTGATTTGCATATAGCCAGGTTCTGAGCTGGGATGGTGCAGTGAGATAAATAACGGTGATGGATCAAGCCCTGATCTTTAGACTGGGTAAGAGTGGTCTGCTTAATTCAGACACTCTGTTCATCACCACCCCCTTTTCTGAATCGTTTTTGGCCACTATAAGTGTGGCAGGGTATACTCAGACATGAGTCCCTTTCTCACTGCACCATCAGGATTCAAGCAAGCCGGGCCGAAGACGGCTGAAATGCCAGAAACCGGTCCCCGGTAGCTTGTCTCCTTTCTGGTGAAGAATTGGCTTGGTAGTTTAGTCTGCCCTGTTCCCATGATGCACTGGGCCAGGGACAGACTGATTTGCATATAGCCAGGTTCTGAGCTGGGATGGTGCAGTGAGATAAATAACGGTGATGGATCAAGCCCTGATCTTTGGACTGGGTAAGAGTGGTCTGCTTAATTCAGACACTCTGTTTATCACCACCCCCTTTTCTGAATCGTTGTACTTTATAACCAGCATTACTATTGTAGCAGTACATTTCTCATGCTTGAGATAGAAGACTGTTCAATAAATACCTTTTATTGAAAACGCCCGTCTCTCTAATTTCTCAGCAACTCTGGTGAAACTAAGTATACACGATTGACTGAGTAAAATAATTATCTATTGTTTCCACGACTATGAAGATTGATTTCTTATTCTTGGGAAACAAAGTTGTCATATTACATGGTTGTCAGAAACTAATCCCTTCTTGTACTTTCGAGAAGGTTTCTAGTGACCTCTGAGCTAGCTGGCACACACATAATTAAGTCGAATATATTCGGTAGGGACCTAGTAGACTGTAGTCCTGCGTCTAAACTACAGTATATATTATTCCAATGCACAGAGCCTATTGGGAATATAAGAACTACACTACATGGCGCCCAACGTTTGGTAAGGCGATAATTTAACGCTAGATACTAGAGTAACTCAGTCGTGCTTTTCGCACAGACCCCTTTCTCCCGTAAAAACTCGAAAAGACGTCTGGAGTGGGTGAAAGGATAATATCCGCCAAAACTGAGTAGGACAAAAAATCCTATGTATTAGTTTTTGGTTTGTTCAACGTTGAAGGATACAGTGTTCCAAAATATTGTGCACCTAATCTTTGTTTCCTTGAAACTTGGTCTGCAAAACTCTTCAGTCAAATAATGAATATTGACGAAGAATTAGCTGCAGCAGCAGCTCAAGCGATCTTAGAAGACGCTGAAATACTAGAAAATGACAGGGATGCTATACTGTCTTGGTAAATGTAAGAAAAACTATAACTTACAAAGTGATAAATAATGGAGTATCAGCAAGAGGAGGCAGAGTAATCTTTGTCATAGAGGCATATGAATATCAGCAGACAGAGGTATTCTATTCATGGATTCAGTTTCCAGCAGCAAATGCAGGAACAAGAGAGTTCTACTACTAGAAAGCAGAGGAACCTCCAACGGAATACGTTCCTTTCGAGGACATTGAAATTCCATTAACTTACCAAGAGCTTCAGCTCTGGTTTAAAGGTGCCCTAAAACATGAAAGTCACATTACCAGGCTCGGTCCACTAGGTAGACCTGGAGCTACATGGTCGGTACTAGCCAGCTATACACAACATCCAGACATTGAAAGGATGTCAGATGTAGAATTGTTAGCACAGCTAAAACAGTTAATTAAAATACAAAGACAATTGGTCCAATATGTCATGCGGACATTACTAGTCCAACCAGCTGTAAAAATTCCACAGCACACCCCCCACCAGGGGAAAACAAATAAAATACCACCACAGACAATACAATCGGTCATTGGAAAGTTGCCTGCCAAAAGGGAACAAATTCCGTTTTGGTTAGCACAAATAATTACTCAAATAGAGACAGTATTTCCTGATAGTACACCTCATGAGAAACACAGGATTCTAACAATCTGTTTACCTATGGGGATTGCACCACACGTAGAGGATTGTGACACTTGGGGCACAGTCTTTGCTTCAATCTACACAAAAACACATGGTGTTCCGTCCATGGTGGTAATGCCAGATGTTTGAAGGCAGATTCAAAATGAATACGGTCCAGAACCAGCTTTAAATCTAGGTATGAAATTACTGAAAGATTTCAAACAGGTATCGGCTATACTACTAGCCAACATTAGAGGTGAAGCAGCATCAGTGGCAATCCGCCTGAAATTAAAAGAAACAGACATTACTGAGCAACCGTATGAGCTTGCCAGAATCATTGAAAAATCCTATGAAGAATTAGGTAGAGATAGTTTGGGTGGGAAACCACTAAAACCTCAATTAACGGAAAACCCTGAAAAAGTTTTTATTAAAAACAATCTCACTACTCCTAGAAAGAAGTGGGAAAATAATAAACAGACACTTCCTACAGAGAAGCGTTCGCAGTCCAGAAGAAGGTCTCCCCAACGGAGAGTTAGATCTCCTGAAGGGGAGGAAGATCTCCCCAACGGGAGCCCTATGAAAAAAGATATAACCTTAGATATAGGGATACTTAAAGAAATCCAGATAGATATCAAGATAATAACACAAGGCCCTCTCGATCTTTTCAGACTTCTTCGCAGAAATCAGAAAGAAGAGGACGGTCAGAACACAATGAAGAATGCGTCAAGTCCAAAGACAAAGAAACCGTTAACCAAAGTAAAAAAGCTCAATTTTCAAAGAAGAAGGTAGCAAGCATAAAAATTAAGCATGCCGAAGATTCTGAGGACACAACCCAAGAACCGGGAATGTATGTATGTATGTATGTATGTATAACTCATTTGTAAAGCGCATTCTATCACCCAACGGGCATCAGACTGGGCTCAGACAATGCTAGACAGTGCAGCAGAAGTGACCATAGCTCGCAAGATCCTGATCGATCATCTGGAGACAGTGGACTTGAATGAATACATTCAAGTTGAAACTGTCGACACCAGGGTTAGTACACCCCACAAGTTATATGATATAACACTCCGGATGGATGGGGACATAACTAGAAAAATAAAAGCTCTCTCTTGGGACAAGCTTTCCAAGGGTTATGACATACTTCTAGCTGAAAAAGACTGGCAACCTGTTGTTGTTAGGGAGTTCCCGCACAGCGAAGAAATAATTATGACAGTCTTCTCAAATCACATTCCAATTCATAAAAAATATACATATGCAAGGAAATGGGCTGTAGCTCAAGCTCCAGCATTATATAAAAATCACGTAGAATGGGATGTGGACTCTCCTCACCACAAAATACAATTAAAAAACCAACCTACTGCTCAGAGACAGTACCCTGTTAAACAGGAAGCTAAAAAACAAGTCAGGGAGATTCTAAATCAACTTGAATATCAAGAGGGTGATTGAAACATGCACCTCATCTATGAACAATCCTTTGTTACCTGTCTCCAAACCAGACAATTCATATAGTCTAGTTTTGGACTACAGACACCTAAACTAAACTGTTGTAAAACATTCGCAGTACAAAATGCACATAGTGCTGCACTGATGAATAACATAGTGCGCAAAAATTATAAAACCACATTGGACATTTCAAATGGGTTTTTCTGTCAAAACATTGCACCAGAAAGCAGATACCTGACCACTTTCTCAATCTTGGGGACACATGGACAATTTTGCCGTCTCCCCCAGGGATTCAAGAATAGTCCAGGGTTATTTTCAGCCAGAGTAACAGAGTTACTACAAATGTACGACGATGAGGCATTATCTTATGTCGATGACATCTATCTTACAGATGACGACTTGGATGTACACTTGAAAAGAGTGAACACCATAATACTTGGGTTTGCTTCTGAAGGGTATAAATTCAATTTTAAGAAATCGCGAATTGCCCACCTCAATGTCCTATTTTTAGGGTACGAGTTATCAAGTGAAGGCAAAAGCCTGGCAGCAAACTTTCTTGAGAAGTGTGCGCTGCTTCAACCTCCAAAAACACTGAAAAACCTACCGTCAATTCTAGGTTTCCTGAATTTCGATAGAACTTATGTTCTAAATTACGCAGAAAGGGTTAAACCACTCTACGAACTAATCAAACCTGATTTCAAACCAACTAATTGGACTCAAGTACACACATAAATTCAGCGTTCCCTCCAAACAGACATGACAGCTAAAAAACAGTTACAGACACGCGAAAATGTTCGCAATCTAGTGATCCGTGTCATCCCAGGGAAATGCGGATTCACATACCTGACCTTTAATGAAGGTGAAAAGGTACCAATCGCTTACAAATCACACTTGTACACACAAGCTGAAATGAAATTCTCATCAACAGAAAAAATTCTGACAGCGATTCAAACTGCAGTAGCAAAAGAGAGAGCTCTCGCACAGGGTAAACGTATATTGATCGTTACACCTGTACCTGCCTTAGAGGCAGTGACAAGAGCTAGCATTCCCAATGCAAAAGCTTTACATCCGAGATGGATTCAATGGGTTAACTCTCTTGCTGCAACAGACGTTGAATACCATTTTGACACTAATTTAAAGACACAAGAATTTATCCAATACAAATATGAATGTCCTCTGCCGACTGAAATTCTGCCTCTGGATCATTACGGATGTATAATCTATACAGAAAGATCAGCACAGCCCGCTATTGGGGGTAAACAAGCCTATAGTGCTGCGTGCGCGAATGTTAAAGGTCGCTGGTGCGAAGGCAAATTCAGACCTATGGTCACTAAAACTCAATCACTCGGGGACTGTACAGCTCAGCGAGCTGAACTACAGGCTTTCAAGATGGCGCTTGAGAATACCGATCGCAAATTCCCCACACTAATAGTGTGCGATTCGTATTACTGCGTACAATCTTACAATGAGTATCTGCAGAACTGGGTTCAAAACGGTTTCAAAGACGCAAAAGGTGGCACAATTAAGCATAAAATGCTTTGGGAACAAGTAGTTCTTTTACAGAAAGAACTACAAAAGACTCACGTGATTCATACACTGAGTCATCAGCGTGATGGCATTTACGTTGCAGGGAATTCATTGACTGATGAAGCTGCGAAGGCAGCTGTGCAAACGGCCTCCGTAGCTGCAATCACCCGGTCAAAAACAAAAATAGACAGTGAAATAATGCAAGCTGTCACTGCTACAGTCAAAGACAGTGGTAAGACACTCCAGAAAGGCTTTC
The DNA here is from genome assembly GCF_964263255.1 of Lissotriton vulgaris. Taxonomy (NCBI): domain Eukaryota; kingdom Metazoa; phylum Chordata; class Amphibia; order Caudata; family Salamandridae; genus Lissotriton; species Lissotriton vulgaris. The sequence goes on along the minus strand of NC_141691.1, from coordinate 1,081,739,616 downwards.
CAGTAAAGTACTCATATATAACTGATGCAAACTCCGTTCCTTTTGCTCGAATCCCTGGAGTGGGGGATAGGGCAATCCCAAACATGGAACATAGGTTAGGACTAATTGTAGCAGCACAAGAAGGGCTAGCATCTACACATGCGGGAATTTCGCCCACGGTGTCATTACTAAAACAGTACTGATGGTCGCGCATGAGGAAACAAACTAGAAATTATGTTCTAGAATGTGAAATCTGCCAGAAAATAAAAGTTTCTACAGTGAAACGTCCTGCACAGACACCCCTTCTGATTTCAGACAAACCACTAGCTAAGCATGGGCGGAAAATCCGTTTCGCTCGCGGATTTTGCGGATTTTCGGTAAATTCGCAATCCGTGAGATCCGCGAATCTCCCGCAAAATCCGCAAATCCGCGAGCAGCGGATTTTATGGCTTGCTCGCACTGTTCGCGTGAGTTCGCGGCTTGCCAGTACAACTTCGCACCCCGCGAGTAAGTGCTAAATTGCAGAAATACGATCTTAGCAAAACTGAAACTACTTACCAGGTTCAAAAGTTCAGGCTCATCATTAGTAGCCATTTCCTGTAGTGCTTCCTGAGGGGCCCCTCCAGAGTTCAGTTGCCAGTTGCAACTATTATGTGACCCTGCTCTGAACCTCAGAATAGTTACACATATGCCACAAAGGTCCTGAATTACAGCTAAGGGAGACAAGCAGGAGCCAGGCTGGAAGTTAAAATCCATTAATCAGCCCCTAATTCATTATTGTCAGTTGGGGCAGGGCAGGTGTTGTAACTAATTTTGCAACAATGAAAGCACTTAGCAAGTGCAAAAGATCACTAATCAGGAAGCACTAAGGAAGCAGGTGCCAGCTAAAAAAATATTCTGTGACACATTAATCAGCCCCAAATTAATTCAGGTCACTTGAGGCAGGGAAGGTGTGCTTTGCTTTGCCGAAAATAATGTACACTGGACAACCAGAGGGTGTGGTGATGAAACAGAGGGTGGCATGGGTGGGCCAGAGGGTGGCATGAGTAGTCAGAGAGTGGCAGTGGTGACAGAGAGTGGCAGTGATGAAGAAGAGTGTCCCAAACAGGCTGGACACGTAGAAACAACAAGTTCGCAAAACTTGCGACCCGACAGGTAAGTTCGCAAATTGCGAAATTGTAAAAACCCTCGCGAACTGGCAGAAACACGCGCGAACACAAAAAAAAAAAATCCGCAAATTCGCGGGATTTTGCGGATTGCGAGTTCGCAAATCCGCAAAATTCGCGAACGCGAGATTCGCAAAATTCGCCCATGCTTACCACTAGCGTGTGTTTACCTGGACCACTGTGGTCCCTTAACTAGTGATGGCAACTATAAAAAATATATTATGGTCGCAGTGGACTCCTGCACAAGATATATTTGGATGTGGCCCCAGCGCTCGGCTGACGCCAGAACTGTTATAAAGGATTTGCGAGTCTTTATCGGCACATACGCAGTTGGCACTCTACATTCTGACCAGGGTCATGCGCTTAGCTCTAGGGCTTACAAGGAGGCCATGGTCAGCTTGGGCGTTGCATTGCGGTATTCTAGTACCTTCCATCCCGAGGGTAATTCGGTAGTGGAAAGAAAAAAAGTGACTTAAAGCAATCCATAACAGCCAAGGTATTAGGTTCGGGTGACGGGTGGGTCAAACATCTAATAAGTCTCCAACGTAGTCTTAATAATCTGCCAAGAAATTCTCTGGGTGGAGTCACTCCGTATGAACTAATGTTTGGTACTAGAATGATTATCGGGGACCTCGATAGTCAGACTTCAGTGTTAGAACAAAAACCCTTTGATATCAAAGATCGTTTGGCTGTTTTACAGGACTTAAATGAAACAAGAAGAAGTCTGAGTAATACAATACAGAAACAAACAACCACTGAAGGAAAACCACCTGTCCCAGCAGGACCTGTCTGGATTCCAAAGATTGGGGATCTAGTCAGAGAGAAAATTGCAGTAAAGAAGGAATTTGGGCCTTCTTACAGAAAAGCAGTACCTGTCTTGGCAATCCACGGAACAAGATCAGTAGCTCTACCGCCCCTTGCTGGTAAAAGGGAGAACAGAGTTGTGTCAATCAACCAGGTCAAACCACAATCATGTGGCCAATAATAAGTAGTAGGCCCAGTGGACTCCCGAGAAGTAGCAGGCGTCCAAATCTTGCTACAATCCAAGAGGTTCAAACTGAAAGACTTATCACGTTTGATAAACCTGCAGTAAGAAAAGAAGGACTATGCAACAAAGCGATGGAACTTATGCCTCTGGATACCCAAATAACAGTTCGTCAAAACACACCTATCTACAATGATGTGATATCTGACTACATAGATATGGTAAAAAGAGAAAAAGCTCCAGTGACTTCGAATAATCCTGAAGCTATCCCAACAATTGACAGAACTGCTTCTGGCTATTTCATAAACTTTGATACCTTTTCAGAAGATCCCAGACATTGAGGTGGGTAATTCGCGTTAAATTTTGAATTGGGTTAGGTGCATTTTTTCTCCTGCTCTGGCTCATACTTGTGTTAAGCTTGGGAAGGAAGATAGATGGAAAATATAGTACTATGGACACAGCAAGTCAGAAAATCAACTTGGTCCTGACACCTCACAAATCATCTCATCGTGAAAAAAGAGACCTATCATCAGTGAAAATCACAGCCGTACCTATACCTGGTGGTATAGCATGGGACACTACTGACTATGACATTTATGGCCCGGTGGAACTGCTGAAGATTCCTCACCAATGTAAGGTTTCTTCAAGTGACTTTGCATCACCCAGCACATTCAGTGATGATTGGGACTTTGAAGCTGTTAATAACATGATGTCTGATTTAGAAATATCAGCAAAATTCACAGACATGAATACTTACAAGGTTCATCAGATTATGGACAAATGTATTGTTTTAATCACTATGGTCATCATTATTTGCATAAATCTGCTACCCATAGAAATGTTTTTACTTACAATCAATGGGAACATTGTCCAACGCCAGCAAAAGGCAGCTCGAAAACATTTTATGTGAAATTTCAATACTTCTCAGGGTATAATGTTACCAATCCAGAAACGTTTTATTTTAGAAATGAAAATAAGACAGGAATGAAAACAAGGTTGACCAACACTAAACAAATTTATTCTGCAAACTTTTATGCTCAAATGTCTACATTGGCTTTTGACTTTTGGAACGACAACATTGAGACCAAGACCGTCTGGGGTACAAAAGATTGGCAGGTGCAAGGTTTAGAAGCATTATTCAGAGCCTGCATAATACCAGAACAAATAATGTTCTTAAATGACACTGTCCAACAAACATCTTGTCTCAGCATTGCTAAGATAAAAGATTTAAACAAACCGTCTATACCTAATCCCATACCTGACAGTAATAACAATACTGATAAGGACTTAGATGTATCCCACATTTTAAAACAAAACAGAACTGATCCTGACTGGAAAAAATGGTTAATCTGGCCCACAGACACTAATAACTGTCGAGATAGATTCCTGAACAAAACACAGGGTTTCAAAATGAACAGGCCAGATCTGAGATACTCCCAGAGACAACATCCAGGGATAGTAACTACTCATAGTGTAGGGAAGCTATGCCTTGAATGGCTAAAGACATCTACACTCTCGGAGATTAAACAACACTATCTTTACTTAAAGAAGGCAATGATTTGCGAGATTTCTCACTGGGACCTCTCAAACCACGTCAAAAACGTTTCATATACGCCGGTATATACGCTGGGTACAACAAAGCTTGGAAAGTAACACAAATGGAAACTGCAGAAAATATACGAGAAATTGATCGTATTAATTTAGAGAAAAGTCTCTCTGTAGTGGACAATGGGTTAACGACTCTATCCACCAGAATTTATTCTTTGGACAACATTGTATCTTCTGCCATTGACATAATAGAGCAGGATTTGCTAATGCTACAACATGGCCAGTCCCAATTACGTTCTATCATGCAGTTAGGCTGGACGTTGCAAAATCTGCGTTCAGGCTACGTGCCTTGGCGCCTAATCAACACAACGTCATTGTTTTCTGTATTTAACCTTTGGCACAAAAAGGAGCAGACTATACGTTGCTGAACTTGAAAAACTGGAAAGATTGCCATTGACCGTTTCTGAGAAACCTGTCACTCAATGGATAATTCATGGCACCATTAACAATACCGGTGACGATTTTCCAATTTCAGTATTGTCTACAGCATATACCAGCGGGCCTGTATGAAAGGTTGGGTAAAGAATACATTAAGTCAACCTGGACTTTACCTTACACACACAAATGTTGAAATAGGGGAACAGAGGTATTCCTTAGTGGTAATAATTGTAAAAATTCACTAAGTGGTACACTTTTGTGCCAAGGTATTAATTTACATGGAGCCTGCGATGGTTCTGCAAATAACCTCTCATGCCACCTGCACGGAACTCCCTCCACAGTAATAGAACCAATTTTCAGACAGCTATCCAATGGCAGCTACGTTTTACTGAATGATCACAGTTGCTGTGGCATGTTGCCAGGAAAACTTTATCTCGTTAGTGTGTCCTCCAGGGTTACTTGTTGTATGCAAGTATTGTATCCGAGGAGCAAGTCAGACAGAGGGACGGCGTTATGGCCTTCACTGAATATCTCTTCTATACGGATTGATACTTTAAGCAGAATGAAAGCCATTCTTTTGCAAAAAACGGTGCCACTGACCTCGCCTAGAGAAATGTATGATCTGCAGGTCGCAAGTACTTCGGCAGAGATACATGCCCTATTATCAACAAATTGTCCTACGCATTTTGTAGAAATGTTGAGCCAAATCTTAAACATGTCTGATACCAGCGGAATCGCACATGTATTTAAGACAATTTTTTCGGGACTGTTAGCACCGTTTGAAGCGGTCCTCAGCATTTTTCCAAATTTCATACACTCTGTTTTCGGTGGACTACCTCTCATCTTGGGACTCGTAGCAGGGATACTCTTTTTATTTCTCCTGCTTCGATATGGCAAGTCCGGCAAACAACGATACCCAGATATCCATGGAAGAAGCCCTCCGTGCAATGAGGTATTGTGAGCGGATAACACAGATTCTCGGCTTTGCTCGTTTAAGAGACCTGAACACCACATGGTTTTTTTCGTTCAGACCAATCTGGCAAGATTGCATCTTACCTGTTCTGCAATGCCTGCTTTGCGGAGAAGAATGTGTGTTAGACATCTGTCTCACACTTCCATCAGTACTGCCATCGGATGTTAACGCTTTGCTAGGTCCTGTAACGGCGCATGCATCGTGTTGCCCCCAACGGCTGCCAATTCTGATGACGGCATTTATTGAGATCTCACCGGCAAGTTTGACTACGGGTGAGGTACAAGAAACTACAGGCATACAGGTAACATCGACTGCTGACGTTGCTAATGCTTCCCACGCTGACGGCAATGATCCGCACCTATGCACATTAGATCTGCTTGACCAAGTAGTTCCACTTTCGCCTACAATGGTAGACAGCTTTTTTGCCAGCCTCGATGATCTAATGTTTTCTCCTGACTCTGAGAATAACTTTTGATCATATTGACACAGCGTTCTCTGAACTCTGAAATTCGTCCTTCATTTTTCAAAACAAACCCTCCAAAATTAGAACTTTTTTTTGGCACAGAGTAATCTGCTTAAAGTATAACTATTCATAGAGAACAAGATTTCTTTTTAGGACTTCATACTGACAATAATTTGGCCTAGCCATCATAACACAATGGTTTCAAATATCATGCTATGAAATGGTCTCGATTTAATTTTTCTTTTCTGTACAGACTTAAGAGACATTTCATGAATGTATATTTTCATTTTGGCTTTGTAAATATTTGAAGGTATGCTTTCTTATTAGCTCATACAGTGTACTTTCACTTTCGTTTTTTCATGTAAACAAGCCTTTTCAAATGCAAATTTGTATTTTGGGTGGGATTGTGAACACTTACTTTAGAATTGCTCAGTGCTTATAGGTCTAGTCTAGTCTAGATCGTGGAGTGGGTGTTGTAAACAAATCTAGGACCCTAGTGTAACTTTTCCCGATTCATGCCCTTATATAGGTATACTTTACCCTATCCTTATATAGGCACTAGCAGCCCGTCCCGACGTTGTCCAGCGATGAAATAGAATGTCTGCAATGGTCCTAATAGGCAAGGCAAATTTATTTCAAAATGTCTTTTACCTGTGCAGTTCAGCTGTGCATAGACGGTAACAGTAGGTGTACATTGCTGTCCAACATGTGCGTCCGCTTGTGCAGTCAGTGGCAGGAACCGCCCAAGTGATATGTGCCTCAGCAGCGGTAACGTTTCCAGCCTGTGGCTGCTGCTGAGTCCTTTCAGCTGACAGTACCCGACTGCAGCCCTCTCGATGTTGTGCACCTGGTGTTAAGTCCTTTGGGCTGACAGTGCACGGCCTGACAGCGGGCACGCGATGCTGTGCGTGTGTGAAACAGCAGTCTGTTGAATGTTTTGTTTTCCCGCTGCTACGCTGACTCGCCTCAGCACCCGCCTGAGCCCCGGAGCAATATGGCAACGTCTGTGCCGGCTCCAGCCGCAAGCGTGTTTGTCCGCTGTACCTGACGCCACTGCAGGATGCGAACTGAGTTACGCGCGAACGTGTTTGTCCGCTGTAGCGCCACTTAGATGCCCCACATGGCGTGAAAGTCCAAAGCAGCTAAAATTGCCAAATGCAACGCCCACTGGTATTGGAATGGGAGTCCCACCAAGAAAGCTCCTCGCAAGTGGTGGAATACAGCTTGGTTTAGACAACTGCCGCGCCCATCGCTGTGTGCACACGCCCCCAGCACAATGCACACGACCACAACGGAGTCCTCTGAACACTTTGTTTTGACGAATGCCTTGGCCATCGCTGTATGCACACGCCCCATCGCTGTATGCACACGCCCCCAGCACAACGCACACGCTAACAACAGAGTACTCTGAACGCTTTGTTTTGACGAATGCCTTTGCCATCGCTGTATGCACACGCCCCCAGCACAACGTACCCGCCCACAACAGACTACTTTGCCCCTAACTTTCTTTCACCCTTCTAATGTATATGGTGGGCTGCTGTATAGCCTATGTCCATCTGCTGAAACTGTCCTTTCCAATGCTGTATTGGGTGTTGTGATTGGCGCTGTGGTTCCCGAGCTTACCCGCCTCAAAGGTTTGGGCTCTCTCTTTATAATATTAGTATGGATAAAAATCATTACCATATTTGGCCTGAGCCTTGCAGCCCAAATACTGCAAGGCTACTTCCACTAAGTTCCGAGAATTCACAACGATTTCTTGGAGAAACCCGCCTTCAGCAGCTAGGATCTTCCCCCTGCTTGAATAATAAGTTATCCAAGAAATCCTGGAATTTTCTAGGAAATGAACCTTTGAGTGACGTTATTAAGTCCAATCATGCGTCAAACTCGGCACCTTCATGGTATAAATATGCCTACATTTGCTCAAACTAACACACAGTGGTTCTTGGAGCAGATCGACTAACTACTTGCCAGACGCCCTGCAGCAGCAAGTGCCGAAGGAAGCCGACCCTCCAGCAGACGCACTGAGAGACGCTGTTTCTTCTCCTGCCGAGAAATCCAGCTCCAGTGTTTCCAGCTTACCCTTGCGGGTATCTGGGAGATCGAGTCCTGAGAGAGAGATACAAGACCTCCTTCATTCTAAACCAAGGTACGGAGCTGATTAGACCCTTAGAGAATTCTTGTTAGACTCTAGGCAAAGAATACTAAACTTAAAACTACTCCTAAACGTATTTCTTCCCTTGTGCTAGGCTTAGGTCAGGTACATCGGGGTAGGCGTATTTTAGAAGCACCAGTTGAGTACTTTTAGCCATCTCTTTTATTATTGTATGTTTTTTATGCATTTTATCTATTTAAAGCAACTTATGGCTTAGAAACCATATCATGCTTTTACAGTACTACTTTATAATACTGTTTGTATTATATGCCTTGTACTTTATAACCGATTCAGAAAAGGGGGTGGTGATGAACAGAGTGTCTGAATTGAGCAGACCACTCTTACCCAGTCCAAAGATCAGGGCTTGATCCATCACCGTTATTTATCTCACTGCCCCATCCCAGCTCAGAACCTGGCTATATGCAAATCAGTCTGTCCCTGGCCCAGTGCATCATGGGAACAGGGCAGACTAAACTACCAAGCCAATTCTTCACCAGAAAGGAGACAAGCTACCGGGGACCGGTTTCTGGCATTTCAGCCGTCTTCGGCCCGGCTTGCTTGAATCCTGATGGAGCAGTGAGAAAGGGACTTTTGTCTGAGTATACCCTGCCACACCTATAGTGGCCAAAAACGATTCAGAAAAGGGGGTGGTGATGAACAGAGTGTCTGACTTGAGCAGACCACTCTTACCCAGTCCAAAGATCAGGGCTTGATCCATCACCGTTATTTATCTCACTGCCCCATCCCAGCTCAGAACCTGGCTATATGCAAACCAGTCTGTCCCTGGCCCAGTGCATCATGGGAACAGGGCAGACTAAACTACCAAGCCAATTCTTCACCAGAAAGGAGAAAAGCTACCGGGGACCGGTTTCTGGCATTTCAGCCGTCTTCGGCCCGGCTTGCTTGAATCCTGATGGAGCAGTGAGAAAGGGACTCATGTCTGAGTATACCCTGCCACACCTATAGTGGCCAAAGACGATTCAGAAAAGGGGGTGGTGATGAACAGAGTGTCTGAATTGAGCAGACCACTCTTACCCAGTCCAAAGATCAGGGCTTGATCCATCACCGTTATTTATCTCACTGCCCCATCCCAGCTCAGAACCTGGCTATATGCAAATCAGTCTGTCCCTGGCCCAGTGCATCATGGGAACAGGGCAGACTAAACTACCAAGCCAATTCTTCACCAGAAAGGAGACAAGCTACCGGGGACCGGTTTCTGGCATTTCAGCCGTCTTCGGCCCGGCTTGCTTGAATCCTGATGGAGCAGTGAGAAAGGGACTCATGTCTGAGTATACCCTGCCACACCTATAGTGGCCAAAAACGATTCAGAAAAGGGGGTGGTGATGAACAGAGTGTCTGAATTGAGCAGACCACTCTTACCCAGTCCAAAGATCATGGCTTGATCCATCACCGTTATTTATCTCACTGCCCCATCCCAGCTCAGAACCTGGCTATATGCAAATCAGTCTGTCCCTGGCCCAGTGCATCATGGGAACAGGGCAGACTAAACTACCAAGCCAATTCTTCACCAGAAAGGAGACAAGCTACCGGGGACCGGTTTCTGGCATTTCAGCCGTCTTCGGCCCGGCTTGCTTGAATCCTGATGGAGCAGTGAGAAAGGGACTCATGTCTGAGTATACCCTGCCACACCTATAGTGGCCAAAAACGATTCAGAAAAGGGGGTGGTGATGAACAGAGTGTCTGAATTGAGCAGACCACTCTTACCCAGTCCAAAGATCAGGGCTTGATCCATCACCGTTATTTATCTCACTGCCCCATCCCAGCTCAGAACCTGGCTATATGCAAATCAGTCTGTCCCTGGCCCAGTGCATCATGGGAACAGGGCAGACTAAACTACCAAGCCAATTCTTCACCAGAAAGGAGACAAGCTACCGGGGACCGGTTTCTGGCATTTCAGCCGTCTTCGGCCCGGCTTGCTTGAATCCTGATGGAGCAGTGAGAAAGGGACTTTTGTCTGAGTATACCCTGCCACACCTATAGTGGCCAAAAACGATTCAGAAAAGGGGGTGGTGATGAACAGAGTGTCTGAATTAAGCAGACCACTCTTACCCAGCCCAAAGATCAGGGCTTGATCCATCACCGTTATTTATCTCACTGCACCATCCCAGCTCACAACCTGCACCATCAGGATTCAAGCAAACCGGGCCGAAGACGGCTTTAATGCCAGAAACCGGTCCCCGGGAGCTTGTTTCCTTCCCAGTGTAAGAATTGGCTTTTGTAGTTTGGTTTGCCCTGTTCCCATCATGCACTGGGACAGGAACAGACTAATTTGCATACAGCCAGGTTCTGAAACTGGGATGGTGCAGTGAGCTAAAAAACGGTGTTGGATCTAGCCCTGATCTCTTGACTGGGTGAGAGCTTTCTGCTTAATTCAGAGACTCTGTCCCTCACCACCCCTTGTTGTAAATATTGTACTTTATAACCAGCATTACTATTGTAGCAGTACATTTCTCATGCTTGAGATAGAAGACTGTTCAATAAATACCTTTTATTGAAAATGTCCGTCTCTCTAATTTCTCAGCAACTCTGGTGAAACTAAGTATACACGATTGACTGAGTAAAATAATTATCTATTGTTTCCACGACTCTGAAGATTGATTTCTTATTCTTGGGAAAAAAAGTTGTCATGTTATATGGTTGTCAGAAACTAATCCTTCTTGTACTTTCGAGAAAGTTTCTAGTGACCTCTGAGCTAGCTGGCACACACATAATTAAGTCTAATATATTCGGTAGAGACCTAGTAGACCTTAGTCCTACGTCTAAACTACAGTATATATTATTCCAATGCGCAGAGCCTATTGGGAATATAGGAACTACACTACACTAGTAGAGTGACAAAGTGTAGCAGGGTTTTGTAAAGTGGAGTTATTTAGAATGGAGGAGAGAACCCTTAAGTGGTGTAGAGTGGAGTAGCGTACAGTGGAGTGGCATAGAGTGGAGTGGCATAGAGTGGTGTAGCGTAGAGTGGTGCAGCACAGAGTGGTGCAGCACAGAGTGGTGCAGTACAGAGTGGTACAGCACAGAGTGGTGTGGAATGTAAGAGTGTATAGTGGAGGGGCATGCAGTGAAGAGGTGTAGACTGGAGTGGTGTATTCTGGATTGGGGTAAAGTGTAATAGCGCAGAGTAGAATAGCGGAGAGAGGAGGGGCATACAGTGAAGTGGTGCAGGCAGTGGTGATGTACAGTGGAGTGGTGAAGAGTTGAATAGCATATAGTGGAGTGGCACAGAGCGGAGTGATGTCTAATGGACTAAAGTAAAACAGCATAGAGTGGAGTGGGGTAGAATGGAGTAGCTTATAATAAAGTGGCATACAGTGGAACAGCACAGAGTGGAGTGGTGTCCAGTAGAGGGGCATAGACTGGAATAGCGCATAGTGGAGTAGAATACAGTGAAGTGGAATAGACAGGAGTGGCATACACTGGAATGTGGTAGAGTGTAACAGCATAGAGTGAAATGGCGTCCAATGGAATAGCATAGAATGAAGTGGTGTGCCATACACTGGAGTGGAGTAGAGAGGAATAGCGCATAGTGGAGTGGCATACAGTGGAGTAGCATAGAGTGGAGTGGCATACAGTGGAATGGTGTGGAGTGGAATAGCATATACAAGAGTATTGTATAGAGGAATGGCTACCAGGGAAGTGGAGTACACTGAAGAGGCGTAGAGTAGAGTTGTATATAGTGTAATAGCGTAGAGTGGAGTGGCGCAGAGTGGAGTTGTGTACCGTGTAATAGTGTGGAATGGAGTGAAGTAAAGTGGAGTGTTGTACATTGATTGGAGTGGCGTAGAGTGTAATAGTGTATAGTGGAGTAGCGTACAGTGGAGTGGCATATAATGTAGTGGTTTAGACTAGAGTGGCATACAGTGGCATGCAGTAGAGTGTAATAACACAGAGTGGAGTGGCGTACATTGGAGTGGAGTCCAATTGAATAGCGTAGAATGAAGTGGCTTAGAGTGGAGTACCATACACTAGAGTGGCATAGAGAGAAGTAGCATACAGTAAAAAAAAGTGTATAGTGGAGTGGCATACAGTGAAACAGCATACAGTGAAGTGTTGTAGAGTGGAGTGGCATCCAGTGGAGTGGAGTGGCATTCAGTAAAATGGTGTAGAATGGAATACTGTATAGTGGAGGAGCGTCCAGTGGAGTGGCGTACAGTGGAGTGATATATGCTGGGGTGGTGTACAGTATAATAGCATCCAGTGGCGTAGAGTGGAGTCTTGTTTAATGGAAAGGCATAGAGAGGCGAGGTGTAGAGTGGGTTGGCGTAAAGTGGAATAGCGTATAGTGGAGTGGCTACAATGGCATGGCATACAGATGTATTTAGCTGCAATGTAGATTGTGGTGTGCAGAGTAAAGGAAAACAGCTTTTTGCGCTGCCTTGAGTTTCTTAGATTTCTCAACCTCCTAAGTCGGCCTTTAACTCATCTCTCTCATGCTTCTGTCACAGACATTTGGTGTACAGTGGGAACCAAAAGAGTTCCAGCATTCTTTTACAAGACACTACATCTCCCGCTTTGTTAAATACAAGATAGAATTTTATCCAAATAGACAAAAAAGTACATAAATATACAAATAATACATAAATGAATAAATAGATACTCAAAGATATACAGGCAATTATAATTCTTCATGCTTGGAAGAAAATCTAGAGAATGGACTTCATCTTCTAATTATTGCTGATGAATACTGCCAGTTTTTCATTCGTAGAAGACCTTTCATCCACTAAAGGGTATTCAAGAATTAGATGGCGTCTTTGCGAAATGGTGTGTACTTGCAATTTTGAAATAAGACAATGGCCCACCTTGTCACTGTAGAGAACTCAATATAAAGTATCAAAAAAACACTCCTCTTTGGTCCCAGGCCAATGGTATGGTAGAACGGTTCATGAGTCCCCTAAAGAGATCTGTTCAGCATGCTGCATTGGATAAGTTCAACCTCAAAGTTATTTCGAACTATACTCTTGGCCGGACCCTGAATCTCTGGTGCAACCCCGAAAATAACAAGAGCGGGACATAACAAAATCTGGGATCCCAAGGCAGTAGTGAGTGATGTACAAACCGCATTCCAGAAGGGCGATAAAAGTGGGCAATCAAAAAAATGTGCAGATCAGAAGCAGCTATCAGACCACATTTAGGACATGCCACAGCGGCATTGTTCGGAAACTTTGACAGTCTTTGTGGCGAATAGTAGGCCCTATGCAGGGTAAAAAGATGATTTCGGTGTAACCAAGAAGGTTTCACTATATTCCACATGATCTTAAAAGACTCAAACCACAGATTCTCCACACTATGATTGATAATATGCACAGCCCACAGCAAGTCAGGCAGATGGAACTCACTCTCGACCTCATCCAATAAAAGATTATACCAGAATGAGACCTCTTTCTTAGTTGGAGGCTTATCTATTAAGAGGGACACAAAGTTACTGTCACCCCCCAACAGAAACCTACCCTTGGCAGAAATCAGTGAGTGCGCCCAGCTTTGCATTTGCAGGTATTTAAACCTAGAAAAACCTACCCCTATTTTGGAACTCAGCACCTCCCACAGGAGTAAGCAGCCATCCGCAAAAAGGTCCCCCCAGACCTCCATTCCTGCCTCTCTCAACGGTGCTGCGAGACTATCAAGAAGCCAACTCGGGACCCGGGTGAATTCTATAACGGAGCCCTACTAGAGTAGTAGTCAATTTTAATAGAACGTCTAAGTTTCACCCATGTCTTGGATGTTTACCGCAATACCTTCAGTTTTACTTTTTTTTTAAACTTAGGATCACCAAACTTAAACAAAAACTCACGGTCAGCTAACTTTTCCCCTCTAAGCAATGCCGCAAACATATACCCACAGCCAGAGTTTATGGGAGATTTTAACAGCATCCCGGCATGGGAGAATTGAAAAGCTCACGCGTAAAGCTGTAGATCGGTGCCAAACCACCCTGTAGATCGATGCCAAACCACCCTTTTCTCTACGGCGCCTGATCTTCTTCCAGGCTATTCTAGGAATATGGTTGTTCCAGATGAAAGAACTTATATCACTTTGGAGTTTAGCTATCATTGAGGGTTCAAAAAAAGAGGGATTGTATTAAATAAAAAAGTAACTTTTGGGAGAATGGTCATTTTGGTTAAATTGGATCTACCCAATAGTGATATCGGAAGCGATGACCATGATTTCATTAACCTATGACACTCCTTGGCAACAAGCGAGAAATTTGATGGAACTATTTTGTTAATGTCGTTATATATATTTAGGCCCAAGTAGCGCAGGACTGGACTCAGCTGAACCCCTGCCACCGGCTCAGAATCATTCCAGACATAATATCCGTCTTTGCGGCATTGACTTCATAGCCGGACACGGATCCGAAATCTTGGGCCAAGGCAATTACTGCCGGAAATGCCGAGCGGAGTTCTGAGGAAAAAATGAGAACATCATCCGCGTACAAGGCTACCTTCTTCTCCCAACCTTCATAAATAAAGGGCTTGATGTTACAATCGTCGCGTATCCGTTGAGCAAAAGGCTCAATATATAGGTCGAATAAGAGGGGAGAAAGAGGGCAGCCTTGACGGGTACCCCGCGTGATATTAAAAGGGTTTGACAATTCCCCATTGACAAGTAAAGAGGCAGACGGGTTCTGATACAGAAGCCTAACTGCACGCCTAAATTTCTCACCGATGTTAAATTTCGCCAAGACCTCCGATAGGTAGATCCAAATAACCCTATTGAAGGCCTTGGTGGCGTCCAAAGTGAGAACTGCCAGGGGGAGTGATGCCACAGAAGCCATATCGATAGCACCTATGAGATCATAGGTCAACTCATACAGCTGACGTCCCCTTACAAAGCCCTTTTGATCTACGTGCAAGATATTTGTTGCAACTGCCCCCAGCCTGTTTGCTAACACTGACGCAAAGATTTTATAGTCAGTGTTTAAGATGGAAATTGGTCTGTAAAACCCGCAGCAGGTTGCCAATTTTCCTGGTTTCAGTATCAGTGTTATCGAGGCGCTATTCCAAGAAGCAGGAGGGGGCATTCCGTCTTGGAGGATCCTAATAAACAGCTCAGTTAAGAAAGGGACGATTGTTGAAATCAGGACCTTATAGATTTCTGACGGCAACCCGTCTGGGCCTGATGCTTTACCCTTTTAACTACTAATAATTGGCAGTCTAACTTCTTCCTGAGAGATAGGATCTCCGAGAGCCGTGCTTTGTTCTAGTGACAGTGCAGGAAGAGAAACTCCAGCCAGCCAATCTTCAACTTGTTTGGTCTCAATGTTTTTATCCTCACGATATATTTCGCAAAAAAAATTACGGAACGCACCCCTAATGTCTACGTTAGAAGAGTAGGTTATGCCACCAGAAATGATTGAATCGATGTTGTTTCTGACCTGCTCGGTATTTGTCTTCCAGGCGAGCAACTTTCCTGCCCCCTCCCCATACTCAAAATGTGCCAGTTTGCTGGCTTCCCATCTCTCTAAGACCCTGGCATTCAAAACTGAGCCCAATTCCCCTTTTAAGGAGACCACTTTATTTTGCCACTCCTGTACCGTGGTAAAAGGGGCGTCCGGGTGCATAGCTATTTCTGTTTGTATTCTAGTCATCTCTGATTCCAGAGAAGCCACTGCTTCCCTGTAGCTCTTGTTCTTATATGTAGCTTTATTAGTTATGGAGCCCCTTAAAAATGCTTTTAAAGAATCCCAAACGCCCCCAGGAGAGGCAGTTCCAATATTTTCTTCAAAAAAGTGCTGCACTCCACATTCAGAGCATTGATAATGTTCGACGAAGAGAGCAATGAGCGATCAAAAGACCAGTTTCTTAAACGACTCTTAGGAAAAAAAAACAATTCTAAATAATTTGCCGCATGGTCTGACAAATGAAAAGGTAAGTGGGAAGCCACTTTAACCAAGTTAACTAATGATTGGCTAATCAAAATGAAGTCAATTCGTGACTAGTGATGGTATCTGTAATTACGAAATGTAACACCTCTTTGCCGCCCATGTAATGTTCTCCAAATGTCATTATATCCTAACTGCTTCATGCTATCCAGCAGGTAAGACCTGGTTTTAGATGGAATTTTGGCTCTATTGGAAGGGGATTTATCCACAAGAGGATCCAAAACGATATTAAAATCCCCTGCAAAGAAAACCGTCTCAGGAAATAAATACAGATGTGAAAAAAGAGTTTTCAATGCTCATGGGTCATCCTGATTAGGACCATAGTATCCCACTATAGTAATTGGGGACCCCAATATTATCACTGATGCAATTGCCCACCTGCCTCCAGGGTCAACCAACTTAGAGACCAATCTCGCTTTTATGGATTTTTTTTTAAATAATTGCCACTCCTCTAATGTGTGCAGATTGCGATGTCATTATACAACTATCAATCCACCTATTCTTTTTAACCAGTGAAAGCATTTCAGATTCAGCAAGGTGAGTCTCCTGGAGCACTATAATCTGCGCATCTGAGTCGCGAAGATATTGCATTATATTATTTTTTCTAGGACTAGTATGCAATCCATTAGTATTCCAGGAGAGAATCGCTAATTTACTCATTATAATAAGGATCCTTCACCCTGCATTTTCCCATCCATCTCTCCACCATATCTATGTCAGTACAGCAAATTTTGTAAAAGCATACCCACCAGAAAATAGAGAAGACAGTCACATGTCCCATTAACAGCAGCAACAAACATAAACACAAAACAAAACTAGAGCGAAAATGAGGAATTTTTTTTATTTTTTCCCTAGCGCCCCCGACCCCAACCCCCCCCTGTGCCCCTGACTACCCCTCCACCCCCCCTGGGAAACCCTTGCTCTATCTATCTGGAAAACCAGAAGATAGCACCCTTTCCTGGGTTCCTACCCTATCCGTGACCGGGAGAGAAAAAAAACCAACAAAAAAAACAAAGAAAGATAAACCTTTGTTATAAGCCCTGTGCCTACACTACTGATATTTCTACAAAAACATATTGTCTGTTTTAAAAAAAAAATGTTTTGTTTTTTTTCCTTTATTTATTATTATTTTTTTTTTTATTTTTCCTTTCCATCATATGTGTGTTTTTTTTTCTTTTAATTATACTTTTGTTTTCAACTGTGCTAAGGCTTTCCAATTTTCAAAAGACAAACTAACATTATCTTCAAGGCATACCAGGTAGCAAACTTTTCTCACTACACCCGCATACTTCTTTAATTACTTGACACTCACACTGGGCAAACCTAGCCTAGTTCCACCTAGCTTGATGCCCCTTTCTCTTTGCCCATGGTCAATAGTAGCTCGTCTGCTGCCTGCACTGATCTGATGTTATGCATACTGTTTTTGTACATTACTCTCAATGTTGCCGGAAAAACTAATTATGCTACTGCACCAAAACTTCTGAAAGCCTCAAGCCTCCTTTTAAACTCCCATTGCTTCTCAAGAGTAGCCCTGGACAGATCGGATCGAATCTGAAAATTAAACCCCTTGCCACTCACAGATTTCTGCTTTAGGGCCAGGTTTAAAATGGTCTCCTTAAGGGAGTAATTGTGGAAGTTGACCAATATTTTTCTAGGCTTAGACCTTTGGGGATTCCTTCTGAAAAGTTCTCTATGAATGCGTTGAATGTCTAAAGATAGCTCTTCCTCTGACTGATCCAAACGCAATGCTTCCCTCAGTAGCGAGATAACAAACTGCTTGATGTCAGAGCCTTCTTTGTCTTCCGGAATATTCAGGATACGGAGATTATTCCATCGGGCATTGTTCTCTAGCGTCTCCATCCTCTCTGCCAACGCTTGTTCCTCTTTCCTGAGCGAGGTAATACCCACTTTTGCTTCATCCAGATGTAAGGACAGGCCCGTTACTGTGTCCTCTAATGTCTCTGTTCTCAGAGAAAGATCACTTAACTTCTTGTCCAGGGATTCACAAAAACATTTGATATCTGCCTGGTTAGCAGCAGAAGTCTCAAATCCCTTTTTTATGTCGGCCGACAAAGATGTGAACATCACCTGTAAAGATGCCTGTAGGGAAGTGGTCAAGTTTATATTATCGCAGTTAGCCGATGTATCCCCTTGCCTACTATCTTGCAGACTACCCCCTTGTGGACCCCCATCACGGGGGCCAGGTATCAAGAATGGAGGAGCCAGCAAAAATGGCGGAGCCAGTGGGGGGGCCAGAACCAAGGCAAGAGGTGGGGGGTGACCCGATGAACCAGAGGAACCCAAGGTTTCCAACACAGAGATGGAACTATCAGGAACTTCAGTAAGGGTAGAGATGCCAGCAATCTCGCCCTCTTTGACTCTATCTCTATCACTGTCTCTGTCTAAATCAGATTCCATATTGGCGCCCAAATTTTCTGGACCCTCTGCACTGCCTGTCGCCATATCAGTTAGAGTATTATTAGGCGGGAAACCAAAATTCATTACCTCCTTGGGACCTGTAACCTCTGATATTGACTTTTCGAGAGAATCACTGGGAGAGATATTATCTGGTAATAGTAACACTTGAGGAACCACCTTAAAATAAGACCTAAGTGATGGTGTTATCTTGGACCCCGCACTAACAGAACTTGAAGTTTTACACTTGGCATTAGCGTCCTTAGACCCCTTAGTTGATTTACACGTATAGGCTCGCTTCGTCTTAACCTGCCCTGTTAAATAGGTGGAAAGTTTCTTTTTGGCACTGCCAACGTTGTCAAAGATGGCGTTAAGCGGCTCCACAAGCTTCACTGGCTTAACCACATCTAAGCATAAGACAGGAGCAGGGGTAGGGCTTGAGCAATATACTGCAGGGAGCCTAGTATTTTGCATTTGTACACTCTTGCTTTTTTTCCCTCTTTTGCACTCTCTTTTGTGCCCCTTACGTTTTCTCATATGGTGTGCGCCCCCTGCCAAGGGCTGCACTAAGCCCCCACCATTACCGCCGTTCCCACCTTCACCTTCACCAGAATCGTGGCCGTGGTCGACAGAGAGCTCCCCTCCTCCAGTGTTTCTTCCGACGTCTCTACAGGTACCTCCGCCTCAGCAGCAGGGTTCACAGCGGCTCCAGGATGACCCGGAAGAAGACAGCAGGTCCAGCGTCCACGTCGGAGCTCCA
Source organism: Lissotriton vulgaris (assembly GCF_964263255.1). NCBI lineage: Eukaryota > Metazoa > Chordata > Amphibia > Caudata > Salamandridae > Lissotriton > Lissotriton vulgaris. The sequence goes on along the minus strand of NC_141691.1, from coordinate 1,081,720,837 downwards.
GGGCGGCAAGGCTCCAAACCAGTGGACCCAATGACAGTGGCAAAATCATAGGTGAGCCCCGGAGCACTTTCAAAACCCCCGACCGGATTGCAGTGTCAGCAGCACCCACAGCAGCAAGAGCATCAGCAGATGTATCCACAACAGAGCACGCCCCCTCCAAACACATGGGGCCTAATGCAGACGGGACGGCAAAGTAAACGCAGCAATCTTGCACAAGGGGAAACTTACTCGAGCTTTCTCGGAAAGACGAAATTACTGAACACAATGTCTAGCAGTGACTAGCAACAGCCTCACAAAGCATGCATCAAAGTTTTCACACCGGTATCATTGAAGAAGTTTTCACAGACGGGAACCCAGGAGCAGAGCACTGCAGCAGCTCAACCGGCTGCCGCCATGTTTCCCCGAGACAAACTGGTATCAAAGTCTTGTATGTAACTAGAACAGTAACTGCAGTTTCACGATAATTTCTTGGAATGGGCAAAGTCTTGAGGGGATCTCTACGGCTTCTTGTGTAGGTGGGACTTACCGGATTTTCCAGATTACCTCAACTGTGACGACGAGTGCTTAGAGTGGCTCCGTGACCCATCTCAAGACCTTCCTCTAGACTGAGATTGCGAGCGTCCAGCAATGAGGAGCTGAAGGAATCGATAGGGACTGCCTAGTGGTGATCATCTGGGCCTTAGACGAGAATAGTTTGGCCTTCTGTTTGGTGTTAGCCTTTGTGTGCATTGAAAAACAAGAGTCTTAAGATAAGTTATGTAATGATCGAATCCAAGGAACTGATGCCAGTATATAAGTCGACAACAATGTCTTCTCATTCAGGAAGCCGGACGCCATGTGGCACTAACTAAAAGTATGGGAGAGCTACTGCTGTGGGGGGAGAGCTGGGGTTTCAGGACGCAGTCTGGCACCTGTAGAATATTCATGAGAAAAGGAATCTACTGGAAGAAATATCCATTTTGAAGAAGAGCCAAGATTTTCCCTTGCTTACCTTAGACTTCAAGTCCAACCTCTTACTACTTTAGCCCTTACAATATTTTCTTCAAGACAGGTCCCTTCTTGGTCCCCTTATAGTGCACACTCCACGTTAGTCTGTTTTATCGATCTGCACTTAGAAAATGTATGTTCTCTTCCTCTGCCTCGAACTGAGCAGTCGTTAAGACAGGTGCTCTCGGACTCATTATTTGGATTGCGCTGGACCATAAACGGTTACTTGAAATTGATAGGTTAGATTCCACTGCCAATGATATTTTGCATATATTTAGCATATTTTAGGTTGATTTGATTAATCATTACCTGTGAGCCTTCTGAAATGATTATATCATTTTTTTTAAACCTTTATGGTTTGGACTTTGAACTTTGTCACATGTGGATTTTCCTGTGCTCGGTTTCTAACATAAATTCTCCTAGTTCGCATGAAATTTGTAATACTGTTTAGGGCTCAGGTCGTGAGGAGACTCACACACAGCCCTGATGCATCAATCTTCCATTTTAAATTGCAATAAATGCTGACAGAGGACAAGCAGGTGAGAGGGCCGTACATTCAGCTGGTGCACCACAAAAGTTAAGGCCTCTTAGTGCTGAGGGAATTCCTGCTGTACTGAACTTACAGGGTAAAGACATCCCATAAGTATGAATAAAGGTGCCTTGGTTATAAGTGTACATAAGAAATCAACACAGACATGACAGATTATTCAATCACAATAATTCATTTCTGAAAACCCAACAAATTCCCATTACTCCATGCAGCACACATACTCACTTTATCATTCCATCGGGGTTATCTATGATGGCTGCGCTGGTGTGTCCAAGGACATAGCCTGGGATCCAGCCCTCGGCTGCGGGACACTGATCAGTTGCGGCTCTGAACACCAGAAACATGCTCTGTTGGTTACTTGCCAGAATTTGTACCACCTCTCCCTGGCAAACATTGATCTCATCCTCCTTCACCGCCATGTAATCGTATGTCACCAACATGGTGGAGATATTGCTACTGCTGCTAATTTCACTCTTTGGGTGTAGTAACAGAGATGGGGAGACAAGAAAGAACAAAGCAAACAATATTTAGGATTAACACAGACAAAATTCTCAATGATTATACAACATACATTGTGCAATACTACTGCCTATAAATCTGAACCACCTCCTCTAATTTAACTAACACTCCCCAGCACACGTCGAGTATAAGTAAAGTTTCTCAATTAAGCAGTGTACATAGTTAGCACAATACATATATAATAAACACAATTCTTTTATTTCTCTTCTTGGTTGTTTTTATTAGCGTAGATCTTCAAACAGCTCCCAACAGCCAACACATGTTTTGTCGCAAACAAGGAGGTTATCCCGCGACTTTCTCAAGGCTATATCTCCTCAGTAGAAAACTTTCGATTTGTGGTGATACTTCCAACTCACAAAGGGTTTCTGTCCAGGCGGCGTCAAAGTCAGTATTCCTATCAATATCCCGGGTTTTCAGTATACCCAGTCTTCAAAAACACCTGTTACCGTACTCGGCTTCACACGAGTGGCGATGTCTGATATCTGGAGGAACTGGAATGAAGCCTTTTGAAACCTTTATTATATATGTCAATGTCAGAGTTTCTTATATAGCGCAGCTTATCACCGTGAGGTCTCAAGGCGCTTGCAGCATAAGGAACCAGAAAAAAGGTGAATATGTATTGAGCTAACTATGTACAAAGCTTAGTTGAGAAACGTTACTTACACTCGACGTGTGCTGGGGAGTTTTAGTTGTTCTTGTTGGCTCAGGCCTATCTTGAGGAGGTTGGTGGTTCTCCTCATCTGTCAGCACCATCACGTGAACCTGGTATATCCAGATATTTTATTGTGTGATTCTTCCTAGTGGCACCATTCACCTGAACTTAATACCAGTGTCAGGGGTTTCCCCCTCCTCTATTTTAATATGCTTCAAGGCAAAGTTATAAGACCTCATTGCTTATAAAAACAAAGTACAAGTCAGAATTGCTAACATAATTTTTTATGTTAAAAATGTTGCTTAAGTATTTTACTGCAACATTTGTATAGTGCTTACTATCCCTATGTTAGGTGCTCAAGACATTGACTACATGGGTAGATCACTGTACCATGTAGGGTTTTGGTTGGAAGTGTTTGGTCTTTCTTTTGATCCTAGTGGGGAGTGTTTCCTTGTCATGCATGAGAACCACCAAGGTGCGGTTACCATGCTATGGGATTCAGAGCTTAGCAGTGTGATGGATCAAGAAGTGTGAGAGATAGGCGTAGAGTTTATGGTTTTCAGTAAGCTGGCAGCATCGAGCACCTCTGTAGGTCTCTTTTTGGTTATTTCTTATGCTCATAGCCCTCTGCACTGATAACTACATTCTGAAATATCTTGTTTAGCAGGCATAGGTTAAAGGCAGAAATGATGGAGAGACCGGCTGAGACAGACTTTGTTAATTTCATCCCAATTTTGACTGTCATAGTGAGATGCCAAGAAGTGGCTGTAGTATGTTGCTAGTCTGGAACTACAGTGTGGGCCTATATTAGAGTCCTTTGTTGGCCAGTAGGCGTTTGGAAGATCTCTTCATTATTCAGTGCCTTTTAAATTAGTGATGCATGGTTTATTTCTGACTACAGGTATAGTACAGAGTGATATATATATATATATTCACTGAAAAACCCATAGGTTTCAGGCCTGATATAGTTAGGAATTAGCATTTAAAAAACCTTTGAAATTCACTGAAAAAACTGTAGATTTTAGGGGTGTTATAGTTAGCTGGACATTTCACTCATACAAAACCATTGAAATTCCTCCGATATAGTTAGTTGTACTAACTATATCTCGCGCGCCCGCAATCCACTGCTGATGATGTCACATATTACATCATTCATGACATGGTCAGTGACATTACTGATGACATCTCATTTGTATATTGTAATACATTGACTGTATCCTGTAATATGCAACGGCATAGTTAGTTTTTATGATTTGGATAAAGTTAAACAGTATAGTCTACATCTTCAATCAAAACATAAACAGTCAAATATGTCGATTACATTTTTATTTTATTCTTTTCAACGTGCGCGCACCTCGTGTTTTTTTATTTTTTTTTTAAAAAAATGTTTGCCCTTCGGGGTCCTTCAAAGACCCCCTGAGAAGGCCTAGGGGGTCAGGGAGTCTCTACCCTGCCCCCTTTTCACGTTCTCCACTATTGTTTTTGACTCATTTCTGCCTCGAGGGTGCGTGCAACGTGCGTGCACCTCGCAATTTTTTTGGGAAAAATTTTTTTTGCCCTTCGGGGTCCTTCAGGGACCCCATGAGAATGCCTAGGGAGTCAAGGAGTTTTTTCCCTGCCTCCTTTTCACGTTTTTAAAAGCTTTTACGAAAATCGGGTAAAACGTCATTTATATGCAATGGTCGCGCAACGTGCGCGCATTCGTGCGCACACGTTGCGTACACTTAAAGTCATGTGACATGAAAACAACACTTTTGATTGGTTTATAGTAGTTTCTTTTCCAGAATCTTGAAAAACCCCACTCACTTCCCTCACTATCTCTTTTGGTTTCCTGAGAGAAGGATCTCTGCTTTGTTCCAGCTTTTTTCGTATCAAAATGACAGAACAGCAGCCACAGGATTCTTCTAACTCTGATATCGACTTGGTGGAAGAGCAGCCACGTGCCAAGAAGGTGAAGGAGTCCTTCATCTGGCAATTTTTCACATATCCTGAGGGGCAAAAAAAAGTGAATGCACCGAAGGTGAAATGCACTATCTATGGAAGTGTGCTGTCGAGGGGTGACCCAAAAAAGAAATATTCTTTCAGCATCCACACCATGATGCGGCATGTGAAGAAGGTGCTTCTGAACAACTATGCACGCGCTTCCACAAGAGCCCTGGCAAGTGAACTTCCAGCTGCTGTCCCCAGCACCTCATCCGGAGCAGCATCTCCATCAACATCATCTTTAGAAGTCCGGACACTTTTGGCCAAAGTTCATATAAAATGTAACTTTTGTTATGAAATACTCTGCTATGGAGAGCAGAGCGTTAATCTAATCGAGATAAAGATTAGGGAGCACCAATGCTCCCGAAGATAATTAAAAAAAAAAATTATTTTGTTTGTTCCTGTTGAGCAGTTTTTCGTTTCCTGTTTATTTTTTCCTTTCAAAAAATACAAAAAAAATATAAAACTTAAAAAACGACAAAAAAAATACAAAACAAAAAAGACAAAAAAAACGGTTCTTTTCAGAATTAACTTCACTTCTCCAAGAAGAGCTATATCTCTTATATACTGTGTCATACTTTTTTTGAATGAATGTGTAGTGTATAAATGAATGACTGAGTGTAAGGGAGGAAGGGACTGAGTGAGGAAAGGGTAGTATGGTGAGTGAGGATAGGGGAGTCAAAGAGTGTGTAGGAGAGTCAATCAATCAAGGACATTTATAGAGCGCACTACCTACCCATAGGGTCTCAAGGCGTTGGGGGGAGGGGGGTGCAGTTACTGCTCGAACAGCCAGGTCTTCAGCTTCTTCCTGAAGGAGAGGTGGTCTTGGGTCAGGCGCAGGTCGGGAGGGAGGGAGTTCCAGGTCTTGGCGGCCAGGTAGGAGAAGGACCTTCCTCCTGTTGTCGCTCTTCGGATGCGGGGGACGGCGGCGAGGGCGTGGTTGGCTGAGCGGAGGTGGCGTTTGGGAGCGTAGAAGTTGATTTGGTTGTTGAGGTAGCTCGGGCCTTGGTCGTGTAGGGCTTTGTGTGCGTGGGTGAGGAGGCGGAAGGTGATTCTTTTGTTGACGGGGAGCCAATGCAGGTCTCTGAGATGTCCGGAGATGTGGCTGGTTCGCGGGATGTCGAGGATGAGTCTGGCTGAGGCGTTCTGGATCCGCTGGAGTCTCTTCTGGAGCTTGGCGGTGGTGCCGGCGTAGAGGGCGTTTACGTAGTCCAGTCGACTGGTGACGAGGGCCTGGGTGACGGTCTTCCTGGTCTCGGTGGGGATCCACCAGAAGATCTTCCGTAGCATGCGTAGGATGTTGAAGCACGCCGAGGAGACGGTGTTGACTTGCCTGGTCATGGAGAGAGAGGAGTCCAGGATGAAGCCCAGGTTGCGTGCGTGGTCTGTCGGTTTGGGTGCGGTGCCCAGGGCGGGAGGCCACCAGGAGTCGTCCCAGGCGGAGGGTGAAGAGCCTAGGATGAGGACCTCCGTCTTGTCTGAGTTCAGTTTCAGGCGGCTGGTCGTCATCCACTCGGCTACCTCTTTCATCCCTTCGTGCAGATTGGCTCTGGTGGCGGCGGGGTCGTTGGTCAGGGAGAGGATCAGCTGGGTGTCGTCGGCGTAGGAGATTATGTTGAGGTTGTGTTGGCGTGCGATGGCCGCGAGGGGGCTCATGTAGACGTTGAAGAGGGTGGGGCTCAGCGAGGATCCTTGAGGGACGCCGCAGATGACTTCGGTGGCCTCTGACTTGTACGGTGGTAGGCGGACTCTCTGTGTTCTTCCATCGAGGAAGGAGATGATCCATTCCAGAGCCTTCTCCTGGATTCCGACGTTGCTGAGGCGCTGTACTAGGGTGCGGTGGCAGACAGTGTCGAATGCAGCGGAGAGGTCTAGGAGGATGAGGGCCGCTGTTTCTCCGTTGTCCATCAGGGCTCGGATGTCATCGGTGGCGGCGATGAGGGCGGTCTCGGTGCTGTGGTTGGCTCGGAAGCCAGACTGTGAGGGGTCGAGGGATCCATTTGTCTCAAGGAAGGCAGCCAGCTGCTTGTTGACGGTCTTCTCGATGACTTTGGCTGGAAACGGGAGGAGCGAAATGGGGCGGTAATTCTTGAGTTCGGTGGGGTCCGCTGTGGGTTTCTTGAGTAGAGCGCTGAGTTCGGCGTGCTTCCAGCTCTCAGGGAAGGTGGCGGTGTCGAAAGATGTGTTGATGATGTCTCGCAGGTGGGGTGCGATGACAGCGTCGGCTTTGTTGAAGACGTGGTGGGGGCAGGGGTCGGTCGGAGATCCTGAGTGGATGGAGTTCATCGTGCGGACGGTGTCTTCGGTGCAGGCGCGGAGGGTGGTGGTGGGGGGGTGGTACTTCGGTCGTGGTGTGCGTTGGTTGGTTGTTGAAGCTGTTGTGTATGTCCGCGATCTTGTTGTGGAAGTATGAGGCGAGGGCGTTGCAGAGGTCTTGCGATGGGGTGATGTCGTTGTTTCCTGCGCTGGGGTTGGAAAGCTCTTTCACGATGTTGAAGAGTTCCTTGCAGTTGTGTGCGTTGTTGTCCAGCCGGTCCTTGAATGCAGTTTTCTTGGCGGCGCGGATCAGCTGGTGGTGCTTCCGGGTGGCAAGCTTGAAGGTGGTCCTGTTGTCCGGTGTTGGTTCCCTTCTCCAGACTTTCTCGAGGGCTCGGCAGTTCTTCTTGGAGCTCTTGAGTTCGTCGGTGAACCATGGGGCTTTCTTGCTGCCGGATCTGCTGGGCGGGGTCCTCAGTGGGGCGAGCTCGTCCGCGCAGTTGCTGATCCACTTCGTGAGGTTGTCTGCGGCCTGGCTGGGGTTCGCTGAGCTGGCAGGAGGGTGCTGGCTCAAGGAGGTGGTGAGCTGGTCGGCTGTGATCTTGTTCCAGCTTCTGCGGGCAACCTGTTGCTGGTGGTGGTGGGTCATCGTTCTTTTGAAGGTGAAGTGGACACAGCTGTGGTCCATCCATTGAAGCTCTGTGGCGTGGCTGAAGGCGATGTCTGTGCTGGATGAGAAGACTGTGTCGAGTGTGTGTCCGGCGAGGTGGGTGGGGGTGGACACCAGCTGCTTGAGTCCAAGATTGGCGAGGTTGTCGAGCAGGGTGCTGGTGTTGCGGTCGTTGTTGTTCTCCAGGTGGAAGTTGAGGTCCCCCAGGAGGATGTAGTCAGCGGAGGGGAAGGCATGCGGGCTGACGAAGTCGGCGATGTCCTCGCTGAATTGGGTGCGTGGTCCCGGAGGTCGGTAGATCAGGGTGCCTCTGAGGGTGGTCTTCGGGTCGGTGTGGATCTGGAAATGCAGGTGTTCAGCGGTGGTAAGGGTGTTGTCGGTGCTGGTCGTGATACGGATGGTGTTTCTATGGATGATGGCGATGCCTCCTCCCAACTGGTTGGCGGTGCGGTCCCTCCGGGTGATCTTGTAGCCCTCTGGGATGGCGATGGCGATGTCGGGTGCTGAAGAGGCATTCATCCAGGTCTCCGTGAGGAAGGAAACGTCAGGGGCTGTGGTGTCGAGGAGGTTCCAGAGTTCGATGGCGTGTCTGTGGACGGAGCGGGTGTTGAGCAGGATGCACTTGAGGTGGGTGCTGCTGGTGTTCGACTTGGCGGGTGCTGGTGCGGGGCAGAGTAGGGTCTGCTTTCCTTTGGTCACCCCAATTTTTGCTTTTTGATTCACTGGTTTTCGACTTAATGTGGCTGCGGTTCAACAAAAAATGGTTCAGCACACCATACAATATATAGTGACAGTATTAGTGAGGTTAATAATATCAATAAGCCATGGAGTTTTCTTTTCTTGTTTTATTCCAAATCTTCACACACAAGTAGCCAACGCGTTTCGTCCGAAGGACTTCTTCAGGGCGAATAGTAATCAAAGGTTACGTCTTGTATTCTGTTTTCCTGGGCTTTATCAGTGAGAACCAGTCTCTAGATACTTTGATGGAACCAGTCTCCAGATACTTGGATGGAAAAGATTCTTAATTTAGGATGGACTAGTCAAATTTCTGTGATTGATGTATTGCAGTGGAAACGAAAATAGGGATGTCAAGATTCACATCCATAGGTAGTAATATCAATATTCACCTTCGACAAACAGTATATCTCCGTTCTTCTCGGTCGTCGTATCGAATAGGTAGTTATTCGAGACGACGACCGAGAAGAACCGAGATATGGGCACCTGCTTTCCCCCACGCAAAATGCAGGGTAATAACCGCTCCCAAGCACTAAAAGACAGCGCTCCCAGGCGCTATAAGCAAATAAAGCGCTTCCAGGTGCTTAGGGGTCCACCAGTACAGCAACAAAGTCCTTGTAAAGTTCAAGAAGGTAGGCAGGGGGGCAAGGCTGGGCCAAGAGCCAGCTCACAGGGCCTCCAGGCAGGGAGGCAATCCAAGTGGCGGTCCTCCTGCCCAGCAACAGCAGCAGCCCCCTCAGACAGGATCCTGGAAGAGAACAGTTTGTAAGGGGACACAGCCCCTTTTTATACACAGTATTCCTTTGTCTGAGGTGCAGGGTGGGGGAGAAACCAGTCGCAGCTGGTTTGTGAGCACTCTGGATGTGCTTAGCCCCTCACTCTATTCACTGGCAGGGCTAGGGTCGTTAGACGCACCACAGGGGGCGGAGCCAGCATTGTGTGGTGAAAGCCCAGCCCTATTCAGGACCCAGGTGCACTCCCTCCCCAGCCATCAGCATGCTAATCTCCACACTCACCACCGGGCAGACCCATTATGACTCATGGAGCCTGGCATCCCAGCCAGCTCCAGCCAATCACACGCCAGCACCTGTACAGCACACATACAGCCATGTCTAGAAGTAGCACTTCCACACTAGACACATACACACCGCATACATAATTTTGCAGCATTCAATCACACGAGTACGCACATACCAGACTCGAGCCTGCATACCCCACGCATCAGGAACTACCACGGACACATACATTCCCCATGCATTCCTATGGGAGGGCAGGCCAACCTTACTCCATGCACTCAGAGTGCGTACGCACTTTCCACTGGGACACAATGAAAGTGCGCAGAACCAAAAAATCACCATCACCAGGTCACCATTAACAGCAAAAAGTTTAGGGGTGAACCTGCCAGAAGGGCCAAGTCCAACAGTCACTCCTATGACAGGCCTTAACAATCCTGGAGGCAGAGTGCCTGGTTTTATGTGAGATGGTGCTCTAGCATGAGCTGAGCCTGTCTGCAGCTTTCGGAACCATTTCCTTATAGCTGTTCCAGGATATTGCCATACCATATTCTCTTAAGTGCATTATAATCCTCGCGGTTATTGCTAACTTTGGTTTGGCTTTATCAAAACATGTCGTGTACGGTGTCATACACTTTGGAATACTACCCCCTCGCCAGTTCTGGCGACGGGGGTAGCATTCCACCCTTCTCGAGGGAGAAGACATGTTACTTTACCTAAACGCGGTTAAATCTAACCAGAGCCTCAGCATCACAAAATGGATGCTGCTATCACAGACACAAGTCTGGCCTCCTGCTGCTGACCGAAACTCCGGCAGGGGAGGCCTGGACAAATGGTATCCTGTCACAGGGAGGTGTTACACCACCCCAGACAGGAGATAGTGGATTGAGGCAGGCAGGGCGAGTGAAACTAGACACTGCCTGGGGCGCACAAGGCTCCCCATGCATAGCCCACTTCAAACCGGTGCTGGGGCACTCCAGCCCCAGCTCTTGCGCGAAACTGGACAAAGGGAAAGGGGTGTAACCACCCCCCTTCCTGGGTCCCACCCATAGGAGGGACCTAGCAGGTAATCCAGCCCCTTGATTTGGAATAAAGGTAGGAACTGTGTCCATAGACTTTAGATTATCCTGACTGAAACTTTGAAACGAAACTCTGGACCCTTTGACATCCCACTTGACGTGGAAGACTGAAGAATCTCCCTTGTGGTCAAGGAGTGACCACCCTGTGCAAACAGGCACCATCCAGCTCCCAACGGTTTGCTTTGTTGCAGCTCCCGCCGGAGCTCGAGCAACAGAGATCGACAAGAACCGGATTCCCAGACATCCAACAGCCCGATCCAAAGCCACAGCAAAGCAGAGACCCGTGGAGGCAACGTGAGACGTGGGACCGGCCATCTTGAAAAGACTGCGAAGTGCTGACAGTGCAGCTCCCGAGACATCCTTGAAGCTGTGCATTGGGGTTTGAGAAGCCCCAGCCCTGAGCAGCTTGAGCATCGAAGTTCACCCCTCCACACTCATCGAGTGCTGCGTGGGGCCCTTTTGCATTTTCCTGCTCGACGCGTCTGTCTATGACGACGAAACTATTCTGCTGGTCTGGTTGCTCCAGACTGGCCCTCGCGCCCCTGAAAAGGAGCCACCTCTCTGACCTTGCTGATCAGAGTAAGAAGTGATCTTCGAATCCTGTGTGGGTTGCCTTTGCCAAGGCCTGTTGACTCCGATCCGGAAGCCGACACCGCCGACAGCGAGAGCCTTCGTGGGACAGCTCGTGATCCACTCCTGGACATCGTCGATGCCCCAGAGTCCACGTGGCAACAGAGTCAAGCTTCTCGACAACCACCTGAGTGCGCCCGACATCGCCTGGTTCCTTCCTGGTGCCATCCTAGTCACTGGCTAGTGACCCAGACTCTGTCCCCTCTGCTTTAGGGGACAGAGTCTGGGTCACTAGCCAGTGACCAGGAAGGAACCAGGCGAGGTCGCGAAGCAATCAGGTGATGTTGTGAAGCTGGTCTCCGCAGCCATGGGGACCAGGAGGTGTCGACGACGACCAGGAGCTAGATACGGACTGTCCCACGAAGGCTCTCGCTGTCGGCGGTGTCGGCTTTCGGATTGGAGTCAACAAGCCTCGGCAAAGGCAACCCACGCAGGAATCGAAGATGGCTTCTGGATCAGACCAGCAAGATCTGATGGGCTTCTCCTTTTCAGGGAAGCAGGGGCCAGTCTGGATTAACCAGACCAGCAGTGTAAATTCAAAGGTTCGTCGTCACAGAGGCCACTAGCCAACGGGCAAGTGACCGGACAGGCGCGCCGAGCAGGAAAATGCAGATGGGCCCCACGCAGAACTCGTGGAGTGTTGAGGGCTGATCTTCGGTGCAGTTGGTGCTCGGGGCTGGGGCTTCGCAATCCCCAATACACAACTTCGAGGGTGCCTCAGAAGTTGCACGGAAAGCAATTCGCTGGCTTTCCAAGATGGCCGGTCCCACATCTCTCGTCACCTCCATGGGTCTCAGCTTTGCTGTGGCTGTGGATCGGGCTGAAGGAAGTCTGGAAGTCCGGGTCTTGTCAGGCTCTGTGTTCGGGCTCCGGCGGGAGCGTCGACAAAGCAAACCGTTGATCGCTTGATGGTGCCTGCTTACACAGGGTGGTCACTCCTTGACCACAAGGGAGATTCTTCAGTCTTCTATCTTCAGGTAGCACGTCGAAGGTCCCGAGTTTTGTTTCAAGTTTCAGTCAGGATAAATCTAAAGTCTTGGGACTCAGCTCCTACCTATATACCACATTTAGGGGCTGGATTACCTGCTAGGTCCCTCCTATGGGTGGGACCAGGGAAGGGGGTGGTTACACCCCTTTCCCTTTGTCCAGTTTCGAGCTGGGGCTGGAGTGCCCCAGCACCGGTTTGAACTGGACTATGCATGGGACACCTTGTGTGCCCCAGGCAGTGTCTCATTTCATTCAGCCCTCCCGGCCCCAAAACACTATGGCCTGTCTGGGGTGGTGCTAGCACCTCCCAAGACAGGAAACCTATTGTCCAAGCCTCCCTCACTGGAAGGACTCTCAACAGCAGGAGGTCAGACTTGTGTCTGTGGCAGCTGCATCCATTTTGTGATGCTGAGGCTCTGGTTAACTTTAACCGGGATTAGAAGGAGCAACATGTCTTCTCCCTCTAGAAGGGTGGAAAGCTACCCCAGTCACCAGAACTGGTGAGGGGGTAGTATTCCAAAGCGTATGACACCTTACATGGCATGTTTTGATAAAGCCAAACCAAAGTTAGCATTCAACCGCGAGGATTATAATGCACTTAAGAGTATATGGTATGGCTATATCATAGAACAGCTATAAGGACATGGTTCCGAAAGCTGCAGACAGGCTCAGCTCATTCTAGAGCCTCATCTCACATAAAACCAAGCACTCTGCCTTCAGGATTGTTAGGGCCTGCCATAGGAATGACTTATAGGTGCATATGCGTTTATATATAATGGTAGGTATAGGAATACTATACCTAAGCAAGGGGTGATTACACGACCTGGTATACAACCTTTAGCACGCATCTTTTAGCACGCACTACCATTACCACGCATCTGTTACAACGCATACCATTACAACGCATAGCGCTTTGAGGCGATCTGACTTAGGGAATGGCTAGTGAATAGGTTAATTTACTATCCAATAACCTTCCCTAGTGTCCACGGGGACTGGTGTTGGAATAGTAAATTAAACAATTCACTATCCAGCACCCAAAGCACTATGCGTTGTAAAGGTATTGCGTTGTAAAAAATGTGTGGTAATGGTATGCGTGGTAGAAGTGTGAGTGCTAACATCATACATCCCACGACCTTGCCCCAGCTGAGTGATCAGCAGTTGTGTCAGTCTGGATGGCCAGCCAGGGGTGGCAAAAGATATGCTGCAGCCCCTGGTAGGCCTTGGGTGCACCTATGCCCTGGGTACCTATGGTACACTGTACAGGGGCTCATGAGGTGACCCATTATCCAATTGGAGTTGTACCGAGAGTACATGGAGTACATTTTATAGTGAGAGCAGATATCCTGGCGCCCTGATTAGCACGATCCCAGGCCAACTAAGTCGAAAACCAGCTAAAGACAAGGCAAAAAATCTGGGGTAACCATAGTCAGGTATCCATCTTCCTACACAATCACCCCCCCCCCCCCTCCAAAGGAAAGGAGATAAGGCTATCCTTGACCAGGTAAGCCTATATTGCCTAACTTGCCATATAAGGAAGTACCTGTACTAGCATGGTTACCTCCTGTCTCATGGTCCACTAAGCAATCCCTCACCCTAGGGGCATCAAAGGTTCTCCACCATAGGGAATCTCTACCTGTGGAGTGTTTTGGCAAAGTAAAAGGCTGGTGTTGAGATGGAGTACTGAAGTGAGGCTCCACTAATGTAGGGCTCAGCTTCCTCCAATCACTATCCACCATGTGTGCCTTTCTTTTCATGACTGAGTTGTATTGGGCTCTCAGGGTCAACCTCTGGCTGCCTACAGCTGGAGGCTGGGTCCCTTTTGTTGGCTTACTGGAGGGACAGGTCAGGTTTGGGGCCTTTGGCTCCCAGGTTTGGCTGTGCCCAACAGAGTCCATCTGGGGGAGGTTCCTAACTAAGTGTAAGGGAGATCCCTCAGGAGTTTTTGACATTTTCACCTTGCTAGGGCTGCTAGCTTTGGTGCCCCTAATCTGCTGATGGGGGTGTTCTTGTGGACAGGGGGCCTTTGGGGTCCACTGGCCTCCCTGACCTCTACAGCCCTGGGCTGACTGAGGCAGGGTAGAGAGGGGCAGGCTACATACTCCAGACTGGGTCCCACCTTGGAAAGGTCCACTGACATCAGGGGCTCTGTCAGGCCAGGCCTGACTACCTCTGGGACAGTTCCTTCACAAGCGGTAGGGTCAGTTCACTGAGGAGGCTGACTCTCACCTAATGTCTGGCGGGAGGGAGACTTTTCTTCCTCCCCAATACTCTCTGTCTGAGTGGAGTGATCCATAGTTTCAGGCTTCACAACACTAAAATCTGTTTGGGTTTGGGCTGTGACCATCACAGCCCTACCAACCTTTTCAGGAAGGAACTTTGTTTGGGTGTGGGCTGTGACCATCACAGCCCTGCCAACCTTTTCAGGGAAGTCTGCTTGAGACTGGGCTGTGACCATCACAGCCCTTCCAACCTCTTTAGGAAGAAATTCTGCTTGAGCTGGGGCTTTGGCCATCACAGCCCCACTAACCTTTTCTGGAAGGCCTACCATTTTGGAATGGGTTTCTTGTTCTACCCCAGCCCAGGCTGAGATCTCCAGATCATTTCCTAGTAGACAATCTACAGGCAAGTTTGAAGACACTGTCACTCTCTTTGGGCCAGTGACACCACCCCAGCTGAGAATTACTACTGCCATGGGATGATCTTTCTGCACTCTATCAATGTTGGTCACCTGATAGGTGAACCCAGGTAAAAGTTGTCCTGAGGGGACTAGACTGTCAGTCACCATAGTGCTGCTAGCCCCTGTGTCTCTGTAGGCTTCAACTTTCTGGCCATTGATGTGGGGCTCCTGTCTGTACTTGCCCAAAGTGTTGGGAAAAGCAGTGAAGTTGGCAAACCCTATGCCATTTTCACAGACAAGAGTAGCTGTGTTAGGGGACCTGGTTAGGCCAGAGTCCACATGAGTTCCCAAAGTAAACTCAGCCAAATTCTTGGGGCCACTCCCACCACCTAGGGGATTACTACTAATAGTAACAGGAGGTCTGGGACTATTACTTGAGGGAATGTTTTCCTTATTGTTGGCCCTTGGGCAACTGCTGTTAGTCTTCCAGTGGGCAGGCTGTTTACAGACATGGCAATAAGGTTTCTTAGGGTTAGAGGAAGTGTTTTGGGACCCACCCCCACCATTGGAGTTTTGGGGCCCTGTGGAGGACTTGTCTTTTGATTTATCCCCACCCTTCTCTTGAGGCTTGGTAGAATCTTTCTTCTGGTCACCACCCTGATTTTTAGGTCTAATCCTGGTTCTGACCCATTTGTCTGCCCTCTTACCCAATTCTTGTGGAGAGGTTAGATCTGAGTCCACCAGGTGCTGGTGTAGAAGCTGGTTTTGACAATTACTAAGGATCTGCTCCCTCATAATTAAATTATACAATCATGTAAAGTCCTGTACGTTGCTGCCCAATAACCAGCCCTCCAGAGCCTTAGTAGCACAATCTACAAAATCAGTCCAGTCCCGAGTCTGTGTCTTCTGTGTATCCCTGAACAACAACCTATATTGCTCAGTGGTTAAGCCAAACCCATCAATCAGAGCACTCTTCAGGGCTGAGTAGTTCTTAGCATCCTCATCACTAACTGTGAGGAGCTTATCTCTACCTTTTTCTGAAAAGGAGAGCCACAAGATTGCTGCCCACTGACTTTGAGGTACCTGCTGTACTTTGCAGGCCCTCTCCAAAGCAGCTATCCATTTGTGGATGTCATCCCCATCTTTGTAGGGGGCACAAACTTACTTAGATTTCTATGGTCATAGGACCTTTCTTTATCCTTAGGGATATTGCTGCCACCAGTGGACTATAGTCCACTTAACTTCTGCTTTCATTCAAGAGCAAGTTTTGCTTGGGCTAGGGCAAGTTCTTCCCTCTCTATCCTGATTTGGACTTCCCTCATCCTAGCCTGGTGTTCTCTCCTCTGAGGTGAAGTCATTCCCCTCTGAGAACCCCTTGAAGCATTGGAGTGGAGAGATCCCCCTGGGTGGGATCTTTCCCTCCTATACCTCTGGTTAAGTCTACTGTTGGGTCTGTGGAGGGGTTGTGCTTCTCCAGCCCCATGTAGGCTTAGGTTAGCCTGGCTAAGTCTTCTGACTGGGACCTGGCTATCTACCTCTTCCTCAGAATCTTCTTCAACCTCCTCTTCCTCATCATCTTCTAGGACAGGGGGGTCATCTTCTGTGGAGGGAATGCCTTCTGCATTCCCTGTAGGACCTGTGCTAGAGGCCTTAAGTACCTCAGATTCTTCTAAGAGTTCTATCGGTGCTGAAGGGTAGGGTTAGAACCCTGTTTCCACTTCCTTGTGGTACACAAGTGTCTCAACTCTCTGAAGTTGAGTAAGTCAAATTTGGAGGGTGCCCTTGGAGGGTCACCTCCCACAGGTAGAGATACACGAGCTTCACCTGTGGTTGACATGATCTAGTGAGGTGTGGTGTGTGCACCTACCTACACTAACTGTTTCCTACTAAACCTCTCTAGGAGTTGTAGTCAGGGTGTGCTAGGCCCTTTGGTCTACAACAACTAAGTTCAGTAGTACTTAAGTATTATAAGTCTTATTATATGTACCTATGGTACCTAATGTGATCTTTCAAATGATATCTCAAAGATTACAATTGGTAAAACAACAGCAAGCTCAAATCCCAACTGCTGCACACCAATGTGAGAAGTTGGCCTGGTATATGATGTTCACTATTCTAGTGAGCACCTTGCACCAGTCCAAACAACCCTTATGGTGATGGTTGTAAAGTCAACCTAATAGACCAGCTATCCTAGTGGTAGCATGGACAAAGCAGTCTTAGGCAAAACTCAAGAGGGCTTGTGAAGCCAACTGTTTTACCAAATAGTAACCCCTTTAATACCAAATGAAAGGACACCACACAGGTTATATATATAGAATATATATGTATCTATTACAAAAGTAATCCTCTGAACTCTTTATGAGGTCAGAGGCACAAGCACATAACAAGATACTTAATTATCATACAATAAGTTGCACAAAATACAGTAATGCCCTAGGGGCACTTCGAACCATATACTAAAATAGTGGTATAAGAACCACGTCACAAACAAAGGATAGGCCTAGGGCCTGGCGAATCGCCGGGGCTACGCTGTACTACCAAAGGATAGGGAGCAGGAGGCCCACGGGATGCGTGTGCAGTGTCTTTACACACACATGAGTTACTATAGAGTTAGAATGGGAACGAAAGAATTGGAAACTAGTTCTTTTAGGTCACTTCCGGATGGACTAGGAGAAAGCTACTGAAAACTAGGACACTAGGATAGTTATTACCCACAGGAGCACCGGAGTACTCGCGTTACCTCACCTACAGGAAGCGGGTGCATAAGTGTCAAAGTGTGTCGGGTTTCGTCGCTGAATCCTATGGAGCCGTGAAGAAAGATGCTGCAGGCGACCAGGAGGGAAGTGTCCGGTTGGATCCAAGGGTGGATCGAGGACAAATAGTACCTGAAAGCAGAGGTTACAGAGTCTGGGTCACTAGCCAGTGACTAGGAAGGAACCAGGCGATGTCGCGAAGCAATCAGGTGATGTCGTGAAGCTTGTCTCTGCAGCCAAGTGGACCAGGAGGTGTCGAGGACGACCAGGAGCTGGATACGGACTGTCCCACGAAGGCTCTCGCTGTCGGCGGTGTCGGCTTCCAGGTTGGAGTCAAAAAGCCTTGGCAAAGGCAACCCACGCAGGAATCGAAGATGGCTTCTAGATCAGACCAGCAAAGTCTGATGGGCTTCTCCTTTTCAGGGAAGCAGGGGTCAGTCTGGAGAAACCAGACCAGCGGTGTAAATTCAAAGGTTCGTCGTCACAGAGACCACTAGCCAACGGGTAAGTGACCGGACAGACGCGTCGAGCAGGAAAATGCAGAAGGGCCCCACGCAGAACTCGTGGAGTGTGAAGGCTGATCTTTGGTGCATTTGGTGCTCGGGGCTGGGGCTTCTCAATCCCAAATGCACAACTTCGAGGGTGCCTCAGGAGTTGCACGGAAAACAATTCGCTGGCATTCCAAGTTGGCCGGTCCCACGTCTCTCGTCACCTCTACGGTTTGTTGTGGCTGTGGATCGGGCTGAAGGAAGTCTGGAAGTCCTGGTCTTGTCAGGCTCTGTGTTCGGGCTTCGGTGGGAGTGTCGACAAAGCAAACCGTTGATAGCTTGATGGTGCCTGCTTACACAAGGTGGTCACTCCTTGACCACAAGTGAGATTACCTGCTAGGTTCTTCCTATGGGTGGGACCAGGGAAGGGGGTGGTTACACCCCTTTCCCTTTGTCCAGTTTTCGCGCCAGGGCTGGGGCTGGAGTGCCCCAGCACCGGTTTGAACTGGACTATGCATGGGACACCTTGTGTGCCCCAGGCAGTGTCTCATTTCATTTAGCCCTCCCTGCCCCAATTAACTATGACATGTCTGGGGTGGTGCTAGCATCTCCCAAGACAGGAAACCTATTGTCCAAGCCTCCCTCGCTGGAAGGACTCCCAGCAGCAGGAGGTCAGACTTGTGTCTGTGGCAGCAGCATCCATTTTGTGATGCTGAGGCTCTGGTTAACTTTAACCGGGATTAGTAGGAACAACATGTCTTCTCCCTCTAGAAGGGTGGAATGCTACCCCCGTCGCCAGAACTGGCGAGGGGGTATTATTCCAAAGCGTATGACACCTTACACGACATGTTTTGATAAAGCCAAACCAAAGTTAGCATTCAACCGCGAGGATTATAATGCACTTAAGAGTATATGGTAGAGCTATATCATAGAACATCTATAAGGACATGGTTCCGAAAGATGCAAACAGGCTAAGCTCATGCTAGAGCCTCATCTCACATAAAACCAAGCACTCTGCCGTCAGGATTGTTAAGGCCTGCTATAGGAGTGACTTATAGGTGCATATGCGTCTATATATAATGTTAGGTATAGGAATACTATACCTAAGCAAGGGATGATTACACAACCTTGCCCCAGCTGAGTGATCAGCCAGTTGTGTCAGTTTGGATGGCCAGCCAGGGGTGGCAAAAGCTATGCTGCAGCCCCTGGTAGGCCTTGGGTGCACCAATGCCCTGGGTACCTATGGTACACTGTACAGGGGCTCATAAGGTGACCCAATATCCAATTGGAGTTGTACCTAGAGTACATGGAGTCCATTTTATAGTGAGAGCAGATAGCCTGGGGCCCTGATTAGCAGGATCCTAGGGCAACTAAGTCGAAAACCAGCTAAACACAAGGCAAAAAATCTGGGGTAACCATAGTCAGGTATCCATCTTCCTACAGCAGTAATCTGTGATAATATAACGCATGGCTAAACACTTATAAGGTCCCAAAGGCGAGACCGATTGCATTGAAAATGCTTGTTTTCCCAAGTCTCTGATGGCACTTTTCATTTCCTCAACTGAGAGAGGAACAAGAAGCACTTCCCTTTCTATGTTTTCCACCCAAGCCAGGGTTACCCTCTCAAGGTGCTAGTCAATGTTCGCTGTATACTTCTCAATCTCAGAATCATACAGTTGTATATAGTACTTAGAAAATTCTTCAAGCAGGAAGCAAGATGGCGGCCGCTACTGCAGCCGTGTGAGGAGCTGCTCGTGTTCTCTCCGGGGATCTGACCCAGCCTGGCGTGAGCGTGGAGCGTCGCGCCGGCTGCCGTCCATCTGTGAGCCGAGTGTTGGAGGTTACGCAGGAGAAAAGACCGCTCTGTTCTTTGGTAGCTTTTGTGTTAATTCGGGGCTGTTGGTCCGAGTTGCAGGACCGAAGCCGATTCTTTCCCCGTCAGCTGGCTCAGGTGCTTTTGAGTGTCCGCGGTGTTTTAATTGCCTTAACCACGGCGTCCCAGCCGCAGCTTATTGCAAAACTCCAGTTTGCTGCAAGACGAGGCGAGGCAAGCCGAGTGAGTTGCTGTGAGACGGGTGGAGGACGCAGCGTGGCCGTCTGTGCTGACGGTGGAACATTGTAGCAATTCCGCCCTGAAGGATACTGCCGGTGCTTTCGGCTACATTGCTAAGTTCAAAGATCCGATTAAAGACGTCAGCGGTGCTTGAATAAACGGCTGGCGGTGTTATACTGTTGCAATTCCGCCCTGAAGGATACTGCCGGCGCTTCGGTTACATTGTTTAAATTTAAGTTTTAAGACGCGATTAAAGGCGTCGTCAGCGGTGTTTGAACAAACGGCTGCATTTCCAAATTGCAGCTAGCAATTGTAACAGTTTTCCTCTTTCTGCTACAACGCTCAGATAAAGACACCTTGGTGAGTGGAGAACATATCTTTTGTTTTTGAATTTGCTACATTGTGGTGCTTGAAAACTTTCATTTAACAGCCAGCAAAGTCAGAAAGTATCGAACTCTCAGAACTCTCAGAGGTGATTTAAGTGACTAGGAAAGACTAGGAAAGACTCCTCCTATTCTTCCAATTCTTTTTTCTTTTGGCATACTGTTTGGGATATATCACTATTCATTTAAACATGGCTCCCAAAGGCAGAGTAACAAAAAAAAATACCTCTAACTCAGTCAACTCCACAAATGTTGTGAATTCTGCAAATGCTCCAAACACTATCAATACAGCAGACCCAGAAAACCGCAATTTACAAACAAGTGGAGTTTCTAAAGAGCCCACAATACCTGAGTTATTCAAGAAAAAGCCTACAAATATCCCTAATAAAGGTTCTACAATTGAAGTGACCCCATCAAAGGTTACAGCACGCTCTAACCCCGATAAAATCAATTCGAACCAATTAGCTAAAATTGATGCTGCTATAGCTCCTGTTGATGAAGATGCTGGTGTAAGAGGGGAAGTCAACGATGATGATGCAGTATCTGAGCTTTGCCTTGCTGTAGAGGGAGTTAGAGTTTCACCTAGACCAAACGACCTACAACAACAACATGATGCAGAATCTGTAGAGTCTGGGGGCCAATTCTTTTCAATGTCTGATTTATCAGTTACATCAGAAGGTGATCTTGAGGAGGAGCTCCTAAATGAGGAACATTCTCAGGCAAAAGATTGGGCGGAGGAGTGTAATCAAATCACAGAGGAAGATATGCTCGGCCCTGACTTTCTAACTAATGAAGGAGCTTCAAATACAGTCCGTAAGGTCATAGAGGAAAAGGCTAAGGAGAATATAACAGCAATGAATCAACCTCAATGGGATGGGGCTGATGTAAATAATGAACACAATCATGAAAATTCTGAAATTCCTGAGTTATTAGAGGAGACCGAGGAGATCACCTTAAAGTCCATATATAAGTTACAGGCCTCAATGTATCGTATGATTCTAACTCACAGAGAAGAAACCAAGGCAGAGGGTCTTCGGACTCAGGGAGCAGTACGCAAACTTCAAAATGTTGTTCGACGATTGGCCAAGTCTAGTACGGACACTAATATTAGAGTGCAAGAGACTGAGACACGTATATCAGCGGTTGAGGATGAGTTAACGCTACAAAAGAACTCAATTAAAGACTTGGACAGTACTAGGCAAGATGTGGACTGGAAGCTAACCGATTTAGAGAACCGCGCTCGGCGCAATAATCTGCGCATCTTGGGAGTTGGGGAAAAATCAGAAGGGAAAGATACTCGACGCTTTGTAATAGACTTGTTTGCGGATGCTTTTCAGGATCTCACTGGATGGGACTGGGATAAGGAAATTATAAGAGCCCATCGGTTCCCATTTAACCAAAAAACAGACCAGGAGGGGAGGAACAAACACCCAAGAGCTATTCTCATCTGTGTGCAGAACTATCTTCTCCGTGAGATTCTTTATGATTTGGCAAGACCTTCTAAACCTAGAAAAGGCTTGGGGCACGAATTTTTTGTGAGACCAGATTTCTGTGCTGCAACTGTTCAACAACGTTGGAGACTTAAACAGCTTATGGCACCAATGCAAGCTAAGGGGGGTCAAACCTTCTTACTTAACCCTGCTAAACTCAAAGTTGTGCATAAAGGAAGAACCATATTTTTGTATCGGAGATAAAAGCGCAAAAAATACTTAGAGACTATGAAGTAAAATGTTATAGGAACGAGGTTTTGTTCAACATTGCAGTTAGTTTGAATAGGCTGACCCCCTTAGCAATATGTTTTGATACTTAACTTGCTGTTTTTTATAGCTCCAGATGCACTGTATTTTTTTTGGCTACTTTTGTCAGGAGGGTCAGACCCGGATGGAACTCACAGCTGATACTCACATTCCATCAATGAGGGCAATAGCCCTTACGCTTCTGGTGGGGGGTGGTGGGGGAAGGGAGGGGTGGGGGGGTACAAAGGGGTGGGTGGGTGGGAAGAATTTTTTCTTTTGGGGTGCAAGGTCATACAGCTGAAATATGTACTTGTCTTTTGTTTAAGATTCATTCTTGGTAGATATCGAATTTCGACAGTTGTTGCTCATATGTTTGTGTTTAGTCTAGTTCACTCAAAAATGTTTTATAATGGCTAAATTGTCAATATATTCTATCAATGTATGTGGTTTGAATGATAAAAGAAAAAGAGGTATAATGGCCCAGATGCTATCAACTATGTCGGTGGATGTAGTTTGCATTCAAGAGACCCATATTGCTTGGTCCAATAGAGGGACGCTAAGAGATCTTGGGTTGGAAGTGGTAGGATGCTCTCGTCAGGGTGCCACAACACGTGGGGTTGCAATACTCAAGAGGCGTGGAATGGGGGAAGTTAAAAGAGTTAAAGAGGATTTATCTGGACGGTGGGTGATTGCAGAACTTAAAGTTGGAGGTTTGGTAGTTACCATATGTTCCTTGTATGGATCTATATTGGATGATTCTGGTGCGCTTGATTTTTTAAGTGTAGAGCTGGCACAATGGTCACCCAATATTATTTTTTGTGGAGATTTTAATCTACATTTGGAAGAAACATTTGATATTCATAGTATGATTCCATACAAGGGTAGGAAAAAGAAGGTATTTACAGCACCTAAAGGGATCATCGAAGAGTACAGACTAACTGATGTAGGCCATGAGAAGCGAGGAGGTATGTTTGGACACACTTTTCTCAGCACCGCACTAAAGATTTTTTAGATTAGATTGTTTTTTTGTATATAAGGGATTATATGATGATTTAGCTCAAATTGAATTTGAGGTCCTTCCAAAAGTTATCTCAGACCATAATCCTTTAATACTCAAGTTTGCACTGAATATGGTTAATACTACCCGCTCATGGTCTTTTGACTGTAAACTACTGTATGACCCAGTTTATGTTGATCGTATGAACGTGTGGATTCCGGAATTCTTTCTTAATAATAAAGGCTCTGCATCACCAGAAATAGTTTGGGATGCTTTCAAATGCGGGGTTCGGGGTGAAACACTTAGTTATTCTTTGAGTAAACAAAAAGAGACCCGAAGCCAGGTAACTTCTGAACTTAAAAATCTTAGATCTTTAGAGGTTCAACTTATGCAGTCATGTAAGCGAGGATTACCTACGGAAACTATTATAAAGAAATTAGCAGCTCTAAAAAATACGATTTACCAACGATATGCTACTAAATTTGCACAACAAGTCTCTGCATTTAGGACAGAGTTATATGAAGTTGTAGAGAATTCGGGCAAAATTTTGGCAAAGAGGGCAAGGCAGAAAGCAGCTTTTGCTAGTATCAATAAAATAGATAACCATCTAGGGATAACAGTTAGCAAAATGGAAGATATTCTGAGAGTTTTCAGAAATTTTTATTCCCAATTGTATACGGATGATGATCGTCCTGATTGTTTAGACCAGATCAATCAGTTTATCCATCCAGTATTGAATACTATTCTATCTACTGAAGAGAAGGAGAAACTAGATCTGCCATTTACCTGGGAGGAGATCGAACTCTCCCTAATGTCCCTAGCTTCAGGAAAAGCTGCAGGACCTGACGCCATTCCGTTAGAATTTTATAAATTTTTTAGGAATGTATTAAAAGCAGAATTATTGGATTTATGTTTAAATGCACAGCAAGGTAACTCCCCTCAATCATGGCATGATTCTATTATTACGGTGTTTCTTAAAAAAGGTAAACCTCCTTTATTGCCCTCATCTTTTCGTCCTATTTCACTTATAAATTCTGATAGCAAAATTTTTTTTTACATTTTAGCGGTTAGACTTTCTAATATTATTTCCCCTCTAGTCTCTAAATACCAACATGGGTTTATCCCAGCTAGAGACACCGCCGATCACATTCGACGTGTGATTTCCTTCTTGGATTGGTCCCAAGCAACTCGGTCTAATATTGGACTCGTATTCTTAGACGCTGAAAAAGCTTTTGACCGGGTTGCTTGGGATTATCTTTGGGAAATTCTGCTCAGGAAGGGATTAGGTCAGGGGATCATCAAAGCTTTGAAAACTTTGTATATTACCCCAAAAGCATACATTCGAATCAACAGACAATTATCTTCACCTTTATTAATTTCCAGGGGTACCCGTCAGGGATGTCCCTGTTCTCCTTTACGTTTTGCTTTCTATATTGATCCCTTAATTAATCGTTTTTTTTCAGAAGTTAATATCAAACCCATACATTTAGCCAATATTAACTACCGAGTCCTTGCTTATGCCGACGATATCGTGATTACTACAGTAGATGTCCAGACAGCCTTACCTATTATTGATCAGATTGCTAAACAGTTCGGGCTCTTCTCGGGTTATAAACTTAATTTGGAAAAGACTCAAGTGTTGTGCTCCGGAGAAAACCCACCAGCTAATATCCCCACTACTTTAGAAGTCACTTATTTAGGAATTAAAATTTCGCTACCTATAGAAAAAATACCAGAGCGCAACTTAAACCCTATTATCACCCAAATCAACACTTTATTACAGCGTCTTGATCATTTACGGTTGTCCCTCTTTGGCCGAACCAACATCTTAAAAATGCTGGTTCTACCAAAGGTTTTATACTTATTCCGCACAATTCCTCTGGATTTCCAACTACATTCCATCAAAAATTTAGAAAGAACCACATTTCGCTTTCTTTGGGGCTATAAACGCCATAGAAAAGCTGCTAAAAAAATGATTCTTAGCAAGGAATATGGCGGATGGAACGTACCGTACTTTCTTTTTTATTACTTTTCTGCTGTCTTACAATACATTGGCCCTCTAATTTTGGGCGAAAGAATTGAACTTGCAGAATGCCAGACCCCATCAATTTACCAAATGATTCTGGGCGAGAAAGTTAAGGGTAGCTTTTTGAGAATAGTAGAACCCAGTTATCACAAAAAAAACAAATATAAGATTCTGAAATCAGCTTTTGGAGTCTGGAAGAAAATTCGAAAACATATCAAATTAGCAAAATTAAATTTCTATACTCCTCTTATATCAATGGAGCTATTTCCAGAATTTTTTTATGATTTAATTATGTATAGGTGGCAGCAGAAAGGAATAAAGCATCTGGGTGATTTATTTTGTAATGGGCAAATGATTTAGTTTCAAGATTTAATGACCAATTTTTCTGTGCGAAGAAATGATTTTTTTAAATACCTACAACTTCGTAGCTTCTTACAGGGCCATCCCGCAATCCCACCGATTAAAAATTCTTTATTAGAGCTTTTACAAAGAAAACCTCGAATAGGTGCTATATATTCAAGCCTAATGCAGGAATTTGGGGATGATTTAGGACAATGTCAGATTAAATGGGCCAACAGCCTAGGCATAGTAGATGTTGATATTTTATTGTCAATAAAAATGGCTGCAGAATGTCTTATAACCGGGATGATGAAATCCCAACACTTCATGTGTATCCACAGCCTTTATTATACTCCTAAAAAAGTAGTTAAATGGAGTACGTCGGCAGGCACGAATTGCAGCCAATTGTACGCAGCCGATGAATTGCATATGTTTTTTTTTGTTCTAAATTATCATTGCTGTTTCAACAAATTGAAACTTTTTTGTCTATTATTTTGAAATGTATTATAAAGTTAACTAATGAATTAGTATTGCTTGGTATAGACCACACCACTACTCGGCCTAGACCAATCTCTTATTTTCTATTTTTATGTATGGCCGCAATTAGATCTTGTATCACCAAAGAATGGATTAGTCAGGATCCCCCCACGTTCTTTATATGGAGGGAAAAATTATTATTTATGTTTAATATAAAATCTGCTATCTATAAGCTCTAGGGGGTTAAAAAAAGAATCATGGGGGAAAAAATATGGGCACCAATTGCCGAGTGGATTTGATTTAATTTTATGTACTCTATAGTTGCTATTCCAATCTGTTTTCTGTTAAAAATTTATCATATAATTTGTTCTTCTTTTTTGATGACACTCTGCTCTTCTTTTTTTGTTGTTTTTTGTGTGTTGTTTATTATAATGCTTTGCTGTATTTCCTTGCAATAAAATAATAAAACTTTAAAAAAAAAAAAAAAAAAATTCTTCAAGCATTTCCTCAGCTTCTCACATCATATTCCCATCCCAGGTTCGTATGTGCTCAATTTAGTCTGATGCAAATTTGGGGTTAATTAGCCCCACCAGGGACCTACAAGGTTGCTCACCTTATTGTCTTGCTGTCACATAGTATCCCAAATAGCTAACTTCTCTGTCCACTTCTTCACAGAATTCTAGCAGTTTAAATTGTATCTGTGTCATCGGAACTTGGCTGTCGTCAGTACCCAGTGGTCGAAGTGGGCGGGATCGGCAGGTCATGGCGTGCCCCTACTTCTTTAATTTCATAGATTCCTTTCCCCTACTTTCTTATTTTAAACATGCGTCCCGGAAGGCAGAAATCGCCAAGGCTGATAGTTCAGGGTTGGCTTTTAGGGACTGGTGGAACGGGCAGAGAACAAAAGGGACTGTTTTCCACATTGCAAAGGTCAATTTGGTTGGCTTTTAGTTGCCTTTTCCCATGTTGCATGTTTACAAAGACATTTTCCCGGGATTGTATCTAAATATGCAGATTCATTGTATAGCTCTTAATGATAAATGCTCACTGTGCTATGCCAGTCAAATGTTGAGTTCTGGTCCTTATTACAAGCCTTTTGCCATGTTTACCGTTTCAAATAGCCCGTGTACTGCTACACTGGATAAGCACCATCTGCCATGGTGGTGCCTCCATTGGCTTTCAGCACATCTATGCTCACTTGTTCCCCACTCCTTACTAGGGACTTGCACTATTCTGCAGGTGCTGCATCAGTGTGCACCTATGTCTTTGTCTAACTGCATCTAGGGCATGCACGCTGGACCTAATAAAAAGCCCAGTAACTATTCCTTCCCTTTGATAACAACCTCCGTCCTAGTCACGGTCAGGCACGTGGAATATATAGGGGAGCACAGTCTCTGATCATGCCGAAAATGAAGTGAAGTGGATGTGGTGTGAGAGCAAAATACACATTCACACTCTGGAGAGGGCTAGGGCATGGAGCTGACAAAGGCCAAGCGACTCATCCCACCACCATACCGGAACAGCTGTGCTGCTTCAACATAAACACCTACATGGCAAGGGCGCATCAAGAGAGTGACAAGGCCGTCTACCTCCTGGCGAGGCTGGCCCGGCAGGACACCCATGCAGCCCCGATCTTGGAAATAGTCTTTCCCGCAGTGGGTACCCTGCATGCACAGCAGGATATCCTAAACACATTTCAAGCCAACAAGTCTTCCCTATACAAGGTGTCTCCGCATCCAGACATGGATGCCACCAGCACTTTTCTGGCAGGGCTTACTCTCCCCCACATCCCGCCAGAATGGATGCAGATATCACGGTCCCTGAAATCAAAGAGGCCATCTGAGGCCGGGCCATAAAAAAATCCCTCGCCTGGAAAAGTTCCCAATCGAATACTACAGTGCCTCAGCCACAAGCCTAGCTTCCCGACTGGAAGAGATGTACAAGGAGGCCCACGCCTTTAGGGAACATCCCCCATTTCTCCGGGAAACCCTCCCAAAGCCAGACAGAGACTGTATCCTTCTTGCCCAGTACAGTCCAATCGCTATCCTAGGCGCTGATTATAAGATCATAGGGAAGATCCTGTCGAATAGATATGTGCAAATCCTACCCAAATTAATACACCCAGACCAAAACGGCTTTGTCTTGGGATGCAGCACGTCCCAGAATATCCCTCTTCTCTTTTGTGTCAATTAGGCTCCCCGAAGGTACCCTCAAGCAGCATGCCTGATACTGGACCTAGAGAAGACCTTCAGCACCCTTACATGGGACTATCTCTTTAGGGTACTGGCTGAGATAGGGGTGGGGGAACTTCTTTTAGCATATACTAAACTTTTTGTACACTAACCCTACCTCTTGAATCTGCCTGGGCAGGCTTGTTTGCCGTCCTTCTCAGTGGGTAGGGGTACTCAGCAGGGCTGCCCTTTGTCTCCCCTACTGTTTGGCAGTGCTATGCAACTGTTGGCTCTCCGACTTCACAGGGAGTGGAGAGCCTTGGAAATCCCCATGGATGATGCAGTGTCTCTATACGCAGACGACTTGCTCCTATACCTTCGGGATATCCGCTCAAACCTTTCCCCCATACATGCCACTTTGTGCCAGTGCCCTGGTCTCGGGCCTCCGAGTCAACTGAGCTGAAATCCTGTTTGCGTCCACTCAGCCCTACTACACCATCCGATGAGGTGCATCTCAGAGGTACCCTTCTGATGTGGAAAAAAGTTACAGTCTGATATCTTGGGGTTCATCTTTACTACATTGCAGCCGATTTTATGAGGGAAACCTGAAAAAAGCCTTTTCCACTTTAAAACTCTAAGTACACGTTTGGAAGCATCTGCCTCTTGCCACTACCAGTTGGATAGCTATATCCAAAATGATAATGTTACAGAGTCTCCTTTATTATTATGTGAATGACAGCTAACCGCGCTCGAGGCTACTATCGCGGACTGCACCTTTGATTCCGGACACACCAGGGCATGTAAACTCAAACTGCTGGTGTCACTCCGTACCTTGGCCCCCAAGTAGCTTAAGTCCTAAAGGGTACCCTCTACAACAGTTTCCAAATACCTATATGCAGTACATGTCTTTTCCTTCCATAAAATAACATTACCAAATTCAAGGCTCATGCCGCAAATCTGACAGCTTTGCTATTCAACTGTTTTGCTGATGTAAAAACTATAAACTAAAGTACTTAAATGATCCTGAAGATCTGGTGTATAAATACTATATTTATTATTGTCTTACTTTACTAAATTGGTCTCAGATTTTTTATTGAGTGTGTGTCTCACTTATTGACTCTGTGTGTACCACAAATAGAGCACGTTGGGATTGTTAAAGCAAGCACCAATAAAGGGCACCTTGACATTCTCCATAGTGTACCTTGTTTTACTACATAGAAATCCAGCTTCCTGCATTGGTGGTTCAGTGCCGGGATACAGTCTTTGCATTTGCTGATACTACTCTGTCAATAGGCGATTCCACTAAGAAGCACACATTGACTTTAGTAAAAAATATTTTTTGCTTAAGTTTTGATTTTCGATTTGTTTTCTACATTTTTTTATCTGATCTGTTAGGGCTTTGTTTTAAGTCCCCCAGACCTTTTGTACTAGAAATTTAAAAAGTGTACTAGTCAGTCAGGCCTTAAATCGCTGTTTAGAATTTTTTGGCGATTTTCTATAAAGGTCCGAAATGTACTAGAATAATTTCTTCCTCCGAGGATAGAGTTCAGGAACAAGACCTGACCTCTTATCTGAATCTTAAGGTGAGATAGTTAAGGCTTCTTTGTAAGGATTATAACATTAAAACTCGTTCCAACCATACCAAGACAAAGCTACAGGAGCTCCTTGCAGAGTCTGAGGCAGCTAATGTAACATAAGATCTTGGCACCCCAATAGAGGAGGAGGTGGGCAGTGACCATGACAGTGGGGACAGTACTCCAGGAGTCCGTCTCCCTAAAGTCACTAGAAAAGGTGATGAGATACCTTCTCACATCCACCCTAGAACTGTACCTTGAGTGTCTTCCCCTAATGGGGGTGGGTGAGGCAACTCAAGGCTCGGAGAAGAGCTACATGATGAAGAAGCAATTCTTGAGAGTCTAACTAGAAGAGCAGCCCATGAAGCCAAAGCCTGGCTATAGAAAACGAGATGGCTGAGATGACTCTAGCACCCATGAGTAGTGGCAGCAACAAACCAAATAGGGAGAAAGGATGCGGTTGATCCCAAAATCCCCGAGGGACTGCCCCAAATATGTTGAGGGTGATGATATCACATAGTGGTTTATAGCCTTTGAAAGGCCTTGCAAAATGAGGAAATTACACCAGCGACACTGGGGCGCTCTAAGGTGGGAGTTATTTGTCAGGAAAGTGCAGGTATAGACTCCTGACACTGGATGAGGAAGATGCGGAGTCCTATGACTCATGAAGGATACTCTAATGGAGGGCATGGGATTCACAACTGAGGAGTACAGGATTAAGTTCAGGGAGACTTACCAAACCTTGAGTTAGTCCTGGATAGATGTGGACTTCTCAGTCAAAAAACTAACCGTCTGGTTAAAAGGCAGTAAGGTGCTAGACTATGAAGGGCTCTATAATTTGATAATGAAAGAGAATCCGCTTAGTAATTGTACTTCAGAAAAAAGGCTTAAGTACTTAGTGGACTAAGGGTTAGTGTCTCCCCAAGAACCGGGGAAGTAGACTGACAAATGGGTCAAAATAAGGGTGTCCAGAAAGATCCAAGGTGCGGGTGACAAAAAGAAAGGGGTTACTGCTCCACCCCCCAACCCCAAATAGAAGATATGGGAATCAGAGGGGAAACACCCAAAGAGTCTTCGAAAGGCCCCAAAAAACCTGTTCAAGAGGGAAGGACCAGGGACACTTCCCAATCAATGGGTGGGTACCAGGGTAAGAAATGAGAGCCCAAAAAGGCTTGATGCCAACTCTGTATGCAGAATGATCACCAAACTGGGGACTCTTCCAGCCCTAAAAAAAGCTTCAACTAGTCAAACACCATAAGGGTTGTTAGTTTCCAGATGGTGTGCCCTGAACAGGTTAGACAGCACACATAGACTACTTTAATCTCTGGGGGAGGGGAGATATAGCTTCCCTGACTGTCTGGCCCAGTAATCTGGATAAATACAAACCAAGGCAACATGTAAATGGAGCTGAAGCAGAAGCACTGAGAGATACATGTGCAATATACCCAGAGGAGTACATAACTGGAAATACGTATCCAGTTATCAATGCTGATAACATTGTCAAGGTTCATCCCATGGCTATGGTGACCTTGGAATAGGGAGGGTTTACTGGCCAAAAAAGGTGGGTGTGCCTTCTGCAATTCCAGTAGAATGTCTGCTAGGTAATGATCTGAAGACCCCAGCAGGGGATGAGGTAGAAATGAGAACCCAAGCACGCAGTCCTGTGAATATCTGAATGGGTGTGTTTAAAAACAAGAGCACACAGCAACGCCCAGGGTGAAAAGGAGGAATTGGAGCCTGGAATAATGGCACAGTAATCCAAGAGAAAAGGAAAGAAGTCTGGGAAACCAAGTTCCAGTGAGACACAAGGTCAGGCCCCCTCCTCAGGGAGAAGACCTGTCAGCCCTGGAGGGAACTTAGCCCCAGGAACTTGGGCCTTACACAACAGAGCTCCTAGGCCTAAGGGGACCCTCTAGGGAAGATCTTTGATAGGGACAGAAGACCTGTCCCACTCTTGAGAGCCTGAGACAGCAAGCTGCTGACTAGGAAAATGGGGATGTCAGTGGCTCCCACCGAACTTGTGGGGAGGAGAGATTCCAGTGTACTGAGTCCAGAGACCCCATACCTGGTGCCACTAGTAGAGGTGTAGTACTTCAGCAGTATAGAATGTTCTTACCTTACCACATGACAACCCCCTAGCTGCCATCTTAGCCAGACTAAATCATGGAATAGGTTAGTCACCCACATCTACTGGCCAGGTATGACCCAGAGAGTGAAGGAGTTTTGCAGCTCCTCTGTTGCCTGTCAAACCAGTGGCAACACAGTTAACACACCAAATGCCCCCTTAATTACACTAATAGTTGTTGGGGTTCCTTATGAAAGGGTAGTGATGTACGAGTTACTTACCTTCGGTAACGATGTATCTGGTAGAGACGTCGTCTAGCCGCAGATTCCTTAACTTAGAATATCCCCAGGCGTGAGACTGGATTCGGAATTGTTTTGCAGCAGCACCTCTGCGCACATTGGGATGGCGCCACACGACCCCGCCCTGTCGTCGTCCTGATGTCGTCTTTGTATGTGACGTCAGCGAGGTCATATAAGTCCCTCCCAGCGCTCTGACGGCAGTTTTCTCCAGAGAAACTTTTGAGCGGCACAACACGGAGCCACCAACCAAAAACTGTGAAAGTATGGGAACAGTGTGCGAGGAATGAAAATTCCTTGAATAAAGAAGGATGGTGGAAGACACCATCCTAAAGACAGAATAGACATCCCCTACACAGTAAGTGGAGGCTGTGAGAAAGAGCCCCGCAAGCCAAGAGGAGGCCCGTTCCTGAGTGCAACAAGGGTAGAACATCTCAACAGACAGAAATAGACTGATAGTGCCATGTGGAACTGTGCCATTCATTAAGAACGGAACAAAGAAAGAACAACAGTCCACTGTAGGAAAGAAAAAAAGACTGTCCTTTCCCCTCTAAATACAGAGGTAGGAAACAGAGCACAACCAACCCTCAAAGAGGATGACCACAAGGAGACCAGGACCCCGAGGCAGTAGAGCAGACTGAAGGGAAGGGAACTGGAGAGGCAAACACATCTTCCCGTGAATAAAAGGCACAATATAACAGAAAAGAAGCCCCTCAGCAGAGGTTAACTGTGAGAAGTTGGCCTTATGTATGATGTCCACAATTCTGTGGGCACCTTGTATCAGTCCAAGCAATCCCTTATGGTGGTGGTTGTAAGTCAACCTTATAGACAAGCTATCCTAGGGGTAGCATGGACTAAGCAGCCTTCAGGCTAAACTCAAGAGGGCATGTGAAGCCAGCTATTTTACCATATGCAATCCTGTAATATCAAATGAAAGGACACCACACAAGTTATATATTATAAAAATATATGTATTTATTACTAGAATAATCCCCTGTACTCTTTATGAGTATAGAAGCACAAGCGTTTAAACAAAAGCACAGTTTAACATATGAAAGTTGCACAATTATGGATGAGGCCGGTGGCCACTCAAACCATATATTAAAAAAGTGGTATGAGTATCACTAATCGAACAGTGGTAAGGCCTGGGGCCTTGGGAATCGCTGGGACTACATTGGACTAACAGCAGTTAGGACGGGAGTAGCCCGCGGGATTCGGGTGCAGCGCTAAAAGCACAAGCATGCACCAATGCAAAGTCAATGGTGCGTGAAAGTTATCGAGTTACAGTTTTAGGAGTCTTCCGACTGGACTAGGATTACCAAACTTTAGACTTCGACACTAGAGGTGTAAACCACTACAGGAGCACCGGCGTTCAAGAGTTACCTCACCCACAGGAAGCGGGTGCACAGGTGCAAAGTCGTGTCGGGTTTCGTCGCGTAGATCTATGGAGCCTGGAGATGAAGATGCTGCAGGCGGCCAGAAGAAAAGTGTCCGGTGTGATCCAAGGGTGGATCGAAGATGTAGAGTACCTGAAAGCAGAGGGGACAGAGTCTGGGTCACTCAGCAGTGACCAGGGTGGAACCAGGCAATGTCGGGCGCAATCAGGTGGTTGTCGAAAAGCTTGTCTCCGCTGCCACGTGGACTCTGGGGCACAGAGGATGTCCAGGAGTGTATCACCAGCTGCCCCACGAAGGCTCTCGCTGTCGGCGGTGTCGGCTTCCGGATCAGAGCAAACAGACCTTGGCAAATGCAACCCACGCAGGATTCGAAGATCGCTTCTTACTCGGACCAGCAAGGTCAGAGAGGGTGCTCCTTTTCAGGGGAGCGGGGGCCAGTCTGGAGCAACCTAGGCTAGCAGAGCAAATTCAAAGGTGCATCGGTACTGGGGCCACTAGCCAAAGGGCAAGCGACCAGACCAACGCGTTGAGCAGAAAAATGCAAAAGGGACCCACGCAGCACTCGGTGAGTGCGGAGGGGAGAGCTTTGGTGCAAAAGCTGCTCAAGGCTGGGGCTTCTCAAACCCAAATGCACAGCGTCGAGGGAGCCTCGGGAGCTGCATGGTCAGCACTTCGTAGTTTTTCCAAGATGGCCGGCCCCACACTTCAGGTCGCCTCCACGGGTCTCAGATTCGCTGGGACTGTGGATCGGGCTGTTGGAAGGCAGGAAAACTGGGTCTTGTTGATCTCTGTCGCTCAAGTTCTGGTGGGAACTGCAACAAAGCAAACGGTGAGGCGCTGGATGGTGCATGTTTGCACAGGGTGGTCACTCCTTGACCACAAGGGAGATTCTTCAGTCTTCCACGTCGAGTGGGATGTCGAAGGGTCCAGAGTTTCGTTTCATAAGTTTCAGTCAGGATAATCTGATGCTCCTGGGCACAGCTCATACCTTTATTCCAAATCAAGGGGCTGGATTACCTGCTAGGTCCCTCCTATGGGTGGGACCCAGGAGGAAGGGGGTGGTTACACCCCTTTCCCTTTGTCCAGTTTCGCGCCAGAGCTGGGACTGGAGTGTCCCAGCACCGGTTTGAACTGGACTATGCATGGGAAGCCTTGTGCTCCCCAGGCAGCGTCTAGTTTCATTCAACCCTCCCTGCTACAATCCACTATCTCCTGTCTGGGGTGGTGTGACACCTCCCTGTGACAGGATATCTATTGTCCAGGCCTCCTCTGCCGGAGTTTCGGTCAGCAGCAGGAGGCCAGACTCGTGTCTGTGGCAGCAGCATCCATTTTGTGATGCTGGGGATTTGGTTAGATTTAACCGCGTTTAAGCAAAGTAACATGTCTTCTCCCTCTAGAAGGGTGGAATGCTACCCCCGTCGCCAGGACTGGCGAGGGGGTAGTATTCCAAAGCGTATGACACCTTACACAACATGTTTTGATAAAGCCAAACCAAAGTTAGCAAGTAACCGCAAGGATTATAATGCACTCAAGAGTGTATGGTATGGCAATATCCCGGAACAGCTAAGTGAGTTGGTCCCGACAGCTGCAGACACGCTCAGCTCATGCTAGAGCACCATCTCACATAAAACCAATCACTCTGCCGCCAGGATTGTTAAGGCCTGCCATAGGAGTGACACATATATATATATATATATATATACAGTGTACCTTAGGTACCCAGGGCATAGGTGCACCTAGGGCCTACCAGGGGCTGCAGCATGTATTATGCCACCCCTGGCTGGCCATCCAAATCTGACACAACTGGCTGATCAATCAGCTGGGGCAAGGTGGTGTAATCACCCTTTGCTTTAGATATAGTATCCCTATATCTAACCCTAAAATGGACACATATCCTCCTATCAGTCACTCCTATGGCAGGCCTTATCAATCCTGAAGGCAGAGTGCTTGGAATTATGTGAGATGGTGCTCTAGCATGAGCTGAGCCTGTCTGCAGCTTTCGGAACCAAGTCCTTTAGCTGTTTCCATGATAACGCTATACCATATACTCTTAAGTGCATTATAATCCTTGCGGTTATTGCCAACTTTGGTGTAACATTATCAAAACATGTTGAGTAAGGTGTCATACGAATTGGAATACTACCCCCTCGCCAATTCTGGCGACGGGGGTAGCATTCCACCCTTCTAGAGGGACACGACATGTATGTAACTGTGAACCCCGGTTAAAGTTAACTCGAGCCTCAGCATCACAAAATGGATGCTGCCACCACAGACACAAGTCTGACCTCCTGCTGCTGGGAGTCCTTCCAGTGAGGGAGGCTTGGACAAAGGGTTTCCTGCCTTGGGAGGTGCTAGCACCACCCCAGAAAGGATTTTGTGTATTAGGTAGGACAGGGCTGAAAGGAATGAGACATGCCTGGGCACACAAGGTGTCCCTGTGCATACTCCGGTCTAAACCAGTTCCTGGGGCACTCCAGCCCCAGAGCTGGCGCAAGACCGGACAAAGGATAGGGGGTGTAACCACCCCCCTTCCTGGTCCCAACCAGAGGAGGGACCTAGTCATAGTACAGCCCCCTTTAGCCAGATAAAGGTAGGAGCTGGTCCCATTCCAAATTAGATTATCCTGAACAACTTTACAAGAAGAAACTCTGGACTTCGACGTTCTGCTCCACAGAAGACTGAAGAAATCTCCCTTGTGGGCAAGGAATGTCCACCCTGCACCAGCAGGCACCATCAGCGTCCAGCGGCTTCCCTTTGTCGTCTTCCTTCAAGGATCCAGACTTCAGAGCCCGACGAGACCCGGATTCCAAGACCTCTCCGACCTCTACCTACATCTGCAGCACAGCTGAGATCCGTGGGTGCGACAAGACACGCGGGACCGGCCATCTTGAAAGAAGCAGCACTTCGCTCCAGCACGACTTCTGAGGTCACCTCGTCCAAGTGCTTTGGGGACTGAGAAGCCCCGACCCCGAGCAGCTCCTGCACCGAAGACCAGCCCTCCAGCATCCACGAGATCTGCGTGGGGCCCCTCTGCCTGTTTGCTGCTCGACGCGTTGTCTGGTCACTTGCCGGCTGGCTAGTGACCTCCTAGACGACGAAACCCGAAATCTTCACTGCTGGTCTGGTTGCTCCAGACTGGCCCTTGCTCCCTTCCAAAAGAGGAGCACCCCGGACCTTCCTGTTCCACTCCAGATGCCGTTTCCACCCACCGCGTGGGTTGCCTTTGCCAAGGCCTGTTGAGTCCAAACCCGGATCCGACACCGCCGACAGCGAGAGCCTGCGTGGGACAGCTCGTGCCTCCATCCTGGTCATCGAAGACACCACCTGGTCCACGTGGCTGCAGAGACAAACGTCCACCCTCACCTGATCGCGACGACGACATCTGGTTCCACTCCTGGTTCCACTCCAGTCACTGGGTAGTGACTTTGAACATTGTCCCCTCTGCTTTCAGGTTCTTCTCTTCACTGATCCACCCTTGGATCACACCGGACATCTTCTTCCTGATCGCCTGCAGCATCTTTTTCTCCAGGCTCCATAGAACCCGACACGATTTGGTAAATATGCACCCGCAGCCCGTGGGTGAGGTAACACGAGCATTTCGGTGCTCAAGAGTAGCTGAACTCTCCTAGTGTCCAGTTCCACAGTCGTTTTAGTTCTACCTAGTCAGGATTGTCCGTACTCACCTTTTTCTTGAACTGTACTGTCCATAGACACTGTTACGCATCTCGCTTGTGAGCTCAAACTCTGCACACGCGTTCCGTGGGCCTTACCCTAGATATCGGTTCGCAGAACGGGGAGGATGCGTGGGTCGGTAAGGAATATATCACCAACTAATGTCTCTTACAGATTTATCGTTACACAAGTAATAACTTGTGCATCTGAAAGAGACACGTTAGTGATAGATTCCTTACCTTAGAATAGATACCCAAGCAATACCAACCCCGGTGGAGGGTCTGGGAACCAATTATCACACCAGAAAGTCCTAGAGGACGGATTGGCCAAAGAAGCCATCCCTCCGAACTTGGCTGTCCTGGCAGTAGTGTCTTGCAAACATGTGCAGCGAAGCCCACGTAGCTGCCTGGCAAATGTCCTGCAAGGGCACACCTCGGCCCAAAGCAGTTGTAGTCTCTGTGGCTCGAGTGGAATGAGCCCTCAGCCCCACAGTGGGTTCCTTCTTAGCCAAGGAATAACACGCCTGGATACACAAGATGATCCACCACAAGATGGTCCGCTTGTGCACCGCTTTCCCCTTCTTAGCGCCCACGTAACCAACAAAGAGTTGGTCATCCACCCGGAACTGGCGTGTGCGATCCAAAAAAAAAGAGAGCGCACGTTTTGGGTCCAGACGGTGGAGCCTCTCTTCCTCTCTCGAGCGATGCGGAGGCGGAAAGAAGGTGGGCAGGGTGATAGATTGCCCAATGTGGAAGGCCGTGACTACCTTGGGAAGGAAGGAGGGCCTTGTCCGTAACACAACCTTGTCCGGATGGACTGAAAGGAAGGGAGGTTTACAAGATAGAGCCTGGAGCTCACTCACTCTCCTGGCAGAGGTGATGGCTACCAGGAAGGCAGTCTTCAAAGTAAGAAGGCGAAGAGGACAGTTGTGGAGTGGCTTGAAGGGAGCGTACATCAGAAATGTAAGAACCAAGACCAAGTCCCACTGAGGCATCACAAAGGGCACAGGAGGGTATGTATGCGTGATGCCTTTCAGGAATCGATTAACGATAGGGGACTTGAACAAAGAAGGTTGATCAGGTAGCCTCAAAAAGGCTGAAAGAGCAGAAAGGTAGCCCTTGATAGTGCCCAGAGCAGAGCCCTGCTGGGCAAGTGAGAGAAGAAAGAGAAGAACCTCAGAGAGAGGGGCATTGAGGGGATCCACAGCCTTTGCTGTGCACCATGCCACAAATCTGTTCCACCTACAGGCGTATACCGACTTTGTGGAGGGACGCCTGGCTGCCAGAATGATGTTACAAACTTCAGGAGGCAAGTCAAATGGCCTCAACTGTCGCCGCTCAATCTCCAAGCATGGAGGTGGAGACTGGACAGGTTCGGGTGGCGGACCGTCCCCTGCTGCTGCGACAGAAGGTCCTCCTGAAGAGGCAGACGAACCGGGGGATCGACTGACATACTGAGTAGCTCGGGATACCAGTACCTTCGTGCCCAGTCCGGAGCCACAAGGATGACTTGTGCCCGGTCGCGCCTGATCTTCTTCAGCACTCTGGGCAGAAGTGGTATAGGCGGAAAGGCGTACAACAGACCGCAACTCCACTTGCGACGAAAAGCATCTCTGAGCGAGTGCCGCCTTGGAAATTCCAACGCGCAGAACTGATGACATTGCGCGTTGTCTTCGGTGGCGAATAGATCTAACCAAGGCTCTCCCCACTGCAGAAAGAGGCCTTGCGCCACGTCCGAGTTCAGACGCCATTCGTGATCCATCATGCACCGGTGGCTGAGTTAGTCCGCCCTGGCGTTCAGAGAACCTGCCAGGTATTGAACCACCAGAGTCACGCCCTGATGTTCCAGCCATTGCCAGAGGAGCAGAGCCTCCTGGCAGAGGGTCCACGACCCCACCCCGCCCTGTTTGTTGCAGTACCACATGGCGGTGGTGTTGTCCATGAACACCTGCACTACACTCCCCCGGACAGAGGGGAGGAATGCTTTCAGTGCTAGACGAATCGCCCGCAGCTGCAAAAGGTTGATATGGAGCCGGGACTCCGCCGGAGACCAGAGGCCTCTGATCTCCGCCTCTCCCATGTGGCCTCCCCAGCCCTGGAGGGACGCGTCCGTCACAACTACGTGCTCCGGTTGGGGAAGGGAGAGGGATCTGCCGCTGACCCAATCGTGGTCCGTGAGCCACCACTGCAGCTGTCTCGCAGTGCCCTCCGAGATCAGGACATGGTCGGACAGGTTGCCCTGATGCTGGGCCCACTGAAACTTCAGGTCCCACTGCAGAGCCCGCATCCGCCACCGGGCGTGATGCACCAGAAGGATGCAGGAAGCCATCAGCCCCAGAAGCCGCAGCATCAACCTGACCGAAACCCGGGATAAAGGCTGGAAGATTGTAATCAGAGCCTGTATATCCCGAACACCCTGCTCGGGTGGGTAAACCCGAAACTGCGCCGAGGCGAGAACCACTCCGATGAAAAGGAGCTTCTGAGAGGGGCACAAGTGTGACTTCGGCACATTGATGGAGAACCCCAGCTAGTGCAAGAGGTCTGCCGTTGTCTGGAGGTGGATGACGACTGTCTGGGGCGAGCCCGCCTTCAACAACCAGTCGTCGAGGTAGGGAAAGACTGGGACCCCTAACCGGCGCAGATGAGCTGCGACCACCGCCATCACCTTCATGAACACCCGTGGGGCGCTGGTAAGGCCGAAGGGGAGCACGGTTAACTGAAAGTGCTCATGGCCTACCGTGAACCGCAGGTAACGCCAGTGGGCCGGCAGGACGGGATGTTAAAATAGGCGTCCTGCAAGTCCAACGCTACCATCCAGTCTCCTGGGTCCAGGGCAGCTAAGACCTGAGCCAGAGTCAGCATCTTGAACATCTCCTTCTGGAGGAAGCCCTTGACGTTCCGTAGGTCCAAGATAGGGCGTTGAGGTACTGGGTTTTTCAGAACCGGTACTGATCCGGTAACCCAGCGGTGTCAGGGATAACACCCGTAGACCTCGAGTTCTTTCCTGATTCAGACCACAGAAACACGAGTCTTCTAGGTGAAATCAAGGATCAAATTTATTGGCTGCAACCAGGTAACAAGCGTCCTAGAAGTACAACAGCATGTATGTTCTCAGGAGACTGCTCAAATGTACAAAGCCTGGTCTCTTCTTTTATACATCTTTTTAGGCTTCAGGCAACATTCTTAAGTTTACGGCGCAAACATTCTAGAATTTACAGTGAGCTATTCACATATTTTCATTACAAGAGAAAAAGCAGAGTCATGGTGACATGTATACATTTAGTGTGTCCAGTTCGTGATCAATTACCGGGCCAGGCCCAACATTTCCATCAGATATCGGTGTACCCTCAATAAAACCCGGGCTCCTCCTCATCATAAAGAAAAAGAGAAGAACAGAGCAGAGCCAGGTGTGAGCAAGATTTGGGCAGGGTGTGTGTGCGATGTACGCGATTTATGGCCTGTTGTGTGTTGATGCTATCTTGTTCGGCCACTGGGAGAGGAACTGACCAAACAGGTTTGGCTTGGGGCGATGGCTTCAGCTTGACCAGGTCACAGGGAAGTCGATTAAGGTGTACGTGTCCTTGATATCAAATTCAGCTGCAGTTGCAAGCCTATGTGAAGGGCAACATATAAGATGGATGCCAAAACGCAAAATGGCGGTCAAGGGTTCAGAAACGAAAATGACGATTTTGTGGTGAAATCGTTACCTGATTGTGACGCAAATGCTTGTGCACAATGTACTTACTAGTCATTATCGGTATTTTGGCATAAAAATCGTCAAAATACGACAAAGTTTATTTCACGGGTTCCAGAATATTTCAGGAACTACAGCGTAGGCCCCCTTTGCCCTTCTTGGGTACCAGAAAGTAGTGGGAGTAGCAAACACGTCCTACTTCTGGCCCAGGAACGCGCTCGATGGCCCCCTTGGCCAAGAGGCCCGAAACTTCCTCCTGCAGAAGCCGCAAGTGATCCCAAGATACGTGGCGGTATTGCGGTGGCATGGCTTGAGGGGTCGTCTCGAAGGGGAGGGAGTAGCCCCTCCGGACGATCTGCAGCACCCACCTGTCCGAAGTGACAGTCCGCCAGTGAGAGTGGTGATGGCGAACCCTGCCCCCCACTGGCGTCACATGGGCCGAGAAGCACGGACTAGGAGGGTTTGGGCGGATGCTGCGGGGGAAGGTGTGGACTGGCCTCGCCGTTGTCCCCGACCGCCTCCACGGCGGTTTCCATGGCCGCCACCGCGCCGGATGTTAGTCTGCGGCGAGTGGCTGGCAGCACGTGTGGGGGCGCCCTTTCCTTGGCCACGAAAGGAGCGAAAGGCACCCATTTGCTGGCGCGGGGCCGAGAGGCCCAAGGACTTGGCCGTATCCCTGGAGTCCTTAAAGCGCTCAAGCGCATGGTCTGCCTTGTCGCCAAAAAGGTGACGGCCATTGAACGGCATGTCCATCAGAGTGTTTTGGACATCTGCCGAAAAGTTGGCGGACCTCAGCCAGTCGTGACGTCTCACCGCCACCGTCGTTGCCATCGCTCTGCCGCGTGAGTCGGTGGTATCCAGCCCACACCGGATAGAATATTTGGCTGCATCTTGGCCCTCCACAAGGGCTTGGCTGAGTTTGGCCCGTACCTCCAACGTACACTCAGGCAGCCCTTCCGCAACCGTCTCCCACAGAGATTGGGTGTAGCGGCCCAAGAGGCATGCGGTGTTGGAAGACCACAGTCCCAAACTAAGGGAGGAGAATATTTTCTTTCCATAATTCTCATACCTCTTGGATTCCCTGTCTGGCGGAGCCGACGGGAATGCGGCCTGGGAATTGGAGGCCTGGATGACCAGGCTCTCAGGGGTGGGGTGGGTGGACAGGAAACATGGGTCGCCCAGGGCCGGGCGGTGGCGTCTAGCCACGTTCCTATCTACGGGCGAACCCGTAGCGGGCCTGGACCAAGTGCCCAAAAGAACGTCCGTCAAGGCCTCATTAAAGGGCAGTCGAGGCTCGGCCGAGCTTGACTGCGGTTTAAGGACCTCAGTGAAGAGGTTAGTCCTCACTGCCGCGACGGGGAGTTCAAGGCCCAAGGCCTTGGCAGCCCTCATCAACACCACACTATATGTTGCCCCCTCCTCCGAAGCCACGGTAGGAGGGGAGACAAAACCAGTGTCTGGAGAGGTGTCCAGGCCACTGGCCTCTCCAAGGTCTCCTGCCCAGTCCTCATGAGACTGACACCCCTTGGTCAGAGGGTCCTCAGACCCCTCCCAATCCTCCTCATCACCCATCTCCTGATACTCAGGGTTGTCAATCAATGGGGCCTGTTCGTAGAAGTGAAAATCTCCATACGGCGTCGAAAGCGGCGCCCAGCTGCGCTGTTCCGATGCCGGGACAGGAGCAAGGGAGGCATCGGGGCCGGCGCCGCCCGAGGACGGCGCCGGGGGTGACACCAGACGGACCGACACCGGGGCGTCGTAAGGTCCACCGGTGACGATCAAGAGCCCGAAGAAGGTCCAGTGGGGTCCCGCGACACCGGGCCCGAAGGCGACAGCGGCGCCGGGACCGCTTGACCTTGCGGCGCCGGCGCCGAAGGCGCCGGCGGTGTCGGGACCGTGGGGCCCTGCAGCGCCGGGCCCGAAGGCTCCGGCGGCGTCGGGGCCGAAGCACCCGACGGCGTCTGGGCCGGAGCCCCTGACCCGCTAGGGGCCCCAGACCGGTCCGCTGGGCCCGAAGGCGCCGCGGAGCCCGTCGGAGGAGAAAGGGACCTCATGGCCATGAGGAAGCTCTCGATCTCCTCCGGCGTCGCGTCTTGCCCAGGGACCGGAGGGTGTGGGGCGGGTCGCGACGAAGGAGCCACGTGGGCGGTGTCACCCGAACCCCCGGCCACATCGTGCGAGCGTCGGGGGGAGTCAGAAGAGCGATGACGCCTCTTCGACTTTTGAGCTTCTTACCTGACGACGACTTCGAACCGGAGGAGTGGGGCTGACTCCCGGAGCTGTGGTGGCTCCGTCCCCGCGACCTGTCCCTCGACCTCCCGTGGGACCGGGACCTCACGCGGCGCGGGGCCGACTGCCGGAGTTCGAGTCGCCTGCGGGACCGCTCCCGCCTGGCTTTCGAAGAGAGGGCCTGGCAGTCGGAGCAGGCCTTGTCGTCGTGGTCGACGCCTAGACATGTTAGGCACAGGTGGTGAGGACCCGTGACCGACATCGTGTGGTCGCAATCCTCGCAGTGCTTGAAACCAGGCATCCCAACGGCACCGATCGGAGTCGCAAGACTTCGAGAAAGGATCAAAAATGATCTAAAAAAGTAAGTCAAAAATTGACTAGGGTTACTGCTTTTTTCAGATCTGCGCTGGCTGGCGCGGAAAAAAGAAGAACTGACGTCAGCACGCGGAGGCGGCGTCTAAGTACTCCTACGACGTCATCACGGCGCCCACGACGCCGACGACGGACGTGGAGCCGCAGACGACACCTACCGACGCGCAAGGGTACTGCTACGCAAAAGTTTCCGGATCCAGTCTGACGCCTGGGGGTATTCTAAGGTAAGGAATCTATCACTAACGTGTCTCTTTCAGATAAATCCCCACCCCCCCCCGAAATAAAAGTGGAAATGAAACAAGGCAAACCTGTTCATAGAACAACTGGAAAGAAAACATTATCTGATATCGCTGCCAAGGACTCCAATGAAGACCTCCATACCCCTTCGATCCATATGGGGATAGAGCAGCTTGTCGATAGTAGACAGGAAGGGAACTTTTGGGGCATGCTTGAAATCATGAAGACAACCCTACTAGATCCTATTCTGCAAAAAATAAGTTCAGTAGAAGCTAGATTATTAAAACTAGAGGGCATGGTTAGCTGGCACTCGCAGGCTACACTGGCAGTTAGTTGGAAGACAAGTACAGACCATTTAGCAATTAGGGGAATAGGTACGGGGATAGGTTCATCTGC
This sequence comes from Lissotriton vulgaris, assembly GCF_964263255.1. NCBI lineage: Eukaryota > Metazoa > Chordata > Amphibia > Caudata > Salamandridae > Lissotriton > Lissotriton vulgaris. Next base: position 1,081,676,805 of record NC_141691.1, on the reverse strand, counting down.
TATCCCTGTTGCAAATAGAGCCACTTCAGACAAGAGTAGCTCTAATATCTCTATGCCTAGTAGTGTTGATATTCCTGCTCGCACTGGTCAGCCCCCCCCCCCCAAGAGTAGAGTGTTCTGTTCCTTCAAGGGTCAGGAATCTAGAGAACAGGGAGGTACAACCAACGAGTGTGAGAAGTTGGCCTGGTATATGATGTTCACTATTCTAGTGAACACCTTGCACCAGTCCAAACAACCCTTATGGTGATGGTTGTAAGTCAACCTTATAGACCAGCTATCCTAGTGGTAGCGTGAACAGAACAGTCTTAGGCTAAAAGACTCTTGAGGGCGTGTAAAGCCAGCTGTTTTACCATATGTAACCCCTTGAATACCAAATGAAAGGACACCACACAGGATATATATACAATATATATGTATTTATTCACTAACACACTCCTCTGAACTGTTTATGAGATCAGAGGCCAAAGCACATAACAAGTTACTTAATCAGAATACTTTAAGTTGCACAAAATACAGTTAGGCCCTAGGGGCGAAGCAAACCATATACTAAGAAAGTGGTATAAGTACCACGTCACGAGAAAAGGAAAGGACTAGGGCCTGGAGAATCGCTGGAGCTACACTATCTGAACCTTAGGTTAGGAGTAGGAGGCCCAGAGGCCCACAGGCGGCGCATGCAGTGTCTTTACACACACACGTGTGAGTCAATGTTAAGTCAATGGGAACTTAGAGTTTAGAAAAAGAAGGATTTAGGACACTTCCGGTTTATCTAGGAGGAAACAAATAAAAACCTAGACACTTGGATAGTCAATACCCTTGGGAGCACCGAAGTACCCGCGTTACCTCACCCACAGGAAGCGGGTGCATAGGTGTGAAGATGTGTCGGGTTTCGCCGTTGAAGCCTATGGAGACCTGGAGGGAAAATGCTGCAGGCGACCAGTAGGAAGATGTCTGGGTGGATCAAAGGGTGGATCGAGGATGAAGAAGACCTGAAAGCAGGGGGGCCAGAGTCTGGGTCACTAGCCAGGGGTGGAACCAGGAAGGAACCAGACGACGCCGAGCCAGGAGGCGTCGAGGACGACCAGATGCTGGAGAGGAGCTGTCCCACAAAGGTTCTCGCAGATGGAGGGGTCGACAGCCGGATTGGAGTCAACAAGCCTTGGCAAAGGCAACCCACGCAAGATTCAAAGAAGGCTTCTGATGCAGACCAGCAAGGTCTGAGATGCCTCACCATTGCAGGGAGGCAAGGGCCAGTCTGGAGCAACCAGACCAGTGAGTTGATTCAAAAGGATCATCGTCACAGAGGCTACAAGCCAGCGGGCCAGCAACCGGACAACGCGTCGAGCAGAACACAAGCAGAAGGACCCCACGCAGAACTCGTGGAGTGTGGAGGGCTAATCCTTGGTGCAGGTGGAGCTCGGATTCGGGGCTTCTCAATCCCCAGTGCACAGCTGCGAGGATACCTCAGGAGCTGCACAGTTAGCAAGTTGTGGACTTTTCAAGATGTCTGGTCCCACGTGTCTCGTCGCCTCCACGGATCTCAGCTATGCTGCAGACGTGAAGAGAGGGTCAGAGAGGTCTGGAAGTCTGGGTCTTGTCAGGCTCTGTGCTCGGGTCCCTGCGGGAGCGTCGACAAAGCAAGCCGTTGATTTGCTGGATGGTGCCTGGTTGCCCAGGGTGGTCACTCCTTGGCTACAAGGGAGATTCTTCAGTCTTCAGCTTCAGCAGAACGTCGAAGGTCCAGAGTTTCGTTTCAAGTCCTGGGGCTCAGCTCCTACCTTTATACAACTAAAAGGGGCTGGAATACTTTCTAGGTCCCTCCTATGGGTGGGACCAGGAAGGGGGGTGGTTACACCCTCTCCTTTGTTCAGTTTTGCGCCAGAGCTGGGGCTGGAGTGCCCCAGCAACCGGTTTGAACTGAGGTATGCATGGATCACCTAGTGTGCCCCAGGCAGTGTCTCATTCTATTCAGCCCTCCCTGTCTGAATACGCAAAGTCCTGTCTGGGGTGGTGCTTGCACCTCTCCAGGCAGGAAAGCTATAGTCCAAACCTCCGTGACTTGAAGGACTCCCAACAGCAGGAGGGCAGACTTGTGTCTGTGGCAGCAACGTCCATTTTGTGACGCTGGGGCTCTGGTTAACTTTAACCGGGATAGTCAGCAACAACTTGTCTTCTCCCTCTAGAAGGGTGGAATGCTACCTCCGTCGCCAGAATTGGTGAGGGGGTAGTATTCCAAAGCGTATGACACCTTACACGACTTATTTTGATAAAGCCAAACCAGAGTTAGCATTTAACCGCGAGGATTATAATGCACTTAAGAGTATACGGTATGGCAATATCATAAAACAGCTATAAGGACATGGTTCCGAAAGCTGCAGACAGGCTCAGCTCATGCTAGAGCACCATCTCACATATAACCAAGCACTCTGCCTCCAGGATTGTTAAGGCCTGCCATAGGAGTGACTTATAGGTTACTGTGTGTCTATATAAAAGGGTAGATATAGGAATACTATACCTAAGCAAGGGGTGAGTACACCACCTTGCCCCAGCTGATTGATCAGCCAGTTGTATCAGTTTGAGTGGCCAGCCAGGGGTGGCATAATACATGCTGCAGCCCCTGGTAGGCCTTGGTTACACCTATGCCCTGAGTACCTAGGGTACACTTCTACAGGGGCCAACATGGTGAATCAATTCCCAATTGGGGATGTACCTAGAGTACATGGTGTGAATTTAGAGAGAGTGCATCTGGGCTATGGGTCTGATTAGCAGGCCCACAGCCACATCTAAGTCGAAAACCAGTAAAGCAAAAGCAAAAAGTGGGGGTGACCATAGGAAGCAGACCCTACTCTCCTACAACGAGACTCCCAGTTAATGATTTGCCTCCAGAATCCACCCCCTATGTAGTGGTTTTGGAGAGTGTCCCTTCCCTCCCGCAAGGAGCTAATGAGGACTATGGGCAGTTAATAAATAAATTAACTCACCGGTTCACACAACACCACTATGGGGGCCCGTGTGTAGGAAGGTGGCTACCTGACTATGGTTACCCCAGATTTATTTGCCTTGTGTTTAGCTGGTTTTCGACTTAGTTGGCCTGGTTCCCTGCTAATCAAGGCCCCAGGCTATCTGCTCTCTCTGTAAAATGGATTCCATGTACCCTAGGTGCATAACTAGATTGGCTTGGGTCACCTTATCAGCCCCTGTACAGAGCACTATAGGTGCCCAAGGCCTACCAGGGGCTGCAGCATAACTTTTGCCACCCCTGGCTGGCTATCTAAAATTGACACAACTGGCTGATCACTCAGCTGGGGCAAGGTGGTGTAATCACCCCTTGCTTAGATATAGTATGCCTATATCTAAACCTATCTGGACACATATGCACCTATCAGTCACTCCTATGGCAGGCCTTAACAATCCTGGAGGCAGAGTGCTTGGTTTTATGTGAGATGGTGCTCTAGCATGAGCTGAGCCTGTCTGCAGCTGTCGGGATCAATTCCCTAAGCTGTTCCGGGATAATGCCATACCATGTACTATTAAGTGCATTATAATCCTTGCGGTTATATGTTAACTTTGGTTTGGCTTTATCAAAACATGTCGTGTAAGGTGTCATATGATTTGGAATACTACCCCCTTGCCAGTCCTGGCGACAGGGGTAGCATTCCACCCCTCTAGAGGGAGGCGACATGTTACTTTGCTAAAACGCGGTTGATTTTAAAAGAGCCTCAGATCCACAAAATGGATGCTTCTGCCACAGACACAAGTCTGACCTCCTGCTGCTGACCGAAACTCAGCAGAGGAGGCCTGGACAAAGGCTTTCCTGTCGCAGGGAGGTGTTACACCACCCCAGACAGGAGATAGTGGATTGTAGCAGGGAGGTTTGAAAGAAACCAGACACTGCCTGGGGAGCACAAGGCTGCCCCTTGCATAATCTGGCCAAACCGGTTCTGGGGCACACCAGCCCCTGTCCCAGCGCGGCCTGGATCAAAGGAAAGGGGGGTATCCACCCCCTTCCTGGGTCCCACCCATAGGAGGGGACCTAGCAGGTAATCCAGCCACCTAGATTGGTATAAGAATGGGAGCAGTGCCAACGCACTCAGATTATCCTGATGAAACATAAGAAACGAAACTCTGGACCCTTCGACATCCTACTCGACGTAGAAGACTGAAGAATCTCCCTTGTGGTCAAGGAGTGACCACCCTGTGCAAACAGGCACCATCCAGCACCTCGACGTCTGCTTTGTTGCAGTTCCCGCCGGAACTCGAGCGACAGAGATCGACGAGATCAAGCTTGCCTGCCTTCGTACAGCCCAATCCACAGTCCCTGCAGAGCTGAGACCCGTGGAGGCGACCGGAAGCATGGAGCACGCCATCTTGAATAGACCACGAGACGCTGACTGTGCAGCCCACGAGGGACCCTCGAAGCTGTACACCGGGGTTTGAGAAGCCCCAACCCTGAGCCACTCTTGCACCGAAGCTCACCCCTCTACACTCAACGAGTGCTGCGTGGGGCCCTTCTGCTTTCTTTGGCTCAACGCGTTGGCCCGGTCACTTGCCAGCTGGCTTGTGGCCCTCGTGCCGGCGAAAACCTAAAACCGACTTGTGATTCTGGTTGCTCCAGACTTGCACCCGCTCCTCTGAAAAGGAGCACCCGCTCTGATCCTCCTGGTCCGAGTGAGAAGCAATCTTCCAGTCCTGCGTGGATTGTTCTTGTCAAGTGTTGTTTGCTCAGATCTTGAAGCCGACAGCGCCGACGGTGAGAGCCTGCGTGGGACAGCTCGTGACCCGCTCCTGGACGTCGCAGATGCCCCAGAGCCCACGTGGCAGTGGAGAGAAGCTCCTCGACAACCACCTGATTGCGCCCGACATTGCCTGGTTCCGTCCTGGTTCCACCCTGGTCACTGCTGAGTGATCCAGACTCTGTCCCCTCTGCTTTTAGGTACTTTACGACTCTGATCCACCCTTGGATCACACCGGACACTTCTCCTTCACATCGCCTGCAGCATCTTCAGCTTCAAGCACCAACAACCTGCGTGATGAAACCCGACGCCACTTCGACCCTATGCACCCGCTTCATGTGGGTGAGGTAACTCAGCAACGCCAGTGTTCTCACACTGGTACACACCTCTAGGGTCTGTGTCTAAAGTTTGGTCCTTCTAGGTTCAGCTGAAGTATCCTTAAACTCTATTTGTGTAACTTTTACGCACCATTGACTTAACATTGGTGAATGCATGTGCTTTAAGCGCTGCACCCGAATCCCGCAGGCTTTTCCCGACATCAGCATTGCTTGTCCCGACTGCTCCCAGCGATTCCCTAGGCCCTAGGCCTAACCACTGTTCGATTGGTATCTCTTATACCACTTTCTTAATATATGGTTTGAGTGGCCACCCGTCCTGATCCATAATTGTGCAACTTTGTATGTTATACTGTGCTTTTGATTTAACGCTTGTACCCCTTTGCTCATAAAGAGTACTGGGGATTTTTTTAGAAATAAATACATATATTTTTATAATATATACTTGTGTGGTGTCCTTTCATTTGATATTACAGGATTGTGATTGGTAAAACAGCTCGCTTAACACGACCTCTTGAGTTTAGCCTTTAAGGCTGCTTAGTCTATGCTACCATTAAGATAGCTTGTCTATAAGGTTGACTTACAACCAGACACCATAAGGGAGTTTTTGGACTGATACAAGGTGGTTCCAGAATTGGAAACATCATATATCAGGCCAACTTCTCACACCGTGTGGCTAAAAACATACTTATGGCCCGTAGGGTGAGCTGGATTTGGAGCTCGCGTAAAATGGGTACGGGCGACTGTGTCATTGTAAACTTTGATAACCCTCACTTTGTGGGCAGGCTCTTAGCCAGGGACACCTGCCTTGCTCCTTCTTCTGGATCTGCCATTAGGGTTTTACCACTGGGCTTCTTTTATAAACCAGTCCCCCTTAGGGACACGTTTCACAATATCCCCATGGCAGCTTCACGAAGTGGGTGGTCAAATAGAATAGTACCCAAACAACAGTTCACTCTTTTGGCTCACTCATCCTCTGTAACAGATGGTCATATTGGTGTCGGCTCCTCTCTGGAACTAACTAACAGATTTTCTGCTTTAACTGGGATGGAGGAGTGCAGCTGACTAATGATTCCCACGCCCTCCGATAATGAGCCTGTTGTACTAACCCAGGCCCCTGTAGAGGTAGATGAGAGGTGTTTAGGTGAGTTCTCCAATAATTTTCTATCTTGGAATATTGCAGGGCTGGGAAATAATCTTTAATATCCAATGTGGGTGCGATTTGTGAAGCAATTCCTGGTAATCAGCCTTCAAGAAACGTGGTCGGTGGACTGCGGTCTATTCCTGGAAGGCTATAAGGCTTTTTTGGTCCCAGCTACTCCCTCTGTGAGTGGAAGACACAAGGGAGGTCTTGTCGCACAAGTTACTACTTGTGTAACGATCTATCTGTAAGAGACATTAGTTAGTGATAGATTCCTTACCTTAGAATATCCCCAGGCGTCAGACTGGATCCGGAAAATTTTGCGTAGCAATACCCCTGCGTTCCGGTAGGCGTCGTCCGCGGCTCCGCGTCCGTCGTCGGCGTCGTTAGCGCCAGAATGACGTCGTCGGAGTACTTAGACGCGCCCATGCGCGCTGATGTCAGTTCTGATACACAGCTTTTCCGTGCCAGATACGCAGAGCCATGATAGAACCAACACTGGTGCCATGAAACTAGGGCCCTGAAAGGGGATGACCTTAACCCTAGATATCGGTTCGCAGAACGGGGAGGATGGGTGGGTCGGTAAGGAATCTATCACTAACTAATGTCTCTTACAGATATATCGTTCGACAAGTAGTAACTTGTGCATCTGAAAGAGACACGTTACTGATAGATTCCTTACCTTAGAATAGATACCCCAGCAATACCAACCCCGGTGGTGGGTCTGCGAACCAATAATCACACCAGAAAGTCCTGGAGGACGGAACGGCCAAAGAAGCCATCCCTCCGGACTTGGCTGTCCAGGCAGTAGTGTTGTGCAAACGTGTGCAGCGAGGCAAATGTCCTGCAAGGGTACTCCTCGGCCAAGGGCAGTGGTAGTCGTCGTTGCCCGAGTGGAATGAGCCCGCAATCCAACAGGGGGCTTCTTCTTAGCCAAGGAGTAACATGCCTGGATACACAAGATGATCCACCGAAAGAGGGTCCGCTTGTGCACCGCCTTTCCCTTCTTAGCGCCCACGTAACCAACAAAGAGTTGGTCATCCACCCGGAACTGGCGTGTGCGATCTAGATAGTAAGAGAGCGCACGTTTTGGGTCCAGACGGTGGAGCCTCTTTTCCTCAAGGGATGCGGAGGCGGCAAGAAGGTGGACAGGTAATGGACTGCCCGATGTGGAAGGCCGTGACAACCTTGGGCAGGAAATAGGGTCTCGTCCGCAACACAACCTTGTCCGGATGGACAGAGAGGAAAGGAGGTGTAGAAGAAAGAGCCTGGAGCTCACTCACTCTCCTAGCAGAGGTGATAGCAACCAGGAAAGCAGTCTTTAAAGTAAGAAGACGGAGAGGACAGTTATGTAGCGGCTCAAAAGGAGCACACATTAGGTAAGTAAGCACAAGATTCAAGTCCCACTGGGGCATCACGAAAGGAACAGGAGGGAACATGTGTGTGATGCCCTTCAAAAACCTATTTACAATCGGGGACTTGAACAAGGAAGTCTGATCAGGTAGCCTTAAGAAGGCGGAAAGGGCAGAAAGGTACCCCTTGATAGTGCCCAGAGCAGAGCCCTGCTGAGCAAGAGAAAGAAGAAAGAGGAGAACCTCAGAAACGGGTGCAGAGAGTGAGTCCACAGCCTTTGCTGTGCACCATGCCACAAATCTGTTCCACCTGCAGGCGTATACTGACTTTGTGGAGGGACGCCTGGCTGCCAGAATTACATTACAGACTTCGGGAGGCAAGTCAAATGGCCTCAACTGCCGCCGCTCAATCTCCAAGCTTGAAGGTGGAGACTGGACAGGTTCGGGTGGAGAACCGTCCCCTGCTGCTGCGACAGAAGGTCCTCCCGAAGAGGCATACGAATCGGGGGATCGACTGACATGCTGAGTAGCTCGGAATACCAGTATCTTCGTGCCCAGTCCGGAGCCACAAGGATAACCTGGGCCCGGTCGCGCCTGATCTTCTTCAGCACTCTGGGCAGAAGTGGTATAGGCGGAAAGGCGTACAATAGACCGCAACTCCACTCGCGACGAAAAGCGTCTCCGTGCAAGTGCCGCCTTGGAAATTCCAACGCCCAGAACTGATGACATTGCGCGTTCTCTTCTGTGGCGAATAGATCTAACCAAGGCTCTCCCCATTGCTGAAAGAGGCCTAGCACCACGTCCGAGTTCAGACGCCATTCGTGATCCATCATCCACCGATGGCTGAGTTCGTCCGCCCTGGCATTCAGAGAACCTGCCAGGTGTTGAACCACCAGGGTCATGCCCTGATGTTCCAGCCACTGCCAGAGGCATAGAGCCTCCTGGCATAGGGTCCACGACCCCACCCCGCCCTGTTTGTTGCAGTACCACACGGCGTTGGTGTTGTCCGTGAACACCTGCACTACACTCCCCCGGACAGAGGGGAGGAATGCCTTCAGTGCTAGTCGGATCGCCCGCAACTCCAAAAGGTTGATATGGAGCCGGGACTCCGCTGGAGACCAGAGGCCTCTGATCTCCGCCTCTCCCATGTGGCCTCCCCAGCCCTGGAGGGACGTGTCCGTCATAACCACGTGCTGCGGGTGGGGTAGGGAGAGGGATCTGCCACAGACCCAATCGCGGTCCGTGAGCCACCACTTAAACTGTCTTGCAGTGCCCTCCGAGATCAAGACATGATGGGACAAGTTGCCCTGATGCTGGGCCCACTGAAACTTCAGGTCCCACTGCAGAGCCCGCATCCGCCACCGGGCGTGATGCACCAGAAGGATGCAGGAGGCAATCAGCCCCAGAAGCCGAAGCGTCAACCTGACCGAGACTCTGGATAAAGGCTGAAAGATCGGAATCAGAGCCTGAATATCCCAAACCCGCTGTTCGGAAGGATAAACCCAAAACTGCGCTGAGTCTAGAACCGCTCCGATGAAGAGGAGCTTCTGAGAGGGACACAGGTGCGACTTCGGCACGTTGATGGAGAACCCCAGCAAGTGCAGGACGTCGGCCGTAGTCTGGAGGTGGCTGACGACTGTCTGGGGCAAGCCCGCCTTCAACAGCCAGTCGTCGAGGTAGGGGAAGACTGACACCCCTAATCTGCGCAGATGAGCTGCCACCACCGCCATCACCTTCGTGAACATCCGTGGGGCTCTGGTAAGGCCGAAGGGGAGCACGGTAAACTCAAAGTGCTCGTGGCCTACCGTGAACCGCAGGTAACGCTGGTGGGACGGCAGGACGGGGATGTGAAAATAAGCGTCCTGCAAGTCCAACGCTACCATCCAGGGTCCAGGGCAGCTAAGAACTGAGCCAAAGTCAGCATCTTGAACTTCTCCTTCCGGAGGAAGCCGTTGACGTTCCATAGGTCCAAGATAGGGCGTAGGCCCCCTTTGCCCTTCTTGGGTACCAGAAAGTAGTGGGAGTAACAACCCCACCCTACTTCTGGCCCAGGAACGCGCTCGATGGCCACCTTGGCCAAGAGGGCCGTGACTTCCTCTTGCAGAAGTTGCAAGTGATCCCCCGACACGCGGTGGAATTGCGGTGGCATGGCTGGAGGGGTCGTCTAGAAGGGGAGGGAGTAGCCCCTTCGGACGATTTGCAGCACCCACCTGTCCGACATGACAGTGCGCCAGTGGAAGAGGTGATGGCGAACCCTGCCCCCCACTGGCGTCACATGGACTTGACAAACACGGACTGGGAAGGTTTTGAGGCAGGTGCTGTTGAGGGAGGTGTGGACTGGCCTCGCTGCTGTCCCCGACCACCGCCACGGCGGTTCCCACAGCCGCCACTGCACTGTTGAACATTCTGCAGGGCGTGGCTGGCAGCACGTGTGGGGGCGCCCCTTCCGTGGCCACGAAAGGAGCGAAAGGCACCCGATTGCTGGCGTGGGGCCGCAAGGCCCAAGGACTTGGCCAAAGCCCTGGAGTCCTTAAAACGCTCAAGCGCATGGTCTGCCTTGTCGCCAAAGAGGCGGCGGCCATCGAACGGCATGTCCAGAAGAGTGGCCTGGACATCGGCCGAAAAGTTGGCGGACCTCAACCAGGCGTGGCGTCGAACCGCCACCGTCGTTGCCATAGCCCTGCCCAGTGAGTCCGTGGTATCCAGCCCACACCGAATGGAATATCGTGCTGCATCTCGGCTCTCCACAAGGGCTTGGGCGAGTTTAGCCCGGACCTCCTCCGGACATTGTGGCAACACGTCCGCGACCGTGTCCCACAGGGTGTGGGTGTAGCGGTCCAAGAGACATGCAGCCCCAAACTCCGGGCCGAAAACACTTTCTTCCCGAATTGTTCATATCTCTTGGATTCCAGATCGGGCGGAGCCATCGGGAATGCGGTCTGGGAAGTGGAGGCCTGGATGACCAGGCTCTCGGGGTGGGATGGGTGGACAAAAAGCAAGGGTCGCCCGGGGCTGGGCAGTAGCGTCTGGCCACGTTCCTATCCACAGGCGGACCTGTGGCGGGCTTGGATCAAGTGCCCACAAGAACGTCACACAAGGCCTCATTAAACGGGCAGCAGAGACTCATTGGAGCTTGCCTGCGGTTTAAGGACCTCAGTGAGGAGGTTAGTCCTCAAGGCCGCGATGGGGAGCTCAAGGTTTAAGGCCTTGGCCACCCTCGTCAACACTACACTGTAAGCAGCCCCCTCCTCTGTAGCCACGGTGGGAGGGGAGACAAATCCAGTGTCTGGCGAAGTGTCAATTCCACTGGCCTCCCCAAGCTCATATGTCCAGTCCTGTTGAGACTGGCAGTCTTGTGCCAGAGGGTCAACAGACCCCTCCCAATCACCTTTGTCACCCATCTCCTGAAGAGCAGGGGCATCAGACGGGGCCGTCTCGTAGAAATAGAAATCTCCAAAGGCCGTCGGAAGCGGCGCCCAGCGGCGCCGCTCCGGTGCCAGATCCGGACCGAAGGGAGGATTGGGGACGGCGTCCACAATGGGCGCCGGGGGCGACACCCGCAGGGCCGGCGCCAGTGAGGTCATGAGGTCGACTGGCGACGATGCGGATCCAGTGAGGGCCAGCGGCGCCAGGGCCGAAGCACCCAACGGCGTCGGAGCCGAAACACTCGACCCGCTAGGCCCTCCAGCTGGGGCCGCTGGGCCCGGAGGCGCCACGGGACCCGGCTGAGAAGGGAGGGACCTCATGGCCATGAGGTACCGCTCGACCTCCTCTGGCGACGTGCCATGCCCAGGGACCAGAAGGTGTGGGGCAGGCGGCGACGCCTGCGACTCAGTCGGAGACGCGTGGGTGGTGTCACCCGAACCCCCGGCTGCATCGTGCTAGCGTCAGAGGAACGATGACGTCTCTACGACCTCTCATGCCTCTTACCTGAGGACTTGGATCCTGACGACCGATGTCCACTCCCGGAGCTGCGAGGACTCCGACCCCCCGACGGTCCCTCAACCTCTTGTGGGACCGGGACCTGGAGCGGCGCAGGGCCGACTGCCGGAGCTCGAGTCGCTTGCGGGACCGCTCCCGCTTAGCTTTAGACATCAGGGCCTGGCAGTCTGAGCAGGTGCGGTCGTCGTGGTCGAGGCCTAAACACTTCAGGCACCGGCAATGGGGGTCGGTAACCGACATCAGTTGGTCGCACTTGGAACAGGGTTTGAACCCGGGCATCCCTACCGGCACCGTCGAAGTAGAAGACTTGAGTAGAGAAATGATCAAAAAGATCAAAAGGTTTAGTCAAAACATGACTAAGGGGTAGAGCTTCTCCAGATCTGCGCTAGCTGGCGTGGAAAAAAGAAGAACTGACGTCAGTGCGCATGGGCGGCGTCTAAGTACTCAGACGACGTCACGATGCCGACGACGGACGCGGCCGACGCCTACAGGCGCGCAGGGGTATTGCTACGCAACATTCTCCGGATCCAGTCTGACGCCTGGGGATATTCTAAGGTAAGGAATCTATCACTAACGTGTCTCTTTCAGAAGTATATATATATCCGTGGCCGTCGACTGTATGATTCAGCTTGTGTCAACTACATACCCAGGAATACAGGCATTGACAGTCAAAAAGGGGGATACCAGTTGGGGATTAATTAACTTTTACAATTCTGTGGCCAGCCCTCGTGGTGCTTGTAATATTACCACTCTGGTTGCATTTATCAGACAATCTTTTACTCCTATCCTACATAACCTTATGGTCTCTGGTGATTTTAATATACATCCCTCTGGAACCCCAATGCAATCGTGTATTTCTGAGCTGGGATGCCCCCACATGAAGGGGTTCCATTTCGAACACCATGCCCAGGGGACACTTCTGAATAATTTGATCTACGAGTTACTTACCTTCGGTAACGGTGTATCTGGTAGAGACGATTGTAGCTGCAGATTCCGTCACGTAGAATTATCCCCAGGCGTGAGACTGGACCCGGAAACTTTTTTGCCACAGCATACCTGCGCGCCGGGGAAATGGCACCACGTCCTCCGTGTTTGTGACATCAGCGAGTATACATAAGTCCCACTCCGGCGCACCTACGTCAGTTTTCTTCGGAGAACTTTCCGCGCCACAACGCGGAGCCGTCACAAACAAAACTGTGAGAATACTGGAACAGTGTGCGAAAACCCAGCGATACAGAAGGGAAAGAAACAAATGGTGAAGAACAGCACCATCCAGAATAGAACCAGGTACTGAGACACCAAGATCTGGAATGAAAGAACAGGACACCACTACTGGAAAGCAACCCTGCAAACAAATACAACAGCTTCCCCGGAGCAGAAGCACGTGAAAATACACAGCAGACCAAGAAGGCTGCAGCCACCGCCCGGGACATAAAGGGACACCAAGGTCAGAACGCAGAGCAATGACCAGTCAACCTTAGACAATACCAGTAGGGAGAAAATCTCCCAAATGCCATGGTTGAGGCCAGCTAAGGCACCGCAACTCCAAGGACCGTCAAAGACAGAAACGCAAATACCAAAAGGAGGAGGAGGAGGAAGAAGAGGAAGAGGAGGAAGAAGAGGAAGAGGAGGAGGAAGAGGAGGAGGAGGAAGAGGAGGAGGAGGAGGAAGAAGAGGAGGAGGAAGAAGAGGAAGAGGAGGAGGAGGAGGAAGAAGAGGAGGAGGAAGAAGAGGAGGAGGAAGAAGAGGAGGAGGAGGAGGAGGAGGAGGAGGAGGAGGAGGAGGAGGAAGAGGAGGAGGAGGAGGAGGAGGAGGAGGGAGAGGAAGAGGAAGAGGAAGAAGAGGAAGAAGAGGGAGAGGAAGAAGAGGAAGAGGAAGAAGAGGAAGAGGAAGAAGAGGAAGAAGAGGAAGAAGAAGAGGAAGAAGAGGAAGAGGAAGAGGAAGAAGAGGAAGAGGAAGAAGAGAAGGAAGAGGAGGAGGAGGAAGAAGAGGAGGAGGAGGAGGAGGAGGAGGACTACTACTACTACTAGCGAACCCCACACTGGACACCAGGGTGCAGGGACGCAGAAGTGCTTATAAAAGTCCAGAATGGAGCAACAACAAGGCGAGCATCCCCCGAAGGATGGAGTACGAAAAGGCACTCGCAGAAGACCACCACCCGGAGGCAGGCAAGTGCAGAAGACCAAAAGGGCCTTCGCAGAACGTGAAGGAAGGGCGGGCCGTGAAGGAATCTGCGGTTAGAATCGTCTCTACCAGATACACTGTTACCGAAGGTAAGTAACTCGTACATCTGATAGAGACTACTAGCTGCAGATTCCTTCACGTAGAATAGATACCCTAGCCATACCCAAGGGGAAGGAGGGTCTGCGAGAGGACCATCCCATTCCTCCTTATCCCAGGAGAATCCAGACCTTGACAGGGGAAAAAAATCACTCCCCAGGGAGTGTGTCCCCACGACAATCGGCGGGCCCGCAGTCACCAAACAGGAGAAGGAAGGCCACATGCAAAGAGACCATCAGCCAATGTACCATAGTTCTCCGCTGGAAACCCCAGGTACAAGCAAGACGAAAGGAGACTAGTAGCCATTGTACCAGGGACCTCCATCGGAAGCCCAGGTATAGACAGTACAAAAAGAGGCCAACAGCCGATGTACCTGGGACCTCACCGGAAGACTCAGGTACACGCCATACAAAAAGAGGCCAACAGCTGATGTACCCGGGACACCCAGCGGAGGCCCACGTACAGGCAAAACGAAGGGAGAGAAGGTCAGCAGCCCATGCACCAGGGACCGCCACCGGGACCCCAGGTACAGGCATCACGAAAAGAGACCATTAACCAATGTATCAAGGACCTCCAAAGGAAGCACCCAGGGACAGGCAACTGGAAAAGAGAACAGCAGTCAATGTACCAGGTACCCCCACCTGAAGCCCCAGGTACAGATAACGCAAAAAGGAGGCCAAGGGAGAAGAGCAACCCAGAGACCCAAAGGAAAAGAGCCAAATGAAGGCAAGAGCCCTCCACTGGGAACACACCCGGTGCGGAGGGCGTCCACTCATCCAGCCGGAAGTCAACCGCCAAACCGAACAGCGCCTCAGTAATAAGGCGGGTGAAAAGAGGAAACAGTCTCACAAGCTCCCGAAAGCCAGAAGCAGGTGCACCAGACCTCACTCCAAGGCCCCTGGACGGGCCAGACCAGAAGAACCGACTGACGTTGCCGGGTGCTTAACCAGGAACCGCCCAGGAAACAAGAAGGGAACAAGCAGGATGAATGAAGTCGCCAACACAGGAGATAACCCTTCTGAACACCAGACAGGAGACCAGGCCAATAGCAAACCAGGGGCAGAATGCCACCAGACAGAGGGCCAGGCCAAGAGCAAACCAGAGGCACAACGCTGCCAGACAGAGGACCAGACCAATAGCAAACCAGAGGGAGAACACTGCCCCACGCCGTAGCCGTCTAAGAAACACACCAGCTGCATACAGCAACATTAAGAAGGGAAAGGAAACCGCAAGGGGAAGGCCACCCTTCCCAGCATTAGACAGGCTATCCAATAGCTACAAATACCCCACGTAGAGTAGGACACGGCCCAAGAAGCTTTGGACCCACTCCTAGGGAAGACATCCTGCATCAAAGAACAAAGTAGAAACCATGTGGCAAAAACCACAGAATGCTTAGTAAGCAGCCAAAAAGAACACTTTTGCCAACGGGGGCTGAACCCCAACTAAAGAGGTACGCCAATGCAGGGCCCGGATTGCACATTATCTCTCACATAAAGAGTAACGTGCACCCCACACCAGATTCCAAGAGCAGTGGGATAACACCTTCCACGAAGATTTGAATGATCAACAAAGCACCCACGTAGGCGGAGGAGGAGGAAGACAAAGCCCCACCAGAAGACGCCGGATGGCTGAGTCCGCCAGAGTATTAAAACAGCAGGGCCGCATCAAAAGGGAGGTCGAACAGACGCTCCCTAAGAGTTTCAATAAAAACAACATTCTGTAGCCAAGCATGGCAACGGAGAGCCACAGAAGTAGCCATAGCACGGCCAGTAGCATCGGTGACGTCCAAAGCTGCATAAATGCAGTCAACTCTTTACCAGTCAACACAAGGGCCCGCAGATCAGCACGGGCACCCTCAAGAGAGAGGCACAAGGAAGAAGGGACTCCACTGAACCCTATAGGCCAGAAGTAGCCCTGGTCAACACACACAAAGGGTTAAGCGCTCTCAAGGCAGCACTGGAAGAAGCGGAGACATTACGCCCCCATGGATCTAACCACCAGGCCCCCCGAGACGGCGGGAACAATGCTACAGGCAAACACGGTAGAGCGCCTTGAATAGAAGGGTGGAAAGAAAGACAGACCGGGTCATGCACAGTAGGCAGATGGCGTTGCAGAAGCGCCTGAGGCACTGGATAGCTCGTGGCAGGGCGCCTCCAGGCCCCCATTAAGAGAATCATGGAGTGACGCCTCAAAAGGAAGGAATCACTCCCGGCCACCAGAGACCTTGTTGGAGAACCGCCAAGAGATGGTCTGTAGAAAATGGAATGACAGGTTCACCCATCCTCAGAATACCAGCAGCCGTGGAAATAGCCTGAACAAAGCAAACACTGGCCTCAGAAAGGCGCCACGGAGGGGAAAGCAATTCCTCCATGTGAGGCGATCGCAGACTGAGCCGCCCTTCCCCGATTCCAGGGGGGAGTGGCAAGCAACGACCTAGTGGAGAATCCACCGAGGAATGAGGGACCCGCAGGGCCTCAGAAGGAGAAAATGCCGGTGGAGAAGCCAGCCACGAGCCCAGGAAAGAAGGGTTCGAGGATATTGACCGCAAGGACAGCGAAGAGCCTCCTATAGAAGATGCCGGTGAAGAGGCAACTACACAGCACCCTTCCTCCGGGAAGGAGCACATCGACAGATGACAGACCTCCAGAGACGAAGGGACTGCAAGAGGCAAATCGACAGCCCGGCGCCGGCACGACTCTGTGGAGGTCACCAGCGGCGCCTGATCGACATCATGTGGTGCTGGAGGGGCCACCCGCGGCATCAGCTCGGCCTCAGACGGAGCAGCCGCCCGTGCCGAAGAGCGAGGGGGACCCGCCAAGACCCCGCCTTGACCCGTGACTCCACCGGAGATAGGGAAGGAGACTCTTGGCGCCGAACCGGCGCCAGCTCGACCTCTGGTGAGGCAGCTGCCTGCTCAATGGGCCAAGGGGGACCCGGAGGCAAGCCCTGGGTCCCGGCGATCACCTGCGACACCACAGGGAGCCCCGTAGGGATTTGCGTCGAGATAGGGACCATAGGCACTGAAGAGGGGAGCCCCGAAGGACCACACCACGACGGCACCACTCTCCCACGACCTGGAGCAGAGATCGTTGGCACCGGAGCCGCCGGCGACTCCGCGGAAGAACCCGCACGAGGCAAGGTATCCACGGACATCTCTGGAGGTGGAGAAAGGGCAAAAGAAGCCTGCAGAGCCACAGTGTAGGCTGTCATTTGGGCCCTAGTCGCCTCCACACCAGGAAACGGCTGATAGGGAGGCGAGAGGTGGGGGCGCATGTCCCGGAGGGAGCAGGCGCCCACCGCGAAAGTAGGACAAGGCCTCGGAGATAAATTGAAGGACCTACCAGCAGGTGAACCACACCCTAGGGCCGCAGCGAAAGACTATGTCACAGATGAAACCGGTGGTTCCTTGCTTCCGAGGCAGGGGACGGACGCGGAGAGGACATCGACCTGGATAAGCACGCCAACAGCAACTTCATCCGGCGCTCCCGCCGCGACTGAGGCTGGAGGTGCCAGCTTCATCGCAGCTCTCCAAGTCCCGCTGCCCACCCAGGCACCACACGCAAACTGGGTGAGGGTTCGTCGACGACATGGGACGTGCTCAAGAGGGACACATCTCGGAGCCCGAAGACATTCACACACTGTACCAAAGGTGAAAAAAGGGATAGAAGGCCTGAAAACAGGCCAGAGCTCAACCGGATCCGCTTTGCACTCGGAAAGAGAAAAAACTGACGTAGGAGCTCCGGGGTGGGACTTATGTATCCTCGCTGACGTCGTGATCGCAGAGGATGTCAGGGCGGAGTCACATGGTGCTGTCCTCCCGGCGCGCAGGGATGCTGTGGCAAAAAAAAATCTGGGTCCAGTCTCACACCTAGGGATAATTCTATGTGAAGGAATCTGCGGCTAGTAGTCTCTAGCAGATAAAGAATTAGATATGTTGGCATTAATGTCCTTTTCTGCCCCGCAAACCATATTTTCTGTGCCAACTTTTAAAGGGCGTGATAGGGGATCGTTTATAGATTTTATTTTAATGTCCTCATCCCTACAATCTTTATTCCATGGTTTTAACATCATAGAGAGAGGATACAGTGATCATAACCCATTATGTGTTCATACGGTGGGTCCATTATAAGCACAAATTGGTGATGCATCAACTAGGGGTTTATTGAGACTGACTGCTGGCAAGCGACAACTTAAATGGTCTCAGTTTTCCCCAGATACATTTTACAGTAAAGTAAATGTATCCTGTGCCCCCGAGTTAGCACTATGTATTGCTGAAGGCTCTTCCCCCAAGGAGATTATTGGTGCATATAAATCTATAGAGCATAAAGTTGGTGAAATTTTAATTGCACCGGCTGGCAGAAAGGCTATCCTTGGCCCTAGATGGTTTGACTCAGAATGCTCCAAGGCAGTGAAAAAGCTGAGGGAAGCTTTGTCAGCCAAACCAAGAATAAAAGCAGAAGTAGGCGTCTGCCGCATAGAGTACAAGTCTGCCCTGGCTAGACGGAAGGGTGCCCTGAAGGAGGAGGCGTGGCGGGAGCCGATTGACTCGAGCACACTCAGGAACAGTTCCAGGTTCTGGAACGTTGTGAATCGCCCCCTTTTTGGTCAGGAGGTGGGAGGGGCCTTAGACTCACATATCACCGAGGAGGAATGGGTGCATCACTTTAAATCTATGTTTGACAGCTCTACGGAGCATATCTGCCAAGTGGTTCGGGACACAAATGTCCCTGTAATATCCTTTGAAAAGGGTGAGGTTATGTCTGGTATTGAAGAGCCATCTATTAATAAAGCACATCAAGAGATGGTGCATTTGTGCACAGCCCGACCTTTCTTGGCACCCACATAACCAACAAAGAGTTGACCGTCAACCCGGAAATCTCTTGTACAGTCTAGATTGAAAGATAGCGCATGTTTCGGGTCCAGACAGTGGAGTCTCCCCTTTTCCTTGGAAGGATGCGGATGTGGAAAGAAGGTGGGCAGAGTGATGGTCTGTCCTATGTGGAAAGAAGTAACCACTTTGGGAAGAAAAGAGGGGCGTGAGCGAAGGACTACTTTGTCCAGATGAACAGCAAGAAAGGGAGGCATTGAGGACAGAGTTTGAAGCTCACTCACTCTGAAAGCTGAGGTGATGGTGATCAGGAATGCAGTCTTCAAAGTAAGGCGCCTGATAGGACGAGTATGTAAAGGCTCGAAGGGAGCACACACAAGGAATGTCAAGACAAGATTAAAGTCAGTTCAGTTCATTTCAAGGTAATGTTTATTTAGACCATTGGTCCTTAAACATAAAAATAAGGGAAAAATGTCCTTCTTTCCATAATACAATATTACAATCATTTGTACACAAGGTAAGAGTTACTTACCTTCGGTAACGATGTATCTGGTAGAGACGATTCTAGCAGCAAATTCCTTCATGTAGAATTACTCCCAGGTGTAAGACTGGATCCGGAAACGTTTTTGCCACAGCATCCCTGCACACCTGGCGCGGGGTGACATCACACGACTCGTGTTGTCAGCGAGGTCACATAAGACCCGCCTTAGTGCGCCCACGTCAGTCTTCTTCGGAGAACTTTTCCGCACCACAACGCGGAACCACCAGATAGACTGTAAAAGCATGCAAACAGTGTGCGAAAAGCAGAACATTTGGAAAGAAACGGGGACTAGATGACCCTTAATCAGAGGATAGCAATGGAAGGAAGGGAGGGGAGGGAGAACAGGGATAGAAAGCAATGCCCCCCAAACATGGAGTAGCCAGAGCAGCAGGGCACCGAAACAACGGGACCCCATCCTCCAAAGAACCAAGGGAAAAATGAACCACTTCCAGACGGAGCCACCCGTCAAGAACAAAGAAGGCACTCAAAGGAGATACAGCTCCCCACCGGGATGCGAATGCTGAAGACAAACCTAAGGGTCCACGCTGAACAGGGAAGGAAGGGCGGGCCGTGAAGGAATCTGCGGCTAGAATCGTCTCTACCAGATACATCGTTACCGAAGGTAAGTAACTCGTACATCTGATACACTACTAGCCGCAGATTAATTCACGTAGAATAGATACTCTAGTAATACCCCCCTGGGAAGGAGGGTCTGCGAAAGGACCCCAACAGCCAGAACAGAGGGCCCCAAAAGGAACCAGATCTGTGGACCAGGTAGAACCTTGTCCCTGCCAGGCAAAGGGAACCCCCCAAGCAGACCCCCACCGACCCCAAAGGATGCAGGAGGGAGAAGAAGGCTGAAGACGACCTAAGGGCAAGGTCGGAGAGGCCGAAGCACCCCACTGCCCAACCAGGCATCACAGCTTCCGCCCAATGCCAAGACAGGAAGTGAGGAAGAAGAAGAAAAAGCCTAGAAGACCCAAGGAAGTGAGGAAAAAGAAGGCAAACCCACTCCAGGTGGAGAACAATCTGCCAGTCAGAATAGCGCTGCCCGTGAAAAGCCACCAGAAGCAATAAAAACTGCCCGAGGCCCCAGGAAGGCCGAGTAGGCGGAGCCTGGCAAGGGAGAACATAGGATCATCCCGGACCTCAGGGCAGGAGCAGGGAGAGGAGGAAATGCCCGGGCACACCACTATGAGTGGCCGCACAAACGACCTCAAGGAGCAAAACGCCAGGGAGAACAGGCACCCGAAGGTGACCAGAAGCACAAGTTACTTACCTTTGGTAACTATATATCTGTAAGAAACAGTAGTTAGTGTTAGATTCCTTACCTTAGAATATCCCCTGGCATCATACTGAATCCGGAAAGTTTTTGTCAGCAGTACCACTGCGAGTCGCTGGGCGTCGTCTGTGGCTCCGCGTCCGTCGTCGTGATCGCTGGGATGATGTCGTCGGAGTACTTAGACGCCGCCCTTGCGCACAGACGTCAGTTCTGTACATAGCATTCCGTGCCAGGAATGCAGAGCCATGCAAAAAACCGACACTGGTGCCATAAAAACTAGGGCCCACAA
The DNA here is from genome assembly GCF_964263255.1 of Lissotriton vulgaris. Classification (NCBI taxonomy): domain Eukaryota; kingdom Metazoa; phylum Chordata; class Amphibia; order Caudata; family Salamandridae; genus Lissotriton; species Lissotriton vulgaris. The sequence goes on along the minus strand of NC_141691.1, from coordinate 1,081,656,085 downwards.
AGTGAGATACCTTAACCCTAGATGTCGGTTCGCAGAACGGGGAGGATGGGTGGGGCGGTAAGTAATCTAACACTAACTACTGTTTCTTACAGATATATTGTTACCGAAGGTAAGTAACTTGTGCATCTGAAAGAAACAGGTAAGTGTTAGATTACTTACCTTAGAATAGATACCCCAGCAATACCAACCCCGGTGGTGGGTCTGCGAACCAAGATCACACCAGAAAGTCTTGGAGAACGGAACGGCTGAAAAAGCCATCTCACCGGACTTGGCTGTCCAGGCAGTAATGTCTAGCAAACGTGTGCAGCGAGGCCCACGTAGCTGCCTGACAGATGTCCTGCCAGGGGACTCCCCGACCCAGGGCAGTAGTAGCCGCCGTGGCCCGAGTGGAATGGGCGCGCAGCCTAACAGGAGGCTCCTTTTTCGCCAAGGAGTAGCAAACTTTGATGCACAAGACAACCCACAGAGAGATGGTCCGCTTGTGCACCGCCCGTCTGTAGGAAGGCGGATATCTGACTATGGTTACCCCCAACTTTTTGCCTGGTGTTTTGCTGGTTTTTCGACTTAGTTGACCTGGGGCCCTGCTATTCAGGACCCCAGGCCCCCTGCTCTCTCTGTAAAATGGATTCCATGTACCTTAGGTGCATACCCAATTGGATACTGAGTCGCCTTATCAGTCCCTGTACAGTGTACCTTAGGTACCCAGCGCATAGGTGTACCCAGGGCCTACCAGGGGCTGCAGCATGTATTATGCCACCCCTGGCTGGCCACTCAAATCTGACACAACTGGCTGCATGACAGCTGGGGCAAGGTGGTGTAATCACCCTTTGCTTTAGATATAGTATTCCTATATCTAACCCTAAAATGGACACATATATTCCTATCAGTCACTCCTATGGCAGGCCTTAACAATCCTGAAGGCAGAGTGCTTGGAATTATGTGAGATGGTGCTCTGGCATGAGCTGAGCCTGTTTGCAGCTTGCGGAACCAAGTCCTAATAGCTGTTCCATGATAACGCGTACCATATACTCTTAAGTGCATTATAATCCTCGCGGTTATTTGCCAACTTTGGTATCGCTTTATCAAAACATGTCGAGTAAGGTGTCATACGAATTGGAATACTAACCCCTTGCCAATTCTGGCGACGGGGTTAGCATTCCACCCTTCTAGAGGGACACGACATGCATGTAACTGTGAACCCCGGTTAAAGTTAACTCGAGCCTCAGCATCACAAAATGGATGCTGCCACCACAGACACAAGTCTGACCTCCTGCTGCTGGGAGTCCTTCCAGCGAGGAGAGCTCGGACAAAGGGTTTCCTGTCAGGGGCGGTGCTAGCACCATCCCAGACAGGGTTTTGTGTAGCCCAGGTAGGCAGGGCTGAGAGGAATGTGACTGCAAGTGGCACCCCGGTGCTCACTGTGCATATGCCGGCTCAAACCAGTTCCAGGGGCACACCAGCCCCTGAGCTGGGGAAAGTCCGGACAAGAAAGAGGGGTGTAACAACCCCCCTCCTGGTCCCACCCATGGGCAGGACCTAGTCGTGTGCCAGCCCCTTTTCTTAGAATAAAGGTAGGAGCGGGCCCCCTTCCCAAATTAGATTATCTTGAATCATGAACTACTTTCCACGAAAGGAACTCTTGACTTTCTTTGAAGACTCTCCCTTGTGGCTAAGGAGTAGCCACCCTGCACCTGCAGGCACCACCTAAGCATCGCGGTTTGCTGCACGTCCATCCTCCGGATCAAGACTGACCAGCTCGACGAGACCCGGATTCCCTGGCATCTCTGACCTCTACCTGCATCATCAGCCCAGCTGAGATTCGTGGGTGTGACGAGACCTGAGGGACCGGCCATCTTCTAAACTAGCACGACGCTTAACCAGCACGACCGCTGAGGGATCCTTGAGTGAGTGCACTGGGGTTTGAGAAGCCCCAACCCTGAGCAGCTCCAGCACCGAAGTCCAGCCCCCGAGCATCCACGAGATCTGCGTGGGGCCCTTCTGCTCTTTGCTGCCCACCGCGTTGTCCGGTCACTTGCCCGTTGGCTAGTGGCCCTCCTGACGACGTACCACGACGATTTCAACGCTGGTCTGGTTGCTCCAGACTGGCCCTTGCTCCCTTCCAAAAGAGGAGCACCCCGGACCCTCCTGGTCCCCACCAGACGCCATCTTGACTCCACCGCGTGGGCTTGCCTTTGCCAAGGCTTGTTGCTCCAATCCTGGTTCCAGCATCGCCGACAGCAGACACCCTCGTGGGACAGCTCGCACCTCCAGCCTGGTCGCCGACAACGCCTCCTGGCCCGTGTGACTGCAGAGTCCAGCGTCGCCCACTCACCTGGTCGAGGTGACTTCATCCGGTGCCATCCTGGTGCCCACACAATCACTGGCTAGTGATTAAGAACTGAGTCCCCTCTGCTTTCAGGTCGTCTCTGTGAGAAGTTGGCCTGATATATAATGTTCACTATTCTAGTGAGCACTTTGTATCAGTCCAAACAACCCTTATGGTGATTGGTTGTAAGTCAACCTTATAGACCAGCTATCCTAGTAGCGTGGATACGAGCAGTCTTCGGCTAAACTCTAGAGGGTGTGTTAAGCCAGCTGTTATACCATCACATATACCCCTTGAACACCAAGTGAAAGGACACCACACAAGTGTTATGAAAATAAACAGTGTATTTATTAGAATCACAACAGCCCTGTACTCTTTATGAGGACAGGGTACTAAGCACACAACAAAACTCTTACGAAAATACTTGAGTTCGCATAATTTACACAAATGCCCGAGGGGCACGGAAAACCATATACTACAAAAGTGGAATGCGAAATTACTAGCAGGTAAGTACTATACTAATAGGCTTTGGAATCGCTAGGACTTGACTACTGAACCTTCAGATTACTAATAGGAGGCCTAGGGGACTCGGGTGCAGAGTGTGCACTCTCACGCAGGATGCGGGACAAAGTCTATGGTAGCTAGATTTCACAAAGTTAGTGTTCTCGGGCGAACCCGACCTGGTAGGAGGAAAACGAAAGTGGATTCTGACCCTTGGATAGTGAGGCTATGCTGGGGCACCGAAATTTCGAAGTTACCTAGCCCAGGGGCTGCAGCTGCATAGGTCTCGAAAGACGTCGGGAATCCTCGTAGACGAACCAGGAGCCTGAAGAAAAGAAGTTGCTGGCAGGCGACCAGTGGAGAGAGTTCGAGTGATCCAAGCCTGGATCGAAGATGGAAGACACCTGAAAGCAGAGGGGACCAAGTTTGTGACTACTAGCCAGTAGTCAGGTGGCACCAGGAGGGCACCGGATGGTAGTCACCTCGACTAGGTGAGTGGGCGACGCTGCGCTCTGCAGATCTCACGGACCAGGAGGCGTTGTCGGCGACCAGGATGGAGGAGCGAGCTGTCCCACGATGGATGAAGCTGTCGACGTCGCTGGACCCAGGATTGGGGCAACAAGTCTTGGCTAATTCAAGCCCACGTGGTGGACTCAAAATGGCGTCTGGAGTGGACCAGGAGGGTCCGGGGTGCTCCTCTTTTGGAAGGGAGCAAGGGCCAGTCTGGGGCAACCAGACCAGCAGCAGTGATGTCGTCGGGCGTCGTTAAGAAGGCCACAAGCCAGCGGGCTAGTAGCCAAACAACGCGGTGAGCAGCAACAAGCAGAAGGGCCCCACGCAGATCGTGGAGATGCTGGGAGGCTGAACTTCGGTGCTGGAGCTGCTCAGGGTCGGGGCTTCTCGGACCCCAAAGCACTCACCAGAGGATCCCTCGGCGGTCGTGCTGGAAAGAAGTTGTGCAGTCTTGAAGATGGCCGGTCCCTCGAGGTCTCGTCGCACCCACTGTTCTCAGCTTTGCTGTAGAGGTGGGTAGAGGTCAGAGGTGCCAGGGAAGCCGGTTCTCGTCGAGCTGGGCAGTCGGATTCCGGAGGAAGGACTTGCAGCAGACCGCAGTGTTCTTAAGATGGTGCCTGCGGATGCAGGGTGACTACTCCTTAGTCACAAGGGAGAATCTTGAAGAAGAAATCTTGAAGTCCTTTCGTAGAAAGTCGTGTCTTGATTCCAAAGATGATCTAATTTGGAAGGGTCCCCGCTCCTGCCTTTATCCTAAAGAAAGGGGTGGGTACGCGACTAGGTCCTGCCCTAGGGGTGGGACCAGGAAGGGGGGTGGTTACACCCCTCTCCCATGCCGGACTTTCCCCAGGCCAGGGGCTGGTGTGCCCCTGGAACTGGTTCTAGCCGGCAGATGCGTAGTGAGCATCGGGGTGCCACTCAGCAGTCACCTTCCTGTAAAGCCCTGCCTACCCAGGATACACAAAACCCTGTCTGGGATGGTGCTAGCGCCGCCCCCGACAGGAAACCCTTTGTCCAAGCTCCCCTCGCTGGAAGGACTCCCAGCTGCAGGGGGTTAGACTCGTGTCTGTGGTGGCAGCATCCATTTTGTGGAGCTGAGGCTTCGTTTAACTTTAACCGGGGTTCACAGTTACATACATGTCGTGTCCCTCTAGAAGGGTGGAATGCTAACCCTGTCGCCAGAATTGGTGAGGGGTTAGTATTCCAATTCGTATGACACCTTACTCGACATGTTTTGATAAAGCAATACCAAAGATAGCATTTAACCGCGAGGATTATAATGCACTTAAGAGTATATGGTATGCGTTATCATGGAACAGCTATTAGGACTTGGTTCCGCAAGCTGCAAACGGGCTCAGCTCATGCCAGAGCACCATTTCACACGATTCCAAGCACTCTGCCTTCAGGATTGTCAAGGCCTGCCATAGGAGTGACTGATAGGAATCTGTGTGTCCATTTTTAGGGTTAGATATAGGTATACTATATCTAAAGCAAAGGGTGATTAAACCACCTTGCCCCTGCTGTCGTGCAGCCAGTTGTGTCAGATTTAGATGGCCATCCAGGGGTGGCATAATACATGCTTCAGCCCCTGGTAGGCCCTGGGTACACCTATGCCCTGAGTTACAGGGTCTGATAAGGTGGCCCAGTACCAATTGGATAATGCACCTAAGGTACACATGTCAATTTAGTGAGAGAACAGCTAGGCTGTGGGTCTGATTGGCAGGCCTACAGCCAGAGAAAGTCGTAAACCAGTGAAACAAAAGCAAAAAATCTGGGTGATCATAGGATTGCAGACCCTACTCTCCTACATGACCCCCCCCCAAACTTTGGGACAATAAACTAACCTTGACCAGGTGAGTCTTCTTGCTCTAAGTGGAAATACCTGGAGAGCCCATCTGCATTGCCATGATCAGTGGCAGGTCTATGCTCGACTGTAAAATCCATCCCCTGTAGGGAAATGGACCACCTAAGCAGTTTGGGGTTTTCACCCTTCATCTGATTTAGCCACAAGAGGGGCTTATGGTCGGTCTGAATCTTGAAATGTGTGCCAAACAAGTATGGCCTCAGTTTCTTCAGGGCCCAAACCACAGCAAAGGCCTCCCTCTCAATAGCTGACCAATTTTTCTCTCTGGGGGTCAGCCTTCTGCTTATAAAAGCAATGGGCTGGTCTTGACCATCAAAATTCAGTTGAGATAGAACAGCTCCCACACCCAACTCAGAAGCATCTGTTTGGACAATGAATGGTTTGGAGTAGTCTGGACTCTTGAGGATAGGTGCTGTGCACATGGCCTGCTTTAGGTCATCGAATGCTTTTTGACAACCTGCTGTCCACTGAACCTTTTTTTGGCATTTTCTTACTTGTCAGTTCATTAAGTGGAGTCACAATTGATCCATAATTTCTGACAAACTTTCTGTAGTAACCAGTCAGGCCCAAGAAAGCTCGAACCTGAGTCTGGGTGGTTGGAGGAGCCCAGTCCCTGATTGACTGTATTTTGCTCTCCAGTGGTTGAACTTGGCCTCCACCTACAAGGTGGCCCAAGTACACAACCTGTGTCTGCCCTATCTGGCACTTTGGGGCCTTGATAGTGAGACCTGCTGCTTGCAGTGCCTCTAACACTTTCCTCAGGTGGACCAGGTGATCCTCCCAGGTGGAGCTAAAGACAGCAATATCATCAAGATATGCTGCACAGAAGTCATCCAGCCCAGTGAGAACATGATTCACCAACCTTTGGAAGGTGGCAGGTGCATTTTTCAGACCAAAGGGCATCACCACAAACTGATAATGCCCACCAGGGGTTGAAAATGCTGTCTTGGGCTTGGCATCCTCAGCTAACCTGATTTGCCAATACCCAGCTGTCAGGTCAAATGTACTTAAGTAGTTGGCAGAAGCCAATCTATCTATAAGTTCATCTGCCCTTGGTATTGGGTGGGCATCAGTCTTAGTGACTGCATTGAGAGCCCTGTAATCTACGCAGAACCTCATCTCTTTCTTACCACCCTGGGTGTGAGGTTTTGTCACTAGAACTACTGGACTAGCCCAAGGGCTATCTGAGGGTTCAATGACTCCCAACTCCAACATTTTCTGCACTTCTGTTTTGATGCAGTCTCTAACATGATCAGGCTGCCTGTAGATTTTACTCTTAACTGGCAAGCTGTCACCAGTGTCAACCTCATGGGTACACCAATTGGTCTGACTGGGTGTTAGAGAGAACATATGTCTGAAGGATTGAAGAACCTGTTTACAATCCTTCTGTTGATGTTCAGAGAGGCTGCCACAAAAGACAACACCATCTACTGACCCATCATCAGGATTCTGAGTGAGCAGGTCTGGGAGAGGGTCACTCTCTTCCTCCTGTCCCTCATCTATGGCCATGAGCAAGCTCATGTCCTTCCTGTCGACATATGCTTTGAGCCTGTTTACATGAAGCACCCTGTGGGGGCTCCTGGGAGTTCCAAGGTCCACCAGGTAGGTGACCTCTCCCTTTTGCTCAAGAATTGTGTGGGGCCCAGACCATTTGTCTTTGAGTGCTGCTGGGGCCACTGGCTCCAACACCCACACCTTCTGTCCAGGCTGATAAACAGTCAGGACAGCCTTTTGGTCATGCCAAGCTTTTTGAAGTTCTTGACTGGCCTTAAGGTTTTCAGATGCCTTTTCCATATACTCAGCCATCCTGGAGCGGAGACCAAGTACATAGTCCACTATGCTGGTTGCAGGCTTTTTGAGAGGTCTCTCCCATCCTTCCTTCACAAAACACAGGGGTCCTCTTACAGGATGTCCAAACAAAAGTTCAAAAGGGCTGTAGCCAACCCCCTTTTGTGGGACTTCTCTATAAGCAAATAAAAGGCAGGGTATCAGGACATCCCATCTACGCCTGAGCTTTTCAGGTAGTCCATGAATCATCCCTTTTAGGGTCCTGTTGAACCTTTCAACAAGCCCATTGCATTGTGGATGATAGGGTGTAGTGAACTTGTAGTTGACACCACATTCCTTCCACATAGCAGTTAAGTAGCTTGATATGAAGTTTGCACCTCTGTCAGAGACAACCTCCTTAGGGAAGCCCACTCTGGAGAACACTCCAACTAGGGCTCTTGCCACAACAGGTGCTGTAGTGGTCCTAAGGGGAATAGCTTCAGGATACCTGGTGGCATGATCCACTACCACCAGTATAAACTTGTGCCCTGATGCTGTCTGGGGTTCCATTGGACCAACAATGTCAATCCCCACTCTTTCAAAGGGCACCCCCACCACAGGCATTGGTATAAGGGGGGCCTTTGTTGTGCCACCTGACTTACCACTGGCTTGGCAAGTGACACAGGAGCGACAAAACTCCTTGGTATCCTCATTCATATGAGGCCAGTGAAAGTGTGAGACAAGCCTGTCCCAAGTCTTTGTCTGGCCTAAGTGACCTGCTAAGGGAATCTCATGGGCCAAGGTAAGAAGGAAACCTCTCTGAGTCAAGGGGATAACCAGCCTCCTGGTCATGCCAGGCTTGGGGTCTCTTGCCTCAGTGTACAGGAGTCCATCCTCCCAGTATACCTTGTGGGTACCTGTGGCGTTCCCAGCAGCCTCAGCAGCAGCCTGCTGTCTGAGGGGTTCAAGGGAAGGGCAGTCTAATTGTTCCTTCCCCAGGTCTTCTCTTGAGGGTCCCCCTGAGCCCAGGAATTCAACTTGATCAAGTTCAAACTCTTTAGGCTCAGTTTCCCTCAGTTCCTGTAGGTCAGCCTCCTCTGAGACTTGATCCTCAACCTGGGGCAAGGGGGAAGGCAATGCCTTAACCCTACTGCTCTTCTTCTTGGAAGGTGTCTGGTCCATTGTTCCAGGATCCAGCACCTGTTCAGTGGGGCATCTTTGGCCTGTGACCTAGTCACAGCAAGCACATGTGCTGGCAAGCCTAACATCTCCATGTGAGTCCTATGCTCCACTTCTGACCATTGTGATGACTCCAAAACATTGCCCAACAAACAATCCACTGGGAGGTCTGAACTAACTACAACCTTCTTTTGGCCAGTTACCCCTCCCCAGGAGAAAGCTACAATTGCCATACTATGACTGGTAGTGACATTGCTTGCATTGGTCACCAGGAAATCTGTACCTGGCATGATCTGTCCAGGGTCCACAAAGTTAGGTGTCACCATTGTGACACTGGCACAAGTGTCCCTATAGGCCTGAGCCATTTTTCCATTGATAAAAGGTGTCTGTCTGTATTTGCCCAAAGTATTGGGACTGACATCAGGGGATATATCCACATCCCCTGTACAGACAAGGACAGCCTGAGTGAGTGTGCCAACTTGGTTGTCATACCCCTCAGAACCCAAGGTTAACCCATTTAGTCCCTTGGGAGGTGCACTACTACTGCTGGCTGTACTAGGGGGCACAGGTGCCTTAGGGGCTGCAGTAGTAGGAGTCTGCCCTCCTTTCTTGGTGCACTCACTAAACCAGTGAGTTTTACTTTTACAGTATTGGCACCACCTTTTAGATTGGACTTCTTGATTCTTCTTTTTCTGGGAAGCCTGACCCCCACCCTCTTTGGGTTGTTGGGGACCTGTTGAAGACTTCTGGTCATTTTGTTCACCCTTAGAATCTTTATCCTTCTGGTCTGCTTTCTTCTGACCACCCTGGTTCTGGCCCTGGTTTTGCTTAACTCTTGTTCTGACCCATCTGTCTGCCTTCTTTCCCAATTCTTGGGGAGAGGTCAGATCTGAGTCAACAAGATGCTGATGCAACAACTGGTTCTGACAATTGTTTAAAATTTGTTCTCCCATGATCAAATTATACAATCCTGTGTAATCAGTAACCTTACTGCCCAGCAACCAGCCCTCCAAAGCCTTAGTGGCACAATCTACAAAGTCAGACCAATCCTGAGACTGAGTTTTCTGGGTATCCCTGAACAGCAACCTGTACTGTTCAGTGGTTAGGCCAAACCCATCAATCAGTGTACTCTTCAGGACTTGGTAATTATTAGCATCCTCAGCTCTAGTAGTGAGGAGCTTGTCTCTACCTTTACCTTCAAAGGAGAGCCACAAGATAGCTGCCCACTGACTCTGGGGGACACACTGTACAGTGGAGGCCCTCTCCAAAGCAGTAATCCATTTGTGGATGTCATCCCCTTGCTTAAAGGGGGGCACTATCTTACTCAGGTGCCTAGTGTCTAAACTCCTGTTTTCCTTTGGGGGAATGCTGCCACCAGTGGGAATTGTCCCACTCAATTCTTGCTCTCTAGCAAAGGCAAGTCTTTCTTTGGCCAGGGCAAGTTCTTCCCTTTCAATCCTCAGATTGACTTCCCTTTCTTTGGCTTCATATACTCTCCCCTGAGGGGATGTCATCCTCCTCTGAGCAGAGGCCTGAGAGCCATTGGCTTGAATGGATCTGTTAGAGCCTCTTGATAGAGACCTAACTCGTCCACTCCCAATGTTAAGCTGGCCTGAGAGGGGTCCCAGGGGTCTCCTAGTACCATTCTCATGCCTGCTTAAGTTGTCCCTAGTTAGCTGGCTAACTACTTCTGGACGTTTGTCTGCCTCATCATCAGATGGCTCCAGATCCTCATCCTCCTCTTCACCTTCTGCAGAGATGGATAAGGTCTGGGTCACCTGTGGTTCCCTCTAGGGGAGGCATGTTCCCATCTGGATTAGAAGGGTCTGGGTTACCAGCCCTCCTGGCATCATAAGTCTCTAAGAGACCAATCAGAAATGGGATTGTGGGGTTAGACCCCTGTTTTAGTTTCCTGGAGGTACACACTTGTCTCAGCTCCTGGAAGCTAAGAGCAGCATATCTGGAAGTGACCTGTGGAGGGTCCACTGACACAAGGGGAGACTCAGAGTTTCCTCCTTTGTCTGACATGCTGATTCTAGTGTGGTGTAAGTGATGCACCTACCTACACTATATGTTTGCCTACTGATCCCTTGCTAAGAGTTGCAGCCAAGGTGTGCTAAGCCTTGAGGAGCTACAACAGCTGGTTCAGTAGAACTCAGAGTATTTTAAGCTAAGTTATATGTACCTGAAGTACTTATGTGATCTTTCACAAGATATTCTTAGGATACGTGTGGTAAAACAACAGCAAGCTCAAATCCCAACCGCTGCTCACCAATGTGAGAAGTTGGCCTGATATATAATGTTCACTATTCTAGTGAGCACTTTGTATCAGTCCAAACAACCCTTATGGTGATTGGTTGTAAGTCAACCTTATAGACCAGCTATCCTAGTAGCGTGGATACGAGCAGTCTTCGGCTAAACTCTAGAGGGCGTGTTAAGCCAGCTGTTATACCATCACATATACCCCTTGAACACCAAGTGAAAGGACACCACACAAGTGTTATGAAAATAAACAGTGTATTTATTAGAATCACAACAGCCCTGTACTCTTTATGAGGACAGGGTACTAAGCACACAACAAAACTCTTACGAAAATACTTGAGTTCGCACAATTTACACAAATGCCCGAGGGGCACGGAAAACCATATACTACAAATGTGGAATACGAAATTACTAGCAGGTAAGTACTATACTAATAGGCTTTGGAATCGCTAGGACTTGACTACTGAACCTTCAGATTACTAATAGGAGGCCTAGGGGACTCGGGTGCAGAGTGTGCACTCTCACGCGGGATGCGGGACAAAGTCTATGGTAGCTAGATTTCACAAAGTTAGTGTTCTCGGGCGAACCCGACCTGGTAGGAGGAAAACGAAAGTGGATTCTGACCCTTGGATAGTGAGGCTATGCTGGGGCACCGAAATGCCGAAGTTACCTTGCCCAGGGGCTGCAGCTGCATAGGTCTCGAAAGATGTCGGGAATCCTCGTAGACGAACCAGAAGCCTGAAGAAAAGAAGTTGCTGGCAGGCGACCAGTGGAGAGAGTTCGAGTGATCCAAGCCTGGATCGAAGATGGAAGACACCTGAAAGCAGAGGGGACCAAGTTTGTGACTACTAGCCAGTAGTCAGGTGGCACCAGGAGGGCACCGGATGGTAGTCACCTCGACTAGGTGAGTGGGCGACGCTGCGCTCTGCAGATCTCACGGACCAGGAGGTGTTGTCGGCGACCAGGATGGAGGAGCGAGCTGTCCCACGATGGATGAAGCTGTCGAGGTCGCTGGACCCAGGATTGGGGCAACAAGTCTTGGCTAATTCAAGCCCACGCGGTGGACTCAAAATGGCGTCTGGAGTGGACCAGGAGGGTCCGGGGTGCTCCTCTTTTGGAAGGGAGCAAGGGCCAGTCTGGAGCAACCAGACCAGCAGCAGTGATGTCGTCGGGCGTCGTTAAGAAGGCCACAAGCCAGCCGGCTAGTAGCCAAACAACGCGGTGAGCAGCAACAAGCAGAAAGGCCCACGCAGATCGTGGAGATGCTGGGAGGCTGAACTTCGGTGCTGGAGCTGCTCAGGGTCGGGGCTTCTCGGACCCCAAAGAACTCACCAGAGGATCCCTCGGCGGTCGTGCTGGAAAGAAGTCGTGCAGTCTTGAAGATGGCCGGTCCCTCGAGGTCTCGTCGCACCCACGGTTCTCAGCTTTGCTGTAGAGGTGGGTAGAGGTCAGAGGTGCCAGGGAAGCCGGTTCTCGTCGAGCTGGGCAGTCGGATTCCGGAGGAAGGACTTGCAGCAGACCGCAGTGTTCTTAAGATGGTGCCTGCGGATGCAGGGTGACTACTCCTTAGTCACAAGGGAGAATCTTGAAGAAGAAATCTTGAAGTCCTTTCGTAGAAAGTCGTGTCTTGATTCCAAAGATGATCTAATTTGGAAGGGTCCCCGCTCCTGCCTTTATCCTAAAGAAAGGGGTGGGTACGCGACTAGGTCCTGCCCTAGGGGTGGGACCAGGAAGGGGGGTGGTTACACCCCTCTCCCATGCCGGACTTTCCCCAGGCCAGGGGCTGGTGTGCCCCTGGAACTGGTTCTAGCCGGCAGATGCGTAGTGAGCACCGGGGTGCCACTCAGCAGTCACCTTCCTGTAAAGCCCTGCCTACCCAGGATACACAAAACACTGTCTGGGATGGTGCTAGCACCGCCCCCGACAGGAAACCCTTTGTCCAAGCTCCCCTCGCTGGAAGGACTCCCAGCTGCAGGGGGTCAGACTTGTGTCTGTGGTGGCAGCATCCATTTTGTGGAGCTGAGGCTTCGTTTAACTTTAACCGGGGTTCACAGTTACATACATGTCGTGTCCCTCTAGAAGGGTGGAATGCTAACCCCGTCGCCAGAATTGGCGAGGGGTTAGTATTCCAATTCGTATGACACCTTACTCGACATGTTTTCATAAAGCAATACCAAAGATAGCATTTAACCGCGAGGATTATAATGCACTTAAGAGTATATGGTATGCGTTATCATGGAACAGCTATTAGGACTTGGTTCCGCAAGCTGCAAACGGGCTCAGCTCATGCCAGAGCACCATTTCACACGATTCCAAGCACTCTGCCTTCAGGATTGTCAAGGCCTGCCATAGGAGTGACTGATAGGAATCTGTGTGTCCATTTTTAGGGTTAGATATAGGTATACTACATCTAAAGCAAAGGGTGATTACACCACCTTGCCCCAGCTGTCGTGCAGCCAGTTGTGTCAGATTTAGATGGCCATCCAGGGGTGGCATAATACATGCTTCAGCCCCTGGTAGGCCCTGGGTACACCTATGCCCTGAGTTACAGGGTCTGATAAGGTGGCCCAGTACCAATTGGATAATGCACCTAAGGTACACATGTCAATTTAGTGAGAGAACAGCTAGGCTGTGGGTCTGATTGGCAGGCCCACAGCCAGAGAAAGTCGTAAACCAGTGAAACAAAAGCAAACAATCTGGGTGATCATAGGATTGCAGACCCTACTCTCCTACAGTCTCCATCACCGATCCAGGCTTGGATCACATCGAACATCTTCACTGGTCGCCTGCCAGCAACAACTTCTTTCAGGCTCCATAGACTACAACGAGGATTCCCGACGTCTTTTGAACCCTATGCAGCCGCGGCCCCTGGGCTAGGTAACCCGAGCATTTCGGTGCTCCAACGCAGGTTCACTATCCAAGTGTCCAGATCCTTTTTCGTTTTAAGTCTACATAGTCCGATTCGTCCGAAAACAGTAACTTTAGAAATACTAGCCTCCATAGACTTTGTCCCGCATCCTGCGTGAGAGTGCACACTCTGCACCCGATCTCCCTAGGCCTCCTGCTCCTAACCTTAGAGTTCAGTAGCGTAGTCCTAGCGATCCTGAAGCCTCTGGATCTTGTTACTTACCTGCTAGTATTTCGCATTCCACTTTTAATGTATATGGTTTGTCGTGCCCCTGGGGCATTTGTGTAAATTGTGCAACTTGAAGTATTTTCGTAAGAGTTTTGTATTGTGCTTAGCTCCCTGACTCATAAAGAGTTCAGGGTAGACTTGTTATAAATAAATATACTTTATTTTTCATAACAACTTGTGTGGTGCCCTTTCACTTGGTGTTCAAGGGGTATATGTGATGGTAAAACAGCTGGCTTAACACGCCCTCTAGAGTTTAGCCTAAAGACTGCTTTTGTCCAAGCTACTAGGATAGCTGGTCTATAAGGTTGACTTGCAACCAATCATCAATAAGGGTCGTTTTGTATGATACACAGTGATCACTAGAATAGTGAGCACTATATATCAGGCCGACTTCTCACATTGGTGGCAGCGGTTGGGATTTGAGCTTGCTGTTGTTTTACCTCGCACGTATCCTAAGAATATCATTTGAAAGATCACATAAGTACCCAGGTACATATAACTTAGCTTAGAATACTCTGAGGTCTACTGAACCAGCTGTTGTGGTGTAACAGTGCTTAGCACACCCTGACTACAACTCTTAGCAAGGGATCAGTAGGTAAACCCATAGTGTAGGTAAGTGCACCACTTACACCTCACTAGAAAGCATGTCTGACCAAGGAGAATCTTCACAGACTCCCCTAGTGGTCATTGACCCTCCACAGGTCATGTCAAGATATGCAGCTCTTAGCTTTCAGGATATGAGACAACTGTGTACCTCCAGGAAGCTAAAACAGGATTCTAACCCTACCATCCCATTTCTGATAGGTCTCTTAGAGACTTATGATGCCAGAAGGGCTTCTAACACAGGCCCCTCTAATCCAGATGGGAGTATGCCCCCCTTAGAAGGAACCCTTGGGGACCCTGACCTCAACCTCAATGGAACAGAAAGTGAAGAGGAGGAAGAGGAACAGGAGTTGTCAGGGGATGAGGCAGACAAAGGTCAGGTAGTAGTCAGTAGGCTCACCAGGACCAACTTAAGTATGCATGAGAATGGAACTGGGGGACCCCCAGCCCCACTCTCAGGCAGGCTTAACATAGGGAGTAGACGAGTTAGGTCTCATTCCAGAGGCTCTAACATATCTATTCGTACCAATGGCTCTCAGGCATCTTCTCACAGAGGGATGACATCCCCTCAGAGAAGAGAGCATGAAGCTAAGATGAGGGAAGTCAATCTGAGGATTGAAAGGGAAGAAATTGCCCTTGCCAAAGAGAGACTTGCCTTTGCCAGAGAGCAGAAATTGAGTGGGGCAGACCCCACTGGTGGCAGCATTATCCCTAGAGATAAGGACAGGAGTTTTGATAAAAGACACCTGAGTAAAATAGTGCCCCCCTTTAAACAAGGGGATGACATCCACAAATGGATGACTGCTTTGGAGAGGGCCTGCACTGTCCAGTGCATCCCCCAGAGTCAGTGGGCAGCTATTCCGTGGCTCTCCTTTGAAGGTAAAGGTAGAGATAAGCTCCTCACTACTAGAGCTGAGGATGCTAACAATTACCAAGTCCTGAAGAATACACTGGTTGATGGGTTTGGCTTAACAACTGAGCAGTACAGGTTGCTGTTCAGAGACACCCAGAAAACTCAGTCTCAGGATTGGGCTGACTTTGTTGATTGTGCCACTAAGGCTCTGAAGGCTGGCTATTGGGTAGTAAAGTTACTGACTTCACAGGATTGTATAATCTTATTATGAGAGAGCAAGTCTTAAATAATTGTCAGAACCAGTTATCACACCAGCACCTGGTAGACTCTGATCTGACCTCTCCACAAGAATTGGGTAAGAGGGCAGACAAATGGGTCAGAACCAGGATTAGGCCTAAGAACCAGGGTGGTGACCAAAAGAAAGAATCAACCAAGCCTCAAGAGAAGGGTGGGAATAAATCTTCTGATCCAACCCCAGGGCCCCAAAAATCCTCTGAAAAGGGTGGGTCCCAAAATCCTTCCAATACCCAAAAGAAGCCTTATTGTCATACCTGCAAACAGGTAGGCCATTACAAAACTGACAGCAGTTGCACAAGGGCCAACAACAATAAGGAGAACATACCCCCAAGTAAAACTTCCCAGCCTCCCGTTACTACTAGTAGTAATCCCCCAGGTGGTGGGAGTGCCCCCAAGAATCTGGGTGCATTTACTTTGGGAGTTCCTGGGGACTCTGGCCTAACCAGGTCCCCTGACTTAGATACTCTTGTCTGTGAGACTGGCATGGGGTTTGCCAACTTCACAGCTTGTCCCAACACTTTGGACAAGTACAGACAGGAGCCCCTCATCAATGGTTCAAAAGTTGAGGCCTATAGAGATACAGGGGCTAGCATCACCATGGTGACAGAGAGCCTAGTCCCCTCAAGGCAACTTATACCTGGAGCCACATACCAGGTGACCAATATTGATGGAGTACAGAGAGATCATTCCATAGCAGTGGTAAATCTCAGCTGGGGAGGTGTCACTGGCCCCAAGAGAGTGGCAGTGTCATCAAACTTGCCTGTAGATTGCCTACTGGGGAATGATTTAGAGATCTCAGCCTGGGCTGAGGTAGAGCAATAAACCCATTTTAAAATGGTAAACCTCCATGGTAAGGTTAGTGGGGCAGTGATAGCCACAGCCCCAGTCCAAGATGTCCTCCCTGAACAGGCCAGGAGGGCTGTGCCAGTCACAGCCCAATCTCAGACAGATTCCTTTCCTGAACAGGTTGGCAAGGCTGTGATGGTCACAGCCCATACCCAAACTGAGTCCCTTCCTGAAAAGGTTAGTGGAGTTGTGATGGCCACACTCAAACTCAGACAGATAATAGTGTTGTGAAGCCTGAAACTATGGATCACTCCACTCAGACAGAGAGCATTGAGGAGGAAGAGAAATCTCCCTCCCACCAGACTCTAGGGAAGGATCAGCCTCCTCAGGGAACTGATCTGACCCCTTGTGAAGGAACTGCCCCAGAGGTAGTCAGGCCTAGCCTGGCAGAGCCCCTGATGTCAGTGGACCCTTCCAAGGTGGGACCCAGTCTGGAGCAGGTAACCTGCCCCTCTCTACCCTGCCTCAGTCAGCCCAGGGCTGTAGAGGTCAGGTAGGCCAGTGGTGGACCCCCAAGGGCCCCCTGTCCTAAAGAACTCCCCAATCAGCAGATTAAGGGCACTGAAGCTAGTAGACCTAGCCAAGTGAAAATAAAACAAACTCCTGAGGGATCCCCCTTAAACTTAGTTAGGGACCTTCCACAGATGGACACTGCTGGGCACAGCCAAACCTGGGACCGGAGGGCCCCAAACCTGACCTGTCCCTCCAGTAAGCCAAACAGAGGGACTCAGCCTCCAGCTTTAGGTAGCCAGAGGTTGACCCTGAGAGCTCACAGCAACTCAGTCATGGAAAGAAGGGCATTTATGGTGGATAGTGATTGGAGGAAGTTGAGCCCAACATTAGTGGAGTCTCACTTCAGTGCTCCATCCCAGCACCAGCCTTTACTTGCCAAAACACACCACAGGTAGAGATTCCCTATGGTGGAGACCCTCAGATACCCTTAGGGTGAGCGATTGCTTAGTGGACCATGATATAGGGGGTAACCATGCCAGTGCATATACCACCTCATATAGCCACTCATTCAATATAGGCTTACCTGGCCAAGGATAGCCTTATCTCCTTTCATCTGGGGGGGTTATGTAGGAAGGTGGATATCTGACTATGGTTACCCCCAACTTTTTGCCTGGTGTTTTGCTGGTTTTTCGACTTAGTTGACCTGGGGCCCTGCTATTCAGGACTCCAGGCCCCCTGCTCTCTCTGTAAAATGGATTCCATGTACCTTAGGGGCATACCCAATTGGATACTGAGTCGCCTTATCAGTCCCTGTACAGTGTACCTTAGGTACCCAGGGCATAGGTGTACCCAGGGCCTACCAGGGGCTGCAGCATGTATTATGCCACCCCTGGCTGGCCACTCAAATCTGACACAACTGGCTGCACGACAGCTGGGGCAAGGTGGTGTAATCACCCTTTGCTTTAGATATAGTATTCCTATATCTAACCCTAAAATGGACACATATATTCCTATCAGTCACTCCTATGGCAGGCCTTAACAATCCTGAAGGCAGAGTGCTTGGAATTATGTGAGATGGTGCTCTGGCATGAGCTGAGCCCGTTTGCAGCTTGCGGAACCAAGTCCTAATAGCTGTTCCATGATAACGCCTACCATATACTCTTAAGTGCATTATAATCCTCGCGGTTATTTGCCAACTTTGGTATCGCTTTATCAAAACATGTCGAGTAAGGTGTCATACGAATTGGAATACTAACCCCTCGCCAATTCTGGCGACGGGGTTAGCATTCCACCCTTCTAGAGGGACACGACATGTATGTAACTGTGAACCTCGGTTAAAGTTAACTCGAGCCTCAGCCTCACAAAATGGATGCTGCCACCACAGACACAAGTCTGACCTCCTGCTGCTGGGAGTCCTTCCAGCGAGGAGAGCTCGGACAAAGGGTTTCCTGTCAGGGGCGGTGCTAGCACCATCCCAGACAGGGTTTTGTGTATCCCAGGTAGGCAGGGCTGAGAGGAAGGTGACTGCAAGTGGCACCCCGGTGCTCACTGTGCATATGCCGGCACAAACCAGTTCCAGGGGCACACCAGCCCCTGAGCTGGGGAAAGTCCGGACAAGGGAGAGGGGTGTAACCACCCCCCTCCTGGTCCCACCCATGGGCAGGACCTAGTCGCGTGCCAGCCCCTTTTCTTAGAATAAAGGTAGGAGCGGGCCCCCTTCCCAAATTGGATTATCTTGAATCTTGAACTACTTTCCACGAAAGGAACTCTTGACTTTCTTTGAAGACTCTCCCTTGTGGCTAAGGAGTAGCCACCCTGCACCCGCAGGCACCACCTAAGCATCGCGGTTTGCTGCACGTCCATCCTCCGAATCAAGACTGACCAGCTCGACGAGACCCGGATTCCCTGGCATCTCTGACCTCTACCTGCATCATAAACCCAGCTGAGATTCGTGGGTGTGACGAGACCTGAGGGACCGGCCATCTTCTAAACCAGCACGACGCTTAACCAGCACGACCGCCGAGGGATCCTCGAGTGAGTGCACTGGGGTTTGAGAAGCCCCAACCCTGAGCAGCTCCAGCACCGAAGTCCAGCCCCCCAGCATCCACGAGATCTGCGTGGGGTCCTTCTGCTCTTTGCTGCCCACCGCGTTGTCCGGTCACTTGCCCGTTGGCTAGTGGCCCTCCTGATGACGTACCACGACGATTTCAACGCTGGTCTGGTTGCTCCAGACTGGCCCTTGCTCCCTTCCAAAAGAGGAGCACCCCAGACCCTCCTGGTCCCCACCAGACGCCATCTTGACTCCACCGCGTGGGCTTGCCTTTGCCAAGGCTTGTGTCTCCAATCCTGGTTCCAGCATCGCCGACAGCAGACACCCTCGTGGGACAGCTCGCACCTCCAGCCTGGTTGCCGACAACGCCTCCTGGCCCGTGTGACTGCAGAGTCCAGCGTCGCCTACTCACCTGGTCGAGGTGACTTCATCCGGTGCCATCCTGGTGCCCACACAATCACTGGCTAGTGATTAAGAACTGAGTCCCCTCTGCTTTCAGGTCGTCTCCATCACCGATCCAGGCTTGGATCACATCGAACATCTTCACTGGTCGCCTGCCAGCAACTTCTTCTTTCAGGCTCCATAGACTACAACGAGGATTCCCGACGTCTTTGAACCCTATGCAGCCGCGGCCCCTGGGCTAGGTAACCCGAGCATTTTGGTGCTCCAACGCAGGTTCACTATCCAAGTGTCCAGATCCTTTTTCGTTTTAAGTCTACCTAGTCGGATTCGTTCGAAAACAGTAACTTTAGAAATACAAGCCTCCATAGACTTTGTCCCGCATCCCGCGTGAGAGTGCACACTCTGCACCCGATCTCCCTAGGCCTCCTGCTCCTAACCTTAGAGTTCAGTAGCATAGTCCTAGCGATCCTGAAGCCTCTGGATCTTGTTACTTACCTGCTAGTATTTCGCATTCCACTTTTAGTGTATATGGTTTGTCGTGCCCCTCGGGCATTTGTGTAAATTGTGCAACTTGAAGTATTTTCGTAAGAGTTTTGTATTGTGCTTAGCTCCCTGACTCATAAAGAGTTCAGGGTAGACTTGTTATAAATAAATATACTTTATTTTTCATAACAACTTGTGTGGTGTCCTTTCACTTGGTGTTCAAGGGGTATATGTGAAGGTAAAACAGCTGGCTTAACACGCCCTCTAGAGTTAGCCTAAAGACTGCTTTTGTCCACGCTACTAGGATAGCTGGTCTATAAGGTTGACTTACAACCAATCATCAATAAGGGTCGTTTGGTATGATACAAAGTGATCACTAGAATAGTGAGCACTATATATCAGGCCAACTTCTCACACCGTCCCTTCTTAGCGCCCACGTAACCAACAAAGAGCTGGTCGTCCACCCGGAACTGGCGTGTGCGATCTAGATAGAAGGAGAGCGCTTGTTTGGGTACAGACGGTGGAAGCTCTCTTCCTCTTTCGAGGGATGCGGAGGCGGAAAGAAGGTGGGCAAGGTGATGGACTGCCTGATGTGAAAGGTTGTGACTACCTTGGGCAGGAAAGAAGGACGAGTCCTCAGAACAACCTTGTCCGGATGGAGAGAGAGGAAAGGAGGTTCAGAAGATAGAGCCTGGAGCTCACTCACTCTCCTGGCAGAGGTGATAGCAACCAGGAATGCAGTTTTAAGAGTCAGAACACGAAGAGGACAGTTATGAAGTGGCTCAAAGCGAGCACACCTCAGGTACATCAGAACAAGATTCAAGTCCCACTGAGGCATCACGAAGGGAACAGGAGGAAACATGTGAGAGATGCCTTTCAAGAATCTATTTACAACAGGGGACTTGAAAAGAGAAGGCTGATCAGGAAGCCTTAAGAAGATAGCCCTTGATAGGGCCCAGAGCAGAGCCCTGCTGGGCAAGAGAAAGGAGGAAGAGGAGAACCTCTGAAAGGGGGACAGAGAGGGGATCCACAGCCTTTGCTGTGCACCATGCCACAAATTTGTTCCACCTGCAGGCGTATACCGTTTTTGTAGAGGGATGCCTGGCTGCCAGAATCCCCATCACAGACTTCAGGAGGCAAGTCAAATGGCCTCAACTACCGCCGCTCAATCTCTACGCATGTAGGTGGAGACTGGACAGGTTTGGGTGGAGGACCGTCCCTTGCTGCTGCGACAGATAGTCCTCCTGAAGAGACAGACGAATCGGGGGATCGACTGACATGCTGAGTAGCTCGGGATACCAGTATCTTCATGCCCAGTCCATAGCCACAAGGATGACTTGGGTCCGGTCTCGCCTGATCTTCAGCACTCTGGGCAGAAGTGGTATAGGCGGAAAGGCGTAAAACAGACTTCAGCTCCACTCGCGACGAAAAGTGTCACCGAGCAAGTGCCACCTTGGAAATTCCAATGCGCAGAACTATTGACATTGCGCGTTCCCTTCGGTGGTGAATAGATCTAACCAAGGCTCTCCTCACTGCTGAAAGAGACCTTGCGCCACGTCCAAGTTCAGACCCCATTCGTGATCCATCATGCAAAGGCGGCTGAGTTCATCCGCCCTGGCGTTCAGGGAACCTGCCAGGTGTTAAACCACCAGGGTGATGCCCTGGTGTTCCAGCCAATGCCAGAGGTGCAGAGCCTCCTGACAAAGGGTCCACGACCCCACCCCGCCCTGTTTGTTGCAGTACCACATGGTGGTGGTGTTGTCCGTGAACACGTGCACTACACTTCCCCGAACAGAGGGAAGGAATGCTTTCAGTGCAAGTCGGATCACCTGCAGCTCCAGAAGGTTGATATGGAGCTGGGACTCCGTCGGAGACCAGAGGCCTCTGATCTCCTTCTCTCCAATGTGCCCCCCATCCCAGGAGAGATACATCTGTTACCACCACATGCTCCAGTTGGGGTAGGGATAGAAATCTGCCGCTGACCCAATAGCGTGAGCCACCACTGCAACTGACTCGCAGTGCCATCCGAAATCAGGACGTGGTCGGACAGGTTGCCCTGATGCTGTGCCCACTGAAACTTCAGTCCCACTGCAGAGCCCGCATCCGCCAGCTGGCGTGATGCGCCAGAAGGATGCAGGAGGCCATCAGCCCCAGGCGTCGCAGCGTCAACTTGACCGAGACTTGGGATAAAGGCTAAAAATAAAGGCTGAAAGATCGGAATCAGAGCCTGAATATCCCGAACCCACTGCTCGGGGGGATAAACCTGAAACTGCGCCGAGTCCAGAACCGCTCCGATGAAAAGGAGCTTCTGAGAGGGGCACAGGTGTGACTTCGGCACGTTGATGGTGAATTACAGCGAGTGCAGGAGGTCGGCCGTAGTCTGGAGGTAGGAGACGACTGTTTGGGGCGAGCCCGCCTTTCAACAACCAATCGTCGAGATAGGGGAAGACTGAAACAGATGAGCTGCTACCACCGCAATCACTTTCGTGAACACCCGAGGGGCGCTGGTAAAGCCGAAGGGGAGGACGGTAATCTTAAAGTGCTCGTGGCCTACCGTGAACCGCAGGTAGCGCCGGAGGGCCGGCAGGACGGGGATGTGGAAATGCGCGTCCTGCAAGTCCAACGCCACCATCCAGTCGTCCGGATCCAGGGCAACTAGGACCTGAGCCAAAGTTAGCATCTTGAACTTCTCCTTCCGGAGGAAGCCATTGCCGCTCCGTAGGGCCAAGATAGGACGTAGGCCTCCTTTGCCTTTCTTGGGTACCAGAAAGTAGTGGGAATACCAACCTCGTCCTACTTCTGGCCCAGGAATGCGCTCAATGGCTCCCTTGGCCAAGAGAGCCGTAACTTCCTCCTACAGAAGTTGCAAGTCATCCCCCGACATGCGGCGGTACTGCGGTGGCATGGCTGGAGGGGTTGCCTCGAAGGGGAGGGAGTAGCCCCTTCAGGCGATTTGATGGTGCGCCAGTGGAGGAGGTGATGGCGAACCCTGCTTCCCACTGACATCGAATGGGCCTGACATGCCGGACTAGGATGGCTTAGAGGCTGATGCTGCGGGAGCGGATGTGGATTGACCGTGCCTTTGTCCCCCGGCACCGCCACGGGGGTAACCACGTCCGCAACCACGTTGAGACTGGTCCTGTGGCTGGCTGGACGTGTGGGGATGCCCTTTCCTTGGCCACGAAAGGGGAGAAAAGCAGAAGTTTGCTGTCCGAGGCCGAGGCCCAAGGACTTGGCCGTAGCCCTGGAGTCCTTAAAACGTTCCAGCGCACTATCCGCTTTGTCGCCAAAGAGGCGACCGCCATCGAAGGGCATGTTCATGAGCGTGGCCTGGACATCCCCCGAAGAGTTGGCGGACCTCGGCCAGGCGTGGCGGCGAACGCCACTGTCGTTGCAATTGCTCTACCCAGCGAGTCCGTGGTTTCAAGTCCACACCGGATCGAGTAGAGTGCTGCATCCTGCCCTTCCGCCAGGGCTTGGGCGAGCCATGTCCTGGCCTACTCCGGGCACTGTGGCAGCACCCCGCAACTGTATCCCACAGAAAGTGGACAAACCACGGCCCCAAACTCAAGGAGGAGAACAGTTTCTTCCCAAACTGATCATACCCTTTGGATTCCCGATCCGGAGGAGCGGTCGGGAATGCGGTCTGGGATGTAGAGGCCTGGATCACCAGGCTCTCGGGGGTGGGGTGTACGGACAGAAAGCTAGGGTCGCCCGGAGCCGCGCGGTGGTGTCGGGCCACGTTCCGATCCACAGGGAGGCCTGTGGAGGGCTTGGACCAGGTGCCCAGCAGAACGTTGGTGAGGGCTTCGTTAAACAGCAGTAGAGGCTCTGAGGAGCTTATATGAGGTCTGAGCACCTCAGTGAGGAGGTTAGTCCTCATGGCCGCAACAGGGAGCTCAAGAGCCAAGGCCTTGGCTGCCCTGTTCAACACCACACTGTAAGCAGCCCCCTCCTCCGAAGCCAGGGAGGGAGGAGAGACGAATCCAGTGTCGGGCGAAGTGTCCAGACCACTGGCCTCCCCTAGCTCTTCTGCCCAGTCCTGGCTCAACTGGCACTGCTGTGCCAGAGGGTCATCAGATCCCTCCCACTCATCCTCGTCATCCATCTCCTGATAAACAGGCAAAAAGGATGGAGCTGGGTCGTAGGTGAAGTGCTCACCCATCGGCGTTGGAGACAACGCCAGACTCGGACCTGGGCTGAAACTGGGGTCGTCGTCGTTCAAGGACGGCGCCGGGAGCGACACCCTTGGGGTCGGCGCCGCAGAGGAGTCACGAAGTTGACTGGTGACGTCCCGGATCCAGGCCTGGATCCTGTGGGGCCCTGCCGCATCGAGAACGGAGACGACGGCGGCGCCGGGGCCAAAGCACCCTGCCGGGGCCGGAGTCGCCAGCACGCTAGGGCTCCCAGTCCGACCCGCGGGGCCCAAAGGCACCTCGGCAGGTTCCGACGGAGGGAAGCGAGACCTCATGGCCGAGAGGAAAGCGCTTATCTCTTCCGCTGTTGCGTGCAGCCCAGGGACCGACGGGTATGGAGCTGGACACGGGGGGGGGGGACTGGGACCTCGAGCGGCGCGGAGTCGACTGCTGGATCTCGAGCAGCTTATGGGACCAGTCTAGCCTTCGAGGTCAAGGCCCGGCAGTCGGGGGATGACTTGTCATCATGGTCGGGAAGCCGCCCTTTGACGCTGGTGAAAAAGACACTACACGGTGACCAGTCTCCGGGGAGGACGATACCAATATACCGCCTGCCTCTGGAGAAGAAGGAGCGTCCGAAGACGAATCCACGGTACGAGCCCTGCGCGGAGCCGTTGAGTCCGCTGCCTGAGACAGGTTGTTGGCACCATCCGGCGACGCCGGACAAGGTTCCTCCAAGTCACCCCACAGCGGAGACCAGCGTTGAGCTGGAGCCGACCCGACCACCGCCAAGGTAGCCACCTGTGTGGGGGAACAAGACGGGCCTCAGGAGTGACACGAAGCCCTCCGCCAGCCTCGGCCCAGAATGGATCGGGGCTGGAGCTACCAGCGACGCCGCAGAGGGCCCTGCGCAAGGCGAGGGGTCCACTGACGCACTAGGAGGGGGAGTCGCCAACAAGTCCTGCAAAGCCACCGCGTATGTCTCCATTTGGACTCTCGACGCCCCAACACCGGGAAATGCTGGATAGGACGACACTCTGGGCCGCATCACCCGCGGAGAGTTCACGTCCCTAGCAGGCCGTAAACCAGCCCACAGGGACAAACTGCAACACTTACCCACCGGGGACGACGCTCACGTGACATCAGAGAAGGGTGAGGACAACGACGACAGCCGTACCTGAAGCCGTCTGCCAAAGCAGACCGAGGAGAGGACGTTGACCTGGAGAGACGCGCCGAGAGAAGTTTCACGCGGCGCTCCTGCCGCTACTTCAGCTTCAACTGTTGGCAGGCCACACAGTCAGTGGTGCCGTGATCAGACACCACATTCAAATGAGGTGCAGGTCCGTCGCCAACATAAGACGCCCACAAAATGTACAAGTTTTGAAGCCCGAAGGCATTTGCACACTGTTCAACCAAAAGAAATTGAGTAAAAAGGGCCCGAAACAAGCCCGTAGCAAGGACCGGATCTGCGTTGCACGCGGAAAAGGAAAAAACTGACGTGGGCGCGCTGGGGCGGGTCTTATGTGACCTCACTGAGGTCACGTGTGCGGACGACGCCTAGGCGGAGTTGTGTGATGTCTCCCCGCCCCCGGCGCGCAGGGATGCTTTGGCAAAAAAGTTTCAGGATCCAGTCTCAAGCCTGGGAGTAATTCTACGTGAAGGAATCTGCGGCTGGTAGTCTCTATCATATAAAAAGAATACAATACCATAGTGAATAATTATTTCCTTTCCTAATCCATCCTGTTATCCTAAAATGAATTTAATAAAATCCAGTTTTTTTAATACATTAAAAACTTTTTTAACCTCCAACATAAATCTCCCAAGTGCACCTGTAATATGTAAATAGGTCATTTCCGTTAACTATGCTGCTGCCTGGGCACCGTTCTGTATACCATATTTTATAAATACTGGTCGTAAAACAATTTCCGTGTATCAAGTACCGTAAGACAATCTAACAGTAAGTGTAAAATATTGCATCTCATACCTAAACTGCAGGTGCAGTTTCCTTCAGGATCCAGCATAGCCTCTTTTATCCCGTTATTCATCTAACAAGGGTTAATTCTTATTCATAATCTTAAAATTTCCCTCCTCGGATAGTGGTTAGGTCGTATACCTATATATGGGAATAGTTGGTTAGATTTCCAAGATTTGATCGAAAAACCCACCGATTTCTTCCCTTCCAGATACTTGCAATCCTGGTCTCGCAATGTTTCCTTGCCCAACACCCTCAGTTCTCATCTTGCGACATCAGTTTACAAGTCCTGCGGGTTCAGTTGCACTCCTAGTTCCCTGCATACTGTCTCTAGCATCTTCTTAAGCCTTAGTGCCCATTTCAGTTTACTCTGCAAAATGTCCCTTATGAACCATTCTGCTATTTTATGCTCTTCCCGTTTCCCAGGCATTGCCAAAACCTTATTAATGCCATGCGTACCATTATCTCCCAGGATACCATTCCTGTTTCAATTCTTACTGCCTGTATCATAGCTGTAGGTAGGGATAATATTTTTTTAAACAGTTTCCCTCTTCAATATCCCATCTTCTTTTACGACTCATGTACAATACTTCAGCTCCATATTGAAACTGAGGCGGTTTCATGGCCATGTAAGCATTTAGGACATGTTTATCTGAACTTTGTCCTTACTTCCTATTAAACTTTTTCAACCCACTAACTGGGGCCAGGGCTCATATCCTTAATGTATTCAGATGAGTTTCCCATTTTAGGGATCTTTCTAACCATATCCCCAAGTATTTATATTCATTTACATCTGAAAGAGAACGTTAGTGATAGATTCCTTACCTTAGAATATCCCCAGGCGTCAGACTGGATCCGGAAATTTTTGCGTAGCAGTACCCTTGCTCGTCGGTAGGCATCGTCTGTAGCTCCGTGTCCGTCGTCGGCGTCGTGGGCGCTGTGATGACGTCGTTGGAGTACTTAGACGCCGCCTCCGCGTGCTGACGTCAGTTCTTCTTTTTTCCGCGCCAGCAGTGCAGATCCGGAAAAAGTGGTACCTTAGTCTTTTTTGACTAAACTTTTTGATCCTTTCTCTTTTTCGAGTCTTCGACTCCGAAACGGTGCCGATAGGGATGCCAGGTTTTAAACACTATGAGGACTGCGACCGCCTGATGTCGGTCACCGAACCCCACCGTCGGTGTCTCCACTGTCTCGGCTTCGACCACGACGGCAAGACCTGTTCCTACTGCCGGGCCCTGGCTTCGAAAGCTAGGCGGGAGCAGTCCCGCAAGCGACTCGAACTCTGGCAGTTGGCCCCACGCCTGGAGAGGTTCTGGTCCGGACGGAGGTCGAGGGACCGGTCGCGGGAGCGGAGCCATCGTAGCTCAGGGAGTCGACATCACTCCTCAGGGTCGAAGTCGTCAGGTAAGCACAAGAAGTCAAAGAGACGTCATCGCTTTTCCGACTCCCCCCGACGCTCGCACGACGCGGCCGTGGGTTCAAGTGGCACCACCCACGCGGCTCCGTCGGAGTCGCAGGCGTCGCGTCCGGCCCCATACCCTCCGGTCCTGGGCCACGCGATGCAGGAGGAGATCGAGCGGTTCCTCATGGCCATGAGGTCCCTCACTCCCCCGGCGGGCTCCGCGGCGCCTTCCGGCCCAGCGGACCCATCAGGGGGTTCTAGCGGGTTGAGGGCTTCGGCCCGACGACGTCGGGTGCTTCGGCCCAGACGCCGTCGGGTGCTTCGGCCCCGACGCCGCCGGCACCTTCGGGCCCGGCGCCGCAGGCCCCCGCTGGATCCGGTTCCGGATCCGGGTCGTCGCTGGTTGACCTCACGACCTCACCGGCGCCGGTCCCTAAGGTATCACCTCTGGCGCCGTCTTCGGGCGGCGTCGTCCCTGATGTCTCCCTCGATCCGGCGCCGTTCCGGCGCCACTTTCGACGCCGTTTGGAGAATTCTACTTCAACGAACCGGCCCCATCATTTGACCCCCCTGAATTCCAGGAGATGGGTGACGAGGAGAATTGGGAGGGGTCTGAGGACCCTCTGACACGGGAGTGTCAGTCCCAAGAGGACTGGACAGGTGGACTTGGGGATGCCAGTGGTCTGGATACTTCGCCAGACACTGGTTTTGTCTCACCTCCTACTGTGGCTACGGAGGAGGGGGCAACCTACAGTGTGGTGCTGACGCGGGCAGCCAAGGCCTTGAACTCCCCGTCGTGGCCGTGTGGAATAACCTCCTCACTGAGGTCCTTAAACCGCAGTCAAGCTCGGCTGAGCCTCTGCTGCCGTTTAATGAGGCCTTGACCGATGATCTTTTGGGCACTTGGTCCAGGCCCGCTACAGGTTCGCCTGTGGATAGGAACATGGCCAGACGCCACCGCCCGGCCCCGGGCGACCCTTGTTTCCTGTCCACCCATCCCACCCCGAGAGCCTGATAATTCAGGCTTCGAATTCCCAGACCGCATTCCCGTCAGCCCCGCCTGACAGGGAATCCTAGAGGTACGAGCAATACGGCAAGAAGGTATTCTCCTCCCTGAGTCTGGGACTGCGGTCTTCCAACACTGCGTGCCTCTTGGGCCGTTACACCCACTCTCTGTGGGATACGGTCGCGAACGTGCTGCCAGAATGCCTGTTGGAGGTACGGGCTAAACTCGGCCAAGCTCTTATGGAAGCCCGAGATGCGGCACGTTACTCTATCTGGTGTGGATTGGATACCACTGACTCTCTGGACAGAGCGATGGCAACGACGGTGGCGATTCGTCGCCACGCCTGGTTGAGGTCCGCCAACTTTTCGGCAGATGTCCAGAATACACTCATGGACATGCCGTTCGATGGCCGTCGCCTCTTTTGGCGACAAGGCAGACCATGCGCTTGAGCGCTTTAAGGACTCCAGGGCTACGGCCAGGTCCTTGGGCCTCTCGGCCCGCGCCAGCAAACAGGTGCCTTTTGCTCCTTTCGTGGCCAAGGAAGAGGCGCCCCCACACGTGCCGCCAGCCACGCACCTACTAACATCCAACGCGGTGGCGGCTGTGGAAACCGCCGTGGACGCGGTCGGGGACAACGGCGAGGTCAGTCCACACCTTCCCCAGCAGCATCTGCCTCAAAACCCTCCTAGTCCGTGCTTTTCAGGCCCATGTGGTTGCTACTCCCACTACTTTCTGGTACCCAAGAAGGGCAAAGGGGGCCTACGCCCTATCTTGGACCTACGGAACGTCAACGGCTTCCTCCGGAAGGAGAAGTTCAAAATGCTGACTCTGGCTCAGGTTTTGGCTGTCCTGGACCCAGGAGACTGGATGGTAGCGTTGGATCTGCAGGACGCTTATTTTCACATCCCGTCCTACCGGCGTTACCTATGGTTCACGGTAGGCCACGAGCACTTTCAGTTTACCGTGCTCCCCTTCGGCCTTACCAGCGCCCCACGGGTGTTTACAAAAGTGATGGAGGTGGTCGCAGCTCATTGACACAGGTTAGGGGTTTCAGTCTTTCCCTACCTCGACGACTGGTTGTTGAAGGCGGGCTCGCCCCAAACAGTCGTCAGCCACCTCCAGACCTCCTGCATCAGCTGGGGTTTTCCATCAATGTGCCGAAGTCACACCTGTGTCCCTCTCTGAAGCTCCTCTTCATCAGAGCGGTTCTCGACTCGGCGCAGTTTTGGGGTTATCCTCCCGAACAGCGGGTTCGGGACATTCAGGCTATGATTCCACTCTTTCAGCCTTTGTCCCGTGTCTCGGTCAGGTTGACGCTGCGGCTTCTGGGGCTGATGGCCTCCTGCATCTTTCTGGTGCATTACGCCCGGTGGCGAATGCGGGCCCTGCAGTGGGACCTGAAGTTTCAGTGGGCCCAGCACAGGGCAACCTCTCCGACCATGTCCTGATCTCGGAGGGCACTGCGAGACAGCTGCAGTGGTAGCTCAAGGATATTGATTGGGTCAGCGGCAGATCCCTTTCCCTTCCCCAACCGGAGCACGTAGTTGTGATGGACGCGTCCCTCCAGGGCTGGGGAGGCCACATGGGAGAGGCGGAGATCAGAGGCCTCTGGTCTCCGGCGGAGTCCCGGCTCCATATCAACCTTTTGGAGCTGCGGGTGATTCGTCTAGCACTGAAGGCATTCCTCTCCTCTGTTCGGGGGAGTGTAGTGCAGGTGTTCACAGACAACACCACCGCCATGTGGTACTGCAACAAACAGGGCGGGGTGGGGTCGTGGACCCTTTGACAGGAGTCTCTGCGCCTCTGGCAGTGGCTGGAACAGCAGGGCGTGACCCTGGTGGTTCAACACCTGGCGGGTTCTCTGTACGCAGGGCGGACGAACTCAGCCGTCGGTGCATGATGGATCACGAATGGCGTCTGAACTCGGACATGGCACAAGGCCTTTTTCAGCAGTGGGGAGAGCCTTGGTTAGATCTATTCGCCACTGAAGAGAACGCGCAATGTCATCAGTTCTGCGCGTTGGAATTTCCAAGGCGGCACTCGCTCGGCGACGCTTTTCGTCGCGAGTGTAGTTGCGGTCTATTGTACGCCTTTCCGCCTATACCACTTCTGCCCAGAGTGCTGAAGAAGATCAAGCGCGACCGGGCCCATGTCATCCTTGTGGCTCCGGACTGGGCACGAAGGTACTGGTATCCAGAGCTACTCAGTATGTCAATCGATCCCCCAGTTCGTCTGCCTCTTCAGGAGGACCTTCTGTCACAACAACAGGGGACGGTCCTCCACCCGAACCTGTCCAGTCTCCACCTCCATGCTTGGAGATTGAGTGGCGACAGTTGAGGCCATTTGACTTGCCTCCTGAAGTCTGTAATGTCATTCTGGCAGCCAGGCGTCCCTCCACAAAGCCGGTATACGCCTGCAGGTGGAACAGATTTGTGGCATGGTGCACAGCAAAGGCTGTGGATCCTCTTGCTGCCCCTCTTTCTGAGGTTCTTCTCTTCCTTCTTTCTCTTGCCCAGCAGGGCTCCGCTCTGGGCACTATCAAGGGCTACCTTTCTGCCCTTTCAGCTTCCTAAGGCTGCCTGATCAACCTTCTTTGTTCAAGTCCCCTATTGTAACTCGTTTTCTGAAGGGCATCACACACATGTTCCCTCCTGTT
This sequence comes from Lissotriton vulgaris, assembly GCF_964263255.1. Classification (NCBI taxonomy): domain Eukaryota; kingdom Metazoa; phylum Chordata; class Amphibia; order Caudata; family Salamandridae; genus Lissotriton; species Lissotriton vulgaris. The sequence goes on along the minus strand of NC_141691.1, from coordinate 1,081,625,378 downwards.
CCGTTTGTGATGCCTCAGTGGGACTTGAACATGTTCTTACGTTTCTGATGTGCTCTCCCTTTGAGCCACTACACAACTGTCCTCTCCGTCTTCTTACTTTGAAGACTGCTTTCCTGGTTGCCATCACCTCTGCCAGGAGAGTGAGTGAGCTCCAGGCTCTTTCATGTACACCCCCTTTCCTTTCTGTCCATACGGACAAGGTTGTGTTGCGTACTAAGCCTTCTTTCCTGCCCAAGGTTGTCACGGCCTTCCACATCGGGCAGTCCATCACCTTGCCCACCTTCTTTCCGCCACCGCATCCCTCTAAAGAGGAAGAGCGGCTCCACCGTCTGGACCCAAAACGTGCGCTTTCATTCTACTTGGATCGCACACGCCAGTTCCGGGTGGATGACCAACTCTTTGTTGGTTACGTGGGCGCTAAGAAGGGAAAAGCAGTGTACAAGCGGACCATCTCTCGGTGGATCATCTTGTGTATCCAGGCATGTTACTCCTTGGCTAAAAAGGAGCCCCCTGTTGGATTGCGGGCTCATTCCACCCGGGCCATGGCGACTACAACTGCCATGGGCCGGGGAGTGCCCTTGCAGGACATTTGCCAGGCAGCTACGTGGGCATCGCTGCACACGTTTGCATGACACTACTGCCTGGACAGTGAAGTCCGGAGGGATGGCTTCTTCGGCCGTTCCGTCCTCCAGGACTTTCTGGTGTGATTATTGGTTCGCAGACCCACCACCAGGGTTGGTATTGTTGGGGTATCTATTCTAAGGTAAGGAATCTATCACTAACGTGTCTCTTTCAGATGTACAAGTTACTACTTTTGTAACGATATATCTGTAAGAGACATTAGTTAGTGATAGATTCCTTACCGACCCACCCATCCTCCCCGTTCTGCGAACCGATAACTAGGGTTAAGGTCATCCCTGTAGGAAGGTACCTCCTGACTATGGTTGCCCCCAACTTTTTGCCCTGTGTTTTAGCTGGTTTTTGACATAGTCGACCTGGGGCCCTGCCAATCAGGACCCCAGGCCTACTGCTCTCTCTGTAAAATGGATTCCATGTACCCTAGGTGCATTTCCAATTGGTACTGGGCCACCCTATCAGACCCTGTAACTCAGGGCATGGGTGTACCCAGGGCTGCCAGGGGCTGCAGCATGTATTATGCCACCCCTGGCTGGCCTCCTAAATTTGACACAACTGGCTGCATGACAGCTGGGGCAAAGTCGTGTAATCACTCTTTGCTGTAGGTGTAGTATACCTATACCTAACCCTAAAATGGACACACAGATTCCTATCAGTCACTTCTATGGCAGGCCTTGACAATCCTGAAGGCAGAGTGCGTGGAATCGTGTGAAATGGTGCTCTGGCATGAGCTGAGCCTGTCTGCAGCTTGCGGAACCAAGTCCTAATAGCTGTTCCATGATATCGCATACCATATACTCTTAAGTGCATTATAATCCTCGCGGTTAAATGCTAACTTTGGTATTGCTTTATCAAAACATGTCGAGTAAGGTGTCATACGAATTGGAATACTAACCCCTCGCCAATTCTGGCGACGGGGTTAGCATTCCACCCTTCTAGAGGGACACGACATGTATGTAACTGTGAACCCCGGTTAAAGTTAACTGAAGCCTCAGCTCCACAAAATGGATGCTGCCACCACAGACACGAGTCTGACCTCCTGCTGCTGGGAGTCCTTCCAGCGAGGGAGGCTTGGACAAAGGGTTTCCTGTCCGGGGCGGTGCTAGCACCGTCCCAGACATGGTTTTGTGTATCCTGGGTAGGCAGGGCTTTTCAGGAAGGTGACTGCTGAGTGGCACCCCGGTGCTCACTACGCATAGGCCGGTCTGAACCAGTTCCAGGGGCACACCAGCCCCTGGCCTGGGGAAGTCCGGCATGGAAGAGGGGTGTAACCACCCCCCTCCTAGTCCCACCCATAGGCAGGACCTAGTCACCGGGTCAGCCCCCTTTTTTAGTATAAAGATGGGAGCGGGCCCCCTGTTCAAATTAGATCATCTTTGGAATCAAGACACAACTTTCTGCGAAAGGACTTCAAGATTTCTTCATCAAGATTCTCCCTTGTGGCTAAGGAGTAGTCACCCTGCATCAAGCGGGCACCATCCTAAAGAACACTGCGGTCTGCTGCAAGTCCTTCATCACGAATCGGACGACCCAGCTCGACGAGACCCGGCTTCCCTGGCACCTCTGACCTCTACTCACCTCTACAGCAAAGCTGAGAACCGTGAGTGCGACGAGACCTCGAGGGACCGACGATCGCCAAGACTGCACGACATCTTTACAACAAGCCCACCGTGTCCTCCACTGGTGAGTGCTTTGGGGTCCGAGAAGCCCCAACCCTGCGCAGCTCCAGCACCCAAGATCAGCCTCCCTGCATCTCCAAGATCGGCGTGGGGCCCTTCTGCTGTTTGCTGTGCACCGCGTTGTTTGGCTACTAGCCGGCTGGCTTGTGGCCTTCTGAACGACGCCCGACGACATCACTGCTGCTGGTCTGGTTGCTCCAGGCTGGCCCTTGCTTCCTTCCTTAAGAGAGGCACCCCGGACCCTCCTGGTCCACTCCAGACGCCATTTTAGGTCCACCGCGTGGGCTTGAATTTGCCAAGGCTTTGTTGCCCAATCCTGGGTCCAGCGACGCCGACAGCTTCTATCTTCGTGGGACAGCTCGATCCTCCTTCTTGGTTGCCGACAACGCCTCCTGGTCCGTGAGATCTCCGAGCACAGCGTCACCCACGCACCTTGTCGAGGTGGCTACCATCCGGTGCCCTCCTGGTGCCCACTGACTACTGGCTAGTAGTCTCGAACTTGGTCCCCTCTGCTTTCAGGTGTCATCTTCCATCGATCCAGGCTTGGATCCACCGAACTTTCTTCACTGGTCGCCTGCCAGCAACTTCTTTCTTCCAGGCTCCTGGTCCGTCAACGAGGATTCCCGACGTCTTTTGAGTCCTATGCAGCTGCAGCCCCTGGGCTAGGTAACTTCGGCATTTCGGTGCCCCAGCATAGCCTCACTATCCAAGGGTCAGAATCTACTTTCGTTTTCTCCCTACCAGGTCGGGTTCGCCCGAAAACACTAACTTTGCAATTTCTAGCTACCATAGACTTTGTCCCGCATCTCGCGTGAGAGTGCACACACTGCACCCGAGTCCCCTGGGTCTCCTAGAAGTAATCTAACGATTCTATAGTCAAGTCCTAGCGATTCCAAAGCCTATTAGTACTGTACTTACCTGCTAGTAATTTCGCATTCCACTTTTGAAGTATATGGTTTTCCGTGCCCCTCGGGCATTTGTATATACTGTGCTAACTTAAGTATTTTTGTAAGAGTTTTGGTTTGTGCTTAGTACCCTGTCCTCATAAAGAGTACAGGGCTGTTGTGATACTTAATAAATAACTGTTTATTTTCATAACACTTGTGTGGTGTCCTTTCACTTGGTATTCAAGGGGTATATGTGTGGTATAACAGCTGGCTTAACACGCCCTCTCGAGTCTTTAGCCTTAGACTGCTCGTATCCACGCTACTAGGATAGCTGGTCTATAAGGTTGACTTACAACCAATCATCAATAAGGGTTGCTGGACTGATACATAGTGTTCACTAGAATAGTGAGCACTGCATATCAGGCCACCTTCTCACAATCCCCTTTCAGGGCTCTAGTTTCAATGGCACCAGTGTTAGTTTTTAACATGGCTCTGTGCTTCTGGCGCGGAAAAGCTGTGTCTAAGAACTGACGTCAGCACGCGGAGGCGGCGTCTAAGTACTCCGACGACGTCATCACGGCGCCCACGACTGCAACGACGGACGCGGAGCCACAGACGACGCCTACCGACGCGCAAGGGTACTGCTACGCAAAAATTTCCGGATCCAGTCTGACGCCTGGGGATATTCTAAGGTAAGGTATCTATCACTAACTAATGTCTCTTACAGATATATCGTTACACAAGTAGTAACTTGGGCTTCTTCCACTTTAGTAGACCCCAGAAACCAACTACATTTCTTCCTTTCCTTGCCAAAACTTAAGACCTTGGTTTTGTCTAGATTCACAACTATTTTTTTCTGGCTGCAGTATTCATTAAACACAGTCAGCTTCCTCTGTAGAGATATCTCTGTTTGATCTAAAATTACCAGATTGTCTGCCTAGAGTATGCAAGCGATGTGTTTCCCATCTTATTTTTGGCTAGCACCCTGTACCTTTGTTAGTATATTAGGTAAATCGGACGTGAACAAAGAAAAGAGCAAGGGGGCCAAGACACACCCTTGTCTTAACCCATTTTCGATCAGTATTTTCTTGGATAGTGTCCCCTCTGTGTCCAGGATGACCTGTCCACAATGGTTCCTATGAAGTTATTGTATAATGTCCAGAACATCCTTAGGCATATTGGTCTTTATCAACATTTTCCAAAACCGATTGCGGTCAACCATGTCAAACACAGCCCAAACGTCAATAAAGCAACTGAACAACATACCCCCTTGCTCCACTGACTTTTGTGTGACAGACCAAAGTGAGAAACAATCTATAGTAAATGCCCCTTTTTAACCCCCCCCCCCCTGTTCTGGGGGTATCACTTGATTGACCTCTGACCATTCTCTTAGTTTTTCTATGATAACTTTGGAAGATACCTTCTCTCCCACATCCAAGTGGTTAATTAACCTATAGTTTTTGGGGGTTTTCAGCTCTCCACGCTTGTGGATGGGCCTAATGATCGCACCCTTCCAGGTCTAGGGCATCTCCCTGTCTCTAATATGCCAGAGAACATATTTGAAACATTTTTTTCCACCTGTCGGATTTGGTCTTTATGATTACTGCCAGAAGGTTATAAGGACTGGCTGCTCTAGTCAGTTTTAAGTTTGCTACAATACATTTAACGTTTCTTTCAGAAAATATTAATCTGGTATCCTCCCCATCTATGGCCATCTTACGTGTTTCATTGTTGCTTGCCGTTTTCGTATACTATATATTTCGCCCAAGTAACCTTTCCAATCTTCTTCTGTTACTGTGCAATCCATAGCTGCCTGTGTCTTTCCCAACCCCTCCTGGATCAGTTTCCAAAATCTTCTTCCATCCTTAGTTTTTATTATTGCCTCTAAGAGGTTACCCCAGCATTTCTCTTTATAAATTCTCTTCTGATCTCTTAAAGCTTTTTTTATACATTTTCTTTCATTTCTGTAGGGCAGTAGGGTAGTCACCGTCTCTGTATCATACTTCAGTCTCAAACTTCTTTCTCCTTTTCTTATATTAGCCTTTAAATTACTACATTCCGCACTCTCTCTTTATGTCTGTTTCTGTTCATATCTCCCCCACCAGTTACCCCTGTGAGTTTAACTCTTAGGAATTCGACCATTTGAGTAATTACATTTTCAAACCAACCATTTTATGGTACTATTCCTTGGGACATCATCAAGTATTTGATACTGTTGAAATGTCCTCAATTTCTCCAAGCTCTCCTCCGTCATACGACTCTTTAGCCTTTTGAGGTACTCCATTTGTATTGGAATAATTGTATCTCTTGGTTCTTTAATCCCTCCAGCTATCTTGGCGCTAAAAGAAAAGAGATCTCTTCCTCCAACCCTCATCCCCTCAAAATCCCTCAGAAATACAAAATTCCAGGCATGGATAAATATATAATCTATTGGGCATAATTGGTTGCCTCTGTTAAATGTGCAACTAGCTGGCCGTTCTACCTCAATTCTTCCATTCGCACAGACTAGACATGATGCACTCATAAAATTACATAAGGCCAGATCACGTGCAGTAATTTCCCCCCTAGGGAAACTGGCAGTGTTTATATTGTAGGCCATCATTAACTCATCGCATCCTAGATCGACTCTACTGGGGTCCAATTTATGTTTAAAGTCACCTAGTACTAATACTAAGTCCTTATGATAGTCATCTGTGATCCCCTCAATGGCCTCTTTGAAATTGCTCAGGTCTACATTATATTCCTTGTATCCACCTCCATGCATATAAACATTTATGATGATTGTTGGACTTGGCCCTCTTGGCAGGGTCATCCCTGAACTTTTTGCCTTCCTCCAATATTCTCTCTGACCTGTTTTGGTTGGTTTAATGACTCTGGGCACTTTACCACTGCTGATCAGTGCTAAAGTGCATATGCTCTCCCAATATAAAGTGTAACTGTGATTGATGTTCATGATTGGTTCATTGGATTTACAGTCAGTCCCCAGTAAAGTGCACCAGGAGTGCCAGGGCTTGTGAATGCCAATACTGCTAGTGGGCCTGCAGCGCTGGTTTCGCCACCCACAGAAGCAGCCTTTAAAATGTGTCTAGGGTCTGCCATTGCAGAACCTGTGTGCAGTCTGGTACTGTCATGCTGGCTGGGGAAGTACACACACTTGCCAGCCTCCAAACCTTCCCTTAACTTCATATTAGTCACCCCTATGGTAGGCCCAAGGGCAGGGTGCATTGTAAGTGTAAGGTAGGACATGCTCTGATGCGTGTGGCATGTCCTAATAGTGAATTACAGCCAAATTCGTTTTTCACTATTGTAAGGCTACCTGTTCTCTTAGGCCAAGATGGGCTGCTGGAATTATTACACTCTATAATCCCAGCAGGCTCAGGGAACATGGTAGAAAATAAAGTTTAGTATGCCTGAACTCAGAATAATAAAATACTTCTTTTAGTAAAGTTTATTTTAATATCCTGTGTTTGCAAATGCTACTTTTAGAAAGTTAGCATTTGCTTGCCTAACCATTTCAGCCCGCCTCTGCTAGGATGTGTATCTGACTGTCTGGGTTATGTGAGTGACAGGGCTGGGGGATGACAGGTGGTGAATGCCAGGATTACACCTTGGTGGGAGGTGGGAGTGCCCCTGGACTCTGAATAGGGCTGTGCTCTGCCACCACAATGCTGGCTCCGCCCCCTGGGGAGCGACTGATGACTCAGCCGACACCTGGCCCAGGAAGGGAGAAGCACTGTCAACAAGGTACTCCTGGCTGCCCCTGTCCACACAATGCTGGCTCCACCTCCTGTGGAGCGTCTGATGTGCCTGCCCCTCACACTGAAAGAAGAGACCAGAGTACACCCAACAAAGTGCTCAGACACTGAAAGAAGTTATGCAGAGGCCCCCCTGGCCTGTAAGAACAAAGACAATGCTGTATAAAAGTAGGAGCCCTGTTCCTTGTAAATCAGAATCCTGTTTCCCACAACGAACCTCTGCCTAACTAGAAGGAGAAGAAGAAGCTGGAAGGACTGGCCTGCTGTCTGCCTTGCTGAGGAAGGAGAGGAAATGACTTGCTGAAAAGACTTTGCTGACTTGTGCTTTGAAACATTCTCCAAGGGCTTTTTGAGCTTGCCCCCTGATCTGAACCCCAGGACTAGTGGGTTCTTGGTGCCTTCGCTCGCTCTCATCTAAACCGTGTGCTTTCTCCTGCTGGAGCTGATACCTTGTGCCCCTTCGCCCCCTCCTAGGGCCGTGACACCCAGGAGCCAGGCCGCCCATGTCCTGTGAGAGCCCCGCTCGTGCAGAGTCGCTCTCTTCCCCGTGGACCGGGCCGCCTGCTCCCCTGTTGCCTGCCTGATACTGGAGCGTGCTGTGTGCCCTCGCTCGCCCCTCCCGCTGGAATTTCCTGTTTGAGCGCGATCTATGCCCCGGGCTGCCGCCGTACGTCTCAAGCGTACCTGGCCGCCCGCTTCGCCCTCCGACCTGGAAAGAGGCCGTGCCGCCCCCTGAAGCGCCCCCAGTACGGATCGTACTAGAGAAGCTGGGCCGCACCTGCCTCACGAGAGCCGCCGCCACAGAGGTAGGTGCCCCCGACGCACCTTGAAGGTGTGCAGGTCGTCCCTGCCTGCCCTGAATCTACTGGACATCTGGCAAGACATCGTCAACGGACTTGGGGTCCGCACCGTTCTGTTTTCCCCAAACGCTCAACCCGGCTGTGCCTGCCGCCTGCGCATCCTTTGCTAACCTCTGGGTGCCCAAGTGCGATCGCGGGATACACCCGAGGCGTACCATTCCACAACCACCGGTGAGTGCCGTTCGAGCCGTACTGCGAGGGGCGCCTGCCAAGTACGCCTCGCAGTTCCCATTTAGAGACCTTGTGCGCCTAGCCTCTCCCTGCCCAGCGGGTACGCTTCGTCGTGTTGACGAGAAGCCGTACGCCGCGTTGGTCCGCTCACGCGAGAAGCGTGAGCCGTGGTAGGGCCCGGGGTTTTCTTCCGTTTGAAGCCGAGAGGAGCGCTACGAAGCGCAAGAAGGTGCTTGGGAGTGCAATACCCTCCAGAAACGGGGCAAGAGGCCCCTAGATTGCAGGCCAAGAATTGACAGAACAATTTTAAGTGAATTGAACTCAAGGAAACCATTTTTGAACTATAAGTTAAAAGAACACTTACCTAGTTACAACCTTGTGGCTAAGAAAATCGTTATATTGGTCTTGTGATAAGCCTACCTGCATATATATATATTTTTACATAAAGAGAAACGTATTTTTATATATCTACAGCCTGGTGTCCATTTGTGGGGGGATTGGTATATTTACTGTGTGTTATTACAAATGCTTAACTAACAACGCCTGGAGAATAGCCTTGGCTGCTCACGCCACGCACCTAGAGGGTGAGCAAGGGTAATTCTAAAGGGGTCATCCTTCGCCCTGACTTAGAGGAGAGGGTCCCTGCTAGTCACAAGTGAATACTTGCATCAACCAGAGACCCCCAATTCTAACAATGATGATACCATCATAATCGGGACATGGAACCTGCAGGTTCCCTTCAAGGGTACCACTTGTTTAGCTATTTTAGTTGATAATTATTTGACCACCTGCCGGACGACCCAGCTTGCCTCTCCTAGCTCTTGAATTTAATTGTACGTACGTTTCCAGCCGGGTGGTTTAGTCGCACAGCCAAGTTTCTTGTAGGCATACAATATCAAAACTTTTGATTGGTTTTTAAATTAATCTGTTCTAGATATTATATTGTACCAATTGATGTTCCACATAAGTATGCCCAGGCTGTGCAGCGACCATGCCTCCTATTCAAATTCATCTAACCAACATTTTCGTCAATCTCCAATGGTGTCAGAGTTCTATATCTGTTGAACAAGTTATTTACCTTCGGTAACGATATATCTGTAAGAAAGATTAGTAGTGATAGATTCCTTACCTCAGAATTACCCCCAGGTGTCAGACTGCATCCGGAAACTTTTCGTCAGCAGTACCCCTGTGCGTCGGAAGGTGGCATCGTGCGGCTCTGCATCCGTCGTTGGCATTGTGGTCGCAGACATGACGTTGCAGCAGCTACTTAGACGCAGACCTTGCGCGAGCACGTCAGTTCTGTTCACAACTTTCCACACCAGAATAAGCAGAGCCATGTAAGATACTGACCACTGGTGCCTTGAAACTAGGGCCCTGAAAGGGATTACCTTAATCCTAGAAATCAGTTCGGAGAACAGGGAGGATGGGGGGGCGGTAAGGAATCTATCACTATTAATGTTTCTTACAGATATATTGTTACCGAAGGTAACTTGTTCATCTGAAATAAACACATAGTGCTAGATTCCTTACCTTAGAATAGATACCCCAGCAATACCAACCCGGGAGGTGGGTCTGCGAACCAAGATCACACCAGGAAATCTAGGAGAACAGAACGGCCAGAGAAGCCGTCTCTCCGGACTTGGCTGTCCAGGCAGTAATGCTTAGTAAAAGTGTGCAGCAAGGCCCCCGTAGCTGCCTGACAGATGTCTTGCAGTGGATACCACATTCCAATGCAGTAGTGGCTGCAGTCGCCCTGGTGGAATGGGTGCGCAGCACCAATGGAGCTTCCCTTATAGCCAGAGAATAACATGCTTTCATACACAAGACGACCCATAGGGAGATAGTCCGCTTGTGTACTGCCCAACCTTTTTTGGTGCCAACAAAGAGCTGGTCATCCACCCGGAACTGTTGTGTGTGGTTCAAATAAAATGAGAGCACACGTTTTGGATCCAGACTTTGGAGCCTCTCTTCCTCTCTAGAAGGATGCGGAGGCGAAAAGAAGGTGGGCAAAGTGATGGTCTGCCCGATGTGAAAGGCAATAAACACCTTTGGCAGAAAGGATGGACGTGTCCTAAGCACAACCTTGTTCGGATGGACAGATAGAAAAAGAGGCTTACAAGAAAGAGCCTGGAGCTCATTCACTATCCTAGCAGGGTGATGGCCACCAGGAAAGCAGTCTTCAAGGTTAGCAGATGAAGCGAACAGTTGTGAAGAGGCTCAAAGGGAGCGCACATTAAATATGTTAGAACCAGGTTCAAGTCCCACTGTGGCATCACAAAAGGAATAGGAGGGAAAAGGTGAGTATTGCCTTTGAGAAATCTATTTACAACAAGGGAAGTGAAAAGAGAGGGCTGATCAGGGGGCCTGAGAAAGACCGAAATAGCAAAAAGGTAGCCCTTGATAGAGCCCAGAGCAGAGCCCTGCTGGGTCAAGGAAAGAAGAAACAGAAAAATGTCTGAAAGAGGAGCAGAAAAGGGATCCACAGCCTTTGCTGTGCCCCATGCCACAAATATGTTTCACCTGCAGGCGTATACCTACTTAGTAGGCCAGAATGACATCACAGACTTCAGGAGGCAAGTCAAAAGGAATCAACTGCTGCCGCTCAATCTCCACGCAAAGAGGTGGAGGCTGTACAGGTTCGGGTGGAGGAACCTCCTCTGCTGCTGCTGCGACAGAAGATCCTCCCGAAGAGGCAGTCGGATCGGGGGATCGATTGTCTTACTGAGTAGCTCGGAATACCAAACTCTTCTAGCCCAGTACGGCACCACAAGAATGACTTGGGCCCGCTCACACCTGATCTTCTTCAGCACTGGGCAGAAGTGGTATAGGTGAAAAGGCGTACAACAGACAGCAACTCCACTTGCGACGAAAAGCGTCGCCTAGCGAGTGCTGCCCTGGAAATTGGAACGCGCTGAACTGCTGATATTGCACATCCTTTTCCGTGGCGAATGCATCTAACCAAGGCTCTCCCCACTGTTGAAAGAGATCTTGCACCACGTCCGATTAAAGACGCCATTCACAGATACACATCATAGCAGAGGCGGGCTGAAATGGTTAGGCAAGCAAATAACAACTTTCTAAAAGTGGTATTTGCAAACACAGAACATTAAAATAACCTTTACTAAAAGATGTAATTTATTATTCTGAGTTCAGGCATACTAAACTCGAATGTCTACCATGCCCCCTGAGTCTGTTAGGATCTTATAATGTAACAATTCCCACAGCCCATTCTGGCCTATGAGAACAGGTAGCCTCACAATAGTGAAAAACGAAAATGGCTGTAATTCACTATTAGGACATGCCACACACATCAGGGCTTGTCCTACCTTATACTTACAATGCACCCTGTTCTTGGGCCTACCATATGGGTGACTCACATGAAGTAAAGGGAAGGTTTAGGGACTGGCAAGTGGGTGCATTTGCCCAGTCAGCATGACAGTACCAGACTACACGCAGGTTCTGCAATGGCAGACCTTAGACACATTTTACTGGGCCGCTTCTGTGGGTGGCACAACCAGTGCTGCAAGCCCACTAGCAGCATTTGGATTTACAAGCCCTGGGCACTCCTGGTGCACTGTACTGGGGTCTGACAGAAAACCAAATAAGCCAATCATGGAATCCAAACAATATATAAATTTTATGCAGGGAGCACTTGCACTGCGGCACTGATTGGCAGTGGCACAGTGCTCTGAGCAGCTAACACCAGCAAAACACATGAGGCACAGTAACAAAAAGTGGAAGGGAGACCCACGCCAAGGTCTAACATGTGTCCCCTCCAGCTGAAATGTGGGGAGAACTACCATATCCCAGGGAGTTCTCGTCACTAAGGTGGAAAAATCTGGACAGACCGTCAGCATTGGCGTGATCTGTACCCGGGCGATGTTCCACCGTGAAATCCATACCCTGTAAGGAAATGGACCACCTCAACAGCTTTGGATTCTCACCCCTCATGAGCATCAACCATCTGAGGGGCCTGTGGTCTGTCTGAACCCGGAAGTGAGTCCCAAACAGGTAGGATCTTAGTTTCTTCAGTGCCCAGATCACAGCAAAAGCCTCACGCTCAATTGCACTCCACCTCTATTCCCGTGGAAGTAACCTCCTACTGATTAAGGCTACAGGTTGGTCAAAGCCCTCCTCAGTCATCAGTGAGAGAACAGCCACTACACCATGCTCTGAAGCGTCTGTCTGCACAAGGAACTCTTTGGAGAAGTTGGGGCCAGGAGCACGGGTGCCGTGCACATGGCAGTTTTCAGGGTCTCAAAAGCTTTCTGACAGGTGTCAGTCCAAATCACTTTCTTTGGCTACTGCTTGGAAGTCAGCTCTGTCAAAGGTGCAACAATGGTGCCGTATCCCTTGACAAACCTCCTGTAGTACCCGGTGAGTCCTAAGAAAGCCCTCACCTCTGTCTGGTTTTTGGGGGGTTCCCAAGCCAGGATGGTTTCAATCTTGGGCTGAAGGGGCGCCACCTGGCCGCTCCCAACTTGGTGTCCCAAGTACACCAGGGAACCCTGCCCGATCTGGCACTTGCTCGCCTTGATCGTGAGGCCTGCCTTCCGCAGTGCCAACAACACTTCCCAGAGGTGGCGCAGATGTTCTTGACATGTGACACTGAACACTGCGATGTCATCCAGGTAGGCGGCACTGAACTCATCCAGCCCAAATAACACCTGGTCGACCAACCTCTGAAAGGTGGCAGGGGCATTCTTCATCCCAAATGGCATAACCCGGAACTGGAAATGCCCATCTGGTGTAGAGAATGCTGACCTCTCTTTTGTTATGTTATGTTATGTTATGTTATGTTAAAATGCGTTTATATAGCGCTCGGCTACTCTAAAAGAGTGTCCCGGCGCTTTCCACATACAGCTACAGTGTATAACAACATAACAAGAAAAACAGGAGCCCCAAAAGAAAAAGAGAAGAAAATCCACCTAAACAGAAAGATTAAAAAGCCAAGTCTTCAAATTCTTTCTGAATTGAAGCAAATTGGGAGTACTGCGAAGTACCAGTGGGAGCGAGTTCCACAGCTGGGAGGCCTTGAGGCTGAAAGAGCGCCCCCCAATCCGAGCCTTCCTCACGCGTGGAACCACAGCCGTGAAAAGGGATTCCGAACGCAGTGAGCGGGCAGGGCGATAGAAAGCCAATCTCTTCTGCAGATATCCTGTGCCTGAGCCAAACAGAGCTTTATGCACCAGCGTCAAGGATTTGAACATAATCCGCTTTCGGATCGGGAGCCAATGCAGCGTCTGCAGAAGACCAGAAGCCCGTGCGCGTCTATGCAGACCAAAGATTGCGCGCGCTGCAGAGTTCTGTGTCACCTGCAGACGCTGGACCAAGTAGTCTGGAAGGCCCAGGAAAAGGGCATTGGCATAGTCTAGCCTGGATCCGATAAGCGCCTGCACCGTAATCCGTCTATGCTCCGCAGATAGTAGTGGTAGAAACTTGCGGAGCATTTTCAGAATACCGAAACAGGTGCCGGCCAGGCCAAGAACATGCGATCTGAGAGAAAGCTTGTTGTCGAGCTTAACGCCAAGATTTTTGGCCACCAAGGAAGATTGTGCCGGAGGACACATGGCGGCCGGCCACCACTGCCGCCACTCGGGATCGATGACACAGCCGAAGAATAGCACCTCCGACTTACTGGAATTGGCCTTTAGACTGTTCCGCTGGAACCAGCCAAAGACCATATCAAGGCAGTCCCGTATTCTCTCCCCATCAAATGGCTGGTCTTTAGCACATGTGAAAAGGAGTTGCGTGTCGTCGGCATAGGACACGATCTGGGCTCCGTAAGCCTCCACCGCAGCCGCCAGGGGGGACATAAAGATGTTGAACAATGTCGGGCTCAACACAGACCCCTGTGGAACCCCAACTCCCAATGGCGGCATCTCGGCGGAGCTCTGGGAAACCCAGACCGTCTGGCGGCGGCCCTCCAGAAAAGATGAAAACCATCTGAACACCGTCCCCCTTAGGCCGATGTCATGAAGCCTAGCGAGGAGCGCCTCATGGGGGACGGTGTCGAAGGCCGCCGACAGGTCCAACATGACTAGCATGGCCTTGCCACCCACATCCAAGGTCTCCCTGATGATCTCAGAGACCTCCACCAAGGCCGTTTCCGTACTGAAGTTCGGACGGAACCCGGATTGGGATGGATGGAGCAAATTGTTAGATTCTAAAAAGCTCGACAAGACACCATGAACATGTTTCTCGGTGATCTTAGCCAGGGCCGGGAGAAGTGAAATTGGCCTATAATTGGCCAAGACCTCGGCATCAAGACCAGGCTTTTTCAGGAGGGGGATCACCATCGCCCTTTTCCAGGTGCGAGGGACACTCCCCTCCCTCAAGGAGGCATTGAGGATCGGGTTGACCAGGGGATTCACCACTGCCGCCATCCCGGCCAAAAATTTGGCAGGGCAGGGGTCAAGCGGGGAGCCAGATTTGAGACTGGCCAGCAGAGCCCGGGACATATCACTGGAGACAGGTGGAAAGTCAGCCAGTACTGCCGTAGACAGGGACGATGTTCCAAGTCCTGCCCCGAGGCCACAGCAACCCTCCACCACGCTCTCCGAGAAGGAGGCCTGAATTGCCTTAATCTTGTCGGTGAAAAAAGTGGCAAGATCACATGCCCACGCATCCGATGATACAGGCGGGGGTGAAAAGGAGGAAGGGGTCGTGAACTCCTTCACAATCGTGAAGATCTCCTTACAGGAGTTCGCCGCCACCTCAATCCTCCTGGCAAGATATTCCCGCTTGGCACCAAGAATGTCACGATGATAGGCCTTCACCGCCGATCTATAGGCGAGTTTGGCCTCCCCATCATATTGAAGGCGCCAGGCCCGCTCAGCAACCTTGCATTGACTGCGAGCCATACGCAGCGCCTCCGTAAACCACGGCGCCGACTGCCGTATCACCGAGGACCAGGGAGTTACCCTTGGTGCAAGATCATCTAACCTCTCAGTCAGCCATAGCTGCAGGGCCTCAGTGTCTCTTTCCGGATCCCCCGAGAGGGGACAGGGATGTTCCGTGAGCGCCTGCTCCAACATATCAGGCGTCACTCTGTGCAACGCTCTCGAGGCCGATCTGGGCACCGTGGGGGCGCAGATGTCAGACGGCCCATTTTCCAACACGGAAAACCCAATCAGTCTATGATCCGACCAGAGCACCGGCCGCGTTTCGATGTCAACAATTGGGACAGAAGAGAACACTTGATCAAGGGTATGCCCTCTCTCATGTGTAGGCCCTGACACAAACGGTGCCAAGCCAAGCGGAGATGTAATATCCAGCAGTTTAGCCCCATTCGGATCGTCCGTGACATCGAGGTGAAAATTGAAATCGCCTGCCAGCAAGCAGTGCTGAGCAGACAGCGCCAGCTCCGAGATGGCTGTCTGTAGGTCCTCCCAAAAGGAGCCCACCGGGCCAGGAGGCCTGTAGACCAACAGACCCTTAAGTGCTTGAGCTGGAGACAGTCTGAGCGTAAAACCAAGGGATTCAGAGCCCTCAATGGAGTTAACAGGAAGAACAGAGCAGGAAATGTTCTTCCTCACCACCACAGCAACTCCGCCCCCCCTACCCTTCGCCCTGTCTTGGCGAAAAATATTATAGGTTGGAGGGATCGCAGTGAAGATGTCCGGATTGGATGCCTCTCCCAACCAAGTTTCGGTCAGGAGCAGGCAGAGAGGATTATCCCTAACAAGAAGATCGTAGATGTGCTGGGCATGTCTTCCTACCGATCTTGTGTTCAGCAGCAGACAAAGATGTTTCGCATGCACTTTAGATGTCCTAGGGGCGCGGCAGAGTGACCCAGTGGGCGACCAGCCACACGCCGGGCAGCGACGTTTACCCTTGTGTCGACCGGGGAAAACAGAGCGGCACAGGCTAGATGTAGTACGCAAGGCTCGAAGCGTAGCAGAGGTATAATGTATCATCCTCCCCGTTCCTAATCAGAGTCCACTGCCGCCCCGCCGCCTCCGAAATGCTGACGGGCGCAGACGGGCAGGACTCTGGCACGACTCAGGCTAAGCGAAGGCGTCCACCTGCGCGTTCCGCTGCGCGGAAGGGGGCAACTTTAAGTAGGCTCTCCCGTCACCCTATGCGCGCGAGTCCGCTCAAAGATGGCGGCCGCCGCTGAAAGTAATGCCCCAAACCAAAATGGCACCCAAAATCGATCCCCAGGACCCGGACCCACCAAAGTGGTGGTGCTTGGAGGCACAGAGTGCGCTTTTTAAGTGCAGTGAGGGGCCAGAGGGCGCGCGCTACAAGCTAGAAGCAGCAAGAGGCAGCAGGATTAAAAACGAGGGTAAAGCAAAACAAATACAAACCCAGATACAAACCAGGGAAAATTGTTAAAAACACAGCGCTAGTGCAGCGCAAGCTGCACGAAGTGGAAGGTAGTCAGGAACACCGCCACGCAAGGAGCCGCCTTAAGTAGGCTCTCCCGTCACCCTACGCGCGCGAGTCTGCTCAAAGATGGCGGCCGCCGCTGAAAGTAGTGCCCCAAACCAAAATGGCACCCAAAATCGATCCCCAGGACCCGGACCCACCAAAGTGGTGGTGCTTGGAGGCACAGAGTGCGCTTTTTAAGTGCAGTGAGGGGCCAGAGGGCGCGCGCTACAAGCTAGAAGCAGCAAGAGGCAGCAGGATTAAAAACGAGGGTAAAGCAAAACAAATACAAACCCAGATACAAAACAGGGAAAATTGTTAAAAACACAGCGCTAGTGCAGCGCGAGCTGCACGAAGTGGAAGGTGGTCAGGAACACCGCCACGCAAGGAGCCGCCTTAAGTAGGCTCTCCCGTCACCCTACGCGCGCGAGTCCGCTCAAAGATGGCGGCCGCCGCTGAAAGTAGTGCCCCAAACCAAAATGGCACCCAAAATCGATCCCCAGGACCCGGACCCACCAAAGTGGTGGTGCT
The DNA here is from genome assembly GCF_964263255.1 of Lissotriton vulgaris. Lineage (NCBI taxonomy): Eukaryota > Metazoa > Chordata > Amphibia > Caudata > Salamandridae > Lissotriton > Lissotriton vulgaris. The sequence continues at coordinate 1,081,608,486 of NC_141691.1, read as the reverse complement.
TGGAGGCACAGAGTGCGCTTTTTAAGTGCAGTGAGGGGCCAGAGGGCACGCGCTACAAGCTAGAAGCAGCAAGAGGCAGCAGGATTAAAAACGAGGGTAAAGCAAAACAAATACAAACCCAGATACAAAACAGGGAAAATTGTTAAAAATACAGCGCTAGTGCAGCGCGAGCTGCACGAAGTGGAAGGTCCCCCATCAGTCAAGGCGATCTGCCAGTAACCAGACGTCAAGTCAAACGTGCTGAGGTACCGGGCTGCCCCTAACCGATCAATGAGCTCATCAGCTCTGGGGATGGGGTGCGCGTCAGTCTTCGTGACCAAAGTGAGCCCTCGGTAGTCCACACAGAACCGGAGTTAGGGTGTGGCGCCCGGCGCTGCAGCCTTCGAGACCAAGACCACTGGGCTGGCCCAAGGACTGCTGGAGGACTCAATCACCCCAAGAGCAAACATCTTTGAGACCTCCTCTTTGATGCAATCCCTGACCCTGTCAGTTACTCTGTAACCCTTGTGCTTCACAGGTAAGCTGTCTCCTGTGTCCACATCATGGACGCACCAATCTGTGATACTAGGAACCAGGGAGAACAGATCAGAAAACTGTCCCAGCAACTGGCGGCAGTCCTTCTGTTGCTCAGAGGTCAGGATGGGAGAGAGGTTAACTCCATCCACTGACCCATCTTGCTCTGTGGCTGCCAGGAGGTCAGGAAGAGGCTCAGTCTCCTCCTCCATTCCAGCATCTGGTGCCAAGAGCATGCCCACTTCAGACCTCTCTAAGGGGGGATTCAGGCGGTTGACATGCAGGACCCTCAAGGGGTTCCTGGGAGACTGCAAGTCCACCAAGTAGGTAACAGGACACTTGCGCTCCACAACCTCAAAGGGGCCGGTCCACTTGTCCTGGAGCGCACAAGACTCCACGGGGCCAATACCCACACCTTCTGTCCAGGCTGAAGCTCTACCAGAGTGGCATTCTGGCCGTACCACTGCTTCATCTCCTCCTGGCTGGCTTCCAGATTTTCCTCTGCAAGTTGCCTGAAACGCCTAGTCTGGTTCCTGAAGGCCAGCATGTAGCTATATACATTCTGGGGAGGTTTCCTGGGAGTTTGTTCCCAGCCTTCCCTGACCAGAGGTCCTCTCACTGGGTGGCCATACAGGAGCTCAAAGGGGCTGAACCCTAGAGACTTCTGATCCACCTCACGGTAAGCAAAGAGAAGGCATGGTAGGAGGATGTCCCACTTACGCTTCATGGGTTCTTCCAGACCGATTATCATGCCTTTGAGGGTACGGTTGAATCTCTCAAGTAACCCATTTCCTTGGGGGTGGTATGGTGTGGTAAACTTGTAGGTTACACCACACTCTTGCCAAAGGGATTTCATATACTTGGATATGAAATTGGTACCCCGGTCAGACACCACCTCTAGAGGGAATCCCACTCTGGAGAAAATTCCCATCAGTGCACATCCCACCACAGGGGCCATCACTGTCCTCAGAGGGATGGGTTCTAGGGTCGGGTGGTATGGTCCACCAGGACCAGGATGAACCTGTTGCCCATGGCTGTCCTGGGGTCCAGTGGCCCCACAATGTCAATCCCCACTCGCTGGAATAGGGTACTGACCACAGGGAATGGCTGTCGAGGAGCCTTCTGCTTCCTCCCACTCTTTCCACTTGCCTGGCAAGTCTGACAGGTCCTGCAATGAACGTCTGAGCTCTTGCTCATTTGAGGCCAATAAAAGTGGGTGACAAGCCTTTCAAGGATCTTGTCCTGCCCCAAATGTCCTGCCAATGGCACATCGTGAGCCAGCCCCAGTAGGAAGGCTCTGAAGCTCTGGGGTACCATCAGTGCAAGGCCTGACCCCGGCTTAGCAACCTTAGGCTCTGAATACAGGAAGTAATTCTCCCAATAAATGAAATGTGTTCCAAACTGATCACCATTGGCCTGGTCTGCAGCCTGCTGCCGCAGACCCACGAGAGAAGGACATTCTTTCTGAGCTCTGCAGAATTCCTCCCTGGAGGGCCCTCCTTCCTGCTGCCAATGGGTCAGCTCAGGCAGGTCCCCCTGTTCAGCTATCTGTTCCCCTGTAGGTTCCAAGGCATCCCCCTCAAGGTCTGCTTCCTCCTGGACCGTGGGAACTACAGGGCCGGTTTCCCGCGCCTCCTATGTCTTCTCTCTAAGGCCGGTCCCTGGGCCTCTCCCTCAGGCTCCAGGACCTCTTGAGCACCCCTACTGGCTGCCATTGACCGGGTAGTCACGCACACCCAGTCAGGCAGACCCACCATCCTCAGGTGAGTACTCTTCTCCACCTTTTCCCAAGGGGAGCTCTCCAAATCGTTCCCCAACAAACAGTCTACAGGCATGGCAGTTCTCACAGCTACTTGAAGAGTACCAGAGACCCCCCCCATTCAAAGGAAACCTGAGCCATTGGACACGGACTCTCAGTGTTGTCGGCGTTCACGACTCGGCAGAATGCATGTGGGACAACCTGCTCTTGGGAAACCAGGTGGTGCTTGACAGCTGTCACACTGGTTCCTGTATCTCTAAGAGCCCCCACCTTTTTGCCATTGATGCTCATATTTTCTAGTGTTACTGGGCAGTTGGCTCTCTTGGACCATATCACAGTCTTCTAATGAGACAAGGGACATCTCTGCGGGACCTCCCCCTCCTTAGACAGCCCATTCCTCACCCAGGGCTACACTAGCCATCTGCCGGGGGGCTGCACTCGGGGGTGCAGGTTTACCAAACTGGCGACACTTTGGATCATTGGCAAAATGACCCAGTTCACCACACTTGTAACACCTTGGGGGCCCTCTTTGAACAGGGGGACCTGTTGGGGCCCCGGTCAATTTCTGGGGTGGGGAGGCTGAGAACCTTTCCTTTGGCGATTACTTTGGGGCCGTTTTTGGAACTCCCTTTGTTTACCCTTGTCCCCCCCCCCCACTCTTCTGCAGGGGACCCTGCCCACCCTTGGCAGAGTCTCCCACTTGACCCTTGTGGACCCTGGTACTGACCCAGAGGTCCGCCTCCTCAGCAAGCTTCCTAGGGTTAGTCAGCTTACTATCAATCAGCTGCTGGCGTAGCTCAGGAAAACAATTACTGGACAAGTGCTCCCATGCAACTAAATCAAGAAGCCCTTGAAAATCATCAACTTTGCTACCCTTCACCCAACCATCCAGTGCTCTGCAGCAAAAAGTTACATACTCAACATACGTACTGTTAGGAATCTTTGTGCAACCCCTGAACCTCTGTCTATTCAACTCAGGAGTTAACCCATATCTGGTCATCAAAGCATCCTTCATGTGTGGATAAGAATTATGAACATCTGAGGGCAGATCTAGCCCCACCCCTCACTCAGCAACCGCCCCCACAACCCCACTCCCCAATCTCTCCCAGGGACCCGGTGGGAAGACATGGCTACCTCATAGGCCTTGAACCACTGCCCTATGTCATCATTTAAAAAAAAAAATATTTGACCACTTCCTTTGGTATGTACACCCTTGATTCTACCTGCACTGGCGGTGTGCTGCCACCAGAGGGAGTACGTTCCAAGCTTTTAGCCTTCAGCTCCATCTCCCTCAACTTCATTTCATGCTCCATTTGAATTCTTCTCTCTTCCAGAGACCGCTTTTTGCTTTCCAGCTCCAGTTGCCCATTCAATTTAAGTTTTGCCATCTCTATTTCATGTGCTAAGGTTTCCTTCCTGTCTGCCAACTCCTCTGGCGACAGGACTCTGCAAAACTATTGATGCCTTCTGCCTGCTCAATTTCCACCACATCCTCAGGGTCTTTCCTTGACTCAATCCAGGCTTTCAGCGCTTTGTATATATCTGCCATTGACCTTGCATCCTGCATGGGGGACTTTGAACTTTTTGCAGAAGCCCTTCAGCTGGGCCTTGGTGTACCTGTCTAGTCTCTCCTCTTCCCATTCTACTTCTTCAATTTCAGAGACTTCAGATGCTGCCCTTTCTACAGTGACTGAGCCAGGCATGACTTTAAAAAAAAATGGAGACCTCTTAGCAACCAAAAATCAAAAAAGTATGTGACTGCGTTATGGTCTGAACTCGCTAAGTAGTGTTCACCAACTACTGTACATGAATCACAAATGCAAATTCAGAATCCTCACCGCTGACCATTAATGTTAGAATTGGGGGTCTCTGGTTGGCACAGATAAGAACTTGTGACAAGCAGGGACCCTCTCCTCTAGTCAGGACAAGGGTATTACCATCTAAAATAACCCCTGCTCACCCTCTAGGTAGCTTGGCACGAGCAGTCAAGACTTATTTCAGAAGCATTGCAAGTTAAGCATTTGTGACCACATACAGTAACTCAGTGACAACACAACAAATGGACACCACACTAGGGTTGTATCAAAAATAATTATCTTTTATGTAAAGGCTTAGCACAAGACCAAATAACGTCCGAAAGAATCCACAATACTTATTAGCAAAAGAGTTCTTGTTAAAATGCATATTTTAAACAGTCTGTGCGATTCGTATCCCTCAGTTCGACCTTACGGTGATGAAATGAACCAAACAGAGTCTAACACGTGCAGCGGACGCTTCTGTCTGATGTGCTGAAACACGGAGTGCGAGTCGTACACAGTACCTTAGATGGGAGAGTTCGTCACGGACGATACGGTGAAAGCCAAAGCGTTACACGCGCCGATGTCCTCCTCTGTGGTGTGAGCTAAGGCTCGTAGGGGCCCAGAGTCACGTTACTTGAGGGGATGGTGCTTTGGGCGGTGTGGTTGCTGTTTGTTGCGGCATACGCGCCGTACCTTGAGCGCGGGCGGCTTTGTAATCCTTTTGAGCGTGATGCGAGGCGGACAGTACGCTGCGGTTGTGCGAGACGTACCCAGCCGCTCTACTCGCTGCAACCTTTCAACATCAGCGGTAGGGTGCGCATTGAGCAATGGGGTTCCTAGGGGGGAAAGAAAGGTGCGGTGCGGAGTCCTTGCTTTACGTTGCGAGCTACGGCTCGGGGGGCCACAAAGTTGTGTTGTTCAGGCCAGACTGGTCCTTCCTTCACGTTGCGAGCTACGGCTCGTGGGGGCCACAAAGTTGCGTTGTTCGGGGCGGACAGCTTGGCACGGGGCTTCCCAGTGTACGCGTTGATCTTCACGAGGCGCACACGGCTCCCTGCTTCAGTGCTATGGGGAAACGGCGTTCTCAGCAGCTCTTCTCAAGGTTGCTGAAGTCCACTGGCCCTGGGACTTCATTCGGGGGACAAGCTCATCCACAAGCCCTTGGAGATCTTTAAAGCACAAGCTGAGCAAAAGTCTTTTCCAGTCTCCTTCCTCTCCTTCAGTAGCAAGGCAACCACTGCAGGCCAATCCCCCAGGTCTGGGACAGTACTCCTCCTTACAGCTTTCCGAGTTCCTTCTTGTCGGACAGAGAATCGTCTTGTTTCAGCAGGATCTGGTTTCTTGGGCTCAGGGTCCCAATACTTATACCACAATTTTTTTGTTCTTTCAGGCCAGGGGGCCCTTGCCTAGTTCAACCCAGTTCTGGAGTACTTTGTTTACATGACTCTGGCTTTTCTTTTCAGTGTGCAGGGCACAGACATCAGACGCTCCACAGGAGGTGGAGCCAGCATTGTGGTGGAAAGGCACAGCCCAATTCAGAGTCCAGGTGCACTCCTCCCACCCATCAGGATGTCAATCTCTCTATTCACCACCGGACTGCCCCAGCCTGTCTCCTGGAATTCCCCAGCCCTGGCACTCACAGAAACCAGACAGCAGATACATCATAGGAGAGGCGGGCTGAAATGGTTAGGCAAGCAAATACAATTTTCTAAAAGTGGTATTTGCAAACACAAAACATTAAAATAACCTTTACTAGAATATGTATTTTATTATTCTGAGTTCAGGCATACTAAACTCGAATTTCTACCATGTTCCCTGAGTCTGTTAGGATCATAGAATGTAACAATTCCCACAGCCCATTCTGGCCTAGGAGAACAGGTAGCCTTGCAATAGTGAACAACGAAAATGGCTGTAATTCACTATTAGGACATGCCAAACACATCAGGGCTTGTCCTACCTTATACTTACAATGCACCCTGCCCATGGGCCTACCATAGGGGTGACTCACATGAAGTAAAGGGAAGGTTTAGGGACTGGCAAGTGGGTGCACTTTCCTAGTCAGCATGACAGTACCAGACTGCGCGCAGGTTCTGCAATGGCAGACCTTAGACACATTTTACCGGGCCACTTCTGTCGGGTGGCACAACCAGTGCGTCAAGCCTACTAGCAGCATATGAATTTACAAGCCCTAGGCACTCCTGGTGGACTTTACTGGGGTCTGACAGTAAACCAAATAAGCCAATCATGGAATCCAAACAATATATACATATTATACAGGGAGCCCTTGCACTGCGGCACTGATTGGCAGTGGCACAGTGCTCTGAGCAGTTAACACCAGCCAAAAAAAGGAGGCACAGTAACAGAAAGTGGAAGGGAGACCTACGCCAAGGTGCCAGGTCTAACAGATAGAATGTAGGCATTTATTCTTCTTGGGTACCAGAAAGTTTGTTTTTGTAGAGGGAGTAGTAACCATGGCCTACTTCTGGCACAGGGATTCTCTTGATAACCATGGAAGGGGTGAAAGGTAGACTGCCCAGGCGTTCGCTTGGCACTGTGGCAGCACTTGCGCCACTTTATCCCACACCGTATGAGTATAATGGCCCAGAAGGCATATTGTGTTCACCGACCACAGCGCTGAGCTGGTGGAAGAAAACGAATGTCTGACTAAATATCGAAATCAAAAATATCGACATACAAAAATATCGGGACAAAAATATCGAAGTCAAAAATATCGGAATCCTATCCCTAACAAGGTAAGTACCCTGAACCCTAAAAATACCCCTTTACCCATGAACTGAAAACTGACCCTGAACCCTAAAAATACCCCTTTACCCACAAACTGAAAACTGACCCTGAACCCTAAAAATACCCCTTTACCCATGAACTGAAAACTGACCCAGAACCCTAAAAATACCCCTTTACCCATGAACTGAAAACTGACCCTGAACCCTAAAAATACCCCTTTACCCATGAACTGAAAACTGACCCTGAACCCTAAAAATACCCCTTTACCCATGAACTGAAAACTGACCCTGAACCCTAAAAATACCCCTGTACCCATGACCTGAAAACTGACCCTGAACCCTAAAAATACCCCTGTACCCACAATTAATTAATATTATTTAATTACCAATTAATTATTAATTAACAATAACAATAAAATAAATATATTAGCACATTTGCTGTAATTAATTTAATTTAATAATTAATATTATTTTGCACAATTAATTAATTAATAACAATAAATAATATATATAAATATTACTTTAATTAATTTAATAAAATAATTAATAATACTTAATTACCAACTAATTAATAATTATAAATATGATAACAAATTATATTAATTAATTAACTAATTAATAGAAATTAATTACCAATTAATTATTTAAAATATGTACAAACATATATCAATTAATTAATTATTATTAAATTACTTCCCACCCTATTCCCCTATAAACCCATAACCCGCTACAGAACATATTTATCAATTAATAAATTAATTAAAATAATTTAAAATTAATTCTCAATTAATTAATTAATAATTCCTAATAATTAATAATTAATTTAACATAATTAAATTACTTCCCACCCTATTCCCCTATAAACCCACAACCCGCTACAGTAGTAAAACACAATATTTAATAAAATAACATTAAAAAAAATATTAAAACATAATTAATACAATATAATATACACTAAATTTATTTAAAAATAGATATTAGTAACATCAAAGTTATTAATTTCGATATTATTAACATCGATATTTACAACTTCGATATTACTGATATCATACCAATATCGATATTTAGACTGTCGATATTACTTACCTTCGATATTTTTGTATATCGATATTAAAACTTCGATATTTTTGCTTATCGATATTAAAAAATCGATATTTTGTCTGTGTACCGAAGAAAACATCTTCTTCCGAAGGTGGTCCAGCTTTTTGGATTCCCTATCTGGGGGAGCAGCAGGTAATGTGCTCTTAGAAGACATGTCTTGAACAACCAAGCTCCCAAGGGTAGGATGCTGAGAGAGGAAAAGTGGGTCACCCGGGGCCGGGTGGTGGCATCGGGCAATCATCCTGTACACAGGAACCCCTGTGCTGGGCTTGGACCAAGTGCCCAGAATGACGTCGGTGAGGCCTTCATCAAAAGGCAGCAGGGGCTCTGAAGAGGCCGCTGCCAGCTGATAAAGTTCTGTCAGGAGGTTAGTTCTGACTGCCACCATAGGAAGCTCCAGGCCCAAGGCCTCAGCTGCCCTACGCAATACCACTGCGTACAAAGATCCCTCCTCCGTTGCCACAGCAGGAGGGGAGCGCATGCCAAGGTCTGGGGAAGTATCCAAACCACTGGCATCACCCAGTTCCTCTCGCCAGTCCGGCTCCTCAAACTAGTCAGGTAAAGGGTCTACAGACCACCTCCAGTCCTTCTCACCCTCCTCTGGCAGCCACTCAGGGCGATAGGGAACGACAGGGATGAACAGTGGTACAAAAGTACCCTCCAGCGCCGGTACTGGCGTCGAGTGATGTCGGTCCGTGCCATGTCCAAGACGGGGGTGATGCTGGGGTTGACACAGGCGGAGTCAGGCTGCCAAAAAATGCAGTAAATCGATTAATAGAAAGCTCGGAGCTGGGCAGGGGATGCTCCTGCATCGAAAAAGGGAGGGAAATGTGGACCCTTCCCAGAAGCGGGCTCCGAAGATGGAGACATGAGTCTGGATCCAAAGATTTGTCTTTAGCAGTACCCCTTTTGTGTCTGTAGGTGGCGTAAGTCAACTCGGGGTCCATTGTCGGCGTCGTGGTCGCCAGGATGATGTCATGGTGCCTACTTAAACACCACCCATGCACGCTGTCAGTTCTGACACGACTTTCCATGCCAGAGCACAAAGACATGCAAGACACTGACCACTGGTGCGCCACAACTAGGACCCTGTATGGGAGTTGCTATATCTAGAAATCAGTTTGCAGAACAGGGAGCACAGCAACAGCAACTGGATGCTATCCTGAAGAAATACGGCTACACACTTGCTGCGACCCACCCTTTATATGTCCCTCGGAATCACCCTCCGTCGGCTCTCTATCGCTTGCAACTGTGTCTTTAGACCTAAGGCGGAGCTTTATTTTCGAAATAACTTGGAGGGTCGTCATCGTTCTGCTCTATATGCTGCGTTATCTTTACTTAATACAGAGGATCTCGCTGTTGTCTTGATTCTTGTTTTTGCTATTCAAGTTTCCTAGTTTTATCCATAGAGGGTTTTCTTATCTTGATCCAGACAGCGTCCTTTTTAGGCTCGCCTCGCGACGGAGCACATGCGTTGCACGCATTGGCGAGCCCTATAGTCGTCGGTCTCTCTGTCGAAGGGAGACAGGAGGTGGCACGCGTGGACAGGAGAGGTGCACGCGTACGGACAGGAGATGTGCACTCCGCATGCGTGCACATCTCCTGTCCCCGTCGGCTGGCGTTACACAGCGCGCGCATCGAGCGCTTTCACTTTTGTGTCGAAATGATGTGAAAAGACGTCCGTTTAAATGGATTTCACAGAACTTGGAAACATTTCTCGAGTCCTGCTTATGATTCACTTATACTGTTGCCATTTCCAATTCAACCTCAGTGTTTTAATGCCCTTAAAATTAAAGCGTCTGTTCCAAAGAAACTAAAGCATAAGTTACTTACCTTCGGTAACGATATATCTGTAAGAAACATTAGTTAGTTAGATTCCTCACCTTAGAATATCCCCAGGAGTCGGACTGGATCCGGAAAGTTTTCGTCAGCAGTACCCCTGCACGTCACTAGGTGTCGTCTGCGGCTCCGCGTCCGACCACAGCGTCACAGTCGCCGGGATGACATCGGAGTACTTAGACGCCTGCCTCGCGCGCTGATGTCAGTTCTCTACATAATTTTCCGCACCAGTAATGCAGAGCCATGATAGAAACATACACTGGTACCATGAAACTAGGGCCCTGAAAGGGATGTCCTTAACCCTAGATATCGGTTCGCAGAACGGAGAGGATTGGTGGGGCGGTGAGGAATCTAACTAACTAATGTTTCTTACAGATATATCGTTACCGAAGGTAAGTAACTTATGCATCTGAAAGAAATACATTAGTTAGATTCCTCACCTTAGAATAGATTTCCCCAGCAATACCAGCCCTGGTGGTGGGTCTGCGAACCAAGTTCACACCAGAAAGTCCTGGAGAACAAAACGGCCGAAAAAGCAATCTCTCAGGACTTGGCGAACAAGTTACTTACCTTCGGTAACGATATATCTATAAGAAACATTAGTTACTTAGATTCCTTATCTTAGAATATCCCCAGGCATCAGGCTGGATCCGGAAAGTTTAGCGTAGCAGTACCCTTGCACGTCGGTACGCGTCGTCTGCGGCTCCGCGTCCGTCGTCGGCGCCGTTAACGACGGGATGACGTCGTCGGAGTACTTAGATGCCGCCCTCGCGCGCTGACGTCAGTTCTTATACACAGCTTTCCGCGCCAGAAACGCAGAGCCATGATAAAAACCAACTCTGGTGCCATAAAACTAGGGCCCTCAAAGGGATGAACCTTAACCCTAGATGTCGGTTTGCAGAGCGGGGAGGATAGGTGGGGCGGTAAGGAATCTAACTAACTAATGTTTCTTACAGATATATCGTTACCGAAGGTCAGTAACCTGTTCATTTGAAAGAAACACGTTAGTTAGATTCCTTACCTTAGAATAGATACCCCAGCAATCCCAACTCCGGTGGTGGGTCTGCGAACCAAGATCACACCAGAAGGTCCTGGAGAACTGAACGGTCAAAGAAGCCATCTCTCACTTCTTGGCTGTCCAGGCAGTAGTATCTAGCAAACGTGTGCAGCGAAGCCCACGTAGCTGCCTGACAGATGTCCTGCAAAGGGACTCCCCGACCCAGGGCAGTAGTAGCCGCCGTGGCCGAGTAAATGGGCCCTCAGCCCAACAGGAGGCTCCTTTCTCGCCAAGGAGTAGCAAACCTTGATGCACAAGACGACCCACCGAGAGATGGTTCGTTTGTGCACTGCCCGTCCCATCTTAGCGCCCACGTAATCAACAAAGAGTTGGTCATCCACCCGGAACTGGCGTGTGCGGTCCATGGACTGCCCGATGTGGAAGGTTGTGACAACCTTGGGCAGGAAAGAGGGACGTGTCCACAAGATAACTTTGTCCGATGGTCAGAAAGGAAAGGAGGTTTAGAAGAAAGAGCCTGGAGCTCACTCACTCTCCAGGCAGAGGTTATGGCAACCAGAAATGCAGTCTTAAGAGTGAGAAGACGAAGAGGACAATTGTGAAGTGGCTCGAAAGGAGCGCACATCAAAAAAGTCAAGACAAGGTTCAAGTCCCACTGAGGCATCACGAAAGGAACAGGAGGAAAAATGTGAATGATGCCCTTCAAGAATCGATTTACAACAGGGGACTTGAAAAGAGAAGGATGATCCGAAAGCCTTAAGAAGGCTGAAATGGCAGAGAGGTAGCCCTTGATAGTGCCCAGGGCAGAGCCCTGCTGGGCAAAAGAAAGATGAAAGAGAAGAACCTCTGAAAGGGGGGCGGAAAGAGGATCCACAGCCTTTGCTGTGCACCATGCCACAAATTTATTCCACCTGCAGGCGTATACCATTTTCGTGGAGGGACGCCTGGCTTCCAGAATCACATCACAGACTTCAGGAGGCAAGTCAAATGGCCTCAACTGTTGCCGCTCAATCTCCACGCATGGAGGTGGAGGGACAGGTTTGGGTGGAGGACCGTCCCCTGCTGCTGCGACAGAAGGTCCTCCTGAAGAGGCAGACAAATCGGGGAATCGACTGACTTGCTGAGTAGCTCGGGATACCAGTACCTTCGAGCCCAGTCCGGAGCCACAAGAATGACTTGGGCCCGGTCACACCTGATCTTCTTCAGCACTCTGGGCAGAAGTGGTATAGGCGGAAAGGCTACAACAGACCGCAGTTCCACTCCTGACGAAAAGCGTCACCTTGGAAATTCCAACGAGCAGAACTGATGACATTGCGAGTTCTCTTCGGTGGCGAATAGATCTAACCAAGGCTCTGCCCACTGCTGAAAGAGGCCTTGCGCCATGCCCGAGTTCAGACGCCGTTCGTGATCCATCATGCACCGACGGCTGAGTTCGTCCGCCATGGTGTTCAGGGAACCTGCCAGGTTTTGAACCACCAGGGTTACTCCCTGGTGTTCCAGCCATTGCCAGAGGTGCAGAGCCTCCTGACAAAGGGTACACAACCCCACCCTGCTCTGTTTGTTGGAGTACCACATGGCGGTGGTGTTGTCCGTGAACATCTGCACTACTCTTCCCCGGACAGAGAGAAGGAATGCCTTCAGTGCAAGACGGATCGCCCGCAGCTCAAGAAGGTTAATGTGGAGCCGGAACTCCGCCGGAGACCAGAGGCCTCTGATCTCCGCCTCCCCCATGTGGCCCCCCAACCCAGGAGGGACGCATCCGTCAAAACTACGTGCCCGGGTTGGGGTGAGGAGAGGGATCTGCCGCTGACCCGTAAGCCACCACTGCAACTGTCTCGCAGTGCCCTCCGAGATCAGGACGAGCTCGGACAGGTAGCCCTGATGCTGGGCCCATTGAAACTTCAGGTCTCACTGCAGAGCACGCATCCGCCACCTGGCGTGACACACCAGAAGGATGCAGGAGGCCATCAGCCACAGAAGCTGCAGCGTCAACCTGACCGAGACTCAGGATAAAGGCTGAAAGATCGGAATCAGAGCCTGATTATCCCAAACCCGCTGCTCGGGAGGATAAACCCGAAACTGCGCAGAGTCCAGAACCGCTCCGATGAAGAGGAGCTTCTGAGAGGGGCACAGGTGTGACTTCGGCACATTGATGGAGAACCCCAGCAGGTGCAGGAGATCGGCCGTTGTCTGGAGGTGGCTGACTACTGTCTGGGGTGAGCCCGCCTTCAACAACCAGTCGTCGAGATAGGGGAAGACTGACACCCCTGATCTGAGCAGATGAGCTGCGACCACCGCCATCGCTTTCGTGAACACCCGAGGGGCGCTGGTATGGCCGAAGGGGAGCACGGTAAACTGAAAGTGCTTGTGGCCTAACGTGAACCGCAAGTAAAGCCGGTGGGCCTGCAGGACGGGGATGTGGAAATACGCATCCTGCAAGTCCAACGCTGCATCCAGTCTCCAGGGTCTAGGGCAGTTAAGACCTGAGCCAAAGTCAGCATGTTGAACTTCTCCTTCCGGAGGAAGCCGTTGATGTTCCGGAGGTTCAAGATAGGGCATAGGCCCCCTTTGCCCTTCTTGGGAACTAGAAAGCAGTGGGAGTAGCAACCACACCCTACTTCTGGCCCAGGAAAGCGCTTGATGGCCCCTTGACCAAGAGGGCTGTAACTTCCTCTTGCAGGTGGGGGCGCTAGGTAGCGCCAGACCAAGATGGCCGCACTGGAGTGAGGCTCCTGCCTGACCGGGCACTCTAACCCCTCCTTCAACTATCCTGACCAGCCGGACCTCAACACCCATCTTCCCAAGGTGTCGGGGACACCGCACTGAATCCAGCGGTACCTTGCTTGTGGCTGTGGAGCGTTCTGGGGCGGAAATATTTGCCGGAGAAACCTGCGCCGCGCTGACACCCTGGTGTGCCTACGACCCTGTGGCGGACTGCTGCGCCAGGCAACTCCGGGGATTAGAGGCCTACTCGCGGGGCTGAGAACGACCTGCCTCTCCCCCTGACGCTACAGGCACCTGCGGCAGTACGGAGGCGGAGCACGGACGGAGCCAACGCTGGACCTGCCTGGACCCTGGTAGCAGTGAGCGGTGCCAGGGGGAGAGAACGCTCTGCAATTAGTGGCGGTCGGACTTTGCATGCACTTCCCGTGAGAGGCCGCCGGGCGGGCTCTGCGGCCGAGGGACCGAGACGATGGAGCTGCGGGGAGCGGTGGCTGGGGGTCGGAGCCTGCTGGCGCGTCACTCCTGGGCCTTGCTTGTCTGTCGGAGCTTGCGGGCTGCTGCGGGCGCGCATACTCTCCGGGCGCCTATCCCACTCCCCACGTGGCGCGGCCTATGGGGCCTGGGATGGCATGTTTGGAGCCCTGCTGACTGTACCTGAGGGGAGCGGGCGGACACCACTGCCCTCCTTGATTCCTGCCACCAATCCGCCGGAGAGCTTGCCGATCCCCCCCGCTGGGCCACGGTGACTGCTGGCTTGGGCCTTCTCCTGCTCCGGGTGCGGTGGATGGACGCTCCGGCCTACAAGCGCTCAACCCCGGCGCGGTTCGTGGCCCCCGTGTGGGACATCGGTCCACGGGCTGACCACGTCCCGCGCTTTTGATATATTGCCGTACAGCGCTTCCCCAGGGAGTGCGGTGGGCTTGCACATCAATCTCTCGCATAAGTGACCCTGGTGACTGTGTCCCGAACCTGAGGCTGAAAAGCCGCGGCCTACGCTCAGACCGCGACCAACACTTGCTCCTCCGCTCTGGCTGTGGCACCTCGGCCCTTGCCCCCACCTCCCTGCCTGACTGGGGCTAGGCGTGTACACTGCTCTACCGCTTGAGCCTGGATATAATGCTCGGACAGTGCCGACCCCCCCCATCTGCCTAATCCTGCTAAAAGCTGGCGGCAGCTGCTTCCACTGCGTCGCGGACGCCAAGGAGAGACATGGGCCGCAGCGACGCAAGGCAGTCTAAAATTCCGTTTGAGGCCAGAAAAACGGCCAAAACAACGCCGGAGGACGGAGGCAGCCCCACCACGCTGGCCCCGCCGGAGGACAACTGGAAAACCCTCTTGCTGGGTATGAAACAAACGATTCAGAAAGGGGGTGGTGATGAACAGAGTGTCTGAATTAAGCAGACCCAGTCAAGAGATCAGGGCTTAATCCATCGCCGTTATTTAGCTCACTGCATCACCCCAGTTCAGAACCTGGCTATATGCAAATTAGTCTGACCCAGTGCCTCATGGGAACAGGGCAGACCAAACTACCAAGCCAATTCTTCACCGGAAAGGAGACAAGCTTCCGGGGACCGGTTTCTGGCATTTCAGCCGTCGTCGGCCCGGCTTGCTTGAATCCTGGAGGTGCAGTGAGCAAGGGACTCATGTCTGAGTATACCCTGCCACACCTGTAGCGGCCAAAAACGATTCAGAAAGGGGGTGGTGATGAACAGAGTGTCTGAATTAAGCAGACCACTCTTACCCAGTCAAGAGATCAGGGCTTAATCCATCACCGTTATTTAGCTCACTGCATCACCCCAGTTCAGAACCTGGCTATATGCAAATTAGTCTGACCCAGTGCCTCATGGGAACAGGGCAGACCAAACTACCAAGCCAATTCTTCACCGGAAAGGAGACAAGCTTCCGGGGACCGGTTTCTGGCATTTCAGCCATCGTCGGCCCGGCTTGCTTGAATCCTGGTGGTGCAGTGAGCAAGGGACTCATGTCTGAGTATACCCTGCCACATCTGTAGTGGCCAAAAACGATTCAGAAAGGGGGTGGTGATGAACAGAGTGTCTGAATTAAGCAGACCACTCTTACCCAGTCAAGAGATCAGGGCTTAATCCATCACCGTTATTTAGCTCACTGCATCACCCCAGTTCAGAACCTGGCTATATGCAAATTAGTCTGACCCAGTGCCTCATGGGAACAGGGCAGACCAAACTACCAAGCCAATTCTTCATCGGAAAGGAGACAAGCTTCCGGGGACCGGTTTCTGGCATTTTAGCCGTCGTCGGCCCGGCTTGCTTGAATCCTGGTGGTGCAGTGAGCAAGGGACTCATGTCCGAGTATACCCTGCCACACCTGTAGTGGCCAAAAACGATTCAGAAAGGGGGTGGTGATGAACAGAGTGTCTGAATTAAGCAGACCACTCTTACCCAGTCAAGAGATCAGGGCTTAATCCATCACCGTTATTTAGCTCACTGCATCACCCCAGTTCAGAACCTGGCTATATGCAAATTAGTCTGACCCAGTGCCTCATGGGAACAGGGCAGACCAAACTACCAAGCCAATTCTTCACCGGAAAGGAGACAAGCTTCCGGGGACCGGTTTCTGGCATTTCAGCCGTCGTCGGCCCGGCTTGCTTGAATCCTGGTGGTGCAGTGAGCAAGGGACTCATGTCTGAGTATACTCTGCCACACCTGTAGTGGCCAAAAATGATTCAGAAAGGGGGTGGTGATGAACAGAGTGTCTGAATTAAGCAGACCACTCTTACCCAGTCAAGAGATCAGGGCTTAATCCATCACCGTTATTTAGCTCACTGCATCACCCCAGTTCAGAACCTGGCTATATGCAAATCAGTCTGTCCCCAGTATAAGAATTGGCTTGGTAGTTTGGTCTGCCCTGTTCCCATGATGCACTGGGCCAGGGACAGACTAATTTGCATATAGCCAGGTTCTGAGCTGGGATGGTGCAGTGAGCTAAAAAACGGTGATGGATCAAGCCCTGATCTGTTGACTGGGTATGAGTGTTCTGTTTAATTCAGATACTCTGTCCATCACCACCCCCTTTTTTGAATCGGGTATGAAACAAAGCCTCTCAACCATAGACTCCAAGATTGACACCATTAATCCACGCATGGACAGTGTGGTAGCTAAGCTGGAACAACACGACACGCGCATCAAGGAAGCCGAAGACCGGATTTCAACGCTGGAGGACGGGGCTACATCTTCCTCTAAGCAGGTCACTTAGATGGACAGGCTGCTTAAAAGAATTGCGGACAAGAATGAAGATTTGGAGGCGAGGTCTCGCCGCAATAACGTTCGCATTTTTGGCCTGGCAGAATCAACCAACACCGGGAAAATGGAGCCCTTTGTTGAAAACCTCGTCATCGAACTGTTCGGAAAAGATTTATTCTCCCCTCACCTCATAGTGGAAAGGGCCCACAGATCCTTGGCGGGTCGACCTTCCCCTGGATCCCAGCCAAGGCCCATTATAGCGCGATTTTTGAACTATAGAGACCGAGACGCAGTGTTGCGGCGCGCGAGAGAACTGGGGACCGTACACCATGGCAATGCAGTATTGTCCTTTTTTCCTGACTTTAACCCTTATGCCATGCTATACCCTGCAAAACTAAAAGTCTCCTATCAGGGCAAGCAACACCTGTTTCAGAACCCCCAACAGGTGGAAGATTTCCTAAAACAGCACAGGATAGACAGACATGAAGAGGAGTCGTCTCGCCATCGCTCCAGATCACCATCACCAATGTCACAGCAAGACTAACTCAATGCACTGATTTGTTAGGCCCTGAGAAAGCGCGGCCCCTGATTACTGGGAATGTGTAGCTTCCCCCTATGCAACCAGGTGACCCTCCTGGTCTCTCCTAAAAACTCTGCTGGTCCCCTGGCTCATTATGTGCTCGGTCACCCACCTCCGTCCCAAATGAACTGACTGGGGTAACCTGGTCGTAAGTGGGTGTAAGAAGGGAGGTGGTGGGAAGGTCTGGTGCCCCTAGTTCCGACCCCCAATGGGCGAACCCCTACATTTCCCCTCCCTCCTGAGGGTAGGGTTGTGCGTACTGCTCTTTATGTTAAGGAGATGTTGTTTCTCAATGTTCTTGTTGGCAGGGTTGGGTGGGTGGGTGCTACTTCCCCGGCGGGTTGGGGTAGCCGGTGTGGGTGGGTGGGAATTCCGACATTCAATACTCACGGTCATAATGGCTCTGGCAGGGGTTTGGATCGCAGGAGCTGGGCTGAGTGTCAGGGCTGCTGGGTACGCTGCTGCCCTTGATTCTGGTATACACTGTATTGTCATGCTTGTGTATAGCACATTTTCACGTTGGTTGGGATGGGGGCGTAACTGACACGCAATCAATCCAACAGCTGCAGTTAGTTTCGTGGAATGTAAGGGGGCTAAATAACCCGAGGAAAAAGAGACAGATTCTAGGCTACTTAGATAGGCAGGGGATCTCCATTGCTATGCTTTAGGAAACACATTTACGTCCAGGTGGTTCCCCACTGTTTGCATCCCGCTGGGCATCTAGCAGAGTATTCTCATCATATTCCAATTATGCTAGGGGGGTCACAATCCTTGTTAAACGGGGTGTGCAGTTCACCCCCGCGGGTACTGAGACCGATGCGGGAGGCAGATATTGCATTGTATGGGGCAGATTATATTCCCACACTATACTTTTTGCGTGTTATTATGGGCCGAACACGGATGACCCTGCATCCCTCCTCACGTTGTGGGTTACGATTCAATCAATGGGGATCGCACACGTTATACTGGGTGGGGATTTCAATACTGCACTACAGCCGTCTGCGGATAGATCTCACCCTCAAGCTGTGCATTATACACGAACGCAGCGCACCCTGTCAGATATAGTAGAGGAACATTAGTAGTGTGGCTCACTGGTTAGAGGCGGCAGACCCGAGAGCAAAGGACGGCCCGGGACCAGGGTTCAATTCCTGGCGCTGCAGGTTTCTGGACCAGGATCAGCGGACTCAATAATTCTCTCGCCTCGGTGCCCACTTTGATCAGCGATCACACTCGGCAACTCTGGGCATTAGCTTGCCTCATCTTCACTAACGGCCCCACCAGACTGCCGGGGATGCCTGGTCTCACCCTGGAGATACCCATTAAGGGACCATCTCTCAGGGAAGCCAGGAAGGGTTTCGCAGCGGTCGAAGCGCCTTGGGACCCTCCGGGTAAGTAGTGCGCTATATAAATGCCTATACATTTACATTACATCGCCTGATAGACACCTGGAGACATATACACCCCACGCAAGCGCAGGGCACACACCACTCAGCGGTGCACTCTACTTGGGCACAATTGGACTACATCCTTTGCACGGCTGGGCTCTCCCCTTGGCTTACTAAGGCTACCCACCTCGCACGCACTTTCTCAGACCACTCCCCAGTATTAGTGACCCTACGCATCCCCCTTGATGCCTCCCCCTACTTAAATTGGCGCCTCAACCCGGCGCATTTAACAGACTCGGCCTTCAGGGCGGAATTAGAACAGGACATAAAAGATTTCTTTGACCGCAACATATCGTCTGTGTCCAGTATTACCACGGTTTGGGAGGCCTTTAAAGTCACAGTGAGAGGTTGGTGTATTGCTAAAGGGGGTGGAGTCCTTAGATCCCTGCGCGATGAGCTGCGAAAATTGGAACTTGAACTGAAGCAGCTAGAGAGAGATGTGGATGACCCTATGCAGGGACACTCGGTCAAAGTCAAACTTCGAGAAAAACTTAATGAATATGCAGAACTTTCAGAAAAGGAATGCAGGTTCCGGGGGAAGCCTTTTGCCGCACGCATATATGGGGAAGGAGACAGGCCGGGCAAAGCGTCAGCTTCCGCTGTTAACCCCCCTAGGTATCAAAATTACAACACTACCCTACTGGACGACCACAATGTCCCACACAGAAACCTGCCGGACCAGATCAAGATTCTCACTGAACATTACTCTACATTATACACCTCCCATAGATCCACTCCAATAAACCTAAACACATACTTGGCAGACACTGCGCTCGCTTGGTTAGGCCCCTCCCAGCAGAAATTTCTTCATCATATAATTGAGTTGGAAGAAATAACCGACGCCATAATGTCCATGAAATCGGGTAAATCGCCGGGTTCTGACGGATTACCAATTGATTTTTATAAAGCATACATGCATATCTTAGCCCTAATCTTGCAACAAGTGTATTATGCGGCTCTGGAGGAAAATATTCTACTGACCACTATGCGGGAGGCCCTAATAACATCGCTGCTAAAGCCAGGCAAACCACCTGAATCTTGCGATTCATATCGTCCCCTCTCTTTGTTAAACTCGGACGTTAAAATTCTGGCTAAAGTTCTGGCGTCGCGCCTTAATCTGTTAATGGAGAGACTGGTATTGCCTGACCAGGCGGGCTTTGTCCCGAATCGGGCGACGTCCCATAATTTGCGTACCCGTCACACGGTGATACAGGACATAACCCCCAACTGTGAGGCTGCCGCTATTTTTCTCGATGCCACAAAGGCGTTCGATTCGCTGGAATGGGACTACCTGTTGGCGCTACTGGAAAGAACGGGCTTTCCTTTCAGTTTTCTTGATTGGATTCGGTTATTATACCGGCAGCCTCAGGCCTTAGTCATGCTAAATGGATCATGATCGGCTCCCTTCGAAATCCACCGCGGCACACGACAGGGATGCCCAGTCCTATTCGCTATTGCGATGGAGCCACTAGCGGCCAAACTGCGCCAACACCACAATCACCTCTCTCTCATGTACCCGGACAGGCAGTTTCTCATAGCACTATATGCTGATGACATGACACTCTATGTACATAAACCCCAGGAGAACTTGAACCGTCTGCTGCGTGAGATTACCAGATTCGGAGGGATTTCGGGCATACAAATCAACGGGTCGAAATCTGCCCTATTCCCACTTACCGACAAAACCACACAGTTTCCCCTGGATTACCCTCTAGTCTGGGAGGCAGAGGAGATTAAATATTTAGGTATAACGGTGACTAGAAAACGCGACACGCTCATCAGGGCCAATTACGGGACAGTCATAGACAAACTGACGGACAATGTCACTAGATGGATACACCTCCCACTATCCATGGCGGGCCGCATCTCATTTATTAAAATGGTAGTTCTACCAAAACTACTATACCTCTTCACTAACATACCATATAACCCGGGTGCGCATTTTTTCCGTACATTAGACTCGCTATTGTCGCGACTCATTTGGGGTGGGAAACAGGCCCGAATGAGCTTACAGTCACTAATGCTCCCGTACCATCAGGGTGGATTACGACTGTGCGCAAGGCCACTTCGCCGCGTACTGGCTTTGCCCCCCCCCCCCTTCATGGCACATCTGGCGGTCGAAGACGGCTATATGAGACCGATGCAACCATCGGGTTACCTCTACTCAGAGGCCAAACTTACTGATCGGGACCCGTCTACAGTCGACTGTACGGTACTGGCCTGGAGGCACTTGGCGGCGGCCATGAGGATGATGTTCCTATACTCGCCACTCATGACCCTAGCGAATGACCCACGGCTTAGCAGAACCTGCGAAGAAATTGGCCGTAAACTACTCGCAAGATTAGCATTCCGCGCGTGGGGGGACCTATACCTACAGGGCAGTTTCCACACGTCAGCGTAATCCCCCTCTGTCATCGATACATTCCTATACGTGCGTCTGAGGCACGGAATCAGGACGGTCACCCCGGCCCTCCCAGATGAGCCGGATACATCCAACCTCTCCACTTACTGCTCCAATCTGACACTCCGAAGCACGTGGTCTCTATGCTCTATAAACATACACAGGCCACCTCATCCCCTCCTCTCCTTAGAGCTAGGAGGGACTGGGACGCTGATCTAGGAGCCCCTATGTCCGATGACCAGTGGGAAGATAGCTGCGCGCATACTACAGCGGTTACGGGAAACACGCGCCTCCGGCTGGTACATTATAAGTTTTGGCACGGGCTCTATTACACTCTGGCCAAACTGCACCGGTTTAACCTCCGGGATAATGACAGGTGTCTACGCTGCAAGGCCGAAGGCGCAGACTTTCTCCATCTTGCATGGACGTGCCAAGCTGTGGCTACGTTCTGGGAGGAAGTATTTAAGGCCTTGTACGACATGGTTGGTGTGCCTGTGTCGCCCTGCCCAAAGATTGCGCTGCTAGGGCAGACTTGCCCCAAACTGTCCGCACATCGTACATTTTTTGCGCTCGGCCTCCTCCTGGCAAAGCGCCATGTAGCATGCCGTTGGGGTCGAGGACGAGCACCCAAGTTCAAAGAATGGCTTACCGTCATGACTACATGGCAAGACCAGTTGCACAACTACATGGAATTACTTCCACACAAGTCGAGGCCCAAGGACATATGGGGTCCGCTTACTGCGTACCTTCAACGACTACAAGCCGACTCTCAGTCGGATGACGATGAGACAAGGTGTGAGACTGCTCCTTCAACACTAGATACAGCACTTCACTCCTAAGATGTCATGCACAATGTTTTCCTCTCCAATACCCTTACCGCACCTTCCGTACACAACCCCACCTATGTTCCTACACACTAAGACTCCTGTTTTACACTTCCAGACTAAAGTAACCTGTCCGCGCAATTTGGAACCTGCATTCCACTCTCACCTGCGAGTTGCACCCCCTGTGGCAGTCCTAGTTTTATGAGCCACCTAGCTGATTAGACACGTGCCCTGTGACCCACTTGACATACACGTAACACATACTAGTATCCGCTGCACCTAACCCGTTTCCATACTCACTCAGCAGTTTATGATGCAGCTAATGGGATGATTTATGGGAAGAAAAGCAGCCTAATATGGACCACTTAGTTTGTCGGATTTTTTGGTTACGGTTATGTTGATTTAGTTGACACAGAAGGGAAAAAAATGAAAAAATTGTGAAACCTCAAGCATTCTATTTCTTATATTCATTGTTATTCCCAGTATTTTGCAAATGCCTTCTTATACAGCTCCCAATAGCCTTTTTCGCGGCCAGGCCTGATGGGTTGTAGGTGGCTTGCTGTGTCAGTCTAACATCCCCCTAAGGCAAAGTACATTTCCAAGCTAATACAGAAGCTGCCGGCCTGATCATACAGGTTGTAGGCGACAAAGCTGTGTAACCGCTACTGGTCATAAAAAAAGGTTTTTAAAAAATAAATAAATAAATAAATAACTTCCTCTTGCAGAAGTTGCAAGTGATCCCCCGACTCGAGGTGGTACTGTGGTGGCATGGCTGGAGGGGTTGTCTCGTAGGGGAGGGAGTAGCCCCTTATGGCGATTTGCAGCACCCACCTGTCCGACGTGCTGGTACGCCAATGGAGGAGGTGATGGCGGACCCTGCCCCCCACTGGCATCATATGCGCCTGAAAACTCGGATTAGGAGGACTTTGAGGCGGATGCTGCGGGAGTGGATGTGGACTGACCCGGCCATTGTCCCCGGCACCGCCACGGCAGTAACCACGTCCGCGACCACGCTGCTGTTAGTTCTGCGGCCTGTGGCTGACTGGACGTGAGGGAACGCCCCTTCCTTGGCCACGAAAGGGGCGAAAAGCTGAAGTCTGCTGGCGTTGGCCGAGGCCCAAGGACTTGGCAGTAGCCCTGGAGTCCTTAAAACGTTGCAGCTATCCGTTTTGACGCAAAAAGGCGACGGCCATCGAAGGGCATGTCCATGAGCGTGGCCTGGACATCACCCGGAAAATTTGCGGACGGCAACCGTCGTTGCAATCGCTCTACCCAGCGTGTCTGTGGTGTCTAGTACACATCGGATGGAATATTGTGCCTCGTCTCGACCCTCCGCTAGGGCTTGGGCGAGCCGTGCCCGGGCCTCCTCCGGACACTGGGGCATGACGTCCGCAACCGTGCCCACAGAGAGTGCGTGTAACGGCCCAAAAGGCAAGCGTTGTTGACAGACCGCAGCCCCAAGCTCAGAGACAAGAACAGTTTCTTACCGAACTGATCGTACCTTTTGGATTCCCGATCCGGGAGAGCAGTCAGGAATGTGGTCTGGGAGCTAGAGGCCAGGATCACCAGGCTCTCGGGGGTGGGGTGAACAGACCGGTAGCTGGGGTCGCACGGAGCCGGGCGGTGGCGTTGGGCCACGTTCCTATCTACAGGGAGGCCTGTAGAGGGCTTGGACCAGGTGCCCAAGAGAACGTCGGTGAGGGCCTCGTTAAACGGCAGGAGAGGCTCCGAGGAGCTTGCCTGCGGTTTGAGCACCGAAGTGAGGAGGTTAGTCTTCACGGCCACGACGGGGAGCTCAAGATGTAAGGCCTTGGCCGCCCTCGTCAACACCACGCTATAACCAGCCCTCTCCTCTGTACCCACGGTAGGAGGGGAGACAAATCCAGTGTCGGGCGAAGTGTCCAGACCACTGGCCTCCCCCAACTCATCTGTCCAGTCCTGCATCAACTGGCACTGCAGTGCCAGAGGTCCTCAGACCCCTCCCAGTCCTCCTCGTCCTCCATCTCCTGATAATCAGGGTAAAAGGATGGAGCCGGGTCGTCGGTGAACGGGGTCACCTATCAGCGTCTAAGACGGTGCCGGATGGCGCCGGATCCGGACCGGGGGTGGGACTGGGGACGATGTCGTCCGGCAACGGGGGCGATACCCTTGGAGACGGCGCCGGCGGAGGGGTCGTAAGGTCGACCCGCATCGTCACGGATCTAGGCCTGGATCCAGAGGTGCCCTGCGGCGTCGGGACCGGAGTCATTGATGGCGCTGGGGCTAAAGCACCCGTTGGCGCCAGGCCCGATGACAATAGCCCGCTTGGGCCCCCAGATGGACCCGCAGGGCCCGGAGGCACCTCGACGGGGTCCGACGGAGGAAAGCGCGACCTCATGGCCGTGAGGAAGGCGCTGATCTCCTCCGGCGTCGCGTGCAGCCCATGGACCGGCAGGTAAGGAGCTGTACGCGGCACTCGCAGCTCCGACGGAGCCACGGGGGCGGTGTCGCCCGAACCCCCGGCCGCATCATGCGAGCGTCTGGGGGAGTCGAAGAGCGATGTCGCTTCTTCGACTTCTTGTGCCTCGACTTACCTGAGGACTTGGAGCCCGACGAGTGGTGTTGACTCGCTGAGCTGTGTTGACTGTGGCCCCGCGACCGGTCCCTCGACCTCCTCCTGGACCGGGACCGTGAACGGCGTGGGGCCGACTGCCGGAGCCGGAGGCGCTTACGGGACCGCTACCGCCTAGCCTTCGATGTCAAGGACCGGCAGTCGGGGCACGAATTGTCATCGTGGTCGGCCCCGAGGCAATAAAGGCACCGACGATGGGGGTCGGTAACCAACATTATGCGGTTACAATCATCGCAGGGTTTGAACCCGGGCATCCCTATCGGCACCGAGAGTCGATATCGACTCGAGAAGGATCCAAAAGAGATCAGAAAGTTAGTCAAAAATTGACTAAGGAGTACTGCTCTTCCCAGATCTGCGCTTGCTGGCGCGGAAAAAAGAAGAACTGACGTCAGAGCGCTAAGTACTCCGTCGACGTCATCCCCGCGCCAACGACTCCGACGACGGACGCGGAGCCGCAGACGACGCCTACCGGCGCGCAAGGGTACTGCTACGCAAAACTTTCCGGATCCAGTCTGACGCCTGGGGATATTCTAAGGTAAGGAATCTAACTCTAACCTCTTTCTTTCAGATAACTCATTACCGGAGGTAAGTAGCTTGTTTATCTGAACGAGACAGTTGGTTGTAGATTCCTTACATTTAGAATAGATACCCCTGTCAGGTTTTCACCGAGCAGCGCCTCCCTCACATAGATGGAACTACATCCCCCCATGATCCTCGATGGGAGGACAGAGCGCACTCGCTGAGCGTGTAAATTTGACTGCTTCCTGTTCTTCCTGGAATTGAAGCTGGAGAAGTGCGGCCCGCTGCTTGGGTTTTGTTCTCCTTTTCAGTGTTTCCCGATTCAATGTCTTCGGCAGGTACGACGTTGGAGTCCAGAGGTAAACTATCCTGCGGAGCGTGGTGGTAGGAACTGCGCGCTACCATGTTGTTTTGTGTTTCTGTAAAAACTTCGTTTTACAGAAGCGGAGCGCTGTGGTAGGAACTGCGCACTACCGTGTTTGTTTTGAATTAGTGTAAAGACTTCCTTTTACAGAAGCGGAGCGCTGTGGTAGGAACTGTGTGCTACCGTGTTTGTTTTGTATTTGTGTAAAGACTTCCTTATGAGAAGCGGAGCGCTGTGGTGGACGCAACCACGCGTTACCGTGACCTGTCTAGGCTTTCATTCATAGAACTCAATTATGAGAAGCGGAGTGCGGTGGTAAGGATAACCACGCATTTCCATATTCCAGGGTGTTTTGTGTAGTTTTCATTTGGATATAGTGTGCAAGAATCTTAAGCCACGATTAGCCTATTTCAGTACATTATTTTGCTTTGTGAACTAACCAACGGAGCGGAGTATTGTGGTTTTTGCCTCCCATGCATTACCGTATCTGAGGATTACTTTGGTAACACCCGTTATTGTGTATATTTTCCTTTTCTGAGGAAAGAGGGATTCTTATCATTTCTACTTCATTTTTCTTTGGATGTTTTGGAAAAGTGTCTTTTAATGGAACAGGCAAAGAGAAATAGGGCACCCGCTTCTCTGATTAGGCCTGCTTGATACATGGTATGCCTATGGTTACAATCAGATATGTTATGCAGAATGCGTGGGTTATGTCACTTATGAATATATCCTATGTTTTTCAGGTTATCTATTCTTGGGACTAGACCAAGTTGATGTTACAATTCAGTTCCAAACAGGTATACTGAAGTTTAGTGAGACCATATGGGGAGAAGTCTGGTATTATATGCACTGTTTATATGGTTGTCGTTTGTTGTTTCAGGCTCCCTTCCCTGCTGTCTCTTCCCTTTCCTTTCCCTCGCCTGATGGCTCGAACACTCTGTGTATTATATTTGGGGTGTTGGTGACATTGGGAGGTGGACCATTATTTGCGGCAACTGGATCCTGCGGAGCATATCCTGACAAAACTGCGCGTCCACGAATATTGCTCTGCCCGATCCAGATGTCTGGGGAAATGGCTTCCATGGAGGATGTCCTCCAGGCCTTAGTCTGGTTCAGCAGGAATTGGCATCATCCAGAGCAGAAAATGCCGCTTTAAGGGATAAGGTAGATAAATTAGCCAGGAATCCATTTGATGCTTCTCATCCCAACCCACAGATACAGGTCACTGTTCTGCCTCCCATCCCTCTGGCTAGTCCTTAGAGATATTCGGGGGATCCGTCTAAAACTCAGGTGTTTTTGACACAAATCATGCTACATTTCTCCTTTAAACCCGCTTCTTTCCCCAACAACCATTCCCGTATACCTTTTGCCATATCATACTTGATAGGGGATGCCGCCAACTGGGCAGTCCCATTAGTGAGAAACAATGACGCTGTGTTATCAGACTGGTCGGCGTTCCGGACTCAGTTTGAGAGGGTCTTTGACCAACGGGCAACTACATTCAGTGCCGATCAGAAGTTATTAGAACTCAGACAGGGGAGAAATGACCTAGTGACTTATTTGAATACATTTAATAGGCTGGTGGCAGAGACTGCATGGCCAGAAGAGAAACAAATGTCATTATTCTACCAAGGATTAAGAGAGGGATTAAAAGACATCATACCACAGATTGACCGACAACCCACCACCTGTGCGGATATGATTAATCTAACCCTGAGATTGGATGGTAGACTGGCTGAAAGAGGAGGAGAGAGAAGAAAGTGGGATAGAGGGTCTTTTCGGTCTGACACAACACCTCATAGGACTATGACCTCTTTTGAGTCAGGCAATGAGTCCATGGAAATAGGTGCTGTAAGAGCCCCTTTATCAAAGAGGAAAGAAAGAGTTGTAGAGTACAAGGCTTGTATATGTACTGCGGCAAGAAAGGACACTACGTACGGGACTGCCCACCAAACCAAAGACCACAGGGGTTTGGTCCCGGAGTAAAAAGGTGGCAGTAACATCTATGAGTCCTGTTGTAGTTAAATCAGAGGATTCTCGAAGGAAGTTGGGGGAGGTACAGACCTGGACAATTCCTTCACTAACTGTTATGACATTACAAGACACAGTCTCACATATAGTGCTCCCCATGAGTCTCGAGAGCAATTTGCATTTCCACCAGGTTATGGTTATGATAGATTCAGGGGCCACAGGCAATTTCATAGATAGTGGGTTAGTGTCTAATCTGGCATTGAATAGGGTGTCTAGAGAAACTCCTGAGGAAGTATTGGCAGTTGATGGGAAACCCTTGAAATCCGGTCTCATTACCGGACAGAGACTGTGGTGCTAACGGTCCCGGTCAGCAATGGTAGACATAGGGAGGAATTATCCTTGAACATTATAGAAGCCCCACAGTATGAAGTTATCTTAGGGATGCAGTAGTTAAGTCATCATAATCCTTTGATAAATTGGAAGACTAAGACAGTCCAGTTTTTGTCTGATGAATGTTAGAACCATTTGGTTCCTCACATACTCGCTCAGGCAGCCACCTTATTGTTTACTTTTGTAGTAGCCACAGCAGTTGAAAAAGAGGTGATATTACCCAACGAGTATCTCTCTTACAGAGATGTATTTAGTGAAGCCAAGGCAGAACAGTTGTGCCCCCACAGAGTGTATGACTGCCGAATAGATTTGGTGGATGGAGCTACCATTCCTTCCTGTCGTGTGTATGCACTATCAGTACCAGAGACAAAACATCTGTAAGAATACCTGGATCATTATCTGGAGATAGGTTTTTATTAGACGTTCTCGATCCCCTGCTGCTTCTCCTTTATTTTTTATAGATAAAGCTAATGGTGATTTGAGGGCGTGTGTGGACTATAGGATGCTAAATAAGCATACCATAGCAACAGATATCCTTTGCCCCTTATATCAGTGTTACTAGATCAGATGAGAGATGGCAAAATCTACACCAGGTTGGATCTGAGGGGCGTACCATTTGGTACGTATTAAGGATGGGGTGAGTGGAAGACGGCCTTCAAGACACGTTACGTAATGTATGAATATACAATGATAGAATAAAAAGAAAAGGGAGGTCTCCTTAGAAATCCAATACGGGACAAAGAGGAAGGTATAGTAAACAAACAAGCAAGTTCCTACAATACTACCCACTAGTTGTGGTTACTGAAAAGGAACAGATTTCGCATCCACTGAGCACTCAGGAAACCACTAGTACCACAAAAAAAATTACATTATCATAATCATAAAATAATATATAAATCAGTATAGTTTGATCATAAAAATTGTTACAATTTATTCAATACAATACATAATTCTGCACAGAAGTACCATAAAATACAATTAAGTTAAAAATGTGTCAATCCACATAGACATATTAAAACAGGTTGTTGACGCAGCGTTTCGGTTTTTGGTTTACACCTTCATCAGGACAGTTTTCTCTCATCAAATGGTTTTTATTCGAGACTTTGTGATAATTTGAAGCTCTCTTCTTAAGTTTCATAAACTTTGTTCCATCACATGAACGGAATGAAATGAAAATACTCTTGAGTTAGCAAACCTTAAAAAAAAATTTGGTGTGCTCGATGTACGTATGTGCAAGGGAGCCACCGAGGTCTGTGTTGTTTCAAACTGTAACTAATAAAGGGACAAGGCCTGGGTTGCGCATGTGACTATGTCTTAATACCAGCGCTGCTTATAGTTGAAGTCCTCCTGTGAGAAGTTGGCCTGATATGTGATGTTTCCAATTCTGGAACCACCTTGTATCAGTCCAAACAATCCCTTATGGTGTCTGGTTGTAAGTCAACCTTATTAGACAAGCTATCCTATTGGTAGCATGGACTAAGCAGCCTTAAAGGCTAAACTCAAGAGGTCGTGTTAAGAGAGCTGTTTTACCAATCACAATACTTCAATACCAAATGAAAGGACACCACACAAGTATATATTATAAAAATATATGTATTTATTACTAGAATAATCCCCAGTACTCTTTATGAGCAAAGGGGCACAAGCGTTAAAACAAAAGCACAGTTAAACATATGAAAGTTCCACAATTATGAATGAGGGCGGGTGGCCACTCAAACCATATATTAAGAAAGTGGTATAAGAGATACCAATCGAACAGTGGTTAGGCCTAGGGCCTAGGGAATCGCTGGGAGCAGTCGGGACTAGCAATGCTGAAGTCGGGAAAAGCCCGCGGGATTCGGGTGCAGCGCTTAAAGCACACGCATGCACCAATGCAAAGTCAATGGTGCGTAAAAGTTATAAAGTTACTGTTTAAGGAGACTTCCGCTTAACCTAGAAGGACGAAATTTAAGACACATACACTAGAGGTGTGTACCAGTGTGGGAACACCGGCGTTGTTGAGTTACCTCACCCACAGGAAGCGGGTGCATAGGGTCGAAGTTGTGTCGGGTTTCGTCACACAGGTTGTTGGTGCTTGAAGCTGAAGATGCTGCAGGCAATGTGAAGGAGAAGTGTCCCGTGTGATCCAAGGGTGGATCAGAGTTGTAGAGTACCTGAAAGCAGAGGGTAAAGAGTCTGGGTCACTCAGCAGTGACCAGGATGGAACCAGGATGGAACCAGGCAATGTCGGACGCAATCAGGGGGTTGTCGAGGAGCTTCTCTCCGCTGCCACGTGGGCTCTAGGGCATCTGCGATGTCCAGGAGCGGGTCACGAGGTGTCCCACGAAGGCTCTCGCCGTCGGCGCTGTCGGCTTCGGGATTGGAGCAAACAACACTTGGCAAGAGCAATCCACGCTGGACTGGAAGATTGCTTCTCACTCGGACCAGGAGGGTCAGAGCGGGTGCTCCTATTGAGAGGACCTGGTGCAAGTCTGGAGCAACCAGAATCACAAGTTAGATTTTGTAGTTCGTCGGCACAGGGGCCACAAGCCAGCGGGCAAGTGACCGGGCCAACGCGTTGAGCCAAAAGAAGCAGAAGGGCCCCACGCAGCACTCGGTGAGTGTAGAGGGGTGAGCTTCAGTGCAAAAGTGGCTCAGGGCTGGGGCTTCTCAAACCCCGATGTACAGCTTCGAGGGTCACTCGTGGGCTGCACGGTCAGCGTCTCGTGGTTTCTCCAAGATGGCGGGCCCCACGCTTCTGGTCGCCTCCACGGGTCTCAGCTCTGCAGGGACTGTGGATCGGGCTGTTAGAAGGCAGGCACGCTTGGTCTTGTCGGTCTCTGTCGCTCGAGTTCTGGCGGGAACTGCAACACAGCAAACGTCGAGGTGCTGGATGGTGCCTGTTTGCACAGGGTGGTCACTCCTTGACCACAAGGGAGATTCTTCAGTCTTATACGTTGAGTAGGATGTTGAAGGGTCCAGAGTTTTGTTTCTTGTGTTTCATCAGGATAATCTGAGTGCGTTGGCACTGCTCCCATTCTTATACCAATCTAGGGGGCTGGATTACCTGCTAGGTCCCCTCCTATGGGTGGGACCCAGGAAGGGGGTGGATACACCCCTTTGCCTTTGTCGAGGCCGCGGTGGGACTGGGGCTGGGATGTCCCAGAACCGGTTTGACCGGATTATGCAAGGGACCAGGCAGTGTCTGGTTTCTTTCAAACCTCCCTGCTACAATCCACTATCTCCTGTCTGGGGTGGTGTAACACCTCCCTGCGACAGGACAGCCTTTGTCCAGGCCACCTCGGCTGAGTTTCGGTCAGCAGCAGGAGGTCAGACTCGTGTCTGTGGCAGAAGCATCCATTTTGGGGATATGCGGCTCTTTTAAAAATCAACCGCGTTTCAGTAAAGTAACATGTCTTCTCCCTCTAGAAGGGTGGAATGCTATCCCCGTCGACAGGACTGTCGAGGGGATAGTATTCCAAATCGTATGACACCTTACACGACATGTTTTGATAAAGCCAAACCAAAGTTGACATATAACTGCGAGGATTATAATGCACTCATTAGTATATGGTATGGCATTATCCCGGAACAGCTTAGGGAGTGGTTCCCGACAGCTGCAGATAGGCTCAGCTCATGCTCGAGCTCCATCTCACATTAAACCACGCACTCTGCCTCCAGGATTGATAAGGCCTTCCATAGGAGTGGCTCACAGGTTTATATGTGTCCGATAGGTTTAGATCTAGGTATACTATATCTAAGCAAGGGGTGATTACACCAACTTGCCCCAGCTGAGTGATCAGCCAGTTGTGTCAATTTAGGAACCAGCCAGGGGTGGCAAAAGCTATGCTGCAGCCCCTGGTAGGCCTTGGTGGCACCTATGCCCTGAGCACCTATAGTGCATGGTACAGGGGCTGACAAGGAGTCCAGTTCCAATTGGGTTATGTACCTATAGTACATGTATGTGAATTTAGAGAGAGAACAGCAGGCTGGGGGTCTGATTAGCAGGCCCACAACCTCATTAAGTCGAAAACCAGTGAAGAAAAAAGCAAAAATTGGGATGACCATAGGATAGCAGACCCTACTCTCCTACACCCCCCCCCCCAAATGCAGGGACATTAAACTTAACCTTGACCAGATAAGTCTTCCTGTTCTAAGTGGAAGTACCTGGAGAGACCATCTGCATTACCATGGTCAGTCCCTGGGCGGTGCTCCACTGTAAAGTCCATCCCCTGTAGGGAAATGGACCACCTGAGTAGTTTGGGGTTTTCACCCTTCATCTGATTTAGCCACAAGAGGGGCTTATGGTCTGTCTGAAATAGGAAGTGAGTTCCAAACAAGTATGGCCTCAATTTATTCAGGGCCCAAACCACAGCAAAAGCCTCCCTCTCAATAGCTGACCAACGTTTCTCCGGGTCAGCCTTCTGCTAAGAAAAGCAATGGGCTGGTCATGACCATCTGTATTCAGTTGTGAAAGCACAGCTCCCACCCCCAACGCAGAAGCATCTGTCTGTACAATTAACTGTTTGGAGTAGTCAGGACTCTTCAGGATAGGTGCAGAGCACATGGCCTTCTTCAGGTCATCAAATGCCTTTTGACAGCTAACTGTCCACTGAACCTTTTTTGGCATCTTCTTGGATGTCAAGTCATTTAATGGTGTCACAATGGACCCGTAGTTCTTCACAAACTTTCTGTAATATCCAGTCAGGCCCAAGAAGGCTCTGACTTGTGTCTGGGTAGTTGGAGGAGCCCAGTCCTGTATGGTCTGGATTTTGCTCTCCAATGGTTGAACCTGACCCCCACCTACTAGGTGGCCCAGGTACACAACCTTGCTCTGCCCTATCTGGCACTTAGTAGCCTTGATAGTCAGGCCTGCCTTTTGCAGGGCCTCCAGAACCTTCTTCAGGTGGATCAGGTGATCCTCCCAGGTGGAGCTAAAGACAGCAATATCATCTAGATATGCTGCACAAAAGTCATCCAACCCAGCAAGGACTTGATTCACCAACCTTTGGGAGGTGGCAGGTGCATTCTTCAAACCAAAGGGCATCACCACAAACTGATAATGTCCACTAGGGGTAGAGAATGCTGTCTTGGCTTTTGACTCTTCAGCTAACCTGATCTGCCAGTAGCCAGCTGTCAAATCAAATGTGCTCAGAAACTTGGCAGAAGCCAATTTATCAATGAGCTCATCTGTACTTGGAATGGGATGTGCATCTGTCCTAGTGACAGCATTGAGACCTCTGTAGTCCACACAAAACCTCATTTCTCTCTTTCCATCGTTGGTATGAGGTTTTGGCACCAGGACTACTAGGCTGGCCCATGGGCTCTCTGATGGCTCAATCACTCCAAGCTCCAACATCTTTTGCACCTCAGCCTTTATACAATCCCTGACATGGTCAGGTTGCCTGTAGATTTTATTCTTCACAGGCAGACAGTCACCAGTGTCCACCTCATGGGTGCACCAGTTAGTTTGACTGGGTGTGAGTGAAAACGTGTGTCTGTGGCCTGCAACACCTGTCTTTAGTCCACCTGTTGCTGCTCAGTGAGGCTGCCTGCCAAGGCTACTCCATCAACTGAACCATCATCAGGGTTCTGGGAATGCAGGTCTGGGAGAGGGTCACTCTCTTCCTCCTGATCCCCATCTGTGGCCCTGAGGAGACTCATGTCCTCCCTGTCAACAAATGCTTTCAAACGATTTACATGGAGCACCCTGTGGGGGCTCCTAGGGGTTCCAAAGTCAACCACATAGGTGACTTCTCCCTTCTTTTCAACAATTGGGTAGGGTCCAGTCCATTTGTCCTGGAGTGCTGCTGGGGCCACTGGCTCCGACACCCACACCATCTGCCCTGGTTTGTACTCCACCAGAACAGCCTTTTGGTCATGCCAAGCTTTCTGTAATTCTTGACTGGCCTCCAGGTTTTTGGATCCTCTCTCCATATACTCAGCCATCCTGGAGAGGAGACCAAGTACATAGTCCACAACATCAAGCTTAGGCTTTTTGAGAGGTAACTCCCATCCATCCTTCACCAAACATAGTGGATCCCTCACAGGGTGGCCAAACAAAAGTTCAAAAGGGCTGTAGCCAACCCCCTTCTGTGGGACTTCTCTGTAAGCAAAGAGCAAGCAGGGTAAAAGGGTGTCCCATTTCCGCCTAAGCTTCTCTGGTAATCCTTTTATCATTCCCTTGAGGGTCTTGTTGAATCTCTCCACAAGCCCATTGCACTGTGGGTGATAGGGTGTGGTAAACTTGTAGTTTACTCCACACTCCTTCCACATTGCCTTTAAGTATCCAGACATGAAGTTGGTACCTCTGTCTGAAAGAACCTCCTTTGGAAAACCCACTCTTGAGAAAACTGCAAGAAGGGCCTTTGCCACAACAGGTGCTGTTGTGGTCCTCAGGGGAATTGCCTCTGGATACCTGGTGGCATGATCCACTACCACCAGGATAAATCTGTACCCAGATGCTGTTTGAGGATCCATGGGACCCACAATGTCTATTCCAACTCTTTCAAAGGGTACCCCCACCACAGGTAGTGGTATCAGGGGGCCTTTGTTGTGCCACCTGACTTACCACTGGCTTGGCAAGTGACACAGCAGCGACAAAACTCCTTGACATTTTCTGACATATGAGGCCAGTGAAAGTGAGGGACAAGCCTGTCCCAAGTCTTGTTCTGGCCTAAGTGTCCTGCAAGGGGAATATCATAGGCCAAGGTAAGAAGGAAGCCCCTAAACTTCAAAGGTATGACCAACCTCCTGGTGGCATGAGGCTTGGGGTCTCTAGCCTCTGAGTAAAGGAGCCCATCATCCCAATAAACTTTATGGGTACCTTGAGCATTCCCTGCAGCCTCAGCAGCAGCTTGCTGTCTGAGGGGTTGAAGAGAAGGGCAATCTAGTTGGGCCTGCCCCAGGTCTGCCCTTGAGGGTCCCCCTGTCCCCAGAAACTCAACCTGATCAGGTTCAAGCTCCTCAGAGACAGTCTCCTCTTGGACTGCAGAATCAGCTTCCTGTGAAGCCTGATCCTCAACCTGGGGCAAGTGGGAAGGCACAGCCTTAACCCTCTTGCTCTTTCTCTTGGGTTGTGGTTGGTCTATTGTTCCAAGATCCACCACTGGTTCAGGAAGGCACTTCTTAGCCTGAGTCCTTGTCACTGCAAGGACATGTGCTGAAATCCCTAGCTTTTCCGAATGAGTCCTGTACTCCACTTCTGGCCAAACTGAGCTTTCAAGATCATTGCCTAACAGACAGTCTACTGGGAGGTCTGCACTTACCACAACTTTTAGGCCACTTACCCCTCCCCAGGAGAAGTTCACAACAGCCACACTATGTGTAGTAGTGGTGTTGCTTGCATTGGTCACTAGGTAATTATCACCTAGTACAATCTGACCAGGGTCCACAAAGTCAGGTGTCACCATAGTGACACTGGCACAAGTGTCCCTGTAGGCCAGAGCCAGTTTCTCATTTATCAAAGGTGTCTGCCTATACTTGTCCAGGTTACTGGGACTCACAGTAGTGGACAAAGATAAGTCCACATCATATAGGAGAACTGCCTGAGTAGGGACTCTGACTAGGCCAGATTCCATCTCAGTACCCAGGGTCAACCCTACTAAACGCTTAGGTTGTGCACTACCACTGCTGACTGTACTAGGGGGTGCAGGTGCTTTAGGAGCTGCAGTGGTAGGAACTGGATTTTTCTTGGTGCATTCACTGCCCCAGTGTGAAACTGATTTGCAGGTATTACACCAAGGTTTCTTTGGGCCATCATTCTTCTTCTTTTTGTTACCATTTTGGGAACCACCCTCCTTATTAGAATTTTGAGGGCCTGAAGAAGACTTCTGGTCTTTTTCTTTATCTTTCTTATCCCCACCCTTCTGGTCCGTTTTCTTCTGGTCACCACCATGGTTCTGGGCTTTCTGCTTAATCCTTGTTCTGACCCATTCGTCCGCCTTCTTTCCCAATTCTTGGGGAGAGGTCAGATCAGAGTCAATAAGGTATTGATGCAACAGCTGGTTCTGACAGTTATCAATCCTGTATAGTCTTAGACTTTACTTCCCTGCAGCCAACCCTCCAGAGCCTTAGTGGCACAATCAACAAAATCAGTCCAGCCCTGAGTCTGTGCTTTTTGGGTGTCTCTGAACAACAACCTGTATTGCTCAGTGGTTAGGCCAAACCCTTCAATAAGAGCACTCTTCAGGACAGAGTAGTTTTTGGCATCCTCAGGTCTAACTGTGAGGAGCCTATCCCTCCCTTTCTCAGAAAAGGAGTACCATAAAATTGCAGCCCACTGATCCTGAGGAACCTGCTGTACCATGCAGGCTCTCTCAAGAGCAGTCATCCATTTGTGGATGGCATCCCCTTCCTTGTAGGGGGGCACAATTTTTGTCAGGTTTCTATTGTCATAGCCCCTGTCTTTTTCTCTAGGAATATTGCTGCCACCAGTGGCATCTAAGCCACACAATTTCTGTTCTCTTGCTAAAGCAAGTTTAGCTTGAGCCAAGGCTATCTCTCCCCTCTCTATCTGGAGTTGGACAGCCCTCATCCTGGCCCTATGCTCTTTTCTCTGGGGGGGGAGTCATTCCCCTTTGAGATTCCCTGGAGACACTAAAAATATGAGAGTCCCCTGAGGGTGATCTCACCCTTCTATTGCCTGAAGGAACTATGTTATAGGATCTGGGGAGGTGCTGGCCCTCTCCATTCCCATGTAGGTCTAAGTTGGCCTGGTTAAGCCTGGCAACTATGACCTGGTTACCCTTCTGATTCTGATCAGACTCATCTACTTCTGAGCCTTCCTCCTCCTCTTCCTCTTCTTCTTCCTCCTCTGGAGTGTTCTCATCCTCAGGGGTGTTTACTCCATCTCCTGTCTCTAAGGGAACTGCATTCGCCTTATCTAAGTCATCCTTTTCCAGGATGGCTATCAGGGAAGGAATGGTGGGGTTGTGACCCCTTTTTAGCCCTCTTGCAATGCATAAGGCACTCAAGTCTTTATGGCTAAGTTTGTCATAGCTGGAAGTTGCCTTGGTAAGGTCAACTGTCACAGGGGCAGAGCCTGAAGCTCCTCCTGTGCCAGACATGACTGCTAGTGAGGTGCAAGTGGTGCACTTACCTACACTAAGTGTTTTCCTACTGTACCTTGCTAGTGAGGTGTAGGCAGGGTGTGCTAATCCCTTTAATCTACAACTACTAAATTCAGTAGAACTTAAATATGCTAAGCTTTTGTTTATATGTACCTAAGGTACTTGATGTGATCTTTCAATTTGATACAAAGATTGCAATGGTAAAAACAACAAACAAGCTCAAATCCGCACCACTGCACACCAATGTGAGAAGTTGGCCTGATATGTGATGTTTCCAATTCTGTAACCACCTTGCATCAGTCCAAACAATCCCTTATGGTGTCTGGCTATAATTCAACCTTATTAGACAAGCTATCCTAGTGGTAGCATGAACTAAGCAGCCTTAAAGGCTAAACTCAAGAGGTCGTGTTAAGCGAGCTGTTTTACCAATCACAATACTTCAAAACCAAATGAAAGGACTCCACACAAGTATATATAAAAATATATGCATTTATTACTAGAATAATCCCCAGTACTCTTTATGAGCAAAGGGGCACAAGCGCTAAAACAAAAGCACAGTTAAACATATGAAAGTTGCACAATTATGGATGAGGGCGGGTGGCCACTCAAACCATATATTAAGAAAGTGGTATAAGAGATACCAATCGAACAGTGGTTAGGCCTAGGGCCTAGGGAATCGCTGGGAGCAGTCGGGATTAGCAATGCTGAAGTCGGGAAAAGCCCGCGGGATTCGGGTGCAGCGCTTAAAGCACATGCATGCACCAATGCAAAGTCAATGGTGCGTAAAAGTTATAAAGTTACTGTTTAAGGAGACTTCCGCTTAACCTAGAAGGACGAAATTTAAGACACATACACTAGAGGTGTGTACCAGTGTGGGAACACCCGCGTTCTTGAGTTACCTCACCCACAGGAAGCGGGTGCATAGGGTCGAAGTTGTGTCGGGTTTCGTCACGCAGGTTGTTGGTGCTTGAAGCTGAAGATGCTGCAGGCGATGTGAAGGAGAAGTGTCCGGTGTGATCCAAGGGTGGATCAGAGTTGTAGAGTACCTGAAAGCAGAGGGGACAGAGTCTGGGTCACTCAGCAGTGACCAGGGTGGAACCAGGACGGAACCAGGCAATGTCGGGCACAATCAGGTGGTTGTCGAGGAGCTTCTCTCCGCTGCCACGTGGGCTCTAGGGCATCTGCTACGTCCAGGAGCGGGTCACGAGCTGTCCCACCGAGGCTCTCGCCGTCGGCGCTGTCGGCTTCGGGATTGGAGCAAACAACACTTGGCAAGAGCAATCCACGCTGGACTGGAAGATTGCTTCTCACTCGGACCAGGAGGGTCAGAGCGGGTGCTCCTATTGAGAGGACCTGGTGCAAGTCTGGAGCAACCAGAATCACAAGTTAGATTTTGTAGTTTGTCGGCACAGGGGCCACAAGCCAGTGGGCAAGTGACCGGGCCAACGCGTTGAGCCAAAAGAAGCAGAAGGGCCCCACGCAGCACTCGGTGAGTGTAGAGGGGTGAGCTTTGGTGCAAAAGTGGCTCAGGGCTGGGGCTTCTCAAACCCCGATGTACAGCTTCGAGGGTCACTCGTGGGCTGCACGGTCAGCGTCTTGTGGTTTCTCCAAGATGGCGGGCCCCACGCTTTTGGTCGCCTCCACGGGTCTCAGCTCTGCAGGGACTGTGGATCGGGCTGTTAGAAGGCAGGCAAGCTTGATCTCGTCGATCTCTGTTGCTCGAGTTCCGGTGGGAACTGCAACAAAGCAAACGTCGATGTGCTGGATGGTGCCTGTTTGCACAGGGTGGTCACTCCTTGACCACAAGGAAGATTCTTCAGTCTTCTACGTCGAGTAGGATGTCGAAGGGTCCAGAGTTTCGTTTCTTGAGTTTCATCAGGATAATCTGAGTGCGTTGGCACTGCTCCCATTCTTATACCAATCTAGGGGGCTGGATTACCTGCTAGGTCCCCTCCTATGGGTGGGACCCAGGAAGGGGGTGGATACAACCCTTTCCCTTTGTCCAGGCCGCGCTGGGACTGGGGCTGGGATGTCCCACAACCGGTTTGACCGGATTATGCAAGGGGAAGCCTTGTGCTCCCCAGGCAGTGTCTGGTTTCTTTCAAACCTCCCTGCTACAATCCACTATCTCCTGTCTGGGGTGGTATAACACCTCCCTGCGACAGTAAAGCCTTTGTCCAGGCCTCCTCGGCTGAGTTTCGGTCAGCAGCAGGAGGTCAGACTTGTGTCTGTGGCAGAAGCATCCATTTTGTGGATCTGAGGCTCTTTTAAAAATCAACCACGTTTCAGTAAAGTAACATGTCTTCTCCCTCTAGAAGGGTGGAATGCTATCCCCGTCGACAGAACTGTCGAGGGGATAGTATTCCAAATCGTATGACACCTTACACGGCATGTTTTGATAAAGCCAAACCAAAGTTGACATATAACCGCAAGGATTATAATGCACTTAAGAGTATATGGTATGGCATTATCCCGGAACAGCTTAGGGAGTGGTTCCCGACAGCTGCAGATAGGCTCAGCTCATGCTCGAGCTCCATCTCACATTAAACCACGCACTCTGCCTCCAGGATTGATAAGGACTTCCATAGGAGTGGCTCACAGGTTTATATGTGTCCAGAAATAGGTTTAGATATAGGTATACTATATCTAAGCAAAGGGTGATTACACCCACTTGCCCCAGCTGAGTGATCAGCCAGTGGTGCCAATTTAAGAACCAGCCAGGGGTGGCAAAAGCTATGCTTCAGCCCCTGGTAGGCCTTGGTGGCACCTATGCCCTGAGCACCTATAGTGCATGGTACAGGGGCTGACAAGGAGTCCATTTCCAATTGGGTTATGTACCTATAGTACATGTATGTGAATTTAGAGAGAGAACAGCAGGCTGGGGGTCTGATTAGCAGGCCCACAGCCTCAGTAAGTCGAAAACCAGTGAAGCAAAAAGCAAAAATTGGGGTGACCATAGGATAGCAGACCCTACTCTCTTACAAAGTCCCACTGGGGTATTATGGTACAACTGCAGTTGTTGAGCAGTTCCCTCTGAGATCTGAACATAGTCGGAAAGATTCCCCTGATGCTGCTCCAGTGGAACTTCAGGTCCCACTGGAGAGCCTGCATATGCCACCAGGCATGATTAACCAGCAGGATGCAGGAGGCCTGGAGGCCCAGCTGCCTCAGTGTCATTCTCATCCAAATCGGGCTTAGAGGCTTAAACAGCGGTATCATAGCCCGAATATCCCAGACTTGCTGCTCAGGAGCGTAGACCCAAAACTGCACTGTGTCCAGAACAGCCCCGATGAAAGGGAGTGTCCGAGAAGGCATCAGGTGTCACTTCAGTGCGTTTATAGTGAACCCCAGCGAGGTAGGAGAGGATAGCCGGGGGCAAGCCCGCCTTCAACAGCCAGTCGTCGAGATAGGAGAAGACTGGAAAGTCTAATCTGTGCAGATGAGCTGAGACCACCTCCATCACATCTGTGAACACCCGATGAGCACTGGTAAGGCCAAAGGGGAGCACAGTGAACTGAAAGCGCTCGTGGCCCACCGTTAATCGTAGATAGCGCCTTTGGAATGTCACGACAGGAATATGGAAATAAGCAGCCTGCAAGTCCAATGGCACCATCCAGTCTCCAGGGTCGAGGGCAGACAGGACCTTAGCCAATGTGAGCATCTTGAATTTCTCCTTCCAGAGAAAGCGGTTGAGGGTCCTGAGGTCTAGAATAGGATGCAGGCCTTTGTCCTTCTTGGGCACCAGAAAGTACAGGGAATAGTAACCACAACCTACTTCTGGCGCAGGGATCCTTTCTATGACTCCCTTTGCCAAGAGAGCCCAGACTACCTGGAGGAGAAGTGGCGAATGATCCAAAGATAAGCGTTTGTAAGATGGTGGCATGGCGGGAGGAGCAGTCTTGAAGGGGAGGGAGTAGTCTCTTCTGACAATTTGCAAAACCCACCTGTCCCGACATGATTGATTGCCAGAGGATGAGGTGATGGCGAATCCTGCTTCTAACTGGCCGTTGATGGGCCTGAAACTTCAGACTAGGAAGGTTTGGTGGCAGGGGGGCAGGTGGGGGGAAAGGGTAGACTGGCCCGCTTGTTCCCTGACAGACCCACGAGGTCTTTGGATCCCATGTTCCACAGCCATGCAGAGATTAGGAAGTGTGCCGGAACAAGTGACTAGACTGGGCCGGATGTGGTTGGGTGCCCCTTCCGTAGCCACAAA
This sequence comes from Lissotriton vulgaris, assembly GCF_964263255.1. Lineage (NCBI taxonomy): Eukaryota > Metazoa > Chordata > Amphibia > Caudata > Salamandridae > Lissotriton > Lissotriton vulgaris. The sequence goes on along the minus strand of NC_141691.1, from coordinate 1,081,567,406 downwards.
AGTTACGAAAAGCAGACTGGAGCTCTAGAATCTTTAAAGTGCTTCAGTGCTGAGTCTGGACATCCCCCGAAAAGCCAGATGTCATCAACCAGGCGTAGTGCCTAACAGCTACCGAAGTGGCAATTGTTCTGCCCAGTTAGTCGGTGGTATGCAGTCCACATCTAATGGCGAATTTGGCTGTATCTCTCCCGTCTGCCAGGGAGAGAATGGCCCAAGTGTTCTCTGGGCAGTGAGGCAACACCTGCGCAACAGTATCCCAGATGGTATGGGAGTAGGGCCCAAGAGGCACATGGTATTCCCTGTAGGAGAGTAGGGTCTGCTTCCTATGTTCACCCCCACTTTTTGCTCTGATCCACTGGTTTTTCGACTCTAGTGTGGCTGTGGGCCTGCTAATCAGACCCAGAGCCCAGCTGTTCTCTCTCTAAATTCATACCATGTACTTTAGGTACATATCCAATTGGGTGTTGGGTCACCTTTGTAAGCCCATGTACAGTGTACCATAGGTACCCAGGGCATAGGTGCTTCCAAGGCCTACCAGGGGCTGCAGCATGAATTATGCCAACCCTGGCTGGCCATACAATTTTACACAACTGGCTGATCACTCAGCTGGGGCAAGGTCGTGTAATCCCCACTTGCTTATGCATAGTATTCATATACCTACCATTATATATAGACACATATATACCTATAAGTCACTCCTATGGCAGGCCTTAACAATCCTGGAGGCAGAGTGCTTGGTTTTATGTGAGATGGTGCTCTAGCATGAGCTTAGCCTGTCTGCAGCTTTCGGAACCATGTCCTTATAGCTGTTCTATGATATAGCCATACCATATACTCTTAAGTGCATTATAATCCTCGCGGTTATTGCTAACTTTGGTTTAGCTGTATCAAAACATGTTGTGTAAGGTGTCATACGCTTTAAAATACTACCCCTCGCCAGTTCTGGCGACGGGGTAGCATTCCACCCTTCCAGAGGGTGAAGACATGTAGTTGTAGCTTTACCCGGTTAAAGTTAAACAGAGCCTAGTCATCACAAAATGGATGCTGATGCCACAGACACAAGTCTGACCTCCTGCAGCTGGGAGCCCTTCCAGCGAGGGAGGCCTGGACAATAGGTTTTTCTGCCTTGGCAGGTGCTAGCACCTCCCCAGATAGGCTATAGTGTATTGGGGTAGGGTGGAGTGAAAAGAATGAGACACTGATGCATAGTCCGGTTCAAAACAGTTGCTGGGGCACTCCAGCCCCAGCTCTGGCACAAAACTGGACAAAGGGAAAGGGGTGTAACGACCCCCTTCCCTGGTCCCACCCATAGGAGGGACCTAGCAGGTAATCCAGCCCCTTTAATTCGTATAAAGCTAGGAGCTGAGTCTAGAGACTTTAGAATATCCTGAACTGAAACTCTGACACGAAACTCCAGACCTTCGACATTCTACTGCAACTAGAAGACTGAAGAATCTCCCTTGTGGTCAAGGAGTGGCCACCCTGTGCAAACAGGCACCACCTAGCGAATTGCCGGTTTGCTTTGCAGTCGCTCCCTAAGGATCCCGACGACCCTGCTTCACAGGACTGGACTTCCAGACTTTTCTGACCCCGACCCACACCTCCAGCAAAGCTGAGACCTGTGGCGGACAAGAGAAACGTGGGACCGGACACCTGACCATTTTGCTCTTTGCTAAATTGTGCAGCTTCTGAGGCGTCCTCGAAGTTGTGCATTGGGACTTGAGAAGCCCCAACACCAAGTTATAAGTGCACCGAAGCTCAGCCCTCCACACTCCACCAGTGCCGCGTGGGGCCCGATCTTGCATTTCCTCTCAATGCGTCTTCCCGGTTGCTGGTCCATTGGCTAGTGGCCATCTTGAAGACTCCATCTTTAAACAATGCTGCTTGCCTGGTTGCTCTGGGATTGCTCCTGCTTTCCTGCAAAAGGGAAGCTCCACAGACCTTGCTGGTCTGTACCAGAAGCCGATCTTCGTATCCTGCGTGGGTTGCCTTTGCCAAGGCTTGTTGACGCCGATCCGGAAGCCGACACCGCCAACAGCGAGAACCTTCATGGGACAGTCCGCATCTAGCGCCTGGTTGTCGTCGACGCCTCCTGGTCCACCTGGCTGCAGAGACAAGCTTCACTTCTTAACTGATCACAGCTCAACATCATCTTGTTCCGTCCACTCTGTCCCCTCTGCTTTCGGGTTCTTTACTTCTCCAATCCACCCTTGGATCCATCCGGACATCTTCCTCCTGGTCGCCTGCAGCATCTTTTTGCAGCTCTCCATAGGAATCGAAGACGAAACCCGACACAACTTCGCACCTATGCAGCCGGCTACCCTGGGTGAGGTAACTCGAGTACTGCGGTGCTCCCGTGGGTAATAACTATCCAAGTGTCCTAATTTAACTGGGTTTCCCTGAAGTCCACCCGGACTGTCCGAAATCAACTAGTTTGTAAACTGTACGTTCCGATTCTAAGTCTATGAGAACTCGCGTGTGTGTTTAGACACTGCACACGCATCTTGTGTGACTCCTGCTTTCTAACCAACGGTTATTCAGTGTAGCCCCACCGATTTCCTAGGCCATAGGCCTATTCACCATTCCTGCAGTGGTTCTTATACCACTTCTTTAGTACATGGTTTACGAGGCCCCTAGGGCAGAATTGTAATTGTGCAACTTAACGTATGCTATTTAAGTTACTTGTGCTGTATCTCGAACTCCGACCCCATAAAGATTGCAGAGGGGTTGTGTTAGAAATAAATACATATATATTTTATATATACCTTGTGTGGTGCCCTTTCATTTGATATTCAAGGGGTTATTATTGGTAAAACAATTGGCTTCACATGCTCTCTGTAGTGTTAGCTTAAGACTGATTTGTCCATGCTACCACTAGGATAGCTGGTCTATAAGGTTGACTTTACAACCATCACCATAAGGGTTGTTTGGACTGGTGCAAGGTGCTCACTAGAATAGTGAACATCATATACCAGGCCAATCTCTCACATTCCCTGACCGCTGAGCCAAGCAGGAGGAAGAGAACATATGCTTCCCAAGATGGTCCAGATTCTTGGATTCCCTATCTGGAGGGGCAGAAGGGAATGCACCTTTATAAGAGGAGGCTTGAACCACAAAGTTCTCAGGGAAAGGGTGTTGAGTCAAGAACACTGGGCCGCCTGAGGCAGGACGTGTGTCCCTGTGCTGGGCTTAGACCAAGTGCCCAGGAGGATATTAGTGAGGTGATCATTGAAAGGTAATAGAGGTTCAGATGAGGAAGCTGAAGCACCCCTGTCAGGAGGTTAGCCCTGACTGCCACTGAAGGGAGCGTAAGGCCCAAGACCTCAGCTGCCCTTCTCACCACCACAGCATAGAATGCTCCCTCCTCTGTAGCCATGGCAGCCGGGAGTAGTGGTGCAGCTATCTGCACCACAGAAGTAGCTTACTTTGAACCAGGGAGGGAACCACTCTATTTTTGCCCTGAAGAAAGCCTTGGACCCACAGTGGCCATAGTCAAGAGGCTGAAACATGTTGTCAATGTGACTAGAGTCATAGGACCATTAAATCCTTGAGACCCCCTGTTTTTCCTATTTTTAATATACCCTGATACTCTATTATTAAAGGGATACCTGGAGTCCCAGGAGGATTCTTAATCTTTAAAACCACCTGGCCTGTTCGTCAAAGTGCTCCCTGGAATACGGTCAAGCCCACCCTGACCTGTAGGAGTCAGGGTGAACCCAATGATGAAGCATGAGAGTACTAGAGTGTGTGAGGGTGACTAAACAAAATGGGATTGCTCCCATTCATGCTAGTTAACTTATGATACATACTTAAGAGAATAGTGCCCAGTATATAGCATAGTTTGGAAGGACTTTAGCACCCCTGTAAGTCCCTACTAAATGGTACCCCTGGTAGCTAGGGCAAGGGAACTAAAGAGGGTCTCCCAGGGCTGCAGCATGTATTATGCCACCCTAAGGGAACTTTACCCAAATTCTATGCAGACTGCCAGTGCAAGCTGCATGAAATGGTGCAATCCATTCCAAAAACACGTCATGGCACACTAACTGTGTGCCATGCTTCTGTGAACAGCATATACTATATGTAAGTCACAACGAAAGCAGGCTATAGAGCCCTAAGGCAGGGTGCATTATTTTATATTTGAGGATATATCTGCATGAGAAAATATGGCCCTGTGATCTCTTGTTCCATTGCCACGACATTACAAGAGATCAGTAAGCCATCTTAAGCATAAGTACTGAGCACTGGTCATTTATGTTTTATTTATGAACTCAACTTTGTCTCTTGTTTATCTTATGTTTGGCCTATGATTCACCCCTGACGTTGTGAGTTCCTACCTGGTCACATTGAATGTGCAGTACTGACCTTAGCATCATGGTTTCTTGCAAAGATTCTCCCTATGACCCCTTTCCCTTCACTACCGATGGTCAAATGCAGCAACAAGCCTTCCCCGCAACTGATACTCACAGTGATACAGCTGCATCTTATCTATTTTTCTTTGCTCAAATTTTTCATGCATCCTAACCTGTGTTTTACCCCTGATGTTGTGACCTCCCACCTTCATCTTATCTATTTATTTTTGCTGTCATCTTTATGCATCTCTGGTATGTGATTCACCTCTGACGTTGTGAGCTCCTACCAGGGCATCAGTACAGATTTATTAAGACAAGGTGTTTGCTACCAAACACCGTTATTTTTAGGCAAGCCATTATGTAGCTGGGTACCTCATGATTTATTTATTTTATTTATTTAATGCAGTTTTATATAGCGCTAACTTTACCCAAAGGTGTCAGAGCGCTTTACAAAAGAACCAGGTAAATTACAAAAGGTACACAAGGTAGACTAAACACGCTAACAAGTTATATATATATATATTTACATTTACACAGGTACACAGGATAGAATGAGCATGCCAACACGTTATATATATATATATATATATATATATATATATATATACAGTTACAGCGCTAACAAGTTGTTTATTTATATTGTAAAAAAACGAAAGGTGTCAGCGTTCGGTTAAAACAGGAGTAAAATACATATTTACAAAGTTGACCTCATGTGAGTGCTAGATGGTCATACAGGTCAAGAAATGGGTTGCATTATTCCAACAAGCATTTGCAATGCAATAGGTCTCGCATTAGGAAAGTGTGAGCTATTGGTATTGTAAATGACATACTTTTTTAATATGTGTTGGCTTTGAAAATATATAAATTAATAGCATCGTCATTCACAAAGCCAATAGCTTACACTTTCCTAATGCGAGTGCTATTGGCTATGGCAATGCTTGTTGGTAGCAAGCAAGAACAGTGTTGTTGTGGTGCTGAGTGATGATGTGGTTGGGCTGAGTGATGTGGTGGTGTCCAAGAGTGATGTGGTGGTGCCCCAGAGTGATGTGGTGGTGCCCCAGAATGATGTGGTGGTGCCCCCGAGTGATGTGGTGGTGCCCCTGAGTGATGTGGTGGTGCCCCCGAGTGATGTGGTGGTGCCCCGAGTGATGTGGTGGTGTCCCCGAGTGATGTGGTGGTGTCCCCGAGTGATGTGGTGGTGTTCCCGAGTGATGTGGTGGTGCCCCGAGTGATGTGGTGGTGTCCCCGAGTGATGTGCTGAATATGCCCAGAATGTGCGCGTGGCGGTCAAGTCCAGAAATTTTTGCCAGTCTGGGGGGGGTCAACATCTAAAAAAATTCTGCTGGGGGGGGGGGGGGCGGGGGGATCAACCTACAAAAGTTTGAAGACCTCTGACTTGCATAGTAATGGCATTGCGTGGTGACAACGCGGTCGCAATGTGATGCCCGTGTTGTTAAGGTTGTTTCCCATATTAGACACCCCGTGCTAAACAATTTTGGCCCCATCACTGCAGAGAAGACAAAGAGCAAAGCACGCCTCTTTGCGCCATGACTAATCCGGACAGAGCCAACTTCAGTCCACCTGTGCCTCCTGGGTCCCCAGACCCGACAAAAGGAAAGTCGCTAACATAACAAGTTCAATTATAAAGTTTCAAGACAACCACTGATTATATACATACACGTTATATTTATCTAGATACACTGTATATTTCTGTATATTTTGTGCATATTCTGAAAACCTAGAATAGACGCTGCTCTGCTGGATGTAGGTTAGGAGTTATTTGGCTAATCTTCCTAATCGTTTAAAACATTCATTCATTTTTGCAGGACATTTTGCCACAGCAATGCAATCCAAGTAGACACATTTCCTCAACCCAGAAAGACAGAAGCAATCAAATCTCATAATTCCAGCTTTTTTGCCATTGGTTTGCATAAAACATGGCTGCCAACATAAAAAGAAAAGTTGGAAAAAAGCAAAAATATTTTTTTAGGCCCTAAAGGCACACACTGCCATGATAGTTTAAGGCACTGAAGGGTACTTATTTGTGTGTGTTGTGCTGTTTGTGAAAGATTGGAATTCCACAGTGAAATTAGCAAGTGGATGAAGTGGGCTGACCTGTTGCCCCATGCTAGATGCTGTAGTAGGAGGAAGAAAAGTATGAATGATACAATGAACAAACCAAAGGATGAAGCACCTATATTATGTATGGGATTTTAGTAAAATCGAAAAGGTCTTAACTTAACCCAGGCCTTTAAAAATGCAAATGTGACAGATGCCTTTCTTATGATCTTTCAAATATGAGGAAATTTACCTTGTTAAAAAAAATCTGCCCCTTTAAACACGTGTGGGTAAGTAAGCCTGCCTCTAGAGACATTCTGGTGCAAATAAAATGTAAACTATTTAACCCTCAGATTCCTGCATCAATCAATCCACTGTGGAACGAAGCACCTACAAATTGCTTTCAGTGGTGACCAATTCAAAGTCCGTTTTCGAATGTAGCTGTTAACACTAAAATAACGTGGTGGGTAATTATTGTACCATAGGCAGGGCCACTGGAATTATGCGGTTCAGTGGCTGCGGCCATTTTCGTATAATCATGTATTTTTTGTCACAATTTATCATCTGCTGCATGATTTTGCATATTTAAGAAAAAAAATGTTTCTATCTCAATTAGATCAAAACTAACTAAAAAGCATCAATGTATTGTTGCTCAGTGGAAGGCCATTCTAGAAGACTGACTAGTTATTCACTTTTCTGTGGCTTATTGCTATATAAGTGGTATTAATGAGATGAAATCTTTGCTAAAACAGTGTTAACATGGGTAAAAACGACAAAATAATAAAGTAATACGATCACAAAATGTGCTGCATTAAGCCGCATAATTTGCATTTTCGTGACGCATAATTTAGTCAACTCTGCCACATATTTTGTTTTTCTCCTGCAGCATAATTCCAGTGGCAATGACCATACGTGTCACATCGGTAAGGAAACATATCGGTTTTCCGACAACGAGATAAGATGAGCACCCTCGAATAAGGAAATACGGAGTTGTTTTCGTAGTGCTCCAAAGGCTCAAGACTGTGGCAACAGGCACTAGAGTAAATACAACTATATTGTTTTTCCGTATTTTCTGCTCTGAGCGTCTTAGGAATTCTTCAAAAGTACGGTGGATCATAACTTTTTGAAGCTAAAGTCATTTTCAGGGGGGAGCACAATTCCAGCTGCTAATCTAAGGTGAGGGTCAGGGACCCCTTAAAAATGCTAATGAAAATAAAATTATATAAATAACGCTATCAGTACCTTTAAAAACAAGACATCCAACGTGGTGGATGTGCAGCTGGACACAGCCACTGAAGCTATAGGACACGGAGATGTAATATGCCTCGAGGCAGCAAACAAAAAACGAGGCCTGACACGCAAATCGGATTTCCGGCCGGGAGAAAGGAGAGGAGTGACACGCACGAAGGAAGGAAGACAGGACGAGAGGAGTATAACAGACCCGGTGAGGGGGGGCGTCGGGGCACATTGACGGTGCCCGCCCCCCCCCCAGTGATGGAAGCCCTGCGTGTGCCAGGTGAGTGGGGTTTGGAGGGTGTGTGTGTGCGCGTTTGTGTCTGATTGTAAGCCCTGCGTTTGTGTGTGATTGTAAGCCCCGCGTGTGGGGGTGGGTGCGGGGGGGGCGGGGACGGGGGGGGAGTGTGTGCGCGTGGGAATGTGTGTGTGCATGCGTGACTTTGCCTGTGTGTGATTGCGAGAGCATGCAAATGGCAGGCAGGGGATGTGCACGGCGATGTGCGCGCCCTCGAGGAGGAATCTGAGACAGCGAGGCGCGTGGGCGATCGCTGTCTCACATTCCCCGGAACACGCCAAATATAGGTCCATCGCTACGCTCGACCTAAAAAGTGCCTTTGGAGGAGGAGAGTTTCAAGATCTGTTTTGAAGGTCTGGAAAGAGGTGGTGGTTCAGAGAGATGGAGGAAGTGAGTTCCAGATTCTGGTCGCATTACCAGAGAAGGATGGAGCTATAAATCTTTCCCTTTGAAGGTAGGAGGTTCGAGCAGGAAGTTCTCCTCATTGCGTGAAGATCTAGAGCCGCCTGAGATTTTGAGTTTATTAGCCAGATAGAGTGGGGTGTAGGTGTTCAAGGCTTTGTGAGTGAAACAGGCAGTCTTGTAAATTGACTTTGCTTCAATAGGAAGCCAGCGAAGAGACAACAGTATGTGTGTGATCACTTCTTTTAGCCCCATATACGAAGCGAGCTGCTGAGTGGAGGATGGATTTTAGAAGGGAAAGGTGGGATTTGGGGAGGCCATCAAGGAGAGAGTTGCAGTAGTCCAATTTGGAAAGAACCAATGGTTGGACCAAAGTATTTAGATCATGCTCAGGAAAGAAGCAGCAAACCTCCCAGAGAATGTGCAGTTGGTAGCGTGCTGTAACGGGGAGGACAGGCGGGTGGTGGGGGTCTCCCCTTCCGGTGACTGGTGGATTGCTGATTCTGCATCCCCTTCCTCCCTCCAGAACGATTGGAGTACAAATCCGCTGATAGCACCGCAGCAGGAAGAAATGGGCGAAGGCGCCTTTCACTGGGCGTTCACCGATGAGGAAAACACGCCCCCGAATGACACCAGGACCGTCGGCTTAAACAGGTACGGCAGCGATTTGCAGGCTGGGTGGGGAGGCGGGGAGGCGGGGAGACTCTCCTCCGTAGTGCTGCGGACGGCTGACTACTGCCCTGTACATTTTGTAAATAATCCTTCCCATTCCCGTTTTTCCCCGCATCCCCCAATTCACCCTTTCCTCACCGGCGTCCTTCCTCACGCCCTCTGGCTAATTCCGAAGTGTAAATACACCTTATCAACGGTGTCCCCTTCACTCCCCAGTTTACTTTGGGTGACTCGATAGACAACTTGAGCCCTGACGGTCTCTCCTCTGTCTTTTTGTTTCATACCTGGCCGGTGGAGAGAAACCAAGGCTACAGACGGAAGAAGTGCTGAGCAAGAAGGAATCAAACCACCAAGACTATCCGAGGAGGGTATCCGCTATCACGGAGTCTGCTGAGTTTGCTCGTGAAAGACTTGCGTAACGCCATAAGAAATCCTTATCCAAAATAAAACCATATCTTACCAGGAAAAGTTTCCAGTCCCTTCATACACCCAGTTCACAACTGGTGTCAGAAGAAGGATTGTCCACTTCCATCCCGCCAACCCAGATGGATCAAGTTATACAACATCTGATAAAGGGACAGGAGAAATTGGAGTGGACCATAGAGCGCCAAATGACTTCAGCACAAGCTGACCATGAGGTGTTTAAAAACACCATTACTGCCTAAACTGAGGGACTGCAAAAAGCTATGCATGATCCTGGAGCACCAAACGTAATAGAGAGAAGGGGCCCCGTGTCGCATCCCGCAGGGGTCTCATTACAAAAGTATGTGACGGGGGAAGACCCGGACACCTTCTTGACCAATTTTGAAAGGGCAGCCAGAGCCTGTGGGTCGCCGGAAGACAAGTGGCCTTTCTTTTTGGCTCCCTTGGTATCTGGAGAGGCTCAGGCAGCCTACCAAGTAGCCAACTCCACCGATAATACTCCTTATGGAGAAATAAAAGAAATTATCCTCGACCATCTGGGGCTTGATACTGAAGCCTATTGAGTACGGTTTAGAAAAGAGAAGGGGATCCCGGGAGAAAACCCGAAGACTCTATTCTTACGTTTGAAGATGGCCGCAGATAAGTGGCTAAGGCCTGAAAGCAGAAATAAGGAGGAGATAATGACAAGCATTTATTTAGAACAATTCATGGAGGCTCTTCCTTACGGGACTCAGAGATGGTTGAAACAGCACTCAGGGCTTACTGCCACTCAAGCAATTGAAATGGCCGCTAACAATTCAAGGGCCCCACCTATTCCTTTCCTTGGGACAGCGACAAAGCATTTAATGCCTGGAAGATAGCTCATGCGGCACAAACATCCCTCACCAACACCTACCCTAGATTCACAATCAAGAATGACTTATTGTATAGGAAAGGGAAACCCAATGAGCCCCACCAACTATTGGTACCAAAGATTTTCAGAGAGCAGATACTCTTCTATGCACATGCACATCTGACAGCGGGACACTCAGGGGTAGAAAAAAACACGCAGAACATAATAAAACATTTTTATTGACCAGGCATCTACAAAGAGTCGGAAGAGTATTGTAAGAGATGTGAGGTTTGTCAGGAAAAGAATATGTATAAACCCCTTGCAGTGCCCCTACAGCCTATGCCCATCATAGGAAATCCGTTCGAAAGGGTCGGAATGGACTTGATTGGACCTCTTCCCCGTACGTCCAAAGGCCATGCCTATGCTCTGGTCATAGTGGATTATAACACTCGCTTTCCAGAGGCCTTTGCCCTTCGAGCCTCTACAACTAAGAATGTTGCCGAGAAACTATTAGAACTGTTCTCGAGAGTAGGTTTCCCCAAGGAAATACTTACTGACCAGGGGACACCCTTCGTGTCCCGCCTGATGAAAGAGGTGTGCAAGATGTTAGACCTGCCCCACATTCGTACTTCAGCATACCATCCCCAGACCGATGGTCTGGTCGAACGATATAACCGCTCCGTAAAGGCCCGTTGAAAAAGATGCTGTCGGTAGAAAACAAAGACTGGGACCGACTACTTCCGCTGGCCCTCTACGTACTCAGGGCACAGGTACAAAGCAGCCTTGGATGTTCAGCATTCGAAATGCTATATGGACGACAGCCCGCGTCCCTACTGGAAATCACAAAAGAAGCCTGGGAAAAAGAAGAAGTAACAGAACAGAAAACGCTGTTGGAGTACACCCAACAACTGAGGACGAAACTCGGAAAACTACGAGATCTTGCATACTCCAACCTGGAAAAGAACCAACAACGACAAAAGAAGTATTATGACAAGGGGAAAAGATGGAGAAGGCTAGAGAAAGGGGACTGGGCATTAGTACTTTTTTCATCCTCGATCAAAAAGTTCCAGAGCGAATAGGTGGGACCCTATCCCGTCACCGAGGCTCTGGACAAATCAACTTACCGGATACAAAAATCCCCTTCCCGGCAGCAGTGTTTTCACATAAACCTGTTAAAAAACTGGATAGGGCCCCTACCTAAGTCATCTCACTTTGGCCTTCCCGTAACATCAGGCGCCACAACCCTAGAGCAGCTTCCGTTAAACGAAGACCTCTCGGAAGAAATGAGGAAAGATCTTCTAGAGACCCTCCAGCCCTTCGCCAAAATGTTTTCAGATACTCCCGGGAGAACACACCTAATCGAACATAAGATTGAGATGGAACCAGGGAAAAGTGTAAAACAGAAGGCCTATCGAATACCAGCTGCTAGAAGACAAGACATTAAGCGTGAGATACAGGAGATGCTCAAATTAGGGGTAATCCGACCCTCCAGAAGCAACTGGTCGTCCCCTATAGTGATGGTGCTGAAACCTGACGGAACAACCAGGTTTTGCATGGACTGTAGGACCTTAAAAGCCATAACCTCCAATGATGCCTACCCCATACCGCGGGGGGATAAGTTAATCGAACGGATAGGAGAGGCCCGCTTTATCACCATGCTAGACCTGACCAAGGGGTATTGGCAGGTCCCCCTGAGAGAAGAGGATAAACGAAAAACCGCTTTTGCCACGGAAGATGTACTGTTTGAATTCAAAGTCCTCCCTTTTGGCCTCCATGGGGCACCAGCGACATTTCAACAGCTAATGAATGAAGTGTTGCTCCCACATACCATATATTGTTCAGTATACTTGGACGTTATTGTCATCTTCAGCACAACCTGGAGAGATAACTTGGAACACGTAAAAAAGATACTGACAGCTCTGCAGGCGGCTGGAGTACACGTCAATGCCAAAAAGTCCAGGGCCGCTTTCTCCAAAGTCAAATACCTGGAATTCATGTTGGGGGAGGGAGTCATAGCTCCACAAGAAGAAAACGTCAAAGCGATACTGAAAACCCCCTTTCCTTCCTCCAACAGAGATTTGAGAGCATTCTTAGGCCTAATAGGTTACTATAGGAGATTCCTTGATATCTTCACAGACACGGCCAGTCCCCTGACAGACCACCTAAAAAAGAATGTGAAAACATCACACATCCTCCACCCCCCCCCCCCCCCCCGAAAGTGCGAAACAGGCTTTCCAACACTTAAAACACACCATAACCACAAGCCCTGTATTGATCCCTCCCAACCGTATTGATCCCTCCCAAATTTAGTAAACCATTCTCGCTACCTACAGATGCCTCCAACACATGATTAGGGGCTGTATTGTCACAAGTAGGAGACGATGGGTTAGAGCATCCCATCCTGTTCATTAGCAGGAAGCTACACCCTAGAGAGAGCAAATATCCCACTGTGGTAAGGGAGTGTCTGGCTATTCGATGGGCTGTGGATAAGCTGAAATACTACTTAGAAGGAAGGTCTTTTGTCCTATACACCAACACGCTCCCCTCCAGTGGATGTATAGACACAAAGCACAAAACCCCAGAGTCCTCAGGTGGTTTTTATTTCTCCAACCCTTTTCCTTTATAGTGAAACACAGGAAGGGCGTGGAGAACGGCAATGCGGACTATTTGTCTAGATCCTCTTTTCTCCCTGATAGGGAGAATCCAGGGGGGGAGGTGTGTAACGTGGAGGACAGGCGGGTGGAGGGGGTCTCCCCCTCCAGTGACTGGTGGATTGCTGATTCTGCTCCCCCTCCCTCCCTCCAGAACGATTGGAGTACAAATCCGCTGATAACACCGCAGGAGGAAGAAATGGGTGAAGGCGCCTTTAACTGGGCGTACACCGATGAGGAAACCACGCACCCGAATGACGCCAGGACCGTCGGATTAGGTAAAATCCAGGAAGTCCAAAAGGCAGAGTGTGACGACACCCTGGAGGCGTTTGGAGATCGCGTGTGGCTGCCAGAAGAAGGAGACAGTTACGGGAGCAGAGAGAGGAGACGAGAGCGTGCAGAACGGAAAGCTGAGCCAGGAGGCCAACGACCCTGCGAAGCGCCGGGTCACGCTCCCGAGGGAGGAGTGTGGCTTAAACAGGTACGGCAGCGATTCGGAGGCTCGGTGGGGTGGCGGGGAGACTCTCCTCCGTAGTGCTGCGGACGTCTGACTACTGCCCTGTACATTTTGTAAATAATCCTTCCCGTTCCCATTTTTCCCCATATCCCCCAATTCACCCTTTCCTCACCGGCGTCCTTTCTCACGCCCTCTGGCTAGTTCTGAAGTGTAAATACACCTTATCAGCGGTGTCCCCTTCACTCCCCGGTTTCCTTTGGGTGACTCGATAGACAACTCGGGTCCTGGCGGTCTCTCTGTCTTTTTGTTTCATACCTGGCCAGTGGAGGGAAACCAAGGCTACAGACGGAAGAAGTGCTGAGCAAGAAGGAATCAAACCACAGAGACTACCCAAGGAGGGTACCTGCTATCATGGAGCCAGCTGAGTTTGCTTGTGAAAGATTTACGTCACGCCATAAGAAATTCATATCCAAAATAAAACCATATCTCACCAGAAAAAGTCTCCAGTCCCTCATATACACACACGTGCATTTTTGGCGATGGTGTTGATATGGGACTGTAAGTTGAGCCTTTTGTCTAGGATGTCGTCTAGAGATTTGGCACTGTCAACAATGAAAGGTTTGTTGTTGAGAATGTTCAGATTGTTTATCCAAGATTGGATAGGAGGAGGAGTTAGTGAAGTCGAGAGGAGAAGGAATTCTGTTTTGGAAGGATTCAGTATTAGTTGATAAGTTGACAGCCAGTGATGGATGGAGTCGAGAGTGGTGTTGAGGATTGAACTGTCTGAGTGGAAGGTACCTTTAGGTAGATTTCGGTGTCATCTGCATATAAGTGATAATGGATCCCAGATTTTTTTTAGGAGATTGCCAAGCAGATCAAAGTAAAGGTTAAACAATATGAGCGCGAAATTGAGCCTTGAGAGATGCCTTATCCAACAGCCATTGAAGTGGAGAGACAATTTGCTATTTTTCTCACTCCGGATCTGGCAGAGCGGAATTATTCGGACCATTTTAGCACTGTGCCTTCAAAACCCATTCCTAGCTTTAAAGTGTTCAAAAGAGTGTTGTGATTAACCGTGTCAAAGGCTGCGGATAGGTCAAGAAGGATCAGGAGACAAGATTCCCCAGAGTTAAGTATTCACAGGGCATCATCGATCACTTGAAGTAGGGCTGTTTCGGTACTACACCCTTGGGTAAAACCAGATTGGAATTCGTTAAGGAGGGCGTTGACCTTGATATGTTGGGAAAGTTGCTTTGCCTTACAACGTTCTGTAATTTTAGCAAGATAAGAGAGGTTGGTGATATTTTGCATCAGCAGAGGGTTTCTTAAGAAGTGGTGTAACCTGTCCAGTTTTAAGGGCAGCAGGAAGGGATACTTAGTTGAGGAAGAGGTTTATCAGACTGGTCCAGTAGGAGTGTGTGTGGGTGTAAAAGTCAATGGCAATGTCACTAGGGATAGGGTCAATGGGATGGTTTGAAGGTGTAGTTTCTAGAATCTTTTCAAGGAGGGCCGTTTCGGTGATGATGTCAAAGTTCTGCCACAGGACTAAGGATTTTCATTCCTCAGGCGGGGTAGGATGGGTAACCTGATCCACAAGTGATTTCACTTTTTCTTCAAAGAATACTGCAAATTCTACAGCTTTCTGGGGGTGTGGTTGTCAAATATGGCAGGAGAGGGAGAGATGTTGGTGCTTTTGATAAGGTTGAATACGTTTTAGGTCTGTTTTTGGAAGAATCTAGGAGGGTTTTGAAGGGCATCGCTTTTTCACAGAAGATGTGTTTGTGGTAAAGAGATCTTGTGAGGCGGAGATTAAATAGAATGGTGGTGGAAGGAGAATGTCTCCATAGTTTCTCAAGTGTTTTCTTTCTTTGTAGAGGGATTTATTGAACCACGGAGCAGAAGGAGTGGGTCGTTTCTTTTTACTTTTCTGTGGAGCAACATTATCAATTACAGCTGATAGACTGGTGATACAGTGGGTGGTCAGATCGTTGACATCAGACTAGAGGTCTAAGATTGGAAGTGAGCTCATAGCTGTGTTGCACCAAGTCTACTGGTATAGGATCAACAGCAGTTAGCATATTTACTCTGGAGTTAACAGAGTCAAGAATGGACCCCTTAGAGTGAGTCGGTTTTGTGTTGTACAACATAATTTCCTAAGAGAAACGTTGCAAGCCTGTTGGCCACTGAATCATCCAGATTGCCCCAGTGAAGATTAAAGCCTCTAATAAAAATCTGTTTGTCGCTTTGCGACTATTGGTCGCTCGTTAAGTCAGTGGATTCCTCTGTGAAGGCAGAGCTGTCACCTGGCGGGTGATAGATGGTATGAAACCTGACAGGGGAGTTTTGCTATATTTGAAGCTCCAGAGAAAGGCATGTGAAGGAGCGGAAAGAGCTTCTGGGAAGATCTTTGAGATGAAAGGAGTTCCTGAAGATGACTGCTACACCTCCCTCGAATTTATCTTCTCTATCATTCCTGAGAATGGAAGAGTCAATGGGTAGTAGAAGATCGAAAAAAGTATAATATGTGTCGTCGAGCCAGGTCTCAGTGAGGAAAAGTATATCCAGGCTATAAAGATTAATGATGTCTGAAACTTCCAGCTTGTGTTTGTTCGCAGGGATACAGTTATGTAGCAGAGGAGCCTCTGAGATGACTTTTTTTGGTGAAGGGGGAGTCGTGGCTTTTAGGGGCAATAGGGATATTTTCCTGAGAATAGATGATTGGATAGAAGACGGTTGATGTTTGGTGCAGGTGACAGAGATGGTTGGTATAGTGCAGTGATTAGTGTTAGCTGGAGAGGAGAAGGCGTGGGGGTTGGAGTTGTAAGAATTGTAGCTAGCCAATACGTTGGAAATGTTAGTTGGTGTCAGATAGTGTGAGGATTTTTTGGGGCGCTGGGAGCAGAGTACTCCTCAGGAGTTTGAAGATGCGAGTGCTCGCCAAGTGAAGTAGGGAGTTGGGAAGAGTGGACATTTTAGTACTTAGTTGGGAGATGGTAGTTTCAAGCTGGGAGATAGAAGAGATGAAAAGTCCTAGTTTATTTTCTAGGCAGAGCAGAGCTGGAAACAGAATGTTAGGTTGTTCAATGGGTTCAGGGGGAGTTCAACTTGAGAGGGAGTGAATGAAGAGGGGGTAGATGTAGGAATATAGAATTGAAGGAGACTTGTCAAGAGATGTTGATTAAAAGTAATTGTCGGAGCAGCTGAGGAGAACGAATTATCTGGGCATACATTGAATAAAATACAAGTACTGACTTCTAACGGAGGAAGAGAAAGGTGAGGTCTGTAGTGGGAGGACGGGGGGAGTTAGAAGTGGGTCATAGGAAGGCAGAAAGTCGGGCAGGAGAGAAGAGGGAGAAGTGGAGAAGGTGCGCAGGCTGGGTGTAGTGTGTGTGTGGGAGTTGGAAACAAGCACGAAAAGGATAGTAGCCTCAGTTGGTGGTTATAGAAAGTGTAAAGTTCTGCTAGGTTGGAGGAAATGGGGGAGGTATCATAAGGGGATAGTGGTTCAAAAGATAGGGGTTTGCCCAGGATTTAAAAAAAAGGGAGGGGGGAGGGGGAAGAAGGGAGTGGAGGGGAGAATAAGAAGGGAGAGCATAAGATGGAAAAGTCAATGTGAGAGCTAGGAAGTCAGGATGTGGGAAAGATGGATGGGATAGGGGGTGGTAAAACCTGGCGACGGGTAGGTTTCTGCGGAAATCCAGGCAGGTATAGGGGTGTAGACAAGGAAGCAGGCAATTGGCTGGGAAGGAGTGTTGAGAGCAGCATCCCAGATGGGAAAGGTGGGATTGGAGGGAGGGGAAGAAGGGGTGAAGGAGGGGAACAGGACTGCCAGGGGGGAGGATGGCTTTGCCCCAAGGGAGGGCTGCAAACTGGTGTCCTGGAGGGTAGGGGTGGTGAGGGATAACTGAGGGAGGAGTTAGATGAAGGCTGTGAAATGGTGTTCCGGTGGATAAAGGAGGCAAGGGTGAATTGAGGGAGGACTTAGAAGAGGAGTCTGGAGAGATCGGAATGCCAGGGATGGAGAGCAGGGATGGAAATAGGTGTTCAAAAAGAGAAAGATAAGTATCTTTGGCTTGGATCAGGACGTTTTCGTTGTTGTAAAGTGAGATAGTAAGTGAGCCATTGTGAGAAGTTGGCCTGATATATGATGTCTCCAATTCTGGGGGCACCTTGTATCAGTCCAAACAATCCCTTATGGCGATGGATGTAAGTCAACCTTATAGACAAGCTATCCTAGGGGTAGCATGGACTAAGCAGCCTTCACGCTAAACTCAAGAGGGCATGTGAAGCTAGCTGTTTTACCAATCACAATCCTGTAATATCAAATGAAAGGACACCACACAAGTTATATATTATAAAAATATATGTATTTATTCTCAGAATAATCCTCTATATTCTTTATGAGTCTAGAAGCACAAGCGTTTAAACAAAAGCACAGTAAAACATATGATAGTTGCACAATTATGGATGAGGCCCAGGGGCCACTCGAACCATATACTAAAATAGTGGTATAAGTATCACTAATCGAACAGTGGTAAGGCCCGAGGCCTTGGGAATTGCTGGGGCTATTCGGGACTAGCAGTGGTGAAGTCGGGAAAAGCCCGCGGGACTCGGGTGCAGCGCTTAACGCACACGCATGCAGCAATGCAAAGTCAATGGTGCGTAAAAGTTACAAAGTTACTGTTTTAGGAAGGTTCCGACTGAACTAGAATTACCAAACTTTAGACTTAGACACTAGAGGTGTATACCAATGCAGGATCACTGGCGTTCACGAGTTACCTCACCCACAGGAAGTGGGTGCATAGGTGCCAAAGTGTGTTGGGTTTCGTCACGCAGTCTGATGGTGCCTGGAGATGAAGATTGTGAGAAGTTGGCCTGATATATGATGTCTCCAATTCTGGGGGCACCTTGTATCAGTTCAAACAATCCCTTATGGTGTCTGGTTGTAAGTCAACCTTATTAGACAAGCTATCCTAATGGTAGCATTGACTAAGCAGCCTTAAAGGTTTAACTCAAGAGGTCGTGTTAAGCGAGCTGTTTTACCAATCACAATCCTGTAATATCAAATGAAAGGACACCACACAAGTTACATATTATAAATATATATGTATTTATTACTAGAATAATCCTCTATACTCTATATGAGTCTAGAAGCACAAGCGTTTAAACAAAAGCACAGTAAAACATATGAAAGTTGCACAATTATGGATGAGGCCAGGGGCCACGCAAACCATATACTAAAATAGTGGTATAAGTATCACTAATCGAACAGTGGTTAGGCCTAGGGCCAAGGGAATCACTGGGACCAATCAGGACTAGCAATGCCGAAGTCGGGAAAAGCCCACGGGAATCGGGTGCAGCGCTTAAAGCACACGCATGCACCAATGCAAAGTCAATGGTGCGTAAAAGTTACAAAGTTACTGTTAAAGGAGTCTTCGACTAACCTAGAAGGACAAAACTTTAGACCTAGACACTAGAGGTGTGTACCAGTGCAGGAGCACCGGCGTTGCTGAGTTACCTCACCCACAGGAAGCGGGTGCACGGGTGTAAAGTAGTGTCTGCTTTCGTCACCAGGTCGATGGTGCCTGAAGATGAAGATGCTGCAGGCGTCGAGAAGAGAAGTGTCCGGTGCGATCCAAGGGTGGATCGAAGCTGAAGGGTACCTGAAAGCAGAGGGGACAGAGTCTGGGTCACTCAGCAGTGACCAGGGTGGAACCAGGAAGGAACCAGGCAATGTCGGGCGCAATCAGGTGGTTGTCGAGAAGATTGTCTCCGCTGCCACGTGGACTCTGGGGCACCGAGGATGTCCAGGAGTGGATCACGAGCTGTCCCACGAAGGCTCTCGCTGTCGGCGGTGTCGACTTCCGGATTGGAGCAAACAAACCTTGGCAAGTGCAACCCACGCAGGATGCGAAGATCGCTTCTTACTCGGACCAGCAAGGTCAGAGCGGGTGCTCCTTTTCAGGGGAGCGAGGGCCAGTCCAGAGCAACCGGACTGGCAGGTCAAATTCAAAGGTTCGTCGGTACTGGGGCCACTAGCCAACGGGCAAGCGACCGGACCAACGCGTCGAGCAGGAAAATGCAGAAGAGACCCACGCAGCACGCGGAGAGTGTGGAGGGGTGAGCTTTGGTGCAAAAGCTGCTCGGGGCTGGGGCTTTTCAACCCCCAATGCACAGCATTGAGGGAGCCTCGGGAGCTGCACGGGCAGCACTTCGTGGTTTTTCCAAGATGGCCGTCCCCACGCTTCAGGTCGCCTCCACGGGTCTCAGATTCGCTGGGACTGTGGATCGGGCTGTTGGAAGGCGGGAAAGCTGGGTCTTGTCGATCTCTGTTGCTCGAGTTCCGGCAGGAACTGCAACAAAGCAAACGGTGAGGCGCTGGATGGTGCCTGTTTGCACAGGGTGGTCACTCCTTGACCACAAGGGAGATTCTTCAGTCTTCCAATTCGAGTGGGATGTCGAAGGGTCCAGAGTTCTGTATCAAAGTTTCAGTCAGGATAATCTGATGTGCGCTGGCACTGCTCTCACCTTTATTCCAAACTAGTGGGCTGGATTACCTGCTAGTTCCCTCCTATGGGTGGGACCAGGGAAGGGGTGGTTACACCCCTTTTCCTTTGTCCAGTTTCGCGCCAGGACTGGGGCTGGTGTGCCCCAGAACCGGTTTGACTGGATTATGCAAGGGGAAGCCTTGTGCTCCTCATGCAGTGTCTAGTTTCTTTCAGCCCTCCCTGCTCCAATCCGCTATCTCCTGTCTGGGGTGGTGTAGCACCTCCCCGCGACAGGAAACCCTTTGTCCAGGCCTCCTCTGCCAAGTTTCGGTCAGCAGGAGGAGGTCAGACTTGTGACGGGCAGCAGCATCCATTTTGTGATGCTGAGGCTCTGGTTAGGATTAACCGTGTTTCAGTAAAGTAACATGTCTTCTCCCTCTAGAAGGGTGGAATGCTACCCCCGTCACCAGGACTGGCGAGGGGATAGTATTCCAAATCGTATGACACCTTACACGACATGTTTTGATAAAGCCAAACCAAAGTTAACATATAACCGCGATGGATTATAATGCACTTAAGAGTATATGGTATGGCAATATCCCGGAACAGCTTAGGGAATTGGTCCCGACAGCTGCAGAAGGCTCAGGTCATGCTAAAGCACCATCTCACATAAAACCAAGCACTCTGCCTCCAGGATTGTTAAGGCCTGCCATAGGAGTGACTTATAGGTATATATGTGTCCAGATATAGGTTTAGATATAGGTATACTATATCTAAGCAAGGGGTGTTAACACCACCTTACCCCAGCTGAGTGATAAGCCAGTTGTGTCGATTTAAGTACCAGCCAGGGGTGGCAAAAGATATGCTGCAGCCCCTGGTAGGCCTTGTTGGCACCTATGCCCTGAGCACCTATCGTGCATGGTACAGGGGCTGACAAGGAGTCCAGTTCCAATTGGGTTATGTACCTATAATACATGTATGTGAATTTAGAGAGAGAACAGCAGGCCGTGGGTCTGATTAGCAGGCCCACAGCCATATTAAGTCGAAAACCAGTGAAGCAAAAAGCAAAAATTGGGGTGACCATAGGATAGCAGATCCTACTCTCCTACAGCGAGTAGAAGCAGAAGGTTGAGATGCCACATTATGTGGGAAGAATTAAGTAAGAAAGGTGATCAGAGGGGAAGGGCGAGGAGTAGAAGCTATTGAAGTTAAGGGCAAGATGATGTAGCTGAGCCTCCAGGGCAAGAAACGTAAAAGTTGGGGCACGGGGCTTCAGCTGATCATAGAAGTGTCCCTGAATCTTACGAGTCTCTTAGTGTGCTGGCTGACTGTTATCTCCCACCCTGCCACCAAAGATGAGTTTCTGATTACCTGCAGGTGTGAGCCTGCACACTCGGAGGTCAGAAACAATGCCTGACCGGGGATGGAGATCACACCTCCTCCAACAAGATGGCTAGCAAATTTATCATATGAAGGCCAGAGGGTTCAAAGCCTCTGCTGCCATTGATATGCGACCCCAGCTTCCCCCCAAATCTGGGAATGCCACCCCCTGCCTTGGGGCCCATTGGCACCAGAGCAGGTGGGAAAATTAGAAACTCAGAAGGCGTGTTCACTTACATGCTAGTCACACCCTTAAGGTGGGCTACCTGAAGTGAACTGCGAAAGAAGAGTTTCATCATCTTAGATTTTTTGAAAATAGGAACACTGAGTCAGATTTATGCCCACTCTCCCAAGGAAGTGATCTTATAGGGGGTTTAGGCACCCAGATGTAAGAAACCCATAGGCTACCACCCAATACTCCCCTTAACACCCCTAAATTCAGTATTTAGGAGTTCCTCTGACACCAGGAACTCAGATTCATCTACTTGGAAAAGAAGGACAGACAAACATCAGCAGTCACAGTGAGAACTGAGGTCTTTACCACTACTTGATGCCAAACAAACCCGGCTCATCCAAAAGCTGAACTCCCAAAGCTGTGGAGGACTGTACAGCAACTTCAACAACCAAGCAGCATCTCCCTTGGGGTGAAGGAGCCATCCTCCCACATCTATACGCATCAATAGAATCCTGTGTTGTTGGCCATCGGGCCCACCAAAAAAGCAGTGTGACAGGAGGAAGTACCCGAGGCTTTAGGTCAGCCCCATCTCTCTGGTGAGTTTGGAGATGCTAGACACTCCAGGAGCCCCCTTTGTACCAATACCCTGACTACTAGGGCACTTGCACCAACCAAAGCTTGTTTGCGTCCAGCCCAGACACCACTGCCACAAAGACTTACCTGTACGTCAAGGTACTTCGAGAGAGGAAAGCTCCACACCAAAATTGGCCCTGATGTTTTCCTTTTCCCCCTTCTGCAGGTATGCCTCTAACGCTAAAGTAGCCCACCAGCCAACACCTCTGCACCCGAACCCTACAGCCCAAGTACACATCTTCTGCCTGTGTCCCCTTGGCCTAGGTGTACTAACAAGCTGAGCGTCTCTTTGGGTTCAGAGACGGCCTTGTCCCCAAGTCCCCCTCTGCAGACTCTGTTGTTTTTACAGGTCCCTTTAAACTTTGACAACTAACAATGATCTAGGCTACCATTGCGACTAGCACATCTGCACCTGGACATACCAGGGCAGGTAAACCCAACTGCTGGTGGCATTTTGGACCCTTATGCCCTAAAGAGTACCCTTTACAACCTTTTGCAAATATCTGCATGGAGTACATGTCTTTTCCTTCAATCGGAAAACATTTCCACTTTTCCACTCACCTCATTACCCCACACATCTGAAGACTTGAAGCGGAGACTGGCCAAACAATTTCAAGACTACTTGCATAGGATCGATGACAAACTGGGAGTCCCCCCATCTCACACACTGATCAGCCAATCCGGCCACTGCCTTTATATGGCTATGCCCATCCCCCAGCCCGAACGAAGTTACTGCTCACACAGTATGGGAGGGTTTTTGAGGGTTGAAAAATAACTGACCCTCTAATTCTTTGCAGAATATCAAGGATTATAGGCAACCAGGTTATCACTGTTGATTATGAACATGATGTACGAGTACCTTAAGGTGAAAACTAGGACTACTCATCTCTCATAAGAGATTAAATTATAAGCAAGAATTTAGAGGAAAGTAAGATGATCCCAATTTTTTGGTGAAAAATAGGGAATCATATTCCATATCCATATTTCAACTGATAATGTTTTGGATGTTAACAGGTGATATATAGCAGGGACAAATACGTAATTAAAAGTCTCTACGCCAGCTTTGCTAAATAAAGTAAGTCTGAAGTACCTAAACAGGATTACAATTAAGCCTCTTAGTAGAGGGGCAAAATGGGTATCCGCAGCCTTTGCTGCACACTACCACAAATGTGTTCCATCTGTAGGCATATAACTCTTTAGTGGAGGGACGCCTTGCTGGAATATGACATTACAGACTTCAGGAGGAAGGTCAAAAGCTGTCAACTGCTGCCGCTCAATCTCAACGCATGGAGGTAGAGGCTGGACAGTTTCGGGCAGAGGCCCGTCCCCTGCTGCTGCGACAGAAGATCCTCCCGAAGAGGCAGTCGGATCGGGGGATCGATCGCCATGCTGAGTAGCTCGGGATACCAGTATTTTCGTGCCCAATCCGGAGCCACAGGGATGACTTGGGGCCAGTCACGCCTAATCTACTTCAGCCCTCTGAGCAGAAGCGGTATAGGCGGAAAGGCATACAACAGACCGCAACTCCACTCGTGACGAAAAGCGTCGCCGAGCAATTGCAGCTTTGGAAATTCCAACGTGCAGAAGTGATGACATTGCGCGTAGTTTTCTGTGGCGAATAGATCTAACCAAGGCTCTCCCCACTGCAGTAAGAGACCTTGTGACACATCCGAGTTCAGATGCAATTTATGATCCATCATCCACCGGCGGCTGAGTTCGCCCGCCCTGGCGTTCAGAGAACCTGCCAGTTGTTTTACCACCAAGGTAATGCCTTGATGTTCCAGCCATGTCCAGAGGCGGAGAGCCTCCAGACATAGGGTCCACGACCCCACCCCGCCCTGTTTGTTGCAGTACCACATGGCAGTTGGGTTGTCCGTGAACACCTGCTCTACACTTCCCCGGACAGAGGGAAGGAATGCCTTCTGTGCAAGTCGGATAGCCCGAAGCTCTAAAATGTTGATATGGAGCTGGGACTCCGCCTGAGACCAGAGGCCTCTGATCTCCGCCTCTCCCTTGTGGTCGCCCCATCCCAGGAGGGACACATCCGTCACCACTATGTGATCTGGTTGGGGAAGGGAGAGGGATCTGCCATTGACCCAATCGCGATTCGTGAACAACCACTGCAACTGATGCGCAGTGCCCTCCGAGATCTGGACGTGATCGGACAGGTTGCCCTGATGCTTTGCCCACTAGAACTTCAGGTCCCACTGCAGAGCCCGCATTTGCCATCTGGCATGGTGCACTAGCAGGATGCAGGAGGCCATTAGGCCCAGGAGCCGGAGGATCATCCTGACTGAAACCCGGGATAAAGGCTAAAAGATCGAAATCATAGCCTGAATATCCCGGACTCGCTGCTCGGAAGAATAAACCAGAACTGTGTTGAATCCAGAACAGCTACGATGAAGGGGAGCTTCTGAGAGGGACTCGGGTGTGACTTTGCCATGTTGATGGAGAACCCCAGCAAATGCAGGAGGTCAGCCGTAGTCTGGAGGTGGGAGACGACTGCCTGGGCAAGCCCGCCTTCAACAACCGGTCATCAAGATAGGGGAAGACTAGAACCTCTGATCTGCGCAGAAGAGCTGCGACCACCGCCATCACTTTCATGAACACCCGAGGGGCACTGGTAAGGCCGAAGGGGAGCACCACAAACAAAGTGCTCTTGGCCTACCGTGAACCACAGGTAACGCCGATGGGCCTGCAGGATGGGGATATGAAAATATGCACCCTGCAAGTCCAACGCTACCATCCAGTCTCCAGGGTCGAGGGCAGCCAAGACCTGAGCTAGAGTCAACATCTTGAACTTCTCCTTCCGGAGGAAGCGGTAGACATTCCTGAGGTCCATGATGGGACGCAGGCCCCCGTTCTCCTTCTCGGGGACCAAAAAGTAGTGGGAATAACAACCACATCCTACTTCTGGCCCAGGAACACGCCTGATTGCCCCCTTGGCCAAGAGGGCAGTGACTTCCTGCTGGAGAAGCGCAAAATTGTCCCCCGACATGCAGTGGAACTGAGGTGGTATGGCTGGAGGGGCAGACTAGAAGGGGAGGGACTAGCACCTTCGGACAATTTGCAGCACCCACCTGTCCGAGGTAACGGAACGCCAGTGAGGAAGGTGATGGCAAATCCTGCCGCCCACTTGCGTGGGGTGTGCCCCAAAGCTCGGACTAGGAAGGCTTTGAGGCGGATGCTGCGGAAGCGGAGGTGGACTGACCCACACACTGGCCCCTGTCCCACCGCAGTGGGAACCACATCCGTGGCTGCGCAGAGGTTGGTTCTGCGCAGGCTTCTGGCTGAACGAATGTGTCGGGGCGCCCCTTCCATGGCCACAAAATGAATGAAAAGCAGACATGGTCAGGCGTGTGGTGGAGACACCTAAGGACAGGGCCGTAGTCCGGGAGTCCTTAAAACGCTCCAGCGCACTTTCTGCCTTGTCACCTAACAGGCAAGTACTATCAAAGGGCATGTCCATAAGAGAACTGTGTACATCCCCTGAAAAACTAGTGGGCCGCAACCAGGCTTGGCGACGGAGGGCCACTGTTGTGGAAATCGCCCTACCCAGTCCGCAGTATCCAGTCCACACCTGATGGCAAACTTTGCTGAATCTTTCCCCTCCTTAACAGCTTCGGAAAGCACTGTCCGAACCTCCTCCGGACATTGAGGCAGCACCTGCGCAAGCAGTGTCCAGTCCACACCTGATGACAAACTTTGCTGTATCTTTCCCCTCTGCTATAGCCTGGGAAAGCACTGTCCAAACCTCCTCCGGACATTGAGGCAGCACCTGTGCAACCGTGACCCACACAGCGTGGGAATAGCGGACCAAGAGGCATGCGGTGTTCACCGACAGCAGCCCTAAGCTGGCAGATGAAAACAGTTTCTTGCCAAACTGTTCCAGCTTCTTGGATTCCTTATCTGGCGGAGTGGTAGGGAATGTTGTAGGAGAGTAGGGTCTGCTTTCCTATGGTCACCCCAATTTTTGATTTTTGCTTCACTGGTTTTCGACATAATGTGGCTGTGGGACTGCTAATCAGACCCACAGCCTGCTGTTCTCTCTCTAAATTCACATACATGTACTTTAGGTACATCACCAATTGGGCATTGGATTACCTTATGAGCCCCTGTACAGTGTACTATAGGTACCCAGGGCATATATGCATCCCAGGCCTACCAGGGGCTGCAGCATATCTTTTGCCACCCCGGGCTGGCCATCCAGACTGACATAACTGGCTGATCACTCAGCTAGGGCAAGGTGGTGTAATCACCCCTTGCTTAGATATAGTATACCTATATCTAAACCTATATCTGGACACATATATACCTATAAGTCACTCCTATGACAGGCCTTAACAATCCTGGAGGCAGAGTGCTTGGTTTTATGTGAGATGGTGCACTAGCATGAGCTGAGCCTGTCTGCAGCTTTCGGAACCATGTCCTTAAAGCTGTTCCAGGGTATTGCCATACCATATACTCTTAAGTGCATTATAATCCTCGCGGTTATTGCTAACTTTGGTTTGGCTTTATCAAAACATGTCGTGTAAGGTGTCATACGCTTTGGAATACTACCCCCTCGCCAGTTCTGGCAACAGGGGTAGCATTTCACCCTTCTAGAGGGATAAGACATGTTAGTAACAGTACACACGGTTAAAACTAACCAGAGCCTCAGCATCACAAAATGGATGCTGCTGCCACAGACACAAGTCTGGCCTCCGGCTGCTGACCGAAACTCCGGCAGGGGAGGCCTGGACAAATGGTATCCTGTTCCAGGGAGGTGTTACACCACCCCAGACAGGAGATAGTGGATTGAGGCAGGCAGGGCGAGTGAAACTAGACACTGTCTGGGGCGCACAAGGCTCCACTTGCATCGCCCAGTTCAAACCGGTGCTGGGGCACTCCAGCCCCAGCTCTGGCACGAAACTGGACAAAGGGAAAGGGGTGTAACCACCCCCTTCCTGGGTCCCACCCATAGGAGGGACCTAGCAGGTAATCCAGCCCCTTGATTTGGAATAAAGGTAGGAGCTGTGTCCATAGACTTTAGATAATCCTGACTGAAACTTTGAAACAAAACTCTGGACCCTTTGACATCACACTCGACGTGGAAGACTGAAGAATCTCCCTTGTGGTCAAGGAGTGACCACCCTGTGCAAACAGGCACCATCCAGCGTCCAACGGTTTGCTTTGTTGCAGCTCCAGCCTGAGCTCGAGCGACAGAGATCGACAAGAACGGGATTCCCAGACATCCAACAACCCGATCCACAGCCACAGCAAAGCTGAGACCCGTGGAGGTGATGTGAGACGTGGGACCGGCCACCTTAAAAAGACTGCAAAGTGCTTCCCGTGCAGCTCCCGAGGCACCCTCGAAGCTGTGCATTAGGGACTGAGAAGCCACAGCCCGAGCAGCTTTTGCAACGAAGACCACCCCTCCACACTCACCGAGTGCTGCGTTTGACCCTTTTGCATTTTCCTGCTCGACGCGTCTGTCCGGTCACTTGCCCGTTGACTAGTGGCCTCTACGACGACAAGCCTTCAAATTTACTCTGCTGGTCTGGTTGCTCCAGATTGGCCCTCGCTCCCCTGAAAAGGAGCAACCGCTCTGACCTTGCTGGTCCGAGTAAGACGCGATCTTCAAATCCTGCGTGGGTTGCATTTGCCAAGGACTGTTGACTTTGATCCGGAAGCCGACACCGCCGACAGCGAGAGCCTTCGTGGGACAGTCCGTGTTCCACTCCTGGTCATCGTCGATGCCCCCGAGTCCACGTGGCAGCGGAGACAAGCTTCTCAACAACTACCTGATTGCACCCGACATCGCCTGGTTCCTTCCTGGTTCCATCCTGGTCACTGACTAGTGACCCAGACTCTGTCCCCTCTGCTTTCAGGTACTCTACATCTTCGATCCACCCTTGGATCCAACCGGACTCTTCTCTCCTAGCTGCCTCCAGCATCTTCATCTACAGGCTCCATAGAACTCCACGACGAAACCCGACACACTTTGACACCTATGCACCCGCTTCCTGTGGGTGAGGTAACGATAAAACACCGGAGCTCCTGTAGTGGTTTACTCCTCTAGTGTCCTAGTTTAAAGTGGCTAAGTTCTAGTCCAGTCGGAAGACTTCCAAAACAGTAACTTTGTAACTTTTACGCACCACTGACTGCATTGGTGCATGCGTGTGCTTTAGGCACTGCACCTGAATCCCGCGGGCTACTCCCGTAATAACCACAGTTAGTCCAGTGTAGTCCCAGCGATTCCCAAGGCCCTAGGCCTTACCATTGTTCGTGAAGTGGTTCTTATACCACTATTTTAGTATATGGTTAAAGTGGCCACTGGGCCTATCCATAACTGTGCAACTTTTGTATGTTTAACTGTGCTTTTGTTTAAACGCTTGTGCCTCTGGCCTCATAAAGAGTACAGAGGATTATTCAAGTAGTAAATACATATATTTTTATAATATGTAACTTGTGTGGTGTCCTTTCATTTGGTATTACAGGATTGCATATGGTAAAACAGCTGGCTTCACGTGCCCTCTTGAGTTAAGCCCAAGACTGCTTATGTCCATGCTACCACTAGGATAGCTTGTCTAGAAGGTTGACTTTACAACCACCACCATAAGGGTTGTTTGGACTGATACAAGGTGCTCACTAGAATAGTGAACATCATACATCAGGCCAACTTCTCACAAATGTGCTTTGGGAAGTGGAGGCCTAGATAACCAGGCTCTCCGGGGTGGGGTGGGCGGACAGAAAAGCAGGGTCACCCGGGGCCGGGCGATGGCACCTGGCCACATTCTTATCCACGGGGACCCCCGTGGCTGGTCTAGACCAGGTGCCTATCAAGACATCTGTTAGGGCCTCATTGAACGGCAGCAGGGGCTCCAAAGAGCTAGCAGCCGGCTGAAGCACTTCAGTAAGGAGATGGGTCTTGAGGGTCACTGTAGGCAGGTCAAGGTCAAGAGCCTCAGCTGCTCTACGGAGCACCACAGTGTATGTAGCGCCCTCCTCCATGGCCACAGCAGGAGGAGAAAGAAAACCAGGGTCAGGGGAGAGGTCAAGGCCACCGGCATCCTCTAGCTCTTCGGTCCATTCCATTTCCGGCCCGCATTGCTGTGTGAGAGGGTCCTCAGATCCCTCCCAGTCGCCCCCTTCTTCCTCCACTGCCCGTAGAACAGGCTGCAGAGGTAGCAGAAGGACAGGGGAATACAAATTGTCGAACGGCGCAGGACGGTGCCGGTCCCGCTCCTTGTCCCAATTAGGGTCCCAACCAGGGGCAAAATTGTTCAGAAAACCGGGCAAAGGCGGTGGCAGAAGGAACAGACCCACTGCGGCATCGGGATCAGAGCAGCTGGTGGCGCCGAAGCCGCCAGTGGAGAGCCCTGTGGGGCCAGAGCTGCCGGCAAGGGAGGGCCCTCAACTGGGACCGCGGGGCCCGAAGGCGCGCCAGCGGGAGCCCAAGGCTTGAAAAGGTGGACCATGGCTGCAAGAAAATCTTACACCTGGGCAGGAGTCGCTGACTGAGCCGGATAATGTGGGTAGACCCCGGGACTTACAGGCTCCAAAGGAGCCACAGGGTGGTACCCCCGGCCCCTTGTCCACGTCCGGAGACCGACGGGGGGACGTTGGAGAGCGTAAACGCTTCTTCGACTTCTTATGACGTCTCTTACCCGATTCAGAGTGTGAAGACTTCGACCCCAAGGAGCGATGACGATGGCTCCGCAATCAGGCCCTCGATCGACCCCGGGACTGCGAACGACGCGGAGATGACTGCCGGGCCTCCAGCAGCTTACGAGACCGCTCACGGAAGGCCTTTGGTGCCATGGCCAGACAGTCGGAACATGACCGGGAGACATGGTCGCACTCCAGACAGTAGAGACAGATGCCATGGGGGTCGGCCACGAACATCGTACGGCGTCAGGCCCTGCAGGATTTGAACCCAGGCATCCCAACGTGGCACCAGGAGTCAAGGACTCAAAAAAGGAGTAGACAAAAAGTCTCAAAAGTGTAGTCAAAAAGTGATTATGGTACATGCTCTAACCGGATCTGTGCTTGCTAGCACGGAAAAAGAAATAACTGACGTCAGCGCACATGGGTGGCACCTAAGTAGTCTCCGTGGCGTTATCTCGGCGCCTACGACGCCAGCGATTAACGCGAAGCCGCACAATGCCACCTTCCGACGCGCAGGGGTACTGCTGACTAAAAACTTTTCGGATCCAGTCTGACGCCTGGGGATATTCTAAGGTAAGGAATCTAACACTAACATGTCTCTTCCAGATAGATCTAACCAAGATTCTCCCTACTGCAGAAAGAGACCTTGCACCACCTCAAAGTAAAGACGCCCTCGGTAATCCATCATGCACCTGTGGCTGAGTTTGTCCGCTCAGGCATTCAGGGAACCTGCCAGGTGTTGGACCACCAGGGATATGCCCTGATGTACGAGTTACTTACCTTCGGTAACGATATATCTGGTAGAGACGATTCTAGCCGCAGATTCCTTCACATAGAATTATCCCCAGGCATGAGACTGGATCCAGAAAGTTTTTTACCACAGCATCCCTGCGTGCCAGGGGCGAGGCGACATCACGCGACTCCGCCCAGGCGTCGTCCGTGTACGTGATGTCAGCGAGGTCACATAGCCCCACCCCGGCGCGCCTACGTCCGTTTTTTTCGGAGAACTTTTCCGCACCATAACACAGAGCCACCAAATAAAAAATTGTGGGAGCATGGGAACAGTGCGAAAAGTATACAAAAAAGAAACCCCATAGAAACAGTGCAACACCGCAGTGTCCAAGGACAGAGAAAGAGCGAAGAACAGAGCAGAGCTCTGAACAGCCACCCTGTCAATACATAGACAGCCACCCCCTACCTCTCCCGCGGAGATATGGAACCTGCATAAAGGTCGTCACAGGCGGCAGGCCTACAACCACACCCCGAAACAAGGAAGGAAAGACAGTCCCAACAGGCAGAAACAACCAACCTCCAGCCACCCTAACCTAGAGGGCATCCACCCACCTCCAGAAACAAGGGTAAGGCACGACCAGAGGGCCCCAACTCAGAGGTGGTAGAGGGGCCAGGCCCCTAGCAGCAAGAGGAAGGGAAGAAGGGAGAAACAGGAGGAAACCTCCCCGACCCTGAGAAACCCAAGCAGCGAGGCATATGAGCACCAGAACCCCACCTTCCCAAAACCAAGGAGGAGGGAAGAACAGCCACCAGACGGTGCCACCGTCAAGAGCAAAAGAAGGCACCCACAGAGAGCATGGCCCCCCACCAGGAGATGAGTACCAAGGACCAACCCAGGGGTCCTCGCAGAACAGGGAGGAAAGGGGGCCGTGAAGGAATCTGCGGCTAGAATCGTCTCTACCAGATACATCGATACCGAAGGTAAGTAACTTGTACATCTGATAGAGACTACTAGTCGCAGATTCCTTAACGTAGAATAGATACCCTAGCAATACCCACGGGGAAGGAGGGTCTGCGGAAGGACCCCACCAGTCTGGCCAGGACAGAAGGCCCACAGGAGCCCAGACCTGTAGACCAGGGAGGCAACCTCGTCCCTACAAGGCAAGAGGACACCCACAAGCCAAATGCCAGCAGCCCCAGAAGGGAGGAAGGAGGAAGAAGGAAGAGTGGAGACCCATACACTCACAACAGAGGAACCAAAGGCAAGGCCGGAGAGGCCTAAGCACCACACTCCACCCCCAGGGCAACCGGGCTTCCACCTATGAGAAGTTGGCCTGGTATATGATGCTCACTAGTTCTAGTGATCACCTTGTACCATGCCAAGCAACCCTTATGATGATTGGTTGTAAGTCAACCTTATAGACCAGCTATCCTAGTAGCGTGGACAAAGAAGTCTTAGGCCAAACTCTGTAAAGGCATGTGAAGCAAGCTGTTTTACAATACACAATCCCCTTGAATACCAAATAAAAGGACACCACACAGATATATTATGAAAATATATATATATTTATTTACTACAAGTATCCCCTATACTCTTTAGGAGCACAAAAGCAAATGCGTTAAAACAAAAAACAGTTTAAATATACAAAAGTTGCACAATATGGATGAGCCCTAGGGGGCACCTAAAACATGTACTAAAATAGTGGTATAAGAACCACCTAGCTGAAAGGAAGTAGGCCTAGAGCCTTGGGAATCGCTGGAGCTGTTCGGGATTAACAGTGAAGAAGTCGGGAAAGGCCCGCAGGACTCGGGTGCAGCTCTTGAAGCACACGCATACACCAATGCAATGTCAATGGTGCGTAAAAGTTATAAAGTTACTGTTTAAGGAACCTTCCGACTGACCTAGAAGGACAAAACTTAAGACCTAGACACTAGAGGTGTGTACCAGTGTAGGAACACCGGCGTTGCTGAGTTACCTCACCCACAGGAAGCGGTTGCACAGGTGCAAAGTAGTGTCGGGTTTCGTCACGCAGGTCGATGGTGCCTGAAGATGAAGATGCTGCAGGCGGGTCGTCGAGGAGAGTTCCGGTGGATCCAAGGGTGGATCTGAAGTGGTGAAGACCTGAAAGCAGAGGGGACAATGTTCAAAGTCACTAGCCAGTGACTACTGTGGAACCAGGATGGAACCAGGCGATGTCGGGTGCAAACAGGCGAAGAGGTGAAGATTGTCTCTGCAGCCACGTGGACACGAAGAGGTCCAGGCATTGGTCACGAGCTTTCCCACGAAGGCTCTAGCTGATCGCGGTGTCGGCTTCTTGATCGGAGCAAACAGGCCTTGGCTAATGCAAGCCACGTAGGAAATAATGCAAGCTTCTCACTCGGACCAGCAAGGTCAGAGAGGGTGCTCCTTTTTACAGGAGCGAGGGCAAGTCTGGAGCAACCAGACCCGCAGTGTGGATTTCGGATTTAGTCGCCAAGATGGCCGCTAGCCACGTGGCAAGTGGCCGGGATGGCGCGTCGAGTGGCAAGATGCAAAAGGGCCCCACGCAGATCGTGGAGATGCTGGGGGGCTGATCTTCAGTGCAAATGCTGCTCGGTGGTGGGGTTTCTCAAACCCCAAAGCACAGCGTCGAGGGTGCCTCGGGTGCTGCGCAGTCAGCTTCTCGGGGGATTTTCGAGATGGCCGGTCCCACGTCTCTCGGTGCCTCCACGGGTCTCTTCTTTTCAGGGACTGTGGATCGGGCTCTGAGATGTTTGGGAGTTCGTGTCTCGTCGGGCTCCGGGCTCGGGCTCCGGCAGGTGGCGGCGGCAAAGCAGACGTCGAGTTGCTGGATGGTGCCTGTGTTCACAGGGTGGCCACTCTTTGGCCACAAGGGAGATGCTCTTCAGTCTTCTGTGCAGCAGAATGTCGATGTCCAGGCGTCTTCTTAGTTTCAAGTCGATTTCAGGATGATCTGAGATGCTATGGCACTGCTCCCACTCTTATTCCCAATCTGAGGGGTGGTAAACCTGCTAGGTCCTTCCTCTGGGTGGGACCAGGAAGGGGGGCTATTACACTCCCTTTCCTTTGTCCATCTCTGCGCCAGGACTGGGGCTGGAAAGTCCCAGCACCGGTTTGGACACCTTGTGTGCCCCAGGCATGTCTCAATCTATTCAGCCCTGTCCTACCCAATACACAAAATCCTGTCTGGGGTGGTGCTCGCACCTCCCAAGGCAGGAAACCCTTTGTCCAAGCCTCCCTCGCTGGAAGGACTCCCAGCAGCAGGAGGTCAGTTTTGTGTCTGTGGTGGCAGTATCCATTTTGTGATGCTGAGGCTCGGGTTAACTTTAACCGGGGTTCAGGTTATGTACATGTCGTGTCCCTCTAGAAGGGTAAAATGCTATCCCCGTCGACAGGACTGTCGAGGGGATAGTATTCCAATTCGTATGACACCTTACTCGACATGTTTTGATAAAGCCAAACCAAAGTTAGCATATAACCGCGAGGATTATAATGCACTTAAGAGTATATGGTATGGCAATATCCCGGAACAGCTAAGGGAGTTGTTCCCGACAGCTGCAGACAGGCTTAGCTCATGCTAGAGCACCATCTCACATGAAACCACGCACTCTGCCTCCAGGATTGCAGAGGCCTTCCATAGGAGTGGCCTATAGGTTACCATGTGTCCAGTTAGGTTATATATAGGTATACTATATCTAAGTAAGAGGTGATTACACCAACTTACCCCAGCTGAGTGTTCAGCCAGTTGTGTCAAATATGGAGGCCAGGCCAGGGGTGGCATAATGCATGCTGCAGCCCCTGGTAGGCCTTGGATACACCTATGCCCTGGGTACCTGGAGTACACTGTTACAGGGGCCTATAAGGTGAACCAGTTCCAATTGTGTATGTACCTAAGGTACATGGAGTCCATTTTAAGGAGAGAGCAATTAGCCTGGGGCCCTGAATAGCAGGATCCCAGGCCAACTAAGTCAAAAACCAGCTAAACACCAGGCAAAAAGTTTGGGGGTAACCATAGTTAGATCTCCACCTTCCTATACCACCCAACACCAGGATAGGCAAAGGAACAAGAAGAAGCCCAGAGGGCCCAAGGAAAACCAAGGAAGAGGCGAGCCCACCCAGAGGGAAGGCAACAGGCCAGCCAGAACGGTAGCTATAACCATAAGCCACCAGAAGCATGAAGGACACTGAAGCATCCCAGCTCTCAGCACAAGAGCAGGAAGGAGAAGAAATGGCCGGACCTACTACTACAAGGGCTGCGCACACAACCTCAAGAAGCAATAGCAACATACAGAAACGCCATGGAGAACAGGCACTCGCAGGCAACCAGCACTCCCTAGCAGAGCATAGCTATATAACAGCTACCACTACCCCACATAGGGTACGGTAAGTCCCAAACACGGGAACCCTCTTTGGAAGAACTTCTGCTGCAGAGGAGAAAGCAAAAAGCGTCACGGGGAAACACCCCCCCCCCCCCTGGAAGGCTTGCCACCAGCCCAAAGAAAATAGAAGGCCTAGGAGGAGGAGGACTTCATGGCCAGCAAATACCATCTACAGCAAGGGCATCCAAAAGGCAGAAACCCAGCTCAATTCAGCAGTCACTGAGGAGAATAAGGCGGAGGAGGAGGACGGAGCCCCGCCAGTAACCTCTGGATGGCAGAATCGGCCAGGGCATGGAACAACAGGCTGCCATCAAGCTGAAGATCAATGAGCCGCTCCCGAATATTCTCAGGGAACATGCCGTCCTGAAGCCAAGCATGGCGACTGAGTAAGCCATGGCCCGGCCCAGCACCTCCGAGATGTCCAGAGCGGAGCGGATAATAAATGCTGCTAGCTCCCGACCATCCAAAGCATGATGCCGTAAGTCCACCTGAACAGTATCCTGGAAAGCCGCGGATCCCAGAGACTCAGCCGAGTTCCACAAACAAGAGGAGGCCCTCGCCAATACACACAAGGTGTTAAGGGCCCGCAGGGCAGCACTGGTCGAGGTGAACATGTTGAGCCCCCAAGAGTCCAGCCAGCGGGCCTCAACAGTTCAACAGTGGCATCAGGGAGGGGAAGGCGGTCCGCAAAAGTGGAATAGCAGCATAGGGTGGAGGGAGAGGCATGCCGGGTCACGTGGTGCCGGAAGGTGTCGGTGCAGAAGGTGTTGAGGCACTGGATACCCCGAGGCGGGACACCTTCAAGCCACCATCAGGGAAGAAAGGAGCGAACCCTCAAAGGGGAGCAAGATCTCCCTCCCACCAGAGTCCTGGTGGAGAACCTCCAAGAGATGGTCCGACAGGAAATGAGCAATTAGGTCCCCCATGCGCAGAATGCCCACAGCCTTGGACACTGCGTGAGCGAAGGCCGCACCCGCCGCTGTAGGGCCCCACGGAGAAGAAAGCAGTTCCTCCGTGGTTGAAGGCTGCAGACTAAGTCGGCCGTCCCCGAAGCCAAGCGGGACGGGGAAAGGCCAGACCTGGAAGCCGGAAGGCACTGAAGAGTGGGGGACCTGCCGATCCTCCGAAGAGCACCTCGGCCTCTGAAAAGGCGGGGAGCCACCTTTCGACGACGCAGGCGAAAAATACACCACATGGCGGCCAGTCTCCGGGGAAGAGGACACCAAAATGCAGCCAGCATCCTAAGAAGAGGGAGCGCCCAAAGACGAATCGCTGCTGCATGACCTCTGTATGGAGCTGTGGAGTCCGCACCCTGAGGTAGGATGCCAGCACCATCTGGCGCCGAAGGAGAGACAGGATAGGGCTCCTCCAAGTCACGTCGCACTGGGGACCGGAGCCGAAGTGGCCAAGGGGCGGCACCGGAACGGCGCCGACTCGACCTCCGCCAAGGTAGCCGCCTGCGTGGAGGGACGAGAGGGACCGGGGGAGTGACCCGAAGTCCTCCGCCAGCCTCGGCTCAGAATGTTGCGGAGGCGGTCCGGCGACCCATGCAGTGGCACCAGGGACAAATCAACTTCCCACTCTCCCTCGGACAAGGCAGCCGCCTGCGGGGAGGAACGAGAAGAACCCGGAGGGGGACGAGGAGTCCCCACCCCACCTCAAACCCAGAGAGGGACAAGGAGAGGTCACCGATCCCTGTGGCGCTGCCCGAAGCAGACACCGGCGCCTTGGCAGCGTCAGCTCAACTTTGGATGAGGTCTTCGTCTGCCCAGAGGGCCGAGCGGGGCTCGGGGTTGCGACCTGAGCCCCTGCGACCTCCCGCGACACCACAGGGACTCCCGCAGGAGTTTGCAGAGAGGCAGAGGTGCCGTGGCCTGAAGGAGGAACCCCAGAGGGCCTGCACCCCAACAGTACCACATCCTTCAAGCCTGGATCTGAACCAGTCGGCGCCAGAGGCGCCTCGGAGGGCCCCGCGCGAGGCAAGGGATCTGTCAGCGCCCCAGGAGGGAAAGGAGGAGGAGACGCCAGCAAGGCCCGCAAGGCCGCCGCATATGTCTTCATCTGGACTCTCGATGCCCCCTCACCGGGAAACAGTGGATCAGAGGATGACACGAGCGGCCCCATCACCCGCAGACAGCCCACGGCCTGAAGACCGAACACCAGCCCCTGGGGACAAACTGCGACACTTACCCACCGGGGAGCGACACTCTTGCGACATCAGAGGACAACGACCACTGCCGTATCTGAAGCCGTCTGCCGAAGCTGATCGAGGGGAGGAGGTCGACCTGGAGAGACGTGCCAATAGAAGTTTCATGCGATGCTCCCGCCGTGACTTCGACTTCACAATCAGTGGTGCTGTGATCCTCCCCCAAACACCACATACAAATGAGGTGAGGGTCCGTCGCCGACATAAGACGCCCACACGACATGCAAGTTTTGAAGCCCGAAGGCATTTGCACACTGTTCCACCAAGAGAAAAGACATTGGTGAAGAAAAAAAGGCCCAAACCAGGCCAGGAGCAAGACCGGATCTGCGTTGCACACGGAAAAGGAAAACACTGACGTAGGAGCGCCGGGGTGGGGCTTACGTGATCTCGCTGACGTCATGTACGCGGACGACGCCTGGGCAGAGTCGCGTGATATCGACCTGGCACACAGGGATGCTGTGGCAAAAAAGTTTCCGGATCCAGTCTCAAGCCTGGGGATAATTCTACGTGAAGGAATCTGCGGCTAGTAGTCTCTATCAGATGTTCCAGCCACGTCCAAAGGTGAAGAGCCTTCTGACATAGGGTCCACAACGCCCTGTTTGTTGCAGTACCAGATGTCGGTGGTGTTGTCTGTGAATAACTGCACTACTCTTCCTTTGAGAGAGGGAAGAAATGCTTTCATTGCCAGGTGGATCGCCCAAAGCTCCAAAAGGCTGATATGGAGCTCGGACTCCCCCGGATACCAGACTCCTCTGATCTCCGCCTCTCTCAGATGGTCGCCCCATCCCAGGACTGATACATCCATCACTACTGTGAGTTCTGGTTGGGGAATGGAGAGGGATCTGCCTCTGACCAAATCGTGGTTTGTTAACCACCACTGCAATTGTTGCACAGTTCCCTCCGAGATCTGGACGTAGTCGGAGAGATTCCCCTGATGCTGCGCCCACTGGAACTTCAGGTCCCACTGCGGAGCCACATATGCCATCTTGCATGATCTACCAGCAGGATGCAGGAGGCCATGAGGCCCAGCAGCCTCAGGGTCCTTCTTACTGAAACCCGGGAGAGGGTGAAATATCAGTATCATAGCCCGAATATCCCGGTCTCGCTGCTCAGGTGGATAAGCCCAAAACTGCACTGTGTCCAGAACAGTTCCGATAAAAGGGAGCATCGGAGAGGGAGTCAGGTGTGCCTTCGGCACGTTGAGGGTGAATCCCAGCAAATTCAGGAGGTCCGCTGTAGTCTGGAGGTGGGAGACGACAGCATGGGGCCCGCCTTCAAAAGCCAGTTGCCGAAATCGGGGAAGACTGGGACCCCTGATCTGCACAGATGAGCTGTGACCAACGCATCACCTTCGTGAACACCCGATGGTCACTGGTAAGGCGAAAGGGAGCGCAGTGAACTGAAAATGCTTGTGGCCTACCACGAACCGTAGGTAGCATCTGTGGGTTGGCATGATGGGGATATGGAAATAGGAGTCCTGCAAGTCGATCGCCACCATCCAGTCTCCAGGGTCTTGGGGCAGACAGGACCCAAGCCAATATGAGTATTTTGAACTTCACCTTTTGGAGGAAGCAGTTGAGGGCCCTGAGGTCTAGGATAGGATGCAGGACTTTGTCCTTCTTGTGCACCAGAAAGTAGCTGGAATTGCAACCATGACCTACTTCTGACTCAGGAACCTCTCGTTCGCCCCCTTGGCCAAGAGAGCTGAAACTTCTTGGCAGAGAAGCACCAAATGATCCTCCGACATGCGATCGAAAGACGGTGGCATGAAGGGAGGGTAGACTCAAAGGGGAGGGAGTAGCCCCTTCGGACTATTTGCAAAACCCACCTGTCCAACGTAATGGATTGCCAGTGGGTGAGGTGATGGCGAATCCTGCTGCCCACTGGCCGTTGATGACCCTGAAGGGTCAGACTAGGAAGGATTGGAGGCTGCTGTAGGGGGGTAAAGAGTGGATTGGCCCACCCGCTGGGTCCCACACCCACGACGTCGCTGGGTCCCACGTCCGCCGCTGTGCAGAGGCTGGGCAGGTTGAGTGGACTGGTGGATAGACTGGGCCGATGTGGCTGGGCACCCCGTCCGTAGCGACGAAAGGGGTCCCACGTCCGCCGCTGTGCAGAGGCTGGGCAGGTTGAGTGGACTGGTGGCTAGACTGGGCCGATGTGGCTGGGCACCCCGTCCGTAGCGACGAAAGGGGCAAAAAGCAGACTGGAGTGGATAAGAAGGCGCAACAAGGCTCAAAGATCTGGACGTAGCCCAAGAATATTTAAAGCGCCCCAGCGCCAAGTCTGCTTTGTCACCAAAGAGGCGACAGCCATCAGAGGGCATGCCCATCAAGGTAGACTAGACATCCCCTGAAAAGCCAGACGTCTTCAACCAGGCATAGCACCAAAGGGCTACCAATGTGGCAACGTTCTGCCTAGTGAGTCAGTGATATCTAGTCCACATCTTATTGTGAATTTGGCTGTGTCTCTCCCCATCCACCACTGCCTGGGAGAGAATGGCCCGGGCCTCCTCCGGGCACTGAGGCAGTACTTGTGCAACCGAGTCCAAGATGGTATGGGAATATTGGCCCAAGAGACACGAAGTATTCGCAGACTGCCGTGCTAAGCTGCAGGAGGAGAACATGCGCTTCCCAAGGTGATCCAGCTTCTTGGATTCCCTATCTAGGGGAGCAGAAGGGAATGAGCCCTTGGACGAAAAGGCCTGGACTACCAGGCTCGTAGGGAAAGGGTGTTGGGTAAGGAAAAATAGGTCGCCCGGGGCCAGGCAATGGCGGCGGGCGAGTGTCCTTTCAACAGGAGCCCCTGTGCTGGGCAAGGACCAGGTGCCCAGAAGGACAACTGTGAGGGCTTCATAGAAGGGCAATAGGGGTTGGGAGGTGGATGCCGCAGGTTGAAGCACCTCTGTCAGGAGGTTAGTCCTGACCGCCACTGAAGGGAGCTCAAGGCCCAAGACCTCAGCCACCCTTTTCACCACCACAGCGTAGGACACTCTCTCCTCCGTAGCCACGGTAGGGGGAGAAAACATGTCATGGTCTGGGGAGTTGTCCAGACCACTGGCGTCACTCAGGTCCTCTCTCCAGTCCGGCTCTTCCAGCTGCTCTGCTAAAGGGTTCAGCGACACCTCCCAAACCTCATCACCACCTTCGGGGCGATAGAGAACACTAGGGATGAACAGGGGAACCAAAGTACCGAACCAACGTCGGTCCAGCTCCGGGTCCATCTTGGGGGTGAAGATCCAGGTCGCGTTTTGTGTCAGCTGACCGACAAGGAGCTGACACAAAGGACAAGGAGAAGGCGGAGAGCACCGGTGCTGCTTCCCCTTCTTCTTGTGCTTCAACTTACCCGAGGACTTCGAAGACTTTGAGTGCGACAAGGTGTGGGGGCTCCGCAAGTGGCCTTGAGACCTTATTTATTTATTTTTAAAAAAAGTTTTATATAGCGCTAGCTTGACCTGTGGGTATCAGAGTGCTTTACATACACACAGTAAAGACAGAAGAAATTGCATTACACAGTAGGAAGGCGGTACCTTCCTCTCAAACAAGACCAGGAGCGACGCAGCGCCAACCGCAGGGCCTCCGAGAGCTTTCGGTATCTCTTCCGCAAAGACTTTGGATTCATGACCCGGCAGTCGGAGCACGACTGCAGGTTGTGGTCCAGACACCAAAGGCACATGAGGTGCAGGTCCATCACAGACATCAGCTTGTGAGATGCCTCTCAAAGCTTCAACCCATTTCGACGGTTGGACATCCCTTGCACACCAGGAGTCGAAGACTCGAAAAAAAGTCAACAAAACGTCAAGGGGTAGCTCTCTCCGGATCTGCGCTAGGTTGGCGTGGAAAAAGAAAGAACTGATGTCAGGATGCAGGGGCGGCATTTAAGTAGGTACTGTGATGTCATCCTGGCGACCACGACGCAGACTATGGACGCAGAGTCGAACAACACCACCTAATGACTCTCAGGGGTACTGCTAAGAAAAAAATTATCCGGATCCAGTCTGACGCCTAGGGGGTAATTCTAAGGTAAGGAATCTATAACTAAAAGTCTATTTCAGATTACTAAATTTAGGGGTGGTACAGAGGTGGGCAGGTTGGGACCAAAGGGTCCCTTCCTTGGGGTGAGTACACCCCCTATTATGCCACTCTCCAGTGGAAGAGTGGCATTAGCCTTTCAGTTTGGCTGGGTAATGTGGTTTTCCAGCAGATTCTCCTGTCCAAAGAAGGGGTCAGAACTGGTGGGAGCCAGTTGCTGTGGGCAGCAAAAGGCAGGATGAGCTAACAAAGGCAGCAGGCCTTTGAAGCTTCACCTTTATGGACCGAGCCCACCTGGAGGAGGAGGAATAACCTTTCTTTCAGGACCTGAGGAGTGGAGGCCCTCTACCCAGGGGTACAGAAACCTGTCTGGTGGTGGCCAATGGTGAATAGCCATTCGGGAACCACACCAGAGCTGGCGTTTTTCAGGGGGTATCTCTAGGATGCCCTCAGAGTGAGTTTTACATTAAATCCCACACTGGCATCAGTGTGGGTTTAATGTCCTGTGAAGTTTGCTAACAAACTTCCCAGGTTTCAGTAAAGCCATTATGGAGCTGTGGAGTTCGTAATGACCACTTCCCAGACTATATATTCTTTTATGGGTTTATTGCACGTACAAAGTCTAAGAATGGATTTAGACACTGTAAGGGTACAGAGCTCATGAAACTGTACCATCACCTGTGGTCTAGTGCACCCTGCTAGAGGGGTGACTTACCTAGGCCACAGGCAGTGGGTTGAAGGCATTAAGAAAAACAAAGGTCCTCAGCAAAAGTGGAATGACAAACTAATATCATACAGACCACAATGGGCTACTATATATTTTTTCCTTTGCCCAGCCAGGCAGGGGATTTATTATAAAACAATTCAGGAATTTCAAGTTAAATACATTTAGCAAAAAAACATTTTCTTGC
This sequence comes from Lissotriton vulgaris, assembly GCF_964263255.1. Lineage (NCBI taxonomy): Eukaryota > Metazoa > Chordata > Amphibia > Caudata > Salamandridae > Lissotriton > Lissotriton vulgaris. The sequence continues at coordinate 1,081,525,445 of NC_141691.1, read as the reverse complement.
AGTAAGGCACAGTCCTGTACCATACCAGGAGATAAGAAAATAGAGAGGAAAGGAGGAAAGAGTGCTTCAGGCAAAAGGGGTGAGCAGTCTGGGCACTGTATTGGAATCAACATAGACAGAATTTCCCAGAGTAGTACATACAGAAAATAATAATATCCAATAATCAACAGTACGACTACTAAAAGCAGTCGGCGCTTTGATCCCGTGCTCAGATTAAATTGGGATCATCACCAGGACTTAACATTATGTTTGCTTGGTTAAACAATAGTTACACCTGTTTAGGGAAACAGGGGAAAATAATATCAATATGTAATAAGTATCAGGAGATCAGCAAAGCCGCAGTAAACGTCATTCGGATTCGCAGTGATTAGGTGCCTGTAAAGGTTTTGGAAAGTACTAGTGACATTGGTGCCTACTTACTTCTATTTCTTAATATGTGAAATGGTGAGGTTTTCAAAAGTAACAATGACATTGGTGCATCTTCACGTCGATTATTCAGTGTGTGATGGACTTTATAAGCTATGTCCTCCGTGATTGTGTGGAGGGAGCTAGTTTAACCAATGGCTAGGTATGCCAATGGGAATTCTGCGGGGTTGTTTGCGACGCGAGGGTAGTGAGCTTGGAGCGCTGGCCGTGGAGTGAGTGAATGGCAGCCGGCCGTCAGTGAAAACTGGCTAGATAGTGACATAAGGGTGTTCATATACCTTTTGTTTTCACCTGTTTTCCCTCAACAGGCGTAATTATCGTTTAACCAGGCAAACATAATGTTTTAGTAGTCATACTGTTGATTATTGGATATTATTATTTTCTGTATGTACTACTCTGGGAAATTCTGTCTATGTTGATTCCAATACAGTGCCCAGACTGCTCACCCCTTTTGCCTGAAGCACTCTTTCCTCCTTTCCTCTCTATTTTCTTATCTCCTAGTATGGTACAGGACTGTGCCTTACTGTAAGAAAATGTTTTTTGCTAAATGTATTTAACTTGAAATTCCTGAATTGTTTTATAATAAATCCCCTGCCTGGCTGGGCAAAGGAAAAAATTATAGTAGCCCATTGTGGTCTATATGATATTAGTTTGTCATTCCACTTTTGCTGAGGACCTTTGTTTTTCTTAGTAACTGATACCCATGGTCCACAGCTACCAATTGGGTCCCCCTTGTTTACCTACAAAAGTGGGTTGAAGGCATGGCACACAGGGATGTGTGCCATGTTGACTCATCACTGTTCTCAGCACCAAAGCATGAAGCCTGCAATGGCAGAGTGTGGGTGTTAAGGTGCAGGGTATTTAAGAGTGACACAATGGATGCTGCTGCCCTTAGAGACCTTCCCTGGCCACAGTGCTCTTGGTACCCATGGTAACCTTTTCAAGGGGGTTAACTGTGGCTAGATGTGCCAATTGTGGATACAGAGGTCCACTTTTGGGAAAGAACATGGGCCCTGGGAACCTGAGTGGCAGGGACCTCTAGCATATCAAGTCAAAGTGCACCAGTATCAGGCAAAAAGCGTGGGAGGGGGTATTCCAACAGAAACCTATTTTTCTACATTTACCCAGCTGAATCCCAGATTGAGAGCATTAGGCACTCCTATAAGAAACAGGTTCTTTAAACGAGATTGGCATAGCACTTCTCTTTCTCTAGTATTTCATAAAAGTGGAGGAGCCCTAAAAAAATGGAATCTGGTCCCAATGTTATGAATCTCAAATGTTGCACTCATTGCCAACATCAGGGTATGCCAAGAGATATTAAAATACGTTTATTTTGTATGAGTGACAATGGGATAAAGTATATCTTGCCCTTGAGTTTGCTATGTTTCCCCACTCATTGATGCTGGGGTCATAATCAATTTCCACAACAACACATACGCTCCACAATTGCCTATAAACCTACAATACTTTTGTGCATTTGCAGGAGCCTTGAACATAGAGGTCTTAAATGGAAACTTGAGGTGAAAATCGTGGAAACAATTACATATGTTTTGAAAATACTTGCAAAAAGATTAAGCATACTATGGGATTACACGATTGAATAAAATTGTACCTGAACCATTCAGTTGTGTGTAGTTGAAAATCCTATTGTACTAATTGTAACTGTGCACAATGTTGAAGTTAATAAAAAAAAAAATTAAGCAGATGTGTTTCTTGGAAAAATATACCACCACAGTGGTATGTACATTAACTCAGCGCTAAGGAAACCTTGCGTAGCACTGTATGAATATTTCTTGCGTCTAGCATGACGGTTTTCAGAAGCTAAGGATCTGCAGTAGAAAGCATTTACTAGAACCAAAGTAAATAAAGAAGTCACGGTGAAGAACTGCAGAGAAATCAAGACATGAAAAGGAATGGGTTGTATATTAAGCAGCACAATGGATACAATTGTTCAATCCCAAAAAGCAGCTACGGGAAAGGAAAGCAACCACGCTGCTGCATTTTTAATATTAGTGCTAAGCATGCTTTGATTGAAGAAGGCCTCCACAGGCACCATACTTATCTGCCAACAGGTTAGAAATAGACAGCAGCAGGAACCATGATTAGTAAATACTTGTAGTTAATTTACTAGTAGCAAAGTCAAAAACAAGCTTGAAGTAATGTTAAAAGGGAACGTGTGTGTCAGCAGCAAATATCTAACCCCACAGAAGTAGCAGATCCAGATCGGTGACTGGAATGGCTAATTATTTCAGAGCAGTGAAGCACCGGAGAGCCAGAAGGTAGTAATGAAGAGTGAGGGTGACACACAAAAAGTGAGCAAGTGAAGATTTTAGAAATACTTGCAGAATAGAGAAGATGCTCTGCTCTTACCCAATTACTCTGGGTTGATTGGACTGACAGCTCGCTGGCGGAGGAGCATGTGCTCATGCGGTCTGTCTCCTTGCTCTGTGATGACTCTCCGCGGTGGACCTGCGGTTGGAGGGAATCACTGTCCCCAAGGAAAGTGAATGAGCCAGAAATGCTGGCAAGAGAAGCCGGGATGGAGCTCCAAAAGGAGCTCTTCTGCAGGGGACTTCTGGGTAGAACGGTGTTGTTGCCAAATGACATTGGACAAGCCGTTGTGATGGGCATGTTCAGAGGTAAGGCATTTCCTTGCCATCGATTTCCAAGTGTCAAGCTTCCTAGGATGCTCCTGGGGAGGCTGTCCTCGAAGCTCCCCCATAGTTCATTTTGGGATCTTTCAAATGAGTCAGAAAGGCTCTCGGATGTCTTCTTGGGGCTCTCTAGGATTATCTTCCTTGGAACTTGTTTCCTTACTTTTTTATGACAGTTGAACTCTGTGTTAGGAGGATGCCTGTCTGGCTGGCTGGCACCAATTTCTAGGGAAGGTCTGAGGAGGGAGATATTGCAAATTGACATACCTGACATCTTGTCTGTCTCTGCCTGGCCTGAGGCTGCAGAGGAGAACAGTATTGGGGAGTGATGCCGGACAGGCTGGGGGATCCGTGATGGTCTTATACGAATGGAACTGCTTTGTCCCGTACAGCTGCTTAGGCCACTGGTACTATTGCCACTGCTGCCATCTGTATGATTCCTTTGATACTCAACTGTTGTCAAGGCTGCATTGAAAATGAAAAAAACAGCAGAAGATGAAGGAAAAAAGGGAAAGACAAATTATTTATTTCTGTAAAAAAGAAAACGCATGTCATGAACTATGTATCACTTGTTTGAATGTTGCCAGTTGGCACAACTTATCAATATTTTCGATTCTTCTTTCTTATAAACTGATTGGAGGGCAACAGCTTTTTTACCACAATGTAAAGAATATTTTTTGTTTTTGCATGTAAAATGTATTTTTAACAAATGTTCATCAACCACATTTTATTTAGTCGGAGACATAGTGGTACATCAGAGGACAAAAACCTATTTAAACAATGTACATGTCAACAAACGTGTATATTTCCTGCTGCAAATTACTACATTTCGAAACTAAGCCTATTTTGAGCGGTCCAAAACATTGATTCTTTCAAGAGAAGACTGATATCTAATTATCATAAGTTGTTTATGGGCTTTTAATTATTATTATGATTTTTGTTTTTTGCCTTTCTCTTTTTTTTAGTTCAATATGTTTATTAAGATTTTAAAAGGATAAAAACAGTTAGGTACAGTTCATAATGATACCGATAGGAAAACTAAGGAAAAAATCCACAGGTGCATCAGAGTATGTCATTAATAACAGAGAAATTGCCATAACTTATACTTCTTAAAAGTAAAATAAAAGTCAGGGAACAGAGTGGCATTAGTGAATCAGAGGAACTCATAAACGGCATCATTATATACAAAATAGAAAAAGGAAGGAGACAGAGAAAATGGAACAGAACAGAAGAAAGGAAGAAAGAAAAAGAAAGAAGAAAGAAGAAAGAGGAAAAAGAAGAAGGATCTCTCTTGATGGCGCAACAAGACAAAACACTACAGACAACAGTTAGTCAGACGTCACAAAGGGGTATTGGTCGACCAACCCCCTAGAGGCCAAATCCATATAAGTATCTAAAGTTCTCCACACATTAGAAGAGATAGAGGGAGTGAGATGAGCACTATCCACAGAGGAGTGTGCACTTCTCAAGAAGGATACCCATGCCCGCCATGTGTGATAAGAAATGGAAGCAAAAGACTTCCAATCCATAAGAATCACCTTAACTGCCACAGTTAATAAAAGATCCAACAATTGCATATCTAATGTATCTAACGGCAGGGGATTCTGGGAAGCCAAGGGTCCCAATAAAACCATAGGAAAGGAAAGAGGAAACTTAATTTGAAAGATTAACATAAGATGTTTATGAATAATATCCCAAAAAGGTTGGAGAAGTGAGCAATGATAGAACATATGTGGATAGTCACCAACCTCCAAGCCGCAACTCCAACATAAATCATCATCCTTTAAATGGAGAGAACAAAGTCGCTTAGGAGTCCAATGAAGAAGGTTGATGGAGAAGAATTTGGATTGAAATAAAGAAGGAGCAATTTTATTGCGCAGAGAGAACGTACCTATTAGTTGCCAGGTGTCTGACGACACATGCTCCGTTAACGCAGCACCAAAATGGCGGGACCATTTGAGCTGCGCAATGGTACAAGAATCTGAAGATGTTGAGGTAAAAAATTTATAAATGCGAGAAGCAACATGACCAGTCTTGAGCCACAAAGAAAGCAAAGAAATCAAAGGGGCGTCAGGGACAAGACGCACTTTGGCAAGAGCAACTTTAATTTTCAAGAAAGTGTAAAAATCCAGATTGGAAAGTGAAAATTGTCTAGCTAAAGAAGAAAAGGGTAGTGGGTCACCAGTGGAGTCATAAAGATGACGCACCAACGTGATACCTTTGCCACCTGATACTTCCCCCAATCCGGGAAATTGCAGCCACCCATATCGTAGGGTTTCCTTAAGGATTTATATGGGATACGAGCCCTCTTATCATTCCAGAGAAACGAAGAGGTGATGGAATCTATCTCCCGAAAAAAGGAAGCGGATAGATTCAACGGAAGCATAGATGAAATAAAGTTAATAATAGGAGTAATCATCATTTTTAAAGTTTGAACACGACCCCACCAGGAAATGTGTTTAGGAGACCAGGTACCCAAAAGGTGACAAACTTTAGATAAGGTTTGTGCCTCATTGTCCGCCACTGTATCAGACAAAGTACTACAAAACCAGACCCTAAATATTTAAGTTGCTTAGACTGCCATTTGAAACCAGCAGAACGCATATGGGCTGGAAAACAATAAGCATTAAGGGGAAACATCTCCGTCTTGTCTCTATTTAACGTGTAACCAGAGACCTTAGAAAAAAGAGCAATTGTGTCTGTGATCGCAGGAATAGCTGAGACAATGTCATCAGAAAAAATAAGGACATCATCCGCATAGGCCGCTAACTTCATGCACTGTGAACCAAACGTAAACCCTTTAATGTCTGGGTGAAGATCAATTAACCTAAATAGCGGACCAATCGCTAATAAAAACAAAAGCAGGGATAGGGGGCAACCCTGACGAGTGCCTTGACGGAGACTAAAAAACTCAGAAGTAGCCCCATTTACTCTTATATTCGCTTGAGGCTGGGCATAAAGAGACATCACCATGTTGACAAAGGAATCCCCAAGATTATGAGCACAAAGAACGGCTTGCAAAAAAGGCCAAGAGACCTTGTCAAAAGCCTTCTCGGCGTCAAGGGCTAAAGCTGCAGCAGGAAGCGTAGAGCGTTTAGCTGCCCCCAAAATATGGCAAAAGGTACGAATGTTATCTCTAGCCAGCCTTCCTTTAACAAACCCCGTCTGGGATGGATGAACTAGAGAAGGGATATAAGACTCCAGACGTTTAGCAAGAATCTTGGCAAAAAGTTTCGCCTCCATATTAAGGAGGGAAATAGGACGAAATTTTTTAGGATCCGTTATATCCTTCCCTTCCTTCGGAATGACCACAATAGTAGCATCCGCCGCTGTACCCGAAACCGCACTTTGCTGAATAAATACATCAAAAAGGATTTTCAGCCGAGGGACCATGAAAGGGAGAAAAGTTGTATAGAACAAAATGGGAAATCCATCGGGCTCCGGAGCTTTGCCAGATCGGGTAGCCTTGATAGCAAGAGTAATTTCCTCAGTTGTGATTGAGGCACCTAATTTCTCCCCATCCGCCTCAGAAACTGAATGAATAGGAATAGTTTTCAAGAACTCTTGGCAAGCCTCAAAAGATGATGGACTAGTAGGAGTATACAAAGTATCATAAAAATCGTGAAAGACCTCAAGGATTTCCTTAGTTTGAAATTTTTTAGCGCCAGATCTATCAGAGATAGAAGAAATTTGAGATGACTGGAATCTTGAAACTTTAACGTGGCCGCTAAAATCTTACCAGCACGATTCTTCAATAACAACCGTTTAGATTTTTGTGCTTGAACACCAATTTGAGCCCTCTTAGTAACAAGAGCATTATAGGAATATTTTAAGTGTTTAATAGATTGTAAAATCTGTGGATCTCTCCTTTGGCGAAAAAGGAGTTCAGTTTGTTTAATACTATCCACTAAATCAGATAGTTCCTTCTTAATAGCAGCATTTCTCTGCGCCATAAGTTAATGATGTAACCGCAAAGTGTGCATTTAAAGGCGTCCCATAAAACCACTGGGGATTCAACAGAACCTTCATTGATAGAGAAAAACTGTTCAATTTCGGTTTGCAAAGCACTGACCACAGTGTCATCATAAAGAATCTCCGTATTTAATTTCAACGAAGGGGAGGATTTCTTAAGACCAAGTCCCAAAAGGGAGAAGGAAACCGCAGCATGGTCAGAAACAAGAATAGGATGAATGTACGGCGAGGATGAAGATTGTAGTAGAGACGAATGAACCAAGAAGTAATCAATACGGGAAAAACTAGAGTGAGGAGAGGAAAAAAAAGAAAATTCACTGCCAGTAGGGTTATGAAGGCGCCAAAGATCATGAAGATTAGCAGAGGAGCACATATTTAACAAATGCTTGTGAGCTCTAGGAGGGCGAAAAGAAAAGCAGAACTCCTATCCAACAGAGGATCCAACGGTAAATTAAAATCACCCCCCACTATTAGGTTACCCTTATGAGGCGTGCGGGAAAGTAATTTAGTGATCATCTGCCAGAAAAGAGGATCATCATTATTGGGAGCATAAATATTCAAAGCATGAAGATCATTAATTCCATCAGATACTCTTGATAATACCCAACGGCCCTCAGAATCATGATCAGAAGAAAGTATCGACAAACCAGAATTCTTAGAGACAAGGGTGATCACGCCATTACGTTTACCAAGAGCATCAGAGCATGCCACATCCAGAACCCAGCCCTTTCGCAACCACAGAGCCTCTTTATGAGACAGTTTAGTCTCCTGCAAAAATATGAGATCCGAAGACAAAGATTTACAATAATCTAAAATTTTAGCCCTTTTGACAGGATGATTCAATCCCTTAACATTAAGGGAAACAACATTTAAACCAGGCATAGATGAACCAGAAAGACAAACAAATTAAGAATTAAGAATGAACGTAAGAACAGAACAGTACCATCTGACACAAAAAAGAAAAGCACCACCAGGAGATCCAAGAGGGAAGAGAAAAAAGCAAGAAGATAAGAAAAGAACAGAAAAAGAGAAAAAAAGATAGAAAAAGAGCAAGAGGAGAATGAAAAAAGAAAGAAAAAGAGACCCGTTAGGGTAGGTCTGTAAGAGACCAAACTCATACCAGGGGGAACATGGAGAGGGAAACAGAGTACCGTCAGGAAAAACAGTAGAGATAGCGAGAGATCCCAGACGAGAGAGAAGAAAGCAATAAGCTAGGGTAGTAAAGCAATAAAAGCAGACCTTACAATATACTTGAAACCGAGGGAAGAAGAACTACAATATCTAAATACAGAATAGTCAACTCGGTCAAAAATTGAAAAAAGAAAACAACAAGAGATGCAATAAGGAGGCATATCAAATACAATCTCATAAATAGAAGAAGCAAATGACGATAACTAGAAAGCGTAAAATGGTGCAAATTCAGAAATTGCAAATATATAAACACCTAGGCAATAATACATGGTACATAGTGAGAGAGAAGAAGACAATACATGTGAAAAATAAAGGAATTAAGCATAGAAATATCAAGCAATATGAAACAACAGTAGGAATAAAGCTTGCAAATTTATGAATAGTGCGAAGGTATAAACAAATCATTACTAGGTGATAAGAAGAAAAAACGAGGAAGGGAACCATAAAATAGTGACAGTATAAGGAAATAAAGAAACACAAACCAAGAGAATAAGCATCAAGAAAACAGTTGACGCTAACGGCCCGAACTTCCGACAGAAACAGACGTATAAGCGGACACCAAAAAGGAAAGAATAAAGAACCGCCAAAGTGGGGAAACAGAAAAGTACAACATGAACAAAGGTCAGCAAATATGATACTCACAAACAATGAGCTAAAAATCAACCATAACACGGAGAATAGTCATGAAAGACAAAATGGCCACAAACTAATACTGGGAAAAAGTGGAAGGAAGACCAATAACACGTCAGGCTAAAGCCAACAAGTGACAGACAAGTCACATGGAGACCAAATAGCAACCCGCGACCAACAAATAAAACGAAAAAACCAAGACAGATGGCAGCCAGCAAGACGCACTAAACCACGAGAAACAAAAAAGACAAAAGAACACTCAAAATCCAAAAGGGTCAAGCAAATATCAATGGTGGTAAAAAATACAATGTTAAACAGATATCGGAAAATATAAGACGCATGAACAAATAGCCAAAAATCACCTACAACAAGTAGAACAAACAGGAAAAACAAAATGACCACAGACAAATAGCGGAAAAAATGGAAAAATCTGATTAAAATTAAGCTAAAACGGACAAGTGACAAACAAAGCCATCGGAAAACAAGAAACAACCAGCAAACAACATATGGAGCAAGAGAACAAAGGTATATGCTACACCTCAAAACTCAGTAAACCACGTGAAATAACAAAGACAAAAAACTGAAGTCCCAGAAGAGCCAGGAGCTGAAGAAGAATCCATCTGAGATTCAAGTTGATTGTCCAAAAACGAAGAAAGATCAGCAGGTTCATCAAAAATCCGATAGCGGCCCTTGAAAGTGATACGAAACTTGGATGGACCAGCAAAGGAAAAAGGAATTTGCATGTCCAACAGACGTTTCCGCAGATTGAGAAAACCTTTCCTGCGAATTACAGTGTCTCTGGCAAAGTCCTGGGAAATATTAATCCGATGGCCCTCCCAAGACACCGACTTGACTTTCCTCATATGGGCCAACATTTGTTCTGAGTGCTGATGGCGCAGAGGTTTAAGGATAACTGCTCTGGGCGAAGTAGAGTTTTTAAGCTTGAACGTAGGCACCCGATGAGCTCTCTCAATTTCAAAGTCTTTTTGAAAGGAGATTTGAAGAGTAGCAGGAATCCATTTGGAGAGGAATTCGATCATTGAAGAAGCGGACTGCTCTGCATTTTCAGGAAGGCCAAAAATACGCAGATTGCTTCTCCTATTACGATCCTCCTGCTCTGTAAGGTCTCTGCGTAAGGCCGCCATTGAGCGTTCTAGTTGGAGAAAAGATCTCGAATGTTAGTGTGAAGAGTCTTCTACCACACTGATACGAGATTTAGCATTCGTAACCCTGACAGACAAGGCTTTAAAGTCATTCCTGATAGCAGCCCCCTCAACATTGCAGTAAGTCGGTATTTGTTTTAGTAGACTGCGCAATATCATGGACGGCATTAAGGCGTGACAGAATAACATCCAAAGTGGAATTAGTATCCTTCTGAGAGGATTCAGGAGAGGGGGACTGTTGCTTAAAACGTTTCTAAGTCCCCTTAGAGTCTTTCGCAGTAGGGGAAGGCCCCATGGTCTCCGCCATAAGAATAGACCACAATCGACAGCTCAAAAACCCCCCCACCAAAATTACTTGAGGTTAATATAGTTGAGCAAGGACCAAAAATCAACAAAAAACAAAAGTTTACTAAGTGCCAGGAAGAAAAAGCCCCATAGGCGTAGATTAAGTCCAGGAGATCAGCGTACCAAATGGCGGACCATAGCAGGTGAAGGACACAAGAAAAGAAGCCAAAGAGACCTTAGAGCGCCAAAAACAAAGTGCGCCACATAATAAGCAACGTCGCAATCAGGTCATAAGGCACGAATCCCTCAAGGAAGGCAGGGAACCATCATAAAGGAATCAAGTGAGGTGAGAAAAGCAGCCAAAAAACCATGGAAGATAGTAAGCAGAAATAACTCCAGGTAGTATATAACGACTGCAGAGGGCCATCAAAATGAAAATATAATAAACGTCACCTCAATGTTCTGCCTGAACATGTTGCGCTGAAAGTCCAGAGCCCTGTCTCTCAGAAAACGAGCGACTCCACCGCAGAAACAAAATGGCGGCCACTCACTGAAGTGCTGGCAGTGAGGACTATGAGGGAGAAAAAAGGCAGTTTCAGCCGTCGTACGTTGTGGCAAGAGACAGGAGAGCGTTCACGGCACCTTCCGCCACTTCATGGCCGTAGCTGGGGAGAAAATATGCAGGAACGTGCTCGCAAATCAACCCGACCGTCTCCGTCTCCCTGGAGCTCAAGCGCGGCACGCCATCTCGTAGCGGCGCGCAAGCCACGCCCCCATGGGCTTTTGATTATTGACTGAAAAGAGCGGCTAGAAATATGAAACGCTGAGTGCCTTACTTCCAACAACTACACAACTGTGAATTTAGGAAGAGGTCTGCTGCAAATTTTTCCAAACTTTGTTTTCTCATACTTTGTGATATTAAACTATTTAAAAACACATGAATTGCTTATGCGGTCTGCAAACTTAATTGTATTCTTTCTATTAAAGATATGTTGACATGCAATTTCAAAAGACAATTCTTCTGTACCTTAGCAGGATCAATGTAAACGCTTAAAGTTATGTTTGGTGTTTAGCCTATGAAGCCGCCCCTCCTCTATTGGGGGATGAGGAGGGTGTGGATTACCAACACTGAGGGGAGCCATAACTTTTGGCAAGAATAGCACCTGAGCCCACAAAACCAACTTTTCAGAGAAAAATAAGTCATATGGCAGATGCACTGAAAGTGCCTGGAGTTCAATAATTCGACAAGCTGACATAATTGCAATGAAGAACATGTTTAGAAACTATGCATCGGCTTGGAGGGATTGGTTATGAGAACATTCAAGACCGAGTTAAGGTCCTAGTGTGGCATCACAAACAGGTGATGGTGGAACAGATGTATCAACATAAAAAATTGTAGTTTTAACCTGCCTCTGATTGCATAATTTATCACCTGTTTTGTGTTTAAATTTGAGGTTTTTACTTGCCTGTGACTGTTTTACTTTATCCTGTTGAATTGTGAGATTTGTAGTCCAAACTCTGTAGTTTTTTCCCTCTCATTCCCCATGACTATCTGTTTTTCCCTCCAAATTTCTTCCTTGCTCTGTGCTAAGACCTGTATGTTAAGCAGTCCCCCCCCCGAGCAAAAGGATATTCTACATCAGAGAGAGAACAACGGGTGCTCTGAGACAGCAGTAATCGACTGTGACCTATTTAGGCTCTGTTTATAGGGATTGTGCGCACTCATTTTTGGCTAGGAAAGTGAGTACATTTTTATACAAACAGTATTGTTAGAGGACAAAGTTTGTTAGGCCCTTACCTTCAGAATTCCATATTGTGGAATGAAATAAACAAGGACCCCCTGAACCATGAATAAAATGATTTCTAGGACAGGGAAATAATATATGCAAAGTAACAATCCTAGGCAATCAGCATGATCAATAATAAATAGATAGCACAATAAGTACAGAAAAATATGCAATATATAGAGAAAGTAGGCAAAGGAATATATAACCCCAAAGTGCAAATGTATGCAATTTTTTAATAAAAAATTAGTTTAAAATCCAATCACATAATTCATTACAATATTACATTGCAATACAAAAATATTTTTTATAGTGTACAATCATAAAATGTTTAAACGAAAAAAGTGGCATATAAATCACAATTTTGTATCCGATGCGCGTTTCGGCGTACAACAAACGCCTTCTTCAGGAATAGCCACAGTATTCTAAGAAAAGAGTGTTTAAAAAGATACATCAAATTAGCAACATTGCATCAAGTAGCGTGCCCTGTGACCTTGACTAACAGGTCATGTGACCTCGCCGGTAGAAAACGACTAGAGCAAGTCATATCAGCCTTAGGGGTTTCCTGTGAAACATTAGGACTGTATCTTTTTCCCTTTTTCCTCTCTGCTTCCCCTCCCTCTCCTCTATACTTGAGAGTTAAATACTAGCATCTTTAATTGTTTTTCATTAAGGAATTGAGTTAGGGAATGAGATTTGTGACTGCCTGACTAGAGCTGAGTCTCAAGTCCTTTATCTTTTTTCTTTGCATTCTTGCTATGATGATGGGCACTCAAACATGTGTTATTGTATAATATGCATATATGAAAGTTGATAGAATGTAGGTGTTGATTTTCTCAAGTGCATATGGCCAATAGAATTGTTTATTAATCATTGAAGGTTGATTATCAACTTAGGATTTGTTTTTATTATAGAATTGATACAATGTTGCTAATTTGATGTATTTTTTAAACACTCTTTTCTTAGAATACTGTGGCTATTCCTGAAGAAGGCGTGTGTTGTACGCAGAAACGCGCGTCGGATACAAAATTGTGATTTATCTGCCACTTGTTTCGTTTAAACATTTTATGATTGTACACTAAAAAAAATATTTTTGTATTGTAATGTAATATTGTAATGAATTATGTGATTTGATTTTAAACTAATTTTTTATAAAAAAAATTGGATACATTTGCACTTTGTGGTTATATATTCTTTTGCCTACTTTCTCTATATATTGCATATTTTTCTGTACTTATTGTGCTATCTATGTACTATTGATCATGCTGATTGCCTAGGATTGATACTTTGCATATATTATTTCCCTGTCCTAGGAATCATTTTATTCATGGTTCAGGGGGTCCTTGTTTATTTCAATTCTATTACCCACAGCTTGTCTGTGCAGGGCTGGTTGTCTTCTACATTTTGTGATAAATTATCGCACAAGTTACTACTTGTGTAACGATATATCTGTAAGAGACATTAGTTAGTGATAGATTCCTTACCTTAGAATATCCCCAGGCGTCAGACTGGATCCGGAAAGTTTTGCGTAGCAGTACCCTTGCGCGTCGGTAGGCGTCGTCTGCGGCTCCGCGTCCGTCGTCAGCGTCGTGGGCGCCGTGATGACGTCGTCGGGGTACTTAGACGCCGCCTCCGCGTGCTGACGTCAGTTCTTAGCCACAGCTTTTCCGCGCCAGAAGCGCAGAGCCATGACAAAAACCGACACTGGTGCCAAGAAACTAGGGCCCTGAAAGGGGATGACCTTAACCCTAGATATCGGTTCGCAGAACGGGGAGGATGGGTGGGTCAGTAAGGAATCTATCACTAACTAATGTCTCTTACAGATATATCGTTACACAAGTAGTAACTTGTGCATCTGAAAGAGACACGTTAGTGATAGATTCCTTACCTTAGAATAGATACCCCAGCAATACCATCCCCGTGGTGGTGGGTCTGCGAACCAATATTTACACCAGAAAGTCCTGGAGAACGGAACGGCCGAAGTAGCCATCCCTCCGGACTTGACTGTCCAGGCAGTAGTGCCTCGCAAACGTGTGCAACGAGGCCCACGTAGCTGCCTGGCAAATGTCCTGCAAGGGCACACCGCGGCCCAAGGCAGTTGTAGTGGCCGTGGCTCGAGTGGAATGAGCCCTCAGCCCAACAGGGGGTTCCTTCTTAGCCAAGGAGTAACACGCCTGGATGCACATGATAATCCATCGAGAAATGGTCCTCTTGTGCACCGCTCTCCCTTTCTTAGCGCCCGCGTACCCAACAAAGAGTTGATCATCCACCCGGAACTGGCGTGTGCGATCCAGATAGAACGAGAGTGCACGTTTTGGGTCCAGACGGTGGAGCCTCTCCTCCTCTCTCGAGGGGTGCGGAGGCGGAGAGAAGGTGGGCAATGTGATGGACTGCCCAATGTGGAAGGCCGTGACTACCTTAGGCAAGAAGGAGGGCCTAGTCCTCAAAACAACCTTGTCCGGATGGACTGAAAGGAAAGGAGGCTTACAAGAAAGAGCCTGGAGCTCACTCACTCTCCTGGCAGAGGTGATGGCTACCAGGAAGGCAGTGTTCAAAGAAAGAAGGCGAAGAGGATAGTTGTGAAGTGGCTCAAAAGGAGCGCACATCAGAAATGTGAGAACCAGGTTCAAGTCCCACTGAGGCATCACGAAGGGAACAGGAGGAAAAGTATGAGTGATGCCCTTCAGGAATCGATTTTACAATAGGGGACTTGAACAAAGAAGGTTGGTCAGGCAGCCTCAGAAAGGCTGAAAGAGCCGAAAGATAGCCCTTGATAGTGCCCAGAGCAGAGCCCTGCTGGGCAAGAGAAAGAAGGAAGAGAAGAACCTCAGAGAGAGGGGCATTGAGGGGATCCACAGCCTTTGTTGTGCACCATGCCACAAATCTGTTCCACCTGCAGGCGTATACCGTCTTTGTGGAGGGACGCCTGGCTGCCAGAATGATGTTGCAAACTTCAGGAGGCAAGTCAAATGGCCTCAACTGTCGCCGCTCAATCTCCAAGCATGGAGGTGGAGACTGGACAGGTTCGGGTGGAGGACCGGGCCCTGCTGCTGCGACAGAAGGTCCTCCTGAAGAGGCAGACAAACCGGGGGATCGACTGACATACTGAGTAGCTCGGGATACCAGTACCTTCGTGCCCAGTCCGGAGCCACAAGGATGACTTGTGCCCGGTCGCGCTTGATCTTCTTCAGCACTCTGGGCAGAAGTGGTATAGGCGGAGAGGCGTACAACAGACCGCACCTCCACTCGCGACGAACACTGTCTCCGAGCGAGTGCCGCCTTGGAAATTCCAACGCGCAGAACTGATGACATTGCGCGTTCTCTTCGGTGGCGAATAGATCTAACCAAGGCTCTCCCCATCGCAGAAAGAGGCCTTGCGCCACGTCCGAGTTCAGACGCCATTCGTGATCCATCGAGCAGCGACGGCTGAGTTCGTCCGTCCTGGCGTTCGGGGAACCTGCCAGGTGTTGAACCACCAGAGTCACGCCCTGATGTTCCAGCCATTGCCAGAGGCGCAGAGCCTCCTGGCATAGGGTCCACGACCCCACCCCGCCCTGTTTCTTGCAGTACCACATGGCGGTGGTGTTGTCCGTGAACACCTGCACTGCACTCCCTCGGACAGACGGGAGGAATGCTTTCAGTGCCAGACGAATCGCCCGCAGCTCCAACAGATTGATATGGAGCCGGGACTCCGCCGGAGACCAGAGTCCTCTGATCTCCGCCTCTCCCAAGTGGCCTCCCCAGCCCTGGAGGGACGCGTCCGTCACAACCACGTGCTCCGGTTGGGGAAGGGAGAGAGATCTGCCGTTGACCCAATCGCGGTCCGTGAGCCACCACTGCAGCTGTCTCGCAGTGCCCTCCGAGATCAGGACATGGTCGGACAGGTTGCCCCGGTGCTGGGCCCACTGAAACTTCAGGTCCCACTGCAGAGCCCGCATCCGCCACCGTGCTTGATGCACCAGAAGGATGCAGGAGGCCATCAGCCCCAGAAGCCGCAGCGTCAACCTGACCGAAACCCGGGATAACGGCCCGAAGATCGGAATCAGGGCCTGTATATCCCGAACCCGCTGTTCGGGCGGGTAAACCCGAAACTGAGCCGAGTCGAGAACCGCTCCGATGAAAAGGAGCTTCTGAGAGGGGCACAGGTGTGACTTCCGCACATTGATGGAAAATCCCAGCCGGTGCAGGAGATCTGCCGTAGTCTGGAGGTGGGTGACGACTGCCTGGGGCGAGCCCGCCTTCAACAACCAGTCGTCTAGGTAGGCGAAGACTGAAACCCCTAACCTGCGCAGGTGAACTGCGACCACCGCCATCACCTTCGTGAACACCCGTGGGGCGCTGGTAAGGCCGAAGGGGGGCACGGTAAACTGAAAGTGCTCGAGGCCTACCGTGAACCGCAGGTAACGCCGGTGGGCCGGCAAGACGGGGATGTGGAAGTATGCGTCCTGCAAGTCCAACGCTACCATCCAGTCTCCTGGGTCTAGGGCAGCCAAGACCTGAGCCAGTGTCAGCATTTTGAACTTCTCCTTCCGGAGGAAGCCGTTGACGTTCCTCAGATCCAAGATAGGGCGTAGGCCCCCTTTGCCCTTCTTGGGTACCAGGAAGTAGTGGGAGTAGCAAATACGTACTACTTCTTGCCCAGGAACGCACTCGATGGCCCCCTTGGCCAAGAGGGCCGAAACTTGCTCCTGCAGGAGCCGCAAGTGATACCACGATACGCAGTGGTGTTGCGGTAGCATGGCTTGAGGGGTCGTCTCGAAGGGGAGGTAGTAGCCCCTTCGGACGATCTGCAGCACCCACCTGTCCGAAGTGACTGTGCGCCAGTGAGAGTGGTGATGGCGAACCCTGCCTCCCACTGGAGTCACATGGGCCGAAAAGCACGGACTAGGAGGGTTTAGAGGCGGATGCTGCGGGGGCAGGTGTGGACTGGCTCCGCTTGTTTCCCCGACCGCCTCCACGGAGGTTTCCACGGCCGCCGCCGCGCTGGACGACAGTTTGCGGCGAGTGGCTGGCGGCGCGTGTGGGGACGCCCCTTCCTTGGCCACGAAAGAAGCGAAAGGCACCCACTTGCTGGCGCGGGGCCGAGAGGCCCAAGGACTTGGCCGTAGCCCTGGAGTCCTTAAAGCGCTCAAGCGCGTGGTCTGCCTTGTCGCCAAAGAGGCGACAGCCATCGAACGGCATGTCCATGAGTGTATTTTGGACGTCTGCCGAGAAGTTCGCGGATCTCAGCCAGGCGTGGCGTCGTATCGCCACCGTCGTAGCCATCGCTCTGCCCAGCGAGTCAGTAGTATCCAGTCCGCACCTGATTGAATACTTCGCTGCGTCCCGGCCTTCCAGTAGGGCTTGGCCGAGTATGGCCCGTACCTCCAACGGACACTCTGGCAGCACTTCTGCCACCGTTTCCCACAGAGAGTGGGTGTAACGGCCCAAGAGGCATGCGGTGTTGGAAGACCGCAGTCCCAAGCTAAGGGACGAGAACACCTTTTTGCCATAGGCCTCGTACCTCTTGGATGAAGTTCGTGCACAAAATGGAACACGTAGAATGGGGCCCAGGTTAATCACAGGGCACCATGGATAGGATTAAACAAGCAAAGTAATGGTGACAAGGATAGTTTAAAATAAACTAACTTACCACGTGGTAAATATCAATGTTGCCACGGGTTGCAGTGAGCGGTTAATAAAGCAATGGTTCGTTCCTGTGGGTCAAAGGGGAGCCAGTCACTCTAAATTATTAGAATTATTGGTGAAAACATTGCATAGGTTAAGGACGAAAAATCTGGCGGCTTACCCGGGAAATGGGAAGACGCACATGGGACCGGCGGTAATTCTGAAGTCCGGGGAATCTGTTAGGTAGATTAAACAGGTGTAAATTAAGTTTCCAAGACTCCCAGTAACCGGATGGTAACCTTAATGTAGAAAAGTAACCCGATATCAGTGACTTACTTGAAATTGCCGACTGAATCCGACATAGGACGCCGCTCTAACTCACGATGGCGAGCCGCTGTTCCTGTTAGTCATATCACTATGGAAACCGTACCACGCGGTGTGTGGTAGGCGTATAGAGGTGGAAAAAAGACTGCGGTTGCGTTCGAAATCGAACCAGAGAGGTGTTGAATATGAAGATTATTTGGCGAATTTAAAGTTAGCATATTGGAATACATTACATAGAAGTACTGGATAATTTGTCATTCGTGAATTATTAAAAAGTATTTGGCCAATTCAATGATATTTCGGATACACTGCATCAATAAATATTAAAGCACACCGAGAGGCCCGAAGGGCTAGTATACAGAATGAATGGTAATTATGACATCAATTCCACACTAGCACAAGTGTGTACGCCTTGGTAGGATTATACCATACATAATTAGTGACCACAGCTACAGTGACATGCGATGTTAAATAGAACAATTAATTTCTAGTTATCTAGGTGGCGTACCTCCAACATTGGGGTAAAAGCCATTCCAGACAAAGAGAGAGATAAACTGTGTCATGATTACGTTGTCACAATCACTATGGCGCACCTCTCACATGAGGGTGAAGGCCAGTTCAATTCATGGTGATGTTTATACATAGTGTTAGTGATGTTTGGCATGTGTTGATGTAGCGGGAGAACAACAATCATGGTAACGTTGCCAATTGTGAGAAAGAGCTGTCATGCTCATTCAGGCCAGTTTCGATAGAGTCAAAGAAGTACATCCATTTTAATTCACGTGTATTTAGGATACCCGTGATGTTGCCACCTCGTGGGCCTAGGGCAGCTTTCTCTATTACCACCCATTTAAGGCTATCCGGGGAATGTCCCGCACCCTTAAAATGGTCTACTAGGGGAGCCCCCTGTACTTCGCATCTAATCCTACTCATGTGCTGTAGAATTCTAGCTGTCACCTTTTGCTGTGTTTGTCCAATATAGATTTTATCGCACGGGCAAGTTATTGCGTAGATAACATTAGCAGAGTTGCAATTGCTGTGTGTCTTAAGCACGATTCTGTGTTGACGATGTTGGAATTCCTTGGTCTGGATAGCAGTGTCGCAGGCTTTACAATGCCCACATCTGGAATGTCCGACCACTGGGGGTAAATCCCACAATGAAGTGATAGTGGGCTCTTCAGGTGTTGGAAGGAGTGACCGTACTACAAAGTTCTTAATACTTTTGGCTTTCTTGAAAGCGTGTAGGGGAATTTCAGACTGGTCGATATCATCCGATATGAGTTGCCAATGCTGATTAATTATACGCTTGATCTTGTTGCTTTTAGTGTTGAAGGTGGTTACACAGACAATCCTTTTTTCCAGTTGATCACTTTTGTCTTTGGCTACAAGTAGTTCGTCTCTGGGGTAAAACCAGGCACGTTTGCGTGATTTCTTCACCAGACGTCTTGGATACCCGCGTTGTTGCAGTCGGTTTGCAAGGTCCTCTGATTGTGTAAAGTAATTTTCTTTGCTGGAGCAATTCCTACGGATCCGTAGGAATTGCCCAAAGGGCAAATTGTCACGAAGCGCCCTGGGATGGTGACTATTGTATTGCAACAGCGAATTTCTTTCAGCCGGTTTGCGGTATAGTGTGGTAAGTAGTATCCCTGATTCCTCATAGATGGTGATATCTAGAAAGTTGATGGTATGGTTGTCCGACTGGATCGTAAAATTCAGATATGAGGACTGATGATTTAGCCATGTGAAGAAAGAGGATAATTCTTCCTGATTACCATTCCAAATTAATAGAATGTCATCAATGTATCGCATCCAGAGACCCAAATGGTCTCTGAATGGATTGACTTGATTAAGAACAGTGTCTTCCTCGAAGGCTGCCATGTAAAGTATTGCCACATCCGGGGCAAAGGGAGCCCCCATTGCTCCAGCAAAGAAAATTACACAATCAGAGGACCTCGCAAACCGACTGCAACAACATTGATATTTACCACGTGGTAAGTTAGTTTATTTTAAACTATCCTTGTCACCATTACTTTGCTTGTTTAATCCTATCCATGGTGCCCTGTGATTAACCTGGGCCCCATTCTACGTGTTCCATTTCAGACACAAGCTTTATGGCAGGATCCAATATGATGGTGGCTCTCGACCACACTCTGTAAAACCACGTTTCAAGGTATTCTACCACCTTACATTATCTCGCTATTGAGATCGCCAGAACCTACCTCCCCTCAGGGCCTTTTCCTCGGCTCCTAAACGCTCGCTCCAACTATTGTGTTTTTTACTCTTTCAGATGGGATTTGCTCCACCCTGAACCCGTCTACTAATTTAAGTTCAAATATGACAATCAATGGTCCCCATTATTGTGTCGATATTCCATCAATCGTTTTAATGAATTATCTAACCAAAAACTTGCTCAATTATGTGTGCTTACTTTGGTGCAGTTATCATGAGGCATGTCCCATTATTTTGGAATGTAATTCTTTATTTTATACACCGAATTAGGTTGCCTGCCCCCCCCTTCTCTGTCCTGATGAAGACCCCACAGCAAGGGCACAACTAATCCCTGCAATATTTAGAGGGTCGAAACGTCGACAACCACCTATTTGACCATCAACTTCACGCCACCATTTGTTTCATTCATTGTTCTATGTGAAGTATGATTCCCTAACCTAATTGTGATGAACCATTGGTCCACTATACTGTATATGATTCATAAATACAGTGTCTTTGATTCATTGATTTTACTGTCACGTAATCCTTTCCATCACCTTATCCTCACCTGATCACCCACCACCACCTCTCCCCCCATTTTTCCCTGGGGCACTGTACAACCAATTGCATTTATTGATTTGTTCTTGTGTATATTCAGTATACCCAGTCCCGTTGTGAATAAAACAATGTGGACTCATTTATTGTTTATGTAATTAATTGTTGGGATTATTCACATCACTTCACACTCACGCTGGGACCCCTCCCTCTCAGTACGTTTCAAAAAGGAGGCTAAATCCTTCCTCATGGGTAAATTCCTTGGCTAAACCCGTTCCACAACCACCTCAGAGAATATTACCCTCATCCTGCGACGTCCCCCCACCAAGAAACTAGGGGTCTGTCTTCAGTAATTGTAAATGTAATGTTATCCTTGTATTCCTCCGTCCCTCTGGTACCCAGCACCCCTCCCCCCTAATGTACAGTACTCTTGTGATATCCTGCCTATTGTATAACTCCTTGACTTTGTAAAGCGCTCTGATGTACAGTATTCTTGTGATATCCTCCCTATTGTATAACTTTCTGACTCTGTAAAGCGCTCTGATACCCTAACGGGTCAAGTTCACGCTCCATAAAACACTAAAATAAAATAAAAATAAAATAAAACCTAGCAGTAGGGTTAAGGCAGTGCCTTCCCCCCTGACTCAGAGTGAGGATCAGCCTTCTGAGGAAGCTGATTGTGAGCCTGAAGCAGGAACTGTCCCAGAGGAGCTTGAGCCTAATCAGGTTGAGTTCTTAGGGACAGGGGGCCCTCCCAGGGCAGATCCGAGTCAGGCACAGTTTTTTTTTTTAGGATTTGTAATGCGCGTAGCTGCCTCAGCAACGAGGCGTCCCAGCGCAACCAGAAACCCCTGAGTCCAGGGCCGAACAGTGAGACAGCAAGAGATTAGACTACTTGCGAGGGAAAGAGCCAGGTCTTTAAGGCTTTTCGAAATGCCAAATGGTTCGGCAGTTGAGCTGCCCTTCTCTTGAACCCCTCAGACAGCAAGCTGCTGCTGAGGCTGCTGGGACCCCTACAATCTACTGGGAAGATGGACTCATGTATTCAGAGGGTAGAGACCCCAAACCTGGTGAATCCAGGAGGTTGGTCATACCTTTGGCATTCAGGGGCTTCCTTTTGACACTAGCCCATGATATTCCCTTAGCAGAACACCTGGGCCAGAACAAGACTTGGGGCAGAATTGTCCCTCATTTTTACTGGCCCCACAAGTCCTAAGACACCAAGGAGTTTTGGCACTCCTGTGTAACCTGCCAAGCCAGTGGCAAAGCAGGTGGCACTACAAAGGCCCCCCTTATACCACTGCCGGTAGTGGGGTTTCCCTTTGAACCTGTAGGGATTGACATTGTTGGACCAATTGATCCCCAAACTGCATCTGGGCACAGGTTTATCCTATTGGTAGTGGATCATGCCTTTAATTACCCAGATATTTAACAACAAGGGGTGGTGATGGACAGAGTTTCTGAATTAAGCAGAATACTCTCACCCAGTCAAGAGATCAGGGCTAGATCCAACACCGTTTTTTAGCTCACTGCACCATCCCAGCTCAGAACCTGGCTATATGCAAATTAGTCTGTTCCTGTCCCAGTACATGATGGGAACAGGGCAAACCAAACTACCAAGCCAATTCTTACACTGGGAAGGAAACAAGCTTCCGGGGACCGGTTTCTGGCATTTCAGCTGCCGTCGGCCCGGCTTGCTTGAATCCTGATGGTGCAATGAGCAAGGGACTCAAATCTGAGTATACCCTACCACGCTTATGGTGGACAAAATATTTAACAACAAGGGGTGGTGATGGACAGAGTTTCTGAATTAAGCAGAATACTCTCACCCAGTCAAGAGATCAGGGCTAGATCTAACACCGTTTTTTAGCTCACTGCTAAATAACGGTGATGGATCAAGCCCTGATCTTTGGACTGGGTAAGAGTGGTCTTCTTAATTCAGACACTCTGTTCATCACCACCCCCCTTTTCTGAATCGTTTTTGGCCACTATAGGTGTGGCAGGATATACTCAGACATGAGTCCCTTGCTCACTGCACCATCAGGATTCAAGCAAGCCGGGCCGACGACGGCTGAAATGCCAGAAACCGGTCCCCGGAAGCTTGTCTCGTTTCTGGTGAAGAATTGGCTTGGTAGTTTAGTCTGCCCTGTTCCCATGATGCACTGGGCCAGGGACAGACTGATTTGCATATAGCCAGGTTCTGAGCTGGGATGGTGCAGTGATCTAAATAACAGTGATGGATCAAGCCCTGATCTTTGGACTGGGTAAGAGTGGTCTGCTTAATTCAGACACTCTGTTCATCACCACCCCCTTTTCTGAATCGTTTAGTTACCCAGAGGCAATTTCCCTTAGGACCACTACAGCACCTGTTGTGGCAAGAGCCCTCTTGGGGGTTTTCTCAAGAGTGGGTTTCCCTAAGGAGGTAGTATCTGACTGAGGTGCAAACTTTATGTCTAGCTACTTGACTGCACTGTGGAAGGAGTGTGGAGTGAACTAAAAGTTTACCACACCCTATCATCCACAGTGCAATGGTCTAGTTGAAAGGTTCAACAAGACCTTAAAGGGTATGATTAAGGGTCTCCCAGAACAGCTCAGGCGGAGTTGGGATATCCTGCTACCCTGGCTTTTGTTTGCATACAGGGAGAATCCACAAAAGGGGGTTGGCTACAGCCCATTTGAACTTCTGTTTGGGCACCCTGTCAGAAGACCACTTTGTTTGGTGAAGGAGGGATGAGAGTTACCTCTCAAACCCCCTAAACAGGATATTGTGGACTATGTACTTGAACTCCGCTCCCGGAGGGCTGAGTACATGAAGCACAAGTTACTACTTGTGTAATGATATACCGGTAAGAGACATTAGTTAGTGATAGATTCCTTACCTTAGAATATCCCCAGGCGTCAGACTGGATCCGGAAAATTTTGCGTGGCAATACCCCTGCGCGCCGGTAGGCGTCGTCCGCGGCTCCGCGTCCGTCGTCGGCATCGTTAGCGCCGGAATGACGTAGTCGGACTACTTAGACGCCGCCCATGCGCGCTGATCAGTTCTGATACACAGCTTTTCCGCGCCAGATATGCAGAGCCATGATAGAACCAACACTGGTGCCATGAAACTAGGGCCCTGAAAGGGGATGACCTTAACCCTAGATATTGGTTCGCAGATCGGGGAGGATGGGTGGGTCGGTAAGGAATCTATCACTAACTAATCTCTCTTACAGATATATCGTTACACAAGTAGTAACTTGTGCATCTGAAAGAGACACGTTAGTGAAAGATTCCTTACCTTAGAAAAGATACCCCAGCAATACCATCCCTGGTGGTGGGTCTGCGAACCAATAATCACACCAGAAAGTCCTGGAGGACGGAACGGCCAAAGAAGCCATCCCTCCGGACTTGGCTGTCCAGGCAGTAGTGTCGTGCAAACGTGTGCAGCGAGGTCCACGTAGCTGCCTGGCAAATGTCCTGCAAGGGCACTCCTCGGCCCAGGGCAGTGGTAGTCACCGTGGCCCGAGTGGAATGAGCCCGCAATCCAACAGGAGGCTCCTTCTTAGCCAAGGAGTAACATGCCTGGATACACAAGATGATCCACCGAGAGATGGTCCGCTTGTGCACCGCCTTTCCCTTCTTAGCGCCCACGTAACCAACAAAGAGTTGGTCATCCACCCGGAACTGGCGTGTGCGATCCAGATAGTAAGAGAGCGCACGTTTTGGGTCCAGACGGTGGGGCCTCTCTTCCTCTTTCGAGGGATGCGGAGACGGAAAGAAGGTGGGCAAGGTAATGGACTGCCCGATGTGGAAGGCCGTGACAACCTTGGGCAGGAAAGAGGGTCTCGTCCGCAACACAACCTTGTCCGGATGGACAGAGAGGAAAGGAGGTGTAGAAGAAAGAGCCTGGAGCTCACTCACTCTCCTGGCAGAGGTGATGGCAACCAGGAAAGCAGTCTTTAAAGTAAGAAGACGGAGAGGACAGTTATGTAGCGGCTCAAAAGGAGCACACATTAGGCAAGTAAGCACAAGATTCAAGCCCCACTGGGGCATCACGAAAGGAACAGGAGGGAACATGTGTGTGATGCCCTTCAAAAACCTATTTACAATGGGGGACTTGAACAAGGAAGGCTGATCAGGTAGCCTTAAGAAGGCGGAAAGGGCAGAAAGGTACCCCTTGATAGTGCCCAGAGCAGAGCCCTGCTGGGCAAGAGAAAGAAGAAAGAGGAGAACCTCAGAAAGGGGTGCAGAGAGTGGGTCCACAGCCTTTGCTGTGCACCATAGCACAAATCTGTTCCACCTGCAGGCGTATACCGACTTTGTGGAGGGACGCCTGGCTGCCAGAATTACATTACAGACTTCGGGAGGCAAGTCAAATGGCCTCAACTGCCGCCACTCAATCTCCAAGCTTGTAGATGGAGACTGGACAGGTTTGGGTGGAGAATCGTCCCCTGCTGCTGCGACAGAAGGTCCTCCCGAAGAGGCAGACGAATCGGGGGATCGACTGACATGCTGAGTAGCTCGGGATACCAGTATCTTCGTGCCCAGTCCGGAGCCACAAGGATAACCTGGGCCCGGTCGCGCCTGATCTTCTTCAGCACTCTGGGCAGAAGTGGTATAGGCGGAAAGGCGTACCATAGACCGCAACTCATCTCGCGTCGAAAAGCGTCTACGAGCGAGTGCCGCCTTGAAAATTCCAACGCGCAGAACTGATGACATTGCGCGTTCTCTTCTGTGGCGAATAGATCTTGTGAGAAGTTGGCCTGATATATAGTGCTCACTATTCTAGTGATCACTGTGTATCATACCAAACGACCCTTATTGATGATTGGTTGTAAGTCAACCTTATAGACCAGCTATCCTAGTAGCGTGGACAAAAGCAGTCTTTAGGCTAAACTCTAGAGGGCGTGTTAAGACAGCTGTTTTAGCATCACATATACCCCTTGAACACCAGGTGAAAGGACACCACACAAGTTGTTATAAAAATAAAGGATATTTATTAATAACAAGTCTACCCTGAACTCTTTATGAGTCAGGGAGCTAAGCACAATACAAAACTCTTACGAAAATACTACAAGTTGCACAATTTACACAAATGCCCGAGGGGCACGAAAAACCATATACTCTAAAAGTGGAATGCGAAATGCTAGCAGGTGAGTAACACGATCCAGAGGCTTCAGGACCGCTAGGACTACACTACTGAACTCTAAGGTTAGGAGCAGGAGGCCTAGGGAACTCGGGTGCAGAGTGTGCACTCTCACGCGGGATGCGGGACAAAGTCTATGGATGCTAGCAATTCTAAAGTTACTGTTTCCGGACGAATCCGACTAGGTAGACTAAAAAGGAAAAAGGATCTGGACACTTGGATAGTGAACCTGCGTTGGAGCACCGAAATGCTCGGGTTACCTAGCCCAGGGGCTGCGGCTGCATAGGGTTCAAAAGACGTCGGGAATCCTCGTTGTAGTCTATGGAGCCTGAAAGAACAAGTTGCTGGCAGGCGACCAGTGAAGATGTTCGGTGTGATCCAAGGCTGGATCGGTGATGGAGACGAACTGAAAGCAGAGGGGACTCAGTTCTTAATCACTAGCCAGTGATTGTGTGGGCACCAGGATGGCACCGGATGAGGTCACCGCGATCAGGTGAGTGGGCGACGCTGGACTCTGCAGCCACACGGGCCAGGAGGCGTTGTCGGCGACCAGGCTGGAGGTGCGAGCTGTCCCACGAGGATGTCTGCTGTCGGCGATGCTGGAACCAGGATTGGAGCAACAAGCCTTGGCAAAGGCAAGCCCATGCGGTGGAGTCAAGATAGCGTCTGGAGTGGACCAGGAGGGTCCGGGGTGCTCCTCTTTTGGAAGGGAGCAAGGGCCAGTCTGGAGCACCCAGACCAGCAGTGAAAACGTCGTGGTACGTTGTCAGGAGGGTCACTAGCCAACGGGCAAGTGACCAGACAACGTGGCAAGCAGCAGAAGAGCAGAAGGGCCCCACGCAGATCTCGTGGATGCTGGGGGGCTGGACTTCGGTACTGGAGCTGCTCTGGGTTGGGGCTTCTCAAACCCCAGTGCACTCAACGTCCCTCGACGGTCGTGCTGGTTAAGCGTCGTGCAGGTTTTGAAGATGGCCGGTCCCTCAGGTCTCGTCACACCCACGAATCTCAGCTGGGCTGATGATGCAGGTAGAGGTCAGAGATGCCAGGGAATCCGGGTCTCGTCAAGCTGGTCAGTCTTGATCCGGAGGATGGACGTGCAGCAAACCGCAAATGCTTAGGTGGTGCCTGCGGGTGCAGGGTGGCTACTCCTTAGCCACAAGGGAGAGTCTTCAAAGAATGTCAAGAGTTCCTTTCGTGGAAAGTGGTTCAAGATTCAAGATGATCTAATTTGGGAAGGGGGCCCGCTCCTACCTTTATCCTAAGAAAAGGGTCTGGCACGCGACTAGGTCCTGCCCATAGGTGGGACCAGGAGGGGGGTGGTTACACCCCTCTCCCTTTGTCCGGTCTCTCCCCAGCTCAGGGACTGGGGTGCCCCTGGAACTTGTTTGAGCCGGCATATGCACAGTGAGCACCAGGGTGCCACTTGCAGTCACCTTCCTCTCAGCCTTGCCTACCTGGGATACACAAAACCCTGTCTGGGATGGTGCTAGCACCGCCCCTGACAGGAAACCCTTTGTCCGAGCTCTCCTTGCTGGAAGGACTCCCAGCAGCAGGAGGTCAGACTTGTGTCTGTGGTGGCAGCATCCATTTTGTGATGCTGAGGCTCGAGTTAACTTTAACCGGGGTTCACAGTTACATACATGTCGTGTCCCTCTAGAAGGGTGGAATGCTAACCCCGTCGCCAGAATTGGCGAGGGGTTAGTATTCCAATTCGTATGACACCTTACTCGACATGTTTTGATAAAGCGATACCAAAGTTGGCAAATAACCGCGAGGATTATAATGCACTTAAGAGTATATGGTACGCGTTATCATGGAACAGCTATTAGGACTTGGTTCCGCAAGCTGGAGATGGGCTCAGCTCATGCCAGAGCACCATCTCACATAATTCCAAGCACTCTGCCTTCAGGATTGATAAGGCCTGCCATAGGAGTGACTGATAGGAATACATGTGTCAATTTTAGGGTTAGATATAGGGATACTATATCTAAAGCAAAGGGTGATTACACCACCTTGCCCCAGCTGGCGTGCAGCCAGTTGTGTCAGATTTGGGTGGCCAGCCAGGGGTGGCATAATACATGCTGCAGCCCCTGGTAGGCCCTGGGTACACCTATGCCCTGGATACCTAAGGTATGCTGTACAGGGACTGATAAGGAGGCCCAGTACCAATTGGTAAATTCACCTAAGGCACATGTGTGTCAATTTAGAGAGAGAACAGCTAGGCTGTGGGTCTGATTAGCAGGCCCACAGCCAGGGAAAGTCGTAAACCAGTGAAGCAAAAAGCAAACATCGGGGGTGACCATAGGATTGCAGACCCCACTCTCCTACAGATCTCCCCATTGCTGAAAGAGGCCTTGCGCCACGTCCGAGTTCAGACGCCATTCGTGATCCATCATGCACCGACGGCTGAGTTTGTCCGCTCTGGCATTCAGAGAACCTGCCAGGTGTTGAACCACCAGGGTCACGCCCTGATGTTCCAGCCACTGCCAGAGGCGTAGAGCCTCCTGGCATAGGGTCCACGACCCCACCCCGCCCTGTTTGTTGCAGGTGGTCGTCCCCAGACTAAAAGAGTTCGCCTGGGGGGACAATCTCTGACGGTAAAGGGAGCTCAGATGTGGAACGCCCTGCCTGATGCTCTTAGACATGCTCCCAACCTGATCAATTTTAAAAAACTGCTAAAAACCCACCTTTTTATAGATCATGAATAGCTGATTCCCTAGTTACTCCGATTCAGTTTCTTACCCGCGCCAGGACAGTCTTGACTAACGGAGTGCGTAATAAATCTATATATAACATATAAAATAACATAACAGTACCACATGGCGTTGGTGTTGTCCGTGAACACCTGCACTACAGTCCCCAGGACAGAGGGGAGGAATGCCTTCAGTGCTAGTTGGATCGCCCGCAGCTCCAAAAGGTTGATATGGAGCCGGGACTCCGCCGGAGACCAGAGGCCTCTGATCTCCGTCCCTCCCATGTGGCCTCCCCAGTCCTGGAGGGACGCGTCCGTCACAACCACGTGCTCCGGGTGGGGTAGGGAGAAGGATCTGCCACAGACCCAATCGCGGTCCTTGAGCCACCACTGCAACTGTCTTGCAGTGCCCTCCGAGATCAAGACATGATCGGACAAGTTGCCCTGATGCTGGGCCCACTGAAACTTCAGGTCCCACTGCAGAGCCCGCATCCGCCACCGGGCGTGATGCACCAGAAGGATGCAGGAGGCCATCAGCCCCAGAAGCCACAGCGTCAACCTGACGGAGACTCGGGATAAAGGCTGAAATATCGGAATCAGAGCCTGAATATCCCGAACCCACTGTTCGGGAGGATAAACCCGAAACTGCACCGAGTCTAGAACCGCTCCGATGAAGAGGAGCTTCTGAGAGGGACACAGGTGCGACTTCGGCACGTTGATGGAGAACCCCAGCAAGTGCAGGAGGTCGGCCGTAGTCTGGAGGTGGCTGACGACTATCTGGGGTGAGCCCGCCTTCAACAACCAGTCGTCGAGGTAGGGGAAGACTGACACCCCTAACCTGCGCAGATGAGCTGCGACCACCGCCATCACCTTCGTGAACACCCGTGGGGCACTGGTAAGGCCGAAGGGGAGCACGGTAAACTGAAAGTGCTTGTGGCCTACCGTGAACCGCAGGTAATGCCGGTAGGCCGGCAGGACGGTAATGTGAAAATAAGCGTCCTGTAAGTCCAACGCTACCATCCAGTCTCCAGGGTCTAGGGCAGCTAAGACCTGAGCCAAAGTCAGCATCTTGAACTTCTCCTTCCGGAGGAAGCCGTTGACGTTCCGTAGGTCCAAGACAGGGCGTAGACCCCCTTTGACCTTCTTGGGTACCAGAAAGTAGTGGGAGTAACAACCACACCCTACTTCTGGCCCAGGAACGCGCTCAATGGCCCCCTTGGCCAAGAGGGCCGTGACTTCCTCTTGCAGAAGTTGCAAGTGATCCCCCGACACGCGGTGGAATTGCAATGGCATGGCTGGAGGGGTTGTCTCGAATGAGAGGGAGTAGCCCCTTCGGACGATTTGCAGCACCCACCTGTCCGACGTGACAGTGCGCCAGTGGAAGAGGTGATGGCGAACCCTGCCCCCCACTGGCATCACATGGGCCTGAAAACACGGACTAGGAAGGTTTTGAGGCAGGTGCTGCGGAGGGAGGTGTGGAGTGGCCTCGCCGTTGTCCCCAACCGCCGCCACGGCGGTTCCCACTGCCGCCACCGCGCTGTTGAACATTCTGCGGGGCGTGGCTGGCAGCAGGTGTGGGGGCGCCCCTTCTGTGGCCACGAAAGGAGCGAAAGGCACCCGAATGCTGGCGTGGGGCCGCGAGGCACAAGGACTTGGCCGTAGCCCTGGAGTCCTTAAAACACTCAAGCGCATGGTCTGCCTTGTCGCCAAAGAGGCGACGGCCATCGAACGGCATGTCCAGAAGAGTGGCCTGGACATCGGCTGAAAAGTTGGCGGACCTCAACCAGGCGTGGGTCGAACCGCCACCGTCGTTGCCATAGCCCTGCCCAGTGAGTCCGTGGTATCCAGCCCACACCGGATGGAATATCGTGCTGCATCTCGGCCCTCCACAAGGGCTTGGGCAAGTTTAGCCCGGACCTCCTCCGGACATTGTGGCAGCACATCCGCGACCGTGTCCCACAGGGTGTGGGTGTAGCGGCCCAAGAGACATGCGGTATTGACAGACCGCAGCCCCAAACTCAGGGACGAGAACACTTTCTTCTCAAATTGTTCATATCTCTTGGATTCCCGATCGGGCGGAGCCGTCAGGAATGCGGTCTGGGAAGTGGAGGCCTGGATGACCAGGCTCTCGGGAGTGGGATGGGTGGACAAAAAGCAAGGGTCGCCGGGGCCGGGCGGTAGCGTCTGGCCATGTTCCTATCCACAGGCAGACCTGTGGCGGGCTTGGACCAAGTGCCCACAAGAACGTCACACAAGGCCTCATTAAACGGCAGCAGAGGCTCATTGAAGCTTGCCTGCGGTTTAAGGACCTCAGTGAGGAGGTTAGTCCTCACGGTCGCGAAGGGGAGCTCAAGGTTTAAGGCCTTGGCCGCCCTCATCAACACTACACTGTAAGCAGCCCCCTCCTCCGTAGCCACTGTGGGAGGGGAGACAAATCCAGTGTCTGGCGAAGTGTCAATTCCACTGGCCTCCCCAAGCTTATATGTCCAGTCCTGTTGAGACTGGCAGTCTTGTACCAGAGGGTCAACAGACCCCTCCCAATCACCTTCGTCACCCATCTCCTGCAGAGCAGGGGCATCAGACGGGGCCGTCTCGTGGAAATAGAAATCTCCAAAGGCCGTCGGAAGCGGCGCCCAGCAGCGCCGCTCCGGTGCCAAAACCGAACCGAAGTGAGGATTGGGGACGGTGTCCACAATGGGCGCCGGGGGTGACACCCGCAGGGCCGGCACCGGTGAGGTAGTGAGGTCGACCGGCGATGACCCGGATCCGGAAGCGGATCCAGAGAGGGCCTGCGGCTCCGGGACCGAAGTCGTTGGCGGTGCGGGCCTAAGCACCCGACGGCGTCGGAGCCGAAACACTCGACATGCTAGGCCCCCCAGCCGGGGCCGCTGGGCCCGGAGGCGCCACGGGACCCGGCTGAGAAGGGAGGGACCTCATGGCCATGAGGTACCGCTCGACCTCCTCTGGCGACGCGCCATGCCCAGGGACCCGAAGGTGTGGGGCAGGCGGCGACGCCTGCGACTCCGTTGGAGCCGCGTGGGTGGTGTCACCCGAACCCCCGGCCGCATCGTGCGAGCGTCGGGGTGGGTCGGAGGAACGAAGACGTCTCTCCGACCTCTCATGCCTCTTACCTGAGGACTTGGATCCTGACGACCGATGTCCACTCCCGGAGCTGTGAGGACTCCGACCCCGCGACCGGTCCCTCGACCTCTTGTGTGACCGGGACCTGGAGCGGCGCAGGCCGACTGCCGGAGCTCGAGTCCCTTACGGGACCGCTCCCACCTAGCTTTAGACATCAGGGCCCGGCAGTCGGAGCAGGTGCGGTCGTCGTGGTCCAGGCCTAAACACTTCAGGCACTGGCGATGGGGGTCGGTAACCAACATCAGTCGGTCACACTTGGAACAGGGTTTGAACCCGGGCATCCCTACCGGCACCGTCGGAGTCAAAGACTTGAGTAGAGAAATGATCAAAAAGATCAAAAAGTTTAGTAAAAAAATGACTAAGGGGTAGAGCTTCTCCGGATCTGCGCTAACTGGCGCGGAAAAAAGAAGAACTGATGTCAGCGCGCATGGGCGGCGTCTAAGTACTCCGACGACGTCATTCCGGCGCTAACGACGCAGACGACGGACTCGGAGCCGCAGACGACGCCTACCGGCGCGCAGGGGTATTGCTACGCAAACTTTTTCGGATCCAGTCTGATGCCTGGGGATATTCTAAGGTAAGGAATCTATCACTAACGTGTCTCTTTCAGATAAAGGCAACTAAAAACCTTGAGGCTAGCGAGTATTACAGAAAGCCTGGCATGACCAAAAGGCTGTACTGACTGTTTACTAGCCAGGACAGAAAGTGTGGGTGTTGGAGCCTGTGGCCCCAGCAGCTCTCCAAGACAAGTGGAGTGGGCCCACACTATTGTTGAACAGAAGGGAGAGGTTACCTATTTGGTAGATCTTGGAACTCCCAGGAGCCCCCATAGGGTGCTTCATGTCAACAGACTAAAACCATATGTTGACATTGCAGACATGGGCTTGCTCATGGCTACTGATAAAGGACAGGAGGAAGAGAGTGACCCTCTCCCAAACCTGCTCTCTCAGAACCCTGATGATGGATCAGTTGAAGGAGTAGCCTTCGCAGGCAGCCTCACTGATCAGCAGCAAACTGATTGCAGACAAGTTCTACAACAGTTCAGACATATGTTTTCACTGACTCCAAGTCAGACTACCTTTTGCACTCATGAAGTGGACACTGGGGACAGTATGCCTGTTACAAATAAGATTTACAGGCAACCTGATCATGTCAGGGACTGTATCAGGACAGAAGTCCAGAAAATGTTGGATCTGGGAGTGATTCAAACTTCAGATAACCCTTGGGCTAGTCCAGTAGTCCTAGTACCCAAACCTCACACCCAGGGTTGTAAGAGAGAGGTGAGGTATTGTGTAGACTACAGAGGTCTCAATGCAGTCTCTAGAACCGATGCCCATCCAATTCCAAGAGCAGATGAGCTCAAAGATATGTTGGCATCTGCCAAATTTCAGAGCACATTTGATCTAACAGCTGGCTACTGGCAGATCAGACTAGCTGATGATGCAAAGCCAAAAACAGCCGAAAAAATGAACCAGCCACATTTCAAAGGTTGGTGAATAAAGTCTTAACAGGTCTGGAAACCTACAGTGCAGCCTACCTGGATGATATTGCTGTCTTTAGCTCCACCTGGGAAGATCACCTGATCCACCTGAAAAATGTTTGGAGGCCCTGCAAAAGGCAGGCCTAACTATCAAGGCTACTAAGTACCAGATAGGGCAGAGTCAGGTTATGTACCTGGACCACCTTGTAGGTGGAGGCCAGGTACAACGACTGCAGAACAAAATCCAGACCATAATGGACTGGGTTGCTCCAACCGCCCAGACTCAGGTCAGAGCTTTCTTGGGCCTGACTGGGTACTATAGGAGATTTGCAAAGGGGCATGGTTCCATAGTGACACCCCTGAATGACTTAACTTCTAAAAGAATGCCTAAGAAAGTTCAGTGGGCAGTCAGCTGTCAAAAGGCATTTGATGACCTGAAGCAGGCCATGTGCACTGCACCAATTGTGCAAAGTCCTAACTACTCCAAAGTATTCATTGTCCAAACAGATGCATCTGAGTTGGGGGTAGGGGCGGTGCTGTCACAATTGAATGATGAAGGTCAGGACCAGCCAGTAGCTTTTATTAGCAGAAGGCTGACCCCTAGAGCGAAACGGTGGTCAGCTATTGAGAGAGAGGCCTTTGCTGTGGTTTGGGCTCTGAAGAAGCCATACTTGTTTGGCACTCACTTCACAGTTCAGACAGATCATAAGCCCCTCTTATGGCTAAAATACCTTTGACACCGCAGATTGCCTGGAGGCGTCTGATAACGCGGAGACACAGAGACTGTTTGCCTGCTGACCAAGGGCGCTGCTGTTTGGACCTCGCCGCCGCCGCATACCACGCCACTCACCAGCGGCCGCGGAGTGGGAGGACCACAGCCCCCAGAATCCCTGGCGTGTTAGCCACGCCCACCGACACGCGATCTTTGGCGCCCGGAGGCGCATTTAACGCCGGCACTTCCCCGGCAGAGCGGGGGAAATACCTTTGACACCGCAGATTGCCTGGAGGCGTCTGATAACGCGGAGACACAGAGACTGTTTGCCTGCTGACCAAGGGCGCTGCTGTTTGGACCTCGCCGCCGCCGCATACCACGCCACTCACCAGCGGCCGCGGAGTGGGAGGACCACAGCCCCCAGAATCCCTGGCGTGTTAGCCACGCCCACCGACACGCGATCCTTGGCGCCTGGAGGCGCATTTAACGCCGGCACTTCCCCGGCAGAGCGGGGGAAATACCTTTGACACCGCAGATTGCCTGGAGGCGTCTGATAACGCGGAGACACAGAGACTGTTTGCCTGCTGACCAAGGGCGCTGCTGTTTGGACCTCGCCGCCGCCGCATACCACGCCACTCACCAGCGGCCGCGGAGTGGGAGGACCACAGCCCCCAGAATCCCTGGCGTGTTAGCCACGCCCACCGACACGCGATCTTTGGCGCCCGGAGGCGCATTTAACGCCGGCACTTCCCCCGCGTCGCGGGACGCGCGCGGGTGCAGCCGGGCGAAGCCCGGGCCAAGGGCGGGCCCGTTTCAGCCCGTTCCAGACAGATCCAGGCAGGGCTGGGCCCCCTCTCCTTGGTCTGGTCCGTAATCGCTTGACGACCCCCTCCTCAGTTAAAGGTACTCTTTGGTTCTGTGATTGTGATTCATTTGGACTACTGCCTCTGTGCCTGCATACCCACATTATGTCAGTAACAAGGGGATCCAGAAGCAAGACTGCACTTAGAACTGCTCAGTTTATAGGTCCTATCGACAAATTTATCTCCACTACTACTGAGGCTATCAATTTAAACATTTCCCTTTTAGAGCGCAGGGTTTCCCAGGACCTTGCGTTTGCTAGGAGATCCTCCCTGGGTCTCATAGCTACAGCTTTAACCCCAGCCCCAGCAGTTACATCTATTCCCAGCCTTTCTCAACCTGGAAATGTTATAGCACAATTACATTCCATTCCCAATGCCGTAGATTTATCGGCCACAAACTTGTCATTGGGTCTGGACTCTATTGAGAACCTTGAGATCACCCCGGATTTAGAGCGGATTGTAGTTGACCAGTCTCAAGGTATTCATTCTATGGGGGTGAGAGAAGGCGCCATTCCTAAGCAGTCAATACCTACAAACAAAGGGAATAAGGCCAACCAACATCCTAAAAATAAGAAAAAGAAAGGGACTACTACAGCACCAGCCATGAATATACCTACCGGTACTAACCCTACAACATCTGCTTCGCTTAATTCACATAGTACTTCTAATGGTATTGTCCAGGGGGGTGCACCTGGTCCGTCTGACTTTGATAATATCCAGTTGTTTGAAAGACTGAGGGACTTATTTAAACAACAACTCCTGCCCCTGGAACGGAGTATCATGGCCATTGAGAAACAGCTTGCCATACTTATTGATAAATCTCCCAACCATCCAAGGGCAGGAGCAGCTAAATCTGGGGGGGTTACACCTGTGGTTTCAGCTGTGGTGTCCTGTCCGGGGGTCCCTTCAGCTAAGACTAACATAGATAAACCCTCAGTTAATACAGTTATGTTTAATACCAAATCTATAATAAAGGATCCTACAATTTCAACATTGTCTAATTCTAACACCTGCACTAATTGTTCCAAATCTAAGCCGAAAGATAAATCAATACCCCAGACACCGTCATCTAGTCAGCAAATTCTTGCTGTCCAGACCCCACAAGTTACTTCCAATGATGCTAATCGTACCCTTACTAATGAGCCTTTACAGCAATCTACCAGCAATAAAAAGGCCCCCAAAGCTAATTCCCATGCAGACAAAAAGAGGCCTAGACCCAAACGCCCTTTTCAATTGGCCCCAGAGGTATCTCCATTTACGGCAATTTTAACAGGAGTACCGGAACTTCCAGAGGGAACTGATGAACCCCACTGGTCCCTCCGGAATAAAATTCTGCAATAGCTTTGCATCCATAGGCCTTTGAAGCCCCCATTCACCTGTAGAATATCCTCGGTACGTAGGGTTTCTTGGGTGGGTAAGATCCCCAAGAGCATTCAAGGGGATTGTGTCATCATTACATGCGAGGATGCCTCTACTGTGAACCACATATGTTCATGGCCTGACCTAGAGAAGAAGGGAGGAATCGATACCCATCGACTCTCCTTTTTCTACCCCCCTACTTCTAATTACCATTACCCAATTCCACCGCCAAATTGGGCTTCGAACCAAGAACACCAATGGGACTATGGCGACCCATGGCAAATTCAACAGTTTAGAGGTAGGGATTGGGTACCTCGTCCCTGGTATCCCAACAACAACCGTTTTGCAGACGGCGGGTGGCAGGGCATCCAAACCACTAACAGATTTGACTGCCTGGAGATGGTTGATTGACTTTATGTCCCACTTCCACCGACTCCAACTGTTTACAGGCGGTCGGTATCTGATGCGGTTGTGCGATCTGACCCCGTCAGCCCTAACTCTGCTCCCACAGTGGCCCCTGTGTTTTCTAGTGGTCACATGGTTTTACATAAGACTACAGCATCCGAAAGTTCTTCTATCCAACCACCTCCCTTTTGTCCCCACCCTTTTAATACCCAATCCCACACTTGTCGGGTAGTAACCGGACCCTCAAAGATACCAGCTCAGGTATCTAAGCCTAGTGACCTTATTTTGATATCATGGAATATCGCTGGTATCGCAGGGAAATTAAATACCCCTTTTTGGTCTAGATTCATAGGAGAAGGGTTCGATATAGTCCTCCTCCAGGAGACCTGGAGTCAGGAAGACATCAACGTAGAAGGTTATTCTTCCTATTGCCTGAATGCCACCAAATCCAATTCTGGCAGGGCAAAGGGGGGTCTTTTGATTCTCCTTTCCAACAGATTGGAAACCTACAAAGTTAGAAGCAGCTCAAATGTGGGAGCTCACAGCCAGGTATTAAGGATTGCATGTGCTAAGGGTAAGGACCTGGTTCTTGTAAATTTTTATAACAACATCTTTGATGCCTCCAGAGGGAATATCTTGTACCCCCTGGAAAAAGAAATTGCCAATGCTATAGGCATTTCAAATAAGCAGTTAGACATCCTATGGGCTGGAGACTTTAATTTGCAGCCATGCCAGCTATCTAAGGGTAACCCATGCGGTTTTGGAGTGGAGTCGGATAATTTTAATGG
This sequence comes from Lissotriton vulgaris, assembly GCF_964263255.1. Classification (NCBI taxonomy): domain Eukaryota; kingdom Metazoa; phylum Chordata; class Amphibia; order Caudata; family Salamandridae; genus Lissotriton; species Lissotriton vulgaris. Next base: position 1,081,488,078 of record NC_141691.1, on the reverse strand, counting down.
GGGTGCGGGAAGGAGTGAGGATTCTCCCCACTTCCCGCACTGTCATTACGGCTCCACCTTAAATAACCTGCTACTAAAACTAGATTTATCCTTATTAAATTGTAACAAAAATAAGCAGAATGCCAGTTGCCCTACCTTTACAGGGAGGGAAGCTGGGACTTTTATCGATCACATCTTGTTCTCAAGTAATGGAGACTATTCAAGCTTGTATGTGAGAGAGGAAAGTCTTAGCGATCACAACAGTATTTGCGTCACCCTTCCCCTAAGGGGTGTCACACAAAGAACTGGGGAAACCTGTACCACTGATATAGTGTCCCAACGGCCTAATGGTCCGAGAATCAAGTGGACGGGGGTCAATTCTGCGGCTAAACAAAGGGAGGTAATAGTCAGCTGTAAAATTGAGATTAGCTATTGCCTTAAAGATGTTGTTAACCACGACCTTCTGATATCTCAATTTATTAATATCAATACCATCATTGAGGGTATTTTTACTAAAAAACCCTCAGCTAATAAAACGATAAAATTGGGATGGTTCGATAAGCCCTGTATTGTAACCTTACGGGAATTAAAACGAGTTTTAGGGCTCAAACCCCGTGATGGCATTAGCATCAAAGAAGCAAGGGTTAATTACAAACTGGCTATCTCTAACAGGAAAAGGGTACTACAGAGAGAAGCTTGGGATAAATTGAATGAAGCTGTTGAGACAAAAAATAGTAAACTCTACTGGGAAATAGTCAACAGTCCATTCTTAAATTCGGAAGGTGTCCCAGAAATTACTTCTTATGTTGCTTGCGAGGACTGGGTTTCTCATTTCACCAATATTTTTAATCCAGAAAAGGTATCACTGACCCTACCTCTTGTTGATTTGCCAATGTGGTCACCTATACCTTTGGAAATCACGTTGCAAGAGGGACTAGAAGGCCTTGCTAATAGCAAGGGGGGGAAGGCCCCGGGACCTGATGGGGTGCCCATAGATCTATTAAAAACAGAACCTAACCTGTGGGCCCCCATTTTGGTTAGGACCTTCAACTGTGCAGCAGAAAGTAATTTCCCTCCCTCTTGGGGTTAATCGGTTATTGTCCCCTTATATAAAAAAGGCAGCAAATCCGAGGCCTCCAACTATCGGCCAATTTCTTTATTGGATGCCTCAGTAAAGGTTATGAGCAGAATTCTGCTCAAAAGACTAGAAAGTTGGGCAGAAGATATGAGTATTTTAACTAAAGTGCAATACGGCTTCAGGAAGGGGATGGGTACCTTGGAGCAATGCGTGAACTTGGATCTTTTAATTAACAAATACACAGTGGCCAAAAAAGGTAATTTATTTTTATGTTTTGCTGATCTGAGCAGCGCATTTGATTTAGTTGATCATGGCATTCTATGGCAGGTTTTACTGGAGTTAGGAGCACCGAAAGAAATAGTACATTTCCTGGCTAGGCTTTACCAGAAACTTTCTTGTAAAGTCCGATATGGCAGCCATGGTGAATGCACACCATTCTTCAAGGTATCTAGGGGCATCCGCCAAGGATGCGTACTAGCTCCTCTTTTATTTTCTCTTTTTATTAACTGTGTTGATCGCACCTTGGCCACCATATCAGCAGACGCTCCGCAGATTGGAGGCAATTCTGTCTCAATCTTACTTTATGCGGATGACGCGGTACTTTTATCACGCACTCAGATAGGCTTACAACGTCTCATTGATGGTTTTATGTTGTTTATACAAAACAGGAGACTCTGTGTAAACAAATCCAAGACCTATGTTATGTTGTGCGGGGAGTCAGCCAATAAACTAAAGTCCAATTTCTATCTAGACAGCGATAAAATGTTACAAGTTAAAACATTCTGTTATTTAGGAATCACCTATGCCAATGATGGATCCTGGAAATCAGAGCTTGAAAATGCTAGGTTGAAAATGACCCGTTGTACCAGCAGTGTTTTTCGCTTCTCATCTAAGCTCGGCTCGAGAAGCATTCGTGACATGATTAACATCTACAATATTCGCTGTGTTCCCTCGGCATTGTATGGGGCTGGAGTGTGGGGCCACACAGATGGCACTCCCCTCCAAAAAGAGGAGAACAAGTTCCTAAGAAAAGTGCTATGTGTTCCCCACGCCGCCTCCATTCAATTAATTCATGACGAGGTTGGGGTCGAGTTTATCTCGGACTTAGCAGCCGTTCGCCCACTCTTATTGTGGCGTTCTATTTGGGCTAAGCCTGAAACTCGATTCACTCAAGAAATTATTCTTGACTGTATAGGCCTGGACTTTTCTTTACGTATTCTTTGGCTGAAATACATTAGTTTTTGGTTTAAGACTCTGTTTGATATTGATGTTCTTACTGACCCCGAACTCACGGTAGAAATACCCAAAAAAGAGATTAAACAAATTTTCTTGATGTACAAAAAGAAAGGGCGAGATGAGGCATATGGCAAGTTAACTACCGTAAAGTTCTATAGAGAACTTAACTTGCCATCGGGGTTCCAAGCATATCTCCTACATGTCAGCCGCCCATCTCATCAATATGTTTTAACTCGCGTCAGGTTGGGCATTGTACACCATCTTGTCGCGTTCCCAGTACAGAAGCAGAAATCTGAAACCCCCTGCCCTTGTGACAATGTTTCACGCCAGAGTTGCTGCCATTTCCTACTTTTTTGTAAATTTTATCATTTTCTAAGATTAAGGTACTTAAAACCTATATTTATTAAATACAATATACGGTCTTTTAAGAATGCCCTTGTGTTATTATCAGCTTTAGAAAATGTGGACATATGTTTTTTTGTTGCCATTTATATTTTGAAATGTACAGCTGCCAGGAAAAGTATTGTATTGCCATGATCTCCATATTCCTGTCTGTACTTCTCAAAACGTACAGCTGCCAGGGTGAGCACTTTTTCAGCAGTGTTCAATTTATCTTTAACCCTGTCTGTACATGTTTTCTTTTTCTTGATTCTTTTATACTTTTATCATACAGCTGCCAGGATATATTTAGTGCTGCTATATTTCTATACTTCCCTGTTTGTATCAGCAAATTTTAAATCAAAATTTTATGTCCCATGATTAGGTGGGGGCTTGTTGTTCAACGTACAGCTGCCAGGATAAACATTTTGTGCTAATTTATTTACTCCTGTCTGTACGATTTTAACTGTTAACTTCTATTCCTTTTTGCCATTTTTATGTGTTTTTTAATAACGATCCAATGTAAACGCTTGTTAGTATGTGTCATATCCTCACATGAACTATCTTGGATTCCCCTGTATAAATTTAGTATTTTATAACAATTTTTAATGTAATGGATTGATTTCATGTTTTGCTTGTATGATTTGTTTACAAATCGAATAAAAGCTTTGAAATTGAATTGGCTAAAAGAGATGAAGGGTGAAAATCCCAAACTGCTCAGGTGGTCCATTTCCCTACAGTGGAAGGACTATACAGTGGAACATAGACCTGGGAGAAACCATGCCAATGCAGATGGACCCTCCAGATATTACCACTTAGAACATGAGCACTCAACTGTTCAAGGTTAGTTTAATGTCCCTGCGTTTGGGGGGGGGGGGTTGTGTTGGAGAGTAGGGGCTGCTTCCTATGGTTACCCCAACTTTTTGATGTGTTTCACTGGTTTTTCGACTTTAGTCCGGCTGTGGCCTTGCTAATCAGGACCACAGCCTAGCTGTTCTCTCTCTAAATTGATTCCATGTACATTAGGTACATATCAGATTGGTTACTGAGTTACCTTGTGAGCCCCTACTATATGGTACCTTAGGTACCAAGGGTATAGATACCCCAGAGGCCTACCAGGGGCTGAAGCATGTATTATGCCACCCCTGGGAAGCCTTCCAAAATGGCACCACAGGTCTGCACTTACAGCCTGGGTAAGGTGGCGTAAGCACCCCTTACTGAGTTATAGTATACCTATAACTACCTATATATATATATACTAGCAGCCCGTCCCGACGTTGTCCGGGGATGAAAAAAGTACCCGAAGGAATTGTGTCCTACCTTCTGTGTTTGCTGAAATGTGTGTTTGTGTTGTAATGTGTTGTTTGCTGCAGCGTTTGAAAGTGTGTCCTTCTGAAGTACCATGGTGTAAATGTTAATCGTGTTTCCTTGTTTGGAGTTGTTCCCCCTGTGAGCATGTTGTTGTTTTAAAAATTGTGAAAGGTTATTTTTATGTTTGTGCAGCAAGTCTTGCGAGTGTTAGAGTGTTAAATCTGATGTTGTGGAGTGTAATCCTTGCTTGGTAAAGTGCATTGCCTTGTGTCCAGTGCAGATCCCTCTGATTGGTTTTTTTTTTTGGTATGAAAATAAAACTCTTTTATACATTTCAAGCAGGCTTATAAATACGGTCTTTGCACAGTTCAAAATGGTTCCAGTTACTTGTTTCAGGTTTAAAAATAGTTCTTATACTTCAAAAGGGGTGCCACAGTTCTTGTTAGCGATACGTGGGGCCTTCTGCCCACTTCCTTGAAGGTTTGGTGCTCCTTAGTCCTTCTATGCGCTTCGTAGCGCTCTAGTTCGCTTTGTGCTGCTTCGCGGTAGGTGCCCTGCTAAACCTCACGCATCTCGCGTGAGACGGCGTTCGGCGCGAACCCTGAGCTCAGCAGTACGAGGCGTACCAGCCTCGGTACGGCGAGCAGTCTCAGGATGAAAGGCGAGGCATACCACCAAGCGTATGGTTGTCCTCAATACACGGGGATAGCCCCACTACGCCTCACGCTTCTGGCGGTGCTGGACGGGACGTTAACTGCAAGGGAACAGTTCGCTTTAGCAGCCGAGTACGCCACGAACAGGGACGGGCCCTCTGATACCGTAGTGATGAACGCGGTAATGAAACGTTATTGAAATGTGAAACGCGTTGTTTTCGTTCGGTGCGGGTGCCAAAGCCTTGCCTCTTTTCATTGTGGTCATCCCCCTGTGAGAACGTGCAAGCTTGACAAATGGTTACCGATTCCTTTAAAGTTTGACCGCAAGTACTGTAACTGTTAAGAGTTATGTGGCGTGATTGGGCGGCAGTGAAAGGCGCGCCCCTTAGTGTAAGCGGGGCCCCGTATGCGAATGAAGGAGTTTGTGAAAATCGCGCGTAATGATGCTTACAAGGCGCGCACCTTCCATGATGTCAGCGTCGTCCCCTCTCTGGCAACGGTTAAACCTCAGCCGAATGATGCGTCGCTTGATAGGCGGCCCTTTGTTTAATCCAGAAAACCGCGCCCCTTTTTCGATGTGAGCCTCGGAAGCAGTGTGAACGCCCCCTGTCAACGGTAACGCCCAGGTGAATTTCGCGACGCACACAAGGGACTACTTTTCCACTGAGGTCGTTTCCCCTTTTTAATCTATATGGTGTCCATATATATAGCCTATGTCCATCTGCTGCATGTCCCCTTTAGAATGGTGTATTGGGTGTAGTGATTGGTGCAGTACTTTTTGAGTTTATCTGGCTCAAAGGTTTGTATTCTCTCTTTATAATAGTAGGATAGATATATATAGACACATATTAACCTATAAGTTACTCCTATGGCAGGCCTTGACAATCCTGAAGGCAGAGTGCTTGGTTTTGTGTGAGAGGGTGCCCTAGCATGAGCTGAGCCCCTCTGCAGCTTTTGGAAATCTTTCCTTATAGCTGTTCTATGATATAGCCATACCATACACTCTTAAGTGCATTATAATCCTCGCAGTTAAGGCTAACTTTGGTTTGGCTTCATCAAAACATGTCGGGTTTGGTGTCAAACACTTTGGAATACTACCCCCCCCCCCCCACCAGTTCTGGCGGCGGGGGTAGCATTCCACCCTCCTAGAGGGAGAAAACATGTACACACTGGTATACCCAGTGTGACAAGTTGGCCTGGTATATGATGTCCACTATTCTAGTGGGCACCTTGCACCAGTCCAATCGACCTTTATTGATGGTAGGTTATAAAGTCAACCTTATAGAAAGCTATCTTAGTGGTAGCTGTGGAGTGCAGCCTTCAGGCTAAGACTTGGAGACGAGATAAGCAAGTCGTTTTACCATTTATAATCTCTTGAGTACCAAATGAAAGCACACCACACAAGGTATATATCAAATATATATGTATTTATTCTAAACACAACCCCTCTGCACTCTTTATGAGGTCGGAGGTAAAAGTACAATACAAGGAACTTAATTAGCATACGATAAGTTGCACAGTATACGTTTTGCCCTAGGGGCCTCACAAACCATATACTAAAATAGTAGTAAAAGAACCACGTTTGGGATAGAAAGCAGACCTGGGGCCTGTGGAATCGCTGGGGCTTCTAGGAACAACCAAAGGTTAGGATGTAGGAGGCCCACGGGAGACACACGCAGTGTCTAAACACAGCAGCGGGTTACCATTGGCTTTCAATGGGAAACAAACAAGTTACAATTTTAAAGATGAAGGGTACAAGGAGGTGAACTACGATGGAACCCTTTTAGACTGGGATACTTGGAGAGTCAATACCCACGGGAGCACCGGAGTACTCGTGTTACCTCACCCAGGGAAGCCGGGTGCATAGGTGTCTTTTTGTGTCGGGTTTCGTCGTCGATCCAAATGGAAAGCTGCGAAGAAGTGCTGCAGGCGACCAGAGGAAAAGAGTCCGGGTGGATCCAAGGGTAGATCGGAGATGTGGAGAACCTGAAAGCAGAGGAGACAGAGTCTGGGCCACTAGCCAGTGACCAGGATGGAGATAGGAAGATGCCACCTGATGTTGCGTGATTTCAGGTGAAAAGGTGAAGTTTGTCTCTTCAGCCACGAGGACCAGGAGGCGTTGACGACAACCAGGAGCTTGATTCGAGCTGTCCCATGAAGGATCTAGTTGACTGCGGTGTCGGTATCCGCATTGGACCCAACAAGCCTTGGCAAACGCAATCCATGCAGGATGTTGAGATTGGCTTCGGTGCAGACCAGCAAGGTCTGAGGTACTTCTCCTTTGCAGGGAAGTTGGAGCAAACCTGGAGCAACCAGTAAAGCAAGTTAAATCAAGGATTGGTCTTCTTGGAGGCTCACTAGCCAATGGACTCGGAACCGCGTAGACGCGTTGAGCGGAAATGCACATAGCGGGCCCACGGGACACTTGTGGAGTGTGGGCCTCTGAGCTTCGGTGCAAAAGGTGCTCGGGGTTGGGGCTGCAAGCACCCCAATGCACAACTTCGGGATACCTCGGGAAGTCGATGCAGGTAGCAAAATGCAGGATTTCCACGAGTTCCGGTCCCACGTCTCGCGTGTCCGCCACAGGTCTCAGCTTTGCTGTCAGCGAAGGTCAGGTCAGAGATGTCTGGAAGTCTGTGCCTTGCGTCGCAGATTCTTCAGGGTCCGGCGGGAGCCTCAAAAATGCAGACCGGCAAAGATGCTTTTGGTGCCTGTTTGAACACGGTGGTCACTCCTTGACCACAAGGGAGATTTATTCCATCTTCCAGTCGAAATGGAATGTCGAAGGTCCAAGATATATGTTGCAGAGTTTCCTCCAGGGTAATCTAAAGTCCTAGAACTGGGGTTCTATACTTATAGTAAGTTTAGGGGTTGGACTAACGCACAAGTTATTTACCTTTGGTAACGATATTTCTGTAAGAAAAAGTAGTTAGTATTAGATTCCTTACCTTAGAATATCCCCAGGCGTCAGACTGGATCCGGAAAATTTTGCGTAGCAGTACCCCTGGGCGTCGGTTAGCATCGTCTGCGGCTCCACATCGGTCGTCGGCGTCGTTGGCGCCAGGATGACGTCGGACTTCTTAGACGCCGCCCTCACGCGCTGACGTCAGTTCTTATACACAGCTTTTCCGCGCCAGAAAATGCAGAGCCATGATAAAAACCAACACTGGTGCCATAAAACTAGGGCCCTAAAAGGAGATGACCTTAACCCTATATATCGGTTCGCAGAACGGGGAGGATGGGTGGGGCAGTAAGAAATCTAATACTAACTACTGTTTCTTACAGATATATCGTTTACAAAGGTAAGTAACTTGTGCATCTGAAAGAAACAGGTTAGTATTAAATTCCTTACCTTAGAATAGATACCCCAGCAATACCAACCCCGGTGGTGGGTCTGCGAACCAATGATCACACCAGAAAGTCCTGGAGAACGGAACGGCCGAAAAAGCCATCTTTCCGGACTTGGCTGTCCAGGCAGTAGTGTCTTGTGAACGTGTGCAGCGAGGCGCACGTAGCTGCCTGACAGATGTCCTTTAAGGGGACTCCCCGACCCAGGGCAGTAGTAGCCGCCGGGGCCCGAGTGGAATGGGCACGTAGCCCCACAGGAGGCTCCTTTTTAGCCAGAAAGTAACAAGCCTTGATGCACAAGACGACCCATCGAGAAATGGTGCGTTTGTGTACCGCCCGTCCCTTCTTAGCGCCCACGTAACCAACTAAGAGTTGGTCATCCACCCGGAACTGGCGTGTGCGATCCAGATAATATTAGAGTGCACGTTTTGGGTCCAGAAGGTGGAGCCTCTCTTCCTCTTTCGAGAGATGCGGAGGCGGAAAGAAGATGGGCAAGGTGATGGACTGCCCGATGTGGAAGGCTGTGACTACCTTGGGCAGGAAAGAGGGTCGCGTCCGCAACACAACTTTGTCCGGATGGACAGAAAGAAAGGGAGGTTGAGAAGAAAGAGCCTGGAGCTCACTCACTCTCCTGGCAGAGGTGATAGTAACCAGGAATGCAGTCTTAAGAATAAGGAAACGAAGAGGACAGTTATGTAGTGGCTCGAAAGGAGCGCACATCAGATAAATCAGAACAAGGACAAGTCCCACTAAGGCATCACGAAAGAAGCAGGAGGAAACATATGAGTGATGCCCTTCAAAAACCTATTTACAATGGGGGACTTGAACAAAGAGGGCTGATCAGGTAGCCTTAAGAAGGCGGAAATGGCCGAGAGGTAGCCCTTCAGAGTGCCAAGAGCAGAGCCCTGCTGAACAAGAGAAAGAAGGAAGAGGATAACCTCTGAAAGAGGTGCAGAAAGGGGATCCACAGCCTTTGCTGTGCACAATGCCACAAACTTGTTCCACCTTCAGGCGTATACCGATTTTGTGGAGGGCCGCCTGGCCGCCAGAATGACATTACATACTTCAGGAGGCAAGTCAAATGGCCTCAACTGCCGCCGCTCAATCTCCACGCATGTAAGTTGAGACTGGACAGGTTCGGGTGGAGGACCGCCCCCCTGCTGCTACGACAGAAGGTCCTCCTGAAGAGGAAGACAAATCGGGGGATCGACAGACAGGCTGAGTAGCTCGGGATACCAGAACCTCCGTGCCTAGTCCGGAGCCACAAGGATGACTTGGGCCCGGTCGCGCCTGATCTTCTTCAGCACTCTGGGCAGAAGGCGGAACGGCGTACAATAGACCGCAACACCACTCGTGACGAAAAGCATCTCCGAGCGAGTGCCGCCTTTGAAATTCCAACGTGCAGAACTGATGACATTGTGCATTATCTTCTGTGGCGAATAGATCTAACTAAGGCTCTCCCCACTGCTGAAAGAGGCCTTGCGCCACGTCTGAGTTCAGATGCCATTCGTGATCCATCATGCACCGACGGCTGAGTTCATCCGCCCTGGCGTTCAGGGAACCTGCCAGGTATTTAACCACCAGGCTCACGCCCTGATGTTCCAGCCACTGCCAGAGGCGGAGAGCCTCCTGGCATAGGGTCCACGACCCCACCCCGCCCTGTTTGTTGCAGTACCACATGGCCGTGGTGTTGTCCGTGAACACCTGCACTACACTCCCCCGGACAGAGGGGAGGAATATCTTCAGTGCAAGACGGATCACCCACAGCTCCAGAAGGTTGATATGGAGCTGGTACTCCGCTGGAGACCAGAGGCCTCAGATCTCCGCCTCTCCCATGTGGCCTCCCCAACCCTGGAGGGACTCGTCCGTCACAACTACGTGCTCCGTTGGGGTAGGGAGAGGGATATGCCGATGTCCCAATCGCGGTCCGTGAGCCGCCACTGCAACTGTCTTGCAGTGCCCTCCGAGATCAAGACATGGTCGAACAAGTTGCCCTGATGCTGGGCCCACTGAAACTTCAGGTCCCACTGCAGAGCCTGCATCCGCCACCTGGCATGATGCACCAGAAGGATGCAGGAGGCCATCAGCCCCAGAAGCCACCGCGTCAACCTGACCGAGATTCGGGATAAAGGCTGAAAGATCGGAATCAGAGCCAGAATATCCCGAACCCGCTGTTCGGGAGGATAAACCCGAAACTGCACCGAGTCTAGAACCGCTCTGATAAAGAGGAGCTTCTGAGAGGGGCACAGTTGTGACTTCGGCCCATTGATGGAGAACCCCAGCAGGTGCAGGAGGTCGGCCGTAGTCTGGAGGTGGCTGACGACTGTCTGGGGCGAGCCCGCCTTCAACAACCAGTCGTCGAGATAGGGGAAGACTCAAACCCCTAACCTGCGCAGATGAGCTGCGACCACCGCCATCACTTTCGTGAACAACCGTGGGGCGCTGGTAAGGCCGAAGGGGAGCACGGTAAACTGAAAGTGCTCGTGGCCCACCTTGAACCGCAGGTAGCGCCGGTGGGCCGGCAGGACGGGGATGTGGAAATAAGCATCCTGCAAGTCCAACACTACCATCCAGTCTCCAGGGGCCAGGGCAGCTAAGACCTGAGCCAGTGTCAGCATCTTGAACCTCTCCATCCAGAGGAAGGCGTTGTTGTTCCGCAGGTCCAAGATAGGGAGTAGACCCCCTTTGCCCTTCTTGGGAACCAGAAAGTAGTGGGAGTTACAATCACACCCTACTTCTGGCCCAGGAATGCGCTCGATGGCCCCCTTGGCCAAGAGGGCCGCAACTTCCTCTCGCAGAAGATTCAAGTTATCCTCCGACACGTGGTGGTACTGCAGTGGCATGGCTGGAGGGGATGCCTCGAAGGGGAGGGAGTAGCCCCTTCAGACGATTTGCAGCACCCACCTGTCCGATGTGATGTCGCACCAGTGGAAGAGGTGATGGCAAACCCTGCCCCCCACTGGCGTGTCATGGGCCTGAAAGCTCGGACTAGGAGGGCTTTGAGGCGGATGCTGCGGGGGTGGATGTGGACTGGCAGCGCCGTTGTCCTTGGGCACCGCCACGGCGGTTACCACGTCCGCCACTGCGCTGGATGTAAGCCTGCGGCCTGTGGCTGGCAGGACGTGTAGGGGCGCCTCTTCCGTGGCCACGAAAGGGACGAAAGGCAGCAGATTGCTGGCGCGGGGCCGACAGGCCCAAGGACTTGGCCGTAGCCCTGGAGTCCTTAAAGCGCTCAAGCGCACTGTCTGCTTTGTACCGCCTCCTTAACCGGCGAGCGGGAGGAGCCCTGGGAGACGGAGCCTCTATGCAGCGAAGTTGGGGGGTGCCGCAATTTCAAACGCTGCCCTGTACTTACCTTTGGACGACTCTGGAAAACAACATCTCCGAGATAGGCTTCAGCACCTGGAACTGCCCATTGATGGACCTCCGTTTTGGGAGATTAAGTCACTGTGGACTCTGACAGATGTGACACCAGTAACTTCATACGGCATTCCTTGAGCGCCTTCGACTTCAGTCTTTGGCAGGAGCCGCAATCCTCGGAGTCATGGTGTTATCCAAAACACCACATAGAAACGGAATGTGGGTCTGAGCCGACATTTGTCAATTACAAGACCCACAAGGCTTAAAGCCTGAAATAGGACAAAAGGTTCACTGTTCCCAACCGACAAAAACTAGTAGGCCAGAACAAAAAGTCATGAGGGCCTGAGGAAAGCGCAGTAAAGAAGAAACGGACGTCCGTGCACCAGGGGTGACTTATATGACTCCACTAATGTCACAACTGAAGTTGACATCATCACTGATTCATAAGGTGCAGTCCGCCGGCGGGCAGAGGGACTGTTGAAAAAATTCCAGATCCAGTCTGACGCCTGGGAAGAATTCAAAAGTTAAGGAATCTGCAGCTAGGCTGTGTCTCTACCAGATAGTACGTTATTGAAGGTAAGTAACTTGCTCATTCCATTAAGGAATCTGTGGGTAGATGTCTTTATCAGATAAGAGATTTAGAGAAGGATTTGAAGAATTGTGAGTTATAACCATCCGGGCCATGTACTTTGCCTTTTTTAACATTTTTAATGGCATTTGAAATTCCCATTTTAGTTTTAAGGCTATTGATCAATTATTTTTCCGATCTGTTAAATTGGATATGTTTTACATTTTTCGCTCTTCAGGTCTTTGCTATACTCGTAGAGAGTTTGATATAAGTTTTTCTAAAACCTCTGTTTTGGAGAACAAGGAAAATGGCGGCGTAAGCCTGCAGCTTCGCTTCAGAAAACTTTCATCCAAAAAGAAATCATTGTTCCTGACTATCTTCTAGACTAAGAAAAATGATTAAGAGGAGACAATAAAAGGACAAATGCAATGATATCTCTTGGTTTCTGGAGCATGCTCTTGGGGGTTCCCTGGACCTAGAACGATGCCCAACAACATGAAGCCTGCAACGAGCTCCCTGCCAAAAGATTCATGCGGCATTCCCACAACGCCTTTGGGTGAAGTTGGCAACAGGCGTCGCACTCCTCGTAGTCATGGTACTCTCTGAGGCACCACATGCAAAGAGAATGAGGGTCTGTGGCAGACAAATGCCATCCACAGGACCCACAGGTTTGAAACCTAAAAACATGGGCAAAGGCACACTGTTCCATAGATATAAAAGTTGCAGAGATGAAATACTCTGCCACCAGCTGACTGTAAATGATCCTGGAAGATCAGACTAGGAAGGTTTTGCAGTGGAGGAGGGGATCGTGGCTTAGATCGACTTCTGGCCTCCTGACCCACAGGGCCGGGGTGAACCGTGTAACCAGCTGAACTTGCTGGGCCAGCTGCCCGAACTAGGGATGGCGCAGTTGGTAGCCCCTTCTATAGCCACGAAAGGAGCGAAAAGCGGATGAGGCTGTAGGGGTTGTGGTGAGGCACAAAGACTTGGACTTGGCCCACCAGTCTTTGAAACGTTCAAGGGCAGTACCCACCTTTTCTCCGAAGAGACAGGAGCCATCAAAGGGCATGTCAATGAGGTTAGCTTGGATATCCCTCTAAGATGCTCAGCTAGGCGTGGCGATGAATGTCACCCGTCGTGGAAATCGCTCTGCCCAGCCGGTCTGTCGTGTCCAAGCCACATCTGATGGCGAACTTAGCTGCATCTTTCCTGTCTGAAATAGCTTCGGGGAGTGGAGCCCGGTACTCCTCCAAGACTCTGGGCAGCACTTGCGCAACCGTGTCCCATATAGAATGGGAATAATGGCCCAAAAGGCATGCAGGGTTCACCGATCGCAATTCCTGACTGGTGGAAGAAAACATTTTCTTTTCGAACCTCTACAGTCTCTTGGATTCCCTGTCCAGGGGTGCAGATGGAATGCGCCACACTAAGTAGAAGCCTGGACCACCAAGCTATGTGGGGTGGGGTGGGGTGGGGGGGTGAGGAAAAGTGTGTCGCCCAGTGCAGGGCGACTGAAGTGGGCAAGCATCCTATTTACAGGAGTCCCTGTGCTGGGTTTGGACCAGATGCCAAGAAAGACGCCCGTTAAAGCCTCAGTTAAAGGCAGAAGGGGTTCCACACTGGAGCCCATAGGCTGCAGGACCTCTGTCAAGACATTAGTCTTGACCGCCGCTGTAGGGAGCTGCAGGTCCAAGCCCTCTGCAGCCCTACACACCACCATAATCCCTTCTCAGTAGCGAGGTTAGGGGCGAAAGCATGCCAGGGTCAGGGAAGAGTCCAAATCACTGGCATCACCCAACGCCTCATACCAGTTAACATCTCATTGGTGCAGGTTTATAAGAGATCCTGATTCTCCTCCCAACTGTCTTCTTTCATCCCTAACCATTCAGAATAGGGTAGGGTGAACTCCATGGAGCCGTATGGCTCTGTTGGCGCCGGCCTCGGCGTCCGAGGGCACTGGCAATGCCGAGGACCTAGGCATCGGACGCAACGCCGGGGAAGGTCGCTGTGGAGGTGCAAACTGCCTCGGTCCGGACCCGGGTCCAATCGGAGGCCATGGAGCCAGGGCCATAGGCGTGGGAACCAGGGGGGCCCCTGCATCCTCAGCCTGTGGGCCCGGAAGTGCGCCGGCAGGGTCAGGCTTCTCAAATATGGCGCACATGGTGTCATAGAACTCCTTCAGTTGTGCAGGGGTCGCTGTTGGACACGGAAAGGCTGGGAAACATGGAGCCAAACCAGGGATCCACTACATGAGGTTACTTCGCGAGATGGGCGGGGTGAAGTCGAAGCACGCTTCAACTTCTTGTGGTGCCTCTTACCTGACTTCGACGAAGATGACTTCGATTCACCAGAGCAGTGCTCGGACCTTCTTCTTGACTGAGACCTGGACCAGGATCGAGTCTGACGAGGGGCCGCCTCAGTGCCAGATGCCAGGCCACGAGAAGCATTAGGGACCGCTCCTTCAAAGCCTTCGGTGCCATACCCTGACAATCGAAGCACAACTTTGAGTCGTGGTCACGCTCCAGGCACCAGAGACACACTAAATGGTCCGTGACCAACATGGCGCGGTGAGCGGAGTCACACGGCTTGAACCCCGAAGTATTCTTACTCGACATATCCCAAACATACTAACAAAGTGGACAATAAGTCAAAAAAGTGTGACAAGAAGTGGCAGGGGGTAGCTCTTTTCAACGTATCAGCGCTGGGTGGTGCCGAAAGAAAAGAACAACCGTCAGAGCGCCGGAGTGGCAGTTATATTGACGATGTGGAGGTCACAACTAACACGACACTGACTATGTCACACGGAATCGATCTATGCTACCTACCAGCACAGCGGTACTGCTAAGAAAAATCTTCCGGATCCAGCCTGACGCCTGGAAGTTCAAAGGTAAGGAATCTGTGGCTAGATGTCTCTATGAGCTACACAGTGATCTCCAGGGGTAGACCAAACCATATATACTAAAGAAGTGGAATGCAAACTAAGTCAGGGCTTGGACTAGCAGACTCAGAAGATCTGAGGACCCAAGGAACCACCCTCGTTAAGTACCCAGGAACCCCATGGAGGCTGTGTGCAGAGTGGAAACACAGCCAAGTATTCAATGCAAGTCAACGGGAAAGTTGTGGTTGCAGTTTTTAAGAAGGACCCTTCCCAGTGGACCCTAAAGAAACCCCATGGAAGACAGAAGGTTGGAGAGTCACCCCAATTGTGGCTACCCCAGGAACCAGATACCAACACAAGGGAAGCCAGGTGCATAGGTGTGAAATGAGATCGGAAACCGCCATAGACCACAATGGAGAACTTCAGCAAAGATGCCGCTGGTGAAGAAGGTGAAAGAGGCCAGAAGATTTGGATTCTTGAAGAGAAGAACATGCAAGGAGAGGGGACAGAGTCTAGGCCACTCAGAGGTGACCAGGAGGCACTGAAGAGCAATGACCACCAATGAAGGCAGATGCAGGAGTGATGACGGTGACATTGTTGCTGCAGCTGTGAGGACCAGGAGAAACTGTGAAAGAGTAGGAGCCATTCATGAAATGTCCCACGTCAGAAGTCAGGAACCAGGGGGTTGGTGTCCAGCAGGAGCACCAACAAGCCTTGACAGCTGCCAAAGACGTGGCAAACGAACAAGGTGCAATATTGGGACACGCAAGGTCCAAGGGTCTCAGTAATTGCAAGAAAGTCAGGGCACACCCCGAGCAAGCAAGGTGCCCAATGAAGGCAAAAAAGACCCTCAAGAGGACCCACAGGCCTTTGGCACAGGATTCGTAAAAGGACATTGAGCAGCTCATAAAGATGCAGGCACACGGTGCAGAGGATGCGGCGAGGATGAACCTCTTGGCAGGAAGAGATGCTGGAGGCTGGAGTGTCTTGTAGCCAGAATACCTCTGGAGGACAGAGCCAACAAGCCTGGGTAATGGTAAGTCGACAAGGTGCACAGGGGTTTAGTTCCAGCGGTTCCGACAAGGGATACTCGCCTCAAACTTGCTGGGAGGACAGGTCAAGCCTCAAGGGAGTTGCAGAACCACCATACGTGTTGCTGAGCCTTTTGGAGTCCGTGGGACGTCAGGAGCAGCAGACGGGTCACGTTTGTTGCAGTACCTGCAGATGCAGGGGAGTAATCTTCACTCAAAGAGAGATTCCTATGGGTGTCTTTGATGCACAGAGGGCTGGAGAAGAACCTGGATGAAGCACAGGCATAGATGATGAGGAAGTCTTGCAGAACAGTGAGAGCATGAGTCTTCCTTGGTGCATTCTTGGTTCCAGGTGAAGTTCCAGGTGAAATCCAAGGTGCCCAGATGGATGAAGTTGAAGTGGTTTCAAGTTTAAATCTTATCCCACAATGAATCTGAAGAGCCACCCACAGGTAACTCCTTAATTAATTTAGCACAGTTAAAGCCTCATTGACTGGAAACAATGGTTCCAATATTAAAGCTGAAGAATGGAAAACCTCAGTGAGGATATTAGTCTTCGGTTCAGCTGTGGGAAGGGGAAGCTCTAATAGATACGCAGCCGTGCAAATAACTGTGTGATATGAAGTCACCTCAGGAGGTGGTAAACCCTTAGGTGACACCTCAGGGGAGGCAACCAGACCACTCGCTTCTTGTAATCCCTCAAACACAGGGTCATGGTCCACCACTTCCCCATTTTCAGCCCCCTCATGCTCCTCTTGGTATTCTTCCTCTTCCACCAGCCTTTGAGCCTCTTACCGAAATCTCATTCTCGGTATCAGCGACACCAGAGGAGGCACAGGTAACTTCGGAGTTGCAGGAGCATCTTAAGAAACCGGGAATAAAATTAGTTGAGGTCAAGCTTGCGCCAGATTGGATCCAGATGGCGCCAGAGATAAGCCATCCAAAGGGCCATGACCCTCTTGAAAATTTAACTACACCGGTGGAGGCCAACTAACTGGAATCACAGGCATAAAAGGCATGAAAGGTGCCTGCAGCAAATGAGGGGGAAACCCTCCAAGAGAGTATGCAAGTGGACCCATGGGGCCAGCAAGTGCACTATATGTACTCGCAGCCCTTGCGAAAATGCTAAACAAAGCATTAAAAAAATTAGACGGATCCGATCCCGGAGTTGGGGATGCTGGATACGACGTACTGCTTTGGAGCTGTACATGGAGGCACCAAATTCCGGTCTGGCTGTGGAGTCGGAGTTCTCAGCGCCGGAGGTGAAGTCACAGACCTCGGTGCCGGAGGAGTACCATTCCTCAGAGTCGGAGGAGTCACATCCCTGGTTGCCGGAGATGGAGCTGGAGACATCCCTGGAGAAGGTGCTGGAGATATTTAATCTCTGCAATGTCGCCTAGGACTCAGAGACACCGACTTCTGCGTCCCATTCTTCGAAGAGCGACACTACCTCTTCTTATGCTTCTTGGAGGATCTCAAAGTATGAGGCGTCAGCCACTTCAACCAGGTCCGAGACCTCCTGCGTCCACTATTCTGCAACTTTGCTTTGGCCATGAATAAGTTGGCCTCCCTTTCCTTCAGGGCCTTCAGATTCATCCATTTGCACAAAGCATATGTCCTGACATTGTGCTCAGAATACAAAAACCACAGACAATCTTCATGTGGGTCAGTGATGGACATCTGGCTACCGTAATCCAGGCTATAAAAATATATTATTGTGTGAACGAGGGAGTTTGCACTGCAGCAACAGATCTAAATGTATTACCTTGTAGAGTTTTACTTAAATGTCTCTCTTGCTCTGGCCCAACTACTTTGCCACCTTTTCTAAATGAGTCCTGTCAAGAAAATATTTTGAGCAACTGTCTAGTTGGAGTCAAGGCTAATCACACTACCAAATGCTTACAATGAGAATAGCCTCAGGCGTGGCATACTAACTTCTGATTGCCCACCACTCAAGCCACATTTCGGGGTTATCATAGTCTTAAAAGTGACAAAATGGATCAGAAACTTCATTTTAAGGAAGCCTTTCACAGCAAGCATGAGTGCGTATTCTGTTGATTCCTAAACAAAAGGATGAAGTCTTTGATTAGAAAGATATACCATCAGCACTATAAAAAAAAACAGACCATAAAGAAGCTATGGTTCAATGTGTAGGGCATATTGGTTGAGAATAATATCAAGGGGCAACAAACAAAGAAAAGTGATTTACCATTTAGAAAATTGTGTTGATTTTCCAAAATTTGGTTGATTTCATGGATCCACAACTGGCGTACTGCAGGACTTGTAGAATGTAAAATATGCATTTCCGCACCATCAGCAGATCTGGATAATAGTGCAAATTTACATGGATCATTGTCTACACTCTCTTCAAGGCTAAGGTGATTCACCTAAAAACAAACATGGACCAAAATAAATAATTAGTTACTTACAATGTAATGCCTCTCCCCTTATTTAATGAACTAATTTTGTGGTGTCAAACCCAGAAAAATTGCTTATGTGAACAGTACAATTATAAAATATTGTAGACAAGATTGTTAAACAATGCTCCTCCACAATAGCAAGTGTAAAAATGACAGCCAAATGATGATTATCTTTGTTTCCATAAATAATATTATAAAGACTTGCTGCTTCAGACTGCTTTCATAAAGCTGCTAATTATTTTTTAACAACAAGCATACTACAGTTCAATGTCATGATACTTATTATCATCGGAAAATGATAATATTGGAAAAAATATTTTAGTAAAACACATGTGAAAGCACAAATGCACAAAAGCAAAGAATATGAATGCTAATATTCCAAACTACATGACTATAAGGCTTCTTTACACGTGCATATATTAAGAATCTTAAAAACTGGCTTAAACAAAATATTAGTCAGACAAAAAAAGACAAGAAAATGTACAATTATGACCCAAATACCAATCAATACCTAGAAACTGCTGCAGACGATCTTGAAGTAAAACCTTCAAATAATAAATGCCCCCAAAAAATCTAAGGAAGAAAGTAGGATCTGCTTTTATGGTTACCTCCACTTTTTGCCTAGAGTTATGCTGTTTCTGACTAGCCATTAAGAAGACTACATGACTTGTTAGGAGGTAAACAAGGATTGAGACTCCAGACTGTCCAGGAATGATCCTGACAAGGTGGTTGGTGGCTGCACGTGGAGGGACTGGTTAGCATGCTGGGTTAGGTGTCAGGCTTCATGCATCATGTTTAAACTGCATCTCCCAGAATGCTCAAAGAGAGATGATGGTTGTGTGCTATCTCATACTGCTTTAGGATTGGCCAGGTGACGGGGAGATTCTTAAGCCTTCAGCTGCTGTGACCCAGTGCTTGGCTTTCCTTCGTTTGAACTTGGTCATGCCCCTTGCTTGGATTCACTGTTTGGATTACCGGTTCTAAACTCCTGTTTCCGGATAGTCACTGGCATCTCAGCGGCTCCTTTTTGGTATTTCCCCGAGCGCGAGGACGCGCTTCTAATTACAGCTGTGCTTTATTTTTTTGCTTGCAGTCTACGCCTTAATCAACATCAATCTACAGTGCGCGGACGCGCTGCATTCCTTATTGGAGCGTTTTTGTTTTCTTTTAATTGGACGCGCAGCCATTTCACTTTTGAACAACGTGAGGACGCGTTGCTTTCCCCTCACGCTGCAGCCTCCCTTGCTGAACACACTACTTTCCCCCACCTTCTTACCTTCCCAGACGCGCATGAGGCGCTGAGTCATCCTCTATTTGTTTATGTCCTTTTTGTTGGCGATAAAGTTCTGTTGGAGCGTTCAAAATCAGCTGACTTGAACCGCATATTCCTTTTACACTAGTCCCATGATCGGCTGGTGGTTATTTCACCATTTCAAGAACTGCACCTTGGTGAATGGGGAGACGTATGCCTTAGGATTGTTTTCATTTACTTATACTTACTTATAGCGCCGTGAGATCCTTTCGGGGATGATTCGTTTGCGCTCAAAAAATCCACCAAATAAATAAATATAAATAAATAAATTATCAAGCTGGATGACAAAAAGACTACTCCCCTGCCTTTCTACTTTTAAGTTAAACAAGAGACCTGCCTCTGGGACATCTATGAATCGTCTTCTGAGACAACAACCAGTCTAAAACCAAGTAAGTGTGGGATGGTACACAACCTAAGTTCCCTGTCTAATTCTTGATGGTGCTGTATAACCCCTAGACATTAGTTTCTTTGGTTAATGGCGTCTTTCTATTTCTTTGTCTTTTTTATGTAGGACTCCCGAGTATAATTGGACCAGACCTTCTCCCTACTGGCTGCATTTGGATATATTCTGATTGTCCTCCTTGGTCTCTTCATTTTCTGGAGATATTTGCATTCCTCTAGTGTGTATACGTGGCACTGGGGAGGCTGTATCTCTGGGGAATGGAGGGGCTCCCTCTTTGCTCCTGGGGAATGGGTATTTCTGCCTGGGAAATCAGTCTCCGTCCGGCAGACAGCCAAGCCCACAATACTTATTCCCCCCGAGCGAGGACGGAAGGAAGGATTTCTTTCGCTACCATCATGGATGAGGCTATGTCCCCAGAAACCACTATGAGGGAATTAGCGGCAGCTGTAGTTAATCTTCAAACTGAGCTTAAGTTAGTGAGCGGCGCAAACCAACGCCTTGTTTCTGAGATAAACGTATTAAAAACACATAAACAATTAGAGGTTAGAGTTAGACACTAATCCTAAACATAAACGTAGCTACATACAACTCGCACATTTTCAGGTCCCTTCCCCCGCCTCTGTTTCTGCTCCCACAGTCTCTCCCCTTCACCAGTTCATGTCACTGGGCGGTACCTCTTGTCGAAAACGATGAACCCATTTTATACAATTTGCCTTTGTTCAAGGGCAGAATGAGGAGTCTTTTTGCTAGATACTCTTACATGCAGGCCAGTGACAATGAATTATTAAACCTCAAACAAGGGTCAAAGGATCTATTGACTCATATCACCACCTTTAACCGGTTGGTTACAGAGACACATTGGCCTGAAGATAAGAGGACCTCCTTGTTATATAGGGGACTTAAAGATGAGCTCAAATACATCATCTCTCAGATAGTTGACCCCTTTGAAGACTGCTCTGCATTCATGGATTTAGTTGTTAAGTTATGTTGGACTTGGCCCTCTTGGCAGGGTCATCCCTGAACTTTTTGCCTTCTTCCGATATTCTCTCTGACCTGTTTTTGTTGGTTTAATGAGTCTGGGCAATTTACCACTGCTGACCAGTGCTAAAGTGCATATGCTCTCCCTACTGTAAATTGCTGTATGTGATTGGTTTCCATGATTGGCTTATTTGGTTTACTGGCAGTCCCCAGTGAAGTGCACCAGGAGTGCCAGGGCTTGTAAATACAAATGCTGCTGGTGGGCTTGCAGCACTGGTTGTGCCACCCACAGAAGCGGCCTAGTAAAATGTGCCTAAGGTCTGCCATTGCAGAACCTGCGTGCAGTCTGGTACTGTCATGCTAACTGCGCAAGTACACCTACTTGCCAGTCCCTAAACCTTCCCTTAACTTCATATTAGTCACCCCTATGGTAGGCCCAAAGGCAGGGTGCATTGTAGCATAAGGTAGGACATGCCCTGATGTGTGTGGCATGTCCTAGTAGTGAATTACAGCCATTTTCGTTTTTCACTATTGTAAGGCTACCTACTCTCCATAGGCCAGAATGGGCTGCTGGAATTATTACACTCTATAATCCCAGCAGACTCAGAGAGCATGGTGGAAAGTCAAGTTTAGTATGCCTGAACTCAGAATAATAAAATACTTCTTTTAGTAAAGTTTATTTTAATATCCTGTGTTTGCAAATACTGTGAGAAGTTGGCCTGATATGTGATGTCTGTGAGAAGTTGGCCACCCTGTATCAGTCCAAACAACCCTTATGGTGATGGTTGAAAAGTCAACCTTATAGACCAGCTATCCTAGTGGTAGCATGGACAAAGCAGTCTTAGGCTAAACTTAAGAGGGCATGTGAATCCAGCTGTTTTACCATATGTAACCCCTTTAATACCAAATGAAAGGACACCACACAGGTTATATATATAAAATATATATGTATTTATTACTAAATTAATCCTCTGAACTCTTTATGCGGTCAGAGGCATAAGCACATAACAAGATACTAAATTATCATACAATAAGTTGCACAAAATACAGTAATGCCCTAGGGGCACTTCGAACCATATACTAATAGTGGTATAAGAACCACGTCACGAACAAAGGATAGGGCTAGGGCCTGGAGAATCGCTGGGCCTACGCTGTACTGCCAAAGGATAGGGAGCAGGAGGCCCACGGGATGCGTGTGCAGTGTCTTTACACACACGCGAGTTACAATAGAGTTAGAATGGGAACGAAAGAATTGGAAACTAGTTCTTTTAGGTCACTTCTGGATGGACTAGGAGAAAGCTACTGAAAACTAGGATAGTTATTACCCACAGGAGCACCAAGGTACTAGCGTTACCTCACACACAGGAAGCTGGTGCATAGGTGTCAAAGTGTGTCGGGTTTCGTCGCTGAATCCTATGGAGCCTTGAAGAAAGATGTGGCAGGCGACCAGGAGAGAAGTGTCCGGTTGGATCCAAGGGTGGATCCAGGATGAAGAGTACCTGAAAGCAGAGGGGACACAGTCTGGGTCACTAGCCAGTGACCAGGATGGAAGCAGGAAGGAACCAGGCGATGTCGCGAAGCAATCAGGTGATGGCGTGAAGCTGGTCTCTGCAGCCACGTGGACCAGGAGGTGTCGACGACGACCAGGAGCTGGATACGGACTGTCCCACGAAGGCTCTCGCTGTCGGCGGTGTCGGCTTCCGGATTGGAGTCAACAAGCCTTGGCAAAGGCAACCTACGCAGGAATCGAAGATGGCTTACGGATCAGACCAGCAAGGTCTGATTGGCTTCTCCTTTTCAGGGAAGCAGGGACCAGTCTGGAGCAACCAGACCAGTGGTGTAAATTCATAGGTTCGTTGTCACAGAGGCCACTAGCCAACGGGCAAGTGACCGGACAGACGCGTCGAGCAGGAAAATGCAGAAGGGCCTCACGCAGAACTCGTGGAGTGTGGAGGGCTGACCTTCGGTGCAGTTGGCGCTCGGGGCGGGGGCTTCTCAATCCCCAATGCACAACTTCGAGGGTGCCTCAGAAGCTGCACAGAAAGCAATTCGCTGGCTTTCCAAGATGGCCGATCCCACGTCTCTCGTCACCTCTACTGGTCTCAGCTCTGCTGTGACTGTGGATCGGGCTGTTGAAAGTCTGGAAGTCTGGGTCTTGTCAGGCTCTGTGCTCAGGCTCTGGCGGGAGCGTTGACAAAGCAAACCGTTGATCGCTTGATGGTGCCTGCTTGCACAGGGTGGTCACTCCTTGACCACAAGGGAGATTCTTCAGTCTTCTACGTCGAGTAGGATGTCGAAGGGTCCAGAGTTTCGTTTCAAGTTTCTGTCAGGATAAATCTAAAGTCTTGGGACACAGCTCCTACCTATATACCAAATTTAGGGGCTGGATTACCTGCTAGGTCACTCCTATGGGTGGGACCAGGGAAAGGGGTGGTTACACTCCCTTCCCTTTGTCCAGTTTCGCACCAGAGCTGGGGCTGGAGTTCCCCAGCACCGGTTTGAACGGGACTATGCATGGGACACCTTGTGTGCCCCAGGCAGTGTCTCTTTTCATTCAGCCCTCCCTGCTCCAAATACACTATGGCCTGTCTGGGGTGGTGCTAGCACCTCCCAAGACAGGAAACCTATTGTCCAAGCCTCCCTCGCGGGAAGGACTCCCAGCAGCAGGAGGTCAGACTTGTGTCTGTGGCAGCAGCATTGATTTTGTGATGCTGAGGCTCTGGTTAACTTTAACCGGGATTAGTGAGAACAACATGTCTTCTCCCTCTAGAAGGGTGGAATGCTACCCCCGTCGCCAGAACTGGTGAGGGGGTAGTATTCCAAAGTGTATGAAACCTTACACGACATGTTTTGATAAAGCCAAACCAAAATTAGCATTCAACCGCAAGGATTATAATGCACTTAAGAGTATATGGTATTGCTATATCCTAGAACAGCTACAAGGACATGATTCCGAAAGCTGCAGACAGACTCAGCTCATGCTAGAGCCTCATCTCACATAAAACCAAGCACTCTGCCTTCAGGATTGTTAAGGCCTGCCATTTGAGTGACTTATAGGTGTATATGTGTCTAGATATAAGGTTAGATATAGGAATACTATACCTAAGCACGGGGTGATTGCACAACCTTGCCCCAGCTGAGTGATCAGCCAGTTGTGTCAGTTTGGATGGCCAGCCAGGGGTGGCAAAAGATATGCTGCAGCCCCTGGTAGGCCTTGGGTGCACCTATGCCCTGGGTACCTATGGTACACTGTACAGGGACTCATAAGAGTGATCCATTTCCCAATTGGTGATGTACCTAAAGTACATGGTGTGAATTTTAGAGAGAGAACAGCAGGGCTGTGGGTCTGATTAGCAGGCCCACAGCCACATTAAGTCGAAAACCAGTGAAGCAAAAAGTGGGGTGACCATAGGAAAGCAGACCCTACTCTCCTACAATGTCCACTATTCTAGTGGGCACCCTGTATCAGTCCAAATAACCCGTATGGTGATGCTTCTAAAGTCAACCTTATAGACCAGCTTATCTAGTGGTAGCATGGACAAAGCAGTCTTAGACTAAACTCAAGAGGCCATGTGAAGCCAGTTGTTTTACCATATGTAACCCCTTTAATACCAAGTGAAAGGACACCACACGGGTTATATATAAAATATATATGTATTTATTACTAACACAACCCCTCTGAACTCTTTATGAGGTCAGAGGCATAAGCACATAACAAGATACTCAATTATCATACACTAAGTTGCACAAAATACAGTAGGGCCCCAGGGGCACATAAAACCATATACTAAAATAGTGGTATAAGGACCACGTCACGAACAAAGGATAGGCCTAGGGCCTAGGGCATCGCTGGGGCTATGCTGTACTACCAAAGGATAGGTAGCAGGAGACCCACGGGAGGCGTGTGCAGTTTCTTAACACACACGCGAGTTACCATAGAGTTATAATGGGAACGAAAGAAATGGAAACTAGTTCTTTTAGGACACTTCCGGATGGACTAGGAGAAAGCTACTGAAAACTAGGACACTAGCATAGTCAATACCCACAGGGGTACCGGAGTACTCGCGTTACCTCACCCACAGGAAGCGGGTGCATTGGTGTCAAAGTGTGTCGGGTTTCGTCGCTGAAACCTATGGAGCCCTGGAGAAAGATGCTGTAGGCTACCAGGAGAGAAGTGTCCGTTTGGATCCAAGGGCGGATCGAGGATGAAGAGTACCTGAAAGCAGAGGGGACTGAGTCTGGGTCACTAGCCAGTGACCAGGAAGGAACCAGGCGATGTCGCGAAGCAATCAGGTGATGTCGTGAAGCTTGACTCTGCAGCCACGTGGACCAGGAGGCGTCGACGATGACCAGGAGCTGGACACGGACTGTCCCACAAAGGATCTCGCTGTTGGCGGCGTCGGCTTCCGGATTGGAGTCAACAGGCCTTGGCAAATGCAATCCACGCAGGAATCGAATATTTGCTTCGGGATAGACCAGTAAGGTCTATGGGGCTTCTCCTTTGCAGGGAAGCAGGAGCCCACCTGGAGCAACCAGGCAGGCAGTTCAGATTCGAAGGTTCATCGTCACAGAGGCCACTAGCCAACGGGCAAGTAACCGGACAGACGCGTCGAGCAGGAAAATGCAGAAGGGCCCCACGCAGAACTCGTAGAGTTTGGAAGGCTGATCTTCGGTGCAGATGATGCTCGGGGATGGGGCTTCTCAATCCCCAATGCACAACTTCGAGGGTGCCTCAGAAGCTGCACAAGTAGCAAGGAGCATGTTTTTCAAGATGGCCGGTCCCACGTCTCTCGTCACCTCCACGGGTCTCAGCTTTGAAGGGACTGTGGATCGGGGTCAAAGAAGTCTGGAAGTCTGGCTCTTGTCAGACTCTGTGCTCGGGCTCCGGCGAGAGCGTCAACAAAGTAAACTGCAGATTGCTGGATGGTGCCTGTAGGTACAGGGTGGTCACTCCTTGACCACAAGGGAGATTCTTCAGTCTTCTAGTTGCAGTAGAATGTCGAAGGTCCAGAGTTTTGTTACAAGTTTTAGTTCAGGATAAATCTAAGGTCTCTCGACTCAGCTCCTACCTATATACTAATCTGAGGGGCTGGATTACCTACTAGGTCCCTCCTATGGGTGGGACGAGGGAATGAGGTGTTTATACCCCTTTCCCTTTGTCCAGTTTTGCGCCAGAGCTGGGGCTGAAGTGCCCCAGCAAATGGTTTGAACCGGGCTATGCATGGGACACCTTGTGTGCCCCAGGCAGTGTCTCATTTCATTCAGCCCTCCCTGCCCCAATACACTATGGCCTGTCTGGGGTGGTGCTAGCACCTCCCAAGACAGGAAACCTATTGTCCAAGCCTCCCTCGCTGGAAGGACTCCCAGCAGCAGGAGGTCAGACTTGTGTCTGTGGCAGCAGCATCCATTTTGTGATGCTGAGGCTCTGATTAACTTTAACCGGGATTAACAGGAACAACATATCTTCTCCCTCTAGAAGGGTGGAATGCTACCCCTGTCGCCAGAACTGGCGAGGGGGTAGTATTCCAAAGAGTATGACACCTTACACAACATGTTTTGATAAAGCCAAACCAAAGTTAGCATTCAACCGTGAGGATTATAATGCACTTAAGAGTATATGGTATGGTTATATCATAGAACAGCTATAAGGACATGGTTACGAAAGCTGCAGACAGGCTCAGCTCATGCTAGAGCCTCATCTCACATAAAACCAATCACTCTGCCTTCAGGATTGTTAAGGCCTGCCATAGGAGTGACTTATAGGTATATATAGGAATACTATACCTAAGCAAGGGATGATTACACGACCTTGCCCCAGCTGAGTGATCAGCCAGTTGTGTTAGTTTGGATGGCCAGCCAGGGGTGGCATAAGAAATGCTGCAGCCCCTGGTAGGCCTTGGGTGCACCTATGCCCTGGGTACCTATGGTACACTGTACAGGGACTCATAAGAGTGACCCATTTCCCAATTGGTGATATACCTAAAGTACATGGTATGAATTTAGAGAGAGAACAGCTGGGCTGTGGGTCTGATTAGCAGGCCCACAGCCACATTAAAGTCGAAAACCAGTGAAGCAAAAAGCAAAAAGTGGGGTGACCATAGGAAAGCAGACCCTACTCTCCTACAAATACTACTTTTAGAAAGTTAGTATTTGCTTGCCTAACCATTTCAGCCCGCCTCTGCTCTGATGTGTATCTGCTGTCTGGTTTCTGTGTGTGACAGGGCTGGGGAATTCCAGGGGACAGGCTGGGGTTGACAGGTGGTGAATAAAGAGATTACACCAGGATGGGTGGGGGGAGTGCCCCTTGACTCTGAATAGGGCTGTGCTCTGCCACCACAATGCTGGCTCCGCCCCCTGGGGAGTGACTGATGACTCTGCCCTGCACCTGGTCCAGGAAGAGGGAAGACTGTCAACAGAGTGCTCCTGACTGTACTTGTCATCACAATGCTGGCTCCACCTCCTGCGGAGCGTCTGATGTCCCTGCCCTGCACACTGAAAGAAGAAGCCAGGGCCTGAAAAACAAAGTGCTCAGAGACTGACTGGATTAGGCAAAGGCCCCCCTGGCCCGCGAGAACAAAAGAAATGGTGTATAAAAGTAGGAGCCCTGCTCCTAAGAAATCAGATCCTGTTTTTGCCAAGAAGAAACTCTGCCTGAAGAGAAGGACCTGGGAAAGCTGCATGGAGGACTACTGTCTCTAATCCTGAGAGACTGGACTGTGGTGGGTGCCTTGCTGCAAGAAGGAGAGAGAAAGAAAAGACTGAAAGACTTTTGAAATTCAACTTGTGCATCTTAAACAATCTCCAAGGGCTTGCTTGTGAACTTGCCCCCTGAACTGCGCCCCAGGAACAGTGGGCGCTACCCCTCCCCTCCCGGAAAGAGAAGCTGCTGTGAGTGCTCCATCTTCCCCGCAGCTCTACCGAGGAAAAGCTGAGCGCACCGTGGGAAACCGCTGCACCCTCTGAAAGGCCCTGGGCACCCTCGTCCCGCCGAGCAAAGCAACTGCTGCCTGACAAGCCCCAGCTGACATCGCAAAGACCAGCCCCGCTGGCCCAAGCACAGTGACTGCCGCCTGCCTCACTGTGGTCTGCACTGCAAGAAAGGACCTCGCCTTGTGCCTATCTTCCCCGAGGTAAACTGCCCTGTAAATCCGCAGCCGCCGCCGTTCATGAACAGCAGCGGCGCGTGGAGTGAAGGAGTACGCGCCGTACTCGTGGAAGCCTTTGCCCGCCGCCTCGCACCGCTTCTCGGGCCCCGCCCCCTCTTTCCCGGACCAGAGCGCATCACCGAAGGAAGAACCTGCCCCACAACTCAACGCTGCCCTCCAGATTAATCGAGTCGTGACTCGCATCCCCGGAGGAAGGCATCACGACCTGGGACGTGGGCTCTCCCCCTGCTGATCCGCACCGAACCCCCAAGTCAAAGGTACTGTGTTAAGTAATTGTGCTGAGTGCCCGCTCCGGACTGCGGTGTCCGTGAGGCGCGCTCTTCTGGTGATAGCTTCACCGCGTTTATACTGTGCGCACCGTACCAGTGAGATCCCCCCAACCCGTCTCACCAACGCTGTGCGAGCCGCACGGCAGCCTGTATGCCTCATCCTCCTTGTTGCCTCGACAGCGCCGTACGCTTGGTACGCGAGACGCGTGAGGTTTAGCAAGGCCTTGCTTGTGTAGCCGTACGGGACGTACAAGAGTGCTACGAAGCGCACAGGCTGTAAACGAACAGCGCAAACACGCTTGAGACAATACCTGAATTACTGTGGAGCCATTTGTAGAGCAACAATGACCTCCCAAAGTATTGAACATTGCCAAAAAGAACTGCATCTTGCTCTGAATATTGTGGAATCCTTTTTGAACCATAGCTGGAACCATTTAAGTACTGTGAAGCAGTTTGAAAGTGATTGAATCCCTTCTCAGTACTGTCCATTATATTTAAGAACTGTGGCCTCATTTCTGAAGTAACTGGATCCGTTTTGAGTACTAAGAACTGTATCTAAAGCCTGCTTGAGAGTTTTTATATAAAGAATCTATATTTTTACAAATAAACAGTCTTGTGTCTCTGAGTGGTGGGTTGACAGGTCATTGTGTGTGTTATGTCAAGTGCTTAACCGTGCGTACTCTGGAGTTTAGCCTTGTCTGTCGCACCACGCCGCCTAGAGGGTGAGCAGGGGTTATTTCTGAGAGTAAGTCCTTTGCCCTGACTTAGAGGAGAGGGTCCCTGCTTGTCACAAGTACATACCTGTGCCAACCAGAGACCCCCAATTCTAACAAGTTAGATCACTGCTTATCTGAGAGAAAAGGGGAAAAGACAAAAGAAAAGTATTCTCATCTATTTTTTGCTAGAAGTAAGAAAAAAGAAGCGAATCTATGCAGGTAGGAGGGATTAGAGGACCACTGTCCAATGTAGAAAGAGAAAAACGCTGAAAATTGAATCTCTGTCTGTACTGCGGTAAAAAAGGCCATTTCTCTACAGAGTGTCCAGTCAAACCAAAGTCCGCCTCGAGAACACCTACAGGTAGAGCTGGTCTGGCGGTGCAGTCGGAAAACTAACTGACTTGGAGAGTACAGAGGTCGCTTCTCTAAATCCTCAAGTTTTGAAGGCCTCTAGATTTCTGGCTAATACCTTGGCTCCTGTGTCCAAACATTTCTCTATCACTGTGGTATGCCTTCTGCCGTCTCAGCTTAGACAAATCATGTCTATTTTGCTAGATTCTGGAGCAACTGGAAACTATTTGGACATAGCAGTTGCTACGGCTTTGGGACTACAATTCAAAACATCCTGAAAAAGTAAGGGCAGTGCACAGATCTGAGTTGTCATCTGGCATGATAACATACCAAACTCCTGACATGTACATGATGTGTGATAATGGTCATTCAGAGGTCATTACATTCAATTTGATTGATACCACCAATTTTATGGCCATTCTTGGGAGTCCCGTGGCTCCAGCTTCATAATCCGCAAATAGACGGTATCTAGGAAGGTAAAGTTACGCTCTCCCTATTGTATGACCCATTGTTATCGAGAATTCACCCACTGGCATTATCCTTTGTGTTGTGCCCTTTGAACAATAGACACCTCTATGCTGCCAGCTGAATATAAGGAGTTCTCAGAGGTCTTTGACGAAGTCAAAAGCAATAGCCTTGCCTCCCCACAGGTCATACGACTGCAGGATTGATTTGGTGCCTGCTTCAGATCTGCCTGTTAGTAGAGTATATTCCCTCACGGAACCAGAGACCAAGTACTTGTCTGAATACTTACAAGATATGCTAAAAAAGGGGTTCATACGATACTCAACCTCCCCTGTCTCCACCCCTATTTTTTTATCCCCAAGAGGGAAGGAGGCCTGAGAGCGTGCCCGGATTACCGCGCCCTAAACAAAGTGACCATTAAGACAAATATCCTTATCCTCTCATTGCCAACCTCTTGGATCAGGTGAGAAAGGCCACCATTTTTACTAAACTGGATCTGAGAGGAGCCTACCATTTGATCAGAGTCAGAGAAGGAGATGAGTGGAAGACTGCTTTCCGCACCAAGTTCGGTCTTTATGAGTATTGTGTTATGCCATTTGGTTTATGTAATGCTCCAGTAGCCTTTCAGTTCTTAATAAACGAATTCTTGAGAGAGTACCTGGACGAGATCACTGAAACAATATCGACGTCAGGAATATCGAGTTACAAAAATATCGAGGTAAAAATATAGAATACCAAAATATCGACCTCCTATCTCCAAACAGGTAAATACAAAAATATCAAATCAAAAATATCAATGTAAAAAATACAGTTAGTCAAAATATCGAATTTTTAAAAATGCTATAAATTAATTAAAAATTAATGAAATAATAAATAATTAACTTAAACATACTTAAAATACTTAAATAACCTTAAAATTAATAAATAATAAATGTAAGTAAAAAATAAATATTTCAAATTGATTTGTTATATATATAAACGTAATATTATTAAAAAATGTACAATAGTTTTACCGTAGGATAGCGGAAAGGGCAAAATTTAGTATTCATTACACAAGAAATACCTAGGGGTCAGTGAAAATACTGTAGCTCAACTGCAAAGGTAGATCTTAAAACCACACAGGCAACAGGAGTGGAAAGACAGACCATACAACCAAAGTGAAATAGAAGTGAGGGTTCAAAAATATGGGCTGAAAATTCCCATCAGAAGCCACTCTGTACCGCCCTTTGTTACATCATTTGGGTACTCCTTGCCCAGGAGATAGGTGAGAACAGTCCATTAGATGTAATAGTGACTGTTCTGAGATGTAAGGTGAGAGTGTATCAATAAAGGGTGGTTTAAAGGTTTGAAATTAAGTGTGACTACTGAAAAAAAGCAGTGTGGAAAGATTGAGTGATAGAAGTAAAATTGGATTAAAGCTAGGTGGATATGAAATTTTATTGTGTTCCCCTAGTTGTCCAAGATTAAAAACAAAGAGAATACAGATTTGAAATAATATCTGTGAGTAGTAGGGGTCAACATGTTTCAGCAAGACTGGAATATTTCCAATGCATTCGTCAGGACCAGATGTATATTCAACTACTGCTTTGTGAAAGTGAAGAAATAGTAAAATCAAGATATCACCTATGTTTCAGGTCATACGTTCAACCACACACCATTAGTTGTGGTTGTTGTGCCTCACCCCACCTGGCAGCAGCTCAGGTTTATGGAGCACCGCTCTCTCCGTCGGTGTCTCCCGGCAGTCTTCTGACTTCAGACAGCCCAGAAGACTGCCGGGAGACACCGACGGAGAGAGCGGTGCTCCATAAACCTGAGCTGCTGCCAGGTGGGGTGAGGCACAACAACCACAACTAATGGTGTGTGTTTGAACGTATGACCTGAAACATAGGTGATATCTTGGTTTTACTATTTCTTCACTTTCACAAAGCAGTAGTTGAATATACATCTGGTCCTGACGAATGCATTGGAAATATTCCAGTCTTGCTGAAACATGTTGACCCCTACTACTCACAGATATTATTTCAAATCTGTATTCCCTTTGTTTTTAATCTTGGACAACTAGGGGAACACAATAACATTTCATATCCACCTAGCTTTATCCAATTTTACTTCTATCACTCAATCTTTCCACACTGCTTTTTTTCAGTAGTCACACTTAATTTCAAACCTTTAAACCACCCTTTATTGATACACTCTCACCTTACATCTCAGAACAGTCACTATTACATCTAATGGACTGTTCTCACCTATCTCCTGGGCAAGGAGTACCCAAATGATGTAACAAAGGGCGGTACAGAGTGGCTTCTGATGGGAATTTTCAGCCCATATTTTTGAACCCTCACTTCTATTTCACTTTGGTTGTATGGTCTGTCTTTCCACTCCTGTTGCCTGTGTGGTTTTAAGATCTACCTTTGCAGTTGAGCTACAGTATTTTCACTGACCTCTAGGTATTTCTTGTGTAATGAATATGTATTTTGGGGTATGTACCTAGTTTGGGTCATAAAACTTGCCCTGGGACCCTCTGATTAATCGGTTTGTTTTACAAAATTTAGTATTACCACTCCAGTGAGTGCAACAGTAGGGAAAGCGTTGGATAGCGTAGGGGTAAAAATTACTATTCCAACTCCAGGGAGTGCAACTGTAGGAAAGCGTTGGATAGCGTAGGGGTAAAAATTACTATTCCCACTCCAGAGAGTGCAACAGTAGAGAAAGTGTTGGATAGCGTAGGGGTAAAAATTACTATTCCAACTCCAGAGTGTGCAACAGTAGGGAAAATGTTGGATAGCGGCAGGGTAAAATTTACTATTCCCACTCCAAAGAGTGCAACAGTAGGGAAAGCATTGGATAGCGTAGGGGTAAAAATTACTATTCCCACCCCAGAGAATGCAACAGAAGGGAAAGCGTTGAATAGCGTTGGGGTAAAAATGACTATTCCCACTCCAGTGAGTGCAACAGTAGGGAAAGCGTTGGATAGCGTAGGGGTAAAAATTACTATTCCCACTCCAGAGAGTGCAACAGTAGGGAAAGCGTTGGATAGCAGGAGAGTTAAAATTACTATTACCACTCCAGAAAGTGCAACAGTAGGGAAAGCGTTGGATAGCGTAGAGGTAAAAATTACTATTCCCACTCCAAAGAGTGCAACAGTAAGGAAAGTGTTTGATAGCATAGGGGTTAAAATTATTATTCACACTCCAGAGAGTGCAACAGTAAGGAAAGTAAATACTTCATATATGAATAAAAATAAATCAAATATTAATCCCAAATACAAATTAATTAAAAGTAATTCACAATTTTATATAATATAATAATAAATCAATTAAAAAAATAAAATTATTACAAATAATTACCAATTAATAACAATTATTTACCAATTAACAATTAATTAATTAACAATTAAAAAAATTATTAAAAATTACAACACAAAACCAATAAATAAATGACAATATTTAATTATTTACAATTCAATTACTTCCCACCCTATTCCCCTATAAATCCACAACCCACTACAGAAAATAAATTAATAAAATTAACATAATTATCAATTAAACTAATAATTAAAATAATAACCAATTATATTTTAATTAATTACCAATTAAAAATTTAAATATCAATTAATTCCAAATAAATACCAATAAATACATTTAAAAATGTAATTAATTATAATTAAATTACTTCCCACCCTATTCCCCTATAAACCCACAACCCGCTACAGAATTATATTACGCAAAAATTAAATACCATAAAATTTATTAATTAAAATTAATCATACACTTTTCACACATATACTAACACACAAAATACTTTAACAAATTAATATTAACTTTCTTACCTCAAATTCGATATTTTTGTTGTGTATATTCTGTCCATTCTATATTTTTGTTGTATATATATTGTCCATTCTATATTTTTGTTGTCTATATTCTGTCCATTCGATATTTTGTCCATTCTATATTTTTGATTTGATATTAATGCTATTGTATTAGATATTTTTGTAGTCTATATTCTGTCCACTCGATATTGTGTCCATTCTATATTTTTAACTCGATATTAATGTAACTCGATATTAAAAACTCGATATTTTGAGTGTATACCCCTGGAGGTATTCGTCATTGTCTATATAGACGATATCTTAATCTATTCCCAGAATGAGAAAGAACATGTGGAACATGTAAGTTCGATATTGCGTCGGTTGCAGGAAAATCATACCCGCAAAGTAGTCTTTCTGGGGTTTGTAAACTGCCCTGAAGGAATACACATGGATCCTGCCAAGGTGTCTGCCATTACCAACTGGGCTAGTCCTGCCACTATAAAAGAGGTGCAATCTTTCTTAGGATTTGCGAACTTTTATAGGAGGTTCATCAGTCATTTTTCTGAACTCATTACTCCTATCACGAGACTCCTGAAGAAAGGAGTGGTGTTTGAATGGGATCAAGCTGCCGAAACGGCTTTCCAAGCCTTAAAAACAGCTTTACCACTGCCCCCATTATTCGACATGCAGATGAGACACAGCCCTATTACGCAGAAGCAGATGCCTCTCATGATGCTATAGGTGGGGTATTATCAAAACCAGACCATAGTCCATCCTGTAGCCTATTTTTCTAAGACCCTGTCACAGGCAGAACAGAATTACACCATTGGCGAGAGAGAACTCTTGGCCATTAAAATGGCGTTCCAAGAATGGCGTCATTATCTTTTAGGGTCCTCTCATATAATCACCATTTATTCCGATCATCTGAATCTTCAATATTTTAGGACAGTCAGAGCTCTGACACCTAGACAGATGAGATGGGTATCCTTTTTCTGTAAGTACGATTTTGTTATCCATTTCTGCCCTGGAGTGAAACAAGGAAAAGCAGATGCCTTGTATCGCTTGGGAAAAGAACATACAAACTCTGTGGAGGCACCCGTATCTATCATCCGGGAACACAAGATCATAGCAGTGGGAGATGGAACTGGTAAAGAATCAGACTCCTTTTCCTTACTTCTAGAACAAGCCTTTGCTTCTCTGGATCCAGAAGAATGGTTAACAGATCTTCGCAATGCGATAACAAACAACCTCTTTTTCCATGATAATCGGTTGCTTCTCCCCACAATAGAAACTCGAGCTTTGATTATGAAATGGTGTCATGCATTACCATTGGCGGGACACCATGGGGGAGTAAAGACAACACAAACCTGTCAGAGAATGTTCTGGTGGAAAGGCATGCCCCAAGATATCGTGGAATATGTCAAAGCATTTCCTACCTGTGCCAGACAGAAAACATTGCAATGTGCTCCTGCTGGACTGCTGCAACCTTTACCGGTGCCCAATAGCCCATAGTCATCCATTAGCATGGACTTCATCACAGACCTACCAGCAACTGGAGGATATACCACTATATTAGTGGTGGTAGACATGTTGTCCAAATGGCTCATTTCGTTCCTCTTAAGATGCTGCCCATAGCCAGAGAACTCACTGAAGCATTTATACAAAACATAGTCCATCTTCATGGATTGCCCTCTGTTATTGTATCGGATAAGGTCCCCCAGTTTATCTCCAAATTCTGGCAAGGTTTATGTAAGGCCCTCCACATTGATCATCGTCTCTCTACGGCCTATCATGGGAACCCGCTGAAAACGTGCATGCTTCTTTTGTTGGTCAGACAATTTAATGCACTACATCCCTCCAAACCCAGACCTGTGAATAGGCCTTTAGGGGGGTGATCTGTTAGGCGTCAGGCTTCATGCATCGTGGTCAAACAGCATCTCCCAGAACGCTCAAAGAGAGATGTTGGTTGTGTGCTACCCCATATTGCTTTAGGATTGGTCAGGTGACGGGGAGGTTCTTAAGCCTTCAGCTGCTGTGCCTCAGTGCTTGGCTTTCCTTCGTTTAAACCTGGCCCTGCCCCTTGCTTGGATTCTCTGTTTGGATTACCTGTTCTAAACTCCTGTTTTCGGATAGTCACTGGCGTCTCAGTGGCTGCTGGTGCTTCAGAAACTTTATTCCTTGTTGCTATTTCCCCGGGGATGCGCTTCTAATTACAGCTGTGCTTTATTTTTGTATTTTTTTGCTTGCAGTCTAACGCCTTAATCAACACCAATTTACAGTGCGCAGACGCGCTGCGCTCCTGATCGGAGCGCTTTTCTTTTCTTTTAATTGGACGTGCAGCCATTTCACTTTTGACAAAAGCGAGGATGTGTTGCTTTTCCCTCACGCTGCAGTCACCCTGGCAAGACACGCTACTTTCCACGAGTTTCTTACCTTCCCAGACGCGCATGAGGCGCAGAGTCAGCCTCTATTTGTTTATGTCCTTTTTGTTTGCGATAAAGTTCTGTTGGAGCGTCGGAGCGCTCGAAATCAGCTGACTTTTACAGCATATTCCTTTTACACTAGTCCCATGATCGGCTGGTGGTTATTTCACCATTTTAAGAACTGCACCTTGGAGAATGAGCAGAAGTATGCCTTAGGATTGTTTTCATTTTCTTATTAAGCTGAATGACAGAAAGACTATCCCCCCCCCCTACCTTTCTACTTTAATAATAATAATCCACATTTGTAAAGTGCAAACAATCACCCATAAGGATCTCCAGGTGCTGGGGTCCGTCTGGAAGATTAAGCAAGCTATTGCCCAGAGTCACATGGTGCTGGGCTAATCTGCCACCAGCCCCGGGAATCGAACCATGATCCCCAGATTCCAGCGTCAGTCGCCCTGGCCGCGGCACCACACCTCTCCCTTAACTTTTAAGATAAACTAGAGACCTGCCTCTGGAACATTTATGAATCGTCTTCTGAGACAACAACCAGTCTAAAACCAAGTAAGTGTGGGATGGTACACAACCTAAGTTCCCTGTTTAAGTCTTGACGGTGCTGTATAATCCCTTGACATTAGTTTCTTTGGTTAATGGTGTCATTCTATTTCTTTGTATTTTTTATGTAGGACTCCAGAGTATAATTGGACTGGACCTTCTCCCTACTGGTTGTGTTTGGGTATTTTCTGATTGTCCTCCTTGGTCTCTTCATTGTCTGGAGAAATTTGCATTCCTCTAGTGTGTATACGGGCACTGGGGAAGCTGAATCTCTGGGGAAGGGAGGGGCTCCCTCTTTGCTCCTGGGGAACGGGTACTTCTGCCGGGGAAATCAGTCTCCGCCCGACAGAACCCGACACGGTGTGCCACCTTCAGCCTTCGTGGTTTATTAAACTTTGCAATAAATCAATTTACGATTTAATTCCTAACATTTTGATCACGACCAAAAAGGCCCAACACACAAAGTGCTGTTTTGCAAAAAGCCAAGACTGGCTAATGGTGTTATGCATGACACGAGGTTTACTGATGGTTGTGAGACCAATGAGACTGCGTGAGAGTCCTGCATCCCAGAAGATTAACTTGATATGTAAATATATCCCGGGGGAGCCCATCTCTTTTGTTTTTTCCTTCCTGCCTGCTATCAAGGAGACTCCATCCTCCAACGCGCCCTGCGGCTCCGCGGCCGACGCCAGACCCGTTTTCGCGGCAGAAGGCATTTAAAAATCACCACAATGCTCCCACAGAAGCCCGTCTCTTTTGGTTTTTCCTGCCTGCCTGCCTGCCTGCTATCAAGGGGACTACATCCCCCAACGTTCCCTGCGGCCCCGGGGCCGACGCCTGACCCGTTTTCGCGAACAGGAGGCGCTTAAAAACCACCACAAGGCTCCCGCGGCACGAGACGAGCGAGGGCGTGCCCGGGCACAGTCGGTAGAGGCCGGGCTGGGCCAGGTCTCTTGGCTCATTTTTCTGGATTCCTATGGTCAGGCCTGGGCTTCCCTAGGACACAGTTCAGAAATAAGGTATTTGATTGACTCTTTTTAATTGTGGTCTGTGACTGTGTTTCCCTTAGTATTATTCTAAGTCCGATAATACCTAGAAGTGCTTCCTGTTCTCCAACGCGCCCTGCGGCTCCGCGGCCGACGCCAGACCCGTTTTCGCGGCAGAAGGCATTTAAAAATCACCACAATGCTCCCACAGAAGCCCGTCTCTTTTGGTTTTTCCTGCCTGCCTGCCTGCCTGCCTGCCTGCTTGCCTG
This sequence comes from Lissotriton vulgaris, assembly GCF_964263255.1. Taxonomy (NCBI): domain Eukaryota; kingdom Metazoa; phylum Chordata; class Amphibia; order Caudata; family Salamandridae; genus Lissotriton; species Lissotriton vulgaris. The sequence continues at coordinate 1,081,450,137 of NC_141691.1, read as the reverse complement.
CTATCAAGGGGACTACATCCCCCAACGTTCCCTGCGGCCCCGGGGCCGACGCCTGACCCGTTTTCGCGAACAGGAGGCGCTTAAAAACCACCACAAGGCTCCCGCGGCACGAGACGAGCGAGGGCGTGCCCGGGCACAGTCGGTAGAGGCCGGGCTGGGCCAGGTCTCTTGGCTCATTTTTCTGGATTCCTATGGTCAGGCCTGGGCTTCCCTAGGACACAGTTCAGAAATAAGGTATTTGATTGACTCTTTTTAATTGTGGTCTGTGACTGTGTTTCCCTTAGTATTATTCTAAGTCCGATAATACCTAGAAGTGCTTCCTGTTCTCCATATATTGAAGATGAAGTGTCCCGTCCGTGGCAGACCAAAGCAGTGTAGGCCCCCCCCCTGATTTTGGTCTTTGGTTTGAGGACTTGGACTTCGCTAAAGGATCCTGCGGAAGATCTTGAGCTTGAAAAGGGCATGAACTTCAAACAACTACCATAATGGAGCAGATGGTGAGACCTTGAATCTACCAATCCTCCCCTGTGACTGTCCAGCCAAGGATTTGTGAGCTCTCTCTGTTGCCTATTTTGCCTTGGCCTACTGCCTTGGCTGTATGGAATTTCTGCAATTGACAGCTGTGAGCTGTAAGCCACCAGAACTGGTCTCCCCTCACTTATTTCCTCCAAAGTTTTCCTGTTGTTCCCTGAAGTGTAGCTAATTTATGCATGGGAGGCCGTTCTCCATTCTAAAATATGCTTCAGGGTCGGACACAGAACTTAAATGTCGCGAAATAGCGGCGAGAAACAAAGAACCAGCCCACGTCTGGGGATGGCTGCCAGCAGTATTGGCCTTAAAACACCCAAACTGGCCATCGGCGGCAGGTACACCAGCAGAAACACACAATCCATCCAAATCACTCCTACCGGCAGGGGCACAACAGCACAATGAGGATAATAGCAAGGGGGAGCTACTTTTTTCACTGTGCTCATGGAATATCATCGGCCTACATCAAAAAAACTTAAACGAAGACACCATGGCTTTCCTGGGGGAACACGTGGCAATTGCCCTACAGGAAACCTGGGAACCGGCAGGCCGCCCTATAGAAGGATTTATCGAATATCGGAAACCGGCACTCAGGGACAGCCGCTTCGGCCACCCCAAAGGCGGGCTGTCCACATACATATCCAATAACCTAAGAGGCAAATTTAGTCAACTTTACTTGAAAGAAGACTGGCTACTGGGGGTCAAAATTAGCAGACAGCGATTGCTCTTACTTATAAATGTGTACATTAACCCTAACACCCGCACAAAAAAAGACCACTTGGCCAGACTCTGCGAAATTATGAATAATATAGCTACAGAATATCCTAACTCGGACCGCATTATCACAGGGGACTTTAACACAAACCTGTTTCAGGGGAACATAGCAGACTCAGTAGGACCCAATATGACCAGCATTATTGAGGCTGTCCCCCAATCCAAACCCCCTGTGCAAGTTTCCAATACATTAGGCGAGGTCACCGTGAAGAGACTTTACAACGCAGGGTACCTGGTGGTGAATGGAAGATCGGCCAGTGACTCCCCTCCAAACTGGACCTGGTCAAATGGAAGAACAAGGTCCTACCTGGACTTCACCATTTGCAATTCGGAATTCCTGTTTAATCTGGATAGCTTCTCCTCTGGTTATCTCCTTCACCACAAATTTACCTCTCCATAAAAAGGCACCATTTACCTACAAAGGAATACACTCCGATAATCTAAAACGCCTGAAATGGAGTGAGTCTAACTGTCAGAGCATCTTAAAAACAAGCAAGGATTTTATCATGTGTGTTTCAGACCAAGCGGTTTCCCCAACAGCAATATGGTCGCAGTTATGCGCACATCTGATCAGAACTTACCCAGTGATAAGGCAGGGCCCAAATCGCACCCCACCAGTAGGAGCAACAGCCCTCCCCATTATAAAAACACTAAAAAGAACGAGAAACAACGCACTGAGGTTGCTATCAAAATTTCCAGAGAACAGCAGCTTCCTCGTTGCATACCGTCATGCCCAAAAGGCACTTAGGAGGGCAGTTACCCAAGAGAAAAAGGCCCAGGAATCTCAATTCTGGGTCAAACTGGTATGGGAAAGTAAGCAAAAGAACTCAAAGAAATTTTGGTCACTTGTCAACTGCACCGATCGAAACATAACATCCTTTGGATCAGCGAACATTCAGGAAGCAGACTGGATCTCATACCTAACAGAGCATTTCCAGGTACAAGATCACCTTGACCGCCCCGGATTAACATGGGTTTTTGACACTAGCACGGGCGTAGCACCGAATCCCCCACCCGATTTAATGCAGGGACTTACCTCACCCGATGTATTGTCTGAAGAAAGAGTAGCTAAAGCACTGACGAAAGGGAGACAAGACGGAGCACCGGGCCCGAATGGCCTGCCACAAAGGCTATTCAAGTCCGACGTCCCCTTCTGGCCTATGGTGCTATCAAACCTCTTTAATTACACCCTGAGCTCCCAAACAATTCCAGATTCTTGGAGAGGTGCTATTATCCATCCCATCTATAAAGCTGGAGCACGAGGCAACCCGAACAATTACAGATTAATCGCTCTGCTGGATTTAGAGGCAAAGCACTTTGCAGGCCTCATTTTGGAGGATCTGGGCAAAGGACAATAATCTGATTTCCCTGAATCAAACAGGGTTCGTTGCCAAAACAGGTACAATGACAAACTTATTAAGAATCTCCACCATCATTGACAAAGCTCTTTCAAACTACAGGTCGATTTTTTGCTGCTTTGTCGACTTCAAAGAAGCATTCGACAGGGTGCCCAGGGCTGCACTGTGGCAAAAACTGAGGCAGTGGGGAATTCCAGATAATATCCTGAATCCAATCATCCTGCTGTACTCCAACACATGGGTTCGAGTGAAGTTAGGGTCTGGCTCGCATCTCTCCAGGAAAATCTCGACCTTTCGTGGTGTCAAACAGAGATGCGTGCTGGCCCCCCTCCTCTTCAACCTATTCATTGCTGACCTATCAAGCTCTTTAGAGAAGGTAATCAGTCATCCACCAAAAGTAGGAGGCACGGCATTATGCAATTTTTATATGCCGATGACCTGGCACTGTTCAGTTTCACCAGAGTGGGGCTAACAAAGACTCCTTGATGCCTTAATGCAATACACGGCCAACAATCAACTAGAAATCAACATGAAAAAAACCATGGTTGTTCCGTTTGGCAAAAAACGCTACAGCAGTGGAGGCTGGACAATAGATAAAGAAAGCCTCTCAATCGGCCAATCTTATAAATATTTAGGGGTCCATTTGGACTCCAGGGGCAGTTTCACCAAACAGAACACTGTGAGTGCAGCCAAGGCTACAGCGCTATTGGTAACCTTAGCTAAGCTGTCGAGGAGACTCTCAGGCCCCACTGTCTTGCTTTTACTGGAAGTGCTCAGAGCAAAGATCGGGCCAACACTTTCGTATGGCATAGAGATTTTTAAGGGTAAAATGAACAATACCTTAAATAAACAAACAACCAAACTCTACAAGAAATTGTTTCACCTGCCGAGTTTTTCCTTGCCAGCACAGGTCAGACTAGAGTTGGGCTTAATTAACTATGAAGCTTCCAACTTTGGCTCATACCTTAACCTGATCCATAAATTAAGACAGGCAGAAGCAGGTACCCTGGAATTCCTGGTCTGGAATGAAATCAGTGTGAGCAATCCGGGGGGATCATTCGGCCGCCTCCTAAATGACCACATTCAACAAATGTCAGCTGCGGTTCTCTGGGCTCTCAATCCAAGCCAGACTGTTTTCAAAAACACAATTAAAAAAGGTATAAGATTGAAATCCCTGATCATGGACAAAGCTCTTCTTGCGAAACGCAGTCATGCCTGGGCAGTAGCCAACTCTTATAAATGATTATCCCCGGCCAATTACCTTTCAACAACATTTTCTTATCATCTAAAGCGATGTCTGATTGCCCTTAGACTGGGAGACTGGTGTTTCCTTTAAAATCTCCCAGTATGGCGTCGAAAAAGGGACGATCTAATGTGTAGAGGGTGTGGGGCAGCAAATAAAACTTTTTTGCACGTGCTTTGTACATGCCCTTTCTTTATTCTCCAATGTAGACGCCTACTCAGGCCAGAGTGGAACAGGCTGGGAGTTCGGACTTGCAGGCACGCCATCATTGCTGCTCTGTCCTTAGAGAACACTGTTTTAAATATAAAAGTGGCCAAATTCGTTCAGCAAGTTTACAGTATTTTAGAAAAATTGGAAACGACTAATGCCTTGCTGATAACTGTGTAGAATGATATGTACTTGTCTCTCCAAACATCTGGAGCAGAATCATTTCCTGGACGAAATACAATTCGGCTTCTGTCCAGCCCATGGCACCGAAACAGCTCTACTCACTGCCATGGAGGACCTCCGTATGCGTGCAGACAGGGGCCAGGCAGTAGCTCTGATCCTGCTGGACCTGTCTGCCGCATTCGATACGGTCAATCACGTGATTCTATTGGAGAGACTAAGGAAGGCCGGGGTGGACGGCACTGCCCTGCTCTGGTTTCATTCCTTCCTGCGAGATAGGAATCAGGCTGTGTCCCTTCCCCCGTTTCAATCGGCCTTCTCCCCGGTGCTCCATGGAGTGCCTCAAGGCTCGTCCATCAGCCCGATTTTATTTAACGTTTATCTTAAACCATTACTTACGTTGATAAAATCTCATAGGCTACAGGCAATTAACTACGCGGATGACACTCAACTCATCCTCTTTTGGGAGGGTGAGGAATCGATCCCTTTGGAATCCTTTCATGAGTGTCTACGAGACACGGCTGGCTGGCTACACAATAATTCTTTACAGTTCAACGCCTCCAAGACCGAGGTTCTGTTCTGCGCCGGAAGTCGGATTCCCCCGCCCGTTCCCGGCAGAGTTTTGGCCCCCTGAATCCTCGGAAAAGCCACAGCCGGTCACCACTGTTCGCAATCTGGGTGTTATGATGGATGATAAACTTAGTATGGAAGCCCAGGTTGCGAAAACAGTGTCCACCTGCTCGGCTCTCCTTCGCTCCCTTCGTAAGATCTTGCCACTTCTCCCCTTACAAGCCCGGGCTTTAATAGTCAGGTGTACCATTCTTAGTCGCCTTGACTATTGTAATGCGTTGTTACTCGAGGCCCCATCCATGTTGCTAGACAGACTCCAAAGAGTTCAGTCTGCCGCTGCCAAACTGGCCCTCGGTTGGCCTAGGAGATCTTCAGCCACTGCGGCAATGGCGAGCTTCATTGGCTCCCATTGAAACAGCGAGTGGCCTTCAAATCCCTCTGTCTTGTTTTTAAAGCCCTGCAGGGAGTGGGGCCCAGCTCCCTGCAAACCATGTTCGACTGGTACATTCCAACCAGAGCCCTCCGATCCACAACGGCCTGTCGTGTAAAAGTACCAAGATTTAAAAAGGTCAGGACCGGAGGCAGATCTTTCAAAGTAGCAGCTGCCAAACTTTGGAATAGCATGCCCCTCGACATCCGCCAAACTAAGGAACTTCTCCCTTTTAGGAAACGGGTCAAAACTTGGCTGTTTCCTAAATGTTAAATTTTTTTGGGCTACTTATTGTTGCCTCCCAGTGCATCCATCTTAGGAGTTATCTCAGCGCCAGGATACCTGTAAGGTGACAGCCGCGCTATATAAATGTTTTAAATAATAATAAATAACTTCATCTGCATTGTCCGGGAGTGTTAATTTTTAAATTGACACGCTGCAGTAAGCACTGATAAGAAGGCCACTTTTTTTTATTTTTTTTAAATTCTTTTAATCTGCAAAATTGTACTTAATGTGTTGGTAGAATCTTTTAAAGATATGTTTTTTTCTATATATCTAAATAAAGGAATTATTATTATATAGTAGATAATTTATGGTGAATTTGCCTTGAATGCTCCTATTGAGATCACAGTGATAATTGAGTTGAATCAGTGATAATTTGTCTTTTTAACTTGTTCCTAATATATTTCTATCATGTGATTGTATTATAGCTTTTTGAACTTTGTATACTTTTATCCTGCAGTAGGCACATTGACCTTGACCTTACTCCCAAGCCCTTAGCACTAGCACTTTAGACCTTGCACTTTAAAAATTCTACTAATTTACTAGTGAATGTTTTGCCTGTAAAAGCCCCCAATTACTGTTGTTTTGTTTCTAGGTGTTGTGGGGATGATGGGCAATCGACCCCTGTTCATGATCTACCCATTTGGTTCTACCCTGTGTCTTAGAAAACTGCCAAATCTAGAATAAATAATGGGTAAAAGGAAGGCTAAGGGACAGCCACTGGGTTCTAATAGGCCATAAAGCACACGTTACTTACCTTCGGTAACAATATATCTGTAAGAAACAGTAGTTAGTATTAGATTTCTTACCTTAGAATATCCCCAGGCGTCAGACTGGATCTGGAAAATTTTGCGTAGCAGTACCCCTGCGCGTTGGTTTGCGTCGTCTGCGGCTCCGCGTCCGTCGTTGGCGCTGGGATGACGTCAGAGTACTTAGACGCCGCCCTCGCACACTGACATCAGTTCTTATACACAACTTTTCCGTGCCAGAAACGCAGAGCCATGATAAAAATCAACACTGGTGCCATAAAAACTAGAGCCCTGAAAGGGGATGACCTTAACCCTAGATATCGGTTCACAGAACGGGGAGGATGGGTGGGGCGGTAAGGAATCTAATACTAACTACTGTTTCTTACAGATATATTGTTACCGAAGGTAAGTAACTTGTGCATCTGAAAGAAACAGGTTAGTATTAGATTCCTTACCTTAGAATAGATACCCCAGCAATACCAACCCCCAGTGGTGGGTCTGCGAACCAATGATCACACCAGAAAGTCCAGGAGAACGGAACGGCCAAAAAAGCCATCTCTCCGGACTTGGCTGTCCAGGCAGTAGTGCCTTGCGAACGTGTGCAGCGAGGCCCACGTCGCTGCCTGACAGATGTCCTGCAAAGGGACTCCCCTACCCAGGGCAGTAGTAGCCGCCGTGGCCCGAGTAGAATGGGCACGTAGCCCCACAGGAGGATCCTTTTTAGCCAGAGAGTAACAAGCCTTGGTGCACAAGACGACCCATCTAGAAATGATCCGCTTGTGCACCGCCCGTCCCTTCTTAGCGCCCACATAACCGACAAGGAGTTTGTCATCCACCCAGAACTGGCATATTATCTGGCTGTCCAGATAATATGAGAGCGCATGTTTTGGGTCCATACGGTGGAGCCTCTCTTCCTCTTTCGAGGGATGCGGAGGCGGAAAGAAGGTGGGCAAGGTGATGGACTGCCCGATGTGGAAGGCTGTGACTACCTTGGGCAGGAAAGAGGGTCGCGTCCGCAACACAACTTTGTCCGGATGGACAGAAAGGAAGGGAGGTTGAGAAGAAAGAGCCTGGAGCTCACTCACTCTCCTGGCAGAGGTGATGGCAACCAGGAATGCAGTCTTAAGAGTAAGGAGACGAAGAGGACAGTTATGAAGTGGCTCGAAGGGAGCGCACATCAGATAAGTCAGAACAAGGTTCAAGTCCCACTGAGGCATCACGAACGGAACAGGAGAAAACATACGAGTGATGCCCTTCAAAAACCTATTTACAACCGGGGACTTGAACAAAGAGGGCTGATCAGGGAGCCTTAAGAAGGCGGAAATGGCAGAGAGGTAGCCCTTTAGAGTGCCCAGAGCAGAGCCCTGCTGGGCAAGAGAAAGAAGACAGAGGAGAACCTCTGAAAGAGGTGCAGAAAGGGGATCCACAGCCTTTGCTGTGCACCATGCCACAAATTTGTTCCACCTGCAGGCGTATACCGATTTTGTTTTTCTGCCCTTTGTTAGACTGCTTTTTGTGCCTTTCTGCCCTCTGCATCACCACATCATCACTCAGCGCTACCCCTGCATCACTCAGCACAACCACATCACTCAGCACCACCACATTATCACTCAGCACCACCACAGCACCACCACAGCATCACTCTGCACCACCACAGCATCACTCTGCACCACCACAGCATCACTCTGCACCACCACAGCATCACTCTGCACCACCACAGCATCACTCAGCGCCACCACAGCACCACTCAGCGCCACCACAGCACCACTCAGCGCCACCACAGCATCACCACATTATCACTCAGCACCACCACAGCATCACTCAGCACCACCACAGCATCACTCAGCACCACCACAGCACCAATCAGCGCCACCACAGCACCACTCAGCGCCACCACAGCACCACTCAGCGCCACCACAGCACCACTCAGCGCCACCACATCACCACTCAGCGCCACCACAGCACCACTCAGCGCCACCACAGCATCACTCAGCACCACCACATTATCACTCAGCATCACCACAGCACCACTCAGTACCACCACACCATCACTCAGCACCACCCCAGCATCACTCAGCACCACCCCAGCATCACTCAGCACCACCACAGCATCACTCAGCATCACCACAGCACCACTCAGCATCACCACAGCACCACTCAGCACCACCACAGCACCAATCTGCACAACCATTCAACAACAACTGGTTCAAATATGCTCTCTCAATGTTTCAAGCTTTATTACAAATGTCACAAAAAGATGTTAATATTTCACTTCTGTTCTTGGATTTTCGTCACAAAAAAATACACTGAACATAATCTTCACAAAAGTTATTTACAAAAGTTTAAGCTATTGCCACTATAAATTAATATCACTTTTATTTAAGTATTAATTATTTTAAAAAATTAAAAGCCATTGTAATTTGTAATATCAATACATCTAAGTCACGTAAATACAAAACATGTTGCATTACAAATGCTATAGGTGTCACATTTGCGAAAGTTATAACTATTGGCATTGTAAATGACAAAGCTATTAACTTAGCTATTTTCAAAACCAACACATAAATAAAATAAATTGTCATTTACAAGACCATTAGCTCAAACTTTCCTAATGCGAGACCTATTGCATTGTAAATGCTTGTTTTTATATCTGTCAGTGCTTCCTGTTGAGGTTTAATTTTCGTGACAGGCGCCTCATTGCCTACTTGTAACTATTCTCTGACCCTGCTTCAAGGGTCAGAGCAGGGTCAGAGAATAGTTGCAAGTAGGACACAAGGCGCTAGGAAGCACTTACAGGCTTACAGCAGCAGGTGCCCAAGTTGAAGTTAATTTCTTTGTAACCCTTTTGTAAAAGGTTACAAAAAATTTGCTTCAACTTTTGCACCTGCTGCTGTAACCCTGTAAGTGATTGGCTGAAAATTCGTCCCTGCTGATTCGCGGATTTTACCGCGATTTCGCGAGATTCGCGTATCGCGAAATCGTGGAAAATCCGCAAATTCCGCGAGCGGAACAAATTTTCAGCCCATGAGTGCCCCTGTTACTGCCGCAACGGTAACCACATCCGCCACCGTGCTAATTGTTAGTCTGCGGCCCGTGCCTAGCAGGACGTGTGGGAGCACCCTTTCCGTGGCCACGAAAGGAGCGCTGGGCAGAAGATTGTTGGCGCGGGCCGACAGGCCCAAGGACTTGGCCGTAGCCCTGGAGTCCTTAAAGCGTTCCAGCGCATAATCTGCCTTGCCACCGAAGAGGTGGCTGCCATCGAAGGGCATGTCCATAAGGGTGTTTTGGACATCGGGCGAAAAGTTGGCGGACCTCAGCTAGGTGTGGCGGCAAACCGCCACAGGCGTGGAAATCGCTTTTCCCAGCAAGTCCGTGGTCAGTGGAGAAGCGTGGCTCAGTGGTTAGAGGCGGCAGACCCGGAAGCTGAGATCGACCGTGGACCAGGGTTCGATTCCCCGCCTCGGCGGGTCTCGGGCTCAAAATTCCACGGACTCGACAATTCTCGCTCTGGTGCCTACTCAACTCACGGGGTCACACTCTGCGACTCTGGGCAATAGCTTGCTTAATCTCCACTACGGCCCCTCGCGGCGGGATGCCTGGCTTTCACCTTTTGGACACCCTGCAGTGGTTTCTCACAGGGGAATACCAGGACGGGTTCCCTAAGCAAGCGCCGGGACGCTTACGGGCAGCTGTGCGCTTTACAAGTCCAGCACATTTACATTTACATTTACATCCAGTCCACATCTAATAAAATACCGTTTTGCGTCTCTTCCCTCCGCAAGGGCTTGAACGAGTTTCGCCCGGGCTTCCTTCATGCACTCAGGCAGCACGGCCGCAACCGTATCCCACAGAGAGTGGGTGTAACGGCCCAAGAGGCACGCTGTGTTGACTGACCGCAACCCCAAACTAAGGGAGGAGAACATCTTCTTTCCGAACTGTTCATACCTCTTGGATTCCCGATCTGGTGGTGCCGTCGGGAATGCGGATTGGGAGGTAGAGGCCTGGTTAACCAGACTCTCGCGGGTGGGGTGGGTGGAAAAGAAACTAAGGTCGCCCAGAGCTGGGCGGTGGGTGGTACCTAGCGACGTTCCTATCTACAGGAGGGCCTGTAGTGGGCCTGTACCAAGGGCCCAACAGGACGTCTGTGAGAGCCTCATTAAATGACAGTAGAGCCTCTGGGGAGCTTACCTGCGGTTTAAGGACCTCTGTGAGGATGTTGGACCTCACTGTTGCGACGGGGAGCTCAAGAACCAAGGCCTTGGCTGCCCTCATCAGCACCAAACTATAAGCTGCCCCCTCCTCCGTAGCCACGGTAGGAGGGGAGACAAAACTAGTGTCTGGGGAGGTATCCAGGCCACTGGCTTCCCCATGTTCCTGTGTCCAGTCCTCATATGACTGGCACTCACATGCCAGGGGGTCCTCAGACCCCCCCCCGTCTCCCTCATCATCCATGTCCTGAAATGCAGGAACAGAGGATGGACCCAGATCCTCGAAGAATTGCTCTTCGGCCGGCGTCGAAGGCGGCGTCGAGCGACGCCGCTCCGACGCCGGATCTGGATCGAGGGTCGAACCAGGGACGGCGTCGTCCGAGGACGGCGCCGGGGGTAACACCCTAGGGGTCGACACCAGCGGGGTCGTAAGGTCGACCAGCGGCGACCCGGATCCGGAACCAGATCCAGTGGGGCCTTGCGGCGCCGGGGCCAAAGCACCCGGCCCGATTGGGCTCCCAGTCGGGTCCGCTGGGACCGAAGGCGCCGCAGATCCCGACAGAAGAGAGAGCGACCTCATGGCCGTGAGGAAGGTGTCGATCTCCTCCGGCGTCGCGTTCTGCCCAGGGTCCGGCGGGTATGGAGCAGGCCGTGACGCCTGCAGCTCCGGCAGAGCTGCGAGGGCGGTGTCACTCGAACCCCCGGCTGCGTCGTGCGAGCATCGGGGGGAGTCAGAAGAGCGATGTCGCCTCTTCGACTTCTTGTGCCTCTTACCTGAGGACTTGGAGCCCGACGAGTGGTGTCGACTCACCGAGCTGTGATGACTCTGGCCTTGCGACCGGTCCCTCAACCTCCTTCCGTACCAGGACCTCGAGCGGCGCGGGCCGACTGCTGGAGCTCGAGGCGCTTGCGGGACCGCTCCCGCCTAGCCTTCCACGACAAGGCCCGGCAGTTGGGGCACGACTTGTCATCGTGGTCGGGCCCCAGGCAATGTAGGCACCGGCGGTGGGGGTCGGTAAACGACATCAGTCGGTTGCAGTTGACACAGGGTTTGAACCCGGGCATCCCTACCGGCACTGATGGAGTCGTAGACTCGAAACGGATCCAAAAAGGATCGAAAAAGCTTAGTCAAAAAGTGACTAAAGGGTACCACTTTCTCCGGACCTGCGCTTGCTGGCGCAGAAAAAAGAAGAACTGACGTCAGCGCACGAGGGCGGCGTCTAAGTACTCTGACAACGTCATCCCGGCGCAAACGACGCCGACGACGGACGCGGATCTGCAGACGACGCCTACCGACGTGCAGGGGTACTGTTAGGCAAAATTTTCAGGATCCAGTCTGACGCCTGGGGATATTCTAAGGTAAGGAATCTAATACTAACCTGTTTCTTTCAGATATGTGTTTTTTTATGAGACAATGGATAGGATTGAGACTATCTTGGCAGAATGTCGGGATCTAGTCAATTCTGATCCATCAAGTCCTTCTACCTCTTGTGGCAGCCCCATCGGCATTGATAACGCCCTTGGTTTAATGACTGCTATTTCACCCCATCCGCAACCAGCGAAGAAAATAGCTAAACAGATCCCTCTGATGTTTAAAAAGAAAAACAAAAGGCGAAGTAAGGCCTTAGATGCTGGACCCTTTGGATCAACGACTGCTACCACACCTGAACCTCCCCAAGCAAAAAAAGCAGCTAAATAAATCCCACCGAAATCCAGAAAGCATAGCAAGGCCTTAAATACTGACTTGCCCGGAGTGGGGCCAAGTGTAACAGTTACTCAACCTCAGTTTGATCAATATTGAGTGTCACAATAGATTTGAAGCCCTCAAAGTAGAGGAAGTAGGGGTGGGGAATAGGAGGGTTGGCGCTGCTCCTATAGGTACTTTAGAGACAACAAAAACCACTATTGGTGTGATCCAGTCATTAAAAGACCTGATTGAATCCTTGAGAGCTGAGGTATCCTCCCTCAAGGAAAAGGTTGCCACTTTGTTGGAAAGGGTTGACTGTGGGCTTCTGGTGGCCTCAGAAACCAAGCCACCATCAACACTGGAGGTTCCTTTTTTGCATGCATGCATGCAAAGAACGAACCTTTCTAGGCGCCCACATAATCAATAAAGAGCTGGTCATCCACCCGGAATTGTTTTGTGCAATCCAGAAAGAATGAAAGCACACGTTTTGGATCCAGATGGTGGAACGCCTCTTCCTCTTTAGAAGAATGCAGAAAGAAGGTGGGCAAAGTGATGATCTGACCAATATGGAAAGAGGTAACTACTTTGGGAAAGAAAGAAGGCCTAGTGCAGAGGATAACTTTGTCTGGATAAACAGCCAGGAAAGGGCTTGGAGCTCACTCACCCTGTGAGCAGAGGTGATGGCAAGCAGAAAAGCAATTTTAATGGTCTGGAGTCCAAGAGGACAGTTATGTAGCAGCTCGAAAGGCGCACACATCAGTTAAGTAAGAACAAGGTTCAAGTCCCACTGGGGCATCACAAAAGGAGTTGGGGGGAAGCATGAGTTACTTACCTCCGGTAACTATGTATCTGGTAGAGACGTTGTCTAGCGGCAGATTCCTTAACTTGGAATATCCCCAGGCGTCAGAGTGGATCCAGAGTTTTTTTGCAGCAGCACCTCTGCGCGCAGGGGGACGGCGCCACATGACCCTGCCCCGACGTCGGCAAAGTACGTAACGTCAGCGAGGTATATAGGTCCCTCCCGGCACGCTGACATGAGTTTTCTTCAAAGAAACTTTTGCGCTGCACAACGCGGAGCCATCAACAAAAAACTGTGAAAGTATGGGAACAGTGTGCGATGGATGAAAAATCTGTGAAATAGAGAAGGAGGATGGTGCAAGACACCATCATAAAAGACAGAGTTAAACACTGCTACATATAAGTGAAAAAGATGTGAGAAAGAGCCCTGCAAGCTAAGGAAAGACCCTTCCCCAAGTGCAACAAGGGAAGAATATCTCAACAGATAGAAATAGACTGTCATTACCATGTAGAGCTGTGTTGTCCAGCAAGAACGGAGCACAGAGAGAACAACAGTCCACTAAAGGACGGTATGAAAAGACTGGCACTGCCCCTATAGTAATGGAGGTCTGAAACAGAGGTCAATAGATCCCCAAATTAGACGACTGTAGAGGAGACCAGAACCCTGAGTCAATAGAGAAGGCAGGAGGGAGGGAAGGCAGCAGGAGAAGAAAAGAAAAAGATGAGGAATCTCCTGGTGAAGGTGAATCAAAAGGCACCATTTTACAGGAAAGAAACCCCTTGGAGAGAGTCAGCTGTATTATGGCAATTCTCAAAGTGATGCAACAATGTGAGCACCCGTGAGAGAAAACCAATGGCAACCGAAAGAGGCCAGTGGAGAACCCCACTTGGCAAGGTCCTTGCAGAACGTGGAGGCTGGGTGGGAGTTAAGGAATCTGCGGCTAGACAACGTCCCTACCAGATACATCGTTACTGAAGGTAAGTAATTCGAACATCTGATAGAGACATCGACCCGCAAATTCCTTAAATTAGAATAGATACCACAGTCATACCCCAAAGGGGAGGTGGGTCTGCGACAGAACAACAGAAAGCGTCAAGCACTTGAGCCGGCAACAGAGTCATAGACAATGGGGGAGGCTGTGGCGGAACAGCCAGACAGCAACCCAATTAGCTCGGAAGAGCAGAAGATAACGGGATGCCAGAAAATCCAGAATGGCGCTACACCAAACCTGTATAAGCATGAGAGGTAGAAACGGCACCAGCCATATACCAGAACAAAGGAAAGAGAGAGACCACTCTCAGCGTAATGGCGCACTATGTGAACACCAACCAAAAGTTGAGAAGAAACATGAAGAGATGCAACCAGAGCCTACCAGGCTAGCCCACGTAAGGAAGGCCGGAGAGGCTACAGCCAAGAACCAAAGGTCAAGCGGTAGAACTCAGCAATGTTTTTAGAAGTCCAGGCGGAAACAAGAAACATGCCAAGTGCACACCCAGTCTCAAAAAGGGGAAACGGGGGCAAACAGTAACAATCTGAAGCACGGTGATGCAGGCCCCCACAGAAACATGCACAGAGCAAACAGCCACAGAGACCACAAGGTGGCGTAGGTAAAATAAGCATAAGACTGCCCGACCAGGCAGCTTGAAGACTAAGGTGAGAACCAACACACGAAATACAGATGTGCAAGGTGTAGACCTAGGACTACTGACATCAGAAGAGCCGTCCCGCATGCCCAGCTGATATAATATAGGATGATACCTAATGAAGGAGGCACATCCAATGGAATGGGCAGCAGAAGCACCAAAGTACCAAGGCGTAAAAACGGAGGAAGAACCTCAGAATTCTAGACCACACCCTATGACTGGAAGGAAAGTAACCCTTGTCCAGAAAAAGAGATATCGTTCAGTATCCGAACACCAAGAAGGAGCAGTGTAAAACTGGGGAACCACCCCAGTAAGTGAAATGCAAAAAGGGGTCTTATTGGCAAACCTGCATGCATAACTGAAAAGCTCCCGGACACATGGAGACTTTGGACTAGACCTCGCAGCCTCGAAGAGAGGTGAAGACGTAGGAGGAAGAGTACCCCTGGAACTTGTATATATACATAAATACATCCAAATCACAAGTTGCCCTGCTGTGAAAACTCGCCATAAGTGGGGCATAAATGAATGACACCGTATTTTCTCCTTCCCAAGTTAATTTATTTGCAGCAACATCCTGACGCGTTTCAATGCCTCCTGGCCCCTTCATCCGAGGATTCAGTGCTGGAAAACAGAGGAAGCTGCTAGAACAGTTCTTAAGCGCATGCGCGAAATTTTACACAGGTGTGTCTTTTGAAGGCATGCTGGTAACTGTAGTTTAGTTCACAATCACAAGCGCTAGTATTACCCCAGTGGGCACTGTTTATCCAAACACTATTTCACAGTCCATTAAAATACCTCAGTGGGCCTCGGGCAGGAGAAACAGGCAGATTTGCATATGAGTCCCACTGTGCCTCTTTCCGACATGAGAACATTTTCTTAAGTCGAAGGCCCCATGAATACATCAATGGTGGCAAGTTTTCTGCGGCCAGGCTGCCGCATAAACATCCAAATCACAAGTTGCCCTGCTGTGAAAACTCGCCATAAGTGGGGCATAAATGAATGACACCGTATTTTCTCCTTCCCAAGTTAATTTATTTGCAGCAACATCCTGACGCGTTTCAAGGCCTCCTGGCCCCTTCATCCGAGGATTCAGTGCTGGAAAACAGAGGAAGCTGCTAGAACAGTTCTTAAGCGCATGCGCGAAATTTTACACAGGTGTGTCTTTTGAAGGCATGCTGGTAACTGTAGTTTAGTTCACAATCACAAGCGCTAGTATTATCCCAGTGGGCACTGTTTATCCAAACACTATTTCACAGTCCATTAAAATACCTCAGTGGGCCTCGGGCAGGAGAAACAGGCAGATTTGCATATGAGTCCCACTGTGCCTCTTTCCGACATGAGAACATTTTCTTAAGTCGAAGGCCCCATGAATACATCCATGGTGGCAAGTTTTCTGCGGCCAGGCTGCCGCATAAACATCCAAATCACAAGTTGCCCTGCTCTGAAAACTCGCCATAAGTGGGGCATAAATGAATGACACCGTATTTTCTCCTTCCCAAGTTAATTTATTTGCAGCAACATCCTGACGCGTTTCAAGGCCTCCTGGCGCTTGTGATTGTGAACTAAACTACAGTTATATATATATATATATATATATATATATTACCTACTGGCGTTCGCCAGTAGGTATATATAGTTAGGATTAATTCCCTATGGGATTTCTGAAAATTCTATGTCTAATAACTTTGGCGTTTGTGGACGGAATCGGCTGAAATTTTCAGGAAAATGGCACATTTTGTTTCTGAGCAGCCCCTGAAAATTTGGTGGGGTTTCGTCAAGGGGGGGCTGAGAAAAAAGGGGGGTCCCAAAACGCGTTTTTTACATTGAGTTTTCCATAGGGCGGTTGGACTCACTTTTAGCTCGAACGGCTGAATGGATTTGCACGAAACTTGGCAAAATTGTAGGGACTGGTAGCCCGATGTGCCTTTGCTAGGTCTCAATATATGTGCTTCAGTGGATTGTGAGAAATTAACGTTTAAATCAAGATATATATCTGTAACAGCGCTCCGGGCAGCGATCCGGTCCGCTTACTTTTCGCGTTTCGGAACTTTGCGCGCAGAAAGCTGATTGGCTCTCCGGTGTCTGTCAACATTCTAAACAGTCCGGAGCGGCCGCCATCTTGTCTCTCGGTAGGATCGAGAGAGAAGAAGAGGTGAAAAACGAAAGGGGAATTTAATGAAAGGGGGCAAGGTATCCCCCTCTTGACCCCCTAGGAATGTTGTTGGGGTTATTAAAGGGTCCCGTGGGGAAAAGGAAAAAAAAAATGATTTTTCACGGTAGAAGCGCTTTACGGGCCGCGAACTGGGCCGCAAACTGGTAGCGAAACGGGAATTCGCCATTTTGTGCTTCGTTAATTAAATTACTAGGTATAAGGGGGTGCGGGAGACGTATCCTAATCCCCTATGTTTCTTGAGGGTGGCTGAGGAGGCTGATATATGTTGATACATCTCTTCCAGCGGCTGTGCGTGAGCTTTTTTTTTTTTTTGCTGCGTGACAGTCCGGAGCGGCCGCCATCTTGTCTCTCGGTAGGATCGAGAGAGAAGAAGAGGTGAAAAACTAAGGGGGAATTTAATGAAAGGGGGCAAGGTATCCCCCTCTTGACCCCCTAGGAATGTTGTTGGGGTTATTAAAGGGTCCCGTGGGGAAAAGAAAAAAAAAAGATTTTTCACGGTAGAAGCGCTTCACGGGCCGCGAACTGGGCCGCAAACTGGTAGCGAAACGGGAATTCGCCATTTTGTGCTTCGTTAATTAAATTACTAGGTATAAGGGGGTGCGGGAGATGTATCCTAATCCCCTATGTTTCCTGAGGGTGGCTGAGGAGGCTGATATATGTTGATACATCTCTTCCAGCGGCTGCGCCATCTTGCCTTTTTTCCAATGCCACAATTTTGTCGTGCACGGCAGCCATTTTAGATGCCAGGCTGGTCCCAGGCTATCACCTACCCCTGTGGATGTAGTTTATGGCCCCAGCTGTAGAGAATTCAGACATGCCAACCCTCCTGATTCAGGCGTGTGACTACTGATTTCAGTGCTAGTCTCCCGCCTCCCGATTTCTGCAAGCAAAAACCCGGGGGCATATTACGAACAACTAGCGATAATTTTTGTCTCTAACTTGTTTAGAGACAAAAATTATCGCCGCACATCGGCGATTTTTATCGCAGATAAACCTTGCTATTATCGCAGAAAAGTCAGCGATATTCATGTATTATCGAGCAAATGCTCTTAGCCATGTTATCCACCTCCCATTGGATAACATGGCTAAGAACTGCTCAGGGCAGGTGTTAGATTTTGGAGATATTCGCGCTTAGCGCGAATATCTCCAAAAGTTGGTAATAGAAGATAGCGATGTTAGGGACTGTTTCCAGTCGCTAACATCTTGGCACGCCACTTTGCATGTCATTAGTGATAAGTATCACTGACATGCAAAGCGGGGCCCAAGATGGTCGCTATCTCCTTTTAGCTGTCACTAACTGGTGTTAGCGACAGCTTGGTAATAGGGAGATAATTTTATCTCCGCTTTCATGGCTTTTAAAGCCAAAAAAGCGGAGATAAACCCCCTTGATAATATGCCCCACGATTCCTTGGGGGTTTCAGCTGACAGGGCTTGGTATTGTGTTACATGGTAATTTTTCCAGGAAACGTCAGAGGGTCGATGCAGGGGTTCTAGAAGAGGTGATAAACCATTTAAGCCTCATGAACAAGCGCATGGTCTTTTAAAGATTTGTGAAGTACTCGGGGCGGCGGTGTGTGTGTGCCCTCTTTTAGGAGCGGGCGGGGGGGCACTGCCAGCAACTTGCCAGGTCAGGTAGTGTTCAACACGTGCATCACCCTTTCTCTGCCTGCTATTGCGCTCCATGCTTCGGAAAGGTAAGAAAAAGAACGTGCATTTGAGTTTGAAATGTCCAATCCTGCAGCAGCACACTTCCAAAGCCCACACATGACAATAACCCGATTCAAGGCCCCATTCACCCGTTTTTAAAAAAATAGATAACACTCCAACAAAGTAAGATTATAAAACTTTATTAACTATTAACTATAACGAACGGAACAAAAACTAAAAACATTTAAACATTTTTCAACACAAAAAGCAACAATGGTTAGAAGCTGTCTTTTGTGCGAATAGTCCCAAGGCAGCACAACGTGCAGAGTTCTGGACGGCACCCAGGTGATGTCGCCTGGGTGCCGCACTGGTTTTGGGATCCTACAATGCAGCACAGAAAAACAGCGTGGGGCGTCCCGGGTGGTGCGGGGGGAGGCCTCGTCAGTAGCGGTCTGTTGTGCGAATAGTCCCAAGGCAGCAGAACGCGTTGAGATGTTGATGGCACTGTGTCCAGTGTCCCATGGCTGACACAACATGTACGACAGGCACCCAGGTGATGTCCAGTAAACTGCCGCACTGGTTTTGGTATCCTACAATGCTGCTCCGAAAATTGGCGTGCGGCGGCCCGGGGGTGGGGGAGGCGGCGTGAACGGGCCTCCCCAGGTGGCGGCCATCTAGCTGAGTTGCGCCCGCTCTTGCGGCTACAGCGTCTCGCTCACCATGTTGTTGAGTTGCTCCCACTCTTGCAGTGCAGCGATAGGCGGCTGCCACATGGCTCTTAAAATGGCGGACGGCTCCTCGGTTTTGGGCCTGGTCCACTGAAATGGCCCTGAGACACCTTGGAACTCGGACGCTTGCCTGCTAGGGCTTGGGCTCCATTCTCGAAAAGCGTCCCCTCAGCCGTGAAGATTCTACAAAAGTCTTGGGGGCCCCCGACTCCCGCAGGCTTCCGGTGGGGAGCGGCTGCCATGATTGCTCGCGGAATGACCACGACGGAGCCACGAGATGGTGGTGCTCTCATGCTGACGCCAGCTTCAGTCTGAATGATCCAGAAACAAGGTGGGGCTTTCATCGTTTGGGAAAAAAAAATGTTCTAAACCAATGAAAAGTGTTATTTTTAGGTCATATGACCAAGCCTTCCATCTTTAGGAAACCAAAAGTAAAATGAACCAATGAAAAGTTTTATAAACAAGTCACATGACCTGTTATGCGGCATAGGGCTACAAAAAGCGTAGAAAATCCGTTGGCACGTGAGGCGGCGTCAGTAGCGGACCGATGTGCGAATAGGCCGAAGGCAGCACAACGCGCCGAGATTCGGATGGCACCGAGGTGGTGTCCAGCAAATTGCCGCACTGGTGTGGCCATCCTACAATGCTGCGCCGAAAGACGGCGTGTCCAGCTGAGTTCCGGTCACTCTTGCGGTACAGTGAGTCGAACGTGCCGAGATCCGGATGGCACCGAGGTTGTGTCCAGCAAGTTGCCGCACTGGTGTGGCCATCCTACAATGCTGTGCCGAAAGTGGGCGTGGGGTGCCCCGTTGGCTTATGAGGTGATGTCAGTAGTGGACCGATGTGTGAATAGGTCGGAACCAGCACAAGGCGCCAAGATCCGAATGGCAAGTCCTGGATATTGAGTGCCATAGTTGAGAGTTCTGAGCAGTGCTTGTAAGACTATCTGAAGCTTATTTGCACCTGCTGCAGCTTCACTGTTGCCCAAGGTGGTGTCCAGCAAATTGCTGCAGTGGTGTGGCCATCCTACAATGCTGCGCCGAAAGACGGCGTGTCCAGCTGAGTTCCGGTCACTCTTGCGGTACAGTGAGTCGAACGCGCCGAGATCCGGATGGCACCGAGGTTGTGTCCAGCAAGTTGCCGCACTGGTGTGGCCATCCTACAATGCTGCGCCGAAAGACGGCGTGACCAGCTGAGTTCCGGTCACTCTTGCGGTACAGTGACTCGAACGCTCCGAGATCCTGTTGGCACCGAGGTGGTGTCCAGCAAGTTGCCGCACTGGTGTGGCCATCCTACAATGCTGCGCCGAAAGTCAGTGTGGGGTGCCCCGTTGGCTTATGAGGTGATGTCAGTAGTGGACCGATGTGTGAATAGGTCGGAAGCAGCACAAGGCGCCCTGCACTGTTGAACTTTTTTCAATGCCTGTTTTTTGTTGTTTCCCCTCCATCAAAAACAAAAAAATATATATAAAACTGTGCAAAAATACAAAAAAATGTTTAGAAAAGCAGTGCTTGTAAGACTGTCTGAAGCTCTTTTGCACCTGCTGCAGCTTCACTATTGCCCTGGTGTGGACAAAGATCGCCCATGACTTAGGCTGATTGAGAGTTTGTAGAAAAATGGCTTCAGATTTTCCACATATTACTCTTCAACATTCTTCCTAAATGTAACAATGTGAGACTCACTAGGAGAATGGCTGTTTATCTTTCCTTTCAAAATGCTGCCAACAATATTTTCTGAATGGAAGACACCATCTTGTAGCATAAAGGGCCGAAAGGGGTTCTGGTCTGGCCGATTGTTGGTGGAGACATTTTGACTATATCTTGGACCTGCCCGGCCTCGCCCAAAATGGCGCCGGTATAAATGGGGCTCGTAACTCCTTGCCCGCAAATGTATATCTAGAAAATTTTATTGTAAGTGGCCCTGTCTTATTTTAATTACAAAATGTACGTCCACCGATTCCGCAACTGTTAGACACCTTAGTTCTTGCAACCTAATGGCCCGCTCGTTACGTTCCTCTACAGTGTAAATGTCTCCTCATCATATACGATTTCAGTTTGCTCCGTGGCCGGCCCAGGTGGTTATAGGCCCGTATTTGTATACTGACATTTTCACAATAAAGGTTTTTAAAACAAAACACGGTAGTAGTATTTACATTGGTAAAGTTTTTACTTTTAGTCACTGTTTTCGAATCAGTAAAAGGCAAGTGAAATAAAGCAGTCCAATTACATGACGGATAAAAGGTATAATATGTAGGAACGTAGTAAAGATAAATGGTCAAGGGCAGTTGTGTTTTCCACTCCTGCAACATAAAGTGATCGATAAGAATCTGATAATCAGGCGTATCGGCGACTAAGACAGCAGGCCCAGTCTCTTTTACTCAACGGCTCCGTCATGGAACGAAGAAACGCCCTTTTTCTCGAAAAAGGAATATATTTTACTTGCAGGACAGTTGTAAATTTTCCGGGAAAGTACATTAGCCTGGAATATTATAACATACATATATGTTTTAAAAAAAATAATGTTCGAAAAAAATAAAAAGCGTAATTTTTAGGTTATATGACCAAGCTTTTCATCATTAAAATAACAAAAGTAAAATGAACCAATGAAAAGTTTTATTAACAAGTCACATGACCTGTTATGCTTACGTTACGCGCTGCGCGCCGCGCCCCGGATCACTTCCGGGTGCGCTAACGCGGCGTGTCATATAACGCATTACGCGA
This sequence comes from Lissotriton vulgaris, assembly GCF_964263255.1. Classification (NCBI taxonomy): domain Eukaryota; kingdom Metazoa; phylum Chordata; class Amphibia; order Caudata; family Salamandridae; genus Lissotriton; species Lissotriton vulgaris. Next base: position 1,081,428,211 of record NC_141691.1, on the reverse strand, counting down.
CAACGTAGGTCAAGAATGTAGTCAAAATGTCTCCACCAACCAGCGTTCGGAACACAACCCCTTTCAGCAGTCCAAAAAGTTCTGTTAAATGACAACAGAGGGGACAGGCAACAAGAACCATCAGTCAAAGAGGGGAGGGCAAGTTCTTCTCTTCCGGGTCATGTTGGGGCGCTACCGGAACTGATCGAATTGGTAGTCTACAGTGTTTCTGGATGTTTCAGACTAAAGCTGGCGTCAGCATGAGAGCACTAACATCTCGTAGCTCCGTCGTGGCCATTCCACGAGCAATCATGGCAGCCGCTCCCCACCAGAAGCCTGCGGGAGTCGGGGGCCCCCAAGACTTTTGTAGAATCTTCACGGCTGAGGGGACGCTTTCGAGAATGGGACCCAAGCCCTATCAGGGAAGCGTCCGAGTTCCAAGGTGTCCCAGGGCCATTTTAGTGGACCAGGCCCAAAACCGAAGAGCCGGCCGCCATTTTGAGAGTCCTGTGGCAGCCGCCTATCGCTGCACCGCAAGAGCGGGAGCAACTTAACTACATGGTGAGCGAGACGCTGTAGTCGCAAGAGCGGGCGGTAAACAGCTGAATGGCGGAAGAGGCACAGTGTAGCAAAAGCAGGCGGAATGGCAACTAAAACGGTAAAGGGGCGCCCCACTACAGCGTGTCTTCAGGTCAAACGGATTGTGGGACAAAGTCCAGAATAGAAGAGTCATCAAAAGGCAAAAAGTTCCGCCGGACCCCGGGAGCCGGCCGCCTATGTCGGGGGCGATCTCAGGCTACACCAGTGCTATAAGACTTGGGGAGGGGGTCGGAGCCAAGCGTCTTCTCCGAGTCCGTGTCATCACACCGCCCCTCGGGGGCCTCCGTCAAGCGGTTTAGGGAGGTACCATATAACATTGTTTTCAAATGCAGTCAGGTCCACAAACGACCCTCACTTACTTTGGAATAGTGAAGCTGCAGTAGGTGGAAATAAGCTTCAGACAGTCTTATAAGCACTGCTTTTGTAAACATTTTTTGTTTTTTTTGTATTTTTGCACAGTTTTATATTTTTTTTTGTTTTTGATGGAGGGGAAACAACAAAGCACAGGCATTGAAATAGGCTCAAACTTAGAACTCTGAACTATGGCACCCAATATCCAGGACTTTCCATCCGGATCTTGGCGCCTTGTGCTGCTTCCGACCTATTCACACATCGGTCCACTACTGACATCATCTTATAAACCAACGTTATGTAAATAGTTATTTAATAAAATGTTTTACCCTTTTTCTTTGCTGGTGTGTTGTCTATATTTTTAATATTTGCATAGGGTTTGTCGTTATTTTGGGCGGGGTGGGTGACGGAGTCGAGCTGTCTTGCAGCCCTCATGGTGTGGAGCTCAGTTCATCTCACTATTTTCGTATTTCTCATGAAGGGTTGTTTATAACATTTCTATTTTAGCGAGGTCAAAAAGAGATCCAATTAGTGGCCTATTGATTTTGCTCGATTACTTTTATTTTTTTACACGATTTTTCACGATCTGCAAAGACTAAACAGAGTATTGCGACTTTGTGCTTGTTTGTAAATAGAGAATGAACCAAAGAGAATCAATTGAAAAACAGTAAATGCTTGGATAATAATCAATCAAATGGAGAGACAAGCAGGCAGGACGGATTACAACGGGGGTAAAGGCCTGCGTTTACTACTCTTCACTATCTGCAAAGAGAGAGTACTACTAAGAGAAAAGAGGGGAGGGGGGCAGCGTTCAAAGCACATCAGCGTGCATAAATACGAAAATGTTTTTATCTATCACGTACTTGACATTTTAAAGCTTTTCATATTTGCTATTAAAAAACCAATGAAATTCACAGAAAAAACCATAGGTTATAGTGGATATATAGTTAGGAATTTGCATTTACAAAACCTTGAAAATTCAATGAAAAAACCATTGGTTTTAGGCCATATATAGTTAGGGATTTGCATTTACAAAACCTTATTTTACTCGCATAAAACCATTGAAATTCCATATATAGTTATAAGCGCTAACTATATATTGCGCACCCGCAATCCACTGCTGATGATGTCACATATTACATCATTCATGACATGGTTAGTGACATCACTGATGACATCACTGATGACATCTCAAATGACATCACTGATGACATCACTGAAAACATCTCATTTGACATGACTGATAACATCACTGATGATATCATTCATGTGATAATACCATGAACCTCTTCAGACTCTAATATAACCTTAGATACAATCAGTGTAAACAGACAGTCACAGACTGTCACTCATCCATGGAATTACTCACACACCTAGTCAGTTATGCCAAAAATCAATCACACCTCCATTTTCTCAACTATACAGTTATACACACCTTACTTATTCAAACATATACTAACACATATTTACTTTACTCTCTTATACAATCTCTGATACATGTTCACAATGATCCATACAGCCACTCACACATTCACTGGCTCTTATGCACAGTTATTTATAGATGTCAACTCTCACATGTACTGTGTTTTACATATGTACTTAATTTGACATGTAGCACTGAGATATCCATTCACTCACTAATACACTCATGCACAGTCAACCGCCCATACAGCTGTTTGCACATGCACTTTTGAATCTATACATATAGTGAATCAACTACTCACACATCTATGTACAGAGTCACACACCTTCCAACCACCCATACACACACACTCAGTTTCCCATACAAATACTTGGACAACCAATCAATAACCCATACAGTTACTCATATAGCTACTGATCAACACATGCAGCAGTTTGTAGAACAACAGATATAATGATGCACAAATTAAAACAGTTTAGTCACTAACCCATGCACTCAGTGAGACACATTTAATCACTCACTCAATCAGTCAGTCACTCATGCACCTAGTAAATCCTTTATCCAGACATTTATATATCCACTCATTCTTCAATATGTAAAACATATTTTAACTTTACAGTCACTGGATGTTGTAATCAGTGATGTCATCAGTGATGTCATTTGAGATGTCATCAGTGATGTCATCAGTGATGTCACTAACCATGTCATGAATGATGTAATATGTGACATCATCAGCAGTGGATTGCGGGTGCGCGATATATAGTTAGCGCTTATAACTATATATGGAATTTCAATGGTTTTATGCGAGTAAAATAAGGTTTTGTAAATGCAAATCCCTAACTATATATGGCCTAAAACCAATGGTTTTTTCATTGAATTTTCAAGGTTTTGTAAATGCAAATTCCTAACTATATATCCACTATAACCTATGGTTTTTTCTGTGAATATATATATATATTCAATGAAAAAACCATTGGTTTTAGGCCATATATAGTTAGGGATTTGCATTTAGAAAACCTTATTTTACTCGCATAAAACCATTGAAATTCCATATATAGTTATAAGCGCTAACTATATATCGCGCACCCGCAATCCACTGCTGATGATGTCACATATTACATCATTCATGACATGGTTAGTGACATCACTGATGACATCACTGATGACATCTCAAATGACATCACTGATGACATCACTGATAACATCTCATTTGACATGACTGATCACATCACTGATGATATCATTCATGTGATAATACCATGAACCTCTTCAGACTCTAATATAACCTTAGATACAATCAGTGTAAACAGACAGTCACTCATCCATGGAGTTACTCACACACCTAGTCAGTTATGCCAAAAATCAATCACACCTCCATTTTCTCAACTATACAGTTATACACACCTTACTTATTCAAACATATACTAACACATATTTACTTTACTCTCTTATACAATCTCTGATACATGTTCACAATGATCCATACAGCCACTCACACATTCACTAGCTCTTATGCACAGTTATTTATAGATGTCAACTCTCACATGTACTGTGTTTTACATATGTACTTAATATGACATGTAGCACTGAGATATCCATTCACTCACTAATACACTCATGCACAGTCAACCGCCCATACAGCTGTTTCCACATGCACTTTTGAACCCATACATATAGTGAATCAACTACTCACACATCTATGTACAGAGTCACACACCTCCCAGCCACCCATACACACACACTCAGTTTCCCATACAAATACTTGGACAACCAATGAATAACCCATACAGTTACTCATATAGCTACTGATCAACACATGCAGCAGTTTTTAGAACAACAGATATAATGATGCACAAATTAAGACAGTTTAGTCACTAACCCATGCACTCAGTAAGACACATTTAATCATTCTCTCATACAGTCAGTCAAGCACCTACTAAATCCTTCTTCCAGACACTTATACATCCACTCATTCTTCAATATGTAAGACATATTTTAACTTTACAGAAACATACAGTCACTGGATGTTGTCATCAGTGATGTCATTTGAGATGTCATCAGTGATGTCATCAGTGATGTCACTAACCATGTCATGAATGATGTAATATGTGACATCATCAGCAGTGGATTGCGGGTGCGCGATATATAGTTAGCGCTTATAACTATATATGGAATTTCAATGGTTTTATGCGAGTAAAATAAGGTTTTCTAAATGCAAATCCCTAACTATATATGGCCTAAAACCAATGGTTTTTTCATTGAATTTTCAAGGTTTTGTAAATGCAAATTCCTAACTATATATGGAGTATAACCTATGGTTTTTTCTGTGAATTTCAATGGTTTTTTAATAGCAAACATCAAAAGCTGTCAAATGTCAAGTACGTGATAGGTAAAAACGTTTTCGTGTTTATGCACGCTGATGTGCTTTGAACGCTGCCCCCCCCCCCACTCCCCTCTTTTCTCTTAGTAGTACTCTCTCTTTGCAGATAGTGAACGGTAGTTAACGCAGACCTTTACCCCTGTTGTAATCCGTCGTACCTGCTTGTCTCTCCATTTGATTGATTATTATCCAAGCATTTACTGTTTTACAATTGGTTCTCTTTGGATCATTCTCTATTTACAAACAAGCACAAAGTCGCAATACTCTGTTTAGTCTTTGCAGATAGTGAAAAATCGTGTAAAAAAATAAAAGTAATCGAGCAAAATCAGTTGACCACTAATTCGATCTCTTTTTAACCTCGGTAAAATACAAACATTAGGAATAACCCTTCATGAGAAATACGAAAATAGTGAAATGAATTGAGCTCCACACCATGAGGGCTGCAAAACAGCTCGACTCCGCCACCCACACCGCCCAAAATAACGGCAAACCCTATGCAAATATTATAAATATACACAACACACCACCAAAGAAACAGAATAAAACATTTTATTAAATAACTATTTACATAACTATTTTATACTTTTTATTGCCCGATCCGGCTAGCTCAATCGATCGAGCATGAAAGTCATGCACTGATAACAAGCGTTGAGAGTTTGTAGAATGATGGCTTCAGATTTTCCACATACAGTGTAGTGGCGCGAACTGGCAGGGGGCGTTTGAATTCTACCCCTTCTCCAAATAAGATTTTCATACGTGAATGTTCGTTCATGCTTTTTGTCCCTGAGTTGCTTCCATGTCACTGCCTTACATAAATGGCATAAGTCCTGGTTATTGAGTGCCATACTTCAGAGTTCTAAGCAGTTCTTGTAACACTGTTTAAACCTTATTTGCACCTGCTGCAGCTTCACTATTCAAAGTAGTGGGGTCCATTTGTGGACCTGACTGCATTGGAAAACAATGTGATACGGTGCCTCCCTAAACCGCTTGACGGAGGCTCCCGAGGGGCGGTGAGATGGCGCGGACTGAGAGGGGGCGCTTGGCTCCTGCCCCCTCCCCAAGTCGTGTTGCCCTGGTGAGGCCTGAGATCGCCCCCGGCATAGGTGGCCGGCTCCCGGGGTCCGGCGGAATTTTTTCCCTTTTGAAGAATCTTTCATTCTGGACCTTGTCCCACAATCCGTTTCACCTGAAGACACGCTGTCGTAGGGCGCCCCTTTACCGTTTTAGTTGCCATTCCGCCCGCTTTTGGTACTCTGTGCCTCTTCCGCCATTCAGCTGTTTACCGCTCGCTCTTGCGACTACAACGTCTCGCTCACCATGTAGTTGAGTTGCTCCCGCTCTTAAGATTTGACCGAACTTTTTGGACTGCTGAAAGCGGTGGAATTCCGACCGCTGGTTGGTGGAGACATTTTGACTATATTCTGCACCCGCATTGTCGCGTAATGCGTCATATGACGCGACGCGTTAGCGCACCCGGATGTGCTCCGGTGCGCAAGGCGCAGCTTCCCGGAAACGATCCAGAGCGCGCCGCGCAGCGCGTAACGTAAGCATAACAGGTCATGTGACTTGTTAATAAAACTTTTCATTGGTTCATTTTACTTTTCTTTTCCTAATTATGTAAGACTAGGTCATGTGACCTAAAAATAACACTTTTCATTGGATTAAAACATTTTTTTTCCCCAAACGATGAAAGCCCCACCTTGTTTCTGGATGTTTCAGACTGAAGCTGGCGTCACCATGAGAGCACCACCATCTCGTAGCTCCGTCGTGGCCATTCCGCAAGCAATCATGGCAGCCGCTCCCCACCGGAAGCCTGCGGGAGTCGAGGGCCCCCAAGACTTTTGTACAATCTTCAAGGCTGAGGGGACGCTTTCGAGAATGGAACCCAAGCCCTGGCAGACAAGCGTCCGAGTTCCAAGGTGTCCCAGGGCCATTTTACTGGACCAGGCCCAAATCCGAAGAGCCGGCCGCCATTTTAAGAGTCCTGTGGAAGCCGCCTACCGCTGCACCGCAAGAGTGGGAGCAACTCAACTACATGGTGAGCGAGACGCTGTAGCCGTAAGAGCGGGCGGTAAACAGCTGAATGGCGGATGAGGCACAGTGTAGCAAAAGCGGGCGGAATGGCGACTGAAACGATAAAGGGGCGCCCCACTACAGCAGACAAGCCTCCGCCATGTGCTTCAAAACTGCATATGTATCTCGTGATATCAAGGTTGGGCAACCAGTACAGAACAAGCATTTACGAGTCCCATTTACACCGGCGCCATTTTGGGCGCGGCCGGACAGGTCCAGGATCTACTGAAACATAAAAAATGAGGCTGACGTCTCTGAAGCAGTTCACGAACAGCAGGACATAGCAAATAAACATGAACTCTCTAAAGCTGTTAACTCACTGCAGAACAAAACAAGTGAACCTGAAACCTCTGGAATAATTGTCGCTCAAAAGAACAACACACAAAACTCTGTAGAGCCTGAAGAAAAAAAAACAGAAGGGCACTGTAGTTTCAGACACACTTAACACTAATGACGAAACAAAGATATCGTCTGTTTATAAAGCAGTTATCATCTTGACAGAATTGACAAAGAAGTGTACAGACACCAATGCATCAGCATTCTCGGAGAATCTTAAGGAACAAAGAAAGACCTGTTCACTCTTGACACCCCAGGTGCTGTGTATATTGCACTATAGTGCTGCATCGAGAAAACGGGCAACCCTATTGATGTGGATTTTTCATTATTGATTATTGTAAATAAATGGCGACTCCCCCCTTTAGCAGATTAGCTAAATGTTTGCGTAATTTAGGCATAAAAGTTATATTATTGTTGTTGTTGTTGTTATCGTTATAGTTCTGGTTAATTTCAAAAAATGGTTAAATATATTTACAGTTTTTGTTGCGTTCGTTATATTTAAATATTAATAAAGTTTTAAAATGTAACTGTCTTGGAGTACTATATTTTTTTTAAAAATCGGGTGAATGGGGCCTTGAATCGGGTTATTGTCATGTGTGGGCTTTGCAAGTGTACTGCTACAAGATCGGACATTTCAAACTCAAATGCACGTTCTTTTTCTTACTTTTCCGAAGCATGGAGCGCAATAGCAGGCAGAGAAAGGGTGATGCACGTGTTGAACACTGCCTGGCCTGCAAATTGCTGCCAGTGCCCCCCCGCCCGCTCCTGAAAGAGGACACACACACACCGCCGCCCCGAGTACTTCACAAATCTTTAAAAGACCATGCGCTTGTTCAATGGGAAGTGGATAACATGGCTAAGAGCATTTGCTGACTAATGCATGAATATCGCTGACTTTTCAGCGATATTCATGCATTGCGGCCGTTTTTTATCGCATTTGCGATAAACCTTGCTAATAGCAAGGTTTATGTGCGATAAAATTCGCCGAAGTGCGGCGATAATTATTGTCTCTAAACAAGTTAGAGACAAAAATTACCGCTAGTTGTTGGAAATATGCCCCCGGGTTTTTCCTTGCAGGAATCGGGAAACGAAAGACTAGCACTGAAATCAGTAGTCTCACACCTGAATCGGGAGGGTTGGCATGTCTGGATACTCTACAGCTGGAGCCATACACTACATCCGCAGGGCTAGGTGATAGCCTAGGTCCGGCCTGGACAATCGGACACAGAGGAAGAGAAGTGTCAGAGGGTGCGGTAGTGAATAGGGTGAAAGGGAGGTGTCGAACGGGCACAGGGTGTGATTCTCAGAAAAGAGCAGCGCAGATGGGGGGAAGTATATGGCCCATGCATGAGAGAAACAGCGGGGGTGACCAGTGCGTGGGGGAGATGCGTGCGAGGGTGGGGAGCCATGCTGAGAATCGACGGCGTGCAGAGAGTGGCCCTGGTCAAGTCATCTAAAATGGCTGCCGTGCACGACAAAATTGTGGCATTGGACAAAAACGCAAGATGGCGCAGACAATGTTTATCAATAAGGATTCATTTATAACAAAATATTTACTCGCAGTGACAAAATGGTGTTCAACACTTCCTGATTTCCATCGAATCGAACGTTAACAAACGTCACGCAGCAAAAAAAAAAGCTCACGCACAGAGCGGTTTTTAGCCATGTTATCCAATGGAAGGTGGATAACATGGCTAAGAGCATTTGCTGGATAATGCATGAATATCGCTGACTTTTCAGCGATATTCATGCATTGTGGCCGATGTGCGGCGATAATTTTTGTCTCTAAACAATTAAAACGAAGCACAAAATGGCGAATTCCCGTTTCGCTACCAGTTTGCGGCCCAGTTCGCGGCCCGTGAAGCGCTTCTACCGTGAAAAATAATTTTTTTTTTATTTTCCCCACGGGACCCTTTAATAACCCCAACAACATTCCTAGGGGGTCAAGAGGGGTATACCTTGCCCCCTTTCAATAAATTCCCCCTTCGTTTTTCACCTCTTCTTCTCTCTCGATCCTACCGAGAGATAAGATGGCGGCCGCTCCGGACTATTTAGAATGTTGACAGACACCGGAGAGCCAATCAGCTTTCTGTTATCCAATGGAAGGTGGATAACATGGCTAAGAGCATTTGCTGGATAATGCATGAATATCGCTGACTTCAACGATATTCATGCATTGTGGCCGATGTGCGGCGATAATTTTTGTCTCTAAACAATTAAAACGAAGCACAAAATGGCGAATTCCCGTTTCGCTACCAGTTTGCGGCCCAGTTCGCGGCCCGGGAAACGCTTCTACCGTGAAAAATCATTTTTTTTTATTTTCCCCACGGGACCCTTTAATAACCCCAACAACAATCCTAGGGGGTCAAAAGGGGTATACCTTGCCCCCTTTCCTTCATTTCCTCCTTTGTTTTGGCCTCCTCTTGTCTCTCGATCCTACCGAGAGATAAGATGGCGGCCGCTCCGGACTGTTTAGAATGTTGACAGACACCGGAGAGCCAATCCGCTTTCTGCGCGCAAAGTTCCGTTTCGCGAAAAGTAAGCGGACCGGATCGCTGCCCAGAGCGCTGTTACAGATATATATCTTGGTTTGAACGTTAATTTCTCAAAAACTACTGGAGCACATATATTGAGACCTAGCAAAGGCACATCGGGCTAACAGTCCCTACAATTTTGCCAAGTTTCGTGCAAATCCATTCAGCCGTTCGAGCTAAAAGTGAGTCCAACCGCCCTATGGAAAAATGAATGGAAAAAACGCGTTTTGGGACCCCCCTTTTTTCTCAGCCCCCCCTTGACGAAACTCCACCAAATTTTCAGGGGCTGCTCAGAAACAAAATGTGCCATTTTCCTGAAAATTTCAGCCGATTCCGTCCTCAAACGCCAAAGTTATTAGACATAGAATTTTCAGAAATCCCATAGGGAATTAATCCTAACTATATATACCTACTGGCTATCGCCAGTAGGTAATATATATATATATATATATAGCAAAGACCGGTAAACGACCCACAACTATGCAACATGGTTGACCATAAACACACCTAGGGCCATATGTAGGTGACGCAATAACGGTCGGTAACGGTGAAATTCGTTAAATTTCACCATTACCGACCGGTATTTAGGGATTAGAGATGTAGGAGGCAGGTTTCAGGGATTCGGTAATTTACCAAATCGGTAATTTAAGGAATCTGTAAATTACCAAATTCTTAAAATACTGATTTGGTAAATTACTGAATCCTTAATTCCTATGTAGGAGGCACTCAAGTGAGTGCATTTTAGCATTCAGGATTCGTTATTTACCACCAACTATAAGTTGGTGGTGAATACCGAATACCTTAGAAAAAGCAATTACAGGCTATAACCAGCAACATAAAGACATATACAGGATTGTCAACAAAAATTGGTCTATTGTCAAAAGCGATCCAATTATTGGAACAAGTTTACCAAAGAGAGTATCATTAACATTCAGCAAAGCACCCTCTCTTAAAGACCAACTAGTTGACACCAGTCCCGAACCCATTGAAAAAACAACTTGGTGGCAAAATAATAAGGGATTTTACAGATGTAAAACGTGCAAGGCCTGTACCCACGGCACCAATGTCAAAACCTATGTTGACGGATTCAGTAGTTCACCGCACCCCATATCACAGGTTTTAACATGCTAAACTGAATTTGCAATATATGTATTGCAATGTCCCTGTCAACTCAGGTACGTTGGAAGTACCAAGCTACCGGTACATAAGCGTATCCTTCAACATCTGAGGGCAATCACGAATGGGGATAACACGTATCCGGTAGCGCGGCACTTCCGTGAACATCACCAGAGTGACAACTCCTCTTTAAAATATTACGTTATAGATGCGGTTAAATCCACTAGGAGGGGGGGAGACAGGGAAGCGCTGTTGCGCAAACTGGAAACTCGCTACATTCTCCTGCTCGACACCAAGACCCCTGGAGGGCTCAACATGACTGAAGATCTGTACACATGCCTCCCATAATTACAACAACCTCCAGTATCGCACTAAACCCAGTTAACCCCATCTATGAATCAAGTATACATAATATATATGGGAAGGTGTCCCGGGATACCAGATTGCTGGTTCAGAGTCGGATGACGTATGAACCATTCATCACTTAAGATTTTAAAGTGGGATAAATGAACATTAATCTGATCTGTTGATCCCTGTATTTGCTGCTGTCTATAAGATTTAGGTTGAGTTCAATAATAGGATAATACCTTCTGACAGATCAGATGGGTCCTTACACCCAAATGATCTGAGTCAGATGGACCTATCAATTTATTTTAATCACACGGTGAAGCACAAGCACTTTTTTTATTGGACATATGAGGTATATGAAAGGATACAATTGTGGATTTTAACATGGGCTTTTAATCTATTTGCATATTGAAACATGAAATAACAGTTTCATTGTACAATAGAATTTTAGAACTCCGTACATGTACTTTTATGTAGGTTTGATATACAGTTGGGATTATTGATCAAGCGAATTTGCGATTATTTGCACATATTTATTGTCATATGCACTTTATATTCTATCTAACAAGATAGTAGATTACATTGCACATCAGCGTATTTTGCACTACAAACCGATGTACCAGTTTATTGTAGCTGGGATAATTTGCACTACTGCGTAATTTGCACTACTGCGAGATTTGCACATGTACTGCATTATGTAGCAACAAATTTGCACTGATTATGCTTGATCAATATACAAAAACAAAAATTCTTTATACTTAATAAGTCACGTAATGATTGGAACATAGGTATTTAACCATGATTCCCTTGTGTTAGAATCAGGTATTTTACCGTGATTCTTTTTCGGAGTTTGAAAACAAGTCCACAGATATGATTATCTTCCACATTAATAATCTCTGTATTGACAGGCAGATAGATGGTGCAGGAATTGAACAGCTTACAATGTATCTGTCTATGTAATCGGAGTACCCTTCTGCTTGTCGACATACCTCTAGTATTTTGTCCATGTTTACTATCAGCCTGAGCATGTGACGCAATTCAAACCGATGGTTAGCACTTTAAATGGGCGTTCTCAACAATTGAATGTTGTCATGTGAACAAGGCTCCTCGGAGCCGAAGCGTTATGCGGCTGAATTTGCACAAATAAAGGTATTCAGCACTTACCTGGCCCGTTTCCGTGGAGTTTTTGCAGCGGTGGTGGGAACCCTTGCCACTGGGTGGAGACGCGGTGTACCGGATAAATATATATATATATATTTCTGGGTTGTTGCAGCATAAGCGGCAGAGCGTCTTGGAGGGTGGTACAACTAGCGGTCCTTCGGCCGAACTGGGTCCGAATATATGAAAGTCACCAAAGTGATTGAACACGCACATGAGCATGTTTAGCGAAACGGAACGCCGCGCTGAGGCTAAAGACATTTTCAAGAGTCAGAATACACCTAAATCGGCTGTACAAATACCCGCGGTGACGGGCAATGATAAATTAAGCGAAAAAATGACGAAATTGGAAAGATTATATGAACGTGAGGTTCGTAAGTGGTGGGAGGCCACGAGTTTCACCAGTTATATTGAGGAGGGACGTGTACCAAGAGGATTAAGAGTTTACACAGTTCCCTCTTATGAACACCCGGACCCCCAACTACTCACAGACTGGCAGGAACACACAGCGCAGTATTGTGAGGGGACGCTGAAGATTCTAGTGAAATATGCGTGGAGCGACAGGGAGAAGGCCCTCGCTGATATAAAAACCATAGAGGATGATATTGAAAAAGAAGAAGATACTGCAAGGGTGCAGGAGCTGAAAGAACTAATGAAAGCTCGCCTGACGAAATATGAGCAAAAGATAAAAACTCGCAAGCAAGAGAAATTCGAGCGAGATGAGTATAATTATCGCCAGGGGCGCATATTAACTTTTGCTAAAAAATACGATGCCCCAAGAAAAGCTCTTAGTCAAGGCGCACAGAATCCGCACGCAGCGGATAATACAAGCGCACCAACATCGGAATCAGAAGCAACTGCCAACGAGTCGAGTGACGATCAAGCAGACCCTCTGAATGATCCAAGAGGTGCAGCTGTCCCTTTTCACACGGAGTTCAAAGTGATAAGGGAAACTTGGCTCAGAGGAGGGAAGAACAAACCCCCAGAGGCAGAAAAAGGAGAACAAGAAGATCGGGGGTGGCGATAAAAGGACGAGGAAGAGGCAAAAGAGCAACCTCGAACTGGAACAGCCGCAACAGGAAGAGGAACTGATGATCACCAAGGACAGCAGGCCTGCTGCCTTAACTGTTGTAAATCTAACAGACAAACAACTCACCGACACTGAGCGCAAACTTCTGGAATTGGGCTTAACATTTCGCCCTAGTAACAACATGGAGTTCACCCAGACAAAAATTGATCTTTTCCGTTTCACAAGAAAAATGAAACTACATAAACACTTCAAAATGAGACCACAAGGAAAAGATGTAACCACGCAAGGGATTAGATTGACAGCTACAGACGCTTTGAGTGGCAGGGATCTGCCAGGTCTTGAAGCCATGAACTCTCTTAGAATGGAGCAAGAAGGAAATCCTCAAAACATCACTAATGAGGACGTGGTACAACGAGCCTTGTCACAAGGCATTGAACAAGAAAGGGAAGAAACCCAATTCAAGCCTAAGTCTACCTTCGTGCCTCAATCGCCATGGGATGCGATTGACGCTTTTACGGAGGCTATGACCCTGGATTTGATTGATTATAGGAAGAAGATGACTCCCAGCAGCCATAACATCACGGAATCACAAAAGAAAGCCCTGCAAGATCTTATGGGGGATAATAAGATCGTGATCAAGCCCTCTGATAAGGGGGGCAATGTGGTACTGCTAACTAGCGAATATTACCAACAGGAGGCCATGAGACAGTTATCAGACCGCAAATATTACTCTCCAACTACCAACAAGATCTATGAGGAGAGCATTACCAATTATGATTACTTGATTCGAAAGTGGTACAATTTACAAACGCTGGGGAAGGATGAGCATCTATTCCTACGGAGCAATAGCCCTATGCTTCCAACGTTTTACCATCTTCCCAAGCTCCACAAAAGCGTTATATCACCGCCTGGACGCCCTATTGTTGCGTCTATTTATAGACTAACTGAAAATATGTCCAAGTTCGTGGACTCTGTTCTTTTCCCCCTTGTTACTGGCCTGGATTCCTATATCCAGGATACGAAAGACTTTCTAAACATTATCGAAGGTATGAGCTGGCAATCCAACTATTTACTTATGGTGATGGATATCACCAGCCTCTACACTAACATTGACCACCAGCAAGGCCTGAATGCTGTCAGACATTTTTTGGAAAAGCGCCAATTGCGCTTTACACAGCATAATCTTATGATTCTCGAATTTGTACAGTTTTGCTTGAATAACAACATATTTTTATTTGGTGAGCAATTGTACAGGCAAATCTCTGGTACAGCGATGGGCACCTGCTTTGCCCCCAGCTATGCAAACTTGTTCGTTGGCTGGTGGGAGGAGCAGGTGCCCAGGAGCTGGAAGAGGGGACAAGACCATGGCAGGGTGGTACATTGGTACCGGTACATAGACAATCTCTTTATCGTGTGGCAGGGTACTACTGCCAGCGCTGAAATGTACATTGAAGATCTGAATAAAAACTGCTACAATCTGCACCTCTCGGGAATAATTAGTCGAGTGGCAGTCGACTACTTGGACCTGAAGGTGTACATTGATAAGGGCCGGGTACATACTTCCCTGTACAGGAAAGAAACGGCAGGGAATTCCATTCTATTTGCCAAAAGCAGCCACACGCCTAAGCTTATTAAAAGCATCCCCTACGGGGAACTCCTCAGACTCCGTAGAAACAGCACACAAGAACATGAGTTTGAGAAGGCGGCCCACGAATGTCTGGAACGTTTCAGACTAAGGGGCTATGATGATTCCCTACTACAGAGTACACTAAAGAGAGTCAGGAAAATCCCTAGGATAGAACTGCTAAAAAAGAAAAAGAAACAAAAAGAAGATGATCTGCAGACTAAGACTACCAACACAGAGGTTAATAAATTTAGGATGATAACACCTTACTCCTCTGGAGCTAATCACCTCAAGGCCATGATGAGAAAGAACTGGCATATCCTGCGTACAGACAGTATACTGAGGGAAGATCTGCCTCTCCATCCTCTAGTTACCTTAAGCAAGTGCAGGTCGTTGGGGGACATGTTGACACATAGCCATTTCAGCAAACCCACCAACAAACCGAACACACTGAAGGACATGAGTGGGTTCTACCCTTGTGGCCGCTGTAAAGCGTGCGCCGCAAGCAAAAGAGTTCTCCGATATGAAAACCAGATGACAGGTAGATCTATGGCTATAAAGAAATTCTTGACAAGCAGTACTGTCTATGCAGTCTATTGCCTGGTATGCCCGTGTGGCCTTCGCTACATCGGGAGTACCATCAACCAACTGAAATTGAGGGTGCTCGAGCATCTCAGAGCCATCGACAAAGTTGACCCTTCCTACCCAGTAGCGCGTCACTTTTCTGAGTTTCATAATAAGGATCGTACCAAATTAAGATACTTTGGGTTGGATCACGTACCTAATAACATCAGGGGTGGAGATAGATTAAGACGACTCAGAAGACTGGAATCGAGATATATTATCGATTTAGCTACTTAACATCCGGGGGGCCTTAACAGCGGGGAAGAGATGGCCATCCATCTAGGCAAATGAATTTCCTACATAGGTTTTGAGCCTTCTGTCGACATCCTGCTTTGTAGTCATTGTTAGATAAGATAAGATAAAAGTCCTTAGGATGGCCTCAGAGTAGAAGCGTTTGAGTTTCATGATTCCAGGAAATGAGTATAGTAAACTGGAGTAAGAAAAGATTTTTGTGGATTTTTTCACTATGAACTTGTACAGCCTATTCATTAACCTGTATATATATGTACATACTTTCTGAAACTTTGAAGGAATATGAAGTTAGGATAACTTTCATATGCATTTTTGTATATATATTTTCCTGTAATATTTTTCAGGTGAAATGTATATATGTGTATATATGTATGTATGGTTATGAATGTATTTTCTCTTTGATTTTCATGCCGATATAAGCCTTATCCTTATTATAGCAGACCAATAATGTAAGGACTCATGCCGATCCACGGCTAGATACTGACACATTGTATAACTTGTATAATTATTAATTTTGGCATTTACCTCTTGTTTTTCTAACCGATACACGGTTTGATGACTCTGGAAGGGTAATTGTTGTGTTAATATGCACATCTTATCCACTACAAGATGGCGCCTGTATTTGATCTAGGGTTTGTCCTTCACCTATGTCTGCTACCACTAGGAGGGTTTAAAATGATATCATGTGCCTAGTGTCATTGACACTGACGAAGGCTGATGCCAAAACGCGTTTGTTTGTTGACATTCCAAAATAAACTAAGACCGCTGTGAAATCTATCACCTCCGGAGTGCTGTTGTTCCTTTTGAGTAAGGGGACCTTTGAGCGTTCATATATAAATATTCACTGAAAAAACCATAGGTTTCACACCAGTTATAGTTAGCTGGAAATGTTATTGACATAAAACCATTGAAATTCCCACGTTATAGTTAGTTGGACTCACTATAACTTGCGCGCCTGCAATGCACTGCTGATGACGTCACATATTACATCACTCATGACATGGTCAGTGACATCACTCATGACATCACTGATGACACCATCCAGTGAATGTGTGTCTTTCTGAAAAATATATTTTTTTTATATGTATTTGTAAAGTACGATGGAAGAATAAATGGTTAAATAAGTGTGTAAATGGATGTTTGTTTTTAAAAGAATTGATTGGTTAACTGCCTTATTAAGTGTATCTTAGTGAATACATATATTAGCAAGTAACTTTTATATATTGAAATGTATGTATCAGTGTTTCACTTTGTGTATAAGTGGCTGTATGGGTTGGTGACTGACTCACTGTTTGTATGTGTTTTGAAGACAGCATATGTACAGGACTGTATGGATGTACGAGTGTGTATATGTGTATGTTAGTAAGTAAACGACTGTCTCACTATTGTCTTTTTCAGTAACGACATATGTTTTAATCTAGTATATGTGAGTATTGATTTATAAAAGTGAGTATATGTGAGAGTGAGAGATTATAAGAGTTCCTGTTTAAATTAGTATGTGTTTATATAAGTGATTGTTTAAGAGAGTAAGTATGTGTAAGTATTCTTAGAAGTAAAGTGGTAGTGTGTGTATTGCTGTATATGCAAATAAATGAATGTTCATTAGTTTTTTTGCATGTGTGAATATGTGTGTGAGTAACTTTTGGATGACTGTCGAAGTGTAACAGGATGAATAGGTGTATCACTACATATAATGAGTGAGTATATGTATGAGTGACTATATAGAACTGTTTGTGAATGAGTGGGTGTGTATATAGATGGTGGAATTACTGAATTGTTTGTTGTAACTGGTATGGGTATCTCCATTTTTTGGAAAATGTTAAATACTATTCTTGAATATGTGTTTCAAGGCTTACATTACACTGAAAGGAGGTCTCTCACTCTGTCACAAGGATGGTGTCATCAGTGATGTCATGAGTGATGTCACTGACCATGTCATGAGTGATGTAATATGTGACGTCATCAGCAGTGCATTGCAGGCGCACAAGTTATAGTGAGTCCAACTAACTATAACGTGGGAATTTCAACGGTTTTATGTCAATAAAATTTCCAGCTAACTATAACTGGTGTGAAACCTATGGTTTTTTCAGTGAATTTCATAGGTTTTTTAAATGCTAATTCCTTTCTATATCGAGTTTCTAACCTATGTTTTTTTTACAATTTGCTGTTTTGTGTAAGTATTAATTTTTGAGGTTTTTTTTATATAATTTTTTCCTGGGGCGCTCTGGGTGCGCGCTCCGGTAAGCTCTCCGGTAAGCTCTCCGGTAAGCTCACCGGTAAGCTCTCCGGAAAGCGCACCCAGAGCGCTACTTTCGTTCGTGAAAAAAATATGAATGAAAAGTTAATAATAACGCAAAACATTTCGTACCATACAAATAAAAGCAGTTTTTTTTTAATAAGGAAATGAAAATGATTGTGCATTTCTGTAAAACTATGATGACGTCACTTCGGCGCGCAACGTAAGCGCCCCCGGAAGCGCCTACGTTCGCGCCGCGTGTGCGCCCCGGAAGCGCCTACGTTCGCGCCGCGTGTGCGCCCCCGGAAGCGCCTACGTTCGCGCCGCGTATGCGCCCCGGAAGCGCCTACGTTCGCGCCGCGTGTGCGCACCCGGAAGCGCTCCGGTGCGCGCAGCGTCAGCGCGTCAAGTCATGTGACCTTAAAATAACACTTTTCATTGGTTGCTAACAGTTTTTTTTACAAAGAATGAAATCCCCACCCATTTCCTTCACTTCTTCTTTCACTTTTGTGACTGCAAGACCTGCCTTTTTGCTTCTGGATATTTCTTGGTTTTACCATGGCTGCCAGAGAATCCAGCAGTGATGAAGAACCTGAATTCATCAATGAAGAGCCTCCTCAACGAAAGGTTAAGGAACATTTTATTTGGAAATTTTTTTAAATCCCACCTAACCAAAAAAAAGGTGAATGCTCCAAAAGTGGAGTGCAGGATCTGCAAAGAAGTGCTGTCACGGGGTAACCCCTTAAAAAAATACTCATTTGGAAACTTCACGATGATCCGACATGTGGAGAGAAAGCACCCCCAGAATTTTGCCCGGGAAAGTGTCAGGGCTCTGGCACAAGAGGTTCCCAGTGATGGGGCCTCTACGTCCCCCGGAGGAGCAACTTCTTCTGGGAGGGGGCAATCGCAGGAGCTGGTGCCAAACATTCAACCTGCTTTTAACCATGGTGTCCTGAGATGCAGATACTGCAATCAACTCCTCACCTATGGGGAGCAAAGTGTCCAGCTCATGGTTCGAGCATTGGAGAACCATCACTGCCCTTCCCACCCCTAATTTCTTTTGTTTTTTTTGCTCCTGTTGAGCAGTTTCCATTCCCTGTTTTTGTTCCTGTTTAGAAAAAAGAAGAAAACAAAAAGTTCTTTTCAGAACTACCTCCAATTCTCATCAAAGAGCTATATTCTTAAAAAAATGAAAAAGAGTAAGTGAAATAGAGTGCATTGATAATGGAAAGGAAAAAGAGTAAGAAAGAACAGAAAGGTATGAGAGGAGAAAGGAAGTGAAGTAGGAGGACTGAAAGAAGGTGAGTGTTAGGAAAGAAAGTAAGGAGAAGAAGAGTGAATATGGGGAATGTTGATATTCAAAGAAAATGTTGAAAAGGAACAGGGGTGTGGAAGGATAAGAAAAGATGCATTGCTGGAGTTGAAGGCAGAAGGCCTCATTTATGAAGCCATGCGTCACTTTAACGCCACCAAAGCATCACTTTTTGTAACGCATCAGTCCAATAAAAAATGCACCTTATTTATTCATATTTACAAAGTGGCGCATCTAGGTAAATGCGTCACTTTGTAAACCCCTGCTCCACATTATTCCTACGTCAGGTGTAATGTATGCAAAAGGGACGTATTGACGCAAGAAAGGGTCGTAGAGGTGACACAGTGAATAAACTGGAGGCCTCATTTCTGAAAAGTGACGCATCGCTGCGTGAAAACAGCGATGCGTCACTTTTCTGTGCGCACTCCTTACGACATTCCAGATGTGTCATATTTAATGTATGACGAATCATGTCGCAAGGAGTTACAGATACGTCAGTATTTCTGACGTATCTGTAAACACAAAAGTGACGCATTGCTGAAGTGCGTCACAAAAGTGACGCAACTCCAGTAATGCGTCCTTTCACATGGGGAAAGCACCATGTGAAAGGTCTTGCGTCAGTCTTACACCTGCTGTGAGGCAGGCGCAAGATTTTGACGCAACAGCATCCTAAAAGTGACACAGTGAAATCTCATAGAGTGAGTGCATTTTAGCATTCAGGATTCGTTATTTACCACCAACTATAAGTTGGTGGTGAATACCGAATACCTTAGAAAAAGCAATTTTTTGCTTTTTTGTCAGTGCCATGTGGCAGACATACATGCCCTTAGGGCCACATGCACAACTCAGGGGTGCCACCCTTAAATATGTTCCCCCTATTACCGATTCGGTATTTACCGAATAGGTAATAGTGAATGGTTTCCCATTCATTCCTATGGGCCTCCAGGCGATGGCGCCAACGCACAACATTGAGCACCGTACAACGGCAGATAAAAGCACCAGGTGATACATAGAGTCCAAGGAATCTCTCAGGCCCAGTTGACATAAAGCAGAGCTATATAATAGCATACAAGTACCCCACACGGAGTATGCACACCCCAACAACGGGGAACACTTCTTAGAGCAGACCACAGTCAGAGGACCAGACACAACAATCTGTGGAACACTGCCACAGTAGGCTAACTGCCAGATCAAAACGCATAATGCACACAAAGGATGCTAAATAAAAGGGTAACTACCCCCAACAATGCGAAATGAAGACCCGAGGCTTACCACCAGCCTAAAACCACATAGCGCATCTAAAGGATGCTAAAGGAAAAGGTACCACCACAGAACAAACGCCTGAGGAATACAGGCCTAAGGGGAGGGCGAAAGCCCGCAAGGAGGCACTGAACAGCCGATTCGGCGTGAGCATCAAACAACAAAACCCTATCAAAGAGTAAATCAACAAGTCTCTCCCGGATATTCTCCGGGAAGACTGGTGAAGGGTTGAAATCACGCTCTACCATCTGATCATCAAAAATAGCACTTCTTATCTACCTTGGTAGCATAAAAGTCATATATGGCCCCACCAGAGAGAATCTGAAAATATGCTTTAAAACCCTCACGTTTGCCATGTATAATCAGCAAATGAAATCCCACAAATTCCCTGAATCCCGGGTTTATAGACCCAAGCCAAACGCCAAAAAGACACGCCTTAGGTTAACAAAATACACTAGGCCTACAATAATGTTAAACGTGCGTTTCTGTTGCACCGAAAACAACGAGGTAAATTGGGCCACCACGAAGTACAGTACAGTAATTTTCCACAGCATCATGACCAACGCCCACACATGTACACAAACCCAGCTGGTACAAGTTGACACATCTTGGGACTTTTTGCTGAAATATTGTTTTGAAACTTAGCTTGCCGAAATAAAAGCTGCAACGTCTTGCAAATGCTAGCACCTGGTGTAAGTTCCGCTCTCACATACAGTTTTAGAAATATGTACAGAACAAGATGATCTTTGTTTATGTTCTGCGGTCAAGCATGGCCAACCAACCGTTAGCTTGTAAATGGTGGGAGGTGCACAGCTTGGAAATTGATAAATTCCGGTGAGAATAGAGGTTGAATTTAGGGTGCTCTCGAGGGTGGTGCAAACCGTCAATGCACCTAGATTAGAGAAACTGAGTTGTGTATACAGAAAGCCTTCTGATACATCCCCTCATGAGGCACACCATTGGCGTTCATAGAAATGATTCGCAAAGTAGGTTGAAAGGTTCAAAGTTTTCAACGTTTTAATGATATGTAGTTCATGCTGATATTTACAACATATCAGTTACGATGTTAGTTCATTAGATTGATGTAAAAGTTAGTCCCAATGCATTTCGGGCGGGAGAGCCCTTGATCACGGAATCTGAAGAGAAAGAAAGTGAAGCGTGGTAAGTCGCTATGTTAATGATAAAAAAGAGAGGGTTGGGTTTTTACCGTGAGCTAAGTGAAGGGTTGTGCTCTGTTGCGTTACTCGGTTAAAGTGCACAAGTGTAACGAATTTAATAAGTGAAGGGAGGGTGGTGTGGGACTCTGACGCATGTGTGTGACACAGCGCATATGGTGCGTGTCAATTACGAAGGTAACGCTAAAGGACAGGAGGGTCTGAAAACTTACTTGGTGCTACGAGTAGCGTGCCTAGTAGTTCAATCCATTCGCGGGTCGGTGACAGGAGTGTGAGTAAGTTTGTGGTATACATACAGTGACTAACGGGCGGGTTTACGTGATAGTGGAAATAAATGAGGGACCAGGTGTCAGGAGTGTAAAGGAAGTTAAGAAGGCGGCCATTTGTAAGTGGTGATTAGCTATTAGTGAGAATGGTGAAAACATAGCGGAGCAATGTAAACAAAGTAGATAATGTCACGGATTGGATATACATTTACAAATAACAACTGAATTCACTGCGGTCATTTAAGCCGAAGGGCTTGAGGGTCTGCAGACGGTAAATCCACTCAAGTTCACGTTTCAATAGTAGCTTGTGGAGGTCAATTCCTTCTTTCTTGGTGACCATTTCCAAGATAACAAATCTCAACTGGGCGATGCACTTTCTTGAATCCCGGCATACCATCGCCCAGTTGAGATTTGTTATCTTGGAAACGGTCACCAAGAAAGAAGGAATTGACCTCCACAAGCTACTATTGAATATTGAATTAAATGACCGCAGTGAATTCAGTTGTTATTTGTAAATGTATATCCAATCCGTGACATTATCTACTTTGTTTACATTGCTCCGCTATGTTTTCACCATTCTCACTAATAGCTAATCACCACTTACAAATGGCCGCCTTCTTAACTTCCTTTACACTCCTGACACCTGGTCCCTCATTTATTTCCACTATCACGTAAACGCGCCCGTTAGTCACTGTATGTATACCACAAACTTACTCACACTCCTGTCACCGACCCGCGAATGGATTGAACTACTAGGCACGCTACTCGTAGCACCAAGTAAGTTTTCAGACCCTCCTGTCCTTTAGCGTTACCTTCGTAATTGACACGCACCATATGCGCTGTGTCACACACACGCGTCAGAGTCCCACACCACCCTCCCTTCACTTATTAAATTCGTTACACTTGTGCACTTTAACCGAGTAACGCAACAGAGCACAACCCTTCACTTAGCTCACGGTAAAAACCCAACCCTCTCTTTTTTATCATTAACATAGCGACTTACCACGCTTCACTTTCTTTCTCTTCAGATTCCGTGATCAAGGGCTCTCCCGCCCGAAATGCATTGGGACTAACTTTTACATCAATCTAATGAACTAACATCGTAACTGATATGTTGTAAATATCAGCATGAACTACATATCATTAAAACGTTGAAAACTTTGAACCTTTCAACCTACTTTGCGAATCATTTCTATGAACGCCAATGGTGTGCCTCATGAGGGGATGTATCAGAAGGCTTTCTGTATACACAACTCAGTTTCAACCAACCGTTAGGACACCTGACCGCCCCCCACTGTCCTAGGACAATGCAGTCAAGCCACCTGCGTCAGAAAATACGTCAGGACAGTGTCAGTTCTGCAATTTCAGGTATAAAAGATTCACCATCACAATCAGAAGGCAGAACTCTCCAGCTTTCTTTGGTGGTTCTCCGGCCGGCTGTTTATCTGATTTGGGACTGTCAAGCCTACTCTATCAGGTGATGCCCTCCCAAATAGGATAACCTCTTTACCTCTCTTAGAAATCTTGACTTTACCAAACATTGTTTCCATCCACACCCAATTCCTTGCATTTCTAAGGTGTCTTTACAGTATTAGTTCTTGTAGTTTTGTCCACCCTAGTTAGGTGCTTTAGAGGCATTAGGCCTGATAAAAATGTGCTCTATATAATCCAGCTAAAGCTCAATTGTACCATTTTAAGGAGCTTAGCCTCTGATGTTCTTTCCAAAATGCTTAAATCAGTAAAGATGACTCTCTTCAGGAAAGTTGTGTGAAGGCGGCGTATTTCCTAGAACAGGTTTCAATGTCTTCTTGAATTTCCAATTTAATTAAGCCTCATATTTTAGTGGACAGTCATTTCCGCTTGCCTCGCAGCATTTTAAGAGCAATTGTTATCTAGCATGTACTTCTGGCAGAGTGTAGACAGATTTTCTTAAGAGTATTCATTGTTATGTTATGTTAAATGGGACTTTTATAGCGCAACGGCTACTCCAAAGGAGTGTCCCAGCGCTTTTGTGCTCCAGACCAAAGAAAGAGCTGGAAAACATAACAGTGAAAAGAGCAGGGGCCTAAAAGAGGGGGCAGATTATCCAGTGAACAGCCAGGTTTTTAAGTCTTTTCTGAAGGCAAGCAGGTTAGCGGTGTTTCGCAAGGACACCGGTAAGGAATTCCATAGCTGCGGAGCAAGAAAGCTAAAGGACCGGCCGCCTAGTCGAGCCCTTTTGATGCGTGGCACCCGAGCCAGAGCCAAAGCTTCTGACCTGAGGGATCGTACAGGTCGATAGAAGTCCAGCCTCCTCTGAAGATATTTGGCACCATTGCCATGCAAGGCCTTATGGGCGAGAGTCATGGCCTTGAAAAGTATCCTCTTCCGCACCGGAAGCCAGTGAAGGGATACAAGGAGATTGGAGGCACTGGTGCGGCGGTGCAGGCCAAAAATTGCACGAGCAGCAGCGTTCTGAGTAACCTGCAAACGCTGGAGGAGGTATTCAGGCAGACCCAGATATAGGACATTTGCATAGTCCAATCTGGACCCTATGAGTGCCTGAACAGTGATCCTCCGATGTTCCTCCGAGAGAAGGGGAAAGAACTTGCGCAACATTCTGAGTATCCCAAAGCATGTTCCCGTAAGAGTGGAAACCTGGGATTTGAGCGAGAGCTCGTTGTCAATTTTAACCCCCAGGTTCTTAGCCCACTTAGAGGACTGAGTGGGAGGGAACATGTCAGCAGGCCACCATCCCTGCCAATCTGGTTCTGATGGGCATCCGAAGAATAGTATTTCGGATTTGTCCGAGTTGCATTTGAGGCTGTTGTGTGAAAACCAGCTAAAGACAGCCCCAAGGCACTCGCAGATCCTTTCTCCATCGAACTCTTCGCTCTTACGACAGGTGAATAGAAGCTGGGTGTCGTCAGCATAAGAGACGATCCGGGCCCCGTAGGACTCCGCCAGTGTCGCCAGAGGGGTCATAAGGATGTTAAATAGAGTGGGGCTCAGTACAGAGCCCTGAGGCACTCCGACTCCCAATGGCGGCATCTCGGCGGACCCGGGTGGGACCCAGACCGTCTGCCGGCGGTTGGCCAGAAAGCAACGAAACCAGTTGAGCACCGTCCCCCCTAGACCGATGTTATGAAGTCTAGTGAGGAGATCCTCGTGGGGGACGGTGTCAAACGCCGCCAACAGGTCTAACATGACTAACATCACCCTGCCTCCTGTGTCCAGCACCTCCTTCACGATCTCCGAGACTTCCAGGAGCGCCGTCTCGGTGCTTAAGTTGGAACGAAAGCCCGATTGGGATTCATGAAGTAACTCATTAGACTCCAGGAAGTTAGAAAGCACGCTGTGCACGTGTTTCTCCAGGATCTTGGTCAGTGCTGGAAGGAGCGAGATTGGCCTATAATTAGAAGGCGCCTCTGGATCAAGATTGGGCTTCTTGATCAGGGGGATGACCATGGCTTGCTTCCAGGCCTGGGGCAGAAAACCCTGACTCAGGGATAAATTGAGGATAGGATTAGCTATGGGATTAATGACATCTGCCATTTTCGCTAAGAATTTTGCTGGACACGGATCTAACGGTGAGCCTGATTTAAGGTTCCTCATCAAGGCTAAGGATGCGGCAACCGGAAGGGGAGGAAAGTCTAGCAAAGCTGGGCCAGGAGGAGACAGGAAGGCTGTCTCCGTCGGCATCGTAGATAAATCATTAGCAATGAGTTTTATTGAAATACATGTGTTTTGTGTAATAAATGTGCCACTTCAACATAAAATGTCGTCATCTCACCTTATTTGTTCCTCCTTTCTCAGTGAATTATTGAGACGGAACCCCGGTTCAAAGTGAACGTGACGACACCCTTAAAAGGGGTCTCAGGGGGCCTCCAGTTCCCCTCTGTCAAGACGCTATCCCGCAACCAAGCATGGTGCTGCCAGGCAACTGAAACAGCCATAGCACGACCTAAGGAATCAGCAGTATCCAAGGCGAAGCGAATCATAAACTCAGCAAGGTCATGGCAATCCCTGAGAAGATGAAGGAGGTCAGCACGAGCACCTTCAGTGGTGGCGGAGAGCAAAGACTCTGCAGAGTCCTACAGGGCAGAGGTAACACGAGCCAGAACACACACTGTATTTAAGGACCACAGTGCCGTACTAGTGGAGGGCAAAGATGTTCCGATCCAATGACTCAAGCCATCTGGGCTCCCGGGAGGGAGGAAGCATTTGTCGGGGTAGGGAAGGCAGTTTGCAAAACAAACCCCTGCACATCAGGGTGCACAAATAGGCAAGCCGGATCATGTGGAGCAGGACGGTGGCGGTGCAAAACCAAATGAGCTACTGGATCACCCGAAGCTGGCCGAACCCAGGTACCCAAAAGGGCCTCATAAAGAGAAGATTCAAAAGGCAGAAGCGGCTCCACACGGTGAAGGACCTCAAGCAGAGGGTCCACAGACAATGGGCTGAAGGGGGTTGCAATGTACAAAATGTGAATGGCCAATGAGACTACTCTCAGAAAAGCCGCACCAGCCATGGTAGCCCTCCGTGGAGGGGATAGCAGCTCATCTGTAGGAGAGGGCTGTAAGCTAACCCTCCCAAGACACTGAGTGTGCGACCAATGCCCAATTGAAGGGAACCCCATCGAAGAATGAGGATCCTGATGGGGCTCTTGAGGAGGCGAAGAGCCTGCCGGGTCCGGGGGCTCCTGAGGAGGCGAGGATCCTGCTGGGTCCACAAATTCTAAGGGGGCACAGGCAAGATTACATCTGGCGTCGTCGGGCGCGAGGGCAACGCCAAACTCTCTCCAGAGGCTTCCAGAGAAGAGTTAACAACCAGATGCGGCGCCAAACCGACATCTGTTGGTGCCAATCGTGACTCGTCAGGCACCGACTAGACTCCATCCGGCGTCGAGACAACCCCGTCCGGCGACGAGACCACGACAAGCTCCCCTTCCAAAGAAGAAGAAGGCGCCGGAGAGGCAAGCCTCCAGTGCCGCACCGGTGCTGACTCTGCCTCAACCACGACAGGCTCCAACTCCCGAGAAATAAGTGGAAGGGGAGCCGAGTTTATGGCACCGGAACGGCGCCGGCTCCGGACAGGCGGCTGACTGCCCGGAAGGCGGTGCACCGTCACCCACCCGCGACGCCTAAGGGTGGCCACGGAACTAAGCGGTGCGACAGGGGTGCAGTGGGTAGTAGAGGGGGACCCAGCCAGGCGACACCCTGACGACACCACATCTCTGATGTCCCTGGGGAGGGCAAGCTTTCAATTGGCGCCGGGGGCAAACCCACCGGCGAGTCCTTTGGGGATCCTGCAAGAAGCAGAGGCCCGAGGACACCCCAGGAACGGGAGAGGACCCAAGGGAGGCCTGCAAAGCCGCGGCATAGGCCTCCATTTGGGCCCTAGTCGCCCCGCACCCGGATAGGGCCGATAGAGGGGGAGGGGCAACTGTCGGGGCGCACGTCCGGAATGTTCCGGGAACCAGTGCCCCCGACAACAGAAGAAAGTGAGGTTGAGGACCTGGGTGACATGTGCCTCGACTTACCTACAGATGGCGAACAACGGTCCGGGCCCCAAAGGGCGATCAACGGCGGAACCGGAAAGTAGAGGAACCTGCCGGCGATGAAGAGACCGGGGTACGAGATGACTCTGACCGGGACAGCCATGCCGAAAGAAGCTTCATCCGGCACACCCGCCGGGACTTCAGCTTGAAGTGTTGGCAGGCGTCGCAGTCCTTGGAGTCGTGGTGCTCGCCTAGACACCACATACAAATAAGATGTGGGTCCGTCTCGGACATCTGCTGCGAACAGGAAGTACAAGTTTTAAAGCCCGTAGGCAATGCACACTGTTCCGTCGAAAAGGGGGCCTGAACACAGACCAGAGGAACCGCTTACTTCGGATCCGCGTTGCACATGGAAAAGATGGTAACTGACGTCAGCGCACAGGGAGGGACTTATATGACCTCGCTGACATCACGTACGTGGACGACGTCAGGGCAGGGTCGGGTGGCGCCGTCCCCTGGCGGCAGAGGTGCTGCTGCAAAACAAATTCCGGATCCAGTCTGATGCCTGGGGATAATCTACGTTAAGGAATCTGCGGCTAGATGTCTCTATCAGATCAAGTGAGTAATGCCCGTAAGGAAGCGATTTACAATAGGGGACTTGAAAAGAGAGGGCTGGTCAGACAGCCGAAGGAAGGCCGAAATGGCTGAAAGATAGCCTTTGACAGTGCCCAGAACAGAGCCCTACTGGGCCAAAGAAAGAATGAAGAGGAAACCCTCTAAATGTGGGGCAGAAAGGGGATTCACAGCCTTTGCTGCGCACCATGCCACAAACTTGTTCCATCTACAGGCGTATACCATTTTGGTGAAGGGACGCCTGGCTGTCAAGATAATATTACAGACTTCGGGAGGAAGATCAAAAGCTGTCATCTGTCACCGCTCAATCTCCACGCAAGGAGGTGGAGGCTGGACAGATTTGGGTGGAGTACTAAACGCTTCTCCTGCCACAGAAGATCCTCCCGAAGAGGCAGTCTGATCGGAGGATCTATGGCCATCTGTAAGAGCTCTGGATACCAGACTCTCCGTGCCCAATCCGGAGCTACAAGAATAACTTGAGCCTGGTCGCGCTTTATCTTCTTCAGCACTCTGGGCAGAAGTGGTATAGACGGAAAGGCGTATAGAAGACCGTAACACCACTCGCGACGAAAAGCATTGCCTAGAGAGTGCTGCCTTGAAAATTCCAACATGCAGAACTGATGACATTGAGCGTTCTCTTCGGTGGCGAATAGATCTAACCAAGGCTCTCCCCACTGCTGAAAGAGACCTTGCACCACCTCTGAGTGAAGACTCTATTTGTGATCCATCATGCACCTGCTTCTGAGCTCGTCCACCGTGGTGTTCAGAGAACCTGCCAGGTGGTAAACCACCAGAGATATGCCCCGATGTTCCAGCCATGTCCAAAGTCGGAGAGCCTCTTGACATAGGGTCCATGACCCCACCCCACCCTGTTTCTTGCAGTACCACATGGCAGTGGCGTTGTCTGTGAACATCTGCTCTACTCCCCTGACAGAGGGAAGAAATGCCTTTAGTGCAAGACGAATCGTCCGAGGTTCCAGAAGGTTGATATGGAGTCCGAACTCTGCCGGAGAATAGAAGCCTCTGATCTCCAACCCTCCCATGTAGCCGCCCCACCGCAGCAGTGATGCATCTGTCACCACAGTGAACTCTGTTTGGGGAAGAGAGAGGGATCGGTCATTGACCCAATCCGGTTCCTTAGCCACCACTGCAATTGGTGTGCAGTGCCCTCCGAGATCTGGACACAATCAGAAAGATTCCCCTGATGCTCTGCCCACTGGGATTTCAGGTCCCACTGCAGAGCCCGCATATACCACCTGGCATGGTCCACCAGCAGGAGGCAATGAGTCCCAGCAGCCTCAGGATCATTCTGACCGAAACACGGGATAGAGGCTGAAAGATTGGAATCAAAGCCTGAATATCCTGGACTCGCTCCTCAGGAGGATAAGCCCGAAACTGCACTGTGTCCAGAACCGCTTCGATGAAAAGAAGCTTTTAAGAGGGAATCGGGTGAGACTTCGGCACATTGATGGTGAACCCCAGCGAATGCAAGAGGTTGGCCGTAGTCTGGAGGTGGGAGATGACAGCCTGGGGGGAGCCCGCCTTTAACAGCCAGTCATTGAGATAGGGGAAGACTGGTACCCTGATCTGTGCAGGTGAGCTGCGACCACCACCATCACTTCCATGAACACCCGAGGGGCGCTGGTAAGACCGAACAGGAACATGGTAAACTGAAAGTGCACGTGGCCTACTATGAACTGTAAGTAAAGCCGATGGGCCGGCAGGACAGGGATGAGAAAATAAGCGTTCTGCAAGTCCAACACTACCATCCAGTCTGCAGGGTCGAGAGCAGACAGGACCTGAGCCTGGCTCAACATTTTGAACTTCTCCTTCCAGAGGAAGTGGGTGACGTTCCAGAGATCCAAGATAGGATGCAGGCCCTTGTCCTTCTTGGGCACCCAAAAGTAGTGTGAATAACACAACAACCTACTTCGGGGGCAGGAACTCGCTCAATGGCTCCCTTGGCCAAGAGAGCTGAAACTTCCTGTTGGAGAAGGGCTAGATGGTCCACCGACATGTGATGGTGCAGAGGTGGCATGGATGGAGGGGTAGTTTTGAAGGGGAGGGAGTAGCCCCATTCTGACTATTTACAAAGCCCACCTGTCTGACCTAATGGTGCGCTAGTGGGGGAGGTGATGGAGAATCTTGCCACCCACTGGCGATTGGTGGCCCTGAATGGTCAGACTAGGAGGGTTTGGAGGCTGCTGCAGAGAAGGCGGTGGTGGACTGGCCCGCTTGCTGGCCCCCAGACCCATGGCAGTGGGTCCCATGTCCCCGGCCTTAAGGGCCTGAACAGCTTGCACTGGCCTGTGGCTCTGGGCCGAATGTGGTGGGGCACCCCTTCCGTAGCGACAAAAGGGCAAAAAGCAGACTGCGCACTGCGGGTGGTGGAGAGGCCCATGTACTTTGCCATAGCCCAAGAGTGTTTGAAGCGCTCTAGCGCGTTGTCTGCTTTGCTGCTGGACAGGCGACGGCCATCAAAGGGTATGCATCACAAAAAGGGTATCAGAGGGTCAGAATTTCTACAAGTGATTATTGGAGACAAAAGTAGTGAGTTATTACCACTAGCCATACGACAGGTCTTTTTAGTGAAAATCACAAGAGCCAGGTCAGGTCAGTGTCTGGTCTCTAGCACCCATCAGTCACCACTCGGAACCGCCCTTCATCATTTGGGGCTCCGAGGACCAACATAGCACCTGATCTTATCTCTAACAGGAAAGGGCTGACCTTCCTGTAGGCAGGGCGTGGTCGCTTTCAGTTGGAAAGATATGTGTGAGTGATGTAACTGACGGGGTGAAAAGTGCAGTGCAAAGAACAAAGTGATATCAAAGGATAAAGAAAAGGTGAATAAAATTGGTTTAGGAAGCAAAAAATGTTTTCATTGGATATAGCTCCCAATACCAATATTAAAAATAGCCAAGACAGGGAAAAATATATAAACTGTCTAGTGGTGGAACGTGGTCAACATGTTTCAGCAAATAATGGCCAAGTGGCCTTGATTTCTTCAGGACCTTAAAGTAACGCTACTGCAAACCAAAAAACCCCAAAGTGTGAAGAGGTGTTTTTTTAAAAAAGATTAATGGAACAACTTAGATACTGATATATATGTCACCTGGTTCTCCTAGGTGTACTTGTTCCGTATCTTCTCACAAATTCAGTTGTCCACTGAAAAAGAAATGTATGGCATGAGTACGTCACGCACAACCTATCCCCCAAAAAAACCTTGTTTCTATCACCATTGATAAATACCGACATTAGTGAAGCCTATATCTAAAAATAGGGCCAAATGCACTGTATGTACTAATGCCTTCCAGTTCCTATAGAACTTGAAACTTTTCAAATTTCACATGCTACATCTTACCTGATTTGTAAGAAGTAGAGACCTCACCCCGCCTGGCTGCGGCTCAGGACATAGGTGAAGCACCGCTCTGTAAGGGTGAATAAATTCAAACCATTGAATCATTCACCATAAACATGCCAACACACAACACAAGTTTAATTATTGCCGAGAAATTCTGTCATGATATGAAGTTAGTGCATAAGTGGATTTCGTTATTCCTAATGTACTAGCATGGTAAGTAGAGCGATATAGGTGTTATTATATCAGCTCTTCGCAGTCTCTTGCCTGAACCTATTAAGCTAATGTGCCCACAAGGATCTATAGGAGTAAGGCGTGATAGCAAACCCGCCTCTCGAACCTGGTGGCGGAAAGTGTTTGCCCAAGAGCGATATTAATGTCATTCTATCAGTTCTTCAAAATCAATTGCCTTGACCCGTTATGCTCATGTGCCCAGAAAGAACCATCTAAGTATAGAGGTATGGCGTGATGGAAATCACGCCTTTCAAGACCAGCAGCGGAGGGTATGTGCCCCAGAAAGTTACACGCTACTGCCGGATAAGATAAATATAAATGAAAAGAAGAAAACGTTAAAAACGTTGTCGTGGACCTTACCTCTCCGTCGGTACTCCAACGCGGCATCTGTGCCGTCTGGGGAGGTACCGACGGTCTGTTTACTTGCAGTTTTATAACAAGTTGCTCATAATAGGCTGAGGCCGTCACGTGATGCGCGAGCGGGCCGCGTCATGCGGTGGTAATGTCACAAGCGCTACGATTGGTTAAGCCAAAAGGGGATTTGACCAATCGCGCTCACACCGCGCGTAGTCATGGCAATAATTTGTAAATACACGGCGATACTGTAGACCTTCAGTGTGCGCTAGAGTGTTTAACGCGCTATCTTCGATGATGTAAGTGAAATAAATGCTCAAAAAGAGGCTCACTCGGTCATAATACACTAGAGAACTGGAGGATGTTAATAAATCACCTGAGACTGATACAACCTCAACCTAACAGTCCTGTGGGTTATGTTAAATCGTGAAGTCACTACTTTCATAAAGATGGTCTTATTGGTCATTAGTGTGTTGCTGTTGATAATCAGAATAAACACTAGTCAGGTAGTGATTTCAAAACGAGGACCAAGGTATGTCGTCATTCAGCCCTGTTTGATCAGTACCAAGTTTCAAAACCCATTTCTGTTCTTTCACTAGCAGAAAATTACCCACATTCGTGACGTGTGATGGAATGAACGGTTTCTCTAGGACCGTCCATTTAAATGAAGTGGGTGAGTGATTTAAGGTAATGAAATGGGTGGTAAGTCTAGTAGCCTGCCTCTTACAGTTGATGGTACTTCTGTGTTCAGACAGCCTCACCTTGATCTTTCGAGTGGTCATCCCAACGTATCTGAGTCCGCAGGGGCAGGTGATCAAATAAATTAATTTGTCGCTGTTGCAGTTGGTAAATCTCACTTGTCTCCAGGGCCTGGACGTGCCAATATCAATTTCTGTGGTTTTTGACGTCTGTGCACATGATTGGCATGTGCCACATGGATGGTGGCCGGATACTAGAGGCAAGTCCCATAGGGTACCCACTGTTCTAGGTGTTTCCTCTCGTGGTCTAGTGTGGACCATTCTATCTCTCAAGTTAGGTCCTCTCTTAAAGGAGAACAACGGCTGTTGGATAGAATGGGGTCCTGAATTCAAAATGGACCAACGTTTCTTCACCGCTTTCTTGAGACTGTTGGATAATGTACCAAAAGTATGTACAAAAGTAAGCCTTTCCAAGGGTTCTTTTGGAGTAGGTGGTTCCAATAATGCTGCTCGATTGTTGTTGCTGGCCCGCTTCATGGCACGGTGTACCAGACGGGGAGGGTATTTCCTTTTGACAAGCTGAGTCTTAAGTGCGGTTGAGTGTGTTTCAAAAGCTGTGCCAGTAGAGCAGTTTCTTTGTACCCGTAAAAATTGCCCAAAGGGAAAATTGTCCCGTAAAGATTTGGGATGATGGCTGTCGTACATCAGGAGGGAATTCCTGGACATAGGCTTCCTATACAATTCTGACTGTAATCCAGTAGTTGTGGCCTTAATCATGAGGTCGAGGAAAGCCAAACTGTCGCCGCCAATTTCTATGGTGAAGCGTAAGAAAGTGTTTCTGCTGTTCAACCATCCTAGGAAATCCTGACAACTGGATTTCGAACCACGCCATACCACCAATATATCGTCGATATATCGTTTCCAGATTTTTATCTGCTCGAGGTATGGATTGGACTCGGTCAGGACATGTCGTTGCTCAAAGGAATGTACATAAAGATTTGCCAGGCTGGGAGCATAAATGCTCCCCATACTGGCTCCAGACACTTGTAAATATGTATTGTCTTCAAACTTAAAAAAGTTCTTCTTCATTGCTAAAGTAGCACAGGCCATGATGAAATGAACCGGAGTGATGGTATCTATCTCGTTTGCGTCAAGCAAAGAATGGATGACTTCAAGAGTTTCATCCTGAGGTATGGAGGTATATAAGGCCTCTACATCAAACGAGACCAAAAGGTCAGTTGTGGCATCAAAGTCCAGGTCAGGTAATAGACGTAACACGTCGGTGGTATCCTTTAAGTAAGTGGGCATCGTTTGGACCATTGGACGTAAGAAGTGGTCTACAAACGTCGACAGGGGTTCTAGAATCGACCCGATGCCCGAGATGATCGGTCTACCTGGTGGCGGGCGTTGCTCTTTGTGCACCTTCGGTAGGATGTAGAAATAAGGGGTCACTGGATGTTCTGTGTTAAGGAACTTAGCCTCGGACTCGGTAACCCATCCTTCGGTCAGAGCCTCCTCCGTCATGTTCCGAATTGTTCTTTGTAAATCCACCGTTGGATCCTGATCCAAAAGGCGGTATGATCTAGCGTCACTTAATTGTCGAAGACATTCGGCCCGATATGTCTCTGTATCAAGAATGACAATGGCCCCGCCTTTATCAGCTGGTTTGATAGTTATTGACTTGTCTGCAGACAATGATTTAAGGGCCTGATGCTCCGCTCTAGGGAGGTTGCAGAATGTTCTTTTGTCTTGTTTGTACAACTCCTCAACATCTCGTTCAATGGCCTGTTCAAAGGCTAACACATGGGCCGGCATAAGATGGGTGGGTGGGTTGAACCTAGACTTAGGTCTGAGCCCTGTGTTGGTCATTGTGTCCTCTTGTTCTGATCTCTGTTTATCAATGAAAAAGAAGTGTAATCTCACCTTCCTGATAAATCTAGCCAGTTCTAGTCGGGTTTCAAAATGTTCGTTCCGATGTGTGGGAACAAAACCCAAGCCTCTATTGAGGGCCGCCTGTTCAGTCTGAGTCAGAATGTGTCTGCTCAGATTTATTACGATGCTACCTCCGTGTGGGTCTGTTCCTTGTTCTTGGCCGTAGTGCTCCGTAAGTTCCTGGTCGAGCTCGTTGTCGGTGGTGAGTTGAATTGTACTTGGGGTTGTACTTGTGTTTGAACTTGAGATTGGCCTCTCCTTCTGCCACGTGATCTGCCGTGGCCATACCCTAAAAAAGGCTGTCCGTTGAAATTTGTAGGGAAAGCAGGTGGGTAATTGGGTGGAAAAGGGCCCACTGGAGGATGAAAAGGATTTTGTTGGTTAGGAAAAAATCCAGGACCTCCATACTGCCAGGGGTTGGGTGGCCACCATTGTTGTGGTCCTTGATTATGTTGATTCCCCGCCAGAATTGGTTGAAGTTCTTCTTTCCTCGGCCTCTACCTTGTCTAGCCTGGTTGTCGCTGCCAGAGTCACTCCCCGAGGTGTTACCGTCTGAATCAGAAGTACCATAGTTGGAACTGGTTTTGCGATTGTTGGGGTTAAACTTAGGCGGAGCATATGACTCGCTGGTATATGGATAGACCCGGTCAAATTTAAATTTGTCTAGGTCTTTCTTAAACTTTTCCATCTTAGTGAATAAAGTGTGGTCTTTATAATCACTATTGTTCTTATCAGACTCATCTTTCTTCTTTCGGAAGACCTTATCGGAAAGAGTGGCTTTGATTTTGGATTCGGTAATCTGAATTTCAACAAGAATAGCATCAGCTGCCAATTTAGAGGTCTTGATGATCAAGATTAGCCAATCCCTTGTACAACGCCAGGCAATCATTGCCCAACTTTTTAAAAAATCCTTATCTTTTAGAAATAACCTGGGGGCGTTAGTAACTATGAGCCCTGTGGGGGCACAGTCATTACGTAAGTATTGGGCCATAATAGTACCATGTAGGGCTGTTCTGGTCATAAATTTTTTGAGACCCAGGAGCTTACCCCATTCCTCTTCACTGGTCGCAACCACTTGAGGTGTGACGTCCAGTAAGTCCGGAAAGTCGGCTAAAGCTAACTGAAGGTCCTCATCATCAAATGAGAGGCCATGGTTCTCAGTCATAATGGAAGAATAAAGAAAAATGAAAGTATGCTCAGCAATTTCAGAAATGAGCCGTGTGTTAACACTCTACAGAGCGGATGAACTCACCCAGCTGCGGGTGAATTGGTGTATGGTCTGTTTAAGATCCGTACACGAAAAACTACGGGTCCGCAGTCTAGCGACTGCTCAAATACAACTACAACACATACATTTATGGGGGACCCTAGGGCTAATTTAGTGACCAGCTCTGAGTACATGCCCTATCAAATACTCATCACAAAAAGGGTATCAGAGGGTCAGAATTACTACAAGTGATTATTGGAGACAAAAGTAGTGAGTTATTACCACTAGCCATACGACAGGTCTTTTTAGTGAAAATCACAAGAGCCAGGTCAGGTCAGTGTCTGGTCTCTAGCACCCATCAGTCACCACTCGGAACCGCCCTTCATCATTTGGGGCTCCGAGGACCAACATAGCACCTGATCTTATCTCTAACAGGAAAGGGCTGACCTTCCTGTAGGCAGGGCGTGGTCGCTTTCAGTTGGAAAGATATGTGTGAGTGATGTAACTGACGGGGTGAAAAGTGCAGTGCAAAGAACAAAGTGATATCAAAGGATAAAGAAAAGGTGAATAAAATTGGTTTAGGAAGCAAACAATGTTTTAATTGGATATAGCTCCCAATACCAATATTAAAAATAGCCAAGACAGGGAAAAATATATAAACTGTCTAGTGGTGGAACGTCGTCAACATGTTTCAGCAAATAATGGGCAAGTGGCCTTGCTTTCTTCAGGACCTTAAAGTAACGCTACTGCAAACCAAAAAACCCCAAAGTGTGAAGAGGTGTTTTTAAAAAAAAGATTATTGGAACAACTTAGATACTGATATATATGTCACCTGGACCTCCTAGGTGTACTTGTTCCGTATCTTCTCACAAATTCAGTTGTCCACTGAAAAAGAAATGTATGGCATGAGTACGTCACGCACAACCTATCCCCAAAAAAAACCTTGTTTCTATCACCATTGATAAATACCGACATTAGTGAAGCCTATATCTAAAAATAGGGCCAAATGCACTGTATGTACTAATGCCTTCCAGTTCCTATAGAACTTGAAACTTTTCAAATTTCACATGCTACATCTTACCTGATTTGTAAGAAGTAGAGACCTCACCCCACCTGGCTGCGGCTCAGGACATAGGTGAAGCACCGCTCTGTAAGGGTGAATAAATTCAAACCATTGAATCATTCACCATAAACATGCCAACACACAACACAAGTTTAATTATTGCCGAGAAATTCTGTCATGATATGAAGTTAGTGCATAAGTGGATTTCGTTATTCCTAATGTACTAGCATGGTAAGTAGAGCGATATAGGTGTTATTACATCAGCTCTTCGCAGTCTCTTGCCTGAACCTATTAAGCTAATGTGCCCACAAGGATCTATAGGAGTAAGGCGTGATAGCAAACCCGCCTCTCGAACCTGGCTTAACTTTTGGCTTAACCAATCGTAGCGCTTGTGACATTACCACCGCATGACGCGGCCTGCTCGCGCATCACGTGACAGCCTCAGCCTATTATGAGCAACTTGTTATAAAACTGCAAGTAAACAGACCGTCGGTACCTCCCCAGACGGCACAGATGCCGCGTAGGAGTACCGACGGAGAGGTAAGGTCCACGACAACGTTTTTAACGTTTTCTTCTTTTCATTTATATTTATCTTATCCGGCAGTAGCCTGTAACTTTCTGGGGCACATACCTTCCGCTGCTGGTCTTGAAAGGCGGGATTTCCATCACGCCATACCTCTATACTTAGATGGTTCTTTCTGGGCACATGAGCATAACGGGTCAAGGCAATTGATTTTGAAGAGCTGATAGAATGACATTAATATCGCTCTTGGGCAAACACTTTCCGCCACCAGGTTCGAGAGGCGGGTTTGCTATCACGCCTTACTCCTATAGATCCTTGTGGGCACATTAGCTTAATAGGTTCAGGCAAGAGACTGCGAAGAGCTGATATAATAACACCTATATCGCTCTACTTACCATGCTAGTACATTAGGAATAACGAAATCCACTTATGCACTAACTTCATATCATGACAGAATTTCTCGGCAATAATTAAACTTGTGTTGTGTGTTGGCATGTTTATGGTGAAT
The DNA here is from genome assembly GCF_964263255.1 of Lissotriton vulgaris. Classification (NCBI taxonomy): domain Eukaryota; kingdom Metazoa; phylum Chordata; class Amphibia; order Caudata; family Salamandridae; genus Lissotriton; species Lissotriton vulgaris. The sequence continues at coordinate 1,081,390,145 of NC_141691.1, read as the reverse complement.
GATTCAATGGTTTGAATTTATTCACCCTTACAGAGCGGTGCTTCACCTATGTCCTGAGCCGCAGCCAGGCGGGGTGAGGTCTCTACTTCTTACAAATCAGGTAAGATGTAGCATGTGAAATTTGAAAAGTTTCAAGTTCTATAGGAACTGGAAGGCATTAGTACATACAGTGCATTTGGCCCTATTTTTAGGTATAGGCTTCACTAATGTCGGTATTTATCAATGGTGATAGAAACAAGGTTTTTTTTGGGGATAGGTTGTGCGTGACGTACTCATGCCATACATTTCTTTTTCAGTGGACAACTGAATTTGTGAGAAGATACGGATGAAGTACACCTAGGAGGTCCAGGTGACATATATATCAGTATCTAAGTTGTTCCAATAATCTTTTTTTAAAAACACCTCTTCACACTTTGGGGTTTTTTGGTTTGCAGTAGCGTTACTTTAAGGTCCTGAAGAAAGCAAGGCCACTTGGCCATTATTTGCTGAAACATGTTGACCACGTTCCACCACTAGACAGTTTATATATTTTTCCCTGTCTTGGCTATTTTTAATATTGGTATTGGGAGCTATATCCAATTAAACATTTTTTTGCTTCCTAAACCAATTTTATTCACCTTTTCTTTATCCTTTGATATCACTTTGTTCTTTGCACTGCACTTTTCACCCCGTCAGTTACATCACTCACACATATCTTTCCAACTGAAAGCGACCACGCCCTGCCTACAGGAAGGTCAGCCCTTTCCTGTTAGAGATAAGATCAGGTGCTATGTTGGTCCTCGGAGCCCCAAATGATGAAGGGCGGTTCCGAGTGGTGACTGATGGGTGCTAGAGACCAGACACTGACCTGACCTGGCTCTTGTGATTTTCACTAAAAAGACCTGTCGTATGGCTAGTGGTAATAACTCACTACTTTTGTCTCCAATAATCACTTGTAGAAATTCTGACCCTCTGATACCCTTTTTGTGATGAGTATTTGATAGGGCATGTACTCAGAGCTGGTCACTAAATTAGCCCTAGGGTCCCCCATAAATGTATGTGTTGTAGTCATCAAAGGATATGTCCATAAGGGTAGCTTGAACATCCCCGGAAAAACCAGTTGACCTCGGCCAGGCGTAGGGTTGAAGGGCAACCAACGTTGAAATTGTCCTGCCTAGAGAGTCAGCGTTATCCAGTCTACATCTTATGGGAAACTTGGCTGCGTCTCTACCCTCAGCAACTCGACGGGAGAGCACAGCCCGGCCCTCCTCCAGGCACTGTGGCAGCACCTGCACTATCGTATCCCACACAGAATAGGTGTAAACGACCCAACAGACATACAGTGTTCAACAACCGCAGACCCAAGCTGGAGGAAGAAAACATCTTTCCAAGATGATCCAGCTTTTTGGATTCCCTGTCCGGTGGATCAGCAGGGAATGCTCCCTTGGAGGTGGAGGCTTGGACCACCACACTCTCAGAGGTGGGATGTTGAGAGAGGAAAGTGGGGTCGGCCGGGCAGTGGCGTTGAGCAATCATCCTGTCCACAGAAGGCCCTGTGTTGAGCCTGGACCAGGTGCCCAAAAGGATGTCCGTCAGGGCTTCATTAAACAGCAGCAGGGGTTCCCGAAGAGCTTGCTGCCGGTTAAAGCACCCCAGTCAAGAGGTTAGCCCTGACTGCCACCGTAGGTAGCTCGAGGTGGAGAGTCTCGTCCACCCTACACAACACCACTGCGTATGACGCTCCCTCCTTCATAGACCCGGTAGGAGGAGACAACATGCCAGGGTCTGGTGAGGTATCCAGATCACTGGCTTCCTCCTGTTTCACTCTCCACTCCTGTTCATAACCTAACTGGTCGGTTAAAGGGTCCCCAGACCCCTCCCAGTCCTCCTCACCCTCCTCTGGCTGCCAATCTGGTCTCAAATAGCCAGGGTAGAACAGAGGCAGAAAAGTATATATCGGCGATGGATCGGGTTTTGGTTGATGCCGGTCCGGCGCAGTGTCTACCTCGAGGTGGAGGCCAGGGTCGACGTCGGCTGGGCACAGAGCAGACGCCAGCTGCAGACGTGGTGCTGGTGGAATCGACACCGGAGGAGGTGTAACAAGGTCGACCAGCACTGATCCAGGTCCAGGCCTCGATCCAAGGGGACCCTGCAGTGCCGAAGCTGAAGCTGCCTGTGTTAAAGGCCCAGGGCCCCTATCCAAGTCCGCAAGGCTATAAGGTGCGCCAGCAGAGTTGGGCTGCCCAAAAATGGTATGCATCGCTTCGTAAAACTGACAAAGCTGGGCAAGGGTCCGAAAGGGGAGGAAACCCGGAGCCGACCCTTCTGGCTCCCCACGCAGAGACGCAGGAGGGGCACCACCCACATCTCTCATTGCGTCGGCCAACGGACAGGCAGAAGTCGAAGAGTGAAGTTGCTTCTTCGACTTCTTCTTGTCCTTCGACATACCTGACCCCGTATGCGAAGACTGGTGGTGGCTCCGAGACCGGTCCCTCGACCTTCTAAGTGACCGGGACCTCAAGCGGCACAGAGCCGACTGCCAGGCCTCGAGAAGCTATCATGACCACTCCCGCAAAGACTTTGGATTTATGATCCGGCAGTCGGAGTACGACTTGGGATCGTGGTCGCGTTCCATGCAGAAGAGGCACACGCAGTGCAGATCCGTCACCGACATCACTCGGCTACAGGAACCACAAGCCTTGAAGCCAGGCATCCCTTGTGCTCCACGAGTCGTATTAAAAAAAGCTATGTCGAGAAAAGTTGAGAATAATTTCTGCAAACCCTGTAAAAGAAGTGCTAATGGGTTCCTGTATAAAAATTAACTGGGGGTACTGGACCTGCGCTTGCTGGCGCGGAAAAAGAAAAAACTGATGTTAACTCGTGAAGGCAGCGTCTATGTAGCTACCGCAACGTTGTCCTGGTGACCACGACGCTGATGACGAACGCGGAGTCAACCGACAAAACCTTCCGACACACAGGTGTACTGCTGACGAAAAACCTTCCGGATCCAGTCTGATGCCTGGGGGTAATTCTAAGGGAAGGAATCTATAACAAACTGTTTCTTTCAGATACTGGGAGTACAGGGGGCCCCCATAAGGGCCCCTCAGTACATGGGATCATACTGCCAGCACCTAAATCGGTGTTTGGGTATGATTTCAAAATGTTTGATATCAAACATGACCAGGTTCGGTGCACCCATTATATAGTTAGTCATCGTAATGACTGATGTCCACTATAAGTCTTAAAATGGCTGACGGCACTTACAAAGCCTGGAGAATTGATGTACAAGTTACTACTTGTGTAACAATATATCTCTAAGAGACATTAGTTAGTGATAGATTCCTTACCTTAGAATATCCCCAGGCGTCAGACTGAATCCGGAAACTTTTCGCTAGCAATACCTCTGCGCATCAGTAGGTGGGGTCGTGCAGCTGCGCGTCCGTCGCTGGCATCGTATGAGCCGAGATGGCGTCACGGAGACTACTTAGGCGCCACCCATGCGCGCTGACATCAGTTCTGTGCACGACTTTCCGCGCCAGGAACACAGAGCCATGCAAGATACTGACCATTTGGTGCTTAAAACTAGGGCCCTAAAAGGGATGACCTTAACCCTAGAAATCAGTTCGCAGAGCGGGGAGGATGGGTGGGGCGGTAAGGAATCTATCACTAACTAATGTCTCTTACAGATATATCGTTACACAAGTAGTAACTTGTGCATCTAAAAGAGACACGTTAGTGATAGATTCCTTACCTTAGAATAGATACCCCAGCAATACCAACCCCGGTGATGGGCCCGCGAACAAGATTATACCAGAAAGTCATGGAGAACAGAATGGCCAAAGAAGCTGTCTCTCCGGACTTGGCTGTCAAGGCGGTAATGCTTAGTAAAGGTATGCAGCGAGGACCACGTAGCTGCCTGACAGACATCCTGCAAAGGGACTCCCCATCCCAGAGCAGTAGTGGCTGCTGTCGCCCGAGTAGAATGGTCACGCAGCCCTACAGGAGGCTCCTTCTTAGCCAAGGAGTAACAGGCTTTAGTAAACAGAACAACCCACCGAGAGATGGTTCGTTTGTGCACAGCCCAACCTTTCTTGGCGCTTACGTAGCCAACAAAGAGTTGATCATCGACCCGGAACTGTTGTGTGCGCTTCAGATAGAACGAGAGCGCACATTTTGGGTCCAGACGGTGGAGCCGCTCTTCTCCTTCGAAGGATGTGGGGGCGGAAAGAAGGTGGGCAAAGTGATGGTCTGCCCGATGTGGAAGGGCGTGACAACCTTGGTGAAGCGGCCCAAAGGGAGCACACATCAAATAAGTCAACACAAGATTCAAATCCCACTGAGGCATTATAAAGGGGATCGGAGGGAACGTGTGTGTAATGCTCTTCAAGAAACGACTAACAGGGGACTTGAAAAGAGAAGGCTGATCTAGAAGCCGTAAATAGGCGGAAATGGCCGAGAGATAGCCCTTGATAGTGCCCAGGGCAAAGCCATACGGGGCCAGAGAAAGGAGGAACAAAAGAACTTCTGAAAGAGGGGCAGAAAGGGAATCCACAGCCTTCGCTGTGCACCATGCCACAAATTTGTTCCATCTGCAGGCATATACCGTTTTAGTGGAGGGACGCCTGGCTGCCAAAATGACATAACATACTTTGAGGGGAAGATCAAAAGCCATCAACTGTCACCGCTCAATCTCCACACATGGAGGTGGAGTCTGGACAGGTTTGGGTGGAGGACCGTCCCATGGTGCAGCGACAGAAGATCCTCCTGAAGAGGAAGTCGGATCAGGGAGCCGATCGCCATGCTGAGTAGCTCGGGATACCAGTATCCTCGTGCCCAATCCGGAGCCACAAGGATGACTTGGGCCCGGTCGCGCCAAATCTTCTTCAGCACTCTGGGCAGAAGTGGTATAGGCGGAAAGGCGTACAATAGACAGCAACTCCATTCACGACGAAAAGCGTCGCCTAGCGAGTGCCGCCTTGGAAATTCCATTGTGCAGAACTGATGACACAACTGAAAGAGACCAAGCGCCACGTCCAAGTTCAGACACCATTCATGATCCATCAAGCACCGGCGGCTGAGTTTGTCCGCCCTGGCGTTCAGAGAACCTGCCAGATGTTGAACCACCAAGGTAATGCCTTGATGTTCCAGCCATGTCCAGAGGCGCACAGCCTCCTGACATAGGGTCCAGGACCCCACCCGCCCTGTTTGTTGCAATACCACATGGCGGTGGTGTTGTCAGTGAACACCTTCACTACACTTCCCCGGACATAGGGAAGGAATAACTTCAGTGCAAGTCAGATCGCCCGAAGCTCCCACAGGTGGATATGGAGCCGGGACTCCGCCGGAGACCAGTGGCCTCTGATCTCCGCCTCTCCCACATGTGCTCCGGTTGGCGGAAGGGAGAGGGATCTTCCACTGACCCAATCGCGATTCGTGAGCCACCACTGCAATTGTTGTGCAGTGCTCTCTGAGATCTGGACATGATCGGACAGGTTGCCCTGATGCTGCGCCCACTGGAACTTCAGGTCCCACTGCAGAGCCCGCAAATGCCATCCTGCATGTTGAACTAGCAGGATGCAGGAGGCCATCAGGCCCAGGAGCTGGAGGGTCATCCTGACTGAAACCCGGGATAAGGGCTGAAAGATCAGAATCATAGCCTGATTATCCCGGACTCGCTGCTCGGGAGGATAGACCCGAAACCACGTCAAATCCAGAACCGCTCCGATGAAGGGGAGCTTCAGAGAGGGACTCAGGTGCGACTTCGGCACGTTTATAGAGAACCCCAGTAAATGCAGGAGGTCAGCCGTAGTCTGAAGGTGGGAGACGACTGCTTGGGACGAGCCCACCTTCAACAACCAGTCGCTGAGGCAGGGGAAACTGACACCCCTGACCTGCACAGATGAGAGCTGCGACCACCGCCATCCCGTTCGTGAACACCCGAAGGGGAGTACAGCAAATTAAAAATGCTCCTGGCCTACCGTGAATCACAGGTAACTCGGTGGGCCGGCAGGACGGGGATGTGAAAATATGCGTCCTTCAAGTCCAACGCTACCATCCAGTCTCTCGGGTTGAGGGCAGACAAGACCAGAGTCAACATCTTGAACTTCTCCTTCCGGAGAAAGTGATTGACATTCCGGAGGTCCAAGATGGGACGCAGAACCCCCTTTGTAAATCTTGGGGACAGGAAAGTAGTTGGAATAACAACCACGTCCTACTTCTGGCCCTGGAGCGTGCTCGATGGCCCCCTTGGCCAGGAGGGCTGTGACTTCCTGCTGGAGAAGCGCAAAATGATCCCCCGACATGCGGTGGAACTGAGGTGGGATGGCTGGGGGGGGAGACTCTAAGGGGAGGGAGTAACCCCTTCAGACAATTTGCAGCACCCACCTTTCCTAAGTGACAGAATGCCAGTGGGGGAGGTGATGTTGAATCCTGCCGCCCACCGGCGTGGGGTGCACCCCAAAGCTCGGACTAGGTAGGCTTTGAGGCAGATGCTGCGGGAGCGGAGGAGGACTGACCCGCACGATAGCCCCCTATGCCCCCACAGCAGCCACCACGCCCACAGCCGCACTGGGGTTGAGTCTGCGCAGGTTTCTGTCTGAATGAACATGGAGGGGCGCCCCTTCCGTTGCCACAAAAGGTAGACGTGGAAGGACGTGTGGTGGAGAGACCCAAGGACTTGGCTGGAGCCCGAGAGTCTTTGAAACTCTCCAGCGCACTGTCTGCCATATCACCAAACAGGTGAGTACCGTCAAAAGTCATGTCCATGAGGGAACTCTGGACATCCCGCGAAAAACCAGTGGACCAGAGCCAGACATGGCAACGCAGGGCCACTGTTGTGGAGATTGCTCTCCCTAAAGAGTCAGCGGTGTCCAGCCCACACCAAATGGCTAACTTAGTGGCATCCTAACCCTTGGCAACAGCCTGGGACAGCACCACTTGGAGCTCTTCAGGACACTAAGGCAATACCTGGCAAACCGTATCCCACACTGCGTGGGAATAGCGGCCCAAGAGGCATGCAGTGTTCACTGACCGCAGCCCCAAGCTGGCCGAAGAGAACAATCGCTTGCCAAACTGCTCCAGCTTCTTAGAGTCCTTATCCGGCGGAGCCGTGGGAAAGGCAATCTGGGACTTCTAAGCTTGGATGACCAGACTCTCGGGCGTAGGGTGAGCGGTCAGAAAAACAGGGTCACGCGGCGCCGGACGATGATGCCTGGCGACGTTCTTATCCACCAGGGCCCATGTGGCCGGCCGTGAAAAAGTGCCCAACAAGACATCATTGAGGGCGTCATTAAATGGCAGCAGGGGCTCCGACGAAGTGGACGCCGTCTGGAGCACCTCAGTGAGGAGATTAGTTTTGAGGGCCACCGTAGGGAGGTCAAGGTTGAGGACCTCAGCTTCCCGATGGAGCACCATCGTGTAAGAGGCGCCCTCTTCCATGATAGGCGGGGGGGAGGCAAACCCCGGGTCAGAGGAGATGTCAAGGTCGCCGGCATCTTCCAAGTCGTTCGCCTAGTCCTGCTCAGAGCCACACTGTTGAGCAAGAAGGTCCTCGGAGCCCTCCCAGTCATCCTCCACCTCTGCCGCATGTGGTACAGACCGCAGCGGCACGGCTGGAACCGGGGAAGGAACAAACGGCGTCGGTAATGGTGCCGGGAACGGCGCCGGTCTGGAACGAACCGGCACGTGTCCCAATGCTGATCCCAGATAGGAGCAATATTGTCCTGGAACCTGGGCAAGGGCGGGACAAATGGCACCCACTGCGGCGCAGGAGGCGGAACCAAGGGTTGCGCTGGGGCCGGAGCTGGCAGCGTTGGACCTTGTTGCGCCGTGGCCGGAGCCAACGGCGCAGGATCCTGCGGCGCCGAAGGCCCAACAGGATCCTGTCACGGGACCGTGGGGCCCGAGGGCGCCCGAGGCCTAAACAGGCGGTTCATGGTAGCAAGAAATTCTTACAGCTGTGCAGGAGTCGCCGACGGACCGGATAAGGTGGGTAGGCCACGGGACACCCGGGCGCCAAAGGAGCCACAGGGGCAAAACCCCTGTCCCCCTTGTCCGCATCCGTAGACCGACGGGGGACGTCGGAGAGTGACAACGCTTCTTCAACTTCTTTTTGTGTCGTCTCCTACCCAAATCCGAGGGTGAAGACTTGGAGCCTGAGGAGCGATGACTGTGGCCAGGCGAGCGTTCTCTGGAGCGGTCCCTGGACCGGGAACAGCGCTGAGACGAGTGCCGGACCTCCAGCAGCTTCCGGTGCTGCTCCCGCAAGGCCTACGGGGCCATGGCCCGACAGTCCAGACAGGACCGGGAATCGTGGTTGGTCTCCAGGCAGTAGAGGCAAACGTCTTCAGGGTCCGCCACCGACATATTGTGACGGCAGGCCCCACAAGACTTAAACCTAGGCATCCCTACGTGCACCAGAGTGAACCAAAACTTACAGGAGACAAAAAGTCTCAAAAAGGTAGTAAAAAAGTGACTAAGGTACGTGCTCTAACCGGATCTGCACTTACTAGCGCGGAAAAAGAAAGAACTGATGTCAGCGCGCATGGGGGGCGCCCAAGTAGTCTCCGTGACGTCATCTCAGCGCAAAAGACGCCAGCGACAGACGCGGAGCCGCACGACGCCACCTACTGACGTGCAGAGGTACTGCTAGCAAAATCTTTTCGGATCCAGTCTGACGCCTGGGGATATTCTAAGATAAGGAATCTATCACTAACATGTCTAGTTTCAGATTCTGGGGTTCGAAGGGGTTTTCCGCTCATGCAAGGGCACCCTCACATTTGTAACCAAGCACCCTGCCCTCAGGACTGAAGAGCCTGCCATAGGGGTGACTTACAGATTTCAAGTGCAGTGACCTCCGATATAAGGAAACTTATACCTGTCCTGAGAGGTGCAATCACCAACTCACACAGGCTGCAATGGCAGGTCTGTAGCCTCAGTTTAAGTGGACTCCCATGGGTGGCACAATACATGCTGCAAGACCCCTTGTGTACCTATGCTCGGAGTACCTTATTACCAAATATTAGGGACTTGGGGGCAGATGTATCAAGAGATTTTTTTTAGTCGCAAACGCTGGGATTCGCAAAAAAGCAGCGTTTGGGACTAAAAATTCTCAAAATGGTATGTATGATGCGATTCCTTAATTTTGCAAAAGCATTTAATGAATCGCAAATAGCGATTCCTTAAATGCTATGTAATAAACATTTATTTTTTGCAATTTCACCTTAAGAAATCGCAAATTAGCACCAACTTGTAGTTGGTGATAATTTGCGAATTCTTTTAAAAATGCACTTTTTGGCATTTGTAAAGGTGCCATGTGGCGCTCATACATGGCCTTAGGGCATGTATGTGCGCCATATGCCACATGTACATTTCAGGGGTGCAGGAGGGTGTCCTTAAGACACCCTTGCACCCTTGAAATAATTCTCCATTTGCGATTAGCAAATTGAGAATCGCAAATTGAGAATAAATTCCGATTCCTTCCTATGGGACTCCTGGCCCATAGAAATTAATGGGAAATTATTCCTTAATTGCGATTAGCAATTTGCTAATCGCAATTAGGAAATTTTAAGAAATCGCAAAAAAATAGCGAATTTCTACATACATCCCAATTTGCAAATCTCAAATAGCTTTTTCTAAAAAATCGTTATTTGGGAATCGCAAATGATGATGATGATACATCTGCCCCTTAGCGTACACCAGTAGCCAATAGTGTAGGTACTATAGTACTTACCAAGCAAAATTAGGGGAGAAAGCACAGATGCTGGGGTCCTGGTTGGCAGAAACTCAGCAGCCTAGGTCAAAAACATACTGACACCAGGCAAAAAGTGGGGGTGACCATGAAAGCAGATCCCACTTTCCTACACCTATCCAAAAGCACAATGTGTTCAAAGAAATATATCTGCATTTAGTTTTATGTCTGAGTTCAAATGGAGAACGTATCTGACTGAAAGGGATGGCATGAAATTGATACTAAAGCAGTAAAATATTGGTTTCTTCCTTAAATTTTTAGAAGCTGAATAGCACAGAATGCAGCCATCCACCTGTCAGGAGCATCACAAGCATTCCTCTTCAGTGAGAATGTAAAGTGTTGAAGGTAAAGTAACATACAGCTTCTGGAAAAAGGTACATTTTTGAGCTGCAGTTACAGAATACATAATGATATTAACAAGCTGATCAGTGCTCAAACATTACCTTGATACTTTTTTTAAATAAAAATCCAGGAATGGAGAAGTCTTTCATCTTGTCAAGGGGCTCACTCAATATAAGCATTTGTTCAAAGAGGAAAACCCGCCTTTCTTTGCTGTGTGGCATATGTCCTGTATCCTTGTCTGTGACCAAGAAGGTGTCCTGCAGTATAAGTTTGCCCTGAGCTACAATCGTACCCTGAAAGAAATCAAACATGCATTGTTAACTTGCTTGTTGATACATTACTATGTATAACATTAAAGTTGCAATCAATTTACACCTTTACTTAAGTTGAACAAGTTACTTATCTTCAGTAACAATATATCTCCAGACATATATTAGTTATGGATTCCTTACCTTAGAATTACCCCCAGGCGTCAGACTGGTTCAGGACACATCTTCAACAATTTTCACTTGGGTCGGTAGGTGGTGTCGGTCGACTCCGCATTAGTCGTTGGGTTTGTGGTCGCCGGAATGACGTAGAGGTATCTACTTAGATGCCGCTACTGCGCGCTGACGTCAGTTCTTTACAAGACAATCCTCCCCAGAGAAGCGCAGAGCCACGTAAGACACTGACCACTGGAGCATGAATCTAGGGCCCTGAAAGGGATTCCCTTACTCTAGAAGTCAGTTCGCAGAAAGGGGAGGAGGGGTGCGGGGCTAAGGAATCTATAACTAATATATGTCTCTTACAGATATATCGTTACCGAAGGTAAGTAACTGGTTCATCTGAAAAAAAACTATTAGTTATGGATTCCTTACCTTAGAATAGATACCCTAGCAATACTAAACCCAAAGGTGGGTCTGCAGACCAAGTTCGCACCAGGAAGTCCTGAAGAATAGAGCAGCCAAAGAAGCCGTCTCTCAAACTTGGCCGTCCATGCAATAATGTTTAGTGAACATGTACAATTAAGCCCATGTGGCTGCCTGGCAGATGTAATGAAGAGGGACTCCACTACCCAAAGCAGTAGTGGCTGCCGTTGCCCTGGTGGAATGGGCGGGCAACCCTACTGGAGGTTCATTTTCTACCAAGGAATAATACATTTAAATGCAAAGAAAGACCCATCAAGAGATGGTTCCTTTTTGCATGGCCCGACCTTTCTTTGCGCTCACATAGCCAACAAAGAGCTGATCATCCACCAGGAATTGTTTTGTGCGATCCAGATAAAATGAAGGCGCACATTGTGGATCCAGATGGTAGAGCGTCTCCTCTTCTTTAGAAAAATGCAGGGGCGGGAAGAAGGTGGGCAAAGTGATGGTCTGTCCTATGTGGAAAGATGTAACCACTTTGGGAAGAAAAGAAGGTAGAGCTTGAAGGACAACATTGTTCAGATGCACAACAAGGAAAGGAAAGATCCTGAAGCTCACTCACTCTGAGAGCAAAGGTGATGGCAACCAGGAAAGCAGTCTTTAAGGTCAAGAGTCTGAGAGGACAATTCTGTAGCGGCTTGAAGGGAGCGCACATATGGTAAGTCAGAAAAAGGTTCAAGTCCCACTGGGGCATTATGCAAGGAATAGGAGGAAACAGGTGAGTACTGCCTTTAAGGAAACGATTTATCATAGAGGACTTGAAAAGAGAAGGCTGATCAGTAAGGCGAAGAAAGGCCGAAATGGCCGAAAGATAGCCCTTGAGGGTTCCCAGAGCAGAGCCCTGCTGGGCCAAAGAAAGCAGGAAGAGGAGAACATGAGAAAGGGGGGCAGAAAGGGGATCCATAGCCATTGCTGCAAACCATGTCACAAATTTATTCCATCTACAGGCGTATACTGTTTTAGTAGAGGGACGCCTGGCTGCCAAGATATCATTTCAGACTTCAGGAGGAAGGTCAAAAGCGGTCAACTGTCGCCACTCAATCTCCACAGAAGGAGGTGGAGGCTGGACAGGTTCGGGTGGTGGACTGTCCCCTGCTGCTGCGACAGAAGATCCTCCAGAAGGGGTGGACTGATTGGAGAATCCATGGCCATGTTCAAGAACTCGGGATACCAGACTCTTCATGCCCAGTCTGGAGCCACAAGAATTACTTGGGCCTGGTCTCGCCCGATCTTCAGCACTCTGGGCAGACGTGGTATAGCCGGAAAGGCGTATAGTAGACCACAACTCCACTTGCGATGAAAAGCGTTGCCTAGCGAGTGCCGCCTTAGAAATTCCAAAGAACAGAATTGCTGACATTGCACATTCTATTTGGTGGCAAATAGATCTAATCAAGGCTCTCCACACTGCTGAAAGAGGCCTTGCACCATCTCTGAGTGTAGACGCCATTCGTGATCCATCATGCACCTGCGGCTGAGTTACTCCGTCCTGTCATTCAGAGAACCTGCCAGGTGTTGAACTACCAGGGACATGCCCTGATGTTCCATCCACTTTCAGAGACAAAATGCCTCCTGACCTAGGGTCCACAACTCCACACTGCCGTTTGTTGCAGTACCACATGGCACTGGTGTTGTCCATGAACACTTGCACCACTCTCCCTCTGACAGAAGGAAAGAATGCCTTCAGTGCAAGGCGGATCGCCCAAAGCACCAGAAAGTTGATGTGGAGCCCGGACTTCACCAGATACCAGAGGCCTCTGATCTCTGCCTCTCCCATGTGGCTGTCCCACCCCTGAAGTGATGCATCTGTCACCACTGTGAACTCTGGCTAGGGAATGGAGAGGGACCTGCTGTTGCCCCAGTCCCGGTTCGTGAGCCACCACTCCAATTGACGTGCAGTGCCCTCCGAGATCTGGACGCAATCGGAAAGATTCCCCTGATGCTGTGCCCACTGCAACTTCAGGACCCACTGCAGAGCCCTCATATGCCACCTGGCATAGTCCACCAGCAGGATGCATGAGGTCATGAGGCCCAGTAGCCTCGGGGTTATTCTGAACGAAATAGAGGCTGAAAGATCGAAATCAAAGCCCGAATATCCCGGCCCCACTGCTCGGGAGGATAAGCCCGAAAACGCGCTGTGTACAGTACCTCTCCGATGAAAAGGAGCTTCTGAGAGGGAACCAGGTGTGACTACGACACGTTGATGGTGAACCTCAGCAGATGCAAGAGGTCGGCCATAGTCTGGAGGTGGGAGACGACAGCCTGAGGCGAACTTGCTTTCAACAGCCAGATGTCGAGATGAGGGAATACTGGAATTCCTGATCTGGACAGATGACCTGCGACCACCACCATCACTTTCATGAACACCCAAGGGGCGCTAGTAAGTCCAAATGGGAGCACTGTAAACTGAAAGTGCTTGTGGCCTACCGTGAGTCATAGGTAAAGCCTGTGAGCTGGTAGGACGGGAATGTGAAAATAAGCATCCTGCAAGTCCAGCGTTACCATCCAGCCTCCAGGGTTGAGGGCAGACAGGCCTTGAGCTAATGTCAACATTTTGAACTTCTCTTTCCGGAGGAAGCAGCTATAGTTCCTGAGATCCTAGATAGGACACAGGCTCTTGTCCTTCTTGGGCACCAGAAAGTAGGGGACTAACAACCACAACCTATTTCTGGGGCAGGAATTTGCTTGACTGCTCCCTTGGCCAAGAGACCCGTAACTTCCTGTTGGAGAAGGGCCAAGTGATCCTCCGACATGCAATGGAATTGAGGTGGCATGGATGGAGGGGTAGCCTCGAAGCGGAGGGAGTAGCCCCTTCGGACTATCTGCGAAACCCACCTGTCTGACGTCTGTTAAGTCAGTGGGGGTAGTGATGGTGAATCCTGCTGCCTACTGGCGAATGGTGGCCCTGAAATGTCAGACTAGGAGGGCTTGGAGGCTGCTGCAGAGGGGGAGCTGGTAGACAGGCCCACCCGCTGGTCCCCAGAACCACAATGGTGGGGCCCATGTCCCCAGCCATGAGGATGCTTGAATGCTTGTGCAGGCCTGTGGCCCTGGACGTAACGTGCCGGGCACCAGTTCCGTAGCCACGAAAGGGGCAAAAAGCAGACTACGTGGGGCGAGAGGTGAAAGCGAGGCCCAAGGACCTGGCCGTAGCCATGGAGTCCTTAAAGCACTAGAGCGCGCTGTCCACTCTGTCGCCAAGCAAGTGACGGTGTCGTAGGGCTACTGTAGGAGAGTAGGGTATGCTTCTATTGTGTGTTTATCTAGGAACCTGAATCAATATTGCTATTTTATGCCCTTGTACGGCTATAATCAATAATATCCCTATAATGGCATAAGAATCAGATCCATATTTAAGTAAATAGCCCTTGAAGTCCAAGGCACGGTAAAAGCTACTTCCTTGGATTCCTAGAAAGCACAACAAGTTCTTTCGACACACCAAACCTCCAGCAACCTGGGAAATCCCCATTTGCTTTGTTTTGATTTGTAATAGAACTCCTGCGAGCACTGTAAGAACGGCCAGTTCTTAGTGACATCTTTATTGACGTCTTATGTCCAAACCTTACGTCAAACTCGGCACCTTTCAGCTATAAATATACCAACGTTGCCTTAAGCAAACACACAGTGGTGGTTTTGGAGCAGAGAAGCTATCTACTTGCCCGAGAGCCCAGCTGATGCGAGAGCCCACGGACGCTGCCCCTCCTCTTTGATACGCGGAGAAAGACGCTGTCTTTTCTCCTGCCGAGAAAATCCAGCTCCGGCGTTTCCAGCCTACCCTTGCGGGTTGCTGGGATATCGAGTCCTGAGGAAAGAGATACAAGACCTCCTACATTCTATTCCCAAGGTACAGTGCTGACTAAACCCTTAAAGAGTATTCTTGAATCAGATTCTTGGCAAAACCAACTTAACTTAAACTGCTACTTACTTACTCCTTCCCACGTATTAGGCTTAGGTCAGGTACACCGGGGTAGGCGTATTCTAGAAGCACCAGTTGAGCACGTTAGTCAATGTATATATGAATGTATATATTTTATCCATTTTAAAGTATCTTATGGCTAAGAAACAATATCAATGATTTTACAGTATTATTTTCTAATACTCCTTTTACTGTACGTACTTTACTTTACATTAAGTATTGCAATTGTGGCAATTCATTTCTCTTGCATGAGAAGGAAGACTGCTCAATAAATAATACCTTTTATTGAAAACGCCTGTCTCTCTCTTCTCTGCACTCTGGTGAAACTAAGAACGCACAATTGACTGAGTGAAATAGCTGTCTATTGTTTTCACACGACTCTAGAGATTTACTCTTATTCTGAGGGAGCAAAGTTGTCATGTTATATGGTTGTCGGAATCTAATCCCTTCTTGTCTATCCAGGGAGGTTAAACTCCTCCTCGTTTATTCGAGAAAGTTTCTAGTGACCTCTGAGCTAGCTGGCAAACCTTAAGTCTAATATAGTCAGTAGAGACCTAGTCGACCTCAGTCCTACATCTACACTGCTGAATATATTATTCCAATGCGCAGAGCCTATTGGGAATATAGGAACTACACTACATGGCGCCCAACATTTGGTAAGGCGATAAAACTAACGCAAGACGTTAGAGTAACTCAGTCGTGCTTTTTCACACAGACCCTTTTTCCCGTAAATACTCCAATAGACGTCTGGAGTGGGTGAAAGGCTAAAATCCGCCGGAACTTAGTAGGAAGAGATTCCTATGTAAAGTTTTGGTTTAGTCAACGTTGAAGGATACCGTGTTCCAAAATATTGTGCACCTAATCTTTGTCTCCTTGAAACTAATTCTGCAACCAAAAACTTTCAGTCAGTAAAATGACAGAAAGTGATGATGAAAGGGAGCGAGTAAAACTAGCAGCTAAACTCCTAGAGGAGGACACGAGTCTCCTACAGACAGAACTGAATGCAATACTCATTCCGGTCAATCTAAGAAGAACTATAACTTTAAAACTTATAGAAAATGGCCTGACACCGCGAGGTGGTACAGTCATGTTCGTGATAGAGGCACACGAATATCGGCAGACAGAGGTATTCTATTCATGGATACAAATTCCAGCAGCACACGCTATAACAAAAGATTTCCACTATTACAAAATAGAGGAACCTCCGGATAAATACACTCCTTTCGAGGAGATTGAGATCCCATTAATATACCAAGAGCATCTGCTCTGGTTTAAAGGCGCCCTAAAACATAATGATCACATCACCAGGCTCGGTCCACTAGGTAGACCAGGAGCAACGTGGCCGGTTCCAGCCAGCTACACACCACATCCAGATATCGAAAAAATGTCAGACCGGGAACTTTTAGCCCAGCTAAAAGTACTAATTAAAATTCATAGACAGTTAGTCCAATATGTAATGCAGACTGCAACAGTCCAACCAGCTATTAACATTCCACAGCTGACCCCTCATCAGGGAAACACAAACAAAATTACACCACAGAACATACAATCATGTCTTGGTAAAACACCTGCAAAATGGGAACAAATTCAATTCTGGCTAGCACAAAAGATAACTCAAATAGAGGCAGTATTCCCGAATACTACCCCTAGTGAGAAACACAGAATTCTGACTATCTGCCTTCCAATGGGGGTCGCACCACATGTGGAGGATTGTGACACTTGGGGCACAGTCTTTGCTTCCATTTACACAAAAACACATGGTGTTCCGTCTCTGGCGGTAATGCCAGATGTACTAAGACAGAATTCAAAATGAATACGGTCCAGAACCTGCTTTAACTCTGGGTATGAAATTATTAAAAGACTTCAAGTAGGTCTCGGCTATATTATTAGCCAACATAAAAGGAGAAGCAGCATCTGTGGCGATCCGCCCAAAAATGAAAGAAACTTCCATCAACACTAGACATCTCGGCATCTAATTTTTTATGCAAATCTATTCAGAAGCTCCTCTCACTCACATTTAAATTTATCAGTCTAAACTGCAGGTCCCTCCCAAAGCACAGCAGAGATGTTTTTGATCTTTTGAGCTCCTTCCAACCTGACGCTTTATTCCTCACGGAGACTTGGCTGACAGACCATTCTGGTCCTGATATCGCAGCCGCCCTTCCTGATAATTACACCTACACGGGTAGAAACAGAAAGGATAAGGAGGGGGTGGGGAATAGCCATTATTTTTAAAAGAGCTCTCCATATATTCATATGCAGACGACACACAGATTATTTTCTCTCTTTCCACTAGTCATCATTCCACTACATCCTCCCTCTGCCATGGTCTCAATAATATTGCCTCCTGGATGCATGATAACAAGCTAAAATTGAACGGAGGGAAAACCGAACTTCTCCTATTTGGCAATAATCCCGCCTTATGGGGACCCTCTCATTGGCCAGCTCAAATGGGTACCCCTCCTATCCCTTCGAAAACAGCTAGAAATCTAGCGATAATTTTTTATGACCAGTTGTCGATGAGACAACATGCCGTTAGAGTCTCCTCCATTTGTATAACCATTCTCAAATGGCTGAAGAAAATCACTTGGATGCTTCCTTTGGACACCCAGAAAACTGTAGTCCAGGCGTTAATAACATCTCGCCTGGACTATGGTAATGTTCTCTTTCTGGGAGCAGGCAAAGAGGTAATCCGTAAATTACAAACGGTCCAGAACATGGCAGTTCGTCTGCTGTGTAAACTACCCTACAAATCCGCACGTCCCTGTACCGTCGTAGCCTCCATTGGCTTTGCATTGACAGTCGCTGTAAATTTAAGGCTCTTTGTCTTATACATAAAATTAATACTGGCAAGGCCCCACAGTACTTGAGATCTTTAATTCATCCGTACCTTCCCTCCCGCACTCTTCGTTCATCCAATCAACATAAACTTCAGATTCCTAGGACGAGGAGAGCCAGAATGGGTGGTCGATCTTTTGCTTTTCTGGCACCATCCCTGTGGAACTCTCTCCCTCTGTCTATTCGGATTGAACCCAATTATCTAAAGTTCCGCAGAGATGTAAAAACTTGGCTATTTGATCAATAATCTTTACGACATGCACACCTCCCTTGTTAGTTTAGCGCCGGGAAACCTCCGGGTAGCTGCGCGCTTTATAAAACTAAATATAAATAAATAAATAAAAAATAAATATAGCAGACCAACCAATTGAACTTGCCAGAATCAGAGAAAAATCCTATGAAGAACTAGGTAGAGATAGTTTGGGTGGGAAACCGGTAAAACCCCAACTACTTGAAAATCCTGAAAAGATATTTATTAAAAATAATCTAAACACTCCAAAAAGAGCTGAGATGGAAATAAACAATCCACTCCCAAAGAAAAAAGATTCCAGTCCAGAGGAAGGTCTCCTCGGCGGAGAGAAAGATCTCCGAGCAGAGAACACATGTCTCCCCAAAGGGAGCCCTCTGAAAAAAGATACAACCTTAGAAATAGGGATAATTTGAAAAAGCCTGATAGATATCAAGATATTGATGCACGTCCCTCTTGATCTTTTCAGACTTCCTCGCAGAAATCGGAAAGAAGAGGACGGTCAGAACACAGGGAAGAGCACGTCAAGTCCAAAGAAAAGGAACCTGCTCAAAGTAAAAAATTACAATTTCCAAGAAAGAAGGAAGCAAGTATTAAAATAATCAAACATGCCGAGGATACTGAGGACACAGCTGAAAAACGGAGAGTGGGCCCAGACAATGCTAGACAGCGCAGCAGAAGGGACCATAGCTCGCAAGATCCTGATGAATCATCTGGAGACAGTGGACACAAATGAATACATTCAGGTGGAAACTGCAGATACCAGAGTTAGCGAACCTCATAAAATATACGAAATACCAATGCGTATAGAGGGAGATAAGACTAGGAAGGTAAGGGGTTTGTTTTGGGATAACCTCTGAAAAAAAGGCTATGAAATCCTATTAGCTGAGAAAGACTGGCCACCAGAGTTTGACAGGGAGTGCCCTCATGGCGAAGAAATGATTATGCCTGCCTTCTCAAATCATATTCCAATTCATAGAAAATACATATATGCAAGAAAATGGGCAGTAGCTCAAGCACCTGCATTATATAAAAATCATGTAGGATGGGATGAGGACTCTCCTCCTCACAAAATCCAGTTAAAATGTCAACCAACTGCACAAAGACAGTACCCAATTAAGCAAGAAGCTAAAAAACAAGCCAGGGAGAACTTAGATCAACTTGAATACCAAGGGGTGATCGAAACATGCACCTCTCAAATGAACAATCCTTTGTTTCCTGTCTCCAAACCAGACGACTCATATCGTCTAGTCTTGGACTATAGACACCTTAATTCATGTTGCAAAACATTTGCAGTACAAAACTCACACAGTGCAGCACTAATGAATAACATCATTCGCAAAAAATACAAAACATTAGACATCTCTAATGGATTCTTTTGTCAAAATATTGCACCTGAAAGCAGGTATTTAACCGTCGCTGGCGCTGTGGTAAATTCAGACCAAAAATAACAAAAACTGAATCACTGAGAAACTGTTCGGCTCAGAGAGCTGAAATCAGATCTTTAAAGATGGCGCTTGAAAATGCTGATCGTGAATTCCCGACACTAATAGTGTGTGATTCGCATTTCTGCGTCAAATCTTACAATAATGACGTGCAGAACTGGGTTCAAAACGATTACAAAGATGACACAGGTGCCACAATAAAGCATAAGAAGCTTTGGGAACAGGTAGTTCATTTGCAGAAAGAACTACGAAAGACTCACGTGATACATACACTGAGTCATCAACGTGATGCCGTTCACGTTGCAGGGAATTCACTGGCTAATACAGCCACAGCGGAAGCAACTCAACAGGCTTCCATAGCCACAAAAAAGCGTTCAGAAAAACACATAGACGGGGAAACCATGCTGGCGGTAAAAACATCTTCAAAAGGCGACTGTGTAGCACTTCCCATGAACTATCCACTCAATTATACGTACATAATTGATGCAAACTTTTGCTCGAATCCCTGGAGTGGGGGATAGAGTAATTCCAAACATGAACAGGAGAGTCTTATTAATAGCGGATGCACACATGGGATTGGGTCTAAGGCACCAAGAGATTAAGGAATCTCTGAAAGAATTACAATCAGAATACTGGTGGCCGGGGATGAGCCTGCAACATTATAAATTTGTAAAGAGCTGTCCAAACTGCAACAGAGATCGCAGTAGCGAACCAACCGGAGTATTGTCCTGGCCATTTCTGTAGTTAGCATAAGGCTATCTATATATAAATTCCAGCGTCGCGTTAATTTCCTTTTAAGACTAGATTCACTTAAAAATACAGACACCAGCGCTCGGCTGACACCAGAACTGTTCTAAAAGATTTGCGAGTCTTTATCGGCACATACGCAATTGGCATGCTACATTCTGACCAGGGTCCTGCTTTTAGCTCTCGAGCTTATAAGGAGGCCATGACCAGCATGGGCATTGCATTGCGGTACTCTTGTCCCTTCCACTCTGAGGGAAATGGGATTGTGGAAAGAAGAAACCGAGACATAAAGCAATCTATAACGGCAAAGGTATTAGGTTCGGGTGATGGGTGGGTCCAACATTTATCAAGTGTCCAACGTAGTCTTCACAATCTGCCAAGAAATTCTCTAAAAGGTTTCAGCCCGTACAAACTATTGTTCAGAACTAGAATGCATATTCAGGATTTAGATAGTCAGACTTCAGTGGTAGAAGATAAGAAAAAATGCTTTGACATCAAAGATCGTTTGGCTGTTTTACAGGACTTAAATGAAACAAGAAAAGCCCTGAGCAACATAAAGTTAAAACAGCAGCCAACAGCCACTGAAGATAAACCACCTGTCCCAGCAAGGCCTGTCTGGATTCCAAAGATTGGGGATCTGGTCAGAGAGAAGATCGCGGTGAAGAAGGAATTTGGGCCTTCTTACAGAAAAGCAGTACCTGTCTTAGCTGTCAGCGGAACAAGATCAGTTGTACTACCGCCCCTTGCTGGTAAAAAGGAGAACCGAGTTGTATCCATCGACCTGGTAAAACCACAATCATGTGGCCAATAATAAGTAGGCCCAGTGGACTCCCAAGAATTAGCAGAATTCCAAAACTTGCTACACTCCAAGAGGTTCAAACTGAGAGCCTAATCACATTTGATAAACCTGCAGTGAATAAAAAAGGACTATGCAACAGTGCCATGGAACTTGTGCCTCTTGTAACCCAAATTGAAACAGTTCGTCAAGAAACACCAGTCTACAACGATGTAGCCTCAGACTATGCTAATGAAAGAAAAATTGAAAAAGCAAAAGAAAATTCGGAAGCAATTCCAACAATTGACAGAACTGCATCTGGCTACTTCATCAATTTCGATAACTTTTCTGAAGATCCAAGCAAACCAGAAGAAACCCCAAGCCTCAGGCGAGTTTGGTGGCACCGACGGAGAGTGCGGGCCTCGTATACCTGAGCACGGTCCAGGTGAGTTGAGGTCTAGTCCCCTGTCATTCTGGATCACGTTGAGTACCCACTGACAAGGAGGATGAGTACACAACTGTAGGTACAGGTTGTATCGTTCCTACAATCATTATTTATACCTTTCTCACAGATTATTGGTTTCATACACACACAACAGTAGCAACTATTTAAGAGCAGTGGCCCTGATGAAAGCCAAGGGACGTGTTGCCCGGTAGGCAGAAACATGCTGGCCCATTTTGCGACAGTCATTTGTTCCATACTGTCATTTGCACTGTTCCTGTTTTTTAATTAGGGGATGTGCCTTGTTCCTATTAAAGAATTTGTTTAAGACATATCACCCTATTTTACATTCACCACTTTTTTTGTCTGTTGCACTGTTTTCACCACTTTTCACTAACCATCAAAAACTGGCCAAACAATTGGAGGTTTACTGTGGACCGCAATCAGTACTTATAACTTACTGTGTTGGCATGGGGTCTAGATGATCTAAGGACCCGCCAGGCCACAGCGTGGACGGCCAAATGATAGGACTGATCACTTGGTTTGTTTGATGGTTATCCACACATAATGTGTACTGGATTTGGTTGACCAGTTTTTTGATTGATATCAACATTTTTTTGTCCCTTATACACGTGTCTCTCGCTTTCTCTTTACTCTTTAATTGCTATATGGTGACTGTAGCACCAACTGACATAGTGTAAGACTTGTCAGGTTGGCCAGTATTCTGTCTGGCTTATAGACCTCCCAGGTTCTTGTTTGTTATTCATATGATTTTGCTGGGGAAGCGAACCAGGAGTGAGTCTTAAAACGTTTTCCCTTTGACCCTACCCTCCCTGTGTGTTTCCGATAACCAGAAGAAACGCCAGCAACAAAAACTTTTAAAGACAAAGTAACGGAACTCTGTCATCAACTCAAAGAAACCTATCTGATTTCTGCATGGATTGAATTTTGGATTGTGTTAGGTGTACTTTTCCTCCTGCTTTGGCTCATCATGGTACTTTGTTTGGGAAAATTCATTGAGGGAAAATACAGTACAATGGACACAGCAAGTCAGAACATCAACTTGGTCCTAAAGCCACACAAGTCATCTCCCATCGTTGAAAAGAGATCTATCATCAGTGAATGTCACAGCCATTCCAATACCAGGTGGGGTAGTTTAGGACAAAACGGATTACGAAATCTATGGCCCGGTTGAACTGTTGAAATATCCACATCAATTCAAAGTTTCATTAAGTGACTTTGTAAAACCAAGTACATTCTCTGATAATTGGGACTTTGAAAGCATAAATAATATGATGTCAGATTTAGTAATGTCAGCAAAATGTACAGAACATGATTATTTACAGGGTTCATCGAATTATGAACAAATGTACTGCTATAACCACTTTGCACACCACTATTTGCATAAATCTGCTCAACCTAGAAATGTTTTTAAGTATAATCAATGGGAACATTGTGCAACTCCACCTAAAAGCAGTTCGAAAACATTTTATGAGAAATTCCCATACTTCTCAGGGTTTAACACAAGTGATGCAGAAACATTTTATTATAAACTGTTAGATAAAACAGGGATAAAAACTATGTTGACAAATACTAAATTGATTTATTCGGAAACATTTTATGAAAAAATGATTACATTTGGTTTTGATTTCTGGAAAAACAACATTGAAACAAAAACCATCTGGGGTACAAAAGAATGGCAGGTCAAAGGTTTAGAAGCATTATTTCGAGCCTGCATGATCCTAGAACAAATAATGTTCTTGAATGACACCATTCAACAGACTACTTGTCTTGGCCTAGCTAAGATTAAAGACCTAAACAAACCATCTATTCCAAAGCCAATACCTGATAATACGACCACAGATATTGAGATAGACGTATCCCCTATTTTACACCAAAACAGAACATATCCTGAATGGAAAAAGTGGCTAATCTGGCCAACAGACACAAATAACTGTCAAGATAGATTCCTGAACAAAATACAGGGGTTCAAAATGACAAGACCAGACCCTAGATACTCCCAGAGACAACATCCAGGGATAGTAACAACATACAGTGTAGGGAAACTATGCCTTGAATGGCTACAGACATCCACACTCGCAGAAATTAAGCAACACTTGACTTTACTTAAAGATGGTGCTGACTTGTGCGATTTCATAATGGGACCACGCAAACAGCGTCAAAAACGTTTCATAGCGGCCAGTATATATGCTCCATACAACGAAGCTTGGAAAGTAACTCAGATTGAGACAGCAGAGAAAATACGAGAAATTGATCGTATTAATTTGGAAAAAGCGCTTTCTGTTGTGGACAATGGGTTAATGACTCTGTCCTCCAGAATATATTCACTGGACAGTATTGTATCATCTGCTATCGATAAAATAGATCAGGACTTGCTAATGTTACAACACGGTCAGTCCCAATTACGTTCTATTGTACAGCTAGGCTGGACGTTGCAAAATCTGCGTTCAAGCTACGTGCCATGGCGTCTGAAAAACACAACGTCATTATTCTCTATCTTTAACCTTACTGATAAACAAATCCGTTTGGCACAAAAAGAAGCAGACTATACGATTCTGAGCATTGAAAAACTTGAGAGATTACCATTGACAATGTCAGAAAGACCTGTCATTGAATGGATAATACACGGAATAATCACAATTCCGATAACAACTTTCCAATTTAAAAATTGCCAAGAGTATATACCAGCAGGCCAGTATGAAAGGTTGGGTAAAGGGTACATTAAGTCATCATGGAAATTACCTTACACACACACATGTTATAGTGACAAGAACCAGAATGTATTTCTTAGTGGTAACAATTGTAAACGATCACTAAGCGGTATACTTCTGTGCCAAGGTATTAATTTGCATGGGGCCTGTGAGGGGACTTCAAATAACCTTTCATGCCACCAGCACGGCACACCTGCAACACAGATGGAGCCATTCTTTAGACAACTTTCCAACTAGAGTTACGTTCTAATAACGGACCACAGCTGTTGTGGCATGGTGCCAGGGAAAGCATATCTCGTAAGCGTTAGTTCCATGGTCACTTGCTGTATGCAAGTATTGTATCCAAACGGCCCTCCTGATACAGAGGCGACGATTTGGCCTTCTTTGAATATCTCTTCTATACAAATTGATACTTTAAGCAGAATGAAGTCTGTTCTTTTACAGACAACCGTGCCTTTAACGTCATCAAAAGAAACGTATGATCTTCAAGTTGCAAGGACAACAGCAGAGATACATACACTTTTATCAAACTAATTGCCCCGTGCATTTCGTAGAAATGCTAAGCCAAATTCTAAATATGTCAGATACCAGTGGCATCGCACATGTATTTAAGACATTTTTTCGGGACTGTTAACACCCTTCGAAGCAGTTCTGGGCATCTTTCTCAATTTTGTCCATTCTGTCTTTGGCGGCCTACCACTACTTTTGGGACTTATAGCAGGAATTTTATTTTTGACTCTTCTGCTCCGATATGGCAAGCCAAAACGCAGACAAGACTCCAGCAACGATGGAAGAAACGATCCTAGCTATACGCTATCTGGACCGCATAACTAAAGTCCTTGGATTAGCCCGGCTAAGAGATCTAAATATGACCTAGTTTCTTTCATTCAGACCTATATGGCAAAACTGCATCTTACCTGTGCTTCGATGTAGCTATGCGGAGAAGAATGCGTGTTGGACACCTGTCTTACACTACAATCAGCAGTACGAATGGATATCGATACTTTGCTAAGTCCTGTAACGGCTCATGCATCGTGTTGTCCCCAGCGGTTACCAATCCTGATGACGGCATTTGTTGAAACTTCACCACTACGATTAGGTGGCAGTGAAGTACGAGATGAGAGCAACTTCACCCAGGTACGACCTTCTGTGAGCATTGCTGATCCTGACATCGATGATAGCAATCATTCTCACGACTGCACCGTTGCAGCATTTTCAAACTTGGTCGAACTTTCACCTAAAGCTGTAGACTGCTTTTTTGCACATCTGTCTGAAATGATGTTCTCCCCTGAACAGAAAGAATAACTTTTTAGGCAAACCGGCACACAGCGTTCCCCTGAACTCTGAATTCGGCCTTCAGCTTTGATAAACAAAAGCTACTGAAAACATTTGGAACTATTTTCTCCCCAGAAAACGAAATTATTTTTTTTCAAAATTCCAAAATATTTACCCTTTTTTCTGGCACATGTACTCTGCTTAAAGTAGAACTATTCTTAAAGAACAGAGCTTCTATTTTTAGTAATTCTAGAGACAAAATATTACCTCAGCCTCTAGCACATTTACAAGCAATTGTATTTATATGTGATGAAATAGTCTCAACCTTCTTTTCTGTATTAAGAGACATTTCATGTGTAATTTTCGCAAATCGTTCAGCTAAATATATATGCATCCTTTTTTTTCTGAATGATTACACTGCTTGATAAACGTACAGTACCAATAACTTTCGTGTATTTCGCATACACCATTTCAAATGCAAAAATGTATTTTGGGGTGGGAATGAATATACATGCACCTTTAAATGTTTACTATTGCTTAGTTTTAGTAATGATGGACATTAGATCGTGGAGTGGGTATTGTGTTTTTATCTAGGAACCTGAATCAATATTGCTATTTTATGCCCTTGTACGGCTATAATCAATAATATCCCTATCATGGCATAAGAATCAGATCCATATTTAAGTAAATAGCCCTTGCAGTCCAAGGCACGGCAAAAGCTACTTCCTTGGATTCCTAGAAAGCACAACGAGTTCTTTCGACACACCAAACCTCCAGCAACCTGGGAAATCCCCATTTGCTTTATTTTGATTTGTAATAGAACTCCTGCGAGCACTGTAAGAACGCCCAGTTCTTAGTGACATCTTTATTGACGTCTTATGTCCAAACCTTACGTCAAACTCGGCACCTTTCAGCTATAAATATACCAACGTTGCCTTAAGCAAACACACAGTGGTGGTTTTGGAGCAGAGCAGCTATCTACTTGCCCGAGAGCCCAGCTGATGCGAGAGCCCACGGACGCTGCCCCTCCTCTTTGACGCGCTGAGAAAGACGCTGTCTTTTCTCCTGCCGAGAAAATCCAGCTCCGGAGTATCCAGCCTACCCTTGCGGGTTTCTGGGATATCGAGTACTGAGGAAAGAGATACCAGACCTCCTACATTCTATTCCCAAGGTACGGTGCTGACTAAACCCTTAAAGAGAATTCTTGAATCAGATTCTTGGCAAAACCAACTTAACTTAAACTGCTACTTACTTACTCCTTCCCACGTATTAGGCTTAGGTCAGGTACACCGGGGTAGGCGTATTCTAGAAGCACCAGTTGAGCACGTTAGTCAATGTATATATGTATGTATATATTTTATCCATTTTAAAGTATCTTATGGCTAAGAAACCATATCAATGCTTTTACAGTATTATTTCCTAATACTTCTTTTACTGTACGTACTTTACTTTACATTAAGTATTGCAATTGTGGCAATTCATTTCTCTTGCATGAAAAGGAAGACTGCTCAATAAATAATACCTTTTATTGAAAACGTCTGTCTCTCTCTTCTCTGCACTCTGGTGAAACTAAGAACGCACAATTGACTGAGTGAAATAGCTGTCTATTGTTTTCACACGACTCTAGAGATTTACTCTTATTCTGAGGGAGCAAAGTTGTCATGTTATATGGTTGTCGGAAGTTAATCCCTTCTTGTCTATCCAGGGAGGTTAAACTCCTCCTCGTTTATTCGAGAACGTTTCTAGTGACCTCTGAGCTAGCTGGCAAACCTTAAGTCTAATATAGTCAGTAGAGACCTAGTCGACCTCAGTTCTACGTATACACTGCTGAATATATTATTCCAATGTGCAGAGCCTATTGGGAATATAGGAACTACACTACACTTCCTATGGTCACCCCCACTTTTGGCTGTGATTTTCTGATTTCTCGACTTTAGTGTGGCTGTGGGCCTGCTATTCAGACCCACAGCACAGCTGTTCTCTCTCTAAATTGATACCATGTACTTTAGGTACATACCTGATTGGGTATTGAGTCACCCTTGTGAGCCCCTGTATAGTGTACCATAGGTACCCAGGGCATAGGTGCATCCAAGGCCTACCAGGGTCTGCAGCATGTATTATGCCACCCCTGGCTGGCCATCCAAACTGACACCACAGGCTGGTCACTCAGCCCTGGCAAGGTGGTGTAATCCCCCCTTGCTTAGATAAAACATACCTATATCTACCCTTATATATAGACATATATGTACCTATATGTCACTCCTATGGCAGGCCTTAACAATCCTGGAGGCAGAGTGCTTAGTTTTATGTGAGAGGGTGCCCTAGCATGAGCTGAGCCCCTCTGCAGCTTTCGGAACCATGTCCTGATAGCTGTTCTATGATATAGCCATACCATATACTCTTAAGTGCATTATAATCCTCGGGGTTAACGCTAACTTTGGTATGGCTCTGTCAAAACATGTCGTGTAAGGTGTCAAACACTTTGGAATACTATCCCCCCCCCACCAGTTCTGGCGGCGGGGTAGCATTCCACCCTTCTAGAGGGAGAAGACATGTGGTTACTGCTTTACCCGGGTAAAGTTAAACAGAGCTTCAGCATCACAAAATGGCATGCGTAGGTCCCCCAATGTTTTTCTACCCAGAACTCCTTGAAAACCTTAAAATTAGGTAAAAATATCACTTTTCCAAACTTTTTTGCGTGGGATCTCCGTGCCGGCAAAAATGTCCTACCACCCAGCGTTTCCCTTGTTCTCCCGAGTAAAAGGATACCTCACTTGTGTGGGTGCCCCAAAGCAGAACAGGCCAAAAATGAATTTTGAAAAACTAGTATTTAAGTTTTACAAGTTAAGCCCCCCTGCCTTAGTCACAGGCCTTGGGTCCACCCACACAAGTGAGGTATCATTTTACTCGGGAGAACAAGGGGAACGCTGGGTGGTAGGACATTTGTGCCGACAAGGAGATCCCACGCAAAAATGTATGGAAAACTGTTTTTTTAACCTAAATCTATGGTTTGCAGGGATTTCTAGGTAGGAAAACATTGGGGGACCCACGCATGCCATACCTCCCTGGACTCCCCCGGGTGTCAACTTTTCAGAACTGTTTGGGTTTGGTACTTTCCAAAGAATACCACCGAGCCCCGGGCCAAAAACTCAGGTGCCTCCCCCCAAAAATCAAGGTCGTTTTGCAATTGGGTATTGTAAATTCACCACCGTACGATTTGAACCGTTTCCTGTTGCAGCCACTATGCTTACCCACGCAAGTGAGGTACCATTTTTTTCGGGAGACCTGGGGGAACGCTTGGTGGGTGGAAATTTGTTGATCCACGCAGATTCCAGAACTTTCCACCACAGAAATGTGAGAAAAATGTGGGTTTTTTGTCAAATTTTTAGATTTGCAAGGGATTCTGGGTAACAAAACCTGGGGGTAGGCAGACGAGTCACCCCATCCTGAATTCCCCTAGTTATAGGTTTGTGAAGTATTCCCAATAAATCCAGGAGAGGTTATGATTCATAAGATGAAGTTTAATCCAGGAATAAAAGATCCCATCCACATACAATGCCAGCAGACATCAACTGACTCAAATAGAACATTCTCATGTCAACATAAAGTGACATAGCTAATGACATGCTTAAGATTCTTTTAAAGCAGTAGTGTTAAATATTACACATCTTCTTCCCTCCAAAAACAAAAAAATAAATTAAGCAACATACACAAACTATACAAAATCAGTAAGATAACTAGGCCTTCTGGACACACGTGTAGAAGACCTAATATTACCAGAATCAAATGCTTTACACTTCTCCAAATTCTTATCCTTGGAATCAAAATTCTCTCCTCCTTGCAATTTCCTTCTAACAATGACAACTCTATTTAGATTCCAAATGCGATGATCTTGAGTTTGCACTGCATTGTTAAAAATTGTGATCACTTTGATAGGCTTCATGAACTTTGTTTCAGAACGACCCACCATGCCAGGTCGTCTGACCATGACCATATCACCAATACAGGCAACAGTTTTTTCGACACTTTTTTTAACATCGAAATATGCTTTTCTACGCACAGCTTTATCATTCTCATTTTTAACAATTTCATCTTTGTTACACACACATTCTTTACCCTTCAACAGTTCATACTTATTAACCCAAAAAGGTTCAACATGCGTGTTAGGAATTCTCCCCCGAAACAACAAAAATGGAGTCTTCCCAGTTGTAGCATGGGGAGTGTATCGGTATTCTTCTATTTTTGCCAAAACACATTTTTTCCAATCAGAAGACAGATTTTTAGCTAAACTAATAGTGTCCTTGATCACTTTATTAAATCTCTCGACCATACCATTGGCCTCAGGGTGGTAAAGAGAACAGGTCTTATGTGTAATACCCCTAGAAGATAAATAATGTTCAATTTCCTTGGAAACAAATTGAACACCATTATCAGATAAAATGGTTGCAGGAAGACCTTCTTTGTAAAATAACTCACCCAAACATTGGATAATCTTACTCAAATCAATTGTTGACAAAAAAAACACCTCTGGCCATCTTGAATACATGTCAATGACCACCAGTATAAAAACCTGAGAATCTCTATGTTGTATGGGACCCACTAAGTCCAGGGCTATGTCCTGCCAGGGACCATTGGGTCTTCTCCTTAAAAACATCGGCTGTGTGTGCGTGCTATAAGACTTGTCACTAACATTACAGTGTATACAATCTCTAATTACCCTCTCAACCATTTTGTCCATGCCAGGCCACCAATATGACATGCGAAGCCTCTCCTTGCTTTTGGATAAACCTGAATGAGCAACATGAACCAAATCTATCAAATCCTTCCTGAGACTAGATGGAGGAATCAACCTTGTCCCACGAAACAACAAATCATTATCAACAGATAACTCGCTGCGTACCGTCCACAAACACTTAGTCAAAGCCGAACCTTCTTTGCTATTGGTCCAACCATTTTTCATCAAAGACATAACTTCACATAAAGTATCATCTTTTTTCAATTCCTCAGACCATTTCTTCTCTGATAGAAATTCATAATCCACGGCACAAACCAATTCATCATCTAACTCATCTAACTCCAAAAGATCATCTTCCAAATCTCCATTGGAAACTAAACGTGAGAGAACATCCGCTATACCATTATCAACACCCGGAATGTATTGAATACCAAAGCTATATTCTTGTAAGCCAATAACCCACTTTGATATCAGCCCAAATACCAAATCCAAACCTTTCTTGCTAAAAATTTCCACTAAGGGCTTATGGTCACTATGGACATCAAAAACGAGACCCCAAAGAAATTTCTTGAGCTTTCTCACTGCCCAAAACACAACCAAAGCTTCCCTCTCTACAACGGAATAACGAGTTTCCGCATCTCTCAAACTTCTAGACAAAAACATTATGGTTTGCATGCCCTCTGGACCATTTTGCTTTAATACAGCACCTAACCCTTTCTCACTTGCATCAGTGACTAGAATAGATTTAATCTTGGGATTGAAGCTTTTTAACGCAGGAGCACTGTTTAACCTTTGTTTAATTTCAACAAATTCATTCTCACATTGGTCAGACCACTGAAATTCCACACCTTTTCTCAACAAACACCTCATGTTTATTGTTAATTCGGCAAAGCCTTTGACACACTTTGCATAATATTCTATCATGCCTAAAAGCTTCATGAGTTCAGTTTTATTTTCCGGTGCCACCATTTTGTTTATGGTGTCCACCAATTCGGATTTAGGTTTCACACCATCACCTGAAATGTTATGTCCTAGGTAATTTATAGAATCAGATCTGAATCTACATTTGCTTGCCTTTACAGTGAGATTGTGTTTGCTGAATCTTCCCAATACCATATTCAATGTGATATCATGATCAGACACATTATCAGCAAAGATTAACACATCATCTTGATATATACAAACACCAGGAACATCTTTCAGGACTTTTTCCATTACCCGCTGAAAGACAGAAGAAGCAGATACTAATCCAAATGGCATCCTCTTGAATCTATACGTGCCAAAAGGTGTAATAAAGGACGTAAGTTTTACAAGTTAAGCCCCCCTGCCTTAGTCACAGGCCTTTGGCCCACCCACCGCCAGCCGCGGACCCATCACATTACAACACTCACACCAGCAGACAGCGCCATTCAAGGGCCCATCACTTACGTATCCGCCACAGCAACTACACAAAATGATGGACTGCGTAGAGTGTCACTCAACTAGCAGTGTGTGTAGTGACCAACAGAAAGTTAGTACTCGCACAACGCCAGCCGAGCGCCAGTCCACCCACACCGCCAGCCAACACCACTCAGCGCACACAGACAGCCAAGTACCACTCCACACACACCGCCAGCCAAGCACCACTCCGTGCACAGACAGCAAAGAACCACTCCACGCACACCATCCAGCCAAGCGCCACTCCACACACACCGCCAGCCAAGCACCACTCCGTGCACAGACAGCCAAGTACCACTCAACGCACACCACCAGCCAAGCGCCACTCCACACACACCGCCAGCCAAGCACCACTCCACGCACACTGCAAGCCAAGCGCCACTCCACGCACACCGCCTGCCAAGCACCACTCCACGCACACCGCCAGCCAAGCACCACTCCACGCACACCGCCAGCCAAGCACCACTCCGTGCATAGATAGCCAAGTACCCCTCCACGCACACCGCCAGCCAAACACCACTCAGCGCACATACCGACAGCCAAGTACCACTCCACACACACCACTAGCCAAGCACCACTCCGTGCACAGACAGCAAAGTACCACTCCACGCACACCATCCAGCCAAGCGCCACTCCACACACACCGCCAGCCAAGCACCACTCCGTGCACAGACAGCCAAGTACCACTCAACGCACACCACCAGCCAAGCGCCACTCCACACACACCGCCAGCCAAGCACCACTCCATGCACACAGCAAGCCAAGCGCCCCTCCACACACACCACCAGCCAAGCGCCACTCCACACACACCACCAGCCAAGCGCCACTCCACACACACCACCAGCCAAGCACCACTCCGTGCGTAGATAGCCAAGTACCCCTCCACGCACACCGCCAGCCAAACACCACTCAGCGCACACCGACAGCCAAGTACCACTCCAAACACACCGCCAGCCAAGCACCACTCCGTGCACAGACAGCAGAGTACCACTCCACGCACACCATCCAACCAAGCGCCACTCCACACACACCGCCAGCCAAGCACCACTCCGTGCACAGACAGCCAAGTACCACTCAACGCACACCACCAGCCAAGCGCCACTCCACACACACCGCCAGCCAAGCACCACTCCACGCACACTGCAAGCCAAGCGCCACTCCATGCACACCACCAGCCAAGCACCACTCCACGCACACCGCCAGCCAAGCACCACTCCACGCACACCGCCAGCCAAGCACCACTCCACGCACACCGCCAGCCAAGCACCACTCCGTGCACAGACAGCCAAGTACCACTCCACGCACACCATCCAGCCATGCGCCACTCCACACACACCGCCAGCCAAGCAGCACTCCGTGCACAGACAGCCAAGTACCACTCCACGCACACCATCCAGCTAAGCGCCACTCCACACACACCACCAGCCAAACACCACTCCACACACAACACCAGCCAAGCACCACTGCATACACACCACCAGCCAAGCACCACTCCACACACAACACCAGCCAAACACCACTCATCGCACACCGACAGCCAAGTACCACTCCACGCACACCACCAGCCAAGCACCACTCCGTGCACAGACAGCCAAGTACCACTCCACACACACCACCAGCCAAGCGCCACTCCACACACACCGCCAACCAAGCACGACTCCGTGCATAGATAGCCAAGTACCCCTCCACGCACACCGCCAGCCAAACACCACTCAGCGCACACCGACAGCCAAGTACCACTCCACACACACCGCCAGCCAAGCACCACTCCACGCACACCGCAAGCCAAGCGCCACTCACCGCCAACCAAGCACTGCTCCGCGCGCACCATCCAGCCAAGTACCACTCCTCACACACCGCCAGCCAAAAACCACTCCACACACACCACCAGCCAAACACCACTCAGTGCACAGACAACCAAGTACCACTCCATGCACACCACCAGCCAAGCGCCACTCCACACACACCGCCAGCCAAGCAGCACTCCGTGCAGACAGCAAAGAAGCACTCCACGCACACCACCAGCCAAGCGCCACTCCACACACACCGCCAGCCAAGCACCACTCCGTTCACAGACAGCAAACTACCACTCCATGCACACCATCCAGCCAAGCGCCACTCCACACACACCGCCAGCCAAGCACCACTCCGTGCACAGACAGCCAAGTACCACTCAACGCACACCACCAGCCAAGCGCCAATCCACACACATCGCCAGCCAAGCACCACTCCATGCACACTGCAAGCCAAGCGCCCCTCCACACACACCACCAGCCAAGCGCCACTCCACACACACCACCAGCCAAGCGCCACTCCACACACACCACCAGCCAAGCACCACTCCGTGCGTAGATAGCCAAGTACCCCTCCACGCACACCGCCAGCCAAACACCACTCAGCGCACACCGACAGCCAAGTACCACTCCACACACACCGCCAGCCAAGCACCACTCCGTGCACAGACAGCAGAGTACCACTCCACGCACACCATCCAACCAAGCACCACTCCACACGCACCGCCAGCCAAGCACGACTCCGTGCATAGATAGCCAAGTACCCCTCCACGCACACCGCCAGCCAAACACCACTCAGCGCACACCGACAGCCAAGTACCACTCCACACACACCGCCAGCCAAGCACCACTCCACGCACACCGCAAGCCAAGCGCCACTCACCGCCAACCAAGCACTGCTCCGCGCGCACCATCCAGCCAAGTACCACTCCCCACACACCGCCAGCCAAAAACCACTCCACACACACCACCAGCCAAACACCACTCTGTGCACAGACAACCAAGTACCACTCCATGCACACCACCAGCCAAGCGCCACTCCACACACACCGCCAGCCAAGCAGCACTCCGTGCAGACAGCAAAGAAGCACTCCACGCACACCACCAGCCAAGCGCCACTCCACACACACCGCCAGCCAAGCACCACTCCGTTCACAGACAGCAAAGTACCACTCCATGCACACCATCCAGCCAAGCGCCACTCCACACACACCGCCAGCCAAGCACCACTCCGTGCACAGACAGCCAAGTACCACTCAACGCACACCACCAGCCAAGCGCCAATCCACACACACCGCCAGCCAAGCACCACTCCATGCACACTGCAAGCCAAGCGCCCCTCCACACACACCACCAGCCAAGCGCCACTCCACACACACCACCAGCCAAGCGCCACTCCACACACACCACCAGCCAAGCACCACTCCGTGCGTA
Organism: Lissotriton vulgaris; assembly: GCF_964263255.1. Classification (NCBI taxonomy): domain Eukaryota; kingdom Metazoa; phylum Chordata; class Amphibia; order Caudata; family Salamandridae; genus Lissotriton; species Lissotriton vulgaris. The sequence continues at coordinate 1,081,355,358 of NC_141691.1, read as the reverse complement.
GATAGCCAAGTACCCCTCCACGCACACCGCCAGCCAAACACCACTCAGCGCACACCGACAGCCAAGTACCACTCCACACACACCGCCAGCCAAGCACCACTCCGTGCACAGACAGCAGAGTACCACTCCACGCACACCATCCAACCAAGCGCCACTCCACACACACCGCCAGCCAAGCACCACTCCGTGCACAGACAGCCAAGTACCACTCAACGCACACCACCAGCCAAGCGCCACTCCACACACACCGCCAGTCAAGCACCACTCCACGCACACTGCAAGCCAAGCGCCACTCCACGCACACCGCCAGCCAAGCACCACTCCACGCACACCGCCAGCCAAGCACCACTCCACGCACACCGCCAGCCAAGCACCACTCCGTGCACAGACAGCCAAGTACCATTCCACGCACACCATCCAGCTAAGCGCCACTCCACACACACCACCAGCCAAACACCACTCCACACACAACACCAGCCAAGCACCACTGCACACACACCACCAGCCAAGCACCACTCCACACACAACACCAGCCAAACACCACTCAGCGCACACCGACAGCCAAGTACCACTCCACGCACACCACCAGCCAAGCACCACTCCGTGCACAGACAGCCAAGTACCACTCCACACACACCACCAGCCAAGCGCCACTCCACACACACCGCCAACCAAGCACGACTCCGTGCATAGATAGCCAAGGACCCCTCCACGCACACCGCCAGCCAAACACCACTCAGCGCACACCGACAGCCAAGTACCACTCCACACACACCGCCAGCCAAGCACCACTCCACGCGCACCGCAAGCCAAGCGCCACTCACCGCCAACCAAGCACTGCTCCACGCGCACCATCCAGCCAAGTACCACTCCCCACACACCGCCAGCCAAACACCACTCTGTGCACAGACAACCAAGTACCACTCCATGCACACCACCAGCCAAGCGCCACTCCACACACACCGCCAGCCAAGCAGCACTCCGTGCAGACAGCAAAGAAGCACTCCACGCACACCACCAGCCAAGCGCCACTCCACCCACACCGCCAGCCAAGCACCACTCCGTTCACAGACAGCAAAGTAGCACTTCACGCACACCACCAGCCAAGCGCCACTCCACACACACCGCCAGCCAAGCACCACTCCATGCATAGATAGCCAAGTACCCCTCCACGCACACCGCCAGCCAAACACCACTCAGCGCACACCAACAGCCAAGAACCACTCCACACACACCGCCAGCCAAGCACCACTCAACGCACACCGCAAGCCAAGCGCCACTCACCGCCAGCCAAGCACCGCTCCACGCACACCATCCAGCCAAGTACCACTCCCCACACACCGCCAGCCAAACACCACTACGTGCACAGACAACCGAGTACCACTCCACGCACACCACCAGCCAAGCGCCACTCCACACACACCGCCAGCCAAGCACCACTCCGTTCACAGACAGCAAAGTACCACTCCATGCACACCATCCAGCCAAGCGCCACTCCACACACACCGCCAGCCAAGCACCACTCCGTGCACAGACAGCCAAGTACCACTCAACGCACACCACCAGCCAAGCGCCAATCCACACACATCGCCAGCCAAGCACCACTCCATGCACACTGCAAGCCAAGCGCCCCTCCACACACACCACCAGCCAAGCGCCACTCCACACACACCACCAGCCAAGCGCCACTCCACACACACCACCAGCCAAGCACCACTCCGTGCGTAGATAGCCAAGTACCCCTCCACGCACACCGCCAGCCAAACACCACTCAGCGCACACCGACAGCCAAGTACCACTCCACACACACCGCCAGCCAAGCACCACTCCGTGCACAGACAGCAGAGTACCACTCCACGCACACCATCCAACCAAGCGCCACTCCACACACACCGCCAGCCAAGCACGACTCCGTGCATAGATAGCCAAGTACCCCTCCACGCACACCGCCAGCCAAACACCACTCAGCGCACACCGACAGCCAAGTACCACTCCACACACACCGCCAGCCAAGCACCACTCCACGCACACCGCAAGCCAAGCGCCACTCACCGCCAACCAAGCACTGCTCCGCGCGCACCATCCAGCCAAGTACCACTCCCCACACACCGCCAGCCAAAAACCACTCCACACACACCACCAGCCAAACACCACTCTGTGCACAGACAACCAAGTACCACTCCATGCACACCACCAGCCAAGCGCCACTCCACACACACCGCCAGCCAAGCAGCACTCCGTGCAGACAGCAAAGAAGCACTCCACGCACACCACCAGCCAAGCGCCACTCCACACACACCGCCAGCCAAGCACCACTCCGTTCACAGACAGCAAAGTACCACTCCATGCACACCATCCAGCCAAGCGCCACTCCACACACACCGCCAGCCAAGCACCACTCCGTGCACAGACAGCCAAGTACCACTCAACGCACACCACCAGCCAAGCGCCAATCCACACACACCGCCAGCCAAGCACCACTCCATGCACACTGCAAGCCAAGCGCCCCTCCACACACACCACCAGCCAAGCGCCACTCCACACACACCACCAGCCAAGCGCCACTCCACACACACCACCAGCCAAGCACCACTCCGTGCGTAGATAGCCAAGTACCCCTCCACGCACACCGCCAGCCAAACACCACTGAGCGCACACCGACAGCCAAGTACCACTCCACACACACCGCCAGCCAAGCACCACTCCGTGCACAGACAGCAGAGTACCACTCCACGCACACCATCCAACCAAGCGCCACTCCACACACACCGCCAGCCAAGCACCACTCCGTGCACAGACAGCCAAGTACCACTCAACGCACACCACCAGCCAAGCGCCACTCCACACACACCGCCAGTCAAGCACCACTCCACGCACACTGCAAGCCAAGCGCCACTCCACGCACACCGCCAGCGAAGCACCACTCCACGCACACCGCCAGCCAAGCACCACTCCACGCACACCGCCAGCCAAGCACCACTCCGTGCACAGACAGCCAAGTACCACTCCACGCACACCATCCAGCTAAGCGCCACTCCACACACACCACCAGCCAAACACCACTCCACACACAACACCAGCCAAGCACCACTGCACACACACCACCAGCCAAGCACCACTCCACACACAACACCAGCCAAACACCACTCAGCGCACACCGACAGCCAAGTACCACTCCACGCACACCACCAGCCAAGCACCACTCCGTGCACAGACAGCCAAGTACCACTCCACACACACCACCAGCCAAGCGCCACTCCACACACACCGCCAACCAAGCACGACTCCGTGCATAGATAGCCAAGGACCCCTCCACGCACACCGCCAGCCAAACACCACTCAGCGCACACCGACAGCCAAGTACCACTCCACACACACCGCCAGCCAAGCACCACTCCACGCGCACCGCAAGCCAAGCGCCACTCACCGCCAACCAAGCACTGCTCCACGCGCACCATCCAGCCAAGTACCACTCCCCACACACCGCCAGCCAAACACCACTCTGTGCACAGACAACCAAGTACCACTCCATGCACACCACCAGCCAAGCGCCACTCCACACACACCGCCAGCCAAGCAGCACTCCGTGCAGACAGCAAAGAAGCACTCCACGCACACCACCAGCCAAGCGCCACTCCACACACACCGCCAGCCAAGCACCACTCCGTTCACAGACAGCAAAGTAGCACTTCACGCACACCACCAGCCAAGCGCCACTCCACACACACCGCCAGCCAAGCACCACTCCATGCATAGATAGCCAAGTACCCCTCCACGCACACCGCCAGCCAAACACCACTCAGCGCACACCAACAGCCAAGAACCACTCCACACACACCGCCAGCCAAGCACCACTCAACGCACACCGCAAGCCAAGCGCCACTCACCGCCAGCCAAGCACCGCTCCACGCACACCATCCAGCCAAGTACCACTCCCCACACACCGCCAGCCAAACACCACTACGTGCACAGACAACCGAGTACCACTCCACGCACACCACCAGCCAAGCGCCACTCCACACACACCGCCAGCCAAGCAGCACTCCATGCACAGACAGCAAAGTAGCACTCCACGCACACCACCAGCCAAGTGCCACTCCACACACACCGCCAGCCAAGCGCCACTCCACACACACCGCCAGCCAAGCACCACTCCGTGCACAGACAGCAAAGTAGCACTCCACGCACACCACCAGCCAAGCGCCACTCCACAAACACCACCAGCCAAGCACCACTCCGTGCACAGACAGCCAAGTACCACTCCACACACACCATCAGCCAAGCGCCACTCCACACACACCGCCAGCCAAGCACCACTCCGTGCATAGATAGCCAAGTACCCCTCCACGCACACCGCCAGCCAAACACCACTCAGCGCACACCGACAGCCAAGTACAACTCCACACACACCGCCAGCCAAGCACCACTCCACGCACACCACAAGCCAAGCGCCACTCACCGCCAGCCAAGCACCGCTCCACGCACACCATCCAGCCAAGTACCACTCCACACACACCGCCAGCCAAACACCACTCCACACACACCACCAGCCAAACACAACTCCGTGCACAGATAACCAAGTACCACTCCACGCACACCATCCAGCCAAGCACCACTCCACACACACCGCCAGCAAAGCAGCACTCCGTGCACAGACAGCCAAGTACCACTGCACGCACACCATCCAGCCAAGCGCCACTCCACACACAACACCAGCCAAGCACCACTGCACACACACCACCAGCCAAGCACCACTCCACACACAACACCAGCCAAGCACCACCCAGCGCACACCGACAGCCAAGTACCACTCCACGCACACCACCAGCCAAGCACCACTCCGTGCACAGACAGCCAAGTACCACTCCACACACACCACCAGCCAAGCGCCACTCCACACACACCGCCAACCAAGCACGACTCCGTGCATAGATAGCCAAGTACCCCTCCACGCACACCGCCAGCCAAACACCACTCAGCGCACACCGACAGCCAAGTACCACTCCACACACACCGCCAGCCAAGCACCACTCCACGCACACCGCAAGCCAAGCGCCACTCACTGCCAACCAAGCACTGCTCCACGCGCACCATCCAGCCAAGTACCACTCCACACACACCGCCAGCCAAACACCACTCCACACACACCACCAGCCAAACACAACTCCGTGCACAGATAACCAAGTACCACTCCACGCACACCATCCAGCCAAGCACCACTCCACACACACCGCCAGCAAAGCAGCACTCCGTGCACAGACAGCCAAGTACCACTGCACGCACACCATCCAGCCAAGCGCCACTCCACACACAACACCAGCCAAGCACCACTGCACACACACCACCAGCCAAGCACCACTCCACACACAACACCAGCCAAACACCACTCAGCGCACACCGACAGCCAAGTACCACTCCACGCACACCACCAGCCAAGCACCACTCCGTGCACAGACAGCCAAGTACCACTCCACACACACCACCAGCCAAGCGGTCGGTCGGCGAGTTTGGGAGGATCGGCTCGGCCGGCGGCTCACGAGTCGACGGAGGAGGCGGAGGCCTGCGTGTGCGGCTAGCACCACTGAGCGGTGACGGCGGCCTGATCTGGTGCCTGCCTGGGTGACAGATCGGAGGCACCACCAAGAGCGGGGGACCGCGAGAAGGCACCTGCTGGTGCGGCTCGCGACTAGTTGCTAGACTCTGGTCGCGGAGGGATCGGCACCCCGGCTGCCCGCCATCTTAGGTGTGTCGGAGGCTGCAGAAGGAGAGGCTACGGGGATCGCTCCGAGACAGCGGTGCAGGCTCCGGCAGGCGGCCTACCAGTGGTGAAGCGGATCACGGCAGCGGCCCAGCAAGTTGGGAGTCCCCGGAGGCAAGACGGACACTCCTGCGGCAAGACGGACGTGAGCCGCCATTTTGTGATGGAGCAGGTCGGTGGTCCCTGTGCCGCTGGGCCTTAGCTTTGGGAGGGCTGACAGAGGCTTGAGGTGTCCTAGATTGCCTGCTGCCCCAGCCCCTTGGTGGCGGACAGTGACTGGCGGGCTGCAGGATCTGGAGGGGAGTGCCGGAGGACACGGACGGGAGCTCATTTGCTTTGGCGGCCGGGGAGCCTGAGGCACCTGGAATCACCCGCGGGGAGACATCCAGCAGCAGAGCCTCGCAGAGCACTCCCGGCGGTCACGGTGGGGAATAGAGGCTGCCCCCCTGGTCATCGAGGGACGGAACTAGCTTGTATGTGATTACGGCCACTGGTGGATGGCAGGGGCGGCTTGGAGAGCGGTTGGGAGCGCGGCCGCCTGGAGTTACGGGACCACGGCCTGGAGGCACGGGGGAGCTGGGCATCGGTAGAGGCGCCTGCTGGGGTCGCCCTAGGAAGAACATCACACGGGCCCACGTCTGGGACTCGGGCTCCTGCTGCGACGCAGGCCTAGCATCTAAAGTGCCCCCCCTTTGAGCGGGTGGCTGGGGATCGCTCGCCGGGACAGTGGTTTTGTGAGTGAAGCAGACGGGCTGCGTCACCCAATGGACCCGAGCGGCAGACAAGGGGCTTGAGGTGTCCGGGTGCACTGGACCCCAGAGATGTCCACCGCGAGGGTGAAGAAGGAGAAAACGGTCAAAGACCTCTTCGCTAAGGCCCAGGCAGGTCAGCAGGCCAAGGACATGACCGACAACACAGCATCTAAGACGTCGGAACAGGCGGTGGGCTCGGAGCCGATCACCAAGGCGTTCCTGGAGTCGCTCTTTACCACCCTGCGGGAGGACATACATGCCCTGCAGAAGGAGTTTGCAGAGGAAATCAAGGAGGTTCGCAGGGACGTGGATGGTATAGGAGAAAGGGTGGTGGACCTGGAGACGAAGAGCGATTCCAGGGATACCAAAATAGAGGCGCTTCGTCAGGAGATAGTCCGGATTCATGATCAGCAAGTGGACCTCCAATCATATGTGGAAGACTTGGAGAATCGCTCTCATCGCCATAATGTTCGTATCCGGGGGGGGGGGGGGGTGACGATGACCGAGGACACCAGGGACCTCTTCAGCTTCACCGGAGCTTTGTTCCGCCACATCCTGGGCTGCCCAGCCGAAACTGACATAAGGATTGACCGCGGGCACATGGTGGGCCTCCCGCGTGCCTCTTCAAGCCAACCACCGGACATTCTTGCGTGAGTGCATGACTTTCGCAGCAAAAAGAGATACTGTCGAAGGCGCAACAGAAGCACCCTCTGTCCTTCCAGGGGCAGTCCCCTGTCCTGTTTCAAGATTTGTCCGCCCTTACCCTGCAGAAAAGACGCTGCTTTAAACCAGTCACGTCCTACCTTCAGCAGCAGAACATCTCTTACAGCTGGGGCCATCCCTTCCGTCTAGTTTTCAAAAAAGATAAACTGCATCAGCTCCGGTCTCTGACGGAAGCATGTCGCTTACTGGGTCTCGATCCGCCAGCTGAAACAGTGACAGATGATGGGAAACCACGTTGGCGCCTACAGTCTAGAAGACGTCTGGTTCGAAAACCGTCAGCAGCAGAGATCAAAGATGGCCAGAGGGCTGCGGTGGAGGCAGTGTAATCGGGCGCCGAGGCGTCTCACCCCAGTTGACTTTGGGGTTAGCTGAATTTGGTGGGGTCTTCTATGTTTTAGGTAGTATGCTGGCGGTGGGAGGGAGGGCACTCCTCAATCTGACAGACTACCCCAGTGTTGTCTTCTACCACTCATCTCCGGATGATGGACATTGTTATGGACTATACCCTTTTTGTTAGAGGGGATTTTCTTGTTGCTCGAATGCGAGGATTTGGGGGTAGGTTACTGGGGAGAGGGGGGTGGGGGGTTCCAGGTCCACCAATGAGTATGTGTGTGCGACAAGCTGCACCCGATGGCGGGCGTCCGTTGGAGGACAGCTGCCTCTATAAGCAAAGCCACAGGGAGTCCGGGGTTGACGAGTGGTCATGCCAGCGACTGAATTGCATCTTCTTACTCTGAATGTCCGGGGCCTAAACAACCCCGTAAAGCGGCGGGGGATCCTCTCTTTCTTGGAGAATTCAAAGGCTGACATTTGTCTTTCTCATGAAACGCACCTCCTTGCCAAGGATTGTTTCAGGATGAAATTGCGCTGCTTCCCACTTCAGTTCTTCTCCTCGGGGCCCACTAAGACTGCTGGGGTAGCGATTCTGGTGGTCCAACACTTTCGGGGGAGGGTTGGGAGGAAGGTGGCGGAAATACGAGGCAGACTGCTCTCCTATAGCTTTTCTCTGGGGGGTTCCTCCTTCACCGTTAGCTCAGTCTATGCACCCAATGAGGGACAGGATTTTTTTTTTCATCAGGCACTTACTGAGGCAGCGGCTGCGCCAGACAGGCATGTTCTGTTCAGGGGGGACCTGAACCTAGTGTTTGACAATCTATTGGACAGGTCCGGAGAGCGCTCTACGCAGGCAGGTACACTATCCCGAGAGGGGCTGACTAGAATGGAGGAGTTGGGGTTTGTCGATTTGTGGCGCAGCTTTCACCCTGGAACCCGGGACTATTCCTACTATTCCAATGCCCACAAAATTTATGCGGGATTAGATTATTTCCTATCCTCCTCATCACTCAAAGCGCTGGAGACAGAGGTAGAGAGCGGCGCGGCAGCGCTCTCAAACCATGCACCGCTATCGGTAGTGTTCTCCTTCCCCCCTGTGACTAGAGCTGCACGTTGTTGGAGGCTGTGCGACACATTGCTACACCGCAAAGACACCGTAGAGAGAATCAAAGGGGCTATTAAGGACTATTTATCACACAACCACACCGCAGACACATCTCTGGCTACACACTGGGCAGCGCTTAAGGTGGTTCTCCGTGGGGAATTTATAGCGGTTTCCGCAGCGGAAAACTTAGAGAGGGCGCGCAAACGTGAGGAACTGACGGTACGGACGAGGGAACTGGAGCAGATGCACCAGAGGACGGGAGCACCCCGGTGTGGAGGCAACTCCACCAGGTATGACAGCAGCTGGCGGCCTTAGATCAGGACAGGGCAGAATTTGCTGCGCTCAGGACACGACACATGCACTACACCGGGGGGGATAGGTGCAGGCACCTGCTTGGACGAGCGCTCCGGGAAATTCAACAGCGGTACAAGGTACATGAGATTGCAACACGAGACGGGGTGCGTGCGACTGACGATGGCGACATAGCTAGGGCTTTCTGCGACTTCTATACTTACCTCTATGCGTGCGCACGGCTCGATCCGGCAGAAAGCGAGGCCTTTCTAGAGTGGATCCCTCTATCGGTCCTCTCACGAGATCAAGCAGAACAGTTGGACGGTAGAATCCAACCTGAAGAGGTAATTTCGGCGATCTCACGCCTTAAGTTAGCAAAGGCCCCGGGCCCGGACGGGTTCACAGCTATTTTCTACAAAACCTTCTGCCACCAAGTATCACGATTATTGACGGCCTTGTTTAACTCGTTTGAGGAACCCGGGGCGATCCCGCGGGATCTGCTAGATGCCACTATCTCGGTCATCCCCAAACCGGGGAAGGACCGTACACAATGTGGGGCATATCCCTCCTTAATGTCGATCTCAAAATCTACACAGGCATTCTGGCTGCACGGTTGGCTCCGCATATGCAAGGGTTGATAGAGCCGGATCAAACGGGATTCATCCCGGAGCGCCAGTCAGTTGATAACACTAAAAGGGCCCTGCATCTGCTTGAGAAGGCAACGCGTACCAGAGGGGAATACGTGCTACTCGGGATTGACGCAGAAAAAGCCGTTGACTGAGTTCATTGGCCTTACTTAGAACGAGTCCTGATAAAAGCCGGGATAGGTGTGAAGTTCAGAACCTGGGTGCTGAACTGCTATACCTTCCCCACAGCGACGGTGAGGGTCAATGGCTGCTCTTCTCAGCGTTTTCCTATTGAGCGGGGGACGTGGCAGGGGTGCCCACTGTCACCTCTGTTATTCGCACTTTATATGGAGCCGTTAGCACAGGCTTTGAGATTAGACCCGAGAGTACACGGGATCAAATTTGGTGCGTACACACACACGATAAGCTTGTACACGGATGATGTCCTTCTATCCCTAGGCTCCCCCGAGTCCTCATTGCCGGCATGTGTGGAGGTCCTGGAGAGTTTTGCTGGAGCGGCAGGCTTTGAGGTTAACATGTCGAAAACGGAGGCTCTTGACCTCTCGCTTGACGGGCAGACTCGAGCCTACCTACAGGCACATTTCCCCTTCCGGTGGGTGCCGGAGGCTATCCCATACCTGGGAATCCAGCTGGCGAACACTCTGCAAAGCACGGTGCGTCTCAACTATGCCAAGGTACGTCAGACTCTCCGCATGGAGCTCGGCAGATGGAGGCATCTTCCTCTGTCCTGGCTAGGCCGGGTGGCTGCCATGAAAATGACCATTGTGCCGCAAATGTTGTATGTCTTCCGCGCTATCACGCTCCGTCCCCCGGAAGGATGGATCAGACAGACGCAATCAGAACTCGCCCAATTCATTTGGAATGGCAAACGCCCGAGAATGAAACTCAGGCTGGCCTTACTGCCACCGGAGAAGGGGGGCCTGCGTTTCCCAGATCTACAGCTCTACTACCAGGCAACCCAACTCCGGACCTTGGTGGAATGGAGCAGGTGGGAGTCAGAAAAACACTGGCTCTTCCAAGACTAGGCGGTGGCGGGCCGACCGCTGCAGGAAGTCTCTTTCCTCCGTAAGGTGCATTGCCCTGCTAATTTATATGCCTCATTTATCACTCGAGTGCCCTTGGAAGTCTGGGTCCAGACGAACATGAAGCACGAGCTGACCACCTTTCCATTCCCACTTACTCCGCTGATAGAAAACCCAGACTTCGGACCGGGAAGAGACGCTCACGCCTTTGCCAGGTGGTGTCCGGCGGGATGCAGATCCTTGTTTCACTTATACACGAGAGAGGAAATAGCCCCCTTTGAGCACATGCGGCGGGAGTATGGTCTGCCGGAGACGGAACGGCTCCGCTATCTACAAGTGCGGCACTGGGCACTCAACCCGCAGGTACGGACGGAAGCGGATCGCAAACTTAGCCCGTATGAATGTTGGCTCATCACGCGGACGGCAGACAAGCGACTTATCTCAGACTTATACCGCATGTTGATGGAGCGGTTCGCCTACGTTTATAATCCAAGCAGGGCCCGCTGGGAGAGGGACTTGGGTCGGGCACTCAGTAACAAAGAATGGGAGAGCATTTACTACCGCGCAAGACATTCAGCTTACCACATGGGACTGACAGACACCTTTACTAAACTAGTGACATACTGGCATTAACACCGGAGAGGTTGCATGAAATAGGGCCCTCAAAGGATGCCACCTGCTGGAGGGGCTGTGGCGGGAAAGGTGCGTTAGTTCACCTGTTATGGGAATGTGCCCAGATCCACGGTTATAGGAAACTGGTTCTGGACGAGGTGGACGCCCACTTTGATACTGAAATCCCGAGATTCCCCGCTTATGTTTTGCTGGGACTACCGAATGCTCTGACCTATCAATTAAAATCACGTAGGGTTAGACTGATGGCTATCGCATTGGGCTCTGCAGTTCAGAACGTTTTATCTTTCTGGCGCACCACACACATTCCTACATTCCAGGGGTGGCTGTTTCGCCTGTGGCCAATGCTAGGCATGGAAAAACTATCATTAATTAAAGCGGGGGAGGGGGCCAAGTACGCAGAGTTGTGGCAACCATTCCTATCCCTGTTAGCTACGGAATTCAGAGAGGTGACGTGTTACCGGTATCTGCGCTTATTGCGCCTATCACAGGTTGACCCTCGATGTTCTGGTGTGGATGGTTGTTTGAGTGCATGTGGATTCTGGACCTGGAACGGGGGTGTTGGGTGGGTAGGTTGGGGGGCGGATGGGGGATGGGGGTTGGTTTTTTCCTCTCCTTGCTGATTTGGCTCTACAGTTCTCCCGGGAAGGGGTGGGCTTTGCGGGGCCCTGGGGCTGCTCAATCGTAACTGTCATTGCATTCTACTGCCTCTTCCGTTGTATTGCATACTCTTGATTTGTAGAGTACTATTGTTTATATGCCAGCTGCTTTTTCAATAAAAAGATTTAATACTAAAAACCAAAACATAAAAAAGGCATTGCCATTTACAACATAAATAGCTCAAACCCGTGTAAATGAAAGACCTATTGCATTGAAAATGCGTGTTGTAGGACTTGTTTTAGGGATCAGTCAGTGTCGGAAATGCCTTAGTTTACACACAATGTTAACGTTGTTTGTAATACAAATGGCTTGTGTTCCAGCTTTTGTTTATAAAGTTTTTGTTGTTGAGATGTGGGTGGGGCATGTGCCCTTTTAAATGAATACACTCAATATCGCTATGGCCCTGTTGAAGGCTTTGGCTGAAACGAGTAGGTCATTTTCACCTTGGTGTTTGGTAATGAATTAAATAAATCAATTGACCACTTGAAGACTTGCCTCCTTGGTAGTGCTGTGTCCTTCTGTGCGCCACTGGAAGCTGTGTGAAAGCGCTCCGACCACTGCGGAAAGGATTTAGTCCACATTGGTTATGCGAACACTGGATCGCACAAACGAGCACCCGATAGCGAGGCCGAGATTTCTTTCCGGCTTGCACAAACCTGACTGGTGTCTATCTCAGGTCTCCACCCTGCAATCAACTGGACTGTCATTGCTGCTTGGGATACAGGACCTCAGAGTTTAGTATGAGCGGAGGAGAACGCAGGACACTAACACAGCGGTGAGTGTGGGCCGGTAGCGCGGGGAGGGAGAACGGATCGCTGTCAGTGTCTAGGAGGGGGCGCGGCGGGCGGTCCGCGATTCCATTCCGGGTGTTCCAGGCTCTGAGTGTTGGGGGAGCGTATCATTGAGGCATACAAGCAAACGTAGGCTGTATGGTGATAAAGCATAAGTTACTTACCTTCGGTAACGATATATCTGTAAGAAACATTAGTTAGTTAGATTCCTCACCTCAGATTCCTCACCTTAGAATATCCCCAGGTGTCAGACTGGATTCTGAAAGTTTTCGTCAGCAGTACCCTTGCGTGTCGCTAGGCGTCTGGGCTCCGCGTCCGTTGTCGGTGTCGTGATCTCCGGGATGACGTCATTGGAGTACTTAGACGCCGCCCTCGCGCGCTGACGTCCGTTCTGTACATAGATTTCCACGCCAGTAACGCAGAGATATGATAGAAACCGACACTGGTGCCATGGAAGTGCCCTAAAAGGGATGTCCTTAACCCTAGATATCGGTTCACAGAACGGGGAGGATGGGTGGGGCGTTAAGGAATCTAACTAATGTTTCTTACTGATATATCATTACCGAAGGTAAGTAACTTATGCATCTAAAAGAAACACGTTAGTTAGATTCCTCACCTTAGAATAGATACCCCAGCTATACCAAACCCGGTGCTGGGTCTGCGAACCAAGATCACACCAGAAAGTCCTGGAGAACAGAACCGCCGAAAAAGCCATCTCTCCAGACTTGGCTGTCCAGCCAGTAGTGCCTAGCAAACGTGTGCCGCGAGGCCCACATAGCTGCCTGACAGATGTCCTGCAAGGGAACTCCCAGACCCAAGGTAGTAGTAGCCGCCGTGGCCCGAGTGGAATGGACGCGCAGCCCAATAGGAGGCTCCTTCTTCGCCAAGGAGTAGCAAACATTGATGCACAAGACGACCCATCGAGAGATGGTTCGCTTGTGCACCGCCTGTCCTTTCTAAGCGCACACGTAACCAACAAAGAGCTGGCCGTCCACCCGGAACTCCCGTGTGCGATCTAGATGGGAGAGCGCACGTTTTGGGTCCAGACGGTGGAGCCTCTCTTCCTCCTTCGAAGGATGCAGAGGCGGTAAGAAGGTGGGCAAGGTGATGGACTGCCCGATGTGAAAGGCTGTGACTACCTTGGGCAGGAAAGAAGGACAAGTCCTCAGAACAACCTTGTCCGGATGGACAGAGAGGAAAGGAGGTTTAGAAGACAGAGCCTGGAGCTCACTCACTCTCCTGGCAGAGGTGATGACAACCAGGAATCTAGTTTTAAGAGTTAGATGACCAAGAGGACAGTTATGAAGTGGCTCATAGGGAGTGCACATCAGATATGTCAGAACAAGATTCAAGTCCGACTGAGGCATCACGAAGGGAACAGGAGGAAACATGTGTGATGCCTTTCAAGAACCTATTTACAACAGGGGACTTGAAAAGAGAAGGCTGATGAGGAAGCCTTAAGAAGGCGGAAAGGGCAGAAAGGTACCCCTTGATAGTGCCCAGAGCAGAGCCCTGCTGGGCAAGAGACAGAAGGAAGGGAAGAACCTCCGAAAATGGGGCAGAGAGAGGATCCACAGCCTTTGCTGTGCACCATGCTACAAATTTGTTCCACCTGCAGGCGTATACCGTTTTTGTGGAGGGACGCCTGGCTGCCAGAATCACATCACAGACTTCAGGAAGCAAGTCAAATGGCCTCAACTGTCGCCACTCAATCTCCACGCATGGAGGTGGAGACTGGACAGGTTCGGGTGGAGGATCGTCCCCTGCTGTTGCGACAGAAGGTCCTCCTGCTGAGGCAGGCAAATCGGGGGATCGACTGACATGCTGAGTAGCTCGGGATATCACTATCTCCGTGCCCAGTCCGGAGTCACAAGGATGACTTGGGCCCGGTCTCACCTGATCTTCTTCAGCACTCTGGCCAGAAGTGGTATAGGCGGAAAGGCGTACAACAGACCGCAGCTCCACTCGCGACGAAAAGCGTTGCAGAACGAGTGCCGGCTTGGAAAATTCAATGCGCAGAACTGATGACATTGCTCGTTCTCTTGGGTGGCAAATAGATCTAACCAATGCTCTCCCCACTACTGAAAGAGACCTTGCGCCACATCTGAGTTCAGACACCATTCGTGATGCATCATGCACCTGCGGCTGAGTTTGTCCGCCCTGGTGTTCAGGGAACCTGTCAGGTGTTGAACCACCAGGGTGACGCCCAGGTGTTCCAGACATGTCCAGAGGCGCAAAGCCTGCTGACAGAGGGTCCATGACCCCACCCCACCCTGTTTGTTGCAGTACCACATGGCGGTGGTGTTGTCCGTCAACACCTGCCCTACACTTCCCTGGACAGAGGGAAGGAATGCCTTCAGTGCAGGACGGATGGCCCGCAGTTCCAGAAGGTTGATATTGGGCCCGGACTCTGCCGGAGACCAGAGGCCTCTGATCTCCCTCTTCCCCATGTGGCCTCCCCATCCCAGGAGGGACGCATCCGCTACCACTACGTGCTCTGGTTGGGGAAGGGAGAGAGATCTGCCACTGACCCAATCGCGGTTCGTGAGCCGCCACTGCAACTGGCTCGAGTCCAGAACCGCTTGGATGAAAAGGAGCTTCTGAGAGGGGCACAGGTGTGACTTCGGCATGTTGTTGGAGAACCCCAGCGAGTGCAGGAGGTCGGCAGTAGTCTGGAGGTGGGAGATGACTGTTTGGGGCGAGCCCGCCTTCAGCAACCAATCGTTGAGATAGGGGAAGACTGAAACCCCTTGTGAGAAGTTGGCCTGATATATAGTGCTCACTATTCTAGTGATTACTGTGTATCATACCAAACGACCCTTATTGATGATTGGTTGTAAGTCAACCTTATAGACCAGCTATCCTAGTAGCATGGACAAGAGCAGTCTTTAGGCTAAACTCTAGAAGGCGTATTAAGCCAGCTGTTATACCATCACATATACCCCTTGAACACCAAGTGAAAGGACACCACACAAGTTGTTATGAAAATAAAAGGATATTTATTTATAGCAACACAAATGCCCGAGGGGCACGGAAAACCATATACTACAAAAGTGGAATGCGAAATACTAGCAGGTAAGTAACAAGATCCAGAGGCTTCAGGATCGCTAGGACTACACTACTGAACCCTAAGGTTAGGAGCAGGAGGCCTAGGGAGATCGGGTGCAGAGTGTGCACTCTCACGCGGGATGCGGGACAAAGTCTATGGATACTAGTATTCGTAAAAATACAGTTATCGGACGAATCCGACTAGATAGGCTGAAAACGAAAAGAGATCTGGACACTTAGATAGTGAACCTACGTTGGAGCACCGAAATGCTCAGGTTACCTAGCCCAGGGGCTGCGGCTGCATAGGGTTCAAAAGACATCGGGAATCCTCGTTACAGTCTATGGAGCCTGAAAGAAGAAGTTGCTGGCAGGCGACCAGTGAAGATATTCGGAGGGATCCAAGCCTGGATCGATGATGGAGATGACCTGAAAGCAGAGGGGACTCAGTTCTCAATCACTAGCCAGTGATTGTGTGGGCACCAGGATGGCACCGGATGAAGTCACCTCGACCAGGTGAGTGGGCGACGCTGGACTCTGCTGTCTCTCGGACCAGGAGGCGTTGTCGGCGACCAGGATGGAGGTGCGAGCTGTCCCACGAAGGTGTCTGCTGTCGGCGCTGCTGAAACCAGGATTGGAGCAACAAGCCTTGGCAAAGGCAAGCCCACGCGGTGGAGTCAAGATGGCGTCTGGAGTGGACCAGGAGGGTCCGGGGTGCTCCTCTGTTGGAGGGGAGCAAGGGCCAGTCTGGAGCAACCAGACCAGCGATGTAATTGTCGTGGTTCGTCGTCGGGAGGGCCACTAGCCAGCAGGCAAGTGACCGGACAACGCGGTGAGCAGCAAAGAGCAGAAGGGCCCCACGCAGATCTCGTTAATGCTGGGGGGCTGGACTTCGGTGCTGGAGCTGCTCAGGGTTAGGGCTTCTCAAACCCCAAAGCACTCACTCGAGGATCCCTCGGCGGTCGTGCTGGATAAGCGTTGTGCAGGTTCTGAAGATGGCCGGTCCCTCAGGTCTCGTCACACCCACGAATCTCAGCTGGGCTGATGATGCAGGTAGAGGTCAGAGAGGCCAGGGAATCCGGGTCTCGTCGAGCTGGTCAGTCTTGATCCGGAGGATGGACGTGCAGCAAACCGCAAGCGCTTAGATGGTGCCCGCTGGTGCAGGGTGGCTACTCCTTAGCCACAAGGGAGAGTCTTCAGAAATAGTCAAGAGTCCTTTCGTCGAAAGTAGTCAAGATTCAGAATTATCTAATTTGGGAAGGGGGCCCGCTCCTACCTTTATTCTCAAGAAAGGGGCTGGCACACGACTAGGTCCTGCCCATGGGTGGGACCAGGAGGGGGGCGGTTACACCCCTCTCCCTTGTCCGGACTTTCCCCAGCTCAGGGGCTGGTGTGCCCCTGGAACTGGTTTAAGCCGGCATATGCACAGTGAGCACTGGGGTGCCACTTGCAGTCACCTTCCTCTCAGACCTGCCTACCTGGGATACACAAAACCCTGTCTGGGATGGTGCTAGCACCGGCCCTGTCAGGAAACCCTTTGTCCAAGCTCTCCTCGCTGGAAGGACTCCCAGCAGCAGGAGGTCAGACTTGTGTCTGTGGTGGCAGCATCCATTTTGTGATGCTGAGGCTCGAGTTAACTTTAACCGGGGTTCACAGTTACATATATGTCGTGTCCCTCTAGAAGGGTGGAATGCTAACCCCGTCGCCAGAATTGACGAGGGGTTAGTATTCCAATTCGTATGACACCTTACTCGACATGTTTTGATAAAGCGATACCAAAGTTGGCAAAGAACCGCGAGGATTATAATGCACTTAAGAGTATATGGTATGCGTTATCATGAAACAGCTATTAGGACTTGGTTCCGCAAGCTGCAAACGGGCTCAGCTCATGCCAGAGCACCATCTCACATGATTCCAAGCACTCTGCCTTCAGGATTGATAAGGCCTGCCATAGGAGTGACTGATAGGAATACATGTGTCCATTTTAGGGTTAGATATAGGAATACTATATCTAAAGCAAAGGGTGATTACACCACCTTGCCCCAGCTGTCGTGCAGCCAGTTGTGTCAGATTTGGATGGCCAGCCGGGGGTGGCATAATACATGCTGCAGCCCCTGGTAGGCCCTGGGCGCACCTATGCCCTGGGTACCTAAGGTACACTGTACAGGGACTGATAAGGTGACTCAGTATCCAATTAGATATGTACCTAAGGTACATGGAATCCATTTTACAGAGAGAGTAATGGGCCTGGGGCCCTGATTAGCAGGGTCCTAGGTCAACTAAGTCGAAAAACCAGCAAAACACCAGGCAAAAAGTTGGGGGCAACCATAAGTCAGATATCCACCTTCCTACACCCCTAATCTGCGCAGATGAGCTGCGACCACCGCCATCACTTTTGTGAACACCCGTGGGGCGCTGGTAAGTCCGAAGTGGAGCACGGTAAACTGAAAGTGCTCGTGGCCTACTGTGAACCGCAGGTAACGCCGGTGGGCCGGCAGGACGGGGAGGTGGAAATACGCGTCTTGCAAGTCCAATGCTACCATCCAGTCTCCCGGGTCCAGGGCAGCTAAGACCTGAGCCAAAGTCAGCATCTTGAACTTCTCCTACCGAAGGAAGCCGTTGATGCTCCGTAGGTCCAAGATAGGGCGTAGGCCTCCTTTGCTCTTCTTTGGTACCAGAAAGTAGTGGGAATAACAACCACATCCTACTTCTGGCCCAGGAACGCGCTTGATGGTCCCCCCTTGGCCTAGAGGGCAGTAGCTTCCTCCTGCAAAAGTTGCAAGTGATCCCCCGACATGTGGTGGAATGGCTGGAGGGGTCGCCTCGAAGGGGAGGGAGTAGCCCCTTTGGACGATTTGCAGCACCCACCTGTCCGACGTGATGGTACGCCAGTGGGGGAGGTGATGGCGGACCCTGCCCCACACTGGCGATGAATGGGCCTGAAATGCCGGACTAGGAAGGTTTAGAGGCAGATGCTACAGGGGCGGGTGTGGACTGACCCTGCCAGTGTCCCCCGCTACCGCCACGGCGGTAACCACGTCCGTGACCGCGTTGAGCCTGGGTCTACGGCCTGTGGCTGGACGTGTGGGTGGCGCCCCTTCCTTGGCCACAGAAGGAGGGAAAAGCGGAAGTTTGCAGACGTTGGCCTAGGCGCAAGGACTTGGCCGTAGCCCTGGAGTCCTTGAAACGCTCCAGCGCACCGTCCAGCTCCAAACCCGCCGGTCACTGGGCTGCACGCGACACCGGAGATACGTGACTTCCTCGTGGCCATGAGGACTCACTTCCCTTCGTCGGACCAAGTCATGGCACCTTCGCGCCCCGCGGGTCCATCTGAGAGTCCTAGCGGGCCGACGGCTCCGACCCCAGCACCGCCGATGGGCGTCGATGGCTGAGGCTTTCACCTACGACACGGCTCCATCCTTTTTCCCTCACTATCAGGAGATAGATGATGAGGGGGACTGGGAGGGGTCTGAGGACCCTCTGGCACAGCTGCGTGGGCGGTGTCGCCCGAACTCCCGGCAGTGTCGCTTGAGTGTTGGGGGTAGTCGGAAGAGCGATGACGCCTCTTCTACTTCTTCGAGTGCCTCGACTTACCTGAAGACTTGGAGCCCGACGAGTGGTGGTGACTCGTCGAGCGGCGATGACTGCTGCCCCGCCACCGGTCCCCTCGACCTCCTCCTAGACCAGGACCTCGAGCGGCGCGGGCCGACTGCCGGAGCTCGAGCCGCTTACGGGACCGCGCCCTCCTAGCCTACGAGGTTAAGGCCTGGCAGTCGGAGCACGACTTGTCATCGTGGTCGGCCCCGAGACAGTAAAGCCACCGACGGTGGGGGCCGGTCACCGACATCAATCGGTGACAGTCCTCGCAAGGTTTAAACCCAGGCATCCCTATCGGCACCGCAAGTCGAAGGTCGACTCGAGAAGTGATCCAAAATAGATCAAAAAAGTTAGTCAAAAAATGACTAAGAGTACTGCTCTTCCCGGATCTGCGCTTGCTGGTGCAGAAAAAAGAAGATGTGACGTCAGCGCAAGGGTGGCGTCTAAGTACTCCGACAACGTCATCCCAGCGATCATGACGCCGACGACGGACGCTGAGCCGCACACGACGCCTACCGACGCGCAGGGGATATTCTAAGGTAAGGAATCTAACACTAACTACTGTTTCTTATAGATGTATCGTTACCGAAGGTAAGTAACTTGTGCTTTAGGTTCATTGTATGTTGGCATATTTCTTTTGTTACGTTTCTCACTTTTTTCTTTTTTCCTGTATTTCTTTTTACTTCTTTGATTTTATAAGAGCACCACTGCGCACATGTTAGTTTGTCACCTGGCACTTTCTCACTACATGTTTGTTCTCATCCTATTCACGGGTTATTTGTCTATTTTTTCCACAGCCTTTTTTTTCATTCTTGTTTTGTTCGCTTGGTTTGATTCTGCAGTTGCTATCTGATGACATGATGATTTTTTACTTACACATTTATCAGACTTCACCCATACATGGGTTCTGTTTTATATGAGAGTATGTTTACTTTGTTCACAGACTAAGCCCCTGAAGAAGGGCCAATGGGGTCTGAAATGCACTGGGCGGTTCTCTTGAAACAGTAACTTCGTGATGTAAAGCATAAAAGTCTATAAAAGAAACTAATTTTTGACTTGAACAAATTAAATATGTATATGTTACAAGGACATTCATCGATGTTTGAATAATTTATTGTTTGGTCATTATTATTTTACATGATTTTGAGTTTATTAGTACGAATGCTAGTAGTTAATTTGAGAAGATTTACAATTGTTTGTGAGGGCAACAATGCACAGAGGCCAGGTTGAAAAATTTGAATTCGGAATCACCCTGGTTCTGACCCATTTGCCTGCCTTCTGACCCAATTATTGGGGAGAGGTCAGATCAGAATCCGCCAGGTACTGATGCAACAACTGATTTTGAAAATTAATAAGGATCTACTCCCTCATAATTAAATTGTACAATCCTTTAAAATCACACTTTACTGACATGTAACCAGCCTTCCAGAGCCTTAGTATCACAATCTACAAAGTCAACCCAGCCTCGAGTCTGTACCTTCTGGATATCTCTGAACTTAATCCTGTATTGTTCAGTGGTTAAGTCAAACCCATCAATCAGAGCACTCTTCAAGACTCTGCCCACCGCTCTTGAGGGGCCTTCTGTACTTTACAGGCCCTCACTAGTGCAGTTATCCATTTGTAGATGTCATCCCCACTCTGATAGGGAGGGACAATCTTGTTCAGGTTCCTATGGTCATGAGTATGTTCTCTACCTCTAGGGACATTGTTGCTGCCACCATGGGGCTCCAGCCCCAACCTTCTGGAAGCTCTCTGGAGCTCTAGGGATTCCCTGTCTAAGGCCAACTGCTCTCTCTTGATTCTGAGCTTAGCTCTCTCAAACTCAAGCAGTCTGCACTTCTTCTCATAAGAGGATTCCCTTTTCGAGAAGCTGAGGTCCCGACGGAAGTACCAGAATGATCAGATTCCTGAGAAGGAGATCTTGTTGTTCTTTGTAAACTGCCAACTCTTCCTGGAAGAGTGAAGAGAGGGCCACTGGGACCTTCTCCCAGTCGTAAAGGAAGAATTGGAGTATCCAGGTTTGAATCATCTTGATACTCCTGGTCAGTATTGGATTCCATGTCATAGAAGTTTTCACTTCCTGGCCTTTCGTCCTCTGCTGCCCCACCCAACTTGCCTGCCTCATCAGACCCTGGAGTCTTTCTGAGGTCATCTAAAGTCAAGGCCTCTATTTATTTATTTATTTTTTAGTTTTAAATAGCGCGAAATTGAACCGAATCGTTTATCAGAGCGCTTTACATAGCACCAGTTACGTTACATGAGAACACACATTCATTTTTGTTAGGCACGGGGAGATTAAGTGTTTTGCCCAGAATCACAGGATGTTTAGCGGCATTACCGAGACTCGGACCCAGTTCCCCAAGTCGGAGGTCAAGCGCCCTAGCCATTATGAGGTGTTGAGTGCCTGGGTGTCTCCCTGTCTTCAGTTTCCTAGATGTACATATAGTTCTCAATTCTTCGAATGGCAGATGGTCATACTTAGTTGGCAGAGGCCCACTGTGTAGGAGAGTAGGGTCTGCTTTCCTATGGTCACCCCATTTTTTGCTTTTTGCTTCACTGGTTTTCGACTTAATAGGGCTGTGGGCCTGTTAATCAGACCCACAGCCCTGCTGTTCTCTCTCTAAAATTCACACCATGTACTTTAGGTACATCACCAATTGGGAAATGGGTCACTCTTATGAGTCCCTGTACAGTGTACCATAGGTACCCAGGGCATAGGTGCACCCAAGGCCTACCAGGGGCTGCAGCATATCTTTTGCCACCCCTGGCTGGCCATCCAAACTGACACAACTGGCTGCTCACTCAGCTGGGGCAAGGTCGTGTAATCACCCCTTGCTTAGGTATAGTATTCCTATATCTAACCTTATATCTAGACACATATAGACCTATAAGTCCGTCCTATGGCAGGCCTTAACAATCCTGAAGGCAGAGTGCTTGGTTTTTTGTGAGATGAGGTTCTAGCATGAGCCGAGCCTGTCTGCAGCTTTTGGAACCAGGTCCTTATAGCTGTTCTAGGATATAGCCATACCATATACTCTTAAGTGCATTATAATCCTCGCGCTTGAATGCTAACTTTGGTTTGGCTTTATCAAAACATGTCGTGTAAGGTGTCATACGCCTTGGAATACTACCCCCTCGCCAATTCTGGCGACGGGGGTAGCATTCCACCCTTCTAGAGGGAGAAGACATGTTGTTCCTACTAATCCCGGTTAAAGTTAACCAGAGCCTCAGCATCACAAAATGGATGCTGCTGCCACAGACACAAGTCTGACCTCCTGCTGCTGGGAGTCCTTCCAGTGAGGGAGGCTTGGACAATAGGTTTCCTGTCTTGGGAGGTGCTAGCACCACCCCAGACAGGCCATAGTGTATTGGGGCAGGGAGGGCTGAATGAAATGAGACACTGCCTGGGGCACACAAGGAAGGTGTCCCATGCATAGTCCGGTTTAAACCGGTGCTGGGGCACTCCAGCCCCAGCTCTGGCTCGAAACTGGACAAAGGGAAAGGGGTGTAGCCACCCCCTTTCCTGGTCCCACCCATAGGAGGGACCTAGCAGGTAATCCAGCCCCTAAATTTGGAATATAGGTAGGAGCTGAGTCTAGAGACTTTAGATTTATCCTGACTGAAACTTGAAACGAAACTCTGGACCTTCGACGTTCTACATGAAAATAGAAGACTGAAGAATCTCCCTTGTGGTCAAGGAGTGACCACCCGGTGTAAGCAGGCACCATCAAGCGATCAACGGTTTGCTTTGTCGACGCTCCCGCCGGAGCCCGAGCACAGAGCCTGACAAGACCCGGACTTCCAGACTTCCAACAGCCGATCCACAGTCACAGCAGAGCTGAGACCCGTGGAGGCGACGAGAGATGAGGGACCGGCCATCTTGGAAAGCCAGCGAATTGCTTTCCGTGCAACTTCTGAGGCACCCTCGAAGTTGTGCATTGGGGATTGAAAAGCCCCAGCCCCGAGCATCATCTGCACCGAAGATCAGCCCTCCACACTCCACGAGTTCTGCGTGGGGCCCTTCTGCATTTTCCTGCTCGGCGCGTCTGTCCGGTCACTTGTCCATTGGCTAGTGGCCTCTGTGACGACGAACCTTTGAATTTACACCGCTGGTCTGGTTGCTCCAGACTGGCCCCTGCTTCCCTGAAAAGGAGAAGTCCATCAGACCTTGCTGGTCTGATCCGTAAGCCATCTTCGATTCCTGCGTGGGTTGCCTTTGCCAAGGCTTGTACACTCCAATCCGGAAGCCGACACCGCCGACAGCGAGAGCCTTTGTGGGACAGTCCGTATCCAGCTCCTGGTCGTCGTCGACACCTCCTGGTCCACATGGCTGCAGAGACAAGCTTCACGACATCACCTGATTGCTTCGCGACATCGCCTGGTTCCTTCCTGGTCACTGGCTAGTGACCCAGACTCTGTCCCCTCTGCTTTCAGGTACTCTTCATCCTCGATCCACCCTTGGATCCAACTGGACACTTTCCTCCTGGTCGCCTGCAGCATCTTTCTTCGCGGCTCCATAGGATTCAGCGACGAAACCCGACACACTTTGACACCTATGCACCCGCTTCCTGTGGGTGAGGTAACGCGAGTACTCCGGTGCTCCTGTGGGTATTAACTATCCTAGTGTCCTAGTTTTCAGTAGCTTTCTCCTAGTCCATCCGGAAGTGACCTAAAAGAACTAGTTTCCAATTCTTTTGTTCCCATTCTAACTCTATGGTAACTTGCGTGTGTGTAAAGACACTGCACACGCATCTCGTGGGCCTCCTGCTCCATATTCTTTGGTAGTACAGCGTAGCCCCAGCGATTCTCCAGACCCTATGCCTATCCTTTGTTCGTGACGTGGTTATTATACCACTATTTTAGTATATGGTTTGAAGTGCCCCTAGGGCATTACTGTATTTTTTGCAACTTATTGTATGACAATTCAGTATATTGTTAGGTGCTTGTGCCTCTGATCTCATAAAGAGTTCAGAGGATTAATTTAGTAATAAATACATATATATATATTTTATATATATAACCTGTGTGGTGTCCTTTTATTTGGTATTAAAGGGGTTACATATGTGACAGAATACAGGGTGCCCACTAGAATAGTGCACATCGCATATCAGGTCAACTTCTCACACACTGGATTCTGGCCTAGAAGACATACTAGAGTTATGTGGTGTAAGCACCTATTTAACATAGTGGGAGCTACAAAACTCTCTTGAGTTGGAGAAAGGGTGTGCTAGAACCTTGACTTACTCAGCTCTAAGTTCATTAGAACTTACTATTTCTAGTCTTGATTTATATGTACCTAAATACCTTTAGTGGTTTTCAGTTAGTCACTCAATGAGATTATCTGTAAAACAATAGCAAGGTTGAATCGTAACTGCTGTACACCAATGTGAGAAGTTGGCCTGGTGTATGCTGACCACTAATTATAGTAGGCACCTTGCACCAGTCCAAACAACCCTTATTGATGATAAGGTTAAAGACAACCTTTACTGAAAGCTATCCTAGTGGTAGCTATGGAGAGCAGTTTTCAGGCTAAGTCTCGAAGGAATGTAAAGCAGCTTGGTTAACCAGATTATAACCTCCTGAATGACCAAATGGAAGGAGAACCACACAAGGAATATATAAAATATATGTATTTATGAGTAAACACTCTCTAGTAACCTCTTTATGAGATTAGAGAACAAAGCGCACAATATTAAATCACTAGAACAACAGTAAACAGCACAATACACAGTGGGCTCCAGGGGGAGACCACACCATAAAACCCCTTGCATGCTGATGACGGCCCCCAGCCGTCAGGCACTACAGTGCTCGTGTGCTGATGACGGCTGGGGGCCGTCATGACCACACCCGCGCTTGGAATGTCCAGCACAGGAGCAGAATCGCTGCAGCATGCAAGGGGTTAATAAAGTGGTATAACAACCACGAGTTGACTAGACACAGTGCCTAGAGCACGTAGTATCGCTGGGAACCCAAGGAACTACCCAAGGTAGCGACACAGGGGACCCACGGAGGACGGGTGCAGTGTGAGAACACAGGCACGAGTTCCGTACAAATCTATGGGAAAGTCGGGGTTGGAATTTGAAAGATTAAGGACACTTCAGAGAGGACTTTGAGCAAATCCTTTCAAACATAGACGGTTCTAAGGCCAGCACTCTTGTGAGTACTGGAGTACCCGTGTTAACTAACCCAGGGAAGCAGGGTGCATAGGTGTCAAGGTGTGTTGGGAATCTTCGTTGTTTTCAATGGGGAGATGTTGAAAAGTAGTGCTGCCGGGAAGATAAAAAGTGTCCGGTGTGATCCAAGCCTGGATAGGAAGTGAGAAGAACATGAAAGCAGAGGGGACAGAGTCTGGGTCACTTCAGGGTGACCAGGGGCTCGGAAGACGAATGCCCACCGATGTCGGGTGCATCAGGTGAGTTGACGCAATGCTTGACTTTGCAGCCACAGGGACCAGGAAACTTCTAGGATGACCAAAGTCTGGAGGTGAGCTGTCCCACGAAGGATGTCGAGTGCTGGGAGGGTCAGTGTTCGGATGGAGCACCAACAAGCCTTGGCAACTGCAACCCATGCGGTCAGAGGAAATCAGCTTCGGTGAGGACCAGCAAATTCCTGGGGACTCTCCAACCAATGGAGAGTCAGGACACGTCTGGAGCAACCAGGCAAGCCCACGGAAAGTTAAAGATACCTACACAGGGACCCACAGGCCAACAGACCAGTGATCGCGAAGGAATCTCGAGAGGAATCACAAAATACCAGCCCACGGAACACTACTGGAGTGTAGGCTGGAAATCTTCGGTGGAAACACTGCTCGGGGTCAGAACTACAAGGAGCCTAAAGCACAGCCTCAGGGTTCGCCGGAAAGCATATTCTGCTGCAAAAGAGCCCAGTGCACAGTGGTTGGGGTTACACTGTCCCCACAAGTGATACGGGCCTCAGAATTGCTGAGAGCACAGATGAACCTCAGAGACCACGGGAACCAACCTCCTGTGTTGCAGAAATCTATAGAGTACTCAGGAGCTTCGGAGATGCAAACCGTCAGATGTGTTTAGGTGCCTGCTTAGCAGGGGAGTGACTCCTTTACTCCAAGAAAGATTCTTCCGTCGTCCAGCATTGTGCAGATCGTCAGAAGTACTTGGTTTCTATAGCAGAGTTTATTCCAGGTAAAATCTAAAGTCCTGTAGTCAGGTGTTCCTACTTTATACCCAAGGAAGAGGTGGGACAAACTCTGAGGACCCACCTATGGGAGGGTCAGGACAGAGGGGTGGTTACACCCATGTCCTTTGTCCAGTTTCGCACCAGAGCAGGAGCAAAGGGCTCCTGCAACCGGTGTGAGCTGGACTATGCACAGGGACACCAAATGTGCCCCCAGTGCATACATCAAAGCAATCTCAGAGTGCACCCACCCAGCCCCAATACACTAAAGCCTGTCTGGGAGTTGGTTACACCTCTCTGTGACAGGAAGCCTATTGTCAAGCCTTCCCCTGCTAGAGATTGGCTCAACAGTATGAGGGTAGACTCGTGACTGTGGCTGGCAGCATCCATTTTATGATGCCGAGGTCGAGAAAGCTGGTACTGGGTGTACCGGTGTGTCGCATATGTCTCTTTAGTAGGGTGGAATCATACCTCCCCCCCAATTGCTGGCATGGATGTATGATTCCAAGGTGTTTGTTACCAAACACAACATGTTTCCTTGCATCCGTTTTAAAGTACAAGTTACTTATCTTCGGTAACGATGTATCTGGTAGAGAGATTTGTCTAGCCGCAGATTCCTTAACGTAGAATATTCCCAGGCGTCCGAATGGATCCGGAATTTTTTTTGCAGCAGCACCGCTGCACGCAGGGGGACGGCACCACACGACCCTGCCCTGACGTCGTCCACGTACGTGACGTCAGCGAGGTCATAAAAGTCCCTCCTGGCGCGCTAAATGTCCGTTTTCTTCAGAGAAACTTTTCTGCAGCACAGCGCGGAGCCATCAAGAAAAACTGTGAAAGTATGGGAACAGTGTGCGAAGGATGAAAAATCTGTGAAATAAAGAAGAAGTAGAATGGTGCCAAACACCATAGTAAAAGACAGTATCAGAGACTCTCTACATAGAAGTGAAAAGCAAGAGTTGAGTAAAGCTGGGAGAAAGAACCCCGCAAATCGAAACGTAGACCCTTCCCCAAGTGCGAGCAACAAGGTAAGAGAATCTCAACTGACAAAAATAGACTGTTATTACCATGTAGAACTGAGCCGCCCAGCAAGGACGGAGCACAGAAAGAACAGCAATCCACCGCAGGAAGGTATGAAAGATTGGCACTTCCCCTATAGTAATGGAGGTCTGAAACAGAGCTCAACAGGTCCCCAAAGAAGACGACTATAGAAGGGACAGGAGCCCTGAGTCAATAGAGAAGGCGGGAAGGAGGGAAGGCAGCAGGAGAAGAAGAAAAAGAGCATCTCCTGATGAAGGAAAGCAAACAACACCATCTTAGAGGAAAGAGGCCCCATGGAGGAAGTCAGCCGCATATAGCAATTCCCAAAGGGCGCACAAATGTGAGCACCCGTGAAAGACCAATGGCAACTGAAAGAGGCAAATGGAGAAAACCCATTTGGCAAGGCCCTGCAGAACGGGGAGGAAGGGTGGGCATTAAGGAATCTGCGGCTAGACAGCGTCTCTACCTGATACATCGTTACCAAAGGTAAGTAACTCGTACATCTGATAGAGACATCTAGCCGTCGATTACTTAACTTAGAATAGATACCACAGCCATACCCCAAGGGGAAGGTGGGACTGCGACAGAACAACAGAAAGTGCACTGAGCCGGCGACAAAGTGACGGACTATGGGAAAAGCTGTGGCGAAACAGCTAGACAGTAACCCAAGTTGCTTGTGAAGAGCAAAAGAAAACGGAAAGCAAGGCATCTAAAAAAAGCGAGAATTGCGCTACACCATACTCTTATGAGTATGGGATGTATAACAGAACCAGTTATATCCCAGGCCAAAAGAGGGAGATAGAGAGAGAGTCCAAAATGAAGGAGGAAGAAGGACCACTCTCAGCTGAATGGTGCATTATGTGGACACCAACCAAAGGTTGAGGACAATATGAGAAGATGTATCCAGAGCCTGCCGGGCTAGCCCAAGGAATGGAGGCCGGAGAGGCCACATCCAAGAACCGATGGGCAAGAGGCAGGAACTGAGCAACAAATGAGGAGAACAGGCGGGAGCAAGAAACACGCCACGTGCACACCGAGCCACCCAAGGGGACGACAGGGGCGAACAGTATCAACCTGAAGCACGCTGGTACGGCCACAGCTGAAACATGCACAAAGCACACAGCCAATGGGACAACAGGGTGGCGTAGCTTGAAAGAACATAGATCAGCCCAAGTAGGCAGCTTGAAGGCCAAGGTGAGAACTAACTCACGAATACAGAAATGCAGGGCACAAAACCTGGGACGACTGGCATCAGAGGAGCCGTCCCACAGGCACAGTGGATACAGAATAAGGTCATATCCAAATAAAAGGGACACCACCGAAGGGAGTGGCAAGAGAGGCACAAAAGTGCCAATAGAAGCTGTGAAGAGTTCTAGACCACATCCTCTGAGAGAGAGACATCGTCCAACATCTGAGCACCAAGAAAGGAGCAGTGTAAAGCTGGAGTACTACCCCAGGGTGTGGGACTCAAAGGAACCCTTATTGTGGAGGATGCAGGAAAAAGCAACGAAGTGCACTTAACCGCGCTGAACATAAACAATGTATCTTTAGAACAGGTGCGAGCCCGAGAACAGCATCGACAATGTCCTAAAAACATGGAGACATAGGACCAGACTTCGCAGTAGCAAAGACATTTGGAGATGGAGAACAAAGGGTATCCATGTGCAACCCGTAGATATAGACACACATATATATATATATATATATATACATACATACATATATATATATATATTCACTGAAAAAACCATAGGTTTCACACCGGTTATAGTTAGGTGGAAATTTTACTCGCATAAAACCATTGAAATTCCCACGTTATAGTTAGTTGGACTCACTAATATGTAATTGGTATTGGTTTCTCCTTTTTTAAGAAAATGTTAGTTTCTATTTTTGAATGTGTGTGTCAAAGGTTATTTTATGCTGATAGGAGGTCTGCCACTTTGTCACAAGGATGTTGTCATCAGTGATGTCATTTGAGATGTCATCAGTGATGTCAAGAGTGATGTCACTGACCATGTCATGAGTGATGTAATATGTGACGTCATCAGCAGTGCATTGCTCGCGCAAGTTATAGTGAGTCCAACTAACTATAATGTGGGAATTTCAATGGTTTTATGCGAGTAAAATTTCCACCTAACTATAACTGGTGTGAAACCTATGGTTTTTTCGGTGAATTTAATAGGTTTTTTAAATGCTAATTCCTAACTATAACTGGTGTGAAA
Organism: Lissotriton vulgaris; assembly: GCF_964263255.1. NCBI lineage: Eukaryota > Metazoa > Chordata > Amphibia > Caudata > Salamandridae > Lissotriton > Lissotriton vulgaris. Next base: position 1,081,325,589 of record NC_141691.1, on the reverse strand, counting down.
CCTATGGTTTTTTCAGTGAATATATATATATATATATATATATATATATATATATAACATTTCTATGGCAAAATGAAACCCCTCATTTTGTTCCTTTTCAAATTAAATGTATTAAGTGTTAACACTTTATTCCAATCAAGATGACTTCAGGTGTGCCATACTTTTGTCATAAGTAAGACTGTTAGCGCTCTAGTTGTTCTTTAGAACACTTTGTCTTTGGTGGCCATCTTGGGAGGCTGCATATCAGAATTTTTTTAATGAAATATAAGAGGATTTGAGAAGTCACTCAAAATGTGCCCTAATTTTTCTTTCTTCAGCACTAATCATAATTTCTATGGCAAAATGAACCCCCTCATTTTGTTCCTTGCAAATTAAATGTTTTAAGTGTTAACACTTTATTCCAATCAAGATGACTTCAGGTGTGCCATACTTTTGTCATAAGTAAGACTGTTAACGCTCTAGTTGTTCTTTAGAACACTCTGGGACATTCTGTCATTGGGCTATAGTTGGGCTACATCTGGCTGATATTTGGGCTACATTTGTTTTTTTTTGTCTCTGGTGGCCATCTTTGGGCTACATTGGGCTACATAGGGCTACATTGGGCTACATTTGGGCTCTAACATATATATAGCCCATAGTAGCCCAATATATATTTCTTCAAAGTTAATTTTCGTAAAAACCACTGGAGCACATATCTTGAGACATAGCAAAGGCACATCAGGCTACCAGTCCCTACAATTTTGCCAAGTTTGGTGCAAATCCATTCAGCCGTTCGGGCTAAAAGTGAGTTCAACCGCCCTATGGAAATTAACATGGGGAAAACACGTTTTGGGACCCCCCTTTTATCTCGGCCCCCGCTAGACGAATCCCCCCCAAACTTTCAGGGAAGGACCGGAGCTCCGCGAGGCAAATTTGTGGAAATTTTCAGGCAGATTCGTCAACCGACGCCAAAGTTATTCACAATAGAATTTTGAGATTTTGCATTGAAAAAAATCCTAACTATAACTACCTACTGGCGACCGCCAGTAGGTAATATATATGTATATATATACATACATATATTACCTACTGGCGGTCGCCAGTAGGTATATATAGTTAGGATTTTTTCTCTATGGGACTTTTGAAAATTCTATGTCTAATAACTTTGGCGTTTGTGGACGGAATCGGCTGAAATTTTCAGGAAAATGGCACATTTTGTTTCTGAGCAGCCCCTGAAAATTTGGGGGGTTTCGTCAAGGGGGGGCCGAGAAAAAAGGGGGGTCCCAAAACGCATTTTTCCCATTTATTTTTCCATAGGGCGTTTGGCCTCACTTTTAGCTCGAACGGCTGAATGGATTTGCACGAAACTTGGCAAAATTGTAGGGACTGTTAGCCCGATGTGCCTTTGCTAGGTCTCAATATATGTGCTGCAGTGGATTTTGAGAAATTAACGTTTTAAAAAACAGATATATCTGTGACAGCGTCCCGGGTAGCGCTCCGGTTCGCGTACTTTTCGCGTTACGGAACTTTGCGAAGCGAAGCTGATTGGCTCTCCGGTGTCTGTCAACATTCTAAACAGTCCGGAACGGCCGCCATCTTGTCTCTCGGTAGGATCGAGAAACAAGAGGATGAGAAAAACGAAGGGGGAATTTAATGAAAGGGGGCAAGGTAGACCCCTCTTGACCCCCTAGGAATGATGTTGGGGTTATTAAAGGGCAAATTAAAAAAAATTGATTTTTCGCGGTAGAAGCGCTTCCCGGTTCGCGAAACGGGAATTCGCCATTTTGTGTTTCGTTTTAATTAAAGTACAAGATGGAGGAAAAACAATGTGAGAAATGGGTATAAGGGGGTACGGGAGACGTATCCTGACCCCCTATGTTTTCTGAGGGTGGCTGAGGATGCTCATATATGTTGATACATGTCTTCCAGCGGCTGCGCGTGAGCCTTTTTTTTTTTTTTTTGGCTGCGTGACGTCTGTTAACGTTCGATTCGAAGGAAATCAGGAAGTGTTGATCGCCATTTTGTCACTGCGAGTAAATATATTGTTAAAAATAATTGTTATAAATTAATCCGTATTGATAAACATTGTCTGCACCATCTTGCCTTTTTTCCAATGCCACACTTTTGTCCTGCATGGCAGCCATTTTAGATGCCTTGACCAGACCCACTCTCTGCACGCCGCCGATCCTCAGCATGGCTCCCCACCCTCGCAAGCATCTCCCCCACGCACTGGTCACCCCCGCTCTCTCTCTCATGCATGGGCCATAAACCTCCCCCCATCTGCGCTGCTCTTCCCTGAGAATCACACCCTGTGCCCGCCCGACACCTCCCTTTCACCCTATTCACTACCGCACCCTCTGACACTCCTCTTCCTCTGTGTCTGATTGTCCAGGCCGGTCCCAGGCTATCACCTAGCCCTGCGGATGTAGTTTATGGCCCCAACTGTAAAGAATCACCCCTCTTCAAAGGAGTTACAGTAGATCAAGGCCCCCACCCCATGAGATCTGTCACACCACACGCATTCCTACTATCTGATAACGATCCTGTATTGTGATTGGGGAGGGGATTCTCACTGTAAGGGTGTGTGGGACCGAGCCTGAAGCGGAAGATTCCAGGGATGCCTTTTTGTACATCAAAGTCTTCACAATTATGTGTCACATTAAAAATATATAGCACTCCAACAAAGTAGTAGGATTATAACACTTGAATAACTTATAAATATATACAACGCTCCAACAAAGTAAACACGTTAAAAAAAAAAAATTTAAACAACTATTTACATGGCAGCCTGCTGCAACATCCATCTCAAAGCAACAATGGGCTGCTTTGGTCTGTCTTTTAGTCGGCAAAATCCGTCGGCCTGTGAGGTGGCGTCAGTAGCGGTCCGTTGTGCGAATAGGCCGAAGGCAGCACAACGAGCTGAGATCCGGACGGCACCCAGGTGGTGTCCAGTAAGTTGCCGCACTGGTCTGGCCATCCTACAGTGCTGCGCCGAAAAACGGCGTGGGGCGCCCCGGGGGGGGGGAGGCGGAACGAACGGGCCTCCCCCGCCTCCCCAGGTGGAGGCTCCTCTGCTGCAGTGGGGCGCCCTTTAGCGTTTCAGTCGCCATTCAGCTGTTTAGCGCCCGCTTTTGCGGCACTGTGCCTCATCCGCCATTCAGCTGAGTTGCGCCCACTCTTGCGGCACAGTGCCTCACCCGCCATTCAGCTGAGTTGCGCCCACTCTTGCGGTGCAGCGATAGGCAGCTGCCACAGGACTCTTAAAATGGCGGCCGGCTCTTCGGATTTGGGCCTGGTCCACTACAATGGCCCTGGGACACATTTGAACTCGGACATTTGCCTGCTAGGGCTTGGGCCCCATTCTCGAAAGCGTCCCCTCAGCCTTGAAGATTCTACAAAAGTCATCGGGCCCCCGACTCCCGCAGGCTTCCTGTGGGGAGCGGCTGCAATGATTGCTTGCGGAATGGCCACGACGGAGCTACGAGATGGTGGTGCTCTCATGCTGACGCCAGCTTCAGTCTGAAACATCCAGAAACACTGTAGACTACCAATTCGATGACTTCCGGTGGAGCCCCAACGTGACCCGGTAGGGAAGAACTTGCCCTCTCCTCTTTTGACTGATGGTTCTTGTTGCCTGTCCCCTCTGTTGTCATCTAACGGAACCTTTTTGTATTGCTGAGTGAGAAAAAAAAAGGTGGGGCTTTCATCATTTGGGAAAAAAAAATGTTTCAATCCAATGAAAAGTGTTATTTTTAGGTCATATGATCAAGCCATCCATCATTAGGAAACCAAAAGTAAAATGAACCAATGAAAAGTTTTATAAACAAGTCACATGACCTATAATGCGGCTTTGGGCTATAAAAAGCCTACAAAATCCGTTGGCCTGTGAGGCGGCGTCAGTAGCGGACCGATGTGCGAATAGGCCGAAGGCAGCACAACGCGCCGAGATCCGGATGGCACCGAGGTGGTGTCCAGCAAGTTGCCGCACTGGTGTGGCCATCCTACAATGCTGCGCCGAAAGACGGCGTGGGGTGCCCGGGGGGGGGGGGGGGGGGGGGGCGGCGCGAACTGGCCTCTCCCGCCTCCCCAGGTGGAGGCACCTCATCTGCAGTGCGACGCCCCTTACCGTTTCACTCGCCGTCCAGCTGAGTTGCGCCCGCACTTGCTGCTACAGTAGGCCGAAGGCAGCACAACGTGCCGTGATCCGGATGGCACCGAGGTGGTGTCCAGCAAGTTTCACTGGTGTGGCCATCCTACATTGCTGCGCCGAAAGACGGCGTGGGGTGCCCGGGGGGGGGGGGGGGAGTGGGGGGGAGGGGGATGGGAGGCGGCGCAAACGGGCCTCTCCCGCCTCCCCAGGTGGAGGCACCTCATCTGCAGTGGGGCGCCCCTTAGCGTTTCACTCGCCGTCCAGCTGAGTTGCGCCCGCACTTGCTGCTACAGTAGGCCGAAGGCAGCACAACGCACCGAGATCCGGATGGCACCGAGGTGGTGTCCAGCAAGTTTCACTGGTGTGGCCATCCTACATTGCTGCGCCGAAAGACGGCGTGGGTTGCCCAAGGGGGGGGGGGGGAGGCGGCGCAAACGGGCCTCTCCCGCCTCCCCAGGTGGAGGCACCTCATCTGCAGTGGGGCGCCTCTTAGCGTTTCACTCGCCGTCCAGCTGAGTTCCGCCCGCTCTTGTGGCACAGTGCCTCACCCGCCATCCAGCTGAGTTCCGCCCGCTCTTGCGGTACAGTGCCTCACCCGCCATCCAGCTGAATTGCGCCCACTCTTGCGGTGCAGCGATAGGCGGCTGCCACAGGACTCTCAAAATGGCGGCCGGCTCTTTGGATTTGGGCCTGGTCCACTAAAATGACCCTGGGACACCTTGGAACTTGGACGCTTGCCTGCTAGGGCATGGGCCCCATTCCCGAAAGCGTCCCCTCTTTTGACTGATTGTTCTTGTTGCCTATCTCTTCTGTTGTCATTTAACGGAACCTTTTTGGACTGCCGAAAGGGGTTCTGGTCCGACCGCTGTTTGTTGGAGACATTTTGACTATATCCTGGACCTGCCCGGCCTCGCCCAAAATGGCGCAGGTATAAATGGGACTCGTAACTCCTTGTTGTGTACTGGTTGCCCAACCTTGATATCACGAGATACGTATGCAGTTTTGAAGGACATGGCGGGGGGGGACGAGTACTGATTGAACATTTGGACATCCCTATTGATATTAAGTTCTGATGTGTTATTGATTACTGTACTATTGAAAGTTCGAATTAACGTCACCCATTGTACTTGCCCGCAAATGTATATCTAGATAATTTTATTGTAACTGGCCCTGTCGTACTTTAATTATAAAATGTACGTCCACCGATTCCGCAACTGTTAGACACCTTAGTTCTTGCAACCTAATGGCCCGCCCGTTACGTTCTTCTACAGTGTAAATGTCCCCTCATCATATACGATTCCAGTTTGCTCCGTGGCCGGCCCACGTGGTTATAGGCCCGTATTTGTATACTGACATTTTCACAATAAAGGTTTTTAAAACAAAACATGGTAGTAGTACCTAGATTGGTAAAGTTTTGAATAATAGCCACTGTTTTCGAATCAGTAAAAGGCAAGTGAAATAAAGCAGCCCGATTACATGACGGTTAAAAGGTATAATACGCAGGAACGCAGTAGAGATAAATGGTCAAGGGCTGTTGTGTTTTCCACTCCTGCAACATAAAGTGATCGATAAGAATCCGATATTCATGCCTATCAGCGACTAAGACAGCAGGCCGAGCCTCTTTTGTTCAACGGCTCCCTCATGGGACGAAGAAACGCCCTTTTTCTCGAAATAGGAATATTTTACTTGCAGGACAGTTGTAAATTTCCCGGGAAAATACATCAGCCTGGAACATTGTTAGTGATAAACTGTAAATGCATCTGGGTCCTTTGCTTTACAAGTCAGAGTGAGAAAAAAAGGTGGGGGTTTCATCATTTGGGAAAAAAAAATGTTCGAAAGCAATGAAAAGTGTTATTTTTAGGTCATATGACCAAGCCTTCCATCATTAGAAAAACAAAAGTAAAATGAACCAATGAAAAGTTTTATAAACAAGTCACATGACCTGTTATGCTTACTTTACGCGCTGCGCGCCGCGCCCTGGATCGCTTCCGGGAAGCTGCGCCTTGCGCACCGGAGCACTTCCGGGTGCGCTAACGCGGCGCGTCATATGACGCATTACGCGACAACGCAGGTCCAGAATATAGTCAAAATGTCTCCACCAACCAGCGGTCGGAACACAACCCCTTTCAGCAGTCCAAAAAGCTCTGTTAAATGACAACAGAAGGGACAGGCAACAAGAACCATCAGTCAAAGAGGGGAGGGCAAGTTCTTCTCTACCGGGTCACGTTGGGGCTCCACCGGAAGTGATCGAATTGGTAGTCTACAGTGTTTCTGGATGTTTCAGACTGACGCTGGCGTCAGCATGAGAGCACCACCATCTCGTGGCTACGTCGTGGCCATTCCGCGAGCAATCATGGCAGTCGCTCCCCACCGGAAGTCTACGGGAGTCGGGGGTCCCGGTGACTGTTGTAGAATCTTCAAGGCTGAGGGGACTCTTTTGGGAATGGGGCCCATGCCCTAGCAGTCAAGCGTCCGAGTTCCACGGTTGCCCAGAGCCATCTTTAAAACACGAAAATGTTTTTACCTACCACGTACTTGACATTTTAAAGCTTTTGATATTTGCTATTAAAAAACCATTGAAATTCACTGAAAAAACCATAGGTTATAGACCATATATAGTTAGGAATTAGCATTTACAAAACCTTGAAAATTTACCGAAAAAACCATGGGTTATAGACCATATATAGTTAGGAATTAGCATTTACAAAACCTTATTTTACTCACACAAAACCATTGAAATTCGCATATATAGTTAGTTGCACTAACTATATATCGCGCACCCGCAATCCACTGCTGATGATGTCACATATTACATCATTCATGACATGGTCAGTGACATCACTGATGACATCACTGATGACATCTCAAATGACATCACTGATGACATCACTGATGACATCTCAAATGACATCACTGATGACATCTCATGTGACATTACTGATCACATCACTGATGATATCATTCATGTGATAATACAATGAACCTCTTCAGACTCTAATATAACCTTTGATACAATCAGTGTAAACAGACACTCACAGACTGTCACTTATCCATGGAGTTACTCACACACCTAGTCAGTCATGCAAAGAATCAATCACACCTCCATTTCCTCAACTATACAGTTATACACACCTTACTTATTCAAACATGTACTAACACATATTTACTCTCTTATACAATCCCTGATACATGTTCACAAAGATCCATACAGCCACTCACACATTCACTGGCTCTTATGCACAGTTATTTATATATGTCAACTCTCACATGTACTGTGTTTTACATATGTCCTTACTTTGACATGTAGCACTGAGAAATCCATTCACTCATCAATAAACTCATGCACACAGTCAACCGCCCATACAGCTGTTTCCACATGCACTTTTGAACCCATACATCTAGTGAATCAACTGCTCACACATCTATGCACAGAGTCACACACCTCCCAGCCACCCACACACACACTCAGTCTCCCATACAAATACTTGGGCAAACAATCAATAACCCAAATAGTTACTTATATAGCTACTGATCAACACAAGCAACAGTTTACAGAACAACAGACATAATGATGCACAAATTAAGACAGTTTAGTCACTAATCCATGCACTCAGTGAGACACATTTAATCACTCACTCATACAGTCAGTCATGCACCTACTAAATCCTTCATCCAGACACTTATACATCCACTCATTCTTCAATATGTAAGACATATTTTAACTTTACAGAAACATACAGTCACTGGATGTTGTCATCAGTGATGTCATCAGTGATGTCATTTGAGATGTCATCAGTGATGTCATCAGTGATGTCACTGACCATGTCATGAATGATGTAATATGTGACATCATCAGCAGTGGATTGCGGGTGCGCGATATATAGTTAGTGCAACTAACTATATATTCGAATTTCAATGGTTTTGTGTGAGTAAAATAAGGTTTTGTAAATGCTAATTCCTAACTATATATGGTCTATAACCCATGGTTTTTTCAGTGAATATATATATATATATATAGCAAAAAGGGGGGTGGAATGATCCACAACCACGCCACACGGGTGCTAAAGGAGTAACTCACTGAGTGCATTCATGGCAGGAGGTAGCCGCATGCTAAGCGTGATAATTAAGGGGAAAGCCTCCAAAGGAAGAGAATGAGGCACATATGTAATGCGACCAATAGCGTAAAAGAGATAGCGCCAAAAGTCTCCACATTAAACACCGTACAACAGTAAGATAAAAGCACCAGTGGACGTATAGAGCCTAAAAGGATCTCTAGTACCACTTGACAGATAGCAGAGCTATACAATAGCATACAAGTCCCCCACTTGGAGTATGTCACACCCCTAAATACCTCTTAGGGCAGACCACAGTCAGAGGCCCAAACACAAACAACCTGTGAAACACCGCCACAGTAGGCTTACTGCCAGCCTAAACGTATAGTGCATCTGAAGGATGCTAAACAAGAAGATGACCACCCCTGAACATGTGAAAAGAAGACCTGCTAAAAACAGACTTATGGGGGAGGCTGAAAGCCCGCAAGGAGGCGCTGAACAGCCGATTCGGCGTGGGCATCAAACAATAAGATCAACAAGAGACTCCCGGATATTCTCCGGGAAGACGCTATCCTGCAACCAAGCATGGCGCCGTAAGGCAACCGTACTAGCCATAGCTCCGCCTAAGGAATCAGCAGTATCCAAGACTGAGCGGATCGTAAATTCAGCAAGGTCATGGCCATCCCGGAGAAGATGAAGGAGGTCAACACGAGCGCCTTCAGAGGTGGCGGACAGCAGAGTCTGTGGGTCTGTCGCGGACATTTGCCGCGAACAGGCAGAACACTTTATAAAGCCCGAAGGCATTGCACACTGTTCCAGAAGCGAAGCGTCAAAAGAGGCCTGAAAACAGGCCAAAGGAACCTCTTACTCCGGATCCGCGTTTCAGGCGGAAGAGAAGGAAACTGGCATCCGTGCGCCGGGAGGGACTTATATGACCTCGCTGACATCACATACGTGGACGACCTCTGGGCGGGGTCGTTTGGCCCCTTCCCCCCGCGCACATAGGTGCTGCTGCAAACAAAGTTCCGGATCCAGTCTGACGCCTGGGGATATTCTAAGTTATGGAATCTGCGGCTAGATGTCTTTATCAGGTGTTAGCATTTACCGCGAGGTTATAATGCACTTAAAAGTATATTGTATTGTATTTATATAGCGCTTACTACCCCAGACGAGGCATCAAAGCGCTTTTTCGGCGGGTAACACGCTACTCGGGGACCCATAGAGGATTAGTGTTGAATTAGTATAGTGAAACATGCAAGTACATTTTAAGTGGTGGATAGGTTAGTCAGTTATTTGGATTTGGAATGATAGCAGAAGGATAGAGGGGGACACATTTTTGTATTTATTTATCGCTCGCTTGTTGACGCATGCTATTCAGGAAGCCCATAAAAGATTAGTGGTGAATTAATATGGTGAAATATGAGGTAATTTTAGTGGTGGATATTAGTCTGTTACTTGGAGTGAGAAGGATAGCGGATGGATAAAATGGTTGGCTGCATCACAGAACAACCCCAGAGAATAGGTTCTGAAGGCTGCAGAGGGGCTCTGCTCATGCATGGGCACCCTCTCACATAAATCCCAGCACCCTGCTTTCAGGGTTGATAAGGCCTGCCATAGGGGTGATTGATAGGTTTATATGTGCAGTGCACCCCTTACTTAGATATAGTGAACCTATATCTAAGTAAGGGGTGCATGCACCACCTTACACAGGCTGCAGTAGCAGACCTGTGGTGTCAGTTTGAGTGGTCTCTCAGGAGTGACACAATACATGCTGCAGCCCCTGGGAGGCCTCTGGGGCACCTATGCCCTAGGTACATAGTATACCATATACTAGGGACCTATAAGGGTACCCAGAATCCAAACTGGAGTGTACCTAAAGTATATGCAATCAATTTAGAGGAGAAAGCAGCTAGGCTGGGCTCCTCGATAGCAGGATCCCAGCCAGTCGAAAACAGTGAAACATCAGCAAAAAGTGGGAGTAACTATAAGAAGCTGATCCTACTCTCCTACAGTCAGCAATTTAAATACATTAAATGGACATCGAACTATATAGCGGCTGCACTGAACCTGGTCATGTTTGGTTTCAAACATTTTGGAATCCTACCCTCAACACCGATTCCAGTGTTGGAAGTATGATCCCATGGACTGGGGGGCCCCCTTGGGGTACCCCCGTAGTACAGTTAACAGCCTTTCAGGGACTGTCAGCAAATTAGTTCTGCAGCCGACCACAGACTCAATTCTGCCCTTCTGCTCCTGGGGCATGCTTGAGCAGGGAAAGGTAGAACAATAGGTTTCCTGTCACAGGGAGGTGTGACCATCTCCCAGGCAGAACTTAGTGTATTGGGCTGGGGATGCTTGACAGTGCCACCAGACTGCATTGAAACGCACATTTGGTGCTGTCCCGGCATACTCCAGTTTGAACCACTTCATGGAGCCCTTGGCTCCTACTCTGGTGTGACTGGACAAACAACAGGTAAGTATCCCCCCCTCTGTCCAGCCCCTACTCTGGAAGGGACCCCTGAGTTGTTCCAACAAAATTCCCTGAGGTACTTAAGGGATTACCTGTGGGTGGTTCCTTACATTTGTCATGGGACAAGACTAAAGACTGTATCTATGTCACTCTTTGACTACCTGGACTCTTGGACTTAGCTGGACTTTGCCTGAAATGGGGACTGCACCAAGAAACACTCCTGGTCTTGATTTTCTGCATGTCTTCTTTGATATCTGTATCTGTGCTTCTTCTGGGATCTTCAACAGATCGATGGGCATCAAGGACACTCGAAGTAATCTCCCTTGGAGTGAGGGAGTCACTCACCTGCATCTGCAGACACCGCAAAGAATCCGACGGGTCTGCTGCTCCTGTTGGCCTACGGACATCCCGAAGGTCAACAATGCAGATGGTGGTTCTGCAACTCCCTTGAGTCCTGACCTGCCCTCTATGCAGGTTTAAGGTCAGTATCCCACGCCAGAACTGCTGGGACTTCGACTTGCCATTGCCAAACGCTTGTTGCCTCTGCACTCCAGAGACCTTCAGGCTACAAGAAGCTCCAGCCTCCAGCATCTCTTCCCTCCAACGTCAGTGTCCTCACGGCATCCTTTGCACCGTGGGCCTTTGTTCTTGGTGAGCTGCTCAAGGGCCACTTGCGATAAATGTGTCCTCCTGGGGTCTTCTACTGCTTCAGTAGGCTCCCCTGCCTCCTTGAGTTCTTCCCAGACTCTCCTGCTTTTGGTGATTCCCATGGATCTTACTGATTCTTTGTTCTCCATGTCAGTTGTGGCTACCAAGACTTGCTGGCGCTCCTGACGGACACCGACCACCTTGTCACCGACATCCAACATGGGACAGCTTGTGCACGGCTCCTAGTCTTCCTCAGCTTTGGCTGGTCATTACAGCTGCAGCAACCAGGTCACCATAGACCCTACTGAACCTCCCAATATCAGTGGGCCTTGTGTCTTCGTGCTTCTGGTCACTCCCGAGTGGCATAGACTCTGTCTCCTCAGCTTGCAGGTTCTTCACTTGCAGAATCCACCCTTGGATTCCATCAGATTTCTTCACCTTCTTCTCAAGAGACATTTTCTTCCAAGGCTTTCATTGTTTCCAAAGTCTTGTCACCCCTATGCACCTGGCTTCCCTGGTGTAGTTAACCTGGTTCCCGGGGCATTCACGGGTGGGGTGGCTATCCAAGCTTCCTCCCTCGAAGGAAATTCTTTGGGGTCCTCTGAGAAGGGTCCTTCTTCTGCAAAACTGAAACTGCAACTTCTCCATTGACTTCCATTAGTCACATGGCTGTGTTCCTACTCTGCACAAAGCCTCTGTGGGGCTCCTGGGTACTTACCCTGGGTGGTGTATTGTGTACCCAGCTCGCCTGGGTCTCCTTCTCCAAATCATGTCTTCCTTTGCAGTTCCCACTCCACTTTCTTAGTAAGTGTTTTGGTCTCCCCCTGGAGACCACTGTGTACTATTTGAAATTGAATTATTTTGCTGTATTTGTGTTGATATATTAGGGTATGAGATATACCAATGTGTTAGTGAGTGTTGTATAATAAATAGACATTTTTATAAATACACTGTGTTTTTATTTTTCATTTAATCTACACTACATGATTAGATCTTGTAAAACAAACTGCTTAACACTCCTTCTGACTAAGCCTGAAGGCTGCTTGCCACAGCTACCACTTAGAGAGCTTCCTATGTTTGTCCAAGACCCCTAAAATCACAGTACAGGTTGTCTGGATTGATGCAAGGTGCTTCACTTAAATAAGTGTGTACCATATACTAAGCCAGCCTCCTACAGGTATTCACCAACTACAACGCCACACTGGAGGAAGAAAACATCTTCTTCCCAAGATGGTCCAGTTACTTGAATTCCCTATCTGAGGGAGCAGACGGGAATGTGCCTTATGATGCTGAGGATTGGACTATCAACCTCTCAGGGGAGAGGTGTTGGGTCAGGAAGGCTGGGTCACCCAGAACCAGGCGGTGGCGGCAGGCAATCCTCCTATCTACAGAAGCCCCTGTGCTGGGCTTGGACCAAATGCCCAAATGGACATCTGTGAGGGCTTTATTGAATGGCAACGGTTCAGAAGAAGACGCAGCAGGCTGAAGTACCTCTGTCAGGAGGTTAGTCCTGACTGCCACCGCTGGGAGCTCAAGGCTGAGGACCTCGGCTGCCCTCCTCACAACCACAGCATAGGAAGATCAATCCTCTATAGCCACGGTAGGGGGAGAAAGCAAGCCAGTGTCAGGGGACGTGTCCAAACCAGTGGCATCACCCAAGTCCATTCGCCAGTCGGGTTCCTCAAGCTGGTCAGTTAAAGGCTCCAGCGGCTCCTCCCAGTCTTATTCCTCAACTTCTGGCCCACAAGGTGTGCCAGGAATAAACACAGGCACAAAAATTGCTTCCAGCATCAGAATCAACATCGGTCCGTGTACACTTCGGAAATGAGGAAGGGGTCGGATTCAACCTGGGTCACAGTCGACACTGGCAGCATTCGAGATCTACCAGAATAGATCAGGATCAAGGCCTGGATCCACAGATACCCTCTGAAGCCGGGGCCAGATCCACCAGCATCAAAGCTTGAGGGACCATGACCGACTCTGTAGGGCCCGGAGGTGTGCCGGCGAAGCAGGGCTGCCCAAAAATGAGGGTCAAGGCCTCATTTATCTTCTGGATCTGGGCAGGAGCCGCTCCGGGTCCTGGAAAGGGTGGAAGGGGTGGATCCGTCTCAGAAGTAGGCTCCGGAGATTTTAAGTAATGACACTAGGAATCCCACGTCGTGTTGGTCGACCAACAGGGAGAAGTCAAAGAATGCCTTCGCTTCTTCGACTTCTTCTTGTGCTTTCCTGACTTACCCAAAGATCTCCTTGACGGCTTCAAGTGTGAAGAGTGTGGGTTCGGCCTCCATTCGAGACCTTCTCCTCGAATGAGAGCAACGCGGAGGCGAGCGCTGGGCATCCAGCAGCTTTCAGGGCCGATCCCGCAAAGCCTTTGGGTTCATGGCTGGGAACACGGAGCACGACTTCGGTCATGATCGCGCTCCAGACAACAGAGGCACATGAGGTGCGGATCTGTCAAGGACATCATCCTGTGGCAGGGACCACAGGGCTTGAAGCCGGACCTACGCTGGGACATCCTCGACGAAACCAGGAGTCTACGACTCAAAATAGACATCGACAAAAAGTCAAAAAAAGTTAGCCAAAAAGTGGCTGAAATAGCTCTCTGGATATGAGATAGGCTGGCATGGAAAAAGGAAAAACTGACGTCAGCCATATGGGCAGTGTCTATGTGTGTCCCACTATGTCATAGTAACGCCCACAACAGATGTGGAGCCAACCGACGTCACCTAACGACTCGCAAGGGTACTGCTGAAGAAAAAATCTCCTGGGGAACCTGGGGGAAATTCTAAGATAAGGAATCTACAACTAACAGTCTGTATCAGATGCACTTTGATTCCCTATTCGGAGGAACTGAACTGAGGTTATTAGGGTTTTCCTTGCTGGTAGACACCTTTATAAATAAGCTTTCAGGCATAGGATGACATATATGGAGCGCTGACAACGCTCCATGGTGACCTGGAATCTTCTGACAAAATTAGCAAAATCTTCTCCTCAAAGGCTTTACCTGCTGAGGAGTCAATGAGGGCTAGGAAAAATTGGGACACATTAGCTCCAACTGTGGAATGCTTTCAGAATTGGACGATAGTGGTGGAGCTGAATCCTTAGAACACTGACTGCACAACCTCTCCCTGGATCAGGAGCGGCAGGAAGTGGAGAATGCTCACTTGGATTTTTTGTGCTTGCTTCTAGACTTGTGTAGAAAGCTGGCTTAGTATATGGTGCACCCTGCACTAATCCAGACAACCCTTGCGAGGATTTTAGTGGTCTTAGACAATCATAGAAATATCTCTATGTGGTAGCTGTGGAAAGCAGCCTTCAGGCTTAGTCCTGAAGGAGTTTAAAGCAGCTTGTGTTACCAGTACTAATCACATACACAAAAAACCCACATCTGGATGACAAAAAAACACCTCAAACTCAATGCGCTCAATACAGACTTTCTCCTAATCTCCACACCACAAGGACACAGTGACACAGAAAACTGGATGAAACACTTAACAGCCTTCAACTGCAAACCTTGCATTATTGATTCCACAAGATCACTGGTAATAATACTCAACAAGAATCTCACCATGAGTTAACACAAGCACAGCCACCAGAGGAGCCAACTTGCATATGAACATTCTCAGAAAACTAAAACCCTTCTTCATAGACGACAACCTAAAAACTGCAGTTCAAGCTCTAGTTATACCCAGAATAGACAATGGAAATACAACCCTATGTGGCTTGCAGAGATCCAGGCTGGCTCCTCCAAGAGCCTCACTCAACGGGGCTGCAAAATTCATCAGATGGCTTCAAAAAGAACAACACACCAGACCTTCAACGAGAACTGACAACATTTATGATCTCCTGTTGGCTACTCATATCCATGTGAGTAGTTCTCTCCTTTTCTTTTGATGTAACATTTGTAAAGTGGTCTGATACCCTCAACAATCTAGTTTGCGCTATATAAAACTTTATAAATAAATAAATATAGTGTAGGTTAAGTAAAAAAGAACCACACAGTGTAGGTATAAAACTATGTATTATAAACACTCAGTAACACATTGGTAAATCTCCTACCCGGAGAGATAATCACAATTCAAACAATACTTCAATAAAAACAGGTAAGTAGCACAAATACACAGTGGTCTCCAGGGGTAGACCAAACCACATACTAATAAAGTGGAATGCAAACTGCAACCAATGTCGAGACTGGAACCAGAAGACTTAGAAGAGCTGGAGACCCAAGGAACCACCTAAGAGAAGTACTCAGGAACCCGACGGAGGCTGTGTGCAGAGTGGAGTCACAACTGCATACACCATACAAGTCAATGGGGAAGTCGCAGTTGAAGTTTCCAAGAAGAAGGACTCTTCCCAGAGGACACTGAAGTCCGAAGGACGTCAGGAGCAGCAGACTCGTCAGCTTAGTTGCGGTGCCTGCAGATGTAGGGGAGTGACTCCTCTTCTCCAAGGGTGATTTCTGCGGGCGTCTTTGATGCCCACAGGCCTGGAGAAGAACCTGGATGGAGCACAAGCACAGGCGACGCAGAAGACTGGCAGGAAGACGAAACCAGGAGCAGCAGGAGTCTTCCAGATGCGGTCTCAGTTCCCACAAAGAAATCTAACGAAGTCCAACATGCCCAGACTGTTGAAGATTAAGTGACTTAGGATCTGAATCTTGGCCAATGAAGAATCTGGAGAGCCACCCACAGATAAGCCCTTAAGTACCCAAATGGAAAGGGTTGAGATGATTCAGGGGTCCCTCCCACAGGAGAGGCTGGACAGATGGGATAATCATCCCATGTCCTTTGTCCAGTTTTGTTCCAGAGCTGGAGCCAACAGCTCCCTGAACTGATTCCAACTGGAGTATGCAAGGAGGGCATCAAATGTGCCCTTCAAAGCACTCTAGTGGCGCAGGCAAGCACCCCCACCCCAGCCCAATACACTAAGACCTGTCTAGTGTACTGTCTACACCTCCATGTGACAGGAAACCTATAGTTCTACCTTCTCCTGCTTGAGCCTGGCTCAGCAGCAGGAGGGCAGAATCGTCTTTGTAGACAGCAGCATTAGCTTGCTGTTAGACCCTGAAAGGCTGGTACCAGGAATACAAGGGCACCCTATGGGTGCTCCCCCCAGTACATGGGATCATACTTCCAACACTGGAAGCAGTGTTGGGGTAGGAGTCCAACATGTTTGATACCAAATATTGACCGGTTTTGGTGCAGCCAATATAAAGTTAGACATTTTGTAATTGACTTGATGTTCACTATATGTAGAAAATGGATGACCACACTTACTAAGCCTATAGAATGGACTCATAGGTTTGTAGTGGGTGCCCTGCTCTAGCAGGGCAACCTCACACTGATAACCAAGCACCTTGCCGTCAGGATTGAAAAGGCCTACCTTAGGGGTGACTTATAGGTTTTAAGTGCAGTTACCTCAGATATGAGGAAACACACATCTAGCACCAGCTCACACAGGCCTCAATGGTAGACCTTTAGTCACAGTTTGAGTAGTCTCTAATGGATGGCATAATACATTCTGCAGTTCATGTAAAACCCCTGATGTACCTATGCCCTGGGTACCTTAGTACCATATACTAGGGACTTAGAAGGGTACACCAGTAGCTAATTAGGAAGGTACCAAAGAACTTACCATAGTCCAATTTAGGGACAGAGCACAGTGACAGGGGTCCTGATTAGCAGGATCCCAGTCAGACAAGCCAGGAAACAGAATGACACCAACAGAAAGTGGGGGTGACCATAAAAGCAGATTCTACTTGCCTACAACTTGTTTTTTTTACTTCATCTGGAACTTACCCGGAGAATGTACTCTGGACCAGCAATGAAACTTGGATGGGGAGAGTGCCTGGGACTTAGTTCATAAACAATCTCGCTTCTTGTGTTTACTGACCTACAGCTTTGGTTGATGCTCTCTCCTAGTCCATAAAGGAGATCTTGTCACAGAAATCTGAGCATGCTTGGAGGTTAAGTACAAAAGGCAGATGACATCCTCATCCTTTTTTAACATCAATTTCCATCAGGTACGACATGGTTTAAAGGCTGTATATTACCTTAACACTGAAAAGGTGAGGAATATGTGATTACAAGTACTAATCAGAATTTTCACCTACAGATAATATGGGACAAATATGCATAATATTTTTTTAATGATGCATTCAAACCCATTTCAGAAAAGGCAAGCCTGGTCTTAGAAAAACATTTTTGTGAATTGGAAAAATTCCATTTACAACTTACATCGAATCCTTGTAGCCGTCCAACATTCATCATATCATTACACCGTTTGGGTATGACGGACATAACATCCAAAGCTCTCTGAAGAAAACAAAGGATGAATACCAACCATTATTCAGAACTTTTTGATAAGGCTATGCAATTTTTACATTTGTTTGTCATCTGTACTCGGTGATGTCAACATAGAAGGATAATACGGCTTGAATTATTCATTTTTTAATAGAAACTTAGGTAATTCGTTACAACACCTTCTAAATGGGATCCTGGCCATTTGAAAGCCAAGCATTCCAAAATAAGCCATACATTTCCAAAAGCAACTAAATAGTTTTTGGAACTCATAGAATGATTAACCCCAGGTGGAGACCTCCGCTCTGCCCGTGGAGATTTGCCTCCTAGGCATTCCGCTGAGAACGCGGAGTAGGCAAATCTCCGCACACTCTCAGCGGAGCAGAGTTGGTCAGCCCACGCCTCAACCCCCTAAATTAACAATTAATTCTACATGACTTAAAATTAATTTAAAAACACTGACCTGGCATGCGGCGTACCCGGGCTGCCCTCCTCCTCCTCGTCTATGTAATTCTTTGAGAAAGCTGTGCATGCGCGTACGCCTGCGCAAGCGCATTTCTCGACAAGAAATGCGCATGCACGTGTGCGCCCTTGTGCAGTTTTTTCAAAGAATTACCCAGAAGGCGAGGAAGAGGAGGAGGGTAGCCCGGGTACTCTGCATGCCAGGTAAGTGGTTTTCATTCAATTTTAAGTCATGTAGAGGCACAAGTTACTACATGTGTAACGATATATCTGTAAGAGACATTAGTTAGTGATAGATTCCTCACCATAGAATATCCCCCGGCGTCAGGTTGGATCTGGAAAGTTTTTCATCAGCAGTACCCCTGCGCTTCGCTAGGTGGCGTTGTGCGGCTTCGCGTCCGTCGCTGGCGTCATAAGCGCACATTTGGGACCGGAGCCATGGCCAGACATTTGGAACATGACCGGGAGTCATGGTCGACCTCCAGACAGTAGAGACAGACGCCATGGGGGTCGGCCACCGACATCGTACAACGACAGGCCCCGCAGGATTTAAATCTAGGCATCCCTATGTGGCACCAGGAGTTAAAGACTCAAAAGAAGTAGAGACAAAAGTCTCAAAAAAGTTAGTCAAAAGGTGACTAGGGTAGGTGCTCTAACCGGATCTGCACTTGCTGCCACGGAAAAAGAAAGAACTGATGTCTGCACGCATGGGTGGCACCTAAGTAGTCTTCGTGATTTCATCTCGGCGCTTACAACGCCAGCAACGGACGCTGAGCCACACGATGCTACCTACAGACACGCAGGGGTACTGCTGACGAAAAACTTTCCAGATCCAGTCTGACGCCTGGGGATATTCTAAGGTAAGAAATCTATCACTAACGTGTCTCTTTCAGATTTAATTGTTAATAAGGAGGGGTGGAGGCAGGTGGTGTAGCATAGCGGAGGTCCACAGAGTTTGTTTGCAACTTCATGGACCGCCGCGTAGCCCCACTGCGCCCACTACGCCCGGGGTTACGAATGATTAGATTTTGGGAAAAATATAGTTCCATAACTTGAAGAAGAAAATACTGTCAGCAAAGGTGAAGACAGGACTGATGCAAGGCTTGCTCTTATTCATAAATACTTAGACGTTTTGACATCACCCTCCCGCTTCATGCCTTCAATGCTTCAGAGCCAGAGGGACTTGGAATATAAGGAAATGTGTCCCTAATGAACTTTTAGATTCTTAGGAGACTGGGCTCAGCACTGTAAACCTGGTAACACTTGAAATCCAGAAGGCTTGGGGTGTGCTTTGATCAAGGCAATTCCCCTCAATCTCATAAGACAAACGCAGAGTCTATGGGGAAGAAACCATTGTGAGCCACTGATTTTAGAAACAAAGTTTGAGCTGTACATTTATTTTATTCAACAATGGGGTAACTACGTCACTTGATTAGAAGGTGCAGTTCCCTCACAGAGCACCATTGAGTCTGTAACGGGCTCACCTGTGGCAGGTTGGGACGGCCACTGGATGATGCAGAGCAGAAGTCTACATCCTGAAAATCTTATCTGGGTATGGGAGGGGACCCTCCAGGTTGGGGACTAAAAGACATAGTGGAAAAATCAAGACTGCATAAAAAAAATTAGTAGCCTTATTTAACACCTGATTGAGTCTGGAATATTATCGAATCCATAGACAAGATGAGGTAGCAAAAGGTCAGACAATTCTAAAATACATTAAGGAATTGTGCTTTGCAAACTTTGACAAAGTAGAGATGATGGTCAGAAGAAAACAGACACCAGTAGTTGATCCACACAAAGTAACTACATCAAAACCTGAAAAACTAAAATCAACTATGAAAAATATATAAAGTATTACGCTGCAGAACAAATTGTGAAAACGTCATGTGGAAGAAGCAGCAGCAGTAAACTCTCTGCAGCCTACTAACGCCACTTCTGGGCTCTTCCTTTGCTACATTTTTCAACTTTACAGACTTTACTCACCATTAGTTAATTTTTTTTAAAATAAAACCTTGGATTTACAGCATCTCTAAGGAGGAGGACGGAGAGGCATGCATAACGTAAGATATTATAAAATCGCCTTTGACAAGAGCGAAAACTATCTTAATTTTTTTAAAAATAAAACCTTGGATTTACAGCATCTCTAAGGAGGAGGACGGAGAGGCATGCATAACGTAAGATATTATAAAATCGCCTTTGACAAGAGCGAAAACTATCAGAGGAGTTGGCAACAGAGTAAGACATAGATGGTTGAAAAATGCACATTCTTTTTTAATTTTTCCATTCTGTAATACAAGACATTACCTCGGAGTTTTACAAGGTCAGCTGGTGAACAGATTAGCGCAGACGTATGTTCCTTCGAAGTACAGAAGTCAGCTTCTCACAGAAATTCATTAAGTTTCCCTGATCCACATCCAGTAGATGAAATCTTTATCAGACCATACAGGAATATGGACTTGCCATAGTCTGTTCAAAACCTGATGTCAAACTACTCCTGGCTTCAAAGTAGGCTTTGAATCATGCCAGTACCATATTCTAAAATGCCTCCCAGGCATCCTCACACAGGATTTTTGGGGCTTGTTAACACAGTACTGTGTTCATGGCGAATTAGGACCTCAAAATTTGGGTCGGAGAACTTAGGATTCTTCTTCTTTGAATCTGTTAATCTCTTCCAGATAATTCATTGGCTTGATAAAAAGCAGTAACAGTCAGTGGATGCTTTCCTACAATGTTTTTGGGGGGTGTCAAGGTTTGCTCCTAATGACAAGGCTCTTGACACTAACTTTGAGGTTTTTGTGGCTGTTACCATAACAACTGTTCTTGAAGTTAAACCAGTGGGTTAAAACTGAAAAACAGGAATAATAGGAGTACTTCAATGAATACTGTAAGGGAGTAATTGATTGTTTGAAGACTTGGGCAACATATCTATAATTATCTTTTCGTTTCTTGACTTTTCTGACTGACATAAAATAATTTGAGTTGTATTGTTGAACTCTAAGTGAACCGACTAATACCTGTTTAGGAAAATCAAAACAAAGAGGAGCTAGGAATGCAGCTAGAGGCATATCAGGCACAGCCATAAAAAGCTTGAGAGTTCCACTAGGTATTTTCACAATGTTAGAAATGGGATCCCTGGTTGGCTGAGGCTTGCGGCAAAGCCAGGCGGACACCACCACTCTAGTCAGGGCAAGGGAGTTACACGCCAAAGATAACCCCTGCTAACCCCCTTGGAAGCTTGGCACGAGCAGTCAGGCTTATCCCGAAGGCCTTGTGTAAAGCATTTGAGCACACACACAGCAACATCTCAGGCACACTACAAAAGGAACTCCACACAAGGTTATATAACAAAATAGCCTTTGTATTCTCAGAACACATTAGAATAGTAAACACATAACATATCTTTTTTTTAATGATAAAAATACTTTATTTGATTTGGTTTAAATCATACAAAGAGCGGGTTAACCGCTAAAAACACGTAGACACTTGTGACTTAAAATTCACATGTAAATACTAGTTAGTTAGTAAACTTTCCAGTTAAAACATTTTGATCATTAAAACAAAGGAAAGCAAAGGAAAACAGTATGATTAGTGCCTTTTAGTCTTATAGAGTTGTTCTAGCTCTGATTCTTGTACTTATATTTGCTTCAAAGTAAATGTCTAAGCATTTTCTGGATCGAGTTCCGTGTCTTTCTTTTCTAGCGCTTTTGCTGCTAGACTTAAAAACTTTAAGGATTTACATGCCAATTGCGCTGTTGATCCTCCTAAACATTTTATTACTGCGGATCTGCATGTCCTTATCTGCTCTTTTTTCAATAGCGGCCGCAGCAGTTTTCTCCGTTCGGATAGTAGTGCCGGACAAATACAAAGTAGGTGGAGCACTGATTCTTCACCTTGTCCGCAAAGGCGACAGTCCATTGAAAGCCAGGTACGTTTCCATTTGGGAGTTAAATCTTTAGTTGGATACACTCCTAATCTCAGTAGAATTAATTGCTGTTTCATTCGATTTGCAAAGTGTTCCGAAAAGTATGGTTGGGGCTTTAGCTTTTTATATATCGGCAACACCGTCCATGCATTTGTTTTCGTGGACAACGTGGCTTTATCCTGGTCTCGGGACATTTGGTTAACTGATTTGTTGGCCAATTGTTTAAACTCCGAGTAGGACGGTGTGGTGTACCATGCTTCCTCTAACTTTAGAGCCTCAATCGATTTTTTTAGGAACGAATAGACCAAATTGGTCAGTTTTGATTGCTTTTCGACCTCCAACCAGCAATAATGTACCAGGGAGTCGTCCTCTGCTGCCCGCATTCTCCAATAGTATTTGACCAGCGCTCCCTGTCTTGCCATGGTCTGATTTTTTTAGCCCAAATTGAAGTCTTATCCGGTCTTGTGAGATATGGCGCGGGATGTTAAAAAGTTTTTTTAAAGAGGCTGGTTTGGGCGATATTCAAGGATGTTGCATCCTTTACATGTAATAGTTCGGAACCGTATGTAATTGCAGGTAAAATTTTTGAAGCCACGACCTTTAATAAGTGGGTAGTGGAGCTGTCACTAAGTTTTTTTTGCAAGGTTTTAAATGCAAACAGTAGTTGTTTAGCTTTTGTTTTCCGATGTTCTTGGTGCTGCTTGTAATTAAGATGGCTATCCAGAGTTAATCCCAAGTACTAATATGTCTCCTCGCGGTCCAAACTGTTGCTGTTAATCGTCCAAATGAATTTTGTTATTTTTTTCTGTGGACTGGAAAAGCACATGACATTTGTTTTTTTAAAGTTTATCTGTAGTTGGTTTAGGTCTGTGTATTCTGCCAGTTTGTTTATTAGTCGTTGTAGGCCACGAGGCGTTTGGGAGAGCAGCACAATATCATCTGCGTATTGCAGGCTTGCTGTTCTCGCATTCCCCAATTTTGGAAGATCGCCTAGTGTTGAACGTAAGTGATTGTCTAGGTCAGGTGTGTATATATATTAAATAAACAGGGGACCAAGACGCACCCCTGTTTTAGACCATTGGTGGTAGTAATTTTGTTTGTTAGACTTCGACCATCTCCCATTTTTATTTGAACCCATGTTTTCGAGTAAAGGTCGATGATTGCATTCAATAAATTTGTAGGTGCACCCCAAGATTCCATTTTTGCCCCCAAGGCTTGTCTTGGGACCTTATCAAAGGCCGCCTTGAGGTCCACGAAACACGCATACAATACTTTGGAATTTGTGATGGATTGGTTGGCCAGGAGTGTAACGGCGGAAATGTTTGCTAAAGTGCCCATTCCAGCTCGAAAGCCTGTCTGTGTGTTGGGGATCAGTTTGATGTTATCTACCCAGTATTCTAGATCCTTAAGGAGGTTTGCAGCGTAGATTTTTGCCTCAACGTCTATGAGGGCTATCAACCTATAGTTTAAGGGATTTGATCGAGCCCCTGATTTAACTATTGGATGCAATATACTTCCTCGCCAGGAGTCGTGGATGGTGTGAGATTCCACGATATTGTCGAACAGTATGGCTAGATGTTTGGACCAAAATTGTAAGTCTTTTTTTAATAGGGCGTTCAGCAGACCATTAGGTCCCGGCGCCCCATCTGATCTCTGCTTTTTTATAGTATTCATTACTTGTTTTTGTGAGATCTGGCTGTCGACGACTAATTGGTCTGACCCTGATGTTTCCGGATAATTTTGCTGCAATTTTCCTTCCTTTTGTTTTTCTTGTGAGTTGCTGTGATGTT
Source organism: Lissotriton vulgaris (assembly GCF_964263255.1). NCBI lineage: Eukaryota > Metazoa > Chordata > Amphibia > Caudata > Salamandridae > Lissotriton > Lissotriton vulgaris. The sequence continues at coordinate 1,081,301,817 of NC_141691.1, read as the reverse complement.
TCAGGTGCGGGTTGCTAGTCGTATGAATTAGGGCCTGCGAAGTTCGTATCAGTGTCTCTACCTTCCTCTGCTCTCTTGTTGGAATCTCACTGATGGTACTATGGTGTGTTTGTATCGCCTTCCCTATTTCATTTTCAGTAGTAGCTCTGAGGTCTGTCTGTGAATTATATGTGGCTTCTATGTGAGCTCGCCATGCATGCTCGGCTATATCAGAGTTAAAATGCCGATTTTTCCCATTGGATAAAACATTAATCTGGGCCCAGAACTGCTTAGAATTTTGTTGTCGACTTACATAGAGCATTTTTGTCCAGAGCTGCTCATTGTATTTACGTTTAGCGTCCCGAGTCTCTCTTTTAGGTCACTTTTCATTTGATTAATAATTGTCAGGGCCTCCGGGAAGGTTGTTGACCATGAGTTCGCGCTTGTCTCAATACTTTGTTTAATTTTGTTTTTTTTGTCCTTAGCGCTTTAGTGTACCATTTTATTCAGAAAAGGGGGTGGTGATGGACAGAGTATCTGAATTAAACAGAACACTCATACCCAGTCAACAGATCAGGGCTTGATCCATCACCGTTTTTTAGCTCACTGCACCATCCCAGCTCAGAACCTGGCTATATGCAAATTAGTCTGTCCCTGGCCCAGTGCATCATGGGAACAGGGCAGACCAAACTACCAAGCCAATTCTTGTACTGGGAAGGAAACAAGCTTCCGGGGACCGGTTTCTGGCATTACAGCCATCTTCGGCCCGGCTTGCTTGAATCCTGATAGTGCAATGAGCAAGGGACTCACATGTAAATGTAAATGTAAATGTATTTGAGCTTATATAGCGCACAGCTACCCACAAAGGGTTTCCCGGCGCTTGCTTAGGGAACCCGTCCTGGTATTCCCCTGTGAGATAACCCCGGCAGGGTATCCACAAGGTGAAAGCCAGGCATCCCGCCGCGAGGGGCCGTTGTGGAGATTAAGCAAGCTATTGCCCAGAGTCGCAGAGTGTGAACCCGTGAGTTGAGAAGGCACCGGAGCGAGAATTATCGAGTCCGTGGAATTTTTTTGAGCCCAAGACCCGCCGAGGCGGGGAATTGAACCCTGGTCCAGGGCTGATCTCAGCATCCGGGTCTGCCGCCTCTAACCCCTGAGCCACACTTCTCCACGAAGTGTGCACAGAGCAGACCAAACTACCAAGCCAATTCTTGTACTGGGAAGGTCCCCGGTAGCTTGTCTCCTTTCTGGTGAAGAATTGGCTTGGTAGTTTAGTCTGCCCTGTTCCCATGATGCACTGGGCCAGGGACAGACTGATTTGCATATAGCCAGGTTCTGAGCTGGGATGGTGCAGTGAGATAAATAACGGTGATGGATCAAGCCCTGATCTTTGGACTGGGTAAGTGTGGTCTGCTTAATTCAGACACTCTGTTCATCACCACCCCCTTTTCTGAATCGTTTTTGGCCACTATAGGTGTGGCAGGGTATACTCAGACATGAGTCCCTTTCTCACTGCACCATCAGGATTCAAGCAAGCCGGGCCGAAGACGGCTGAAATGCCAGAAACCGGTCCCCGGTAGCTTGTCTCTTTTCTGGTGAAGAATTGGCTTGGTAGTTTAGTCTGCCCTGTTCCCATGATGCACTGGGCCAGGGACAGACTGATTTGCATATAGCCAGGTTCTGAGCTGGGATGGTGCAGTGAGATAAATAACGGTGATGGATCAAGCCCTGATCTTTGGACTGGGTAAGAGTGGTCTGCTTAATTCAGACACTCTGTTCATCACCACCCCCTTTTCTGAATCGTTAGTGTACCATTCTGACACACTGATCCGGGCCGCTTTTTGTTTTTTGGAGCAGTGTATGAACATTCTGTGCAAGCTGTTAACTAAGGACTCCCAAGCCTCTATCCCCAATGGTTTTGCACCTATGGTGGTCACTTTCTACTCTTTCTATTATTTGAAAGTTTGCAATACTAGGGAAAAAGTCTGGGTCAGCTAAGGTGAAGTCAATGGTTGCTCCTGATTTTGCCGTCACTCTTGTGAAAGCTGCCGGGCTATCTTGCGGGCCTCGACCATTTAGAGTGTATAATGCTTGTTTGTCTAACAGTGCGGCGCATTTCTTACCCGATGTATCACGTCTTGTTGTATTATTGCTCCTGACGGTTATTCCATTTGGTAGGTTTTTATCTTGGGCTTGCATCAAGTTCATGTTAAAGTCACCGGACAATATTATGTGGGTGTATTGCCTTTAAAGTTTTGATAGTGGCGGCCAGTTGTTGGATGTGTCTCCCCTTATGCTTATGGGCTGGGTGGATGTAAACATTCATTATTATCAATGTGCAAGTAATGTTAACTTTGAATTTAATGCATTGCATCCAGCTCGAGTCTAAATCAATGTTTTCTTCTTCCCATCGGATTTCTGTAGCAATGTATATTGATAGCCCACCCTTGGCTCTTCCGTGTGCTGACTCCTTTTTAGCTAGATTTAAATGTTCTTTATAGCCTACAATCGGCGTATGTGTTGTCTGCCAGGTTTCCTGCAGCAGCAGTATATCATACTGTAGAATAAAGTCAGCGAAGTCAGTTTCTCCTATTTTAGACGCTAGGCCATTCACATTCCAGGAACAGATGTTAATGTCCTGCGCTGTGTTTGATTTTGTTTGGGATTTTGTTCATGCAGCTCCTTGTTGTGTAATTGGTGATCTCCAGTATTGGTTGACCTCTTTTTGAGTTTTGTCTGGATGTAAAATTGTAATTGTGATTTGTCTTGTGAATTTGGCGTCATCCTCTATTTGATCGTGAGTCTCTGGGCCTCTTGCTCCTTTTAGGATACCCTCTATACAGTTCCACCTCTTTTAGTTCTATACCCCATTCTGCAAATACCTCCTTGTGCCTCAAGATCTGTTCAGTGACTGAATAGTTTATCCAGGTAGCTTTTGTTTTTTCGACTCCTGTTTGGCTGGTGGTAGGTTTGAATTCAATTCTTACCAGGTCACTAGATGTTATATGGCTCAGGGCTAGTAAAGATTTGAGTAGCTTTATGATTGTACTTCGATTTAGTATGTCATGGGTTCCTCTCGATTTATAATGTGGAATCAATTCTATCTGACTTTGAGCCGTGGGCAATTGTTTTTTATCGCAATCGATCGAAATCCCTGATAATAGTTCTGTTGTGTCTTGTCGGTGTGTTTTGCCGAGCTGGACTGATTTGACTTGGTCTTGTTGTGTCTTTTCAAATATACTCTATTGTACGTTGGAAATCTGGGTTGTTTTGCTTTTCATTATTGTTATTTCTTGTCCGCGTTTCGCCTTTCCCACTTGTTGCTATTTCCTGCGCCGTGGTTTCTTTTTCCTTTATGATTGGGTCCTTGGAGGTTTGCGTTGTGTCTGATTTTACGAGTTCTTTGTTTTTTGCTTTATCATTTTCCTTCTCAGCCGATGACTTAAATATATCATACATTTTATTGGTTGACAAGTTTCCATTTTTTATTTTGTTTTTTCCGTCGTGACTTCTTGTGGCTGCGTTTTCTTTTAATTCCGAGATTTTATGATTCGTCATGCTCGATGGCTCACTGCCACTCGAGTTATTTTCATCCAGTCTTTTCTGGGTTGATGTTGGCGAAATTTGTGAGGTGACTTTGTTTATTTTACTTTTCCTTGCTCTCCTCAAGCGTTTACGTTCCCGTTTTGAAAGAGGTTTTGCAAGGGTTTCTTGTTCTTTGCTTTGTGCCGATTCCTTCAATGAAATGCTTTGATTCGGGGATGGTGTTGAGCTTTCTAAGTGCGGATGTTCCACTGGTCATTCCCAGTCTCTCTCTATGACTGGCAGGTTATTTCCCTCTTTTAATGGTTTAATGTTGATGGTAAGGGTGTACTTTTTGATTCAGTCTACCTTCTTAAGCTCTCCTTCCGTAGGAGTTGTGGAATTTAATTGTGTTTCCCTTACTGCCCCCAGCAACTCTGACATTATAGTCGGGACTGTTGCAAGTTTGTCGATTATTTGATGGCAATGACACGTGTAATAAGTAAAGTGCCGTGCTTGTTGCACCTTTGTTATCATGGCATTTAAGTCATGTAGTTTTTGATCTATTCCCTGCACATATAAAGCTAGTGCGTTTAGTAGCTCAACTTGAGTGTCCAGCTTGTCCGCGTGATAAGTTGCTGCTGATCCAATCGTCTTCATGGTGCCAAGTAACTGATCCCAAAAAGGTCCTGTTGATGGACTTTCTTGTTGTTCCTTGGGGTATTGTCCCTCTTGTTTCTTGGTACATCGACCTGGTGAGGGTGATTTTTGGGGTTCTGGGTAGCTGGCTAGGTTGACTGGTTCAGTTTCATGGGGTGGTCTGAAAGGTGATCCATTTATCTTGCTTTGACATGACATCTGCGTCAAATGTTGTGCTATTTAGGGTTGCTTGCTTGGTAGTTTCGAATTTATGGCAAGTTGTTCCTGTACGTTGGTTATTTGACCCGTGAACTGGACAAATGGTAGATCAGGCTGTGGGTCTACAGGTGTGTTTAGTATTGCATGCGAGCTGTCCAAGCTGTCATAACTGTCCTGCTCAAGCGCCAGGTTACCATCCTGGCTCTGTTCTTCACAAGGCTGCCAAGCAGTTTGTTGGGCTGTTTGAAGCTGTTGGTTTTGCTGCCTTAGTTGATTTGTTTGTGCTTTGCAGGTCCATTGTTTGGGTATAAGTGCCGACTCCCATTTAAATCCCCGTTCATTATGTACTACGGCCTGAATGGCCTGTTGGTGGAGTCCATGATGAGCGAATAATGGGCTCTTAATAGATTTAGTACAAATTCCATCCTCCGACACAGACAGTTTAAGGCCCTTATGCTCTGCGTCCTCAGTGCTTATTGACCTACTGACTTTGTCCTTATGTATCTCATTGTCTGCGCTGCCCCCCCTGTACTTGTACTCCTTGGCTTATTTTGCCTCCTTTGCTTCATTTGCTGCCTTGTGCATCTTTTGCTTCCCTGGGGATAAGCTGCGACATACTTTTAAGAAATCGGTGATGAGAGCCCGTTTGCTGCTTTTGATGTTGGTTTTAATAGGGGAGCCGGTTAACTTGATAGGGGTATGGGTATTGTTGTTTAATTGTGTTTGCTCCTTTTCTGTTTTGCCCCCTGTATCCTGTTTACAGTCTGGTTCCAAGAACTGTTCCTGTTCCCTTTCTCTTGGCTTACTGAGCTTTCCGATTCTAGTTTGTCCTATGTTTAGTCCTTTGTTAAGTCCTCCCCCTCCTCTCCCTCTTTTTCAGATTTCAGGTGCTGGACGCCTGGTGCCCCCCTTATTTTCCCTGATCTCATGGTGGTCTGTTGCGTACTCTTGCGCAAAAAGTTTTCTAATTCTGGGGTGATTCAGGGGTACTAGGCAGCTAGCTTGATACTGCTACTTCCAGGGGTTTCTGGTCCTCTGGTGCATACCCTGGGGACCGGCGTACCTTACCTTAACTTATGGGGAGGTTGCTGGCGCTGGTGCTGGTGTTTTTTGCTGTGTTTGCTGTCAATGCTGCTGTCACTGCTCCATCCAGTGTGGGGGTGTCTCACACGGCCGTTTCTTTCACAGCCGCAGCAACTGACGGGGGCTGCAGCTTTATTATTCTAGCCTCTGCCTCTCCTCACGTTGCTCCTGTTGCCCCTGCCGCTGTACTTATACGTTAAAGATCTTGCGGCTTGCAGCTCCTACCGCTGCTGGAGGGTGCTGGAGGGTGATGGAGGTTCGCGGCTCCTGCCGCTATGGGGCCCTCGTGGCTCCTGCCAATGCCAATGTCGCGCGCTCGCGGCTCCTGCCGCTGTGTAGGGTGTGGTGGTTCACGGCTCCTGCGCTATGAAACCCTTGCTGTGGAGCCCTCCTGCCGCCCCGGAGCGCTCGGCGGGAGGGAGGGGGGGATTCGCGGCTCCTGCCTGCCGCTACAGAGCCCCGCTGTAGGACGCTGTGGGGCGCTGTGGGGCGCTTGCGATTTGCAGCTGTGCGAGGCAGCCGAGACCGTTACCGGGGAGCTTGCTGCTGCCCTCCGCCTGCCGCTTTCCTTTTTTTTTTGGAACCTACGGCTGCCACTGGATTTCGCCACCGAAAAGCACAGAGGCTGGACGCTTGGATTGTTTTCACCGAGAACGAGGGTCGGTGAGACAGCGTCCTCCTCGCCTCGCCTCCACTCCTCGACTCCTCGCTCGTCCTCGGAAATGGGCGTTACCAGAAGTCTCCGAAGTAGCGCATTGACAAACCAAGATAACATATCATAAACATAAGACCAGTAATCCCTGGTAACGGCTGTACTCAGCATCAGCATGTAGCATAAGTTACTTACTTGTGTAAGAGACATTAGTTAGTGATAGATTCCTTACCTTAGAATAACCCCAGGCGTCAGGCTGAATCCGGAAAGTTTTTCTGCTTAGCAGTACGCCAGTTGGTGGCGTCCTGCGGCTCCGCGTCCGTCACTGGCATCGTATGCGCCAAGATGACGTCACGGAGAGTACTTAGGCGCCAACCCTGCGCACTGATGTCAGTTCTGTACGCAACTATTCCATGCCAAAGCGCAGAGCCATGCAAGAGACTGAAAATTGGTGCATAAAACTAGGGCCCTAAAAGGGGATGACTTTAACACTAGTAATGAGTTTGCAGAACGGGGAGGATGGGAGGGGCGGTAAGGAATCTATCACTAACTAATGTCTCTTACAGATATATCGTTACACAAGTAAGTAACTTGTGCATCTGAAAGAGACACGTTAGTGATAGATTCCTTACCTTAGAATAGATACCCCAGCAATACCAACCACGGTGGTGGGTCTGCGAACAAGATTACACCAGAAAGTCACGGAGCACAGAACGCCCAAAGAAGCCGTCTCTCCGGACCTGACTGTCAAGGCAGTAGTGCTTGGTAAATGTGTGCAGAAAGGCCCACGTAGCTGCCTGACAAATGTCCTGCAAGGGAACGCTGCGTCCCAGGGCAGTAGTGGCTGCAGTTGCCCTGGTTGAATGGGCACACAGACCCACAGAAGGCTCCTTCCTGGCCAAGGAGTAACATGCTTTGATGAACAAAACGACCCACCGGGAGATGGTCTGCTTATGTACAGCCCGACCTTTTTTGGCACCCACGTAACCAACAAAAAGCTGATCATCCACCCAGAACTGCTGTGTACGCTGCAGATAGAATGCAAGCGCACGTTTTGGGTCCAGACAGTGGAACCTCTCCTCTTCCCTTGAAGGATGCAGAAAAAAGGTGGGCAAAGTGATGGTCTGCCCGATGTGGAAGCGCGTGACAACCTTTGGTAGAAAAGAAGGACGGGTCCTTAAAACCACCTTGTCCGGATGAACAGAAAGGAAAGGAGGCTTGGAAGAAAGGGCCTGGAGCACACTCACTCTTCTGGCAGAGGTGATAGCAACCAGGAAAGCCATCTTTAGAGTGAGAAGACGCAAAGGACAGTTATGAAGGGTTTCAAAGGGAGCGTACATCAGAAAAGTCAAGACGAGATTTTAGTCCAACTGAGGCATTATGAAGGGCACGGGTGGAAACGTATGCGTAATGCATTAAAGAAAACGGTTAACAACTGGGGACCTATAAAGAGAAGGTTGATCTGGAAGCCGTAGAAAGGCGGAGATGGCCGAAAGATAACCTTTGACAGTACCCAGAGCAGAGCCCTGCTGGGCCAAAGAGAGAAGGAACAGAAGAACCTCAGAAAGAGGGGCAGAAAGGGGATGCACAGCCTTCGCTGTGCACCATGCCGCAAATCTGTTCCACCTGCAGGCGTATACCGTTTGGTTGGGGGACGCCTGGCTGCCAGAATGACATCACAGACTTCAGGAGGAAGATCGAAAGGTGTCAACTGTTGCCGCTGAATCTCCAAGCATGGAGGCGGAGGCTGGACAGCTTCGGGTGGAGGACCGTCCCTTGCTGCTGCGACAGAAGATCCTCCCGAAGAGGCAGATGGATCGGGGATCGATGTTCATACTGAGTAGCTCGGGATACCATACTCTTCGAGCCCAGTCCGGAACCACAAGAATGACTTGGGCCCGGTCGCGCCTGATCATCTTCAGCACTCTGGGCAGAAGTGGTATAGGCGGAAAGGCGTACAACGGACCGCAACTCCACTCACGACGAAAAGAGTCTCCGAGCAAGTGCCGCCTTGGAAATTCCAACGCGCATACCTGATGACATTGAGCGTTCTCTTCGGTGGCGAATAGATCTAACCAAGGCTCTCCCCACTGTTGAAAGAGATCTTGCACCACGTCCGAGTGCAGACGTCATTCGTGATCCATCAAGCATCGGCGGCTGAGTTCGTCTGCCCTGGCGTTCAGAGGACCCGCCAGGTGTTGAACCACCAAGGTAATGCCTTGATGTTCCATCTATGTCCAGAGGCGCAGAGCCTCCTGACATAGAGTCCAGGACCTCACCCCGCCCTGTTTGTTGCAATACCACATGGTGGTGGTGTTGTCCATGAACACCTGCACTACACTTCCCCGACAGACGGAAGGATGCCTTCAGTGCAAGCCGGATCGCCCGCAGCACCAGAAGGTTGATATGGAGCCGGGACTCCGCCGGAGACCAGAGGCCTCTGATCTCCGGATCTCCCATGTGGCCTCCCCATTCCAGGAGGGACGCATCCATCACCACTGTGTGCTCCAGTTGGGAAAGAGAGAGGGATCTGCCACTGACCCAATTGTGATTTGTGAGCCACCAATGCAAATGTCGTGCACGCCCTCCGAGATCTGGACGTGATCGGACAAGTTGCCCTGATGCTGTGCCCACTGGAACTTCAGGTCCCACTGCAGAGCCCGCATAGGCCACCTGGCATGCGTCAAATCCTGACAAACCCGGGATAGAGGCCGAAAGAGCGGAATCATAGCCTGAATATCTCGGACTCGCTGCTCGGAGGATAAACCTGAAACCGCGTTGAATCCAGTACTGCTCCGATGAAAGGGAGCTTCTGAGAGGGACTCAGGTGCGACTTCGGCACATTGATGGAGAACCCCAGCAAATGCAGGAGGTCAGCCATAGTCTGGAGGTGGGTGGCAACTGTCTGGGGCCAGCCCACCTTCAACAGCCAGTCGTCGAGGTAGGGGAAGACTGACACCCCGAACCTGCACAGATGAGCTGCGACCACCACCATCAACTTCGTGGCACTGGGAAGGACGAAGGGTAGCACGGCAACCTGAAAATGCTCTTGGCATACCATAAACGGCAAGTAACACAGGTGGGCCAGCAGGACGGGGATATGAAAATATGCGACCTGCAAGTCTACCGCTACCATCCAGTTTCCCGGGTCCAGGGCAGCCAAGACCTGAGCCAGAGTCAGCATCTTGAACATCTCCTTCCGAAGGAAGCGATTGACGTCCCGGAGGTCCAAGATGGGGCACAAGCCCCCCTTGTCCTTTTTGGGGACCAGAAAGTAGTGAGAATAACAACCACCCCTACTTGCTGATTGGGAACAAACTCAATGGCCCCCTTGGCCAGGAGGGCCGTGACTTCCTGACGGAGAAGAGCCAAATGATCCTCCGACATGCGGTAGTACCGAGGTGGCATGCCTGGAGGGGAGGACAGAAAGGGGAGAGAGTAACCCTGACAGATAATCTGCAGCACCCACTTGTCCGATGTGACTTCACGCCAGTGGTGCAGGTGGAGGCTGACCCTGACCCCTACCGGCGTGGGGTGCCTCCTGAAGCTCGGATTGGGAAGGCTTATAGTTGGAAGCAATGGGGGTGGAGGTGGACTCACCCACACGCTGGTTACTGTAGGAGAGTAGGGTCTGCTTCCTATGGTAACCCCCACTTTTGGCTGTGATTTTCTGTTTTTTCGACTTTAGTGTGGCTTTTGGCCTGCTAATCAGACCCAAAGCCCAGCTGTTCTCTCTCTAAATTGATACCATGTACTTTTGGTACATTCCTGATTGGGTATTGGGTCACCTTTGTGAGCCCCTGTATAGTGTACCATAGGTACCCAGGGCATAGGTGCATCCAAGGCCTACCAGGGGCTGCAGCATGTATTATGCCACACCTGGCTGGCCATCCAAACTGACACCACAGGCTGATCATTCAGCCTGGGCAAGGTGGTGTAATCACCCCTTGCTTAGATATAGTATACCTATATCTACCCTTATATATAGACACATATGTACCTATAAGTAACTCCTATGGCAGGCCTTAACAATCCTGGAGGCAGAGTGCTTGGTTTTATGTGAGAGGGTGCCTTAGCATGAGCTGAGCCCCTCTGCAGCTTTCGGAACCATGTCCTTATAGCTGTTCTATGATATAGCCATACCATAAACTCTTAAATACATTATAAACCTCGCGGTTAAATGCTAACTTTGGTTTGGCTTTATCAAAACATGTTGTGTAAGGTGTCAAACGCTTTGGAATACTACCCCCACAGCCAATTCTGGCGGCGAGGGTAGCATTCCACCCTTCTAGAGGGAGAAGACATGTTGGTTACTGTTTTACCCGGTTAAAGTTAAACAGAGCCTCAGCATCACAAAATGGATGCTGCTGCCACTGACACAAGTCTGACCTCCTGCTGCTGGATGAAACTCCGGCAGGGGAGGCCTGGACAATAGGTTTCCTGCCTTGGGAGTTGCTAGCACCTCCCCAGACAGGCTTTTAGTGTATTGGGGCAGGGAGGGCTGCACAATCAGACACTGCCTGGGGCACACAAGGTGCTCCATGCATAGCCAGGTTCAATCCAGTTGCTGGGGCACTCCCGCCCCAGCTCTAGCGCGAACCTGGACAAAGAGAAAGGGGTGTAACCCTTCTCAGGGTCCACCCATAGGAGGGACCTAGCAGGTAATCCAGACCCTTAGTTTGATATAAAGTTAGGAGCTGTATCTAGAGACATCAGATTACCCTGGAAAGAAACTACGACACAAAACTGTTGGACTTCTACATTCTATGATGACTAGAAGACTGAAGAAGATCTCCCTTGTGGTCAAGGAGTGACCACCCTGTTCAAACAGGCACCACCAGTAACTTGCCGGTTTGCTTTGTCGATGCTCCTGACGGAACCCGATGACTCAGCTACTCAGGACTGGACTTCCAACCTCTTGGACTCCGACCCACATCCACAGCAAAGCTGAGACACGTGGCTAACACGAGAGACGTGGGACAAGACTCCCTGGACATCCTGCAAATTGCTAGCTGCATTGACTCCTGAGGTAACTCGCAGTTGTGCATTGGGGCACAAGAAGCCCCAGACCCGAGCAACATCTGCACCAGAGCTCAGCCCTCCACACTCCACGAGTGCTGCGTGGGGCCCGCTCCTGCATTTCAGCTCAACGCGTCTTCCCGGTTGCTAGCCCGTTGGCTAGTGAACCCCCTGAAGACGATCCTTTTAATTTTCAACGCTTGCCTGGTTGCTCTGGGCTTGCTCCAGCTTCCTTCCAAAAGAGAAGCTCCTCAGACCTTGCTGGTCTGACCTGAAGCGAATCTTCACATCCTGTGTGGGTTGCGGTTACCAAGGCTTGTTGGGTCCAATCCGGATACCAACACCGCAGTCAACTAGAGCCTTCGTAGGACAGCTTGACTCCAGCTGGTCGTCGTCGACGCCTCCTGGTCCTCGTGGCTGCAGAGACAAGCTTCACCTCGTCACCTGCTAGCATCGCGACATCACCTGGTTCCATCCTGGTCACTGGCTAGTGACCCAGACTCTTTCCCCTCTACTTTCAGGTTCTTCAGCTCCTTGATCTACCCTTGGATTCGCCCAGACACTCTTCCTTCGGCCGCCTGCAGCACTTCTTTTGCAGGTCTCCATTGAAAGCATCGACAAAACCCGACACGAAAAGACACCTATGCACCCGGCTTCTCTGGGTGAGGTAACTCAAGTAATCCGGTGCTCCCGTGGGTATTAACTATCCAAGTGTCCTAGTTTAAAGGGGTTTCACCGTAGTCCACCCAGAAGTGTCCCTAATCAGTAACTTTGTGACTTCTTCGTTCTCCATTGTAAGTCAATGGTAGCTTGCGTCTGTGTTGCCACACTGCACGCGTCTCCCGTGGGTCTCCTACTTCCAAACCTTTGGTCCTGTAGTGTAGCCCCAGCGATTCCCTAGGCCCTAGGCCTATTCACCTTTCTTGAAGTGGTTCTTATACCACTTACTTAGTATATGGTTCGTGAGGCCCCTAGGGCAGAATTGTATTTGTGCAACTTATAGTATGCTTAATGAGTAACTTGTAATGTATCTCGAACTCTGACCTCATAAAGAGTGCAGAGGGGTTGTGTTAGTAATAAATACATATATATTTGATATATACCGTGTGTGGTGTCCTTTCATTTGGTATTCAAGGGATTATATATGGTAAAACAGCTGGCTTCACATGCTGTCTGAAGTTTTAGCCTAAGACTGCTTTGTCCATGCTACCACTAGGATAGCTGGTCTATAAGGTTGACTTTGCAACCATCACCATAAGGGTCGTTTGGACTGGTGCAGGGTGCCCACTAGAATAGTGGACATCATATACCAGGCCAACTTCTCACATTGGTGTGCAGCAGTTGGGATACGAGCTTGCTGTTGTTTTACCATATAATCTTGAGATATAATTTGAAAGATCACATTAAGGTACCAAGAGGTACATATAAATCAAGCCTTAAGTTCTACTGAACTTAGTTGTTGTAGAGGAAAGGGTCTAGCACACCCTGACTACAACTCCTAGAGAGGTTCTAGTAGGTAACACTTAGTGTAGGTAGGTGCACACACCACACCTCACTAGAGAATGTCCTTGAAATGTCCTCCCAGGATCCCTTCCCACTATGACACATTTACTTTTAATGAACTTAGAAGTTTGTGTTCACTCAGGAAACTGAGACAAGGACAGAGTCCAACCCTAAGACACCTTATAAATGTGTTAATGGAGTATGATGCTGAGAAAGCAGCAGCCCCAGATCAGACTGGTAGAGGGGGGGGGGGCATCTATCCACAGAGGATTCCCAGGATAACAATCCAGGGGGGTCTGATGAGGAGGATGATGACCAGGTCCAAGTTGAAGAACTGGACCAGGACAACCTAGGACTACCTGGGGCTGGACAGGAGAGAATCCCATCCAGGCTCCCAAGTAGGCCTAACACTGAGCACAGAAGGAGGAGGTCACTTTCCAGTGACTCCCACCACTCTGATGACTCAATAGGGTCAAATACCTCAGCAGTGATGAGGATGACTTCACCTCAGAGAAGAGAGCATAAGGCTAGGATGAGGGAAATAAAGCTTAGGATCAAGAGGCAAGAAATTGCCCTTGCCAAAGAGACCCTGGCTCTTGCTAGAGAGCAAAAGTTGTTGAGTGGATTAGATTCCACTGGTGGTGGCAGCAACATCCCTAGAGGTAGGGAAAGGTCAAATGACCACAGGAACCTAAGTAAGATTATCCCTCCCTACCAGAGTGGGGATGACATCCACAAGTGGATATCTCCTTTGGAGAGGGCTTGCAAAGTACAACTGGTACCCCAAAGTCAGTGGGCAGCAATCTTATGGCTCTCCTTTTCAGAAAAAGGTAGAGACAAGCTCCTCACAGTTAGTGATGCGAATGCTGACAACTACACTGTCCTGAAGAGTGCTCTGACAGATGGGTTTGGCTTAACCACTGAGCAGTATAGGTTGCTGTTCAGAGACACCCAGAAGACACAGACTGGGCTGACTTTGTAGATTGTGCCACTAAGGCTCTGGATGGCTGGCTACTGGGCAGTAAGCTTAAGGACTATACAGGATTGTATAATTTGATCATGAGAGAACAAATACTTAACAACTGTCAGAACCAGTTATTGCATCAACACCTGACTGACTCTGATCTGACCTCTCCCCAAGTATTGGGAAAGAATGCAGACAAGTGGGTCAGAACCAGGGTGAAGCAGAAGGTCCAGAACCAGGATGGTGATCAGAAGAAGCAAGACCAAAAGGGTGGAGAGAAAGCAAAAGATCAGAAGTCTTCTCAAGGTCCTCAAAAAGCTTCTAATGGAGGGGGTTCCCAACAATACAAGAAAAAGGAAGGCCCAAAGAAACCCTGGTGCAAAACTTGTAAGGTTAATTCTCACTGGACTAGTGATTGCACCAAGAAGGAGACAGCTCCAACCACTGTGGCCCCTAAGGCACCTGCACCGCCTAGTACAGTTAACAGTGGTGGTTCTCAGTCCAAGGCTATAGTGGGGTTAACCAGATGGATTCTGGCCTAGTCAGAATACCAACTCAAGCTGTTCTTGTCTGTGATGTGGACATGGCTCTGTCCTCTACTGTGAGTCCCAATAACTTGGGAAAGTACAGGCAAACACCTTTAATCAATAAAAAAGTGGCTCAGGCCTACAGGGACACATGTGCCAGTGTCACCATGGTGACGCCTAACTTTGTGGACCCTGGACAGATAATACTAGGTGACAATTACCTAGTGACCAATGCAAGCAATGTCACTACCACCCATAGTATGGCAGTTGTTAATTTCTCCTGGGGATGGGTAACTGCTATCAAAAAGGGTGTTGTTAGTTCAGACCTCCCTGTAGAATGTTTATTGGGCAATGATCTGGAATCTTCAGTCTGGTCTGAAGTGGAGTATAGGACTCATGCAGAAATGCTAGGTATATCAGCACATGTCCTTGCTGTGACCAGGCCACAGGCCAAAAAGTGCAAAACTGAACAGGCCCTGGATCTTGAAACTATGGACCAGTTGCCTACCAAGAGAAAGAGCAGTAGGGTTAAGGCAGTGCCTTCCCCACTGCCTCAGAATGAGGATCAGCCTTCTGCGGAAGCTGATAGTGAGACCCAAGAAGGAACTGTCGTAGAAGAGCTTGAGCCTGATCAGGTTGAGTTTTTTGGGACAGGGGGCCTTCAATGGCAGATCTGAGGCAGGCGCAGCTGGACTGACCCTCTCTTGAACCCCTCAGACAGCAAGCTGCTGCTGAGGCTGCTGGGAATGCTACAGGTACCCATAGAGTGTATTGGGATGAAGGGCTCCTATATTCAGAGGCTAGAGACCCCAAGCCTGGTGCTTCCAGGAGGTTGGTCATACCTCTGGCATTCAGGGGCTTCCTTCTTACCTTAGCGCATGATATTCCCTTAACAGGACATCTTGACCAGAACAAGACTTGGGACAGCCTTGTCCCTCACTTTCACTGGCCACACATGTCTGAAGATGCCAATGAGGTTTGTCGCTCCTGTGTCACCTGCCAAGCCAGTGGCAAATCAGGTGGCACCACAAAGGCCCCCCTAATATCACTACCTGTGGTGGGGGTTCCCTTTGAGAGAGTTGGGATAGACATTGTTGGACCAATGGATCCCCAAACAGCCTCTGGGCACAGGTTTATTCTGGTGGTAGTGGATCATGCCACCAGATACCCAGAAGCTATTCCCTTAAGGACCACAAAGGCCCCTGTTGTGGCAAGAGCCCTCCTGGGAGTTTTCTCAAGAGTGGGTTTTCGGAAAGAGGTTGTCTCAGACAGAGGTGCAAACTTTATGTCTGGATATTTGACTGCTATGTGGAAAGAGTGTGGAGTGAACTACAAGTTCACCACACCCTACCATCCACAGTGCAATGGTCTAGTTGAAAGATTCAACAAGACCTTGAAGGGCATGTTCAAGGGACTCCCTGAAAAGCTTAGGCGAAGATGGGATATCTTGCTGCCCAGCCTTTTATTCGCTTACAGAGAGGTCCCACAGAAGGGGGGTTGGCTACAGCCCTTTTGAACTTCTATTAGGGCACCCTGTAAGAGGACCCCTGTGTCTGGTGAAGGAAGGATGGGAGTTACCTCTCAAAAAGCCTAAACAAGACATAGTGGATTATGTACTTGGTCTCCGCTCCAGGATGGCTGAGTAAATGAAGAAGGCGTCTAAAAACCTTGAGGCTAGCCAAGAACTTCAAAAAGCTTGGCATGACCAAACGGCTATGCTGACTGAGTACCAGCCAGGACAGAAGATGTGGGTGTTGGAGCCAGTGGCCCCAGCAGCACTCCAGGACAAATGGTCTGGACCCCACACCATTGTTGAGAAAAAGGGAGAGGTCCCCTACTTGGTGGACCTTGGAACCCCTAGGAGCCCCCACAGGGTGCTCCATGTCAACAGACTCAAAGCATATGTTGACAGGGCAGATATGGGCTTGCTCATGGCTACAGATGAGGGACAGGAGGAAGAGAGTGACCCTCTCCCAGACCTGTTGACTCAGAACCCTGATGATGGTTCAGTTGATGGTGTGGCCTTAGCTGGCAGCCTCACTGACCAGCAGCAACAGGACTGCAGACAAGTTCTACAGGCCTTTAGACCTATGTTTTCATTGACACCTAGTCAGACTAACTGGTGCACCCATGAGGTGATAACAAAAGGAGGTACCCCTGAAATTTATCGCAGGGAGGGGGATAGTTACATAGAAAAAAGGTGTTGAGTCCCTGTTTCGTACCTAGCGGATTAAATTCGCTAAGGTTGTCATTAATAGAGAAAGGTATGGCTTGCAATAGGGTCAGACTTTTATACCAATCTAAATTAGAGACACATTCAAGGCAAAGTGGACAACTGAACCAACAAGTAAAAAATTTTTAAGTAAATATACCAAACAACCAAATTTTATATAAAAAAGGGTTACAAAATTTATTTGTACCTCCCAGCTGGGTTACAATCTAAAACAAAATCAATGACAAGAATAAAAAGGTTTAAAACAACCACCAGCAGTGGTAGTGCAATAAGTATCATGAACAGTCAAAGTTAAAACAGTCGACGCGGCGTTTCGGTGCTTTTTGATTCTGGACACCTTCTTCAGGACATTAAAACATTTGACTCCATATCTATAAATCAAGAAAATATTTTCAGTGTCTTATACAAAATTTGATCAGATGGTCACACTTGCCTAACTAATACTATTCATGATTTGGATATTGAGCGTGTCGAGCTCTACTACCAACGCATACTCACGTTCACCCTAAGCTTAGACAGATCAATAATGAAAACTTCATTATGAGATTATATTTTGAGATAGTTATAAATTATTTCTGTGGCGTGTCGTTTCAGATGTACTATCTATCTAATAGTCGCCTTTAACAGTTAGGTCACATAATAGGACACATACCTGTGATTCTGACAGGAATTTGTTTATAAACGTTTCAAATGATTTCCAATCTGTTAAAAATTTCTCTGGAATTTCATGTTTCCTTTAGTCTAAATGAACAAAAAGGTACAAGAGGGCTCAGTATCGTGATTTTGTGCCCTAGAGCTTATCTATAGCTAATGTTGTTATACGAAATTTACCTCTGGTCACAGAACTGGATATTTCTGTGTACACGGAGGGGCCACCGATAGTTGTAGGAGAGAAGTAATTTTCTTTAGACCTGAGTAAAAAATAATATTTGTATGCAGTATTTTTTACTATTGTGCAAATATCTCACTGATTAACTTTTCATCATATATTAGTGCACTGATCTCATTTGATGTATTGTAGGTCGTTTTAAACTCGAAGCTTCAAATGGCATAAAATAAATCTTTGGTAATTATCCAGATCCTCTCTTCATGGTTAGAGGAAGAAATCTGTGAAAATATCATATGGTGGTCTAAGGAGGAGGTTGGGATAAAGACTGATACAGACTTTTTAAGTAGGTTATGGATAGCAAAAGGAACTACGTTCGTTTTAGTGAAAAGGTATAAATATATAGATACTTATGACACGACTTAGATTAAAAAGAATTATGGCGGGGGGCGTGGCCAAGATGGCGTCGGAGTAAGACGTGCTTTCGAGTCGCTCCGGCGCCCGACCTGCTAAGCATTGTATAGCAACGCCTGCGGGGCTTCTGTCCGCTCTGGAACGACCACAGACATCAACGGCTTCGTGCGGAGTGCTCTGGTGCCATCGGTGTGTCCTGGAGTAGTTGGGCGACGCTGCCGGGAGCTCTTCAGCTTGAGGCCTACGGAGCACCGGCCTGACGTGAACGTGAAGCCGCGGTTGGACGCAGCTGCACGGCATCGACTTGGTGCGACCTCGCGGACCGGAGGGTATCATCTGCCCTTCCTGGCCATCAACCCCACCTGCTGCAGCGAGTTGATTGTTTTGTGGCGAGCCCTGCACGATTGGACGCCGTGTCGGCCGGCTGGCCACGTGCGCCTGGACGGTGGAACTCTAGCAGACCCGGACGAACGGGGAGTGGTTCTACCAGCCCCTAGCATCGGCGCCCTTGCTGGTCTCTGCCCGCCGGGGAGTCGTCCCCACCGGTCCTCTCCAGTGTGACCATCGCTCGGCCTTGGGAGGCCCATCGCCTACGTTTCCCTCAGCTTCCCTACGGCTTGCGATGGTGGACCTGTGAGATTCACCTGAGACTGGACACGGGCTACGTGAGGTCCTTGCTCTGCCCCATGAACTGCTTTTCAGGCCCACGCAGCCCAGGAGCGGTGCCTTTCACCCGGCTTCCCCGGGTGCCCTCCCCTGGGGCCTGATCCTGCGCCGAGAGACCTTGCACCGCCATTTTCTCGGACGACTGCCGCTGGTATCGCGGATACCCCAGCACGGCCTGCATCCCAGGCGACCCTGCCTCCGCCGCTTCGCCGCGATGTCGCAACAACCGCGTAAGGGGAGGACAGTGAAGGAGGGGACCTCCAAGACATCGCAACCACCGAACTCCCCTGGGGCAAGTGGCTCGGCCAGACAATCTGACGAGGACGCACCGGCCACTAAGGCCTTCATGTCTGAACTCTTTGCCTCGATTAAAGGAGGACATTTCCGAGCTCCGCGCTCAACTGGCTTCAGATCTACGTGAGGTCCGGAGGGACGTGGATGGCATCGGGGAACGGGTGGCCGTGCTGGAAGACCACGATTTGAGTATTGCCAATGACGTGCACCAGTTGCAGCAAGATGTTCTTCGCCTTACGGACCAGAACTTGAACCTGCAAGCATATGCCGAGGACCTGGAGAACCGCTCCAGGAGAAATAACATTCGTATCAGAGCGGTCCCCTGGGACGGTGAGGCTGGAGATCTGAGGGGCTACGTGCAGGCCCTCTTCCTGCAGGTTCTGGATGACGAAGACGTCCGGGAGGTCAAGCTGGACAGGGTGCACAGGGTGGGCCTACCCAGACGAGGAGGCCCCCCTCCGGACATTCTTGTGTGTGTACACGACTTCCAGACTAAGGAACGCATTCTCCAGAAAGCCAGAACACTTTCGGACCTGGACTTTCGGGGCCACCGACCCCAGCTCTTCCAGGACCTGGCGGCATCCACGCTTCAAAAACGCAGGGAGTTCCGGCCGGTAACTGCCTATCTGAGGGAGCACGGCATCTCCTACTCCTGGGGTCACCCGTTCCGGATTATTTTCCGCTGGCAGAACAGGTTGGTGCAGATCCGCTCTCTGAAATCTGCGAGGGAGCTGTTGGGGCTGGAGGAGGACCCGTCATCACAAGCGTCCCAGTCCTCACCTTCACGGCGACGGCGTCGATCGTCCTCTTGGCACCGTGTTGGGGCTTCCCCGGAGCGGCTGCGCCCAGACCACTCTGTGCGCTTGCAGGAAAGGGGATCGGCTGTGGCGTCGGTGGCCTCGGCCACCCTTGCGGACTCCCAGCAGACCTCTGGAGCGGCGTGATCCCTGCCTTCTATGATGGTTGGGCGCCGGGGCGCCTCTATTCCTGAGGCCCTGGGGTACTATGGTACTTTTGGAGAAGACACCCTGGGCCTTGGCCCTGGGGGCCCCTGATATGGTGCCCCCACCCCGCTTCCAGTCTGATGTGGACCGTGTGTCCTGTGGCCCATTGGAACTGTCGACTGTACATTGCAGGTCGCGGGCCCTGTGCCCTGTTTTCTTGATTTTTGGGTTGTTGTTGCGGGACGGTGGGGTTGTTATTGCTCTTCGTGTGGATGTCATGACAGGGTGGTTTGGGTTGGGGATGGGGATTGGGGGGGAGTGGCGGCGACCGTGTGTCCTGAATGCATGCTGGCGACATTTTTTTTGATGCTATTTTGTACATTGTTCTGTAGTGTGACTCCTATGGCCCCCACGTGCTCTGACAGCATGGAAGCCTCTCGTGGTTGGGGAGGTGACCTTGCGATCTCTTTGGGATGGTTGAAGCCGGGTTCTTTCCATCGAATGCCTGTGCTCACTTGTCTCCCTTGGAAGCGGCCTCTGGTACACGTGCACGACTGGTATGAGCGCTGTGGCTGTTTGGAGGTATGCATGGCGTGGTGTTTTGACTTTCCCTTATGCCTATCAGCGTAGGTACTTGGAATGTGAAGGGCCTTAACTCCCCGCAGAAGCGGCAGAAGCTCTGGAAGTATATAGTGGATCACCACCTAGATGTAGTCGCCCTCCAGGAGACCCACCTGGCTAGGAAGGACGAGTTGAGGCTTCGCCACCGACAGTTCCCTCTTATTTACAGGGCGTCTGCGCCCACGAAACATTGAGGGGTGGCCCTGCTCTTTCGAGCTTCCCTGCATTTTCAACCCATGGGAGTGAATGTGGATAAGGAAGGCCGTTGGCTACTGGTGAAAGGATTGCTGCGTGGCCGCCTGTGTACTTTTGCTGTATTGTATGCCCCGAATACGGGTCAGAATGGCTTTTTGCAGGGTCTATTGGACAAAATGGGGGACTTTGTGGAGGGTCACGTACTCTTGCTGGGTGATTTTAATATGGTGTGGGACAGGGGTCTAGATAGTTCTGGGGCCCGCAGGGCGGACACAGGTGTCTTCTCAGATGAAACCAAACGGCAGTTGGGTGATATGGGACTGATCGACAGTTGGCGCCTTCTCCATGCACAAACGAGGGATTACACCTTTTTTTCTAGCGTGCATAGATCGTACTCCCGCATAGACTATATTTTGGCTATCCAGGCTCTTCGGGGGGATATACAGTTGGCTACTATTTTTCCACTCTCACTATCAGATCATAACCTCGTGGTTCTGGGACTACACTGGGCCACTGGGGGGGGATGGTTGGCGTAAATGGTATTTCCCAGCAGCTCTGGTGCGGGATGAGGTGTCCTGTAAGGCCTTGCGCAAGGCCATTGATGAGTTTTTTCTCCTCAATCCCCCGGCAGACACATCGGTGTACACCACGTGGGACGCGTGTAAGGCCTCGTTGAGGGGCACGTGCCTCGCTCTCAACGCGAACTTGAATAAGCTCCGGCGCGAAGAGAGGGAGGCCCTTGAGAAGGAGCTCGGCTCCTTGGAACAGGCCCACAAGGCGAACCCCTCCAGGGTGACACTGCGCCCCCTGACGGCGGTCCGAGGGAAACTGAGGGCCCATTATAATAACAGGGCGGAGTTTACTCTTTTGCGCCTTCGGCGCACCTCCTACTCCCAAGGCAACAAGATCGGGCGCCATCTTGCCCGACAACTCCGGGACAAATGCGAGAAAGATTATATAGGGGGAATTCGCGACCGGGCGGGCTCTGTCCAACATAAAGATGCGGACAAAGCGACTATATTTGGACGTTTTTATGCGGCGCTCTACAAGAGTGACGCTCTAGATCCGGAGGCTCAGTCCAGATTCCAGGACGGCCTACCTCTTCCGAAAGTCTCTAATGAATGGAATGCCTTATTGTCCTCCCCCATCACCCGGGAGGAGGTCCTAGATGCCATTAAAGCCCTAAAGTTGCACAAGGCCCCTGGGCCTGACGGCTATACGGCCCTCTTCTACAATACGTTCGCATCTAACATTTGCGACTACTTAGTCTCTCTCTTCAACGCCATGGCGGTGGATGGTAGGACCACAGATTCTATGGCTGAGGCATTGATCACCATTATCCCTAAGCCCGGGAAGGACCCTACTTCTTGTACATCCTATCGCCCGATTGCGCTTCTCAATTTAGACGCCAAGCTGTACTCTTCTATACTGGCGGGTAGACTACAGGATCTGATGCCTGCGTTGATCCATCCCGATCAATCCGGGTTCATTAAGGGCAGGCAGACTCATGATAACCTGCGCCGCGTCGTCCACCTCATCAAAAAGGCGGAACGATTTCGCATACCTGCGGTGCTGGTGGGGCTTGACGCGGAGAAGGCCTTCGACCGCGTCGACTGGGGGTTTTTACATCAGACGTTGGTGGCTTTCGGATTCTCGCCCCTTTTCATAAAGATGATTGAAGCCAATTACAGTAGCCCTACCTCTCGTGTGCTGGTCAACGGCCATAGATCTGAAAGTTTTCGCCATTCTAGAGGGACGCGCCAGGGGTGTCCCCCTCTCGCCACTACTTTTCGCCCTTAGTATAGAACCATTGGCACAGGCGGTGCGGGAGGACGAGCGGATTCTAGGCCTTCCGTTTACAGGCGAACAGCATAAGATTTCGCTCTTTGCTGACGACGTCCTGTTGTCCATCAGAGACCCAGCCTTGTCGCTACCCCATGTCCACTCAGTGCTCTCTGCTTACGAGGAGGTGGCGGGCTTCAAGGTTAATTTCGATAAATCCTACATCTTGAATCTGACTCTGTCGGCAGGGGAGGTGCAACTCACCCGGCCGCTTACTCCGCTCGCTTGGGCGTCAGCGTCCTTGCTTTACTTGGGAGTGCGGCTGACCTCCACCGTGGGTGCTCTGTTCCACGCTAACTTCCCTCCGATGCTATCCTCCATTAAGATTGAACTGGAACGGTGGAAACCTAAATTCATTTCGTGGCTGGGCAGGATACACGCCCTTAAAATGGTGCTCCTTCCCAAACTGTTATACCTGTTTCAGGCTTTGCCTATTCCGATCGGGCTCGACTATTTTCGCCGATTGAAGACCGTGATGCTGAGATATGTCTGGCAAGGGGGCCGGGCACGGCTTCCGTTTGCGGTTCTGCGGCGCCCGCGCTTAGAGGGGGGGGTTGGCTTTCCAGACATGCATTTGTACTACAAAGCTGCCCAACTGAGAGTCATCGTAGAGTGGTCCCAACAGGTGTCGGAGAAGCATTGGCTCCACATGGATCGGAGCGTGGCGGGCCGCTCCATTTGGGATCTGGCCTGGAAACCTAAGGCAGACCGGCCCAAAAACGCTTACATTAGCACTCCCACGAGCACAGTGCTGAAGGTCTGGGACACAGTGAGCGGCGACGACCGCTGGACCACCTTCCCGTCCCCGTTCACCCCGATTCACTTCAACCCGGCCTTCCCCCCGGCTCAGACGGAAGGTCCCTTTGACGCTTGGAGGGAGGGTGGCTGTAGAGCCCTCACCCACTTGTTCCATGGCGTCGAACCTCTCACTTTCCACAACTGTATGAGGGATTATGGTGTTCTTCCAACGGAACGCTTCAGGCATCTCCAACTTCTGCATTGGGCGACGTCGCCTGCTGTGGTGGACGCGGCCACCAGACCCTTCTCGAAATTTGAATATTTCCTCCTCCGCACCTCCACCATGAAGGGAGCAATTTCCTTCTTGTACAAATTGTTGCTGGACTCTGCGGTGTCGCCACGACCGCGATACCAAGACCATTGGGAGACTACATTGGGGAGGGACATCTCTGCTGGTGAGTGGCAGGGCCTATGGAGGGACGTGACAGCGCATAATCACTCTACTGACCTCAGGGAGGCCCATATGAAACTCATCTTTGATTGGTACCTGTATCCCTCTAAACTGCACCGCATCTTCCCCACTGCTTCTGATAAATGTTGGAGGGGCTGTGGGATGTTGGGAGACTTTAGTCATATATGGTGGGAGTGCCCCACCATCAAGCCATTCTGGGCCGAGATTCTTTCCCATATAAAGGACATTTTGGGTTACCCGATCCCGGACTCCATGGCCTTTGTCTTACTAGGGCTTAGAGACCCGCTCCTCGAGCACCAGACTAGGGCAGATAAGCGTGTTATGTGGTTGTGTCTGGGTGCGGCTAAGATGACTCTAGCGGCTGCGTGGAAGTCACCCTCTGCCCCCGCTATTTCCTTGTGGCATGCTCGATTGTGGCGTCTGTTGAGCATGGAACGCCTCTCTGACATTTTCCTAGGAAAATTTAAGAACTTTATGTGCCACTGGGGCCCGCTTGTGAGGTTTCTGTCCCGGGGTCTGCCATCAGCAGTGTGCCCATCAGCGCTGCGGTCCCTCCATCTCTTCCAAATTTGATTTCAAGAATGTCTGTTTTGCTTTGTATGCTTGTGGGTCGCCGCCACTGGGGGGAGAGTAATTTTGGGGAGGGATGAGGGAGGGGGGTCGTTGGGGAACTTGTTTATCCTTTCCTTGTTCTTTCCTTGGTGCGACTGGCTCTGCTTGGGGGTGGCCACCGGCCTTGAGAGAAGTCCGGGCTGCTCTTTCTATCTGAGGATGCCGCGTCCGCTGTTGGGATATCTGTCCTGTCCAGGGGCCTGAACTGAGCGGACGCTCCCCCGTTGCTTTTTTGGACTATTCTCGACTCTTTGTGGACTCTGGAGCCTTGTCGCCCTCCCTCTTCGAATGATTCCCTCCCTATTTTTGCACCCCCTGTGTGGGGTTTTGCGGCGGTGTGTCGCCTGTCTTTCACACTCTCTTTTCTGTTCCCCTTCTTACTGTTTCCCCACCCCTTTTACTGTTTCATTTGATATACTGCGAAATAAAAAATTTACAAAAAAAAAAAAGAATTATGGCTGTAATATAGCTGCCTGACGCTTAAATCAACATAGTGGTCATAAGTATCTATATTTAGCAATAGAGCTTGTCCATTTCAAAAGTGCGATTCCTAACTCGGAAGCAACCATTTCCGGGTCGTAGTGGGAATCGCCAGCATAAAAACAGACGCCGATAACACATGAGTTACTCTTCGAATCCCCAGGAAGATACGAGCACGGAGGAGCAGGGAGGCCGCAGTCTTAACGCGAGGTAAGCAATTCTCCACATAGCGTAGGACAGACATTATATGTAACCCCTACTTGGTTGTTGAACCACAACCTTTAACCTGATTAACTTGGGGTTTTTTTAGTCTTACAAGGGCTCTGTAGTTTGGTTTATGACTATAACTTCTGGCACACGACATCTTGCCCTCCATAAATACTAACAAACTGTGTAAGCAGTTATAATTGTTCTCTATCTAGAGCAAGTGGTTAAGGTCAGAAACAGATATTTGGGTACATGTTTCTCATTTTATACCTTTTCACTAAAACGGACGTAGTTCCTTTTGCTATCCATAACCTACTTAAAAAGTCTGTATCAGTCTTTATCCCAACCTCCGCCTTGGACCACCATATGATATTTTCACAGATTTCTTCCTCTAACCATGAAGAGAGGATCTGGATAATTACCAAAGATTTATTTTATGCCATTTGAAGCTTCGAGTTTAAAACGACCTACAATACATCAAATGAGGTCAGTGCACTAATATATGATGAAAAGTTAATCAGTGAGATATTTGCACAATAGTAAAGAATACTGCATACAAATATTATTTTTTACTCAGGTCTAAAGAAAATTACTTCTCTCCTACAACTATCGGTGGCCCCTCCGTGTACACAGAAATATCTAGTTCTGTGACCAGAGGTAAATTTCGTTTAACAACATTAGCTATAGATAAGCTCTAGGGCACACAATCACGATACTGAGCCCTCTTGTACCTTTTTGTTCATTTAGACTAAAGGAAACATGAAATTCCAGAGAAATTTTTAACAGAATGGAAATCATTTGAAACGTTTATAAACAAATTCCTGTCAGAATCACAGGTATGTGTCCTATTATGTGACCTAACTGTTAAAGGCGACTATTAGATAGATAGTACATCTGAAACGACACACCACAGAAATAATTTATAACTATCTCAAAATATAATCTCATAATGAAGTTTTCATTATTGATCTGTCTAAGCTTAGGGTGAACGTGAGTAAGCGTTGGTAGTAGAGCTCGACACGCTCAATATCCAAATCATGAATAGTATTAGTTAGGCAAGTGTGACTATCTGATCAAATTTTGTATAAGACACTGAAAATATTTTCTTGATTTATAGATATGGAGTCAAATGTTTTAATGTCCTGAAGAAGGTGTCCAGAATCAAAAAGCACCGAAACGCCGCGTCGACTGTTTTAACTTTGACTGTTCATGATACTTATTGCACTACCACTGCTGGTGGTTGTTTTAAACCTTTTTATTCTTGTCATTGATTTTGTTTTAGATTGTAACCCAGCTGGGAGGTACAAATAAATTTTGTAATCCTTTTTTATATAAAATTTGGTTGTTTGGTATATTTACTTAAAATTTTTTTACTTGCTGGTTCAGTTGTCCACTTTGCCTTGAATGTGTCTCTAATTTAGATTGGTATAAAAGTCTGACCCTATTGCAAGCCATACCTTTCTCTATTAATGACAACCTTAGCAAATTTAATCCGCTAGGTACGAAACAGGGACTCAGCACCCATGAGGTGGACACTGGTGACAGTCTGCCTGTGAAGAGTAAGATCTACAGGCAACCTGACCATGTCAGGGACTGTATAAAGACTGAGGTATAGAAAATGCTTGAGTTGGGAGTAATTGAGCCATCAGAGAGCCCCTGGGCCAGCCCAGTAGTCCTTGTACCAACACCTCACACCCAAGATGGTAAGAGAGAAATGAGGTTCTGTGTGGACTATAGAGGTCTCAATGCTGTCACTAGGACAGATGCTCACACAATTCCAAGAGCAGATGAGCTCATTGATAGATTGGCTTCTGCCAAGTTTCTGAGCACATTTGATTTGACAGCTGGCTATTGGCAAATCAGGTTAGCTGAGGATGCCAAGGCCAAACCTGCTTTGTCAACCCCAGGAGGTCATTATCAATTTGTGGTAATGCCCTTTGGCTTGAAGAATGCGCCTGCCACTTTCCAAAGGTTGATGAACCAAGTCCTCACTGGGTTGGATGACTTTTGTGCAGCTTATCTTGATGATATTGCTGTCTTCAGCTCCACCTGGGAGGATCACTTGATCCACCTGAAGAAGGTTTTAGAGGCCCTGCAGAAGGCAGGCCTAACTATCAAGGCCACAAAGTGCCAGATAGGGCAGAGTAAGGTTGTGTACATGGGCCACCTTGTAGGTGGGGGTCAGGTTCAACCACTGGAGAGTAAGATCCAGACCATAAAGGACTGGGCTCCTCCAACCACCCAGACACAGGTCAGAGCTTTCTTAGGCATGTCTGGTTACTACAGAAAGTTTGTTAAGAACTATGGGTCCATTGTGACACCACTTAATGACTTGACTTCTAAGAAGATGCCAAAAAAGGTTCAGTTTGACATTTGGCTGTCAAAAGGCATTTGATGACCTGAAGAAGGCCATGTGCTCTGCACCTATCTTAAAGAGTCCTGACTACTCCAAAGAGTTTATTGTCCAAACAGATGCTTCTGAGTTGGGGGTGGGAGCTGTGCTTTCACAACTTAATGTAGATGCTCAAGACCAGCCCATTGCTTTTATTAGCAGAAGGCTGACCCCTAGAGAGAAACGTTGGTCAGCTATTGAGAGGGAGGCCTTTGCTGTGGTTTGGGCCCTGAAGAAGTTGAGACCATACTTGTTTGGCACTCACTTCAAAATTCAGATAGACCATAAGCCCCTCTTGTGGCTAAATCAGATGAAGGGTGAGAATCCCAAACTGCTCAGGTGGTCCATTTCCCTACAGGGGATGGACTTTACAGTGGAGCACAGACCAGGGACTGACCATGGCAATGCAGATGGTCTCTCCAGGTACTTCCACTTAGAACAGGAAGATACAACTATTTGCGTTTTTCCCTTGGTTCAATTTATACCCTGATAGAAGACCATATTTTTTAGCTTCATCCTCGATCTCTCTAATTGCTATTACTGGTGTTGATGATGTGATTGCTAAATCGTCCGCGTATCCCAATATTTTGGTCTCGTATCCATTCAGCATAATTGTTCTGATATTTTTATTTTTTTCTATATATCTAATAAATGAATCAATATAACAGGCGAAGAGTAGAGGGGAACATGGGCATCCTTGCCTGGTCCCACGTTCGATTTTTATTACCTCGCTCAGTTCTCCCCCTACTCTCA
The DNA here is from genome assembly GCF_964263255.1 of Lissotriton vulgaris. NCBI lineage: Eukaryota > Metazoa > Chordata > Amphibia > Caudata > Salamandridae > Lissotriton > Lissotriton vulgaris. The sequence goes on along the minus strand of NC_141691.1, from coordinate 1,081,274,021 downwards.
GTCTGATACTCGGATTTTTATAAAGGGCCTTTAATGCTCCTATGCATTTTTTCCCGAAATTGCACTTAATCATTGTTGCCCACAGGAAACCCCACGAGACCCTATCAAAAGCCTTTTCGGCGTCCAGCAATATTAAAGACATAGGGTCTCGTGAGGCAGTTGTACCATCCAGCAGCGCAAACACCCTTCTAATATGATCGGCGGTACTCCTCCCCGGTATAAACCCGTGCTGCCACGGTGAAACTATCTTCCCAATTATCAAGCTCAGCCTATTTGACAAAATTTTAGAATAGGCTTTACAATCACTATTCATTAAGCTGATTGGTCTGTATGACCCGGGATCCGTAGAGGATGAAGCTAAAAAATATGGTCTTCTATCAGGGTATAAATTGAACCAAGGGAAAACGCAAATAGTTGTAAATCAATTTGTTAATATTCAGGACGAAAGAGTTATCGAGTCTGCGGTTTATTTGGGCATTAATATAACATCCGACTTATCGAAGGTTGTGGAGAAAAATCTGACCCCAGTAATTAAAAAGGCAAAATTAGACCTAGACAAGATTGACAATTTACATTTAACGATTATAGGTCGCTGTAATGTTATAAAAATGCTGTTCCTGCCCAAAATTTTATATTTATTCCGCACGATTCCTTTATTATTTACTAATAAGTGGTTTAAAGAAATAGAGGGGATTTGTAATCGCTTTATATGGGCAAAGGGCAGAACCCGAAGATCCATTAAGATGTTGGCACTATCTAAAGAACGGGGGGGCCTTGCAGCACCGGACTTTAAGACATATTATTTTGCTTCAGTCCTTCAGTATTGTAAAGGACTTCTCGGAGGAAATACGAAAGATATCTGGAGGGGTAATGCTGGCATTCCGGATATATATGAACTGCTGGTTTTGGATTCTAATAAGGGACTCCTTACTTTCAGGGAGTTAAACTATTATAAAAGAACGAAGTTCAAGGTGTTGGGTGCGGCTATCTCAGCTTGGTCAATTATCCGGAAGAAAATTAAATTAGGGCGAATGAATTTTTATACTCCTTTATATATGAATGAACTTCTCCCAGATGTATTCCATGATCAAGTGATGAGGCGGTGGGATAATCTTGGGGTTAGCATAATTGGAGACATCACAGATCAATCAGGGTTAATAACATTTGAAAGGGCGCAACAGCTATACAATTTGGATCAGAGAGACTTTTTCAAATACTTACAGATAAGGTCAGTCCTGCAGAGAAAACAAGCAGGCAATTGTAAATGTATTAGGGTAGACCTGATGGAATTTGTTCGAGATGAGGATGGATGCACAATCTCTCAACTATATGGGGCATTATGCCAGTATAATGAGGATGACAGAGGAAAGGTATTTGATAAATGGAGAAATAAATTAAATCTATCAGGAAATGAGGCTGAAAAATCGCTCAGGTTAGGAAACACTACTTTAAAGGTTGCAAATCTGCAGGCACAATATTTTAAGACTCTATATGAATTATATTATACACCGCATAGAATAGCCAGTTGGGGGGGCACGAGTGGGATCTTCTGCCCAAGATGTCAGAGTATGGAGGCTGACACAATACATATGTTTGCAGCTTGTCCTAAACTAGATCCCCTTAAAGAAGCTATGGAGGAATTCTTTAAAGAGGAATTGAAAATCTCAATTAAATTAACTAATGAGATTATGGTTCTTGGGGTGGCAAAGGAGGGGCAGGAGGTACCCCATCAAGAATTTTTATTTATTGCAATGACGCTGATCCGGCTTTGTATTGCAACGGTATGGAAAGACTCTAATCCTCCTTCGTTTCAACAATGGCTTTCAAAATTATTAGCTATCTATACTCTAGAGAAAGCTTTATATGAAAAAAAAGGCGCGAAGGCAAAGCAGCTTGGGAAGCGGATATGGGCCCCAGTTGAAAAATGGAAAATTAAATTAGACGGTTAACTAAAAAGAGGGGTAGACTCATGCTTATTCTTACAAGATTATAGTCGGTGGGGTCAAAAACTGCTTAGCCCTCTTTGTAATTTTTCAATTTTTTTCTCTTTTTTTTGTTGTTTGTTTTCGCTTTCGTTTAAACTTTGCCTTTTAAGAATATGTTGTACAATTCGTTTGATTCTTTAAGTGACAAAGCACTAATTGAATGATTTCTGTTATAACTGATATATATGTCAAAATAATCAATTGTTTACACTTTGTTTTTCTGATGATGAAATAAAAAAAAAAAAAAAAAAGAACAGGAAGATACAACTGGTCAAGGTTAGTCTAATGTCCCTGTGTTTGGGGGGGGGGGGGGTATGTAGGAGAGTAGGGTCTGCTTTCCTATGGTCACCCCATTTTTTTATTTTTGCTTCACTGGTTTTCGACATAATGTGGCTGTGGGCCTGCTAATCAGACCCACAACCCTGCTGTTCTCTCTCTAAATTTCACACCATGTACTTTAGGTACATCACCAATTGGGATTTGGGTCACTCTTATGAGTCCCTGTACAGTGTACTATAGGTACCCAGGGCATAGGTGCACCCAAGGCCTACCAGGGGCTGCAGCATGTATTATGCCACCCCTGGTTAGCCATCCAAACTGATACAACTGGCTGATCACTCAGCTGGGGCACTGTGGTGTAATCACCCCTTGCTTAGGTGTAGTATTCCTATACCTACCCTTACATATAGACACATATACACCTATAAGTCACTCCTATGGCAGACCTTAACAATCTTGAAGGCAGAGTACTTGGTTTTATGTGAGATGAGCCTCTAGCATGAGCTGAGCCTGTCTGCAGCTTTCGAACCATGTCCTTATAGCTGTTCTATGATATAGCCATACCATATACTCTTAAGTGCATTATAATCCTCGCAGTTATTGCTAACTTTGGTTTGGCTTTATCAAAACATGTCGTGTAAGGTGTCATACGCTTTGTAATACTACCCCCTCGCCAGTTCTGGCGACGGGGGTAGAATTCCACCATTCTAGAGGGAGAAGACATGTTACTTCCATTAATCCAAGTTAAAGTTAACCAGAGCCTCAGCATCACAAAATGGATGCTGCTGCCACAGACACAAGTCTGGCCTCCTGCTGCTGGAAGTCCTTCCAGCGAGGTAGGCTTAGACAATAGGTTTCCTGTCACAGGGAGGTGCTAGACAGGCTATAGTGTATTGATTTACCCTCCTTTTACCCAATCCCCACACACCCGCATGCAACATCCGGCAATCCTCAAAAAAGATCTCCGATAAAGTGACCCTTCGGGGGACCCGTAGGGAATTGCAGCGCCGGCCCTACGAGGAGCAAACGCCCGATGATGAAGCATGACACCCCCCGGGGTGTGTGAGGGCAGCAGAGGATGTAGAATTATTTTCCCTCTCACATTAGGACATTTTCAAACCTAGGATTACTTTAGTCTACCTTCTTTCTTAATTTTTCTTTGTTCTAAAATATGGGTGACTATTAGCACCCCGATTCATGGGTGACTTTTGCACCCTTTTTGGTGACTTTTTGCACCTTGATACATGGGTGACTTTTGCACCCTTGTTGGTGACTGTTTGCACCTTGATCTATGGGTGACTTTTGCACCCTGATCTAGGAACTTTGTCCTCCTGTTGATAAATAGATTTATATTAGGAGCATGGACACTGGACCTTTATAGCTCCATTAATCTCAGTTAAAGTTAACCAGAGCCTCAGAATCACAAATGGATGCTGCTGCCACAGACACAAGTCTGACCTCCTGCTGCTGGGAGTCCTTCCAGTGAGGGAGGCTTGGACAATAGGTTTCCTGTCACAGGGAGGTGCTAGCACCACCCCAGACAGGCTATAGTGTATTGGGGCAGGGAGGGCTGAATGAAATGAGACACTGTCTGGGGCACACAAGGTGTCCCATGCATAGTCCAGTTCAAACCGGAGCTGGCGCGAAACTGGACAAAGGGGAAGGGGTGTAACCACCCCTTCGTGGGTCCCAGCCATAGGATTGACCTAGCAGGTAATCCAGACCCTAGATTTGGTATATAGGTAGGAGCTGAGTCCCAACCGGACTCTTCTCTCCTGGTCGCCTGCAGCATCTTTTCTCCAAGGCTCCATAGGAATCCACGACGAAACCCGACACACTTTGGGACCTATGCACCCGCTTCCTGTGGGTGAGATAACGCGAGTACTCAGGTGCTCCTGTGAAGATTGACTATCCTAGTGTCCTAGTTTCAAGTGGTTAGTTCCTAGTCCAGTCGGAAGGATCCTAATTCTTTAACTTTATAACTTTACGCACCGATTGACTTTTATGTGTGCACGCGTGCGCAATTAGACTCTGCACACGCATCCCGTGGGCCTCCTGCTCCCTAACAACTGTTAGTCCAGTGTAGCCCCAGCGATTCCCAAGGCCCTAGGCCTTTTAACTGTTTGTGACGTGGTTCTTATACCACTATTTTAGTATATGGTTTAGCGGGCCACCAGGGCCTATCCATATTTGTGCAACTTATTGTATGTTATATTGAGTTACTTGTTATGCGCTTGTGCCTCTGCCCTCATAAAGAGTACAGAGGATTGATTTAGAAATAAATACATACATATTTTGAATATATAACCTGTGTGGTGTCCTTTCATTTGGTATTAAAGGGATTGCATATGGTAAAACAGCTGGCTTCACATGCCCTCTTGAGTTAAGCCTAAGACTGCTTTTGTCCATGCTACCACTGGGATAGCTGGTCTATAAGGTTGAGTTTACAACCATCACCATGGTGATGTTGTTTGGACTGGTGAATACTTGTCAAGTGCTGCATGCACTTATGATCGTGATATTATAACGCTGATGTACATTTTCGGTTGGTGCAACATAGTAACATAATCGTAGCAACTGAAACTGAAGCGTGCTGTCTTATAGGTTACTCGTGTATCATAGAGTCGCATGCGCCCGTGAGGTAGCGCAAAGTATTAGACCATGCTGCCTATCTGGTGTCATGCCGTGAGCGGTGTATACAAATTGAAAAACAGACTATGTAAAAAAAAAACAAGTGTGCTTCGAATGGCAACATTTGTTAAGGTTACGATAGACCTACTAAATAAATTACGACAAATGGACATCACATTGGAGGAACACTTGATACTATGTACTATGGACGTTAGGGCACTATATACCTCCATACCCCACAACAACGGCATTGAATCAGTTTAACATGCTCTTTTACAAATGGACTTAGAAATGGGCATGAAGGTGTTCATCATGGAACTACTTGAATTTACACTGTATCACAGTTATTTTAAGTTGAAAGAACAGTTTTTCCAACAACAAACTGGTACATCTATGGGAAATTCAGCAGCTCCGGCCTGTGCGAATTTATTTATGTTCCAATATGAAGAATGCTCTATTACTTACCAGTAATCTTCATTACTCCGGGTCCCGTTGTCCTCGTCCCATTCATTACAAAGTAGAGATGACCATCTCCCGACAGAAAAAAAACAAGAGGAATGCTGGGACCCTAATACTGCCCCTCCCACCGGGAGTACATAGGCAGTACTTACCCAGCATCCCTCCTGTACAACCAAGCCCAGACAGGAAGGCCGGCCGTCTGGGAGGGAGGGAGACTGTATGAATGGGACGAGGACAACGGGACCCGGAGTAATGAAGATTACCGGTAAGTAATACAGCATTACCCCCAGCTCCCTTATGTCCTCGTCCCATTCATTACAAAGTGGAGACTATCAAAGCAGAAAACCGGCCTTCCGCACCCACAAGCACACCCAGGAAACCACAACAAAAGCAGCAACCCAAGGGAGCACCGAGGAGGAGGGAATGGGGGACCGCAGGAAACAACCGGCCTGCAACCCATAACAGGACAGCAGAGACCAAACAAGGACTGGAGACCAACAGAAGGCCAGGACCCCAACAAGGGGGCCGCCAACCAGAGAAACCGGAGACAGGGCAAGCGGAACTAAAGGACATGGCGAAGCAACTCACCGGACAAGGCCGCCAAGCCCCGAACCACCGGGAAGGCACACAGGACCCGGCAGCCACACAGACACAGAGAAAACTGAGACAGTCCCGAAGAAGGCCAAAGAAAGAAATGACCAACAGAGCAAAGGCACAAATCAAGGAAGGAGGAAAGCACAGGTAAGAAACCGGCCTACACCACCAAACTGAAGGACCCGGCCCCAGAGAATCCAGAGGAGAAAACCAACCAAAACTCCCCCGAGGAGGACAAGGAAGCAACAAGAGCCACAGGCCAGAGACGCCCCCAGAAAGAACCAGCCCAAAGCCGACAAACAAAGGAGAGGCCAACAAGACTGGAAACCAACAACGAACAAGCCCAACAAGGGCGGGGACAAAGCCACCGGCCACAACCCCCAGAAACCCCCAACCCAAAAAGGGAGGTAAATTAAGTCCAGAGCAACCGGGAACACCCAGCAGCCCCTAAACAAGGTACAAAGGGCAGAAAAAAACAGGAGCTAATAAGGCAGAGGACCGAACAGGCACCCAACACCCAGGCCAAGCAAGCAGCAAGGGCAGGAGCAGCAGAAAAAAGAAAAGGCCCCAGGGCGCACAGCACCCAGACTTAAAGCCCACAAAGCCCGACCCCAGCAACGCCGGAGAGGAGCCAATAAAACAGCACCCACCAGGGCAAAATATGCCAAAGGAGCCAGGAAGCCAGGCCCAGAGCCAAGCAACCCGACCACGCAGGAGGATCCGCTGGCCCAACCAAACCCCGGAAGGAGCCCACGCAGCGTCCAGGCCAAAGCAAAAGGGCAGGGAGGAACAGGGATCCCCCAGCACACCTCTGGACCATCCAAAAGGCCGGAAAGATACAGAGGAAACCGCCAAAGCGGAAGCCAGAGGAAGTAGAGAAGGCAGAGGGCAAGCAGCAGGAAATCCTAGACAACCCGCATCCAGGAGGGAGGACCCCACAGAGGCAAGAGCACCACAGAACCGTAACCCAACCAGAGGTGGGGGGAGGGGGACACCCAAACAGACCCACACCAGGAACAAAGCCCGGGGAAGCAAGGGAGGAAGAAGCGAGCCAGGACACCAAAACCAGGAAAGAACCAGGAAACGCCCAGCCAAACACTCCCCAGAGCAGGCCGAAAAGCGACAGCACAGCCAGACACTCCAGGAGGCACAGCCCGAGGCCGCCCCTAACCAGCAAGAAGCCGGCAGACTTGGAGCCACAGGTCCCCACACAGGCCCTCAATACAGGTGAAACAAGCCCAGGAAGAGAACCGCCAGCAGGAGAAGGCCCCGAAGGACCTACCAGAACGCGGCCCCAACCCCAGAGCACCCCGCCAGGACACAAAAGAGAGCCCAGGCAATGAAGCATAGCCCAAAAAGGAGCCCAACATACAGGAGCGGAAAAGCCCCAACACACCCGAGTGCAAACGGACCAAGAAGCCAGCAGCACCCGGCAGCCCCAAGAGGCCAGGCAGGGACCAACCCGGTTGGACCACGCATAAAAACAGAGAGCAGACGAAAGCAGGCTCAGAAAGGGGGACACGGCCACAGGCCACCAACCAGGAGAACTGCAGACAGAAGAGGAGAAACAGGCCACACACCAGGACAAGGAAGCAGCAAAAGACAGCCAGGCCCAGACAGCAGCGGCATGAACCCCAGAGACCAACCACACCAGCCATAAAAACCTCCATTAGACACCCACAGGAGGTCCCCAGCCAGGAACAACCAGGCAGGAACCACGACAGAACCAGGAGGGGTGGCCAGGAACACCAGAAGCAAGCCAAAGGCAAGCACAGGGAGAGCCAGGGCAGAAGCAACCAGACCCCAGAAGCAACCCAAGCTCACAGAAGGCCCCGGGACAAACACCCGAGGCCCCAGGCCGGAGCGAAGGAGGAACTCAGGAAGGAGCAAGAGGAACCAGACGCAGTCCAACAAAGCCCAGAACCAGGAGCCCCAACATGGAGGAGACCAGAAGGCTCAGCTATGCAGAAGAGCAAGCACCCCAGAGCCAGGTGCCTGACACAACTCGGCCAACCTGACATCGGGCCGACCAACCAAGCAGAAGCCCGGAAGTGGAGGTGAAGAACCAGGACACCCAAGCGGAGCAGAGGCCACAACAGCCAGGCCGCAATGGAGGGAAGGGCACCAGAAAAAAACGCACACAGCACACCCAAGGCAAGGCAAGGCCAGGACACCCGAACCTGCGACACCCGAGAAGCAGGGATGCAGAGGGGCAGCAAAGAAAAGCAGAGAAACCTGTGGCAAGCCAACAGGAACCCAGGGGAGTCAATAGGACCCCCCAGAGGCCCAAGCAGCAGGAACACCGATCCACCACCAGCAAAAGGGGGAAGGCAGCCGCGGAGGAGCCAGAAGCAGGGGGGAACAGAGTCGCACCCCCAACAGGCCTGCCGCAGACGAAGTGAGAGCAACGCCGACACAAGAGCAACAGAGGGCAAGGCGTAAACAAGCAGGCAGGGAGACCCCAACAACACTGGGAACCGAAGGTGCAAGCACAGGCAGAGCCAGCGAAAAAAGGAACCAGCCAATAGAGATGCAACAGGAACCCACGCCAATCCGAGGCAGGAAGAAGCGACCCAAAGGGCGAAGCCCCCCGGAACGCCCAACCCCATAGAACAAACGAGAGCCCGGGCGAGCAGGAGGCAAGGCCGCAGGCCAGAGACAGAAAACCCCAACCACGTAGACCAAGGGAGAGGAGCCCGGGAATCAGCGCAGACAATAAGCACCGAACCTGTAACCACAGCGCCCGACTGAAAGGGAAAAACCAGGACAACAGTGCTAAACCACAACACCCGTGAACATGTACAAGAAGCAACTGAAGGCAGGGCCAGCGCCTAGAAACCGGCATTGCGGCACCACACAAACACACGCAGCATGGACAAGCAATGACACAGCCACCACACTACAATGCCAAGAAGGAGTCGCCACCCAAACAGACCCCGGGCAGACAACCAAGCACCGAAGGCGGGGGCAGAGAGCCCCAGAGAACACCAGGGCGGAGCCCACACAGGAAGCACAGACCCCACCGAAGGCACCCTCGACCAGGGCAACGAACCCCCGGGAGCAGCGGGGGAGCGACGGCAACAGCATAAGAGACATGCCCAGAATCACAGGCTGTTGAGGCCACACAAAGACTAGTACCTCAGTATCTGGTCCCAAACACGGCAGACCTGGCCATAAGGCTACGTTTTCTACTCTGCTGCACTCGAGGCGCCAGAGGCCACCGGAGAGTACTAAACGCCAGCCTCATGGTGACCGCCCACGCAGGGGACAGAAGCGGGGATGCAGCACAGAAAGGAGGCCATCACGGCAGAGTGCATGCCTGCCAAATACGAGGCCCTGGGATCAAACCCCGGTATCCCCAGGAGACCCCTGTGAAAATCGAGGCAAACACCAGAATGCCAGCTCGCCAGCAATACAGGACCGGCACCAGCACAGCGATAAAAGCATCCAGGGCGGGGGCCAACAGCTCAACATGGCCCCCACCGCCACCGGGAACAGGTACCATATTAACGTGAAAATAGTTTCAGAGAAACACGGGAAACAAACACGTTACCCCAGCGCCCAGTACACAGCAGCACGACAGGGACATCACCGTTGAGGCACAAACATATTGTGAGCAGTGCACGAGCTATCCGATCCACACTGTAACCCAGGACAGCCAGCAAAAGCATGCCTCCACGCGTTGTCATCTCAGTCACCAGCAAGCATCAAGGAAGGTACAAAAACCCGGCAAGCTGGACTCACCCGGAGTGGGGGCCAATCCCCGGAACAAGGCCCCACTCCAACTGCAACACATCCAGGACACCGGCAGGAGCCCATCCAGCAAGGCACGTCTCACCCGGCCAAGCTCGGGAAGATGAGCCCGCGACCCGAAAGCAACTTCGGGAACTCCAGCCCCAGCCGCAAATGACCAGGAGGTGCACACAGTGCACAGCAGAACACCGGCTCCAAGAGAGACTGACGCCCAGCAAGCCCAGCAGGCCAGGAGACAGTCCAGGGAACCCTGCGCCCACACAGCCAGGCAGCCGGGCAGGGGGTGAAGAAAAAGCACTGCCACTCCAGCCCAGCAGGAGCAGCACCAGCACACCAACCATTCTGTCGACAGACAGAAAAAAAGAACAGGAGGGATGCTGGGTAAGCACTGCTTTTGTACTCCCAGTGGGGGGGGGGGGCAGTATTAGGGTCCCAGCACTCCTCTTGTTTTTTTTCTGTCGGGAGATGGTCATCTCCACTTTGTAATGAATGGGACGAGGACATAAGGGACCTGGGGGTAAGAACATATATTGACAAAAGAGCCATGGAAGACACATATAAAAATGATCCTGCATTACATCGATGATGTATTCTTAGTATAGAACGATTGAAAGATTACACTAACTCAAGCCATTGAGGATCTTAACAAAACAGATGATCACATCCAATTTACATGCCAGATACAAGAAACTACTATAAACTTCTTAGATGTGGAAATCAGTAAAACTCACAAAGGATTCAAGACATCTTTTCCGGAAACCAAGGGATCGAAACAATTTATTGCATTACCAAAGCTTCCACCAGGAAAGCCTTAAAAATCACCTTCCATTTTCACTGATGCTAAGAGTCAAGAGAATTGTCCCTACAACAAATACAGCAGAACAACGCATAAAGGGAATGGAGTTAAGATTTAAAGACAGGGGATACCCCAACGAGATACTGACAGCTGCCAAAAAAAGATGTGATCTAAAAGCCAGAGAACAATTACTTCAAAAAAGTATGAAAAAAACAAAAACCAGAATAGTAGCAGTATCTAAATACTCAACCAAGAGCAAAATAATCCAAAATATCATTAAAAAACATTGGCCAATATTAAAGCAATAAACAGACTAACAACATTTTTTCAGAGATGATAATCTTCACCTACCAAAGAGCGAACAATCTGGGGGAAATCCTCAAATCAAGTACAACACAAGCCACAGTGACACATAACGGAACAGTCCCTTGTCACAATTGTAATAATTGTAACAACATACTAAGAGGAACATCTATTACACATCCCAGAAAGGGTCACAGTATCAATTTAAAAGTAACAGCAACATGCGACACGAAGAATGTAATTTATTTACTAAAATGCCCCTGTGGCCACGGATACGTGGGAAAAACAGCCAGAAATATTAAAACAAGAATAAACGGACACAAATCTAACTTCAGAAACACATCAGAAAAGTCTAATGTGGCATGTCACTTCACAGAAATGTTGCACAGTGTTAGCCAACTCCGATTTGTAATTTTGGAAGTTATCCCCTGCATAGAAGAGATGGGCAATAACCAACAACTACTAAGAAGAGAGAACTTTTGGATCTATACCCTAGAGACTCTAAAGCCATTCAGAATGAATGATAGAGTAGAATTTAGTTGCTATCTATAGACTCTTATGTCATAGGGATTATCTCCTAATCAGAATAGGTATTCATTTTAGTTTGTTTAATTTTGTTTACGCTGTGTATTTATTCTGTAATTTGGTGACTCAGCGAAAGTGAAAGAGGTTACAATTATAATCAAAATATTTAATCCTGTTAGCTACACACACTGACACGTTTCTGGGATAATTGTGATATGTGTTTGATTTAATTTAGTCACATATTGTGTTTAATTTAGTCACAAATTGTGGCTGACTAGCTACATTGCGAAGAAATCCCTTCAAGATGCCGTCTATAGTCCATCGTTTATTTTTATGGCACTTTAACCGCTAACATCACTACCGACATTAAGAGATATATTCGGTCCACTTGTACACAAGCGAGCACCGGGGAAACACTCCGACGCGGCTGAGATGATCCGCGATTGAAACAGCTGAGACATCTTTTTTTAAAGTAAGTGCAGTTTTTTGATAGTAAATGCAGTTACCATATTGGAAGACACACAATGGAAATGCCACGGGTGCACATGACATTGAAGCACAAGTTACTACTTGTGTAACGATATATCTGTAGGAGACATTAGTTAGTGATAGATTCCTTAGCGTAGAACAGGGGTCTCCAAACCGGTCCTGGAGGGCCGGTTCCATGCCAGATTTTTGGGATATCCTCATTGAGATACATGTAGTAATTTTAAAAACCGGGCATGGATCCGGCCCTCCAGGACCGGTTTGGAGACCCCTGCCTTAGAATATCCCCAGGCGTCAGACTGGATCCGGATTTTTTTTTCGTAGCAGTACCCTTGCGCGTCGGTAGGCGTTGTCTGCGGTTCCGCGTCCGTCATTGGCGTCGTGGGCGCCGTGATGACATCGTCGGAGTACTTAGACGCCGCCTCAGCGTGCTGACGTCAGTTCTTAGACACAGCTTTTCCACGCCAGAAACGCTGAGCCATGTTAAAAACCAACACTGGTGCCATTGAAACTAGGGCCCTGAAAGGGGATGACCTTAACCTTAGATATCGGTTCGCAGAATGGGGAGGATGGGTGGGTTGGTAAGGAATCTATCACTAACTAATGTCTCTTACAGATATATCGTTACACAAGTAGTAACTTGTGCATCTGAAAGAGACACGTTAGTGATAGATTCCTTACCTTAGAATAGATACCCCAGCAATACCAACCCAGGTGGTGGGTCTGCGAACCAATAATCACACCATAAAGTCCTGGAGGACAGAACGGCCAAAGAAGCCATCCCTCCGGACTTGGCTGTCCAGGCAGTAGTGCCTCGCGAACGTGTGCAGCGAGGCCCACGTAGATGCCTGACAAATGTCCTGCAAGGGGACTCCCCGGCCCAGGGCAGTAGTAGTAGCCGTGGCCCGAATGGAGTGGGCCCGAGTCCAACAGGAGGTTCCTTCTTAGCCAAGGAGTAACACGCTTGGATGCACAACACGATCCACATCGAGATGGTCCGCTTGTGCACCGCCCGTCCTTTCTTAGCGCCCACGTAACCAACAAAGAGTTGGTCATCCACCCGGAACTGGCGTGTGCGATCCAGATAGTAAGAGAGCGCACGTTTTGGATCCAGACGGTGGACCCTCTCTTCCTCTTTCGCGGGATGCTGAGGCGGAAAGAAGGTGGGCAAGGTGATGGACTGCCCGATGTGGAAGGCTGTGACTACCTTGGGCAGGAAAGAGGGTTTTGGACGCAACACAACCTTGTCCGGATGGACAGAAAGGAAGGGAGGTTTAGAGGAAAGAGCCTGGAGCTCACTCACTCTCCTGGCAGAGGTGATGGCAACCAGGAAAGCAGTCTTAAGTGTAAGAAGACGTAGAGGACAGTTATGAAGCGGCTCAAAGGGAGCGCACATCAAGTAAGTTAGAACCAGGTTGAAGTCCCACTGGGGCATCACAAAAGGAACAGGAGGGAACATATGAGTGATGCCCTTTAAGAATCTGTTGACAATGGGGGACTTGAACAAAGAAGGCTGATCAGGAAGCCTCAAGAAGGCTGAAAGGGCAGAAAGGTAGCCCTTGATAGTGCCCAGAGCAGAGCCCTGCTGGGCAAGAGAAAAGAAGGAAGAGGAGAACCTCAGAAAGAGGGGCATTGAGAGGATCCACAGCCTTTGCTGTGCACCATGCCACAAATCTGTACCACCTTCAGGCATATACCGACTTTGCAAAGGGACGCCTGGCTGCCAGAATGACATTACAGACTTCAGGAGGCAAGTCAAATGGCCTCAACTGTCGCCGCTCAATCTCCCAAGCATGGAGGTGGAGACAGGACAGGTTCGGGTGGAGGACCGTCCCCTGCTGCTGCGACAGAAGGTCCTCCTGAAGAGGCAGACGAACTGGGGGATCGACTGACATACCGAGTAGCTCGGGATACCAGAACCTTCGCGCCCAGTCCGGAGCCACAAGGATGACGTGGGCCCGGTCGCGTTTGATCTTCTTCAGCACTCTGGGCAGAAGTGGTATAGGCGGAAAGGCGTACAACAGACCGCAACTCCACTCGCGACGAAAAGAGTCTCCGAGCGAGTGCCGCCTGGGAAATTCCAACGCGCAGAACTGATGACATTGCGCGTTCTCTTCTGTGGCGAATAGATCTAACCAAGGCTCTCCCCACTGCATAAAGGGACCTTGCGCCACGTCCAAGTTCAGACGCCATTCGTGATCCATCATGCACCAGCGGCTGAGTATGTCCGCCCTGGCGTTCAGAGAACCTGCCAGGTGTTGAACCACCAGGGTAACGCCCTGATGTTCCAGCAATTGCCTCCTGGCATAGGGTCCACGACCCCACCCCGCCCTGTTTGTTGCAGTACCACATGGCGGTGGTGTTGTCCGTGAACACCTGCACTACACTCCCCCTGAAAGAGGGGAGGAATGCCTTCAGTGCTAGACGAATCGCCCGCACTCCAAAAGGTTGATATGGAGCCGGGACTCCGCCGGAGACTAGAGGCCTCTTATCTCCGCCTCTCCAATGTGGCCTCCCCAGCCCTGGAGGGACGCATTCGTCACAACCACGTGTTCCGGTTGGGGAAGGGAAAGGGATCTGCCGCTGACCCAATCACGGTCCGTGATCCACCACTGCAGCTGTCTCGCAGTGCCCTCCGAGATCAGAACATAGTCGGACAGGTTGCCCTGATGCTGGGCCCACTGAAACTTCAGGTCCCACTGCAGAGCCCGCATCCGCCACCGGGCGTGATGCACCAGAAGGATGCAGGAGGCCATCAGCCCCAGAAGCCGCAGCGTCAGCCTGACCTAGACCCGGGATAAAGGCTGAAAGAGTGGAATCAGAGCCTGAACATCCCGGACCTGCTGTTCGGGTGGATAAACCCGAAACTGCGCCGAGTCGAGAACCGCTCCGATGAAGAGGAGCTTCTGAGAGGGGCACAGGTGTGACTTCGGCACATTGATGGAAAACCCCAGCTGGTGCAGGAGGTCTGCCGTAGTCTGGAGGTGGCTGACGACCGTGTGGGGCGAGGACGCCTTCAACAACCAGTCGTCGAGGTAGGGGAAGACTGAAACCCCTAACCTGCGCAGATGAGCTGCGACCACCGCCATCACCTTCGTGAACACCCGTGGGGCCCTGGTAAGGCCGAAGGGGAGCACGGTAAACTGAAAGTGCTCATGGCCTACTGTAAACCGCAGGTAGCGCCGGTGGGCCGGTAGGACGGGGATGTGGAAATAAGCGTCCTGCAAGTCCAACGCTACCATCCAGTCTCCTGGGTCCAGGGCAGCTAGGACCTGAGCCAGTGTCAGCATTTTGGTTCCTGCAAGTCCAACGCTACAATCCAGTCTCCTTAGTCCAGGGCAGCTAGGACCTGAGCCAGATTCAGCATTTTGAACTTCTCCTTCCGGAGGAAGCCGTTGACGTTCCGTAGATCCAAGATAGGGCGTAGGCCCCCTTTGACCTTCTTGGGTACCAGAAAGTAGTGGGAGTAACAACCACACCCTACTTCTGGACCAAGGAATGCGCTCGATTGCCCCCTTGGCCAAGAGGGCCGTAACTTCCTCCTGCAGAAGTCGCAAATGATCCCCCGATACGCAGTGGTATTGCGGTGGCATGGCTTGAGGGGTCACCTCGAAGGGGAGGCAGTAGCCCCTTCGAACGATTTGCAGCACCCACCTGTCCGATGTGACAGTGCGCCAGTGGTGGAGGTGATGGCGTACCCTGCCCCCCACTGGCGTCACATGGGCCTGAAAGCACGGACTAGGAGGGTTTTGAGGTGGATGCTGCGGGGGAAGGTGTGGACTGGCCTCGCTGTTGGTCCCGTCTGCTGCCACGGCGGTTTCAACGGCTGCCACCGCGTTGGATGTTAGTCTACGGTGCGTGGCTGGCAGCGCGTGTGGGGGCGCCCCTTCCTTGGCCACGAAAGGAGCGAAAGGCACCCGTTTGCTGGCGCGGGGCCGAGAGGCCCAAGGACCTGGCGTTAGCCCTGGAGTCCTTAAAGCGCTCAATCGCGTGGTCTGCCTTGTCGCCAAAAAGGCGACGGCCATCAAACGGCATGTCCATGAGTGTATTCTGGACATCGGCCGAAAAGTTGGCGGACCTCAACCAGGCGTGGCGACGAATCGCCACCGTCGTTGCCATCACTCTGCCCAGTGAGTCGGTGGTATCCAGCCCACACCGGATAGAATACTTTGCTGCATCTCGACCTTCCACAAGGGCCTGGCCGAGTTTGGCCCGTACCTCCAACGGACACTCTGGCAGCAATTCCGCAACCGTGTCCCACAGAGAGTGGGTGTAGCGGCCCAAGAGGCATGCTGTGTTGGAAGACCGCAGTCCCAGACTCGGGGAGGAGAATACCTTTTTGCCGTACTGCTCATACCTTTTGGATTCCCTGTCCGGCAGAGCCGACAGGAATGCGGTCTGGGAATTCGAAGCCTGGATGACCAGGCTCTCAGGGTGGGATGGGTGGACAGGAAACATGGGTTGCCCGGGGCCGGGCGGTGGCGTCTGGCCACATTCCTATCTACGGGCGAACCCGTAGCGGGCCTGGACTAAGTGCCCAAAAGAACGTCAGTCAAGGCCTCATTAAACAGCAGCAGAGGCTCAGTTGAGCATGACTGCGGTTTAAGGACCTCAGTGAGGAGGTTAGTCCTCACGGCTGCGACGGGGAGCTCAAGGCCTAAGGCCTTGGCCGCCCGCGTCAACACCACACTGTAAGTTGCCCCCGCCTCCGTAGCCCTCTTGTTTGTTAAACTTTTTTTTTTTTACACAGCCTGTTTTTCACTTTTGATACACCGCTCACAGGATAACACCAGATAGGCAGCATGGTCTAATAATTTGCGCTACCTCACAGGCACATGCGACAGTATGATTCACGAGTAACCTATAAGACAGCATGGTTCAGTTTCAGTTGCTACGATTATGTCACTATGTTGCACCAACGAAAAATGTACATCAGCGTTATAATATCACGATAAGTGCATGCAGCACTTGACAAGTATGTACCATCTCAACTTATTGTTTATTATTAATATTACCTTGTGTATAAACGGCCGTATTTTGTTTTAGATCTATTCCCTGATGAAGGCTTCATGGGTAAGCCGAAATGCATTGGAATAATGGAATAATGGAGAATATGGGAAAGGATTATGGAATAATGAAATAAAGTGCACACTGAAGAGATTATACGTGTGGCTCAATGAATTAAAAACAAAAAACATAAAGGAACTGAATTGCAAAAAAAAATTGTCAACCCTATGTGCAGGGACACAGGCAGTGACTAGAGGATGTCACCCCAGGATGGTACGCAAGGGTACGCAGTCTACCTATGCTTTTGTTTGCTTTGACACTCTCTAAAAAATTGGCTATAGTAAAGTGTAGCGCCCACTGGAAATTCATGATCATCACACATCTTTATTTTGCATTTAGAGAAATGCATGAAAAGCACATAAAATCATTGTAGTGTAATCTATACTACTAGAATAAAGGAAGAACTTTCAGCTTTGAGGCGGGTAAACTCGGGAACCACAGCGCCAATCCACACATCCGATACACCGTTGGAATCGTCAGGGTGTGTAGATGGTTATAGGCTATATAAATAAAAATTTTAAAAAACGTTATTTCAAAAATTTACAGTAAAAAATAAAATAGTCCCTCCGAAGTAGCGCCGGCCGCAACGTGCGTGCTCACATCCGGAGCGCGGGGAGGAGAGGCGTCCAGGAGCCAGACGAGGATCGGCAGACATGGCGCGGGGGAGGAGCGGTGACGTGAGGAGCAGAGGACAGGCCAGCGGCGGTCAGGTGAAGCGGCGAGGAGCGGTAAACTGAGGAGCGGCGGCTGAGGTAAGGGGACCCATGTCGGAGCAGGCGGGGGTCGGGGCAGGCGGGGGACGGCCCGGGCGGGGGCCGGACTGCTGCAGGGGCAGGCAGGGTCGGGGCAGGCGGAGGACGGGACGGGCGGGGGGCGGGCTAATAGCTGTGGGCCAGGACTCTCTAGGGTGTAGGAGACAGGTCTTAAAAGAACAACTATCTGGTTTAAATCCCCTCCACCACCGTATGTTTATGCCTCCCGGAAGTGAAAGGGAAGCTTACAAATACTGGCGCCTACGCGTTTTTCTATACCCCCGACTGCTGCTCTCATGGAAGGTGTGGAGACGCACAAAATCCTGTTTCTGCGAATATGTTTAAATGCATGTTTGTACTTCTCCGAACTTTGTGGTAGTGGAATTTTGCACATGAACATTCTGTTGTAAACTATATTTTCAACGGGGCAGGCGGGCGGGGGTCGGGGAAGCCTGATTGCTCCCGGACAAGGTCGGGACGGGCTGCTAGTATACATTATATAAAACAATGGACCAGCTTTAGTGACTGTTAAAAAGGATGACGTTAAATTCATAAAACAGCTATAAAATAGATTTAAAAAGATCATACAACCATATATATAAAACGGCTTTCCCCCGCTGGTAGGTGTTAGTACAGATTCTAAAAATGTGCCCCATATGGGTTAAAGTGCATTTTTCGGATTTTAAGAAAGGTGAGCAGGAAGTTAGCAAGCATAATACATAAGTACGGGGTTTCCAATAATCGGAAAGTATCAAGGGCCTGTTTGTGTAATTGAATATAACATTTTTTCAATGGGGGGATTATGTATGATTTTCTCTCTGCCGTGTAAAATGAACAAAAGAATAAAAGATGTGAGATAGATTGGGGGGAAGGCCGTCACAAGGGCAAAAAATGACTTGTTTATAAAAAATACTTGTGCCAGATAAGCAGCCATTAATGGTATATAATTCTGTCTAAATCTGGTTAATACAAAACGGTGACTGTTGTTCGTGACAAATGAAATATAGGAAAAATGACCACTGCTTGGAATAGGTGATGCAAAGTATGAAGTCACAGTGATTTGTTTTGATTTTGTTGCCACCTGTATAAGTTGTATTTGTTATAAAATAGTTCTTCTAGACGAGATTTAGAAAAGGATGTGCACACGGACGGTGAGTTGAACAAATGCTCCAGGTCTAGGTCTGTGAAGGACTGTTTCACGTAAGCTAGCCAGCGAATTGAAGAAGCGAGGTCCAGATTTAAGATCTCCCTTAGTACTAACTGGCTCAAAGGGACCGATTCCCTTTTCCAAATTGAAAGCCAGGCTAGAAGGGGACCAATTTCCAGGGTATCAGAAATAAACAGGAAGTCTAATTCCTTATGGATTAAAATACTTGGGCACGATGTAGGGGTAGCTAGTAGTCTCTTTAAACATTTATCTTCTATTGCTTGTAAGGAGTTTATATCTGTAATTCCCCAAACAGCTGCACCATAAGTAGCTATGGATCTTGTTTTTGTGTGATACATTTCCAACATTTCTTTCACTGGTTTATTCCCTATTTTTGCTGCAAACTTCCAAATACTGCTATACTTTTGAATATCAAGAGCAGCCTGTTCCTCACCATTGTGGACCATTTCAGTTATTGTATAAAAAAATTCCCAGGTGCATAAAATTGTCCACTCTAATCAGTCTTCTGCCGTTAATGTGAAAGCCTGTTACTTTCTGCTTCTTGACCCTGCCCATGGCTATCACGTACGTTTTTGTTTTACGTACATGTAGGCCTAGGTCTGCCATGTATCTGGAGTATGTCACAATCAAAAGCTGGAAGACCCGGGGGTCACCGCTTTTATTTACAGCTGTTCAAGGGAGTGGGTTGCTTCACGTTCCCCGAGCTGTTAAGGGTGGGCGGCAGGCACTCTGCAAGTTGGGGGAGGTGGGAGGTTCTTTTCCCGCCATGCAGGGAGGAAGGGAGGGGGGATGATGTTGGGGTGGGAGGGGGGTACAGGGAAAAGGTGTTCTTTGTATTTTGTATTTGGTACAAGTGCAATGTTGCTTTTGGTTGTGTCTTTTATAATAGGGTCCACTTGGTCAATCACGTATAGCGATTCCAACACTGCTCGCCACCCTCGTGGCTGGATTCAGCCGCTGTGGTCAAGGGGTTTGATTTGAGCTCTGGGGTCTCCACTAGCTACATGGCAAGTAGCCCCCTGCACAATAAGGTTTCATATTCCCGCTCATTACCCTACCTCCTCCCCAGGGGGCCACGGCAGTCTCTTACTGCATCCGTCCCCAGCTCTTCGACACTACTATGACCTAAGCCCATTACACTCATGGGAACTAACCTAGTGCTAAAGACACGAACGTGGAATGTTAACAGTTTGGGAGACAGGATTAAGGATCCAGTACATCAAGCGTCAGACGCCGGACATTGTACTGCTTCAGGAGACACACCTTATCAGGAATTCATGCGGTGCACTGAATAGATGGGGTTACCGTTTTGCCGGACACACAGGATTCACCACGGGCTCGAGAGGGGCTGGAGTGCTTCTCTGAAGGGGATGTCTTATCGTGAATAAGACTTGGGAGGATGCCCAGGGTAGATATTTAGCACTCACGGGTACGTGGGAGGGGGCGGGTAATCAACCTTGAATCTGTATATGCCCCACCAGGCCTTCAGCGTCCGGCACTGCGTGATATCGGGGCGCTCCTACTTGAATTTCCAATAGGTATATTGGTGTTGGGCGGAGACTTTAATCTCGCAATGGATGGATTGCCGGATCGCCTCCCACACAGAGGCGACCCCCAAGGGGGATCCCGATTGTCCGGCTTTATGTCAGCACTGGGCCTTGTAGGCGTATGGCGCTGGCTCAACCCTATCACCACTCAATGTACTTATTACTCGGGGGCCCATAATAGGCAGTCCTGCATCGACCATATATTCACATTCGCTCAGGACGTCCAGTTTTTGGTGGCCTCCGAATGTTTGGCCCATGGAATTTTGGATCACTCCCGGATTCTGACGACTCGGACCACAGGGTAACCTAAGAGTTGCTCCACCCTCACATTAAACCCATGGGCACTTAAATTGCCTCATATGAGGGAGGCTCTACTTAAAGACACAGACCAATACTTCAATGAAAACGTGGGGTCGGTCTCGTCACCATCTATGATCTGGGGGGCATATGGTGCTGTCATAAAGGGAAGGGCTCTGTCACTCATGGTTGGGCACAAGAGGGAACTCGCCAAACGGGTGGTTGAACTACAGGAGGATATCCTGACAAGAGAAAAGGCCCTGGCCTTGAAGCCAGATGCAGAAGCTGGTCATTCGCTCGACATAGTTCAATTAGACTACCGCCAGTTTCTACATGAAGCTGCCATGGCCCGATACATGGTAATTCAACATAAAATATATGAACCCGGCAAGCGTACGGGCAGGATGTTGGCCTAGTTGGAGAGGAAAAAACGAGCATCCAGGTGGATACATTCGATTCGTGGGGTGAATGGTGATCTTTTCACCGACCCCCAAGACATCATTAACACATCTGAAGCATACTGCTCCTCGGTGTACACGCCGGCCACAGATTTGCAGTCCGCCACGGCTCCGGAAATTTTGATGACCATTAACGTAGCATGTCTGCCAGACACAACAGTGATTCTCTCGAGGGGGACGTCTTGGTGACAGAAGTCCGGAAGGCCATTCAAGACTTGCGCTCAGGTAAAGCCATGGGACCTAATGGGCTCCCGATCGAGCTTTTCAAATCAATGGCATTCAAGCTTTCCCCCACCTGGTGAGCATGTATATGGAGAGCTTTGACTCCGGAGTGTTGCCCCCTGAGGTCAGGATGGCATCCATAGTCGTAATACACAAAAAAGGCAAACCTGTAACTGATTGTAAATCTTACCGTCCGATACCCCTACTCACAGTTGAGGCTAAAAATCTGGCTAAGGTGTTGGCTAACAGGCTCCTCCCCTATCTGACCGGACTGGTACATCCTGACCAGTCCGGGTTAATGCCAGGCCGCAACACTGCCTTAAACTTAGCCAGGTTGAATGGGGTTTTGGGACGCATCGACACGATAAAAGAAGAGGCCATCTTGTTGTCACTTGACGCAACAATGGCGTTTGACACCATTGAATGGGAGTTCTTATTTGCTGTTTTGGCACAGATGGGCTTTGGCCCCAAATTCATTAAATGGAATAAACTCCTTTATTCTCGACCGACCGCGCAGGCCGTGGTTAATAACCATGTGTCAAAAGCATTTCCTCTGCAACGGGGAAATAGGCAGGGATGCCCCCTGTCACCCCTCCTCTTCACGCTGGTTCTTGACCCCTTAGCGGTTTGGATAAGGGGAGATCTGATGATAAGAGGGCTGAAATGGACTGACGATCATGAAGATCGTATTTCCCTATACACGGTGTTGGACTTGGCCTTTTTGGCAGGTTCACCCCTAAACATTTTGCTTTGGTATGTGACTTGGTTTTAGTTATTTTTGGCTTCTGCACACTTTCACTGTGTCCCAGTGTAAAGTGCGTGCACACTCTGAGTGCATGTTGTGAGATAGGCCTGCCCTCCCATAGGAATGCATGGGGAATGTATGTGTCCATGTTACTTCCTGATGTGTGGGGAGTGCAGGGACGAGTTTGGTATGTGCGGACTCGTGAGAGTTAATGCTGCACGATGATGTGTGCGGCGTTAATGTGTCTAGTGTGGAAGTGCCATTTCTAGAAGTTTGCATGTCTGTGTAATAAAGGT
This sequence comes from Lissotriton vulgaris, assembly GCF_964263255.1. Classification (NCBI taxonomy): domain Eukaryota; kingdom Metazoa; phylum Chordata; class Amphibia; order Caudata; family Salamandridae; genus Lissotriton; species Lissotriton vulgaris. The sequence goes on along the minus strand of NC_141691.1, from coordinate 1,081,251,658 downwards.
GAAATGGCTATCTGGCTTGTGATTGGCTGGAGCTGGCTGGTGTGCCTGGCTCCAGGAAGTCAGGATGGGTCTGCCCCGGTGGTGAGTGGAGAGATCTGCATATTGATGTGAGGGAGGGGTGCACCTAGGACCTGAATAGGGCTGGGCTTTCCCTACACATTGCTGGCTCCAACCCCTGTGGTGCGATTGATGACCCTAGCTTGACTAGTGATGGGGAGAGGGGCTGAGCAAAACAGAGTGTTCCAAAACCAGCTGTGACTGTTTTTTCCCTTAGCCCTGCAGCCTAGACAAAGGATTTAGGTGTATAAAAATGGGCTGTGACCCCTTGCAAAATGTTGTCTTCCTGATCCTATCTTGAGGGGGGCCTGCTGATGCTGGGCGCCAGGAGGACCGCCACTGGGGACTGCTTCCCTGCCTGGAGGGCCCTGTGAGCTGGCCCCTTCGCCCAGCCTTTGCCCCCCCCTTCCTTCCTAAGGACTTTTTGCTGGGCTTTGCCTGGAAGTGTGACTCTGGTCCTGCAGAACCTGGGAAGCGCTTGATTTCCCCTCCAGGGGAGCGCTGTTGTTTCCAGCTGCAGCCCGGAACTGCAATTCCCTTTTTCCGAGGGATTCCCCGGCATGGGGATCCCCCTTTTGGCTCATTTTCAAAGCAGGTGCCCACCCTGCATTTTCCCCGCAAGTTGGCCGAGTTTTGCGGCACGGGTGCCTACCCCGCTTATTTGCCGACGTTAAGTGCCAATCTCGGGTGCCTACCAGGTGTGGAGCTGCCACGGCCCGAGCCGCGAGAAGAGTTACCTCCGGGCCGCTGCCTAGCGCGACCCGGAAGTACTGTATCCAAAACCGGAAGCTGACGGGAGCCCACCCCGCGCTCCGGTGCGAGAGAATAGGAGGATGCCAGAACCAGGAAGCAGCGGGAGCCTACCCCGCGCTCCTGCGTGTGACCGGAGAAAACATGTAGGAGAGGTTGCTGATGCAGAAGGTCCCAGTCGTCAGAGAGGTGCTGCTGTCAGCGAGGCTCCCCGAGTGAAGGGAGAACCCCGCAGCCCAGGAGAAGAACTGCCCCAGGAAGCAGCGCCGGAAGAGGAGCCCCCGCCACAGATCCAGGTGAGTGGGGCTGTGTTGTGCCACTTGTGGTGGGCTCCATGCGCTCCGTAGTGCGCCTGGCCCAAGCAGAGTGACCCGGCCCCTCCCAGAGCAGGCCAGCCATTGTGGGTTGCTCCAACGACAGGGGCATTTGTTTCGTGCCTGATAGAGGCACAGTAGTATTCCAAGCCCACGAGGGCTCCGGGGGCCATTGTCTTGCGAGTCCCCGGAACGGGACTCCAGCGCAAGGACATTTGTGTAGAACCGGAGAGGCTCCACCAAAGGGGGCATTGTTCTTCCTGGGCACATTGTTGTTTAGAGCCCGAGCGGCTCCCACACCCACATTGTTGGGGGGCATTTTAAAGGGTAGTGCGGCCCCGGTTGGCAGTGGGCCGCTCCCCCAGTGTGGTTGCGTTATTGCTGAAGACCCCACGAGGCTCCTAAGGATACTGTTGTTCATTCAGAGCCAGAAGAGAACCAGGGAGCACACTGGTGCCCAGGCTCAGTTCCTCAGCTGCCCAGCACTTAGTGGGCAGCTGCTACGTTTAGGCCCTGAACCTTTGCACATTTTCTTTTGCTGCCTGCGCAGCCTGCCCTGACTTTGCTGGACACAGGGCGTTTCAACCCCTGACAGGCCAAGTTGGCCGACACGTTCATGTGTTGTGCCCTTGCGTTGGGTACATGTCTTTGCCTCATGTGATTTTTACGCAGATGTGATACTTTCCTAATGTGATATATGCATTACCTTTTTGCCTAAACCTCTACATGTGTTTTCCTGCTTAGGAGGTTGTTTTCCCTAGTATAGGTTATGCTAGTGAGTTTATGATTCCCTGCATGATATATGCCTAAGGTGTTCAGGATTGCGTAGGGCGTACTTACCTTTTACCAGTGGTTACTGGTTGTGTGCTACATTTGCTATTTTGTGCTACAAGTATCCTATGTTCTAAGTGCTAATTTCTACCAAGTGCTTATTCCTGACAGTGGTCCATGTGGCCCTGTCCCATGTATATAATCCCCTGTAAATTCTGCCCGTGCCAGTTGGCACAGTGTAAATTGTGTGTTTATTATCTAATGTGTTTGGTATAATACAAAGGATACTTTTATATATAACCTTGAGTGGAGTTCCTTTTGTGGGGGGCCTGGGATGTTGTTGCTGGTGGGTGCGTGTACAAATACTTAACCTACATTGCCTCCGGAATTAGCCTTACTGCTCATGTCACGTTACCTAGAGGGTGAGCAGGGGTATCTTTGGCGTGTAACTCCCTTGCCCTGACTAGAGCGGTGGTTTCTGCCTGGCTTTGACGGAAGCCTTAGCCAACTGGAAATCCCATTTCTAACATTGGTGGCAGCGGAAGGGATCCGGATTTGTGTTTGCACAGTACCACAGCGACAACTGGCTCCACTACAAAACTCTGCATTTTAGATAGTCACATAGAAAGGGATTATTGTTTCTAAGTTGTTCTAAATGTCATTTCTTTGGAAATGTGTTTCTTGTGCACAGTGAGTTAGGTGTCACTAGCTCAGGAGGGTAGATCATCCTCTAAGTGTGGTGTGAATTTTCTGGATTCACCAGTGGGTGGGATCCAGTGGTAGCACGTAATTGTGTCCAGTGCTTGTGTTCCCCATCCCGTTCCCAGAGTCTGGTACCTGGTGCTCAGTAAGAGGGGTGCAGGTTAAGATTCAGAGACAGTAGATACTGTGTCAGCGGTCTGGGGGTGTGTGTGTGGATAAATGGTGTGTTGCACTGGACAAATGAGTGTGAGTTCTCTGGGATAGGGAGCTTGCTGAATACTTTGTGAATTGTATCCTCCTGTTTTAGCTCAGACCCCTAGGTTCCCTGTGTTAAACTTTTCTCGAGAACGTCCGCCAAAATGGAACCTACTTTTGATCTCTGTGGTCTGCTTAGATACAGTGTGTTAGAGTTGGTAACGTTCTGTGAAGAGAGAGACATAGAGGTAGGTGAGTCAGACACCCAGTCCAAACTGTGGGACAGCCCGATCCTATGGCAAAAGGGTCAATGGGATCTTGAGCACAGTGAGAAGGAAAGGGCTCGGGCCTCACGCCATAAGGGTGGTGGGTCTCTGGGGAGCCCTGAAGAATCTGAAGAGAAGGAAGAAGATGACACTGCATGGACGCCAGTAGGTAGTGAAGACCCCATAGATAGGGAGTCCCTTGCTGGGTCCAGTGCCAGGAGTAGCGCCCCATCCCTTTCCCTGTCCCCAGAGGAGTGGGTAGATAGGAGGGAAGAAAGGGAGCATCAGCTGGCTTTGAACAAACTCCAGAAGGAGGGCTATGAGTATAAGGAAGCCCAGAAATTGGAATTGGAGAATAGGAAGTTAGACTTAGAGGAGAAAAAGGCATTATAGGCTTAGGATTTGAGTCTTAAGGCGTTGGGCCTTGAACAACAGAAGCTAGAGACTGAGAGGGTCTTAGTGCAGGAGAGGATAGAGGAGGCTGAGAGGGCCTTCACCAGAGAGAAATTAGCTCTGGAGGGTAGATTATCCCCTGTGCGCAGTTATCATTTCCTGGATTCCCCAAGGAGGGTTGAGTCCAGTGGTGGCAGCGATATAGACTTCAGTGCAGGAAGTCCCATTCCCAGTTCCCAGAGTATGGTACCTGTTTCCCAAGAAGAGGAGTACAGGTTGAAATTCAGGGGCAGTAGGAAACTGTCTCACCAGTCTTGGGAGGAGTTTGTGGATGAATGTGAAGAAGCACTGGACAGTTGGATAAGGCTTAACCCAAAACAGGGTTGGAGTGGACTGCTGAGTATGGTCATTAAAGAGCAGATGCTCAGTATGTGTTGTCCAGGGTTGCGCCAGCACCTGTTGAGGTGTGACTCCTTTTGTCCTTTGGGACCTTGCAGAGGAAGCAGAGCGCTGGGAAAGTGCTAGAGGTTCTGAAGAGCCCTTGGTGAGTGATTCCAAGAGTAGTGGTTCAGGTGTCTTTCAGCCCAGCGTGGTGGAAGAGGTTCAGAGTAGCCCAGCTAGGTCCTAGAGTAGTGAGGGGAGTGTAGGGGTTTACGACCTGTCTCAGTGGAGCAGGAGTGAGTGTGTGACCGAGAGTCCCCAGATGCCCAAAGCCCTGTCTCAAAGCCTGGATGGTTTTTTTAGGGAACACCAGGTTGGGGACCTAGGCTGTCCTGTTAGTCCATTTGAGGATGATCTCATAGTGTATAGAGGACGTGGAGCGTCTGTAAACAGAGCTCCTGTAGTTCTAGTGTCCGGCGGTGTCACTCCAGTTTGGAGGGTACAGAAGTACGAAGTGGGGAGTGAATGGGGGATGAGGTCGCCAGTGGAAGAACCAGTGAACCAGGGACTAGCCAGTTGGGCTACGTTCCCTTGGGGGGACCCGGGTGACACCACTTCTGTTTTGGGGGTCTTCGCGCACTGTCAGATGGACAGGGGACAGGAGATCTGCGCCACACAGACAGTCACACAACATATTAGTCATGTTTTAGCCTCAGGAGGATGGTGTATAAGTCCCCAGAAGTCCTGGCGTGCAAGGCAAGTATTCCGCCAAAGGTTTTAGACCAGAAACAGGTTAGTATTAGATTCCTTACCTTAGAATAGATACCAAAGCAGTACCAACCCCGGTGGTGGGTCTGCGAACCAATGATCACACCAGAAAGTCCTGGAGAACAGAACGGCCGAAGAAGCCATCTTTCCAGACTTGGCTGTCCAGGCAGTAGAGTCTTGCGAACGTGTGCAGCGAGGCCCACGTAGCTGCCTGACAGATGTCCTGCAAGGGGACTCCCCGGCCCAGGGCAGTAGTAGCCACCGTGGCCCGTGTGGAATGGGCACGAAGCCCCACAGGAGGCTCCTTTCGAGCCAGAGAGTAACAAGCCTTGATGCACAAGACAACCCATCGATAAATGGTTCGTTTGTGCACTGCACGTCCCTTCTTAGTGCCCACGTAACCAACAAAGAGTTGTTCATCCACCCGGAACTGGCGTGTTCGATCCAGATAGAATGAGACAGCACGTTTTGGATCCAGACGGTGGAGCCTCTCTCCATCTTTCGAGGGATGTGGAGGCGGAAAGAAGGTGGGAAAGGTGATGGACTGCCCGATGTGGAAGGCTGTGACTACCTTGGGCAGGACAGAAGGTTGCGTCCGCAACACAAATCGGTCTGGATGGACAGAAAGGAAAGGAGGTTTAGAAGAAAGGGCCTGGAGCTCACTCACTCTCCTGGCAGAGGTGATGGCAACCAGGAATGCAGTTTAGGAGTAAGGAGACGAAGAGGACAGTTATGAAGTGGCTCGAAGGGAGCGCACATCAGATAGGTCAGAACAAGGTTCATGTCCCACTGAGGCATCACGAAAGGAGGGAACATATGATTGATGCTGTGAGAAGTTGGCCTGATATATGATGTCTCCAATTCTGGGGGCACCTTGTATAAGTCCAAACAATCCCATATGGTGATGGTTGTAAGTCAACCTTATAGACAAGCTATCCTAAGGGTAGCATGGACTAAGCAGCCTTAAAGGCTTAACTCAAGAGCGCATGTGAAGCCAGCTGTTTTACCAATCACAATCCTGTAATATCAAATGAAAGGACACCACACAAGTTATATATTATAAAAATATATGTATTTATTCTCAGAATAATCCTCTATACTCTTTATGAGTCTAGAAGCACAAGCGTTTTAAACAAAAGCACAGTAAAACATATGAAAGTTGCACAATTATGGATGAGGCCCAATGGCCACTCAAACCATTTACTAAAATAGTGGTATAAGTATCACTAATCGAACAGTGGTAAGGCCTGAGGCCTTGGGAATCGCTGGGGCTATTCGGGACTAGCAGTGGTGAAGTCGGGAAAGGCCCGCGGGACTCGGGTGCAGCGTTAAAAGCACACGCATGCACCAATGCAAAGTCAATGGTGCGTCAAAGTTACAAAGTTACTGTTTTAGTAATGTTCCGACTGGATTAGAATTACCAAACTTTAGACTTAGACACTAGAAGTGTATACCAATGCAGGAGCACCGGCGTTCACGAGTTACCTCACCCACATGAAGAGGGTGCATAGGTGCAAAGTGTGTCAGGTTTCGTCACGCAGTCTGATGGTGCCTGGAGATGAAGATGCTGCAGGCGTCCAGAAGAGAAGTGTCCGGTTGGATCCAAGGGTGGATCGAAGATGCAGAGTACCTGAAAGCAGAGGGGACAGAGTCTGGGTCACTCAGCAGTGACCAGGGTGGAACCAGGAAGGAACCAGGAAATGTCGGGCGCAATCAGGTGATTGTCGTGAAGCTTGTCTCTGCTGCCACGTGGACTCTGGGGCACCGAGGATGTCCAGGAGTGGGCCACGAGCAGTCCCACGAAGGCTCTCGCTGTCGGCGGTGTCGGCTTCCGGATTGGAGCAAACAAACCTTGGCAAGCGCAACCCACGCAGGATTCGAAGATCGCTTCTTACTCGGACCAGCAAGGTCAGAGCGGGTGCTCATTTTCAGGGGAGCGAGGGCCAGTCCAGAGCAACCGGACTGGCAGAGCAAATTCAAAGGTTCGTCGGTACTGGGGCCACTAGCCAATGGGCAAGCGACCGGGCTAACGCGTCGAGCAGGAAAATGCAGAAGGGCCCCACGCAGCACTCGGAAAGTGTGGAGGGGTGAGCTTTGGTGCAAAAGCTGCTCGGGCTGGGGCTTCTCAAACCCCAATGCACAGCGTCGAGGGAGCCTCGGGAGCTGCACGGTCAGCACTTCGTGGTTTTTCCAAGATGGTCGGCCCCACCCTTCAGGTCGCCTCCACGGGTCTCAGATTCGCTGGGACTGTGGATCGGGCTGTTGGAAGGCGGGAAAGCTGGGTCTTGTCGATCTCTGTCGCTCGAGTTTCGGCGGGAACTGCAACAAAGAAAACGGTGAGGCGCTGGATGGTACCTGTTTGCACAGGGTGGTCACTCCTAGACCATAAGGGAGATTCTTCAGTCTTGCATGTCGAGTGGGATGTCGAAGGGTCCAGAGTTCTCTATCAAAGTTTCAGTCAGGATAATCTGATGTGCGTTGGCACTGCTCCCACTCTTACACCAAATCTGTGGGCTGGATTACCTGCTAGGTCCCTCCTATGGGTGGGACCAGGGAAGGGGGTGGTTACACCCCTTTCCCTTTGTCCAGTTTCACGCCAGGACTGGGGCTGGAGAGCCCCAGAACCGGTTTGACTGGATTATGCAAGGGGAAGCCTTGTGCTCCCCATGCAGTGTCTACTTTCTTTCAGCCCTCCCTGCTCCAATCCACTATCTCCTGTCTGGGGTGGTGTAGCACCTCCCCGCGACAGGAAACCCTTTGTCCAGGCCTCCTCTGCCAAGTTTCGGTCAGCAGCAGGAGGTCAGACTTGTGTCGGGGCAGCAGCATCCATTTTGTGATGCTGAGGCTCTGGTTAGGATTAACCGCGTTTCAGTAAAGTAACATTTCTTCTCCCTCTAGAAGGGTGGAATGCTACCCGCGTCGCCAGGACTGGCGAGGGGGTAGTATTCCAAATCGTATGACACCTTACACGACATGTTTTGATAAAGCCAAACCAAATTTAGCACATAACCGCGATGGATTATAACGCACTTAAGAGTATATGGTATGGCAATATCCCGGAACAGCTAAGGGAGTTGGTCCCGACAGCTGCAGACAGGCTCAGCTCATGCTAGAGCACCATCTCACATAAAACCAAGCACTCTGCCTCCAGGATTGTTAAGGCCTGCCATAGGAGTGACTTATTGGTATATATGTGTCCAGATATAGGTTTAGATATAGGTATACTATATCTAAGCAAGGGGTGATTACACCACCTTGCCCCAGCTGAGTGATCAGCCAGTTGTGTCAATTTAAGGACCAGCCAGGGGTGGCAAAAGATATGCTGCAGCCCCTGGTAGGCCTTGGATGCACCTATGCCCTGGGCACCTATAGTGCACTGTATAGGGGCTGACAAGGTGTCCAGTACCAAATTGGTTATGTAACTATAGTACATGTATGTGAATTTAGAGAGAGAACAGCAGGCTGTGGGTCTGGTTAGCAGGCCCACAGCCACATTGGGTCGAAAACCAGTGAAGCAAAAAGCAAAAACTGGGGTGACCAAAGGAAAGCAGACCCTACTCTCCTACATAACCCCCCCCCCTCAAACGGAGGGACATTAAACTTAGCCTTGGCCAGATAAGTCTTCATGTTCTAAGTGGAAATACCTGGAGAGACCATCTGCATTGCCATGGTGTAGGAAGGTGGATACCTGACTATGGTTACCCCAGATTTTTTTGCCTTGTGTTTAGCTGGTTTTCGACTTAGTTGGCCTGGTTCCCTGCTAATCAGGGCCCCAGGCTATCTGCTCTCTCTTTAAAATGGATACCATGTACCCTAGGTGCATAACTAAATTGGCTTGGGTCACCTTATCAGCCCCTGTACAGAGCACTATAGGTGCCCAGGGCATAGGTGCATCCAAGGCATACCAGGGGCTGCAGCATATCTTTTGCCACCCCTGGCTGGCTATCCAAAATTGACACAACTGGCTGATCACTCAGCTGGGGCAAGGTGGTGTAATCACCCCTTGCTTAGATATAGTATACCTATATCTAAACCTATCTGGACACATATATACCTATAAGTCACTCCTATGGCAGGCCTTAACAATCCTGGAGGCAGAGTGCTTGGTTTTATGTGAGATGGTGCTCTAGCATGAGCTGAGCCTGTCTGCAGCTGTCGGGACCAACTCCCTTAGCTGTTCCGGGATATTGCCGTACCATATACTCTTAAGTGCATTATAATCCATTGCGGTTATATGATAACTTTGGTTTGGCTTTATCAAAACATGTTGTGTAAGGTGTCATACGATTTGGAATACTATCCCCTCGCCAGTCCTGGCGAGGGGGGTAGCATTCCACCCCTCTAGAGGGAGAAGACATGTTACTTTACTGAAACACGGTTGATTTTAAAGGAGCCTCAGCATCACAAAATGGACGCTTCTGCCACAGACACGAGTCTGACCTCCTGCTGCTGACCGAAATTCTGCTGACCGAAATTCAGCCGAGGAGGCCTGGACAAAGGATTTCCTGTCGCGGGGAGGTGTCACACCACCCCAGACAGGAGATAGTGGATTGTAGCAGGGAGGTTTGAAAGAAACCAGACAGTGCCTGGGAAGCACAAGGCTTCCCCTTGCATAATCCGGTCAAACCGGTTCTGGGGCACACCAGCCCCAGTCCCAGCGCGACCCTGGACAAAGGGAAAGGGGTGTAACCACCCCCTTCCTGGGTCCCACCCATAGGAGGGACCTAGCAGGTAATCCAGTCCCCTAGATTGGTATAAGAATGGGAGCAGTGCCAACGCACTCAGATTATCCTGACTGAAACCTATGAAACAAAACTCTGGACCCTTCGACATCCTACTCGACGTAGAAGACTGAAGAATCTCCCTTGTGGTCAAGGAGTGACCACCCTGGGCAAACAGGCACCATCCAGCACCTCGACGTTTGCTTTGTTGCAGTTCCCGCCGGAACTCGAGCAACAGAGTTCGACAAGACCAAGTGTGCCTGCCTTCTAACAGCCCAATCCACAATCCCTGCAGAGCTGAGACCCGTGGAAGCGACCGGAAGCGTGGGGCCCGCCATCTTGGAAAGACCACGAGGCGCTGACCGTGCAGCCCACAAATGACCCTCAAAGCTGTGCATTGGGGTTTGAGAAGCCCCAGCCCTGAGCCTCTCTTGCACCGAAGCTCACCCCTTCACACTCACCGAGTGCTGCGTGAGGCCCTTCTGCATCTTTTGGCTCAACACGTTGGCCCGGTCACTTGCCCGTTGGCTAGGGGCCCCTGTGCCGACGAACCTTGAAACCTAACTTGTGAATCTGGTTGCTCCAGACTTGCACTCGCTCCTCTGAAAAGGAGCACCCGCTCTGACACTCCGGGTCCGAGTATTAAGCCATCTTCGAGTCCTGCGTGGGTTGCGCTTGCCAAGGGTTGTTTGCTCCAATCTGGAAGCCGACACCGCCGACAGCGAGAGCCTTCGTGGGACAGCTCATGATCCACTCCTGGACATCCTCGGTGCCCCAGAGACCACGTGGCAGCGGAGAGAAGCTTCCCGACAGCGACCTGAAAGCGCCCGACATTGCCTGGTTCCGTCCTGGTTCCACCCTGGTCACTGCTGAGTGACCCAGACTCTGTCCCCTTTGCTTTCAGATTCTCTCTATCTTCGATCCACCCTTGGATCACACCGGACACTTCTCGTCTCGACGCCTGCAGCATCTTCAGCTCCAAGCACCATCAACCAGCGTGGCAAAACCCGACACTACTTCGCACCTGTGCACCCGATTCCTGTGGGTGAGGTAACTCAGCAACGCCGGTGTTCCTACCCTGGTACACACCTCTAGTGTATGTGTCTAAAGTTTCATCCTGCTAGGTTAGGCGGAAGTCTCCTTTAACTTTATAACTTTTACGCACCATTGACATTGCATTGGTGCATGTGTGTGCTTTAAGCGCTGCACCCGAATCCCGCGGGCTTTTCCCGACTTCAGCATTGCTTGTCCCGACTGCTCCCAGCGATTCCCTAGGCCCTAGGCCTAACCACTGTTCGATTGGTATCTCTTATACCACTTTTTTAATATATGGTTTGCGTGGCCCCTGGGCCTCATCCATAATTGTGCAACTTTCATATGTTTAACTGTGCTTTTGTTTAAACGCTTGTGCCTCTGCACTCATAAAGAGTACAGAGGATTATTCTAGTAATAAATACATATATTTTTATAATATATAACTTGTGTGGTGTCCTTTCATTAGGTATTACAGGATTGTGATTGGTAAAACAGCTCGCTTAACACAACCTCTTGAGTTAAGCCTTTAAGGCTGCTTAGTCCATGCTACCATTAGGATAGCTTGTCTATAAGGTTGACTTACAACCAGACACCATAAGGGTTGTTTGGACTGATACAAGGTGCCCCCAGAATTGGAGACATCATATATCAGGCCAACTTCTCACATCGAGCGACAGAGTTCGACAAGACCCAGCGTTCCTGCCTTCTAACAGCCCGATCCACAGTCCCTGCAGAGCTGAGACCCGTGGAGGCGACCTGAAGCGTGGGGCCGGCCATCTTGGAAAGACCACGAGGTGCTGACCGTGCAGCTCCCGTGGCTCCCTCGAAGCTGTGCATTGGGGCTTGAGAAGCCCCAGCCCTGAGCCACTCCTGCACCGAAGCTCACCCCTCTACACTCACTGAGTGCTGCGTGGGGCCCTTCTGCACTTTTTGGCTCAACGCGTTGTTCCGGTCGCTTGCCCGTTGGCTTGCGGCCCCAGTACCGACGAACCTTCGAATTTGACCTGCCAGTCCGGTTGCTCTGGACTGGCCCTCGCTCCCCTGAAAAGGAGCACCCGCTCTGACCTTGCTGGTCCGAGTAAGAAGCGATCTTCGAATCCTGCGTGGGTTGCGCTTGCCAAGGGTTGTTTGCTCCAATCCGGAAGCCGACACCGCCGACAGCGAGAGCCTTCGTGGGACAGCTCGTGATCCACTCCTGGACATCCTCGGTGCCCCAGAGTCCACGTAGCAGCGGAGAGAAGCTTCTCGACAACCACCTGATTGCGCCCAACATTGCCTGGTTCCTTCCTGGTTCCACCCTGGTCACTGCTGAGGGACCCAGACTCTGTCCCCTCTGCTTTCAGGTACTCTACATCTTCGATCCACCCTTGGATCACACCGGACACTTCTCTTCTCGACGCCTGCAGCATCTTCATCTTCAGGCACCATCAACCTGCGTGAAGAAACCTGACACTACTTTGCACCTATGCACCCGCTTCCTGTGGGTGAGGTAACTCAGCAACGCCGGTGCTCCTGCACTGGTACACACCTCTAGTGTATATGTCTAAAGTTTCGTCCTTCTAGGTCAGTCGGAAGGTTCTTTTAACAGTAACTTTGTAACTTTTACGCACCATTGACTTTGCATTGGTGCATGCGTGTGCTTTAAGCGTTGCACCCGATTCCCGCGGGCTTTTCCCGACTTCAGCATTGCTAGTCCCGATTGGTCCCAGCGATTCCCTAGGCCCTAGGCCTAACCACTGTTCGATTGGTGGTTCTTATACCACTATTTTAGTATATGGATTGAGTGGCCACCCGCCCTAATCCATAATTGTGCAACTTTTGTATGTTTAACTGTGCTTTTGTTTAAAGGCTTGTACCTCTGCACTCATAAAGAGTACAGAGGATTATTCTAGTAATAAATACATATATTTTTATAATATATAACTTGTGTGGTGTCCTTTCATTTGATATTACAGGATTGTGATTGGTAAAACAGCTTGCTTAACACGACCTCTTGAGTTAAGCCTTTAAGGCTGCTTAGTCCATGCTACCCTTAGGATAGCTTGTCTATAGGTTTGACTTACAACCAGACACCATAAGGGATTGTTTGGACTGATACAAGGTGCCCCCAGAATTGGAGACATCATATATCAGGCCAACTTCTCACACATGGTCAGTTCCTGGTCTGTGCTCCTCTGTAAAGTCCATCCCCTGTAGGAAAATGGACCACCTGAGCAGTTTGGGATTTTCACCCTTTATCTGATTGAGCCACCCGAGGGGCTTATGGTCTGTCTGAATTAGGAAGTGAGTGCCAAACAAGTATGGTCTCAATTTCTTCAGGGCCCAAACCACAGCAAAGGCCTCACTCTCAATGGCTGACCAACGTTTCTCTCTAGGGGTCAGCCTTCTGCTAATAAAAGCAATGGGCTGGTCTTGACCATCTACATTAAGTTGTGAAAGCACAGCTCCCACCCCAACTCAGAAGCATCTGTTTTAACAATGAACTGTTTGGAGTAGTGCGGACACTTCAGGATAGGTGCAGAGCACATGGCCTTCTTCAGGTCATCAAATGCCTTTTGACAGCTAACTGTCCACTGAACCTTTCTTGGCATTTTCTTGGATGTCAAGCCATTTAATGGTGTCACAATGGACCCATAGTTCTTTACAAACTTCCTGTAATACCCAGTCAGGCCCAAGAAGGCTCTGACTTGTGTCTGGGTAGTTGGAGGAGCCCAGTCCTTGATGGTCTGGATCTTACTCTCCAGTGGTTGAACCTGACCCCCACCTACTAGGTGGCCCAGGTACACAACCTTGCTCTGCCCTACCTGGCACTTGGTAGCCTTGATAGTCAGGCCTGCCTTTTGCAGGGCCTCCAGAACTTTCTTCAGGTGGACCAGGTGATCCTCCCAGGTGGAGCTGAAGACAGCAATATCATCTAGATATGCTGCACAAAAGTCATCCAACCAAGCAAGGACTTGATTCACCAACCTTTGGAAAGTGGAAGGTGCATTCTTCAAACCAAAGGGCATTACCACAAATTGATAATGTCCACTGGGGGTTGAGAATGTTGTTTTGACTTTAGACTCCTCAGCTAACTTGATTTGTCAATAGCTAGTTGTCAAGTCAAATGTGCTCAGAAATTTGGCAGAAGCCAACTTATCTATGAGCTCATCTGCCCTTGGAATGGGATGAGCATCTGTCCTAGTGACAGCATTGAGACCTCTGTAGTCCACACAAAACCTCATTTCACTCTTTCCATCTTTGGTATGGAGTTTTGGCACAAGGACTACTGGGCTGGCCCATGGGCTCTCTGATGGCTCAATCACTCCAAGTTCAAGCATTTTCTGCACCTCAGCCTTTATACAATCCCTGACATGGTCAGGTTGCCTGTAGATCTTATTCATCACAGGCAGATTTTCACCAGTGTCCACCTCATGGGTGCACCAGTTAGTTTGACTGGGTGTGAGAGAAAACATATGTCTATGAGCCTGCAACACTTGTCTGCAGTCCCATTGCTGCTGGTCAGTGAGGCTGCCTGCCAAGGCTACTCCATCAACTGAACCATCATCAGGGTTCTGGGATAACAGGTCTGGGAGAGGGTCACTCTCTTCCTCCTGCTCCCCATCTGTGGCCATGAGCAAGCTCATGTCCTCCCTGTCAACAAATGCTTTCAATCTGTTTACATGGAGCACCCTGTGGGGGCTCCTCGGGGTGCCAAAGTCCACCAAGTAGGTGACTTCTCCCTTTTTCTCCAGTATGGTGTAGGGTCCAGACCACTTGTCTTGGAGAGCTGCTGGGGCCACTGGCTCCAACACCCACACCTTCTGCCCTGGCTGGTACTCAGTCAGAACAGCCTTTTGGTCATGCCAAGCTTTCTGTAATTCTTGGCTGGCCTTCAGGTTTTTGGTTGCCTTCTCCATGTACTCAGCCATCCTGTAGTGGAGACCAAGTACATAGTCCACAACATCAAGTTTAGGCTTTTTAAGAGGTAACTCCCATCCTTCCTTCACAAGACACAATGGACCCCTTACAGGGTGGCCAAACAAAAGTTCAAAAGGGCTGTAGCCAACCCCCTTCTGTGGGACCTCTCTGTAAGCAAAGAGTAGGCAGGGTAAAAGGATGTCCCATCCACGCCTGAGCTTTTCAGGTAACCCTTTTATCATTCTCTTTAGGGTCTTGTTGAACCTTTCAACAAGACCATTGCACTGTGGATGATAGGGTGTGGTAAACTTATAGTTCACTTGACACTCCTTCCACATTGCTTTCAAATATCAAGACATGAAGTTGGTACCTCTGTCTGAAAGAACCTCCTTTGGAAAGCCCACTCTGGAGAAAATTGCCAGGAGGGCCCTTGCCACAACAGGTGCTGTTGTGGTCCTCAGGAGAATTGCCTCTGGATACCTGGTGGCATGATCCACTACCACCAGTATAAATCTGTGCCCAGATGCTGTTTGTGGATCCATGGGACCCACAATGTCAATTCCAACTCTCCCAAAGGGCACCCCCACCACAGGTAGTGGTATTAGGGGGGACTTTGTGGTGCCATCTGTTTTGCCACTGGCTTGACAGGTGACACAGGAGCGACAAACCTCCTTGGTATCGTCTGACATGTGAGGCCAGTGAAAGTGAGGGACAAGCCTGTCCCAAGTCTTGTTCTGGCCTAGGTGTCCTGCAAGGGGAATATCACGGGCCAAGGTGAGATGGAAGCCCCTAAATTGCAGAGGTATAACCAACCTCCTGGTAGCACCAGGCTTGGGGTCTCTAGCCTCTGAATAAAGGAGCCCATCATCCCAATACACTCTATGGGTATCTTGAGCATTCCCAGCAGCCTCACCAGCAGCTTGCTGTCTGAGGGGTTCAAGAGAAGGGCAATCTAATTGGGCCTGTCCCACGCCTGCCCTTGAGGGTCCCCCTGTCCCCAGAAACTCAACCTGATCAGGTTCAAGTTCTTCAGAGACAGTCTCCTCTTGGATCACAGAATCAGCCTCCTGTGAAGTCTGATCATCAACCTGGGGCAAGTGGGAAGGCACTGCCTTAACCCTCTTGCTCTTCCTCTTGGGTTGTGGTTGGTCTATTGTTTCAAGATCCACCACAGGTTCAGGTAGGCGCTTTTTGGCCTGAGTCCTGGTTACAGCAAGGACATGTGCTGAAATACCTAACATCTCTGCATGAGTCCTGTACTCCACTTCTGACCATACTGAGTTCTCTAGATCATTGCCCAAAAGACAGTCTACTGGGAGGTCTGCACTCACAACAACTTTCTTGAGGCCCTTTACCCCTCCCCAGGAGAAGTTAACAACAGCCACACTATGGGTAGTAGTGGCATTGCTAGCGTTGGTCACTAGGTAATTCTCACCTAGTACAATTTGTTCAGGGTCCACAAAGTTAGGTGTCACCATAGTGACACTGGCACATGTGTCCCTGTAGGCCTGAGCCAGTTTCTCTTGATTAAAGGCGTCTGCCTATACTTGCCCAAATTATTGGGACTGACAGTAGTGGGCATGGATATGTCCACATCATAGAGCAGAACTGCCTGAGTAGGGATTCTGACTAGGCCAGACTCCATCTCAGTACCCAGGGTCAACCCTACTAAACCCTTGGGTTGTGTACCACCACTGCTAACTGTACTAGGGGGTGCAGGTGCCTTAGGGGCTGCAGTGGTAGGAACTGGATTTTTCTTGGTGCATTCACTCCCCCAGTGGGAAGTGGACTTACAAGTATTGCACCAAGGTTTCTTTGGGCCATCATTCTTCTTCTTCTTGTTTCCATTCTGGGAACCACCCTCCTTATTAGAATTTTTTGTGGGCCTCAAGAAGACTTCTGGTCTTTTTCTTTCTTATCTCCACCCTTCTGGTCTGCCTTTTTCTGATCACCACCACCTTGGTTCTGGTTCTTCTGCTTAACCCTGGTTCTGACCCATTTGTCTGCCTTCTTTCCCAATTCTTGGGGAGAGGTCAGATCTGAGTCAATCAGGTGTTGATGCAACAGCTGGTTCTGGCAATTATTAAGGATCTGTACTCTCATAATTAGATTGTACAATCCTGTATAGTCTGAAACTTTACTTCCCAGCAATCAACCCCCAAAGCCTTAGTGGCACAATCAATAAAGTCAGTCCAGTCCTGAGTCTAAGCTTTTTGGGTATCTCTGAACAACAACCTGTATTGCTCAGTGGTTAGGCCAAACCCATCAATAAGTGCACTCTTCAGGACAGTGTAGTTTTTAGCATCCTCAGGTCTAACTGTGAGGAGCTTATCTCTCCCTTTCTCAGAAAAGGAGAGCCATAAAATTGCAGCCCACTGGTCTTGAGGAACCTGCTGTACCATGCAGGCTCTCTCAAGAGCAGTTATCCACTTGTGGATGTCATCCCCATCTCTGTAGGGGGACACAATTTTGCTCAGGTTTCTATGTTCATAGGACCTGTCTTTATCTCTAGGGATAATGTTGCTGCCACCAGTGGGATCTAATCCACTCAATTTTTGTTCCCTTTCTAAAGCAAGTTTAGCTTGGGCCAAGGCTACCTCTTCCCTCTCTATCTGGAGTTGGACAGCCCTCATTCTGGCCCTATTCTCTCTTCTCTGGGGGGAAGTCATTCCTCTTTGAGATTCCCTTGAGGCACTAGAAATTTGAGGATCCCTTGAGGGAGATCTCACCCTTCTATTGCCTGGAACTATTCTGGTATGTACCCTGGGGATGTGCTGGTCCTCTCCATTTCCATGTAGGAACAAGTTGGCTTGGCTAAGCCTCCCAACTGGTACCTGGGTAGTATCCCCTTGATCATGATCTGACTCTTCCTCTTCTGATTCAGGGTCCACCTCCACATCTTCGGGGTGCTCTCAGTCTCTGGGGGATTCACTCCATCTCCTGACCCTGATGGAACTACCTTAGCTTTCTCAAGATCAACCTTCTCCAGGATGGCTATCAGGGTGGGAATGGTCGGGTTGTGACCCTTTTTCAGCCCCCTTGAAGTACAAAAAGTACTCAAGTCCTTATGGCTGAGTTTGTCATCGCTGGAAGGTGCCTTGGTAAGGTCACCCAACACAGGCTGAGCATTGGAAGGCTCACCTATGCCAGAAATGACTGCTAGTGAGGTGTAAGTGGTGCACTTACCTACACTAAGTGTTTTCCTACTGTACCTTGCTAGTGAGTTGTAGGCAGGGTGTGCTAAGCCCTTTGATCTACAACTACTAAGTTCAGTAGAACTTAAATATGTAAGCTTTGTTTATATGTACCTAGGTACTTAATGTGATCTTTCAATTTGATAAGAAGATGGCAATGGTAAAACAACAGCAAGCGCAAATCCCAACCGCTGCCCACCAATGTGAGAAGTTGGCCTGATAGTGATGTCTCCAATTCTGGGGGCACCTTGTATCAGTCCATACAATCCCTTATGGTGATGGTTGTAAGTCAACCTTATAGACAAGCTATCCTAAGGGTAGCATGGACTAAGCAGCCTTAAAGGCTTAACTCAAGAGGGCATGTGAAGCCAGCTGTTTTACCAATCACAATCCTGTAAAATCAAATGAAAGGACTCCACACAAGTTATATATTATGAAAATATATGTATTTATTCTCAGAATAATCCTCTATACTCTTTATGAGTCTAGAAGCACAAGCTTTTAAACAAAAGCACAGTAAAACATATGAAAGTTGCACAATTATGGATGAGGCCCAGGGGCGACTCAAACCATATACTAAAATAGTGGTATAAGTATCACTAATCGAACAGTGGTAAGGCCTGAGGCCTTGGGAATCGCTGGGGTTATTCGGGACTAGCAGTGGTGAAGTCGGGAAAGGCCCGCGGGACTCGGGTGCAGCGTTAAAAGCACACTCATGCACCAATGCAAAGTCAATGGTGCATAAAAGTTACAAAGTTACTATTTTAGGAATGTTCTGACTGGACTAGAAGTACCAAACGTTAGACTTAGACACTAGAAGTGTATACCAATGCAGGAGCACCGGCGTTCACGAGTTACCTCACCCACAGGAATCGGGTGCATAGGTGCCAAAGTGTGTCGGGTTTCGTCACGTAGTCTGATGGTGCCTGGAGATGAAGATGCTGCAGGCGTCCAGAAGAGAAGTGTCCGGTTGGATCCAAGGGTGGATCAAAGATGCAGAGTACCTGAAAGCAGAGGGGACAGAGTCTGGGTCACTCAGCAGTGACCAGGGTGGAACCAGGAAGGAACCAGGCAATGTCGGGCGCAATCAGGTGGTTGTCGTGAAGCTTGTCTCCACTTCCACGTGGTGGACTCTGGGGCACCGAGGATGTCCAGGAGCGGACCACGAGCTGTCCCACGAAGGCTCTCGCTGTCTGCGGTGTCGGCTTCCGGATTGGAGCAAACAAACCTTGGCAAGCGCAACCCACGCAGGATTCGAAGATCGCTTCTTACTCGGACCAGCACGGTCAGAGCGGGTGCTCCTTTTCAGGGGAGCGAGGGCCAGTCCAGAGCAACCGGACTGGCAGAGCAAATTCAAAGGTTCGTCGGTACTGGGGCCACTAGCCAACGGGCAAGCGACCGGACCAACGCGTCGAGCAGGAAAATGCAGAGGGGCCCCACGCAGCACTCGGAGAGTGTGGAGGGGTGAGCTTTGGTGCAAAAGCTGCTCGGGGCTAGGGCTTCTCAAACCCCAATGCACAGTGTCCTCGGGAGCCTCGGGAGCTGCACGGTCAGCACTTCATGGTTTTTCCAAGATGGCCGGCCCCACGCTTCAGGTCGCCTCCACGGGTCTCAGATTCGCTGGGGCTGTGGATCGGGCTGTTGGAAGGCGGGAAAGCTGGGTCTTGTCGATCACTTTTTTGGACCATTCCTGATGTTTGAATGGGAGTATTTTTTCGTTTCCCCTTAACAAATTTGCCAAAGGCTCAATGTACAAGTTAAAAAGTAGGGGCGAGAATGGACAACCTTGCCTCGTGCCTCTTTCAATTCGTATGTTATCGGTTAAACACCCATTCACCAAAATTTTTGATCTCGGGGATCTATAGATCTCATTCACTATATGTAAAAAATGATTCGCCTGAGATTATTCCTTCTCATAACCTTATTCAAAAACACCCAGTTCACCCGGTCAAAAGCCTTTGCGGCATCGAAAGTGAGTATTGTAAGAGGGGTTTTTTCGGAAGTAGCAACATCTATTGCCCCAAATAACTCGTGAGTCAGGTCTTGAAGTTGTCTTCCTCTAATAAAGCCCTTCTGATCAGTATGAACCAATTGGGTCATCGCTTTCCCCAGCCTTTTTGCTATGATTTTTGTGCAGATCTTATAATCACAATTAAGCAGTGAAATTGGCCGGTATGATTCACATAGTGTTGGCTTTTTTCCAGGTTTAAGGATTATTGTTATTATGGCATCCTTCCAAGAATCTGGGATCTTTTGGTGTTGTTTATACACCAGATTGAGTAGGTCTGTGATTTGTGGCGATAGCGTTTCTCTAAGCGCCATATACAGTTCCTTTGGAAGAGCATCTGGGCCCGCAGCCTTTCCTTTTTTCAATCCCTTTATTGTTTCTTCTACTTCCTCTTTAGAGAATTCTTCATTTAGGATTTTTTTCTCCTCCTCTGTTAGGGCAAGGGTGGGTAGAGTGTTCAAATAGCCTTCTATTTGTTCTTCCGATGGGTTTACATCTTCCGAGTATAAATCAGCAAAGAATTTTGTGAATTCCTGCCTGATTACTGTTTCTTTGGATGATGGAGGTGATTGGCTGTCTTGTTGTATATTTACTACCTTGTTCCTGGCTAAATCTGACTTTAGTTTCCAGGCCAAAAGTTTCCCACAACCTTCCCCTTACTCGTGGTTTGCTAGTTTGCTCGCTTCCCACTTCGTCCTTACTTTATCTTCTAAAATGTCAGCAAGGCATTCTTTTTGTCTTTGTCTTTCCTTCTCCGTCTCCTCTCTTTTGTCTGTTCTGTGTTCAACCAGTATTTGTGCATCCAGCAGTTTTATTGAATTTTCCAGATCCCTTATCTTATGTTTTATTGTTTTTAGTCTGAATGCTCCTTGGCTTAATAATTTTCCTCTTATGACTGCCTTGTAAGTATCCCATGTAGTCTGTCTTGTTGTACCTACCTTATTGTTTTCAAAAAAGAGTTCTGTTTCTAACCTGAGCTCTTGTATGCATTGATGATCGAGCAATATAGCTCGTTCGATTGTCATTCTATTTTGTGTTTTAGTTTCCGTCCTTTGCCCCGCAAGCTGGACTGCAGAGTGATCTGATAAGTGAGCAGGAAGGTGTTCTAGTTTTATTACATCTTCTGAGATGCTTCTATCAATTAAAAAATAATCAATTCTTGACCTATGTCCAAGTTTCTTATTGTGTAGGGTAAATGGTTGTCTTTTATCCCCTTTTATTTTTTAAATATCCAGTAAGTTTAGGTCTCTCTTGTAAATACCCAACCACTCTCTCATATTTGGGAGATTTTTATGTCTTCCCGGGGTGATCTATCTACTTTAGGGTCCATAATGATATTGAAGTCGCCTCCTAATATTATTGGAGAGGTGGCTGACAGCAAGTGGGTATATAACTTTTGTAGTGGCCCTGAGTCATCTGTGTTTGGGCCAAAATACCCTGCTATTGTGTAGAAATTATTTCCAGTTCTTACCCTAGCTATTGCCCATCTACCTTTGCTGTCTACTTCAGAAGATTTGAGCTTGATTTTGAGGGTTTTCTTGAAAATAATAGCTATCCCTTTTACGTTGCATTCCTGATTCGTGCATACATACGTATCCACCCACCCAAGATTTTTCATTATCTGGCTCCATTCTTCTTTCAAGAGATGTGTTTCCTGTAATATGATCACCTCGCTATCTGATGTCTTTAAATACTCTAAGATTCTGTTTCTTCTATTTTTCACCCTGAGCCCGTTTACATTCCATGAGAGTATATTAAACTTTCTATTAAGTGACCCCATCTATTACCTGAATTGTATATTGTGTACTGGTAATCATAATGGTTTTACTAGCTGAACCCCTGAAATCCCAAATGTTATGAAGGTTTGAGGATTTTTTTGATTTTTTTCCCTAGTTTGCTCCCCACCCGTGTTCTGTTTTAGGATTTTTGTTTTTGTTTCATGTGCGTCTTGTTTACCCTCCCTGGGGAAGCCTCCTTCTTCTTTTTTCAGGGCTATTCTCTTGCCCCTTTCAGGCTCCTTGACTCTTCTATTTTCTATTTGCGATTATATTTACTCTTTCTGCTTTTTTCCGTGGTATATTTCTTGAGTGTTTTTAATGGTTCGTGGGATTTTCAGACCTGATGTTGTCACGTGCCATCTCGAGAAATTCTTTGACCTCCTCAGGATCTCGTATGTTTCTCATTTTGTTCCTCCACATAATTCTGAGCGACGGAGGGAACTTCATTTGCACCACAGCCCCCAGGGACTTTAGTTCTGTCATGAATTGTCCCAGTTCCCACTGCCTATCTTGCGAGGCTTTGGACATGTCTGACCTTATCCTAAAGGACCAGTTGTCCTTACTGAAGACTCCCTTTTTTAAGGTTTCACCGAGTATTCTCTCCTTCAACGTATATGTTTTAAAGTTGATGAGTATTTTCCTAGGTGTTTTCCTTTCTTTGGCTTTTCCGAATGGATCTCAGTGACCCTTTGTATGTCTTCTTCTAGGATTTCTTTACTAGTCCATGGGAAGTGTTCTGCAAGAAGTGTGATTACAAAATTTTTGATATCGGATTCTTCTTGATTTTCCGGGACATTCAAGATCCTTATATTGTTTTTTCTGGCCTGATTTTCCAAAGATTCAAGTATCTCGCTCATGTTTTTTCCTTCTTGTCTTAAGGTTCTGATCTCCCTTTGATGGACATCTACCTTCTTACTAAGACCTCCCACCTCTTCTTCCACTGCTGTGACTCTATCGCCAAGCTCTTTTAACTTGCAGTCCAGTGCCTCGCACGCATCTTGAATTTTACCCTGATTGGCCTCTGAGATCGCAAATTTGTCTCTCATTTCGTTTAGCATTCTCTCCATAAATTTCTCCATGTGGCTTGCCTGAGACTCAGAGCCATTTCTAGTTGTTTCGGCTTCATCTTCCTCTTCTGTTGTTTCCTTTTCACCGCTCAATTGATGCGCTTCTCCTATCCCTGCTTGGTCAATTCGGCTTGCTTCCTCCATATTTGTCGTGTCTGTATTTTCGAAATTCTCGAGGTTCTGTGTTTTAAGGCTTGGATCTTGCCCCCTTGGTGCAGTGAGAAGGATGTCACTCGATACCTGTTGGATAAGTTGTTCTCTCTGTGCCTTGCTGGATGAATAGGTGCCTTGTTCAGAGAGATGTTGGACTTTGAAGAAGGTTTTCAGAGATGGAGTAATTTTTGCCTTCTGGACTCCCTTCTCCTCCGGATTTATCTTTTCTGCTCGGGACTTAGGTATAGGACGAATCTTCTTGGGCTTCTTACCAGATTTCTTCGGGGTTATGCCCTTAATTGTGGGGGGGGATGTAGTCCTGCTTGAGGTATTGTTTGCTCCTGAGACTGTAGCAAGACCTTGTAGGTCTATTTTGTTCTGTTTGTTCTGTTTGGGGCTCTATTCCCTCCTTCGGCTCCCCCTGATTGTATGTGTTTAGAGGTGTAGCTGATGTACCAGCGACCTTCTCTCCCCTGTTCTCAGTCTCAGTCTCTACTCTGAGGACTTCTCTGAGGGCTTCAAAACCCTCAATAGCCGTGTGTGAATCAGAGTCAGTGAGGATGAAATCCCCTTCCCCCCCCCCCCCCCCCCCAATGCCCTGCTCATGGGCTGATACCCGCTGTTATATTTCTTTACTTCTGGGGATTTAGTTCTTATATGCACATCAGAGTAGTCCGCTCCCTTAAGGTGACACCAATTAAATATTTCTTTTTTCGTTGGAGCACTTACTTTCACTGCCACTGCCTCCGCTGTAACTGCCACTTCCTCCGTTGCTCTGGGGATCTCACCGTGGGCGTTCTGACCCTTGTCGGAGTAGCTGTAGTCACGAATCGCTGGAATCAGCGAGCACTCTGTTTGCGCTGCTTGTCCCCAGCGAGCTCTGCCGCTTTCGCCCTGAAGTGGAACCCAAGACTCCCGGCGATGATCCGGAGATTCTTCCTCGCTTGAGCGGCGGCCGCCCAGGTTCTGAGAAGCAGTCTGTCGGCGGCGTCTCGCGTCTCGCGTCTCTCTCTCTTTCTGTTCCCAAAGCTGTTCCCGAAGCTGCCAGACTTTCTCAGCGTCGCTAGTGAGGTAGGATATCATTTCATTCATTATCAGTTTTCATAAAGGTAGCTTTTACAAGAATTTTGTGCTAAGAGCGCCTTTCATGCAGAATTTTCTGAATGTGAGTCAGGAGCCTCCGACCTGACGTCCTATCCGGCCGCCATCTTCCCCCTCCTTTATCATGCTCTTGCAATCGGAGCGCTTTACAAGAGAAACCACAGCAGTACAGTAAGTCACACAAAATTACACATTACAAAACAGGGGGTAGGGAAATGAGAAAACTCGAGGATGGCAAAAACGAAGGCGCTGGGTGAGGTAACGAAAAGCAGTGGGATGGTTGTAAGAGAGGCTGAAAGTAAAAGACAAGAACAATTTAAGGGGCAGGGGAAGGAAGAGGTGGGACAGAGAGAAATGGAAAGGAAGGCAGAAAAGGACAGGAGAGCAAGAGCGAGACAAAACGAGCAAGACAGCAAGGAGTGGATCGGAGGCACAGGAGAGACAACAGAAAGGTCGCCGGGACAGAGGAAGAGATCAGAGCTCACCAAAATGGCGGATCAGGAGAAGGGCAGCAGAAGAAGAGAGCCACAAAAAGAAAATGGCAGGGAGCACCAAGGTCCAAGTCCGACATCCAAGGCAGAGGGCCACCACAGACAGCAAGTCAGGAGGGAGAAAGGCAGTCGGCCCCAAGCCACAGCCGCCCCATCCATGCGCAGCGGGGGCAGAGGTGCTCAATCCGAAGACCAGGGCTCAGGGAACAAAGGCCGCAGGCGCCAAGGCAGCTGTCCGCAGAACAGGAGGCAGCAAAGTCCAAAAACAATGTCAAAGGCAGGAAGGGCCGTCTCACCAGAACACGAGCCGCAGAACAATGGGCCCAAGAGTGGCCGCGTAGAGCGGCACAGACTCCAAACCTCCGCCGTGACCCAAATTGGCCCCGAGGTCTAGCAAGGAGGCGAGCGGCTAAGCTAGAAGAATCGGAGGGGGCTCCTCTCCGTTAAAGTTAAGGAGTAGAGCAGCCACGAAGAGCAGAGTCGGCACCCTCTCACCTCTGCCGTGTCCCAAAGCCAATCCACCAGTCCCGCGAAGAGGCAAAGCGGACAGGCCATCCGAAGAGAAAGGCAGCAGCAATCGGGCCCAGAGACAGGACGGGGAGTCCCCGCCCGGCTCCTCCACAACCCTCCGGAGAGACCAGTCAAGCACCGGGCATCGGCCACAAAGCGAAGGGGCCCGTCCAGTGCTACGAACCAGGCAATGAAGAGGACATGGTGGGTGGAAGACAAAGACCAGCAGCGGAGTCCGGAGGGGAGCAATACCCTGTGCCACCCCCACAGCCGAGCAGAGCGGCTCCACCGGACATCGGCCATGCCCGCTCAGGAACTCCGCGGGAGAAAATCCTCAAGCGCCAGCTCCGACGTGCATCCCGGGCCCAAAAACGCTGGAGGTGGAAAGCTTGCCCTCCATCGATTTTTCAATGAAGGTTCATCGTTTCTCTGGATTACTCGATCATGGACACAGGCCTACCCTAGAAAATCACCTCCAGCCTTCAAGGTGCAGGTCCTGACATCCATTTCACTGCATTTGCCTTTATCTGCAGGACACCATACCGAAATTTCAAATGTAGAGATTGGGCTAACTGTGGTTGTATTTCGTCTAGGAACGGCTCAAACTTCCAAATAGTCTTTTTTTAGGAGGAACCGTGTTGTCAATGAGCCCACAATAAAGGAGTGAGACAAATAATCTTGTATGAAAGACCAATAAACGTGCTTCAAAAGTTTTTTTGAAGCCAATGTCAAGCCAGGGGGCTCCTCCCATAAGTGCTTGAGTCCCAATTTAAAAAAACAGTCATGTATGTGCTTCAGTCAAATCAAAAACCAGTACCTCCTTTAAGTCTCAGAATGTTCTCAAGCCCCTCTCTATAATGAATGAGTTCATCTGTAGACCACAGGCGAACCCTAAATAATAATGGCCTTAGGTTTGGTTGATCGTCTATACGATGAAAATGTAGGTCCATTAGAACAGGGGTTAGCGGTGTACGAATCGGAAGGCCTAAGAGTTTCCTTAGAAACTTGTTTTCACCCACCTTGAATGTATCATTCGTGACGGGCCCCATAGCTCTGCCCCGTATAATGATGCTGATTGCGCCTTGTATTTGTATACTTCAAGAGCAGGTGAAACTGCTTCAGACAAACTACTTTTAACTTTGCTTATTATTGGGAAGGTGTTTTGGAGTAATATAGTTTTACTTTTTTCTAACTGTGGTCTCCAAATCATTTTTTTGTCTAAAGTAATACCTAAATAGTTAAAATCATGCACAGACAAAACTAACAGAATTCATTGAACATCTGAACACAAATAAGTACAACATCCGTTTCACGTCTGAACAGAGCAAGACTAAGATTCCATTTCTGGATGTAGAATTTTATGTACAAGACAACAAGATACACAGTAGACTTTACAGAAAACAGACCTCTTGTAACTCACTCCTACATGCATCCAGTGCACATCCACCACATCAAATACGTTCGATCCCTTATGGGGAACTTGTTAGGGTCAGACGGAACTGTAGTGCAGACACTGACTTTGAGAAATGTAAAAAAGGAGTCCTGACGAGGTTCAGAAATAGGGTATATGACGGACAGACACTAAATTCACCAAGGGATTCTTTGGCTTTGACCACTGCACAGCTTGTAAGTGGGCCTATGCCAAAAATACTGATTTTCAGGGACCTAATGGCAAGAAATATGAGATAAGGACTAATATCAACTGCATGACAAAGTTGGTTATATAGGCAATTGAATGCAGATGTAAAAAGAGCTACATCGGTAGCACCATCAGGACACTGAGAGAGAGAATAGGGGAACATATACGGGCGGTCAAACAGGGTGATATGAGATACCCGTTGGCTGCACACATGTCCATATGCCCTTCACAACTGACAAATAAACGTTTTGAGTTTTACGGAATAGACCACATACCAAGACACCCCAGAGGGGATGACAGAGAATTGGCGTTACGCAGGAAGGAAGCATTCTGGAAACTTAGACTACGGAGTACAGAGTGTGGCCTCAACATAGACCAGGAGCTTCACTACTTCTTGGGTAGATGAGCTACGGTAGAAGTATAAGAGATGTCTGTGTGTCTGGTGATGCTCACTATTGGCTAATAGTGG
Organism: Lissotriton vulgaris; assembly: GCF_964263255.1. Lineage (NCBI taxonomy): Eukaryota > Metazoa > Chordata > Amphibia > Caudata > Salamandridae > Lissotriton > Lissotriton vulgaris. Next base: position 1,081,224,995 of record NC_141691.1, on the reverse strand, counting down.
GTTATGGTGCCTAATAGTTTTAGCCGATCCTAAAACCGACATAAAAGGAAAAAAAACTGTGTGAGCGCCAATGACTGTACCAAATATTGTAACACAGTGACACTTTCTTTAATTTTCCTGTTACTTTGCATAATAATTAATCTGTACCAGATGATAGTATCATTATATTTTATTTGCATTTGTACTAACCTTCAAAGATGGAGAGATGGAGATTCGTAGTTACACATATAAACTACTTGCGTTTACTTCAGAATTTCAAGTATAGGAAATTCATATGGAATTCACTGGTGTGACAATAAAACTTTTAAACTTTTGATTTCACTCTAAACACAACACGTTGCACATTAAACCCGCCATTAGATATCACATAATGAAAGTTTGTATATGTATTATAATGGAAGGCAAATGGGTTCCCCTTGTTTTACTTAGAATATACGTTTCTTGCTTAGTATTCAACATTGATTACCCGTTTTAATATGGCGGCGCTTATCTGGAGGGGCTGTGGATAGTCCTAGTTCCATGTGCATTTTGAGAAACAGGTTCCCCGGCTTACATGCCGTTTGGAGACTATATCCGGATTCTCAGGAACAGAGAGAGCCGTATCTAATTATTTGGCGTGGCATACCACACTCGGGTGACAACATTTATGCTGACCCACACGAAGGGTTTGGAATACTGAGGTGAGTGCATGGGGCTGAGAATCAGCGTTCATGTAGGGTGATATATGCTGTCATAAGAGAAAAGCACCGTTTGTATTGGAATTTGCAAATTTGTTAACAAAGGATAGCGGAGAACTTTCAGGTGAACTTTAGCTGTCTCAAAGTAGGTGATTATGTTTTAACGGGTAGTAGACATAATGTTCACTGAAGTGTATTCCACATCTTTTGGCAGAAGTGGGGCCAGATGGAGGCATTTGAAACATAAGGGGTTGAGCATAATTTTGATAGAGGGCTTAGTGATTTGGAGCAATAAGCTTAGATGTGTTTATTCTTGTTGAGGTTTTATACTTTCCAACAAATCAATTGAGGAAGAGATTTGGGCTATAAGGTTAACACTCTAAGAGACCAGTTTTCTGTCATTAAATCGCAGACAACATATAATTAATGGGATTGTATGACCTTTTCAGGAAATATTAGCTGAACTCCGAAACGGATACAGAAAAAATAGAATGAGTTTACATGGGATAAACCTTTTCGGATACAGAAACTCTTTGTGGTCTGGAAATATCACCACCAATCAAGTAGGTAGTGATAATTGCATGGGTAGTTTGACTTGTAGAAGTGTTCACAACCTAAGGGGTTACGTTTTGACTTACGATGTTTTACCTTTGTTTGCGATTTTAAAAAAATACCGACTTGGAGTTTATAGGTATTTGAAAGAATTTTCCAGAAGTTTATTTGTGGTTTACGGGTTCTATCGCTTCTTACTTAAGACTTTAACCACGAGAGATGGTGTGTTTTCATATATGTTGCATTATCTACAATGGACACGAAAAGATATCTAATTTTCTGTGTGACTCCAAGCTTTTGACTTAGTCTCACTTTGCGCACTTTACACTCGGGCGATAAGGTTGCACTCGGGGTAGTGAGTTGTTTTATTTTCCCTTTATACAATTTGGATCTGTATTCTCTCCATCATGTTTTGGGTTTTAGCCGCCTCTTTTCCATTAAAGGAATTTTTGTCATGTGCTTTCTTCACGCAACATGGGTGCAATTTCCCTGTTGAACTTTTTCAGTGTTAAACCACTTTGTGTTACCTATTATGCCGTATTTTGACATATTTCACGCATGTGATACCTTTTAATTTTGAAAAGGACACAGAGATATTCTGTATGTTTACTTTACAGCCTTGATGAAGTTGCGGGATAACACCCCATACGCAACGAAACACGTGTTGGCTGTTGAGAGCTGATTCTGGAGCCTACATGAATAAATCTTGAAAAAAGAAAAAAACAAGAAATTAACTTGTATTTCACTGTTTTGACGTATCATTATTTGTTTGCTGTTGTGAGAACAGGGAGACCTTTTGTTTGATTTTGACGTGTGCTAGGGAGTTGATTAAAAAATCATGCACATACTCAATCTTCTGGTTATTGGCAGTTAAGTTTTTTCTAAAAGTTTTGTGTGGGTTAACTACCATATATTTAGTTTTACTAGAGTGTATTTCTAAACCCTTCGCTTCACAGTATGTCCCCAAAAATGTTATTAAGCTTTGCAGGTCTTTAGGGGTTTGGGAAATTAAAATTGTATCATTAGCAAAGAGGAGTGCTGGTACAGGCCCCCCCCTAGCTTGGGAGAGTCATGATCACAACCCAAAAGGTACTCAGGGATGTCGTCGACGTATAGCAAGAATAAAGTAGGGGCCAACTCGCATCCCTGCCTTACGCCCCTTTTATATTGAATAGGCTCAGTAAGTTCACCCAATGGACCCCTATCTAACCCTTGCCCAGTTATCTTCATGTAGTCTTATTATCTGCAGGAAAATTTCTCCCGGCACCCCCTGGTTTTTTAGATACTTCCAGAGGAGATTTCTGGGGACGAGGTCAAACGCTGCCTTCAAGTCCACAAAGGCGATATATAAGTGAACCTTCCTGAATATTATGTATTTCCAGGCTATACAAAGAAATCTAAAAACCTGATCAGTCGTACTAATTTTTGTTCTGAAGCCTGCCTGATATTGTGATAAAATATTGTGTTCCTCAATCCATTCGGTCAATTTATTTAAAATTTGCCTTGCATATATCTTCTGTACAATGTCTTATAGACTAATCGGTCGGTAGTGTAAAGGGTTGTAGCAGTCACCCTTTTCTTAAAATAGCTGTGATCTTTGCCCCTTTCCATGTTTCTAGTATTGATACACCAGAGGCAACAGAGTTGCACAACAAATTGATATAAGGGCACCAAACCTCCTTATCATGTTTCCATAAGTCGCTAGGTATCTTGTCAGGACCAGGAGCCTTCCCTGATTTTACTACATATATTGCTGCCATTGTTTCTTCCAGACTAAAAGATAATGGGGCAGTGCATATGCTATTTCATAGTCTTGCGGGCAATAGTCAATATCGTTCGGGGAAGAAGAGTAAAGACGGGAAAAATGTTTTACCCAACTTTTTGTGTCTAGGAAAAGATCTTTGCTACATCTCCCGCTCTTATTGCCCTTTGATAACAAACGCCAAAAGGCGAGTTAATCTTTTGCTTTGGCTGCAACAATTAATTTGGTCCAAATGTTATCCTCCCATTCTTTTTTGGTATGGACTGGTAAACTCTTATATTGAGTCCTTTTGTCCCTTGAGGCTGCTATATTTTTTAGTTTTAGATGCCAGGATGGGCTCCTTTTTTACATTACAATATTCTTTATTGTACCGTGGACTGCTCAACTCACTTAGTATAGGTGTCAGATATTTAACCAATCTACAGTGAATTTCCACAATTTTGATCTCTGAAGCGGGTAAGTCTACATACAGGGAAACCATATTTGCAAAAGTATCGTAAATCTGCTTAATTGCTTCTATATTTCCCCCTATTGAGGGCCATTTTAGAGTTCTACTTGCTTAGTAGTGGCTCTATATTACCGCTATCAAGTTCTCTAGCCCTCAAAGCAACCGACTGAAAGAGATGTACCGAAAGTGTCAAACATAATGGGTAGTGGTCGCTCTCAGTTCTAACTTCGACTACTAGGGCATGAACCACTGGCCACAGTTCGATCAAAACTAATATGTAGTCTATACAGCTCTTTAGATTGCTTCTACTAAATGTAGGGGCGCTTGGACTGTGAGAAGGCAGACAATGACGAGTCTTAGTAGCAGCGCAACAGCAGTTGTGCAGGATACTACCGGGGTGCTTTCCAATAGTGGGATATTATTGACCAGGTCTTCTTCTTAAAAAATGTTTTTAATCCAACCGCAGGTTCTAATTTGCGATTGAAATTACCCCCCAGAATTATCAAAGCTTTTGTATCAATTGGAGCTTAAGAAGTTATCTAAATTCTCAATAACCACAGATTCCTTGCTTGTCAAATATGGCCTGGAGTATATGTTTAGTATATAAACTTCTTTTTTGTCAGGTGTGATAAATGTTATTCCCGAAATATCCTGCAATGGGGTTTCAACTAGTTAAACATCTATACCTAAGGTCACCTTTACCCAAATAGAGAGACCTCCTGAGGGCCTCCCTCTTACTGAGCGGATGGCATTTAAATTAAAAGTTTTGAAACCTACTTTATAAAGGGATTCCAAGGCCCAAGTTTCTTGCAACAGAATGATATCACTCTGTCCAATATATTCCTGCCATACAACATATTCCATGTTCCTTTTAATCCCTGCAATATTCCAGGAGATCAATTGTATCTCTCCTCGCCATTCTGCCTTACTTTGTTCCTTTTGCACATCTTCTATTTCAGAGTTATATGTAAGATGACTGTTTCCAATATCCCTTCTATGATTCTGGGATGGGTAGGCTAGCTCATTAATCAGCCCATTCTCCTCAACCAAAAGTAACCCATTCTCCTCTACCACGAGTAGCTTCTGATGATCATTGTTATTGTGTATTACGGCTCTCTCTCCATCTCTAGGGTTGCACGTTGTATTCTGATGACTATTATTTGGATCTGACCTTCCTACCCCCTTTGTTGGGATGCAGAAGACTATTTCATCTCCGACTTGATCCATGCAAATGTTTGATTTGTTGTTGTTTAAAGGAATCTTAGATGTGGGGGCCTGTGATCTGACTACCAGTGTTCCAACTAATTGGGGTGCAGATAAATGTCAGTCTTGGGCATCCAAGTCAGACAATGCGTGGAATCTGTTTGCCATTGGTACAAAAGTAGGATTATTATTTAAAGACCCTAGCTGCGGTTTTGTAAAGAAAACCCAGTGGGAGTGCACAAATGAACAAGTTACTTACCTTCGGTAACACTTTTTCTGGTGGATACAGTATCTGCCTGTGGATTCCTCACCTTGTGAATATCCCCTGCGCCAGCAACATTTGGAAACTTGTGTAGCTCTCCACGCCGATGAGGACGTAGACGACGCCACAGAGGCACGACTCCGCTCGCGACCTCGCTGACGTCACTAGAACCATAATAGAGCCTCGTCGGCGTGATGACGTCAGTTCGGCCCTTTTTTCCGTGCCTCCGAGGCACACAGACGGACCAACATAAATAGGCACAGTATACCCAGTACACAGTATTCAAACCAACACACATAGTGTGAAATCAATGCATAAACAATTAAACATTTCCATTGAAAAATACAATCATAAAATAAACACATGAACAACGGGGAGGCGGTTGGGCCAGTAAAGAATCCACAGGCAGATACTGTATCCACCAGAAAAAGCGTTACCAAATGTAACTTGTTCTTCTGATGGATACATCTGCCAGTGGATTCCTCACCTTGTGAACAGAGTCTCACAGCAGTCCCCACTCCCGGAGGAGGGTGTCCACTCCTCCATACCAAGAAATCCTGAAGGACAGAACACGCAAAATGGCCATCCCTCCTCACTTCGGAATCTAAGTAGTAATGCTTCGCGAAAGTGTGGAGGGAGGCCCAAGTTGCCGCTTTACAAATGTCCTCGACAGGAACGCCTCTAGATAAGGCAGATGTATAAGACTTTGCCCTGGTAGAATGAGCTCTTAAACCCTCTGGAGGTTCCTTACCGGCCAAAGAGTAACAAATCTTGATGCACAAGACAATCCATCTGGAAAGTGTGCGCTTGTGCACCGCTCTGCCTTTTCTGCAGCCAGCAAAGCCCACGAAGAGCTAGTCATCCACACAATAGTCTCTAGTTCTATCAAGGTAGAAGCTCCCCGCCCTCTTTGGGTCCAAGCGGTGAAGTTGCTCCTCCTCCTTGGAAGGGTGAGGGGGAGGATAGAAGGTAGGAAGGGTAATGGACTGCCCCAGATGGAAGGGAGTTCCCACCTCAGGTAGAAAAGCAGCCCTGGTCCTGAGTATCATTCTTTCCGCATGGATAGACATCAACGGGGGTTTCGAACTGAGTGCTTGAAGCTCACTTACCCTCCCTGCTGAAGTAATTGCAACAAGAAAAACAGTCTTGAAAGACAGTAGTCTCAAGGGACACCTGTGCAAAGGCTCAAACGGACAACCCATCAAAAAGGCTAAGACAAGATTTAAGTCCCGTTGAGGCACAATAAATGGAGTGGGCGGAAATTTGTTGATAAGGCCCTTAATGAAACGTAATACAATAGGTGACTTAAACAAGGAAGGCTGGTCCGGTAAACAAAGAAATGCAGACAAAGCCGATAAATAACCTTTCACAGTAGCAACAGCAAACCCTGCTGAGCCAAAGATAGAGCAAACTGAAGAATGTCAGATAGACGAGCCCTTAAAGGGTCAATAGATTTCTCCCCACACCAATGAACAAATTTAGACCATCTATATTAATAAATAGACTTGATGGAGAGACGTCTGGCAGACAAAATTACGCCCACCACGTCAGAAGGAAGAGAAAAAGAATTCAGGTTGCCCCTTTCAATCTCCAGGCATGAAGGTGTAAGGTCTGGAGGTAGGGGTGTAGAACCTGCCCTTGCGACTGCGAGAGGGAGACAGAGCGGAGGGCACGAGGAGAGGTTGAGAAGATCTGTGTACCACACCCTTCTTGGCTAATCCGACAGCGAGAGGAGGTCTGCCCTGAGAGGGAGACGGAGAGGAGGGCACGAGGAGAGGTTGAGAAGATCTGTATAACTTGGGCCCGATCTTGGCGAATCTTCCTCAGAACCTGCGGAATCAAGGGTATGGGAGGAAAAGCGTAAAGGAGTTGTGAGTCCCAACTCAACTGAAAGGCGTCCCCGAACGCTCCCTGCATCGGATACTTGAGTGCAGAATGACGGGCAGTGAGTGTTCTCGTGAGTGGCAAACAGGTCCACCCGAGGAGTCCCCCAAGTCCTAAAGACGTAACTTACCACCTCCGGATGAAGCCTCCACTCGTGGTCGGCTGAGAACTGCTGACTGAGACTCTCTGCCCGCACGTTCAGAACTTCGGCCAGATGATTTGCCATCAGACAAATTTGATGGTCCTGAACCAAAGACCAGAGACGCAGAGCCTCTTTGCAGAGACAATGCGACCCCACTCCTCCCTGCTTGTTGACATACCACATCGCGGTAGTGTTGTCCGTCAGGACCTGCACCGATTGACCGCAAAAGGAAGGGAGGAAGGCCTTGAGCGCCAAATGAATCGCCCGCAACTCCAAACGGTTGATGTGAAGTAACCTTTCCTCTGGAGACCAAAGACCCTTGATCTCCAGATACCCCAGATGAGCACCCCACCCTAGAGTGGATGTATCCGTTATCACTGTGGCCACTGATGGAGGGAGATGAAAGAGCTTTCCTTGTGACAGATTGCCCTCCACGCCCCACCAGGACAGATCCGCTGCAGCTTCTCTGGAGATCCTCACCGACTCCCAGAGATCTCCTTTGTGTTGATACAACTGCCTGCGGAGGCACCACTGGAGCGTCCTCATGTGCCAGTGTGCATGGTTGACCAACAGAATGCAGGAAGCGAACAGACCGAGCAGACGAAGGACCTTCAGGACTGGAATGACTGCTCCATTGTAAAACAAGGGAATCATTTCCTGAATATCGAGAATCCTTTGAGGAGGAGAGAATGCTCGACAGACAGTAGTGTCCAGTACCGCCCCTATAAACAGGTTGCGCTGTGAGGGCACCAGGTGAGACTTGGGCACGTTTATCGAAAAACCCAATTTGTACAACCAACAGCTGGGCTGTCACTTGCAGATAGTGACACACCTTCTCTGGCGACTCTCCTTTTATCAACCAGTCGTCCAGATAGGGGAAAACTGAAATCCCAGATCTTCTGAGATGGGCTGCCACCACCGCTATCACCTTGGTGAAGACTCGAGGTGGAGTAGTAAGTCCAAACGGGAGAACCGCAAACTGATAATGTTGCGAACCCACCGTGAAACGGAGATACCTCCTGTGGTACTTCAGGATTTGGAATATGAAAATATGCATCCTGTAAGTCGATCGACACCATCCAATCCTCTTGCTGCAGTGCTTGAAGTTTCTACGCTAGGGTGAGCATCTTGAACTTTTCTTGCTTCAGAAAAAGATTCAAGACCCTGAGATCCAGGATTGGATGTAACCTGCCATCCTTCTTGGGTATCAGTATATACCGGGGGTAGCATCCTTGACCCCTTTCCTGCTCTGGAACCACCTCTATTGCACTTTTTTTTAGTAAGGTTAGAACTTCCTCCTGCAGGAGAAGAAGATGGTCCTCCGAGCAAGCCCCTTTGCAAGGTCGGTAATTTTGAGGGAATTCCCGAAAGGGAAGAGCATACCCATTCTCTACAAGATTGAGAACCCAACGGTCCGTGGTGACCAATTCCCAATCTTGTAGAAAATTAGAAAGCCGACCCCCTACAGGACCAACATGATCCAGAATAGTGGATCTAGGGCGGCTTTGCTGTGGTAAGAGGGGGAGAGATAGAGGAAGAGGAGGAGGAGGGCTGCCGACCTCGTGGGCGACCTCCGTTCCTGCCCCTATAGGACTTGTATAGGGCGTTCTGCTGTTGCTGCTGCTGCTGAGGCTGTCTGTATGTCCGAAAGGACGATCTCCCAAAGCCTCTGAATTTCCTATACGAAGAACCCCTATGCTGCGTCTGCAGACCCAGAGACTTAGCTGTAGCCTTGCTTTCTTTAAATCTTTCCAAGGCCGCATCTGCCTTTTTACCAAAGTCCAGAACCATCAAACGGGAGTTCCAACAGAGTAGCCTGGACATCCTGAAAGAACCTCGAAGACTTAAGCCAGGCACTCCTCCTAGATGCAACAGAAGACCCCATTATCCCGGCTACAGAGTCCGCTGTATCAAGACCTCTCTGGATGACCTGTCTTGCAGCACCCTGCGTGTCAGACAAGACCTCGTCAAAGTTGTTTTTATCCTCCTCCGATAGTTTTGGGGCCAGCAATTTAGCAGAATCCATTAATGCATGAATGTACCTGCCTAAAAGGCAAGTAGCATGCATTGGTGGATTTAAGTGCCATTGGCGCTGAAGAAAACACTTTCTTAGCAGTCTGATCCAGCCTCTTTGACTCCCTGTCACCTGAAGTCTGTGGAAAGGCTCCAGTCGATTTCTTTGAGCAGGCAGCTTGAAGAACTAGGCTCTCAGGTGCAGGATGTGAGGTTAAAAACTCCGGATCTCCTGGAGCCGTTGTAGTGTAGTTCCAATATATTCCCAATAGGCTCTGCGCATTGGAATAACATAAACGATAGTTTAGACGTAGGACTGAGGTCGACTAGGTCTCTATTGAATATGTTAGACTTAATTATGAATGCCAGCTAGCTCAGAGGTCACTAGAAACTTTCTCGAGTGAACAGGAAGGGGTTAACTTTCGTGAATAGACAAGAAGGGATTAGTTTCTGACAACCGCATAAACATGACAACTTTGCTCCCTCCAGAACAAGCAGTATATCTCCAGAGTCGTGTGAAAACAATAGAGAGCTATTTCAGTCAGTCAATCGTTCATGCTTAGTTTCACTAGGAGTGCAGAGAAATAGAGAGACATGCGTTTTCAATAAAAGGTGTTATTTATTGAGCAGTCCTCTTTCTCATGCAAGAGAAGTGAATTGCCACAATTGCAATACTTGTTATAAAGTAAAATGCGTACAGTAAAAGTAGTATTATGAAATAATACTGTAAAAGCATTGATATGGTTTCTGAGCCATATGATACTTAAAATGGATAAAATATATACATACATAAAATCATTGACTAAACGTACTCAACTGGTGCTTCTAGGTTACGCCTACTCCGGTGTACCTAACCTAAGCCTAGTACGTGGGAAGGAGTAAGTGAGCTGCAGTTTAAGTTAAGTTAGTTTTTGCCAAGAATCTGAATCAAGAATTCTCTAAGTGTCTAATCAGCTCCGTACCTTGGTTATAGAATGAAGGAAATCTTGTATCTCTCTCTCAGGACTCGATCTCCCAGCAACCCGCAAGGGTGACTGGAAACACTGGAGCTGGATTTCTCAGCAGGAGAAAAGACAGCGTCTCTCTCAGTGCGTCAAATGGGAGGGTCAGCTTCCTTCGGCACTCGCATCAGCTGGGCGTCGGGCAAGTAGATAGCCGCTCTGCTCCAAACCACTGTGTGTTTGCTTAAGGCAAATGTTCTTTCTGGAGTCCAGGAGTTCTTGTGCAAATCAAAACAAAAGCAGGGGGAATTCCAGGGCTGCTGGAGGCTTGGTTTGTTTAAAGAACGCGTTGTACTTTCTAGGAGTCTATGGGAGAAGCCTTGCCGTATTTGGACTGCATTGGCTATGACTAAATATGGATATAATTCTTATGCCTTTAAAAGGATATGATTTGTTATAACCACATAAGGGCATAAATCGGGAATATCTAATTAGGGTCCTAGATACGTTTACAACACCCACTCCACGTATAATGTCCATCATTACTAAATACTAGGCAATATATAAACATATAAATATGCATGTGTTTTCCAGCCCACCCCAAAATACATAAAATGCATTTGAAATGGTATATGGTATATACACGAAAATGAGTATTTATACTGTACGTTTTTTAAGCAGTGGTATCATTCAGATAATGCATATATGAATATCAGCTGAATGAATTGCGAAAATTACATTTATGAAATGGCTCTAACTACAGAATAGGAGGTCGAGACCATTTCATCACATATTTATACAATACTGTACATGTGCTAGAGGCTAAGTCAAAGTATTGTCTCTAGAGTCTCTCAAAATAGAAGTTCTGTTCTCTAAGAATAGTTCTACTTTAAGCAGAGGACCATGTGCCAAAAAAAAAGGTAAATATTTTGGAAGTGGAAAAAATAATTTCGCTTTCAAGGGAAAAAATAGTTCCAATTGTTTTCAGTAGTGTTGGTTATCAAAACTGAAGGCCGAATTCACAGTTCAGGGAACGCTGTGTGCTCCTTGTTTTTAAAAGTTATTCTCGTTGTTAGGAGAGAACATCAAATCAGCGAAGGCTTGCGAAAAATTGGTCTACAACAGTAGGTGAAAGTTCGACCAAGTTCGAAAAAGCTGAAATAGTGCATATGTGAGAATCATTGCCATCATCGATTTCTACATCAGCAATGCTCACAGAAGGTTGTACCTGCATGGTACTGCTTTCATCTCGTACTTCACCGCCACCTAATCGCAATAGTGAAGTCTCAACGAATGCCGTCATTAGAATAGGTAGCCGCTGGGGACAACACGTTGCATGAACCGTTACCGAACCAAGCAAAGTATCGATATCCATAGGTACTGCTGATGGTAGTGTAAGACAGACGTCCAACACTCATTCTTCTCCGCATAGCAGACATCGAAGCACAGGCAAGATGCAATCTTGCCAGATTGGTCTGAATGAAAGAAACCAGGTAGTACTCAGATCTCTTAGCCGGGCAAAGCCGAGGACTTTAGTGATTCGTTCTTGGTATTTTATAGCCAGGATCGTTTCTTCCATTTGAGCCTGAGTTTTGTCAGTGGCTTGGCATATCGGAGCAGAAGGAACAAAAATAAAATTCCTGCTACGAGTCCCAAAAGAAGAGGCAGGCCGCCGAATACAGAATGCACAAAATTCGGGAAGATGCCCAGAACTGTTTCAAAGGGTGCTAACAGTCCCGAAAAATTGTCTTAAATACATGTGCCATGCCACTGGTATCAGACATGTTTAAGATTTGGCTTAACATTTCTACGAAATGCACGGGGCAATTTGTCGATAATAGGGTATGTATCTCTGCCGATGTCCTTGCAACTTGCAGATCATACGTCTCTTTGGACGAGGTTAAAGGCACAGTTGTCTGTAAAAGAATAGACTTCATTCTGCTTAAAGTATCAATTCGAATAGAAGAGATATTCAGAGAAGGCCATATTGCTGCCTCCTTGTCTGATTTGCTGTTTGGATACGATACTTGCATACAGCAAATGACCCTGGAAGTAACACTCACGAGATAGGCTATTCCTGGCACCATGCCACAACAGCTGTGGTCACTTAATATAACGTAGCTGCCGTTGGAAAGTAGTCTGAAAAAAGGCTCTATCTGTGTTGCAGGGGTGCCGTGCAGGTGACCTGAAAGGTTATTCGATGAACCTTCGCAGGCTCCAAGCAAGTTAATACCTTGACACAGAAGTGTATTGCTTTTTGAGTTTTTACAGTTGTTGCCACTAAGAAATACTTATTTTTTCCCTTCACTATAACATCTATGTGTATAAGGTAAATTCCAGGTTGACTTGATGTATCCTTTACCCAACCTTTCATACAGGCCTGCTGGTATATACTTTTGGCAATATTGAAACTGAAAAGTTGTTATCGGAATTGTAATTGTTCCATGTATTATCAATTCAATGACAGTTCTCTCTGACATTGTAAATGGTAATCTCTCAAGTTTTTCAATGCTCAGAATCGTATAGTCTGCTCCTTTTTGTGCCAAACTGATTTGTTTATCAGAAAGGTTAAAGATAGAAAATAATGACGTTATGTTGTTTAGACGCCATGGCACGTAGCCTGAACGCAGGTTTTGCAACGTCCAGCCTAGCTGTACAATTGAACGCAATTGGGACTGGCCATGTTGTAACATTAGCAAGTCCTGCTCTATTATATCAATGGCAGATGATACAATTCTGTCCAGTGAATAAATTCTGGAGGACAGAGTCGTTAACCCATTGTCCACTACAGACAGTGATTTTTCCAAATTAATACGATCAATTTCTCATATTTTTTCAGCAGTTTCAATTTGCGTCACTTTCCAAGCTTCGTTGTAAGCAGCGTAAATACCGGCGTATATGAAACGTTTTTGACGCTGTTTGCGAGGTCCCAGTATGAAATCTCGCAAGTCAGCACCTTCTTTAAGTAAAGTTAAGTGTTGCTTAATTTCAGGCAGTGTGGATTTCTGTAGCCACTCAAGGCATAGTTTTCCTACACTATATGTTGTAACTATCCCTGGATGTTGTCTCTGGGAATATTTGGGTCTGGCCTGTTTTGTTTGATCCCCTGTGTTTTGTTCAGGAATCTATCTTGACAGTTATTAGTGTCTGTGGGCCAGATCAACCATTTTTTCCAATCAGAATTTGTTCTGTTTTGGTGTAAAATATGGGATACGTCTATCTCCACATCTGTAGTGCTATTACTATCAGGTATGGGCTTTGGAATAGACGGTTTGTTTAAGTCTTTTATCTTGGCTAGGCCAAGACAGGTTGTTTGTTGAATGGTGTCATTCAGGAATATTATCTGTTCTAGAATCATTATTTAGAGCCTGCATGATCCTAGACATCGTACCTGCCAGTCTTTTGTACCCCAGATGGTTTTTGTCTCAATGTTGTTTTTCCAAAATTCAAAACCAAATGTAGACATTTTTTCATAACATTTTTCAGAATAAATCAATTTATTGTTTGTCAACATGTTTTTCATTCCCGTCTTATTTAACATTTTGAAATTAAACGTTTCTGGATCTGTGATGTTAAACCCTGAGAAGTATGGGAATTTCTCATAAAATGTTTTCGAGCTGCCTTTTGGCGGAGTTGGACAATGTTCCCATTGGTTATAAGTAAAAACATTTCTAGGATTAGCAGATTAATGCAAATAGTGATGACCATAATGATTAAAACAGTACATTTCTTCATAATTTGATGAACCCTGTAAATAATCATGTTCTGTACATTTTGCTGACATTACTAAATCTGACATCATATTATTAATATTTTCAAAGTCCCAATCATCAGAGAAAGTACTTGGTGATACTAAGTCACTTAATGAAACCTTGAACTGATGTGGATATTTCAAGAGCTCAACCCGGCCATAGATTTCGTAATCAGTTTTGTCCCATGCTACACCCCCAGGTATAGGATTGGCTGTGATGTTCACTGATGACAGTTCTCTTTTTTCAATGTGTGAAGATCTGTGAGGCTTTAGGACCAAGTTGATGTTCTGACTTGCTGTGTCCATTGTAGTATGTTTTCCATCAATAAATCTACCCAAATTTAAAATCAAGATGAGCCATAGAAGGAGGAAAAGTACACCTAACACAATCCATAATTCAATCCATGGTGAAATCAGATATGTTTCTTTGAGTTGATGAAAGAGTTCAGTAATTTTTTGTTTAAAAGTTTTTGTTGCTGGCGTTTCTTCATGTTCACTTGGATCATCAGAGAAGTTATCGAAATTGATGAAGTAGCCAGATGCAGTTCGGTCAATTGTTGGAATTGCTTCCGGATTTTCATTAGTCTTTGGATCTTTCTTTGTTTCATTAGCATATTCAGAGGCTACATCGTTGTAGACAGGTGTTTCTTGACGAACTGTTGCAATTTGGGTTTCAAGAGGCACAAGTTCCATGGCTTTGTTGCATAGTCCTTTTTTATTCACTGCAGGTTTATCAAATGTGATTAGTCTCTCAGTTTGAACCTCTTGGATTGTAGCAAGATTTGGTCTTCTGCTATTTCTTGGGAGTCCACTGGGCCTACTACTTATTATTAGCCACATGATTGTGGTTTTACCAGGTCGATGGATACAACTCGGTTCTTCTTTTTACCAGCAAGGGGCGGTAGTACTACTGATCTTGTTCCGCTGACAGCTAAGACAGGTACTGCTTTTCTGTAAGAAGACCCAAATTCCTTCTTCACCGCGATCTTTTCTCTGACTAGATCAAAATCTTTGGAATCCAGACAGGTCTTGCTGGGACAGGTGGTTTTTCTATAGTGGTCGTTGGCTTTAGCTTTATGTTACTTAGACTTCTTGTTTCATTTAAGTCCTGTAAAACAGCCAAACGATCGTATGGAGTGATACCTCCTAGAGAATTTCTTGGCAGATTATTAAGACTACGTTGGACACTTGTTAGATGTTTGACCCATCCGTCACCCGAACCTAATACCCTAGCTGTTATAGATTGCTTTATGTCACGGTTTTTTCTCTCCACTACCGCATTTCCCTCGGGATGGAATGGACTAGAGTACCGCAATGCAATGCCCATGCTGGCCATGGCCTCCTTGTAAGCTCGAGAGCTAAACGCAGGACCCTGGTCAGAATGTAGCATGCCAATTGCGTATGTGCCGATAAAGACTTGCAGATCTTTTATAACAGTTCTGGCATCAGCCGAGCTCTTGGGTCACATCTAAATGGATCTCGTCTTAATAATAATGGGATCGCATTTCTCCGTCTGGATTTCTGCGTATAGATAGCCTAATGCTTTCTAATAAAGGTGTCCTGGCAATTGTCTGGTCAGGTTCACAACTGCGATCTCTATTGCAGTTTTGACAATCCATTGCAAAGTTATAAATTTGCACGCTCATCCCCGGCCACCAGTATTGTGATTGCAATTCTATTAGAGATTTCAAGATCTCTTGGTGCCTCAGACCCATTCCCATGTGTGCTTCTTGAATCAAGTAAGCCCTCCGGTTCGTGTTTGGAATTACTCTATCCCCCGCTCCAGGGATTTGAGCAAAAGGAACGGAGTTCGCATCAATTATGTATTTATTTCTGAGTGGATAATTTAGAGGTAACGCCGCATAGTTGCCTTTCATTGTGGCTTTTACTGCTAGTAGCGTTTCACCGTCTATTTGTTTTTTAGTATGCTTTTTTGTAGCTACGGAAGCCGGTTTGACCGCTGCCGCTGTGGCTCTGTTAGCCAATGAATTCCCTGCAACGTGAACGCCATCACGTCGATGACTCACTGTATGTATCACGTGAGTCTTTTGTAGTTCTTTCTGTAAAAGAACTACTTGTTCCCATAGCTTTTTATGCTTGATTGTTGCACCTGTGTCATCCTTGTAACCGTTTTGAATCCAGGTCTGCATGCTGTTATTGTAAGACCGGACGCAGTAATGCGAAACGCACACTATTAGTGTCGGGAATTTGAGATCGGCATTCTCAAGCGCCATCTTTAAAGATCTTATTTCAGCTCGCTGAGCTGTACAGTTTCTGAGTGATTCAGTTTTAGTGATTATCGGTCTGAATTTACCTAAGCGCCAGCGACCTTTGACAATCGTGCACGCTGTATTGTAAGATTTTTTTATCCACAACGTAATGTTGTGCAAATCTGTCTGTGTAGATTACACAGGTATATTGTTCGAGAGGTAGAATTTCGATTGACAGAGGATATTCATGTTCGTATTCCAGATTTTCTAGTTTTTTCATTTTCGGATCAAATGCGTGTTTCACGTCTTCTGCAGCAAGAACATTTTCCCATTGTATCCATTTTTAATCTAATGCCACAGCATTTGGAATGCGTGGTCTTGTTACTGTCTCAAGGGCTGATACTGCTGTTAATACAGATATGCTTTTGCCTTGGGCTAGGGCTCTTTCTTTTGCTACAGCAGTTTGAACCTCAGTTAGAATTTTTTTCAGTAGAACTGAATCTCATTTCAGCTTGTTTGTACAAGTGTGATTTGTAAGCCATTGGTACCGTGTCTCCCTCATTAGAGGTCAGGTATGTGAATCTGCATCTTCCTGGGATGACTCGGATTACAAGGTTGCGTAAGTGTACGCGTGTTTGCAGTTTTGTTTTAGTTAACATGTCAGTTTGTAATTATCGTAAGATTTCTGTGTGTTTCTGAGTCCAATTGATTGGTTTGAAATCAGGTTTTATTAATTCGTATAGAGGTTTAACCCTCTCTGCACAATTTAGAATGTATGTTCTTCCGAAATTCAGGAAACCCAGTATTGATTGTAAGTTCTTCAGCGTTTTTGGAGCTTGGAGTACTGCACACTTCTCTAAGAAGTTGTCTGCTAGGCTTTTGACTTCACTTGATAATTCATATCCTAAAAAAAGGACAGTTAGATGGGCAATTCATGACTTTTTTTTTTTTTTTTTTTAAACTTTATTTTTGTTGCAGACAATGATAGCATATAACATTTGCGCCAACAGTCCCAAGTGAGCAACAACATTAGCAAAGATCACACGTCTGTATACACGGCCCATCAGCCCACAACCCGAAGGCCGGGCGGCGGTAGCTGGTAGCATGCAAGCCAGGCCATGAGCCTAGCCCTGTGACTGCACGGCAGGATATTCTGGTCCGCTTTTTCGTTTTTCTTTAATACAGGTTACCCCCCAACTCCCCATAGGAACCCCACCCCCCAAAACACGGCATTCATGACTAAAGCATGTGTACACAGGTCGTTCACCTCATTATGGCACTCCTATCGGCGGGTATAGCAGCGGTCATCACGCAAATTAGGAATGACGCCTTGAGATACAAAACACAATACCTCCCAGTTGCAACCTACAGGTGCGTGTGCGGTCAGGCACTCCCCCAACTCACCATTCTCCCCCACCCACCCCAGCGCCCTCACCGCCCTCCTCCCCAGGGGTGAACAACTCCGCACTCGTGCCATCCGAATCTTCATCTGCCTCTCCCAACACTCGCATCATTCTCCATGCAAGCAGGTCGTCCTGCAATTTGACATCCCTACGCACGTTTTGCATAAAGGTTTCCTCCGCCAGGGACCATTCCCCCACATCTCTAAGCCAAAGTGTCATCTCCGGGGCCCTCTGTCCCATCCACGTGATGGCCACCCTCCTCCTCGCCAGTACTAGTAGTAGCTGTAACATCTTGTAGGGCAGAGTACACTTCCTGGGCTTGGGGACTAAGGCTAACAAGCAGTGAAGGGGGGTCAGTTCCATCCGGAGTCCAGTAACTCTACAAATGTGCGCCACCACCGACTGCCAGAAGGCGTAAACCAGCGGGCAGTCCCAAGCTAGATGAAGAAAGGAGGCCCCCGGCGCGCCGCACCTAGGGCAGTTATCGCGCTTGTCCGGGGCAATACGCTTCAAGGCAACTGGAGTCACATATGTACGGTGTAAGAAATTGAAGTGTGTCAATTTGAACCGTGCGTTGCACGACACCTTCCGGGTGAGGGTACCAATACGTTTGCGCTGGGCTGGGTCTAAAGCAACCCCCAGGTCAGTCTCCCAGGCCGCCCACGCCGGAGGAACCGGAGGGGTGGAGTCCTGCCGCATGGCTGAGTACAACAGTGTTATCAGCCTCCTGCCCCTACCACAGGAAAGGATAATATTGAGGGTATGGGACACAGGGGGCGCATCAGGGAATTGCAGCCAAGTATCTCGTGCCATTGCGTGGAGGCCCCTATAGTGTAGGAACTGTCCCTCCCCAAGTCCGAACGTCTCCGTCGCCCGTTCGAGAGATAGGAACGTGTCGTCCGGGTAGAGATCCGCCAACAACTCGCACCCACCCGCTCTCCAGTCATGGAAAGGCATGTGTACCTCCATGTCCACCACTGGGGCCATGATCCATATCGGCAGCTCCCTGTGAAAGGGGGCCCTTCGCAGGATTTTTTCCACCACACGCTGCCAAATGGCTGCGGTGTGGCGCACTATGTACGGCAGCGCCGCATCCGCGCCCCTGCCGCGCATCAGGGCCATCTGAGCCGCCCTTTCATCCGCACTCCCTGCAAGGAGCCGTAGTTCCCAGGTGTCCGCATCTGCGAACCACCTGGCGGCCGGCAACAGCTGAGCTGCGTAGTAGTAGAGGTCGAATCTCGGTGCCTCCAACCCCCCCTCCTCCCAGCTGCGGACCACCGTGTGCAAGGCAACTCTACTACGCCTGCCCGCCCAGAGTAAAGACGTAAGGAGAGTGTTAAGAGTGCGGAACATCCGCGGGGGAAGCGGGCACAGCGAATTCTGTAAGACATACAGTACCCGCGGCAGCATCACCATTTTTGCCACCGCAAGACGTCCCATCAGGGAGAGAGGCAATGTGTTCCAGAACGCCACTGATTGTTGCAGGGAGCGCACCACCCTATCTGCGTTGCGGGCCAGCAATTGTTCGTCCGACGACGCCACCTGTATCCCCAGATAGCGGAAGGCCTCCAGTTCCCACCGCAGACCCAGGTGTGGCAAGTCCCCGCGCGCGTCCGCATTACATCCCGCAAGGGGGAAGATCAGGGACTTCCCTGCATTAATACGCAGGCCCGAAGCTGCGCCAAAACGGTCCAGCAGCCGCAGCAAGACCGGTAACGCGTCTTGCGGAGACGTGAAATAAAACAGAGCGTCATCCGCATACAGGGACACCGTGTGGACATTGCTCCCCACTTTGATTCCCCATTGGTCCATTGTGGCACGGACTTCCACCGCCAATGGCTCAATTGCCAGGGCGAACAGGAGCGGCGAGAGGGGGCAACCCTGCCGGGTGCCTCTCTCCAACGCCCAGTCCTCCGAGCGTGCGGCCCCAAGTCTGACTCTGGCCCGAGGCGCCCGATACAGTATCTGGATCCACTTGCGAAACACGGGCCCCAATCCCACCTGTTGAAGCACCTCTGACAGGTATCCCCAGCTAACCGTATCAAAGGCTTTGGCCAAGTCTATCGAGACCAGGACCTGGGGATCCTCTCTACCGCGCACCTCATGCATAACATGGGTTAATCGCCGCAGATTCATCGCGGTGTTGCGTCCGGGGATAAACCCACACTGGTCCTGGTGAACCAACTGGGCCATGTGCGGCGCCAACCGAGCGGCTAAGAGTTTGGTCAGGATCTTGACATCCGTATTGATCATTGTAATAGGGCGGTATGCCGCGGGGTCACAGTCATCACCACCCGGCTTTAGAAGCATGCAGATCTTGCCCTGGTACATCGTGGGCGGGAGAACTCCATCCTCCAGCGCTGTACGGAAGACCTGGAGGAGGAGGGGGCCAAGGACGTCTCCGAATGCGTGGTAGAACTCGGAAGGAAACCCGTCTCCCCCCGGGGACTTCGCCGTCGGTAGGCTGGCCATGGCCACCCGCACTTCGCGGAGGGTCAAAGCCCCATCCAATTCCTCCGCTGCCTCGCTCGGAATGGCCGGAAGGGTCACTCCACGGAGGTAAGGCTGGTAGGATGCTTCCGTGACCAGCTGGTCTGCCGTATACACCTGCTGTAGGTGGGCTTTGAGAACCCGTAGTATACCGGACTCCGAATGCACCATGGTCCCGTCAGGGCCCCTCAGGGCTAGTATCCGAACCGGAGCCGATTCTTTCCTCAAAATCCAGGCCAATAATCGGCCGGATTTGTCCCCCTCCCTGTGGAGACGCTGCCGAAATTGACCCAGCGTATATCTGTCGAGGCGCGTAAGTATATCGTGGACTTGCTCCTGGGCGTCCCGCTCCAGGGCCAGTTCCGGTTCCCCCGGATTCGGTGAGGCCTGGCGGGTCCGCAGGGTGTCTTCAGCCTCCCTCAGTTCGCGGGTCAGCTGTCGGCGCACCCCATAAGTAAGAGCCAAACATTCCCCTCGCACCACTGCCTTCAGAGCGTCCCATTTCGTTGACAGAGGCACGTCGTCCCCCTCCCAGTTCAGGTCGACGTAGTTAGTGAGCGTAGTCTGCACATGATCTCTACCCAATGGGTCCTGCAGTAAGTCCGCAGGCATCCGCCACGTACGGGGGCGGCAGGGCTGTTCGATGTCCTGTGTAGCGCACAACACCGGGGAGTGGTCAGACAAAAAGCGGGCCAGATGAGTGACCTTTAGGGAATACGACGCGTCTATATTCGCGGCGAGAACCCTATCAAGTCTGCTATGGGTGTCGTGTGTAGGAGTGTAACAGGTGTACAGTTTCTGCGACGGGTGACTCTGACGCCACACATCCACCGCTCCCAAGTTCGCCATGACCTCGCGCAGTCTCGCCGTCATGCGAGGTTTCGTCCCCGCTCAGGAAGGATGTCTGTCTAGGACCGGGTCCAAGACACAATTAAAGTCCCCGAGCCACAGGAGAGGGCTGTCCACGTCCGACACTAAAACGTCTTGCATTTGTGGGTAGAAGGTCGCATCGTCTACATTGGGTGCGTATGTATTAAGGAGTGTAAGGTCCCTGCCATTCAACTTCACCCTCAACAGTAGGTATCTGCCCTCGATGTCCGCTTCTGCGTACTGCACTGCAAGGGGGACCCCGGGTGCCACCCAGATCAAGACCCCACGTGCATATGTCGAAAAGGAAGAGTGGAAGACCTGACCCCGCCATTTTTTAGCCAACTTTTGCGCCCCCTCCTCATTCAGATGTGTTTCTTGTAAACACGCAATCGAAATGGCATGCCTCCGGAGGAAGGACAGGACCCTATAACGTTTGGTACAAGTGCCCAACCCACGCACATTCCACGTTAAGAATTTGTATCCCATTTTTCCAGTAAGTGCCCTGCCGGGCCATGCAGTCCGCCGCTAAAATACCGCCTTCTAGGGGCCTGAACAGTGATACACATGATGCCTATGCCAACATTTTTTAACAATACCCCCCCATCTCTCCCCCCCCTCAACATTGCAACATTCGCAGAACACTCCCCCCTCCCCCCACCCACGAGCAGGATAATGACAACAACCCAACCTGTCAACCCACCCTTCCCCCGCTGGTGCCAGGACGTGCACAGCCACCCCACATACCCCTCACAACCCATCACACACCCACACAACAATGAACTGCATACACCCCCCCCCCAGCTCCCCGCAAGACCCAATGCTCACACTATGTATGCCCGGCTCCGGCCCAGCCGTAGTCGACCATGCAGGACTAAGTCCGACGGTAGCACCCCCGCCCCCAGACACCCACCGACACCCACATTGCAACTCTACCGGCCCCTATCTCCTCCCCACTATGTAAAGTCTGGTGGCTCCGGGTACAATGTCACTCCAGTGTCCACCTATACCCCTCTCGACCCCGGGAGCCACCGCAGCCATCCAAAGACAAAGTACTTAGGGCTTCTACCTCACCTCAGGGTGGGCCGTCCACCTCCAGCGCCCCAGCTCCCCCAGTCTCCTGAATCACCAGGTCCGACGGTGTCATGTCCCTCACTGCAGCGGGTAACGTGTCCAGGACCAGGATTTCCGCAGGTTCCCGTGGATTTTGAGACTCCTTCCCGGCTCCCTGCAACAAGGGTTCCAGGAGCATTCCGCCATCAGGCCCCACCGTGATTCTAGGTTCCTCCGTGTGCTCCGACGTGGAGCGTCGTCCCCGTCCGCCCCGGGGCCTCCGCTGCCGCTGGGGACAGCTCCCCCAAGTCTCCTTGGACCCACCACGGGCCCCCGGTGG
Organism: Lissotriton vulgaris; assembly: GCF_964263255.1. Classification (NCBI taxonomy): domain Eukaryota; kingdom Metazoa; phylum Chordata; class Amphibia; order Caudata; family Salamandridae; genus Lissotriton; species Lissotriton vulgaris. Next base: position 1,081,202,997 of record NC_141691.1, on the reverse strand, counting down.
AACCCCATCTCCCCTAATCTCCAGCCACTCCCAAACTTCCTCCGGAGATTCAAAGAAGTGTGCCTTACCCTGAGCCAGCACCTTGAGTTTGGCAGGATATAGTAACATGTATTGTAACTGCATCGCCCGGAGCTTCTGCTTAACCCCCAGGAAGGATTTCCTCATCTCCTGAACCTGGTGGGTATAGTCTGGGTATATCGAAATCCGACTGTTTTCGATGGCCAGGTCTGGTTTCTCCCTTGCTGCTCGCAGGATGCAGTCTCGATCCCGGTAATTCAATATCTTGGCAATCAGAGCCCGCGGCGGGGCCCCCGGCTGTGGTGGGGGAACCAGGGCTCGATGAGCCCTCTCGATGACAAATACTTCTGAGAGACCCTGCGGGCACAACTTCGCTCTAATCCACGTTTCCAGAAAGCGTTCCGCATCTCCAGCCTCCAGTCTCTCCGGGACACCCAGGACTCGAATGTTGCTGCGACGCGCCCTCCCTTCTGCGTCCTCAGCTCTCCGTTCCAGGGCACCAGTCGTTGCCGTAAGGTGTGTGACCGTCTTCCGGAGGGAGACCACTTCCCCCTGTAGCTGCTCGATATTGGCCTCTGCATCCGTGACTTTGTCCGCGACTTTACGGAGGTCTGTTCGCAGGAGGTTGACGTCGATGGAGACTGTTTCAATTTGCCGCTCCAGTGCCGAGTGGGAGCCCTGAATAGCCTTTAGGAGTTCCGCACGGGAGGGCTCACCGGAGCTCCCGGGCTCCTCATCCTGGCCCGATTGGCGCGTAATCCTTTGGGGCGGCAGTCTTTGCGTGGTGTACTGGGTGATCGTATTGGCCTGTGACGAGCGGGCCGCCCGGTCTTTACGTATCTTCGGATTGAACCCAATGCGGGGCTAAGCCCGCCTGTAAATCACCAGCAAGTCCACCTCCGCCTCCACGCGGCCGGCGGAACGCTCCGTGTGGAGTCGCACTCGAGCCCTCACCCTTGCACAGTCAGCTGGGCGTCCCCACTCTCCCAACACTCCCGTCACAGGCAGGTCCCAGGGACCGCAGGCACCGCCAGGAAGCTTCTCACACCGACAAGGGGGATTCCGGCATCCACACCCCACCAGCGGGTCGGCGCGATCTCGCCGAGTGTCCCCGCGGCCTCCAGCGGTGGCGGCTCTGTGTCCCTCCGTCCAGCCGGGCCCCACAGGGAGCAGTCCACTCAATGCGCCGCACCCGGCTCGTGCGGGCGGCGTGACTCGTACGCCTCGATCACCCAGCCAGTAGTCAGGTATGTCAGGTATGGGGGGGCCCCTCAATGCGCTCCACTCCGGTGCCTCAATCAGGAGTCCAGTCAGCCCCTCTCAACCAACATTGCCTCCAGCGGCCCGGAACCTCCTCCAAGAGTCAATGGGGGGGATCGCACCCCCTCCTCCCCGCACTTCAGGAGGCAGGTAGGCCCCACGTAGACTGGCCGGGGCCCAGCGTCGGTGCCTGCGCCGTCCGCGCAGCTCTTCTGTGCTCCTCCGGGCCCCCCGCCTGCTCCTATCCCACTGCCACACAGACTCTGCCGGGACCCCGGTCGGCAGGCGCCACCGGTCACTCACCGTCCCCGCCGTCCAACGGTCGACCGCAAGATGGCGGCCCAGTGGGGGGGAGGGGTACGCTCCGGCCCTCGGCCCCCTCGTCGCTCTTCCGTTGCAGGATAGCGGGCCGTCCCCCAAGCAGGCAGAGGCACAGCTGGACAAGCGCCCGTCAAGGCGCCCTCACGGGTCCGGGCTCCTCCGATCTTCACTCGGAGCTCGCAGCCTGCTCCGCTGGGGCCGAAGCTCCTCCTGGGGCGACCCTCGGACCAGCGCTGGCAATCACGCCCTCGCACTCGGCGTCGTCCCTCGGGTCAAGTTCCAGGCCCGGGACAGGCTGTGCGATCGCCCCACAGGCCCTCCGCAACACTCCAGGATATGGCCTCCTTCGGCCGACCAGGCCCAGACCGGGGCCTCGCGCAGGTGTGGCGGCCGCCTCCGGGTCACCGGAGTTGCTCCGCGTTCACTCCGCTACTCCCTCCGGCCGAAAATCGGCAGGGATGATCCCCGCAATGTCAGGGATTCCTCCGGTCTATCCGGACTGCTCACCGGAGCCTGGGCAGGATTTTATGCAGGATTTAAGGGTCCGCAGGACGGGAGCTGGCAGAGCTCACGTCCTGTCGGCCATGCTGCTTGGCCACGCCCCCCAATTCATGACTTTTTAAAGTTGAATTTGTACCCTTCAGCTGCGAACCAAAGTATTATGGTGTTCACTCTTTTTAAGTGAGTCTCCAGGTCATCGTCTGTGAGATAGATATCGTTGACATAAGATAATGCCTCATCATCATATATTTGTAGTAACTCTGTTACCCTTGCTGAGAATAATCCTGGGCTATTCTTGAATCCCTGTGGGAGACGGCAAAATTGTTTTTGCGCCCCCATTGTTGAGAAAGCGGTCATATACCTGCTTTCAGGTGCTATGTTTTGACAAAAGAAACCATTTAAAATGTCTAATGTCGTTTTATATTTTTTGCGCACAATGTTATTCATTAGTGCTGCACTGTGTGAGTTTTGTACTGCAAATGTTTTGCAACAGGAGTTTAGGTGTCTGTAGTCCAAAACTAGACGATATGAATCGTCTGGTTTGGAGACAGGAAACAAAGGATTGTTCATTTGTGAGGTGCATGTTTCAATCACCCCCTGGTATTTAAGTTGATCTAAGATCTCCCTGACTAGCTTTTTAGCTTCTTGCTTAACAGGATACTGGCTCTCTGCAGTGGGTAGATTTTTTTACTGAATTTTATGGTGAGGAGAATCCTCATCCCATCCTACATGATTTTTATATAAAGCAGGAGCTTGGGTTACTGCCCATTTTCTAGCATATGTGTATTTTTTATGAATTGGAATTTGATTTGAGAAGGCAGGCATAATCATTTCTTCGTCATGTGGGCACTCCCTGACAAACTCTGGTGGCCAGTCTTTTTCTGCTTGAAGGATATCATAGCCTTTCGATAGGTTATCCCAAAAGAGACCCCTTATTTTCCTAGTTTTGTCCCCCTCTGTACGCAATGTTATTTTGTATAATTTATCGGGGCATGCAAACTCTGGTGTCTACAGTTTCCACCTGAATGTACTCATTCTTGTCCACTGTCTCCAGAAGATTCATCAGGATCTTGCGAGCTATGGTCACTTCTGCTGCGCTGTCTAGCATTGTCTGGGCCCACTCTCCGTTTTTCAGTTGTGTCCTCAGAATCCTCGGCATGTTTTATTTTAATACTAGCTACCTTCTTCTTTGGATATAATAATTTTTTACTTTGATGAGCAGGTTCCTTGTCTTTGGACTTGACGTGCTCTTCTTTGTGTTCGGACCGTCCTCTTCTTTACGATTTCTGTGAGGAAGTCTGAAAAGATTGAGAGGGACGTGTATCAATATCTTGATATCTGTCAGGTTTTCTCAAATTGTCCCTATTTCTAAGGTTGTATCTTTTTTCAGAGGGCTACCTGTGGGGAGACTTACCTCCTTTTCTGGAGATATGTCTCTTCGTTGAGGAGACTTTCCTCTGGACTGAAACCGTTTTTCTCTGGGAGTGGTTTGTTTATTACCCTCCCAACTCTTTGTTGGAGTATTGAGATTATTCTTGATAAAGGTTTTTTTCAGGATTTTCAGTTAGTTGTGGTTTTAGTGGTTTCCCACCCAAACTATCTCTACCTAGTTCTTCATAGGATTTTTCTATGATTCTGGCAAGTTCAAAAGGTTGTTCTGCTATATCTGTTTCTTTCAATTTCTGGCGGCACGCCACAGATGCTGCTTCTCCTTTTATGTTGGCTAGTAGTATAGCCGAGACTTGCTTAAAGTCTTTCAGTAATTTCATACCTAGAGTTTAAGCAGGTTCTGGACCGTATTCATTTTGAATCTGTCTTAGTACGTCTGGTATAACCGCCATCGACGGAACACCATGTGTTTTTGTGTATATCGAAGCAAAGACTGTGCCCCAAGTGTCACAGTCCTCCACATGTGGTGCAATCCCCATTGGAAGACAGATAGTCAGAGTTCTGTGTTTTTCATGAGGTGTAGTATCAGGAAATACTACCTCTATTTGAGTGATTTTTTGAGCTAACCAGAATGGAATTTGTTCCAGTATTGCGGGTATTTTGCCAATGGCTGATTGTATATTCTGTGGTGTGATTTTATTTGTGTTCCCCTGGTGAGGGGTGTGCTTTGGCATTTTTATTGCTGGTTGGACTGTTGAAGGCTGCATAACATATTGGACCAATTGTCTATGTATTTTAATTAGTTGTTTTAGCTGAGCTAAAAGTTCTCTGTCTGACATTTTTTCAATGTCGGGATGTGGTGTGTAGCTGGCTTGAACCGGCCATGTGGCTCCTGGTCTACCTAGTGGACCGAGCCTGGTGATGTGATTTTGTTGTTTTAGGGCACCATTAAACCAGAGCAGGTGCTCTTGGTACGTTAGTGGAATTTCAACGTCCTCAAATGGGGCGTATTCCTCTGGAGATTCCTCTATTTTGTAATAGTGGAAATCGTGTGTCACAGCATGTGCTGCTGGAAAATGTATCCAGGAATAGAATACCTCTGTCTGCCGATATTCATGGGCCTCTACCACAAATATGACTGTACCACCTCTTGATGATAGTCCATTTTCTATAAGTTTAATAGTTATAGTTTTTCTTACATTTACCGGAATGATTATAGCATTCGGGGCGTCATTTTGGAGACTTGTGTCATCCGCTAGAAGTTGAGCTGCTATTCTAGCTCTCTCCTTTTCATCGTCACTTTCCCCCATTTTACTGACAGAAAGTTTTTTGTTGCAGATCAAGTTTCAAGGAAACAAAGATTAGGTGCACAATATTTTGGAACACTGTATCCTTCAACGTTGACTAAACCAAAAACGAATACATAGAATTCTCATCCTACTAAGTTCCGGCGGATATTAACCTTTTACCCACTCCAGACGTCTGTTGGAGTTTTTACGGGAAAAGGGGTCTGTGTGAAAAGCACAACTGAGTATCTAGTATCTTGCGTTAGATTATCGCCTTACCAAACGTTGGGCGCCATGTAGTGTAGTTCCTATATTCCCAATAGGCTCTGCGCATTGGAATAACAAACGATAGTTTAGACGTAGGACTGAGGTCGACTAGGTCTCTATTGAATATGTTAGACTTAATTATGAATGCCAGCTAGCTCAGAGGTCACTAGAAACTTTCTCGAGTGAACAGGAAGGGGTTAACTTTCCTGAATAGACAAGAAGGGATTAGTTTCTGACAACCGCATAAACATGACAACTTTGCTCCCTCCAGAACAAGGAGTATATCTCCAGAGTTGTGTGAAAACAATAGACAGCTATTTCACTCAGTCAATCGTGCATGCTTAGTTTCACCAGGAGTGCAGAGAAATAGAGAGACAGGGGTTTTTTCAATAAAAGGTGTTATTTATTCAGCAGTCCTCTTTCTCATGCAAGAGAAGTGAATTGCCACAATTGCAATACTTGTTATAAAGTAAAGTGCGTACAGTAAAAGTAGTATTATGAAATAATACTGTAAAAGCATTGATATGGTTTCTGAGCCATATGATACTTAAAATGGATAAAATATATACATACATAAAATCATTGACTAAACATACTCAACTGGTGCTTCTAAGATATGCCTACCCCGGTGTACCTAACCTAAGCCTAGTACGTGGGAAGGAGTAAGTGAGCTGCAGTTTAAGTTAAGTTAGTTTTTGACAAGAATCTGAATCAAGAATTCTCTAAGGGTCTAATCAGCTCCGTACCTTGGTTATAGAATGAAGGAGGTCTTGTATCTCTCTCTCAGGACTCAATCTCCCAGCAACCCGCAAGGGTGACTGGAAACACTGGAGCTGGATTTCTCGGCAGGAGAAAAGACAGCGTCTTTCTCAGTGCGTCAAATGGGAGGGTCAGCTTCCTTCGGCACTCGCATCAGTTGGGCGTCGGACAAGTAGAAGCCGCTCTGCTCCAAACCACTGTGTGTTTGCTTAAGGCAAATGCTGGTATATTTATACCTGAATGGTGCTGAGTTTGACGTAAGGTTGGACATAAGACGTCACTAAGAACTTACAGTTCTTTCTGGACTCCAGGAGTTCTTGTGCAAATCAAAACAAAAAGCAGGGGGAATTCCCGGGCTGCTGGAGGCTTGGTTTGTTTAAAGAACGCGTTGTACTTTCTAGGAGTCTATGGGAGTAACCTTGCGGTATTTGGACTGCGTTGGCTATGACTAAATATGGATATGATTCTTATACCTTTATAAGGATAGGATTTGTTATAACCACATAAGGGCATACATCGGGAATATCTAATTAGGGTCCTAAATACGTTTACAACACCGTCCTGTATCTTCTTGTAACCGTTCTTGTAACTGACGGAGCCGAAAAGAGCTTTTGCCATACCTCCATTTTTCGGCTCAGTAATAGCATTGTTGAATGGAAGTAAAGGTTCAATTATTGCAGAAGGAGAATGGAGTACCTCTGTCAGGATGTTGGATTTAAATTTTGTTGTTGGGAGTTGTAGACCTAAAAGATCAGCAGCCTTACATATCACTGTGTGGTAGGAATACACATCTTTAGAGGAAACCTCTGAAGGAGGCGAGAGTTGCCATTCTGGTGATAATTCCAAGCCACTTGCCACTCTTAGGTCTTCAAAAAAGTCCTCTGACTCCTGAAGTTCCCCTTCATCCATCTCATCCTCTCTATAATGCTGCTCCTCCAGCAATCTTTGTGCCTCCTGCCTGGACCTTATCTCCGGGGCCGGTGCCAACGGAGTCATACTCGGATCCGATGGATTCGGAACCGGCGTCAAACTCGGATCCATGGGCACATTCTAAGCCGACCGAGGGAAATGCCATGACGGATTTACAGGAAGAAAGGGCATAAAGGGAGCTGGTGCATATGCATGTGGAAATCCCAAATTGAATGCCATGGGACCCATGGGACCCGAAGGTGCACCAGAGCGGTACACTGCCCTCGCAAAGACACCGCATTAAGATAATGTGTCTGGTCTTGCCCTGGACCAGGAAAAGGAGGGTACTCGCCTGGAATCCTCTCAGGCATAGGCATCACTGGACTCGGGCCAGCCAACGGTGGATACAATGGAGTTGATGACCCTTCAGGTACAGGTACCTCTTCCACCGGAGCCGGAGAATGCTCTGGAGATGGAGATGGAATCAGCGCCGGTGACTGCGCCGGTGAAGCCACAGGAGACGTTGCTTTCTCTGGAGAAGGAGATGCATAGTCCTCACGATGTCGATGGACTTTCGAAGTTGACGAATGAGCTTCTTCTCTTTCCAAACGGCGTCGAGAGCCGAGCCTCTTCTTTTTATGCTTCTTGGATTTTGAAGCATGTCCCGACATCAACTTCGAGCCCGATCTCGACCTCGACCTAGATCTGGACCTCGATCTTCTCCAGCCTCTCTTTTCCTTAACCATTTTTGCCATAAACAACTTGGCTTCCCTTTCCTTCAGAGCCTTCGGGTTCATTTTTCTGCAGGAAACACAATCCTCGACGTCATGGTCCGATGATAAACACCAAACGCAATCAACGTGAGAATCTGTTATGGACATGTGTCCACCGCACTCCCTGCATGGGTTAAATCCTGATTTCCTTGACGACATCTTCGAAAAGAGAAAGAGAAGAAAACAGGATACAGTCTAGAAACACAAAGTAACAAACTACGGAGAGTCCCAAAAACCGTTGGCGTCGATGGCGCGAAAAAAAGTTAACTGACGTCATCACGCCGAAGAGGCTCTATTATGGATCCAGTGACGTCAGCGAGGTACCGAGCGGAGTCGTGCCTCTGTGGCGTCGTCTACGTCCTCGTCAGCGTGGAGAGCGACAAAAGTTTCCGAATGTTGCTGGCGCAGGGGATATTCACAAGGTGAGGAATCCACTGGCAGATGTATCCATCATAAATTAGTTTTAATGGGATATGTTGTATCACAGTTATTTGGAAGATAGCGAACCAGCTGTGGCCTATGAAAATTAACCATTATACAATCACCTTTTATAGTTTTAGTGGCTTGTCCTATCCATCCTACTCTACGGACCATTAGTATCTCAATGGTGTCTAAGGGATGGAACCTCTTGAGTTTTGCCTGCCAATCTACAGTTTTATTCTGTAGATTGTCCCAGCGTTCTCTCTGGCTTGCTCTAAGAGCGGGTACACCAGCCAATATTATTGTATATGGGCATGAAGCTGGAGGCAGGTTCAGTACGTCCAGATTAGCATCTAATGAATCATTAGTTATGTCTTTGCTTAAATTGAAGGTCAGAATCGAAACGCTTATCTTCTACCTACATTGGACCGTGTTGCACAGTAATTCTGTGTGCCTGGGGGGGGTTGTGCCATTCAGTGCCTCCTGTGGCCTATCTCCCATACTATTGTAAGTAGATGTAATAGTGTTGCCACCCTTTACTTCCCCATCATGGGCTGCAAGTTGACATTCATCCACCACTCTCCCATGGTCTCCCCTATTTGACTAATCTACATTTCTACCCACCATGTTATGACCTAAGTTTTTCATTACAGTATCCAGATAGTCCAATTTATCCCAGAGCTGTCCAAAATTCTTCTCAAGCAATTCTTGGACATGGGTTACTGTTACACCTAGAATTGCTTTGTTAACAGTAGCATCAATTTCAGTAGTGACCTCCTTGGTATTAGTGTGTCTAAAATCATGGGGCACAAGATCCATGTCTGTCTGTGTACCAACAGAACTATTTTTAAGTTGACGAGCAGTTATAATAATGTATGGTCTATGATTGGGCAGTCAGTTGTTTGGGAGCCCTTCATGGACTTAAATTTCTTTACAGGTGCCCCACATTTTCTTTTTGCCGGCAAAGCTTCCATCTTTCGTACTGCCACATTCTTCAGGACCCTGGTCCTAGTAAATCTGCCCACGACCACTGGTGTAACTGTTTCTGGGTCCAGCACGGTAAGGGAAGGACAAGGAGTAGATGAGGCATTAGTAGCAGAAGTAATGGACAGGCCATCATGAACACGGTCCCCTGCTCCAACTGGCTGAGTACCCACTAGGTGATGATCACGAAAAATAGATGGATCCAGGGAAAGAAGTCACTCAGTTATTTCTTTCTCGCGGGTCAGTAATGATTCTGCCCTTACCTGAAAAGCGTCTAGCGTACCCGCCACTTTCTTTCTTTTTTCCATTTTATATTAGCTACTAGTTGTCAGTGCAAAAAACAAAACAATATTTACTGAGAGTTCCACAATACATAGTACCTTCGTTTATCAGTGAGGATCCGGTCAGTAACTCTAGGAGGCAAGATGTTAGAGAACTTGCCCAGCCCAGGATCTTCCGTGCTCTGAAGGGCGAGACGGGCCCCTGGGCACTTTTGACCGCGCCTTCTGGCGCTCCGGTGACGTTAGCGGGTGCGTAACAGCGCAAAGTACTGCAAGGGACCCTGGGTAGTGTAGTCTCTCCTCCCACTAAACTACCAGTTCCAGTCTCTCACAGAGGCAAAGGTAGTGTTCCCTGTCTTGCCTGTCTTGCTGCAAAGGGCGTCCCACCATTCACTGCACGGATGGGTCGGCCCTGTCCAAAAGGGAGTAGCTGCACCCTCAGAGCATGGCTCTGCAGAGACACGGCAATGGAAAATATTGTTCCTAGGCAATATACAATCTTCTTAAAGCAGATTTATTGGGAAATTAGTCCAGAAAACATGATTTATAGATATCACATAGTCAATTTTTAATTATAAAAATATATATATATTTTTATAAAAACGGTAATCAAAAACAATCAAACACAATAACAATAATTGATCCTTATTATTATTCATTAAAAAATTGTATCGTATCATTAAACAGACAGTGGCAAAAAAGTTTTAATCTTCGACACGCGTCATCTTTGCATCTAATACTCTATGTCAAGTCAACAACGCAGTGTTGACTTGACATAGAGTATTAGATATAAAGATATAAAATGAGTTCCTAATGTATTTGTAATGTATTTTTAATTATTTTTAGGTAAATTGTGGCTATTCCTGACGAAGATATTCACATACTCTGCAGAGATACAGGCCAGTACGGGACGTGGCGCAGTCAAATTATGCGGTAACCCTCCTCACGGGGGTGTCCAGCAGTGGCAACGAGATGCGGGGGGGCCCCTAGAAGGGATTCCTTAATGCACACACTCCCGATTACAGTATGAGAATGGGGGCTCACCAAAGCCCGCTCTGCATGGGGAAGGGGTGCAGTGGCACGTGTAATGCCGCAGAACAGGCAATGGGCGACGGTCCACACAAGCGCACAGAGCCAGCAAGACAACACCTCAATCTGGGAGGAGGGGAATAGAAAGGTCCCGCACCTCCCTACACACGCCGAAATGCAGATGTTAGGCCCGGAGCAGAGTGACCCAAGAAAGCAACCCCTACCCCCAGCAACGCCACCCAACTGACCCTTCTTACCTGGACCCCATCCACGATAGAAGATATCCTAAAGACCATAAAGAGCACCCAGTCCAAGGCACCTTCTGACCCCTGCCCACCGCACATCTTCCACAGGGCCGCCACAGCCACCGCACCGAGCTATGTCAAACCATCAACTGCTCCCTCACGAGCACCACATTCCCTGACAACTGGAAGTGTCCCAATGTCAACCCTCTCCTAAAGAAACACTCCACAGACCCGACGGACCTCCAGAACTTCAGGCCAATCTCAATGTTCCCTTTCGCAACCAAAATCATCAAAAAGGCTGTCAACACCCAGCTAGCACACTTCACAGAAACCAACATAATAGACACTTCTCAATAGAGATTCTGCAGCAACCACAGCATCGAGACCGCCCTCCTCGCCGCCACAGACGACATCCTTGCCCTCCTTGACAAAGGCCAAATGGCAGCACTCAACCTCCTGGACCAATCAGCAGCCTTCAACACCGTCTCCCACCACATACTGGCTACCAGACTCTTTGACGCCAGCATCCAAGGAACGGCCCTAGACTGGTTACGATCATTCCTCACACGCAGAACACAGAGAATAAGACTACCGCCCTTCCTCTCAGAACTGACAGAGATCAGATGCAGAGTACCCCAAGGATCCTCCCTCAGCCCCACCATCTTCACCGTATACATAGCCCCCCTCACAACCATCATCAGAAACCATGAGCTCAACATCATCTCCTACGTTGATGACACCCATCTCATCCTTTCCCTCACCAAGGAACCCGACATCACCAGGCACAACTTCCAAGAAGGGATGAAAGCTGTGGCTACCTGGATGAGGAACAGCTGCCTGAAACTCAACTCAAAGAAAACAGAAGTCCTCATCCTCAGCTCCACCCTCTCCACATGGGATGACAACTTGTGGCCCCCGCCATCGGAAAACCACTCACCCTGACGGACCATGCATGTAACCTCGGCATCATACTAGACTCATAACTCCCCATGAATCGCCCGATCAAAGCCGTCTCCTCTGCATGCTTCAACACCCTCCGCATACTACACAAACATTCCAGTGGATCCCCCCCATCGCCGACTCCCGGAAAACGTTCACTCACACACACATCACCAGCAAACTGGACTACGGCAAATCCCTCTATGCCGGAATCAACAAAAAACTCCTCCACAAACTCCAGACCATTGCAGCCAGACTAATGCTCGATATCCCACAGCACAACCACATCACCTGACACCTCCGCAATCCCCACTGGCTCCCCGTCAAAAGAAAAATAACTTTCAAGCTGCTCACACCCGCCTACAGGTCCCTCCACAACACCGGACCGCAATACCTCCTTCCATGCCTCTAAGAGAAACCTCCACTCAGCCGACCTCTCCCTAGTCACCATCCCACGCTTCTACAGAACCAGAGCAGGTGGAAGGTCCTTCTCCTACCTCGCAGCCAAGACCTGCAACGATCTCCTACTTCACCTCCGTCGAAGCCCAACACTGCACCAATTCAAGAAGGACCTCAAGACCTGGCTCTTTGAATGACCTCAACGGAGATGCTCACACCCACAACTCAGCGCCTTGAGACCCTACGGAGTGAGTAGTGCGCTCTACAAAACTTTGATTGATTGATTGAGGGTGCCCCTGCTTGAGCAAGACAAACCTACAAACCCCGGAGCTGTCTATCCAGGCTTTGTAAATGCTGTCAACCATTTAAAGACATATCCTGTTCTCCTTTAAAGCTACCAACACAGAGTCCTTCAATGGACTCCTAGTATATAGACCACCGGGCCCTAGAAATACGTTTATGGAGTCCATTTCAACCATAATGGAATCCTGCATGGCAAACACAAATTTCACCGTGTTAGGGGATTTTAACTTCTATCTCGAGGATGCTGAGAATAGGGATACTAAACAGTTGATAGATCTATTTCTAAGTTTAGACCTAACGCAAATAGTAACAGAACCCACACATATTGGCAAGCATACTTTGGAGGGTATTTTTACAAATCATTTACAACTACATTTCACTAGGACACGATCCTTACCATGGACCGACCATAGGGCGATCTTTTTCAAGATCCATACAATTGGCCCATTAAATAGAAGCTACAATACCAACACTTCGAAGACTCAATGCTCCTGGTCTCATATAAATTCTTTCGATCTCCAGAGTATGCTGCAATCACACTCTGTTATTATGGATACTGATCCAGATCAAGCTGCGATGAGTCTCAACTACTGGCTGGAACAAGCGGCTGCAAGCCTAGCTCCGGAAATCAGTATAGGAACCAGAAATAAAAATAAATTATCCTCAGCCCCTTGGTATAATACTAATTAAAAGTTCTGAAATAATCTGTAGAGCCAAAGAAAGGCTTTGGAGAAAGGAATACTCTGGAAAGGATAAAAAGCTCTATGGTATAGCACTAGCCAACTATAAGGAAGCCATAAATGAGGCAAAAACTAATTATTTTACAGATAAAATTATGGCTGTCAAAAACACCTCCAGAGAACTTTTTAAGACTGTTCTTAAGCTTTCTGAGCTTGCCAACACTAAACACTTTAAATCTACTAATCTGTGTTAAACTTGCTAATTTCTTTCAGGAGACAGTTGTAAAGGTATACGATGAGTTCTCCACCGACGCCAATGAGCCCAGACCAGCTGAGTGTAAGTTGGATGTCTCAAACACTCAAATGTCACTGGAAAAATTCAGTCACCTTACTCAGGAGAAAGTGGAGAATCTCATCCGGACAAACCATTCAGGTTCTCCTTTGGATCCCTTCCCAGCCTCAGTTTTTCATATGGCACCAGAAGTCATTGCTAATGTCCTGACACCTCTGCTAAATAATATTTTAGTACAAGGACATTTTCCGACGCAATGGAAAAATTCAATTATAAAACCTATCTTGAAGAAGCCGACTTTGGATCCCACAGAAGTGGCTAATTATTGGCCTATTACCTCCTTACAATTTCCTTCTAAAGTACTGGAAAGAGCAATAAATGAAGAACTACTAAACTTTATAGAAGCACATGATATATTAGTGTAGGAGGGTGGATACCGGACTATGGTTACCCCAGATTTTTGCCTTGTGTTTAGCTGGTTTTCGACTTAGTTGGCCTGGGATCCGGCTAATCAGGGCCCCAGGCTATCTGCTCTCTCTTTAAAATGGACTCCATGTACCCTAGGTGCATAACCAATTGGGGTTGGGTCACCTTATGAGCCCCTGTACAGTGTACTATAGGTACCAAGGGCATAGGTGCATCCAAGGCCTACCAGGGGCTGCAGCATATCTTTTGCCACCCCTGGCTGGCCATCCAAACAGACACAACCGGCTGATCACTCAGCTGGGGCAAGGTCGTGTAATCACCCCTTGCTTAGATATAGTATATCTATGTCTAAACCTATATCTGGACACATATACACCTATAAGTCCCTCCTATGGCAGGCCTTAACAATCCTGGAGGCAGAGTGCTTGGTGTTATGTGAGATGGTGCTCTAGCATAGTCAATAATCCTTCTTCTCCAATAAGAGTATAGTGTTGGCCGGCACTTTTAATTCTATTTGTGGACGCACAATTAATGTGCTATATCTTATATTTACAGCGTTAACTCGACATCCAAAACCAGGCTCGCCCTCCGCGTGATATCACACTGAAGTCCAGTTGACATTTAAAATACTATCTTGGTGAGTCCACGTATATTGGTCATGTCTTTGCTCATTATCTGTAAGATGTTAGATCTACAGCTTAGGTTCCTGGCAGGTCACTTGTTAGGTGTAACAACCAATTACAGGCAATGGCTGGGTGGTCCTATGATTGTCTTCACTGTTTTTCATGTGATCCGGATATACCTTTATTAATATTTTTCGTTGTTGTAGCTGATGGTTTTTTTGGCTTCTATGTCTTTTGTTGTTTTTTTCTTCCTTTTCTTCTCTCATCATTTCTTTTTAACTGCTTATTTTGACTTATTTACCTCGTTGGACATTTTCTGTGTCCCGCTATTCCTATTTCTTCCTTCTCGTTGGATTCTACTTCCTGCTAGACATGTTAATATGTGGCATTTTGGACTAATATGTATGTATAAGTTTGATTGACTGAACATGATGTTTTTATGACAACTAGGGTAATTACCTTGTCTTATATATACCGCGATGGAATAACATCTGTTCTATGCCATGTAATATATCTCCTTTCCATCCCTGTTCATGAAAGTTTCCTTGATATCTTTTTCTTCTTTTTTTTCTGGTCCTTCAATATACTGGACATGTATCTTACTAGGGCACTTTTATATTTGTGTGTATATATATATATGTATATGGGTATATATGTATATAGGATATTTTTGTGTTAGAAAATGTTATCGGTATCACTATGGTGAATTAATGATATGTTTTTTATTAAAAAAAAAAAAAAGTTTTTTGTTGTTCTATATCTTGATTGTTGTACGGTTGTTTTTACAGCCCTGAGGAAGCCCTATTTGGGCGAAACGCGTTGGCTGTCATCTCTGTCAAGATTGTGTTTGAAGACTGCAATAAATAAATTCTTTGAAGAATAATCTGAAGGACCGCTACTCTTTTTTATGAACATATATGAATACCCTTTGAAAACCACTTGGTTTATGTACTGTACTGTATATTGTTGCCTCTCAGTTCTCTATTTTACCTCTCTGACCTTGCTGGTCCGAGTAAGAAGCGATCTTCGAATCCTGCATGGGTTGCCTTTTTCAAGGCCTGTTGACTCCGATCCGGAGGCCGACACCGCCGAAAGCGAGAGCCTTCGTGGGACAGCTCGTGATCCACTCCTGGACATCGTCGATGCCCCAGAGTCCATGTGGCAAAAGAGTCAAGCTTCTCGACAACCACCTGAGTGCGCCCGACATCGCCTGGTTCCTTCCTGGTGCCACCCTGGTCACTGGCTAGTGACCCAGACTCTATCCCCTCTGCTTTCAGGTACTCTGCTTTCAGGTACTCTATACCTTCGATCCACCCTTGGATCCACCCGGACTCTTCTCTCCTGGCCGCCTGCAGCATCTTCATTTCCAGGCTCCATAGAACTCCACGACAAAACCTGACACACTTTGGAACCTATGCACCCGCTTCCTGTGGGTGAGGTTACGATCTAACACCGGTGCTCCTGTAGTGGTTTACACCTCTAGTGTCCTAGTTTAAAGTGGCTAAGTTCTAGACCAGTCGGAAGACTTCCAAAACAGTCACATTGTAACTTTTACGCACCATTGACTTTGCATTGGTGCATGCGTGTGGTTTTAGCACTGCACCCGAATCCCGCTGGCTACTCCCGTCCAAACTGCTGTTAGTCCAGTGTAGTCCCAGCGATTCCCAAGGCCCTAGGCCTTACCATTGTTCGAGAAGTGGTTCTTATACAACTTATTTAGTATATGGTTTGAGTGGCCACCGGCCTTATCCATAATCGTGCAACTTGTGTATGTTTAACTGTGCTTTTGTTTAAACGCTTGTGCCTCTGGACTCATAAAAAAGACAGAGGATTATTCTAGTAATAAATATATATATTTTTATAATATATAACTTGTGTGGTGTCCTTTCATTTGATATTACAGGATTGCATATAGTAAAACAGCTGGCTTCACATGCCCTCTTGAGTTAAGCCTAAGACTGCTTAGTCCATGCTACCATTAGGATAGCTTGTCTATAAGGTTGACTTTACAACCACCACCATAAGGGTTGCTTGGACTGATACAAGGTGCTCATTAGAATAGTGAACATCATACATCAGGCCAACTTCTCACAATTAGATAGAGCACAACACAGTTTTAGGCCACGCCATAGCACCGAGTCTGCATTGATTGCAGCCACGGAAAGCCTACGTGTGCAATTGTATCAGGGCAGGAAGGCAATACTGATATTGCTGGATTTATCTGCCGCGTTCGATACGGTGGATCACCGTATACTTCTCCAACGGCTGGCAGATATAGGCATAATAGATAGGGCTGCAGACACCATTAAAACATATTTAGCAGATAGACAACAAACAGTGATATTAGATGAACATAAATCTCATTCTTTCCTTATACCATGTGGAGTACCTCAGGGCTCGGCACTCTCGCCCACCCTGTTCAATATATATGTAGCCCCACTGGCAAAGCTTATTCGTTCTTTTGGCTTTACAGCAATTTGTTATGCTGACGACACACAAATTGTCGTCTCCCTTGTAGATCCATTGGAGAAGGTGGCAGCATGTTTTAATGCATGCATGAGCCATATCATTAAGTGGATGCAAAGCAATTGCTTGAAGCTTAATACTGGGAAGACGGAGGTAGTAACCTTTGGCGGGGACTCCTCTCTTTGGAATACTGCCTGGTGGCCTGATACCGCAGGTTTGTGCCCTTATCCAGTAAAAAAGGTAAAAAACCTTGGGATCATAGTGGATGATCAGCTCTCCCTATCTGACCAGGTAAATAGCATTACCTCCTCCTGTTTTTATACAATTAAAATCATTAGGGAAGTCCTCCCCTTTATTCCGATGTCTCTCAGGAAAAGGGTGGTTGCAGCACTGATTTTGTTTAAAATCGATTATTGTAATTCTTTATATCTCAGAGCCAAAAAAAGTGTGATACACAAATTGCAGATTCTACAGAACGCAGCTGCGCGACTACCATTGAATTTACCTAAATTTAATTCCATCAGCTTGGCGATTCGAGAACAACTGCACTGGCTCCCGATTACTGATAGGATTAAATTTAAATCCCTGTGTATCCTACATAAGGCTCTATATGAAAATGGACCGGGACAGATCGGACAATATGTTGAGCGATATGCTCCACCACGAAACCTCCATTCTGCCTTGGCATCCTTGCTAAGAGTGCCTTATGTAAGGACATTGAAATGGGGAGGTAGAAGTTTCGGATACCTTGCCCCAAAGTTGTGGAATTCTATGCCTTTGTATCTCAGAACCCAAAACAACCTACTCCAATTCAGACGAGATCTTAAAACCTGGCTGTTTTAACACATAGCTGTACTAATCCGTTCACTCCCTCTATTCTGTATTCTGATAGTTCAGCGCTAAGATGCCACGGCATACACACGCTTTATAAAAACCCTTATTTCATTTCATTTCATTTTCATTTCATTTCATATAGTGGACATCAGTCAGTACAAGAATTCTAACTATATAATGGGTGTGCCGAACCTGGTCATGTTTGATATCAAACATGTTGCAATCCTACCCCAACACTGATACTGGTGTTGGTGGTATGATCCCATGTACCAGGAGGGACTTAGGGGAACCCCCTGTACTCCAGGTTACAGCCTTTCAAGGTCTGCCAGCCAGCTAGTGCTGCCGCCGACCACAGACATTGTTCTGCCCTCCTCCTGCTGAGCTGAGCTCGAGCAGAAGGTAGAACCATAGGTTTCCTGTTACAGGGAGTTGTGACCACCTCCCAGAGAGGACTTTGTGTATTGGGCTGGGGCGGGGGAGCTTTCCAGCACCACCAGACTGCATTGAAGAGCCCATTTGATGCCCTCCTTTCGTACTCCAGTTTGAGTCAGTTCAGGCACCCTTGGTTTCCACTCTGGCTTGAAACTTTGACATAGACAGGAGAGTATCCTCCTCTCTGTCCAGATCCTTCTCTGGGAGGGATTCCCGAGCCGTTCCATCCCTTTCTTTAGGGTATTTAAAGGCTCTCCATGGGTGGGTCCTCAGATTCGCCGTGTAACAAGACTCACCTCTGAAATCAAGACAATTGTTGACCGTCTGGACAGTTCGACTTCGTTGGACTTCGACTGGAACCGAGACTGCATCAAGGAAGACTCCTGCTGCTCCTGGTCTTGCTGTTCAAGTCTTCTGCCTCGTCTGTGTCTGTGTTTCGCTCAGGTTCTCCAGAAGACCTGGGGGCATGAAGGACATTTGAAGAAATCTCCCTTGGAGTGAAGGAGTCACTTAAAGGCATCTGCAAGCACCGCAACGAAGTTGACCAGTCTGCTGCTCCTGTCGTCGCATGGACTTCCAGAGGCCCAGAAAAACATGTGGTGATTCTCTGACTCTGACCTGTCTTCCCTGCAATTTGGAGGATAGTATCCCTCGTCGGAGCCGCCAAAACCAAGTCCCTGTGCACCATATCGACTTGCAATTTCCAAGACTTGTTGGCTCAGCACTCCAGAGATATTCATGCTACAAGAAGCCCTAGCCTCCAGCACCTCATCCCTGGACGATCAGCCTCCTCACTTCATCCCTTGCACTGTGGACCTCCATCTTTGTTGAGCTGCCTGAGGTCCTCTTGCGACTCCTGTGCCTTCAGCCTGTGGGTCCTTTCGAGGGTCGTACTCTGGTTTGGTGGGCTCTTCTGCTTGCCTGAGGCTTGCTCTAACTCTCCTGCACTTGGTGAGTCCCTTAGACCTTGCTGGTCCCAACTATTGCATCTTGTCGTCTCCCACACCATTTGCAGCTACCAAGGCTTGTTGGTGCTCCCTCCGGACACCGACCACCTAGGGACCAACATCGGATGTGGGACAGCTTGTGCGTGGCTCCTGGTCTTCCTCAGTGTCATCTGGTTACCACAGCTGCAGTGACAAAATCATCAACTCTACTGAGCTCCCTGCCAAGGGTGGGCATTGTGCTTCAGTGCCTCCTAGTAACCTCCGAGTGGAATAAGACACTGGCCCCTCTGCTTACAGGTTCTCCACTTCAAGAATTCATCCTTGGATTCCACCGGACATCTTCGGAGACTTCTCCAGAGGTCTTTTCTCCAAAGTCTTCCATTGTCATCTACAGCAGGTTCCGAAGTCACTTCATTCTTTTGCATCCGGATTCCCTTGTGCAGGTAACCTGGTTCCGGGGGCATCCACAGGTGGAGTGGCTCTCTGACTTTCGGTCCTCCAGAGGGTTTCTTCGGGGTCCTCTGGGAGGGGTCCTTTTTCTTTAAATCTGCAACTACGACTTCCCCATAGAATTTAATTGAACCCACTGCTGTATTTCCACTCTGCGCTCAGCCTCTGTGGGGTTCCTGCGTACTTATCTTGGTTGGTTACTTGTTCTCCCAGCTCCTCTGAGTCTTCTGATCCAAGACCCATTCCTCCTTGCAGTTCGCATTCCACTTCTTTAGTATATGGTTGTGTCTCCCCCTGGAGACTAGTGCATATTTGTGCTACTTTCCTGATTTCTATTGAGTATTTTTATGTTTATTGTTGATACCTTCGGGTAGGAGATACACCAATGTGTTAGTGATTTTGTTGTGTAAGAGACTATTTTTATATATATACTGTGTAGTTCTCTTTCATCTAATCTACACTGTCGATTAAATGTGGTAAAACGAGCTGCTTTACACTCTTTCAAGATAAGCCCCATAGCTGCCCTCAAGAGATACCACTTTGAGAGCTTTCAAAGGTTATCAAAGACCACCAAAATCATTGTAAAGGTTGTCTGGATTAGTGAAAGGTGCATCACTTAAATAAGGGTGCACCATATACTAAGCCTGCCTCCTCCATCCTGGATACATTGTTATGGTTTGTTTATAAAATTGAACAAACGATCTGATCAATAGACTGACTCCCTTTGCTTACTATGCCTCTTTACCAATATTTCCATTCCATTTGTACCTGCAACCCTTAAATGTCTACCCTCCCTCTGTGCCACAGTGTCCCATTTGTCTTTGTATCACTGCCTTTCAGCCTTTGCAATCTCATTCTAAGTGCACCTGTGTGCCATTTTAGCCTACATGCACCCCCGTAGCTCCTTGCACTTTTTGGGCATTCTGTCAGCTACCACAGCACAGACCACCTCAGTGATTCCAGAACACAGCTTCCCTCTTCTCCCTTCATTCCTTTACCACAAGCCAATACCTTTCACTGCAGTCTAAATAAGCTGATAATGAACACAGAAAGTATCACAGCATTGTAGGAGGGAACTGTAACCTTACTTTTCCAATGAAACTCTACACTTAGCAAAGGGGTATAAAAGATGCAGTTGTGCAATACTTTCCACTCTTTAAGCTTACTTAGGCTGGAAGGGAAGGAACAGCAGGGGAAAGCTGAAAGAAGTTAAAGAAATAGAGATGTTGTTTATTGTACATAGAGGGCGACTGTGCATCACCCATGAAGTTACAATGTGGTGCTCTTGTGAGAAAGCTCAACCTTGCTGTGCACAGCCCAAGTACTAAGGCTGTGTGGAAGCCCTACATATTGGGAACATAAGCATGGAGGTATACAATAAATTTATGAAAGAAGCAAATCACAGCTATATAAAAAGGTAGGCCTTTGTAAAATAAGCCGGAACTTCAAATGTGTCACTCTTTCAGTAACATTCATTGCAACGGACACTAGAGGGAGGACCCCACAAGAGACACTATATCCTTCAGGGAGGAACAGATGGTCTGGAAAGATACAAAACCTTGCAATCGCCCACTAATGGCCAGCTTCAACGGCTCACATTTAAATACTCTAGAAATTCAAATTGGATAAGTGTTGGGGAAAAATAAAAAAAGGACACAAAATTAAAAAATTACTAACATTTTCAAATAAAATAATTAACGTACCTCTAATTCTGCTGTGTCCAAGCATGCTTTCTTTGAATACTTAAGGAAGTCCTGGAACAAAACAAAGTTTGTTTTTAAAGGGATTTTCCTTCCCAGTTTAGGAATAGTCAAACTCAATTTCAAAAGGCACAAAAGTTGAGAAAAACTATGTAGAATGGCACTAATAGGACGGGGATTGTGACACTTTACTGTGGAAATAATCAGTTATTCACCATCACTCAAGTTTCAGTTTGTGCTTTTTCTTAACCACGTGTAACATTTACTTTTCGTTCATTTATTTATAAGCATTTATACATTACACTTTGGGCGACAATGCATTTTTTATTTCAAAGTATACCAAAATACAGACTCTTGCTGAAAAAAGGGCGCCAATTTTTAAGCACCAACTTATCAGGAAAAAAGGTGGTGTAAAGAGTATGG
Source organism: Lissotriton vulgaris (assembly GCF_964263255.1). NCBI lineage: Eukaryota > Metazoa > Chordata > Amphibia > Caudata > Salamandridae > Lissotriton > Lissotriton vulgaris. Next base: position 1,081,181,641 of record NC_141691.1, on the reverse strand, counting down.
GGTGACAGTGTCTGACATTCGCTCGGGTGAAGACAAGTCATAACTGCAATGCGGAACACAATTTTTAGCATCAAAACTTTTAAAGAAGCAACTGTGCATATGCTCGAAGGGAGATCACATCAAATAAAGTCAAGACCACCTTGAGGTCCCACTGAGGCCTCATGAATGGCTTGGAGAGCAACGTGTGTCAAACCTTTTGTAAAAAGCATCTCAAACAGTGAATAGAACAAAGACAGATGGTCTGGAAAACTCAGAGAAGCTGAGAAGTATATTTTCACCATCACAACTGAAAGCATGAGCTGAGACAACAAACTGCAAACAAAAAGATTTCAGCTAATTTATCCTGCAAGGAATCAGAAGTCAGTAAGGGAGCAGGTGTTGCCCCTAGGGGGCACCAGGGCATTGGCCCACTGCCTCCCTCTGCAACTACTGCTTGGCATATTACAGATGTTATACTTTATTTTTATTTATTTATTTTGAAAGTTTTATAGAGCGCAAACAAGATCCTTACGGATATCAGAGCGCTTTACACACAGAATGGGAAACAAAGGTAAAGGAGTACTAATTAAACAAGTCATTATGTGCAAAGAGGAGCAAATGGTTACACAATAGAAACAAGGTAAGGTAGCAACGGTGCATAGGTGGTCAATATAAATACTCATTGGAGGAAGAATACTGAGTTACAAGAGTACTTTAGTCTGAATTCAGGTGAATTTAGCTAAGAGGAGAGATTTTACTTCTTTTTTGAAGGATGCCGTGGATGAGATAAGTCTGATTTCTGGAGGGAGGGCATTCCAGATCCTTGGCGCCATCCATGAGAAGGAGCGTTTATATGTTTTTTTCTTGTGGAATCTCTGAGGTTTGAAAAGAAGATTGTCTGCGCTTCTTGTTGCTCTTGAGCCACCCAAGACTGTCAGTTTCTGAGCGAGGTAGCTGGGAGAGTTGTGGTGTATAGCCTTGTGGGTCATGCAAGCGATTTTCAGGTGTATTCTAGCTTCGTAAGGAAGCCAGTTCAAGGCTTTTAGATCGGGAGAGATGTGTGAGCGTTTTTTAGAGCCCGTGATTAGTCTGGCTGCAGCATTAATAGAGGCTTTTAATGATGTGGTTGTCGATAAGGGGAGGCCACAGAGGGCAACATTTCCATAATCCAATCGAGGGATAACTAGGGCTTGGACTGCAGTTCTGAAGTAATTGGGAGGAAGGAAAGGTTTCAACTTCTGCAATGTGTTGATTTGGAAATTAGCTCCCTTTGTTGCATTGCTGATGCGATGATGCATATTGAGATTGCAATCGAGGGTTATGCCTAAAGATTTCGCTGAATCCACAATAGTAGGTTGAACGTTGAGTGCAGTGAGATGGTTAAGCCAGGCCGGAGTGATGGGGACTTTGGTGGGAGGCGTTATTAGGAATTCCGTTTTTAGAGCGTTACGTTTGAGGTGATTCTCTGCCAGCCAAGTCTGTGTGTTCCTAAGCATTGAGTTGAGTAGTTTGATGTCATCAAGGGTGTGTACTTTAAGGTAGAGCTGGGTATCGTCTGCGTACATGTGAAACTGAACATCAGATGCTTGAAGTAGTGCGGTAAGTGGTTCCATGACTAGATTGAACAGAGTAGGGGATAGGGAGGATCCTTGAGGGACACCTAGTGTTACAGGAACTGGTGTGGACATAGTATTGTTAATCTTGAATTTCTGAGTCAGGTTATGCAGAAAAGAGGTGAACCACTTGATTACTGTCCCTGAAATACCCATTCTGAGATTCAGCAAATCGTGTCAGTTCTCGTGTTTGACCGTATCAAAGGCTGATGAGAGGTCGAGTAGTATGAGGAAGTAAGAACCGTTCTGATCAAGAATTTGAAGTGCGTCATCAATTATGTGTGTCATGGCTGATTCCGTACTGTGGCCTGCTCGGAAGCCTGATTGGTGTGAGTTGAGGAGGTTAAAGTGTTCGATGTGTTTTGTCAGTTGGAGGTGTACACATTTTTCTAGGAGTTTGGCCAAGGTAGGGATATTGGTGATAGGGCGATAGTTGTTCAGCTCGGAGGGGTCCGCTGTGGGTTTCTTTAGTATGGGCGATACCTGTCCCACTTTGAGGGAGTCCGGCATGCATCCTTGTTGAAGTGAGCTATTAACGATTTTGGTCCAGAGCGGGAGAAGCAATGGAATAAAGTCCTTTACGGAGTTTGCGGGTAGAGGATCAGTGAGGTGATTGGAAGGCTTCAGTGTACTTAGAATCTTGCCAATAGTTTCTTCCGAGTACGTTTCAAAGGATGACCACGAAGCATTCTTTTTTAAGTCAATGGGCGTTTTGTTGTGGGGGTTAGAGTAAAGACTTAGATCAGGGAGGAGGTCTTTCCTGATGTTGAGGTCCATCCCTGGATTGAGTTTTGATTAACTCGAACAGTTTTTTTGGTCGATTTCTTGCTTGGTCAAGCTGGTGGCTAAAGAAAGCTGCTTTCGAACGTTTGATTTTTCTAAAGTATGCGTTTCTTTTTTTCTTTAGTGTTTTGAGGTGCATAGCTGACGGGACAGATCTCCAATTGCGTTCCGCCAGTCTCATCGCTCGTGTATCTTCATTAAGAAGCCCGTCAAACCATGGATTAGGGATTTTAGAGGAAACTTTCTTTAACTGAAGAGGGGCAGCTTCGTTGATAATGGAGGTCATCCAATTGAGGTAGTGGTCGGTAAGAACCTGTACGTCAGCAGCGCCAGTAGGGGGTAGGAGAAGATTGTAGCTGGGGGAGGGTAGTGAGTTGGGATTGAGTTTCTTCAAGTCTCTCTTCCAAACCTTTGATCTGGTGGATTGAACCAGGTTAGATTTCACTTTTTCAACGATGAAGAATGTGATAATGTAGTGGTCAGACCAGTCACAGGGTTGGATTGACTCGAGTTGCATGGAGTCGGCTTTGGAAATGATTAGATCCAGGATAGAGCCTTTATCGAGGGTGGGGCTGTTGCAAATTTGGGTGAGGTCTAGGGTGCTGAAGAAGGTTTTGAGACTATTGACCACAGAGTCGTTGTGATTGTTCCAATGGAGGTTGAAATCACCACGGAATATTTGTGTGTGTTGTCGTCCAGAGTCGTTGTGACCAGGTCCATGAGGTGTTCAGTAAAGGTGAGGTTGTAGATAATATGTAGGGAGCATACAGGATTGCCTTCGCCGTTGATGTCAAGGCAGAGGTGTTCACAGGAGGAGAATATAGGGGAAATAGCTCTAATTACTGAGAGGTTGCTCCGGTGAATACATGCGATTACACCCCCTATTTTGACAACCCTATCCAATCTGATGATGTGGTAATTAGGGGAAACTAGAATGTCAATGAGTGGCGAGGAAGAGTCTGTTAACCGGGTTTCGGTGAGTATGGTCAGGTCTAGGTCATGTGTGATAATGAGGTCTGCAATGTCGGATGCATGTCTAGGGTCTGATCTACAGTTCAGAAGTGTGCATTTAAGCCGAGGAGTGATAAGGGAGGAAGAGGGGTCAGGAGTGAGTGTGACTTTTTAAAGATTATTGGCAACTATACCTCTATCATTCTGTTTGGAGGACCTGTGGGGGTTGGGAGGGATAGTAGGGATGGGAAGGTGTGTGGGGGCTATGTGGGTCGAGGGTGCGAGATCATATGAGTGCAGGAGGGAGCGTATGTCGTACGTCGAAAGTGGGTTGAAGCTTCGTAGAGGACGGGTGGCAGAATTACGGGAGGGAATGGAGGTCCAGAAAGGAGGATTCTGTTTGTATGAAAGTGGAGGGTGGGTGGTGGGCTTGTTGGGTGAAAGGGTTCTGGAGGGTGTGGGGTGCCTGGGTTGTTTTGAGAGCAACTCTTTGAAAGAATTAAGTTAGTCTTTAATTTGAAGAAGAGTTGACATAGTCTTGTCCAAAGTCTTGTTTGGAACGGTAGTGGTGTTAGAGCGAGGTATGAGTTGGGGAGGTTGGGCTCGGTTAGGTGTGAAATCAGGTGGAAGCAAGGGAGGGGAAGGGGGCGTGATGAGTAGAGTGTTGGGCACATCGTTGGCATGGATGTAAGGGAAGTGGAAATGGTTAGTGATGGGCGGAGAGGTGTGGTAGGTGTGTCCAGGAGTGTGGTAAGCTCTGGTGTAGTGGTTGGTGGAAACGTATGAGAGGGTGTAGCGTGTGTGATTAGAGGATCTGTAGTAGCAGCTAAATGGATAGTGGGTGCATTAGGTAGGAGAAGGCAGGTGGGAGGAGAAATGGGGGAGTGAAATGTTTTAAAGGTGAGTAAGAAGGGGGTGGGACGATCATAGGGTGGACGTGGTGTGGAGACCTTTTATACACCACGTGGAGATCGTAGGGGTGTTGAGTGGGATGGAGGGGATCAGAGTTCAAGGTGACCGAGTGGAGTTTGGAAGGAGCATGGGAAGGTGTAGGAGAAAAAAGAGTTAAGGTGGGAGAGTTGTTAGAAGGGGAGTTGGCTCTGAATGGAACCAGTGGGGGAACAGCTTATATAAAGGGTGCGTGAGAGGATTCAATACTGGGTTGAGGGAGCAAGAAGGTGTTGTTGTGGGATAGGGGGAGGTAGGCGGAGGGATGGGGGAGGTAGGGGGAGGGATGGTGGAGGAGGGACAAGAGGTGGAGGGGGCTATGGGCATAGCGGGGAGCCTAAGAGATTGTGTAAGAGGTGAGTTAATAGATACAGTCGAGCAAGTTGGAAGTATGTGAGGGTTAGGTGAAGAGAGGAGAAGTATGTTGGAGTGTAGGATAGAAAGGTTGAGGGAGGAGTAAAGTCCAGAGCTCCTTGATGGCAGGTTGTTAGGGGGTGGGAGGGTTGCAAAGGGGGTAGGAGTTGAGGTATCCGGAGAGCTAGGTGTGAGGGTCAGTTGGGTGGAAGTAGGTGGATTAGATACATGCTCTTTAATAATAGGGAAGATGTTATCTAATAAGTTTAGACTGCGATCCGTGGACTGAATGAGAATAGTTCAGTTGTTGTAGATGGTGATGGTGGCTGTGGCTTGGAAGAGTTGTGATGGTGCCGTGTAGATCATAAGACCATGTGCGGTTTTCCTCGTCGAGGAAATCGAGAGTAAGGCTACGAAGGCTTTCCTCCATTGGGCTCTACGTCTAGTAAAGAAAATGAGGTCAGTGGTCGTGATCCCATTATCTAGTGAGAAATATGGGTCAGCAAAGGGCGTTTCTGGGTGAGATTTTAAAAAGTTGTGTTTATTTTTTTTTTAAACAATTTTTATTGCAGATTTTTGTTAACTTTACATTTGGCCCAACCCCCCACCCACCTCCCCCCAGGAGACCAGGAGGTAATTATACAATCAAACATAAGTAGATACAAATTACAACTCAATAATTTTCTAAGATGAGGAAATATGTACAGATACAGAAACAAAAATGAAAAAGAAAAGAGAGGAGTACATAAACAGGAAAGGAGAGAAGAAGAAAATCTCATAGAATCTCAATATATTCCTGTTTCTAATATCTCCCATTATTCTCCCTAATCATTCTCTTCAATCCAGTCAAGTAGGGGACCCCAGATCTTCATTCCTCTTCTACGAGTATTATACCCTTCGTTTCTATAGATGGCAACTTCAAGACTACATGTTGCCAGCAATCTGGCCCTCCACTGTATATATGACGGTGGTATTGGATCAAGCCAGGCTGATGCTACACACAGACAAAGCACCCCCATCGCGACAAAAATTAACCCCTGTATCGGTTTTGGCCTTTCGTTGTTTGACACTCCCAGCATGATTTCTGATGTTGTGATGTTTACCTCATAATGCGCTATCTCTGTGAGAAAGCTTGATATTTCAGCGATTAGATTAATAAGCGAGTCACAGGAGGCAAACATGTGAATGATATCTGCTGCTGGGAGTGAGCAGCGTGGACAAGTTGTGCCTTTCCCAGTTCCCCACTTAGCTATTTTAGACGGGGTGTAATACAATGAAAAATAGGTCTTATAATATTGTGCTTAAAGCCTTATGGACATAAGGCATGAAAGTGACATTTCATATGAATATGCCAAACTTTGGTTAGATAATCCAAGTTTGGTCTGCCATGCCATTATATGTTTGTTCATGTCATCTGGTAACAATGCATTCATAGCCCCATAAATCTCACCAATTTTTAAGGGCATTTCCCTATGTAAGTTTCCTATGAACGAACACGGTTGAAATTTGATCCGGCCACCCCCTTTCTTTAATAGAAAATCTCTCACTTGGAGAAATTTAAAAAAATCCCTGTTAGGAATATTGAATTCTAACTTTAATTCGGCAAATGATTTAAATCCATTAGTCGAAAAAACCAGCCAATTTGGGTAATCCACAGATCATTCCACATCTTTATAGAATTGTCGTGGAAAATCTCAGGAAGATCTGAGTTCTGATTCACGGGAGTGTAATAGGAATAGCGACCTAGTCCTAATAGTTTTTTAACATTCCCCCAGACTTTGCTAACATTATTGATAGTCTTAAATTTGACTTTTTTGAAATACCCGTCATTAACATGTCGCCATAGACATCCAGCGGCCCCTTCTCCCAGAATAAGTTCTTGTGGTGTTAATATATTGCCGCTTCCTCGGTTACCAGTTATAAGACTCAAGCTATACCTTAATACTGTGGCCCAGTAGTATAACTTGAAGTTGGGGAGAGCCCAACCTCCACGTTCTCTTGAGTTAGTGAGCCACCGCAATGCCCTGCGCGGTCGATTATATCCCCAGACAAATCTAGAAAACAATGTATCTATATTTTTAAACACCTTTGGGGAAAATTCTAAACAAATAGCCTGAAAAAAATACTGAAACTTAGGTAAAAACAGCATCTTAACTACGTTAGTTCGACCACCAATAGTTAGATGGAGATTATTCAGTCTGGTCAGCTCTTTCTTGGTGCGTTGTATAAGTGGATCTATATTGATGCTGACAATGAACTCTATAGCAGCACAAATGCTGACCCCCAGATATGTTGCCTTTTCAGTTACTCTAGAGTCATTCATCATAATCTTACTATTCAACACAATCTGTGTCTTACTAGCATTCAGTTTATACCCAGAGGCTTCACCAAAGAGTAGTGCTTCTATTTCTATCACACTTATAGCATTTATAGGGTCCCTTGTAACAATGGCGATGTCATCAGCATATCCTAAGCATTTTGTATCCATATCACGTACTAGGATAGGAGGAATTAGTGCATTATTTTCAAACCTCCGGATAAATGTATTTATATAAATAGCGAATAGGAGGGGTGAGCAAGGGCACCCTTGTCTAATCCCCCTAGTAATAATGAAATTTTCTGACAGAATCCCGTTGATCAAGACACTGGCTCTGGGGTTTACATACAACTGTTTAATAGCAGTTATACATTTTTCACCAATACCACAGTTTGCCATTGCCGCCCACAGGAACTGCCAGGAGACCCTATCAAACGCCTTCTCCGCATCTAGCAAGATGAGCGCCATAGGGTCTCCTGCAGTTCCCGTGTAGTCAAAGAGAGAAATAACTCTTTGTACATGGTCAATAGTAGACCTTCCTGGCGCAAACCCGTGTTGCCTCTCAGAGACTATTTTATGAATCAAGGGTGCCAGCCGTGATGCTAATATTTTAGAATAAATTTTGGAATCCCCGTTTATCAGGGTAATTGGTCGATAAGATCCCATTTCCTGTTGGTTTTTATTTTTTTTCAGAAAAACTACTATTTTGGCTAATGACCATGACCTCGGTGGGTTCCCCCCTTGCCCGATGGATTTAAAAAGTTCTGAAACAATCCCCCTGATTTGTGGCGCAAATTTTACATAAAACTCTGTGGGTATTCCATCCACGCCCGTTGCCTTCCCATTAGGCATAGAATTCACTGATAATAGAATTTCTTCCCACTGTATGGGACCATCTAGTATATCTCGATCATCTGTATCCAACTGATCTTTGGTAATTAGAGCCAAATATAAATCGGGTTTGCGACCACGTTATCAGTTTCATGATAGAAGGTCTGATAGAACTTCTGGAAAGCTGTTCTAATATCAGAAGGTTCTACTCTCAGGCCAGCTACTGGATCGATGATTTCTTTTATTAAAGTGCTTGATGATTCTTCCCGGGTTCGGACAGCTAATTGGTGACCTACCCTTTCGCTTAGCTCATACGTTTTCTCTTTCTGAGAGTTTGCCCTCGCAATCGCCTTTTCGATTAAAATTTCAGAGATGTAGTTCATTGCCATTGCTACTCTGCTTACAGCGGAATCTACTTCCCTGCCTTCATGTACTGCTTTAATCAGATCCTCCTCAGCATTACATAGATTCTGTTCAAGAGCTGTCATTTTTAACCTCCTTTCTTTATTAAGCTGAAGAGAAAAGCGCATGGTTTCGCCCCTAATACAAGCCTTCAGGGTATCCCACACTACATCCACTGTTGCAGACCCTATATTTTCAGACAGGAAAACCGGGATCCATGTTCTCATATGTTGACAATATCCTTCGTTATATAAAAGTGCCTTTTCAAGCGTCCACGTGTTTAGTGAAGGTTTATCTATGCCACACGTAAGACTGAGTACTAGTGGATTATGATCCGAGAGGATTCTTGGCAGTTTTTCTATTTGGCACCCTGATTTCAATGCGTTAGACATAAACATATAATCTAACCTTGCGTGTCTTGAATGCGGGTGAGAAAAATAGGTATACCCAGGATACCCTGGATGTTTTGCTATCCATCCGTCTACTAAACCATGTAACCCACACATATCTTTTAATGCTTGAAAAACGTTATGCTTCCTCCCGCGAAATTTAAACTCTGGACCCATAGACCAATCGCTAGGTAAGTGAATATTTAAGTCCCCGCACACTATCAACGGGAGGGGCCAATGCACAAGTTCATCCGAAACATTGATCAGCACGTCCGGATCGTCACTAATGTTTCCATAGATGGTGCAGAGTGTTTAATTTATTCTTCCCGTTATTATATCCACACTCTGCTATAACATATCGTCCCGATTTATCCACAACTGATCTTGAAAATTGCAGCCCTGCCCCTTTTGCTAAGATCGCCACCCCCTTAGTACGTGATCCTTGTGTAGTGGCGGAGATGAGTCCAAGTGTTTGAAGTAGATGCTTTTGTGCCCCTTCGATATGTGTTTCCTGCAAACAAATAATATTGGCAGATGAAAGCTTGAGTCCCTCTGCCACTTTCTGTCTTTTCTTTACATCGTTGAGGCCACATATATTCATTGAAAGTATTTTTAATTTAGCCATACCAGTTGTTTATTATTACACAATGATTGTTTTCTAAGTTGCATTCTACAAAGGAGCTTCCCCCAGATAATTTCTTTCCTTATGTTTCTCTGCGTGTATCTCATACCTCCGGTAAACCCCTTCAGACCTGGTCTCCCATCCCAACCCCCCCCCACCCCCCTTTACCTCCCCTTGAGGCATCCTGGGTCCAGTAGGATCCAGGTGTGGGCGTCCGTTTGGTCAGGGCACCTTCGTGCACTCCCACCCCCTGCCCCGCATGGGAGTTATAGTTACTTAGAGAAAAAAGTCTATGAAAGCGAGAGCTTTACTCCATTTGTTAATAGTCATATATTATATCCTATTTAGTTAGTGATTAATATTGTTCTCCTCATATTGATCACAACAGCATACTTTATATAGTACTTATGGTCCGTTCTGCATCATAACGAAAAATAAAAAAATTCTTGAACATTATTGATATTACTTTTTTGCGATCTTTGAGATTTCTTTAAGGTAATTTTCAGCCTGTATTTCGCTGGTGAAGCTGCGGGTTGATCCCCTGAAAATTATTTTCAGTCGGGCAGGGTTCTGTAAAAATACTTTTGCAACTATCTGCTCAAAGGGAGTAAATAGCTGCCTCAACCTCCATCTCCTCTCAACAGTTGCATGGGCAAAGTCAGGTCTTACAAAAAATACGGTACCATTAAATTCTGTCTTACTTGTAGGACGAGCTATGTCATAAATAGTGTCTCGAAGTAAAACATTTCCAAAAAACACCAACATTGCTCTTGGATATTTAGATTGCTTCTGCGATTGCTTCGGTTGGGTAAGGGGGAAGCGATGGGCTTGTTGAACCTCTCTCTCCAGTTCCCAGTTTTGCAGTTCAGGGAGGGCTGATTTGAGAAGTTTAATTACATACCCCCTTGGGTCATTGCCTCCGACGCCTTCCGGGAGCCCCAGGAAGCGCAGGTTGTTTCTCCTCGATCTATTCTCCTGGTCCTCGATCTTTGTTAACAGGTCCTGTATAATTCCTTCTTGTGTTTTTTCCTGTTTTTGAAGATAAGTAACATCCTTCTCAAGATGGTCAGTTCGTGTTTCAACTGACACCATCCTTTCTGATATTGCTAGACAGGTGCTTCCCACCTTGTTAACTAAACCTTGCAGCTTTTGAATGGCTATTTGATGCTTTTGAGTGTCTGTTTTAACATCTTTATGAAGTTTCTTTATGGAGCTTAGTATATCTTTCAGAGATGGCTCGGTTGCTTCACCTATTCCCTCGTGTTGAGAGATATCCCCAGTTGAATCCTCTCCACTTTCTTGAGCCAGTGTTATTTCCTTTGATTTTTTAGGTTTAAGGTTTTTTCGTGTATTGATTGGCTCTGGGTTGCTTCCCTGATCAGTGGTATCTACATAAGCCAATTTGTTTAATTTTTTATTCCTTATTTTTCTTTCCTCAAGTTTTTTCCTTGGTGTAGTTCCTTGCCCTGGATCGCTATTTTTCCTAGTATCCGAATACCCTGATATTTCCGGGGTTGATACATCTTGGTCTTGATTAACATCGCTTGCCTCACTGGAAGTCGAAATGCCGGTTTCGTAAATGTCTGCATCAGATTCATCAGATTCATCTGAGTGTAAATTATTTTCCCGAGAGTGTAATTTGTCCAAGGAAGGGTTCTGAATTAGATGAGCGTTAATCCCTGGAGCACGTTTTGGGCTTACCCTACTTGCCCCACTCTGTGTCGTTGGGTCCTGACCTGCGGGCTCATAACTTAACCCTTTATTCGCCCCCACTTTGGATAATGGGCTAAAGATATTTAAAATAGTAGGCTGCGATGTAGTTCATTGCCCTGTCAATTTTGCGTTTGCTTTCAGATCCTTGATGGTTTGTAACCGCTTTGCTTTTTTGACCATTAGTTCCATCTCTTCGGTATCTTCAAAGTCTTTCTCTTTCTCCTTATATCTCCCCTTGATCTTTTCTTTCTTTTTCTCTAATTCTATACCACTAGCTTTAGCAACATTTTTTGCCACATTTTTATCACTTTTCTTGTCCTTCTTAGGTTTTTCATAGTCCCCTTGTTGCTCACAGGTGGTCATATTTTTGGATTTGCCTTTATCTTTATCTTTCTCTTTTTCTAGGCCTTTTTGTTATCTCTCTCCTTCTCCTTCTCCTTTTACTTCTCTTTATCCTTTTCTCTATCTTTCGCTTTATCCTTGTCTTTATCTTTTTCTTGTTCATTTGCATGTTCCTGATCTTTATTTTTTAATTCCTTGGCTTTAATCCATCTTGTCTCTGGTCCTCTCTGGGTTAGCTTTGATAGCTTTGTCGTATGTACATTATCCACCTCCAGTACATCTCGTGCCATTTCATTAAGCTCAGCTTCTTCAATGTATTGACACCCTGTGTCTTCCACGCTGTCAGACTGAGGCATATGTTGATCAGATACCAAGCTTTGATCGCATAGCTCCTTGAAGGTCATATTGTCCAATCTCCCCCTCTCCAATGCCCATGTCATTCATTTTTTCTGTCGCTTTTTGCTTTACTTTCGTTCAATTGGTACGGTCTCACCCAACTTGGCTTTATATTCAATCGATACTGTCTGAACCTGCTGCGGTGCTAATGAATTCTGCCACGCATTTGCCAGTCTAATTTTTTTTTTTTTAATGCGATCAAGATGCTCAGTATAACAAATGAGTCACATGCGTGCGGGCTAGGATTTAACTGACATAGTTGATAACATTCAATAGTGCCACATTCAACTTTGCGTTTTCTTTTTTGTGCCTGCTGCCTATCAAGTTGCATACACTTAATGGGCGCCTTGGACCTGCTTGTTGAGCCCCGAATACACAAAATGCAAACCTCACTTTCGCCCCCTACCAGTCGCTTTGGTGAGGAAAAGTTCAGACAGCGAAGATTACTCCTCTGAATTCTCCACCGAGGCCCTCTTCGCATTGTAGGCTGTTGCCTTTAAGAGGAAGGTCCCGTGTTTTTTTCCGTTTTTTTTAAGTCTTTAAACCAGCTACTATAGCTAGGAGCAAGTGATTAGCAGCAGCAGAGCAGCAGAGCAGATCGGATCAGCGAGGAGATCAGAGCCCCCCCTCAACCGCCGTGGAACTGATGCAAAGCGAAGACGAAAGATGATGAAACAGCGGTGAAGCTCCCGCAAGCTCCACAGTCAACACATGACACGAGGTATATTTTCAATATCCCAGGCTTTCTGGCTATCTCTCAAAATGCTCCCGGAAACGCTTAATCTGAGTGCCGCATATAACTGCGATTGTCTTAAATCATATATCACCCCCAGTAGGAATTCTAGGCCGTCATGCCGCATCTTACCTTCCACCGGGCGCTTTGCAGACAGTTTTTTCGGCGGCTAATATAGGAGCATGACAGACGGAGGTGAGAGTAGAGGGCGGCAGGCAGGAGCTGGCAGGAGGGGGTGAAAGGTTGTCGTTGTTGATTATCCGCTACGACAACAGGTATTCGCCTGTATCTGCATATATCAGCGTGTATCTGTGAAGCCCACAATAGTTCAATATCGGATGCCGGGAACCGTAGCTAGGCGCAGGTCACAGACCGTTCATCATGCCGTATAGATTACAGCTCTCGTCATCATCATCTCTCCATCATGCAGAGCTCAGGAGCAGGAAAGCGCTCAGCCAGCGACCATACATCCCAACGCCTTCTTGCATCTGGCCATCGTAATTAGTTGTGTTTAAAGCGTTTGACTGATTTTTTTGTGAGTTTGGAGGGGTAGATGATTTTGTAGGTGTGCGTGCCTGTAGGTTCCATGTTATGAGCTGTGGAGAGGGGGAGGGGAGTGTGTTGTGGTGTCAATTGTGGTGTAGGCTGATGATTAGGCAAACTATCCCACGGATCACTCGCTTGCATGTTAAAGTTGAAATACTACCTTGCCAGCAGAAGAGGGCTCCAATAGATGTTTTATGCATGTATCAGGCGGGGATCTTTACAGCCTGCCCTCATACAAACACAATACATATCTGACATGCTGCACTATATCACACAGTGCAGCATGACAGATAATGGAACTTCAGGGCTTTTCAATCACACACCCTCTTGTTGTACGCCTTCTACTTCTACAGTAGAAAATGTGCAATTGCTGGACAACAAACATTGGGATGATGCTAGACAGACTGACTCTATGCACCCCCTCAGGATATGGCGCCCTATAGTCCTGTTAGCTCACAGTGCCACCATAAGTACTCTTAAACCTGGGAAAGTAACAAATGGATTGAGTAACCACAGAACTTGACAAACTTGACTCCACAAGGAATTGTGGTAACAGATCTAGAGCCTCTTTGCTCAGTCACTCATGCACACCCAGAGAGATACACCAGAAAAACACAAAGAGACGTTTCTATTTTTATTGAAACATTGTGTAAAATATATGTGCTGCAATGATTAATAGACAGAAGCAGATTAAAGTGATTAGCAATATGAGAACAGTGAAAAGGATGAACAATCCCACTACTGTGCTTAAGCAGAATATTTATGTTGGTACATAAGTGCAGTGTATAGTGTACTCCTACAATGCGTTCCTTTGGCTAGTTACAGAGGGCGGGCAATCTGTAAAAATCCCTTTTTGGATGATCTAACTCCCCATTACCTTTGTGTGAATGTGTTCAGGTCCCCGTGTTGGCCACATCCCTGATACTCCGACAAACAGACACCTCACAGTGACAGCCAAGTGAGTGCTCCTCTGATGTGAACTTAGAAATTCATGTGAATATATAATAACAGCATCAATGCTTCCGTGCCGAGGCCTCAGCCAGGCTTTCATTGTTCATCCTCTTGTGAAAGCTGTGTTGCCTTACAGACAAACAACAAACATCATTTTCACAATGGACGTTTAGGCCACATTCTAAATGTTCAAGGTGTTCTGATAGTGTGCCTAGGAAGTGGAAATGTGGTTTCAGAGAAACTAATCCTGTGTTGTCACGCAAGTAAAAGTGTAACAAAATTAATTGTGTAGAAAAGAAGGCAACTTAAGAAATGTGTGCATGTAAAACGGAAGTCTTTCTTCCCGTGCCTAACCCAGCCACGTGACACTCTCGCCCAATCAGAAGTTGAAATAGAGAAAAGAGGACTACCTCGTCACCTTCAGCCCTATTCCAGCTTCTGATTGGGTGGAAACCTCATAAATGTGCCTCTGGCAGCTGCAGACAGACGAGATTTGGACGTCAGAAGTCTGCTCAGGTAGGTTTTCGTGTTTAAAAGTGTGAATGTGTGGTTGTCTGTGTGCTGGGGAGTGCATGTGTATGTATGTGTATGTGTGAATGTATTTGTGTGGATGTACCTGCAACTGTGTGTGGATGCATGTCAGCTTGTGTGCAAAGTGAATGTCTGGCCAGGTGGTTGGCAAGCTAGGCCAGATGCAGAGTGCTGAATAGTAAGTAAGTAAGTAACGTATTATGCTTGAATGATTAAAACCATTGCATGTACATGACATATAAATTGCTTGCGTAAACAGATTAAAATTTGTTAAGAGTCTGTATTCAAGCCATGGTGAGACGATGTGGTTAAAAGAACCCATGGGAGAATGTCTCTAATTTCAGGGTTTCCTAGTTATCAGCAGTTCCAGAGTTCTTATTTGTTATTCTGTTAATTTGTGCACATTTTCGGTGAGCAAAGTTGGGTATGTTAAAAGACCCTAAATTTGGGTTTGCGCCCTAGCAGTCTTGCGCCCTCAGTCCTCATGCTTTATTTTGTTGCTCGCCTGCCTTAGCTCTGCCGTGTGTTTCTGTATGCAGTTGAGCAATTTATTTACTTTCGGTAATAATATATTTGAAAGAAACATAGGTTAGTTATAGATTAGTTACCTTAGAACTACCTCCCAGCGTCAGACTGGATCCGGAAACTTTTTCGTCTGAACTACCCCTGCGCATCAGAAGGTGGTATCGGTCATCTCCGAGTTCGGAGTTTAGCGTTATGGTCGCCGGGATGAAGTCGCGGTAGCTACATAGACAATGCCCTTGCACGCTGACGTCAGTTCTATACACGATTAGCCACGCCAGGAGAGCAGAGCCATGCAAGGTACTGGCCACTGGTGCACATAACTAGGGCCGTGAAAGGAAGTCATTCATCCTGGAAGTCAGTTCACAGAACAGAGAGGATGAGTGGGACGGTAAGGAATCTATTACTAACCTATGTTTCTTACAGATATATCGTTACCGAAGGTAAGTAACTTGTGCATCTGAAATAAACTGGTTGGTGTTAGATTCCTTACCTTAGAATAGATACCCCGGCAATACCAACCAAGGAGGTGGGTCTGCGAACTAAGTTTACACCAGAATATCCTGGAGAACAGAACAGACAAAGAAGCCGTCTCTCAGGACTTGGCTGTCCAGGAAGTAGCAAAGGTGTAAAGCAATGCCTACATAGCTTTCTGACAGATGTCATGAAGGGGGAATCTCCATCCCAAACCAGTGGTAGCGCCATCACCCTGGTGGAATGGGCACGCAGTCCCACTGGAGGTTCCTACTTTGCCAAAGAACAGCAAGCTTTGATGCATAGAATGATCCACCTGGAGATGGTCCGTTTGTGCGAGGCCCTACCCTTCTTAGCGCCCACATAACCAACAAAGAGCTGGCCGTCCACATGGAATTGTTTGGTGCAATCCAAGCAGAAGGAAAGCGCACGTTTAGGATCCAGACAGTGGAGCCTCTCTTCCTCTTTTGAAGGAAGTGGAGGCAGAAAGAAGGTGGGCAAAGTGATGGTTTGGCCAATGTGGAAAGAAGTAAGGTCTACTTCCGAGGACGATCTTGTCCAGATGGACAGCCAGAAAGCGAGGCTTGGAAATAAGAGCTTGTAGCTCACTCACCCTGCACGCAGAGGTGATGGCCTCAAGAAAGGCAGTTTTCAAAGTTAGAAGCTTGAAGAGACAGTTATGTAGCGGCTCAATGGGAGGGCACATAAGATATGTAAGAACTAAGTTCAAGTCCCACTGAGGCATTATGAAGAGAACAGCAGGAAAAAGATGAGCAATGCCCTTTAGGAAGCAAGTTACAACAGGGGACTTGAAAGAGAAGGCTGATCAGGAAGCCTAAGGAAGGCTGAAATGGCTGAGAGGTAGCCCTTTAGAGTGCCCAGAGCGAAGCTGGGCCAAAGAATGGAGCAACAGGAGAACCTCAGAAAGAGGGGCGGAAAGGGGATCCACAGCCTTTGCTGTGCACCATGCCACAAATATGTCCCATCTGCAGGCGTATACCGCCTTAGGCGAGGGACACCTGGCTTCCAAAACAACATCTCAGACTTCGGGACGCAGGTCAAATGACGTTAACTGCCGCCGCTCAATCTCCACGCAAGAAGGTGGAAGCTGGACAGGTTCGGGTGGAGGACTGTTACTTGGTGCTGCAACAGAAAATCCTCCTGAAGAGGCATTCTGATCGGAGGATCGATGGCCATGTTGAGCAGTTCGGGATACCAGACTCTTCGTGCCCAATCTGGAGCCACAATAATGATTTGGGCCCGGTTGAGCTTGATCTTCTTCAGCCATCTGGGCAGAAGTGGTATAGGTGGAAAGGCGTATAGAAGACCACAACTCCACTCGTGGCAAAAAGCATTGCCTAGCGAGTGGCGCATTGGAAACTCCAACGTGCAAAATTGCTGACATTGCGCGTTCTCTTCGGTGGCGAATAGATCTAACTAAGGCTCTCCCCACTTGCAAAAGATACCTTGCACCACCTCCAAATGAAGACGCCATTTGTGATCCATCATGCACCTGCAGCGGAGTTCGTCCACCCTGGCGTTCAGGAAAAATGCCAGGTGTTGAACCACCAGGGATATACCCTGATGTTCCAGGCATGACCAGAAGCGGAGGGCCTACTGGCATAGGGTCCACGACCCCACCCAGCCCTGTTTGTTGCAGTACCACAAGATGGTGTTGTCCATGAACATCTGCACTACTTTTCCCCGGACAGAGGGAGGAAATGCTTAGAGTGCAAGATGAAACACCCGAAGCTCCAGAAGATTGATGTGAAGCCCGGAGTCTGCCCGAGACCAGAGGCCTCTGATCTCCGCCTCACCCATGTGGCCACCTCACCCAGAAGTGATGCATCGGTCACCACTGTGAATTCTGGTTGGGGAAGGGAGAGGGATCTGAAGTCAACCCAATCCTGGTTCGTTAGCCACCACTGCAATTGGTTCACAGTGGCCTCTGAGATCTGGACGCAATTGGACAGGTTCCCCTGATGTTGTGCCCATTGGACCTTCAGGTCCCGCTGCAGAGCCTGCATATGCCATCCGGCATGGTCCACCAGCAGGATGCAGGAGGCCATCAGGTTCAGAAGCCTGAGGGTCATCCTGACCGAAACCCGGGATAGAGGCTGAAAGATTGGAATCATAGCCCGAATATCCTGGACTCGCTGCTCGGAAGGTTAGACCTGAAACTGCGTTGTGTGACTTGTGTCCAGAAACATTCAGATGAAGAGGAGCTTCTGAGAGGGAGTCAGGTGTGACTTGGCATATTTATGGAGTACCACAGCGAATGAAGGTGGTTGGCCGTAGCCTGGAGGTGGGAGATGACAGCCTGGGGCAAGCCCCCCCTCAACAGCCAGTCGTCGAGATAGGGTAAGAATGGAACCCCAGATCTGCACAGATGAGCTGCGACCACAGCCATTACTTTTGTGAACACCCGAGGGGCGCTGGTAAGGCTACAGGGGAGCACGGTAAACTGAAAGTGCTCATGGCCTACCGTGAACCGCAGATAAAGCTGGTGGGCTGGCAGGACCTGGATCTGAAAATAAGTGTCCTGCAGGTCCAACGCTGCCATCCAGTCTTCAAGGTCGAGGGCAGACAGGACTTGAGCTATCATCAACATATTGAACTTCTCCTTCCGTAGGAAGAGGTTGACGTTCCTGACATCCAAGATAGGAATTAGGTCTTTGTCATTCTTGGGCACCAGAAAGTAGTCGGAATAGCAACCACAACCTACTTCTGGGACAGGAACGCGCTCGATGGCTCCCTTGGCCAAGAGTGCTGAATCTTCCCGGCCAGATGATCCTCCAACATGCAATGGTACTGAGGTAGCATGGATAGAGGGATAGTCTTGAAGTGGAGGCAATAGCTCCTTCGGACTATATGCAATACCCATCTGTCCGACGTGATGGTGCGCCATTGGGGAAGGTGATGGCGAATCCTGCCGCCCACTGGCATTTGGTGGCCCTGACTAGGACTAGGCTGGACTAGGAGGGTTTGGAGGCTGCTGCAGAGGGGGCTGTTGTGGACTGGCGTGCCCACTGGCCCTCAGAACCACTATGTTGGTTCCCACAACCCCAGCTACACAGAGGCGGAACAGGTTGAGCCGTTCTGTGGGTCTGGCGGGACATGGCAGGGCACCCCTTCTGTAGCCATGAAAGGGGCGAAATGCGGCTGCGCAGGTGTAGGAGAGTAAGGTCTGCTATCCTATGGTCACCCCAAATTTTTGCTTTTTGCTTCACTGGTTTTCGACTTACTGAGGCTGTGGGCCTGCTAATCAGACCCCCAGCCTGCTGTTCTCTCTCTAAATTCACATACATGTACTATAGGTACATAACCCAATTGGAAATGGACTCCTTGTCAGCCCCTGTACCATGCACTATAGGTGCTCAGGGCATAGGTGCCACCAAGGCCTACCAGGGGCTGCAGCATAGCTTTTGCCACCCCTGGCTGGTTCTTAAATTGACACAACTGGCTGATCACTCAGCTGGGGCAAGTTGGTGTAATCACCCCTTGCTTAGATATAGTATACCTATATCTAAACCTATATCTGGACACATATAAACCTGTGAGCCACTCCTATGGAAGGCCTTATCAATCCTGAAGGCTGAGTGCGTGGTTTAATGTGAGATGGAACTCTGGCATGAGCTGAGCCTGTCTGCAGCTGTCGGGAACAACTCCCTAAGCTGTTCCGGGATAATGCCAAACCATATACTATTAAATGCCTTTGGTTTGGCTTTATCAAAACATGTCGTGCAAGGTGTCATACGATTTGGAATACTATTCCCTCGACAGTCCTGTCGACGGGGATAGCATTCCACCCCTCTAGAGGGAGAAGACATGTTACTTTACTGAAACGCGGTTGATTTTTAAAAGAGCCTCAGATCCACAAAATGGATGCTTCTGCCACAGACACAAGACTGACCTCCTGCTTCTGACCGAAACTCAGCAGAGGAGGTCTGGACAAAGGCTTTCCTGTCGCAGGGAGGTGTTACACCACCCCAGACAGGAGATAGTAGATTGTAGCAGGGAGGTTTGAAAGAAACCAGACACTGCCTGGGGAGCACAAGGCTGCCCCTTGCATAATCCGGCCGAACCGGTTCTGGGGCACACCAGCCCCTGTCCCAGCGCGGCCTGGATCAAAGGAAAGGGGTGATTCCACCCCCTTCCTGGGTCCCACCCATAGGAGGGGACCTAGCAGGTAATCCAGCCCCCTAGATTGGTATAAGAATGGGAGCAGTGTCAACGCACTCAGATTATCCTGATGAAACATAAGAAACGAAACTCTGGACCCTTCGACATCCTACTCGACATAGAAGACTGAAGAATCTCCCTTGTGGTCAAGGAGTGACCACCCTGTGCAAACAGGCACCATCCAGCACCTCGACGTCTGCTTTGTTGCAGTTCCCGCCGGAACTCGAGCGACAGAGATCGACGAGATCAAGCTTGCCTGCCTTCTTACAGCCCGATCCACAGTCCCTGCAGAGCTGAGACCCGTGGAGGCGACCGGAAGCGTGGGGCACGCCATCTTGAAAAGACCACGAGACGCTGACTGTGCAGCCCACGAGTGACCCTCGAAGCTGTACACCGGGGTTTGAGAAGCCCCAACCCTGAGCCACTCTTGCACCGAAGCTCACCCCTCTACACTCGACGAGTGCTGCGTGGGGCCCTTCTGCTTTCTTTGGCTCGACGCGTTGGCCCGGTCACTTGCCAGCTGGCTTGTGGCCCTTGTGCCGGCGAAAACCTAAAACCGACTTGTGATTCTGGTTGCTCCAGACTTGCACCCGCTCCTCTGAAAAGTGTGGTACTGAAAATTCTGGACTCAGCTATTCTGTGGTACCGAAGTTCTGCACTCGTGTCATAAATATCGTTGTATCATGACGATTGTGGTACTAGCAGACCGGTAATGACAAACACTATACATAAGCATTTTCGTCATGTTCGAGTGCCGAAATCACCCTGAAATCAAGGTTTTCGTCTCGAACCTTCGGGTTCCATTTTGTGAGAGGCAGCCATTTTGTGATTGCCCCCACATAGCTAAATAACTAAGGCCAAATTCGATCTGAAGGACACGTACACCTTTTTGTGACTCCTCCGTGACCTGGGCGAGCTGACTCCACTGCCTCAAGCCAAACCTGTTCGGGCAGTTCCTATCCCAGTGGCCGAATGAGATTAGTATCAAGGCACAACATGTCAAACCGTTCATCACACACAAACTATGCCTAATCTCACACACACCTGTCCCTGTTTCTTCTTTATGACCTGCTTTACGAGGAGGAGGTGCCCGTTTTTATTAGGGGTCCGTCGATATCTGATGAAAGTTCTGGGCCTTGTCGGGTAATCTATCATGGACTGGACAAACTGAAAATGTGGGCTTGTCATCATGACTCTGCTTTTTCTTTGTAGTAAAAATATGTGTATGGTCAACTGTAAAATAAGGAATGTTTGCCTGAAGCTTATTATTTTGTATAAAAAGAGAAGGCTGGCTTTGTAAATTCGAGCAGTCTCCTGAGAACATACATGCTGTTGTACTTCTAGTCTACCTGTTACTGGTTGCAGCCAATAAATACGATCTTTGACTTCACCTAGAAGACTCTGTGTATCTCTAGTCTGAAACAGGAAGGACTCGAGGGCTTTGGGTGTTCTCCCTGGCACCGCCGGGTCCATAAAAACCCGGTACCTCAAAAGGAGCACCCGCTCTGACCCTCCTGGTCCGAGTGAGAAGCAATCTTTTAGTCCTGCGTGGATTGCTCTTGCCAAGTGTTATTTGTTCCGATCTTGAAGCAGACAGCGCCGACGCTGAGAGCCTGCGTGGGACAGCTCGTGACCCGCTCCTGGACGTTGCAGATGCCCCAGAGCCCACGTGGCAGCCGAGAGAAGCTCCTCGACAACCACCTGATTGCGCCCGACATTGCCTGGTTCCGTCCTGGTTCCCCCCTGGTCACTGCTGAGTGACCCAGACTTCCTCCCCTCTGCTTTCAGGTACTTTACGACTCTGATCCACCCTTGGGTCACACCAGACACTTCTCCTTCACATCGCCTGCAGCATCTTCAGCTTCAAGCACCAACAACCTGCGTGACGAAACCCAGAGCCACCTCGACCCTATGCACCTGCTTCCTGTGGGTGAGGTAACTCAGCAACGCCGGTGTTCCCACACTGGTACACACCTCTAGGGTCTGGGTCTAAAGTTTGGTCCTTCTAGGTTCAGCGGAAGTATCCTTAAACTCTATTTGTGTAACTTTTACGCACCATTGACTTAACATTGGTGCATGCGTGTGCTTTAAGCGCTGCACCCGATTCTCACGGGCTTTTCCCGATTTCAGCATTGCTTGTCCCGACTGCTCCCAGCGATTCCCTAGGCCTAACCACTGTTCGATTGGTATCTCTTATACCACTTTCTTAATATATGGTTTGAGTGGCCACCCGCCCTCATCCATAATTGTGCAACTTTGTATGTTGTACTGTGCTTTTGATTTAACGCTTGTGCCCCTTTGCTCATAAAGAGTACTGGGGATTATTTTAGAAATAAATACATATATTTTTATAATATATACTTGTGTGGTGTCCTTTCATTTGATATTACAGGACTGTGATTGGTAAAACAGCTCGCTTAACACGACCTCTTGAGTTTAGCCTTTAAGGCTGCTTAGTCTATGCTACCATTAAGATAGCTTGTCTATAAGGTTGACTTACAACCAAGGGATTGTTTGGACTGATACAAGGTGGTTCCAGAATTGGAAACATCATATATCAGGCCAACTTCTCACATTGGTGTGCAGCGGTGCGAATTTGAGCTTGCTGTTGTTTTACCATTGCAATCTTTTTATCAAATTGAAAGATCACATCAAGTACCTTAGGTACATATAAATCAAAAGCTTAGCATATTTAAATTCTACTGAACTTAGTAGTTGTAGATTAAAGGGATTAGCACACCCTGACTACAACTCACTAGCAAGGTACAGTAGGAAAACACTTAGTGTAGGTAAGTGCACCACTTGCACCTCACTAGCAGTCATGTCTGACACAGGAAGAGCTTCAGGCTCTGCCTCTGTGACAGTTGACCTTACCAAGGCAACTTCCAGCTATGACAAACTTAGCCACAAAGACTTGGGTGCCTTGTGCATTGCAAGGGGGCTAAAAAGGGGCAGAAACCCCATCATTCCTTCCCTGATAGCCATCCTGGAAAAGGATGACTTAGATAAGGCGAGTGCAGCTCCCTTAGATTTAGGAGATGGAGTGAACACCCCTGAGAATGAGAATACTCCAGAAAAGGAAGAAGAAGAGGAGGAAGAGGAGGAAGAGGGCTCATAAGTAGATGAGCCTGAGGATCAGAGGGGTAACCAGGTTGTAGTTGCCAGGCTTAACCAGGCCAACTTAGACCTACATGGGAATGGAGAGGGCCAGCACCTCCCCAGATCCCATAACCTAATTCTCCCAGGCAACAGAAGGGTGAGATCTCCATCAGGGGACTCTCATGTTTCTAGTGTCTCAAGAGAATCTCAAAGGGGAATGACTTCCCCCCAGACGAAAGAGCATAGGGCCAGGATGAGGGCTGTCCAACTCCAGATAGAGAGGGAAGAGATAGCCTTGGCTCAAGCTAAACTTGCTTTAGCAAGAGAACAAACGTTGTGTGGCTTAGATGCCACTGGTGACAGCAATATTCCTAGAGAGAAAGACAGGAGCTATGACAATAGAAACCTGACAAAAATGGTGCCCCCCTACAAGGAAGGGGATTACATCCACAAATGGATGACTGCTCTTGAGAGAGCCTGCATGGTACAGCAGGTCCCTCAGGATCAGTATATTTATAAAGGGGGTTTACCCAGTTAGAAATACGGGGACCTGGGTTATCAATGCGTAATGGGAAGGGGTCCCAGTATTTAGGAAAACATTTAACCAAAAGGATGAAACATACTCAAACAAACATAAATTCAGTCCGCATTGTTTAATTCACAATGGGATGATACATAGAATGTGTAAACTTTTCACAATGATTAAACCGTAGTTATTCGTAGTGCCCCAAAGGGAAGGACAGGGGGGTAATGTGAAATAGTGCTGGGAATAGGTGAGGGAAAGTGCAAGGATTCGTACGTGATAGTAAAATCAGTAATTCACACTTGGTTTACAGGGTTACAACATCTGTACCATAAAACATGACCACCCGGTTCATGTAACTTGTTTTTACACAGAAATCATACTCCTAATGTTCCATGAATGAAAATAGTGTGGTGTGGAGTTGACAATGAAGAACCGTAAGTTGTCGACGTTTCGACCCTCTGGCGTGCAGATATTAATGTTAATCTTGCGGTGGGGTCTTCATCAGGACCAGGGTGTAGGGGACACGTAACCTATTTAGAATGCAAATATATGTATTAAAATTACGGGCAAGTATCCCTAAACTATTTCAAAAAACGATGCATACCATCCACAAAAATGGAAAGTCACGCCTAAACTGGCGGGGACAGGATAATTATCTAACTGCGCAAGTCATGGCATTTAGTTAACTCTAGTTGAAGTATAAATGTGATTTAAAGAGTGAAAAATCAAAAAGTCAAAAAGTCAAAAACATAAGGAGATGGGCCTGATCCGCACTAGTGGACAGGTCAGCATTCACTAGGAAATATTAATAAAATCACCGGAATAACCCGAATGCAAAAGTGAGGCACAGGGTACGTTCCAAAGAGGTATATACTTTAGTATACTTGATGCCGTTAATCAGGGAGAACATATCAGATTGAGACTTACCACGGGTGTGGTATACACAGGACCCGATATGGTGAAGATTCAGGGTCTCTTTGAGGAGAATCTAATGAAAATACATTAAAGGACGGAATTCAGAGATGGGGCCGTGCTTGGAAACGCATCTATTAATTAAGCACATGGTGAGTAACTCACCGTAGTATAGCCGAGGTGTTACTGGTATGTTAGAAGATCGGAGGGGTTCCTGGTACCACCGGTACTGTGCTGTCTAACAAAATGAGACAATTACACTCATTAGACAGCTCATAAAAGCATCAACCAGTCTAACTAATTGGTTTGAAAGGGACCGAGTCAGACAACTCACCAGCAAGCCGTCTTCAGGACACGTCCCGCGGGGATCGTATTCTAGGGAGATCGAGTGAATCTAGACATAAATAAAGGTGCAGGGGCATTAGCATAAAAATGCCTGCACGGGTAGTCTAAAAGATCGTAGGAGCCCTCAGGAGTCGGGGAAGCCCGCTTACCGGTTTAAGGAGTGAATCCGGTTCCCGACGCTGCTCTCAATGGAAATGACGAGGCAGTGTTCCGGGCATCGGATTGTTACCAAGGAGACAGGGTCAGTGGGCTGCAATTTTATGGTACTCCTTTTCTGAGAAAGGGAGGGATAGGCTCCTCACAGTTAGACCTGAGGATGCCAAAAACTACTCTGTCCTGAAGAGTGCTCTTATTGAAGGGTTTGGCCTAACCACTGAGCAATACAGGTTGAGACACCCAAAAAGCACAGACTCGGGACTGGACTGATTTTGTTGATTGTGCCACTAAGGCTCTGGAGGGTTGGCTGCAGGGAAGTGAAGTCTCAGACTATACAGGATTGTACAATCTTATAATGAGAGAGCAGATCCTTAATAACTGTCAGAACCAGATGTTGCATCAATACCGTATTGACTCTGATCTGACCTCTACCCAAGAATTGGGAAAGAAGGCAGACAAATGGGTCAGAACAAGGATTAAGCAGAAACCCCTGAACCATGGTGGTGACCAGAAGAAAACAGACCAGAAGGGCGGGAATCAGAAAGATAAAGAAAAGGACCAGAAGTCTTCAGGCCCCCAAACTAGTAATAAGGAGGGTGGTTCCCAAAATGACAAAAAGAAAAAGAAGAACGATGGCCCAAAGAAACCTTGGTGTAATACCTGCAAATCAGTTTCACACTGGGGCAGTGAATGCACCAAGAAAAATCCAGTTCCTACCACTGCAGCTCCTAAAGCAACTGCACCCCCTAGTACAGTCAGCAGTGGTAGTGCACAACCTAAGGGGATAGTAGGGTTAACCTTGGGTACTGAGATGGAATCTGGCCTAGTCAGAGTCCCTACTCAGGCAGTTCTCCTATATGATGTGGACTTATCTTTGTCCACTACTGTGAGTCCCAGTAACCTGGGCAAGTATAGGCAGACGCCTTTGATAAATGAGAAACTGGCTCAGGCCTACAGGGACACTTGTGCCAGTGTCACTATGGTGACACCTGACTTTGTGGACCCTGGTCAGATTGTGCTAGGTGAGAATTACCTAGTGACCAATGCAAGCAATGCCAATACTACACATAGTGTGGCTGTTGTGAACTTCTCCTGGGGAGGGGTAACTGGCCTAAAGAAAGTTGTTGTGAGTGCAGACCTCCCAGTAGACTGTCTGTTAGGCAATGATCTGGAAAGCTCAGTTTGGTCAGAAGTGGAGTACAGGACTCATGCAGAAATGCTAGGGATTTCAGCTCATGTCCTTGCAGTGACAAGGTCTCAGGCTAAGAAGTGCCTTCCTGAACCAGTGGTGGATCTTGAAACAATAGACCAACCACAACCCAAGAGGAGGAGCAAGAGGGTTAAGGCTGTGCCTTCCCACTTGCCCCAGGTTGAGGATCAGACTTCACAGGAAGCTGATTCTGCAGTCCAAGAGGAGACTGTCTCTGAGGAACTTGAGCCTGATCAGGTTGAGTTTCTGGGGACAGTGGGACCCTCAAGGGCAGACCTGGGGCAGGCCCAATTAGATTGCCCTTCACTTGAACCCCTCAGACAGCAAGCTGCTGCTGAGGTTGCAGGGAATGCTCAAGGTGCCCATAAAGTATATTGGGATGATGGACTCCTTTACTCAGAGGCTAGAGACCCCAAGCCTGGTACCACCAGGAGGTTGGCCATACCTTTGAAGTTTAGGGGCTTCCTCCTTACCTTGGCCCATGATATTCCCCTTGCAGGACACTTAGGCCAGAACAAGACTTGGGACAGGCTTGTCCCTCACTTTCACTGGCCTCATATGTCAGAAAATGTCAAGGAGTTTTGTCGCTCCTTTGTCACTTGCCAAGCCAGTGGTAAGTCAGGTGGCACAACAAAGGCCCCCCTGATACCACTACATGTGGTGGGGGTACCCTTTGAAAGAGTTGGAATAGATATTGTGGGTCCCATGGATCCTCAAACAGCATCTGGGCACAGATTTAGACTGGTGTTAGTGGATCATGCCACCAGGTATCCAGAGGCAATACCCCTGAGGAACACAACCGCACCTGTTGTGGCAAAAGCCCTCATTGCAGTTTTCTCAAGAGTGGGCTTTCCAAAGGAGGTTCTTTCAGACAGAGGTACCAACTTCATGTCTGGATACTTAAAGGCAATGTGGAAGGAGTGTGGAGTAAACTACATGTTTACCACACCCTATCACCCACAGTGCAATGGGCTTGTGGAGAGATTCAACAAGACCCTCAAGGGAATGATAAAAGGATTACCAGAGAAGCTTAGGCGGAAATGGGACACAACCAGACGCCATAAGGGATTGTTTGGACTGATACAAGGTGGTTCCAGAATTGGAAACATCATATATCAGGCCAACTTCTCACAGCAGTAAAAGAATTGGCTTGGTAGTTTGGTCTGCCCAGTTCCCATGATGCACTGGGCCAGGGACAGACTAATTTGCATGTAGCCAGGTTCTGAGCTGGGATGGTGCAGTGAGCTAAAAAACGGTGATGGATCAAACCCTGATCTGTTGACTAGGTAGGAGTGTTCTGCTTAATTCAGATACTCCCCTTTTTCTGAATAACTTCTCACAGCAGGGCAGGTGGTGAAGAGGCCCAAGGCCCTGGCTGTAGCCCGAGAGTACTTAAAGCGCTCCAGCGCGTTGTCTGCCTTGACGCCGAATAGGTGTCAGCCATCAAATGGCATGTCCATAAGAGTGGATTGGACATCCCCTGAAAAACTAGTCGACCTCAACCATGCGTAGCGTCGAAGGGCTACCGACATGGAAATTGTCCTGCCTAGTGAGTCGGTGGTATCCAGCCCACAGCGGATGGTAAACTTTGTTGCGTCTCTCCCTTCAGCAATGGCAATGGCCCAAGCGAGTACGGCCCTGGGCCTCCTCCAGGCACTGAGGCAGTACTTGTGCAACCCTTTCCCATACGGAGTGGGGGTAACGGCCCAACAAACATGCAGTGTTTACCGAACGCATTCCCAAGCTGGAGGAAGAAAACATCTTCTTCCCAAGATGGTCCAACTTTTTGGATTCCCTATCCGGTGGAACGGTAGGGAATGCGCCCTTGGAGCTGGAGGCTTGGACCACCAAGCTCTCTGGGGTGGAGTGTTGGGAAAAGAAAGGGGGGGTCGCCTGGGGCCGGGCGGTGGCGTTGGGCAATCATCCTGTCCACAGGAGCCCCTGTGTTGGGCCTGGACCAGGTGCCCACAAGGATGTCTGTTAGGTCTTCATTAAATGGCAGCAGGGGCTCCGAAGAGCTGTGGCCGCTCTATGCAACACCACTGCATACAACACTCCCTCCTCCGTAGCCACGGTAGGAGAAGACAACATACCAAGGTCTGGTGAGGTATCCAGGCCACTGGCTTTCCCCAGTTCCTCTCTCCTGTCCCGTTCATAACCTACCTAGTCGGTTAAAGGGTCCACAGACCCCTCCCAGTCCTCCTCACCCTCCTCTGGCTGCCAATCTGGTCTCAAAAAGCCAGGGTAGAACAGTGGCACAAAAGTACCTGTTGGCGCCGGGTCCGGTGTTGGTCGATGCCGGTCCGGCTCCATGTCTACCTCAGGATGGAGGCCGAGGTTGTTGTCGGCTGGGGACACTGCTGACGCCGGCTGCAGACATGGTGCCTGTGGAATCGGTGCCGGGGAAGATGTAAAAAGTTCGACTGGTGCCGATCCGGACCCATGCCTGGATCAAAGGTGATCCTGAGGTGCCGAGGCCGAAGCCTCCGGCGTCGAAGGCCCAGGGCCCCAAGACGAGTCCGCAGGGTCTGAAGGCACGCCGGCTAAGTCGGGCTGCCCAAAGTTGGCGTGCATCGCTTCGTTAACCTGACGAAGCTGGGCTGGGGTCGCTCAGGTCCTGGGAAGGGGGGTAAACCTGGAGCCGATCCTTCGGGCTAGCACGCGGAGCCCCGGGAGGGGCACCATCTGCATCCCTTTTCACGTCGGCTAACGGACGGGGAGAAGTTGAAGAGTGACAATGCTTCTTCGACTTCTTCTTGTGCTTCGACTTACCTGACCTTGAGTGCAAAGACTTGGACGAAGAATGGTGGTGGGTCCGCAACCGGTCCCTCGACCTCCTACGTGACAGGGACCTCAAGCAGCGCGAAGCCGGGTGCCGGGCCTCGAGAAGCTTTCAGGACCGCTCCCGCAAAGACTTCGGATTCATGGTTGTCAGTCGGAGCACGGCTTGGGGTCGTGGTCGCACTCCAGAAAGAAAAGGAACACGCGGTGCGGAGCTGGCATCAGTCAGTTACAGGAACCGCAAGCCTTGGAGCCGGGCATCCCTCGTGCACCAGGAGTTGATGGACTCAAAAACTTATGTCAACAAAAGTCGAGAAAAAGTCAGTCGAAAAGTGACTGGGGGTACCGCTCTCTCTGGATCGGAGCTTGCTGGTGCAGAAAAAGAAAGAACTGAAGTCAGCGTGCGAGGGCGGCGCGCCTATGTAGCTACTGCGACGTCATACTGGCCACCACCACGCCAACAACTAACGCGGAGCCAACCGATGCCACATTCCGACGTGCAGGGGTACTGCTGACGAAAAACTTTCCGGATCCAGTCTGACACCTGAGGGTAATTCTAAGGTAAGGAATCTATAACTAACTGTTTCTTTCTGATGCTGCTCTATTATTTTGAGGAATATTGTCAAACAGCAGATCAGCTGTGTGGAATCAGAATTGAAGCAGACCAGCACCGCCTGTCTGCAGGTGCGGATCCCTGATTTATTGTAGAGCGATCAAAGTAGTAAACGTCTTTCTTTTGCTAAGCTTGCGCAAATGCAGATTATGGCACAAGGTCTTCCGGTCCTTGAGTGCATAGACGGCAGATGTTGTCTTCAGACTTCCTCTTCCAGGGTGGAAGGTGAAACAGAATTGGCATTGAGCCCAACCGATATTTTAATTATTTCTTTTTTAGTGTGATGTTGAATCCGGACACTTGGGTATGATGTGGTTTAGCTGCGACTAGCCAGTCACTTACCTTCAGTAACGATGTATCTGGTAGAGACACAGTCTAGCAGTAGATTCCTTAACTTAGAATATCCCCCAGGCGCCAGTCTGGATCATGAGATTTTTCAGCAGTACCTCTGAACGCCGGGGACGGTGTCACATGGCTACGCCCTGACGTCGTCCACTGATATGAAGTCAGTGGAGCCATATAAGTCCTTCCCGGCACGCTAATGTCAGTCTTCTACTGTGAAAACTTTTCAGCACCACAACCTGGAGCCACTACAAAAACTATGAGTGTGTGTAACAGTGTGCCAAAAAAGATAAAAAAATCTTTGAAACAGCAATGACAATAAACGGAAGGGATGAGAAACATCACCATGCATGTTAGAGAAGAACACTCCAGGGACTGAAGGGAGAGCAGAGTACTTGCCCCTAGAAACAGTCTTGCATAAGCGAAGAACCATCCCCTCCTATGAGGCAAAACAGCGATGGAAATTAGTGCTATGGGCAATGACAATCAGTCTGTAACCACATTAATGTCATTGTAATGGACAACAAGACTGCAACAACATGATTGTTAAGGCAATTGACAACATTTCTGCAACAGAGAATGTTCAACCACATCTACTATATATGACTATGTGATAGCATAGTCAAATAGACCCCAAAATTATCAGGGGAGGGAAGGGAAGGGAGAAGAAGGACGAGTCCAATCTTCACACTGGAAGAAACAGGGTGGAAGAGCGTAGATGGATAAATGAGCCCACCACCTAATTGCAAGGATGGGCGGGGAATCAACAGGTAGAGCAGAAGAAGACATCCTGACTAGGGAAGGTTGTGAAGTAGACTAACACACATGAAGACAGACACCACTGGGAGAAAGACCAGTGGCGGTGGATGTTAAGGAATCTGTGGCTAGACTGTGTCTCTACCAGATACATGGTTACCGAAGGTAAGTAACTTGTTCATCTGATAGAGACATCTAGCCACAGATTCCTTAACTTAGAATAGATACCAAAGCCATACCCCATTGGACGAGGGTCTATGACTGAAACTTACCAAATTCCAAAAGAGAACTAATCCGTCAAAAAGATTGACAAAAACAGGTGGGGACAGCAAGTGCAAGCATGGCTGACACTAGACCCATGAAGCTCTGTAAGGAGCAGTAACAAGGAAAGGCAATGGTACCACAGTCCAGCAGAGGACAGTACAAGACGTCCTTCGTCCAGGAAGGGACAAAGGGAAATCACAGAAACCAGGATGGTCAGTGCACAATGGAAGGAAATCCATAAGCTTCTGTAATGAGAATTAAAAGCCAAACTGTCTGCAGGATCCCATGGACCTGCAAAAACAAAGCAAGTCCCAGAGAAGGACAAAACAACATGACAGAGTCAGAATGAGGAAAACGAGCATGCACTACATTGGATGCCAGGCATGACAGGTGTAGAGACAGATGTCAACCCTGTAGAGATATATAAAACTATGACTACAAGGAGAGACATGAATGTGGATAATAGGGATACACATAAGCAGACAGTGTGGAACGTGGGAGGCACACCACACATTTACAAGAGCTCATGAAATGTAGGATCGGCAGAACACACAGTTCTGTGTCTGTCTGCCGACTCATCACCTGGTAGTCATACTGACCAACGACCCCCAGAGTTACAGTGGTAAAGGATACTGGCTGAAACCGGGCACACACATAAGGCTTGCTCTCATAAGAGAAAGAGAGAGAGAGAAAAACAGAATTTGGGGCAAAGAAACCCAAGTTACTGCAACCTGGAAGAAACAGGGTTGTGTGCCTGCTTGCAGTGTGTTTAGATAGTATGAAATTATATATATATAGAACATATATAGATATACATATGTAGATTTTTTTTAATGAAAGACAAGGGATACTCGAAGAGCATGCCCCTGACAAATACAGAAGACCGCACATTAGGTACCACCAGCACCGATATGAACCATAGCGGGAGAGAACATATGTCAACACACAGTAAGCCACATACGTATACAGTCAGAAATATGTATATATATCCATAAACAGAAACTGTATAATTGACCATGAGCATCCCTGAAAAAGGAAATTGCTAACATCGGCAGAGGCCATAAACAGAGGGACCTGAGCCCCTGCCTGGCAAGAAGGATAGGAACCTGAGTTCAGTTCCTGCCTGGAAGTGCGCAGAAAAACAGGGGGAGGGGGGGGGGGGGCAAAGGACAATGTGCAGTAGCAACACGCTGACGTAAAACCAACTGCCGACAAGGAAAACCTAGAGAGGGTCTGAGCCATGAGGGAAGACCACAGACAGAAGCCCTTCCTACCACCAGAGACTGAAGAGTAGACAATAGCACAAAGAATAGAACTTAGCCAACACTATTGTGCAGTTTTGACCAGCAGGCACCAGTGAACGTATGTGTACCCACATACGTGCCACAACTGAAATCGGAATAGAAACTGTTCCTGAAGTGGAACAGAACAATTTGCCCATATGAGACACTGGATTATGGGTAAGAAAGCCAACATAGGTAAAAGGGCCAAAGACATGAAAATTAAGATGTGAACACGCCAAGGCACACCAGTCGTGGCGTAAACAGACAATACTCTGGAGAAATCTGCCTCCACAGAGGAAGGAGACAACTATGGACCAACCGTAAAATACAAACATGTAAGCTCCAAAGAGAGCTACTAAGTGAACAAGGAACAAGGAAAACCCTGTAAGTCAAGTGGGACCAAGGGTAGCAGTATGTTATTAGAGACAGTGGTCCCCACCAAGAAAACATTAAGTCATGCACACATGCAATCAGAGCTATGTGGGTATGTATCCAAATGGAAAGAATTGTATTTATTTTAAAAATTCAATAAACACAGAAAGCATATAATATAATGTAGTGAGCAAGAAGTAGCAGGGTTTGGAAATAACCAGATTTCCAGGCCTCAGCCATTTGCTCCCAAAGTGACTTTCAGTGATGAACAAGTTACTTACCTTCGGTAACGCTATATCTGTAAGAGACATATATTAGTTATGTATTCCTCACCTTAGAATTACCCCCAGGCGTCAGACTGGATGCGCTGAATTTTTCTTTTGCAGGACCCCTGCACGTCGGTAGGTGGCGTCGGTCAACTCTGTGTTCGTCTTCGGCGTCGTGGTCACCAGACTGACGTCGGAGTATCTAATTAGAACCTGCCCCGGCGCGCTGATGTCAGTCCTTTACACAGCATTCCACGCCAGAAGTGCAGAGCCATGCAAGACACTGACCACTGGTGCACAAAACACTAGGGCCCTGAAAAAGGAGTACCTTACCCTAGAAGTCAGTTTCCACAATGAGGAGGATGGATGGGGCGGTGAGGAATCCATAACTAATATATGTCTCTTACAAATATATAATAAGGGTAGCTTATAAAGCGCTTGGTTACGCAGAAGCGTGTTCCGGCGCTACAACTGAAGAACTCTGTGCGAGGTTGGAGACCAGTGATCAGTTATCTGGAGAACAGGTATGTTTTTAGGTTCTTGCGGAAGCTGGATTCGGATGGATCGAGACGGAGATGGAGAGGGAGGGAATTCCAGCTTTTCGCTGCCAGATGGCGGAAGGAGCGTCCGCCCATACGGGCCCTTTTGACCCTAGGAACCTGAAGTAGGCCCCCAAATGAAGAGCGCAGATCGCGTGCAGGTGTATACCTTGTCACTAAGTTCTGGAGTGGGATAGGTGATTTCTTAGCCAGGATACGGTGGCATGTACAGAGGGCTTTGAATTCCACTCTGCTTTTTACTGGCAACCAGTGGAGGGTTTTGAGAGCGGCTTTGGTGTTTGATCGTTTAGGGATTTTTAGGATGAGACGGGCTGCCGCGTTCTGTATTACCTGAAGGCGATTCATAGCTTTGCAGGTGGTACCCAGGTAAAGTAGGTTGCCGTAGTCTAGGCGTGATGTCACAAGGGCGTGTACCAGTGTTTTCCGTGCTGACATAGGAAGGAGGTCAAGGACCTTCCTTATGGTTTTTAGGACGCTAAAACAGACACCTGCAACTCGGTCTATTTGGGGTCCAAAAGATAGGTCAGCGTCGAGCCATACGCCAAGGTTTTTGACTCCCTGGCGGGGTATGGGAACTTCACCCAGGCATGGAGGCCACCACGCCGATGACCAAACAGATGGGTTCCTCCCCACAACGAGCACCTCGGTCTTGTTGCCGTTTAATTTAAGGCAGTTGGTGGACATCCAGGTTGCAAGTTCTTGCATGCAGTCCCTGAAACTGTCCATCGCAAGACCGGGTGCACGCGATAGGGAGATAGCCAGCTGCGTGTCATCGGCGTATGACACGATGCTCAATCCGTGACTCACGGCAATTGAAGCCACTGGAGAGACATAGAGATTAAACAAGGTTGGGCTCAGGGACGATCCCTGGGGAACGCCCTGTCCCAAACCTATGTCTCTCGAGTAGTGGTCGCCCTGGCGAACCTGGAAGCTTCTCCCTGTCAGGAAGGATTGTAACCATTGGAGTGCAGCTTCGGATATTCCTCCATTGTTCAGACACTGTAGCAAGTTGTCGTGCGCCACAGTGTCGAATGCTGCACTCAGGTCCAATAGGATGAGGGCCATGGTGTGTCCCTCATCCACCCCCTGATGTAGGGTCTCAACTGCTGTTAGCAGTGCGGACTCTGTAGTGTGGCGGGGGCGGAATCCGAATTGGGTGTCGTGCAATAGGGCAGCCTTTTCCACGAAGTCCATTAGTTGTATATTGACCGTTTTTTCAGCCACCTTGGCCAGGTAGGGCAGGAGTGAAATTGAGCGGAGGTTGTCAAGTTTCTCAAAACTGATGGTAGGTTTCTTCCTGAGGGGCAGAACAACCGCCTTTTTCCAATCCCCAGGTACTGTCTTGGTGCTAAAAGATACATCGAGTAGATGTCTGATGTATGGTTCTAGCACCCTTAGACTATCCGTCAGGCGTTTGGGTGTAGTTGGGTCTCGAGGAGAGCCCGACTTCACCGACCTACAGATTTTTAGAAGATCTTCCGTGAGAGGGGTAACGAAGTTGGTAAGTCTTGGTTTATCTCCCCACTCCCTTGGGCTTTCAACAAAATCTGCCCCGGTTTTGGGCTGCGTAGGAAATGCTGAGTAGATATTTGTTATTTTTTCTGAAAAAAAGTCTGCAATTATGTCACATAATTCTGGCGAGCAGTCATCAGGGAAGGTAAGTAACTTGTTCATCTGAAAAAGACTGTTTGTTATGGATTCCTCACCTTAGAATAAATACCCAGGCAATACCAGCCCTGGAGGTGGGTTTGCGAACCGAGTTCACACCAGATGGTCCTGGAAAACTGAATGGCCAAAGAAGCAGGCTCTTCGGACTTCGCTGTCCAGGCAGTAGTGTTTAGTAAACGTGTGCAAAGAAGCCCATGTAGCTGCCTGGCAGACGTCATGAAGGGGGACTCCACGTCACAAATCAGTAGGGGCTGCCTTCGCCCTGGTGGAATGGGCCCACAACCCCACTAGGGTTCCTTTATTTGCCAAGGAAGAACAGATTTTGATGCAAAGAATCACCCATTGAGAGATGGTCCGAGTTTGAATGTCCCGACCTGTCTTGTCCCCCACATAGCCTGGTCATCTACCCGGAATTGCTTTGTGCGATCCAGATAGAATGAAAGAGCACATTTGAGATCCAGAAGGTGGAGCCTCTCTTCCTCTTTAGAAGGCTGCGGGCGGGAAGAAGGTGGGCAAAGGGATGGCCGGTCCTATGTGGAAACAGGTAACCACTTTGGGAAGGAAAGGCGGCCTAGTGCGAAGGACAACATTATCAGGATAAACAACCAGGAAAAGCTCACTCACACTGCAAGCAGAGGTGATGACAACCAAAAAGGCAGTTTTAAGTGTTAGAAGTCTGAGAGGACAGTTATGTAGTGGCTTAAAAGGAGCTCACATGAGATAGGTCAGAAACAGGTTCAAATCCCACTGGGGCATTACAAAAGGAATTGGAGGAAACAGGTGAGTAATGCCCTTAAAGAAGTGATTTACAATAGGGGACTTAAAAAGAGAAGGTGGTCAGGAAGTCGAAGAAAGGCCAAAATGGCTGAAAGCTAGACTTTGGGAGATCCAAGAGCAGAGCCCTGCTGGGCCGAAGAAAGAATGAAGAGGAGAACCTCTGAAAGGGGGGCAGAAAGAGGGATCCATAGCCTTTGCTGCACCATGCAACAAACTTGTTCCATCTACAAGCGTATACCGTTTTGGAGGAGGGACGCTAGGCTATGAAGATAATGTTACAGACTTCAAGGGAGAGGTTGAAAGCTGTCAACTGTCACTGCTCACTCTCCACGCAATGAGGTGGAGACTGGACAGGTTCAGGTGGAGGACCATTCGCTGCTGCTGCGACAGAAGATCCTCCCGAAGAGGCAGTCTGATCGGAGGATCGATGGCCATGTGCAGAAGCTTGGGATATCAGACACTTCATGCCCAGCCACAAGAATGACTTGGGCCCGGTCGCGCTTGATCTTCTTCAGCATTCTGGGCAGAAGTGGTATAGGCCGAAAGGCATATAGGGATACACATAAGCAGACAGTGTGGAACGTGGGAGCCACACCACACATTTACAAGAGCTCGTGAAATGTAGTATCGCCAGAACACACACGTTCTGTGTTTGTCTGCAGACTCATCACCTAGTAGTCATACTGACCAACGACCCCCAGAGTTCCACCTGCAGACGTATACCGTTTTTCTGGAGGGATGCGTGGCTGCCAGAATAACCTCACAGACTTCAGGAGGCAAGTCAAATGGCCTCAACTGTCGCCGCTAAATCTCCACGCATGGAGGTGGAGTCTGGACAGGTTCGGGTGGAGTAAAATAAACAATGTGAAAGTATCAACCCAGGCTATCTTGCAAGCAAAACACTAGCTATGTACAGAAGAAAGTTATTTTTAGTCCAAAGTGAACATGAACTATAACACAACAATAAACTTGATATCAAAAATAATTTGTTTTAATTAAAAAAGGATTGATTTTTACAACTAAAGTTTTGTATACACGATGAATTGATACAATGAAACAGATATTCTTTATAGGTAAAACATATAGGTTCATAGGTTAAAAAAACACTGCAAGGACAATTGTGTTTTGTCCTATCTAGTGTTGCTGTGGCTGTAGTCTTTCAGTCAAACTTCAGGAGGAAAGTCAAATTGCCTCAACTGTCGCCGCTAAATCTCCACGCATGGAGGTGGAGTCTGGACAGGTTCGGGTGGAGGACTGTCCCCTGCTGCTGCGACAGAAGGTCCTCCCAAAGAGGCAGACGAATCGGGGGATCGACTGACATGCTGAGTAGCTCGGGATACCAATACCTTCGTGCCCAGTCCGGAGCCACAAGGATGACTTGGGCCCTGTCGTGCCTGATCTTCTTCAGCACTCTGGGCAGAAGTGGTATAGGCGGAAAGGAGTACAACAGACCGCAGCTCCACTCGCGACGAAAAGCGTCTCCGAGCGAGTAACGCCTTGGAAATTCCAACGCGCATAACTGTTGACATTGCGCGTTCTCTTCTATGGTGAATAGATCTAACCAAGGCTCTCCCCACTGCTGCCATGCGCAACGTCCGAGTTCTGACGCCATTCGTGATCCATCATGCACCTGCGGCTGAGTTCGTAGCGTTCAGGGAACCTGCCAGGCGTTGAACCACCAGGGTGACGCCCTGGCGTTCCAGCCTTGTCCACAGACACAGAGCCTCCTGACAAAGGGTCCACGACCCCACCCCGCCCTGTTTGTTGCAGTACCACATGGCGGTGGTGTTGTCCGTGAACACCTGCACTACTCTTCCCCGGACAGAGGGAAGGAATGCCTTCAGTGCAAAACGGATTACCCGCAGCACCAGAAGGTTGATATGGAGCCGGGACTCTGCCGGACACCAGAGGCCACTGATCTCCCTCTCCCCTATGTGGCCCCCCCAACCCAGAAGGGACGCATCCGTCACTACCATGTGCTTCGGTTGGGGAAGGGAGAGAGATCTGCCGCTGACCCAATCGCGGTCCGTGAGCCACCACTGTAACTGTCTTGCAGCGCCCTCGGAGATCCGGACATGGTCGGACAGGTTGCCCTGATGCTGTGCCCACTGAAACCTCAGGTCCCACTTCAGAGCCCGCATCCTCTACCTGGCGTGATACACCAGAAGGATGCAGGAGGCCATCAGCCCCAGGAGCCGCAGCATCAACCTGACCGAGACTCGGGTTAAAGGATGAAAGATCGGAATCAGAGCCTGAATATCCCGAACCCGCTGTTCGGGAGGATAAATCCCAAACTGCGCCGAGTCCAGAACTGCTCTGATGAAAAGGAGCCTCTGAGAGGGACAAAGGTGCGACTTCGGCACGTTGATGGAGAACCCCACCGAGTGTAGGAGGTCGGCCGTAGTCTGGAGGTGGGAGATGACTGTTTGGGGCTAGCCCGCCTTCAACAACCAATCGTTGAGATAGGGGAAGACTGAAACCCCTAATCTGCGCAGATGAGGTGCAACCACCGCCATCACTTTCGTGAACACTCGTGGGGTGCTGGTAAGGCCGAAGGGGAGCACGGTAAACTGAAAATGCTGGTGGCCTACCGTGAACCGCAGGTAGCGTCAGTAGGCCGGCAGGACGGGGATGTGAAAATAAGCGTCCTGCAGGTCCAACGCCACCATCCAGTCTCCACGTTCTAGGGCACCTAAGACCTGAGCCAATGTCAGCATCTTGAACTTCTTTCTGAGGAAGCCGTTGACGTTCCGGAGGTCCAAGTTAGGGCGTAGGCCCCCTCTGCCCTTTTTGGGTACCAGAAAGTAGTGGGAATAGCAACCACACCCTACTTCTGGCCCAGGAACATGCTCGATGGCCCCCTGGCCAAGAGGGCCGCAACTTCCTCCTGCACAAGTTGCAAGTGATCCCAGACACACGGTGGTATTGCGGTGGCATGACTGGAGGGGTCGCCTCGAAGGGCAGGGAGTAGCCCCTTCGGACGATCTGAAGCACCCACCTGTCCGACATGATGGAGCGCCAGTGAAGGAGGTGATGGCGAGCCCTGCTCCCCACTGGCGTTGTATGGGCCTGAAAGCTCGGACCAGGAGGGTTTTGAGGCGGATGCTGTGGGAGTGGATGTGGACTGGCCTCGCCGCTGTCCCCTGGCACCGCCACGGCGGTTACCACATCCGCCACCGCGCTGGAATTGAGTTTGCAGCCCGTGGCTCAAAGGACATGAGGGGGCGCCCCTTCCTTGGCCACGAAATGAGTGAGAGGCAGAAGGTTGCTGGCGCTGGCCCGACAGGCCCAAGGACTTGGCCGTAGCCCTGGAGTCCTTGAAACGCACTGTCTGCCTTGTCGCCAAAGAGGCGACGGCCATCAAACGGCATGTCCATGAGCGTGGCCTGGACATCAGCCGAGAAGTTGGGGGACCTCAGCCAGGCATGGTGGCGAACCACCACCGTCGTGGAAATTGCCCTACCTATCGAGTCCGTGGTATCCAGTCCACATTGGATCGAGTACCGATCCGCATCCCGCCCTTCCGCAAGCCCTTGAGCGAGTTTGACCCGGGCCTACTCCGGGCACTGTGGCAGCATGTCCGCAACCGTATCCCACAGAGAATGGGTGTAACGGCCCAAAAGGCAAGCAGTGTTAACTGACCGCAACCCCAAACTCAGTGAGGAGGACAGCGTTTTACCATACTGGTCATACCTTTTGTATTCCCGATCAGGTGGAGCAGTCGAGAATGCGGCCTGAGAGGTTGAGGCCTGGATAACCAGGCTCTCAGGGGTGGGGTGGGTAGACAGAAAGCTATGGTCGCCGGGAGCCGGGCAGTGGCGTCGGGCCACGTTCCTATCTACAGGGAGGCCTGTAGCCGGCTTGGACCAAGTGCCCAACAGAACGTCCGTGAGGGCCTCGTTAAACGGCAGCAGAGGCTCAGAGGAGCTTGCCTGCGGTTTGAGGACCTCAGTGAGGAGGTTAGTCTTCACGGCCGCGACAGGGAGCTCAAGATTCAAGGCCTTGGCTGCCCTTGTCAACACCACACTTTAAGCAGCCCCCTCCTCCGTAGCCACGTTAGGAGGGGAGACAAAGCCAGTGTCGGGCAAAGTGTTGAGACCACTGGCTTCCCCTAGCTCCACTGTCGAGTCCTGATGAGACTGACACTACCGTGCCAGAGGGTCCTCAGACCCCTCCCAGTCCACCTCGTCATCCATATCCTGGTAGTCAGGGTAAAAGGATGGAGCCGGATCATAGAAGTATTTCTCCTCTCTCGGCGTCGAAGGCGGCGCCGGTACTACACTGGATCCGGATCGGGGGCGGAACCGGGGATGACGTCGTCCGGAGACGGTGTCGTGGGCGACACCCTAGGGGTCGGCGCCGGTGGGGGGTCGTAAGGTCAACCGGCGATGACCCGGATCCAGGCCTGGATCCCGCGGAGTCCTGCGGTGCCGGGGCCGGGGCCGGGGCCGAAGCACCTGATGGTGCCGGGGCTGGAGCCGCTGGCCCGCCAGGACTCCCAGTCGAACCCGCTGGATTTTTTGGGCTTGTTTTCTTTTTTCTTTCCTCATTTGTTCATATATTGAACATTTCAACCATATTAAAAGACATAGGATTTTTTTCCCTCTCCCTCCTATCGGCCTGATATTTGCAGGCTAAATTCTAATTTGACCTTTTTCTGTTGAAATCTCAATTTAAATGATCAATGCTCTAACTTCTTGCTCTGAACTTGTTGAACTCCAGGATCTCCATAAACCTCTGTCCGATGGACTGACCAGGGGTAGGTGTAGTGAGGTCATAGAATTAACTGCAGACATTGCTAAGTTAACATTAGTTTGTTTATGCTTGGCAGCCATCTTGCCGCTTTTGCGCATGCTACTACATGCCTTTATTCTTCTGGATAAACTGCTGCTGCATTTGTGCATGAGAACTGTCTACCATTCACACATTTAGATGTACACCATACTCCTAGTCTGCACAGCGTGTTCAAGGTTGAAAAACAATGTGTGTTGATTCACTTTGGTCAGTCCTGCACCCATAGACACAACATAGAGCACAGCTGCACTATTGAAAGTTGAGTGCTTTTAATATGGCATTGCTTGCATGAAAAGTCACTTGGAGAGATTCATTCCAATGAAGAAGAGCTGTGCTTGTCCTGAGATGTGATTCCGTGCATCTAAACTTAGAGGTATGGGGTCCCCCTGACAAAGTCTAGAGTTCTTCTATAAATATAATAAACTAGCTTGTAGCACGGGGAGAGTGGTAAGGTGCTGTAGCCCTGTTTCCACTATAATTAAAAAAAGGATTGCCCCGTTTGTGCTTTATGGAATTATAACCATGCTGATTATATTGTTCTTATGCATTTCGCTGCTTGTGTTGGATAGTATACTGAATTGTAGAGCACGTTAGTTAAAATAAACATTTTAAACTATATCATGTCTCTATTTACTCACGTTGTGGAAAAGAAGAAGTGTTCTTCTTCCCGCGACTCATGAGAGAGACGGAGTGACATGTTCTCGGATGTCTAATCATTGGTAGCTTCGCTGTAGCACGAAAAACGAATGAGACACTATAGCTAGTCGGATTGGGGTTCTGGGTACTGAGGTGGGTTTTCTGGTACACCGATACACACCGAGGTCCTGGTTTCCTGCGCATAGTTTTGTGTATGTGCAGAATCCCTGTTACAGAAGGAGAACTTGGGGATTAAGTTCCCACTAGTGAATTTGCCGTCTCTTTCTATTAAGAAAGTCGGCAATTTGATTGTTTACTCTTGGGAGGTGTTCTGCCAGAAGATAAATGTTGTGATGTATCACCCAATTCCAAATGGGTTAAGCAAATCTTGACAGTTGGAGAGAGTGTGTCTCTCCCTGCTTTTGCACATAATACATTGCTGCCATGATATCTGTTCGGACTAGGAAGGCTTTACGTGTAGGGTAAGTTTGAAAAGTTCTGAGTGCTAGAAAAACTGCTAGAAGCTCTAGATAGTTGATGTGGAGACTTTTGTGTTTGTTGCTCCACAGGCCTTGTATTGTGTAATCTTAGAGATGAGCACCCCAACCTGTGAGAGATGAGTCTGCTGTGAGCACGGTCTGTGGAATAGGGTCGATGAAAGGCTGTCCTTTCAACAAGTTTTGTAGGTTCCATCTCTGCAGAGAGCTATGGGTTTGGCCGTCCACCAACACTAGATCGGTTAATTGACCCTGTGACTTGTTCCACTGAAGTGGTAAGCACTCTTGTAGTGGACGCATATGAAGTCTTGCATGGGGTACAATTGCGATGCAAGATGCCATCATTCCTAGCAGTTGCAGGTACACTCTAGCTAGTAAGGCTTGGTTAGACTGAAACTGTAGTATTAGAGCCTGAATATTGTCAATTCTGGCTACATTGGGAGAGGCTAGAGCTTTGACTGTGTTTAGAGTGGCTCCTAAGTAAGACTGCATCTGTGACAGATGAAGGAGGGATTTGTGTGCATTGGCAGTGAAACCTAGTTGATGAAGTAAATCTATTGTGATTTGTGTGTGTTGTAAGCAATTTTGATAAGTGCTCACTTTGATGAGCCAGTCGTCTAGATAGGAAAAGTCATGACTATGTTGTCTTCTGAGATGAGCCGCGACTACAGCCAGACATTTGGTAAATACTCTGGGCACTGTAGTGACTCCGAAGGGAAGTACTTTGAATTGGAAATGCTTGCCTGCTACAACAAATCTGAGATATTTGCGATTGGCCGGATGAATTGGCACATGAGAATAAGCGTCTTTCAAGTTTAGAGTAGACATAAAATCGGCATTCTGTAAAAGTAGAAGTACCTGTTGAAGGGTTACCATGTGAAAGTGTTCTGACGGTATATAATGATTTAACTCACTGAGATCCAGAATAGGTCTTAGGGAACCGTTCCTTTTGGGAATGAAAAAATACAGAGAGTAAACCCCTGAGCCCTGGTACTATATGGGAACCGGCTCTATAGTTCCTTTCAGTAAGAGAGATTGCACTTCCTTATTGAGCAATTTTAGGTGTTCTGGAGACAATTTGTAAGGTTGAAGTGGAATGTTTGGGGGATTACTGGTAAGCTCCAGGAAATAACTATGTTGGATAATTCCAATTACTCATTTGTCTGTTGTTATAGACTGCCAAATAGGGAAACAATGTTGAAGTCTTCCCCCACAGGTGTGGTGGAGTTGGGGAGTAGTGTGGGCAAGTCACTGCTTATTAGGGGAAGGGGAGTTACGATGTGTGATGCCCTTACCCCTCCCTTTAACGTTGTTCCCTGTATAACCTCCTCAAAGAAATCCTCTTGAGGGAGAGGATTGGTTGTTACCTTTGTAGGTAGGTGTACTCTGGTCTGGGATCTGGTTTTGGACCCCCCTCAGTAAAAGGAACAACAAAAGGAGCTTCTGTTTGAAGGAGACTGGAGTGCTCCCATGGACTTGACCAATTCAGTGTCATTTTTTTCCCAATGCCTGATCTACTTCAGGACCAAAAATATGTTTCTTGTCAAATGGTGTTTTAAGAATGGATTGTTGGACCTCTGGCTTGGACCCAGATATCCTTAACCAAGCATGTTTCCTAAGCAAAATGCTAGTGTTGCCCTCTCTAGCCGCAGTGCCAGTGCCATCTAGAGCACATCTTATGGAGGAATATGAAATTAGCTTACCCTCATTTACTAAATCCTGCACTTTAGATTTATGCTTGTCTGGGAGAAATTAAAGCAGTTGCTCAACCTCATCCCAGTGTGCCCTATCAAACCTGGCTAGAAGGCCTTGTGTAATTGTAATGTGCCATTGATTTACAGCTTGAGCAGCTTTCTGCTTGCCAGAAGCGTCTATTAATTTAGACTCCTTATCTGGTGGAGAAGCAGCCCCTGATGATTGGAAATTACCCTGTTTACGAGCATTAGACACTACTAGTGAATCTAGTGGCAACTGGCCCTTGATAAATACTGGGTCTGTTGTGGAGGTTTTATGCTTCTTGTCAACCCTAGGAGTACAGATGCGTGCTCGTACTGGTTCCTTAAAGATTTCATCAGCATGTCTCCATGCCCTTAATCATAGGAATTGTTTGTGACGACCTATCTGGGGATCCTACGGTTTCAAACAAAAAATCTTCTAATTCTTTGTGTAGTGTCACCCCATGATATTGTACAGCTGTGGCAATGAGTTTCTGGTGGGATACATTGTCGTCTGGAGGAGATGACTTGGCTGGGTAAAGGTCTGCTGGAGGATCTACTGTATAATCCGTCCACTGATCTATTCATAAATGTGTCCACCCATCATTGCCATCATTGTGATCGTGGTGATATTGGGGAGAATACTGAGGTGTACTTTGCAAAGGATTTGAAGGTGGAGAAGGAGGTGGTGGAGGGGATGAGGATGGTCGATGAAAAGGACTGGTAGCAACAGATTTATTCTCTAAAGGAATCTTGTAAGGAGTGTCCTCATCAGAAAGTGTATGTTTTAGAGGTAGCTTGTTATGAATATGACCAGTCTCAGCGTTAATATATATTCTCTTTGGCTTGGGATCCATTTTCGGTGGAACAATGTCTAAATTGAGATCCGAAGAAGCATCTTTAGATTTCAGTGCCAGTGTCTTCGGTGCCTGTACTTTTGGTGCCGGTCTGCTGGCTTTTCGGTATGGAAGCTTTCAGCTCGGAAGGCAGCTTGGCTTTTGGCATGAAGGATTTTGGCTCTGAACGAGATTTCTGTTTAGAACTGGAGGGCTTCGGTTCTGATGAGGACTTTTGCCGACCCAGCACCGAGCTGAAAGGCTTGACTGGCTGTTTTGGAACCAAGCCTGCATCGGAAACTTACTCTCGGTGCCGACCTGGGCCAGAATACAGAGGTGGTGCCTAAGCCTTGTGCTTTTTATGGCGTGATTTCAGGGGTCTTCTGTACTCACATCACCTTGTTCCTGTGGTAGTTCTTCGTCGTTGAGGTGTAGCCCAAGCTCTGAGTCGGAGTCATGCACGGATAAGGTTTCCTCCTACTCTGCCGCTGATGCCTCCACGTCTTCTTGAGAAGAATATTCACCGAAGATGTCCGGTGTATGTTCGATGCTTTGATGCTGCATCTCTCGACATCGAGCCCAACAATTGCGAAGAGTTTTCTTCGATCGAGATGATCTGCAAGTGTTGGTCTTTTTCCTTGTGCTCCGGAGACAAGCACAAGTTACTAACCCTGTGCATAGCAGTGCACGGATACTTCGCGTGAAGCTGAGGGCAGAATTTGAACGGTATATGTTCCATCGAAAAGTCTGTTCCGTTGACCGAAACAATACACGGAGAAACAGGAAACACGTACGAAACAATAC
This sequence comes from Lissotriton vulgaris, assembly GCF_964263255.1. Lineage (NCBI taxonomy): Eukaryota > Metazoa > Chordata > Amphibia > Caudata > Salamandridae > Lissotriton > Lissotriton vulgaris. The sequence goes on along the minus strand of NC_141691.1, from coordinate 1,081,136,850 downwards.
TATTGAGGGTGGAGATGATTGGGCGTCGAGGGGAACCCGAAGATCGATTTAGAACCGGAGCGCAGCAATACACATCCGAAAAAGATGGCGGAAAAAAACAATCTAACAATGGAGTCGATGCCCATGCGCACTATCACTGAAAGGAGGAGTCACTTTACCTCGAGACTAGGAAAGACGACTTTGAAGAAAAACAAGTAGCAAACATCCAGACCCAGCACTAGATGGCAGGAGTGTGCAAAGCAAGTGTATCTACAGCACACAGTCCTCGAACACATTTTCGGTAGCCTGGTAAAATCTGATAGAGCTTATCTGGACTTCTAATTGGCACAGAGTTCATATAAATAAACGGAAACTACCCAGAGACAACGGAAGGCTAGGTGCACCAGATCCCAAATATTATTATTTAGAGGCATGACTGAAATGAGCAGCTAAATAAACATAGGGCAAACACAGAGCAAAAACAGACATGACCCAAAATCAATTACATACTGGCAAACTAACTTGCCCTTTGATCAGTAGAGGTCTACCTAATAACAGTTATCCCATTATTTTGAGAACAGCAGTGAAATGCAGGGGTGGATGTCTTGCAAAGACCCATGCGTTTAAGATGCATGCCCTATCCATTCCACTAACTAGGCTCACTAGAGATAGGTGATATGTCTGAGGAGTTAACTACCTATTGAGATCCCACAATATGGGTCCATTTGAAGGACATTCCAGGAAACTTGTGATTGGGCAGAAAACGAACTGCAAATGCAGGGAGGATACGAAACCCAGACACATTGGTTAAATATGTGGCAGGAAGGAAATATTAGTCAAGATGGCAGAAGTATCAGAGATACAGATAGGTTGTATGCCCTGTCCCAGTGAGCCATATCATCAGAAAATCTCATTGTCCCACTGAGGAAGTCCAAGTAGAAAGAATGCAAGATCCCTAGCTGCCCAGCCTCGAGCCATGACAACTTAAAAGCCAACCCCACAACTGTTGCTCAATGAGAGGTCTGCTAGGAGACCAATAATGACTAATGGTTGCTGCAGTATCGTCACCCAAATCTGCCCAGGCAAGTCCACCCCCTTCCTCATGGGCCTTGGTCTGCTCTGTCGTAAAATTGGAGGGAGTCGTGGCTTTTTGAGAAGGGTTTAGTAAGCCACAGGACAGCCCAAATATTCACTGTAGAGTAGAGGGAGGAGTAGGATTGAGAATAAGTTGGTAAGTGACCCCAGAAGAGTCTGCCATCTTGCTAGTAGGGCATTTAGTATGAAAATATGTGCAGGGCACAGGAAAGACATTGTTGTGAGTGATTCAAGATGTGTAGAAGATCTGTGCAAGTTAGACTTATCAGGTGGTGGAGTTAATGAGGATGCAATGTGTTTTGGGGTCTGGGTTTTTTTGGAGATAAAACAATCAAACATGTCTAGCTGGGCTTATTATAGTACTGTTTTACTGGTCAACGTGGGCATGTTTCTTAGCTCTCAATGTGAGCTCAAATGTCTTTCTAAGCACACAACAGCTAGACCATTTAGTGGCTGCAGTAGGACTTCTATTGAGCTATATAATGGGCTCAGGAAGGAGACATAGTTTTATAATGCACTAATAGCTGAAGAAAAAGAAGGATCTTTCTGGCATTGATACCCTCACTTTTTTCCTAGTGTCAGTATGTTTTGATTGTTAACCGGAATCCTGATAACCAGGACCTCAGCAGCAGGGCTCTCTCCTCTAAATTTAATGGTAAGTACTTTGTACACCCCAATAGGCATACTGGAGTACCAATGTAAGTCCCTAGTGTAGGAGGCCGGCTATATAGGAATCACCCATGGTGAGGCACTGTGCACTGAGTCCAGGCAACCCTTAGTGATAGTGTTTAGGTATCAGAAAAACAGAGCTCTCAATGGCTAGCTGTGGAGAACAACTAAGGCTTATTCAGGAGGGGTGTAAAGCAAGTGCATTCACACTATAGTCAGTCAGTAAGCTTTTCGCATGAGAGAGACTACCAGCAGGTGAGCATAAAAATACTTTGCATTTTTAGCACACACTAGACACTAACTTGGTATATGTCCTGCCCAGGGATATCAATTACACAAAATACTTCAGAACTAGGTAAGAAGCATAGAAAAACACATTGGGCCCAACTAGGTGGCCAAACCATATGCTAGAGTAGTGGAATGTGGGGTAAGCATTAGGGATGGAGGACCCCACGGGAAACACCAAACCACCAAAGGTGAGTAGCTAGCCGGGGACCCCAAGGCACCTGGGTGCAGAGTGGTTACACAGGGTCAAACGTCCACAGGATAACACAGGGTAAGTCATGGTTGCAATGTTACATTTCTATGACCTTTCCCAAAGGACCTCGAAGGATCTACTTCAATCTAGGAAGGTTAAAGAACCACTCTACCTGCAAAAACCCCGGGAACCAGGATACCTACACCAAGGAGCCCAGGTGCATGCATAGGGATGGAGTGGTGTCAGAACTGCCAGTAGACGCCAATTGAGGTTCCTGGAAGATCAGCAGCTACTGAGTATTGTGGACCAAGCAGGTGGAACCAGTATGTGTAACACAGACAAGAATGGCCTGAAAACAGAGGGGGCAGAGTTCAATCTACCCGGAGGCACTGGATTACAATACCAGCCATGACTGGAGTTTCTTGCTGTAGCACAGTAAGGCTACAGCACCAGTGGAGCCGAGATGACGATGCAGGATCACTGGAGAGGTCTATGATCTGTCCCACGCCGATCGACGAGTGCAGAAAGGTCAGTAACTGGCAGGACCACCAACAAGCCTTGGCAAACAAAGGTTCGTGGGCGAAGCTCCAATGTTGCAGACCAGCGAGGTCTGTGGGATTAACACAGCAAGGGTAAGCCAAGGTCGGCACTCAGCACGCAAGAGAGCAAGCAGGAATTGATGGAGCCCTCTTTGGGACCCTCTGACAGCAGGCACAGGGAGTCACAGGGAAGCCTCAAAAGCACACAGGAGACGAAGGTCCACCATGCAAAGGATGAAGGCAGGATGTCGTTCTTAGAGCAGTGCAGTTCTAGAGGCTGAAGCTTCTTGGAGCTTGAAGATGTTTCATAAGGAGAGCCAACAAGCTGTGGCACTGCAAACGGAAGTTGTGCAAAGGGATGCGGTTCACGTTGGCAGGACAGTGACTACAGTTGCTCAAGTTGCAGGGAAGACTGGTCAGACCTGTGGAGAACCAACAAACCGGCACATGTTGCAGAGTGGGGTGACATCCTTGGGACAACAGGATCAGCAAACAGGTCGTCGATGAAGAAGTGCCTGTGGATGCAGGGAAGTGATTCCTTCACTCCAGGGGAGATACCTTCAGGCTGGGATGCAGGCCGAATCCTTGGTAACTCAGAGTATGCACATGCACAGATTTGCAGACCTCGAAGAAACACAGGGACAAAGATGCAGCAAGATTATTCCAGCCAAAAGCCGTTTTGTCTTTGGTCATGGCTTGAAGAACAGCAGAGTTCCAGGGTCCACCAACAGAAGAGTCATCATCATCAAGAGTTCTTTATTCAGTGATTAAAAAACACCATAAAAGCACATGTATACAAACAGTTAAAATACCATTAAATCATTATCAGAACCCCGACTGCAATTACATGCTGGATTTAAAAGAGACTAGCAAAGAAAATTCATTATAATAAAAACAATCAGGCCTATCCTCTAGTTACCCTCAATCGCACCTCTACTTTGATAAAATTCATGATACAACATAATGTTAGGGGGTCAATCGCCTTTTGTAAAAAAAGTAAAGCGGCTTTGGCATGTGTCAATTTGGCTTGTTTTAAAATTCCTACAAGAAATCTGAGCCTAGGCATTGAGTAAAAAGAACACAAAAGTACAAAATGAAGGGTGTCCTGCGGAGACCTATTGTCGCAGCCGCAGGCTCCCTTCTGCTCAATTAAAAGTGTAAAACCTGGTGGATCCGCCAGTAAATATGGTAACAAATTGAGCCTAAAACGAGATATTAAAAACCTGTCCTGGGCGTTATACATAAGTTAGAGGTACGGCTCCATTCCCTCAGTGCTTTTGACAAGGCTATGGGCGCTCACAGTACATTTGGTCCCTTCAACCTCTGTTCTATGTGTGGATCTATGGGCCAAAAAGGATCTCTTTATAATCAGCTTATCTTGAGATACAATTGCCGTGGGATTTGTGAAAAGGTCCATATGACCGTGGCTTTCCAAACTAGTCTTTACATAATTAAGCCATGGTATACTCATACTTTTATCCCTTCCCAGGTAATCACCTAGGATTTGCCTACTCAAAGTCACCTCGGGATTTATCCAAATTTTTAACCGGGCCAAAATAGGCCTAAGCTTAACCAAGTCTTTAAGATATGGCCTCCCTAGTTCTCTGTGGGCTATTACAGCTGGGGTGCTCTGCGGGATTTTCAAAATTGATTGTAGGAATTTATTTTCCTCCCGCTGTAATTTGTTAATATTCGCAAAGCCCCATACTTCAGCCCCATATATGGCTTTGGAGCAACAAATAGAGCTATAAAGATTCATTACTTGTTCAGGAGACCTTTAGACAGGCTTCAGATGACAGCCATTCAGATCTTGAAGTTGTTGTTGGGACGAATCTAAGGACCCATCCTTATGGAAGCTCTTTAGTAGCCCTAGAAAGTACGTCTTCTCTGGTGACCTACATTTTGAAGGGGATCAGGGACACTACTCAGCTGTCCTAGCCATTCAGATGCTACAATGGGTCAAGATTCAACATGGCAGAATCAAGTGGCCACCTGGAGGATTTCAGGGCATTTCTCTAGGGTGGAGCTGGGCAGGGGGTGGACACTCACTGTCCTTTGTGTGGTTTCGTGCCAGAGCAGGAGCCAAGGGCTCCTGACTTGGGCAAAACTGGTTTATGGATGGAGGGCATCAAATGTGCCCTTCAATGCAGTCTGTTGGAGCTCAGTAGCAAGACCCCCCTACCCAATTATAAAGGAGAGGTTGTCATACTTCTCCTTTGCAATACATCCTTTGTTCAGCTTCCCCTGCCTGAGTTCAGCTCATCAGCTGGAGGGCAGAACACTATCTAGGGTTGGTAGCAACATGGGCTAGCAGGCAGACCTTTAAGGCTATACAGGTAGGTATGGGGGGGGGGGGTCCTGTAAGGAGCCCCCCAGTATATGGTATCATGCAACTAACACTGGAATCTGTGTAGTTGCCTGATTACAACATATTTGATACAAACATGACCAGGTTCGGGGCAGCCCTTCTGCAGTTGCACATCTCGACTTGCCAGTGTCCACTACTTACCTTATAATGGCTGTCCCGCATTGACAAAGCCAATAAAATGGAGTCCGGGGTTTGTACGGATACCTCTGCAAGTGCAGGGGTACCCACACACGTAGAAACATGCACCCTGCACTTTCACTGAAGGGCCTACATTAGGGGTGACTTATAAGTGAACAATGCAGTGGCTGGGAAATCTTATATCTATTGTGAAAGGTGCAAGCACCATTTCACGTAGAATGAAATTGCTGGCTCTGCAGATAAAGTTTGCATGGTCTCCAATGGGTAGAATAATACATGATGCAGCCCACAGGAATCCCCTGGCGTACCAATGCCCTGGATACCTCATTACCATATACTTGGAACTTCTAATGGTACCTCAGTATGCCAATTGTGGGGTGTACAAAGTACTTAACAGAGAATTTAGAGGAGAGAGCACTGGGATCCTAGTGTGTGGGTACCCCTACATCAACAGAGGTACCCCCACAAACCCCAGATGGCATTCTCTGGGCTTTGTAAGTACAGGACAGTCATTTTAAGGTCTATAGTGGACACTGGCAAGTCGAGATGTCCAACTACATAATGGCTGCTCCGAACCTAGTCATGTTTGGTATCAAACATGTTTGAATTATGCAACTATACCGATTCCAGTGTTAGTTTTATGATACCATCTACTGGAGGGCTCCTTAGAGGACCCCCTAATATATTCCTGTGTAGCCCTCCAGGGTATTCTGTAAAGCCTATGCTGCTGCTGACCCTAGACAGTATTGTGTCCCCCTGTTGATGAGCTTAACTCAGGTAGGGAACCTGAACAAAAGATTTCCTGCGAAGGACAGTTGAGAGCACCTCTCTTTTAGAATTAGGTTAGGGTACTGGCGTTTCAAAGAGCCACCAGACTGCATTGAAGGGCACATTTGGTGCCCTCCTTGCTTAAATCAGTTTTGCCCAGTTCTGGAGCTCTTTGCTCCTGCTCTGGTGCAAAACTATACAAAGGACAGTGGAGTGTTCACCCCCTGCCCAGCTCCTGCCTAGGGAGATGCCCAGAGCTCCTCCAGGTAGTCACTTGATTCTGCCATATTGAATTTTGACCTCTGGGAGCATCTGACTGGCTAGACCAGCTGAGTAGTGTCTGTGACCTACCCTGATAGGTGGGTCACCGCATAGGAGGTCCTACCCCTTTTTAGAGTTAATGGTTCCCCTGAGGGTGGGTCTTTAGATTTGTCCAGATAACACCTTAAAGGACAGACTGCCTGTCTTCCTAAGTGCGTCCAAAGACTCTTCTGTTGGTGGACGTGAACTCTGCTGTTTTCTCGAGCCAGGACTAAAGACAGGACTGCTGACTGAAGACTCCTGCTGCAACTTTGTCACCACGCTTTTCAAGTTTCTACAACTTAGTGGCCGTGCATTCTCTGAGTCAGCAAAGAATCTGCTGCATCCAAGCCAGAAGGAATCTCCCTTGGAGTGAAGGAGTCACTTTCCTGCATCTACAGTCACCTCTACGTCGGCAACCGGTTTACTGATCCTGTTGTCCCACAGACATTGACCAGCTCTGCAACAAAGGTGGTAGTTTGTTACTTCTCCAGAGGCCTGACCAAGTCTTTCCTGCAACTTGGCCGACTGTAATCCAGACAACGGGAACCACCTCCCTGCGTACTGCATCCGTTTGCTGTTGCCAAGGCTCGTTTACTCTCTTCATGGAAGATCTTCAAGCCCAAAGAAGCCCAGCCTCCAGCATTGTACAGCCCCAAGAAAAACATCCTGCCTGCATCCTCTGCTCCATGGGCCGCCATCTTCTGTGTGCGGCTGATGCTCTCATGCGATTCCCTGTGCCTGCTGCCAGGGGGTCCTCAGGGGGGTCTCCAACTATTCCTGATGGCTCTTCTGGGTGTTGGCTTACCCTTGCAGGGTTAGTCCCATTGACCCTAATGATCTGCATCCAAGCATCGTTTTCTTCAACCTGACTTGCGGCTGCCAAAGCTTTTTGGTGCTCCTGCTGGCCACTGACCTTTCTGCATTTGTCATCCATCGTGGGACAGCTCGTGGACAGGTCCTGTGCTCATGCATGATCGCCTGGGCTCCACAGCTGCTTCCTCATGACCATTATGCTTCAGCAAGCACCTATTACAAAGCATTGTGCTCCTGTATCTCCTGGACACCTCGGGTGGTTTGGAGTCCGGCCCCTCTGCTTTCAAGTACTTCTCTTCCAGAATCCACGTTTGGGTTGCATCGTCCTGGTACATGATTCGTTGCAGCAGCTGGACTTCTCAGATCCTCCATTGGTTCCTATAAGCGATCTAACACCAATTTGCCCCTTTGCAACCGGGCCCCCTGGTAAAAGTATCCTGGTTTCCTGGGTATCTACAGATGGGATGGCTCTTCAAATTTTCTTGATCCAATTGGTGTCCTTGGGGTCCTTTAAGAAGGGTCCTGAAAAAAGAAAATACCAACCACAACTTACCCTGTGTTATCCTATTGACGTTTGACTAGGTGTAGCCCCTTTGCACCCGGCCACACTGGGGTCCCTAGCTACTCACCTTTATGGGTTACTTGCTTCCCCTGGGCTTCTCCATCCTTGTGTAGCAGTCTCATTTTAGTACTTACCTCTTAGACCACTTTCTTAGTATATGGTTACAATATCTATGACCAAGTCACCTTTGAGTGAATTGAAGGCAAAGTGAGGGTTAGGCCTGGATGAAGACAACATAGAATGGGCCTACATTCTATGTGACACACACAAGATATCCAGAAGTGCACTATTTAAGTTAACATAGATTCATTATGTGCATATGACAAATGTTACCTCCTGAGGCTACGTACAATGTCTAGTGATGTCACTTTCAGTTTCCCTAGATGTTTGCAGGATGAAGCTGGGTTCAACCATATGGCCTGGACTTGCCTATGCCTTACACAATTCTGAGGTGATGTGTTGAGTCTTCTTGTGGTGGTGGCTGGTAGATGGGACTAAACACTCCAAAGTGTTATTTGGACATATCCCTCAAACTAAAACTGGGAAATCAAGCTCTGGATTCCTGGGCACAGCACACCTATTCCCAAAAGAGCTCTAGACATGTTCTGGGACTCTAATTTCGTTCTCCACTTTTAGTTCAATGTAAGACCTAGATTATAAGCTGGGCTGAGATGGAAAGTTCCACCAACTGCAGAAAGGAGTCCCAAGCGTTATGGAAAAAAACACTTACAGGGCAACTTGAGGAAATATTGATTACCTTTCTCTCTGACCACAATAATAAACCTGATTAATGGTAAGAAATCAACTTAAAACGGGTGATATGTGGTTATACTACCCAATTGGATAGAGGTGCACATTTTGGCATGGTCCCCAGTAGCAGCGTTCTTTCTCTAAACTGTACCATTGTTCCATACTTGGCACCCTTTTAGGATCCCTGTAAGTCCCTAGTAAGTGGCTATCTCTAGTACCCCGGGCCTTGGAACTAAAGAACAAGTTACTTACCTTCAGTAACGATATATCTGTAAGAGACATTAGTTAGTTAGATTCCTTACCTTAGAATATCTTCAGGCATCAGGCTGGATCCGGAAAGTTTTGCGTAACAGTACCCTTCCTTGTGCGTCGGTACGCGTCGTCTGTCGTCGGAGTCGTTAGCGCCGGGATGATGTCATCAGAGTACTTAGACGCCACCCTCACGCGCTGACGTCAGTTCTTATACACAGCTTTCCGCGCCCGAAACGCAGAGCCATGATAAAAACTAACTCTGGTGCCATGAAACTAGGGCCCTCAAAGGGATGAACCTTAACCCTAGATGTCGGTTCGCAGAACGGGGAGGATGGGTGGGGCTGCAAAGAATCTAACTAACTAATGTTTCTTACAGATATATCGTTACCGAAGGTAAGTAACTTGTTAATCTGAAAGAAACACGTTAGTTAGATTCCTTACCTTAGAATAGATACCCCAGCAATACCAACTCCGGTGGTGGGTCTGCGAACCAATAATCACACCAGAAAGTCCTAGAGAACGGAACGGCCAAAGAAAACATCTCTCCTGACTTGGCTGTCCAGGTAGTAGTGTCTAGCAAACGTGTGCAGCGAGGTTCACGTAGCTGCCTGACAGATGTCCTGCAAGGGGACTCCCCAACCCAGGGCAGTAGTAACCGCCGTGGCCCGAGTGGATTGGGCCCTCAGCCCAACAGGAGGCTCCTTTCTCGCCAAGAAGTAGCAAACCTTGATGCACAAGACAACCAAAAGAGAGATGGTTCGTTTGTGCACCGTCCGTCCCTTCTTAGCGCCCATGTAACCAACAAAGAGTTGGTCAACCACCCGGAACTGGCGTGTGCGGTCCAGATAGAAAAAGTGCATACTTTTTGGGTCCAGACGGTGGAGCCTCTCTTCCTCTTTCGAGGGATGCGGAGGCGGAAAGAAGGTGGGCAAGGTGATGGACTGCCCGATGTGAAAGGCTGTGACTACCTTGGGCAGGAAAGAGGGACGCGTCCGCAAGACAACTTTGTCCGGATGGACAGAAAGCAAAGGAGGTTTAGAAGAAAGAGCCTGGAGTTCACTCACCCTCCTGGCAGAGGTGATGGCAACCAGGAATGCAGTCTTAAGAGTGAGAAGACGAAGAGGACAATTGTGAAGTGGCTCGAAAGGAGCACACATCAAATAAGTTAGAACACGGTTCAAGTCCCACTGAGGCATCACAAAAGGAACAGGAGGAAACATGTGAGTGATGCCCTTCAATAATCTATTTACAACAGGGGACTTGAAAAGAGAAGGCTGATCAGGAAGCCTTAAGGAGGCTGAAATGGCAGTGTGGTAGCCCTTGATAGTGCCCAGAGCACAGCCCTGCTGGGCAAGAGAAAGAAGAAAGAGGAGAACCTCTGAAAGGGGGCGGAAAGAGGATCCACAGCCTTTGCTGTGCACCATGCCACAAATTTATTCCACCTGCAGGCGTATACCGTTTTCGTGGAGGGACGCCTGGCTGCCAGAATGACATCACAGACCTCAGGAGGCAAGTCAAATGGCCTCAACTGTCGCCGCTCAATCTTCACGCATGGAGGTGGAGACTGGACAGGTTCGGGTGGCGGACCGTCCCCTGCTGCTGCGACAGACAAATCGGGGGATCGACTGACATGCTGAGTAGCTCGGGATACCAGTACCTTCTAGCCCAGTCCAGAGCCACAAGAATGACTTGGGCCCGGTCGCGCCTGATCTTCTTCAGCACTCTGGGAATAAGTGGTATAGGCGGAAAGGCGTACAACAGACCGCAGCTCCACTCGCGACGAAAAGAGTCTCAGAGCGAGTGCCGCCTGGAAATTCCAACGTGCAGAACTGATGACATTGCACGTTCTCTTCTGTGGCGAATAGATCTAACCAAGGCTCTTGCCACTGCTGAAAGAGGCCTTGCGCCACGTCCGAGTTCAGACGCCATTTGTGATCTATCAGGCACAGACGGCTGAGTTTGTCTGCCCTGGCATTCAGGGAACCTGCCAGGTGTTGAACCACCAGGGTCACCCCCTGGTGTTCCAGCCATTGCCAGAGGCGCAGAGCCTTCTGACAAAGGGTCCACAAACCCACCCCGCCCTCTTTGTTGGAGTACCACATGGCGGCGGTGGTGTCCGTGAACACCTGCACTAAACTCCCCCGGACAGAGGGGAGGAATGCTTTCAGTGCAAGACGGATTGCCCGCAGCTCCAGAAGGTTAATATGGAGCCAGGACTCCGCCGAAGACCAGAGGCCTCTGATCTCCGCCTCTCTCATGTGGACTCCCCAGCCCTGGAGGGACGCAGCCGTCACAACTACGTGCTCTGTTTGGGGTAGGGAGAGGGATCTGCAGCTGACCCAATCATGGTCCGTGAGCCACCACTGCAACTGTCTTGCACTGCCCTCCGAGATCAGGAAGTGGTCGGACAGGTTGCCCTGATGCTGGGCCAACTGAAACTTCAGGTCCCATTGCAGAGCCCGCATCCGCCACCTGGCATGATGCACCAGAAAGATGCAGGAGGCCATCAGCCCCAGTAGCTGCAGCGTCAACCTGACCGAGACTCGGGATAAAGGCTGAAAGAACGGAAACAGAGCCTGAAAATCCCGACCTCGCTGTTCTGGAGGATAAACCCGAAACTGCGCAGAGTCCAGAACCGCTCCAATGAAGAGGAGCTTCTAAGAGGGGCACATGTGTGACTTCGGCACACTGATGGAGAACTCCAGCAGGTGCAGGAGGTCGGCCTTAGTTTGGAGGTGGCTGATGACTGTCTGGGGCGAGCCCGCCTTCAACAACCAGTCGTCGAGATAGGGAAAGACTGAAACCCCTAATCTGCGCAGATGAGCTGCAACCACCGCCATCACTTTCGTGAACACCCGTGGGGTGCTGGTAAGGCCGAAGGGGGGCACGGTAAACTGAAAATGCTCGTGGCCTATCATGAACCGCAGTTAGCGCCAGTGGGCCGGCAGGACGGGGATGTGAAAATAAGCGTCCTGCAGGTCCAACGCTACCATCCAGTCTCCAGGGTCGAGGGCAGCTAAGACCTGAGCCAATGTCAGCATCTTGAACTTCTCCTTCCGGAGGAAGCCGTTGACGTTCCGGAGGTCCAAGATAGGGTGTCGGCCCCCTTTGCCCTTCTTGGGAACCAGAAAGTAGTGGGAATAGCAACCACACCCTACTTCGGGCCCAGGAACGCGCTCGATGGCCCCCTTGGCCAAGAGGGCCGTAACTTCCTCTTGCAGAAGTTGCAAGTGATCCCCTGACACACTGTGGTACTGCGGTGGCATGGCTGGAGGGGTTGCCTCGAATGGGAGGGAGTAGCCCCTTCGGACGATCTGCAGCACCCACTTGTCCGATGTGATGGAGCGCCAGTGGAGGAGGTGATGGCGAACCCTGCCCCCCACTGGCGTCGAATGGGCCTGAAAGTTCTGACTAGGAAGGCTTTGAGGCAGATGCTGCAGGGGCGGAAGTAGATTGGCCTTGCCGTTGTCACCTGGCACCGCCCTGGTGGTTACCATGTCTGCCACCACGCTGGAATTGCGTTTGCGGCCCGTGGCCCCCTCCCTTGGCCACGAAAGGAGCGCGAGGCAGAAGTTTGCTGGCTCTGGCCCGACAATCCCAAGGACTTGGCCGTAGCCCTGGAATCCTTGAAACGCTCAAGCGCACTGTCTGCCTTGTCGCCAAAGAGGCGACGGCCATCGAACGGCATGTCCATGAGCGTGGCCTGGACATCAGCCGAGAAGTTGGCGGACCTCAACCAGGCGTGGCGGCGAACCGCCACCGTTGTGGAAATCGCTCTACCCAGCGAGTCCGTAGTTTCCAATCCACATCGAATGGAATAACGTGCCGCACCTCGCCCTCCTGCAAGAGTGCGGACGAGTTGCCCGGGCCTCCTCCGGACACTCTGGCAGCACGTCCGCAACCGTATTCCACAGAGAGTGGGTGTAACGGCCCAAAAGGCAGGCGGTGTTGACTGACCACAACCCCAAACTAAGTGAGGAGAAATTCTTTTTACCGTATTGGTTGTACCTTTTGGATTCCCGATCAGGTAGAGCAGTCGGGAATGCGGTCTGGGACGTTGAGGCCTGGATAACCAGGTTCTCAGGGGTGGGGTGGGTCGACAGGAAGGTAGGGTGGGCCGGGCGGTGGAGTCGGGCCACGTTCCGATCTACAGGGAGGCCTGGAGCGGGCTTGGACCAAGTGCCCAACAGAACATCTGTGAGGGCTTCATTAAACGGCAGCAGAGGCTCCGAAGAGCTTGGCTGCGGTTTGAGGACCTCGGTGAGGAGGTTAGTCCTCACAGCCGCGACGGGGAGCTCAAAGTGTAAGGCCTTGGCCGCCCTCGTCAACACCACATTATAAGCAGGCCCCTCCTCCGTAGCCACGGTAGGAGGGGAGACAAAACCAGTGTCAGGCGAGGTGTCTAGACTACTGGCCTCCCCTAGCTCCTCTACCCAGTCCTGATAAGACTAGCATTCCCTTGCCAGAGGGTCCTCAGACCCCTCCCAGTCCTCCTCGTCCTCCATCCCCTGGTAGTCAGAGTAAAAGGATGGAGCCGGATCATAGGAGTATTGCTCCTCTCTCGGCGTCTGAGATGGCGCCAGGCGGCTCCGATCCGACGCCGGATCCGGACCGGGGTGGGACTGGGGTGACATCGTCCGGGGACGGCGTCGGGGGCGACACCCTTGGGGTCTTCGGCGGTGGAGGGGTCGTAAGGTCAATCGGCGACTAATCGGATCCAGGCCTGGATCCAGCGGAGTCCTGTGGCGTCGGGACCGGAGTCGACGACGGCGCCGGGGCCAAAACACCCGACGACGCCGGAGCCGCCGGCCCGCCAGGACTGCCAGTCTCAACAGTGGGGCCCGAAGGCACGGCTGCGGCATCCAACAGAGGTGCGAGGTTCCTCATGGCCATGAGGAACGCCACGATCTCCTCCGGCGTCGCACCCAGCCCAGGGACCAGCGGGTATGGGCCGGATGCGGTGCACGCGGCTCTGGCGGAGCCACGTGGGCGGTGTTGGCTGAACCCCCGGCCGCTTCGCATCGGGGGGAGTCGAAAGAGCGATGTCGCCTCTTCGACTACTTGTGCCTCTTACCTGAGGACTTGGAGCCCAACGAATGGTGTTGACTCGTCGAGCTTCGATGACTATGGCCCCGCGACCGGTCCCCTGACCTACTCCTGGACCGGGACCTCGAACGACGCAGGGCCGACTGCCAAATTTCGAGGCGCTTGCGGGACCGCTCCCGCCTAGCCTTCGACGTCAAGGACCAGCAGTCGGGGCACGACTTGTCATCGTGGTCGGGCCCCAAGCAATACAGGCACCGGCGGTGGGGGTCGGTAACCGACATCAGCCAGCTGCAGTTGACGCAGTGCTTGAACCTGGGCATTCCTACCGGCACAATATCGACTTGATGGATCAAAAAGGATCAAAAAAGTTAATAAAAAAATGACTAAAGAGTACTGCTCTCTCCGGATCTGCGCTTGCTGGTGCGGAAAAAGAAAGAACTGACGTCAGCGCGCGAGGGAGACGTCTAAGTACTCCGATGACGTCATCCCGGCGCCAACGACACCGACGACGGACGGGGAGCCGCAGACGATGCCTACCGACACGCAAGGGTACTGCTACGCGAAACTTTCCGGATCCAGCCCGACGCCTGGGGATATTCTAAGGTAAGGAATCTAACTAACGCGTTTCTTTCAGATAAGGGTTCCCAAGGACTGCAGCACAAATTGTGCCACTCAAAAGGGCCTCTTACCAAGCACATGCAAACTGCCATTGCAGCCTGCATGTCTTGGTGCAGAGAAAAATAGAGTCGACATGGCATGCACTCCTATGTTTATAGGTAAGTCACCCATACAGGAGACCATACAGCCCTATGGTGGGTTGTACAATACCACATGTGTGGGCATATCTGCGTTAGTGGACGTGTCCCTGTGATATTTAAGCATAACCTGAGTTATTACAAGTACAAAGGGAAGCCATGATGAGTATGTGGGCTGGACACTCATGTTTATGAGTTCCCCAGCTATAAGATGGCTTCGCTGTACCCCCAAGGTGTTTGGTACCTAAGAACTCATCTTGATAAACCTACACTGATGCCAGTGGGTGATTTATTAAGGAATGCACCCAGAGTGCACCTTAGAGGTGCCCCCTGAAAACATACTGACTACTATTGCGTTGACTGACTGGTTTAGACCAACCAGTTACCAAAGACAGGTTTCTGACCTCCTGAGGTCAGAGCCTTCACCATTCAGAGACCAGGAACAAAGACTGCTCTGGATGGAGGGGCCAACACTTCCTCCACGCAGGATATGCATTCCAGGGCAGGAAACTTCAAATACCCTCCCGCCTTTGTTATGTGACCCAGGCCTCTCCAGATAGCAGAGATTCCCACCCTGTCCTGCTCTCACTTTTGGCGCAAGGACAGGCGAAAACATTTGTAAGATTATGAGGTGTGCCCCCAATTAAGCCAGCACCACTCCTAGCCCAGGCCAGTTGAAGTAGACCCCACTTTTCAGAATCCTCCATCTTGTTTTGGACAGAATTAGCATTCTAGGGTCAAGGCTATGCCCACTTCCCACAAACGATGTCAACCCCTTAAACATAGGAAGCCCATTGGCCTACTACCTGTCACTCACTTTAATGAACCTACTTCAGTGGCATCCCTAAACCTAAGAACTAAGAGTCAACGGATCAAGAGAAGAAGGACGTAGAAGAGTCACTGCCTGGAGAGAACTTCAGCAGAACTGTGGACTTTTGGTGCAAAACCCTGCCCGTCCTCAGCCCTCTCTCTTGACAATTGCAACAAAGGGACTCATCCGGCCAGCTGAAGAACTACCTCAGCCTTAGGTAGCCTGCCAGCACTTTGTAAATCACCTACAGTTTCCCTTGGGTTAGAGAAGGTACTCCCCTGGCACCAACAAGCAGAGTCCGGCCAACTGTCTTGCAGCTTCCAAGCCGACCGACATCGCTGACAACCATGAGAAGGTACTCATGCTCTGGAAGGTCAGATCAGATCAGTCTCCCCAACAAAGTGTGAAGACACCAGGACCAACCGGAGTTGTGCAGTACCAACCCCCAGGGTACTGAATGCCCTGCACCAAACACCAACAGTGAGAGTCCAATCCGGACTCCCCCAGCGTCAGTACCAAGCAGCTATTGAGGAATATCAGGATCACTGAGACACAATTTGTGAGTTGCTCAGCTGACTCGAGTTTGACCCTGCCAGTTGTTTGTACTGGACCACTGTGAGAAGTTGGCCTGGCATATGATGTCCACTATTCTAGTGGGCACCTTGCACCAGTCCTTATTGATGGTAGGTTTAAGACAACCTTTATAGAAAGCTATCCTAGTGGTAGCTGTGGAGAGCAGGAATGTAAAGCAGCTCTATAATCTCTTGAATGATCAAATGAAAGTACAGCACACAAGGTATATATCAAATATATATGTATTTATTCTAAACACAACCCCTCTAGTCTCTTTATGAGGCTAGAGGCAAAACAAGAACTTTAAATAGCACAGAGTAAATAGCACAGTATATGTTTTGCCCTAGGGGCCTCACAAACCATATACTAAAATAGTGGCATAAGAACCACGTGAGGGATAGAAGCTAGGCCTAGGGCCTGTAGAACCGCTGGGGCAACCAGGAACTACCTAAGTTAGGGACGCAGTAGACCCACGGGGACGCGTGCAGTGTCTAAACACAGCCGCGAATAACCATTGACTTATATGGAGGAACAGCAAGCTACAATTTTAAAGATTAAGGACACTTCGGAGTGAACTACGATGGAACCCCTTTAGACTTAGACACTTTGAGAGTCAAGACCCATGGGAGCACCGGAGTACTCGTGTTACCTCACCAAGGGAAGCCGGGTGCATAGGTGTACTTAGATTTGGGGGTCTCTAGTTGGCACAGGTAGGTACTTGTGACAAAGAGGGACCCTCTCCTCTAGTCAGGGTAAGGGGGATTACACTCCTAAAATAACCCCTACTCTCCCTCTAGGTAGTGTGGCGCGGGCAGCCAAGGCTTATTTCAGAGGCATTGTAAATTAAGAAGTTGTGACCACATACAGTAACCCAGTGACAACACTACAAATGGACACCACACAGGTTTTATATCAAGAACAAGTAGACTTTATATAGAGTTACCACAAGACCATAAACGACAAAAATACACACTATGATTACTTTAAGATGGTAGATTTAAGCTTAGTTCAGTTCAGTTCTTAGATGCAACACTTTGCGTCAACGTACCTTAAGTTGCTTTATGCTTCCACGACAAGCAATGTCGCAGCGATGGGGAATGCGGCAAAGTTCAGGTACAAAGAAATAAAGACGTGAAGATCTTCCAGATGCGGCACGCTTCTCGGGGATGCGAGAAGTTCTCGGTTCGATGCGTGGACTACAGCGGCGACATCTACGATGCGACGGCAGCAGCTCCAGCGGTGACGCTCTTCACCCACGATGCGTGAAGCTTCAGTTCGATGCTACAACTACAGCGGCGACATCCAAGATGCGACGGCTGCAGCTCAGACAGTGGCGTGCTTCTCGGGGATGCCAGGTGCTCTTGGTTGATGCGGTGCAATGCGACAGTTCCAGCGGCGACACCCTGCTTCAGAGTTGCACCGGCAGGCACAACAACGGCGACAAGCTCCGACCTCGTTGCGAGATTCTGCTCCTGATGCGGTGCAGTGCGACAACTACAGCGGCGACACCCTCCTTCGGAGTTGCGATGGCAGCAGCAGCGACACGCTTCCTCTTAGTTGCGGCACCCTTCTCTCCGATGCGGTGCAGTGTGACAGTTCCAGCGGCGACACCCTCCTTCAGAGTTGCGATGACAAGCACAGCGACGGAGACACGCTTCTTCTCGTTGAGTCGCGCTAGTTCCTTGCGACTCGCAGTTCCTCAGAAGGCCCAAAACAGCAGCAGGTACTTCCACAAGAAATCTGGGGAGCTGGGGGGTGAAGTTTGTTGTCCCTGAGACTTCAGCAGGAGGCAAGCTCTTTTCCAAGCCCTCGGAGATCCTTCACTAGTTGAAAGCAAAGTACACAAAGTTCCTTTCTCCTCCCTTTGGCAGTAAGGCAACCACTGCAGGCCAATCCCCCAAGCAGCACTTCAGCTTGGGAATAGTCTCTTCTCAGTTTCTTCCGGTTCCTCTACTCAGTAAAGATTTCTTCTTGTAGTCCAAAGTGATCTAATTTCATGGGATCAGGGTACCAATATTTATACCCCCAAATCCTTTGTTCGCTGAGGGGAGAGGGGCCTTTGCTCAGTCCAAACCAGTTCTGAAGCACTCTGTTTACCAGACTTCTCCTTTCCTTTCACAGTGCAGGGCATGCACATCAGAAGCCCCACAGGAGGTGGAGCCAGCATTGTGGAAGGCAGGCACAGCGCTATTCAAGGTTCAGGTGCAACTCCTCCCTCACATGTAGATGCAGTTCTCTCTATTCACCACTGGGTGGCTCAGCCTGTCTCTTGGAATCCCCCAGCCCTGTCACTCCAAAAAAAACAGACAATGGAATACACAACCTAGCAGAGGCGGGTTTGAATGGTTAGACAAGCAAATACCTACTTTCTAAAAAGTGGTATTTGCAAAAATAATATTTAAATAAACTTCACTACAAGATGTATTTTATTATTCCGAGTTCAGGCATATTGAACTCGAATTCCTACCATGTTGTATGAGACAGTTAGGATTATAAAATGTAATAACTCTAACAGCCCATTCTGGCCTAGGGAGAACAGGTAGCCTTGCAATAGTGAAAAATGAAAATGGCTGTAATTCACTATTAGGACATCCCACAAACAATATGGTTTGTCCTAACTTATACTTACAATGCACCCTGCCCTTGGGCCTACCATAGGGGTGACTGATATGAAGAAAATGGAAGGTTTAGGGACTGGGAAGTGGGTGTACTTGCCCAGTCAGCATGACAGTACCAGACTGCACGCAGGCTCTGCAATGGCAGACCTTAGACACATTTTACAAGACAGCTTCTGTGGGTGGCACAACCAGTGCTGCAGGCCCACCAGCAGCATTTGGATTTACACACCCTGGGCACACTCAGTGCACTAGACTAGGGTATGACAAGTAAACCAAATAGCCAAACATGGAACCACTGATTAATACATCAATTTACAATAGGGAGCACTTGCACTGTGGCACTGGATAGCAGTGGCACAGTGCCCAAAGCATCTAATACCAGCAAAAATACATGAGGCAACAGCAAAAATGGATGGGAGACCAACGCCAATGGTGCCAAGTCTAACAGGTGTCTTTTGGTGTCGGGTTTCGTCGTCGATTCCAAAGGAGAGCTGCGAAGAAGTGCTGCAGGCGACCAGAGGAAAAGTGTACGGGTGGATCCAAGGGTGGATCGGAGATCTGAAGAACTTGAAAGCAGAGAGTACAGAGTCTGGGTTACTAGCCAGTGACCAGGATGGCAACAGGAAGATGCCAGCCAATGTCTGGTGCTTTGATGTTAAGTAGGGGAAGCTTGACTCTTCAGCCACGAGGTCCAGGAGGTGTCGACGACGACCAGGAGCTGGATTTGAGCTGTCCCATTAAGGATGTCGAGTGCTGCAGCGTCGGTATCCGGATTGGACCCAACAAACCTTGGCAACAACAACCCACGCAAGAAGATAAGATTGGCTTTGGTGCAGACCAGCAAGGTCTGAGGGACTCACTCTTTGGAGGGGAGTCAGGGCACGTCTGGAGCAACTAGGAAAGCCCAGGAAACAAAGGATTGTCCTTCGTGGGGACCCACTAGCCAATGGACTAAAGATCACAAAGGAGCCTCGAGCTGCGGTGAAGAAAAGGGACTCACGGGACACTCGTGGAGTGCTGGCCTCTCAGCTTTAGTGCAAAAGGTGCTCGGGGCAAGGGCAACAAATAGCCCAATGCACAACTTCGGGAAGTAGGTGCAGTTGCAAAATTGCAGGATGTCCAGGAGTTCTAGTCCCACGTCCCTTGTGATGGCTGCGGGTCTCAGCTTTGCTGAGATCTCCTGTCGGCCTCGAGATGTCTGGAAGTATGTGTCCTGTGTCGCAGACTCTTCAGGATCCGGTGGGAGCCATAAAAATTGTAGACCGGCAAGATGCTCTTAGGTGCCTGTTTCAACAGGGGGGTCACTCCTTGACCCCAGGGGAGATTTCTTCCGTCTTCCAGTCGATATGGAATGTCGAAGGTCCAAGATTTCATCTTCAGAGTTTCGTCCAGGGTAATCTAAAGTCCTAGGGACTGGGGTCCTATACATTGTAGGAGAGTGGGGTCTGCAATCCTATGGTCACCCCCGATTTTTGCTTTTTGCTTCACTGGTTTACGACTTTCCCTGGCTGTGGGCCTGCTAATCAGACCCACAGCCTAGCTGTTCTCTCTCTAAATTGACAAGTATGTACCTTAGGTGCATCTACCAATTGGTACTGGGCCACCTTATCAGTCCCTGTATAGCATACCTTAGGTATCCAGGGCATAGGTGTACCCAGGGCCTACCAGGGGCTGAAGCATGTATTATGCCACCCCTGGCTGGCCATCCAAAACTGACACAACTGGCTGCACGACAGCTGGGGCAAGGTGGTGTAATCACCCTTTGCTTTAGATATAGTATCTCTATATCTAACCCTAAAATGGACACATATATTCCTATCAGTCACTCCTATGGCAGGCCTTAACAATCCTGAAGGCAGAGTGCTTGGAATTATGTGAGATGGTGCTCTGGCATGAGCTGAGCCCATTTGAAGCTTGCGGAACCAAGTCCTAATAGTTGTTCCATGATAACGCGTACCATATACTCTTAAGTGCATTATAATATTTGCTAACTTTGGTATCGCATTATCAAAACATGTCGAGTAAGGTGTCATACGAATTGGAATACTAACCCCTCGCCAATTCTGGTGACGGGGTTAGCATTCCACCCTTCTAGAGGGACACGACATGGATGTAACTGTGAACCCCGGTTAAAGTTAACTCGAGCCTCAGCATCACAAAATGGATGCTGCCACCACAGACCCAAGTCTGACCTCCTGCTGCTGGGAGTCCTTCCAGCGAGGGAGGCTTGGACAAAGGGTTTCCTGCCTTGGGAGGTGCTAGCACCACCCCAGACAGGATTTTGTGTATTAGGTAGGACAGGGCTGAAAGGAATGAGACATGCCTGGGGAACACAAGGTGTCCCTGTGCATATGCCGGTCCAAACCAGTTCCTGGGGCACCCCAGCCCTAGAGCTGGCGCAGGACCGGACAAAGGAAAGGGGGTGTAACCACCCCCCTTCCTGGTCCCACCAAGAGGAGGGACCTAGTCGTAGTGCAGCCCCCTTTAGCTGAATAAAGGTAGGAGCTGGTCCCATTCCAAATTAGATTATCCTGATCAACTTCACAAGAAGAAACTCTGGCCCTCGACGTTCTGCTCCACAGAAGACAGAAGGAATCTCCCTTGTGGGCAAGGAGTGTCCACCCTGCATCTGCAGGCACCATCAGCGTACCGCGACTTTCATTTGTCGTCTTCCTGCAAGGGATCCAGACTTCAGAGCCTGACGAGACCCGGATTCCCAGACCTCTCTGACCTCAACCCACATCTGCAGCCGAGCTGAGACCCGTGGGTGCGACGAGACACGTGGGACCGGCCATCTTGAAAGAAGCAGCACTTCGCTACAGCACAACTTCCGAGGCCTCCTCGTTCAAGTGCTTTGGGGACTGAGAAGCCCCGACCCCGAGCAGCTCCTGCATCGAAGATCAGCCCTCCAGCATCCACGAGATCTGCGTGGGGCCCTTCTGCCTGTTTGCTGCTCGACGCGTTGTCTGGTCACTTGCCGGCTGGCTAGTGACCTCCTAGACGACGAACACCGACAACTTTGCTGCTGGTCTGGTTGCTCCTTACTGGTCCTTGCTCCCTTCCAAAAGAGGAGCACCCCGGACCCTCCTGGTCCACTCCAGACGCCGTTTCCACTCACCGCGTGGGTTGCCTTTGCCAAGGCCTGTTGAACCCGAATCCGGAGACGACACCGCCGACAGCGTGAGCTGCGTGGGACAGCTCCTGCCTCCATCCTGCTCGTCGAAGACACCACCTGGTCCACGTGGCTGCAGAGACAAGCGTCCACCTTCACCTGATCGCGACGACGACATTTGGTTCCACTCCTGGTTCCACTCCGGTCACTGGCTAGTGACTTTGAACATTGTCCCTTCTGCATTCAGGTTCCTCTCTTCACCAATCCACCCTTGGATTGCACCGGACATCTTCCTCCTGGTCGCCTGCAGCATCTTTCTTCAAGGCTCCATAGACTTCGACGCGGAAACTCGACACAACTTCACACCTATGCACCCGCAGCCTGTGGGTGAGGTAACACGAGCATTTCGGTGCTCAGGGGTAGCTTGACTATCCTAGTGTCCAGTTCCATTGTCGTTTCAGTCCTACCTAGTCAGGAACGTCCGTACTCCCCTTTTCTTTAAACAGTACTGTCCATAGACGTTTGTACGCATCTCGCGTGTGAGTTCACACTCTGCACACGCGCTCCGTGGGCCTCCTATTACTTACCTCCAGTTAGTATAGCGTGGTCCCAGTGATCCTACAACCTCTGGACAGCTCCATTCCTTTAAGTGACTTTCGCATTCCATTTATCTAGTATATGGTTTGCCGTGCCCCTAGGGCACCATTGTAAATCGTGCAACTTAAAAGTATTTTTCCTAAGAGTTTGTCATGTGCTTAGCCCTCTGACCTCATAAAGAGTTCAGAGGTGTATGTTAGATAATAAATAACTGTTTATTTTCATAACTACCTGTGTGGTGTCCTTTTCATTTGGTATTCAAAGGTTATATGTGGTAAAACAGCTGGCTTCACATGCCATAAAGAGTTTAGCCTAAAGACTGCTTTTGTCCACGCTACTAGGATAGCTGGTCTATAAGGTTGACTTACAACCAATCACCATAAGGGTTGTTTGGACTGATACAAGGTGATCACTAGAACTAGTGAACATCATATATCAGGCCAACTCCTCACATACATATACTAAGTTTAGGGGATGGACTAACTCTAAGGTCCCACCTATGGGAGGACCTGGGGAGGGGGTGGTTTCACCCCTTCTCCTTTGTCCAGTTTCGCGCCAGAGATGAGGCTGAGTTCCCCAGCAAATGGTTTGAACTGGGAAATGCATGGAGCACCTTGTGTGCCCCAGGCAGTGTCTGAAAAGCATTCACTGAATGCAACCCACCCTGCCCCAATACACTAAAGCCTTTCTGGGGAGGTGCTGGCACCTCCCGGGACAGGAAACCTATTGTCCAGGCCTCCACTGCCGGAGTTTCATCCAGCAGGCATTGTAGGAGAGTAGGGTCTGCAATCCTATGGTCACCCCAGATTTTTGCTTTTTGCTTCACTGGTTTACGACTTTCCCTGGCTGTGGGCCTGCTAATCAGACCCACAGCCGCGTTGTTCTCTCTCTAAATTGACACACATGTACTTTAGGTGCATTTACCAATTGGTATTGGGTCACTCTTATAAGTCCTTGTACAGTGTACCATAGGTACCCAGGGCATAAGTGCACCCAAGGCCTACTAGGGGCTGCAGCATGTATTATGCCACCTCTGGCTGGCCATCTAAACAGACACAACTGGCTGGTAGCACAGCTGGGTCAAAGTGGTGTAATCACTCTTTGCTGTAGATATAGTATACCTATATCTAACCCCAAAATGGACACATATATTCCTATAAGTCACTCCTATGGCAGGCCTTATCAATCCTGAAGACAGAGTACTTGGAATTATGTGAGATGGTGCTCTAGCATGAGCTGAGCCTGTATGCAGCTTTCGAAACCTTGTCCTTATAGCTGTTCCATGATAACGCTATACCATATACTCTTAAGTGCATTATAATCCTCGCGGTTATTGCTAACTTTGGCATAGCATTATCAAAACATGTCGAGTAAGGTGTCATACGATTTGGAATACTACCCCCTCGCCAGTTCTGGTGACGGGGTAGAATTCCACCCTTCTATAGGGATACGACATGTTCATAACTGTAAACCCCGGTTAAAGTTAAACAGAGCCTCAGCATCACAAAATGGATGCTGCCACCACAGACACGAGTCTGACCTCCTGCTGCTGGGAGTCCTTCCAGCGAGGGAGGCCTGGACAAAGGGTTTCCTGCCTTTGGAGGTGCTAGCACCACCCCAGACAGGACTTTGTGTATTGAGGTAGGGAGGGCTGAAAGGAATGAGACATGCCTGGGGCACACAAGGTGTCCCTGTGCATACCCCAGTTCAAACCAGTTGCTGGGGCACTCCAGCCCCAGCTCTGGCGCGAAACCGGACAAAGGATAGGGGGTGTAACCACCCCCCTTCCTGGTCCCACCCATGGGAGGGCCCTAGTCACTAGTACAGCCCCCTTTAGCAGAATAAAGGTAGGAGCTGGTCCCATTCCAAACTAGATTATCCTGAGCAACTATACAAGAAGAAACTCTGGACTTCGACGTTCTGCTCCACAGAAGACTGAAGAAATCTCCCTTGTGGCCAAGGAGTGACCACCCTGCACAAGCAGGCACCACCAAGCGTCCTAGCGGTTCACTTTGTCATCTTTCCTAGCGGAACCAGACTTCAGAGCTCGACGAGACCCAGACTCCCAGACCTCTCCAACCTCTACCTACATCTGCAGCACAGCTGAGATCCGTGGGTGCGATGAGACACGTGGGACCGGCCACTTTTGAAGACCTGCACTTCGCTTCCAGCACGACCTCTGAGGCACCCTCGAGAAAGTGGTTTGGGGATTGAGAAGCCCCAGCCCCGAGCAGCTCCTGCACCGAAGACCAGCCCTCCAGCCTCCACGAGATCTGCGTGGGGCCCTTCTGCCTGGTTGCTGCTCGACGCGTTGTCTGGTCACTTGCCGGCTGGCTAGTGGCCTCCTAGACGACGAACCTTGAAATCTACACCGCTGGTCTGGTTGCTCCAGACTGGCCCTTGCTTCCTTCCAAAAGAGAAGTACCCCGGGCACTCCTGGTCCGCACCAGATGCCATCTTCACTCACCACATGGGTTGCTTTAGCCAAGGCCTGTTGACTCCGATCCTGGAACAGACACCGCCGACAGCGAGAGCCTGCGTGGGACAGCTCGTGCCTCCATCCTGGTCATCGAAGACACCTCCTGGTTCACGTGGCTGCAGAGTCAAGCGTCACCTCTTCACCTGATCGCGACGACATCACCTGGTTCCTTCCTGGTTCCACTCCGGTCACCGGCTAGGGACTTTGAACACTGTCCCCTCTGCTTTCAGGTCTCCATCTTCCTCGATCCGCCCTTGGATCACTCCGGACATCTTCCTCCTGGTCGCCTGCAGCATCTTTCTTCAAGGCTCCATTGACTTCAACGCGGAAACCCGACACACTTTCACACCTATGCACCCGCAGCCCGTGGGTGAGGTAACGAGAGCATTTTGGTGCTCATAGGTAGACTGACTCTCCTAGTGTCCAGGTATCCTGTAGTTTTAGTCGTAACCAGTCGGAACAGTCCTTACTTACCTATTTTGTAAATTGTTCGTGTTCATTGACTTTGTATCGCGTCTTGCGTGTGAGTTCCCACTCTGCACACGCGTCCCGTGGGCCTCCTGCTCATTACCTAAGGTTAGGATAGTGTAGTCTCAGCGATCCCACAGCCTCTGGGCATACTCACCTCTTCTATCGTTCTACTTATACCATTTACTTAGTATATGGTTTGCCGTGCCCCTAGGGCACCATTGTAATTTGTGCGACTTACTGTATTTTTCCGAAGAGTATTGTTATGTGCTTAGCCCTCTGATCTCATACAGAGTTCAGAGGTGTTTGTTAGTAATAAATATATTGTTTATTTTCATAACAACCTGTGTGGTGTCCTTTCATCTGGTATTCAAGGGGTTATATGTGGTAAAACAGCTGGCTTCACATGCCAAAAGAGTTTAGCCTGCTCTGTCCATGCTACCATTAGGATAGCTGGTCTATAAGGTTGACTTAAAACCAATAACCATAAGGGTTGTTTGGACTGATACAGGTGATCACTAGAACTAGTGAGCATCATATATCAGGCCAACTTACCACATTGGTGTGCAGCAGTTGGGATTTGAGCTTGCTGTTGTTTTTACCAAATATAATCTTGAGATATCATTTGAAAGATCACATAAGGTACCATAGGTACATATAACAAGCTTAGAAATACTCTGAGTTCTACTGATCCAGCTGTTGTAGTAGAAAGGGCCTAGCACACCCTGACTACAACTCTTAGCAAGGGATCAGTAGGAAAACCCATAGTGTAGGTAAGCGCACCACTTACACCTCACTAGAAAGCATGCCTACCACAGGAGAGGCTACAGTGACTCCCCTTGTGGTTAGTGACCCTCCACAGGTCCTTTCCAGATATGCAGCACTCAGTTTCCAGGAGATGAGAATTGTGTACCTCCAGGAAACTGAAACCGGGTTCAAACCCTACCCTTCCTTTTCTGTTAGGACTCTTAGAGACCTATGATGCCAGAAGGGCCTCTAACCCAGGCCCCTCAGACCCAGCAGATGGAAGCATGCCCCCTTAGAAGGTGACTCTGACTCTAACCTCCCTGAAACAGAAAATGTAGATGGTAGGGAAGATGGAGACTCATCTGAGGGAGAGGTAGACGATGGCCAAGCTTTAGTCAGCAGACTTACTAGGGCCAACTTAAGCCTACATGGGGATGGGTTTGGGGGAGCCCCAGACCTAGCCACAGGCAGGCCTAACCTTGGGAACAGAAGAGATAGGTCGCAATCCAGAGACTCCCTCAAATCTGTTCACTCCCAAGTCTCTCATGCATCTGCTCAGAGGAGGATGACTTCCCCTCAGAGGAGAGAGCATCAGGCAAAAATGAAGGAAGTTAATCTGAGGATCCAAAGGGAAGAACTTGCCCCTGCCAAGGAAAAACTTGATTTTGCCAGAGAGCAGAAATTGAGTGGGATAGAACCCATTGGTGGCAGCAATATCCCTAGGGATAAAGACAGGAGTTTTGATAACAGACACCTGAGTAAAATAGTGCCCTCCTACAATGTAGGGGATGACATCCACAAATGGATGACTGCTCTGGAGAGGGACTGCAAAGTACAGCAGGTACCCCAGGGTCAGTGGGCAGCTATATTGTGGCTCCCCTTTGAAGGTAAAGGCAGAGATAAGCTCCTCGCTGTTAGAGATGAGGATGCTAATGATTACCAAGTCCTGAAAAGTGCACTGATTGATGGGTTTGGCCTAACAACTGAACAGTACAGGTTGATGTTCAGAGACAACCCAGAAAACTCAGGCTCAGGATTGGACTGACTTTGTTGATTGTGCCACTAAGGCTTTGGAAGGCTGGTTACTGGGAAGTAAAGTTACTGATTACATAGGATTGTACAATCTTATAATGAGAGAGCAAATCTTACATAATTGTCAGAACCAGTTGTTGCATCAGCACCTGGTTGACTCAGATCTGACCTCTCCCCAAGAATTGGGAAAGAGGGCAGACAGATGGGTCAGAACCAGGGTTAAGCAGCAGAAACAGAACCAGGGTGGTGGCCAGAAGAAGGCAGACCAAAAGGGTAGTAATCAGAATCAACAAAATGACGAGAAGTCTTCAACAGGGCCCCAACAATCTAGAAGGGTGGGTCCCAGAATTCCCAAAAGAAGAAGAATGATGTTCAGAAGAAACCATGGTGCCAATACTGTAAAAGTAAGACTCACTGGTTTAGTGAGTGCACCAAGAAAGGCTAAGCTCCACCACTACGGCCCCTAAGGCACCTGCACCCCCTAGTACAGTTAGTAGTGGTAGTGTACCCCCAAGGCTATAGTTGGGTTAACCCTGGGAACTGAGGTGGGTTCTGACTTAGTCAGAATACCTACTCAGGCTGTTCTTGTTTGTAGTGGGGACATGGATATGACCCCTACTGTAAGTCCCAGTACTCTGGGGGGCAAATACAGGCAAACGCCTTTGATCAATGGAAAAATGGCTCAGGCCTACAGGGACACATGTGCCAGTGTCACTATGGTGACACCAGCCTTTGTGGACCCTGATCAGATCATACTAGGTTCAGACTACTTAGTGACCAATGCTAGCAACGTCACTACCAATCACAGTATGGCAGTTGTTAACTTCTCCTGGGGAGGGGTAACTGGCCTCAAAAGGGTTGTAGTTAGTTCAGACCTCCCAGTGGAATGTCTTTTGGGCAATGATTTGGAATCCTCCTTATGGTCAGAAGTGGAGTATAGGACTCATGTGGAAATGTTAGGTCTCTCATCACATGTCCTTGCTGTGACCAGGTCACAGGCCAGAAAATGCCCAGCTGAACAAGTGCTGGATCCTGGAACAATGGACCAGACACTGCCCAAGAGGAAGAGCAGTAGGGTTAAGGCGGTGCCTTCCCCCCCTGCCTCAGGTTGAGGATCAGCCCTCTCAGGAGGCTGACCCAAAGACCCCAGAAGGAACTGTCCTAGAAGAACTTGAACCCGAACAGGTTGAGTTTCTTGGGACAGGGGGACTTTCCAGGGCAGACTTGAGGCAGGCACAGTTAGACTGTTCCTCCCTTGAACCCCTCAGACAGCAAGCTGCTGCTGAGGCTGCAGGGAATGCTACAGGTGCCCACAAGGTGTACTGGGATGAAGGACTCCTATACTCTGAGGCAAGAGACCCCAAGCCTGGTGCTACCAGTAGGCTGGTCATCCCCTTGTCTCTTAGAGGTTTCCTTCTTACCTTAGCCCATGAGATTCCCCTTGCAGGACACTTAGGCCAGAACAAGACTTGGGACAGGCTTGTCCCTCACTTTCACTGGCCCCACATGTCTGAAGACACCAAAGAGTATTGTCGCTCATGTGTCACCTGTCAAGCCAGTGGCAAATCAGGTGGCACAACAAAGGCCCCCATCATACCACTACCTGTGGTGGGGGTACCCTTTGAAAGGGTGGGGATTGACATTGAAGGACCAATGGACCCCCCAACAGCAGCTGGGCACAGATTTATACTGGTGGTAGTGGATCATGCCACCAGGTATCCAGAAGCTATTCCCCTTAGGACCAATACAGCTCCTGTTGTGGCCAGGGCCCTACTTGGAGTTTTCTCCAGAGTGGGGTTTCCTAAGGAGGTTGTCTCTGACAGAGGTGCAAACTTCATGTCAGGATACTTGACTGCAATGTGGAAGGGGTGTGGTGTAAATTACAAATTTACCACACCCTATCACCCACAGTGCAATGGGCTTGTGGAGAGATTCAACAAGACCCAAAAAGGCATGATAAAAGGGTTACCTGAAAAGCTTAGGCAAAGATGGGACATCCTTTTACCCTGCCTCCTGTTTGCTTACAGGGAGGTCCCACAGAAGGGGGTTGGCTACAGCCCTTTTGAGTTTCTGTTTGGGCATCCTGTAAGAGGACCCCTATGTCTTGTGAAGGAAGGATGGGAGTTACCTCTCAAAAAGCCTAAGCTTGACTTAGTGGACTATGTACTTGGTCTCCGCTCCAGGATGGCAGAGTACATGGAGAAGGCAACCAAAAACCTTGAGGCCAGCCAAGAACTTCAAAAAGCTTGGCATGACCAAAAGGCTGTCCTAACTGTTTACCAGCCAGGACAGAAGGTGTGGGTGCTGGAGCCAGTGGCCCCAGCAGCTCTCCAAGACAAATGGTCTGGACCCCACACCATCATTGAGCAAAAGGGATAGGTCACCTACCTGGTGGACCTTGGAACTCCCAGGAGCCCCCACAGGGTGCTTCATGTTAACAGGCTCAAGGCATATGTTGACAGGGCGGACATGGGCTTGCTCATGGCCTCAGATGAGGGACAGGAGGAAGAGAGTGACCCTCTCCCAGACCTGCTCACTCAGAACCCTGATGATGGGTCAGTAGATGGTGTGGTCTTTTCTGACAGCCTCTCTGAACATAAACAGAAGGATTGTAGACAGGTTCTTCAATCCTATAGACATATGTTCTCACTGACACCCAGTCAGACCAACTGGTGCTTTCATGAGGTGGACACTGGTGACAGTCTGCCTGTCAAGAGTAAAATCTACAGGCAACCTGGCCATGTCAGGGACTGCATAAAGAAAGAAGTACAGAAGATGTTGGAATTGGGAGTCATTTTGGCCTCAGAGAGCCCTTGTGCTAGTCCTGTAGTTCTAGTGCCAAAGCCTCACACCCAGGATGGTAAGAGAGAGATGAGGTTTTGCGTAGATTACAGGGGTCTCAATGCTGTTACTAAAACAGATGCCCATCCAATACCCAGGGCAGATGAACTCCTTGATAACTTGGCTTCTGCCAAATTCTTGAGTACATTTGACCTGACAGCTGGTTATTGGCAAATCAGGTTAGCTGTGGAGGCCAAGGCCAAAACAGCATTTTCTACCCCAGGAGGTCATTACCAGTTTGTGGTGATGCCCTTTGGTTTGAAAAATGCACCTGCCACTTTTCAAAGGTTGGTGAACCAAGTTCTCACTGGGTTGGATGACTTTTGTGCAGCATATCTAGATTATATTGCGGTCTTCAGCTCCACCTGGGAGGATCACCTGACCCACCTGAGGAAAGTTTTGGAGGCCCTGCAGAAGGCAGGCCTCACTATCAAGGCCACCAAGTGCCAGATAGGGCAGAGTCAGGTTGTGTACCTGGGCCACCTTGTAGGTGGAGGCCAGATTCAACCATTGGAGAGCAAGATACAGGCCATAAAGGACTGGGCTCCTCCAACCACCAAGACACAGGTCAGAGCTTTCTTGGGCCTGTCTGGTTACTATAGAAAGTTTGTCAAAAATTATGGGTCCATTGTGACACCACTTAATGACCTGACAAGCAAGAAAATGCCAAAGAAACTTCAGTGGACAGTTAGCTGTCAAAGGCATTCGATGACCTGAAGCAGGCCAGGTGTACTGCACCTATTCTCAAGAATGAAGGATGAAAACCCCAAACTTCTTAGGTGGTCCAATCCCTACAGGGGATGGACTTTACAGTGGAACACAGACCTGGTACTGACCATGACAATGCAGATGGGCTCTCCAGGTATTTCCACTTAGAACAGGAAGACTCACCTGGTCAAGGTTAGTTCAATGTCCCTAAGTTTGGGGGAGGGGGGGGGGGGTTATGTAGGAGAGTAGGGTCTGCAATCCTATGGTCACCCCAGATTTTTGCTTTTTGCTTCACTGGTTTACGACTTTCCCTGGCTGTGGGCCTGCTAATTAGACCCACAGCCGCGCTGTTCTCTCTCTAAATTGACACACAAGTACTTTAGGTGCATTTACCAATTGGTATTGGGTCACTCTTATAAGTCCTTGTACAGTGTACCATAGGTACCCACGGCATAAGTGCACCCAAGGCCTACCAGGGGCTGCAGCATGTATTATGCCAACCCTGGCTGGCCATCTAAACAGACACAACTGCGGGTAACACAGCTGGGGCAAGGTGGTGTAATCACCCTTTGCTGTAGATATAGTATACCTATATCTAACCCCAAAATGGACACATATATTCCTATAAGTCACTCCTATGGCAGGCCTTATCAATCCTGAAGGCAGAGTGCTTGGAATTATGTGAGATGGTGCTCTAGCATGAGCTGAGCCTGTCTGCAGCTTTCGGAACCTTGTCCTTATAGCTGTTCCATGATAACGCTATACCATATACTCTTAAGTGCATTATAATCCTCGCGGTTATTGCTAACTTTGGCATAGCATTATCAAAACATGTCGAGTAAGGTGTCATACGATTTGGAATACTACCCCCTCGCCTGTTCTGGCGACAGGGGTAGCATTCCACCCTTCTAGAGGGATACGACATGTCCATAACTGTAAACCCCGGTTAAAGTTAAACAGAGCCTCAGCATCACAAAATGGATGCTGCCACCACAGACACAAGTCTGACCTCCTGCTGCTGGGAGTCCTTCCAGCGTGGGAGGCCTGGACAAAGGGTTTCCTGCCTTGGGAGGTGCTAGCACCACCCCAGACAGGACTTTGTGTATTGAGGTAGGGAGGGCTGAAAGGAATGAGACATGCCTGGGGCACACAAGGTGTCCCTGTGCATACCCCGGTTCAAACCAGTTGCTGGGGCACTCCAGCCCCAGCTCTGGCGCGAAACCGGACAAAGGATAGGGGGTGTAACCACCCCCCTTCCTGGTCCCACCCATGGGAGGGACCTAGTCACTAGTACAGCCCCCTTTAGCAGAATAAAGGTAGGAGCTGGTCCCATTCCAAACTAGATTATCCTGAACAACTTTACAAGAAGAAACTCTGGACTTCGACATTCTGCTCCACAGAAAACTGAGGAAATCTCCCTTGTGGCCAAGGAGTGACCACCCTGCACAAGCAGGCACCACCAAGCGTCCTAGCGGTTCACTTTGTCGTCCTTCCTAGCGGAACCAGACTTCAGAGCTCGACGAGAGCCGGACTCCTAGACCTCTCCGACCTCTACCTACATCTGCAGCACAGCTGAGATCTGTGGGTGCGACGAGACACGTGGGACCGGCCACCTTTGAAGACCTGCACTTCGCTTCCAGCACGACCTCTGAGGCACCCTCGAGAAAGTGCTTTGGGGATTGAGAAGCCCCAGCCCCGAGCAGCTCCTGCACTGAAGACCAGCCCTCCAGCCTCCATGAGATCTGCGTGGGGCCCTTCTGCCTAGTTGCTGCTCGACCCGTTGTCTGGTCACTTGCCAGCTGGCTAGTGGCCTCCTAGACGTCGAACCTTGAAATCTACAGCGCTGGTCTGGTTGCTCCAGACTGGCCCTTGCTTCCTTCCAAAAGAGAAGTACCCCGGACCCTCCTGGTCCGCACCAGACGCCATCTTCACTCATCGTGTGGGTTGCTTTTGCCAAGGCCTGTTGACTCCGATCCTGGAACAGACACCGCCGACAGCGAGAGCCTGCGTGGGACAGCTCGTGCCTCCATCCTGGTCATCGAAGACACCTCCTGGTTCACGTGGCTGCAGAGTCAAGCGACACCTCTTCACCTGATCGCGACGACATCACCTGGTTCCTTCCTGGTTCCACTCCGGTCACTGACTAGTGACTTTGAACACTGTGCCCTCTGCTTTCAGGTCTCCATCTTCCTCGATCGGCCCTTGGATCACTCCGGACATCTTCCTCCTGGTCGCCTGCAGCATCTTTCTTTAAGGCTCCATTGACTTCAACGCGGAAACCCGACACACTTTCACACCTATGCACCTGCAGCCCGTGACTCTCCTAGTGTGCAGATATCCTGTAGTTTTAGTCGTAACCAGTCGGAACAGTCCTTACTTACCTATTTTGTAAATTGTTCGTGTCCATTGACTTTGTACCGCATCTCGCGTGTGAGTTCCCACTCTGCACACGCGTTCCGTGGGCCTCCTGCTCCATACCTAAGGTTAGGATAGTGTAGTCCCAGCGATCCTACAGCCTCTGGACATACTCACCTCTTCTATCGTTCTACTTATACCATTTACTTAGTATATGGTTTGCCGTGCCCCTAGGGCACCATTGTAATTTGTGCGACTTACTGTATTTTTCCGAAGAGTATTGTTATGTGCTTAGCCCTCTGATCTCATACAGAGTTCAGAGGTGTTTGTTAGTAATAAATATATTGTTTATTTTCATAACAACCTGTGCGGTGTCCTTTCATCTGGTATTCAAGGGGTTATATGTGGTAAAATAGCTGGCTTCACATGCCAAAAGAGTTTAGCCTAAGACTGCCTTGTCCATGCTACCATTAGGATAGCTGGTCTATAAGGTTGACTTACAAACCAATCACCATAAGGGTTGTTTGGACTGATACAAGGTGATCACTAGAACTAGTGAGCATCATATACCAGGCCAACTTACCACAAGCATGAGGTCAGACTCGTGTCTGTGGCAGTGGCATCCATTTTGTGATGCTGAGGCTCTGTAAAACTTTAACCGGGTACCCCAGTGTGTACATGTGTTCTTCCTCTAAAAGGCTGGAATGCTACCCCCGCTGAGAGAACTGGCGGGGGGGGGGTAGTATTCCAAAGTGTTTGGCACCAAACACAACATGTTTTGATAAAGCCAAAGTTAGCATTAACCGCGAGGATTATAATGCACTGAATAGTATATGGTATGGCTATATCATAGAATAGCTATAAGGAAGGATTTCCGAAAGCTGCAGAGGGGCTCAGCCCATGCTAGGGCACCCTCTCACACCAAACCAAGCACTCTGCCTTCATGATTGTCAAGGCCTTCCATAGGAGTGACATATAGGTTAATATGTGTCTATATATATATATAGGTAGTTATAGGTATACTATAACTCTGTAAGGGGTGCTTACACCACCATACCCAGGCTGCAAGTGCAGACCTGTGGTGCCATTTTGGAAGGCTTCCCAGGGGTGGCATAATACATGCTTCAGCTCCTGGTAGGCCTCTGGGGTACCTATGCCCTTGGTACCTAAGGTACCATATACTAGAGGCTCACAAGGTAACTCAGTAACCAATCTGGTAGGTACCTAATGTACATGGAATCAATTTAGAGAGAGAACAGCTAGGCTGTGGTCCTGATTAGCAGGGCCACTGCCAGACTAAAGTCGAAAAACCAGTGAAACACAGCAAAAAGTGGGGGTAACCATAGGAAGCAGACCCTACTCTCCTACAACCACGAGGAGCATCTTTGCGCACCCAGCCATCCCAACCTAAACACTCCCCACTCAAGCTCTACGGTCTGAGTCCCGACAAACTGGCTGTGTCTTCTTGCCCCAAGACCCCTTGCGACCCAAGTCCACATTTGGGAGCTCTCCAACTTGTCCCCAAATCTACCAGTGCAGCCTGTTTTTGGGTGGCACCCCTTCTCCGTAGCACGAGCTACTAGCTTCACCAGCATCCTGCTGCCGGTACAACCTGGGCAGTTCCAGAAGAACTGCATGTAGTACTTTAGACCTTGGGCCACTGCAACTCTGAACCCTGAAGGTGAACCCATGAAACCAACTGGACCTACCTTTAAGCATTTTTGAATTTTCTTTCCATAAGATTGCATTGTGCGTAAAGGCGCACAACTTTAAAAGCTTTACTTACCTGTATTAATTGATAGTGAAAATAGTACTTACCTTTGTAAGAAGTTCTTCATTTTGAAACCTATATAAAAAAGAAATGTTTCTTTCTCATTTGGTCTCAGATTTATTCTGAGTGTGAGTCTCATTTATTGCTTGTGTAAGTACAACAAATGCTTAGCACTACCCTCTGATAGCCTAACTGCTCGCCCACACTACCACAAAACTGAACGTTCGTATTATCTACTTTAGCCTCTGTAAAACAATTGAAGACCACTGGAGATTCTGCACACTGTACTTCTTTTTAGTACACACTATAGAGAGCCAGCTTCCTACAACCATTAACTTTTTTTCATTTTATTTTTGTAAATTAGTTTTTCATGTTTCTGGATTTGTCTTTTTATGCCCACAGAGGCAAAATGCCGGACTACAGTATAGGCTTTAATCTTTTCCAATAGCTCACTGGATAGCTCAAACCGACAGACTGGGTGGTTGAATATCTTCACTACAAGCTTACAGCAGTTCCATGAATAAAGAATTTGTTGCTATCTCTTATGATTCTGTAGGAAAGTAGGATCTGCTTTTAAGGTTACCCCCACATTTTGCTTAATGTAATGCTGTTTCTGACTAGTCTGACTGGGATCCTGCTGATCAGGATCCCAGTCTCTGTGCTTTCTCCCCTAAGTTGGTTTTGTAAGTACTTAGGTACATCCCAAATAGGACACTGGTGTAACCTTATCAGTCCCTAAGGGACCCAGGGCATGGGTACACCAGGCGTCCCCCATGGACTGAAACATGTATTGGGCCGCCCATGGGAGAACACTCAATTTGTAACCACAGGTCTGCCATTGCAGCCTGTGTAAGCTGGTGTTAGCATCACTTACGAAATATATAAGTTTACCTATATCGGAGGTCTCTGCACTTACAACCTATAAGTCACCTCTACAACAGGCCTTTCAAACCTGCAGCCAGGGTGCTTGGTTCGAAGTGTGAGGGTGTTCCTGCATGAGTAGGACACCCCTACATCCTACAGAGTCCATTCTCCCGGGTTGTGAGACAGCCCCATAACATATAGAGGGGCCCCGGATCATTAAGTGACGACATCTCGAAACTGGCCGTAACTAATCCTATCATGTTTGGTATCAAACATATTGGAATCATACCCACACACCATAAACGGTGTGGGAGGTATAGTTCTATGCACCGTAAAGCTCCTTTGGGAGGCCTTTGGTGCTCCCAGGACCAGTCTTCCAGACCCGGAAAACAAGCTAGGGCTGTTGCCGGCTAAAAACACGTTTCTGCCCTCCTAAAGCGGAGTCAAGCTCGGGCAGGGGAAGGCAGAACAATAGGTATCCTGTCCCAAGGAAATGTGACCACCTCCCTGACAGGGTTTAGTGTATTGGGGCAGGCTAGGGGTGCTTGCCAAAGCCACATAATATGTGTGCAGGGCACACATGGTGCACTCCATACATAGTCAAGTCCAAACCAGTTCAGAGAGCTGTTGGCTGCTGCTCTAGCGCAAAACTGTACAAAGGACACTGGAGTATCCTCCCTTTTTCCAGCCCCTCCTTAGGGAGGGACCCCTGAATCATCCCAACCCTTTCCTTAGGGTACCGAATGGCTTACCTGAGGGTGGGTCCCTAGATTCGTCGGGGGACAAGATTCATTTCAGACACCACTTCTTCTTCAACCGTTTGGGGACTCTGGACTTTGCTGGACTTCGCTCTGGGCATCAAGGCTGCAACCAGAAAGACTCCTGCTGCATCTGATTTTGCCGCCCTGCTCATCTGCTGCAACGTCCGTACTTGTGCACCATTCAGAAACCTTCGAAGGCCTGTGGACATCCACGACACCTGAAGGAATCTCCCTTGAAGTGAAGGAATCACTTTCATGCATCTGCAGGCACCGCAACTAAACTGACCGGTCTGCTGATCCTGGGCTCTCACTGACTCCGAATGTCTAAGCAACAAAAGTGGTGGTTCTTCACATCCCTCGAGACCTGCCCTGTCCTCTCACCAAGTTTGAGGCCATTATTCCTCGTCGGAGCTGCAGGAACCTAGCCCCCGTGCCCCGTGTCAACTTGCAGTTGCAAAGGCTTGTTGGCATCCTTCCACCAAGATCTTCGGGCTCCAAGTAGTCCCAACCTCATGCATCCCCAGTGACCAAGATCTTCGTCCTCACCGCTTCACTTGCACCGTGGGCCTGCATCCTTTGTGAGCTGCTCGAGGTCTTTTCATGACTCCAGTTCCTCCGGCCTGTGGTTCCTCTTGAAGGTCATCCTTGACTTCTTTGGGCTCCACTGATTACTCGGGCCTGCCAAGACTCCCCTGCTTTGGTGAGTCTCCTGGACTTTGCTGGTCCCAACACTGCACCTTCTTCAACTTCCATGTTGGTTGCAGTTGCCAAGGTTTGTTGATGCTCCAACCAGACACCGACTCCACAGCTCATGGACGGCTCCTGTTCTGCCACAGCGTTGCCTGGTCCACACAGCTGCCGTTTTAAGGTCACCGTCAGCTCTCCTGCAACACTCAACATCAGAGGAATTTGTCTTCCGTGCCTCCTGGTCACTCCTCAGTGGCACATACTCTGTCTCCTCTGCTTGCATGTTCTTCACAGCTTGGTTCCACCTTCTCCAGGAGCGGCATCTTCCTGAAGTCCTCCACTGAGTTCGACAGCAGATTCCGACACCACTTCACACTTATGCACCTGGCTTCCCTGGTGCAGCTATCCTGGTTCCTAAGGTATCCACAGGTGAGGTAGCTCTCCAACCTTCTGTGTTGAACGGGGTTTCTTCAGGGTCCACTAGTAAGGGTTTTTATTCTTTAAAATTGAAACAGCGACTTACCTATTGACTTGCATCATTGATCCTGCAGTTGTGTTCCCACTCTGCACACGACCTCCTTGGGGCTCCTGTTTACTTACCTTGGGTGGTTCCTTTGGGTTCCTGTCACTTCTATGTCTCCTAGGTATAGGTTTGACATGAGTCATGATTCACATACCACTATTTTAGTATATGGTTTGGTCTCCCACTAGGCGTATGATAGTACAGTTTCACTGTTCAAAGCGATCATGTTTCTTAGCTCTCCTTTGAGCTCAGGACTACTAGGTAATTTAGTAGCTGCAGTAGGACATGTCCACAAAGCACATAGTAGGTCTGCTGTATATGCTATTGGCCTGATTCACAAAGGTAACTTACACTTTTGAGTAAGTTTACTACTTTTTGCTTATCCACAAATTTCAAGTTTAAGTTACTGTAGACCAAAAAAATAAAGCATTAAGCCCTGCACCACACATGGCTAGCTACTTTCACACCCTCCCATAGAAAATAATAGAGCCATGGATTTCAAATAAACCCCATAGGACATAATGTTCAATTACATATTTAAAATGTTAAAATATAAATAAATATTATGTAATGTTCTAAAGATACATAAAAATAGCATGTTTACTATTTCATTATAAAATATTTTAATACCCAATTTAAATTTCAAATGTAATGTAACCATAATTGTTACTAACATCAACCTAAATCATTTACAATTAATTTGATACATCACTTTTATTAATTATTAATGCATAGTAATAAAAATTCTTTAAAGAAGGGAGCTTGGAGGACAGTAAGCGAAGGAGGTTGAAGAACTGTGAAGAGGTTAACACGGATACCTAATGCTCTATACAACTTTCCACAATATGTCATGTTTTTAAGGATAGCTCACTCATCCAATGGCAACTCCTAAAAATGGCAACAGCACTTGGCTGAAGAGGTTTGTCCAAAATCTCACACTTCTATAGTATTTATGTATTTGCGTGCTTATCTACTGGTAGCACAAGTTACTATTTGTGTAAGAGACATTAGTTAGTGATAGATTCCTTACCTTAGAATATCCCCAGGCGTCAGACTGGATCCGGATAATTTTGCGTAGCAATACCCCTGTGCGCCGGCAGGCGTCGTCCGCGGCTCCACGTCCGTCGTCGGCGTCGTCATTAGCACCAGAATGACGTCGTCGGAGTACTTAGACGCCGCCCATGCGAGCTGACGTCAGTTCTGATACACAGCTTTTCCGCGCCAGATACGCAGAGCCACGATAGAACCAACACTGGTGCCATGAAACTAGGGCCCTGAAAGGGGATAACCTTAACCCTAGATATCGGTTCGCAGAACGGGGAGGTTGGGTGGGTCGGTAAGGAATCTATCACTAACTCTCGCTTACAGATATATCGTTACACAAGTAGTAACTTGCGCATCTGAACGAGACACATTAGTGATAGATTCCTTACCTTAGAATAGATATCCCAGCAATACCAACCCCGGTGGTGGGTGTGCGAACCAATAATCACACCAGAAAGTCCTGGAGGACGGAACGGCCAAAGAAGCCATCCCTCCGGACTTGGCAGTCCAGGTAGTAGTGTCTTGCAAACGTGTGCAGCGAGGCCCACGTAGCTGCCTGGCAAATGTCCTGCAAGGGCACTCCTCGGCCCAGGGCAGTGGTAGTCGCCGTGGCCCGAGTGGAATGAGCCCTTAGTCCAACATGGGGCTCCTTCTTAGCCAAGGAGTAACACGCCTGGATACACAAGATGATCCACCGTGAGATGGTCCGCTTGTGCACAGCCTTTCCCTTCTTAGCGCCCACGTAACCAACAAAGAGTTGGTCATCCACCCGGAACTGGCGTGTGCGATCCAGATAGTAAGAGAGGGCACGTTTTGGGTCCAGACGGTGGATCCTCTCTTCCTCTTTCGAGGGATGCGGAGGCGGAAAGAAGGTGGGCACGGTAATGGACTGCCCGATGTGGAAGGCCGTGACAACCTTGGGCAGAAAAGAGGGTCTCGTCCGCAACACAACCTTGTCCGGATGGACTAAGAGGAAAGGAGGTGTAGAAGAAAAAGCCTGGAGCTCACTCACTCTCCTGGCAGAGGTGATGGCAATCAGGATAGCAGTCTTCAAAGTAAGAAGACGGAGAGGACAGTTATGGAGCAGCTCAAAGGGAGCACACATCAGGTAAGTAAGTACAAGATTCAAGTCCCACTGAGGCATCACGAAGGGAACAGGAGGAAACGTGTGTGATGCCGTTCAAAAACCTATTTACAATTGGGGACTTGAACAAGGAAGGCTGATCAGGTAGCCTTAAGAAGGCGGAAAGGGCAGAAAGGTACCCCTTGATAGTGCCCAGAGCAGAGCCCTGCTGGGCAAGAGAAAGAAGGAAGAGGAGAACCTCAGAAAGGGGTGCAGAGTGTGGATCCACAGCCTTTGCTGTGCACCATGCCACAAATCTGTTCCACCTGCAGGCATATACCGACTTTGTGGAGGGACACCTGGCTGCCAGAATGACATTACAGACTTCGGGAGGCAAGTGAAATGGCCTCAACTGTCGCCGCTCAATCTCCAAGCTTGTAGGTGGAGACTGGACAGGTTCGGGTGGAGGACCGTCCCCTGCTGTTGCGACAGAAGGTCCTCCCGAAGAGGCAGACGAATCGGGGGATCGACTGACATGCTGAGTAGCTCGGGATACCAGTATCTTTGTGCCCAGTCCGGAACCACAAGGATAACCTGGGCCCGGTCGCGCCTGATCTTCCTCAGCACTCTGGGTAGAAGTGGTATAGGCGGAAAGGCGTAAAATAGACCGCAACTCCACTCGCGACGAAAAGCGTCTCCGAGCAAGTATCGCCTTGGAAACTCCAACACGCAAAACTGATGATATTGCGCGTTCTCTTCTGTGGCGAATAGTTCTAACCAAGGCTCTTGCCACTGCTGAAAGAGGCCTAGCGCCACGTCCGTGTTCAGACGCCATTCGTGATCTATCAGGCACAGACGGCTGAGTTTGTCTGACCTGGCATTCAGGGAACCTGCCAGGTGTTGAACCACCACGGTCACCCCCTGGTGTTCCAGCCATTGCCAGAGGCGCAGAGCCTCCTGACAAAGGGTCCATGAACCCACCCCGCCCTCTTTCTTGGAGTACCACATGGCGGCGCTGGTGTCCGTGAACACCTGCACTACACTCCCCCGGACAGAGGGGAGGAATGCTTTCAGTGCAAGACGGATCGCCCGCAGCTCCAGAAGGTTAATATGGAGCCAGGACTCCGCCGAAGACCAGAGGACTCTGATCTCCGCCTCTGTCATGTGGACCCCCCAGCCCTGGAGGGACGCAGCCCTCACAACTACGTGCTCCGTTTGGGGTAGAGAATGGGATCTGCAGCTGACCCAACCGCGGTCCTTGAGCCACCACTGCAACTGTCTTGCACTGCCCACCGAGATCAGGACGTGGTCGGACAGGTTGCCCTGATGCTGGGCCAACTGAAACTTCAGGTCCCACTGCAGAGCCCGCATCCGCCACCTGGCATGATGCACCAGAAGGATGCAGGAGGCCATCAGCCCCGTAGCTGCAGCGTGAACGCTGACCGAGACTTAGGATAAAGGCTGAAAGATCGGAAACAGAGCCTAAATATCCCGAACTCGCTGTTCTGGAGGATAAACCCGAAACTGCGCCGAGTCCAGAACCGCTCCAATGAAGAGGAGCTTCTAAGAGGGGCACATGTGTGACTTCGGCACACTGATGGAGAACCCCAGAAGGTGCAGGAGGTCGGCCGTAGTTTGGAGGTGGCTGATGACTGTCTGGGGCGAGCCCGCCTTCAACAACCAGTCGTCGAGATAGGGGAAGACTGAAACCCCTAATCTGCGCAGATGAGCTGCAACCACCGCCATCACTTTCGTGAACACCCGTGGGGTGCTGGTAAGGCCGAAGGGGAGCGCGGTAAACTGAAAATGGGAACAGGAGCAAACATGTGTGATGCCGTTCAAAAACCTATTTACAGTTGGGGACTTGAACAAGGAAGGCTGATCAGGTAGCCTTAAGAAGGCGGAAAGGGCAGAAAGTGTGGATCCACAGCCTTTGCTGTGCACCATGCCACAAATCTGTTCCACCTGCAGGCATATACCGACTTTGTGGAAGGACGCCTGGCTGCCAGAATGACATTACAGACTTCGGGAGGCAAGTCAAATGGCCTCAACTGTCGCCACTCAATCTCCAAGCATGGAGGTGGAGACTGGACAGGTTCGGGTGGAGGACCGTCCCCTGCTGTTGCGACAGAAGGTTCTCCCGAAGAGGCAGACGAATCGGGGGATCGACTGACATGCTGCTGAGTAGCTCGGAATACCAGTATCTTCGTGTCCAGTCTAGAGCCACAAGGATAACCTGGGCCCGGTCGCGCCTGATCTTCCTCAGCACTCTGGGTAGAAGTGGTATATGCGGAAAGGCGTACAATAGACCGCAACTCCACTCGCAACGAAAAGCGTCTCCGAGCGAGTGCCGCCTTTGAAACACCAACGCGCAGAACTGATGACATTGCGCGTTCTATTCTGTGGCGAATAGATCTAACCAAGGCTCTCCCCACTGCTGAACCGAACTATCATGCACCGACGGCTGAGTTCGTCCGCCCTGGCGTTCAGAGAACCTGCCAGGTGTTGAACCACCAGGGTCACGCCCTGATGTTCCAGCCACTGCCAGAGGCGCAGAACCTCCTGGCATAAGATCCACGACCCCACCCCGCCCTGTTTGTTGCAGTACCACATGGCGGTGGTGTTGTCCGTGAACACCTGCACTACACTCCCCCAGACAGAGGGGAGAAATGCCTTCAGTGCAAGTCGGATCGCCCGCAGCTCCAGAAGGTTGATGTGGAGCCGGGACTCCGCCGGAGACCAGAGGCCTCTGATCTCCACCTCTCCCATGTGGCCTCCCCAGCCCAGGAGGGACGCGTCCGTCACAACTACGTGCTCCGGGTGGGGTAGGGAAGAGGGATCTGCCACTGACCCAATCGCGGTCCGTGAGCCACCACTGCAACTGTCTTGCAGTGCCCTCCGAGATCAAGACATGGTCGGACAAGTTGCCCTGATGCTGGGCCCACTGAAACTTCAGGTCCCACTGCAGAGCCCGCATCCGCCACCGGGCGTGATGCACCAGAAGGATGCAGGAGGCCATCAGCCCCAGAAGCTGCAGCGTCAACCTGACCGAGACTCGGGATAAAGGCTGAAAGATCGGAATCAGAGCCTGAATATCCCGAACCCGCTGTTCGGGAGGATAAACTCGAAACTGTCCAGAACTGCTCCGATGAAGAGGAGCTTCTGAGAGGGACACAGGCTTGACAGATGGGCCGGTTCATGGAAATAGAAATCTCCAAACGACGTCGAGAGCGGCGCTCAGCGGCGCCGCTCCAGCGCCGGACCTGGACCGAGGGTAGGATCGGGGACGGCGCCCATAGAAGCCGCCGGGGGCGACACCCGCAGGGCCGGCGCCGGTAAGGTCGTGAGGTCGCCGGGGCCGAAGCACCCAACGGCGTCGGAGCCGAAGCACCCGACCCGCTAGGCCCTCCAGCCGGGGCAGTTGAGCCCGGAGGCGCCACGGATCCTGGCAGAGGAGGGAGGGACCTCATGCCATGAGGTACCGCTCGACCTCCCCTGGTGTCGCACCGTGCCCAGGGACCGGAAGGTGTGGGGCAGGTGGCGACGTCCGCGACTCAGTGGGAGCCGCGTGGGTGGTGTCACCTGAACCCCCGGCCGCATCCTGCACAAGCGTCGGGTGGGTCGGAGGAACGATGATGTCGCTCCGATCTCTCATACCTCTTACCTGAGGACTTGGATCCAGACGACCGATGTTCACTCCCGGAGCTGCGAGGGCTCCGACCCGGCGACTGGTCCCTCGACCTCCTGTGGGACCAGGACCTGGAGCATGGCGGGCCGACTGCCGGAGCTCAAGTCGCTTGCGGGACCGCTCCCGCCTAGCTTTAGACGTCAGGGCCCGGCAGTCGGAGCAGGTGCGGTCGTCGTGGTCGAGGCCTAAACACTTCAGACACCGGCGATGGGTGTGAGAAATTGGTCTGATATATGATGCTCACTAGTTCTAGTGATCACCTTGTATCAGTCCAAACAACCCTTATGGTGATTGGTTGTAAGTCAACCTTATAGACAAGCTATCCTAATACTAGCATGGACAAAGCAGTCTTAGGCTAAACTCTTTTGACATGTGAAGCCAGCTGTTTTACCACATATAACCCCTTGAATACCAAATGAAAGGACACCACACAGGTAGTTATGAAAATAAACAAGATATTTATTAACTAACAAACACCTCTGAACTCTTTATGAGATCAGAGGGCTAAGCACATGACAAGACTCTTAAGAAAAATACGTTAAGTTGCACAAGTTACAATGTTGCCCTAGGGGCGCAACAAACCATATACTAAGTAAATGGTATAAGGAAGTCGATAGAAGGAATGGAGCTGTCCAGAGGCTGTAGGATCGCTGGGACTACACTACCCTAACTTTAGGTAAGTAATAGGAGGCCCACGGAACGCGTGTGCAGAGTGTGAACTCACACGCAAGATGTGTAACAACGTCTATGGACAGTACAGTTCAAGAAAAAGGTGAGTACGGAGAATCCTGACTAGTTAGGACTAAAACGACTGTGAAACTGGACACTAGGAGAGTCAATCTACCCTTGAGCACCGAAATGCTCTTGTTACCTCACCCACGGGCTGCGGGTGCATAGGTGCGAAGTTGTGTCGGGTTTCTGCGTTGAAGTCTATGGAGCCTGAAAGAAAAGATGCTGCAGGCGGCCAGGAGGAAGATGTCCGGTGTGATCCAAGGGTGGATCAGGAATGCTGAAGACCTGAAAGCAGAGGGGACAATGTTCAAAGTCACTAGCCAGTGACTGGAGTGGAACCAGGAAGGAACCAGATGCTGTTGCCGCGATCAGGTGAAGAGCGGATGCTTGACTCTGCAGCCACGT
Organism: Lissotriton vulgaris; assembly: GCF_964263255.1. Lineage (NCBI taxonomy): Eukaryota > Metazoa > Chordata > Amphibia > Caudata > Salamandridae > Lissotriton > Lissotriton vulgaris. Next base: position 1,081,092,456 of record NC_141691.1, on the reverse strand, counting down.
GGACCAGGAGGTGTCTTTGACGACCAGGATGGAGGCACGAGCTGTCCCATGCAGGCTCTCGCTGTCGGCGGTGTTGGTTCCGTATTCAGCGTCAACAGGCCTTGGCAAAGGCAACCCACGCGGTGAGTGGAAAAAGCGTCTGGTGCGGACCAGGAGGGTCTGGAGTGCTTCTCCTTTGCAGGGAAGCAAGGGCCTGTCTGGAGCAACCAGACCAGCGGTGTTGATGTCGTGGATCGTCGTCTAGGAGGCCACTAGCCAGCCGGCATGTGACCAGACAACGCGTCGAGCAGCAAACAGGCAGAAGGGCCCCACGCAGATCTCGTGGATGCTGGAGGACTGGTCTTCGTTGCAGGTGCTGCTCGGGGCTGGGGCTTCTCAATCCCCAAAGCACTTCTTCGAGGTTACCTCAGAAGTCGTGCTGGAAGCGAAGTGCAGTTTCTCCAAGATGGCCGGTCCCACGTGTCTCGTCGCACCCACGGATCTCAGCTGTGCTGCAGATGTGAGTTGAGGTCGGAGAGGTCTGGGAATCCGGGTCTCGTCGGGCTCTGAAGTCTGGATCCTTGAGAGAAGACGACAAAGTGAAGCCGCTGGACGCTTGATGGTGCCTGCTGGTACAGGGTGGACACTCCTTGTCTTCTGTAGCAGAATGTCGAAGTCCAGAGTTTCTTCTAGTAAGTTTTCAAGTCAGGATTAATCTGATTTGGAATGGGACCGCTGCTACCTTTATACTGCTAAAGGGGGCTGCACTATCACTAGGTCCCTCCTATGGGTGGGACCAGGAAGGGGGGTGGTTACACCCCCTATCCTTTGTCCGGTTTCGTGCCAGAGCTGGGGCTGGAGTGCCCCAGCAACTGGTTTAAGCCGGTGTATGCACAGGGCACCTTGTGTGCCCCAGGCATGTCTCATTCCTTTTAGCCCTGTCCTACCTAATACACAAAATCCTGTCTGGGGTGGTGCTAGCACCTCCCAAGGCAGGAAAACCTTTGTCCAAGCCTCCCTCGCTGTAAGGACTCCCAGCAGCAGGAGGTCAGACGTGTGTCTGTGGTGGCAGCATCCATTTTGTTATGCTGAGGCTCGAGTTAACTTTAACCGGGGTTCACAGTTAGGTACATGTCGTGTTCCTCTAAGAGGGTGGAATGCTACCCCCGTCACCAGAATTGGCGAGGGGGTAGTATTCCAATTCGTATGACACCTTACTCGACATGTTTTGATAATGCTATGCCAAAGTTAGCAATAACCGCAAGGTTATAATGCACTTAAGAGTATATGGTATAGCGTTATCATGGAAACAGCTAAAGGACTTGGTTACGAAGGCTGTAGACAGGCTCAGCTCATGCCAGAGCACTATCTCACATAATTCCAAGCACTCTGCCTCCAGGATTGTTAAGGCCTGCCATAGGAGTGGCTTATAGGAGTATATGTGTCCATTCTAGGTTTAGATATAGGTATACTATATCTAAAGCAAAGGGTGATTACACCAACTTACCCCAGCTGATTGATCAGCCAGTTGTGTCAGATTTGGATGGCCAGCCAGGGGTGGCATAATACATGCTGCAGCTCCTGGTAGGCCTTGGGTTCACTTATGCCCTGCGTACCTATGGTACACTGTACAAGGACTTACAAGAGTGACCCAATACCAATCGGTAAATGCACCTAAAGTACATGGATGTCAATTTAGAGAGAGAACAGCTAGGCTGTGGGTCTGATTAGCAGGGCCACAGCCAGGAAAAGTTGTAAACCAGTGAAGCAAAAAGCAAAAATCTGGGGAGACCATAGGATTGCAGACCCTACTCTCCTACAATGGGGGTCGGTAACCGACATCAGTCGTTCGCACTTGGAACAGGGTTTAAACCCGGGCATCCCTACCGGCACCGTCGGAGTCGAAGACTCGAGCAAAGAAATGATTAAAAGATCAAAAAGTTTAGTCAAAAAATGACTAAGGGGTAGAGCTTCTCCGGATCTGCGCTAGCTGGCGCGGAAAAAAGAAGAACTGACGTCAGCGCGCATGGGCGGCGTCTAAGTACTCCGACGACGTCATTCCGGCGCTAACGACGCTGACGACGGCCGCGGAGCCGCGGACGATGCCTGCCGGCGCACAGGGTTATTGCTACGCAAAATTTTCCGGATCCAGTCTGACGCCTGGGGATATTCTAAGGTAAGGAATCTATCACTAACGTGTCTCTTTCAGATACATGAGGTATCCAAGAAACTGTTACAGCTATCTGCAGTTGAGACCTAAAGGGCATACCTCGAACATTTGATATATACGTAAATATTTGTATGAAATATATTTTGATATCAATACATACATATATCAATATATTCATACAAAAAACTTCTGCTGATCAGGCTTGGAGACAACTTAACAGTATAGACAAACATTTAGACTATAATTTACAAATGAATACATGAAAAATACTCGAATTGGCAAGTACTGCTAAAATTGTACTCCAGCGTATCTTCTCACCTTCATCAGCAGCTGGTATTTCATAATTCTTTGTACTGGTTTTAAGAGCAAATCCATGAGCTGAAGTTTGTGACCAAGACGCTGCTTCAGTTCCTAATGTTAAAAATAAAGAACGTTCAAGCTTCCCCAGCCTAGGTACTCACTTCAAAAAGTAACTTGTGACAATACATTTACCTTTATACTGTCTTTGTTGCTAATACATTTCCATTTTGGAGTGATTTCAAACATATTACAGGATGTATACAAAGTCATGCAAGAAAAAAATAACTTACCTGCGGTAATGATATTTCTGCTGGATACATTATCTTACAACAGGTTCCTCACTTTATGAATAGCCACCAAGGGTCAGGCTGAATCTCGAAACAGTTCACCCCGCATCAGTCATCCACTGTCACAAGGAGGCGTCATGCAACCTAAGTCACAACTCAGCCTAACAAACAAGTTACTTCACTTCGGTAACGCATCATCTGGTAGAGACTCCATCTAGCTGCAGATTCCTTACTATTGAATTTCCCAGGCATCAGGCTGCATCCAGAAACTTTTGCTGAGCAATACCCTTGCGCGTGACGTCAGGTGGCTCCATTCGAATCCATGTGACATCGTCTGTAGCTTTGGTTATGACGTCACAGTGCCTATATAGGCACCACCTGTAGGAGAGTGGGGTCTGCAATCCTATGGTCACCCCCGATTTTTGCTTTTTGCTTCACTGGTTTACGAATTTCCCTGGCTGTGGGCCTGCTAATCAGACCCACAGCCTTGCTGTTCTCTCTCTAAATTGACTCACATGTACCCTAGGTGCATTTACCAATTGGTACTGGGGCACCTCATCAGTCCCTGTACAGCATACCTTAGGTATCCAGGGCCTAGGTGTACCCAGGGCCTACCAGGGGCTGCAGCATGTATTATGCCACCCCTGGCTGGCCACTCAAATCTGACACAACTGGCTGCACGACAGCTGGGGCAAGGAGGTGTAATCACCCTTTGCTTTAGATATAGTATACCTATATCTAACCCTAAAATGGACACATGTATTCCTATCAGTCACTCCTATGGCAAGCCTTAACAATCCTGAAGGCAGAGTGCTTGGAATTATGTGAGATGGTGCTCTGGCATGAGCTGAGCCCGTTTGCAGATTGTGGAACCAAGTCCTAATAGCTGTTCCATGATAACGCGTACCATATACTCTTAAGTGCATTATAATCCTCGCGGTTATTTGCTATCTTTGGTATCGCTTTATCAAAACATGCCGAGTAAGATGTCATACGAATTGGAATACTAACCCCTCGCCAATTCTGGCGACGGGGTTAGCATTCCACCCTTCTAGAGGGACACAACATGTGTGTAACTGTGAACCCCGGTTAAAGTTAACTCGAGCCTCAGCATCACAAAATGGATGCTGCCACCACAGACACAAGTCTGACCTCCTGCTGCTGGGAGTCCTTCCAGCGAGGAGAGCTTGGACAAAGGGTTTCCTGTCAGGGGCGGTGCTAGCACCATCCCAGACAGGGTTCTGTGTATCCCAGGTAGGCAGGGCTGAGAGGAAGGTGACTGCAAGTGGCACCCCGGTGCTCACTGTGCATATGCCGGCTCAAACCAGTTCCAGGGGCACCCCAGCCCCTGAGCTGGGGAAAGTCCGGAAAAGGGAGAGGGGTGTAACCACCCCCCTCCTGGTCCCACCCATGGGCAGGACCTAGTCGCGTGCCAGCCCCTTTTCTTAGGATAAAGGTAGGAGCTGGCCCCCTTCCCAAATTAGATCATCCTGAATCTTGAACAACTTTCTACGAAAGGAACTCTTGACTTTCTTTGAGGACTCTCCCTTGTGGCTAAGGAGTAGCCACCCTGCACCCGCAGGCACCACCTAAGCATCGCGGTTTGCTGCACGTCCATCCTCCGGATCAAGACTGCCCAGCTCGACGAGACCCGAATTCCCTGGCATCTCTGACCTCTACCTGCATCATCAGCCCAGCTGAGATTCGTGGGTGTGACGAGACCTGAGGGACCGGCCATCTTCTGAAACTGCACGACGCTTAACCAGCACGACTGCCGAGGGATCCTCGAGTGAGTGCACTGGGGTTTGAGAAGCCCCAACCCTGAGCAGCTCCAGCACCGAAGTCCAGCCCCCCAGCATCCACGAGATCTGCGTGGGGCCCTTCTGCTCTTTGCTGCTCACCGCGTTGTCCGGTCACTTGCCCGTTGGCTAGTGGCCCTCCTGACGACGTAGCACGACGATTTCACCGCTGGTCTGGTTGCTCCAGACTGGCCCTTGCTCCCTTCCAAAAGAGGAGCACCCCGGACCCTCCTGGTCCACTCCAGATGCCATCTTGACTCCACCGCGTGGGCTTACCTTTGCCAAGGTTTGTTGCCCCCATCTTGGGTCCAGCATCGTCGACAGCAGACACCTGCGTGGGACAGCTCGCACCTCCAGCCTGCTCGCCGACAACGCCTCCTAGCCCGTGTGACTGCAGAGTCCAGCGTCGCCCACTCACCTGGTCGAGGTGACTTCATCCAGTGCCATCCTGGTGCCCACACAATCACTGGCTAGTGATTAAGAACTGAGTCCCCTCTGCTTTCAGGTCATCTCCATCACCGATCCAGGCTTGGATCATTCCGAACATCTTCACTGGTAGTCCTGCCAGTCCTGCCAGCAACTTCTTCTTTCAGGCTCCATAGACTACAACGAGGATTCCCGACGTCTTTTGAACCCTATGCAGCCGCAGTCCCTGGGCTAGGTAACCCGAGCATTTCGGTGCTCCAACGCAGGTTCACTATCTAAGTGTCCAGATCCTTTTTCGTTTTAAGTCTACCTAGTCGGATTCGTCCGAAAACAGTGACTTTAGAAATACTAGCCTCCATAGACTTTGTCCCGCATCCCGCGTAAGAGTGCACACTCTGCACCCGATCTCCCTAGGCCTCCTGCTCCTAACCTTAGGGTTCAGTAGTGTAGTCCTAGCGATCCTGAAGCCTCTGGATCTTGTTACTTACCTGCTAGTATTTCGCATTCCACTTTTAATGTATATGGTTTTTCGTGCCCCTCGGGCATTTGTGTAAATTGTGCAACTTGAAGTAGTTCAGGGTAGACTTGTTATAAATAAATATCCTTTATTTTCATAACAACTTGTGTGGTGTCCTTTCACTTGGTGTTCAAGGGGTATATGTGACGGTAAAACAGCTGGCTTAACACGCCCTCTAGAGTTTAGCCTAAAGACTGCTTTTGTCCACGCTACTAGGATAGCTGGTCTATAAGGTTGACTTACAACCAATCATCAATAAGTGTCATTTGGTATGATACACAGTGATCACTAGAATAGTGAGCACTATATATCAGGCCACTTCTCACACCACCCAGGCGCGCGGACGTCAGCACTTTTTGTATTTCCCACGCCAGTAGCGTAGAGCTACGAAGTAACTGACGTAGTCGTGTGCAAAACCTAGAGCCCTGAAGCACAAGTTACTTACCTTCGGTAACGATATATCTGTAAGAAACAGTAGTTAGCATTAGATTGTGTGGAAGGCTGTGACTTCCTTGGGCAGGAAAGAGGGTCGCGTCCGCAACACAGCTTTGTCCGGATGGACTGAAAGGAAAGGAGGCTTAGAAGAAAGGGCCTGGAGCTCACTCACTCTCCTTGCAGAGGAGATGGCAACCAGAAAAGCAGTCTTCAGAGTAAGGAGGCGAAGAGGACAGTTATGAAGCGGCTCAAAGGGAAAAGTTAGAACAAGGTTCAAGTCCCACTGAGGCATCACGAAAGGAACTGGAGGAAACATATGAGTGATGCCCTTCAAAAACCTATTTACAACCGGGGACTTGAACAAAGAGGGCTGCTCAGGTAGCCATAAGAAGGTGGAAATGGCCAAGAGGTAGCCCTTCAGAGTGCCCAGAGCAGAGCCCTGCTGGGCAAGAGAGAGAAGAAAGAGGAGAACCTCTGAAAGAGGGGCAGAAAGGGGATCCACAGCCTTTGCTGTGCACCATGCCACAAATTTGTTCTACCTGCAGGCGTATACCGATTTCATGGAGGGACGCCTGGCTGCCAGAATGACATTACAGACTTCAGGAGGCAAGTCAAATGGCCTCAACTGCCGCCGCTCAATCTCCACGCATGTAAGTGGAGACTGGACAGGTTCGGGTGGAAGACCGTCCCCTGCTGCTGCGACAGAAGGTCCTCCTGAAGAGGCAGACGAATCGGGGGAGGAATGCCTTCAGTGCAAGTCGGATCGCCCGCAGCTCCAGAAGGTTGATATGGAGCTGGGACTTCGCCGGAGACTAGAGGCCCCTGATCTCTGCCTCTCCAATGTGGCCTCCCCAGCCCTGGAGGGACGCCCCCTTCACAACTACGTGCTCCGTTGGGGTAGGGAGAGGGATCTGCCACTGACCCAATCGTGGTCCATGAGCCACCACTGCAACTGTCTTGCGGTGCCCTCCGAGATCAAGACATGGTCGGACAAGTTGCCCTGATGCTGGGCCCACTGAAACTTCAGGTCCCACTGCAGAGCCCGCATCCGCCATCAGAATCAGAGCCTGAATATCCCGAACCCGCTGTTGGGGAAGAGAAACCCGAAACTGCGCAGAGTCTAGAACCGCTCCGATGAAGAGGAGCTTCTGAGAGGGACACAGGTGCGACTTCGGCACATTGATGGAGAACCCTAGCAGGTGCAGGAGGTCGGCCGTAGTCTGGAGGTGGCTGACGACTGTCTGGGGCGAGCCCGCCTTCAACAACCAGTCGTCGAGGTAGGGTAAGACTGACACCCCTAACCTGCGCAGATGAGCTGCGACCACCGCCATCACTTTCGTGAACACCCGTGGGGCGCTGATAAGGCCGAAAGGGAGCACGGTAAACTGAAAGTGCTCGTTGCCTACCGTGAACCGCAGGTAACGCGGGTGGGCCGGGGATGTGAAAATAAGCGTCCTGCAAGTCCAACGCTCCCATCCTGTCTCCAGGGTCTAGGGCAGCTAAGACCCACCGCCATCACTTTCGTGAACACCTGTGGGGCGCTGGTAAGGCCGAAGGGGAGCACGGTAAACTGAAAGTGCTTGTGGCCTACCGTGAACCGCAGGTAGCACCGGTGGGCCGGCTGGACGGGGATGTGGAAATAAGCGTCCTGCAAGTCCAACGCCACCATCCAGTCTCCTGGGTCCAAGGCAGCTAAGACCTGAGCCAGTGTCAGCATCTTCAACCTCTCCTTCCGGAGGAAGCCGTTGGCGTTCCGCAGGTCCAAGATAGGGCGTAGGTCCCCTTTGCCCTTTTTGGGAACCAGAAAGTAGTGGGAGTAACAACCACACCCTACTTCTGGCCCAGGAACGCGCTCAATGGCCCCCTTGGCCAAGAGGGCCGTAACTTCCTCTCGCAGAGGATTCAAGTGATCCCCCGACACGCGGTGGTACTGCGGTGGCATGGCTGGAGGGGTCGCCTCGGAGGGGAGGGAGTAGTCCCTTCGGACAATTTACAGCACCCACCTGTCCGATGTGATGTTGCGCCAGTGGAGGAGGTGATGGCGAACCCTCCCCCCACTGGCGTCTCGTGGGCCTGAAAGCTCAGTCTAGGAGGGCATTGAGGCGGATGCTGCGGGGGTGGATGAAGACTGGCCTCGCCGTTGTCCCCGGGCACCGCCACGGCGGTTACCACGTCCACCACCGCATTGGATGTTAGTCTGCGGCCCGTGGCTAGCAGGACGTGTGGGGGCGCCCCTTCCTTGGCCACGAAAGGGGCGAAAGGCAGCAGATTGCTGGCGCAGGGCCGACAGGCCCAAGGACTTGGCCGTAGCCCTGGAGTCCTTAAAGCGCTCAAGCGCACTGTCTGCCTTGTCGCCAAAGAGGCGACGGCCATCAAACGGCATGGCCATAAGAGTGTTTTGGACATCAGCCGAAAAGTTGGCGGACCTCAGCCAGGCGTGGCGATGAGTTGCCACCGTCGTTGCCATCGCTCTACCCTGCGAGTCCATTGTATCCAGCCCACATCTGATGGAGTACTGTGCTGCATCTCGACCCTCCGCAAGGGCTTGGGCGAGTTTAGTCCGGGCCTCCTCCGGACATTGTGGCAGCACGTCCGTGACCCACAGAGAGTAGGTATAACAGCCCAAGAGGCACGCAGTGTTAACTGACCGCAGCCCCAAACTCATGGAGGAGGACATATTTTTGCCATACTGTTCGTACCTCTTGGATTCCCGATTGGGGGGAGCCATTGGGAATGCGGTCTGGGGGTTAGAGGCCTGGAAGACCAGACTCTCGGGGTTGGGGTGGGTGGACAGAAAGCAAGGGTCGCCCGGAGCCGGGCGGTGGCGTCTGGCCACGTTCCGATCTACAGGGGGACATGTAGCGGGCCAGGACCAGGTGCCCAGAAGAACGTCAGACAAGGCCTCATTAGACAGCAACAAAGGCTCAGAAGAGCTTTTTTGCGGTTTAAGGACCTCAGTGAGGAGGTTAGTCCTCACGGCCGCGACGGGGAGTTCAAGGGATAAGGCCTTGGCCGTCCCGTCAACACCACACAATGGGCTGCCCCCTCCTCCGTAGCCACGGTAGGAGGGGAGACAAAACCAGTGTCTGGCGAAGTGTCCAGACCACTGGCGTCCCCTAGCTCACCTGCCCAGTCCTGATAAGACTGGCACTCACGTGCCAGAGGGTCCTCGGACTCCTCCCAATCCACCTTGCCACCCATCTCCTGGTACTCAGGGTCAAATGATGGGGCCGGGTCATAGAAGAAAAAATCTCCCATCGGCGTCGAAAGCGGCGTCGGAACCGGACCGAGGGGGGGACTGGGGACGGTGTCGGCCGTGGACGGCGCCGGGTCGACACCCTAGGAGCCGGCGCCGGCGAGGTCGTAAGGTTGACCGGTGACGACCCGGATCCGTACCCGGATCCAGCGGGGCCCTGCGGCGCCGGGATCGAAGTCGCCGATGGCGCCGGGGCCGAAGCACCCGATGGCGCCGGGGCCAAAGCCCCCGGCCCACTTGGGCTCCCAGTCGGGGCCGCTGGGCCCGAAGGCGCAGCGGAACCCGACGGAGGAGTGAGCGACCTCATGGACATGAGGAAGGCTTCAATCTCCCCCGGTGTCTTGTTCTGCCCAGGGACCGGCGGGTATGGAGCAGGCCGCGACACCTGCGGCTCCAGCGGAGCCGCTTGGGCGGTGTCACCCGAACCCCCGGCCGCGTCACGTGAGCGTCAGGGGGAGTCGGAAGAGCGAAGTCACCTCTTCGACTTCTTGTGCCTCTTACCTGAGGACTTAGAGCTCGAGGAGTGGTGACGATCCTCCGAGCCGTGATGACTCCGGCCCCGCGACCGGTCCCTCGACCTCCTTACGGACCGGGACCTCGAACGGCGCGTGCCGACTGCCGGAGCTCGAGGCGCTTGCAGGACCACTCCCCCCTAGCCTTCTACGTCAAGGCCCGGCAGTCGGGGCACGACTTGTCATCGTGGTCGGACCCCAGGCAATGTAAATGTAAATGTATAGGCATTTATATAGCGCACTACTTACCCGGAGGGTCCCAAGGTGCTTCGACCGCTGCGAAACCCTTCCTGGCTTCCCTGAGAGATGGTCCCTTAATGGGTATCTCCAGGGTGAGACCAGGCATCCCCGGCGGTCTGGTGGGGCTGTTAGTGAAGATGAGGCAAGCTAATGCCCAGAGTTGCCGAGTGTGATCGCTGATCAGAGTGGGCACCGAGGCGAGAGAATTATCGAGTCCGCTGACCCTGGTCCAGAAACCTGCCGCGCCGGGAATCGAACCCTGGTCCCGGGCCGTCCTCTGCTCTCGGGTCTGCCGCCTCTAACCAGTGAGCCACACTACTTCAAGACACCGGCGATGGGGGTCGGTAACCAACATCGGTTGGTTGCAGTCGACGCAGGGCTTGAAGCCAGGCATCCCTACCGGCACCGTCGGAGTCGTTCGACTTCGAAAAATGATCAAAAAAGATCACAAAGTTTAGTCAAAAAGTGACTAAGGGTACCACTGTTCCCGGATCGGCGCTTGCTGGCACTGAAAAAATGGGAACTGATGTCAGCGGGCGAGGGCGGCATCTAAGTACTCCGGCGACGTCATCCCGGCGCCAACGACGACGGACGCAGAGCCGCAGACGACGACTACCGATGCGCAAGGGTACTGCTACGCAAAAGTTTCCGGATCCAGTCTGACGCCTGGGGATATTCTAAAGTAAGGAATCTAATACTAACCTGTTTCTTTCAGATAGGGGAAACAACCCTAGTCCTACCACATCAGTCCGCAAAGCGGGGAGGCATAGGTGGGGCTGTAAGGAATCTGCAGCTAGATAGAGTCTCTACCAGATAATGTGTTACCGAAGGTAAGTAACTTGTTTATCTGATAGAGACTTCTAGCTGCAGATTCCTTACCTTTGAATCAGATATCCGAGCCATAACATCCCGGCGGTGGGTTGTGTATTCATGATCAAGACTAAAATGTCTTGCAGGACTGAACAGGCAAAGAGCCCGTCCCTGTGCACATGACCATCAAGGCAATAATGTTTTGCAAGCATGTGCAATGATGCCCACGTTGCTGCCTGACAGTTGTCTTAGACTGGGACACACCGAGCCAAGGTTGTAGTTGCAGCCTTTCCCCTGGTGGAATGGACCCTTAATCCCTCAGGGGGCTGCTTCTTCACCAAGGCGAAACAAATTTTAATGCTGAGAATGAACCAGTGGGAGATTGTCCTTTTTTGCACTGTCCTTTCCTTCTTCGCTCCCACATACCCCACAAAGAGTTGGTCATCTGTCTGGAACTCTTTTGTGCGGTCAAGGTAGAAGGACAACACTTTTTTTGGGTCCAGTGAGTGGAGACGCTCCTCTCCCTTAGACAGATGTGGGGGAGCCAAGAAGGTGGGCAAAGTGATGGACTGACCCAGATAAAATGGAGTCGCAACCTTTGGAAAAAAAGATGCCCTGGTGCGAAGCACCACCTTGTCCGTAAAGGACATAAGATAAGGAGGTGAGATGGATAATGCCTGCAATTCACTCACTCTCAAGGCCAATGTAATCGCCACCAAAAAGGCTGTTTTGATGGTCAACGGCTGGAGGGGACAATTGTGCAAAGGCTCGAAACAAGCACACATCAGGTAAGTGAGGACCAAATTAAGGTCCCATTGTGGCATAACAAAGGGCGTAAGTGGAAATAAATGCTCCAGCCCCTTCAGAAATCTATTTACTATAGAAGATTTAAAGAGAGAAGGTTGGTCTGACAGCCGCAGACAGAGCAGGGAGGTAACCTTTGAGAGAACCCAAAGCAGAACCCTGCTGGGCAAGAGTTAGAATGAATAAAAGGACAAAAGAAAGAGGAGCAGAAAGAGGGTCAATGGACCTTTCTGTACAGTATAATACAAATTGCTGCCAAAAGCAGGCATATACCGTCTTAGTGGAGGGCCACCTGGCCGCCAAAATATCATTACAGACTTTGGGAGGAAGATCAAAAGCTATCAACTGCTCAATCTCCAAGCATAGAGGCACAGAGATGACAGGTTCCAGTGGAGAACCCTCCCCTGCTGCTACGATAGAAGATCCTTCTGAAGGGTCAGCCTGATCGGAGAATCGGCACTCACGCTCACAAGCTCTGGATACCAGACTCTCCTTGCAAAATCCGGTGCCACAAGAATTACTTGGGCCCGGTCACTCCTGATCTTCTTTAGAACCCTGGGTAGGAGTGGTATGCATACAACAGGCCTGAGCTCCACTGGCAACGAAACGCGTCGCAGAGCGATAGCCACAGTAGAAACTAAAGCAAGCAGTATTGCTGACATTTTGCTTTCTTTTTGGAGGCGAACAATTCTAACCAAGGTTCTCCCCACTGCTTAAAGAGACCTTGCACCTACTCCGACTGGAGACGCCATTCGTGATCCTGAAGGCATCGACGATTGAGATCATCCTCCCTGGCATTCAGGGAATCTGCCAGGTGTTGAACCACCAGGGTTATGCCCTGCAGCTCCAGCCAAGTCTAGAGATGCAGGGCCTCTTAACAAAGGGTCCATGACCCCACCCCATCCTGCTTGTTGCAGTACCACAGGGTGGTGGTGTTGTCCATGAATACCTGCACCAGCTTCCCCTTGACAGAGGGAAGAAATTCTTTCAATGTCAACCGAATCACTCGGAGCTCCAACAAGTTTATGTGGAGTCCCGTCTCCGCGACAGACCAGTGACCCCTGATCTCCACCTCTCCCATGTGGCTGCCCCATTCCAGAAGTGACGCATCTGTTACGACTGTAAAATCTGGTTGGGGAAGGGAGAGAGGTCTGCCGCTGACCCAATTGTGTTTTGTTAACCACCACTGCAGATCCTTCGCAGTTCCTTCCGAGATCTGAACAAAGTTGGTGAGATTTCTCTGATGCGGTGCCCATTAGAACTTCAATTTCCACTGCAGAGCCTGCATACACCATCGGGCATGTCTTACAAACAGGATGTAGGAGGCCATGAGGCCCAACAGCCTCAGAGACAGTCTCACCAAAATCCAGGATAGAGGCTGAAATATTGGAATCATAACCTGAATATCATGGACTTGCTGCTCAGGAGGATAAGCCTGAAACTGCACTGTGTCCAGAACAGCTCAGATGAAAAGGAGTGACTTTGGCAGGTTTATAGAGAACAGCAGCAAATGCAGGAGGTTCGCCATAGTCTGAAGGTGGAAGACGACTGCCGGGGCGAGGACGCCTTCAAGAGCCAGTCGTCGATGTAGGGGATGTCTGGCACTTCTAAACTGTGCAGATGAGCTGCAACCACTGCCATCACCTTGGGGAATACCTGAGGGACACTGGTAAGACCGACAGAGAGCACAGTAAACTGAAAGTTCTCGCTGCTTACCTTGAACCGCAGGCAACGCCTGTGGCCCGGCAGAATGGGAATGTGAAAATACTCATCCTGCAGGTCCAACGTCACCATCCAGTCTTCTTGGTCTAGAGCAGACAAGACCTGAGCCAAAGTGAGCATTTGTAATTTCTTTTTTTTTTTTTAAACAAATGTTGTCAGTTTGCATATTTCACGCAGAGCCCTGCGCACCAGAGTCATCTGTCAAAGCATACTTGAATTTCTTTTTTTTGAGGAAGAGATTGATGGTCAGAAGATCCAAAATGGGCCGAAGCTCCTTGTTCGTCTTCGGAATCAGAACATAGCAAGAATAACAGTCACTGTCTACTTCTGAAGCTAGGACCCTTTCTATGGCTCCTTTGGCCTAAAGAGCTGTAACTTCCTCTTGGAACAACTTTACATGATCTTCCGCCAGCCGTTCCTGACTTGGTGGAATAGGAGGAGAAAAAGAAAGGAAGAGACTAGCCCACCTGAACGATATGCAAGACCCTCTTGTCTGTTGTTATAGATCTCCAGCGGGTGAGATGATGACTAATTCTCCCACCCACTGGCGTAGTGCGGTCCTGCAGAATCAGCCTAGGAGTGCTTGGAGGCTGCGGTTGCTGGGGGCAGTGTGGTAGACAACTTCTGGCCTCCATTCCGAGAACGGAATGTACAGCTTTCACATCAACGCACAGCTTGTGTAGTCTGAGCGAGATGGTGGCTAGGATAGGGCTGACATGGCTGGAAACCCCTTTCGTTGCCACAAAAGGGGCGAAAGTAAGACTGGCCTCGAGGAGTGGAGGAGAGGCCCAAGGATCTGGCCGTAGCTCGAGAGTCCTTGAACCTGACCAGGGCAGAGTCTGCCTTTTCCCCAAAAAGGTGGGTTCCATCAAAGGGCATGTCCATCAAACTGGCTTGGACACCTCCCGAGAAGCCAGTTGTAGGAAGCCAGACATGGCGTCTCAAGGCCACTGTCGTTGAAATCGACCTGTCCAGCAAATCAGTCTTATTTAATCCACACCGTATGGTGAATTTTGCTGCATCCCTCCCGTCCTTCACAGCTTGGGAGAGCACAGCCCAGGCCTCTTCCGGGACTTGTGGCAGCACCTGAGCAACCATCTCCCAAAGAGAGCGGGAGAAACGGCCCAAAAAGCATGCGGTATTCACCGACTGCAATGCCAGACTGGAGGAAGAAAACATCTTCTTACCAAATGAGTCCAGTCTCTTGGATTCCCTATCTGGAGGGGTGGAAGGAATGTGCCTTGGGATGTAGAGGCTTGCACCACCAAACTCTCTGGGGTGGGATGTTGTCAGGGATCAAGTCAGAGTGATCTCCCTTAGGAAAAGTAAGAAAGATAAGGGCAGAAAAACAAGAAATACAGTACTGGTGAAAACCTCATTGGTGAATATTTGGAGGGATTTATAGGAAAATAATTAGTTGTCAGGTGTTTCAAGATGGCCGCCATGTTTACCCTCTACTAGTTGAGGTTTAAAGGTCTGGCTATGTTTGGAACAATTTGGTTGTGAATCGAGCGTTCTACTGCACACTTCAATTAGAACTTGACCTGGGAAGTAAGTTTCAACCGTTTCTCAGTTAATTCTGCTTTCGGAGTTACGGAAGCTTTCCAGTCCCTAGCGCAACTTCGGGAGTTGTTACAGAACTCCGTTCGGCAGTTTACTACTGTATCTGCCAGATTATTCCTTCAGAGTTATTTTCGCATTTTCTTCAGTAGCATATCTTGAGGAGTTTGTCCAAGTACTCCGTCAGACAGCAACTACTGAAGCTTCCTGTATCCTTTCCTCAAAGCTTCCTTGCCATTGCTAATTCTTCTTGGCAAGTATCCTCGGCTCCAGTTTCCAGTCATGTTGCATGGAGGGGTTTTCTATTTGGTGTTCTATATATGAGGGATGATTCTGGTTTCACAAAGGAGTGTTCCTAATCCAGACAGAGGGTCTCCTCTCGGTCGCAACATTCCTGAGACAGCGCCGCTCGATTACAGTGGTTTGGAGAAATCCTGTAAAGAAGTAAGAAAGGCAGAACCCCTGTGAGGTGTCTCACGGACTACAAATTAAAGTAAGACTTTCATTTCATTACCTCGGACTACTGTCTCTTGGTGACCAGCAGCAACTCCTACTGCTTACTCCTTCCTGAGCGTTTCTCCCCTTCTTTTCCTTCCTTCTTTCCATCCTTGTTCCTTTTTACGAGCTCTTGCTACCAGTCAGATCCAAGCTTCAGCTTGAGTAGTCCACCACAGTGAGCAAGTGGTCAACTTTTTATGTATTTGAACTGAAAATCTATTTCAAAACTCAGTTGACTCTGCATTCAGTTCTTCTTATACCTATATATATATAAATATTGGATACAGTAAAGTCATAGAAGAGAAGCACTCTCCAACTAAGAGCTTGGTAGGGGATAGAGTAATAGTATAATAAGGAGTAGCGAGAGTCACTTAGTACTAATGAAATGTGCATTTAATGTAAGAGGTGATTTAGGTTTTGTATTCTTATTCTCTGTCTGGATTAGGAACACTCCTTTGTGAAACCAGAATCATCCCTCATATATAGAACACCAAATAGATGGTTCAAGTGTGAGAGAGGGTGCCAGAGGTCCTGGAGGTGTCTCTTCTTTGTTCCCATTCCCCTTTCCCCCATACTGGTAAAGCCTGTTGTGCTATATGACGGGAAGTACTGGTAGGAGGGCATTGGGAGACAGCATCATTCTGCTTCCGTTGAATACGAGGTACTTGACAGGTGTTGGCTGAGAAAATTTGGGTCACCCGGAGCTGGGCGATAGTGGCGTGCAATCGTCCTGTTCATAGGAGCCCCTGTGCTAGACTTGGATTATGTTCCTAGAAGAACGTCGGTAAGTGCTTCATTAAAGGGCAATAGGGGTACAGAAGTGGAAGCCCCAGTCTGAAGCACTTCGGTCAGGAGATTAGTCCTAACCTGAACTGAGGAAATCTCCAGTACTAGGGCCTCAGCTGCCCTCTTAACCACCATGGCATAGGACGCCCCCTCCACCGTAGCCACTGTAGGCGGAGGGAGCATGCAAGTGTCTGGGGAAGTATGGAAACCATTGGCTTCCCCATGTTCCCAATACCAGTCCATTGTCTCCTCAGATACATGCTGGTACCCAAGAGGGCCCATTTCTCTCCTGAACCAAGCACATCCAAAAAGTGTTCTGGCAACAAAACAGAACCTCTGGGTTCTGTCGATATCTGAATCGGTGACGCTCTACACCGTTCTGGCTCTGTGTCATTGGGGATGAGGATGCCAGCGAAATGCATCAGGGAAGTTGTAGGCACCAAATCCGATTTGACGCCGGGGGAGGTCGCGTTGGCATGACCGGTACTGACCAGGATCTGGGATTTGATCCCTGAGGTCCCACTGGTACCGTGGCAGGAGTCAACAACGTCGAACCCGATGGGGCGCCATACGACCCTGTAGGGCCCGAGGGCTCACCAACATGGTTGTTCTGTTCAAATACACAGCGCATGGCCTCGTAATACTCTTTCGTTTGAGCTGGAGTCGCTCCGGCTCCCAGAAGGGTGGAAGGCACAAAGTCAACTCGTGTTCTGGATCCGAGAACAATGCCTAGTGCATTGGTGCTCCTTACCTTTCTCAAGGACGGATGTCAGTTGAGGCGAAAACGAAGTCTGCTTGGCCTTCTTCTTGTTGTCGCTCTTCCCCGAGAGTCCAGAATAACTCGAATTGGAGGAAGAGAAATTAGGGCTCCGTGAGCGGTACCCACAACCTCTTCTTCTTCAAACGGGACTGTGACCTCCTCAGAGTCTCGCTTGACTGTCGACTGCCGGGCCGCAAGCCACTTCATCGCTCGTCGCTCGCACCCTCAAGATCTTCGGGGCCATCACCCAACAGTCTGAACACGATTTTGAATCATGGTCGCGTTCAAGACACCACAGACATACGTGGTGAGGATCCATGACCTACATCATGCAGGAACAAGTCCTACATGGTTTGAAACATGTCTTCCTCGAAGACATCCCTCGCACACAAAGTCAAATCTAAAATATAAATAATAGTCAAGAAGAAGCCTGCCACAAAGCGGCAGAGGGGTAGCTCTTACCGGATCGTGCTTAACAGGCGCAGAAAGAAAAGAACTGACGTCCGTGTGTCTGCATGGCGCCTATATAGGCACTGCAACGTCATAACGATGCTACCGAAGCCCACTATGTCATGCGGTGCTGAATGGAGCCACCTGATGTCGTGCACAAGGGGTAGTGCTCAGCAAAGGTTTCCGGATCCAGCCTGCCGCCTGGGAAATTCAAAAGTAAGGCATCTGCAGCTAGAAATCTCTCAGATATAGAGTAGACACCATCAAAGTATATGAAGAGCCAACTGGTGTCCAGAGAGTACCTAATAGAGTGTCTACAACAGTGACAAACACACCATATGCTTGCATATGAAGGATATGCTAAGATTTCATTGACCACTGCATTAACTCATGAGGGGAAAGATGGTGAGGAATCTTTGGGAACATTATGTATCCACCAGAATAAAAATGTTACTCATCCTGTAATCATCCGTTTGTGGCTTGTAGCGTTATAGGTTCACATACTCTTTATACTCCTACCATCTAGTGTGGGGCATGGATGTTTGTAAAAAAACAATCTAATAAGTTTTCGTTCTTGAGATATTTTATGACTCCTCCCTAATCCATAATGCACCAAGACAAAGATTCCACCTGATTGTTTTTCCCCAGTGGGGGAATAATGTACAGTGAAGTGTAGAAAAGCAAGGGGACATGTGTATGGTACATTGTAACTTACTTAAATAAGAGCAAAGACATTTAATAATCACTTGCTTCTGGGGAAACATGGTTAAATGGTGTTTAACGTTTTCCATTTGTAGCATGTGGTGCTGTAGATCACATGGTCTGTATCAAATGAAAGTAGTACTCCCCATCAAACTGTAGCTAGCGAGCAGATGATGCATGTGTGAAATAAAGTTTTCAACAGTATGCGGCCAACCAAAGCCTCTAGTCTAGCTTGACAATAGTGTCCATTGAATGTGTGCCATTGACTGAGTAGCAGCTTTACAGATGTTTGGAATTGTATGTTCCCTAAAACTGCCGTAGTTGAAACTTTTCTTTAAAGTTGAATTGGCTTTGGGAACAGCATGCAGTGTACACTTTGCTTTAGCGTAGTATGTCCAAACATTTCACTATCCATCTCGCAATGCCACACTTCAAAACAGGATTTTCTGAGTAAGGTTTTGCAAAAGCAACTAACAGTTGCTTGGTCTTGAAGATGCATTTTATCCTATAATTGTAGTACATTAGTGCTCGCTTGACTTCTAAAGTGGTAGTGGACTTCTCTGCCACTGTCTCAGGATGTGAAAATAAGCTACACAGCTCCATTGCCTGACTCACATGGAAAGAGGAAATCACTCTGGGTAGAAACTCTGGATTTGTCAGAAAATGTCCCACCTACCATATCCGACAAAGGTCTCAGAGAAATTAATCAACCAATGCCTCATTAACTACCTCAGCAACCATCAGTTCCTCAATGCCATGCAGTCCGGATCTCGACCCAACCACAATACAGTAACAGCACTCATTGCTGCCACAGATGACATCCACATTATACTCGACAGAGGATACACAGCAGCTCTCATTCTCATGGACATTCCTGCAGCATTTGACACCGTCTCACACTCCATCCTCATGAGGTGCCTGCACGTGATTGGCATCCAAGGACTGGCTGCTCCTTCTAAACGGACAGACCACAAGCTGTCAGCCTGGCACCTTACTTCTCTGACACCTGCAAATTCATTTGTAGAGTGCCTCACAGTAAATCCATAACCACCACAATCTTCAATGTACACATGATCTCTCTGGCCAACGTCATCTGCACACCTGACGTCAACATGCTCGCCGATGCCTGAAACACACAACTCATACTCCCCCCTCTCAAGTAAGAGCCTCAACACAAGAAACAAGTTTAAAGACTGCATGACCGAAGTCTCTAATTGGATAAAAAGCTCAACACCGACAAGACAGAAGTAGTGATCTTTGGCAGGAACATCTGACCATGGGACTCCAACTGGTGGCCGGCCGAACTTGAACCCATACCCATACCCACGCCTACACTCAACACCCACACCAGAAACCTTAGAATAATCATCAACATCAAACTGGACATGACAGCACAAGTCAACACTGTCACACCATCCTGCTATCCCACCCTGAAGATGCTGAGGAAGATCTTCAAATGGATCCCAAGCAACACAGAAACAAGGGTCACTCACATGCTAGTATCCAGCAAGTTGGACTATGGAAACACCCTCTACTCCAGGATCACTAAGCACTTCACTAGAAGACTACAAACCATCTACAACTCAGCAGCCAGACTCATCCTCACCTCCCACATAGAACTCACATCAGACCATATCTCGGTGACTTTCCACTTGCTCCCGATACACTTACACGCTAATTTTAAACTTCTCTCACACATATTCCAGACACAACGCAACTTGGGAACCTATTTGTACAGTCACATCTCCTTCCACCAACCACCCAGACACCTCGGCAGCACTCCTACTCGCCGACATCACATGCATTCTCAGGAATAAATCAGGATGGCAGACATTCTCTTACATCGCGCATAAAGCGTGGAACTGCATCCCATTTCAAATCTTAGCCTACTCTTTTCTTTAATTCTGCAAGAAGCTGAAAAACTGGCTTTTCAATTAACCCACCTACCAAAGAAATGACTAGGCGCCCACACACACACACACACACACACACCTGGATACCTTTGCGGGTGATGGACAAGTTACTTACCTTCAGTAATGCCTTATCTGGTAGAGATATGATCTAGCCGCAGATTCCTCACCTACTTTACAACTACACATAAAACCGCATAAAATGTTTCTGCACATTCAGAGCTACAGTATGTTTAAAAAATATATATATGAATTGTATTAAATTAATTTTAGTTTTGCAACACAGATCCACTACAGATTTATTTTTATTTTTTTAAAGATGTATTACACTTTGCCCATTTTACACAGCTTTGTTGTGCCTACAACCCTGGGGCCGGCAGCGTGGAGTAACAACTTACTAGGATCAGATACACAGCTTAAATGCGGACATCCGGGGGCCTGATTTTATCTTGCGCAAGAGATAAGTGTACAGTCATCCATGGCAACATTGATAACAATAATAGCAACCTTTACAATCCTATATAATTTATCAGTCAATAATCAAATAATCTTAAACTTACCCCACCAACCCTCCCTTGTCTGCCAACATCTGCCCAGTCTGGGCTTCTTCAGTTATGTATAATAAGCCTAGTTATGTGTGATAGCTGGCCCTTAGATCTGGTACCCGTGGTATTACCCCTTCTCTTTCATCTAGGGGCGGCACCCATATATCCCTGTTGTCCACCATCCTGATTATCCCAGTACCCGATTCACTATCAAACCACACACGTCAATGATCAGTGTCTATACAGCGGTCAGCGCCTGCTGACTCCAACCAAGTAACGTATGGTTCCCATATATTTACTGGCCTCGACCTGCTTGGCATCAATTCCCAGTATCGGGTCAACTGATCTTTACAGTATGTTACAGCACGTAGCCAACCACCAACCGCGGGTGGCTGTGGTCTCTTCCAGTGTATTGCCACTTGCCGTTTGGCCAGTATTAGCAGCAAAGACACCAGTTTACGAGAACCTTTTGGGTCTTCCAAGACAAATCCCAGTAACGTGACCAGTGGTGTGAGTGGTATCTGTACAGTTCAAGTTCAAGTTCGGGCATTTGTATAGCGCACTGCTCACCCAGAGGGTCTCAAGGCGCTTGGGGAAGGGGTTCATTATCTGTCAAATAGCCAGGTTTTAAGATCTTTTCTGAAGGAGATGTGGTTTTGAGTAAGGCGGAGGTGAGTGGGGAGTGAGTTCCAGGTCTTGGCAGCAAGGAAGGGGCAGGATCTGCCACCCATGGTGGATTTTCGGATGCGCGGGACAGCGGCGAGGGCTTGATTGGACGATCTTAGTTGGCGGGTGGGTTGGTAGAAGGACAGTCGAGTGTTGAGGCATTCGGGTCCTAGATTGTAGAGGGTCTTGTGTGCGTGGGTGAGAAGACGGAACGTAATTCTTTTGTTGATGGGAAGCCAGTGGAGGTCTTTTAGGTGTCCGGTGATGTGATCTTGGCGAGGGATGTCCAATATGAGTCTCGCTGATGCGTTTTGGATGCGTTGGAGTTTTTTCTGTAATTTTGTTGTGATTCCGGCGTATAGTGTGTTACCATAATGCAGTCGACTCGTGACCAATGCGTGGGTGACAGTCTTTCTTGTCTCGAGGGGGATCCAGTGGAAGATCTTTTTGAGAATGCGAAGTACGTTGAAGCAGGAGGATGAGACTGCGTTGACTTGTCTGGACATTGAGAGAGAGGAGTCTAGGATGAAGCCAAGGTTACAAGCATGGTCTGTGGGTGTGGGTGCTGAGCCCAGAGCGGAAGGCCACCAAGAGTCGTCCCAAGCAGAGGGGGAAGATCCTAGGATGAGCACCTCCGTTTTGTCTGAGTTGAGTTTTAGGCGGCTATGTTTCATCCATTCGGCTACTTCTTTCATGCCTTCGTGAAGATTGGTTTTGGCGGTGTTAGGGTCTTTGGTGAGGGAAAGGATTAACTGGGTGTCGTCAGCGTAAGAGATGATGTTAAGGTTATGTTGACGCGCAATGGAGGACAGTGGACTCATGTAAACGTTGAAGAGGGTGGGACTGAGTGAAGATCCTTGTGGTACGCCACAGATGACTTCAGTGGCCTCAGAGTTGAATGGGGGAAGTAGGACTCTTTGAGTTCTCCCAGCGAGGAATGAGGTGATCCAGTCCAAGGCTTTTCCTTGCATTCCGATGTTGCTGAGGCGTTGTATGAGGGTGCTGTGGCAGACTGTGTCGAAAGCGGCGGAGAGGTCGAGTAGAATGAGGGCCACTGTTTCACCGTTGTCCAGTAGTGTTCAGATGTCGTCAGTAGCTGCAATGAGGGCGGTTTCGGTGCTGTGTTTGGCTCGAAACCCGGATTGAGATGGATCAAGGGAGTTGTTGGATTCAAGGAAGGCGGCGAGCTGGCTGTTGACGGCTTTCTCGATGACTTTGGCCGGGAATGGGAGGAGGGATATGGGTCGGTAGTTTTTAAGTTCGGAGGGGTCTGGTGTGGGTTTCTTCAGAAGGGCGCTGAGTTCGGCGTGTTTCCAACTTTCTGGAAAGGTGGCAGAGTTGACTGAGCAGTTGATGACATCACGGAGATGGGGTGCGATGATGGAGTCCGCTTTGTTGAAGATGTGGTGGGGGCAGGGGTCGGTTGGCGAGCCAGAGTGGATTGAGTTCATTAGGCGGATGGTGTCTTCAGTGGTGATTGGGTTCCAGGCGCTAAGGTTGTTAGTTGGCGGAGTACGATCTGAGGGGGGTGGGGAGGGTTGAACGCTGGGAGTATTCTCGAAGCTGTTGTGGATGTCAGCAATTTTGTTGTAGAAGAAGGTGGATAACGCATCGCAGAGGTCTTGGGAGGGAGTGATGTCGTTAGATGCTGCGGTGGGGTTGGTGAATTCATTGACGATGTTGAAAAGTTCCTTGCTGTTGTGAGTGTTGTTGTCGAGACGATCCTTGAATGCTGATTTCTTGGCGGATCAAATCAGTTGGTGGTGTTTGCGGGTGGTTGCCTTGAGGGTGGACATGTCGGTGGTTGGGTTTTTTCTCCATGTTTTCTCCAGGGTGCGGCAAAGCTTCTTGGATTTTTTAAGGTCATCATTGAACCAGGGAGCCTTTTTGCTGGCTGATTTGATCTGGTGCTTTTTCAGGGGAGCTAATTCGTCAGCACTGTGGGTGATCCATTGCTTGAGATTGGTGGCCGCTAGGTTTGGGTCCAATGAGAGGGTGGGAGGGTTTTGGGTGAGTGATGTGAGGAGTTGGTCGGAGGTGATTTTGTTCCAGTTTCTCCGAGGAATAGGTTGTTGGCGGTTGTGGGTCAGGGTGGTTTTGTAGCTGAAGTGAACACAGCTGTGGTCCGTCCAGTGGAGAGCTGTGGTGCGATCGAAGGAGATGTGCTTGCTGGAGGTGAAGATAGGGTCGAGCGTGTGTCCGGCTACATGGATGGGGGTGTCAACAAGTTGTTTGAGTCCGAGATTGGCCAGGTTGTCCAGAAGGGTGGTGGTGTTGCTGTCATGTTTGTTTTCAAGGTGGTAGTTGAAGTCTCCTAAAAGAATGTAGTTCTCGGAGGCGAGGGCATGTGGGCTGACAAAGTCCGTGATGTCATCGCTGAATTGAGTGCGGGTACCTGGAGGCCTGTAGATGAGGGTGCCTCTAAGTATGGTCCTAGGGTCGGAGTGGATCTGAAAGTGGAGATGTTCGGCGGTTGCAAGATTATCATCGGAGCTGGTCGTGATTTTGATGGTGTTCTTATGGATGATGGCGATGCCTCCTTCTGTTTGATTGGTGCGGTCTTTACGGGTAATCTTGTAAGCGTCCGGTATGGCTATGGCGATGTCAGGTGCTGATGATGTGTTCATCCATGTTTCTGTGAGGAAGGCGATGTCCGGTGACGCAGTGTCGAGTAGGTCCCAGAGTTCCGTTGCGTGTCTGTGGACCGACCGGGTGTTGAGCAGGATGCACTTCAGGCGGTTAGAGTCGGATCTGTGTATGGAGGAAGTGGGTTTGGTGAGGGTCCTGAAGCAGTTGAACTTGCAGGAGTGGCAGGCGAATGGGCCGTGGGTACGTCCTGGGGTGGCTTCGCAGCCTTGTGGTGTGCGTCCGGGGTTGAGGGCGAGGAGAGTTGCGGCATCATATGTGAATCTAGTAGGCTGAGAGGCGGGGGCAGGGGGTCTGGCGCTGGGCGCGGTCCAGGCGCGGACGGGCGTAGACGGGCTTACCTTTGGCGCACCTTCGGCGCGAATGAGGCGCGACCGCTGCGCGTGGACGCTGCATGTTAAGGTGTTTGACATATATGGATGATGGAGAAGGGGGAGGGGCGAGGTGGGGTCAGCTGGGAGGCGGGGGCGGGGTGGGAAGAGAGGCTGAGAGGCAGAACAACAAAATGGTGGCAGCAAAAACTCGACCACGAAAACAACAACACAAGCAGGGTTATGCAGGAATAAACAATGAAGTCTTTGCAGTCAGCGCTACGATCAAATGCAGTTACTAAACAAGTTAAGCAGAGTGGGCAGCTAGGAGCAGAGAAGCGCTATGATCAAATCAAGCTACAATTATAATTTACATGCACGAGCAGAGAAGCGCTACGATGTAATCAAGCTGCAATTATATATTTCAATGCGCGAGCAGAGAAGCGCTATGGTGAAACTAGGCTACAATAACTGATAGGTTAAAAATACAATTCAGGAGCAGGGAAGCGCTACGAGGTCTGAGGAGCACACGCAGTGGAGCGCTACGATATCAGTGCAGGGAGCGACCGCTTCTGAGCCAGTCAGGACGGTCACAGCGCGGGGTCAGGCGGGTCCTGCTAATACTATCCGTGGGAGGTGGGGTCAGCTGGGAGGCGGGGGCGGGGTGGGAAGAGGGGCTGAGAGGCAGAACAACAAAATGGTGGCAGCAAAAACTCGACCACGAAAACAACAACACAAGCAGGGCTATGCAGGAATAAACAATGAAGTCTTTGCAGTCAGCTCTACGATCAAATGCAGTTACTAAACAAGTTAAGCAGAGTGGGCAGCTAGGAGCAGAGAAGCGCTACGATCAAATCAAGCTACAATTATAATTTATATGCACAAGCACAGAAGCGCTACGATGTAATCAAGCTGCAATTATATATTTCAATGCGCGAGCAGAGAAGCGCTACGGTGAAACTAGGCTACAATAACTGATAGGTTAAAAATACAATTCAGGAGCAGGGAAGCGCTACGAGGTCTGAGGAGCACACGCAGTGGAGCGCTACGATACCAGTGCAGGGAGCGACCGCTTCTGAGCCAGTCAGGACGGTCAGGACGAGTAGTGATTTCTCCAATGTGTCTGACTACCTCCAGCCAAAACTGCGCTATCAATCTACAGGACCACGCCAGATGTATAAATGTTGCGTCTTCGTGTCCGCATCTCCAGCATGTGGCGTCCGGATATAAGCCCATACAGTGCAGTCACTCTAGCATGCGATACACCCTATTTAACAAATTCAAATGTATCAGCCGTAGCCTGTAGTTCGGCGATAAATGCTCCAATTGCGAGCAACAATATTCCCATTGTTTATCTGTTAATGAGATTTCAGAGTAATGTTCCCTGTCTTGTAGTGTACGATGTTATGGGAGATGTAGATTGTGTAATGCTGTATATTTGTGTGATCAGTGTAGGAGAGTAGGGTCTGCTTCCTATGGTCACCCCCACTTTTTGTTGTGATTTTCTGTTTTTTCGACTTTAGTGTGGCTGTGGGCCTGCTAATCAGACCCACAGCCCAGCTGTTCTCTCTCTAAATTGATAACCTTGTACTTTAGGTACATACCTGATTCGGTATTGGGTCACCTTTGTGAGCCCCTGTAAATTGTACCATAGGTACCTAGGGCATAGGTGCATCCAAGGCCTACCAGTGGCTGCAGCGTGTATTATGCCACCCCTGGCTGGCCATTCAAACTGACACCACAGGCTGATCACTCAGCCTGGGCAAGGTGGTGTAATCACCCCTTGCTTAGATATAGTATACTTAAATCTACCCTTATATATAGACACATATGTACCTATAAGTCACTCCTATGGCAGGCCTTAACAATCCTGGAGGCAGAGTGCTTGGTTTTATGTGAGAGGGTGCCCTAGCATGAGCTTAGCCCCTCTGCAGCTTTCGGAACCATGTCCTTATAGCTGTTCTATGATATAGCCATACCATATACTCTTAAGGACATTATAATCCTCGCTGTTAATGCTAACTTTGGTTTGGCTTTATCAACACATGTTGTGTGTAGGAGGGTGGATGCCTGACTATGGTTACCCCACATTTTTTGCCTTGTGTTCAGCTGGTTTTCGACTTAGTTGGCCTGGGATCCTGCCAATCAGGGCCCCAGGCTATCTGCTCTCTCTTTAAAATGAACTCCATGTACCCTAGGTGCATAACTAATTGGGATTGGATCACCTTATCAGCCCCTGTACAGTGTACTATAGGTACCCAGGGCATAGGTGCATCCAAGGCCTACCAGGGGCTGCAGCATATCTTTTGCCACCCCTGGCTGGCCATCCAAACAGACACAACTGGCTGATCATTCAGCTGGGGCAAGGTCGTGTAATCACCCCTTGCTTAGATATAGTATATCTATGTCTAAACCTATATCTGGACACATATACACCTATAAGTCACTCCTATGGCAGGCTTAACAATCCTGGAGGCAGAGTGCTTGGTTTTATGTGAGATGATGCTCTAGCATGAGCTGAGCCTGTCTGCAGCTTTCGGAACCATGTCCTTATAGCTGTTCCAGGGTATTGCCACACCATATACTCTTAAGTGCATTATAATCTTTGCGGTTATTGCTAACTTTGGTTTGGATTTATCAAAACATGTTGTGTAAGGTGTCATACACTTTGGAATACTACCCCCTCACCAGTTCTGGCGACGGGGGTAGCATTCCACCCTTCTAGAGGGAGAAGACATGTTACTTTACTTTAATGCGGTTATAACTAACCAGAGCCTCAGCATCACAAAATGGATGCTGCTGCCACAGACACAAGTCTAGCCTCCTGCTGCTGACCGAAACTCCGGCAGGGGAGGCCTGGACAAATGGTATCCTGTCACAGGGAGGTGTTACACCACCCCAGACAGGAGATAGTGGATTGAGGCAGGCAGGGCGAGTGTAACTAGATACTGCCTGGGGCACACAAGGTGTCCCATTCATAGCCCAGTTCAAACCGGTCCTGGGGCACTCCAGCCCCAGCTCTGGCGCGAAACTGGACAAAGGGAAAGGGGTGTAACCACCCCCTTCCTGGGTCTCACCCATAGGCGGGACCTAGCAGGTAATCCAGCCCCTTGATTTGGAGTAAAGGTAGGAGCTGTGTCCATAGACTTTAGATAAGCCTGACTGAAACTTTGAAACAAAACTCTGGACCCTTCGACACCCCACTCGACGTGGAAGACTGAAGAATCTCCATTGTGGTCAAGGAGTGACCACAAGGGAGATTCTTGTGGTCACTCCAATGGTTTGCTTTGTTGCAGCTCCCGCCGGAGCTCGAGCGACAGAGATCGACAAGAACTGGATTCCCAGACATCCAACAGCTCGATCCACAGCCACAGCAAAGCTGAGACCCGTGGAGGCGATGTGAGACGTGGGAGCGGCCATCTTGAAAAGACTACGAAGTGGTGACCGTGCAGCTCCCGAGGCTCCCTCGAAGCTGTGCATTGGGGTTTGAGAAGCCCCAGCCCCGAGCAGCTTGTGCACCGAAACTCACCCCTTCACACTCATCAAGTGCTGCGTGGGGCCCTTTTGCATTCTCCTGCTCGACGCGTCTGTACGGTCACTTGCCCGTTGGCTAGTGGCCTCTACGACGACAAATCTTTGAAACTACTCTGCTGGTCTGGTTGCTCTAGACTGGCCCTTGCTCCCCTAAAAAGGAGCCACTGCTCTGACCTTGCTGGTCTGAGTAAGAAGCGATCTTCAGATCCTGCGTGGGTTGCCTTTGCCAAGGCCTGTTGACTCCAAACCGGAAGCCGACACCACCAACAGCGAGAGCCTTCGTGGGTGAGTCAGTGGTCTACTCCTGGTCATCATCGATGCCCCCGAGTCCACGTGGCAGCGGAGACAAACTCCTCGACAACCACCTGATTGCGCCCGACATCGCATGGCGTCTTCCTGGTTCCATCCTGGTCACTGGCTAGTGACCCAGACTCTGTCCCCTCTGCTTTCAGGTACTCTACATCTTCGATCCACCCTTGGATCCAACCGGACTCTTCTCTCCTGGCCGCCTGCAGTATCTTCATCTCCAGGCTCCATAGAACTCCACGACGAAACCCGACACACTTTGGCACCTATGCACCCGCTTCCTGTGGGTGAGGTAACGATCAAACACTGGTGCTCCTGTAGTGGTTTACACCTCTAGTGTCCTAGTTTAAAGTGGCTAAATTCTAATCCAGTCGTGAGACTTCCAAAACAGTAACTTCGTAACTTTTACGCACCATTGACTTTGCATTGGTGCATGCGTGTGCTTTTAGCGCTACACCCGAATCCCGCGGGCTACTCCCGTCCTAACCACAGTTAGTCCAGTGTAGTCCCAGCGATTCCCAAGGCCCTAGGCCTTACCATTGTTCGTAAAGTGGTTCTTATACCACTGATTTAGTATATGGTTTAAGTGGCCACCGGGCTTATCCATAACTGTGCAACTTGTGTATGTTTAACTGTGCTTTTGTTTAAACGCTTGTGCCTCTAGACTGATAAAGAGTACAGAGGATTATTCTAGTAATAAATACATATATTTTTATAATATATAACTTGTGTGGTGTCCTTTCATTTGATATTACAGGACTGCATATGGTAAAACAGCTGGCTTCACGTGCCCTCTTGAGTTAAGCCTAAGACTGCTTAGGCCTATGCTACCCCTAGGATAGCTAGTCTATAAGGTTGACTTACAACCACCACCATAAGGGTTGTTTGGACTGATACAAGGTGATCACTAGAATAGTGAACATCATACATCAGGCCAACTTCTCACATTGTGTAAGGTGTCAAACACTTTGAAATACTACCCCCGACAACCCCCCCTCCCCCCCCCTTCTAGAGGGATAAGACATGTTGGTTACTGCTTTGCCCGGTTAAAGTTAAACAGAGCCTCAGCATCACAAAATGGATGCTGCTGCCACAGGCAAGAGTTTGACCACCTGCTGCTGGACGAAACTCCGGCAGGGGAGGCCTGGACAATAGGTTTCCTGCCTTGGGAGGTGCTAGCACCTCCCCAGACAGGCTTTAGTGTATTGGGGCAGGGAGGGCTGCAAAATGAGACACTGTCTGGGGCACACAAGGTGCTCCATGCATAGCCAGGCTAAAACCAGTTGCTGGGGCACTCCAGCCCCAGCTCTGGCGCGAAACTGGACATAGAGAAAGGGGCATAACCACCCCCTTCCCAGGGTCCACCCATAGGAGGGACCTAGCAGGTAATCCAGACCCTTAGTTTGGTATAAAGTTAGGAGCTGTGTCTAGAGACATCAGATTACCCTGGAAAGAAACTATGAAACAGAACTATTGGACTTCGCCATTCTATGCTGACTAGAAGACTTAAGAAGATCTTCCTTGTGGTCAAGGAGTGACCACCCTGTTCAAACAGGCACCACCAGTATCTTGCCGGTTTGCTTTGTCGACGCTCCCGACGGAACCCGACGACTCAGCCACTCACGACTGGACATCCAGACTTCTTGGACTCCGTCCCACATCCACAGCAAAGCTGAGACCTGTGGCGGACACGAGAGACGTGGGACCAGACTCTCTGGACATCCTGCAAATTGCTAACTGCATCGA
This sequence comes from Lissotriton vulgaris, assembly GCF_964263255.1. Taxonomy (NCBI): domain Eukaryota; kingdom Metazoa; phylum Chordata; class Amphibia; order Caudata; family Salamandridae; genus Lissotriton; species Lissotriton vulgaris. Next base: position 1,081,062,779 of record NC_141691.1, on the reverse strand, counting down.
CTCCTGAGGTAACTCGCAGTTGTGTATTGGGGCACGAGAAGCCTCAGACCCGAGCAACATCAGCACCAGAGGTCAGCACTCCACGAGTGCTGCGTGGGGCCCACTCCTGCATTTCAGCTCGACGCGTCTTCCTGGTTGCTAGCCCGTTGGTTAGTGAGCCCCCTGAAGACGATCCTTTTAATTTGCAAAGCTTGCCTGGTTGCTTTGGGCTTGCTCCAGCTTCCTTCCAAAAGAGAAGCATCCCAGAGCTTGCTGGTCTGACCTGAACAAATCTTCATTTCCTGCGTGAGTTGCGGTTACCAAGGCTTGCTGGGTCCAATCCGGATACCGACACTGCAGTCAACTAGAGCCTTCGTGGGACAGCTCGACTCCAGCTCCTGGTCATTGTCAACACCTCCTGGTCCTCGTGGTTGCAGAGACAAGCTTCACCTCTTCACCTGTTTGCATCGCGACATCACCTGGTTCCATCCTGGTTCCTCCATGGTCACTGGCTAGTGACCCAGACTCTGTCGCCTCTGCTTTCAGGTTCTTCAGCTCCTTGATCCACCCTTGGATTCACCTGGACACTCTTCCTTTGGCCGCCTGCAGCACTTCTTTTGCAGTCTCCATTAAAAGCATCGGCGAAACCCGACACGAAAAGGCACCTATGCACCCGGCTTCCCTGGGTGCTGGGTGAGGTAACTCAAGTACTCCGGTGCTCCCGTGGGTATTGACTATCCAAGTGTCCTAATTTAAAAGGGGTTTCACCGTAGTCCACCCAGAAGTGTCCTTAATCAGTAACTTTGTGACTTCTTCGTTCACCATTGTAAGTCAATGGTAACTTGCGTCTGTGTTCCCACACTGCACGGGTCTCCCGTGGGTCTCCTACTTCCAAAACTTTGGTCCTGTAGTGGAGCCCAGGCGATTCCCTAGGCCCTAGGCCTATTCACTTTTCCTGAAGTGGCTCTTATACCACTTACTTAGTATATGGTTCGTGAGGCCCCTAGGGCAGAATTGTATTTGTGCAACTTATAGTATACTTAATGAGTAACTTGTAACGTATCTCGAACTCTGACCTCATAAAGAGTGCAGAGGGGTTGTGTTAGTAATAAATACATATATATTTGATATATACCTTGTGTGGTGTCCTTTCATTTGGTATTCAAGGGATTATATATGGTAAAACAGCTGGCTTCACATGCTCTCTGAAGTTTTAGCCTAAGACTGCTTGTCCATGCTACCACTAGGATAGCTGGTCTATAAGGTTGACTTTACAACCATCACCATAAGGGTCGTTTAGACTGGTGCAAAGTGCCCAATAGAATAGTGGACAACATATGCCAGGCTAACTTCTCACAATCAGTTTCTTGGGTAAGCGGTTAGACAAAATATTCTCCAGTGCAGGTAGAGACGGTGGTTACTGAGAGTATTTAGTGTAACGTGCTTTGCAAGCTGTCCTAAGCTGATAATATAGTAGTGTCTCTGAAACCGAAGGTGTCTGCTCTTTGCACATTTTCTGTAATGATAAGAATGTAGTGTAGCGTAGTTCCTATTTTCCCAATAGGCCCTGCGCATTGGAATAACATAAACAGAAGTATCGACGTAGAAGTGCGGATCTTCCAGGCCTCCACTGACTATGCTAAACTTAATTGGGTTTGTTACCAACTAGCTCAGAGGTCACTGGAAACTTTCTTGACTGAAATAGGAAGTGATCAGCTTCCCTGGCACAGACAAGAAGGGATTCAGTTTTCCAACAACCGTGCAACATGACAACTTTGCTCCTCAGATCAAGAGTCAATCTCTAGGGTCGTGTGAAACAATAGACAGTTATTTTACTCAGTCAGGTTGGTGCAGATTACTTTCACAATATGTAGAGAATAGAGAGATGGGCGTTTGTCAATAAAGGTTAACATTTATTGAACAGTCTTTCTTCTCGTACAAGAGAAATGAATTGCCACAATTGCAAGACTTGTTATTATAAAAAGTACGTACAGTAAGATAAGTATTGCGAAATAATACTGTAAAAGCATTGATATGGTTTCTTAGCCATACAATGGTTTAAAAGGAATAAAACATATATACATATATATATACATTAGGCTAAAATACTCAACTGGTGCTTCTAACTACGCCTACCCCAGTGTACCTGACCTAAGCCTAATACGTGGGAGGGGAGTAAGTAAGTAGCTTTAAGTTAAGTTGGTTTTGCCAAGGTTTGCTTCAAGAATTCTCTCTCAAGGGTTTAGTCAACACCATACCTCTGGAATAGAATGATGGAGGTCTGGTATCTCCCTTAGGGCTCGATATCCCAGTCACCCGCAAGGGTACACTAGAAACGCCGGAGCTGGATTTCTCGGCAGGAGAAAGGCAGCGTCTCTTCTTCAGCGCGTCGAGGAGGAGGAGGGGCAGCGTCCGCGGGCAGCTTGCATCTGCTGGGCTCTTTGCAGGGGGACGGCTGTTCAGCTCCTAAGTTCACCACACCATTGTTCGCTAGTTAGCAGCGATAGCAGTAGCGATAGCAGCTATGGTATCATCAGCATGACAGCTTCTTCAGCAGCAGCGAAGATAGCAGCGATGGCATTGAGGCAGCTAGCATTTGCTTAAGGCAACGTTGGTAATATTTATACCTGAAAGGTGCCTTGTTTGACGTAAGTTTGCTGGACATAAGACGTCAATAAAGATGTCACTAGGAAGTGATCGTCTATCAGTGCTCATTAGAGTTCTATTGCTAATCAAAACACAGCAAGCGGGGATTTCCAGGTTTGCTGAGTTTTTATCTTGTTGAAGAACTCGGAGTGTTAATCTAGGAATCTCAGATAGTAACTTCTGCTCTGTCATTGCACTAATTGGTTGCAAAGGAAGTGGCAGAGAAAGCTATTCTGGAATGTGGCTCTGTTCGTGTGAGGCCAGAGATGAGTTTCTGAATATTGCACTTGAACGGTTATGCCAATATAGGGAATAAATGGATTTATAGCCGAATAGGGGCGTAAGGTCACAGTATCGATCAGGATCCTAGATTAGAACGCCACAGTAGCGCTCGGGTATAAGTCTCTTACCTTTACTAGGTTGTGTGCCTCCACCCGCAAAGTGGTTGCCTTATCCGTCAGTGGTGTCAGCAGTGGATTACATCAAAAGGGCATAGATGGAGCATACAATTCCTTTACGCCCGCCCTTTTTGCTATTCCCCGCCATGCCCATCTCGTCGCCTCAACCGTATCTATTTCCTGATGAGGTCTTTTGTAGTGTTGGTACACTGCCGCGTGTACTGGAGACAAGGTCGCACAACCGGAGCGACCTAGTCTATTTCTATCGCTACATGTAGCTGATACGGAGTCGAATGTTGCTAGAAGTGTAGGTACTGTGCCTGCGCAGTAAGTTCAAAATATGGGCCCCCCAGACCCCCCTTGTCTAAAAGGCAGCATCAGCAGATTCCAGGTGACGCAAGGTTGCGTACCTGCCCACACAAGTTCAAATATGACTGTCCTGATGCGCCTGAAAAAGTGCGCAGGTAGCGGCATCGGGATGTTTACAAATAAGTAAAGCATTTTTGGTAACAGGACCATTTTCGTAATTGCTGTATGACCCAATAGTGAGAGTGGCAGGTGTTTCCATCTCTGCACTTTGGTCTCAATCCAGTCAATGACCCTTCCGTCATTTTTCAGCCATAATTCCTGCATAGATCTGCTGATAATAATACCCAGGTACTGTGTCTAGACTCCCGCCCACTGTAAGGGGTATTCCGTCTTGCATGGGACAGTCTCGTTCGTGAGTGCTAGTATTGTGGATTTTGTCCAGTTGATTTGTATCCCTGTCAGACCGCCATACCTAATCAATTCCCACATTATAATGTTAAAATTATCTTTGGGGTTAGTCATATAAATCATCATGTCGTCAGCGTACATTGAAATCAATAGTCCTCTAGACGTGAAGCCTATGCTCCTATGGGTATAATGTTGGTGAAGTCTAGCCGCCAAGGGTTCAGTAGCAATGGCGAAGAGCAATGGCGAGAAGGGATAGCCCTGCCTCGTACCACGAGTAATGATGAAGGAGTCCGACACCAGTCCATTTACCCGCACCCTCGCCATCGGATTAGCATGGAGATGTTGAATTTGTTTAAAGAATATGAGGCTGAGTCCCATGCGGGCCAACAAAATGAAGAGGAATTTCCATTCTAGTGAATCAAAAGCCTTTTTGGCATCCAATAGTGCAGCCATTGCCTCTACATTTGGGGCCAAGTAGTGCAGGAGTCCGAATAACGTGCGCAAATTATGAGCAGTCGACCTCCCCGGTATAAATCCGGATTAGTCTGGGAGTGCGATCTGTGGTAGCATTGGCTGCAGCCTATTTGCCAGGAGCTTGGCGTATATCTTAGCATCGAGATTTATTAATGAGAGCGGTCTATAGGAATCAGGGAAGGTAGGATCTTTATCAGGCTTTAGCAAAGCTATGATCGTGACTTCCCTTAGGGTAGGGGGGAGTATACCCGTTTCCATTGCTTCCATGTACATATGTAATAATCTGGGGGCGAGAACATCAGCATGTTCCTTATAAAAGGCAGCTGTCAACCCGTCTGCTCCGGGGGCCTTTTCAGACGGCATGCTGCTAATGACCTGCCATATATCTTTCACAGTGATTGGCATTTCCATGTACTCACGGGCCTCATTATTAAACCACACCAATGCCACCATGTCTAGATAGTCAGTTACGTCTTCCAGTGATGGGTCCGTGCAGGGCGTGTACAATTGCTGATAGTAGCGGGACATGGTGGCTAGAATATCGTGCGGTGTCCTAGCTACCGCACCGTCAACTGTCTTCAGTTCTGTGAGGTACTCAGCACACCTTGGAGTCCTTAGTAGGTCCGTCAGTGTCCTACCGCCCTGTCCCCCTCTCCGTAATGCCTGGCCTGTGCGTATTTATGTAAATAGGCCGTTTCCCTCTCTGCCTCCTCCTGAAACTTCGTCTATTTCGACCTTATTTATGCAGCAGTGGAAGTCTCTCTCTAATTCTCCTATTTCTTGTTCCAGCCGTCCCAGTGTGTGACGAATATCCCTAAGAACGCCTGTTTTTAACGCTATACAATTCCCTCTGGCCACCACCTTAAATGCCTCCTAAAGCACCCCAGGCGAATCTACTGATCCCTCATTCAGCGCGAAATATTATTCTATTTTCCCTCTCAATTCTTCCCTGAATACCTGGTCTAGCAGGGCGCCCGACGGAAACCTCCAAGCAAATGGCTGTATATAGGGCTCGGAAATTTGTGGTGTCAGTACCATAGGTGCATGGTCAGAGAAAGTGCGAGGGAAGTGTGTTGCATCTGTGATCCAGGTGTGAATATCCCTTGTTACCAGCCAATAATCTAATCTGGACCACGAACCCCGGTGATGTGTCACACATGTTCCTTCCCTCACTGTTGGGTGCAGTACCCTCCATGAATCAAGCAACTGAAGATCTAGTATAATGTCAGGCAGTACCTGGGCAGCCCTAGGATGATGTTCGCGGGCCACTCCTTGTCGATCCAGTGTTGTCGACAGCACTACATTGAAATCCCCTCCCCACAGGATCGCCATCTTTCCCAATGCCTGTATCTTCTGACAGATATGCTGGAAGAATTCCGGGCTGTCTCTGTTTGGCCCATATGTATTTACTGACACCATCGGGGTGTCATATAACATGCCCTGTAACAGTATGAACCTCCCATCCCGATCAGTGATTGTGTGGTGCGTTTTCTACTGGAGGCCCCTGCATATCAGGATTGCCACCCCCTGGAGTATGCCGAATTGCCCGCCACAACCATCTCTCCCCACCTACCGTTCCTAAGGGTACCAGCCGCCGTTGCCAGCAAATGTGTTTCTTGAAGTAAACATATGTCAATCCCGCATCTCAAGAGAAAGGATTCAAGCAGTCTCACTTTTCTATGGTCATTCAGACCCCTAATATTCCATGAAACACATTTGAGTGAAGTCATTTGCATGCTCCGGGTACTAGTTTCCACTGTACCAGGTGGTTCCTCTGTGCATGGAGGCCAGTCTACTGGGCCAGCGTAACCATTTATTTATTTTTGGAGTTTTATATAGCGCTGGCTGGACCCGAGGGTATCAGAGCGCTTCACAACATATACAATAATGTGCAGGTAGGCGATACAGGTAGTTGGTAGAACAAGCTTCACAACATATACAATAATGTGCAGATAGGCATGTGTCCATGTTAGTGTCTCTCTCTCTCTCTGTGGATTTGTGCATTTGTGCATTTCGACGCAGTTTGTGGCAGATAAATCAACCAAAACTTAACTCCCCGTCTCCCCCCACCCACACCAACCCCCCAATCAGGTTGTGACATCACCCTCCCAAATCCCAGAAACTGTAACCTAACGGTCCACAGTTGTGAACCCGTGGGACTCATCCCATGGAGGTACATGAGGTCGCCGGTATTACTACCCTGCACTCATGGCAGGGTGGCCGATCTAATATCATACCCCCAAGGACGGCCATCCCATCACCCCCATCATAAACACTCGGTTTCAATCCAATATATCAGGTAAACAGGATATAAATATCAATAGGAGCTTTACATGGTTCAAGGTGTTAGAGTACAGCAAATGTTCAAAAGTGTATAGCATTAGGGCGGAACGCAGGCAATACTTATCTTATCATCCTGCGATCTGGTCTAGGAGTGTCAATCATTATCGCTCAAATTATTGTCCGTCTGGGAGGCGTTGTTCTTCTCCTGCTGCTTTTGCTCTTTTGCCAGCTGTTTCGCATAAGACATGGTGGATTTCGCATCTGTAAAAAAGGTTGGCTTGCCAGGACCTTGAACCCACAATTTCGCAAGATATATCAGAGCATACTTAGTCTCGATTTGTTGAAAGATCTTCTTCGCAGGGAGAAATTCCCTGCGAGCCGCCTGAACCTGCTGTGTGTATTCAGGGTACAATGCGATGTTGTCACCTTTGTATTGTATTTCACCCTTTTCTCTCTCCAGCCGGAGTATCGTGTCACGGTCCTTGTAGTTGAGCATCCTGGCAAGTATAGACCGCGCCGGAGCACCCGGCCGTGGTCTTGGGTCCCAGAGTGCGGTGCGCGTGCTCCACCAGGAACATCGTGGAAAGGTACTGCCCAAACAAGTCCGTCATCATCAATTCGACTTATTTTTCCATATTCTGTATGTCCGTCGTCTCTGCCACCCCCGTTATACGCATGTTATTCCTCCTCGACCTGGCCTCCAAATCTTCATTCTTTTGATTGATGGCGTACAGCACTCCATCCATCTCACGCATCTTCTTGTCCATATCCGTTTGCCCCTCTTCTATCTCTGTCACTCTTGTCTCCAGAACGCTGAGGCGGCCTTCTTGTTTCTCCACACGTTGTGTAATTCTATCCATGCGTTCGGCGAGTGAGTCCATTTTCGTGTCGATCCCTTGGAGGCTAGACTTCAGATCTTTAAACATCGCCCAGATATCTTCCTCAGGTGGCTGCGTCATGACTGGCTCCTCATACTGATCCTGCTGTGCGGCATCACCCTCCGTCGCTTTGGGATTTTTCTTGTCAAAAGTGATCTTGGGCTGCCGCGTATCAGGTTTCCCCATTGCGTTCCCTCTCGTCCGGAGCGGTGGCAGCGGCTTTAAGGATCCGTCTCCTCTCTTTGTTGCGCAGATGCATCAGGAGCACTCCCTTCCGGGGCGGTGCTCGGTTCACAGTCTTTGGGGCCACCTCACTGCCGCTCCCCGATGTGTCCAGGTAATACCAAGCTGTTCAAGCAGACTCCCTTGAGCCACAGGCTAACAGTCTCAATGGCAACGACTGCATAATAAAATCCACCGGCAGCTCAGCCCACTATGTGTTAGGTCCCTTCTGCCACTTCTCTGCACCGATCACCTCCTCAGTGGCTACAGATATCACGATCGTCGCTTGGGCACTCACCCTCCCTTTCCACTGCAATTAACGTCTGACCCCGCGTCTTCTCAGGCCCCCGTGGATCATAAATCCTCTTCTAGTGTGCACTATGCGTGTCCAGTCACCATGCGCAGGTAGCTAGTCCGCCGCGACCCACTCGTCAGGAAGCAGATAAGCCTTCCATAGGAGTGACTGATAGGAATATATGTGTCCATTTTAGGTTTAGATATAGGGAACTATATCTAAAGCAAAGGGTTCAAGTTCAAGTTCAGGAATTTGTATAGCACACTACTCACCCAGAGGGTCTCAAGGCGCTTGGGGGAGGGGGTGTATTATTTGTCGAATAGCCAGGTTTTAAGTTCCTTTCTGAATGAAATGTGGTTCTGTGTGAGGCGGAGGTGAGTGGGGAGAGAATTCCAGGTCTTAGCCGCCAGGTAGGAGAAGGATCTTCCTCCCATGGTGGATTTGTGGATGCGCGGAACTGCGGCGAGAGCTTGATTGGAGGATCTTAGTTGGCGGGTGGGTGTGTAGAAGGACAGTCGCGTGTTGAGGCATTCGGGTCCTATTTTGTAGAGGGCTTTGTGTGCGTGGGTGAGGAGACGGAACATTATTCTCTTGTTGACGGGAAGCTAGTGGAGGTCTTTCAGGTGGCCGGTAATGTGAGCTTGGCGAGGGATGTCTAGTATGAGTCTGGCTGATGCATTTTGTATGCGTTGGAGTTTTTTCTGTAATTTGGCTGTGGTTCCGGCGTAGAGGGTGTTTCCATAGTCCAGTCGGCTAGTGACCAGTGCGTGGGTGACCGTCTTTCTTGTTTTGGTGGGGATCCAACGGAAGATTTTCTTGAGCATACGAAGTACGTTGAAGCAGGAGGATGAGACGGCGTTGACTTGTCTGGTCATCGAGAGGGAGGAGTCTAGGATGAAGCCTAGGTTACGTGCGTGGTCTGTGGGTATGCGTGCTGTGCCCAGGGCCGATGGCCACCATGAGTCGTCCTAGGCAGAGGGGGATGACCCTAGGATGAGGACTTCCGTTTTGTCTGAGTTAAGTTTTAGGCGGCTCTTTTTCATCCATTCGGCTACTTCTTTCATGCCTTCATGAAGATTGGTTTTGGCGGTGTTGGGGTCTTTTGTGAGGGAGAGGATCAGCTGGGTGTCGTCTGCGTAAGAGATGATGTTGAGGTTGTGTTGTCGCGCGATGGAAGAGAGAGGACTCATGTAAACGTTGAAGAGGGTGGGACTGAGTGACGATCCTTGTGGTACTCCGCAGATGACTTCGGTGGCCTCTGATTTGAATGGGGGGAGTCGGACTCTCTGGGTTCTCCCGGCGAGGAACGAGATGATCCAGTACAAGGCTTTTCCTTGTATTCCGACGTCGTTGAGGCGTTGTATGAGGGTGCTATGACAGACTGTGTCAAAGGCGGCGGATAGGTCTAGTAGGATGAGGGCAACCGTGTCTCCGTTGTCCAGTAGCGATCGGATGTCGTCTGTCGCTGCAATGAGGGCGGTTTCGGTGCTGTGTTTGGCTCGGAAGCCGGATTGTGATGGGTCGAGAGAGTTGTTGGATTCAAGGAAGGCGGCGAGCTGGCTATTGACGGCTTTCTCAATGACTTTGGCAGGGAATGGGAGGAGGGAAATGGGGCGGTAGTTCTTGAGTTCCGAGGGGTCTGCTGTGGGTTTCTTCAGGAGAGCGCTGAGTTCGGCGTGTTTCCAGCTATCTGGGAAGGTAGCGGAGTTGAAGGAGCAGTTGATGACATCACGGAGATGGGGTGCGATGATGGAATCTGCTTTGTTGAAGATGTGGGGAGGACAGGGGTCTGTTGGCGAGCCTGAATGGATGGAGTTCATTAGGCGGATGGTGTCATCAGTGGTGATTGGGTTCCAGGTGCCCAGGTTGCTAGAGGGCGGTTTAGGTTCGGAGGCGGGTGGAGTGGACTGTTCTTTGGAAATGTTCTCAAAGCTGTTATGTATGTCGGCGATTTTGTTGTAGAAGAAAGAGGATAACGAATCACAGAGGTCTTGGGAGGGAGTAATGTCGTTTGAGGCTGCGGTGGGGTTGGTAAATTCTTTTACGATGTTGAAAAGTTCCTTGCTGTTAAGGGCGTTGTTGTCGAGTCGATCCTTTAATGCTGCTTTCTTGGTGGATCGGATCAATTGGTGGTGTTTGCGGGTGGATGCTTTGAAGGAGGCCAGGTTGTCAGTGGTTGGGTTTTTTCTCCATGTTTTCTCGAGAGTACGGCAAAGTTTCTTGGATTTTTTAAGGTCGTCGTTGAACCAAGGGGCCTTTTTACTACCCTGTTTGGTTTGGTGGTTTTTCAGAGGTGCTAATTCGTCAGCGCTGTGAGTAATCCATTGTTTGAGTTTGGTGGCAGCTTCGTTTGGGTCCGATGAGAGGGTGGGGGGGTTTTGGTTGAGCGATGTGATGAGTTGGTCGGTGGTGATTTTGTTCCAGTTTCTTCGGGGAATGGGTTGTGGGGGGTTGTGGATCGTGGTGGTTTTGTAGATGAAGTGAACACAGCTGTGGTCCGTCCAATGGAGAGCTGTGGTGTGATCGAAGGAGATGTGCTTGCTGGAGGTGAAGATGGAGTTGTGCGTATGTCCGGCTACATGGGTGGGGGTGTTAACGAGTTGTTTGAGTCCAAGATTAGCTAGGTTGTCCAGAAGGGTGATGGTGTTGCTGTCATTTTTCTTTTCCAGGTGGAAGTTGAAGTCTCCCAGTAGAATGTAGTTCTCGGAGGGGAGGGCATGTGGGCTGATGAAGTCAGTGATGTCTTCGTTGAATTGTTTACGAGTTCCTGGTGGTCTGTAGATGAGGGTGCCTCTGAGTGTGGTCCTGGGGTCGGTGTGGATCTGGACGTTAAGGTGTTCGGCGGTACTGAGGTTATCGTCGAAGCTGGTCGTGATTCTGATGGTGTTCTTATGGACGATGGCGATGCCTCCTCCTGTTTGGTTGGTGCGGTCTTTTCGGATGATCTTGTAGGTGTCCGGGAAGGCTATGGCAATGTCAGGTGCTGATGATGCGGTCATCCATGTTTCTGTAAGGAAGGCGATGTCTGGTGACGCAGTGTCGAGTAGGTCCCAGAGTTTAGTGGCGTGTCTGTGGACCGAGCGGGTGTTCAGCAGGATGCACTTCAGGTGGTTAGAGTCGGAGTTGTGTTTGGAGCTCGTGGATTTGGTGTGGGTCTTGATGCAGGCGAACTTGCAGGAGTGGCAGGTGAAGGGACCGTGGGTACGTCCTGGGGCAGCTTCATAGCATTGTGGTGTGCGTCCGGGGTTAAGGGCTAGGAGGGTGGCGACGTCATATGATATGCGAGAGGAAAGCGTTTTGCGGGGACCAGGGGGTCTGGCGCTGGGCGTGGTCCAGGCGCGGATGGGCGTAGACGGGCTTACCTTTGGCGCACCTTCGGCGCGCATGGGGCGCGACCGCTGCGCGTGAACGCTGCGCGCGAATGCATCAGTCATATGAGGATAGTGGGGGGGAGGGGCGAGGGAGGAGCAGCTGGGAGGCGGTAGCGTAGGAGGAGGTCCGGGCAGGGAGGGAAAACAACAAAATGGCTGGCTTCAGGCCAAAAGCGAAATTGGATTGGGGCAGCAGCGAAAGTACACGCGAGGCACAATTAATCAACAGATCCCAATTCAAACACCAGTAAATGCTATGCTCAGGAGAAATATTCAGCAAATGAAGACACACAGTAAAACAATGCAACAGGGAGCGCGCTTTTAGAATATAGCTCTACGAACAATCTTTACACAGTGAGCAGCAGGCAGGCACAAATGCGCGTTTTATCAATTAAGCGCTACGCTGTACTGAATCGTGTCAGGCAGGTCTAAGGCGGTCTGCCAGTGCAATCTCAACGATACCGCTATGGTACAGGCAGCTGGGTGGGGAGCGACCGCTTCTGAAGCTTTCAGGACGGTCACAGCGTCAGTGGTGCCGAGTAAAGCCAGGAGTATCAGCGGGAGGGAGGAGCAGCTGGGAGGCGGTAGCGTAGGAGGAGGTCCGGGCAGGGAGGGAAAACAACAACAAAATGGCTGGCTTCAGGCCAAAAGCGAAATTGGATTGGGGCAGCAGCGAAAGTACACGCGAGGCACAATTAATCAACAGATCCCAATTCAAACACCAGTAAATGCTATGCTCAGAGGAGAAATATTCAGCAAATGAAGACACACAGTGAAACAATGCAACAGGGAGCGCGCTTTTAGAATATAGCTCTACAAACAATCTTTACACAGCGAGCAGCAGGCAGGCACAAATGCGCGTTTTATCAATTAAGCGCTACGCTGTACTGAATCGTGTCAGGCAGGTCTAAGGCGGTCTGGCAGTGCAATCTCAACGAGACCGCTATGGTGCAGGCAGCTGGGTGGGGAGCGACCGCTTCTGAAGCTTTCAGGACGTGATTACACCACCTTGCCCCAGCTGTCGTGCAGCCAGTTGTGTCTGTTTAGATGGCCAGCCAGGGGTGGCATAATACATGCTTCAGCCCCTGGTAGGCCCTGGGTACACCTATGCCCTGGATACCTAAGGTATTCTGTACAGGGACTGATAAGGTGGCTCAGTATCCAATTAAATATGTACCTAGAGTACATGGAATCCATTTTACAGAGAGAGCAGTGGGCCTGGGGTCCTGAATAGCAGGGCCCCAGGTCAATTAAGTCGAAAAACCAGCAAAACACCAGGCAAAAAGTTGGGGGCAACCATAGTCAGATATCCACCTTCCTACACCCAGGGCATAGGTGCATCCAAGGCCTACCAGGGGCTGCAGCATGTATTATGCCACCCCTGGCTGGCCATCCAAACTGACACCACAGGCTTGGGCAAGGTTGTGTAATCACCCCTTGCTTAGATATAGTATACCTATATCTAACCTTATATATAGACACATATGTACCTGTAAGTCACTCCTATGGCAGGCCTTAACAATCCTGGAGGCAGAGTGCTTGGTTTTATGTGAGATGGTGCTCTAGCATGAGCTGAGCCTGTCTGCAGCTTTCGGAACCATGTCCTTATAGCTGTTCTATGATATAGCCATACCATATACTCTTAAGTGCATTACAATCCTTGCGGTTAATGCTAAGTTTGGTTTTGCTTTATCAAAACATGTCGTGTGAAGTGTCATATGCTTTGGAATACTACCCCCCCCCCCCCCCCCCCCCACACACGCCAGTTCTGGCAGCGGGGGGTAGCATTCCACCCTTCTAGAGGGAGAAGACATGTAGTTACTGCTTTACCCGGTTAAAGTTAAACAGAGCCTCAGCATCACAAAACGGATGCTGCTGCCACAGACACGAGTCTGACCTCCTGCTGCTGGACGAAACTCCGGCAGGGGAGGCCTGGACAATAGGTTTCCTGCCTTGGAAGGTGCTAGCACCTCCCCAGACAGACTTTTAGTGTATTGGGGCAGGGAGAGCTGAGAAATCAGACACTGCCTGGGGCACACAAGGTGCTCCACGCATAGCCCGGTTCAAACCAGTTGCTGGGGCACTTCAGCCCCAGCTCTGGCGCAAAACTGGACAAAGGGAAAGGGGTGTAAACACCCCCTTCCCAGGTTCCCCCCACAGAAGGGACCTAGCAGGTGATCCAGCCCCTTAGTTTAGTATAAAGTTAGGAGCTGAGTCTAGAGACTTTAGATTTATCCTGGAAAGAAACTCTGAAACGAAACTCTTGTACCTTCGACGTTCCATATCGACTGGAAGACTGAAGGCATATCCCTTGTGGTCAAGGAGTGACCACCCTGTGCAAACAGGCACCAACAGTAACTTGCGGGTTTGCTTTGTCGACGCTCCAGCCGGATCCCGAAGACTTAGTGACGCAGGAACTGGACTCCCAGACTCCTCTGACTCCGACACACATCCTCAGCAAAGCTGAGACCCGTGGCGGACACGAGCGACGTGGGACCGGACATCCTGAACTACCTGCTTTTTGATACCTGTGCAGCTCCTGAGGTACCCTCGAAGTTGTGCATTTGGGTTTGAGAAGCCCCAGACCCGAGCAGCATTTGCACTGAAGCTCAGCCCTCCACACTCCACGAGGGCCGCGTGGGGCCTGTGCCTGCATTTCAGCTCAACGCGTCTTCGCGGTTGCTAGCCCGTTGGCTAGTTGGCCCTTTGAAGACATCCTTTTGAAACCACACCACTTGCCGGGTTGCTCCAGGCTTGCTCCAGCTTCCCTGCGAAGGAGATGCTCCCCAGACCTTGCTGGTCTTAACTGAAGCCAATCTTCCCATCCTGCGTGGATTGCATTTGCCAAGGTTTGTTGGGTCCAATCCGGATACCAACACGACTAACAGCTAGATTCGTCCAGGGACAGCTCGACTCCAGCTCCTGGCCGTCGTCGACACCTCCTGGTCCTCGTGGCTGCAGAGACAAGCTTTACCTCTTTACCTGATTGCATCTCAACATCGCCTGGTTCCTTCCTGGTTCCTTCCTGCTCACTGGCTAGTGACCCAGACTCAGTCCCCTCTGATTTAAGGTTCTTCTCGACTCTGATCCACCCTTGGATCCACCCTGACACTTTTCTCCTGGTCGCCTGCAGCACTTTATTGCAGCTCTCCATAGGAAACAGTGACGAAACCCGACACGAAAGAACACCTATGTACCCGGCTTCCCTGGGTGAGGTAACTCGAGTACTCCAGTGCTCCCGTGGGTATCAACTATCCAAGTGTCCTAGTTTAACAGGGTTTTCCTGTAGTCCATCCGGAAGTGTCCAAAATCTACTACTTTGTAACTTTTACGTTCCCATTGAAACTCTATGGTAACTCGCGTGTGTGTTTAGACACTGCACACGCATCCCGTGGGCCTCCTACTTCCAATCCCTTGGTTGTTCAGTGTAGCCCCAGCGATTTCCTAGGCCCTAGGCCTACTCACCTTTCCTGAAGCGGTTCTTATACCACTTCTTTAGTATATGGTTCGTGAGGCTTCTAGGGCAGAATTGTATTTGTGCAACTTATAGTATGCTTATTGAGTAACTTGTGCTGTATCTCGAACTCTGACCTCATAAAGAGTGCAGAGGGGTTGTGTTAGTAATAAATACATATATATTTGACATATACCTTGTGTTGTGTCCTTTCATTTGGTATTCAAGGGATTATATATGGTAAAATAGCTGGCTTCACATGCTCTCTGAAGTTTTAGCCTAAGACTGCTTGTCCATGCTACCACTAGGATAGCTGGTCTATAAGGTTGACTTTACAACCACCACCATAAGGGCTGTTTGGACTGGTGCAAGGTGCCCACTAGAATAGTGGACATCATATACCAGGCCAACTTCTCACACCTTCATTCTAAGGTATCGAACTGATTAGAACCTAGAGAAACCATTGGCAATTCTTGGCAAAAACTAAACCAATGCTAAACAGCACTTACTTCTTCTTTGGTACTAGACCTAGGTTAGGTACATTGGGGTAGGCGTATTTTAGAAGCACCAGTTGAGTATTTTAGCCTGTGTTATTTATGCATGTATTTTTATATGTCATAGGACTAGACAATGCTATTACAGTATTATTTTACAATACTATTTTCGCTGTACGCATTAAACTTTGCATTCTGCCTAACAATTGTAGCAGTTCACCTCACTTGTCTGAGAAAGAAGACTGTTCAATAAATCCTTTTATTGAAATCTCCCGTCTCACTATTTCTCTGTAACTCTGTAGAAATGAAGCATTCACGATTGACTGAGTAAAATAGTTATCTATTGTTTCCACGACTCTGAAGATATTTGTTCCAGTCCTAGGGAAACAAAGTTGTCATGTTTATGCGGTTGTCAGAAACGAATCCCTTCTTGTGTTTTTTTTAGAACGTTTCTAGTGACCTCTGAGCTAGCTGGCACTCACAATTAAGTTTAGTATATTCGATAGAGACATACTGACCTGAGTCCTATGTCACATCTATAGGAAATATTATTCCAATGCGCAGAGCCTATTGGGAATATAGGAACTACACTACAGGGAGGGACCGCATCTTTTCACGCGCAGCCTCCACCGGGCAGCGCTTCACAGCGCACATTCTGAACATACATGAGGCCGGGTTCCATACCAGGGACGAGTGGACACTCGCAACATCTGCCTGACCGACAGCCCTCGGCGACTGATGCTGAAAGGAGGAAAGCATCCAGTCTGTGAGCTCATGGGCAATGTGGCTGGAATGGGGGCAGTGTCACCGTTCACAAGAGGCATTGTCATCACAAATGGACGTGGTGAAGTGATGAAGCATTGTGGTTATAAAGAGAAGTCGGCAGCGTGTTTCCCCTGAGATGCCGGTCGCGTGGTGGAACCTTGCTCATGCCTTGGCCTCTCCCACAAGCCTTCGATTAAAGGCGGTCTTGATCGAATTATCGCCCAGACCTCGACTGTTTGTTGGAAAATTCTGACTTTAGAGGAAATTAACAGGTTGGAGGTTGCAAATGCATCTTTGTTTACTTTGCACTCTGTTACGCAGCCTCTAAGAGGGAATTAAAGGCTCACGCAGCCCAACACCGTCAGGCTGTTATTAAGAGAGATCAGCAAGTGTGGATTACCGCTCCTCGGCTATTGAAACAAGCGTGCGTGCCACGCGCTGACGAGGAGAGGAGAAGGCAGTAGGGGGAGGGGAGAGAGGCGTGGGCATGCGCCTGTTTCCCTTGCAGCCGCAAGCTTTGAAACCATCTGTTAATTACAAACAGATGGTTTCAAAGCTCACTCCCGCATGGGAATCACCAAACGTGCGGGCGTTGCCATTGAAAGCAATGCAACGCGTGCTCATTTTTGGGGCCAAAACTGAATCGATTCCTAAAGGTCTCCTATGGGAGACCTAAAAAGGGGCACTTTCCTAGACCACTGGTGTGGAATACTAGGGTCCTGAAAGGGGAAAGCCCTGTCCCTAGAAATCCAAGTTATGATGGGTTGTTGGGCCCACCAAATCGGGCACTGTGCACTTAGCGCTCCGCGCCTTAATTATACTTTACACACTTTTTGAGATTAGTTGCTTATTTTATTCTTGTTTTACTTTTTTGGTTTGTTTCGATTACTCATGTATTATTACCATTTTTCATAATACGAGCATATGGTACAATTCATCAATTTTGCAAACATTATATCATATATGCATGTTCAGTACTTTGGCTTCAATTATATTTCCACAATAAACCATATACAAAAATTTAACACGTGAGCCCAATGCATTTCGGCGCCGCGATGGTGCCTTCATCAGGGGCGTGTCTGGTATGTGAAACAATTTATATGCCTCACTCGCTGGGTTCAGTGTCCAATCACTGTATAAATTATTTGTACTCGCTTGTCTTCACAAAGATTATGACTCTGATACGCCAAAGGTTTTCACCGTGTAAGGGGTCCCGTTTGTCGACAAACGGGACCCCTTACACGGTGAAAACCTTTGGCGTATCAGAGTCATAATACATGAGTAATCGAAACAAACCAAAAAAGTAAAACAAGAATAAAATAAGCAACTAATCTCAAAAAGTGTGTAAAGTATAATTAAGGCGCGGAGCGCTAAGTGCACAGTGCCCGATTTGGTGGGCCCAACAACCCATCATAACTTGGACTTATACCACAGGATTGACTACCCTGACAAATCGGAGCACCATTGGATATACTAGAAATATCTTGAATAAAAGGGAGTGCTCCTTACGCCCATCATTTATTCTGATTCCTAGAAATCCAAGCACAGAGCAGGGAGGATGGGTGGGTTGGTAAGGAATTTGCAGCTAGATAGTCTCTACAAGATAAAGCGTTACCAAAGGTAAGTAACTTTTTATCTGACAGAGACTTCTAGCCGCAGAGTCCTTAACTTGGAATAGATACCCAAGCAATACCTCCCAAGGGGTGGGACTGCTGAACAATTTCACACAAGTAAGTCCTGCAGGACCGAACGAGCAAAATGCCCATCTCTACAGACCTGACTATCCAGCCAGTAGTGCTTGGTAAATGTGTTCAAGAAAGTCCACGTTGACGTTTGGCGATGTCCAGGACCAAAACTCTGCGAGCTAACACAGTGGTTCCAGCTTTAGCTCTGGTGGAATGAGCCTGCAAACCTTCAGGGTGTTGCTTTTTAGCTAAAGTGTAGCCAATCTTTATAAAGAGCACAATCCATTGGGAGATGGTCCACTTTTGCATGGTCTGTCCTTTCTTAGCTTTGACATAGCCCATGAAGAGCTGGTCATCCACCCGGACTTCTTGTGTGTGGTCAAGGTAGAATGACAAGCTCTTTTTGGGTCCAGACATAGAAGTTGCTCCACTTCCATGGAGGGATGAGGCAGAGCAGAAAAAGGAGGCAGAGTGATGGTTTGGGCAACATGAAATGGAAATAGTGACTACTTTTGGAAGAAAGGAAGCCCTCGTACGAAGCACCAACTTGTCTGGGTAGATGTGCAGATAAGGAGGCTTGGATGACAAAGCCTGAAGCTCACTGACCCTCTAGCCAGATGTTATTGCCACCAGGAAGGCCGTCTTGATGGTAAGGAGCCTGAAAGTTCAGTTGTTTAAGGGCTCAAACGAAGCACATCAGGAACATCAGGACCAGATTAATGTCCCACTGAAGCATAATGAAGAGAGAAGCTGGAAATATATGTTGCAAACCTTTCAAAAACCTATGCACAATAGGGGATTGGAAAAGGGAAGGTTGGTCAGGCAAATGCAAAAAAGCAGATATAACAGAAGTATATCCCTTAACTGTGCCCAGAGCAGAGACCTGGTAGGCAAGCGAAAGAAAAAACAGGAGATTCTGAGAAAGGGGAGCAGAAAAAGTCAACTTGTTTCTCTTGACACCATGCAACAAACTTTCCCCTACTGCAAGCATATACCGTGTTGGTGGAGGGATGCCTGGCTGCCAGAATACCATTGCAGACTTCGGGTAGATGGTCGAAAGCCGTCAACTATTGCTGCTAAATCTCCACACGAGAAGGCGGAGAGTTGACAGGTTTGGGTGGAGAACCATCTCCTGCTGCTGCGTTAGAAGATCCTCCCAAAGGGGCGGCCTGATCGGACGGAGGACCGATGGTCATGCTCAACAGCTCAGGATACAAGAGTTTCCTTGCCTAATCTGGAGGCAAAAGGATGACATGGGCCCGTTCGCTCTTGATCATCTTGAGAACTCTGGGCTTGATCTTCTTGAGAACTCTGGGCAGGAGTGGTGTTAGAAATGGGTTTCTATTTGGATAGGGAATGCACCTAAACCAGGCAGAACCAGACCACTCTAGTCAGGGCAAGTCAGTCACTCACCAAAGATAACCCGTGTTAACCCTCTGGTATTTTTGCGCAGAACAGTCAGACTTAACATCAGAGGCAATGTGTAAAGTGTTTGCGCAACACAATCATACAGTCACACAATGAATATACCACAAAAGAGACTCCACACAGGATTATATGAAAACATAGTATAAATTGTAAATAAAACCAAACACCAAATACGACATGAACCATAAAATCTATGCATATGGCCAGGGGCTGCCCCGGGAAGTGCGGTAAAATTTGGAGCGCATGGAATAGTTATCGAGGGGAGATCTGTGAACCACCTACGCAGGTACCGGTCCCAGAGGCACAGGACTCTCTATGATCCCTGCACTAAATGTTGTCATATTTAATTCTGTACTTTGCCACAATGACTCATGTGTTGCAAATGTAATATGCTCGGCTGAGATTGAATTTTTCCCTTTTGTAATGTCTTCCCTTGTATTCAATAAAAAGTTTTAAAAAAAAAAACTATGCATATTATCCAAATCCTGAGATAGTATTCATTGTCCTGACAGCGCAAGAACCGAAATGACATACATTATGACCTCAGTGAAGACTTGGGGAATGAACTGCAACAGGTTATGAAATAAAAGCATGAATCATCACATGAGTGCAAGAACGCAAACCAAATTATGAAAAGGCACATGAATTACCAACTGTCACCAGATTACCATAAATACTTTCCAAGTGATGCTGGAGTCATGTATCACACAAGATGCAGAGATCCAACACTGCATAAATATCACTTAAAATACGCCTCAATATTTCAGGGTGGCCTTAATGCAGGATATTAAATGCATCAAGAATGGTAGGTCACAGCACGCCTACCTGCCTACTACGCTCTATACGGTAAGCTCTTTGTCAAAGGACTAGCCCCTGGCCTTGCTCGCCTTGAGACATTTCAAAAGCGGAGTCAGCTTTGTCCACAAACAGGCATGCTCTGTCTAAAGGAAGGGACATTAAGTTAGCCTGCACATCTGAAGACAAGCTATAGGTCCACAGCCAGACATGTCACCTCATGGAGATAAGAGGACCCCATGGTGCACAACATAAAATCGGTGGTGTCCAGCCTGGATTTCATAATGTGATGAGATGCATTTTGTCTGTGTCTCACAACCTCCTGGAAGTGGGTGCTCATGTCCTCTGGGACGTGGGGGCTACTCAGCTGAGCCATGTTCATAACATGGGTGTACTGCACCAAAAGAAAGGTGGCTTTTAAGGAAGGAAAAGGTAGCTCTCATGGTGCAGGATGGTAGTGTCATGCTCCCAGCCTGCTGACCACCAGTACTGAGGTGGACTTCTCCCAGGCTGTCATGACCGGGTAAAGCAAAGCCTGCATCATCCTGGTGCGGCAGGAAGGTGAACTCGGTGAGGACATTAGACATCCTCCGTTGGGAGCTGTAGTTTTAGCACTTCAGCAGTTTTTTGACCTTGGAGTGGAAGAACATAACTTCTAGAGTGGGAGGCCTTGTAGGGAGATCATTCTCCATCCCACGGTTGGTGTCCATTCCACTGGCTGATGAGAAGCATGCCAGCTCATAGGTCTGATCTTCCCCCATTTTCATCGCTTTAGGCATAAAGATTCAAAACACCAAAGTAATTAATTGCCATTCGGTGAAGGTTCGGGTTCAAAGGTGTGAAGGTTTTTGTCATTGAGTCAGATTTATACTGTAGCTTGTTTGCTCTCCTTGCCAAATGCTTGGTTGGGTTGTTGGTCATTGGTTGGATTGAGCTTCTGGTAGCGTAGGATGATTTGCACGCACAGTTTGAGTAGTGGGATGTTGGAAGCAGAGGAGACTTTCAAGAGATTGGTGAATCCTGATGCTGTTATCTGCGAGCAAAACAAGAAGAAGCTACAAATAAAGGTTAGAATATGCCAAGAGATCATATGGAACCCTGGAAGACTCCACGGGTGACAGGGATCGTTTGTGACATGGAGGTAACCACTGGTATCTGTTGGGAAGGTAGAAGGAGAACCTGTGAAGGACATTGCTGGCAAATTCCATTTGAGACTCCAGGGTACTCATGAGGGTGAAGTGGTCCACTGTGTCAAAGGCAGCTGGGAGGTCCAGCAATATCAAGGAGTCGTATTCATTTGTGGTCTGTCTACGATGTGTGAGTGAACTATCTTCATGCTGGACAGTGTACTGGAATTGCTGTGCAGCAGACACCACTGATGGAGAAGTGTGGCTCAATGGTTAGAGCGGCAGACCCTGATGCAGAGGTCTAGCCCGGGACCAGGGTTCAATTCCCCACCTCAGCGGTACTTGGGCTCAAAAATTCCACGGACCTGATAATTCTCGCCTCAGTGCCTATTCCAATCATGGAGTCCCACTCTGGAACGCTGGGCAATAGCTTGCTTAATCTCCACAACGGCCCCCACAACGCTAAGGATGCCTGGCCTCCACCTTGGGGGTGCCCAGGAGTGGACGCCTCACAGGGAAAGCCAGGATGGGTTCCACAGCGGTATTCGTACAAGCGCCTTGAGACCCTTGCGGGTGAGTAGTGCGCTATACAAGTATCAATTTACATTTACTGATGCGATCTTGGAGTTGAACTTACACTACTTTTTCAATGATCCTGCTGATGAATGGTAAGTAAGTGATGGGTAAGTAGCTGATGAGGTCATCAGGGTCTAGAGATGGTTTATGTAGGGGGGGGGGATCTGGCCAACTTTGACAATATCTGGAAAGATGCTTTGAGTGTAGGAGGCATCGACAATGCTAAGCAGGGGTAACATGGGGCCCCAAGAGAGAGCTTTGATGAAGGGCGGTAATAGGATTATATCTTCATAAAAAGTGGCTTTGAGGGAGTTGAGTAAGTCAGCGAAATCTAGGAGAAAGAGGGATTTTAAGGCTTACCATTGTGGGATTTTATAGAAAGGGTTAGGTGTAAGAATTGTAGCAGATTTAGTGCCATCAATGTCCTGTCGATCTTCTGTATGTTTTCAATGACGAAAAAGTTGATGGCACTGCACTTTTATGTGGAGTGAGGAATAGGTGGCTCCTACCGATGCAGTGCTTTGTTATCTTGTACAGTGTTCTGCTTCTGTTGGTGGCTTCACTGATGGTGCTGGTGAACAAGTTACTTACCTTCGGTGACAATATATCTGTAAGAAACATTAGTTAGTGATATATTCTTTACCTTCTAATTACCACCAGGTGTCAGACTGGATCCAAAAAGTTTTCGTCAGCAGTACCCCTTGCGCGTTGGAAGGTGGCGTTGTGTGGCTCCGCGTCTGTCGTTGGCGTTGTGGCCGCAAGGATGACGTCGCAGCAGTTACTTAGACGCCACCCTCGCGTGCTGATGTCAGTTCTGTACACGACTTTCGCTGCCAGGAACGGAGAGCCATGCAAGATACTGACCACTGGTGCATTGAAACTAGGGCCCTGAAAGGGATGACCTTAACCCTAGAAATCAGTTCGCAGAACGTGGAGGATGGGTGGGGAGGTAAGGAATCTATCACTAACTAATGTTTCTTACAGATATATCGCTACCAAAGGTAAGTAACTTGTTCATCTGAAAGAAACACATAGTGATAGATTCCTGACCTTAGAATAGATACCACAGCAATACCAACCCCAGTGGTGGGTCTGCAAACCAAGATCACACCAGAAAGTCCCGGAGATCAGAACGGCCAAAAAAGCTGTCTCTCCGGACTTGGCTGTCCAGGCAATAGTGCTTAGTAAAAGTGTGCAACAAGGCCCACGTAGCTGCCTGACAGATGTCTTGTAAGGGGACACCACATCCCAATCCCATAGAAGCAGCCGTCGCCCTGGTGGAATGGGCGCGCAGCCCCACCGGAGGCTCCTTCTTCGCCAGAGAATAACAGGCTTTTATACACAAGACGACCCATCGGGAGATAGTCCGCTTTTGTTCAGCCCGACCTTTCTTGGCGCCTACATAGCCAACAAAGAGCTGGTCACCCACCCGAAACTGTTGTGTGCAATTCAGGTAAAATGAGAGCGCACGTTTTGGGTCCAGATGGTGGAGCCTCTCTTCCTCTCTGGAAGGATGCAGAGGCAGAAAGGTGGGCAAAGTGATGGTCTGCCCAATGTGAAAGGCAGTGAAAACCTTTGGCAGAAAGGATGGACGTGTTCGGAGCAAAACCTTGTCTGGATGGGCAGACAGAAAAAGAGGTTTACAAGAAAAAGCCTGGAGCTCACTCACTCTCCTGGCAGAGGTGATGGCAACCAGGAAAGCAGTTTTCAAAGTTAACAGACGAAGAGGACAGTTGTGAAGAGGCTTAAAGGGAGCACACATTAAATATGTGAGAACCAGGTTTAAGTCCCACTGTGGCATTACGAAGGAAATAGGAGGGAAAAGATGAGTAATGCCTTTAAGGAATCTATTTACAACAGGGGAGTTGAAAAGAGAGGGCTGATCAGGGAGCCTGAGAAAGGCTGAAATAGCAGAAAAGTAGCCCTTGATAGTGCCCAGAGCACAGCCGTGCTGGGCCAAAGAAAGAAGGAACAAAAGGACTTCTGAAAGAGGGGCAGTAAAGGGATCCGCAGCCTTTGCAGTGCACCATGCCACAAATTTGTTCCACCTGCAGGCGTGAAGAGCTCGCTGCCGGTTGAAGCACCTCAGTCAGGAGGTTAGTCCTGACCGCCACCGTAGGAAGCTCGAGGTTGAGAGCCTCGGCCGGCCTACGGAACACCACAGCTTATGTCGCTCCCTCCTCCGTAGCCACGGTAGAAGGAGACAACATGCCAAGGTCGGGTGAAGTGTCAAGACCACTGGCATCCCCCAGTTCCTCTCTCCAGTCCTGTTTAGACCCTAGCTGGTCAGTTAAAGGGTCACCTGACCCTCCCAGTCACCCTCATCATCCTCTGGTTGCCACTCTGGTTGGAAATAGACCCCAGAAGTGAACAGGGGCATTAAAACCCCACCCGGCGCCGGATCCGGCGTTGAAAGACGCCGGTCCAGCACTGTGTCCACATCAGGAAGAAGGCTGGGGTCGACACCGGCCGGGGGGCCGACCGGCGTTGGGCACGGTAGTCGTGCCGTTGGAAGCGGCGCCAGTGGAGGTGTAATAAGGTCAACTAGGGCTGATCCGGATCCAGGCCTGGATCCAAGGGGGGCCTGCAGCGCCGAGGCCAAGGCCGGCGGGAGCTAAGACCTAGGCCCCCTAACGGATTCCCCAAGGCCCGAAGGTGCGCCGACGGGGTCTGTCTGCCCAAAGATGGCATGCATCGCCTCGTAGAACGTACAAAGATGGGCGGGTGTCGCACAGGGTCCCTGAAAGAGAGGTAAGCTCAGAGTAGATCCTTGAGACTCCGTGCGCGGAGCCGCAGGAGTGGCACCACCCGTGCGCCTCGTCGAGTCGGCCGACCAACGAGGAGAAGGCGAAGGGTGACTATGCTTCTTCAACATCTTCTTATGTTTCGACTTACCCGACCCAGAGTGCGAAGACTTCGAGCCTGACTGATGGTGGCTCCCCAACCTGTCCCTCGACCTCCCTCTCGACCGGAATCTCCAACAGCGCGGAGCCGACTACTGTCGTTCAAGCAGCTTTCGGGACCGCTCCAGCAAAGCCTTTGGCGTCAACAACTGGCAGTCGGAGCACGACTTGGGGTCGCGGTCGCACTTAAAACCGAGCATCCCTCGTGCACCTGTTCGGAGTCGGAGACTCGAAACAAGACAACGACAAAAGTCGAGAAAAACGTAGTCAAAAAATGACTGAGGTACCGCTCTTCCCGGATCTGCACTGGCTGGCACAGAAAAAGAAAGAACTGACGTCAGAGCACGAGGGCGGCATCTAAGTAGCTGCTGCGACGTTATCCGGTGACCACGACGCCGACAATGAACGCACAGCCGACAGACGCCACCTTAAGACGCTGCTGATGAAAAAAACTTTCCGGATTCAGTCTGAAGCCTGGGGTAATTCTAAGGTACAGAATCTATAAATAATGTGTTTCTTTCAGATGAGGGTATCTCTTGATTTTATTGCGCATGTGGGATATCCATCTATATTCATTTTACATTGTTTTTTTCAGTTCAAATAAGTACATTTCTCAAACTTATGCTAAATTAGATTTCGCAGAGATCTTACAGGCCAATTTGTTTTTATCTCAATTGTTAAATACAACTGCAATCTGTCCAAACAACTTTATTTGGTCACATGTACTTTGACTGGCGTGGCAGTGAGGAGAACCTCATGAGAAATGACCCTGCCCCAAACTAAACAATGGTAATAAATAGCATATTATAATATGCACATCAGTATATGTACTATTTATTATGGGTAAAATATAGTCTAAATGAACATATTAAAAATAATATAATCTTACAAGTAGAGATGTATTGTTGTTTAATGAAGTTCCTATACCGATTATCAAAATTGTTTAAATCAATTGCAGCAATCAAGATATTCACAGAAAAATATCCATACATTACGTTAAAGCAGTTTCTAAAGGGTAGCCAGAAGCAGTTGGAGAATTTCAATGTCTAGTGCCAAAATAAGATTTTTGTAGTGACCAGATTTTTTTTTAGTCGCTTAGCAGAAAGAGCCTTGCCATTTCCAATACTTGCCAACAAACAAGCTATTTCCAATTCCCAGAATTATGCTACTCACCTCAAAATATGTATCAATGTATTCAGAAACAATGAGTTCCGACTTTGGTTTATTTTGGCAATAAACTATATACATGTGCAGCCTTCTCTCCTGTCAAGACAAGAAACCAAGTATTTAGTACGTATTTCCTATACCCACTGGTAGCAAAAATTCAGGATAATCAAAAGTAGTAAAAGCTCCAAATCCAGAACAAAAGAACAAAAGCAAGCACATGAGAGTGACAAAGTCCACCAGTGATAAGCAGTGTGTGGCCTCAGCCCTCTACATTTTTAGTATGGTTGACAAGAGGCTTACAACTACAGACAGGTAAAAGCTGGCATATAATCAACACCAAAAAAGGGAAATAAAAGTGATCCATTGAAAATCAGGTAGACTTGCTTTCAGATTTGGCATTAACATTTTCTGCTACGTTAGTGTTGGGAGCTCGTGAAGAATAGTACAACTCAATCTCTTTAGCGCAAATTGGCTTTAGGGGGACTGTGCTGGGCTGTGGGTCCTGATGGGTGCTATGGTCTGAGTCGAAGAGCCAGGTCTTAAGGTCCTTCCTGAATTGGGTCAACAACGGGGAAAGCCTGAGGAGGAAAGGCCGGGTGTTCAAGGTTTTGGCGGCGAGGTAGTATAAGGATCTTCCTCCGGTTCTGGTCTTGCAGATCTGACAGACGATGGCAAGGGCTAGTTCGGCAGAGCAGAGGTATCTGGTGGGTACGTAGAATGAGAGGCAGTGGTTCAGGTATGCTGGTCAAGCATCATGGAGGGCTTTGTTGGAGTTTGTGAGGAGCGTGAGCATGACTCTTGTTGACTGGGAGCCAGTGGAGTTCTCACAGATATTCGAAGATGTGGCTGCGGCGGGTGATGCGGAGGACCAAACTGGCTGCGGTGTTCTGAACATTCTGCAGTTTCCTGAGGAGTTTCTGGGAGACGTCTGCATAGTGTGCGCTGTCACAGCCGAGTCCGCTACTGATGAGTGAACGTGTGACCGTCTTTCTGGCCTCAGCGGGGATTCATCTGAATATTTAACAAAGTAGGCAAAGAGTGTGCAAGCATTATGAGGAGATTGCGTTGATCTGGTGGTTCATTGTGAGCAAGGAGTCAAGTATGATGCAGAGGTTTCTTGCATGGTCAGTGGGTGTGAGGGGGGTTCCTAAGGCAGCAGACCACCAGGAGTCTTCTCAGGCATAGGTGTTGGGCCCCAGGATCAGGACTTGGGTCTTGTTCGTGTTGAGCTTGAGGCACATGTCTCTTATCCAGGTAGCGACATCCTTCATCCCTTTGTGAAAGTTATTTCTGGCGATTGTGGGCTTGTTGGTGGGAGAGAGGATCAGCTGGGTGTCGTTGGCATAGAAGGTAATGTTGAGTCCGTAGTTCCTGACTATGGCTGCGAGCAGGCCATGTAGATGTTGAAGAGGGTGGGTGGAGGAGCCATTGATTGATTGATTTTAAATTTATAAGGCACACAGTTACCTGGAGGTTTCCCGGTGCCAGAGGACCATACGCAACAGCGGGAACCACGTCTATTGATCAAATAACCGGGTTTTTAGGCCTCTACGAAAAATCTTGTAGCTGATTTCATGCCGAAGAAATGAGGATAGTGAGTTCCACAATACTGGCGCAAGATAGGAGAAGGAACGTCCGCCCATGCGTGAAAGTTTGAACCTAGGGACTTGAAATTTGGCTTGCGATAAGGAGCGAAGTACACAAGTCGGACAGTAAGACTGAGCTAGGGAGCATGGATACATGGGTGCTGTGCCTTGTTTAATTTTATACATATAGCTTAGGGCCTTAAATTTGGTCCAGATCTCAATCTTAAGCCAGTGAAGATCCCGGAGAGCATCTGAAATGGATGATGATCTAGGCACATGGGAAAGCACTCTGGCCGCCAAGTTTTGGACCACTTGCAGTTTGCGAACTGACTCTTTGTTGGCTCCAAGGTACAGGACGTTACCATAGTCCAGCCTAGACATGATCAAGGCTTGAATTACGTTTTTTTGGGTGGGACCAGGCAACATCCAGAGTATTTCAAGGAGCCATTTTAAGATGGTAAAGCAAGTAGATGCAGTTTTGACTACTTGCGGTCTCATAGACAGCTGACCGTCAAGTATCACGCCTAAATTGCGTGCAGCTTGCACCGGTTGGGGTAGTGTGCCCATTTCTGGCGGCCAATGAAGTGGGCCCCAAAGATCTCTATTTTTCCCTAGGATCAAGACCTCCGTCTTTTCAGCGTTCAACTTAAGCCAGTTTGTATGCATCCAACTAGATATTTTTTGCATCCCTACCTGTAAAGATGACACAGTGGAGGGTTCGTTGTAAGAAAGCGAAAATAGAAGCTGGGTATCGTCTGCATAAGAGAAGATAGATAGCCCAGCTTCTTCTGCAATACTAGCTAGAGGACTGACATAAAGATTGAATAACAACGGGCTAAGGATTGAGCCCTGTGGTACACCATACAAAGAAGTATAGGTCTTGGATCTGGCCATCGGCGAAAAAACCTGAAAGGTTCTTCCAATGAGAAAATTTGTAATCCATTCCAACGCTGGGCCACTTATACCAATGGACTGGAGTGACTTTAAAAGAACCAAGTGGGATACCGTATCAAAAGTGGCACTCAAATCCAGTAAAATGAGTGCCATTGTTTCCCCTTTGTCCACGGGCTGCCGAAATATTTCTGTAACTCCTAGGAGTGTTGACTCTGTGGAATACCCAGCCCTAAAGCCAGATTGATACACATGTAAAATTTTATGAGTTTCCACATACTGCGAAAGTTGTTGTTTCAAATGCTTTACTAACATTTTAGAAAAAACAGGTAGCAGGGAAATTGGACGGAAGTTAGACAGTTCCGACGGGTCGGCATTTGGTTTTTTCAACAGTGGAAGAACCATTGCGTGTTTCCATTCAGGTGGTAGGATGGCCTCTCTCAGTGATGCATTCAATAAACCCATAATAAGTTCAAAAAAAGTGGGTTCCAATTTTTGAAAAACATGGACTGGGAGCGGTCATTATGGGAGAAAGATTTAAGATTATTTAAAATGGATTTAAAAGAGAGAGAGTCTAATGGCTGCCAATTAGTGATACTGAGACTAAACGCAAAATCAGGTGACTTATGTGGCGTAATACTGTCAAACAAAGACAGGACATTAGTTAATGGCTGCTCGGTGTTACCTGTGGTTGTACGCAAGTCAGCATAAATTGTCTCAACTTTCTCAGTAAAGAACTTTGCCACATTTTCACAGTGTGTTTCATTTAATACTGAGGGCATCGGTTGAGAGGATGCACCCGAAAGCTCCTTAACTATTTTGAACAATACTTTGGATTCATTATGTGCCAGTCCAATAGTATTGCTAATGTGTTCAGCACGAGCAGCTTTAGACAGAGCGTATTCTCTCTTAGCAAGTTTATAACTCAGCTTGGAATCTGGAGCGTAGTCTTTCCGCCAATATCTTTCCAAGGCCTTGCACTTGGTTTTTTCAACTTTCAGCTTTTCTGTAAACCAAGTAGCAGGGGGACGATGATTATTGAATTTCTTGCAAGATATTGTGAGGCAGTCATCCACAGATGACGTGATCCAAGTGAGGATAGTATCAACATCTGAGATTCTTATGGAAGAAATCTCTGGAATATTATTAGCAAGATGGAGATTGAGAGAATCAATATCTAATTTCTCCCAGTTTCTGTACCTAGGATCGGATACGGAGGGAAGTCCCGCACTCCGCCGCTCATGTATGGCACAGCCATGCCGCTCGAGTTGCCGTTGCCGCCGGGCACAGCCTTGACCAGGATTGCGGGTTTAACTCGCTCCACTCTGCGGGAAGACGAAAGTGTCACCGCGCTCCGCTCAGCAGCCCATATAAGCAGTCCGCCAGGACCACAAAGCCTTCAGCCATTCAGGACAGTAGATTTGACCCGTGGAAAGGAAGATTTAGCACAGGATTATTGACGGATCAGGAGCCGGATAACAGGAGCCTCAGCTGACCGCGGCCACTCCGCTCATGCGCCACCTAGCGCCCCCTCTCGACTGAAACCTTGAGAGGCACGAAGCAGCCTGGCTCTCCTCCAAAAGCTTGTGGGACCCCCCTGCAAACACTGTGGGCTCATGGCACGGCAGTCGGAGCACGACTTCGGGTCGTAGTCGCGTTCCAGGCACCAGAGGCACACGAGGTGG
This sequence comes from Lissotriton vulgaris, assembly GCF_964263255.1. Classification (NCBI taxonomy): domain Eukaryota; kingdom Metazoa; phylum Chordata; class Amphibia; order Caudata; family Salamandridae; genus Lissotriton; species Lissotriton vulgaris. The sequence goes on along the minus strand of NC_141691.1, from coordinate 1,081,032,960 downwards.
GGATCCATGACGGACATTCTTGTGACAGGAGTCACAAGGCTTTAAGCCAGTCCGATGATGGGACATCACTCGTGCTGCTACCAGGAGTCGAGTGACTCAAAATAAAGTTCAGTCAAAAATTACTCAAGGGGCAAGCTCTCTACAGATCTGCACAGGCTGGCACGTTAAAGAAAGAACGGACATCAGCACATAAGGGAGGAGTCTAAATAGACACCGCAATGTCATCCTGGTGAACACGATGCCGATGACGGACGCTGAGTCAACTGACAATACTTACTGACATGCAGGGGTACTGCTAAGAAATAATTCTCCGGATCCAGCCTGACTCCTTGGGGTAAGGAATGTATAACTAATAGTCACTTTCAGATTTATAGGTTTCAAGTTCAGTAACCTCAGATATAAGGAAACTTATATTTGTCGTAAGTGGTGTTAGTGTAGGAGAGTAGGGTCTGCTTTCCTATGTCACCCCATTTTTTTTGCTTTTTGCTTCACTGGTTTTCGACTTAATGTGGCAGTGGGCCTGCTAATCAGACCCACAACCCTGCTGTTCTCTCTCTAAATTTCACACCGTGTACTTTAGGTACATCACCAATTGAGATTTGGGTCACTCTTGTGAGTCCCTGTACAGAGTACTATAGGTACCCAGGGCATAGGTGCACCCAAGGCCTACCAGGGGCTGCAGCATATCTTATGCCACCCCTGGCGGGCCATCTAAACTGACACAACTGGCTGATCACTCAGCTGGGGCAAGGTTGTGTAATCACCCCTTGCTTAGGTATAGTATTCCTATACCTACCCTTATATATAGACACATATGCACCTATAAGTCACTCCTATGGCAGGCCTTAACAATCCTGGAGGCAGAGTGCTTGGTTTTATGTGAGATGGTGCTCTTGCATGAGCTGAGCCTGTCTGCAGCTTTCAGAACCATGTCCTTATAGCTGTTCTATGATAAAAGGAACACTACGCTGCGATTAAGACAGCTAAAAGCAGATACTATTCGGATAGAATCGAGAAGGCGGATAACAACAGTAAAGAGATCTCCTCGATTGTCCCAAATTTTTTATCTCCATGTGCTGCCCAACCCCTGCTCCCTTTTTCCGCTCAATGGTGTGAAGAATTGTCTTGTTACTTTACGGACAAAATTGTAAAAATCCAACTGGACCTAGAAGCGGCTCAAAAGACCTATGCGACTTCATATGCCCTTTCATTATCGGATAGACGATGTCTAGAGGCTCAGTTTGTTGCTTTCCTGCCGGCCTCGGAATCTGACATACGGCAAATCCTGGCGGCTTTAAAGTCCGGATCTCCCTCGGACCCCTGCCTGGCCAGGGTTTTGGGAGGGATAGTGGATATCATTAATCAAGAGATGACTCCGATCATCAACCTCTCCCTTTCTACTGCCTCGATTCCGAGAAGTTGGAAGGAGGCAAAACTGCTCCCTCTGTTAAAAAAGGCTGGTCTAGATCCATCAACGCCATCGAGCTATCGGCCCATCTCACTGTTGCCAGCTCTGGCGAAGGTGTGTGAGAAGGTGGCTTTCAAACAGTTGGATAGTTTCATCGAGTCCTCTCACGCCCTACATCCTGCTCAGTCAGGGTTTAGAGCGGCCTACAGTACCGAGACGGCTCTAGTCGAGGTCTTGGAGGCAGTTCGGGAGTGCTTGGACGGGGGTGGCAGAGCGGTCCTGATTCTACTGGACCTCTCTGCCGCCTTCGATACGGTGCCCCATGCCTTGCTTATTGCAAGACTGGGAGCCGTTGGTATTTCAGGGCTGGCCCTTGACTGATTGTCATCGTTTTTGAGCGATAGAACTCAGCAGGTCTGGATGCCCCCCTACTCTTCGGCCCCGAAGAGACTGACAACTGGAGTTCCGCAGGGGTCTACGTTAAGCCCTTTATTGTTTAACGTCTATATGACCCCCTTACTCTATCTGGCGGAACAGCTGGGAGCCAAGATAATGGCCTACGCAGACGACACACAGCTGCTTTTCACCTGGCCTAAGGGTGTGTCTGATCCATCAGCAGTCCAGCATTGTTTGTCGGAAGTATTTTGGTGGCTTGCACAAGTCCAACTTAAGTGCAACGAAGACAAGTCTGAGGTTCTGTTTTTTGGCTCTTTCCCTGACAACTTCAAGTACCAGATTTGGCCCCCGGACCTGCCCTGCCCTAGTGCGATGGGAGGCCCAGCTAAGAACCTGGGGGTATGGTTCGGTCAGGACCTGAAGTTCTCGGACCATATTAAAAAATTGACTGGCATCTGCTTCGGTACCCTGCGAGCCTTGAGAAGATTTTTCCCTCTCCTTCCCAGGGCAGCCAAGGAGACTGTCCTTCGAGCCCTGATCTTGTCTCGGCTCGATTACGCTAATGCCTTATTTAGTGGCTTGCCTGGGTACATGGTTCATCGCCTTCAGGTGATACAAAACGCTGCAGTACGTCTGCTCTTCTCTCTTCCCAGGAGGTCGAGTGTGCGGAGCCATTTACGAAGCCTGCATTGGCTCCCAGTGCCACACCGAATCTTGTTTAAAATTCTCGTGTTGGCATTTAGAGCAGCTCATGGCCAGGGACCAACGTATTTGCAGAAACGGTTCTCATTCTACACTCCCAACCGTGCCCTACGATCGGCCAACCAATGCCAATTGGCCATTCCCAAATACAAATACGCCCGACTGGGTGGCCAATCAATTTCAGTTAAGGCAGCTTCTGCTTGGAATGCCCTCCCCCTGTTCCTCAGAGTCTCTACGACCATTACTGTTTTTAAGAAAGAACTTAAGACTTATCTGTTTAACGCTCCTCTCTAACAGACTTGTTCTTGATCTATCACTCTTGCTGTTAAATTACTCACCGCGCCAGGATACCCCGTGGTAATAGAGCGCGCTATAAAAGTTTTAATAATAATAATAATAATATAGCCATACCATATACTCTTAAGTGCATTATGAACCTCGCGGTTAAATGCTATCTTTGGTTTGGCTTTATCAAAACATGTCGTGTAAGGTGTCATACGCTTTGGAATACTACCCCCTCGCCAGTCCTAGCGACGGGGGTAGCATTCCACCCTTCTAGAGGGAGAAGACATGTTACTTCCACTAATCCCGGTTAAAGTTAACCAGAGCCTCAGCATCACAAAATGGATGCTGCTGCCACAGACACAAGCCTGACCTCCTGCTGCTGGGAGTCCTTACAGCGAGGGAGGCTTGGACAATAGGTTTCCTGACTTGGGAGGTGCTAGCACCACCCCAGACAGGCTATAGTGTATTGGGGCAGGGAGGTCTGAATGAAATGAGACACTGCCTGGGGCACACAAGGTGTCCCATGCATAGTCCAGTTAAAACCGGTGCTGGGGCACTCCAGCCCCAGCTCTGGCGTGAAACTGGACAAAGGGAAAGGGGTGTAACCACCCCCTTCCTGGGTCCCACCCATAGGAGGGACCTAGCAGGTAATCCAGCCCCTAGATTTGGTATAAAGGTAGGAGCTGAGTCCCAAGACTTTAGATTTATCCTGACTGAAACTCTGATACAAAACTCTGGACCTTCGCCATCCTACTTGACGTAGAAGACTGAAGAATCTCCCTTGTGGTCAAGGAGTGACCACCCTGCACAAGCAGGCACCATCAAGCGATCAACGGTTTGCTTTGTCGATGCTCCTGCAGGAGCCCGAGCACAGAGCCTGACAAGACCCGGACTTCCAGACTTCCTTCAGCCTGATCCACAGCCACAGCAAAGCTGAGACCCGTGGAGGCGACGCGAGACGTGGTACCGGCCATCTTGGAAAGCCAGTGAATTGCTTTCCGTGCAACTTCTGAGGCACCCTCGAAGTTGTGCATTGGGGATTGAGAAGCCCCAGCCCCGAGCACCAACTGCACCGAAGATCAGCCCTCCACATTCCACGAGTTCTGCGCGGGGCCCTTCTGCATTTTCCAGCTCGATGCGTCTGTCCGGTCACTTGCCCGTTGGCTAGTGGCCTCTGTGACGACGACACCTTCGACTTACAATGCTAGTCTGGTTGCTCCAGACTGGCCCTTGCTCCCCTGAAAAGGAGCAGCCCATCAGACCTTGCTGGTCTGATTAAGAAGCCATCTTCCTTTTCTGCGTGGGTTGCCTTTGCCAAGGCTTGTTTACTCCAATCCGGAATCCGACACCGCCGACAGCGAGAACCTTTGTGGAACAGTCCGTATCCAGCTCCTGGTCATCGTCGACACCTCCTGGTCCATGTGGCTGCAGAGACAAGCTTCACGACATCACCTGATTGCTTCGCGACATCACCTGGTTCCTTCCTGGTTCCATCCTGGTCACTGGCTAGTGACCCAGACTCTGTCCCCTCTGCTTTAAGGTACTCTTCATCCTCGATCCGCCATTGGATCCAATCGGACACTTCCCTCCTGGACGCCTGCAGCATCTTTCTCCAAGGCTCCATAGGAATCAGCGACGAAACCCGACACACTTTGACACCTATGCACCCGCTTCCTATGGGTGAGGTAACGCGAGTATTTAGGTACTCCTGTGAGTATTGACTATCCTAGTGTCCTAGTTTCAAGTAGCTTTTCCCTAGTCCACTTGGAAGTGTCCTAAAAGAACTAGTTTCCATTTCTTTCGTTCCCATTCTAACTCTAGGGTAACTTGCATGCGTGTAAAGACACTGAACGCGCATCCCGTGGGCCTCCTGCTCTCAATCCATTGATAGTACAGTGTAGCCCCAGCGATTCTCCAGGCCCTAGGCCTTTCCTTTGTTCGTGACGTGGTTCTTATACCACTATTTTAGTATATGGTTCAAAGTGCCCCTAGGGCATTACTGTATTTAGTGCAACTTATTGTATTTTAATTAAGTATCTTGTATTGTGCTGGTGCCTTTGACCTCATAAAGAGTTCAGAGGATTGTGTTAGAAATAAATACATATATATTTTGATATACAACCTGTGTGGTGTCCTTTCACTTGGTATTAAGGGGATTGCATATGGTAAAACAGCTGGCTTCACATGCCCTCTTGAGTTTAGCCTAAGACTGCTTTGTCCATGCCACCACTAGGATAGCTGGTCTATAAGGTTGACTTTACAACCATCACCATAAGGGTTGTTTGGACTGGTGCAAGGTGCTCACTAGAGTAGTGAACATCATATACCAGGCCAACTTCTCACAGTTTGCACCAGCTTACACAGGCTGCAATGGCAGGCCTGTAGTCACAGTTTAAGTGGTCTCTCATGGGTGACAAAATACATGCTTCAGCCCATGGGAGACTCCTGTTTTATCTGTGCCCTGGGTACCTTAGTACCATATACTAGGGACTTACAAGGATACATCAGTAGCCAATCTGGGGGGTCCTAAATACTCACCATGTACAATTTAGGGGAGAAGCAGAGAGACTTAGGGTCCTGATTTGCAGGATCCCAGTCAGATTAGTCAGTAAAACATGACACCAGCAAAAAGTGGGAATGAACTGAAAGCAGATTTCCTACAGTAGGTCGGACTCAAAAAGGTACAAAATGTGTATCAGTTGTGCAACTTTCTTTACCCTCTACACTGCACAAGTAACAGCAATGCAAACTTATCGTTGGTAACAAACATTCAACTGCAAACGCCTAGCTCACTTAAGAAGGTTGGCGAGGATCAGTTCAGTGTTCATGGGGGGGGGGGGGGGGGGGGAGGGGGAGAAAGGAAGATGGCGGCGGGTGCCGGCCGTGAGAGCTCTGTCCCGGATCGGGAGATGTCTGGCTATACCGGAGTACTTGCATCCTCCTAGCAAGTTCTACAACAACAATTAAGCGGTGAGCATAGATGGATGCTTATTCCTCCTTAAAATCTTCTTTCTTTACTAATTTATTGTACCTCTCTGTTCTCCCCGATCCCATTGAGAGTGAGCTGAGCCCAGGCGAGCGTTGAGCATTAGGACCCGGGGGCTCGATGGGCGTGGATGCCGAATTTGACGTCAGACGTGAGGCCGGGGACCAAGGCGAACGAAGGCTGATCGGAATTGTGAGCCGTTCCTGTGTTTGGCGCAGGATTTAGACAGCAGCAGCGAGAGTCTACCCCCGAGGACACGGGACCGTAGCGGTGAGAGGGTATTGTTCTTTGGCTGGAGAGGGAGTACGTTTGTTAAGTGCCGGCAGTGCTTCTACCATACGCAGGGCGCCTGGAGAGTGCCTTAATTTCACATTTGGGTTTTTTTGGAGGTCACAGGTACAGATACAGACCTCCTTTGGCATGTATACAGGTCCCAAAGGTCCCAAAGGGATGAACACTGATATAAACACTGATATAAACTTTAAGGCTATACAGACCTCCTCAGTAACGGTGAATAAACTTTCCCCGCAACAGAAGAATCAAAAGAGGGGTAATAGCAGTTTAGAGATCGGGGAAACACCGAGAGTACCAGAAGTACCAGAAGTTGCGGTTACAGCTCCCCCGATAATAAGGAGTAGATATCTCCTCCACTCATTACCTGAGAGGGAAGCTTTACATTTGTCCTTGAGTCAAGCTGACTGCTTGCTCCCTGTCCCTTTGACTCCGCAGCAAAGGAAAAAAAAGAGAAAGGAGGGAGAGAAATAAAATTGAAGAGGTGAGAAAACAGAAAAAAAGTTTGGCTATATTTAAACCCGACCCTTCTTTGAAATCATATTTTAAAATAATGGAGAAAACTGTATCTAGCTGGGACACAGAAAGTAAGCAGGCGATGCCGCAGTTTGAATCTCAGGTACCTATTACTGCCCCTACGTCCTGCTCCAGTTTCTCTGTGACGTCTCAAAATAAATATACCCCCCTGTTGTCAGAGCCGCAGACTGACCTGGGAGACTCTATCTTAAGCACTGATTTACCGGATAATGGTGGGGAAGAGTATCATTACTCAGACTTTCGCTGGGCCTCCAACTACTACTGTCCTACAAACAGTAGGTTGTATTGCTAGCAATTCCACATCTGAGGCACCCGAACCCCCAGAACAGCAAGAACAACAGCAACAGAAAGAGAAAGCGGAAATATGGAGAGCCTACTTAGATCCCTCCGTGAAGATCTTCTTGCAAAACTATTGCCCAAATTTGAAATATCTGAAGGAAATCAGAAGGAAATTACTGAGAAGTGTACCAACCTTGAAAGCAAACTAGACGACATCCGTACAAGAACAGAGGTGTTAGAAGGGGAGGTAGCTGTTCTCACAAGAGTCTCTCAAGCTCATTCGAAAACGATATCTGAATTGAAACCTCAAAATCAGACTCTACAGCAGGATATGGAGCGTTTAGAGATACATGCAAGACGGAATAATTTAAAATTTCTGAAAATTCCTGAATGAGCTGAAAATGGAGACGTTAAGTCCTTGGTCAGTAAGCTGTTGAGGGAAGGGGTCTTGAAGGATAGATCTGATATTAACCTCGAGAATGAAATGCAGCGGGCGCATAGAGATCCCTTTAGACGTCATCCTGATAGAAGTGCCCCCAGAAAAATATTGGTACATTTCCTTACATACCGCTCATTGATCCAACTCTTCAGATTGATTCCTCTAAGTACTTAATCCGCTCTGATGAAGGCAGAGTGACAGCACAGAGGCAGTGGGAGTTAGGGTCCCGGATGCAGGAATTAAGAGGGTTCGGGGCTCAGGTTATGATGAAGTTCCCAGCCTCGTTACGGGTGGTATGGAACAATAAAACATACAACTTTACGTCCCATCAGGAAGTTGATAGCTTTCTTATTAGCCTGAAAGAAGCTCAGTGTTAGATACATATTATAGTAAACTATATGAGAGGAGCAAATATCGCAAAGTCTGTTTGTGAGAGCATACTGGGCTTAGATAATAGGAGTACAGCATATATAGACTAATACATATATATAGGTGTGGAAAATAAAAAACGGGGAAAAAATATGAGGGGTACTCTTTCATAGAGAAAATAAAAAAATATATATAAATAAATAACACAAAGATAAAATATGGGTGTAGGTACTTTATCTCACATAGCAGACACTTTTGGGGGCGGAATCCAGATTAGGGATAGGGCCCTCAAATGGCGATACAATCGCCAATATTCATTAGGGGGGGTTCCTCAAGGGTGGAGGAGGGTGGTGGTGGGAGGTGGGGCTGGGTGTCTTAAAGAGAATAAAATGTCCTCATATATCTAGAAAAACTAGGTCAGACATGATTCAAGCTTTTAATAGAGCAGACCATGGAGCCATACTAGCTATTAGATATCTTTTCTTCTATGATGAAATATGGAGAATAAAATAAAAATAATAAGTTGGAATGTCAATGGGTTGAGGGAGGGTAGGAAACTTAATAGAATATGCAAATTTTTGAATAAGTCTGGGGCCCATATTCTTCTTCTAGAAGAAACCCACCTTGAGCAGCAGGAATGCAAGGCAGCTTTTAAAAATCAAAAATGGGTACAGGATCTCCTATGCTCTAAACAGAGCAGTAACACCAGAGGAGTGGCTATGATTATTCGAACCAATAGTGGGATAAGAGTCGAGAAATACGAAACTGAGTGTACAGGCAGATGGCTGACCGCATCCTTAGTTATAGAAAACACACGGTTGACATGTGTAATCTATTACGGGCCTAATCAGGATTCTCCAGAGGCTCTGATAAGCCTAAAAACTAGCCTTCTTGACTTGAATGCCCCTATTATCTTAGGTGGTGATTTTAATTTGGTACTTGACCCAAGTTTGGACCGTACTTCCAGGGTTGCTTCCTCCCGCTACATAAATCAAAGAGAGAGCTCAGAAGTATAATGAGGGATTTCAACTTATTGGATGTTTGGAGGGTTAAGAATCAAAATATTAGAGATTATTCATTTTATAGCCATAGACATAGGCATCATTCGCATATTGATTTCTTCCTCATTGATCAAGGTTTACTTACTGAGATCACGTCTACATCTTACATTCCGGCTATATTATCAGACCATTCTATGGTAGAATTAACGGTCAAATTTTCACAGGGTATACAAGTTAGAGGGTGGACCTTGGATAGATCCTTACTCTTACAGGAAGGGTTAAAAAATGATCTGCTGAAGCAAATGGCGGAGTATTTTAGGTTTAATCGTGCCACTGCATCCGATCAAATAGTGTGGGAAGCTTTCAAGTCCTATTTAAGGGGGGCATTTACCACCATAATGATACAGAGAAATAAGACCAGGAGGAAGACAGAGGAAGATTCTTTACTGAAAATAAAACAAAAAGAGCAACAGTTACAGCAGACCTCACTTGAATAGCAGACAAACTTGATTGCCATCCAGAAAGAGTTAGAGAGCTTAAAAGCTAAATATCAGGCTAACCTAGACAAAATCATTAAAGAAAGGTGGGATGCAAGCAGACTGCAGAATTTCTCCTATGGAGAAAAATGTGGTCGTATCTTGGCATGGAAGGCCAGATCTGATCGAGCTAGGAACCAAATAAGCAGATTAAAGATACAGAGCTCTGGAGATATATCATATGATAATGATGAGATCTCGGAAGAAGTTAAAACATATATGCAGAATTTATATACGGGGATAAGGATAAAACAACAACCGAAGGGGCAGTCCATTGGTTAGAGGGCCTATCTGTTCCACAGTTAACTGAGGCTGATAGTTTATTCCTGGGCTCTAGCATTAAAGAGGGAGAGGTTCACAATCATCACACGAGAAGACGCCACGCGATGGAGCCGGCCTGATCCACATTCTCAAATTCTTGCTATTGGGCTATCTGACCCTTACCGCACAAAACCTAATGAAATTGGATTGTCTCTTCATAAAATAAACGAACAAATCTGATTTTAAACTGGAATCTTCTCCGGATTGGAATAACAGTTACTTGACCAAAATTAAGAAGAGCTCACTCCAATTGCCCTGAAGAAGTCCGTGGAGGACGAAACGCGTTGGCTACTGGATTGAAGAAATGAATAAAGATTAAAACTTCAAAAAAAATCTGAAGACTCTGCTACCCAACTCATTTAATATTTTTTGACTTGTGCTGAATGATTATTAGTGTAACAGATCTCTAAAATACTGACGTGTGTGCTGGATCAATTGCTAAAAAATTGTTTGCTAGAACAAGTTTCTTGTCTTAGGAGATCTAGGGAAAGGAATCTCCGATCCGTGTCACCACACAACAAACAGGGCATTATACAGGATAGGTGCAATTGTGCTGTAAACCCCATTTCCCATCCTTTTTGCATTAGAGGTTCACAATCAATTGAAAAGAATGGCTAAGGGAAAAGCAGCCGGACCAGACGGACTTCCAGTGGAAGCATACCAAATAGGATCTGACATTATTGTTCCTATCCTTACGTCCCTATTTAATAAAATACATCAGGAAGGAGAACCTATTCCACTGACTTGGTTGGAGGCCACAGTTACGTTGGTTTTAAAGCCCAATAAGGACCCCCTGATCATCGAGGCCTATAGACCAATCTCGCTGCTAAATACAGACTATAAAATCTTTGCAGGTGTTTTGGCGGCGAGATTGGCCAAAGTAATTAAATCAGTGGTCCATGAGGATCAGAGGGGTTTTATGCCAGGTAGGCAGCTGAATGAGCTGACTTTTCAGGCCATTGCTGCAATTGATTTTGCTACAGAGGAAAAAATCCCCTTAACTATCGTAGCAATCGATGCCGCCAAGGCCTTTGACCAGGTTAGCTGGTTGAACTTGTGGGAAGCCTTATTAAAGTTTGGTATTCCAACAAATTTTATAGCATCTATAAAAGCATTGTATTTAAATCACAAGGCCAAAGCTCTTGTGAACAACTCACTTACAGACTGGGTCCAAATAACACGTGGCTTTGACAGGGATGCCCCCTCTCCCCCTAATTGTTTAATTTATATATTGAGCCCTTAGTTATTCAGTTAAGATCGGATGTTTTAATTAAACCATTTCGCATGAATGATTTAGATCTAAAACTCGCATTATATGCGGATGATCTTTTAATGTATACTTCTAATCCTGAGGTAGCAATCGGCCGACTATTTCATCAGGCGGAAGTTTTCGGAGAGGCCTCAGGATACAGAACCAACAAAGAAAAAACAGAGGTCATGCAGTGGAACCAGGAGGATCGACTCCTCGAAACAAAGCCCCGGATGCGATATTTAGGAATACACCTGGTTCAGAACATCTCTGAGACTTCTAAAGTAAATTTAGATAGAGTCTACAAAGACATCTGTGGGCTCTTGCATCGTTGGTCTGGACTCCCATTAAACATCTTCGGGAGAGTAAATCTGGTAAAGATGGTTATTTTGCCTAAGGTTACTTTCCTCTTTAACTCAATACCCGTGACATTCAGTCCTAAAGATATAGCCAAATTACAGGGAAGGATTGGATCTTTCATTTGGAACTCTAAATCGCCCAGAATCTCCTTGAAAAAATTGAGAAGAAAATTGAGAACAGGTGGACTTGCTATGCCGGACATACTTCATTATTGCCATTCTTTTCATTTGAAAAACTTCAGAATAATGGCTGATAAAGCTGATACATCCTGTTTGGGCTGACTATTTCAGGCGCTACTGCATGGTATCCCTCGAGGGCAAGAATCCTTCTTATTTAAATTTGGGGATCCTAGATTTTACAAGAAGGTTAGATTAAAGGTGTTAGGTACGGCTCTGAGAAATTGGGTGTTTGTCAGAAAAAAGCTAGGCATTTCGTATTATACACCTCAGGCCCCCATATGGGATTCCCCGGGGACACCAAAATGCCTCAGAGACCGATTATCGCTACCCCTTAAAGCAGCTGGTATTATGCCGTGGCAGGATCTCCTCGATAATTCACAGCTATTGGGATGGGACTCACTCTTTAGACTGACAAATGATACTCTCACCAGGTTCAAATATTACCAGTTATCCAGCTGTTGGACTACAATACCCTGGGAATTAACAACTAACCCTAAGTTTGATCTGGTAAAGAGAAAAGGGAGTTGGAAAAAAGAGATTTCCTTTTGGTATGAGGCACTAAACGAGAAAGACGAAGTCACAGAATTCGAACTTAATAAGCTGTGGGGAGGAGCGGAAGCTTTGCTATGCGATAACTTATCAGCTCTATGGGGAGATTCTTTTAAATTACTAAATACAGTGGTGAAATCGGCCCCCTTAAAACAAAATCATTTGTTCACCCTGTATAGAGCGTACATATCCCCGAAAAAATTGGTAAAGATTACGAACCTTGAATATTGTTGTCCGCGTTGCAAAGCCTCCGCTGCAGATGATCTGCATATGTTCGTGGAGTGTCCAAGATTGGTACCCTTTTGGTCTAAAATCGAAGAATTTATAACAGAAGTTTTGGGTATACATCTTGTGATTACCCCAAGGATGATTCTCTTTGGTCTAGGTGTAGAGTATCAGCTTAACGATATGAACACCAAATTTATGTTTTATGTAATGATTTTAGCTAGACGGGAAATCTGTAAGGTCTGGAAGTCAGAGAATGTTCCCCCCTTTTCCGAGTGTCTGAAATATATTATATATACTAGTGAGTCTGATATAGCATGCAATAGTTCTAGCCAGGATAAGATCTGGGCGGCCCTTGTGGCTTTGCGGAACAGATGAGAATATTCTGATGATTTCACCTGGGTACTGTTGGCGCTTGGTCTCCCACCTAACCAAGGCTCTCCCAGTTTGAAGGGTATGGAGTGGACAAAGCAAACAGCTAAACCTAGAGGGGTTTTCTCTTTCCTTTTCTGTCTTGGGAATGAATCCCTGAGGCCGGTACATCGTAATATGGAGAGTAGAATACCCATCAATGATATATGAGGAATACAAAAAAAAAGGTTGCGAGAGAAAGAAAGTCTATAAAGTCTGAGTGCCTAGAAATGCTATCTTTGACAAAAAGGCCTATCATGATGCTTTTAAATTAATCAGTTGCCACATCCTTATGCAGTTTCATAGGAATTTCTCTCTGAAAAACAAGTAGAAAATAAGTTCTCCATGCCGAAGAAAAGTCAAAGCCATTGTATAAGGATTGTAAAAGCTCTGCCTGACCTGGATCGACGTCATCACAATGCCTGGACCCACTTCAAGTAGCAAAGACAGACATTACAAACCGCAACTGAGTGATATAATCTCTAGACTTGTCTTCAATAAGTCTGTTTTCACTGTTAAACACAGGCTGATAATGCACATTTTGCGTCAAGTCAACGGGAGCTACTGCCATTTAGACATTGCTTAAGGAATATGGGAAATAATATACCGAATGACGCTTCTGCGGCTATAAACCAGCCCGGCTTAAAACATATAGAGTTAACTGTAAACCTAATATGCTAAAAACACAAAAGATGATTATTAGACTTACGTGATTTACAACAAGTGGTGCCAGTTTTTCAGGATCATCAAGGCACTTCTCCAATTCCCCTAAAAAGAAGCTGCAAACAAGAAAACAGAACGAGTAACATATACATAAGGTGAATCTTTGCATTCGGTTTATTTTCCAAGGCAAGAGCAAAATGCGATTTTAAAACGTTGAATTAATGGTTTTACTTATCAGCCAAAAAAGTTAGAAAATAAACACTCAATCTTTAGACAACCATTATTAATAAAATCCAAACGGTGCCACCCCTCCCCTTTACAATATTCTTTAAAGACTGTGGCTCAGTTTAATAAGTGCAGGTCTATAACTTGCACGGCAGTGAAGAAAAATGCAAAGCATGACTAAGTGTAGATATATAAATTATGAGAGGGAATCTGTTCCTCTCAGTGAGGCTGCAGCCTTTCAAATGTGTATAATAGATGCGAAGAAAATGAGGTTTTCATGAGGCAATGTTTGATGTCAACTGAGATATATTAATGATGTAATTTTTAAGATAATGACCACCACCATGGGGCTATTGTGTTTGCGTAGTAAACCATAACTGGGACTTTTCAGTAAATTTTTATTTGGTATAGTATCCACCATTGTACTTTCAAGTTACATTTTTCCGAGCAATTTACATAACTTTTTCATGTAAATCAGGTGAGTATCTGCTCTTAGCAGACAACCGCAATGTTCTTTAATGAAGTTCTCAGTGAATGTTTCTAGTTTATTTTTATTTTTTTAAATCTTTTTACTTGGTACATATTACAAGCATATGTAGCATCTGAATGACATTGTATACAGTATTAAAAACAGAGGATATCAGGGTGATAAGTTGAAGAACCCCAATTGTAAAATAAACCTGTCTAAATATATATGTCCATATTGGATAATTGCAGGAGGAAAATAAAATGAGCATGATTACAGAGGAGCGACATACAAATAATAAATGATTTGGGGGGATGGAGTACGTTCAGGGGAAGCAACAGGTGTTCTCAGTAGGATAATGGTGACTGGAGAGGCCCCTGCGCCTTCAGGAATATGGTCCTCCCTGGGTTCTTCATCAACAGGTGACATAACAGTCTGAATGTTGACCAGAATGGCCTCCCAACTGGCTGCAAGACTGTATTTACTTAGGCCCCTTGTGTCTTCCCTATGTAGTGCAGCACCTTCAGCTCAGGCCCAGATCCTCTTGGAGAGTTCCCAGGCGGTGATCGCTGTGAACACGTGTGATTCTCCATTTACGGGTGATCATTCGCTTGGCTAGGAGGAGCCCAAGGTTGATAAATAGGGTGATGATTCTTGACCCTGTGGTGAAGGCCTAGTAGACAGACCTCCTAAGTGTGTGGCACAGGCCACCCTGTACAGGTGGCCAAGCGTGTGATCATGCCTAGCCAGTAGTGTGAAAAAGAAAGAACTCGTGGCGTAGCTTGAGGATAAGTAAAACTTTATTCATGTAGCAGGTTACAGGATAAACGACCCCATCCAACATCCAAGACCTGCAACTGACAAGTTGCTTACATTCTTCACCCAAGCTCCATTTCACATTCTAAAGTAAGTTACATGGCAACAAGAAAACATTCTAAGAAGGAACCTACATCACCTGGCCCTCAATAATATCAAAACAAAATAGAAAACATTTACAGACAACCAAAGAAGAAGGATAGGAGATTAAACCTAAACGAAATATCTCACAGGCACATTCTGCCCCTCTTAAAGGTCTGGATAAAAACAAGACAACCTTTTCAACCTCTTCTGATTTCTGAAAAAGAACAACCCCTAAACCTTTCGAGCTAATGTCCGTCATCAAATACAACTTTTTTTAGGATCAAAACTGCTGAGATCTAGGGCTTTACTGAGCTACATCTTCAAGTGTTGGAATTCACCTTGACAAACCTTTGACCACACTAATTCACACCCCTTTTTTAAGAGACCCCTTAAATGACTAGTCACACTTGCAAAATTAGGGACAAACTTGTGCTAGAATTTATGCCATGCCCAGGAATTTTACCAGTTCTTCTTTGTTCACAGGGGTCCTGAGTTTGCAGATGGTCTCTACCAGCACAGATTTTGGATTAATGCCATTGGCCGATATCTGATGACCCAAATATTCAATCTCAGTCGAAACAAATTTACACTTATTTGCACGTAGAGTCAATCCAACAACACACATCTTCTTCAAGACCAAACTCATTCTTTTATCATGTTCATTGGAGTCCACACCAAACACAAGAACGTCTTCTTGCTATATCTTAACTCCTTCAATACCCTCGAGGATGTGTTCCATTACCCTTTGAAACACTGAAGCTGAAGAGATTAGGCCAAATGGCATCCTCAAAAATGTAAAAGTAACAAAGGGCGTAACAAATGCTGTTAAATCTTGAGACGATGGATGCAATTTGACTTGATGGTATGCTGAGGTCAAATCGAGAGATGAGAAATGCTTGGCACCATCAAGGGAGCACAACATCTCACTGATGTTAGGTAGTGGATAATGATCCACCACCACAGTGATGCAACTAAATAATAAGTAAAGCTGTGCGCGTCAGCAAAGTTGTAGTGCACAGTTGTGCACATCAGCAAAATTGTAGCACACAAAGATGGACAACAACAGTGATGCTCAAGAATATTGAGCAAAGCTGAGCACATCAGTGAAGTTGCACCAATGAAATACAAGAACAGTAATGCGCATACATCATGAGTAAGCTGTGCGCATCAGCGAGGTACTGCACAAAGATGAACAAGCAAGAAAATTGATAAAATGCTCCCCCGTTGTGGGCAAGTGTTTACTTCACTCCCGCTGAGAATTCTCATATGCATGTGCATGCGCACAAGGAAGCCAAATGTCAGGGAAAGAGAGACTTATCTGTGCCTGACCTCGCGCCGAGTCGCGGGGACAGCGAGGCCATCTGGGACAGTGAGGATTGTCCAACCACGCTGTAGGAAGGTGGACACCTGACTATGGTTACCCCATATTTCTTGCCTTGTGTTTAGCTGGTTTTCGACCTAGTTGGCCTGGTTCCCTGCTAATCAGGGCCCCAGGCTATCTGCTCTCTCCTTAAAATGGACTCCATGTACCCTAGGTGCATAACCAAATTGGTACTGGACACCTTGTCAGCCCCTATATAGTGCACTATAGGTGCCAAGGGCATAGGTGCATCCAAGGCCTACCAGGGGCTGCAGAATAGCTTTTGCCACCCCTGGCTGGTTCTTAAATTGACACAACTGGCTGATCACTCAGCTGGGGCAAGTTGGTGTAATCTCCTCTTGCTTAGATATAGTATACCTATATCTAAACCTATATCTGGACACATATAAACCTATGAGTCACTCCTATGGAAGGCCTTATCAATCCTGGAGGCAGAGTGCTTGGTTTTACATGAGATGGTCCTCTAGCATGAGCTGAGCCTGTCTGCAGTTGTCGGGAACAACTCCCTTAGCTGTTCCAGGATATTGCCATACCATATACTATTAAGTGCATTATAATCCATCGCAGTTATGTGTTAACTTTGGTTTGGCTTTATAAAAATATGTTGTGTAAGGTGTCATACGATTTGGAATACTATCCCCTCGACAGTCCTGTCGACGGGGATAACATTCCACCCCTCTATAGGGAGAAGACATGTTACTTTACTGAAACGCGGTTGATTTTAAAAGAGCCTCAGCATCACAAAATGGACGCTTGTGCCACAGACACGAGTCTGACCTCCTGCTGCTGACCGAAACTCAGCCGAGGAGGCCTGGACAAAGGCTTTCCTGTCGCGGGGAGGTGTCACACCACCCCCCACAGGAGATAGTGGATTGTAGCAGGGAGGTTTGAAAGAAACCAGACACTGCCTGGGGAGCACAAGGCTTCCCCTTGCATAATCCGGTCAAACCGGTTCTAGGGCACACCAGCCCCAGTCCCAGCGTGACCCTGGACAAAGGGAAAGGGGTGTAACCACCCCCTTCCTGGGTCCCACCCATAGGAGGGACCTAGCAGGTAATCCAGCCCCCTAGATTGGTATAAGAATGGGAGCAGTGCCAACGCACTCAGATTATCCTGACTGAAACTTATGAAATGAAACTCTGGACCCTTCGACATCCTACTCGACGTAGAAGACTGAAGAATCTCCCTTGTGGTCAAGGAGTGACCACCCTGTGCAAACAGGCACCATCCAGCACCTCGACGTTTGCTTTGTTGCAGTTCCCGCCGGAACTCGAGCAACAGAGTTCGACAAGACCAAGCGTGCCTGCCTTCTAACAGCCCGATCCACAGTCCCTGCAGAGCTGAGACCCTTGGAGGCGACTGGAAGCGTGGGGCACGCCATCTTGGAAAGACCACAAGACGCTGACCGTGCAGCCCACGAGTGACCCTCGAAGCTGTGCATTGGGGTTTGAGAAGCCCCAGCCCTGAGCCTCTCTTGCACCGAAGCTCACCCCTCTACACTCACCGAGTGCTGCGTGGGGCCCTTCTGCATCTTTTGTCTCAACGCGTTGGCCCGGTCACTTGCCCGTTGGCTAGTGGCCCCTGTGCCGACGAACCTTGAAACCTAACTTGTGAATCTGGTTGCTCCAGACTTGCACTCGCTCCCTTGAAAAGGAGCACTCGCTCTGACCCTCCTGGTCCGAGTATTAAGCCATCTTCGAATCCTGCGTGGGTTGCGCTTGCCAAGGGTTGTTTGCTCTGATCTGGAAGCCGACACCGCCGACAACGAGAGCCTGCGTGGGACAGCTCGTGATCCACTCCTGGACATCCTCGGTGC
Source organism: Lissotriton vulgaris (assembly GCF_964263255.1). Classification (NCBI taxonomy): domain Eukaryota; kingdom Metazoa; phylum Chordata; class Amphibia; order Caudata; family Salamandridae; genus Lissotriton; species Lissotriton vulgaris. The sequence goes on along the minus strand of NC_141691.1, from coordinate 1,081,014,986 downwards.
CCCAGAGTCCACGTGGCAGCGGAGAGAAGCTTCACGACAGCGACCTGAAAGCGCCCGACATTGCCTGGTTCCTTCCTGGTTCCACCCTGGTCACTGCTGAGTGACCCAGACTCTGTCCCCTCTGCTTTCAGATCATCTTTATCTTCGATCCACCCTTGGATCACATCGGACACTTCTCGTCTCGACGCCTGCAGCATCTTCAGCTCCAAGCACCATCAACCAGCGTGACAAAACCCGATACTACTTCGCACTTGTGCACCCGCTTCCTGTGGGTGAGGTAACTCAGCAACGCCGGTGTTCCTACACTGGTACACACCTCTAGTGTATGTGTCTAAAGTTTCATCCTGCTAGGTTAAGCGGAAGTCTCCTTTAACTATAACTTTATAACTTTTACGCACCATTGACATTGCATTGGTGCATGTGTGTGCTTTAAGCGCTGCACCCGAATCCCGCAGGCTTTTCCCGACTTCAGCATTGCTAGTCCCGACTGCTCCCAGCGATTCCCTAGGCCCTAGGCCTAACCACTGTTCGATTGGTATCTCTTGTACCACTTTTTTTATATATGGTTTGCGTGGCCCCCGGGCCTCATCCATAATTGTGCAACTTTCATATGTTTAACTGTGCTTTTGTTTAAACGCTTGTGCCTCTGCACTCATAAAGAGTACAGAGGATTATTCTAGTAATAAATACATATATTTTTATAATATATAACTTGTGTGGTGTCCTTTCATTTGATATTACAGGATTGCTCGTATCCACGCTACTAGGATAGCTTGTCTATAAGGTTGACTTACAACCAGACACCATAAGGGATTGTTTGGACTGATACAAGGTGGTTCCAGAATTGGAAACATCATATATCAGGCCAACTTCTCACACACGCGCACCATCGCGGGGACAGGGGAGCTTGCGCACACAGGCACGTGCGAAGTATCACGTGCGCGTTGCCCGATCAGTCTCTTCTTTCGGCACGAACCCCAAAATCAAAACTTAAACAGTACTCACATATCCCAAGATGAGCGGGTGTGGCTTAGCTTTACCAGAACCAACAGGAAAGAGATCTGAGCCTCACTCAATCCCAGACTCTCTCCAGGTCAGAAACAATGGAGAAGGAGAGTCGCCGAATGAGAGGCACAGCGTGGTGAACTTCAATGAATGATGAAACGGGCCGAGGAACCCACACTCCGATCATCAGGCAGAAGAATCACTGCAAGCGATAGCCAGAAATGCTTGAAAGTAGGCTCGATGTGTTGGGGTCCTTGTTGCACACGTCGGTAGCTCCCCTCATCGCCAAATGAAAAAGAAGGTACTTGTGGCGTAGCTTGAGGATAAGTTAATCTATATTCATGTAGCAGGTTACAGGATAAACAACCCCATCCAACATCCAAGACCTGCAACTGTCAACTGACAAGTTGCTTATATTCTTCACCCAAGCTCCATTCCACATTCTAAAGTAAGTTACATGGCAACAAGAAAACATTCTAAGAAGGAACATTACATAGTGTTTAAGGCAGGAACAGGCTAAGAAATGTGCACTAGACTGGCAACAGGTAGAGTACAGTGGGGAGAGGCTGCATGAAGTGGTATGTATTTAGTGCAATTCTCGCGGTACGCCGCGCGATGCGCACGCAATGTTATTTATGTTCCATTTTAGTGTTATTGTTCAAATGTGTGTTTCACGCGCGACGTGTCTATTCGGTGGAAGGCTCAAATGTTTCCAGCAGTCACCAGTGGGCTTTCTATTGAGGAGACGCATCGCGCGTCGGGTGGAGTATTTCAATGAAATAAACTTCATTAATAATACATTGAAGTTGAAGGAATTATTTATCACTACATTTGGCGACGTTTGCGAACTGAGAACTCCACCCATACCCACGCAAGAGATTTTCATCATTTTTCTACTTCATCTTATCGTGAAGAGGCCGCACCTGCTGTCTTTTCTCAGGTTGATCTTCAAGAGTATCCGGGTAGGACTTTCAGTGCTTTCTCACGCCTTCGATGAGGTACGTCGGAAACATATTAATTCTGAAGCGCGATTGCTCATTTTTTAAGCTAATTTTTCTAACTTTCGTCATGATTGGACTTTGAAAACTGCATGTGACTCTTGTTTTGCCCGTGAGCTCGTTGATTGGCTCACCTGTGTTTCTAGTTTCATTGGCTGCGGAGGGCTTAACCAACGTATCGACGGAGCACTTGTTGGATTGTCCGGCCCTATGACAGCTTGTTTCATTTACATCAGCGCGTTGCTACAGCGACGAGAATGCTTTATTTCTTCGTCATTTTGGTCTCGCATCAGAAGCGCTGTTTATGTTGATTTTTGTGACAGCTCATCTTTTAATCTCAGCAATTTGCTACAGCGACGCGCACGCCTTGCTTCTTTGGCATTCTGGTAAGACGGACATTTCATTCTGAGTGTCATTTCAGCGTCACGCACGCTCCAATTTAATTGCCGATTTGTCTATTTAACTCATTAAGCGTGTGGCTTCAGCGACACGCACGCTCCAATTTAATTTCTGATTGCGCATTTTTCAGCACGTTTTGTCAGCGACACGGACGCTTTCTACTGTGGGACCTCAACAGTTGTGTCGTTTCTGCGACACATGTATTAAGTCATTAAAGAATGTTTCTGTTCTCACTTTATTACATATAGTTTACACTTTACAGTTTGTATTAATTATTATTTTAACAACAGCATCTTTACAAGGGGATTTTTCATTTCATTTGATCTTTTTTTTTTCTTTTTTCTAAGGGTCTTGGGTCATTTATTATATTATGGCTAATTTGCAACTTCAGCAAATTACACAACCCCCTCCTTTCCTAAGTAAACCTGGAAGCCCTGAGATCATTTCGAAAGAGTGGTTTGCACTGTTTGAAAATCACCTTGTTGCTATAGATGCTGTTGCTTACTCTCCAGAGCGTAAATTTGCGATTCTTTTTGGTTGCCTTGGACAAGCTGCACAAAAAATCTTTAAAAGTGTTACACCCATTCCTCCACCAACATCTCAAGCTGGTCATCGCAGTGGAATGTTTATCTTGACGCAGTGGCTCGCTTGAAGAAACAATTCGCAGAGGAACCAAACATTATGTTAGAAAGACATAATTTTTACGCCAGGAAACGCAAGGAAGATGAAAAAGTCGAAGAGTACATTTCTGCTCTTAGAGTTTTAGCAACTACATGTGACTTTGGTCCATTATGCGACAACTATATCAGGGATCAATTTGTTTTTAATTGCGCTTCCCGTAAGATCAAAGAAAGGATTTTAGGTTGCAAAAATCCTTCCTTAGATGAGGTAATTGATCTATCCTTGAGTATTGAATGTTCTACACTTACAAGTAAGGTGATGGCTGATACTTCAAAAAGTGGAGTTAACTTAGTTAATGCTGTTGATTAATTTCAGGACAGTTCTATTTGCTCAGTAAATGTTAAAAATAAGAATGTGAAGGGGGGCGTGGCTTCGAGGCCGATGATGGCGGACGTGGCTCTGTAGAGCTCCCGCCGGCCCGCTACTTATCCGCCTGATTTATCCTGACCCCGAACCCTTCACTCCCCGTGAGGCGATTGCAGAGGCTGCTGGAGACGGGGGGCACCCTCCGGTGCGGTTTTGGAGGCCCCCGATCGTGGCTTGGAGCAGCTGCTGGTGGCAGCGCCTGCCGGGCCTGCTCGCTGCGTGGTGAGCCGGGGCCTAAATTTCAGCCTGGCCCTGCCCGCTGGCTCTGGGCGCCGGGCGGCCTGATTGCTGGTGGGCCTGGACAGCTGCCTCTGGGCCCCAGAGGAGGGGCGAAGGACTCTCCTGCCGCTTGCGGACCCGGCGGCGTTGCTGGGGGCCGCGAAAGATTCCACGGACCAGGAGGCGGTCGGATCCTCCGAGACTGCCGGGGACGGTGTGGTGGCAGAGCCGGCGTTGGACTACCGGCGCGGGGAGGGGAGCGCCCCGCCCGTTTTGTGGACTGTGGTGGGCCATGTGGTGAGGCCCTGAGGGGAACCGGTCCGGTGGCTTGGCGGTGCCTTCGGTTCCCGCCGGTCCGGCGACGTGCACTGCAGCGCATCGGCGCCCTTCTCGCCCCCCAGACTTTGGGCCCGACGTTGCTGGCTGGTGCATCCCAGAGGAGCAGCTTTGCCTGGTTGCCGCGGCCTTGGGGCCCGGTTCTACCTACTCATCTGCAGCGGTGAGGTGCCCGGCGGCCTGTGGATGACAGAGGTGGCTGGTGTGAACCGGCTGGGACCCAGGACGGTAGGGTGCTGAGCTGGCCGCTACATTTGCTGCTGGGGCCCGGTGTGCCATCCGGTGCACCTATTTGCTGGAGTTTGGCGTGGTGGTGGCGAGTGGCGCGGTGCAGTGCCCGACAGTACTCGGATACCCCAGTCTTACCCCGAGTGGCGGCTACTCTTGGAGTGTGGTGTCGGGGAGCCCTTTACAGGCGTGAGTTGACCCGCCGCAACTGCCGGAACAATGACCAGAGGCGGGGGTGGCACGGGCACCACCAAGCAGGGGCCCATCGATAAGTTCACCGGGCCTGGAGGAGGCGAGGGGACGGCCGGGGGTGGCCAGAGCGCCGGACCAGACAACGCGGCTCTAATGGCGGCCATCACGCAGTCCAGAGACATGTTGGATGCAAAGATCGGCGCGGTGAGTGCCGATGTAATGCTACTGCGCCAAGATCTCCGCAACGCAGTCGCCCGCATCACGGAGACCGAGACCAGGGTCACAGAGGTGGAGGGAGACGTCGGCACCCTTAAAAAGAAAGTGGCGGACATGGAGAGGATCCAGAAGGGCCTGGCGCTTCGCGTGGAGGACGCAGAAGGGCGAGCGCGAAGTAATAACCTGCGCTTTGTCGGCTTTCCGGAAGATTGCGAGAAGGGACCCATGGATGCCTTTCTGGCGCGGTGGTTGGAGAGCTGGCTTCCCCCGGACGCCTTGTCGCGCTGCTTCGTAGTGGAGCGCGCACATAGAGCCCTGACGCAGAAACCACCGGCGGGGGAACGGCCCCGGCCAATCATCGCCAAAATCCTGAACTTCCATGACAGGGATGTCATACTCCGGGAAGCGAGGATCAAGGAGACATTGCTGTTTGACAACCACAAAATCATGATCTTCCCGGATTACACCAAGCAGGTCCAGCAGCAGCGACACTCCTTCCTGGCGGCAAAGGCCGAACTGCGCGGCTTGAAAATCCAATATTCCCTGCTGTATCCGGCCCGTCTCCGGGTTATTTTCAATTCCAAGACCCACTTCTTCGACTCTCCAGAGGACGTCTTCAAGTGGACGGATGAGACGGTCAGGATCCGACCGAACGCCCAGCCGGGCCTGAGCTCTGGACCCTCGCGTAGTTCGTCCCAGGAGAGGAGCGATCCCGCCGGTAAAGGGAAACGGCATCGGAAGTCCCGCTCTCGACGGAGGTCCTTGTCCCGGGACCCCCTTTTGGGTGACACGCAGCCCGACACGGATAAATCTGGCAAAGAAACCTGATTACTATCTTACTTTGGCTCTGGTTGATTGACCCTGATCTGTTGCTGAACTCTATGGAGGACCGGACTCTGGTGGTGGAGCGGACATCGACTGGTGCAGTATGACCTGGGTCATGGTGGGGATTTGGGCCCTCAGTGGGCAGGCGCCTATCTGCTGCGCCCTCCTTGTGAACCAGATACTTATGATGTTGGGGTTCGGGGCACTGTTTGTGGGCCGCCTAGTCCTTCCCGGGGTTGGGGGGTGGTCCTGAGGGTGTGCTCTGTTGGTGGGGGGGAATAGTGGGATCCATTGGTATGGTTGGTTTTAGGCGCTCTGTTTTGGGCCTGAAGCTCCCCATGCCGCGACAGGTACTTCAAAGTTTCATGAGGTATAGGGGTGGGGAGTGGGACTTGGGAGTTGGGCTGTTTTGGGGTCGGGGCTGGTTGCTGGGGGTAAAGGGGGACGGGGGTGTTCTGAAAGGCGTGCACGTGATTCTTGCTATCTTTGCTTGTATGGTGTTGGAGACCGGCCCCGGGCCCTGGAGGTCGCAGAGACTTGTACATCGAGACCATGGTTGACACTTCAAGACCAGTACTTGCTAGTGACTCTTTGCGAATTTTGAGCTGGAATGTCCGGGGGATGTTGGACAAGATTAAGCGCGGGGCTGTACTGCGCTGGAGTAAAAGGGAATTGGCTGATGTGATGCTCCTTCAGGAAACGCATATGTTGGGTACTAAGGCATTGAGTCTGCAGCGCTTTGGCTTCCACCAGGTGTTCCATGCCGGGTTTTCCAGGGGTTCGAGGGGGGTGGCCATTCTTGTCCACAGACGGCTGTCATATATCCAAGAGCGCCATTGGCTTGATCCTCAGGGTCGGTTTGTGTTTGTGAAGGGGAAGATTGGAGCAGAACCGGTAGTGTTTGGCAGTGTGTATGCCCCCCCCCGCTGCAATGGTCCCTGGCGGAGAAATTATTTGACTTGTGGACCGAGATCCCCCACTCCCTGGCGATGATTGGAGGCGACTGGAATGACGTGGTAGATGCGAGTCTGGACAGGCAGAGATTGCAGGGGGCTGCGGCTGCGGCCTCACCTACGCGGCTGAAAGCGATGATTGATGGGCTGAGATGGGTGGATGTGTGGAGACATCTGCATGCCAGGGCGCGGGAATATACATATGTGTCGGCAGTGCATGGTTCCTTCTCGCGATTGGATTGTGTGTTTGTACCGGGGGCCTTCCTTGACAGGGTGAAATGGGCTGCGATCCGGCCTCGAGGGCTATCTGACCATTCCCCAGTGGCGGTACAGATTGACATGCGCAAGGCACGCCAACCGTTTCGGTGGCGGATGTCTTCGTGGCACCTGCAGCAACCAGCCTACACCCAGCACATGCGCAGTGCAATTGCCCACTATTGGCAGGACAACTTGGCAGGTGGGGTTGACGCGGTGACGGTGTGGGAAGCCATGAAGCCCACCATCAGAAGTGTCGACATTGCATGGTGCGCTGCTGCCTGTCGTACTCGACAGGAGAGCATTGTTGCAGCTGCGGAGTGGGTAGAGGTGCTGGAGACGCGTTGCCGGGGAGGGGGTGATGACGTGGCACTGCGACTGCTTCTGCAAGCACAGCAATCCTACGCCTCGGTGTTGATGAACGAGGCTCGCCAAGCGTGGCTGGCTACGCGGAGCAGGGTGTACCAGTGGGGGGGATAAGTCCTGCACCATGCTTCATAGGCTCTGTCAGCAAACGATGCAACCGATCACCTTACCAGGTCTTACTGACGAGGATGGGGCTGTGATAACGGACCCTGCGGCCCTTGCGGCGAGCTTCGCGCGCTATTATGCGCAACAGTACGCCACTCGGGAACGCCTTTCACCCGAAGCGATTGAAGGGTTCCTTGCGGATGTTCCCCCTCGCGCAGTCTCGGACGAGGTGCGGGAGGCCTTAGACCTCCCCCTGACAGCGGAGGAACTGGGTGATGCACTGGGTCAGCTTAACGTCGGCAAAGCGCCGGGACCGAGCGGGTTCCCCAGCGAGTTCTACAAGAAGTTCCACTTGCAGCTTGGGCCGCACTATCGGCGGGCGTTGGAAATGGCGCGGGAATGCGGTAGCCTTCCCCCAGACTGGCGTCAGGCCGAAATTGTGGTCTTCCAAAAACCGGGTAGGCCTCCCGACCGCCATGAGTCCTATCACCCAATAACCTTGATCAACTTCGAGGCCAAACTCCTGGCCAAGGCACTGGCGAACCGCCTGCTCCCGCATATCACAGACCTAGTCCACCCGGACCAGGCAGGCTTCATGCCACACCGGGCGACGAGACACAATATTCGGCGTGCGCAGGCTGCAGTGGACGCTGTGGGGACAACCGGGGATCGGGCGGCGCTGTTACTCGCTGATATCGACAGGGCGTTTGATTCGGTCAGCTGGACCTATCTCTTTGCCCTTCTGCCGCTCCTCAACTTGGGGCCGGTGTTCATCTCCTATGTGCGGCTGCTCTATACGGACATCACTGCTTCGGTGCGCGTCTCTGGAGCGATCTCTGAGAAGTTCCCGATTGCCAGGGGTACTCGTCAGGGGTGCCCCCTTTCCCCCTACCTTTTCGCACTGGCTATGGAGCCATTGGCCGTACGAGTGCGCCTCGATGCACGGTATCGGGGCTTTGTGTGGGGGGCGGAGCTCTCGGACCGCATTGCTCTGTATGCGGACGATGTCCTCTTTTTTATAACCGACCTTCACCGAACTGGCCCTCGTATACTGGACATGATGCAGGGATTTGGCGAGGTTTCGGGGCTCTTCCTCAATCCGCGCAAATCGACCCTGTGGGTGCTGGGTAATGAACCGGAGGCGCACCCGTGGGCCGCGGCTCTACGAGTGGCAGTCGGTGGTCTAAAATACCTAGGCGTCTTCCTGTCGGACTCTGCTACGGTGGCGTGGGAACGTAACGTGCGGCCGGTATGGGACAAGGTCCAATTGGACATTAAGGCCTGGTCACGCATGCCCCTTAATATCTATGGCAGATCCGCCATCTTTAAGATGGTCGCCCTGCCACGGCTCCTCTACCAGCTACAGAACCACCCGCACAAGATTGGCCCGCAGTGGTTCCGTCGTGTTAATTCAGTACTCGGTCGATTTCTGTGGGCCGGGGGTGCCTCCAGGGTGGCACTGCGGACATGCTTTCTCTCCACATACTGCGGAGGTCTGGCTACCTCCGACCTTCTGTCCTATTACCAAGCCTCTCACCTCCTGGTGCTCAATGAGTGGTGGTATGGAGACCACAGTGACCCGGCATATGCATTGGAACATTTTCTGATGGGAGATGCCACGCTACACACGCTATTGTACTCAGCCAGGCGGAGGAGGATGCTGCCGCAGGTCACCCAGGTAGTATTTGCGATTTGGAGGCAAGCACTGCGCCGCATGGGTTGGTGGGGCAGGCTGACAGCCGAGATGCCGCTGTGGAATAACGGACTGCTTCCAGCACTGGCCTCCCTGTCCGGCTTTGGAGGCTGGGATGCTATCGGGATCTCTTCACTCGGCCATGTCCTCACGGGGACTACACTCAAATCCTTTCAAGACCTCAGCTCCGAATTTCATATGCCCAAGACCCAATTTTTTAGATACCTCCAGTTCCGCCATGCACTCGGCCCGAGCATAGTGGGGATGGATCAGCTTCCCGAATTCAGCCCAATTGAGGCCAAACTCTTCATGGGGGACCTGGGTGATAAGAAGGTTTCCCAAATCTATTGAACGCTGGTTACGCACTGCTCTTCCTCTCTCCTGTCACTGAAGGCCTCCTGGGAGATTGATGTTGGCCCCTTGGATGAGGATGACTGGCGGGAGGCCCTTGAGTCCCCCCGTGGGGCTGCCATAGCTGTGCGTCTCAGATTTATACAGTTTAAATACCTTCATAGGGCATACTACACTAGAGAAAGGCTGTGGAGGGCGGGCCTCATTGCCGCCCCAGAGTGCTTGCGATGTGGAGCTGAAAGAGGTACACTACTGCATACGGTGTGGTCCTGTGGGGGTCTGACCCGCTTCTGGAATGGGGTGTGGAACTGTCTGTCGGAGTTGCTGGGGTGGGACCTCCCTCGAACGCCTAGACTGGGCCTCCTCCATGTCCTGGAGAATGTGGGAGGCAACATCTACAAACGACATCTCCTGCTGCTGGGGTTGGTTGTAGCTAAGCGGGATCTGGCGAGAGCTTGGAAGAGTGACCGTGCCCCCCCCACTCAGAGCCTGGAGGGTGGGACTGGACTTCCTTATGGGGCTGGAATTACCTGTGTTTGAGGCCAGGGGGTGCCCCCGTAAACATTATAAGATCTGGAAGCGGTGGGCGGACTACAGGGGGCTGACTCTGGATCCCCCAGCTGGCATAGACGATGTGCTACCTCTGGATGGGGACCTTGGGACCTAGGTCGATGTCTGACGCCTTCATTGCCTTACCCATATATTTGATATGCTGTGAACACGTGCACTGGGTTAGGGTGGGATAAGGGGTGGGTAGCCGGGGAAGGGAGTTGGGGTATGTTTATGGGGTTGGTGGGGCGGGGGATGGGGAGGGGGGTGCTTCAAAGTTTGGGCTTCTGGTCATTCTACTATTTGTCTATTACTGACAGTGTCCTCCTGATTGTGTAGAACTGTATCTATGCTTGCCTGAACTTTCAATAAACACGGTTGTGAGAAAAAAAAAATAAGAATGTGAAAATTGGTCAGAAGAAACAATCTGTTTTTTGTTATAGATGCGGGTCCAAGAACCACATTGGGAACTTTCAAAGATGTCCTGCCGTCAACAGGCGTTGTCTCATTTGTAAACAAATGGGGCATTTTCAAGGAGTTTGTAGAAATGTGAAGAAAACACCTAATGTGAATTGTATTGATTCTGATGTTGATTATTGCAGCAATTCTATCAGCAACATAGTTGTTACGTTAGACTGTGTAGGAGAGTAGGGTCTGCTATCCTATGGTCATCCCAATTTTTGCTTTTTGCTTCACTGGTTTTCAACTTAAAGTGGCTGTGGGCCTGATAAGCAGACCCACAGCCTGCTGTTCTCTCCCTAAATTACTAACCATGTACTATAGGTACATCACCAATTTGGTACTGGACACCTTATCAGCCCCTGTACAGTGCACTATAGGTGCCCAGGCCATAGAGCAATCCAAAGCCTACCAGGGGCTGCAGCATATCTTTTGCCACCCCTGGCTGGCCATTCAAATCGACACAACTGGCTGATCACTCAGCTGGGGCAAGGTGGTGTAATCACCCCTTGCTTAGATATAGTATACCTGTATCTAAACCTATATCTGGACACATATATACCCATGGCAGGCCTTAACAATCCTGGAGGCAGAGTGCTTGGTTTTAAGTGAGATGGTGTTCTAGCATGAGCTGAGCCTGTCTGCAGAGGTCGGAATCATTTCCTTACAGCTGTTCTAGGATATTGCCATACCATATATTCTTAAGTGCATTATAATCCTCGCGGTTATTGCTAACTTTGGTTTGGCTTTATCAAAACATGTCGTGTAAGGTGTCATAAACTTTGGAATACTACCCCTTTCGCCAGTTCTGGATACGGGGGTAGCATTCCACCCTTCTAGAGGGAGAAGACATGTTACTTTACTTAAAACGCGGTTAATCCTAACCAGAGCCTCAGCATCACAAAATGGATGCTGCTGATGACCGAAACTTGGCAGGGGAGGCCTGGACAAAGGGTTTCCTGTCACAGGGAGGTGCTACACCACCTCAGACAGGATATAGTGGATTGGTGCAGGGAGGGTTGAAATAGACTAGACACTGCCTGGGGCACACGAGGTGACCCATGCAAAATCCAGTCAAACAGGTTCTGGGGCACTCCAGCCCCAGCTCTGGCGCGAAACTGGACAAAGGGAAAGGGGTGTAACCACCCCCTTCCTGGGTCCCACCCATAGGAGGGACCTAGCAGGTAATCCAGCCCCTTGATTTGGAATAAAGGTAGGAGTTGTGCCAATGCACATCATATTATCCTGACTGAAACTTATGAAACAAAACTCTGGACCCTTCGACATTCCACTCGACGTGGAAGACTGAAGAATCTCCCTTGTGGTCAAGGAGTGACCACCCTGTGCAAACAGGCACCATCCAGCCCGTCACGGTTTGCTTTGTTGCAGTTCCCGCCGGAACTCGAGCAACAGAGATCGACAAGACCCAGCTTCCCTGACTTCTAACAGCCCGATCCACAGTCCCAGCGAATCTGGGACCCGTGGAGGTGACCTGAAGCGCGGGGCCGGCCATCTTGAAAAGACCACGAAGTGCTGACCGTGCAGCTCCCAAGGCTCCCTCGAAACTGTGCATTGGGGTTTAAGAAGCCCCAGCCCTGAGCAGCTTTTGCACCGAAGCTCTCCCCTCCACACTCACCGAGTGCTGCGTGGGGCCCTTTTGCATTTTCCTGCTCAAAGCGTTGGTCCGGTCGCTTGCCCGTTGGCTAGCGGCCCCAGTACCGACGAACCTTTGAATTTACACTGCTAGTCTGGTTGCTCCAGACTGGCCTTCGCTCCCCTGAAAAGGAGCAACCTCTCTGACCTTGCTGGTCCGAGTAAGAAGCGATCTTCGAATCCTGCATGGGTTGCCTTTGCCAATGCTTGTTAACTCCGAACCGGAAGCCGACACCGCCGACAGCGAGAGCCTTCATGGGACAGCTTGTGATGCACTCCAGGACATCCTAACAAAAATCTATGTCCGGGAAAAGGGAAAAATATAGTTGGCTGGAAGGATCTCGCTCGCATGGGCATATACTTAGTGCCCGGGGACGAAAATCCAATCAAAGTCAGGGAGCTACCGGTCTCAAGTATTGATTGCGACTCGCCTAACGCAGAGGTTTTTAACTCAAAACAGATTATGGAGGAGTTCAAGTCGGTGTTTAGTGACAAAGTGGGCAGTGTGGAAGGTTTTGAACATAAAATTAGATTAGTTCCAGGGGCCCAACCTGTCGCTCATAGAGTTCGATCCGTTTCTCTAAGCGTTCGAGCTGAATTGAAAAATTCTTTAAAAGATTTGTGTGAGCAGGGTATTATACAACCGGTAAATTCTTCTCAGCGGGTGGCTCCCATCGTGGTCGCGCGCAAGAAGAATGGCGAAATTAGGCTTTGCGCGGACTTACGTGCCCTAAATAAAAATATTATCATCGATTGTTACCCCCTGCCTAAAATCCATTAACTCCTCGCAAATCTTGGTGGCGCTAAGTGGCTTTTGCTGATCGACTTAAAATCAGCCTACCATCAGGTAGCGTTATCAAAGGAGTCCCAGGAGTTGACTACTTTCATCACTCTGTTTGGGGCATATACATTCTTGCGCCTTCCCTTTGGCTTAGCATCAGCCGGAAATGTTTTCCAGAAACTCATGGATTCCCTTTTTCATGAGGTCGTGGGGGTTTAAGCATATCTTGACAATATTTTAATTTATGCAGAATCTTTGGATGAACATAACTCAATCTTGAGACGTGTTCTTACAATTTTGATGTCCAAAAAAATGACCGTCCGTAGTGACAAATGTAAATTTGCAGTTAATGAACTGGATTATTTAGGTCACACCGTTTCGGTATGCACCTGTTACAACGCATTTTTTACTCCGCACTACCATTACAACGCGACTTTTACTCCGCATACCATTACAACGCATTGCGCTGGGGGGCGCTCTAGGATAGGGAATAAGTATAATTTACTATCCAACACCTTCCCTAGGGTCCACGGGGACTGGAGTTAGAATAGTAAATTATACTTACCACTATCCAGCACCCCAAAGCGCTATGCGTTGTAATGGTATGCGTTGTAATGGTCGCGTTGTAATGGTAGGTAGTTGTAACGGTATGCAGAGTAACGTCATACATCCCACCGTTTCCCATGAGGGGATTAAGCCAAAATTCTCTGTAATTAGGGCCATTGAAGACGCCAAACACCCTTTAGATAAAGATTCCCTACGATCATTTCTTGTGTTGGCGGAATACTACGCTAGGTTTGTTCCGTCTTATTCTCCGTTAGTTGAACCTCTTCGTATGTTATTAAGAAAAGGCTGCAGCTTTGCTTGGTCCCCTGAATTGGATAAAGTTTTCTGTGAAGTTAAAAAGATGATTGTGTCCGCCAGAGCACTTCAGGCTTTTAGAGACGATTGTTCTTGAGTCATAACGTTCGACGCCAGTATGTCTGGCCTGGGTGCAGTGCTTACTCAATGGGTGAAAGGTCATGAGCGGACCGTTGCTTTCGCTTCTCGATCCCTTAAATCTTTTGAGGCAAGGTACAGTACCATCGAGAGGGAGGCATTAGCTTGCGTCTGGGAAGTACAAAAGTTCAGAACATATATTTGGGGTCGGAAGTTTGAACTGGTTACCGAACATAAACCCATTATTTACATTTTCAACAAAGTGAGCTCGCCTTGCATGTCAGCAAGGTTGGTTTCTAAGATGCAGGAATTTCATTTTGAGGTTAAACATATTAGTGGCGGGAAGAATTTCCGAGCTGACTGTCTTTCAAGACTTTCCATGGTGAAGGATGATGATGAGGATATCTCTGCAGAAGATATTGAATGTGTTGCTGTGGTTGATGCGGTGTGTGAATTAAGTCAAGTTATATCTGAAATGGATTGGAAGTCTGCCAACGAAAGTGATTCAGTTCTTCAAAACGTTATTCATTATTCAACACGTCACTGGCCTGAGCCTAGGTGTTTGGAGGGTGAAGTACGCAGGTTTGCTCGAGTCTCTGAGGAATGGTATTGTTCGTAGAGGCGACAAGTTTATCCCTCCATTCAATTTAAGTTCCTCAATCATTAACGAGGCTCATCAAGGACATTTAGGTGTCACCAAGACCGTTATGAGGATTAAGCAACATTACTGGTGGCCCTCTATGGATGAAAAGGTTAGGAAGTTGATTGATTCTTGTCCTGAGTGTCTAGTCTCTGATAAACATTGGCAAACCTTGAAAGTTCCTTTACACCCAACTGAATTTCCTGATTCTGCTTGGGAGAAAGTTGGTATTGATTTTTCCGGGCCTTATGCGGTCCTGGATCAAGAGTGCAAGTACGTAATTTTACTGGTTGACTATTATTCAAAATGGTTGTATCATGAGTTTGTTAAAACACCTGATTCTGATTCTACAATCTCTTTCTTGAAGAGAGTTTTTAATGTGGAAGGTACACTTAGAATAATAGTTACTGATAATGGCACACATTTCATTTCTGATAAAATGAGTAAATTACTTAGCAATTTGGACATTAAACAATTGAAAGTTGCCTTGTATTCTCCGTCATCTAACGGGTTGGTAGAAAGAGGGAATAAAGTGATTAAGGAAGGCATACAAACGGCTTTAACAGGCAAACTAAATGTGGACGATTTCATTAGAGACAAGGTGTGGCATTATAACACCTCTCCACACTGTACAACAGGCGTCTCTCCTTTTACTTTATTAAGGAACAGGGGCACCCATTCTAATTTGTTTCCTTCTTGGCTTCAAAATGTATCTGGTGAAAAGAAGATTGATCAGGGTGCTATTCACAAGAAAGTAAATAACAAGCAAATTCTAATGAAAAAGAATTTTGATATGAAAACAAATTCTGTATATGTAGATATTTTTGTGGGAAACTGGGTTTTGATTAAGAAACCTGATAGAGTCAAGAAAGGGGAGTCGAAGTTCTTTGAACCAATGCAGGTCCTTAAAGTTAGTAAAGGGGCTGCATACGTTGATGGGAAGGGTTGGTGGAACAAACATCATCTTGTAAGAGTCTCTCATCAACAGGCAGATATCATTAAGTGTAGACGGTGTGAACCTGTCGAGGATCTAGATTGGAGTCATTGGTTGGATGTTCCTGGTAATCGTGTTGATTCAACTCCGGTTATTAATGCACATGTTCATTCAAATGGTCCTCCTAATGGTCAGAATGTTACTATGTCTTCTCGTGGCAGAACCATTAGAGTTCCTAGGAAATTTGATGGTTTTGTCAGATTTTAAAGAATATGTTGTTTTTTTTTTTTTTCTATTTGCTATTGTAAGGGGGAAGGTGGGGTAGTGGTATGTTTTTAGTGCACATCGCGCGGTACGCCGCGCGATGTGCACGCAATGTTATTTATGTTCCATTTTGGTGTTATTGTTCAAATGTGTGTTTCACGCGCGACGTGTCTATTCGGTGGAAGGTTCAAACGTTTCCAGCAGTCACTGTTGGGCTTTCTATTGAGGAGACGCATTGCGCGTTGGGTGGAGTATTTCTATGAAATAAACTTCATTAATAATTCATTGAAGTTGAAGGAATTATTTATTACTACACTGCATCAGTTCGGTGACATCCTCGGTGTCCCAGAGTCCACGTGGCAGTGGAGACAAGCTTCTCAACAACCACCTGATTGCGCCCGACATCGCCTGGTTCCTTCCTGGTTCCTTCCGGGTCACTGGCTAGTGACCCAGACTCTGTCCCCTTTGCTTTCAGGTACTCTACATCTTTGATCCACCCTTGGATCCAACCGGACTCTTCTCTCCTGGCCCCCTGCAGCATCTTCATCTCCAGGCACCATAGAACTACACGACAAAACCCGACACACTTTGGCACCTATGCACCCGCTTCCTGTGGGTGAGGTAACTCATGAACGCCGGTGCTCCTGTAGTGGTTTACACCTCTAGTGTCTAAGTCTAAAGTTTGGTAATTCTAGTCCAGTCGGAAGACTCCTAAAACTGTAACTCGATAACTTTTACGCACCGTTGACTTTGCATTGGTGCATGCGTGTGCTTTTAGCGCTGCACTCGAGCCCTGCGGGCCTCTCCCGACTTCATCACTGCTAGTCCCGAGTAGTCCCAGCGATTCCCAAGGCCTTAGGCCTTACCACTGTTCGTAAAGTGATACTTATACCACTTATTTAATATATGGTTTGAGTGGTCACCGGCCTCATCCATAAACGTGCAACTTTCATATGTAAAACTGTGCTTTTGTTTAAACGCTTGTGCTTCTATACTCATAAAGAGTACAGGGGATTATTCTAGTAATAAATACATATATTTTTATAATATATAACTTGTGTGGTGTCCTTTCATTTGATATTACAGGATTGCATATGGTAAAACAGCTGGCTTCATATGCCCTCTTGAGTTTAGCCTGAAGGCTGCTTAGTCCATGCTACCCCTAGGATAGCTTGTCTTTAAGGTTGACTTACAACCACCACCATAAGGGATTGTTTGGACTGATACAAGGTGCCCCCAGAATTGGAGACATCATACATCAGGCCAACTTCTCACAGACTGTAATGGTGAAATTGATGATATAAAAGGCCCATTATATTCTGCAATAATCGATGGTATTCCCTTACAGGTTATGGCGGACTCTGGTTCTCCATTCACTATCTTGAGATATTCTACTTTTTATGAGATGTGCAAAAGAAAGGTTGATCTGTTACAATCGGATGTAAACCCTAAGGCCTTTGGTGAAAAGGATATCAACATGATTGGTTATTTTGAAGGGTTAGTTCAATGTTTGGGAAGGGAAACCATAACAAAAATCTATGTCGCGGGAAAAGGGAAAAATATAGTTGGCTGGAAGGATCTCGCTCACATGGGCTTATACTTAGTGCCCGGGGACAAAAATCCAATCAAAGTCAGGGAGCTACCGGTCTCAAGTATTGATTGTGACTCGCCTAACGCAGAGGTTTTTAACTCAAAACAGATTATGGAGGAGTTCAAGTCGGTGGTTAGTGACAAAGTGGGCAGTGTGGAAGGTTTTGAACATAAAATTAGATTAGTTCCAGGGGCCCAACCTGTCGCTCATAGAGTTCGATCCGTTCCTCTAAGCGTTCGAGCTGAATTGAAAAATTCTTTAAAAGATTTGTGTGAGCAGGGTATTATACAACCGGTAAATTCTTCTCAGTGGGTGGCTCCCATCGTGGTCGCGCGCAAGAAGAATGGCGAAATTAGGCTTTGCGCGGACTTACGTGCCCTAAATAAAAATATTATCATTGATTGTCACCCCCTGCCTAAAATCCATGAACTCTTCGCAAATCTTGGTGGCGCTAAGTGGCTTTTGCTGATCGACTTAAAATCAGCCTACCATCAGGTAGCGTTATCAAAGGAGTCCCAGGAGTTGACTACTTTCATCACTCCGTTTGGGGCATATAAATTCTTGCGCCTTCCCTTTGGCTTAGCATCAGCCGGAAATGTTTTCCAGAAACTCATGGATTCCCTTTTTCATGAGGTCGTGGGGGTTTAAGCATATCTTGACAATATTTTAATTTATGCAGAATCTTTGGATGAACATAACTCAATCTTGAGACGTGTTCTTACAATTTTGATGTCCAAAAACATGACCGTCCGTAGTGACAAATGTAAATTTGCAGTTAATGAACTGGATTATTTAGGTCACACCGTTTCCCATGAGGGGATTAAGCCAAAATTCTCTGTAATTAGGGCCATTGAAGACGCCAAACACCCTTTAGATAAAGATTCCCTACGATCATTTCTTGTGTTGGCGGAATACTACGCTAGGTTTGTTCCGTCTTATTCTCCGTTAGTTGAACCTCTTCGTATGTTATTAAGAAAAGGCTGCAGCTTTGCTTGGTCCCCTGAATTGGATAAAGTTTTCTGTGAAGTTAAAAAGATGATTGTGTCCGCCAGAGCACTTCATGCTTTTAGAGACGATTGTTCTTGAGTCATAACGTTCAACGCCAGTATGTCTGGCCTGGGTGCAGTGCTTACTCAATGGGTAAAAGGTCATGAGCGGACCGTTGCTTTCGCTTCTCGATCCCTTAAATCTTTTGAGGCAAGGTACAGTACCATCGAGAGGGAGGCATTAGCTTGCGTCTGGGAAGTACAAAAGTTCAGAACATATATTTGGGGTCGGAAGTTTGAACTGGTTACCGAACATAAACCCATTATTTACATTTTCAACAAAGTGAGCTCGCCTTGCATGTCAGCAAGGTTGATGAGGTTGGTTTCTAAGTTGCAGGAATTTTATTTTGAGGTTAAACATATTAGTGGCGGGAAGAATTTCCGAGCTGACTGTCTTTCAAGACTTTCCAAGGTGAAGGATGATGATGAGGATATCTCTGCAGAAGATATTGAATGTGTTGCTGTGGTTGATGCGGTGTGTGAATTAAGTCAAGTTATATCTGAAAAGGATTGGAAGTCTGCCAACGAAAGTGATTCAGTTCTTCAAAAAGTTATTCACTATTCAACACGTCACTGGCCTGAGCCTAGGTGTTTGGAGGGTGAATTACGCAGGTTTGCTCGAGTCTCTGAGGAATGGTATTGTTCGTAGAGGCGACAAGTTTATCCCTCCGTTCAAGTTACGTTCCTCAATCATTAACGAGGCTCATCAAGGACATTTAGGTGTCACCAAGACCGTTATGAGGATTAAGCAACATTACTGGTGGCCCTCTATGGATGAACAGGTTAGGAAGTTGATTGATTCTTGTCCTGAGTGTCTAGTCTCTGATAAACATTGGCAAACCTTGAAAGTTCCTTTACACCCAACTGAATTTCCTGATTCTGCTTGGGAGAAAGTTGGTATTGATAATTCCGGGCCTTATTCGGTCCTGGATCAAGAGTGCAAGTACGTAATTTTACTGGTTGACTATTATTCAAAATGGTTGTATCATGAGTTTGTTAAAACACCCGATTCTGATTCTACAATCTCTTTCTTGAAGAGAGTTTTTAATGTGGAAGGTACACTTAGAATAATAGTTACTGATAAAGGCACACATTTCATTTCTGATAAAATGAGTAAATTCCTTAGCAATTTGGACATTAAACAATTGAAAGTTGCCTTGTATTCTCCGTCATCTAACGGGTTGGTAGAAAGAGGGAATAAAGTGATTAAGGAAGGCATACAAACGGCTTTAACATGCAAACTAAATGTGGACGATTTCATTAGAGACAAGGTGTGGCATTATAACACCTCTCCACACTGTACAACAGGCGTCTCTCCTTTTACTTTATTAAGGAACAGGAGCACCCATTCTATTTTGTTTCCTTCTTGGCTTCAAAATGTATCTGGTGAAAAGAAGATTGATCAGGGTGCTATTCGCAAGAAAGTAAATAACAAGCAAATTCTAATGAAAAAGAATTTTGATATGAAAACAAATTCTGTATATGTAGATATTTTTGTGGGAAACTGGGTTTTGATTAAGAAACCTGATAGAGTCAAGAAAGGGGAGTCGAAGTTCTTTGAACCACTGCAGGTCCTTAAAGTTAGTAAAGGGGCTGCATACGTTGATGGGAAGGGTTGGTGGAATAAACGTCATCTTGTAAGAGTCTCTCATCATCAGGCAGATATCATTAAGTGTAGACGGTGTGCACCTGTCGAAGATCTAGATTGGAGTCATTGGTTAGATGTTCCTGGTAATCGTGTTGATTCAACTCCGGTTATTAATGCACATGTTCATTCAAATGGTCCTCCTAATGGTCAGAATGTTACTATGTCTTCTTGTGGCAGAACCTTTAGAGTTCCTAGGAAATTTGATGGTTTTGTCAGATTTTAAAGAATATGTATGTTTTTTTTTAATTTTTCTATTTGCTATTGTAAGGGGGAAGGTGGGGTAGTGGTATGTATTTAGTGCACATCGCGCGGTACGCCGCGCGATGTGCACGCAATGTTATTTATGTTCCATTTTGGTGTTATTGTTCAAATGTGTGTTTCACGCGCGACGTGTCTATTCGGTGGAAGGTTCAAACGTTTCCAGCAGTCACTGTTGGGCTTTCTATTGAGGAGACGCATTGCGCGTTGGGTGGAGTATTTCTATGAAATAAACTTCATTAATAATTCATTGAAGTTGAAGGAATTATTTATTACTACACTGCATCAGTTCGGTGACATCCTCGCTGTCCCAGAGTCCACGTGGCAGTGGAGACAAGCTTCTCAACAACCACCTGATTGCGCCCGACATCGCCTGGTTCCTTCCTGGTTCCTTCCGGGTCACTGGCTAGTGACCCAGACTCTGTCCCCTTTGCTTTCAGGTACTCTACATCTTTGATCCACCCTTGGATCTAACCGGACTCTTCTCTCCTGGCCCCCTGCAGCATCTTCATCTCCAGGCACCATAGAACTACACGACGAAACCCGACACACTTTGGCACCTATGCACCCGCTTCCTGTGGGTGAGGTAACTCATGAACGCCGGTGCTCCTGTAGTGGTTTACACCTCTAGTGTCTAAGTCTAAAGTTTGGTAATTCTAGTCCAGTCGGAAGACTCCTAAAACTGTAACTCGATAACTTTTACGCACCATTGACTTTGCATTGGTGCATGCGTGTGCTTTTAGCGCTGCACCCGAGCCCCGCAGGCCTCTCCCGACTTCATCACTGCTAGTCCCGAGTAGTCCCAGCGATTCCCAAGGCCTTAGGCCTTACCACTGTTCGTAAAGTGATACTTATACCACTTTTTTAATATATAGTTTGAGTGGCCACCGGCCTCATCCATAAACGTGCAAATTTCATATGTAAAACTGTGCTTTTGTTTAAACGCTTGTGCTTCTATACTCATAAAGAGTACAGGGGATTATTCTAGTAATAAATACATATATTTTTATAATATATAACTTGTGTGGTGTCCTTTCATTTGATATTACAGGATTGCATATGGTAAAACAGCTGGCTTCACATGCCCTCTTGAGTTTAGCCTGAAGGCTGCTTAGTCCATGCTACCCCTAGGATAGCTTGTCTTTAAGGTTGACTTACAACCACCACCATAAGGGATTGTTTGGACTGATACAAGGTGCCCCCAGAATTGGAGACATCATACATCAGGCCAACTTCTCACAGACTGTAATGGTTAAATTGATGATATAAAAGGCCCATTATATTCTGCAATAATCGATGGTATTCCCTTACAGGTTATGGCGGACTCTGGTTCTCCATTCACTATCTTGAGATATTCTACTTTTTATGAGATGTGCAAAAGAAAGGTTGATCTGTTACAATCGGATGTAAACCCTTAGGCCTTTGGTGAAAAGGATATCAACATGATTGGTTAGTTCAATGTTTGGGAAGGGAAACCATAACAAAAATCCATGTCACGGGAAAAGGGAAAAATATAGTTGGCTGGAAGGATCTCGCTCGCATGGGCTTATACTTAGTGCCCGGGGGCGAAAATCCAATCAAAGTCAGGGAGCTACCGGTCTCAAGTATTGATTGTGACTCGCCTAACACAGAGGTTTTTAACTCAAAACAGATTATGGAGGAGTTCAAGTCGGTGTTTAGTGACAAAGTGGGCAGTGTGGAAGGTTTTGAACATAAAATTAGATTAGTTCCAGGGGCCCAACCTGTCGCTCATAGAGTTCAATCCGTTCCTCTAAGCGTTCGAGCTGAATTGAAAAATTCTTTAAAAGATTTGTGTGAGCAGGGTATTATACAACCGGTAAATTCTTCTCAGTGGGTGGCTCCCATTGTGGTCGCGCGCAAGAAGAATGGCGAAATTAGGCTTTGCACGGACTTACGTGCCCTAAATAAAAATATTATCATGGATTGTCACGCCCTGCCTAAAATCCATGAACTCCTCGCAAATCTTGGTGGCGCTAAGTGGCTTTTGCTGATCGACTTAAAATCAGCCTACCATCAGGTAGCGTTATCAAAGGAGTCCCAGGAGTTGACTACTTTCATCACTCCGTTTGGGGCATATATATTCTTGTGCCTTCCCTTTGGCTTAGCATCAGCCGGAAATGTTTTCCAGAAACTCATGGATTCCCTTTTTCATGAGGTCGTGGGGGTTTAAGCATATCTTGACAATATTTTAATTTATGCAGAATCTTTGGATGAACATAACTCAATCTTGAGACGTGTTCTTACAATTTTGATGTCCAAAAAAATGACCGTCCGTAATGACAAATGTAAATTTGCAGTTAATGAACTGGATTATTTAGGTCACACCGTTTCCCATGAGGGGATTAAGCCAAAATTCCTGTAATTAGGGCCATTGAAGACGCCAAACACCCTTTAGATAAAGATTCCCTACGATCATTTCTTGTGTTGGCGGAATACTACGCTAGGTTTGTTCCGTCTTATTCTCCGTTAGTTGAACCTCTTCGTATGTTATTAAGAAAAGGCTGCAGCTTTGCTTGGTCCCCTGAATTGGATAAAGTTTTCTGTGAAGTTAAAAAGATGATTGTGTCCGCCAGAGCACTTCATGCTTTTAGAGACGATTGTTCTTGAGTCATAACGTTCAACGCCAGTATGTCTGGCCTGGGTGCAGTGCTTACTCAATGGGTAAAAGGTCATGAGCGGACCGTTGCTTTCGCTTCTCGATCCCTTAAATCTTTTGAGGCAAGGTACAGTACCATCGAGAGGGAGGCATTAGCTTGCGTCTGGGAAGTACAAAAGTTCAGAACATATATTTGGGGTCGGAAGTTTGAACTGGTTACCGAACATAAACCCATTATTTACATTTTCAACAAAGTGAGCTCGCCTTGCATGTCAGCAAGGTTGATGAGGTTGGTTTCTAAGTTGCAGGAATTTTATTTTGAGGTTAAACATATTAGTGGCAGGAAGAATTTCCGAGCTGACTGTCTTTCAAGACTTTCCATGGTGAAGGATGATGATGAGGATATCTCTGCAGAAGATATTGAATGTGTTGCTGTGGTTGATGCGGTGTGTGAATTAAGTCAAGTTATATCTGAAATGGATTGGAAGTCTGCCAACGAAAGTGATTCATTTCTTCAAAAAGTTATTCACTATTCAACACGTCACTGGCCTGAGCCTAGGTGTTTGCAGGGTGAATTACGCAGGTTTGCTCGAGTCTCTGAGGAATGGTATTGTTCGTAGAGGCGACCAGTTTATCCCTCCGTTCAAGTTACGTTCCTCAATCATTAACGAGGCTCATCAAGGACATTTAGGTGTCACCAAGACCGTTATGAGGATTAAGCAACATTACTGGTGGCCCTCTATGGATGAACAGGTTAGGAAGTTGATTGATTCTTGTCCTGAGTGTCTAGTCTCTGATAAACATTGGCAAACCTTGAAAGTTCCTTTACACCCAACTGAATTTCCTGACTCTGCTTGGGAGAAAGTTGGTATTAATTTTTCCGGGCCTTATTCGGTCCTGGATCAAGAGTGCAAGTACGTAATTTTACTGGTTGACTATTATTCAAAATGGTTGTATCATGAGTTTGTTAAAACACCCGATTCTGATTCTACAATCTCTTTCTTGAAGAGAGTTTTTAATGTGGAAGGTACACTTAGAATAATAGTTACTGATAATGGCACACATTTCATTTCTGATAAAATTAGTAAATTCCTTAGCAATTTGGACATTAAACAATTGAAAGTTGCCTTGTATTCTCCGTCATCTAACGGGTTGGTAGAAAGAGGGAATAAAGTGATTAAGGAAGGCATACAAACGGCTTTAACATGCAAACTAAATGTGGACGATTTCATTAGAGACAAGGTGTGGCATTATAACACCTCTCCACACTGTACAACAGGCGTCTCTCCTTTTACGCGATTTTATTTATGTTCCATTTTGGTGTTATTGTTCAAATGTGTGTTTCACGCGCGACGTGTCTATTCGGTGGAAGGTTCAAACGTTTCCAGCAGTCACTGTTGGGCTTTCTATTGAGGAGACGCATTGCGCGTTGGGTGGAGTATTTCTATGAAATAAACTTCATTAATAATTCATTGAAGTTGAAGGAATTATTTATTACTACACTGCATCAGTTCGGTGATAGTAACAGTATATCTTATCCGGCGTATGATAAGCTCTGTGAAGTATGTCATATTGAAGGAGCAGCAAGGTCCAAAGATCTGGCCCTAGCCCGAGAATCTTCAAAACGCTCCAGCGCAGAGTCTGCTTTGTCACCAAAGAGGCGACGGTCATCAAAGGCATGTCCATCAAGGTAGAATGGACATCCCCCGAAAAGCCAGATGTCCTCCACCAGGCATAGCGCCGAAGGGATACCGACGTGGCAATGATTCTGTCTAATGAGTCAGTGGTATCCAGTCCACACCTTATTGTGAATTTGGATGAGTCTTTCTCATCCGCCACTGCCTGGGAGAGAGCAGCTCAGGTCTCCTCCGGGCACTGAGGCAGCACTTGCGCAACTGAGTCTCAGATGGTATGGCAGTATCGCCCCAAGAGGCACCGTAGTGCTAAGCTGGAACAAGAGAACATGGGCTTCCCAAGGTGATCCAGCTTCTTGGATTCCATATCTGGAGGAGCAGTAGAGAATGCACCCTTGGACGAAGAAGCTTGGACCACCAAGCTCTCGGAGAAACAGTGTTGGGTGAGGAAACTGGTACCCCCTGAAAAGGGCGATGGAGGCAGGCAATCGTTCTTTCCACAGGAGCCCCTATCCTGTGCTTGGACAAGGTGCTCAGAAGGACAACAGTGACTGCTTCATTTAGGGGCAATAGGGGTTCGAAGGTGGATGCCGCAGGTTGAAGCAACTCTGTCAGGAGGTTAGTCCTGACTGCCACTGAAGGGAGGACACGGCCCAAGACCTCTGCCACCCTTCTCACTACCAGAGCTTAGGACACTCCCTCTTACTTTGCCACTGTAGGAGGAGAAAGCATGACAAGGACTGGAGAATTGTCCAGACCACTGGAGTAACCCAGCTCCTCTCTCCAGTCCGATTCTTCCAGCTGGTCTGCTAAAGGGTCCAGCGACCCCTCCGAATCCTCATCTTCACCTTCTGGGATATAGGGAACAACAGGGATGAACAGGGGAACAAAAGTACCTGCTGACGTGGATACGGGTCCTTCTCAGGGGTCAGGATAGGGACAGCATCGGCCGGGGGCACGGTCGTCGCCGGGATCGGTGCTGGAGAAAGTCAAGTAAGATCGACCAGCGTTGATCCAGATCCAGGCCTATATCCGAGGGGGCCCTCTGGCACCGGAGCCAGAGCCATGGGCATCGAAGGACCTGGACCGGGTCTGCAGGGCCTGAAGGCGGGCCAGCAGAGTCGGGCTGCCCAAAGATGCAATGGAGGGCTTCATAAAATGTATGGAGTTGGGCAGGGGACGCTCCAGCTCCCAGAATTGGGTGCGATGTGGAGTCAACTCTGAGGGAGGTATCGGAGACGGAGCCTTAAAGTGATGATGTTCCGGGTCCTGCGTCCCGTCACCTGCCCGACGGGGAGAAGGCGAAGAGCACTGGTGCTTCTTCCCCGCCTTCTTGTGCTTCGACTTACCCAAAAACTGTTAGTGTGATGAGGGGTGGTGGCTCCAAGAGCGGCCTCGAGACTTTTCCTCTCAAAAGAGACCCTCACCGACGCAGAGCCGACCCCTGAGCCTCCAAGAGCTTTTGAGATCGCTCCCGGAAAGACTTCGGATTCATGACCCGACAGTCGGAGCACAACTTCGGGTCGTGGTCACGCTCCGGACACCGAAGGCACACACGATGCGGGTCTGTCACAGACATCAGCCTGTGACAGGCATCGCAAGACTTGCACCCGGTCTGACGTTGGGACATCCCTCACGCACCAGGAGTTGAAGATTTGAAAAAGAATTGACAAAACATCGAAAAAGTTTAGTCAAAAAGTGACTGAAGGGTAGCTCTCGCCAGACCTGTGCTAGGCTAGGGTGGAAAAAGAAAGAACTGACGCCAGCTCACAGGGGCATCTAAGTACGCAGCGTGACATCATGCCGGCGGTCACGAAGCCAACGACAGACGCAGAGTCGACCAATGCCACCTACCGAAATGCAGGGGATGTAGGAAGGTGGATATCTGACTATGGTTGCCTCCAACTTTTTGCCTGGTGTTTAGCTGGTTTTTCGACTTAGTTGACCTGGGGCCCTGCTATTCAGGACCCCAGGCCCACTGCTCTCTCTGTAAAATGGATTCCATGTACTCTAGGTACATATCTAATTGGATACTGAGTCACCTTATCAGCCCCTATACAGTGCACCTTAGGGTACTTAGGGCATAGGTGCACCCAGGGCCTACCAGGGGCTGCAGCATGTATTATGTCACCCCTGGCTGGCCATCCAAATCTGACACAACTGGCTGATCAATCAGCTGGGGCAAGGTGGTGTAAACACCCTTTGCTTTAGATATAGTATCTCTATATCTAACCCTAAAATGGACACATATACTCCTATAACTCACTATGGCAGGCCTTAACAATCCTGGAGGCAGAGTGCTTGGAATTATGTGAGATAGTGCTCTGGCATGAGCTGAGCCTGTCTGCAGCTTTCGGAACCAAGTCCTTTAGCTGTTTCCATGATAACGCTATACCATATACTCTTAAGTGCATTATAATCCTCGCGGTTATTGCTAACTTTGGTATAGCATTATCAAAACATGTCGAGTAAGGTGTCATACGAATTGGAATACTACCCCCTCGCCAATTTTGGCGAAGGGGGTAGCATTCCACCCTTCTAGAGGTACACAACATGTATGTAACTGTGAACCCAGGTTAAAGTTAACCCGAGCCTCAGCATCACAAAATGGATGCTGCCACCACAGACACAAGTCTGACCTCCTGCTGCTGGGAGTCCTTCCAGCGAGAAAGGCTTGGACAAAGGGTTTCCTGCCTTGGGAGGTGCTAGCACCACCACAGACAGGATTTTGTGTATTAGGTAGGACAGGGCTGAAAGGAATGAGACCTGCCTGGGGCACCCAAGGTGTCCCTGTGCATACACCGGTCTAAACCAGTTCCTGGGGCTCTCCAGCCCTAGCTCTGGCGCAAGACCGGACAAAGGATAGGGGGTGTAACCACCCCCCTTCCTGGTCCCACCCAGAGGAGGGACCTAGTCGTAGTACAGCCCCCTTTAGCCGGATAAAGGTAGGAGCTGGTCCCATTCCAAATTAGATTATCCTGAACAACTTTACAAGAAGAAACTCTGGACTTCGACGTTCTGCTCCACAGAAGACTGAAGAAATCTCCCTTGTGGGCAAGGAGTGTCCACCCTGCACAAGAAGGCACCATCAGCGTACAGCGGCTTCCCTTTATCGTCTTCCCTCGAGGATCCAGACTTCAGAGCCCGACGAGACCCGGATTCCCAGACCTCTCCGACCTCTACCTAAATCTGCAGCACAGCTGAGATCCGTGGGTGCGACGAGACACGTGGGACCGGCCATCTTGAAAGAAGCAGCACTTCGCTCCAGCACGACTTCTGAGGTAACCTCGTCCAAGTGCTTTGGGGACTGAGAAGCCCCGACCCCGAGCAGCTCCTGCACCGAAGACCAGCCCTCCAGCATCCACGAGATCTGCGTGGGGCCCTTCTGCCTGGTTACTGTTCGACGCGTTGTCTGGTCACTTGCCGGCTGGCTAGTGACCTCCTAGACGACGAACCTTGAAATCTTCACTGCTGGTCTGGTTGCTCCAGACTGGCCCTTGCTACCTTCCAAAGGAGGAGCACCCCGGACCCTCCTGGTCCACTCCAGACGTCGTTTCCACTCACCGCGTGGGTTGCCTTTGCCAAGGCCTGTTGACTCCAAATCCGAAGCCGACACCGCCGACAGCGAGAGCCTGCGTGGGAAAGCTCGTGCCTTCATCCTGGTCGTTGAAGACACCACCTGGTCCACGTGGCTGCAGAGACAAGCGTCCACCCTCACCTGATCACGACAACAATCTGGTTCCACTCCTGGTTCCCATCCAGTCACTGGCTAGTGACTTTGAACATTGTCCCCTCTGCTTTCAGGTTCTCCTCTTCACTGATCCACTCTTGGATCACACCGTACATCTTCCTCCTGATCGCCTGCAGCATCTTTTCTTCCAGGCTCCATAGACTTCAACGCCGGAACCCGACACGACTTCGCACCTATGCACCCGCAGCCTGTGGGTGAGGTAATACGAGCATTTCGGTGCTCAAGGGTAGCTTGACTCTCCTAGTGTCCAGTTCCACAGTCGTTTTGTCCTACATAGTCAGGATTGTCCGTACTCACCTTTTACTTGAACTGTACTGTCCATAGACACTGTTACGCATCTCACGTGTGAGTTCACACTCTGCACACGCGTTCCGTGGGCCTCCTATTACCTACTTAGAGTTAGTGTAGCGTGGTCCCAGCGATCCTACAGCCTCTGGACAACTCCATTCCTTTTATCGACTTTCACATTCCACTTACTTAGTATATGGTTTGTCGTGCCCCTAGGGCACAATTGTAATTAGTGCAACTTAAACATATTTTTCCTAAGAGATTGTCATGTGCTTAGCCCTCTGATCTCATAAAGAGTTCAGAGGTGTATGTTAGTTAATAAATATATTGTTTATTTTCATAACAACCTATGTGGTGTCCTTTCACTTGGTATTCAAGGGGTTGTATGTGGTAAAACAGCTGGCTTCACATGCCAAAAGAGTTTAGCCTAAGACTGCTTTGTCCATGCTACCATTAGGATAGCTGGTCTATAAGGTTGACTTTACAACCAATCACCATAAGGTTTGTTTGGACTGATACCAGGTGATCACTAGAACTAGGACCTCTGACCCTCTGGGCCGGTCACCCCACGCACTGCGCACACTCTCTGCGAGTGAGCCCAGGCTGCCCCCGATCCCGCCGAGTGCCACCGCTGCCCGCAGCTGTGCTCCTGTTGTACTTTATTTCGCTCTGTCTCTGTGCTGTTCCCCGTGGTAATTTCTTTTGTTTTTGTCACTGCGCTCTAAGCATCATTGTATTGTATTGTATTTTTCTCTGTTGTGCCCCTGCCCTCTGACTTGCGTTTTTGTTCCCCCTCTGGTGTGCCCAGCCCCGGTCGCGTTTCCCGCCCCCTTCCCTCTCACTCCCTTCCCATTTGCCGCCCCGCTCCGGCCTCCCAGCTGCTCCTCCCTAGCTCGGCCCCCCCCCCCACTCTCCTCATATGGCAGAGTGGCAAACGCGCAGCTTTGACGCGCAGCGGGCGCGCCAAAGGCAAGCCCGTCTGCGCCCGTCCGCGCCCGGCCCGCGCCCAGCGCCCGGACCCCTGGCCCCCGAAGACACCAGCACACCCGCTGGACTTACGACGACGCCGAACTCAACGCACTCAACTCCGGCCGGATCCCTGGATGCTACCGAGCCACCCCGAGATGCACCCACGGACCCTCCAGCTGCCACTCCTGCAAGTTCACCTGCATCCGGACCTGCACTGCACCAGCACCCACCAAACCGAGCACCTGCAGCAACCACCTGAAGTGCATCCTGCTCAACACTCGCTCCGTCCACAGACACGCCGTCCAACTCTGGAACCTGATCGACACTACATCTCCAGACGTCGCCTTCCTCACGGAAACCTGGATGAACGTCTCCTCAGCGCCCGACATCGCCATCCCGGACGGATACAAGATCATCCGGAGGGACCGCGTCAACCAGACTAGAGGAGGCATTGCCATCGTCCAGAAGAACATCATCCGCATCACAACCTACACCGACGACACCCTCACAGCCACCGAACACCTGCACTTCCAGATCCACACCGACCCCAAGACCACCCTCAGAGGCACCCTCATCTACAGACCCCCGGGACCTCGCACACAATTCAGCGAGGACATCGCCGACTTCATCAGCCCGCACGCCCTTCCCTCCGCTGACTACATCCTCCTCGGGGACCTCAACTTTCACCTGGAGAACAACAACGACCGCAACACCACCACCCTGCTGGACAACCTCGTCAACCTCGGTCTCAAGCAGTAAGTGACCTCCCCCACCCACTACGCCGGACACACACTCGACCCCATCTTCTCATCCAGCAAGCACATCGCCTTCAGCCACACCACCGGACTCCACTGGATGGACCACAGCTGCGTCCACTTCAGCTTCAGAAAGAACACGATCCACCATCACCAGCAACAGGTCCCACGCAGAAGCTGGAACAAGATCACAGCCGACCAGCTCGCCGCATCCCTGAGACAAGACCCCCCCGCCAGCTCAGCGAACCCCAGCCAGGCCGCCAACAACCTCACGAAATGGATCAGCAACTGCGCAGACGACCTATCCCCCACTGAGGACCCCGCCCAGCAGACTCGGCAGTAAGAAAGCACCTTGGTTCACCGACGAACTGAAGAGTTCCAAGAAGAACTGCCAAGCCCTCGAGCGAGCCTGGCGCAGAGACCCAACACCAGACAACATGACCACCCTCAAGCTCGCAACTCGAAAACACCACCAACTGATCCACACCACCAAGAAAACCGCATTCAAGGAACGACTGGACAACAACGCACACAACAGCAAGGAACTCTTCAACATCGTCAAAGAGCTCTCCAACCCCAACGCCGGAAACAACGACATCACCCCATCACAAGACCTCTGCAACTCCCTCGCCTCCTACTTCCACAACAAGATCGCAGACATACACAACAGCTTCAGCACACAGCCAACGCACCCCACGACCGCACCTGCACCCCCCACCACCACCCTCCGCGCCTGGACTCCGATCAACACCGAAGAAACCCGACGCACGATGAACTCCATCCACTCCGGATCCCCAACCGACCCCTGCCCTCACCACGTCTTCCACAAGGCCGACGCTGTCATCGCACCCCACCTGCGGGACATCATCAACACCTCCTTCGACACCGCTACCTTCCCGGAGAGCTGGAAGCACGCCGAACTCAGCGCTCTACTGAAGAAACCATCAGCGGACCCCACCGAACTAAAAAACTACCGCCCCATCTCGCTCCTCCCGTTTCCGGCCAAAGTCATCGAGAAGCCTGTCAACAAGCAGCTGGCCGCCTTCCTCGAGACGAACGGATCCCTCGACCTCTCGCAGTCTGGCTTCCGGGCCAACCACAGCACCGAGACCGCCCTCATCGCAGCCACCGATGACATCCGAGCCCTGCTCGACAATGGGGAAACTGCGGCCCTCATCCTCCTGGACCTCTCTGTGGCATTCGACACTGTCTGCCACCGCACCCTAGTGCAGCGCCTCAGCAACGTCGGAATCCAAGGGAAGGCACTAGAATGGATCATCTCCTTCCTCGCCGGAAGGACACAGAGAGTCCGCCTCCCCCCGTTCAGATCCGAGGCCACCGAAGTCATCTGCGGCGTACCACAAGGATCATCACTCAGCCCCACCCTCTTCAACGTCTACATGAGCCCCCTCGCGGCCATCGCACGCCAACACAACCTCAACATCATCTCTTACGCCGACGACACCCAGATGATCCTCTCCCTCACCAACGACCCAGCCACCGCCAGAGCCAACCTACACGAAGGGATGACAGACGTAGCCGAGTGGATGAAGAACAGCCGCCTGAAACTGAACTCAGACAAGACGGAAGTCCTCATCCTGGGCTCGTCACCCTCCGCCTGGGACGACCCCTGGTGGCCCACCGCCCTGGGCAGCGCACCCAAACCTACAGACCACGCACGCAACCTGGGCTTCATCCTGGACTCCTCCCTCTCCATGACCAGATAAGTAAACACCGTCTCTTCGTCGTGCTTCAACATCCCGCGCATGCTACGTAAGATTTTCCGGTGGATCCCCACCGAGTCCAGGAAGACGGTCACCCAGGCCCTCGTCACCAGCCGACTGGACTACGGCAACTCCCTCTACGCCGGAACCACTGCCAAACTCCAGAAGAGACTCCAGCGGATCCAGAACGCCTCAGCAAGACTCATCCTCGACATCCCCCGACACAGCCACATTTCCGGACACCTGAGAGACCTGCACTGGCTCCCGGTCAACAAGAGAATCACTTTCCGTCTCCTCACCCACGCTCACAAAGCCCTACACAACCAAGGCCCAAGATACCTCAACAGCCGTCTCAACTTCTACACTCCCACACGCCAGCTTCGATGGACCAGCTCCCCGC
Organism: Lissotriton vulgaris; assembly: GCF_964263255.1. Lineage (NCBI taxonomy): Eukaryota > Metazoa > Chordata > Amphibia > Caudata > Salamandridae > Lissotriton > Lissotriton vulgaris. Next base: position 1,080,982,898 of record NC_141691.1, on the reverse strand, counting down.
ATCCGAAGAGCCACCACGGGAGGAAGGTCCTTCTCCTACCTGGCCGCCAAGACCTGGAACTCCCTGCCGACCCACCTCCGCCTGACCCAAGACCACCTCGCCTTCAGGAAGCAGCTCAAGACTTGGCTGTTCGAGCAGTAGCGGACCCCCCTCCCCAAGCGCCTTGAGACCCTCCGGGTGAGTAGTGCGCGATATAAATGCATTGATTGATTGATTGATTGATATATCAGGCCAACTTCTCACAGGGGGTACTGCTAAAAAAACATTTATCCGGATCCAGTCTAACACCTGGGGGTATTTCTAAGGTAAGAAATCTATAACTAACAGTCTCTTTGAGATAGAAATTGTAGGGGGCATTACTGAAGGGGCACAAAAGGGAGACCCATGAGCCTGGTTAGTACAATGTTAAGGTTCCAAGAGGGTGCTGGAGGAACCCTAAGAAGGATTATTCTTTTTAGGCCTTCCATAAAAGCTTAAATGAGTGGAATTTTGAACAGTGAGAGATGCTGTATATTTTGGAAATAGGAAGCTACGGCAGCCAGGTGTGATTTCATCGAAGTATAGGCTAAATTTGCCTTTTGCAGATGGAGCAGATAGCAGACAATGTCTTGCACCATGGCTTAAATAGGATCAATTTATTTAGGTTGGCTGTAGTAAACAAAACGTTACCATTTTGCATCATAACATGCTCTAGTAGTGGGCTTGTTTGAGAATGTCCATGTATTATTGTGGTAAGTTTAGATAGCTAAACTCTAAGACCTCAGAAGCCAAACTGCTAGATTGAGAGTTTAGGGGATGTGGTGTCTGATCTGTCCTTGATTTTGAGTGAGAAGGTCCAGCCAGTTGGGGACCTTCTCGTATGCAACTACTGAAGGGTCTAGTAGTGTTGTGAACCAATGATGATGCGCCCAAGTTGGAGCTACAAGGTTCATGATAAGAGAGGTTTGCCTGAGTCCCTGAACCAGAAATGGAATGAAAGGGAGAGTCAAAAAAGTGTAGGCAAATATCCCTGACCAACTCATCCATGGTAAATTGCCCTCAGATTGTGCGAGTGGGTATCTGGAGGTGAAGTTTGGGCATTTTGGGTTTTCGGCTGTGGCAAAAAAGTCCATTTTAGGAAACACACTTTTGAAAGTAGGAAAGGAGGACTTGGGGGTAGAGTTCCCACTCATGGGTCTGTTGCTGCACCCTGCTGAGCAGGTCTGTAAAATCATTGCCCACTCCGGGCAGATATTCCGCCAAGAGATTAATGTGGAGGTAAAAAGCCCAGTTCCATATGGTCTGAGTAAGTCATGAGAGTTGAGAAGATCATGCCCCCTGTTTATATAAATTATGCATGACTGTCATATTGTCCTTCTAGACTAGGAAAACCTTGTGAGAAAAGTGAGGGAGGAATGCTTTCAGGGCCAGAAAAATCGCCTGAAGCTCCAAGTAGCTGATGTGTCGGAATTGATGTTTGGCATTCCACAGACTCTGTACTGTGAGATCTGGTAGATGGGCATCCCAACCCGTCTCTGATGCGTTTATAGTGGGGTGAGAAACAGGGTCCAGAAATGGAATGCCCTGGAGCAGGTTGTTGGTGATCCACCATTGCAGAAAATGGTGAGTTTGCGGTATAGCAACACTAGTTCTTCTAGGTGACCCAGTGATTGAGACCACTGGAGAGGCAGAATGCTGTAGGGGATCCATATGTAACCTTGTGTGAGGGACTACGGCAATACAAGAGGCCATCGTCTCTAGCAGATGATTCAAAGTCTGAACTGTGAGAGACGAGTTGGACTGGAAATGTGGGAGTTATTTGAAAAATCTGAATTTGAGCTGAATTGGGATATGCTAATCCTGACCGTGTGTTGAGGATTTCTCCCAGGTATGGTTTAATTTGAAGAGGCTGAAGGTGAAACTTGGGAACATTTATTGTAAATTCCAAGTTGTGAATTAGATCCACAGTCAGCTGAGTGTACTGTTGGTACTGAAGGTAGGTACTGCCTTTGATAAGCCAATCGTCCAGGTAGGGAAATACATGACTGTTTTGTCTTCTTAGATGTGCTGCCACTGCTGCCAAACATTTTGTGACCCCTCAAGCGCTGCTGTCACCCCGAAAGGTAGAACTTTGAATTAGTAGTATTGTCCTGCTATGACAAACATGAGGAATTTATGGTGAGCAGGATTCATGGGTATACGAGGGGTGTTCCCTCTTGAAACACTTGTTCTACATCCAGGAGTTATCACATCTGAGAGTGCTGTGCTGGGCCCCAGTGCAATACACTGGACCGATGAAAATAGAAACTTGTTAAAGAAAACTACGGTGAACGACAATTTGCATGAATTCTTGCTCTCTGTCAGTTGGGTTACAACATAAAATGTACACCTACTATCCTCAACAATCAATGGCCCATTAGGCATATATAAGGAAGCCAATTGACTTTGGAGAATCCACATTACATTACAGAAAGCGAAGACATGCCAGTGTGAGAGGGTATTCTCAATCCATTATTTTCTGCATGTGCCCTGATGAAGTTCCCAGCATGGGTTTAAAATGCATTGGCTGGAGTGTCCATGTTTGGTGACTTTTACGAAATTTGGAATAAATAAACTATCTTTGCATCAATATTTGACTATTGGACTTTGTGAGCTGCACACCCCCATTTGACGTATAAACAATTCTTTGAACTGGAGCACAGTGACGTCACACAACGGCTGGCGTTGGGGCTGTTTGCACAGCGATCTCACCATTCGGAACTGGCATGAGGTGCGGAACTAGTGATCTGCCGTTTCTCCTCTGGACTTAGGTTCTGATAGGATGTAGTGGTTCAGAGATCTGAGCTCTAAGATCGGGCGAAGTCCTTTTTTGGAATCAGAAAGTATAGAGAATATACTCCTGTGCCTGGTTTATTGATGAGGGACTGGTTCTATGGCACCTTCAAGAAGAAGGGCTTCAACCTCTTGTTTAAGAAGTGTTAGGTGATCCTTTGATAACCTGTGAGTGCGAGGTGGGATGTTGGGTGGTGTGGTAATGAGCTCCAGACAGTAGCAATGTTAGATACTGGATAGTACCCATTGGTTTGTGGCGATGGACTCCCAGACTGGGTGACATTTTTTTTACCTCCGACAGGTGTTGTGAGGTCGGGGGAAAGGATTGGGTAGTCATTGTTTTGCAATGGATTATTCTTTGCGTCCTTTATTGCTACCAACTCTGAAGGAGCCCTAAAAAGCCCTTACTGTAGGTGGAGTGGCGCACAAGTTACTACTTGTGTAACGATATATCTGTAAGAGACATTAGTTAGTGATAGATTCCTTACCTTAGAATATCCCCAGGCGTCTGACTGGATCCGAATTTTTTTGCGTAGCAATACCCATGCGCGTCGGTAAGCATCGTCCGCGGCTCCGCGTCCGTCGTCGGCGTCGTTAGCGCCGGAATGACGTCGTCGGAGTACTTAGACGCCGCCCATGCGAGCTGACGTCAGTTCTGATACACAGCTTTTCCACGCCAGATACGCAGAGCCATGATAGAACCAACACTGGTGCCATGAAACTAGGGCCCTGAAAGGGGATGACCTTAACACTAGATATCGGTTCGTAGAACGGGGAGGATGGGTGGGTCGGTAAGGAATCTATCACTAACTAATGTCTCTTACAGATATATCATTACACAAGTAGTAACTTGTGCATCTGAAAGAGACATGTTAGTGATAGATTCCTTACCTTAGAATAGATACCCCAGCAATACCAACCCGGTGGTGGTGGGTCTGCGAATCAATAATCACACCAGAAAGTCCTGGAGGACGGAACGGCCAATAAAGCCATCCCTCCGGACTCGACTGTCCAGGTAATAATGTCATGCAAACGTGTGCAGCGAGGCCCACGCAGCCGCCTGGCAAATGTCCTGCAAGGGCACACCTCGGCCCAAAGTAGTTGTAGTCGCTGTGGCTCGAGTGGAATGAGCCCTCAGCCCCACAGGGGGTTCCTTCTTAGCCAAGGAGTAACACGCCTGGATACACAAGATGATCCAACGCGAGATGGTCCGCTTGTGCACCGATTTCCCTTTCTTAGCGCCCACGTAACCAACAAAGAGTTGGTCATCCACCCGGAACTGGCGTGTGCGATTCAGATAAAATGAGAGCGCACGTTTTGGGTCCAGACGGTGGAGCCTCTCTTCCTCTCTCGAGGGATGCGGAAGCGGAAAGAAGGTGGGCAAGGTGATAGATTGCCCAATGTGGAAGGCTGTGACTACCTTGGGTAGGAAGGAGGGCCTTGTTCGCAACACAACCTTGTCCGGATGGACTGAAAGGAAGGGAGGTTTACAAGAAAGAGCCTGGAGCTCACTCACTCTCCTGGCAGAGGTGATGGCTGCCTGGAAGGCAGTCTTCAAAGTGAGAAGGCGAAGAGGGCAGTTGCGAAGTGGCTCAAAGGGAGCGCACATCAGAAATGTAAGAACCAGGTTCAAGTCCCACTGAGGCATCACAAAGTGAACAGGAGGGAACGTATGTGCGATGCCTTGCAGGAATCGATTAACGATAGGGGACTTGAACAAAGAAGGTTGATCAGGCAGCCTCAGAAAGGCTGAAAGAGCAGAAAGGTAGCCCTTGATAGTGCCCAGAGCAGAGCCCTGCTGGGCAAGAGAAAGAAGAAAGAGGAAACCCTCAGAAAGAAGGCATTAAGGGGATCCACAGCCTTTGCTGTGCACCATGCCACAAATCTGTTCCACCTGCAGGCATATACAGACTTTGTGGAGGGACGCCTGGCTGCCAGAATGATGTTGCAAACTTCAGGAGGCAAGTCAAATGGCCTCAACTGTCGCCGCTCAATCTCCAAGCATGGAGGTGGAGACTGGACAGGTTCGGGTGGAGGACCGTCCCCTGCTGCTGCGACAGAAGGTCCTCCTGAAGAGGCAGACGAACCGGGGGATCGACTGACATACTGAGTAGCTCGGGATACCAGTACCTTCGTGCCCAGTGCGGAGCCACAAGGATGACTTGTGCCCGGTCGCGCCTGATCTTCTTCAGCACTCTGGGCAGAAGTGGTATAGGCGGAAAGGCGTACAACAGACCGCAACTCCACTCGCGACGAAAAGCGTCTACGAGCGAGTGCCGCCTTGGAAATTCTAACGCGCAGAACTGATGACATTGCGCGTTCTCTTCTGTGGCGAATAGATCTAACCAAGGCTCTTCCCACTGCAGAAAGAGACCTTGCGCCACGTCCGAGTTCAGACGCCATTCGTGATCCATCATGAACCGGCAGCTGAGTTTGTCCGCCCTGGCGTTCAGAGAACCAGCCAGGTGTTGAACCACCGGAGTCACGCCCTGATGTTCCAGCCATTGCCAGAGGCGCAGATCCTCCTGGCAGAGGGTCCACGACCCCACCCCGCCCTGTTTGTTGCAGTACCACATGACGGTGGTGTTGTCCGTGAACACCTGCACTACACTCCCTCGGACAGATGGGAGGAATGCCTTCAGTGCTAGACGAATCGCCCGCAGCTCCAAAAGGTTGATATGGAGCCGTGACTCCGCCGGAGACCAGAGGCCTCTGATCTCCGCCTCTCCCATGTGGCCTCCCCAGCCTTGGAGGGACGCGTCCGTCACAACTACGTGCTCCGGTTGGGGAAGGGAGAGGAATCTGCCGCAGACCCAATCGCAGTCCGTGAGCCACCACTGCAGCTGTCTCGCAGTGCCCTCCTAGATCAGGACATGGTCGGACAGGTTGCCCTGATGCTGGGCCCACTGAAACTTCAGGTCCCACTGCAGAGCCCGCATCCGTCACTGGGCGTGATGCACCAGAAGGATGCAGGAAGCCATCAGACCCAGAAGCCGCAGCGTCAACCTGACCGAAACTCGGGATAAAGGCTGGAAGATTGGAATCAGAGCCTGTATATCCCGAACCCACTGTTCGGGTGGGTAAACCCGAAACTGTGCCGAGTCGAGAACCGCTCCGATGAAAAGGAGCTTCTGAGAGGGGCACAGGTGTGACTTCGGCACATTGATGGGGAACCCCAGCTGGTGCAAGAGGTCTGTCGTAGTCTGGAGGTGGTTGACGACTGTCTGGGGCGAGCCCGCCTTCAACAACCAGTCGTCGAGGTAGGGGAAGACTGAGACCCCTAACCGGCGCAGATGAGCTGCGACCACCGCCATCACCTTTGTGAACACCCGTGGGGCCCTGGTAAGGCCGAAAGGGAGCACGGTAAACTGAAAGTGCTCGTGGCCTACCGTGAACCGCAGGTAACACCGGTGAGCCGGCAGGACGGGGATGTGGAAATACGCGTCCTGCAAGTCCAACGCTACCATCCAGTCTCCTGGGTCCAGGGCAGCTGAGACCTGAGCCAGAGTAAGCATTTTGAACTTCTCCTTCGGGAGGAAGCCGTTGACATTCCTTAGGTCCAAGATAGGGCGTAGGCCCCCTTTGCCCTTCTTGGGTACCAGAAAGTAGTGGGAGTAGCAACCACGTCCTACTTCTGGCCCAGGAACGCGCTCGATGGCCCCCTTGGCCAAGAGGGCCGAAACTTCCTCCTGCAGAAGCCGCAAGTGATCCCCCGATACGCGGTGGTGTTGCGGTGGCATGTCTTGAGGAGTCGTCTCGAAGGGGAGGGAGTAGCCCCTCCGGACGATCTGCAGCACCCACCTGTCCGAAGTGACAGTGCGCCAGTGAGAGTGGTGATGGCGAACCCTGCCCCCCACTGGCGTCACATGGGCCGAAAAGCACGGACTAGGAGGGTTTAGAGGCGGATGCTGCGGGGGAAGGTGTGGACTGACCTCGCCGTTGTCCCCGACCGCCTCCACGGCGGTTTCCACAGCCGCCACCGCGCTGGATGTTAGTCTGCGGCGAGTGGCTGGCGTCTTCCTTGGCCACAAAAGGAGCGAAAAGCAGCCGTTTGCTGGCGCGGGGCTGAGAGGCCCAAGGTCTTGGCCGTAGCCCTGGAGTCGTTAAAGCGCTCAAGCGCGTGGTCTGCCTTGTCGCCTAAAAGGCAACGGCCATCGAACGGCATGTCCATCAGAGTGTTCTGGATGTCTGCCGAAAAATTGGCGGACCTCAGCCAGGTCTCACCGCCACCGTCAAAGCCATTGCTCTGCCCAGCGAGTCGGTGGTATCCAGCCCACACCGGATAGAATACTTGGCTGCATCTCAGCCCTCCACAAGGGCTTGGCCGAGTTTGGCCCGTACCTCCAACGGACACTCTGGCAGCACTTCCGCCACCGTCTCCCACAGAGAGTGGGTGTAGCGGCCCAAGAGGCATGCGGTGTTGGAAGACCTCAGTCCCAAACTAAGGGAGGAGAATATTTTCTTTCCATAATTCTCATACCTCTTGGATTCCCTGTCCGGCGGAGCCGACGGGAATGAGATCTGGGAATTGGAGGCCTGGATGACCAGACTCTCGGGGGTGGGGTGGGTGGACAGGAAACATGCGTCGCCCGGGGCCGGGCGGTGGCGTCTGGCCACGTTCCTATCTACGGGCGAACCCGTAGCGGGCTTGGACCAGGTGCCCAAAAGAACGTCGGTCAAGGCCTCATTAAAGGGCAGCAGAGGCTCGGCCGAGCTTGACTGCGGTTTAAAGACCTCAGTGAGGAGGTTAGTCCTCACGGCCGCGACGGGGAGCTCAAGGCCCAAGGCCTTGGCAGCCCTCTTCAACACCACACTATAGGTTGCCCCCTCCTCCGAAGCCACGGTAGGAGGAGAGACAAAACCAGTGTCTGGAGAGGTGTCCGGGCCACTGGCCTCCCCAAGGTCTCCTGCCCAGTCCTCTTGAGACTGACACTCCCAATCCTCCTCATCACCCATCTCCTGATATTCAGGGTTGTCAATCAATCGGGCCGGTTCGTAGAAGTGGAAATCTCCAAACGGCGTCGGATGCGGCGGCCAACGGCGCCGCTCAGACGTCGGAACCGGAGCAAAGGAGGCATCGGGGGCAGCGCCGCCCGAGGACGGCGCCGGAGGTGACACCTGACGGACCGACGCCGGGGGGTCATAAGGTCCATCGGTGACTATCCAGAGCCCGAGGAAGGTCCAGCGGTGTCCCGCGGCACCGGGCCCGAAGGCGCCGGCGGCGCCGGGCCCGAAGGCGCCGGCGGTGTCGGGCCCAAAGGCGCCGGCGGTGTCGGGACCGTGGAACCCTGCGGCGCCGGGCCCAAAGGCGCTGGCGGCGTCAGGCCGAAGCACCCGACGGCGTCGGGACCGAAGCCCCCGACCCGCTAGGGGCCCCAGACGGGTCCGCTGGGCCCGGAGGCGCCGCAGAGCCCGTCGGAGGAGAAAGGGACCTCATGGCCATGAGGAAGCGCTCAATCTCCTCCGGCGTCGCGTCTCGCCCAGGGACCGGAGGGTGTGGGGCGGGACGCGACGCCCACGACTCCGAAAGAGCCGCGTGGGTGGTGTCACCCGAACCCCCGGCCGCATCGCGCGAGCGTCGGGGGGAGTCAGTAGAGCGATTACGCCTCTTCGACTTCTTGTGCTTCTTACCTGACGACGACTTCGACCCGGAGGAGTGGTGCCGACTCCCGGAGCTTTGGTGGCTCCCTCCCCGCGACCTGTCCCTCGACCTCCCGTGGGACCGGGCGCCGGCGGTGTCAGGACCGTGGAACCCTGTGGCGCCGGGCCCAAAGGCGCTGGCGGCGGCGGGCCGAAGCACCCGATGGCGTCGGGACCGAAGCCCCCGACCCGCTAGGGGCCCCAGACGGGTCCGCTGGGCCCGGAGGCGCCGCGGAGCCCGTCGGAGGAGAAAGGGACCTCATGGCCATGAGGAAGCGCTCAATCTCCTCCGGCGTCGCGTCTCGCCCAGGGACCGGAGGGTGTGGGGCGGGACGCGACGCCCACGACTCCGAAAGAGCCACGTGGGTGGTGTCACCCGAACCCCGGCCGCATCGCGTGAGCGTCGGGGGGAGTCAGAAGAGCGATTACGCCTCTTCGACTTCTTGTGCTTCCTAATCAATCAATCAATCAATCAATGACATTTATAAAGCGCACTACATACCCGTAGAGTCTCAAGGCGCTGGGGGTGGGGGGGTGCCGCTACTGCTCGAACAGCCAGGTCTTCAGCTTCTTCCTGAAGGAGAGGTGGTCTTGGGTCAGGCGCAGGTCGGTCGGGAGGGAGTTCCAGGTCTTGGCGGCCAGGTAGGAGAAGGACCTTCCTCCTGTATTCGCTCTTCGGATGCGGGGGACGGCGGCGTGGTGGGCTGATCGGAGGTGGCGTTTGGGAGCGTAGAAGTTGATTCGGCTGTTGAGGTAGCTCGGGCCTTGGTCGTGTAGGGCTTTGTGTGCTTGGGTGAGGAGGCGGAAGGTGATTCTTTTGTTGACGGGGAGCCAGTGAAGGTCTCTCAGGTGTCCGGAGATGTGGCTGGTTCGTGGGATGTCGAGGATGAGTCTGGCTGAGGCGTTCTGGATCCGCTGGAGTCTCTTCTGGAGCTTGGCGGTGGTACCGGCATAGAGGGCGTTGCCGTAGTCCAGTCGGCTAGTGACGAGGGCCTGGGTGACGGTCTTCCTGGTCTCGGTGGGGATCCACCAGAAGATCTTCCGTAGCATGCATAGGATGTTGAAGCATGCCGAGGAGACGTTGTTGACTTGCCTGGTCATGGAGAGGGAGGAATCCAGGATGAAGCCCAGGTTGCGTGCATGGTCTGTCGGTTTGGGTGCGGTGCCCAGGGCAGGAGGCCACCAGGAGTCGTCCCAGGCGGAGGGTGAAGAGCCCAGGATGAGGACCTCCGTCTTGTCTGAGTTCAGTTTCAGGCGGCTGGTCGTCATCCACTCGGCTACCTCTCTCATCCCTTCGTGCAGGTTGGCTCTGGCGGCGGCGGGGTCGTTGGTCAGGGAGAGGTTCAGCTGGGTGTCGTCGGCGTAGGAGATTATGCTGAGGTTGTGTTGGCGTGCGATGGCCGCGAGGGGGCTCATGTAGACGTTGAAGAGGGTGGGGCTCAGTGAGGATCCTTGAGGGACGCCGCAGATTACTTCGGTGGCCTCTGACTTGTACGGTGGTAGGCGGACTCTCTGTGTTCTTCCGTCGAGGAAGGAGATGATCCATTCCAGCGCCTTGTCCTGGATTCCGACGTTGCTGAGGCGCTGTACTAGGGTACGGTGGCAGACAGTGTTGAATGCCGCGGAGAGGTCTAGGAGGATGAGGGCCGCTGTTTCTCCGTTGTCCATCAGGGCTCGGATGTCATCGGTGGCGGCGATGAGGGCGGTCTCGGTGCTGTGGTTGGCTCGGAAGCCAGACTGTGAGGGGTCGAGGGATCCATTCGTCTCGAGGAAGGCGGCCATCTGCTTGTTGACGGTCTTCTTGATGACTTTGGCTGGAAACGGGAGGAGCGAGATGGGGCGGTAATTCTTGAGTTCGGTAGGGTCCGCTGTGGGTTTCTTGAGTAGAGCGCTGAGTTCGGCGTGCTTCCAGCTCTCAGGGAAGGTGGCGGTGTCGAAGGATGTGTTGATGATGTCTCGCAGGTGGGGTGCGATGACAGCGTCGGCCTTGTTGAAGACGTGGTGAGGGCAGGGGTCGGTCGGTGATCCGGAGTGGATGGAGTTCATCGTGCGGATGGTGTCTTCGGTGCTGATCGGGGTCCAGGCGTGGAGGGTGGTGGTGGGGGGTGGGTGTTCGGTCTTGGTGTGCGTTGGTTGGTTGTTGAAGCTGTTGTGTATGTCCGCGATCTTGTTGTGGAAGTATGAGGCGAGGGAGTTGCAGAGGTCTTGCGATGGGGTGATGTCGTTGTTTCCGGCGCTGACGACGACTTCGACCCGGAGGAGTGGTGCCGACTCTCGGAGCTTTGGTGGCTCCGTCCCCGCGACCTGTCCCTCGACCTCCCGTGGGACCGGGACCGGGACCTCATGCGGCGCGGGGCCGACTGCCGGAGTTCGAGTCGCCTGCGGGACCGCTCCCACCTGGCTTTCGAAGAGAGGGCCCGGCAGTCGGAGCAGGCCTTGTCGTCGTGGTCGACGCCTAGACAAGTTAGGCACAGGTGGTGAGGATCCGTGACCAACATGGTGCGGTCGCAATCTTCACAGTGCTTGAAACCAGGCATTCCTAAGGCACCAATCAGAGTCACAAGACTTCGAGAAGGATCAAAAATGATCTCAAAAAAGTTAGTCAAAATTGACTGGGTTACTGCTTTTTCCAGATCTGCGCTGGCTGGCGCGGAAAAAAGAAGAACTGAAGTCAGCACGCGGAGGCGGCGTCTAAGTACTCCGACGACGTCATCACGGCGCCCACGACGATCAAGATAAACTATACCATCAAAGATAGGATAGAACCGAAGACACGTACCCAACAGAGTTGAACACAGAGAAGAGGTACACACATTTAAACCCAGCGGCCCAATCCAACAAAGCAGTTGATGCCCATGCGCAGTATTACCGAGGAGTCACTTGATCTCGTGACTCAAATATCTTAAAGAAAAACATGCACAACTCTGAATCCAATATTAGATGGCAGGAGTATGAAGAGCAGATGTATCTGCAGCCACCCATGTCCCTGAACATAACAGATTAGCATCCATGTTTGTTGTCTGAAGTGACAGCTATAACAGGGATAGGCGCAGACAAGTCAGGGAAGGGAATAGTCTTGCTCAATAATCTGGAGAACCCAAGGATCCATGCTGATGGATTACCAGAGTAGTAAATTAATGGACACAGTACCAGTTGAGTTCATAAAATGTATTCGGGTAGCTTGGTACCCATAACAGCACAGCATCATAACAATTTAAATGACAAGCGGAGAGTTGGAAATACATGGTATCAAAAGAAAAAATTACAATAATATAACAATGACATTTTAATAAATTTGATAACAAATGAAAAAGAACTTCATTGGTTAAAAATAAATAAGTTTATGTTATATGTTATATAAACCATTGTATCATCCTTCAATTATACAGAGATAATCCGGCATGATTAAATCTCAAGGATCAAGCATGGTCTTACGTGCTCTAGTGGAGATTCTCAAGAATGTACTTAAGCGAAAAATCAATTCTTCGTCGACCAGAGAGGCTAAACACGAGTAAGCATTATCCAGACTGATGGGCCTTCTCTTTTCAAAAAAAGTATATAAAAGCCACTTTATATATATTAAATAATATTTACAGAAAAATAAAAAAGTGTAAAATTGATTGGCCACTCACCCCATCATAAGGGCATGGTACGTGATCAAGGTTGGGGTGGTAACCAAGAGGGAAACAGTGCAAATCTGACAGTTCCTGCTATTAAGCGGGATAATAGGCTCCTTTCCCAATGATTAATGGTAGGGTGAGATAGAGGTGGGTAGGGGATGGTGATACTGTTCAATGGACATGTAACGAAGAACAGAAGATTTCTTAGATTCCAGACTAATCCTCTCTGTGTTATATAAAGAGTAGAGGGCATCTCTTAGCTCCTTTTTGGGCACAGTTTCAACTGTACTTGGGTTTAAAAAGATACATTCTTTGTTGAGACTGTGCAAGCTTTGGTGCACTCAGCTCAACCAAGGAATATCCATCCCTTTCTCACACTTAACCCAATCTCTCAAGTGAGGGAGTCTGCCTGATTCTTCCAAACTGATAACCAAAAAAGAGCAGGTCAGGCACGTATGAAATCTGATATAAAGTTAAGGTTAAGTTCTCTGTGACAAATATATTGTGGAGTGGAAATTGGGATGCCTAGCAGTTCCCTGCAAAACCTATTTTCTTCCTGAATACAGGAACTATTTACAATACCCCAAATCTCCATCCCATACGTGGCCACAGGAACGCACTGTAATTTAAATGTTGTTAAAAGTGGAAATCTCCAAACGGCGTCGGATGCGGCGGCCAACGGCGCCGCTCAGACGTCGGAACCGGAGCAAAGGAGGCATCGGGGGCAGCGCCGCCCGAGGACGGCGCCGGAGGTGACACCTGACGGACCGACGCCGGGGGGTCATAAGGTCCATCGGTGACTATCCAGAGCCCGAGGAAGGTCCAGCGGTGTCCCGCGGCACCGGGCCCGAAGGCGCCGGCGGCGCCGGGCCCGAAGGCGCCGGCGGTGTCGGGCCCAAAGGCGCCGGCGGTGTCGGGACCGTGGAACCCTGCGGCGCCGGGCCCAAAGGCGCTGGCGGCGTCAGGCCGAAGCACCCGACGGCGTCGGGACCGAAGCCCCCGACCCGCTAGGGGCCCCAGACGGGTCCGCTGGGCCCGGAGGCGCCGCAGAGCCCGTCGGAGGAGAAAGGGACCTCATGGCCATGAGGAAGCGCTCAATCTCCTCCGGCGTCGCGTCTCGCCCAGGGACCGGAGGGTGTGGGGCGGGACGCGACGCCCATGACTCCGAAAGAGCCGCGTGGGTGGTGTCACCCGAACCCCCGGCCGCATCGCGCGAGCGTCGGGGGGAGTCAGAAGAGCGATTACGCCTCTTTGACTTCTTGTGCTTCTTACCTGACGACGACTTCGACCCGGAGGAGTGGTGCCGACTCCCGGAGCTTTGGTGGCTCCGTCCCCGCGACCTGTCCCTCGACCTCCCGTGGGACCGGGCGCCGGCGGTGTCAGGACCGTGGAACCCTGTGGCGCCGGGCCCAAAGGCGCTGGCGGCGGCGGCCCGAAGGTCCCGATGGCGTCGGGACCGAAGCCCCCGACCCGCTAGAGGCCCCAGACGGGTCCGCTGGGCCCGGAGGCGCCGCGGAGCCCGTCGGAGGAGAAAGGGACCTCATGGCCATGAGGAAGCGCTCAATCTCCTCCGGCGTCGCGTCTCGCCCAGGGACCGGAGGGTGTGGGGCGGGACGCGACGCCCACGACTCCGAAAGAGCCACGTGGGTGGTGTCACCCGAACCCCGGCCGCATCGCGCGAGCGTCGGGGGGAGTCAGAAGAGCGATTACGCCTCTTCGACTTCTTGTGCTTCCTAATCAATCAATCAATCAATCAATGACATTTATAAAGCGCACTACATACCCGTAGGGTCTCAAGGCGCTGGGGGTGGGGGGGTGCCGCTACTGCTCGAACAGCCAGGTCTTCAGCTTCTTCCTGAAGGAGAGGTGGTCTTGGGTCAGGCGCAGGTCGGTCGGGAGGGAGTTCCAGGTCTTGGCGGCCAGGTAGGAGAAGGACCTTCCTCCTGTATTCGCTCTTCGGATGCGGGGGACGGCGGCGAGGGCGTGGTGGGCTGATCGGAGGTGGCGTTTGGGAGCGTAGAAGTTGATTCGGCTGTTGAGGTAGCTCGGGCCTTGGTCGTGTAGGGCTTTGTGTGCTTGGGTGAGGAGGCGGAAGGTGATTCTTTTGTTGACGGGGAGCCAGTGAAGGTCTCTCAGGTGTCCGGAGATGTGGCTGGTTCGTGGGATGTCGAGGATGAGTCTGGCTGAGGCGTTCTGGATCCGCTGGAGTCTCTTCTGGAGCTTGGCGGTGGTACCGGCATAGAGGGCGTTGCCGTAGTCCAGTCGGCTAGTGACGAGGGCCTGGGTGACGGTCTTCCTGGTCTCGGTGGGGATCCACCAGAAGATCTTCCGTAGCATGCATAGGATGTTGAAGCATGCCGAGGAGACGTTGTTGACTTGCCTGGTCATGGAGAGGGAGGAATCCAGGATGAAGCCCAGGTTGCGTGCATGGTCTGTCGGTTTGGGTGCGGTGCCCAGGGCAGGAGGCCACCAGGAGTCGTCCCAGGCGGAGGGTGAAGAGCCCAGGATGAGGACCTCCGTCTTGTCTGAGTTCAGTTTCAGGCGGCTGGTCGTCATCCACTCGGCTACCTCTCTCATCCCTTCGTGCAGGTTGGCTCTGGCGGCGGCGGGGTCGTTGGTCAGGGAGAGGATCAGCTGGGTGTCGTCGGCGTAGGAGATTATGCTGAGGTTGTGTTGGCGTGCGATGGCCGCGAGGGGGCTCATGTAGACGTTGAAGAGGGTGGGGCTCAGTGAGGATCCTTGAGGGACGCCGCAGATTACTTCGGTGGCCTCTGACTTGTACGGTGGTAGGCGGACTCTCTGTGTTCTTCCGTCGAGGAAGGAGATGATCCATTCCAGCGCCTTGTCCTGGATTCCGACGTTGCTGAGGCGCTGTACTAGGGTACGGTGGCAGACAGTGTTGAATGCCGCGGAGAGGTCTAGGAGGATGAGGGCCGCTGTTTCTCCGTTGTCCATCAGGGCTCGGATGTCATCGGTGGCGGCGATGAGGGCGGTCTCGGTGCTGTGGTTGGCTCGAAAGCCAGACTGTGAGGGGTCGAGGGATCCATTCGTCTCGAGGAAGGCGGCCATCTGCTTGTTGACGGTCTTCTTGATGACTTTGGCTGGAAACGGGAGGAGCGAGATGGGGCGGTAATTCTTGAGTTCGGTGGGGTCCGCTGTGGGTTTCTTGAGTAGAGCGCTGAGTTCGGCGTGCTTCCAGCTCTCAGGGAAGGTGGCGGTGTCGAAGGATGTGTTGATGATGTCTCGCAGGTGGGGTGCGATGACAGCGTCGGCCTTGTTGAAGACGTGGTGAGGGCAGGGGTCGGTCGGTGATCCGGAGTGGATGGAGTTCATCGTGCGGATGGTGTCTTCGGTGCTGATCGGGGTCCAGGCTTGGAGGGTGGTGGTGGGGGGTGGGTGTTCGGTCTTGGTGTGCGTTGGTTGGTTGTTGAAGCTGTTGTGTATGTCCGCGATCTTGTTGTGGAAGTATGAGGCGAGGGAGTTGCAGAGGTCTTGCGATGGGGTGATGTCGTTGTTTCCGGCGCTGACGACGACTTCGACCCGGAGGAGTGGTGCCGACTCTCGGAGCTTTGGTGGCTCCGTCCCCGCGACCTGTCCCTCGACCTCCCGTGGGACCGGGACCGGGACCTCATGCGGCGCGGGGCCGACTGCCGGAGTTCGAGTCGCCTGCGGGACCGCTCCCACCTGGCTTTCGAAGAGAGGGCCCGGCAGTCGGAGCAGGCCTTGTCGTCGTGGTCGACGCCTAGACAAGTTAGGCACAGGTGGTGAGGATCCGTGACCAACATGGTGCGGTCGCAATCTTCACAGTGCTTGAAACCAGGCATTCCTAAGGCACCAATCAGAGTCACAAGACTTCGAGAAGGATCAAAAATGATCTCAAAAAAGTTAGTCAAAATTGACTGGGTTACTGCTTTTTCCAGATCTGCGCTGGCTGGCGCGGAAAAAAGAAGAACTGAAGTCAGCACGCGGAGGCGGCGTCTAAGTACTCAGACGACGTCATCACGGCGCCCACGACGATCAAGATAAACTATACCATCAAAGATAGGATAGAACCGAAGACACGTACCCAACAGAGTTGAACACAGAGAAGAGGTACACACATTTAAACCCAGCGGCCCAATCCAACAAAGCAGTTGATGCCCATGCGCAGTATTACCGAGGAGTCACTTGATCTCGTGACTCAAATATCTTAAAGAAAAACATGCACAACTCTGAATCCAATATTAGATGGCAGGAGTATGAAGAGCAGGTGTATCTGCAGCCACCCATGTCCCTGAACATAACAGATTAGCATCCATGTTTGTTGTCTGAAGTGACAGCTATAACAGGGATAGGCGCAGACAAGTCAGGGAAGGGAATAGTCTTGCTCAATAATCTGGAGAACCCAAGGATCCATGCTGATGGATTACCAGAGTAGTAAATTAATGGACACAGTACCAGTTGAGTTCATAAAATTTATTCGGGTAGCTTGGTACCCATAACAGCACAGCATCATAACAATTTAAATGACAAGCGGAGAGTTGGAAATACATGGTATCAAAAGAAAAAATTACAATAATATAACAATGACATTTTAATAAATTTGATAACAAATGAAAAAGAACTTCATTGGTAAAAAATAAATAAGTTTATGTTATATGTTATATAAACCATTGTATCATCCTTCAATTATACAGAGATAATCCGGCATGATTAAATCTCAAGGATCAAGCATGGTCTTACGTGCTCTAGTGGAGATTCTCAAGAATGTACTTAAGCGAAAAATCAATTCTTCGTCGACCAGAGAGGCTAAACACGAGTAAGCATTATCCAGACTGATGGGCCTTCTCTTTTCAAAAAAAGTATATAAAAGCCACTTTATATATATTAAATAATATTTACAGAAAAATAAAAAAGTGTAAAATTGATTGGCCACTCACCCCATCATAAGGGCATGGTACGTGATCAAGGTTGGGGTGGTAACCAAGAGGGAAACAGTGCAAATCTGACAGTTCCTGCTATTAAGCGGGATAATAGGCTCCTTTCCCAATGATTAATGGTAGGGTGAGATAGAGGTGGGTAGGGGATGGTGATACTGTTCAATGGACATGTAACGAAGAACAGAAGATTTCTTAGATTCCAGACTAATCCTCTCTGTGTTATATAAAGAGTAGAGGGCATCTCTTAGCTCCTTTTTGGGCACAGTTTCAACTGTACTTGGGTTTAAAAAGATACATTCTTTGTTGAGACTGTGCAAGCTTTGGTGCACTCAGCTCAACCAAGGAATACGCATCCCTTTCTCACACTTAACCCAATCTCTCAAGTGAGGGAGTCTGCCTGATTCTTCCAAACTGATAACCAAAAAAGAGCAGGTCAGGCACGTATGAAATCTGATATAAAGTTAAGGTTAAGTTCTCTGTGACAAATATATTGTGGAGTGGAAATTGGGATGCCTAGCAGTTCCCTGCAAAACCTATTTTCTTCCTGAATACAG
The DNA here is from genome assembly GCF_964263255.1 of Lissotriton vulgaris. Lineage (NCBI taxonomy): Eukaryota > Metazoa > Chordata > Amphibia > Caudata > Salamandridae > Lissotriton > Lissotriton vulgaris. The sequence continues at coordinate 1,080,965,354 of NC_141691.1, read as the reverse complement.
GAACTATTTACAATACCCCAAATCTCCATCCCATACGTGGCCACAGGAACGCACTGTAATTTAAATGTTATTTGAATAGCTAAAATAGCGCCAGTGGCCTTTGGGCAGGGAAGGCTAAGAATTGAATTGATAGTCTTTGAGAACTTGCTCCTGGCGTGAGCAAGATGCTTAGTCCAGGAGCCGTTTGCAGCAAAGACCAACCCAAGATAAGGATATGTGCGGGTGCTTGTCAATTTCTGACTACCCACAACAATAGAACTTAGCTGACGCTTCCCAGGACCACAGGACATGAAAAAGTTTTTTTTTAAATTAACACATAGATCCAAGCTATCCATATACTTGACAAAAGTCTGTACTAAAATGCGCAAAGAGTTCGGGTGCGGCCTATGAGGACTGCATCGTCTGCGTATAGTAGCAAAGGAAGAGTTTTCCCATTAATTATGGGAATATCATGAGTCGAGGTTTTTAGTGAATTGTTTGGCACATTTATGTAAATATTAAAAAGGAGGGGGCCAGGACACAGCCCTGTCTGACTCCTCTTCCTACCTTAATGGCTCCCAAAACCTCCCCCCCCATGCCAATCCTCACCGGCGCCTGGAGGTCTTTATGAAGGTACGCTAGAAAATGTACCAAAGCCTCATCCAGCGTATGCCATAAGGATTGTCCAGAGCTTTGACCTATTAAAAAGCGGTCAAAAGCCGAGGATAGTTAGCTCTATGTTAGTCAGTGGGCCGAAGTCATATTGATCTGTCTCTGGGGATGGAGTAGCATACATTTCTGAGAAATGATTTTCCCAAGACTCACTAGAGATATTGCAACTAATGGGGGTTAGTAGCTGGCCCATCGATCGGAGGTCCCTTGCTGCAGACCAGAAGATGTTACCCTTTTTTATGGTGGTGGCCTGTGATAGGGCTTCCCAGCATTCGTTTAGGAGAGCTCCCTTCCTATTTGAAATTGCTGTGTTGTATTTCTGCCTTGTTAATTGCACATCTATGGTACACCTTGGGTTAGATTACAATGCCCTGCGAAGGTTCCTATTTTCCAATGAGTGCTCACAGTCGAACCATCTAAGGTTGTTTCCTGCCAAAGGGGCAGGTTTTGACAGGAGAGTTTTGGTGGCCAGGCAAAGTTTTGAAAATCTTGGACTACCTCTGTGTGTGCAGTTTGTGATGACAAACAAGAGTTAATAATGTGCATGTTGCCCTTGACTAGTGTTTTAAACAGTTCACCACTGTCAACGCCCTTCCATATTAGCCTTCAGTTGTCAGTTGAGGGCGTGAGATTTTTGGACCCTCATTCAGAAGAAAACACGGGCCAAGATGCTGATCTCAATACTATTTTAATAGGGTTGTGATCCCCATGATCCGTGGCAATGACCTCTGAGGCCATTAGTTAATCTTCAAGAGAAGGGGAAATAAAGATAAAATCAATAGTTGAACAACATCCCCTTACCCTAAATGTTGGTAATTTGTGGTTGGTGACATTAGCGCCACCCACCAAATCCATAACATTGGCCAAATTATGTGATCTTAAGAACATTACTAGCTCTGCACCCCTACGAAAAGGGGGTCGAGAGTTGCTTGTCCCTGCGTCATGCTCCATATCAGTGTGTTTGGCATTAAAATCTCCTCCCAAGAGAATCCCAAGAGGCCCCTCCGTGCTTTGCTGGCTATCTAAATTAGAAATAAAATCAAAGAGCCCAATGAAGTTCCTATTAGGAACAGAATGGAAATCATTGTTATAAAAATTTACCAAATAGAAAGAAACTCTCCTTTTAAAAAACACAACTTGATAGTTTTTACTATTAGTTGGTAAGGCCTTGAAACTGCCTCCAGCAGCCACGTTGATCCCAATAAATAGGCCACCCGATGGTCTGCCCAATTTGAGACTTGAGGCTACTACACTAAAGCAGTGGAACCCTTCGATATATAAATCAACAGTAGCCCAGGTCTCCTGGAACATGACTACGCCTTGTTCCTTTATTACACGCAGCCAGTCCTGGTCACCAAACCTAGATTGTAACCCTGCTACATTATTATTATTATTATTATTATATTTAAGCTTATAAAGCACACAGCTACCCGGAGGTTTCCCGGCGCTAGGAACCAGATTAAGGGGGAGAGCAGACTGAAAGAAGAGGAGGCGGATTATTGGTTAAATAACCAAGTTTTGACTTCTCTGCAGAACTTGAGGTAACAAGATTCAGTGCGCAGAGATGGTGGAAGAGAGTTCCAGAGGAAGGGAGCCAGAACGGAGAAAGAACGACCATCCATTCTGGCTCTCTTAACTCTGGGAACTTGAAGCCTATGCTGATTGGATGAGCGGAGAGTGCGGGCAGGGCAGTACCGATGAACCAACGTACTAAGGTAGGGTGGGACCCGACCTGCATTGATTCTGTGCATGTAGCAAAGAGCCTTAAATTTCGTGCGGCTTTCAATGCGTAGCCAGTGTAATTCACGAAGGGAATTAGAAGTGGAGGATAGGTTGGGAAGATTACAGAGCAGCCGAGCCGCCATGTTTTGGACTGTCTGTAGTTTACGGGTCACCTCTTTGCACGCCCCCAGGAGAAGAATGTTGCCATAGTCCAGTCTAGAGGTGATTAAGGCCTGGACTACGGTTTTCTGTGTCTCCTGAGGGAGCATCCAAATGATCTTATGGAGCCACTTGATGATGGTAATGCAGATAGAGGAGGTTTTAACCACGTGGTGCTTCATGGAAAGTTGGTCGTCAAAAATGATGCCAAGATTGTGTGCTGTTTTAGAGGGAACGGGGCGGGTACCCATTTGTGTGGGCCAATGTTGGGGCCCCCACAGAGTAGTGTTCTTACCAAACAGAAGAAGCTCTGTTTTCCCCCCGTTCAACTTTAGTTTGTTTTCATGCATCCATGTGGCGATGTTACTAAGCCCTACACAGAGGGAAGAGGGAGTGGAGTGGAGTGAGAGCCTTTTGAAAGAGAGTAGATGATCTGTGTATCATCGGCATATGAGTAAATGGTTAGCCCAGCTTGTTCCGCAATCGTAGCCAAAGATCTGACATACAGATTAAAAAGTAAGGGGCTCAAAATGGAGCCCTGGGGGACACCATACGCCGATTTATAGGTTTGAGAGACAGAAGAAGGGGAGAAAACTTGGAAGGTACGGTCTGAGAGAAAGCTAACAAGCCAGTTGAGGGCTGGGCCAGTGATGCCAGATGATTTAAGGGCATTGATAAGGATGGGGTGGGAAACCGTATCAAATGTGGCACTCAAGTCGAGCAAAATGAGTGCCACGGTTTCCCCCCCATCCACTCGGCATCGAATGGTTTGTGAAACCCCCAGCAGAGTAGATTCTTTCGAGAAACCGGATCTAAAGCCGGATTGAGATGGATGAAGGATATTTCTGGATTCAACATGCCGGGTAAGTTGTGTATTGATGTGTTTTTCCAATATTTTTGAGAAAACAGGGAGGAGAGAAATGGGGCGGAAATTGGATGGGTTATTGGGGTCAGCATTAGCCTTTTTTAATAAGGGCACAATCATGGCGTGTTTCCATGTGGAGGGTACCTTGGCTTCTCTGAGGGAAGAATTAAGTAAATCCAAAATAAGATTAAGGGAGGGGGTGTCCAGAATTTTAAAATTTGAGGGGGAAGTGGATCCAGTGGAGAGCCAGATTTGATGTTGCTGATGATGTTGAGAAGTGTAGAGCTATTAAGGAGATCCCAAGTACAGATCTGCTGAGCGGGTGAAAGGTAGGTCTCCAGCTTAAGATGCTCAGGTCAGTTCCCCTATTAGCCCTAATTAGAACTGGCATGTCATTATGAGATGGCAGTATGATACCTGGTTGATCCTCCTCATAATCCTGTATGTTAGTCATCAACAGTGGTTGTCAGTCCTGGGCATCTAAACCGGAAAGTGCATGGAACCTATTGGCTGCTAGAGGTAATGCTTCAGCATCCCTAGACGGTATAGATAATGGTTTGTAAAAATAGCCAAAAGGGAGTGCACAAATGTCAGTACTTTGTGTGAAAGATTGCTCTCGAACACTTAATAAACAACGGATCGTTTGTGGTCTATGGAAATTGAGGACAATACAATCATCGTTAATATTCTTGTCTGATTGGCCAACCCATCCTTTTTCCCATGGCCATGATAATTTCATCCAAAGAGGAAGGGTGAAAACCATTATGTTTATATAACCAATCCACTGATTTATTGCGGAGATCTGACCAAGACTCCCTCTGGCCCCAGCAAGATTGGGGACGCCAGACAGAACTAACACAAAAGGACTGGAGGCTGGGGGTAGGCTCAGGACATCAGTGTTTGGGCTCAAGCGTATGCCCCTAGGACTATCCATAACATCTCTACTTCGGTCAACCGCAGTAACCTTGTACAAAAAGGAGCTATAGGGGTAGAAAACAGGCCATCCCCCACTCAATCTCATACACAACAATGAACCTGTTCACATGGTGAGTCTCCTCCTCTGATCCTCACCTAGATTCAATGATATATATAGGGACAGCGGTAAAGATTCTACCGACTGCGTTTACCGGATCTGGGTCACCACTTTAAAACACAATCTACAATTAAAAATGTTGCGTTGCTTCCAACTAGTGTGACCCCCACATACTCTCCCTCCCCTAATGTGAGGAAAATACTTCTAATAAGTGAAAAGGAGATATATAAAGAAAAAATGTGTGAAAGGGCTGGTGGTGCCTCACGGGAGTAACACTATGGGGGGTAAGCAGGAAGGTACTCGCCTACTACCTCAGGTTCTCATCATCAGTAACCACCAACATAAACATAAATTGCAAATGTGAAAAGGAAACAAAGGGGGAACACTGGTGCTAGGATGACGAACACTGTCTGTACATCAGTAAAAAGTCCAATGTACCGCAGGATCAACGCCACTATATTAAAACCGGGCTAGATCACACTGGCTATTGGACTTTTATTCAGTGCTGTGTGTCTGCCCTCTTAAAAGCAGACATGTTTCATTGCCCCAGGAAAAACTCACGCCAATTTTATCAGGGCGTGGGTTCTGTCACTCAACCCTGCACCAATTAGCTTTTGTATTAGTGTTTCTGAAGGAAACAAAAGTGAAACACAACGCAACATATCAGTTGGCACCCATTCACATCAAATATTCATTAAAAACCACAGGATGTCATAAATATTTACTGGGATGAAGCCCATTCCGGGCATACCTGAACCCGTATGTGAGTCTGTGCTAAGTCACTGTCTCACTGGTTCTCACGTAAACTGCCACAGTCAGTCTGTAAAACATAGTGTGTGGAGCTAAATCACAACCTTAAAATAACATATACATTATACTGCATGTATCACTCTTTACAGGTCAGGTTATACTCGGTCTCCTGTTCTTATATTTTTTATCTGTTAGTGACCTTATTAAGCTATATTCACAGTTTAAAATCATGCCTCGAACCCTCTCCATATTACTACTTAAATCATCTACTTGGTGTGCATTAATCCTTTAACCACATGACTGCTAAGCTGATTCCTCTCCTGTGCTGGAAATTGTTATATCCCATGGTTCATGACGAGCTCAGCTCATCATGAGCACACGACCAGTGTACTGCATGACGAGCTGAGCTCGTCATGAGCAGCGAAGGGGTTAATGGTGCAGTCATGCTTACACATAGGATTGACTAGCCAACTCAACTTCCAACTTAAGTAACATATCTTGTTTTTCCGCTGCCGATGACCCTTTCAAAGCCGATAGCTCGTCTCCACTACATTAAAAAAGCTTGTTCTAAGGCGGTCCAGACCTCGCCTAATGTGCAAACATGGTCGCCTGCCCCCCGCTATAGCTTTACTGTTGGGCATTAGCCTAGTTTAAACTCAGGCTAGTTTAAACTCAGGTAAGCATCCAGCGCTTACCGTGTTCCAGCCGGTGTGTCGTGTTAACTCAGCACCTGCGGAACATTGGATTTTTTACTGATGTACAGGCAGTGTTCCACATCCTAGCACCAGTGTTCACCCTTTGTTTCCTTTTCACATTTACAATTTATGTGTAGGTTGGTGGTTGCTGATGATGAGAACCTGAGGTAGTAGGCGAGTACCTTCCTGCTTACCCCCATGGTGTTACTTCCGTGAGGCACCACCAGCCCTTTCACACATTTTTTCTTTATGTATCTCCTTTTCACTTATTAGCAGTATTTTTCCTCACATTAGGGGAGGGAGAGTGTGTGGGGGTCACACTAGTTGGAAGCATGCAACATTTTTAATTGTAGATTGTGTTTTAAAGTGGTGACCCAGATCTGGTAAACACAGACGGTAGAATCTTTACCGCTGTCACTATAGATGTAATTGAATCTAGGTGAGGATCAGAGGAGAAGACTCACCGTGTGAACAGGTCCATTGTTGTGTATTAGATTATCAACCGCAGTAACACCATGCTGTGACTGGTTATAGTTAACGCTCCTGAGGGCCAAATTTGGGTTATTTGCATTGTGCCTCGTAGCGTAGCTTGACTTTCCCTCAGCGCGAGGGTGGGGTTCAGTACAGGAATTCCATTAGGATTACGACAAGATACACAAGAGTTGACAAGGGGAGTGTCCAAAGGAGGGACAGTACCCATCGGTTGCAAATCAGACCCATATTTGATACCACAGATGTTGTAGAGTCCCCCCCCCCCCCCCCCACATCATTGGCAACATGGTTCGATTTTCCACCGCTTAGATTGTCCATATCAGAGTTCAAATGCTTTAATTTACCCCAAAGCAGATCAAAATGTTTGTTGATTACATCCTTAATTTTAGCCAGCGCAGTTTCAAGTACTTTCATTGCAGGCCCTGCAAGTGTGGCTTCCCCGACAGCGCATGTGTTAGCCTTATTACACAAAAATTCTGGAATGATATCTATCTGGGTAGCTACTGAGTTTGTAGTGACAGCCACATGATCATTTGAGCTGCTAGCTGATTGACAACCTATTGCATTTTTAGGTTTGGTCTTAGCAGTGCCGGCGTTTCTCTTCCCTTTAATGGGTTGGACACTTGATTTAACGTTCCTATGGGACTTTGCAACCTGCCCCCTGGTGCTAATACATGACACACCTGGGGTAGACGTATTAGGTGGGTCCAAAAGTAACAAGGGTGAATTAGGGGAAACAGAATCGGTCCTCGCTGGTGATGTATTTTCTGTGTTTGAGCGTGTTACGTTGGCTGAAACTGGACCCCCTAGCGATAAACGGGACCTTATGGCTGGATGTTCCCAGAACGGGGGTCAGAACAGCATAAGTGCCTTCTGCCAAAGACAAATAACGTGGCCCAGCCCAGCCTTCTTCGGCCTCTGACGGGCACAGACAGGCCCGTCCTTGGCAAGGGCTCAGCCTGGGCGCGCCCGCGCGGCCCGCGCAGCGGGAGCTGAAGGCAGGCTTTATGCGCCGGCTGGCTGGCTGACTAGACACAGTATCTTCTACATTCTGCATGAGCTACTTCAAAGGCAAATTAAAGTAGTTTTGCAGGAGGGGTGGGGAAGAAAAGAAAGAGGACCATTCCTGCTACCGTAGATGGCCGTTGAATGACAACACTCTTGGTAGCTGTGAAAAAAATATTGTTGGGCTGCTGCACTGGTTGGGAGGGCTGGCACCATTGTAAGGGCAGTTTTCAGGAATAGCTCCTGAACTTGTGCTACTGAAATTGGTCAGCAAGAACCAAGTTCAGCTCGACCCAGTTTGAAACACTGCAGTACCAAGTCGGCATTCCCACTAAGATGCGATTCCCATCAAAGGTCATGTTTATAAGGGTGGCTTGGATGTCACCAGAATAATTGGTGGAACCCAAAGAGGCATGGGAGCAAATTGCTACATAGAAACCTATGAAGCATACCACCAAATTAACCGTGGCCAGCATATAATGAATGTAAACAAAGCAGAGTTGTTTTGATCACGACAGGAGTCCTTTTCTAACTTTTGAAATCCAGTCTTACGGCTCAAGGAGATTCAAGAGTTGAGGAATTTACAGGTAGTATTAGCCATGAGAAAAGCATGCCAAGTTCAACCACACTCACAATTACAAACTTCCAATCATAAAGAGATACTCTTCTACTATGGAAAAGGAAGCTTTTAAAGTTAGCAAAATTAATATCAATGCAGAGACATATTTTAGCATACTGTAGGAAAGTAGGATATGCTTTTATGGTTACCCCCACTTTTTGCTTGATGTAACGCTGTTTCTGACTAGTCTAACTGGGATCCTGCTAATCAGGACCCCAGTCTCTGTGCTTTTTTACCTAAATTAGTTTGGTAAGTACTTAGGTACACCCATAACTGATGTGAGCTTATCAGTCCCTAGTATATGGTACTAAGGTACCCAGGGCATAGGTACACCAGGGGTACCCCAAGGGCTGAAGCATGCATCATGCCAATAATCAGAGACCACTCAATTTTCAACTACAGGCCTGCGCTTGCAGCCTGTGTAAGCTGGTGCTAGCACCACTTACGAAAAGATATAGGTTTATTTATATCTGAGGACACTGCACTTGAAAGCTAGAAGTCACCCCTAGAGCAGGCCTTTCAATCCTGAAGGCAGGGTGCTCGGTTCTATGTGTAAAGGTGCCCCTGCATGAGCAAGATAATCCTACAACCTACGGAGTCCATTCTCCGGAGTTGGAAGTGAGATAGCCATTTAACATATAGAGGGGCACGGCGTCATTACGCGATTACCATCTCGATACTGGCAGTAACAAAACCTATCATGTTTGGTATCGAACATGTTGGAATCATACCGCCACACCGTAAACGGTCCTCCTCTTGTCCAGCCCCTCCTTAGGGAGGGACCCCATAATCATCCCAAACCTTTCCTTGGGATATTTAAGGGCTTACCTGTTTCGTCGTGGGACAAGATTAATTTCAGACACCACTTTTAATTCAACCGTCTGAGCACTCTGGAATTAAGTGGGTTTCGCTCTAGGCATCAAGGCTGCAACTGGGAAGACTCCTGCTGCTCTTGATGTCGTTGCCCTGCTTGTCTGCTGCAACGTCTGAGTCAGCGCACCATACAGGAACCTTGCAAGCACTGTGGGCATCCAAGACACCTGAAGAAACTTCCCTTGAATTGAAGGGGTCACTTCCCTGCATCTGCAGGCACTGCAACTAAGCTGACCGATCTGCTGATCCTGGGCTCCCACAGACACCAAAAGGGTCAGCAACACTTGTCCTCTCACCAAGATTGAGGCCAGTATCCCATGACATGTGCACTGTGTCAACTTTCAGTTGCAAAGGCTTGTTGTCTTCCTCCCACCAAGATCTTCGGGCTCCAAGATGCCCATACCTCCAGCATCTCCTGTGACCAAGATCTTCGTCCACACCACATCACTCGCTGAATCCTATGGAGACCTGTGAAAAGATGCTGCAGGTGACCAGGAGAGAAGTGTCCGGGTGGATCCAAGGGCGGATCGAGGAAGAAGGGTACTTGAAAGCAGAGAGGACAGAGTCTGGGTCACTAGCCAGTGACCAGGAAGGAACCAGGCGATGCCATGAAGCAATCAGGTGATGTTGTGCAGCCACGTGGACCAGGAGGTGTCAACGACAACCAGAAGCACGATACGGACTGTCCCACGAAGGATCTCGCTGTTAGCGGCGTCGGCTTCCGGATTGGAGTCAACAGGCCTTGGCAAATGCAACCCGCGCAGGAATTGAATATTCGCTTCGAGTTAGACCAGCAAGGTCTAGGGGGCTTCTCCTTTGCAGGGAAGCAGGGGCCCACCTGGAGCAACCAGGCAGGCGGTTCAAATTCAAAGGTTTGTCGTCACAGAGGCCAATAGCCAACGGGCAAGTAACGGGACAGACGCGTCGAGCACAAAAACACTAGCAGGCCCCACGCGGCGAGTGTGGAGGGCTGTGCGTCGGTGCAGAAGGTGCTCGGAGCTAGGGCTTCTCAATCCCCAATGCACAACTTCGAGGGTGCCACAGAAGCTGCACAAGTAGCAAAGAGCAGGTTATTCAAGATGGCCGGTCCCACGTCTCTGTCGCCTTCACGGGTCTCAGCTTTGCTGTGGCTGTGGATCGGGGTCAAAGAATTCTGGCTCTTGTCGGACTCTGTGCTCGGGCTCCGGCGGGAGCGTCGACAAAGTAAACCGCAGATCGCTGGATGGTGCCTGTTTGCACAGGGTGGTCACTCCTTGACCACAAGGGAGATTCTTCAGTCTTCTAGTGCAATAGAATGTCGAAGGTCCATAGTTTCGTTTCAAGTTTCAGTTCAGGATAAATCTAAAGTCTCGTGACTCAGCTCCTACGTATATACCAATCTGAGGGGCTGGATTAACCGCTAGTTACCTCCTATGGGAGGGACCAGGGAAGGGGGTGTAGGTATACAAAAGATCCCCCCTCGGCCAGTACATACTTCTATAACTAATTTCATCAAGTCAGTTTATTTACCTTCTGTAAAGCATAGGTGAAGCAACAACAAGAGTTTCATTTTATATATTTTGTTTATTTTCTTTTTTTAAAAAGAGTATCAAAAGATAAATATATTTTTTTTATACTTTTTTGAATCGTTTTTTTGTATATACTTCAAGTTCATAAATATCATTTTGGATTCAATTCAGTTACAATTATAATCTTTACAGTGTTATTAGAATTCAATCCTTAAAGCAAAAACAATACAATACAACCCTGCCATCCACACATCAACCAACAATCACACTAACACATTCATACATTTTCCACATTTATTCCAATCCCAACAAAAAGGCTGATTCTAAGGTTTTGAGTGACACAGATGTTAGTCGTGTCTTGTTCACGCCAGGTCTACGCGCGTTTCGGTGGGTTGAGACCACCTTCCTCAGGACCAGACAAGAGAGAGTATTAACTCTCTCTTCCTTACGTGTGTGCAGGGTTACCTGAAATCACAAACAAAATATAATATACCCATGCCTTAAACTAAACAAGAAGGACATATGATTTAATCACCAACAATTAATACAATCATTACATTTTTACATAGGCTGTGAAACAACACATTGCATCTGGGGTGGCTGAGTGTGCAGAAATATATTTTATTATCCAGGTTTGTATGACTCCTAATAAGTTTGAAAAATAATGAGCCACGTACAAAAACTTGGGTGTTTGCAGACAGGTATAATAATCACCTTGGGGCATAACATTAATACTGTTGGGGTGACTAAAGGCATATCACCTACTACAGATGTTATTTGCAGAGAGAATCTCACCTTAGGTTAAGATAGTAGCCTGTCTGACTTTCAGTTAACCTTTACGTGATAGAACATTTTTCCTTGATCTTGTCAGGCTGGCATTTGGTCCGTAATATTTACCTAATACTGCATTCGGTAAACTTGGCAAATTGTATCCATCATTTGGGGATTGATTACGATAAACTCGTATCTCTACTGTGGGCTGGCATGCGACTTTTTTTAAATAATTGGCAAACAAATAAAGCAAAAACCGGAGATAGATGACGTATAAGAAAGGGAATGCAGAAAGGGTAATGCAGTATAATTAGCAAGGCAGAGTGTGTGATGATTGCTTATTAAGACACAGTTTTATTTATAGATTGCAGCCACCAAGGAAGAAAGGAACCAAATTAGTTTGAAGAAGGCAGCATTTATATTCACAAAATAAAAGACTGAGAAGTATATCCTCCCGTTTTAAAAACCAGGTCAGTTTATTTATGTAATTTCGTGCAAAATATAGGTATACAATGGATATATAGAGCAATATGACTTAGTCTACATTTACCCTGTTTAGGACGTCTCTCCAAAAAAAGCCAAACAACGTAATGCTTGCCTCACCGCTACAACTCAAGATAAGAAACTTTCCCTGAGTGAGGTACTCATGATATAACTCGGGGGTAAGAATGCTCTCTATATTATTACCTGCGCCCATTACTTAAAGAAAGGTGTGAACAGAGGCCCCAACCCTCGCAATCTCTTTCTCCCTTTTTAGATCTCCTTACTGAAGTAACTGTGAATACAAGCTTATATATATGAGAACCCAGATAACCCAGGCTACTATCTTAACCTAAGGTGAGATTCTCTCTGCAAATAACATCTGTAGTAGGTGATATGCCTTTAGTCACCCCAACAGTATTAATGTTATGCCCCAAGGTGATTATTATACCTGTCTGCAAACACCCAAGTTTTTGTACGTGGCTCATTATTTTTCAAACTTATTAGGAGTCATACAAACCTGGATAATAAAATATATTTCTGCACACTCAGCCACCCCAGATGCAATGTGTTGTTTCACAGCCTATGTAAAAATGTAATGATTGTATTAATTGTTGGTGATTAAATCATATGTCCTTCTTGTTTAGTTTAAGGCATGGGTATATTATATTTTGTTTGTGATTTCAGGTAACCCTGCACACACGTAAGGAAGAGAGAGTTAATACTCTCTCTTGTCTGGTCCTGAGGAAGGTGGTCTCAACCCACCGAAACGCGCGTAGACCTGGCGTGAACAAGACACGACTAACATCTGTGTCACTCAAAACCTTAGAATCAGCCTTTTTGTTGGGATTGGAATAAATGTGGAAAATGTATGAATGTGTTAGTGTGATTGTTGGTTGATGTGTGGATGGCAGGGTTGTATTGTATTGTTTTTGCTTTAAGGATTGAATTCTAATAACACTGTAAAGATTATAATTGTAACTGAATTGAATCCAAAATGATATTTATGAACTTGAAGTATATACAAAAAAACGATTCAAAAAAGTATAAAAAAAATATATTTATCTTTTGATACTCTTTTTAAAAAAAGAAAATAAACAAAATATATAAAATGAAACTCTTGTTGTTGCTTCACCTATGCTTTACAGAAGGTAAATAAACTGACTTGATGAAATTAGTTATAGAAGTATGTACTGGCCGAGGGGGGATCTTTTGTATACCTATATTGCTGTTTCTCTCTCTTTCCCCTGGTCATTAATCTAAACACAGAGAGGGTCCCATATTTCATGTTACTCCAGGGAAGGGGGTGTTACACCCCTTTCCCTTTGTCCAGTTTCGTGCAGGAGCTGGGGCTGGAGTGCCCCAGCAACTGGTTTGAACCGGGCTATGCATGGGACACCTTGTGTGCCCCAGGCAGTGTCTCATTTCATTCAGCCCTCCCTGCCCCAATACACGAAGGCCTGTCTAGGGTGGTGCTAGCACCTCCCAAGGCAGGAAATCTATTGTCCAAGCCTCCCTCGCTGGAAGGACTCCCAGCAGCAGGAGGTCAGACTTGTGTCTGTGGCAGCAGCATCCATTTTTTGATGCTGAGGCTCTGGTTAACTTTAACCGGGATTAACAGGAACAACATGTCTTCTCCCTCTAGAAGGGTGGAATGCTACCCCCGTCACCAGAACTGGCGAGGGGGTAGTATTCCAAAGTGTATGACACCTTACACAACATGTTTTGATAAAGCCAAACCAAAGTTAGCATTAACCGGGAGGATTATAATGCACTTAAGAGTATATGGTATGGCATTATCATAGAACAGCTATAAGGACATGGTTCCAAAAGCTGCAGACAGGTTCAGCTCATGCTAGAGCACCATCTCACATAAAACCAAGCACTCTGCCTTCAGTATTGTTAAGGCCTGCCATAGAAGTGAATTATAGGTGCATATGTGTCTATATATAAGGGTAGGTATAGGAATACTATACCTAAGCAAGGGGTGATTACACAACCTTGCCCCAGCTGAGTGATGAGCCAGTTGTGCCAGTTTGGATAGCCAGGGGTGGCATAATATATGCTGCAGCCCCTGGTAGGCCTTGGATGCACCTATGCCCTGGGTACCTATGGTACACTATACAGGGGCTCACAAGGTGACCCAACATCCAATTAGAGATGAACCTAAAGTACATAGAGTCCATTTTACAGTGAGAGCAGATAGCCTGGGGCCCTGAATAGTAGGATCCCAGACCAACTAAGTCGAAAACCAGCTAAACACTAGGCAAAAAGTTGGGGATAACCATAGTCCGATATCCATCCTCCTTCACTGACCATTCTTGGCGCCTACATGGCCAACAAAGAGCTGATCATCCACCCGGAATTGTTTAGTGCAACTCATATAAAATGAAAGTGCACGTTTTGGATCCAGACCGTGGAGCCTCTCCTCCTTTTTAGAAGGATGCGGGGGGAGGAAGAAGGTGGACAAAGTGATGGTCTGTCCTATGTGGAAAGAGGTAACCACTTTGGGATGAAAGGAAGGCCTAGTGCGCAGAACAACCTTGTCCCGATGAACAGCCAAGAAAGGAGGTTTCGAAGAAAGAGCCTTAAGCTTGCTCACCCTGTGAGCAGCGGTGATGGCAAAAAGGCAGTTTTGAGTGTTAAAAGTCTGGGAGGACAGTTATGTAGCGTCTTGAAAGGAGCACACAAGGTAAGTCGGAACAAGATTCAGGTCCCACTGGGGCATTACGAATGGAATAGGAGGAAACAGGTGAGTAATGCCATTAAGGAAACGATTTACAATACGGGACTTGAAAAGAAAGGGTTGATCTGGAAGGTGAAGAACGGCTGAAATGGCTGAAAGATAGCCCTTGAGAGTGGCCAGAGCAGAGCCCTGCTGGGTCAAGGAACAAATGAAGAGGAGAACTTCTGAAAGAGGGGCAGAAAGAGGATACACAACCTTTACTGTGCACCATGCCGCAAACGTGTTCCATCTACAGGTGTATACTGTTTTGGTGGAGGGATGCCTCGCTGCCAAGATAACATTACAGACTTTGGGAGGAAGGTCGATAGCTGTCAACTGTCGCCGCTCAATCTCCATGCAAGGAGGTGGAGGCTGGACAGGTTCGGGTGGAGGACCGTCTTGTGCTGCTGCGACAGAAGATCCTCCCAAAGGGGCAGTCTGGTAAGAGGATTGATGACCATGGTCAAGAATTTGGGATACCAGACTCTTCGTGCCCAGTCCATAGCCGCAAGAATGACTTGGGCCCAGTTGCGCTTGAACTTCTTCAGCACTCTGGGCCGAAGCGGTATAGGCGGGAAGATGTTTAGAAGACCGCAACTCCACTCGAGACGAAAACTGTTGCCTAGTGAGTGCAGCCTTGGAAATGCCAACGCACAGAACTGCTGACATTGCACGTACTCTTTGGAGGCGAATAGATCTAACCAAGGCTCTCCCCACTGCTGAAAGAGAACTTGCACCACCTCAGAGTAAAAAACGCAAATCGTGATCCATCAAGGACCAGCGTCTGAGTTCATCCGCCCTGGCGTTCAGAAAACCTGCAAGGTGTTGAACCACCAGTGACAGGCCCTGATGTTCCAGCCACATCCAAAGGTGAAGAGCCTCTTGACATATGGTCAAGCCTTGTTTGTTGCAGTACCACACAGCGGTGGTGTTGTCCCTGAACACCTGCACTACTCTTCCTTTGACAGAAGGAAGGAATACCTTCAGTGCAATACGAATTGCCCAGGGCTCCAAAAGGTTGATGTGGAGCCCAGACTCCGCCGGAGACCAGAGGCCTCTGATCTCCACCTCCCCATGTGGACGCCCCACCCCAGAAGTGATGCATCCGTCACCACTATGAACTCTTGTTGGGGAAGGTAGAGGGATCTGCCGTTTACCCAATCCTGATTCATTAGCCACCACTGCAATTGGTGTGCAGTGACCTCCGAGATCTGGACGTGATAAGAAAGATTCCCCTGATGCTGTGCCCACTGAAACTTCAGGTCCCACTGCAGAGCCCGCATATTCCACCTGGCATAGTCCACCAGCAGGATGCAGGAGGTCATGAGGCCCAGTAGCCTCAGGGTCATTCTGACCGAAACCCGGGATAGAGGCTGAAAGATCAGAATCATAGCCCGAATATTCCAGACTCGCTGTTCGGGAGGATAAGCCCGAAACTGTGCTGTGTCCAGAAACGCTCTGATGAAAAAGAGCTTCTGAGAGGGAATCAGGTGTGACTTCAGCACTTTGATGGTGAACGCCATCAAATGCAGAAGGTCCCCCATAGTCTGGAGGTGGGAGACGACAGCCTGGGGTGAGCTTGCCTTCAACAGCCAGTCGTCGAGATAAAGGAAGAATGGAACCCCTGATCTGCGCAGATGAGCTGCAACCACCGCCATCACTTTCATGAACACCCGAGGGGAGCTGGTAAGGCTGAAGGGGAGCACGGTGAACTGAAAATGCTTGTGGCCTACCGTGAACCGTAGGTAACACCAGTGGGCATGCAGAACATGGATGTGAAAATAGGTGTCCTGCAAGTCCAACGTTCCCATCCAGTCTCCAGGGTCGAGGGCAGAAAGGACCTGAGCCAATGTCAACATTTTGAACTTTTCCTTCCGGAGGAAGAGGTTGACAACCCTGAGGCTCAGGGACTCGCTCAATGGCTCCCTTGGCCAAGAGAGCCACAACTTACTGACGGAAAAGGGCCAAGTCATCCTCTGACATGCGAAGGAAAGCAGGTGGCATGGAGGGAGGGGTAGTCTCAAAGGGGAGGGAGTAGCACCTTCGGACTATCTGCAAGACCCTACTTGTCTGACGTGATGTTGAGTCAGTGGGGGAGGTGATGGTGAATCCTGCCGCCCACTGGCAACTGGTGGCCCTGAAAAGTCAGACTAGGAGGGCTTGGAGGCTGCTGCAGATGGTGGACTGGCCCGCCCACTGGCCCCCCACCCATAATGCTGGGTCCCACGTCCCCGGCCGCGCAGAGGCGGGAAAGCTTGTGCAGGTCTGTGGCTGTGGGTGGACCGTGGCGGGGCACCACTTCCGTAGCCCCGAAAGGGTGAAAAGCAGACTGCGCGGGGCGAGAAGTGGTAGCAAGGCCCAAGAATCTGGCCATAGCCCTGGAATCTATAAAGTGCTCGGGCGTGCTGTCTGCTTTGTCGCAAAACTAGCGACAGCCATCAAAGGGCATGTCCAAAAGAGTTGCTTGGACATCACCCGAAAAGCAAGTGGACCTCAGCCAGGCATAGCATCTCAGGGCTACCAACTTTGAAATCATCCTGCCTAGCGAGTCAGCGGTGTATGGCGAACTTCGCTGCGTCTCTACCCTCAGCAACTGCAAGGGAGATCACGGCCCGGGCCTCATCCAGGCTCTGTGCAGCACCTGCACGACTGTGTCACACACGGACTAGAAGTAACGTCCCAAGAGACATGCGGTGCTCACCGGCCGCACTCCTAGGATGGCGGAAGAAAACCTCTTCTTCCCAAGATGGTCCAACTTCTTGGATTACCTATCAGGTGGAGCAGTAGGGAATTCTCGCTTGGAAGTTGAGGCTTGGGACCAAGCTCTCAGGGAGAGGAAAATGGGGTCACCTGGTGCCGGGCGGTGGTGTTGGGCAGTCATCCTATCCACAGGAGCCCCTGTGTTCGGCTTGAACCAAGTGCCCAGAAGGATGTCGTAAGGGCCTCATTGAATGGCAGCAGGGGCTCTGAAGAGACCGCTGCCGGTTGAAGCAACTCTGTCAGGAGGTTTGTCCTGACTGCCACCGCAGGAAACTCACTGTTCAAGGCCTCACCACCCTACGCAACACCACAGCGTAAGAGGCACCCTCCTCCATAGCCACAGTAGGGAGGGAAAGCATGCCAAGGTCTGGAGAAGTGTCCAAAACACTGGCCTCACCCAACTCCTCTCTCCAGTCCTGTTCTTCCAACTGGTCTGCAGAGGGTCCACAGACTCCACCCAGTCCTCCTCACCCTCCTCTGGTAGCCACTCAGGGCGATAGGGAACACCAGGGGAGAACAGAGGTACAAAGGTACTGGTCAGCGCCGGTACCGATGCCGGTCCGGCTCCGTGCCTATGTTGAGGGGGAGGCTGGGGTCGACGTCAGTTGGGGAACACAACCGGCATCAGAGGGGGCGGAGGTGTCGCCAATGGATTCGGCACCGGAGGAGGTGTTGTAAGGTCGACCAGCGCCCACCCAGATCCAGGCCGAAATCCCTGGGAGCCATGCAGCATCATGGCTGAATTTGCCGGCATCAAAGGCTTAGAACCCCTAGGTAAGTCCGCGGGGCCGAAAGCGCGCCCGGCGGAGTCGGGCTGCCTAAAGATGGAGTGAAGGGCTTTGTAAAAACTATAAAGTTGGGCAGGGGTCGCTCTGGCTCCTGAGAAGGGGAAAAGGCATGGAGTCGGCCCAACAGGCTCTGCGGGCGGAGCCGGGCGACTACCTTCCACATCCAGTCTGCCAACGGACGGGGAGAACGCGAAGAGCGGCGGTGCTTCTTTGCCTTTTTTTTGTACATCGACTTACCCGAAGACTTCGACAAGGAGTGGTAGTGATGGATCCCCGACCTCTCCCACGACCTCTCTATCGAATGGCTCGGAGCCGACTTCCGGGCCTCTAGAAGCCTTCGGGACCGCTCCTGTAAAGACATCGGAGCCATGGCCCAGCAATCGGAACACGACTTTGGGTCGTTGTCGCGCTCCAGACACCAGAGGCACACTAGATGTGGGTCCATCACCGATATCAGCTTGTGGCAGGAGCCACAAGGCTTGAACCGGGTTCACCGATGAGACATCCCTGTGCACAAGCAGTCGAACAACTCAAAAAGATGTCAACAAAAGTCAAAAAGTGACTAGAGGTATCACTCTCTCCAGATTTGGGCTGGCTGGCGTGGATAGAGAAAGAACCAATGTCAGCGTGCTGGGGAGGCTTCTAAGTAGATGCTGCAAAGCCATTCCGGCAATCATGACGCCAACAACGAACGTGGAGTCAACAGATGCCACCTACCGTCGCGCAGGGGTACTGTTGAAGAAAAATTATACGGATACAGTTTGACGCCTGGCCGTAACTCTAAGGCAGAGGTCTTCAAACTTTTGTAGGTTGAACCCCCCAGTTGAATTTTTATATATGTTGGGCCCCCAACAACCTGACAGAAATTTCTGGAATCTGGTACACTACATAATCGACTGCCACGTGCATATCAAGGGCCATATTGGGCAAATAATGTTTAACACAATAAGAGCGTTTAGTAAACTGCAGGTTTGTGAATGGGTGTGGTGAAATGACAGAGGCTTATTACACAGCTCGAAACACAACTTTCCAAGATAAAATGTGCGCACATTCTTTTTACTAGGATGCTTTGTTTTACACATGACCTAGATTAGTAATAACACCACCAACATAAATGTGTGGACCTGTTTTGATCTAAAATTGCATGAAACTAAAACATTTCTCTGCAAATAGTAATAGACTCTCTCACATCAATCACACAAAACAGTATTAACAAGAATCTGTTTAGAAAGTATTCCAGGCCATCAGGGCAAAAACAGAGCTGCCTCTATCAAGGGAACACCTGAAAGGCTGGATTGCAGTGCATGTAAATATGTCCTTTTGTAATTTAGGACGAAAACCTTGATGGGGCACGACATGCCCATACTTGTGTACAGGGGCGCAACTAGACACGAACTTCGGGGGGCTAACACTCCCATCCACGGCTGGCCCTAGCACTGGTCGCACATAGTGCAATGGTCTGTTTTGGCGCCCCTCCTCCATTTCCTCCTTCTCCATGAATTTCCTCACTACCACTCACCAACAATGCACCCCATCTCTCTATAGCACCTTGCTGGCAAACATTTAATTTTTTTATAGTGCTACTCCTAGTTTACCCACACTCAGTTCTTTGATCTGAATGGTACACATTCTTTGTAGCAGGCACATTAAACCTCTGCGCTGTGTGAGTGCATGGTGATCAGATCAGAGTGGGAGGCATGGTGATCAGAGTGAGTGCAGGGGGAATGGTGTGCGTGCATGGTGATCAGTGTGAGTGCATGGTGATCAGTGTGAGTGCATGGTGATCAGTGTGAGTGCATGGTGATCAGTGTGAGTGCATGGTGATCAGTGTGAGTGCATGGTGATCAGTGTGAGTGCATGGTGATCAGTGTGAGTGCATGGTGATCAGTGTGAGTGCATTGTGATCGCTGTTAGTGTAGGGTGAATGGTGTGAGTGCATGGTGATCAGTGTGAGTGCATTGTGATCAGCGTGAGTGCATTGTGACCACTGTGAGTGCAGGGTGAATGGTGTGAGTGCATGGTGATCAGTGTGAGTGCAGGGTGAATGGTGTGAGTGCATGGTGATCAGTGTGAGTGCATTGTGATCGCTGTGAGTACAGGGTGAGAGGGTGAATGGTGTGAGTACATGGTGATCAGTGTGAGTGCATTGTGATCAGTGCGAGTGCATTGTGATCACTGTGAGTGCACTGTGAGCATGAAAGGGAAGGGCAAGAATGAGGAGTGAGTTGTCTGAATGCAGGGTGCATTCCCAGACACTTGAACTAACACAGCAGGTTATTGACGCAGCGTAGGGTTTCAGATATTTTAAACTATTGCTATTATGGTATTAACCAGGGATCAGGGTGGAGGAAATTAATGTGCTGATCTTGCAACAAACTTCCAGTTTTATGGTTAGGGTTGCCAGCTGATTGTTTATTTTTGTACCAACAGGGCCATCAAAATAGTCACCTAAAGCTGCATTGTCAGTACTTCTCTGTGCACACTTTGAACAGCACATATAAATAGTAGCACTCTTAATTGTGTTTTAGGGCTGCCTGAATGGTCCATGACTGATAATAAAATACATATTTATTTTAGAAGTATATTTGGTGTCAAGACAAGCAATTTGCAGGCTGTTTAAAAAACACATGGCTGGCTGGCATTTTTCTTTTGGTAACTTGAAGCCCTGTGGGCGTTGCAGCGCCTGAACGTGTAAATTTAAAAGAAACTTTGTCTCCTTTCTGCTAACAGCTTCCTCCAGGACGGGGTTAAACTGGTGAGCTGAAATGCTTCAGCTGCTTTGGGAGGCAGGATATCTCCTTTGCTAAAACTGAAAGCAAGGAACAGAGGTAATTTCAGCTGCAGTGGGAGGCAAGGAGTCTCCTCTGCTATGAAATCAAATGCAAAGGAATAGGACTGTCTGTTCATTTGTTTTCATTTTTAGCAGAGACCCTTTCTCCCACTGCAGCTGAAGCAGCCCAGCTCTACCAATTAACCCCCTCCTGGGAAGGTTAACTGTTCGCTCTATACATAAAAAAAGCGCAAGTCGTGCCTTAGCTATTTCCCCTCCCTCCCCCCTCCTCCAGCTCTCAGTTACCGGAGCTTGCAAATAAACATTTGAAAGGGGTGAAGACTTGCAAGCCTTGGGACAGTAAAAAGACTGAAAGGGAAGATGCTAGTGTGGAGTGCGTGCATTCCCTGAGATGGTGTCACGCCCCCCTGGGGGGCGAGCCCCACAGATTGAAGAACTCTGCTCTAAGGTAAGAAATCCATAACTTATAGTCTTTTCAGTTTTGCAACAAAAACTTACCCACTGACTTGCATTGATCCCACAGTCGTGTTTCCACTCTGCACACAGCCTCCGTGGGGCTCCTCTGGTGGTTCTCTGGGTCCCCTGCACTTCTGTGTATTCTGGGTATAGTCTTGACTTGAGACATGGTTTGCATACCACTATTTTAGTATATGGTTTGGTCTCCCCAAGGTGTCTACTGTGCATTTTGTGATACTTATCCATTTCTATTAAAAAGTATTGTGTGCATTGTGTATATCTCCGACTGGAAGATATCTGTGTGTGTTCTTGAGTTTCTTATAATAAATACATATGTTTATA
Source organism: Lissotriton vulgaris (assembly GCF_964263255.1). NCBI lineage: Eukaryota > Metazoa > Chordata > Amphibia > Caudata > Salamandridae > Lissotriton > Lissotriton vulgaris. The sequence continues at coordinate 1,080,943,869 of NC_141691.1, read as the reverse complement.
CATACACTGTGAGGTTCTTTTTCACTTAATCTATACCTATAAGATTATGTTCTGGTAAAACAAGCTGGTTTACACTCCTTCTGGACTAAGCCTGAAGGCTGCTCTCCACAGCTACCACTTAGAGGTCTTTCTAAGGTTGTCTAAGACCACTAAAATCCCTATAAGGGTTGTCTGGATTGGTGCAAAGTACCCACTTATATAGGTGTACACCCTACACCAAGCCAGCTTCTCACACATACAATAATACTCAAATGTGTTTCATTATTCCTATTTCAGTCTTATCCTAACGTTAGGGTACTTACTCTCTGTGCCAGTCATAAATCTGATGTAAATTGCCGAACACAATCTTGTCCTTTCCTTTCATATCATCGGGGACACCATCTTCTTTCATAAGCGCCATATAACCCTAAAAATAATTGAGAAAAAGGTGATCAAATATACTATTGCTCATATGAAACTATCAAAATATCATCTTTTTAAAATATTACTAACATTAGCAAACATTTAAAATACCCTCTGCTATGCGAACAAACTTGTTGACATTTCAAGCCCAGTCATAAGAAAATGAGAGAGGAAAAAATAATCAGACCATGAGACTCAGGATATCCTTGGAGCATTTTAGCTAGACACCAATGTCATCGAATCAAAATCAGTTGTCTGTAGGTGGGCCAGAAGGAAATGTAGACACCACCCTCTTCACAAAAGGGAAGTTAAAAGATATTGGAAAATTACTCTTACTTTGTTGTCAAATGTACCATCAATGAAGACAATCCTCTGTGGCGAACTATATAAAAGTCCATCACAAATGTATAAATAAGTTGACTGTGAGGACAACTTGAGAAGATGAAAATAGTTACTTACCTGTTACTCAATTTCTCCAGCACTGGTATCTTTGATACATTCACATAGTTGAATCATTCCCAGTCATCAGGTTGGGAATCCCCAGTAAATTTAAATAGCAGTAAACACTGTTAAAAAGCCCATAGACCTCAACAACATTGATTATTTAGTAGCACTCATGTATTTGCAGCTCCTGCACCAGGATTGTGTACTCCATATTTTGTCGTTTTTAAAACTTGCACTGAGAATAAGAACTTGCTTAGATCTATGATCAGGACCAGTAGGACACTTTTGCTACCTAACAATCATGACGATTTTTAACGATATTTGTGTATAATGTTTTTTAATAATGTATTGTTGCACAATTTTGAAAATGTAATCAATGCATGTACTTTTTATGGTTTGAAATATTAACCGGAATAAAGTCTTATTTGATTAGATTTGATTTAGTAGCACATTCACTTCACCTGAAACAGCCCAAACGTCAGCCAATAAAGGCCACTATATCTCAGATTTCATAGCACAAGTGTGATATATGTGTGTCTATGTCAATATATATATATATATATATATATATATATATATATATATATATATATATATATATTTTTTTTTTTTTTAAATGTGGATACTGCAACAGACATAGTGTAGTTATAGTCAAGGACACTAGATTTGTGTGTCATATGAGGATGAAATTATGCTAGAGGGTTTACGAAATTCTGTGGTAAGAAAAAGTAAATTATGCAGCTTAATGTGGCACATTTTGTCTTAGTATTAAACATTATTTTGTCATTTTTACAGACATTACGACTATCTGGGAAAAGGTTTAATCTCATTAGTACATATTGATACTTAAGTACAGCCATAAACAACAGAATGACAACCAGTCAATCTTTGCGCTCAGGCCTTCCACTACGCAGCAACAAGTGTTGCCATGTTTTACTAACTTTTAATCTGTTTGAGCTACAAGCATTTTTTTCAGATAAAATCTCCAGATTATGTAACAGTTTATGGATTGTGTGAATGCCTCATTATGCGAAAAACAATGCAGCTGCAAAATTGCATAGTTCCAGGGGCCCTGGTCATAGTTAGGCCAGCGTTTCCCCAGAATTTTTCTTTGTTTAATAGTTTTGCCACTGTTTGATGAATTTTCATGAAACCAAGCAAAAAAAAAGGTCCATCCACTTTGGAAACTTCTTGGAAAGTTTTGTGCGGATCTGTCAAGCAGGTATCACGTGGCTGGTTTAGGCCTGGGAAGCAACATTGCCATTTTACATGTACGCATTTCTTATGCTGCCTTATTTTCTACATAATGACTTTTGACACACATCTGCTTGCGTGACAGTGCAAGATTAGTTTCTCTGAAATCACATAGTGTACTTATGAAGTGGAGTTGTAAGTTATCACAACACCTTGAACATTTAGAACAAGGCCTGAACATACATTGTGCAAACGATGTTTTTTGTTATTACACTTAAAATGTCTAAGAAGATGTGTTGGAGTACCGGGCTAATGACACTGTACCTTCACCTGGGGGCTAGTGCACATAGCTAGAGGGATGACGTACCTAGACCGGAGGCAGTGGATTGTAGGTATGGCACACAGGGCTGGGTGCCATGTAGACTCTTGACTTTTCTCTGCACCAGAACATGCAGCCTGCAATGGCAGGTAGTGGGTGTTAAGGTACGGTTGGCGCTATAGGTGCTGCAGCCCTTAGAGGTCTTCCCTGGTCACAGTGCCCTTGGTACCCATGGTACCTTTTACAAGGGACTTACCTGTGGCCAGAGATGTGCCAATTGTTGGTACAAAGGTACAGTTTTGGGTAAGAACACAGATCCTGGGAACCTGATTGGCAGAGCCCATGGCACATCAAGTCCAATTGCATCAGATGTCAGACAAAAAGTGGGGGTAACCATGCAAAACGTGGCTCTTTCCTACACCAACGTGTCGCCATACACATTGCAGGGAATTCCATACCCTATGAAGCTTCAAAATCAACAGTGCAAACTATTGCAGTTGCTGCAATTACTCGTTCAAATACGAGAACAGATACAGACATCATGACGGCTGTCAATGCTGCATGCAATGACATCTACTTGCCAAAAGGCTTTCCACTTAAGTACAAATTATATGAACATAATGTGCTGTTTGCTCACATTCCTGGAGTGTGGTATAGAGAAATACCCAATTCTGACCGCAGGTTAGGTTTAATTCTAGCTGCACACGAGGGGTGGCTGCTACAATTTCATCATTGCAGCAACACTATTGGTGGCCTGGTCTCTATAAATAGACCAAGGACTTTATTCTCAAATGCAACAGCTACCAGTAGATGAAGGGTTCCACCCAGGCACTTCCAACACAGACACATCTACTGATTTCAAACAAGCCTCTGGCTTGTGTTTATCTGGACCATTGCAGCCCTTTGTCATCAGATGTGGTTTGCAAGTATATCTTGAGTGCAGTGGATTCCTGCCCTCAAATCCTATGGGTATTGCCACAGCGGTTGGCTGGCGCCCAAACTGTTATAAAGGATCTGCAAGTCTTTATTGGGACATACGAAGTTGGCATATCACATACTGACCAAGGTCTGGCATTCACCTCTAGGGCTAACAAAATTGTCATAGGGAGTTTAGTGTGACCTGAGGTATTGCTCCCCAAACCATTCAAAGGGGAATGCAGTAGTGGAGAGAAAAAACCCGGGACTTAAAGCAGTCTTTAACAGCTAGGGTATTGGGCTCAGCTTGCAGTTGGGTCCATCATTGTTATGGGGTCAGAGGGCACTGAACAATCTACCTAGAACATCTGTGGGTGGTGGAACTCCATATGAGATCCTTTTAGGGGTAAAAATGTGGGTCCCAGACCTCAACAGTCTGGCTGTTTTACAGGAACGGAATAGTTTCCAGTACTTACAAAGCAATGTCCAAGTAAAAAGTATTGCCACTGGTTTGGTAAAGGAATTGCTGGCAGCTCTTGATTTGATCCCAAAGATTTGGGTTCTGGTCAGGGAGAAAATTGTGAACAAGAAAGAATTTGGGCTGTCCTACATAGCGCCTGTACCTGTCCTAGCCGTCGAAGCTACCAGAACTGTACTTCTTCCGCTTCTTGTCAGCTGCAGAAACATGAGATTTGTCTTCATTGATCTGCTCAAACCCCACTATGTGGCCGATTCTCAACAGTAGGCCCCGTGGGCTCCTGGGTTGTTACCTGCCTCCTCTCAGTATCATACGGGAAGTTTGGATGGAAACTTTAATTACTGATGAAGCATCCTTTCCCCAACAGGAGATAGTAGTAATCAACAATGAAGTATCTCTTCCACCTGTTACTACATCAAATACTGTACAATCGACTAGTACAGAAACAGATTTCAATTTGGAATCCTGGCACGAATGCTGTTATGTAAATGTGCCACAGATAGAGTCATCTCTCAGTTCTACAAAACCTGAAGAGCTGCCAAAAATAGATCAGACTGCCTCTGGCTACTTTAACGACTATGAAGTATTATTTATCTGATCCACCAGTAGCACCACATCTACATTTTTGGATGAGACTGAGTGTTTTCCATCTTTGGCTGAAAAAGACATACTTTGTTTCTCCATGGCTACACCTTTGGAATACAATTGTGTTCATGTATCTGGTTCTTTGCATTGCTCTTGTGACAGTCTTTTACCTGCTTCTGTAAGGACAGTCTCTCCCAGAAGGCTCTGCAGTACAACTGGTGAACTTGCTACTAAAATCACATACCTCATCACACAAAGCCTGAAGAGACCTTTCTCTGGTGAACATTCAGCTGTCCCAGTTCCTGATGGGATTGTTTGGGATAAGGAATCGTGGACGTGAAAGGCCCTACAGAACTTTTACAAATTCATTACTTGTTTAAATAATCATTGCAGCGCATATATTTTATACCAGAGTCACAATGGTTCAATAAATATTGAAAAGACCCTTTGTGTATTTCTTGTGTATCTTTCTGAGTATGCACGAGTGACTGAGCGAGAAGGTTCTAGATCTCTTACCATGATTCCTTGGGGAGTCAGGGTTGTCATGTTCTGAGATCGGCCCGCACCATTTGTTTCCACACTGGGTTTAGGGGTACATATGGTGGCACTGTAAGATAGCAGGCCAACTGGGGGGATGTGTATTCTTGCACCATCCCAACATTTATGTTGTCCAACAAACGGACAGTTTGTTCTGTGAAAGTGGAAACCATAGGACATGGCACCGCCAACATTGGTGGTTTGGGTTCTTATTTAATGGATTGTTGGAATTGTTGTCTTTTGAAAACTCAGAGACCCCTACATAGATTCTAACCTAATGTATTGGCTGTAAGTTGTTCAAGCTTGAACATTTCAAAGGATTTATCCCATTGTGTTATCCTCTCTAAATTCCATGAATTACAATGTCAGAACCAGAAAGCAAGGAACCTAACATTCCTTAGAAGACAAATGCTTACGCAAAAACTGCTACAACATGGTCTCACACTTACAAGTGTATATGTGGTCTTCGTAGTTGAGGCTCATGAAGCATATGGGACAGAGGTATTATTCATTGGTTACATTCCCAGCAAAAGACAAAACGACAAGGCTATTTCACAACTATACACAAGATACAGTTCCAAGTAACTCCACACCATATGAAGAAATAGAATTAATACCTTTAACATACAAAGAGCACAGAAATTGGTTTGATGGCACCCTACCACACACAACAGAAGATGTTGGACTAGGTCTACTTAGCAATACGGGAGAAACATGGCAAGTCTTAGCTGGATACATGCCACATTCTTATGTCAATAATTGGACAACAGCACAACTGCATGGATAATATAAAAATGTAGTAGCACTATACAGGCGTTCAACACCGTTTGTTATGTGAACATTGACATTAAACCCTGCGCGGACTGCTCAAGCTGAACAACCACAATTGGCTACACCAGGCATCAGCCAACAAACACTAAATGCAGTCATGGGTAAGGTTCCCATCAGATGGGAGGAGATTTCATTCTGGATTGCACAAAAAAGCAAACCAGCTTGAAGGTGTAATTACCCATATGGGACCCCAGGAAAAATACAGGATTTTACAATGTGCTTGCCGATGGGGGTGGCTCCCCCTGTCAAAGACTGCACCACTTGGGGTACAATTTTTGCTTCAGTATATACCAGAACACATTAGCTGTTTTGTCAGACATGCTTAACCAGATCCAAAATGAGTACGGGGCAGAACCTGCCCTGGATTTGGGGATGAAACTGATGGGCAATTTTGCAGCAGTATCTATCATTATGTTAAGTAACATTAAAGGGAAAGCAGCAGCAATGGCTATACGCCAGCGTCTAAGGGATTTAACTCGAGGACAACAGGAGAGTAAATTACCTGAAATTATCGAGGAGACCGATACAACACTAAGTAGAGATAATTTGGGAGCCCAACCTGATATACCACAACTAATGAGTAATTCTGAATAGGATAACTCTAAGCAAGCACACAAGTCTTCTACAAAGAAGAAGTGGGATAATAAGAAAAACAAAGATAACTAAATCACTGGGTAGGCCTCCTGAACAGGAAGACACTAAGAAATGCTCTATAGCCAACTGTGATAATATTAGACCGACTGACAGGTATCAGGATACTGATACAAGTTCACCTGTTTCCTTTCAGGAACCACCCGAAAAACGTTTAGAGAGGGGTGGAGGTCAGAACACAGATGATCAGAGTACGTGAAACTGAACAAGGACTCACAAAGCTCATCTGACTACATCATTAAACAGGAAGACAAACCTCAAACATCCAAACCTCAATTAAAAAAGAAGAAGGTAGCTAGAAAAAGTCAAGCATGCCAAGGATATTGAGGACCCTGCTTCTGAACGGGGAGTGGGCTCTGACCATGCTAGACAGCGCGGCAGAGGTCACTTTAGTTCGCCAAAACCTGATGGCTTGTCTGGTGGCAGTAGCGCTGAGTGACTTCATCCATGTGAATACACCAGATATGAGGGTAAGTGTCCTGCATCGCTTATGGGAAATGCAACTCCAAATGGAGGAAGACATAAAAAATCTTTTGTGAGAACCTGTCAATCGACAATGACATTCTCTTGGACGAAAAGGAATGGCCACCAGAAATCACCATGGACTACCCAAACGGAGAAACCTGCCTTGTCCAGAAAACATTAAACATTCATATGGTTCGATTAATATAGAATGACAAATCTCTTTTATAGTCGTTGGACGGATGAGGTGGGGTGTAGAATGCTCTGGCCAATTTGAAAAGGGGTGACCACCATCGGAAGGAAAGAGGCATGTATTCGAAGAACCAGTCTGTCATGAAAGAAGTAGGTGTATGGAGGGTGGACCGACAAAGCCTTTAGCTCACTGACCCTCCTGGCTGATGTAATGGCACCAGGAACATTGTTTTCTGAGTTAAGAGAGGCACAGAGCAATTATGCAGGTGCTCATAAGGAGAACATATGAGAAAAGTAAGGACCAAATTAGGTTTCCCATTGGGTACAGACAATCTCCACTACAAGCTGGACGTGGCAGAAAAGTAATTAACTCCTCGGAAAGGGTCCCCTGCTCTCACCCTATCCAATAACCCCTGGAATCCCCCAACCCGGGAACTGGTGGTGATAAGTGCACCTACAAAATTTGATCTCCATACAATGGGAGATATTTTCCCTAATGGTCATATCATCTCCCATACAGACGGTACATGGTTTACACAGGCCCCACACTGGACCTATTTATAATGTGGTGTCTGCATGCAGCTTTCCATGCTTGTATCCCTATATACTCCATTGCTCCTTATGACGCCCCCCCCCCACCACTGAAAATGCTAATATCAGGCAGAAAGGGGATACATTAGTTTCTAAAATATATAAAGCCGGCCTCTCCCTGAAACCCGCCCGAGACAGGAGAACATGGGATAGGTGGGAAGCAGACTTGGACAGAGCCATATTGGATAAAGGAAGGCACTATTGCTGTGAGCAGACCAAATTCATACCTCTATATCACCGCCAGAAGCTGCTTCATTTTAAAGTCTTACACAAGGCATACGTCACCCTAGCACAATCGCCAAAATAGACCGTATATTCACAAAGATGCAGGGTTTTAACTCTCAGGGGATACTTGCGCTCTGCTATGTTTCTGACTGCCTGTCCGGCTGAATAATTACAGGTGGTGGTGCCACAGGAAAGGGGAGACCCTCTCAACCCATCAAGAGATGTTGCAACACAACACCTAAACTTTGAAAACAATTTCCTATGCACACACAATATCAATTCAAACACAGAGTAATGTAGTTGTTAGTCCGGTCAGTACATTCATAAAAATGATTGTCCACTTCTTTTTGTGTGAGAAATTTTTTCTTTTATTGCTCAAGCTATATCACGCCAGCCGACACGTGTTTCGTCAGAGTGCAGATCGCTCTGACTCTTCAGGGCTGGAATTAAAACAAAATATACATAGTAATGAATATTCTGTCTTAGATGTCCAGTACATCATACAATTTTACGTAGTAGTGGCAATACTATAAAAATACTTGTTTTTTTGCATTTTTACATTTTAGGCGATACATTTGTCCCCGAAAACAAGGGGTGCGAAGCTTATCACAGTCGGCGAGAGAAAATAGGAAAGACCCTGCACCTCTGTTTAGTTGTGCGGTAATGGGAGACGTCTTGCAGTAGGCATGCATAAATGGTCTTAATTGTGATTCCGAAATGCAATTTTTCTTGGGATAAATGCGTAACTATGGTACAGTATGGACCCAACTATGGTATCGCAATGTATGTAATTAACTGGGAAACTTACTACGTGATAAATATGATGACACTTGAGTGATATAAAGGTCCACATGTAAAAAGATGTATGAGCATGCATTACATGTCACTTAAGCTGTCACTAAGAATGCACAACGGGGTGATATGAATAATTGAGACAGAAAATAAGGTCAGAAATGATCTATTGAATAAGATGATTCTTAATAAATTGGTCTGCATACTTTGTGCATGACAAGGAAACATAACAAAGAGCTCATTTTTATTTTGAGCTTTTTGTACTCTATTCTCTTCAACCATTCATATCCTCATACTTCACACATATGGAACTTTTTTCATTAGGATTTCGGTCTCCTATAGACGCTATTTTGTGTTGTTCAGACTCTTATTGTGTTTTTTGGAGCGTACAATTTGTAGTTCCATTTATTTGGCGGAATATTATTGGCACATAGTTTTCTCTCAGATCACAACGTGTTTATACACACATGATGGCACCCATGGATTCCTTTTTACACACTTCCGTGGTGATCATTCCCCGTAAACGGAAGTGATCTGTAACGTTCTAGTCTCTAAAGTAACAGGGTGGAGTGCCCCTTTAATACTCGCGCAGGACATTTTCCTTCCGCATTTGAAAACACCATTGCTTAGAGACGTCTGATTCGCAGGCGGGCGGAACAGGAGATAATTACGTTTATTTTATTTTTAAGATGATTCGGAGACTCAAGCAAGCAGTTAGTGGATTTTAAGTTGTATTTTGGGTAATTGTAGGTCCAGGGATATTCCGTCGGTTTGCAGTACAATTACGGAGAACTACCGTATCACGAGATTTATCACGCGGAGACTGGGCCAGCATAATAGTAAGCACATGAGCCCTAAGGGGTGTTTTTCCACAATTACAATGACCTGAGACATAGCTAGCATACCATAATGTATAAAATATCTTTACGCGTTCCTCTATGCATTGATCAGTGTAACATAAGGATTGTTCCTGTTCCGTTTTTGCGCATAAATACGGCGCACAGAACATGATAATTATTTCATACAGGTGAGCACTTCTAACTAATGTTAAAGCATTTAGTGAGAACAAGAAAAGTGGACTATTTAAGGTTAAGAATATACCATTTGATTGCTTAAATGTAGAAATACCTTTGGCACAGAGTTTGAGAAGGACAGAGGTGAAACTGATTCAGACATGCATTTGGGTCGCAGCCGTTGTATAAATAAGCGGGATATAAATGTACCGGTATGCAAATGGATTTACTTGAGGTGTAACATTTTGAGGATAAGGCCGTCTAGGTTCTTTTGTAGTGTCGTAACACTACAAAAGGGTTGGAATTATCACCGGTCAAGTGGTAAGTTTTACTACAAGAGTTCTTAATTGGCAATTCTAGTAGTTAGATTCAACCCGAGTCGCATTAAGAATATTACTCATATGTATCAATTTTCAATAGGAATTACAACACAAGCCATTATTAGAAGAAAGGTATGTTTATGCATGCCTACTGCAAGACATCTCCCATTACCGCACAACTAAACAGAGGTGCAGGGTCTTTCCTATTTTCTCTCGCCGACGGTGATAAGCTTCGCACCTTTGTCCATATTTTTCACCTTTTTGAGCACAATATTTCCGCACGCTAATACAGTGTAACCTCGTGCATGATTGATTCTAGGCGATTCCAAGTTTTGGTCTGCAACATGCAGGTGTATACGTGAATATGCATAATTTCAGCTTATACGTGAAAGAATTCGTCGTGATTTTGTCACTCAATCACCTTTCCAATGCATGTGCATGTCACTTACACGAGTGAAATGTACAGCAAAAATATGATCAGAGTTTTTTCTTCGTCAAGTAAAAAAACATTGTTTCGAGTAAGCTTTTGTTTTATAGACATTGATGGTCCTTTGTTCTTCGAGACCCAAACCCCCCTCACCCCCCCCACACCTTTGTTTTCGGGGAAAAATGTATCGCCTAAAATGTAAAAATGCAAAACAACAAGTATTTTTATAGTATTGCCACCACTATGTAAAATCGTATGATGTTCTGGACATCTAAGACAGAATATTCAGTACTATGTATATTTTGTTTTAATTCCAGCCCTGAAGAGTCAGAGCGAGCTGCACTCTGACAAAACACGTGTCGGCTGGCGTGATATAGCTTGAGCAATAAAAGAAAAAATTGCTCACACAAGAAGAAGTGGACAATAATTTTTATGAATGTACTGACCGGACTAACAACTACATTACTCTGTGTTTGAATTGATATTGTGTGTGCATAGGAAATTGTTGCCAAAATAGACCCTGACAGGTCCTACAACAGTCTGAAAAGTAACGCACCTGATGCTGACTTTGCCCACCTCACATGGACCTGCCCACATATTATTCAGTATTGGTGCACTATATTTCAACACCTGTCACTGATGATTGATATTGCACTCCTTCCTGACCCTTTCCTAACACTCTTGGGCTATGTGGCAGACATTCCAAAATTGATGCACAGTTACGCGGCCATTGTGCTATTTCTCGCTAAATGTGAGATAGTGCTGAATTGGGGAAATAGCATCAGGCCGACAGTTAAAGCTTGGATCACAAGCTTAGTCATTTGTAACTCTATGAGCAAAATCTATTCTACATTCAAACCGCTCACCTCCAGACCTAAGAATAACTGGCAGCCACTGCACTACCTTGTAGCACATGACTAACATAACAACACTATCCCTTGAATATGCACAGCAAATATATGCGAGCCTCACAACACCATGTAATATATGATTGCACATTTCCAAATATCATTTTTTACTGTTATTTCTTTTTTTCCACACCTGTAATGCATGACTGAATAATTTTTCTGTACTATACAATATTGAATGCTCACCTTACACTGGTAACACTATTCAACGTGCCTTAACCCATGTTAAAGGTCCTTTGTTTATATTTGATTATTTTGAAAATCATAAATAAAGTCTAAAAAAAAAAAAGTTTCCCACTAGGGCATCACAAAAGGAGTAGGTGGAAACAAATGTCAACCTTTTTACAAACTGAGTTACAATGGGTGACTTAAAAAGGGAGGGTTTATCTGGCAACGCTAGAAAGCCATAATGACTGACAAATAACCTTTACAGGAGGCCAGTGCAAGGCTTTGTCTGGCTAAAGAAATAAACAACAAAACCTCAGCATGAGATGCAGAAATGGGGTCCACATTGTAGGAGCCTGGCTCAGTATATAGTGTCCACCTATGGTTAGGCACTGTGCACTGAGTCCAGGCAAGCTTTAGTGATAGTGTGTAGGTCCCTGAAAATCAGGGCTCTCGAGGGATAGCTGTGGAGAGCAGTTAAGGCTTATTCGGGAGGTGTGTAAAGCAAGGGCATGCACTACTATAGCAAGTCAGTAAGCTTTTCACACAAGAAAGAACAACACCAGGTGAGTATAGAAATACTTTAGATTTATTAGCACACACTAGACACTAACTTGGTATATCTCCTGCCCAGGGATATCAATTACAAACAATAGATACTTCAGAAATAGGTAAGTAGCTGTTGACCAATTGGAAAGGGAAATTAATGTACTTTTTAACACTAACACAGATTCCGAACATCTTATGGGTGGGTGATTTTAATGCGCATTGTTGTCAATTTTCAAACTTAACTGCTTGGGGCTTAATTGATGAGGCAGGTGAGCCCTTATTTAATTTCACACACAACCATTAAGGAGACATTTTGAATAGATTCCTTGTAATTAATAATCTAAAGATGCGGCCAAAATACATTTGGCACACCAACCCAGGATTCAACCATTGATTATTTATTCATTTCAGAACCCTTAAAAAAAGAATCTGCGACGTAGGAATTAAGTATTTTAATTTGAGTGATCATGCTGCCATTATTGGTGAGTTGGAATGGGTAGGAATCCATCCAGAGCAGTCTAGACATGTCAAACCCACAATAGCAAGGAATAATATCCTTAAATGGGCCACAATAGCAAAGCATACATTGTTCCTGCTTTGGTTGCAAATAATCAAAATTATATTATGACTTGCCTAGAAGCGGAATCTGATCCTACCCAGGTAACCATAGCTTTTGAATCAATACTATCTGAGATTAAAAGCCTCCTAACTAGAAAAAAATCCTACTGCCAAAATCTCAGGCCCTAGATGGTTTGACCAAGCTTGTACCAAGTCCCTCTCAGTTTTACATCATGCTCTCAGATCTACACCTAGAGACATGGAATTAGTCAAACTTCTCTGCCTAGGCTATAAAGAGGCCAGGAAGATCAGAATCAACACCTTATAGGAAGAAGCATGGGAACAATTGCATCTAGCTGCCATCTCTAATAATGCCAGGGACTTCTGGAGAGTTATCAACACTCTCTTTCTTAAACCATCTACAGCCCAGAGTCTGGAATATCGTGTGGATAAGGAATCTTGGGTTGTATACTTTTCCTCAATATTTGACCCTAAAGCTGAGAGAGCAATTGTGAGAAGTTGGCCTAGTATATGATGTTCACTATTCTAGTGAGCACCTTGCACCAGTCCAAACAACCCTTATGGTGATGGTTGTAAAGTCAACCTTATAGACCAGCTATCCTAGTGGTAGTTCTCAACAGAACAGAGAAGTGTGGCTCAATGGTTAGAGCGGCAGACCCTGATGCAGAGGTCTAGTCCGGGACCAGGGTTCAATTCCCCGCCTCGGCGGGTCTTGGGCTCAAAAAATTCCACGGACCTGATAATTCTCGCCTCGGTGCCTATTCCAATCATGGAGTCCCACTCTGCAACTCTGGGCAATAGCTTGCTTAATCTCCACAACGGCCCCCACAACGCTAAGGATGCCTGGCCTTCACCCTGGGGGTGCCCAGTAGTGGACGCCTCACAGGGAAAGCCAGGACGGGTTCCACAGCGGTATTCGCACAAGCGCCTTGAGACCCTTGCGGGTGAGTAGTGCGCTATACAAGTATCAATTTACAAGGGTGTAGTAGGGTTAACCCTGGGAACTGAGATGGACTCTGGCCTAGTCAGAGTACCAACTCAAGCTGTCCTTGTCTGTGATGTGGACATGGCTATGTCCTCTACTGTGAGCCCCAGTAACCTGGGAAAGTACAGACAGACTATCAATGATAAAGTGGCTCAGGCCTACGGGGGCACATGTGCCAGTGTCACCATGGTGACGCCTAACTTTGTGGATCCTGGACAGATCATACTAGGTGATAATTACCTAGTGAACAATGCTAGCAATGTCAATCCCAACTCTTTCAAAGGGTACCCCCACCACAGGTTGTGGTATAAGGGGGCCTTTGTAGTGCCACCTGATTTGCCACTGGCTTGGCAGGTGACACAGGAGCGACAAAACTCCTTGGTGTCTTCTGATATGTGTGGCCAGTGAAAATGAAGGGCAAGTCTTGTTCTGGCCAAGATGTCCTGCTAGGGGAATGTCATGGGCTAAGGTAAGAAGGAAGCCCCTAAATATCTAAGGTATGACCAACCTCCTGGAAGCATCAAGCTTGGGGTCTCTAGCCTCTGAATGAAGGAGCCCTTCATCCCAATACACTCTATGGGTACCTGCAGCATTCCCAGCAGCCTCCGCAGCAGCTTGCTGTCTGAGGGGTTCAAGAGAGGGGCAGTCCAGCTGCGCCTGCCTCAGGTCTGCCCTTGAAGGTCCCCCTGTCCCAAGAAACTCAACCTGATCAGGCTCAAGCTCTTCTAGGACAGTTCCTTCTTGGGTCTCACTATCAGCTTCCGCAGAAGGCTGATCCTCATTCTGAGGTAGGGGGGAAGGCACTGCCTTAACCCTACTGCTCTTTCGCTTGGTAGACAACTGGTCCATAGTTTCAGGATCCAGTACCTGTTCAGTTTGGCACTTTTTGACCTGTGACCTGGTCACAGCAAGGACATGTGCTGATATGCCCAGCAACTCTGCATAAGTCCTATACTCCACTTCAGACCAGACTGAAGATTCTAGATCATTGCCCAACAAACATTCTACAGGGAGGTCTGAACTTACAACAACTCTTTTGAGGCCAGTTACCCCTCCGCAGGAGAAATTAACAACTGCCATACTATGGGTGGTAGTGACATTGCTAGCATTGATCACTAGGTAATTGTCACCTAGTATAATCTGTCCAGGGTCCACATAGTTAGGCTTCACCATGGTGACACTGGCACATGTGTCCCTGTAGGCCTGAGCCACTTTATCATTGATTAAAGGTGTCTGTCTGTACTTGCCCAGGTTACTGGGGCTCACAGTAGAGGACATAGCCATGTCCACATCACAGACAAGGACAGCTTTAGTTGGTACTCTGACTAGGCCAGAGTCCATCTCAGTTCCCAGAGTTAACCCTAATACACCCTTCTGTTGAGAACCACCATTATTAGCTGTACTGGGGGGGACAGTTGCCTTAGGGGCAATGGTGGCTGGAGCTGCCTCCTTTTTGGAGCAATCACTTGTCCAGGTAGTATTACTTTTACAAACATTGCACCAGGGTTTCCTTGGATCTTCTTTTTTCTTGGATTTCTTGGAACCCCCCCCATTAGAAGCTTTTTGGGGACCTGGAGAAGACTTCTGGTCTTTTGCTTTCTGATCCCCACCCTTTTGGTCTTGCTTCTTCTGATCACCACCTTGGTTCTGGGTTTTCTGCCTCACCCTGGTTCTGACCCATTTGTCCGCCTTCTTCCCCAATTCTTGGGGAGAGGTCAGATCAGAGTCAATCAGGTTTTGGTGCAACAACTGGTTCTGACAATTATTAAGTATTTGTTCTCTCATGATCAAATTATACAATCCTGTATAGTCCTTAACTTTACTGCCCAGTAACCAGCCTTCCAGAGCCTTAGTGGCACAATCCATAAAGTCAGTCCAGTCCTGAGTCTGTGTCTTCTGGGTGTCTCTGAACAGCAACCTATACTGCTCAGTGGTTAAGCCAAACCCATCAATCAGAGCACTCTTCAGGACAGTGTAGTTGTCAGCATCCTCATCACTAACTGTGAGGAGCGTGTCTCTTTCTTTTTCTGAAAAGGATAGCCATAAGATTGCTGCCCACGGACTTTGGGGTACCTGCTGTACTTTGCAAGCCCTCTCCAAAGCAGTTATCCACTTGTGGATGTCATCCCCACTCTTGTAGGGAGGGACAATCTTATTTAGGTTTTTATGGTCATAAGACCTCTCTCTATCCTTAGGGATAATGCTGCCACCAGTGGGTTCTAACCCACTTAGCGTTTGCTCTCTTGCAAGAGTAGGTCCCTCTTTGGCTAGGGCAAGTTCTTGCCTCTCAATCCTCAGATTGACTTCTTTCATTCTGGCCTGGTGTTCTCTCCTCTGAGGGGAAGTCATTCTCCTCTGAGCAGAGGCATCAGAGCCTACTGAGCCATTAGAAAGGTGAGATTCCCTGGATAGGGATCTCCTCCCTCTGGGCACAGAGTTAAACCTGTTTGGAGGTCTCAAAGGGGCTATGCCCTCTACAGCCCTATGCAAGCTTAGGTTGACCTGGTTAAGTTCTAAAACCTGGACCTGGTCAGTGCCATCTTCCTCTTAAGCATCCTCATCGACTTCACTATCATCAACTAGATTGTGGCCAGGGGAATCTTCTGCTGAGGGCTGACCCTCTTCTGCACTGCCTGAAGGACCTGGGTTAGCTGCTTTCATAACATCAAACTCCTCTAGGATCTCTATCAGTTGCTTGAGGGTAGGGTTTGACCCTTGTTTTAAATTCCTAGTCGTACACAAGTGCCTTAACTCATGGAAGGTAAAGGTATCATATCTAGAAGGTGCCCTCAGGGGGTCAACTTCGACTGGGAGAGATCCACTAGGTTCTGTTCTCAGAGACATGATCTAGTGAGGTGTGCTGTGTGGACCTACCTACACTAAGTGTTATCTACTAAACCTCTCTAGGAGTTGTAGTCAGGGTATGCTAGGCCCTTTACTCTACAGCAACTAAGTTCAGTAGAACTTAAGTATTTTAGACTTGATTTATATGTACCTCTAGGTACCTTGATGTGATCTTTCAAATGATATTTCAAGAGTATATGGTAAAACAATCGGCAAGCTCTTATCCCACCGCTGCCACCAATGTGAGAAGTTGGCCTCGTATATGATGCTCACTATTCTAGTGAGCACCTTGCACCAGTCCAAACAACCCTTATGGTGATGGTCGTAAAGTCAACCTTATAGACCAGCTATCCTAGTGGTAGCATGGACAAAGCAGTCTTAGGGTAATACTTCAGAGAGCATGTGAAGCCAATTGTTTTACCAATTACAATCCCTTGAATACCAAATGAAAGGACACCACACAAGGTATATATCAAATATATATGTATTTATTACTAACACAACCCCTCTGCACTCTTTATGAGGTCACAGTTCATGATACAGCACAAGTTACTCAATAAGCATACTATAAGTTGCACAAATACAATTCTTCCCTAGGGGCCTCACGAACCATATATTAAAGAAGTGGTATAAGCACCACTTCAGGAAAGGTGAGTAGGCCTTGGAAATTGCTGGGGCTACGCTGATCAACCAAAGGAATGGAAGTAGGAGACCCACAGGATGCGTGTGCAGTGTCTAAACACACACGCGAGTTACCATAGAGAATCAATGGGAACGTAAAAGTTACAAAGTAGTTTATTTCGGACATTTCCAGGTGGACTACGGGAAAACCCTGTTAATCTAGGACACTTGGATAATTATTACCCACGGGAGCACCGGAGTACTCGAGTTACCTCACCCAGGGAAGCCGGATGCATAGGTGTTCTTTCGTGTCGGGTTTCGTCGATCAATCCTATGGAGAGCTGCAAGAAAGTGCTGCAAGCGACCAGGAGGAAGATGTCCGAATGGATTCAAGGGTGGATCGGAGCAGTGAAGAACCTGAAAGCAGAGGGGACAGAGTCTGGGTCACTAGCCAGTGACCAGGAAGGAACCAGGCGATGTCGAGATGCAATCAGGTGAGGATGTGAAGCTTGTCTCCGCAGCCATGTGGACCAGGAGGCGTCGACGACGACCAGGAGCTGGATATGGACTGTCCCACGAAGGATCTAGCTGTTGGCGGTGTCGGTATCCGGATTGGACCCAACAAGCCTTGGCAAAGGAAACCCACGCAGGGAGGGAAGATCGGCTTCTGTTCAGACCAGCACGGTCTGGGGAGCTTCCCCTTTACAGGAAAGTAGGAGCAAGCCCGGAGCAACCAGGCAAGCGGTGTTGTTTCAAAAGGATGTCTTCAGGAGGGCCACTAGCCAACAGGCTAGCAACCGCGAAGACGCGTCGAGGAGACATGCAAGCGCAGGCCCCACGCGGCACTCGTGGAGTGTGGAGGGCTGAGCTTCGGTGCACTTACTGCTCGGGTTGAGGCTTATCAATCCCCAATACACAACTTCGAGGACACCTTATAAGCTGCACAAGTAGCAAAAAGCAGGTACTGCAGGATGTCCGGGCCCACGTCTCTCGTGTCGGCCATGATTCTCATCTTTGCTGTGGATGTGGGTCGGAGTCAGAGAAGTCTGGAAGTCCAGAGGCTGCGTCGCTAAGTCTTCGGGATCCGGCTGGAGCGTCGACAAAGCAAACAGGCAAGTTACTGTTGGTGCCTGTTTGCACAGGGTGGTCACTCCTTGACCACAAGGGAGATGTCTTCAGTCTTTCAGTCGATATGGATCGTCGAAGGTTCAAGAGTTCCTGTCAGAGTTTCTTTCCAGGATAAATCTAAAGTCTCTAGACTCAGCTCCTATCTTTATACCAAATTAAGGGGCCGGATTACCTGCTAGGTCCCTCCTGTGGGTGGAATCTGGGAAGGGGGTGGTTACACCCCTTTCCCTTTGTCTAGTTTTGCGCCAGAGCTGGGGCTGGAGTGCCCCAGCAACTGCTTTGAACCAGGCTATGCGTGGAGCACCTTGTGTGCCCCAGGCAGTGTCTCATTTCTTTCAACCCACCCTGCCCCAATACACTAAAGTCTGTCGAGGGAGGTGCTAGCACCTCCCAAGGCAGGAAGCCTATTGTCCAGGCCTCCCCTGCCGGAGTTTCGTCCAGCAGCAGGAGGTCAGACTCGTGTCTGTGGCAGCAGCATCCATTTTGTGATGCTGAGGCTTTGTTTAACTTTAACCGGGTAAAGTAGAACTTACATGTCTTCTCCCTCTAGAAGGGTGTAATGCTACCCCCGCCGCCAGAACTGGCCGGGGGAGGGGGGGGGGGTAGTATTCCAAAGTGTATGACACCTTACACAACATGTTTTGATAAAGCCAAACCAAAGTTAGCAATAACCGCGAGGATTATAATGCACTTAAGAGTATATGGTATGGCTATATCATAGAACAGCAATAAGGACATGTTCCGAAAGCTGCAGACAGGCTCAGCTCATGCTAGAGCACCATCTCACATAAAACCAAGCACTCTGCCTCCAGGATTGTTCAGGCCTGCCATAGGAGTGACTTATAGGTATATATGTGTCTATATACAAGGGTAGATATAGGAATAATATATCAAAGCAAGGGGTGATTACACAACCTTGTCCAAGCTGAGTGATCAGCCTGTGGTGTCAGTTTGGATGGCCAGCCAGGGGTGGCATAATACATGCTGCAGCCCCTGGTAGGCCTAGGATGCACCTATGCCCTGGGTACCTATGGTACACTGTACAGGGGCTCATAAAGGTGACCCAATTGGAAATGTACCTAAAGTACATGGTATGAATTTAGAGAGAGAACAGCTGGGCTGTAGGTCTGATTAGCAGGCCCACAGCCACACTAAATTCGAAAAACCAGTGTATCAGGGCAAAAAGTGGGAGTGACCATAGGAAGTAGACCCTACTCTCCTACAGCGACTACCCAGCGGGCAGCTATCTCTCCCTCCACTAAAACTTCATTGAGGCCCTTATGCAATGCTTCAGTAATACAACCCCCAGCCCGGATGTTACTCCATTAGATTTCTTTGCTGAGCAGCCAGACTTATGGGGACCGGTGTTGACTAACTTTTTAACCGAGTCGCTAGAGTGGGTCCACCAGACTCATGGACGAAATGTATTTTAATCCCCATCCACAAGAAAAGAGATAAATCTGAGAATAAAAATTACAGACCAATTTCTCTTCTGGACAGTTACGCTAAGCTTATGGGTCCAGTTCTATTGAACAGACTTGAGGAATGGGCAACCAGTAATAACATTTGATCCCGGTCCAATACGGTTTAAAACCGGGGATGGGCACTCAAGATCAGTACCTCAATTTAAGTCCATTAATCGCCAAGTAACCCAAGCCAAGCAGGGCAAATTATACTTGGTATTTATGGACTTATCTGCAGCATTTGCCTGCGTGGCACATCACCATCTATGGATGGTAATGAAGGAAATGGGTATCGCCGAGGCAAATATTCTCTTTAAAAGGCAGCTTTATTCCTCGGCCTGTGTCCGATAAGGGAGGCAGTGAGAGTGCACCAGGGCGTTTCCAATCAACAGGGGCATTTGACAGCGTTGCGAACTGGCCACATTTCTTTTTTCCATCTATACTAATGGGGTAGAAGCTCCCCTATTGGACTCAGCACCAGATGTCCCCAAGATTAACAATGTACGCACCCCAATCCTCCTCTACGCAGATGATGAGGTGTTAATTGCCCGCACAGGCCTAGCCCTACAAAAGTTACTAGAGATATATGTAAAATTTATGTGAAATTTGGATTTAAAAACCAACAGGATCAAGTCCTTCATTTTAATTACCCGACGAAAGGATAGGAAGGCTCAAAGCTTTCTTATAGATGGCAAAAAGGTAGGCTAAATCGATGCCATTTTTTATCCAGGGGTGACCTTTGACAGACAACTAACTTCGTCTAATATGATTACTACAAGGGGCTTATTGCTAGAAAAAAGTATAATCGCCTTATATTCCTTTCCAAAAAAATTAGGAGTGAAACCTATTGTTATGGTGAAAAAAGTCTACAACGTCAAATCTGTTTCAGTAGCAACTTATGGGGCAGGCATCTGGGATTATTCGAACTCCTCGGCTCTCCAGATTATGGAGGATACCTTCAGGAAAAAACTAGTAGGCCTCCCCGTGAGTTGCTCAAACTTTATGTCACACATATATAAATGATATCATTAGCCTGGCACCAATCATTTTATGGCATTCTATCTGGAGAAGAGATTATATTCTTATCACTCAGAAGTTAATAGAAAATTGACTCTCTCTGGAACATGCCCACGGGATTCCCTGAACAAGATGTATCAAAAGTAGTCTCTCCTCCAATTGGCTTAGACCACCTATTTGTTTTGCCAAGTGATTGCTCTAAAATATCAAAACAGGAGATTAAAACTCGATTTCCCACATGCAGGGCAAATTAAATATTTAAAACGAATTGTTTAAAAGTGTCAGTAAAATCTTGTCCAGACTTGTCCAGGAAGGAACATCCTCATATTTATTTACAGTGACAAATTTACTTCACAGGTCTCACCTACTCAGTGCGCATGCACTGCATAGGAGACCTTTAGCTATCGTGCAGCTCTTTTTACAAAGCACATACTTGTGATTGTGGTGGCATACGCCTTGCGGGAGTGCGCCACAAGCACGAATATGTGCTACCAAAAAGAGCAGACTGCTATCCCCAGGCCACTGGGGGCGCACCACTCACGGGCTAATTAACTTTCGCAGCCGCGGGTCTGCGCTTGTGTTTCAGTGCTGGTTGATTTAATGTCTGTGTCTTTTTGTGCTGTACACAACCCAAAAACCTTTCACAGCAAAGCAAGTGTGTGTAATACACACCAGAGAGAGGTTTTTTTTTTATACACAACTCTAGTTGAAAGGATTAAATGTGTGGCCCTTTCTCATGAGTGGATAGATTTGTGCATGCTAATAACAAAGCCTTCCAAAGCTCTTAAACCAAATTTTAAGCGGAATAGAAAAATAGGGAGCATTTACAGAATCCGACTATCTATGCAAAGCTACGTGGCAGCCATCTCTTGCTTTTTAAACATGGGAATTGAGCAGATGGGAAGACGACAGTGCCGGAGGTTTTGGGGCGGTTCCTGCAATCTCTTGAAAGCACACGGCTCTCCCTACCTTGTTCTGGAGAATAAACCAACATGCATCGGAGCCTGGATCCGTGGGCCAAAGCAAGGATGTCTCGCCTTTGCAACTTCTGCCTCACAGACGCCCATAAACCCCCCGGGCCGTCAGAGGGGTATTGGGTTGCAGGTCACCTTTGATTCCAGCGGCCGTGGCCACTCCTAGGCCCCCGACCTCTGACCCGTGGAAGACCACAGGGGATGAGCCGTGTAAAACATATCTGAGCACAGGGGTGCTTTGTGCGAGCTTTACGCACGTGCAACGTGCCACTCACCAGCATCGCGGCCATGGGTGGAACATTTTATTGACATCTGCGTTGCTTCAGTGACCAGAGGGCCACTGGTGTTTTAAACCCGCAGCATTTGTTGTAACACCCACGTGGGGGTCAGTCACCGACATGTGCCTATGACAGGCCCCACCCACATGGTTTAAAACCACAAGGTTTCTCGGATGAAATCCTCACACCAGGAGATTAAGTCTCAGAAAAAAGGATGACAAAAAGTCAAAAAAGGCCAGTCAAAAAATGACTGAGGGGTAGCTTAATCAGGATCAGCGCTATCTAGCACAGAAAGTAAATAAATGATGTAAATGCGCCGAGGTGGCGCCTATATAGGTACAGCACACGTCACTTCCAGCACTGCTGATGAGGAGCTGAACAACACCACATACCGTCGCACAGGGGTACTGTTGGAAAAACATAGGGATCCATTCTAACGCTTGAGGATATTCAAAGGTGAGGCATCTGAGGCTAGAAGTCTTCATCAGATAAGATATACTCACCATTATGCCTGTTAGAGAACAATTCAGCTATACCACCCACAGCAGAGTTGAAGGAGATTAAGCAACTGGTAAAAATACAGTCACATAATTTGTAAGTATTTGAATGAAGAATGCAGTCTTTGTTGGAGATGTACCCTCGCCCAGCACCCTGCTTGATCCCTCTTGGGGAAAGCTCAATGGAGCATCATCGATGGTACTCAGCATGGGGGGGCAGGGCTCCTCCCCAAAACAGTACAGCAACAGAGAGCAGGGCCACCAGGCATCACAAACCCTCTGAAAGGAATCAAAACCCTGAATTTAGCTTTAGACCCTAATCATTCTGTTCATTATTCTGTTTTACCTGCATCCCCTGAATAACTTTCCCTTGATTACAAAGGAGATGCTAGCTAGCCTAGTAGCGAGGGTAAAATCAGGCTCCCATGTGGATCCCTGCCCCCCGAGGATTTTTAAGCTAGCTATGCCAGGGATGGAAAAGGATGTTCTCAATCTTCTAAATAAATCTTTGGAAACTGGACAAGTTCCGGCTATGATCAAGGAGGCCAGGCTGATTCCACTGCTTAAGAAGCCAGGGGCGGATACTAAAATTTTTAAGAATTTTAGACCCTTCTCCCAATTACCCTTTTTAGCAAAGGTTCTGGAACAGCATGTGCTGACATACCTTTCAAAGCACCTGGAGACCAATGATTTTCTAGAGCAAAATCAGGCTAGATTCCGGGCTCATCACAGTACGGAGCTGGTGATGGTGTCCATTCTGGACAAACTGAGGTGTAGAGCTGATAAGAAGATCCCTGGGGCCCTGGTGCTCCTCGATCTCTCCGCGGCTTTTGAAACGGTATGTCATCGTCAATTGCTGTCGCGTGCGAGAGACATGGGCATCGGGGGGCCTGCTCTAGGTTGGCTTACCTCTTTCCTGCAAGATAGATCGCAGAAGGTGCCGCTGTCGGACCTAGTATCAACATCAGCGGCCATCACCTGTGGAGTGCCGCAAGGTTCGGCTCTCTCGCCGCTCCTTTTTAACATCTACCTGCAGCCTCTGATTTCAGCCCTCAATCAGATGGAATGTCAGATTTTTAACTATGCTGACAACACGCAGATCGTCATTCAAATAGAGGATTCTCCAGGAGCACAAACCAGGCTGCATAACATCTTAAGGGTTCACGGTAAACTGGATGTCCGCCAACTCCTTGAAGATTAATCCGGATAAAACCGAGGTGCTGCCTATAACTATCCAGTTACAAAAGGGGGTGGTGATGAACAGAGTGTCTGAATTGAGCAGACCACTCTTACCCAGTCCAAAGATCAGGGCTTGATCCATCACCGTTATTTATCTCACTGCCCCATCCCAGCTCAGAACCTGGCTATATGCAAATCAGTCTGTCCCTGGCCCAGTGCATCATGGGAACAGGGCAGACTAAACTACCAAGCCAATTCTTTACCAGAAAGGAGACAAGCTACCGGGGACCGGTTTCTGGCATTTCAGCCTCTTCGGCCCGGCTTGCTTGAATCCTGATGGAGCAGTGAGAAAGGGACTCATGTCTGAGTATACCCTGCCACACCTATAGTGGCCAAAATCGATTTACAAAAGGGGGTGGTGATGAACAGAGTGTCTGAATTGAGCAGACCACTCTTACCCAGTCCAAAGATCAGGGCTTGATCCATCACCGTTATTTATCTCACTGCCCCATCCCAGCTCAGAACCTGGCTATATGCAAATCAGTCTGTCCCTGGCCCAGTGCAGTCCCTCACCACCCCTTGTTGTAAATATAACTATCCAGGGCAGCCCTTGGAATGACGGGTTTTGGCCCAAGGAGTTGGGCAGGACGCCGGAACCAGCAACCGTGGTGAAAAGCCTGGGAATCCATATTGACAGCAATCTGTCTATGAAAAAACAGGTGTCTGTGGTGGTAGGCACATGTGTTGGTCTTCTGAGACAGCTTCGCAAGATCTCTCATCTGCTGTCGTTTTCTACGCTTAGAAGTGCTGTGTCAGCTATGATCTTGGGACGTTTGGACTACGGCAATGCGCTGCATATAGGGTTGCATCAGGGACAGCTTGCGAGGCTTCAGATAGTAATGAACAATGCAGTGAGGCAGATTTTAAAGAAGCCCAGGAAAACACATGCTTCACCTCTCCTGCGTCAGTTACATTGGCTCCCTGTTAGACAGAGAGCCCTGTTTAAAGGATTGTGTATCACACATACGGCACTCTATGGTAACGCGCCCAGATACATTAAAACCAGACTATCTGGCTACATCCCTGCTAGGGTGCTGCGGTCCTCTGAAGCCACGTTCTTGGTTAATCCACGTTTCCGCCTGTCCACTTTGGGCGGGCGGGCGTTCTCCACTCTGCTTCCTGCAGCATGGAATAGACTACCAACCAATCTCCGCAAGGAATCAAATTTGCTGCCCTTCCGCTGAATGCTAAAAACCATACTCTTTCGGGAAGCGTGGGGTGTGTTGTAAGTTTACTATTTGCTTTCGGTAGTGCTGGTTTCTTTTTGTACAAGCGCTTAGAGACCCTGGGGTGATAATGCGCTATATAAATGGAAATACAATAAAATAAAATAAATAAATCTCACCCGGAAACTGTAAAGCATTATTATTGTGTACAAAAGGACATTTTTTATGACGCTGTTTAAATGTGTGGTTAAAGTACATGTATAAGTTGCACATTTATCTGGTAAATAATCTACAGTTTGCTTTGAAAAAGGTCTAAATGCGGTCTGACTTGGATATTTTGCAGGAAACTCAGAGCAGCAGAGGATGTTCCAAACTTAGATTTGTATAGGTTGCGTGACTGCTAGAGTCAGAAAAACAGGAAAGCTGCACTCTGATAAAGTGAGTGATTATGAACTAGCAGAAGAGGTGGGAAAAACAGAAAAGCACTAAGATTTTTCTATTGTAACTTTTGTATTGGAGTTCTGGCTGTTTGCCAAAAATAGTATTATAAGAATTGACTTGCAACAGGTATAATTGGAGACTGACTTGTGATTCTCTTATGGTGCGGTCACTCTCCCAGCTGTTTTATTTTGTGCATATGCAATCAACTTGCTTGTCCTCCCTTTGTTGCAGATGTGGTGATTAATGATTTAAGCTACATAAAGGATTTTTACTGAAACCTCTATCCTCAATGTTATCAATGATCACAACATCAGGGGGCACACTAAGATTCAAAGACCCTTCATGGGACGGCAGAACCACCCTCAGAAAATTAGGTAAGAAAAAAGATGGGTGCAAGGGGATCCACAAATGCCATGCCAGCACTCAAAATGTCCCCGGGGCCACAGCGTCCGCTCACCTGAGTATCCAAGGGTCCCTTCAGTCAGAAAACGGTCACCGCAGGCCACCGTTGCCCCCCTTGCCAGCCCTCGCCAAGGGGGGCTCCCTGAGGCATGCTCCAGGGGCCACAGCAGCTCCAGGGCTCATCAAGTCAAGCGTCTCTTGGGCAGCAAAGCATTGATTAAAGCCCCAGTGAGACTGGATAGAGATCAGGAGAGCGAAATATTCTGCGGGACACCCACGGCTGAACAAGAAGAGAGGATGGGTCGCCAGCATCAAAAAGGGACCCCAACGCTCCTACCTCAAGACCAAAGGTCCTGTTATGCAGGAGTGGGCCTACCATTTACTGCCTCCCCTGCAGCTGGTGCTGTGAATGAATGTGCTGTACTACAAAGTAGGAGGGGATGTCCGATCTGGAGGGCCCCTCTTCTGAGAAATGAAGGGGGTAGTGGGGGGCACCCCCGTCGCTGCCATACCATCCTGGAGCACAGAGGTCGAGATTACCACTTAGATTGCACCCTCTCCACATGCATGTTCAGCAAGCTCTGCAGTCCAAGCTCAACAACGAAGCCGCCATTTTGGGTGTGACCTCAGAACGACTGTCTCCTTGGCCGATGAAGCAAATCCAGATCCTCCATGCACCTGCTGTTGTCCCCGACTCTCCAGCTCTCTGGGGGCATCCAGAATTGCTATAGATGCCGGGCGTTGCAGCCAATAGAGGCCAGGGACTCATGGGCTAGAGAGGAGCTAGAGCACCGAACTGCCCATGGCCTGGCGGCTGGCCCGGCCTCAAGGAGGCACCATTACGTTAGCTGACCATTCGAGAATTAGAGGACTTGCCACATTGAGCTCAGGAAAATTAGAAAAGGCATGGTTGAGAATGTGACCGGCTGAGTGGGTAGAGGGCTTGGCCAGCTAGTAGGCTTAATTGCAGCTAGATTGGCGATAAGGGTCTTAGAGATAACTTAAGTCTGCCATAGTGGTGAAATTGGAAAAGTTTAGGGCATAAGGAGTAATAGCCTCAATAAGATTAGAGTGAATGTTATGGTTGGGGACAGGATTGATACATAAGTGCCCTTGAGGCTGCTGATACCCTAAGAGAAATATAAGACACATAATGAAGAGATAGAAAAGAAATGACATAGCTGAAATGGTGATTTAAAGCTATTATCAAGGCCTCCTCCAAGCAATGTGGTATGGTCTAGTTTAAGGATTGAGTAATCTTCTAAGATCACAACAGGGATGTCCGGTATTGAGGACTACTTAAGCTTTAGGTTCAGTTTAGGAGCTTTTCAATCTTGCTCTACCATAGACAAGCTCTATAAACCCATTTGAGCAGTTACTTCACAAAACCATTAAATTGGTACCAAAGAAAAAACAATGTTACTAATATTTAAATAGCATTTTTCCCTCCGTAACTATTTTCCGTTTTTGCATTTCAACAAAAGGCTATAAAGAATCAACTAGAGTAAACGTATGAATCTTGGCTATGCAAACGTTTCAAACAAATTGTTCCTTATTGGCAGTGCCAATGACATAGAAGATGCATCAAAATAATAGCATCAAGAAATTCTTAAGATCTAGTTACACAGCATCAGATGTTTCAAATGAAAGTAAATTAATCCATTTCTTTGTTGCGATTCTAACTGTTTAAATGAAATGCATAACAGAAATAGAGCCCACCGATGTTTACATTGTTTATTTCGCAACCTTTCATTCCAAATTAAAGCAGCAGAAAGAAGGCAGGAGTTGGTTCTCATAAAATAAAACAAAAAAATAAATGTACCTCTACAACAAAACCCAAATCACGGATGTAGTCTCGTTCTGTCTCAACCAATTCCTGCAGAACATAGCTAAAAAGAAGAAAAATTAGACAATCACAACCTGTTCCTTTGTAGTAATCAAGGTACTCCACACCTTATTTCTACATTGAGATTACTATTGGCAAAAAGTATTACATTTCAGCACATATGAGAAGAACTAGGGATAGCTATTAAAATTATAAAATAAACATGAAATACAAAGACAGTTTAGACAATCATCATTAACGGTGAACCATACATACTGCTATTTGGAAAGAAAAATATAAAACCTACCCTGAGTGGTTGTGTGGTCAACGAAGCCCCGAAAGGCATGGATAAATAATCAATAAATAGAAATAGCTTGGGAGTACGAAGTCAGAAACAAGCAATTAGGGAGGAGAAAAAAGTCATTATTAATTCATTCGATTTACTCATTTCGTGAACTTAAATACATGTTCAGACACTGAATATTATCACAAATATTCTTTGAGGAATGTCCACCAGGATCAAATTACAATCTATACACCCCTCTCCACTCTTTTTTCGCGACACTGCTTCAGCAGAGGGTAGGCATAAATACCTCGAGGATATATACATGTCCATATTACCTATTGATGGTCGCCAGTAGGTAGTTCTAGTTAGGACCTAGCTTCCATAGGAAAAGCGTTTTTTGTATTGCTAATAATTTTAGTGCGGTTTGACAAATCTTCATGAAGTGTTGACAGCCATCCTGGGACTTTGGAATCAGCCTGAGTCCCCAAAAAAGCAACACAACAAAAGAATCACAAGGAGGCAGGGTAGTCATACTCTGACCCCTTAGGCTCCCAAGGCCTGGAGGTGGGGTTCCACAGGGAATCCGCTTAGGGTCAAAAACGTTTTTTTTGTAAACTTTAGCTGCAAATTCAAGGAGGATCCACAGCAAAATATTCTTGTTTCAAAAAGCGCCCCCCCCCCCCCCCACACTTTTTTTAATGCACCTATGGTGGGCCAGGTCTTGGGTGTATTCATAAATATGGGGACCCTGGGGTAGAAATCAGGCCAGGGCGAAGGGCTGGGTTACCCCTCCCCATTTTAAAAGCTGGTGGGTCCTAGGGGATGGGGTACCCAGGGCGATAAATGGCCTTGTGAGAGGAATACATGCTCCCTTTCACCTTTAGAATATGACCAGACCTCGGATGTTGGAGTCCCAGGGGCCCAAATCAGCACAGGGAGGGGGGCTGTATGCCCCACTCCCTCATATAGCGCAGGACCCCTGGGGATGGGGTCCCGAGGGGGCCAACCTCTCCCTTCCTAAAAATATGTTCTGGTCCGGGGCCAAAATTGGCCCAAGGAGAAGGACACATGCCTGGTGTATTGGGTTCCTGGGGCTAACATTTGCGCAGGGAGGGTGGCTGTATGCTCCCCTCCCCATTAAATATAGTGCCGGACCCCAGATGATGGGCTCTCAGGGAGGGGGTCCACATGCCCCCCTCTCGTTATAAAATGCATTGGGCCCCGGGGGAGGCCAAAAGCAGCCCAGAGATGGCTGCCTTTAAGGGGCACGAGTTTGTTTCTTCACTAGAACTGCTTAAAGGGTCGGAAATTGTGGAAATAGGCCAATATGCTCCATGACGCATGCTGTGGGTTTGAGGTTTTTCGTCCCTATGAGGCTAGTCCAGGGTTT
The DNA here is from genome assembly GCF_964263255.1 of Lissotriton vulgaris. NCBI lineage: Eukaryota > Metazoa > Chordata > Amphibia > Caudata > Salamandridae > Lissotriton > Lissotriton vulgaris. The sequence goes on along the minus strand of NC_141691.1, from coordinate 1,080,914,734 downwards.
ATAGGCGCCATCCAGGATTTCCTGGGCACTGGGGTTCATGGTGTACTTACCTCAGCCACTTATGTGGCCTTTCCTTTTCCGTGTTCCCATGTCCTGTAATGGCAGCTGCAACACAATGCTGAACTTGTGGATGGTCAATAAACTGATTTGGTTCTGTGGTCCCAACTTTTGGTTGATGCAACAAAGTGAGAAAAAGCAGACTTGTCCAAGCCGATTTAAGATTTTTTTATTTTTACTTATAGGTTTACAGAGGTCTGCAAAACAGTGTTGACTGAACTCTGTGAATTAACAGTTAGGATAGCTCTAAAATGTAACCGCTTCTTGCACAAAACAGAGCGCATTTGAAATTCTATATTCTGGAAAACTACTGAACAGATTTACACCAATCCAATCAAAATAACTTTGACTAAAAACAAGTTACTTACCTTCGGTAGCACATTATCTGGTAGAGACTATCTAGCTGCAGATTCCGTAACTTTGAATTTCCCAGGCGTCAGGCTGGATTTGAAACCTTTGCTGAGCAATACCCCTTGCGCGCGACGTTGGGTGGCTCCATTTGGCTCCGCGTGATGCCGTCCGTAGAGTTGGTTATGACGTCATGGTGCCTACATAGGGGTATTCCAACCCCAACCCCGGAAACAACGACATCACCCCTTCGCAAGACCTCTGCAACTCCCTCGCCTCCTACTTCCACAACAAGATCGCGGACATACACAACAGCTTCAGCACTCAACCGACGCACGCCACGACCGAACGAGCGCCCCCCACCACCACCCTCCGCGCCTGGACCCCGATCACCACCGAAGACACCGTCCGCACGATGAACTCCATCCACTCCGGATCTCCGACCGACCCCTGCCCTCACCACGTCTTCAACAAGGCCGACACTGTCATCGCACCCTACCTGCGGGACATCATCAACAACTCCTTCAACACCGCTACCTTCCCGGAGAGCTGGAAGCACGCCGAACTCAGCGCTCTACTTAAGAAACCATCAGCCGACCCCACCGACCTCAAGAACTGCCGCCCCATCTCGCTGCTCCCGTTTCCTGCAAAAGTCACAGAGAAGACAGTCAACAAGCAGCTGGCCGCCTTCCTCGAGACGAACGGATCCCTCGACCTCTCGCAGTCTGGCTTCCGGGCCAACCACAGCACCAAGACCGCCCTGATCGCAGCCACCGATGACATCCGAACCCTGCTCGACAACGGAGAAACAGCGGCCCTCATCCTCCTAGACCTCTCCGCGGCCTTCGACATTGTCTGCCACCGTACCCTAGTACAGCGCCTCAGCTACGTCGGAATCCAGGAGAAGGCACTGGAGTGGATCATCTCCTTCCTCGCCGGAAGGACACAGAGAGTCCGCCTCCCCCCGTTCAGATCAGAAGCCACCGAAGTCATCTGCGGCGTTCCTCAAGGCTCCTCGCTCAGCCCTACCCTCTTCAACGTCTACATGAGCCCCCTCGCAGCCATCGCACGCCAGCACAACCTCAACATCATCTCCTACGCTGACAACACCCAGCTGATCCTCTCCCTCACCAACGACCCCGCCACCGCCAGAGCCAACCTACACGAAGGGATGAAAGAGGTAGCCGAATGGATGAAGAACAGTCGCCTGAAACTGAACTCGGACAAGACGGAAGTCCTCATTCTGGGATCTTCACCCTCCGCCTGGGACGACTCCTGGTGGCCCCCCGCCCTAGGCAGCGCACCCAAACCGACAGACCACGCACGCAACCTGGGCGTCATCCTGGACTCCTCCCTCTCCATGACCAGACAAGTCAACGCCGTCTCCTTGACGTGCTTCAACATCTTGCGCATGCTACGAAAGATCTTCCGATGGATCCCCACCGAGACCAGGAAGACGGTCACCCAGGCCCTCGTCACCAGCCGCCTGGACTACGGCAACTCCCTCTACGCAGGAACCACCGCCAAACTCCAGAAGAGGCTCCAGCGGATCCAGAACGCCTCAGCACGACTCATCCTGGACATCCCCCGTTGCAACCACATCTCCGGACACCTGAGAGACCTGCACTGGCTCCCGGTCAACAAGAGAATCACCTTCCGTCTCCTCACCCACGCACACAAAGCCCTACACAACCAAGGCCCAGGATACCTCAACAGCCGCCTCAACTTCTACGCTCCCAAACGCCAGCTTCGATCGACCGGCCATGCCCTCGCCGCCATCCCCCGCATCCGACGAGCCACCACAGGGGGAAGGTCCTTCTCCTACCTCGCCGCCAAGACTTGGAACTCCCTCCCGACCCACCTCCGCCTGACCCAGGACCACCTCGCCTTCAGGAAGCAGCTCAAGACCTGGCTGTTCGAGCAGTAACGGACCCCCCTCCCCTAGCGCCTTGAGACACTCCGGGTGAGTAGTGCGCTATATAAATGCCTTGATTGATTGATTGATTGATTGATTGATTGATTGATAGGCACCAACTAGATGAGCGGAAGTCAGTGTTGTTTGTATTTTCCACAGCAGAAGTGCAGAGCCACGAAGTAACTGATGTAATTGCGTGCAAAACCAGGGCCCTGAAAAGCGGAATAACCCTAACCTTACAAAATCAGTACGCAAAGCGGGGAGGCATGGGTGGGGCTGTAAGGAATTTGCAGGCAGCTATATAGAGTCTCACCCAGATAATGCGTTACCGAAAGTATGCAACTTGTTCACCTGATAGAGACTTCTAGTGGCAGATTCCTTATCTTTGAATCAGATACCTGAGCCATTCCATCCAGGCGGTGGGTTGCAGACTTACATCCTGAACTAAAAAGTCTTGCAGGACTGAACGGGCAAAATGTCAGTCCCTGCGTACTTGCACATCAAGGCAGTAATGTTTCGCGAATGTGTGCAAAGATGCCCACAGATGTCTTGGACTGAGACACTCAGGCAAAGGCAGTAGTCGCAGCCTTTCCCCTGATGGAATGGGCTCTTAATCCCTCAGGGGGCTGCTTCTTTGCCAAGGCATAACAAATCTTGATGCAGAGAATGATCCAGCAGGAGATGGTCCTTTTCTGCCCTTCCCTTGTTTGCGCCCACTTACCACACAAAGAGTTAGTTATCCACCCAGAACTCTTTTGTGTGGTCAAGGTTGAACAACAACGCTTTTTTTGGGTCCAGTCGGACACGCTTTTCTTCCTTTGAGGGATCAAAGAAGGAGAGCAAAGCGATGGTCTGACCCAGATGGAACGGTGTCTTAACCTTTGGCAAAAAGGATGCCCTGGTGAAAAGCACCACTTTGCCCGGAAAAGACATAAGATAAGGAGGCGAGCTGGATAACGCCTACAACTCACTCACCCTCCGGGTCGATGTAATAGCCACTAAGAAGGCTAATGTACGAGTTACCTCCCTTCGGTAACAATGTATCTGGTACTGACGCTGTCTAGCTGCAGATTCCTTAACTTAGAATATCCCCAGGTGTCAGACTGGATCCGCAATATTTTTTTGCAGCAGCACCTCTGCGTGCCGGGGGATGGCGCCACACGACCCCGCCCTGACATCGTCCACGTACGTGACGTCAGTGAGGTCATATAAATACCTACGGGAGTACTGACGTCCGTTTTCTTCGGAGAAATTTTTCTGCGGCACAACGTGGAGCCACCAACAAAAACCGTGAAAGAATGAGAACAATGTGCGAAGGATGAAAAATCCATGAAATAAAGAAGACGGATGCTGCAAAACACCATCGTAAAAGACAGTATCAGACACTGTCTACATACAAGCGAAAAGCGAAAGTGGAACAAGGCTGTGTGCATGAACCCGGCAAAGTGAAGAGTAGACCTTTCCTAAAGTGCGAGCAACAAGGAAAGAACATCTCAACAGACAAAAATAGACTGTTATTACCATGTAGAACTGTGCTGTCCAACAAGGACGGAACACAGAAAGAACAGCAATTACTGCAAGAAGATATGAAAAGACCGGCACTTCCCTTATAATAATGGAAACCTGAAACAGAGCTTAACAGGTCTTTAAAGAAGACGACTATGTAGGAGACAAGAGCCCTTAGTCAATGGAAAAGGCGGGAGAAAGGGAAGGCAGCAGGAGAATAATAATAATAAGAAGAAGAATCTCTAGATGACAGTGAATGAAAGGCACCATCTTTACAGGAAGAAGCCCCTTGGAGGGAGTCAGCCGCATATGATAATTCCCAAAGGGGCACAACTATGTGAGCACCCTTGAAAGAAAACCAATGGCAACTGAAAGGAGGCAAGTGGAGAAGCCCACCTGGCAAAGTTCTCGGAGAACGGGGAGGATGGATGGGCGTTAAGGAATCTGCAGCTAGACAACATATCTACCAGATACATTGTTACCGAAGGTAAGTAACTCATACATCTGATAGAGATATCTATCTGCAGATTCTTAGAATAGATACCACAGCCGTACCCCAAAGGGGAGGTGGGCCTGCGACAGAAAAACAGGAAGTGCCCAAGCACTTAGGCGGCAACAGAGTGACGGACAACGGGGAAGGCTGTGGCAAGACAGCCAGACAGCAACCCAAGTAGCTCGGAAGAGCAAAGATAACGAGAGGCAAGGCATCCCAAAAATGCCAGACTGGAGCTACACCATACCCGTATCAGTATGAGATAGAGAAACGGCACCAGCCATATACCAGAACAAAAGAAAGAAAGAGAGAGTCCCGAACTAAGAAGGAAGAAGGACCACTTTCAGCTTAATGGCGCACCCTGTGGGCACCAACCAAGCTGAGGAAACCATGAAAAGATGCAACCAGAGCCTACCAGGCTAGCCCACGGAAGGAAAGCCGGAGAGGCTACAGCCCGGACCTAAAGGGCAAGAGGGAGGCACTTAGCACTGTTATAGAAGTACAGGCGGGAACAAGAAACACGCCAAGTGCACACCCAGTCAGCAAAGAGAGGACAGGGGCGAACAGTAACACTCCGAAGCACACTAAATCGGGCCACCTCTAAAATATGCACAGAGCAGACAGCCACCGAGACAATAAGGTGGTGTAGCCAAAATAAGCGTAGGACTGGCCAACCAGGAGCTCGAAGACTAAGGTGAGAACTAAGTCACGAAATACAGATAAGCAGGGTGCAGATCCTAGGACGACTGATATCAGAAGAGCTGTCCCACAAGCACAGTCGATATAGTATAGCGTGATACCTAATGAAAGGGTCATATCCAAAAGAAGTGGCAGCAGAGGTACCAGAGTGCCAATTGCTGTATAAATGTAGGAAAGAATCTCAGAATTCTAGTCCACATCCCCCGACTGGGAGTGAAAAGCAACCCTCATCCAGAAAGAGAGGTATCGTTCAGTATCTGAACACCAAGAGGAGAATAGTGTAAAGATGAGGAACCACCCGATGGAGTGGGACGCATAAGGGACCCTATTTCCGAAGATGCAGCAACGCAGTACACCTAAGTGAACTGAAAGACACCCTCCTGCCTAGGCAAAGGCAATCCCGAGTGCAGGACTGAAAAGCTCCCTAACACATAGAGACATAGGACCAGACCACGCAGCAGCGAAGAGAGGTGAGAGTGTAAGAAGAAGAATATCCATGGCAAATATATATATATATATATATTACCTACTGGCGGTCGCCATTAGGTAGTTATAGTTAGGACCTAGTTTCCATAGGAAATCCTCAACATTCTATTTGGAATAACTTTGGCCCTGGTTGAAGAATCTTAGCGAATTTCTCAAAGAAGATGGCTCGGTCCGCTGCGCTCCTTCCCTAAAAGTTTGGGGGGGATTGGTCAAGTGGGGGCTGAGATAAAAGGGGGGTCCCAAAACGTGTTTTCTCCATGTTATTTTCCATAGGACCTTTAGACTCGGCTACAGGTCGAACGGGTGAATGGATTTATAAGAAATTTGGCAAAACTGTACAGTCCGGCTCGCAGATTACGCTTTTTTTGGAATGGTGTAAATCCGTTCAGTAGTTGCTGAGGAAATTAAAGTTAAAGTCAATTATATATCTATACGCGCGCACACGTGCGCGCACCCAAACGGCTGCGCGCGCGAGCGGAATTTTGCTGCGTGACGTCTGTTAACGTTCGATTCAAAGGAAATCAGGAAGTGTTGACCGCCATTTTGTCATTGCGAGTAAATATATTGTTGATTTCAAAGCGTTGGAACATGGAAAGGGGAGAAGGTAGAGATTGTTTTGCTGCGTAGGTTTTCTCAGGGTGTGCAGTAAGGCCCTTAAAGGCGAAAATATATATATATATTTTTTTTTTAAAGTTGCGTGGTGCGCGCACTCGGTCGCGCACACCTTTTTACAAGAGTGTGAAAATGGAGATAAATCAGAAGTTTGAGTGCTTAGATATAAGGTGGCTCTGAAAAGAGCCATTGTGTTAATTGAGTGTTTTCTGCATTTATAAGTAAGTACCGATGCAGAGCCTGATGTTGCAGAGGAAGATTCTGTTTCCCTCATTCGTGAAATGAACACCGTCTCTCCTATAGACATCTTGCATGTGGTATCGCAAGTTGTTGTGGTAAATAGAACCCATGCTATAATCTCTGAGGAAAGCAGAAACAGATTTATTTACATGTCTCCTTGCTTTCTCAAATTGTGCACAATGTTGATTGGACCAATTCCATTTCTGTCTTTGGCATATATTGGAATATACCAAGGCAGATCGAGGAAAAAGTGTCATCAATTGTCGAAAGGTGTCTTTTAGAAGCATTTCCAGACCTACCCCAGTGATTGTGCCTAGATCGTTCCCACCACAGTGCACAATTATAAGGTCTGGTTCTGGGAGATGCATAAAAGTTTTCACCAATGGAATCAATTGGTGACATTTCAATCCTCTTTTGGCAATCCATGTTATGTGTACATTTGGTAAGCCGAGGTTGCAAATTCGTCTGCTTACTGCATATTTTTCACTCCAGTGAATATAACTGTGTCCTATTAGCCAGACCTTCATTTTCAAGGGATTTGTAGTCGTCCTCCGATCGGTTCTGGAAGTGGAATGGTAGTTAGAAGTTGAAATTCTAAATAGAGAAAAAGGAAGAGGCTGGGTGTGGTTTAAAAAATAAAAATGATTGGTTGATTGTAAGAAGTGGAGATTGAACAGTACGTTGCATGTTAATGTTTATGTTAAACGAAAAGTACTATTGGGTGTGAAAAAAAAAGACATGTAACAGAGCTGTGGATTGGCAGGTGTTTCTGGAGGGAAAACAGTGTTGTTACTTTGCTGTAGAACGTTGAGATATGAACTTTTGACCTGTGCCTTCAGCCAGGTGCAGAATGAGGTGTTACCATGGAAACAGCCAGAGATGGCAGTGGGTGATGGGTGACTTTTATGTGACATTGAAAATATTGTGAGGGAGAACCAACTGAAATGTAAATGCTTACATTACGCGCTCAGCGCCGCGCCCCGGATTGCTTCCGGGAAGCTGCGCTTCGCGCCTCGCGCACCGGAGCACTTCCGGGTGTGCTAACGCAGCGCGTCATATGACGGATTACGCAACAACGCGATACGTCGTTGGGGCTCCACCGGAACTGGTCGAATTGGTAGTCTACAGTGTTTCTGGATGTTTCAGACTGAAGCTGGCGTCAGCATGAGAGCACCCCGTGGCTACGTCGTGGCCATTCCGCGAGCAATCATGGCAGTCGCTCCCCACCGGAAGTCTGCAGGAGTCGGGGGCCTCGGTGACTCTTGTAGAATCTTCAAGGCTGAGGGGACGCTTTTGGGAATGGGGCTCATGCCCTAGCAGTCAAGCGTCCGAGTTCCAGGGTTGCCCAGAGCCATCCTTGCAGGCCAGGCCCAAGTCTGTGGAGCCGACCGCCATTTCCTGAGCTCCGTGGCAGCCGCCTGTCGCTGTATCGGAAGAGTGGGTGCAATTCAGCCGGATGGCGGGTGAGACGGTGTAATAGCAAGAGCAGGCCTAATTCAGCTGGCCGAGCGAGGCACTGTGCAGCAGGAGCAGGCGCAACTCAGCTGGCCGAGTGAAGCGCTGGGGTGTAGCTAACAAACCTCCACCTGGTGAGGTGGGAGAGGCTCGTTCGCGCCGCCTCTCCCTTCCAGTGCACCCCACGCCGTCTCCTGGCGCAGGTATATGTGATGGTCGGACCAGGGCACCGCAGGACGTGTCTTCAGGTCAAACGGATTGTGGGACAAGGTCCAGAATGGAAGAGGCATCAAAGGGCAAGAAGTTCCGCCTGACCCCGGGAGCCGGCCGCCTATGTCGGGGGCGATCTCAGGCCATACCAGGGGAACAAGACTTGGGGAGGGGGCAGGAGCCAAGCGCCCCCTCCGAGTCCGCGTTTCTTGGACCCTGAAGTATGGCACTCAACATCCAGAACTTATGACATTTGTGCAAGGCAGGGACATCGAAGCCTCTCAGGGACCAAGTATATCCAGAGTCCTTCCTACAGAAGGTGGTGGGGGTGGCGGCATTAGAAAGGCATCCCCCCACACAACTTGTCGGACCCTGAAGTATGGCACTCAACATCCAGAACTTATGACATTTGTGCAAGGCAGGGACATCGAAGCCTCTCAGGGACCAAGCATATCCAGAGTCCTTCCTACAGAAGGTGGTGGGGGTGGCGGCATTAGCAAGGCATCCCCCCACACAACTTGTCGGACATGACCTCTGGATGTACTGGGTGTTCAATTTCAGAATTGAAACTACTAAGAAGCAATTAGAAGTGTTGTTTTCATGTTGCAGTAGGCTGCCATGTAAATAGTTATTTAATAAAACGTTTTATCCTGTTACTTTGCTGGTGTGTTGTATATATTTATAATATTTGCATAGTGTTTGTCGTTATTTTGGGCGGGGTGGGCGGCGGAGCCGAGCTGTCTTGCAGCCATCATGGCGTCGAGCTCGGTTCCTCTCTCTAGTTTCATGTTTTTTCTAACGATTTATATGTTATAGTTTGCTAGCACGATACAGCGGATAGTCCGCATTTTATATATATGTCCTTTTTATTAGGGGGGTCCTCCGGTGGAGTCGGATGATCTACCTCTAATAAACGGTCCGGGTTGAACCAACTACCAACAAACGGGGCAGAGATAGGCATGACGGGTTACAAAGGGGACAAAAGTGTGCACTACCTATCCTTCACTATCTGCAAAAACTAAACAGAGTATTGCGACTTTATGCTTATTTGTGAACAGAGAATGACCCAAAGAGAACCAATTTCGAACAATCATAGGCTATTGGCAGTGGGCAGAGAGGCCATGACACAGAAAATGGCTGTTACTTACGTGCATGATGGGGCCTAAAAGGGACTAGATGGCGTGGCCACTGTTTCGCGACTTTCACTTTACTTTTAACAATGGCTGTGGTGAACATAAATGAACGCCGCTTATGTATACCTAATTTTAGTCTTTTTCCACAAAAAAGCTTTTGATATTTGCTATTAAAAAACCAAAGAAAATCACTGAAAAAACCATAGGTTATAGACCATATATAGTTAAATATCTGAAGTCCATCTCTGCACTCGATGGAGATACAGGTCGTCGATCAGAAGATGTGCTGGCCACCTCTAATGGTAATAGCGTGGCCAGGGCTCTTGTCGTTGCCTCTGCAAATTGCAGAGGGTGCACTTGTTTGACATGCCGCACCATGGTATGTATGGAAAAGGAATATTTTTTTGCTGGATTTCTTCTTGAGAGAACCAAGTCACATATCGTGCAGGTTACTTTTGGTGCATTCACTTTCTTTTGATCTTCAGGATAAGTGAAAAATTGCCAGATGAAAGATTTATTTTTTCTTATTAAAGGTAGTCGATCATTTTGGTCAGATTCGGAAGATGAATGAGATACGGTAGCCATTTCACCAAAGTCTTCCGAAAGATGTAGGACGTTGTTCTCTCTTGAGAGTAGAAAAGATGGTGAGGGAAGTGGGTGGAGTGCTGCGTGTAAATTCCAGAATTGAAACTATTAAGAACCAATTGAAAGTGTTGTTTTCATGTTGCAGCAGGCTGCCATGTAAATAGTTATTTAATAAAACGTTTTACCCTGTTACTTTGCTGCTGTGTTGTGTATCTTTATAATATTTGTCGTTATTTTGGGTGGGGTGGGCGGCGGAGCCGAGCTGTCTTGCAGCCATCATGGCGTCGAGCTCGGTTCCTCTCACTAGTTTCATATTTCTCATGAGGGGTTGTTCCTAATTTTTCTATTTTAGCGAGGTCAAAAAAAGATCTCATCAGTGGCCTACTGATTTTGCTCGATTCCTTTTGTTTTTTCTAACGATTTATATGTTATAGTTTGCTAGCACGATACAGCGGCTAGTCCGCATTTTATATATATGTCCTTTTTATTAGGGGTGTCCTCCGGTGGAGTCGGACAATCTACCTCTAATAAACGGTCCGGGTTGAACCAACTACCATCCTGATTTTGTATATCTTCTGAGCTGGATTTAAGCACACAATTGTTAAAGTATGAAAGGTTTTATATTTCTAAAAAAAATACCAAGGTGTGTACATCCGGTAACGCACGAAAGTTTAAAAAGACATTCGGCTCCATTTACTGAAAAGTTTTATAAGAATAAAAAAGAAGTCTAGGTACAGTCTCTTTGACGTACTATAAGTTCTTTGAGGGGTGTATGAAGAAATTCAATAAGTCCAAATCGCAAGGTTTTTTACGAAATATATAGGCAGGTGCGCGCACTCGGTCGCGCACGAAAGCCTGGAAATGTGATATCCATTTTATTGACAACTGTTGCCGAGAGTGCGCACACCGGGTCGAGCACGAAAGTTTAGTAAGGCTATTTTTATTTACAGACAAATTTTAATGTGTTTAAAAAAAGGCAAGGTACAGACTTTCGAATTCTGTATTGCTTTACAAGGAGTCTCTATGCAACTTGAACAGTGAAGAAAACGGCTCGTTTTCGAAAAAAATATTGCCAGAACTTTATTGCCAAAAGTATAGGTTGCATACACAACATTTTTCTGAATTAGCATTTTAAAAACCAATGAAATTCACAGAAAAAACCATAGGTTTTACACACGTTATAGTTAGGAAGTAGCATTTAAAAAACCTATGAAATTCACTGAAAAAACCATAGGTTTGACAGATGTTATAGTTAGCTGGAAATTTTACTGACATAAAACCAATGAAATTCCACGTTATAGTTAGTTGGACTCACTATAACTTGCGCGTGCAATGCACTGCTGATGACGTCACATATTACTTCACTCATGACATGGTCAGTGACATCACTCATGACATCACTGATGACACCATCCAGTGAATATGTGTCTTTCTGAAAAATAAATATTAGTGAGTAATGTTTACATATTTAAATATATATATAAGTGTTTCACTTTGTGTATAAGTGGCTACATGTGTTGGTAAGTAGCTACATGCGTATGTATATGTGTTATTAGATGTTTCTCTTAGTATCAGTATGAGTGTCTATATGGTTTGGTGGGGGTATTACTTAGCACATAGATGCATGAGTGACTGACTCTCTGTTTGTATGTGTTTTGAAGACAGCATATGTGCAGGACTGTATGGGTGGATGAGTGTGTATATGTGTTTGTTAGTGAGTGAATGACTGTCTCACTAGTGTCTTTATCAGTAACGACATATGTTTTAATCTAGTATATGTGAATATTGATGTATATAAGTGAGTATATGTGAGAGTAAGAGATTGTAAGAGTTCCTGTTTAAATAAGTATGTGTTTCTATAAGTGATTGTTTAAGAGAATAAATATGTGTAATTTTCAATAGAAGTAAGGTGGAAGTGTGTGTATAACTCTATATTCAAATAAATGGATGTTCAATAGTTTATTTGCACGTGTGAGTATGTGTGTGAGTAACTTTTCGATGACTGTCGGTGTGTAACAGGATGTATAGGTGTATCACTTCATATGATGAGTGAGTATATGTATGAGTGACTATATAGAACTGTTGGTGAATGAGTGGATGTGTATATAGATGGTGGAATTACTGAATTACTTGTTGTAACTGATATGGGTATCCATTTTTTTTTAAATTTCAGTTTCTATTTTTGAATATGTGTTTCAAGGGTTACATTACAGTGAAAGGAGGTCTGTCACTATGTCACAAGGATGGTGTCATCAGTGATGTCATGAGTGATGTCACTGACCATGTCATGAGTGATGTAATATGTGACGTCATCAGCAGTGCATTGCACGCGCAAGTTATAGTGAGTCCAACTAACTATAACGTGGAATTTCATTGGTTTTATGTCAGTAAAATTTCCAGCTAACTATAACATGTGTCAAACCTATGGTTTTTTCAATGAATTTCATAGGTTTTTTAAATGCTACTTCCTAACTATAACGTGTGTAAAACCTATGGTTTTTTCTGTGAATATATATATATATATATATATATATATATATATATATATATATATATATATATATATATATTCACTGAAAAAACCATAGGTTATAGACCATATATAGTTAGGAATTAGCATTTACAAAACCTTGAAAATTCACTGAAAAAACCATAGGTTATAGACCATATATAGTTAGGAATTCGCATTTACAAAACCTTATTTTACTCACACAAAACCATTGAAATTCCATATATAGTTAGTTGCACTAACTATATATCGCGCACCCGCAATCCACTGCTGATGATGTCACATATTACATCATTCATGACATCACTGATGACATCACTGATGACATCTCAAATGACATCACTGATGACATCTCAAATGACATCACTGATGACATCTCATTTGACATTACTGATCACATCACTGATGATATCATTCATGTGATAATACGATGAACCTCTTCAGACTCTAATATAACCTTAGATACAATCAGTGTAAACAGACACTCACAGACTGTCACTCATCCATGGAGTTACTCACACACCTAGTCTGTCATGCAAAGAATCAATCACACCTCCATTTCCTCAACTATGCAGTTATACAAACTTTACTTATTCAAACATATACTAACACATATTTACTCTCTTATACAATCCCTGATACAAGTTCACAATGATCCATACAGCCACTCACACATTCACTGGCTCTTATGCACAGTTATTTATATATGTCAACTCTCACATGTACTGTGTTTTACATATGTACTTACTTTGACATGTAGCACTGAGATATCCATTCACTCACCAATACACTCATGCACACAGTCAACCGCCCATACAGCTGTTCCCACATGCACTTTTGAAACCATACATCTAGTGAATCAACTGCTCACACATCTATGCACAGAGTCATACACCTCCCAGCCACCCACACACACACTCAGTCTCCCATACAAATACTTGGGCAACCAATCAATAACCCATATAGTTACTCATATAGCTACTTATCAACACATGCAACAGTTTACAGAACAACAGACATAATGATGCACAAATTAGGACAGTTTAGTCACTAACCCATGCACTCAGTGAGACACATTTAATCACTCACTCATACAGTCAGTCATGCACCTACTAAATCCTTCATCCAGACACTTATACATCCACTCATTCTTCAATATGTAAGACATATTTTAACTTTACAGAAACATACAGTCACTGGATGTTGTCATCAGTGATGTCATCAGTGATGTCATTTGAGATGTCATCAGTGATGTCATCAGTGATGTCACTGACCATGTCATGAATGATGTAATATGTGACATCATCAGCAGTGGATTGCGGGTGCGCGATATATAGTTAGTGCAACTAACTATATATGGAATTTCAATGGTTTTGTGTGAGTAAAATAAGGTTTTGTAAATGCGAATTCCTAACTATATATGGTCTATAACCTATGGTTTTTTCAGTGAATTTTCAAGGTTTTGTAAATGCTAATTCCTAACTATATATGGTCTATAACATATGGTTTTTTCAGTGAATTTTCAAGGTTTTGTAAATGCTAATTCCTAACTATATATGGTCTATAGCCTATGGTTTTTTCAGTGAATATATATATATACATACATATATAAACATATATCATCTGTATATCTATATAAATACAAACATAAATGCATGCATACATATACTTATATGCATACAGATGCATGTTATTTACATGAAAGTTGAAAAAACACTAATAAAAGCAAAGCTAAAAAGCCACCTCATTACAAACAGAATGGCTTTAACTTAAACGAGGGCGAGATCTATTGCATTTTCAATGCTTGTTTACTTTGGTTCCATCAAGAAGGCATTCAGATGTGTCACACATTTGCCATAAATTCTGAATGTTAGCACTTTAGTTGCACATTAGATCACTGTAGTAAAGCTACTGCTCACCAGGGACGTCTGCTGCTGGTATTCAAAGTGCATGTTTCAGTCTGCATGTCAGAATTTTTTTAATGAAATAGAAGAGGATTTGAGAAGTCACTCAAAATGATCCCTAATTTTTCTTTCTGAAGCACTAATCATACTTTCTATGGCAAAATTAACCCCCTCATGTTGTTCCTTTTTAAATTGAGTGTTTTCAGACTTACCACTTCATTCTAATCAAGATGGCTTCTGGTGTGCCATACTTTTGTCATAAGTAAGACTGTTAGCGCTCTAGTTGTTCTTTAGAACACTCTGGGACATTCTGTCATTGGGCTATACTTGGGGTACATCTGGGTGATATTTGGGCTACATTTAGGCTCTTTTGTCTCTGGTGGCCATCTTGGGAGACTGTATGTCAGAATTTTTTAATGAAATAGAAGAGGATTTGAAAAGTCACTCAAAATGTGCCCTAATTTTTCTTTCTGCAGCACTAATAATACCTTCTATTGCATAATGTACCCCCTCATTTTGTTCCTTTTTAAATTAAATGTTTTAAGAGTTACCACTTTATTCCCATCACGATGGCTCCAGGTGTGCTATACCTTTGTAATAAGTAGGACTGTTAGCGCTCTAGTTGTTCTTTAGAACACTCTGGGACATTCTGTCATTAGGCTATACTTGGGCTACATCTGGGTGATATTTGGGCTACATTTGGGCTCTTTTGTCTCTGGTGGCCATTTTGGGAGACTGCATGTCAGAATGTTTTAATGAAATAGAAAAGGATTTGAGAAGTCACTCAAAATGTGCCCTAATTTTTCATTCTGCAGCACTAATCATACTTTCTATGGCAAAATATACCCCCTCATGTTGTTTCTTTTTAAATTAAATGTTTTAAGAGTTACCACTTTATTCCAATCAAGATGGCTTCAGGTGTGCCATACCTTTGTAATAAGTAGGACTGTTAGCGCTCTAGTTGTTCTTTAGAACACTCTGGGACATTCTGTCATTGGGCTATACTTGGGCTACATCTGGATGATATTTGGGCTCTTTTGTCTCTGGTGGCCATTTTGGGAGACTGCATGTCAGAATGTTTTAATGAAATAGAAAAGGATTTGAGAAGTCACTCAAAATGTGCCCTAATTTTTCATTCTGCAGCACTAATCATACTTTCTATGGCAAAATATACCCCCTCATGTTGTTTCTTTTTAAATTAAATGTTTTAAGAGTTACCACTTTATTCCAATCAAGATGGCTTCAGGTGTGCCATACCTTTGTAATAAGTAGGACTGTTAGCGCTCTAGTTGTTCTTTAGAACACTCTAGGAGGCTGCAGTAGAACACAAAGGAATCAACTGACAGTCTCTGTCCTTGTTGGATGTACATGTTTTACTGAGAATGTCAGACTTCATTTTCACATGACTGAGAAAGATAATGTGAATTTACAGAAAATATGCTTTTAGTTTAGCTTATAGATCCCCTTCCAAACCACTGTGGGAAAATCATGAGATATTAGTTTTCTTTCAAACAATATTCATGATATCACAGCAGAAGGTTTTTTCACATGGTAAAATCACCTTAGAACCCACCACAATTCCTAAAACGAGTATGGTACCATCAACAAATGATTTATAATGTAACTAAAGTCCTAAAACCCTCTATTAACTACAATGCTTTTTAATGAGGTGCTATCATGTATATTGGTCCCAAGATGGCTGCCAACACTTCTTGGATGAAGTGCTGACAGCCAATCAGATCAGATGTGTGGTTAGGCTCCGCCCAGATATATATCTTTTTTTGAACCTAAATTACTCAAAATCCACTGGAGCACATATATTGAGACCTAGCAAAGGCACATCGGGCTAACAGTCCCTACAATTTTGCCAAGTTTCGTGCAAATCCATTCAGCTGTTCGAGCTAAAAGTGAGGCCAACAGCCCTATGGAAATTAACATGGGAAAAACGCGTTTTGGGACCCCCCTTTTTTCTCGGCTCCCCCTTGATGAAACCCCCCGAAATTGTCAGGGGCTGCTCAGAAACAAAATGTTCCATTTTTCCTGAAAATTTCAGCCAATTCCGTCCACAAACGCCAAAGTTATTAGACATAGAATTTTCAAGAATCCCATAGAGAAAAAATCCTAACTATATATACCTACTGGCGACCGCCAGTAGGTAATATATATATATATATATATATATATATATATATATATATATATATATATATATATATATATATATATCCAACAACATGCCTCTGAGCAAAGAGCCTCCAACCCTACAGGGTGGCCTCTGACAACGGGAGCCCGTCAATTTTACTTCCGTTACACACCACACAGAGGCCCAATACCGGAGATGCAGGCTTTATTTCCACAGGCACAGCACAGCAAAAGATACCCCATGACCTTATGAGTTTCAGCAATGTATTGCCTTGATCACAGGTGGGGATTAATAATTGCAAAGGCATTTCTGCACGCTTTTTAAACTTAAAAAAATCACGTGACTGCAATTAGAAAATACAGTTCCATGGTGCATTTCACAGGTAATGCGAATGTATTATACATAGTCTTAGTGAGTTCAGGTTGTTTTCATTTAAATTCATTTTTTCTTCTTTCCTCTTTCAATTTATGCACCCGATATTAAAGTGGCTAACCAGGCGCGGTGCGTCCATTGGGGCGTAGGGGCGTAGCCCCACTAAGCCCCATGGACCTACTGCGTCGTCACTAAAAGCCCGATACAAATATTTTAAAAAATCGCGCTATCTGCCGGCCGGGAAACCGGGAGCCACCCGACTTTCCCGGAGTGCGCAGGGGGTGGGGGGAGGATGGGCCTGCTGCAGCTGCGCAAGTGTATTTTTGGGCACAAGCATGCCCGCGCATGCGCAGATCGTTTTCCTGTGAATTCCCCCTTAGACAGAGGACCAGGGGGCGGGCCGCAGCCCCCCGGGTTACACAGGGCGACTGGGCGAGGAGTCATAGTGCCCCCCCAGCCAATCCTGGCACTGCATACAGCGCCAGGATTGGCTGGTCAATACATAGCTGACTTTGGTGCTGGGAAACCAGGTTCGAGCCTCTTATCGAGCCATAAAAATGTATACATTACTTACTTTTGTGTTAAATAAATAGATATTTTAAAAAACAAATAAAAATGATGTTCCGACTAAGGTGTGAAATTGGTGTCGATTAAATACATGTTTTAAAAACAATTAATATTAATCATGTATCATTGGCGCTGGAGTACAAGGTTCGAGACTGGTATTGAACACTGACAAGCTGTGTGCAAGTTATATGGTCATAAAAATACATGAATGATGGATGGATGCAGGATGGATGATGGGTGGGTGGATGGGTGGATGCATGAATGCAGGATGGATGCAGGATGGATGGCTGGGTGGATGGGTGGATGCATGAATGAATGATGCAGGATGGGTGGGTGGATGCATGAATGAATGATGGATGCAGGATGGATGGATGAATGGATGCAGGATGGATGATGGATGGATGGATGGATGCATGAATGCATGATTGGTGCAGGATGGATGCAGGATGGATGGGTGGATGGATGGATGGATGCTTGAATGCATGATGGATGCAGGGTGGATGGATGGATGGGTGCATGAATGAATGATGGATGCAGGATGGATGGATGGGTGGATGGATGGGTGGATGCATGAATGAATGATGGATGCAGGATGGGTGGATGCATGAATGAATGATGGATGCAGGATGGATGGGCGGATGCATGAATGAGTGATGGATGCAGGATGGATGCAGGATGGATGGATGGATGGGTGGATGCATGAATGAATGATGGCTGCAGGATGGATGCAGGGTGGGTGGATGCATGAATGAATGATGGATGCAGGATGGATGGGTGGATGGATGGATGGGTGGATGCATGAATGAACGATCTATGGATGCAGGATGGGTGGGTGGATGGATGGGTGGGTGGATGCATGAATGATGTATGGATGGATGCAAGGTGGTTCGGGCTCGCTCGCTCGCTGCGGTGCAATATGCAAATTAGTTTACGCCCACCACTTTCAAATGTCACCAGCCGCCCCTGTCCCTTAATAGGAATCCAACAACATGCCTCCGCGCAAGGAGCCTCCAACCCTATAGGGCGGCCTCTGACAACGGGTACGAAGCAGTCCGTCAATTTTACATCCATTACACACCACACAGAGGCCCAATACCGGAGATGCAGGCTTTATTTAAATAGGCACAGCAGCGCAAAGGATACCCCTTGTCCTTACTCGTTTCAGCAATGTATTGCCTTGATCACAGGTGGGGATTATTAATTGCAAGTGCATTTCTGCGCGCTTTTTAAACTTCAAAAAATCACGTGACTGGCATTAAAAAATACAGTTCCCAGGTGCATTTCACAGGTAATGCGAATGTATTATAAAGAGTCTTATTGGGTTCAGGTTGTTTTCATTTAAATTAATTTGTTGTTCTTTCCTCTTTCAATGTATGCACCCGATGTTAAAAGTGGCTAAAGTTTACTCACACCGTCCAGTTGTTTTAATTTCTTGGCATTTGCTCACAGTACATGTCTGCCTCGTGAATCAAGCTCCAGCTCCGGCACGATCAGAGTGAAAGGTCATCTCACTCCGCACGAAAGGGCAGCCGTGTAAATGAAATGTATAACAATGCCCCGAAAGCTTTCCAAAAATGCACTCACACTGCTGTGCAAGAGTGCACCGTCTCCGTGACCTTAAGGAGAGGTGCGATCAGTGCAGCAGCTGAAGAGACAATGTAGCCAACATGTCATGTTGGACAGGGCACGAGTCCTAAAAAGAGAAGTGGGGGGACGCTGTCACCGGAAGTGACGTCACAACAGGATGGCCTGAGAGTGAAGTCCAGCGTCCCCCTGGTAAAATAAGTGGGGGGACGCAGTCCACCATGCTTGGAGCCATTTGGTCACCCAGCTCATTTGCACACTGCCCTCTCTGCACTTCAGATGAGACACTGCTGCTGCTAGGGGAGGGGGGGGGGGGGTGTCTGGGGGTCGGTGGTTCCCTCAGCTGAAATATCATGGGCGCTCGGGACCGAGGACCCAGGGGGCCGTACATAAGTTGGTACCTATGTCTAAAGAGCTGCTTCGGTGCGCTTTGTCCGGCTGCCTCGGAGTGACAGCGAGTGCCGTGAGGAATCGAAACTAACAAGTAGGTCTTGTAACGCATAAGGGTAAACTCGCGGGCAGAAACGCCTTGCGTCAGAGGAAACGAAACCGGGAGATGGCCCAGGGGAGTGTATTGAGGTAATGGTGGACGCGGTTTTGATTTAGCAGGGTGGACGGCGTCCACCCTGAAAAACCCTCTGAAATAAGTGGGGGGATGCCGTCCACCCGCGTGGTACCCCGACTCGTGCCCTGATGTTGGACCTACTGAAGATTGAATAATGCTGGTTAATTACTAGTGCCATACAGAGCTCACTGTGAGCAATCACTATCTCCAATCTGGACTCAATATCCCATGATGCAACATACTATATGAACGCACTACGCATGACCCACTGGGGGTCGTTGCATTTAATTGGAGCCATATGAATGACACTGAAGCTGCCCATGAGGAAGAGGATTCGTCCGAGAAACGCGTCGGCGATAAGCTTACCCAACATGAAGGTGATGGCTCTCTCTATGAATAAATAAACCTTCAGGTATCAACTGCTGTGAGTGCATTTTTGGAAAGCTTTCGGGCCATTTATACATTTCATTTACAAGGCTGCCCTGCCGTGCAAGAGTGCACCGTCTCCGTGACCTTAAGGAGAGGCTGCGTGGCGTGTTGAACTTTTCCGAAGCCACGATCAGTGCAGCAGCTGAAGAGACAATATAGCCAACATATCATGTGGGACCTACTGAAGGTTTAACAATGCTGGTTAATTACTAGTGCCATACGGATCTCACTGTGAGCAATCGCTATCTCCAATCCGGAATTTATATCCCATGATGCAACATACTATATGAACGCACTACGCATGACCCACTGGGGGTCGTTGCATTTAATTGGAGCCATCTGAATGACACTGAAGCAGCCCATGCGGAAGAGGATTCGTCCTTGAAACGCGTCGGCGATAAGCTTACCCAACATGAAGGTGCTGGCTCTCTCTATGAATAAAATAACCTTCGGGTTTCAACTGCTGTGAGTGCATTTTTGGAAAGCTTTCAGGCCATTGTTATACAGATATATATAAAGATATATATATATATAGCACAGAAGGGTAAAGGAGCCACTGTGGTTCTGAAAATTCTGGACCCTGCTATAATATGGTACCGAGGCCCAACACTCGTGTCACAAAATATCATCGTACCATGACGAATTTGGTGTCGGCAGACCGGTAATGATTAGGACATTATCCCTATGCATTTGCGTTGTGATTGAGTGATGCTATCACCCTTAAATCATGGTTTCCGTCTCGAAGCCTCGGACTCCATTTTGTGTACGGCATCCATCTTATGGCTTGCCCTCATATTGTCAATTGATTAAGGCCGAATTCAATCTGAAAGGACACGTCCACCTTAGCTGACTTCCCCATGACCTGGCCGAGCTGACTCCACTGCCTCCAGCCAAACCTGTTTGGGCGGTTCCTCGCCCAGTGGCCGAGTAAGATAGCATCAAGGCACAACATGCCATAAACCATTCACTACATACAAACCATGTTATCCACACACATACACCTGTCCATGTTTCTTGTTTATGGCCGGTTTTACGATGAGGAGGTGCCCGATTTTATTGGGGTTTCATCGATATCTGATGGTAGTTCTGGGCCGAGCTGGGTAATCTATCACGAACTGGACATACGAAATTGTAGGCTGGCCATCATGACTTTGCTTTTTCTTTGTTGTACAAATATGTATATGGTTGCATCATAAAACAAGGAATTCTTACCTGAAGTGTAATATTGTGTATAAAAGGAGAAGGCTAGTTCTGTAAAAACGAACAGTCTCCTGAGAACTTACATCCCGTGCTGTTGTACTTCTAGGACGCTTGTTACTTGGTTGCAGCCAATAAAACTTGATCCTTGACTTCACCTAGAAGACTCTGTGTTTCTGTGGTCCGGAACAGGGAGAACTCAGAGGTCTTCGGGTGTTATCCCCTGGCACCACCGGGTTCCTAAAAACCCGGCACCTCAGTTGGCGCCCAACTCGGGGCGGTATCAAGCGGTGACAGTCCAAGCCAGATGTTCGTGAGGAGCTTCGTGTGAAAATTCCAGAGGACGGCCAGCCACTTCAGCGACCCCTGTATGTCGACGTGGTTCCGAAGGTCTTTGCTGCGAGGTTCCCCGCGTCCCGACGGCTACGAAGGACTGCTGCCCTGACTATCGCCCTGTTTTGGACCCAGTGATCCTTGGTAGAGCGAAACGATAGACGAGTCTTCTAGTGACGTCATCGATCATCAATACTTCAGTTAAATATAAGTGGAGCGTCTCCCAGTCCTTAGTTTGATTCTTAGTTTTGGTATCCTTGAGATACACCTTGTTTGGAACTTGCAAGCGCCAAAACCAAGGGATTCGTGTATTCACGAAAATATTGTATTCGATAATCCTTTGAAGTTTGAAGCTAGACTAGTGAGCGAAGATGCCTGGTCTTAGCAGACTTGGAAACTTGTTTTGTCTTGGTTGTAAGTAAGGACTTCCGATTAGAGGATTCGTGTCCGGTTCCTCTGATCGGAACTCCAACATATGAGCTTTATGTGAAGCATGGAGTAGGCCCTATCACATATAATGAAGTGTGGATAAAATACACCAGAAAAGATGGTGTTTTAAAATGGCCCCAATATGGTAGCTTTGACGCAGAAATTTTAGATAATCTCGAGGTCAAACTGTTTAAGAAGAAAGCCCGGCCGGCGATGTTAGACTCTTTTCGCCTATGGTGCAAAGAAGCCAAACAGAAAGAAATGAAATTAGCAAAGAAAAATAAAAGAGGTATGTCAATGGTACAAGCTGCCGTTGCATACAGGGATAATGAGGAAGAGCAAGAGAGTGAACAAATGCTCAGAAGCAAGAAGTTAGCAGTAGATAAATGCTACCCAATGTTGCCGCATGAAGGACAAGGTTCAAAAGGGACATCAGAGAAGGATCCTTTAATGTCCCACTTACTGAGTTCACCACCCCCATATGCACCAGATGCTACTGCACCCCCGAAGCGCTTTGTTATACCACGCCCGGGTACACGAACTCCAGTTCTTACACAAACACCAGCTCCTCTTCAGCTGGTTCCTACTTCTCCGGCGCAGCCCTCTCAAGGGCCGCCACCTTTGCTACATACTCCGTCTGCTTTTTCTGCGACTTTGCCTACTGCTCCAACTGTTTATCATGATACTACCTCTGCCACTGCCTCGACTTCTTCTGCCACTTCTTCAACTTCTGCTTTCCATCAGCCTGGCTCTTCTGACGTTTCTGCCTTTCAACCTGCTTCTCCTTCTGTTCGACAGAGAGTGGCAAGTACTGTCACTGGTCTGTTCTCACCTTTCTTTGGGTCGCCTAAAACGACCCCTAAAACAGGACGTAGACAGTTGCGTAGTCAACTGCCTGATTATGAGGAAAGAGTAGTGCTGAATGAGTTAGCACGTAAATGGGTTACTGATACTGTAAAGTATGATGTTGAGTCTGTTATGGAAGTCTTCCGTCAGTGGGATGCACCCACTCCGAGAAATGTATTCGAAGAGATGTGTGTATACCTCTGCGAAGATTTGCAAGACAATGATCCAAAACGCAAAATGCAGGAATTGTTCCGTATGCGATTTAAGTTCTATGAAGGCATGATTGTAGGTGCCGATGTTGAACGAGCAATAGATTTATTGTTATCTTATAGGAGTAAGGAAAACGTCTCTAGATCACTGTATGAGGATGTGAGGATGACATGTCAGGTAGGAAAAAGGCGCGACAGTTCCCCATGAGAGAAGTTCCTCCAGTTTGGAGGGAAGGTGACGCAAATGCGAATCCAGCAATTCTGCCACATTTCCAGCGTGTATGGGTACATGTCCCCTGGAAACGATCTGAAGTTTTAGCACTCAAGCAGACATTGCCTGATCCCCGTAAAAACCCTGCAGGATATTATAAGGAGTTATCACAGACTGCCAGCTTATGTATAATGAATTTAGCAGATGTAGACATGTTGTTTGGGAATGTTGTTCCACAGCCCTTATGGAGTAAGATTCGTCATGCAGATCATGATCAAGAATTAGGTGACACGTGGGCTAATATCACTACTGCTGATGCTAGACAAGTTGGTGGCTCTAAGCCCGAACCTTTGGTAGCAGAACTTCCTGGTAGAATTATCACATATATGAAAACTTTAATGCCTGAATTACGTGTAAATTGGGACAAGTTATCTGCATGCAAGCAGAAGAAAGATGAGAATGTGTCTGACTTTTTCACGAGATTTGAAGAGACTTTCGTCGATCATAGTGGTCAGGATATGGCTACTGAGGGTGGCCAAAGATTGTTTGTTGATAAGTTCGTACATAATCTGCTTCCTGAACTATGTAATAAATTGAAAGATTCAGAGAGTGCTTGGGCTGTTTCCACGTCAGCACAGATTTTAGCCACAGCCCAGTACTACGAAAATAGGCGCAAAGACGAGTTAGATAAGGCAGACAAAAAGACTAAAGATTTGAAAACTAAAGTCCTTCTCCAGCAAGCCTATCCGCCTCGTAATAATAGTCAGCCTGATTATCAGCAACAACAGCAGTATTCGAGAAACTCACAAAGAAATGAGTCTTCTCAACAACGTTTACCGTATGGTCCGAATCACTGTGCGTATTGCAAGGAAGAGGGTCATTTCAAGAATAGTTGTCCGGCTTTATTGCGACGTTTAAATGGCGTTTCTGGTGCAAGAGGTAGAGGTGTTCAACAGGCTCCTAGGGGTAGGGGCCATGGAAATTTCCCCCAGAATACTACTACTTTTCCGCCTCAGAATTCCATGAACAGCTTTGACCAACAGAATAATGCGTCTTCTAGGTCAGCTCAGTACTATGCTGATGACTATTACGCAGAAAACGGGAATAAGGGTAATGATTGCTAGGACAGCCATGGACAAAGAGAGGGAGTTGTTTCAGTTCCAGTAGATCAGAATGGACCTTATGTTGAGGTGATTACATCAGGAGTGTCAGAACCTTTTCTGCTGGATACTGGTGCTACAAAAAGTTCTATTATGCACTCAAAACTTCCTGGCGCACCTTTGTCTGGCGAAATGAATGTTTCAGTAGGTTTTTCTGGCGCCCCGGTTAGAAACCCGATTTCTAGTCCTATGCCCCTTTCTATTGGGCCATGTGAATTAGAAGCACCCCTCATTCTTACAAATGGTTGTGGTGAAAATTTGTTAGGTTTGGATTTATTAAAGAGATTATATGCGACGTTGTACTGTTCTCCTTCGGGAGTACAACTTACCCTAGGTAAGAAAGTGATTTCCCCAATGTATTTGTCAAAAGAGAATATTCCAACAGAATTGTCATCACTTCCGGACATACTTTGGGCTACTGGTTCGAATGATGTGGGTCTCTTGGAGATAGCGCCATATGTCATAACATTGCGAGCCAATGTTAGGTTGCCACGTATTCCCTAATACAAGATCTCTAGCGAATGTGAGAAGGCGTTGTTAGCAATCATTTACGATCTGATTGAGAAAGATGTCATTGAAGAGACAACAGGCAATATTTGTAACAGTCCTATTTTGCCCGTTTTAAAGCGTACTGATCCTTCACAACCCCCTGTGTACAGATTTGTGATTGATCTCAGAGAAGTGAACAAGATTGTTGTGCCACAGTTTCCAGTTGTTCCCGACATTACTGCCCTATTGACTATGGTTCCAGCTTCAGCTACTTGGTTCTCAGTGATTGATTTGAAGAACGCTTTCTTCAGCATCCCGATTGCTGAGGAGAGCAGAGATATCTTTGGCTTCAATTTAGGAGGACGAAGCTTCCGCTTCAAACGCGCTCCTCAGGGCTACTGTGAAAGTCCATCGATATTCAGTCAGGCTCTGAAATCACAACTTGACACGATTGTTCTACCTGATGGTGCGACTCTCATTCAGTACGTAGACGACTTGCTAGTCGCTGCAGATACTGAAGAGATTTGCAAGCAAGCCACATTGTCATTGCTGCGTCATTTATGTGACATGAAGCACAAAGTCTCTCTTTCGAAATTGCAATTTTGTCGACAAGAAGTGACCTACTTAGGTCACATCTTATCGAAGGAGGGAAGGAGACTGACCCCAGAGAGAATACAGACAATTGCAAGATTGAGTGTCCAAGGACACAGAGAGAAGTGTGTGCTTTCTTGGGCATTACATCATATTGCAGACAATGGATACCAAATTTCTCACTGTTGGCTAAACCTTTGCTGGCACTAATCTGTAAGGATACACCCAATCCCATGCCTTGGTCTGAAGATTGTCAGAAGAGTTTCCACGAGTTGCGTGATGCATTGTGTTCGGCTCCTGTGTTGGGCAACCCCGACTACAGTAAGCCTTTTACATTATATGTCCATGAGGAGGAAGGTTGCGCATTATCAGTCCTGACACAATCCTTTGGGGACAAACATCGTTCATGCGCGTATTTTTCCGCAACTCTAGATCCTGTAGCTAAGGCATTACCAAGTTGCTTGAGGGCCACTGCTGCAGCAGCTGTCTGTATTCGACAGTCTGCTGGGTTAGTAATGAACAATACACTGATCGTTAGGGTCCCACATGCAGTAGACATTTTGCTAAACAGAACAAAGACACAGCACTTAACTAGTGCTCGACTGTCAAGTTATGAGCTGACACTATTAGCGAGTCACATACACATAAAGAGGTGTGATACACTCAACCCAGCCACGTTATTGCCCATTCCAGCGGAGACAGATATGGTCGAAAAACATGATTGCTGTTTTAGGACAGAAGAAGAGACAAAAGGGAGAGTAGACTTACAGGACACTCCCCTTCCTGAATGTAATGATGCTTTATGGGTTGATGGTTCATGCTTCAAGTTGCCAAATGGTGATACGACTGCAGCATATGCTGTGACAACATTGCACACGATTGTAGAAACTGCACGTATCCCACACAATTCTGCACAAGCAGCAGAGTTAATTGCACTTACAAGAGCGTGTGTGTTGGCAAAAGGAAAACGAGTGAATGTGTATACAGACAGCCAGTACGCCTTTGGCGTGGCTCACAGTTTTGGACGATTGTGGCGTGAACGTGGGTTCCTGACGTCGCATGGTGCAAAGATACAGCATGGTCAGCTAGTTAACGAGCTTCTCGAGTCACTGACCTTGCCACTACAAGTTGCAATTGTGAAATGCAGTGCACACAGAAAGATTCAAGATGATGTTGGTCGTGGGAATGCATTTGCAGATGAAGTTGCGAAAGAGACTGCAAGGAACACAATGAGTCGAATGTATGTTGTAGGTCCTGCGAGATGGATTGCTGATGTAGGTATGTGTGAGGACACTATTGAAAGTGTGAAGTCTATACAGTCCGAGGCCACTGAGAAAGAGGTGAATGAATGGAGAGAAAGCAAGGGTAGATTGGATGCGAATGGTTGTTGGGTCGAATTGTTAGAGCATCAAAGATGGCTGTTACCCGACGCGTATGTGCTTGCAGTGGTGACAATGGCTCATGGGATGGCTCACATCAGCGTGAAAGGAATATGTAAGTTGTTGGCCCCAGTATGGCAGAATAGTGGCATCCCAAAATGTGCAGAGAATGTGGTCAAGAACTGTATGGTGTGTCTGAAGTACAATCCCGGTAGGGGAACCCCAACTCCAGCTGGTCATTTTGCACCTCCAACGTATCCGTTCGAGGTTTTGCAGCTCGATTTCATCCACATGGAGAGGTGCAACAATCTGAAATACGTGCTTGTTGTTGTTTGCGCCTTCTCCAGGTGGGTGGAAGCGTATCCCCTTAAAGACAATACTGCCTTGTCTACTGCCAAAGCCCTGGTCAAGGAATTCTTCCCTAGGTACGGTATGCCTAGAATTGTCTGGAGTGATAATGGAAGTGAATTCGTGGGACGAGTGATGAAGAGAGTGTGTGAGTGTCTAGGCATACACCAGAAGTTCCACGCTGCAAATCACCCCCAATCAGAGGGATTAGTAGAATGTTACAACGGCACATTAAAGTTAAAATTGGCCAAGATCCAAGCCAGCACAGGTCTTAAATGGCCTGACGCCCTACCTTTAGCACTCCTATCTAGCAGAATGACTGTCCATTCTAGACTAGGACTTAGCCCTCACGAGATTGTGTTTGGCCGCCCAGCCAACATCTGGGGCGTGCCAAGGCCCAAGAAACTCAGCGAGATAGAGCACCCTGTACTGCTTGACTATTTGCACGAATTGACAACTAAATTGCGTGTTTTACACCAACAGGTTCACAGTTCCTCTCCGCCAGCGTCTGATGATCCAGGCCACACCATTGAACCTGGCACCTGGGTATTGGTGTGAAATTTTCAGCGCACGAAGAACGAACAGCCCAGGTGGACCGGCCCATACCTCGTCCTTCTTTCCACGAGATCAGCCGTTCGGGCGCAAGGAAAGAAGATTTGGGTGCACGGCGCCCATTGCAAACGGGTCCCGCTGCCCCTTCCATATGAGCGGCGGGTCCAGGAGGGAATTGCTGACTCTGAGACTGAGTCCATAGCACGCTTTGTGCCCTTCAGTGATGCACAATTGAAAGGAACTGGTACAGACAAGGAGAGTGACCGTATTCTGCAAGGATTTGTGCCACCGTCAATGCAGTTGGACACTACCGAACCTGAAACCTTGTTTGAAGACAACACCATACCTGGGAAACAACGGTATAATCTGAGGCCAAGAAAAACGGACTAATAAAAGTAAACTAATAAGATTTTTCTTTCCCCCAAGAACTATTTTTGATTTTGCAGCTCTCTCGCCCAGGGAACTTGCTCATTTTTGATTTTCGAACCGCCATCCGGTTCTGCTGCTACGGTCGCGGTTGACAGTCTTGGGAAGTGCAGCTGGAGACGTTTAGGTCGACAGTTCTGGTTGGTCTAAGGGAATTACCCTGGACTGAACAGAGGCACTCCTTAGCAGAATCAATCTCCCACCGCGGGCAGCAACTAGAGGATGGAGTTTCCAAGGGTAGAGAGACCTGTTAGATCTACGAACTTTGAAAGGAAAATATGCATTGTGATGGCAAGAAAACGATTTTTAGTAATATGCATTTTAATGTTGTGTAGCATAATGATGTTTTTGATTGGCTATACTCTATTCACATTTCGAGTTACCTTCGTACATAACACTCAGCCCGCACCTCCTCCTACTGTTTCCCCGCATTCTTTTCACCCTCTGCCGGAACACGAGTCTGCCAGAAGATTAGAATTTGTAAATAATTCGTTCGTCCAACTCCTACACCAGCACCAGTCCGTAGTGAACACCACGAATTGTTGGGTATGTGGACTCATGCCACACACAACAGACAAGGGTATACCGTATTTTGTCCTACCATTTGGCTACCATGGTTCTCTGTGGGCATTTCGAGCAATGTTCCTGTTTGCCCTCGAACCATATGTTCCAGGGAAAAACTCAAGCAACAAGGCACTAGTGGCGGGAATTAGAAATATGAGCAGAGATGTCGAAACGTACAAAACGATTCCCAGAGATGAATTGACGCCTTACAGCAGATGGAATATAACACAATATGGAATTTCCTTGGCTGAGAGTCAGAAAGCAAAGAAATCCTCCCCAGTCTGGATAGTACCCCACCAAGGTCACCTATTCTGCAGGGAAATGGCAACAACCCTAGAGCCCAGTTAGGGAAGAGTGTCTGTACTGAGACTTATGTTTTCTCATCTCAGACCTCCCCTTCATTCCTAGCAGCTAAAGGCACCTACTTCGTTTGCCACGATAGAGCGTATACATGGTTGCCCCCTGACTTCTCGGGCACATGTTTTATCTCGTTTCTGCTGCCACCCACCTACACGGCCGAGTCAGATTACCATCGGACAAGGACAGTTAGGGGTGTCGTGAGTAAAGACGACACTGCGGAACAGGAGTTTGGAGATTTCGCTAAGGGTTTTCTGCCGTTTTGGGGGCCTATGGTGAACAGCAGGAACATTCGCCAATTGACAAGGGTAGTTGAATCCGCCGTGACCGAAACGGCCGGTGCCCTTAGTAACTTGACTGCTGAGCTCCAGTCGGACCGACTTATGACTCTTCAAAATAGGGTTGCCCTAGATGTCATACTTGCAGACTGTGGCAGGGTATGTAGAGTGATCCAATCCAGTTGCTGCATTTTCATCCCTGATAATGCTCCGACAGTGTACCAGGCCATCTCCAAACTGCACAAGATCTCTGATTCCATTCACGTGGATAAAGGGGACTGGTCCTTGCTAGGGTGGTTCTGGGAACTGATATCTGCCTGGGGATGGAAAATTCTGATATTCATTGGAATGATCTTAGCCATTCTGTTTATGTTCTGCCTGTTTGTGCAGTGCGCTCCTGCAATATGTTGCCTCTGTGCTAAATCATGTGTAAGGAAGCCTGTGTCAAGGGACGAACTGAACAACAGGATGATGCTACAGCAGCATCTCCATTACTTCATGAATACAGATTTGGACTCAGATTAGCATGAGTTATTGCCTATATAAGGGCAAAAGCAGGGTCTGTGGTTCTGAAAATTCTGGACCCTGCTATAATATGGTACCGAGGCCCAACACTCGTGTCACAAAATATCATCGTACCATGACGAATTTGGTGTCGGCAGACCGGTAATGATTAGGACATTATCCCTATGTATTTGCGTCGTGATTGAGTGATGCTATCACCCTTAAATCATGGTTTCCGTCTCGAACCCTCGGACTCCATTTTGTGTACGGCATCCATCTTATGGCTTGCCCTCATATAGTCAAATGATTAAGGCCGAATTCAATCTGAAAGGACACGTCCACCTTAGCTGACTTCCCCATGACCTGGCCGAGCTGACTCCACTGCCTCCAGCCAAACCTGTTTGGGCGGTTCCTCGCCCAGTGGCCGAGTAAGATAGCATCAAGGCACAACATGCCATAAAGCATTCACTACATACAAACCATGTTATCCACACACATACACCTGTCCATGTTTCTTGTTTATGGCCGGTTTTACGATGAGGAGGTGCCCGATTTTATTGGGGTTTCATCGATATCTGATGGTAGTTCTGGGCCGAGCTGGGTAATCTATCACGAACTGGACATACGAAATTGTAGGCTGGCCATCATGACTTTGCTTTTTCTTTGTTGTACAAATATGTATATGGTTGCATCATAAAACAAGGAATTCTTGCCTGAAGTGTAATATTGTGTATAAAAGGAGAAGGCTAGTTCTGTAAAAACGAACAGTCTCCTGAGAACTTACATCCCGTGCTGTTTTATTTCTAGGACGCTTGTTACTTGGTTGCAGCCAATAAAACTCGATCCTTGACTTCACCTAGAAGACTCTGTGTTTCTGTGGTCCGGAACAGGGAGAACTCAGAGGTCTTCGGGTGTTATCCCCTGGCACCACCGGGTTCCTAAAAACCCGGCACCTCACCACGACCATGCAACATAGTTCAGTGGCGGCTGGTGACATTTGAAAGTGGTGGGCGTAAAACATTTGTCGTAGTTAACTGTGGCGAGCGAGCGTAGCTTGCAAGTCTGAACTACCTATGGTGGGGTTCCCTCTGAGAAAATTTAGAAAAAAGAGTGGGAAAAGGGTGAATTTTCAAGCAATAATGAGAAGAACAGACTGAATTGGTGATAAAATAACGGAAACAAAAATGAGATAAGGAGAAGGGATCAGGGTGAGTCCTGCAAGCGATGGACAGGTAATGTGTCAGGTCAGAGATCTACAAATAGGGACTGAAGAAACAGTGTGATGAACACAGGCAGGCGCAGGGGTGATGGACCGACAATGTGACCAGGCAGGTAGGTAAGTGATGTACAGATCTCGTGTCATTCATTAGAACAGGAAGAGACAGATGGGTGATGGAGGTACAATGTTTGTAGGAATAGGAGGTACAATGTTTGTAGGAATAGAGAGTGTATTAGGCACGTAGACTGTGGGTCAAACACTGTCCAAATAACAAAGGCACAGCGGGCATTGGAGGAAGACAAGCTCTGGGCATCACAACCTTAGAAACACTGCTCCAATAACAAAGGCACAGCGGGCACTGGAGAAAGACAAGCTCTGGGAATCACAACCTTAGAAACACTACCCCAATAACAAAGGCACAGCGGGCACTGGAGGAAGAAGGGCCTGCGCATCGCATTTTCACAACTGCCCACTGCGCCATAATATGGGCAGAGTGGGCACTGAAGGAACAAAAACCCAGGACATCACAACCTCACAAATACCGCTCCATCCATCAACAAGGGCAAAATGGGCACTGAATATATACTGCCCCTGGGCATTACAACCTTAAAGAGGTGGTGCTTGTATTAAGGATAGAGCAGGCACACAAACAAGAATGACTTGTACATCGCACCGCACACCCCCTGTCCCAATAATAAGGATAGAGCAAGCACGGCAGAAACACGGGACCCACATCTCTAAAACACTCCCCCAGTAACAAGGATGTGACAGCCACACAATGCCCCGACTATCATGGAATCGGGCTCAGCCCCCACCCCTTTGTGACTTTACCTCAATCAAAGAACATCCCCAGAGTCTCGCTCACCATAATAATAACCGGGTCACGGCCACATAAGAGAACACATTCCCAGTTGTTAGAATTGAGGCCCTATAACTTCTGAATTCCAAAGAGTCTCTAACCCGGCTTTCTCACAGTAGCCATAATATTCACATTTTTCAATCATATAAGCCTTCGGAAAAAGATAAATTCAACAGCGACCGCTCAATCTGTGTTAAGTATTGGGGGAAACGTCTTATATACACACTGGCCTCTTTATGTTCTCAGTTCATTTGTCACATGTTTCTGGCGCGTTTGTTTTTCTTTGAGTTATGTCAGTTTTAGACACTTTCCTGTTCATTTGGGTTTCTGCAAGTACGAATTGCATACAGTCATCACTCGAGTCATCCCACGTTTCCTCTGCTGCCTAACCTTTTGCAAGTTTCTCCTCAGCTCAGACCTTTGATGTCCCTCATTACTGTATTTATTTATGGGGTTTTTCTCTCGCGCAGACTTTACCCGAAGGTGTCAGAGCGCTTCACAATAGGAAGAGAACATTACAAGTGAACATTACAAAAGCAAAAGTTACATTACATGAGGCAAAAGTGACAATCGTGAGCAAACAAAATACAAGAGGAGCAAACCGTACATTACAGGAGGAAAAAGTGACATGTGTGCACTGTGCAGGTTACAAAAGCGTACAAAGTACAAGTAGAGGTATAAATGGCAGACAGACACTCCAACACAAGAACAAACGTTACGTAGGCAATGGTGGCACTTAGGCACTGTAGTCCCACTACACGCCTGTCTGTGCGCATCAGCTATAAATTGTGATTCTTGGCTGTAACTTCAAAGGCGTGATCTAAAATAAAGTACGAGGCAGAGCTACGTTATAAAATATGAATGTTGGTGTCCACCGAAATGAAGGATTACACAACGGTTTCAGGCTCTACTTCGTAAAAACGAACGTGTCCTTGTTTAACGTAACTGGAGATCGTGTAAGCGCTCCAATACCCACGGATCGAGTTCGTGCAATATACAACTGCAATAAGTGTGCCTTCACCGTATCCTCTGCAAGTATGGAGAGTGAAAGGTCATGTCGTAACGATCGCATACGTCAACTTAAATATGACGTATGGAAGTTGGTTAGGAACTATCGTTTGTTGGTAAAAGTACACATATGAAAGACCGAGGCCTCACGAGCATCAGTTACACACAGGTCACCCTGGTCTAAATGTCATGGGCCATGTAGGAAGGTGGATATCTGACTATGGTTACCCCCAAACTTTTTGCCTGGTGTTTAGCTGGTTTTTGACTTAGTTGGCCTGGGATCCTGCTATTTAGGGCCCCAGGCTGATTGCTCTCTCCTTAAAATGGACTCCATGTACCTTAGGTGCATAACACAATTGGAATTGGTTCACCTTATAGGCCCCTGTAACAGTGTACCATAGGTACCCAGGGCATAGGTGTAGCCAAGGCCTGCCAGGGGCTGCAGCATGTATTGTGCCACCCCTGGCCTGGCCTCCATATTTGACACAACTGGCTGATCACTCAGCTGGGGTAAGTTGGTGTAATCACCTCTTACTTAGGTACAGTAGGTCTGTGCCTAACCCTAAACTGGACACATATGTTCCTATCAGCCACTCCTATGGAAGGCCTCATCAATCCTAGAGGCAGAGTGCTTGGAAATATGTGAGATGGTGCTCTAGCATGAGCTGAGCCTGTCTGCAGCTGTCGGGAACCACTCCCTAAGCTGTTCCGGGATATTGCCATACCATATACTCTTAAGTGCATTATAATCCTCGCGGTTAAATGCTATCTTTGGTTTGGCTTTATCAAAACATGTCGAGTAAGGTGTCATACGAATTGGAATACTATCCCCTCGCCAGTTCTGGCGACGGGGATAGCATTCCACCCTTCTAGAGGGACACGACATGTGTGTAGCCTTAACCCCGGTTAAAGTTAAACAGAGCCTCAGCATCACAAAATGGATGCTGCCACCACAGACACATGTCTGACCTCCTGCTGCTGGGAGTCCTTCCAGTGAGGAGGGCCTGGACAAAGGGTTTCCTGCCTGGGGAGGTGCGAGCACCACCCCAGACAGGGTTTTGTGTATTGGGTAGGACAGGGCTGAATAGATTGAGACATGCCTGGGGCACACAAGGTGTCCCTGTGCATAAGCCAGCC
Source organism: Lissotriton vulgaris (assembly GCF_964263255.1). NCBI lineage: Eukaryota > Metazoa > Chordata > Amphibia > Caudata > Salamandridae > Lissotriton > Lissotriton vulgaris. The sequence goes on along the minus strand of NC_141691.1, from coordinate 1,080,880,826 downwards.
CAAACCGGTTCTGGGGCTTTCCAGCCCCAGTCCTGGCGAGGAGCTGGACAAAGGAGAGGGGGTGTAACCACCCCCCTTCCTGGTCCCACCCATAGGGGAGGGACCTAGCAGGAGATCCACCCCTCAGATTGGAATAAGAGAGGGAGCAGTGCCATTGCACAGCAGATCATCCCGAAATCAACTTAAACTAAGAAGAAGACTGGACTTCGACATTCTGCTGCACAGAAGACTGAAGAAGAATCTCCCTTGTGGCCAAGGAGTGACCACCCTGTGAACACAGGTACCAACCAGCAACTCGACGTCTGCTTTGCCGCCGCCTCCCGCCGGAGCCCGAGCCCAGAGCCCGACAAGAACCAGATTCCCAGACCTCTCAGAGCCCGATCCACAGTCCCTGCAAAGAAGGGACCCGTGGAGGCACCGAGTGACGTGGGACCGGACCTCTTGAAAGACACCCGAAAAGCTGACTGCGCAGCTTCTGAGGCATCCTCGACGTTGTGCTTTGGGGATTGAGAACCCCCACCACCGAGCAGCCCTTGCACCGAAGATCAGCCCTCCAGCATCTCCACGATCTGCGTGGGGCCCTTTTGCATTGTGCCACTCGACGCGCCATCCCGGCCACTAGCCACGCGGCCAGCGGCCATCTTGGCGACGAACCCGAAGATTTAAACAGCAGGCCTGGTTGCTCCAGACCTACCCAAGCTCCTGTGAAAAGGAGCACCCGCTCTGACCTTGCTGGTCCGAGTGAACAGCATCTTTCAACTCCTGCGTGGCTTGCATTTGCCAAGGCCTGTTTGCTCCGATCAGGTCGCCGACACCGCCAACAGCGAGAAGCCTACGTGGGACAGCTCGTGTCCGACTCCTGGACGTCCTCGACCCCGGGTATCCACGTGGCTGCAGAAAGAAGCTACCCGACAACGCCTGTTTGCACCCGACATCACCTGGTTCCACTCTGGTTCCACGGCAGTCACTGGCTAGTGACTTTGAACACTGTCCCCTCTGCTTTCAGGTCTTCACATCTACAGATCCACCCTTGGATCCACCGGAACTCTTCTCATCGAGCCGCCTGCAGCATCTCCTGCTCCAAGCACCATCGACCAGCGTGACGAAACCCGACACATCTTCGACCCTGTGCACCCGCTTCCTGTGGGTGAGGTAACTCAGCTCCGCCGGTGCTCCTGCACTGGTACACATCCCAAGGGCCTGTGTTTTAAGTTTCAGCTCCGTAGGTCACTCGGAAGGTTCCTAACTTTCTAACTTTGTGCTTTTTACGCACCATAGACTTTGTATTGAGAAGTGCGTGCACTTTGAACACTGCACCCGAGTCCCGTGGGCCTTTCCCGACTTAGTTATTTCCAGTCTCGAATAGCTCCAGCGATTCCCAAGGCCCTAGGCCTCTTCACTTTCCTCCTGGTATCCCTTATACCACTTATTTAGTATATGGTTTAGGTGGCCCCTAGGGCTCATCCATATTGTGCAACTTTTGTGTATTTTAAACTGTCTTGTGATTTAACGCTTGTGCTTCTGTGCTCATAAAGAGTCCAGGGGATTTTATAGTTAATAAATCAATATATATTTTCAATATATATCTGTGTGGTGTCCCTTTCATTTGGTATTCAAGGGGGTTGTGTATGGTATAACAGCTGGCTTCACATGCCTTTCAGAGTTTAGCCTAAGACTGCTTTGTCCACGTTACCACTAGGATAACTGGTCTACAAGGTTGAATTACAACCATCATCATAAGGGTTGCTTGGCATGGTACAAAGTGATCACTAGAATTAGTGAGCATTATATACCAGGCCAACTTCTCACATTGGTGAGCAGCGGATTGGGATCTGAGCTTGCTGTTGTTTTACCATTACAATCTTTGAGATTATCATTTGAAAGATCATACAGGTACCTGCTAGGTACATATAAAACAAGACTAGTATACTTAAGTTCTACTGAACTTAGTTGTTGTAGAGCAAAGGGAGTAGCACACCCTAGCTACAACTACTAGATAGGTTTAGTAGGTAAACACCAGTGTAGGTAGATTGCAACACATCCACCCACACTAGAGCAATGTCTGGAACAGAGGGGTCCAGTGGACTTACTCCTGTTGAGAGTGACCCTCAAAGGGCACCATCCCAGTTTGCTATTTTTCCCTTTAAGGAATTAAGACAGCTTTGTGTCTTAAGGGGTCTGAAGACAGGGCCTTCCCCTACTACAGACCACCTAAGAGAGCTCTTGGATCAGTCTGAGGCTCTAAAGACCTCTAAAGCAAACCCCACAGGGGATGCTGAAGGAGGCCATCCTTCAGAGGATGACACTGTAGACACCCCTGCCCCTATCATCCTGGTAGATGAGGAAGCCTCCACCACTGGAGCTCCTCAGGTAGATGTAGAGGAAGAAGAAGAGGAGGAGGAGGTGGAAAGCAGTGAGTCAGATGATGACAGAGATAGTCAGGTGCTGGTCAGTAGACTGAACCAGGCTAACTTAAGTCAACTTGGGAATGAATCAGGTAACAACCCATTCAGACCCCCAGGTGGACTTAACCAGGGCCATAGGAGGAGGAGGCATCACTCAGGTGAATCCAATACCTCCCATGTCTCTAGAGGCTCTCATGGTCACTCCAGGAAGGAGATGACTAGCCCTCAGAGAAGGGAACATGAGGCCAAGATGAGAGAGGCTGAGCTTAGGATCCAGAGGCAAGAACTAGAGGTTGCCCTGGCCAAGGAGAAACTTGCTAGAGCAAGACAGCCTAGAGAGAGTGGATTAGGATCCACTGGTGGCAGCACTATCCAGAAGGATAAAGACAGGTCTTTTGATACAAGAAACCTGAGTAAGATTGTGCCCCCCTACAAAGCTGGGGATGATATCCACAAATGGATGACTGCACTTGAGAGAGCCTGCATGGTACAGCAGATCCCTCAGGAGCAGTGGGCAGCAATCTTGTGGCTCTCCTTTGAAGGTAGAGGCAGAGACAGACTCCTCACCGTTAGTGATGAGGATTCTAGAAACTACATGGTCCTGAAGAGTGCTCTGATTGATGGGTTAGGCTTAACCACTGAACAGTACAGGTTAATGTTCAGAGATACCCAGAAGACACAGACTCAGGACTGGTCTGAATTTGTTGAGTGTGCCACTAAGGCTCTGGAGGGCTGGTTGCTGGGAAGTAAGGTTACTGACTATACAGGATTGTATAATTTAATTATGAGAGAGCAAATCTTAAGTAATTGTCAAAATCAGCTTCTACATCAGCACCTGGTTGACTCTGATCTGACCTCCCCACAAGAATTGGGTAGGAGGGCAGACAAATGGGTCAGAACCAGGATCAGGCCTAAGAACCAAGGTGGTGACCAAAAGAAAGAGACTACCAAGCCTCAAGAGAAGGGTGGGGATAAAAGTAAGGAAAAGACTTCCCCAGGGCCCCAAAACTCCAAGAATGGGGGTGGGTCCCAAGACACTTCTACATCCCAGAAAAAGCCGTATTGTCATACCTGTAAACAGGTGGGGCATTACAAAACAGATAGCTGTTGTCCCAAGAATGGCAATAAGGAGAACATACCTCTAGGTAAGGCTCCAACACCTCCTGTCACTGTTAGCAGTGGTCCCCCAGGTGGTGGGAGCACCCCCAAGAATTTGGGTGGGTTTACTTTTGGAGGACAGGTGGACTCTGGCCTATCCAGGTCCCCTAACTCAGATACTCTTGTCTATGAGACTGGCATGGGGTTTGCCAATTTCACAGCTTGCCCAAACACTTTGAGCAAGTATAGACAGGAGCCCCTCATCAATGGCTTGAAAGTTGAGGCCTTCAGAGACACAGGGGCTAGCATCACCATGGTGGCTGAATGTCTAGTCCCCTCAAGGCAACTTTTACCTGATGCCAAATATCAGGTGACAAACATTGATGGCATAGAATCCAATCATCCCATGGCAGTAGTCAATCTTAGCTGGGGAGGTGTCACTGGCCCAAAGAGAGTGGCAGTGTCAGCAAACTTGCCTGTAGATTGCCTACTGGGTAATGATTTGGAAATCTCAGCCTGGGCTGAGGTTGAACAGCAAACCCATTCTAGAATGGTAAATCTCCATGGAAAGGTTAGTGGGGCTGTAATGGCTACAGCCCCAATTCAAGACGTCCTTCCTGAAAAGGTTGGGAGGGCTGAGCAAACCTCAGCCCCATCTTTAGATAACTTCCCTCCTGGAAAGAGTAGCAGGGCTGTACTAGTAACAGCCCATACCCAAACTGAGTCTCCTCCTGAAAAGGTTGGTGGGGCTGTGATGGCCACAGCCCAAACTCAAACCGATACCTGGGTAGTGAAGCCTGAAAGGATGGATCACTCCACCCAAACAGAGAGCATTGAGGAGGAAGAGAAATCTCCCTCCCACCAGACTTTAGGAAAGGATCAGCCTCCTCAGGGAACTGATCTTACCCCTGATGAAGGAACTGTCCCAGAGGTTGTTAGGCCTGGCCTGACAGAGCCTCTGATGGCAGTGGACCCTTCTCAGGAGGGACCCAGTCTGGAGCAGGTAACCTGCCCCTCTCTACCTTGCCTTACTCAGCCCAGGGCTGCAGAGGACAAGAAGGACAGTGAGACCCAAAGGGCCCCCTGTCAAATAAAGCACCCCCATCAGCAGATTAGGGGCACCGAAACTAGTAGCCCTAGTGAGGTGCAAGCTGTAAAAACTCCTGAGGGATCCCCCTTAAAAGAAGTTAGGGACCTCCCCCAGATGGATATTGTTGGGCACAGCCAAACCTGGGACCCTAAGGGCCCAAACCTGACCTGTCCCTCCAGTAAGCCAAACAGAGGGACCCAGCCTCCAGCTTTAGGTAGCCAGAGGTTGACCCTGAGAGCACAGTGCAACTCAGTCAAAGAAAGAAAGGCACACATGGTGGAGAGTGATTGGAGGAAGCTGAGCCCTACAGAGGAGACTCACTTCAGTACTCCATCCCAACACCAGCCTTTGACTTTGCAAAGACACACCACAGGTAGAGATTCCCTATGGTGGAGACCCTCAGATACCCTTAGGGTGAGGGATTGCTTAGTGGACCATGAGACAGGGGGTTACCAAGCCAGAGCTGGTACTTCCTTATATGGCCACTTAGGCAATATAGGCTTACCTGGTCAAGGATAGCCTTATCTCCTTTCGTTTGGGGGGGGGTTATGTAGGAAGGTGGATATCTGACTATGGTTACCCCCAAACTTTTTGCCTGGTGTTTAGCTGGTTTTTGACTTAGTTGGCCTGGGATCCTGCTATTTAGGGCCCCAGGCTGATTGCTCTCTCCTTAAAATGGACTCCATGTACCTTAGGTGCATAACACAATTGGAATTGGTTCACCTTATAGGCCCCTGTAACAGTGTACCATAGGTACCCAGGGCATAGGTGTAGCCAAGGCCTGCCAGGGGCTGCAGCATGTATTGTGCCACCCCTGGCCTGGCCTCCATATTTGACACAACTGGCTGATCACTCAGCTGGGGTAAGTTGGTGTAATCACCTCTTACTTAGGTACAGTAGGTCTGTGCCTAACCCTAAACTGGACACATATGTTCCTATCAGCCACTCCTATGGAAGGCCTCATCAATCCTAGAGGCAGAGTGCTTGGAAATATGTGAGATGGTGCTCTAGCATGAGCTGAGCCTGTCTGCAGCTGTCGGGAACCACTCCCTAAGCTGTTCCGGGATATTGCCATACCATATACTCTTAAGTGCATTATAATCCTCGCGGTTAAATGCTATCTTTGGTTTGGCTTTATCAAAACATGTCGAGTAAGGTGTCATACGAATTGGAATACTATCCCCTCGCCAGTTCTGGCGACGGGGATAGCATTCCACCCTTCTAGAGGGACACGACATGTGTGTAGCCTTAACCCCGGTTAAAGTTAAACAGAGCCTCAGCATCACAAAATGGATGCTGCCACCACAGACACATGTCTGACCTCCTGCTGCTGGGAGTCCTTCCAGTGAGGAGGGCCTGGACAAAGGGTTTCCTGCCTGGGGAGGTGCGAGCACCACCCCAGACAGGGTTTTGTGTATTGGGTAGGACAGGGCTGAATAGATTGAGACATGCCTGGGGCACACAAGGTGTCCCTGTGCATAAGCCAGCCCAAACCGGTTCTGGGGCTTTCCAGCCCCAGTCCTGGCGAGGAGCTGGACAAAGGAGAGGGGGTGTAACCACCCCCCTTCCTGGTCCCACCCATAGGGGAGGGACCTAGCAGGAGATCCACCCCTCAGATTGGAATAAGAGAGGGAGCAGTGCCATTGCACAGCAGATCATCCCGAAATCAACTTAAACTAAGAAGAAGACTGGACTTCGACATTCTGCTGCACAGAAGACTGAAGAAGAATCTCCCTTGTGGCCAAGGAGTGACCACCCTGTGAACACAGGTACCAACCAGCAACTCGACGTCTGCTTTGCCGCCGCCTCCCGCCGGAGCCCGAGCCCAGAGCCCGACAAGAACCAGATTCCCAGACCTCTCAGAGCCCGATCCACAGTCCCTGCAAAGAAGGGACCCGTGGAGGCACCGAGTGACGTGGGACCGGACCTCTTGAAAGACACCCGAAAAGCTGACTGCGCAGCTTCTGAGGCATCCTCGACGTTGTGCTTTGGGGATTGAGAACCCCCACCACCGAGCAGCCCTTGCACCGAAGATCAGCCCTCCAGCATCTCCACGATCTGCGTGGGGCCCTTTTGCATTGTGCCACTCGACGCGCCATCCCGGCCACTAGCCACGCGGCCAGCGGCCATCTTGGCGACGAACCCGAAGATTTAAACAGCAGGCCTGGTTGCTCCAGACCTACCCAAGCTCCTGTGAAAAGGAGCACCCGCTCTGACCTTGCTGGTCCGAGTGAACAGCATCTTTCAACTCCTGCGTGGCTTGCATTTGCCAAGGCCTGTTTGCTCCGATCAGGTCGCCGACACCGCCAACAGCGAGAAGCCTACGTGGGACAGCTCGTGTCCGACTCCTGGACGTCCTCGACCCCGGGTATCCACGTGGCTGCAGAAAGAAGCTACCCGACAACGCCTGTTTGCACCCGACATCACCTGGTTCCACTCTGGTTCCACGGCAGTCACTGGCTAGTGACTTTGAACACTGTCCCCTCTGCTTTCAGGTCTTCACATCTACAGATCCACCCTTGGATCCACCGGAACTCTTCTCATCGAGCCGCCTGCAGCATCTCCTGCTCCAAGCACCATCGACCAGCGTGACGAAACCCGACACATCTTCGACCCTGTGCACCCGCTTCCTGTGGGTGAGGTAACTCAGCTCCGCCGGTGCTCCTGCACTGGTACACATCCCAAGGGCCTGTGTTTTAAGTTTCAGCTCCGTAGGTCACTCGGAAGGTTCCTAACTTTCTAACTTTGTGCTTTTTACGCACCATAGACTTTGTATTGAGAAGTGCGTGCACTTTGAACACTGCACCCGAGTCCCGTGGGCCTTTCCCGACTTAGTTATTTCCAGTCTCGAATAGCTCCAGCGATTCCCAAGGCCCTAGGCCTCTTCACTTTCCTCCTGGTATCCCTTATACCACTTATTTAGTATATGGTTTAGGTGGCCCCTAGGGCTCATCCATATTGTGCAACTTTTGTGTATTTTAAACTGTCTTGTGATTTAACGCTTGTGCTTCTGTGCTCATAAAGAGTCCAGGGGATTTTATAGTTAATAAATCAATATATATTTTCAATATATATCTGTGTGGTGTCCCTTTCATTTGGTATTCAAGGGGGTTGTGTATGGTATAACAGCTGGCTTCACATGCCTTTCAGAGTTTAGCCTAAGACTGCTTTGTCCACGTTACCACTAGGATAACTGGTCTACAAGGTTGAATTACAACCATCATCATAAGGGTTGCTTGGCATGGTACAAAGTGATCACTAGAATTAGTGAGCATTATATACCAGGCCAACTTCTCACAGGCCACATCAGCACAGCACAGACCCTGCTGCGGATGTAGGTGGTAGACATTGCCCGAGGGAAGAAAGTTACAATCCTCCTTTGAAATTGACATATTTTGCACTGTTCGGTCCTTTTGAATGTCACCTTCAAATTCCGATATGCATTTTTTTAACTACTTTTGTCGATTGCCGATTCACATACAAAACTCCGTCTAGTCTTAACATAAATCACCCACCACCAGGAGAACACTAGTCTTAAAGCAAAGCAACGTATGCTTACATTAACCTGGGTCATGTCGCGCAGGGCCGGGGGTTAAAATGAAACATTTCAAATATGAGGCATATTTGCAAGACGCCACATGACGCATAGAAGATAGCGCCAAGGTACAACACTGAACACCGTACAACAGCAAGATAAGAGCACCAGGGGACGCATAGAGCCCAAATGGTTCTCTAGGCCCACTTGACATAAGGTTGAGCTATATGATAGGATACAAGTACCCCACTTGGAGTATGGCACACCCCAAACAACGGGGAACACCTCTTAGGACAAACCACAGTCAGAGGACCAAACATAACCTGTGAAGCACTGTCACAGTAGGCTTACTGCCATCTCAAAATCACATAATGCATCTAAAGGATGCGAAATTAAAGGGTAACCACCCCAGATCATGAGAAAAGTAGACTTGGGAAATACATGCTTAAGGGGGAGGGTGAAAGCCCGCAAGGAGGCGCTGAACAGCCGATTTGGCGTGGGCATCAAACAATAGGACCCCATTAAAGGGCAGATCAACAAGACGCTCCGGGATATTCTCCGGGAAGACGTTATCCCGAAACCAAGCATGGCGCCGCAAGGCAATGGAATCAGCCATAGCTCACCCTAAGGAACCGTCAGTATCCAAGGCGGAGCGGATCGTAAACTCAGCAAGGTCACAGCCATACCAGAGAAGATGAATGAGGTCAACAGACCACCTTCAGAGGTGGCAGAAAGCAGAGACTCCACAGAGTCCCACAGGGCAGAGGAAGCCCGAGCCAGGACACAAACCGTATTTAGTGCGACCAAAGGGCAACACTAGTGGAGGCGTAGATGTTACAACGCCACGACTCAAGCCATATGGACTCCCGGGAGGGAGGAAGCATTAACTGAGGCAAGGAAGGGATGGCAGTTTGCCACACAAACCCCTGCACATCAGGGTGGATAAATAGGCAAACTGGATCATGTGGAGCAGGACGGTGGCAGTGCAAGACAGAACGAGCCACCGGATCACCGGAAGCCTGCCGAGCCCAGGTGCTCAAGAGTGCGTCATAAAGAGAAGCTTCAAAGGGCAGAAAAGGCTCCACATTCTCCGACCCACGGTGAGGAGATCAAGCAGAGGGTCCACAGACAAGGGGACCGAAGGGAGCTGCATGTTCAGAACACGAGTGGCCAAGGAGACTACTTTTTGAAAAGCTGCACCGGCCTCCGTAGCCCTCCGAGGAGGGGACAGCAACTCATCTGTAGGTGAGGGCTGTAAACTAAGCAGTCCAAGACACTGAGGGTGCGACCAATGACCAAAGGAAGGGAGCCCCATTGACAAATGGGGGTCCTGATGGGGCTCCTGAGGAGGCTGATTCCTGCCGGGTCCAGGGGCTCGTGAGGAGGTAGGGATCCTGCAGGGTCCAAAAATTCTAATGGGGGCAAGGGTAGATCTGGCATCGCCGGACGTGAAGGCGATGCCAAACTCTCTCCAGAAGCTTCCGGAGAAGAGTCAACAACCCGGTGTTGATGCAGTGCCAAAGCAACTTCTGTCGGCGCTGGCCCCGCCTCCTCCGGCGTCGACTCGGCCCCGCCCGGCACCGATTCCACGATGACAAGCTCCGCTTCCGAAGAAGATGATGGTGCCGGAGCCAGGGAGTAAAGCCTCCGGTGCCGCATCTGTGCCGACTCAGCCTCAAATAAAACAGGCTCCAACTCCAATGTAATAAGCGGAGTCGGAGACGGGGAGGCGAGTTTACGGCGCCGGATCGGCACCGACCCTGGCTCCAGACAGGCGGTCGCCTGCCCGGAAGGCCAAGGTATGCTCGAAGCAAGGCTTTGAGCACTAGCAACCACCCGGAACGCCACAGGGAGCCCCATGGAACTATGCAGCGCAGCAGGGGGGCTATGGGTCGTAGAGGGCCACCCGGCCGGGCCGCACCCTGATAACACCATATCCCCTGTGTCCCTGGAGGGCAAGGGCTTATGTGGCGCTGAGGGTGAACCTACCGGCGAGTTCGTCGGGGACCGAGTAAGTAGCAGAGGTCTCGAGGACGCCACAGGGACAGGAGAGGCCCCAAGGGAGGCCTGCAGAGCCGCAGCATAGGCCTCTATTTGGGTCCGAGTCGCACCCACGCCCAGATTGGGTAGGGGCGACTGCCGGGGGATCACGTCCGGAAGGTTCCGGGAATTAGTGCCCCCAACAGACGAACGTGAGGTCGAGGACCTCGGCGACATGCGTCCCGACTTAACCCAGGAGGGGCGAATCCTTCCATTACATATTCTGAATGGGTTCCACACAACAAACCACTAGCTCCTGCTAGTTCCATGATGGCGACAATGAATACCTCTTACAACATCCACGCCCAATATACCACGATATCAACTGACTCCACACCGAGATGGCGACCACATTTGCCGCTTTCTGAATCAATAAACTCCATTCAGACTGTCAGCGGCTGCATACCACATGGCCATCACGTCACTTCCCATGCGCCCACAGCCACACCCCTTTACAGGGACTTCAAAAGCGGAAGGGATCCTGCCACATCTGCCTTCGAGCAACCGAGAGGTCATGTAGGTGCAAGAGACTGTGCCTGGCAAGATAACTGAGTACTACTGCTCCAATCTATTTAATGTAAACGCGCCTAGGAATCATCTGAACATACAATTATAACGTTTCTTTCCAATGGAGATCATGACGGCTAGCACGCTCTTGCTTGAGTCATGGGGAAATCTACCTATACCCAATAGGTAAGCGGTTCCACCCATTCATCTCCCTCTTTCCTTTTCCGCTCCCCTCCCCTCCCCCAAAACCCTCCCTTTCCGCTGCGTGAGCAGCCTTCGACGGGCCTAAAAAGCAGGGAAGGGTACCGGTCTCACTCCTCATAGTCGGCATGGGCAGGCGGCCTCACCCGCCCTCGAAGTCGTCACCTCTGTTCCCTCACTCTGCGGTAGGATCAGAATCAGGTGGCAACCTCCTGAGTCTGAATCTTGCTGTCCCGCAACCACAACAAAGCGTGATCGGAGCATGTCACAGCCGCGCCCTCCCAGCCTGGCCGCATATGCAGCTATCTCCCAATGTCTTTCACCGGCCGTTGAGCGACTCCAGGAAATTCCAGAGGGGGCCTCACTGGAACCGCAGCCGGCCACCTTAGAGCCAGGCAAGCTGTGACAGGGTATCTATTGTTCTGCCTTCCACTGCTCGAGCTTGTCACAGCAGCAGAAGGGTAGAAACATGTCTCTGGTCAGCTTCAGCCCTTTATTGCTATCCGGTTCTGGAAGACTGGTACCAGGAGCACTGACGGCCTCCCGGAAGAGCTATACAGTGCATGGAATCATATCTCGGACACCGTTTACGGTGTGGAGGTATGATTCCAACATGTTTGATACCAAAAATGATAGGGTTTGTTACAGCCAGTTTAGAGATGGTAATGGTGTATGGCCACTCTATATGTCATAATGGCTGATGCACTTACAACCCGGAAGAATGGACTCCGAAGGTTGTAGGGGTGCCCCGCTCATGAAGGGGCACCATTACACGTAGAACTAAGCACCCTGCCTTCAGGATTGAAAGGCCTGCCTTAGGGGTATCTTACAGGTTTTAAGTGTAGTGACCTCAGATATAAAAAAACGTATCTGTTGTAAGTGGTGCTAGAACCAGCTTACAGAGGCTGCAATGGCAGATGTGTAGTCGCAATTTGAGTGGTCTCTCATGGGTGGCATAATACATGCTTCAACCCATGGGAGACCCTTGGTGTACCTATGCCCTTGGTACCTGGGTACCACACACTAATGACTTAGAAGGGTACACCAGTAACCAACATGGAGTGTACCTAGGGTACTCACCATGTACAATTTAGGGGAGAAAGCACAGAGGCTGGGGTCCTGGTTAGCAGGATACCAGTCAGACTAGTAGGAAACAAGATCCCACCAGGCAAAAAGTGGGGGTAACCATAAAAGCAGATCCTACTTTCCTACACCCTGGGTACCTCAGTAGCCATATGCTAGGGGATTTTGGGAGAGAGAGCACAGATGCTGGGGTCCTGATTAGCAGGATCCTAGCAAACTGCAGTCAAAACACACTGACAACAGGCAAAAAGTGGGGGTACCCATGAAAACAGATCCTATTTTCCTATAGTGCACACAATAGATAGGTGAGGAGCAAGTTAAGGTCCCACTGGGGAATGATAAAAAATTGGGGGAGGGGGGGAACAAAAGTGAAAGCCCCTTCAGAAATCTATTTACAATAGGGGACTTGAATAGTGACAGTTGGTCTGACAACCATAGAAAGGCAGAAAGGGCTAAAAGGTAACCCTTTAGAGTGCCCAAAGCAGAGCCCTCCTGGGCAAGAGATGGAGTGAAAAGGAGGATGTCAGAAAGGGAGGCAGACAGTGGGTCAATAGACCGTTCTGTGCAATATTTACAAAATGTCTGTCGTCGACAGGCGTAAATCGACTTAGTGGAGGGATGCTTGGCTGCCATAATTACTTTGCATGCATCGGAAGGAAGGTCAACTGCTCAATCTCCACACAAGGAGGCGGAGGGTTGACAGGTTTGGGTGGAGGACCCTCCCTTGCTGCTAGGACAGAAGATGCTCCAGAACGTAAAACAATCAGAGGATCGATGCTCAACTTCAGAAGGTTGGTATTCCAAACCCTTTGTGCCCAGTCCGAGCCCACAAGAATGATTTTTGGCCCGGTTGCTCCTGATTGATCTTCTTCAGTACTCTGGACAGGAGTGGTATGGGCGGAAAGGTGAATAAGAAGCCTGAGCTCCACTCGAGACGAAAAGCGTCGCCAAGCTAAAGTCGCCTTGGAAACTCGAACACGCAAAACTGTTGACATTGCACATTCTTGACAGAGGCAACCAGATCTAACCAAGGCTCCCTTGCTGAAAGAGTCCTTGCTCCACCTCCAGATGGAGACACTATTCATGAGCCACTAAATACCAAGAAGTTTGTCCGCCTTTTTGTTCAGGGAACCGGCTAGGTGTTGAACCACCAGGGATATGTATGGTTGTTCCAGCCAAGTCTGTAGAAAAGGGGCCTCCTCACAGAGGGTCGACAACCATACCCTGCCTTGTTTGTTGCAGTATCACATGGGGCTTGGTGTTGTCCAGGAACATCCGAACCAGCCTTCCCTTGAGAGATAGTAAGGAGGCTTTCAGTGCCAATCGGACTGAACAAAGATCCAATAGGTTGATGTGGAGCCCGGCTTCCGCTGGAGACCACAGTCCTCTGATCTCCACCTCCTCCAGATGGCTGCCCCATCCCTGGAGTGAATCATCTGTCACCACTGTGAGATCTGGGTGGGGAAGGGAGAGGGGTCCACCAGTGACCCATTTGCTGTTTTTCAGTCCCCACTGCAGATCCTATGCAGTTCCCTCCAGGATCCAGACCAGGTAGGTGAGATATCTCAATGCTGCGCCCATTGGAACTTCAGGTCCCTCTGCAGAGCCTGCATGTGCCATCTGGCATGATTCACTAGCAGGAGGCCACGAGGATCAGGATCCTCAGAGTCAGTCTCACTGAAATCCAAGATAAAGGCTGTAACATGGGTATCATAGCCTGAATATCCTGGACTTGTCGTTCGGGAGGATATGCCTGAAACTGCACCGTGTCAAGAACAGCTACGATGAAAGGGAGCATCTGGGAAGAAGTCAGGTGTGACTTCAGCATGTTGATAGTAAACCTGTTTGTAAGTGCACACGTTGGGATTTCGTGCCGGTGAAGTTATCCCTGCTCTCGTTTGTACTGCTCGCGGAACCCGCTTCGCAGGTCCCGCTTCGTGTGGGATCTTCAATTACTATCAGCGAGGTCGGACTGTGGAGTTCATCGCCCTTTGCCTGAGGCAGTGACTGTGGGTGATTGTGTTGTGCGGGGCTGCGAGCAGGCGCAGGACTCCAAGTCCCAGGAGCGCCCCCAGACCCAATTGCCAGCACCTGGGCCGCTCTCCCTGCATGCTCCTCCCCTCTCACATTGTTTTACATAAAGCTAACCACTCACCCCCGCAGCGCGGGAGCGACCGGGAGAAGCCCGGGACAAGGGCGGGCCGTCTAAGGCCGTCCGGGGCCGGCAGAGGTCGGGTCGGGTCGGGCCACCCCTTTTCATTTTGTATCATTTTATTGTATGTATACTGTTATTACTGATATCTGGTTTAGGCAGATTGTTGGTTAAAGACTGTTCGTACTCTTGGTTGTGCTCTATATTGTCCTACTAACCCAGGTTTGCTAGAAGGGTAGTTTAGTACATCTTACCAAAATGCCCCTACGCTCAGGCAAGGAAAGGCAGGTTCAAGTATTCACCACAAATGGAACTTTTACAGGTACTATCGACCAATTTTTTAAACGTACCACCTGTATTTTGGAAAAAGAAATTGCACTTGCAGAAAAACGCTTATCGCTTGACTTGGTCACGGGTAAGCGTTCTTCACTAGGGAAAATCCGCGAGGTTGTTTCCCCGGTTCCCCTAACACAACTGACTAGCATTTCTACCAACGCCAACAATGACATAGAAGTAGCAACCGTACCCGCCAGTCAAAATCTGGAGTTAGAGGGGTTGTCATCGATATTGCTCAAGATTCAATATCAGAAGGCAGTTCCCTATACCATAATTTACTTAATATTGAGTCTGGTCTTTCTGACTCTCCTAATATTATTCCAAGCCCGGAGCAAGAAATTCTATCTCCAAATCCTGAGTGCACGCCTGCACACAAACCTAGGAAAAGGAAAAGGGTAGATTCGACCCAGAAGGGGGGCAATAAAAAGGGCAGGAGAACCAATAATACATTCTCTTTACTGACTACTACACCAGCCCTATTCAATCTCCCAGTAAAAAACTAATATATAGGAAATTATGTAGAAAACATCCTTTTGGATAAAATAGAACTATTGATTACATCTCTACTCCTGCCCCTATTTGAACGGACTAGGTTATTAAATGATAAGATGGATATTTTGGATTCATTAGTAAGAGAAAATATAGCCACAACGAAAAAGACCAAATTGTCTACTGCCCCCACGGGGTCAGATTTGACACATTCCCAGAAAAACCTTTTGAGTAATGGGGATAAGGGGAATAAAGCCAAACCTGTACCTTCCTCTTTGAGAGCCCCCCAGCAGAAACCTGTCTCTGATAAAAACAAACAGACTACTGCGAGCGCAATATCACACAAGGTAGATATTGTTTCTAATCCACAGCCCACTCTTAGAAAATCACCCAAATCCTCCCGTCAAATAGACCAAAACATACGGACTAGGACAAAACCTCCATCCAGAAAACAATGTGTGAATCTCCCCCTGAGTCATTACCCTATACCATAATTTTAACTGGAGTGGCCCCATTGGGAGAGGGTAAGAGGGAAACCCATAGAGACTTATATAACAAAGTAACTTTTTGGTTAAACAAAAATTGACCTCTCTCCCCAATGTCTAAAACTGAAATCCTTAATGTTAGGAGGGTGGACTGAGTGGGATTCAGTAAAAAAGATCTTGAGGGGGATTGTGTGGTTATTAGCTTTAGGGGGTCATGGGTAGCTGACTTTATCTGCAGAGAACCAAGATTTGGAAGATTGGGCGACGTCCAAACCTTGTCTTTGCACTACTTCTACCCTAGACTCAACCCAGCGAGAGACCAATCACACCAAAATCATCCCATCCAAAACTATAGACCTAGAGATAGAAATTTTCCAGAAACACCTATCTATCCAATGTTCCTGCCCCATCTTTCAAATCATTTTGCCCCTTTAATGGGGCTGGATGGAGTAGACTGACTTAATAATGGGTCTCTAGATCACAGGCTATCCAGATCGCCCACCGGTGAAACATCTCCACATTCTCCAAACCTACAGGTGTTAGATAGCTCCACCGAAAATCAAACTATGAATACAGTAGATATGCTGAAGGATGAGTTGGGTAATGCCCCCCTAGGAATAGAACTGACGGATGAACATACAAGCAACTCCCCAATATTTGAGGAAAGTGGGGGGAATGTTAGCTTACCTGACAAGTCACTAGTGACACCTGCAATTACACTTAAGATATTATCCTGGAATATTGCGGGGTTGAAGGGGAAATTGGATGAAACTGATTGGGGGTCCTTCGTAGAACAATTTGATATAATTGTATTCCAAGAAAGCTGGTCAGTCGACGCCATATATCGACTTGGCTATTTGAATTTTTACAAACCAGCATACAAAGGACCGAAGGGTCGCCCGTCTGGGGGTCTTGTTATTTGGATTAGACAATCCCTGGGTTATAAGATCTATGAACTGCCTACCTCAAGTATTGATATTCAGGGGCTAAAGTTAAGCAGTGAAAATAACCAAGATCTATTCCTAATCAATATATATGCAAGGGGGCGACCAGGAGAGAAGATATCTAAAACTGCTGAGGATCTAGATCCCCTATTGAACAATATTGGTAGAGAAGTGTGTAATGATGGCTGGGGATTTTAATTGTACGTTTGAACCTATTCCCACTCTGGATGACGGGTGTTATGGCGAAGCAGACCAGCTATGGAATATCCCTAGCTTAGCCATCCCACCTGTTAAAAAGGTTACTGAGGCCGTTATGCAGTGGCTTGGTCTATGTTTGGAGTGGGATTTGAGAGCGGCCAATGGGAGGACTAAGTCAGATCTGGCGGGAAATGCTACTTTTGATAATTGCTACAGTACCAGCCGCATAGACTACTTTTTAATTAAGATGGAGTTCTGGAGTCTATTAGAGGACATGGAAATACTTGTAAGACGGGAAAGTGACCACAATCCCTTAGCAATAAACCTGATAGCAAATGGTGACCTACTTAGAAACAATGCAACAAACCTTATAACAGCCGAGGCAGTCCTCACAAATGACTGCCGTAGGGTACGCTGTGTTAGTTTCTGGAAGATCCTGGCATCATTGGTAATATATCAGTAGAAGTATCGGCAGCTACCAAGAAGGTTAAGCCTCTACTGGAAACTGTGGGGTCACTGGAGCAAATTGGTGTAATCCATGAGTCGCTTTTTGCCAAATTCAAAACCTTCTTTGTTAAACCAGGTAGTGCAAAAAAAACTGGTTTGACTCACCTAGGAGCCAAATGGTATGACAAGTCCTGCCGTAATGCACATAGTTCCCTGATAGCTGCCATTAAAACCAGGGTAACAATGGATATTAAAAAAGAGAGGGCAAACTACAAGAAGACGCTAAAACAAGCAAAGACAGCCTGGGATGATCAACGCTGGCTAGATCTATATGAGGCTAGCCTCTCCACTAACCAACAAAAATGTTGGCAGGTAGTGAAGTGGGGAGGGACAGGGGACTTGCAAGCCCCAGTCAATCATGTTCCGACCGAGATCTGGGTTGCACATTTTTCGGCCCAGTTCAGCGGTATAGAGATGGGTACCCATAACACAGGGGAGAGTAACCGGCCTCCGACACCAGCTGCTTTTGTGAACATATAGTCTTTAAGGAATCTGAGACCGTAAACGCCCTAAAGCAGGTTCAAAATGGTAAAGCCCCAGGTATGGACTGTGTTCCAGCGGATCTTTTTAAGTATGACATGGAAAATTGGGTCCCCTATATAACCATTCTGGCTAATGCTATAGCTAAAGGCGTTAGAATTCCAGATTCCTGGAAAGGGGCCGAGATCCTCCCTGTGTATAAAAAAGGTGACAAGACTAATGCGGGAAACTACCGCCCTATCAGCCTTATTGACGCCTTGCAGAAGGTAATTGCTAGAATGTTGTTGGGCAGAATTCAGTCTTGGATGACTGAAGAAAATATTTTGTCTCCACTGCAGGCTGGCTTTAGGGCTAACATAAGCACAGTCGACCAAGTGCTCAGATTTGTTATGCTCTATTGGAAGACTGTGTTTTTAGGTGGAGGCACAATATACGCAGCGTTCGTGGATCTTAAATCTGCGTTCCACCTGGTCCCGAGAGAGAAGATGTGGGCAGCGTTAAGGAGAATGGGAATACCAGCTGACTTACTCGAGTTTACCATCAGGCTACATTAATTTTTTTTTGCCAGAGTAAGGTGGGGCAGCCAGGGACAGGTGACAGAATCCTTCCCAGTGACCCGAGGAGTGAGACAGGGGTGTGTCCTGGCACCAACCCTATTCTTACTCTTCATTAATCAAGTTGTTCAGTTTCTCTCAGCAACACCGACAGATGCGCCAGTCTTGGGTGGGACTAGATTTCCCCTTTTAATTTTTGCCGATGACACCCTAATCTTGGCAAAAACGCAAGTGGGTCTCCAGACAGCAATAAATAAGTTTGTGGACTTTTGTAGTCTAAATGACCTCGAAATTAATGTTTCAAAGACAAAATTTATGGTTCTGACAAAGAATAAACCATTGAGGGGGCATGTAACCATGAATGGGACTATTTTGGAACAAGTAGAGGTTATGACGTACTTAGGAGTAGTAATAGACTACAGGTTACGCTGGAAGGAACAGATCGAGGTACTCAGCTTAAAATTTGCACGTTTATTAGGGTGTCTTGTGAAAGAACAGCGTTGTTCCCAGACTAAAAGAGTTTTGCCGGCGCTTAAAATCTATAATGCAAAAATTAGCTCTGCAATACTCTATGGCTCAGATTTATGGGGGAACGTAGATCCTGCTGTTCTGGATAAAATCCAGAATAAGTTTCTTCGCAGTTTGGTAAGTCTTCCGCTATCGACACCATCACTTCCACTTATGCTAGATATGGGCTGTCAATCTATTAAACATCATGCCCAATACAGGATGGTTGCTTTATGGAGACGTATCTGGTCCACTCCGGAATTATCTATGTTTGCCAAGGAGATTCTGGATGTGAGATCGATACAAGGGGCAGGGAATATATCCTGGTTCAAATTAATAAAGACTACACTCTTTAGAATGGGTCTCCACATGCAGTGGACAGAGCCGGGAAATTACATTTTCCCTTCGAAAAAAGATTTTAAACTTCTATTCTGGGCCACAGTAAAAGAAGACCTGGTCTTGCTCTCACAGAAACCCAATTTGACAGGTACATTCCTGATTTACAAAGTGGTTCCACACACCGAGACCTACTGGGACACCATTACAAAAAGTACCGATAGGAAATTGTATCATCAATTTCGAGTAGGGACGTTGCCATTAAGGGAATTTACAAATAGGTGGCATAACCTACCGTCTTTGTACTGTCCCTGGTGTAGTGAGCAAAGGGAATCTTTAGGCCATTTCCTTTATGCTTGCCCAGCATATTGCGCACCGCGCCGGAAATGGCTAAAACCCATATGCAGAAGGATCAACACACGTGTGTGTGAAGAAGCACTGTCAATTCTAAGATTCAATACAGCAGAATGGTTGGCCATAGGTATGGCAAAATATCTTGGATGGGCCTGGACCATCAGAGTTAGGGGTTTACAAGGTGATAAATGACAAAAGAGATATACAAAATGTATGCCCAATTGCATGAACTTATATTCTTATTAATTGTGAAAAACGTCTTTCTATGTTATTTAATTGACTTTTTAAACAGATATGTGATTGTTTATATTGTATTCTTAAGTATTGTACTTACGTGCTGTATTTTTGTATATATTTTACTTGCTTGTCTTTTATGAAGAAAACTTCGAAATAAAGACGTAAAAAAACTGAAACTGATAGTAAACCGTGAACCCCAGCAAATGCAGGAGGTTCTCCACAGTCTGGAGGTGAAAGACAACTGCCTGGGGCGAGACCGCCTTCAATAGCCAGTTGTCGAGATAAGGGAATACTGGAACTCCTAATCTCCACAGATGAGCTGCGACTACCGCCATCACCTTGGTGATCCCCCGTGGGGCACTGGTGAGGCATGAAAGGGAGCACGGTCAGTTGAAAGTGCTTGTGGCCCACCGTACAATGCAGGTAACAGTGAGGTATAGTACATCAATAGGGCTACCCAATATTCCCCAAGGAACTGGGTATAATCAATAACAAAACATAATTGATCCTTGAGGAATCATTTGACTTTGATTCATATTTTAGGTTGTCACAAAAGTGAACACAATTTCACAGGTGTTTCACAGGAAAGCCCAAGCAACAAAGGATTGTCCTTCGTGGGGACCCACTAGCCAACGGACTAGAGATCGCAAAGGAGCCTCGAGCTGTGGTGAAGAAAACGGGCCCACGGACCACTCAGGGAGTGTAGGCCTCTCAGCTCCGGTGCAAAAATTGCTTGGGGCAAGGGCAACAAAAAGCCCAATGCACAACTTCGGGACACTTCGGGAAACGTCGGGAAGTAGGTGCACTTGCAAAATTGCAGGATGTCCAGGAGTCCTGGTCCCATGTCTCTTGTGTCAGCTGCGGGTCTGAGCTTTGCTGGGATCTCGTGTCAGCCTCAAGAGATGTCTGGAAGTCCATGTCCTGTGTCGCAGATTCTTTGGGATCCGGCGGGAACCTCGAAAATGCAGACCGTAAAGATGCTTCTTTGGTGCCTGTTTGAACAGAGGGGTCACTCATTGACCCCAAGGGAGATTTCTTCCGTCTTCCAGTCGATATGGAATGTCGAAGGTTTAAGATTCTGTCTTCCAAGTTTCGTCCAGGGTAATCTAAAGTCCTAGGGGCTGGGGTCCTATACTTATACTAAGTTTAGGGGATGTACTAACTCTGAGGTCCCACCTATGGGAGGACCTGGGGAGGGGGTGGTTACAACCCTTCCCCTTTGTCTAGTTTCACGCCAGAGCTGGGGCAGAGTGCCCCAGCAACCGGTTTGAACTGGGAAATGCATGGAGCACCTTATGTGCCCCAGGAAGTCTGAAAAGTTTTCACTAAATGCAACCCACCCTGCCCCAATACACTAAAGCCTGTCTGGGGGTGTGCCGGCACCTCCCTGGGCAGGAAACCTATTGTCCAAGCCTACCCTGCCGGAGTTTCGTCCAGCAGCAGGAGGTCAGACTCAGGTCTGTGGCAGCAGCATCCATTTTTGTGATGCTGAGGCTCTTTAAAACTATTACCGGGTATACCAGTGTGTACACGTCTTTTCCCTCTAGAAGGGTGGAATGCTACCCCGCCACCAGAACTGGCGGGCTGGGGGGCGGGTAGTATTCCAAAGTGTTTGACACCAAACACGACATGTTTTGATAAAGTCAAACCAAATTTAGCATTAACCGCAAGGATTATAATGCACTTAAGAGTATATGGTATGGCTATATCATAGAACAGCTATAAGGAAGCGATTCCGAAAGCTGCAGAGGGGCTCAGGTCATGCTAGGGCACCCTCTCATACAAAACTAAGCACTCTACCTCCAGGATTGTCAAGGCCTGCCATAGGAGTGACTTATAGGTTAATATGTGTCTATATATCTAAGTAAGGGGTGCTTACACCACTTTACCCAGGCTGCAAGTGCAGACCTGTGATGACATTTTGGAAGGCTTCCCAGGGGTGGCAAAATACATGCTTCAGCCCCTGGTAGGCCTCTGGGGTACCTATGCCCTTGGTACCTAAGGTACCATATACTAGGAGATCACAAGGTAACTCAGTAAACAATCTGGTATGTACCTAAAGTACATGCAATCAATTTAGGGAGAGAACAGCTCGGCTGTGGTCCTGATTAGCAGGGCCACAGCCAGACTAAAGTCGAAAAACCAGTGAAACAGCATAAAGTGGGGGTAACCATAGGTAGCAGATCCTACTCTCCTACAATCACCAATACCACGTACCTAAGGGGCCACTTTTTGCAGTTGATACAATATCATAATGCGTCTCCCATATTTGAGACTGCTCTAGAGTTAGAGTAGGACGTGTTTTTGAAGACTGCAAGACACCAAGGGTAGCCTCTGACCAGGCCCGTTTATAGAGTTATAGGCTTTTTCAGTAGGGGGGTTAGCGTCAGGGGCGGTGCCAGGAGATAGTCTTAGTGGTCTTAAATGTGATGGAACAGGGTCCTGGGACAGAGCGATGTGGGCAGCATATTGGGTCATGCCGGCAGTTAAGAGTTCCTGTTGAGCAGATCCAGGCACGTGCACACCCACCCTCCCCGTTACCTCCCTACACTAGAACTTGGCAAGCTGTTACACAACAAGGTCAACGTCTCTTCAATTTTGACAACCTGGTGAGGAGCGGTTGCAGTAGGAGGGGCAACGTTTGTTCCAGTTTCTGCCATAGTTCGTCAACCATCCGCGGCCAGATGAAGGAAAATTATCTTTGTAAGCAGGTTGATCAGTACTTTTAAAGGGTTTCCCAGTCTTTACTGTAGATGCCTTTTTTGCCCTTCCCCTTTTACCCACGGGAGTTCAATCAGTGGGCTGCCTCCACTGTGGTTATCTAAAGCAACATCAGGGGAAGAGATAGTACTAGGCGTTGCTTTATGGATTAGCAAAGTTAATGGGGAGCCTGTCCCATTTAAATCTGAGGCAGATCTTACCTCTTCCAATGAAAGACGAGGTTACGTTATCTCTTTCTCTTTGGACAGCACATCCGTTGCCCTCAGTAGAAAAGAGTGTAATGTGTTGATGACTTCACCCCCCTGATTTGATGGGCATCGCTTTTCGCATTACCATTTCGCTGGTGACGGGTACACGGTGGTCAATGCCAGATGTTAGGGGGTGGCCCCACCTCTTTCGGGTGATGACAGGCATGGACGGGCCTGCCCTTGGCCGGGCCAGAGCCCGGGCTAGGCCCAGGTGCATCCCCACATGCGTCTCGCACCACAATGCAACCTTTTCCCTGGTCAAACAAACCATTTCTGTTGAATTCAGTCAGTTTTTCAAACATGATAGTTTTTTGATTGTAGTAAATAGTTTAGAGTTGTTTTCTCCTACAATCCCTTTTGATTTCATTTTCACTGATTTGGTTGTTTGCTACAGGGAGTGTGAGAGAATGTGGGGTCAAGTAGAATGAATTTTTGACTCCCTTTGGTGTGCAGTTTGGATGATAGGATTATTGGAGAAGAATGTTTGATGGAATGAGTGTGAGATATGTTTGAATGGTTGAATTGATTTGTAGGTTGTCTCCTAAGGAGATTGTTTTTGAAAAGTAATGTGGTGTTTATAGTTTCTTTTTGTATGTTTACATTGATGTACATGTAAAAACGTTTGAGAAATATACTCTATAAATGAGTTAATGAATAAATAACTGTGGATTGAGTAATAAGTATGGACCATATGTTTTATTCATAGGTCTCGGTGTTTCAACAAAAGTGTTTTGAGTTGGTGCTCAGTACTGGCAATTGTTACGTTTTATTTTTATATTGATTCAGCCTTACTGAGTAGAGTCAAGGCCCTTTGGTGTTTCTAGATGTTAGGGGGTGGCCCAGCCCAGCCTCTTTCGGTGATGACAGGCATGGAGGGGCCTGCCCGTGGCCGGGCCAGAGCCCGAGCTAGGCCCAGGCGCATCCCCACATGCGTCTCGCACCGCAATGCGGTTATGTGCTCAAGTGTGAGGTGAGATATCAGTGGACGACGGGAAATACAGAGGCCCAGCGTTGTGCAAAGTTGAGGCAACACAGCTTCTCTCCTCCAGGCCAGGTCAATGTCAGGCAGCTACACGGGCCGCGATGCAGTGACGCTCTTAAGTGCACGGTGAGAGAGTAGTGGACAACGGGAAATGCCGTTCCCCAACAGTGAGGCAAAGTTGAAGCCACACAGCTTTCTTCCTCTCCTCCAGGCCAAGTCAGTGTCAGGCGGCTATCAGTGAGTCCTTAAAGCACTCCAGCGCCAGGTATGCCTAGTCTTGGAACAGACGGGTGCCATCAAAAGGTATGTCCATGAGAGAGGCCTGGACATCCCCTGAAAAGCCACAACCAGGAGTGAATTGAACTGTCACCCTCGATGAAATGGCTCTGCCTAGCGAGTTGGAAGTCACAACGAATGGCGAACTTTGTCCCATCTCTC
This sequence comes from Lissotriton vulgaris, assembly GCF_964263255.1. NCBI lineage: Eukaryota > Metazoa > Chordata > Amphibia > Caudata > Salamandridae > Lissotriton > Lissotriton vulgaris. The sequence goes on along the minus strand of NC_141691.1, from coordinate 1,080,856,899 downwards.
CTGCCTGATACTGCTTGGAATAGGATGGCCTGGACCTCCTGCAGGACCCCCGGCAGCACTTGCAGAATTGTTTCCCACAATATGTCGAAGTAACGGGCCCAATAGGAATGTGGTGATCATCAAATGGAAAGCAAGGTTGGTGGAAGAAAAACATACCTTGCCCCAACTATCCAGCCTCTTGAATTTGCTATCTGGGGTGAGGAAGGGAATGTGCCTTGGAAGGTAGAGGCTTGGATGTTCATCTTGACTGCCACAGAAGGGAGCTGAAGGCCCAGGACCTCAGCTTCCCTTTGCACCACCATAGCTTACGACACTCCCTCCTCCGTAACCACAGTAAGGTGAGAAAGCAGGCCAGAATCTGGAAAGGTATCCAGTTCACTGGCCCCAATCAATTCCTTATACCAGTTAATTTCATAAGGCTGGTATTGTAAAGGATCCAGCTGCCTCCTCCTAATCTTCTACCATTTCTAGCCCTTCAGAATAAGGCAAAGGAAGTGACCTAGAACCTAAGGGTTCTGTCCGCACCGGAATTGGCAGCGGTAGGCACCGATCCGGGTCATCTGGGATGAGAATGGGGCTGGCGTTAGGAGTCTCGGCACAGGGATTGGCACCACTGAAGTCCGCAGTAGTACGACCTGCATCGGTTTGGATCCACCACTGGACCATTGAGGGGAGGGGAGGAGGGTCTTCTGCTCCGGGACCAGAGCCACCAGTGTGTAACCCGATGGGGCCCCCTTTGAGCCTGCGGGCCCAGGTCAGGTTGCCCAAATATGAGGCACATGGCATCATAAAATTTAGCTGGGCGGGAGTCACTACGGCAGAACCGATCCAGACGCATGTTCCCAGAATTGAGACCTAGAGCACAAAGACTCCTCCGTCATGTCGTTGACAGATGGGTAGAAATCGAAGCACGCTTCGCCTTCTTATGTTTCTTGTGCTTACCTAATCAACTAGTTGACTTCCAAGTGGGAGTTTGAACACTCAGGACTCCTGGAGCAGTGCCGGGACCTTCCTCTCGACCGGGACCAAGAACAAGACCTCTGTGGGTAACGACGTAGTGTCGAGTGGCAGGCCGCAAGCTGCTTTAGGGCCCTCTCCCTCAAAAGCTTTCGCAGTCATGGCCCAGCAGTCTGAGCATAACTTTGAGTCGTGGTTGTGCTCCAGACACCAAAGACAAAACAGGTGCTGGTCTGTCACCGACAAGGGGCAGTGACAGGTGCCACATGGCCTGAAGCCAGAAGTGTTCTATGACAAGAGGAAAACACACACCAACAAAGGGGTCGTCAAAACTTTGAAAAAAAGAGCCTGTCAAAAAGTGACCGAGGGTAGCTCTCTTGACTGATCTGTAATGGATGGTGCGGAAAAGAAAATTGACGTCTGAGTGCCGAGGTGGTGGCTATATAGGTATCGTGGCCATAACTATGGCACGGAAAATGCATGAGACGTCATGCGGAGCCAAACATCGCCACCTACTGGCATGCAGGGGTATCGAAGAAAAATTTTCCGGATCCAGTCTGACACCTGGGAAATAAAAAAGGTACAGAATCAGTAACTAGATGTCTTCATCTGATGCTAACTTTTTATACTGTGCATGGAAACTTAAGATTAACTGCTTAACAATTACAAAATGCAAGGTTCAGCCAAGGAAGAAAAACACAATTTACAGTTAGCAAGAAAACTACAGCTTGCTTACAGTCGTCTCTTAATGCAACTGGACCTTCTTTCTTCCATTTCATCAATGGGTGAAGAGGAGGACAACAGGGATGTGTCCGAAGGGTTGAATGATGGGCTACTGCTGTCATCTTGGTCAACAAGAAGCGTACTTGGTCGATCCTCTAAGGCCTACAAAAGGTATTTTAAAAGAGGACTTAAAAGTTAGACAACATATTCAAAACTTGGTCACACTAACAAAGCAATTGGTAATGAATTCAGAGATTGACTTGGATAACACAGGTTAGATAGCAAAATCAAAGATATAATAAATCACATTAATCCAATTTACATACCTCACATAAGTGTAGAAATAGCATTTAAACAGAGATGAATTTCTCATCTAATGATAGGCAATTTTAGTTTTTCTTTTTTTTAAACTCATACACTTCCTAACAAGTTCATCTAAGCTCAGTAGAGATATATATATATATATATATAAATGTGTGCTCATCTTCCTTTTGGAAGTCGGAGCGTACATATTATGAGAGTTCCACCCTCTCATGTGGTAGCACCGGCCCAGGAAGAGTTCTACAAGTGCTTGGTGGAGCTTGGAGCTGTTTTGTATAAAGACACTGCCAGAACCACCGCAAGAGTGCATGGAGACACGGAGGTCTCAATCGATGAAATTCTGGGAAAAGGTAATTGGACCAATCCCTGCGGGTATCTATTTGCTGATGAGAAACTGCCTTGCAGTTTGGGCGATAGGGCAAAGGAGACTGATAATATTAACTAATGTGTGGAGCTGTAGATTGAAGGAAGAGATAGCCCATTAAGGGCATTGGCGCATTAAAAAACTTTGATCATGCAAGCAAGATGGCGCCAGGAATAGCTCAGTGAATCACTGACCCTCCTCTCTCTAGACCATAACTGACACTGTAATTGAACACCACATAAAAGAGAGTCTGCAGGAAACACGTCTTGTATCTGTACGAGCATTGAAAAGGCAACAACCGAAACCCATCTGCCCTTGGAATAAAATGCATGACCCTGTGAGTGCTCATCTTTCTTTTGGAAGTCGGAGCGTGGGTGTGTATGTGTGTGTGTGTGTGTATATGTATGTATATGTATATGACTTTGAGACTGCATGTATATGTATATGACTTTGAGACTGCTATACTGCGAACCTTACAATTGTGATAATGTTGGAACAAAAGTATATCTCTTTAAATTTGTTAGGAAATTAAAACTATACTGCTATACTGCGAACCTTACAATTGTGATAATGTTGGAACAAAAGTGTATCTCTTTAAATTTGTTAGGAAATTAAAACTAGCCAAATTACATAAAAATGAATACCTCCAAACGCCCAACAGTTATAGATCTGGACACTAGTACAATTGAGAGAAATCTAGTAGTGGGTGATATAGATGTAATGCAAGAGCTATGGGAATCCAGGGTCACCTCAGGGGGAAACAATAACCCATGGGGCATAGAACCTTAGGCCTACGAACCTCAACATAGGGCAAATCCTCCTCGGGGCATAAACATATAGATTGGATGTCAAGCCTAACCTCCGGGGGCAGGAGGACCTGTACATGGGTTTCACGACCTGTCTGGGACCCTAGGCATCACAGGTAACAGGCAACCAATAGGCATCACTGCCAGTTCGCTCTTCAGGTGGCTGCCCACTCCAGGGACCACCTATACAGGCCGATATGGATGCACCTAAAACCTTGTGCCCTATCACGAGGTCTCTTAAGTTTACAAGTCATGGGTGGGGGCGGGCATGGACCCTGTGCCCCGTTGCCCTCTCCACCCTCTTCATAGGCCCCACTCACCTGCTGCTCCTTGGGATGTCCTTCGGGCTCCGGGCTCTCACCCCACTGCTGGCCCCTTTGTCGAGGGGGCCGGTCAGGAGACTCCTCGAGGTCTTCTCCTGTGGGCTCGGACCCCCTTCTGCGGGGTCCTCGGGGACTTTCAGGCAATGTGGGGGGAGGGGCAGGCACCGACACGCGCCTCGATGCCCCCTCCCTCTCGCTCCGTTATTGGTGGGCACAGCGGGGCTTCCCTCTTCCTCGTGGGGGCCCCGCTAACAGCTTATCTCTTCACCCGGGACTCCCAGAAGGGCTGCAAGGCTCACTCAACACCGGGACGTTGGGCCGCTCACTCCTGCAGTGTCAGCAGCCGCCACTACCCAGGCAGGGCTCTCTGCTCTGATCGAGAGCCCTGCCGACCCCCAGCACTCCTCTGGCTCTCAGTGCTTCTTCCGCAGGCCTGCGGGGACTCCTACGTGAGACTCGGGGAGGGGCAGGTACCGATCCTGTACCTCGATGTCCCCTCCCTCTCTTCAGCGGCGGCCTCTGCGGGCACCGACCGGCGGGGTGGGCTCCCGCTCCGGTCTCCTTCTCTACGGGGCTCCCCGCACCGGCGCTTCACCCGGGTCCCCCTCTCACACGGGGACCCGGTGCTTGGAGTCGGCTTTTCCTCCGCTTCTCTCCCTCGGGCTGCCCGACCGGCAGCCAATCCCTGCGCGGCCTTTCCAGGGGCACGGCCACGCAGGCCAATCCGTGCGTGGCATGGTTGGGGGCGTGGCGGAAGACGTCACCGGCGCCCCAGCCACGTGATGCGGGTCAGGCCGGCTTCAGGGCCTAGCGCGGTCCTCTCTCCACATCGGCGGCCCTCTCCTGGCACCGGGGGCCGCCGCGACGATGCACACCACAGCGGGGGTCCCTTCCTTACAGCGCTGGGCCGCAGCGGTGATTTTCGGCGATATCCCACTGGCGCAAGGCAGCGCCAACACTCCTTGGGCTGCGGCGGTGATTTCGGTGGCAATAAGGGGTAGGCTCCCTTTATTTAATTATTTTTATGGCGGACAGCGCGCCAAAACGAGGGTAGGCTCCTCCAGCTCGATTCCCCTCACAGTCTCCTCAGTAAACGGCGCTATTGACAGCGCACCGCTCCTCCCTCACTGCTCACACAGCTCGCAGCTCTTCCGGGCACAGCGCTACCCGAGGCAGGTTGGCACCTCACAAATTAGGGTGCTCAGGGCTTCACAGTGCTTTGGGGCCTCACACACTTCAGCCACACAGTCACGAGGGCACAGTGCTTTAGCCTGCCACAGTCCCTTGGGGGCACAATCTTCCCCGGGCAGCTCCTCTCGACCCAGCACTTCCACAGGGGCCACAACTTACTTGGGGGCATCAACCTCCCCAGAATAGCGCTTGATAGGCAGCACCTCACAAGGGGCAACAGTTCCTCCAGGCAGCCCAGGGACACACTCCTCACCTCCTGGGGCTTCTGTTGCGCTGCGCTGGCGCAGTACCAGGTCCAAACAGCGTCAGTGTCCTAGGTAGGGGCCCTCCCTTATCAGGGGCCCGTGGGGACAGCAGAGGGGGGGTTCTAGGGGTGCAGGGCCCAGCTCACAGGCCCATGTGGCGGTAGCACCTCGCAGCAGGTCCCCTCTCTTTCTTGTCCCAGCTCTGACTGACTCTCTGGTGGCACTTCCCCCTTACTTATACCCTCCTCCCAGGCAGTTCCAGAACCTTCTAGAATGTTGGCAAAGTTGGCTTAAACTGGCTCAAGGGGAGGGGATGAGCACCCTGGGTGCCAGGCTTTCCCTCCAAAAGCTAGGGGTAGCTGAGTAATATTATCTAGACCGCTGACCTATGGCAGTCCAGAGGCAAAACCCATGGCCATGGCATCCATTTTAAACATGGGACATTTCAGTCAGGTGCATTTTTAAAATGGGGAAATTTACAAGTGCTCACACCATTACATAGCATTACAATTTTAACAAGGCGTCTCACACCACTCATGGCCTATACAGGTTTAATCCCATGGGGGGGACATCCCAAATTAGGGGGGGCAAAAGCGAAAATTTTGGGGGGAAAAAGGCCAAGTCCAACAAAGAGATAGCCCATTCCTGGCATTGGCGCATTAAAAAACTTTGATCATGCAAGCAAGATGGCGCCAGGAATAGCTCAGTGAATCACTGACCCTCCTCTCTCTAGAGCAGAACTGACACTGTAATTGAACACCACATAAAAGAGAGTCTGCAGGAAACACGTCTTGTATCTGTACGAGCATTGAAAAGACAACCGCCGAAACTCATCTGCTCTTGGAATAAAAAGCATAACCCTGTGAGTGCTCATCTTTCTTTTGGAAGTCGGAGCGTGGGTGTGTATGTGTGTGTGTGTATATGTATGTATATGTATATGACTTTGAGACTGCTATACTGCGAACCTTACAATTGTGATAATGTTGGAACAAAAGTATATCTCTTTAAATTTGTTAGGAAATTAAAACTAGCCAAATTACATAAAAATGAATACCTCCAAACGCCAGACAGTTATAGATCTGGAATGCAAAAAGAAATGCAAAAAGAAAAGACGAGAACCCTGCCTTGGGTTACAGAGGCCCTCACAAAAGGGTCCAACAAATTTAAGTAGAGGGGTGATTAGCCTAGGGGTTGACACAACACTATACAATCACATGGACAAATCAAGGATAAACAGAACAATTCATATTTGAAAATATATATCTTTTTTTATTATTTTTAAGGATATCAACAATATAAATATAAAGTTTCTTTTGCCACATGTACAAAATAAATCACCAATAAAATAGACATAAATAAGCAAACAATATAATTAAGAAGATTCTATCCTGCCCAGTATCAGCCACACTACACACATTCTAACTCATTCACTTCAATCTTTACCCACTCATTCCTATTCAAACTTCATCCATTCATCTATTTATCTAATCCTGGCGAATACAACATAAAGATGGTTTCACGTGTTGTATGGGTCGGAGTGTTTCAGTCCAGGGGGATGGTTTTGACTACAAGTCCTGATGTAAAGAGGACAATAGTCATTTTCCTGGGAACATAAGCCGACGCGCGTTTCGGTGGACGGCCAAAGGGGCCACACCTTCGTCAGGGCAAGGGGCAGTATACTGGGGCGGGGGGCACAAGAAAGTGGACACAATCTGTATAACCGTCCTATTCAACCAAGTGTGAGATATCAGGACAACGTTGGCAACAATTTCAAGTGGAAAAGGGCTTCAGGTAGACTTGGATTCTACTGTTGTCGATAGTCCTTCAGCGTAATATTTTTCTCATTCAGGGATCACAACTCTCAAGCCGGTTTTAAGTAGGGCGGTGCATCCGTCTTGCCAGCACTGAATCATATGGACTGCATTGTCTTTCTGTAGATGTCCTGTTGTTCCAAGCCTTATGTGGATTTAGTTGCCTTCCGTATAGGTAAAGGCTGTTCCTAGATTGGGGTTCTGTTGTACAGGTCTTTAGGCATAGGCAGGGATTTTTCTCCGCGGAGTCCAAGTCTGAGTGCCGTCCTCCCTCGGCGGTAGATGACCCATGGGGGACTGGCTTGGTTCAGAAAGGCTGTCTCGATGTAGCAGGGGTTCCGCCGTCCGAGTGTTCCGGCCAAGTTATAGATCTGGACACTAGTACAATTGAGAGAAATCTAGTAGTGGGTGATATAGATGTTATGCAAGAGCTATGGGAAGAAAGAGGAGAGGCTTCTAATATGAATGTACAAGATGTTGTAACTGAGAAATTGGAAAGAGAAGGAATATAGATATTTGAAGAGGGTGGTTCTTCGTTGAGACCTAGATTCAAAACCTTACCTTCTACTATGAATGATAATTTAGACAAATTTGCTGAGAGAGTAACTAAGGAACTCATGCAACTGAGAGATGTTAAAGTGAAAGAAATACACAGGACCAACTCCAGCCTCAAAGAAATCATAGACAAAATATTTAAGAACAAAGATGTAGTGGTGAGAAGTTTGGATAAGGGGGGGTCCAAAAAAGCATATATGGCAGTAGCTTACATTTATTTGTGGGACTGTGCTTGCTACAAAAAGGTGAACATAACATACTTTAAGGAAGTAGAATATGGTTTTAATGCTCTTCTAATTAAATAGCGAAGCGAAGGTCTCATTGGGAATGTGGAATATAGTTTCCTTAAAATCAAAGAGCCCAAACTCCCAGTATTCTATCTGATACCCAAAATACACAAACATGCTAATAAACCCCCAGGCAGGCCCATCATTGCTGTCCAACACAGCCTTTTTGAGAAAGTTTCCAAGTATATAGATACTTTTTTAAGTCCATTTGTAACTTAACCTCCCATTAAAGGACACCACAGATTTTCTAAGACACATTCAGGACATAAAATGGGAGGAAGGTATGCTTTTAATGACGCTTGATGTACAATTCCTGTACACAAGTATAAAACATGAGGAAGGATTGAAAGCAAGTGAGCGTTTTCTGAAAGAAAGGCAAATAAGGTCTCACAAGCATACCCTTATGTTAATTGAAATGATGAGCTGGTGTCTAAGACACATTTTTTACTTTAACCACAACATTATAAAAAACAACACAGTATATTGATCGGTACTTGTTTTGCCCCTAGATTTGCCAATTTACAAATGGGGTGGTGGGAAGACCACATCCTGAACAATAACCCTTTAGAAAAATGGAATAGCAACATAGTACTGTGGCTCAGATTTATAGATGATATTTTTGTCTTTTGAGGAGGGGATGTCAAAGGTGGCGAAGATTTTATGACAGAGATTAATGTGAATATACTGAATCTCAAGTTTAGTCAAATCAGCATCACCAATGCAGCATTTCTGGATGTTAAGTTACAAGTTAGTGAGATTAGACTGGTGTTAGAAATGGGATCCCTGGCTGGCCAGGGCTTGCGCCAAAGTCAGTCAGAGACCACCACTCCTACGTCAGGGCAAGGGAGTTACACGCCAAGATAACCCCTGCTCACCCTCTGGGTAACGTGGCGCGAGCAGCAAGGCTAAACTTGGAGGCGATATGAGTTAAGTATTTGCGCACGCACCCCAGCGACAACACCCAAGGCCCACCACAAAGGAAACTCCACACAAGGTTATATATAAAAATAGCCTTTGTATTACACCAAAACACATTAGATAAAAACACACACTTTACAATGTGCCAACAGGCACGGGCAGAATTTACACGGGATATGTACAAGACAGGGCCACATGGACCACTGTCAGGAATCAGCACTTTTAGAACTTAGAATACAAATCACTGTAGAACATAAAGTATACAACCAGTAACTACTGGTAACCAGGACCTCACTAACACCACCTGTACTAGCAAGAACGACCACCTAAGTATCACAATACAAGTAGGGGCATAGGCACATTACACACGATGCATCATTATACATTCAGCGGTGTAGGGGATGAAAACACATGATGCAGAAACCTACATTCAGCGGTGTAAGGAACACATGACGCATCAACACACGTTCAGCGGTGTAAGGAACAAGGAACATGATGCATCAACAACACATTCAGAGGTGCAGCAAAGAATAGTTCGCAATAAATCACATTAACATAGAACTTACATCAAAGGTCCAGGGTCCAGGTTGCGCCACTGCGCCAAAACCTAAACGTAGCAGCTGCCCACTACTTGCTGGGCAGCTGAGGGACAGAACAAGGGGCCTAAACGCTGCAGCTGGCACTAAGTGCTGAGCAGCTGGGGAAAGGCCAGGGATGAAGGAGTGCGCCCACTCCTAAAGTCCAGAGTACATGTCCCTAGGAAGCAAAATACCTAAACGGTGCAGCTGCCCACTAATTGCTGGGCAGCTGGAAACAGAACTGCGACAGGGCTCTTACTAGCTCTCTGGAACCCAAAGCTGCGCAAACTGGGAGCCCTCTGGCTCTGCGAACAAATATGCAAAAGGTGGAGCCTCTCAAGGGCTCGACAAACAACTGGGCCCATTGGAGCACTCTGGCTCCTAAAATACAATAATGCCCCCGCACTGGCTCGAAGTACACATGCCCAAGGAACCTCGTGGGCTCTAAATAAATGGTGCCGGGCGTTTGGAGCCATCTGGGCTCTGGTAACGTGGGAGCAGCCCGCTGCCATTCGGGGCCGCTCAGGAAGGTGACACTACTATGGTGCCGGGGTGACGGGCCCCTGGAAACAGGTATGGCCATATCGTTGGAGCGGCCCGCTATCATGTGGGGCCGCTCGAAGAACAACCAGGGACAGTCCCGAGGCCCCCCTCCTTACCGGGCTCCGGGCGTCCATTCTCTCTGTGTCACCTCTCCGGGGACAGCGCAGGACTCCGCCTCCGGGGCTCCCCTCACTCCTGGGAGCCCCGCCACGCAACATCCGGCGCCAAGAGGGGGGGGGGCATCTTCACCCGGTCCCCCATCTCGGGACCGGGACTTGGCAGGTGGAGCCCTCAAGGCCCCGGGCTCCTCTTCTCCGGCCGGGCGCCCTGGCCAATCAGAGCACGGAGATGCACTGGGCCAGGGACAGACTGATTTGCATATAGCCAGGTTCTGAGCTGGGATGGTGCAGTGAGATAAATAACGGTGATGGATCAAGCCCTGATCTTTGGACTGGGTAAGAGTGGTCTGCTTAATTCAGACACTCTGTTCATCACCACCCCCTTTTCTGAATCGTTTTTGGCCACTATAGGTGTGGCAGGGTATACTCAGACATGAGTCCCTTTCTCACTGCACCATCAGGATTCAAGCAAGCCGGGCCGAAGACGGCTGAAATGCCAGAAACCGGTCCCCGGTAGCTTGTCTCCTTACTGGTGAAGAATTGGCTTGGTAGTTTAGTCTGCCCTGTTCCCATGATGCACTGGGCCAGGGACAGACTGATTTGCATATAGCCAGGTTCTGAGCTGGGATGGTGCAGTGAGATAAATAACGGTGATGGATCAAGCCCTGATCTTTGGACTGGGTAAGAGTGGTCTGCTTAATTCAGACACTCTGTTCATCACCACCCCCTTTTCTGAATCGTTTTTGGCCACTATAGGTGTGGCAGGGTATACTCAGACATGAGTCCCTTTCTCACTGCACCATCAGGATTCAAGCAAGCCGGGCCGAAGACGGCTGAAATGCCAGAAACCGGTCCCCGGTAGCTTGTCTCCTTTCTGGTGAAGAATTGGCTTGGTAGTTTAGTCTGCCCTGTTCCCATGATGCACTGGGCCAGGGACAGACTGATTTGCATATAGCCAGGTTCTGAGCTGGGATGGTGCAGCGAGATAAATAACGGTGATGGATCAAGCCCTGATCTTTGGACACTGGGTAAGAGTGGTCTGCTTAATTCAGACACTCTGTTCATCACCACCCCCTTTTCTGAATCGTTTTTGGCCACTATAGGTGTGGCAGGGTATACTCAGACATGAGTCCCGTTCTCACTGCACCATCAGGATTCAAGCAAGCCGGGCCGAAGACGGCTGAAATGCCAGAAACCGGTCCCCGGTAGCTTGTCTCCTTTCTGGTGAAGAATTGGCTTGGTAGTTTAGTTTGCCCTGTTCCCATGATGCACTGGGCCAGGGACAGACTGATTTGCATATAGCCAGGTTCTGAGCTGGGATGGTGCAGTGAGATAAATAACGGTGATGGATCAAGCCGTGATCTTTGGACTGGGTAAGAGTGGTCTGCTTAATTCAGACACTTTGTTCATCACCACCCCCTTTTCTGAATCGTTTTTGGCCACTATAGGTGTGGCAGGGTATACTCAGACATGAGTCCCTTTCTCACTGCACCATCAGGATTCAAGCAAGCCGGGCCGAAGACGGCTGAAATGCCAGAAACCGGTCCCCGGTAGCTTGTCTCCTTTCTGGTGAAGAATTGGCTTGGTAGTTTAGTCTGCCCTGTTCCCATGATGCACTGGGCCAAGGACAGACTGATTTGCATATAGCCAGGTTCTGAGCTGGGATGGTGCAGTGAGATAAATAACGGTGATGGATCAAGCCCTGATCTTTGGACTGGGTAAGAGTGGTCTGCTTAATTCAGACACTCTGTTCATCACCACCCCCTTTTCTGAATCAATCAGAGCACGGCGGCGGGCGGGACTTCCTTCAGCAACCCGGAAGTCCCGCCTACAGTCAGGCGCGATGCCGCCTGACTTCCTTTTTTGCAGCGGCTGCGATTTCTCGGGGCAATAGCGAGGGGTGAGCACCCTCGAAGTGGAAAATAAACGTAGAAGCGAGGTGGGCACTCGCTTAGGACCCTGATAAGCGGGGTGAGCACCCGCAGTACAAATACCGAAAATGGGGCATAAGGCAGGGTAGCACCTGCGAGGAGCACGAGCAGGACAGAGAGCAGCTCCACGCTGCCAAGCTCAAGTAAAGCGCTCCCAGAGGGGGACAAAGCGCAGGGACAGCTAGGGGCATGGACAATGAAAAGTCAGCACATGCAAGGTGCAGGGGCAGCCCCCCAAAGTCTCCTCAAGGTCCTGGGAATACTCCTGCAAGGCAAAAGGGGTCCAAAGGAGTCCTCCAGCATCCAGGGGCTGGGCAGGGCCCAGGGAAGCAAGCCTTCCCCCGGGCCCCAGCAGCAGCATGCCCCTGGTCAGATTCAAGTTGGGAACAAGAACATCATTCAAGAGGTCACAGCCTCTTTTTATAGAGACAAATCCTTTGTCTTTGGGCAGGGTGGGGGCAGAACCAGTCGCAGCTGGTCTGTGAGCACTGTTGATGGGCTCAACCACCCTCTCTATTCACTGGCAGGGCTTGGGTCATTAGACGCACCACAGGGGGCGGAGCCAGCATTGTGTGGGGGAAACCCAACCTCATTCAGGACACAGGTACAGCCCCTCCCTCACATCAGCATGCTAATTTCTCCATTCACCACCGGGGCAGACCCACACAGACTCCTGGAGCCTGGCATCCCAGCCAGCTCCAGCCAATCACACGCCAGCACCTTCACAGCACACACACAGCCATGTCTGGAAGTGGCACTTCCCCACTAGACACATACACGCCGCACATACCATTGCGCAGCATTCACTCTCACAAGTTCGCACATACCAAACATGAGCATGCACACCTCACGCATCAGGAACTACCAGGGACACAGACATTCCCCAAGCATTCCTATGGGAGAGCAGGCCAATCTGTGCAAAGACCAGAAATCACTATAATTCAAGGCAAAAAGTTCAGGGGTGAACATGCCAGAAGGGCCCAGTCCAACAACTGGTCACAACTTTATCCAGAAAACCTACAGCAGGAAACGGCATATTGCATGCCTGGAGCTTACATTCTAGAACACAGATTAGGGGGATCCCGTATGGAGAATATTTAAAAGCAAGGAGGATATGCAATACAGAAGAGAGTTACAAATTAGTAAAAGAAGAAATGAAAGAAAGATTTAAGAAATGAGGTTACAGTCACAACACCCTCGCTATTGTAGAAGAGAGTATAAAAAGAGTACCGAGAGATAGTCTCATCTTCAAAAGTAAATTAAGATCTGAGAAAAAGGAAATTGAGCATTGCTTCATTACAACATACAACACTACTCAGTAGACTGTTAAGAATGCACTACAGAAACATTGGCACCTCTTAAGAAGCAACCTAATTAAAGGACAAGATGTACCTAAAGAAAACACTTGTTAACTTTAGGAGGGTTCCCTCGATTAGAGACATGCTAGTACATAGTGATGTAAGAATAGACAAAACTAGCTGGATCAAACCACAAGATGGCTTCTTTTGATGCAGTAAGTGTAAAGCGCTCTGATACCTACGGGTCTAGATAGCACTATATAAAATGTTATAAATAAATAAGTGTAAACCATGTAAAGAAAGGAGAGAATCAAAGGAAGGTACTGATAAACAAGAGGGTACACAAAATCAAAGGGCTTTTTACATGCAAAAGTGAATATGTAGTTTACATTCTTAGATGTGAATGTGACAAAGTTTACATAGGTAGCACCACTCTTCAAGTGCAAAAAATAATATCGAAACATCTCAGGGCAATAAAAAATATTGACACTGGCTATGCTGTAGCTAGAGATTACCATGAGGCACACAATGGGGGTGAAAAATGTTTGATGTACAATGTAATTGATGGGAGTCAAGGTGGAAGAGAGAGGCGGGGACCGAGAGAAAAAAAATTGAGGATTCTAGAATCGAATAATACTTTGGCATTTGACAGCAAGGAACCATGGGGTCTGAAACCGGATGAAGAAATGTTTGTACATTTATGATTAATTAAACTCTGTTTGCAGGTTCTTCACATCTTGAATCCACCTTTGGGTTCCACCGGACATTTTCACCTTCTCCAGCAGCGGCATCTTCCTGAAGTCCAGCATTGGGTTCAAAGGCGGTTTCCAACACTACTTCACACCTATGCACCCAGCTTCCCTGGTGCAGGTATCCTGGTTTCTAAGGTTTCCACGGGTGGGGTGGCTCTCCAACCTTCTGTCTTTCACAGGGTTTCTTCAGGGTCCACTGGGAAGGGTCCTTCTTTAAAACTTCAACCCGACTTACCAAATTGATTTGTAGTAATCCCGCGGTTGTTTTCCCACTCTGCACAGGGCCTCCGTGGGGCTTATGGTTACTTACCTTGGGTAGTTCCTTGGATCCCCGGGGCTGCTAGGTCTTCTGGGTATAGTCTTGGCTCGAGCCGATGTTGGCAGACCACTAATTTAGTGTATGGTTTGTTCTTCCTCTGGTGACCACTGTGCATTACATGCTACTTACCTGTTGTGTGTGCATTGTGTATATAGTTAATCCAAAAAAGGGAAGAATGGGCTATTATTTACTCAGGTCCAGCATACATGCCCGTGGAAATATCTCTACAATACTGGTATGCAGTTCCTAGTGCTCAAAGCAGGTTGTTGTGTTTGATCAAAGGCTCCACATGGTGGAGTAGAGTTGGAAATCAGGAGAATGTTCTCCTCCTTTCGGACAAAGACCCTCTCTCACACAGCCAGATAGGTGTCCTGCTTCATCATCGGGTCTGCTCCTTATCGGGTCGGCGCTGCAATACCAGATCAGCACCCTGTAGGAGAGTAGGGTCTGCTATCCTATGGTCACCCCAATTTTTGCTTTTTGCTTCACTGGTTTTCGACTTAATGTGGCTGTGGGCCTGCTAATCAGACCCACAGCCTGCTGTTCTCTCTCTAAATTCACATACATGTACTATAGGTACATAACCCAATTGGAGCTGGACTCCTTGTCAGCCCCTGTACCATGCACTATAGGTGCTCAGGGCATAGGTGCCACCAATGCCTACCAGGGGCTGCAGCATAGCTTTTGCCACCCCTGGCTGGTTCTTAAATTGACACAACTGGATGATCACTCAGCTGGGGCAAGTTGGTGTAATCACCTCTTGCTTAGATATAGTATACCTATATCTAAACCTATATCTGGACACCTATAAACCTGTGAGTCACTCCCATGGAAGGCCTTATCAATCCTGGAGGCAGAGTGCGTGGTTTAACGTGAGATGGTGCTCGAGCATGAGCTGAGCCTGTCTGCAGCTGTCGGGAACAAGTCCCTAAGCTGTTCCGGGATAATGCCATACCATATACTAGTAAGTACATTATAATCCATCGCGGTTATATGTTAACTTTGGTTTGGCTTTATCAAAACAAGTCGTGTAAGGTGTCATACGATTTGGAATACTATCCCCTCGACAGTCCTGTCGACGGTGATAGCATTCCACCCCTCTAGAGGGAGAAGACATGTTACTTTACTGAAACGCGGTTGATTTTAAAAGAGCCTCAGCATCACAAAACGGACGCTTCTGCCACAGATACGAGCCTGACCTCCTGCTGCTGACCGAAACTCAGCCGAGGAGGCCTGGACAAAGGCTTTCCTGTCGCGGGGAGGTGTCACACCACCCCAGACAGAGGATAGTGGATTGTAGCAGGGAGGTTTGAAAGAAACCAGACAGTGCCTGGGGAGCACAAGGCTTCCCCTTGCATAATCCGGTCAAACCGGTTCTGGGGCACACCAGCCCCAGTCCCAGCGCGACCCTGGACAAAGGGAAAGGGGTGTAACCACCCCCTTCCTGGGTCCCACCCATAGGAGGGTACCTAGCAGGTAATCCAGCCCCCTAGATTGGTATAAGGATGGGAGCAGTGCCAACGCACTCAGATTATTCTGACTGAAACTTATGAAATGAAACTCTGGACCCTTCGACATCCTACTCGACATAGAAGACTGAAGAATCTCCCTTGTGGTCAAGGAGTGACCACCCTGTGCAAACAGGCACCATCCAGCACCTTGACGTTTCCTTTGTTGCAGTTCCCGCCGGAACTCGAGCGACAGAGTTCGACAAGATCAAGCGTGCCTGCCTTCTAACAGCCCGATCCACAGTCCCTGCAGAGCTGAGACCCGTGGAGGCGACCGGAAGCGTGGGGCCCGCCATCTTGGAAAGACCACGAGACGCTGACCGTGCAGCCCTCGAGTGACCCTCGAAGTTGTGCATTGGGGTTTGAGAAGCCCCCGCCCTGAGCCTCTCTTGCACCAAAGCTCACCCCTCTACACTCACCGAGTGCTGCGTGGGGCCCTTCTGCATCTTTTGGCTCAACGCGTTGGCCCGGTCACTTGCCCGTTGGCTTGTGGCCCCTGTGCCGACGAACCTTGAAATCTGGTTGCTCCAGACTTGCACTCGCTCCTCTGAAAAGGAGCACCCGCTCTGACCCTCCTGGTCCGAGTATTAAGCCATCTTCGAGTCCTGCGTGGGTTGCGCTTGCCAAGGGTTGTTTGCTCCAATCATGAAGCCGACACCGCCGACAGTGAGAGCCTTCGTTAGACAGCTTGTGATCCACTCCTGGACATCCTCGGTGCCCCAGAATCCACGTGGCAGCGGAGAGAAGCTTCCCGACAGCGACCTGAAAGCGCCCGACATTGCCTGGTTCCGTTCTGGTTCCACCCTGGTCACTCCTGAGTGACCCAGACTCTGTCCCCTCTGCTTTCAGATCATCTTTATCTTCGATCCACCCTTGGATCACACCGGACACTTCTCGTCTCGACGCCTGCAGCATCTTCAGCTCCAAGCACCATCAACTAGCGTGACAAAACCCAACACTACTTCGCACCTGTGCACCCGCTTCCTGTGGGTGAGGTAACTCAGCAACGCCGGTGTTCCTACACTGGTACACACCTCTAGTGTATGTCTCTAAAGTTTCATCTTGCTAGGTTAAGCGGAGGTCTCCTTAAACTATAACTTTATAACTTTTAAGCACCATTGACATTGCATTGGTGCATGTGTGTGCTTTAAGCGCTGCACCCGAATCCCGCGGGCTTTTCCCGACTTCAACATTGCTAGTCCCGACTGCTCCCAGCGATTCCCTAGGCCCTAGGCCTAACCACTGTTCGACTGGTATCTCTTATACCACTTTTTTAATATATGGTTTGCGTGGCCCCTGGGCCTCATCCATAATTGTGCAACTTTCATATGTTTAACTGTGCTTTTGTTTAAACGCTTGTGCCTCTGCACTCATAAAGAGTACAGAGGATTATTCTAGTAATAAATACATATATTTTTATAATATATAACTTGTGTGGTGTCCTTTCATTTGATATTACAGGATTGTGATTGGTAAAACAGCTCGCTTAACACGACCTCTTGAGTTAAGCCTTTAAGGCTGCTTAGTCCATGCTACCATTAGGATAGCTTGTCTATAAGGTTGACTTACAACCATCACCATAAGGGATTGTTTGGACTGATACAAGGTGCCCCCAGAATCGGAGACATCATATTTCAGGCCAACTTCTCACACACCCGTGATGGGGCCTTCTTGGCAGAGATCTTTATCCCTTATGGCGTAGAGTGTAGTGCGTGAGGGCCCTTGATCAGTGTAGGTGATAGTGATGTGTAGGGATGTGAATTAAAATAGGGAAAGATGGTCCATTCAAAATAATTTTAATGAAATATGGCCACTCCCCTAATTAAAATAGAGAAAACGCATATCTTCACTCTAGGATGTGAGGTTATATGCTTGTGATATCGGTCAACATGTTTTATGCCCTTGTATAAATTTGATGGCAATTCTTCAGGACCAACTAGGATCGATCTACAATTTTTGGTAGTGGTCAGTAACAAGGTGAAGTGAGATAATGACAACCCTTACAACCTGCAATGAAAACAGAATAACAGACATTATAACAAACATTAATGTATCATGTCTATATGTTAAAGTTGTAACTCAGAAGCTTGTGCTCCATTCAATATCTACGGTGCACCACACAAATGCTGGACGTAGGTGACTGGTGGCATGCGTGATGTGAAAGCTCTATGTGTTCAGAGCATAAAAGTTTAATATAACATTTTTTATTTTTTAGGGAGAATTAAAAATTGGCAGCTGAATGAGCATCGATCTTAAAACTCACCCAATTAGGGTCAAGGATGGACATCAGCACCGGCCGGTGTAGACACTAAGGTGTAGTGTCCTAATGTATGGAGAAAGGTTATTAAAGAGAGTTGAGACATGTCACCCCAGGCACAGTGGCTCACAGTTCAAGCCAACAGGTGTTTCCTTGGATCCTTTCATCTTCTGGGTATAGTCTTGACTCGAGCCGTGGTTTGCATACCACTATTTTAGTATATGGTTTGTTCTTCCTCTGGTGTCCACTCTGTTTATTACATGCTACTTACCTTTTTTGTGTGCATTGTGTATATCCCTGGCTCGGAGATATCTGTATGTGTTAGTGAGTGTCTTATAATAAATACTTATTTTTATAAATTCACTGTGTGGTTCATTTTTGCTTAATTGTCACCTATAAGATTATTTTCTGGTTAAACAAGCTGCTTTACACTCCTTCTGGACTAAGCCTGAAGGCTGCTCTCCACAGCTACCACTTAGAGAGCGTTCTTAGGTTATTTAAGACCACTAAAATCACAATAAGGGTTATCTGGATTGGTGCAGGATGCCCACTTACATAAGTGTGCATCTTATACCAAGCCAGCTTCTCACAAGCACAGACACAGACAAAGCAGAAGACTTGAAAAACAGCAAAACCAGGAGCAGGAGGAGGCTTCCTTGGTGCAGACTCAGTTCCAGTCAAATTCCAATGAAGTCCAAGTGGCCAGACGATTGAAGAGTGACGTAGTTTCAAGGTTGAATCTGGACCCACGACAAATCCGAGGACCAATCCACAGGGGATCCCTTAAATACCTTAAGGAAAGGGTGGAGACGACTCTGGGATTCCACCTGGAGGAGTGGTTGGACAGAGGGGAGGATCCTCCCCTGTCCTTTGTCCAGTTTCACAATAGAGCTGGAACCAAGGGTTTCTGAACTGGTTCAAACTGGAGTATGCAAGGAGGTCACCAAAAGTGCACTTCAAAATAGTCTGGTGGCGCTGGCAAGCGTCCCCACTCCAGTCCAATACACTAAGTCCAGGTTGGTAGGTGGTCACATCTCCCTGTGACAGAAAACCTATTGTTCTGCCTACCCCTTCTCGAGCTCTGCTCAGCAGCAGGAGGGCATAATCATGTCTGTGGTCGGCAGCAGCACTAGCTTGCTGGCAGATCCTGAAAGGCTGTTACCGGGGCTACAGGGGGGTCTCCTAAGTAGACTCACGTGCCTGAGATAATACTTCCAGCACCGGAATCGGTGCTCGGGTAGGATTCCAACATATTTGATACCAAACATGACCAGGTTCATTGCAGCCATTATATAGTTAGACATCTCTTAATGACTGGTGTCCACTATATGTCTTAAAATCGCTGACTGCACTTGCAAAGCCTGGAAAATCAGGGATGGGGATGGTAGGGATGTCCTACTCATGCAGGAGCATTTCTCACGCCTGTAACCAAGCACCCTGCCCTTAAGCCTGAAGAGCCTGTCATAGGGGTGACATATGTTTTGAGTGTAGTGACCTCAGATATAAGGTAACATTACTCACCAACTCACACAGGCTGCAATGGCAGGCCTGTAGTCACAGATTAAGTGGACTCCCATGGCGGCATAACACATGCTGCAGCCCATGGGAGACGTCTGGTGTACCTATGCTTTGGATACCTCAGTACCATATGCACAAGTTACTTCGGTAATGATATATCTGTAAGAAACATTAGGTAGATTCCTTACCTAGAATAACCCCCAGGCGTCAGACTGGATCCTGAAAGTTTTTGTCAGCAGTACCACTGCGCGTCGGTAGGCGCTGTCTGCGGCTCCGCATCCGTCGTTGGCGTCGGGATCGCCAGGATGATGTTTTCGGAGTACTTAGATGCCGCCCTCGTGTGCTGACAGCAGTTCTGAACATAGCTTTCCGTTCCAGGAACGCAGAGCCATGTAAGAAACCGACACTGGTGCCATGAAACTAGGGCCCTGAAAGGGATGACCTTCACCCTTGATATCAGTTCACAGAATGGGGAGGATGGGTGGGGCGGTAAGGAATCAAACTAACTAATGTTTCTTACAGATATATCGTTAACGAAGGTAAGTAACTTGTGCATCTGAAAGAAACAGGTTAGTTAGATTCCTTACCTTAGAATACATACCTCAGCAATACCAACTCCGGTGGTGGGTCTGCGAAGCAAGATCACACCAGGAAGTCCTGGAGAACCGAACGGCCAAAGAAACCATCCCTCCGGACTTGGCTGTCGAGGAAGTAGTGCTTGGCAAATGTGTGCAGCGAGGCCCACAAAGCTGCCTGATAAATGTTCTGCAAAGGGCAGTAGAAGCCGCTGTGGCTCGAGTGGAATGGGCGCGCAGCCCCTCACGAGGATACTTTTTAGCCAAGGAATAACAGACCTTGATGCACAAAAAGACCCACCGAGAGATGGTCCGTTTGTGCACTGTCCGTCCCTTCTTAGCGCCCACACAGCCAACAAAATGTTGGTCGTCCACCCGGAACGGTCGTGGGCGGTTCAGGTAAAAAGAATGCGCACGTTTTGGGTCCTGACAGTGGAGCCTCTCTTCCTCTTTCGAAAAGATGCGGAGGCGGAAAGAAGGTGGGCAAGGTAATGGTCTGGCAGATGAGAAAGGCAGTAACCACCTTGGGTAGAAAAGAAGGACGTGTCCTCAGAACAACTTTGTCCGATGGACAGAGAGAAAAGGAGGTTTTGAGGAAAGACCCTGGAGCTCACTCACTCTTCTGGCAGAGGTGATGGCAACCAGGAAAGCAGTTTTGAGAGTCAGAAGACGAAGAGGACAGTTGTGGAGTGGTTCAAACTGAGCACACATCAGATAGGTTAATACCTGATGCAAGTCCCACTGAGGCATTACGACAGGAACAGGAGGAAACATGTGAGTAATGCCTTTCAAGAAACTATTTACAACAGGGGACTTAAAGAGAGAAGGCTGATCAGGAAGCCTCAAGAAGGCTGAAACAGCTGAAAGATATCCCTTGATGGTGCCCAGAGCAGAGCCCTGCTGGGCCAGGGAAAGAAGTAAGAGGAGAACCTCAGAAAGAGGGGCGGAAAGGGAATCCACAGGCTTTGCTGTGCACCATGCCACAAATTTGTTCCACCAGCAGACGTATACCGTTTTGGTGGAGGGACGCCTGGCTGCCAGAATGACATCACAGACTTCAGGAGGCAAGTCAAATGGCATTAACTGTCGCCGCTCAATCTCCACGCATGGAGGTGGAGGCTGGACACGTTCGGGTGGAGGACCGTCCCCTGCTGCTCCGACAAAAGGTCCTCCTGAAGAGGCCGTCAAATCGGGGGATCGATTGATAGACTGAGTGACTCAGGATACCAGTATCTTTGTGCCCAATCCGGAGCCACAGGATAACTTGGGCACAGTCGTGCCTGATCTTCTTCAGCACTCTGGGCAGAAGTGGTTGTAACAAGGGGACTGGGAAAGCAGAGGGGATTGCACCGGAAATCGAATGGTGGGTCGCTGACTCGAGTACCCTTCCCTCTTTACACCCCAACCAGAATGAGTGGAGGACGGACGCTGAAGAACTGTGGAAGACACACCACGATGAAATTGAGGACGGACCCTTTAACTACACCGACCTAGAGGAGGAGAACACACCCCCGGATGACGTAGGACTCCATGGATTGGGGAAAAGAGAGGAAGTGAGGACCCCGGCGTGTGACATCACCGAAGAGAGTTGGGTCTACCGAGGAGAGCGTGTGGATCGGGAAGGAGAAGAAGCGTACCAAGGAAAAGAGGCGAGGTCCGGAAGAATCAAAGTGCCAGACGAGGAAGTCACAGTGCCTGGAGGCCACCGTCACCGCGAATCGTGTGGCTCAGGCAGGTACGTTGGCGTGTGTCGGGCTGGATGGGAAAGCGGGGAGTGAACGAGGAAAAGTAGCCACTGCTCGTGGGCCACCTTTTGTACATATTTGACCCTGTTGCTCCCGCTCCCCACAATACACGTACCCTCACACCCCTTTTTCCCCACGTGTGAAACCTTCACTGAATGTATATAGTAGTTGTATATACATACGTGCACCGGTGATCCCTCCACTCCCCGGGTTCCCTTTGTGGGTACAACAATAAGAAAGCAGCATCGCCTGACAATCGTGTTTTCTTTTTCGCATGTCCTACACTGGAGATTCCACGAAAGAGCCAGCAAAAGGAAGGACCCCCTCAACTCACCCGGACTCTGGAAGACCACCATCTACAAAATCTACAACGGATCCTTCCATATTGGCCCGGGAAAGACTCACATTGAGAAAAAAGAAAACCTTAATAAAAATAAAACTTTACATCCCAAGGTCTGGTCTCCGTGCCCATCCTTCAACCCTGCCACAGTGGTATAGGGGGAAAGGCGTATAACAGACCGCAACTTCACTTGCGGCGAAAAGTGTCTCAGAGCGAGTGCCACCTTGGAAACTTCAACGCGCAGAACTGATGACATTGCGCACTCTCTTCAGTGGCGAATAGATCTAACCAAAGCTCTCCCCACTGCTTAAAAAGACCTTGCACCACGTCCGAGTTCAGACACCACTCGTGATCCATCATGCACCAATGGCTGAGTTCGTCCGCCCTGGCATTCAGAGAACCTGCCAGGTGTTGAACCACCAGTGTGATGCCCTGATGTTCCAGCCACGTCCAGAGGCGCAGAGCCTCCTGACAAAGAGTCCAGGACCCCACCCTGTTTGTTGCAATACCACATGGCGGTGGTGTTGTCTGTGAACAACTGCACTACCCTTCCCTGGACAGATGGAAGGACTGCCTTCAGTGCAATTCGGATCGCCCGCAGCTCCAGAAGGTTGATAGGGAGCCGGGACTCCGCCAGAGGCCTCTGTTCTCCGGCTCTCCCATGTGGCCCCCATCCCAGGAGGGACGCATCCGTCACCACTGTGTGCTCCAGTTGGGGTAGAGAGAGGGATCTGCCCCTGACCCAATCGCGGTCCGTGAGCCACCACTGCAACTGTCTTGCAGTGCCCTCCGAGATCAGGATGTGGTCGGACAGGGAGCCCTGATGTTGTGCCCACTGGAACTTCAGGTCCCATTGCAGAGCCCACATCCGCCACCTGGTGTGATGTACCAGCATGATGCAGGAGGCCATCAGACCCAGCAGCCCTAGAGTCAACCAAACAGAAACCCGGGATAAAGGCTGAAACATCAGAATCAGAGCCTGAATATCCCGAACCCACTATTCGGGAGGATAACCCGAAACTGTGCCGAGTCCAGAACCGCTCCGATGAAGAGGAGCGTTTGGGAGGGACTCAGGTGTGACTTCGGCACGTTGATGGAGAACCCCAGCGAATGCAGGAGGTCGCCGTAGTCTGGAGGTGGGAGACGACTGCTCGGGGCGAGCCCGCCTTTAACAACCAGTCGTCGAGATAGGGGAAGACTGGAACCCCTGCGCAGATGAGCTGCGACCAACACCATCACTTTTGTGAACACCCGAGGGGCACTGGTGAGGCTGAAGGGGAGCACGGTAAACTGAAAGTGCTCGTGGCCCACCGTGAACCGCAGGTAACGCCGGTGGGCCGGCTGGATGGCAATGTGGAAATAAGTGTCCTGCAGGTCCAACGCGACCATCCAGTCTAGGGTCCAGGGCAGCCAAAACCTGAGCTAACGTCAGCATCTTGAACTTCTCATTCCGGAGGAAGCCGTTGACGCTCCTGAGGTCCAAGATAGGGAGTAGGCCCCCTTTGCACTTCTTGGGAACCAGTAAGTAGTGAGAGTAACAACCCCGTCCCTCCCGTAAAAGTTGCAAGTGACCCCCCGACATGCGGTGGTACTGCGGTGGCATGGCTGGAGGGGTCGCCGCGAAGGGGAGGGAGTAGCCCCTTCGGACGATTTGCAGCACCCACCTGTCCGAAGTAATGGTACGCCAGTGGAGCAGGTGATGGCGAACTCTGCCTCCCACTGGCATGGAATGGGCCTGAAAGCTCAGACTAGGAAGGCTTTGAGGCAGATAATGCAGGAGTGGATGTGAACTGACCGGCTCTCTGTCCCACTGCTCCGCCACAGCGGAATGCAGGTCCGAGACCGTGTTGAGGCTAGTTCTGCGGCCTGTGGCTGGACGAACGTGCGGGGCCCCCCTTCCGTGGCCATGAAATGAGCGAAAGGCAGAAGGATGCTGGCGCTGGGTCGACAGGCCCAAAGACTTGGCCGTAGCCCTGGAGTCCTTGAAGCGCTCCAGCGTGCTATCTGCCTTGTCGCCAAAGAGGCGATGGCCATCAAATGGCATGTCCATGAGAGTGCTCTGGACATCCCCATACAAGTTCGTCGACCTCAGCCAGGCGTGATGACGAATCGTCACCATCGCTGCAATCGCTCTACCTAGCGAGTTTGTGGTGTTAAGTCCACATCGGATGGAATACCGTGCTCAGCAAGAGCTTGGGCGAGCCGTGCCCTGGCCTCCTCCGGACACTGGAGCAGCAAGTCCGCCACCGTATCTCATAGAGAGTGGGTGTAACGGTCCAAAAAGCATGCAGTATTAATGCTTCGTAACTCCAAACTGAGGGAAGAAAACAGTTTCTTGCCAAACTATTCCATCCTTTTGGATTCCTGGTCCGGTGGTGCGGTCGGGAAGGCAGTCTGGGACATAGAGGCCTGGATAACCAGACCTTCAGAGGTGGGATGTATGGTCAGAAAGCAAGGGTCGCCCGGAGCTGGGCGATGGCGCCGGGCACCTTTCAGATCCAGAGGGACTGTGGTGGGTGTAGGAGAGTAGGGTCTGCTTCCTATGGTCACCCCCACTTTTTGCTTTTGCTTTACTGGTTTTCGACTTAGATGTGGCTGTGGGTCTGCTAATCAGACCCATAGCCCATATGCACTCTCTCTAAATTCACATCATGTACTCTAAGTACAACCGCAATTGGGAATGGGTTCACCTTGTCAGGCCTTGTAGAAGTGTACCTTAGGTACTCAGGGCATAGGTGTAACCAAGGCCTACCAGGGGCTGCAGCATGTATTATGCCACCCCTGGCTGGCCACTCAAACTGACACAACTGGCTGATCACTCAGCTGAGGCAAGGTCGTGTAATCACCTCTTGCTTAGGTATAGTATTCCTATATCTACCCTTAAATATAGACACACAGTAACCTATAAGTCACTCCTATGGCAGGCCTTAACAATCCTGGAGGCAGAGTGCTTGGTTATGTGTGAGATGGTGCTCTAGCATGAGCTGAGCCTGTCTGCAGCTTTCGGAACCATGTCCTTATAGCTGCTATGATATCGCCATACCATATATATATATATATTTTTTTTTTGGAAGACCTTTATTGTATGGTTACTCACATTACACCGCTTTTGGCCTACAACCCCCTGGCTGGCCGCCATCTTATTTTAGTACATTGTATTCAACATATTACACAGCCCTTTAGCCGTCATCCCGGGGGCGCGGCGGCATTTCACTGTCACCCTTATGGGTTTGTCATTATCACAATGCGAATCATAGAGGTCTAATTTTATATTTTATAACGTTCAACAACAAAAACCAACTAGAAGTTACCACATTTGGTCCATAGTTCCTCTAGCAATGGGTGTAACTTTCTTTTTTCCAGTCTTAAATATCGCTTGTTTGTGACAGGGACGTAAGTTCAGTGTCTCGCAGGTCGCTGTTGTCCCCTCCTTCATGGTTGGTTACAAACCGGCTACCCCCCGTGTCACGACCTCATCTCCCAATTCTCCCCCCTCCTCACTTCTAGCGACATGCTCAAGTTGGGTCCCAATTTCCCCCTTGCTCTACAGTCTAACTATCCTTCTTCATCTTCCTCGTCTGATGTCAGTGTATCTTCCTCTTCTAGTGGGTCACATATGTCCCCCCCTGAATGTGTTCCATGGGAGCCATATCCTGTTCCACTTACGTGGGCATGCCCTTACGGTATAGACTGTTCTTTCTATTATCATGACCCTGTCCATGTTTGCGCACCACTGTGTTAGTGACGGGGTGGTCGCTGCCCCCCATTTCTGTGCTACGTCCCGTTTGGCAACTATCATACCTAATACCATATACTTTTAAGTGCATTATAATCCTCGCGGTTGAATGCTAACTTTGGTTTGGCTTTACCTAAACATGTCATGTAAGGTGTCATACGCTTTGGAATACTACCCCCTCGCCAATTCTGGCGATGGGGGTAGCATTCCACCCTTCTAGAGGGAGAAGACATGTTGTTGCTGACTATCCCGGTTAAAGTTAACCAGAGCCCCAGCGACACAAAATGGATGCTGCTGCCACAGACACAAGTCTGACCTCCTGCTGCTGGGAGTCCTTCCAGTGAGGGAGGCCTGGACAATAGGTTTCCTGCCTGGAGAGGTGCGAGCACCAACCTAGACAGGATTTTGTGTATTGGGACAGGGAGGGCTGAACAGAATGAGACATGCCTGGGGCACACTAGGTGCTCCATGCATACCCCAGTTCAAACCGGTTGCTGGGGCACTCCAGCCCCAGCTTTGGCGCGAAACTGCACAAAGGAAAGGGGGTGTAACCACCCCCTTCCTGGTCCCACCCATAGGAGGGACCTAGTGAGTAAACCAGCCCCCTTTAGTAGTATAAAGATAGGAGCAGACCCAGGAGACTTTAGATTTGATCCTGAACTGAAACTTGAAACGAAACTCTGGACCCTTCGACATTCAACCGACTTGAAGACTGAAGAATCTCCCTTGTGGCCAAGGAGTGACCACCCTGGGAAACCAGGCATCATCCAGCAAACTCGACGGCTTGCTTTGTTCCTGTTCCAGTCGGAACTCGAGCGCAGAGCTGGACAAGACCTCGACTCCAGGACTCCTCTGACCCCACTGCACCACTCCAGCACAGCTGAGCCCCGTGGAGGGCGTCGGAATCCGTGGAACCAGGCAACTTGGAAAGTCTTCAACTTGCTAACAGCGCAGCTCCTGAGGCAGCCTCGAAGCTGTGCACTGGGGTCTGAGACACCCCGACACCGAGCTCCACCTGCACCGAAGACCAGCCCTCCACACTCCACGAGATCTGCGTGGGGCCCTTCGGCTTGTGTTCTGTTCGACTCGTTGTCCCGGTTGCTGGCCAGTTGGCTAGTAGCCCTGTGACGATGATCCTTTTGAAAATCCATTGCTGGTCTGGTTGCTCCAGACTGGCCCTTGCTTCCCTGACGAGGTGAAGTACCTCAGACCCTCCTGGTCTGCACCAGAAGCCTTTTGTGTATCCTGCGTGGTTTGCCTTTGCTTAGGCTTGTTGGCTCAGATCTTGAAGTCAACCCCTCCATCTGCGAGAACCTTCGTGGGACAGCTCCTCTCCAGCACCTGGTCGTCCTCGACGCCTCCTGGTCCGGGTGGCTGCAACAACAAGCTTCACATCCGCACCTGATTGCTCCTCGACGACGTCTGGTTCCTCCCTGGTTCCACCCGGTCACTGGCTAGTGACCTAGACTCTGTAACCTCTGCTTTCAGGTCCTCTTCATCCAAGATCCACCCTTAGATCCACCCGGACATCTTCCTCCTGGTCGCCTGCAGCATCTTCTTCCAAGGTTCCATAGGAATCAACGCGAAAACCCGACACACTTTGACACCTATGCACCCGCAGCCTGTGGGTGAGGTAGCGCGAGTACTTCGGTGCTCCTGCAGGGATTGACTATCCTAGTGTCTAGTTTTGTTAGTTGTATCTTCCTAGTTAGACCGGAAGTGTCCTAAATCTTCGTTACTTACCTTTTAAAGTTCCCATTGACTTTCTATTGACTCTCGCGTGAGTGTACTGACACTGCACGCGCCGCCTGTGGGCTTCCTACTCCTAACCTAAGGGTCGGATAGCCCTAGGCCTTCTCCTTTCCCAAGTCGTGGTTCTTATACCGCTTACTTAGTATATGGTTTTACGCGCCCCTAGGGCCTAACTGTAAATTGTGCTATTTAAAGTATTTCTAAGTGTAACTTGTTATGTGCTTTTGCCTCTGATCTCATAAAGAGTTCAGAGGAGTGTGTTAGTAAATAAATACATATATATTTTATATATATCCTGTGTGGTGTCCTTTCATTTGGTGTTCAAGGGGTTACATATGGTAAAACAGCTGGCTTTACACGCCCTCAAGAGTCTTTTACACGCCCTCAAGAGTCTTTTAGCCTAAGACTGTTCTGTCCACGCTACCACTATAGCTGGTCTATAAGGTTGACTTACAACCATCACCATAAGGGTTGTTTGGACTGGTGCAAGGTGTTCACTAGAATAGTGAACATCATATACCAGGCCAACTTCTCACAGTGGGCTTGGACCAAGTGCCCATCAGAATGTCAGTGAGGGCCTCATTAAACGGCAGCAGAGGCTCCGAAGAGCTTACTGGCGGTTGAAGCACCCCGGTGAGGAGGTTAGTCCTCACGGCGGCTGCAGGGAGCTCAAGGCCCAAGGCCAAAGCTGCCCTGCGCAGCACCACAGTATAAATTGCTCCCTCCTCCGTAGCCACGGAAGGAGGAGAGATAAAACCAGTGTCAGGCGAAGTGTCTAGACCACTGGCCTCCCCTAGCTCATCTGCCCAGTCCTGACTTAACTGGCACTGCTGTGCCAGAGGGTCCTCAGACCCCTCCCAGTCCTTCCCTTCATCCGTGTCCTAATAATAAGGTATAAATGACGGAGCCGGGTCATAAGCGAAGGGCTCGCCTATCGACGCCGAGTGGCGCCGCTCTGACGCCGGACCAGAACCAGGGCTGAAGCCAGGGACGGCGTTGTCTGAGGACAGTGCCGGAAGCGGCACCGTGGGGGTCGGCGCCAGCGGAGGAGTCTTAAGGTCAACTGGCGTCGACCGGGATCCAGGCCTGGATCCTACGGGGGCCTGCAGCGTAGGACCCGAAGTCGACGACGGCGGCAAAGCCGCCGGCTCGCTGGGACCCCCAGTCGGACCCGTGGGCCCGAAGACGCGCCGGCAGGCCTTGACGGCGGGAAGAGAGTCCTCATGGCCACGAGGAAGTCTATAATCTCTCCCAGAGTCGCATTGAGTCCAGGGACCGGAGAGTGTGGGCCGGATGCGACTCCAGCAGCACCGGCGGAGCTGCGCAGGTGGTGCCACCCGACCCTCGGCCGAGTCGCGTGACCGGCGAGGGGAGTCAAAAGAATGATGTCATCTATTCGACTTCTTTTTGCCATGTCTCGACTTACCTGAGTGCGAGGACTTGGATCCCGACGAACGGTGGGGACCTCGAGCGGCGCGTTGCCAACTGCCAGATCTCGAGGAGCTTGAGGGACCACTCCCGCCTAGCTTTCGACATCAAGGCCCGGCAGTCGGGGCACGACTTTTCATCGTGGTCGGCCCCCAGACAGTAGAGACACCGGAGGTGGGGGTTGGTAACCAACATCAGTCGGTGACAGGCGTCACACGGCTTTGAAACCGGGTATGCCTACTGGCACCAGGAGTCAAAGTTGACTCGAAAAAGATAGACAAAATTGTCCAATAAGTTAGTCGAAAAATGACTAAGGGTACGCGCTTCCCGGATCTGCAGTTGCTGGCGCGGAAAAAAGAACTGACATCAGCGCGTGAGGGCGGCATCCAAGTACTCCGACGACGTCATCCCGGCGATCACGACGCCGAACGCGGAGCTGCAGACGACACCTACCGATGTGCAGGGGTACTGCTGACTAAAACTTTCCGGATCCAGTCTGATGCCTGGGGTTATTCTAAGGTAAGGAATCTAACTAACCTGTTTCTTTCAGATAGGGGACTTATAAGGGCACACCAATTAGCAAATTGTGGAGGTACCAAAGTACTTACCATGTCAATTTAGGGAAGAGAGCGCAGATGCTGGTGTCGTGATTGGTAGGATCCCAGCAAACTAAGTAAAAAAACACACTGACACCAGGCAAAAAGTGGGGTTGACCATGAAAGCAGATCCTACTTTCTTACCGATATATTGTGTTTCTTGTTTTATTTGTTATTTAATTGTTTTGATGTTGTTTAAATGCTTTACACTTGTTCCTGCGTGTAAGCTTTGCTGCTCAGAGCCATGGTTACCAAGAGTTGAGCTAGGGGGTTTAAGAAACAAAACCTACTAGTCCTAAAGAGATTGGTAAGTGTATTATATGGTTAATGTCACCATTCCCATGTGTACAATCACCAACCTCAATATGGCACCCATACTCCTCCAATTGCTAGTCCCTCCTTTGTTATTATCCTTCTAGAGCTGAAGCCCTGAGCCCCTCCTTTAATTATTCCCCCACTATCACCTGACTATAACGCTCCAATCCTCGCGTTCACACCACTTTACGACCCTGGTCACATAACACGCCTTCCAGGAATCAACCAGGAAGTAACCCTGCCACTGAGCACCCAAATCTATTGTAACGGTAAGCGCCAGTCCAGTGTTCCCTGCTACAGCCCTTCTCCATGTAGGTGTTGTATTAATTCCTTCCCCCTCCCACAGGCTATTGTGCCGACTGGAGTACACCACAAGGTATTGCCCGTCGTACGTGCCTTGGATACGAACGGTAATGCTGAGGTTGCCTATTCAAGTACGCTACATGGAATCACCCTTCGTACTTGCCCAGGAATTAACTCTATCGGTGAGTCCCCTTCCCTTCACGCTCTGCAGCTTCCCACCGTCTTAGACTGTTAATTCATATCGCTTAACCCTTTCAGCAGCAGCCATCACAGCAGCCCCCCGGTCCACCGCGCAGTTATCTCGAACCGAGTTCTGCGGTAAGACTCATACCTCGCCCGTTTTTTCCCGGCAGCATTCACAAGCCCCTACTACTCTCCTCTCACTCACAAGTCAGAAATTTCACACTCACGAGTGCACATACTTAAGGATTGTTCCCCCCCTTTTTTATGCTGTGTTTCGATACCGAGCATCATTAGTAATCACTATAATCATTCCAAATGTTTCTCTTGTTATGATCGCTGTGGATACATGCCTATTAGCATTGTCAACTTCTTAATGCATTTGTTTAATATTGAACAGATATATTGAAAAATGGTTATAAGAGGCCTTTAAATGATTTTTGAGTCCTTAAGCTGCAGCATTCAAATTGCTTCATCGACTGCACATTGAATATCATCATGTATATCTCTTCACTGTAATTCATCTGCCACATTGTAATTATTCCTTGCTAGTTGCGCCGGATATGACTGCAATTTATGATTGATTCTACACGATCACTTTATGCGGCATTGTTTCACTTCTAATATACATGCGTGTAGAACCCGTATGAACGGATATGCTACTGCTTGTGTACCAATCGCTCGCACCTATTCGCCATATTAGTTTGCACTGCCTGTATACATTGACACAATATACCTATGAATAATCCTCACCACCTAAATTAGGCACATCGTCTTTGTTGACTCCACGCTCTCCACCTTCTTCCCACATCCTCTTGTTCGCAATCTGTGATATGAAGACTTTCTACGCACCCCTGGAACTCCCCTGTCATGCCTCACACTGGCATAGTCTGTCTGCTCTTGAAACTGGATGCATGCCCATCAGTATCACTCCAATTTAGCTGCGGGCTACAGTTATTATGTTTCCACGCTATTCTCACCGGAATTCTTCCAATTCCTAACCTTTCGCTTTTATATCCTTCCCTCCCCTTTTTTCCCCCAGGCAAAGAGGCTCTAATTCACAGGCATGGAGTTAATGTCCTGATGATGATCCGCTCATTCCTGTAACGGATCGAAACGCCCTCGACACCTTAATACACCTTATACACAGAGAAACTTTTGTTCATTTTTGATGAAAAGGTGTTTGTAATGATTTGTTTTTGTAACACTGGATATTCCTTGTGAAACAAACCAAGCTTTGCCTTAGCCCCCTGATGTTTGTTTTTCCCCATGTTTTGTAATCTATCTGTTGAGTGGGATACAGGACTGTGTCCCAGTTTATGTATTTTTGTGTATTACTAATTTAAATCTACAAGTAAATATTAGACCTCTGTCTGGCTGGACATGTCCATGAAATATAGCTACGATTGAGTCTATATTAATTCTTTGGGTTTCCATTTCAATGTCTGGGGACCACTGTTGCTGAAAATAATTGACTCCCAAGTTCCCTAGCCGACTTCTTTGGGTTCCCTTGTTGTACAACATTTATTATATGGTTAAGTTGCACAGCCACATCATAAAATACACTCCATTTCCTCACACTGGGGTGACAAATAGATCGACCACTTGCTGAAGAGCCTTGAAGTACTTGGAGACTCATCCCCTACTCATGTACCTGTTGATGCATGCTGCTTTGCAGGTCTGCAGTATTAATAGCCATTTTCGACAGATGTTCAGCTTTTAGCAAATTAGTTGACAGTTGGTTCAGTGCCATATGGATTGTGCCAATATAGGCAAGTAAGTGCTTTTCTGTTTCTGAATGCAGTACATTGCAGTCATGTCTGTTTTCACCAAACTATTTTGCTGCAAAGTATTTCACTGCCAAATAGGTTGTTGTCAATTGCAGTAAATTGCTATGCATTTTCTATTGCTATTTTGTCCAGTGTCAGGTTGGTAAAATGCACCCACTATCCTACAAGTGAGCCATTTGTGGTGATGGTTACCTGTGGCTGAGGATCTAAAAAGAATCTGGCCAAAACAGCTTCTTAGATTCCACCATTTTGTGTTGTGATGAACTCTGGGTTTTACCAACACTAGATCATCACATTGACATGCCGCTTAAGACCACTGCTTGGATAGGATTCATGTGCAAACGAGTACACACAACTATTGAGTTACACAAAGCCATAATCACCAAGAATTTCATTTTGTTGTTGTTTTTAATGTGTTATGATTTGAAAGTTTCTGAAAAGCCAACACTCCCTCATGGTTTGGATAGGCTTTGCTGGTAACTCAAATCAATACCACTCCCAAGAAGGGATGGATTTGTTGGGGACACAGAAGGTTTCTTTGACACGGACTGTGAAGCGTAAGTTGTGCACTAGTGACAGTGCTGTTTAAGTGCATACTAAACATTTCTGGTATCTGCTGCTCTTTATCAGCCATTTGGCCATATACATAAAGAAATGAATAGTGCTGCAGTAAAGATGTGCTGCAACCACTGCTTGACATTTGGTCAAGACCATTGGGACTGTTGTGACTTTGAAATGCAGAGCACTGAACTGGTAGTGTGGTCTACTTACCACAAAACCTGAAGTAGTGGTGATGCTCCAAATGGATGAGGAAGTAAGGGCCCTTGAGATCAAGGGCTGCCATGCGACAATCTGTGCAGAGCCACAGGAAGACATCATGTTGAAGTACTCTGACAGTACGTGGTGGTTTAGTGGCCTGGGGTTCAGGATACGCTGCGTCCTCCTTTGCGTTGAGGCCATATAGGCATTATACTGTTTAACTATTCTGATGCAGAGGAACAGGCTCTACAACACACTGATAAGTGCTCACACTGCATTTTGGCAGTAATTTATGTCCCTGAATGATAATGTGCCATCAAGGTGGGATTTTTGGAGGTGTGGTGTTAAAGTCCAAGCAGTAGTCTTGGTGTCTTGTTATAAAATGGACAAACCCCACTTGTCAGGGTTATTTCCTCGCAGCTTTTAAAGGAATAACGTGAATCTTCCCCCAAGAGATGCTGTTTGAAGGGGTGCTGGGGGGGAGTGGTGGATAAGTCACTTCTTGCAAGTAGGGGCACTCTTTCAGCGGCTACCACTACAGTTGCCTCAGAAACCTCGCTTGGTAATGGTTTTCTGGCCCAGTTCCTTCTACAATGGCTGCTGCTGATGGCAGCGAGGACACTGCAGTGTGGTTGCAGCTCAGACACTGCCTCTCAATTGCTGGCACCAAAGCTAGATTTACTTTTGTGTTTAGAAAGCATCCATGGCCATTGCAAAATTTGAATCTGTCTTGCTCTTTTCCATCATTCTGTCAACATGGGGTAAAAACAGGTGTTCACCATCAAAGAGGACATTAATGACGTGATTTTGGACCTCAGGAAGGAAACCATACACCCGCAGCCTGGCTTGTCTGTCCGAGTATGATACTCATATTGTTATTCTCTGGAAGAAGTATCTGCAGCCTTCAAATTGCAATGAAAGCAGCTTTTGGGATCGCTTTAGTCTTATAGACTAGCTTCCTACCTCTTTTGTGATAGTACTCATGGAGGTGCTTAAACATTTGTTCCACATCTTTCTAATGGTATTTTTCATAAGTGGAGAGAAAACTAACAGATATGGCTATTTAACCCTTAGACCCTCTGCCACTTGCTTCACAGCTGAATCCATTTTACTGCATTCCTTATCAATCAATCAAGTGTCTTGTAAAGTGCAACTACTCACCTGTAAGGGTCTCAAGGCGCTGGGAGGAGGGGCATCTCTTGTTCTTTGTACAGATTACCTCTTTCATGCAGTGTATGCTAACAAAGTGTCTGGTGGGACATGACCTTTGGCATAAAGTGGGTCATCAGGTGCCATCTTATATTTCTTTTCAATGCTTGGTGTTACTTTTCTGGCTTTGGCAGTTTCTTTACATTTCTCCATCGTGCATTTGGTCATGTTTTTAAGCATGGGCAAGAACTAAATTGTCCTTTCAGTTTTTGATAAAGTCTCTACCAGAAATCGTTCTTCTCTTCTCTTACAAGGAGTTTGACCTTATAGTGCTCTGCTGCCCTACACATCTCCGCATAATATACTATTGTGTCATCTGGTGGTGAGGTTTTTATTCAGTATGGCTCAAGGTAGTCATTATCTGTAAGGTTCACATTATAATTCTGCCAATCATCTTCCCCTTCATGTGTATCGGCAGAATCACAGTATGGTTCCTGTGGGTCATATTGACTAACCTGATCTCAGTCAGTGTTTATACAATGAGATGGTGAGCGCTACAGCTGTCAGTTGATAATGGTGGAACAGAGCTAAATGGAGTTAAGGAACAGAGCTGGTATCTTTGTGGGCTCCTCTAAAGAGATTGGCTCTTCAGGAATCAGGGCAAACAACAATTTATAAACCTGGTGATTGTCTGACCATGAGTGCTTGTGGTTGCACTTGGGAAAGAACTGAAAGGACATGTTCTCCATTTTCCCCACATTCAATCTCATATGATCTGGTTCCAAAACAAAACCTTCTGCACCAGTCATATTTGAGTCTTAATCATTAAAGATTATTCTTCAGATGCAGTAAAAAATATTCAGGGACCTGGATTCAAAACAATAGTGGTTTGTAGCTCAAAGGTCTTAGATCGCCAAAAGCACAGCCAAACCTAATGGTGGGAAAAGGAATTGGAGGTGGAACTTTTGTTGTGGTGCCCTCCTAGTCTTGGAGAGGTTTCTCAACTTATCTTGAGACCCAAAACTTTGTCGTAGAAAAAAACACTTGCAACGTCCACATTCAAAACTAGATTGCAGGAGTACACAGAGCATTTGACCTCCAGCAGCATATGTACAAACAAATATTTAATAAAACCAATGTACATGTCAAAAAATAGCCATGTTCTTACAATGGTAAGAACATACTGACATTTACAAAGAGCTCAAAGTCAACACATTTGTAAGGGAACACAGCCAAGAGATTATTTGGATGGTTAGATGAGATGATCATTTGATTTTGTAAGCCTTTTATGGTAGTTAAAAGTTAACCAATTTACAATATAGAATTACATTTAAACGTGCAGCAAGGTAAGGTTACGAAAATCATTAATAGTGTCTATCTGAAATAGAGCACCTAATAACCTCTAACTGTTCCTAAGAGCCAAAAGTAATTACATTGTTGGGGCTGCCAAGTAAAGAAGCAGTGTGTAGCACATATTAAATGATTAAGAAAGTCAAGTTGCCTCTCACCATTTTACTCTTCACAAGCTCCTCAATTGCACTAACTAGCTCTGCAGCACTGGGTGTCTCTGAACTGGTAGGTCGAACCAACAAACGAGAAGTCTGAAAAACAAAATGAAGTGATAAGTATCAGCAATTTTAAGCATCAAACGATTTGCCTGTAAATGTCACTAAAAAGATAAAGGAACCACAAATTAAATAACAAGTCACAGAAGAGAATTAATTTATATTATACGTTAGTATAACTTATTTAAATTGATTGAGAAAAATGGGGAATGTAGATTTTTTTACTGTAACATTAATAAATGACATTTTAGTTCTTTTTGCCTCCTGAAACAGCAGAGATTATGGCTGATGGCTAATGAAATGAGTGATGTTTCACTTCAATAGGACTACGGTTGTGTCCACTCCCAAAACTCTATATTAAATTAACAGCCCTGTGTGCCAGGCTGTGGCTCCCCTGGGATAACACAGATTCTGAATGCTTTATAGCTTCTGATAAGCTTTGCTAGTACTTATG
Organism: Lissotriton vulgaris; assembly: GCF_964263255.1. Classification (NCBI taxonomy): domain Eukaryota; kingdom Metazoa; phylum Chordata; class Amphibia; order Caudata; family Salamandridae; genus Lissotriton; species Lissotriton vulgaris. The sequence continues at coordinate 1,080,820,888 of NC_141691.1, read as the reverse complement.
AAGGTGGCTGCCCCATCATGTCCAAATTAGAGTCTGTTACAGACGCCAGTCCCCACATCACAATAAAAGACCAGCAACCTTGGGCATTACCAAGTTCTGCCAAACTAATATGGACACTAAGGAATGGAATACTTTTCAGTTAACCAAATGGACAAGTTACTTACCTCCGGTGACGCCTTATCTGGTAGAGACATGATCCAACCGCAGATTCCTTACCTTTAAAACTTGATGTGGAACTTTTTATATCAGCAGTACCCCTGAGCACTGGTAGGTGCCATCAGTCGTCTACGTGTGACGTAATCGGCGTTGTGTTCGTCGTCGTGGTGATTTCCGCGTCGTCAATATAACCGCCACTCCGGAGCGATGACGTTAGCACTTTTCACAGCTTTCCATGCCAGAAGCGCAAAGCCATGAAGTAACTGACCATGGTGTGTAAAAAAGGAACTAGGGTCCTGAAAGGGAACAGCCCTGACACTAAAAGACAATTCCGCAGTGTAGGGAGAATGAGTAGGTCGTTATGAAATCTGTGTTTAGATCATGTCTCTACCAGATGAATTAGTTACTTACCTTCGGTAATGATATATCTGTAAGAAACATCAGTTAGTGATAGATCCCTTACCTTAGAATAACCACCAGTACCCCTGCGCGTCGGTAGGCCTTGTCGTACGGCTCCGTGTACGTCGTTGCCGTTATAGTTGCTGGCGCTACTTAGATACGCCCACACGCGCTGACGTCAGGCTTTCCATGCCAGGAACGCAGAGCCATACAAGATACTGACCACTGGTGCATTGAAACTAGGGCCCTGAAAGGGATTACCTTAACACTAGTGTAGGAAGGTGGATATCTAACTATATGGTTACCCCAACTTTTTGCCTAGTGTTTAGCTGGTTTTTGACTTAGTTGGCCTGGGATCCTGCAATTCAGGGCCCCAGGCTATCTGCTCTATCTGCAAAATGAGACACTGCCTGAGGAACACAAGGTGCTCCATGCATATCCCGGTTCAAACCAGTTGCTGGGGCACTCCAGCCCCAGCTCTGGCGCGAAATTGGACAAAGAGAAAGGGGTGTAACCACCCATTTCTCAGGGTCCACCCATAGGAGGGACCTAGCAGGTAATCCGGCCTCTTAGTTTGGTATAAAGTTAGGAGCTGTGTCTAGAGACATCAGATTACCCTGGAAAGAAACTACAACACAAAACTCTTGGACTTCGACATTCTATGCTGACTAGAAGACTGAAGAAGTTCTCCCTTGTGTTCAAGGAGTGACCACTCTGTTCAAACAGGCACCACAAGTAACTTGCCAGTTTGCTTTGTTGACGCTCCCGATGGAACCCGACAACTCAGCTACTCAGGACTCGACTTACAAACTTCTTGGACTCCGACCCACATCCACAGCAAAGCTGAGACCCGTGGCGGACACCAGAGACATGGGATCAAACTCCCTGGACATCCTGCAAATTGCTAGCTGCATCGACTCCTGAGCTAACTCGCAGTTGTGCATTGGGGCACGAGAAGCCCCAGACCCGAGCAACATCTGCACCAGAGCTCAGCCCTCCACACTCCACGTGTGCCGCGTGGGGCCCGCTCCTGCATTTCAGCTCGATGCGTCTTCCCGGTTGCTAGCCCATTGGCTAGTGAGCCCCCTGAAGACGATCCTTTTAATTTTCAACGCTTGCCTGGTTGCTCAGGGCTTGCTCCAGCTTCCTTCCAAAACAGAAGCTCCTCAGACCTTGCTGGTCTGAACTGAAGTGAATCTTCACATCCTGCGTGGGTTGCGGTTACCAAGGCTTGTTGGGTCCAATCCGGATGCCGACACCGCAGTCAACTACAGCCTTCGTCGGACAGCTAGACTCCAGCTCCTGGTTGTTGTCGACGTCTCCTGGTCCTTGTGGCTAGAGAGACAAGCTTCACCTCTTCACCTGTTTGCATTGCGACATCACCTGGTTCCATCCTGGTTCTATCCTGGTCACTGGCTAGTGACCCAGACTCTGTCCCCTCTGCTTTCAGGTTCTTAAGCTCCTTGATCCACCCTTGGATCCAACCGGACACTCTTCCTTCGGCCGCCTGTAGCACTTCTTTTGCAGGTCTCCATTGAAAGCAGAGACGAAACCCGACACGAAAAGACAAATATGCACCCGGCTTCCCTGGGTGAGGTAACTCGAGTACTCCAGTGCTCCCGTGGGTATTAACTATCCAAGTGTCCTAGTTTAAAGGGGTTTCACCATAGTACACCCAGAAGTGTCCCTAATCAGTAACTTTGTGACTTCTTCGTTCTCCATTGTAAGTCAATAGTAGCCTGCGTCTGTGTTCCCACACGGCACGCGTCTCCCGTGGGTCTCCTACTTCCAAACCTTTGGTCCTGTAGTGTAGCCCCAGCGAATCCCTAGGCCCTAGGCCTATTCACCTTTCCTGAAGTGGTTCTTATACCACTTACTTAGTATATGGTTCGTGAGGCCCCTAGGGCAGAATTGTATTTGTGCAACTTATAGTATGCTTAATGAGTAACTTGTAATGTATCTCGAACTCTGACCTCATAAAGAGTGCAGAGGGGTTGTGTTAGTGATAAATACATATATATTTGATATATACCTTGTGTGGTGTCCTTTCATTTGGTATTCAAGGGATTATATATGGTAAAACAGCTGGCTTCACATGCTCTCTGAAGTTTTAGCCTAAGACTTCTTTGTCCATGCTACCACTAGGATAGCTGGTCTATAAGGTTGACTTTACAACCATCACCATAAGGGTCGTTTGTACTGGTGCAGGGTGCCCACTAGAATAGTGGACATCATATACCAGGCCAACTTCTCACAACTAGAAATCAGTTCGCAGAACGGGGAGGCTGGGTGGGGCGGTAAGGAATCTATCACTAACTAACGTTTCTTACAGATATATTGTTACCGAAGGTAATTAACTTGTTCATCTGACAAACACGTCATTGATAGATTCCTTACCTTAGAATAGATACCCCAGCAATGCGAGCCCCGGTGGTGGGTCTGCGAACAAAGTTCACACCAGAAAGTCACGGAGAACAGAACGGCCAAAGAAGCCATCTCTCCGGACTGGACTGTCAAGGCAATAATGCTTAGTAAAAGTGTGCAGTGAGGCCCAATGCAGTGGTAGCTGCTGTCACCCTGGTAGAATGGGCGCACAACCCCACAGGTGGTTCCTTTTTAGCCAGAGAATGTGAGAAGTTGGCCTGGTATATGATGTTCACTATTCTTATAGACCAGCTATCCTAGGGGTAAGCATGGACAAAAGCAGTCTTAGGCTAAACTCAAGAGGGCATGTGAAGCCAGCAGTTTTACCATATGCAATCCTTTTAATACCAAATGAAAGGACACCACACAGGTTATTTATTCAAAATATATATGTATTTATTTCTAAAACAACCCACTGAACTCTTTATGAGAACAGGAGCACAAGCGCATAACAAGTAACTTAATATAACATACAAAAGTTGCACAAATATGGATAGGCCCTGGTGGCCCGCTAAACCATATACTAAAATAGTGGTATAAGAACCACGTCACGAACAATGGTAAGGCCTAGGGCCTTGGGAATCGCTGGGGCATCACTGGACTAACAGCAGTTAGGAAGCAGGAGGCCCACTGGATGCGGGTGCAGTGTCTAAATGCACACGCGTGCACACATAGAAGTCAAGGGGTGCGTAAAAGTTAGAAAGTTAAAGAATTTGGAGTCTTCCGACTGGACTAGAAGCTAACCACTTGAAACTAGGACACTAGGAGAGTTACTCTTTACAGGAGCACCGCAGTACTTGCGTTACCTCACCCACAGGAAGCGGGTGCATAGGTGTCAAAGTGTGTCGGGTTTCGGCATGGAGTTCTATAGAGCCTTGGAGAAAAGATGCTGCAGGCGACCAGGAGAGAAGAGTCCGGTTGGATCCAAGGGTGGATCGAGGATGAAGAGTACCTGAAAGCAGAGGGGACAGAGTCTGGGTCACTAGCCAGTGACAAGGAAGGAACCAGGAAGGAACCAGGCGATGTCGGGATGCGATCAGGTGATGTCGTGAAGCTTTTCTCTGCAGCCACGTGGACCAGGAGGTGTCGATGACGACCAGGAGCTGGATACGGACTGTCCCACGAAGGCTCTCGCTGTTGGCGGTGTCGGATCTCGATTCAGAGTCAACAGGCCTTGGCAAATGCAACCCACACAGCAATCGAAGATGGCTTCTTACTCAGGCCGGCAAGGACTGAGGGGCTTCTCCTGCACAGGGAAGCAAGGGCCAGTCTGGAGCAACCAGACCAGCGGTGTAGATTTCAGATTTCGTCATCACAGAGGCCACTAGCCAATGGGCAAGTGACGGGACAGACGCGTCGAGCAGGAAAATGCAAAAGGGCCCCACGCAGCACTCAGTGAGTGTGGAGAGGTGATCTTCTGTGCAGTTGGTGCTCGGGGCTGGGGCTTCTCAATCCCCAATGCACAACTTCGAGGGTGCCTCAGAAGTTGCACGGAAAGCAATTCGCTGGCTTTCCAAGTTGGCCGGTTCCACGTCTCTCGTCGCCTCCATGGGTCTCAGCTTTGCTGTGGCTGTGGATCAGGGTGTTGGATGTCTGGAAGTCCGGGTCTTGTCAGGCTCTGTGTTCAAGCTCCGGCGGGAGCAACGACAAAGAAAACCGTTGAGCGCTTGATGGTGCCTGCTTGCACAAGGTGGTAACTCCTTGACCACAAGGGAGATTCTTCAGTCTTCTACGTCGAGTAGGATGTCGAAGGGTCCAGAGTTTCGTATCAGAGTTTCAGTCAGGATTATCTAAAGTCTTGGGACTCAGCTCCTACCTATATACCAAATCAAGGGGCTGGATTACCTGCTAGGTCCCTCCTATGGGTGGGAGCCAGGAAGGGGGTGGTTACACCCCTTTCCCTTTGTCCAGTTTCGCCCCCGAGCTGGGGCTGGAGTGCCCCAGCACCGGTTTGAACTGGACTATGCATGGGCCACCTTGTGTGCCCCAGGCACTGTCTCATTTCATTCAGCCCTCCCTGCCCCAATCCACTGTCTCCTGTCTGGGGTGGTGCTAGCACCTCCCTGTGACAGAAAAACCTATTGTCCAAGCCTCCCTCGCTGGAAGGACTCCCAGCAGCAGGAGTTCAGACTTGTGTCTGTGGCAGCAGCATCCATTTTGTGATGCTGAGGCTCTGGTTAACTTTAACCGGGTTTAATGGAAGTAACATGTCTTTTCCCTCTAGAAGGGTGGAATGCTACCCCGGAACTGGCGAGGGGTAGTATTCCAAAGTGTATGACAACTTACAAGACATGTTTTGATAAAGCCAAACCAAAGTTAGCAATAACCGCGAGGATTATAATGCACGTAAGAGTATATGATGTGGCAATATCCTAGAACAGCTATAAGGACATGGTTCCAAAAGCTGCAGACAGGCTCAGCTCATTCTAGAGCACCATCTCACATAAAACCAAGCACTCTGCCTTCAGGATTGTTAAGGCCTGCCATAGGAGTGACTTATAGGTGCATACGTGTCCAGATATAAGGTTAGACATAGGAATACTATATCTAAGCAAGGGGTGATTACACGACCTTGCCCCAGCTGAGTGATCAGCCAGTTGTGTCAGTTTGGATGGCCAGCCAGGGGTGGCAAAATATATACCTAGAAGTTAGAATTCGGCCTCCCTGCTCCTACTCCGTCAGCGCTGGGAGGGAGAGGCGGCTTGAACGAGCCTCTCCCACCCCCACAGGTGGGGGCCCCTCAGCACCCCCAACGCTCCACTCACCCAACAAAAGGTCTCGTCCACTATTGCGAGGCAATGATGCTCCGCTCACCCAGCGGGGGTCTCGTCCACTGTTGCGGTGCAACGGCGCTTCTGAGTTCAACTAGAAAATGAGTCCTGCGTCCAGAAACGTTCTCCTCAACTTTGAAGATTCTATTAGAGCCACGGGGGCCCCCGACCCCCGATGGGGAATGACTGCCATGATCACCCACGGAACGACCACGACGTAGCCGCGGGACGTCGGCGTGCTCATGCCGGCGCCGGCCTCAGTCTTGAAATGACCAAAATCCTGCAAGACTACCAACTTGATCAGTTCCGGTGGGACACCAGTATGACCCGGTAGGAGAGATTGTTGCCTCCCACCCCACTTTGACTGATGGTTCATGTCGGCAGTCCCCTCTGCTACCCTTCAACGAAAACTTTTGGACTGCCGAAACAGGTCCCGGTCCAACCACGAGTTGGTGGAGACATTTTGACTATACTTGGACCTTCCAGACCTCACCCAAAATGGCGCCGGTACAAATGAAACTCTCAACTCCTTGTTGTTCCCGATTGCTCAGCCTTGATATCATGAGATATGTATGCAGTTTTTAGCACATGAATTGATATGGGATAAGACTGATTATATGTTCGGACAATGAATTGATCCAGGATGGGTATTGATTATACGTTCGAACAATGAATTGACATGGGACGGATACTGATTACACGTTCGAACAATGAATTGATATTAAGTTCTAATGCATCATTGATTACTGTATTTATTATTGAAGGTTCGAATTGTCGACACTTTTGGTACTTGCTCACAATGAATTATCGATATGATTTTGTTGCACTTGTCGCACTTTTTACTATGAAATCAACGACCACTGACTTTCTGTTATGTTTTCCACAAATAAATACCCCCCCCCCATTTACAGTTCCAGCCTGCTCCGTGGCCGGCCCACGGGGTTGTAGGCCCGTATTTGGGCACCAAAATTTTTATTAAAGGTTTTTGAAAAAGCAAACGTAGTTGTAACGCGTAGATTGGTAAGTTTCGAATAAAAGGCCACTGTTTCCGATTTTTTTTTTTTTTTTTTTTAAAAAGCAGGTGAAATGAAGCAGCTCAATTAGTTAAGGGTTAAAAAGTATAGTACGCAGAAACATTGAAAATATGAATGGTCCAGGTTTGTTGTGTGTTTTTCATTTTTGTACAGCATAAAGCAATCGATAAAGATCCTGGTATTTAGCCTCTACTTTATATGCTACCTGTATCAGGGAAGTTGTTTTAAATGCCCCTAAGCCACCCCGAAGGAATGTCACCTGGCCCCCCTCGTACGAACGAAAACGACCCCGTACCACTGTAGGTTATCTCTCTTCCTCAAAAATGACAAAAATTACTTTCTAGGACGTTTTGGACATTGATGATTTTCATATGATCTATTTATTAAAGTAATACTCATCTCTCCGCATGAAATTAATTTTCCACATGCTACACAAGTCAATCTCATCTGCCCAAAGTTCTTTTGCAGATTTGAGACCGTTTCCCTTGCCTCTGACTCACTTATTGCTAAGTCATTGGTGGACGTTTTTGCCGGTCGGGGGTTATCCACCAAATCTCGAAGTTGTGCTTTAGAATAATTAAGAGGGTGCCACCTCTCCATGTGCCGATGCATGGTATGATTACCATAGCTATATTTTTTTTCGGTCCCTCTCGAGAGTTTTTTTTTTGCAGATGAGGCAGGTAACGAACCTGGCATTAACTTTCTTTTCATGAGAAGGAAAAGAAAAAAATTGCCAGATAAAATTCACTTTCACATGGGACGTTCTTGGCATTTATGTCAGAAATTTTTACATCACTGTGTCATTTCTTTGTCTATCCTGGTTAAAGCAATGTCATGTAAATAGTTGTTTAAAAAGTTTTTTTTTAACATGTTTACTTTGTTGGAGCGTTGTATATATTTATAAGTTATTAAAGTGTTATAATCCTACTACTTTGTTGGAGTGCTATATATTTTTAATGTGACACATAATTGTGAAGACTTTGATGTACAAAAAGGCATCCCTGGAATCTTCCGCTTCAGGCTCGGTCCCACACACCCTTACAGTGAGAATCCCCTCCCCAATCACAATACAGGATCGTTATCAGATAGTAGGAACGCGTGTGGTGTGACGGATCTCATGAGGTGGGGGCCTTGATCTACTGTAACTCTTTTGAACAGGGGTGATTCTTTACAGTTTGGGCCATAAACTACATCTGCAGGGCTAGGTGATAGCCTGGGACCGGCCTGGACAATCAGACACAGAGGAAAAGGAGTGTCAGAGGGTGCGGTAGTGAATAGGGTGAAAGGGAGGTGTCGGGCGGGCACAGGGTGTGATACTCAGGGAAGAGCAGCGCAGATGGGAGGAGGTTTATGGCCCATGCATGAAAGAGAGAGCGGGGTGACCAGTGCGTGGGGGAGATGCTTGCGAGGGTGGGGAGCCATGCTGAGGATCGGTGACGTGCAGAGAGTGGGTCTGGTCAAGGCATCTAAAATGGCTGCCGTGCACGACAAAATTGTGGCATTGGAAAAAAGGCAAGATGGCGCAGACAATGTTTATCAATACGGATTAATTTATTACAATTATTTTTAACAATATATTTACTCGCAGTGTCAAAATGGCGGTCAACACTTCCTGATTTCCTTCGAATCGAACGTTAACAGACGTCACGCAGCAAAAAAAAAAAACGCTCACGCGCAGCCGCTGGAAGACAAGTATCAACATATATGAGCCTCCTCAACCACCCTCCGAAAACATAGGGGGTCAGGATACATCTCCCGTACCCCCTTATACCCGTTTCTCACATTGTTTTTCCTCCATCTTGTAATTTAATTAAATCGAAACGCAAAATGGCGAATTCCCGTTTCGCTACCAGTTTGCGGCCCTGTTCGCGAACCGGGAAGCGCTTCTACCGCGAAAAGTTAAATTTTTTTTATTTGCCCCACGGGACCCTTTAATAACCCCAACATCATTCCTAGGGGGTCAAGAGGGGTCTACCTTGCCCCTTTCATTAAATTCCCCCTTCGTTTATCTCCTCCTCTTGTCTCTCGATCCTACCGAGAGACAAGATGGCGGCCGCACCGGACTGTTTAGAATGTTGACAGACACCGGAGAGCCAATCAGCTTCGCTTCGCAAAGCTCCGTTACGCGAAAAGTACACCATCTGGAGCGCTATCCAGGACGCTGTCACAGATATATCTGTTTTTTAAAACGTTAATTTCTCAAAATCCACTGGAGCACATATATTGAGACCCAGCAAAGGCACATCGGGCTAACAGTCCCTACAATTTTGCCAAGTTTCGTGCAAATCCATTCAGCCGTTCGAGCTAAAAGTGAGGCCAAACGCCCTATGGAAAAATGAATGGGAAAAACGCGTTTTGGGACCCCCCTTTTTTCTCGGCTCCCCCTTGACGAAACCCCCCCCAAATTTTCAGGGGCTGCTCAGAAACAAAATGTGCCATTTTCCTGAAAATTTCAGCCGATTCCGTCCACAAACGCCAAAGTTATTAGACATAGAATTTTCAAAAGTCCCATAGGAAAAAAATCCTAACTATATATACCTACTGGCGACCGCCAGTAGGTAATATATATATATATATATATATATATATCAAAGCACCCTTGCTTCTGCACTCTCAAATGGGTGCTAGACTGTGCAGGGGTAAATCCTCAAATTAGATGCTTGGTCCAGAAAAATAATGGTCAGCACTCATAGGAGAATGTTTTCCAATGTATTAATGAATAAGCAGTGCAAACAGATGCGTATTGGCAAACACATTTCTCAATGTTGGTGGGCTTCATATTGGAACATCCTTATAATTCATTACATCAAATTCATTGTAATCAACAAAGGAATATGTTACATTCAGGTATGTAAGCCTATTCAACTTCATTCCTATCATCCCATCTTTAAATATGTATCATTGCACCCACAGTTGCATTGTTCTTCACATTATATTTATTGTGGCTGTTATGAATGTGGGTCCTAATTATAAATGCATCAAAATGTTCGATTCCTCCAAATTGACAATCTTATACAGGATTACTTTTGTTCAATTTACTATTGAAAGTAATATCAACCGCAACTGGGGCTTACTGACTGGTTATGCCACCATGAATGAGCTTATTCAGGTTGCCATGGTATGCAGTTATATGGTCTCAACAGTTCCATACTCTAATATCCTTAACAACGTTTCCTAATGTAAAAACATCACATCACCTTTAATCATAACCCAATTATTATTAACCGGTACAAAATGCCTAGTAAACTCATTGCAAATAATTTTCACCAAATGTTCGGTGAGGCGGCACGCCGAGAGGCAGCATCCGATATTTTCAAATCCAGATCTTCTATTCGAGAGAGAGAAGGGGGAGGCAGCCTCTCTACTAACAACACCAATCTAAAAGGCACATTTATCAGCTCGGAGTGGCTCTATGAAAGAGAAACACAGTGGTGGGGGAAAACAACTTCCTTAAAAAATTATATTAACATCAATCACATGCCGAGAGGTCTAAGAATCTATACTGTTCCAGCGCACGAGAACCTAGACCCTCCTGTTGCAAAAATGGGCTCAGCACACTGCGAATTCCCCAAAAGGAATGTTGGTGATTGTAGTTAAATTTGTGTGGGTGTGGCTTCGTATATAAGTGTAGCACCCTGCACTAATCCAGACAAAACTGTCACACAATATTTTGCAAATAGAACAGTTAAGTAGCACAGGTATACAATGGTCTCCAGGGGGAGACCAAACCATTTACTAAAATAGTGGAATGCGAACCATGACTCAAGTCGAGATTGTAACCAGAAATGCAGAAGTGCTGGGGAGGCAAGAAACCACCCCAGATAAGTACCCAGGAACCCCACGGAGGATGTGTGCAGAATGGAAACACAACAGTGCTTAATTTAAGCCAATGGGTAATTTGCAGTTGCAATTTTAAAGAAGAAGGACCCTCCCCAGTGGACCCTGAAGAAACCCAGTGGAAGACAAAAGGTTTGAGAGTCACCCCACCCGTTGATACCCTAGGAACCAGGATACCTACACCAGGGGAGCTGGGTGCATAGGTGTGAAGTGACATTGGAAACCACAGTCAAACTCAATGGAGGACTTCAGGAAGATGGCGCTGGTGAAAAAGGTGAAAGTGTCCAGTGGAACCTGAAGGTGGATTCAAGATGTTAAGTACCTGGCAGCAGAGGGGACAGATTCTATGCCACTCAGGAGTGATCAGGAGGCACGGAAGACGAATGTCCACCGATGTAGGGTGATGCAGGAGAGTTGACGATAACCTTGGAGCTGCAGCTGCGTGGACCAGGCAATGCTGTGGAAGACCAGGAGCAGCTCACAAGCTGTTCCACGTGGGATATTGAGAGTTGAGGGGTCGGTGTCCATCAGGAGCACCAACAAGCCTTAGCAACTGCGAACAACGTGACAAGCAAAATAGGTACAGTGTCGGACCAGCAAGGTCCAAGAGCACACCACAAGCTGGGGAGTCGGAATAGGCCCCAAGCAATCTGGGGAGCTCACTGGAGTCACAGAAGACCCTCGAGAGGCCCCACATCCTGGAGGCACAGGAGTTGCAAGAGGACCTCAAGCAGCTCACCAAAGACGCAGGCCCACGGTGCAAGGGATGCGGGAAGGACTACTATCTTGGCTGCAGGAGAAGTTTGAGGTTGGAGCTTCTTGGAGCGCGAAGATCTCTGAGGATGAGAGTCAACCGAAAGTTGATGCGGTACACAGGGGTTCTGTTACAGCGGTTCTGACGAGGGATACTGGCCTCAAACTCGGTGAGAAGACAGTTCAGGCCTCGAGGGAGTTGCAGAACCACCACCTGTGTTGCTGAGCAAAGTCCAGCAAAGTCCAGAGTGCCCAGATAGTCGAAGATGAAGTGGTGTCTGATCTGAATCTTGTCCCAGGTCAAATCTAGGGACCCACCCACAGGTAAGCCCTAAAGTACCCTGAGGAAAAAGTTGGGACGATTCAGGCGTCCCTCCCAGGGTAGAGATCAGACAGTGGGGATGATACTTCCATGTCCTTTGTCCAGTTTCGCGCCCGAGTGGGAGCCAATGGCTCCCTGAGCTGGTTTGAACTGGAGGATGCAAGGAGAGCACCAAATTTGTCATTCAAGAATTCTGAGTGGCGCTGGCAAAAGCCCCCACCCTGTCCTAATACACTAAATCCTAACCTGGAGGTGGTCACACTTCCCTGTGACAGGATACCTATTGTCCTGCCTTCCTCTGCTCAAGGTTGGCTCAGCAGAAAGAGGGCAAAATCATGTCTCTGGTAGACAGCATCAATAGTTTGCTGTTCGGGTCTAGAAGAATGGTACTGGGAGCCCTGAGGGCCTCCCGGAGTTGCTTTACAGTGCATGGAATCATACAGTATGGGGTTATGATTCCAACATGTTTGATACCAAACACAACAGGGTTCATTCCAGCCAGTTTAGAGATGGTCATTGCGTAATGACACATGGGAACTCTATGTATCGTAATGGCTGACGCCCTTACAACCTGGGAGAAAGGACTCCGAAGGTTGTAGGGTTGTCATGTTCATGCAGGGGCACCCTAACACTTAGAACCAGGCACCCTGCCTTCAGAATTGAAAGGCCTGCCTTACAGGTTTTAAGTGCCGTGACCTCAGATATAAGACAAATTATATCTGCTCTAAGTGGTGCTAGCACCAGCTTACACAGGCTGCAATGGCAGGCCTGTAGTCACAATGTGAGTGTCTCCCATGAGTGGCATAACACATGCTCTGAGAAGTTGGCCTGATATATGATGCTCACTAGTTCTAGTGATCACCTTGTATCAGTCCAAACAACCCTTATGGTGATTGGTTGTAAAGTCAACCTTATAGACCAGCTATCCTAATTGTAGCATGGACGAAGCAGTCTTAGGCTAAACTCTTTTGGCATGTGAAGCCAGCTGTTTTACCACATATAACCCCTTGAATACCAAGTGAAAGGACACCACACAGGTTGTTATGAAAATAAACAAGATATTTATTAACTAACATACACCTCTGAACTCTTTATGAGATCAGAGGGCTAAGCACATGACAATCTCTTAGGAAAAATACGTTTAAGTTGCACAAATTACAATGGTGCCCTAGGGGCACATCAAACCATATACTAAGTAAGTGGAATGTGAAAGTCGATAAAAGGAATAGAGCTGTCCAGAGGAGGTAGGATCGCTGGGACCACACTATACCAACTCTAGGTAGGTAATAGGAGGCCCACGGAACGAGTGTGCAGAGTGTGAACTCACACGCAAGATGCGTAACAGTGTCTATGGACAGTACAGTTCAAGAAAAAGGTGAGTATGGACAATCCTGACTAGGTAGAACTAAATTGACTGTGGAACTGAACACTAGGAGAGTCAAGCTACCCTTGAGCACCGAAATGCTCGTGTTACCTCACCCACAGGCTGCGGGTGCATAGGTGCCAAGTCGTGTCGGGTTCCGGCGTTGAAGTCTATGGAGCCTGGAGGAAAAGATGCTGCAGGCAGTCAGGAAGAAGATGTCCGGTGTGATCCAAGGGTGGATCAGTGAAGAGAAGAACCTGAAAGCAGAGGGGACAATGTTCAAAGTCACTAGCCAGTGACTGGAGTGGAACCAGGAGTGGAACCAGATGTCGTCGTCGCGATCAGGTGAGAGTGTACGCTTGTCTCTGCAGCCACGTGGACCAGGTGGTGTCTTCGACGACCAGGATGGAGGCACGAGCTGTCCCACGCAGGCTCTCGCTGTCGGCGGTGTCGGCTTCGGATTCGGAGTCAACAGGCCTTGGCAAAGGCAACCCACGCGGTGAGTGGAAACGGCGTCTGGAGTGGACCAGGAGGGTCCGGGGTGCTCCTCTTTTGGAAGGGAGCAAGGGCCAGTCTGGAGCAACCAGACCAGCAGTGAAGATTTCGGAGTTCGTCGTCTAGGAGGTCACTAGCCAGCCGGCAAGTGACCAGACAACACATCGAGCAGCAAACAGGCAGAAGGGCCCCACGCACATCTCGTGGATGCTGGAGGGCTGGTCTTCGGTGCAGGAGCTGCTTGGGGTCGGGGCTTCTCAGTCCCCAAAGCACTTGGACGAGGTGACCTCAGAAGTCGTGCTGGAGCGAAGTGCTACTTCTTTCAAGATGGCCGGTCCCACGTGTCTCGTCACACCCACGGATCTCAGCTGTGCTGCAGATGTAGGTAGAGGTCGGTGAGGTCTGGGAATCCGGGTCTCGTCGGGCTCTGATGTCTGGATCCTGGAAGGAAGACGACAAAGGGAAGCCGCTGAACGCTGATGGTGCCTGCTTGTGCAGGGTGGACACTCCTTGCCCACAAGAGAGATTTCTTCAGTCTTCTGTGGAGCAGAACGTCGAAGTCCAGAGTTTCTTCTTATAAAGTTGTTCAGGATAATCTAATTTGGAATGGGACCAGCTCCTACCTTTATCCCGCTACAGGGGGCTGTACTACGACTAGGTCCCTCCTCTGGGTGGGACCAGGAAGGGGGGTGGTTACACCCCCTATCCTTTGTCCGGTCTTGCGCCAGCTCTGGGGCTGGAGTGCCCCAGGAACTGGTTTAGACCGGAGTATGCACAGGGACACCTTGTGTGCCCCAGGCATGTCTCATTCCTTTCAGCCCTGTCCTACCTAATACACAAAATCCTGTCTGGGGTGGTGCTAGCACCTCCCAAGGCAGGAAACCCTTTGTCCAAGCCTCCCTCGCTGGAAGGACTCCCAGCAGCAGGAGGTCAGACTTGTGTCTGTGGTGGCAGCATCCATTTTGTGATGCTGAGGCTCGAGTTAACTTTAACCGGGGTTCATAGTTACATACATGGCGTGTCCCTCTAGAAATGTGGAATGCTACCCCCGTCGCCAGAATTGGCGAGGGGGTAGTATTCCAATTCGTATGACACCTTACTCGACATGTTTTGATAATGTTATACCAAAGTTTGGCAATAACCGCGAGGATTATAATGCACTTAAGAGTATATGGTATAGCGTTATCATGGAAACAGCTAAAGGACTTGGTTCCGAAAGCAGCAGACAGGCTCAGCTCATGCCAGAGCACCATCTCACATAATTCCAAGCACTCTGCCTTCAGGATTGATAAGGCCTGCCATAGGAGTGACTGATAGGAGGATATGTGTCCATTTTAGGGTTAGATATAGGGATACTATATCTAAAGCAAAGGGTGATTACACCACCTTGCCCCTGGTAGGCCCTGGGTGCACCTATGCCCTGGGTACCTAAGGTACACTGTACAGGGGCTGATAAGGTGACCCAGTATCCAATCAGATATGTACCTAGAGTACATGGAATCCATTTTACAGAGAGAGCAGTGGGCCTGGGGTCCTGAATAGCAGGGCCCCATGTTAACTAAGTCGAAAAACCAGCAAAACACCAAGCAAAAAGTTGGGGGCAACCATAGTCAGATATCCACCTTCCTACACATGCTTTGCCCAGGTACTTAGAAGGATACACAAGTAGCCAATATGGAGTACACCCAAGTATTAATCATGTCCAATTTAGGAGAGAAAGCACAGAGGCTGGAGTCCTGGTTAGCAGGATCCCAGCCAGACTAGCCAGAAACCGCTTAACACCAGGCAAAAAGTGGTTGTAAACATAAAAGTAGATCCCACTTTCCTACAAGCCCTAAAAGAGATCAGTGACTTGCAAAATGAGATTTCAAAAAATGAAGGTAAAAATAAACAGGCGGAGCTGAAAGTACAAATGAAAAAACAATTAATTAGCTATGAACAGAAGATAAGACAAAGAAAACAAGATAAATTTGACAAAGTTGCACACAACTGTTACCAAGGGAGTGTCTTGACATTTTCTAAAAAGTTCAACACACCCAGAAGAGAGTTGAATAGCAATAAAAATGTAACCACTCTTGAGAGCAAAGAGACATCTGAATCCGATGTTTCAGATACGAACAGTCAGCTGAAGAAGAAGCAGATTCATTGGCACCTAGGCAAACTCTGACCACTTTTCACAAGAAGTTCCGCCTGATACGGCAAACATGGCTCTGGTGAGGAAAAGGCAAACCACCAGAACCACGGGCAAGCAACAAACAAGAAGGGCGGCTGAAGCAACGACAACAGTGCCTTGCTGCTTGTAACCAGAAGCAAGAGGGGGAAAAATGCAGATAAATATTTAACTCTAATTATTATAAATCTGACTCCGAAGAAATTGACTAGGGCAGAGGAATCTGAACTAAAGTTAGGACTTACGTTCTGGCCCAACAATAAATTTGAATATACACAAACGTGCATTGACCTTCTCAGATTTTCAAGAAAATTTAAATTACCCACATTTATTACATAGAAGGGGACATTAGCGAAAAAGGAAGGACAGGGACTGAATGTATTGATATGGATATATTGACATGCAATGACCTTGAAACTTTAGCAATCCTGGAAGGACCGATACAATGGGAACGTTTCTCTAACTGATGACATACATGAAAGAAAGTACATAATTAAACATCTAGGTATAATTCACCAAGGGGCACCCATTCAAACCGGCGCCCACTTTTTTGCCTCAAATGTCAATTGATGCATTGATGTCTTCAATAGAGAGCAGTCAATAGAGATGCAGTCAATAGATAGCTCATGCAATACGAATTGGCTTGAGATCAGGGGCAAAAAGAGAATATAACATCAATCAACAGAGGACAACCTTGGCCAATCTACAGAATGATAAAAGCATTGTATGTAAACCGTCAGTTAAAGGGCAACTATCGTTTTACAAACAAGAGTGAATTACTGCAAAGAAGCTTTAAGGCAGTTAACCCCTTCACTGCGGCGGCTATTTCGCCGCAGTGCTAAGGGGGGGGGGCGCGCGGCGGTCCCGTGACGGAACCGCTCCATCACGGCACGCGGGTGAGCTGTGCTTGTGACGGAACGGTTCCGTCACGGCCCCGCCCGCGCTAGAGAACGTTCGCGCAGGCACGGAATTCGCGCCGCGCATGGCGCGGCGAGAGGGCCGTGACGGAACTGTTCCGTCACCAGCACAGCCCGCCCGAGGCTCGTGACGGAACGGTTCCGTCACGAGCATGGGAGGGGTTAAAAGACACTACTTGCTACATGAAAATATCTAAACTGGAATTATCATAAAAGTAGAACAGACTACAACTCACTTATTTAAATTTGGCTTCAGAAGGGTATGCTGGAGTTAGAAAAGTTGCAGCTTCTTCATTGTCTCTATCACCGGACATGCATGTTTTATCATCTGCCCAGAATTTATAAGAGCGATACTGAATTCCCTAGTACAACCCATTGTTTTGTCACAAGTAAGCCTAACATAACACATGTCAATATATCGATCCTCTCCCTGTCCCTCTTCAATGCCTTCATGGAGCCCATCACAATCATCTTGAAAGAAGCTAGAGTGAATTACCACCTTTACGCTGATGACACCCAAATCTATTTCAAAATCAAGTCTCCCAGGGACATCCGACACCTCAATGTCACTCTAACCGAGATCCAAACTTGGTTCAACGCTAACCACTTAAAGCTCAACCCAGATAAAACAGGACTAATCCTATTCTCTCCAAAAAGCAAACATCGACCAATCCAAGAGTGGCTCAAGAATCTTGTTGCCCTAAACTGCCCCCTCGTCCTATCCGACTCAGTTAAGTCTCTAGGCATCACCCTTGACAAGAACTTATCAATGGAGGCCCACATCAAAAAATTTGCAAAAAGTTTTCTTTTCTCTCTAAAACACCTCAAGAAATTGAAACCTTTTCTTCCCCATGATGACCTCAAAACAGTAGTCCAATCCCTAGTTCTCTCTAAAATCGACTACGTGAACGCCATCCTAACAGGGACTCCAAAAGCTCACCTAGCCCCACTAAGGGCAGTGCTGAACATGGCCGCTCGACTCATATCTGGAGTAAAAAGATTTGAACACATCACTTCACATCTCAACTGGCTTCCCATGGAAGGAAGGTGTTATTTACAAGCTGGCCTGCTTCACACACAAAACCCTTCACTCTCCGGGCCCCAACTACTTGAACAACAAACTGGTAAGAGCAGGTCAATCCAGAAAACTGAGAAGCTCCAACTCACTCCTCCCTATTTATAAAGTTTTATATAGCTCAAACTTGACCCAAGAGGGTATTAGAGCGCTTTAAGTTACATCAGATACAAGAGCATAGTAAGGTACAGTACACATAAACAATGTTTCAATAATTCATAGGAGGGAGGGGAGGAAGGAGTAATAGCGGGGAGACGAGGAGGAACAATGCCCAATGTCCAGCTTGGTAGGGGACGGTCAAGGTGGAAAGGTGGAAAACCAGGGCCAATCTCCTCATTAGCTGTCAAGCAGCTCCACCTGTCATCAGCCATGTTGCTCAGGTCTCAGCATTCGGAAAAAACAGTTTTTAGATTATTTGATTTGCGAAGGTTATATAGCGCTATCTAGACCCAGAGGTATCAGAGTGCATAACCAGGGGAACGTTGCATTAGAAGGTACATAAAAAGGATTATAAAGCGCTGACTAGACCCGTAGGTATCAGAGCGCTATGACAGGAACATTGAGTTAAAAATTACATCAGTTACAATAGCGTAGTAAGGTACATTAAACAAACAACGAGGTTGAGAGAATTAATAGGAAAGGAGGGGAGGAAGGAGCCATAGAAGGGAGACGAGGAAGAACTGTGTCCAATGTCCGGAGAGACAAATAGAGAGGGAAAGGGGAGAGGTGGAGTGAGAAGGGAGAGGAAGAGGGGGAAGAAGGAAAAGAGATGAGGGGGAAGAAGGAAAAGAGATAAAGGGAAAGTCAGCTCAAAAACCGAGTGGGTAAGTGATGGCCAGGGAGATAATCCAAGGCCAGTCTCCTCTATAGCTATCTAGGAATCTCCAACGGGCATCGGTCAGAAAAATGGAAAGAAAGGAGACAAGGAAAAGGCAGAACAGCAGGAATACACAGAGGTGTGGAGGGCGAGACAGGGAGAAGGGGAGAAACTTTATTCCTCCGAACCTAAAAAAGAAAAAACACCAAATACTGATCGTTTTCTGGCAACCCTCCCAGGATATGGAACGGTTTCCCTAAAGTCCTCAGATGCAACCCCTCCTTCTCCTTTTTCAAAAGGGACCTGAAACTCCATCTCCTTAACAAATACTTTTCTGACCAACGTCAACTAACCTAGACTTCAATATCCGAGTTGACACCTCTCTCTCTTGACTTTCAAGGATAGTTGGTGACCGGACTGTGTTAACCACCTTGTTTTTGTCCTCTCCCCCTCCGATGCACTTTTTACTTATTTTTCATGCTGTATATTATCTCTGGTTTGCTTCCTTACTGCTTGCCCACTATGTAATGCAGTTTCATTCTGTTTTTTACAGTGTGTATGCAAAGCGCTCTGATACCAAGGGGTCAAGCTAGCGCTATATAAAACTTTTAAAATAAAAAAAATAAAAATACATAGAGGACTTTCAGTTTGAATTTGTTATTCAACTAACCTTGTAAGTGAAAGGCACTAATGATTTCTTGAGATGCCCATCAGATGTCACATGGGGACTTTCTATTGATAATGCTTGACATTTTCAGCCTTTAAACAAGCACAACACACAGACGGACTTGGAGCAGTGAGTTACTTTCTGAAAGGACGCTCTCTCAAATACTTGTAATACAATGTCATTCTGATTGAATTTGTACAGTCCTGTCTATATAACAACATCTTTATATTTCAGGACTGTGAAAGGCTGGCTTAGTATATGGTGCTCACTTATGTGAGTGTAGCAACCATCACTAATCTAGACAACCCTTACTGTATTTTAGTGGTCGTAGACAACATTATATAGCTCTCTAAGTGGTAGCTGTGGAGAGCAGCCTTCAGGCTTAGTCTAGAAGGCTGCTCTCCACTGCAGCTTGTTTACCAGTACTTAATCTTATGGTATAGGTTAAGGGAAAAGGAATCACACAGTGTAGTTATAAGAAATATGCATTTATTAAACAAACACTCACTAATACATTTGTACTATCTTCTATCCGGAGAGAGAAACCCAATACACACAATAGCTAGGAAATAGAGCATGTAAGTAGCACAAATACACAGTGGTCTCCAGGATGAGACCAAACTAAAATAGTGGAATGCGAACCACAACTCAAGTTAAGACTGGACCCATAAGACATTTATTTATTTATTTTTGTGTTTTATAGACCGCAAACTTGACCGGTGAGGGTATCAGAGCACTTTACAAGGTACAGTGGTGAACAAAAACAAAGTTTAAAGTGCAGAAAAATACATAATCAACAGATAGGATGGCTAGGTGTGAGGTGCTAAGAACAAAGGGAGAGAGGGAGATACAGGAAAAGGTTCAAATCACCGTTAGTGACAGTAAAAACAAAGGTCCCACGTATTCTCGGCAGAGAGAATGGTGATCTGGGTGAGAGGCAATAGACTTAGATTCATCTGTCCCAGAGTGGTGGATGAGGGCAGGTCTTAGATGAGGAATTTACCCATGAGAATGGTTTTGGCCTCTTTTTTGAAACATGCTAGAGAAGGGATTCTTCTGATAGCGGGTGGGAAAGAGTTCCAAATTCTTGGTGCTGCTCCGGTGAAGGCCCTATTGTAGGTTCTTTTTTTCTGAAAGAAGGCAGGTTGGAGTAAGAAGTTGCTAGCCGATCGGGAGTTCCTGCTTCCTCCAGATACCACTAGTTTCCGTGCTAGATAAGCAGGGGAGTTTGTGTAAAGACCATTATGTGTAATGCATGCCAGTTTCAGCTGGATTCTGGCCTCTAAAGGGAGCCAGTTCAGCGCTTTCATGTGCGGGAGATGTGGTCAAATTTCCTGGTACCTACGAGTAGTCTTGCAGCTGTGTTGAGACAGGCTTTTAGGGGTGCGAAGGAGATTTTGGGTAATCCTGTAAGGGTGGAACAACCATATTCCAGTCTAGAAATGACTAGTGCTTGTACTGACATTTTTAAGTCTGGAGCATCTATGAAAGGTTTCAGCTTCCAAAGGTAGCTCAGGTGGAATCTGGCAGCTTCAGCCATCGAGTTGATGTGATCTCGCATGTTCAGGTAACAGTCGAGGATTATGCCCAGGGATTTGGCAGAGTCCACAACAGAAGGCGGGCAGTTCAGGGCTATGATGGCCTTGATCCACATCTGAATCTCCGGATTGGCTTTTGAAGGAGAGATTAGGAGAAATTCAGTTTTCTTTGCGTTAAGTTTGAGTTTATTATTGGCAAGCCATTGGGCAGTCAGTTTCAGTGTCTTATTCAGGGAGAGGATCTCCTCGAGCAAAGAGATATTGATATAAATTTGGGTAACGTCCGCATACATATGGTAGGAGATGTTGGTGGTACGAAGAACTTCGGTGAGTGGCTCTACGTGAAGATTAAAGAGGGTGGGGGACAGGGTTGAACCTTGGGAGACTCCAACCGTGACCGGGGAGGGTGCAGATAGATTGCCGTTGATCAGGAATCTCTGGGAGCGGTTGTGGAGGAAGGACCTGAACCATTCTAGGACCACGTCATCCAGACCCATCCTGAGTTTGAGACGTTCAAGTAGTTTTTCATGGTTGACCGTGTCGAAGGCGGAGGATAGATCAAGGAGGATTAGAAGGCAGGTTTTGCCTTCGTCTAGGGCTTGAAGGGCATCATCCACGATGTGGAGCATAGTAGTTTCAGTGCTGTGCCCTGATCTGAATCCTGATTTGAAGTCATCAAGTAGGTGGAAGTTGTTGATGTGCTGACTTAGTTGCTGTTGTACACACTTCTCCAATACTTTGGCTAACAGCAGGATATTGGTGATAGGTCTGAAATTGTCAGGGGAGGCTGGATCCAGTGAAGATTTTTTCAGAATAGGGAACACTTGGCCGGCTTTTAAAGGGTCCGGAATTGAACCCTGCTGGAGAGAGGCATAGATTATTGCAGTCCAACAGGGAACGATGGATTGGGATGCGGCAGCTAAGAAGTTTGAGGGTAGCGAGTCATTAAAGTGGTTATTTGGGTTTAAGGTAGAAAGGATTTTGGAGATGGAATCTTCGTTATAGAATTCGAAGTCATTCCAGGGGGCTTGGTTTTTAGGTGAGGCCTGAGGGGGTGGTGCAGAAAAAGGGGGCAGGTCAGGAGGGGGATGGGTGTAAGTGGCGGTACTGAGTTCAATTCCTAATGCACAAGTTACTACTTGTGTAACAATATATCTGTAAGAGACATTAGTTAGTGATAGATTCCTTACCTTAGAATATCCTCAGGCGTCAGACTGGATCCGGAAGATTTTGTGTAGCAATAGCCTTGCCGCTCCGCGTCCGTCGTCGGCGTCGTTAGCGCCGGAATGACGTAGTCGGAGTACTTAGACGCCGCCCATGGGCGCTGACGTCAGTTCTGATACACAGCTTTTCCATGCCAGATACGCAGAGCCAGGATAGAACCAACACTGGTGCCATGAAACTAGGGCTCTGAAAGGGGATAACCTTAACCCTAGATATCGGTTCGCAGAACGGGGAGGATGGGTGGGTCGGTAAGGAATCTATCACTAACTAATGTCTCTTACAGATAGATCGTTACACAAGTAGTAACTTGTGCATCTGAAAGAGACCCGTTAGTGATAGATTCCTTACCTTAGAATAGATACCCCAGCAATACCAACCCCGGTGGTGGGTCTGCGAACCAATAATCACACCAGAAAGTCCTGGAGGACGGAACGGCCAAAGAAGCCATATCTCCGGACTTGGCTGTCCAGGCAGTAGTGTCTTGCAAACGTGTGCAGCGAGGCCCACGTAGCTGCCTGGCAAATTTCCTGCAAGGGCACTCCTCAGCCCAGGGCAGTGGTAGTCGCCGTGGCCTGAGTGGAATGAGCCCTTAGTCCAACAGGGGGCTCCTTCTTAGCCAAGGAGTAACACGCCTGGATACACAAGATGATCCACCCTTCTTAGCGCCCACTTAACCAACAAAGAGTTGGTCATCCACCCGGAACTGGCGTGTGCGATCCAGATAAAATGAGAGCGCACGTTTTGGGTCCAGACGGTGGAGCCTCTGTTCCTCCTTCGAGGGATGCGGAGGCGGAAAGAAGATGGGCAAGGTAATGGACTGCCCGATGTGGAAGGCCGTGACAACCTTGGGCAGGAAAGAGGGTCTCGTCCGCAACACAACCTTGTCCGGATGGACAGAGAGGAAAGGAGGTTTAGACGAAAGAGCCTGAAGCTCACTCACTCTCCTGGCAGAGGTGATGGCAACCAGGAAAGCAGTCTTCAAAGTAAAAAGACGGAGAGGACAGTTATGGAGCGGCTCAAAGGGAGCACACATCAGGTAAGTAAGTACAAGATTCAAGTCCCACTGGGGCATCACGAAGGGAACAGGAGGAAACATGTATGTGATGCCCTTCAAGAACCTATTTACATTTGGGGACTTGAACAAGGAAGGCTGATCAGGTAGCCTTAAGAAGGCGGAAAGGGCAGAAAGGTACCCCTTGATAGTGCCCAGAGCAGAGCCCTGCTGGGCAAGAGAAAGAAGGAAGAGGAGAACCTCAGAAAGGGCAGAGAGTGGATCCACAGCCTTTGCTGTGCACCATGCCACATATCTGTTCCACCCGCAGGTGTATACCGACTTTGTGGAGGGACGCCTGGCTGCAAGAATGACATTACAGACTTCGGGAGGCAAGTCAAATGGCCTCAACTGTCGCCGCTCAATCTCCAAGCTTGTAGGTGGAGACTGGACAGGTTCGAGTGGAGGACCGTCCCCTGCTGTTGCGACAGAAGGTCCTCCCGAAGAAGCAGACGAATCGGGGGATCGACTGACATGCTGAGTAGCTCGGGATACCAGTACCTTCGTGCCCAGTCGGGAGCCACAAGAATAACCTGGACCCGGTCGGGCCTGATCTTCTTCAGCACTCTGGGTAGAAGTGGTATAGGCGGAAAGGCGTACAATAGACCGCAACTCCACTCGCGAAGAAAAAAAGCGTCTCTGAGCGAGTGCCGCCTTGGAAACTCCAACGCGCAGAACTGATGACATTGCGCGTTCTCTTCTGTGGCGAATAGATCTAACCAAGGCTCTCCCCACTGCTGAAAGAGACCTTGCGCTACGTTCGAGTTCAGACACCATTCGTGATCCATCATGCACCGACGGCTGAGTTTGTCCGCCCAGGCGTTCAGAGAACCTGCCAGGTGTTGAACCACCAGGGTCACACCCTGATGTTCCAGCCACTGCCAGAGGCGCAGAGCCTCCTGGCATAGGGTCCATGACTCCACCCCGCCCTGTTTGCTGCAGTACCACATGGCGGTGGTGTTGTCCATGAACACCTGCACTACACTCCCCCGGACAGAGGGGAGGAATGCCTTCAGTGCAAGTCGGATCGCCCGCAGCTCCAGAAGGTTGATGTGGAGCCGGGACTCCGCCGGAGACCAGAGGCCCCTGATCTCAGCCTCTCCCATGTGGCCTCCCCAGCCCAGGAGGGACGCGTCCGTCACAACTACGTGCTCCGGGTGGGGTAGCGAGAGGGATCTGCCACTGACCCAATCGCGGTCCGTGAGCCACCACTGCAACTGTCTTGCAGTGCCCTCCGAGATCAAGACATGGTCGGAAAAGTTGCCCTGATGCTGGGCCCACTGAAACTTCAGGTCGCACTGCAAAGCCCGCATCCGCCACCGTGATGCACCAGAAGGATGCAGGAGGCCAGGTTCAGGTTTTAAAGTCTTTATTGCGATTTTTACATCATAAAAGACATCTTATGGCAAAAGAGTATAAAACATACATTAAAAAGTAATGAATTAAGACCATCGTAATTACAGAGAACATTTCATCGTTAATAAAGAATTAAACAGTATAATAAAGACCTCATATTTTAAAAATTCATTTTAAGAAAAGTTAGGATCAAGATGCCTGCAAATGTCTGGCTCTGATAACCCATGCCCACCCCAGGTATTTGGCAACACCTACGACTACCCCCTCTGAGGTGGTGGTAGGTAACGCCCACCAGGCCTCAGCACTCCCTCGCACTTTAAGGTGGCGGCAAATAGGCCTAATCCATTTGTTTCTTGGTGCGTGATAGGCAGGGCATGCAAATAAAAAGTGGCCAGCACTCTCCTTGTGGAGAGTACACCATGGGCAGGAATCAGTTACGAGGGGGGACCACTTCTTGGTAAAAGACCTTAAAGGCAGAGACCCAACTCGAAACTGGTGGTACAGTTTTTTATCAAGTTACTTAGTTATAACGTCCCAATAATTCTCATAAGAGGGATCCAGTTTGTGAGACAGGAATCTACCTGTTACGCTAGTAGCATTTGAACTGATAATAGACTCTTGTCGAACAAAGGCCCAATATAGTGCTTTAAAGTCTTGCTTGGAGGGAAAGATAGTGGACCCTGGGGAGACCCACAGCTGGTTACAACCCATGTCTTCCAAAATTAGTTTAACTTCACGCAGCCAGGGTATACTGCTGGACCCCCAAGCTGATCTTACTTCCTCTAATTCCCTGGCAAAGAGGCTTAAGTCTGGGGACGTCCAAATGCGTCTCCACAGAAATACTAGCCGATATTGAGCCATCTCGTTGATAGGTTTACAACCCAGGTCCAAACAGAGTGGTTTGGTCGGGGCGGATTGGGGAAGTCCTACCAGTTTACGCATGAATTTGTTTTGAACTTTTACCAGAGTTGATAGGTCCATATACCCCCATAGATCAGCCCCGTATAGAATAGCAGAGCTGACCTTAGTATCATAAATCCTAAGAGCAGGTTTAACCCTTTTTGTTAGAGACCTTTTTTGCTCCTGCAGGAGACAACCAGTAAGGCATGCAAATCTTAGGTGAAGTGTATCAACCTGTGGTTTCCAGCAAAGGCGGTGATCCAAGGTTACTCCTAGATAGGTCATGACCTCTACTTGTTCAAGACTTTCACCATTCATGCTCACTGAACTTTTAATGGGGCAGTTTTTAGTTAACACCATAGCAGCTATGGAACGTCCAGCTCCAGTGCTGGACGTTCCATTGCGCAGGTGCAGTTGGAACGTTCAATGGCCGACGGCAGCACTCCCGAGGTAGTGGTGCCGTCGGCCACCGAACGTTCGAAGCACTTAAGGGGTTAAGACCATAAATTTGGTTTTGCTCACATTAATTTTGATGTCGTTAACCTTGCAAAACTCGTCAAATCTATTTCATGCGGTTTGCAGGCCACTACGGGTCTTTGAGAGGAGCAGGGTGTCATTGGCGAAGATGAGCATGGGGAACTTAGTCCCACCCAGAGAAGGAGCATCAGTGGGCGTGTCAGCAAAGAACTTCACCACCTGGTCAATAAACAGCAAAAAGAGCATGGGTGCCAATACACAACCCTGACAGACGCCTCCCCACCTCACCCTGGCAAAGTTGCCCTCGTGTAGTCTTACTACCAGGTCGAGCAATTCCGGCGGCAGTCCCAGATTTTTCAGGACAGCCCACAATTTAGCCCTTGGCACAAGATCGAAGGCCGACTTTAGATCTACAAAGGTGGCATAGATGGATCCGCCGCCCAACAGGACCACCTTCCAGTAGATCAGAGTAAATCTGAAGACCTGGTCGATGGTGCTGGTGCCTGATCTAAAGCCGGCCTGTAGTGGGGAAAGAATACTTTCCATCTCCATCCAACCCAGGACTCTGGCAAGGACCATCCTGGCAGTGATTTTTTGTAAGGAATCGATTAGGCTTATAGGGCGATAATTGCCAGGGACCGAACGATCCCCTTTTTTAAAAATGTAAATAATTTCCGCCCCCTTCCAGGACACTGGGATCCGTGCCCCCTTAGCAATGGCATTGGCTACCGAGGTTATGTAGGGAACCCAGAGTTGGGGGTTGATTTAAAATAAGTCGGCCGGGTTAGAATCTATCCCTGGCGCTTTCCCACACTGAACCAAGCGAAGTGCAGACTCTGTTTCTAAAAAGGTAAAGGTTAGCACTTCGTTATGAGTGGGGTGGGATGTTTCCCACTTGACTTGGCCATTAAGAGATTCCAAATTAGGATCCAAAAACTGGCTAAAATAGAATTCGACCCATGCTTCCACAGACACATGATTAACAGGGATTTGTGAATCGGGGTTCCTGCCCCACTTCACTATTTCCCAAAATTTAACCTGGTTAGGGGAACTACAAGCCTCTAAAAGATCAAACCAATGGCGTTCTTCCCACTCTTTTTTCGCCACCCACTGTACTTTTTTGTACCTTAAACGTGCCTCTTTTATATCACTTGTGATCCGGGATTTAACTGCTTTAATTAATTTGCTATGCGCGACTCTGCAAGTTTTATTGTACCATTTTTCTTGACAACCCTGTGCCTTCGCCTTTCCTCGAGTTAATGGAATGGTTAAAAGGGCCTTAAGTTTGTTAAAACACTGTTCATGAAGGTCACAGATCTGGTCGGTGGCAGCCGTGGTGGAGGATAATATCAAGATGTCTCTCAGGGTCGACGAAACTACCTCCGTTATACCGTCTAGGAGGGAGGTATCCTCCACAACCCTAGACCATTTAAGCCTTCTTCTATCATTAGTCAAGATGGCATCACCCGTTAGATATGCAGTGGATTTAGACCCGCCGGGGACACCTGGGAGTCTTAAGCTAAGAGACAATGGGTTGTGATCGCTTTCGGGGCGAACCATGACTTCCATGTCGACCAGAAGAGACCAATATTCCATTTTTAACAAGGTATAATCTATTCTACTTTTGCTAACCCCATTGTCAAAAGTGGGTTTACCGGCCTTATCAGAGACCATACGCCCATTGGCTGCTCGCAAACCCCAATCCAAACACAACCCCGCCCAATGTAAGGCCGCCTCTGTGCCCCTTTTGATATTATTCAGGGACAGCATCGGGATATTCCACACAATGTCATCCTCCAACCCCAGGTCCTCCCCCGCACTGAGCAAAGGTTCAAAAGTGCAGTTAAGATCCCCTGCTAAGAGGAGGAACTTATCTCTCCCAATCCCTTCAAGGTAAGAATCTAATACATTTAAAATGGCTGGACAACGCCCTCCGGGGCGGCCTCGGGCATATACGTTAATGACTACAACCTCTTGACAATTTTCCTTGCATAATTTAATTCCCAGGAGATCCGGGTTATCCACCTCAATTTCCACTGGTCTATAGCCAATAGACTGTTTGACCCCGATAACTAGGCCCCCTGAGGCTCTACCTTTATGACCCTTCACTGCTGGTTTGAAAAAATTTAGAAACCCAACCCTGTGGATTGGATCAGGAGCCCAACTCTCTTGAAACAATAAAATGTCAAAGGTGTCAATAAAGTCTACCCAATCCTCTGAACCCATGCGCCCCTTTAGCCCGGCTATATTCCATGAGGCTAGTTTGAGCGACACAGCCTGACTGGGGGATACAGTGACATTCTGAACGCATTGAACTACTCCAGAAATATCACACTTGTTGGATTGAGGAACCACCTCCAGAATAACATCCTTATTATAAATGGGGGCTGTCCCCTTCTCAAAATCCTGGGTACCTCGCCCCATGATCGATGCCGTGTTACAGACTTCGTTAGCCCCACCAACATGATTGCTGGAAACACTCCCACTTCCAACCACAGAGTAAAGTCAGTCGATACCCTCCAGGCCAGAAAGGGATTAGAAGCAATTAAACAATATGGGATAGTACGGGGTAGAGGGAATTCTATCTGCTTGGAATCCTCTGAAGGGTCTTCTTGAAATCATATGGTTGGGGGTGAACGGGGTAGAGGGAATTCTATCTGCTTGGAATCGTCTGAAGGGGCTTCTTGAAATCATATG
This sequence comes from Lissotriton vulgaris, assembly GCF_964263255.1. NCBI lineage: Eukaryota > Metazoa > Chordata > Amphibia > Caudata > Salamandridae > Lissotriton > Lissotriton vulgaris. The sequence continues at coordinate 1,080,792,445 of NC_141691.1, read as the reverse complement.
GTTGGGGAGGTGAACTCACAAGATCGTTTGGGATAAAAATACCCAACACCCAATGTCTGCACATCACCCAGCCTACCAAACCTCGCTTCCCTGCGTATAAAATCCACTACCCATGGGTCCTTAAAAGATATGATGATACAATCCCCTTCTAAGTCCTTAGTAGAGTGGCCCACCCAGTCAACTCTTCTCACATTCAATATATTGTGGAAGATGGGGGAAGAGAGGGGACGATGTTTGTTTAACCAAAATACTACTTTATTTTTGAGATCCCGATAGTGTTCAGTTTGGCCCTCCCTGATGGGTGCGACACCTGTTAGGACAATCGTGTATGGGGTGGCTTCAACTGGTAGATCTGTGCGGGGGGGGTCCCCGTTTATTGACCTTCGCAGAGAGACTGGAGGAATTGGTAATTCTACTCCCCAAAACTCCATTACTTATTTTGGGTTGTATGTATGTGTTGGAGTCACCCCTCACTTGAGCTTGAGCGGACGTAACCACAGACGGCTTAGGGATACTCGGCTGACGCAAGAGGTTAGGTTTGGTGCTAGCCTTCTTTGAGACCTGTGAAGTCGTGGCCAATATGGGTATGTTGTCATTATTCACAATTCTTCCCCCTAGCCCCGTCCCTTCAGGTTTATTTAGGGCTGGCCTGATGGGTGCTGGCTTAGCAGATGCTATGGAAAATAATTCACCTGTAGCCACTGCTCCCTGTGATTTAAGATTACTAAAGGGGATAGAATTCGCCAGGGCACTTTGTGGATTGACTAATTTTTTTAAAAGCCCAGTATTGGTATTAACAAGATTCTCTAGAGCATCCAATTTTGAGGTCATCACTCTAGCTCTTTCCAGAACGGGCAGTAGTAGGGTTTTAAACAGGGCTTCTATTTTACCCAACAAGCCATCATCACTATTAAAACACGTGGGACAGGGATCTGAAGACCCAAAAGGGATATTGGGAGGACGCAGGGAATCATTTATGACCAAGAAGGGAGTGGATTAGAAGTTACTTCGGGAGTAATGGTTGGCTGGGGTAAGTCATTTGTTTTTGGGATCTTGGTGACACCTCCCCTCTGGCGTCTCTTACATCTTTTCCTCTTGCGCAATGAGTTTCTTGTGGGGACCTCATCGAAGGATAAATCCGGCATAGATTGACTAGCCAGAAGCACACTATCCTCAACCCCACTGCCGTGTGAATTACCAGGGTTTGTATCAATATCGGAGGAGATCAGGGACAAGCCCTCCCCCACCGCCTCACAGTGCACGTCCACCGGTGCTATAACCAAATAATGACTAGCACTCGGTGCCTTTGCCTCGGGACTGGCTATTGTAGCAATTAAGCCTAACGAAGAACGTTTCCCACTAACTAGATCAATTGAAAGCCTTTTTTCAACCATAGCTATCTCTTTTTCCAATATGCCTGTTGCCCTAGTGAGAAAGGCGTCCAAGGGCCCAGATACCACCCCCTTGGACGTCTGCAACTGGACAGTTCGTACCTTGCCAGAGCGTAGAGACATGATTAAATAGACCAAAGGCAAAGTGGTGTGATACAACAGGTCCAGGGGGGGGTGGCCCAACCCAACCTCGCCCGACCACGGAAGGCCACAGACGGTCCCGCCCTTGTCCCGGGCTTCTCCCGGGATGCTCCCGCGCAGCGGGGATTAAGGCCTGTAAAGTATAGGGGGAGGCGACAGGAGGTGGGCGGGGCAAGCAGGGAGAGCGGCCCAGGTGTTGCGGGTCAGGCTGTCAGGGACTCCTGGGAGATGGAGTCCCTGATCACATCGCTCGCAGCCCTGCTGCACCAGCCACACACCCCAGCGCAGTTCAGGATGTCCCGTCCCCTCCTCCTTGGTCCCAGCACACAAGAGTAGCCGCGAAGCGGGACCCGCGAAGCGGGTCCGGCAAGATGTGGGTTTACAAGGGCAGCACCCAGTCACCAGCAGCGAACCAGTCCGTTAAACAACCAGCAGGTAGGCAAAATCTGAATCCCAGGGAGGACTTGGAGGCGTTGGTTTTTGATGCCGTAGATGGGGGGCGGGGCAAGCAGGGAGAGCGGCCCAGGTGTTGCGGGTTAGGCTGTCAGGGACTCCTGGGAGATGGAGTCCCTGATCACATCGCTCGCAGCCCTGCTGCACCAGCCACACACCCCAGCGCAGTTCAGGATGTCCCGGCCCCTCCTCCTCGGTCCCAGCACACAAGAGGAGCCGCGAACCTGCAAGATGTGGGTTTACAAGGGCAGCACCCAGTCAGCAGCAGCGAACCAGTCCGTTAATCGACCAGCAGGTAGGCAAAATCTGAGGCCATTAGCCCCGGAAGCCGCAGCGTCAACCTGACCGAGACTCGGGTTAAAGGTTGAAAGATCGAAATCAGAGCCTGAATATCCCGAACCCGCTGTTCGGGAGGATAAACCCGAAACTGCGCCGAGTCCAGAACCGCTCCGATGAAGAGGAGCTTCTCAGAGGGACACAGGTGTGACTTCGGCAAGTTGATGGAGAACCCCAGCAGGTGCAGGAGGTCGGCCATAGTCTGGAGGTGGCTGACAACTGTCTGGGGCGAGCCCGCCTTCAACAACCAGTCGTCGAGGTAGGAGAAGACTGACACCCCTAACCTGCGCAGATAGGCTGCGACCACCGCCACCACTTTCGGGAACACCCGTGGGGCGCTGGTAAGGCCGAAGGGGAGCACGGTAAACTGAAAGTGCTCGTGGCCTACCGGGAACCACAGGTAATGCCGGTGGGCCGGCAGGACGGGGATGTGAAAATAAGCGTCCTGCAAGTCCAACGCTACCATCTAGTCTCCGGGGTCCAGGGCAGCTAAGACCTGAGCCAGAGTCAGCATCTTGAACTTCTCCTTTCGGAGGAAGCCGTTGACGTTCCGTAGGTCCAAGATAGGGCGTAGGCCCCCTTTGCCCTTCTTGGGTACCAGAAAGTAGTGGGAGTAACAGCCACATCCTACTTCCGGCCCAGGAACGCGCTCAATGGCCCCCTTGGCCAAGAGGGCCGGGACTTCCTCTTGCAGAAGTTGCAAGTGAATCCCCGGACATGCGGTGGTATTGCGGTGGCATGGCTGGCGGGGTCGTCTCGAAGGGAAGGGAGTAGCCCCTTCGGACGATTTGCAGCACCCACCTGTCCGACGTGACTGTGCGCCAGTGGAAGAGGTGATGGCGAACCCTGCCCACCACTGGCATCACATGGGCCTGAAAGCACGGACTAGGAGGGTTTTGAGGCAGGTGCTGCTGGGGAAGGTGTGGACTGGCCTCGCCGTTGTCCCTGACCGCCGCTACGGCGGTTTCCACGGCTGCCACCGCGCTGTAGAACATTCTGCGGCACGTGGCTGGCAGCACGTGTGGGGCGCCCCTTCCGTGGCCACGAAAGGAGCGAAAGGCACCCGTTTGCTGGCGTGGGGCCGAGAGGCCCAAGGACTTAGCCGTAGCCCTAAAGTCCTTAAAACGCTCAAGCGCATGGTCTGCTTTGTCGCCAAAGAGGCGACGGCCATCGAACGGCATGTCCAGAAGAGTGGCCTGGACATCGGCCGAAAAGTTGGCGGACCTCAACCAGGCGTGGCGTCGAACCGCCACCGTCGTTGCCATCGCCCTGCCCAGTGAGTCCGTGGTATCCAGCCCACACCGGATGGAATACTGCGCTGCATCTCGACCCTCCGCAAGGGCTTGGGTGAGTTTTGCCTGGGCCTCCTCCGGACATTGTGGTAGCACATCCGCGAACGTGTCCCATAGGGTGTGGGTGTAGCGGCCTAAGAGGCATGCGGTATTGACTGACCGCAGTCCCAAACTCAGGGACGAGAACACCTTCTTCCCGAATTGTTCATACCTCTTGGATTCCCGATCGGGCGGAGCGCCGGAATGCGGTCTGGGAATTGGAGGCCTGAATGACCAGGCTCTCAGGGGTGGGATGGGTGGACAAAAAGCAAGGGTCGCCCAGGGCCGGGCGGTAGCGTCTGGCCACGTTCCTATCCACAGGCTGACCTGTGGCGGGCTTGGACCAAGTGCCCACAGAACGTCACACAAGGCCTCATTAAACGGCAGCAGAGGCTCATTGGAGCTTGCCTGAGGTTTAAGGACCTCAGTGAGGAGGTTAGTCCTCACGGCCGCGACGGGGAGCTCAAGGTTTAAGGCCTTGGCCGCCCGCGTCGACACTAAACTGTAAGCAGCCCCCTCCTCCGTGGCCACGGTGGGAGGGGAGACAAATCCAATCTAGCGAAGTGTCAAATCCACTGGCCTCCCCAAGCTCATATGTCCAGTCCTGTTGAGACTGGCACTCCTGTGCCTGAGGGTCCACAGACCCCTCCCAATCACCCTCGTCACCCATCTCCTGTAGTTCAGGGTCAACAGATGGGGCCGGTTCATGGAAATAGAAATCTCCAAACGACGTCGAGAGCGGCGCCCAACGGTGCCGCTCCGGCGCTGGAACCGGACCGAGGGTAGGATCGGGGACGGCGCCCATAGAATGCGCCGGGGGCGACACCCGCAGGGCCGGCGCCGGTGAGGTCGACCGGCGACGACCCGGATCCGGAAGCGGATCCAGTGAGGGCCTGCGGCGCCTGGACCGAAGTCACTGGCGGCGCCGGGGCCGAAGCACCCGACGGCGTCGGAGCCGAAGCACCCGACCCGCTAGGCCCTCCAGCCGGGGCCGTTGGGCCCGGAGGAGCCACGGAACCCGGCGGAGGAGGGAGGGACCTCATGGGCATGAGGTACCGCTCGACCTCCCCTGGCGTCGCACCGTGCCCCGGGACCGGAAGGTGTGGTGCAGGTGGCGACGTCTGCAACTCCGTTGGAGCCGCGTTGGCGGTGCCACCCGAACCCCTGCCCGGATCGCGCGAGCGTCGAGTTGGGTCGGAGGAACGATGATGTCGCTCCGACCTCTCATGCCTCTTACCTGAGGACTTGGATCCAGACGACCGATGTCCACTCCCGGAGCTGCGAGGGCTTCGACCCCACGACCGGTCCCTCGACCTCCTGTGGGACCGGGACCTAGAGCAACGCGGGGCCGACTGCCAGAGCTCCAGTCACTTGCGGGACCGCTCCCGCCTAGCTTTAGACGTCAGGGCCCGGCAGTCGGAGCAGCTGCGGTCGTCGTGGTCGAGGCCTAAACACTTCAGACACCGGCGATGGGGGTCGGTAACCAACATCAGTCGGTCGCACTTGGAACAGGGTTTAAACCCGGGCATCCCTACCGGCACCGTCGGAGTGGAAGTCTCGAGCAAAGAAATGATCAAAAGATCAAAAAGTTTAGTCAAAAAATGACTAAGGGGTAGAGCTTCTCTGGATCTGCGCTAGCTGACGCGGAAAAAAGAAGAACTGACGTCAGCGCGCATGGGCGGCATCTAAGTACTCCGACGACGTCATTCCGGCGCCAACGACGCCAACTACGGACGCGGAGCCGGGGACGACGCCTGCCAGCGCGCAGGGGTATTGCTACGCAAAATTTTCCGGATCCAGTCTGACGCCTGGGGATATTTTAAGGTAAGGAATCTATCACTAACGTGTCTCTTTCAGATGCCGTGGTTTTATCAGCGAAGAAAGAGGAGAATTCCTCTGACGATATTAGGGATTTTGGGAATTCTTTCGGTGTTTTAGCCAGTTTATTAGATTGGAGTTTGACCAGTTCAAACAGCTTGCGAGGTCTATTCTTGGTGTTCCCCAATTCAGATCTGAAGTATTCTTTTTTGGAATTGAGGATGTGCTTGTTGTAGGCGTTTCTAGCCTGGCGGAGAAGTTTTAGATGCGTTGCCGAGGGGTGTTGTCTCCAGAGTCTTTCCGATTGCAGTAGGGATCTTCTCTCCATGTTGAGGGAGCTAGTGAACCAGGGGTTTCTGTCCTTGATTTGTGTCCTTTTAAGTTTTAGAGGGGCAAGGTCGTCCAGAACGTTTGAGATGGATGAAACGTAATGTTCATTGAGGTCGCTGACCAAGGAAATGTGCAAGTTGGGGGGAGGTCAGATTTGCAGCGAGCCTCTAGTTTCATAAGGTCAAGGTTCTTGGTGTCTCTGGTCCAGCATTTGGGAATTACCGGTTGCAATGTCTTTGTCTTGTGGGTCCCGGTTAAAGTGAAAGAGATGGAGTGATGGTCAGACTAGTCACATGGGTCTAAGGGGATAAGCTTGACTGTGGATTCCTTAGAAATGATCAAGTCAAAGATGGGGCGTGGCTTGAGCGCCGATGGGGATGGTGGTGTGAGCAGATAGCTCCGCACCCGAACCCCAATTTTATCCTGTAAATGACTCCTGATTGTGGCTCACAGTCGCAGGGCGCATATCCGAATGCCGGGGGCACGTCCCGGGCTCAACATCGCGGCACAAGAGGGCTCCACGGTGCTACCAGAGCTATATGAAGTGCCGGAGGAGCAGCGAGCTGACCCGCAAAATGGAGGTGGCAGTCGAAGACCTGGAATGACACTGTCATAGGCAGCCCGCTGCTGGAAACCCAGAGACCAGAATCTGTGGAGTGATAAGTGCCAGGGGCGGTGAACGGCCAGCGACTTTGCTACCAGGGCCAGAGGACTGATGGCGGTGAGCGTGCGAGACCGGATTTTGCCCTGGAAGAGGGGACCAGCGAGATGGCCTAAGATGGCGGCCGCTGGGCGAGCTGCTTGAGATACGCAGCCCCATAGACCTGCAGTCGGGGGGTCTTCGGCCAGCTAGCGGTGATAGCGGGCGCTGAGCGGCGGGGTGCTGTACCTGTTGGGCGTTCGGCTTGAGGACCACGGAGCCGCTGGAGGATTTGTGCAGGAGGCGGGACACAGACCGGGTACCGTTGTTGGCAGACTGCTCGGACGGCTCCGACGTCCCATGGACAGACGGTGAGGGCAAAGAACAAAGGAAGGCGCACTATGGACGGCAAGCGGTGGGCGGACGTGTCCCTCCTGTGGCACTGGTGGGTGTGGGTCTGCGGGCCTGCGCCCGGAGTAGAGGAGGAGACCGGGGCAGGCCTGCGGCGCTGCACGGACAGCGGGTGCAGCTTTACTGAGGCCGACATGGGACTGATGGAGCCCGATATGGAGGCGCACGTTAACCCGCTCTAAGCACCTGGGCAGTAATGTGAAGAAGGTGCTGAGAGGACGTGGGACTGTGAGCAGTGACGGCGCTTACTACCTCCGCTTGATAGCACGTTGCGCCCACAGTGACTGCATGAACCTGGGCACGGATACGGAGAGGTCATCGGAGGCTGGCAGTTATAGGGGTCTGAATGGTGGCGAAGGGACTGGGCGCGAGATACTACTATTGGCCTTTCGTTGCGGATCACAGAGGGGAAGTGCACTCGGGTGACCGGAGGCCCCTTGCCCCTGGAGGTGAGCTGTTGTGGGAAGGCCGAGGGTGCTCAGTATTGCACGTACAGCTGTTGAGGGGCGGCGAGCTTTGTGAAAACACGGGACCCAGAGCTCTCGTATCAGATGGTGACAACCTTCGTGCACAATAGCCTGGACATTCATTGAGGGCGCACTCTTTGGCGCAAGCTGCACTGAAGCTGCTGGACAGTGAATACTCCATACTTTATAATGAGGCCCAAAAATAAGACGGAGGACGTTGGGGAGCAGGGAGCCACCCGAGAGGACGGAGAAGATACAGAGGGCACGGAATCGGAGAAAAGGCTGAACAAACGCCTGGACAAAATCCTAGAGGCCATTACAGCGACGAAGGAGTCCCTGCACCACGACATTTCGCAGGTCACGACGGGACTGGGCCTCTTGAAAGCAGACCACTCGAAACTGGTGGACAGAGTAAAGGACACTGAGTTGGTGGTTCAAGACCTGAAACCAGCGGTGGTGACAGTGGAACGGAAGCTGGAGGATGCGCTGCAGCGCGTGGCAACACTAGAAAAGAAGGTCGAGGATGCTGAAAGTCCAAATCGACCTAACAACGTCAGGGTGGTGGGCCTGCCAGAGAAAGTGGAGGGAACGGACATGGTAGCGTATATGGAGAATTGGTTCAGGACACAGGTTTCCCCGGAGGGCTTATCCGCCTTTTTCACGCTCGAACGGGCGCACAGGGTCCCGGCCAAGCCACCATTGCTGGGCCGCCCACCCAGGCCTGTGGTTGCTAGACTCCTTCATTATAAAGATAGGGATTTATTGATCCAGAATGAACGTGCAAATGGGCCCTTTAAAGTGGAGAACGGTACTGTTACGATTTTTCCCGGACTACACACAGGATATACAGAGGCGCAGGGCCTCCTATCTGGCCGTCAAAAAAGAACTTAGGGATGGGGGGATCCAATATTCCCTGTTATTCCCTGCCAAATTGAGAATCATTATGGATGGTTCGACCCACTTCTTCCTGACGCCCGAGGATGCCTGGTCATGGCTGGAATCCTACAGGGCGGGCATAGACTGCAGGGGCGGGGGAGACCGAGGACACCCGAAACCGCCAAGGATACGCCAATCGCAACATATCCGAAAGAAGAACATGAACCAACAGGCCTTACTGCCCACACAATTGGCTGCTGACAAGCAAGGTGCTCTAGCGGCGACAGCGGTAATAACAGGGTCACAAAGGGAGGACTCAAACAGAGGTTCGGACTCTGATGAGGCCAGAAGACACTCAGGTACTGAACACTCGGATGTGGACAGCACCATGGGGCCGGAGGTGACACCTAGATCAGCGGATGACCTGTAGACTGTTCGTCTTTGCCTGCGGATCCCTGCCCGTGGACTGCACTAGGAGGGAATGGAGCCCCTGGTAATTTTTATGTTCAATATAACTGTGAATGCTGCAGTATGGGGTTGGGGGCGGGAGTTGGAGGCAGAGTTGCCGCCTGTCGGGGTTGAACTGCACTCCTATTGCCCTTAAGGCGACCTGTGGTAACTACAACAGGGTAATATAGTGTGTTTTGTTATGGTAGTTTGGATGGGGACTAATACGCTGTTATTAGGTCCTGTTCTGGGGGGAGGGGGTCATGGGTGTTTTAGGGGGAGTTCAGTTTCTGAGCGTTTAAAGGTCTTGTGTGGGCTGGCGTAGCTTGCAGGAGGAGATGTTACCAGGACAATGCAATGGGGACATTACCTGAACTGAAATGTGTCACATGGAACGTACATGGGCTGCATACCATGGCCAGGCGCCATAAGGTGCATGCATATCTGGTGAGGCGGGGAATCCAGATAGTGTTGCTTGAGGAGACCCATCTTACCAAGCTAGAGTGCACTGCGCTGCAGAGGAGATGGCGGGGCCAGGTGTTTGGCACGGCCTACTCTGCGTTCGCCAGGGGAGTCTTGATTTGGGTTAGAGCGGGAATTCCCTTCCAGATTAAGAATCAGGTTATTGACCTGGAGGGCAGATATGTGGCACAGGGCCTCTACTAGGGCTGTTGAATGGGACGCATTCAAGGTGGTAGTGAGAGGACTGTGCATTAGCAAACACTCGGGGGAAAGAGTAGTGGTCCTGGCGGATGTCCAGAAGGCAGAGGAGGCGTTGAGGCGCCTTGACACCTTCGGGTTTTAGTTCGCGCGGTACAAGATGCAAAATAATAGAAAAACAGAGACCTGAGCGCCAAGACGTTCAGGCACAACTGCTGGAGGCTAGAGAACGGGTGGCGGCGGAAACAGAGAGACTGAGGAGCTATGATTATAAGCAGTATGTGGGTTTACAAGGGCAGCACCCAGTCACCAGCAGCGAACCAGTCTGTTAAACAACCAGCAGGTAGGCAAAATCTGAATCCCAGGGAGGGCTTGGAGGCGTTGGTTTTTGATGCCGTAGATGGGGGGCGGGGCAAGCAGGGAGAGCGGCCCAGGTGTTGCGGGTTAGGCTGTCAGGGACTCCTGGGAGATGGAGTCCCTGATCACATCGCTCGCAGCCCTGCTGCACCAGCCACACACCCCAGCGCAGTTCAGGATGTCCCGGCCCCTCCTCCTCGGTCCCAGCACACAAGAGGAGCCGCGAACCTGCAAGATGTGGGTTTACAAGGGCAGCACCCAGTCAGCAGCAGCGAACCAGTCCGTTAATCGACCAGCAGGTAGGCAAAATCTGAGGCCATTAGCCCCGGAAGCCGCAGCGTCAACCTGACCGAGACTCGGGTTAAAGGCTGAAAGATCGAAATCAGAGCCTGAATAACCCGAACCCGCTGTTCGGGAGGATAAACCCGAAACTGCGCCGAGTCCAGAACCGCTCCGATGAAGAGGAGCTTCTCAGAGGGACACAGGTGTGACTTCGGCAAGTTGATGGAGAACCCCAGCAGGTGCAGGAGGTCGGCCATAGTCTGAAGGTGGCTGACAACTGTCTGGGGCGAGCCCGCCTTCAACAACCAGTCGTCGAGGTAGGAGAAGACTGACACCCCTAACCTGCGCAGATAGGCTGCGACCACCGCCACCACTTTCGGGAACACCCGTGGGGCGCTGGTAAGGCCGAAGGGGAGCACGGTAAACTGAAAGTGCTCGTGGCCTACCGGGAACCACAGGTAATGCCGGTGGGCCGGCAGGACGGGGATGTGAAAATAAGCGTCCTGCAAGTCCAACGCTACCATCTAGTCTCCGGGGTCCAGGGCAGCTAAGACCTGAGCCAGAGTCAGCATCTTGAACTTCTCCTTTCGGAGGAAGCCGTTGACGTTCCGTAGGTCCAAGATAGGGCGTAGGCCCCCTTTGCCCTTCTTGGGTACCAGAAAGTAGTGGGAGTAACAGCCACATCCTACTTCCGGCCCAGGAACGCGCTCAATGGCCCCCTTGGCCAAGAGGGCCGGGACTTCCTCTTGCAGAAGTTGCAAGTGAATCCCCGGACATGCGGTGGTATTGCGGTGGCATGGCTGGCGGGGTCGTCTCGAAGGGAAGGGAGTAGCCCCTTCGGACGATTTGCAGCACCCACCTGTCCGACGTGACTGTGCGCCAGTGGAAGAGGTGATGGCGAACCCTGCCCACCACTGGCATCACATGGGCCTGAAAGCACGGACTAGGAGGGTTTTGAGGCAGGTGCTGCTGGGGAAGGTGTGGACTGGCCTCGCCGTTGTCCCTGACCGCTGCTACGGCGGTTTCCACGGCTGCCACCGCGCTGTAGAACATTCTGCGGCACGTGGCTGGCAGCACGTGTGGGGCGCCCCTTCCGTGGCCACGAAAGGAGCGAAAGGCACCCGTTTGCTGGCGTGGGGCCGAGAGGCCCAAGGACTTGGCCGTAGCCCTAAAGTCCTTAAAACGCTCAAGCGCATGGTCTGCTTTGTCGCCAAAGAGGCGACGGCCATCGAACGGCATGTCCAGAAGAGTGGCCTGGACATCGGCCGAAAAGTTGGCGGACCTCAACCAGGCGTGGCGTCGAACCGCCACCGTCGTTGCCATCGCCCTGCCCAGTGAGTCCGTGGTATCCAGCCCACACCGGATGGAATACTGCGCTGCATCTCGACCCTCCGCAAGGGCTTGGGTGAGTTTTGCCTGGGCCTCCTCCGGACATTGTGGTAGCACATCCGCGAACGTGTCCCATAGGGTGTGGGTGTAGCGGCCTAAGAGGCATGCGGTATTGACTGACCGCAGTCCCAAACTCAGGGACGAGAACACCTTCCTCCCGAATTGTTCATACCTCTTGGATTCCCGATCGGGCGGAGCCGCCGGAATGCGGTCTGGGAATTGGAGGCCTGGATGACCAGGCTCTCAGGGGTGGGATGGGTGGACAAAAAGCAAGGGTAGCCCAGGGCCGGGCGGTAGCGTCTGGCCACGTTCCTATCCACAGGCTGACCTGTGGCGGGCTTGGACCAAGTGCCCACAAAACGTCACACAAGGCCTCATTAAACGGCAGCAGAGGCTCATTGGAGCTTGCCTGAGGTTTAAGGACCTCAGTGAGGAGGTTAGTCCTCACGGCCGCGACGGGGAGCTCAAGGTTTAAGGCCTTGGCCGCCCGCGTCGACACTACACTGTAAGCAGCCCCCTCCTCCGTGGCCACGGTGGGAGGGGAGACAAATCCAATCTGGCGAAGTGTCAAATCCACTGGCCTCCCCAAGCTCATATGTCCAGTCCTGTTGAGACTGGCACTCCTGTGCCTGAGGGTCCACAGACCCCTCCCAATCACCCTCGTCACCCATCTCCTGTAGTTCAGGGTCAACAGATGGGGCCGGTTCATGGAAATAGAAATCTCCAAACGACGTCGAGAGCGGCGCCCAGCGGTGCCGCTCCGGCGCTGGAACCGGACCGAGGGTAGGATCGGGACGGCGCCCATAGAATGCGCCGGGGGCGGCACCCGCAGGGCCGGCGCCGGTGAGGTCGACCGGCGACGACCCGGATCCGGAAGCGGATCCAGTGAGGGCCTGCGGCGCCTGGACCGAAGTCACTGGCGGCGCCGGGGCCGAAGCACCCGACGGCGTCGGAGCCGAAGCACCCGACCCGCTAGGCCCTCCAGCCAGGGCCGTTGGGCCCGGAGGAGCCACGGAACCCGGCGGAGGAGGGAGGGACCTCATGGGCATGAGGTACCGCTCGACCTCCCCTGGCGTCGCACCGTGCCCAGGGACCGGAAGGTGTGGTGCAGGTGGCGACGTCTGCGACTCCGTTGGAGCCGCGTTGGTGGTGTCACCCGAACCCCTGCCCGGATCGCGCGAGCGTCGAGTTGGGTCGGAGGAACGATGATGTCGCTCCGACCTCTCATGCCTCTTACCTGAGGACTTGGATCCAGACGACCGATGTCCACTCCCGGAGCTGCGAGGGCTTCGACCCCGCGACCGGTCCCTCGACCTCCTGTGGGACCGGGACCTAGAGCAACGCGGGGCCGACTGCCAGAGCTCCAGTCACTTGCGGGACCGCTCCCGCCTAGCTTTAGACGTCAGGGCCCGGCAGTCGGAGCAGCTGCGGTCGTCGTGGTCGAGGCCTAAACACTTCAGACACCGGCGATGGGGGTCGGTAACCGACATCAGTCGGTCGCACTTGGAACAGGGTTTAAACCCGGGCATCCCTACCGGCACCGTCGGAGTGGAAGACTCGAGCAAAGAAATGATCAAAAGATCAAAAAGTTTAGTCAAAAAATGACTGAGGGGTAGAGCTTCTCTGGATCTGCGCTAGCTGACGCGGAAAAAAGAAGAACTGACGTCAGCGCGCATGGGCGGCATCTAAGTACTCCGACGACGTCATTCCGGCGCTAACGACGCCAACTACAGACGCGGAGCCGGGGACGACGCCTGCCAGCGCGCAGGGGTATTGCTACGCAAAATTTTCCGGATCCAGTCTGACGCCTGGGGATATTTTAAGGTAAGGAATCTATCACTAACGTGTCTCTTTCAGATGCCGTGGTTTTATCAGCGAAGAAAGAGGAGAATTCCTCTGACGATATTAGGGATTTTGGGAATTCTTTCGGTGTTTTAGCCAATTTATTAGATTGGAGTTTGACCAGTTCAAACAGCTTGCGAGGTCTATTCTTGGTGTTCCCCAATTCAGATCTGAAGTATTCTTTTTTGGAATTGAGGATGTGCTTGTTGTAGGCGTTTCTAGCCTTGCGGAGAAGTTTTAGATGCGTTGCCGAGGGGTGTTGTCTCCAGAGTCTTTCCGATTGCAGTAGGGATCTTCTCTCCATGTTGAGGGAGCTAGTGAACCAGGGGTTTCTGTCCTTGATTTGTGTCCTTTTAAGTTTTAGAGGGGCAAGGTCGTCCAGAACGTTTGAGATGGATGAAACGTAATGTTCATTGAGGTCGCTGACCAAGGAAATGTGCAAGTTGGGGGGAGGTCAGATTTGCAGCGAGCCTCTAGTTTCATAAGGTCAAGGTTCTTGGTGTCTCTGGTCCAGCATTTGGGAATTACCGGTTGCAATGTCTTTGTCTTGTGGGCCCCGGTTAAAGTGAAAGAGATGGAGTGATGGTCAGACTAGTCACATGGGTCTAAGGGGATAAGCTTGACTGTGGATTCCTTAGAAATGATCAAGTCAAAGATGGGGCGTGGCTTGAGCGCCGATGGGGATGGTGGTGTGAGCAGATAGCTCCGCACCCGAACCCCAATTTTATCCTGTAAATGACTCCTGATTGTGGCTCACAGTCGCGGGGCGCATATCCGAATGCCGGGGGCACGTCCCGGGCTCAACATCGCGGCACAAGAGGGCTCCACGGTGCTACCAGAGCTATATGAAGTGCCGGAGGAGCAGCGAGCTGACCCGCAAAATGGAGGTGGCAGTTGAAGACCTGGAATGACACTGTCATAGGCAGCCCGCTGCTGGAAACCCAAAGACCAGAATCTGTGGAGTGATAAGTGCCAGGGGCGGTGAACGGCCAGCGACTTTGCTACCAGGGCCAGAGGACTGATGGCGGTGAGCGTGCGAGACCGGATTTTGCCCTGGAAGAGGGGACCAGCGAGATGGCCTAAGATGGCGGCCGCTGGGCGAGCTGCTTGAGATACGCAGCCCCATAGACCTGCAGTCGGGGGGTCTTCGGCCAGCTAGCGGTGATAGCGGGCGCTGAGCGGCGGGGTGCTGTACCTGTTGGGCGTTCGGCTTGAGGACCACGGAGCCGCTGGAGGATTTGTGCAGGAGGCGGGACACAGACTGGGTACCGTTGTTGGCAGACTGCTCGGACGGCTCCGACGTCCCATGGACAGACGGTGAGGGCAAAGAACAAAGGAAGGCGCACTATGGACGGCAAGCGGTGGGCGGACGTGTCCCTCCTGTGGCACTGGTGGGTGTGGGTCTGCGGGCCTGCGCCCGGAGTAGAGGAGGAGACCGGGGCAGGCCTGCGGCGCTGCACGGACAGCGGGTTCAGATTTACTGGGGCCGACATGGGACTGATTTAGCCCGATATGGAGGCGCACGTTAACCCGCTCTAAGCACCTGGGCAGTAATGTGAAGAAGGTGCTGAGAGGACGTGGGACTGTGAGCAGTGACGGCGCTTACTACCTCCGCTTGATAGCACGTTGCGCCCACAGTGACTGCATGAACCTGGGCACGGATACGGAGAGGTCATCGGAGGCTGGCAGTTATAGGGGTCTGAATGGTGGCGAAGGGACTGGGCGCGAGATACTACTATTGGCCTTTCGTTGCGGATCACAGAGGGGAAGTGCACTCGGGTGACCGGAGGCCCCTTGCCCCTGGAGGTGAGCTGTTGTGGGAAGGCCGAGGGTGCTCAGTATTGCACGTACGGCTGTTGAGGGGCGGCGAGCTTTGTGAAAACACGGGACCCAGAGCTCTCGTATCAGATGGTGACAACCTTCGTGCACAATAGCCTGGACATTCATTGAGGGCGCACTCTTTGGCGCAAGCTGCACTGAAGCTGCTGGACAGTGAATACTCCATACTTTATAATGAGGCCCAAAAATAAGACGGAGGACGTTGGGGAGCAGGGAGCCACCCGAGAGGACGGAGAAGATACAGAGGGCACGGAATCGGAGAAAAGGCTGAACAAACGCCTGGACAAAATCCTAGAGGCCATTACAGCGACGAAGGAGTCCCTGCACCACGACATTTCGCAGGTCACGACGGGACTGGGCCTCTTGAAAGCAGACCACTCGAAACTGGTGGACAGAGTAAAGGACACTGAGTTGGTGGTTCAAGACCTGAAACCAGCGGTGGTGACAGTGGAACGGAAGCTGGAGGATGCGCTGCAGCGCCTGGCAACACTAGAAAAGAAGGTCGAGGATGCTGAAAGTCCAAATCGACCTAACAACGTCAGGGTGGTGGGCCTGCCAGAGAAAGTGGAGGGAACGGACATGGTAGCGTATATGGAGAATTGGTTCAGGACACAGGTTTCCCCGGAGGGCTTATCCGCCTTTTTCACGCTCGAACGGGCGCACAGGGTCCCGGCCAAGCCACCATTGCTGGGCCGCCCACCCAGGCCTGTGGTTGCTAGACTCCTTCATTATAAAGATAGGGATTTATTGATCCAGAATGAACGTGCAAATGGGCCCTTTAAAGTGGAGAACGGTACTGTTACGATTTTCCCGGACTACACACAGGATATACAGAGGCGCAGGGCCTCCTATCTGGCCGTCAAAAAAGAACTTAGGGATGAGGGGATCCAATATTCCCTGTTATTCCCTGCCAAATTGAGAATCATTATGGATGGTTCGACCCACTTCTTCCTGACGCCCGAGGATGCCTGGTCATGGCTGGAATCCTACAGGGCGGGCATGGACCGCAGGGGCGGGGGAGACCGAGGACACCCGAAACCGCCAAGGATACGCCAATCGCAACATATCCGAAAGAAGAACATGAACCAACAGGCCTTACTGCCCACACAATTGGCTGCTGACAAGCAAGGTGCTCTAGCGGCGACAGCGGTAATAACAGGGTCACAAAGGGAGGACTCAAACAGAGGTTCGGACTCTGATGAGGCCAGAAGACACTCAGGTACTGAACACTCGGATGTGGACAGCACCATGGGGCCGGAGGTGACACCTAGATCAGCGGATGACCTGTAGACTGTTCGTCTTTGCCTGCGGATCCCTGCCCGTGGACTGCACTAGGAGGGGATGGAGCCCCTGGTAATTTTTATGTTCAATATAACTGTGAATGCTGCAGTATGGGGTTGGGGGCGGGAGTTGGAGGCAGAGTTGCCGCCTGTCGGGGTTGAACTGCACTCCTATTGCCCTTAAGGCGACCTGAGGTAACTACAACAGGGTAATATAGTGTGTTTTGTTATGGTAGTTTGGATGGGGACTAATACGCTGTTATTAGGTCCTGTTCTGGGGGGAGGGGGTCATGGGTGTTTTAGGGGGAGTTCAGTTTCTGAGCGTTTATAGGTCTTGTGTGGGCTGGCGTAGCTTGCAGGAGGAGATGTTACCAGGACAATGCAATGGGGACATTACCTGAACTGAAATGTGTCACATGGAACGTACATGGGCTGCATACCATGGCCAGGCGCCATAAGGTGCATGCATATATGGTGAGGCGGGGAATCCAGATAGTGTTGCTTCAGGAGACCCATCTTACCAAGCTAGAGTGCACTGCGCTGCAGAGGAGATGGCGGGGCCAGGTGTTTGGCACGGCCTACTCTGCGTTCGCCAGGGGAGTCTTGATTTGGGTTAGAGCGGGAATTCCCTTCCAGATTAAGAATCAGGTTATTGACCCGGAGGGCAGATATGTGGCACAGGGCCTCTACTAGGGCTGTTGAATGGGACGCATTCAAGGTGGTAGTGAGAGGACTGTGCATTAGCAAACACTCGGGGGAAAGAGTAGTGGTCCTGGCGGATGTCCAGAAGGCAGAGGAGGCGTTGAGGAACTTAGAAAAACAGAGACCTGAGCGCCAAGACGTTCAGGCACAACTGCTGGAGGCTAGAGAACGGGTGGCGGCGGAAACAGAGAGACTGAGGAGCTATGATTATAAGCAGTATACGGCGAAGGTTCACGCGGAGGGAGATAAGGTTGGCACACTATTGGCAAGATTAGCGAACCCGGAACTGGGAGGTTGCCCAGTGCTGAGTGTTCGCACGGAGGCGGGAGAATTGGTATATTCCCAAACGGCGATCCTTTCGCGCTTCTCGGACTACTACGCGCCCCTCTATCAAAGCCACTTGACGGCGGACCCACTGGATATAGAGAGCTACCTGACGGGGATTCAGTTCCCACGGCTGGAGGAGGGGGATGCTGGGACCCTGGGGCAAGATATAACATTGGCTGAGGTTAGGGGTGCAATTAAGCAGATGGCTAGGAACAAGACCCCGGGAGTGGATGGACTCCCGATTGAATTCTATGTTAAATATATTGACGTTTTGGCCCCCCGATTGCTGGAGGTTTACAACGAATCGGCGGAACGGGGCCACCTACCCGAGTCCATGAGGGAGGCGCTGGTCGTTCCCATGTTAAAACCTGGGAGAGAGAACAGCGATGTGACCTCCTATAGGCCGCTATCCATGCTCACGGTGGACTATAAGATTCTGAGCCGTATATTAGCCACCAGATTGTTACCGCACATGACAGCACTAGTCCATGAGGATCAGGCTGGGTTTATCCCGACTAGAAATACCTCGACCAATATCCGTCGCCTAATACGGGTGCTGGGAAGCGACCTGGATGGGGATATGATGGCGGCCGTGTTGTCCATAGACATAGAAAAGGCGTTTGATAGCCTGGAATGGGAATACTTGGATAGGGTGCTGGAGAAATTTGGCCTAGGTGAACACTTTTGACGCTGGACGAAGGTCTTGTACGCCTCGGCCACTGCCAGAGTACGAATGGGCTCCGGGATATCGGCCGCGTATCCGGTGAAGAGAGGGACAAGACAGGGGTGTTCACTTTCACCCCTGTTATTTGCACTGGCGATTGAGCCATTAGCGATACGAGCTAGGCTGGGAGTAGCGTATGGAGGCCTTATGTGTAGTGGAACCCAGCAATATATCTCATTGTATGCGGACGACCTGTTATTATTCTTGGAAGACACGAACGTGGTGCTTCAAGGGGCGATAGATATGTTGACGGAATTTGGGACGATGTCGGGCATCAGGGTTAACTGGTCTAAGACGTGTATTTTCCCGATGCGAGCAGACATGCCTAGACCACAACTGGCCGCGGGCATGGTATGCGAGCGATCGTGCTTCACCTACCTAGGAGTGAGGATCTATCATGACGCTGATGACATGTTGGAAGGGAATATAGGCCGCTGCGTGAGAGCTCTGAGGAGCTGCATGGCGTTTTGGGCCACCCTTCCCCTATCGGTGGTTGGGAGGGTTGCACCACTCAAAATGGTGGCCTTGCTGAGATTACTCTATTATTTTCGGACGCTACCACTCTGGATACCGCCCCGCTATTTTCGGGAACTGCGGACACTTACCATCGACTTTCTGTGGGGGCGCGGGAGAAGGCGAGTGGCAATGGATACGCTGTTGGGACAAAAATTGGAAGGCGGCATGGCGGTTCCTAACTTCGAACTTTACTATCTGGTGGCGCAGCTGCAGATCCTCACGCAGCATGTGGCAAGGGAGTTTAGGGGCCCTGTCCAGACTTATGGAGCAGGAATACAGAGGCATGTCCTCTCATATATCATCATGCAGCAACGGCTTGCGATGAGGGACTTGACCCTGGAGGAAAAGACCCTACGGCTATGTTGGAACAAAAGCCAGAGGAAGGCGGGCGTGGCACACCCTTATGCTCCCGAAATTCCTTTGGGTATGCTGACGGCGTTGCC
The DNA here is from genome assembly GCF_964263255.1 of Lissotriton vulgaris. Classification (NCBI taxonomy): domain Eukaryota; kingdom Metazoa; phylum Chordata; class Amphibia; order Caudata; family Salamandridae; genus Lissotriton; species Lissotriton vulgaris. Next base: position 1,080,773,443 of record NC_141691.1, on the reverse strand, counting down.
ACATGGGGGGGACTGGTCCCCTCTCATGGAGTGGGAGGAGATGGGGCTCCATATGATAGGTGACCTCTATGCTGATGGGGAGTTATTACCCTTTCGAGCGGTGCAGAAGCGGTTTGATCTTCCTGACGGGAGTTTCCTCTTGCATATGGGTGTAACAACGGTGATAAGGAAACATTGGAAGTACGGGCAGTCGGAACCACAGACCACGATGGCGTGTCAATATGTGGTGATGGCAGCGGGGACGTTCAAAGCGGTGACTTGTCTCCACTCTCGAATGTTACAGGAGGGACTGGCGCCGCTTACGACCCTAAAGCAAAAATGGGAGGAGAGGGTAGGGAAGCCGATACCGGACACAACATGGGGCACATCCTGAAGAGGACATGGAAGGGGTGTAGAAATGCCCGATTTCCGCAAGTGCACTCGTTTGTAGTGCATACCTCACTCCGGGGAGAATTCGGAGATATTTTCAGGTCAAAGACGCGGCTTGTCCGCGGTGTTTGCAGCCTGGGGTGGAATTGGATCATATGCTGTGGGACTGCCCGAAGCTGGGGCCCTTTTGGTCTGAGGTGGGGGCGCTTCTTACTGAAGTTACTGATAGGCAGGTGGAATATGACATGGCGACGTTTCTGTTGCTCTGGTTCCCTCACACGAAAAAGCTGAAGATAAGTAGCAAATTTATTGATTTGGGCCTTATATTGGCTCAGAGGGAGATTACCTGGCATTGGAAGTCAAAGGACGGCGCATCTAGTAGGAGGTGGGGGAACGAACTTTATAAGTGGGCCCGTAGCGAGGGTACTGTCAGACTCAGGCAGGCATCCCGTACAGCTAATGAGAAAAGTTTAGAAATAGCAAGGGCTTGGGAGGAGCTAGAGCGCACGCTGCGTAACTGTCAAGCACCAGAGGAGGAATAGGTGGAAGGGAGTCTGACGGGGAGCCATGTGATGCACTGATGGATGAGTATTGATCCTTCAGGTTCTACCTGCTGCATTACGGATCTGAGCTAAGCCCACACCGGCGGTAGTTGGGGGGGGGAGGGTAGGGGAGGGGTAGTTGGGGGTTTTGCAGATTACAAGGGAAGGGATTGGAAGATAGGTGACTGGTGAGGCAACATTTGAATACACTAGCGGCTAAGAGGTTTCCCTACTGGGGGTCGGCATACCGAGATTGGTTCTCCTGAGGGCACCCAGGTAGGGAGGCTAATTGGATGAGGGAGGTTTACTGGAGCATACTAGTACTGTTTCTTTGCAACAATTGTAGGAATCATGGGGTGGGGTATTTGGGGGGCCCAGGGAATGGGGAGATATAGGAAAGCAGATCATTGACCGTCCTGCCGGGCAAACACTGCTGCCTCTTTTGATCTTCTGCACTTAGAGTTTCCTAGCTATCGCCGCCCGGCCTCCGGGATGTGGGCTAAATGGCTGTGTGATGCTTCATGTACGACATGTGCGGGATGTCTATAAGAGGTGGGAGGGGGGAACCAACTGTTTGTACATTTCTGAATCTGCAATAAAAACACATTTAAAAAAAAAATGATCCAGTCAAAGATGGACCCTTTAGAGTGGGTTGGTAGAGAGCAGGCTTGAGTTAGGGCTTGGTCAGTTATGAGGTCTTTGATGACATTGACATGGGGATCTTTGGTGTCATTCAAGTGTAGGTTGAAATCACCAAGGAAAATCTCTGTGGCATTGGAGGAAAGTGTTGGGGACCCAAGGAACCACCCAAGGTAAGTACCCAGGATCCCCACGGAGGCCATGTGCAGAGCTTGAACACGACCGCATGATCAATACAAGTCAAAGGGTTGCAATTTGACCCTTCCCAGTGGACCCTGAAAAAACCCTGTGGAAGATGGAAGGTTGTAGAGTCACTTCACCCGTGGATACCCCAGGAACTAGGATACCTACACCAGGGAAGCCGGGAGCACAGGTGTCAAGTAACGCTGGAAACCTCCGTAGAAGAAGTCCAGTGGAACTCAAAGGTGGATTCAAGATGAGAGGTACCTGCAAGCAGAGGGGAGAGAGTCTATGCGACTCAGGAGTAAGCAGGAGGCAAGAAAGATGAATGCCCACCGATGTCGGAGATGCATGAGAGGTTGAGGGTGCCCTTGAAGTTGCAGCTGCGCAGACTAGGTGATGCTGTGGAAGGCCAGGCAACATTCAGAAGCTCTCCCATGTCGGATGTCGAGAGTCCGGGGGCCAGTGTGCAGCAGAGGCACCAACAAGCCTTAGCAGCAGCAAACAACGTAGCCGACGAAAATGGTGCAGTGTCGGCAACAAGGTCCAAGTGACTCACTACAAGCAGGTAAGTCAGAGTAGGCCTGAGCAAGTAGGGGAGCCTACTGAAGCCAAAGAAGACATTCAAGAGGACCCAAGGGCACAGGAGTCGGAAGAGGGCCTCGAGCAGCTCACCAATGAGGAAGGCCAATGGTGCAGAAGAAGCTGTAAGGGTGAAGATCTTGGATGGAGGTGTTGCCTGAGGTTAGAGCTTCTTGAAGCCCGAAGATCTCTGGAGGAGAGAGCCAACACACTTTGGCAACTGCAAGCAGACCCAGTGCACACAGGGTTCTGTCCCAGTGGTTCCGATGAGGGATACTGGCCTCAAACTCAATATGAAGACAGTCTTGGATATCGACAGGCCTGGTGAAGAACCTCTCTAGAGCACGGGCACAGACGATGCAGAAGACCAGCAGGACAACGAGACCAGGAGAAACAGGAATCTTACCCAGCAGTCTCGGTTCCCAAAGCAAAGAAAGAAAGGTCCAGAGTGCCCAGATGGTGAAAGTTGAAGTGGTATGTGATCTGAATCTTCTACCACAATGAATCTAGGGACCCACCCACAGGTAAGCCCTTCAGTACACTTTGGAAAGGGTTGGGACGATTCAGAGGTCCCTCCCAGAGGAGGGACTGGACAATGGGGAAGATACTCCCATGCCCTTTGACCAGTTTCGCACCAGAGCAGGAGACAACAGCTCTTTGAACTGGTTTGAACCGGAGTATGCAAGGAGGGCACTAAATATACTTTTCAAGCAGTTTCAGTGGCCCTGGCAAGCACCCCCACCCTGTCCCAATACAATAAACCCTTTCTGGGAGGTGGTCACACTTTCCTGTGACAGGATATCTTTTGTTCTGCCTTCCCCTGCTCGAGCTTGGCTCGGCAGAAGGAGGGAAGAAACATGTCTCTGGTTGGAAGCCCTAGCTTGCTGTCCAGTTCTGGAAGACTGGTAATGGGAGCACTGAGGGCCTTCGTGTAGGAAGGTGGATACCTGACTATGGTTACCCCAGATTTTCTGCCTAGTGTTTAGCTGGTTTTCGGCTTAGTTGGCCTGGGATCCTGCTATTCAGGACCCCAGGCTATCTGCTCTCTCTGTAAAATGGACTACATGTACCTTAGGTACATCTCCAATTGGGAATTGGGTCACCTTATGAGCCCCTGTACAGTGTACTATAGGTACCCAGGGCATAGGTGCATCCAAGGCCTACCAGGGGCTGCAGCATATATTATGCCACCCCTGGCTGGCCACCTAAATTGACACAACTGGTTGATCACTCAGCGGGGCAAGGTCGTGTAAACACCCCTTGCTTAGGTATAGTATTCCTATATCTACCTTATATATAGACACATAGTAACCTATAAGTCACTCCTATGGCAGGTCTTAACAATCCTGGAGGCAGAGTGCTTGGTTATGTGCGAGATGGTGCTCTAGCATGAGCTGAGCCTGTCTGCAGCTTTCGGAACCATGCCCTTATAGCTGTTCTATGATATTGCCATACCATATACTCTTAAGTGCATTATAATCCTCGCGGTTGAATGCTAACTTTGGTTTGTAAGGTGTAATACGCTTTGGAATACTACCCCCTCGCCAATTCTGGTGACGGGGTAGCATTCCACCCTTCTAGAGGCAGAAGACATGTTGAAACTACTGTACCCGGTTAAAGTTAACCAGAGCCCCAGCATCACAAAATGGATGCTGCTGCCACAGACAAGTCTGACCTCCTGATGCAGGGAGTCCTTCCAGCGAGGGAGGCCTGGACAATAGGTTTCTTGCCTGGAGAGGTGCGAGCACCACCCAAGACTGGATTTTGTGTATTGGGACAGGGAGGGCTGAAAAGAAACAGACACTGCCTGGGGCACACTAGGTGCTCCATGCACAGCCCCAGCTCTGGCGCGAAACTGGACAAAGGAAAGGGGGTGTTACCACCACCCTTCCTGGTCCCACCCACAGGAGGGACCTAGTGAGTAAACCAGCCCCCTTTAGTTGTATAAAGGTAGGAGAGGAGACTTTAGATTAATCCTGGAATCGAACTGAAGATAAAACTCTGGACCTTTCGACATTCAACTGAAGCTGAAGACTGAAGAATCTCCCTTGTGGCCAAGGAGTGACCACCCTAGGCAACCAGGCACCATCCAGCAACTCGACGGCTTGCTTGGTCTTTGTTCCCGCCGGAACTCGAGCGCAGAGCCTGACAAGACCTCGACTCCCGGACTCCTCTGACCCAACTGCACGACTCCAGCACAGCTGAGCTCCGTGGAAGGCGTCTGTATTTGTGGAAGCAGTCAACTTGGAAAGTCTTCAACTTGCTAACAGCGCAGCTCCTGAGGCATCCTCGAAGCTGTGTCCTGGGGACTGAGACACCCCGAGCTCCACCTGCACCGAAGACCAGCCCTCCACACTCCACGAGATCTGCGTGGGACCCTTCTGCTTGTGTTCTGCTCGACGCGTTGTCCGGTTGCTGGCTCGTTGGCTAGTAGCCCTCTGATGATGACTCCTTTGAAAATCCATCGCTGGTCTGGTTGCTCCAGACTGGCCCTCGCTTCCCTGAAAAGGTGAAGTACCTCAGACCCTCCTGGTCTGCACCAGAAGCCTTTTGTGTATCCTGCCTGGGTTGCCTTTGCTTAGGCTTGTTGGCTCCAATCTTGAAGTCGACCCCTCCATCTGTGAGTACCTTCGTGGGACAGCTCCTCTCCAGCACCTGGTCATCGTCGACGCCTCCTGGTCCGCGTGGCTGCAGCGAGAAGCTTCACATCTGCACCCGATTGCTCCTTCACGACATCTGGTTCCACCCGGTCACTGGCTAGTGACCTAGACTCTGTCCCCTCTGCTTTCAGGTCCTCTTCATCCTAGATCCACCCGGACATCTTCCTCCTGGTTGCCTGCAGCATCTTCATCCGAGGCTCCATAGGAAACGGCGAGAAAACCCGACACACTGACACCTATGCACCTGCAGCCAGTGGGTGAGGTAACGCGAGTACTTCGGTGCTCCTGTAGGGATTAACTATCCTAGTGTCCAGTTTTGCTAGTTGTGTAATCCTAGTTAGACCGGAAGTGTCCTAAAACTCCATTACTTACCTTTTTACGTTCCTATTGACTTTCTATTGACTCTCGCGTGAGAGTACTGACTCTGCACGCGCCGCCTGTGGGCCTCCTACTCCTAACCTAAGGGTCAGCTGGTGTAGCCCCAGCGATCCTCGAGGCCCTAGGCCTTTCCCTTTCCAAAGTCGTGGTTCTTATACCACTTACTTAGTATATGATTTTACGCGCCCCTAGGGCCGAACTGTAAATTGTGCTATTTAAAGTATTTCTGAGTATAACTTGTTATGTGCTTTTGCCTCTGACCTCATAAAGAGTTCAGAGGAGTGTGTTAGTAAATAAATACATATATATTTTATATATATCCTGTGTGGTGTCCTTTCATTTGATATTCAAGGGGTTACATATGGTAAAACAGCTGGCTTTACACGCCCTCAAGAGTCCTTTAGCCTAAGACTGTTGTGTCTACGCTACCTCTAGGATAGCTGGTCTAGAAGGTTGACTCACAACCATCACCATAAGGGTTGTTTGGACTGGTGCAAGGTGCTCAATAGAATAGTGATCATCATATACCAGGCCAACTTCTCACACTCCAGGAGTGACTTTACAGCGCATGGAATTAGACCTCCCACACCGGGTATGAGTCCAACATGTTTGATACCAAACATGACAGGGTTTGTTACAGCCAGTTTAGAGATGGTCAGCGCGTAATGACGCATGGCCCCTATATAGACTTAAATGGGTGATGCACTTACAACCCAGGAGAATGGACTCAGAAGGTTGTAGGGGTGCACTGCTCATGCAGGGGCACCCTCACACTTAGGACCCAGCTCCCTCACACTTAGGACCCAGCACCCAAACTTCAGGATTGAAAGGCCAGCCTTAGGGATGGTTTATAGGTTTCAAGTGTAGTGACCTCAGATGTAGGGAAACCTATATATGTCCTAAATGGTGTTCTAGCACCAGCTTACACAGCCTGCAATGGCAGGCCTGAAATCACAATTTGAGTGGTCTCTCATGGGTTGCATAATACATGCTGCAGCCCATGGGAAACACCTGGTTTACCTATGCCCTGGGTACCTTAGTACCATATACTAGGGACTTACAAGGGTACACCAGCAGCCAATCTGGAAGGGGCCTAGGTACTCACCATGTCCAATTTAGAGAAGAAGCAAAGAGACTGGGGTCCTGATTAGCAGGATACCAGTAAGACTAGTCATAAAAACATAATGACAACAGTAAAAAGTGGGGGTGACCACGAAAGCAGATCCTACTTTCCTACAAGGACCAACTCTATAAACAGATAAAGGGGTCGCCATGGCCACCTGCTTCCTCCCCAGTTATGTGAACCTGTCATTAGGCTAGTGGTAGAAGCAGGTGGCCTGGTCGAATACCTATAATGAGTGGGTGGATAACATAGTGAGTTGGAACAGATATATAGACACGCTATTCATAATATGGAGCTGGTTGCAACAATCAGCCACTGACTACATGACAGCTCTTACCAATGAGATCAATTTGAGGTTCACAGGAGAAATGAGCTCTCCATCTGTGCTTTTTTTTAGATCTCCAAGTATTTGTCTAATAAAATAAAATATGTGCAGCCCTTTTCATGAAACAGATGGCAGGAAACTCCCCGTTACATGTAACCAGCAGTCACACAAATAAATAAAAATATAGCATTGTTCACGCAGAGCTGCTGTGGATAAGAGAACTAGCACAAGGGACAGTGATGAACAAATTACTTACATTCGGTAACAATGTATCTGGTAGAGACATAGTCTATCCACAGATTCCTTAACTTAGAATATCCTCCAGGTGACAGTCTGGTTCTGGAGATTTTTCAGCAGTACCTCTGCGCACCGGTGACGGCATCGTATGGCTCTGCCCTGACGTCGTCGACGGACATGACATCAGTGGAGCCATATAATTCCCTCCTGGTGCGCTGACGTCAGTTTTCTACTGGGAAGCCTTTTAGTGTCACAAAGTGGAGCCACTACTAAAACAGTGAGAGTGTGGGAACAGTGTGCCAAAAAAGATTACAAATCTTTGAAACAATGACAGGAAATAATAAAATGATGAGAAACATCACAATACATGCTAAAGAAAAACAATTCATACTGTAAGGGACTGAAGGGGGAGAGCAGAGTACTTGCCCCTAGAAACAGTCTTACATAAGCAAAGAACCATACCCTGCTATGAGGCAAAACAGCAATGGAAATGAATGTTGTGGTAAACGACAAGCAGTCTACAAATACATGAATGGTATGGTAATGGACAACAAGACTATAACAACATTACTTATTGTAATTAACAACATTTCCGCAACAACAGAGAATGTGCAACCATACGCACTATATATGACCAATTGACTGTAGCATAGTCAAATAGACCCCAAACTAATGGAGAAAAGTATCGGGGGACAGGGAGGGAAGAAGGACATGACCAATCTCAACACTTTAAAAGAACCAGGGTGCAAGAGCGGGGATGGACAAATGAGCCCACCACCCAATTGCAAGAATGGGTTGGGATGCTACATGCAGAACAGAGAAAAACATCCTGACCTGGGAAAGATGTTAAGTAAACTAACACACACAAAGACAGAGACTACTGGTAGATAGACCAGTAGGTAAGAACCCAACCTGAAAAGGTCCTCGCAGAGCAGGAGGATAGGTGGGAGTTAAAGAATCTGCGGCTAGACTGTGTCTCTAAGGGATACATTGTTACCGAAGGTAAGTAACCTGTTCATCTAATAGAGACATCTAGCCGAAGATTCCTTAACTTACAATAGATACCAAAGCTATGCCCCATTGGAGGAAGGTCTGTGACTGAAACCCACCAAGTTCCAAAAGAGAACTAATCAATCAATAAGGTCAACTAAAACAGGTGGGGACAGCAAGTGCAAGCATGGCTGACACTAGACCCATTAAGCTCTGTAAAAGGAGCCTTAACAAGGAAAGGCAATAGCACCACAGTCCCGCGGAGGACAGTACGAGACTTCCCCGTCCAGGTAGGGATGAAGGGAATTCACAGAAACTAGAATGGGCAGTGCACAATAGAAGAAAATTCATAAGCTTCTGCAGTAAGAATTAGAAGCCGAACTGTGCGCAGGATCCCATGGATCTGAAAAAAATAAAGTCCCAGAGAAAGGACAAAACAGCATGACAGAGTCAGAGCGTACAAAATGAGAATGCTCAAAAGTGGATGCCAAGAATGACATGGATAGAGACAAATGTAACCCACATATAGATATACAACAACTATGACTAGAAGGAGATACATGTATGTGGATAATAGGACCAGACGTAAGAAGACTGTGTGGACCTTGGGAGCCACACCACACATGCAAAAGCCTATTAAATGTAGCATTAAAAGCACACGTGTCGGCAGAAAGACACAGAACGTACCACCAGGGAGTCACACTGACCAACCATACACAGAAGTACATTGGTTAAAGGATACCGGCAGAATCTAGGCACACCCATAAGTCTTACTTTCTTAGGAAAGAAAGAGAGAGGGAGAAAAAAGAGAGGCAGAATCAGGGGCTAAGAATTCAAAGATACTGCAACGAGGAAAAACACACTATGTGTGCCCCCTCGCAGTGTGTGTGTGTGTGTGTGTGTGTGTGTGTGTGTGGGTGTGTGTGTGTGTGTGTGTGTGTGTGTGTGTATATATATATATATATATATATATATATATTCAATGAAAAAACCATAGGTTTTAGCCCATATATAGTTAGGGATTAGCATTTACAAAACCTTATTTTACTCGCATAAAACCATTGAAATTCGCATATATAGTTAGTTGCGCTAACTATATATCGCGCACCCGCAATCCACTGCTGATGATGTCACATATTACATCATTCATGACATGGTCAGTGACATCACTGATGACATCACTGATGACATCTCAAATGACATCACTGATGACATCACTGATGACATCTCAAATGACATCACTGATGACATCAATGATGACATCTTAAATGACATCACTGATGACATCACTGATGACATCTCATTTGACATTACTGATCACATCACTGATGACATCATTAATGTGATTATACGATGAACCTCTTCAGACTCTGATATAACCTTAGATACACTCAGTGTAAACAGACACTCACAGACTGTCACTCATCCATGGAGTTACTCACACACCTAGTCAGTCATGCAAAGAATCAATCACACCTCCATTTCCTCAACTATACAGTTATACACATCTTACTTATTCAAACATATACTAACGCACAAGTTACTACTTGTGTAACGATATATCTGTAAGAGACATTAGTTAGTGATAGATTCCTTACCTTAGAATATCCCCAGGCGTCAGACTGGATCCGGAAATTTTTGCGTAGCAATACCCCTGCGCGCTGTTAGGCGTCGTCTGCGGCTCCGCGTCCGTCGTCGGCGTCGTGAGCGCCGGGATGACGTCATCGGAGTATATAGACGGCGCCCATGCGCGCTGACGTCAGTTCTGATAACACAGCTTTTCCGCGCCAGATACGCAGAGCCATGATAGAACTAACACTGGTGCCATGAAACTAGGGCCCTGAAAGGGGATGACCTTAACCCTAAATATCGGTTCGCAGAACGGGGAGGATGGGAGGGCGGTAAGGAATCTATCACTAACTAATGTCTCTTACAGATATATCGTTACACAAGTAGTAACTTGTGCATCTGAAAGAGACACGTTAGTGATAGATTCCTTACCTTAGAATAGATACCCCAGCAATACCAACCCCGGTGGTGGGTCTGCGAACCAATATCACACCAGAAAGTCCTGGAGGACGGAACGGCCAAAGAAGCCATCCCTCCGGACTTGGCTGTCCAGGCAGTAGTGTCTTGCGAACGTGTGCAGCGAGGCCCACGTGGCTGCCTGACAGATGTCCTGCAGGGGGACACCGCGGCCCAGGGCAGTTGTCGTTGCCGTGGCCCTAGTGGAGTGAGCCCGCAATCCAGCCGGGGGCTCCTTCCTCGCCATGGAGTAGCATGCTTGGATGCACAAGATGATCCACCTGGAGATGGTCCTCTTGTGTACAGCCTTTCCCTTCTTCGCGCCCACGTAACCAACGAAGAGTTGGTCATCCACCCGGAATTGGCGAGTGCGGTCCAGGTAGTAGGAGAGCGCACGTTTTGGATCCAGACGGTGGAGCCTCTCTTCCTCTTTCGAGGGATGCGGAGGCGGAAAGAAGGTGGGCAAGGTGATGGACTGCCCGATGTGGAAGGCCGTGACAACCTTGGGCAGAAAGGAAGGTCGTGTACGCAACACCACCTTATCCGGATGAACAGACAGGAAAGGCGGAGAAGAAGAAAGAGCCTGGAGCTCACTCACCCTCCTGGCAGAGGTGATGGCAACCAGGAAGGCCGTCTTCAGCGTAAGGAGGCGAAGAGGACAGTTATGAAGTGGCTCGAAGGGAGCACACATCAGATAGGTGAGAACAAGGTTCAAGTCCCACTGGGGCATCACGAAAGGAACAGGAGGGAACATGTGTGTGATGCCCTTCAGAAATCTACTCACTATAGGGGACTTGAACAAAGAAGGCTGATCAGGTAGCCTCAAGAAGGCCGAAAGAGCAGAGAGGTACCCTTTAAGAGTGCCCAGAGCAGAGCCCTGCTGGGCAAGGGAAAGAAGAAAGAGCAGCACTTCCGAAAGGGGTGCAGAGAGGGGGTCCACAGCCTTTGCTGCGCACCATGCCACAAATCTATTCCACCGGCAGGCGTATACCGACTTTGTGGAGGGACGCCTGGCTGCCAGAATGATGTCACAGACTTCGGGAGGCAAGTCAAATGGCCTCAACTGCCGCCGCTCAATCTCCAAGCTTGTAGGTGGAGACTGGACAGGTTCGGGTGCAGGACCGTCCCCTGCTGCTGCGACAGAAGGTCCTCCCGAAGAGGCAGACGAATCGGGGGATCGACTGACATGCTGAGTAGCTCGGGATACCAGTATCTTCGAGCCCAGTCCGGAGCCACAAGGATAACTTGGGCCCGGTCGCGCTTGATCTTCTTCAGCACTCTGGGCAGAAGTGGTATAGGCGGAAAGGCGTACAACAGGCCGCAGCTCCACTCGCGACGAAAAGCGTCTCCGAGCGAGTGCCGCCTTGGAAACTCCAACGCGCAGAACTGCTGACATTGCGCGTTCTCTTCTGTGGCGAATAGATCTAACCAAGGCTCTCCCCACTGTCGAAAGAGACCTTGCGCCACGTCCGAGTTCAGACGCCATTCGTGATCCATCATGCACCGGCGGCTGAGTTCGTCCGCCCTGGCATTCAGAGAACCTGCCAGGTGTTGAACCACCAGAGTCACGCCCTGATGTTCCAGCCACTGCCAGAGGCGCAGAGCCTCCTGGCAAAGGGTCCACGACCCCACACCGCCCTGTTTGTTGCAGTACCACATGGCGGTGGTGTTGTCGGTGAACACTTGCACCACGCTCCCCCTGACAGAGGGGAGGAATGCCTTCAGTGCAAGACGAATCGCCCTCAGCTCCAGAAGGTTGATGTGGAGCCGGGACTCCGCCGGAGACCAGAGGCCTCTGATCTCCGCCTCTCCCATGTGGCCTCCCCAGCCCTGGAGGGACGCGTCCGTCACAACTACGTGCTCCGGCTGGGGTAGAGAGAGGGGTCTGCCACTGACCCAGTCGCGGTCCGTGAGCCACCACTGCAGTTGTCTCGCAGTGCCCTCTGAGATCAGGACATGATCGGACAGGTTGCCCTGATGCTGGGCCCACTGAAACTTCAGGTCCCACTGCAGAGCCCGCATCCGCCACCTGGCGTGACGCACCAGAAGGATGCAGGAGGCCATCAGTCCCAGAAGCTGCAGCGTCAACCTGACCGAGACCCGGGATAACGGCCCGAAGACAGGAATCAGGGCCTGAATATCCCGAACCCGCTGCTCGGGTGGGTAAACCCGAAACTGCGCCGAGTCGAGAACCGCTCCGATGAAAAGGAGCTTCTGAGAGGGACACAGGTGTGACTTCGGCACATTGATGGAGAACCCCAGCAAGTGCAGGAGGTCGGCCGTAGTCTGGAGGTGGCTGACGACTGTCTGGGGCGAGCCCGCCTTCAACAACCAGTCGTCGAGGTAGGGGAAGACTGACACCCCTTGCCTGCGCAGATGGGCTGCGACCACCGCCATCACCTTCGTGAACACCCGTGGGGCGCTGGTAAGGCCGAAGGGGAGCACGGTAAACTGAAAGTGCTCGTGGCCTACCGTGAACCGCAGGTAACGCCGGTGGGCCGGCAGGACGGGGATGTGGAAATAGGCGTCCTGCAAGTCCAACGCTACCATCCAGTCTCCTGGGTCCAGGGCAGCCAGGACCTGAGCCAAAGTGAGCATCTTGAACTTCTCCGTACGGAGGAAGCCGTTCACGTTCCGCAGATCCAAGATAGGGCGTAGGCCCCCTTTGCCCTTCTTGGGTACCAGAAAGTAGTGGGAGTAACAGCCACGACCTACTTCTGGCCCAGGAACGCGCTCGATGGCCCTCTTGGCCAAGAGGGCCGAAACTTCCTCTTGCAGAAGTCGCAAGTGATCCCCCGACACACGGTGGCATTGAGGTGGCATGGATGGAGGGGAAGACTCGAAGGGGAGGGAGAAACCCCTTCGGACAATTTGCAGCACCCACCTGTCCGAAGTGACTGTATGCCAGTGGGAGAGGTGATGGCGAACCCTGCCTCCCACAGGCGTCACATGGGCCTGAAAACTCGGACTAGGAAGGTTTTGAGGCGGGGGCTGCTGAGGGAGGTGTGGACTGGCCTCGCCGCTGGCCCCGACCACCGCCACGGCGGTTCCCACGGCCGCCACCGCGTTGCTGAACATTCTGCGGCGCGTGGCCGACGGTCCGTGGTGGGGCGCCCCTTCCGTGGCCACGAAAGGAGCGAAAGGCACCCGATTGCTGGCGTGGGGCCGCAAGGCCCAAGGACTTGGCCGTGGCCCTGGAGTCCTTAAAACGTTCCAGCGCATGGTCTGCCTTGTCGCCGAAGAGGCGACGGCCATCAAACGGCATGTCCAGGAGAGTGGCCTGGACATCGGCCGAGAAATTGGCGGACCTCAACCAGGCGTGGCGTCGAACCGCCACTGTCGTTGCCATCGCCCTGCCCAGTGAGTCCGTGGTATCCAGCCCACACCGGATGGAAAATCGTGCCGCATCTCGGCCGTCCGCAAGGGTTTGGCTGAGTTTAGCCCTGACCTCCTCAGAGCATTGTGGCAGCACCTCCGCAACCGTGTCCCACAGAGTGTGGGTGTAGCGGCCCAAGAGACAGTTGGTGTTCACTGACCGGAGCCCCAGGCTCACAGACGAGAAGACCTTCTTCCCGAACTGCTCATATCTCTTGGATTCCCGATCGGGCGGGGCCGTCGGGAATGCGGTCTGGGAAGTGGAGGCCTGGATGACCAGGCTCTCGGGGGTGGGGTGGGTGGACAAAAAGCAAGGGTCGCCCGGTGCCGGGCGGTAGCGTCTGGCCACGTTCCTATCCACAGGGGGACCTGTGGCGGGCTTGGACCAAGTGCCCAGCAGAACGTCACACAAGGCCTCATTGAACGGCAGAAGGGGCTCCGCGGAGCCGGACTGCTGTTTGAGCACCTCAGTGAGGAGATTAGTCCTCACGGCCGCGACGGGGAGCTCAAGGTTTAGGGCCTTAGCTGCCTTCGTCAACACTACACTGTAAGCAGAACCCGCCTCCGAAGCCACAGTCGGGGGCGACGTAAATCCAGTGTCTGGCGATGTGTCAATACCACTGGCCTCCCCAAGCTCAAATGTCCAGTCCTGATGAGACTGGCAATCACGTGCCAGAGGGTCCTCGGACCCCTCCCACTGCTCCTCGTCACCCAGCTCCTGGAAACCAGGATGAACAGCCAGGGCCTCCTCGTGGAGATAGAATTCTCCGACGGCCGACGGAATCGGCGCCCAGCGGCGCCCTTCCGACGCCTGAGGCGGACCGTAGGAAGCATTGGGGTCGGCAACCACCACGGCTGCCGGGGACGACACCTGAAGGGACGGCGCCGGTGAGGTCGTAAGGTCGACCGGCGAGGTCCCGGATCCGGAGCCGGATCCAGCGAGGTCGCGCGGCGCCGGGACCGAAGTCGCCAGCGGCGCCGGGCCCGAAGAACCCGACGTCGTCGGGGCCGAAGCGCCCGACCCGGAAGGACCTCCAGACGGAGCCGATCGGCCCGAAGGCGCCACGGGAACCGACTGAGGAGGGAGGGCCCTCATGGCCATGAGGTACCTCTCGACCTCCTCCTGCGACGCGCCGTGCCCAGGGACCCGAAGGTGTGGGGCAGGCGGCGACGCTTGCGACTCCCGCGGAGCCGCGTGGGCGGTGTCGCCCGAACCCCCGGCCGCATCGAGCGAGCGTCGGGGCGGGTCGGAGGACCGATGGTGTCGCTCCGACCTCTCATGCCTCTTACCTGAGGACTTGGATCCAGACGATCGGTGACCACTCCCGGAGCGTCGATGACTCCGACCTCGCGACCTGTCCCTCGACCTCCCGTGGGACCGGGACCGGGACCTGGAGCGGCGCGGGGCCGACTGCCTCAGCTCGAGACGCTTGCGGGACCGCTCCCGCCTAGCCTTCGACGTCAGGGCCCGGCAGTCGTCACAGGTTCGATCGTCGTGGTCGAGGCCTAAGCACTTCAGGCACCGGCGATGGGGGTCCGTGACCGACATGAGTCGGCCGCACTTCGAGCAAGGCTTGAACCCGGGCATCCCTGGCACCGATAGTCGAGAATCGACTAAGTAGAGGATCAAAAAGATCAAAAAAGTTTTCAGTCAAAAAGTGACTGGGGGTAGAGCTTCTTCCGGATCTGCGCTAGCTGGCGCGGAAAAAAGAAGAACTGACGTCAGCGCGCATGGGCGCCGTCTATATACTCCGATGACGTCATCCCGGCGCTCACGACGCCGACGACGGACGCGGAGCCGCAGACGACGCCTAACAGCGCGCAGGGGTATTGCTACGCAAAAATTTCCGGATCCAGTCTGACGCCTGGGGATATTCTAAGGTAAGGAATCTATCACTAACGTGTCTCTTTCAGATACATATTTACTCCCTTATACAATCCCTGATACAAGTTCACAATGATCCATACAGCCACTCACACATTCACTGGCTCTTATGCACAGTTATTTATATATGTCAACTCTCACAACATGTACTGTGTTTTACATATGTACTTACTTTGACATGTAGCACTGAGATATCCATTCACTCACCAATACACTCATGCACACAGTCAACCGCCCATACAGCTGTTTCCACATGCACATTTGAACCCATACATCTAGTGAATCAACTGCTCACACATCTATGCACAGAGTCATACACCTACCCGCCACCCCCACACACACTCAGTCTCCCATACAAATACTTGGGCAACCAATCAATAACCCATATAGTTACTCATATAGCTACTGATCAACACATGCAGCAGTTTACAGAACAACAGACATAATGATGCACAAATTAAGACAGTTTAGTCACTAACCCATGCACTCAGTGAGACACATTTAATCACTCACTTATACAGTCAGTCATGCACCTACTAAATCCTTCATCCAGACACTTATACATCCACTCATTCTTCAATATGTAATACATATTTTAACTTTACAGAAACATACAGTCACTGGATAATGTCATCAGTGATGTCATCAGTGATGTCATTTGAGATGTCATCAGTGATGTCATCAGTGATGTCACTGACCATGTCATGAATGATGTAATATGTGACATCATCAGCAGTGGATTGCGGGTGCGCAATATATAGTTAGCGCAACTAACTATATATGCGAATTTCAATGGTTTTATGCGAGTAAAATAAGGTTTTGTAAATGCTAATCCCTAACTATATATGGTCTATAACCTATGGTTTTTTCAGTGAATTTTCAAGGTTTTGTAAATGCTAATCCCTAACTATATATGGGCTAAAACCTATGGTTTTTTCATTGAATTTCAATGGTTTTTTAATAGCAAATATCAAAAGCTGTCAAATGTCAAGTACGTGATAGGTAAAAACATTTTCGTGTTTATGCACGCTGATGTGCTTTGAACGCTGCCCCCTCCCCTCTTTTCTCTTAGAAGTACTCTCTCTTTGCAGATAGTGAAGGGTAGTTAACGCAGGCCTTTGCCCCCGTTGTAATCCGTCGTGCCTGCTTGTCTATCCATTTGATTGATTGTTATCCAAGCATTTACTATTTTAGAATTTATTCTCTTTGGTTCATTCTCTATTTACTAACAAGCACAAAGCCGCAATACTCTGTTTAGTCTTTGCAGATAGTGAAAAATCGTGTAAAAAAAAAAAAAATCGAGCAAAATCAGTAGGCCACTAATGGGATCTCTTTTTGACCTCGCTAAAATAGAAACATTAGGAACAACCCTTCATGAGAAATACGAAACTAGTGAGATGAACTGAGCTCCACACCATGATGGCTGCAAGACAACTCGGCTCCGCCACCCACCCCGCCCAAAATAACGATAAACTCTATGCAAATATTATAAATATATACAACACACCAGCAAAGTAACAGGGTAAAACATTTTATTAAATAACTATTTACATAACTATTTTATACTTTTTGTTGCCTGATCCGGCTAGCTCAATCGATCGAGCATGAAACTCATGCACTCTGATAGCAAGCTTTGCTGCTGATGCTATGCAAACAAAAACTGGTTTTCAGTTTGTACTTTCTTCAAGATTTTTCATCCAAGGCTGGTTGAGAGTTTGTAGAACGATGGCTTCAGATTTTCAACATACGGTGTGGTGGCGCGGAGGGGGCGCTTGGCTCCTGCCCCCTCCCCAAGTCGTGTTGCCCTGGTGTGGCCTAAGATCGCCCCCGACATAGGCGGCCGGCTCCCGGGGTCCGGCGGAACTTTTTGCCTTTTGATGACTCTTCCATTCTGGACCTTATCCCACAATCCGTTTGACCTGAAGACACGCTGTAGTGGGGCGCCCCTTTACCGTTTCAGTTGCCATTCCGCCCGCTTTTGCTACACTGTGCCTCTTCCGCCATGCAGCTGTTTACTGCCCGCTCTTGCGACTACAGCGTCTCACTCACCATGTAGTTGAGTTGCTCCCGCTCTTGCGATGCAGCTATAGGCGGCTGCCACAGGACTCTCAAAATGGCGGCCGCCTCTTCAGATTTGGGCGTGGTCCACTAAAATGGCCATGGGACACCTTGGAACTCGGACGCTTGTCTGCTAGGGCTTGGGCCCCATTCTCGAAAGCGTCCACTGAGCCTTGAAGATTCTACAAAAGTCTTGGGGGCCCCGACTCCCGCAGGCTTCTGGTGGGGAGCGGCTGCCATGATTGCTCGTGGAATGGCCACGACTGAGATACGAGATGGTGGTGCTCTCATGCTAACGCCAGCTTCAGTCTGAAACATCCAGAAACACTGTAGACAACCAATTCGATCAGTTCCGGTAGCGCCCTAACGTGACCCGGTAGGGAAGAACTTGCCCTCCCCTCTTTGACTGATGGTTCTTGTTGCCTGTCCCTTCTGTTGTCATTTAACAGAACTTTTTAGACTGCTGAAAGGGGTTGTGTTCCGACCGCTGGTTGGTGGAGACATTTTGACTATATTCTGGACCTACGTTGTCGCGTAATGCGTTATATGACACGCCGCGTTAGCGCACCCGGAAGTACTCCAGTGCGCGAAGCGCAGCTTCCCGGAAGGGATCTGGGGCGCGGCGCGCAGCGCGTAACGTAAGCATAACAGGTCATGTGACTTGTTAATAAAACTTTTCATTGGTTCATTTTACTTTTGTTATTCTAATGATGAAAGGCTTGGTCATATGACCTAAAAATTACGCTTTTTATTGCTTTCGAACATTATTTTTTCTTAAACATATATGTTATAATGTTCCAGGCTAATGTATTTTCCCGGAAAATTTACAACTGTCCTGCAAGTAAAATATATTCCTTTTTCTAGAAAAAGGGCGTTTCTTCGTCCCATGACGGAACCGTTAAGCAAAAGATGCTCGGCCTGCTGTCTTAGTCGCCGATACGCCTGAATATCAGATTCTTATCGATCACTTTATGTTGCAGGAGTAAAAAACACAACAGCCCTTGACCATTTATCTTTACTGCGTTCCTGCGTATTATACCTTTTATCCGTCATTGGACTGCTTTATTTCACTTGCCTTTTACTGATTCGAAAACAGTGACTAAAATTAAAAACTTTACCAATGTAAATACTACTACCATGTTTTGTTTTAAAAACCTTTATTGTGAAAATGTCAGTATACAAATACGGGCCTATAACCACGTGGGCCGGCCACGGAGCAAACTGGAATCGTATATGATGAGGAGACATTTACACTGTAGAGGAACGCAACGAGCGGGCCATTAGGTTGCAAGAACTAAGGTGTCTAACAGTTGCGGAATCGGTGGACGTACATTTTGTAATTAAAATACGACAGGGCCACTTACAATAAAATTATCTAGATATACATTTGCGGGCAAGTACCATGGGTGACGTTAATTCAAACTTTCAATAGTACAGTAATCAATAACACATCAGAACTTAATATCAATAGGGATGTCGAAATATTCAATCAATTCTCGTTCCCGCCCGCCATGTGCTTCAAAACTGCATACGTATCTCGTGATATCAAGGTTGTGCAACCAGTACACAACAAGGAGTTACAAGTCCGATTTATACCGGCACCATTTTGGGCGAGGCCGGGCAGGTCCAGGATATAGTCAAAATGTCTCCACCAACCAGCGGTCGGACCAGAACCCCTTTCGGCAGTCAAAAAAGGTTCAGTTAAATGACAACAGAAGAGATAGGCAACAAGAACCAACAGTCAAAAGAGGGGAGGGCAAGATCTAAAGCCATTGTTCTACAAACTCTCAAGCAGACTTGGATGGAAAAATCCTGAAGAATGTACAAACTGAAAACCATTTTTTGTCTGTATAGCATCACCAGCAACGCTTGAGTCAGCTTTGTGTGAAGCCGCCATTTTGATTCAATCAATAGCGTCCCCCTGCACACATTCAGGGACCTGGTCGTGTCTAAAGGTCAAACGGATTGTGGGACAAGATGCAGAAAGGAAAAGGAAAAAAGTTCCGCCGGACCATGGGAGCCGGCCGCCTATGTCATGGGCGATCTTTGGCCACACCAGGGCAATAGTGAAGCTGCAGCAGGAGCAGATAAGCTTCAGACAGTGTTACAAGCGCTGCTCAGAACTCTCAACTATGACACCACCTCCGTGCCATCCGGATCTTGGCGCCTTGTGCTGGTTCCGACCTATTCACACATCGGTCCGCTACTGACACCACCTCATAGGCCAACGGGACACCCCACGCCGACTTTCGGCGCAGCATTGTAGGATGGCCACACCAGTGCGGCAACTTGCTAGACACCACCTCGGTGCCATCCAGATCTCGGCGCGTTGTGCTTCCTTCGGCCTACTGTAGCCGCAAGTGCGGACGCAACTCAGCTGGATAGCGAGCGAAACACCAAGGGGCGCCCCACTGCAGCCGAGGAGCCTCCATCTTGGGGGCGACGCACAGCATCACATTGCTTTCTCAAACAGCCCCCACTGACTGACGCGACCTCACAGGCCAACGGGGCGCCCCACGCCGACTTTCGGCGCAGCATTGTAGGATGGCCACACCAGTGCGGCAACTTGCTGGACACCACCTCGGTGCCATCCGGATCTTGCCAAGCGTTGTGCTGCCTTCGGCCTACTGTAGCAGCAAGTGCGGGCGCAACTCTGCTGGACGGCGAGTGAAACGGTAAGGGGCGCCGCACTGCACATCAGGTGCCTCCACCTGGGGAGGCGAGAGAGGCCAGTTTGCGCCACCTCCCCCCCCCCCCAGGCACCCCACGCCGACTTTCAGCGCAGCATTGCAGGTTGGCCACACCAGTGCAACTTGCTGGACACCACCTCGGTGCCAGCCGGATCTCGGCGCGTTGTGTTGCCTTCGGCCTATTCGCACATCGGTCCGCTACTGACGCCGCCTCACGTGCCAACGGATTTTCTACGCTTTTTATAGCAGCACGTAACGTAAGCATAACAGGTCATGTGACTTCTTTATAAAACTTTTCATTGGTTCATTTTACTTTTGGTTTCCTAATGATGGAAAGCTTGATCATATGACCTAAAAATAACACTTTTCATTGGATTAAA
The DNA here is from genome assembly GCF_964263255.1 of Lissotriton vulgaris. Taxonomy (NCBI): domain Eukaryota; kingdom Metazoa; phylum Chordata; class Amphibia; order Caudata; family Salamandridae; genus Lissotriton; species Lissotriton vulgaris. Next base: position 1,080,753,005 of record NC_141691.1, on the reverse strand, counting down.
ACATTTTTTTTTCCCAAACGATGAAAGCCCCACCTTGTTTCTAGATGTTTCAGACTGAAGCTGGCGTCAGCCTGAGAGCACCACCATCTTGTGGCTCCGTCGTGGTCATTCCGCGAGCAATCATGGCAGCCGCTCCCCACCGGAAGCCTGCAGGAGTCGGGAGCCCCAAGACTTTTGTAAAATCTTCAAGGCTCAGGGGACGTCTGAGTTCCAAGGTGTCCCAGGGCCATTTTAGTGGACCAGGCCCAAATCCGAAGAGCCGTCCGCCATTTTAAGAGTCCTGTGGCAGCCGCCTATCGCTGCACCGCAAGAGTGGGCGCAACTCAACTACATGGTGAGTGAGACGCTGTAGCCGCAAGAGCGGGCGATAAACAGCTGAATGGAGGATGAGGCACAGTGTAGCAGAAGCGGGCGGAATGGCAACTGAAACGGTAAAGGGGCGCCCCAGTACAGCAGACGAGCCTCCACCTGGGGAGACCCGTTCACGCCGCCTCCCCCCCCCCCCCCCCCCCCCCCGGGGCGCCCCACGCCGTTTTTCGGAGCAGCATTGTAGGATGCCAAAACCAGTGCGACAACTTACTGGACATCACCTGGGTGCCATCCACATCTCAGCGCGTTCTGCTGCCTTGGGACTATTCGCACAACAGACCGCCACTGACGAGGCCTCCCCGCGCACCCCCCGGGACGCCCCACGCCATTTTTCGGAGCTGCATTGTAGGATACCAAAAACCAGTGCGGCACCCAGGTAACATCACCTGGGTGCCGTCCAGAACTCAGCACGTTGTGCTGCCTTGGGACTATTCGCACAAAACACAGCTACTGACCATTGTTGCTTCTTTTTTCAAAAAAATGTTTAAATGTATTTACTGTTTTTGTTGCGTTCTATATATTTATAAGTTATTAAAGTGTTATAATCCTACTACTTTGTTGGAGTGCTATATATTTTTAATGTGACACATAATTGTAAAAACTTTGATGTACAAAGAGGCATCCCTGGAATCTTCCGCTTCAGGCTCAGTCCCACACACCCTCACAGTGAGAATCCCCTCCCCAAGCACAATACAGGATGGTTATCAGATAGTAGGAACGCGTGTGGTGTGACGGATCTCATCGGGTGGGGGCCTTGATCTACTGTAACTCCTTTGAAGAGGGGTGATTCTCTACAGCTGGGGCCATAAACTACATCTGCAGGGCTAGGTGATAGCCTGGGACCGGCCTGGACAATCGGACACAGAGGAAGAAGAGTGTCAGAGGGTGCGGTAGTGAATAGGGTGAAAGGGTGGTGTCGGGCGGGCACAGGGTGTGATTCTCAGGGAAGAGCAGCGCACATGGGAGGAGGTTTCTGGCCCATGCATGAGAGAGAGAGCGGGGGTGACCAGTGCGTGGGGGAGATGCTTGCGAGGGTGGGGAGCCATGCTGAGGATCGGCGGCGTGCAGAGAGTGAGTCTGGTCAAGGCATCTAAAATGGCTGCCGTGCTCAACAAAAGTGTGGCATTGCAAAAAAGACAAGATGGCGCAGACAATGTTTATCAATAAGGATTAATTTATAACAATTATTTTTAACAAAATATTTACTCGCAGTGACAAAATGGCGGTCAACAGTTCCTGATTTCCATCGAATCAAACGTTAACAGACGTCACGCAGCAAAAAAAAAAAAACGCTCACGCACAGCCGCTGGAAGACATGTATCAACATATATGAGCCTCCTCAGCCACCCTCAGAAAACAAAAGGGGTCAGGATACGTCTCCCGTACCCCCTTATACCTAGTAATTTAATGAAATCGAAACGCAAAATGGCGAATTCACGTTTCGCTACCAGTTTGCGACCCGGTTCGCGAACCAAGAAGCGCTTCTACCGCGAAAAATCCAATTTTTATTATTTGCCCCACGGGACCCTTTAATAACCCCAACATCATTCCTAGGGGGTCAAGAGGGGTCTACCTAGCCCCCTTTCATTAAATTCCCCCTTCGTTTTTCTCCTCCTCTTGTCTCTCGATCCTACCGACAGACAAGATGGCGGCCGCACCGGACTGTTTAGAATGTTGACAGACACCGGAGAGCCAATCAGCTTCGCTACGCAAAGCTCCGTTACGTGAAAAGTACGCAATCTGGAGCGCTATCTGGGACGCTGTCACAGATATATCTGTTTTTTAAACGTTAATTTCTCAAAATCCACTGGAGCACATATATTGAGACCCAGCAAAGGCACATCGGGCTAACAGTCCCTATAATTTGGCCGTGTTTCGTGCAAATGTATTCAGCCGTTAGTTTGCGACCCGGTTCGCGAACCGAGAAGCGCTTCTACCGTGAAAAATCTAATTTTTTTTATTTTCCCCACGGGACCCTTTAATAACCCCAACATCATTCCTAGGGGGTCAAGAGGGGTCTACCTTGCCCCCTTTCATTAAATTCCCCCTTCGTTTTTCACCTCTTCTTGTCTCTCGATCCTACCGAGAGACAAGATGGCGGCCGCACCGGACTGTTTAGAATGTTGACAGACACCGGAGAGCCAATCAGCATCGCTTCGCAAAGCTCCGTGACGCGAAAAGTACGCGATCTGGAGCGCTATCTGGGACGCTGTCACAGATATATACATTTTTTAAAACATTAATTTCTCAAAATCCACTGGAGCACATATATTGAGACCCAGCAAAGGCACATCGGGCTAACAGTCCCTACAATTTTGCCAAGTTTCGTGCAAATCCATTCAGCCGTTCGAGCTAAAAGTGAGGCCAAACGCCCTATGGAAATTAACATGGGAAAAAACGCGTTTTGGGACCCCCCTTTTTTCTCGGCACCCCCTTGACGGACCCCCCCCCCAAATTTTCAGGGGCTGCTCAGAAACAAAATGTGCCATTTTCCTGAAAATTTCAGCCGATTCCGTCCACAAACGCCAAAGTTATTAGACATAGAATTTTCAAAAGTTCCATAGAGAAATAATCCTAACTATAGCCAGTAGGTTATATATATATATATTACCTACTGGCGGTCGCCAGTAGGTATATATAGTTAGGATTTTTTCCCTATGGGATTTCTGAAAATTCTATGTCTAATAACTTTGGCGTTTGTGGACGGAATTGGCTGAAATTTTCAGGAAAATGGCACATTTTGTTTCTGAGCAGCCCCTGAAAATTTGGGGGCGGTTCGGCAAGGGGGGGCCGAGAAAAAAGGGGGGTCCCAAAACGCGTTTTTCCCATGTTAATTTCCATAGGGCGGTTGGCCTCACTTTTAGCCCGAACGGCTGAATGGATTTGCACGAAACTTGGCAAAATTGTAGGGACTGTTAGCCCGATGTGCCTTTGCTAGGTCTCAATATATGTGCTTCAGTGGATTTTGAGAAATTAACGTTCAAAAAAAGATATATATCTGTAACAGCGCTCCGGGCTGCGCTCCGGTTCGCGTACTTTTCGCGTAACGGAACTTTGCGATGCGAAGCTGATTGGCTCTCCTGTGTCTGTCAACATTCTAAACAGTCCGGAGCGGCCGCCATCTTGTCTCTCGGTAGGATCGAGAGACAAGAGGAGGCCAAAACAAAGGGGGAAATTACCATAAGGGGGCATAGTAGATCCTCGTTGACCCCCTAGGTTTTATGTGGAGGTTTTAAAAGGGCCCAGCAGGGCAAAAAAAAAAAATTTTTTTTTTTTTTTTGCGTGGTGAGCGCCTAGTCCGCGAACCGGAAAGCGTTCTGGGCAGCGTACTATAAGGAAAAAAGAATGATAGACTTTTCAAATACTGTATGTTAATTGTTTGTTGTTTTTGTTGATTATTTTTTTTAATTTTTTTTAAGCACTTATTTTTTATTTTGATTGTGTTTCATAATTTATTAAACTTTCTAACATTTCATTGTCAGAAATTTCATATTTGTCATTGAATATATTTTGAAGTCTATGAGGGTGTAAAATGTCCTCATTGTTAAGCAGGTTATCCACTGCTTCCACACATTGAAGTAGTTCCTGGTCCCTACTTTCATCCATAAATTCATTTTGATTTTCATCAATGTTTCCTTGGCTGCTCTCTTCCAGTACAATTTTAAATTGAACTTGCTGCTCGCTTTCCATTTTGCCTGAAATTTGGATTAAAAAAATATATTTTACTAGAGATAGGGCACTGTTGGGATTAATTTTAGATAGGCAGTTTTTATCAGTGAATTTATCTTTTGGCAGTGTATAGTATCAGAGTGGAAGTAGGACTATAAAAAAGTGTATGTGATTTAACCAAGAGAAGCCTAACTCCATAACTATAACAGAGAAGTCTATCTAAATCTATAACTACTACAGAGGGATAGTATATAACTATCAGAAAAAGTTTACCATATTAAGTTATAGTGCACAATATACTTCAGTTTTAAAAATAACAACTTACCTTCACAAACAAGTTGAAGTGTTTACTAACAATTCAAATGTGATGTACAACAAGAAGTAGCAGTCAAAATGGCTGTGTTTCCTTCTCTTCCTTTATATATATTCAGGTATTTAACCAATCAAATGTCAGGTAATAAAAGTAGAAAATGAAAGTAACATTTTCATTGGTTGTCAATTCCAACACTTCAGATGTGTTTTGTGAAGTAATTTACCTCACGGTATTTAGAGAGGTCTACAGGCTTAATGGCTAAATGGAATTTCAATCAAATTTGTGAAAATGAAAGGGATTGTTATGTAGTATGAGCTAATGTATATTTGGTGAGAGTGTCTCCAGTCGTTTTTCTGTGAATTACTTTCCCACCTTTTTTATTGGACCGCTTCCCGGTATGCGTCCCGGTCCGCGAACCAGCAGCGTAACGGGAGTCCACCATTTTGTGTTTCGTTCGAATTAAGATACAAGATGGAGGGCAAATAATGTTCAGAATGGGTAGAAGGGGGCACGGTAGATGTATCTTGACCCCCTAGGTTTTCTGAGGGTGGCTGAGGAGGACCATATGTGCGGGAAAAAAACATTTTTTTTTTAAATTTTGCGCGGTTAGCTTCCGGTTCGCGTACCGGGTAGCGCTCTTGGAGCGTAGTTTGATGAAATTTAGAGAAAAAAGTTAGAGAAAAATAATAATTGTGAGTGATCAGATGTAGGGTAGCTCTGAGAAGAGCTTTTGGGTTTATGGTACATTTTGGTACTTATAAGTAGGTACCAATGCACAGTCTTTAATTCAAAATGAAAATTCTGTTGCCCTCATCTGAGAAGTGAACTCCATCTCCTCTGTAGATATCTTGCATGTAGTAACGCAAGTTATTGTTGTACATGGAGCCCATTCCATGGTCTCTCATGTAAGCTGAAACAGATTTGTTTACATGCTTCCTCGACTTCTCAATTTGTGGACAAAATTGGTTGGACCACCTCCATTTCTGTCTTTGGCATATATTGGAATATACCAAGGCAGTTTGAGGAAAAAGTGCCATTAATTGCTCAAAGGTGTCCTTTAAAAGCATTTCCAGACCTACCCCAGTCAAAGTGCCCAAATCATTACCTCCACAGTGCACAATTAACAGGTCAGGTTTTGGCAAATGCATAAAGGTTTTCACCAATGGTATCAATTGGTGACATTTTAATCCTCTTTGGCCCAACCACTTAATTTCCACATCTTGTAAATTGAGGTTAGGTAAATTTCTGTTCTCAGCATACCTTTGAGCCCAGTAGATGTAACTATGTCCAACAATCCAGACATTAAACATGGTGAGAGAAGGTTGGGCTGCAGTCAGATGAAGTGTGGTAATGAAAGGGCAGTTGAAACAGTAGGAGTTTGTAAAAAAAAAAAAACTGTGGATTTCCAGTGCTAATGATTCATTAGCAGTGATTGGTGCATTTCCATTTCTAAAAACAGAAAGTTAGGGTGCATGGATGTGTTCTTTGAAAGATGTAATTTGAATGGTCAAGGAAAAAACATTTAATGAAAGATTGCACTGGATACGCAGGTGCACTGAGAGTTCAGAGTTCAATTGAAACATTGTTGTGTGAACTTGCAAACATGAGAGGTCTTTCAGGAGGTGGTTGCTAAGCAAAAAAGGCAGAGAGGGGAAGGGTTTTGATTTGAAAAAAGTGAGGGAAGAGTTATGATTGGCTAATATGAGAGATATGTGTAATGAATATCAGCATTTCTGTGCTTTCTATAGCTGCAGCCTCTGGAGTGCATCCTCTTTGTTCTGCTGAAGACAATTTGGAATATTTCTGAGACTGTTTTGAAACTCAAAAAGTATTTGCTAAGGTGAGAAAAGATTTATTTAATTTAGATAGAGAATAGTATGATTTAAGGAGAAAATGATGAAGAAAGCTGTGTTTTTAAAATGTGGCTTTGTCTCAAGTGATATACAAATAGATTTTGTTTCTTTGAGAAATTGTAATTGCATATTCGGTGTAGCATTCTGGCATGCAGTAACACAAGTTATTGTTGTACATGGAGCCCATTCCATGGTCTCTCATGTAAGCTGAAACAGATATGTTGTGTTTAAAAACGATTTTTGAAAACAATTACATTTCTGGATATGTACTGCTAGAGCTTCATAGGTTGTTTGGGTCATATTTATAAGGCATTTGAGTGTCTCTGATGTTATTGTTCCCATTTTAATTGAAGAGCTTTCTTCATGGGGCTAGTTTCTTGTAAATACGCTCCCACCTGTGCTTGGTAAATTTAGATTTTGATTATGGGAGTTACATAGCCATGTTAAAAATGTCCCAAAAGTGGTGCAAGGGCATTCAAAAAAACGCTTTCATGTGTCTTAAGGACATTTTTAGTCATTTCCTCTTGAATGTAGGTATACAATTGATTTATATGCTGTGTTTAAAAATGATTTTTTGAAATCAATTACATTTCTGGATATGTACTGCTAGAGCTTCATAGGTTGTTTGGGTCATATTTATAAGGCATTTGAGTGTCTATGATGTTATTTTTCCCTTTTTAAATGGAAAGCGTTCTTCATGGGGCAAGTTTCTTGTAAATACGCTCCCACCTGTGCTTGGCAAATTTAGATTTTGATTATGGGAGTTACATAGCCATGTTAAAAATGTCCCAAAAATGGTGCAAGGGCATTCAAAAAAACGCTTTCATCAGTCTCAAGGACATTTTCAGTCATTTCCTCTTGAATGTAGGTATACAATTGATTTATATGCTGTGTTTAAAAACGATTTTTTGAAATCAATTACATTTCTGGATATGTACTGCTAGAGCTTCATAGGTTGTTTGTGTCATATTTATAAGGCATTTGAGTGTCTATAATGTTATTTTTCCCTTTTTAAATGGAAAGCATTCTTCATGGGGCAAGTTTCTTGTAAATACGCTCCCACCTGTGCTTGGCAAATTTAGATTTTGATTATGGGAGTCACATAGCCATGTTAAAAATGTCCCAAAAATGGTGCAAGGGCATTCAAAAAAACGCTTTCATATGTCTCAAGGACATTTTCAGTCATTTCCTCTTGAATGTAGGTATACAATTGATGTATATGCTGTGTTTAAAAACGATTTTTTGAAATCAATTACATTTCTGGATATGTACTGCTAGAGCTTCATAGGTTGTTTGGGTCATATTTATAAGGCATTTGAGTGTCTATGATGTTATTTTTCCCTTTTTAAATGGAAAGCGTTCTTTATGGGGCAAGTTTCTTGTAAATACGCTCCCACCTGTGCTTGGCAAATTTAGATTTTGATTATGGGAGTTACATAGCCATGTTAAAAATGTCCCAAAAATGGTGCAAGGGCATTCAAAAAAACGCTTTCATGTGTCTCAAGGACATTTTCAGTCAATGAGGAAACACAGGTGATGTAATTCTGAAATGAGGAAAAGAAACTCCAAATTTTTCAATTACATCACTAGTGTTTCCTAAGTTTATGAATGACATTGTGCAGATGAAGTTTAGGTCTGACCACAGATTCAAAAGAGGTATGCCCTTTGTTCAAGAGTGAAGTGGACATGACTTACTTCATTGGTAGGCCTTCACATGTATTATCTCCTTTGTTTTCTTCAACAAGCGAAAATCTCATCTGCAACCGTGTGTTGGCCTCACCTCAAACAAACAAAACAGGTGATGGACCGAATGTGGATCAATGACACACATTCACCCCAGTCCAAAGATCTGGGCCCAAACAAACCTCTAGATAGGCCTCACCTTATCGTCATCCTGAATCAATCATTTAAAAGGTTAGGGAGAGATTTATGATAGGTGTATGCCTGTTTTGTACCACTGTGCGTCACTTTTGGGACGCAGTGGTGGTGCAAAAGATTTGCTATGTTAAATAATTAGTAGGGTGTTAAGTTTTTGATGACTGTTATTCATTTACTGTTTGGTAATAGTGGTTAATAACATTTTTTATTATATTTTTCCACAGATTCAACTGCAGATCATTTCAAAATTTGAAAAATGCCAACTAAGAATCGAATTAGAAAGGCTAGAAAACGTCAAAGACAGCAGGATCATCTATTATTGCAGCAGTCCTCTCCCAAAAAAACTTGTGAAATCACCAAGAAAGCTTCGGGTAAGAGCACGAAATCATTCATAAGAAATATTTGTAGTAAAAAAAATATTTCAACAAAAAATGTTTCAGTCCAGAAAAAGAGAAGCAATTTAAATGGAAAGGAAAGACCAATCAAAAATGTTACTGCTAGAGCAAGAGATAACTCTGTGCATGATAGTAGAAGGAAACAACAGTTTAGGGACATTCGAAAACGAATGTTCCGCAACAGGATAATAGTTAATTTATTAAAAAATATTAAGAAAGGCCAACAGAAAGTGGCATTTTATAAGAAGAAGAAAAATGTAGAGAAAATTATTGATCATGCTTTCGAAATTAAGCGAAAGTTATTTATTTTGGTAATCAATAGAATTAGGAAACTAAACAAGGTAATTACTGATTTCAAATCAAATAGTAGATGGAAGAGAGTAGTAAATCGTAGTAACTTTTGTGAAGTTTTTTCCGGAGAATGGATGCATAGTTCAAGTTGTGAGGCATTTTTTAATGAGGAGAGTTATTTTCAGGATAATGATTTGGTGTTTGCAGTTGACACCAGTGGTCGAGCTTATGAAGTGAAGGATGGTTGTCCAGTTGAAAAAGAAAAACTTGTGACAACAGAGACAGACGAGGTGTTAGGTAATGAGGTTTTAGGAAGACGTCCTAAGGGTCCTGTGTACATTTGGAAGTGTAGTTCTATTTGCAGTGTGCGACAGGATTCCATCAATTTGCTTTGTGATTTTGTACGGACATTTAATAAGAAAAGTTTGAAGCAGAAAATGAAGTTGTTGCAAGAATTAGATCCTTGCAGAGTGAGACAAATGACAGGTTTGCGTGGTCATTCACTAGCTTGTCTTTCCAGGAGAGTATGCCAGAGTGTTTTTCATCATTTCAGGATGCTAGCAGTGCATCATAATAAAGTGAGGAAATTCGTGAGAATGTTGTATCATGCTAAGAGTCCAGCAATTATGCTTAAACAATTATGTGCTGCTCTTTTGCATGGTTCTGAAATAGATGTCAAGAATATTTGTGAAGAAATTGAGTTTTGTTACTTTGGACGTAAAGATGAGAATGTTCAAATTGACCCAGAAGTAGAGGGTAATGTTGAAGATAATGTACAGGTTTCCAGTACAGATAATTTTCAGAAGGAAATTGACACGTTTCAGATGAAATCAAGTGAGAGGCCTAATTTCATTTGTGTGTGTTGTCGACGCACTTATTACAAGAATCAGATTAAGTTAGTGGATTTATATGCAAAAAGTGAAAGGGAAAATAATAGTGAATGGAAGGATTTTGCCACATACTTGATGGTAGAAAATTATTTTGATTTGGGATCGGATCAACGTGTGTGTACTTATTGTTGTAACAAATTAAACCAAAACCAGATGCCTGCTAGGGCGGTTCATAATAATCTGGAATTGGTTGAGATTCCTTCTGAATTGAAGGATTTAAATACTTATGAATCTATTTTGATTCAAAGTATCCATCCCTTTCAGGCTATTGTAAGAATGGAGCCAAAGACAGGGAAGTTGCCTCCATCAGATTTACAGAGAGGATTAAAGGGAAGAGTTGTTTATTTGCCTCTAGATTTGAACAAAAACATTAACACAATTGGAGTAGAAAAAGTGGAAGAGGAACCTCTGGTTATCTTGGTTAATGGGGTTCCGACAAAGAATAAGAAAATATGGCAAGATTTAGTGGATGTTAGGAAAGTCAAAAAGGCAACATTGTATTTGAAGAAAAATAATAAGTACTATAAGAATGTATATGTTGCAGAAGAGGAAGTAAGTGATGAAGAGGATAGCGATTTGTGTGCTGGCCAAATTGAGAAAGTAGAGGCCTCTAAAAGTGAAGAAATATATGAACATTATAGTGTTCATCCTTTGCATTCCAAGGAAGTCATGGGGAATGCTATTGAGTTGTTTCAAATGAAACAAGCCAAAGGGAGTCCCATTAGTGTTTGGGAGGAAAGCTTGGAAGCTCGGTGTTTCCCACAGCTATTTCCCACAGGTCAAGGAGGAAGATATGATGAGCGACCTCATCAAATTCCTGCGTCTGAATACCGGACTTTACGATTGTATGCAGAAGATCCTAGGTTTCGTCAATGCATTCCCTATTTGTTTCATCTCCTGTTTGAAAGCGATCTGTCTGGACTGTCATATGCAGTGAACCACATCTTAAAAAGTGGTATACAGATGCGAAACATCTCGGCAAGTGACTTTATGCATAAAGTCAATATCCAAGACAGTATTTTGGATTCTCACCTAATTAATCTCATGGCGTGTCAGCGTGGTACTAATGAGTACTGGTACCGTCGTCATGGTGATTTAAAATGTATGCTGAGGAACTTAGGAACTCCAACATGGTTCCTCACTCTGAGCTGTGCCGAGTATGGCTGGGAAGACTTACTTGAATTTCTACGAGAGGCAAATGGAAATATTGAAAACATTGAATTCAAGACACCTGGAGAACTGTGTTCTTTGGATCCAGTGAATGTATGCAGATACTTCAATCATAGATTTGAAGGTATGATGTCTTTTATCACAAATAAGAAGAATCCACCTCTTGGAGAGGTGTTGGATTTCTTCTGGAGAAAGGAGTACCAAGCAAGAGGTGCTCCTCATATACATATGCTGCTGTGGATCAAGGATGCACCTAAATTTGGAACAGATCCGGATGACTTAGTGATGAGTTTCATAGAACAGTATTCTACATGTGCTGTTCCAAACGCAACGGAGAAGAAAAGCCTAAGAGAACAAGTTCTACGTTTCCAAAGCCATCGTTGTGGAAAGTACTGTCGTGGTAAATTCAGAAACAAGGACAAATTCTACACCAAATGTCGTTTCAACTTTCCACGACAGGTGATTTCTAAAGGAAGAGTGAACAGTTTGATGTCTTCTCTGCGACATAATGTGACGAGGAAATCACCCAAAAATACATACAATTTGAAAAGGAACGAAGAGTCCAAGTACATCAACGACTACAACCCAGTGATTTTGTCCATGTGGAATGCTAACATGGATATACAGTTTGTGGCTGACAACTGTATGGCTGTGGCTCGGTATGTGACATCTTACATCACCAAAAAAGAAAAGACAGAATTGAAGGATAAGTGGGAGGATATTTCGCATGAAAAAAGCCTCAGCAAGAAGTTGTACAGTTTCAGTTTGAAGATGTTGTCGCATCGAGAAATCGGAGCTTACGAATGTTCTGACCGGTTGTCTTCAGCAAGTCTCTATGCCAATTCCAGGAGTATCGTTTGGGCGAGTCTTGGTCTTGCTGCAATGCGAAATCGAGTTCTAAAACCTGTCCGGGAAATTGAGTATTTGGCGGAAAAGGAACCAAACAGTACCGACATTTTGAAGACCAACATGTTGGATAGATATTATCCAAATCGAAGCAGTCACCTTGAGAATGTTTGTCTATATGAGGTTCTACAAAATTATATATTCAAGAGGAACATCAAAGAAGATATTGAGAAAGGAGTGTATGCTGTAATTGGAAGTGAGGGATGTCTGGTCAAGCAAAGAAAATGCCAATTAGTAAACCATCGAAAATTGAGTGGCGAATCTCCAGAAAAAAAGGAGTTTTTCTATTTAGCACTTTTGCAACTTTTCAAGCCTTGGCGTGCAGAAGAGGAACTGCTTGGAGATTTCCTCTGTTACGAAGACTCTTTCACTGCTGCTAAGGAGACCATAGAATGTCCTGCTTTTCCCAAATATCAAGAAATGTTGACTTTGGAAATTGAGCAGGAAGCAACGATTGCAGCCGAGATTGCCAGAGACAGTTCTCAGGACAGTCAGAGTTCTGTTTCATTGAGTCAGGATCCACTAGGAGAACCTATTATCGAAAATGAAGCTGCCACTGCTATGAATGAAGTGGAAAGAGCCATGGCACATGCTCAGGAGGATGCGGTTAACTTAGAAGACTTGGAAAAACAACTCAACGTTGAGCAGAGGAAAATATATGACGAAGTTACCAAGGAAATTGATCATGGATTAAGTCATGAGAAGAAAGAGTGCTCATGTACGTCGTTGAAGCCTGTCCGACTGTACGTGAGTGGAGAAGCGGGAACTGGAAAAAGTTTCCTTATTAAAGCAATTTCTTGTTATTTGCAGGAAAGGACTGAGTCATCGCTGTCTTGTGTTGTTACCGCTCCTACTGGACTGGCAGCAAATAACATTAAAGGTATTACTTTGCATCGTCTACTGATGCTGCCAGTGGAGCATGACAACAAATTACAATACCACAAGTTATCTGGGGATGCTTGTTGTGAAGTTTCAAGAGTCTTGAGGAAAATGAAACTTCTTATCATTGACGAAGTAAGCATGGTTTCCAATGTCATGCTTGCCTTTGTACATTTGAGAATGCAAGAAGTTCTTAAAACTGAGTATGATGTGTTATTTGGTGGCAAACACATTATTGTTTTCGGAGATCTTCTGCAGCTGACACCAGTAAAAGGACAACCTGTGTTCAAAATACTCACGCATGAAGATACCAGGAAGTGCCTAGGGAGCATTGGCAATGTCAATATATGGTTAAACTTCAATTATGCTGAACTGCATGAAAATATGCGTCAGGCGAAGGATGAAGATTACAAGAATATTCTACAAGATATTAGAATTGGAAAAGTGACCGAGCATGGCAAAGAAGCTTTAAATGCACGATTACTTTCAAATTTATATCCAGAACAAGACGTTGTGCCTGAGAATATTTTTCAGAAAATTACTGAGAAGAAATCCGGAATATGTTTGATGCCAACTCTTGCAGAATGTGCCATCTTCAACAACAAAATGTTGAATTTAGAAAAGCAAGAGATTGTGAAACTTGAAGCTATTGACAGAATAGAGCATATGGGATCAACAATTATTTTGTCTGAGAATTTGAAATCAAAATTGGATTCATTAGAGAAGACTATATCTAAAACAGCGGGTTTTGAAAAGACTTTGAATGTGTGTTTAAATTGCCGAATCATTTTGAGAAGGAATTTACATGTTGAAAGAGGTCTGGTAAATGGATCAATGGGTAATGTTGTTGATTTTGAGAAATACAGAAGTAGAGATGGAATTGAATTTTTAAAAATTAAATTTGATGGCATTGAGGAAGTACAGGTAATTGGTCGTTGTTCTGCTAGGTTTTTGCTTGTTAAAGACTTATATGTTCGCCGTAAACAGTTTCCTGTTTGCTTGGCATATGCGGTGACAATCCATAAATCACAAGGTTTAAGTGTAGATAGTGCATTGGTGAATATTGGAAGTTCTGTGTTCAAGGAAGGTATGGCATATGTGGCTTTGTCACGAGTGAGATCTTTATAGGGATTGTACTTGATTGATTGTGATGTCACAAACATTTGTGCGGATCTAGATTATGTTAAGGAATACAATAGGTTAAGAAAAGAGTATGCGCCACATTTGCCTCAATATCCTTTGTTTGAGAAACGTGTGGTAGGCCGGAAACAAAGAAATATCACTAATAGTAGGGAGGTTGTAGCAAAAAGCCGAAAAGTCGATGAACCGAAAATTGTAAGCAGAAAGAAAACGGATTCTGTTGAAGATGTTGTCGGTTTTCAATTTGAAAACAGTTCTGGTGTCAACTGCTATGCAAATGTAGTGGTTAATGTTCTCTTTTCACTAGAGACTTTAAAAGAACAGATTGTGTTCAATTCGGAACAAAGTTTATGCTGTTTGTTGAATTCTGTGTTAGAGAAATGTAGCACTGATCGAACAAAAGTAGAAAGTGTGTCTGAAGTTCGTTATCTGTTAGATGAATGTTCAGGTCAAACAGACTTCTCTGAAAATAATCAGCAGGATTGTCAGGAGTTTTTAATGTATATGCTTGATGTATTGCAAGATGAGGGTGTAGATGTAGATCACCTGTTTGGGCTTTCTTATCAATGGCAGCATGACTGCGAGAACTGTATGGTATCAAGTACTACTAGTGTAGACTCAGAAAGATTTATATATTTAACTTTGCCAGACAGTAAATCAGTCTCCTTTAATAAGCTAGTAAATGCAGCTGATCACAACATGGAGTGTAGCCAATGTAAATCTGAAATGATGTCAACATTATTTATACGAAGATATGGCCAGTATGTCATTTTAATGATCAAACGATGTAGGCCTGATGGATCAAAATTGTCAACTTTAATAAAAAATGTTGTTGCTTCTCAGCTGTCAATATCAGGAAGGACTTTTGTAACTGTAGCAATTATCTATCACAATGGTCCTTCAACAACATCAGGACATTACACAGCTTATTTAAAGTCTAGAAACGGCTGGTCATTCTGCAACGATTCTGTTGTAACTTTCAAAAAAAAATTGCCGTTTGACCTTAAAAATTCTTACCTGGTGTTTTTAAAACCAAAATTTTAAGGAAAGAATCTCGGGATTTCCTCTGAGGAATTGCAAAAGGTTCATGAAGTAGAGGGAATGTAAGTCTGCAATGCTGTCTAGATTATTGGTCCAAAACTTTTAATTATAATGTCATTTTAAAAATCCAACTATATAAACCTGATGCAAGTAAGTCTGCTTCATAGTAAGCAGTATCAGTGTCATAGGAAAAGTAGAACATGAGTGAGCAAGAAGGGTAAGATATTAGTAGTCCAGGATTGTGAAAGTAATCTTAAATGTTTTCTTTTTGAAAGTTGCGAAAATAGAAAATGACGGGATTTGATTACAAGAATTACAAGAGTTGTAAATCGCTGCAACATGATTTGGCCAAGTGGAAACATGTGGTAGAATGTGAGAAGTCTTTTATTGTATGTAACATATTTTTCAAAACGATGGAAGTTTTCTTTCAGAAAGTGGCGGGCTGAAAATATTTATAGCACAACAGAGTGTACGCTGTTCATAGGACATCCTTCGACGTTATGGTAAGTAAGTTAATTTTAAGGAGTTTTGAATTCAGATTTCTTATGTTGTATGGGTTTTTTAAACACAATCATTTTGATTGTGTTTTTTTTTCCCCGCTGTTACATGATGAATACCTTCAAGTCACTGATTTAAGTGAAATTTGATAGATTCTGAGAAAAGCAAAAATAAACCATTTAACATGTATAATTAATGTTCTACTTTTTGTACTTATGATATACATTTAGAAATGTGAGGTAGATATGGAGAAACTGAGGCTTCTGTAAGTGTCAAAGTTAATGCTTACAGTGCTGCACTTCTAGGTACTGTTTTTTTTAAAACTGAATAGGCCTCACCTCAAAGAAACCTCTTGAAAGGACACATCTTATTTGCATCCTGAAACAATCATTTAAAATGTTAGACACAATTTTATGATGGCTTTACATCTCTTTTGCGCTGCTATTGCATCACTATTGTGAGACATCAGCAGTGCAAAAGATGCACCATGTTCCAAAATAGGCCTCACTTCATCAGCATCAAGATACTGTTTGTTTAATATATATATCTTTAGGATTGTGTAGGGGACGTAGAGAAGCAGAGGCTTCTGTAAATGTCAAAGTTGTTGAAAAACTGTTTGTTCTTGAACCTTTTCCCTTGTCTTTTCTAATTTTTAAATACATGTTTTAATATTTTTTGAAATGTTTGTTCTCTCTTTCACAGATTGAAAGTATGAAAAAAGAATTGAAAAAGTTAACAAGAATTATAAGGTAAATGTTTTCTACTCTTTTCGTTACATTTCAATCACATTCACCTACTTTAGGGCTTCAGACTATAGAGCTTTAAACAAAGATTATTTAAATGTGCAGATTTGGAGCTGTGCCCGTGGGTTTTGGTTCAATACACAAGTGCATTGACCTAAAATGCGTGTGCACATTACCAAACCGCCGTCTGTTTCCTCAGGCGTACTCCTCCCACACCTTTGAAGTGAAGTTTAGCTTCACTATAAACGCCCCGGCTGCTTTACCTTCTCATTCTACTGTCCTCGCTTCGTCCCCTCTCCTGTCTGCCGTGTGCATTTCTCCTCTCCCCCCCTCACAGTAACGTCACTCACACACGCAACACCATTCACACACGCAACACCATTCACACACGCAACGCCACTCACACACACAACGCCACTCACACATACAACGTCACTCACACACACTATGCCATTCACACACGCAATTCATCCACGCAATGCCACTAATCCACGCAATACCACTCATCCACGCAATACCAATAATCCACACAACGCCAATTATCCACGCAATGCCTCTCATCCACACAACGCCACTCATCCATTTGCAAAACCAAACGAACAAACTCTTCTATTGTGAAACCTATTGCATTTTCAATGCTTGATTCTTTCACTTCCTTATGTATTTTGTTTTCCACAATTATATCCTTTTACTTCTCTTCTTAGGTAAATAAATCTATTAAACACCATTTCTGGTTTAAACCCTATAGCTGTCTTTCTTTTTACATCACTCTCTGTTTTCTTCTCTTGTACTTACTCCTTTATTTTTTTTTTTTTAAATTTGGGGTTAGCTCCCGGTTCGCGTACCGGCGAGCGAACCGGAAAGCGAACTAAAAAAAAACAGCTTGCCAGAGTGTTACACTTTCTAGCAATTTTTGTAAAAAGGGGAGGTAGTTCTGAAAAGAACTTTTTTTTTTTCTTTTATACTTTTTTTTCTTTTTTGAACATTATTTCATTTTTTTGTATTTTTTGAACACTTTTTTGTTTTTTTTGTTTTTTTTCAAAGGGAAAGAACAGAAAGAGGCATTGAAAATGGCTCAACAGGAGCAAAAAAAAAAATTAAAACTTCTTGCGTTTGGAACATTGGTGTTTCTCGAAAGCCAGATTAATCAATTTCACACTCATGTTAGCGCATGAAATTAGTGTTCCACAATACAAGCATGTCAGCTTCAGATGCACAAATTTTTTTTGTATGTTTGGCACTGTTTCGTTCGCCTCTGCCACTGAGAGAGAGAGATCAGAAGATGTTCTAGCCACCGAAGTTGGGGGGTTCTGTTGTAGTTCACGCATCTCTGCACGACTATAGTTGATTGGATGCCACCTCTGCATATGTTGGTGCATCGTGTGATTTCCAAAGCTGTATTTTTTATTAGTTCCCCTGGATAACTTTTCTTTGCAGATAAGGCACGTAGCATGGCGTGCATTGACTTTTTTCTCCAGGAGGAATGCAAAAAAATTGCCAGATAAAGCTTTCTTTCCGATGAGATACCCGGGGTAACTCTTGGACAAATTGTGGTCCCTCTTCTTCCTCTCTGTCTTCTTCTTCCTCTTCCTCCTCTATGTTTCCAATAAATTGTGCAGGGGTCCTCTCTTCCTATTAGGAGATGGTGGTGGTGGTGGTGGGGGTGCAGAAGCTGAAGCTACTATTGAAGCCATCAGAGAAAATGTTCAGGTCTTCCTTTCTCAAAGTTGAAAGTCAGAGTGAGAAAAAAGGTGGGGGCTTTCATCATTTGGGAAAAGAAATAGTTCTAAACCAATGAAAAGTGTTATTTTTAGGTCACATGACCTAGTGTTACATCATTAGGAAACCAAAAGTGAAATGAACCAATGAAAACTTTAATGAACAAGTCACATGACCTGTTCCGCTCACGTTACGCGGAGCGCGCCGCGCTTCGAATCGCTTCAAGTTCGCGTTCCGGAGCACTTCCGGGAGCGCTAATGCGGCGCGTCATAAGACGTATTACGCGACAACGTGATATGTCGAGTTTCCGCGACGCGTCACGATGTTGATTTCTGATGCGGTAGTTGCGTGAACGGAACGTTTACCGGTTAGCGGACCGGGTCGCGGCATCAAATTGAGCTAACAGAAAGCTTCCCAATACGCGAAAAAGGAGCGAACCCCAAAAATATTTTTTTTTAAATAATCATAAACATATAAAATATAATTTGGGATATAAAGAAAAAGACATTTTACAGCTACAGATATTAGCTTTTAAAAAACCATTGAAATTCAATGAAAAAAACGTAGGTCATAGACCATATTTAGTTAGGAATTAGCATTTTCAAAACCATATTTTACTCACACAAAACCATTGAAATTCCATATATAGTTAGTTGCCCTAACTATATATCGCGCACCCGCAATCCACTGCTGATGATGTCACATATTACATCATTCATGACATGGTCAGTGACATCACTGATGACATCACTGATGACATCTCAAATGACATCACTGATGACATCTCAAATGACATCACTGATGACATCACTGATGACATCTCAAATGACATCACTGATGACATCTCATTTGACATTACTGATCACATCACTGATAATATCATTCATGTGATAATACGATGAACCTCTTCAGACTCTAATATAACCTTAGATACAATCAGTGTAAACAGACACTCACAGATTGTCACTCATCCATGGAGTTACTCATACATCTAGTCAGTCATGAAAAGAATCAATCACTCCTCCATTTCCTCAACTATACAGTTATACACACCTTACTAATTCAAACATATTCTAACACATATTTACTCTCTTATACAATCCCTGATACAAGTTCACAATGATTCATACAGCCACTCTCACATTCACTGGCTCTTATGCACAGTTATTTATATATGTCAACTCTCACATGTACTGTGTTTTACATATGTACTTACTTTGACATGTAGCACTGAGATATCCATTCACTCACCAATACACTCATGCACACAGTCAACTGCCCATACAGCTGTTTCCACATGCATGTTTGAACCCATACATCTAGTGAATCAACTGCTCACACATCTATGCACAGAGTCATACACCTTCAAGCCACCCACACACATACTCAGTCTCCCATACAAATACTTGGGCAACCAATCAATAACCCATATAGTTACTCATATAGCTACTGATTAACACATGCAGCAGTTTACAGAACAACAGACATAATGATGCACAAATTAAGACAGTTTAGTCACTAACCCATGCACTCAGTGAGACACATTTAATCACTCTCTCATACAGTCAGTCATGCACCTACTAAATCCTTCATCCAGACACTTATACATCCACTCATTCTTCAATATGTAAAACATATTTAAACTTTACAGAAACACACAGTCACTGGATGATGTCATCAGTGATGTCATCAGTGATGTCATTTGAGATGTCATCAGTGATGTCACTGACCATGTCATGAATGATGTAATATGTGATATCATCAGCAGTGGATTGCGGGTGCGCGATATATAGTTAGGGCAACTAACTATATATGGAATTTCAATGGTTTTGTGTGAGTAAAATATGGTTTTGAAAATGCTAATTCCTAACTATATATGGTCTATAACCTATGGTTTTTTCATTGAATATATATATATATATATATATATATATATATATATATATAACCTACTGGCGGTCGCCAGTAGGTGTATATAGTTAGGATTTTTTCTCTATGGGATTTTTGAAAATTCTATGTCTAATAACTTTGGCGTTTGTGGACGGAATTGGCTGAAATTTTCAGGAAAATTGAACATTTTGTTTCTGAGCAGCCCCTGACAATTTGGGGGGGTTTCATCAAGGGGGGGCCGAGAAAAAAGGGGGGTCCCAAAACGCGTTTTTCCCATGTTAATTTCCATAGGGCGGTTGGCCTCACTTTTAGCTCGAACGGCTGAATGGATTTGCACGAAACTTGGCAAAATTGTAGGGACTGTTAGCCCGATGTGCCTTTGCTAGGTCTCAATATATGTGCTCCAGTGGATTTTGAGTAATTTAGGTTCAAAAAAAGATATATATCTGGGCGGAGCCTAACCACACATCTGATCTGATTGGCTGTCAGCACTTCATCCAAGAAGTGTTGGCAGCCATCTTGGGACCAATATACATGATAGCACCTCATTAAAAAGCATTGTAGTTAATAGAGGGTTTTAGGACTTTAGTTACATTATAAATCATTTGTTGATGGTCCCATACTCGTTTTAGGAATTGTGGTGGGTTCTAAGGTGATTTTACCATGTGAAAAAACCTTCTGCTGTGATATCATGAATATTGTTTGAAAGAAAACTAATATCTCATGATTTTCCCACAGTGGTTTGGAAGGGGATCTATAAGCTAAACTGAAAGCATATTTTCTGTAAATTCACATTATCTTTCTCAGTCATGTGAAAATGAAGTCTGACATTCTCAGTAAAACATGTACATCCAACAAGGACAGAGACTGTCAGTTGATTCCTTTGTGTTCTACTGCAGCCTCCTAGAGTGTTCTAAAGAACAACTAGAGCGCTAACAGTCCTACTTATTACAATGGTATGGCACACCTGAAGCCATCTTGATTGGAATAAAGTGGTAACTCTTAAAACATTTAATTTAAAAAGAAACAACATGAGGGGGTATATTTTGCCATAGAAAGTATGATTAGTGCTGCAGAATGAAAAATTAGGGCACATTTTGAGTGACTTCTCAAATCCTTTTCTATTTCATTAAAACATTCTGACATGCAGTCTCCCAAAATGGCCACCAGAGACAAAAGAGCCCAAATGTAGCCCAAATATCACCCAGATGTAGCCCAAGTATAGCCCAATGACAGAATGTCCCAGAGTGTTCTAAAGAACAACTAGAGCGCTAACAGTCCTACTTATTACTAAGGTATGGCACACCTGAAGCCATCTTGATTGGAATAAAGTGGTAACTCTTAAAACATTTAATTTAAAAAGAAACAACATGAGGGGGTATATTTTGCCATAGAAAGTATGATTAGTGCTGCAGAATGAAAAATTAGGGCACATTTTGAGTTACTTCTCAAATCCTTTTCTATTTTTTTTTTTTTTTTTTTTTTTTTTGGAAAACCTTTATTTGTAGAAAAAGTACACCGCTATTCAGCCTTATATCCCGGAGGCCAGGCAGCATTGAGGTAGCAGGTAAGATTGTGTACAATATTGTGCGCAGAAGCAATCAGGTTTAATTTTTCAATAGTATCAAACTTAGTATAAATAAACCAAAGAGTAGGAAAGCCTCAAAAAGGCTAAGAGCAAAAGACGTGCGCTAGGCACGAAAGGGAGTTAAAGAGAAAAAGAAGTGGCTGAGGACAGTACAGAAGTAGTGGAATTGCGCAGCGGGAGGGGGTCGAGGGCCGCACACCCAAGACAGCATACAATATCAGTGACAACAATAAGATACGTGGGGGGTAACACACCAGGATAACCCATCTGGAACTGCGGGAAGGGGTTCTACGGGGAAGGTTGGACTTCAGAGTCAGTTTCTATTGGGGGGTCGCAAATGTCACCCCTATAGGAGTTCCAGGCTCCCCACACAGACCTCCACATTTTAGGCTTGCCCCTGGCCACATACACCGTCTTTTCACGCAGCATGCACCAGTCCATATTGGTTTCCCATAAGCTGAGGGAGGGAGGAGCAGGCGCACCCCATTTCTGGGCGATGTCCCTCTTGGCCACCATATTACCCAGGGTGACCCACCGGGTCTGGGCTACACTATAATCATTCGGACACCAAACATTAAGGAGGCATCGCCGGGCCTCAGCCGGTAAGGCCACACCAGTCACTTCCTCCATCACCTCATGCACTCGCGTCCAATACCGGGCAACCCCGGGACACTCCCATATGATGTGCAGGAAAGTAGCAAGCATACCACAACCCCTCCATCCTTTTCTATTTCATTAAAACATTCTGACATGCAGTCTCCCAAAATGGCCACCAGAGACAAAAGAGCCCAAATGTAGCCCAAATATCACCCAGATGTAGCCCAATGACAGAATGTCCCAGAGTGTTCTAAAGAACAACTAGAGCGCTAACAGTCCTACTTACTACAAAGGTATAGCACACCTGGAGCCATCGTGATGGGAATAAAGTGGTAACTCTTAAAACATTTAATTTAAAAAGGAACAAAATGAGGGGGTATATTATGCAATAGAAGGTATTATTAGTGCTGCAGAAAGAAAAATTAGGGCACATTTTGAGTGACTTCTCAAACCCTCTTCAATTTCATTAAATAATTCTGACATACAGTCTCCCAAGATGGCCACCAGAGACAAAAGAGCCTAAATGTAGCCCAAATATCACCCAGATGTACCCCAAGTATAGCCCAATGACAGAATGTCCCAGAGTGTTCTAAAGAACAACTAGAGCGCTAACAGTCTTACTTATGACAAAAGTATGGCACACCAGAAGCCATCTTGATTGGAATGAAGTGGTAAGTCTGAAAACACTCAATTTAAAAAGGAACAACATGAGGGGGTTAATTTTGTCATAGAAAGTATGATTAGTGCTTCAGAAAGAAAAATTAGGGATCATTTTGAGTGACTTCTCAAATCCTCTTCTATTTCATTAAATAAATTCTGACATGCAGACTGAAACATGCACTTTGAATACCAGCAGCAGACGTCCCTGGTGAGCAGTAGCTTTACTACAGTGATCTAATGTGCAACTAGAGTGCTAACATTCAGAATTTATGGCAAATGTGTGACACATCTGAATGCCTTCTTGATGGTACCAAAGTAAACAAGCATTGAAAATGCAATAGATCTCGCCCTCGTTTAAGTTAAAGCCATTCTGTTTGTAATGAGGTGGCTTTTTAGCTTTGCTTTTATTAGTGTTTTTTCAACTTTCATGTAAATAACATGCATCTGTATGCATATAAGTATATGTATGCATGCATTTATGTTTGTATTTATATAGATATACAGATGATATATGTTTATATATGTATGTATATATATATATTCACTGAAAAAACCATAGGTTATAGACCATATATAGTTAGGAATTAGCATTTACAAAACCTTGAAAATTCACTGAAAAAACCATAGGTTATAGACCATATATAGTTAGGAATTAGCATTTACAAAACCTTGAAAATTCACTGAAAAAACCATAGGTTATAGACCATATATAGTTAGGAATTCGCATTTACAAAACTCTATTTTACTCACACAAAACCATTGAAATTCCATATATAGTTAGTTGCACTAACTATATATCGCGCACCCGCAATCCACTGCTGATGATGTCACATATTACATCATTCATGACATGGTCAGTGACATCACTGATGACATCACTGATGACATCTCAAATGACATCACTGATGACATCACTGATGACAACATCCAGTGACTGTATGTTTCTGTAAAGTTAAAATATGTCTTACATATTGAAGAATGAGTGGATGTATAAGTGTCTGGATGAAGGATTTAGTAGGTGCATGACTGACTGTATGAGTGAGTGATTAAATGTGTCTCACTGAGTGCATGGGTTAGTGACTAAACTGTCTTAATTTGTGCATCATTATGTCTGTTGTTCTGTAAACTGTTGCATGTGTTGATAAGTAGCTATATGAGTAACTATATGGGTTATTGATTGGTTGCCCAAGTATTTGCATGGGAGACTGAGTGTGTGTGTGGGTGGTTGGGAGGTGTATGACTCTGTGTATAGATGTGTGAGCAGTTGATTCACTAGATGTATGGTTTCAAAAGTGCATGTGGAAACAGCTGTATGGGCGGTTGACTGTGTGCATGAGTGTATTGGTGAGTGAATGGATATCTCAGTGCTACATGTCAAAGTAAGTACATATGTAAAACACAGTACATGTGAGAGTTGACATATATAAATAACTGTGCATAAGAGCCAGTGAATGTGTGAGTGGCTGTATGGATCATTGTGAACTTGTATCAGGGATTGTATAAGAGCGTAAGTATGTGTTAGTATATGTTTGAATAAGTAAAGTTTGTATAACTGTATAGTTGAGGAAATGGAGGTGTGATTGATTCTTTGCATGACTGACTAGGTGTGTGAGTAACTCCATGGATGAGTGACAGTCTGTGAGTGTCTGTTTACACTGATTGTATCTAAGCTTATATTAGAGTCTGAAGAGGTTCATAGTATTATCACATGAATGATATCATCA
Source organism: Lissotriton vulgaris (assembly GCF_964263255.1). Taxonomy (NCBI): domain Eukaryota; kingdom Metazoa; phylum Chordata; class Amphibia; order Caudata; family Salamandridae; genus Lissotriton; species Lissotriton vulgaris. Next base: position 1,080,728,792 of record NC_141691.1, on the reverse strand, counting down.
GTGATGTCATCAGTAATGTCAAATGACATGTCATCAGTGATGTCATCAGTGATGTCATTTGAGATGTCATCAGTGATGTCATTTGAGATGTCATCAGTGATGTCATCAGTGATGTCACTGACCATGTCATGAATGATGTAATATGTGACATCATCAGCAGTGGATTGCGGGTGCGCGATATATAGTTAGTGCAACTAACTATATATGGAATTTCAATGGTTTTGTGTGAGTAAAATAAGGTTTTGTAAATGCGAATTCCTAACTATATATGGTCTATAACCTATGGTTTTTTCAGTGAATATATATATATTTATATATATATATATATATATATATATATATATATATATATATATATATATGTCTGGACAAAGCAAAACCTCTCTGAAGAGCTGTAATGACAGCGAAACACGTGTCAGGGGTTGCTTTTATTCATTTCAGATTGGCTTGGATGGTATTTTACCAATCCAAAGCTGTAATATTGTGCCTGGAGTGGTAAATGGCATTTGTCATTTTACAGCTCGGCGTGGATAGCACGGTGCTAATCCTATGCTTAAAGACTTTGCTGTACAAATGGCAAAAGACTTTGTTGATTTCTATCTCAGGGTGGATACCACTGTGCTAATCCTATGCTTTAAAACTTTGATAGAAAAGCAGACATTTGAGGTGAGCAACTTTAGGGTGTCGCTGGGGTTGAGGGTGCTCTATACAGGAGCTGCCTTCCACCTAAACTTGGGAACTACCCAGAGTTCTGTCCTTCTTTTTTGCATAATTTATGCATCACTCTATCCCTACAAGGGAATTGTTTTGACTTATACTGGGTGCTCCCTTGTGTCTGGACATAGCTAAACCTCTCTGAAGAGCTGTAATGACAGCGAAATACGTGTCAGGGGTTGCTTTTATTCATTTCAGGTTGGCTTGGATGGTATTTTACCAATCCAAAGCTGTAATATTATGCCTGGAGTGGTAAATGGCTTTTGTCATTTTACAGGTCGGCGTGGATAGCACTGTGCTAATCGTATGCTTAAAGACTTTGCTGTACAAATGGCAAAAGACTTTGTCCATTTCTATCTCAGCGTGTATAACATTGTGCTAATCCTATGGATAAAACCAGTGAATGTGTGTCTTTCTGAAAAATAAATATTTTTTATATATGTATATCTAAAGGTCGATGGAAGAATAAATGGGTATATAAGTGTCTAAATGGATGATTCTGTTTGTGTAAAATTGATCGGATAACTGATTGATTAAGTGTATCTTAGCGAATACATGTATTAACGAGTAATGTTTAAATATGTAAATATCTGTATCAGTGTCTCACTTTATGTATAAGTGGCTGCATGGGTTGGTGACTAGCAACATGAGTGTCGACATGGGTTAGTTGTTTTTTAAAGGATCAGTATGAGTGTCTGTATGGTTTGGTGGGGGGTATTACTTACCGCATTGATGCATGAATGGGGGACTCACTGTTTGTATGTGTTTTGAAGACAGCATGTGTGCGTGACTGTATGGGTGGATGAGTGTGTGTATGGGTGTGTTAGTGAGTGAATCTCTGTCTCAATAGTATCTTTATGAGTAACTACAAATGTTTTAAACTAGTATATGGGAGTATTGATGTATAAAAGGGATGTATATGTGAGAGCCAGAGATTGTAAGAGTTCCTGTATAAATAAGTATGTGTTTCTATAAATGATTGTTTAAGAGAGTAAGTATGTGTACGATTCTGTAGAAGTAAGTGCGGTGGTGGGGGTATAGCTGTATATGCAAGTAAATGGATGTTTGCAGTTTATTTGCATGTGTCAGTTTGTGTGTGAGTAACTCTATAGATGAGTGTCGGTGTGTAATAAGATGTATAGGTGTATGAGTACATATGATGAGTGAGTACATGTATGAGTGCCTATATAGAACTGTTAGTGAATGACTGGATGTGTATGTAGATTTTAGAATTACTTAATAGGTTGTTCTAATTGGAATTGGTATTTCCATTTTTTTTTTTAAATCTTAGTTTCTATTTTTGAATGTGTGAATCAAGGGTTATATTACACTATTACGCTGAGAGGAGGTCTGTCACTCTTTCACAAGGATGATGCCATCAGTGATGTCATCAGTGATGCCATTTGAGATGCCATCAGTGATGTCATGAGTGATGTCACTGACCATGATGTAATATGTGACGTCATCAGCAGTGCATTGCGGGCGCGCAAGTTATAGTTAACTATAATAGGGGAATTTCAATGGTTTTTTATGAGTGAAATGTCCAGCTAATTATAACATGTGTAAAACCTATGGTTTTTCAGTGAATTTCTAAGGTTTTTTAAATGCTACTTTTTAACTATAACATGTGTGAAACCTATGGTTTTTTCAGTGAATTTCTAAGGTTTTTTAAATGCTCATTTTTAACTATAACGCGGGTGAAACCTATGGTTTTTTCAGTGAATTTCTAAGGTTTTTTAAATGCTCATTTGTAACTATAACGTGGCTGATTCCTATGGTTTTTTCCAGTGAATTTCAAAGGTTTTGTAAATGATAATTCTTAAATGTATTAATTTTTTTTATACTGATTTACTACATTATTTTAAATTATACATTTTTAGATATTTTTTTTTTTAAATTACATTACATATTTTTTATATGAATTGAAAAATAAATGTTTTTAAAACTATTGAAATTGTAATATTTTTATTTTTTTAAATACTTTTTTAATTTATATATATTTTATATAGCAGGCAATGATATCCTATGGAAGAAAATTCAAGTTACTGGTAAGTGCAGTTAAATTTACTTTTCAGGAACAGTAGTGAGCTGAAAGATACAGTACTGAGGTCTCTCGTCAAAACAGCTGAGTAAATCGGAATTTGTAGTTCGGCTGAATTTTGAAGAATTTTTTTAAAGTTCCAAAACTCCACACTTAGAAAAATTTCTAAGTGAAACATGTCAATGTTACCCTATGGAAGGAAATTCAAGTTACTGTAACTACGATTAGAATTACTTTTCAGGATCAGTAGTGGGCTAAAAGATGCAGCAATGAGGTCTCTCCTGATAACAAGTGAGTAATTCGCAATTCGTAGTTCGACTGATTTTAGAAGAATTTTTTGAAGTTCCAAAACTCCACACTTAGAAGAATTTCCAAGTAAAACTTGTCAATTTTAGCCAATGGAAGGAAATTCAAGTTACTTTAAGTATGTTTTTTTTTTAACTTTATTTTTGATTTGTTTCAGTTGCAAGTACATACATGCACTATACCCATTCTCGTGTGCCATATTCGAAACAGGGCTCATTGTATACTGTTCAGGCAATAACGTGTGACTTCAATTACATCAAGGGCTCAAAGGGCAAAGCAGATCTAGGCAACATACATGCTCATATACAATACAGCATCATCATTTCCTCCATATCACTGGTTATGTACATTTATACATCCCTCACCATTTGGCCATCATAGCGATCCGAGCCAGGGCCTCACACCCCTCAAGCATCTAATCCTGCCCTGTCGAGCGTTCAAGGTTGTCCGAGGCAGCCCCCAGAAGATAGGTCTGCAGTGGTACCCAAATGTCCGTAGGCCTGGATTTGACCGGCTGCATTTCTGCATATATAGCATTCTGTTCTTGACAATAAGTGATGTCCTGCAGCCATTCCTTAAACTTGGGGGCCCTCCCACGACCTCACCTACAGGCGAGCCTTCTCTTTGCCAGTAATACGGCTACATTCAGGAACTTCCTAGCACCCTTAGGAATATGCATCGTATAGCCTAACAGCATGATCAACAGGTCTTTAGCAAATGCAGCACCTATCATTTCCACCAGTGCTGAGTGTATTTGAGTCCAGTATTGTTCCACCGCGGAACATTTCCAGGCCAAATGGTAGAAGCCTGCCCCAGGGCACCGGCACCTCTCACATCAGTCATTGTCTGAGAGTTGAAACCTAAATTTCCTTTCAGGTGTATAATATACCCTCTGTAAAAATGTGTAATGAATGACCTTAAATCTACAACTGGACGAGACATCGTGTGTTAATTCACAGCAGTACCTTCATTGCTCATCTGTGATGCTCTCACCAATATCCGCATCCCATCGCTGCCTGGCTGGACAGCTCACAGCTGGACGTTGTGTCCTAATGCTATTGTATAGTATCGACACTAGGTGTGTGCCATCAGTGGAATGTAACATGATGTTTAATGGTGCTAAACTCTCTGGCTCTTGGGGGAATTCTGGCAGAATATCTTGCATGCCTTTGCGTAGCCTCACATAGTAAAACAGTTCTAGCGGCGTGTAAGTGGTGTCTTTGAAGAAAAGTTCCTTAGATCGAAACTCCCCGGCTATGAATAGGTCCCCCCATGTGTGGATCTGTACGCGCTTGCACATGTTCTGAAACCCTGTTTCCCATAGGGGATCTAGTCTAGGATGGAATGTGAGTGGCATACGCGGGGCGTATATCATCGGGGCTTGTATGATATGGGCAATACACTTCCAGGCATCCATCGTGCATGAGACTGTGGTGGGGGGCGTCTCCAGTAAATTTACAGAACCTTGCAATATACCATTTAGGGGATAGGGATGGGAAATCCAGTCCTCCGCGGCTAACTGGGGCATGAACGGGGTAGGGACCATCCAATGATAGGCATAGTGTGCCTGAGCGCTCAGATAGTATACCTCAAAATCTGGTATGTCGAACCCTCCCTTATCGTAGGGCTGTGTCATAACCTCCCATCTCAGGCACGGTTGTCTCCCACCCCAGACCAATCGAATCAGCTCTGACCATAGTGTCTTAAAGAAGAAGGCTCCCGGATAGTAGGGGACATTGAGGAAGAGGTACAAAAAGCGAGGCAGTATCACCATTTTAATGAGCGGAGCTCTGCCAGCCATCGAAAGGATTCAGAAAAGGGAGTGGTGATGGACAGAGCATCTGAATTAAGCAGAATACTACTACCCAGTCAACAGATCAGGGCTTGACCCATCACTGTTTTTTAGCTCCCTGCACCATCCCAGCTCAGAACCTGGCTACATGCAAATTAGTCTGTCCCTGGCCCAGTGCATCATGGGAACAGGGCAGACCAAACTACCAAGCCAATTCTTTTACTGGAAAGGAAACAAGCTTCCGGGGACCGGTTTCTGGCATTACAGCTGTCTTCGGCCCGGCTTGCTTGAATCCTGATGGTGCAGTGAGCAAGGGACTCGCATCTGAGCATACCCTTCCATGCTTGTGGTGGACAAAATGATTCAGAAAAGGGGGTGGTGATGGACAGAGCATCTGAATTAAACAGAATACTACTACCCAGTCAACAGATCAGGGCTTGATCCATCACCGTTTTTTAGCTCACTGCACCATCCCCGCTCAGAACCTGGCTACATGCAAATTAGTCCGTCCCTGGCCCAGTGCATCATGGGAACAGGGCAGACCAAACTACCAAGCCAATTCTTTTACTGGAAAGGAAACAAGCTTCCGGGGACCGGTTTCTGGCATTACAGCCGTCTTCGGCCCGGCTTGCTTGAATCCTGATGGTGCAGTGAGCAAGGGACTCACATCTGAGCATACCCTTCCACGCTTGTGGTGGACAAAACGATTCAGAAAAGGGGGTGGTGATGGACAGAGCATCTGAATTAAACAGAATACTACTACCCAGTCAACAGATCAGGGCTTGATCCATCACCGTTTTTTAGCTCACTGCACCATCCAGCTCAGAACCTGGCTACATGCAAATAAGTCCGTCCCTGGCCCAGTGCATCATGGGAACAGGGCAGACCAAACTACCAAGCCAATTCTTTTACTGGAAAGGAAACAAGCTTCCGGGGACCGGTTTCTGGCATTACAGCCGTCTTCGGCCCGGCTTGCTTGAATCCTGATGGTGCAGTGAGCAAGGGACTCACATCTGAGCATACCCTTCCACGCTTGTGGTGGACAAAACGATTCAGAAAAGGGGGAGGTGATGGACAGAGCATCTGAATTAAACAGAATACTACTACCCAGTCAACAGATCAGGGCTTGATCCATCACCGTTTTTTAGCTCACTGCACCATCCCAGCTCAGAACCTGGCTACATGCAAATTAGTCCGTCCCTGGCCCAGTGCATCATGGGAACAGGGCAGACCAAACTACCAAGCCAATTCTTTTACTGGAAAGGAAACAAGCTTCCGGGGACCGGTTTCTGGCATTACAGCCGTCTTCGGCCCGGCTTGCTTGAATCCTGATGGTGCAGTGAGCAAGGGACTCACATCTGAGCATACCCTTCCACGCTTGTGGTGGACAAAACGATTCAGAAAAGGGGGTGGTGATGGAAAGAGCATCTGAATTAAACAGAATACTACTACCCAGTCAACAGATCAGGGCTTGATCCATCACCGTTTTTTAGCTCACTGCACCATTCCAGCTCAGAACCTGGCTACATGCAAATTAGTCCGTCCCTGGCCCAGTGCATCATGGGAACAGGGCAGACCAAACTACCAAGCCAATTCTTTTACTGGAAAGGAAACAAGCTTCCGGGGACCGGTTTCTGGCATTACAGCCATCTTCGGCCCGGCTTGCTTGAATCCTGATGGTGCAGTGAGCAAGGGACTCACATCTGAGCATACCCTTCCACGCTTGTGGTGGACAAAACGATTCAGAAAAGGGGGTGGTGATGGACAGAGCATCTGAATTAAACAGAATACTACTACCCAGTCAACAGATCAGGGCTTGATCCATCACCGTTTTTTAGCTCACTGCACCATCCCAGCTCAGAACCTGGCTACATGCAAATTAGTCTGTCCCTGGCCCAGTGCATCATGGGAACAGGGCAGACCAAACTACCAAGCCAATTCTTTTACTGGAAAGGAAACAAGCTTCCGGGGACCGGTTTCTGGCATTACAGCCGTCTTCGGCCCGGCTTGCTTGAATCCTTATGGTGCAGTGAGCAAGGGACTCACATCTGAGCATACCCTTCCACTCTTGTGGTGGACAAAACGATTCAGAAAAGGGGGTGGTGATGGACAGAGCATCTGAATTAAACAGAATACTACTACCCAGTCAACAGATCAGGGCTTGATCCATCACCATTTTTTAGCTCACTGCACCATCCCAGCTCAGAACCTGGCTACATGCAAATTAGTCTGTCCCTGGCCTAGTGCATCATGGGAACAGGGCAGACCAAACTACCAAGCCAATTCTTTTACTGGAAAGGAAACAAGCTTCCGGGACCGGTTTCTGGCATTACAGCCGTCTTCGGCCATCGAAAGGGGCATGGATATCCAGAAAGATACAGTGATCTCAAGCCTCGTAACTGCAGTACCATAATTTAATCTCAGGGTTTCCTCCCGATCTCTGGATATCTGGATCCCCAAGTATCTTAAGTCCAAGTGGCACCATTCCAAAGGGAAGTCCAGGGGGAACTCCACTACAGCTGTGGTAAGCGGAAAGAAGAGGGATTTACCCCAATTGATGGTGATCACAGACAACCTACCGAACACTAAGAATTCACGCAACAAGGCATTCGGGTGCTGTTGCGGGTCTTTAACATAGAGGGTGATATCATCCGCATATAGCGAGATCAATATCTGGCGCTGAAAGCACTGAAAGGCACTCTCACGATGCAATTGGCGAATTCTACAGGCCAAGGGTTCCACCACAATCGCAAAAAGAAGTGTGGACAACTGACACCCCTGACGAGTGCCCCAAGTAAGAGCAATGGAGGAGGAGAGGTGGCCATTGATGAGGACTTTAGCAGTGGGCTGGGTGTATAATAATTGTAACCAGGCCAAGTAAAGGGACGGAAAGCCCATTTTTTGCAGCACTGCGAAGAGGAAGCTCCATTCCACCGAATCGAAAGCCTTAGAGGCATCGAGGAACACTGCCGCAACCGGCAGCTCCGGAGCTATTGTCTGGATAAGAGAGAAGAGAGTGCGCAAGTTGTGAGTGGTGGCTCTACCCGGGACAAAACCTGACTGATCAGGGAGAATGATCTTGGTCATCAGTAACGACAATCTGGTCGCCAACACCTTGGCCGATATCTTAGCTTCATAATTCATCAGCGATAGAGGGCGGTAGGAATCGCAAACCTCAGACTCCTTACCGGGCTTCAGTAAGGAGGTGATCACTACTTCTCTCATGGATGGGGGGAGTATCCCTGCTTCCAGCGATTCCACAAATACTTCACGCAGAACCGGGGCCATAATATCTATGTAGCACTTGTAGAATTCGGCTGGGAGCCCATCTAACCCTGGTGCCTTACCACTCTGTAGGGACATTATGGCTTCACGTATCTCATCAAGCTCCAGGGGGGCTTCTAAGAACTGTCTGTGTACATCAGTAAGCCAACATAAGGCTAACTCCCCCACGAAACCTTCCAGGTCTGCGATGCCCGGAGTACAGGTGGTGTATAGTTGTTTATAATGCACAGTGAATACATCAAGTATCTCAGCGCTATTCCTACATTTCTTTCCTGTTGGGCCTGCAATTTCCAGTATGCTCGCATCACCCCGCTGACTACGCGTAATCATAGAGAGGACTTTTCCAGGTCTCTCTCCCTCTCCATATTTATGCGCCACCCAGTAGCGGCTCCAGAACCTGACCTCCCGTTCTGCCACCTGCTCATATTCTGATAACTTCGCCCTAAAATCGCTCTGTGCCTGCCCCACCTCCCCATGTTGCATGTCATGTTCCAGTAGTCTTAGCTCATCTTCCAGTCTGCTTAATGTTCTCTGAATATCTCTCAAGACCCCACAACTCTTGGCTATGCAGCAACCCCGAATCGTGGCTTTAAAGGCCTCCCATTTTACCTCTACACTGTCCACCGAGTCTTTATTGCGTGGGAAGAAATCTTCAATTTCCTGTCTAATCTCCTCTCGAAAAACAGCGTCCAGTAGGGCTGTGGGCTGAAGGCACCACTTCCGCTGTGGCTTATCATACCCCGGTATTTGCAGTGTGACCAGTACCGGACAATGATCAGAATAGGTACGAGCTAGGTGTGTCGCTCCTACTAGCCCGGTTGTCAACCCTTTAGACAACAGACAATAATCTAAGCGTGCCCAGGTGCCTGTGTATGACATGTAGTGTGTGTCTTCACGACGCCCAGGGTATAGGTATCTCCAACGATCCACCAGACCTCCCTCTTCAATGATGCCCTGGAGCACCTCTCTCGCTTTCCCATTATAGTGGGGTTTCACATCAGCCCTATCTAGTGTAGGATCTAGAGTCACGTTGAAGTCCCCCCCCAAACAATGTGGGAAGAACCTGCATTAAGTATCTTGCCCCATAGTACAGTATAAAACTCTGGTGTATCTACATTTGGAACAACACGTAAGTGAGGGTTGCACAATGTCTCTTGAATATGTTTTTTCTTGAATGTAAACTTCCATGTTCAACATTGCGTGCTCAGTGGTGACGTGCCAAGCCCACACTGCACGTATAAACTAAACAACATTATGAATGGGGCGACATTTCACCCCAAACCACTGGCACAGCTGGTACCGCCTCTGCAGCAATTTGTTTATCAATTGTTTTCCATTTTTCTCATTTGTCTCCAAAAATCATCCATACATTATTCGATTCGAAGCTGTTCAAATCTGCATGCAAGGAAATGCATTTTCCAAAGATTCTCATGTTCTAGATGGGCCATCCGAACCTCTTTACAAGAACACGTACAAGCGCAAGTTCATCATAGCAGTTTAATAAAAACCCAATGCATTTCAGGCCACTCGGGCCTTTCGTCAGGGGAACTGAAAATGACAATAAAACATGTATTATTGTTCCATTCCTCCATGTTTGTACAAAAAAGATATTAATGTTAATTATATTGTAAAGAGGTTCGGATGGCCCATCTAGAACATGATAATCTTTGGAAAATGCATTTCCTTGCATGCAGACTTTTGGAGACAAATGAAAAAAATGAAAAACAATTGATAAACAAATTGCTGCAGAGGCGGTACCAGCTGTGCCAGTGGTTTGGGGTGAAATGTCGCCCCATTCATAATGGTATCTACATTTGGGCCATAACAGTTTACTATAGTGATGGTTTCATGCCCCAATCTACCCCACAGGATGATGTATCGCCCAGAGGTGTCTAGAGCCTGCCCTAAGGGAGCAAATGGTACACCTTTTTTTTTAATCAGCATTGCCGTCCCTCTGGCATAAGAAGTTACTTTAAGTATGGTTACATTTACTTTTCACGGTCCGTCCTGGGCTCAAAGATGCAGCACTGACGTCTCTCGTGATAACAGGTGAGTAAATCGGAATTCGTACTTCGGCTGATCTTAGAGGAATATTTCGCTCAATAGTGAACGAAGGGGCGGGGCCTGAGGACACATGTGTGCAAACACGCCCTGTGGCGCATTTTAGATTAGGGAATATATTCCTCTTCAATCCTGAGGTCACCTGTGAGCCAACTAGCCCATCAGGTACCTCCAGTTTGCGCCAGAGAGCTGCGTTGTAGAGAGGTGTTCAGAGGGCACGCCCCCTTTTTACAGCACTCTGCAACGCAGCTCCGTGTCACTTACAGAGGTACCCGTTGGACTAGATGGCCCCTAGCGGACCTCTGGATTGAAGAGGAATATATTCTCCAACCTAAAACGCGCCACAGGGCGTGTTTGCACACATGTCACCTCAAGCCTCGCCCCCTACCTTCACCACTGTTCAAACATGCCCCGTAACACGTTCTAAGTTGGGGGATTAAGTCCCCTTGCATACTGGGGGTCCCTGGGGGCCAACTAGCCCACCAGGAATCTCCAGTGTGTGCCAGGGGGCTGCGTTGCAGAGAGGTGTAAAGAGGCCACTCCCCCTTTTTACACCTCTCTGCAAGGCAGCCACCTGGCGCATACTGGAGGTTCCTGACCCCCTAGGCCTGCTCAGGGGGTCCCACAAGGACCCCCAAGGTCCCCCCCCAATTTTTTTTTTTTTAAATCCCAGAATACGAGTAGGGTACGCGTACCCTGCTGATCCCAAAAAATCACATTAAGGCACCACTCTGCAAACATTTGCAGAGGGGGAAATAATTCCCCTTGAATACTGGGGGTCCCTGGGGGACAACTAGCCCACCAGGAACCTCCAGTATGCGCCAGGGGGCTGCCTTGCAGAGACTTGTAAAGAGGCCACGCCCCTTTTTGGCTTTTTGGGGGGGGGGCCTTGGGGGTCCTTGTGGGACCCCCTGAGCAGGCCTAGGGGGTTAGGGTGTGTCTACCCTACCCCCTTTGCGTGTTTTGCGCATTTGTTTTCAGCTTTCTTGTGCCTCGGTTCTACCGAGGCACAAGATGGCTGCCAACACTTCCTGGTTTGGAGTGTTGACAGACAGTGGACAGCCAATTAGCATGCAGCTCGTGCTCGGGAAGGTATGCGTACCGTAAGCTTACTGTACAGAGTACAGTAAAGAGTACGGTAAGCTTCTATAGATATACTTATGATTTTACTTATGATTTTCTCACGAACTACTGAACGGATTTACACCATTCAACAAAAAGCGTGATCTGCGAACAGAACTCTACCTTTTTGCCAAGTTTGGTGTAATTCCGATCAGCCGTTCAGGCTGTAGCCCTGGCCTATGGTCCTATGGAAAACTGCATGGGGAAAACACGTTTTGGGACCCCCCTTTTTTCTCGGCCCCCGCTTCACGAATCACCCCCAAACTTTCTGGGAAGGAGCGGAGGCGGACATTTTCTTGGAGAAATTCGCAAAGATTCGTCCACCGGCGCAAAAGTTATTCCAAATACAAAGTTGAGGATTTCCTATGGAAACTAGTTTTTAACTATAACTACCTACTGGCGACCGCCAGTAGGTAATGTGTGTGTGTGTGTATATATATAAAAGCTCACTTATCCTCCACTGCGGGTTTCGGAAAAGCACTCCACTGGAACTCTGCAATTTTCAAATTACTTTACTTTGAACCTGTTAGACCTGGCACCTTGGCGTGAGTTTCCCTTCCACTTTTTGCTGATGTGCCTCAGATGTTTTTGCTGGTGTCCGCTGCTCAGGGCACTGCGCCACGGCCAATCCATGCCGCAGTGCAAGTGCTCCCAATGTAAAATGTAACTGTGATTGGTATACCTGATTGGTTCATTGGATTTACTGTCAGTCCCCAGTAAAGTGCACCAGGAGTGCCAGGGCTTGTGAATGCCAATACTGCTAGTGGGCCTGCAGCGCTGGTTGCGCCACCCACAGAAGCAGCCTGTTAAAATGTGTCTAGGGTCTGCCACTGCAGACCCTGCGTGCAGTCTGGTACTGTCATGCTGGCTGGGCAAGTGCACACACTTGCCAGCCCCTAAACCTTCCCTTGACTTCATATTAGTCACCCCTATGGTAGGCCAAAGGGCAGGGTGCATTGTAAGTGTAAGGTAGGACATGCTCTGATGTGTGTGTCATGTCCTAATAGTGAATTACAGCCAAATTCGTTTTTCACTATTGTAAGGCTACCTGCTCCCTTTAGGCCAGAATGGGCTGCTGGAATTATTACACTCTATAATCCCAGCAGGCTCAGGGAACATGGTAGAAATTAATGTTTAGTATGCCTGAACTCAGAATAATAAAATACTTCTTTTAGTAAAGTTTATTTTAATATCCTGTGTTTGCAAATGCTACCTTTAGAAAGTTAGCATTTGCTTGCCTAACCATTTCAGCCCGCCTCTGATAGTTTGTGTATCTGACTGTCTGGGATGTGTGAGTGACAGGGCTGGGTGATGACAGGTGGTGAATGCAAGGATTACACCTTAGTGGGAGGTAGGAGTGCCCCATGACTCTTAATCAGGCTGTGCTCTGCCACCACAATGCTGGCTCCGCCCCCCTGGGGGGCGACTGATGACTCAGCCTGCACCTGGCCCAGGAAGGGTGAAGCCCCATCATCAAGGTACTCCTGGCTGCCCCTGTCCACACAATGCTGGCTCCACCTCCTGTGGAGCGTCTGATGTGCCTGCCCCTCACACCGAAAGAAACAGCCAAGGACAGCCACTCAGAGTGCTCCACCACTGAAAGGGATTATGCAGAGGCCCCCCTGGTCTGAAAAGACAAAATAAATGCCATATAAATATAGGAGCCCTGCTCCTTGTAAATCAGATCCTGCTTGTGAACCAAGACGCCCCCTCTGCCTGAGGAGAAGGAACCAAGGAAGCTGAAAGAGGAAGATTGTCCCTGTCCTGGGGGACTGACCAACAGTGGGAACCTTGCTGCCAAAGGAGAGGAGGAAACTCTACTGAAAGACTTTGCTTTATTTTTACTTTCTACCAAAGACTTGTGCTTCAAGGCAGATCTCCAAGGGCCTGGAAGTGAGCTGGCCCCCTGAACTGAGCCCCGGGACCATTGGGCTCTCTCTCCCTCATCGAACCGAGCTGAACGCCGTCGCTGTGAGCCTCATAAATCCTGATTTGGGCCTGGACGTGTCCCCGAGTCCGTGCCACTGCCGCCCGACACCGTGTGCCCCGCTGATTGCAGCCGCCGCCGCACTGTGTCACCCCAGGGCCGCCCCGCACCTGCCTCGCTGTGTCCCTCCAGGCCTGAGCCTCACAGCCCCCGGCCACAGTCCAGCGGCCGGAGCCGCCAGCCGAGTGCCCGCCTGCATCTGAGCCGTGAAGAAACTGCTGGCACACTCCCCCTGCTGTTGGAGCCCCCCAGCCGTGCGTCCTGTACCTTGGGACTGCTGCGAGGCCGTTCTGTGTCCGCCCGCCCCGTGTGACCCGCTCTGACTCGAGCCGCTCTCACACTGTGAAACCGGGCTGCCCACACCCGCCTCGCCCTCCTGAAGGACGCCCTAGTCTGCGGCTGCATCCCCACTAGGCAGAAGTATTCCAGAGATTGCCTCCTTTGCCTGTGGAGCAGTGGCGTCACTAGGGTTGGTGTCACCCGGTGCGGGTAACTCATGGTGTCACCCCCTCACGACTTACCGCATGGACCTCCTCCGCTCCGAGTCCGCCAGTGGACACAGATGGCAAATAACGGGACCATACAGAATCCTTAGTAACGTTTGTAAATTTAGTTTCCTATATTTAAAAAGGCCACAGAAATACACCAGTTATAGTTTAGTAAAAAAACTATAACTTCCACCCCATTATGCACTAGCCTTAAGCCAGGCAGTGCATCCACCCACAGGAAAACGCCCAATCCATATTCTTGTCCTCTTAAAAACGGAAATTCACATGTCATGAGTGTTATACTATTTAAGGTCATACGTGAATATGTTTGGGCAGAAGTTATATAGCTTTTTGACTAAACTATAATTGGTACATTTCCAAAGTTTTAGATTTTTTTAAACATTAGCTAATACCTCATTCCAGCAAATAACTACAACATAAGTTTAACTTCAATCTTTCTGTGAATTTTTGTTTTTAATTTTTTTATGTAAATTAAGGTATTAGAAACTTAAAATGTCACTTTAACCTTTGCTTTTTTCACTGAATTTCTGGGGTTCTTTGATCATATTCGAAAGTGGACCAAGTCCAAAACCTTCAAATTCAGCAAACCCCAGCTGTGCATGATCATTGTCCATGTGCTGCAGAGGTTGGCCGCAGGGTGTGGCCTTTGGACAGGCACAGCACCCACTCCTTCTGCATGCACACAGCCCCAACAGTGCACCTCCTTTGGCCTTGTGCACCCATCATGCAATGTCTTCCTTCTTTTATAAAAACACCAAAAACATTTCAGGTACCGCTGTACTCTTATGGCATCCCAATCGCAAGCTTCCACCTCATGCTCCTCATGACGCTTGAGTGGTGACATAGTACCATGCGGTGGAAGCTTGCGAGATTCCCAGAGTACTGACATGACCGCCACAGCATTTTCATGAAAAGTTACGGCTGGCCAATCAGAACGTCAATTACAGCAGTACCATACCAGGTTTTGCAGTACCCCATTGGCTGACTGGAAAAAATGCTATCTCAGCAAGTAATTTTTCATTCATAAATCTCACATATGTGTCAGAGCGGTTGTACTACTTCTGAACTGCTACGTTTTCGATCCCCTGCCAGTGCCCATGCAGCGCCACTCGCTGTCCTGACACTTGACTGATGGACTACGGTGCAGTCACATCCAGGACCTCCCCGAATCGCACGTCCCTGACACTCTATGCAGCACTGCCAGGAAGCACACATTGAAGGAAGCACACATTGAATCAATTGCACGACAAGTGCACCCACTCTGCAGGGTTGTACCAGCACCCCAACTCTCACGTGGTCTGGGCATACACAACAGAATCCCTATCGGCGCTTCCCTGCCTCTCTGCAACACCCCTTCTCAACCCACCTCCACATACATAGGAGGGCATTGGGATTTCTAACCATGAAGTATAAGCCAGCCATCATTGCCCAGGGGTGCTCTGAGGTGGTATGAGCTGCCATCCCATGGGCACTTTAATAACAGCTTCCTCTCTTGTCTCGACTGCCTCTTCTAACCCTCACAGGCCTTGCAGGAAACGTTTATGTTTTCTGTATCACTCAGTGTCAAGTGTGTCAATGCCAATTTCGAGAACTTCCCCCCTTTCCCACTGCGAACTCATTGCTCTTTGCGAAAATGCCTCGTGAGTTTATTATTTGAGTTTTATATATAGAACTTTTCAAGACCGGACGGTATCAGAGCGCTTTACAATGGTACATGTTGCCATCAAAAAAATCAAATGTAAATAAATAAATCTAAAATCAGAACAGCTAATTCGAGTTCAACCAACTTGATATTACTCTCTCACCGTGACCGACTGCCTCCGGACCCAAGAAGTCATTCCCATCTGTCCCAAATTTGAAGGGGAAGCGACAGCGCTCGCTCCGCTGGCCATATCAAAGAAGATGGCATGCTGGCAGACTGGCAGTTGACTTCACATTAATTCTTTCATAGCTGCCAAGGTTTCAGATTGCTATGTGTGACATTTTTATCATTTCATTGCAATTATGAGTGACATTTAAATGACTATGAGTGACACTTTCTCGCGATCAAAATCAAGCAACAGAGATGAGCAAAGATATAAATATCAGACATTACACCCATTGGAGCAACGAGACAGTCCAAGAAGACTTTAAAACTGCAGCAAAGCACCAGAAATGGCTGGACATTTAGATGGGAATGTGCGAAGCGCTCTGCTTCTGAGCACTTCATGCCACTGACCCCCAGGAGTTCCAGCCCTCCTTGAGTTCTGGGGGGCGCCGTCCGCCCTATCATGCCCTTCACCCTCCTAAGAGGACACCCAGGCTGCAAGCACAGAGAGCAGGTGCAGCTTGTGCCTTTGGTGTAAATGTGAGAGGGGTTCTGCTTCTAAGCACGTCATGGCACTGGTCCCTGGCATCTCCACCCCTTCCTGAGTTCGGAGGCGCTCCCTCTGCCCTATTATGCCTCTCACACTCCTAAGGGCACACCAAGGCTACAGACACACATATAGAACTCATGGAGGGTCATGCTACTTGTGTGAATGTGTGTGCCACTCTGCCTCTTAAACACACCAGTGCCAACCGAGAACTCTTGCCCTCCTTGGGTTCTGAGGCGCTCTCTCTGCGCCTCTCACACCCCTAAGGGACACGCAGGCTGCAGGCACAGAGCTGCCTAAATTTAAAATTAAGAGATGAGCTGACTAAATTTAAAATTAACAGTGCTGACTCGTGGACTATGCCACACACAGGCTTCTGATTTGGCAAGAAGTAGCACTACGCCACTGAGGCATACATGTCACTGACAGCCGGCAGCATTATTAAACAAATTTGGCCCCGGCGCTCCGCTTACTGACACCATAAATAATTATATCACTGGCGTTGCCCAAGGAAAACAATTTAGTAAATGCTTGCTGTGTGACTTATGTCACGGGATGCAGGCTCTCTCCACTCCGGCACTCCAAAAAGTACTGTATAACTTACACTGCAGCCAGACAGATATTGCTATAAGAATATAGAAAAGTGAGGGGCGCCGGTTGAGACTGGTGTAAATGCTGAGCTGAATTACGCTCCTTTCCATGCTCCTGAGTGATGGCTTGAGTGTGGGTCATGTGAGAATGGCGCAGTGCGAGGAAGTTTCCAAGAGGAGATCTCCAAAGACCCCCGGGCATGGCAGGAGTAGAGCCAGGGAGGAGGTGGGGGGGGGGGGGGGGAGGGAGGGTTACCGTGTCGTTGAGGGAGCAGCACGTTCTGTGCAACCATGGCTGCCTGTGTTCACAGGGCGGGCCAGAGATGAGTGAGCCCTCGAGTCGGACTTTTGAGGCCCTGTGTCTTTTCAAGGCAACAGGTGGGATGGGCAAGCAATGAGTGCGTGTGAGAGATATGCATGGGCAGGGAGGCAGGGTGACTGCTGTCGAGGACTGTCTGCAGCAGGGACAGGGTGCCAGGTCGGCTCTGGCCGTGGTACTCCTCCCCCCCCTCCTCCCTCCCCTGCAATCACTGAACTGAATCACCCCTAGGCAGCAGCATGGTGCGATTCAAAACTCGAGTGGCTGCTACTGAGGGGTTGTTATGCGCTCACCTCCTTCCTTAGTCCAGGGCCGTTTTCAGAGTCTGCTGCACTCCGATGAGAGACTGTCCTGGGAGGCCTTTGCGTCGGTACCCGAAACTTTATCAGCGCACTGCACAGCATGCACTCCCCTGCGCTGGTCTCGTCTCCTCCCTGGCGCGTGACCACTACGCGTCAGAGAGGAGCCCAGCGCGCGGGGGCTGTCCCAGGGCCGTCATTGGTGGCGCTAAAGATTGACGGCCCTGGGACCCACAAACTGGGTACGCCGTGGCGCGCATCCACATGACGTCACCAGCATCATCAAATGCAACATTATCACCGGTGCGTGCGAGCGTGCTGCAGTGCACACTCACTGCAGAGTATTTACATTTGTAAGCAGGTGCTCAACTGCGCACTGTAAAATAAAATAAAAAGCACTGTCTGGCAGCAGAGGTGAGGGCGAGGCTGAGGCTCAGGCTGCACTCCACTGTGCAGTGCAAAGCGAGAGCGAGCCAGCCAGCAGCGTAACTTACCAGATTGGTGTCACCCCGTGATGGGGGTGTCACCCGGTGCGGTCCGCACCCCCCGCACCCCCCTAGTGACGCCACTGATCCCAGCAGGCTCAGGGAACATGGTAGAAATTAATGTTTAGTATGCCTGAACTCAGAATAATAAAATACTTCTTTTAGTAAAGTTTATTTTAATATCCTGTGTTTGCAAATGCTACCTTTAGAAAGTTAGCATTTGCTTGCCTAACCATTTCAGCCCGCCTCTGATAGTTTGTGTATCTGACTGTCTGGGATGTGTGAGTGACAGGGCTGGGTGATGACAGGTGGTGAATGCAAGGATTACACCTTAGTGGGAGGTAGGAGTGCCCCATGACTCTTAATCAGGCTGTGCTCTGCCACCACAATGCTGGCTCCGCCCCCCTGGGGGGCGACTGATGACTCAGCCTGCACCTGGCCCAGGAAGGGTGAAGCCCCATCATCAAGGTACTCCTGGCTGCCCCTGTCCACACAATGCTGGCTCCACCTCCTGTGGAGCGTCTGATGTGCCTGCCCCTCACACCGAAAGAAACAGCCAAGGACAGCCACTCAGAGTGCTCCACCACTGAAAGGGATTATGCAGAGGCCCCCCTGGTCTGAAAAGACAAAAGAAATGCCATATAAATATAGGAGCCCTGCTCCTTGTAAATCAGATCCTGCTTGTGAACCAAGACGCCCCCTCTGCCTGAGGAGAAGGAACCAAGGAAGCTGAAAGAGGAAGATTGTCCCTGTCCTGGGGGACTGACCAACAGTGGGAACCTTGCTGCCAAAGGAGAGGAGGAAACTCTACTGAAAGACTTTGCTTTATTTTTACTTTCTACCAAAGACTTGTGCTTCAAGGCAGATCTCCAAGGGCCTGGAAGTGAGCTGGCCCCCTGAACTGAGCCCCGGGACCATTGGGCTCTCTCTCCCTCATCGAACCGAGCTGAACGCCGTCGCTGTGAGCCTCATAAATCCTGATTTGGGCCTGGACGTGTCCCCGAGTCCGTGCCACTGCCGCCCGACACCGTGTGCCCCGCTGATTGCAGCCGCCGCCGCACTGTGTCACCCCAGGGCCGCCCCGCACCTGCCTCGCTGTGTCCCTCCAGGCCTGAGCCTCACAGCCCCCGGCCACAGTCCAGCGGCCGGAGCCGCCAGCCGAGTGCCCGCCTGCATCTGAGCCGTGAAGAAACTGCTGGCACACTCCCCCTGCTGTTGGAGCCCCCCAGCCGTGCGTCCTGTACCTTGGGACTGCTGCGAGGCCGTTCTGTGTCCGCCCGCCCCGTGTGACCCGCTCTGACTCGAGCCGCTCTCACACTGTGAAACCGGGCTGCCCACACCCGCCTCGCCCTCCTGAAGGACGCCCTAGTCTGCGGCTGCATCCCCACTAGGCAGAAGTATTCCAGAGATTGCCTCCTTTGCCTGTGGAGTCGCCGAGTACACCGCCGTGTACTCTCTCCCCGGCACCGCGCTGTCCTGGGAAGCAGCGTTTCCCCGCTCCAGACTCGGCTGACTGAAGTCCGCGTCATACGCTAGAAGCGTACCCCTTTGAAGGCCCCTGAGATTCTGCGCGTCGTACCGGCTGGAAGCCAGGAGCCGTGTACGACTCGCACTGGGCATCACAAGTATCCCGGTGTACGCGCCGTACACCTTGCACGTAACAGCCTTGCCCCGCCTGTAAAAATTGAACCTAGGATTGTGGCATACACCTGAAGTGTACCTACGTTGCCGCACCACTTGCTCAAGGCCGGGCCGCCTCACCAAAGTCCGTGGCGTACGCCTGCAGCGTACCTACTTGTCCCGCTCCTGTCCACGGCCGCGCCGCACCTAAGTGCCGCACTGTACACGACGTACAGGCCGCCCCCCCTGCCGCCGTGCCTCGTGGAAGAAGATCGGACCAGAGCTACAGTACGCCGCTGTCCATCATCGTGCCTGCCAGCGCCCCCTTTTAAAGGTACTGTAACGCCGCATCCTGCACTGTGCGCACCCGACCCCAGAGTCCCTCGTGGCCGGACCCCCTGTTCTGTGCCAGTTAACCCCGCCACGTCCTGCACAGTCAGTACACTGCGCACGAGTGCAGAAGAGACACCTTGCTGGAATAAGAACGCACTGAAATGCTTTAAAAGAATTAGTTGCACCCTTCAGTGGACCAGACGGTCGGTGTTAGATTACTCCTAAACCTCCTGCCTGCCTGTTAGGGAGTCCTCGTGAGGCAGATCTACACAGGGCGCTATTTACAAGCGCAGTCCCCTTGAGAAGGATTGTGGGCAACCTTTTAAACAACGTGATTATTGATTTAAAGACGCTTTGCTGAAGGGAACTGTATTTTAAAGTGACACTTGAATTGAAGCATTGAATAGCCAAGAAAGTATCCATTCCAACACTGAGAAGAGTATTGTGTGCATCCTAATTGAATGTTATTTAAGGTCTTGTGATAAGTCTCCAAATCTATTTTTACATAAAGTACCAGTATTTTTATACATACCACAGCCTGGTGTCCATTTGTGGGGGGTCAGTGTTATTTACTGTGTGTGATTATAAATGCTTAACTGAAGGCGCCCTCGAGATTAGCCTTGACTGCTCGCGCCACGCAACCAAGAGGGGGAGCAGGGGTTATTCTTAAAGGGTAGTTCCCTTGCCCTGACTAGAGGAGAGGGTCCCTGTTTGTCACAAGTGCATACTTGCGCCAATCAGAGACCCCCAATTCTAACAGAACCAACCACAGTAAACATGACGTGTTTCGGCTACGCCTTAGTCAAATATTTTCATATATAAAACCATTTGACTAAGGCGTAGCCAAAACGCGTCATGTTGACTGTGGTCGGTACAAATTAAAGTAATTTGACAATTGCAGAGTGCTTTTCCAAAACATGCAGTGGAGGAACAGTGAGCTTTCATGTGAAAACGCGGATGCACCTTCGCGTGTAAAGCACCTGTGAGAAGTTGGCCTGATATATGATGTCTCTAATTCTGGGGGCACCTTGTATCAGTCCAAACAATCCCTTATGGTGTCTGGTTGTAAGTCAACCTTATAGACAAGCTATCCTAAGGGTAGCATGGACTAAGCAGCCTTAAAGGCTTAACTCAAGAGGTCGTGTTAAGCGAGCTGTTTTACCAATCACTGTAATATCAAATGAAAGCACACCACACAAGTTATATATTATAAAAATATATGTATTTATTACTAGGATAATCCTCTGTACTCTTCATGAGTGCAGAGGCACAAGCGTTTAAACAAAAGCACAGTTAAACATATGAAAGTTGCACAATTATGGATGAGGCCGGGGGGCCACGCAAACCATATATTAAAAAAGTGGTATAAGAGATACCAATCGAACAGTGGTTAGGCCTAGGGCCTAGGGAATTGCTGGGACCAATCGGGACTAGCAATGCTGAAGTCGGGAAAAGCCTGCGGGAATCGGGTGCAGCGCTTAAAGCACACACATGCACCAATGCAATGTCAATGGTGCGTAAAAGTTACAAAGTTACTGTTTAAGGAACCTTCCGAATGACCGAGAAGGACAAAACTTTAGACACATACACTAGAGGTGTGTCCCAGTATAGGAACACCAGCGTTGCTGAGTTACCTCACACACAGGAAGCGGGTGCACAGGTGCGAATTAGTGTCGGGTTTCGTCACGCAGGTCGATGATGCCTGAAGATGAAGATGCTGCAGGCGTCGAGAGGAGAAGTGTCCGGTGTGATCCAAGGGTGGATCGAAGATATAAATGACCTGAAAGCAGAGGGGACAGAGTCTGGGTCACTCAGCAGTGACCAGGGTGGAACCAGGAAGGAAGTATTACATCTTGTTATGCTCCAATATGGAATTTCGAATGCACCAAGATATGTGACCTATTTTTCCTTGCATTTCATTTATCCTGTCCTTCCCCCAGATACATCGTATGCTATTTACAGAACTGTTCCATTACCTTTGACGACCAGCAACTGATTACAGCTTAGCAACATCAGACTTGTTTTCACAGGTATTTTGTTTATAATTCGCAAATTCGGTGTGTGAATATGAGTCAATTTAACTCGTACCTGCCAACATGATCCCCATATCATTAAACTTTTGTTTTTGTCTGGGACTGCATCTCTCCTCCTCGCTGCAACAAACGCCCCAAAACAATCCGATTCAGCCGCCATTGACGGCGAGGAACGAGGCCACGCCTACCCTTAGGCCACGCCCACACGCCCCTCTTCCTCCCTCTAAAAGATGTGCAACCACCGGACGCGCAGCGGACGGGCGCAGCGGGCGCGCCGTCAGCGCGCCGAAGGCGCGCCAAAGGCAAGCCCGTCTGGGCCCGTCCGGGCCAAGACGGCCTTAGGCCTAGCCACTATGCCCAATCGGCAAAATGGCATCTCATACCCCAGAGACTCACTGCTTGCCTAGAACCGTGGAAAACACCCCCAGTGCAAATACATCCACAAGGAGGACACACCCTATGTAGGATGCACCCTCTGTAAGAACCTCGAGGAAACGGAATGCCACCCAGGTCTCCGGCTCGGTCTTCTGAACTGCAGATCCCTGGTAAAGCATGCCCATGAAATCAACATCCTTGTCCAGGACTCGCGGCTAGATCTGCTATTTTTGACAGAAACTTGGCTAACCCCGCACAACGACTTCGATGTGGCCAATGCAACTCCCCCCGGCTACCAAATATGCTGCCTAAATAGGCCAATCGGTAGAGGCGGAGGCCTAGCCATACTCTTCAAAGACCACCTCAAATGCAGAATCGAGACCGGATCTGTTAAAGACTGTGAGAACTGTTACTTCACAATCCAGATCTCTCCTTCCACCTCCCTTTCCGGAATACTTGTGTACCGACCCCCAGGATCCCTAGGGGAATTTACTAGCACTCTGATTGACCATATCCTACTCAAGTCTATCTCGGTCTCCAATTTCCTCCTCTTAGGGGACTTTAACATTCATTTCCTGGACCCCACGAATAACACCGCAGCAAACCTGCTTGCTGATCTCACCACAGCTGACCTCCTCCTGCAAAATCCTAAAGCCACCCACGAGAAGGGCCAACTCCTAGACCCCATTTTCTCTAACATTGCGAACCTGTACGCCCAGGACCCCACCCCCCTGCCTTGGACAGACCACATGCTGATTCCCATGCACTGGTCACTCGACACATCTCCAGGGCCCTCTCATAAAACTAGGGTACAAACCAGACGATGGCATAAATTAGTTCCAGAGGAATGGGAAGCCAAACTACGCAATACCATCTCCCCTTTGTCCACGGACCCTAACACCGCGGACAGAGAACTCATGGATTGGCTAGTCCAACCTCTAGACAGCTCCATTCCATTGACGAGCTCGCTAAAACACATGAAAAGAATTAGTCCCTCCCCCTGGTACACACCCGCCCTTGCCTCTCTCAAAAAGCATTGCAAAAAGACAGAACGCCTATGGAGAAAACACAAAACAGCTGAAGAGAAAAGCGCCTACCTCTGCTCCATGAAAGCTTACAAACAAGCCCTTCATGACGCTAAAAGGACTTATTTCGAGGAAAAGATAAAAAACTCTGCCTGCTCATCCAAGGAGACCTTCTCCATTTTTAAAGAACTCCTCCGTGTCCCTGCCCCCCCCCCAGAAACCCTTGGACCCCAAAGAAGCCGAGGATAAATGCGCCATGTTGGCCTCCTTCTTTGATGAAAAAATAAAAAAAATACTCTCCTCCCTCCCACCTGCCAACTCCAACATCCCAGAAAGAGCCAAGGAGCAGACGCCTCCCGTAGACAAACCCTTTCTAGAGTCGCTCGGCCCGGTCTCGGAAGAAGAAGTAAGAACCACATTGGCCTCAACCAAGAGCGGAGCCCCTAGCGACCCGGTCCCCATACGCTTCGTAAAAATTATCATGCAGACCATAGTCCCTCAACTGACTGCCCTGATCAATATCTCACTGGAACAAGGAGTGGTCCCTTCCACCTGGAAGGAAGCCGTAGTCAAAGCGCTTCTCAAGAAACCGTCGCTTGACCCCACTAACCTCTCCAACTACAGACCCATTTCACTTCTCCCCTGGATAGGCAAAGTCGCCGAAAAATTAGTTAACAAAAAGTTGTCGCAATATCTCGAGTCAAACCATCTTCTCAACGACTCGCAGACTGGCTTCAGACCTGGCCAAGGCACAGACACTGCACTCCTTGTGGCAGTGGAAAGAACCAGGGAAATCATCGACTCAGGAGGATCAGTGGCAGTGGTCCTCCTAGACCTAAGTGCGGCCTTTGATACGGTCAGCCACCAGGTCCTAATCCACCGCCTCGGGACTGTTGGAGTTAAGGGCAAAGCCCTGAAGTGGCTCTCGTCCTTTCTCTCCCGACGCTCCTATCAAGTATGGGAAGGCGAAAGCCGCTCCTCTTCCATCCCCCTCCAGTGCGGTGTGCCACAGGGCTCTTCCCTGAGCCCTACGTTATTCAACGTTTATATGGCCCCACTGGAGGAACTTGTCTCACCCTTCGGAGTCACCATCGTCAGTTACGCTGACGACACGCAACTGGTGGTCACTCTTTCCCACCCCAAACTCGAGCCCTCCAACCTCCACGACTGCCTTACCAGCGTATACCAGTGGATGAGCGACTCCGCCTTGAAGCTTAATGGCTCCAAGACAGAGATCCTGGTCCTCGGACAAAAAACCACTAACATCCCTTCCAACTTCTGGCCCGCCTGCATGGGCGATCCTCCCACTCCCAAAAAGGAGGTCAAGAGCCTTGGCGTGTGGCTGGAGACCGACCTTACCTTCCGGACCCAGGCCAGAAAGACGGCCGGAACCTGCTACGGGTTACTTAAATCCTGCAGGAAAGTAATCCCTCTCCTACCCTTCCAGTCGCGCCTTATGCTGATCCGGGGCTTAATCCTATCCAGGTTGGATTACAGCAACGCCATCTACCTGGGCGCCCCGGAATCCACCTTCCAAACTCTGCAAAAGGCTCAGAACGCCGCCGCCAGACTCCTAACTAGCACCCCGGCCAGATCATCGGCCAAACCCGCTCTTAGGAAGCTACACTGGCTCCCGATCAAAGAAAGGGTCACTTTCAAGGCCCTCTGCCTGGCCCACAAGGCTCTCCATAACACCGGCCCCCCCATACTAAACAACTGGATCACCCCCTACAAACCCACGAGAGCGCTTCGCTCAGAGCACGGAAACCTTATCACGATCCCCATGGTGAAAAAGGCCCGGATAGGGGGCCGCCGCTTCTCGGTAAACACCGGACTCAAGTGGAACGCACTCCCTCCGAACCTCAGAACAGAGCCCGATCTACTTCGATTCAGAAAAACCCTCAAAACTCTCCTCTTCCCCTAATCCGATCTTTTACCTAGCCGCTCCCCCTCCTGAGTAACAAGGTTCTAGCGCTGGGATACCCTCGTGGTGACTACGCGCTCTACAAAACTCTAAATAAATTTCCTCCGAATACCTAGCATAGTCTTTCATCTTTTTGTGCATTCATGTGACATTGTGTGCTCATTGGACTCTATGAAAATCTCTGGTTCACGATTAGAGAGATTTACTATGACATTTTTGTCTCTATTGCCCAGGAACATCTATTGCCTGTTTTGTTTTTTTATCTTGAATGAAGATATCATCTGCTTGTCATCAGTATCCAAATGTAAGTCATTACAAATATATGCATTCATTCTGGAGTATTCACTGTATTATGGTAACGACTATCTTTATGTTATCAGTGCAATTTTCACTCACTTGCTATATGTTGTTCTGCACATTAGAAATTCTTGATAGTTGAGTACGACACAATCTAGTGAAAAGACATGTCCATCTTGTGACATGTAGGAAGCAAATTAGTAAGTCTGAACCGAATAGAGTAAAGGATATTCTTGTTAGAGATGTACAATGTTATGCTCTGGTGACCTACGTTTTATTAGAGAATGGATTTTTGACTTGTATGTTTACAATATATAAGAATTGTACCGTATATACGCTTTTTATATGTACTTCCAGATAACCAACTGTGACTCCTGAGGAAGGCGTTTTCCGCCGAAACGTGCGTCGAGTTCTTATTCGCCATTGCACTCTAGGCACCACTTATGATTTAGGGTGTCTTTTTATTAAATTGTTAAAATCTTTTTTTTAATTTTATGTATTAATTGTATATGTTTTGATTATTGTATGATTTCAACATATAGTCTGATAATTGTTCAGGTCTCTATATGATTTTTACTAAGTCAATTAAAAGTATGCTTGTTTTATAAATGTATTTCTTGAATGTTCCTTTTGCTAATGGGTCAGATTAATTGTTTGCCTACTGGTTAGACTGCCTAGGAATTTTTTCACAAACCCCGGAACCAGGAAGGAACCAGGCAATGTCGGGCGCAATCAGGTCGATGTCGTGAAGCTTCTCTCCGCTGCCACGTGGACTCTGGGGCACCGAGGATGTCCAGGAGTGGATCACGAGCTGTCCCACGAAGGCTCTCGCTGTCGGCGGTTTCGGCTTCCGAATTGGAGCAAACAAACCTTGGCAAGTGCAACCCACGCAGGATTAGAAGATCGCTTCTTTCTCGGACTAGGAAAGTCAGAGAGGGTGCTCCTTTTCAGGGGAGCGAGGGCCAGTCCAGAGCAACCGGACTGGCAGTGTAAATTCGAAGGTTCGTCGGTACTGGGGCCACAAGCCAACGGGCAAGTGACCGGACCAACGCGTTGAGCCAAAAAGTGCAGAAGGGCCCCACGCAGCACTCGGTGAGTGTAGAGGGGTGAGCTTTGGTGCAGGAGTGGCTCAGGGCTGGGGCTTCTCAAACCCCAATGCACAGCTCCGAGGGAGCCTCGGAAGCTGCACGGTCAGCGCCTCATGGTCTTTCCAAGATGGCCGGCTCCACGCTTCAGGTCGCCTCCACGGGTCTCAGCTTTGCAGGGACTGTGAATCAGGCTGTTAGAAGGCAGGAACGCTGGGTCTTGTCGAACTCTGTCGCTCGAGTTCCGGCGGGAACTGCAACAAAGCAAACATTGAGGTGCTGGATGGTGCCTGTTTGCACAGGGTGGTCACTCCTTGACCACAAGGGAGATTCTTCAGTCTTCTACTTCGAGTAGGATGTCGAAGGGTCCAGAGTTTTGTTTCATAAGTTTCAGTCAGGATAATCTGAGTGCGTTGGCACTGCTCCCACATATATACCAATGTAGTGGGCTGGATTACCTGCTAGGTCCCTCCTTTGGGTGGGACCCAGGAAGGGGGTGGATACACCCCTTTCCCTTTGTCCAGGGTCGCGCTGGGACTGGGGCTGGTGAGCCCCAAAACAGGTTTGACCGGATTATGCAAGGGGAAGCCTTGTGCTCCCCAGGCAGTGTCTGGTTTCTTTCAAACCTCCCTGCTACAATCCACTATCTCCTGTCTGGGGTGGTGTGACACCTCCCCGCGACAGGAAACCCTTTGTCCAGGCCTCCTCTGCCAAGTTTCGGTCAGCAGCAGGAGTTCAGACTCGTGTCTGTGGCAGAAGCGTCCATTTTGTGATGCTGAGGCTCTTTTAAAATCAACCGCGTTTTAGTAAAGTAACATGTCTTCTCCCTCTAGAGGGGTGGAATGCTATCCCTGTCGACAGGACTGTCGAGGGGATAGTATTCCAAATCGTATGACACCTTACACGACATGTTTTGATAAAACAAAACCAAAGTTAACATATAACCGTGATGGATTATAATGCACTTAAGAGTATATGGTATGGCATTATCCCGTAACAGCTAAGGGAATTGGTCCCGACAGCTGCAGACAGGCTCAGCTCATGCTAGAGCACCATCTCACATAAAACCAAGCACTCTGCCTCCAGGATTGTTAAGGCCTGCCATAGGAGTGGCTTATAGGTTTATATGTGTCCAAATATAGGTTTAGATATAGGTATTCTATATCTAAGCAAGGGATGATTACACCACCTTGCCCCAGCTGAGTGATCAGCCAGTTGTGTCGATTTAAGTACCAGCCAGGGGTGGCAAAAGATATGCTGCAGCCCCTGGTAGGCCTTAATGGCACCTATGCCCTGAGCACCTATAGTGCATGGTACAGGGGCTGACAAGGAGTCCAGTTCCAATTGGGTTATGTACCTATAGTACATGTATCTGAATTTAGAGAGAGAACAGCAGGCTGTGGGTCTGATTAGCAGGCCCACTGCCACATAAAGTAAAAAAACAGTGAAGCAAAAAGCAAAACTTTGGGGTGACCATAAAATAGCAGACCCTACTCTCCTACAGCACCTGTCCAGGAGTGCGCGGTTTTGTGGTGCAGTTGGAGCGAGGAGATATATATATATATATAATTTTTTTTTTTAAAGCAAAGACAAGGGATACTTGAAGAGCGTGCCCAAGACAAATACAGCAGCCTGCGCTATAGGTGCCAACGACACAGATGTGATCCATAGCAGGACACAACATATGTCAAAACACTGTAAATCACATACATATATAGTCAGAAATGTGTATATAGAACCATAAACAGACACTGTATAAATAGCAATGAGCATACCTGAACAAAGAGACTTCCAAGGATAATATCGGCAGAGGCCATGAGCAGAAAGACCTGAGCCCCTGCCTGGCAATGAGCAGAGGGACCTGACCCCCTGCCTGGGAAGTGTGTAGGAAAAATGGGGTACAAGACAATGTGCAGCAGTAACACATCTGACGTAGAACCAACTGCTGTCAAGTAAAAACCAGACCGGGTCTGAGCAATGAGGGAAGACCAAGGACATAAACACTTCCGAACACCAGTGATCGAAGAGTAGACAATACCACAAAGAATAGCTGGCAGCCAAAGCTGAGGCGCAAGTTGGACCAGCAAGTACCCAGTGCCTGTGAACGTATCCAGTGTGTACCCACATACTGAGCCAGAACTGAAATCGGACTAGAAACTGTTCTGGAAGTGGAACAGAGCAACAGGTCTTACGGCTAAGACAGCCAATTTAGGCCAAAAAAAAAGGAAAGGCATGAAAACGAAGATGTTAACATGCCGGGATGAGCCAATAGTGGCGTAAACTCAACAATACCCTGGAGAAGTCTGCATCCTCAGAGGCAGTAGAGAACTACTGACCAACCATAAAATACAAACATGTAAGCTCCAAAGAGAGCTATGCCACCCATGTGGGTCTTACCAGAGGAGAAGTCCCTCAACAGTATGTAGAGCATGAAGAAGCAAAAACCATATCGCGATAAGCCTACAGTATGAACCATTGGAAAATTTCCCAGAGGGAAAGAAGATAACATTTCTAAGAGGACCTCGCAGGATCCTTAGTAAGAACCTAAACCATCCAGGAAGAACAGTTCCTGGAGCACTGCACACATACCACCCAGGAAGCAACTTCCTGTGGCAAAGTAGAATGGCTATACAATAACCAACAAATACCCCACAGAGGGTATGTCACATCCCTATAAAAAGCAAGGGAACACCTCTTGAGACTAGCCCTCAGCCAGAGGACTAAAAAATAAGGGCAGAAACAGCTGTCTAGCTGTACAGTCCGTCTGGGAAATAACAGCTTGAACCCTAAGACAGATTCCAGAGAAAAGCAGTGACAATACTGCAACCAATGCAAACAAGACAATAAGTCTGCAACAAAGGACCAAAAACAACGTTACCCATGGAAAACCAGACATGAGAAGCTGGACCGCTAAATCCACATGACTGTCAAAAAGATGACTAAAATCACCAAAAGGGTTGTCTGGATTAGTGCAGGGTGCTTCACTTAAATAAGTGTGCACCATAGCTTAAGCCAGCCTCCTACAGTCACCCATGCACTCGTCCGCAGTAGGCTCGACTACAGCAACTCACTCTACGCCGGCATGACCCAGAAACTGCAGAACATCCCGAACGCCTCGGCTAGACTCATCCTGAACCTTCCACACTGCAGTCACATCATTGGCCACCTGAGAGGCCTTCACTGGCTTCCTAGCAGCAAAATAATTACCTTCAAGGTCCTCATGCACGCCTACAAAGCCCTCCTTAACACTGGACCAGCATATCTCAACCCCATCATCTACTTCTACACTCCCACTAGACATCTCTGCTCCGCCAACTGGCCCTGGCCACCATCCAACGGATCTGCAAGACCACAGCTGGGGGAAGATCCTTCTCCAACCTCGTGTAGAAGCCCTGGAACTCCTTGCCTCCGCACCTCAGGCAATCATTATCGCTGCCACAATTCAGGAAGGACTTCAAGACCTGGCTCTTCAACTGAACTGCAGACCCACTCGCCCCCCCCACGCCCACACTCAGCGCCTTGAGACCTTAATGGGTGAGGAGTCGTGCTTTACAAGAAACTTGATTAAATTGGTGTTCACCATATAATGAGCCAGAGTACATAAGTATTATTGGTTGTTTGGTATGTCTAAGAGAGATATATATATAGATATATTATTTTTAACCAACTAAAAGCACAAATGTGCATAGAAGGGATCTGGAACATAAAGGAGAAACATTTCGAAGAGCGGGGAGGATGGGTGGGCAGTGAGGAATTTGCAGCTAGATCTAGTCTCTATCAGAGAAGGCATTATTGAAGGAAAGTTACTTATTTATCTGACGTCTAGCTGCAGGTTCTTTACCTTAGAATAGATACACAAGCAATACCTTCCCTGAGGAGGGTCTGTGAACTGATTCCAAGAAATACCACAGACTAGGCTATCCAGTCTGCATAAGAAAAAAAGAGACCACTTTCCAGGAAGGGGGGGGGGGTGAGGGTGGGGGTGGAAGAGGACATCCTACCAACAAACTCAGGTAGAACCCCATACGGGACCGAATCCACAGCAGTGCAAAGATGTGGGAGAAAATGCATGGCAAAAGAGCAATGGCAAGTGGAAGGGCACTCCATATGAACAAGGCACAACAACGCTTCCCGGAAGGGCAACCAGTCCAAGAAACCAAGGCAGAAAGCTAAGGACTACAGCTGAAACTACTGGGCCAAGCTCCCAGTCATAGAAGCAGGAAAGGCAGAAGCCTCCAACTAATAGCTGATGAAACATCGCAAGCAAAAGCAACAATCACGGACATAAACCATGTTACATTACAAAGCCAGAGGAGGTTACCCATAAACCTAGTTGTGGCCTGGGTATCTTGTATTATAGCACACAACAATGTCTCAACAGGTAATATTCTCAACTGCAGAAAGACAGAAACAGGGAGGCAAAAATTATTACTTGAGAGTTTAAAGAGAGGTCTTTCAGGGAAAAGAAGCAAGAGGACAGAATATCAGTACTATTTACATTAAATGTGAGAGCAACCCATATGAACTTGTGCACAACAGTGCTCGTGCAATTGTGTGAACAGTCCAAGTGACAAGTGAGGCAAAGGAAAACAGCGAAAAATGGCACAAGGAAGTAATTAGTGCACAAACACTTAGATAAATACTGCTTGACAAGAAGTTTTAATTCAAATTCTTTTGGAAATTCAAAGTCATTAATGAATCAAACAACCAAAATTATGCCAAAAGTTCAGATCCAAAGAACCTCCACTACCACTCTGCACACAGCCCCCTCTCAATCACTGTCTCGCTACATGACGTTCGCATGATTACACCGGCTCCGTCCAGAAGATGTTTTCTCCCTAACACTTGGACGAAGTGACTCGTGGGATTCCAAACGTCCCAGTGAATTTGAGCAGGGGCAGGGCTGGACGTTCACATGATTATGCTGGCTCAGTCTGTGGACGCCTGAATGTGCACGCTTATTCCATTTTCCAACTGAACTCCTGCGATACAATCTTTGGATTTCTTTCCATATGACCAGGATTTGTGTTTCCCACCCTGGGCACATTACCTAGGAGGAATATTACTTTTATCTAGCCCACCCAACTTCAGCACCCAAAAATTGTTGTAACCTGGTCCTGAAGATTACCTGAATTGATCACAGGTCAAAACGCCGTTGACCACTCAATGCAACGTTTTGCGCAATTCTGGCTGTTTAATTGATTCATAACTTTGAACTTTCAAAAGATTTTGAATTGAAACTTCTTGTAAAGCAGTATTTATTTAAGTATTTGTACACTAATTACTTCCTTGTGCTGTTTTCCGCGGTTTTCCTTTGCCTCACTTGTTGCTCACACCATTCACACAATTGCACGAGCACTGTTGGGCACAAGTTCTTATGGGTTACTTCCACATTCAATGTAAAGAGTGCTGATATTTTGTCCTCGCACTTCTTTTCCCTGAAAGACAGCTCCATAAACTCTCAAGTAATCATTTGTGTCTCCCGGTTTCTTTCTGCAATTGTCATACATGTATATGATTATCTATGAATATTACCTGTTAAGACAATGTCATAAACCATGTGAGGCAGAGGAAAACCTTCAAGAGAGAAGAGGCTCTCTGGGAAAATGCGGTGTAGAATCCCAAGAAAAGACAGTATATAACTGATATAAATAGAGAGGTATGAATATATATATATATATATATATATATATATATATATATATATATATATATATATATATATATATATATATATATATATATATATATATATATATATATATATATATATATATATATATATATATATATATATATATATATATATATCTCCAGAATTTGTTCTCCCACCACGCTCCAGGGATGGGCAATCAAACGAGGCAAACCCAGATGGATGGTGCAATTATTTTTTTATTTCGTTTAGACCAACACCACCATCGCCACGACCCGTTTCGGCCCTCGTAGGTCCTTGGTCACATGACATGTGCGAGGGGTCACCTCCCTTTTAAAGTGCTAGTGCAAATAAGTACTTCCCCTTTCCTCGCCTGAGACATTGATATAGAAACAGTACTTAGTTTTTATAGCTGCATAAATGCATGAGCTTTCCATTATTTACAAATCAGTGCAAAATACATTTAATTTAATTTTAATTTAATAGCGATTTCTAAAGCGCCTGGTGACCCAAGGGCATCCCCGTGCTATATGATTTGTGATCCTATTGAGGGGGAAGAGAGAGAGGGGAGAGCGACAAGGGGACTTTATTTAGGGAACAGATGAGTCTTTAGTTTCTTGCGGAATGCCAGGTAGTTGGGTTCAAGTCTGAGGGAGCGGGGAAGAGCGTTCCATCCCTTAGCTGCTTGAACGGAAAATTGCCGTCCTCCTGTACGGGTTCTTTTAAATCTGGGGGTGCTAGCTAGGTTCTCATTCTGGGATCGTAGGGATCTGGTTGCTGTGTAGGGGGTAATCATTTTGCTGAGAATCGCCGGACCAGATCCGTTGAACAGCTTGTGTGTCGTGCACATCGCTTTGAATTGCACCCTTTGGCGCACAGGGAGCCAGTGCAGTGCTTTGAGGGCCGGCTTGGCGGACATTCTAGAAGGGGTGTTAGTAAGCATGCGTGCCGCCGCATTCTGTGTCCGCTGGAGTTTCGTTAGGGTGGCCTCAGGGGCTCCCAGATAAACCAGGTTGCTGTAGTCCAGGCGGGACAGTACTAGTCCCTGGATGAGTAGCTTCCTGGAAGTAGGTGGCAGTAAGGGCAGGATTTTACGGGTCGTGCGCATGAGCCCGAAACAGGTGCCCGAGGTTTTGGTTGCTTGTGTTTTCATAGTGAGTTCTGGTTCGAGCCACACCCCGAGTGTCTTGATTTCGCGTTTCGGGGAGGGAATTTCCCCGAACACATCGGGCCAGAGTGCTGGGGGGATGGTCGTCCATTGTTTTCCTAGTAGCATCACCTCCGTCTTTGTCCCATTTAGTTTTAATGAAGAGTTATTCATCCAGTTGTGAATTCCTGTGAGGCAGTTGGTCAGGTTTTCTGGATGGTCAATCAGCTGGGACAGGGAGACGACTAATTGAGTATCGTCAGCATAGCTCACCATTTTTATGTTGAATGGTGTTACCACGTCCTCAAGAGGGGCCATATAGACATTAAAAAGCGTCGGACTCAGGGAGGAGCCCTGAGGGACGCCGCTTGTGAGTGGGAGGGTGAATGAGTGATGATTATCGTCCCACACTTTGAAAGTGCGCCCTGTAAGGAAGGATTCAATCCATTTGATTGCTGTCCCGGTAAGTCCTGCATCCGCCAGTCTATGCAGAAGGACACGGTGGTTGACTGTGTCGAAGGCTGCGCTTAGATCCAGGAGGATCACTGCCACTGATCCTCCTGAATCCAGTATGCCCCTTGCTTCCTCAATGACTGCGAGGAGTGCGGTGTCTGTTCCATGGCCCGGGCGAAATCCAGTTTGGGATTGTCTAAGCAAGTTGTTGGTTTCAAGGAACTGTGATAATTGTGTGTTTACCAGTTTCTCGGTGACTTTGCTGATACCAGGAAGTAGAGATATTGGTCTGTAGTTAGACAGGTCTACTGGGTCTAGCTGAGGCTTTTTTAAGAGTGCTTTTACAACCGCACTCTTCCAGCTGTCGGGGACAGTACCGTGGGCGAGCCAGCTGTTGATGAGATCCGTGACAGTAGGTACGATGACTGAGGCTACGGTCTTGAGGAACCTGATTGGTGCTGGATCCAAGGGTGACCCACTTTTCATTTTCGTTAGGGTTCGCTCAACCTCTAGGAAGGTTACTGGTCGGAATGTCGGTAGAGTGGGGCGTAAGTTACTTTCAGCCTGGTCAGGGAATGAACGGCTTTCCGTGTGGCTGGGAGGACCGGGGGGTGGGAGGGAGGTCAGGATGCGGGTAATTTTGTCATTAAAGTAGTTCGCTAGCTCATTACTTCTGTCAATTTTGGGGGTGATGGAGGGGGACGTGATGGGGACTTTGAGCAGCTCCTTTACAATTAAGAAGGATTCTCTGGCTGAGTTGGATGATTCTTGTATCCGCGTATCATAGTATGAGGCTTTGGCTTGTTTGATGGCCTCTTTATAGAGTCTGACCGTGGACTGGTAGGCTTCTTTGTTGGCATGTTGCCAGTTTTTCCTCCAGAGCCTTTCGGCTTTTTTGCAATTTTTGCGGTGTATTCGGAGGTCCGCGGAATACCATGGAGCTGAGCCAGGTTTGCCGTTTTTGTCTTCCCTGGTTCTAAGTGGGAGTACTAAGTCTAGGGAGGAGGTGATCCAGTCCCTAAATTTTCTGTCTGCTGTAGCCGGATCTTCTGCGTGTGCAGGGGTGGTTTTTTCAAGGGTCTTAGCCCATTCTTCCGTGGGGAGTCTGGACCAGGTCCTGTCCTTGCTGTAGGTGGGGGGTTTTCGGTGTTTCCTGAAAGTTCCAGGTAATTGGAAGGGGACTAGGAAGTGGTCTGTCCAGGGAAGGGGAAGGGCCTCCTTCGCTTGCATTGAGGGAGAGCTAGTGAACACCGGGTCCAATAGGTGACCCTTGATGTGGGTGGCTCCGGAGTTTAGTAGGCGGATGTCAAGTGCCGCTAGATCTTGGATCAGATCATTAGCTACCGAGTTTACCGGGTCTTCCAGATGGATGTTCAGGTCCCCGACTATCATAAAGTTTGATAGGGAATGGGCCTGGGTTGTGACTAAGTCTAGAAGAGAACAAGCGAAGGGGCCTGGGAGGCCGGGGGGGCGGTACACAAGTAATCCTGTTAGTGAATTGGTAGGGTTTAGTTTGAAGGTGAAATGAAGACTTTCTGAGTCGGTAATCTGCGCATCGTAGATTTTACAGTGGATATGTTCTCGATGGATAATGGCGACACCACCACCTCTGCCTATAGGGCGGGGTAGGGACTGAATGCAGTAGCCCCGTGGGGTTGCTAGTACCATGTCTGATTGAGAATGTGGACCGAGCCACGTTTCCATGAGGAAGAGTATATCTATCTCCTGATCTTCTAGGAGATGGATAATCTGTGTCGCGTGTTTCGGAAGTGAGCGACAGTTCAGTGAGGCAAGTTTGAGGGAGGCGGGTTTGATAGGTTTTGTAGGGAGTGTGAGCTGGGGTGGCTTGCATAGAGAGCAGCGAGTGAAAGGTCCATTTAGGTCATGGATGTAATCACAGGGGGAGGTAGGGGGTCTTAGGCTTAGTAGCTCTCTACGTGAGTAGCTTACCTTTAGGTAGGATGTTTCAGGCAGGGGTTCTGGCCCTAGGCCCGGTCGGGCGCGGACGGGCGCAGACGGGCTTGCCTTAGGCGCTCCCGCTGCGCTCGTACGCTGCGCTCGTCCGCTGCGCTGGTATGGCCGGCACATTTGTAGTCCTTGGGGTGGGCGTGGCCTCGCAGAGGGCGGGGCTTAATGAAGAGTGAGGAGGGCTGTGTCAGCGCGTGGTGTGAGCGCTTGAACAGGTGAGCTCCTTGTTTTAAAAAACACAAATTCGGCGCAATACAAGTTTTAAAATGCAATTTTCGTCAGCACAGTCCTCCGGCTTCCGCCTCAGAGGATGAAACAAATAATAATGGTGAACGCTTGATTTCTAGCGTTTTTGTAGTCCTTGGGGTGGGCGTGGCCTCGCAGTGGGCGTGGCTTAGGCTTTGGGCGTTCCCTGCTAAACATTCCTGTCCATGACTTTAAGGCTTGCTTATGAAAATGTTGGCTTTACATTATGTCTCTCAAAATTACATTTGATAAATTTCGAGATGAATGCATAAAGGTCTTACCACATCCAACTATAAATATATATATATATATATATATA
Source organism: Lissotriton vulgaris (assembly GCF_964263255.1). Taxonomy (NCBI): domain Eukaryota; kingdom Metazoa; phylum Chordata; class Amphibia; order Caudata; family Salamandridae; genus Lissotriton; species Lissotriton vulgaris. The sequence continues at coordinate 1,080,692,450 of NC_141691.1, read as the reverse complement.
TATATATATATATATACACATATATAAATAAATAAATAAATAAATACATGTCTAGATATAAAAGATAAATACTTACATACATCTTCATCATAAATATCTATATATATATCTATATACACCAACAGTACATTCATAAATATAATTGATCTATACACAACCATAACATTTTCATGTAAAAAAATATATATAAATAATTGTGCTATCTCAATTTATATTAGCAGCCATTGATTTACTTTGCACAGATAAAAACCTAAGAGCTCTACATTTCTATGGTTTTCAACAGAACAAGTTTTTTTTGTTTTGTATCTACGTTGGTTGTGTATTATTATATCATACGTTTAGCCAACCTCCTGCAAAACATTCTCTTACTGTTCTTTTAGCAAATTTCATTGCTACAACCATAGTGTATCAGACTACTGGGACTACTTAAAAGGATAAATGTGTGGATATGTGCTCACCCTGTGCAACTTATAATAGGAAAACTAAAGATTAAAAAGATTAAAACCATGAGATCTTTCTACTAAATAGATTGAGAGGCAACTACATTAATTGTTCTTTACTTTCTTTTAAACCACCCTTAGTGAAGATAGGTATAAAAATCCTCACTGGTGTTCAATCCATTAGGCATTTTGCAATCTGATAAAACTATATGCCTGGTTTCGAGTTTCCTCAGCTCATCCTCCCGGTTACCGCCTCTTCTCTGCGGTGGAACCGTATCTATAACAAAGTATCTCAAGCCTGAGACATTGCCATTGTGAACTTCTCCAAAGTGCCTGGCCACCGGGTACACTGTGTCACCGTTGTTTATATATATATATATATTACCTACTGGTGTCGCCAGTAGGTAGTTATAGTTAGGACCTAGTTTCCATAGGAAATCTGCAACATTCTATTTGGAATAACTTTGGCGCCGGTGGACAAATCTTCACGAAAGTTTGGGGTTGATCCGTCAAGCGGGGGCCGAGAAAAAAGGGGGGTCCCAAAACATGTTTTCCCAAAGCAATTTTCCGTAGGACCTTTAGCCAGGGCTACAGCCCGAACGGCTGAACGGAATTACACCAAATTTGGCAAAAAGGTAGAGCTCGGTTTGCAGATCACCCTTTTTGTTAAATGGTTTAAATCCGTTCAGTAGTTCCTGAGAAAATCTAAAGTAAAATCATAGATATATCTTGACTAGCTTACCGTAAGCTTACAGTACGCGTACCTTCCCGAGCATGAGCTGGATGCTAATTGGCTCTCAACACTCCAAACCAGGAAGTGTTGGCAGCCATCTTGTGCCTCAGTAGAACCGAGGCACAAGAAAGCAGAAAAACTAACGTGCAGAATGCAAAAAAGGGGCAGGGTAGAAACACCTTGACCCCCTAGGCCTGCTCAGGGGGTCCCACAAGGACCCCCAAGACCCCCAATTTTTTTTTTATTTTTTAAAACGCGGGGTACGCATAGGTACGCGTACCCCATGTAAAAAAACAAAAAACCCTGGTCTACTTTTTTCAAATTAGCCCCCGGGGAGACCAAATCCCAGGGGCATAATGGAAAAATGTGTGGGGGGGGCTAATACTGCCCCGGGGACCGCATCCCCCCGGGGCAAAGTAATTATGATAGCGGGGGAACACGGCCCCCCCTGCAGCCCCGGGGACCGCCACCCCCGGGGCTTTGATATTGACGATGGCAGGCCTCCAAGGCCCCCGAGCCCCGGGGACAGCCACCCCGGGGCTTTATTACTAAGTATGCAGGGGGCTCACAGCCCCCCGCAGCCCCGGGGACCGCCACCCCCCGGGGCTTTGAATAAAATATATTTTTTTTAAACCTGTGTGGGGGGGCTCAAGCTCCCCCACACGCCCCGGGGACCCGTGACGGACCCCCCCAGCCCCGGGGACCACCACCATCCCGGGGCTTTTTTAATTGTTGGGAGGGGGGCCGCGCGGCCGCCCTCCTGGAGCCCTTGATGACCCTGGGGACCGCCAACCCCAGGGCCGGCTCCTGCAGTGTCCCAGGGTGCCCACCCCCGGGACACTGCTGTTTGCTATGGTGGGGCGGGGTTTTTGGAAGAGAGAGCAGGAAACCTGCTCTCTCTTCGAAAAACCAAAGACTATTGCTTTTCTGCATGGGGAGCAACATGTTAGCTGCTCCCCATACAGAAAAGCAATGCCGGCTCCCACAGGATGCGGGGAGCCGGCAAGGACCGTGGGGGGCTTGGGAACCCCCCCACGTCCCCCAACGAGGGGGGCCAGGCCTCGGGGATGGGGTCCACGGGGCCAGAAGTGGCCCGGGAGGGGGGCCCCGCGGCCCCACTCACAAAATAAATTTAAAAAAGGCCTGCCCAGGGGGATGGGGTCCCTGGGGCCAAAGGTGGCCACAGGAGGGGGGCAAAGCAGCCCCCCTCCTAATTTTAAAAATAAATAAAAAAGGCCCATGCCCCGGGGGATGGGGTCCCCGGGGCAGAGTATCGCCCTGTGTGGGGGCCCAATTTTTTTTTTTAAATAACAATTGGGGGCAGGACCTGGGGGATGGGGTCCCCAGGGCCAAAAAAAACAAGAAAAAGAAGGGGGGCTACATAGCCCCCCTTCTTAAAAGTATTCATTTATTTTTTTAAACAGGATCGGGAGGAGGCCACGACCCCTCCCTGCACCTCTCTGCAAACGTGCCCCCCTGGTGTGTTTGCAGAGGTGAAACTAATTCCTCTCGCATACTGGGGGTCCCTGGGGGCCAACTAGCCCACCAGGAGCCTCCAGTATGGGCCAGGGGGCTCCTTTACAGAGAGGTATAATGAGGCCACGCCCCTTTCTACACCTCTCTGCAACGGATCCCCCTGGCGCATACTGGAGGTTGCTGGTGGGCTAGTTGGCCCCCAGGGACCCCCAGTATGCAAGAGGAATTAGTTCCCCCATCTGAAAAAGCACCAGGGGGCTGCGTTGTAGAGAGGTGTAAAAAGGGGCATGGCCTCATCACACCTCTCTGCAACGCAGCCCCCTGGCGCATACTGGAGGTTCCTGGTGGCTAGTTGGCCCCCAGGGACCCCCAGTATGCAAGGGGAATTAGTTCCCCCTCTGCAAACGCGCCAGGGGGCTGCGTTGCAGAGAGGTGTAATGAGGCCACGCACCTTTTTACACCACACTGCAACGCAGCCTCCTGGCGCATACTGGAGGTTCCTGGTGGGCTAGTTGGCCCTCATGGACCCCCAGTATACAAGGGGACTTAATACCCCAACTTAGAACGCGGTATGGCGTGTGTTTGCACAGTGGTGAAGGTGGGGGGCGGGGCTAGAGGTGATATGTGTGCAAACATGCCCTGTGGCGCGTTTTAAGTTGGGGAATTAATTCTTCTTCAATCCAGAGGTCCCCCGGGGCCAACTAGTCCAACAGGTACCTCAAGTAAACATCACGGAGCTGCGTTGCAGAGTGTTGTAAAAAGGGGGCATGCCCTCTGAACACCTGTCTGCAATGCAGCTCCTTGGCCCATACCGGAGGTACCTGGTGGGCTAGTTGGCTCACAGGGGACCTCAGGATTAAAGAGGAATTAATTCCCCAACCTAAAACGCGCCACAGGGTGTGTTTGCACACATGTTACCTCAGACCTTACCCCCTTCCTTCACTATTGAGCAAAATATTCCTGTAAAATCAGCCGAACTACGAATTCCGATTTACTCACCTGTCATCACAAGAGACGTCAGTGCTGCATCTTTGAGCGCACTACTGATCCTGAAAAGTAATTCTAACCATACTTACAGTAACTTGAATGTCCTTCCATAGGCTAAAATTGACTGGTTTCACTTGGAAATGTTTCTAAGTGTGGAGTCTTGGGACTTTAAAAAATTCCTCTAAAATAAGCCGAACTACAAATTCCGATTTACTCACCTGTTATCAGGAGAGACCTCCATGCTGCATCTTTCAGCCCACTACTAATCCTGAAAAGTAATTCTAACCGTAGTTACAGTAACTTGAATTTCCTTACATAGGATATCATTGCCTGCTATATAAATTATATATAAATTAAAAATATATATAAAAAAAATAAAAATAATACAATTTCAATATTTTTAAAAACATTTATTTTACAATTTATTTCAAAAATATGTAATGTAATTTAAAAAATAAATTATCTAAAAATAAATAATTTAAAATAATGTAGTAAATCAGTATAAAAAGAATATAACAATACATTTAAAAGTTATCATTTACAAAACCTTTGAAATTCACTGAAAAAAACATAGGTTTCACACACGTTATAGGTGTTTTTTTTTTCAAACTTTGTTTCGTCTTTTCTAAACAATCAAGCAATGATGCATTTCTTGTTACATAGCATAATAGACCAATAATGCCTATTAAGGAGAGCGTGCGCACAATCCTAGAATATTGCATGGCATACAGTACAGGCAGCCGACAAGCCATTAAATATACAATTACAGGAGTATACAAAGCAAAAGGCACAGCAAGGAAGAAATTGACAAAAAAAGGGGAAAACAACAACAATGAGGGGGACATGTGCAAACACATCAATATAACAATTTGTTTATGAGGATTTAACCAACAAATCTCCACAAAAGGAAAAGATCAAGGATGGCAAAAGGGAATTGAATAAAAACCAGCTGCATATTGTTACATATGTATGACACTTCAGACAACCCCCTCCGGAACTATTTGACTTACAAGCTGAGACTGACGGGCCACAGTGATCTTGGCAATGTAAGAGCGGTAAGGCCCCAATATATCAGTAGGTCTAGATGAACTGGGAACCAAAGTGGAGTACTCCTCACTGTTAATATTGCAAAATGCCAAACTCCCGAGCCACGACTTCACTCTTGGAGATCTTTTATCACACCATAATAATGCTATTTCCCTCTTTGCCAACAAGAATTCCAATGCACGAGTTTACAGACAGTATGTGGAAAGTTAGCAACGTACCCCAGTAGCGCAATTTCCGGGATAGGGATCAGGTTCATGCATAAAATGTCGCTGAAGGTGCAGCGTACCTGAATCCAATAATAATGCAAAAGGGGACAGGTCCAAGAAAGGTGTGCGAAATCGGCAAATGGGGCCCTACATTTGGGGCAGTGGTGGGGACGACTGGGGTCTATTTTATGTGAACGTGCTGGCGTATGGCATAACCTACGAAGAAATTTAAAATGGATGAGTTTGTGTCTACTGTTCAAGGAAATTTCCTTCGTGGCTTTGCAGCACTGTTCCCACTGATCGTCCAACATAGGTTTCTCTAGATCCTCTTCCCACGCGGCGCGAACTTTAGCGTCCAATGAGGGGAGTGTATTACTGCACAGTTTGAATAATTTAGAAACCATGTGTGACCCGGATGTGTGTGGGATTAAAAGCGTGAGCGGGGAAGCAGGGTCAGGGGCCAGTGGAAATGTAGGAAATGAAGCTCGTAACATGGATCGTAGTCTGGTCAAAACAAAGGAGTCCAATGAACGAGCGTTCAGCGAAGCGAGGGTCGTCAGATACGGAAAAAGAGTGGCCCTCAGGAAAAAAGTCGCCAATGGTATGAATGTTAAATTTAGCCAATGTGTTTTTGACTATTGATTCCTCGGTAATTGGGAACCAAGAAGCATTGGGCAAAGGAAGGGCCGGTTAATATAATTGATCCAGGTCAAGAAGCCTGCGAAGCCTTCATAGGCCCAGCAGGTTGATGAGACAGTCTGTATGTCCCGCGGGTCTCGCGCGATGCCTCGTGGCAGAACAGTAGAAAAAAGTTCAGGGAGTGCCAAATCCGCTTCGGGTTTCAAATACAAGATGCGAGCATTAGGGTGGAGCCAGGAGTGCGCATAAGTGCATTGTGCAATTAAAAAATAAAGATAAATATCAGGAACTCCGGAGAGTCAAAACACGCTAGGTGACACGCGGAATTTTGTCTCCCCAGACTAAGCGCAACAACAAGGAGCGCAGCTGGGAAAAGAAAACCTTGGTAAGGGGAATCGGGATATTATAAAAAAAAATACTATCATTTTAATTATGGCAATTAATCCAGCCATAGACAGAGGAAGGCGAATCCATCTCTCAATCTGGCCCTCTAATAAACTAACCGCACTACCATAATTCAAGCTAATGATGGCGGAGGTGTCCAAGTGAATCTAGATCCCCAAATATTTGACTGAGTCACTAGACCATTCAAGGGGGAAGGGGGTAAGTGGAAAAATCACTGATTTGTGCCAATTGATGCGAAGCCCAGAAAATGTGCTAAAGTGAGTTATTTCCAAGATGACCGGTTCAGGATTAACGTGAGGCATTCTGACATACAAGATTGTATTGTCCGCATAGCGAGAAATTAGGAGAGGACCAGTCCGGAATTGAAGCCCTCGGTGCAGGTGTTTCTCTTGAAAATGGCAGACCAGAGAGTCCATCCCCAGGATGAAAAGTAGCAGAGATAAGGGGCATCCCTGACGGTTGCCACGCGATAAGGAAAAACGCTCAGTAATAGTGCCATTCAGGCGAAGTCTGGTGGTAGGTGCAGTATATAATAGTGACACCGTAGAAACAAAGCATTCCGGCATGCCCATACGTCTCATAATGGACAGGAAAAAGGGCCACTCCAAAGTGTTCAACGCTTTCCCAGCGTCCAGGAGGATCGGGGTGGAGGGGTCTATTCGATGTAGAACAGAAAAGAGGGTCCTCAGATTCAAAGAGGTGGAGCGGTGCGGCACAAAGCCAGACTGCGCTGGGGATATGATGACCTCCATCAGCAATGAAAGCCGTATGGCGATCACTTTCGCCAATATCTTATAATCGAGATTTAATAAAGAAAGAGGTCTGTATGAGCTGCATTGTTTGGAGTCCCTTCCCGGTTTGGGGAGGAGAATAATGACCACCTCTCTGAGCGTGGGAGGAAGACAGCCCGTCTCCAGTGCCTCTGCATAGACTTCCACTAAGCGCGGGACAAAGACCTCTTTGTAGGCCTTGTAAAATTAGGCAGAAAAGCCATCCAGCCCAGGCGCCCAAGAGCCACGTAGGGCATCTATAGCTTCAATTATGCTATCTTGAGTGATGGGCATAGCTAGAAATTCCTGCATGTGTTTTTCCAAATAAACCATGGCGATCTCATTGAGGTATTCACCCTGACCTTCCAAATTGCCCGTAAGCGTGGATGTATATAAAGTTTTGTAGTAGGACAGGAAGGCGTTGCAAATATCTGGTGTGGAATGAAGAAAATCGCCCCGCGGACCTTCAATCTCGGTGATGTAGAAGTGTTATAAGGGGGATGAAGTAGCTGCGCTAGTAATCAGCCGGGCCTATCGCCCTCCCCATACTGCTGTGCCGCAACCTGTTTGGTAAGAAATGTAAGTTCCCTGTCAGCTTCGTCTCTAAACTCGATCATTAATGACAAACGTTTGGCTTCCTTCTCGCCAGAGGGGTCCACCAATAGTTCCCTATCAGTGCAGCAATGTCTTTCTCAACACGAGACAATGTGGAACAAATGTCCTTCACCACACAGACATGCTTAGCAATACAGACCCCGCAAATGTTCGCCTTGAATCCCTCCCAAAGAACTGCCCAGGAATCCACCGAACCAGTGTTGAGTTCGAAATATTCCTCAATGGCCTGACATACTTCTGTAAAAACGGGGTCCGCAAGTGCCCTCCCGGGGAATCGCCATTGTCTGTCATACCCACCCGATCTAGGAACTTTCAATTTAAGAACTATTGGGAAGTGGTCTGACAGTGTGCGAGGGAGTGTAAGAAGGTTCTCAACCCAACCAGCTACCCCAGGGGAGAGGAGACAGTAATCAATTCTGGTCCAGGTATTGTGAAACCCAGAATGATGGGTGTAGTCAGGCAGATGTGGGTGTAGCCTCTCCTCAATGTCAATTAAGGAGAAGTGAGAGCAAATGTCAAGCAATATCAGGCGTGATCTAGCTTTAGTGTCAGGGGAAGAGGACGTACTGTCTCTAGTAGGGTTCATTAATAAATTAAAGTCGCCCCCAATAATCAACAAGCCAGGTTTGAGCGTGAGGAGGTGCACCTGAAGGTCTTGGAAAAAGGACCACACACATTATAGTTAGGAATTAGCATTTAAAAAACCTTTGCAATTCACTGAAAAAAAACATAGGTTTCACACACGTTATAGTTAGGAATTGGCATTTAACACCTTGGCTGCTAGGCGTTTCCCCCCCCCGTGCTGGAAATTGCCATTTTGCTGGTGTCATGACGAGCTCAGCTCGTCATCAGCACAGCTCAACTGTGCATCATGACGAGCTGAGCTCGTCATGAGCATCGAAAGGGTTAAAAAACCTTGAAAATTCATTAAAAAAACCATAGGTTTCACACCTGTTATAGTTAGCTGGACATTTCACTCATACACAACCTTTGAAATTCCCCCGTTATAATTAGTTCAGCTAACTATAACTCGCGTGCCCGCAATGCACTGCTGATGACGTCACATATTACATCACTCATGACATGGTCAGTTGCATCACTCATGGCATCACTGATGACATCTGAAATTACATCACTGATGACATCATCCAGTGAATGTGTCTTTCTGAAAAATAAATATGTCGATGAAAGAATAAATGGGTAAAATTGATTGTATAACTGCCTTATTAAGTAGGCTGACAGGAAAGGCAAAATGGGTCTCCAGGGGCAGGATGGTGCCTATGAGCTATAGACTGGACCACGGAGGCCTTTGAAATGGGTTTAGCCCAAATGCCCAATTGAATATCGAAAAGGGTTTCACTGAGGCGAAGCGCAGGCTCAGTATTCAGTTGGCCCTGTTGGAGCACCCCAAGTAGGGGATCAATGGCCACTTCCACAGAAGGAAGCTGCAATCCCAGAACTAAGTCCACCCTTAGCAAAACCTGAACAAATGCCAAGCTAGTCTAAGAAGCTAGGCGAGGAGGTGAAAACAGGCTGGAGGATGGGGAAGAATTAAGGCTACTATTGTCACCAAGGGCAGCAACCCAATGAAACTTCAGAGGAGGCTCAGTCATGTGATCACCCACATCACCAAATTACCGGTGTGCCAAGGAGAAAAGAGCAGGGGGATCCTCTAAAAGTGGAGGAGGGTAGCCTGAAGAGTACTGATCCACAGACGCCGTTCTCAAAGTCCATTGGTGCAGAGAAGGTGACACCTCGTCATCAGGAAATGGAGACAAAAATGGGCAAGCAGTACCCGTAACGCCGAGGTTGGCGGGTCCAACACAGGTGTAACAGGTGGGAACCCCAAAGAGCTGTGACCCAGAGCCGATTGCAGATTAGGAGAGGCCCGCTGACACTGAGGGATGATCCGTCAGTTTGCAGTCTGTCAAGGACTCACTAACCTCCCCAGGGCCAAGAAGTGCCACGGAGGGAGGTTGAGAAAAAAAAATGGAATGGAGGGAGAGACAGTATTCCCTGATCTGAGCCAGTCGCCCTGGCGCCGGGAAATACTGGAAAGCACTGCCCAAATTCTCGCTCTGATTCTGAAATCGAAGCAATAGGAGATGAGTCAGTGATACAGAGTGTACGCAGTAAAGTTGGGGAAGGCTGCAGCACCGATGGTCGAAGGCGTGACTGACCAGGCGACCGCGAGGACCAAGGACTTCGGGAGCTGGCCCTTGGATAAAGAGGACAGCTATCGACGAGGGGCCAGAGTCCACTGAGTTGCCAACAGCGTCAAGTGGCGCTTCAACAACGTCGACAACTGAAACGGAAGACACGAGTCGCACCATTCAGAGTCAGGGTGCGCGCCCAGACACCACATGCAAATATGATGAGGGTGTGGGGGTCGACATCATAGTTCACAAAGATATCTAGAAAAAAGCACACTGTTTTGTCAACAATTATGAGGTAGGCCAGAATCGCGTGGAAGTGCGGAAAGGAAGAAACTGACATCGCATCAAGGGAGGGCTTATATGGTCTTTGACAACGTCATTAAGGTGTGCTTGATGCCCACTACCGACACAGAGGTACTGCTGTAGAAAATTTTCCAGATCCAGTCTGGCGCCTGGGGATAATTTTAGGTGAGGAATCTGCCGCTAGACTTCTCCATCAGATAATATGTTACAGTACCTTGAAACCAGTGAATGTCTGAAATGTCACCTGGGTGACGCATATAATACTCATATGTCCGGGCGCTGTTCAACTCTCAACCATTAGTGGGAAGCAATCTAAAGGGTGTGGTGTCTGAAATATATTAATGGAATTATCGGCTTTCTCTTGAAGCCAGTATATTGTGAATCTACTGTTGTCCCGAATAAGCTAAGCTGCACAATTGATTTGCTGATTTGGCACGGTTGATTGCCAAGCAGGAGAAGCCATGTCTTTAAAATCTTACCTGGCTCCTTGAACCATAGCTTGGACCCATGGACTATTGAAATGGGTTATAACAGAGGGTGATGGGGGCGTGGCTAGGCACGCGACGTGGATGGACGCCTCGGGGTAGAGCTCCGCTCTGAGCTCCCCTTCCCGGTGTAATTATCCGGTAAATCAGACCCGAAACCAGCCGAGGGCCGACGGCGCGGCAGTGAGACACCATTCTCAGACTCCCTGCCGACTTTGGAGGCAATCGGCGCTTCTGCGCCGCACCGAGAGTTCCGAGACGCCAGAGCCGCCCACACTGCATCCGGCCCCGGCGTGAGACCAGGCCGGGCCGGGACTTCGCCACGCGCCACAGGCCTCAATCTACGGCCTACCCACAGACCCTGCACACGCTGCTGGTACAATCAAGCAACGCCCGAGACACGACCTGGTGCATTCGGGACCACCACCCGCAGCGATCCAGCGGCGGAACCACGAGGCCTCCAGCAGCCGACTGGAGACAGACCGGAGCCGGCTGGGAAGACGAGGGCCTGTGGCGAAGGGGCGCAACATTCCTGGAGCCTCACCATCAACCCCCACGCGAGCCGGGTAACCGGATTCAGCCCGAGAAGGTCAGTCAAACACGCGATACTGGCGGTGGATGGTGCGCAGCGACAGTCGGAGAGAAGGAGCCAGACGCCTCCACAGAAGCCATTGCTGGGCGGATCCGGAGGACGACGCGGAGCGCCAGAACGCCCGCCACACGGTGTAGAGTAGAAGGGGTTCGCAGGCGCCTACATCCCGGGACACATAGCGAACCTGAGGCCCTCAACGCCACGTGGGTGCGGACATCCACGTAACTCATACCACACGCCGGCATATTGCTATATACATCCAACCTCTCAACAGCCAAGTCGGCGCCGGACCTCACGAGGCAACGCCGCGCCCACCTCCTTCATAAGGCCACGGTGACAAGGTGATCATTCTCTCCAGATCTCCAGGCTGAGGCGGTGGAGCAATACGTAGTCTGATGTCTACTGGGCCCAGAACTCGAACTGGAACAGGGGCCAGTGGCTCCAACTCAAAGGGCAAAATGGACAAATCTGGAAAAGGCCCCGACTCAGACCAAACAACGGCGAAATTAGACACCATGCTGGCAGCCATGGAGAGATTGGAGGAATCCATACAACTGACCCGTACGTCCCTAGCCACGAAAATCGATAGCGTGGCCATAGACCTGACTCACTTGAGAGCGGACCATAAAAAATTGTCGGAGCGCACCACGACTCTGGAGGGGGACATGAAAGCGCTCAAACCTCAGGCGGACCAGTCGCACAAGCAGATACAGGACTTATTGAACAGAGTGGAATTCCTCGAAGACAGGGCGGAGGACGCGGAAGGCAGGGCACGAAGAAATAACGTGCGCCTCGTGGGGGTCCCGGAGAAATGGGAGGGAAGAACCCCCGAGGAACACATGGAACAGTGGCTGAAAGATCTGTTGCCGGAAGGATCACTATCCCCTCACTTTGTGATAGAACGGGCCCACAGAGTCCCTACCAAACCACTAGCGACGGGATCCAATCCCAGACCCATGCTGCTCCGCATATTGAACTACCGGGACAGGGATACAATTTTACGGGAAACGCGCAAACTCCACGAGATCCGGATTGACAACGCGACCGTGATGTTCTTCCCGGACTACACGATACAAGTACAGCGGCAGCGGCATTCGTTTCTGGAGGTGAAAAAGCGCCTGAGACAACTAGGGCTGCAGTATTCCCTGTTGTTTCCTGCGAAATTGCGAGTAGTGGCGGGAGAACGCACTCACTTCTTCACTGAACCCACAGACGTGGAGGCCTGGCTGGACAGCGGAGTAGACACGGTCCCTAAGACACGCACAGGCCCCGCGCCCCGACGACAACCTGGGAGCAGCAGAAGAAGGCGCAGACCCCGCCAACAGACACGGTCTGACGCCAATGGCGTAGCTAAAACTCCCCCCCCCCCGGCAGACGCTACGAGAAAGGAGAAACAGGACGCCCTCCGCCTTGTCATGGAACTCAGCGGATCCACCACACGAAGCGAGGCAGCAAGCGGCAGCGTACAGGACCTCCCAAGCGATGACGAAGCCATTTATGGGTTGCCAGACTCTCAAACATCGGGGAACAGACCGGATGTCACTCCACAGACCGCAGACTACATCGGCTAACCACGATACGCCCTAACACCTCTTAGAGACATAACCTGAGACGGCCACACTGCTTCGAGCCCGAGGCCGCCCATGTACCAGTACATGAAACAATGGTCGACGCCCTGGGCCCAAATAGCCAAAGGATGGCCAGCTCGCACTGAACACACCCAGCTCTGATGGACGAGTGGCCAGGGGTAACCTCGGAATCCTGCGACGGGCTGCCACACAGCCCTACAGACGCTACATCTGATAACAGAGGGCGAGAGACACGTAAAGTATGATGGTTTCTATATGTATTAATGGGGTCCCCTGCCTGCACGGGCGGCACAGACTGGTATGCCACCCCCGGGATTGAGGCGATCCCACCCACGAAGAAAATATTGACTCATCACTATTGACACTGTGCGCATAGCACGTCCATCCCCCTAAAGTTTAAAACTTTGTTGCTCTCCTTGAGAGTATGGACGGGAGCACGTTGGGCATCCGACCTTTTGGTATTCTAACAGTTCATGCTGTTCAATGGCTGCATGTTTTGTTGGCCATGTTTCCCCCCCTTCCTCGTTCACAATGAAGTGGTCAAAGCTTATATGTCTTAATACACTTGTGAGTGACGCCTGTCGGGTGGCGGACATGGGGTGCATAGGGAGGGGCAGAGGGGCCTGGGCGGGGGAGCTCGCTTAAAAATGTAATGTCTGCTGTTAAGATGTGCACGTGGAACGTGCGAGGTATTCACACACCAACACGCCGCTTTCAGATTTACTCCTATTTAAACCGGCACCACGTCCAAATCGCTCTTCTCCAAGAGACACACCTTAGCAATACGGAAGTACCCACACTGAGACGCAGGTGGCGCGGACAGCTGCATGCCACGGGTTTCTCATCCTATGCTAAGGGAACACTGGTGTGGGTTAGATCGGGCATACCCTGGACAACATTGGGAACACATATAGATCCGGAGGGGCGGTACGTCGCGTTACATGGCAGGCTCGACGGTAACCCACTGGTCCTGGTCTCGGTGTACGCGCCCAATACTGGATTGGCAGACTTTCTAGCAAAATTGTCCGCCACATTAGCCCCCTGGCACGGAGTCCCCTGGATCCTAGGTGGAGACTACAATAGCACACTGGACACTGCCCTGGATCACTCACACCCTCCACCCCCCAACTCACAGGCTCAACACACCGCGAACTCGCTCCAAGCATGGGCCACCCAATGGGATGTACACAACGCATGGCGCAGCGGCAACCCAAACACTAGACACTACTCATATTACTCGGGGGCTCACGCACTATATGTACGGCTAGATAGGTTCATTGGGTCTAGCGAGCTCTTACCACACATTGCTGACACTTGTTACATGGGCCGCACGCACTCTGATCATAACCCACATATTATAGGCCTGTTCTGGGAACAACCGCGACCCCCGATACCCACATGGAGGCTGCAACCTGATCTACTGCTAGACGGTCCGCTCCGGAGCTCCATAGCTGCACAAACAGCGCAATATTTTGAAGACAACACTGGCACGGCATCGTCACCACAAATAGAATGGGATGCGTTTAAAGTGGTCCTCAGGGGGCACTGTCTGGGCACACAGGCTCACTCCCGACGCCAGCTAGAAACAGACCTCAAGCGCCTGGAGTCTACCCTGCACCAAACAGAACAGACAGCGACCACTGACGACAGCGCTGCCTTGCTAGAAGCACGTGCGGAACACGACAGACTGATAGATCGGTTGAAACACATCAACTATGTGGCCCACTCAGCACGTACACACCACATCGGGGATAAACCTGGCAAGTTGTTAACCTGGCTAATACAACGCGAGGAGCGCACATCGCCAGTGACAGCGATTCACCTGGCCAACGGCCAGGCGGTATACACCCAGACGCAGATACACGGAGCCTTTGTGACGCACTACAGTGCGCTGTACAAGTCCCGCTTGCTGGCCACGCGATCATCGAATCATACCTAGATGACATAGCGCTGCCCATCATAACGGACGACCAACGTGACGACCTGGGTGCCCCCCTGGAGGCAGATGAGTTACGAGAGGCCATATTCGCACTCTCGAATGGTAAAGCCCCTGGCCCAGATGGGTTACCGGCGGAATATTACAAAGCCTACTCCGACATACTCATCCCCGAACTCCTCAGGGTGTATTCGGCGGCGCTGGATGACTCAGCACTGCCTAAGTCAATGAACGAGGCGGCGCTGGTATCTCTCCTCAAGCCGGACCGTGACGGCATGCTTCTTGGGTCATACAGACCGTTGGCGCTGTTAAACACAGATTACAAGATATTGGCGTCGACCTTGGCCAGACGCCTGGCGGCCCTGGTGCCTGCCTTGGTGCACGCTGACCAAAATGGCTTTGTGCCCGCCAGATGCACCTCCCACAATATAGGAAGGCTGTTCCGTGTCCAGGCCTATGCAGTACAAGACTGGCCACGCTCGGGTTGCCTAGTTCTCGACCTAGAGAAGGCATTCGACTCGGTCGAATGGCCTTACCTGCTGTCTGTCTTGCGCAAATTCGACTTAGGCGACGACTTCATCGAACTAGTCGGACTATTATACAATCGACCGAAAGTGCGAGTTCGCACAGGCAAACTGATGTCTGACTCCATCAAGGTTCGGCGCGGCACCAGGCAGGGCTGCCCACTGTCCCCTTTGCTGTTTTCGCTAGCGATAGAACCCCTAGCCGAGACATTATGTGCCAGGGGCACACACTGGGGCATCCCTCTGGCGGACGGAATGCACATAGTATCGCTATATGCGGATGACTTGCTTTTATACGTCAAAGACCTCACCTGCATACCGCCGGAACTGTCAGAAATCTTCCAGTCCTTTGGAACCATGTCGGGCCTTAAGGTCAACTGGGCCAAGTCAGGGGCGTATGCTTTCGGTCCAGACATCCCGGACACAGAGATAGTGATCCAAGGCGAACGGCTACCATGGCACCACACAATGTTCAAATATCTAGGCATATACATCTACAGAACACCCCAGGACATACTGGATGGTAACCTCACATGCGCCATAACATCCATTAGATCCCAGATCTCCTTCTGGAAGACGCTCCCACTTAATGTACCAAGCAGAGTGACACTGACGAAGATGATCGTCTTACCCAGACTTCTGTACTATTTTGCCAAAATCCCAACATATGTCCGAGCCCGCACTTTCAAAGAACTGGAGACCATGGTTAGGGATCTGTTATGGAATACCGGAAGGCCTAGGGTGGCCCTGAGGAAACTCTACGCCCCAGTCAATGATGGGGGCCTTGCAGTACCAAACCTAGAACTCTATTATCTGGTGGCGCAATTACAGTGGGTGACGGCCTGGCTAGCGGGCAGAAACCTGGCAGACACAGCCACAGCTGCTGGTATGTTGACACACGCCCAGATCCACTGCCTCTTCCACCACTTGGCAACCACCAGGAGAGCGACTCAACTGCACACAGCCGTAGCTGTTACATGCTACACCAGGAGCCTGAAAGTTACTAAACATACTAAACCGTACGCACCCGCGTTGCCCTGGGCACGCCCACAGCCTCGACTGTCATCTCAGAGGCAGCACTAGAACACTGGACACGCACAGGGGTGGACACCATGGCGGACCTATATGCCGATGGCGCATTAATACCTTTTGCGACACTAGCTGAAGATACTGGTCTCCCGGCGGGGCAGTTTCTACTACACGCCTCCATAGTACTGACATACTTGCAAAAGTGGGGAACAATAGCGGAGGAACCACCCACACACCAACTAATACAGCATCTACATGTAATGGGAAATGGCACACATGTAGTACACTGGCTGACCTACGCACTACTGTCACACACGCAACAAAACCTACAGCCATTACGAGACAAGTGGGCGGCTGCAGGGGCAGGGACTGGACGGAGGGGGAATGGACAATGATGTTAACGGGCCCGAGAAACATCCCACGAAATGCACGATTTAAGCTGATCCAGTTCTACATCCTGCACCGTGCGTACCTATCCCCAGACAAAATTAATTTATACTTCCCGGGCGCCGCGGCCAGTTGCCCACGGTGTACACTGGAGGGCGCAGACATTTTGCACATGCTATGGCGCTGCCCACACCTCCAAACATATTGGTAGACACTACTACCGATACTGGAACGTTGCACCAACATGAAAATACCACACACGTGGGAGGCATGCATACTAGGCATATACAAACGAACCAAGCACAACAAAGTCCCCTCTCGTTTCTGGGATCTGGGCCTCATAACGGCCAAATGGCTGATCACGAAACACTGGAAACGACCCCCCCCCTGATGACGCATTGGCGTGCCTCCCTAGACAACTGGGCGAAAGCGGAAAGCATCACACTGCGCAATGAGGAAACTGCGGAACTGCGGAAGTTCCCGATCGCGACATTGTGGGACGAAATGCTAGGCTCCTTGCACAAAGATAATCAAACGGAGCCTACCGCAACAACAACCATGAATTGTGACCTTGACACCCCCGGTAGGGTCCTAAACACCCAACCTCAAGATGCCACTGCAGCACCCGCTGGCGCAGACGCACAGTGACCAACGCAGGGCAACTCCACCTGACGCCCTAAGCACATTCCACACCCACTGCCCCGGACGCATTGACGCTCCCCGCCGCTGAGAGACGACCCACAAACACCACTCCAAGGCACCCATGGCTGCACAGGCAGATCCCATCCCTAAACCACACACCCAGCATCCGAGCGTTCGATGACCACACTCCCACCTCAGTCCCCTTTTAGGCTTAGCTCCTGTTTCATATTGTTCATTCATTTCTTTTTTCTTATTCTTTTTTGAAATAATCTGTACAATATACTGAACAGGCGGGAACAGTTATATTACATCATCGTTGAACTGTATGTAACACTGTACCATTGAGAATTGTGATGTGCCCCGTGACTGTGACAGACATCTTTGAGATGTGACCAAACGCACGATGTACCAATTGAATTGCCTTTTATTCTGTGATTTCAATAAAAGATATATTTTAAAAATAAAAAAAAATGAGAAAATGTTGACCGGCTAAAGGCTTGAAAAGTATCCAGCTGACGGTTGGACCTCAGTGGGCAGGAAATTCAAATTTTTCCCTCCAAGAGCCTTAATCACCAACAACTTCAGCAGGACCTCATTAAAAAGTTATCCAACTTCACATTGACTTCACTGGATACAGGCTGCTACCTTGCCCCGCTGAAAGATTTTTTCCTCCATATTGCAGATTAAGTCCAAATGTAAACTCCTAGACCATGCAGTCCTGCTTGGGGTATCTGACCTCAGGATCCATCACAGTCAGCCTCAAAGTGCGCCTAGCTCCCGGTCTACCATGAACATAGAACTATCAATGATGATTAGTGCTTTTTGTCGCTATTTTCACTTAAATCTTTAAAAAATCATATCTCATGTTCCTATTGTTGGATATTTGCTGTTTATTAGTCATTCTTTTTTATTAAAATGTACTCTCTTATTCTAAAAAAATAAAAAAAAAATAAAAAAAAAATAACAGAGGGTGATACCCTTGATAATTTACAACAAGGGAGAGGAGAAGCAATACTATAGGACACAATGGTGACCATACTGAAGGCCAAAACAGATGAAAGACCCACTAAGATTTAGTGTATTGAGTATGTGAGACACTATCATTAATCATATGCTGTCAGTTTATGTATGCCCCCTAGCAATAAGCTCTACTTTAGCAGTACGCAAAACGCTGAGACCCAGTATGTGTCAAAGCGTCTAATAGGAAATCCATTCCAGACCATGGATATAACCTGCATGTTCCATTGGCTTATGCTGTCTCTGCTTGTCAAATCATTCAAAACTGCTTAAACTTCGATCAATTGTTTTGGACTGCTACTCCAAAATCTTACAATCTGCTGTCTTAATTCAAACTGTGCCATGTTTGTCATTCATTTTTGATGTTGTTCACTGAATTTTTTTTCTTATTTCGATCTTTTGCAAATTTATTTTGGTATACATTTGTAGCATTGGCCGCCTTTTAGAATGATGAGACCATCCTTCTCTGAGAAGTGAAACTATATATAGAGTGACAATGGTGGCAAAGCCTGTTTGACATTTAAAAGTTTTTTGAAATATGACTAAAAAATTATAATAGTTTAATAAAATGTTACAGTTCCTTGGGAGAGCAAAAGTCAAAACTAAATTATGCTCCTTGAACAGCGAAAGGCACACAATTCCTAAAAATGTTTTTGAGTGTGGGGTTTACCTCACAGTTTGTTGTGACATCCATTTTCCTTAAAGGTGAGAGGAGAGCACAGGCGACTTCTTGCTTTATGATACCACTTTCAAAGTTATGGCTCTAACTAGGGGATGAGGGTATTAAGACAGAAAAGGATTCTGGGACAGGTATTCAGTTCTAGTCGGAGTAGTCCACAAAAACATGCAATTTTTGCACATTACATTGTTTCGATTCACTAGGAATCAGGACAGGAAAAACATGTACCTACTTAATGGTAAAGTGGTACGTACGTATGTCATGCAACAAAGGTAAATTGCTTCCAATAAATATATTTCAAACACCCTGGGTGAAATTAAAATGAAAAAGACAAGTTTGAAATTATTCTTTATACAATAAGTCTTTTTGGTTTAAAAGATGGAGCTGGGAAAAATAAAGACAACTAAATTGAAAGGTAGGGGAACTGTGCCAAACCAGAAATGGAACACAGATTGACATAGTGCTGCAGCAGAAGATTAACAAGAGAGATAAAAAACATGATATTAGTTTGTTACATTTGAAGATACAAAGAGTAAAAGTGCAAAATATCTCAATACAAGATCTTATATCAACATACACAGCATCAATAAAAAGTTATAAAAGTCATGGGGAACTGCTCAGTATCATTTAAACAGAAAAGCACACTTATGATAACTTGAAAAGAAATCCCTTTAAGAACTTTAGATCAAAACATTTTGGCCTAAAACAATTATTTCTTTATTGTGCTTAACACCTTAATTGGTGAAGATTTAGCATAGATTTTTAAAGCTCCCACTCAAACATCAAGCAGCAGATTATGAAAAAAGGAAAAATAACCTCTAGGTCATTTAATGACATTGTACAACATACAGAGAGAGAAAATAATGGTATGAAAGTAGTACATTTCTGAATAGCACAAACGTTGCATCCTTAGCCGAATGGCACTGGCTGTTATAGTGATGTCATCACTGTCTTGACATGTATTTCAGGGTTTATGTGGGTATACTCAAACAAAAAATTACTTATCTTTTGTTACAAAACATATGTGGTGGAAACATAAAGTTACCTGAGGTTTCTCAACGTATGAATTATCCCTTCAGGATTCAAACCAACTGGAAAATATTTCCTCAGCTAAGCTTTTCCAGCACCACCAGGCTCACCATGCAGCTCCAGCATGATCCACTCTCAGGGCTTGAAAGCACTACTGGAATATATTAGGCACCTTTCCCATACTGGCATCAGGTCCTGGACTTTTTCTGCTCCCCACTGGGGTGTGCAGATGAAAGGCGGAGAAATGTCAGCAAATAGAACAACTTATAACATGTTGGCATATCTCAGATCTCATTAGTTACAGCAATAACTCTTCTGTGAGGACTAGTGGGCAGCGAGTAACACGGTGGAAGATTATATATCCAGCAGAAATGGTGTTACCAAAGGTAACTACTTCTAAAGATACATCTGCACAGAGAGTGCTCAAGTTATAAACGAGATCTAACACAACACTTCCCTGGAAGGTGGGATGGAGTTGTGCGGATTTAAGAACTTGTGTAACGCAATATCAAAATATTGTTTATTCAAGGATCATCTTCATTAAACCGACATAAATCAAAACAAATACAATAATTTCAGTTCAACATACAGACAAATTACTAGATAACAGTAAAAAAAAAGAAATACAAATGCATATACATATATATATATATATATATACACACATACACATACACACATATATATATATATATCCTACTGGCGGTCGCCAGTAGATAGTTATAGTTAGGACCTTGTTTCTATTCAAAAAGCATTTTTTCTTTTCCCAATAACTTTGGCGAGGTTGACGAATCTTCGTGAAAGTTTCAAAACTTGTGGGACGCTCCGGTCAGCTCCTATCTTGAAAGTTTCGGGGAGATTTGGCAAGCGGGCGCCGAGAAAAAAGGGGGGTCCCAAAACGTGTTTTCTCCATGTTAATTCCGATAGGAAACTTTAGACTCAGCTACAGCACGAACTGCTGAACACCAAATTTGGCAAAAAGGTAGTGCTTGCTTCAGAAAGCATCCTTTTTTAAATGGTGTAAACCCATTCAGTAGTTGCTGAGAAAAGCAAAAATAAATGTTTCGATATTTAGAGCCACGAAGGATCCGCACTCCCTCCCGATCACGAGCTTTATGCTAATTGGCTGTCAACACTCCAAACCAGGAAGTGTTGGCAGCCATCTTGTGCCTCGGTAACCTAGGCACAAGAATAGAGAAAAAGAAACGCAAAAAACAAGAAAATGGGGCAGGGTAGAAACACCCTGATCCCCTAGGCCTGCTCAGGGGGTCCCACAAGAACCCCAGGGCCCAAAAAAGCATTTAATTTTTAAATCGCCTAGATTCGTGCACCCAGTGCGAATTTTGGTCGAAAACATTTAAAAAATAAAGCGAGGGATCCTGCGCTTCGTTATTATTTAGCCCCCAGGTGGGCCAAGTCCAGGGGGCATGCAAAATTGTCATTGCGGGGGCACAGGGAGGCCCCTGCAGCCCCGGGGACCGCCATATTTAAGGAAAGCCACCCTGGGGCTTTCCTTAAATATTTGCGGGGGGCTCACGGCACGCGGACGTCAGTTTCTTCTGTGCAGCCTTTCGAGCCAGAACGCGGAGCCACTACAGAAATTGGTTGTGGAAACAGTGTGCCAAAAAAGGTCAAAAATCTTTGCAACATTAATAAAGAAAGTACATCAAACAGTATATTAATACCAGAAGTGGAGTTTGAAGAATATCCCTGAAAAAATCTAAGAACACAGGGCTACGTGAAATGCTGTGCCCTGGAAATAACCCCTATAGGAGAGAGAAAAGGCTATGCACTCTATAAACCATTCTGCAAAGGTAATAAATGGTATGGCAAAAGTAAACAGAACCTACACCACCTGGTTGTGTGATAGACCACACATTATGCAATATACTGACAGTTGCAATGTAAAGGTATGAAGATACCAAATAAATTAATACTGCCCACTTGTGTGCCAACCAGAGGAAAGAGAGAAGACACACCCACTTTACCAACCACACACATTTGGAGATAGATGATATTGCCACATTGAACCAAAAGTCAAGTGGCCAGGTCAAGCCATTTGTTTCGTCCTAAAATAGACTGAGGTAGAGAACTCTGGTACATAACCCATCACTGAAAGGGTATAACCCTTACCTTAAAGGTCATTCACAGAGCGGGAAGGATGGGCAGAGAGTTAAGGAATCTGTGGCTAAACTGTGTCTCTACCAGATATAGCGTTACCGAAGGTAAGTAACTTTTACATCTGAAAGAGACACTAGCCGCAGATTCCTTATATTTGAATTTGCACACTACTGTGCTTATTATAACCTACACACGCGGATTGACTATTGGCTTATGTCATCATCCCTTATGTCCCAGATCCGTACATGTCAGGTTCTGCCGCGTACTCTGTCTGATCACTCACCCATCCTGTTGGTCCTGTCCACGCCTAAGAAAACTATTCCTTCATTCACATGGCGTTTTCCCCTTTACTCGCTGTTGGACCCCCTTTTCAAAGAAGCGATTGCAGAAGCAATAGAGACATTTTTTGCCACTAACATAGGGTCTGTGGACAGTTTCCAAACGGTCTGGGATGCGTTTAAGGTGTATATTAGAGGGGTGGCCATGTTTAAACACTTCGGGGTACTTCTGGACATTTGACAGAGACTGTCGAATATGGATCGTAAACTAGGGAACTTGGAGGCCAGGCAACAGTCGGGGATAGATGAGGATACCACTGAGGTAATGAAGACACTTCTTGAGGATTATCACGAGGCTGCGGACAGTGAAGTGCAGCATCTGGGAAAATATGCCACGGCAAGTACGTATGGAGAGGGCGATAGGCCTGGATCAGTGTGGCTAATATCCTGAAAGATAGAAGAACGACTTCCCTCGCTATGATCCGTTTGGAGAGGGGTGAATTAGTTACTGATGAGGCAGACATAGCTCACTGCTTTAAACGGTATTACACAAACCTGTATGCGTCACGCCAGTCTGACATGGATGGGGAAATATTGGACTATCTGGAACATATTAAATTACCTTTCCTAACCAATACCCATAGGGAATTCCTGTCTCTCCCCATAGAAAGAGACGAGATTTTGGAAGCGCTAGCTGGAATGAAGGCGAACAGTGCCCCAGGATCTGATGGCCTTACAGTGAATTTTTACAAGGCCTTCATAGATATCTTGCTCCTGCACATAACAGAGCTCTTTGATAATATGTGCGTCACAGGACACATGCCACAATCAATGAGACAAGCCATTTCGGTGGCTATTCCCAAAACAGGTAAACCCCTGGAGGAATGCGGATCTTACCGCCCGCTGTCCTTGTTAAACATGGACACAAAATTGTTTATGAAGATTTTGGCTAATCGCCTGGCCCTTTTGACCCCAGAATTAGTAGCCCCGGAGCAGGCAGGGTTTGTGCCCGACAGAAACCTTACTTATAATTTGCGTACGGTCTTCGGCACAATGCAACACGTCCGACTAGCGCTATCGCCGTCTTCCTGGACACGGAGAAGGCATTTGACTCAGTGGAGTGGCCATTTATGCAACATGTATTGTCTAGAATGGGACTTGGCCCCGTCTTTCTGCAAATAATTGGATTGCTGTATAATGCACCCTCTGCACGGATTTGGCTGGGGAACTTAATTACAGATACTATCTCTAGGGGGACCCGCCAGGGCTGCTGCTTGTCACCGACACTGTACGCATTGGTCGCCGAGCCACTAGCGTGTGCGCTCAGGGAATACCACAGCCACAGGAGGGTGAGTTTTCCCAACTATAAGATAGTGGTCTCCACGTATGCAGATGACACACTGCTCTACGTTCGCGACCCGGAAAACAACCTGTCCCCGGTCCTGAGAGAGGTGGTACACTTTGGTGCACTTTCGGGATTAAAGGTTAATTGGTCTAAGTCTATAGCCTTTCTTCGCCATTTGAGGTGGAGTACCCGCTGCAGTGGTTGGATGAGTGTCAGATACCTCGGCATAAGGTTACATTCGGACTCTGACAGTTTTCAGAAAAAATTATGGCACAGCTGTTGACAAACTAGAGGACGACGTAGAAACCTGGATTGGGCTCCCCCTATCGCTAATCGGTAGGGTTTCTATTATGAAGATGGTGGTGTTACCTAGATTTTTATTCCTGTTTACTAATGTAGCAATATCATTGGTGGTGATGGTGGTGTTACCTAGATTTTCATTCCTGTTTACTAATGTAGCAATACTATTGGTACTTTTCAACCAGCTCAATAAATCCAGGTTGCGATTGGCGTGGGCGGGCAAACAGGCACTGGTCAAATGGCGAGTCATCACTTTGCCATACCATCTAGGTGGGTTGGGTGCACAGGACCTGGAGCTGTACTATAGGGTGGCGAAGGGGGCGCAGGCACATAGCTGGGTACACGGCACAGCTGCCATACCATACCTCAAGCTTGAGAGACTGTACGCTGACCCTCTTCCCCTCTCGGCTGTTATTTTTGAGCCGGTTGACCACAGGACTGGGATACTAGACTCCTTAAATTCGACCCGGCATGCCTCGAGCTGCATACTACAGCAAACGACGGGGGCACTGCCATACTCTCTGGTGATGCCTATGGAGTGGGCGGTCTGCCTGACCCCTTGTAGGGATAACGGAATAGAGTGAGCCCTCAGTGCGCTGAGCATTCATACTGTAGGGGACTTGTTTTCGGACTGTGTTGCGAAAACATGGGATGCAGTCACGGCTGCTGAGGAGACCCCCACTATGCTGCAGCAGTTTCAGTTCCATAGGGTAAGTGGAGCCCTGCGGCAGCACCTTGAGGAGGACATGGATGAGCCCCCTGAGGACCTGGAGCTCTCGTACCTCATTAAAACTAAATCCCCCCATAAATTGGTCTCCAATTTATATATTATAGCTATGTCCCAGAGAGCCAATCAGTACACCAAAGCCAGACTCGCCTGGCAATGAGATTTAGACATCAGAATGGATGATGACATGTGGTCATATTGCTGCACCAACACAAAGCGACTATCTTTGCATGGCAAACATAGATTGATACATTTTAAATACATTAATAGAGTATACTATACGCCAGAGAGACCACATAGGTATGGTCTACGGGACGATGCAGCTTGTGAAAGATGTCAATCCTCGACGGCGGACTTTCTTCACTTAGCATGGGGCTGCCCTGGTATCTTTAAGTTTTGGGACAATATATTCCGAGAAATTAGCACGGTGGCCGGGCTGGAGATCTCCCCTGACCCAGCGGTAGCACTGCTGGGGTACTCTAAAAAATTGCCGAAGGCAGCACGAAGACTGATTGACCTAGGACTACTGATGGCAAAGCACAGGGTGGCAATGTGCTGGTTAAGAGGACCTTTGCCCACAGTGTCGCAGTGGTCACAAGACGTTCTCTATTGCTTCAGGCAATCTGAAAACTTCAGCGAACCCAAGAACTTCTGGGGTTTATACACTACATATTTAAGAGGCAACAGGGGGGACATGGCGACAGAGATAAGGACGAATGCGAGGCGGGCACTAGTACTTCGGCGCCCTGAGACGCTCGGGGAATTTTATGGGGCAGGATAGGTTCTAAAGATAGAGGGGCTGGCAGTGAGTGGGTTGAGGACGGGGCTAGAAAGGAATGTTGACATGGATTGAACGCCAGATGGTGACGGGGGGATATGGAAAGGCTTGGCAATTGAACTTGAATCTCTTAGTTGTGTACATTTTGTACGACTAGAGTCGAGTGGGTAAATGTCTGACCTTGAACCTCAATTTTTGTTTGGGCAGGAGGGGGGGGGGTCTTTTTGTTTTTTTTTATCCTTCTTTCTCTTTAATTGAAAAACTTGTTCTCCTATGAGATGCAGATATTAGCACTGACATGCAGCGAGAGACCTTAGTTCCCTTCCTGGCATTGTGCCAAGGAATTCTTTTTGAAAAAGGCGCTAACCGGCCTCCGGGATGTGGGAGGCACTGTATTGAGATGTATCTACCATACGAGAGCAGCCGGCCTCAGGGTTGTAGGCATTTTGCTGTGTATGTCAAGGTGAACTTTCATTCATAATAAATAAATGTAAAAAAAATTAATACTGTAGGCTCGGTCAAGAGTAAGTTTATCCCCAAGCGCCATTTGACTTAGTTTAACAGACTTTCTTTTCCAAATTGTTAACCATAATAAAAGCGGAGCCAATCTGATGGTTTCCGTTAAAAAAAAAATAAGGTCCCACTGTGGCATAATGAATAGGGTAGGGTGAAATATGACTGAATACGTGTTTGAAAACTGATCACAGCGGGTGACTTGACCAATGAAGAAAGGGCTGATAGATAACCTTTAACAGTGAGTGCAGCAAAACCTTGCTAGGCCGAAGATAATGAAACAGAAAACTCATTGAATATGACAGCCTACAAAGACTCCACCTTCCTCTCTCATAAGGAAGTGAAATTAGACCAACAGCTTAGTATATGGAGTTTGTGGATAGGCAGCGAGCAGCAAAAACTGCATCTCCTGCCTCTGACAGCAGGTCAGTACCTCTCAGGAGGTTAAGTTCAATCACCACACACAGAGGTGGATGTTTGGATACAGTAATCAATCCTGCTACTGGGAAATCATTGTCTCCTACAGAAGCTGAACAGGAGGGTAACTACTGTGGGTCAGAAATTCGGAGTACCAGACCATCTTGTCCCAAACAGCTGCAGTTGGTCTAGTCTTCTTTATTCAGGAGCTGCAGGACAAGTAGCACTGGTGGAAATGATACTTGTGGCAAGAATCCCACCCAAGGCAGAAAGATCTCCTACAGACCCATGAAGCGGAAACTCTAGAGTGCAGAAGGGCAGTGAATGTTTTTGGAGTTAGCAAATAGATCTACTGAGGGTATGCTCAACTGGGTAAAAATACACACTTATGGGTGTAGACGCCACTCATGATAGGCAAGATGGCATCTGCTGAGCTCTTTGCTCTGACGCTAAGGGAACCCGCTCAGTTACTGACGGTCAAAAATGCCAACTGTTACAGCTTAGGAGCCTCCAGTTCGAGGATATGGGAACTCATTCCAACCTGTCTGTTGGATTAGCACATAGCATGCATTCTGTCTGTAAACACATGGATCATCTTGCCCCTGATGGAAATGGACCCGTTTGTTTTAAATGACTAAGAAGCCTATGTGAGATATTTTCAATAATATTTTATGAGCAATCTTTAGACTCCTATTTCATGCAAATTTGTTCTGTAGCATTAATTGATACAGCAGTGCTCTCATTCTGTGGTGCTTTCATATTTGGGTTTACAAGCTGGTATGTAGATATACTAACATGTATGGCTTCTTAGTTTTTACAGTTTTTCCGGTTTCTGACAATGTTTCGGGCCTTTATGATAGTTATATCTAAATCAGCATCCACTGCTCAAGTTGAAGGTCTTCTCCATCATCTACTTGGCCTCTATGATGTACCTGGTCTCTATGCTTTTGTCCCCCTTCTACCTCACTGCACTTGAGAGGGATCTCAACATTTTCCTAACAGTCTTTTTTTTGCGTTTAGCTCCACTAGTTGCAGATAAAAGCATCCCACCTAATGTTCCTTAATTTGTTTAGGTCCATTTTTTATTCATTCAATACTGTGTTTATAAAAACCAATTCTTATTGTATTTCAGTGTTTTTTAAATTAATTCAGTGAGTTTGTCCTTTACCAAGTTAATCTCTTCTGTAATTTTCTACACATTTTTAGACAATTTTTCTACTGTCAATAATAATAATAAGTATATTTAATGGCTATAAGATATTGCTTAGCCAGTAATCATTTGCTTTGTTTGCAGTCTGTTGATTTAATTGCCATTCAAATTCCTCCAAGCATCCAACAAGTATTGGAATAAAGTAAAAGGTTAGAGACATGCACCTTCTTTCCATTTTCCTTGGTTAAGAGATCAGCAATCTTCTGTACTGTTTAGTCATTAGTGATGCAGTAATCTTTGTGGCTTCAAACAAAGCAATTTTAATATTCCTGATGCTTCGTCATGTGCGAGTGTAAACAATTTTACCCCTTTACCAGCTACGCTTTCTATGTCAATGAATGTACTTTCTTGTAAATTGGTGCGTATTGGGATAAACTGTGATCAAATTTAAGTTGATCAAATTAAATGTGTATTCATGCCACCCTAACTTTAAATATTGTAGAAATCTATTTAGAATAGTACCTGTTGGTCAAACAGACTCAGATGTCTACGATCATAGTAGGTTAGGGCCTACTCTGACACAGGCAGATGAAGTCCTTGTTGAAAAAAATATTTACTAACAAAGTGGTGGCTCAGTCCAAAAGTGCTCATCTAGGGATGACGCCATGAAAAGCTTAGCCACCTGCTCCTTAAGGCCCTTGGCAAACATGCAGATACACTACTCCCATGACTTAGGGCTGTACATAGGGCCATGCTCCATAAGCAGATGTTTTGGAACTGATGTCAAGGCACTGGGGTGGTGACCTATATGGATCCACAATCTTATACACAGGAAGCCACCTTCTGTGGTGACGCCTCCTACCAACACAAGAGAGCTAATACAAGTTTGCATATCAAGTCCGGTATCCAGAGGGATTCAAGAGAGAAAAATTTGCACCTATAAGTAACCATCAGAAAAGTTAATACTCAAAGAAGGCCACTGTCTGAGCACGAAGTACATGCTGAAGAGTGACTTGTCCACTCTCTAAAAATTCTCCAATGCGAGCTCGTACTGTAGATAAGGTTACCTGGACAAGCCAAACCTTTCTTTTCTTTGTGGATAAAGAACGACCTTTCAGAATGTCTATGGTTTTAAAATTCCAAAAGTATCCTCCATTGGAAATGTAAGAAGTTGTGTTTTACTACACCTGGAGAAATCAAAGATATATAGAGAATTCACATAATATTGGTTCTACCTCTCACAGTGCTCACCTTGTCATCCTGGGAATCAGGCTGAAGAAGACTGTGTTGTTGAATTGGCATTGGAGGTGGTAGAGGTACAGCATCTGCTCCTTCTTCACCCTCCTCTTCTCCACAGCTCTGCATTCCAGAAGATGATGATTTAGAGAGAGTGCCACTACTAAGCCCCTCATTTCTGGCCCTCTAAAATAAAAAAGAAAATTTCACATGCCGACAAAGAAACAAGCATTCTTAAACCAAATCGCAGAGTCAATGTCATTCAGCCACAAGGAACACCAAAAATAACAATAATGAAGGACAGTGGGCTGGGGCTGAGGGAAATCAACTTTGTAAAGAGACGTTATATGTTAAAAGACAAATAATGCACTTCAATTGTATCAGGGCAATTATTTTGTGCTAATGATGGTGCCTTCTCAACAAGAGCTTTGAAACAAGAGAAGTTTAAATGGAAGGATAACGCTCCACAATATAATAGGCAAAATCATTTGATGGCCTTCCAGTGCTCTGAAATTAATGGTAACCCCTTCACTGCTAGGTCTTTTTTCCCCTGTCCTAAGCCTTTTTTTGGCTATGTCGGGTAGTTCGCGCTTAGGCCCATGTAACAAGGAATCACCCAAACTTGCATCCTTTTCTTCCAACAACATGAGGTTTTAAAAGGGACCCATGGCTTGTAGATTCCCCTCGACTGGACCCTGCAATTAGCCAAAATACAGCAAAATGCTGATTTTGGGGGGCATCAAAGGGGGGAAAGTGCTGCAGAAGAAAGTGTCCGTTTTTTACCCCGCAAATGGTATCAACAAACCAGTGCTGAAATCACCATCTTCCCAGCTTTGAGGGACAGTCAAACGTTTGTGAGAAAACCAACATTATTTACACAGTTATGGCATTTTACTGGGACATAACCTATTTTTACTACTTTTTTGCTTTTAACCTCCTTCCAGTAGTGGTAGAAATGGGCGTGGAATTAATAATGGATCCCACAAAGCTATATATTTCAGTAAAGTAGACAAAATTCGGAATTCATCAGCTGAAATAAAACAAATATTGAAATTGAGTCGGAAAAATCCACCAGTTTATGCAAAGGTTTTCACCTGTAACTTATTCTAACTAAGGCAGATATTTTAAAGCAATATACCGTTAGGTCCGCTGGACCCTTATGGTTGTGGTGATATATAGGACCTGTACGTTCACCAAGGATCCGAGGTAGCCAGAGCCAGTAACTGAGCTGCGCCCTGGAATGGAATTTCATTGTGTACCGGGTAAATAGCAAGTGAAAAATATGCATCAAGGACATCTATGTATTTCCGAAATGGGAACAAAATATAGAGTTTAGAAGCAGTAGTTATTTGCACATCTCCGACATTTTGGGTACCCATACTAGCATGTGAACTAGAGGAAACATTTTTAAGTGACTTCTTTTTTTTACACATTGTCTTACATTTTGAAGGCAGAAATGCATTGCAAGTCAATAGGTAATAACACTTGTTCTACAATTCTGTGTTTAACTAAGTCTCCCAATAAATATGGTACCTCACTTGTGTGGGTAGGCCTAGTGCCTGCGACAGGAAACGGCCCTAAATGCAACATGGACATATCAAATTTTTCTAGTGAAAACAGATTTTTTTTTCTCGCAATGTGCTTAGTTGTGGATTTTGGATCCTAGCTCAGCCAACACATGGGGAACCTAGCAAACCTGTACATTTGTGAAAACTAAACATCCTGAGGAATCCAGGAAGGGGTGTTTGTGTGACTCTCACCAGGTTTTGTCACCCAGAATCCCTTGCAAACCTCCAACTTTGTAAAAAAAAAAAAAAAAACATTTTCCTCACATTTTTGTGATGGAATGTTCTGGTATCTGAAGGGAGCCACAAACTTCCACCCAGCAGTCCTTAACCCCTTCCCTGTGGGGCGGATTCCCCCCCTGTGCTGGGGGGAGGGGGGCACGCGCAGCGCCCTGGTGCTCATGACGAGCTTGGCTCGTCATGCAGCACGGTGGCGCTGTGCTCCACGCCCGTTCCAATGGAATGCCCAGCACAGCAGGGGAATTATCCCCGCGCGGGCGAGGCGCAATGGTCATGACGAGCTCAGCTCGTCATGAGCACACGGCCACCGTGGCTCATGAAGAGCTGAGCTCGTCATGAGTGTGGGAGGGGTTAAAGTCTCCTGATAAAAATGGTACCTCATTTATGTGGGTAGATCTAGTGCCAGTGACAAGAAATGACCCAAAACACAAAGTGGGCACATCACATTTTTCCAGTGAAAACGGACCATTTTATTGCATTGTGTCTAGCTGTGGATTTTGGACCCTAGCTCAGTCGGCACCTGAAAAAACCTAGCAAACCTGTACATGTTTTAAAGCTAGACATCCTGGGGAATCTAGGTTAAGTTAAGTTAGTTAAGTTAGTAAAATTGTCGAGGGAATGAAAGGTAATTCTATCCCCACAATACAGGACAACAGCAATCAAGTGAACAGAGATAAGAAGGTGGAATTTGCTAGAAACCCTTCTCCAAACGCCATCTTGGAAAACTTTGAGGTCCCTTCAGAAAAATAATTTCTAAGAATAGCCCTTAACATGTCATCAGGATCCCCTCTAGACCCTCTACCCCATAGAATAGTTAAGGAATTCGAGGATGACATCTTCCCAGCTCTACATCAGCTATGTAACCAATCTCTCTACACAGGCTCCGTACCAAAAAACTGGAAACTGGCGGTTGTTACCCCATTATTAAAGAAACCAAATTTGGACCAAAACTGCCAAAAGAACTACCGACCTATACCCCTCCTACCATACCCGATAAAGATCATAGAGCGATGGGTCAGTAGATCCCTAGCCCTCTTCCTAGAAACCAACAACATCCTGGAAGAGGAGCAATTTGGTTTCAGACCAGCTCATGGAACTGAGTCAGCCTTGCTGACAGTCATGGATGACCTACGAATGAGGGCGGACAGGGGAGAATCAGCAATCTTGATTTTGCTGGACCTGTCCGCCGCATTCGATACGGTGAACCACAACATCCTGATAAAAAGACTAAAGAACATTGGAGTCGGAGGAGTCGCGCTTGACTGGTTCCGCTCCTACCTGATGGATAGATGGCAGGCAGTAGCTATCCCTCCATGTCAATCAGAGTTCGTTAAAGTTCCGCATGGGGTTCCACAGGGGACTGGGCGAGGGCTTCGTGGACTGGACCTCGCTACTTTACCGCAATGCCACAGCGAGGGTTAGGACTGGCAGAATAATCTCGGAGATGTGTATGGTGGGCAGGGGCACCCGCCAGGGATGCCCTCTCTCCCCCCTATTATTTGCCATAGCGGTCGAACCCCTAGCGGCGCGAGCCAGGCAGGGACAGGCTTATCAGGGGCTGGATGTCTACGGACAGGTGCACCACATTGCCTTGTACGCCGACGATCTCCTGATGTTTTTGGCGGACTCGGCGGCATCCCTGCGTGGGGCTAAATCCCTCCTGCAATCTTTGGGCAGGGTGTCGGGCTTCCGGGTGAATTGGACGAAGTCCTATCTGTTCCCGGCCCGCCCGCGCAGACTTTGTTCCCAGTCTGCGGAAGGAGTGACGTGGGAGGAGAGGAGTCTACGCTACCTGGGCACCTCGATCTTTCATTATCAAGCAGACATCCTTGAGGGCAATATCGGGTCGGCAATACGCCTCACCAGGGTGAACTTTGACTTCTGGAGCACGCTCCCACTGTCGCTGATGGGAAGAGTGGCGGTCCTGAAAATGGTAACCCTGCCGCGGCTGCTTTATTTCTTCAGGACCCTCCCGATCTGGATCCCGGTGAGCTACTTCAGGAAGCTGAGGTCGATGGTGATTGGCTTTCTATGGGGGGCGGGCAGACGCAGGGTGGCACATGGCACACTTCTCTGTCCCAGAGCGGAGGGTGGGCTGGCTGTGCCGGATTATGAACTATACTACCTGGCGGCCCAGCTACAATGGCTGACACAGTGGGTCGCCAGAGCCAGGAGAGAGGGAGACGAATCGGGAGAGCCGGCGGGACCGGTTCAGGTATTAGATCGGATTGTCCTGGGACTTCCGATGGGAGAATTCCACCTCACCCAGGAATTTGCGACGGCACAAAAATGCTGGAACAGATACCGACGGAGGGGACACATCACAGTCCCATATGCACCTGAGATCCCGCTGAAGCTGTGTGGGGCGCTCCCGCATGGGGGCTCATGGCGACGACTTGAGAGCTGGGGGCAGCAGGGACTGGAGTCCATAGGGGACCTATATGAGAACGGAGCGCTGCTGCCTTTTGACCTCTTGCGAGACCGCTTTGAACTGGCAGGGGACGATTTCCTCTTCCACGCGGCACTGACGACGGCGATCCGCAAGCACTGGGGGACGGGCATGTCAGACCGCCGCTTTCGCTGGGCTGCCAATACGTAGTGATGATGGCAGGGACGGTCAAGGCTGTCACGTGCCTATATAGACGCATGGTCTCGGAGACCATCGCCCCACTCCTATCTCTGAAAGCGAAATGGGAGGCCGACTTAATGATGGACATTCCTGAGGAGGCATGGTCTAGCATAGTGGAACGAGCCCGGAACGGGACGCGCAGCGCTAGGTTCCAGCTGGTGCACTTCTACGTCCTGCACAGGGCCTACCTGACCCCTGACAAACTGCATACATATTTCCCGTCCCACCCAGCGAGCTGCCCGCATTGTCCGGCGGACGTGGCTGACTTCCAGCACATGTTCTGGTCCTGCCCGCAGTTAACTTCCTTTTGGCGGGAGGTAGTGGATATTCTGGGGGAGATCACGGAGAGGGACTTGCAATTCACCATGGGACACTGCATCCTACACTGGTTCCCACACACTTCAAAGAACAAAATCACTAGTAAGTTTCTGGATCTAGGCCTACTCTTAGCGAAGCGAACCATAACATCCCAATGGAAATCAAGTAGGGGTCCCACTATAGAGAGATGGAAGGCTGAACTACGCAAGTGGGCCCGTTGTGAGGGGGAGCTCCGCATGCAGGCCGCGCTCAGGGCGAGCAATGACACGGCTCTGGAGAGGGCCAGGGCGTGGGAGCGGTTGGTCCTCGACCTCCAACTCCTAGACCTAGAGGATGATGATACCCCAGCGCATAGCCCTGCTCCAGCGGAGTAGCTATCTGAGGCAGGGATGCCCTGGCCTCCACCCCTTGTTCCCCTGATTCCTACGTGATGACTGTCAATCTTAATTGATTTCTCCTGACGATCTGCCTTGGGTTCGGGTTAGCTGAATGATATGCAGATTCGCGTTAGTGGTACTCTGACACGCCTGGGGAGGGTGGGGGGCTGGGGGAGGGGGGGTGAGGAGAAGGGGGAAGAGGGGGAGGGGGGAGAGTAGATAGGACGGAGAGGGGGTTGGGGGAGCTGGGCAGGGGGGGTGCGTTCAGCGAGGGGGATGAAGTTTGGTTGGAACTGTTGTTAGTTACAAAAGTGGGGGGGACTGAGGGGACCGAAAAGCGGCCTCGACATCTTCCAGACAACAAAAGGTCGCTGACCCATGTGACACCCCCCAGGATGGACCTTTCTCCACGATTGCGCCGCTCAACCTCCGGGATGTGAGCTAAAAGGCTGTGTGAAGGTTGAAATGGGGAACTGTATGCACACGTATTACTGTCTGGAAGGGAGAGTATAATATGTAATGAATACCTGTTCTTGCTGCAATAAAAATATATTTACCCCAATTTTTTGTTTTTAAATGGGGTTCCACAGGGGTCTGCAATCAGCCCCATACTTTTCAACATTTATATGCAACCCCTGATGAGGATCATCAAAAGCCATGGCATCAGCGTGACAAATTAAGCAGATGACACTCAGCTAATGATCTCTCTTGATGGAGCTCATGCAAACTCACTGGAGACCTTCCACACTTGCATGCTGGAAATGTCACTCTGGTTAAACCAGAATTCACTACAATTTAACAGTGACAAAACTGAAATACTGCACTGTCTGGTAGGAAGAATCCCCAAAAGTCTACCTACAGACTTCTGGCCTCAGTTGTTAGGAGACTCGCCTACCCCAGTGAAATCAGTAAGGAATCTCGGAGTCACTATTAACAACAGCTTGAGCCTAGAGACCAACGTCAACAAGCAGGTCAGCAGCTGCCTTGCCTTACTGCGAGGACTGTGAAAGCTGCTACCTCTCCTGCCCCCACAGACCAGAGCTAACATAGTCAGGAGCACCATCCTCAGCCTCCTGGATTACTGCAACGCCCTTCTGCTGGAATCCCCTGCCTATCTCATTTCCAGTCTTCAAAGCATCCAGGCGGCTGCAGCTAAACTGGCACTCTCTCGAGAACGAAGTTCTTCTACCACTCTTGCCTTGGCCGACCTCCACTGGCTGCCTATACACCAGAGGATCTGTTTCAAATCCTTATGTATTGTCTTCAGGGCAGTTCATGGGCTAGGCCCCCGACCACTCCAAAATAAATTTAACTGGTATGAGCCTACCCGGTCTCTTCGATCCTCATCTCTAAACCTCATCAGCATTCCTAGGATCAAAAAAGCCACCTGTGGGGGAAGAGCTTTCAGTATAGCTGCAGCTCAGTTATGGAACAACCTCCCTACTGACATCAGAAAAACAAACTAACTGATGGCCTTTCGGAAAAAGGTTAAAACATGGCTCTTCCCAAAAATCTAACTGATTAGCACCTTGACCACTGTCCTCTTCTGTTCTACAGGTTTTTCAGCTATATGTACTTAAGCGCCAGGATGCCCGTAGGGTTGCAGAGCGCTCTACAAATGCCATAAATAAATAAATAAATAAATAAATCAAATAAAAATAAATAAGGTGACTTGTGTGGCTCGCACCAGGTTCTGTTACCCAGAATCCCTTGCAAACCTCAAACTTTGTACACAAAAAACACATTTTTCTCACAAAGGAGCAAACTGCCAGATAAACAATCTGAGGAAGCTGAAAACCTTCCTTCCAGCCAATGATTTCAAGTAGGCAGTGCAAGCTTTAGTTATCCCCAGAGGGGAAACATCATTTACCACGAAGGCATTACCACTACTCACGTTTACCACGTGACACTTACCACGCAGGGTGCCTTCCACGCAGGGTACCTTCCACGACGTCTTTACCACGGGCTAGGAGGGAGACGTAGTATTCCTTGAAGTCGATCTGCGTGGGCATGAGGGGGCAGAGGGAGGGGGGGGGCTCGGAGGGGGGCTGGGGGGGTCTCCCCCCCAAAAAATAACAAGCAGGTTACTTTAACAAAAAAACGAACATAAATTTAAAAGAAAGAGGAAAGAGCCTCCCCCAAAGACGTGCCGTGTACGTCAAAAAAGCAGTCCTTTTTTTATTTTGGTATACGTGTTTTGACGCTTGTTTCAAAGGAGGATGGAAGTAAGGGCTCGTGGAGAAAGACGTGCAGGTAAGACGTTTCTACTCGTAGTAAAATGCTACGTTGTAAATACCAGCGTGGTAAAGCCACTTGCGAGGTAAAATTCGCGTGGTAAAGCCATGCGTGGTAACTGAAATCGTGGTATAATCATATATTCCCCCAGAGTAGAGTATGGATGTGTCTCGCTGTGTAGCCTTCTAAAAGCTACAACAGCACCCCTAAGAGCTTCCATAAATTCGGCAGCGAGACTCATCACGGGTTCCAAAAGAAGGGCCCACATCGCCCCAGACCTAAAATCCTTGAATTGGCTACCTTTGGAAGGCAGAATTCATCTGAAAATAGCGTGTATGACACATAAAGCCCTGCATCACAAGGCACCAAGTTATCTGGCACAGAAACTGACGATTCCTGGTTGGAAAAGATCTTCAAGAAGCGCGGAAACCTACTTCTGAACCCCCAAAGATTCAACAAGAAGAAAACCTATAAATGTTCCTCCTCAGGGATGGCGCCCAGGATTTGGAATGCCCTACCCCCAGAAACCAGACTTAACTCTTCTATGGCTTCTTTAAAAAAGGAAGTAAAAGCGAGTATCATGGCAAAATGCTCCTGAGCATTATCTAAAGAAATTGCGAGACCAAACCTACCTGTGCTGATAATCTTTACTATGACAAATGTCCACTTAGACACTTGAGTCTTTATTTCTACCCTTTACTTTCTCCAACTGGATGGTTCTCTTTGCTTAAACTCACTGATTTACTGTTTTATGACGGTATGTACCTGTGTTTAACATGCACTGAATTGATGTCTAACGAACCTTATTTAATGTAAAGTGCTCTGTTATATCTGCAAGAATCTTGTTCGCGCTCTATAAAACTTTCAAAATAAATAACTAAAATAAATCTGTGGGGAGCCACAAACTTCAACCCACCCAGCATTCCCCCAAGTCTCCTGATACAAATGGTGCCTCACTTGTGTGGGTAGGCCATGTGCCCGCAACAGGAAACGGCCCAAAACGCAACATGGGCACATAACATTTCTCCAGTGAAAGTTCACCCTTTTTTGCAATGTGTCTAGCTGTGGATTTTGGACCCTAGCTCAGTTGGCACCTGG
Source organism: Lissotriton vulgaris (assembly GCF_964263255.1). Taxonomy (NCBI): domain Eukaryota; kingdom Metazoa; phylum Chordata; class Amphibia; order Caudata; family Salamandridae; genus Lissotriton; species Lissotriton vulgaris. Next base: position 1,080,655,437 of record NC_141691.1, on the reverse strand, counting down.
GTAAACCTAGCAAGCCTGTACATTTTTTTAAAACTAGACATACTGGGGAATACAGGATAGGGTGACTTGTGTGGCTCTCACTTGGTTCTGACACCCCCGGGAGTCCAGGGAGGTGTGACTTGCGTGGATCCCCCAAGTTTTCTTATCCAAAATCCCCTGCAAACCTCAAAAGTGGCTGAAAAAAAAGTTTTTTCTCACATTTCCATGTGGCAAAGTCATGGGATCACTGGGCCAACACACATTTCCGACTACCCAGCATTCCCCCAGGTATCTCAATACAAATGGTACCTCACTTTTGTGGGTGGGCCAAGTACCCGCAACATATTGTGGAGACATCAAAATACCTATCACAAAACATTCTGGTTTTGCAAGCGGTTCACCTGGGTTTTTGGCCCCGGGCTCAGCGGCCATCTAGGGAAACCTACTAAACACAACCATTTCTGAAAACTAGACACCCAGTGGAGTCCAGGGATGTGTGGCCTGTGTGGATTCCCGAATGTTTCCCTACCCAGAATTCCCAATTTTTTTTCACTGATATGAATTTCCTACCAGCCAGGATTCCCCCAGGTCTCTCAATAAAAAATGGTACCTCACCTGTGTGGGTGGGCCAAGTACCAGCGGCATGTAAGGGCTCAAAACTTATTGTGGAGACATCAAAATGATCTATCACAAAACAACCTGGTTTTGCAAGGGGGTCTAGTGCTAGAGGCACTCCCATGTATTGAAACAATGTGATGACCTTTGACTACCATTATTTTAATTTTCCTGTATGTGCCTTTATTCCTTGAAGATTTTTTTTGTGTCTCCTTGTATCAGGGCGGGAGCTTTCACAGTGTAGAACAGCCTTGCATTTGAAACCATATGAGAGAGGGGTGTGGAATGTACTTCTTGGTCTAGTAGTGCATTATGTTGTACATTGGGAGATGAAGTGTGCAGTGCTATAAGCAGTGGTGCACAAATGAGTATTGCGTTGTACATTGGGAAGTATTATGAAGTTCTTACTTTTGGCTTTGACATGCCCTCATGCCATCTTGAATTCTGACGTTGTCTAGCTTGAGCTTTGTGCATAGACAGGCCCCCAGATTACTCAAGTTATTTAGACTATTCACGTTCAAGGCTGTTTTGTTTTGGGAGATTGTTTTCTGGACCCCTGGAGACTTTTGTAAGCTTCCTCAGATAAGGGCTGGAACCTGTGAGAGTGCAGAAGGAACGTGAGAACTCTTTTGCCTTTGGAATGCTTGCTTGGAGAGTGGCCAACTCCACTGTTTCCTTGGTGCAGAGGAGGGTCTCACGGAAACTTCTAGTGTGCTTTGAGATTATAAAGCTGGGGTTTGTTGACTTGGAGACCGGGATTTGTTTTGGAATCTGAATGGGACGGACACGTCTACTTCAGTACAGCAGCAGTCCCTGATTTGCTGAGTCTCCTGACCCCGGCTGTGAATCTCCCAGTCTGGAGTGAGCCAAGATGAAATTTGCATCCGGTGATGTGCTTTATTTTTGATTATTGACATTGTGATGTGTGAATGTGTGCGCACTCAAGTCTCCAGTAGCTATAATCATCATTGTAATGTGTGTGTCGCACAAGTTACTTACCTTCGGTAAAGATATATCTGTAAGAAACATTAGTTAGTATTAGATTCCTTACCTTAGAATATCCCCAGGTGTCAGACTGGATCCGGAAGATTTTGCGTACCCCTGCGCGTCGGTAGGCGTCATCTGCGGCTCCACGTCCGTCGTCGGAGTCGTTGGCACCGGGATGACGTCAGAGTACTTAGACGCCGCCCTCGCGCACTGAAGTCAGTTCTTATACACAGCTTTTCCGCGCCAGAAACGCAGAGCCATGATAAAAACCAACACTGGTGCCATAAAAACTAGGGCTCTGAAAGGGGATGACCGTAACCCTAGATATCGGTTCGCAGAACGGGGAGGATGGGTGGGACGGTAAGGAATCTAATACTAACTACTGTTTCTTACAGATATATCGTTACTGAAGGTAAATAACTTGTGAATCTGAAAGAAACAGGTTAGTATTAGATTCCTTACCTTAGAATAGATACTCCAGCAATACCAACCCCGGTGGTAGGTCTGCGAACCAATGATCACACCAGAAAGTCCTGCAGAACGGAACAGCCGAAAAAGACGCCTCTCCGGACTTGGCTGTCCAGGCAGTAGTGTCTTGCGAACGTGTGCAGCGAGGCACACGTAGCTGCCTGAAAGATGTCCTGCAAGGGGACTCCCCGACCCAGGGCAGTAGTAGCCGCCGTGACCCGAGTGGAATGGGCACGTAGCCCCAGAGGAGGCTCCTTTTTAGCCAGAGAGTAACAAGCCTTGATGCACAAGACTACCCATCGAGAAATGGTCAGTTTGTGCACCACCCGTCCCTTCTTAGCGCCCACGTAACCAACAAAGAGTTGGTCATCCGGAGGCGGAAAGAAGATGGGCAAGGTGATGGACTGTTAATGCCAACAAGAGAGGAAGGGCATGAGTTGACACTCCTGTACCCCAATCTAATTCTTAATTAACAACAAAGGAGTGCCTGAGTGGAAAAGAATAGTGCAATCAATATAAAATAGTGAAGTCTAATTTTTACTCTGTACTGTAAATGTGGTCAATATTCACACAAGTGCATGTACAAAGTGAAGTCTCTCTGTCTCTCTGTCTCCCTGTGAGAACCCAACAAGCTCCCCTGTAAGGGCGCAACCTGCCGGGTATAGTGATAACCAAGGGCTATCGTAAGTGAAGGAAAACTTCTCTTATTGAAGGACCCTCACTCACCACTAGTTGGTGACACGCTTCATCATTGGGTCCCCGCTGGGGTGACCGAATGTCCCCCCAGCGTGCTCAACGCCTGATTACAGCGGAGTGGGATGTGGTGAGTGTAACAGTGCCCAAATTAAAATGTGACTATAATGAGTGTACAAGTGTGTTAAAAAATGCAGAGGTTGTAGCCTTTACAAAATTCTTTAATAATGGCCAACCTGCATTGGATAAAAACAACGTGGACGGACTACGCAAGGTTCTGAGTTAAGGAACCGGAGTCCTATTGAATATCAAAAATTGGTCAACATGTTTCTGCTGCTTTGGTTGCAATTTGCTCAGCATTCGTCAGGACCTCCAAAAAAGTCCTCCGGTGGTGTGCGCGCGCTAAGGCGTACCCTCCCGAGAGGCTCTAAGTGTTAAAAAAAATTTGAGTAATAATTCACCGGACAGTATCCGTAGATATTCACTGCAATTTGCAGGAATAAACCAAAAACCTGTAAGGAGAAAAGAGACAAACAATAACACATAAGCGAACCTAATAAATAAGTCCTGTGATCAAATGCGTTGGTTATTAGTGATGGTCATTGACATTTCAGGGAATGGCGAAATGCATGTTTGACATACATCCAACTAATAAGAGGTGCTTGCCCTAATTACGGGATATTACATCAAAGCCAGCCTAACTAAACTGGCCTTCAATGTGAACAAGCGTCACGTGTTTGCACTGCTGCTTAATTCCTCATGAAGTTTTGCAAGCATAGTGCTGTACAAGTCGTGACTACCATTCAGTTAGGGTTTATGCAATGTTTATAGATTTTCGTCATGCGAGTCGTATTAAAACATGGAAAGGCCAGGAAACTCTCCCTCAATATAGGGGAGATGCGCGATGTAATAAAAATTATCGTGAAAGTTGACAACACTCCCTTCGCGAGGGGCATGAACACGCCCCTTCGGTGAGGACAGCGCGGGTTCCCTTCACGCGGTGTCTATCTGTAGGAGAAGGAGGGCAAATGCAATGAGAACACGTAGGGTGGTAGAGTTCCCGTGCTCCTAATAAGTAGAGAGTAAACAAAGAAGGCTTACTTCGGCACTCGCGGCTCCCCGCAGTGTACCTGCTCTCTCGGCTGCTGTCTCCCGGGTGTGCCGGGGAGGGGGTGGGATCGACTATATCTTGTATGACACCATGACTGGCCCAGGTCGATCACGTGGGCAAGGTCACGTCACATAACCACCACCTCGCCCTGGGTCTTAAAGCGGTAGTAGCCGGAAAAATGGTTAAGGAACAGGGGTTCGATTCCCAGTACGGTCTCGAAGTAAATTAGAAGCCAGATAAATGGAATAGTTGTACTCGTTCCACTTGTGATGTACATGAGGGGAAAAGAAATTAAGTCTCACTTTCTGACCCACACGATCGAAAAACGATCCTCAAACTGCAGGAGCCGCCTGCAGTAACTCACGCAAAAAGCATGAGGCAACAATGGAATAAACCATGAACCATCATTAGAGTGGGTAAAAAAATAAAAAATAAAAAAAAGGGGGGGGGGGGCAGATGAAATTAACCCGTGTGTAATAATAGCAAATTCAGGTTGTGATGTTTAATACAGACACTTGTCTCACCTCATGGTCTTCAAACATTGATATGCAGACAGTACAGAAAAACCAATGACAACGCAATTTTTTGAACACGATGGGAAGATCTACCTGCAAGCAACAGGGACTTCGATGGGCAGCACATTTGCCCCATCGGTGGCAGGTCTCTATGTTTTTGATTTCGAGTCCAAATACATCTTGAGCCCCATGAACCCATATGGCAGCAATATCATCTTATGGCAATGCTATATAGACGATGTGTTCACGTGTTCTGGAAACAACCAGTCGTCGAGGTAGGGGAAGACTGAAACCCCTAACCTGCGCAGATGAGCTGCGACCACCGCCATCACTTTCGTGAACACCTATGGGGCGCTGGTATGGCCGAAGGGGAGCACGGTAAACTGAAAGTGCTCGTGGCCTACCGTGAATCGCAAGTAACGCCGGTGGGCCGGCAGGACGGGGATGTGGAAATAGGCGTCCTGCAAGTCCAACACTACCATCCAGTCTCCTGGGTCTAGGGCAGCTAAGACCTGAGCGAAAGTCAGCATCTTGAACTTCTCCTTCCGGAGGAAGCCGTTGACGCTCTGGAGGTCCAAGATAGGGCGTAGGCCCCCTTTGCCCTTCTTGGGAACCAGACAGTAGTGGGAGTAACAACCACACCCTACTTCTGGGCCAGAAATGCGCTCGATGGCCCCCTTGGCCAAGAGGGCGTGAATTCCTCTTGCAGAAATTGCAAGTGATCCCCCGACGCGCGGTGGTACTGCGGTGGCATGGCTGGAGGGGTCGCCTCGAAGGGGAGGGAGTAGCCCCTTCGGACGATTTGCAGCACCTGTCCGAGTACCAGTGGAGGAGGTGATGGTGAACCCTGCCCCCCCCCCCCCACTGGCGTCAAACGGGCCTGAAAGCTCGGACTAGGAAGGCTTTGAGGCGGATGCTGCAGGGGTGGATGTGGACTGGCCGCACCGTTGTCCCCTGTTACCATTGCGATGGTAACCACGTCCGCCACCGTGCTGAATGTTAGTCTGCGGCCCGTGGCTGGCAGGATGTGTGGGAGCACCCCTTCCGTGGCCACAAAAGGAGCGCTGGGCAGAAGATTGCTGGCGCAGGGCCGACAAGCCCAAGGACTTGGCCGTAGCCCTGGAGTCCTTAAAGTGTTCCAGCGCATGATCTGCCTTGCCACCGAAGAGGTGGCTGCCAACGAATGGCATGTCCATGTTTTGGACAGCTGCCGAAAAGTTGGCGGACCTTAGCCAGGCGTGCCGGAGAACAGCCACAGACGTTGAAATCACTCTTCCTAGCGAGTCCGTGGTATCCAGTCCACATCTGATAGAGTACCGCGCTGCATCCCTTCCCTCCGCAAGGGCTTGGGCGAGTTTCGCCCGGGCACTCAGGCAGCACGGCTGCAACCATATCCCACAGAGAGTGGGTGTAACAGCCCAAGAGGCACGCGGTGTTGACTGACCGCAACCCCAAACTAAGGGAGGAGAACATCTTCTTTCCGAACTGTTCATTCCTCTTGGATTCCCGATCTGGTGGTGCCATCGGGAATGCGGATTGGGAGATAGAGGCCTGGATAAGCAGACTCTCGGGGTGGGGTGGAAGGACAAGAAACTAGGGTCGCCCGTAGCTGGGCAGTGGCGCCTAGCGACGTTCCTATCTATAGGAGGGCCTGTAGTCGGCCTGGACCAAGTGCCCAACAGAAAGTCTGTGAGAGCCTCATTAAACGGCAGTAGAGGCTCTGGGGAGCTTAACTGCGGTTTAAGGACCTCTGTGAGGATGTTGGACCTCACTGTTGGGACAGGGAGCTCAAGAGCCAAGGCCTTGGCTGCCCTCATCAGCACCACACTATAAGCTGCCCCTCCTCCGTAGCCACGGTAGGAGGGGAGACAAAACCAGTGTCTGGGGAGGTATCCAGGCCACTGGCTTGCCCTAGTTCCTGTGTCCAGTCCTCATATGACTGGCACTCGCGTGCCAGGGGGTCCTCAGACCCCCCCCCCCAGTCACCCTCGTCGTCCATGTCCTGAAATTCAGGGATAAAGGATGGCCCTAGATCCTCGAAGAATTACTCTTCGGCCGGTGCCGAATGTGCTCCGACGCCGGATCCGGATCGAGGGTTGGACCAGGGACGGCGTCGTCCGAGAACGGCGCTGGGGCTGACACCCTAGGGGTCGACCAGCGGCGACCCGGATCCGGAACTGGATCCAGTGGGGCCTTGCGGCGTCAGGACCGAAGTCGCTGACAGCGCCGGGGCCGAAGCACCCGACGGCGCCGGGGCCGGAGCACCCAGCCCGCTTGGGCTCCCAGTCGAGTCTGCTGGGCCCGAAGGTGCCGCGAAGCCAGACGGCGGAGAGAACGAAGGCATCAATCTCCTCCGGCGTTCTGCGCAGGGACTGGCAGGTATGGAGGTGGCCGCGACGCCTGTGGCTCCGGCGGGGCTGTGTAACCCGAACTCCCGGCCGCATCGCGCGAGCGTCGGGGGGGGGGGTCAGAAGAGCGATGTCTCCTCTTCGACTTCTTGTGCCTCTTACCTGAGGACTTGGAGCCCGACGGGTGGTGTCGACTCGCCGAGCTGTGATGACTCTGGCCCTGCGACCGGTCCCTCGACCTCCTCCCTGACTGGGACCTCGAGTGGCGCGGGGCCGACTGCCAGAGCTCGAGGGGCTTGCGGGACCGCTCCCGCCTAGCCTTCGACTTCAAGGCCCGGCAGTCGGGGCACGACTTGTCATCGTGGTCGGGCCCCAGGCAATGTAGGCACCGGCAGTGGGGGTCAGTAACCGATATCAGTAGGTTGCAGTCGGCACAGGACTTGAACCCGGGCATCCCTACCGGCACCGATGGAGTCGTAGACTCGAAATGGGTCCAAAAAGGATCAAAAAAGCTTAGTCAAAAAGTGAATAAAGGGTACCACTTTCTCCGGACCTGAGCTTGCTGGCGCGGAAAAAAAAGAATTGACGTCAGCGCGCGAGGGCGGCGTCTAAGTACTCCGACGACGTCATCCCGGCGCCAGCGACGCCGATGATGGAAGTGGAGCTGCAGACGACGCCTACCGACGTGCAGGGGTACTGCTACGCAAAATTTTCCGGATCCAGTCTGACGCCTGGGGATATTCTAAGGTAAGGAGTCTAATACTAACCTGTTTCTTTCAGATTGTGTGCAAATTCAAGTCTTCAGTGGTTGTAATCATCTGATGTATTCGGTGTATATATCTTTCTGGTTTCTTGGAATGGACATTCATCATACTATTGTCTGCTTGTAATTCATTTTATGTATTTTATTTCATGCATTTAACAGTTGCATTTGCCTACTTATATAATTGCTTGCACATATATATTTGAATGTTGTTCATTTGACATCTGGGAAAGCCTTTCTGTTAGAAAGTGTTGCACAAATAAAACCCTAAGCCTTATTCTGAGTTGCGGAAACTAGGTGATAGCTACGCTGCGACTCAAATGGGTGTTAATGCATTCCTGCGCACTCCGTTGGCATCCATCTACAAGGAGGGCGCCCAAGTACCCTCAGACATCCTATCACATTTACTGGATGACTTGGTGTTTCCCGTCTCACTGACGACCACCGCAGGGGGTCTAGATATGGAGCTTACACTAGAGGTCCTGCGGGAGAAGTTGACTGCAATGGTTCGCTACAAATCTCCAGGCCCGGATGGTCTCCCCACAAAATATTATCAAACATACGCCGAGATATTGCTTCCCCGACTCCTGGAAACTACTGGAGGCTAAGAAAATAGGGGAGCCTGCCTCCGTCAATGAGGGAAGCCCAGATAGTCATGCTCACTAAGCCAGGGGGTGACTCCTTTGTACCAATATCACATTGGCCACTATCAATGCTGGGAGTGGACACAAAAATATTAGCTAAAGCTCTCGCGATACGACTGGGCAGGGTAATCACCCATCTAGTCCACACTGACTAGTGTGGCTTTATGCCAGGCCGTGCCAGGCCGTGGCACCCATATCAACCTGCGTAGACTGTCACACATTTTACACGCCAGAGCTACAACGGATCTCAGGGCTGCAGTCCTCTCTATAGATATTGAAAAGGCCTTTGATACCCTGCAATGGGATTATCTCTGGGAGGTACTGGCAAGAATGGGATTAGACCAGGAATATATTGCCTAGATACGCCTTCTATACCATCTATCCACTGCACGGGTGCACAGCAGTGGGGTGATTTCTGAAAACTTTTCTATTGAGCGGGGTACACGGCAGGGATGTCCACTGTCCTTGCTCTTATTCGCCCTGGCAATGGAGGCGCTGGTGATTAAGCTGTGAAGGGACAGGTCACGCTAAGGTATTCTTGTAGATGGTCGGGTACATGTGGTGTCTCTGTAAGCAGATGTCTTGTTATATTTGACTCGACCTGAGCAGGCACTGCTCAAGCTGCTGGACATACTAACGAATTTAGGCATAGTGTCCGGTCTGAAAATCAATAAAGGAAAATCTACCCCGTTTCCACTAGTTGCACTAGCAAAATTAGATGCAGCAGCACTCCCCTTCACGGAATTCTAATGGAGGTGCACGCACTTCCGCTATTTGGGGATCCAGAAGGTGCATACAGCACAGGAGAGGCATGGCTTGAGCGCCCACTTTCTTGAAGCGCTACCTCTCGCAGGACCCGCTCTGCGGGTCCCGCTTCGTGGCGCTTGTTGTTTGGAGTGCCCAGAGGAGGGGAACTTTGTGTGGACTGTGCTGGCGATAGGAGCTGCAGGGCTGCAAGAGTGTTGGTTGCTGAACTCCGAGTTCCAGGAGTCCCTGCTGCTGACCCGCCCGAGTCACCTGGGCCGCTCTCCCTGTCAGCTACGCCCCTCGCCTTTAGACTCCTACAAACCACGCACAGGACTTCCGGGTGAAGCCCGGGACAAGGGCGGGACCGTCTGTGGCCGTCCGGGGCCGAAGGAGGCCGGGGCTGGGCCCTGTCCCCTTATTTTTTCCCCAAATTCGATTGTTTTGACTTTGGACTCTATTCTTAATATCGTAAGAGTGTTTTAGCGTTGGTATCGTTTTATATAGCGTATTGTATATATTGTGGTACATTATCATGACGGCAAAAAAACTCCGCCCTGGCAGAGTTATAGTGGGAAGGTCTGGCTCTAAGACAAAATCGAATCCCCTGAGGAATAAAATTAATTCCTCTATGCAATTGAAAGGGCAATGTCAACTTTTCAGTTTATGGGAAAGGGGAAAGGAAAAAATAGTATTGTTTCCAATACTGATAAAATATTCGAGGCAGTTCCTTCCCTTACTAAGGATAAGAACAATCTGATGGAAGTCTCTGCCTTATTCCATCAGGATAACTGTCCCTCTGAGATAGTGAAGGAGTCGCCTCCGGCAATAACAGCTTTGCATAGGCAAATATTTACTCATCCTGTGGTTTCTGAACTTTTTACTTCAAATACTTGTAATGTTTCTTCAAAAACGATTGTTTCTCTTTTGCCAAAATCACCGCATCTGATTACAGAGCAGTCTGTGATTGCTCCTGACCTATCTTCCACTCCGCTAATCCCGGTGGGTGATTTTACTTTACCAGACATTGATCTAGTGCCTCTTAAAAAACACTTGGAAGTAAGTCCTGCCGATTGCATGATTAAAACAAATTCCAATGAAGTTCCTTTAATTTCTGATCATCATCCTCATAATAGTACTCCTTCAAATAAATCTGATTTTATCTTACATCAATTAAATCTTACCTCAAGTTCGGGCACTAATTTGAATAATGCGCCTGCGTGTACTCCCACTATTGACGATGATGTGATCTCCAAAACCTTATTTTCTCTGGAGTTTTTATTATCGTCAATTCTGCGTTTACTGGAAAAATTCGTGGGTGGGTCTGATTGCGTCTTGGATACGGTAACTCATATCCTAAGAGTGCTTTTACTTAACCAAGGTGATCCAGTGTCTGGGAAAGTTCTTGAGCCCGATAGAACCTTTTTTCATCCGAGGGAATCTAAAAAGCTTTCAAATGAAATGGAGACGTTAGAACCTGTACAAATGGTGCAACCTCTCATTCCTCCCATACCTGATGGTCAGATAATAAAAATGCCTGCGTCAATTCCAGCAAAGCCTAATATCAACAATGTTGCTTCTGCTGGGGGAAATTGTATCGCTATCTTGGATGAAGGCATAGTATCCTCTACGGTCCCTATTGAAATGCATAATGTGGAAGTACCTCCTATATTTCCTATATTCAATGTTCACACTGAAAAAGTTGAAGTAGCTTGTAATGATCCCTATACTAATGGTGAAAAAATAGTGACTAACAAGCATAAAAAGAATAGATTAAAAAAAAGGAAACTGATCCGAAGGATTCCTAAGAAAATACAGAGGAAGCTTGTGTTTAAAAATGATCTGGAGGCGCAGGTGGAGCATGTTAGCCTAAGTGAATCATCTATTATTCTATCTGATGATATAACTGATCCTCCTTCTGAGGCAAACCCTGCTGGTGGTGTCGATTCTGTGGGAGCTAAGAATCAATTTCTTCCCATAGAACCTTCAGTACCAGTAAAGGTGCATTCGCTTGTTCTTGACCCCCCTAGCTGGGCCTTTTCAGGTATCTTCCTCAAATGTACCTCCTATTTGTTTGCCTAAACGAGAAAAAGTAAATGTAGATACTGATTTTTTAGATTTTGTTCCTCTTTTTGACACGGACCTTATTCTAAACAGATCGGCTCTTCTTAATTGTTTTAGTGAGATCGAAAGTTTAAGGCTAATTCAGACTGTGGACTTGGCTTCAGTATTATTGTTAGATTCAAATATAGGGAAAATTGCAAGGGTCAGGTTCCACTCTAAATTAGTTTTGAACCATATCTTTCACTGGGCAGAGGAATTGCAAATTAGAGGGATAGATGTGTCACCTCATTTTATGAAAGATTTGAATGACAATCTGTTTTCTAAACATTTGGCAACTTATGGTGCTAGCTCGAATTCCTCTGTTTGGTCATCAGCTAAAACCGAGGATTTAAAAATACGGGTATCAAAAAATGAACGCCAAGTTTTGTACAAAAATCCCTCTCCTCCCAAACGAATGTTAACGGATGACAACTTCAAATGGAGTTGGTTGCCTGGCGTTCTCTCTAGTAAACCCCCCTTCTCTCTTAAACCCCATTCAAGTTTTTAACAAAGATTTGAAATTAATTTCCTGGAACATTGCTGGTATCAAGAATGCCCAGGAAAATCTGACATATTTATCTTGCTTAGATGTTGACATAATTTGTCTGCAAGAAACCTGGGTCGATGGAAAATTACTGTTAAATAAAGATTACCTAGTTTTTGATGGCAGTGCAGTCCCCTCTAGGAGAGGTCATGCAAAGGGAGGAATTGCCTTCTTACTTACTAATACAATTAATTGGAATTTTACTTATTATTTAGAGCCAAATAAAATGTTCCAGGTATTAACTTTGAAAAATCTGCTTTTAGATTGTCCTAATAAATTGCTTATTCTAATTAATATCTACATTCCCCCAGATGCTCAATTCAATGTGGGTTTAAAGTCACTCTTCTCCTTTCTGGCTAAGGTTATGGATACCTCTCCCGCCCCATATATTTTGTTAGTAGGGGACCTTAATTGTAAGATCTCTAATTGTGGTCTTGACCTATTCAGAAATAAACTTAGGGAAGAATCTCTCCAAATCCCCCAAGCCGAGTTCCCTATGAATATCAAAACTAACAAGAGAGGAAAATTAATTTTGGAAGGTCTTTCTAAGGTGGACTGTCTAATAATAAATGGTAGACTCCCCTCTGATATTCCTGCAGCTTATACACATAAATCAAAAAATGGAGAGTCAATAATCGATTATGTAGTGTCAGACAGTTCCTTCTTTTCTTTTATGAAGGATGTCTCGGTCGTTGACTCGATTTAAGTGACCATAAGATTTTGGATTATTACAGCTGCTCTTAGGCCTCCCCTGGCTGACCCTTGGCATCTAGACTTCGATGCGGTGAATTTAAGTGCCAATTCTGGGAGATGCTATTGGAATTTTCGGACTTGTGATGGGTTGTTGAGAATCTTAAAATCTACCATTGAGAATCTGCACCAATGGGAGGGGAGGGAGTTCCTGAGTTTTGTAGATTTCCTGAATTTGGTAACCACATTAGCAAGGAAAGCCCCTACCAGTAAAAACCTAAGAATATTTCCTGAATCTCTTCGGAAATTAAACACTGAAATAAATAAACTAATAGGGGACAATATCTATCTTTTAATCAGGAAAGGCATCATTTATTAACTTTGTTAAAAAGAAGGAGATCAAGGATGAAGGCAAGATTGAAAAGAGATAAAGTGGACTCCTTATGGATCAAACTCCGGGAATCATCCTTTAAGGGCCAAGCCAGAGTATTCTGGTCCCTGATAGGCAAAGGTTGTGGCACTAGATCTTGTTCCACTCCAATTGCCATAGACGAGCAGATCTGGGTCCACTATATTGAGCTCTTATATAGCAGTAATAACTTGCAACGGAATATCGCCCCTTTTATTGCGTCCTCTACAACATTCGACCCCCCGTCTGAAATTTAATTTTAATTTTAATTTTAATTTCTTATATTGCGCTGGACTCAATCCCGTAAGGGTATCTCCGCGCTTTTCCAGACAGAACATTAATAGAGTCAATAAGATTGATTAATAGAGCTAAGATGCTTCCTGGAAAAGAAGAGTTTTTAATGCCTTTCTAAAGGACAGATGGTTGGTTGTCATTCTCAAATCTGTTGGAAGTTTATTCCATAAAGCAGGGCCGACTGAGGAGAATGCTCGGTCTCCCTGTCTGGATTTTTTTGTTGCAGGGGGTTTTAGAAGAGCTTGGTTACTTGAGCGGAGTGACCGGGTGGGTTGATACAGCTCAAGTGATTGAGAAAGGTTTTTAGGACTATCCCCATATAAGCATTTGTGGACATTGTGGAAAAAGACATTGAATTAGCCATTAAAGATATGCGCTCTTCTGGCTCGATGGGGCCGGATGAGGTTCCCATCTCTGTATTAAAACAGCAGAGTAAACTATGGAGCAAAATTATTTTTCCTGTGTTTCGGTACTGCTTTTCTAGCGGCACTGTCCCTTTATCTTGGAAAGGGAGTATTTTGATTCCGTTATTTAAAAAAGGGAACAGAGCTCTTCCTCAAAATTACAGACAAATCGCCTTACTAGATGCCATAGGCAAGGTCTTTTCAAAATGTCTCCTTAAACTTATTAACGATTGGGTGGTAAGGGCTTCAATCTTGCCCTTTGAACAAACAGGTTTCAGGAAAAAACACGGTACCCTGGATAATTTGACTGCACTCCAGGTTATATCGGATAAATATGTTAAAGTCCGTGGAGGTCGAGTTTATGGAGCATTTATCGACTTCTCCACGGCTTTTGACAAAGTAGACAGAACACTTCTATGGGGAAAGCTATGTGATTTAGGGATGCCTCCTTTTCTTATTAAATTTGTTCAGGCCCTGCACTCTGACACTTGGTGCAGAGTGTTGATGGGTGGGGAAAGAGGACTATCCAGAATTATTCCCACAGTGAATGGGTTAAAGCAAGGTTGCCTATTGGCTCCTCGGCTATTTTCCCTTTATATAGCGGACTTACCCAAGGTGCTCTCTGATAGTACAGGTATTGCCCCATCCCTAGGGGGCTCCCCAATTGTGTGTCTGATGTATGCCGACGACATTTTAGTACTCGACCTAACGCCTAATGGGCTGAATAATCGTTTGCAAGCTTTACATAAGATTGCAGAAAAACATTATCTACTAATAAATATTACTAAAAGTAAAGTGATGTGTATGTCTGGTAGGAAGAGACCTAAATTTGTGAATTTTTCATGGACAGTGGGGGGTCAAAAATTGGAAGTTGTGAAGTCCTATACCTTCTTAGGTAAAATTGTTATGAGCAACTTATGTGAAAAAGCCCATATAGCCAATAACATCCAGAAAGCTATTGTGCAGGGCAAGAGTCTGATATCCCTTTATAAGGCCACAGGCAAAAGACATTTCTCGATATTACTAGATGTTTATCGAGCTAAAATCCCTGCCTCTCTACTCTATGGTATAGAGATAACGGATATAAAAAGTTGGAGCTTTTTAGACTCCACGGAAGGAAAAATCCTGCGTAGCCTCCTATCTGTCAATACAGCTAGCTCTACAGCTGCTCTCAGACAGGAATTCGGTCTACGAAGCTGCTGGGTTAAAGGTTTAGCTGGGATAGTTCGCTGGGTGTTTTGCTTAGCAAAGAGTGAACCAGGTACGATAAGACATTTAATAAAAAATGAGTTGCTGGGTTTTCTCAATGACCATTCTTCTTTAATTATAAAGAATTTTAGATATGCGGTGAGCCAACTACAACTGGATGAAATGACTTTATTCTCTTTATCGTCATATCAGTTAAAAACACTTTTGAAAGTTACTTCGTGGGAACTAGGGTTTAGACTAGATAGAGAGCTTCGAATTTCGAAAAAGGGTATTAATCCAGCTATTGAATCTTGTCTGATGAGGAAAGCTCAACCCTATGTTCAATGGAATATACCCCATGGTGTGAAGCGTTTTATATTTTTAGTAAGACAGGATCTACTCCTTTTGAAATCGCTCCAATCCAGATGGTATGGCTCTTCCGCAGCTTGTGACTATTGTCATGTAAAAACTCAAGACTTACTGCATGTAGTGTTTGTCTGCCCAGCCCTAATGTCATTTAGACGTAAATGGCTAAGATCTATCTGCTTGCAATTAAATGTCTTGTCTGCCTCTGATTTTATATCTGCTATGATTAATCCCCCTAATGAAGTGTTTTGTTCTAAATTATATACATTTTTAAATGTTTTTTGAATTTATATTAAGGAGGCATTAATAGAGATTTTGTGTAATTTTGCTTATTTGATGTTTGCTTTTTCATATTTTGTATTTCTCTTATAAATTCTTATTAGGGATTTGTCTGAATGTATACCTTGTGTATTCTTATGTGGACCTCGTAAGAGTTCCGTAATCATAAATAAATAAAATTGAAATTGAATGTAAGTTAAATTATCAGGGGATTAAAAACTTCCATTGATTTCTGGAATTGCCTCCCTCTCTCGGTCATGGGCCGGGCAGCTATGGCTCAGATGGTGCTCATACCGAGATGCCTGTAAGTTATACAGAACTCATTCTGCATTGTCCCTAACTCCACTTTTAAGACCCTTATAGCTTTCAACTATCACTGGTCTGGGTTGGAAAACGTATAAGAGTAAAGTTGGCTCGAATGGTGCCCGTAGCGAGATGCCTGTATGTTATACAGAACTCGTTTTGCATTGACCCATAATAGCCTTCTACTATTGCTGGGCTGGAAAACGTAAAAGAGTAAAGTTGGATATTCTAAAGCTAGACACCGAACAGGGAGGGCTTGGCCTACCGGATCTACAACTGTACTACATGGCCGCTCTCCTGCAATACGCAGCACTTTGGTAAGCGGAGGGCCCCAACATGGAGAAGGAGCTCCTGGCAGATTGGGGACGGGAAAATAGCCCACCAAAATGCCTCAATATGGGAGCTCCAACACCTCCAGGCTACCCATTTGTGGCCCGACAGGTGGCAAGGACCCTTGAAAAGGGCAGGTAGGCTAATACTGTACTGTGTAAAGCATCCTACGCGCAAGCGCTACCTCTACGATGGCTGTGTGGCTACTGCCAGATCCAAGAGGCCATGGACTTGGCAAAATGGTCAGAGGGGGATTTCATTACTTAAGGTGACCTATACTGTAATGAGACATTTCTTACATTCAGGGAGGCGCAGGAGTATTTTGACCTCCCGCATGAACAGTATCTGCAGTATGAGTAGATCTCTCATACCACGGGAGAGATATGGGATACATTTGCAGAGCAATCAACAAAATGAACACTCTGATGGCAATTTTAGACCCATGTACACTCAAGGGCTTAATTTCATCCTATAGCAGGCCCTCAAAGCCGATAAGAAAGTAGATGTTGATTATGTCCTGGATAGATGGTCAATAGACTTGCCAGCACTACTGACGGATAGTGAGTGTAAGAGAGCGTTCGAGGAGGTGCGAAAAGTGACCAGCAATGCCCGTTTCAAACTCATACAATTTAACTATTTGCACCGCACTTACATGACACCACGTAGACTGTCACGCATCAATACAGTACGATCTGCAGAATGCCCACGCTGCGGCATGGAACCGCCAACCTTTATACATATGACATGGGATTGTACCAGGATTCAGCAATATTGGAAGGGGGTGCTGGCGACGCTCAGAGAAGCAGCAGGTCTTCGTGCTGAGAGCACCGTTAAGCACTGCCTGCTAGGAGTCCTTCCGACCCCAAAGATGAATAACAAAATGCAACACAGGTTTGCAAACATAGGACTGGTACTTGCTAGACATTGTATTGCGATACAGTGGACGCAGACTACACTGCCCACAATACAAATGTGGATGGCAGATATGCCGGAATGGGAGGTGGCGGAGGAGAGACGGTTACGCATAGAATGCACAGATGAGAACGCCGAACGAGATTTGGAAATACAGGGGCTATTGCTAAGCAAACTACAACCCCAATGTCGGGGGGGGCAGGTTCTTACCCACACCCAGTTTCCCCGACTGCGTGACCTGGAGGCAACGAGGCTACCTCAGATGTGCCAACTTCAAATATATAGAGTTTCCCATCGGATCAAGGGGGGTAACTACTCAGGAGGGCTGAGATATATATATGCCATTCATCCACAGGGGAAGCCCCTAACATATCAGCATCCATAAGTCAAGTCAAGTCAAGTCAAATGATTTATATAGCGCACTACATACCCAGAGGGTCTCAAGGCGCTTGAAGAAGGGTGGGGGAATTACTTGTCGAATATCCAAGTTTTAAGTTGCTTTCTGAATGCTAGGTGGTTCTGAGTGAGCCGAATGTGAGTGGGAAGTGAGTTCCAGGTTTTAGCTGCCAGGTAGGAGAAGGATCTACCTCCCATGGTGGTTTTGTTGATGCGAGGTACAGTAGCAAGGGCTTGGTTGGAGGATCGTAGCTGGCGGGAGGGGGTGTAGAAGGAGAGTCGTGTGTTAAGGCAATCGGGTCCAAGTTCGTAGAGTGCTTTGTGAGCGTGGGTTAGGAGGCGGAAAGTAATCCTTTTATTGACGGGGAGCCAGTGGAGGTTTTTCAGGTGACCAGAGATGTGGTCTTTACGCGGGATGTCTAGTATGAGTCTGGCTGAAGCGTTCTGAATGCGTTGGAGTTTTTTCTGGAGTTTTGCGGTGGTACCGGCGTATAGGGTGTTTCCGTAGTCCAGGAGGCTCGTGACCAGAGCGTGGGTGACAGTTTTTCTAGTTTCGGTGGGGATCCAGCAAAATGTTTTTTTGAGCATGCGAAGAATATTGAAGCAGGATGATGAAACGGCGTTGACTTGTCTGTACATGGAGAGTGAAGAATCCAGGATGACGCCCAGGTTCCGTGCGTGGTCCGTCGGGATGGGTGCTTTTCCAAGGGCCTCTGGCCACCAAGAGTCATCCCAGGCGGAGGGGGAGGTGCCTAGGATAAGGACTTCTGTTTTGTCTGAGTTCAGTTTTAGTCGGCTGTGCTTCATCCACTCGGCTACTTCTTTCATTCCTTCATGTAGGTTGGTTTTGGCCGTGTTCGGGTCTTTGGTGAGTGATAGGATCAGTTGAGTGTCATCAGCGTATGAGATGATGTTGAGGTTGTGTTGGCGTGCGATGACCGCGAGGGGGCTCATGTATACGTTGAAGAGGGTGGGGCTGAGTGAAGATCCTTGTGGCACGCCGCAGATGACTTCAGTGGCTTCAGACTTGAATGGTGGGAGGCGGACTCTTTGGGTTCTTCCGGTGAGGAACGAGGTGATCCAATCCAGTGCTTTTCCTTGGATTCTTTTGATTTCCCCCTCCGCCTGGGATGACTCTTGGTGGCCAGAGGCCCTTGGAAAAGCACCCATCCCGACGGACCACGCACGGAACCTGGGCATCATCCTGGATTCCTCACTCTCGATGAACAGACAAGTCAACGCCGTTTCTTCATCTTGCTTCAACATTCTTCGCATGCTCAAAAAAACATTTCGCTGGATCCCCACCGAAACTAGAAAAACAGTCACCCACGCTCTGGTCACAAGCAGACTGGACTACGGAAACACCCTCTACGCCGGTACCACCGCAAAACTACAGGAAAAAACTCCAACGCATCCAGAACGCTTCAGCCAGGCTCATATTAAACATCCCGCGCAAAGAACACATCTCCGGTCACCTGAAAAGCCTCCACTGGCTCCCCGTCAATGAGAGGATTACTTTCCGGCTCCTAACCCACGCACACAAAGCACTCTATGAAATCGGACCCAAATGCCTCAACACACGACTGTCCTTCTACACCCCACCGCCAACTACGATCCTCCAACCAAGCCCTTGCTGCTGTACCTCGCATCAACAAAACCACCATGGGAGGAAGATCCTTCTCCTACCTGGCAGCTAAAACCTGGAACTCACTTCCCACTCACCTTCGCCTTACTCAGAACCACCTAGCATTCAGAAAGCAACTTAAAACGTGGATATTTGACAAGTAAATCCCCACCCTTCCTTCAAGCGCCTTGAGACCCTCTGGGTATGTAGCGCGCTATACAAATTTATTGACTTGACTTGACTGACTCTGAGGCGCTGTAATAGGGTGCTATGACAGACTGTGTCGAAGGCTGCGGAGAGGTCGAGGAGGATGAGGGCGACTGTGTCTCCATTGTCCAGTAGAGTTCGAATGTCGTCTGTGGCTGCGATGAGGGCGGTCTCAGTGCTGTGTTTGGCTCGGAAGCCGGACTGTGAGGAGTCGAGGGATTTGTTGGTTTCGAGGAATGCGGCGAGCTGGTTGTTGACAGCTTTCTCGATGACTTTGGCCGGGAATGGAAGGAGCGAGATGGGGCGGTATTTTTTGAGTTCGGTGGGGTCAGCTGTGGGTTTTTTCAGAAGGGCGCTGAGTTCGGCATGTTTCCAGCTTTCCGGGAAGGTGGCGGAGTTGAAGGAGCAGTTGATGACGTCTCGGAGGTGTGGTGCTATGATGGAGTCTGCTTTGTTGAAGATGTGGTGATGGCATGGGTCTGTGGGGGATCCTGAGTGGATGGAGTTCATCAGGCGGATGGTGTCCTCAGTGGAGATTGGGTTCCAGTCATTAAGGATGTTCAAGGGGGGTGAAGGTCCTGCAGAGGGTTGGGTGGGTTGGTCTCCGGGTCGGTTGTCAAAGCTGTTGTGGGTGTCTGCGATTTTGTTGTGGAAAAATGAAGCTAGGGAGTTGCAGAGGGCTTGAGAGGGGGTGATGTCGTTGGAGTTGGCTGAGGGGTTGGTAAACTCTTTGACGATGTTGAATAATTCCTTGCTGTTGTGGGCGTTGTTATCTAGTCGGTCTTTGAGTGCGGCTTTCTTGGCAGACCGGATTAGTTGGTGGTGTGTGCGGGTGGCGTTTTTGAAGGCGTCCCTGGTGCTGGTGTTTGGGTCTTTTTTCCAGGCCTTTTCGAGGGAGCGACAGAGTTTCTTAGATTTCTTAAGATCGTCGTTGAACCAGGAGGCGTTCTTGCTGCCTAGCTTGATTTGGCGTTTTTTCAACGGTGCTAGGATGTCGGCGCTGTTGGATAGCCATTGGGTGAGGTTAATGGCTGCTTGGTCGGGGTTTGAGGAGTGGACAGGGGGGTTCTGGTCGATGGTGATTTTGTTCCAGTTTCTTCGCAGAGTAGGTTGAGGATGGTTGTGAGTTGTGGTCTTATTGTAGCTAAAGTGAACGCAGCTGTGGTCCGTCCAATGTAGAGTTGTGGTGTGACTGAAGGAGACATGTTTGCTGGAGGTGAAGATAGGGTCGAGTATGTGACCTGCGATGTGGGTAGTGACAAGTTGTTTGAGTCCGAGGTTGGCGAGATTATCCAGAAGGGTGGTGGCGTTGCTGTCATTGCTCTTTTCCAGGTGAAAGTTGAGGTCTCCCAGTAGAATGTATTCCTCGGAGGGCAGGGCGTGTGGGGTGATAAAATCAGTGATGTCTTCAGTGAATTGTGCACGGGATCCCGAACACCACCCTCAGAGGCACCCTGATCTACCGACCCCCTGGACCACGCACACAATTCAGCGAGGACATCGCCGACTTCGTCAGCCCACATGCCCTCCCCTCCGCTGACTACATCCTCCTGGGAGACCTCAACTTCCATCTGGAGAACAACAACGACCGCAACACCAGCACCCTGCTCGACAACCTCACCAACCTGGGACTCAAGCAACTGGTGTCCACCCCCACCCACCTCGCCGGACACACACTCGACGCTGTCTTCTCATCCAGCAAGGACATCAACTTCAGCCACACCACAGAGCTTCAATGGACGGACCACAGCTGCGTCCACTTCACCTTCAAGAAAACAACGACCCACCACCACCAGCAACAGACCGCCCGCAGAAGCTGGAACAAGATCACAGCAGACCAGCTCGCCACCTCCCTGAGCCAGCACCCTCCTGCCAGCTCAGCGAACCCCAGCCAGGCCGCCGACAACCTCACGAAGTGGATCAGCAACTGCGCGGACGAACTCGCCCCACTGAGGACCCCGCCCAGCAGACCCGGCAGCAAGAAAGCCCCATGGTTCACCGACGAACTCAAGAGCTCCAAGAAGAACTGCCGAGCCCTCGAGAAAGTCTGGAGAAGGGAACCGACACCGGACAACAGGACCTCCTTCAAACTTGCCACCCGGAAACACCACCAGCTGATCCGCGCCGCCAAGAAAACAGCATTCAAGGACCGGTTGGACAACAACGCACACAACTGCAAGGAACTCTTCAACATCGTCAAAGAGCTTTCCAACCCCAGCGCAGGAAACAACGACATCACCCCATCGCAAGACCTCTGCAACTCCCTGGCTTCATACTTCCACAACAAGATCGCGGACATACACAACAGCTTCAACAACCAACCAACGCACACCATGACCGAACAACCACCCCCCACCACCACCCTCCACGCCTGGACCCCGATCAGCACCGAAGACACCATCCGCACGATGAACTCCATCCACTCCGGATCACCGACCGACCCCTGCCCTCACCACGTCTTCAACAAAGCCGACGCTGTCATCGCACCCCACCTGCGAGACATCATCAACACATCCCTCGACACCACCATCTTCCCCGAGAGCTGGAAACACGCCGAACTCAGCGCCCTACTCAAGAAACCAACAGCGGACCCCACCGACCTCAAGAATTACCGCCCCATCTCGCTCCTCCCGTTTCCAGCCAAAGTCATCGAGAAGACCGTCAACAAGCAGATGGCCGCTTTCCTCGAGACGAACGGATCCCTCGACCCCTCACAGTCCGGCTTCCGAGCCAACCACAGCACCGAGACCGCCCTCATCGCCGCCACCGACGACATCCGAGCCCTGATGGACAATGGAGAAACAGCGGCCCTCATCCTCCTAGACCTCTCCGCGGCATTCGACACGGTCTGCCACCGCACCCTAGTACGGCGCCTCAGCAACGTCGGAATCCAGGACAAGGCGCTGGAGTGGATCACCTCCTTCCTCGACGGGAGAACACAGAGAGTCCGCCTACCACCGTACAAGTCAGAGGCCACCGAAGTCATCTGCGGCGTCCCCCAAGGATCATCTCTGAGCCCCACCCTCTTCAACGTCTACATGAGCCCCCTCGCGGCCATCGTACGCAAACACAACCTCAGCATAATCTCCTACGCCGACGACACCCAGCTGATCCTCTCCCTGACCAACGACCCCGCCGCCGCCAGAGCCAACCTGCACGAAGGGATGAAAGAGGTAGCCGAGTGGATGACGACCAGCCGCCTGAAACTGAACTCGGACAAGACGGAGGTCCTCATCCTGGGCCCCTCTCCCTCCGCCTGGGACGACTCCTGGTGGCCTCCCGCCCTGGGCACCGCACCCAAACCGACAGACCATGCACGCAACCTGGGCTTCATCCTGGACTCCTCCCTCTCCATGACCAGGCAAGTCAACAACGTCTCCTCGGCATGCTTCAACATCCTACGCATGCTACGGAAGATCTT
Organism: Lissotriton vulgaris; assembly: GCF_964263255.1. Classification (NCBI taxonomy): domain Eukaryota; kingdom Metazoa; phylum Chordata; class Amphibia; order Caudata; family Salamandridae; genus Lissotriton; species Lissotriton vulgaris. The sequence goes on along the minus strand of NC_141691.1, from coordinate 1,080,633,100 downwards.
CTGGTGGATCCCCACCGAGACCAGGAAGACCGTCACCCAGGCCCTCGTCACCAGCCGACTGGACTACGGCAACGCCCTCTACGCCGGGACCACCGCCAAGCTCCAGAAGAGACTCCAGCGGATCCAGAACGCCTCAGCCAGACTCATCCTCGACATCCCACGAACCAGCCACATCTCCGGACATCTGCGAGACCTTCACTGGCTCCCCGTCAACAAAAGAATCACCTTCCGCCTCCTCACCCACGCACACAAAGCCCTACACGACCAAGGCCCGAGCTACCTCAACAGCCGAGTCAACTTCTACGCTCCCAAACGCCACCTCCGATCAGCCAACCACGCCCTCGCCGCCGTCCCCCGCATCCGAAGAGCGACTACAGGAGGAAGGTCCTTCTCCCACCTGGCCGCCAAGACCTGGAACTCCCTCCCGACCGACCTGCGCCTGACCCAAGACCACCTCTCCTTCAGGAAGAAGCTGAAGACCTGGCTGTTCGAGCAGTAGCGGCTCCCCCCCCCCCAGCGCCTTGAGACCCCACGGGTATGTAGCGCGCTTTATAAGTGTCACTGATTGATTGATTGATTGATCCTGGTGGTCGGTAGAGGAGGGTGCCTCTGAGTGTGGTCTTGGGATCGGTGTGGATCTGGAAGTGAAGGTGTTCGGCGCTGGTAAGGTTGACGTCTGAGCTGGTTGAGATGCGGATGGAGTTCTTATGGACGACAGCGATGCCTCCTCCTGTTTGGTCGGTGCGGTCCTTACGGATGATCTTGTAGCCTTCCGGGATGGCAATGGTGATGTCTGGGGCAGAAGAGGCGTTCATCCATGTTTCTGTTAGGAAGGCGACGTCCGGAGAGATGGTGTCTAGTAGATTCCAAAGGTCGATGGCGTGTCTGTGGACCGAGCAGGTGTTGAGCAGGATGCATTTTAGGTGGTTGGTGTCAGATCTCTGTTTGGTGTTAGTGGGTGAGGAGTTGGTCTTGGTGCCGTCATACTTGCAGGAGTTGCAGGAGAAGGGTCCATGGGTGTGTCTAGGAGCGGCTGAGAATCATGCAATTAAGAGAGACCTAACACACCATCAATCACCTAGTATGACAAAAGTGTTCCCACACGCAGTTTTCCCCTCAAGTTTGGCCTCAAAATGTGCAAGGTAGGGGGCGTGGCCAAGATGGCGGCGGAGTAGGACGTGTTTCTCAGTCCCTCCGGCGCCGTCCGATCTTCAGCTTTTGTTCATCGCCCCTGCTAGTGCCCATCTATGCTGGCAAAGGCTCAGGCTGGTGTCCCCCAGTTGCCCTGACACTCTTGGAGCAACTATTTTGAGGAGCGGTGCGGTCGCTGAGCGACACGGACTGGCGTGGCCCTGACCGGCTCTTGGCCGGGCGATCCACGTGGCGGGAGGAGTGAGCGGAGGTCTGCTCTCACCAGACTGGCGCTGTGGTGATCGAGCGCTGCTGGCCGCCTCTCAAGAGGAGTGAGGATTGGCGTTGGAGCTGCAGCCAATGAGGAGGCACGGCTGAGCTTGGAGCGGTGCCTGCACTGAGGGAAACGCGGGCGGACTGGACGAGAGGAACGCGGGCGGCCTGGATGCCTGGGGCTACATCGGCGGTTGAGACCCCCGCGGGACGGGCGAGTGCCCCCGCGCTGCACGGCTGCCGGCGGTGGCTGAGGACGCCTATTCACCGGAGCGAGGTGAGTAGTGAGGGGGCAGCCCCCGGGAGGCTTGCGGCTCAGTCTGCAGGGCTGCGGAAGGCGTGGGGCTGGTGCGAGGGTGCTGCATGCTGAGGCCCCCTGGGCCGAGAACAGGGACGGTCAGCGGCTGATGATCCCAGTGGAGCCTGGTCCAGGTTCTTTGAGAATTAGCGGCGGGCCTGGCCAGAGTCAGGGGATTGTTGTGCCCCTTCCCTGAGTGCCTGTGCAAGCATATTGGGCGGCTGCGTGAGGCCTTCGATCTTCAACCCGCGCATCGGCGGGGAGGCCTTGTGGGGTGGTGACTGAGAGAACGGACACTTCAGATACCCCCAGTGGCTTGCCTCGTGGTGCGGCTGAGACCGCAGGAGATCGCGCCGGGCAGGCCTTCGCCCTCCGGAGTAGTCGGCTGACGAGCGGTGTGACTGGGGTCATCCAGTGAGCATGCCCCTGCGGGAGTGTACCTACCGCCCCTGCATTGAAGCCGGGGAATTGCGGCATTGGGGGCGTGAGGGCCGGGAGCCCACCTCTAGCTAGTACCTCTGGGCAAGAGGTGGTATTGCCCTTGACTGTGCTGACCTCCTCCCGGTGAGCACTGCTGGGGGTGTTGGAGGCTGCTCGGCAGGCGCAGCGGGCCTGTGGTTGGCCCGCGTGTCGACCGGGGGGGTGGCCCATCTGTGCTGCGTCCAAGCGGCTGTGCGGGGGCCCTGTGTCTGGGGCCTATATCTTTGGACTATACATTGGAGTTGAGGAGCGCTGGTTGGTCCCCCTGAGCGGCGGTGGGTTGCTGTCCCCCCCCACCCTTGTTGGTGCTTCGAATGTGAAAGGAGCTGACCCTAGAGAGGGCCCGGAATATGGAGTGTTGATTGGCCTGCGCTGCTGCATCGGCGACTGTGGGGCCTGGGCTGCTGGGTGTTTGGAGCCTGCTTGCTGGTCGTCTACATTGCTTGGCGGATTTTTCTGGAGAACTCCTCTCCTGCCGGCACTTGATTCCTGGGCCCTCGGACGGCGGCAGTGCTGTTGAGACTGGGTGTGGGCCTCTAGTGACACCCTCTAAGAGTGAACGCCGTTCTTACCTTGTTGTGGAGACCTGGTCCCTCGGTGTCAACGGAGGCGACATTGTGGCCGCCAGGAATCGCAAGGATAAACCGCTCAAAGAGCTCTCGCATAGGGTGGGGGGACAGGCTACTTCTCCGCCTAAGGACAACTCCCAGGGTGCTGAGGATGGTGATGTACCGGCGACCAAAGCCTTTATGCTGGACTTGTTTTCCGCCATCAAGGAGGATATCCTGGAGCTCCGCTTGCAGCTAACCTCGGACCTGCGCGAGATGAGGCGTGATGTTGATGCAGTCGGGGAGCGGGTGGCGACCCTGGAGGAGCATGACCTGGGGACAGCGGGAGATATCCATTGACTCCAGCAGGATGTACTCCGCCTCACAGAGCAGAATCTGGACTTACAAGCACATGCCGAGGATCTGGAGAATAGATCTAGGCGGAATAATATCCGGATACGGGCGGTCCCTTGGAAGGAAGAGGGAGGTGATCTTCGGGGGTACGTCAAGGCTCTTTTCCAACAGGTCCTCGGCGAGGAGGACGGGGACGTGGACACTCAAATGGACTGGGTACATCGAGTGGGATTGCCACACGGAGCAAAGGCCCCTCCTCCGGACATTCTTGTATGTGTCCATGATTTTCAGCTTATGGAGCGGATCCTCAGGAAAGCTCGGGACCTTAATCCTATACATTTCAGAGACCACCAGCCCGTCCTTTTCCAAGATCTAGCAGCCTTCACCCTTGTGAAACGTCGGGAGTTTAAGCCCATCACCAATCATCTGCGGGAGCAGGGCATTCCCTATTCGTGGGGTCATCCTTTCAGACTCATCTTTAAATTCAACGGCAAGTTGGTCCAAGTGCGTTCCCTGGCGTCGGCTTTCAATATTTTGGGCCTGGAGAGGCCCGTGGCTGCGCTCAGAGATGGGGAGTCATCTGATCAGCAATGAAGACGCTCCGGGGAGTGGTAGCATGTTGGAAAGTAGCCTCCCTCGGTGAAACCGGACCTGTCAGCGAGACTCCTGAGAGGGGGGCAGCTGTGGGTTCCGTGGCAGCAGTAACTGATCCGCTTGGGGTCTCTTGAAAACTGACGGCTTGGCACTAGCCAGGGCTAAATTGGGCGTCGGAGTAGGACAGTTTTTTCACCATCGTGTTGTTGCACTCCTATGTTCCTGACCTTGGGAGTGTCCTGTATCAGGATCTGGAGAAGGGTGATGAAGGTGCCATGTTCCCTTGCCTTTGGGGCCTGTTTGACGGACTGTTGTTATCTTCTGTATACTCTGCTTTTTTCCTTTTTCTCTAGGGGTACTCTATGGGTTGTAGTTGGGGTGGGGGATTGGAAGGGGGTGTGGTGGGGGTTTGGGGTCTCCGCATCAGCCTTCGAGGGTCTTGGGGGAGGTTGAGGGTTCCAACAGGCTGGGGTTACTCCAGAGGAGTACTGGGGTTCGAAATGGCAGGGGCTCCCCCTACCTGTGTTTAATATGGCTGGTAGAAGTCTGAAGGTTGTGAGCCTGACTGTTCGGGCCTGAACAGCCCTGTTAAGCGTGCTGCTATCCTCTCCCTTTTAGAGAACGCAGACAGCGGAGTGTGCTTGTTACAGGAGACGCATCTCCTCTCCAAAGATGTTAGGCGCATGGCGGATAAACGTTTCCCACTGCAAATTTGGTCTTCAGGACCAGCTAAGAAGCATGGGGTGGCCATTCTCTTTAGCACGAGGGCGCACTGCAAGGTTATCTCTCAGGTGGTGGACATCAAAGGCCGATTTTTAGCTGTCCGGGTTCTGTGGGGAGAGATGCACCTCACGCTAGGATCCATCTATGCCCCGAACGAGCGACAAGAATCTTTCTTGCAGACGGCTCTCTCCCAGGTGTTGGCGTCACAAGATGCTCTGATCCTGGTGGATGGCGATTTAAATATTGTAATGGACGCAGGGTTTGACAGGTCTGAACAGCGGTCTTACCAAGCGGGGGCAATGTCGCAGGGGGGGGAGGCAATGGCTGCTAGATGGGGGACTACATGATGTGTGCCTGTTCAGCATCCTCAGGAGCATGATTATACTTATTACTCGGCGGCTCATAAAACGTATGCGCGCCTTGATCACTTTTTGGCCACATCCTCTCTGTTGCCCCATCTGTCCTCTGCCGACATCACACACCGCGCTCCCTGTCGGATCATACACTAATCCCATGGCAACAGACCACCGCCGTCGGGCTGGCGTCTCCGGGACTCTATACTTCATACGGACTCGGTGGTCCAGAGGGTCAGGGATACTATTACTAACTACCTTGCTGACAATGATGTTGAGGGGACACCCCTGGCGTCAATTTGTGAGGCTTTGAAACTTGTAGTTAGGGGTGAGTTTATAGCGCTATAACGTATTCTCGATTGCGTAAGGAGAAACGTGCGGAGTTGGAGAAGGAGGTTGGTGATTTGGAGGCGATACATATGAGGACTGTGGCCCGAGGGTCTGGAGGGAGCTGGAGACGAAATGACGTATGCTAAAGCATTTATACCTTGACAGGGCTTCCCATGCCTTGTTGCGCTTATGCCATATGTTCTATCTTAGTAGGGATAAGGGAGGGAAGATGCTAGCGCATAGATTGCGGGTGCGCACCCAACAGTTAGCCATCCCTTCCATTAGGGATTCTCAGGCGCTTGATCAGACAACGGATGCGGCTTTAGTAGACACCTTTCGGCAGTTCTACCGGACTCTGTACAAGGGGGAAGGTGCGAACGATGGGGCAGTGGCGGATTACCTGGCGTCTTGCGACATCACGCCTATACTCCCGGCTTCGGCGGAGGCCTTGGACTCCACGATACGCGTCGAGGAGGTCATATCTGCGATAGCACGCTTGAAGGTCGTCAAATACCCAGGGCCAGACGGCTTCTCGGCCTCATTTTATAAAACTTACTGTGTGGAGCTGGCTCCTCTTTTAGCCCGACTCTTTAACTCTTTCCTTGTTGTTGGAGCGATTACCCCATCCATGGCAGAGGCGGCGATCACGGTTATCCTCAAGCCTGAGAAGGACACTAAGAATTGCGGTTCGTAAAGGCCGATCTCGCTACTCAATATAGATGCCAAGTTGTTTGCGGGCATCCTAGCCGCGAGACTCAGTCCTTAGATGGATGGGATCATCGAGCCGGATCAAGCGGGATTTATCCCAACTCGTAATACCAAACGGCTGCTGCACCTTTTGGACTTGGTTCATCGCTCTCGGGCTCAGGCTTTCTTTTTGTCTATTGACGCTGAGAAGGCCTTTGACCGGGTGGAATGGGACTACTTGTTCGGGGTGCTGAGGGACTTTGGGGTGGGGGACAACTTCCTACGGAGGTGCAATGTCTTTACGCAGCCCCTCAGTCGGTGGTGCGGGTGAATGGCTGTAAATCAGCCCTCTTCCCCATTACCAGGGGAACACGGCAGCGTGTACGGTCCAATGTATGTATTTCAGGGATCAAGTTCGGCGCTGATAACCATAAGATTTGCTTATATGCAGACAATGTTTTTCTTTCTTTGACCCAGCCTCATTCCTCCCTGCGGTGTCTGTCGGCAGAACTCCTCGCTTTTCATAGGGCAGCGGGCTTTAAAGTCAACTTCTCCAAGTCACAAATACTGAATGTCCCCGTCCCTAGTACGGATGTGCAGGACCTGCAGCAAGACTTCGAATTTCAGTGGGTGCATTCCGACATTCCCTATCTAGGCATCCGATTGGCCCCCTCTATCGCGAAGACGGCGTCTCTTAACTATAGTGTGCTCGTCGAACATACCGCCAAGGCCCTTTCTGATTGGTCCCCTCTAAAATTGGCATGGTACGGGCGGTTGGCTGCAGTAAAGATGACGATCCTTCCTAGGATCCTTTACCTGTTCCAAATGCTGCCTTTATGCCCCCCTCCAGGTAAGCTGCGGAAGCTGCAGGGGCTCCTTAATAGATTTTTATGTAACAACCAACGTCCACGGCTGGCGTTCTCCCTCTTACTACGCCGAAAGCGGCGGGTGGGTTGCGTTTCCCCCTCCTGATGGCTTACTACCAGGCATCCGGCTTCCGATATATTGCAGAATGGAACAGGCCCCTCTCTAGTAAGCACTGGAACTTTATGGATCAAACTGTGGCGGGGTGCAACATATGGTGTGAGCTGTGGTTACCGCGTAGGCACAGGGCTTGGGTGCTTTACTCTTCTCCGGTGACTTCCCCGACCCTGAAAGTGTGGGATCAGCTAGCGCAGCGTTGCGGGTGGACCACTTTTCCCTCCCCTATGACATCCATTGTCGATAATCCGGATTTTCCGTCGGGATGTGCATCCCCAGTCTTCCACTGCTGGACGGAGGAGGGCTGCAAACGAGTAGGCTCGCTTTTTGATCTAGACGGTCTGGTCCCCTTTGCCCGTATGCGTACTGAATTCTTCCCCATGCCGGGTCTGATGCTTTTTATCACTCGCAGGTACCACACTGGGTGACCCAACCAGGCAATGTGGCCTCCATGTCTCGGCCCTTGACGAGATTTGAGAAATGGTTAGTTTGCAAGAAAGATGATCGTAAGCTAGTCTCCGAGCTATATGCCATGATTCTGAGACACCCTAAGAAGCAACGTACGAAGGCGCAGGTTCGCTGGGAGATGGAGCTGGGGCGCCCTCTGCCCAGTCCACCACACTGCTTCTAATACTGCGGGTACTGAGTCTGCATACAAAGTGGCATCCTATTGGTATTATACCCCAGCACGCATCAAGGATTGGGATGTGGCGAAGTATGGTCTTTGCTGGCGGGGGTGCAGCCTTTCAGGCACCCTGAAACACTTGTTATGGCATTGCCCGAAGCTGGAGCGCTATTGGAAATTGGTGTTGGATGAGGTGGACGATGCGTTTCAGATTACACTCCATCGAGCGCCGGAGCACTTTCTGCAGGGACTTCCCCATTCGAAGTCCTTCCCCTTGCACTCGTTGAGGGGCAGACAAATAGCTCTAGCTCTGTTGGCAGCGAGGCAGGTCCTCTTGGCGCAGTGGGGCTCCGCGGCCCTGCCTGACACTAGGGACTGGATTCAACGACTCTGGTATATCCTAGCCATGGAACGGCTCTCACTGGACATGGATGGGAAGGTTTCTGAATATGCGAAGCTTTGGGGTCCGTTCTTAAGACACCTGGCTAAGGACCTCCGGGAGGTGACATGTCCGAAATATCTTCAGATCTTGCAACTTATTCCGTTGGAGCCGAAGGGGGCCACTGCATAGACTTGAGAGATGCCTGATGACCTTAGGGGTACTTGGATGGTAAGGGTTGATGGGGGGCTGATGCGGAACGGGGTGGGGGCAGGTCAGGGGTGTGGGTGAAGGGGTTTTTCTTCTTTCTGGTTTTTCTTCGCATTCGTTCCTAAATAAAATAAAAGTGGCTACTATTGCACGGGCGGGCTCGCTCTTGACCGTGAAAGGACGCGGGGTCGCCCTCGAGGTGCAGGCCCGGACGCTGAGTTGAACCTGTGTGCTTGCGCCCTGCTGGCAAGTTGATGTAGGCAGCTGGGCTGTGTACTCCGATGCTTCCCACATAATAAAAATGTTTGACTCTAAAATGTGCAAGGTACAGAAGACAGGAACAACATTAAAAAAAGTACTATAAACAAGCAGGTAAAGCAAACACACTGAACAAGGATGCCACCCACATCAACCACTATGGCATCCTTGCTCCGTCTGCCATTAAGTAATGTGACCTTGCTAACATTTAGCGTGCCAACAGACTGGGTGCCTATCAGCAATAAAAGAAAAACTATTAGCACTGAACACAGCCAGTCAAATTACAAAAAGTGTTCCCACGAACAGTGTCCCCCTCAAATCTTGCCCCAAAAATTGCAAAGTAAAGAAGAAAGGAACAGCGTTAAAAAGGTACTTAAAAAAGGTAGGTAAAACAATCATACTGAGCAATGATAAAATATACCACTCACTCCCTCCAACCACATAAAAGACTGACAAACACAGAGTGGACCACCACCCTACAATGCACTTGGCAGGTCTCCATAAATACTAGATTTAAATATACTCAGCTCCACTACATCCAAAGTACTTACACAGATTGAATATAATATAAAAGCGGGCACTGCAGATAAGGCTTGCCCATGGTGTTTACTGATGTACACTGACTTTTCATACATGGTCTGGAGGTGCCCAATTATAGCTGGGTTCTGGAGCGGAGTATCTCAGGATGTAGAACGAACTCCACAACTCACACATCTTAGGGACCTGGGCATATGTATGCTGGGCCTGGGTTTCAGGCCATCAGCTCATAAGTTAGGCTCTAGATTCATAGGCCTGAGCCTGGTCATTGCCAAGAGGGCGATTGTGATGCACTGGAGATTGTCTAATGGACCCCAACATAGTAGGTGGAAGGCAGAATGTATCAAATAGGCGTTCGCTTAAGAATCTGTGCTATTGAGGAACAAAAGGGGATGTGCTGACTGCCACTATGTGAAAACTAGGCTCTACTCGCTGGCACATTTATGAAGCAGGAGAAAGACACCTAGACCCCTCTCACCAATATAACTGGTACTCCCAGTACAGCAATGATAAGTGATGAGTCACTAGATGGTGCTGGGCCCTGAAGACATACATATTCAATCCGAAGGATGAGAGAGAGATTTGATCAAAAGAACAACGCTAAACCAAAACCAAAAATATCAGAGCGGATTACATTGGAAAAACAAACATTTCTTTACACTGACCATCCTGGGTGGCCTGACCCAGGTATGCCCAATATGCCGCAGGGACTGCCAGAAAAACCTTGCCAACCATGTCTCTCAGAGCAAACAGCTGGCATTGACTGACCAGAATGATAGACTGGCCACGGAAACATCCACTTCCTGAATGACTCAATTAATTTTGACTCGGTCACGAGGAGTCGTAGGGAAGGAATTGGGATTCACCATATTGGTGGAAGCCTGAACAACCAAACTTTCTGGTGTAGGGTGCTGTGTTCAAAGAAATCGAGGTCACCCTGCATTGCACTACTTTGCCTGGCAACCTAGATGTTCACTGATGGATTGGAACAAGGCTTATGGAAAGTAAGGGTTCGGATAAGATTTGTCCTGGTTACAAAACGTATGTCAGTACATTAGTTTTGAATTCCATAGTTGACAGTTATAAATCCAATACCTCTGCTGCCCATTTCATTATCATGGAAAAGGTGGCACTCTGGTCCGTTGATGGCCAAGGGGGAGAACACAACCTGATGTCCAGGGAAATGTTCAAAAACACTGGCCTCCTGCAAGTCCATGTAGAAATTATTATCAAAGCATGGGGGAGAATAATCCCCCCTATCTCCATTATCATCTCTAAAGCATGGTTGACTCAGATCAGAGTCTGAACCGGAACGTTGGGGGAACACAGAGGCAAAGTCTCTCAGGCTATGTGTAGAACATCTTCCATTTCGAAAACAATGTAAGACCTTCTTATTCCAACACTAGAACAGCTGCTAAACTGGTTCTTCCCCAAACATATGCTGTAGATGCCTAAAGGCGCGGAGATACTCCTCCAGGAGTCTAATCTAGTGCGGTACAAACCTGCAAATAAATAAATAAATATAGGTCTACTTGTGGTTGAGGGCTTGGCCAGCTAGCCCTGCATCTTTGAGGCCTGGAACGGAGGATGGGGTGTGATGCACCCAGGAACCTATGGGGGCGTGCTGCCATTCGTGGGTGGGCAATGGATAAATACTAAAGTCAAGGAATGGGGCTGCTGCGCCAATGAGTGCATTGCTCTGGCCCAAGTATCCAGTTCTACAGCTCAGCTTTGTTATGGCTGGCGTGTAGTCTCCAGGGACACTGGAGGAAGCCTTACGCTTTAAGCATGCAGGAGACCAGCACTGTCTTTAAAAAGAAAGCTGGTAGCACTAGACCTTTTAATATTGCACATTTCAATTCTAGACTTTGAACATTGGCTATGCTGTTAAAAATGCTGGGGGGAAAACATGATGTCCCCACTGCACCATACTAGGAGATTTTAATTTCTATCTTGAATCCCTCAGCGATAAAGACACCATTCAAATCATCACCGACCTGCAAGCGGTGAGACTCCATCAGTTAGTCTCCTCCCCCACCCATCATGCAGGCAATACTCTTGATGGTCTGTTCACAAATGACCCTGACATTACCCTGCACGTGATCCTCCCCTTGACATGGTCGGACCATGCGGTAGTGATGTTTGCTATTAAGGCCCACATTCCCAACCCACCTCAGTTCAAGGCCCATACACCTCAGATTACCCGATCATGGAACAATGCGGGCATACCGCTACTCACCCAGGCTCTCTCAAAATCCCTTTATAAGGGCACCTCCAATCCGGTCACAGCATCTAACCTGTACCAGGATTGGATTCAGGATGCCTGTAACCTGGTAGTACCAATCAAAATCACTTTTCCCAATCGCTCCACCCCGTCTGCCCCATGGTTTACAAAGGAACTCAGACTCCAGAGACAGTATTGCAGAAATCTTGAGACACACTGGCGAAAGCAATACAACCCTCAAGACAAACTTACCTACAAGGACGCACTGTCCATACACAAGCGTTCTATTGCCACACAAAAAGGTATTTTTTATTCATCTCAAATTGAGTCTGCCCAGAATTCTGCTAAGAAACTGTTCCAGGTAGTTAACACCCTTTCCAGTCCAAAAACATGTGATGTTACAGAGGCATCCCAAGATCGCTGTAATACTCTAGCTGATTTTTTCGCCACCAAGGTCACGAAAATATATGCTGCTTTCACCTCCAATCTTCACCCTAACGTTGCCATCTCCAGCCCCCCATGTTCCCCCCCCCCCCCCACTCTTTTCAATTTTCAAAATGTTTCCCCTGAACAGATCAGTAAACTAATTGCGTCCATTAGGTCAGACTCTCCCTTAGACCCCTGCCCACCGGCCATACTTAAACTTATGCCCGAGGTCATTACGTCTCCCCTCACGGAAATCTGTAACTCCACATTCCTCACAGGTTGTTACCCCCCTGCGTGGAAAAAAGCAGTCATTAAACCTCTTCTTAAAAAACCTTCCCTTGATCCCACGGCATCAATCAACTACAGACCCATAGCCTGTCTTTCGTTTCCCGCCAAGATCTTGGAAAATCTCATGAATAGACAGCTATCTGAGTATATTAATCAAAACCATCTCCTAGATGATACCCAATTTGGATTTAGACAAGGTCACTGCACAGAAACTGCCTTGATAAAAACCACGGATTAAATCAGGGCAATTCTGGACCAAGGTGGGGCTGTGGTTCTCATACTCTTAGATCTTTCCGCCGCCTTTGACACGGTTGATCATTCCACCTTGATCGACCGTGTCTCAACCTTAGGGATCAACCATTTGGCAAAGGATCTCCTTGCCTCATATCTCTCCGACCGCACTCTAACCGTGAAGCTGGGCTCTTTCTACTCGCCCATCTTCACTCTTCCGTGCGGGGTGCCCCAAGGATCCTCGCTGAGTCCATCGTTATTCAATATATACGTCTCGGACTTGGCGAGGGTGATTAAATCATACGGGCTGAGCCTAACCACCCATGCCGACGACACCCAGCTGGTACTAGCTGTGCATAAAGATGGAGCAGCAGTCACGTCTGGACTCCAGGAGGGTATGCTAGCCATAAGCTCCTGGATGTCAAATAACTGTTTAAAATTAAATTCAGAGAAGACGGAAGTCATGACCTTCGGCACCCTTTCTCCTGGGTGGTCTGCCATCTGGTGGCCCAATGAAATGGGCTCCCCCCCAGAACCTGTTGTCAAGGTCAGAAACCTCGGAGTAATGTTTGATGATAAACTGTTATTCCATCATCATGTAAATAACATGGTATCCTCCTCCTTTTACATCCTAAAAAAAATTAAGAAGCTAATGCCTTACCTCCCTGCTTTGGCAGGAAAAACCCTCATTACCACTCTCATCTTCTCTAAGATGGATTACTGTAACTCCCTCCTTCTCCATGCTCAAGAGAAGGTCCTGAACAAACTCCAGTCTGTTCAGAATGCGGCGGCCAGGGTCCTGCTCGGAATCCCCAAACACAACTCCACCACCACGGCCATACGACATCTTCATTGGCTGCGTGTCAGAAGCCGGATTAAATTTAAGGCGCTTTGCATCGCTTACAAAGCCATCCACAACTCAGGTCCTCGGTTCCTCAAGAGCGCCTTTCTTATTTATGCCCCCACTAGATCCCTTCACTCTTCCATTGCCTGTCGCCTACCAGTCCCACGTACAAAGACTTCTTCTTGGGGAGACAGACGCTTTCTAGTTGCCACCGCCAGACTCTGGAATACCCTTCCTCTCTCCATCAAAACCAGTCCAACCCTCATAATCTTTAGGAAACAACTGAAAACCTGGCTCTTTATTCAATGATTCCTCTCTAGCGCTTCCTTATCTGGAATTACAGTCCTATGCGCCGAGACACCCTAGGGTATTTGCGCGCAATACAAATTACCTAAAAAATAAATAAATAAATGTCAAGTGCTAGAGCACTTGACATCATATCCCCCCCCTTGCCACTCCTACAAATCATTCTAGTAGCATTTTCCCTATCCGTGATTTCTCTTCTCTTGTATATTTAATGTTTGTCAACATTTGCATCCACAAACATTTTCTACCTCCCATTTGCATGTGTAGTAGAGTGTCAGGCCCGTGCAGCCCTTTGTAAACTTGAGACTTCCCACCCTCTGGCCATTAGAACAAGTTACTTACCTTCGGTAACGATATATCTGTAAGAAACATTAGTTAGTATTAGATTACTTACCTTAGAATATCCCCAGGCGTCAGTCTGGATCCGGAAACTTTTGCGTAGCAGTACCCCTGCGCGTCCGTAGGCGTCGTCTGCAGGCGTCCCCTGCGGCTCCGCGTCCGTCGTCGGCGTCCTGCGCCGTGATGATGTCGCTGGAGTATATAGACGCCGCCTCCGCGCGCTGACGTCAGTTCTTTGTACACAGCTTTTCCGCGCCAGAACACGCAGAGCCGTGTGAGAACCAACACTGGTGCCATTTTGAAACTAGGGCCCTGAAAGGGATGTCCTTAACCCTAGGTATCAGTTCGCAGAACGGGGAGGATGGGTGGGTTCGGTAAGGAATCTAATACTAACTAATGTTTCGTAACTGCGCTATCGTTACCGAAGGTAAGTAACTTGTTCATCTGAAAGAAACACGTTAGTATTAGATTCCTTACCTTAGAATAGATACCCCAGCAATACCAACCCCGGTGGTGGGTCTGCGAACCAATACATTCCTACACCAGAAAGTCCTGGAGGACAGAACGGCCAAAGAAGCCATCCCTCCGGACTTGACTGTCCAGGCAGTAGTGCCTCGCAAAGGTGTGCAGCGAGGCCCACGTGGCCGCCTGGCAAATGTCCAGCAAGGGGACTCCCCGGCCCAGGGCAGTAGTAGCCGCCGTGGCCCGAGTGGAATGGGCCCTCAGCCCAACAGGAGGCTCCTTCCGAGCCAAAGAGTAGCACGCTTTGATGCACAGAACGACCCACCGAGAGATGGTCCGTTTATGTATCGCCCGTCCCTTCTTCGTACCCACGTAGCCAACAAACAGTTGGTCATTCACCCGGAACTGGCATGTGCGATCCATATAAAATGAAAGCGCACGTTTTGGGTCCAGACGATGGAGCCGCTCTTCATCCTTTGAAGGATGCGGAGGCGGGAAGAAGGAGGGGAGGGTGATGGACTGCCCGATGTGAAAAGCAGAAACTACTTTGGGCAGGAAAGAAGGTCTAGTCCTTAGAACCACCTTGTCAGGATGAATGGACAGGAAAGGAGGTTGGACAGAAAGAGCCTGGAGCTCACTCACTCTCCTGGCAGAGGTGATGGCAACCAGGAAAGCCGTCTTCAAAGTCAGGAGACGGAGAGGACAAGAATGAAGGGGCTCAAAGGGAGCACACATCAAAAAGGTAAGAACCAGGTTCAAGTCCCACTGAGGCATCACAAACGGGACAGGTGGATACATGTGTGTGATGCCCTTCAGGAATCTCGTTACGATTGGGGACTTGAACAAAGAAGGCTGATCAGGAAGCCTTAGAAAGGCTGAAAGGGCAGAAAGGTAGCCCTTGATAGTGCCCAGAGCAGAGCCCTGCTGGGCAAGAGAGAGAAGAAAAAGAAGAACCTCGGAAAGAGGGGCAGAAAGAGGATCCACAGCCTTTGCTGTGCACCATGCCACAAATCTGTTCCACCGACAGGCGTATACCGACTTTGTGGAGGGACGCCTGGCTGCCAGAATTACATCACAGACTTCAGGAGGCAAGTCAAATGGCCGCAACTGCCGCCGCTCAATCTCCAAGCATGGAGGTGGAGACTGGACAGGTTCGGGTGGAGGACCGTCCCCTGCTGCTGCGACGGAAGGTCCTCCTGAAGGGGCAGGCGGATCGGGGGACCGACTGACATGCTGAGTAGCTCGGGATACCAGGACCTTCGAGCCCAGTCCGGAGCCACAAGGATAACTTGGGCCCGGTCGCGCCTGATCATCTTCAGCACTCTGGGCAGAAGTGGTATAGGCGGAAAGGCGTATAACAGACCGCAACTCCACTCGCGCCGAAAGGCGTCGCCGTACGAGTGCCGTCTTGGAAACTCCAACGCGCAGAACTGATGACATTGCGCGTTCTCTTCTGTGGCGAATAGATCTAACCAAGGCTCTCCCCATTGCAGAAAGAGGCCTTGCGCCACGTCCGAGTTCAGACGCCATTCGTGATCCATCGAGCACCGACGGCTGAGTTCGTCCGCCCTGGCGTTCAGAGAACCTGCCAGGTGTTGAACCGTCAAAGTCACGCCCTAACGTTCCAGCCACTGCCAGAGGCGCAGAGCCTCCTGGCAAAGGGTCCACGACCCCACCCCGCCCTGTTTGTTGCAGTACCACATGGCGGTGGTGTTGTCCGTGAACACCTGCACCACACTCCCGTTGACAAATGGGAGGAATGCCTTCAGTGCTAGACGAATCGCCCGTAGCTCCAACAGGTTGATATGGAGCCGGGACTCCGCCGGAGACCAGATGCCTCTGATCTCCGCCTCTCCCAAGTGGCCTCCCCAGCCCTGGAGGGACGCGTCTGTCACGACAACGTGCTCCGGTTGGGGAAGGGAGAGGGATCTGCCTCTGACCCAATCGCGGTCCGTAAGCCACCACTGCAGTTGTCTCGCAGTGCCCTCCGAGATCAAGACGTGGTCGGACAAGTTGCCCTGATGCTGGGCCCACTGAAACTTCAGGTCCCACTGCAGAGCCCGCATCCGCCACCGGGCGTGATGCACCAGAAGGATGCAGGAAGCCATCAGCCCCAGCAGCCGCAGCGTCAACCTGACCGAAACCCGGGATAGCGGCTGAAAGATGGGGATCAAAGCCTGTATATCCCGGACCCGCCGTTCCGGAGGATAAACCCGAAACTGCGCTGAGTCCAGAACCGCTCCGATGAAAAGGAGCTTTTGAGAGGGACACAGGTGTGATTTCGGCACATTGATGGAGAACCCCAGGTCGTGCAAGAGGTCTGCTGTCATCTGAAGGTGGTGGACGACTGTCTGGGGCGAGCCCGCCTTCAACAACCAGTCGTCTAGGTAGGGGAAGACTGAAACCCCTAACCTGCGCAGATGGGCTGCGACCACCGCCAACACCTTGGTGAACACCCGTGGGGCGCTGGTAAGGCCGAAGGGGAGCACGATAAACTGAAAGTGCTCCTGGCCTACCGTGAACCGCAGGTAACGCCGGTGGGCCGGCAGGACGGGAATGTGAAAATACGCATCCTGCAAGTCCAACGCTACCATCCAGTCTTGCGGGTCTAGAGCAGCCAAGACCTGAGCTAAAGTCAACATCTGGAACTTCTCCTTCCGGAGGAAGCCGTTGACGTTCCGTAGATCCAAGATAGGACGTAGGCCCCCTTTGTCCTTCTTGGGCACCAGAAAGTAGTGGGAATAGCAACCACGCCCTAATTCTGGCCCAGGAACGCGCTCGATGGCCCCCTTGGCCAAGAGGGCCGTAACTTCCTCCTGCAGAAGTGTCAAGTGGTCCCCCGACACACGGTGGTTCTGCGGTGGCATGGCTGGAGGAGTGGTCTCGAAGGGGAGGGAGTAGCCCCTTCGGACGAGTTGCAGCACCCACCTGTCCGATGTGATTGTGCGCCAGCGGGCGTGGTGATGGCGAACCCTGCCACCCACTGGCGTCACATGGGCCTGAAAGCACGGACTAGGAGGATTTGGAGGCAGACGCTGCGGGGGGAGGTGTGGCCTGACCCCGCCGTTGACCCCGACCGCCTCCACGGCGGTTTCCACGGCCGCCACCGCGTTGAAAAGATTGTTGCGGCGCGTGGCTGGCAGCACGTGTGGGGACGCCCCTTCCTTGGCCACGAAAGGAGCGAAACGAACCCGTTTGCTGGCGCTGGGTCGAGAGACCCAAGGACTTGGCCGTGACCCTGGAGTCCTTGAAGCGTTCCAGCGCGTGGTCCGCCTTGTCACCAAACAGGCGACAGCCATCAAACGGCATGTCCATCAAGGCATTCTGGACGTCTGCCGAAAAGTTGGCGGATCTCAGCCAGGCGTGGCGACGAATCGCCACCGTCGTGGACATAGCTCTGCCCAGCGAGTCGGTCGTATCAAGACCACACCGTATGGAATATTTTGCTGCATTTCGGCCCTCAGCCACAGCCTTGCCGAGCTTCGCCCGCACCTCCATGGGGCATTCTGGCAGCAGTTCCGCGACCGTATCCCACACAGAGTGGAAGCGGTGTTGCAAGACCGCAGTCCCAAACTCAGGGACGAGAAGACCTTCTTGCCATACTGGTCATACCTCTTAGATTCCCGGTCGGGCGGGGCCGACGGGAATGCGGTCTGGGAAGTCGAGGCCTGGATCACCAGACTCTCAGGGGTGGGATGGGTGGACAGGAACTTGGGGTCGTCCGGACACAGACGGTGGCGTCTGGCCACGTTCCGATCAACAGGCGAACCTGAAGAGGGCCTGGACCACGTGCCCAACAGAACGTCTGACAAGGCTTCGTTAAACGGCAGCAGTGGCTCCTGTGGGCATGACTGCGGTTTGAAGACCTAAGTGAGGATGTTAGGCCTCACAGCCGCGACGGGGAGCTCAAGGTGTAAGGCTTTGGCAGCCCTCATCAGCACCACTGAATAAGCAGCTCCCTCCTCCGATGCCACGGAAGGAGGAGAGACAAAACCAGGGTTAGGAGAGTCGTCCAGACCACTGGCATCCCCCAAATCACCTGTCCAGTCCACGTCATACTGACACTCACGTGACAGAGGGTCCTCAGACCTCTCCCAACCGTCCCCGTACTCTTCATCATCTCCATATTCGGAGTCAACGATGTAGACCGGCTCCTCGGGGTTCACAGGCCCCATCGGCGTCGAGCCCGGCGTCGAGCGACGTCGGTCCGACTCCGCGTCCGGATTCGGGGAGGGTATGGGAACGACGACGCCCGGAGCCGGCACAGGAGAACCGGCGCCGCGCGGGGACGGCGTCGGGGGCAACCCCGAAGGAATCGGCACCGGAGCGGCCGGCATACCACCCGGCGTCGACCCGAAGGCCCTTGCGGCGCGGTCGGAGCCGTCGGCGGCACCGGGGCCGGAGCACCCAATGGCGTCGAGTCAGGGACACCCGAACCGCCAGGGCCCCCAGACGGTAGCACTGGGCCCGAAGGCGCCGTAGGCCCCGTCGGAGAAGTGAGCGTCCTCATGGCCATGAGGAACGCCTCAATCTCCTCAGGCGTCGCACCTTGCCCAGGGACCGGAGGGTATGGAGCAGGCCGCGCCGGCGACTCTCGCGGAGCCGCGGGGTTGGGGTCACCCGAACCCCCGGCCGCGTCGCGCGAGCGTCGGGGGGAGTCGGGGGTACGATGACGACGCCCCGACTTCTTGTGTTTCTTACCTGAAGAGCCCGACGAATGGTGACGACTTCCGGAGCGCCCGGCGCGGCTCCGCGACCGCTCCCTCGAACGCTCCCTGGACCTCCGGCTGGACCGGGACCGCTCCCGACGCGGGGCCGACACCCGGAGCTCGAGTAGCTTGCGGGACCGCTCCCGTCTAGCCTTATTAGTCAGAGCCCGGCAATCGACGCAGGCGTCCACGTCGTGGTCGGGGGCCCAGGCACCGGAGGCAGAGTCGGTGATGGTCCGTGACCGACATCGTGCGGTCACAACTGTCACAATTCTTGAAACCGGGCATCCTACCAGGCACCAAAAAGATATAGAAAGTTGACAAAACTTGGTCAAAAGACCGGAGTACTGCTCTTCGGATCTGCGCTTACTGGCGCGGAAAAAAGAAGAACTGACGTCAGCGCGCGGAGGCGGCGTCTATATACTCCAGCGACGTCATCACGGCGCACGACGCCGACGACAGACGCGGAGCCGCAGGGGACGCCTGCAGACGACGCCTACCGACGCGCAGGGGTACTGCTACGCAAAAGTTTCCGGATCCAGACTGACGCCTGGGGATATTCTAAGGTAAGGAATCTAATACTAACGTGTTTCTTTCAGATCTCTTATGTTACAAGTGCAGGAATTTGAAGCAATGTTTCTCAATGATGATCCTGTATACTGGAATCAAGCTATCCAGGCTGATGAGGGCTGAAAGCCCGAAACCGGTCCTTGGATGCTTGTTTCCAGTCCTGTGAGGACCTGGCTTGGCAGTTTGGGCTGGACTGTTCCCATGGGGCACAGGGTCAAGACTGATTTGCATATGGCTGGGTTCAAACTGGAATGGCATGGTGAGCAAAAAAACGATGGATTTAGGCCCATATCTCTGTACTGGGGTGAATGTATGACATTGTTCTGCATTCTGTCCATCACCTGTTGTTTTGCAATTGTCACCCCGAGTGGGACGGGTATGCTCAGACGTGAGTCCCGTGCTCTCCATGCCACTGGAATCAAGCTATCCAGGCTGATGAGGGCTGAAAGCCCGAAACCGGTCCTTGGATGCTTATTTCCAGTCCAGTGAGGACCTGGCTTGGCAGTTCGGGCTGGACTGTTCCCATGGGGCACAGGGTCAAGACTGATTTGCATATGGCTGGGCTCAAACTGGAATGGCATGGTGAGCAAAAAAACGATGGATTTAGGCCCAGATCTCTGTACTGGGGTGAATGTATGACATTGTTCTGCATTCTGTCCAACACCTGTTGTTTTGCAATTGTCACCCCGAGTGGGACGGGTATGCTCAGACGTGAGTCCTGTGCTCTCCATGCCACTGGAATCAAGCTATCCAGGCTGATGAGGGCTGAAAGCCCGAAACCGGTCCTTGGATGCTTGTTTCCAGTCCAGTGAGGACCTGGCTTGGCAGTTGAGGCTGGACTGTTCCCATGGGGCACAGGGTCAAGACTGATTTGCATATGGCTGGGTTCAAACTTGAATGGCATGGTGAGCAAAAAAACGATGGATTTAGGCCCAGATCTCCGTACTGGGTGAATGTATGACATTGTTCTGCATTCTGTCCATTACCTGTTGTTTTGCAATTGTCACCCCGAGTGGGACGGGTATGCTCAGACGTGAGTCCCGTGCTCTCCATGTCACTGGAATCAAGCTATCCAGGCTGATGAGGGCTGAAATCCTGAAACGGGTCCTTGGATGCTTGTTTCCAGTCCAGTGAGGACCTGGCTTGGCAGTTCGGGCTGGACTGTTCCCATGGGGCACAGGGTCAAGACTGATTTGCATATGGCTGGGTTCAAACTGGAATGGCATGGTGAGCAAAAGAACGATGAATTTAGGCCCAGATCTCTGTACTGGGGTGAATATATGACATTGTTCTGCATTCTGTCCATCACCTGTTGTTTTGAGATCCTGTATAGTTGACATCATTAGACTGGGTTCTTTAAAGTTTGGAACCTGGTCACTATTTTCCCTGATAATATGCTCTATTATCTTGGTGACCTTCTGGTTTCTCTATATTTTATGTCTTCCACTTTTTTTCTTATACTTTTCATCTTGTTCACATTACGGACTTGATGTGCGTCTTTCATATTTTATTTCATGGATTTACTGTGATGAACTCAGTCTGATATAATCTGGTTGTAGCATTGTTTATTACAAATATGTGATTTACTAGTTACTGTAGCCCTGATGAAGTCGTGGGGTGATTTATCCCTGAGACGAAACACGTGTCGGCTGCTTGGCTACATTTGATGATGTCAACGATACAGGATCATCATTGAGAAACACTGCTTCAAATTCCTGTACTTGTAACAAAGAAAATAAGAAAATAAAGGAATTTGTACTGTGAACTATCAAACTGGGATGTTCTTTTGGACTGATGAAATTGATATGATTGAATCCGATTACTAGGTTCTGGTTACTCGGGGGCAATACTTTGTTTATAGTCTATTCTCTGTGTCTTATTACAGAAGATTTTTTCTGACACGTGGGTGGCCGTTGCCTTTTTGTTCCTTGGAGCATTTATCTTTGAAATTTGTTTATTTCACTATTTAGTATTGGTTTGCGCAAGGTATGACCTAGCCACGCTTCGTAGTTTTCTACTATTATGTCACTACACTTAGACCATATGGAGATTTGTTCCACCCAGTCTCAGCCAGTCAGCGAAGGGCTCCCATATATCTTTCCGTTTGGATCTGCTTGGCATTAGCCCCCAGTAATGGGACAGTTGATCCCTACCGTAAGTGGCTGCACTCAACCATTCGGCTAGCTTAGAAGGATTTTGCTTTTTCCAATGCATGGCAACTTGCTTCTTTGCCAACAACAATAACATTGCTGTGAGTTTACGTTGATTTTTCGGTACCTCCTGTACATATCCCAGTAGTGCTATCAATGGCGTAACGGGCAGCAGATTATTGGAGTGGAGTGGTGTGGCTCACTGGTTAGAGGCGGCAGACCCGGAAGCAGAGAACGGCCCGGGACCAGGGTTCAATTCCCGACGCGGCAGGGTCGTGGACCAGGGTCAGCGGACTCGATAATTCTCGCCTCGGTGCCTACTCTAACCAGGGATCACACTCGGCAACTCTGGGCATTAGCTTGCCTCATCTCTACAACGGCCCCCCACATTCGCCGGGGTTGCCTGGTTTCACCTTGGAGATACCCAGTAGGGACCATCTCACAGGGATAGCCAGGACGGGTTCCCGAGCGGTCTACAGCGCCACGACGCCTCAGGGCAGCAGTGCGCTTTACAAGACACATACATTTACATTTACATTTACATGATGCGGCTAACGTGCCTAAATACCTCTGACCAGAACTCAGCTATTGGTAGGCAATTCCATGCTAGGTGAGCAAACGTGGCGCTCTGAGCTTCACATCTCAGGCATCTAGTATCAGGGTGCAGTCCCATGCGGTTCAATTGTGGTGGTGTTCGGTATACCCAATGCAGAAAGTTAAAGTGAATCAGTCTTAGTCTATAGTTTGGTTAAAGGTGTTCTAGCTGGGTACAGCAGAACTGCCAGTGTTTGTCTGTAATAGTGAGATCTATGTCTATCTCCCATTCTGCCTTGGAGGCGGTGTTGATGATCGTAGATTCTCCCTGTGTTATGCTGTATATGCGTGTGATCAATTTGCGGGGAGATGAATTGGACAATACATTTTCTAAAGCCGGCAATGTGGGCGGTGCCTGGGGGAAGTCCTTATAGGTAGCCCGGCATGCCGCCCTAATCTGATAATATAATAGCATGTCCGAGGCTGTAGGTGTCTGTGCTTTGCACATCTGCTGAAGTGTTAAAAAGGTGCAATCTGGGAACAGGTCATTCCCTTTTTCTAAGTCATGAGACTTCGCTCTCAGCATGGTCGCCTTATCCAGTAATGGGGTGAGGAGTGGATTTCCGCATATGGGCATGGATGGTGCATACAGCACCGTCCGGTGTGCCCTTTTTGCGATACCCTGCCAAACCCACGCATTGTCTCTACTGTGTCTATTTCCAAATGTGGTCGTTTATATGGTTGATAGACTGCCCTGTCAAGTGGTAGAGGTGCAACACTGTCTATTTCTATCGCCACATGAGGTTGGTACGGTGTAGGATGCTGCCAGAAGTGCAGGAATTGTGCCTGTGCATTGTACGCATATAGTTCAAAATCTGGAGCTCCCAGCCCCCCTGTGTAAAAGGTAGTGTCAGTAATTTCCACGAGACTCTAGGTTGCTTACCCGCCCAAACTAATTCTAGTATATTAGTCCGTAGTCTTTTGTAGAAGTGGGTGTTTAGTGGCATTGGAATGTTTACGAATAAATATAATAATTTAGGTAATATGACCATTCTCGTAATTGCAATGCGCCCTGTTAAGGACAGCTGTAGTTGTTTCCATCTCTGCAGTTAACTTTCAAGCCAGTCCGTCACTTTCCCGTAGTTAGCCAACCACAGCTCCTGCATAGATCTGCTAATCCATATACCCAGGTATTTGACTTCCCCTGTGGCCCACTGTATTGGAAATTCCGTGTTGAATTGAACCGCGCTGTCCGTAAGCGAAAGCAATGTCGATTTTGCCCAGTTTATCTGTATTCCCGTTAGCCCACCGTATCGTATCAATTCTATCATTACTATATCAAAGTTATCTTCAGGATTCATTAAGTAAATCGTCATGTCGTCTGCATACATTGATATCAATAGGCCTCTAGATGTAAAACCAATACTCTTTTGTGTGTTAAACTGTCGGAGTCTAGCTGCCAGTGGTTCGGTAGCTATTGCGAATAATAATGTCGACACTGGGCAGCCTTGTCTTGATTCGCACTGTCGGGTTCATATATATCAGTTGAATTTGCTTGATAAAGACGGGGCTTAGTCCCATACGGGTCAGTAATCTTTTATTTTATTTATTTTAAAAGTTTTATATAGCGCTAGCTTGACCCGTAGGTATCAGAGCGTTTTACATACACACTGTAAAAAACAGGAGGACATTACATTACATAGTAGGCCGGTAGTAAGGAAGCTAACCAGAGATAAAAAAATACTTCATGAGAAATGAAATAAACAGTGCATCCGAGGGGGAGAGAACAATAACAAAGAAAAGGTCATTAACATATTTCGGTCACTAACTATCCTTGAATGTCAAGGGAGAGAGGAGTCAACTCGGATATTGAAGTCTAGGTTAGGTGACGTTGGTCAGGAAAGTATGTGTTAAGGAGATGGAGTTTCAGGTCCCTTTTGAAACAGGAGAAGGAGGGGTTGCATCTGAGGACTCCAGGGAGAGTGTTCCACATCCTGGGAGCGTTGCCAGAGAACGATCGGTATTGGGTGGTTTTCTTTTTCAGAGGAATAAGAAGGAGTGAGTTGGAGCTTCTCCGTGTTCTGGATTGACCTGCTCTTACCAGTTTGTTGTTCAGGTAGTTGGGGGCCGGAGAGTGAAGGGTTTTGTGTGTGATGCAGGCCAGCTTGTAAATACACCTCCCTTCCATGGGAAGCCAATTGAGGGAGTTGAGAGCTGGAGTGATGTGTTCAAATCTTTTTACTCCAGATTCGAGTCGAGCTGCCATGTTCAGAACTGTCCTTAAAGGGGCTAGGAGAGCATTTGGAGTCCCTCTTAGGATGGTGTTCCCGTAGTCTATTTCAGAGAGAACTAGGGATTGGACTACTGTCTTGAGGTCATCATGGGGAAGAAAAGGTTTCAATTACTTGAAGTGTTTTAGACAAGAAAAAAACACTTTTTGCTGAGTTTTTGATGTGGGCCACCATTAATAAGTTCTTGTCAGGGGTGATGCCTAGAGACTTAACTGAGTCGGATACGACGAGGGGGCAGTTTAGGGCAACCAGATTCTTGAGCCACTCTTGGATTGGACAATGGGTGCTTTTTGGAGAGAATAGGATTAGTTCTGTTTTGTCTGGGTTGAGCTTTAAGTAGTTAACGTTGAACCAGGTTTGGCTCTCGGTTAGAGTGGCATTGAGGTGTTGGATGTCGCTGGGAGACTTGATTTTGAAATAGATTTGGGTGTCATCCGCATAAAGGTGGTAATTCACTCCATCTTTTTCAAGATCATTGTGAGGGGCGTCATGAAGAGACTGAAGAGGGACGGGGAGAGGATTGAGCCTTGTGCGACCCTGAGTGTGACTTTTGTTGGCTTCGAGAGACAGGAGTTGATTTTAATTTGTTGTGAGCGGTGTGATAGGAAGGAGGTGAACCATTTTAGTACTGTGCCATTGATGCTGGAGCGCTTCGACAAGGTCTCCAGAAGAGCTGGATGATTTACTGTGTCGAATGCCGCAGATAGGTCAATAAGGATGAGTAGGCAGGCATCACCTTCATCTAAGGCCTTGTGAATGTCGTCGGAGACATTAAGCATAGCTGTTTCTGTGCTACAGCCTTTCCTGAATCCTGATTGAAAGGCGTCGAGGAGGTTGAACTCATCAATGTGTTTATTGAGTTGGTGTAGAACACATTTCTCCAATGTTTTTGCAAGGAATGGGAGGTTAGAGATAGGTCTGAAGTTGTTAAGATCATTAGGGTCGGCCCCAGGTTTCTTGAGAATGGGTGTGATTTGTCCCAGTTGAAGAGAGTCTGGGACACAGTCTGAGGTGAGAGAGGCGTTGATGATTGATGAAAGGGGAAATGGTGTGGTTGAGTTCTTTTATAATTGTGGATGGGAGTGGGTCCATAGTGTGGGAAATTATAATGAAGACCTCGTTTTCCAACATTAGCTCAAAGTCGGACCAATGCGCATTGTTTTTTTAGCTGGAAGCAGGTCTGACTGTCCTTGTTAAGAACTTTTTCTGAATGGTCAAGGGTGGTTGAAGGGGGGCAGGCTAAGAAGGAAGGAGGGTTAGCGGTTTGTATGAAGGATTGATCAATTTTAGAGACGTTATTAGTGAAGAAGGTGGCAATTTCTTCACATCGCTTATTGGTGGCTTCGATTTCTTGAGAGGGAGTGCAGTTAGTTTGGCTTTTGACAATGTTGAAGAGTTCTCTCGGTCTGTTTTTCGCCATATCTAGTTGGCTGTGGAAAAAAAGACGCCTTTTCACTGAAAATGTGTTTTTTGTATGCCCGCCGAGCAGATCTAAGTTGCGCTAGGTGTTAGGTCGAGGGGTTTAGTCTCCAAGAACTTTCCGTTTGTCTGAGTTGACGCCTTTCATCATTCAGATCCATGTTAAACCAGGGTTTAGATTTGGTTCACCTCAGTTGTTTGAGTTGAGCTATTTGGTCTAAAACCTCTGTCATTTTAGAGTTAAAGTGTGTAGTGAGGTCATCAGCCGTCCATGATGAGGGTTGGAGTTGAAGATGAGCATGAATCCTGGATTCAAGTTCGGATAAAGGGACTTATTTGATATTTCTGGTCAAGAGCTTAGGTTTGGCATCACATATAGGTTGGTGGCTGACAAGTGTGTCAATCTTGAACACAATTAGGTGGTGGTCGGACCAGTCAATGGGAGAAATCGCTCTCAGAGAGACAGGTTCATTGTTGGTAAAGATCGCATGCAGTGTTGCACCTTTGATGTGAGTTAGTTTATTGCAGAGTTGTTTGAGGTTATATATTTCCAATAGGTTGGATAGGTTCAGGACAGTGGAGTCTTAAGGGTCGTTCCAGTGGATATTGAGGTCACCAAGGAACACGTCTTTAGTGTCTGTCAAGGAGAACCGTGTTATTAGGTCTGTTAGTTCTTCGGGGAAAAGGGTACACTCTCCAGGAGGATGGTAGATGGTGTGGAATTTGATGGGTGAGGTGCCCTTAGCAGTGAGCTCGACACCCAGGTACTCAAACAATAGGTATTCTGCAGGTTTGAGTTTGGTAATCTGTATTCCAGCTTTGTCAATGATGGGTAGTCCCCACCCCGTTTTGATTGGCCTGTCTTGTCTGATGATGGTGTACCCTGGAGGGGTGAGAATGTCAAGAATGGGGGTGGAGTGGACATTGAGCCAGGATTCTGTGAGGAAAGCGATGTCAATTTCTTCAGTGAGTAGAGCTTCAGCAATGTCTGTGGCGTGTTGTACTGCTGATCTGCAGTTTAGGAGCATGCAAGAGAGAGGGCGGGAAGCCTTGATGATGGGGGGAGTTAGGTGGATAGAGGAGTATTGAGTAGGAGGTCTAGGCGAGTGGACAGTTTTAGGGATTCTGTTAGTGCCGATAATAACAGGGATGTGGAAAGGGGCTGACTTCTGGCTCAAAGCGAGGCAAGAGTCGTTGATCTCATCAGGTTTCGGTACCGAAAAGGGTTGGCGATCCCAGTTGGATCAAAGTGCCTCACTCGCTGAAAGACTGGAGGGTTGAGGGATGCTCTGTGGGGCCATGGGAGAGGTATTGAGGGGGGTAGGAGCAAAACTACCCGGGGGAGGGGGCACGGTGGCTTGGACCTGTTGAGAAGGTCTTGTTGTAAGTATAGGAAATCAGCAGCAAGGTTTTTTACTTTGGTTATGTACGTTGACCTCCCTCCCCATAGCGCCTCGCCTGTACATACTTATTCATTCAGTTTGTTTCCCTTTCCGCTTCCTCCTGGAATGCTGTCAGTTTTGTTCTCAGTTGTGCTGTTATGTCAGGGGAGGGGTAAGTAAGTTGCATTGGTTCCAACTCTCTGATTTCACGTTCTAGTCTAGTGATTGGATTACGTATGTCTTTTAAAACTCCTGTTTTAAGAGCTATGCAGTTCCCTCTAGTGATCACTTTAAATGCCTCCCAGAGAGTTCTCGGTGAGTCTACTGTGCCTTCATTCAGTGTGAAATATTCTACTATCTTATCCCGCAGCTCCTCCCGGAAAACCTGGTCCAGGAGAGCGCTTGACGGAAATCTCCAGGAAAATGGCTGGATGTATGGTTTTGGTATACTTAGTTTTAGCTGTGCTGGAGCGTGATCAGCGAAGGTGAAGGGATGGTGTGCTGCATCTGTTATCCATGTGTGCAGGTCCCTCGTGACCAGCCAATAGTCCAGTCTCAACCATGCATTTCAGTGATGCGTGGCACACGTACCCTCCCTATCTGCTGGGTGTAAATCTCTCCAGGAGTCAACCACTTGAAGTTCCTCGATAATGTCATGTAACATTGCTGCTGCCTTCGGGTGGTGTTTGCGCGCCACTCCCTGTCTATCCGCCATCATTGAGAGTACCACGTTGAAATCTCACTCCCCACAGAACCGCTGTGCGTCCCATTCTTTGTATCTTTTGCCAAAGATGTTGGAAAAATGCTGGACTATCTGTGTTGGGGCCTTATGTATTAACTATTACCACAGGGGTGTTGTATAGCTCCCCTTGTAGCATTATGTGCCTTCCTTCCCTATCTGTTATCGTGTGGTGTGTCTTCCAGTGGAGCACCTTTCGTTTGAGTTTTGCAACTCCCCGGGAGTAGTTTGAGTAACCGGCCTCTACTATCTCACCCCATCTATTATTTTAAAGCATTCCCGCTGTTGCGTTAGTCAGATGTGTTTCTTGTAATAGACATATGTCTACCGCATGTCTCAAGAGGTATGAATGAATCAATCTGACCTTCCTACGATCATTGAGGCCCCTAACGTTCCAGGTGAGGCATGAGATGGATTTAGTGGCATTATTTTGCGGGGTGATCATGTGGGGAGAATGGGTCTGCTATATCCATGTGCTGTAAAGTAGTGCCTTCATATCATGGTGATATACGTCAGTAGGACAAGTCTTGTCACCTGACAACTAGGCGTATCTAACCTGGCACTCAATCTCCTGCACTTCTATCGTATTTGTACTTTTTGTGGCAATGTAGCAAAACAGAACACTCCCTCCCCCCACCCACACCAACCCCCTAATCAGGTTGTGTTGCCCCCACCCTCCCTCCCCTTAACCCTATACAAACTACCCATACTGTGCAACATAAGGGAATCATCCCATGGGGGTACGTGGGGTCGCCTGCATACACCCCTGCACGCATGGTAGGGCGGCCAAGCCTTATATGTGTCACCTAAACCCAAAGGACCACACCTACTTACAGTCAACATTTGATGTCCGGGAGGACTATCAATACATTATGGGCAGAGGCATTTCTCATAACATTTAAGACAATTAGTAAAAGCATGTAACCATCATCTCTCAGGGCACCAGTATGTCAAGCAAGTCACTTATCTGCAAGTCCAGCACGCATGTCCTATCTCCTCAATCATTAGTGCTCATATTATTTCCGGACTGGGTGTTACTGGTCACCTTATGTTGTTTTTGCTGCTTGGCCATTTCTTTTGCGTACCCAAGGGCGCTTTTGCGTCTGTGAAAAACGTGGGCTTACCATGGCCCAGTACTCTAAGCTTAGCAGGTCATATCAGTGCGTCCTTGGTGCCAAGCTGTTGTAATATTTTTTTTGCAGGCATGAATTCTCTACGGGCAGCTTGAACTTGCAGTGTGAAGTCTGGGTACATGGCTATGTTGTTTCCCTGATATTGTAGAGGTCCTTTCTCTCTGGCCAGCCTAAGTATCGTGTCCCGGTCTCTGTATTTAGCATTCTCGCCAGAATCAGTCTCGCTGTAACGGCCGGTTGTGGCCTGGGTCCCAACGTGCGGTGTGCCCTTTCCATAAGAAACATACCAGAGAGGTCAGGCCCGAAGAGGTCAGTCATCATAGTTTCGATATATTTCTCCATCTTTGGAATGTTTGTTGTTTCCTCAATGCCTGTAATCCTTACGTTATTTCTCCTTGATCGTGCTTCCAAGTCCTCGTTCTTCCGTTGGATAATGTTCAGTACCCCGTCCATCTCTCGCATTTTCTTGGTCATGTCTGTCTGCCCATCCTCCGTCTCAGATACTCTTGTTTCAAGTGTGTCCAGGCGATCCTCTTGCTTTTCCACCAGGTTAGTTATCCTGTCCATTCGTTCCACACGTGTGTCCATTTTCGAGTCTATACCTTGTAAGCTCATTTTCAGCTCCTTAAACATCATCCGGATGTTTTCGTCTGGCGGTTGGCTTGTGGTGGAGTCCTCGGCAGGTTCCTGATGTCCGTTGTCTCCCTCCACTGACTTGTTGGATTTTTTATCAAAATGTATCCGGGGCTGTCTCGTGTCTGGTTTCGCCATTGCTACTGATGATGGATGCAGTAATATAGCCTGCACTCCAGTCTGCTGCGCCCTCCGCATACGGTACTATAGTCAGTAACCTTTCTGGGTATGCGTTTGCCTGGCCTTCTGCCGCCTACGGACTGTATCCTCCTTACAGTGTTGTCCACCCCTCGACTGCTGTATCCAGTTTGGAATCCCGGGTATTATGGATTAAATACCTGATCTACACCTCCTTGTTTTGCCTATATCGTTCCAGTGTATTTTTTGTTTCAGCCACACTCTCTCTACTCTGGAGGTGGCACCGTATCACATGCTTCCCAACGTGCATAGATCTCCACTAGGCCTCCTCGTTTCCACTCCTGATTCGACTGGTGTTGTGGCTGTCTCGCAAGAAAAAGGAGGATCCGCCTCCAGTCTCGTCTTTCTGATTTAACTTAGTATAGGGTGGCCCACCGATCCCGACCACCTGCTCCTGGTAGTTATGGTCTTCGGGCACCCAGACAGTGCCACCAGTATGTATTTTCAGCGTTTTGGTGACAGTTCCACGTGGCGTCTACCTTACAGGTTTACGTTTGCGTCCACACGT
Organism: Lissotriton vulgaris; assembly: GCF_964263255.1. Taxonomy (NCBI): domain Eukaryota; kingdom Metazoa; phylum Chordata; class Amphibia; order Caudata; family Salamandridae; genus Lissotriton; species Lissotriton vulgaris. Next base: position 1,080,602,953 of record NC_141691.1, on the reverse strand, counting down.
GGCGTCTACCTTACAGGTTTACGTTTGCGTCCACTATGAATGTTGGTTCTCTGCTTCTCACCTCATTGAGCGAAATAATGAACTCCGCCCCCTCCTTGTTGTTGTCCTGCAGTTGTCCTAAATTACAATGGTGTGCTGTATGAGATGTTCCACCAAGCTCGTGCTTGACGATCACATATGCCAGTATAGCTTGTTTGGAGTAGGCTCGCTATTTTGTTGATTCTCTCCACAATTCTCCTCCTGTAGTCATCTGTCGCTATCCCGAAAGCTAGAGCCCTCGACCGTTGTCTTGTTCTGGGGTCACTTTGCCTGGGTTTACTTTGTGTGCTGGGAAGGGTTGCGCTGCGCTTGAATTCTGTGCCTGCCTCTCTGTTTGACCTCGGCTGCACCTCGCAAAATGGCGTGTCTGTCTCCTTCCTCGTTCTCCCACTGCTCTTGGGGTCGGGCCACTTCTATGCTCCCAGCCTTGTATCCTTTCATTATTAAGCGGAGCAGCCCCTAGTTTGTGACCCCGGTATTTGTTTTCCCATCCACCGATGGCAGTCCGGCAGCTCGGCTACGTATGCAAGTTGAGAGTTATTTATGCCGGTCTTCGGTGCCCTCCCTCTAAAGGCATTTCTGTAGATTTCCCCCGGGTGAGTTGCTTTTCTCTGCCGGTAGTATGCACAGTATATTCCACTGTCGGGCTGCAGCAACTGACCTTATGTGTGTCGATCCGGTCAGGGAACTCTGCCTTCGCCTGACAGTCTTCCGCCCTCCGCGCTTTGGTCTGGCGCTCACTGTGGGTCCCGGCTTCACTGTGAGGCCTCGTGGGTAGGCCTCTTGTTGGTGCGTACCTCAGAGCAGGCTGTTTCTCCAACTGTGCGATAGCACTTTCCTTTGAACCGCAGTTTTAGAGTCCGGGCAGCTTCTCTGATTATTTTGCCATGTGTGGGTCCCGGGTCTAAGCGATCTGTACGGATTTCTGGGGGATTATTAAGGCTCGGACAGCGGAACCGCTCTAGTGTGCGGCCATCTCGCAGCACAGCGAAGCCACGCCCCCGATGCTATGCATTCTTGAGCCCTGGCCACTAGGTCATGTCGATCTTGATGAATCTTTAGAAATGATATTCGCAATCAAAACACAGCCTGATGTACTATTCCTTGAGGATATGCAAATCTTGTATTGCGTTCATTGTCTATTTTTAGTATATCATGTGCACACTTTGCATATTTTAATTGAGCTAATTTACAAAAACATAAAAATGTGTGGAGGAAAAAAAATAGGGCTTAATTAAACAAGTTCTGGCTCTTTAAAGAAGATAGTAACTGTGAGAAAAATTAAAACATTATCCTATGTATGTTATTGCATCTCTCCTAGACTATGTGGGGAAATGGGAGGCTAACTGATATTCTATGTCACATTAGAAGAGAATATAATATTTTATTATTCCACACAAACTAAAATTTTCTTTTTTTGTGTCTATTGAAACACTAACCTCTTCTATGGTTTCATCCTGCGGTGTGGCAGCACTGTCATCTGAATCCTTCTGTGAGCCAGCATCTGTGCTTTTACGGACCTCTCTGCTTTTCTTATGCTTGTGAGACGACTTTTTTACTTGACCATCTGCCTTCCCACTGCTGAGACGTCGTACTGGGCTAGTGAGCCACTTTCTTAAGGTGTTACCCTGACGCTTGGGTCCTGGTGAGCTCTGGGTACCAATTGTGTGAGACTGAAAAGAGGTCACTGAAGCTGGCGGACTTGCATCATTGCTAAAGATGGATACGGAGTCTAAAAAAGAGAACAAAGAAATTAGTTTAGTAGTGGAATGTCAAGCTGAAAGAACACTGACATATACTCAGAAACCTAAAGGTAACTAACTAAATGAATACCTTGCTGCAAAAGTATTACTAATGATCCTTTAATCTTTATCAGACAACAGCAAAGCAAAATATCATTCTCCTGGGTAATTGGTAGAGATGCATTTATCTGTGAATTTCTGTAGCCAACAAGGGATAGACTATAGCATATGACTTACATGCAGATGCAACTTTATTGCAAACCCTGGAGCTACTAAACCAATATCAGCCACACATCCCAAAAGAACAAGTTACTTGCCTGCGGATATGCTCTTTCTGGTGGATGCTCGATCTGACCGCAGAGACCACACCGTGCAAATATCCCCAGATGTCAGACTGGATTTGGAAACTGAAAAAGCAGAGCTGATGCGTTTGGGTAGATTGCCCTGTGCGGTTGCACCCTGATTTTGGTTCACTCCTTAAGTGGTGACTGGAGCTGCATAAAAGCACCTCCCATGCAGACTGAATTCAGTGTCTTTCTGACGCTTTTCGGCACTCTTTGAAGCAGAGCCCACCAGCACGTTGGAAGGACCACTTAACGCTTAATGAAGGTACATAACTTGTTCATCTGATAGATACTTCTAACCACATATTCCTAACCTTGTGAACTGAACCCAAAGCAGTACCTCCCAAGTGGGTCTGTGGAATGGCTCAGATCAGTAGGTCCTGCAGGACTGAACAGGCAATATGTCCACCCCAGCAGACCTGACTTTTGAGGCAATAGGGATTCATGAATGTGTGCACTGATACCCACCTAGCTGCCTGACAGATATCCAAGACGGACACAGATTCATATTTAACATTAAGTTTATTGGACTTCTGTCCATTAACACATTTTAAAAACAATTTATACATATCTCTAAAATAAACTGATCACACTACAGCTTAGTCAAATGTATACAAGGTGCAATTCCTACTGGGACATTGACAAATCGCATATCAAAGAGAAGTGCAATTCTGTTCAAACTAGAGCAGATCACATCACATACAGCACATCACACCACACCTCGAGAAGCTTCACTAGCTCCCCATTGTGAGAAGTTGGCCTGATATATGATGTCTCCAATTCTGGGGGCACCTTGTATCACTCCAAACAATCCCTTATGGTGATGGTTGTAAGTCAACCTTATAGACAGGCTATCCTAATGGTAGCATGGACTAAGCAGCCTTAAAGGCTTAACTCTAGAGGTCGTGTTAAGCGAGCTGTTTTACCAATCACAATTCTGTAATATCAAATGAAAGGACACCACACAAGTAATATATTATAAAAATATATGTATTTATTACTAGAATAATCCTCTGTACTCTTTATGAGTGCAGAGGCACAAGCGTTTAAACAAAAGCACAGCAAACATATGAAAGTTGCACAATTATGGATGAGGCCCAGGGGTCACGCAAACCATATATTAAAAAAGTGGGTGGGACCCAGGAAGGGGGTGGTTACAAACCTTTCCCTTTGTCCAGGGTCGCGCTGGGACTGGGGCTGGTGTGCCCCAGAACCGGTTTGACCGGATTATGCTAGGGGAAGCCTTGTGCTCCCCAGGCACTGTCTGATTTCTTTCAAACCTCCCTGCTACAATCCACTATCTCCTGTCTGGGGTGGTGTGACACCTCCCCGCGACAGGAAAGCCTTTGTCCAGGCCTCCTCGGCTGAGTTTCGGTCAGCAGCAGGAGGTCAGACTCGTGTCTGTGGCAGAAAGCGTCCATTTTGTGATGCTGAGGCTCTTTTAAAATCAACCGCATTTCAGTAAAGTAACATGTCTTCTCCCTCTAGAGGGGTGGAATGCTATCCCCGTCGACAGGACTGTCGAGGGGATAGTATTCCAAATCGTATGACACCTTACACGACATGTTTTCATAAAGCCAAACCAAAGTTAACATATAACCGCGATGGATTATAATGCACTTAATAGTATATGGTATGGCATTATCCCGGAACAGCTTAGGGAGTTGTTCCCGACAGCTGCAGACAGGCTCAGCTCATGCTCGAGCACCATCTCACGTTAAACCACACACTCTGCCTCCAGGATTGATAAGGCCTTCCATAGGAGTGACTCACAGGTTTACAGGGGCTGACAAGGAGTCCAGTTCCAATTGGGTTATGTACCTATAGTACATGTATGTGAATTTAGAGAGAGAACAGCAGGCTGTGGGTCTGATTAGCAGGCCCACAGCCACATTAAGTCGAAAACCAGTGAAGCAAAAAGGAAAAATTGGGGTGACCATAGGTAGCAGACCCTACTCTCCTACACCCATTTACAAGAACAGCCAATTCAAACTTCTCACACATGCATACAAGCCCGACTCAACACAAGACCATCTGAATAGTCGCATACACTTTCAGCAACCCACCAGACATATACGCCCCAACTCACTCTCACTTGCACGCACTCCCCACAGCTGCAAAAGCAAAACTGGAGGTCTGTCATTCTACATCACACCCAAGACAAAGGACGGCCTCCCTCAATATATCAGAGCCTCCTCCTCACTTCATGAGTTCCACAAGAAGTAAAGACCTGGCTCTTCGTATAAGCCTCTTGGGGACCACTCACCTGCTCAAGTGCCTGAATATCCTCTTGGACTATTTGTGCGCTTTACAAACTGATACGAGCAGCCTTATAAAAAGTACAATCCATAAGAATGACAAAGATTTTACTAAAAAATACACACACACAAACCATTTTCATTCCATACTTCCTTATACCATTCTAATTTTGTGCGGACTGGATTGCACTCCAGTCTCATTTTCTAGATTTCCCTACATAACTTGGGGACTGTCAACTGGGTCAGATAGGTAAAAACATCCTCCTGTTCCAGGATATTCAATGAAAACCTTATAAAAGGTTTCTACGACAGATGGGCCGTACGCAGCCAATAGCATACTTTCATGGCTGATTCCATCAGTGCTTGGAAAGGGGAACTATGATTCTATTATACCCCAATGCGAGTGTAATGTAATGTAATGTAATTTAATTCTTATAGAGCACAGCTTTCACTCCAAGGAGCATCTTGGTGCTGAAAACCCGTCACCTAGAGTGGAATAGGCCGGAAGACTAGTCAAGCATCAGTCTGCTATTGCCTATAACATTATACTTATATCAGAGCTCTACATGCTTTGTCTGAAAGATTAAAAACCCAGGTCTTCAGGGGCTTTCTGAAATGGTTCTCCAGAGGGATTTGGCGCAATTAGAGGGGAAGCTTATTCCAGGCCCTAGAGTCCAGTACTCCAAGAGATTTTCCTCCCTTGGTGGATAGCCTGAATTTAGGAATCAACAGCAAGTTCAGGTTTGATGACCTAAGGTTCTGAGACGGCACATATCTCTGAAACCGATTTAGAAAGTATTTGGGTCCTTGCTGGTGGTATGCCCTAAAGGTGTTGACTAGGATTTTAAACAGCACCCGTTTGTGGATAGGTAGCCAGTGCAAGGTCCTGAGTGCTGCTGAGGCAGATGACTTCCTTGTCCTTCTCAGGACAAGACGGGCGGTGGCATTCTGGATCATCTGCAGCCAATGCAGGACTGAACTATTTGATCCTGCATATAGGCTATTGCAGTAGTCCAGGCGAGATGTAATAAGTGCCACCGCCACCGTCTTCCTGGCTGTCAATGGAAGGAGGTCAAATAATCTTCTTAGCCCCTTGATTATACTAAAAAAGGACTGTAGGAGAGTAGGGTCTGCTATCCTATGGTCACCCCAATTTCTGCTTTTTGCTTCACTGGTTTTCGACTTAATGTGGCTGTGGGCCTGCTAATCAGACCCACAGCCTGCTGTTCTCTCTCTAAATTCACATACATGTACTATAGGTACATAACCCAAATGGAACTGGACTCCTTGTCAGCCCCTGTACCATGCACTATAGGTGCTCAGGGCATGGGTGCCACCAAGGCCTACCAGGGGCTGCAGCATAGCTTTTGCCACCCCTGGCTGGTTCTTAAATTGACACGACTGGCTGATCACTCAGCTGGGGCAAGTTGGTGTAATCACCTCTTGCTTAGATATGGTATACCTATATCTAAACCTATATCTGGACACATATAAACCTGTGAGCCACTCCTAAGGAAGGCCTTATCAATCCTGGAGGCAGAGTGCGTGGTTTAATGTGAGATGTGCTCTAGCATGAGCTGAGCCTGTCTGCAGCTGTCGGGAACAACTCCCTAAGCTGTTCCGGGATAATGCCATACCATATACTAATAAGTGCATTATAATCCATCGCGGTTATATGTTAACTTTGGTTTGGCTTTATCAAAACATGTTGTGTAAGGTGTCACACGATTTGGAATACTATCCCCTCGACAGTCATGTCGTCGGGGATAGCATTCCACCCCTCTAGAGGGAGAAGACACGTTACTTTACTGAAACGCGGTTGATTTTAAAAGAGCCTCAGCATCACAAAATGGACGCTTCTGCCACAGACACGAGTCTGACCTCCTGCTGCTGACCGAAACTCAGCCGAGGAGGCCTGGACAAAGGCTTTCCTGTCGCGGGGAGGTGTCACACCACCCCAGACAGGAGATAGTGGATTGTAGCAGGGAGGTTTGAAAGAAACCAGACAGTGCCTGGGGCGCACAAGGCTTCCCCTTGCATAATCTGGTCAAACCGGTTCTGGGGCACACCAGCCCCAGTCCCAGCGTGACCTGGACAAAGAGAAAGGGTTGTAACCACCCCCTTCCTGGGTCCCACCCATAGGAGGGGACCTAGCAGGTAATCCAGCCCAGTAGATTGGTATAAGAATGGGAGCAGTGCCAAAGCACTCAGATTATCCTGACTGAAACTTATGAAACGAAACTCTTGACCCTTCGACATCCTACTCGACGTAGAAGACTGAAGAATCTCCCTTGTGGTCAAGGAGTGACCACCCTGTGCAAACAGGCACCATCCAGCACCTCAAGGTTTGCTTTGTTGCACTTCCCGCCGGAACTCGAGCGACAGAGTTCGACAAGACCAAGCCTGCCTGCCTTCCAACAGCCCGATCCACAGTCCCTGCAGAGCTGAGACCCGTGGAGGCGACCGGAAGCGTGGGGCCTGCCATCTTCGAAAGATCACGAGACGCTGACCGTGCAGCCCACGAGTGACCCTCGAAGCTGTACATTGGGGTTTGAGAAGCCCCAGCCCTGAGCCTCTCTTGCACCGAAGCTCACCCCTCCACACTCACCGAGTACTGCGTGGGGCCCTTCTGCATCTTTTGGCTCAACGTGTTGGCTCGGTCACTTGCCCGTTGGCTTGTGGCCCCTGTGCCGACGAACCTTGAAAACTAACTTTTGAATCTGGTTGCTCCAGACTTGCACTCGCTCCCCTGAAAAGGAGCGCTCGCTCTGACCCTCTTGGTCCGAGTGTAACGCCATCTTCGAATCCTGCGTGGGTTGCCCTTGCCAAGGGTTGTTTGCTCCAATCCGGAAGCCGATACCGCCGACAGCGAGAGCCTGCGTGGGACAGCTCGTGATCCACTCCTGGACATCCTCTGTGCCCCAGAGTCCACGTGGCAGCAGAGAGAAGCGACCTGTCAGCGACCTGAAAGCGCCCGACATTGCCTGGTTCCATCTGGTCCACCCTGGTCACTGCTGAGAGACCCAGACTCTGTCCCCTATGCTTTCAGATCATCTTTAACTTCGATCCACCCTTGGATCACACCGGACACTTCTCGTCTCGACGCTTGCAGCATCTTCAGCTTCAAGCACCAGCAACCTGTGTGACAAAACCCGACACTACTTCGCACCTGTGCACCCGCTTCCTGTGGGTGAGGTAACTCAGCAACACCGGTGTTCCCACACTGGTACACACCTCTAGTGTATGTGTCTTAAGTTTTGTCCTTCTAGGTTGAGCGGAAGTATCCTTAAACTATAACTTTATAACTTTTACGCACCATTGACTTTACATTGGTGCATGCCTGTGCTTTAAGCGCTGCACCCGAATCCCGCGGGCTTTTCCCGACTTCAGCATTGCTAGTCCCGACTGCTCCCAGCGATTCCCTAGGCCCTAGGCCTAACCACTGTTCGATTGGTATCTCTTAAACCACTTTCTTAATATATGGTTTGCGTGGCCCCTGGGCCTAATCCATAATTGTGCAACTTTTATATGTTTAACTGTGCTTTGTTTAAACGCTTGTGCCTCTGCACTCAAAAAGAGTACAGAGGATTATTCTAGTAATAAATACATATATTTTTATAATATATAACTTGTGTGGTGTCCTTTCATTTGATATTACAGGATTGTGATTGGTAAAACAGCTCGCTTAACACGACCTCTTGAGTTAAGCCTTTAAGACTGCTTAGTCCATGCTACCATTAGGATAGCCTGTCTTTAAGGTTGACTTACAACAATCACCATAAGGGATTGTTTGGACTGATACAAGGTGCCCCCAGAATTGGAGACATCATATATCAGGCCAACTTCTCACAAGGACCCTGCCACAGCCCCTGCTTGTTGCTTAAATGATAGTGCCTCGTCAAACCTAATCCCTAGGTTACGGGCTGTAACAATAGTGTTCGGGGGAGTCTCTGCATCTAGTGGCCACCATAGTCTTGGGGAGAAGAAGTTTTGTTGTCCGAATGGTAGAATTTCGGTTTTAAGATGATTGTTTCTCATCCAGTCAAAGGTGGCGGTGAGACAGTCTCTAAGATTTTCCTCAGCCTTCACCATTTCGCCATCTAGTACCAGGATGAGCGGAGTATCATCAGCATAAGATATTGTGCTGATGTGGAAGGATGTAATAAGCTCAACCAGGGGGGTTATGTACAGATTTAACAGTACGCTTTGGGTACTCCCCGAGCACCATAACTTGCCTCCTGTGGCTGAGGAAATTCTTTAGCCATTCGAGCACAGCCCCTGCTATCCCTGATGCTACTAGGCGGCCAATCAATACGGAGTGTGACACCGTATCGAAGGCCGCCGACAGATCAAGTAGGACCAGTACAGCCTTCTTCCCCTGATCCATGGTAGTCCTCAAGCTCTCCACGGTGTATAATAGAGCGGACTCCGTGGAGTGCTTGGCCGTAAACCCAGATTGATTCGGGTGCAGAATATCATTTTCCTCTAGGAACCTCGTCAGTTGTTTATTCACTGCTGCTTCCGTAAGTTTAAAAAGTACCGGGAGCAGCGAGATGGGACGAAGGTTTGAGAGCGTGGTAGAGTCTGCTAGAGGTTTGTTTTGCAGCGGTTTTACTGCGGCCATTTTCCAATCCTATGGGATCACTGCAGAGGACAGGGAGGAGTTGATGATAGTATTAATGATCAGATTCACTGTGTCCACTAGAGCGTGCAGCATCATAGGGGGGCAAGGGTCGAAAGGAGAGCTGGATTTGCTGGATAGTGTCACCTGGCGGGACTCTTCCAGGCTAACGGGAGCGAACTTGTTGAGATGAACCATATCAGTACCAGCTTCACTCACCTCTACCAGAGGGGAGATCAATGGTTGTGGAAAATCTTTAGTGAGGTCTGATATTTTCTGCTCAAAGTAGTTGGCGATCGAATTACAGAGAGTAAGAGAGGGAGGGATTTCTTGTAAGAGAATTCTGGGATTCATGAAGCTGTGAACTATTCTGAAGATCTCCTTTTGTTGATTGTCAGAAGAGCTAATAGCCTCTAGGAAGTACTCTTTTTTTGCAATTTTAATCAATGCGTGATACTGCCTCCTAGCTTCGTTATAGCTAGTGAGTTCCTCATAAAATCGACGCCATTTCCTTTCTAATATTCTGACCTCCATTTGTTTCTCCTTTAGGGAGAGAGAGAACCAAGGCGCGGACATTTTATTCCGCTTTTTGCTCGATTTGCTTGTCTCTGCTGGCCCGCAAATTCCAGCAATCCAGTTACAGAAGCTTTTATTATCTGTCTCCGTGTCGCCGGTCAGTAATGGTTTACTTTCCAGGGGAATCCGCTGGAGATTGGAATTGTCCCTTATTTTTTTCGAGTCATATTTTGTACGGCCGCCTGCTTTAATGTGGCCCGTCCTAATCACCTTTCCTTCAACTAAAAGATCAAAAGGCACAAACATATGATCAGACCAGGTCTGGATACAGGGTGGTTTTACTTTCAGAGATTTAAAATTCGTGCAAATACAATCTAGGATATGTCCAGCTTTATGGGTGGGATTCAATGTCAATAGGGTAAGCCCTAGGACATTCATGAGATCTTTAAAACATGTCGCACTTGAATCTGCAACAGAATCTAGGTGGAGGTTTAAATCGCCTAACAGCGTGAAATTGGCAAATTTGAGGGTGAGATTGCTAAGTACTTCCCCAAGTCTCTCAAGGAAGTCCTTTTGTTGTCCAGGTGGACGATAGATTAGGGCTCCTGTGAAAGTAACCGACTCATGTATCTGCAGACAGAAACCCAGGCTTTCTGCTCCCTTGATATCTGAGAGTTCGAATAGTGTACATTTCACAGAGTCTCGGTGGATGATGGCAAGCCCTCCCCCACGCTGTTCCTGCCTGTCTAATCTTTGAATAAGATAGCCTTGAGGTAAAGCTAATGTAATAACAGGATTACACCAAGCTTTCAGCCACGTCTCTGTGACGAAGAGCCAGTCTAGCTCGTTCTCAGAGATCAGGTCATAGATATGTGCCCCATTCTTGCTCATAGATCTAGCGTTGATAAGTCCTCTTCGAAAGGAGTTAGGGCATCCAATAACCGGGGTATATTGCTCTGGGATAAGATATGTCATGCAATGACGACAGCAGATCGGCCCCAGCCAATTTTCCACATTTATGGACTCATGACAATAGGTGGCATGCATATTCAATTAAAGAATCTCCTCTCTAGCTGGAATCGGAGTGGGTATGGATTGGCCAGCATGGCTAGCCCTGGGCCCGGCCGCGGCACAGACGGGCTTACCTTTGGCGCGCCTTTGGCGCGCCATCGGTGCGCCCGCCGTGCGCATCCGCTGCGTGGAGGCATCACCACACTCTTTTAGAGGGACGCCGCTTGCGTCAGCTGCCTGAGTCGCACCCCCACGCCCCCCCCCCCTTCGAGGTGGGCGTGGAGGGAGAACGCAGCGTTGCGAGGAAGAACAGGACACCGCAACTAATTGGCGGAGCCTCGTGTCAGCACTACGCAGTAAAGGTCTGATTTAAAATAATGCAAGGTTTGCCGAGGAAAAGTGAGTGAGACAAAGTGCATAGATTTGAGGTCCCTTATCCTCTACCAAGCATCCCATGCCTACTTTCATCCACTAACAAAGATTTCTTCCCAGCATAACCTAAACATTTTTGTTCGTTCTTTGTCAAGGGATATCTTATTCAAGAGCCTTAGCATGCGGAGAGGTAGCCATTATATACCATGATGCCTCTTTTAATGCCCTCCTTTAACAATGAACCACAGTTCCAGGGGGATGCTAAGTAGACCCTTAAATACTGTACTCTCTACTGGTTCCCAAATGAATGCTGAATCAAGAGCCAGAACCTCCGCTCCATACAGTACAAGAGGGGGAATTTTCCCTTCATATGCTTTCATAAGGGAGCAATTGACAGTCCCCATACATCTAACTGGACTTTACCAGACATCCTCTTTGAAGCAGGACCACTCTTCCAGATGAATCAGTAGGATTTTAGAAAAGACCTTCTTAGAGATATCCAGGAGGCTTACCAATATGTAATGTGAGAGTAATTTACCATTCCCTTTTTTTAAATGAACGTCACACACAGTGCTAGGTATTACACATCTTTATTCTTCACAGTGTAACAATTAACTAAATGTACTGCATCATGAATTTTCAAAACCACATCCAATCACTTACGTCACTATTCTAAGGAGTCCATAAAGGACCAAAGGGGTCCCGCTATCTCTAACACCCACAGCACTACATCTTCCCCCTTGTTACATCAAAAGTACACAAATAAATACATATATACATCATAACTGAGTTGACGAGGTTCTCGAATCAATCTTACAGATTTTGTTGCGTAAGGTTCAGGATACATAGGAAAGGCATCCGTGCCAGGCACTGGTGACACAGACCCAGGTGCAGTCTTAGGGCTCTCCTGACTCCCAGATGGAAGGGTCTCCCTCTGAATGTCTGGAGTCAACGTTCATCAATGCAGGTGTTTGAAATACGAGGAATCTTAGGATGGACTTTCCAGGACCATGAGCAGTCACACCCCTCAGTGAGTCAGCATCAAAAGGAGCATCAAACCTTTGTTTCAGTTTCTGCCTGACAATGCCTTGGTCGCCTCTTTTGAACACAGTACTAGAGGACAGTGGCGTCCATCAACATGGGTCTTCATTTTGCGTTAATGAGATGAATCTGTAGTGCAAAATTTATCAATGTCAAAAGATCTTTCTGGGGTCCACTGTGGCAATTTGGTTACCATGGCTCCCCCAAACATTAAGGTGTCAGAGCTTTCACGTGTGGTAGAATGAGGAGTTGGCCTGTATGCACGATCAGTGGAGTAAAGGACTGATTTGATAACAAGTCTTTACAGTGCATCACAAGGAAAATTATTCGTGAAGGTGCTCATAAATCGCTTAACGACACCATTCGCCTGGGGCCAGAGAGTTGTGCTTTTCTGATGCTTGATATTTAGATGAGTGAGAAAATCTTTAAATTTCCGACTATTAAAAGTCTGGTCATTGATTTCAAAATCGTAGGAACACCCCATGTTGCAAAAACACTTTCCAATCCTCAATGACTCACGTTTCGGATCAAAGTATGCCATTTCATCAGCATTCTCAATCACATGTTTGATTTTCTTGAATCTTTGTTCATATTCACGTGACCATCGAAATGGAGTATTTTGTTTCGTTAAGTCTCTCAATAGGGCACTTACATCGGCAAAGTCACATATGTCACTTGACCAGTAACTGGCGAAACCAAGGAAGGATCGCAGTATAGTTACATCTTGTGGGGGAGAAGTGGATGACAAAGCTTGTACTTTATTTGGATATTGGAGTTGTTCCCCCATCAAAAAAATGACAAAAAATCTTGAGTTTTGTTTTATGAAACTCACATTTTGATGCATATAAAGTGAGACCTGAATCAGTAACTATGGACACACTTGTTTAAGAGCTTTATCTTGTTCCTTTTGTGTGGCTCCTAAAACCAGTATGCCATCACTGTAATTGAAAGCATTTGTGACTGCCTCTGTTATTCGACAAATGACATCCTGAAAGATTTCTGCAGTTGATGGCGCTCCAAAACCTAGTCTTTTATATCTAAACAAACCAACATGAGTCAAAAAGGTAGTTCTGCACCTGTAATTTTCTTCTAGTTCGAGTTGGTGATGGCCTTTGCTCAAATCAAGGAGAGAAAGGACTTTGGCTCCATTCAGCTGTGTAATCATGTCAGCAATATGCAGACCTGGATGTCGTTCTCTTTGTTAGCCTGGTGCATATGAAACAAGTTACTTACCTGTACACTGTGGTACTCCGGTATTGATATCTTTTATAGATTCACATGAATGAATCTTCCCCGTCATCATGGTGGGACACCCACGGTAATAGCAAAAATAATAGTAATTAATACATCACATAGTCCTCCATAGAAAGAAAATTCAATTGAGTACTCTTTCAACCTTATTTTACAACATCCAAAGTTCAGCCAATCAGAGCAACCATCACCACAGACCCACCACACCTCAGATTTCGAGTGTGAAAATAAAGAAATGGTACTCTGAGGTAAAATAGTGAGCCTAAAAGGAGAGGAGGACGGGTCGCATGTGAATCTATAAAAGATATCAATACTGGAGAACCACAGTGTACAGGTAACTTTTTTTTCTTCAGCATTGTATCTTTTATAGATTCACATGCTTGAATTTGATTAAAGAGCAGCATATTGATAAAAAGAAGTTAATAATGAAGGCGGGAAGGCGAACAATCCCACCATGACAGCACCAGAGAAAAGACGTATACAATCAGAATTCTCTTAATGCAAGTAATAATAACAATCAAATAGATATACAGGAATAAACAAAGAATTAAATAAAGAAATGAGGATGGCTAAAAGCCGCCTTCCTTAGGCAAAAAGATGATAAAGTGCCGCTTGACCCACAGCTATATTTGCCTTTCTCCAACCATCCAGGCAGTAATGCTTTGTGAACGTGTGCGTCCTCGCCTACGTTGCTGCCCTGCATGTGTCAGGGAGAGAAGCCCCCGCTAACAGAGCTGAAGAAGTTGCAACCTTTCTTGTCGAATGGGCCATCACTCTTTCAGGCAATGAAGTATTTTCATGGCAGAAGGCAATAGTTGAAGTGAGCCAGCAAGCAATGCTGCCCCTACATAGGTCAATTCCTTTCCTGGGTGCAGATTAAGAAATCAGCAGTTGAGAAGACTTACAAAACGGTCTTGTTCTTTGTAGATACAATTTTAAACAGCGTTTGATGTACAGAGAATGGAGAGATTTTTCCGACAGCGAGGACAGATTTGGAAAAAATGTAGGAAAAATTATAGGCTAATTGAGGTGATGAAAGCACTTTTGGCATGAAAGAAGAATTTGTACGCAGAATAACCCAGTCTGCCAGAAATTGAAGGTATGGTTCCTTTATAGTGAAGGCTTGAATTTCTCAGATACATCTGGCTGACGTAATGGCCAAGAAAAATGCCACTTTCCGAGACAGAAATGTTAAGTCACATTTGTGTATAGGCTGAAATAGGGAACGCATTAATAGTGAAAGAACTGCATTTAATTGCCACAGCACTGGAGGAAATGTAACCGGTGGGTAGGCCCCGAAGATGACTCTCACAAATTCCGAAATAAGCCTATGAGACAACAACAGCTGATCTAAACGTCGTCTGTATCTAGAAATCACAGCAAGGTGGATTTTAATGGAAGAATGCGAGATTCAGGCCTTGGCTAGGTGCAAGAGATAAGGCAATACTTGCTCCGGAAAGGATGAAACTGGATGTAATGAATGAGAGATACACCGTACACAGAACCTTTTCCATTTTTCAGAACAACACTCGAGTGTGGAAGGAGCTCGTGAAATTTGTAAAATTGCTTTGCAATCATTAGTTATGTTCAAATTCCCAAATTCAGTGAAGTGAGGAGCCAAGCCGACAAGTGAAGAGAGTATTTGAGGATGGATCCCTTGCTCCTTGTCCATGTAAAAGAGATCCTCTCTCGGAGGAAAGAATATTGGAATGCACTCTGATAGGCGAAATAGCTCTGAGAAGCAAAATCACCTTGCCCACCCGGGAACAATGAGAATGAGGCAGCACTGCTCCAGTTTCATCTTCTGGAAAACTCAAGGAATAAGAGGAAATAGGGGAAAGGCGTAGGCAAATTTTACTATCCAGGAAAGCAGAAAAGCGCCTCCCCAAGATCTCAGTTGGGGAGTTCTGCTTGCGTAAAAGGTGTACTTTTTGTTGAGGTACGTAGTGAACAGATCTAATGTTGGGGAGCCCCAAGACCAAAAGACTATCTGCAACATCTGGTCGTTGTGTGGAAAAGTGTAAATTTTATGTTAGCATGAGAGGTAGCCATTTTGACTGTTGCATCCATTTAATTATTGTTGTGTTCATTCTACTCTCGGCTGTTCGTCTTTTCACCCAGCCTGTGTCCTCTAACTTCAGCTGACCTCTCTGACATGGTCAATCTGGTGTATGTGATGGGGGTTGCAGCTGCCGGTGCACCTGGTCTCAGAGGTTATCGATTGGCAGCTTATTGCCGCCATAAACATTACTTCTTCCCCCTGCTCATCTCCTGACCATCTGGTCAGGCTTTGTTCTTGTTTGCCTAAAGCTATTTACGTGCTTAAACCTGTTCCCTCCAGTTTTCCTTCTCATGAGATTGCATTCTAACAAACAGTATATAAGGACAATGTTTTTTGCATTAGGTGTACTTCCTCCCACAAAACACTTGAGGGTGTTATTCGGACGCAGTCCTTCTCATGAGCATTTAATAAACTTGGTTTGTTTTACTTCACTCCAGTGCCGATCTCTCTTTTGTTAGTCTTCGGGCCCGTGGATGAGAGCGTGACCTTGCACCAGTGTGCCCTCCCTGGGGTACATTTTCACAGTTGTGCTCCCTTTCGTTGTACTTATTGGACATCCTGCTGAGAGAATTGGCCCACTGATTGTGGACCCCTGGCACATGCTCCACTCGTAGTGAGATTTGATTGAGGAGAAGCCCGTCCCAAATCCACTGCACTTGACGAGAGAGAGCTTGAGATCTTGTGCCATCCTTTTTCCGGAGATAGAACATGGTGGTAGTAGTGTCCGTCCAGACCAAAACTGGAGATCCCCGAATTCGAGGCAAGAAAGCTTTCAGGCCCAAGAACACCATTCTTATTATTTAAATATTTTTTTTATTGCAGACGCTCAAATGGGAAGAAATCCACATTAACACACATGTTTCAAAGTACGCATAAGTACACTTCAAAGTAAATCCACGGAGTCCTCCGCTCTGTCCTAGGACGGTCAGCAAAAAAACAGTCTGGCGATATCAATGTCCAATTCTCCACATACCAACCGCTTAATGAAGGAGGCACTCATGTGAACCATTCAAGCGACTGCTTTTTTGTTAATTCCCCCTCCCTCCTTCCCTTGAACAAACATCATAGTGTGTATGCAAAAATCAGCTTAACATTTCTTGTTCAAAACTTAACTGCGCAGTCATAACATTGGCACCATACAGTTCCTTCAGTTCCCAACCCCCCATCCTGCCCAGCAGGCATTTGTATAAGAATGCTGAACTCTCAGTGCGGTCCTGTTGCATCAGGTTCGGTTCAAGACAAGTACCCCGGTCCCTACGCACCCCCTTTCCATCTCACCAGTCATGAGTCATATGCCCCCCAATCCCAACCCCCCATCCAACCCGTGGTAGTGTCTCCATTTCGACCAGACCCTCTTAAACTTATTCGGGCAACCCCTGGCCTTGTATGTCACCCGCTCCGCTGCCATGTAAAGATCCAACCCTCTCCTCCACTCCTCCACAGTAGGGACTGTCCCCACCCCCCAGTATTTTGCAATATCCCGTTTTGCCACCACTAGCGCCAAGGTCAGGAACACCAGCAAAGGACGTGGGAGATCAACATCATTTGTCATGCCCAGGATGGCTAGCTTGGGCTCTTGCTCCAGTGTTACTGACAGGACATCTTTAATTTCAGCAAAGATTAGGGTCCAGTAGGACTGTACTATATCACACGTCCACAATGTATTGGAAAAATCCCCTCTCTCGCACTGACATCGTAGGCATTTGGCGTCCATGGTTCTCCCCATTTTAAACAGCCTCACCCTATCATAGTATGTTCTATGTAGTACATTATATTGAATTAGACGAAGCCGGGATTTAATGGCCACCTCCCTGGGGTGATTTAAAACTGTGTCCCAATCTATGTCCTCAAGTGTGCCCACATCAATCTCCCATGTTGTTCTAAGGCTCGCAAGGTCCCCCAGCATATTATTGGTAAGTGTTTTATACGTAAGCGATACAGCCTTGCTCGGTATCCATTCTTGTAGTAGTCTACCTTCCAGCGGGGCATACTTGGGGAGGCCTTCTAAAGTCAGGGACTGTGCTCTCCATGCATGCCGCAGCTGGGTGTATTTATAGAACTGTGTTCGGTGTAAACCATATTCTGCCTGTAAGGTCGCAAAGGGTTTCAGGTCACCTCTAGCGATTACGTCGCCTATCGTGGATATCCCTATATCATCCCATCTCCTAAACCCGGTAAGTTTATACAACTCAGGGAGCCACTTGCAATGCCAAAGCGGGGTTTGCCTTGTAGGCCGCTTATCCCAGCCTGTGCGTCTGGTGGCCATTCTCCAGGCTCGGAGTGTGATGTTTGTGGCCGGGAGCTTTGACTTCGTCGCTGTTCTGCCATATAGGTACGTTAGCAAAGCATGGGGGGATAATTTGGCCCGTTCCAGTGCATACGTGGGGTGATCTGCCGGGGCGTGCAGCCAGTCATTAATGGGGGATACATGTTCTGCCCAATAATAGGCTTCAAGGTTGGGGAGCGAGATTCCACCACTATATTGATGTCGTTGGAGGGTGGTCAACGCTACTCTCTGCTGTCTGTCTAACCATAAGTAGGCTCGGAGGTCTGCATGGGCTTTACGTAGTACGCTGTCTGGGAGCAGATAGTACTCGTTCTGTAGAGCGTAGAGGTACTTAGGTAATATGATCATCTTGTACATCGCTGCCCTTCCCAGGAGTGTCAAGGGGAGTCGTCGCCAGCGGTCCATATCCGATGCAGAGTTCAGGAGTATTCTGTCTACATTTTTGCGACGCGACAGTTGCCTGTCAAGCGTGACGTAGATCCCTAAATATTGAAAGCCCTCCTCAGAGACTATCAGTCGATCCGGAAGCACCTCCACTTGCGCACCTCCACTAGGGTCGTAGAGGACAGATTTGTGCCAGTTGATGGCATAGCCGGAGTAGCTGCCATAGCGCTCCAGCTCTCTGAATAGTTCGGGCACTGTAGTCCGCGGGTTGGTGATGTACAGAAGGATATCGTCCGCATATAACGATGTTTTTTCCTGCGTGGCGTCCTCGGCAGCGACCCGGAAGCCTGAGATCTTGTGGTTTTGCCTAATCTTGGCCGCCAACACTTCAATAGTAAGTGTGAACAGGAGCGGTGACAGGGGACAACCCTGACGGGTGCCCCTTTGGATATTAATGATGCGGGAGAGCCTCCCATTGACTCTCACTCTGGCACGTGGGCTGGTATATAAAAGTTGTATCCACGCACAGAATTTTGGGCCAAGGCCAAATTTTTGCAACACGGCCTCTAGGAACGGCCAATGCACCGAGTCAAAGGCCTTCTCGGCATCTAGGGAAAGGAACCAATGCGGCAGCTCCCTATCCCTCACCTCCTGCAGCCAGTTATGCGTGCGCCAGAGATTGAATTTCGTGGCTCGGTCTGGCAGGAAACCAGTTTGGTCCAGGGCTATCAGGTCAGGCAGTTTCGCCTTTAACCGTCGCGCCAAGACCGTGGCGAGGACCTTCACCTCCGTGTTCAACAGGGAGATAGGCCGGTACGAGGCGCAGTCCTCACAAGGCTTGCCCTCCTTATGTATAGGTATAATGATTGCCATGGCGAGGTCAGCCGGCAGGCCTCCTTCCCGACAGGCCTCAGTAAAGAGATTTCACATGTGGGGGGCTAGTATGTCCACTGTACCCTTAAAGAATTCCGGGGGAAATCCATTCGGTCCAGGGACCTTACCCGGTTTCAGCTCCGAGATGGCGGTCTTCACCTCCTCCAGAGAGATGTCCGCCTCTAATGCTGGAAGGGCCGCAGCGTCCACCACGGGCAGAGTGACCTGTGTCAGGTAGAGTAGGGCGTCGTTGCATGTGCTCAGTGGTCTGGCTTCATAGAAGCATTCATAATAAGTCGCGTATGTGTCTGCAATATGAGGGTCCGAGCACACCATCCTTCCCCTGTCGTCCCTGACTCCATCCACCCATCTCGCCGCTCGCTCTTTACGGCTAAGCCACGCTAGAAGTTTGCCCGACTTATCTCCTACATCATATAATCTATGGAGTGTTGCCAAGTTTTGTGTTCTTGCCTCCTCTAAGACCAATTCCCGGTATCGCCTCTGAGTGTCCAGAAGTTTACGCAACACTGTAATGCTTTTAGTACGGAGGTGTTCCCTCTCGAGCTCCACTATTTCTCTCTCGACGTTTCCCACCTCCTCCTGCTGCCTCCTCTTCTCCTCCCCCAGTCTTCCATTTATTCTGTCCCTCATTACCAGCTTCAGCGCTTCCCAGAGGGTCACAGCTGAGTCTACCGAGCCGTCATTGTCGGCCAAGTAGACCCGGGTGTCGGCTCTAATGCCTTTAAGTATAGTTTTGTTCGTGAGGTCCCAGGCGGCAAGGCGCCACGAGGTCTCTCCTCTATGTCTAGAGCGGCCTAGCGATGCTAGTAGAGGCGAGTGATCAGAGAGACCCCTTGCCAGGTATTCTGCTGTGTCCTCCATGGTTAGCTCCTGCCTGTGCATAAATACATAGTCCAGCCTAGAGAATACCTTGTGTGCAGCTGAATAGAAGAAATATGCAATGGTGTCCGGGTGCAGCAGTCGCCAGATATCAGTTAACCCTATGTCAGACATTGTTTGAGCGAGGGGGGTCCGCCAGCCATGGGTACTGGGCATTCCTGATCTATCTAGAGTCTTATCCATTATGTCATTAAAATCTCCACCCACCAGCTGAATAGAGTCTGAGGTGTCCAGGAGTATGGTCGCTAGCTTCTTCAAAGCCGTAGCCTGCAGCTTCGGGGGTGCATATACTGAGATGAGAGTGTAGGTGCGCCTACGCCATGTTCCCTGTACTCCTACACACATTCCTAGTGGGTCATCCCAGGTACGTGTGACACGGAATGGGAAAGCAGTCTTGACAATAACCGCCACCCCCCTGGAGTCAGTCGTATAGCCCGCGTGTCCCAGCACTTTATATCTACCCCTCGCTATAAATGCACAAGCTGAACCCCTAAGGTGAGTCTCCTGTAGGAAAACTATGTCTGGGCCTACTCTCTGCAGATATTTATTCACCAGACCCCGTTTAATTTTGTTACCCAAACCATTCACGTTCCACGCCAGAACCCGTATTTTCTCTAAGGCCATATATGATGCCATCCGGGCGTTAAGGTCGGGAGACCTCCGGTGTGGAAGTACAGCACATAGTACCAATCCGTTTGACTGCAAAAAACCAACTTACCCCCCCAATCCCTCAACCAAAACCCTTCCCCGCAAAAAACTGTAGCAACTGTTCCCCCCTACCACCCCCCTCCCCACCTTTCCCCCCCATCCAGTCCTTCCAAGAAACCATGCGCTCCTAGGACTTTCAGGCAGTAAAAGGTCTGTCGCCCACCCAATAGGACAGATATCAAACTAGCCCCAGGGCTCAGAACGTGAGTTCCACAAGGGCTGCCAGCTTCGTGGGTGCGTTGTGTTCCGAGTCCTGTCGTATCTGGAGCAAGTCAGACCACATGTCCCACAACCGCATCCCAGAAGCACCCAACTGAGTTCACTTAGTGAAAAGAAGAGAAAGAATGTAAAACTTGCGTGGTGTCAGCAGCGGCCCGCCGCCAACACGGATGTAGGTCCCAAACCACTTCACGACTGCGAGTCTTGCGTGTCAATGTCCTGTTCCTGTGTTCCACCTGTCGCCCCCTGCTCCATCTCCCGTATCAGCACCTCCAGAGGGTGTGTCGAGCGGTCCGTCGCTTCCTCCACCTCCGATAACGTCCCGTTGTCCAGTTCTCCCTCGTCCGTTGAGAGCCGAGGGGCCCGACCACTGGTTCCGGTCTCCCGTTGGTCGGTGACAGCAGAGGGCGCGTCACAGTCCAACAATGTTCAGCCGTTCAGGCGGGGGTTCATATATGGTGACGGTTGTGAGCCTCTCCGCATTCGCGGAATTTGGGATCTCTGGGGTTTCGGTGAGTTCCTCCGAAAGTTGGCTGCCGCGAGCTCCGTCCGGATTCTGCGGCCCTCTTCCTCAGCCTCTCGAAGCAGGGGTCTCTCTTCCAACCATTGCCAGGCCTCCTCCGGGCGGCTGAAGAAGTGCAATTTCCCTTTAAACATCACCTTCAATTTTGCCAGGAAGAGCAACATATACGATATATTCAAAGTCCGGAGTTTCGCCTTGAACGAGTCGTACGACCTTCTCAGCTTCTGGACGTCTTGGCTGTAGTCGGGGAAGATCATGATGTGCGTGTTTTCGAAGTTCAGCTCACCCGCCTTCCTGGCTTCACGGAGGAGGAGATCTCTATCCGCTTAGTTTAGAAAGAGCGCGATGATCGGCCGCGGCCTCGCCCCCTCCGGCGGCCTCGCCAGCAATGCCCGGTGTGCTCTTTCGATCACAAAACAGGTAGAGAACTGGGCATGCGGGAAGGTGGTACGCAGCCAGTCCTGGAGGAAGGCTGCCGTGTCAGTCCGCTCAATTCCCTCCCTAAAGCCCACGAAGCGGAGGTTATTCCTTCTTGCCCTATTTTCGGCGTCATCTACCCTCCACAGCAGCTGTCTGTGGGACGCCTGCAGCTCCGCCATTTCTTCGCGAAGTGTGGCGACGGAGTCCTCCGTCTCCCCGATTCTGGATTCCGCTGTGGTTACCCTCTCAGTGAGGTTGCGAAAGTCCTGACGCAATAGCAGCACTTCGGATCCTACTTCGCCTATTTTAGTTTCCAACGCCATTCTGGAGTCTTTGATGTCGATTCTAGAGGCCTGGATCGCCTCCAGGAGCGCAGCCATGTCTGTGTGCTTTTCCGGGGGATTCTGGGGTTGCTCCTTCTGCGATTTTGCCATTGTGTAATTCTCAATGGATTCTTGTCGGGCAGCTCGGGCAGGCGGGTCCCTCTTCCCCATTGTTCCCCACAAGTCAGGTACAAATGTCCAGGAAGTGCAATGCACGGCGGGTGAGGGGGGTCAATCTCAATGGCTTCCCTGCAGCTCGCCCGTTCTTACACAGTGTTCACACAATCGGGCATCCCCTGGGTAGCACACAATGAAAATCAGGAGTTAGATCTCCAAGCAGTATAAGTCTATCTCTACCACCCAGGTGATGTGCTGTGGGCCCCCCGCTGTTCAGGCTCGCCCTGGTACGCAAAAGCCTCCTCCGTGTCCCAAGATCCCAGGGGGGGGTCAGCTCCGGCCGAGGCCCCCGCAAAAGCGGTCTTTCCACACCCTCTCCGCGGCGGGACGTCCGCTGCAGTTCCGCACCGATTACAGTCACTGGGCAGGGGGGATGGGGGGGGCCAGGGAAGCGCCGCTCCAGCGCGGTCTCCCGGCGTCACCACCAGGCTCAAGCTCAGGCTCCCCCGCACTAAGGCAGAGGCCTCCGACGGATCCGCCCTCCTCAGCGCCGGGGTAGGCAGGCACTCACCGATCGGGGGAGCGATGAACGGGCGCCCTCCCCTTCACCCTCCGATCTCCTCTGGCACTCGTCTCCGCCCGCCAGCAAGCTCACAGGGCGCCAAGCCGCTTCCTCGCTCCGATCACTGCTGGGCTAGTCGGCTCTCCGTGGGCGCCATCTTGCCGTCTCAGCGCGGCTCCAGCCTCCGTTGTCTTTCAGGCCAGTTGCGAGCTCCGATCGGCAGGGGAACCGGCGGAGGCGCGGTCAGGGTATCTGCACTGGCTCCGGTTACCGTCACACCGGTTTTCAGTCGTTTTGGGGTGAAAATAGATGTCGGATTTAAGCGGCGGGCCAGGAGCTGAGCTGAGGCACGTCTCACTCCTCCATGCCGCTAGCCACGCCCCCCAAGAACACCATTTTTAACTCTAAAAGGTTTATGTGACATTTCGACTTGGACCACATTCCGTACACCTGTAGCTCTTGGAGGTGAGCCCCCCAACCTTCCATGGACGCATCCAACGTTATCATGAACTTAGGAGTTGAGTGAATGAAAGAAAGACTCCGAGTAAGGTTTTCCTTGGTCTTCCACCAAGAGATTGCAGTTTTCATCGTTGTCGAGATTTGGATCATGTTGTTGAATGATCCCTTGGATTGAACCCATTGAGTGTCCAGTTATTCCTGTAGTGGGCGCATACGAAGACAGCAAGTGGGAAGGTGTTGAATGCATGAGGACATCATCCCCAGCATAGACTTGTACTTTCTGACAGAAACTGACCTTTTTGATGACAGAAGGTGTGTCATCTCCTGGAGATGCAAGACCCTTTCGGGAGTAGGAAAAGCCTTGCCGAGATTTGCGTCTATGCAAGCTCCTAGGAAAGTCAGAGAGTTGAAAGGAATGAGAGAAGACTTTTCTAGATTGAGGCGAATGCCCAGAGACTGGAAAAGATTCCGGCAAGTTTGAGTACGCTTCTGGCTGCCTGAAACGAAGGACCCTTTATTAACCAGTTGTCGAGGTAGGGGAATATCTGGTGACATGAACGTCTCAGAGCAGCAGCTATCGGAGCCATGCATTTGGTGAAGACCCTGGGGGCCGATTTCAAACCGAAGGAAAGTACTCTGAACTGGTAATGGCACCCTACCACTTCGAACCTGAGATCTCTTCGATGCTTGGGATGAATGGGGATGTAAAAATAAGCATAGAGAAGATAGATAATCTTCTTTAGGCATAAGAAGCAGGATTTCTTGCAGGGAAAACATGTTGAACGATTGGTCCAAGACCTGCCTCCATTTCCCTGTTTTATTTTTGATTAAGAAGAAATGGGAATAAAAACCCCTGATTGCGCTGATGCAAGGGTACCTTTTCTATGGCACGTTTGGAAAGAAGGGTTTTGATTTCGCTCATGAGATCTGGTAGATGACAAACTGGTACCTTTGGAGGAAGGGTAACTGGAGGAAGCAGTACACACTCTAGGGTGTGACCGTGTTTGAAAATATCCAAACCCCATTTGTCTGTCGAGATGGACATTCATTTTAATAAGAAGATTGAGCAACTTGGATTGAATTGTTGTGGCACTGCAGTGGCAGGGGTCTGGTGAAAATGAATTGCCTTTTGTTCAAATCCTGCGATCTCCCAGAGGATTGCTGCTTTCTACGACCAGTGGGCCATGAACAGGACAATGCAGTACTGGACCTGAAAGGTTGATTATACGTTTAATAGGTCCATTGAGGCTAATGTTGAAACCCCTGTTGGAACTGTGGTCTAGGTGTATACAGCCCTCAAACTCTGCCCTGAAAGGACTGGAAACTGCATTGTTGCTTCGTTGCCAAGGATGTGGCAGTGTCTGTGTCTTTCTTTATAGATTAAAGGGTTTCATCTATATGACTGCCCAATAAACACTCGCCATCAAAAGGCATATCTAACACTTTGGCTTGAACCTCAGGACGGAAGCTAGTCACCTTCAGCCACCCCTGACGTATCACCACAGCTGCTCCTGCCATTTGACGAAAGGAAGTAGGAGAGATATCCGTTGCAATCACTATAATCTCAGTGGAAGCCCTCTCTCCTTCAACTAAGATCTCCCTTGCTTCCTTTTTTTTCTCTTCAGGAAGATGTTTTAGAAGTGAAGACAGGTCACGGCCACATCTGTCGGTCGTACCTCCCCATAATGGCCATAGCGTTGGAAGCGCTTATAGAAGTAGCCACCAGGGCGGAAAACCTTTTTCCGATGTTGTCTAGCCGGTGACCTTCTTTATCCGAAGGTGCAGAACACGGAGATGCCGGGCTTTTAGCTCATCTTTGTGCGGCCTGCATAATTACAGAATCCGGTCTAAGATGACCAATAAGGCATGAAGGAGAATAATCAGGGGCTTTGTACTTCTTGTCCAGCTTTGGTACCACCCCTTGGATAGAGGCTGGTGTCCTCATCAGTTTAAGAGCTTCTTGCCATAAGTAATTCACTATGGGAATTGCCCTAATGGATCGCTGAGTGTCTGGCTTAAAGTCAAACAAGAAACACTCAGTTTGTTTAACTGGCATAGACAGATCAAAGCGCTTCGATGCACGTTCCAGTAGTTCATGAAAGCTCGTGATGTCAGCTGGGGAGAGTCTGTTGGAGGAGGGATAGAAAATGATGGTGTGGGAACTATGGGGGCCGATTCACAAAACTAATATGGGACAAAATCCTAAACGTACTACTTTTGGTATTCACAGAAGGCACTTACGATTTTTGGTATTCACAGAATGCACTTACGACTCCTAACTTTACGTCCGTATTCGGGTCGGAATTTCGGCACCTGGACCATACTCTCCGCACCCGGATCGTACTCTCCGGCTAGGGCGTACTCTCCAGCTCAAGCCGTAATCTCTGGCTGGGGCCGGATAAAGTGTAATCAATAGGCTGGATTGCAATTTTTACATAAAGGAACATTAGGAATGAGTGATACTACATCATAACCCAGAAAAATGTTCTCCTTTGCATCATGGTACATGCAGTGCACAATTTGCGCTCCCCTCAGTGTTGACTGTGCAGTCAGCACTGTTATCTTATTTATTTCTATTAAAAATAATGTTGATCCTTTACACTATTTAAAAACTTTCAATATGTTGCTGATGTCATTAGCCAGGTAGTGATCCTTTCACACAAACACTATCCATGCTGTCATCTAATCTCTGTAGCACAACTTTGGCACAAAAAGGATAACACAGGCATTATCCTTGCATTTCTCAAAACCCATGCACTCATGCAATCACAGAGACACTATCCCTGCACTTATGCAATCACTAATGCTCTACCCATGTACTCATGCAATCATTCAAGCACTATTGTTGAACTCATTCATTCACCTCTAATATTATTTCTGCACTCATTCATTCAGTGATACACTACCCATGTGTAAGAAAGTGGCTCTGTATATACTGCACCAAAGTAAGGTTCAGTGTGAAGAGAGTCCACAGTACCCAGAGGTATGGCAGAGGTTAAAGCTAGATATAACCGTACTCTCTTAAGTGGTAGCTTGGTCGAGCAGTAAGGCAGTATCAGAGGACAGTGTTAAGTATTTGTTGTACACACTCAGCCAGCAAACGGTCTCACACACTTAAGAACTGGACTCTAGGCCAATTGTTTTGTATATAAAAACATATAGCTACTTTATTTTAGAACCACAGTAGCCATCATAAATACTTTCTCAGAATGAGATGTTGTTTTTGAAAACATTCAAATAGCAGTCGACTTTTAAATGCAATAGTTACAGTTGTTGCAATACGCAACACAAGTTTAAACACAAAATATCATTGAGCTCAATGGAGATTTTTAAGTAAATGCAATAATATCACTTTACAAATGTTTTTCTTACTCCTGGATACAGCCCTGGTGCATTTCCTGTAAACAGTTGAGAGAAATTGTTACGTTATACAGGCGATTTTTAAGGAATATTTGTAAGTTTGGA
This sequence comes from Lissotriton vulgaris, assembly GCF_964263255.1. Taxonomy (NCBI): domain Eukaryota; kingdom Metazoa; phylum Chordata; class Amphibia; order Caudata; family Salamandridae; genus Lissotriton; species Lissotriton vulgaris. The sequence goes on along the minus strand of NC_141691.1, from coordinate 1,080,576,456 downwards.
AAATTGACACAGAAGATTTTCTGGTAAAAACCAGGCAATGTATTCCTATGGAGGAAAATTGGGTTAACAGTAAATCACGGTTATAATTACTTTTTAGGTTCAGTGCTGGGCTGAAAGATACAGCACTGGGATCTCTCCTGATTGCAGGTGTGTAAATTCATTTTTGATGTTCCCGAAGATTTTTAAGGAATATTTGTAAGTTTGAAAAATCAACACTCAGAAGAAATTCTGAGTGAAACCCAGCCAATGGGCCAATATCGACAACTTAATTTGCAGGGACCTGAGGTGGTGCTGAAGAGGCGAGTCTCACCAGGGGGTGATTAACATGGCTGCCAGGGGCGATCCGGACAAATCTCGCCCAGGTCCTCGAGGTGGGCAAAATCGGTCCAATCCAATAAATTGGACAGGTATAGCATGCCTAAAGGATCTCTGGTGGAGATAAAAAAGGCTCAGACTCTGACTGGTGACTCTTCAGACGTGCAGCCGGAACTAACACTATTGGATGTGATGGCGGCCATCGAGGGAGTACAGGCTTCATTGGGGCATAAGATGGGATCTCTTGATGCCAAATTGGATACAGTCACAATAGAGGTCAATCTTATCTGTGCGGACCTCGCAAAAGCGAATGAGAAGGTTAAATCCTTGGACATAAAGACCACTAGCCTGGTGGATGAAATGGCGTAACTTCAGCAGGAGGTACGTGATCTTAAGGAATCCCGAACTTTGATGGATAGAAAGCTGGACGATTTTGAAGGGAGGGCCAGACAGAATAATATACGCATACTTGGGGTCCCTGAGAAGGCGGAGGATTCGGCGCCGGACCCCTTTGTCGAAGACATTATCTTTAATCATCTTAAACCCAAGGGACTGGGGAATTTCTTTACTGTCGAGCTAACTCACAGAGTGCCCGGAGGTAGACCCAAGCCCGGTGCCCCTCCCTGCCAGATGATTGCGAGGGTCCTGAATTTTAGAGACCACGATGCGATATTGCAGGCGACCCAGAAACAACGCCAAAGTTTCCTGCCGGTGAAGAAGAAATTGAGAGACAAGGGTCTGCGATATGGAATAATGTTCCCGGCGAGGATGAGAGTGGAGGCGAGGGGGAAGACATGGTTCTTCGATAAACCTGAGATGGCAGCAGATTGGATTGATTGTTTTCACTCACTGAGTCGTCGGAGAGGCATGATCAGGGGGTAGATGAAGACCAGCAGGTGGGCGAGTGAGAATGGAGGGTAGAAACGAGACACTGGGACAATGATCATTCTGGAGACTGTCCTCACTGTGAAATAGGGATATTGACGCGGTGCAGTGGAGGTCGGTCATGAACTTTGAAGTTAGACCAGTGCGCTTGCTTTTTGGGTGATATCTTGGGGGGCAGCCCGGAGAGATGAGGCAGTTCCGGAGGGAGTTGGGAGTAGGTAGCGGATCTAAGTTTATTTCCTAGGGCAGTAATTTTGTCATAGAAGGAGGAGGAAAATTCCACGCACGTTATTAGAGATTTAGAGGTTTCTTTGGAGATTTTACCCAGTTTGGTGTGTGAGCATTTTGAAGAGCTTGCAAGGTCTATTCTAGGCGTTCCCCAGTTCTGATCGGAAGAATTCTTTTTTTGAATAGAGGATGTTCCGATCATAGGCATTTCTGGTCTGGCATAGAAGTTTTAAATGGGAGGCTGAAGGGTGCTGTATCCAGTTTCTTTCTGTCTGCCAGAGGGTTCTCCTTTCATTGTTGAGGAATCCGATGAACCAGGGGTTTCTTTCTTTGATTTGGGTTCTTTTTAGTTTTAGCGGAGCAAGATCATCAAGAAAGTTAGATATAGTTGTGGTATAGTGTTCTGTGAGGTTGTTGACCATTGTGATATAGGGGGGGGGGAGGTCAATCTCGCAGCGTGCAGCAAGTTTCCCGGGATCAAGGTTCCTTGTGTCTCTAGCCCAACATTTTGGAATCTCAGGTTGCGGTACCCTTGTCTTGTGGGTGCCAGGTAAATGGAAGGTAATATCATGGTTATCAGACCAGTCGCAGGGGTCTATAGAGATAAGCTTGACTGCTGATTCCTTAGTAATGATCCAATCAAGTCAAGCCAAAACCACTTTAATCGATTAATTAAAATCATAAAAGATACAAATCCAACACTACAATACAATTCAGAAAATACAATTAAAACAATGAGGCTTGTTAAAACATATTATTGGGCATAATAAAAGAGACGTGAAATACAGTAAAAGAGGCAAGCAATCAGCAGTCCGAGCTGTTTAAATATCTCAATTTCCTCAAACGTACAGCTGCTACAAAGTAACTTGCGATATTAAAAATGTTCCAAGGATTATCCAGAAGTTGTAAATAAAGCAAAGCATGCTTAGCCTGGAAAAACCCATTTCCCTTTAACAGTGGAATTATAAATTTCATTCTAATTTCATAATAATGACCACGAAAAAAAAAGTGTAAAGTGTAAAGTGCATTGTGTCTTGCATAGAACTACCATCACAGTTACAGAGGGCTATATCCTCAGGCTTGCTCCATCCTTCATAAGATCCCAGTACAAAATGGATTAAGTTAAAACGAAATTTAGTTAACAGCAGGCGATGGAATGGCCTTGTAACCAACTTTAAATAGGGCTCAATAGAAGGTGCTCTCACATGAGGTTTTATTAGTTCCTCTTCCTCCCTTTCCAGGGTCCTTTGGGACAGGAAGTGTTCTTTCACCCATATGATATCCCCCTTCACAATATCGTCTGGGTTTTCATATAATTCTGGACGCCCAAGTTTCTCTAGCATTTTTTTTACATAAGATAACCACTGTATTTCATTTCCTTTTTCCCGCCTAAGACAATCTTTTAAAATCTATCAATTTAAAATTAAGTCTGGATTACGCCAGACTTTCAACCAAAAAATAAGGGGGGCCAAACTATTCTGGTCAGACACAAACCCTATCCCCAGTTCCTGATGGGTGGCAAAAGTGGGTGATGATTGGGGGATCGCTAACAGGGAGCGGAGAAATTTATTTTCTACCTTTTGAAGTTCATCTACGTGTTTATACCCCCATATGGCTGATCCATACAACGCTGCTGCCAAACATTTTGCTTTATAAATAGAAAGGACTGCTTCACAAGGCCTTCCCCCTAACCGCTGTGCAAAGCTTTGGACTGCTTGCGTTGATCTAGTTAGCGCAGCTTTTTTTACTAAAAACTGAGGGGCCCAAGAGCATCGTTCATCAAACATGACACCCAAATAGGTGAAAACCTTCACCCTTTTTAACTTCCGCCTCCTTACAGTAGAAAGTCCTTAATTTATTCTTACCTACCCCCAAGGCCATTGTGTGAGATTTTGCACTGTTTACCACCAGGTCCATGGAGTCCATGAACTCCTCGAAGGCATTCAACAACCTCTGTAGGCCTATCGGGGTGCGGGCTAATAAGACTGCGTCGTCCGTGTACAGGAGAACCGGGAGGGTACTGTCCCCTATACGCGGAACATCCAGGGTAGCAATGTCCAGGTGTTTGTCTAAAGCATTAACATATAAAGTGAATAAAAGAGGGGCCAGAATGCAGCCTTGTCGGACCCCTCTACCAGATTTAAAAAGTTGTGTGCAAGCTCCCTCTTGAGACATCCAAACTGACACTAGTAAATCCCTATGTAAGTCTGCAAGGAAATAAACCAGCAGGGATCGAAGCCCAAGTCTAATAAAAGCGTCCACAGCTTCGATCTATTGACTAGATCGAAAGCTGTGGAAAGATCCATGAAACATAAGTAGATTGACCCCTTAGAGGCTCTAGTATATTTTTGAGTTCACAGGCACAAATTTAAGCACTGGTCTTCTGTACTTCTTCCAGTTCTAAAGCCATATTGGCACTCAGACAAGATTCTGCTGTCAGTCACCCACTCTGACAATTTATATAGAATGACTTTGCCCAATATCTTAACGGCTAAATCTATTAACGAAATGGGCCTATAACATCTTGGGTCCCCTCTTTGCCCCTTTTTAAATACTGGAATGATGATGGAGTGGGCCCAAGATACAGGAAACCCTAAATTAACAGACGCATTAAAAACATTGTTAAAATTTTAGCGACCATTTTAGGGTTACTTTTATATAAGTCGGCAGGTACGCCGTCCGGGCCTGGGGCCTTATTACTTGAGGTCTCAATTATGGCACACTCCACATACTCACTATTAAACACTAATCTGGCCAACGGAGTGCTACTGGTATCAGTTACAAATGGTTCAAATAATTCTTTACTGGCATAAATGTTTTCGAAGTGGGTCAACTACTCCTTTACTGGAATATTAATTTCCAGAGGACCATTCTCTTCGCCTGTAAATAATGGGCTGTTTACAATTGACCAAAATGTAGCACTATCCCTAAGTACTTCATTATCCATCAGACTCTCCCAAGCCTTAGTTTTAATTTCATTTTTAAGTGTTAATATAATATAAAGGCTAATTATCATCAATTTGTTTCTAGGTTTGGTTTTCAGTGCTTTTATCAAATTTTGGTGGGCCTTTGAACATTTTGAGTCAAGCCATCATTTTAAATTATTAGGTTTAGGTCTGGGGGGGACGGTTAATTCCCGGGCGACCTGTTTGCAGATCGTTTCAAAAGCTACAATGATTTCCTCCCCCCGAGTGGAACAATCAGTACATTTTTGGATTTCGTCCTTAACCTTTATATTTAAACTATCAAAGAGATGTTCTGGTACTATTTTTGTTCATTTCAACCTTCTCGCCTGGTCTTGGGTTCTCACGTTGGTTGGAGCTTTATTAATTACAGTGGAGGCTGAAAATTCAAAACCATGATCTAGCTGTATTATCACCGGATTGTGGTCACTAAATGGGGAGTATACAGCGTTATAAAAAAATACATGCTTTAGTAGACCCGGAGATAGAAATATAAAATCAATGATCGTCTCACTTTCTCGGCCCTTAAATATTGTAACCCTCTCCCTAATGTCATAAAAACTAGGTTCATAGAGGTCAATAGATGCCAGAAGCTGTTCCAGAGCCTCCCCTTTCTGTGAGTGTTCAAAGTGGGGTAATGAAGCATGTGCAGGACCTTGGGATGCCTTTATACGGCAGTTAGATTTTCATAAATGTATGTTAAAATCCCCATAAGAATAAAATAAACAAAAGTGGTTTGCTGAGCTTTATAGGTTTCTAAAAAATGAATCAAATAACAAAGATGTTCATTGCAATACTCTCCCTCTTCCGTATTGTAAAAATGTATTATTAGGGTTTTGCAACTACTAAAAGAAGTGAACTCCACTGTAAGTAGATTTGGGGAGGAACAATCTAGTATGTTCACTGTACCCTTCAGTCTCACTGAGACAAGGAACATCAGCCCCCCTTTGCTCTCCTAGCAGGAGTTGGACGGGCTGGTTGCGAGTAGGTCTTGAAACCCTATACCCAAAAATCATTTTACTTGTCCCATGTCTCTTGAAAGGCGACGACCTCATGTGGGACTATAGATTTAAGCCAGTTTTGGTCGCCCCTTTTAGACAGTAGCCCTGCAATATTCCAGGTCATTAGTCGAAATTTATTTATATCCTCAATGCTATGGTCATTAACTGTGGGTAAAAGACAGGGCATCTCAGGATTGGGGCTTAGTCATTCAATATCATTAAGCTGAGACAAAGGCGAATACCTGTTGGATAAAACCGGAGAATACATTTTTCTGAGAGCCTGGGGGGACAAGGATTTGGGTAAGTTGGCATGGCTCATACTATTTACATCCGATCGATATTCCCTACCAGAGCTGTTATAGGGTCGCTGAGCAGTTGGACGGGGACTATTACTGGACCCAAAAACATTTATGAGGGGATCCCTGACCCTTTTTATCGGAGGATAAAAAATAACCTAAAGGGACTGCCCTGATTTTCCCCTCTTCACTCTTCAGATCAGAGGCGTCCCACAGTAATCGCGGCGGATGACTCAGATTATTAAAATTTACTACAACGCAATCACCTTTGATTTCCTTTTGTGTACTCCCCAACCACCCCACCCGTCTTGCCATTATACTATTTGCAGAGATTTCGGAGCCTTCCGAACAGTTATGGTTGCACCATTTTTTTGTGTTAACTAAAAGAGTCTCTGTAGACTCACAGACTCCCTCTGCTAACGGGGGGATCCCTACTAGTATTACCACCAAAGGGGCTGCTTCTGGGGGAAGATTAATTAGCAATTTTACTCCTTAGTTGGGGCTCTGTATGAGCCACCTGGCGCCTAGCTGAGTCTAGCCCATTTTGCAAGACACTCTTTCTGGGATCACAAGTCTGCGGGACCTCCTCCTTATTTGGGACTTTAGACCCCCCAATCACCCTTAGTCCCTGTCTCATATTATCAGGTACCTGGAGACCACATGACCCTTTACTTGAGGCTTGGGTTCCCAGTTTCATGGAGTTGGGTTTGTGGTAACCTTGGGGAGACCCATGTGGATGATCACAACCTGAAACACAATCCTGCAGATTTATAGCCGCATTAATTTGCTCACATTTATTAACAAGGCTTGCAACACAGGTGTTCAAAGTATCCATGATATCCTTTGCTATGCTAGTAAGGACCTGCTCCAGTCGCGTTGTAAAAAAGTCCTCCACCATGTCCCGTATGGTGGACTCTATATTACTTGTTACTACTTGATCTTCAGGCAGTTCAGGTTTTTTAGGGTCTATTTTCCGCTTATACCCTCCCTTCTGAGCCTTTTTTTGTGCAGGTCTCTGAATCTTAATTTGGCCTTTATCTGCTGAGGACTGGATAAATGAACTGCTAGGGCCATTCTTTGCAGGGCAAACATCTTGAGCCGCAATACCCACAGGGGCAGTTTCCTTTATCTCCTTATGATTAGAAATAATTACCAGTGGCTCCAAAGGGACATGGTTCTCTGTAATAGTCTCCACGTTGGGAATAGCTGGTATTAAAGTGGTAGTTTGAACCAGCCCAAGTTCCCTTTCGGCGGATTCGATTTCAGATGTTAAAGCCCCAACAGCTGAGGTCAAGTAGGAAATGATAGTAGATGCCTTCCTAGGGACTTTAGCCTTAACTCCCCCCTGTTCCTGTGAGGTATGTAGTTTTCGCTTACCCATGATTGAAGCTCACGGCAAAGGGGGGTGGTAAAACCCGGCCTCCTCTGGCCACTGATGGACACAGATGGCCCGCCCTTTTCCCGAGCTTAGCCCGGCGCCGCCCGCGGGCGGGAGGCGTTCCGCTATTTATTAGCGCCTCCGGGCGCAGCCAGTGACGTCCCAGGTGCGCCTCTCGGTCCTGGGGCACCTGGGAGATGGAGTCCCTCACTGAGAGGGGGAGAGCTGTGCTGTCCCTGCCGTTGCCCTCACGGCGCTCTGGTGGAAGGTTGGCGGTCTGTGGAGCCGCTGTGCACTGTCGTTGCCCTCACGGCGTGTGTGCCTCCAAGGAATGTAGCCCCCACTGAGCGCTCGGCACTCCGCTGTTTATTAGCGCCTCCGGGCGCAGCCAGTGACGTTCCAGATTTGCCGCTCGGCCCTGGGGCACCTGGGAGATGGAGTCCCTCACTGCGAGGGGGAGAGCTGTGCTGTCCCTGCCGTTGCCCTCATGGCGCTCTGGTGGAAGGTTGGCGGTCTGTGGAGCCGCTGTGCACTGCCGTTGCCCTCATGGCGTGTGTGCCTCCAAGGAATGTAGCCCCAATCCAATCTAGAGCGGCACCATTCGAGTGTGTTGGAAGTGTTCAGGCTTAGATAAGGGAGTGGTCAGCCAGGAAGTCTTTGATGGTGTAGACTTGAGGGTCCATTAGGTCGTTCCAGTGCAGATTGAAGTCACCAAGGAAAATGTCTTTAGAATTGGAAGAAACCTTGGCTGTGATGATTTCCATGAGGTGGTCAGTGAAGGTGTCATTCATGCCTGGGGGGTGGTGAAAGATGTGCAGTCTGCACAGTAGAATGGCGTTTCTGTATATGGAGAGTGCAAGGTATTCGTAAGAGTCTGTGGGATCTGCCAGAAGTTCAGTTACAAGGAGGTTAGAGCAGTAGATGCAAACAATATCTCCCCATTTTTTATTTTTTTTGATTGCCTGTCCAGCCTTGCGATATTAGAGTCGGGCGGAATTAAGAGGTCTAGGCAGGGAGTTGAGGATTCATTGAACCAAGATTTGGTCAGGATTGCTAAGTCACATTTTTGGATCAGGATGAGATCTGCGACATCAGCAGTGGCAGTTAATTAAGAGGCCGGACAGAGGTGGACGGGGTGTGTGCAGTGAGTTGGGGCGGAAATGGGTACTTGGGCTAGGTTGTTATAAGTAACTCCTCTGTTGCGGAGTGTAGCTGATCTGTTAGGGTTGATTGCAACCGTATGGATAGCGTGTTTATCACTTAAGTCCAGTGGACTTGGGGTTTCAGGGGGAAGATTTGTAGGTAAGGAGGAGGGCTAGAATTTTCTCCTCCGAGAGGTGGCAGGGCTGCTTGCTAGGGTGAATGTTTCTCAGGGATAGCAGTAACAGGGGATGGAGGAGCTCGTGAGAGGGGGAGGCAAGTAGAGTTCTGCTGGAGCTTGAAGTTCGAGAAGAAGAGTTCGGTGAGGTGAAGGATGTTCTTTAGTTCCAGAATGGAATTACGGATGCTCTGAGTTAGTTTGGCTGCTCTGTGGTGAAGAGTTTCAATATCCATAAATGAGGGAAGAGCTTGCGGGAAGGAGGTCAATGGTTTGGGAACGGTTCTGTTGGCATGAGCTAGTAGCATGGTAGTGGGGCTAGGTCGACCTAGGTCATAAAACCGTAGAGGAGTGGTTTATGTTGTTATCTAATAACCTGCACTGTAGTTGATTGATCATTGATTTTGGTGGACACAAACAGTGAAAATTATTTTAAAAAAATAATATCATCATTAAAAAAAGAACCAGAATGTAACATCATGAAAATTAAACCTTGCTGTATCAGACATTTTGATGAAGGCATCTTTAACAAAGCATATCAGAAACAGAATTTAACTGTTTTTACCTTTGTGGTTAAAGATTCCTTCCATCTCCATGCTACTTCTGGAGTGAGCAATACAGAGAGAGCTACAGGGAACCATTCCTTCTCCTGCTGGCGATCTATCTGTGGTTCGAACTAGGCACCAATCTGGCTTATCAGGTGGCCTTTCAAGAACTTCCAGAGTCTGACCACGACGGATGGTTAATTCATTGTTGCTGCATGCCGTAAAATCATGGATAACCACAGTCAGCTCACACCCACCAGATAACTAGGAGAAAAAAAAATCAACAAGTTCTGAATCCATACACATAGATGTTAGCGCCAGGACACTCTGTTGATTTACAGTGTGCTCGACAAATACTTACACATATAGTGTAAATGTATATATGTATGCACACATGCAGAATGATGTGAAAAAGAAAAGCACAAGCACTTAAAATTCTATTGCATTAAAGAACAAGTTACTTACCTTCGGTAACACATTATCTGGTAGAGACAATATCTAGTTGCAGATTCCTTACCTTTGAATTTCTCAGGCTTCAGACCGGATCCAGAAACGTTTTGTATGAGCAGTACCATGCGTGCTGTTGGGTGGCTCCATCCGGCTACACGTGCTCCCACCAGTGTCGTTGCCGTAGGTCCTGACTTCGCGGTAACCTATATAGGCGCCATCCAGATGTGCAGCGTTAGTTCCCTTTCACTGTTTCCATGCCAGGGAGTGTTTGAAAAGTTTCAGCACTCCTTCCATCATCTCCTTGTGTTTGCTTTGTTCACCCTAAGTTGGCAGTGTATGAACAGACTTGGGTCACTTACTCACTTTGCCACTGGATTCAAGCTAGTCTGGCTAATGAAGGGTGTTACCAACAAACCGGTCCCAGGATGCTTGTTTCCGGTTCAAGAAAGATCTGGCTTGGCAGTTCCGGCTGACTGTTCACATGAGGCACAGGGTCAAGAATAATTTGCATATAGCTGGGCCTGAACTGAGGTGGCAAAGTGAGCTAAAGAATGATGATGGATTCAACCCAGATCTGTGACTGGGGGTGAGTATCTGAAAAGTTTCAGCGCTCCATCCATCATCTCCTTGTGTTTGCCAAAAGTCCATATGCCTGCCAGTACTTCCAATTACAGGCCTGGGTCACTATCAATGGGCACCAGGTGGAGTCTCTGAGAGACCCAGGAGCCAGTATGACTACTGTGAAGAGTCAGCTGGTGTCCTCAAAGCAGATTATCCCTAAAACATTCCACAAAGTCAAAGTCGCAGACAATCGTGAAAGCCATCTACAGGTAGCTCAGGCTCCCCCTTCGAGTGAAAAGGGGGGGGATGTCATCTCAGGTTCCTTGAAAGTAGTTGTGAGACCTGTCATGTCTGTTGATTTCTGTTAGCCAATGTCCTGGAGCACACTGCCTGGAGTCAGGTACAGCTCAAGCCGCACTAGGGGATGCAGGAATTGCCTAAGTGGGTTTGTATGACTGCACAGTCCCTGGCTGCCCATGAAGGGCGTCAAGGGCCTCTAGAGCCTAGAATAATGGCCCAACCGGCTGCCAAGAAAGAGAGGGGCATGGGAAATCAGCCCCGGCGCTTACCACGGGCAAGGTTGACAGAACACCTGAGGATATGACCTCCCAACAAACTTGGGAGAACATTGCCACCCGGGTGACCTGGCTGAGCTTGCTGGTTGTTAAGTTGAGGGTGGGCCCATCAGGAAGGAAATCTGCAAGAGTGCTCCACTTTTGGAGGGCTTGAGGCAGCAAGTCGAAGTAAGGCTGCATGTGACATCTCTAGGGATCACCTGATATAATGAGAGAATGACCTATATAGTGAGCCTATAGCTCCGGGTTCTGGGTCAGTCTATGTGCTGGTGGTACTTCAGAGTTACAGGACCGTCCTACTGGCTTTGGCTCATGATATACCCCTGGCACAACATCTAGGGTGAGATAAGACATTTGCCAGGTTTGTTGCCCACTTTTATTGGCCCTGGATGAAGATGGCCTCAGATGTATTCTGTAGGTCCTGGCCCACCTGCCAGGCTAGTGGGAAATCAGGGAAATTGCACAAAGCTCCCTTGACCCCATTATCGGTCATTGGCACTTCCTTTGAAGGTGTTGGCATCATTGGACCCTTGGAACCCAAGAGAGCCTTAGGGAAAAGGTTTGCCCTAATGTTGGTGGGACCTTGCCACTTACTACCCAGAGGCCACCCCTCTGAAGTCTGTGACTGCACCCATGGTGGCCAGAGCTCTGATGGCGATTTTTACCTGTGTGGGGTTCCCCAAAGAGGTAGTGTCTGACTGAGGCGCTAACTTCATGTCAGAGGACATGAAATTCATGTGGGATGAGTGTGAGATAACCTACAAATTTACCATACCCATCACCTCCATACCAAGATTCTTCTGAAGAGGTTCAACAAGACCGTGAAAGGGATGATAATGTGTCTGCATGAGACCTAAGTGGGATGTCCTCCTCCCAGGCCTTCTCTCTGCCAACAGGAAGTTCCACAGAAAGGAGTAGGGTTTAGCCCCTAAAACTGCTCAATGGCTACCCTGTTAGGGGACCTCTGAGCCTTGTGAGGGAGGTGTGGGAGCAAGCTGCCAGGGAACCTTCCAGGATGTGGTCAGCTACATGCTGGCCCTACGCCACCAGAAGCATCACTTCTAGAAAAATGAAAAAAACAACTTTAAGGCCACCAAGAGAATATGAAGCTCTGGTACGACCAGAAGGCCACTCTGGTGGGGTATTAACCTGTCCAGAAAGTATGGGTCATGGAGCCTGTGGATCCCAGAGCTCTCCAGGATCACTGGATGTGCCAAAGAGTGAAAGGGGGAGTCCACCTACCTGGTGGATCTCCAGATACCGAGGAACCACTTAAGGGTGCTCCATTTGAATCGCCTCAAACCTCACTTCGAAAGGTCCAAAGTGAGCATGCTCCTGATAACAGATGAAGGATTGAAGGAGGAGAGCGAGCCTCTCCTTGGCCTCTTATCTTTCCAGGAACATGATGGGTCAGTGGAAGGTGTCAACTTCTCTTCTACTCTGACCGCAGACCATTTACTGGAACAGTTTGCCTCATTATTCTCCTTCACCCCTGGGCCCACACACCTGTGTGTCCATGATGTGGACACTGGAGACTGCCCAACTGTGAAGAACAAAATGTACTTGTTGTAAGACAGGGTGAGAGCCAGTATGAAGGAGGAGGTCTCCAAGATTCTAGTGTTAGGCATGATTGAGCCTTACAACAGTCCCAGGGCCAGCCCTGTGGTGCTGGTACCGAAACATGCCCCACTGGGTACCACTCCAGAACTCTCAGTGGGATACTAAAAAAACCTGCAATATTTTATAATATGTTTGAATCCGTAAAGGTTGAAGAAGCAGAGAGAGCCTGCAATTCGCTAATCCTCCTGGCCAATGAAAGTACAAAAACGCTACAAAACATCCCATGACTGAAATTGCTGTAGGGGAGAAGTCATAAAGTACATTTACACAGAATTTAACTCTCAATCACAGCTATAAAGGGCTTTGGGATAAATCTATTCTGCAACTCTTTAGGAAATCTAACCACTAAAAGAAGCTTAAATACAGAGTCCCTTCTCAAGCAAGTGGAGAGTAAATTTGTAAATAATACAAATAACTTGCATCACAAAAACTGAGAACAGGGACCACCTATTGCAAATAAGCTGCTCGCAAAGAAAGGCTGCTAACTTTACCAAAAACCTCCAGAGGAAGGTGAAAACCATCAAAAGTCAAGCTTTCCAGAGCCAAGCATGAAGACCAGAGTCTTGAGATCTGGATATAACTCTTTTCCCCTCTCTTAAGATATTAAATCTTTCCTCTGAGAAAGAGGTCAGGACTTGCAGATGTGCAGGCGAAGAAAATCAAATACAAGAGTTGATAACCTCAATCTAGGGCACTTAAACATACTCTTTCCCATTTTAATACCTTCTTTTATATTGCTTTTATTGAGTTTTCTTCAACAGTACAAACAATTGCAATATAACATTACTGAACTAGATAGTACAATGATTTCATTACAAGTCATTAGATAATACACTGCAGTGATCGTGCCACAAACATCTGTTAAAACACATTTATTTTCAGCCAGAGTACAAATAGTTACCCTGCTTCTCCCAATTCTTATTTATACCAAATTCATTTCTACTCTTTTAACTTGTGTACGTTTCAAGTGACGGGAAAAAGGCACAATAAGGTCACAACAAACTACTACATATAAGTTATCAAATATATACAATGTACACGTCTCTACACAAACATTTAAATCACACTCATATATATCATACATTACATATCCACAATATATACAACATAAAACATATACAAATATCAAAAACGAATGGATCAATAATTAGTTCCCTTACTGCGAACAAAACAAACAGAGCGTACTCTCTTGATTCAGAGTAATACACTTTAAGGTGGTCCCTATAGCGCTTGAGGGGTGACACCTCAAAAGTTATTAAAGTGGCGCTTTATTTCTTCCTCGCAACTCTAAATGGTGGGACTCCTTTGTAAATGTTGACGCTGGTGCAGTCGCGTTTCAGCCAGAGGTTCCTTTTGGCTTCATCAAGACAGGGGATTCTGTATTTCTGAATGGAGTATGCGCTCTCTTGAAAAAAACACACACACGGCTATCAGGAACCTATCCCACTGGCGCCTGGCCAACAATGGCCAGTGGGCCCTTGCAACGCTGTATTCCACTTATAGAATGTATGATACAGTCAACGATCCAATCAAAGAAAGACTTGCGAGGATACAAACATTCAATATCTGTAGCCACGCGGTCCCGTCACAAACACTCAGTACCAAAGAATGCGGAGGCGGAAAGAAGGCGGGCCACGTGAGGGTTTGCTCGATGTGAAAAGCAATGACAACTTTTGGCAAAAAGGATGGACGGGTTAGGAGCACAACCTTGTCCGGATGGACAGATAGAAAAGAGGTTTACATGAAAGAGCCTGGAGCTCACTCACTTGCCCAGCGGAGGTGATGGCAACCAGGAAAGCAGTCTTTATAGTTAAGAGACGTAGAGGACAATTGTGAAGCGGCTCAAAGGGGGCGCACATCAAGTATGTAAGAACCAGATTCAAGTCCCACTGTGGCATCACAAAAAGAATAGAAGAGAAAAGGTGAGTAATGCCTTTGAGGGATCTATTTACAACAGGGGACTTGAAAAGAGAGGGCTGATCAGGGACCCTGCAAAAGGCTGAAATAGCAGGAAGGTAGCCCTTGATAGGGCCCAGAGCAGAGCCCTGCTGGGCCAAAGAAAGAAAGAACAGAAGACCTTTCGAAAGACTGGCAGAAAGAGGATCTACAGCCTTTGCTGTGCACCATGCCACAAATTTGTTCCACCTGCAGGCGTACACCAACTTAGTGGAGTTCCGTCTGGCCGCCAGAACAACATCACAAACTTCAGGAGGCAAGTCAAAAGGAATCAATTGCAGCTGCTCAATCTCCACGCAAGGAGGTGGAGACCGGACAGGTTTGGGTGGAGGACCGTCCCCTGCTGCTGCGAAAGAAGGTCCTCCCTTAGAGGCAGTCGAATTGAGGGATCGATTGTCATACGGAGTAGCTCGGGATACCATACTCTTTGAGCCCAGTCTGGAGTCACAAGAATGACTTGGGCCCGGTCTCGCCTGATCTTCTTCAGCACTCTGGATAGACGTGGTATAGGCGGGAAGGCGTACAACAGACCGCAACTCCACACGCAACAAAAAGCGTCGCCTAGCAAGTGCCGCCTTTGAAATTCAAACATGCAGAACTGCTGACACTGCGCGTTCTCTTCGGTGGCGAATAGATCTAACCAAGGCTCTTCCCACTGTTGAAAGAGACCATGCTCCACGTCCGAGTGAAGACGCCATTCGTGATCCATCATGCACCTGCGACTGAGATCGTCCGCCCTGGCGTTCAGTGAACCTGCCAGGTGTTGAACCACCAGGGAAATGCCCTGATGATCCAGCCATGTCTGGAGGCGCAGAGCATAGGGTGCACAACCCCACCCTGCCCTGGTTGTTGCAATACCACATGGCAATGGTATTGTCCGTGAACACCTGCACTACTCTACCCCAGACAGAGGGAAGGAATGCCTTCAGTGCAAGTCGGATCGCCCGAAGCTCCAGAAGGTTGATATGGAGCCAGGAATCCACCGGAGACCAGAGGCCTCTGATCTCCACCTCTCCCATGTGACTGCCCCATCCCAGGAGTAACGCATCCGTCACCACTGCCATTCACCCAGTGCCAGTTTCTGAGCCACCACTGCAACTGTCTTGCAGTGCCCTCCAAGATCTGGATGGACTCGGACATGGTCCCTTGGTGTCATGACCACTGGAACTTCAGGTCCCACTGCAGAGCCCACATATGCCACCTGGCATGATCGACCAGCAGGATGCAGGAGACCATGAGGCCCAGCAGCTTCGGGGTCAGCCTGACCAAAACCCAGGAATCAGAGCCTGAATATCCTGGGCTCGATGTTCGGGAGGATAGACCCAAAGGAGCGTCGTATCCAGAACCGCTCCGATGAAGAGGAGCTTCTGAGAGGGAATCAGGTGCGACTTCGGCACCTTGATGGAGAACCCCAGCAAATGCAGGAGGTTGGCCGTAGACTGGAGATGGGACACGACTGCCTGGAGCGATCCCGCCTTCAGCAGCTAGACGTCCAGATGAGGGAAGACTGGAACCCCATATCTGTGCAGATAAGCTGTGACCACCGCCATCACTTTCCTGAACACCCAAGGGGCGCTGGTAAGGCCAAAAGGGAGCATGGTAAACTGAAAGTGCTCCTGGACTACTGTAAACCAGAGGTATCGCCAGTGGGCTGGCAGGACGGGATCATGGAAATATGCACCCTGCAAATCCAACTCTACCATCTAGTCTCCAGGGTCGAGGGCAGACAGGACCTGAGCCAGAGTTAGCATCTTGAACTTCTCTTTCCGGAGGAAGTGATTGACGTTCTGGAGGTCTAAGATAGGAGGCAGGCCCTTGTCCTTCTTGGGCACCAGAAAGTAGTGGGAATAACAACCACAACCTACTTCTGGCGCAGGAACGTGCTCGATTACCCCCTTGGCCGAGAGGGCCACAACTTCCTGTTTGGGAAATGCCAACTGATCCCCCGCCATATGGTGGTATTGGGGTGGCATGGCTGGAGGGGTAGTCTTGAAGGGAAGGGAGTAGCCCCTTCAGACTATTTGTAAAACCCACCTGTCCGTAGTGATGGTGCACCAGTGGGGGAGGTGATGGCAAATCCTTCCGTCCACTTGCCTTTGATGAGCCTGAAAAACCGAACTAGGAAGGTTTGGAGGCAGTGGAGGCCGGGGTGGAGGTGGACTGACCCGCTCGCTGGCCCCGTGACCTGCCTCTGCGGGTCCCACATCCGCGGCTGCGCTGAGACTGTTGCTGCTGCAGCCTGTGGCTCCGAAGCGAATGTGTTGGGGCGCCCCTTACGTGGTCACAAAAGGAGCTAAAAGCAGAAGGCGGAGGAGGCCGGGGGGCCGAAAGGCCCAATGACTTGACCGTAGCTCGTGAGTCCTTGAAGCGCTCCAACGCAATAACTGCCTTGTTGCCCAAAAGGCAAATGCCATCAAAGGGCATGTCCATGAGAGTGTTCTGGACATCCCCCGAGAAGCCAGAAGTCCTCAGCCAGGCGTGGCGGCAGAGCACCACTGTTGGGGAAATCGCCCTGCCCAGTAAGTTGGCGTGTCAAGGCCACATGGTATTGTGAACTTTGCTTCATCTCTCCCTTCAGCAATAGCTTTGGAGAGCACTGTCCGGGTCTCCTCCGGACACTGAGGCATCACCTGTGCCACTGTATCCCACACAGAGTGGAATAACGACCAAGAGGCAAGCGGTGTTCACAAACCGCAGCCCTGAACTGGCGGAAGAAAAAATCTTCTTCCCAAATTGTTCCAGTCTCTTGGATTCCCTATCCAGAGGTGCGGTAGGGAAGGTGCTTTGGAACGTAGAGGCTTGGACAACCAAGCTCCCTGGGGTGGGATGTTGGGAGAGGGAAAGTGCCACCACCCGCACCCGCAATGAAGCTTCTTCGACTTCTTGTGATGCTTTGTCTTACCTGACCCCGAGTGCAAAGACTTCGATCCCGACGAACGATGTTGATGGCTCCGCGACTGGACCCTCGACCTCCCACAGGACCAGGACCAGGACCTTGAACAGCGCGGAGCCAACTTCAAGCAACAAAGACATTTGTGTGGAGAGACAGGCGAAGGATTAGAACCTATGGGTGAAGGTCACTCCAGAAATAGTAGACTGTAACCTTGTTTTATCAACTGTCGCAGCCATTGATCCAAAGTAATCTTCAGCCATTTCGGCAATAAAATAGCCTCTTGTATTCTACAGTAGCAAGATAATAAAACCCCAGTAAGTCGAAGAGTGGTTTTCCGGCTGAAGGGGTTCAGGTTGGTGAAGGACCCGTGCAAGCCTTTTTCAGTACCACAACTTTTTGCTTGCTCAAGAACTGCTGAGGAACCTAAAGTTATTGCTGTTTTCTGCCAAATGGTGTGCATACCCCCAGAAATGTGTGATATGTGCTAAACTTCCTAGATGGGGAAGACAGTCCTAGTGCACTTGCTGTTAACCACCATTGCTTAAGCTTTTGCCTTTTCTCAAACTAGATGAAGTCCTTCAAAAGGTATGTGAGAAAATTGGGTTGGTACAGCTGAAAAAATACCTGTTGTATGCATCCATGAGTGTCTCCTCAGAATAACAGAAGACACCACTAAGTAAGCCACAGCATCGACATTTCCCAGACCCTTCTACATCATTTTGCATCCACGCTATCAGGCAATAATTTATTCAAGGGGTTTTTATGTGCCCTGCAGAAGATGTAACCTGCAACAAAGCATGTGTATAATGTGCCAGAAGGTAAATAGTATTCCTGTATGTCTTGTAATTCCAAGCTCCCAGATGCCATGATTTTTTATTCAAAAGAGTATAACTTATTTCTGACTCCTATACAATTAGTGCTTCCTTACCTGGTAGGATTTCTTAAGTCAAATATTTTCCTGGTTATTTCTCTGTGAAAGAACACAAATACTGTTGTTTCCTAAAAAGGTTTACAGTTAGCGTCTCAGCAACATTCCTGATCATTGCTGTATAATTACATAATGAACCAGCTCCGTGATAGCAGGTCCCTGTGGATTTTGAAAATTCACCTCAGGGCACATGTCTAGTCCACTTGCATCCCTCAGGGCTGATGAGTCTCAAAGGGAGGAGGCACAAAACCTGTATCTGAAGCATCAGAGGAATCCTATTATGAAGGATTTTACAACGTAATGCACCAAAATTCCATCACAAATGTTCTTGCATCCAGTGGAAATCTATTTCTGAAGCAATTTTGAAAAAGCTTAAAAAATGCTGCTCTTTATGTAATTCTTCGGCTCTTTTTTAAGAAAAAGACAGAATCTCATCATCTCCAGGGCTGCTCTGTGTTGAAGACAATACAAATGGGTCATTGGATATCTGAATCACTGGATTTGAAACTGTCTGTACACCAATTACAGCTTGGAACCGATTTAGGATGATCTACCAAAAGTGCTGACATCAGGACTGAAGTCAAAGCGTTAACAGTCAACACCACAGACTATGTCACAACCTGTTTGGCAGCGAACAAAGACATCTCAGAGGGAGGCAAGGCACAATTTTTGATCATAGCCACTTTAATTCCTTCAATCTGCAAGGAAGGAGTACCAGCACTTGGACTGGCTAAAGAGCAGGGAATGGCTCAGAAAATAGTTTTAAGGGTCATGCTCCCCATCGCTTTCATTTCTTATCCTGGTGCTTGTCAATTCTCATGTTTCCTGTGCTTGAAAGTTAGACATATTGACCTAGTAATTAATAAGAATCTGTTCTTTGATCTGAAATGCAAGCCTCAATGTGAGGACAAAATCCACATCACACCAAGTCCTTTATGGGGCATCTTGTCACTAACAGCTTAACCCAAAATGTCATAATCCTTTCCAAGATATACAGACATGAAAAATTAGGATCAATTGCAAAAATCTGCCTCCTTTAAATCTTTAGGATTAAATCACAAAGACTTGGGTAGCGACAATGTCAAATAATACAAATCTTTCCAAAATCCTTGAAAATTTTTGAAAACTGTTTTAAGTATTTACCTGATCCAAATATGCACCTGTTGATGGTGTGAAAAATAGGAACTGACATTAGCAGAACACCTGTCTTTGTATGGCAAGTCAGTACTGGTTGAGTAGCAAGAAACCCATGACAACGCTGGGCCGAATACAGAGAAACTGGTAATGGTGAGTGCTATGTCAAAAGTACCATATCAGCCTGGCTTCAAGTAATTTATCTGTAAAAGTTAATATCCCTTGGGAATATTTCTTCTTGAGATTTTATAACCCATACAGTAGTAGAAATGACCTTTGGATGACCGAAACGTTCTAGTTCACAAAACACTGCATATTGATTACCAAGATGCCATCTTAACTGATGTAAAAAACACTGTGATGAAATATTGTACATGCCTTTTATACTGTTATGAACGTTTGGTCAAAGAACAGTTCTGGAAATTAAACCTCTTAAGATAACATCTGGAAAAGCCAGAAGTCCAAGGTATGTCTTAAAGGTCCATAGTTAATTCTAAGGATGAGAAACAGGACAACTATGGCCTAACAAACTGAAAAAGGAAAACAACAAAAAAAAGTTTAGCCGTAAAATCAATTATACAATTTCTTGTATAATGTGCAGGGATGGTAAAACTCTATATAAAGTATTTCACTTCATAAGAAAACATACAATAGTCACAAGGGCAATCAGAAGCTTTTAGCTTACCTTATCACTGTCCAGAGTGTTCTGTGAGGTGTGTGAGGCAATGGAAATTGTGTCAGGCTGACTACTAGCATCCCCTTGGCTATCCATGTCCTCGCAATCTCTTAAAAAGAAACGTGAGACAAATGTGTAAGTAGAAAAATTAGAAGGCATGTCAAGAATGGGACAGCTCTAATGCTTTTAGGCCTTGATTACAGCGCAATAGTAAGAAAAGGTTTCTGACTTTTGGAAAGGCTCTTACTGTTTGTTGGGACATGAATATCCCTTCCATGGTAAATAAGCCTCTTCCACTTCCCTGAGTGCCGAACAACATGAACATCTCTTATTCAGATTTTTATTTTTCCCATGGTGTCACACTAATGGAGTGTGTGCGCAGAGGCCTAAGTGAGACCGAGAAAATACGAGGTCCAGGACTTGTTGTGTTACCTTGGACAGGCCCCCCCAAATGTGCCATCATAGAGGAGTACTTTCCCTGATCTGGGTTTAACACAAAGTGATAGTGAAAGGAGCATTACATTTTGCAAATTCTTAAGATAAACAGACATATTTATCTGTGTCAGTAAGAGTGTGGCCCACAAGCCCTTCTTGTGTAAAGTTCTGCTTTTATGTGTACCTCAGACCCTTGAGCTGACTGTGAGATGTTGGCCTGGTATATGCTGTCCACTAGTTATAGTGGGCACCTTGTACCAGTCCAAGCAACCCTTAATGATGATTAGGTTAAAGACAACCTTTATTGATAGCTATCCTAGTGGTAGCTATGGAGAGCAGCCTGCAGGCTAAGTCTCGAAGAAATATAAAGCAGCTTAGTTTACCAGATTATAACCTCCTGAATGACCAAATGAAAGGAGAACCACACAAGGTATATATAAAATATATGTATTTATTACTAAACACTCTCTACTAACCTCTTTATGAGATCAGAGAACAAGGCACACAATATTACAGTACTAGAACAACAGTAAATAGCACAATACAAAGCTGGCTCCAGGGGGAGACCGGACCATATACTAAGAAAGTGGTATAACAACCATGACTTGACTAGACACAGTGCCTAGAGCACGTAGAATCGCTGGGAACCCAAGGAACCAACCAAGGTAGTGACAAAGGGGACCCACCGTGGACATGTGTGGTGTGACAACACAGCCGCAAGCTCCGTACAATCCTATGAGAACGTCGCAGTTCGAATTTTAAGGATTAAGGACAATTGGGAGAGGACTTTGAGCAAACCCTTTCAAACTTAGAAGATTCTAAGGCCAGCACCCATAAGAGCACCGGCGTACTCGTGTTACCTAACCCAGGGAAGCCGGGTGCATAGGTGTCAATGGTGTCGGGAATCTTTGTCGTTTTCAATGGCGTGATGCTGCAAAGTGCTGCTGCCATGAAGTGAAATAGTGTCCGGTGTGATCCAAGCCTGGATCTGAGATGAGAAGAACCTGAAAGCAGAGGGGACAGAGTCTGGGTCAATTCAGGATGACCAAAGGCTGGGTAGACGAATGCCCACCGATGTTGGGTGCTTCTGGTGAGTTGAAGCAATGCTCGACTCTGCAGCCAAGGGGACCAGGAGATGTTGACGATGACCAAAATCCGAAGGTGAGCTGTCCCACGAAGGAAGTCGAGTGCTGGGGGGTCAGTGTTCGGATGGAACAGCAACAAGCCTTGGCAACTACAACCCAAGCGGTCAGAGGAAATCAGCATCGGTGAGGACCAGCAAGGTCCTGGGGACTCTCCAAGCAAAGGAGAGTCAGGGCACGTTTGGAGCAACCAGGAAAGCCCACGGAAAGTTAAAGTCACCTTCACAGGGACCCACAGGCCAACCGACCAGGGATAGCGAAGGGACCTCAAGAGGAATCACAAAATACCAGCCCACAGAACACTCGTGGAGTGTAGGACGGTAATATTCGGTGGAAACACTGTTCGGGGTCAGGACTACAAGTACCCCAAAGCACAGCCTCAGGGGTTGCCAGAATGCATATGCTGCGCAAAAGAGCACTGTGCACAGGGGATCGGGTTGCTCGGTCCCCACGAGGGATATAGGCCTCAGAATTGCTGAGAGCACAGATCAACCTCTGAGACCTCGGGAACCAACCTCCTATGTTGCAGAAATCTTCGGTGTCCTCAGGAGCTTTGGAGATTTAAACCGGTCAGATGCGTGGTGGTGCTTGCTTAGCAGGGGAGTAACTCCTTTACTCCAAGGGAGATTCTTCAGTCATCCAGCGTCGTGCAGATCGTCGAAGTATTTGGTTTCTGTAGCAGATTCAGTCCAGGTAAAATCTAAAGTTCTGTAGTCAGGGGTTCCTACTTTATACCCAAGGAAAGAGTGGGACAAACTCTGGGGACCCACCTATGGGAGGGTCAGGTGAGAGGGGTGGCTACACCCATATCCTTTGTCCAGTTTCGTGCCAGAGCAGGGGCCCATCACCCCTGCAACCGGTTTGAGCTGGACTATACACAGTGACACCAAATGTGCCCCCAGTGCAGACATCAAAGCACTCTTGGAGTGCACCCACCCAGCCCCAATACACTAAAGCCTATCTGGGAGGTGGTTACACCTCCCTGTGACAGGACACCTATTGTCAAGCCTTCCCCTGCCGGAGTTTCGTCCAGCAGCAGTAGGGCAGACTCGTGTCTGTGGCTGGCAGCATCCATCTTGTGATGGCAGGGTCGAGAAAGCTGATACCGGGTGTACCGGTGTTGTCATATTTCTCCCTCTAGGAGGGTGGAATCATACCTCCCCAGCCAGTTACTGATGGGGAGGTATGATTCCAAGGTGTTTGACACCAAACACGACATGTTTCCTTGCTGCCGTTTTAAAGTTAGCATTTACCGCAAGGTTATAATGCATTCAAGAGTATATGGTTGGCTGCATCACAGAACAACCCCGGAGAATAGATTCCGAAGGCTGCAGATGGGCTCTGCTCATGCATGAGTACCCTCTCACACAAAACCCAGCACCCTGTCATCAGGATTGATATGGCCTGCCATAGGGGTGACTGATAGCTTTATATGTGCAGTGATATAAGGTAGATATAGTAAACCTATATCTAAGTAAGGGGTGCATGCACCACCTTACACAGCCTGCAGTAGCAGACCTGTTGTGTCATGTTGAATCGTCTCCCAGGGGTGGCATAATACATGCTGAAGCCACTGAGAGGCCTATGGGGTACCTATGCCCTTGGTATATAGTATACCATATACTAGGGACTTATAAGGGTACCCCAGAATCCAATCTGGAGTGTACCTAAAGTACATGCAATCAATTTATAGGAGACAGCATCTAGGCTGGGGTCCTGGATAGCTGGATCCCAGCCAGACTAAGTCGAAAACAGAAGTGGGGTTAACTGTAAGAAGCAGATCCTACTCTACTACACTGACACTCTGTGTAAATGCCAAGTGCATGGTGATACAAGTGTGATACCAGAACTCTATGTGTGTACGAGTGACTATTGAAACCAGTGGGATTCTATTTTAGATACCCATGGTTTAGCATTTCACAAGTTGGAGGATAATTACAGTTTCCATACAGAGTTGAACCGTATTTCCTGTATTCCTTTGGCTGGGCTTCCAGACACTTAAGTGATGACAATGGAGACCTTGAGCAAGTCCATTGGGACTTAGTTAACAAGGGGCTGCTGATTAATTCCCATTAAGCACTGCCATTTGGGTAAGGTCATGGGTGAAATGTTTGGTTGTAGATAGATAGATAGATAGATAGATAGATAGATAGATAGATAGATAGATAGACAGACAGATAGATAGATAGATAGATAGATAGATAGATAGATAGATAGATAGATAGATAGATAGATAGATAGATAGATAGATAGATAGATAGATAGATAGATAGATAGATAGATAGATAGATAGGATAGATTTTTTTACTTGTTTCAGTCCGAAGGTCATACCAGTAAATTACAACAAACAAAAATTAAAAAGGAAAACATTACAATTTTCACCTACAAATATACAAACTTTTATTAGTTAAGACTTAAAAGTAATATGTCTAAACTGTTTGTTTAAAAGTTTAATGTCATAGGATGCATATAGTAATGAATTGGGCAAAGCAAAGGGCAAAGGGCGGACCTGTACACGCCCAGGGTCGGCTGGGCCACCCCTCTAAGGTTCACCTTTTTTTTCTTCAACTTTTATCAAATGTCACCCGACTATCAGTAATAATGAATTTGTTCAATTTACCTCTCAGTGAGTTCTTTCTAAAAGTTATACTGGGATTTCTGGCCAAAATATTATTGGATTCTGTCTGACAGCTGGCCACTGCCTCTGCCTCATCGGGACCACAAGATCCAGGTCCCAACAAGGCACAGAGTCGCCGTTGTCACCAGAAGCTCAAAGAAGTGCTATAAAAATCATTGTGGGCTCCCACAACGCAGTAAGCTTGTCTGTCTGACAGCCAGCCACTGTCTCTGCCTTATCGGGACCACAAAATCCAGGTCCCAACACGGCATGGAGCCACCGTCGTCACTAGAAGCACCAGGAGGCACCATGAAAATCATGGCAGGCTCCTGCGTTGCGGGACGTGCGCAGACTTGCCGGGCGATGCCTGGGCCAAAGGAGGGCCCGTCTGTGCCCGGAGGAGGCTGGGCTGGGCACAGATGATTATTTGGCAGCATTTAATTTTGTACAGGCCGTTCGGCAGTCAAGGGTCAACTAGTGTAGTTAAAGTGCATTGAGGACATTGGCCACTGGACATTGATGCAATCTTTGAAGACTTATGGACAGAGTGTTACGCTTATTATTATAATTGGCATCTTTGGGGCTAGAATGGGAAAGAGAAAATCCTTGGAGGGAGGCATGGGTGACGGTCAAAAAAAGAAGGGGAAAAAGAAAGGCCCAGGTCCTACTAATGATTCTGGGGGTGGTGTAATGGATAGAATAGACAGCATATTATCAGGATGTGAGGGCCTCTTGGACTCCTTACTCTCTGATACGACACTCAGGAATAGCACACAGTCGGTCCCACGTAGTGAACTATGTAAAGGGTATATACCAGATATGTTTAAAAAGCCAATCAGCATGATCCCTTCTTCCAAACTTTTGAGAGAACCCCAGGCAAGTGATATAGTAGAGGGTGCTCCCCAGCATCAATCAGATTCCTGGAAAACCCTGGCCATTTTTCCCTGTAGTAACAGGGTTTCTACCCTGCTAGACCATCCAGATTTATCCGCAACTCTTCCCCACAATATGACACAGGTATATAGTGCGGGCATGGAAGGTACAGAAAGTGACATATATTATAACGTCGGGGGTCCGATGAAACTGGTGAAGGCAGTAATAGCAGTATAGCACCTGATGTTAAGAGTTGAGCAACCAAGTAGGCTCACAGAGGACTAATTTCAAAGATTTCAAAGATCAGTTTCCACTTGGCTAATAGCCCTAATGAATGACTATATTGCCCTGACACTTCCTCACTACCAATTGGTGGAAAACCTTGTGAATTTTGATATTCGCACCAAACACCTCACCTGCTCTAACATTAGATTTAAATACAACCCCCCTGAGTTGGACACGTATTCCAGTTTGTCACCACTAAGGGAGGTAGATTGAAGGTTACCCTCACACGCTGGTGCCCCTATGGAACAAATAATACAAACATCAGCCAGCTATAGTGAAGATCTTGTAGAACCAACTCCATCACTAACTATGACAAGAAATACACCCACAACACTCCCTCATTGGCAGGAAGGAGGGACAGTAGAAAAAAAACCAACTAGAGGGAGTTAACAGGCAGATTACACCTCATTCCATCTCACCAAGGCTAGCCGTAATGTCATGGAACGTTTATTTTATGCGTTTTATATAGCGCAGACTTTACCCGAAGGTGTCAGAGTGCTTCACATTAGGAACATGGTTGGTGGACCCAATCCATTGTCCATGCTACTTAAATGACCACATCCCAGCTACCAGTGAGGAAAAGGTCGTCCATCGGGGTGGCTAACAATTTGGGTTCGCCAAGGCATTAGTTATAACATCCTGACCCAGAGCAATGACATCCTTGCAATTCGGCTGAGGTCTGGCCTGCAATGTAACATTGACATTTATAATGTCTATGCAAGAGGAACACCCAGGGGGAAGAAGTCAGACGTTTTAGCGGCTCTCAGCGATCTCCTAGACCTGCATTGCTTGGATTCCCTGGTGATGGTTGCGGGAAACTTTAACTCAACCTTTGAGGCTCTTGGAATTTAGGAATATGATCTCGCTGGAGAGGAAGATGCCAGGTGGAGCATTCCAAGATTGGAATTAACACCTATTAAGATGGTCAGAGGTGGCAATTCAACTTAAATCCATTTGTCTTGATAAAGGGCTATAGGCGGAAAATTGGAGAACAGTCTCAGACAGACACGGGGCGAACACATTTAACAATGGTCATATCGCAAGACAAATAGATTATTTATTAATCAACCTAAACCTATGGCATGACCTTCGGGATAGGATTGTGAGGGATCGCCTAGGAGTGATTATAATCCCCTATGCTCATCTCTAGACCTACAAGCGCAGAGGGAACTTACACAGCCAGTTAATGAACTCATCACTCTTTATTTGTTCCCCACAAACGATATGTGACGACTAAAATGGGCAAAGATATTAGAGAAGCCTAATTTGTTAGCCACTACTACTAAGGATATCGACCTTACGCTAGCCGAGCTAGAGGCCTGTTTTATTAACCCCGATTTCTCGGAGGCTATCATTGCCACTCAAAATACATTTTTCACCCATTTACGCTCTTATTTTTTAAAGCAATGTTGGGCTAAGAGCACTCTACAAAAGAAATATTGACAATGGTTTAATGAGGAATGCAGGATGGCAAGCAGAGTGCTGGGGGGAGCGATCAAAGCAGGGGACACAGGCATTGTATGGTTAACCAGGAGAAACTACAGGAGAACTCAAGAAAAGGCTAAGAAGCAATGAGACGAGTGTAGATGGCAGGATCTCAGACTGGCATGCACCAGCAATATTTCCAAACAGTTATGGAACATAGTCAAATGGGACAGGCAGGGGACAGCCATTACCGCCACAAAATCACGTAGCCCAGGACTAATGGGTCAGTGATTTTAAACCCCAATATGCAAGTGGGGTAGACGAGGGAGACCTCTTCGAGCAACCTCATTTGTATTATCAAGACACAGCCTTTATCCTGGGCGATATCTTTGCTGCCCTGGGGGCAGTTACTTGGGGGGGGGCACCAGGTCCAGATGTCGTTCTGGCGGACACCTTCCTCCAAGACAAGCCCAAGTGCGGCCAGTACATCGTACTACTGGCAAACGCAATCGCCCTAGGTGCTCCAGTCCCCAATTCCTGAAAAGGGGCCAAGATCATCCCTGTGTACAAAAAGGGGATAAATCCCTTCCAGGCAACTATAGGCCCATCACCCTATCACCCTAATAGACTCTGCAAAAGGTGATGGGTCGGTTGGTATAAAACTAGGTCCATAATTAGATCCCCAAGCAGGACATCCTATCACCACTACAGGCGGTTTTCATGACTACACTAGCACCATCGACCAGGTGTTTTGGTTCATATTAATACATTGGCAGACTGTGGTCTTACGCAAGGGCAGCTTGTATGCTGTCTTTGTTGACCTTAAGTCAGCATTTAATCTCGTTTCCCGCAGTAAACTTTGGGTAGTGTTGCAAGGGTGGGGATGCCACCAGAATTGCTTTCCCTTATTGCTCGCCTTCATTAGGGAAATTATGCCCAAATATGGTGGGGCACACAAGGAAAAGTCACCAACCCCTTCCCTATAGAGAAAAGAGTGCGCAATGGCGCCTACATTATTTTCCCATTTCATCAACAGAATATATAATATCAGCCCCCACAGATGCCCCAGTTTTAGCAGGTATAAAAATCCCTAGTTTAATGTTTGCTTACGACACATTAATTATCTCTAAAACCCCTAGCGGTCTTCAGTGAGCTTTGTTAAATTTTTGAGGAGTTTTGTCGCCTACGAGGTTTGGAAATTAACGTTCCTAAAACAAAATTAATGACCTTTAACCAACATAGAGCATTCAGAGGAGGCATACTCATGAATAATCAACCCCTGGAACAAGTTAGCGCATTTAATAATTTGGGGCTTATCTTGCAAAACAACATGAGATGGAATCATCAGCTAGACATGGCTGCCTTGAAACACCTGCAACTATCAGGTGCCTTACAAACTGAGTTTAATACCTCAATCACCAAGCCAGTTAGTCCAGTGTTGCAGATATATAGCATGGAAGTCGTAAGCTCTGCTCTATATGGGGTGGAGCTTTGGGCATACGAGAATCTCACCCAACTAACTGTTGCAGAAAATAGGTTCTTAAGAAAGATCACTAGCCTCCCTCACAGCACTCCAGTGCGCCCTTTGCTATACGATCTAGACAAAAAAGCACTGGCCGACATAGCTGTAACGAGGTAGGGATGCATACCCCTCGTGACTGGTGGAGTCCCTACCCCGCTGACCATGCACCGACTCCTTCTTTACAGTCTGAACGGTGGAAGGAAGGACGGAGCGGGCCAGACGACGAGGACAACAGTAGTGGCTCCTTTAATTGGGCGTATACTATGGAGGAGAAGGACCCGCCCTCGAAGGACGTCGGAGAGACCGGATTGGTCAAAAGACGGGAAGTGATGTACACCGGGTGTGTGAGCACCCCGGAGGAGAGACAGGCGGAAGCGAGCGGTACGGAGGAGAGTGGTGAAAGCGGAGGAGACGAGGAAAGAGGCATCCCAAAGGAACATCGCGGAGGAGACGGAGAGACGGAAGACGAAGGAAAGCCAGGAGGCCAACGACCCCATGGACCGCCGTGCCACACTCCCGAGGGAGGAGTGTGGCTGTCACAGGTACGGCGGCGTTGGGCAGCCTGGGTGGGGAGAAGGAGTGATCGAGTGTAAATATTGTACAAATCCCGGTTTGTTCCTACCCTTTGTAGTTTCCCTTCCCTTCCATAACCCTTTTCCTTCCCGGTACCTCACCTCCAACCCCCCCTGTTCACCGAGCACTGTACATCGATAAAGCACGTATCACTGGGGTTGCCCTCACCTCCCCTGGACCCTCTTGGTGCACCACCCATAGAGGACTGCGTACTAACGGCTTCCCTCTTTGTTGGTCTCTTGCATGTACCGGAGCCGGCGGTAGCTGGAATAACAACCGACCAACCCCCAACAAGAGAAGGAGAAGACCACCGCCACGGACCCAAGTGCGTTCGCCCGAGAGAGACGGACCCTGCGGAACAGAAAGACGTTGATGTCAAAACCCCCTAGACCAATAAAAATAAAACCATCTTTAACCCCACTACTTGGTATCACGGTCGACCCTACTCCCACGCCCACAATAGCCAGACTAGGTCCCATCCTATGCTGGCGAAGAATCTGGTGCAGGCCAGAACTAGCAACATATAGTTTAGTTTAGTTTAGTTTAAAGGAGCTTGTAAAGCGCCTGGTGACGCCTCCCGGCGTGTCCCCGCGCTGTGGAGAGAGTGAGTTTTGTGGAGCAGAAAGACCTATCACGGATTAAAAGAGGCAGGTTTTCAATTTCTTCCTAAAAGCGGTCTCATTCACCTCTACTCTGATGTCCATGGGCAGGAGGTTCCAGTGCTTCGCTGCCATTGTGCGGAAGGATCTGCCTCCCATTCTGGCCTTTTTAGGACAGGCAATTCTGAGCAGACCTGTACCTTTGGATCTAAGGGTTCTGTTCGGTTCATATAGCGCAGCCAGATCCGACATATAGGCAGGTGCCTTGTTATGGAGGATCTTGTGGCACCATAGCAGAGCTTTAAAGATGATCCTCTTCTTGATAGGCAACCAATGGAGAGTTGCCAGAGAGGGTCGTGAAGGGGCTCTGCGGGGCAGTCTTAATACTAAGCGTGCTGCCGAATTTTGTAGGACCTGTAATTTCTTTATATTTTTCTCTTAAGTTCCTAAGAGTAAAACATTCCCGTAATCAATCCGGGAAGTTATTAGTGCCTGCGTCATAGTCCGTCTGGAGTTGAGAGGCAGCAAGTCAAGGGTACGGTTAAGAGTCTTCATCACTCCGAAGCACTTGCCTACAGTTCTCTTTATATGGCTATCAAAAGATAGCTTATTATCAACCCAGACTCCTAAATTCTTCGCCTCTCTGCTGGGAGGGGGCAAAGGACCCAAACAGGTGGGCCACCATTCTTTAGTCCAATTGGTCTCATTACCTCCAATGATGATGACCTCTGTTTTGGTTCCGTTCAGTTTTAAACAGTGCTCTGTCATCCAAGAGGCCAGCCTATGCTGCAGGTTTCAAAGATATCATTATGGCAGACTGCTTCCATAAAATGAGATGGTTGCGGGAGCTCAGAGCCTCCATAGTCAGCGTTGGCATGTCCACAGTGTGGGAAAATCCAGCGAGTGCCCTATTCCCTTCAAAGGAGATCTTTAAGGGAAAATATTGGGAATTGGTATTACAGAACACACTTAGAAATAGGGTCACATCCTCACTGACGGGAGGGTTCTTAGAAGCTAAACCGGCCAAGTTTGGAGCTTTATTGGGACCTAATACTTAAACCACACGATCGGAAGTTGCACTTCCAATTTAGGGTGGGGTGGGTACCAATTACATCCTTTATAGCGAAATGGGCAGTGACAGGTAACAGCAGGAGTCCTTCTTGTCAGACCCAATCAGAGTTGCAGGCCCACCTATTGTTTGTCTGCCCAGCATATGCTGGCCCCTTGAACGTGGCTTATGCCAATTTGCAGGTTACTGGGTACCACAAAGAGTAGTGATGCGTTAAGAATATTGCACACAGATACAACAACCTGCATTGCCATTGCATAGCCAAGTTTCTGAGATGGACGTGGGTCATTAGATCACACACACTCCCTCCAAACTGATGAATCTTTATTGCTATACTTTGCACCCGTGTAAATGAAGTTGGCCATGTTTTTAACACACATTACATTAACAAATAGTATATTTTTATAGGTCTACAGCACTCGGTCAATAAGTGTACCAATTTTCCAAGCCTCATGAAATGTAACCGTTTTTATCTGTTTTATCTGTTTTAGTCTTTGTAATTGTACTGAATTTATTTAACTATTTCTCGTGACAGACCACATATATTTTTTATCAATGTCTTAAATCTGCCTTAATAACCAAATTTTACGCTAAGAAACATTTTTATCTTATGTATTGTGCTTTTATGATATAACTGTTGAATAAAGCTTTTTGGATTGGATTAGAATTAGGCTTTTACAATCCCAGGACGTTCTAACAGTTATTCCGTTCTAGGGATGACCGTTCTGGTTAGATGTAAAGAGCCACCTAAAGCTCTGAATAAGTCTTGTGGCATAACAACAGTGCCTCCCTGCACCACAATACAAGTTGGATTAAAAATAGTGGTTGGAGAATCTGCCTTCGGAACCCCATAGTGTGAGTGTAAGGAGTATAAAGTGTGCACCTGTCTCTTGACTACCCACATTGTATGTACACTTGCCAGTGCTGGCTGTGCTATTTGCCCAGTTTTTCGTGTATGACTACAATTCTAACATTCTAAATTTCAGATATAAGGTTTGTTTTGCCTGAGGGCCTAAGATACTCAGATACGGTTTATAAGAAATTTACAGTTTTATGGACAGGCATGATTGTAGTAGGTGCTTCCCCCATCTGAATCCCCTGGACATTTTTTTCAAAGTTATGGGTTGAAGAGATAGGGCTCGTCATGCAAATGCAAGAAAGCTGAAAGGACAGATAGGTAACCTTTAAAAATTATTACAGCAAGTCCTTTCTAAGCCAATGACAAATAGAACAGTAGAGCATCTGATAACTGTGTGTGCAGGGGTTGTATGTTCTCAGGAGAGCACCAGACCACAAACTTATCTCAGCGTCCTGCACAAATTAATTCTGTTGATGGATGCTTGGATGGTAAGATGATGCCAACCATTTATGGAGGAGGATCGTATGCGATCAATTGTTGTCACACAATCTCCACGCATGAAGGTGTAGATCGTGCAGGTTCAGATACAATGTAAGACCTGCTACAGAGAGAGAAGGTGTGCCTTAAATGGCAGCTAAACTGCAGGACATATGGTCATTGTTAGAAATTGAGTTTCTGGTTGGCAGAGGTATGAACCTTTCCAAGCAGGAACCACAATCCTATGTCAGGTTAAGTAACAACACACCCTAAATTATCCTGTGTGCTCCCTCTGATGGCTCTGATTTGAACAACACTTCAAACAACAGTCAAAACAGAACAGAAAGACTCCACACCAGGTTAGAACGAAAGAGCTTAATTTTATGAATAAAACGAATCCATAACAACAAAAATCCAACAAGTACAAGTCGAGATATACATTTTTAAAGAATAAATGTAAAATCGTGCTTAGAAGCAATAGGAGCTTAAAAGGGTTATCTTGTCGCGCTGGACCAGGGCAATGTCAAATGTTCAGGCTGACTGGAATGGAGCCGGATACAAGGACTCAGTTGAATGAATGAATGTAAGGAGTTTTCTAAAGCGCAACTTAGCCCAAGGGCGTCAAGGCGCATAAGCAGGTCAAGAAGAGAGAAGTAACCAGGGAAGATCTTACAGATACGCTTCAGAAAAAAGCCAGGTTTTGAATGCTCTGCGAAACAACGCAAGAGAGGGATGCATCAGGAGCTTAGGGGATAGGAAGTTCCACAATCTAGGCGCAGCCATGGAAAAAGTTCTACCTCCCCATTTGGCCTTTTTGAACTTAGGTACCTCAAGAAGATTTTTGCTAGAGGAGCGAAGAGATCGCCAGGGGGCGTACGGATGTATAAGTGACCTGAGACCCTCAACACCTGTGCCATAAAAGGCCCCATGGGCAAGACAAAGAATCTTAAAAGAAATCCTAGACTGAATTGGAAGCCAATGAAGGTTTTTACGGGCTGCCGAACTAGAGGCAAGCCTAGGGAGGTTAAGAACCATCTTTGCGGCCGCGTTCTGAACCATCTGGAGGCGATGAATAAGACTCTTATTAATGCCCACATAGAGGGCATTACAATAGTCCAGTCTCGAGGAGACTAATGCCACAGTGGCCAGTTTCCGGGCGTCAGGAGACAGGTAGTGAGCAATTTTTCTGAGAACCCTGATGATACCACAACAGGTGGACACGGTCCTACTGACCTGACAGTCAAAGGAAAGCGCGGGATCCATCAGAACCCCTAGATTCTTAGCAAACTGACGGGGGAGGGCAATCCCCGAGAGAGGCCGGCCACCAGTCGTTAGACCAGATATCCGGACTACTCCCGAAGATTAACACATCCGTCTTGTCCCCGTTCAGTTTCAGGAAGTTCTGAATCATCCACTGAGACACCTCCTCCATGCAGTTCCTGAAGTTCAGAGCAGAATCCTTCACAGGCTGCGAAAGAGAGACCATTATTTGGGTGTCGTCAGCGTATGAAAGTACTTCCAGCCCAAAAGATCTAACTATCCCGGCAAGAGGGGTTACACAGATATTAAATAATGTAGGGCTCAACGAGGAGCCCTGAGGGACCCCACAATGCACAGGCTTCGGAGTGGAGAGAAACTGGCCTAGCTTCACTCTCTGTTCTCTTTCGGAAAGGAAGGAAGACAAAAGGCTCAGGGCAGGGCTTCCAACCCCTATCTCCCTAAGGCGAGAGATCAGGATAGTGGGAGATAGGGTGTCAAAAGCCGCCATCAGGTCTAAAAGGACCAGGAGAGTGCTATGGCCCTTATCGACCTGGGAGCGGATGTTATTAACAACTGCCATTAGGGCGGTCTCAGTACTGTGAGATCTCCTGAAGTCTTGCTGGCAAATATCAAGGAGGGCCGAGTCCCCAAGAAAGGAGCTAAGATGTCGATTAAGATGGAATTCCAACATCTTAGCCGGGGCAGGGAGAAGTGAGATAGGGCGTAGATTTTTCAAGACCCCTGGGTCTAGAGTCGGCTTCTTAAGAAGGGGTTTAACAACCACCATCTTCCAAGAAGATGGAAATACTCCCTCCGAGATTGCAAAATTCATAACATTCATGAGGGGGAGAGTCACAACATCTCGGCAAGATTTAAGAACTTTAAGCGGGCAGGAATCCAAGGGGAGCCCGATTTTGTATTGTCCAAGAGTTGAGTAGTCAGCTCAGGGGTGAGTAAGGGAAAGGACAGGAGACTGGGGGGGGGGTCCAACAGATGAGCTCCAAACTCTAGAAAGAGCAGGAGTATCAGAGGAAATCATACCCTGATTTAATAATTCAAGAGAGCTATAGATATCCACGATCTTAGACTGGAAAAAGACCAAAATGTTATCACACAGCTCTTGAGATTCTACTATTGGATCGGCTCCCTGAGGGTAAGATAAGGAGTCTAATATTTTAAAAAGATCTCTAGGAGAATTGAGTGAAACAGTAATCTTGGAAAAATAATCTCTCTTTTCTTTTATGATAGCTAATTTGTAATCTTTTAGGTGGAGTTTATGAAGTTCCTTCTCAGAGGGATCCAACTTGGTCCTCCAGCGTCTCTCCTGTTTGCGACACCCTTTTCTCAGCAGCCTAAGTCTGTCCGAGAACCAGGAGGCTGAAGGGTTCTTTCTCGCAGAGTAATGCTTTTTAAAGGGGGCCAAGGTATCCAGAGCCCCTGAGAAAGTGCTTGCGAGTTCGAGAGCAGCAGAATCGGCACCCTGCAGTTCAGCAAGCGTGAGTTTGTTCAGTTAAGGAAAGAGGACCTCATTATTGATGACTTTAAGGTTCCTCCTAAGTTCCCACTTCTTAGCGTCCAGGGGAGAAGAGGATATGTCCAAAGCAGACAACTCTAATGGAACAGTCAGGCGATCGGACCATGCTAGAGGGACAGGGGAGCCACCTTCAACCTGAGATCATTAGAAAAGACTCCATCGAGTGTGTGCCCAGCCAGATGGGTGGGACCTACCACCCGTTGCGTCAGGTCACAAGAGCCCAGAGTATCCAATAGTGTCTTGGTATCTCTGGATTCCATGTTTTCCAGATGAAAGTTAAAATCGCCCAGAAGGGTGATATTAGCCCTCTCAACAAATGGCTCTAACAGCTTTATCATATCCTGACTAAAGGAAGATCTAGGGCCCGGCTGTCTATAGAACAGGAGGCCGGAGAAGGAGATGGAAGGAGTGGAGTTGATAGAAAAATAAAGAGCCTGAAAGGCGTCAGGAGTAGACAAGGCCTCAGTGCGATAGATAAGAGAATCTTTATATAAGATTCCTAAGACTCCTCCACGACGACCAATCCTATCCATTCTAGCAAGGGCATACCCAGTGGGAATGGCATCTACCAAATCAGGTCCGGAGGAATCAGACGCCCAGGTCTCTGTAATAAACACCCATGTGGGTTTCCTGGCAGAAACAAAGTCCCTAAAGGCAGTATTATTAGGTCTCGCCTATTCTATTCCGCAAGGAATGAATTGTGAGTCTAATGCCGCTAAACCACTACTTCAGGCCAAGGGCTCTCCTCCAGCGGATTTTGACCAGTTCACATGAATCACAATCACGTGACCTGCTCTCATGCACCGAGCCTTCCCCCTGGCAGCAGCATTTCACCTTTCACAGCCGCCAGGCCACATCAAAGGGTTCCGCTGCCCCGCCCCCTGCTTCGCGGCCATCTGTTCCCCAGCTCCAGCACCTCCCCGCACACAGCCTTACTCGGATTTTTTAGGTCTCGACCTCTGCCAATGCTTCTGGCATTGCAGATGACGAGACCTGCTCGAGCTTGCTGCAATTTGCTTCCCCGAGCCGCCTGCATCATCAGCCTCCCTCCCACAGGCATCTGTTGCTCGGCCTCACTTTTCCTCCCCCTAATTACATCCCACTTTCACGGCCACGAGGCTGTGAGCTTCACTTCAAAGCGATCTGATCCACCCCCTGCTGCACCCCATATGGTTTTGTTGTTGAAGCGCCTCCCCTCCCTCAGAGCGCACACCACCCCTGCAGCAGTAGTCCGCCTTACTACTTCGGCTTTTCCGATAATGCTAGTTTGTGCCTTTCTGCCCTCTGTTAGACTCGTTTTCCCCTTGTTTTAATATCCTATCCCATCCCTCTTTCACCCTCTCATTGCTGTCTCTTGCTCCCTCCCGTACCCCTGTGGCTGCTTGCCCTGTGCTTCTGTTAGCATCTTTGAACAGGCTGGTAAATCATTTTCCTATCTTGTTTCCTCTTCCGTCCTCCAATCACCCCTCACACTGTCGCTTTCTCCCTCCCACGCCCCGTGGCTGCTTGTTTTATCTAAATTCTAAAGCGGTCTTATTTCCACCTTACGGATACCGTACTTTTGCTACTGCTGAAGTTGGTCTACTGGAGACTCCCGGACTTGGTCAGTCGCACTCTTGCTGCAGTCAGCAGGCACTAAGGCAGCCACAAAGCGCCTTACAGTCTGCCATCACAGTGCGTCGCATAGTCGTGGGAGCGTGTGAACAGTTAGTAAGCAAGTGGAAATGCAGAGGAGACGTGTTTCAGGAACTAGATTGTGGACATACATCAGAACTAATCCTGGTGTCTTCCTACACATAACGTGGGCAAATGACTTCTTCTCCATATACCACGGTACCCCCTATTTGTACAGGGCTCAGAAATAGGTTGCCCTAGCATTAAGTGTTATGTAAAAAATCAATAGTGATATTGTCTAGAACTCTAATTTTAAAAGCATGTGCTTTTATTCTATGAATGGCGGCACACTTTTGGTCAAGGCAGTGCAAAATCACTGGTTTGCACAGGCACTCAGGTCACCACCTGGTTACAGGAACGGACTTGCCACTATGAAAAAAAAACAATTGTTACCACATGTGGTAAATAAGCATGATCAGCCATTTTGGTTGCAGACACAGGAATGTGTATCGAGGGGCAGTGCAAGTGCATGTAGGTGCTCACAGCGTCTTCTAGGCATCCAATACTTCATTTAACTCTTGTTATAGACTTAGACAGAGAGGACTCTGACTACCCTAATAGCAATGACAGGGCTAGTAATTACAGAGTTGTTGAACATCTGCCTCCTGAGTGACATCTTTACTGCACTACACACACATACGCCTCTTGATAATATTAAGGAACTGTATATATTTTTCTACAGCCGCGCAGCACCAATGCTTGTTTCTTTTCGCTTCTTTTGCGCACCACTCACGTGCTCACTGAAACACCTTTATAGTACCGCACATAAATATAAATTTTCGATCAACCAGTTAACTGACGTTTTTTTCGAACATCACAGAACTTCATCAATGTTCGTCAAGATGGGAGGGGGCAATTCTCTGAGCATGGGAATGCTTCATAACGTGAGACAAAAGTGCCTGCACGTAAGATTACAATCCTTCTTGCAAGTTGCCAGGCAGTCTTTCTCCTTTTCGTAAAGAGATGGTCATCCGTTAAACTGCATCCGCCCTCATGACGCAGCAAAGCGCGAAGGCTTGAGTAATTTAAACATGTGAATGTGAGGCAGTAAAGTTTTACTGTATTTAATGTTACACTTTCTTCAAAGTAGAAACTGGTGCTCAGTAAAGTGCTTTGAACGGAATATATGGTGCTTTTTTTTACGCGTCTCTTACGCAATAGGACATGCTCATATTTTCCTGTCTTCTTTGGGAACATTTTCTTGCTCTAAATAACGGAGTAGCAACCAACGACTGGAATGATAGCCGGAATAAGTTAACACGGGCACATGACTCAGTGTGCAAAAGATTGTCCCTTTATAAATAGTGGAGTACAGTAACGCAGCAAGCGA
The DNA here is from genome assembly GCF_964263255.1 of Lissotriton vulgaris. Classification (NCBI taxonomy): domain Eukaryota; kingdom Metazoa; phylum Chordata; class Amphibia; order Caudata; family Salamandridae; genus Lissotriton; species Lissotriton vulgaris. Next base: position 1,080,539,060 of record NC_141691.1, on the reverse strand, counting down.
GCTACCGAAGAGAAAAGCCCCAGCTCGATAAAGTAATTATTCAAGCATTTTACTTATAAGCCCCACAGGGCGACAACTGTCTTATCGTCTGTGCCTGCACGGCTTTGCAACTAGCGACTGAAAATATCACCTTTAACTTTTGTGTAAATATAGTCAGCCGGGCCACTGCGGACTGTGAAAGTCGTACATCTCTCTGTCAGTGAGTCAGAGATTAGTGAAGCAGATAAGGACACTGCAAGGAATTGGACAACGTTGAGTTACTTCAAAGGAGCACTGCAAACCACTGAAAGGGTGATATGCATTTGTAGAAGACGACTGCAACAAGCCACTTGTTTTTCAGTGCTTCTCTCTGCCCCAGGACCTTTCCGTTCTCATCTTAATTCCTTCACTTGCATGATAACCCCTTACGGGCAGCATAAAGTGTCCATTGAACGAGTTTATTTTACTTATATTAGCGCATAATCCGAACTTTATTGCTTTTAGGCGCTAAGGAATCAAGAAGTGACATGTTCATATGGATATTTATGAAGCTAGATATTTTCACCTTCTCAAAACTATTATTTTTTTTACAATACTTTCAATTATGTGTCTTCCGAAACCACAGCTAGTTGTGCCTTTCTGCCCTCTGTTAGACTCGTTTTTTGTGCACTTCTGCCCTCAGTTAGACTCGTTTTCCCTTGTTTTTCTGCCCTTCTGCCTTCTGTTAGACTCGTTTTTTGTGCCTTTTTCTGCCCTCTGCATCACCACATCATCACTCAGCGCTACCCCAGCATCACTCAGCATCACCACATTATCACTCAGCATCACCACATTATCACTCAGCATCACCACATTATCACTCAGCACCACCACATTATCACTCAGCACCACCACATTATCACTCAGCACCACCACATTATCAATTAGCACCACCACAGCAGCACTACAGCACCACTCAGCACCACCCAGGACCACCACAGCACTTCTCAGCACCACCACATCACTCAGCAGCACCACAGCACCAGTCAGCACCACCACAGCACCACTCAGCACCACCACAGCATCACACAGCACCAACACTGCACCACTCAGCACTACCACAGCATCACTCAGCGCCACCCCAGCATCACTAAGCACCACACCGGCATCACTCAGCACCACCACAGCACCACTCAGCACCACCACATTATCACTCAGCACAACAGCACAACTCAGCACCACCACAGCATCACTCAGCACCACCACGGCACCACTCAGCACCACCACGGCACCACTCAGCGGCACCACTCAGCACCACCACAGCATCACTCAGCACCACCACAGCATCACTCAGCACCACCACAGCATCACTCAGCACCACCACAGCACCACTCAGCACCACCACAGCATCACTCAGCACCAACACTGCACCACTCAGCGCCACCACAGCATCACTCAGCGCCACCACAGCACCACCACAGCATCACTCAGCACCACCACAGCATCACTCAGCACCACCACAGCATCACTCAACACCACCACAGCATCACTCAACACCACCACAGCACCACTCAACACCCCCACAGCACCACCACAGCATCACTCAGCACCACCACAGCATCACTCAACACCACCACAGCACCACTCATCACCGCCACAGCACCACTCATCACCGCCACACCACCACTCATCACCGCCACACCACCACTCATCACCGCCACACCACCACTCATCACCGCCACACCACCACTCATCACCGCCACACCACCACTCATCACCGCCACACCACCACTCATCACCGCCACACCACCACTCCGCACCACAACAGCACCACTCTGCACCACCAGAGCACCACTCAGCACCACCACAGCATCCCTCAGCACCACAACTACACCACTCAGCACCACACCAGCATCACTCAGCACCACACCAGCATCACTCAGCACCACCACAACATCACTCAGCACCACCACAGCATCACTCAACACCACAACAGCACCACTCAGCTCCCCCACAGCACCACTCAGCACCGCCACAGCACCACTCAGCACCGCCACAGCACCACTCCGCACCACCACAGCACCACTCAGCGCCACCCCAGCATCAATCAGCACCACACCAGCATCAATCAGCATCACACCAGCATCACTCAGCACCACACCAGCATCACTCAGCACCACACCAGCATCACTCAGCACCACACCAGCATCACTCAGCACCACACCAGCATCACTCAGCACCACCACAGCACCACTCAGCACCACCATATTATCACTCAGCACCACCACAGCACCACTCAGCACCACCACAGCATCACTCAGCACCACCACAGCATCACTCAGCACTACCACAGCATCACTCAGCACTACCACAGCATCACTCAGCACCACCACAGCATCACTCAGCACCACCACAGCACCACTCAGCACCACCACAGCACCACTCAGCACCACCACATTATCACTCAGCACCACCACAGCACCACTCAGCACCACCACAGCGCCACTCAGCACCACCACAGCGCCACTCAGCACCACCACATTATCACTCAGCACCACCACATTATCACTCAACACCACCACAGCACCACTCAGCACCACCAAATCACTCAGCACCACCACATTATCATTCAGCACCACCACATTATCACTCAACACCACCACATTATCACTCAGCTCCACCACATTATCACTCAGCACCACCACAGCACCACTCAGCACCACCACAGCACCATGACATTATCACTCAGCACCACCACATTATCACTCAGCACCACCACATTATCACTCAGCACCACCACATTACCACTCAGCACCACCACATTATCACTCAGCACCACCACAGCATCACTCAGCACCACCACAGCATCACTCAGCACCACTCAGCACCACCACAGCACCACTCAGCAGCATCACTCAGCATCACCACAGCACCACTCAGCACCACCACAGCACCACTCAGCACCACCACAGCACAATAGCTAAATTAATAGCTTTGTCATTTACAATGCTATTAATTTAGCTATTTTCAAAACCAACACATAAATAAAAAAAATTGTCATTTACAATAACAATAGCTCAAACTTTCCTAACGCGAGACCTATTGCATTGCAAATGCTTGTTTTTTATTAGAGACCTAGCGTTGATAAGGAAACCTCTTTCCGTGATTGTATTCGGAGCGGGCTTAGGAACAACTAAACTAGGCGGTACCAGCCGGAAATTACCATCTCTTTTAGTTGGGTCCGCTGAACTAAAGAATCTTCATCCGAGATGCGTTGTAGTCGACGAAGATGCAAGGTGCAGCCAATGAGATGAGTCTGTGTCGAGCCACGCAGTGGACACGATGCATCGATTTTCTCCACGGAACTGGATCAATGCGTCTGTTTCAAGTGCAAAGTGCTGATTCAAAATGTGAAGCAAGGCAGCTGCTCCCGCAGTAGGCAATGCGTCATATCAGGAGGCGATGCACTAGTTCCGAAAGAGGGGGGTAGGGTCCACTCCACCCAACAATGGTTCTGACTCATGCAAATGTGAAGATGCACCGGTTCTAATGAGGATGCATGGGTTCTAGACGTAGAAGCACCTTTGGGCTCACTTTCAAGGGTCCAGGACTGTGGCAGCACCACTTGGCAAGTCAGCTTGTAGAGTGTAGATGCAGGTAAGGCAAGGCAAGAGTTCAGCAAAGCAGCAGTCCTTTTATCAGAAAGCAGTTTTTTTGTGGCAGAGTTGTCACAGAAGTTTACTTAAGTTATGGTGTCAGAGGTCCAGTACTTATGCCCAGTTTTGCCTTTGAAGTGGGGGAGACTTAAAAGAAAGCTATGAAGTGCATAGAGGTCCTCCATTTCTGCCTGGCTTCAGATTAACTACAGGGGGGTATGTGGCTCTTTGTGTCTGGAGAGGACACATCCTATCCAGGTAAAAGTGTGAGGATGTGCCTGGCTCATACCACCTATCATGCAGGAGGGCCCATTGAGACAAACCTAAGCTTCCTTTGTGTGTGGCTGTCTAGAGGGAATACACCAAGCCCAGCTGTCACTCAGCCCAGACTGAACAAACACAGGCAGCAGGTACCAAATGGCTAAAGTAAACGCCAACGTTCTAAGAGCGGCATTAGCTAAACTGTAAATTAAGATCCATCTTTACCATAAGTTGAGATTTTAAAGTCCAGTGACAGCAAACTTGAAAAGTCTATCTCTTCAAAATTGGTAATTACACTTAAAAGATGTAATAAGGTAATTCCAATGTTAACCTATGGGAGATATAGGCCTTGCCTAAGTGAAAAATGAAATGGGTCGTTTTTCACTACTAAAGCATGTAAATCTTAAAAGTACATGCCCTGCCTTTGAAATACATTGCACCTTGCCCTGCGAGTAATACAGGGCCTACCTTTAGGGCAACTTATATGTATAAAAAGGGAACGTTTAGGCCTGGCAAAAGGTTTGACAATCCCAACATCTGGCACAGGAAAGGTGCCTGAAGCTCTGGAGGCCTTCAGACTGTCTTAATCAAATCATGCCATCCACTGTTGAGAGAGCACTAATTAGTTCAAGAGAAAAGAATGCATTTTACCTGTAACTAAAGTCTCCGGAGCCAATGGCGGAAAGCCTAGAACTTGAATGTTGGATGTTCTCTATTCAATATATTTCCAAATCTATTTTTGGGAATGAGTGCAACATTTGACATTGCAATTCTTGAAATCCTCGTGTTCCCAAACCACTATCACCACATCCACTGAATTACCTTCCGGTCAAAGTGTGCCATTCAACTGCTTCACCGGTTTGAGTTTAAAAACTTTAGTCTCTATTCTCTAGTGGCAGGATTCCACCGCTAAGATATAAATTTGTACTTAATCCAATTTTTGAGGACACTCTTAAACATGTCATTTATTTTCTCAGCTGTGCCATTTTCTTGCACATCTACCTGAGGAAAAATCATCTTTCCCTCCCTTCTTCTGCTTATTTAGCATTCTGTACTAGCTGCAGCACCCTTGTGCTAATATGATGCCACAGCTGGGCCTTACCTTGTGCCCTTTAGCATGTACTGGCTTCTCATGGGGCTAACATCCTTACCAAGTACACCTGCTGACACACTGGTATCTGGCGTGCACAGTGCCACCATTTAGCTAATGCTCTCTATTGCCTTTGAGAGGCATTCTTGCAGCTTTACAAATGTGGCTGTGTGTTTGACCCATAGGATTACAGGGGTGGGTTAGTGGCACCAGAGTTGGATTTTTGATGCAGCTCTCATGGGAGTTTTATGACCCAGTTGTCCAACTATTTATTGCTACGAGCATCGGCGGGGGTTACTTCTAAGCTGTTTTTTGGGTAGGGTTGCGCTACAGAAATACTAAAACTAAAGCTACTCAGCAGTCTGCCGGTTCCTTCTTCAACAGTGCCTGTCCCAAAATGGTCCAAGCAACTCAGGGGATTTCCAGGCGTCAGGATGCAGGTTTAGACGGAGCGCATGAAGAGAGCAGTCACAGCACTCTCCACTGCTAGAAGAATTATTTTAGAATAAGTGAGTTTCAAAGCTCTCAACAATCGTCGGCTTGTGTTCAGGTTACAAAAATGGCTATATTACACGTATTTACATGTAGAGACAAACTTAAATCTTAAGATTTTTTTCTCAATTTATCATTTTCCTTGAAGGCCTCAAGTTAGAATCATATCACCCCTATATTAATCGGAAAACATAAAACATCACTTTGCAGAAAAGATCCAGAGACCTGACAAATGCAAGCACTAAAGGGCATGCCACAAGAATTGTCAACATCCCAGTGTCAAGGTTTAGTCCCGTATGACAAGCAGTAAACCAAAAGCCAGGGACTTTTAATCCTTTGCCTTGCTATAGTTACTCACTCATCTCATCAGTCCTGGGAAGTGAAATACGTTAACACTTCAGGAACTGAGTTTACCACTAATGAAGGGTGTACCCAGTACAGAAAAAGGGTGGAAGCATACTATACCTGCAATCAAGTGCTTGTGGGGCATGGGGTGCAGTGATCACAAGGAACAGAGGCATATTTAATAGAAAAAAGTCTATATTAAATAACACTGAGTCAGCGACATTCAACAAAACTTGTATTTGAATATTACCTTTACCTAGGAATTAGGGGATTTTGCAACCAGGATTGTTTTTGAAAGTTAGTGGCAAATGAAAAAGGGCTAAGGATTCTTCAGTCAAGCAGGTTGAAAAGCATTTAGAAGTATGTTTTTATGCATGCCTCATTTCCCTAATTACAAATCTTTGGAAGTCGCTGAAGTTCTTCATTTAACACTCTAATCTATATTTTCATCATTCCAATGTAGCACTTTTAATTTTCCTACAAGTACACAGAAATTAGACATTGTGTACAATACTTCCTTGTGCTTTGATACCTCAATTAGCACACCTTCCAACTATCAAAATGCTGCTAGTTTAACATACTTTGAAACTCCTACATGTTAGGAATCTAGTCACAGTATTTCACAAGCTCAAAAGTGCATGAGTAAGCCTTTGAATCATTGCTGTCATTGGCCAGATGCTGGGAAAATCGCAGTAGTCTTGGTTATATTCAGCTAAACAGTGACAATGTAGTTGCTCTGGAGGTGTCCTGTGTACACTTTTTTTTTAATTGTCTCCTTGGCACCTGATGCTCAGCTATAAAGTACAACTTCTGCTTTTTATAACACCATATATTACCGCAATATTATGATTAGGTTTTATTATTACAAACAATGTGAGGAATGGGAAGCTTGAATTAAGCAATGAAATCAGCGCTATCCCTCATGAGGGAGCGTCTCCAAGTTGCACTCCAAAAGTGAAGTTTCCGAAATTTTCTCAAAGCGTAATAATGAGGTTTTCATAAATTCCTTTAATTCTTTTCATATCTTGATACTATTATTTACATAGTATATATCACATTTATGATTCTGTTAGCATTTCTGCCCAATGCATTTTGGGCTTAACTCTTCGTCAGGGGACTTTTTCTGAAAACTTAAGTTTATAACATACAGTCAGGTACAGGAAAAATCACACTGTTTTATCAAAACAATTGGTCAATTGTGTGCCAAAAAACGGTTGTTGAATCAATGGCAGTTTGAAATAACATGCCATAAGTGAAAATCTTCACAGTAAATGCCTGTTAACTGCTTAGAAGTGAACAGACGAAAGGGCACCATGGGTGCAAAAATAAATAGATAGATTAAAATGATGAAAAGTATGGTGCAGGGAAATTATTAATAACAATAAAGTTCCAGTCTTGGGGAAGTGTAAGCGCCAGAAAGGGTATAGGGAGCTGCAAACAGAGGTGAGACTGCCATACTGGTAGTTATGCCCTTGTTTGCAATGAATTTGACAGCCATTGAATGTTCACATTCCGAACTATTTCAGTCTGCTTTAATTGCAATATATGTTTACATATAGAAAAGAGGGGCATAGCTGCTCACCTTCTTTGTCCTTTGTATTTGGTGGCTGCAGCAGTTTTAAGGATGTGAATTGGTTCTTTTAATGCACCTTTTAGATGAATAGTTCTCTCCTGGATAACCTCCCGGATGTGCTTGATCCAGTCTTGTTTATTTTCAATATTACAGGCCTACAAACAAACAAAAAATCAAGATAATAGGATGTTGCTTCATTTAGCAATAAAGAGCAGTGTATATGCCTGTAAAGTTTCCTTATAATTCTATGTTTTCTTTATTTTCACATGGATTCACAGTCAGAGTAATTCCCAAACAAAGATATATTACCTACTTAGCTCTCGTTTATTATGCGTGAGTTGAATATCAGCCATTGCACCTGTACAAAGACTCATATTTTTGTGGTTGCCCTAAAGACAACTGCAGCCGTTTTTAGCAGACAAAATTCTAACCAAGCCTATAATCTATACTTAAAGTCCCTTACAAGACTGAGTTGCTTCTTCGTCTATTCCAATCCCTGGCTCCTGATTCAATGAATTTCCTCACTATTTGTGTAGTTGTCCCGCCCCTGCAGAATGTGAGGTTCATCATTGTTTTTGAATGATTAAACGTATCCTTCCATTGCTGTTGCCAGGAAACTAATTTGTTGGGTAGCAGTTCTGATTAGCACTTGATGGGAGTGAATTTCCTTCTCTCTCTTTTTGCTCATCTCTTTCCCTCCTCACACACTCCCTCCATGTGCTCCCTTACCGTCCACCAGCCCTCCTCTTCAGCCTTAGTTCTCTAGCCCCTCTCCCTCCAACCACCAAGAACTGCTGCTGTGCCCTAACATCAAGCACTGTTCCAGCTCAGTGTCTCTCTTTCTAAGCCCCCTCTGCCACCTTCTTTCTGGCTGCCAAGGCGAAACACCCATGCCCAATTTTGTCTTTGCCAATGCTCGAAAAACTGTACCAGTGTTGGCAAAGTTAGTAGTAGCGATCAGCAACCTTGATACCCACTACTGGATTTGCCACCGCTAGAAATGCAATTTTAATTTTCTATATTTTCAAGATGACTACCCTGTTGTATTCACAAGCAACTTGTCAGTCACCTTGGAAGTAAAAACAGAACATTCCTACATTGCGGACACCTCTACTGGTTTTTCAAGTGTATTTTGGCAAAACCAATACCTGCAACAACAGGCAGTGGCAAAACAATATTTTTTTATTGCTTAGACTAAATGTATACAGCTACTTTCATATATCGATAATCAGAAAAAAACTCTTTGTCAAGTAATATCAAAGTCCCCTGCAATGTTTGCAACAAAACCTACTTCCTGTTTCAATTTAGTAGCACAGGACATGTCATGCCATGGCGACATTGAAAAGGGCGAGAAAGTGCCCACTAATCATTGCATAGCTGGAGGGGACACAATATGGTTCATGTCGGTAGAATGACTCCGCTATCTACACATTACAGACAAAGCATTTTGCAGTGAGGGCTGCTCCCGGGAAGCAGGATTGGGGAGAGGGTTTTATAAAAGAAAAAAAAAAAAGAAGATCACTTACCTGCATATTCTCCACCAGGCTGTACAAAACAGCCGGTGGAGAACATGCAAAGTTGTGCAAGACGGCCAGCCAAATAGGCATACACACTTAAGAGAGTGCCACCACTCCTCGCCTCTGCTCTGCTCTGACCTGCCCTGCCCTGCCCCACCCTGCAAAACTTCTTCAGCAAGGAAAAATAAAATAATAACATTGCGTTATCTGTCTCAAAGCAACGTCCTCGCTGTTCTGACGCCTCGCTACCTTGCTGGATCTCCGTGTGCTGCAGCCTGCCCTCCCGCCTCCCGCTGCCCGACTCCATTGACAACTAGGAGTAAAGTGGTGGCCGAGTGGAGCGTGGTCGAGTGGGTCTGGACTACAGTACCCAGAAGCCCAAGCGACGCACGCCGCGTCACCTGCGCGCCTGGAGGCGCTGAAATAGCGCATCACCCCGGTCGAGGGGGGGAACCTGTCTCAAAGCAACGTCCTCGCTGTTCTGACGCCTCGCTACCTTGCTGGATCTCCGTGTGCTGCAGCCTGCCCTCCCGCCTCCCGCTGCCCGACTCCATTGACAACTAGGAGTAAAGTGGTGGCCGAGTGGAGCGTGGTCGAGTGGGTCTGGACTACAGTACCCAGAAGCCCAAGCGGCGCACGCCGCGTCACCTGCGCGCCTGGAGGCGCTGAAATAGCGCATCACCCCGGTCGAGGGGGGGAACCTGTCTCAAAGCAACGTCCTCGCTGTTCTGACGCCTCGCTACCTTGCTGGATCTCCGTGTGCTGCAGCCTGCCCTCCTGCCTCCCGCTGCCCTACTCCATTGACAACTAGGAGTAAAGTGGTGGCCGAGTGGAGCGTGGTCGAGTGGGTCTGGACTACAGTACCCAGAAGCCCAAGCGGCGCACGCCGCGTCACCTGCGCGCCTGGAGGCGCTGAAATAGCGCATCACCCCGGTCGAGGTGGGGAACCTGTCTCAAAGCAACGTCCTCGCTGTTCTGACGCCTCGCTACCTTGCTGGATCTCCGTGTGCTGCAGCCTGCCCTCCCGCCTCCCGCTGCCCGACTCCATTGACAACTAGGAGTAAAGTGGTGGCCGAGTGGAGCGTGGTCGAGTGGGTCTGGACTACAGTACCCAGAAGCCCAAGCGGCGCACGCCGCGTCACCTGCGCGCCTGGAGGCGCTGAAATAGCGCATCACCCCGGTCGAGGTGGGGAACCTGTCTCAAAGCAACGTCCTCGCTGTTCTGACGCCTCGCTACCTTGCTGGATCTCCGTGTGCTGCAGCCTGCCCTCCCGCCTCCCGCTGCCCGACTCCATTGACAACTAGGAGTAAAGTGGTGGCCGAGTGGAGCGTGGTCGAGTGGGTCTGGACTACAGTACCCAGAAGCCCAAGCGGCGCACGCCGCGTCACCTGCGCGCCTGGAGGCGCTGAAATAGCGCATCACCCCGGTCGAGGGGGGGAACCTGTCTCAAAGCAACGTCCTCGCTGTTCTGACGCCTCGCTACCTTGCTGGATCTCCGTGTGCTGCAGCCTGCCCTCCCGCCTCCCGCTGCCCGACTCCATTGACAACTAGGAGTAAAGTGGTGGCCGAGTGGAGCATGGTCGAGTGGGTCTGGACTACAGTACCCAGAAGCCCAAGCGGCGCACGCCGCGTCACCTGCGCGCCTGGAGGCGCTGAAATAGCGCATCACCCCGGTCGAGGGGGGGAACCTGTCTCAAAGCAACGTCCTCGCTGTTCTGACGCCTCGCTACCTTGCTGGATCTCCGTGTGCTGCAGCCTGCCCTCCCGCCTCCCGCTGCCCGACTCCATTGACAACTAGGAGTAGAGTGGTGGCCGAGTGGAGCGTGGTCGAGTGGGTCTGGACTACAGTACCCAGAAGCCCAAGCGGCGCACGCCACGTCACCTGCGCGCCTGGAGGCGCTGAAATAGCGCATCACCCCGGTCGAGGGGGGGAACCTGTCTCAAAGCAACGTCCTCGCTGTTCTGACGCCTCGCTACCTTGCTGGATCTCCGTGTGCTGCAGCCTGCCCTCCCGCCTCCCGCTGCCCGACTCCATTGACAACTAGGAGTAAAGTGGTGGCCGAGTGGAGCGTGGTCGAGTGGGTCTGGACTACAGTACCCAGAAGCCCAAGCGGCGCACGCAGCGTCACCTGCGCGCCTGGAGGCGCTGAAATAGCGCATCACCCCGGTCGAGGGGGGGAACCTGTCTCAAAGCAACGTCCTCGCTGTTCTGACGCCTCGCTACCTTGCTGGATCTCCGTGTGCTGCAGCCTGCCCTCCCGCCTCCCGCTGCCCGACTCCATTGACAACTAGGAGTAAAGTGGTGGCCGAGTGGAGCGTGGTCGAGTGGGTCTGGACTACAGTACCCAGAAGCCCAAGCGGCGCACGCCGCGTCACCTGCGCGCCTGGAGGCGCTGAAATAGCGCATCACCCCGGTCGAGGGGGGAACCTGTCTCAAAGCAACGTCCTCGCTGTTCTGATGCCTCGCTACCTTGCTGGATCTCCGTGTGCTGCAGCCTGCCCTCCCGCCTCCCGCTGCCCGACTCCATTGACAACTAGGAGTAAAGTGGTGGCCGAGTGGAGCGTGGTCGAGTGGGTCGGACTACAGTACCCAGAAGCCCAAGCGGCGCACGCCGCGTCACCTGCGCGCCTGGAGGCGCTGAAATAGCGCATCACCCCGGTCGAGGGGGGGAACCTGTCTCAAAGCAACGTCCTCGCTGTTCTGACGCCTCGCTACCTTGCTGGATCTCCGTGTGCTGCAGCCTGCCCTCCTGCCTCCCGCTGCCCGACTCCATTGACAACTAGGAGTAAAGTGGTGGCCGAGTGGAGAGTGGTCGAGTGGGTCTGGACTACAGTACCCAGAAGCCCAAGCGGCGCACGCCGCGTCACCTGCGCGCCTGGAGGCGCTGAAATAGCGCATCACCCCGGTCGAGGTGGGGAACCTGTCTCAAAGCAACGTCCTCGCTGTTCTGACGCCTCGCTACCTTGCTGGATCTCCGTGTGCTGCAGCCTGCCCTCCCGCCTCCCGCTGCCCGACTCCATTGACAACTAGGAGTAAAGTGGTGGCCGAGTGGAGCGTGGTCGAGTGGGTCTGGACTACAGTACCCAGAAGCCCAAGCGGCGCACGCCGCGTCACCTGCGCGCCTGGAGGCGCTGAAATAGCGCATCACCCCGGTCGAGGGGGGGAACCTGTCTCAAAGCAACGTCCTCGCTGTTCTGACGCCTCGCTACCTTGCTGGATCTCCGTGTGCTGCAGCCTGCCCTCCCGCCTCCCGCTGCCCGACTCCATTGACAACTAGGAGTAAAGTGGTGGCCGAGTGGAGCGTGGTCGAGTGGGTCTGGACTACAGTACCCAGAAGCCCAAGCGGCGCACGCCGCGTCACCTGCGCGCCTGGAGGCGCTGAAATAGCGCATCACCCCGGTCGAGGGGGGGAACCTGTCTCAAAGCAACGTCCTCGCTGTTCTGACGCCTCGCTACCTTGCTGGATCTCCGTGTGCTGCAGCCTGCCCTCCCGCCTCCCGCTGCCCGACTCCATTGACAACTAGGAGTAAAGTGGTGGCCGAGTGGAGCGTGGTCGAGTGGGTCTGGACTACAGTACCCAGAAGCCCAAGCGGCGCACGCCGCGTCACCTGCGCGCCTGGAGGCGCTGAAATAGCGCATCACCCCGGTCGAGGGGGGGAACCTGTCTCAAAGCAACGTCCGCGCTGTTCTGACGCCTCGCTACCTTGCTGGATCTCCGTGTGCTGCAGCCTGCCCTCCCGCCTCCCGCTGCCCGACTCCATTGACAACTAGGAGTAAAGTGGTGGCCGAGTGGAGCGTGGTCGAGTGGGTCTGGACTACAGTACCCAGAAGCCCAAGCGGCGCACGCCGCGTCACCTGCGCGCCTGGAGGCGCTGAAATAGCGCATCACCCCGGTCGAGGGGGGGAACCTGTCTCAAAGCAACGTCCTCGCTGTTCTGACGCCTCGCTACCTTGCTGGATCTCCGTGTGCTGCAGCCTGCCCTCCCGCCTCCCGCTGCCCGACTCCATTGACAACTAGGAGTAAAGTGGTGGCCGAGTGGAGCGTGGTCGAGTGGGTCTGGACTACAGTACCCAGAAGCCCAAGCGGCGCACGCAGCGTCACCTGCGCGCCTGGAGGCGCTGAAATAGCGCATCACCCCGGTCGAGGGGGGGAACCTGTCTCAAAGCAACGTCCTCGCTGTTCTGACGCCTCGCTACCTTGCTGGATCTCCGTGTGCTGCAGCCTGCCCTCCCGCCTCCCGCTGCCCGACTCCATTGACAACTAGGAGTAAAGTGGTGGCCGAGTGGAGCGTGGTCGAGTGGGTCTGGACTACAGTACCCAGAAGCCCAAGCGGCGCACGCCGCGTCACCTGCGCGCCTGGAGGCGCTGAAATAGCGCATCACCCCGGTCGAGGGGGGGAACCTGTCTCAAAGCAACGTCCTCGCTGTTCTGACGCCTCGCTACCTTGCTGGATCTCCGTGTGCTGCAGCCTGCCCTCCCGCCTCCCGCTGCCCGACTCCATTGACAACTAGGAGTAAAGTGGTGGCCGAGTGGAGCGTGGTCGAGTGGGTCTGGACTACAGAACCCAGAAGCCCAAGCGGCGCACGCCGCGTCACCTGCGCGCCTGGAGGCGCTGAAATAGCGCATCACCCCCGTCTCGCGGGACGCGAGCGGGACGCCGGGCGAAGCCCGGGCCAAGGGCGGGCCCGTTTTAGCCCGTTCTAGACTGTGAGAGACTGGACTGGGCCACCCCTCTTTGCCCCAACATCCAAATCTACATGTGGTAAGGTGACATACTTCTACATTCCCTGCGGTCATTGTGTAACTGGTCTACTATTGCTATATTTATTACCAGGGCTCCGCTGCCCAGATTTGACTGATTGTTATGTCGAGGCAAAAAACACCTGTCACCCCGGCCAACACAATGGACAATTATTTGGTCCAGGTAGTGGCCAAAATCAATAATGATCGGAGGTCCTCTTTGGGACTCATGGACTCTCCACCTTGTGCCCAAATTAATCCATCAGGGGTATTCCATCCTGCCAGCGACGAAACAATCACCACCGATCCTATCGAGGACCCTAATGATTGCCCTACAATAAATGTGTCCACGTCATCTATTGTCCAACAACCTGATTCTATTGCCGATCTACACATTGCAGAAGACTTAAATAAATCCGATACAATTGTAGAGCTAGACTCAGAGAGCATTTCCCCTCCTACCCCTGTCCCCGCACCAAGAGTTAAAAGAGGGATCACTAAGGCTCCGCCTAGAAGAGGTGGTCTACGTTCCTGTAAGAATAAACCTGCAACTCCACCTAGAAGAACAAATAAAAGGGCGGAAGAAGGGATAAGGGAGGAAGAGAACGAAAGTATAGCCTGGGAGGATACGCTTTCAAATAAGCTCATGGGTATACTGGAGTCCAAACTATCAGGGCTAATGAAACCCCTTATATCAAAAATAGACCAACTAGCGAATAAAGTAAATAAATTAGAGACCCTCCTGAGAAAAACCAATGAGGGGGTGGGGGAAATACCAAATTTAATAATACACAAACTTGAAGATATAGAGGCTGCAGGGAAAATGCTTGGGGGGAACCCGAACGCAGGCCTACAAGCCCCACTTGACCAAACACAGCAAGCCAGCTCTAGACCCGGTGATATTCCTGACATTGCTCCAATCTTAGATCCAGTGCAAACAGTAGGTAACACTACCTCTGAGATTTTCAACCCAGAAACCGGCCCAGTTGAATTAATTGTTGAAGCTTCCCCCTTGATTCTAGTGCTTGCTAACACACCACCACTGAAAACAGGGCAGATTGAGTCTCCAGATTCTTTACGAAATAAGGCTCTGCAGTGGCTTAGTAACAACATGCATATATCTCCTTGGGGCAAGGAAAAGCTATCTGATGATCTGCTTACAGCAAGAAGGGTTAAGTGGATAGGCACTAAGACAAAGAAATTTCAAGGGGATTGCGTGGTTTTGAATTTCAAGGGCCCCGAAGTATTACCTGATGTCCTACGGAACATCTTTCCACCACAACATAGAACAGCAGAAATAATACCACTGACACTGGACTTCTTCTATAGTAGAAGAGGCCTAGTAGCTAAACCTAGTATACTGAGAACAAAGTGGACAGTTGTGGGAAATAGAAGGGCCAGGAATGGCCCATTATGCGAGTGGGGGTTAAATCTGGAAAACCACTACTCTGCGCTATCTGACTTAAACGAGTGTGACTGACTCGTGGGCTCTTCTCCTGCCCCTCCTAAAACCCAGTTGCACCAGGGGCGCGATAGGACACCTACCCCACACGAGCGCTTATCAAAAATACTGACCTTGGTCCCCAAGGAATCCTACACTCCTGCCCCAGAGGAACTAAGCATAGTTCTAGAGGGACAAAATAGAGTACTAGAGGTGACTGAGAAGTTACCAACACTGAGTGGAGGTCTAACACCAAGCACAGAATCTGAAAAAGCAGTAAACATTCCTGATAATGACCGGATATATCAACAATTGGATATACTGCCATTAACTCTTGTCTCTTGGAATATAGCCGGCATTACAAACAAACTAAACATTCCAGATTGGGTCGATTTTATCGACCACTATGATATTATTATGCTGCAAGAAACTTGGTCGCTCATCCCAATTTTCCGGCAAGGGTACCTGAACTTCTATGTACCAGCTGTAAGAAATCGGGTAGGCCGACCCTCTGGGGGCCTGTTAATTTGGGTACGCCAAACATTGAACTGCACAGTCAAGCAAAGGTCTATACCTTCTAATGATATTCTAGCTCTTGATATTAGTTGGCAAAAAGGCCAACAACTTGCCCTGTTTAATCTTTACTCCAGGGGAGTTGGTGGGGGTAAATTATCAGAGACCATAATGACTCTTGAGCATCACATTGAAATGCTACCAGTACCACCCCATGTAATAATAGGCGGGGATTTCAACACCACCTTTGAACCTTTGGGTGAAGAGGATAGGATCCTGGCCGAAGAAGAGGATGCCAAGTGGAGAATTCCTCAACTACATGTTCCAGTCATTAAAAAATGGAGCGCTGTAGCAATTCAACTAAAGAGTTTTTGTCTCTCAAGAGGGCTTAGAGCAGTCAATGGACGGGCACCCTCTGACTTAATGGGGAAAAATACATTTGAAAATGGCCGAGCAGCCAGCAGAATAGATTACATACTTCTGGATGTAAGGGCTTGGAATAAATTGGTAGATATGGAAGTGAAAGATAAAATAGAAAGTGACCACAATCCTTTGTGCCTGACACTCCATCCCTACCAAGAAGCCTCCGAACATCCAAGAGGAAATGAAATGGTGACGCAAGATCTTGTAAGCTCAAATAACCTTCGCCACCTGAAGTGGAGTATGCTCCAGAAGACGTTTCTAAATTAGAGAATCTCAAGGAATTAGTGGTGGACGAAGTCTCTAAGATTAAGTCCCATTATGGGTTGATTGACTTTATAGACTACATGATGGAGGCCCATGAGAAACTATTCTCCAAAATTCAAAGTTTCTTTTTCAAAACGGTAGTCTTAAACAAAAAGAAAAAGGTTCAAGAGAGTATAGGGTGGTATGACAAGAGTTGCAGGATAGCACGACAAAATCTTAGCAGAGAATTGAGAATAGGAAATGCATCAACAGTTAGGCTGGCGAGAAACCAGTATAGACAGACCCAAAAACTGGCAAAGAAGCGTTGGGATGAGGATTGCTGGTGTGAACTCAAGGAGGCATGTGCCTCCAAGGATTCCAAGCGTTTCTGGGCCATAGTAAAATGGGAAAAGGGTGGCGTAGCCCTCCAGCCGATGAACCATGTCCCGAAAAGCAATTGGGTAGAATTCTTCCAACCACAGTATGCCTGTAACCCATCATTTACCCATGATTGTCCTCCTCCACATGTCTACTACAAATCTCCAATATTTGCTGAAAAGGATGTGAGTATTGTATTGGATTGTGTAGCAGGGGGCAAAGCTCCAGGTATGGACGGAATTCCGGCTGATATATTTTTATCGGATCGGAACTCCTGGTGTAGTTATTTTACAATGCTGGCTAATGCGGTGGCAATGGGAGGGAAAGTACCTGCCTCATGGAAGGGAGCCGAAATTATTCCCATATTCAAGAAAGGTGATAGAACTCTGGCTAAAAACTATAGACCCATTAGTCTGATTGATACAGCACAAAAACTAATGGGCCGCTTAGTCCAGAATAAACTGCAGCAATGGATTGATGAAAAGAATATTTTGTCATCCTACCAAGCTGGGTTTCGCCCTTTAACCAGTAGCGTTGATCAAGTCCTCCACTTCTTAACCATCTACTGGAGAAACGTTACCTTAAAGAAGGGGACATTGTACGCAGTCTTTGTGGACCTAAAAGCCGCTTTCGACTTGGTCCCCAGAGAAAAACTCTGGCGGACCCTGGCGGACGTAGGCTTAAGCCAGGAATTGCTTACACTCCTTGTCCGTCTCCACAAAAATAATTTTGCAAGAATAAGATGGGGCAAGCAAGGAGAAGTAACTGATCCCTTTCCGGTAGAACGTGGGGTGAGACAAGGGTGTGTCCTAGCGCCGACTCTCTTTTCAATCTATATAAATGGCATTGTTGAACATCTAGAGAAGATTGCTAGTGACGCCCCAGTAATTGCAGGCTCTCGTGTCCCCGTCCTCATGTTCGCGGACGACACGCTCTTACTTTCCCGCACCCCTAGTGGTCTCCAAAAAGTGGTTGATGCCTTTGGTGAGTTTTGTGGTGGTAGGGGCCTTGAACTGAATACCACCAAAACAAAATTCATGTGCCTTAACCAGCAGTCCACCTTTAAAGGTGTAATAAAATATAAAGGTACACCCCTAGAAAGGGTGGACTCTTTCTCTTACCTAGGCATCATCCTACAGGAAAACATGAGCTGGAAATCACATATAAATACAACTTTACTAAAGTTTAGGCAGTTAGCAGGTGCAATTACCCTAAAACATCGAACCTCGCTAACAAAGCCGGTAAACTGTGTGTTGGAAATTTACACTATGAAAGTCCTGGGGGCTTGTTTATATGGCTCTGAATTATGGGGGTTTTCTAATTTGAGAGAACTGGGCCGAGCAGAAAACAGATTTTTACGAGGGCTTGTGATGGTTCCCCAAAGCACACCCACAATCCCATTAAAATTGGATCTCGGAAGAAAAGGTATAGAGGACACAGCGAGGCTACGGCCCCTTCTATATTGGAGACGGATCATGGTGACCCCAGAACTAAGTCACTATGCGGCGGCCTTGATGGACGTCATTAAGTTCGACCGTTTCCATAGTATCCCATGGCTAAAGGAGCTCCGGGGACTCCTTATAAAACTGAAATTGGATTATCTATGGGACACCAAAGATGTGACCTGCTTCCCTACGAAAGCAAAGCTGAAAGAACTATATTGGGAAATGGTGTATTTTACAATGTTCAGTGATGGTACAAGTTCAAGTCTAACATCTCGCTTCTTGGATATAAAAATGTACCCCTCATGCGAATCTTTTTGGGATGTCATTGAAAAACCTTATGATAGAAAACTTTATTTTCAATTTCGCATAGGCACACTCCCGGTGAATGCCTTCAAGAAGCATTGGTCCCCAGCTTGGGATGAACACTGTCACCATTGTAATGAACAAACTGAGCACATTTCCCATTTCTTGTTCTGTTGCCCACTGTACTCGTCCCCCAGACGGAAATGGTTAAAACCAGTGTGCTTAAATATGGGAACCCGCAGTCAATCTGTAGCTCTTAGGATACTTGAAACAGATTGTTCCACTGTGCTTGTGGTTGGGGTAGCAAAATTTCTGGCCTGGGCATGGACAATTCGTACCCGATCACTAATGGCATTTACATCCCAATGAAATTATGTACATTATTAATTTTGCACTTTGCCATATGAATTATTGTATTTTAATTTTTAGAAAAACTTACCTTTTAAGAAGTGTGATAATCCAGTGTATTTTTATCATGTATTTATTCGACAATTCATGTTTAATATGTATTTTAGCAAGTATTTTATGTGTAGTATTTATTGTATTAGGGTTAGGTGAATGCTTTTATGACAAATGTCGAATAAAGCTTTAAAAAACTGAAAACTGTTATCTTTTTTGCAGTGCTGAACGACCGTGGGGGCGACGCTCCTCCACCTTAGCGGAGGGGCCGCCCCAGGTATTTTGCGGAAAAAATTACACTCTATCCTAGATTTCACGTACCAGTCAGCAAAAGTGTCTACCCTATTAGCTAAAGAATACAAGAATACATCTGTATGTATATATATATATATATATATATATATATATATATATATATATATATATATATATATATATATATATATATATATATATTCACAGAACCAGAAGCACTAAAAACCAAGAGTCACATATTAACAATTTCCAAGAAGAAACTCGCCTTCGGACAGGACTTAAGTGAGGTCCATAATTTCTTTACGTTTTCGGCCTCGCTTCATGGTCCAGGATCACCTGCGGGTGCACACTGCACAACTTGGAGCTGTACCCTGAGCCCAAACACCACAGGCCTATCTACCTAGTGCGAGTTGGTCACTGACATCTGTTTCTAGCAGTCATGTCATGGCATGAACCCTGTAGTCTTCGGTGGAGACGTCGTTCTCTTGCATACTAGAAAAGATTTGGTAAGATGATTCATCAACTGACAAAAAAAGGAGAGGATCTGCGTTCAAATGTATGAAAAAAGGAACTGACACCAGCGTGCATGGGTGGCACTTATATGCTACCTAGCAGCGCACATGGTGCATGGGGAATCTGGAGTTAGAATTATCCATCTAAATATACATTCTTCTCACATATGTAAATATCTGACTCAAAGATTGACTATATACTTGTGTAAGAGGCTGACTTAGTATATGGTGCACGCTTATTTAAGTGCAGGACCTTGTACTAAGCCCAGGCAATGCTTATGGTGATTTTAGTGTTCTTAGACAACCATAGAAAGTTGTCTAAGTGGTAGCCGTGGAGAGCAGCTTTCAGGCTTAGTCCAGAAAGAGGGTTAAGACTAACTGACTGGTATACTTATAAAGCACCTCGATTGCCGAGGCGTCTTGGTGCTAGGGTGAATTGGTATTGATGCACAAACTTGCCAATCATAGGTGCTTAAGGGAAAAGCCAGGTCTTAAGGTTTTTCCTGAAGATAGACCTATTGGATTGTAGTCTAATTTTGGTCAGGGGGGAATTCCACAGCTTGGTTGCTTGGTGGGAAAAGCTCTTGCCACCCCATCTAGCGTTTTAAAAATCTTTTTGACCAGTAGCAACCCTATATTGGCTGACCTCAGACTCTGTTGCGGCAAGTACCAGAAAAATAGATTTTGAATGTCCATGGCACCTCCTCCATATAGCGCCTTGCGCACAAGGCAGAGGGCTTTGAATTTTACTCGCTGAGGGACAGGGAGCCAAATCAGCTGTCTGATACTAGCAGACGTGGGGTGATGTTTGGGGAAAACAAGCAGCACATGAGCTGCCGCATTTTGCTAAGACTGCAATTTAGCAGTCTGGCCTTTATCTATTTCTAGGAATAATGCGTTCCGATAGTCAATTCTAGAAAGGACAAGGGCTCCAAATACCATTTTCCTACGAGTTAGTGGAATAAACAGCAGGATTTTGTGCAGGACTTACAGAGTGAAAAAGCAGGAGGAGATTGATTAATTTGTTTTCCAAACTTTAGCTCATTATCAAACAAAAATCCAAGGTTCCTGGCCTTAGTCAACGGCAGCGGTGGCTGGTGAGGTTTGAAAGTGGAGGGGCGTAAAAGTTTGGGATGTCTGTCTTATGGTGAACGACCGAGCAAGACTGCTATTAGGGAAGTTTGGGGGCAAGGGTTCTTCCCTGGTAAAATTTTGAAGAAAGAGTGTGAAAATTGTACATTTGCAAGCAAAATTGAGACAGCAAGAAGGTTAATAAAGCAATTCTTCTATAATGTCAATTAAGTGCACTCATCCTCCCAGCTATGATGACGGGCAAAGAACAGACAACACTCACCTACAGAAAGAAACATACACAGATGCAAGCACACACAAACAGATAACACACACAAATGCAGATCCATGCACATCGAAATGCAAACACATGTTCACAAGACTCAAATCCACAGACATACACAACCACTCAAGCACACAATCGAGGACATATCCTAACAATGATGCACAGTACTGTTCCAACCAAAACAGCAAAGTGCCTAAAATTCCACAGTAATTGTAACTACACAGACATGAAGCAGCTACAGGACTGATCTCCGGAGGGAGGCAAGATGGCGTCAGAGTGAGGAGGCACATCGATCCTGCTCCTGAGGACCTGAGAGATAGCCCAGATGGCTGAGTGCCTTTGATTGTTGAATTATTTCATATCCCCAAGAGAAAGACTACGGCGGCTAGCTATTGTGTTCTTTAATTGTTCATATATGTATCAGATGTTCTTAAACCTTGCTTATGGTTATGTATTTATGTATTTCCTTATTACACCATGAACTCCAATAAAAAATAAATAAATTTAAAAAAAAGACATGAAGCAGCTACAACACAGAACCTGGTGTCAGGGATTATTGCCGCACTACCTTTCAGTTTTTTAAGAACCGTTCCTTGGTTACAGCCACAATAAGCACTATTGCCCACCTCCTAAGACCAGCCACCTAGGTTGGTCTTAAACGTACTTCAAAACTTTTTTACACACATGTGGAGAGGCAACGTGTACAATGCAGATTTTGGCTTCAAATGCCGTGCATAAAACATAAATGGATGACAGGAGTGATGAATCTCCAAACAGATGGTGTAGTTGTCAAATGCTTTTATTGGGTTTCATATAATCCACAGCCTACGCGCTTCGCCCAAAATGGGCTTCTTCGGGGCTTATTTTTATGTCTTGAACTGGGACGTGATTTCTCCAAAAATGAGGAATCCTCGCTGGATTCCACTCCTGGAATGGCCAATGTCCCCTGACCATGCGGTCACCCACTCGCTTGTTTGGTAGAGTTTGTTATTGAAAATGTTTCCCTTCTATATCATGGGTATTCTTACTTCTAGGGTCAGAAAGGTAACTGTAACAGTAGCTGTGTCGCTGTCGTGTGCCGAGTTAGGCACAGGTGGTTATCTCTTGTAGCAAAGTCATTCCCGAAGGGGTGACATAAATGTTAAACAATGTAGGTGACAAAGCTGACCCACACTGGATGCACAAGTACGCCGACTTAAGACCATCCCAGTGGATCAGCTGTTCCCTGGATGCCAAGGATGATAGTAGGATTAGAGCAGTCTCTATGATACCTACTGCCTTCAGCCACCACAGCAATACCGTATGGTTAACTGTATCAAATGCTGCTGATAGGTCAAGCAGGATGAGGACAATCCCCCCCCCCCCCCCCCCCCCCACCCAGCCCATCCATGAGTCTTCAGATTTCTTCTGTGGCCATTATCAAGGCAGACACAGACAGACAGTGTCGTGATCTGAAGCCGTGTTGGGTAGAATCTAGAAGGAAATTGCCATCGGAATAGTCGGTGAGTTCCAGATTAATGGCTTGTTCTCGAATTTTGGTCAGTAGAGGGAGGCATGATATTGGGCGGTAATGCTTGACCTCCATGGAGCCCAGTGTAGCTTTCTTCGGGATAGGCCTAATGCAGGCCTTTTTCCATAACTGTGGATAGACTCCTGAACTAATTACCTCATTTAAAAGGGGACCCATATGAACACTAATCGCCCCAGAAACCATGCAGCTTGTTTTACCAGAGTAATTATACAGTGTGGGTTAAACGAAAAAGAACCACACAGGAACCCCATGGAGGGTATGTGCAGAGTAGAAACACAGCGCATACTCAATGCAAGTCAATGTGACAATCGCGGTTACAGTTTGTATGAAGAAGGATCCTTCCCAGTGGACCCTGAAGAAACCCCATGGAAGACAGAAGGTTAGAGAGCCACTCCACCCATGGATATCCCAGGAACCACAATACCTACACCAGGAAAGCCAGATACATAGGTGCGAAGTGACGTCGGAAACCACTGTAGACCACAATGGAGGACTTCAGTAAAGATGCCGCTGGCGATGAAGGTGGTAGAGTCTGGTGGAATCCGAAGACGGATTCCTGAAGAGTAGAACATGTAGGTAGAAGGGAGAGACTATGCCACTCAGGAGTGACCAGGAGGCACGGAAGACCAATTACCACCTATGACAGAAGATGCAGGAGTGATAACGGTGACCTTGTCTCTGCAGCTGTGAGGACCAGGTGCCGTTCATGAGCTGCCCCATTTCGGGAGTCAAGAACCAGGGGGTCAGTGTCCGGCGGGAGCACCAATAACCTTTGCCAGCAGCAACAGTCGTGGTAAATGAAAAAGGTGTAGTGTTGGGACCAGCAAGGTCCAAGGGACTTACCAAGTGCAGGAGAGTCAGAGCAGTCTCCGAGGAAACAGGGGAGTCCACTGAAGCAAAAGATGTCCCTCAAGAGGATCCACAGGCTGAAAGCACAGGAGTCGCAAGAGGACATCAAGCAGCAGACCAAAGATGCAAGAGCGTGGAGCAGAGGATGCAGTGAGGATGAAGATATTGTCAGGAAGAGATGCTGGAGGCTGGAGCTTCTTGTAGCCCGAAGATCTCTGGAGGGCAGATTCAACAAGCCTTGGCAAGGGCAAATCGACACAGCGCACAGGGGTTCTGTTACTTCGGTTCCGAGGAGGGATACTGGCCTCAAACTTGCTGAGAGGACAGCTCAGGCCTCGAGGGAGTTGCAGAACAACCACCTGTGTTGTTGAGCCTCTCTGGGTCATTGGGACGTCAGGAGCTGCAGGCAGGTCAGCTTTGTTGTGGTGCCTGCAGCTGCAGAGGAGTTACACGCCTTCGCTCCAAGGGAGATTGCTTTGGGTGTCCTTGATGCTGCAGGCCTGGAGAGGAACCTGGATGGAGCACAGGCACAAATGGCACAGAAAGCTGGCAGGACGACGAGGCCAAGAGCAGCAGGAGTCTTCCTTGATGCAGTCTCGGTTTCAGGAGACTTTCAACGTAGTCCAAGGTGCCCAGACGGTTGAAGTTGAAGTGATCTCGGTTTTGAATCTTTTCCCAAAACTAATCTGAAGAGCCACCCATATGTAAGCCCTTAAGTACCCTAGGGAAATGGTTGTGACGACTCAAGGATCCCTCCCAGAGGAGGGGGTGGACAGAGGGGAGGTTACTTCCATGTCCTTTGTCCGGTTTCATGCCAGAGCGGGAGCCAACAGCTCCCTGAACAGACTTAGACTAGAGTATGCAAGGAGGGCACCAAATTTGCCCTTCAAAGCAGTCTGGTGGTACTAGCAAGCACCCCACCACAGCCCAATAGACAGTCAATTCCGGGATGTGGTCACACATCCCTGTGGCAGGAAACCTATTGTTCTGCCTTCCTCTGCTCGAACTCAGCTCAGCAGCAGGAGGGAAGAAACAGGTCTGTGGTCAGCAGCAGCCCTAGCTTGCGATTAGATCCTAAATGGCTGGTATCAGGAATACAGAGGGCGCTCCAGGGAATCCCCATAGTACACAGGACCCTACATCCTGTGTACTGGAATCAAAATCCAAATCAGAACAAGCTTTTTCAACTTTATACAAGTAAAATCACAAAAGCAGACACAACAAATACAAAACAGTACATCTCATAAAAAGGACTTGATTATGAACATACAGTACAAAAAAACAAAATAAGTCACAGTTAAAACAATGTCTCACAGAATTAAGTCCATCACAGAGTATCAAAAACCCATGTCCTTGCAAGATTTAAATAGAAATAGTCTTTCTGATTCTCAATACACTTTTTAAAAAACAGGAAATTGCAATAGTAAAACATTTGTTGTCTAAAAATTGCAGAAATAAAAACGCTGGTCGGCACTGGGTCAAACACCCTAGCCTTAAGATTGGCAGAATCCACCTCTTTCTTTGTTTTTTGTAAAATTTGCAAAATAAAACTGGGTGCAATGAGGATTGTAAAGACTGATTATCGCATGGACAACAGCAAAGCTCTTCTGACCAGTTATTTATTTGGGGAAAACTTATCAGACTGTAAAAGTTCCCAAATCTAAACCGGGTCAAAACATATCTATCATACCTACTTAAATTATACAGTATATATGGCTGTATAGTGTGGGTAGGTAAAATCAATTGGTGCCCTTGTACTGTCGGAATCAGTGGTTGGGGTAGGATTCCAACATTTTTCGGTGCAGCCAATATATAGTTAGACATATCGTATTTTACTTGATGTCCAGTGTATATATAAAATCGCTGACAGCACTTACAAAGCCGGGAGAATCGACTCTGGGGTTTATAGAGGGACCCTGCACATACAGGGGCACCCTCCCACTTGTAACCAAGCACCCTGCCCTCAGGACTGAAGAGCCTGCTATAGGGGTGACTTGAAGGTATTAAGTGCAATGACGCACAAGTTACTACTTGTGTAATGATATATCTGTAAGAGACATTAGTTAGTGATAGATTCCTTACCTTAGAATATCCTCAGGCGTCAGTCTGGATCCGGAAAGTTTTGCTTAGCCTCAGTAGGTGGTGTCCTGTGGCTCCACGTCTGTCACTGGTGTCGTCAGCCCCTAGATGACATCACGGAGAGTACTTAAGCGCCACCCATGCGCGCTGACGACAGTTCTGTACATGACTTTCTGTGCCAGGAACGCAGAGCCATGCAAGATAATGACCATTGGTGCATAAAACTAGGGCCCTGAAAGGGATGACCTTAACCCTAGTAATCAGTTCGCAGAACGGGGAGGATGGGTTGGGCGGTAAGGAATCTATCATTAACTAATGTCTCTTACAGATTTATCGTTACACAAGTCACGGAGCACAGAACGGCCAAAGAAGCCGTCCCTCTGGACTTGACTGTCAAGGCAGAAGTGCTGGTAAATGTGTACAGTGAGGCCCACGTAGCTGCCTGACAAATGTCCTGCAAGGGAACGCCACATCCCAAGGCAGTAGTGGCTGCCGTTCCCCAGGTGGAATGGGCACGCAGCCCCACATGAAGCTCCCTCTTAGCCAAGGAGTAACATACTTTGATGCACAGAACGACCCACCAGGAGATGGTCCGCTTGTGAACGGCCCGACCTTTTTTGGCGCCCACGTATCCAACAAAGAGCTGGTCATCCACCTGGAACTGTGGCGTACGCTGCAGGTAGAATGCAAGCGCACGTTTTGGGTCCAGGCGGTGGAGCCTCTTCTCCTTCCTTGATGGATGCGGAGGCGGATAGAAGGTGGGCAAAGTGATGGTTTGCCCGATGTGGAAAGACGTAACAACATTTGGTAAGAAAGAAGGGCGGGTCCTTAAAACCACCTTGTCCGGATGAACAGAAAGGAAAAGAGGTTTGGAAGAAAGAGCCTGGAGCTCACTCACCCTTCTGGAAGAGGTGAGAGCTACCAGGAAAGCTGTCTTGAGAGTGAGAAGACGTAAGGGACAGTTATGAAGGGTCTCAAAGGGAGCGCGCATCAGAAAAGTCAAGACAAAATTCAAGTCCCACTGAGGCATTATGAAAGGCATGGGTGGAAACGTATGCGTAATGCCTTTGAGGAAACGTTTACCAACCGGGGACGTAAAAAGAGAAGGCTGATCTGGAAGCCGTAGAAATGCGGAGATGGCCGAAAGATAACCTTTGATAGTGCCCAGAGCAGAGTCCTGCTGGGACAAAGATAGAAGGAAAAGAAGGACCTCAGAAAGAGGGGCTGAAAGGAGATCCACAGCCTTTGCTGTGCACCATGCCACAAATTTGTTCCACCTGTAGGCGTATACCGTATTAGTGAAGGGACGCCTGGCTGCCAAAATAATATCGCAGACTTCAGGAGGAAGGTCAAAAGTTGTCAATTGTCGCTGCTCAATCTCCATGCATGGAGGTGGAGGCTGGACAGGTTCGGGTGAAGGACTATCCCCTGTTGCTGCGACAGAAGATCCTCCCGAAGAGGCAGACGGATCGGGGGATTGACCGCCATGCTGAGTAGCTTGGGATACCAGTATCTTCGTGCCCAATCCGGAGCCACACGAACGACTTGGGCCCGGTCGCGCCTGATCTTCTTCAGCACTATGGGCAGAAATGGAATAGGCGGAAAAGCGTGCAACAGACCGCAACTCCACTCGAGACGAAAAGAAGCGTCGCCGACCGAGTGCTGCCTTGGAAATTCCAATTCACAGAACTGATGACATTGCGCGTTCTCTTCCGTGGCAATCCAACCAAGGCTCTCCCCACTGCTGAATGAGACCTTGCGCCACATCCGAGTTCAGACACCATTCGTGATCCATCAAGCACCGGTGGCTGAGTTCGTCCGCCCTGGCGTTCAGAGAACCTGTCAGGTGTTGAACCACCAAGGTAATTCCTTGATGTTCCAGCCATGTCGTGCCGCGCAGAGCCTCCTGACATATGGTCCAGGACCCCACCCCACCCTGTTTGTTGCAATACCACATGGCGTGGTGTTGTCCGTGAACACCTGCACCACACTTCCCTGGACAGAGGTAAGGAATGCCTTCAGTGCAAGCCAGACCGCCAGCAGCTCCAAAAGGTTTATATGGAGCCGGGACTCCGCCGGAGACCAGAGGCCTCTGATCTCCACCTCTCCCAAGTGGCCTTCCCATCCCAGGAGGGACGCATCCATCACCACTGTGTGCTCTGGTTGGGGAAGGGAGAGGGATCTGCCACTGACCCAATCTCGATTTGTGAGCCACCACTGCAATTGTCAAGCAGTGCCCTTTGAGATCTGGACATGATCGGACAAGTTGCCCTGATGCTGTGCCCACTGGAACTTCGAGTCTCACTGCAGAGCCCGCATTTGCCATCTGCCATGTTGCACTAGCAGGATGCAGGAGGGCATCAGGCCCAGGAGCCGGAGGGTCATCCTAACGGAAACCCGGGATAGAGGCCGAAAGATCGGAATCATTGCGTGAATATCCCGGACCCGCTGCTCGGGAGGATAAACCCGAAACAGCGTTGAATCCATAACCGCTCCGATGAAGGGGAGCTTCTGAGAGGGACTCGTGCGACTTTGGCACATTGATGGAGAACCCCAGCAGATGCAGAAGGTCGACCGTAGTCTGAAGGTGGCTGACGACCGTTTGGGGCGAGCCCGCCTTCAACAATCAGTCGTTGAGGTAGGGGAAGACTGACACCACTGACCTGCGCAGATGAGCCGTGACCACTGCCATCAATTTCGTGAACACCCGAGGGGTGCTGGTAAGGCCGAAGGGGAGCACAGCAAACTGAAAATGCTCCTGGCCCACCATGAACCACAGGTAACGCCGGTGGGCCGGCAGGACGGGGATGTGAAAATAAGTGACCTGCAAGTCCACGCTACCATCCAGTCTCCAGAGTCTAGGTCAGCCAGGACCTGAGCCAGAATCAGCATTTTGAACTTCTCCTTCTGGAGGAAGTGATTGACGTCCCAGAGGTCCAAGATGGGGCGCAATCAATCAATCAATCGTATCATTTATAAAGCGCACTACTCACCCGTGAGGGTCTCAAGGCGCTGGGGTGGAGAATGCTGCTACTGCTCGAAAAGCCAGGTCTTGAGGAGTTTTCTGAAGGTCAGCAGGTTTTGGGTCTGCCGTAGGTGGATGGGGAGGGTGTACCAGGTCTTGGCGGTGAGGTGAGAGGTCACTCTTCGGTAGCGGGGGACTGTGGCGAGGTACGTTGGTCCGATGTTGTGGAGTGCCTTGTGTGCGTGGGTGAAGAGCTTGAAGGTTATCCTCTTGTTGACCGGGAGCCAGTGTAGGTCTCTCAGGTGGGGTGTGATGTGGCTGCCGAGAGGGATGGCGAGGATCAGGCGTGCAGAGGCATTCTGGATGCATTGGAGCCGTCTCAGGAGTTTGGCCGAGGCTCCTGCGTAGAGGCCGTTTCCGTAGTCCAACCTGCTGCTGATAAGGGCCTGGGTGACTGTTCTTCTAGATTCAGTGGGGATCCACTTGTAGATCTTGCGGAGCATGCGGAGGGTGTTGAAGCAGGAGGAGGAGACGGCATTGACCTGTTTAGTCATGGAGAGGGTGGAGTCGAGGATGACCCCTAGGTTGCGTGCGTGGTCGGTGGGTGTTGGGGCGGTTCCCAGTGTGGTCGGCCACTAGGAGTCGTCCCAGGCCGAAGTGGTGGATCCGAGCTTGAGGACCTCCGTCCTGTCCGAGTTCAGCTTCAGTCGGCTGTTCCTTATCCATTCAGCGACGGCTTTCATTCCTTTGTGAAGGTTGGTTTTGGCGGTGTGGGGGTCCTTGGTGAGGGAGAGGATCAGCTGGGTGTCATCGGCGTAGGAAATGATGTTGAGGTCGTGTCGACGGGCGACGTGGGCGAGCGGTGCCATGTAGATGTTAAACAGAGTTGGGCTGAGGGATGAACCCTGATGATCCCTGTGGGTTCGGAGCAGAAGGGGGGGAAGGCGGACGCTCTGTGTTCTGCCAGAGAGGAAGGAGGTGGTCCAGTCTAGGGCCCTCTCTTGGATCCCGGCGTGGTGGAGGCGTGTTAGTAGTGTGTGGTGGCAGACCATGTTGAAGGCGGCTGACAGGTCCAGGAGGATGAGGGCCGCCGTTTCTTTGTCGTCTAGCAGGGCAGTCTCGGTGCTGTGGTTGCTGCGGAACACGGACTTGGAAGGGACCAGGATGTTGTTCTCCTCGAGGTAGCAGGTCAGTTGTTTGTTGACGGTCTTCTCGATGACCTTTGCCGGGAACAGGAGCAGGGAGATGGGCCGGAAGTTCTTGAGGTCCTTGGGGTCCACCTTGGGTTTTGTGAGTAAGGCATTGATCTCGGCGTGCTTCCAGCTCTCCGGGAAGGTTACTATCTCGAAGGAGGTGTTGATGACTTTCCGGAGATGGGGTGCGATGGCTGTGCTGGCTTCGTTGAAGATGTGGTGTGGGCATGGGTCTGACGGAGAACCGGAGTGGATGGTGTTCATGATCTTGATGGTGTTGTCATTGATGTTGGTCAAGGAGAGCAGGCGGTTGGTGCAGATGGTGGTCGTGGGGGCGGAGGTCTCAGTGGTTGTCGGGGCGGTCGTGTTGTTGAAGCTGTCGTGGATGTCTTGGATCTTGCTTGAGAAGGAGGTGGCCAGCGAGTCGCACAGGTCTTGCGAGGGTGGGACGTCGGTGTTGGAGCTGGGGTTGGAGAGTTCCTTCACAATGTTGAAGAGCTCTTTGCTGTTGTGCGCATTGTTGTCTAGGCGGTCTTTGAAGGAGGCCCTTTTGGCAGATCTGATGAGGTGATGGTGTCTGCGGTTGGAGTTATTGTGGGCTGTGTGTCTGTCCGGTGTTCGTTCACGGAGCCAGGTCTTCCCCAGCTTTCGGCAGGTTTGCTTGGAGGCCCGGAGGTCTTCAGTGAACCAGCTGGCTTTCTTGTTGGTGTGACTGTTGGAGGGTTTCTTGATCGGGGCGAGGGTGTTGGCGAAGTCGTTTATCCACTGTCTGAGGTCCGGGTGGCGGTGTCTGTGAGGTCGGCAGGTGGGGCGGCGGTGTTGGTGAGGTCGGCAGGTGGGCTCTGGGCAAGGGTGGTGTTTAGCTGGTCTACGGTGACTTTGCTCAAGCAGCGGCGAGGCATCTGTTTGCTGCTGTGGAGCGTGGTGGGTTTCTTGAAGGTGAAGTGGATGCAGCGATGGTCGGTCCAGTGGAGTTCGGTGGTGTGGTTGAAGGAGACGTGGGGGCTTGCGGAGAAGATGGGGTCAAGCGTGTGACCGGCAGAGTGGGTGGGTGTTGTGATGACTTGTTTGAGTCCGAGGTTGGCTAGGTTGTCGATCAGGGTGGGGGAGTTGGTGTTGTCGGTGTTCAGGAGGTGGAAGTTCAGGTCCCCGTGGAGGATGTAGTCCATGGAGGCGAGGGCATGTGTGCTGACGAAGGCGGCGATTGGGTCGCTGAACTGTGGTCAGGGTCCGGGGGTCTGTAGATGAGGGTTCCTCTGAGGGTGGTGTTGGTCAGTGTGGATCTGGAAGTGCAGGTGTTCAGTGGTGCGGAGGGTGTCGTCGGTGTTGGTCAAGACTCTGAGAGTGTTCCTGTGGACGATGGAGATTCCTCCTCCTGCTCTGTTGGTGTGGTCCCTGAGGGTGATCTTGTAGCCTTCCGGGATGGCTATGGCTATGTCGGGTGCCAAGGAGGGGTTCAGCCAGGTCACCGTCAGAAAGGCGGCGTCTGGGGAGGTTGAGTCGAGTAGGTCCCAGAGTTCATCGGCGTGTTTGCGGGCGGAACGGGTGTTGAGAAGGATGCATCTGAGGTGGTTGGGTTCTTTCCTGGTTGGCAGCATGGTGGGGCGGATGCTTGTAAAGCTGCAGTTCCGGCAGGTGAAAGCTTCGTGGGTGTGCTTCGGGGCGGCCAGGAAGTAGTTATGTGATCCTCTGGTGTTGAGTACGTGGAGGGTTCTGGTATCGTAGCGGTGTCGGGCGTCGTGGCATTCGCGGGGTCCAGGGTTCCTGGCGCTGGGCGCGGACAGGCTTGACGACGCCGCATGCATGGCCTCCATAAGAGGGGATGTGGGAGGGAGGAGCAGCTGGGAGGTGGGAACAGGGCGGCAAATGGGATTTCAGGGGGTGGGGCCGCAGGGACGCAGCGGCGCGAAAAACGGGTGGGGTCCGTGGGAGAACTGGGCACAGGAAGGAAAAACATGTTTAGGCAAGAAAACAAGTACAGGCACAGAGGAATAAAAACAAGTCTGGGCAAGAAAGCAAGTTAGGCACAGGGGAAAAAACAAGATTAGGCCAAAACAATGCAGGCAGAGCCGTGCCGCAGCCTGGGGAGCGACCTGCCTGCGAGCAGGATCAGAGGTCGCTGCTTTCACCGCTGCGCGGCCACCATATGAGGGGATGTCGGAGGGAGGAGCAGCTGGGCGGCAGGAGTGGGTCGGCGAATGGGAATGCAGGTGGGCGGGGTGGCAGGGATGGGAAAAACGGGCAAGGGCCGCGGGAGAACTGGGCACAGGAAGGAAAAACAAGTTTAGGCAAGAAAACAAGTACAGGTACAGAGGAATAAAAATAAGTCTGGGCAAGAAAGCAAGTACAGGCACAATGGAATAAAACAAGTCTGGGCAAGAAAGCAAGTACAGGCACAGAGGAATAAAAACAAATCTGGGCAAGAAAGCAAGTACAGGCACAGAGGAATAAAAACAAGTCTGGGCAAGAAAGCAAGTACAGGCACAGAGGAATAAAAACAAATCTGGGCAAGAAAGCAAGTTAGGCACAGGGGAAAAATACAAGATTAGGCCAAAACAATGCAGGCAGAACAGTGCAGCAGCGTGGGGAGCGACCTGCCTGCGAGCAGGGTTGCAGGCCCCCCTTGTCCTTTTTGGGTACCAGAAAGTAGTGGGAATAACAACCACTCCCTACTTCCTGCTCGGGAACACGCTCAATGGTACCCCCTTGGCCAAGAGGGCCATGACTTCCTGTTGGAGAAGAACCAAATTATCTCCCGACATCTGTTGGCACCGAGGTGGCATGGCTGGAGGGAAAGACTGAAAGGGAAGGGAGTAACCCTTTCGGATTATCTGCAGCACCCACTTGTCCGATGTGATATCGCGCCAATGGAGGAGGTGGTGGTGGATCCTGCCACCCACCGGCGTGGAATGCCCCACGAAACACAGACTAGGAAGATTTGGAGGCAGGAGCAGTGGGGGTGGAGGTGGCATGACCCGCACTCTGATTCCCAGACCCTCCCTTGTGGAAGCCGCGACCACGGCCGCACTGAGGCTGGTTCTGCACAGGCTTGTGGAAGGAACGTGCCTGGGTACCTCTGCCCTGGCCACGAAAGGAACGGAACCCAGGAGTGGCCGGATTCTTTGCAGAAAGACCCAAGGACTTGCCCGTGGCCCGAGAGTCCTTGAAACAGTCCAACCTACTGTCTGCCTTATGGCCAAACAGGCGGGTGCCATCAAAGGGCATATCCATAAGCCAGCTCTGGTCATGGGACGAGAACCCAGTTGAACGCAACCAGACTTGGCACCGCAACACCACCGTTGTAGACATCACCCTGCGCAACGAGTCAGCGGTGTCCAAACCACACCGAATGGCAAACTTAGCCGCATCCTTTCCTTCAGCAATCGCTTGAGAAAGGACAGCCTGGACTTCCTCCGAACACTGAGGCAACACCTGAGCAACGGTATCCCACACTGCGTGAGAGTAGTGGCCCAGCAAGCAGGCGGTGTTCACCGACCACAGCCCCAAGCTGGCCGAAGAAAACCACCGCTTAACAAACTGATTCAGTTTCTTGGAGTCCTTATCCGGCGGAGCCATTGGAAAGGCACTCTGCGACGTCGAGGCCTGGATGACCAGACTCTCAGGTGTGGGATGGGTGATCAGAAAGGCAGGATCGCCCGGCGCCGGCATCTGGCAACGTTTTTATCCACAGGAGACCCCGTGGCTGGCTGCGACAAAGTGCCCAAGAGGACGTCAGTAACGGCGTCATTGAAGGGAAGCAACGGCTCAGACAAAGTGGACACAGTCTGGAGCACCTCTGTGAGGAGGATGGTCTTGACGGCCACTGTGGGGAGGCCGAGGTTGAGGCCCTCAGCAGCCGGAAGGAGTACCATCGTCTTCCTCCATCGTAGGTGGAGGAGAGACAAACCGCGGGTCAGAAGAGACATCGAGGTCGCCGGGGTCCTCCAAGTCGTCCACCCAATCCGGCTTGGAGTCACACTGCCGGGCAAGGGGGTCCTTGGATCCTTCCCAGTCCTCCTCCGCCTCCGGCACCTGAGGGGCCGGTCGTGGCGGCAGGGCCGGAGCCGGAGAAGGGACAAACTGCGCCGAGAACGTCGCCGGCCGGACCGGCGCTGCCTCCCAATGCGGATCCCAGGCCGGAACAAAATGGTCCTGGAACCGGGGCAAGGGCAGAAGTAACGGCGCCGAAGGCGGTGCCGGGGCCAGATCCGGCAATGCTGCACCTCGAGGCGCCGGATCCAAAGGCACCAGATCCTGTAGCGCCTGGGCTGGATCCGCTGACAGAGCTGCTGGGCCTACAGGATCTGGACATGGGACCGCGTGGCCCGAAGGCGCGCCTGTGGGAGCCCGAGGCCTAAAAAGGTGGTCCATGGCAGCAAGAAACTCTTGCACCTGTTCGGGAGTCGCCGGACCCGGGTAGGGCGGGTAGACCGTGAGTCGAGCCCCTGTCCCCCTCGTCCGCCACCGAGGAACAACAGGGGGACGTCGGAGAGCGAGCACACTTCTTCAACTTCTTTTTATGGCGTCGCTTACCAGAATCCAAAGGCAAAGACTTGGAGCCCGAGGAGCGACGGCTCCGGTCCCACAAGCGGTCCTGGAAAAGGCCCCTAAAACCGGAGCGGCGGTGGGACGAATGCCGGACCTCCAGCAACTTCCGGCGCCGCTCCCTCAAGGCCTTCGGGCCATAGCTTGACAGTCCCGGGAGTCGTGATCAGTCTCCAGGCAGTAGAGGCAAATATCATGGGGCTCCGCCACCAACATATTACGGTGGCAGGCCCCACAGGACTTAAAGCCAGGCATCCCTACGTGCACCAGAGAAGAAGAGGGGGAGACATAAAGTCTCAAAAAGTAGTCAAAAAGTGACTAAGGTACTTGCTCAATCCGATCTGCGCTTGCTGGCGCGGAAGAAGAAAGAAGTGACGTCAGCGCACATGGGTTGCGGCTAAGTACTGTCCGTGACGTCATGTAGGCGCTGGCGATGCCAGTGACGGACGCGGAGCCGCAGGACGCCACCTACTGATGCACAGGGGTACTGCTAAGCAAAACTTTCCGGATCCAGTCTGACGCCTGGGGATATGCTAAGGTAAGGAATCTATCACTAACATGTCTCTTTCAGATTTCAGATATAAGGAAACTTATATTTGTGGTAAGTGTTTCTAGCACCAACTTGCACAGGCTGCAATGGCAGGCCTGTAGTCACAGTTTGAGTGGTCTCTCATAGGTGGCATAATACATGCTGCAGCGCATGGGAGACCCCGCGTGTACCTATGCCCTGGGTACCTTAGTACCATATACTAGGGACTTACAGGGGGGACATCAGTAGTCAATTGGGAAGGTACCACAGTACTTACCATTGTCAAATTTAGGGAGGCAGGCACTGTGAGAAGTTGGCCTGGTATATGCTGTCCACTAATTATAGTGGGGACTATGTACCAGTTCAAGCAGCCCTTATTGATGATTAGGTTAAAGACAACCTTTATTGAAAGCTATCCTAGTGGGAGCTATGGAGAGCAGCTAAGTCTCGAAGGAATGTAAAGCAGCTTGGTTTACCAGACAATAACCTCCTGAATGACCAAAGGAAAGGAGAACCACACAGGGTTTATATAAAATATATGTATTTATTACTAAACACTCTCTACTAACCTCTTTATGAGATTAGAGAACAAGGCACACAGTATTACAGTGCAAGAATGATAGTAAATAGCACAATACACAGTGGTCCCCAGGGAGAGCCCGAACCATATACTAAGAAGGTGGTTTAACAACAACGACTTGACTAGACACAGTATCTAGAGCACGTAGAGTCGCTGGGATCCCAAGAAACAACCCAAGGTATTGACACAAGGGACCCACGGGAGACGTGTGCAGTGTGAGAACACAGCCGCAAGCTCCGTACAACTCTATGGGAAAGTCGCTGTTGGAATTTTAAAGATTAAGGACACTTAGGAGAGGGCTTTGAGCAAACCCTTTCAAACTTAAAACGTTGTAAGGCCAGCACCCATGTGAGCACCAGAGTACTCATGTTACCTAACCCAGGGAAGCCGGGTGCATAGGTGTCAAATGGTGTTGGGAATCTTCGTTATTTTCAATTGTGTGATGCTGCAAAGTGCTGCTGCCGTGAAGAGGAAAAGTGTCCAGTGTGATCCAAGCCTGGATCGGAGATGAGAAGAACCTGAAAGCAGAGGAGACAGAGTCTGGGTCACTTCAGGGTGACCAGGGGCTCAGTAGACGAATGCCCTTGGATGTCGGGTGCTTCAGGTGATTTGCCGCGATGCACGACTCTGCAGCCACGGGGACCAGGAGACGTCAACGATGACTTAATCCGGAGGTGAGCTGTCCCACAAAGGATATCGAGTGCTGGGGGGTCAGTGTTCAGATGGAACACCAACAAGCCTTGGTAACTGCAACCCACGCAGTCAGAGGAAATCAGCTTCGGTGAAGACCCGCAAGGTCCTGGGGACTCTCCAAGCAATGGAGA
Source organism: Lissotriton vulgaris (assembly GCF_964263255.1). Classification (NCBI taxonomy): domain Eukaryota; kingdom Metazoa; phylum Chordata; class Amphibia; order Caudata; family Salamandridae; genus Lissotriton; species Lissotriton vulgaris. Next base: position 1,080,503,061 of record NC_141691.1, on the reverse strand, counting down.
ATCAGGGCAAGTCTGGAGCAACCAGGACAGCCCACAGAAAGTTAAAGTCACCTTCACAGGGACCCACAGGCCAACGGACCAGGCATTGCTAAGGGACCGCAAGAGGAATCACAAAATACCAGCCCAAGGAACACTCGTCGAGTGTAAGCCAGTAATATTCTGTGGAAATACTGCTTGGGGTCAGGACTACAAGAAGCCAAAACACAGCCTCAGGGGTCTCCCAGGGGTGGCATAATACATGCTGCAGCCCCTGGGAGGTCTCTGAGGTACCTAGGCCTTGGGTACATAGTATACCATATACTAGGGACTTATAAGGGTACCCAATAATCCAATCTGGAGTGTACCTAAAGTACATGCAATCAGTTTAGAGGAGAAAGCAGCTAGGCTGGGGTCCTGGATAGCAGGATCCCAGCAAGTCTAAGTCGAAAACAGTTAAACATCAGAAAAAAGTGGGGTCAACTATAAGAAGCAGATCCTACTCTCCTAAAGGCACAGTGACTGTGGTCATAATTAGCAGTATACCAGTCAGAAAACAGAATGACACCAGCAAAAAGTAGGGGTAATCATAAAAGCAGATCCTACTTTCATACACAACCCCCCCCCACCCCCAACGAAAGGAGATAAGACTAACCTTGCTGTAGGAGAGTAGGGTCTGCTTCCTATGGGTAACCCCACTTTTTGCTGTGTTTCACTGGTTTTTCAACTTTGATCTGGCTGTGGCCCTGCTAATCAGGACCACAGCCTAGCTGTTCTCTCTCTAAATTGATACCATGTACTTTAGGTGCATACAGATTGGTTACTGAGTTACCTTGCGAGCCCCTAGTATATGGTACCTTAGGTACCAAGGGCATAGGTCTACCTGGGGCTGAAGCAGGTATTATGCCACCCCTGGGAAGCCTTCCAATATGGCACCTCAGATCTGCACTTGCAGCCTGGGTAAGGTGGTGTAAGCACCCCTTACTGAGTTATAGTATACCTATAACTACCTATAGATATAGACACATATTAACCTATAAGTCACTCCTATGGCAGGCCTTGACAATCCTGAAGGCAGAGTGCTTGGTTTTGTTTGAGAGGGTGTCCTAGCATGGGCTGAGCCCCTCTGCAGCTTTCTGAAATCCTTCCTTATAGCTGTTCTATTATAAAGCCATACCATATACTTGTAAGTGCATTATAATCCTCGCGGTTAACGCTAACTTTGGTTTGGCTTTATCAAAACATGTCGTGTTTGGTGTCAAACACTTTGGAATACTACCCACCCACCAGTTCTGGTGGTGGGGTATCATTCCACCCTTCTAGAGGGAGAAGACATGTACAAACTTGTATACCTGGTAAAAGTTTAAAAGAGCCTCAGCATCACAAAATGGATGCTGCTGCCACAGACACAAGTCTGACCTCCTTCTGCTGGACGAAACTCCGGCAGAGGAGGCTTGGACAATAGTTTTCCTATCCAGGGAGGTGCCAGCACCTCCCCAGACAGGCTTTATAATATTGAGGCAGGATGAGTTGCATTCAGTGAAAGCTTTTCAGACACTGCCTGGGGCACACAAGGTGCTCCATGCATTTCCCAGTTCAAACCGGTTGCTGGGGCACTCAGCCTCAGCTCTGGCGCAAAACTGGACAAAGGGGAAGGGGTGTAACCACCCCCTCCCCAGGTCCTCCCATAGGTGGGACCCTAGATTTAGTCCAACCCCTAAACTTAGTATAAGTATAGGACCCCAGTCCCTAGGACTTTAGATTACCCTCGACGAAACTCAGCAACATATATTACGGACCTTCGACATTCCATTTTGAGTGGAAGACGGAAGAAATCTCCATTGAGGTCAAGGAGTGAACTCCCTGTTCAAACAAGCACCTAAGAGCATCTTGCCAGTCTGCATTTTCGAGGCTTCCGCCGGATCCCGAAGAATCTGCGACACAGGACACAGACTTCCAGACATCTCTGAGGCCGACACGAGATACCAGCAAAGCTGAGACCCGCAGGCGTCACAAGAGACGTGGGACCGGAACTCCTGGACATCCTGCAATTATGCAACTGCACCTACTTCACGAAGTTTCCGGAAGCTGTGCATTTGGCTATTTGGAACCCTTGCCCGGGCACCTTTTGCACCAAAGCTGAGAGGCCAGCACTCCACGAGTGTCCCGTGAGTCCCCTTTCTTCACCGTAGCTCGAGGCTTCTTTGCGATCTCTAGTCCTTAGACTAGTGGGTCCCCACAAAAGGCAATCCTTTGTTCCTTGGGCTTTCCTGGTTGCTCCAGACGTGCCCTGACTCCCCTCCAAAGGGGTCCCTCAGACCTTGCTGGTCTGCACCGAAGCCAATCCTGTCTTCTTGCATAGGTTGCTGTTGCCAAGGCTTGCTGGGTCCAATCCGGCTTTTGACGCTGCAGCACTCGACATCCTTCGTGGGGCAGCTCGAATCCAGCTCCTGGTCTTCATCGACACCTCCTGGTCCTCGTGGCTGAAGAGTCAAGCTTCACCTACTTCACCTGAAAACACCCGACATCGGCTGGCATCTTGCTGTCGCCATCCTGGTCATTGACTAGTGACCCAGACTCTGCCCCCTCTGCTTTCAGGTTCTTCAGATCTCCGATCCACCCTTGAATCCACCCGGACACTTTTCCTCTGGTCGCCTGCAGCACTTCTTCGCATCTCTCCACTGAAATCAACGAGGAAACCTGACACCAAAAGACACCTATGCACCTGGCTTCCCTGGGTGAGGTAACACAAGTACTCCGGTGCTCCCGTGGGTCTTGACTCTCGAAGTGTTCTAGTCTAAAAGGGTTCCATCATAGTTCACCCCGAAGTGTCCTTAATCTTTAAAATTGTAACTTGTATTTCCTCCATAGAAGTCAATAGGTGGTCCGTGACTGTGTTTAGACACTGCATGCGTCCCGCGTGGGCCTCCTACATCCCTACCTTGGGTGGTTCCTGGTTACCCCAGCGGTTCTATGGGCCCTAGGCCTAGCTTCTATCGCTCACGTGGTTCTTATACCACTATTTTAGTATATGGTTTGTGAGGCCCCTAGGGCAAAACGTATACTGTGCTATTTACTGTGTGCTATTTAAAGTTCTTGTATTGTACTTTTGTCTCTAGCCTCATAAAGAGACTAGAGGGGTTGTGTTTAGAATAAATACATATATATTTGATATGTACCTTGTGTGATGTACTTTCATTTGATCATTCAAGAGATTATAGACTGGTAAAACAAGCTGCTTTACATTCCTTCAAGACTTAGTCTGAAAGCTGCTCCCCGCAGCTACCACTAGGATAGCTTTCTATAAAGGTTGTCTTAAACCTACCATCAATAAGGGTCGTTTGGACTGGTGCATGGTGCCCACTAGGATAGTGGACATCATATGTCAGGCCAACTTCTCACACTTGCCCAGTTGAGTCTTTATTTTCTAGGTGGAAATATTTGGAGAGTCCATCCGCGTTGGCATGGTTACTCCCAGGTCTATGTTCCACAGAAAAGTCAATCACCTGTAGGAAAATAGACCCCCGCAACAATTTGGGATTTTTACCATTCATCTATTTAAGCCATAAGAGGGGCTTATGGTTTGTCGGAACAATGAAGTGAGTACCAAACAGGTATGGCCTCAAATTCTTCAAGGCCTAGAAAACAGTAAAGGTCTACCTCTCAATAGCTGACCTACATTTCTCCCTGGGGGTCAACCTTCTGCTTATAAAAGATACTGGTCAACCTTCTGCTTATAAAAGATACTGGTTGGTACTGGCCATCTGCATTAAGTTGTGACAAAACAGCTCTTACTCCTTTCTCATAAGCATCTCACTGGACAATGAAGATTTTGGAGTAATCAGGACTTGGAAGAATGGGAGCAGAACACATGGCCTGCTTCAGGTCATCAAATGATTTCTGACAGCTAACTGTCCACTGAACTTTCTTAGGAATCCTTTTGGAAGTGAGATCATTAAGGGTAGTCACAATGAACCCAGACCTCTTAACAAATCTCCTGTAGTACCGTTGTCAGGCCCAAGAAAGCTCTGGATGAATTTGGGTAGTGGGAGCAACCCAGTCCATTATTGTCTGGATTTCGCTCTCCGATGGTTGAACTTGTCCTCCACCTACCAGGTGGCCCAAGTACACAGTCTTGCTCTGCCTTATCTGGCACTCTGTGGCCTTGATGGTGAGGCCTGCCTTTTGCAGGGCACCAGAACATTTCTGAGGTGGACTATGTGATCCTCCCAGGTAGAACTAAAGACAGTAATATCATCAAGATATGCTGCACTATAGGATTCCCGACCTGTGAGAACTTTGTTCACCAACTTCTGAAAAGTGGCAGGTGCATTTTTCAAGCCAAAAGGCATTACAATAAATTAATAATGCCCATCAGGGGTTGGCCATGCTGTTTTGGCTTGGCATCCTCAGACAGTCTGATTTGCCAGTAGCCAGCAGTCAGGAAAATGTACTAAGATACTCGGCTGAGGCCAGAGTATTCATTAGCCCATCTGCCCTAGGAATTGAATGGACATCAGTCTTAGTGACTGCACTGACGCTCTGTAGTCCACACAAAACCCCATCTCTCTCTTACCATCTTGTGTGCAAGGTTTTGGCACAAGGACTACTCGACTACCCATGGGATCTCCGAAGACTCAATGACCCCCAATTCGAACATCTTTTGTTGTGCTCACTGGAACCTCAGGTCCCACTGCAGAGCCCGCATATGCCATCTGCCATGGTCGACCAGCAGGATGCAGGAGGCCATCAGACCCAGCAGCCTGAGGGTCATCCTGACCGAAACCCGGGATAGAGGCTGAAACATCGGAATCATAGCCGAATATTCCAGACTCGCTGTTTGGGAGGTTAAACCCAAAACTACGTAGTGTCCTGAACCACTCCGATGAAGAGGAGCTTCTGAGAGGGGGTCAGGTGTGACTTTGGCACGTTGATGGAGTACCCCAGTGAATGCAGGAGGTCGGCCGTAGTCTGGAGGTGGGAGACAACAGCCTGAGGTGAGCCTGACTTCAACAGGCAGTCGTCCAGATAGGGGAAGACTGGAACGCCTGACCTCTGAAGATGAGCTGCGACAACGCCATCACTTTCGTGAACACCGGAGGGGCGCTGGTAAGACCAAAGGGGAGCACATTAAACTGAAAGTGCTTATGGCCTACCATGAACCGCAGGTAACGCCGGTGGGCTGGTAGGGCGGGGATGAAAAGGAAAGCGTCCTGCAAGTTCAACGCTACCATCCAGTCTTCAGGGTTGAGGGCAGACAAGACCTGAGCGAGCATCAACATTTTGAACTTCTCCTTCCGGAGGATTCGGTTGACGTTTCTGAGATCCAAGATAGGACGCAGGCTTTGTCCTTCTTGTGCCCCAGAAAGTAGTGTGAATAGCAACCACGACCTACTTCTGTGGCAGGAACGGGCTTGATGGCTTCCTTGGCTAAGAGTGACGAAACTTACCGTTGGAGAAGGGCCATATGATCCTCCGATATGCAATGGTATTGAGATGGCATGGATGGAGGGGTATTCTCGAAGGAGAGGGTGTAGCCCTTTTGGACTATTTGCAAAACCCACCTGTCCGACGTGATGGTACGCCAGTGGGGGAGGTGATGGCGAATCCTGCCGCCCACTGGCCTTTGCTGGCCCTGAAAGATCGGAATAGGAGGGCTTGGAGATTGCTGCAAAGGGAGCTGTGGTGGACTGGCCCGCCCGCTGGCCCCAAGAACCACAACGCTGGTCGCCACGTTCCTGCGCAGAGGCTGAACAGCTTGCACCAGCCTGTGACCCTGGGTGGGACGTGGCAGGGCATCCCTTCTGTAGCCACGAAAGGGCGACAGGCAGACTTCCCAGGGCGGGTGGTGGAGAGGCCCAAGGACCTCGCTGTAGCCCGAGAGTCTTTAAATTGCTCCAGAGCGTTGTCTGCCTTGTTGCCGAAAAGGCGACGGCCATCAAAGGGAATGGGTCGGGAAAGATAGAACTATCTAGAAAAACTGTGTTATCTAAAAGGGGTACAATCACGAAATCCACAAAGGATAATTTGTGGTGAAAAATAATGTTTCCCATCAGATTCCCATCCTGTACCGCCCTACATCATTTGGGATCCTTCACCCGAAGGAAGTGGTAATCATCCACTATGGATTAGGTAGACTGTAGCCTAATCTGGTAGAAGGAAACTCCAGTGTAGTAGCGAGATTAAGTGGCATCAGGGGGTAATCCGACTAGCAGTGCAGAAAATATGTGATAAAGTAACAGTACTAAGTGCAAACTGGGTGGTTAAGATTGGGTTGTGGAAATGGAAAAGAACAATTTTAATAGAATCCTATCCACACCCAAGGATAAAAACAGTGCAAAGTAGTATTAAACAAATGACTACTGAGATGGATTGTAGGTCGACATGTTTCTGCAGTTGGTATAGAGTCAAAGGATCTCCTCCTGCTTTATCAGGACCTTAATACAATGCTACTGCGTAATGTGAATGAGTGAAGTAAAAGTAATTTATATCACCTGGAGTTCGCCCGTGCAGATGAGCCATATGGTCACAAAGTAACAGTGAACGGACAAACAGAAAAAGACACACAGTTATTAACGATAGTCTATAAAACACACACACTTTTTGTGATTGATTACGTTTGCCAATTATTTTTTGGTCATTAGTTTCTATTTAGTAAACAATCCTGTATTCGTCATCATGTTAAGATAAAGGACAACGGATATAATTATATCCACTCACCCAAATTATGGGGAATACACACCCCACCTCACCTGGCTACAGCTCAGGTAAAACGGAGCACCGCTCTATGGGGAGAGAAGAAAAAAGAAAAATAAAGGAAGGACTGGAATGCTGTATCTATTACATAGTATTATTCAAATGGGGTATGTATATATGTATATATCCAGTTTTTAATGTTAAGCATATAATCCCTTATGATGTACTTTCAAACGTTTCTGAGCTATCTAAATATATATATAATATTTATATTTTGCCTTGTTCATCAAGGTGACATCATAGGGCGACATGTAACGAGACCTAAGGTAATCGGTTTGTTTTTAGAGCGTTCTTATGTGTTGGAATACAACTCCTCCAATTGTCAGCCTTCTATCTTTAAATACCATTGCACACTCGCTCGTCCTCAGGTAAACAGACACGAACCAGCCGATTGTTTGTGTAGGGCGTTTTGTTGTGATTAATTTTACGCACCAACTTTAACTAGGAAAATGAGGCTCGTCGTGTAAGAGAGCACAAAGAACGCCCAGAGCAGTTGCTTGGTTCTAACGAGTAAGCAGACATGAACCGACCAGCTGTTCGTGTAAGGCGTTTTGTTGCGATCAGGTCTTTCTATTATTTATGCGCTAACTGTAGCCTAAAAAATAAGGTTCAGTCATAGAAAAGTGCCCGAGATACGCCTAAGTCTGTTGCTTAGTTCTGCCCCTTGTCTTTTGTTACAGAAGGGCTGAGAAGCGCTAGACAGGACACTGTTAGGAGCGTAATTCACGAAAATACATTCGTCGAGATGGAATGCTGTTAGGCGTTCCCCAGGGCTTGCTTACCTGTCCGTCGGTACTCCGGACATCCGTCTGGGCTGTCTTCGTGGAAGGTACCTAGACGGACAGGAAGCGGCCATATAAACGCTATGATTGCATGCCCTGATGTCACGTGGTTATACGTGAAATTGTATGGTCTGATGGAGTGAACGATATCGCGCACCAATGGTAAACAGATATTGACATGATGTCACGTGATGAATATACGTGAAAAGACGTAGAAACGTCAAGGTCTGATGGGATGTGTAGTTCATGCGGACGATACCGCGCACAAAAAGTAAACAAATATTGCTTAGCTGTGCAAAAAAGCCTTTTTATACAGTGAGAACGGACTCGATGATACATGCGGTCGTTTCTAATTTATTCAAAGAGTATGCCACTAAAAGTTTTTGCCCCTAGTCTCGCTAATCTGTACGTACATCACTTCGAACAGGAGCACGTGCTCGCAGACACCAACCCCCATCTTAGGTGTCTGCGAGCATGGAAACGCTACATAGACGATATCTTCGTCGTGTGGCGAGGCAATGAGATGCAGCTGAAAGAGTTCCATGAATGGCTCAATCAGAGAAACCGATTCCTTAAATTCACCTTGGAATACAATACCCATAGATTGGCCTTCTTGGATATATTAATTACAAGCACGCCCGCTGGTCTGGTTTCGGAACTCTACCGTAAACCAATGGCACGCAATTCTTTGCTTAATTACCATAGCTGCCTCCCACGAAGACAGCCCAGACGGATGTCCGGAGTACCGACGGACAGGTAAGCAAGCCCTGGGGAACGCCTAACAGCATTCCATCTCGACGAATGTATTTTCGTGAATTACGCTCGTAACAGTGTCCTGTCTAGCGCTTCTCAGCCCTTCTGTAACAAAAGACAAGGGGCAGAACTAAGCAACAGCCTTAGGCGTATCTCGGGCACTTTTCTATGACTGAGCCTTATTTTTTAGGCTACAGTTAGCGCATAAATAATAGAAAGATCTGATCGCAACAAAACGCCTTACACGAACAGCTGGTCGGTTCATGTCTGCTTACTCGTTAGAACCAAGCAACTGCTCTGGGCGTTCTTTGTGCTCTCTTTCACAACCGAGCCTCATTTTCCTAGTTAAAGTTGGCGCGTAAAATTAATCACAACAAAACGCCCTACACGAACAATCGGCTGGTTCGTGTCTGTTTACCTGAGGACGAGCGAGTGTGCAATGGTATTTAAAGGTAGAAGACTGACAATTGGAGGAGTTGTATTCCAACACATAAGAACGCACTAAAAACGAACAGATTACCTTAGGTCTCGTTACATGTCGCCCTATGATGTCACCTTGATGAACAAGGCAAAATATAAAAAAATATATATATTTAGATAGCTCAGAAACGTTTGAAAGTACATCATAAGGGATTATATGCTTAACATTAAAAACTGGATATATACATATATACATACCCCATTTGAATAATACTATGTAATAGATACAGCATTCCAGTCCTTCCTTTATTTTTCTTTCTTCTTCTCTCCCCATAGAGTGGTGCTCCGTTTTACCTGAGCTGTAGCCAGGTGAGGTGGGGTGTGTATTCCCCATAATTTGGGTGAGTGGATATAATTATATCCGTTGTCCTTTATCTTAACATGATGATGAATACAGGATTGTTTACTAAATAGAAACTAATGACCCAAAAATAATTGGCAAACGTAATCAATCACAAAAAGTGCGTGTTTTTATAGACTATCGTTAATAACTGTGTGTTTTTTTTCTGTTTGTCCGTTCACTGTTACTTTGTGACCATATGGATCATCTGCACGGGCGAACTCCAGGTGATATAAATTACTTTTACTTCACTCATTCACATTACGCAGTAGCATTGTATTAAGGTCCTGATGAAGCAGGAGGAGATCCTTTGACTCTATACCAACTGCAGAAACATGTCGACCTACAATCCATCTCAGTAGTCATTTGTTTAATACTACTTTGCACTGTTTTTATCCTTGGGTGTGGATAGGATTCTATTAAAATTGTTCTTTTCCATTTCCACAACCCAATCTTAACCACCCAGTTTGCACTTAGTACTGTTACTTTATCACATATTTTCTGCACTGCTAGTCAGATTACCCCCTGATGCCACTTAATCTCGCTACTACACTGGAGTTTTCTTCTACCAGATTAGGCTACAGTCTACCTAATCCATAGTGGATGATTACCACTTCCTTCGGGTGAAGGATCCCAAATGATGTAGGGCGGTACAGGATGGGAATCTGATGGGAAACATTATTTTTCACCACAAATTATTCTTTGTGGATTTCGTGATTGTACCCCTTTTAGATAACACAGTTTTTCTAGATAGTTCTATCTTTCCTGGCCCATTGTTATCTTATTAATTAGTTTGTAACTTATTGGGGATGATAGCAATGAATGGTCAATAAATATTCCCTCTTGACCCCATTTGTTTATATACATCAAAGGGAATGTCCATAGGAGTGGATTGGACATCCCTGGAAAAACCAGTCTATGCCAACCAGGAGTAGCGTCGAAGGGCCACTGAAGTGGAAATCGTCCTGCCTAGTGCGTCGGGCCAACAGACATGCAGTGTTTACCGATCGCAGTCCCAAGCTGGAGGAAGAAAACATTTTCTTCCCAAGGTGGTCCAGCTTTTTGGATTCCCTGTCGGGTGGTGCGTTAGGGAATGCGCCTATGGAAATGGAGGCTTGGACAACCAAGCTCTCAGTGGTGGGGTGTTGGGAGAGAAAAGTGGGGTCGCCTAGGGCCGGGCGGGGGCGTCGGGCAATCATCCTGTCCACAGGAGCCCCAGGGTTGGAACTAGACCAGGTGCCCAAAAGGATGTCCGTGAGGGCTTCATTAAACAGCAGCAGGGGCTCCGAAGAGCTCGCTGCTGGTTAAAGGACCTTTGTCAGGAGGTAAGTCTTGACTGCCACCCTAGGTAGCTCAAGATGGAGAGCCTCGGCCGCCCTACACAACACCACTACGTATGTCTCTTCCTCCTCCGTAGCCACGGTAGGAGGAGACAACATGCCAATGTCTGGTGAGGTATCCAGATCACTGGCTTCTCCCGGTTCCTTTCTCCACTCCTGTTCATAAGCCAACTGGTTGGTTAAAGGGTCCCCAGACCACTCCCAGTCCTCCTTACCCTCCTCTGGCTGCCAATCTGGTCTCAAAGAGCCAGGGTAGAAGAGGGACACAAAGGTACCCGTCGGATCTGGTGATGGTCGACGCCAGACCGACTCGTGTCTACCTAGAGGTGGAGGCAGGGGTCGACGTCAGCTGGGGACACAGACAATGTCGGTGGAATCGGCACTGGGGGAGGTGTACCAAGAGCGATCGGCGACAATCCATATCCAGGCCTGGATCCAAGGGGACCCTGCGGCGCTGAGGCCGAAGCCACCAGCGCCAAAGGTCCAGGCCTTCCAGCCAATTCCGCGGGGCCCGAAAGCGTACCGGCGGAGTCGGGCTGCCCAGAGATGGCGTGCTTCGCTTCGTAAAAATGACGAAGCTGGGCAGGGGTTGCTCCCTGTCCCGGGAAGGGGGGAAACCCAGAGCTGAACCTACGGGCTCCACACGCGGAGCCGCAGGAGGGGCACCACCCACAACCCTCGTCGCGTCAGCCGACGGACGGGGCGAAGTTGAAGAGCGACGATACTTCTTCAACTTTTTCTTGTGCTTTGCCTTACCTGACCCTGAGTGTGAAGACTTAGACGAAGAATGGCGTTGGCTCTGCGACCGATCCGTTGACCTCCTCCGCAACCGGGACCTCGAGTGACGTGGCGCCGACTGCCGGGCCTCGAGTAGCTTTCGGGTCCAACCCCGCAAAGACTACGGGCCATAATCCGCCAGTCAGAGCATGACTTGGGGTCGTGGTCGCGCTCCTGGCAGTAGAGGCACACACGGTGCGGGTCCGTCACCGACATCAGTCGGTTACAGGAACCGTAGGCTTTGAAGCTGGGCATCCCTCAGGCACCAGGAGTCGATGGACTCGAAAAACAAATTCAACGTAAGTCAAGAAAAAGTCAGTCAAAAAATGACTGGGGGTACCGCTCTCTACGGATCTGCTATTGCTGGCGCAGAAAAGAAAGAACTGACATCAGCGCACGAGGGCGGCATCTATGTAACTACCGCTACGTCATCCCGGCGACCCCGACGAATTACGCAGAGTCGACTGACTCCACCTTCCGATGCGCAGGGGTACTGCTGACAAAAAAAATTCCGGATCCAGTCTGACGTCTGGGGGTACTTCTAAGGTAAGGAGTCTACAACTAACTGTTTCTTTCAGTTTGTCTTTTTAAAGGCTGGTTGATATGAGTCTACAGTGAATTTGCAATTTTTAACCCCAGTTTTAGCATTTAACTTTTTAAATGCTAAAACAGGGAAGAGTTGTGCTGGTCTTGGAATAAGGCATGTTGAGCAATCTCTGTTTAGCCTGATTTACAACATCAATGCCATTTTTTACATAGTTGTGAACTGTAGATTATAGTTAGTCCTACTAAATGGATCTGATGAAGCAAGGTGATGAACAAGATTTTGTTCAAACTTGTGAAGTTAATCTCCCATAACAGTAATTAAATTAATACGCTTATGGTGAAATTACTAATCAACTTAGTTTAAGAATACATTCATCAATACACGCGGGATAAACTAATGTGCTTTATGTTGCAAACGCAAAGAAAAAATAATAAACTAATCTTGTCTATTGTCTTTGTCAGTATTAAATGCGGCTGTATAACTAATGGCATGTGCTTATTTTGTGTGCTTATGTTATGTCCTTTCTGTGATGAAAGCTCATGGAGTTTGTGCAGTTCCTAAAGGAAAAGTAATTATAATGCTGCCTGATTGTGCTTTTTGCTAGGTAACACAATTAACAGGATTAATTAGTAAAGGGGGTGGGTAACAGAATGGGTCTCAATTCTTTAATTAATTGATGTCTTGTTTTTGTTTAATGATAGTTTCCAAAGTGAGGTCTAAAGGTGGTTCAGAAAACATTGCTGACAGAGCTGCAGACGCAAAAGCTTGTCCAGAGTGAAGTATTTGCACATGCGTAGCTGTGAAGATTTTTACTGCACTGTCATCGTTAATTGAAAAAGCAGTTCTTTGGTAGAGTTGAACGTGCTCATGGAGAAAAGGCTCAAGGACAGAAACTTAAAGTGTCTGCCAAGGCTAGGAAGTAAATGTTCGAAACTCGAGGAAAAGTTACTTTCTTGAGGAAGCCGGAAGATGTGGAAATGAAAGACAATAGGGCTTATTTGAAGCCTGGACTTGGTCAAGAATTGGAGATGACCTAATGCATTTTATCATGGACTGAAACAGGACAGCCAATGAAAAGCTCGGATTTGCTTAAAAGAAAGTAAAATGTAGAAAGTTTAGCTAGAGAGAAAGGTATAAAACCTGACACTATGAGCAGGGAAAAAACTCTTCCTTTCCGATTCCTGAATAACGTGACATGCTGTTGGACCTTTGGCACATGTAAGGACAGCAGACTTTAAATGATTTTTCCTTTCTAGGTGAAGTGAGAAATAGACAGGGAAATAGATTTAGGGAATGGAAACTGTTATTTTGCTAATATTTCATGTTTCTGAGCTTGCTTTGAAAATGTCAGTTTATTAATTCATTTCCTTATTAAAATACTGCTTTCTCAATTGCTTATAAAATAAAGATTCTAAAACGTAAATGCTTTTTCTTTATAAAAATAAAGTTAATAAATTTAGATTTGAAAAGACAAGCTGGTCTTGTTTATTCATGGTCTAGTTTCCATCAGTTGATTTAATCGCCTTGGTGGTTAGATTTATAAAAAATAAATGTTTAAAACCATGGTAAAAATAAACTGCAGTTGTATATAATTATGTAAATAATATGTGAGTAGTTTAGTTAATCTCACCACCTGATTCAGTTGCTCAAAAGTTGTCTCATTGGTATTATGGGCCTTTATATGTGTTTCATGATAAATGGTGAGTATTGAGGTGATAGGTAGCGTTTTTGAGACAGTTTTTCAATCAGAGCGCTGGATCAGAACTATAAAGGGAAACATTGAGGTCATCGTGGAGAGGCTTAAAATGAAGGCATGGGGAAAACACAGATACAGAAAAACACAGTGGATGAAGCATGCAGCTATAATGATACAGTACCTGAATACAGCATGGATCAGAATACTGACATGAGACTAACTTGGGAGAAGGCTCCAACACTCAAGGAAGAAAAGGAACATGAGGAATTTGGAGGGGAAAGAGGAAAATGAACAATCACTGTGTGTTAAATACTGTTGGGGGCCACAGTGCAAGCATGAGATTGGGTGTCAATCATGGTGGTTGTTTGCCTCTGATGTCCCACGGTTGATCCAACTACGGCACTGCAAACTCGGTCAAGTACAACCCCTTCAGCACTTGACTCTCAGTGGTAGAGATGCCTAGTACTGACAGACTTCTCAGGAAGATAGTGTGGTGGTGCACAAGCTCAAGACTCAACAAACGCACAGTAACGCAATAACTAATGAAAAATTACTTTAATGCACACTAAAACGAACTACTACATATGGAGAAAATATAGTGCCCTGGGCGCCAAGTTTAGTTGGCACCTCTGCCTGCTACATCCCCCCCTTTCTAGTCTATAGCAAAATATGGTTAATCTTTCACAATTTACGTATACAGCACTCAACAGCTTAAGTCGAGTCTGTGGTGGTTTTGGTGCAACATGAAAGCTGCCGAGCTTCGTCTCCGTGTGACATCTCTCTCGCTTACAGGAAAGCACGTGATCTGGCAGATCTGAAAAGGCCTCTTCTGTAACTGATATGTGTTTGGCGAGATTGCTGCTTCATATAGCCCATGGCTGTAGGCAGCGATCCCACAGGTAGGGATGACAAAACCCCGCAGAAGACTAGGTCACACACAACAGATGGGAAGGTGCTCTAGGATTGGCGCAGCTTTGCTCGGGCCAATTTCATCCTAGTGTTGCAGCCACGCAGTGGCTGCCTTCAAGGGTGGTGCAGCCATACTCAGGCCAATCTCAGCTGGATAACAAGATCACTCATCAGCCTCACTTCTCTCAGGCAAGGAGACTGGGTTGAGTCCGAGATGTCTCCTAGTATGGCGATGGTACAGACCTTGCCAAGTCGGATTCCAGCCCAGAGTGAGCTTTGGCAATCTTCGGGTCCTGTCATCACGGGTGCCACCAGGAACCCTTGGGAGAAGAGTCTGTCTGCACCAGGGCACACAGATCAATCTTCGACATCATCCTCTTCTGGCGGACCCCACCAGCATTAGGGTTGTGCTGCAATTTACTACTCCTGGACAGGGGCTACTCCTGCATGGTTGGCAGGTTACTTCCCACACAAGTGGCAGGTTGGCTTCTAAGTATTTCGGGTCAGATAAAGAACTCAAATAGCAAAGTGTATACTCAAATGATGTCTCAACACCTCTGGCAAGCTGTCTGCCAGACAAACACCAGGTCTGGTTGCACAGCAGTCCTCGGAGTACTTTGAGGAGCACTTCATTATTAGGCCATAGATAACTTGGAACTGGACCCAGAGGAGCAGTGGGTACCCACTAATATACAGTCAAAGCAGACAGGAATGAGCATCGATTGTACTTTCAACACTGACTTGAAGTGGTCCTCCTTTCCAATGTCCTTTCTAAGCTGTATTCCAACTCTTGTGTAGAGTGATGCTTCACAGCTGCGTTTTCTTCAGCCTGGAGCACCCACAACAGAGGAACGAAGAGCAGTGAAGTTTCTGTACACAGCTGTCATCAGATAATTGAAAAGTGTGATCAGGGATAGACAAAACGATGGGCTCAACAAAGGGCCCCTTCACCTTGTACAACAGTCTGCAGTCTCACCCTTCATCCCTACCATCCACCAAATGTAAGTGTCCAAGAAGACTACTCAGCAAAAAAAAACTAATTATATTTTGGCATGTCTCTTCCCCCTTCACTTTACTGGCTTGGTCTCCTCTGTCCAACTTCAGAAATCCCAGCAATACACCTCTACTCTCTCTGAAAACAACCTCACCTCCATCCAAGGCTCAAACACGCCTAGATTGTTTTGGCTCACTCATATCCATAATGCATGTACCACACAAGTTACATATAAATATGAATACTACATACACCTGAGTAAGCAAACAGAAGTGGAATTTTATACTGGTGACTAAGTAGGCCCAGTCGTGGCTGCTTGTACTGTGAAATGGTGGGCGGGGGGAGGGGGAACACAAAAAAGACAGAATTATAAACACATAAAATAACACTTGCGTGCTCCGACGGCCGCCCCCATCCTCCTGATCCTCGCCTCCTTCCAGGAACTGCTGAACACCGTGCAGGCTCCCAGCTGCAAATCCCAGGCATGCTCTCATGCTGGGAATACTATTCCCATCATGAGCCTCACTGGGATTGATGCGAGATACTGGGAGCCTGTGTTGCCTCTCCACCCGGCTGTGCAACGCAGCTCGGGTTGAAGAAAGGCTAAGTGTACCCTCCTCCCTGGTGCTTGCTGCAGAGTCACATCACTAGTCAAGTCAAGTCACTAGGTCGGTTGCAGCCAGCACGACGGAAAATACAATGATAATAAAAAAATGTATTACCATTTTATGTCCTTTGCCTCTGCTTTTTAGGTCTCGTGACCTATCAATGCGCATGCGCATTGAGCGGAGTGAGAGATAAAGGGGCTTAAACAGAGCTTACCGAGATCGGGCGATTCCATGCAGTGCCCGTGAAAGCGAGCTCAATGCGCAAGCGCATTGACATAAAAAGCGCGTGCACATGCCTCCCTCCCACAGGCATCCCCCAGCGTGCGCTCTTCAAAGGAATGCTCTGCCCCCCTCTGCCACTTCACGCCAGCAGCTCTTCAAAGGGATCCGCTCCGCCCCTTGCTGCATCAAAGGCTTTAACTCATGTATTTTCGTTTCTCCCTATTGTCACTTTTAATTCATGTAACTTAACGTTAGCTTTTGTAATTTGTTCACTTGTAATCTTATCCTCATGCATCAGTTCTGCTCCTATTGTGAAGTGCTCTGACGCCTTCGGGTAAAATATGCGCTATATAAAAATCGCATAGACAAGTAACTATCACCCCCGTCTCCCTGCGCATCACTCACTGTACTCTCGGCCTCCGCAACCTCCTTCCCGCCCCCACCTGTCCCCTCGGCCAACTTGGTAGAGATGCGGCCCCGCCAGGGCTCCCCCTCCTAGGACTCCCTCCTCGCAGCGTAGCCCCACTCGCACTGCTTCAACCACTCCACTCGCCACGGCAATTCTTTAGGGCCCTAACCCCTGCCTCCATTTAACACCGATACCGATACACATGCCCTTGTGTGCACCGTGGCAGCCTTGATCTAACTCGCCCAACGTCCTATTCTTGCTCATTGGGCATCCTCCTCCTCTCGCTGCGACTGACCCCATCCCTCGCCCAACCCCCGTTTGGACATC
The DNA here is from genome assembly GCF_964263255.1 of Lissotriton vulgaris. Lineage (NCBI taxonomy): Eukaryota > Metazoa > Chordata > Amphibia > Caudata > Salamandridae > Lissotriton > Lissotriton vulgaris. The sequence goes on along the minus strand of NC_141691.1, from coordinate 1,080,486,145 downwards.
AGAAGCCGCTGTGATGATCCTTGCCTCCTTATTAATCTCCCCGGGGTGGGGGCGGAGGGGGGTGGATGAGGTGTCCCACTCCCTGCCGTCGCTTCTCCATGCTCACCCCCGCCCCTCCCCAACCCCATTCGCCAGCCCTTACCATCGGCCGAACTCCTTGTTCTCCTCCTCTTACAAATCCCTCCTTCTGATGACCCCCTCCTCCTTGTCCCTGCCCCTACGCCGTGTCTTCCTTGGCCGCCGCCCCCCCTTTTTTTGGGGGGAGTTTGTGATTCATCCCCCCACTCCCTTCAGCGCCCTTTCTGTCTGCCACCCCTTTTAAGCTTTTTTGCACCCTGGCACCCGCCCCCTCTCCCCCAGCCCAAACACAGTACACTTTCCCCGAGACAGCGCCCAATGACTTCCTCTGCCCGTAGCTCTACTATTGTCCTACCGTCTGGGCAAGGTGAACTGTCTCACTTGCTGGGCGCCCTTTGTTGCCCACTAATTCCGTATCGCACCAACTAACAAGGCCTAATTCCTGCATTATGCCCTTTGGGTCATCCACGAGTACCACCACCCGATATGTTGTTGTCATGCCTACAATACCTCTTCGTAATTCTGTCCCGTTTGCTTAGACGCCCGCCCCGCACCCCACCACCATTTGTTCCCTCCCGAGACCGCCCTCTGAAACAGAGCCCCCTAACCTCGCCCGCCTCCCGGCAGACAGATGCGCCCTCGCCACACCTCTCTTGCAAACCTGGCTCGCGTGTCCCCCCCTCCCCCCCCCCCGCCACCTCCCACTTGTCGTTCTTTGCTTCTTAGTTAATGGTGTGGCAGCATGGTTTGAAGGGGGAGACAGACAGGAAGGGGGGGGCGAGGGGGGGTCATAGCCCATTCTTGCAACCCTGGGGCCATGCTTCTTTCGCTTGTCTAGCAGGAAACCGAACTTCATCGTGGCTGCCCCCGCACTGCCTCCCCCCCCCCCCCCCCTAGTTGGACGAAGCATCGGTCGCACGCCTAGGAGTCAGCACACCGTACAATACTCGCCTCCAACATGCTGCACCACGACAGCCCACTTGTATCCAGCATCTTACACCCAGGACCTTATACCCAGGTGTCACAAGTCTCGCCACCCCGACCCCCAGAAAGCCCCCCGTCCACCGGCCAAGGACTCGGTCGGCACGTCCGTGCCAAGTGGTGCTTACACGCGACCATCGCCCGCATTTCCCGTGCTTCGGAATCCAAATGCTCTCGCCCGACAGCCTCTAACAGCAGCCCACCTCTCATGCATTACCCGCCATCTCCCGAGCCTCGCTTTCCCAGCAGTATTTCTTTTATGCCCCCAATGATGCCCCGTACATCCCCAAGACCACAACCCGTCCCCATCCACCAGACCGGAAACCTCCTACCAATGCATAGTATATGTATTTTTGTCCTAAACCAAAATTAAAATGCTGGCCCTGCATAACAAATGTCATTTTGAATTATAGAGCCACAAATAGAGTATTTTGAAAACCATGGTGTTAACCCCTATGGAGCGAAAAGTTTCATTGGCTTGGCGCACCATAAGAGGACTTCCTATTCTATTTGCCATACCAGCCACCCGGCAACCTCCTTCTCCCGCTACCTGCCGCAGCTCCCTGCCTCCCCCAGATCCCACCCCTCCGACCAACTTGGTGCCCGCCTCATTCGGTCACCCTTTAGGAAACTTTTGTCAAGCTCACTTGCGAGCCCCCCCCCCCAGCATCAGGCCGAACCCAGCGTTGAAGCACCATTGTGCAGCTCTGCGATGACCCGACAGCGCTTAACCCCCTGCAGCAGAACATTTGCAAAGCACATTTGATCTGAGTAAATAAGAACTTGTATTTTTTATAAAACGTGGGCTTCCAGCTGACTGGCAAACAAGCCTAATCTAATCATTTCTTTTTAACACCATGGTCCACGCGCACTTACACACACCTCATATAATTTACTCCCAGGCCGGCGGGCCAAGGTGTTCAATTTATTACAAATGATAATTGAACGGGGACGGTGGGTGGCGTCAACACTATTCATGTGGTCATTGTGCATCAAGCAGGGCAATTAAGAGCACTAAAGAGAAAGATGTGGGCGCGAAAGGAATTGGTGCGTAATGGCGGCAGGTCTCCACATTACACCATTTCAAAGATAGGAACAACTGCGGATATCACCGGATTCTAGCGCGCGGCCAAGCATCTGAACATGCACTTTCTGGTCTTTTAAAAGCAAACACTTTTGGTTTCCCATTGCGCGGATGCTCCTGTAATTTCTCTCTTGTCTCCGATATCAACAGTGATTCCTTCGTGCCCTGGGCCGCAAGCCTCTCTATGACCGGCTTAGATAGCGCACAGGCTGCAGTCGCTCATTTTGAACAGGTTACCACTGAGGCCCTGAATAAACTGCTCCAGTTCAGTCTCGCCGCCGAGCCAGAAAGAGACCATCTGCCCCTTGGTTCTCTGACTCCCTCAGACTTCTTAGGCAAGAAGTGAGGAGAAAGGAGAGGCTTTGGCATGCCAGTTGGGACCTCAAGAACAAGGAAGCCCATAAACTCCTTGTCAAAAAATATAAAGCGGAGATTGTGCAGGCTAAACAAGAATACTTTGTTACCATGACCAACTCGCTTTCTTCGCCGAAGGAGCTTTTTAAAACTGTGGACTCCCTAGTCAAACTGCAAGCCCCGGACCCTGTCATTCCTTCGCAGGACCTATGTGATAAGATTGCCTCCTTCTTCCACACCAAAATTCAGGAAATTCACCTGGCCCTCGAGGTACAAAGAACTTGTATCAGTGCACCCACCTCAGGGGTTGAGATGAGCACGACTACTACAGACATCTCCCCGCCATGCACCTTGGACTCATTCCCCCCGCTGGCCTTACAAGACCTGGAGTTACTGCTAAACAAGACCAAGTCTGGTTCTCCCTTGGATTCCTGCCCGCTGAAAGTCATCAAGCAGTGTAGGGAGACCCTCCTGCCACCACTGCTAGAGGTAATGAATCTAGCCATTAGAGACGGTGTTTTCCCTACAGAATGGAAGAAGGCGGTAGTAAAACCCTTGTTAAAAAAGGCCTCCCTGGATCCGGAGGTCCTAAAAAACTTCCGGCCTATCTCGCTGCTTCCTGCCCCAGCGAAGATGCTTGAGGCTCATCTCAACAAGCACCTCGCTGTCTTTGTGGAAAGCTCGGGATGCCTAGACTCCTCCCAGCATGGATTCAGGAGAGAATTTAGCACCGAGTCAGCCCTCACCATCGTGCTCGATAAGATCCGCACGACAGCAGATGGGGGCCAGACCTCTCTCCTGGTCCTACTAGACCTATCTGCGGCTTTCGATACCCTCTCCCCCTCAGTTCTTTCATCCCGGCTGAGGGAGGTGGGGGTGAAAGACGCAGCTCTGGATCTTTTTACCTCTTTCCTTACAGGGAGGGAACAAAGAGTCAAGCTGGGGGAGTTCCTATCTCCATCCCGACCAGTGCTGTGTGGGGTCCCTCAAGGGTCGGCACTTAGCCCGACCCTTTTTAACATCTATGTGACCCCACTAGCCAAGCTAATAAGATCTTTCGGGATGGAGGTAGTGTCCTACGCAGACGACACTCAAATCCTCGTCTCTCTCCCCCATTCTGATGTCCTAACCGCCTCCAAGTTTAGATCTTGTATGGAGGCGGTTGGTCATTGGATGATTCAGAACTCCCTCAGACTGAATGGGGAGAAGACTGAGGTGATGGTGTTTGGGGGGAAAGAAAACATCTGGTCAGCCAACTGGTGGCCTGACTCTCTAGGAACATGCCCTTCCCCTACAACATCTGCCAAGAATCTCGGGGTGCTGATAGACCCTGCCCTTGACCTGGGCAGCCAGGTGAGCAGAACCGTCTCCACCTGCTGGGGTCTGATTCACATTCTACGAAGGATTAGGAAATATCTTTCCCTGCAGGCTAGAAAACAAATAGCTGTTGCACTCATTGGTTCTCGTTTGGACTACTGTAATGCGCTGTATGCTGGGCTTAATAGGAGCCACCTACAGCGCTTACAGGTAGTCCAAAACGCCATAGCCAGATTTGTTCTGGATATTCCCAGACGTTCCTCGGCCACTGCGGCCAGGAAAACGCTGCACTGGCTACCGGTAGAACATCGAATCAGGTTCAAAGTCCTATGCTTGACCTACAGAGCCATCGCCAAAAACAGCGACTCTGGAATCGGGTCCATCATTTCCCACTACATTCCTGGTAGGGACTTGCGTTCCTCCGGGAAATTTCTTCTGACAGCCCCCCGCGTACGAAGAGCTAGATGGGGTGGCCGGGCCTTTACCACTCTAGCCCCCAAATGGTGGAATGACCTTCCCCTGGACCTGAGATCCCTTCCGTCTTTACAGAATTTCCGGACTGCCCTAAAAACTCTCCTCTTTCGGCAAGCCTATATGTAAGGTCTTCTATCTCTATTACCGATCATTTTGTTAGGCGCCTTGATACCTGCGGGTTATTGTTCTGCGCATTACAAATCTCCTTCATATCATATCAAGGACACCGACTCTGGCGCCCCTTTTGGACTCGAAAGACATCCTCTAATGCGCGTGTTGTTCATTGAGGTATCTACAAAGCACTTCCTTTCTACCAGGGTGTCTCCACTGATTCCAAAACAGCATCATAGCTGCAGGATAAAAGGGCACTGTGTCTGTGCAGGAGGCAGCCAGCGTCACCTCTAATAGCCATCACTGTCCCCTGTCAGCCGCCTCCGTTTCCTATCCGTGGGAGTAAACTTCAATGATTCTAATAATAGTCAGTAATAATACCACCACAGCATCACTCAGCATCACCACAGCACCACTCAGCACCACCACTCAGCACCACCACAGCATCACTCAGCACCACCACTCAGCATCACCACAGCATCACTCAGCACCACCACTCAGCACCACCACAGCATCACTCAGCACCACCACTCAGCACCACCACAGCATCACTCAGCACCACCACAGCATCACTCAGCACCTCCACAGCATCACTCAGCACCACCACAGCACCACCACAGCACCACTCAGCACCACCACAGCATCACTCAGCACCACCACTCAGCACCACCACTCAGCATCACTCAGCACCACCACAGCATCACTCAGCACCACCACAGCATCACTCAGCACCACCACAGCATCACTCAGCACCACCACAGCATCACTCAGCGCCACCACAGCACCACTCAGCGCCACCCCAGCACCACTCAGCGCCACCCCAGCACCACTCAGCGCCACCCCTGCACCACCACAGCACCACTCAGCACCACCACAGCACCACTCAGCAGCACCACTCAGCAACAGCACAGCTGCAATAAGCACAACACCAGCATCACTCAGCGCAACACCAGCATCACTCAGCGACACCCCTACATCACTCAGCGCCACACCAGCATCAGTCAGCAACAACACAGCATCACTCAGCACCACCCAAAAATCACCATTAGCGCCAACACAGCATCACTCAGCACCAATACAGCACCGCTCTGCGCCACCACATTATCACTAGGCAGCAACACATTAACACTCAGCGCAACACCATCAACACCACTCTACACCACAACAACACAAATCAGCACCACTACAGCATCACTCAAAGCAAAGACCAAAGCCATTGGGATTTGTAATATCAATACATGTAAGTCAGGGAAAAACTAAACATGTATCTTTACTAATGCTATAGGTGTCACATTTGCTAATTTTATAACTATTGGCATTTCAAAGAACAATATTAATAATTTTAATATTTTAAAAACCTAAACATAACTTAAAAAATAATTATATTTACAATACCAATAGCTCCAACTTTTCTAATGTGAGACCTATTGCATTTCCAATGCTTGTTTCTGCTTGGGGCGATGCTCCTCCGCCATAATGGAGGAACCGCCCCGAGTATCCCTTCTATCCAGTGACATAGAAAAAAAGGTCTGGGGTATGGTTTCACAAAACACAGTATGCTGCCGTCACAACTCATTGTTCAAGACTAGAACAGGTACAGCAATTCACTGTCTGCTCAATGATGTAATACTTGGTGTGACCCTAGGTCAAAGGAGAGATCCAGAATATCACTCATTTCAAGGGACAAGCCTATGTCACTGCGCACATGCTTGATTAATGTGAGGCTATGGCCTCTGTTCTGGGAATTTCATGTCATGTTATCAGTTATTTTACTTTCATGTTTTAAATAAAAATATTACATGGAATTTTGATGCAGTGTAACATGACAGGCTTAAAACACAATAATGTAAGCAACTCCCGTTTTCAACTGTTGTCTTTCTCAATTCAAAAACTGAAATTAAGTTCCCATTCATTGAGAGCCCTTTTACATAAACCATTTTGACCTTAATCTTACACTCAGAAATTAGTTAATTCAAAAAATAAGATGGCTTCAATCTCATCTCTCTTCACATCTGCAAAAATCTGAACTGTACAATTTGAGTGTATAATTTAAACACATTACAACAACAATACAAATCATGTACCGTTTCTAAATGCAAGTTATTTGTTCTAAGGCTTTTCATACTACGAGATTACAAACAGAAGGCAACTTAAAGAGGATTTTGTTGTTTCTTTTGAACAATTTAATAAGCTACCAAATACAGTACAATGATGGTGCTGCATCATTGAAATATACACTTCTAGCGTGTACTGTATATATGTTGAAATAAAACATTTGAAAGTATTTACCTTAAGGACAATTTTATTATCAGATGTTGGAGTTCGCCCTACCCACAGTGCGAACTTACATGGATCACCTTCCACATGTTCAGTAACACCCAGTTCTGACGTCTGAAGAGCGAAAACATTACAAGATTAGCAGCAGCCAACATTGTTCTGGTTGATTACAGTAAGACGTTTTTTCTTTTTTTGCGAGAGTAAAACAATTACAAAGTAATAAAGAGAGACAAAGCTAAAACTTTTTTTTTATTTCAAGCAAACAGAAGAAAACGTTGAATAGCGTCAGTATTTTTTTTCCATATAACACTGTTTCTACTCTTTAATTACCTTCGATGTAGCCTTAAGTACAAACCAGAAAGACGTTTTCTCAACTCTCTTTAAGGAATCGTGTGGTTCCACTGCAAAATGTGAAAATGCAAATAACCAAAAGGTGCTGCCCACCCCATAATTTTCTTTAAATTTCAATCTCCACAAATCACGGATATGCTCTAGTATACACCCGACAAAGAGTTACCTAAGTTAAGTAACTTGTTCCTCTTGTGGCTACTCCCAACAGCAGATGCCTCACCTTTAAAATATATACAAAAGATGTTCCAACCAAGGTGGAGGATCTGTGGAGTGGGCTCAGATCAAAACGTCTTGAAGGCACAAACAAATGAAATGCCTTTCCCGTCGAACGTGTCGGTCAAGGGGGTAGTGCTCTGTGAAAATATGCACTGATGCTCACATTGTGGCCTGGCCTAACAGATGTCAATAACTGTCACTCTGCATGCCACCGCAGTCATAGCAGCCTTTGCCCTGGCAGAATAAGACTTAGAGCCTTTCCGAGGCAGCTTCTTGCCAGTGCATAGCACATCTTAATGGGCAGGACAACACATCTTGACAATATCCTTTTTGCACTGTCTTCACCCCAGAGAATCCCACATGAAAAAAATGATTATCCATCTGATGGTCTTTTTTGCGGTCAATGTAAACGTTTAACACTCTTTTGTGGTCCAACCGATGGAGACTCTCTTCTTTCGAGTGATGAAGTGGAACAAATTAAGTTGGGAGGGTGACAGGATTGCCCAATGTAAAAAAAAGAGTCATATCTTTTGGCAAAAAGGTGGCCTTGGTCTTCAACACTACCTTGTCAGAGAAAAGAGTGGCATAGGGTGGCTGTATTATTAGGGCCTAGAGTTCACTCACATGAAGTGCTGAAGTGATCACATTAAGAAAACACAATTGAAAATCAAAAGGCGCAATGGGCAGCTGTGCATGGGCTCGAAGGGAGGGTATATGAGAAATGTTAGTGCCAAATTAAGATCCAAAGTGGCATCACAAACGGTTGGGCGGGAACATATGCCCCAAACCTTTAATAAAATGCATCACAACAAGCCATTTAGTTTCAAAATATTTTATTGTTGAATAAGTATGTGTAAACAACAACATTTAGATGGCCATACCCAATGAAACCTTCACACCAACCAAGCCGCACAAAGATACCAAAAAGGATAACTCCCCATAACCTTCCAAAACCTCCTAGCCACTCACTTACAAAGCTAGACATATTGTCACATCTCAATCACCCGGGCATGTGAGTGCCGCAAAACGGGATATTATGGTGTAGTCAACAAGATCTAAGCCTCTTAGAGATTGTGGATATGAAAGGTGTCCGTAGTCTTTGTTCAGGAATCGAAAAAATTGGTTTCCGTAATCTATTAACTGGACTGTGAGATCATGCATACTTTCTTATGTCACAGTAGAACCCAAAGCTTGTGCAGCTAAAGTTACTAAGGTGGAGTGGTGTTCTGACCACAAAGTGATAAGATTGTGTATTTGGCTACAAACAGGAGGTGGGATATTTACTTGGCTGCCGAGGAAAGTAAAGGTTATATTACTCCCGCAGCACTAGCCAGAAGGGCAAACTCAGGTAGTTTGTATATGGTCTGGCTGTGGATATGCGCAATGGCTAGAATTAACTTATCCTAAAAATCTGCCTACTATGGGCAGGTCCACAGGATATGTAGACGGGAACCCACTTCACCACAGCCACAACAGGTGTTGAGATATGCTGATAAAAAGTTGGAGCCTGGCAGGTGTACAATGCCAACTGCAAAAGATCGCTTTGCCCCATATATGGTAGGTGAAGTTATTGTTCGTATAAATATTTTGTTCCCTTGTTCTGCGACAAGGGAAATGCTGAGGTCCTTTTCCCATTGTACCTGAATGGGAAGCTTGTGTGTATTTATTGGTTAGCTGAGGAGTGAATATATTTTACAGACCGGATGTTTAGGGTTGGAGGAATTTTTTGACAATATCTGCTCTCTAGTGGCTCATTCCTTACCGCCACTGAGGGCTACCCAATGCCTAATTTGTAGGTAGTATTAAGAGTTCCACCTTGGACTCTCATACTCTTGCTCAATTTCCTCTAATGATTAGAAGGTACATTCAGAGTAGATATTCTGTAGATGAAAGCATCCCTTCTACCTTCAAATCTGGAACTCACAAGTCTCCATCTCCAGCAAAATGTCAGAGCTGCCAATTATTGGTTTAAGGGGTGATGGGAATGTAGTAAAGACCTTCTTGGGGCGGTGGAGTCCCTAGGATACCCTAGTTACTAGAGGGTCATAGAGTTTACCTTGCAAGCTCGCAGGAAGCCAAGGTACCTCACCCAGTGGTATAGCAAGCAGGTACTGGTCTATAAAGAACCACTGTTTATCGTTTTACCCTTTCAGCCATTCAATCATGTATTGTAACTGTTGGCAGTAACGCAGCAAGTCAGGTACCTCCAACCACCGTCTCTTGGCTGTCGCATGCTGATCTTTGCTGAGAGTCTTGGTCTCCTACCATCTGAAATGTAGGCCACAGTGGAGTGGTGTGGCTCACTGGTTAGAGGCGGCAGACCCGGAAGCAGAGAACGACCCGGGACCAGGGTTCAATTCCCGACGCGGCAGGGTCGTGGACCAGGGTCAACGGACTCGATAATTCTCGCCTCGGTGCCTACTCGAACGAGGGATCACACTCGGCAACTCTGGGCATTAAGCTTGCCTCATCTCTACAACGGCCCCACATAGACGCCCGAGATGCCTGGTTTGACCTTGGAGATACCCAGAAGGGACCATCTCACAGGGAAAGCCAGGACGGGTTCCCCAGCGGTCTTCAGCGCCAGGACACCCCGAGATGGGGTAACAGTGCGCTTTACAAGTATCATCATTACATTACATTACAAAGGCTGTTTGCAATTGTGTTATACAGTCTCTCCTATGAGGAAGTGGCAGGATCTGGAAGACGTGTGCAATTCGTGACAACAGTGTCACTTGACAGTGCAGCTATTCTTCCAACCCAAGTGAGAGCATGGTTTTTCCAGGCTGCCACAATACACCTAGTTTCCGTCAACAGCAATTTGTTCTGAAGAAAACCAGGGAGTCGTCCACAACTGGATAATGAGGAATTTAGTACTGTTCAGAGACCTGCAGAGTGGCATTTTGTGTTTCAGAGTCACAGCAAGGGTGCCCCCCTCCAACTAGTACCAGGCCCTCAGGTTTAGTCTTATAGATCTTGAAATCCATTAAGTTAAGTATTAAGTAGTAGTATGTGTTCCTAGTGTGATTGCCCAAGTTCAGTAAGGGTAAGTAGTAAATCGTCCAACAAGGCGGACAGCTTGAACATGTTCTTATGTATTTATTTTATTTTTAAATTAAAGGTTTTATATAGAGCTGGCTAGACCCGGACGTATCCGAGCGCTTTACATTAGTATCAGACCATAGTTGCAGGTTACATCATTATTAAGGTTACACAGTTGTTAGAGCATGGCAACATGTAAGGTCGAGATAGAAAAAAAGGACATATACGTAAGGGAAAAAGCAGGCAAGGGGAGAGAATCAGGGGCGGGGGTAGGAGCAGGGGAAGTAGACAGAGAATGAAGGAGGGAAAGAGGAGGGGAGGGTGAGAGACAACAGGTTGGAAAGTGGAAGGGGAGGGTGACGGGGACACAAACCGGTAGACGAGTCAAAGCTGCGTCCAAAGTCCAGTAAGCTGTGATCCCAGGGGAAGTGGTATCATTTCCCCATCTCTGTTGCGAGAGGTTCCCTTTACACAGTGGACTCTCTCAGAGGGGTCTCTGAGACTCCAAGGCCTACATACTGGATCCTTCCCCAAAAAGGGGAGAGGGAGTTGTTGTAAATAAAACAGCGATAATGTTAAGCATTAGCTAAATACATATTATCATAACCCACTTGTTGCATTTCCCGCTTAAACTTCCATAATGGTCAGACTCCCTCTTGTTTCTATGTCCGCCATCTTGTATGCTACATATTGCCATGTGTCTGCCATGTGACGAGTCCTACCTCTTCGCTAATCGCCCTTAAGATCTGCCCAGCAACAGTCTATAAATAAACCCCTTTGTGCATTTAGCGCATGTTCAGTAGGAGTCACATCTGTGTTTGATTAGCGTAGATAGGAATGTGGTTTTCGCGGGCTTCAAGAACCGTTAACTCCACCTATGTATTGATCATGTTCAGAAATGTCCATATATGGTCGTCAATCATGCTCTGTGTAGTATCCGCCTACTTATGAACCCCTTCATTGTGTATAAAAGGGGGCTATGTGCCTGAGTTCTGTGTGCTACCCTGAACAATGTTGTAGAGTGTTGTGTGGGCTTTAGGACCACCTTTAAAGGTTTATTAAACTATGTTTTTGTATTTTCAGTTTCCGTGCCAATTTCTTTATATAGTCTGAGGACTTCGTGCACAGAAGGGCGAACCCTTTGTACTAACGGGCCTTGCTGAGGCTTGTGCTTATCAATTGGCGCCCGACACGTGGGGCTCATCGGCGACTCGGATGCTCGAAGGATTGGTTGTGACGAAGGATTGGAACCTTGCCGGGGACGTGATCACTGCCAGCGGCGTCTTTAGTCCTGGCATCCAAGGTTTTCTTCCTTCCCTTCCGATCTGACCATCTGGGTGGCGCCGGTCCTCGACTGAGACCTCTTCTGTCGGTTTGCCGTGCAGTGGCCGTTTGGGCGAATTTGGAACTTGGCAGTTGGAATCTGGACGCTCTGGATTGGTAAGAACCGGTGTACGGTACTTGCTGCGAGCTTTTGGTAGTCTGGCTTGGCAAGGCAGTTTTAGGATACACTTGCTGTGACTAATTTGTTTGGTGTGACTAGTCATATTTGGTTTTGGATTTGGGATATATGCGTTGCAACACATATAGGCAGGTAATGTGGAGAGATTTCTCCTGAATTTTGGATTTGATCGGCGCAACGTTTAAGTGCCATTTTGATTATAATATTGCATATTTTGCATTTTTTTTTGACATACCTGCTTTTAGCGCACTCCGTAAGTGGTGCTGCTGTTTTGGAAGTGACTGGTTAAGACTTGAGGAATCACAGCCGGCTCCCCCAGAGGGGACGCCTAATAGGGACATGTATGTGAAGTTTGGTCTTTCCCCTATAATGTACAGCACATTGTGAAGGAAATACACGAAAAAGGATCCTGAGTTACGTTGGCCTTTGTATGGATCGTTTGATTTGCGTAAAATTGAGTATGTGGGACAATGTATGTGTAAGGATGAGCGAGGCCAGATATGTTTGAATGTGTGTGTTTGTGGGTGAAAGAAGTATGTGAGCTCAAGAAACGTGAGAAAGCGCTGATTGAGAAGGAACAACGAAAGAGTGAGCGAGAGAAAGCGCAAGAGTCGAGAAAGCGTGAAGCAAAGGAATTGGAAGAAAAACAGGAAAAGGAACGCAGATTGCAGATATCTGGCCAGTATGCTGTTCGACAGCCTCTTTATCCTGTCCTTAATAAAACTGATGATGATTTTTCATTATTAGATCGCTCTCCGCCTCCGTACGCTGGTCCGTCCACTCCGAGAGGGGAGGTGAGGATTCTGAATCGCCCGCAGAGAAGGTAGACACGTGGTCTATGTTATCGAACGATCGTATGGCTGACCTTCGAAAGATCTCTCATCGAGTACTCAAGGCTACTGTTTCTTTTTCTGAGTTAATGCAGTCTCTTGAAGGATGGCAGGATAGGGAGAAATTATATTTTACTGAATCTCTTTCTGATGAAGTGATTACATATTTTCGGAAATATTCCGATGTTCTTGAACCTGATGATGTGGTGTCAGACGCTAAAGAATTGCGTAAAGGTCTTTTTCTTTCTTCCCAGGTGCCTGACGCGGTTCGACGACTGTTTTCGTTGCGGGGCGAGACGTTTCAGCTGCGCGACAAAGCGCGCCAAAAGAAAGCGGAGGAGGAGCAAATGAATCCGAGCGGCGGCGGGAAGCAGTCATCTATCTTTCATTCAGATAAGATCGAGCTAGTGCATGTTAAGCCTATGCGAGAGGCAGCGCCTTTGTATGTTCCTCCTAAAGGAGCGGGTACTAGTTCGGATAAATCTTCTCCTGATGCTAGAGGGTATTTCATTTATAATTGGGTTTACACTCCCTGGAATAGAGCAGATGTTATGGCATTAAAAGCTGCATTACCCGATCCACGAAAGAATCCTGCCGCCTTTTAAGAAGAAGTTGACTGGGCTTTAAATTCCTGTACTATGACATTAGCTGATATTGATTTATTTTTTGGGCTTATATTACCCCCCGATATGTGGAGATCTGTGCGGAAGGTAGATGATCTTACAACCTTTAAAGCAAAATGGGCGGATTTTGAGGATGAGGATAGAGAAAGGAAACCTGCGCAGAAGCCACCCCAGTTGATTTTAGAACTTCCTGCTGCCATTTTGACTAAACTAAAAACGATTATTCCCCCTAAAAAGATTGATTGGACTATGTTAGCATCGTGTAAGCAAAAGGTAGATGAATCAGTTTCAGATTTCTTTACACGGTTTGAGGAAACTTTTCATGATTTTAGCGGTCAGTCGCTTACGGACGACACGGGCCGACATCTTTTTGTTGATAAGTATGTTTCAAATGTATTACCAGGAGTGGCAGCTCGGTTAAAAGCGAGTGAAAGCTCTTGGACGACTTTGTCTCCGGCATCCCTCCGGACGATGGCTCAGTATTATGAGCATCAAGAATTAGAAGCAAAGGGTAATGAAGAAAAGAAGTCTAAAGATTTGAAAACGAAAGTTATGTTAGAACAAGTGTACGGGCCGCCCCACAGAGGTACCGAAAGGGGTGGTGGAGGATCCTATGGTTCTTCCTTCGCTCGTCCGGATCTGGCTAGGGATCAATGTGTGTATTGTAAGCAGATGGGCCATTGGGCTAAGGAGTGTCCCTTGTTGCGTGCGCAGCAGCAAGGACGTGGTCAAGGTCCGATGAGGAATCGTGGGGGCTTTTAAGGCCCTAGGGGAAACTTGAATGATCGTGCTAGGTTTGGTTCTAATGTGCGACCACAAGATGGGTCTAATGTTTTTGATCGGCGTAATCAGTGCCAAATATCTGATTATGAACGCTCTGAATATCATGATTCACAGTATGCATAGGATTGCGCAGGATGGGGTAAGGAATCAGTTGAAGTGCCAGTAGATCAGACGGGTCCTTATGTTACAGCACATGTTTTGGGTTCTACTGATTGGTTTCTGGTTGATACAGGAGCTACTCGTAGCGCTTTGTCTAAAGAATTGGTTCTGAGGGCTCTCCTGTCTGGCTTAACGATTACATCGATAGGGTTCGATGGAACTCCTTCCCTTAGCCCATTGTCACAACCTCTTGCACTTCATGTAGATAAGTTTGCTGCACCATGTCCATTTTTGCTCTCCCTAAACACGCCTGATAACATTGTGGGTTTGGATATGCTCAAGCATTTCAGAGCTACAATACGTTGATCCCCTGAAGGAGTACGTGCTATTTTGAACGACAACTATCCAACAATGGAAAGGGTGTGTATGGTTAAAGAGGATACTGCATTGGCCTCTTTACCCCGTACTTTCTGGGCTACTTCAGATACTGATGTGGGACAGATGGTCATCCCCCCGGTGCACATTAGTGTAAAGGAGGGGGCCATGTTGCCGTGCCTGCCTCAATATCGTATTTCACAGGAGGGGGAGGAGGCGCTTACACGGATTGTACAGGATCTCATTAAAGTGGGGGTAGTAGAAGATGATCCATACAATATTTGTAACAGTCCTATCCTGCCGATTCTGAAGAAAGACACTGACACTAGGATTTATCGATTTATTATCGATCTGAGGGAGGTGAATAAGATAGTGATACCTCAATACCCAGTGGTTTCTGACATTACGACACTTCTTACTCTGGTTCCACCAACTGCGACCACGTTCTCCGTTATAGACTTGAACGCTTTCTTTTCGATCCCTATTCATCCTGATAGCCGATATCTTTTTGGCTTCACTTTGAATAATCGATCGTATAGATTTTGTAGAGTTCCTCAAGGCTATACTGAGAGTCCTAATATTTACAGTCAGGTATTGAAACGACAAGTGGATTATTTTGTTCTGCCTGAAGGTGTGGCGCTTATACAATATGTCGATGACATCTTGTTGGCGGCTGACACCCCCGAGCAATGTGAGAAGTGTACATTGTCTTTGCTTTCCTTTCTGGCATCACACAATCACAAAGTATTGAAGAAGAAACTGCAATATTGTAGACCAAAGGTGACCTACTTAGGTCACCTTCTGTCTAAGGAGGGAAGTGCTCTCACACCAGATCGTATTCAAGCAATTTTGGACACGCCAGCACCTTCCACACAGAAAGATGTTCGAGCATTTTTGGGTCTTACTTCTTTTTGTAGGCAGTGGATACTGGGTTTTTCACACATAGTTAAACCACTGTTGGCACTTTTGACGAAAGACACTCCAATTCCGCTTCCCTGGACAGATGAGTGTGAGAATGCTTTCCAGCAATTACGACAGGCTCTTTGTTCAGCACCAGTGTTAGGCACCCCTGATTACATGAAGCTTTTTACATTGTATGTACATGAAAGAGATGGATGTGCATTATCAGTTTTAGTGCAGATGCACGGTGACAAGCAGCGCCCTTGCGCATACTTCTCGGCAGTACTTGATCCTGTTGCTCGAGCATTACCTGGTTGTTTTCGCTCGAATGCAGCGACAGCTGTGTCAATACGCCAGAGTGAGGGGATTGTGTTATCTCATAAGTTGTTTGTGTTGGTTCCCCATGCTGTTGATGCTCTTTTTAATCGGACAAAGACGCAGCATTTAACTAGCGCTCGTCTAACAGGATATGAGCTGACGCTGTTGGCTCCTCATATTACATTGAAGAGATGTGCAACACTAAACCCAGCCACGTTGTTACCATTTCCGGCGACTCAGCCTGAGGTGCAGGAAGCACATGATTGTATTTTTGTGACTGAGGAACAGACAAAGGGTCGTATTGATTTGCAGGACACGCCCTTTACAGATGTAGATGGAGAACTGTGGGTGGATGGGTCTTGCCTGAAGTTACCAGATGGTACTACCTCAGCAGCATATGCAATTACTACGCTACATACAATAGTGGAGAAAGCACGCATACCGCAGAAATCAGCTCAGGCAGCGGAACTGATAGCATTGACACGAGCATGTGAGCTTAGTGCAGGGTTAAGCGTGAATGTTTACACGGACAGCCGCTATGCTTTTGGAGTAGCGCACGATTTCGGCCTGCTCTGGAAGGAAAGGGGCTTTTTGACATCACATGGAGCACAGATAATGTACAGAGAATTGGTACATAATCTTTTGACTGCATTAACTTATCCAAAGAAGATAGCTATAGTGAAATGCAGCGCACACAAGAAAGTAACAGATAAAGTGGGAGAAGGAAACGCTTTTGTAGATCGAGTAGCACGTGAAACTGCGATGCAGCCTGACTCCACTTCAATGTACGTTGTGAAGTCACAAGCTGAGCGGTGGCAAGATGCTAGGAAGGAGGTACTAGAGATACAGAGGACCGCTTCTGATAAAGAGCGGGAGCAATAGTCCAAGGATGGAGAGCTGGATGACGAAGGTTGTTGGAGAAATAAGCGGATGGATAAGTGGAAGTTACCCATAGCTTTTGTACAACCTATGGTTCAGATGGCAGATGGGCTAGCACATGTTGGAGCTTCGGCAATCATGAAATTTCTTAGGCAAGTTTGGGAGCATCCAGAGATTGCTAGCACGGCTAAGAGAGTAGTACAGACATGCATGATTTGTCTGAAGTACAATCCAGGAAAAGGGCAGCAGGAGGGTTTGCAATACCTACTGCACCTTTTGAAGTTTTGCAAATGGATTATATTCAGCTTGAACGCTGCAATAATCTGAAATATGTCTTAGTTGTGGTTAGTGCATTCAGCAAGTGGATTGAAGCATACCCTACGAAAGACAATACTGCAATGACTACGGCAAAGGTGCTATTGAAGGAATTCTTTCCTCTGTACGGTGTTTGTAGATTGTTGTGGAGTGACAACGGGCCTCATTTTATAGCGGACGTTGTCAAGTATGTCCTGAAGGGATTGGTAATAAAACAGAAATTCCATGCAGTGTTCCACCCACAGTCAGCAGGCTTGATGGAAAAGTACAATGGCACTTTAAAGCTTAAAATAGCGAAGATACAAGCTTCTACTTCTCTGACTTAGACAATAATGCCAAAGGCAAAGCATCTGGCCATCAGATTGGTACCACATTCTCGAACAGATCTCACTCCCTATGAGATCGTATTTGGGCGTCCCATGAATATATGGGGAGTGCCCAAGCCAAGCTCAGTGTATGATGTACCTTGTGTTTTAATGAATGACTATTTGGCACAATTAACTGACAGTTTGGTTTCTATTCATCAACAGGTTCGAGAAGCACTCCTTGACCGGTCCACAGGTGAAAGCACTAATCTCCGGCCTGGAGATTTTGTCCTCATAAAGTCATTTGAGAGGTCGAGCAGTCTGGAGCCGAGGTGGTGTGGTCCCGAGCAGGTGCTTCTTGCTACGAGAACAGCTGTCAGAGTCACCAACCGTAAGAATTGGATCCATTCCGTACATTGTCGGAAGGTGCAACCCGGACTGGTGGAGCCTGCTGTATTGACGGACCATCGGGAAATCCTGATTGCGGAAAGAGGCTGTGCTGTGGTACCTGACGAATCTGAGGAGTTCTTCCCAGACCCGATAGTTCCTGGAGTGAGGAGATACAATCTACGACCGAGGAAAAAGTCTGCAGTTGTGTGACAAGTTGTCAGAACAGCCCCTAGGTCAGTGAAACGGAGAGCTGATGAGGCAAGGGGGGGATCAGCCCTGCATTAGTGTAGTGACACCCGTCTTGGCCCGCTGGTGAAGAAAACAACGGCTGCCTAGGGGGAAGAGTGATGACAACCTTTTTAGTTTTAAAGAAGATATGACTTAAACATTTGTTCGAATGGAGAAGAGAAATATTTTTTGTGCTGTAGGGTTCATTGCTGCTGAGCAGTTGTTGCTACAATCACGTGGTTTGTTGAGGATGCAATTCCTGCCCGTGAGTTGTATGTTGTTTCCACTCCAGTGCCGGATGAGCATTTCTTTTATACGTTTCCATATCAAGAGTTGAAACATCGACAGTCATATTTGAATAACACTTTTATCCAGATGCTGCACCATACCCATGTTGCTACTAATGCCACAAACTGTTGGATATGTGGTATGATGCCAGCACACCAGAAGAAGGGGGGGAACACTGTTCATACCTCTCCCTTTCTCTCATAATGGCTCTTGTTGAGCATGGTATACTTTGCTTTTTGCTACGAGGAAGCCTACAGTGGGCAGACTGCTTTTCAGACTGAATAAAGAATGCCATCAGGACAAAGAAGATTATCCACAAGCCAACGGAACTATATGGGAGTGGGAAGAGTATCGACCGGACAATGATTCAACGCCCTATATTTTCACGAATACTAAAGACATTGTTGGAAACGAGAAATTTGTGATTTCGGTGGCTCAAGCACAAGCAGATTTATGTGTTCAGAGTGTAGGTTATATCCCTGTAGATGTTAGCGATTGTGTTATCGTGCTGAATATTGATGGTCTGAATAAAAGCACGTTTTTAGCCTCTCACAACACCTACTTTCTTTGCAGTGATATAGGTTATTACCGATTACCAGCCGGATGGTCTGGAGTGTGTTATGTAGCATTTTTATTGCCGCCTGTATTCCTAGCACCTGCATCATATCATAAAGACTTGAAATTATTGAATAATGTACCTGTAAATAGATACAAACAAACTTTGTCTATTGACGATGTAGACCAAACTGACACTAGTTTGCAACAATATATAGATTTTAATTTAGGTTTATTTTTCTTTGTTGGAGCTGCTCTGAATTGTAGGAAGATACGACGATTAACTAGAGTTGTAGAAGCCGTAACGAATCAAACTGCTGCAGCCCTTGGAAATCTTACCGAAGAGCTGCAAATTACTAGAATTGTAGCGTTACAAAACCGAATGGTTTTGGACGTTATGTTAGCAGATAGAGGTGGTGCTTGTAGAATTATTGGGAGTAGCTGCTGTGTATTTATTCCTGACCACACTCCTTCTGTATACAAAGCAATCAATAAATTACATAAGATCGCTGCTGATATACATGTCGAAAATGGAACCTGGACATTTTCAAGTTGGTTCTGGACTCTGATCTCCACATGGGGATGGAAAGTTCTTACTGGCCTTTGTATAATTGTTGCAATTATTTTTACATGTTGTGTATGTATCCAATGTAGTCGAATGATATGTTCTTTACGTGTTTCATTTTGTGTACCTAATAAAAGAGCTGTTGCTGAGGCTGTCCACCAGAAAGGCATGACTAGGGAAATAGCTGAAATGATGAGCATCGATATTAACGATGAGTATTTAGATTATCCTAGGAAACCGAATGTCTTCAGCTAATGCTGAAAGGGTCGTCTGTTGTAAATAAAACAGCGATAATGTTACGCATTAGCTAAAGACATATTATCATAACCCACTTGTTGCATTTCCCGCTTAAACTTCCGTAATGGTCAGACTCCATCTTGTTTCTATGTCCTCCATCTTGTATGCTACATATTGCCATGTGTCCGCCATGTGACGAGTCCTACCTCTTCGCTAGTCGCCCTTAAGATCTGCCCAGCAACAGTCTATAAATAAACCCCTTTGTGCATTTAGCGCATGTTCAGTAGGAGTCACATCTGTCTTTGATTAGCGTAGATAGGAATGTGCTTTTCGCGGCCTTCAAGAACCGTTAACTCCACCTATGTATTGATCATGTTCAGAAATGTCCATATATGGTCGTCAATCATGCTCTGTGTAGTATCCGCCTACTTATGAACCCCTTCATTGTGTATAAAAGGGGGCTATGTGCCTGAGTTCTGTGTGCTACCCTGTACAATGCTGTAGAGTGTTGTGTGGGCTGTAGGACCACCTTTAAAGGTTTATTAAACTATGTTTTTGTATTTTCAGTTTCCGTGCCAATTTCTTTATATAGTCTGAGGACTTCGCGCACAGAAGGGCCAACCCTTTTGTACTAACGGGCCTTGCTGAGGCTTGTGCTTATCAGAGTGCTTTGGCAAGGGGTGCCATACCATACCTCAACTGTGAGTGGCTCCCTTGGCACTGTGGACTCTCTCAGCGGGTTCACTGAGACTCCAGAGTATAAATATTGGATCTTTCCCCAACAAGGGAAGAAGGAGTGCTTAGTCAAAGAGCACGAAGGACAGGGGGCTGGGCGGTGAAGCAGGCAAGGGGAGGAATTCAGGGTAGAAGGGATAGGAGCAAAGGAAGTAGACAAAGAAAAGAGTACTAAATGGGAAAAAACAACATCAGTTTGGGGAATAGACTGTTTTCTCTCTGTGGCCATGAGTTTGCCCCATCTCGAAGGTACAAACCTAGCACAGAACATTCCTGAAGCTTGTGTTTCCAGGTCCATCTCTCTCGTGTCTACCGAATTGATGTCTTGTTGGAGCGTGGGCATGAACGTGGTCAGATCTGTCGGGAGCTGGTCGATGGAGGCTTTCATGTCTTGATTTAGCTCAGCGCGTAGTTCAGTCTTAAAATCGCGCAATGAGGATAATCAGTCATCTTTGGTGAGGGCCATGATGCTCGTAGACTCCCCTTGGTCAAGCGGCTGTTGTTTGTCTGAGGGATGGAGGAAGCTTCTGGGGGGCGTGTGCAAGTGCGTCGACTGGCGGTCCACTGATGGGAGAGGTGGATGTTATCTAATGTTCTACAAGAGGGGTTTCAGGAAAAGAGGACACCCCTAGCGAGTGCATCTGTCTATGTGTATATAGACAGAGGCCTGTCTATTGACTTTGACACTTATTCCAGGATTGTAGTATAGGACAGGGATGCAACAAAGGAACGCACTGCCCAAGCCAAATCACATCAGTACAATGAATAGAATTATCCAGTCTACCCTTTCAAACACTTTTTGAATGTCAAGTAGCAGCAGAACTGCCTTCATCCCTTTCTTTCAGGCAACATCTATGAGGTGTTAATCCTTTTTACTGTTATCACTTGCTGTGCTCTTCAATCATTGGATGATCCTGACTTTGAAGACGAACGGTCTGAGGAGTGAGAGCGTGTCTGTGCCCTCTGCTTTGTCTGGGACTGGGCCCTTCTAGACTTCCGAAGGAGTGTTGCAACATTGAGTTTAACTCAATGTTGCAACACTCCTCAAATAGCCTTCGAGTTACCCTTCCTGCACTTGTCTCATGACATGGAATTGTGTTTGGAACGCAAACATTAGACAGTAAAAACAAATCTCCTTTTGGGCCAACAAAAAATGTTGCTTTCCCAAGGGGAGATTTGTTTTAACTGTTGAAAAACTGTGCTCCATCCCCTTGTATTGAGAGATCCTCTCTCTTGTTACACAGACATCAGAGACAGACCTTGTGGGGTATGTCACCGACATCGGTTTCAGAGGGAACATGTCCCTTGCACACTGGAATAATTTTATTGAATAAAGTCTGCCAAGCAAGACGGGATTAGTGAGCATACGCTCTGGATCGATGTTGAAAGGTGAAGAAAGAAAGGAACTGACATCAAAGTGGAGGTGGCAGCTATTTGGGGTCCCGACGTCAAATCCGGAGCAAGGCCGATCTCAAGCAGAGCCACATGGCGCCACCTACTGACTCAATATCGAATTGAGAAGTCTGACATCTAGTGATATTCACAGGGTGAGGAAACTGTTGTTGTAAGTATCCATCAGAAAAGAGAATGTCTGACAGATTAGCCTGTAAGGGTGTTTCGAGCACCATACCAGGCAACAAATTAGTCCCAGTACCCAGCATAGATGGATTTATGGGAGGGTGTCTGGCAGCAAGGATGACATCTGCCACTTTGGTTGGCCACTAAAATAAGTTAACAGCTGGCACTCAATCTGCACGCATGGAAGTGTAAATTGCAGAACTTCCGATGAAGGCAAGACAGGAGATCCTTAATCAATAGAGTTGAGTGCGCTACTGGGGTGTAGGCGCATCCCTGTGGTGGGCACACTTATTCAGGTTCTATGTGTGGATGACACAATAGATTCCAAAAAGGTTTCAATAAAAAGTTCCAAAAATGAAGTTCTGAAGTTTATTAGAAAATTTTCATTTCGTGATTTTCTTTTTTCTTTTCAAACATGATCATCAAATAAACGATTTAATCCACATTAGGACGGCTCCGATGCATTTCAGACTAACCAAGTCCTTTATCAAGGAGCACTGCAACAGAACATATGAAAAAATAACCCGGATCAATAAAAAGGCATTCCTTGCATAAGTAATAAACATAGGTAAATGGGTGGTGCGACCTCATGCTTCCCACTGTGATCTCTTAGTGAAAAAACATTGGAATTTCAGGCAGTGTGTAAGGTGATGAGAAGTAGTGTGAAACGGAGGTGGGGAGAATGGTGAACGGGTAGAATCGGAAAGTGAGTGAGCTTGGTGCGATGAAAAGTAAAATAAAACGTGCTGGGAAAAGAGAAAAGCTGTGAAGAACGTGCGTGCGGGGACAAACCGTGCGGTTCAGTGAAAGCTAGGAGAGAAAGTGGCGAAGTTAACAAAGATAACAAACGAACCTCAAGACGCGAGGTTTACGAGATGGGCTCCGCATGGGAAGTATAGGCTGAAATAAATGGATAACATGAATCGCATTAACTCCGTGCGGAGTGAAGAGGCAGAGAAGGTGATTCCGATGAAAGCGGAAAATAACTTACTTCGACAAATGTCAGTGCTCGCGTGTGGTTAGCGGGTTCTGCAGTCTGGAACTACGCGGAGTTAGCGCGGAGTTCTGGGATTCAAGGGAAAGGTGGGCGAAATGAACGAGGGACTGGGGGAGAAACGGTGAAATGGCGCGGCCATATTGGAACGAGGAAAAAAAGAAAGTGTTGAACCCAAGAGGGTAACCTCTTGTCTGAAATCTTGATGCCATAGCTTGAATCTGATTCAGTCTGGTGTCTGGATCGGATACGATCCGGGTGACTCGCAGCATTAAATGAACACAAATCTAACATCCGCACCAAGAACACTAAGTCTAACGTAGCTACTCACTTCAGTGAAGCAAACCACAACGTGGCCCAACTGAAGTATATGGTCTTAGAGACTGTTCCCAGAATTGAAGGAAGGGACAACAACAAGTTTCTCTTACAGAGAGAAACCACCTGGATCTACAGACTCCAAGCACAGAAACCGTGGGGTCTTAATGACCGGACTGAATTAAGCTGTTACTTATGATGCCCTTGTGGCACAGTATTGATGCTATACACTTTGCCTTTGCTGTTTGTATCTAATGTTTGCTGTTTGTACCTCATGCATGCTGCACATCGTTCTTCCCTATCTCTCTCTTTACACTGTCTCTTGGGTTCAACACTTTCTTTTTTTCCCCGTTCCAACCGCACGGTTTGTCCCCGCACGCACGTTCTTCACAGCTTTGCTCTTTTCCCAGCACGTTTTATTTTACTTTTCATCGCACCAAGCTCACTCACTTTCCGATTCTACCCGTTCACCATTCTCCCCACCTCCGTTTCACACTACTTCTCATCACCTTACACACTGCCTGAAATTCCAACGTTTTTTCACTAAGAGATCACAGTGGGAAGCATGAGGTCGCACCACCCATTTACCTATGTTTATTACTTATGCAAGGAATGCCTTTTTATTGATCCGGGTTATTTTTTCATATGTTCTGTTGCAGTGCTCCTTGATAAAGGACTTGGTTAGTCCGAAATGCATCGGAGCCGTCCTAATGTGGATTAAATCGTTTATTTGATGATCATGTTTGAAAAGAAAAAAGAAAATCACGAAATGAAAATTTTCCAATAAACTTCAGAACTTCATTTTTGGAACTTTTTATTGAAACCTTTTTGGAATCTATTGTGTCATCCACACATAGAACCTGAATAAGTGTGCCCACCACAGGGATGCGCCTACACCCCAGTAGCGCACTCAACTCTATTGATATCCACAGACGCACCGGAACAGTTGCGTCACCTGTAGGAGCACCTTGAACTCCACAACCTTAACCACACCATCCCTGAAATTTACACTACAACTCTAGTAGTGCGCTGTGCATTTTTCTTTTTCATTCAAGACAGGAGATCCTCCCATATCGATAGCCTGACCAGAGGGCAGATGCTCATGTCCAGGAGTACTGTATACGACAATACCTTGGCCCACTGCGAGGCAATTGGGATGACTTAGTTCATCATCATCTTCACAACACAGGGCAGGAGAGGTAGTGGCAGGAAGGTGTACAATCCAATCATACCATGAGTTTCCTAACAAAAGCTCTAGTGGAAATTGAAACTCCAATGCACAAAATTGTTGACACATGCATGTTCTCCACAGTGGTTAACAGAATTAGCCAGGTCGCTCCCCATTCATTGAATACGCCTTGTGCAACCACAGAATGCAAGACCCACTCGTGACCTGACAGACATGCCTGCTCAATTCCGCTGCTCTTGCATTTAGGGACCCTGCCAAGTGGTTGGCTACAGGAAATATGTTCTGCTGCTCAAGCTACCTCCAGAGATGTTAGGCCACTCAGTACAAGAACCAGGACGTTACTCTGCCCTGACTGTTGCAATCACACATGGCGTTGGCCAGTGGCATTCCTTCCTAGAGCATTAGGGTGTCGCCTGCTTACATTTTTGCCCCCCTTACCCTAATTATATGTGAATATTAGTGTTAATCAACTTAAGCAGTCCACACAGAAAGCTGTCTCAGCCGCAGGCCGTTTCCTTTCAGCCTCAGAGTGCGTGCGTCAGGCTTGGGAGGTGGGCTTTTAATAATATGATTGACAATCAAGGAGACAGTGCTCTGCTCAGTAACAACCAGTAACAAAGTGTGCATTTTGTGTTGGACTGGTGACTTTCCCTGGCCAGCCAGACAGGCACCCTTTTGCGCAGTCTCACCTGCACAATATAGGAGACGAGGAGATCAAAGCTGCAGCCCCATGTCTCCTAATGAGTGGCGAGTCGGACTGCCCGGCCAATCTTGGTGCTGTCTCATGCTGCGTGACAGCAAGGGAGCAATGCCTGGAATGTCTAGAAGACACGCTTTAGTGGTAACTAGGCAGACTGCAGAGGCAGGCAGCGGGGGTGGGGGGAGGATCAGTCCTGTACACGGAGCAATGGCAGCATAATGGCCAATCAATTCAATCTGTCTTTATTCGATTTGAACAATCATAAAAGACACATAAAATACAGTATTAAGAATCTAAAAATGCTTTTAAAACAATCACATAATAAAATTCAAAAAAGGTCCCATAAAAACATATCAAGTTAAAAAGGCTAAAAATACACAGGGTTGGATAGACCGCAATCTCATGTGCAAGTTAATAAATACAAACTATTAAGCAATGTCAAATAACATCAGGTACATAATGCCTGCAACCAGTTCCTTCTAAGGACCCACGTAATGACCAATCACTATTTGGCTTTATTGTGAAGCAGTGCAGTGATTGGCCACACTGCTCATCTTCTTGCTCTCTTCTCTCGTGTTGCCAGTAACGGCATTGCACACAAAGGAGCACGGAGAGCGACAAGACGAGACCTGACAGACCTGCCCTCGTGGCCTCAGAGCCTGATGCGATAACTACCACAGTGGCAAGAATCTGAAATAAATTGGCAATTGCGCTTCTCTCCATGACTGCCTGCTTGAATCTGATCACAGTGCACACAGTGTCTGGTTAGTGGTCAGTACTACTAGTATTAAGTACAAAATGAAATACTCGTGTTTTTACTGTGATTCACCTAGTTGTACTACTGTAGTCTAATTATGTTCCGCTCTCTTCCTCCCAAATTCCAGATCCCGTCTGCTGTGTCTTTTCATCCTTCAGCGGCAGATCAAAACAAAAGAGTGAGTGGACCCCCCCTCCCCAGGCCTAGCTCCAGCAGAGAGATAGCTGTTGTTAGTGTAGTGGTGGGCAGTGGCACATTACTGATTGTGGCAAAGCAGTAGCAGTATTTGCCTTAACGAACAAGTTACTTACCTTCAGTAAATATATACCTAAGAGACATATATTAGTTATGGTTTTCTTACATTAGAATTAACCCCAGGTGTCAGACTGGATCCAGAGAATTTTTTCTTCAGCAGTATCCCTGTGCGTCAGTAGGTGGCGTTGGTCGACTACGGGTTTGCCGATGGCGCCGTGATCGCTGGAATGATGTTGCGGTATATACTTAGACGCCGCCCCTGTGGGCTGATGTCAGATCTTTACACGACATTCTACTCCAGAAGTGCAGAGCTATGCAAGACACTGACCACTGGTGCACAAAACTAGGGCCCTGAAAGGGAGTCACTAGGGCCCGGAAAGGGAGTCCCTAACTCTAGAAGTAATTTTGCAGAATGGGGAGGATGGGTGGGGCGGCAAGGAATCCATAACCAATGTATGTCTCTTACAGATATATTGTTACCGAAAGTAACTTGTTCATCTGAAAGAGACTATTAGTTATGGATTCCTTACCTTAGAAGAGATTCCCCAGCAATACCAACCCCGGAGGTGGGTCTGTGAACCAAGTTCACACCAGGAAGTCATGAAGAACAGAACGGCCAAAGAAGAGTCTCTCCGGACTTGGCTGTCCAGGCAGTAATGTTTAGTGAACGTGTTTAATTAAGCCCATGTGGTTGCCTGGCAGATGTCAGAAAGGGGACTACATGTCCCAAAGCAGTAGTGGCTGCCGTCGCCCAAGTGGAATGGAAGCATAACCTTACTGGAGGTTTCTTTTTCGCGAAGGAATAACACATTTTAATGCAAAGAACGACCAATCGAGAGATAGTTCGTTTTTGCACGGCCCGACCTTTCTTGTCATCCACATAGCCAGCAAAGAGCTGATCATCCACCCCGAATTGGTTTGTGCGATCCAGGTAAAATGAGAGCGCACGTTTTGGATCCAGACGGTGGAGCCTCTCCTCCTCTTTGGAAGGATGCAAGGGTGGGAAGAAGGTGGGCAAAGTATTGGTCTGTTCTATGTGGAAAGAGGTAACCGCTTTGGGAAGAAAATAAGGACTAGTTCGAAGTACAATCTTGTCCGGATGAACAGCAAGGAATGGAGGTTTAGAAGAAAGAGCCTGAAGCTCACTCACCCTGCGAGCAGAGGTGATGGCAACCAAAAAAGCAGTTTTTAGGGTCAAGAGTCTAAGAGGACAATTATGTAGTGGCTCGAAAGGAGCACACATAAGGTAAGTCAGAACAAGAATCCGTTCCCACTGGGGAATTACGAAAGGAATAGGAGGAAACAGGTGAGTAATGCCCTTAAGGAAGAGATTTACAATAGGGGACTTGAAAAGAGTTGGTTGATCAGGAAGGCGAAGAAAGGCCGAAATGGCCGAAAGATAGCTCTTGAGGGTTTCCAGAGCAGAGCCCTGCTAAGCCAAAGAAAGCAGGAAGAGGAGAACCTCAGAAAGGGGGGAGGGGGCAGAAAGGGGATCCACAGCCTATGCCATGCACCATGCCCATGCCACAAATTTGTTCCATCTACAGGCGTATTCTGTTTTAGTAGAGGAACGCCTGCCTGTCGAAATAACATTACAGACTTCAGGAGGAAGGTCAACAGTTGTCAAATGTCGTCGCTCAACCTCCTCACAAGGAGGTGGAGGCTGGTCAGGTTTGTGTGGGGGACCGTCCCCTGCTTCTGCAACAGAAGATCCTCCCGAAGGGCCAGTCTTATGGGAGGATCGATGGCCATGTTCAATAGCTCCGGATACCAATTTTTTTTGTGCCCAGTCAGGAGCCACAAGAAATACTTGGGCCCGGTCATGCTTGATCTTTTTCAGCACTCAGGCAGAAGTGGTATAGGTGGAAAAGTGTATAGAAGACCGCAACTCCACTTGCGACGAAAAGCGTCGCTTATCGAGTGCCGCCTTGGAAACTCCAACGCGCAGAACTGCTGACATTGTGTGTTCTCCTCCGTGGTGAATAGATCTAACTAAGGCTTTCCCCACAGCTCAAAGAGACCTTGTACCACCCATGAGTGAAGACGCCTTTTGAGATACATCAGGAATCAGTGGCTGAGTTCATCTGCCTTGGCGTTTGGAGAACTTGCCAGGTGTTGAATCACCTGGGACATGCCCTAATGTTACAGCCACTTCCAGAGGTGAAGGGCTTCCTGACAGAGGGTCCTCGACCCCACTCCGCCCTGTTTGTTGCAATACCACATGGTAGAAGTGTTGTCTGTGAACACCTGAACTACTCTTCCCTTGACAGAGGGAAGGAATGCCCTCAGTGTCAGACGAAGCGCCCAGAGCTCCAAAAGGTTTATATGGAGCCTGGACTCCGCCGGGGAGCAGAGGCCTCTGCCTCTCCCATGTGGCCGCCCCATCCAAGAAGTGATACATCTGTCACCACTAAGAACTCTGGTTGGGGAAGGGAGAGGGATTTGCCCTGGACCCAATCCTGGTTGGTAAGCCACCACTGCAAATGATGTGCAGTCCCTGCTGAGATCTGGAGGTCATCGGACAGATTTCCTTGATGCTGTGCCCACTGGATCTTCAGGTCCCACTGCAGAGCTCTCATATGCCACCTGGCATGATCCACCAGCAGGATGCAAGAGGCCATGAGGCCCAGTACCAGCAGGGTCATCCGTACCGAAATCCAGGATAGAGGCTGGAACATCAGTATCATAGCCCTAATATCCCAGACTCGCTGTACGGGAGAATAGGCAAGAAACTGTGCTGTGCCGATGAAAAGGAGTTTCTGGAGGTGGGAGACAACATCGTGGGGCAAGCTCGCCTTCAACAACCAGTCGTCGAGATAGGTGAAGACTGTAAACCCTGACCTGCGCAGATGAGCTGCGACCACCGCCATCACTTTGGTGAAAAGGAGCTTCTGGGAGGGGTCAGGTGCAACTTCGGCACATTGACTGTGAACCAGTGGTGGCTGGTGACATTTGACAGTGGTGAGGCGTAAAATTATTGGCATGCTGCACAGCAGCGAGCGAGCACAATGAGAAAAACAGCAGTTGAGACGTGCAAGACAAGTCGAGAGCACAGAAGGCTGCGCAGAAGGAAAAGACATACAATTATTTTATGTTATAGTTATCAATTTGGACAGTTAGCAATACTGTTTTCGCCTAAAGGACTAGCTGACAACATGCATGTTTATCGCCCAGGCGTGCCCATCTATTTTAGCTTCAACTATGGTGTGAGAAGTTGGCCTGATATATGATGTTTCCAATTCTGGAACCACCTTGTATCAGTCCAAACAATCCCTTATGGTGTCTGGTTGTAAGTCAACCTTATAGACAAGCTATCTTAATGGTAGCATAGACTAAGCAGCCTTAAAGGCTAAACTCAAGAGGCCGTGTTAAGCGAGCTGTTTTACCAATCACAATCCTGTAATATCAAATGAAAGGACACCACACAAGTATATATTATAAAAATATATGTGTTTATTTCTAAAATAATCCCCAGTACTCTTTATGAGCAAAGGGGCACAAGCGTTAAATCAAAAGCACAGTATAACATATGAAAGTTGCACAATTATGGATGAGGGCGGGTGGCCACTCAAGCCACATATTAAGAAAGTGGTATAAGAGATACCAATCGAACAGTGGTTAGGCCTAGGGCCTAGGGAATCACTGGGAGCAGTCGGGACAAGCAATGCTGAAGTCGGGAAAAGCCCGCGGGATTCGGGTGCAGCGCTTAAAGCACACGCATGCACCAATGCAAAGTCAATGGTGCGTAAAAGTTACACAAATAGAGTTTAAGGATACTTCCGCTGAACCTAGAAGGACAAAACTTTAGACACAGACCCTAAAGGTGTGTACCAGTCTTGGAACACCGGCGTTGCTGAGTTACCTCACCCACAGGAAGCGGGTCCATAGGGTCGAAGTGGCGTCGGGTTTCGTCACGCAGGTTGTTGGTGCTTGAAGCTGAAGATGCTGCAGGCGATGTGAAGGAGAAGTGTCCGGTGTGATCCAAGGGTGGATCAGAGTAGAAAAGTACCTGAAAGCAGAGGGGACAGTGTCTGGGTCACTCAGCAGTGACCAGGGTGGAACCAGGACACAACCAGGCATTGTCGGGCGCAATCAGGTGGTTGTCGAGGAGTTTCTCTCCGCTGCCACGTGGGCTCTGGGGCATCTGCGACATTCAGGAGCGGGTCACGAGCTGTCCCATGCAGGCTCTCACCGTCGGCGCGGTCGGCTTCAAAATCAGAGCAAACAACACTTGGCAAGAGCAATCCACGCAGAACTGGAAGATTGCTTCTCACTCTGACCAGGAGGGTCAGAGCGGGTGCTCCTTTTCAGGGGAGCGGGTGCAAGTCTGGAGCAACCAGAATCACAAGTCGTATTTAGGTTTTCGCCGGCACAGGGGCCACACGCCAGCTGGCAAGTGACCGGGCCAACGCGTCGAGCCAAAGAAAGCAGAAGGGCCCCACGCAGCACTCGTCGAGTGTAGAGGGGTGAGCTTCGGTGCAAAAGTGGCTCAGGGTTGGGGCTTCTCAAACCCCGGTGTACAGCTTCGAGGGTGACTTGTGGGCTGCACGGTCAGCGTCTCGTGGTCTTTTCAAGATGGCGTGCCCCACGCTTCTGGTCGCCTCCACAGGTCTCAGCTCTGCAGGGACTGTGGATCGGGCTGTAAGAAGGCAGGCAAGCTTGATCTCGTTGATCTCTGTCGCTCGAGTTCCGGCGGGAACTGCAACAAAGCAGACGTTGAGGTGCTGGATGGTGCCTGTTTGCACAGGGTGATCACTCCTTGACCACAAGGGAGATTCTTCAGTCTTCTACGTTGAGTAGGATGTCGAAGGGTCCAGAGTTTTGTTTCAAATGTTTCATCAGGATAATCTGAGTGCGTTGGCACTGCTCCCATTCTTATACCAATCTAGGGGGCTGGATTACCTACTAGGTCCCCTCCTATGGGTGGGACCCAGGAAGGGGGTGGATACACCCCTTTCCTTTGATCCAGGCCGCGCTGGGACTGGGGCTGGTCTGCCCCAGAACCGGTTTGGCCGGATTATGCAAGGGGAAGCCTTGTGCTCCCCAGGCAGTGTCTGGTTTCTTTCAAACCTCCCTGCTACAATCCACTATCTCCTGTCTGGGGTGGTGTAACACCTCCCTGCGACAGGAAAGCCTTTGTCCAGGCCTCCTCTGCTGAGTTTCGGTCAGCAGCAAGAGGTCAGACTTGTGTCTGTGGCAGAAGCATCCATTTTGTGGATCCAAGGCTCTTTTAAAAATCAACTGCGTTTCAGTAAAGTAACATGTCTTCTCCCTCTAGAGGGGTGGAATGCTATTCCCGTCGACAGAACTGTCGAGGGGATGGTATTCCAAATCGTATGACACCTTACACGACATGTTTTGATAAAGCCAAACCAAAGTTGCTATATAACCGCGAGGATTATAATGCACTTAATAGTATATGGTTTGCCATTATCCCGGAACAGCTTAGGGAGTTGTTCCCGACAGCTGCAGACAGGCTCAGCTCATGCCAGAGCTCCATCTCACATTAAACCACGCACTCTGCCTCCAGGATTGATGAGGCCTTCCATAGGAGTGGCTCACAGGATTATATGTGTCCAGATATAGGTATACTATATCTAAGCAAGGGGTGATTACACCAACTTGCCCCAGCTGAGTGATCAGCCAGTTGTGTCAATTTAAGAACCAGCCAGGGGTGGCAAAAGCTATGCTTCAGCCCCTGGTAGGCCTTGGTGGCACCTATGCCCTGAGCACCTATAGTGCATGGTACAGGGGCTGACAAGGAGTCCATTTTCCAATTGGGTTATGTACCTATAGTAAATGTATGTGAATTTAGAGAGAGAACAGCAGGCTGTGGGTCTGATTAGCAGGCCCACAGCCTCAGTAAGTCGAAAACCAGTGAAGCAAAAAGCAAAAATTGGGGTGACCATAGGATAGCAGACCCTACTCTCCTACATATGGCGTCTCTGATCTGAGCGCTGTAGGAAGGTGGATACCTGACTATGGTTACCCAAGATTTATTTGCCTTGTGTTTAGCTGGTTTTCGACTTAGTTGGCCTGAGATACTGCTAAACAGGGCCCCAGGCTATCTACTCTCTCTATAAAATGCACTCCATGTACCCTAGGTACATACATAATTGGATTTGGGTCACTCTTATGAGTCCCTGTACAGTGTACTATAGGTACCCAGGGCATAGGTGCACCCAAGGCCTACCAGGGGCTGTTGCATATCTTTTGCCACCCCTGGCTGGCCATCCAAGCTGACTGATCACTCAGCTGGCGCAAGATGGTGTAATCACCCTTGCTTAGATATAGTATTCCTATGTCTAACCTTGTATCTGGACACATATGCACCTATAAGTCACTCCTATGGCAGGCCTTAACAATCCTGAAGGCAGAGTGCTTCGTTTTATGTGAGATGGTGTTCTAGCATGAGCTGAGCCTGTCTGCAGCTTTCGGAACCATCTCCTTATAGCTGTTCTATGATATTGCCATACCATATACTCTTAAGTGCATTATAATCCTCGCGGTTATTGCTAACTTTGGTTTGGCTTTATCAAAACATGTTGTGTAATGTGTCATACGCTTTGGAATACTACCCCCTCGCCAGCCCTGGCGACGGGCGTAGCATTCCACCCTTCTAGAGGGAGAAGACATGTTACTTCCATTAATCCCAGTTAAAGTTAACCAGAGCCTCAGCATCACAAAATGGATGCTGCTGCCACAGACACAAGTCTGACCTCCTGCTGCTGGGAGTCCTTCCAGCGAGGGAGGCTTGGACAATAGGTTTCCTGTCACAGGGAGGTGCTAGCACCACCCCAGACAGGCTATAGTGTATTGGGGCAGGGAGGGCTGAATGAAATGAGACACTGCCTGGGGCACATAAGGTGTCACATGCATAGTCCAGTTCAAACCGGTGCTGGAGCACTCCAGCCCCAGCTCTGGCGGGAAAACTGGACAAAGGGAAAGGGGTGTAACCACCCCCTTCCTGGGTCCCACCCATAGGAGGGACCTAGCAGGTAATCCAGCCCCTAGATTTGGTATATAGGTAGGAGCTGAGTCCCCAAGACTTGAGATAATCCTGACTGAAACTCTGATACGGAACTCTGGACCCTTCAACATCCTACTCGACGTAGAAGACTGAAGAATATCCCTTGTGGTCAAGGAGTGACCACCCTGTGCAAGCATGCACCATCAAGCGCTCAATGGTTTGCTTTGTCGTTGCTCCCGCCGGAGCTTGAACACAGAGCCTGACAAGACCCAGACTTCCAGACATCCAACAGCCCGATCCACAGCCACAGCAAAGCTGAGACCCGTGGAGGTGACGAGAGACATGGGACCAGCCATCTTGGAAAACCAGCGAATTGCTTTCCGTGCAACTTCTGAGCCACCCTCGAAGTTGTGCATTGGGGATTGAGAAGCCTCAGCCCCGAGCACCAACTGCACTGAAGATCACCTCTCCACACTCACAGAGTGCTGTGTGGGGCCCTTTTGCATTTTCCTGCTCGACGAGTCTGTCCGGTCACTTGCCCGTTGGCTAGTGGCCTCTGTGACGACGAAATCTGAAATCTACACTGCTGGTCCGGTTGCTCCAGACTGGCCCTTGCTTCCCTGCGAAGGAGAAGCCCCTCAGTCCTTGCTGGCCTGAGTAAGAAGCCATCTTCGATTCCTGCGTGGATTGCATTTGCCAAGGCCTGTTGACTCCGAATCGAGATCCGACACCGCCAACAGCGAGAGCCTTCATGGGACAGTCCGTATCGAGCTCCTGGTAGTCATCGACACCTCCTGGTCCACGTGGCTGCAGAGACAAGCTTCACGGCATCACCTGATTGCTTCCCGACATCGCCAGGTTCCTGGTTCCTTCCTGGTCACTGGCTAGTGACCCAGACTCTGCCCCCTCTACTTTCAGGTACTCTTCATCCTCAATCCACCCTTGGATCCAACCGGACTCTTCTCTCTTGGTTGCCTGAAGCATCTTTTCTCCAAGGCTCCATAGAACTCCACGACGAAACCCGACACACTTTGACACCTATGCACCCGCTTCATGTGGGTGAGGTAACGCGAGTACTGCGGTGCTCCTGTAAAGAGTAACTATCCTAGTGTCCTAGTTTCAAGTGGTTAGCTTCTAGTCCAGTCGGAAGACTCCTAAACCTTTAACTTTCTAACTTTACGCACCCATTGACTTCTATGTGTGCACATGTGTGCATTTAGACACTGCACCCGCATCCCGTGGGCCTCCTGCTCCCTAACTATTGTTAGTACAGTGTAGCCCCAGCGATTCCCAAGGCCCTAGGCCTTACCATTGTTCGTGACGTGGTTCTTATACCACTATTTTAGTATATGGTTTAGCGGGCCACCAGGGCCTATCCATATTTGTGCAACTTATTGTATGTTATATTAAGTAACTTGTTATGCGCTTGTGCTTCTGTTCTCATAAAGAGTACAGAGGATTGTTTTAGAAATAAATACATATATATTTTGAATATATAACCTGTGTGGTGTCCTTTCATTTGGTATTAAAGGGATTGCATATGGTAAAACAGCTGGCTTCACATGCCCTCTTGAGTTAAGCCTAAGACTGCTTTTGACCATGCTACCACTAGGATAGCTGGTCTATAAGGTTGACTTTACAACCATCACCATACTGCACGCGCATCCTGTGGGCCTCCTGCTCCCTATCCTTTGGTAGTACAGCGTAGCCCCAGCGATTCGCCAGGCCCTAGGCCTATCCTTTGTTTGTGACTTGGTTCTTATACCACTATTTTAGTATATGGCTCGAAGTGCCCCTAGGGCATTACTGTATTTTGTGCAACTTATTGTACGATAATTAAGTATCTTGTTATGTGCTTGTGCCTCTGACCTCATAAAGAGTTCAGAGGATTAATTTTGTAATAAATACATGTATATTTTATATATATAACCTGTGTGGTGTCCTTTCATTTGGTATTAAAGGGGTTACTATTTGGTAAAACAGTTGGCTTCACATGCCCTCTTGAGTTTAGCCTAAGACTGCTTTTGTCCATGCTACCTCTAGGATAGCTGGTCTATAAGGTTGACTTTACAACCATCACCATAAGGGTTGTTTGGACTGATGCAAGGTGCTCACTAGAATAGTGAACATTATATACCAGGCCAACTTCTCACAAGCACTGGTAATGGAGAGCCAACCATAGTAACGAGTTAAGACTAATATGAGCACTGGTACTTACAAAAGCACAGTATGTCCAACCCAAAAGTTCAAAGGTGCACGCCGGGTAATTCATGGAACACTGCAGACACACCTTCAGGGGGAACTCTCCTGGCCAAACAGGCAAACAAATTACAGCTTTAATGGAGGCTGCTTAAGGGGGGAGACATCACTTGTAAACCTCTTGTAAGGCCTCAGATTGAAGGCCCCCCTAGACAAGAATGTTGTTGGTCTCAACATCGACTGAGATCAGAAGTCACTACATGCAGGGGGCATTCCAGAAAATAAAATGGGCCTAGAGGGGGGAGACAGACAGAAAAAACAAAACACGAACACTGCAGGAATTGCATTGCCGCTAAACTGCTCTGGTGTTGAGAAACATCAGCACGGCAAGCTGCAAATCAATATGCTACAGGTGGGAGCAGGGCGCTTATTGTTGCAATGGCAGCTGGAAATGAGGGGATTTTTTCCGAATGTGTTAATAGCACATGTAATTTAATTCAATATCATAAATTATGTGTGGGTCTTTGCAGAGTGAAGCTACGTTTCTAATCATCAGAAATATGTGCTCTGCACTACTGTGACAAGACTTTAAATAAATCTCCAGCTGTACTTTCACGGAAGGCACCAAAAACTCACTAACCTCCAATCTCCAAAATCTAGTTTGTCAAAAAGGGTAAAAGTTTGCGACTCTATAATATTTTTTCTGCGTAATGCATCCCCCGTTTTTTTTAAAAACGTCCCCACCAAGCCGACGTGAGACACCAGGGTAGGCAGGCTGTGCAAGGGGAGAACAACGGGTTGTGCTCTGCGTTTTCAACCGTATTCGCCTACATGCGTAAAATATAAATTCTGCAGTTTTTAATGGTCGGGTATTATGTATGCGTCCTGTCCAGTCTGCACTAAAACAGCGGTCTTAATGGCGTGAAACGGCTGCATAATTTCGCCGGTCTGCACGGTGCAACCCATCACCCTCCCCCCGCCCCCAAGCACACACTTAGGGCCAGATGTAGGTAAAT
The DNA here is from genome assembly GCF_964263255.1 of Lissotriton vulgaris. Lineage (NCBI taxonomy): Eukaryota > Metazoa > Chordata > Amphibia > Caudata > Salamandridae > Lissotriton > Lissotriton vulgaris. The sequence continues at coordinate 1,080,450,000 of NC_141691.1, read as the reverse complement.
TAGATTTACCGATTTTTAATTACCGAATTTTACCGATTAGGTAATTAAAAATCGGTAAATCTAAAGGGTGAATATGTAGGTATTTCCAGATGTGGAAATACCGAATCTGTAACAATCGGTATTTACCGATTCTGTAAATACAGAATCGGTATTTCCCATTTATTCCTATGGGCTTTGAAGCCCATAGGAATCATTGGGAAATACTGATTCTGTATTTACAGAATCGGTAAATACTGAATTTTGCAAGGTTGCAGGGGGCGTCACTTTGACACCCTCTGGCACCCCACAAATAGGCATGTGCGCCATGTGGCACACAGACATGCCCTAAGGGCATGTCTGTCTGTCACATGGCTAGGTGTGCATGCACACATGTGCATGCACACCTGAAATCGGTATTTTACCACATAATAGGATTGTGTGGTAAAATACCGATTTTGTAGGCCTTTGGGACTCAGAAGAGTCCCACCTACATCTGAGATTTACTGAATCGGTAAAAATACCGATCGGTATTTTACAGAATCGGTAAATTTACCGATTCTGTAAAATTGTGCCCCAAGGGCCAGATGTAGGTAAGTAACATTTACTGAATCTTAATTACCGAAAATGACCGAATTTTACCGATTCGGTAATTAAGATTCGGTAAATGTGAGGGGTTGGTATGTAGGGAATCCAGATGTTCCCTTTTACTGAATCGGTAAAATTCGGTATTTACCGATTCGGTAAATACCGAATCGGTAAAGCCTATTGATTCCTATGGGCTTCAAAGCCCATAGAAATCAATAGGCTTTACCGATTCGGTATTTACCGAATCGGTAAATACCGAATTTCACAAGGGTGCAGGGGGTGTCACTTTGACACCCCCTGGCACCCCCTAAACAGGATTGGGTGCCATGTGGCAGGCATACAAGCCCTAGGGGCAGGTCTGCCTGTCATATGGCACAGGTGTGCATGCACACATGTGCATGCACACCAAGGGCCAGATGTAGGTAAGTAACATTTACCGAATCTTAATTACCGAAAATTACCGAATTTTACCGATTCGGTAATTAAGATTCGGTAAATGTGAGGGGTTGGTATGTAGGGAATCCAGATGTTACCTTTTACCGAATCGGTAAAATTCGGTATTTACCGATTCGGTAAATACCGAATCGGTAAAGCCTATTGATTCCTATGGGCTTCAAAGCCCATAGAAATCAATAGGCTTTACCGATTCGGTATTTACTGAATCGGTAAATACCGAATTTCACAAGGGTGCAGGGGGTGTCACTTTGACAACCCCTGGCACCCCCTAAACAGGATTGGGTGCCATGTGGCAGGCATACAAGCCCTAGGGGCAGGTCTGCCTGTCATATGGCACAGGTGTGCATGCACACATGTGCATGCACAGCAGAATCGGAATTTTACAGTCAAATAGTATTTGATGGTAAAATACCGATTCTGTAATGCTTGTGGGACTCAGAAGAGTCCCACCTACATATCAATTTTACTGAATCGGAAAAAATACCGATTCGGTATTTTACAGAATCGGTAAATTTACAGATCGGTAAATTTACTGATTCTGTAAAATACAGGGCCCTACATCTCAAATTGCATTTACCGGTCGGTAACGGCCGAATTCGGCCGTTACCGACCGGTAAATGCCTACCTACATCTGGCCCCAGAATCGGTATTTTACCATCAAATAGTATTTGATGGTAAAATACCGATTCTGTAATGCTTGTGGGACTCAGAAGAGTCCCACCTACATATCAATTTTACCGAATCGGAAAAAATACTGATTCGGTATTTTACAGAATCGGTAAATTTACCGATCGGTAAATTTACCGATTCTGTAAAATACAGGGCCCTACATCTCAAATTGCATTTACCGGTCGGTAACGGCCGAATTCGGCCGTTACCGACCGGTAAATGCCTACCTACATCTGGCCCCTACATGCCAATTCTTGAATACCGGTCGGTAACAGCCGAAAATACCGATTTTCGGCCGTTACCGACCGACCTACATCTGGCCCTAGATTCCAAGATCCCCTTCTCATCATTATGCTTAATTTGGCCCTAGACTGCAGCTTGATCGCAAAGACAACTTGTTAGCAAAACAAATAAATGCGGCTGAGGAGATCAGTGAATTCCTATAATGATGCCCAATCTGCATGCAGTGTGCACAAGAGCAGTGAAAGTGAAGAATCACTTTCTATTACTGGGGAAAATACCCATTGTGAACTAGCAAGACTAATCTCTGTGCTTAGATGCACACCACCTTTCACACACATTATTTTTTAAAAAAACACCAGAAGCAGCAGCAAATAGCAAAAAAACAAACACACCATGGATGAACTTTACTTTTGTTTCTCCAAGCACAATAGCTAGTTCCGGTGACAATGGATATTTATAAACGCAGTTGGCGCAGCTACAAATCGATAGCTTGTTGTTTCTTTAATCTGGTGGGAACCTTTTGACAAGGAGGCAAGACCCCGCCTTGGCCTTCTCCAAACCTGCTTACGTAAAATCAGTACCTACGGAGCAATCTCAAATGAAGAATGAAGGCCCCAACTCGGGGCTCGCAATACACGAAGGGGGATGGGGGGGGAGGGGTGGGGGGCTAGAGGGGGGATTGCACAGGGCGTCAGTGTACATCTTCTTCAACAATTCAGACTTTACAATAAAGTATCGCCCCCCCCCCCCACCCCACCCCACCAGATACAGTGGCATGACTGAAGAAAGAGCATAAAGCGCAAAGAGAAACTGAAAATAATCATTCGGCGCTTTCACCTCCCCCTTCCAGGACAGAATGTCACAAACAGTCCCAAAAAATCAGTAAGTAAACGGTGAATACAGAGTACAAGAGTGAGGTTTCTGCTAACCCGCCTCGTATGACTATTACTAAAGAAGCCGCCCACTCACCGTCCGCTCGCCCGTGAGCTGCGGCAGAGTCCTGGACTTTGCCCATCAGCTCGTGGTGGCTAATATCGATGATCTGTAGGTAGCCCGGCTTCAACTTGTATGTTTTTCAGGAGCGCCTCAGTAGAACGGGCAGGTCGGCTTTACAGGAGGGGACTAAAAATAAATGAAACTTAACTCACTGGTCTCGGCAGCGCTGCCTCTTCTCCTCCTGGGCAGGGTTCCACGCCGCCTCTGCTCCTGCCCGTCCTGTTCAAGTTCAAGTTCCAAGATTTGTATAGCGCACTACTCACCCAGAGGGTCTCAAGGCGCTTGAGGGAGGGAGGTGCTTTACTTATCGAATATCCAAGTTTTTAGTTGCTTTCTGAAGGAGAGGTGGTTCTGTGTAAGGCAGAGGTGAGTGGGGAGGGAGTTCCATGTTTTGGCCGCAAAGTAGGAGAAGGATCTTCCTCCCATGGTGGATCTGTGAATGTGCGGAATTGTGGCGAGGGCTTGATTGGACGATCGTAGCTGGCGGGAGGGGGTGTAGAAGGATAGTCGCGTGTTGACTTATTCGGGACCTAGGTCGTAGAGGGCTTTGTGTGCGTGGGTGAGGAGACGGAACGTTATTCTCTTGTTGACAGGGAGCCAATGGAGATCTTTCAGGTGGCCGGAAATGTGAGCTTGTCGAGGGATGTCCAATATGAGTCTGGCTGAGGCATTTTGGATGCGTTGGAGTTTTTTCTGTAGTTTGGCTGTGGTTCCTGCGTAAAGGTTGTTTCCGTAGTCCAGTCGGCTTGTGACCAGTGCGTGGGTGACCGTCCTTCTTGTTTCGGTGGGGATCCATCGAAAGATTTTTTCAAGCATGCGTAGAATGTTGAAGCATGATGATGAGACGGCGTTGACTTGTCTGGTCATCGAGAGGGAGGAGTCCAGGATGAAGCCCAGGTTGCGTGCGTGGTCCGTAGGTATGGGAGCGGTTCCCAGGGCCGGTGGCCACCATGAGTTGTCCAAGGCAGAGGGGGATGACCCTAAGATGAGGACTTCCGTTTTGTCCGAGTTCAGTTTTAAACGGATATTCTTCATCCACTCGGCTACTTCTTTCATTCCTTCGTGTAAGTTGGTTTTGGCGGTGTTTGGGTCTTTGGTGAGGGAGAGGATCAGCTGGGTGTCGTCTGCATAGGAGATGATGTTGAGGTTGTGTTGGTGTGCGATGGATGCGAGGGGACTCATGAATACATTGAAGAGGGTGGGACTGAGTGATGATCCTTGTGGTACGCCGCAGATGACTTCGGTGTCCTCTGATTTGAAGGGGGGAGGCGGATTCTCTGGGTTCTTCCGGCAAGGAACAATATGATCCATTCCAATGCTTTTCCTTGTATTCCCACGTTGCTGAGGCGTTGTATGAGGGTGCTATGGCAGACTGTGTCGAAGGCTGCGGAGAGGTCAAGTAAGATGAGGGCAACTGTTTCTCCGTTGTCCAGTAGTGTTCGGATGTCGTCTGTTGCTGCGATGAGGGCGGTTTCGGTGCTGTGTTTGGCTCGGAAGCAGGATTGTGAAGGGTCGAGGGATTTGCTGGATCCGAGGAAGGCGGCGAGCTGACTGTTGACGGCATTCTCAATGACTTTGGAGGGGAATGGGAGGAGCGAGATGGGGCGGTAGTTCTTAAGTTCGGTGGGGTCTGCTGTGGGTTTCTTCAGAAGGGAGCTGAGTTCGGCATGTTTCCAGATTTCCAGGAAGGTAGCGGAGTTGAAAGAACAGTGGCTGAAATGGCAGTGTTGTGATTGGCGCGGAGTCCCGGACAGTGCCCAGCCGGGCACCAGTAGGGAGGCCATTTTCTCTATGTAGGCTGCATGCAGCCTACATAGAGAAAATGTAGAGTGCGCATGACTGCTTTGGTCTGCCGCAGGGCTGACCAAGCAGTCAGGGCACGCAGAATGGCGAAAGCCACTCCTCCCCAACCAGCCCACATGCCCACACCCAACCGGGCAATCCCTCCCACCCGCCCCCAACCAGGCATACCCCTGACGTCTGCTTTCTCGCAGCGTGAGAAGCAGAAAATAAAATGGAATTTCAAATACCATTTTATATTCTGCTTCTTGCACTGCGAGAAAGCAATGAGGCGGCGCTCGGACGCCCTAGTGGAGCGGCCGCCACTGCTGTGAACCCCAGAGAATGAAAGAAGACCACTGTAGTCTGGAGGTGGGAGACAACCGCCTGAGGCAAGCTTGCCTTCAACAAGTCAGCGAGATAGGGGAAGACTGGAAACCTTGATCTGCGCAGATGAGCTGCGACCACCGCCATCACTTTTGTGAACACCAGAGGGGTGTTGGTAAGTAGAGCACGGTAAACTGAAAATGCTTGTGGCCTACCTTAAACCGTGGGTAATGCCTGGGGGCAGGCAGGACGGGGATGTGAAAATAAGCATCCTGCAAGTTCAACGCTATCATCCGGTCTCCAGGATCAAGGGAAGACAGAACCTGAGCCACCGTCAACATCTTGAACTTCCCCTTCCGGAGGAAGCGGTTGACATCCCTGAGGGTTAAGATAGGATGGAGCCCTTTCTCCTTCTTGGGCACCAGAAAGTAGTGGAAGTATCAACCACAACCTACTTCTCGGACAGGAAGGGGACCGATAGCTCCCTTGGCCAAGCGAGCTGCAACTTCTTGACGGAGAAGGGCCAAGTGATCCCCTGACATGCAATGGAGTTTTGGTGGCATGGAGGGAGGGGTAGTCTCGAAAGGGAGGGAGTAGCCCCTTTGGACTATCAGCAAAACTCAACCTGTCTGACGTGATGTTGTGCCAGTGGGGGAGATGATGGTGGATCCTACTGCCCACTGGCAACTGGTGGCCCTGAAAGGTAAAACTAGGAAGGTTTAGAGGCAGCTGCAGAGGAGCCTTTGGTGGACGGGCCCGCCCGCTAGCACCAGACACCTGTCGCTGGATCTCACATCCCTAGCCAGGCAGAGGCTGGGTAGCTTGTGCCAGCCCGTGGCTTTGGGCAGAACGTGGTGGGGCACCCCTGCCGTAGCCACGAAAGGGGCGAAAGGCAGACTGCATAGGGCGCAAGCTGGTAGCGAGGTCCAAGGATCTGGGCATAGCACAAGAGTCCTTAAAGCGCTCAAGCGTGCTGTCTGCCTTGTCGTCAAACAGGCGACGGCCATCAAAGGGCATGCCCAAAAGTGTTGATTAGACGTCCCCTGAAAAGCCAGTGGACCTTAGCCAGGTGTATCTTCTCAGGGCTACTGATGTGGAAATCGTCCTGCCTAGCGAGTCGGCGGTGTCCAGCCGACAGTGGATGGCAAACTTCGCTGCGTCCATCCCTTTGACAAGCGCATGGGAAAGTACAGTCTGGGCCTCCTCCGGGCACTATCGCAGCACTTGCATGACCGAATCCCACACGGGATTCGGTCATGCGGTTCCCGTGTGGTCATCCACACGGGAACAACGGCCCAAGAGACAGTATTTTCTGACCACAGTCCTAAGCTGGTGGAAGAAAAAATTTTCTTCCCAAGATGATCCAGCTTCTTAGGATTCTCTATCTGGGGGGCGAACATGCCTTGGGACATTGAGGCTTGGATCACCAAGCTCTCAGGGGTAGGGTGTTGGGAGAGGAAAAGTGGGGCGCCCGCAGCCAGGTGGTGGCATCGGGCAATCATCCTGTCCACAGAAGCCCCTGTGCTGGGCTTGGGCCAAGTGCCCAGTAGGATGTCAGTTAGGGGTTTGTTAAAAGGCAGCAGGGGCTGCCAAGAGGCAGCTGCTGGTTGAAGCACCTGTCAGGAAATTAGTCCTGACTGTCACGGTAGGAAGCTCAAGGTCAAAGGCCTCGAACGCCCTACGCAACACTACAGCGTAGCCACGGAAGGGGGAGAAAGCAGGGATCGCTCTGAAGATTTGGAACTCCCTACCGCCAGTAGTTTGTGGGATCACTTCTTTTACCTCCTCCAAAAAAGAAGTAAAACTGCTCCTAATGAACAAATTCATATCCTAATACTGTAATTCTATGATGTCTACCAGTATCCTATGCTACCCGTATACCACGGTCTACCTCTTTTGTACCAAATGACTTATATCAAACGTATGCATACTACCGCAACCACCTAATATGTAATGACTTGTGTATTGTAAAGCGCTCTGATTCCCTCTTGGATCATTTTTTAATAACTACTAGTCTCCAATGCCACCCATTTACTCCTATATACCTCTTTTGTACTGTACGGTGCAAAACTGTATTCTGAAAAGCGGTCTGATACCCCCGTGGGTCATGTTCGTGCTATGTAAAACTTTATAAATAAATAAATAAATGTCAGGGTCTGGTGACATGTCAAGACCACTGGCATCACCCAGCTCCTCTCTCCAGTCTGGATCTTGAAGCATGTCTGTTAGAGGGTCTCCAGAACCCTCCCAATCCTCCTACTCGTCCTCCTCTGGCCACCACTTAGGGCGCACAGGAATGCCAGGAAAGAAAATAGGCACAAAATTGCCTGTTGGCGCAGGATCCGGTGTCGGTCGATGCTTGTCCAGCTCTGTTCCTGATTCGGGGGAGGGTCGGGCCCATGCCGGCCTGGGGCACAGTCAGTGCCGGCGGAGGCATCATCAATGGTATCGGTGCCCGAGGAGGTGTTGTGAGGTAGACCACCATCTTCCCGGATCAAGGCCTGGATCCTGGTGGTGCCAGGACAGAAGTTGTCAGCCTCGAAGGCCTAGTGCCACCAACCGAGTACACGGGGTCCGAAGGCATGTCCGTGGAGTTTGGCTGCCCTAAGATGGCATGCATCGCTTCGTAAAATTCACAAAATTGGGCAGGGGTCGCCCCGGCTCCCGGTAAGGGCCTGGGGACTCTGAGCCAACCCAGCAGACTCCGCAGGCGGAGCCGCAGGTTGACGACCTTCTGCGTCCCGTCGTCCGACGGACGGGGAGCAGGCGAAGAGCGATGATGCTTCTTCGACTTCTTATGATTCGACTTACCCACAGAATTCGATGACGAGTGGTGATGGTGGCTCAGCGACCTCCCTCTCGAACAGGACCATGAGTGGCACAGACCCGACAGCCGGCCCTTTAGAAGCATTCGGGACCGCTCCCGCAAAGACTTTGGGCCATGGCCCAATAGTTGGAGCACGACTTCGGGTCATGGTCGCGCACTAGGCACACGAGATGCGGATCCGTGACAGACATCAATTTGTGACATAAGTCACAAGGCTTGATGCCGGTCAGAGCAAGGGACATCACTACGTGCACCAGGAGTCGGAAGACTCGAAAAAAGACATTCACAAAGGTCAAAAAAGAGTTAGTCAAAAATGTACTAAGGGTTCCGCTCTATCTCGATCTGTGCTGGCTGGCGTGGAAAAAGAAGGAACGGACGTCCGCGCGCAGGGTCGGGTTCTCATTAGATACTGCGAAGTCACGACGGCAACCACAACGCTATCGACGCACGAGGAGTAGACCAACGCCACCTACCAAAGTGAGGGACACTGCTGGGAAAATATTCTCCAGATCCAGTCTGACGCCTGGGGGTAATTCTAAGGTAAGAAATCCATAACTAACAGTCTCTTTCAGATTGTGGCAGTATCATCATCTATCCCCTCTTCTTGGTCCTCTGCAGTCATCGTTCCGATCTTTAAGATGGGAGATCCGAATAGCCCACACTGTTATCGTCCCATATCTCTCAGACGCCACAGTGAAAGTTCTTGGGTGGGTTCTACTTAATAGACTGTCAGACTGGGCAGACGCCAACCAAATAATCTCGGAGGTACAGTATGTGTTCCGGGTCGGAAAATCCACACCGTCAGTTTTTAATTGCTAAATACACTTTAGCTAAACCAGGGGCGATCTTCCTGGGCTTTATGGATCTCACAGCGGCTTTTGATCAGGTGAACTGCAGTAAGCTAAGGAAATTGCTTGGGGATTTGGAGGTCGGCGTGGCGATAATTAATGTGTTAATATCCCTACATTCTAAAACCTCTGCTGTAATCCGATATACCCAGGAGGGGAATACCACTGATCATTTAAAATGTTCAAGCGAGGTCAGGCAAGGATGTATATTAGCCCCTTTTCTATTCGCATTATATATGAACGGTCTAGACACATCCTTGACTGCCCTACAGGCCGACACCCTTAGGATAGGTATGAGACCGGTCCTCGTTCTATCGAACGCGGCTGATGCGGTTCTTCTCTGAAGTACACAGAGAGGCTTGCAGATCTTACTTGACGGGCTCATCTCTTTTATGAGGAAAATGGATCTGTCACCGAACCTATCCAAGTCATATGTCATGGAAATCGGTAAACATAAACAGGGCACCAGACATAATTCTTACAAACTTTGTACACATAGTTTAGTGAGAGTCCCTGCTTTCTCCATCTGGGCATTTTATTTGATGAGAAACTTAACTTTACAAACCTACAGGAGGGGAAGTTTGTAGAAATGGTGAGATCAACGGGAGTAATTGCAAACTATGCCCACAGACTGGGCACTTGGACTCCGGAGATATTTTTCAAACTTTATAACTCTTTCTGTATTTCCAAAGCTTTATACAGCAGCGAGGTTTGGGGGTACACAGTGGCCAGTAAACTCCAAACCACAGAAAGGAAAATGCTACTTACCAATATGCATCTGTTCTTGGCATGTAGAGCTGTAGATTTGTATACTTGTGCGTAGCTCACCATCTAGTGTTGGGCTCAGATGTTTGCACTTTGTTTTTGTCTTGAAAGAAGTCTTTGTATTCACGAGGTAGGTGACTCCTCCTTAGGACGATAGTGTGCATGGGCATCAACTCCATCTCCAGATTGTTTTGCCATGGAGGGTTAAGATGGAGTTAGTAACAAGTAGAAAAAGGATGTCCATGTGTAATATATCTAAGTAAGATAGTACTGGAACAGATAGAGGTATCTGAGGAGGCAGGTTGGTGTACACAAATATACAGCTCTACATGCCAAGAACAGGTGCATACTTGTAAGTAAGATTTTCCGGTCGAAGCATATGAGCTGTAGATCGTATACTTGTGAAAAAACTACACAGCAGTTACCTCCTTAGTGGTGGCTACCTGTTTCTGTTGCAGGGATTTGAAAAAGTGTTCTTAATACAGCCTGCCTACACTAGCTTGTTGTTTTGCTTGCACGTCTACTCAATAGTGTTTTGTGAACGTGTGTGGTGCCGACCAAGTTGCTGCTTTGCAGATGTCCTCTAGGACAATGTTCCCTAAGAATGCCATAGATGCCCCTAGTTTACGTGTGGAGTGAGTCCTAGGGGAATAGTTAAGGTGTGTTTGGCTTTGGCATAGCATATTTGAATGCATTTAGCAATCTACCTTGCAATCCCTGTTACTGAGTTAGGATTGTCTTTATGAGGTGGGAAGAAAGCCACAAAAAATCGTTTAGTCTTTCTAAAGGATTTTGTCTTTTGAATGTAGTAAAGTATCGCTCTTTTTATGTCTAGCGTGTGAAATGCCCATTCTGCTACTGAGTCTGGTAGAGGGAAAAACCATGGGAGTTGTACAGACTGGTTAAGATAGGAAACAGAAACAACTTTAGGTAGAAATTTTGGGTTAGTCCTAAGAACCACTTTGTTATGATGGATGTGTAGAAATGGTTCTTGTATGGTTAATGCCTGGAGTTCACTGACTCTTCTGAGAGGGGTGATCACAACCAGGAAAGCTACTTTCCATGTGAGAAATTGTAATTTGCATGTATGCATATGTTCAAATGGTGGACCCATGAGCCTGGTAAGTACTACATTTAGGTTCCATACTGGAGAGGGTGGAACTCTAGGTGGAATTATTCTTTTAAGTCCTTCCATAAATACCTTGGTAGCTGGTACCCTAAACAAAGACAATTGTTGTCTGTTTTGGAGATAGGCTGCAATCGCCGCGAGATGTAGTCTAATGGATGTATACGCTAGGTTACATTGTTGTAGATGCAAAAGGTAACAGATGATGTCTTGAACAGAAGCATCTAGGGGGTTGATTTTGTTATGTGTACAGTAATTACAAATATTTTCCACTTTGCAGCATAGCAAGCTCTAGTGATAGGACATCTAGCCTCTTCAATGATGTTCATGCAGTCTGGTGGGAGATTAAGGTAGCCAAACTCTAAGACTTCAGGTGCCAGATCGTAAGGTTGAGTTGACTGGGATCTGGATGCCTTATCTTCCATGGTTCTGAGTGAGGAGCTTGGGTGAGAGGTGTAGCTTTTGATGAGGAACTACTGAACGTTCTAAGAGGGTTGTGAACCATGGTTGTCGGGCCCATGTTGGAGCAATCAGGATCATTGTGAGGGAATGCTGTTTGAGTTTCCGAACCACTAGCAGAATGAGTGGGAGAGGAAAAGCGTAAGCAAATTTGCCTGACCATTTCACCCATAGCACATTGCCTTTGGAAAATGGGTGTGGATACTTGGATGCGAAGCTTGGGCATTTTGTGTTTTGGTGTGTGGCGAACAGGTCTATTTCTGGGTGGCTCCACATTTGAAAGAATGGAAGCAGAACTTGAGGATGAAGTTCCCATTTGTGGATTTGCTGGGTTTGGCGACTGAGTAGATCCGCAATTTGATTGTGTACTCCCGGGAGATATTCTGCAAGGAGACACATGTTTTGAGGAATGGCTCATCTCCATATGCTTGGAGTTAGGTTTAAAGGCTGCAGAGAGTGTGTCTCCCCCCCCTGTTTTTGTATGTAATATATTGCTGTCATGTTGTCTGTATGAACTAGGACAGCTTTGTTTGCTAGGTGGAGTTGAACAGATTTAAACGCTAGGAAGATCACCAAAATTCCAGGTAATTTATGTGGAAGTGTTTTTGTTGAGGGGTCCATAAGCCCTGAATGGTATGGGTTTGAAGATGAGCTCCCCAGCCGGTGAGCTATGCGTCTGCTGTTAGCACAATCTGTGAAACTGGGTCGAGGAAAGGCCACCCTTTGGAAAGTTTTTGTGTGTTCCACCACTGCAGAGAGCGATGGGTGCGGTCGTCTACCAACACCAGATCTGTTAGCTGACCTTGAGCCTGGTTCCTCTGATGTGCCAAACACTCCTGTAAGAGCTGCATTTGGAGTTGTGCATACGGGATGATGAGAATGCAAGAGGCAATCATCCCAATTAGCTGCATGAGCACTCGCGCTAGTAGTGAGTGTTGAGGCTGAAATGTTGCTCGTTGAGCATGTATGGTGCTTATCCAGACTGGGTTAAGTTATGCTAGAGCTTTTGAAGTGTCTTTTGTAGGCCCTAGATACTGTTGTATGCTGGATCATTTGAGATGGGATTTGGTGAGATTTACAGTGAAACCCAAGTCGAAAAGCAGTTGGATTGTTTTGTATGTGTGACTTGGCTTTAATGAGCCAGTCGTCTAGATAAGGGAAGACATGAATGGGCTGTCTTTTTAAGTGGGCCGCAATTACTGCGAGGCACTTGGTGAAGACTCTGGGTGCTGAAGTTGCACCGAATGGGAGAACCTTGAATTGGTAGTGTTGACCATCTACAAGGAACCTGAGATATTTCCTGTGAGCATGGTGAATGGGAATATGAAATTAGGCGTCCTTTAATTGAGAGTGGGAGAAAATCACCTTGTTGAAGTAATGGCAGCACTTGTTGGAAAGTGACCATGTGGAAGTGATATGACTTAATGTAGAGATTTAGCGGTCTGAGGTCCAACATGGGCCTGAGAGATCCGTCCTTTTTTGGAATTAGGAAATAGAGGGAGTAAACCCCTGTACCTTGGTGAGGCAAGGAGACTGGTTTTATTGCATGTTTTTGTAATCGAGAGAGAAACTCTTGTTTTTGAAGTGTTAGATGTTCCGAGGACATTGGACGTTGTCTGGGAGGAATGTTTGGGGGGTAGAGGTGAGTTCCAAGCAGTAACCATACTGGATAATTTGTCTTGTCCACTTGTCTGTTGTGATTGAATTCCAGACAAGTAGAAACTGTATTAGATGTCCCCCGACCGGAGTGGGATGATTGGGGGGAAGAGCAGGGAAGTCACTGTTTGGTGGTAGGGGAGGTGCGGTTATTGTTGCCACTATCTCTTCCTTTACCATTGTTGCCTCTGTAGCCTCCGCAAAAGTATCCTTTGGAGGACGTTTGAGTGGGGCTCTTTTAGGACGAAGAGGGATGTTCTGAGCCAATGGTTTTGGAGCCATGTGAGAAGTTGGCCTGGTGTATGATGTTCACTATTCTAGTGAGCACCTTGTACCAGTCCAAACAACCCTTATGGTGAGTGGTTGTAAGTCAACCTTATAGACAAGCTATCCTAGGGGTAGCATGGACCTAAGCAGTCTTAGGCTTAACTAACTGTTTTCCCATATGCAATCCTTTTAACACCAAATGAAAGGACACCACACAAGTTATATATTATAAAATATATGTATTTATTACTAGAATAATCCCCTGTACTCTTTATGAGGACAGAAGCACAAGCGTGAAACAAAGAACTTCATATAACATACAAAAGTTGCACAATTATGGATAGGCCCTGGTGGCCCCTAAAACCATATACTAAAATAGTGGTAAAAGAACCACGTCACGAACAATGGTAAGGCCTAGGGCCTTGAGAATCACTGGGGCTATACTGGACTAACAGAAGTTAGGACGGGAGCGGCCCAAAGGATGCGGGTACAGTGTCTAATGCACACGCGTGCACCAATGCAAAGTCAACGGTGGTAAAAGTTACAAAGTTGCAGAATTGGAAGTCTTCCGACTGGACTAGAACTTAGCCACTTAAAACTAGGACACTAGAGGTGTAAACCACTACAGAAGCACCGGAGTACTCGCGTTACCTCACCCACAGGAAGCGGGTGCATAGGTGTCAAAGTGCGTCGGGTTTCTTTGTTGAGTTCTATGGAGCCTGGAGGTAAAGATGCTGCAGGCGGCCAGGAGAGAAGAGTCTGGTTGGATTCAAGGGATGATCGAAGATGTAGAGTACCTGAAAGCAGAGGGGACAGAGTCTGGGTCACTAGCCAGTGACCAGGATGGAACCAGGAAGGAACCAGGCGATGTCGGGCGCAATCAGGTGGTTGTCGTGAAGCTTGTCTTCCCTGCCACGTGGACCCGGGGGCATCGACGATGACCAAGAGTCGGACACTGACTGTCCCACGAAGGCTCTCGCTGTCGGTGGTGTCGGCTTCCGGATTGGAGTCAACAGGCCTTGGCAAATGCAACCCTTGCAGGAATCAAAGATGGCTTCTGGATCAGACCAGCAAGGTCTGATGGGCTGCTCCTTTTCAGGGGAGCAAGGGCCAGTCTTGAGCAACCAGACCAGCGGGGTAAATACGAAGGTTCGTCGTCACAGAGGCCACTAGCAAACGCGCAAGTGAGCGGACGGACGCGTCGAGCAGGAAAATTCAAAAGGGCCCCACGCAGCACTCGGTGAATGTGGAGAGGTGATCTTCGGTGCAAAAGCTGCTCGGGCTGGGGCTTCTCAGTCCCCAATGCACAGCTTCAAGGGTGCCTCGGGAGCTGCACGGGAAGCACTTCGCAGGCTTTCCAAGATGGCCGGTCCCACGTCTCACGTCGCCTCCACGGGTCTCAGCTTTGCTGTGGCTGTGGATTGGGCTGTTGGATGTCTGGGAATCCGGCTCTTGTCAATCTCTGTCGCTCGAGCTCCCACGGGAGCTGCAACAAAGCAAACCGTTGAGCGCTTGATGGTGCCTGCTTGCACAGGGTGGTCACTCCTTGACCACAAGGGAGATTCTTCAGTCTTCTACATCGAGTAGGATGTCGAAGGGTCCAGAGTTATGTATCAAAGTTTCAGTCAGGATTATCTAAAGTCTATGGACACAGCTCCTACCTTTATTCCAAATCAAGGGGCTGGATTACCTGCTAGGTCCCTCCTATGGGTGGGACCCAGGAAGGGGGTGGTTACACCCCTTTCCCTTTGTCCAGTTTCGTGCCAGAGCTGGGGCTGGAGTGCTCCAGCACCGGTTTGAACTGGGCTATGCATGGGACACCTTGTGTGCCCCAGGCAGTGTTTAGTTTCACTCAGCCCTCCCTGCCTCAATCCACTATCTCCTGTCACGGTCAGGGGTGGTGTTAGCACCTCTCTGTGACAGGAAACCTTTTGTCCAGGCCTCCCCTGCCGGAGTATCGGTCAGCAGCAGGAGGCCAGACTCGTGTCTGTGGCAGCAGCATCCATTTTGTGATGCTAAGGCTCTGGTTAGTTTTAACCGCGTTTAAGTAAAGTTACATGTCTTCTCCCTCTAGAAGGGTGGAATGCTACCCCCGTCGCCAGAACAGGCGAGGGGGTAGTATTCCAAAGTGTATGACACCTTACATGACATGTTTTGATAAAGCGAAACCAAAGTTAGCAATAACCGCGAGGATTATAATGCACTTAAGAGTATATGGTATGGCAATACCCTGGAACAGCTATAAGGACATGGTTCCGAAAGCTCCAGACAGGCTCAGCTCATGCTAGAGTACCATCTCACATAAAACCAAGCACTCTGCCACCAGGATTGTTAAGGCCTGCCATAGGAGTGACATTTAGGTGTATATGTGTCCAGATATAGGTTTAGACATAGGTATACTATATCTAAGCAAGGGGTGATTACACAACCTTGCCCCAGCTGAGTGATCAGCTAGTTGTGTCAGTTTGGATGGCCAGCCAGGGGTGGCTAAAGATATGCTGCAGCCCCTGGTAGGCCTTGGATGCACCTATGCCCTGGGTACCTATAGTACACTGTACAGGGGCTCATAAGGTGACCCAATCCCAATTGGTGATGTACCTAAAGTACATTGTTGTGAATTTAGAGAGAGAACAGCAGGCTGTGGGTCTGATTAGCAGGCCCACAGCCACATTAAGTCGAAAACCAGTGAAGCAAAAAGCAAAAAAATGGGGTGACCATAGGATAGCAGACCCTACTCTCCTACATAACCCCTCCCCCAAACGCAGGGACATTAAACTTAACCTTGACCAGATAAGTCTTCATGTTCTAAGTGGAAATACCTGGAGAGACCATCTGCATTGCCATGGTCAGTCCCTGGTCTGTGCTCCACTGTAAAGTTCATCCCCTGTAGGGAAATGGACCACCTGAGCAGTTTGGGATTGTCACCCTTCATCTGATTTAGCCACAAAAGGGGCTTATGGTCTGTCTGAATCTTGAAGTGAGTGCCAAACAAGTATGGTCTCAACTTCTTCAGGGCGCAAACCACAGCAAAGGCCTCCCTCTCAGTAGCTGACCAACATTTCTCTCTAGGGGTCAGCCTTCTGCTAATAAAAGCAATGGGCTGGTCTTGACCATCTACAATAACTTGTGAAAGCACAGCTCCCACCCCCAACTCAGAAGCATGTGTTTGGACAATGAACTCTTTGGAGTAGTCAGGACTCTTTAAGATAGGTGCAGAGCACATGGCCTTCTTCTGGTCATAAAATGCCTTTTGACAGCTAACTGTCCACTGAACCTTTTTTGGCATCTTCTTGGATGTCAGATCATTGAGTGGTGTCACATTGGACGCATAATTCTTTACAAATTTTCTGTAGTACCCAGTCAGACCCAAGAAATCTCTGACCTGTGTCTGGGTGGTTGGAGGAGCCCAGTCCTGTATGGTCTGGATCTTAATATCCAGTGGTTGAACCTGACCCCCACCTACAAGGTAGCCCAGGTACACAACCTTACTCTGCCCTATCTGGCACTTTGTGGCCTTGATAGTTAGGCCTGCCTTTTGCAGGGCCTCTAAAACCTTCTTCAGGTGGATCAGGTGATCCTCCCAGGTGGAGCTGAAGACAGCAATATCATCCAGATAAGCTGCACAAAAGTCATCCAACCCAGCAAGGACTTGGTTCACCAACCTTTGGAAAGTGGCAGGTGCATTCTTCAAACCAAAGGGCATCACCACAAAATGATAATGAGCTGCCGGGGGTTGAGAAAGCGGTTTTGGCCTTGGACTCCCCATCTAACCTGATTTGCCAATAGCCAGCTGTCAAATCAAATGTGCTCAGAAATTTGGCAGAAGCCAATCTATCAATGAGCTCATCTGCTCTTGGAATGGGGTGAGCATTTGTCCTAGTGACAGCATTGAGACCTCTATAGTCCACATTGAACCTCATCTCTCTCTTTCCATCTTGTGTGTGAGGTTTTGGTATAAGGCCTACTGGGCTGGCCCAGGTGCGCTCTGATGGCTCAATTACTCCAAGTTCAAGCATTTTCTGCACCTCAGTCTTTATACAATCCCTGACATGGTCAGGTTGCTTGTAGATTTTATTATTCACAGGCAGACTGTCACCAGTGTCCACCTCATGGGTGCACCAGTTAGTTTGACTGGGTGTTAATGAAAACATATGCATGTGAGCCTGCAGAACCTGTCTGCAGTCCTATTGCTGCTGGTCAGAGAGGCTGCCTGCCAAGGCTACTCCATCCACTGAACCATCTTCAGGGTTTTGGGACAACAGGTCTGGGAGAGGGTCACTCTCTTCCTCCTGGTCCCCATCTGTAGCCATGAGCAAGCCCATGTCTGCCCGGTCCGTATATGCCTTCAATCTGTTGACATGGAGCACCCTGTGGGGGCTCCTAGGGGTGCCAAGGTCCACCAAGTAGGTGACCTCTCCCTTTTTCTCAATTATGGTGTGGGGTCCAGACCATTTGTTTTGGATGGCTGCTGGGGCCACTGGCTCCAACACCCACACCTTATGTCCTGGCTGGTACTCAGTCAGAACAGTGTGGGGTCCAGACCATTTGTTTTGGACGGCTGCTGGGGCCACTGGCTCCAACACCCACACCTTCTGTCCTGGCTGGTACTCAGTCAGAACAGCCTTTTGGTCATGCCAAGCTTTCTGGATTTCTTGGCTGGCCTCAAGATTTTTGGAAGCCTTCTCCATGTATTCAGCCATCCTGGAGCAGAGACCAAGTACATAGTCCACTATGTCAAGTTTAGGCTTTTTGAGAGGTAACTCCCATCCTTCCTTCACAAGACACAGGGGTCCCCTTACAGGGTGCCCACACAAAAGCTCAAAAGGGCTGTAGCCAACCACCTTTTGTGGGACCTCTCTGTAAGCAAACAGAAGGCAGGGTAAAAGGATGTCCCATCTTCGCCTAAGCTTTTCAGGTAACCCTTTTATCATCCCTTTTAAGGTCTTGTTGAACCTTTCAACAAGCCCATTGCACTGTGGATGGTAGGGTGTGTTCAACTTATAGTTAACACAACACTCTTTCCAAATTGACTTTAAATATCCAGACATGAAGTTGGTAACTCTGTCTGAAAGTACCTCCTTTGGAAAGCCCACTCTGGAGAAAACTAGGGCCCTTGCCACAACAGGAGCTGTTGTGGTCCTCAGGGGAATAGCCTCTGGATACCTGGAGGCATGATCCACTACCACCAGTATACATCTGTGCCCTGAAGCGGTTTGGGGATCCATTGGTCCAACAATGTCTATCCCAACTCTCTCAAAGGGTACCCCCACCACAGGTAGTGGTATAAGGGGGGCCTTTGTGGTTCCACCTGACTTGCCACTGGCTTGGCAGGTTTCACAGGAGCGACAAAACTCCTTGGTATCTTCTGACATATGAGGACAGTGAAAGTGAGGGACAAGCCTGTCCCAAGTCTTGTTCTGGTTTAAGTGTCCAGCTAGAGGAATTTCATGGGCCAAGGTTAGAAGGAAGCCCCTAAATTGCAGAGGTATAACCAACCTCCTGGTAGCACCAGGCTTGGGGTCTCTAGCCTCTGAATAAAGGAGCCCATCATCCCAATATACTTTATGGGTACCTTGAGCATTCCCAGCAGCCTCAGCAGCAGCCTGCTGTCTGAGGGGTTCAAGAGAAGGACAAGTTAACTGAGCCTGCCCCAGATCTGCCCTTGAGGGTCCCCCTGTCCCCAGAAACTCAACCTGATCAGGTTCAAGCTCTTCCAGGACAGTCTCCTCGTGGATCACAGAATCATCCTCCTGAGAGTGCTGATACTCAACCTGGGGCAAGGTAGAAGGCACTGCCTTAACCCTCTTGCTCTTTCTCTTGGGTTGTGTCTGGTCTATAGTTTCAAGATCCAGCACAGGTTCAGGTAGGCACTTCTTGGCCTGGGACCTGGTTACAGCAAGGACATGTCCTGAAATACCTAGCATCTCTGCATGAGTCCTATACTCCACTTCTGACCATACTGAGTCCTCTAGATCATTGCCCAAAAGACACTCAACTGGGAGGTCTGCACTTACCACAACTCTTTTGAGGCCAGTTACCCCTTCCCAGGAGAAATTAACAATTGCCACACTATGTGTAGAAGTGACATTGCTAGCATTGGTCACTAGGTAATTATCACCCAGTACAATTTGTCCAGCGTCCACAAAGTTAGGTGTCACCATGGTGACACTGGCACATGTGTCCCTGTAGGCCTGAGCCACTTTGTCATTTATTAAAGGTGTCTGCCTGTACTTGCCCATGGTTAACCCCACTATAGCTATGGGTTGTGTACTACCACTGCTGACTGTACTAGGGGGTGCAGGTGACTTACGGGCTGCAGTGGTAGGGGCTGTACCTTTCTTAGTGCACTCACTACCCCAGTGTGAGACTGATTTACAGGTATTGCACCAAGGTTTATTTGGGGCATCATTCTTCTTCTTTTTCTTTCCAGTTTGGGACCCCCCCCCCTCATTAGAAGTATTTTGTGGGCCTGAAGAAGACTTCTGGTCTTTTTGTTTTTGATCTCCACCCTTCTGGTCTGCCTTTTTCAGATCTGAGTCAATCAGGTGTTGATGCAACAACTGGTTCTGACAATTATTAAGGATCTGTTCACTCATTATTAGATTGTACAATCTTGTATAGTCTGTAACTTTACTTTACCTAACTTTACTTCCCAGTAACCAACCTTCCAGAGCCTTAGTGGCACAATCAACAAAATCAGTCCAGTCCTGAGTCTGAGCTTTTTGGGTATCTCTGAACAACAACCTATATTGCTCAGTGGTTAGGCCAAACCCATCAATAAGAGCACTCTTCAGGACAGTGTAGTTTTTAGCATCCCCAGGGCTAACAGTGAGGAGCTTCTCTCTTCCTTTTTCTGAAAAGGAGAGCCGCAAGATTGCTGCCCACTGATCTTGGGGAACCTGCTGTACCATGCAGGCTCTCTCCAGAACAGTCATCCATTTGTGGATGTCATCCCCATCTTTGTAGGGGGGCACAATCTTACTCAGGTTCTTATATTCATAGGACCTATCTTTATCCTTAGGGATATTGCTGCCACCAGTGGAATCTAATCCACACAATTTTATTTCCCTTGCTAAAGCAAGTTTAGCTGCTTGGGCCAGGGCTGTTTCCCCTTTCTCTATCTGAAGTTGGACAGCTCTCATCGTAGCCTCATGCTCTTTTCTCTGAGGGGAAGTCATTCCCCTTTGAGAACCCCTTTGAGGCATCAGAGAGGAGAGACTCCCTTGAAGGAGATGTTTCCCTTCTATTGCCAGGGAGAAGTCTACTATTAGGTCTGGAAAGGTGGAACACCTCTCCATTCCCATGTAAGCTTAGGTTAGCCTGGCTAAGCCTCCTGACTTGAACCTGACTATTTCCCCCTCATCTGAATCAACATCCTCATCTACCTCCTCAGCCTCAACTTCTGGGGTGATGGTCTCATCATCTATGGGGGTTATTCCATCTCCTGTATTACCTGAGGGGTCTGCAGAAGACTTCTCAAGATCAGCTGTCTCTAGGACATGTATCAGGATTGGGATGGTGGGGTTATGACCCTTTTTCAGCCTCCTTGAGGTACGCAAGGCTCTCAATTCTCTGAAGCTGAGTTTTTCATAGCTGGAGGGTGCCCTTGTATGGTCACTTTCCACAAGTAGAGAACTGGACTGTTCACCTATGCCAGACATGACTAGTGAGGTGTGGGTGTATGCACCTACCTACACTATGTGTTTACCTACTTGAACCTTGCTAGTGAGTTGTAGTCCGGGTGTGCTAAGCCCTTTGGTCTACAACTACTAAGTTCAGTAGACCTTAAGTATGTAAGCTTTGTTTATATGTACCTATGGTACTTGATGTGATCTTTCAAATGATATTGTCAAAGATAAAAATTGGTAAAACAACAGCAGGTTCAAATCCCAACCGCTGCACACCAATGTGAGAAGTTGGCCTGGTGTATGATGTTCACTATTCTAGTGAGCACCCTGTACCAGTCCAAACAACCCTTATGGTGAGTGGTTGTAAGTCAACCTTATAGACAAGCTATCCTAGGGGTAGAATGGACCTAAGCAGTCTTAGGCTTAAAAAAGAGGGCATGTGAAGCCAGCTGGTTTACCATATGCAAGCCGTTCAATACCAAATGAAAGGACACCACACAAGTTATATATTATAAAATATATGTATTTATTACTAGAATAATCCCCTGTACTCTTTATGAGGACAGAAGCACAAGCGTTAAACAAAGAACTTCATATAACATACAAAAGTTGCACAATGATGCACAGGCCCTGGTGGCCCCTAAAACCATATACTAAAATAGTGGTATAAGAACCACGTCACGAACAATGGTAAGGCCTAGGGCCTTGAGAATTGCTGGGGTTACACTGGACTAACAAAAGTTAGGACGGGAGCGGCCCACAGGATGCGTGTGCAGTGTCTAATGCACACGCGTGCACCAATGCAAAGTCAACGGCGCGTAAAAGTTACAAAGTTGCAGAATTGGAAGTCTTCCGACTGGACTAGAACTTAGCCACTTAAAACTAGGACACTAGAGGTGTAAACCACTACAGGAGCACCGGAGTACTCGCGTTACCTCACCCACAGGAAGCGGGTGCATAGGTGTCAAAGTGCGTCGGGTTTCTTCGTTGAGTTCTATGGAGCCTGGAGGTAAAGATGCTGCAGGCGGCCAGGAGATAAGAGTCCGGTTGGATCCAAGGGTGGATCGAAGATGTAGAGTACCTGAAAGCAGAGGGGACAGAGTCTGGGTCACTAGCCAGTGACCAGGATGGAAACAGGAAGGAACCAGGCGATGTTGGGCGCAATCAGGTGGTTGTCGTGAAGCTTGTCTCCACTGCCACGTGGACCCGGGGGCACCCACGAAGGCTCTCGCTGTCAGCGGTGTCGGCTTCCGGATTGGAGTCAACAGGCCTTGGCAAATGCAACCCACGCAGGAATCAAAGATGGCTTCTGGATCAGACCAGCAAGGTCTGATGGACTGCTCCTTTTCAGGGGAGCAAGGGCCAGTCTTGAGCAACCAGACCAGCGGGGTAAATTCGAAGGTTCGTCGTCACAGAAGCCACTAGCCAACGGGCAAGTGAGCAGACAGACACGTCGAGCAGGAAAATGCAAAAGGGCCCCAAGCAGCACTCGGTGAGTGTGGAGAGAATCTTCGGTGCAAAAGCTGCTCAGGGCTGGGGCTTCTCAGTCCCCAATGCACTGCTTCGAGGGTGCCTCGGGAGCTGCACGGGAAGCACTTCGCAGGCTTTCCATGATGGCCGGTCCCACGTCTCACGTCGCCTCCACAGGTCTCAGCTTTGCTGTGGCTGTGGATTGGGCTGTTGGATGTCTGGGAATCCAGTTCTTGTCGATCTCTGTCACTCGAGCTCCGGCGGGAGCTGCAACAAAGCAAACCGTTGAGCGCTTGATGGTGCCTGCTTGCACAGGGTGGTCACTCCTTGACCACAAGGGAGATTCTTCAGTCTTCTACGTCGAGTAGGATGTCGAAGGGTCCAGAGTTATGCATCAAAGTTTCAGTCAGGATTATCTAAAGTCTATGGACACAACTCCTACCTTTATTCCAAATCAAGGGGCTGGATTACCTGCTAGGTCCCTCCTATGGGTGGGACCCAGGAAGGGGGTAGTTACACCCCTTTCCCTTTGTCCAGTTTCACGCCAGAGCTGGGGCTGGTGTGCCCCAGCACCGGTTTGAACTGGGCTATGCATGGGACACCTTGTGTGCCCCAGGCAGTGTCTAGTTTCACTCAGCCCTCCCTGCCTCAATCCACTATCTCCTGTCTCGGGTGGTGTTAGCACCTCCCTGTGACAGGAAACCTTTTGTCCAGGCCTCCCCTGCCGGAGTTTCGGTCAGCAGCAGGAGGCCAGACTCGTGTCTGTGGCAGCAGCATCCATTTTGTGATGCTGAGGCTCTGGTTAGTTTTAACCGCGTTTAAGTAAAGTAACATGTCTTCTCCCTCTAGAAGGGTGGAATGCTACCCCCGTCGCCAGAACTGGCGAGAGGGTAGTATTCCAAAGTGTATGACACCTTACACGACATGTTTTGATAAAGCGAAACCAAAGTTAGCAATAACCGCGAGGATTATAATGCACTTAAGAGTATATGGTATGGCAATACCCTGGAACAGCTATAAGGACATGGTTCCGAAAGCTGCAGACAGGCTCAGCTCATGCTAGAGCACCATCTCACATAAAACAAAGCACTCTGCCTCCAGGATTGTTAAGGCCTGCCATAGGAGTGACTTATAGGTGTATATGTGTCCAGATATAGGTTTAGATATAGGTATACTATATCTAAACAAGGGTTGATACACAACCTTGCCCCAGCTGAGTGATCAGCTAGTTGTGTCAGTTTTTTTTTTTTTTTGGATACATATGGTAAAACAGCTGGCTTCACATGCCCTCTTGAGTTTAGCCTAATACTGCTTTGTCCATGCTACCACTAGGATAGCTGGTCTATAAGGTTGACTTCACAACAATCACCATAAGGGTTGTTTGGACTGGTGCAAGGTGCTCACTAGAATAGTGAACATCATATACCAGGCCAACTTCTCAACAAGGCCTTTAAGGGTACCCGCCAGAAACATGTCTGAGGAGTTCTTTACCTCTGTGAAGTGTACTTTCAGTGAGCGCCTAATGTATATGGAGATCCCCCCAGAGGGTCTCCCAAGTATGTTATTTTTGATGGTCGGTTTGGTATATACTGCATAGCCTCTTATTGGTTTGGGTGCAGTTGCCCATGTTTCTTGGGTGCAGATAAGGTCAGCTCCTTCGAGAAATGTGGGTGCCAGTGGGCTCTGCAAAATCCTAATGATCCCTGCGTCATTCCAGGTCATGATTTTTAGTGTTTGGATGTTATCCGAAGGGCACCTGTGCTGATCAAAACTGACTCTTAGGGGGTGCTGGACCTCAGATGTCACAATCTCTTTGTTAGCGAGGGACTTGGTGTTAGGGGCAGGGATTTAGGGCCCGTAGGAGCCAAGACCATCTTTGTTAGTGTTCTCCGTAGTGGAACAGGAGTGGATGCCTCCTTCTGCGTGTATTGTTATTTTGATTGAGCTGTCGCTGGTCAAACTTGTTTTTGATCCACCTTTGGTACCCTGGAGAATAGAACCAGTGGTAGTTGCTGGACGATTTGAATTCTTTGTAGGCCTCCAATCCCAATTGTTCAGTTCCTGATTTCCCTGCTGGTCCTTTGGGTCGCTTCTTTTCAAAACCGCCGGGTATTTTGTCAGAACCGGGGTCATCATTTTTATACCCCAGTTTTCCAGTTGCTTATAGTTCCCTCTCAGGGTCTCGGCCATGGCCCAATTGGCGAAGCTTATCTCTGTTGTCTCGTTTGTTTCGCTTGATCCGGGGGCGAAGAAGGACACACTGTCAATATCAGTTGTTTTCATTTTTTCTAACCCCCGAATGTTTGCGCACACCTTCAGCAGATTGCCTCTATTGAGGATGTCCCATTTCCCCTGCGAGATGTACTCTGGATACAACAAAACTTTAAATTTTTCTTGAGCTTTTATTTCATCGGTGACTGAGAGAGTTTGATGCAGAGTTTCCTCTGGCATGCCAGGGACCTCTGTGGAGTTACACGTTTCTAGAGCCTGAGAATCCAGGTCGTCCCTGGGCAGAAATTAAGTTCCTACCGTCCCTTGAACATTACTCCAGAGCTTGTGTTGGTGGTCAGTACATGTTTGAGTAGTTTTCATTTCCCTGTGATTAATGAATGTGTTTATTAAGTGGAGCTTTTTATGGTCTATTGTGGGAGCACTTTTATTTATTTTGCATAAATCAGGTTTTCCTTGATTGATGCTATTTGGGCTTGGATAGTCCACGGTGGTTGCTGCGTGCTGCTTCAAGTTAGGTTCCAGGTTTTTCTTTTGTTCAAGGGTTGTTTCTTCAGCTTGTGGCCCTTGTGTGTTGTTAAAGTTCCATCTGGATTCTTGGTCTGTCGTGTCCAGAGTTTGGGTGGGTGTGCCATAGAATGTCCTAAGGAGCCAAGAGGAGTATTTTCACTGTTGGCTGTCCCGTGTGTTTGTATGCTTGTAGTTTTGGTTTTCTTTGCGGTCGTTTTTTGAGGAGAGGTATTAACATCACATTGGTCTTTATGGTAGTCCTCATTCTCCTTAGTTTCCAGTCCGAGTCAATATAAAATAGACCCTTCATTGTGGTTTTTAATTTTTCTTGATTTATTTAGCTTTTTCAATATTTCTTGTTTTTTTTGCATAAGTATTGACTATCTGTAATTATGGACTTTGGCTTGATGATAGTTGCTGGGGCTTTATCCAAAATGCAGCCGATTTTTATTTCCGGTTCTTCTACCCTGTTTATTTGGTCACCTGTGGCCCCTGACATTTCGCGTGGGGTGGCCTTGTTGTTGGTTAGTGGGTCCTTCTTGTTTGTGTTCGGGTTTGTATTCTGTTGGGGCAGGGCATATGGGGTGTTTGGCCACCTGTTAACTTAGTTCTTAAGGTCCTTAACTAGAGTGCTCATGATCTCTGGGAGCTTTTCTAGATTCTGAAGTATTGGACTGCATCCGCAGTCTTCTTGTATGACCGTTAAGGCTGTAGTAGCCTGGGCTCTGTGGATCAATGAATTTAAAGTCTCCACTTTAGAATCTAGCCCAGCAATCAATCCTGAAACTGTTTGCAGTATGTTTATTTGGATATCCAGTTTGTCTGCATGCAATATGGCAGCATTTGCCATTGAAATCAAGGCGTCGTCGATCAATGCTCGATGGTTCTCAATATTTTTTTGGGGCTGCAAGCCGATTTCCGTGCCCGTTTTCGGAGAGGCTAAGGCCCAATGCTCATTTGCATGTGGAAAAGAGCTGGAGTTTGAAGGATTAGGGCTCTGTTTAGATGAGACTTGATGGCTTGTGTTCTGTTCGGGGGCAGAAGAAGAATCAAGCAGCCCCATTTGGAGCCTTAAAGAGGTTCTATATGTGCTTGAGTTATTACTTGGATCTGAAGAAGAGCCCTTAATTGCTTCTGGGATGGAGAGACCAAGTGGTGAATTTGGTTGGTTAAAAAGTTCTCCGCTGTTGTCTGTGTGATTATTAGCGCTATAGGCTATTTGGGAAGTGGAGGAATTTAAAGGTATAATAGGAGGTGGTCTCAAGGTTAACTGTTGTCCGTTTGCAATGAGAAAACTAGCTTCCTCATTTGTGTGGTCTATTTTTGCAGTCCCTAAAATTTGAAGTGCTAAATTATTCGAACTAGGTGATCCTGGATCCGCTATGGTTTCCGGGGCTCCTTTTCCTGTGATAATAGTTATTTTTTGAGAAAGTGGCACTGCTGGTCAAGGTCCTGGCATCTGGTCTGTGTTTTTGCAACTGCCTCCCAACGGTCTGACAGTATTTTCTGCATGAGGTGTGTGGAGTGCTTTATCAAATTCCCCGAATTTGTCTTCTAGAGTTGTATAGTAGAGATATGCTCTTATGTTGCTGTTACCGTTGGTTTTGATCATGGTCTTTCTGATGCTGTTGTCATTGTCATTGCCATTTGTCGTAATGTGGCTTGCGTGTGTGGTCTTTTCCGATGGGGTTGCAGTTGTTGTTGTTAATGTGGTTGATGTTATTGATTCGTCCGTCGGTGGCCCCTCCCTTGGAGGTAATCCGGGTTTGGAGCATCCTCTACCTAGGTGATACAGTATCTTGGAATTTTGCCACCTTGCAGTCTTACGAGGACAGTGGTTGTCCTGGTGCTGGACCAGGTTTGAGTTTCTGGTCCACTTGATTGATCCTTACACTGGGCTCTGTAGTGGGGGGCTGATTTAGTTCAACCTGTGAGGAGCCACGCTGCAGCCTCACGCAGCCTCAGTAACTGCCTCAGTAGCCCTGATGAGGCCCTGTTAAAATTATCTAGTGACAGTCTGAAAATCTGTCGCGCTGTCTGCTGTCCGATAGTAAATTCAGTAGCAGTCACCTAGTGCTCTGAGGGTTGCCTGAAGGTGCTCTAGTGGGTCCTCTCACCTTCCCACTGGGCCACGCTGCACTCGGCCGCCTCCGGTCCCAAATACTGAGTCCCGGCCCACGTTGCCCACGTCTCCCACGTCTCCCACGCCTGGGGTGCACTGCTTCCTGCTCCCTTCTCCGAGCTCCGACTGGGGAGGGAGGGTGAGCAGGAATGTGCCAAAGGGAGCTGGGCGGGTGGATGGTGCTCCTCATGCCTCCTGTGTTGTGCTGCCTGCTTGCTCCGTGCTGCGGTCAGAGCAAAAGGATCAGTCCGTTGTGCCTCTGCAGTTCTGCCTTGGGCCACTCACACTCACACTCCTGCCGGCAGTGAAAGCAGAGGTGCTTGCGCTCCTCCAAGGAGGGACGGCGATCTTAATGTACCTCTTAAAGTTCCTCTACCTCAACCTCTGAACATGACCCAGTTCGCCCATTCAGATGCTTGGTAGTCTGGGTACTGTTAAATTCATTCACAGTCTCTGTCTCTAAACAAAAGGGGCTAGATTCAGGATTCGGGCTCCCTCACCTTAAGGTTGTGGGGAATGTAGTGTGGTTGTGGTGTGGCTCCCTCTGAAACCACGGCGTCGCCCCTCCAAGGCTTTGCTGGCACGCGCCACCTCCTCTCAGTGCCTCTCGGTGTCCGCCAAACATCGCCGCTGCAACCGCGGTAACAAACTGCAGGTCCGCGAGGAGCTCCCCTGGGCGGCTTTAGGTCACCTCTACTGGCCTCTAACGGTCCCTCGGCAGGAGGGTTCAACCTCGCGGGTAGTGGGACAGTTGTGCGGCCGAAATTCAAGGCCGCAATTCACGGTCGCCAGCAGTAAGAAATGCCATGCTGCTCCCCTCTCTTGAGTGAATGCAGTGTTTTCGGCGGCCGGTGGCAAATGCTAAAGCCTGGACTGGAATCTCGTGCCCTTAGCAGAGTTGTTGAACAAGCCAGTAATATATAAAACTCAAATAAATAAAAAACTAAAAATGAAGAAGCTTGATAGCTCGAGGCTGGTGCCTCAGAAGAACAGGTGGTAATGGTACTGCGGTGCTTGGCAAGGAGAGTTGGGCCGGTGGGAGCCCTTCAGCTTTTGCATCAGACCCAAAGGGGGACTCCTATGATGAGAACACCTCCTTTATCTCTGCGTCAAACATGCCCAGCTGCTTCAGAGTTTCCTCTTTGCTTTCAATGAAGTTGTCTAGAGTGCCCTTCTCTCTCCAGCGCTGCACCATTGAAGCTAAGGCAATGTGACATGTCCTTTGGTTCCAAAGGGTCTTCTTGTTACAGAAGACACGCCTCACAGGATTCATGTCATGGTCAGGTGACTGGCACAGCTTAAAACCTTTGTAAAGGTCTTTCCTGGGATATTTGGCGTGGCTAGATTGGCAGAACTGAATAGGAGTTCTTTTCATCACATGGACTTTATCGAATGCCGAAGGTGACCGGAGTCGAGGGGGCAGAGCCCCGATGCTGAGTATTCATTGATAACGAACAGCAAAGTAACATCAAACATTAGACCAACAAAAAGTGGGATTGTTTGGACAGACGAAGGACTGTGCTAAAGGCCTGGCAAGAACACCAAGAGGCATCGAGCCAGAGCCCTCGTATACACATCTGAAACCCGACGGTGGAGAAAAACAATCTAACTATGAAGCCGATGCCCATGCCCATTACCTACAATAGGTTGAGTCACCACACCTTGTAACTCGAAAATACTTTTTCGAACAAAACTCAAGTAACACGTCTGACCCAACACTAGATGTTAGGAGTATTTTCTTATTTAATTGATTTTATTTAAAGAGATTTGTACAGCGCGGACAAGACCACAGGGGGTATCAGAGCGCTTCACAGAAAGGTAGTTGTATAGTTACAAGGGTACAAGCAATAAAAACAATAACAACAACATTAGAACAGGAAGGCTCGGAAAAGGACAAAATCAGTCACAACTGTAGCACATTTAAACAGGAGGGAAGAGTAAGATAGCGAGCCCAAGTTCTTTCAGAGTAACCCTTTGACTTTCTTAATAGGGGAGCAAGAGTTAATATCACAGCTGAACAGGACAGGGCAGAACTAAATGACATGCACAGCATGTGTATTTACAGCTACACATACGACAAACAACAATTTTTTCAGATGATGATCCAGGCTTCTTAAATCCTAATGCATTTTTCAAGAAACAGCTATAGACACCCAAAAGGTAGCAAGAGAACCTACAAAAATTAATAATGCACTTTTGATGTAGATAGGGGCACGATCGCCAAAGCCCTGAAGAACCATTTTAGCACTATATTCAGAGGGGATTAAGCCTCCGTTCATATACCTATGAACAAATGCCTAATCCTCCCTACTGCAATGCCTTACCACTAAGATTATTTTATAAATCTTCACAAAGTGGAAAATAAAACTTCTGGGCTCATATTGACTACGGAGAGGTTTAAGGAGCACTATAGGACATACTTTTGCACGCAGAAAAGCAGCAGAAAGCAAACACCCCAAAAAGGATGCAGGTAAAGTTACCAACATCACGGTCCCTTAGCGAATCGAGCAACATTCACATACCCCCACATTCACCCATTCATTCAACCCAAATTTAGCTGAGGAAGCAGGGATACTGCCAAATCATTACAGATATATTTGACACAGTGCCGATTAAGAAGGTCAAAGCAATTAGAAGAGTAGGCTTTTCTACCGCTATGTAAAATAAGTTGGTCTTATGTGCTAAAAAGAAACAGCAAGAAAATAGCAAAATAATTCGGATGTAAACTTTCCCAGGTAGGAAATCCACCTTTCTACATGGTCACCTTGATTTTTCACTTTTTGCTAGACCCTATGTTATTGCAGCCCAGTAGGAAAGTGCCTGTGCTCCACATTTATACCTGTTTGAATTGGCATACTCATAATTGTCACATTTAACTCTCCTATAAGTCCCTAGCATATGGTACAACATGCACCTAGGGCCTGGAAGGTAAATTCCACTTGAGGACTGAAGCACCAATTGTGCCATCCACTACAGTGGCAATATAATTGAAAAAAACATATCTTCTGACTTAGCAGTGAAAAGACCTCAATTTGACCTGTCAAAATAAACCTTTTAACTTGTGAAAAGCTTCTTTTTAAAAATTAATAAATGTAAGAAAATGCCCCTTTTTGTATGGTGACCCCCTTACTTTTGCCTGATATCTGATGCAACCTGACTTGATGTGCCCTGAGTCCCTGCCAATCCGATTCCCTGGGCCGGAGTTATTTCCCAAGACTGTACCTTTGTGCGCACTCCTGGCGCACCCCTGGCTGAAGATAAGCCCCTTGAAAAAGGTACCATAGGTACCAAGGGCACCGTGACCAGGAAAGGCTTCTAAGGGTGCAGCACCTTTTGTGTCAACCTTAGAGCCCCTGTACCTTAACACCAACACAATGCCATTGCAGGCTTCCTGTTTTGGTGCAGAGAAAAGAGAAGAGTCGACATGGCACACATCCCTGTGGGCAATGCCCAGTGCCTGAGGCCTAGGCGAGTCACCCCTCTAGCAGGGTGCACTAGCCCTCAGGTGAGGGTACAGTGGCATGAGCCCTGTACCTCTACAGTGTTGAAGTCCATTATTAGACATTGTAAGTGTAGTATAGCCATAAAGAGCATACGGTCTGAGAGTTGGTCATTACGAACTCCACAGCTCCATAATGGCTTGACTAAAAACTGGGATGTTTGGTAGCAAACTTCTCAGCATATTAAGCCCACACTGATGCCAGTGTGGAATTTAATGTAAAATGCACTCAACAGGGCATTTTAGAGAAGCCCTCTGAAAATCGACCAGACGTGGTGTGCTTTCTGAATGGCTTCCCACCATTTGCCTTCATCAGACAGGTTTCTGAACTCCTAGGTAGAGAGCCTCCGCTCTCCGGGTCCAGAAACAAGGCCATTCTGGACAGGGTCCTTGAAGGGGGAGTGTCAAAGGCCTGCCACCTTTGGAAGCTGTCCCTGCATTTTGTTTCCCCCAGCAACTGGCTTCCACCAATTCTGGCCCCATTTTGGGCAGCAGAATCGGCGGGAAAACCAAGCCAGGAAGAGAGGTGTGCCCACCTTTGCCAACCCCATACCTCAGGTGGGGGAGGCGAGGTGAAGCACACATCTTAGTCCCCTCCATCTTGAAGATGAGGGGACTCAGCCAATTAGGGAGAGGATCATGTCCCCTCCCTCTGGAGGGTGGCATTATTGGGGATGTACCCACCCCAAGGAAGCGAGCAATTGATCCCAACCTGCACACCCCTTTAACACCCCTAAATGTAGTATTCTGGGGAAACCCTGAACCTTGCCTCCTCAGATTCGAGGAAGAAAGAAGGCGGACGGAAGAGCTGTGCTGACATAGGAAGAAGAGGACATCTACTGCTTTGACCTCAGCCCTACCGGCCTGTCCTGACTCCGACCTGCCTACAGCAAAGAAACCGGCCTGTCCAGCAGCAAGCAGCCCCCACAGAGCCCGGAGCACCTGCCCTGCACGCACTTTACAGATGCTGTCTCCCATGAGCACCGGATTTGCTCAACAAAGACCCCAAGACCAGAATCCAGATTCCGGTGACTTCGCGATTCTGCACCCGACACCGACGGCCTGAGTTCGAGTGGCCCGACACCACGAGGAGGTCTATCCAGCAATCCTGACCTGGGATCTGGTTATCCCGACCTCCCTCAAGCTTCAAGATGACACCTGCAGCCTCAACCTGAAGGGTCCCCCTGACTGGAGCTGGTAAGATAATCCAACGCCAGGAGCCATCCCTGCACCGACGCCCCACGACCATGGGTGGCCCAACCATATGTGTCCAGGCATCCCCCTAGATCACAACTTACCTCTCCAGACAGTGTTCGCCTTCAGGAAGCCTCTCTGCATGAGCCTGCAACAACTTTGCCAAACAAAAAGGTCTTTATTGAGAAGCACAGGGTCCACAACATTTTGTTGGTACCCTGCACCCGGCCACGCCAGTGCCGCTGAATCAAGAATTCTCCAAGGATCTAATCAGCTCCGTACCTTGGTTAGAGAATGAAGGAGGTCTTGTATCTCGTTCTCAGGACTCGATTTCCCAGCAACCGGCAAGGGTGACTGGAAACACCGGAACTGGATTTCTCAGCAGGAGAAAAGACAGCGTCTCTCTCAGTGCGTCAATGGGAGGGTCGGCTTCCTTCGGCTCTCGTTACAGCTGGGCTTCGGGTAAGTAGATAGCCGATCTGCTCCAAACCACTGTGAGTTTGCTTAAGGCAAATGCTGGTATATTTATACCTGGAAGGTGCTGAGTTTGACGTAAGGTTGAATATAAGACGTCACTAAGAACTTACAGTTCTTTCTGGACTCCAGGAGTTCTTGGACAAATCAAACCAAAAGCAGGGGGAATTCACGGGCTGCTGGAGGCTTGGTTTGTTTAAAGAACGCGTTGTACTTTCTAGGAGTCTATGGGAGTAGCCTTGCCGTATTTGGACTGCATTGGCTATGACTAAATATGGATATGATTCTTATGCCTTTATACGGATATGATTTGCTATAACCACATAAGGGCATGAATCGGGAATATTTAAATAGGGTCCTAGATACGTTCACAACACCCTAACCTGCGCAGAAGAGCTGCGACCACCGCCATCACTTTCGTGAACACCCGTGGGGCGCTGGTAAGGCCAAAGGGGAGCATGGTAAACTGAAAGTGCTCGTGGCCTACTGTGAACCGCAGGTAACACCGGTGGGCCGGCAAGATGGGGATGTGAAAATAAGCGTCCTGCAAGTCCAACGCTACCATCCAGTCTCCCGGGTCCAGTCAGCTAAGACCTGAGCCAGTGTCAGCATCTTGTACATCTCCTTCCGGAGGAAGCCGTTGACATTCTGCAGGTCCAAGATAGGGTGTAGCCCCCTTTGCCCTTCTTGGGTACCAGAAAGTAGTGGGAGTAACAACCACACCCTACTTTTGGCCCAGGAACGCGCTCGATGGCCCCCTTGGCCAAGAGGGCCGTAACTTCCTCTTGTAGAAGTTTCAAGTGATCCCCCGACACGCGGTGGTACTGCGGTGGCATTGCTGGAGGGGACGCTTCAAAGGGGAGGGAGTAGCCCCTTCGGACGATTTGCAGCACCCACCTGTCCGATGTGACAGTGTGCCAGTGGGGGTGGTAATGGCGAACCCTGCCCCCCACTCGCGTCACATGGGCCTGAAAGCTCGGACTAGGAGGGTTTTGAGGCGGATGCTGCAGGGGTAGGGGTGGACTGGCCTCGCCGTTGTCCCCGACCGCCGCCACGCGGTTTCCACGTCCGCCACCGCGGTGGATGGTAGTCTGCGGCCCGTGGCTGGCAGAACGTGTGGGGGCGCCACTTCCTTGGCCACGAAAGGGGCGAAAGGCAGCCGTTTGCTGGTGCGGGGCCGAGAGGCCAAGGACTTGGCCGTAGCCTTGGAGTCCTTAAAGCGCTCAAGCACATGGTCTGCCTTGTCGCCAAAGAGGCGACGGCCATCAAACGGCATGTCCATAAGGGTGTTTTGGACATCAGCCGAATAGTTGACGGACCTCAACCAGGTGTGGCGACCTATCGCCACCGTCGTTGCCATCGCTCTGCCCAGTGAGTCCGTGGTATGAAGCCCACACCAGATGGAATACCGTGCCACATCTCGACCCTCGGCAAGGGCGTGGGCAAGTTTAGTTCTGGCCCCCTCCGGACATTGTGGCAGCACGTCCGCGACTGTGTCCCACAGAGAGTGGGTGTACCGGCCCAAGAGGCATGCTGTGTTGACTGACCGCAATCCTAAACTCAGGGAGGAGAATACCTTTTTCCCGTATTGCTCATACCTCTTGGATTCCCGATCGGGGGAGCCGCCGGGAATGCGGTCTGGGAGTTAGAGGCCTGGATGACAATGGTCTCGGGGGTGGGGTGGTTGGACCGAAAGCAAGGGTCGCCCGGAGACGGGCGGTGGCGCCTGGCCACGTTCCTATCTACAGGCGGACCTGTAGAGGGCTTGGACCAAGTGCCCAGAAGAACGTCTGACAAGGCCTCATTAAAGGGCAGCAGAGGTTCGGCCGAGCTTGTCTGCGGTTTAAGGACCTCAGTGAGGAGGTTAGTCCTCACGGTCGCGACGGGGAGCTCAAGGCCCAAGGTCTTGGCAGCCCACGTCAGCACCACACTAAAGGCAGCCCCCTCCTCCGTAGCCAAGGTAGGAGGGGAGACAAAACCAGTGTCAGGCGAAGTGTCCAGACCACTGGCCTCCCCAAGCTCACCTGAACAGTCCTGAGAAGACTGACACTCACGTGCCAGAGGGTCCTCGGACCCCTCCCAATCCTCCTCGTCACCCATCACCTGGTACTCAGGTTCAAAGGATGGGCCGGGTCGTAGAAGTAAAAGTCTCCCATCGGCATCGAGAGCGGCGCCGCTCCGACGCCAGACCCGAATCGAGGGTAGGACCGGGGACGGCGGCATCCTGGGACGGCGCCGGGGGTGACACCCTGGGGGCCGGCACCGGCGAGGTTGTGAGGTTGACCGGTGACGACCCGGATCCGGAGCTGGATCCGGCGGGGCCCTGCGGCATCAGGACCGAAGTCGCCGACGGCGTCGGTGCCGAAGCACTTGACGGCGCCGGGGCCGAAGCACCTGGCCCGCGTAGGGACCCAGTCGGGGCCGGTTGGCCCGAAGGCGCCGCGGAACCCGACTGAGGAGCGAGCGACCTCATGGCCCTGAGGAAGGACTCGATCTCCTCTGTCGTCGCGTTCTGCCCAGGGACCGGTGGGTATGGAGCAGGCTGCGACGCCTGTGGCTCCGGCGGAGCCGCGGGGGCGGTGTCGCCCGAACTCCCGGCCGCGTCGCGCGAGAGTCGGGGGGAGTCAGAAGAGCGATGTTGCCTCTTCGACTTCTTGTGCCTCTTACCTGAGGACTTCGAGCCCGAAGACTGATGACGACTCCCGGAACTGTGGTGACTCCGGCCCCACGACCAGTCCCTCGACCTCCTTCCGGACCCGGACCTCGAGCAGCGCGGGGTTGACTGCCGGAGCTCGAGTCGTTTGCAGGACCGCTCCCGTCTAGCTTTGGACGTCAGGGCCCGGCAGTTGGAGCAGGACTTGTCATCGCGGTTGGGGCCCAGACAGTGAAGGCACCAGCGATGGGGGTCGTAACCGACATCATTCGGCTGCAATTGACGCAGGGTTTGAACCCGGGCATCCCTACCAGCACTGTCGGAGTCGAGAGACTTCAAAAGATGATGAAAAAGGATCGAAAAAGTTAGTCAAAAATTGACTAGGGTACAACTTTTTCCTGAACGGCGCTTGCTGGCGCGTAAAAAAGAAGAACTGACGTCAGCGCGCGAGGGCGGTGTCTAAGTCCTCCGGCGACGTCATCCCGGCGCCAACGACGGACAAGGAGCCGCAGACGACGCCTACCGCAAGAATACTGCTACGCAAAAGTTTCCGGATCCAGTCTGACGCCTGGGGATATTCTAAGGTAAGGAATCTAATACTAACCTGTTTCTTTCAGATATTGAATTACTCATCCTAATATGCGGGGGAAAATCTCTTCTCGGAGGGTTTACACTATCTTTAAAGTTGACCTGACTGGGCATTGCAACCTTCATATTGTTGGTTATTTGGGGACTTGCTACTGTCGCAAATGATTGCCTCTGCTGAACATTTTTTGCCCTATTCTCCATTCCAGATTCAACAGATATTGGTTTCAAATTGTTGCCCAGGTTGGTATCATTGCCATAAGGGCTTCGATGGAGGTCAGTCTAGCACCAAATTGATCTAGTGTGACTCTCACATAAAGATCCAGCCTTTCAACTGTAGTCGTTAGGCTCTTATGATCACTACCATGAGAGTCGGGTCTTCTGCTGGCTTCATCTTTGCATTTACAGGAACCTTTTCTTGCCCCTGAGCTTTTTTTCCCTTGGTTGCCCTGTTTAATCATGTTGGGGACGGTGGCCTTAGATATTGTTATACGGCAGTCGCCCCCTAAGGGTTCTACACTTGATTTATCTAAAGGGGCTCAAATTCTTTTGCTTTTTCTGGAGGGGTTGTATAGAGGAATCAGAATCACTCAACACAATCTCCTCAGACATATGCTGACAGCCGGACCCCCCCTCCCCGGGAAAACACAAAGGATCTTTCTTTCTTTGCTGCATTGCTCACCAACCTACACACTGGGCCCTGGAGGAGGGCTGTTGTTGCCCAGCTATTGTAGTGTAGTTCCTATTTTCCCAATAGGCCCTGCGCATTGGAATAACATAAACAGTAGTATAGACGTAGAAGTGCGGATCTTCCAGGCCTCCACTGACTATGCTAAACTTAATTGGGTTTGTTACCAACTAGCTCAGAGGTCACTGGAAACTTTCTTCTATGAATAGGAAGTGATCAGCTTCCCTGGTACAGACAAGAAGGGATTCAGTTTTCCAACAACCGTGCAACATGACAACTTTGCTCCTCAGATAAGAGTCAATCTCTAGAGTTGTGTGAACAATAGACAGTTATTTTACTCAGTCAGTGGTTGTGCAGTTTACTTTCACAATATGTAGAGAATAGAGAGACGGGCGTTTTCAATAAAAGGTAACATTTGTTGAACAGTCTTTCTTCTCGTACAAGAGAAATTAATTGCCACAATTGCAAGACTTGTTATTATAAAAAGTACGTACAGTAAGATGAGTATTGCGAAATAATACTGTAAAAGAATTGATATGGTTTCTTAGCCATACAATGGTTTAAAATGAATTTAAACATATATACATTCATATATACATTAGGCGAAAGTACTCAACTGGTGCTTCTAACTACGCCTACCCCAGTGTACCTGACCTAAGCCTAATACTTGGGAGGGGAGTAAGTAAGTAGCTTTAAGTTAAGTTGGTTTTGCCAAGGTTTGCTTCAAGAATTCTCTCTAAGGGTTTAGTCAACACCATACCTCTGGAATAAAATGATGGAGGTCTGGTATCTCCTTCAGGGACTCGATATCCCAGTCACCCGCAAGGGTAGGCTGGAAACGCCGGAGCTGGATTTCTCTGCAGGAGAAAAGACAGCGTCTCTCTCAGCGCGTCGAGGAGGAGGGGCAGCGTCCGCGGGCAGCTTGCATCTGCTGGGCTCTTGCAGGGGGACGGCTGTTCAGCTCCTAAGTTCACCACACCATCGTTCGCTCGTTAGCAGCGATAGCAGTAGCGATAGCAGCTATGGTATCATCAGCATAACAGCAGCAACTTCAGCGAGACAGCAGCGTTTGCTTAAGGCAATGTTGGTAATATTTATACCTGAAAGGTGCCTTGTTTGACGTAAGTTTTTGGACATAAGACGTCAATAAAGATGTCACTAGGAAGTGATCGTCTATCAGTGCTCATTAGAGTTCTATTACTAATCAAAACATAGCAAGCGGGGCTTTCCCAGGTTGCTGAGTTTTTATCTTGTTGAAGAACTCGGAGTGTTAATCTAGGAATCTTAGATAGTAACTTCTGCTATGTCATTGCACTAATTAGCTGCAAAGGAAGTGGCAGAGGAAGCGATTCTGAAATGTGGCTCTGTTCGTGTGAGGCCAGAGACGAGTTTCTGAATATTGCATATGATCGGTTATGCCAATATAGGGATACAAGGGGATTAAAGCCGTATAGGGGCATAAGGTCACAGTATCGTCAGGGTCCTAGATTAGAACTCAACACCCACTCCACGAATTCATGTCCATCAAATTACTAAAACTAGAGCAATAAGATGCATGTGTAACATTGCCCACCCCAAAATACATATATGCATTTGAAATAGGCGTATTTGGAATACGTGAAAATATAGGTACTGTACGTTTTTGAAGCATAGAAATCATTAAAAAATTATAGCATATGAAATCAATGAAAGATTTTGCAAAAAGAATTACACATGAAATATCTCTGAATACAGAAAAGAAGGGCGAGATAATTTCATCACATATAAATGCATTGCAGTAAAATGTGCTAGAGGCTGGTGTAAAGTTATTATGTCTCTGGATTGGTCTAAAAATAGAAGTAGAAGCTTCTGTTCTCTATGAATAGTTCTACTTTAAGCAAAGAATTTTTCGTGCCAAAAAAGGTGAATAATAAAAAGTGTTCAATTCAAAAGAATTCTTGCTGAACGGGGAAATAGAGTTCCAACGCTTTTAGCAGTTTTTGTTGTTCAAAACTGAAGGCCGAATTCAGAGTTCATGGGAACGCTGTGTGTCGGAATGCTTCTCTAAAGTTATTGTTTCTGTTTGGGTGAGAACAT
Organism: Lissotriton vulgaris; assembly: GCF_964263255.1. Lineage (NCBI taxonomy): Eukaryota > Metazoa > Chordata > Amphibia > Caudata > Salamandridae > Lissotriton > Lissotriton vulgaris. Next base: position 1,080,411,890 of record NC_141691.1, on the reverse strand, counting down.
CATATCAGACAGGCTCTCAAAGAATTGGTCTACAAAATCAGGTGACAGTTCGACCAAATTCGATAGTGCTGTAACTTGGCAGGTGTGAGAATGATTGCTGTCATCAAAGGCAGGATCAGCAATGCTCACAGAAGGTCGTACCTGGGTGATGTTGCTTTTGTCACTCGCTCCACTGTTACCACCTAGTCGTAGCACAGGAGTCTCAACGAATGCCGTCATCAGGATTGGTAGCCGCTGGGGACAACACAATGCGTGAGCCGTTATCGGACTGAGCAAAGTATCGATATCCATTGGTACTGCTGATGGAAGTGCAAGACAGGTGTCCAACACGCACTCATCTCCGCATAGCATACATCGAAATACAGGTAAGATGCAATTTTGCCATATCGGTCTGAATGAAAGGAACCAGGTCATGTTTAGATCTCTCAGCCTGGCCAATCCAAGGACTCTAGTTATTCTGTCCCGGTAGCGCACTGCTAGGATTGTTTCTTCCATTCCCATAGGAGTCATGTCTGAGCTGTGGCTTGCCATATCGGAGCAGGAGGGTCAAAAATAAAATCCCTGCTACAAGTCCCAAAAATAGGGGTATGCCGCCAAAAACAGAGTGGACAAAATTTGGAACGATTCCCAGAATTGCTTGAAATGGTGTTAGCAGTCCCGTAAAAATCGTCTTAAATATGCCTGGGATGCCTGTGGCACTAGACATGTTAAGGAGTTGGCTCAACATTTCTACGAAATGCACGGGGCAATTTGTTGATAAAAGGTCATGAACCTCCGTAGCTGTCCTTGCAACTAGGAGATCATACGTCTCTTTTGATGACGTGATGGGCACTGTTGTCTGCAAAAGCACAGACTTCATTTTGCTTAAAGTATCAATTCGTATAGAAGAGAAATGCAGACGAGGCCAGATGGGAGTCTCTATGTCTCCCGGGCCGCTCGGGAACAATGCTTGCATACAGCATTTGACCATGGAAGTTACGCTTACGAGATACGCTTTCCCTGGCAAAAAAACCACAACATCTGTGATCCGTTCTTAGAATGTAACTCCCATTTGCGAGTTGCATAAAGAAAGGCTCTATCTGCATTGCAGGTGTGACAAGCTGGTGGCATGAAAGGTTGTTAGAATTACCTTCACATGCTCCATGTAAATTAATACCCTGGCACAAAAGTATACCGCTTAGTGAACGTTTACAGTTTTCACCACTAAGAAATACATTTTTGTCGCTGTCACTATAGCATGAATGTGTGTATGGTAATTTCCATTCTGACTTAAAATATCCTTTACCCAATTGTTCATACTGGCCAGTAGGTATGTATTCAAGGCACTTTTTAAATCGGAAAGTTGTTATCGGAATTGTGATAATTCCATGTATTATCCATTCAATGACAGGACTTTCTGACATTGTCAATGGTAATCTCTCAAGTTTTTCGATGCTCAGGATTGTATAGTCTGCTCCTTTCTGTGCCAAGCTGATTTGTTTATCAGTAAGGTTAAAAATGGAAAACAATGACGTTGTGTTGATTAAACGCCAAGGCACATAGCCTGAACGAAGATTTTGCAGCGTCCAGCCTAATTGTACAATAGAACGTAATTGCGACTGGCCATGCTGTAACATTAGCAAGTCTCTGTCTATTATGTCAAAGGCAGAGGATACAATATTGTCCAACGAATATATTCTGGAGGACAGAGTCATTAACCCATTGTCCACTACCGAAAGTGATTTTTCCAAATTAATACGATCAATTTCTCGTATTTTTTCAGCTGTTTCAATTTGTGTGACTTTCCAAGCCTCGTTGTATGCAGCATAGATACTGGTCGCTATGAAACGCTTTTGACGCTGTTTGCGTGGTCCCATAATAAAATCGCGCAAATCAGCACCCTCTTTAAGTAAAGACAAGTGTTGCTTAATTTCAGCCAGTGTGGATGATCCTAGCCATTCGAGGCAGAGTTTCCCTACACTGTATGTTGTTACTATCCCTGTATGTTGTCTCTGGGAGTATCTAGGGTCTTGTCTGGTCATTTTTAACCCCTGTGTTTTATTCAGGAATCTATCTTGACAGTTGTTTGTGTCAGTAGGCCAGATTAACCACTTTTTCCAATCAGGATGTGTTCTGTTAAAATGTAAAATTTTAGTTACGTCTATCTCAATATCTGTTGTTGCATTTTCAGGTATTGGTTTTGGAATAGACGGTTTGTTTAGGTCTTTGATCTTAGCTAGGCCAAGACAGGATGTTTGGTGAATTGTGTCATTTAAAAACATCATTTGTTCTGGTATCATCCAGGTTCTGAATAATGCTTCTAGGCCTTGTACCTGCCAATCTTTCGTACCCCAAATGGTTTTTGTTTCAATGTTATTTTTCCAATAATCAAAACCAAATGTCATCATTTTTTCATAAAATGCTTCTGAATATATCAATTTAGTGTTTGTCAGCATTGTTTTCGATCCTGTTTTATCTAACAGTTTGTAATAAAATGTTTCTGCATCACTGGTGTTAAACCCTGAGAAGTACTTGAATTTCTCAAAGAATGTTTTAGAACTGCTTTTAGGTGGTGTAGCACAATGTTCCCATTGATTATACTTAAAAACATTTCTAGGCTGTGCAGATTTATGCAAATAATGATCGCCATAATGTGTAAAACAGAACATCTGTTCATAACTAGACGAACCTTGTAAATAATCATGTTCTGTGAATCTAGCTGACATTACTAAATCAGACATCATGTCATTAATACTGTTAAAGTCCCAATCATCAGAGAATGTACTAGGTTTTACAAAGTCACTTAAGGAAACCTTCAGTTGATGAGGATACTTCAGGATCTCGACCGGACCATAGATCTCATAGTCAGTTTTCTCCCATACTACCCCACCGGGTATTGGAATGGCTGTGACATTTACTATTGACAGTTCTCTTTTCTTCACGTGGGATGATCTGTGTGGTTTGAGGACTAAGTTGATGTTCTGACTTGCTGTGTCCATTATACTATATTTTCCCTCAATGAATTTTCCCAAACAAAGTACCATGATGAGCCAAAGCAGGAGGAAAAATATACCTAGACCGAACCAGAACTCTAACCATGGAGAAATAAGGTAAGTTTCTTTGAGTTGATGAAAGAGTTCTGTTGCTTTTTCTTTAAAAGTCTTTGTTGTTTCTGGCATCACTTCGGGGGTTACTTTGATCCTCGGAAAAGTTGTCGAAGTCGATGAAATAACCAGAGGCAGGTCTGTCAATTGTTGGGATTGTTCTTTCACTCTGTCCTTCGGTAGCACTTTCTGATGCCACATTATTGTAGACTGGTGTTTCTTGACGAACTGTTTCAATCTGTGTCTCAAGAGGCACGAGTTCCATGGCATTATTGCATAGTCCTTCTCTGTGCACTGCAGGCTGATCGAATGTGATTAGTCTTTCAGTTTGAACCTCTTGGATTGTTGCAAGTTTGGGTATTCTGTTGTTTCTTGGGAGTCCACTGGGCCTACTGTTGATTATAGGCCACATGCTTGTGGTTTTACCAGGTCGATTGATACAACTCTGTTCTCCTTTTTACCAGCAAGGGGCGGTAGTACTACTGATCTTGTTCCGGTGACTGCCAAGACAGGTACTGCTTTTCTGTAAGAAGGCCCAAATTCCTTCTTCACCGCTATTTTTTCTCTGACTAGATCCCCAATCTTTGGAATCCAGACAGGCCTTGCTGGGGCTGTTGCTTGTGGTGCCTCGTCAGTGGTATCTGGCTGTTGCTTTAACTTTATGTCGCTTAAGGATTTTCTTGTTTCATTCAAGTCCTGTAAAACAGCCAAACGATCTTTGATGTCAAAGTCTGTTTTCTTATCTTGTACCACTGATACTTGACTATCTAGGTCCTGAACTCTCATTCTAGTTCCGAACAATAGTTCGTATGGGCTGAAACCTTTTAGAGAATTTCTTGGCAAATTATTAAGACTGATTTGGACACTTATTAGATGTTTGACCCACCCAGCGCCTGAACCTAATACCTTCGCTGTTATAGATTGCTTTATGTCCCAGTTTTTTCTTTCTACCACACTGTTCCCTTCGGGATGTGACGGACAAGAATACCGCAACCCAACTCCCATGCTGGCCATGGCCTCCCTATAAGCTCGAGAGCTAAAAGCAGGACCCTTGTCAGAATGGAACATGGCAATTGCGTATGTGCCGATAAAGACTTGCAGATCTTTTATAACCGTTCTGGCGTCAGCCGAGCGCTGGAGGCCACATTTTTTAAGTGTGTTTAGCCTTAATGATGTACAATGGGACGCGTTTCTCTTTTTTGATAGCGCGGATAGATTGCCTAATGCTTTCTATTAGGGCTTCTGACACTACACTTGCCGGTTCTCCACTGCGATCTCTGTTGCAGTCTTCACAGTTTTTTGCAAACTCATGAATACCTTCACTCATTTCCGGCTACCAGTACTCCGATTCTAATTCTCTCAGAGAGTCCCTGATTGTTTGGTGTCTCAGACCCAATCCCATGTGTGCTTCCTGTAATAGGAAGCCCCTCCGGTCCCTGTTTGGAATTACCCTATCCCCCACTCCAGGGATTCGAGCAAAAGGAACGGAGTTTGCATCGATTACGTATGCATAATTGAGTGGATAGTTCACGGGTAGTGCTGCACAGTCGCCTTTTACGGTCGTTTTTACTGCCAGCATCGTTTCCCCGTCTATGTATTTTTCTGCATGCTTTTTTGTGGCTACGGAAGCCGGTTTGGTTGCTTCCGCTATGGCTGTATTAGCCATTGAATTCCCTGCAACGTGAACGCCATCACGTTGAAGACTCTGTGCATGTATCACGTGAGTCTTTTGTAGTTCTTTCTGAAATAGATCTACCTGTTTCCAGAGCAATTTATGCTTTATTGTGGCACCTGTGTCATCTTTGTAATCGTTTTCAATCCAGTTCTGCAGTTTATTATTGTAAGAGTTGACGCAAAAATGAGAATCGCACATGATTAGTGTCGGGAATTCACGTTCTGCGTTTTCAAGCGCCATCCTTAAAGATCTGATTTTAGCTCTCTGAGCCGAACAGTTTCTTACTGATTCAGTTTTTGTTACTTTCGGTCTGAATTTACCGCACAGCCAACAACCTTTAACAATCGCACAGGCTGCATCGTAGGATTTGCTCTCTACGTTGAAATGCTGTACAAATCTATCTGTATAGATTATACAGGCGTACTGTGGGAGAGGCAGAAGTTCGATTGGCAGAGGATATTCTTCTTCATATTCTAAATCATTCAGTTCTTCGTATTGCGGGGCGAAATAGTATTTCACACCTTCCGCTCCTAGAGAATCTACATACTGTATCTATTTCGGATCCAGTGACACTGTAGGCAGGTTTACTGGGCTGAATAGCGCCTCGAAGGCGGATTCCGCTGTGAGGATATTAATCCTTTTACCATGTGCTAATTCTCGTTCATTTGCTAATGCAATTTGCACTGCTTTCACAGTATTTTCTGTGTGACTGAATGTTTTTTCTGCTTGTGTGTACAAGTGAGATTTAATTGAAATTGGTACCTTTTCTCCCTCATTAGAGGTCAGGTACGTGAATCCGCATCTTCCTGGGATGACTCGGATTACAAGATCGCGTGTGTTGTCACGTGTATCTAATTTTGTTTTTGCTAACATGTCTGTTTGCAGTGATCTCAAAATTTCTGTGTGTTTTTGAGTCCAAGTGATTTGTTTAAAATCAGGTTTAATTAGTTCGTAGAGAGGTTTAACCCTCTCTGCGTAATTTAGAATGTATGTTCCACCGAAATTCAGAAAGCCTAGAATCGATTGTAAATTCTTCAGCGTTTTTGGAGCTTGGAGTACAGCGCACTTCTCTAAGAAGTTGTCCGCTAGGCTTTTTCCTTCACTTGATAATTCGTATCCTAAAAATAATACTGTCAGATGGGCAATTCGAGACTTTTTAAAGTTGAATTTGTAACCCTCTGCTGCGAACCCAAGTATAATGGTGTTCACTCTTTTCAAGTGAGTCTCCAAGTCGTCGTCTGTGAGATAGATATCATCTACATAAGATAATGCCTCATCATCATATATTTATAGTAACTCTGTTACTCTAGCTGAGAATAGTCCTGGGCTGTTCTTGAACCCCTGTGGGAGCATACAGAAATTTTTCTGAGACCCCATTACGGAGAAAGCGGTCAAATATCTGCTTTCTGGTGCAATATTTTGACAAAAGAAACCATTAGATATGTCTAATGTCGTTTTATATTTTTTCCTAACTATGTTGTTCATTAGTGCAGCACTATGCGAATTTTGTACTGCAAATGTTTTGCAACATGCATTAAGGTGTCTGTAGTCCAAAACTAGACGATATGAATTGTCTGGCTTGGAGACAGGAAACAAAGGATTGTTCATTTGAGAGGTGCATGTTTCAATCACCCCCTGATATTCAAGTTGATCTAAAATCTCCCTGACTTGTTTTTTAGCTTCTTGCTTAATGGGATACTGCCTTTGGGCAGTTGGTTCACTTTTGAACTGGATTTTGTGAGGAGGTGAGTCCTCATCCCATCCTACATGATTTTTATATAATGCCGGTGCCTGGGCTACTGCCCATTTCCTTGCATAAGTATATTTTTTGTGAATCGGAATGTGATTCGAGAAGGCAGGCATAATCATTTCTTCGCCACGAGGGCACTCCCTGACAAACTCTGGGGGCCAATCTTTTTCAGCTAACAGAATATCATAGCCTTTTGAGCGTTTATCCCAAAATTGACCCCTTATTTTCCTAGTCTTATCACCCTCTATACGCAATGTTATTTCGTATATTTTATGGGGTTCGCTAAGTCTGGTGTCGGCAGTTTCAACCTGAATGTATTCATTCGTATCCACTGTCTCCAGATGACTCATCAAGATCTTGCGGGCTATAGTGATTTCTGCTGCACTGTCTAACATTGTCTGTGCCCACTCCCCGTTTTTCAACTGTGTCCTCAGTATTCTCGGCATGTTCGATTACTCTAATACTGGCTACTTTCTTTTTCGGAAATTGAGATTTTTTACTCTGAGCAGGTTCCTTGTCTTTGGACTTGGTGTGCTCTCCTGAGTCTGACCGTCCTCTTCTTTCCGATTTCTGCGAAAAAGATCGAGAGGGACGTGTATCAATACTTTGATATCTATCAGGTTTTTTCAAATTATCCCTATTTCTAAGGTTATATCTTTTCTCGGAGGGCTCCCTCTGGGGAGACTGGTGTTCTCGAGTCGGAGTTCTTTCCCTCCGTCGAGGAGACCTTCTTTTGGACTGGAAAACTTTTTCCTTGGGAGTGGATTGTTTATTTCCATCCCAGCTCTTTTTAGGAGTGTTTGAATTATTTTTAATAAATAATTTTTCAGGATTTTCAAGCAGTTGGGGCTTTACTGGTTTCCCACCCAAGCTGTCTCTACCTAATTCTTCATAGCATTTCTCTATGATTCTGGCAAGCTCAATTGGTTGATCTGTTATATCCGTTTCCTTCAACTTCTGGCGGATCGCCACAGATGCTGCTTCTCCCTTTATGTTGGCTAATAATATAGCCGAGACCTGCTTGAAGTCTTTCAGTAATTTCATACCCAGAGTTAAAGCAGGTTCTGGACCGTATTCATTTTGAATCTGTCTTAGTACATCTGGTATTACCGCCATAGACGGAACACCATGTGTTTTTGTGTAGATGGAAGCAAAGACTGTACCCCAAGTGTCACAGTCCTCCACGTGTGGTGCGATTCCCATAGGAAGGCAGATGGTCAAGATTCTGTGTTTCTCGATAGGGGTAGTATCCGGAAATACTGCCTCTATTTGAGTGATTTTCTGCGCTAACCAGAACGGAATTTGTTCCCGTTTTACGGGTGTTTTACCAAGACATGACTGTATGTTCTGTGGTGTAATTTTATTAGTGTTCCCCTGATGAGGGGTCAGCTGTGGTACATTAACAGCTGGTTGGACTGTAGCAGTCCGAATTACATATTGGACTAATTGCCTATGTATTTTAATTAATGTTTTTAGCTGTGCTAAAAGTTTGAGGTGCCGGGTTTTTAGAGACCCGGTGGTGCCAGGGGATCACACCCGAAGACCTCTGAGTTCTCCCTGTTCTGGACTACAGAAACACAGAGTCTTCTAGTTGAAGTCAGAGATTGAGGTTTATTGGTTGCAACCAAGTAACAGGTGTCCTAGAATTACAACATCACGGGTCATAAGTTCTCAGGAGACTGTTCGTTCTTACAGAACCAGCCTTCTCCTTTTATACAAAATATTGCACCTCAGGCAAGAATTCTTGAGTTTACAACATGGTCATAGACATATTTACACAATAAAGCAAAGAGCAAAGTCACGAAGGCTAACCCACATTTTAGATGTCCAGTTGGTGATAGATGACCCAGCCTAGCCCGGAATTACAATCAGATATCGATGAAACCCCAATAAACCAGGGCACCTCCTTGTCATAAAACTGGTCATAAACAACGAACGCGGACAGGTGTACGTGTGTAGAAAACATGGTCTGTATGCGGTGAATGGTTTATGGCATGTTGTGCTTTGATGATATCTTACTCGGCCACTGGGCGAGGAGCTGCCCAAACAGGTTTGGCTGGAGGCAGTGGAGGCAGCTCGGCCAGGTCATGGGGAAGTCAGCTACGGTGGACGTGTCCTTTCAGATCAAACTCGGCCTTAATCAATTGACTATATGAGGGCAAGTCATAAGATGGATGCCGTTTACAAAATGGAGTCCGAGGGTTCGGAACGGAAACCACGATTTAAGGGTGTTCGCATCACTCAATCATGACGCAAATGCATAGGGATAATGTCCTAATCATTACCGGTCCGCCGATACCAAATTCGTCATGGTACGACGATATTTTGTGATAAGAGTGTTGGACCTCGGTACCGGTAGAACAGCAGGGTCCGGAATTTCAGTACCACAGACCCTCCTTTTGCCCTCATATTAGGCAATAACTCATGCTAATCTGAGTCCAAATCTGTATTGATGAATTCATGGAGATGCTGCTGTAGCATCATTCTGTTGCTCAATTCGTCCCTTGATACAGGCTTCCTTACACATGAAGTAGCACAGAGGCCACATATTGCAGGAGCGCACTGTACAAACAGGCAGAACATTAACAGAACGGCTAGGATCATCCCAATGAAGATCAGAGTTTTCCATCCCCAGGCAGAGATCAGTTCCCAGAACCACCCTAGCAGAGACCAATCCCCTTTCTCCATGTGAAGGGAATCAGATATTTTGTGTAGTTTGCAGATGGCCTGGTACACTGTCGGAGCATTATCGGGGATGAAAATGCAGCAACTGGATTGGATCACCCTACATACACCACCACGGTCTGCAAGTATGACATTTAGGGCAACTCGGTTCTGAAGAGTCATAAGTCGGTCCGACTGGAGCTCGGCTGTTAGATTACTAAGGGCACCGGCCGTTTCGGTCACGGCGGATTCAACTATCCTTGTTAACTGGCAGATGTTCCTGCTGTTCACCATAGGCCCCCAAAATGGCAGAAAACCCTTTGCGAAGTTGGCAAATTCCTGACCCGCAGTGTCGTCTTGACTCACAATACCTCTAACTGTCCTTGTCCGATGGTAATCTGCCCCGGCCGTGTAGGTAGGTGGCAGCAGAAATGAGATAAAACACGTGCCCGAGAAGTCAGGGGGCAACCAAGTGTATGCCTTGTCGTGGCAGATGAAGTATGTACCCTTAGCCGCCAAGAATGGAGGGGAAGTTCGGGATGCAAACACATACGTTTCTGTGCAAATGCTCTTCCCCAACTGTGCTTTGGGATCCCTGCCAATACCTTGTAGACATAGGTGACCTCGGTGGGGTACTACCCAAACTGAGGAGGATTTCTCTGATTTCTGGCTTTCACTTAAGGAAATCCCATACTTGGTGATGTTCCACCTACTGTATGGGGTAAACTCATCCTTGGGAGTTGCTCTGATCGTGTCAATATCTCTACTCATATTCTTGATTCCTGCCACTAGTGCCTTGTTGTTTGAGTTTTCCCCTCGAACGTATGGTTCAAGGGAGAACAGGAACATGGTCTGGAAAGCCCATAAAGAACCGGAATAACTGAATGGCAGGACGAAGTAAGGGATACCCTTATCGGTTGTGTGTGGCATGAGTCCACATATCCAACAGTTCGTAGTGTTCATAACAGATTGGTGCTGGTGTAGGAGTAGGACGAATGAATTATTTACAAATTCTAGCCTTCTGGCGGACTCGTGTTCAGGTAGTGGATGGAAGGAGTGTGTAGGAACAGTAGGAAGAGGTGTGAGCTGGGTGTTGGGCATGAATGGAACTCGAAAAATGGACAGAGCATAGCCAGTTAAAAATATTATTATACTACACAACATTGAGATGCTTAATGCTGGAGATCGTCTCCTTGCCATTACAGTGCATATTCTCTTTTCAAAGTTCATGGGTCTAGCAGGTCTCTCCACCCCCGGAAACTCCATCCTCTAGTTGCTGCCCGCGGTGGGAGGTTGATTCTGCCAAGATGTGCGCTCTGTCCAGTCCGGGGTAATTCCCTCAGACCGACCAGAACCGTTGACCTAGGCGTCCCCGGCTGCACTCCTCAGACTTCAACCGCGGCCCTAGCAGCAGAACCAGATGGCGGTTCGAAAATCAAAAATGAGCAAGTTCCCTGGTGAGAGAGCTGTAAAATCAAAAATAGTTCTTAGGGGAAAGAGAGTCACATAAATTCACTTTTATTAGTCCCTTTTCTCAACCTCAGATTATATCGTCGTTTCCCAGGTACGGTGTCGTCCTCGAACAATGTTTCAGGTTCTGTAGTGACCAACTGAATTGACGGTGGCACAGATTCTTGCAAAATACGATCACTCTCCTTTTCTGTACCAGTTCCTTTCAGTCGTGCATCGCTGAAGAGCGTAAAGCGAGGTACAGTTTCAGTCTCAGAGTCAGCGATTCCGTCCTGGACCCACCGGTCATATGGAAGAGGAAGAGGGACCCGTTTACAATGGGTCCCGTGGATCCAGTTCTTCTTTCCTTCTACCCGAACGGCTGATCTCATGGAAAGAAGGACGAGGTATGGTCCAGTCCACCTGGGCTGCTCGTTGTTCGTGCGCTGAAAATTCCGCACCAACACCCAGGTGCCGGGTTCAATGGAGTGACCTGGATCGTCAGAGGCTGGCGGAGAGGAACTGTGAACCTGTTGGTGTAAAACACGCAATTTAGTTGTCAATTCGTGTAAATAGTCAAGTAGTACAGGATGCTCTATCTCACTCAGCCTCTTTGGCCTTGGTACACCCCAGATGTTAGCTGGGCGGCCAAACACTATTTCGTGAGGACTGAGTCCTAATCTGGAATGGACAATCATTCTGGTAGACAGGAGTGCTAAAGGCAGGACGTCTGGCCACTTAAGACCTGTGCTGGCTTGGATCTTGGCTAATTTTAACTTTAACGTGCCGTTATAGCACTCTACTAATCCAGCTGATTGGGGGTGGTTTGCAGCGTGGAATTTCTGGTGGATGCCTAGACACTCACACACTCTCTTCATCACTCTTCCCACGAATTCACTTCCATTATCACTCCAGACCATTCTAGGCATCCCGAACCTAGGGAAAAATTCTTTGACAAGGGCCTTGGCAGTTGACAATGCAGTGTTGTCCTTAAGGGGGTACGCTTCCACCCACCTGGAGAAGGCGCAAACAACAACAAGCACGTATCTCAGGTTGTTACACCTCTCCATGTGGATGAAATCGAGCTGCAAGACCTCGAACGGGTATGTTGGAGGCGCAAAATGACCAGCTGAAGTTGGGGTCCCCCTACCGGGATTGTGCTTCAAACACACCATACAGTTTCTGACCAGATTCTCTGCACATTTTGGGATACCACTATTCTGCCATACTGGGGCCAACAGCTTACAGATTCCTTTCACACTAACGTGTGCCATTCCATGGGCCATCGTCACCACTGCAAGTACATAGGCGTTAGGTAACATCCATCGCTGATGTTCTGACAGTTCGACCCAACAACCATTCGCATCTAATCTACCCTTGCTTTCTCTCCATTCATTCACCTCTTTCTCAGTAGCATCAGCTTGTATAGATTTCACGCTTTCGATGGTGTCCTCACACATACCCACATCAGGGGTCCATCTAGCAGGACCTACAACATACATCCGACTCATTGTGTTCCTTGCAGTCTCTTTCGCGACCTCATCGGCAAATGCATTCCCTCGACCAACATCATCTTGAATCTTTCTGTGTGCACTGCATTTCACAATTGCAACTTGTAGCAGTAAGGTCAGTGACTCGAGGAGCTCGTTATCTAGCTGGCCATGTTGGATTCTCGTACCATGTGACGTCAGGAACCCACGTTCACGCCATAATCGGCCAAAACTATGGGCTACGCCAAAGGCGTATTGGCTATCCGTATACACATTCACTCGCTTTCCTTCTGCCAACACGCATGCTCTTGTGAGTGCTATTAACTCTGCTGCTTGTGCAGAATTCTGGGGGATGCGTGCTGTCTCTAAAATCGTGTGTAATGTCGTCACAGCGTATGCTGCAGTCGTATCACCATTTGGCAACTTGAAGCATGAACCATCAACCCACAAAGTGTCATTACATTCAGGAAGGGGAGTGTCTTTCAAGTCTACTCTCCCTTTTGTCTCTTCTTCTGTCCTAAAACAGCAATCATGCATTTCGACCTTATCTGTCTCAGTTGGAATGGGCAATAGCGTGGCGGGGTTGAGTGTATCGCACCTTTTTATGTGAACGTGACTCGCTAATAGTGTCAGTTCATAGCTTGACAGTCGAGCGCTAGTTAAATGCTGCGTCTTCGTTCTGTTCAATAAAATGTCTACTGCATGTGGGACCATAACGATCAGTGTATTATTCATGACTAACCCAGCAGACTGTCGAATACAGACAGCTGCTGCAGCAGTGGCCCTCAAGCAACTTGGTAATGCCTTAGCTACAGGATCTAGGGTTGCTGAAAAGTACGCGCATGGGCGCTGTTTGTCCCAAAGTATTGTGTCAGGACTGATAACGCACAGCCTTCCTTCTCGTGGACATATAATGTAAAGGGCTTGCTGTAGTCGGGGTTGCCCAACACAGGAGCCGAACACAATGCATCACGCAACTCGTGGAAACTTGTCTGACAATCTTCAGACCAAGGCATAGGATTGGGTGTGTCTTTACGGATTAGTGCCAGCAAAGGTTTGGCCAATAGTGAGAAGTTTGGTATCCATTGTCTACAGTACGATGTAATGCCCAAGAAAGCACGCACTTCTCTTTGTGTCCTTGGGACACTTAGTTCTGCAATAGCCTGTATTCTTTCTGGGGTCAGTCTCCTTCCCTCCTTCGATAAGATGTGACCTAGGTAGGTCACTTCTTGTCGGCAAAATTGTAATTTGGAAAGAGAGACTTTGTGCTTCATATCACATAAATGATGCAACAACGACAATGTCGCTTCTTTGCAAACTTCTTCTGTGTCTGCGGCGATCAGCAGATCGTCCACATACTGAATTAGAGTTGCACCATCCTGCAGAACAATCGTGTCTAGTTGTGTTTTCAGAGCCTGACTGAATATTGATGGACTTTCACAGTAGCCCTGAGGAGCGCGTTTAAAGCGGAAGCTTCGTCCTCCTAAATTGAAGCCAAAAATATCTCTGCTCTCCTCAGCGATCGGGATGCTGAAGAAAGCGTTCTTCAGGTCAATCACCGAAAACCAAGCGGCTGAAGCTGGAACCATTGTCAATAAGGCAGTAATGTCGGGGACAACTGGAAACTGAGGTACAACCATTTTATTGACCTCTCTGAGATCAATCACGAACCTGTACACAGGGGGCTGCGAAGGATCAGGGCGCTTTAAGACAGGCAAAATAGGACTGTTACAAATGTTGCCTGTTGTCTCTTCAATGACATCTTTCTCAATTAGATCGTAAATGATCGTTAACAAAGCCTTTTCACATTCGCTTGAGATTCTATATTGGGGAATACGTGGCAACCTAACATTGGCTTTCAGTGTTATGACATACGGTGCTATCTCCAAAAGACCTACATCATTAGAACCATTAGCCCAAAGTATATCCGGAAGAGATGACAATTCAATTGGAACATCCTCCCTTGCCAGATATATTGACGAAATCACTTTCTTACCAAGTGTAAGTTGTACTCCAGAAGGAGAACAGTACAAGGTAGCATATAATCTCTTCAACAGATCCAGACCTAACAAGTTTTCGTCACAACCTGTCGCAAGAATAAGGGGTGCTTCTAATTCGCATGGGCCAACAGAAAGGGGCATAGGACTAGAGATCGGGTTTCTAACTGGGGCGCCAGAAAAACCTACTGAAACATTCATTTCGCCAGACAAAGGTGCGCCAGGAAGTTTTGAGTGCATAATCAAACTTTTTGTAGCACCAGTATCCAGCAGAAATGGCTCCGATACTCCGGATGTAATCACCTCGACATAAGGTCCATTCTGATCTACTGTAACTGAAACAACTCCCTCTCTTTGTCCATGGCTGTCCTAGCAATTAATTCCCTCATTCTCGTTCTCTGGGTAGTAGTCATCAACATAGTACTGAGCTGACCTAGAAGACGCATTATTCTGTTGATCAAAGCTATTCATAGAATTCTGAGGCGGGAAGGAAGTAGTGTTCTGGGGGAAATTTCCACGGCCCCTACCTCTAGTAACCTGTTGAACACCTTTATTTCCTGCACTGGAGACACCATTTAGACGTCGCGCTAGAGTTGGACAATTGTTCTTGAAATGAACTTCTTCTTTGCAATAGGCACACTGATTCGGGCCATACGGAAAACGCTGATGGGAAAACTCTTTTCCTTGCGCGTTTCTCGAATACTGCTGTGGCTGTTGATAATTGGGCTGACTAGGAGTGCGAGGCGGATAGGCTTGCTGGAGAAGAGCTTTAGTTTTTAACTCTTTAGTCTTTTTATCTGCCTTATCCAGCTCGTCTTTGCGCCTATTTTCGTAGTACTGGGCTGTGGCTAAAATCTGCGCTGACGTGGAAACAGCCCAAGCACTCTCTGAATCTTTCAATTTATTGCACAGTTCAGGAAGCAGATTATGTACAAACTTGTCTACGAACAATCTTTGACCACCTTCCTTAGCCATATCTTGACCACTATGATCGGTGAAAGTCTCTTCAAATCTCGTGAAAAAGTCAGACACATTCTCGTCTTTCTTCTGCTTGCACGCAGATAGCTTGTCCCAATTTACGCGCAATTCTGGCATTAATGTTTTCATGTACGCGATAATCCTACCGGGAAGTTCGGATATTAAAGGCTCAGGTTTAGAACCACCGATTTATCTAGCATCAGTAGCAGTAATATTAGCCCATGAGTCACCTAGTTCTTGATCATGATCTGCATGACGAATTTTGCTCCATAAAGGCTGCGGAACAACATTCCCAAACAACATGTCTATATCCGCTAAATTCATTACACATGAGCTGGCAGTCTGTGATAATTCCTTATAATACCCTGCAGGATTTTTACGGGGATCAGGTAATGTCTGTTTGAGTGCTAAGACTTCAGATCTTTTCCAGGGGACATGAACCCACACATGCTGGAAATGCGGCAGAATTGGTGGATTTACATTCGCATCACCTTCCCTCCATACTGGAGGAACCTCTCTCATGGGGTACTGTCGCGCCTTTTTCCTACCCGACACATCATCTTCATACAATGATCTAGAGACGTTTCCCTTACTCCTATAGGATAGTAATAGATCTATTGCTTTTTCAACATCGGCACCTACAATCATGCCTTCGTAGAACTTAAAACGCATACGAAATAACTCCTGCATTTTGCGTTTGGGATCATTTGTCTCCAAATCTTCGCACAGATATACACATATCTCTTCAAATACATATCTCTGAGTGGGCGCATCCCACTGACGGAAAACTTCCATAACGGACTGAACATCATATCTAACAGTGTCAGTAACCCATTTGCGTGCTAACTCATTTAGCACTTCTCTTTCCTCGTAATCCGGTAGTTGACTACGCAACTGTCTACGTCCTATTTTAGGGGTCGTTTTAGGCGACCCAAAGAAAGGTGAGAACAGACCAGTGACAGTACTTGCCACTCTCTGTCGAACAGAAGGAGAAGCTTGCGGAGAGGCAGATGTGCCAGAAAAGACAGGCTGATGTAAAGAGGAAGTCGAAGCAACAGCAGAAGAAATCGAAGCGGTAACAGAGGTAGTATCAGAATAAACAGGTGGAGCGGTAGGCAAAGTTGTAGAAGTAGACGGAGTATGTAGCAAAGGCGGCGGCCCTTGAGAAGGCTGCGCCGGAGAAATAAGAACCAGCTGAAGAGGAGCTGGTGCTTGTGCAAGAGCTGTACTTCGTGCGCCAGGGCGCGGTATAACAATACGCTTCGGGGGTCCAACAATACTCGATGTGTATGGGGGTGGTGAATTCAACAAATGGGACATTAACGGATCTTTATCGGGTGTTCCATTCGAATCTCGTCCCTCATGTGGTAACATCGGGTAGCAGTTATCTACCGCTAGTTTCTTGCTCCTAAGCATTTGTTCACTTTCCTGCTCTTCCTCATTATCCCTGTATGCGATGGCGGCTTGTACCATTGACATACCTCTTTTGTTTTTCTTTGCTAATTTTATTTCTTTCTGTTTGGCTTCTTTGCGCCATAAGCGAAAAGAGTCAAACATCGCCGGCCGGGCTTTCTTCTTAAGCAGTTTGACCTCGAGGTTGTCTAATACTTCTGAGTCAAAACTACCATATTGGGGCCATTTTAAAACACCATCCTTGCGGGTGTATTTTATCCACACCTCATTATATGTGATAGGGCCTACTCCATGCTTTATATATAACTCATATGTTGGAGTTCCAATCGGAGGAACCGGGCACGAATCCTCTAATCGGGAGTCCTTACTACAACCAAGACAAAACAAGTTTCCAAGTCTGCTAAGACCAGGCATCTTCGCTCACTAGTCTAGCTTCAAACTTCAAGGGATTATCTAACTACGATATTTTCGTGAATACACGAATCCCTCGGTTTTGGTGCTTGCAAGAACCAATACAAACCGTATCTCGAGGATACCAAAGACTAAGAACCAAACTAAGGACTGGGAGATGCTCCGCTTATACTTAACTGAATATTGAAGATCGATGACGTCACTAGAAGACTCGTCTATCGTTTCGCTCTACCAAGGATCACTGGGTCCAAAACAGGGCGATAGTCAGGGCAGCAGTCCTTCGTAGCCGTCGGGACGCGGGGAACCTCGCAGCAAAGACCTTCGGAACCACGTCGACATACAGGGGTCGCTGAAGTGGCTGACCGTCCTCTGGAATTTTCACACGAAGCTCCTCACGAACATCTGGCTTGGACCGTCACCGCTTGATATCGCCTCGAGTTGGGCGCCAACTGAGGTGCCGGGTTTTTAGAGACCCGGTGGTGCCAGGGGATCACACCCGAAGACCTCTGAGTTCTCCCTGTTCTGGACTACAGAAACACAGAGTCTTCTAGTTGAAGTCAGAGATCGAGGTTTATTGGTTGCAACCAAGTAACAGGTATCCTAGAATTACAACATCACGGGTCATAAGTTCTCAGGAGACTGTTCGTTCTTACAGAACCAGCCTTCTCCTTTTATACAAAATATTGCACCTCAGGCAAGAATTCTTGAGTTTACAACATGGTCATAGACATATTTACACAATAAAGCAAAGAGCGAAGTCACGAAGGCTAACCCACATTTTAGATGTCCAGTTGGTGATAGATGACCCAGCCTAGCCCGGAATTACAATCAGATATCGATGAAACCCCAATAAACCAGGGCACCTCCTTGTCATAAAACTGGTCATAAACAACGAACGCGGACAGGTGTACGTGTGTAGAAAACATGGTCTGTATGCGGTGAATGGTTTATGGCATGTTGTGCTTTGATGATATCTTACTCGGCCACTGGGCGAGGAGCTGCCCAAACAGGTTTGGCTGGAGGCAGTGGAGTCAGCTCGGCCAGGTCATGGGGAAGTCAGCTACGGTGGACGTGTCCTTTCAGATCAAACTCGGCCTTAATCATTGACTATATGAGGGCAAGTCATAAGATGGATGCCGTTTACAAAATGGAGTCAGAGGGTTCGGAACGGAAACTACAATTTAAGGGTGTTAGCATCACTCAATCATGACGCAAATGCATAGGGATAATGTCCTAATCATTACCGGTCCACCGATACCACATTCGTCATGGTACGACGATATTTTGTGATACGAGTGTTGGACCTCGGTACCGGTAGAACAGCAGGGTCCGGAATTTCAGTACCACAAGTTCTTCTCTAGACATTTTATCAATGTCCGGATGTGGTGTGTAGCTGGCTAGAACCGGCCACGTTGCTCCTGGTCTACCTAATGGACCGAGCCTGGTAATATGATCATTGTGTTTTAGGGCGCCTTTAAACCAAAGTAAATGTTCTTGGTATATTAATGGGATTTCAATCTCCTCGAAAGGAGCGTATTCATCCGGTGGAACTCCTACTACATAGTAGTGGAACTCGTGTGTTGCGGCGTTTGCAGCTGGAAATTTTATCCATGAATAGAATACCTCTGTCTGCCGATATTCGTGTGCCTCTATCACGGAGACGACTGTGCCACCATGTGTGGTCAGTCCATTTTCTATAAGTTTTAACATTATAGATTTTCTTAAATGTGCCGGGATGATTATTGCACCCGGTTCAGTAGTTCCGTGGGGACCCTGCTGAGTCGCATTTACTGCAGCCCCAGTTCCGTTTTCTCCTGGCATTTTATAAATGCAGGTTTTGCAGAGCAGGTCTCCAAGGAGACAAAGATTAGGTGCACAACATTTTGGAACACTGTATCCTTCAACGTTGAATAAACCAGAGCTTTACATAGGAATCTCTTCCTACTGAGTTCGGGCGGATTTTAACCTTTCACCCACTCCAGACGTCTATTGGAGTATTTACGGGAGAAAGGGGTCTGTGTGAAAATTGCACGACTGAGTTACTCTAACGTCTTGCGTTAATTTATCGCCTTACCAAACGTTTGGGCGCCATGTAGTGTAGTTCCTATTTTCCCAATAGGCCCTGCGCATTGGAATAACATAAACAGTAATATCGACGTAGAAGTGCGGATCTTCCAGGCCTCCACTGACTATGCTAAACTTAATTGGGTTTGTTACCAACTAGCTCAGAGGTCACTAGAAACTTTCTTCTCTGAATAGGAAGTGATCAGCTTCCCTGGTACAGACAAGAAGGGATTCAGTTTTCCAACAACCGTGCAACATGACAACTTTGCTCCTCAGATAAGAGTCAATCTCTAGAGTTGTGTGAACAATAGACAGTTATTTTACTCAGTCAGTGGTTGTGAAGTTTACTTTCACAATATGTAGAGAATAGAGAGACGGGCGTTTTCAATAAAGGGTAACATTTATTGAACAGTCTTTCTTCTTGTACAAGAGAAATGAATTGCCACAATTGCAAGACTTGTTATTATAAAAAGTACGAACAGTAAGATGAGTATTGCGAAATAATACTGTAAAAGCATTGATATGGTTTCTTAGCCATACAATGGTTTAAAATGAATAAAACATATATACATTCATATATACATTAGGCTAAAGTACTCAACTGGTGCTTCTAACTACGCCTATCCCAGTGTACCTGACCTAAGCTTAATACTTGGGAGGGGAGTAAGTAAGTAGCTTTAAGTTAAGTTGGTTTTGCCAAGGTTTGCTTCAAGAATTCTCTCTAAGGGTTTAGTCAACACCATACCTCTGGAATAGAATGATGGAGGTCTGGTATCTCCTTCAGGGACTCGATATCCCAGTCACCCGCAAGGGTAGGCTGGAAACGCCGGAGCTGGATTTCTCTGCAGGAGAAAAGACAGCGTCTCTCTCAGCGCGTCGAGGAGGAGGAGGGGCAGCGTCCGCGGGCAGCTTGCATCTGCTGGGCTCTTGCAGGGGGACGGCTGTTCAGCTCCTAAGTTCACCACACCATCGTTCGCTCGTTAGCAGCGATAGCAGTAGCGATAGCAGCTATGGTATCATCAGCATAACAGCAGCAACTTCAGCGAGACAGCAGCGTTTGCTTAAGGCAATGTTGGTAATATTTATACCTGAAAGGTGCCTTGTTTGACGTATGTTTTTGGACATAAGACGTCAATAAAGATGTCACTAGGAAGTGATCGTCTATCAGTGCTCATTAGAGTTCTATTACTAATCAAAACATAGCAAGCGGGGCTTTCCCAGGTTGCTGAGTTTTTATCTTGTTGAAGAACTCGGAGTGTTAATCTAGGAATCTTAGATAGTAACTTCTGCTATGTCATTGCACTAATTAGCTGCAAAGGAAGTGGCAGAAGAAGCGATTCTGAAATGTGGCTCTGTTCGTGTGAGGCCAGAGACGAGTTTCTGAATATTGCATATGATCGGTTATGCCAATATAGGGGTACAAGAGGATTATAGCCGTATAGGGGCATAAGGTCACAGTATCGATCAGGGTCCTAGATTAGAACTCAACACTATGACTTTCCCCAAGGGGTTGCACGCATGTCCACAGCATTGGTGGGAAAAGGTGCCACCTATCACTCAGGGCACGAGTCAGGGTACCACGCGGTTGGACGGCATCCCCCCACTTATTTTAACGGGAGCTCGATAACTCGAGCAAATGGAGCCACACATTCACTCTTTGGCCTTCTGGGGCGAGATCGGAGCTCATTCAGAACGCTGCTCAAGCGCTGGCTTCTCTGATGCAATCGCATAGAAGGGGTGAGCGAGGAAAGGCAATGAGTATGATGGTGCAAGCCACCTTTTGTAATGTCACTTCCTGTCCTGCTATCACTGTGTGTACTGTGAACTTGCCCAGCATGCTCTTCATTCCCAGACGAGAGCTCCCGTAAGATCCCAGGTGGCATTGCACTATTCTTGGGCAGATTGCTGTGATCAAATCAGCCATCAAATCTGTCTGGAATGATACTAGCTCGAGAGCAACCAATCCTAAATCACTCAGTGCAGCTTTTGCTTGCTTTCTCTTGATGTTGTGATTACCCTGGATTTTCCCTTCTTATTCCTTCTCCTCCTTCCACTTTGAGGTTCGTTTTTTTCTTTTTCCCTCTTTATACATTTTTCAAATATTTAATAAAAGAAAAGAACCAAAAAACAAAGTTAAAAAAAAAAACACAGTTTGGGATCAGGAGCTCTGGCTAGTGAGGGAAAAACTTGTGTATATGGAGGACCGCAGCAGGCGCCATAATGTTCGCTTCCTCAGTGTCCGGGCGGGTGCTGAGGTGGCCAATGTGTAGGGATTCCTGAGGACATTTCTACCTGCCTTGGCTGGCACTGCCATCTCACCTTCAACTGAGTTTTACCATGCGCATTGGATTCATACTAAGTCTGATTGCTGCAAAACCTTGCCTCGTCCTATCATCACTAGCTTCCTGCCACTCCAGCAAGCTTATAAGAAACAAATGGGAGAGAAAGGGTGTTTGACTGTAAGTCATGAGGAAACTCCTGGTCCCCTTAATCAGTATTTAACAACAAATGGAGGAGTACCTCATAGAGGCTATGTAATGCCTCTCTTCAGAGGATATCAAGGTGCACACAGTGCCACACAACAGGGGACAGTGTTTGTCCTTTAAAAGACCCCTCACTCACCAACCTGGTTGGTGACATGCTTCATCATCGGGGTTCCACCTGGACAGCCGAGTGCCATCCAGGTGTGCTGCGACACCTGACTACAGTGGAGCGGGTTTTTTTCTTTATTTAAGATGTACACAATTATCAGTGAATATTTAAAAGTTGTCCAATACTACTCACTCATCTAATTTATTCTGGAGTGATTGGGCAACGGATAAAACAACGTGGGACACCTTTGCCTAATTAGGTAGGCTGTGGTGTCAGAAGTCGTGTAGTGAGTTAAAATATTGGTCTACATGTTTCAACCATGATGTAAGTATAAGGTTTTCATCAGGACCAGTGGCACTCAATGCCACAATTTGTGGGATGATCGTGGGGGTAAATTCACCTAGCTAGTAACATCTACGGGGTTCGGCACAGGTTACTCGCTAGGTGAATTTACACCCCACGATCATCCCACAAATTGTGGCATTGAGTGCGGGTAGTAACCGGGACGTCCATGAAGCTGGCAAATTGAGCGCTTCCAGTTTTTTTTCCTAGGAATCCTGGAGAAGAACACCACTTTTTAACAAAGTACGAATTTGTGGTTTCTGTTTTTTCACGGAGTCGAGGGGAGGGTACACCTTAGCGTGTGTATAGCACCCCGACTACCACCACTGGTCCTGATGAAAACCTTATACTTACATCATGGTTGAAACATGTAGACCAATATTTTAACTCACTACACGACTTCTGACACCACAGCCTACCTAATTAGGCAAAGGTGTCCCACATTGTTTTATCCGTTGCCCATTCACTCCAGTGTTTTGTTTTGATTCTGAGAACTGCCTATTTACAAGAACCAGTAAGAATTAAGTGCAACCTTTAAGATAAAGTGCTAAGTTGTCTACAGAAGTGATTATCATGCAACTGCTTCATTTACATGCTGAAACTAGATAAAGTTATATATTTTTATAAAATATACTTACCTGTGTGGTCTCAGTTTGTGGTGGATTGGGGATTATTGTTGTGTTAAGTGCAAATATTATCCACGTTGCCTCTGTTTAGCCTAGACTGCTCGCGCCATGCTACCTTGAGGGTGAGCGGGGGTTATCTCAGAGGGTTATTCCTTCACCCTGACTAGAAGCAAGGGTCCCTACTTGGTCTAAGGTACTTACCTGTGCCCACTAGTCGACTCCACAAAGTCGCCATAAGGTTCGGGGGCATATGTAGGAAGGTGGATATCTGACTATGGTTGCCCCCAACTTTTTGCCTGGTGTTTTGCTGGTTTTTCGACTTAGTTGACCTGGGGCCCTGCTATTCAGGACCCCAGGCCCACTGCTCTCTCTGTAAAATGGATTCCATGTACCTTAGGTACATATCTAATTGAATACTGAGTCACCTTATCAGCCCCTGTACAGTGTACCTTAGGTACCCAGGGCATAGGTGCACCCAGGGCCTACCAGGGGCTGCAGTATGTATTATGCCACCCCTGGCTGGCCATCCAAATCTGACACAACTGGCTGATCAGTCAGCTGGGGCAAGGTGGTGTAATCACCCTTTGCTTTAGATATAGTATCCCTATATCTAAACTTAAAATGGACACATATATTCCTATCAGTCACTCCTATGGCAGGCCTTATCAATCCTGAAGGCAGAGTGCTTGGAATTATGTGAGATGGTGCTCTGGCATGAGCTGAGCCCGTTTGCAGCTTGCGGAACCAAGTCCTAATAGCTGTCCCATGATAACTCTATACCATATACTCTTAAGTGCATTATGAACCTCGCGGTCAAATGCTAACTTTGGTATCGCATTATCAAAACATGTCGAGTAAGGTGTCATACGAATTGGAATACTACCCCCTCGCCAATTCTGGCGACGGGGGTAGCATTCCACCCTTCTAGAGGGACACGACATGTATGTAACTGTGAACCCCGGTTAAAGTTAACTCGAGCCTCAGCATCACAAAATGGATGCTGCCACCACAGACACAAGTCTGACCTCCTGCTGCTGGGAGTCCTTCCAGCGAGGGAGGCTCGGGACAAAGGGTTTCCTGCCTTGGGAGGTGCTAGCACCACCCCAGACAGGATTTTGTGTATTAGGTAGGCCAGGGCTGAAAGGAATGAGACATGCCTGGGGCACACAAGGTGTCCCTGTGCATATGCCGGTCTAAACCAGTTCCTGGGGCACTCCAGCCCCAGAGCTGGCGCAAGACCGGACAAAGGAAAGGGGGTGTAACCACCCCCCTTCCTGGTCCCACCCAGAGGAGGGACCTAATCGTAGTGCAGCCCCCTTTAGCTGAATAAAGGTAGGAGCTGGTCCCATTCCAGATTAGATTAATCTTGACAACTTCCACGAAGAACTCTTGACCTTCGCCCTCCTGAACCATCAGAAGACTGAAGAATCTCCCCTATGGTCAGAGAGTGACCATCCTGCTTCGCAGGCACCATCAAGCTCCTGTGCGGTTTGCTGCAAGTCCTTCCATCCCGGAATCCGACGACTCAGCTCCACAAGACCCGGACCTCCAGACTCCTCTGACCTCTACCCACATCTACAGCACAGCTGGGACCCGTGGGTGCGACGAGCAACGTGGAGACGGCCATCTTGAGAAACCTGCACAGCGCTTTCAGCACAACCGCCGAGGGATCCTCGATTGAGTGCACTGGGGTTTGAGAAGCCCCACACCGACGCAGCTCCTGCACCAAAAACCAGCCCCCCAGCATCCACGAGATCCGCGTGGGGCCCTTTTGCCTGGTTGCTGCATCTCCTGTTGTCTGGTCACTTGCCAGCTGGCCTGTGACCTCCGAGACGACGATCCGAAGATTTCACCACTGCTAGTCTGGTCCCCCAGACTAGCCCTTGCTTCCTTGTAAAGGAGAAGCACCCCGGACCCTCCTGGTCCGCACCAGACGCCATCTTTGTTCCACCACGTGGCTTGCATTAGCCAAGGCCTGTTGACCAGATCGGCGATCCAACACCGCCAACAGCAGCAGACTACGTGGGACAGCTCGTGCCTCCAGCCTGGTCGTGAAGAGCAGCTCCTGGTCCGCGCAGCTACAGAGAGAAGTGACCCTTCTTCCACCTGAACGCGGTGACAGCATCTGGTTCCCTCCTGGTTCCAGCACCATCACAGGCTAGTGATCGAGACTCTGTTCCCTTCCCTTTCAGGACTTCTTCTTCCCAGTTCCATCCTTGGAACCACCGGACTCCTCCATCTGGCTGCCTGCCAGCAACTCCTTGTTTCAGGCATCACCGGGATCAACGCAGCAAACCCGACGCAACTTCAGCCCTATGCACCCGCAGCCTGTGGGTTAGGTAACTAAAGCTTCTAGGTGCTGAAGTCTGTGTTCACTCTCCTAGTGTCCAGGTCCACTGTTGTTTTCCCTCCATCCAGCCGGGTTCGTCCGGAATCCATAACTTTCTAAACTGTAGCATCCATAGACGTTGGTACGCATCCCGCGTGAGAGTTTCCACTCTGCACGTGAGTCCCGTGGGCCTCCTGCTCCTTACTTACCTAGTTCGTAGCATAGTCCCAGCGATCCTCCAGCCTCTGGATCTCCTTACAGTATTTTCTTTCATCGCATTTCATTGTTCTGAGTATATGGTTTGTCGTGCCCCTAAGGCGCACTTGTAAATATTGTGCGAACTCGTATTTCCTTTTTAGTATTGTCATGTGCTTAGCCCTCTGACCTCATAAAGAGTTCAGAGGTGTATGTTAGTTAATAAATAACTGTTTATTTTCATAACAACCTGTGTGGTGTCCTTTCATTTGGTATTCAAGGGGTTATATGTGGTAAAACAGCTGGCTTCACATGCCATTCAGAGTTTAGCCTAAAGACTGCTCTTGTCCACTCTACTAGGATAGCTGGTCTATAAGCAACCAATCACATCACCATAAGGGTTGTTTGGACTGATTCAAGGTGATCACTAGAACTAGTGAGCATCATATATCAGGCCAACTTCTCACAGCATACTAACCCTGCTGCTGGCTTCACACAAGTCTTTGTCAGGAATCACAAAATTCTTAGTGAGGCCCTGAACTTTTTGCTCAAAATAATCCGCAATTGTGTTACAGAGGTTTTCAGAGGGTGGAATTTCCTGTACTAATATTTTAGGGTTGGTAAAGCCCTTCACTATCTTAAAGATAGATTTTTGTTTATTGTTTGCCGCTTCAATAGCTGTTGTATAGAAGCTGATTTTTGCCTTTTTAATCAGTGCATGATATACACTTCTAGCTGCTTTGTAGTTACAGCGTTCCTCCTCTTGATTCTCTTTCCGCCACCTACGTTCAGCCCTTCGTACTTCTCCTTGTTTTTCTTTTAGTGACTAATTGAACCATGGGGCAGATACTCTCTTACGGCTAGGCCTATTCCTAACCTTAGTAGGACCGGCTTTATCTTTGAGCGCCGACATCCATTCCCTGAAACTGTTATTATCAGTTTCCGGGTTTCCTGTCATTGGAGGCCTGCAGTCACTGGCCATCGAGATAAGGTCCGGGTGGCCAACGATTACTTTCATCCCTCATTTCTGCCCTGTATGCTCTTTCCTGACTGTTTGCCCTTCACACCACCTCTAAATGAGAGGTTAAAAGGGATCAGTACGTGGTCTGACCATGTCTGAACCATATGGCAGCCAACTTTGAGTATGTCGAGATTGGAACAGATACAATCTAGAATGTGTCCTGCCCTATGAGTAGTATTTAGGGTAAGTGTTGATAGACCAAGCACGTCCATTGTGTCTTTAAATGAGGTAGCTGATGGGTCTGTGGCGGAGTCCAAGTGGAAATTTATATCCCCAAGTAGCGTAAAATTAGAAAATCTAAGTGCTAAGTTACTGAGTGCATCCCCAATACTTTCCAAAAAGTCCTTATAAGAACCTGGGGGGGCGATAGACCAGAGCCCCTGCGAATGTAAGAGAGTCATTGATCTTAATATTGAACCCCATACACTCAGCTCCTTTAAAATCCAGAGATTCGGTCATAGAGCAAAACAAGGTTTCCCGATGAATAATGGCTAAACCTCCCCCCCCGTTGTTCCTCTCTATCCAACCTTTGAATACGATAGCCTACCTGTAAGGCATGTACTATATCAGGGTTGCTCCATGGTTTAAGCCAGGTTTCTGTAATGAAAAGACAGTCTAGGTCGCTTTCAGTTATCAGATCATAGATGTTAAGTGCGTGCTTAGACATAGACCTTGCGTTAATCAGCCCTCCCCGCAAATCTCTACTGCCATCTGTGAGTGAAGAAATTTGCGAGAAAGGGAAGGTTTGTTTAGAGTCCCGGCAGCTAACAGGGCCCTTCCATGAGAGCAGGTCCAGTAGGTGCGGACAGGCATGGGAGCTGGTGTGGAGTGATAGCAAGACATCCCTACTATATTTCACAGTCTTAGGCGGGCGAGCAGCGTTTCTGGCCCTGCGCCCGGCCAGAGCGCAGATGGGCTTACCTTTGACGCACCTTCGGCGCACATTAGGCGAGCCCGCTGCACTCGTCCGCTGCACGTCCTCTGGGGCATTCTGA
This sequence comes from Lissotriton vulgaris, assembly GCF_964263255.1. Lineage (NCBI taxonomy): Eukaryota > Metazoa > Chordata > Amphibia > Caudata > Salamandridae > Lissotriton > Lissotriton vulgaris. Next base: position 1,080,384,816 of record NC_141691.1, on the reverse strand, counting down.
TTAGATAGGGAAAGGAAGTAGGTCACGTGACGCTAAACACTAGCGTGCTAACCTAATACCCCCCCCCCCCCAAGATGGCGGCCGCGCTGCAAAGGAGCGTGAAAACTATAGCACAGAGTCAGGTAAGGCTGCAGAAACACTCGCAGAAGCACCAGCGCCGAAAAAAAGATTGAGGCAGTAGCATTTGAACACACTGTCCCCAAAATAAAAAAAGTGCCAAACAGAAGTTGTAAATCGCACTGTTACATTAAAACATTAAAAATATCCAGACACAAGCGTTTTTAGACTAGTATGCACGTGTGTTCCCGGCTGAGCCTCAGGAACAGAACCTGATAATTATGTACATATTAAATAAAGAAAAAAAAACGCTCCACTGTAGTCCGGTGTCGCAGCACACCCGGATGGCACTCGGCTGTCCGGGTGGGACCCCGATGCGGAAGCATGTCACCAACCAGGTAGGTGAGTGAGGGATCTTCTAAAGGACAAACTCTGTCCCCTGTTGTGTGGCACTGTGTGCACCTCGATATCCTCTGAAGAGAGGCATTATATAGCCTCTTGGAGGTACTCGTCCATTTGTTGTTAAACTCCAGCAAGCTTGACAACTGATCTCCGTGGTAAAACACAATGGTGGCCCTTTCTTGTATTAAGGTTTTAATGTTTATATTGCCACTGATTTTTCACACCACATCATAATTTGCAGGACGAAGTTCCTATCCTCCACCTCCCCGTTATTATTTTCCTTCTGCGTGCACCGGTTTATTTTTCGTTTGTTTACTTGTTTAGATATGTTTTCACCACATATCATCTCCAACAACCTACAATAATGATGATTTCACCACATTTTTTTTACAGCATTTATTCTACCTAACTGCAGGTTTGGACTTCTACTTCAAAGAGACCAAAGCATAAAGAGGTATTATGGTTTAAATAATAATCTCAATTACAGCATTACACTAATTTGTCTTGTTGCAGTGATGCAGCCCGCAGAAGCTTCATGAAACTCACTCATAACTTTTTTTGTTGATGTCCACCATTTACCTTTGTCCTATGTCTTCTTCTGATCAAAATGCTTTGACCACCAATATAAACATTATCGGCAGAAAAAGTAATCGCAAACCGAACTACAGAACAAATAGAACAATTTATTACAAGACATAGGTGACAGGCTTTCTGAACATCTTAATGATTAACAAGATGCGGAGTGACTGATGAACACTGGGGAACTGAGTAGAGATCGAATGCTGATCAGTTTTCTTCTACTTACTATGAGCTTGCTCTTGTAAATGTACTTGCTTTTTCCACTGGAATCCTTCACCTCTTTGCTCAACATCATTGCCATCTCGAAAAGGAAAAGGTGCCTCTCTCTCCCCTTTCGGATTAGAGTTTTAGGATCCCAGACCTGGAAAGATTCCTGAAGAATAAGCTCCCCCAGAGATTCGATATTCTCATCAAATCCTGGAAAAATAGAAAATATATAGTTATAGTCTACAGCTCAAGTAACCATATTCCTCATTGTATATCACTGCCCTGAACACAAAATAAAGCAAATAAAAGTTCAGAGTTATATTATAAGTAGGAGAAAACGGGGTGAATGTAACGCGCAACCTCAATCACAAGATGCAGTAGTAACGCGAGGAAAGGAAATCTGCCATATACGTTTGAGGACTCCAGGTTCCATCTCCCTGATGAAATGCATTAGGCTGAATAATTTAACACAAACATAAATATAAATATATATATATGTATATATATATATATATATATATATATATATATATATATATATATATATATATATATATATATATATATCAATTCCAGTTTTCTCGTGTAGAGAAGTTGTTTCCTCGTGCACTCCCGTGTAAACAAAATGAAGCGCCAGCCACACTGGTTTAAGTCGATTGTGAATATTTATTCAGCAACCAGCAACACCTTACGCGTTTCGGTCTCAGCGGAGACCTTGCTCACAGGTAACTGCATTCACATTGTTTTGACATTTAAATAAAGTGTTTTTTTTTTTAGGGAGTTACATCACTTCCTGTGTCTCACACAGGTATTGTGGGACGTGTAGTTTCAATTAAAGATATGTTTCAAATTATCATTATAACGCTATTCAAAACGTAGCCCTCTTTGTAAATAAAATATATAGACAATATATGGAGAATTAAACCAAAATAAAGCCCTCCAGTGGGCATTTCAACATTTACAGTGGGTGACCACTGTTCATCATCATATGTGTATATCACAAGAATTATTCACTGATCCAAATTAAGCCCTCCAGTGGGCGTTAAGCATTCAGTATCAAACAATAAACGTTTAGCTTGAAAATCAGCAGTGCTAATTATCTTATATCAAATTAGTCTTACATGTCCATAAATTGGGTGAGGAGTGGAGGTATTTCATAAAGAAAAATAAGTGCAATTTAAAATCAGGCAGGGTAAGTATCAGTGAGTCTCTGAACAGTGTATAGTTGCAGTTTTACAGGTGGTAATGTAGTTCTTCGTCCTGATTATGCCCGTGGGGGCTCAGAGTTCGAAAGTTCATGATGTGTTTGGATTCTTTTTGTCTCATCACTCTTTCTCGATCTTCACCTCTTTGGTTAGGTCCCACACATTCAATTCCATAAAAGATTAGAGATTTCCAATCCCCTTTGTGTTCCTTTTCCATGTGTTTAGCCATGGCATTGCTGCGATCGGAATTGATAGTGGCACGAACATGCTCCAAAATTCGAAGTTTTAATTCTTTTTTGGTGCTTCCAATATATTTTAAGGAGCAGGGGCATTCAAGAACATATATGACAAATTGTGTTTTACAATTAATCAATTGTTGGATTTTCCAAGTTTTTTTATTTGCCATTCTTATTTCCTTAGTAGTTTTCGCTATGCAACAAACTTTGCATCCAGAGCATTTATAGAATCCTGTCGGTCTGCGCCATACCTCTGGTTTCTTTTGTTCTTGGAAGTGACTGAAGATAAGTTTGTCTTTTAGATTCTTTGCCCTGCGATAAGTCACATTTGGATGAAACAAATTTTTTCTTGTTCCTCATCATCTGGTTTGAGTTTGTCTCTGAGCAAATCAGTTCTCTTTATACTGGAGGAGCGAGTCAAGGCTGTCTGAATCCATGCTGGATTATATTTCCTTTTTTCAAATCTTGTTTTGGCAAGGTTTTTGTGTTTGTGCCAATAATCTTCGTTAGAGCAAACACAAAAACCTTGCCAAAACAAGATTTGAAAAAAGGAAATATAATCCAGAAAAAATTCGTTTCATCACCACACACTCAACATCCAACCAAGCCATCGTTAAAATACTGCGAAAAAATTGGCATATTTTACATATGGACCCCAAAGTGGCAGAAATCGTAGGAGATCATCCAAATGTGACTTATCGCAGGGCAAAGAATCTAAAAGACAAACTTATCTTCAGTCACTTCCAAGAACAAAAGAAACCAGAGGTATGGCGCAGACCGACAGGATTCTATAAATGCTCTGGATGCAAAGTTTGTTGCATAGCGAAAACTACTAAGGAAATAAGAATGGCAAATAAAAAAACTTGGAAAATCCAACAATTGATTAATTGTAAAACACAATTTGTCATATATGTTCTTGAATGCCCCTGCTCCTTAAAATATATTGGAAGCACCAAAAAAGAATTAAAACTTCGAATTTTGGAGCATGTTCGTGCCACTATCAATTCCGATCGCAGCAATGCCATGGCTAAACACATGGAAAAGGAACACAAAGGGGATTGGAAATCTCTAATCTTTTATGGAATTGAATGTGTGGGACCTAACCAAAGAGGTGGAGATCGAGAAAGAGTGATGAGACAAAAAGAATCCAAACACATCATGAACTTTCGAACTCTGAGCCCCCACGGGCATAATCAGGACGAAGAACTACATTACCACCTGTAAAACTGCAACTATACACTGTTCAGAGACTCACTGATACTTACCCTGCCTGATTTTAAATTGCACTTATTTTTCTTTATGAAATACCTCCACTCCTCACCCAATTTATGGACATGTAAGACTAATTTGATATAAGATAATTAGCACTGCTGATTTTCAAGCTAAACGTTTATTGTTTGATACTGAATGCTTAACGCCCACTGGAGGGCTTAATTTGGATCAGTGAATAATTCTTGTGATATACACATATGATGATGAACAGTGGTCACCCACTGTAAATGTTGAAATGCCCAGTGGAGGGCTTTATTTTGGTTTAATTCTCCATATATTGTCTATATATTTTATTTACAAAGAGGGCTACGTTTTGAATAGCGTTATAATGATAATTTGAAACATATCTTTAATTGAAACTACATGTCCCACAATGCCTGTGTGAGACACAGGAAGTGATGTAACTCCCTAAAAAAATAAACACTTTATTTAAATGTCAAAACAATGTGAATGCAGTTACCTGTGAGCAAGGTCTCCGCTGAGACCGAAACGCGTAAGGTGTTGCTGGTTGCTGATTAAATATTCACAATCGACTTAAACCAGTGTGGCTGGCGCTTCATTTTGTTTACACGGGAGTGCACGAGGAAACAACTTCTCTACAGGAGAAAACTGGAATTGATTTGTTCGCAGCGGTCCTGCTGCGCCTCGCGTGCACCGCCTGAGAGCACCCGGGAGCCTCCGACTTGGGCCATTTCTGAATGTATATGTATATGTATATATATATATATATATATATATATATATATATATATATATATATATATATATATATATATATAATGGAAAAATTGATCAGCTATGCTGTTGTTTGCATTGTCCCATTAGGCTCGGAGTAGTCTGGGTGTGTGGTTATAGCTGATGGCACATGTCTAGCAGTTCCACACTTCCCTGGCAGTCTGCTGTCAGGGCAATGATAGTGTGCTGTATTGTCCCACTGAAAGACTTGCCTACTTGTAATTTTCATGGGGTGTCTTTGACTTAGTTTGTTATGCCTTGTTTTTCCCAATGTTGTGCTTGAATCAATTTTAGTCATTGATATCTCCCATTAACTTACTTAAGTTTCTGTCTCTTCCTTATACCATGACTGTGTTGGTTAAGTTTATCAGGCACATGTTCACTACGCATTACCTGCTGCACTTAGATGTTGCATTTTCTTGAACAGTGTGTTGTAATATGTTTGACTGTCCAGCGGCTGAAGTGGGACTTCAAATTCTGTATAAAGCAGAGCTGAACTAAAGGCCCTGTTTCGTCCGCATCCTATGCGCTCTCCTTAGTGTAACCACTTGCACAGAGGATTCCCCAGGTACACATATTCATATAAACGATGGGGGCATTCTATATATGGGTTCAACAGTATGTTTTGGATTAGGGTGGTCATCGTGGTGAAGTATACAGGGAACCAAATTCTCCGTTCTTGGAAATACAAATTATAACTCCTTAAGTAGTTGGTGTGAGAGGTATATGTGCAGCAATACCATATGCAAATGTTCATTTTATTTAAGTAGATTTATGTGCACAATGATATTATACAACAAATTAATTTTACCACATAATTCCCCTATACATAAATAATTCTGAAATGGATTTGACTGCATTTTATTAGATGATGTTTACAATATAATTACAACTATGAAACATTGATTTAATTGTATTTGTAACAATACAACACATGCTTTTCAAAGAATAGTGTGGACTTACAAAATAAATGTGTAGTGTGGTTTCTGAAAACCTTCAATTTGAAGGGACCGTGAATTATGACCCTTTTTTAAAGAGACGGATCCAAACTGAAACATTATCAACAAAGTGATGTACCTTCTAGCATACTGAGATGCATGGCATCATTAGCTCGCTTAGGCACACTGAGCATCACCTCCAGGCCATCTTTAATTTCTCCTTTACCTTCTTCGCAGCATGTAAGTAGCTCCTATGGAAAGTCAACAAGCTACTGCTTAATGCACAGGATATCTAACACTTTTCTCCATCTCCTAGTGGGCTTCCAAATAGCTTACCTTTAAAAGAAGCTGGTACTTAGTTATTCTTTGAACAGGCTTGATTAGGTATGAAGATATTGAATTGGCTAGTCCATGGCGCAGCTGTATATCCTATAGAAACAGAAAACAGCTTGGATCCTTCTTTCAGCAAATAAAGCATATTTATTTTCCTGCTCATGCTAACAATATACATAGTAAAGTCTTCTGGATATTACTCTTCTTAGAAATACACCCAAAAGTACAGTATGAGAAGATCTGAAAGTCTTGCAGTAACCCTAATAAGGAGCCCAAGCCTGTCTCCAAACCCTAAACATGGAATGCATTCAAATACAATGAGAACAAAATGATGAGTCACACGAGCAAGACATTCATGTGTCAGGTTAGCATTCTACTTTGTGCTTCTTGTTACAAAATTCTAATATTATAAAAAGTCGTAATGAAAACACAAAGCAGGGGCCCTAAGGAAAATCACTGTGATCAGTCAAATTAGAAACGGTTGCTGAACTGCATGTTCAGATACATGCCTTGCTACTCGAAGTCCATGCAGCGTTACGCAAAACGGTGCAGTGGAACCCATACTGCCACCTGACATATATCTAAGAGTGAATATCCGCTCAAAAAAAACTAACAATGGCAGTCAAGAACCCAAATCCTACGAACTCCACTCCACAAAACCACAGTAGTTTAATGTGTACAATGCAATTCATCTAGAGAGATTTCGGAACCACATTTCACGTTATTGTACCAGAGCATCTAATCATTTCTGGATCATCCTGTATACAGGAAAGCAAAATAAATAACACATCAGTGTACCTACGGAGTCTAACCTATGCCACAACTGCCGTGTTTCCCAGGTTCCTGAGTTTTAAGGTGCCTAAGTTCACATGTTTCCCTTTGAATTCCAGTACTTGACGTCATGATTTTAAAATGGATTCAAGATTCCAGATTCTTTATGTCCTGCATAGTTACTTAAAACCATTTCAATATATTACATAAAATCCTAAAATAAGTTAACAATTCCATCAATGTGTGTGTCCAATTAAAATAAAATGTTAAAACCCCTTGTTGGGAAACTTCTTTACCAATAAAAAGTCCGAATTAATTGTAGGTGTTGTGTGGGACTTTGAGTGTCTTCTGCTATGAATACGGGTGCGATTTTAAAATGGAATAAACAAGACTACAAGTCCCAGAATATAAACCTTGCCTGGAGCAGCTAGTCATGCATGGGACTAGGAAACTTAGCACGGCTGCAATGGATCCGCTCTTGCAACTCTGAAACATTATAAGTGGCAGAACACTGGAAGCTGAATGTTACGTTAAAGTGACTTGTAAAGCACATGGCTACCTTCTCAGGTTTCCCAGTGGTAAATCTGCAGTTTATGTGAAACTATCAAAGTACCTTCAAAAACGTCGGTTTAACAAGAAAACAACTGTATTCTGCAGAAAGAAACTATATGGAATGTCAGGATATAGAGGCTCTGGGTCTTAATTGGCAGGCCCAGAAGGCTTTTGACAACCTTAATATCAAAAAATGAAAACGGGTTAATAAAAGGATAGCAGCGGATGATAAAGGTTCAAGGAGCACAATCTATTATTAGAGCTCACAAGCAGACTTTAAACGTGAGCAGTCATCAGAAGGAAATTGTTACTTACCCTCACAATGCACAGCAAATTACCTCTACATATTACATCAGTCATGACCTCTTCTATGACATCATTGATAATATAACAGCAAGATTTGCTGTAAAATAATTGATCAGAAAAGTGTGCATGGCGGAGGCGCGAGTTATAGTTACTTTAGGACGCAAGTTACAGTTTCTTGGAAGAACTAGAACTGCTGAATTTCTTTGGTTTTATGTGTGTAAATCTAAACCTAACTATGACGTCCCTGTAACCTTGTTTTTTAGTGACTTTCGATTTCCTAACTAAAATGTCCCTGTAATCTTTGCTATTTAGTCAATATTTATACAGTTACAGTCAACTGTAATCTAATTGGCTCCATCATTTTCATTTATTATAGCCACCTCTATCAGTATCACTACAACTTCAAAAATATAATGGTACCTTTCAATGCCTGCGATTCCTTCAACAAGAGTCCTGGGAAGTTTTCATAATGATAGCCAATTAATATGCTGTTCGTGTCACTAAGAGTATGGAGCGTTTCAGGGGCACCCAGTGTATAATTCAACATATTTAGCAAATATTTCCTTTAATCTTCATGAGAACATTGGCACTCTTCAGAAAATGAGAACATTGGCACTCTTCAGAAAATGAGAACATTGGCACTCTTCAGAAAATGAGAACATTGGCACTCTTCAGAAAATGGGACCTCCTCAATAAATTAACAAACACTCTTTTCAAGAAATCTTGCTGTGAAAAATCTATAAAGGTACGGCCTGATAGGAAACGCAGACAGGTGAACATATCAGGAAATTAAACCAGCTCACATTCTGCCCTGGGTACCATGTCACTTCCTAATAAACTGTGGCACCTATTCAGCTTTCGAAATCTTTGCTAGTGTAGATGTGTTCTCAAGCCAAGCCTAAACAAAATGCTAAATGAGCCACAGGTGTTTCGACAAGTACAAAAACTAAGTATGGGAAGGTTGTTGAAAAATATGAATGACACAATACCTTTCACAGTGCAAATGTTCCTGCTCTTTTTTCGGTACATTAAACAAATTTACAAGGCAGATCTGAAAGAGACTTCTAGTTACAGATCCCGTACCTTAGAATTTCAGCAGGTGTCAGACTGGATGAGGAAGATTTTTCGTGAGCAGTACCTCTGGGCCCCAGTAGTTGGCATTGATTGGCTTTTTATACGTCATCAGCCTTGTCCGCACCGGAAGTGACATCAGTGACACCTACATAGATGTCACCTTGGTGCGCTGACGTCAGTTTTTTTTCTTCGTGCCAGCCACCGCTGGTACAAGAGAAGAGCTATCAGTCATTGTTTGACTGGATTTTTTCATTTTTTTGTCGAGAGTTGTTGAGGTAGTAGTAAAACGTATTCGATCATTTTTATGACCATTACAAATAAAAGACATCACAGTTCATAGTTAAAACCAAATGCTTCATACAAAAGGATTAAGGAGAGATACCTCCATATGAATTTAAAAGTTATTAAAATACGATCCCTCTAATATGTTCACAAGCAGAAATGCATTACTTAGTATAGTATTAATCACAGTTCGTTTCCTTTTCCCACATGTTTTTGTTTTCGCAGTTCATAATCTCAATTTACCAGCTAGGCAGTTTTTAACAGTCTTGGCTCTCCTCCACCAAGCATATAGCAAAAATCTAGAGAGCGTAAAAACCAACCATCTAGTCGACTCTGATTTAAAAATTCTCATTGCATCTACTGGGCTTCGACATGATAACAAGCGACAAATTGGTGCAATCCAATTCCTGCGATAGTCTGCTTAGACTGTGCAGTATAGAATAAAATGATTACTAGTCTCTGTGGCAGAATGACACATAGGACATGTCGAGAGTAAATCATGTCCCCATTTACTCTTTACTGAATTTAAAGGCAGAGTGCCATACCTAAATTGTAAGAATAGCATTCTCACCTGGGGTGGTTCGACCTCATCAAGGAACAGTTCAAAACTGTAACTGGGTTTTATTTTAAGAAAGGCAGAGGTCAATGTACCATGAGCACTCAGATTTATTACACTGGTCTTGGAAATCCCAGAACCTCTTTTTCAATGTGGAGACCATCTCTTTCTTGATGCCTTCTGGAAAATCCTAAACAAAACCCATATTAAGTTTGTAAAACCAATGTCTAATCCCTCCAAGCCATTTAACACGCACATTCATTTTGTGTAGGTTAATTAGCTCAGTTAAACAGCTTCTGAGAGGGACTTGAGAATTGTTAACCCAAATCCAGATCCAGAAAGTTAGTACCCTCAAGATCGCAAAATGGGCAATGGATCTAAGGCCAAGATCCAATCTCAAAGTTAAAAGAGGGTATTCATAGGAAGATTTAGAATTATCCTAATGAACCTTTTTCCCGCTAGAACCAGGCCTTTTAAGTTTTCCAAACCCCAAGTCAAGTCAAGTCAAGTCAAAAAATGTATATAGCGCGCTACATACCCAGAGGGTCTCAAGGCGCTTGAAGAGGGGTGGGGAATTACTGGTCAAATATCCACGTTTTAAGTTGCTTTCTGAATGCTTGGTGGTTCTGAGTAAGGCGAAGGTGAGTGGGAAGTGAGTTCCATGTTTTAGCTGCCAGGTAGGAAAAGGATCTACCTCCCATGGTGGTTTTGTTGATGCGAGGTACAGTGGCAAGGGCTTGGTTGGATGATCGTAGCTGGCGTGAGGGGGTGTAGAAGGACAGTCGTGTGTTGAGGCATTCTGGTCCGATTTCGTAGAGTGCTTTGTGTGCGTGGGTTAGGAGCCGGAAAGTGATCCTCTTATTGACGGGGAGCCAGTGGAGGTTTTTCAGGTGACCAGAGATATGTTCTTTGCGCGGGATGTCTAATATGAGCCTGGCAGAAGCGTTCTGGATTCGTTGGAGTTTTTTCTGGAGTTTAGCGGTAGTACCGGCGTAGAGGGTGTTTCCGTAGTCCAGTCGGCTCGAGAGCAGAGCGTGGGTGACCGTTTTCCTAGTTTCGATGGGGATCCAACGAAATGTTTTTTTGAGCATGCGAAGAATGTTGAAGCAGGATGAAGAGACGGCGTTGACTTGTCTATTCATTGAAAGTGAGGAATCCAGGATGACGCCCAGGTTCCGTGCGTGGTCCGTCGGGATGGGTGCTTTTCCAAGGGCTTCTGGCCACCAAGAGTCGTCCCAGGCAGAGGGGGAGGTACCTAAGATAAGGACTTCTGTTTTATCTGAGTTCAGTTTCAGACGGCTGTGTTTCATCCATTCGGCTACTTCTTTCATTCCTTCGTGTAGGTTAGTTTTGGCGGTGCTAGGGTCATTGGTGAGTGAAAGGATCAGTTGAGTGTCATCCGCGTAGGAGATGATGTTGAGGTTGTGTTGGCGTGCGATGGCCGCGAGGGGGCTCATGTATACGTTGAAGAGGGTGGGACTGAGTGAGGATCCTTGGGGTACGCCGCAGATGACTTCAGTCAGTGGACTCTGAGATGAATGGTGGGAGGCGGACTCTCTGGGTTCTTCCGGTGAGGAACGAGGTGATCCATTCCAATGCTTTTCCTTGTATTCCGATGTTTCTGAGGCGCTGTAGAAGGGTGCTATGGCAGACTGTGTCGAAGGCTGCGGAGAGGTCAAGGAGGATGAGGGCGACTGTGTCTCCATTGTCCAGGAGAGTTCGAATGTCGTCTGTTGCTGCGATGAGGGCGGTTTCAGTGCTGTGCTTGGCTCGGAAGCCGGATTGTGAGGAGTCGAGGGATTTGTTTGTTTCAAGGAAGGCGGCGAGCTGGTTGTTGACCGCTTTCTCGATGACTTTGGCCGGGAATGGAAGGAGCGAGATGGGGCGGTAGTTTTTGAGTTCGGTGGGGTCAGCTGTGGGTTTCTTCAGCAGGGTGCTGAGTTCGGCATGTTTCCAGCTTTCCGGGAAGGTTGCGGAGTCGAGGGAGCAGTTGATGACGTCTCGGAGGTGCGGTGCTATGATGGAGTCTGCTTTGTTAAAGATGTGGTGCGGGCATGGGTCTGTGGGGGATCCTGAGTGGATAGAGTTCATCAGACGGATGGTGTCCTCAGTGGAGATTGGTTTCCAATCATTGAGGGTGTTCAGGGGAGGTGGGGGTCCTGCAAGGGGTTGGGTGAGTTGGTTTTCGGGTTGGTTGTCGAAGCTGTTGTGGATGTCTGCGATTTTGTTGTGGAAGAATGAGGCTAGGGAGTCGCAGAGGGCTTGGGAGGGGGTGATGTCGTTGGAGTTGGCCGTGGGATTGGTAAATTCCTTGACGATATTGAATAGTTCTTTGCTGTTGTGGGCGTTGTTATCTAGTCGGTCCTTGAAAGCGGCTTTCTTGGCATTTCGGATCAGTTGGTGGTGTAAGCGGGTGGCGTTTTTGAAGGCTTCCTTGGTGCTGGTGGTTGGATCTTTTTTCCAGGCCTTCTCAAGGGAGCGGCAGAGTTTCTTGGATTTCTTAAGATCATCGTTGAACCAAGAGGCCTTCTTGCTGCCGAGTTTGTTTTGTCGTTTTTTCAGTGGTGCTAGGATGTCGGCGCTGTTGGATAACCATAGGGTGAGGTTGGAGGCGGCTTGATCGGGATTTGAGGAGTGGGCTGGGGGGTTAAGAAGAAGCGATGAGGAGATCTGGTTGATGGTGATTTTGTTCCAGTTTCTTTGCAGGGTTGGTTGGGGGTGGTTGTTGGGTTTGGGCTTGTTGTAGGTAAAGTGAACGCAGCTGTGGTCAGTCCAAAGGAGATTCGTGGTGTGACTGAAGGAGACATGATTGCTGGAGGTAAAGATAGGGTCGAGTGTATGGCCTGCGATGTGGGTGGGGGAAGTGACAAGTTGTTTAAGTCCGAGGTTGGCGAGGTTGTCCAAAAGGGTGGTGGAGTTGCGGTCGTTGTGCTTTTCAAGGTGAAAGTTGAGGTCTCCCAGAAGGATGTCATCTTTGGAGGGGAGCGCGTGTGGAGTGATGAAGTCCGTGATGTCCTCACTAAATTGAGCGCGGGGTCCTGGAGGTCTGTAAAGGAGGGTGCCTCTGAGTGTGGTCTTGGGGTCGATGTGGATCTGGAAGTGGAGGTGTTCAGAGTTGGCGAGATTGACGTCTGAGCTGGTTGAGATGTGGATTGATTTCTTATGGACGATAGCGATTCGTCCTCCTGTGTGGCCGGTACGGTCCTTGCGTATGATCTTATAATCTTCAGGGATGGCAATGGTGATGTCTGGGGCAGAAGAGGCGTTCATCCATGTTTCTGTTAGAAAGGCGACGTCCGGAGAGATGGTGTCTAGTAGATTCCATAGGTCAATGGCGTGCCTGTGGACCGAACGGGTGTTGAGCAAGATGCATTGTAGGTTGTTGGGGTCGGATATCTGTGGTGTGATCGTAGCGGAGTTGTAGACGGTGCCGTGGAATTTGCAGGAGTTGCATGAGAAAGGTCCGTGGGTTTGTCCAGGAGCAGCTTGGATGCAGTTGGGGGAGCGGCCGGGGTTAAGGGCTAGGAGGGTGGTGGCATCGTAGGTGATGCGGGAGGGGTGGGGGGTGCAAGGGCCAGGGGGTCTGGCGCTGGGCGCGGTCCAGGCGCGGACGGGGGTAGACGGGCTTACCTTTGGCGCACCTTCGGCGCGACTAGACTAGGCGCTCCATAGAGCTCTGCGCCTAGTCCTTTTGCTCTGTGCAAATCTATTAATGGGGAAATTGGCCTGTATGGAGAAGCTCTGACCCTCTTATTTATTGCACTATCTACATGTTACGAGTGTTAAGGTGCTCTTTTATATTTGGTCAGACCAAACAAGATTTTCACTAATTCGAAACCCGAGATAATCAACAGATGTTACCCGTTCCAAACATTGGGAATTGAGAAGCAACTTTCCCTGCTGATGCTTATAGGGGTAGAACACCATATATTTGGTCTTACTACAGTTGATTACAAGCCCCCTAGAGTTACATGCCCCCTCAAATCTATTGAGGAGGTTCTGAATTCCCCTTGGTGTTCTTGCAATCAGTAGGGTGTCATCCGCAAATAGCAAGCAGGGAACAGTTCTGCCCGCTGTGAGAAGTTAGCCTGGCATAGGAAGTCCACTATCCTAGTAGGCACCTTGCACCATTCTAAACGACCCTTATTGATGGTGGTTGTAAAGTTAACCTTATAGACAAGCTATCCTAGTGGTAGCGTAGACCAGCAGTCTTAGGCTAAAACTTCAGAGAGCATGTAAAGCAAGCTGTTTTACCAATTATAATCCCTTGAGTACCAAATGAAAGGACACCACACAAGGTATATATCAAATATATATGTATTTATTTCTAACACAACCCCTCTGAACTCTTTATGAGGTCAGAGATCGAAATATATCACAAGTTACTCATTAAGCATACTATAGGTTGCACAAATACAGTTCTGCCCTAGGGGCCCCACAAACCATATATTAAGTAAGTGGTATAAGGACCACTTCAGAAATAGTGAATAGGCCTAGGGAATCGCTGGGGCTACACTAGACAACCAAAGGTTAGGAAGTAGGAGACCCACGGGAGACGCCTGCAGTGTCTAAACACAGTCACGAGTTACCATTGACTTATAATGGAGAACGAAGAATGTACAAAGTTACTGATTAAGGACACTTCCGGATGGACTACGGTAAAACCCCTTTAAACTAGGACACTTCAAGAGTCAACACCCACGGGAGCACCGGAGTACTCTAGTTACCTCACCCAGGGAAGCCGGGTGCATAGGTGTCTTTTCGTGTCGGGTTTCGTAGATGTTTTCTATGGAGATCTGCAAAGAAGTGCTGCAGGCGACCAGTTGAAAAGTGTCCGGGTGGATCCAAGGGTGTATCGGAGATAAGAAGAACCTGAAAGCAGAGGGGACAGAGTCTGGTTCACTAGCCAGTGACCAGGAAGGAACCAGGCGATGTCAAGTTGATTCAGGTGAAGAGGTGAAGCTTGTCTCTGCAGCCACGAGGACCAGGAGGCGTCGACGACGACCAGGAGCTGGATTCGAGCTGTCCCACGAAGGATCTAGTTGACTGCGGTGTCGGTATTCGGACTGGACCCAACAAGCCTTGGTAACTGCAATCCACGCAGGAAGTGAAGATTGGCTTTGAGTCAGACCAGCAAGGTCTGGGGAGCTTCTCCTTTGGAGGGTAGCTGGAGCAAGCCTGGAGCAAACAGGAAAGCAGTTTGGTTTCAGAAGAAAGTCTTTGGAGGGCTAACTAGCCAACGGGCTAGCAACCGTGAAGACGCGTTGAGCTGAAATGCAAGAGCGGGCCCCACGCGGCACTCGTGGAGTGTGGAGGGCTGAGCTTTGGTGCAAATGGCGCTTCTCAAACCCCAATGCCCAACTGCGAGGGTGCCTCGGTAGTTGCACTGTTAGCAAAATGCAGGATGTCCAGGGAGTCCGGTCCCACGTCTCTTGTGTCCGCCACGGGTCTCAGCTTTGATGTGGATGGGAGTCGGAGAAGTCTGGAAGTCCAGTTCTGAGTTGCTGAGTCTTCGGATTCCGGCAGGAGCGTCGACAAAGCAAACCGGCAAGTTACTGGTGGTGCCTGTTTGCACAGGGTGGTCACTCCTTGACCACAAGGGAGATGTCTTCAGTCTTCTAGTCGATATAGAACGTCGAAGGTCCAAGAGTTTGTATCAAAGTTTCTTACGGATTAATCTAATGTCTCTAGACACAGCTCCTATCTTTATACTGATTTTAGGGGCTGGATTACCTGCTAGGTCCCTCCTTTGGGTGGACCTGGGAAGGGGGTGGTTACACCCCTTTCTCTTTGTCCAGTTTCGCGCCAGAGCGGGGCTGGAGTGCCCCAGCAACTGGTTTGAACCTTGTGTGCCCCAGGCAGTGTCTGGAAAAGCATCTTTCCATTCAACCCACCCTGCCCCAATACACTACAGGCTGTCTGAGGAGGTCAGGAAACCTATTGTCCAGGCCTCCCTTGCTGGAGTTTTCCCCAGCTGCAGGAGGTCAGACTTGTGTCTGTGGCAGCAGCATCCATTTTGTGATGCTGAGGCTGTTTAACTTTAACCGGGTAAAGCAAAAGCAGTAACTACATGTCTTTTCCCTCTAGAAGGGTGGAATGCTACCCCCGCCGCCAGAACTGGCGGGGGGGGGGGTTAGTATTCCAAAGTGTTTGACACCTTATGCGACATGTTTTGATTAAGCCTAACAAACGTTAGCATCAACCGTGAGGATTATATTGCACTTAAGAGTATATGGTATGGCTATATCATAGAACAGCTATAAGGAGATGGTTCCGAAAGCTGCAGAAGGGCTCAGCTCATGCTAGAGCACCCTCTCACATAAAACCAAGCACTCTACCTTCAGGATTGTCAAGGCCTGCCATAGGAGTGACTTATAAGTATATATGTGTCTATATATATAAGGGTAGATTTATGTATACTATATCTAAGTAAGGGGTGATTACACCACCTTACCCAAGCTGAGTGATCAGCCTGTGGTGTCAGTTTGGATGGCCAGCCAGGGGTGGCATAATACATGCTGCAGCCCCTGGAAGGCCTTGGATGCACCTATGCCCTGGGTACCTATAGTACACTATACAGGAGCTCACAAAGGTGACCCAATTCCCAATCAGGTATGTACCTAAAGTACATGGTATCAATTTAGAGAGAGAACAGCTGGTCTGTGGATCTGATTAGCAGGACCACAGCCACACTAAAGTCGAAAAAACAGAAAATCAAAGCAAAAAGTGGGGGTGACCATAGGAAGCAGATCCTACTCTCCTACACCTGCCATTTTTGGAGGATCTCCATCACAATTGAAAAGCTAGTCTATAACTCCATTTACAAAAAGTGTAAATAAAGTAGGGGCCAGGACACACCCTTGGTGGACACCTTTTTGGATATTTATGTTGCCTGTGAGTCCACCGTTCGAATTCCATCTAACCTTTGCAAAATTGTTTATATGCAGGCGAACCAAGGTGTTAAACAGGTTTGGTGGCAGACCCATATCTCTCAGGACAGACCACAGTTGGGTACTATTAATAGAATCAAAAGCGTTTTTTAGAGCACAACGTACAGGTGACCTCTATTGATGACCACTTCCTTCTAAATTAGCATAAAGAATCTGAGGACCTGATCCGTTGTGCTCGTGGACTCCCTGAAGCCCGCCTGGAGATCGGAGAGTACATGATTATTCTCCATCCACTGTTGGATTCTGGCTAATATGACCTTCCCAAACATTTTTTGGGAGACATCGATGAGGCTGATGGGTCTATAGTTTTCAGGGTAGCCCTTTTCTCCCTTCTTGAAAATGGGGATAATTTCAGCGCCCCTCCAGGTCAGTGGAACCTCTCTCCCTTCCAGGATGGCATTGAAAACTCTAGTTAGTAATACCCCCCATATTTCAGGCTCTGCCCTATACATGCCTCCTGGTAGTTGGTCAAAGCCAGGGGCCTTCCCTTTCTGAATTGAATTTATGGCCAGAATAGTCTCCTCAACCGTGATGGATGTGTCTTCCCTTAAGGGCAAAAATAGCGGGGCTTCCAGGGTATCTATTTTTCCTCCCCCCTGGGGGATGCATACAGGCTCCCAAAATACTCCTCCCAAGTTTGGGGCTGCAAGTGGAATCTATTTTCTGTTTTTAGGCTGCTAGAGCCTTTGGCCATTAAGTGCCTTAATGTTTGACTGTTCCTCATCTTTGAGGCTTCCACAAGAGCTCTCCATTTCTCAACCTCCCAGTCTTTTCTAGCGTTTTTCTGATTGCAAAGGTAATTTTTCCTACAAGCTCTTATATTATCTAAGGATTTGGTCTTTACCACCTTCATTAGGGTTTCCTTAGCCTGTCTACATGATTGATTATACCATGGCTTAATGTGCTTACGGGGGAGAATATTGTCATTTATTTTACACAAAAAGGCTTTATGGTCATCATTTAATTCCCTAAATAAGAGCAGCGTGTCGGCCCTAATCTCATTTGTTGGAGCTAGTTCCATTAGGGCTAGCTCTACCCTTTTATACATTTTTGGGAGGGCCGTTTGATCTAAAAGAATCATCGGCCATTTAACACTTCTCTCGTTATTACTTGTAATCACTGGAGCATTATTTTGTTGTGCAAGACCATGGCAATCTAACATGTTAAACATTGTTAAAAAATAGAGTGTTATGGTTGCTGTCGTTCTTATCTACGACCACCATATCTTTTATATTTCCCCAAAGTTCAATATCAACAAAAAAATAGTTGATTCTGGATTTGCATGCCCCTCTCTTAAAAGTAAACCCAGCTCTCCTATCGGAGTCAGTCCCACCATTGCAAGCTCGTAACCCATGATCTATGATCAGAGAATTTACTTGTTGAACTGCCCTAGTACACTTTTTTATTGATGGAATTTCCAGTTTTGGGATTCCTCTTGCTTCATCCCCCTCTTCTTTAAGTTCCTGGATATAATCAACAGGCTCAAAAGTAATACATATTATATATATATATTTTTTTAAACATTTTGTATTATAGTTATACACAAACATAGGCCATATAGAGAATCACTGTGTGCATACAGTCAGTCAAGAGGTCTTTATTCGATTCACATCATAAAAGACAAATACATATATATTTAAAGACAATTCATTTTGCATATAAGATAATAAATACATTACATTTAAAAACAAGTGCATACATAGAGATCGATAATCACTCGGCCTAGATACAATACACAAAAGGAAAAGCATATGAAAGATAACCTTAGGCTTCAGTGCATTTGGGTATATTTGTGTCAAACCACAAGTTCCCCTCCTCCACCCCCTACTCAGAGTCACTCTCACTGTCCAATGGCGGGGGGTCACATAAATATCCTCTGTACTCATTCCATGCCCCCCAGAGCTGTATCCATTTCTGTGGGCATTTTCCATTTACATACACTGTTCGTTCAGCCAACATTGCAACGTCAAGATCAGAACACCAATCCCTGAGTGTCGGTGCGCCCTGGGCCCCCCAATATTTAGCTATATTTCTTTTTGCGTACATCATTCCTAACGTCATCCAATCCTGGGATGGAGTGAGTGGGATCGTTGGGTTCCCAGATATTTAGGAGACAGCATTTAGGGTCCGGTAGTATTGATCCCTTAACCACTTGCGACATAGTCCTCATTACCTTAGTCCAGTAATCTGCAATACATGGGCAATCCCAGATAGTATGAAAGAATGCCCCTTCCTCCCCGCACCTTCGCAAGCAATATGCATGTTCAGCTCTCCCTATCACGTGTAGTGTGACCCTAGTGTAATATACTCGGTGTAATATTTTCAATTGTACCAGTCGGAGTCGGGAAGGAATAGCAACCTCTCTGGGGGAGGAAAGTGCCATCTGCCAGTCCGATTCATCAAGTTCTCCCACCTCCACAGTCCATTTGTCGTTTAGTTTTAAGGTTGGGTCCGGCAGGTTGTTAATAAGCTTACGATAAACGAAGGAGGTCAATTTTTTGGGCATGTGCTCCGTGAGGAGCCTATCTTCCAGCGGGGTGGAGTCTGGGACATCATCCCCAGGTTGGATAAGTGATCCTAGGGCATGACTAATTTGCAGATATCTAAATCGTTCGGTGGGGGCCAGGTCATATTATTACACAAGTTGCTCAAATGTTAGCATGGCACCTCTTTTCCAAAGGTCTCCTACTGTGGAGATACCGATCAGATGCCATGCTTGGAAGCCCTTACTCTTGCATAAGCGGTCTAGTTGGCGCGATGCCCAGAGTGATGTAATTTGTGTAATGAGGTTTTTGCACTTAAGGCGGGCCTGGGCCTCGTACCACAATTTAACAGTGTGGGCTGTAGGGCCAAGCAAGGCCGAGGCGCCCCTCTTGTCATAAAGTGCAGCTAGCACTCCACCTCCACCCAGGTCGTACCTGTCAGCTTCGAACGCGGGCTCAGTCTGGGGCGCGTGCAGCCATTGATTGATAATCTTCAACTGGGCCGCCCAGTAATACAATTGAATATCGGGGAGAGCAACTCCACCGTCCTACCAGACCCGGATTAATTTCTGTCGGGAAATGCGCGCCGGTTTATTCCCCCACAAAAGGCCCGAGACCAGTGTGTCTATGGATCTGAAGTACGTTTGAGGGGCCAGGAATGGGGTATTTTCGAGGATGTAGAGCAGCCGAGGCAGTGTCTTCATTTTATATAGTGCCGCCTTTCCCAGGAGGGTCAAGGGCAGGGTGTGCCAGTGTTGTACGTCAGAGCGAAAACGCTCAAGTGGGGGTGCTAAATTACGTCTAAAGAAGGCCTCCTGAGTAGGCGTGTGGGCTAGGGGTTCGGGGGGACCGGAATAACAGGCGTGGAGGCCGGATATAGTGAGCTATCTCGTAGCTTATTTTATTGTTGTACAGAAAGTCAGGGGTGTGAGAGGGAAAGAAGCAGAGGTTGAGGATGTGGAAATGTTCCTGAATGTAGAGCTATCAGGAGAGGGAAGGTCCAGGAATAGTTCTGTAGGCTTGGACGTCTCAGGAGTAGGTCCTTCTTCTCCACAACATGTCCGGTGTTCCTTGGAGGTATGTGGAGAGAGAGAAAACAGGGCGATTAGTCCTAAACGCAGGACTGTCTGAGTACTGTCACCGACACCAGGGTTGTGTGAAGGACAAAGGGAGTGTGAGGAATGGGATAGTAGAGTTAGGGACAGGAATACGGAAGAACGGGAAGGAAGAAGGTGAAAGTGATGAGGGTTCAAGTGAGGGGTTCTCTAAACTACCGGGCTCGTGACGTGGTCTATAATACAAATATACAGTGCACTTAGTGTTCAGCAATGTGAGGGGACACTCTATCTACACGTATATACAAGTCCACCTGGGAGCCAGGAGACAGGGTACTCACATGCCCCGCCGCAACTCTCCCGCGAGTTGCGGCCGCTCTCCAGCCACCTCCTGGGGACTCTAACAGTCTTCGGTCCAAACGTCCTCGTCCTTGCCTCCGGTCTTCTCTTCTCCATCACAGCTGGTTCCTCCGTTCTCCAACTCAGGTTCGCCGCCTTGAACGCTCTCTCCTCGCTTCTGTCGGCTTTTCTGTGTTCCGGGTCGCCATCGAGGGCGGGACTTCCGGGGTCAGAACAGGGTGTTTCCGTTCTCCGGTCTGTCGTGATAGGTTCCTGCAAGGGAAGAGAAAGGGGAAGAGACCGTGTTGCCAGGGACGCGGTATGGTCGGGTTCAGATACCAGAGAGTTAGTGCTGAGCCACCGCCCAAGAGAGGTAGGGGACGTTTCCGTTCCACAAGGCGTCACCCAAACCCCCAAATATTTAAAGGAATCCTTGGAAATAATCAAGTGGCAACCTGCCGGAAGTTGTGGTGGGGGACCTTTGAGAACAAACAGAACAGACTTGGACCAGTTGATAGTATACCCTGAGACTCGTCCAAAGACTTCAAAGATGTTAAGGAGAATTATAATAGAGCGTCTGGGCAAAAGTAATATTTAAATTACCAGCAATTATTAGCCGGTGACTCCCTCTTGCTACGTCAAGATGGTTCCCCAAGAGTGTAAGTGTTTTGATGGGCCTCTGTGGACTACTCAGCCGGTTGTATACATTCAGGATCTTTAGGGGGGCGCTTGTGGTACTGCAAATCTGGACCCCGCTGTTTTACAGATATCGAGGTCCAACACTCGTGTCATAAAATATCGTCGTACCATGACGAATTTGGTATCTACGAACCGGTAATGATCAGGACATTATCCCTATGTATTTGCGTCACGATTGAGTGATGCTAACACCCTTAAATCGTAGTTTCCGTCCCGAACCCTCGGACTCCATTTTGTAAACGGAATCCATCTTATGGCTTGCCCTCATATAAGTCAATTGATTAAAGCCGAGCTTAATCCAAAAGGACACGTCCTCTGTAGCTGACTTCCCCATGACCTGGCCGAAGCTGCCTCCACTGCCTCCAGCCAAGCCTGTTTGGGCAGCTCCTCGCCCAGTGGCCGAGCAAGATATCATCAAGGCACAACATGTCATAAACCATCCACTACATACAGACCCTGTTTCCCGTACACATACACCTGTCCATGATTCTTGTTTACAACCCGTTTTATGATGGGAGGGTGCCCAACTTTATTGGTGTTTCATCGATATCTGATGGGAGTTCTGGATCTGGCGGGGTAATCCATCACCAACTGGACATCTAAAATATGTGCTGACCAGCATGACTTCGCTCTTTGTATTATTGTGGAAATATTTGTATAGCCATATCATAAACTCAAGAATTCTTGCCTACAGCTATTATTTATGTATATAAGGAGAAGGCTGGTTCTGTAAAAACGAACAGTCTCCTGAGAACTTACGGCCCGTGTTGTCGTACTTCTAGGACGCATGTTACTTGGTTGCAGCCAATAAAACTCGATCACTGACTTCAACTAGAAGACTCTATGTTTCTGTAAGTCCAGAACAGGGAGAACTCAGAGGTCTTCGGGTGTGATCCCCTGGCACCACCGGGTCTCTAAAAACCCGGCACCTCAGTTGGCGCCCAACTCGAGGCGATGTCAAGCGGTGACGGTCCAAGCCAGATGTTCGTGAGGAGCTTTGTGTGAAAATTCCGGAGGACGGCCAGCCACTTCAGCGACTCCTGCATGTCGACGTGGTTCCGAAGGTCTTTGCTGCGAGGTTCCCCGCGTCCCGACGGCTACGAAGGACTGCTGCCCTGACTATCGCCCTGTTTTTGACCCAGTGATCCTTGGTATAGCGAAAGGATAGACGAGTCTTCTAGTGACGTCACCGATCTTCAATATTCAGTTAAGTATAAGTGGAGCGTCTCCCAGTTCTTAGTTTGGTTCTTAGTTTGGTTCTTAGTTTTGGTATCCCAGAGATACGGTTTGTATTGGTACTTGCAAGCACCAAAACCGAGGGGTTCGTGTATTCACGACAATATCATAATTAGATAATCCCTTGAAGTTTGAAGCTAGACTAGTGAGCAAAGATGCCTGGTCTCAGCAGACTTGGAAACTTGTTTTGTCTTGGTTGTAGTAAGGACTGCCGATTAGAGGATTCGTGTCCGGTTCCTCCGATTGGAACTCCAACATATGAGTTATATATAAAGCATGGAGTAGGTCCTATCACGTATAACGAGGTATGGATGAAATACACCCGCAGGGATGGTGTTTTAAAATGGCCCCAACATGGTAGTTTTGACTCAGAAATATTAGATAACCTCGAGGTCAAATTGTTCAAGAAGAAAGCCCGGCCGGCGATGTTTGACTCTTTTCGCTTATGGCGCAAAGAAGCCAAACAGAAAGAAATGAAATTAGCAAAGAAAAACAAAAGAGGTATGTCGATGGTACAAGCTGCCATCGCATACAGGGATAACGAGGAAGAGCAGGAAAGTGAGCAAATGCTCAGAAGCAAGAAACTAGCAATAGATAAATGCTACCCGATGTTACCACATGGGGGACAAGACTCAAAGGGAACACCTGAGAAAGATCCATTAATGTCCCATTTATTAAACTCACCACCCCCATATACATCGAGTATTGTTGGACCCCCGAGACGTATTGTTATACCGCGCCCTAGCGCACGAAAAGCAGCTCTTGCACAAGCACCAGCTCCTCTTCCGCTGGTTCCTACTTCTCCGGCGCAGCCTTCTCAAGGGCCGCCGCCTTTGCTCCTATTTCTACAACTTTGCCTACTGCTCCAACTATTCACTACGATACTACGTCTGCTACTGCCTCAACTTCCTCTGCTGTTGCCTCCACTTCCTCTTTACATCAGCCTGTCTTTTCTGGCGCATCTGCTTCGCCGCAAGCTTCTCCTTCTGTCAGACAGAGAGTGACACGTACTGTCACTGGTCTATTCTCGCCTTTCTTCGGGTCGCCTAAAACGACCCCTAAAACAGAACGTAGACAGTTGCGTAGTCAACTACCCGACTACGAGGAGAGAGAAGTGCTGAACGAGTTAGCACGCAAATGGGTTACTGATACTGTAAGGTATGATCTTCAGTCTGTTATGGAAGTTTTCCGTCAGTGGGATCCATCCACTCAAAGATACGTATTTGAGGAAATGTGTGTATACCTCTGGGAAGATGTACGAGACAATGACCCAAAATGCAGGAACTAGCCCGCATGCGATTCAAATTTTATGAAGGCATGATTATAGGCGCAGATGTTGAGAAAGCAATGGATTTGTTGTTATCTTATAGGAGGACGGGAAATAGCTCTAGATCGTTTGATGAGGACGATGTGTCTGGTAGAAAAAGGGCGCGACAGTACCCCATGAGAGAGGTTCCCCCGGTATGGAGGGAAGGCAATGCGAACGCGCAACCGCCTGTTCCACCGCATTTCCAGCGTGTATGGGTACATGTCCCCTGGAAAAGATCCGAAGTTTTAGCACTCAAACAGACACTACCCGATCCCTGTAAAAACCCAGCAGGATATTACAAGGAGTTGTCACAGACTGCCAGCTCATGTATAATGAATTTAGCAGATATAGACCTGTTGTTTGGGAACGTTGTTCCGCATCCTTTATGGAGTAAAATTCGTCATGCGGATCATCATCAAGAACTAGGTGACTCATGGGCTAATATTACTGCTACTGATGCCAGACAAGTTGGTGGTTCTAAACCCGAGCCTTTAATAGCAGATCTTCCCGGTAGGATTATTGCGTACATGAAAGCGTTGATGCCTGAATTACGCGTAAATTGGGACAAGCTTTCTGCGTGCAAGCAAAAGAAAGATGAGAATGTGTCAGACTTTTTCACGAGGTTTGAGGAGACTTTCACTGATCACAGCGGTCAGGACATGGCTACCGAAGGTGGCCAAAGACTGTTAGTAGACAAATTTGTACATAATCTGCTTCCTGAACTATGCGATAAATTGAAAGATTCAGAAAGTGCTTGGGCTGTCTCCACGTCAGCACAGATTTTAGCCACAGCCCAGTACTATGAAAATAGACGCAAAGACGAGCTAGATAAGTCAGAGAAGAAGACTAAAGAACTAAAGACTAAAGTTCTTCTCCAGCAAGCGTATCCGCCTCGCACTCCTAGTCAGCCCAATTATCAGCAACCGCAGCAGTATTCGAGAAACGCGCAAGGGAACGAGTTTTCCCACCAGCATTCTCCGTATGGCCCGAATCAATGTGCATATTGCAAAGAAGAGGGTCATTTCAAAAGTAATTGTCAAGCTCTTGCGCGGCGCTTAAGCGGTGTTTCCGGCGCAAGAGGTAGAGGTGTTCAACAGGCTCATAGAGGTAGGGGCCGTAGAAACTTCGCCCAGAACACCAATTCTTTTCCGCCTCAGAATTCTATGAACAGCTTTGACCAACAGAATAATGCGTCTTCCAGGTCAGCTCAGTACTATGCAGATGACTATTACGCAGAAAACGAGAATGAGGGTAATAGTTGCTAGGACAGCCATGGACAAAGAGAGGGAGTTGTTTCAGTTCCAGTAGATCAGAATGGACCTTATGTCGAGGTGATTACATCCGGAGTATCGGAGCCATTTCTGCTGGATACTGGTGCTACAAAAAGTTCGATTATGCACTCAAAACTTCCTGGCGCACCTTTGTCCGGCGAAATGAATGTTTCAGTAGGTTTTTCTGGCGCCCCTGTTAGAAACCCGATCTCCAATCCCATGTCCCTTTCTGTTGGCCCATGCGAATTAGAAGCACCCCTCATTCTTACAACAGGTTGTGGCGAAAATTTGTTAGGTTTGGATTTGCTGAAGAGATTATGTGCAACTTTATACTGTTCTCTTTCGGGAGTACAACTCACCCTTGGTAAGAAAGTGATTTCCCCGATGTATTTGGCAAAGGAGAGCATTCCGACTGAGTTGTCATCTCTTCCAAATGTACTTTGGGCGAACGGTTCAAATGATGTAGGTCGTTTGGAGATAGCACCATATGTCATAACATTGAAAACTAATGTCAGGTTGCCACGTATTCCCCAATATAGAATGTCAAAAGAATGTGAAAAGGCTTTGCTAGAAATAGTCCACGATCTAATTGCGAAAGATGTCATTGAAGAGACTACAGGCAACATTTGTAACAGTCCTGTTTTGCCTGTCTTAAAGCGTACCGATCCTTCACAGCCCCCTGTGTACCGATTTGTGATCGACCTAAGGGAAGTGAATAAGATCGTTGTACCACAGTTTCCAGTCGTCCCCGACATTACTGCCTTATTGACAATGGTTCCAGCCTCAGCCAATTGGTTTTCAGTGATCGACCTGAAGAATGCCTTCTTCAGCATCCCGATCGCCGAAGAGAGCAGAGACATCTTCGGCTTCAATTTAGGAGGTCGAAGCTTCCGCTTCAGACGCGCTCCCCAGGGCTACTGCGAGAGTCCATCAATATTCAGTTAGGCTCTGAAAACGCAACTAGATACGATTGTTCTACCTGGTGGCGCGACTCTGATTCAGTATGTAGACGATTTACTGATCGCTGCAGACACTGAAGAGATTTGCAAGCAAGCCACGTTGTCCTTGTTGCGCCATTTATGTGACATGAAGCACAAGGTCTCGCTTTCCAAATTACAATTTTGCCGACAAGAAGTAACCTACTTAGGTCACATCTTATCGAAGGAGGGAAGGAGACTGACCCCAGAAAGAATACAGGCAATTGCAGAATTGAGTGTCCCAAGGACACAAAGAGAAGTGCGTGCCTTCTTGGGCATTACATCATACTGTAGACAATGGATACCGAATTTCTCACTGTTGGCCAAGCCCTTGCTGGCATTAATGCGTAAAGATACACCCAATCCTTTGCCTTGGTCTGAAGATTGTCAGGCGATTTTCCATGAGTTGCGTGAGGCATTATGTTCGGCTCCTGTGTTGGGCAATCCCGACTACAGCAAGCCGTTTACATTATACGTCCATGAGAAGGAAGGTTGCGCATTATCGGTCTTGACACAGCACTTTGAGGACAAACAACGCCCATGTGCATACTTCTCCGCGACTCTAGATCCCGTAGCTAAGGCATTACCGAGTTGTTTGAGGGCCACTGCCGCAGCGGCTGTCTGTATTCGACAGTCGGCTGGGTTAGTCATGAATAATACTCTGACCGTTATGGTCCCACATGCAGTAGATATCCTACTGAACAGGACGAAAACACAGCACCTAACTAGTGCTCGACTGTCCAGCTACGAATTGACCCTGTTAGCAAGCCACATTCACATAAAGAGGTGTGATACACTCAACCCCACTACGTTACTACCCATTCCACCAGCAGAGACGGATAAGGTCGACAAACATGATTGCTGCTTTAGGACAGAGGAAGAGACCAAAGGGAGAGTAGACTTGCAGGACACTCCCTTCCCTGAATGTAATGATAATTTATGGGTTGATGGTTCATGTTTCAAGTTGCCAAATGGTGATACGACTGCAGCATATGCCGTGACAACATTACACACGATTGTAGAGACAGCTCGTATCCCCCACAATTCTGCACAAGCAGCAGAGTTAGTCGCACTCACAAGAGCGTGCGTGTTGGCGAAAGGAAAACGAGTGAATGTGTACACTGATAGTCAGTACGCCTTCGGCGTCGCCCACAGTTTTGGAAGATTGTGGCGTGAACGTGGGTTCCTGACGTCGCATGGTGCAAAGAGTCAACACGGCCAGCTAGTACACGACCTTCTCGAGTCACTGACCTTGCCCCTACAGGTTGCGATTGTGAAATGTAGCGCGCATAAGAAAATCCGAGATGATGTTGGTCGAGGGAATGCATTTGCCGATGAGGTCGCGAAAGAGACTGCAAGGAACACAATGAGTCGGATGTATGTAGTAGGTCCTGCTAGATGGACCCCTGATGTGGGTATGTGTGAAGACACCATTGAAAGTATAAAGTCTATACAAGCTGATGCTACCGAGAAAGAAGTGAATGAATGGAGAGAAAGCAAGGGAAGGTTAGACGCGAATGGTTGTTGGGTCGAACTGTCAGAACATCAGCGATGGTTGTTACCTAACGCCTATGTACTCGCAGTGGTAACGATGGCCCATGGAATGGCACACATCAGTGTGAAAGGAATATGTAAGCTGTTGGCCCCAGTATGGCAGAATAGTGGTATCCCAAAATGTGCCGAGAATCTGGTCAGAAACTGTATGGTGTGTTTGAAACACAATCCCGGTAGGGGAACCCCAACCCCAGCTGGTCATTTCGCCCCTCCAACATACCCGTTCGAGGTCTTGCAACTCGATTTCATTCACATGGAGAGGTGCAATAACCTGAAATATGTCCTTGTTGTCGTTTGCGCCTTCTCCAGGTGGGTGGAAGCGTACCCCCTTAAGATCAACACTGCATTGTCAACTGTCAAAGCCCTTGTCAAGGAATTCTTCCCTAGATTCGGGATGCCTAGGATTGTCTGGAGTGATAACGGAAGTGAATTTGTGGGACGAGTGATGAAGAGAGTGTGTGAGTGTCTAGGCATCCGCCAAAAGTTCCATGCTGCAAATCATCCCCAATCGACAGGATTAGTAGAGTGCTATAATTGCATGTTAAAATTGAAACTGGCCAAGATCCAAGCCAGCACAGGCCTCAAGTGGCCAGATGCCCTGCCTTTAGCACTCCTTTCTACCAGGATGATCATCCATTCTAGACTGGGACTTAGCCCAAACGAGATCGTGTTTGGGCGCCCAGCTAATATATGGGGAGTACCGAGGCCAAGAAAGCTCAATGAGATCGAGTACCCTGTACTGTTTGACTATTTGCACGAATTGACAACTAAACTGCATACTTTACATCAACAGGTCCACAGCTCCTCTCCACCGGCGTCTGACGATCCAGGCCACGCCATCGAGCCCGGCTCCTGGATCCTGATTCGGAATTTCAGACGTAACAAGAACGAGGAGCCTCGCTGGACCGGACCTTTCCAGGTTTTACTGTCTACTCGCTCTGCAGTACGTGTCCACGGAAAGAAACATTGAGTGCACGGCGCCAACTGCAAAAGGGTCCCGTTGCCCCTTCCATACGACCGATGGGTCCAGCAAGGAGTCGCTGACTCAGAGACTGAGGTTGTACCACGTTTTGTCCCCTTCAGCGATGCACGATTAAAAGGAACTGGTACCGACCAAGAGAGTGACTGTATCTTGCAAGGATCTGTGCCCCCGTCGATGCAGTTGGACACTACAGAACCTGAGACATTGTTTGAAGATCACGCCGTGCCTGGAAAGGAACGATATAATCTGAGGCCAAAACCGAGGAACTGACTTAACAGAATTTGTGCGATTTCCCCCCCTCTTCCCATGAACTATTTTTGATTCCACAGCTCTCTCGCCCAGGGAACTAGCTCATTTTTGATTTTCGAACCGCCATCCGGTTCTGCTGCTAAGGCCGCGGTTGAAGTCTGAGGAGTGCAGCCGGGGACGCCTAGGTCAACGGTTCTGGTCAGTCTGAGGGAATTACCCCGGACTGGACAGAGCGCACATCTTGGCAGAAGCAACCTCCCACCACGGGCAGCAACCAGAGGATGGAGTTTGCAGGGGTTGAGAGACCTGCTAGACACATGACCTTTGAAAAGAAAATATGTACTATAATGGCAAGAAGACGAACTCTAGTGTTAAGCATCTTAATGATGTGTAGTATAATAATGTTTTTGACTGGCTTTGCTCTGTCCATTTTTCGAGTTCCATTCATACACAACACACAACTCGCACCTTCTCCCACTGATCACACACACTCCTTTCACCCTCTACCTGAACACGAGTCTGCCAGAAGACTGGAATTCGCAAATAACTCCTTTGTCCAGCTCCTACACCAGCACCAGTCTATTATGAACACATCGAACTGTTGGATTTGCGGACTCATGCCACACACTGCAGATAAGGGCATCCCTTACTTTGTCCTGCCATTCAGTTATTTCGGTTCCCTGTGAGCTTTCCAGACTATGTTCCTGTATTCCCTTGAACCCTACGTTCGAGGGGAGAACTCAAACAATAAGGCACTAGTGGCAGGGATCCGAAATATGAGTAGAGATAGTGACACGGTTAGAGCAACTCCCAAAGATGAGTTTACCCCATACAGCAGGTGGAACATCACCAAGTATGGGATTTCCTTAAGTGAGAGCCAGAAATCAAAGAAATCCTCCCCAGTCTGGATAGTACCCCACCGAGGTCACTTATGTCTGCAAGGTATTGGCAGGGATCCCAAAGCGCAGTTGGGGAAGAGCATATGTACGGAGACGTATGTGTTTGCCTCCCGAACTTCCCCTCCATTCTTGGCGGCTAAAGGCACCTATTTCGTCTGCCATGACAAAGCCTACACATGGTTGCCCCCTGACTTCTCGGGCACATGTTTCATCTCGTTTCTGCTGCCACCCACCTACACGGCCGGGGCAGATTACCATCGGACAAGGATAGTTAGGGGTGTCGTGAGTCAAGACGACACCGCGGGTCAGGAGTTTGGAGACTTCGCAAAGGGTTTTCTGCCATTTTGGGGGCCCATGGTGAACAGCAGGAACATTCGACAACTGACAAGAATAGTTGAAGCCGCCGTGACTGAAACGGCCGGTGCCCTTAGCAACTTAACAGCTGAGCTTCAGTCGGATCGACTTATGACCCTTCAGAACCGGGTTGCCCTAGATGTCATAGTTGCAGACCGTGGTGGTGTATGTAGAGTGATCCAATCTAGTTGCTGCATTTTCATCCCCGATAATGCTCCGACGGTATACCAGGCCATCTCCAAATTACACAAAATCTCCGACTCCCTTCACATGGAGAAGGGAGACTGGTCTCTGCTAGGGTGGTTCTGGGAACTGATCTCTGCCTGGGGGTGGAAAACTCTGATCTTCATTGGGATGATCTTAGCCGTTCTGTTTATGTTCTGCCTGTTTGTGCAGTGCGCTCCTGCAATATGTGGCCTCTGCGCCACTTCATGTGTAAGGAAGCCCGTGTCAAGGGACGAACTGAGCAACAGAATGATGCTACAGCAGCATCTCCGTGAATTCATCAATACAGATTTGGACTCAGATTAGTGTGAGTTATTGCCTAATATGAGGGCAAAAGGAGGGCCTGTGGTACTGCAAATCTGGACCCCGCTGTTTTACAGATATCGAGGTCCAACACTTGTGTCATAAAATATCGTCGTACCATGACGAATTTGGTATCTACGAACCGGTAATGATCAGGACATTATCCCTATGTATTTGCGTCACGATTGAGTGATGCTAACACCCTTAAATCATAGTTTCCGTCCCGAACCCTCGGACTCCATTTTGTAAACGGCATCCATCTTATGGCTTGCCCTCATATAAGTCAATTGATTAAAGCCGAGCTTGATCCAAAAGGACACGTCCTCTGTAGCTGACTTCCCCATGACCTGGCCGAAGCTGCCTCCACTGCTTCCAGCCAAGCCTGTTTGGGCAGCTCCTCGCCCAGTGGCCGAGCAAGATATCATCAAGGCACAACATGTCATAAACCATCCACTACATACAGACCCTGTTTCCCGTACGCATACACCTGTCGATGATTCTTGTTTACAACCCGTTTTATGATGGGAGGGTGCCCGACTTTATTGGTGTTTCATCGATATCTGATGGGAGTTCTGGATCTGGCGGGGTAATCCATCACCAACTGGACATCTAAAATATGTGCTGACCAGCATGACTTCGCTCTTTGTATTATTGTGGAAATATTTGTATAGCCATATCATAAACTCAAGAATTCTTGCCTACAGCTATTATTTATGTATATAAGGAGAAGGCTGGTTCTGTAAAAACGAACAGTTTCCTGAGAACTTACGGCCCGTGTTGTCGTACTTCTAGGACGCATGTTACTTGGTTGCAGCCAATAAAACTCGATCACTGACTTCAACTAGAAGACTCTGTGTTTCTGTAAGTCCAGAACAGGGAGAACTCAGAGGTCTTCGGGTGTGATCCCCTGGCACCACCGGGTCTCTAAAAACCCGGCACCTCACGCTCCCCATGGGGAGAGAGATTTCCAGCCCAAGTATGTCTTCACATCCAAGGCTGAGGTTTTTAATTTTCCCTATCAGGGAGTTTTTCACCCATATCAACAGGCCCCCTACAGGAGGCCCATTGGTCCCTTCTTTGCCTTGACACTAAAGGTAGTAAAGTCCATTTTATACACTTTCTCTACTGCCCAGGTCTCCTGTAATAAACATATGTGGTATTTATCAATAAAACTGCACCAGTCAGGATCATTAAGCTTTTAATTGATACCAGCCACATTCCAAGACACAATTGTTAAATCACTAGCATTTACAATATTTATCGCAGGGTCGCTGTTGTTAAGTTGTTTTCCCCCATCTTCGGGATACATATTAGGCTTGCCGGTTGTACTAGAACAATTTTATTTTTCCTTTACCCGTTCAATTGGTTGTGCCCCATTTGTTACAATAAGTCCCTTACCTTCACCCAACAGCTGTCTAGGAACTCCATTGAGTCAATCTAGATCATCTAAATTTGAGAGTGGCTGGTATCTGTTTCTGAGTACAAAAGCCCTGGGACCTCTGTTAGTGACTTCATTCAAGGGGACATGCCTACTCGTCATCGGTGCCCCCTCCTTTGGTGCTAAATTCCTATAAAAGTAGGCCATTGGCAAAAGTTTGGGGCCTTGCCCTGAGCTTTGATCTGCTAGTACCAAACCCCGGTCAGCCAGCCACTTTGCTAGCGAGCGGGATCTACAACTAATTACAATGCAATCCCACTTGTATTTCTTAGACATAGGGCCAACCCACCCCAGCCTTCTTACAGACAAAATGTCTTCAAAATAAACATTTGATAGATCCACATTTTGAGCCAGCCAATGGCATACCTTGTTCTTAAGCCCCACTTGGGATTCCTTGTGGATTTCTGTAAGTGGTGAATTATCAGTTAGCACTACTACATACAGGGAACATTCAGGTGGGAGGTGCAGTGTAATTTTATCGCCACCTCCTAACTAGACGGGATTTTAGGTTGGCTAACGGGGGTTTTCCTACTGGTGCAATACTTTCCTGCGGGAACCCACGCTCAGTTTTTAAGCGCCTCCAGGCGCTTTAGGATGACGCGCTACACAGCGCTAGGAGCTGGAGGCTGCTGGACGTTGTGGTCCACCCCTGGACCTGGCCTTACAGCACAGTTGAGAGTGCTCCTCCTCACCTTCCTTGCAGGACCCGCGCTGCGGGAACCCGCGCTCGGTTTTGAAGCGCCTCCAGGCGCTTTAGGATGACGCGCTACACAGCGCTAGGAGCTGGAGACTGCTGGACATTGTGGTCCACCCCTGGACCTGGCCTTACAGCACAGTTGAGAGTGCTCCTCCTCGCCTTCCTTGCAGGACCTTTGAGGTGTTCCTCCTTATGTGATGAGGATATGCCATCCAAGAAGATATGTTTTAATCCTTGCAGAGCCAGTCACAGGCAGATGTCGCTGACGGACCCTCAACTCATCTGTCTATGGGGCCTGGAGCATTACCGCTATACAAAGTCGCGCTCCGATTATGGGGCCATGAACCTAAAGGCTTTGAGTGGGCGGTCCCTGAAGCTCATGGTGTCCCGGCATGCGACTCAATGAAAATTTAGGTCATGGTCGAGAGGTAGGTCCCAAGATAGTTTGAGAAGCCTGAAGTCCTCATCACCCCACACCAAATCCTCAGGACATTAAGGTAGAAGGCAAAAAGAGAAAAGTAAGAAGTCGAAATGCTCTTAGAATTCTCCTCGTCCATCGGCCACCGCGATGAGGGAGCATTGCATTCGAGACCTGTTTCCTTGGAGCCTGAGCTACTCAGCGCCTGCCAGATTTTCCAGGAGTCGTTGCGACCCCCGCACAACTAGCTTATATACCGCAGTTGGGTCAGCTACAGACCTCTCTCCCTTCCTCAACCAGAGCTGAGACAGTAGTGACAAATGTGTTATTCCTGGAATGAGATGGCCATTTGGGGGAGGAGGACATCAGAGAAATCTGGTCTCCCGCTTAATCTGGACTCCACATCCACCTGCTGGAGCTACGTGCAATCTGGCTGACATTGAAAACCTTTCTACCCTTCATCAAGGGAAAGCTATTGCAGGTGTTAACGGACAACACCACAGCCATGTGGTACTGCAACAAAAAGAATGGAGTGGGATCATTGACCTTTTGTCAAGAGGGCCTGCTGTATGAAGCTGGCTTTTTATGTAGTAGTGCCAATGTAAAGGCACACCATGCAGAACGTCCAGACTGTTATGATTCGCAATGTACCCTAATATAGGTCTGGGTAGTCTCCTAACCTTTCACCTACGTTTATTGTACCATTGCACTACATAACGGTTTTGGTGCTGAAAACTAGCCTCATTTATTATGCATGAGGATTCTCAGAATCACAGCAAGATTACGATCTTCTGCATAATAACTGTCCATAAGGTTCATCACTAGTGTCATTCTTGGCCGATATGACACAGCAAGGTAGAACACCTTAGGGTACCTTTTAGGCATATAAACACAATCTTTGCTGGGGTAGGCAGAGGAGAAACACTTCAATGCTGACACGCTGACACTAGACACTAAAGTCCCTGCATACAGATAGTCCAGCAAGCATTGGTTTGACATCCCTCGCGAGGTGGCCATATCAAGACCAAGAAGGGGTCCTTCATTTTCTTACTTCAGGTAATGGGGTTGGCTCTTTCCTAGGGCGATTCTTGGACATACACCTACATGCATCCTAGGTACATTAGATACATCTAGTTAGGGTTAGGTTAGCATCAAGGAGTACGCATTCCATTTGGCATGTATCTATATACCTACTTAACTCCATTGTTTTAGCACTATGGTAGAATTCCATCATCTATTTACTTTATTGGTGCTTATAACCGTTCATATCCATTTCTGTCTTATGGTCATTGCAGCACACACATTTTACACTAGAATGACGCTGGATCAATCAATGCTTATTGGAGACCCTCATTGTGAGAGGTTAGCCTGGTATATGATGCCCACTAGTTCTAGTGGGCACCTTGCACCAGTCTAATCGACCCTTATTGATGGTAGGTTATAAAGTCAACCTTACAGAAAGCTATCCTTAGTGGTAGCTGTGGAGAGCAGCCTTCAGGCTAAGACTTGGAGACGAGTTAAGCAAGGTTGTTTTACCATTTATAATCTCTTGAGTACCAAGTGAAAGCACACCAATCATGGTATATATCAAATATATATGTATTTATTCTAAACACAACCCCTCTGCACTCGATATGAGGTCAGAGGTAAAAGTACAATACAAGGTACTTACTTAGCATACGTTTTGCCCTGGGGCCTCACAAACCATATACTAAAATAGTGGTATAAGAACCACATGAGGAATAGAAAGCAGGCCTGGGGCCTGTGGAATCGCTTGGGCTACTCAGACCAACCAAAGGTTAGGATGTAGGAGGCCCATGGGAGACGTGTGCAGTGTCTTAACACAGCTGCGGGTTACCATTGACTTTCTATGGGAAACGAGCAAGTTACAATTTTAAAGATTAAGGGTACAAGGAGGTGAACTGCGATGGAACCCTTTTAGACTAGGACACTTGGAGAGTCAATACCCACGGGAGCACCGGAGTAATCGTGTTACCTCAACCAGGGAAGCCGGGTGCATAGGTGTCTTTTCGTGTCGGGTTTCGTTGTTGATTCCAATGGAGAGCTGTGAAGTGCTGCTGCGACCAGAGAAAAAGTGTCCGGGTGGATCGGAGATGTGAAGAACCTGAGAGCAGAGGAGACAGAGTCTGGGCCACTAGCCAGTGAACAGGGTGGCGATAGAAAGATGCCACCAGATGTCGGGTGATTTCAGGTGAAAAGGTGAAGCTTGTCTCTTCAGCCACGAGGTCCAGGAGGTTTTGACGATTACTAGGAGCTGGATTCGAGCTGTACCACGAAGGATCTAGTTGACTTCGGTGTCGGTATCCAGATTGGACCCAACAAGCCTTGGCAAACAAAACCCCCACAGGATGTCGAGATTGGCTTTGGTGCAGACCAGCAATGTCTGTGGAAATTCTCCTTTGCAGGGACGCTGGAGCAAGCCTGGAGAAACCAGGAAAGGAAGTTAAATCAAAGATTGTACTTCTTGGGGGCTCACTAGCTAACGGACTAGACACTGCGTGGATGCGTCGAACGGAAATGTACAAAGTGGGCCCACGGGACACTCGTGGAGTGTGGGCCTCTGAGCTTCGGTGCAGAAGGTGCACAACTTCGGGATACCTTGGGAAGTCGATGCAGCTAGCAAAATGCAGGATGTCCAGGAGTTTCGGTCCCACGTCTCTCGTGTCCACCACAGGGTCTCAGCTATGCTGTGAGGGAAGGTCGGAGTCAGGGATGTCTGGAAGTCCGTGTCCTGTGTCGCAGATTCTTCAGGGTCCGGCAGGAGCCTCGAAAATGCAGACCGGCAAAGATGCTGTTGGTGCCTGTTTGAACAGGTTGGTCACTCCTTGAGCACAAGGGAGATTTCTTCCGTCTTCCAGTCGAAATGGAATGTCGAAGGTCCAGGATATATGTTGCAGAGTTTCGTCCAGGGTAATCTAAAGTCCTAGAGACTGGGGTTCTATACTTATAGTAAGTTTAGGGGTTGGACTAACTCTAAGGTCCCTCCTATGGGTGGACCTGGGGAGGGGGTGGTTACACCCCTTCCCCTTTGTCCAGCTTCACGCCGGGGCTGAGCGCCCCAGCAACCGATTTAAACTGGGAAATGCATGGAGCACCTTGTGTGCCCCAGGCAGTGTCTAGAAAGCATTCACTGAATGCAGCCCTCCCTGCCCCAGTACACTAAGAGCCTGTCTGGAGAGGTGCCAGCACCTCCCTGGACAAGAAACCTATTGTCCAGGCCTCCCCCTGCCGGAGTTTCATCCAGCAGAAGGAGGGCAGACTCGTGTCTGAGGCAGCAGCATCCATTCTGTGATGCTGAGGCTCTGTTTAACTTTAACCGGGTAAACCAGTAACTACATGTCTTCTCCCTCTAGAAGGGTGGAAGGCTACCCCTGCCGCCAGGACTAGAGGGGGGGGGTAGTATTCCAAAGTGTTTGACACCTTATACAACATGTTTTGATAAAGCCAAACCAAAGTTAGCATTAACCGTGAGGATTATAATGCACTTAAGAGTACATGGTATGGCTATATCATAGAACAGCTATAAGGAGATGGTTCCGAAAGCTGCAGAGGGGCTCAGCTCATGCTAGGGCACCCTCTCACATAAAACAAAGCACTCTACCTCCAGGATTGTTGAGGTCTGCCTTAGGAGTGGCTTATAGGTGTACGTGTCTATATATGGATATGGATATGGATATAGATATAGGTATACTATATCTAGGTAAAGGGTGGTTACACCACCTTACCCAGGCTGTAAGAACAGACCTGTGGTGTCAGTTTGGAAGCCAAACCAGGGGTGGCACAACACATGCTGCTGCCCCTGGTAGGCCTAGGGTGCACCTATGGCCTGGGTACCTATGGTACACTATACAGGGGCTCACAAGGATGACCCAGTAACCAACCTGGTATGTACCTAAAGTACATGGTATGAATTTAGAGAGAGAACAGCTGGGCTGTGGGCCTGATTAGTAGGTCCACAGCCACACTAAAGTTGAAAAACCAGAGAATCACAGCACAAAATGTGGGGGTAACCATAGGAAGCAGACCCTACTCTCCTACACCCCCCCCCCAAACGCAGGGACATTAAACTAACCTTGACCAGTTGAGTATTCATGTTCTAAGTGGAAATACCTGCAGAGTCCATCTGCATTGGCATGGTTACTCCCAGGTCTATGTTCCACTGTATAGTCCATTCCCTGTAGGGAAATGGACCACCTGAGCAGTTTGGGATTTTCACCCTTTATCTGTTTTAGCCACAAGAGGGGCTGATGGTCTGTCTGAACTGTGAAGTGAGTACCAAACAAGTATGGCCTCAGCTTCTTCAGGGCCCAAACCACAGCAAAGGCCTCCCTCTCAATAGTTGACCAACATTTCTCTCTAGGGGTCAGCCTTCTGCTAATAAAAGTTACTGGCTGGTCCTGACCTCCTTCATTTAATTGTGATAGCACAGCCCTTACCCCCAACTCAGAAGCATCAGTGTGAAAAATGAATTATTTGGAGTAGTAGTTAGGACTTTGCAGAATGGGTGCAGTGCACATGGCCTGCTTCAGGTCATCAAATGCCTTTTGACAGCTGACTGTCCACTGAACTTTCTTAGGCATTCTTTTAGAAGTTAAGTCATTCAAGAGATCAAAATTGAACCATACCCTTGACAAATCTCCTATAGTATATAGTCAGACCCAAGAAAGCTCTGACCTGAGTCTGGGTGGTTGGAGCAACCCAGTCCATTATGGTCTGGATTTTTCTCTGCAATGGTTGAACCTGGCCTCCACCTACAAGGTGGCCCAGGTACACAACCTGACTCTGCCCTATCTGGCATTTGGTAGCTTTGATAGTTAGGCCTGCTCTCTGCAGGGCCTCCAAAACATTTTTCAGGTGGATCAGGTGATCTTCCCAGGTGGAACTAAAGACAGCAATATCATCAAGATAAGTTGCACAGTAGTCATCCAGGCCTGAGAGGACTTTGTTCGCAATGTGGCAGGTGCATTTTTCAGACCAAAGGGTATCACCACAAATTGATAATGACCACTAGGGGTTGGAAACACTGTCTTTGGCTTGGCCTCATCAGCTAACCTGATTTGCCAGTAGCCAGCTGTCAGATCAAATGTGCTCAGATATTTGGCAGAGGCCAACTTATCTATGAACTCATCTGCTCTGGGTATTGGATGAGCATCTGTCTTAGTGACAGCATTGAGACCTCTGTAGTCCACACAAAACCTCATCTCTCTCCTGCCACCTTGGCTGTGAGGTTTTGGCACCAGGACTACTGGACTAGCCCAAGGGCTATCTGAAGGTTCAATAACTCCCAATTCCAACATTTTCTGGACTTCTGTCCTGATACAGTCCCTGAAATGATCAGGTTAACATACATACTGTCCCCAGTGTCCACTTCATGAGTGCACCAGGTAGTCTGACTTGGAGTCAGTGAAAACATGTCTGTATGCCTGCAGAACTTGTCGGCAGTCACTCTGCTTCTGGTCAGTGAGGCTGCCTGCCAAGGCTACACAATCAATTGAACCATCATCAGGGTTCTGAGAGAGCAGGTCTGGGAGAGGGTCACCCTTTTCCTCTTGTTCTTCATCAGTAGCATGAGCAAGCCCATGTCTGACCTGTCAACGTATGGTTTCAGCCTGTTAACATGGAGTACCTGCAGGGGGCTCCTGGGAGTTCCAGGATCAACTCAATAGGTTACCTCTCCCTTCTATTCAACAATAGTGTGGGCTCCACTCCATTTGTCTTGGAGAGCTGCTGGGGCCACAGGCTCCAGCAACCACACTTTTTGTCCTGGCTGGTAAACAGTCAGTACAGCCTTTTGGTCATGCCATGCCTTTTGCAATTCCTGACTGGCCTCAAGGTTTTTGGATGCCTTTTTCATGACTTCAGCCATCCTGGAGCGGAGACCAAGTACATAGTCCACAATGTCTTGTTTGAGAGGTAACTCCCATCCTTCTTTCACCAGACAAAGGGGTCCTCTTACAGGATGCCCAAACAGACGTTCAAAGGCCTGTAGCCAACCCCCTTCTGAGGAACCTCTCTGTAAGCAAACAAAAGGCAGGGTAGCAGGATATCCCATCTCTGGCTGAGCTTTTCTGGGAGACCCTTAATCATACCCTTTAAGGTCTTGTTGAACCTTTCAACTAGACCATTACACTGTGGGTGATAGGGTGTGGTAAACTTATAGTTCACTCCACACTCCTTCCACATTGCAGTCAAGTAACTAGACATGAAGTTTGCACCTCTATCTGATACAACCTCCTTAGGGAAACCCACTCTTGAGAAAACTCCCAAAGGGCTCTTGCCACAACAGGGGCTGTAGTGGTCCTAAGGGGACTAGCTTCTGGGTATCTGGTGGCATGATCCACTACCACCAGAATAAACCTGTGCCCAGTGGCTGTTTGGGGATCCATTGGTTCAACAATGTCAATCCCAGCTCTTTCAAAGGGAACCCCCACCACAGGTAGTGGTATTAGGGGGGCCTTTGTAGTGCTACCTGCTTTGCCACTGGTTTGGCAGGTTACGCAGGAGTGACAAAACTCCTTGGTGTCTTCTGACATGTGGGGCAGGATGTATGACGTTACAACGCATACTTTTACAATGCATACCTTTACAACACACTTTTACAACACAACATCCATTACAAGGCATTCCATTAAGCCGCATGCCATTACAGCGAATTTTTAAAAACTACCTTTACAACGCATTCCATTACAATGCATACTACCTTTACAACGCATACCATTACAACATATAACATTACCTTTCATGTATGGTAAGTATTGGATAGTGTAGGGGTAAAAATTACTATTTTAACTCCAGGGGGGTGTAACAGTAGGGTAAGTGTTGGATAGTGTAGGGGTAAAAATTACTATTTTAACTCCAGGGGGGTGCAACAGTAGGGTAAGTGTTGGATAATGTAGGGTGTAAAAATTACTATTCTAACTCCAGGGGGTGCAACAGTAGGGTAAATGTTTGATAGTGTAAGGGTAGTATGCGTTGTAATGTTATGTGTTGTAATGGTATGTGTTGTAATGACATGGGTTGTAGTGGTATGCGTTGTAGTGTCATGCGTTGTAATGGTTGCGTTGTAATGGCATGCGTTGTAGTGGTATGCTTTGTAGTGTCATGCGTTGTAATGGTTGGGTTGTAAAAGTTTCACTGTAATGGTAGTGCGTTGTAAAAGCTGAGTTGTAAAGGTTGTTTCCCTGTGGGGCCAGTGAAAATGTGGAACAAGCCTGTCCCAAGTTTTATTCTGGCCAAGATGTCCTGCAAGGGGAATATCATGGGCTAGTGTCAAAAGGAAGCCCCTGAATGCCAAAGGAATGACCAACTTCCTGGAAGCACCAGGCTTGGGGTCTCTACCCTCTGAATACAGGAGCCCTTCATCCCAGTAAACTTTATGGGTTCCACTAGCATTCCCTGCAGCCTCAGCAGCAGCTTGCTATCTGAGGGGTTCAAGAGAAGGGCAGTCCAACTGTGCCTGCCTCAGATCTGCCCTGGAAGGTCACCCTGTCCCAAGAAACTCAACCTGATCAGGTTCAAGCTCTTCTAAGACAGTTCCTTCTTCAGGCTCACAATCAGCTTCCTCAGAAGGCTGATCCTCATTCTGAGGCAGGGGGAAGGCACATTTAACCCTACTGCTCCTTTTCCTGGTAGGCAACTAGTCCATTATTCCAGAATCCAGTGCCTGTTCAGTGTTGCAATTTTTGACCTGTGACCTAGTCACAGCCAGAACATGTGCTGAGATACCTAACATTTCTGCATGTGTCCTAAACTCCACTTCAGACCAGGCTGAAGTCTCTAGTCATTGCCAAGCAAACATTCTACAGGGAGGTCTAAGCTAACAACAACCTTCTTAAGGCCAGTTAACCCTCCCCAGGAGAAATTAACAACTGCCATACTGTGTGTGGTAGTGACATTGCTAGCATTGGTCACTAGGTAAGTTTCACCTAGTATGATCTGTCCAGGGTCCACAAAGTCAGGTATCACCATGGTGACACTAGCCCCTGTGTCCCTGTAGGCCTGAGCCTCTTTTTCATTGACTAAAGGAGTTTGTCTGTACTTGCCCAATTTATTGGGACTCACAGGGAAGAACATATCCATGCCTACATCACAGATCAAAACAGCTTGAGGCCAGAGTCCATCTCAGTTCCCAGGGTTAACCTTACTACACCCTTCTGTTTAGAACCACTGTGAAATGTTGGCCTGGTATATGATGTTCACTATTCTAGTGAGCACCTTGCACCAGTCCAAAAAACCCTTTTGGTGATGGTTGTAAAGTCAACCTTATAGACCAGATATCCTAGTGGTAGCATGGACAAAGCCGTGTTAGGCTAAACTCAAGAGGGC
Organism: Lissotriton vulgaris; assembly: GCF_964263255.1. NCBI lineage: Eukaryota > Metazoa > Chordata > Amphibia > Caudata > Salamandridae > Lissotriton > Lissotriton vulgaris. The sequence continues at coordinate 1,080,343,527 of NC_141691.1, read as the reverse complement.
ATGTGAAGCCAGCTGTTTTACCATATGTAACCCCTTTACTACCAAGTGAAAGGACACCACACAGGTTGTACATCAAAATATATATGTATTTATTTCAAACACAATCCTCTGAACTCTTTATGAGGTCAGAGGCACCAGCACATAACAAGATACTTAATCAAAATACAATAAGTTGCACAAAATACAGTAATGCCCTAGGGGCACTTCGAACCATATACTAAAATAGTGGTATAAGAACCACGTCACGAACAAAGGAAAGGCCTAGGGCCTGGAGAATAGCTGGGGCTACGCTGTACTACCAAAGGATAGGGAGCAGGAGGTCCATGGGATGCGTGTGCAGTGTCTTTACACACACGCGAGTTACCATAGAGTTAGAATGGGAAAGGAAGAAATGGAAACTAGTTATTTTAGGTCACTTTCAGATGGACAAGGAGAAAGCTACTTGAAAGTTAGACACTAGGATAGTAAATACCCACAGGAGCACAGAAGTACTCGCGTTACCTCACCCACAGGAAGCGGGTGCATAGGTGTCAAAGTGTGTCGGGTTTCGTCGCTGAATCCTATGGAGCGTTGAAGAAAGATGCTGCAGGCGACCAGGAGGGAAGAGTTCGGGTGGATCCAAGGGCGGATCGAGGATGAAGAGTACCTGAAAGCAGAGGGGACAGAGTCTGGGTCACTAGCCAGTGACCAGGAAGGAACCAGGAAGGAATCAGTCGATGTTGGGAAGCAATCAGGTGATGTCGTGAAGCTTGTCTCTGCAGCCACGTGGACAGGAGGTGTCGACGACAACCAGGAGCTGGATACGGACTGTCCCACGAAGGCTCTCGCTGTCGGCAGTGTCGGCTTCCGGATTGAAGTCAACAAGCCTTGGCAAAGGCAACCCACGCAGGAATCGAAGATGGCTTACGGATCAGACCAGCAAGGTCTGATGGGCTTCTCCTTTTCAGGGAAGCAGGGGCCAGTCTGGAGCAAGCAGACCAGCGGTGTAAATCAAAAGGTTCGTCATCACAGAGGCCACTAGCCAACGGGCAAGTGACCAGACAGACGCGTTGAGTAGAAAAATGCAGAAGGGCCCCACGCAGAACTCGTGGAGTGTGGAGGGCTGATCTTCGGTGCAGATGGTGCTCGGGGCTAGGGCTTCTCAATCCCCAATGCACAACTTCGAGGGTGCCTCAGATGTTGCACAGAAAGCAAGTCTTTGGCTTTCCAAGATGGCCGGTCCCACGTCTCTCGTCGCCTCCACGGGTCTCAGCTCTGCTGTGACTGTGAATCGGGCTGTTGGAAGTCTGGAAGTCCAGGTCTTGTCAGGCTCTGTGATCGGACTCCGGCGGGAGCGTCGACAAAGCAAACCATTGATCGCTTGATGGTGCCTGCTTGCACAGGGTGGTAACTCCTTGACCACAAGGGAGATTCTTCAGTCTTCTATCTTCAAGTAGAACGTCGAAGGTCCAGAGTTTCGTTTCAAGTTTCAGTCAGGATAAATCTAAAGTCTTGGGACTCAGCTCCTACCTATATACCAAATTTAGGGGCTGGATTACCTGCTAGGTCCCTCCTATGGGTGGGACCAGGGAAGGGGGTGGTTACACCCCTTTCCCTTTGTCCAGTTTCACAACAGAGCTGGGGCTGGAGTGCCCCAGCACCGGTTTGAACTGGACTATGCATGGGAAACCTTGTGTGCCCCAGGCAGTGTCTCATTTCATTCAGCCCTCCCTGCTCCAATACACTATGGCCTGTCTGGGGTGGTGCTAGCACCTCCCAAGACAGGAAACCTATTGTCCAAGCCTCCCTCACTGGAAGGACACCCAGCAGCAGGAGGTCAGACTTGTGTCTGTGGCAGCAGCATTCATTTTGTGATGCTGAGGTTCTGGTTAACTTTAACCGGGATTAGTAGGAACAGCATGTCTTCGCCCTCTAGAAGGGTGAAATGCTACCCCCGTCGCCAGAACTGGCGAGGGTGTAGTATTCCAAAGCGTATGACACCTTACACGACATGTTTTGATAAAGCCAAACAAAAGTTAGCATTCGACTGCGAGGATTATAATGCACTTAAGAGTATATGGTATGGCTATATCCTAGAACAGCTATAAGGACATGGTTCCGAAAGTTGCAGACAGGCCCAGTTCATGCTAGAGCCTCATCTCACATAAAACCAAGCACTCTGCCTTCAGGATTGTTAAGGCCTGCCATAGGAGTTACTTATAGATGTATATGTGTCTAGATATAAGGTTAGATATAGGAATACTATACCTAAGCAAGGGGTGATTACACGACCTTGCCCCAGCTGAGTGATCAGCCAGTTGTGTTACTTTGAATGGCCAGCCAGGGGTGGCAAAAGATTTGCTGCAGCCCCTGGTTGGCCTTGGGTGCACCTATGCCCTGGGTACCTATGGTACACTGTACAGGGACTCATAAGAGTGACCCATTTCCCAATTGGTGATGTACCTAAAGTACATGGTGTGAATTTTAGAGAGAGAACAGCAGGGCTGTGGGTCTGATTAGCAGGCCCACAGCCACATTAAGTAGAAAACCAGTGAAGCAAAAAGCAAAAAGTGGGGTGAACATAGGAAAGCAGACCCTACTCTCCTACAATCGATACCTTTGTCAGCAAAGGAGAACAACAGGATAGCAGCCCCCTACTCTTGAGTGACCCTCTGATCTTTGCAGGCCATCTCCAAAGCAGTGATCCATTTATGGGCATCAACCACCTCCTGGTAAGGAGGGACTAACTTGCTCAGGTTCCTATTGTCAAAAGAAGTTTCTCTTATTCTGGGGACACTGTTGCGACCACCATGGGACGCTAGCCCCAATTTTGTCCTAGCCTTCTGGACTTTCAGGGACTATTTGTCAAGGGCAAACTGATCTCTCCTGAACCTGAGACTTTCATTCCCAAGTTTGAGTATTTGGTACTCCCTGTCCAAAGAGCTGTCCCTCTTACTAAAGATGGAGGTCCATGTGGAATTTCCAGAAGCATTGGACTCTCAAGAGTAGGATCTAGACCTCTCTGGTCTACTCTGGACCCTCCCAGGAGGAACACAGGGTATGTTCTCTGTGTCATCTGTACTATTTCCTGAGAAGTCAGAGTTTGGCAGGTTGGAATCATTTGAGTCCTCCTTCCCAAACTAAGAATTGAGATCATCAGTGAGAACCCCTGATTCTCCCTATTCAGGAGTATTCCCACCCACATTATCATGGTCGTCTGCCTCAACAGGATGACCATCATCCTTATGCAGCAGCTCCAAGAGCTGCTTAATGGTGCTACACAGGGTCCTTAGTTTCTGGAACTTTAGACCACTGTACTTAGCAGACTGGGGTGCACTGGTATCCCCAACTAAAGACATGGTTTGTAGGTGTAGTGAGGTGTTGCACCTACCTATCCTAGTGGAAACGAAACTATCTAAGGTTGGAGAAAGGGTTGTGCTAGACCCTTCAACTACCCAACCCTAAGTTCAGTAGAACTTACATATTCCAAGCTGTATTATATGTGCCTAATATTAGTGATGGTTTTTTAATTAATTCACACCAAGATTATCTGCTAAAACAATGCAGGCTTGAATCCCAACCACTGCACACCAATGTGAGAAGCTGGCTTGGTGCATGGTGCACACTTATGTAAGTGGGCACCCTGCACCAATCCAGACATCCCTTATGGTGATTTTAGCGGACATTGACAACCTTAGAAAGCTCTCTAAGTGGTAGCTGTGGAAAGCAGCCGTCAGGCTTTAGACAGAAGGAGTGTAAAGCAGCTTGTTTTACCAGGAGCATAATCTTATTGGTATAGATTAAGTGAAAAAGAACCACACAATGCATTCATAAAAATATGTATTTATTGTAAGACACTCACTAACAAATACAGATATCTCCTAGCTGGTTATATACACAATGCACATAATACTTTTCAATAGAAATGGGTAAGTAGCACGAAATACACAGTGGTCACCAGGGAGAGACGGCAACTATATACTACAATAGTGGTATGCTAAGTCCCGGTTGCAATTTTAAAGAAGGAGGACCCTTCCCAGTGGACCCTGAAGAAACCCAGTGGAAGACGAAGTTGGAGAGCCACCCACCCGTGGATACCCTAGGAACCAGGATACCTACACCAGGGAAGCCGGGTGCATAGGTGTGAAGTGGGGTCAGAAACCACCATCAAACTCAAAGGAGGACTTCAGGAAGATGCCGCTGCTTGAGAAGGTGAAAGTGTCCGGGGGAACTAAAAGGTTGATTTGAGATGTGAATAACCTGCAAGCAGATTGAAGAGAGTCTATGCCACTCAGGAGTGACCAGGCGGCACGGAAGATGAATGCCCACTGATTTTGAGTGTTGCAGGAGAGAAGACGGTGATCTTGAAACTGCAGCTGTGTGGACCAGGCGATGCTGTATAAGACCAGGAGCTGTATACGAGCTGTCCCACGTTGGATTTAGAGAGTTGAGGGGTTGGTGTCCTGTGGTAGCACCAACAAGTCTTGGCAACTGCAACCACCGCGGAAGTTGAAGAAGGTGCAATGTGGGACCAGCAAGGTCCAGGAAACTCACCCCTAGCAGGTGAGTCAGGGCAGGCCCAAGCAATCAGGGGAGCCCAGGAGCCCAAAGAATTCAAAGATGACCCTCCAGTGGGCCCACAGGTTGGAGGCACTGGAGTCGTGAGAGGACCTTGAGCAGTTCACCAAAAGATGCAGACCCACGGTGCAAGTGATGCTGTGAGGATGAAGATTTTGGTCAATGAAGATGGTTGAAGCCTCTTGGAGCCCGAAGATCTTAGTATAAGGAAGCCAACAAACCTTTGCAACTGCAAGTCGACAAAGAGAACAGGGGTTTGATTCCTGCAGCTCCAACGAGTGATACTGGCCTCAAACTTGGTGAGAGGACAGGGCAGAGAGTCTCCCTCTGACCTACAGTTATTTTACATTGACATTTTTTTCCCCGGGCTGAGTAGACACTTCTTTTTGTATCTGGCTGGTCCTGAAGAAGGTGGCATATCATCCCTGTTCAGCCACCGAAACGCGTCGACTAGAGCCTGATCAAGATCCTGCCTTGTGCAGTTTTTGGATATGGTCTACGGAAACTACTATATCATTCTGTAGTAGACCCTCCCAGATTGATTTGAATGTGTGTTGGGGAGAGTGATTTCGTGGTATGAAAGTGGTTGTGTGAGTTTGTTGAGTGTTTCCTCTCTCGGGGTTATTTGTTGTGTATATTATGTCTTTTGGTGTTCTGTATATATACACTCAGATTTTGAATAATTTATGTATTGTCATTCTATAATGGTGAAAAAAAAGACAAAAAAAATGTTATATATGAAAAAAAGAGAACAAGATGATCAAAATATTTTTGATAAAAGAAATTAAAAAGATATTTTTGTGAACTGGTTTGTGTTCTGAACAGTTCTTGGATGGCTCACATATGAAATTGAAATAATGTCAATGTAAAATAACTGTAGGTCAGAGGGAGACTTTTTGTTTTGATGTTTCTGTATTTCCCCTCTTCTTCCTGACCTTTCATTGCTCTTCCAGAGGGGATCCCCTTTATACTGCGTAGCGAGAGGGCAGGGCAGACCTTGAGGGATGCGAAGAACCACCCCCTGTGTTGCTAAGCCTTTCGGAGTCTGTGGAAGCCGAAGATCAGCAGACCGGTCAGCTTAGTTGCGGTGCTTGCAGACGCAGAGAAGTCACTCTTTCACTTTAAGGGAGAGTCCTCCAGCTGTCTTGGATGCCCACAGGCCTTTAAAGGTTCCTGTATGGAGCACAGGCATGGACGTTGCAGCAGACAAGCAGGGCTACGAGATCAGAAGCAGTAGGAGTCTTCCCAGTTGCAGCCTTGATGACCAGAGCTCAGTCCAGAATACCCAGACGGTTGAAGAAGTGGTGTCTTGAAATGAATCTTGTACCACGACGAATCTAGGGACCCACCCTCAGGTAAGCACTTAAGAACCCTAAGGAAAGGGTTGGGATGATTCAGGGTTACCTCCCAGGGGAGGGGTCGGGCAGTAGGGAAGATACTCCCATGTCCTTTGTCCAGTTTCGTGCCAGAGAGGGAGCTAATGGCTCCCCAAGCTGGGTTGAACTGAATTATGCAAGGAGGGCACCAAATGTGCCCTTCAAGCAGACTGAGTGGCGCTGGTGCTCCCACCCGGCTCCAATACACTAAACCCTCTCTGGGGGGGTGGTCACACCTCCCTGTGACAGGATACCTATTGTTCTGCCTTCCCCTGCTCGAGCTTGGCTCAGCAGCTGGAGGGCAGAATCGTGTCTCTGGTCAGCAGCAGCCATGTTGTGCTGTCCTGGTCTAGAAGAATGGTACCGGGAGCACTGAGGGCCTCCCGGAGGAGCTTTTCAGTGCATGGAATGATACCCCCTGCACCGATTACGGGTATGATTCAAACATGTTTGATACCAAACATGACAGGGTTCGTTACAGCCAGTATAGAGATGGTCTTCGCGTAATGACGCATGGCCACTCTATTTATAGTAATGGCTGGTGCATTTACAGCCCGCGAGAATGGACTCAGAGGGGTGAATTATAGGTGTTAAATGCAGTGACATTAGATATAGGGAAAACTATATCTTTCATAAGTGGTGCTAGCATCAGCTTACAAAGGCTGTAATGGCAGGCCTATAGGTACAGTTTGAGTGGTCCCTCCTAGGAGGCATAATGCATACTTCAGCTCAATCGGCACCCCTGGTGTACCTATGCCCTAGGTACCTCAGTACCATATACTAGGGACAGATAAGGGTACACAACAACAACAAGTGAGGAGGGTCTGAGGGCAAGTTTACCGACCAGCCAGATATACGCCCCTGGCACAATCTATCACAACAATAAATATCTGGGGGTCAAAAGAGAAGAAAAGAAAGTTTGACAGTAGGAACCACTATACCAGACAGTAACAGTGAGAGATAATAGTTGGAAAGTGGTCGAGTCGAGACTCAAGGGTACCAGGAGGGAAATATTGTTCCCATCAGAAGCCACACTGTACCGCCCTTATTATCATCATATGGGATCTCCTTACCCAGGAGGCAAGACGGCCAGTACTGAAGACTGCCTGGAGACGCCGACGGTTAGAGCGGTGCTCCTTTTACCTGCGCTGCAGCCAGGTGGGGTGAAGCTCCTCAGCCTACACGTAAGGTATACGGTTGAGCACGCCTGGATTTTCAGGTGACACCTTTTTAATTCTTTTTCTCGAAAGCAGCAGTGTACTATATATAGGTCCTGAGGAATGCATTAAGAACATCTTACAATATGCTGAAACATGTCGACCACTAATAAGTGCGGTTATTATTTAAAACCTGCACCCACATCTGCTTTTTAACCTTAGGGTTTGGGGGTTATTATTAAAATTCTTTTTACCACCCATTCACCTAATTTTAGTACCCTTCACTTTTTCACTCCAAATCACTATACGCTGCTTTTTTTCATTAGCCACTACCACACTTCTCTGTTCTGCTCTCATACCTCATATTACATCTCGGTCACGGTAATGTTTACCGGCCGTCTTGCCTCCTGGGTAAGGAGATCCCATATGATGATAATAAGGGCGGTACAGTGTGGCTTCTGATGGGAACAATATTTCCCTCCTGGTACCCTTGAGTCTCGACTCGACCACTTTCCAACTATTATCTCTCACTGTTACTGTCTGGTATAGTGGTTCCTACTGTCAAACTTTCTTTTCTTCTCTTTTGACCCCCAGATATTTATTGTTGTGACAGATAAGGGTACACCAGTGTCCAATCTGGGATGTACCTAGGAACTTACCATACAAATTTAAGAAAGAAAGCACAGAGACTGGGGTCCTGATTAGCAGGATCCTAGTCAGACTAGTCAGACACCACATAGCACCACACAAAACGTGGGGGTAACCATATTAGCAGATCTTACTTTCCTACAGTGAGAAATCTGCGGTTAGAGTTATGCAGCAGAAACATGATTGTGACAAGCCAGTAAGTAGGTGGTATTTGCTGTGATGTTTGTTCTTGTGCCAACAAAACAGGATACAGTACAATAAACACAAATAAACAGCAACAGGCAAATATCAACAGAACAAATCATAGCAGCTAATATGGAGGGATCAAAATGGCAAACAAAGATTAAGGCCATATTATTTTGTATGAACAGGAATACTTACATCAAAGTAAGGACCAGCCTGATCCAGTATGAGCTGGGTTGAATCTGGCTTATTTTTGCAATAGGTAACATACATTTGAAACTTGTCCGCCTGTAAAACATACAAACATTCATTTACTTGTTCCCACAATGAGCAACATTTTACACAAAGTAAAACAGCTGCTTTTTGACATGGTATCAGCTGCTGGGGCAGCGCAACGTATCAAATATTAAAGTTTAAAGGCAGAAAAAACTAAATTATTGTACTATACGCACCTGCACATGAAATTCTGATCACTGTATCATCGACAATAAATTAAGTTGAAAGTGAACTGGAATATGGAGCAATCATCTCTGGTTTACAAAACCACACTGAATGAATGAATAAATGAATGAAGGAAGATTTATAGAGCGCATAGTTACCCGGAAGCATCCCAGTGCAACACTGAGACAGGAGGAATCCCAAAACAGCAGTAGTTAGACAAACATTTCGCTTCCACCTCTAATTTGATAGATTTATACTTAACTAGGAAAACTGTTAGCAATACTCAAAGCACATATGGGGGGGTTAACTTTAACATTTTGATGGAAGGTAAGGATTAGGAGTCTAAAAAACAAGTGACTGGCTAACCATAAACATAGGACAGTACCAAGACCTTATTAAGCAGAATAAAACTACTGTATGTTTAAAACAAAGTTTTAAGTAAACAATATGGGAAGCTAAGCACAGTTCTATAATAATTTAGCTGTAGGAACCAGTAGTATATACAATGGCAGTGAAAGACAATAATCAAAAGTGGCAAGCAGGGGTTGTACCATTATCAAACAATCACCCTATTGACCTTTAATGGCCAGAGCTGCAGACTTTAAAACCGGGGAACCAGGTTCGAGTCCCGGCAACAGCTCAACATCATGTGAAGCTGGGCAAATCACTTTACCTCAAGAGCCTAAAAACGAATAATAAAAAAAAATCTGCCCTTGTGTAATGTAACTGGTACCCATGTAATGCCTTTGGGCCGAGTTTGTGCTGGCAAAAACGGCTCCTTGTCAACTGGTAAATTTCCCAGTTACTTGAACACATCCACATTGAACCAATACTGAAGATGAGGGATTTCACCAGGTCCAAACCTGCAGTCTCCATGTCAACTTCTAATAGATTCTTTAAATGCCAACTCATCGAAGAGGCAGCTTTCTCCCAGATCTTAACCTTCATCACACAAAACAGACTACTATCTGGCAGCACCAGAGGCGGCTGGTGAAAATTAGAAGTGGTGTGGCGTAATAACGTATGCCAACAACACAGGCCAGTTAATTCAAGTAGGGCATGAGGATGTAACTTGGGGTTTCCCCTTAGTATTGTTTTCTAACTATTTAGAGGGAAATGGTGCAATTTTACAATACATTTTGCTTTACAAATTAGTTAAAACAAAGATAAGGTTTAAATGACTGCCTTGTCATTGTATTTGCATTTGTATCCTTCTATGACACGTAAAAGGTGAAAAACAGCCTTGAGAGTAATACATTCACATTCTAATCTCAAATTTACAACATAACTAAACTGAGTGATTAGGGCATAATCAATTCATCACCACGTGTCTTCTTTAAAATTTCTGTCAAAATTATGAGCATTCACATACAAACAAAAACACATCGCATCATAAAAACAACAAAAAAAGTTTGCAATTTATTTGAAGGTTATGTATATTCTCAATGGTTACTTTAAGACAGACAAGAGATTAGAAAAAAACTCCATAACATCTGACTTGTGAGAGTGTGCCAATGCTCTATGCCACACAAAGTGGCCAAACGCGCAGCAGCTGTTTGCACAAGTGACCCGCTCCACTCTAAATAGAGAGTACTGTTTTGTGTGTACTACATATTTCAAGCAGATCTGGGGGGCTTGACATTATATACTGGGTAGGATATAATTTCAAACGGATGTGAGCGGGCTGTTATTAGTGTCTCCTTTGTATCCCACAAGAACCCCAAGGCTGTATTTCTGATGGACATACAGTACATAAACAACAAATGCAGAATGTGGTTGCACGTGTTTTGTTAATAATCACCTGTAACCGAGTCGACTTCTTTTGTGATAATACAGAGGGAATTTCACAACCCTACAACCACCAAGTTAGAAGTATTTCTGCAGATACACAAAATGCAATTCTAGGTCAGGACTAGAGGCGAGGATTATGCCTTCTCTCATCACTTTTATTTAAAAGCCGCCATCACAATTTTGAAGACAGCAAGCATTTGCAATGCAATAGGTCTCGCATTAGGAAAGTTTGAGCTATTGGTATTGTAAATGACAAATATTTTATGTATGTGTTGGTTTTGAAAATAGCCAAATTAATAGCTTTGTCATTTACAATGCCAATAGTTTTAACTTTCGCAAATGTGACACCTAGAACATTTGTAATGCAATAGGTGTTGTATTTACGTGACTTAGATGTACTGATTTTACAAATAACAATGGCTTATTAATTTTTTTAAATAATTAATACTTAAATAAAAGTTATTGTAATTTATAATGGCAATAGCTTTAACTTTTGTAAATAACTTTTTTGAAGATTATATTCAGTGTATTTCATTTTGACGAAAATCCAAGAACAGAAGTGAAATATTAACATCTTTTTGTGACATATGTAATAAAGCTTGAAACATTGAGAGAACATATTTGAACCAGTTGTTGTTGAATGGCTGCACAGATTGATGTTGTGGTAGCGTATAGTGATGTTGTGGTGCCCCTGAGTGATTCTGTGGTGGTGCTGAGTGATGCTGTGGTGATGCAATAGATGGGTAGAGTGAGGGCGATCGATTGATAGAGTGATGGCGATAGAGTGAGTGTGATAGACAGATAGAGTGAGGGCGATAGATAGATGGATAGATAGAGTGAGGGCGCTAGAGTGAGGGCGATAGATAGAGTGAGGGCGATAGATAGAGTGAGGGTGATATATAGGAAGGAAAGGGGATGGAGAAAACAGTGGAAAACGGGTGGTAGGAGTAGTGCTTTTAAAAGAAAGAGGAAAGATGGAATTTGCGCACATGTAAAGTGCCCTCCAGCGCCGCAATTACACCACTGCACGAGCCAATAGGAAGAGCACACACGGGCAAGCACTTACCTGAATATTGTATGCATACTGTCCTGTTAGCAACCTTGTAGATATTAAACTATAAATATTATATGCCTTTTATGTGTATGTAAGCACTCGCCTTTTTTTTTGGAATGTCCCAGGGTGTAGTGAAAACGAACAGGAAGCTGTTCCTATGCACAGGGCGTCTGGATGGTCATCTTCATAGACCACAACGGAATGAGTCCGCCAGTCCCACCACACCGGAGTAGTGTACAATATAATCATGATAAACTCTGTGACACAAAATTAAGCACCCGGGCTCTCTTTATAATGAGCTGCATTCATACTGTAGCCAGGTGTTTATTATAATTTGCTGTAATGAGGGAAAACGCAAAACTATTATTATTTAATTAACTAATCAGGGGGCATGAAAGTAAATTACGGAGGTGGGCGGCCACAGGCTATTTGAACATGCACACTGCACCAAAGTTCACTTTTACCCAGTGTGTAGCATGCAAAGCACAATAGTAGTAAGAGCCTGGAAGTCCCAGTTTGTGCGTTGGCAAAGGGAGCAGAAAAGAAGCACACAAAAAAAGGGAAGGGAGGTCCAATGATGGAATGGAACTGAAGAATGGGTGAGGCAAGAGAAACCAGCGAGCATCCTCCCGTTTCATCTCTGCTTTCTCAATTAAGTTTTACTTTGCGTGCAATTAAACCAGCTTTGTATCCATTGTAGAGCAATAAAATAAACATATTTGATAACTGCAACGATTGAATAAGTGCCCAGAGACCCACCAATGGTGTTTTTACCACAGAGAACACTTCGAAAAGATTACAGCATGTAAATTAATGTGTTTCTTTGAATAACAATTGTTTTATACAGATTTAAGTTGTGGGAACTCGCATGTCCTTTGAGTGAAGATGAAAGGGGAGAGCGCTCGCTGGTTTAAAGTGCTGTCTGCAGAGAGCGATGGAGCGGCACAGTATAGCTTCCGAATCTCCTATCCGTACTCGACCTTTGATCCGCTGTGGGACTGATGTATTTAGAGACACCTAGATGAGGAATCTTACTAAAGCTTCAGATGGGATTTTTATTCAGATACAATTTTTTATTTAACTAATGCTATAACCAGGAGTCAGCCTAGTAAACGACAAACGCATGTATTGTGATCAGTAGAGCTTTGAGATGCCCACCGATTCCCCTTTATCTATAATTTGAACATTGTGTTAACCCACCTGCACCCTTGTTGCTCGTATCAATCCCTCTGCATCTGCATCAGACCAGCCCCCAGAGAATGCCTTTCTAACAACCAGGTGCATTACTATGACACCCCCTCACACCTGTGATGGAGGTTGGGAGCCCAAGAGAGCTGTTTTGCCACGGTATGTGGATGCTATTGAGGTCTGCCGTGTCGGCTGCCTCCAGCCCGACTTAACATCTCCCTGAGGACCGGTGATGCTGGTACTGGCAATCAGCAGAGTGTAGATTCATGTGAAAGAAGAAAAAGGACTACAGCTGTTTTTGTTCAATAAAGGACAGAAACACACGCTCAGACTCCGCCTTTGATGGGAACATGAATCCGCAACACCAAAACATGTTTATTCAAGGATGTGGCGAGCATGAGGGATGGAGGGGGCATGGATGGCAGTAGCAGGGTAAGTTTTGAGGGAGCAGAAGCATACTGAACTGACCGCATCAGATGCATAGAGCATTTCTACCAGCCAGCCAAAAAAACAGGAATAAAAACATGTGCTCAAGCAGCTTTTCTCAGAGTTCGGTCGCTCGTGTTAGAGCCACAAAATAAGCGAAAACAAAAGGAGGAGGATCAGCAGCACCACAACTGGACTGGAGGGGAGAAAAAAGCCCAACACCCAGGAGGAGGCTGCATCAGCTGCGGCCTGAGGAGTGGGAACATGGGCTTGCTTGTGTTATGGACACAAAATAATAACCAGTATAAACCAGGGAAGTGGGATGAGCAGCGCTGCATGGGCTGGGCTGCAGGGGAGAAAAAAGCCCAACATGCAGGAGGAGGCAGCAGCTGGAGGAGTGGGAGGAAGCTATTTCATATGTGAACAGCTGGTCCAAATAAGAAATAAGCTCTCAGCATTGCTGTGGCGGGGCGGGGGAGCGCATTCCTTTGAAGTCTGATGCAGTGGGCGGGAGAGCGGATTCCTTTGAAGTCGTGACTCGTGGCTCCTCTTCTTGTGCTTCTTCCTCGAAGACTTCGACGCGTGAGCTGAAGACGACTCCGAGCGTGACCTCGATCGAGACCGAGACCTCGAACGACGAGCTCGAGACTTCGAAGATTTCTTTTCCTTCTTACTCTTTAGCTTAGCCACAAGGAGTTTCGCCTCTCTCTCTCTCAGCGCCTTCGAAGTCATCTTCTTGCAGCAAGCACAGTCCTCGACATCATGGTCAGAGCTTAAGCACCAGACACAGCAGTCATGTGGATCGGTGATGGACATAGTCTTGCCACATTCGCCGCAAGCCTTGAAACCAGTCTTCTTCGACGACATCCCGAAGAATATGATGTTATACAGAATAACAGGAAAATAGTAACAAAGTTACTGAAAAGCTACAGCACGATCCCTGAAAACCGTTAGCGTCGACGACGCGGAAAAAAGAGAACTGATGTCATCACGCCGGCATGGGCCTATTGTAGGCGTCGGTGACGTCAGCGGAGTCGCGAGCGGAGCCGTGACTCTGTGACGTCCGCGTCCACGTCGGCGCGAAGCTACAAAAAGAATTTCCGAATGTTGCTGACGCAAGGGGTATATTCACAAGGTGAGGAATCCACACGGCAGATGTATCTATCAGAAAACTACTTTTCTCATGAAACCTTGGGATAAATGTAGAACAAAAAAACATCCAATAGGAAACAGAGTGAAGGTCCAATCAGAGCCCAAACAATCCAACATAGTCCTTCACTGGCCCCCTTGTCCTCTTTCTTCACTGCTGCGCAGGACAGATAAGTGCTTAATTCCATTCTCTGTTATATGCTTGTTTATTTTAGTGTATTTTGATGCAATATTGTTCTGCTTATTATCGATTTCATCACATATCTTGTGTAACATTGCCGCTTTGTGAGGCGTGTTGCCTCTTTAGCATTTTTTCTTTGAATGTAGTATTTTATTGTTGAATTTTTAATTGCCATTGTGTCTTGATTCCAGCGGCTCCGCTGTGTCGGCTGCCTGTGTTCTTGTTCCCCTTAATAGGCAGCTTCATGACGCAAAAGCGATCTCCGCTCTTAAGCGTCCCGTCCTGGAGCACATTTGACCTTCCTCCACTAGAGGGCGCTGGAGGCAGGACGCAGGCGCGTACGCTTGAAACTCCTCTCAGGGGAGATTCACTCAGCGCTCTGTGTCCGCCCCATTTGCCGACCTGAGGGAGACGCCCGGATGGGTCCGTAACGATTGAGTCTTATTAATATAATAATAGATTCAGGCCAATCGTATTCTCTAACGCTCTGCAGCTCTGGGGAATAATAGTAAGCTATATTGTCAGTATTACCCATCCCTATGCCCTTTGGGTCTGTACTGTTGGACCTAGTGGCCTATAGGGACACACACCCAGGCTGGCCTCCTTTGAAATTATTTCAGCACCAGGCAAGTGTCCCAGGGCTTAGACCCACTCAGAATCTTGCGAAATCCCTTGCATATTAATATTTACGAACTGCCACCCAGTCCCACAATAAAGTGGACACCTTTGAAGAGGGCTACTAGTCTGCTAGACAGACTTCTATAATTCATCCTTCCCTCTCTAGTCCACTAACCTACTATACGATGGACTATGAGAGGATGATTCCCAAGGGGTGAGGGACCCTATGGCTGACCTCCCTTAGGATGACGATTTTTATGATGCAGTTGATGCCTCTATCTATCCGGCAGTAGAGGAGGCTGTGACCCCCTTGGAAGAAAGACTCTCCCGTCAAATTGCCCAGGCTTTTGCTAATATGACTCCATCGCTCACTAATCCCCTTACCTCTCAAGTACCTTGGGAACTGCCCCTACACTAGCGGATTCTGCGGGCCCCCCTGCAAGAGGTAATCATGAGGCAGGGGTGGATTTAGATGCCTTTGACAGGCTCAGTCAAGCTTTCCTTGCTACTCGCCAGCCTTACCGGTAGGAGATGGAGGCTTACCTCATAACATCCCCCCCCCCCCCCCCCAAAGGGTTCAGGGGATCCAGACAACGAGCCTGGGCCTTTCAAACCAGGCCATTCCTCTCGGTCCACTCATACCTCCCAAAGACATTTCAGATATTCTAGACCCTAGAGTCATAATAAATCCCCGGTCTTTTGAATGGGCCCCGGCTGACAAAGTCGAATGTTATGTGGCATGACTCATTCGCAGGCCACTAGAAAAGAAAGCCCGTAACTGCCTCCGTGCTGAGTGTCCTTCCACCTCTCTAGAGGGAAAGGTGGCCCTCATCCCTGAGATTGACCTTTGTATGGCCACCTTTCTACAAACATTTATGACAGACCTAAAAAGGGAATTGATTGATCTTGGTCTGCATGCCAGGACAAACTCCTGGATGCCCTGGGCCCCCTCACCAAGATCCTCAACATGGCTGATAAAGCAAACATATTGGGTGCCCTCATCGCCCCAGAGACCCTATTGGGGTGGGTTCAAAGAGCTGTTATTTTTTTAGGCAATGCAAATTGTGCCCTGTCAACGGAGCGTCGCCGCTCTCTCCTTTATAAAGGTGGAACCTAAATTGGAGGACTTGGCAGATTCTGAAGCAGGGGCAGTTGCACAGGGAGGGCTCTTGGGTGAGCCATTCGTGAAGGAAGTAGGGACATTTGTAAATACCTTCACCTCCCTAGACAAGGCACAGGCGACCATCAAGAGGGTGTTCCCTCGGGTTTTCTGTGGAGCCGGGATGAGGTAGGGGCCCCTCGACTAGACGTGCTTCCAACCAATACCCTCAGAAAAGGCAAGGCCCTAGGCAGTAACAAGACCAATCCAGGTTCGGAAACTTCTAATCCACGAGGGGGAGTTGTGGTAAAGGCAGATGTTACCAAGTAGGGGCAACTTCCTTAAGCCCCGGTGAGTGTTCTCCCGTCCTCCAACTTAAAAGTATGGGGGGGGGGGCTGGCGAGTGTTTTCCGGGTTTGGACTTCCATCACGGTGGATGCGTGGGTTCTTCAAACTAGTCAAAGATTCCACATAGAGTTTTTCGGGGTACCCTTCCAACAAGTCCATCCTCGCCCCATCCAATTCTCACAACAGGATGCTGCTCTGGTGGACCAAGAAGTTGTGTTCCTTCTCACCAAGGGCGCTGTTTTTGCCTCCTTCCCCCACCCTCGAGGGTTCATCAACAATATTTTTCTGGTCGACAAGACCAATGGAGGCCAGAGACTGGTGATAAACCTAAGCGAGTTCAACGAGTGAGTGGTCTACCACCACTTCAAAATGGAGGGGCTTCACCTCCTTAGGGATGTGCTGAGACCGCTGGATTGGATGGTCCGAATGGACCTCAAGGATGCCTACCTAGTCGCTCCAGTTTTTCGACCTCACCGCCGGTTCCTTCAGTTCGCTTGGAAACATCAGATGTATGAGTTTGCATCCCTTCCCTTCGGTCTTTCCTCGGCTCCAGGGTGTTTCAATAAGGTGCTCAAGCCAGTGGTGGAATATATCAAGGCCCGAGGTATACAAAAGATGGTTTATCTAGACAATTTGCTTCTAATGGACATATGTCCTTGTCAACTACTTTCTCACCTCCGGTTGGCAGTGAATTTGCTGCAGAGTCTAGGCTTTGTGATCAACGAGAAGAAGTCACTCCTATCTCATTCTCAGAAGGTGACATTTCTAGGTTTTGTGATAGACTCCAACTTTTCTACTCTAAGTCTTCCCTCCAGAAAGGTAGCGAAAATTCGACACAAGTTAAGACGTACTCTGTCCAAGCACCAGGTGACTTTAAGGCAGAAAGCACGAGTACTGGGTCTTCTCTCCGCATCGATCCAGGTCATTCTCCCTGGGCCTCTCCACTGCTCGGTCCTACAACTTCTAAAAAGTATCCCATCTACACAAAGGTTACCCCTACTCTCAAAAGGTGTTACTGTCCGCGGTGGCTCAAGAGAAAATCCAATAGTGGCTTGTCCACATGGAAGCCTGGAATGGCAGAGCGATCTTCGGGTCGACACCAAATTTGGTTATAGCGTCCGATGCCAGCAAAACAGGCTGGGGGGCCGGGTTCAACACTATTTCCACAGGAGGATTTTGGTCTCAAGAAGAGCCACGATTACATATAAATTGCTTAGAACTTCCAGCAGGTTTGTTCGCAGTTCACTATTGGCCAAGAGCGTCTATTTAGTCATGTATCCTTCTGAAGGTGGACAACATTTCAGCGGTCCGTTATATCAATCACTTAGGGGGCACATGATCCAAAGCCCTTTCGGACCTTGCAGCTGGATTGTGCCAATATTGCCTGGACCATCAGGTTCCGGTCATGGTGGAATACTTGCCGGGAGAACCAAGCAGCAGACTTCCAATCTTGGAACTTCAGGGATTACAGCCTTTGTAAACTCAATCCAGAGGTGTTCGCAACTTCGAACACCGATTGGGGTCTGTTCTCGGTGGACCTGTTCGCCTTGAGATAGGACCACTAGCTACCCCACTTCTTCAGCTGGAGACTGGACCCTTTAGCGGTGGCCACAGATTCATTTCTCCAGGAGAGTCGGGAGAAAGGGTACGCTTTTCCACCTGTTGTGATGATCACAAGGGTGACCGGACAGGTTAGGAGACAACGGGCAGAAGTGGTTCTCAACACTCCCCTTAGGAGGTCGCAAATCTGGTTTTCAGTTCTACTGGAACTTTCTTGGGATTCTCCAATCGTACTCCCACAATTTCTGACTCTCCTCAAGAATACCTAGTTCCCCATCCACTGATTCAGGAGAATTCATTGTGGCTCGTGGCGGATTACCGGAGATGTTGGGAGGTCCCTGGCCTTTCAGAAATGGCTGACATCCTCATGTCCAGAGTGTGGGCAGACAGTACTGTCAAGAGGTATAAATCTGCATGGGGGAGATGGTCCAGTTGGTGTATGCAAAAGGACCATATTCCCCTGGACGTAGATGTAGTACACATCCTCAATTTTCTAGCCCACTTGGCTCATAGGGGGTTGGCTTTCCGATCGATTAACACCTTCTAGTCAGCCATTTCAGCTGGGCATACCCCGATTAATGACATGGAAGTGGGAGAACACCCGGTAGTATGCAGACTACTAAAAGGTATCAGACATTCTACCCACCAGAACCTCGCTACTCGGCTCTCTGTGATGTTAACCAGGTCCTCAATCTATTCCTTTCCTGGCAACTAAATCATTTTCAGTCTAGAAAAGAATTGTCATCCAAATTGGCTATGTTGCTTTGTCTCATATCCACCGCTGTGTTTCTGATGTGAGGGCATTAGATATCACAGGCAGGATCTTTTCCCCGACCGGGGTAACTTTCCCCCTCCATAGAAGAACAAAGTGTCACACAAGAGTCATTACTTACCCAGAGTTCTCAGACTCTCCCAAACTGTGTGTGGTACGATGACTGAAAGCATATGAAGAAATGACTGCGGAGGTACGCACTCCTGGGGAGCAACAGCTACTTATTGCTTTACGTAAACCCTTCAAGGCAGTCTCTTCCCCACCATACTAGGTGGGTTAGATGGGTAATGCAGGTAGCTGGTATCAATCTTCATATTTTTGGAGCACACTCGGCTCAAGGTGCTATGGCTTCTAACACATTTGGCTTGGGCGCCCATTTGGAAGATGTCCTCAAACAGCAGACTGATCTTCGGATTCAACCTTTAAATTTTGTAGTTCAAGCCAGTGCTTAACATGGCTCACCTCGTGGTGAGTAAGCTTTAAACTGGCATAATCCTCACATCCAGTCCTGACATAGAATGAAAAATGTCCTAAGTAAGTAATTTCTTGCATTTACAATTGACTATTAAAGCGTTGGTCTTGATTGAACAGTATTGCTTTGCTGTTATTCTCCCCACAGGCTTTAGTAGTTAAAGGCCTAGGTGGTGACAATGTTCCTTGTCCTTGCAGGATCTGATGCAAATAAACAGGATTCAGGAAGGTGATCCTATGGCTGACTTCGTGCGAGGAAGGTGGACAAGAGGCCAGTGAAGAAGGACTATGCTGGACTGTTTGGGCTGATTGGACCTTCACTCTGTTTCCTATTGGATGTTTTTTGTACTACAGTTATCCCATGGTTTCATGGAAAAAGTGTTTTTTGTCTTTAAAATTGTGACGGCTGCTGTTAAATTAAAGAGAAGAAAGAAGGCATAATCCTTGCCTCTGAGTCCTTAATAGAATTGAAACTTTCTGTTACGATAGCTAGGAAATTTTTCATTCATATTGGTTCTGCTGCACTGTGCTTCATCAACTTTCTCTGAGGCCCCCTCCATTCTTATACTGCAAAATTAACCTCCCCAGCCAACCATCTCAAATGGTGGCTCTTATCTCCCCAATATACAAGGATACAACTAGATTGTTCATCGAATCTTTGCTGGCACAAACTAAATATGGCGCTCCCACAGACCGGGTGATGCCATTCATAATGGATGACCTAGCCCTCTTCTTAGCTCCCATATTAACTGAGGTTTGCAACAATTCCTTGGCTACAGCCACCTTTCCAAGGAAGTGGAAAAAAGCACATATGAAACCTCTGTTAAAAAGACCCTGGCAGACCCGACAGAGTTGCAAAATTATAGACCAATCTCCCTCCTTCCGAGCAGCTCGAAGGTCATGGAGACTTTGGTAAATAAGTAACTGATGGGATATCTAGTACAGCATAGTCTACTTGACCCCTCACAATCAGGATTCTGAGCAGCCCACAGCACGGAGGCGGCATTGGTGGAGGTCACTGATACCAAAAGGATGTCACTGGATAGAGGGAACCCCACTATGCTGGTGCTCCTGGATCTATCGGCAGCCTTTGACACCATCTCCCACCATGTCATGTTGGACAGGTTGTGGTAGATTGGTGTCGGAGGTCGAGCGTGGTCATGGCTGCAGAGGTTCTTGAACAACAGAACTCAATGTGTCCAACTAGACACATTTGCCTCTCAGACCATGGCAGTAGATACGGGAGTCCCACAAGGCTCAATTCTAAGTCCGACCTTATTCAACATGTATATGGCTCCACTGGCCTCCATTATTAGATCCTGTGGCTTTGAGACAATTTCGTATGCGGATGACACGCAGGTGATAGTCCCCATCGAGACGGATCCAGCTGAGATGATAGCTAAGTTTAAGACCTGCATATTGCAAATTGTCACCTGGATGAACGAGAATTTCTTGCAGTTAAACTCCAATAAAACAGAGATCCTCCTATTCGGGAAGGCCACAGAGATATGGTCCTCGGACTGGTGGCCATCAGAACTGGGGGAGGCACCTAACCCAACGATACAGGCACGGAACCTAGGTATACTGATCGACAATAAGATCTCGCTGGAGGAGCATGTGAAATCAGTATCAGAAACTTGCTTTGCTATCATGCGGATGCTGAGGAAAATCTTCCCCTGGATCCCTGTGAAGGACAGAAAGACCTTAGTACAGGCTTGACTAGACTATGGCAATGCGCTTTTAGTAGGAATTAGGGAGGATCTTGCAGGAAGACTACTAGTAGTGCAAAGTACAGCGGCACGACTGGTCCTTAATAAACCAAGGCGTACCCCCTCCCGCCCTCTTTTGCAACAGTTGCATTGGATGCGTGTGAGGAAGAGAGCATTGCTCAAGCTACTGATAATGGTGTTCAAAGAGTGGCAGGGGATTGGCCCCTTATATTTAAGGAGAAAGATAATAACTTATACCCCTGCACGCCCAGTAAGATCTAGCAACAGGAATCTACTTCTCTCATGTAAAGTCAAGAAAACAAATGGGAGGACGCGTATTCTCGCATCTAGCCCCTCTCCACTGGAATCGGTTGTCGGATGAGCTGCGCGCATGCCCCAGTCTGGAACAATTTAAGAAGCTATTAAAAACTTGGCTGTTTTAAAGCTATAATTCCTGTCCTAGCCACTAGCACTGTGCCTCTAAAAGCGCCGAGAGATCCCTGATGGGATGATTCGTTGCGCAATACAAGGCTTAAATAAATAAATAAATAACAAAATCCAACAGTGTCGGATTTATGTGCAGATCATGGATATCAACGCAACCACCTCAGCAAGTATCTGGTAAATACAGGAAACAACAGGGGTGCAGCATGTGCAGTGGTACAGGAACCCAAAGGCCTGAGAGGCCCACTGAACTCAGATTATTGTTGTATTTCACAGTCCAAACAGAGACAGGGGCTCATCTGCTTACCTGCACTAGGGATTATGACAAAGTGACTACGCCACTAGGAGCGATCTGTTCACAAACATGTAATTTCATGGTCTGAGAGTCCAGCTCTATAACCAACCATGTCACCCTGCATTTACATTTAGATAAGGTCTCCAGTATGTGAAAAATGCCTCAGAGTGGTTAGTTTACTATTACCTCATTTAACTCTTTTAAATATCACCTCAGTAGGAGTACAAACAGCTGGCTTACTTTGTCAGTGAGTTCCCAGTTAGGCTCCAAAGCATGTGTCTAAGTGTTTTAATTCTAATTGTGCGAGATGTTCTATTAAAGATTGAAAAACAGCAAGACACCACTTTTGTATGTAGGATTTCATGATTTTATGCATACTATTATTAACATAATAAAAGAACATTAACATGTAGTTGAAATAAAGACAACAAGTAGCGTCACCTGTACTTAAGCTAACATTCGCTAATGTAGGCCTCTATTTCAAAATGCTTGGTGCTGTCTGCAGCCGTTTTTCAGCACACTGTACTTTAAATAAAAAAATTAAAATAAATAAAAAATCACAATGTCTCACCCTGAGCACAGAAAATGTATACACTAGCAACTTTATAAACACTGCTCTGAGTTGTAATGTCACTTTCCTAGACTGGTTTATCTTTTCTTTAGAAGTCCGTAGCACACTGTTCCACTGAGAGACAATTGTTTCAAGGCCTCACCCTGTTGGTACCACAAGGGTTTCTTATGAGAACTTGTCCTTCATATTATGTAGCAACAATGTATAGTAACAATGTTGGTGGCTGATGGGCACTATGGACAAGAACTGCATAATGTGAATCTTTGGGATAGTAGTCCTTAATAGTGTGATTTTAGAAATACATCATTATTTCTTTAACCAGATTGGCTTACAAACAATGAATTGCAGTAATAATTCTGAGCCTCTTTTTGAGAGTGTTGGGCTGACTCTTTCTGATATTTAGTGGGCAACACTGTGATGGTCAACTCTCAATGCAGGGGACTGTTGGAAGAATTCACAATCAGTGAGAAGGTTGGGATTGGCGAAATGCGGAGAAATCATTATAACTGACAGGAATTCTCACACTGATCTGCCTATACATTACAGAAGGCATGCTAAGTGATGTTACTGATTCTTCACACACAGCCACAAATACTCTGTGCTATTGGAGGACGTGGGCTGGGGGAAAGAGATAGATGTGAAACATTATGTTCACGGACTCAAGTTGTTACGAATATGCTACTTACCAGTATGCATCTGTTCTTGGCATGTAGGGCTGCTGACATTCATATCTGTGCATAGATCGCCGCCTGGTGTTGGGTCCGGATGATTGCACATTGTTGTCCTGGAAGAGTCTTCGAAGTATCACGAGATAGGTGGCTCCTCCCCTGAACTACAGTGAGCATGGGCATCCTCTCCATCCTCAGATTATTTTTCGCCATTGTGGCAGAGATGGAGTGTAATACAGTGAGTGATGTCCATGTTACATAGTAATTCTGAATGCTACAGCTGCTACAGGCGCCGGGGAGGAGGGTGGGCGATATGAATGTCAGCAGCCCTACATACCAAGAACAGATGCATACTGGTAAGTAGCATATTCGGTTCGAGGCATGTGGGCTGCTGAATTCATATCTGTGCATAGATTATATAGCAGTCCCTCTTGTTAGCGGCGGCTGCCCGTGCCAGCTGCAGCAGTCTGAAAAAGAGTTTTGAGAACAGCCTGTCCTACAGCTGCCTCCTGTCTTGAATGTACATCTACGCAGTAGTGTTTCGTAAATGTATGTGTAGTGGACCATGTGGCTGCTTTACATATCTCTTCTAAAGGAATATTCCCCAGGAAAGCAATGGATGCTCCTAACTTACGTGTGGAGTGTGCTCTCGGAGGAATGGTTAGTGTGCGTTTAGCCTTTGCATAGCAAATCTGTATACACTTAACGATCCATCTGGCTATTCCTGCTTTGGAAATGGGGTTGCTTTTGTGCTGTGGAGAAAAGACAACAAACAGTTGTTTTGTCTTCCTGAAATCCTTTGTTCTGTCTATATGGTACATAAGAGCTTGTGAGAAGTTGGCCTGATATATGATGTTTCCAATTCTGGAACCACCTTGTATCAGTCCAAACAATCCCTTATGGTGTCTGGTTGTAGGTCAACCTTATAGACAAGCTATCTTAATGGTAGCATAGACTAAGCAGCCTTAAAGGCTAAACTCAAGAGGTCGTGTTAAGCGAGCTGTTTTACCAATCACAATCCTGTAATATCAAATGAAAGGACTCCACACAAGTATATATTATAAAAATATATGTGTTTATTTCTAAAATAATCCCCAGTACTCTTTATGAGCAAAGGGGCACACGCGTTAAATCAAAAGCACAGTATAACATATGAAAGTTGCACAATTATGGATGAGGGCGGGTGGCCACTCAAACCATATATTAAGAAAGTGGTATAAGAGATACCAATCGAACAGTGGTTAGACCTAGGGCCTAGGGAATCGCTGGGAGCAGTCGGGACAAGCAATGCTGAAGTCGGGAAAAGCCAGCGGGATTCGGGTGCAGCGCTTAAAGCACACGCATGCACCAATGCAAAGTCAATGGTGCGTAAAAGTTACACAAATAAGAGTTTAAGGATACTTCCGCTGAAACTAGAAGGACAAAACTTTAGACACAGACCCTAGAGGTGTGTACCAGTGTGGGAACACCGGCGTTGCTGAGTTACCTCACCCACGTGAAGCGGGTGCATAGGGTCAAAGTGGCGTCGGGTTTCGTCACACAGGTTGTTGGTGCTTGAAGCTGAAGATGCTGCAGGCGATGAGAAGGAGAAGTGTCCGGTGTGATCCAAGGGTGGATCAGAGTAGAAAAGTACCTGAAAGCAGAGGGGACAGAGTCTGGGTCACTCAGCAGTGACCAGGGTGGAACCAGGACGGAACCAGGCAATGTCGGGCGCAATCAGGTGGTTGTCAAGGAGCTTCTCTCCGCTGCCACGTGGGCTCTGGGGCATCTGCGACGTCCAGGGGCGGGTCACGAGCTGTCCTACGCAGGCTCTCACCGTCGGCGCTGTTGGCTTCAAGATCGGAGCAAACAACACTTGGCAAGAGCAATCCACGCGGGATTGGAAGATTGCTTCTCACTCGGACCAGGAGGGTCAGAGCGGGTGCTCCTTTTCAGAGGAGCTGGTGCAAGTCTGGAGCAACCAGAATCGCAAGTTGTATTTAGGTTTTCGCCGGCACAGGGGCCACAAGCCAGCTGGCAAGTGACCGGGCCAACGCGTTGAGCCAAAGAAAGCAGAAGGGCCCCACGCAGCACTTGTCGAGTGTAGAGGGGTGAGCTTTGGTGCAAGAGTGGCTCAGGGTTGGGGCTTCTCAACCCCCGGTGTACAGCTTCGAGGGTCACTCGTGGGCTGCACAGTCAGCGTCTCGTGGTCTTTTCAAGATGGCGTGCCCCACGCTTCCGGTCGCCTCCACGGGTCTCAGCTCTGCAGGGACTGTGGATCTGGCTGTAAGAAGGCAGGCAAGCTTGATCTCGTCGATCTCTGTCGCTCGAGTTCCGGCGGGAACTGCAACAAAGCAGACATTGAGGTGCTGGATGGTGCCTGTTTGCACAGGGTGGTCACTCCTTGACCACAAGGGAGATTCTTCAGTCTTCTACGTTGAGTAGGATGTCGAAGGGTCCAGAGTTTCGTTTCAAATGTTTCATCAGGATAATCTGAGTGCGTTGGCACTGCTCCCATTCTTATACAAATCTAGGGGGCTGGATTACCTGCTAGGTCCCCTCCTATGGGTGGGACCCAGGAAGGGGGTGGATACACCCCTTTCCTTTGATCCAGGCCGGGCTGGGACTGGGGCTGGTCTGCCCCAGAACCGGTTTGGCCGGATTATGCAAGGGGAAGCCTTGTGCTCCCCAGGCAGTGTCTGGTTTCTTTCAAACCTCCCTGCTACAATCCACTATCTCCTGTCTGGGGTGGTGTGACACCTCCCTGCGACAGGAAAGCCTTTGTCCAGGCCTACTCTGCTGAGTTTCGGTCAGCAACAGGAGGTCAGACTTGTGTCTGTGGCAGAAGCATCCATTTTGTGGATCTGAGGCTCTTTTAAAAATCAACCGCGTTTCAGTAAAATAACATGTCTTCTCCCTCTAGAGGGGTGGAATGCTATCCCCGTCGACAGAACTGTCGAGGGGATAGTATTCCAAATCGCATGACATCTTACACGACATGTTTTGATAAAGCCAAACCAAAGGTAACATATAACCGCAAGGATTATAATGCACTTAATAGTATATGGTATGGCATTATCCCGGAACAGTTTAGGGAATTGGTCCCGACAGCTGCAGACAGGCTCAGCTCATGCTAGAGCACCATCTCACATAAAACCAAGCACTCTGCCTCCAGGATTGTTAAGGCCTGCCATAGGAGTGACTGATAGGTATATATGTGTCCAGATAGGTTTAGATATAGGCATACTATATCTAAGCAAGGGGTGATTTCACCACCTTGCCCCAGCTGAGTGATCAGCCAGTTGTGTCAATTTTAGATAGCCAGCCAGGAGTGGCAAAAGTTATGCTGCAGCCCCTGGTACGCCTTGGATGCACCTATGCCCTGGGCACCTATAGTGCTCTGTACAGGGGCTGATAATGTGACCCAAGCCAATCTAGTTATGCACCTAGGGTACATGGAATCCATTTTACAGAGAGAGCAGATAGCCTGGGGCCCTGATTAGCAGGGAACCAGGCCAACTAAGTCGAAAACCAGCTAAACACAAGGCAAAAAAATCTGGGGTAACCATAGTCAGGTAGCCACCTTCCTTCAGAGCTCTCTTGACATCTAATGTGTGTAGAGATCTCTCTGCGACATTTTCCGGATTAGGATAGAAAACTGGCAGTTCTATGGTTTGGTTCATGTGGAACTGCGAAATCACCTTAGGCATGAATGTAGGGTTGGTGCGTAGTACTGTACAACTCTATTTGCGTGGACCTGTATGAATGGCTCTTGAATGGTTAGTGCCTGGAGTTCACTAACTCTTCTTAGTGAGGTAATGGCTACTAGGAAAGCAACTTTCCAGGTCAGAAATTTAATCTCACAAGAGTGTAGAGGCTCAAAAGGTGGTCCCATCTGTCTGGTGAGGACCACATTCAGGTTCCAGACCGGTGAAGGTGGGTGTCTGGGAGGGATCACTCTTTTGAGTCCCTCCAGAAAAGCTTTAATGGCAGGCACTCTGAATAGTGAGAGGTGCTGCCTGTTCTGAAGATAAGCTGCTATTGCGGATAAATGTATACAAATGGAACTGTACGCCAGATTACATCTGTATAAGTGCAACAAATGACAGATAATGTTTTGAATAGATGCATCCAGTGGGTTAATGTCATTATTGTTATAATATATGACAAACCTTTTCCATTTAGCCGCATAACATGCTCTGGTCGTGGGTCTTCTTGCCTCCTTGATGATGTTCATACATTCTGGTGGCAAGTTGAGGTAGCCAAATTCTAAGACTTCAGGAGCCAGATCGCCAGGTTGAGCTGTTGCGGATCTGGGTGCTGAATTTCGCCATGGCTCTGCGTTAAACGTCTTGGTGTTAGCCGCAGTCTTTGATGCGGTACCACGGAAAGTTCTACTAGCGTGGTGTACCATGGCTGACGTGCCCACGTCGGAGCAACCAGGATGAGTGTCATCGAGTGTTGCTTCAGCTTGCGTGCCACCAGCGGTATTAGAGGTGCTGGGGGAAAAGGGTACGCAAACCTGCCTGACCAGTTCATCCATATCGCATTGCCCTGTGACTGCGGATGTGGGAACCTGGCGGCGAAACTTTCGCATTTTGCGTTTTCCCTTGTGGCGAATAGGTCTATCTCTGCATGACCCCACTGCTGGAAGTACGGTTGGAGTACTGATGGATGTATCTCCCACTCGTGCATCTGGTGGCTGTGTCTGCTGAGCAGATCTGCCATCTGGTTGTCCTTTCCCTGGAGGTGTTCCGCCATGAGGAAGATGTTCCTCTGAATGGCCCACTTCCACATGCTCTGAGCCAGATGAGACAACTGTGGAGAGTGTGTTCCTCCCTGCTTCTGTATGTAGTACATGGCAGTCATGTTGTCCGTCCGGATCAACACGACCTTTGTGCATCTTCTTCTGCTGTGCCGTCCATAGTCCCTGCACTGTGTAATGGAGTACATGAGCTCCCCATCCTTGGAGAGATGCGTCCGTCGTCCGTATTATTTGTGGTACAGGCTCTTGGAACGGTCGGCCCTTGCAAAGGTTTTGTGGGTACCACCAATGCAGAGAGTTGTATGCCAGACCGCTCACCAACACTAGGTCTTTCCATTGTCCTTGAGCCTGATTCCACTGACGTGCCAAGCACTCCTGAAGCGGGCGCATATGTAGTCTCGCGTGCGGGACTATGAAGATGCAGGAGGCCATCATGCCTATCAACTGCATGAACACTCTTGCTGGAAGCGAGTGTTGGGGTCTGAATTTTTGTATCAGCAATTGCATGCTGTTTATCCTCACTGAATTTGGCTGAGCTTTGGCTGCCAGAGTGTCTATTGTCGCGCCCAGGTACTGTCGCAAGATGCGACTTTGGATAATTCAGCGAGAATCCCAGACTGTGAATAAGATGAATGGTGTGGGACATGTGGCTGGCACACTGCTGGGCCGTCTTTGCTTGAATAAGCCAGTCGTCCAGATAAGGTTAGACATGTATGTGCTGTCTCCTTAGGTGTGCTGCTACTGTCGCCAGGCACTTTGTGAACACCCTGGGTGCCGTCGTTACTCCGAAAGGGAGGACTTTGAACTGATAATGTTGGTTTTGAATAGTGAACCTGAGATACTTTCTGTGTGATGGGTGTATGGGGGTATGGAAATACGCATCTTTGAGATCTAGTGTTGCGAGGAAGTCTCCCTGACTGAGTAACGGTAGAACCTGCTGTAAGGTGAGCATATGAAAATGCTCTGACAGAATGTATCCGTTTAGAGGCCTTAGTTCCAGTATGGGTCTGAGAGACCCGTCCTTTTTGGGTATTAAGAAATACAGAGAGTACACCCCTGAACCTTGGTCTTCTACAGGCACGAGCTCTATGGCTCCTTTTTGCCGCATGCTGACGACCTCCTGCTGCAATAAGTGTAAGTGCTCTGCGGACATAGGACGGTGTCTTGGTGGTATGTTGGGTGGAGTGGATGTTCGCTCCAGACAGTACCCGTACTGGACAACGTCTCTCACCCACCAGTCTGTGGTGATGGATTTCCAGACCGGCAGGAACTGTTGCAGTCTCCCCCCGACAGGTGTTATATGGTCGGGGGCAGTGACAGGGCGTCACTGTTTGTTATTGGCAGAGGATCTGGAATTGTTGTTTCCTCTTCCTCTGCCCTTGATGTTGTTTCCTCGATATCCACCTCTGTTTTGCTTATTGTAGGTGGTTTGTGAACCTCCTTTATTATACTGTGTCTGCTGTGTGTTTTGGCCTCTCGAAGGTCCTCTATTATTGGAGCGACGAAAGGAGCCACCCCGAAACTGCTGTGACTGCAGAGCCCCCATGGACTTTGCAGTCTCTGTGTCTTTTTTAATCTTTTCAAGGGTGGTGTCAACCTCAGGTCCAAATAGGTAGTCCGGTTTAACTGGCTGATTGAGGATAGTAGTTTGTATTTCTGGTTTGAATCCCGAGATTCTTTTTTTTTTTTGGAAAACCTTTATTGATACTTCAACCAGTTACAAGTATGGGCCTACAACCACCAGGGCTGGCCGCTAATCAATATCATTTCAATCAAGCAATTAGAACCAGACTCGGCCTTCTGGGAGGCGAATACAGCACGACTTCAATTAAAACTGGCAGCATAGCATACTATACGAATAGCAGGATAATAAAGGTTCCATTTTATAATATAGGATAGAAGGATCAGGTGCCATACAATATCACCAAGGTGCATAAAGGGCGGGCAAAACAGTAGGAAGTCCACAGTTAGGTCGATATCATTCAAAACAGTGGCGCTGAGGCATATGATTCAGGATCAACAAGCATACAATTAATTTCGCACCAGTAGAGCGCCCGCCCGATGGTACTGAAGTACCGTGAAAGTATAGGCACGGATAAAAAGTCAACAATTGACAAAGGAATAGACCCACTACGCTGACCCGAAAAAGAAGAAACAAAAGAAAAGGAGAAGAAAGATAAGAAGAAAAAAAGGCCATAGAAACAAATAGTAAAAACAAAATTCCCCCCCTCCAACCCCCCACCCTGCACCCCTGCAGATGACTACGGCCTACCCCCCTAGCAGCGTGCCGGTAGCCCCGTAAATGAACCTGAAATATAGAAGAACAAAGGGAAAAAAAGAAAAGGGAAAGAAAGAAGGGACTAAAACCCTGCCCAAAAAGGGGAAATGGAGGAGGGCTGTGTCATACACATTTCCGGACTCTACCCCCCGTCTTAACGAAGAATCCCCCGCAATGTTAACACAGTCAAGCGGACCACAATAAAACAGTACATCAGAGGAAACCAGAAATCCCGCCCCGGACTCCGGTAACCAAATAAAGCAGTCCCGTTACCGATAAATCAATATTGTGAAACCTCAAACAACAGTCTCAGCCTTGGCCCCGTCGATCAAATTTGCTGATCCCCTCCGATAAAGAGCGCCCCACCGTAAAATTGTCAAAGGTCAAACAGAAGTTGTCGAGACATAGTCTATTAGTCGAAGAAAGGATGGCCAGTCCCAAAGTAGACGCTCGAGTCCAACGATGCCCCTTCCCGACTCGAAGGCCAGGCCCTATCCCATCCGCCATCTTGATGGACTAGCTGGGAAGGGGGGGCAACACAGTACCACACAGATGACAATTACGAGCAAACGTCTCCAAATCGGGAAAAGTAGTGAAATGTTCCGCCAATTGCAGTTCCAAAGATTCCGACTTTGTAGGTGCATCGCCAATCTCCACATGTTCGAACCGTTCCACTTCTGTAGGGGCATAGAAAGCTCCAAGCACCGGGTCAATGGCATCGCTGGGGTAGCAATAGGGAAAGGAACAGGCCACCGGGTCTCGGGCAGCAAGACAGAGTCCGGTCCCGATCCTCTAAGTCCGTCCACCGCCAACATCAGATTCCAGGCCTGGGTCTTCATAGTCGCCTGAAGTGCCACGAGGGCCGCCATCACTGACCGCAATGACGGGCCGCACTGGACCCGCTCCGCCGGGTTTCGCATAGCATCAAGCATATTGACCCCCACGGAGAGGCGCCTTCCCCGGGGTAAGATTAGGCGGAGCAGGAATTAACCGTGAGGGACCGATCGTCAGTAGGCGTTAGTGCGCACCAAGTCTCCGATCCAACGGCACCGGCGCTACGAACGCCAGGCCCCCGGGTCTCGGACCCCCACACACACCACCTCGGGCATCACTCGTCTCCGCACCTCCGGTACAGTTTTAGGCAGCAGATCGGCAGCAAATCAATCATAAAGATGTCGGAAGTTCCGTGGACCGGACCCTGCCGCTCTCTCCGGTCCGCTGTTATTCAACTAGGACCCGGCTAGACCAAAACTTGAGACCCCGGCTTCCAGACTGGGCTAGGCCTCAAATTAAACCTCGACATAACTCCACTCCACCATGTCGGAAAATCCTCGGGATTGCGCCATCAGTTCGCAGAGTAGTTCATGCACCCGGGTATGGGGCGAGAAACCAGGATATACGACAGGATCTTCGAGCGAGAGACGGGGGTCAGCGGAGCCGGGAAGCTATGCAGCCATCTTGCTTGCTGTCGTCTAATATCCGAATCCCGAGATTCTTAACCAGGCATGTCTTCTTAACATGACGCTAGTGGCTGCAGTGTCAGCTGCGTCTAGCGCGCACTTGATGGAAGCATTGGTTATAAGCTTTCCTTCTTGGATTAGTAGCTCAGCTCCCTCCTTGTACTTATCTGGTAGGTGTTGCAACAGTGTTTCAAGGGTATCATAATGGGCCCTGTCATATCTTGCCAGGAGTGCCTGAGTGTTGGCAAAGCGCCAGATGTTAGCTGCCTGAGCTGCCACCCTTTTCCCCGAAGTCTCCAGTACTTTCGACTCCTTGTCAGGAGGAGGAGCATCGCCTGTAGTCTGGGAGTTTGCCCTCTTACGTGCATTAGAAACAACTAATGAGTCCAATTGCAACTGTCCTCTTATATAAGTAGGGTCCACAGGTGCCGGTTTATACTTCTTTTCAATTCTAGGGTTTAATACCCTTGCTCTGGTTGTTTCCTTAAAAATGTCATCAGCATGCTTAAGGACCCCTCTTAGCATGGGCAGAGTCTTGACGGTCCTTTCCGAAGTGGAAAAGGTGTCGACCAGAAAGTCTTCCTCAATAGGGTCAGCATGTAGTTGCACATCATGGTTACCCGCTGCTCTTTCAATAAGGGCGTTAAAGGCAGTAGTGTCCTCCGTAGGAGATGTTTTAACACTGTAGGCATGTGTGTCAGGGGCATTCTGTGGATCCCCTGTGTCAGCTGGGTCTGCCCATGGTTGGTTCTGATCGTCGGGATCAGTGTCCACATGATAAGAGGCATCCTCATTATCGTCATCCCCAGCCTCCACATCTGAATATGTTGGTGAAAAAGACTGAGGTTCTTGTCCATAGGATTGCAGAGGTTCCACAAGAACTGGTGTTGTGGTCGAATCCCTGTTCTTCTTTAATGGAATCTTATATGACTCCATGGGTGTTTCTGGTATTATTTTTCTATTATAAATGGACAGTCTACCAGTGTTCGAGTCGATGAACTGCTTCGACTCCTGTTCTTCGGGCTCTTCTGTAGCCCCTAGGTCCATCGACACTCCTTTAGCGGCTCCGATACCCTTTTTCGGTTCGAACATCTTCGGTCGCACCATTGGTGGCAACCCGAATTTGATTGGTGTCGATGCGGTCTGGAGTTTTCCGACCAACTTTGGGGTTGGGGCCTTCTTCGGTCCGACCGCCGTAGCCTTTTCCTTGATGCTTTGGAGTGACTCCGACACCTGTTTGGATACGAACGGGGTCGGCTGCGTCGACTCGACAGGGTCCTGTGAGCCAGTTTTTGTCTTGGCCTCGGGCCTTGTCACACCCTCTCTTGCTGTCGCGACTCCCTTCGGCGCCGACGTTGTCGGTTCGACAGCCTTGACCTTGGTCTTCGGCGCCTCAACCTTCGGCTCGACGACTTTTTTGAACTTCTCGGCATCGACGGCCTTCTTCTGTTTCTTCGGCTCCGAGGGGTTTGAGGCCTTGGAACCGACCAGAGCCAGCTTCACTT
Organism: Lissotriton vulgaris; assembly: GCF_964263255.1. Taxonomy (NCBI): domain Eukaryota; kingdom Metazoa; phylum Chordata; class Amphibia; order Caudata; family Salamandridae; genus Lissotriton; species Lissotriton vulgaris. Next base: position 1,080,310,834 of record NC_141691.1, on the reverse strand, counting down.
TTGGTTTCGGTTTTGGTAGTGAGGCTTTCGGTTTCGATTTCTTTGGATCGACCGATGGCATGTTTGATACCGATGGCTCTTTATATATGTTCGTAGCTGGGCCTTTATGCGGGGCTGTAGAATGAGCCGATAGATCTTGGGTAAGGCCTCGTGGCGATCCCTCGACCTGAGCCTTATCGAGTGCTTCATCGTCGGCCCACGTATCAACGGTTGGGCCTAGCTCCTCGCCTGAGCTATCTTCTACGGCCCCAAGGGCCTCTGCGTCGTCTCCTACCTCATTGACGACGTTTTCTTCGTCTTCGGCGTCATACTCGGAGTCATGCTCCGAGACAGGATCCGAGTGTTCTTCCCGATCCTCCAGATCAATGACCTCTTCGTCTTCGGCCCCGAAGATGTTTTCTGGATTAGGCGCTGATCTCTGCGACTCTTATCGAGCCGCGCGTCTAATCCGAAGAGTTTTCTTCGACTTGAACCGGGCACAGGCCATACAGTTGGCTTCGTTGTGATCTGGTGACAGGCACTTGTTGCACACCGGGTGGACATCGATGTGCGGGTATTTCGCATTACAAAGTGGACACCTTTTGAATGGGCTTCTTTCCATTGTAGATCGAAGATCGGGTTGAGTGTGGAAAAGAAACCGTCTGAGTCCTCGATGTCCTCTCGAAGCAAAGTTATCGGTACCGAACGAAACAATACCGACGCTGTTGATAGCCTTTTGGCTTTGTAGAAAGTTTTCCTAACTTGAGCTAAGATAGTAACATCCGAACCCAATGGCGGAAAAAAACAATCTGAGGATGGAGAGGATGCCCATGAGCACTGTAGTCCAGGGGAGGAGCCGCCTATCTCGTGATACTTCGAAGACTCTTCCAGGACAACAATGTGCAATCATCCGGACCCAACACTAGGCGGCGATCTATGCACAGATATGAATTCAGCAGCCCAGATGCCTCGAACACATTGTTCAAGTTTTTCATGTAATTTTCATCTTGCAATTTATACTGAGCAAAGGAACTGCATTGGTACCTTTATTACGGACATTTGTATAACATTCTGTAGAAGTCAGTGGAAATACGAACATTGTTCCTGTTCAGTCCTGACTTTACATCAAACATAACGACTGTTGAACGTGAAACATTATTTGCATGCTCTGTTTTGACTATGGGCTAGATGTACGACCAGCAAAATTGCGCCTCGCAAATTGCGACTCATTTGCAAGTCACAATTTGCGAGATGCAATTTGCCATGTACAACAGTGTGTTTAACACTGTTTGCGAATCCCAATGGGGTCTCCAATTTCGAGGCTCATTAATAATAATGAGCCTCTCGCAATTTGCGAGCCCATTTGGAATGACAGGCCCTCCCAGGTATGGTGGCCTGCTGGGCTCAGTAGACCACCATGTCTGGGACTAATTTTAAATAAAGCAGTTATATATATATTTTTTTAATGCAGCCCACTTTCCCTAAAGGAAAAAGGGATGCATTTTTTTTTTTTTTAAATGAAACATTTTCGTTTTATTTTTTCACGGCAGGTAGTGGCCCCAGGGACCACTGCCTGCCCTTAAAAATTATTTTTATAGATAGTCACAAATTGGAACGGGTCCCAAATTTCGACTGCATTACCACCCTATTAAAGAGGGTGGTAATTTGCAAGTGTTTTGTGACCGCAATTGCGGTTACAAAACATTCGTACATTGATTTGCGGACGCCATTAGGAAGGGAACGTCCCTTCCTAATTGTGACTCGCAATTCCTAAACAGTGGGTCACAAATAAATTGTGACTCGCTATTTAAGAATTGTACATGGCCCTGGGCCATTTTGCATGTGCAAACGGGTCGCAAAACCCGTTTGCGCATGCAATTTAGGCGTACATCTGGCCCCTAAATCCAGAATCACATTTCCTACTGAATCTTTGTATAAGATGACCACAACATGTATAAATAAAAAATCCAATAAAAATATTCAAACAAAACAAATGATGGTCTACCCTCTGGTTTATGACTTAGATTATTTAAGCTGAATTATGCTTTGTTCTGCATGTTATTATTTGAAATTTATTGTAAGCTTCATGGTATTATTTGATTTTATGTGCGTTGTGGTGGGAGACCAATTGCATTACTCTCGATAGAGAGGGATTCTGTCTTTTACAGTTGTAAGGTTTCTTCTACAGTTTAGGGTTTCTTGTTTCCCCCGTAGAGGTGGCTCTGGCAGGAGGAGATTCCTACATTTGGTGCATAGACCTTACACAGCATCTCCTCCAATTGTCTGACACCCTCAATGCCTATATCTGAGCTACTCTGTGCCTCTTCTTTACCCCGACATTTATACACTGTTTATCACCCCAGGGTGCTTGTGCTTCCATGCAGTTTGCTTTCCTGGGATGGTGATCGTATCTGGAGTGAGGTCTTCCCACTCCCCAGCTGTTGCGTATGTTCTGACCCCCCCCTTCATAGTTGTAGGAAGCTGGCTCAGTATATACTATGCCAAAGTAAGGTATAGTGTGCACAGAGTCCAGTGGATCCTTAGAGGTATTGCAGAGGCTAAATTAGTTCATCTCTAACAGCTCTATTTGTGGTAGTGTGATCGACCAGTTATGCTTATCAGAGGGTGTGTTAAGCATTAATTGTATTCACCTAGGCAAGAACTGATTGCACACTCAAAGACTGAATCAAGACCAATTGGGTAAGTATAAAAGAAGGTATACTTATTTTTTATTTCTAGAACCAAGCAGAACTTGGCAAAGGTAGGTAAAATATACTTTTCAAATGCAAGGCTGTACGCAGAAATGCAATTATAGATGAAAAGGGAATTGTTACAGGTTTGTATTTGCTTTCAAAATGGTTCAGAATACATTAAAATGACTTTGGCTTTACTTTTTACTTACATCCACTATTCCTGGTGATATCCCTAGATATGACACTGTGGGTTCCATAATACAAAGGTAAGTAAGACAATTTACTTCTCAAAGCACCATTACTTTTGTTCCATGCAAAAAGCAGCTTGACACATTTCAGAGGAACAACCACAATATGGGCTCCTATGGATAAAAGAGTCTTATCGTTTTGCAGGTAAGAAAAACGACTTTACAATGCTAGGTGTCCAGGGTTAGAGCCAAGGTCTCCAAGGTTCAAGTTGGCACAGAAAGTGCACCACCAGCAGCACCAGGGCGGCTGAGTGCAGAGTGCAGGCGACCAATGTTAGCCAATATGGCTAGGGAGCACATCGGTTAAGGGCTGCTCATGGGCAAGCCACTCAGACTTGGGAGCCAACCTCCGAGGGTTAAAGTCAGGGCAAAGGGGGTCCAAGGTCAGCACCAAGTGCCCACACCACCAACGGCGCAGGGGCAGCCAGGTGCAGGGTGCTCAGGAGGGGCTGTGAGCCCAATGCAATCCTATGGAGGTTGCCAGTTTGGGATTTTGGCTGCAGGCTCGGTCAAGGAAGCCTTCCAGGAGGAGCCAACAGCTGGGCAGGTAAGTTGGAGGGCTCAGCATATAGGTGCACACCAGGTCCTCCTCTCTAGGGTGAAGCAGACGGATACAAAGGTGCCTTTTGAGGTCTGATTTCACCGTACCGGCCCACTCGCGATTGGGAGGGGTCTCCATGAAGAGGCTGTAGGCGACATTGGGGAGTCCTGGAGGGGTCAGCTCCCGGTGGACTCGGACTCTGGCATGCTGGGAGACCTCATTGGGACCGGTGGGTCCCTTTGACTTGGGCCGTAGGCGACAGGTGCAGTGGTGGTTCCAGGCATCAACTTCCTTCATCTTCAGTAGACTCAGAGCCTTTATTTGGAGCTTCTTTTGAACCGCAGTATTTGTTGAAGGCAGTCAGTCCTACCAGGGGGTTTTGGAGGTCACTGGCTGCAGGACAAGTCATCTTTTGGCGCAGGATCTCTGGAAACTGAAAACGGGCCAGTAGGGCTGGGACCAAGTCAGTTCTTCTCTACGATCTTCTCTGCTGTATGACTTCTTCTGTCATTCTTTGTAGTTTGCTGGAATCTCTGCAGGCAAGATTCAGGTTTGCCCCTAAAAACTAAATTTAGGGGCATGAAAGGAGTGTCCAGGCTGGGACCAAGGGTCCCTTCCTTGGGGTGAGGAAACCCCATATTATACCATCCCTCCAGTGGGAGGAGGACATGAGCCTCTTTCTGATTGGCTGTGTCCCCTCATCGGCAAGATGGAGGGGACTGAGATGTGTGTTTCACCTCACCTCCCCCTTCTGGGGAGTGGGGTTGGCAAAGTGGGCACACATCTCCTAGCTTGGTTTTCCTGATGATTCTCCCTCCCAAAGTGAGGGGCAGAACCAGTGGGAACCAGGTACTGGGGGCAGTAAAAGGCAAGGACAGCTTACAAAGGCAGTAGGCCTTTCAAGCTTCTCCTTCGTGGACCCAGCCCCTTCTGGGGGAGGAGGCATGACACCTCTGCCCAGGATGGGCTTTGTTTCTGGACCCAGAGAGTGGAGGCTCTCAACCCAGAGGTCCAGAAAAATATTTGGTGGTGGCAAATGGCAGGCAGCCATTGAGGAACCACACTAGGGCTGGTGATTGTTCAGGCGGCATCTCTAAGATGCCCTCGGAGTGCATTTTATGTTAAATCCCACACTGGCATCAGTGTGAGCTTAATGTGCTAAGAAGTTTGCTACCAAACTTCACAGGTTTAAGTAAAGCCATTATGGAGCTGCAGAGTGCGCAATGATCAACTCCCAGACCATATTCTCTTTATGGCTTTACTACACTTACAATGTCTAAGAATGGACTCAGACAATGTAGGGGTACAGGGCTCATGCCACTGTACCCTCACCTGAGGGCTAGTGCACCCTGCTAGACAAGTGACTTACCTAGGCCTCAGGCAGTCATGGCATACAGAGATGTGTGCTATGACAACTCTTCACTTTCTCTGCATCAAAACACGCAGCCTGCAATGTCAGTGTGTCGGTGTTAAGGTACAGGGTTAATAAAGGGGTACATTAGGTGCAACAGCCCTTAGAGGCCTTCCCTGGTCACAGTGCCCTTGGTACCCATGATACATTTTACAAGGTTCCTAACTGTGGCCAAAGATGTGCCAATTGTGGGTATAAATGTACAGTTTAGAGAAAGAACACAGACCCTGGGAAACTGATTGGCAGGGACCCAGGGCACCTCAAGTCAAGTTGCATCAGATGTCAGGCAAAAAGTGGGGGGTAACCATGCAAAAAGGGTCATTTTCTTACAGCAGAGCCTGCCCTGGGGATCACCACTGGCTCCTCAGTCGCTCTGCTGAGACTCCACACTCAATACAGGCAGCCACCACTGAAGTCTCTTGGACCCCCAACTGAGAACTGCCACGGGGATCCGCTGTGATTAGGACAATTTATTTTTACCACAATCACATCATACATACTCTTCACAGCAGACCTTGCGCTACCAGTATGCAACGCGTGCAGTAGGCCGGGCCTGGCGTCTCAATTGTGTGACCTGGGCTGATCTGCCACCCCCGGTTGGATTGTCCATCAAGAGTGTTGGAGGAATCCAGCTGTACAACTCACCACGGAGCACCATAATAGCCTGACGAGTGAACTCTCACTGGACATATAGGAAATACTCGCCACCCCAAAAGTGATTACCTTGCTGCCACTCCACTACCATGAGGAGGCCATCACACTCTGAGTCCTGATCTGGGACCTTGTCTTATGCTTCGCTCTCCTACCAGCTCTGTCAGGCCTGTCTGCACATACCGCTATCACTCATGATCATCAACAGAGGGTCCCCGAATCAGCCCTCTCCTACATGTGCCTGTCCAGAATCAATACATTGCCCATAAAACACATCAGGGAGGTCCTACAGACCCTGGAATATGACTAACTGTCCCCTGAACTGGGTTATATTGCTCACTGTTATTTATATGGCTTTACTAGACATATCCTACACGAACTGGAGTGTGGCACCTTATCTGTATCATTCCGTGCCGCCTTCAGGAACAAATGTACAAGGTACTTACCTTCGGTAACGATGTATCAGGTAGAGAAGATTCTAGCCGCAGATTCCTTAACGTAGAATTATCACCAGGTGTGAGACTGGATCCGGAAATTTTTCTTTGCCACAGCATCTATGCGCGCCGGGGGTGGTACCACGTGACTCCGCCCGGACGTCGTCCACGGGCGTGACATCAGTGAGGTCACATAAGCCCCACCCCGGGGCGCTGGCGTCAGTTTTATAGTGAGAACCTTTCCGTGCCACAACGCGGAGCCCTCACAAACATAACTGTGGAGAGTATGGGAACAGTGTGCGAAAAAGCAGTAAAAACAGAAAAGGGAGAAACGAAAGGTGAAGAACAACAGACCCTGGAATGTGACTAACTGTCCCCTGAACTGGGTTATATTGCTCGCTGTTATTTATATGGCTTTACTAGACATATCCTACACGAACTGGAGTGTGGCACCTTATCTGTATCATTCTGTGCCGCCTTCAGGAACAAATGTACAAGTTACTTACCTTCGGTAACGATGTATCAGGTAGAGACGATTCTAGCCGCAGATTCCTTAATGTAGAATTATCACCAGGTGCGAGACTGGATCCGTAACTTTTTCTATGCCACAACATCTATGCGCGCTGGGGGTGGTACCACCTGACTCCGCCCTGATGTCGTCCACGGGCGTGACATCAGTGAGGTCACATAAGCCCCACCCGGGGCGTTGACATCAGTTTTATAGTGAGAACCTTTCCGTGCCACAACGCGGAGCCCTCACAAACATAACTGTGGAGAGTATGGGAACAGTGTGCGAAAAAGCAGTAAAAACAGAAAAGGGAGAAACAAAAGGTGAGGAACAGCACCAGTTGGAAAAGTGCCAGGCACATACAGCCTGATTCATCAAGCTGAAATCGGCTCGCAAAGGGTCAGATTCTGAGAATCTGGCCCTTTGCGAGCGCTATTTTTGCATTTGGGATTCATCATCCCAAATGCAAAAATCGGTAATTGCTAATTCGCTAAATTGCGAGGAATTACATTTAAGGAATCTCTATTTGAGATTCCTTAAATGCAATTCATCAACCATTTTTAAATTGCTAATATGCAATTTCGGGCCGCTATTTACCGAGAGGTCAGACCTCTCGGTAAATAGCAAAAACTTAGAAAAATGCTTTTAAAAGCATTTTTCTAAGTTGCATGTTGCGCACACACATGTCCTTTGGACATGTGTGTGTGCAACACCTGTGTGAAATTTCATTTGAGGGGTGCTACAGGGTGTCCTGTGGACACCCCTGGCACCCTTCAAATCGCAATCTTATTTGCGATTAGCTAATTGCTAATCGCAAATAAGGCATACTCCCCATTCATTCCTATGGGCCTTTTGGCCCATAGGAATGAATGGTGAGTTATTCCTTATTTGCGATTAGCAATTAGCTAATCGCAAATAAGGAATTGTAAGGAATCGCATTTTTATTGCATATTCCTACTTGAATCCCGTTTTGCGAGTCCTTAATAGCGATTCGCTATGAATCGCTATTAGGGCCTCGCAAAACGGGAGCATGATGAATCAGGCGGTAAGGTACAGAAAGCCATAGCAGCAAAAGAGGAGAGCACCGCTCTGAGGAGCAACCTTGCAAAGCTAAGGCAACAGCCTCCTTGGAGGCAGAAAAACATGTGAAACACGTCATAGCAGATGATAGAGAGTCTACAATCACAATCCACAACAGCGAAGGGCAACAAGCCCGGAACAGATGAGTAACGGTACATTACCCCAAGACAACACCATCAAGGAGGGTTGTATCCCCTGGAAAGAACTAAAGGCTGAGGTACAGCCACAAGACCCCAACTCAGAGGACTACAGAGGAATCAGAAACCCCAAGCAATTAAAAGGGAAGAAGAGTACAAGTAGGCCCCCACACCGGAAAAAACCTGGGTGGAGGGATGCAGAAGTACACATGAACCAACCGACCTTGTACCCGCAAGGAGGGGGAGGAACAATTAAACACGTTGAAACATCCTGTCAGGGAGGAAAGGAAGAGGAAACTCGCAGAAGACAAGCCACCCGGAGGGAGGCGAGTGCGCACAACCAAGCTGAAGGTACTCACAGAACGGGGAGGAAGGGCTGGTCGTGAAGGAACCTGCGGCTAGAATCGTCTCTACCAGATACATCGTTACTGAAGGTAAGTAACTTGTACATCTGTTAGAGACTACTAGCCGCAGATTCCTTAATGTAGAATAGATACCCTAACCATACCCTGAGGGGAGGAGGGCCTGCAAGAGGACCTCCCTAGTTAGGAAGAAACACAAGGCCCCAGCAGGGGATGTGTCATGGGGACAAGAAGGGCGGCCCATCTCCCACCACGCAGAAGTAAGCAAGAATAAGGCAAAGGGAAGGCCAGGATACCCCAAGCCCATCCAAGGTACAAGGGACATCCACCAGAAAACCCCGGAGGGACAGACAGCGCCAGAGGAGAACCAAGGAAGAAAAGAACCACCCCAAACTCCAAGGAGAAGAGGTAGAAACGGAGGCAGAGCCCGCCGCAGGAGAACACACACAGCAAAGGGGGAAATGAATAGGCATCAGCCTCGAGGCAGCAGACAAGGCAGGAGCGGCTCCACAGCCAAGAAGCGCAGGCGTGAGAAGAAAAACACAGCATCGCAAAGCTCCAGCAGAATAAGAGGCAGGAGCACAAGGGTACAAGATAAGGCCCATGATGGTTGACCAGAATGAGCAGGCGTGCGCAGCCGACAGCTGGCAAATACCAGGAAGCAGTGCGCCCAGAACAAGCCAATCGCAAGACAAAGGCAGAAGCCAGGGAAATCCAGAACAACTCTCTAAGAAGAACGATTCCAGAGACACAAACCGACCCATGAAAAGAAGTGGGACGAGCCAGAAGAGAAAGAGGAGAAATGCGTAGGACGGACCTAAGCCGTCAACCAGCACACAGGAAAATACTAAGAGAATCCTAGCCCCCCTGGAACACAAGACAGAGGACCAGGCCGAAACGCCAGACAGGAAGGCGGAAACACCACAACACGACGCCGTAGACGGCATGCCAAAGCCGGTCTAGCTACGTAGCGGATACTGAGAATGACAAAACGAGCAGCAGCACAAGCTGCGCCAAGACAAAGACACCGCGCACCAGCGGTTTACAGTGATGCCAGGAAAGGCGAGGAACCCGAAAAGGGGTGTCCACACCCTCCCAGCTTAGGACAGTGCTATATAATAGCTACAAGTACTCCACTTAGGGTATGACACGTCCCAAAGAAAACATGGGAACACCGCTTAGGTATCAAATCCCGCAGCAGAGGACAAGAACACAAGGGACCTGCGGTTAGTACCTGTGAGAAGTTGGCCTGATGTATGATGTCCACAATTCTGTGGGCACCTTGTATCAGTCCACACAATCCCTTATGGTGGTGGTTGTAAAGTCAACCTTATAGACAAGCTATCCTAGGGGTAACATAGACCTAGCAGTCTTAGGCTTAACTCAAGAGGGCATGTGAAGCCAGCTGTTTTACCATATGCAATCGTGCAATACCAAATGAAAGGACACCACACAAGTTATATATTATAAAAATATATGTATTTATTACTAGAATAATCCTCTGTACTCTTTATGAGTGCAGAGGCACAAGCGTTTAAACAAAAGCACAGTTAAACATTCAAACGTTGCACAATTTTGGATAGGGCCGGTGGCCACTCAAACCATATACTAAATAAGTGGTATAAGAACCACGTCTCGAACAATGGTAAGGCCTAGGGCCTTGTGAATCGCTGGGACTACTCGGGACTAGCAGTGATGAAGTCGGGAGAGGCCCGCGGGACTCGGGTGCAGCGCTAAAAGCACACGCATGCACCAATGCAAAGTCAATGGTGCGTAAAAGTTATCGAGTTACAGTTTTGTAAGTCTTCCGACTGGAATAGAATTACCCCACTTTACACTAGGACACTAGAGGTGTAAACCACTACAGAAGCACCGGTGTTAGATTGTTACCTCACCCACAGGAAGCGGGTGCATAGGTGCCAAAGTGTTGCGGGTATCGTCGTGGAGGTCTATGGAGCCTGGAGATGAAGATGCTGCAGGCGGCCAGGAGAGAAGAGTCCGGTTGGAGCCAAGGGTGGATTGAAGATGTAGAGTACTTGAAAGCAGAGGGGACAGAGTCTGGGTCACTCAGCAGTGACCAGGATGGAACCAGGAAACAACCAGGCAATGTCGGGCGCAATCAGGTGGTTGTCGTGAAGCTTGTCTCCGCTGCCACGTGGACTCTGGGTCATCGAGGACATCCAGGAGTGGATCACGAGCTGTCTCACAAAGGCTCTCGCTGTCGGCGGTGTCGGCTTCCGGATCGAAGTTAGCAGACCTTGGCAAATGCAACCCACGCAGGATTCGAAGATTGCTTCTTACTCGGACCAGCAAGGTCTGAGCAGTGGCTCCTTTTCAGGGGAGCAAGGGCCAGTCTGGAGCAACCAGACCAGCAGTGAAGATTTAAAGGTTCGTCGGTACTGGGGCCACTAGCCAACGGGCAAGCGACCGGACCAACGCGTTGAGCAGGAAAATGCAAAAGGGCCCCACGCAGCACTCAATGAGTGTGGAGGGGAGATCTTCGGTGCACGAGCTGCTCAGGGCTGGGACTTCTCAAACCCCAATGCACAGCTTTGAGTGTGCCTCGGGAGATGCACGGTCAGCACTTCGCAGTATTTCCAAGATGGCTGGCCCCACTCTTCACGTCGCCTCCACGGGTCTCAGGTTCGCTGGGACTGAGGATCGGGCTGTTAGAAGTCAGGGAAGCTGGGTCTTGTCGATCTCTGTCGCTCGGGTTCCGGCGGGAACTGCAACAAAGCAAACCGTTGGGCGCTGGATGGTGCCTGTTTGCACAGGGTGGTCACTCCTTGACCACAAGGGAGATTCTTCAGTCTTCCACGTCGAGTGGGATGTCGAAGGGTCCACAGTTTCGTTTCATAAGTTTCAGTCAGGATAATCTGATGTGCATTGGCACAGCTCCTACCTTTATTCCAAATCAAGGGCTGGATTACCTGCTAGGTCCCTCCTATGGGTGGGACCAGGGAAGGGGGTGGTTACACCCCTTTCCCTTTGTCCAGTTTCGCACCAGAGCTGGGGCTGGAGTGCCCCAGAACCGGTTTGGCAGGATTTTGCATGGGAAACCTTGTGTGCCCCAGGCAGTGTCTAGTTTCTTTCAACCCTCCCTGTTACAATCCACTATCTCCTGTCTGGGGTGGTGTGACACCTCCCTGTGACAGGAAACCCTTTGTCTAGGCCTCCCCTGCCAAGTTTCGGTCAGCAGCAGGAGGTCACACTTGTGTCTGTGGCAGAAGCATCCATTTTGTGATGCTGGGGCTTTGGTTAGATTTAACCGCGTTTAAGTAAAGTAACATGTCTTCTCCCTCTAGAAGGGTGGAATGCTACCCCCGTCGCCAGAACTGGCGAGGGGGTAGTATTCCAAAGTGTATGACACCTTACACAACATGTTTTGATAAAGCCACACCAAAGTTAGCAATAACCACGAGGATTATAATGCACTTAAGAGTATATGGTATGGCAATACCCTGGAACAGCTATAAGGAAATGGTTCCGAAAGCGGCAGACAGGCTCATTTCATGGTAGAGCACCATCTCACATAAAACCAAGCACTCCAGGATTGTTAAGGCCTGCCATAGGAGTGACTGATAGGCATATATGTGTCCAGGTATAGGTTTAGATTTAGGTATACTATATCTAAGCAAGGGGTGATTACACCACCTTACCCCAGCTGAGTGATCAGCCAGTTGTGTCGATTTGAATAGCCAGCCAGGGGTGGCAAAAGATATGCGGCAGCCCCTGGTAGGCCTTGGATGCACCTATGCCCTGGGTACCTATAGTATACTGTACAGGGGCTGATAAGGTGTCCAGTACCAGATTGGTGATGTACCTAGGGCACATGGAGTCCATTTTAAGGAGAGAGCAGATAGTTGGCCTGGGATCCTGCTACTCAGGGTCCCAGGCTAAGTCGAAAACCAGCTAAACACTAGGCAAAAAATCTGGGGTAACCATAGTCAGGTATCCACCCTCCTACAGTACCACAGACAGCTTACCAATCAGCCAAAACAAATACACAGAAGGCCCAACCTGAGGACCTATATGGTTTACCAACCTCCCAAAATCACAAAAGCCAATGGGCTGTACCAGCAGCCAACAGTACAGAGGGGCGAACCTAAGGAACCTGAAGGCACGCCAAACCACAAAGAACACACAGACGGGCCAACCGAAACACTAGACCCTAGAACAAGGGTGGGATAACACCTCCCATAAAGCACCGGAGGACCGACAAGCCAAAGTTTACGGAGGGGGAGGAGGATGGAGCTCAGCAAGGGGCGCTGAATGGCGGAGTCCGCGTGGGTGTTAAACAAAAGAACCCCATCAAAAGGCAGGTCAACCAGACACTCCCTAATATTCACTGGAAAAACGGAACTCGCCATAGCGCGGCCGAGAGTATCAGAAACATCCAAACCCGAACAAAGAATAAACGCGGCCAACTCCCGGCCATCCAACAATGGTGCCACAGGTCAGCGCGAACACCTTCATGGGAGGCGCAAGACAGAAGAGACTCCACTGAATCCCACAAGGTGGAGGGAGCCCTGGCCAATACACAAAGCATATTGAGCGCTTGCAAACCAGCACTAGAGGAAGCGAAGATGTTACGCCCCCATGAATCCAACCACCGGGCCTCCCGTGACGGAGGAAACAACACCAAAGGCAAGGAAGGAAAAGCAGTCTGCAGAAGAGGGCCCTGGATAGAAGGGTGGAGAGAAAGGCAGACTGGGTTGTGCGGAGTAGGAGCGGATGAGGCACCGGATCACTCGTGGCAGGATGCCCCCAGGCCCCCAGAAGAGAATTGTGGAGCGTAACTTCGAATGGAAGAAGCAGCTCCCGTCCACCAGAGCCCTGGTGGAGAACCTCTAACAAATGGTCCGACCGGTACTGGGTTGGCGGGGTCGCCCATTCGCAAAATGCCAGCAGCCATGGAAATAGCCCGGATAAAAGCTGCACTCGCCTCCGTAGGGCGTGGCGGAGGAGAGAGCAATTCCTCCGTAGGCGACAGCTGTAAGCTAAGCCGTCCATCCTTGAGGCCAGCTGGAGGAAGAAACTGCCAGTCCCTGAAAGATGTAAGATTCATGGACGAGTGGGAGGCCTGAGGGGCTTCCGGGGAAGGTGGAGAAGCCTGCGCAGCAACTAACATTGAGTTGTGGAAAAGAGGGTCTGGGGGTGGTGGTCACGGGGTGGCGAAAAGCCCTCCCTCGAAGAAGCAACAACGCAGCGTCCTGTCTCCGGGGAAGAGGAAACAAGAAGAGGACAACCCTCCGGAGAGGAGGGGACCACTGGAGATGGGTCGATGAACCGACGCCGGCACGGCGCCGTCGAGTTCGCCACCGGTGCGATGTCGACCGGCGCCGGAGCGGGCATCGGGGGCGCAGAGTCAAACTCCACCACAACTGGAATCCTAAGAGATTGGGGGGGCTCGGAGCCGGGGCAGCTAAAGAACGGCGCTGAAAAGGCATCGACCCGACCTCCGCTGAGGCAGTCGCCTGCGTAGAGGGCCGAGAGTGACCCTGGGAAGCACCCCGGCCCCTAGCCACCACCCGCGGCGGTGCCAGGGCCGACAGCTATCGGTGCCTTAACGGCATTGGCTCTGCGTCCAGCAAGGCAGCCACCTGCCCAGAGGACCGAGGGGGACTCGGGGATGAACCGAGAGTTCCGGCGACCTTCTGCAACACCACAGGGACCCTCTGGGGGTTTGTGGCGAGGCAGAGACGCCGTGGGTCAAAGAGGGGAACCCCGTAGGGCCGCACCTCGATGACAACACACCCCCAAAACCTGAATCCAACCTCGTTGGCACCGGTATCGAAGCAGCCGGCGACTCTGCAGAAGGCCCGCACATGGCAAGGGATCCGCGGACGTCTCAGGAAGAGGAGGAGGGTCCAAAGAAGCATGCAGAGACATAGCATAGGCCTCCATTTGAGCCCTAGTCGCTCCGACGGCAGGAAACGGCAGGCAGGTAGGGTGGCGACGAGCGAGGCCGCCTGTCCCGAGGAGAACCTGCGCCCTCTGCATAACGGGGACCAGGCTTTGGGGACAAGCTGTAAGACTTACCGGTGGGCGGGCAAAGCCCCTGGGGCCTCGGTGAAGGACGATGTCGTAGTCAGAATCAGCGGTTTCTGAACCCTTCCGAAGGGGACGGACGAGGTGACGACATGATCTGGACAAGCGGACTGAAAGTAGTTTCATCTGGTGCTCCCGCCGGAACTTCGGCTTCAGATGCTGGCAAGCGTCGCAGTCTGTAGAATCATGGTGCTCGCCCAAACACCCCATACAAATAGGGTGAGGGCCCGTCGCCGACATCTGAAGTGTACAAGAAGTACACGTCTTTAAGCCTGAAGGCATTCGCACATTATCCCTCAACACAAAAGCGTGAAAAGAAAGGCCTGAAAACAGGTCAGGGTCATGATCGGGATCAGAGTTGCATGCGGAAAAGAAGGAAACTGACGTCAGCGTGCCGGGTTGAGGCTTATGTGACCTCACGGACGTCACGCCCGCGGACGACGTCAGGGCAGAGTCACGTGGTACCGCCCCTGGAGCTCAGAGATGCTGTGGCAAAGAACATTTTACGGATCCAGTCTTGCGCCAGGGGATAAATCTGATTGATAATATCATGGGTCACAACAAGGAAACAAAGCCAGTCAGATGACAAGCAGCGCCAACCCTCAATTGGCATATGCCCGCACTGATGAATCAACTGACCTCACTGTATCCCACCCACAGTGCCCAACATGACATCAGATGAAGTAGATATAATACTGTAAGAGATCCGAGACACCAGAGGAGCTGTAGAAAACTGCATTGGCGCACTGGAGTCAGATCTGGGCCTGCTCTGCGATGGCCGTTTCAAATTGGCAGACAGGGTCAAAGCCCCAGAGACAGACCTTGCGACACTGGGCCCTCAACAGAAAGCCCATACAAATGAACTGGATGACTAGTGTTCCTACTTGCACCTTCTACATGACCGAGCTGAGGATGTAGAGGGCTGAGCTTGATGCAAGAACGTGCGCATTATTGGACTGCCGGAGGTCACAGAAGGACCCAATGCCACATTGTTTATTGAACCCTGATTGAAGAACAAGGTGACCCCCCCATTGGCTCTCCAACTTATTTACTGTAGAAAGAGCAGACAGGGTACCCAACTGTTGGCCACCTCCGTGAGCACCCCCCAGGCCAATCGTGGCATGCATCCTGAACTTCAGAGACCAAGACACAGCACTCCAAAAGGCCAGGGGAAATGATACGATACTTGTAAACAACACTACGGTGTCCTTCTTGCCCCACTACACACTAGCTGTCCAATGCAAACCATCATTGTTTTTGTGCTGCAAAGAAACAACTCAGAGCGGAAGGTATGCCATTTGCCCTCATGTCCCCAGCCTGCCTGAGGGTTGTAAACAATCAGCGAACCATGTTCTTCGACATCCCAGAAATGGTTTGGGGCTGACTATAGAGACAATACCCAAATGTCTGTCGCCCCACCCCTCCACCCCGGGACACATCATAAGGTACCTTGCAGAACTACTGGTGGCACTGCCGAATGGGGACTGATCGACAACCTTAGTTTAAGGCTGTCCCTCCTCCCCAAAGAGAACTGAAGGACCAATGCGCTGTACTAGAAACTGTGACTTCATCCAGGCAGTATCGACCTCAGCAACCTCCAACCAGCTCGTCCAGTGCAGCGGCCTTGAACTCCAACATAAGTATGGCTCTTTTCCCTACAGTGACGCTGCAAACGTCAGACATTATAATATGACTCTCCTTTTATCACCACCTACCAGGGCCGGCCTTAGGCATGTGCAAGGTGTGCACCTGCACAGAGCCGCCAAACCCCAGGGGCCGCCACGACAAGGATCGGATACATGAATCATACATATTTGTGGCGGCCCCTGGCAGGATTTGGCGGCCTCCGACCCCGGCTTCCACTTTTACTAACAGTTCCAAAGCCCTGACAGTGAGTCCTGCCAGAGCTCACTCAGACCCAGCAGTCAATAAATAGTAACTATATTATTGTCTTAAACTAAGTTTACGGATAAAACCACCGATCGTCTTCACAAGAATGACTGTAAAACTCTTCAAAACGTGTCAGCGGCGCCGGAATTCATATCACGTTTTATTTGATATTGTAATCCATGAGAGCCTTTGTTTTTCCTACATGGTGTGTTTCTGTAGCTGTGTCCGTGCCACATATGACTCTTGTAGGATGCACTCTGAACTGAGTCTCCGCTAGGTCCCTGGGGGAGCTCTGGTTCTGGGTGGGTGTGGGATGAGTGGGTTTATAAAGGGCCATGACTGAGAGCTCTGGGCTGGCTGAAGGCAGAGCGAGTGTCTCACCGTGCCTGCCAGTGGGACACAGGTGTACAGTCTCTGACGACTTGCTCATGCAATACTTGGCCTCTCGGCATAGCGTGCTGAGCGATGGTTGCGTATATACATTTAAATGTAATTCTAAAGGAACGTTTGAGAAGGAGGTACAGCAAACGAAAATAAAATGCTTTATTTACAGGTGAGGAGGGAGAAGGCATGAAGAGGTCGGTCGTGGCGCACGCGTGACTTGCACAAGAGAGCAGAGTGATGAAGGGGACGGTGTCACACACAGCGAGAGTGCACAAGGCAGTGTTGTGAAGGGGGGAGTGATTGTGTGATGTCTGGACGCACTGGCACAAAACTCTGCTGCTCTGCAGGGGGCCTGCGTGCGTCGAGGAACAGGACTTTAGGTCTTATATTGTATGTAAGCCATGGCATGAAATGCACAGATCCAGCCTCTTGGGAAGAATTTCTAGTAACGCTTTTTTGGCCTCGGCCGTCTCACGGACACCCTCCCCCCTTTTCAGCCATCTTTAGGCACCGAGTGAGATTGCACCCAGTGGGTGAGCGGGCAGAGGCAGTGAGACCTCATTTACCACGCAGTCTTAAAAACCACCAGCCTTTACAACAAGGTTACAAATGCAAAGAGAACAATTGATGGACAGCCACACTCTCTGTCCCTTCACACACGTGTACAGCACACACTCTGCCCCCTCAAGCTGTCCAGGCTGATGAGGGATGGCCAAGTCTAAACCGGGGTGGCATGGTGAGCAAAAGAATGATGGGCGCCTGCTGAGAGACTGCACAAGATGCTGGACAGCGGCAGCGCAAAAGCAAAGGCAGAGCTCCTTGCAAGTCGCTCATGCAGGCCATGATTGTGCCAGTCGAGGGTAAGAGTGACCTACAGCTTTGTCCCGTGAGGAATGGTGTTTCGGCAAAGGGGGGGGAGGAAAAGCGTGGCACTGGCAGACATCAAGCACCTGTACAAATCCCTACAATCACCCGCTAGTAGCAGCACCCATCATGTCCTTTACCGTCCGTCATCTGCATGAGCCTTGCCAGTTGCTGCAGTGCTGAGCCCCGGCCCGACAGTCACTTGTGATACAACAGGAAAAGTGTATCAGCACGAGCAATTATTAAAACACCTTCCTGAGCTCCGCTCCGCCCCGCCCGGACCCCCTCTTCCGGGGCCCCCACCTACCCTCCCTGCACAGGGCCGCCTAGAGCCGCCCCTGCACCTACGAACAGGGTGTACGGCACACTGAGATGCACTCTGCTGGTGGCATTGGCCATCTCCGGTCCCTCGGACTCATGTATTGTATTTGATACTTATGATATACTTTAAAGTCGCTATCCTTGCTTATTGTTTCTAACACCTCAATATAGAATATGCTTCATGTCTTTTAATGCTTTGACTTTGTTGTCCACATATGGACTCAACATGAAGGTTACCCTGAAAACTGACTCCAGAAACAGTACTACACCTGAAGAAACTAGTTCATCCGTAACTATATGTACAAAAGTGTGAGTTGGTCAGTAAATTCAGGTTGTGCACTGTGTGCTGTTGTGCTGTTATATCATCACAAAGACTATGTGGCCCTTGCAGCACCTTATTAGTGGCTATGGGCTTACACAAGTGCTACTTGCACCGCAATCCAAGGACATACAGATTGGCTGCAAGAAAGCTTTATAAAATGATCCTTCAGATTGTAAGGAAAACAATGATCCAATTCTTACAGGCTTTACATGGAAAAATACCAAATATGCTACATACAATTCTTTTTGGTGAAACAAAAGTTAGAATATGAGGCATCAAAATGCAAAACATATATGTAAAGTTCTCCACTAAAAGAATTATCCAAGCAGATCTAAAAACAAGTCACCTGTTTTCACCATCCAGACCCGCATTCAACAACCAGCCAAAACCCCTCCTCCAATTTCCAAGTCACTGGCTTAAGTCACAGTCCTCTTTAGATTTGAGAAATTAATAGGAGAATTACAGTGATGCTCGGGCACCACAGGAAATACGACCATATTGCATTTGATTTTATTATCTGAGGAGGAACAACACAGTATATGTGAGAGAGAGAGAGTGAGTCCACCAAAGCACTAAATGCCCAGTTTGATCATTCCAGTCAGCCAAATTGCTATTATATTTAACAGCAGCAGTCCCAAGAGACAGAAGCTTAGACACGGATATGTGTTTGTATAAATCATTTTTACAAAACACCTTTAATTCGGTGTTCCTGTAATCAAACATAGATTCAAAGTGTGATTACCCAAGTGACGAAACAGTGTCCAACATCTTCTGGTAACTGCTCATATTTCTCTAGTTCCTTTAGGAATATACTGTTGACAAATGGAATAAAAGTAAGCAATATTTAGCCACACCACATTGAAAAGAATCAAGGACATATTTTCGCTAAAGAAAACTTCTTTAAACATAAAATGTTGTTAACAAAATGGTCCCAACAGCAAATTACCTATGAGTGCCACTGAATGAGTAGTATTTAGTATAAAATACCCTCAAAAAGTACATTTCAACGATGAACAAGTTACTTACCTTAGGTAGTACTCTTCTGGTAGAGACTTCCGAGCATAGCCCCCCCACCCCTTGTGCCTAGGAACCAGTCCGATTGCAGTGCGATTTGATCAGTCATGGCATCGGCCCCTATAATTTGTTATTGCCGTCACGTCATTCCCCACCCGCCTCCCTCACCCACACCTCAACACAGCACATCTAACAACTGAAACGCTGAAATAGTTACATCTTTCCCTCCCTCTCCCCTCTCTTTATTCCTATATCTTTCCCCTCGTCCTCTCACCTTCTTTATTTATTTATTTATGCGTTTTTATATAGCGCGGACTTTACCCAAAGGTGTCAGAGCGCTTCACAATACAAACAGAACTGATACATGAGAACATTACAAGTGAACAAATTACAAAAGCAAACGTTACATTACAGGAGGCAAAAGTGACAATCTTGAGCAAACAAAATACAAGAGGTAGCAAACGGTGCATTGCAGGAGGAAAAAGTGGCATGTGTGCAAGTTACAAAAGCGTACAAAGTACAAGTAGAGGTATAATACTGCAATAAATGGAGGACACTCCAACACAAGAACAAACGTTACGTAGGCAACGGTGGCACTTGTGCAAGTATCGAAAGCAAACAAAATGTAAGAGGTAGCAAACAGTGTGTTACAAGAGAAAAGTGACGTGTGCATGTTACAAAAGAGTACCAAACACAGGTAAAAGGGTAGTACTGCAATAAATGGCAGACTCTCAAACCACAAGAACATACTGGGAAGGCACTTCCATAGTCATGGAGAATAGAAATTTTTTATACTAAAAGGTCTTCCTTCAGATAATAGAGAGGGCATGAATTAACTTTGGAAGTGTCTTTGAAGGAGGAGAACTTTGAGGTCAGTTTTGAAGGCCTGGGAGGAGATGGTGGTCCAGAACTGAGGCGGAAGTGAGTTCCAAATTCTCACTACATTGCCTGAAAAGGATTGGGCCATCGATCTTTCCTTTTTGAAAGTGGGAGGTTCAAGCAGTAGATTTTCCACCTTTCGTGATGGTCTAGAGCCTCCAGAGAGTTTCAGTTTATTCGCCAGGTAGCGAGGAGAGGAGGAGTGCAAGGCTTTGTGGGTGATGCAGGCAGTCTTGTAGATAGATCTTGCCTCGATGGGAAGCCAGCGGAGGGTGGATAACATGGGTGTGATGTGGTCGCTTCTTTTGGCCCCATAAATGAAACGAGCTGCTGAATGGAGAACAGACTTAAGGGACAGGTGGGATTTGGGGAGGCCAGTAAGAAGAGAATTGCAGTAGTCCAGTCTGGAGAGGACGAGCGATTGGACCAGGGTTTTAAAGTCATGCTCCGGGAAGAAGCGACGAATCCCCCAAAGAAGGCGCAGTTGGTATCGAGCAGACTTTGCATTTGAATTAATGTGGGACAGTAGATTGAGTTTTGTTTCGAGTATGACACCAAGGGATTTTGCGCTGTTGACAATGATTGGTTTATTGTTCAGTAGATTCATCTGATCCATACATGATTGAACCGGTGGAGGAATTCGGTTTTGTAGGGATTCAGAATCAGTTGATGTGTTGACATCCAGTTTTGAATGGAGTCCAGAGTAGACCTTAGGACGGAGAGATCGTGAGTGGAGGCAACCTTGAGGTAGATTTGAGTGTCCTCTGCATAGAGAAGATAGTGGACCCCGGAT
This sequence comes from Lissotriton vulgaris, assembly GCF_964263255.1. Lineage (NCBI taxonomy): Eukaryota > Metazoa > Chordata > Amphibia > Caudata > Salamandridae > Lissotriton > Lissotriton vulgaris. The sequence continues at coordinate 1,080,290,272 of NC_141691.1, read as the reverse complement.
TTACTTAGGAGATTTACCAGTGGTTCCAAATAGAGATTGAACAATGGGAGTGCAGGTATAGAGCCTTGAGGAACACCTTGACCCACCGCCAAAGGAGATGAAAGACTGTCCGCTATTTTGATCATTTGGGATCTATCAGAGAGGAAGGAAGCAAACCATTTAAGCACAGTGCCCTCCATGCCCATTCTCTTTTGAAGAGTGTTGAAGAGGGTGTTGTGATTGACAGTGTCAAAGGCTGCAGAAAAATCAAGGAGAATTAGACTGAAAATTGTCAAGAAGATCATTGTCCTTGATATGACGAGAGAGCTGTTTTGCAACACATCTTTCTGTGATCTTCGCAATAAAGGGTAGGTTAGTGATGGTGGGGTAGTTGTTGAGGTCATTCGCATCAGCAGTGGGTTAAGCAGAGGGGTGACCTGCCCAGTTTTGAAGGGAACAGGAAGGGAGCCTGAACAGAGGGAGAGGTTGCCCAGAGTGGTCCAATAGGGAAGAGAATGGGTATAGAAGTCAATGGCAATGGCACTAGGGATGGGGTCAAGAGAATGGTTGGAGGGCTTTGTTTTGAGGATGCACTTGAGGAGGACAGCTTCAGAGAAGGGGTCAAAGTTCTGCCAAATGGTTAGTGATTTGCGCAACTCTGCAGGGGTAGGATGAGCGACCTGATCCACAAGTGATTTCACTTTTTCGTCAAAGAATACAGTGAAATCCGCAGCTTTCTTTATAGAATTCTCCAACTTGGAGTTTGGGGGAGAGCAGTTAGTATTCTTGATGAGATCAAATAGTTTTTTCGGTCTATTTTTGGCTGAGTCAAGGAGGGATCTGAAGTGTGATGCTTTCCCAAGGAAGATGTGCTTGTGGCACACAACATTTTGATGTAATATCTAATGCGGTCATTGTTTCTATGTGGCCGATGCTGATGTTCCTATGGCGTTATTTTATTTCAAAATTGCTAATAAAGAATTACAACACAAAAAAAGAATCCTCATCTTTTGAATATTTCCCAGCCGTTAGACTAGATCACAGGTACTCATAGTACGGCCCGAGGGCCGCCACCGGCCCGGAAAGCCTTTCCTGGCGGCCCGCGGACCTGGCAGACATCGCACCAGTGTTTTGAAAAAAAACATTTCTAAGTGTCTTCAACCGGAGCGAGACTCTGCTGCTCTGTGGGGGTCGGTCGGGTTATACATTCAGGTGATAGGGAGAGCGGAGCTGCAGGGGCCTAAGAGGTGAAATACAATAAAGCCCCATTAAAATGCAAATGGTCTTTTAAAGACCTGTTAAGTGCTCGGGTGCGGCTTTGTGCGTGTGTGCCCATAAGCTGACTCAGCCGGGCCGACACACAGGGTGAGATGTGTGGTAGTGCAATTCTGGACCCTTCCATTTCACCAGCCTTGGGGTCCACCACTCGTGTTATAAAATATCGTCGTATCATGACGAATTTGGTATCTACGAACCGGTAATGATTAGGACATCATCCCTATGCATTTGCGTCACGATTAAATGATGCTAACACCCTCAAATCTTGATTTGCGTCTCGAACCCGCAGACTCCATTTTGTAAACGGCATCCATCTTATGACTTGCCCTCATATAGTCAATTGATTAAAACCGAGTTTGATCTGAAAGGACACGTCCACCGTAGCTGACTTCCCCATGACCTGGCCGAGCTGACTCCACTGCCTCCAGCCAAGCCTGTTTGGGCGGCTCCTCGCCCAGTGGCCGAGCCAGATATCATCAAGGCACAACATGTCATAAACCCTTCACTACATACAGACCCTGTTTCCATACACACACACACCTGTCCATGATTCTTGTTTATGACCCGTTTTATGATGGGAGGGTGCTCGACCTTATTGGCATTTCATCGATATCTGATGGGAGTTCTGGATCTGGCGGGGTAATCCATCACAAACTGGACATCTGAAATATGTGCTGACCAGCATGACTTCGCTCTTTGTATTATTGTGGAAATATTTGTATTGCCATATCGTAAACTTAAGAATTCTTGTCTGCAGCTGTTATTTATGTATATAAGGAGAAGTCTGGTTCTGTAAAAACAAACAGTCTCCTGAGAACTTACGGCCTGTGTTGTCGTACTTCTAGGACGCATGTTACTTGGTTGCAGCCAATAAAACTCGATCACTGACCTCATCTAGAAGACTCTGTGTTTCTGTAAGTCCAGAACAGGGAGAACTTAGAGGTCTTCGGGTGTGGTCCCCTGGCACCACCGGGTCTCGAAAAACCCGGCACCTCAGTTGCCGTTCCTGTCGCATGCTGACTCATTGCTGAACCTAGGGCTCGCAGCATCAGTCTAGCAGAGGGAAAAGGACTGCAGCCCCAAAGCTCAGAAGTCAAGATATTCCTCAAGTTGGGGGCGCAGAGGGGAGCTACCATGACTAACATTACAATTGTCAAGGAAGGCTGGGTGCAGAAGAGGGGTAAGTGTAAAAACGGAAGCATTCACTCTGTATCAAAAACAGTCATTCTCAACAATATGGAAGCAGTTCTGTGACCACATTTAGAGAAATGACCAATCGATGAAAAATGCAGTGAATGGATGAGAAATGTGCAAACATAGTTTACCTCTTATGGACAGGATAGGTCGGTGTGTTGTTTTTGGTTTGTAACACATGATTTATTTTATAAGGGGTTAGCAGTTTTTGTATTCACTTGTCTGCAAGCATGTCTCTTCTGGCAATCCTTCTTGAAATGAGGACGTTGTAAAAGTAGTCTTGTTTTGTATTATTTTGGTCAGCAGTTTAAACGCAGAGGACTACCATAATCTCTCTGTTTTAGAAATTTAACGTTTACAGCGTTGTGTTCCCATCAACCAAAAACAAGTTTGTGTGCAACCTGCCAGCCGTAAGATTTTCATCGCCAACAAAACAGAAAATGAATGATTTGCTTCTGTTTTGCCATTATTGGAAGGAATTGTTTTGTTTCTAGCATTCAAATCTACTGATTCCTGAGGCCCAGCTCGGTATCCTTTGTTGTGGGAGGTATTGATGACATCTAATACCGTTTTTTTTAGAGACTTATGGTGGTTGTGTATAATTGAGAACGGAAATTGGGTTATTGAAGTCTCATGGGTACACAGTGGGTATTTTTCACTTGCTTTTTGCACCCTCTAGGCATCTGAATCTGGAATCTGGAACTTGCTTCCTCCATCGCTCCGTGTCACCATTTCCACCCGGATCTTCAAAGCGGACCTCAAATCTCTTCTATTCCAAAGACACTTTCAGAACTAATTTATAAAAATGCATAAACAAACAAATAAATAAATAAATAAATGACAGAGGGAGGTAGAGAGATGGAGGGAGAGGGAGGGAGAGGGAGGGAGAGGGAGGGAGGGAAAGGGAGGGAGACAGAGGGAGAGGGAGGGAGGGAGGTACAGGGAGGGAGGGAGAGGGAAGGGTAGTGAAGGAGGGAGTGAGGGAAGGGAAGGGAGTGAGGGAAGAAAGGGGAGTGGGGGAGGAAGAGAGAGGGAAGGGGAGTGAGGGAGGGAATGAGGGAAGGGGAGGGAGGGAAGGGGAGGGAGGGAGTGATGGAAGGGGAGGGAGTGAGGGAAGGAAGGGGAGTGGGGATGGGGGAAGGGGAGTGAGAGACAGGAAAGGGGGAGTGGGTGAAGGGGAGTGAGGGTGAGGGTGAGGGAAGGGGAGTGAGGTGTTGTAATTTGACAATGATTGGGTTAGCATTTAGCTCAGCTACACAAATTTCTCCTTATCTGGACCACGTTTTCGGAGGCCATTTTGTATTCAATGGCTTCCATTAAATGAACATGCTGCCTCGTGGTCAGCATGCCCTTTTGTCCTTTCTCTGTACCAATGACCATCTAACTTGCCCAGCAACAGGCTATTTTTAGTACTGGTCAAGCTTGCACATGCGTAGTTAAACCCTTTGTATTAGTGGACGGTCATCACTTAGGAATGTGCCCCAAACTGACCAGTGGTGCTAAAACTCCTCCCATAAGCTGGCTGTGTTCCAAAAATGTCCTTATATGTATCTAAACTGAGCAAATGTGTTCCACCCACTCTTTTTATTACTGTAAAACTGTATAAAAAGGTTTCGCACCGATGTTCGGTGTGATACTTTTTGCATTGCCGAAGGGTGCTGTAGGAATGTACCACCAGCCCATGGGGTCTTAATAAACTTGTCTTTTGCATTTTCCAGTTTCCGTGCCAATTTCTACATTATGGTGTCATAGAGGTTTTGCAGAGTATGTAGGTCTGAAGAACCCAATACCACAAATTGGCGACCACGAAGGGACTCATCGGCGACTCGGATACCCGAAGGAGAGGTCATGACGAAGGATTGGAAACTCGCCATGGACGCGTAAGCTGCCACTGAGTGACCCGAGTCTTGGCACCCACTGTGTTTTCTTCCTTTCCTTCTGATCTGACCTTCCAGGTGGCGCCGGTCCTCGACTGAGATCCTGATCGGTTGGGTTGTCGTACAGTGCCTGTTTGGCTGATTTGATTAAAGAACTTGGCAGCTGGAACCTGGATACTTGAGAATTTGGTACGTTTGTGATTGGTAAGATAGTCTACCGTGAAATGCAATGGCCACTACATGGGTCCCTTGATTTATGAAAGGTTCAATATGTGGAGCAATGTTTTTTTCAGCGCAGGTCTAGACAGGATATGTTTGATTGCGTACGTATGTGGGAGAAAGCGGTGCGTGAGCGAATGAAGCGTGAACAAGCCTTGGCGGACAAGGAGCAGCGAAAGGCTGCCTGTGATAAAGCTTTACAGCTGGAGGAGAAAGAGTTGCAGGAAAAGAAAGAGAGGGAGCAACGAGAGCCTAATTTGTAAATTAATGGTCAATTTCCTATTCGACGTCCTTTTTACCCTGTCCTTACTAATGAACCTGATGATTTTTCATTGCTAGACCGTTGCCCGCCTCCGTATGTTTCACCTACGGCTCCGCATGAGGGATCGGATGAAGATGATGAAGGGCATAGTCGTACCAGGCTAAGTGTTGATCGGGCTGCGGAATTGCGGGGGTTTGCTCGAAAACTTAATCTTAAAACTATAACTATTTCGGAAATTGATGATCAGATGCGTAAGTGGTCTGAGAAAGAACGGTTGTATTTCTTGAGTCATTTTGGAGACGAAGTTGTAGAACGGTTTAGAAAATATTCATCTGACTTGGAACCAAAAGATGTATCAGTTGGTCGTGAGAATTTGCGTAAAGGTATTTTTGTTCTTACAGATGCGGATTCATTTTTCCAACGGTTGGTCCATCTGCGGGATGAGGCGTTACAATTACGGGTGGCAAAAAAGGCATCAGACTTGGCTGCGTCTGGATCGACGGAGAATTCCAAAGAGTGCCCTATCTTTGGAGCAGATAAGAGTTCTACAGTTCATATTATGCCTATGCGAGAAGCTGTACCTTTATATGTCCCTCCTAAAGGGCAAGGTACAGATGATGATAAAACGTCTGTGAATGCAAAGGGTTATTTTATATATAATTGGGTTTACACACCATGGAATAGAACAGATGTTATGGCACTTAAGACTGTTTTGCCTGACCCTCGTAAAAACCCAGCAGCTTTCTATGAAGGAGTGGAAGGGGCTATTTCTTCGTGCGTTATGACCTTAGTTGATATTGATCTTTTCTTCGGATTGATATTACCTCCTGATATGTGGAGAGTGATTCGTAAATTTGATGATCGAGCGATTTTGGGTGCAGATTGGAAAGAAATAGCCCAAGCCGATTTAGATAGGAAGCCCGCGTGTAAGCCATGCCAATTAATTTTAGATCTTCCGGGGGCTATTTTGAATAAATTGAAAATGCTTGTTCCCCCTAATAAGGTTGATTGGACTATGTTAGCTTCGTGCAAACAGAAGCAGGATGAATCTGTTTCTGACTTCTTTTCGTGTTTTGAGGAAGCATTCCATGACTACAGTGGGCAATTATTAACAGAGGATACGGGCAGGCATTTGTTTGTTGACAAATATGTGACTAATCTCCTGCCGGAGATTGCGAAACGTTTAAAGGCTAGTGAAAGTTCTTGGACCACAGCGACCCCTGCTTCTTTATTGACTATGGCTCAGTATTATGAACGACAGGAATTGGAGGCTAAGGAAAATAGTGATAAGAAAGCGAAGGAGTTAAAGACGAAGGTGATGTTGGCTCAGGTTCATGCGACCCAGACAAGAGGGAATGATAGGGGTAGGCGTGGATCGTATGGTACGTCTTCTGTTTGTACCGACATTTCTGAGGACCAGTGTGCATACTGTAAACAGTTTGGACATTGGGCTTCAGACTGTCCGGTGCTTCGAGAACAGCGTAATCAGCGTGGTCGAGGAAGTGGAAGGACGCGGAATAGTTATACAGGACCGAGGGGCGGGGTGAATGATCGTGGCAGGTTTGAAGCGAGGGGTCGTGGTCAGGCTGATTATAATACGTTTGATCGACAAAATCAGTATCAGATAACTGAGGGTGAGTTTACAGAGTCCCAGGATTATGTACATGCATAGGATTGCGTAGGATGGGGTGTGGAATCGGTTGAAGTACCAGTAGATCAAAGGGGTCCATATGTATCAGCGCATGTTTTGGGTTCTACTGATCAGTTTCTGGTCGATACAGGAGCTACTCGTAGTGCCCTGTCCAAACACTTGGTTCCAAGGGCTCCCCTGTCTGGCGAAATAATTACATCAATAGGGTTCGATGGAACACCCTCTCTTAGCCCATTGTCACAACCCATTACATTTCACATTGATAAATTTACTGCCCCATGTCCGTTTCTGTTGTCACCAAACACTCCAGATAATATCATGGGAATAGATATGCTTAAATATTTTCAAGCAACCATACGTTGCGCTCCTGAAGGGGTGCGGGTCATTTTGAACGAGAATTACCCAGATGTAATGAGAGTGCCTCATGCAAGAGACTGAGGCATTAGCCTCTCTTCCCAAAACGTTATGGGCTACTTCAGATACAGATGTGGGACAAATGATTATCCCTCCTATACGTATCACTGTTAAGGAGGGGGTGTCTTTGCCTCGTGTACCGCAGTATAAAATTTCCAGGGAACGTGAAATTGCTCTGATGCATATTGTACATGACTTGATTATTGCAGGCGTGGTAGAAGAAGTCCCCTATAATGTTTGTAACAGCCCTATTCTTCCGATTTTAAAGAAAGATACAGACACTAAAATCTATTGTTTCATTATTGATTTGAGAGAAATTAAAAAGATAGTAGTGCCTCAATACCCAGTGGTGTCTGATATTACCACCCTACTTACTTTGATCCCGCCCACGGCCACTGCCTTCACTGTTATTGACTTGAAAAATGCTTTCTTTTCAATTCCCATCCATCCTGATAGCCGATATCTGTTTGGCTTCACATTAAATAATAAATCATATAGATTTTGTCGAGTTCCTCAAGGTTACACAGAAAGCCTTAGCATTTATAGCTAGGCTTTAAAAAGACAGCTTGATTCTTTCGATTTACAGTCTGGAGTGGCTCTCATTCAATATGTTGATGACATTTTACTCGCAGCAGACACGCAGGGACAATGTGAAGAGAGTAGTCTTGCTCTGCTTTCTTTTCTTGCTCAGAATAATCACAAGGTTTCTAGGAAAAAGCTCCAATATTGTAGACCAAAGGTGACCTACCTCGGTCATCTTTTGTCTAAGGAGGGACGTGCATTGACATCTGATCGAATCCAAGCTATATTAGATACACCAGTCCCTCGCAGTCAGAGAGATGTTCGTGCTTTTATGGGTTTAACGTCTTTTTGCAGGCAGTGGATAATGAGGTTTTCACACATTATAAAACCCTTGTTAGCATTGTTGTCCAAAACTACACCGATCCCCCTTGGACAGATGAATGTCAGAATGCTTTTGACCAATTGAGACAAGCCCTTTGTTCCGCACCAGTACTAGGTACACCAGATTATACAAAGATTTTTACATTATATGTACACAAGAAGGATGGGTGTGCATTGTCAGTCCTAGTGCAGACACACGGGGATAAACAGAGACCTTGCGCGTACTTTTCAGCAGTACTTGACCCCGTAGCACGAGGATTACCTGGGTGTTTTCGAGCAGTTGCAGCAACAGCAGTGGCTATACGACAGAGTGAGGGAATAGTTTTGTCACACAAATTGTTGGTGTTAGTTCCCCATGCGGTAGACGCTCTGTTAAACCAAACAAAAACTCAGTACCTAACGAGTGCACGTTTAACAGGATATGAGCTAACACTGTTGGCGCCACATATTACACTGAAGAGATGTGCCACTTTGAACCCTGCTACTTTATTGCCGTATCCAGTTGCTGAGGGCCAGGAGGAAGAACACCATGATTGTGTTTTCCTGACTGAAGAACAAACAAAGGGTCGTATTGGCTTACAGGATACGCCACTTCCAGATGTAGATGGGGAACTGTGGGTTGATGGATCGTGTTTAAGGCTGCCAGATGGTACAACTTCTGCAGCATATGCGACCACGACACTTAAGACAGTGGTAGAAGCAGCCACGAATACCGCAGAAATCGGCCCAAGCAGCTGAATTGATAGCTTTAACAAAGGCATGTGAATTGAGTGCTGGTTTATGTGTGAATATCTACACTGATAACCGGTACGCCTTTGGAGTAGTGCACGACTTCGGCCTGCTCTGGAGGGAGCGAGGATTTTTGACTTCACATGGAGTACACATTATGCATGGAGAATTAGTACGTGACCTCCTGAATGCGCTATTACATCCAAAGAAAGTAGCAATAATCAAATGCAGTGCACATAAGAAAGTGACAGACAAAGTAGGCCAAGGAAACGCCTTTGCAGATCGCATAGCAAGAGAAACTGCTATCTTACCAAATGTTTCGCCAATATATGTGGTGAAATCGCAGGCTGAGAGATGGCATGATGCTAGAGAGGAGATCTTAGACATTCAGAAATCAGCGTCTGAAGCAGAACTCGCAACCTGGGCAATGGAGGGAGTGTTGGATGATGAGGGTTGCTGGAGGAGCAAAGATATGGAGAGATGGAAATTGCCTGCCTCTTACTTGCAAACAAAACAGGTGATGGACCGAATGTGGATCAATGTCACACACTCACCCCAGTCCAAAGATCTGGGCCCAAATCCATCGTTTTTTTGCACTCCACACCACCCTGGGTTAGACAATGGCGATATGCAAATCAGCTCTGACCCTGTGCACCATGGGAACAGTCCAGTCCGAACTACAAAAGCCATGTCCTTCCCAGAACGGAATCAAGCATCCGAGGACCGGACCGGTTTCGAGGTAACACCTCTCATCAGCCCGGCTAGCTTGACTCCAGTGGTGTGGAGTGCCTGGGACCCACGTCTGGGCATCCCCAGCGCACTTAGGGCGGAATATGCAAACAAAACAGGTGATGGACCGAATGTGGATCAATGTCACACACTCACCCCAGTCCAAAGATCTGGGCCCAAATCCATCGTTTTTTTGCACTCCACACCACCCTGGGTTAGACAATGGCGATATGCAAATCAGCTCTGACCCTGTGCACCATGGGAACAGTCCAGTCCGAACTACAAAAGCCTGGGGATGCCCAGACGTGGGTCCCAGGCACTCCACACCACTTGGAGTCAAGCTAGCCGGGCTGATGAGAGGTGTTACCTCGAAACCGGTCCGGTCCTCGGATGCTTGATTCCGTTCTGGGAAGGACATGGCTTTTGTAGTTCGGACTGGACTGTTCCCATGGGGCAACAGGGTCAGAGCTGATTTGCATATCGCCATTGTCTAACCCAGGGTGGTGTGGAGTGCAAAAAAACGATGGATTTGGGCCCAGATCTTTTGACTGGGGGAATGTGTGACATTGATCCACATTCGGTCCATCACTTGTTGTTTTTGCAATTGCCGCCCTAAGTGCGCTGGGGATGCCCAGACGTGGGTCCCAGGCACTCCACACCACTTGGAGTCAAGCTAGCCGGGCTGATGAGAGGTGTTACCTCGAAACCGGTCCGGTCCTCGGATGCTTGATTCCGTTCTGGGAAGGACATGGCTTTTGTAGTTCGGACTGGACTGTTCCCATGGGGCAACAGGGTCAGAGCTGATTTGCATATCGCCATTGTCTAACCCAGGGTGGTGTGGAGTGCAAAAAAAAGATGGATTTGGGCCCAGATCTTTTGACTGGGGGAATGTGTGACATTGATCCACATTCGGTCCATCACTTGTTGTTTTTGCAATTGCCGCCCTAAGTGCGCTGGGGATGCCCAGACGTGGGTCCCAGGCACTCCACACCACTTGGAGTCAAGCTAGCCGGGCTGATGAGAGGTGTTACCTCGAAACCGGTCCGGTCCTCGGATGCTTGATTCCGTTCTGGGAAGGACATGGCTTTTGTAGTTCGGACTGGACTGTTCCCATGGGGCAACAGGGTCAGAGCTGATTTGCATATCGCCATTGTCTAACCCAGGGTGGTGTGGAGTGCAAAAAAACGATGGATTTGGGCCCAGATCTTTTGACTGGGGGAATGTCTGACATTGATCCACATTCGGTCCATCACTTGTTGTTTTTGCAATTGCCACCCTAAGTGCGCTGGGGATGCCCAGACGTGGGTCCCAGGCACTCCACACCACTTGGAGTCAAGCTAGCCAGGCTGATGAGAGGTGTTACCTCGAAACCGGTCCGGTCCTCGGATGCTTGATTCCGTTCTGGGAAGGACATGGCTTTTGTAGTTCGGACTGGACTGTTCCCATGGGGCAACAGGGTCAGAGCTGATTTGCATATCGCCATTGTCTAACCCAGGGTGGTGTGGAGTGCAAAAAAACGATAGATTTGGGCCCAGATCTTTTGACTGGGGGAATGTGTGACATTGATCCACATTCGGTCCATCACTTGTTGTTTTTGCAATTGCCGCCCTAAGTGCGCTGGGGATGCCCAGACGTGGGTCCCAGGCACTCCACACCACTTGGAGTCAAGCTAGCCGGGCTGATGAGAGGTGTTACCTCGAAACCGGTCCGGTCCTCGGATGCTTGATTCCGTTCTGGGAAGGACATGGCTTTTGTAGTTCGGACTGGACTGTTCCCATGGGGCAACAGGGTCAGAGCTGATTTGCATATCGCCATTGTCTAACCCAGGGTGGTGTGGAGTGCAAAAAAACGATGGATTTGGGCCCAGATCTTTTGACTGGGGGAATGTGTGACATTGATCCACATTCGGTCCATCACTTGTTGTTTTTGCAATTGCCTCTTACTTGCAAGCAATGGTTCAAATGGCACATGATTGGCACATGTTGGAGCTCTCGCAATTACTAAATTGCTTACACAAGTTTGGGAGCATCCTGAGATTGCCAATACGGCCAAAAGAGTAGTGCAGACCTGTCTGATATGCTTGCAGTACAACCCTGCAAAAGGGACTTATACTCCGAAAGGAGGGTTTGTTCCACCTACTGCACCATTCGAAGTACTACAAATGGATTACATCCAGCTTGAGCATTGCAATAACCTTAAGTATGTCTTAGTGGTGGTGTGTGCTTTCAGTAAATGGATTGAGGCCTTCCCCACGAAGGATAATACAGCGCTGACAACGGCTAAGGTTTTGCTCAAAGAGTACTTCCCACGTTATGGTGTTTGTAAATTTTTGTGGAATGATAACGGTCCTCATTTTGTTGGGAAAGTAGTGGAGTACGTCCTGAAGGGATTGGGGATTCAGCAAAAGTTTCATGCTGTATTCCATCTGCAGTCAGCAGGTTTGGTAGAAAGGTATAATGCTACTCTGAAGTTGAAGCTAGCAAAGACCGTGGCATCTACGTCTTTGAAATGGCCCGATGCTCTGCCTCTGGCATTGCTATCTATTAGATCAGTACCCCATTCCCGAACTGGCCTCACACCTTATGAAGTGGTGTTTGGAAGGCCCATGAACATATGGGGAGTTCTTAAGCCTCGTTTGCTACATGATGTGCCTTGTATAATGATGAACGATTATTTGGCACGATTAACAAATGATTTACTTTCTATTCATCAACAGATTCGAGAAGCGCTCCCCGACAATTCCATTGGAGAGGCTCACAATCTTCGTCCTTGGGATTATGTGATAATCCGTTCGTTTGAGAGAACCAGCAGCTTGGAGCCGAGGTGGCGTGGCCCTGAGCAGGTGTTGCTGGCGACTCAAAAGGCTGTGCGAGTCACGAACAAGAAGCGGTGGGTGCATTCTACTCAGTGTCATTGTGTCTCTCCGGATCTGGTGAATCCCACTGTGCTGTCTGATTATCGAGACATCTTGGACGCAGAGAAGAGCCCAGCTGGTACGTCTACTGAATCGGAGGGAGCCTTCCCGGACCACACTGTTTCTGGTGGAGAAAGATACAATCTACGGCCAAGAAAAGCAGTTGTTTTGTGCGAGACTGGTTGAGTTACCGCTCTGAGGTTTGTGAAAACGGAAGCCGGGAATATCAAGGGGGGGGGGAGGATCAGTTCTGCCAAGTGTAGCGACACCCGTCTTGAATCTCGGAGAAGAACCCAACGGCTACCTCGGAGCTCAGCACTCATATTTTTATTTTTTTGTTGTTTTTGTTTTGAGACATTTGTACTTTGAAATATGGCACCTACTACGATAAGAAATAAGAGAATTCTGGGTGCGGTGCTTTTTGTTACGACCATAGTGGTAATAGCAGTAATAGCCTGGGTCGTAGAACAATTGGTTCTGGCAAGAGAATACTTATTGCCTACTACCCCAATTCCATCTGAACATTTTCATTTCACTTTGCCCTATCATGAAGAACGACATAGACAGACTTACCTAAATACCAGTTTCATTCAATTTCTACATCACACCCATAATATGACGAATACTTCGAACTGTTGGGTATGTGGAATGTTGCCTGGACATCAGAAGAAAGGAGGCACCCGGCTTATTCCTCTTCCGTTCTCTCATAACGGTTCTTGCAATGCTTGGTACACTCTTCTGTTTACTTTGAGATGGCCAACAAAAGGTTGACTACTTTTCCGGCTTAATAAAGTTTGCTATAATGACAGAGATGGATACCCGCAAGCAGAAGGAACTAAATTTGAGTGGGAAGAATACCGACCAGATAATGTGTCGTTGCCCCGAGTTTACACCAACCAAAGACTCACAAATATGTCTGCCTTACATGTGATTACAGTGATTGATACCAAAGCTGATTTATGTGTCCGAAATAAAGGTACTATCCCAATAGGGAGAAGTGAATGTAATACTACTCCCACCTTTGACACTCCAAATGGTATTGCCTTTGTGGCCTCGCAAAACACTTATTTCATTTGTGGAAATAAAGGTTATCACCGACTTCCTATTGGATGGTTAGGAACATGTTACATATCCTTTGTATTACCCCCTGTGTTCATTGCCCCACCCATGTATCATAATGACTTTGTGTTATACCATGATTTTATATTAAACAGAGTGAAGAGAACATTAGCAATTGATGAGATCGATCAAACAGACACCTCCCTACAGCAATATGTTGATTTTAATTTAGGCCTCTTTTCATTTGTTGGTGCTGCTCTAAATAGCAGAAAAATAAGACGATTGACACGTGTTGTGGAAGCTGTTGCTAATGAGACAGTTTTTGCTCTAGGGAACTTGACTGAGGAACTTCAAATTACCAGAATTGTAACGCTCCAGAACCGTATGGTTCTAGATGTAATGTTAGCTGATCGTGGGGGTGCATGCCGCATTATCGGAAGTAGTTGCTGTGTGTACGTCCCTGATAACTCACCTTCTGTATATGATGCTATTTCTAAATTACATAAAATAGCTGCTGAAATACATCCTGACAATGGTACATGGACACTCTCGAGTTGGTTCTGGACTTTGCTCAGTACTTGGGGTTGGAAACTGTTAACAATTTTATGTATAATAATTGGGATACTCTTCTTCTTTTGCCTATGTATTCAATGTGGCCCTATGTTATGTTCTATGTGTCTCACTGCTTGCATTCCATCAAAACGAGCCATTGCTAAGAATGAGCAAATGATTAATCGAGAGATAACAAATATTCTGTTAATTTATACTGATGATGAATATCCTGATTACTTCCGTTATGAGGTAGCTTCAGCTAAATGCTAAAAGGGTCGTCTGTCGTAATTTGACAATGATTGGGTTAGCATTTAGCTCAGCTACACGAATTTCTCCTTATCTTGACCACGTTTTCGGAGGCCATTTTGTATTCAATGGCTTCCATTGAATGAACATGCTGCCTCGTGGTCAGCATGCCCTTTTGTCCTTTCTCTGTACCAATGACCATCTAACTTGCCCAGCAACAGGCTATTTTTAGGACTAATCAAGCTTGCACATGCGTAGTCAAACCCTTTGTATTAGTGGACGGTCATCACTTAGGAATGTGCCCCAAACTGACCAGTGGTGCTAAAACTCCTCCCATAAGCTGGCTGTGTTCCAAAAATGTCCTTATATGTACCTAAACTGAGCAAATGTGTTCCACCCACTCTTTTTATTACTGTAAAACTGTATAAAAAGGTTTCGCACCGATGTTCGGTGTGATACTTCTTGCATTGCCGAAGGGTGCTGTAGGAATGTACCACCACCCCATGGGGTCTTAATAAACTTGTCTTTTGCATTTTCCAGTTTCCGTGCCAATTTCTACATTATGGTGTCATAGAGGTTTTGCAGAGTATGTAGGTCTGAAGAACCCAATACCACAGAGGGAAGGGAGTAAGGGAAAGGGAGTGAGGGAGAGAGGGAAGGGGAGAAAGGGAGGGAGGGAAGGGGAGTGAGGGAAGGGTAGTGAGGGACCGGTGTCCAACCTCATGGTCACAGTTTTTTTGTTGCTCTAGCCCCGCCCCCTCCCCTACTGACCCCGCCCCCACCAGTGCGGCCCTCGGACACAAACCACACTGTAAATTTGGCCCCCGAGAGAAAGTTTGTGAGTACCCATGGACTAGATCCAGAAACGTATCTGTGGTACTTTTTCATGCTAGTAGATGGCGCTGTGCAGCTGCACATGGAAGCAGTTCTGCTCTGGAAATGAAGTGCAGAGCCTATTTTGGGGCCACTACCTCACGCTGACCTCAGTTGCTTTCAAGAGTGTCTGCACCCCCAGACGTAGAGCCACAAAACTAAACTGTTGTGGCCCGTGTGCAGACTACTGGACTTGGGATCTCATTAAAGGGTACAGCCCACTCACAGGACGGGGAGGAAAAGAGGGCCTGTGACGAATTTGACGCTAGAGTCTCTACTTGAAAGAGCATAACCGAAGGTAAGTAACTTGTTTACCTGATAGAGACTTCTAGCCCCAGGTGCCTCACTTTTTGAAAAGGTACCAAAGTAGTACCTTTTTAGAGGTGGGTCTGTGAATGAACTCAAACCAGAAAGGCAGGACCGAGCAGGAAAAATGCCCCTCTCAGCACACTGGACTGTTCAAGCAATTAAGCTTTATCAACACACAGAGGGACACCCACCTAGTAACCTGGCAAATGACTAGGGCAGAGACTCCGCCTGTCAACGTAGTAGTTGCAACTTTTGGCGCTGGTAGAATAAGCACTGCATTATTCCAGAGGCTGCTTTTTGGCCTATGCTACGCAGATCCTAATGCAGAGCAAAATCCATCGGGAAATGGTTCTATTATGCACACCCATGCCTTTTTTTGCTCCAGAGACCCGCACAAAGAGCTGATCGTCCAGCTGGTGGTCTTTGGAGTGATCAATCTAAAGGCTCAGTGCTCTCTTGGGGTCCAAACGATTGAGTCTCTTATTCTGCTTAAAGGGGTGGTTTGGACGAAGAACACCGGCAAAGTGATGTTGTAATCAATGTGGAATGGCGTCACAACTTTAGGCAAGAAAGATGCCTGCATTCACAACACAAATTTGTCTGGGGAAAAGGTAGTATTTGGCACCGTTACACAAACAGCCTAAAGGCCTCGAAAAAACTCAATCAAAAAAGTGACTGGGGGTACCGCTCTCTCTGGATCTGTGCTTGCTGGCGTGGAAAAAGAAATAACTGACGTCAGCGGGCGAGGGCAGCGTCTAAGTAGCTGCTGCTACGTCATCTCGGTGACCACGACGCCAAGGACGGACGCGGAGCCGCACAACGCGACCTTCTGTCGGGCAGGGGTACTGCTGACGAAAACTTTCCAGATCCAGTCTGACGCCTGGGGGTAATTCTAAGGTAAGGAATCTATCACTAATGTGTTTCTTTCAGATACTCACTTATATGCAGTGTTGATGAAATGGCAACGAGGAACACCATCTTCAAAGTGAAATGCTGCAATGGGCAGCTGTGAAGCATCTCAAGGAGAGTGTCCATCACAAATTTAAGGACCAAGTTAAGGCCCCACTGTGACATGACAAAGGTAGAAGGAAGAAACAAATGTTGTAACCCTATTAAGAAACACATAAAAACCAGAGACTTAAAAAATCTAGGATCATCCAACAGCTGCAAAAAAGTAGAAAGAGTCAAAAGGTAACCTTTAACTGTGCCCAGAGCAAAGCCTTGCTGAGTAAGAGCGAAAACAAACAGATTGTCGGATAACTTGGCCTGGAGGGAGTCAATCTGGCATTTACTGAACCAAACCAAAAATTTCGCATAACAGGTGTATACAGTTTTTGGCTGCCAAGATGAAAGCAACCTTCTCGGGAGGAACGTCGAAGGTGTTCAGCTGTCATCATTCAATCTCCACGCATGAAAGTGGAGATAGCAAAGGCCCAGGTGCAGAACTCTGCCGTGCTGCTGCGACAGCAGAGCCTCTTGGAGGTGTAGCCTGCCCGGAGGACAGATGCTGAGGCCCAGGAGTTCTGAGTACCATACTCCGTGCCCACAACAGCGCCATGCAGGAGACCATTATTGCTAAGAGCCTCTGAGTCAACGTGCATTCACTGCAGGCCTCATAGTTGTGGCTCAACCAAACGACACACCTGATGGGGGATTTGTCAAAGATATCAGTTTGTAGCAAGAATTACAGGGCATAACACCTTGCACCTCTGGGGTGAAATTCCCTTGCACACTGTGAAATGTAGACATTTGGTGGGGGGGGGGGGTGATCGGAGAGAGGAACTTCCGTCCGCTCACAGGAATGGTGCCTATATAAACTCTGCTCTTCATTTTCGAATGCGGACCGGTGTCAGAGTGGAGCCGCACAGCACCACCTATTGTCGAACATAAGTACTACAGAAAAGTTTACAGATCCAGTCTGATGTCTGTGGAATATCCAAAATGTCTCTATCACAAATTTATTGCAATACCCAGCAGAGTTCTATGGTCAAATTGAGACAGCAGAGCAGACCATGTGTTTCTAAGGTAACAGAACTCATGTGATGTGCAATATCGTTTTCATATTTTAGTCTCATTTAATTCCTTACAATAAATTACTGTACTATTTCCATTTTGTTTGAAAATGCTGCCATTGTTATCTTTTAAATGCAAAACAACAGTTGATGGACAGAATGCAGAACAATGTCATACATTCACCCCAGTACAGAGATCTGGGCCTAAATCTATAGTTTTTTTGCACTCCACACCACCCCAGTTCAGACATGGCCATATACAAATCAGCCTTGACCCTTTGCCTCATGGGAATAGTCCAGCCCGAACTGCCAAGTCATGTATTTCCTGGAGCGGAATCAAGCATCCTAGGATCGGTTTCTGGCTATCAGCCGTCTTCAGCCAGGATAGCTTGACTCCAGTGGTGTGGAGAGCATGGGACTCACGTCTGAGCATACCCATCCCACTCGGGTGTTATCTTTTAGGCATGATCGTTCACGGCCTCTCACAAAACAAAAAGTGAGGGTCAACTGCACACTGAAATATGAAATGCTTGCAGCTAAAGCCTACCTCGAATTGTAGCTGACAGTGATGTACCACAACACTCTAGAAAGAGCTCTCTGCCATGCCTTCGGCACACACAGAATGTGCCATGCAGTTCTTCAGTGCAAACATAATTTGCCTTGCCATGCACCTCGGAAATGTTTCATACCAAACAGCTCCAAGCGAGGCTCAGGATAATGCCAATAGTTCTCGTCTATATACACAACAATTGGTTCATTGGGGATCAAAAACTTGCTTTTACTGTCTCATACACTGTGTAGACATTTGAAACACAAAACAGAATCCAAAAACCATCAAATTATTTATATACTGTTTTATAAATTTCAGTCATTCCTAGATACTGATTTCATAAGTCAATCACAAAGAAGGCTGTACAAAATAGTGCAAAGTGCAAAAAGTGATTCAAAGTGCTCAGTGCTTACGGCGCAAAAGTGAGAGAACTGTGAGTGAGTCGTGGTGGAACTTTAAGCCTCACCGACAGAACAGATTAATACAGCTCATCCTCCACTTCACCCAACTGGGTAGAATGAAGGTGAGTGTTATCTTGGGCACCCAAACAAATGGCCCAACCTGTCCTTAGCAGAATGCATTTTTAAATATACCATCTTTTTAAATTCCCTAGGCTATTTGCTGTCCCCCACAGTCCTGAAGAAGACCCGTTGTTGACCACAAATGTTTGCTTGTTAAGGGTCGAAACGTCGACGAATAAGTGGATTACGTGCATGGATATCATGTACTAAGTACTGATTAATACGGAGTACAGGTTGATAATTGTATGATACGCACAAACCACATGTTAATTTCCCCCTTGTATATATTAATTGTACAGTTCTCTCACTTTTGCGCCGTAAGCACTGAGCACTTTGAGTCACTTTTTGCACTTTGCACTATTTTGTACAGCCTTCTTTGTGATTGACTTATGAAATCAGTATCTATGAATGACTGAAATTTATATAACAGTATATAAATAATTTGATGCTTTTTGGATTCTGTTTTGTGTTTCAAATGTCTACACAGTGTATGAGACAGTAAAAGCAAGTTTTTGATCCCCAATGAACCAATTGTTGTGTATACAGATTACTTGCCCAGGTTCATAGGGATACTGGGTTTACCCCATTTTGTTGTACAATAGTTCTCGTCTAGACAAAATCTGTTAGTTTTACAATGCTTGTTTTCTGGCAGCACGATTTAGCATAATTTTAGTGGCTCCGACACCATTTTTTAGAACAAAATTTTATTCAAACTTGAGAGTTAACTACAAGTTTAAAAGTAACAAAAAAAAGAGAATGTTTAATTCTGGACAGAAATTACAGTTCATTGCACTTGCACTTGTGCAACGGAAATGCCACTTTCTGGAGGTACTGTTGTAAAATAAAGCCGAAGCTAAACATTACTCTGGGGTTTACTTATGTCTTTTTTTTATTTCGCCTTTTTCAAACGGAAGTTGAACTGGAGTACCGGAAGCGGTCGTAGCCAGACCGGCGAGGAGACAAAGACGAAGAACTGCTGTTCCAAGTGACCACCTGATGATTACATGCGATCTTATGTTTGCAGGAGGGTGGAAGGGAGACGCTTTGCTGCACATCGCCAGTATGGTTTGATGCGATTGAAGAAAAAGTTGTGGCTTCCCATCTTCAAACTTCTGGGCTGCCTCATCTCTGGTTTCAGCGGAAAACGCCAGTCATGTCGGCCGGTGAAAGAGGGGCCTTATTTAAGAGCGGTGATGCAAGATCAAGGCTGCTTCTCCTTCAGCATCACATCTCTCATGTGAAACGGAGAGTGGGCAATTATACTTTTAAGTCAAAATCCAGAGATCAGGGTAGTAAAATGAACTACTAACCTGGCTTTTCTTTACATGCTCTCTGTGTTACTACGGCGGAGAATCCAAGATGTCAGGTAAGGAAATCTGGGCTGCGAAAGGAGGGCACACAGGAGACCAAGTCTCTTCTGCCATTTAAAACATACAAGGCCCAGTGAAGGTGCTCGGTCGTGGTAATAGTGCAAAGCCAGTCCTGCTGGTGCAATGGAACCACTGCAGCGCTTGACTCGTTCGTGAGGGGACACACGACCTTACTTCAATAACATTCACCTTTCCTTTGCTGCTTTTATGGGCGAGTTCACATTTGGGGCCACATGGGATGCTCTTACAGCAAATGCCGCCTTATACGTGCTTGATGTAAACGGAAACATTTTGTAAACCAATGCCTTTTTCCGAGGTTAAACTAATCAAGTTACATTTGACTGAAATAAAGGGGTGCATTATGCGGCAGGCAGAAAGCCACGTAATGCTGGGCTCAGAGTATTTCACACTGGTCACCGAGATGTGGGCTGATCTTGGCGTCTCAAACTTTGCAATGTCCATTGACATTTTTATTAGCCCATACAAGGTCTCCCTTCTGAATACCCTGCGCCACGAGTCTCCCCTTTCCTTATGCCATTACTCATCTCCTGTACCCTTAAATCGCCCCCGCCTTTAACAGTGCTCTGGTGCTGTGTTAAATGAGCAGAGCCACTTGAATTAAGCGGGAGGTAAATTTCAAATTATGCAGCAGGGCTGACTAAATTATACGGCTACAAAACGAGAAATATGTAGCTTAATGCGTGACATTTATTTTGAGTTTTAGTTTATTATTTTGACACCTGTACACAAGTTTACACTGTACAATTTTTTTGCCTCATTACTTTCAGATTGACACCCAAATACAGCAATAATCAACGTAAAGTGACCAGTCAATATTTGTGATGTACTTACGACAGTGCGGCAACAGGTGTTGCTCCTCTTTTAGTAAAGTTTTAACCGTTGGAGTTAGAATCAACTTTTTTTGTTAAAATCGGCAGTTTATGTAGCAGACGATATACGGAAAACCCTGCAGCTGTAGACATTCACAATTTGAGTGGCTCTATATATACGTCACACACATACACAGGACAAGTCGTCATTGCCCAGACAATACGCCACTTGAAGCGAGAGCTTCATAAATGCGACAACGCTTATGTTGGAAGCATATCAACGCTGCAGTATGCTTTGATTTCTACCCACTATGGTGATCTTGACAACCTCCAGGGCCATTGCCATTAGGCGGCAGGGTAGAAACAAATTGGGCGACAGGGTTAACTAACTTATGAGGACAGAAAAGGCAAATTACTCAGGGGACTGCTGCACATTTTGTGATAATATTACTTAATTTATTATTTTTAACACAGACTAATACTGCCTGTGCAAGCATTTTTCCTCTTTAGTACCAGTTTAAATACTAAATACAGCCGTAAGCAATAGAAACATGACCAGCTGACCTTTGCCAAGGATTATCCAATGCACAACAACCATGTTGCCACGTTTTTAGTAAGGTTTGATCTGTTTGAGCAGGAAACATTTTTGTTGTTGTTACATTTTGCAGATTGTGCATCAGATGATGGACTCCAATCTGCCCAGGCCAGCCCAAAGCAATCTGGCTAATCCAGCTCAAAGTAATCTGCCCCACTCCAATCTGCCGAATCCAGCCCAAAGCAATCTGCCCCACTCCAACCTGCCCAATCCAGCCCAAAGCAATCTGCCCAATCCAGCCCAAAGCAAACTGTTCCACTCCAATCTGCCCAAGCCCACCCAAAGGAATCTGCCCCATTCCAATCTGCCCAATGCAATCTACCACACTCCAAACTGCCCGATCCAGCCCAAAGCAATGTGGCCCAACGCAATCTGCCCCACTCCAATGCAAAGCAATCTCCTCCACACCAATCCAAAGCAGTCTGCCCCACTCCAATCCAAAGCAGTCTGCCCCCATCCAAACAATCTGCCCCACACCAATCCAAAGCAACCTGGCCCACTCCAATCCAAACAATTTGCCCCACACCAATCCTAAGAAATCTGCCCCAATCCAAACAAGTTGTCCCACACCAATCCAAAGCAATTTGCCACACACCAATCCAAAGCAATCTGCCCCACACCAATCCAAAGCAATCTGCCCCACACCAATCCAAAGCAATCTGCCCCACACCAATCCAAAGCAATCTGCCCCACGCCAATCCAAAGTAATCTGCCCCAATCCAAACAATCTGCCCCACGCCAATCCAAAGCAATCTGCCCCAATCCAAACAAGCAGCCCACACCAATCCAAACAATCTGCCCCACACCAAACAATCTGCCCAATCCAAACAATCTGTCCCACACCAATCCAAAGCAATCTACCCCACACCAATCCAAAGCAGTTTGCCCCACACCAATTCAAAGCAGTTTGCCCCACACCAATCCAAAGCAGTTTGCCCCACTCCAATCCAAAGCAGTCTGCCCCACTCCAATCCAAAGCAGTCTGCCCCACTCCAATCCAAAGCAGTCTGCCCCACTCCAATCCAAAGCAGTCTGCCCCACTCCAATCCAAAGCAGTCTGCCCCACTCCAATCCAAAGCAGTCTGCCCCACTCCAATCCAAAGCAGTCTGCCCCACTCCAATCCAAAGCAGTCTGCCCCACTCCAATCCGAAGCAGTCTGCCCCACTCCAATCCAAAGCAGTCTGCCCCACACCAATCCAAAGCAATCTGCCCACACAAATCCAAAGCAATATGACCCATACCAATCCAAAGCAATCTGCCCCACACCAATCCGGCCACAAAACAGTCTGTCCCACACCAATCCAAAGCAATCTGCCCCATAGCAATTTGCTCCACACCAATATAAAAGCAATTTGCCCCACACCAATACAAAGCAATCTGCCCCATAACAATCTGCCCCATAACAATCTGCCCCACATCAATCTGCCCCACATCAATCCAAAACAATCTGCCCCACACCAATCCAAAACAATCTGCCCCATAGCAATTTGCTTCACACCAATCCAAACCAATTTGCCCCACACCAATCCAAAACAATCTGCCCCACACCAATCCAAAACAATCTGCCCCACACCAATCCATAGCCATTTGCCTCACACCAATCCAGAGCAATTTGCCCCACACCAATCCACAAAATATCTTTCCTACACAAATCCAAAACAATCTGCCCCATAACAAGCTGCCCCACACCAATCCCTAGCCATTTGCCTCGCACGAATCCAAAGCAATTTGCCCCACACCAATCCAAAACAATCTGCCCAATACCAATGCAAAGCAATCTGACCCGCTCCAATCCAAAGCAATCTGCCCCACACCAATCCAAAGCAATCTGGCCCACTCCAATCCAAACAATTTGCCGCACACCAATCCTAAGAAATCTGCCCCAATCCAAACAAGTTGCCACACACCAATCCAAAGCAATTTGCCACACACCAATCCAAAGCAATCTGCCCCACACCAATCCAAAGCAATCTGGCCCACTGCAATCCAAAGCAATCTGCCCCAATCCAAACAATCTGCCCCACACAAATCCAAAGCAATCTGCCCCAATCCAAACAATCTGCCCCACACCAAACAATCTGCCCAAATCCAAACAACCTGTCCCACACCAATCCAAAGCAATCTGCCCCACACCAATCCAAAGCAATTTGCCCCACACCAATCCAAAGCAGTTTGCCCCACACCAATCCAAAGCAGTTTGTCCCACACCAATCCAAAGCAGTTTGCCCCACACCAATCCAAAACAATCTGCCCCACACCAATCCAAAACAATCTGCCCCACACCAATCCAAAACAATCTGCCCCACACCAATCCATAGCCATTTGCCTCACACCAATCCAGAGCAATTTGCCCCACACCAATCCACAAAATATCTGTCCCACACAAATCCAAAACAATCTGCCCCATAACAAGCTGCCCCACACCAATCCCTAGCCATTTGCCTCACACCAATCCAAAGCAATTTTCCCAACACCAATCCACAAAAAAATCTGCCCCACACAAATCCAAAACAATCTGCCCCATAACAATCTGCGCCACACCAATGCAAAGCAATCTGACCCGCTCCAATCCAAAGCAATCTGCCCCACACCAATCCTAAGAAATCTGCCCCAATCCAAACAATCCGCCCCACTCCAATCCAAAGCAATCTGCCCCACACCAATCCATAGCCATTTGCCACACACCAATCCAAAGCAATTTGCCACACACCAATCCAAAAAAATCTGCCCCCACTAATCCAAAGCAATCTGGCCCACTGCAATCCAAAGCAATCTGCCCCAATCCAAACAATCTGCCCCACACCAATCCAAAGCAATTTGCCACACACCAATTCAAAGCACTTTGCCCCACACCAATTCAAAGCAATTTGCCCCACACCAATCCAAAGCAATTTGCCCCACACCAATCCAAAGCAGTCTGCCCCACTCCAATCCAAAGCAGTCTGCCCCACTCCAATCCAAAGCAGTCTGCCCCACTCCAATCCAAAGCAGTCTGCCCCACTCCAATCCAAAGCAGTCTGCCCCACTCCAATCCAACGCAGTCTGCCCCACTCCAATCCAAAGCAGTCTGCCCCACTCCAATCCAAAGCAGTCTGCCCCACTCCAATCCAAGCAATCTGCCCACACAAATCCAAAGCAATATGACCCATACCAATCCAAAGCAATCTGCCCCACACCAATCCGGCCACAAAACAGTCTGTCCCACACCAATCCAAAGCAATCTGCCCCATAGCAATTTGCTCCACACCAATCCAAAGCAATTTTCCCCACACCAATACAAAACAATCTGCCCCATAACAATCTGCCCCACATCAATCCAAAACAATCTGCCCCACACCAATCCAAAACAATCTGCCCCATAGCAATTTGCTTCACACCAATCCAAACCAATTTGCCCCACAACAATCCAAAACAATCTGCCCCACACCAATCCAAAACAATCTGCCCCACAGCAATCCAAAACAATCTGCCCCACACCAATCCATAGCCATTTGCCTCACACCAATCCAGAGCAATTTGCCCCACACCAAAATATCTGTCCCACACAAATCCAAAACAATCTGCCCCATAACAAGCTGCCTCACACCAATCCCTAGCCATTTGCCTCACACCAATCCAAAGCAATTTTCCCAACACCAATCCACAAAAAAATCTGCCCCACACAAATCCAAAACAATCTGCCCCATAACAATCTGCGCCACACCAATGCAAAGCAATCTGACCCGCTCCAATCCAAAGCAATCTGCCCCACACCAATCCATAGCCATTTGCCACACACCAATCCAAAGCAGTTTGCCACACACCAATCCAAAAAAATCTGCCCCTCACTAATCCAAAGCAATCTGGCCCACTGCAATCCAAAGCAATCTGCCCCAATCCAAACAATCCGCCCCACTCCAATCCAAAGCAATCTGCCCCACACCAATCCATAGCCATTTGCCACACACCAATCCAAAGCAGTTTGCCACACACCAATCCAAAAAAATCTGCCCCTCACTAATCCAAAGCAATCTGGCCCACTGCAATCCAAAGCAATCTGCCCCAATCCAAACAATCTGCCCCATACCAATCCAAAACAACCTGCCCCAAAACACAGTCTGTCCCACTCCAATCCAAACAATCTGCCCCATACCAATCCAAAACAACCTGCCCCAAAACACAGTCTGTCCCACTCCAATCCAAAGCAATCTGCCCCATACCAATCCAAAACAATCTGCCCCACACCACTTCAAAGCAATCTGGCCCACTCCAATCCAAACAATTTGCCCCACACCAATCCAAAACAATCTACCCCAATCCAAACAAGCAGCCCACACCAATCCAAACAATCTGCCCCACACCAATCCAAACAATTTGCCCCACACCAATCCAAAGCAATCTGCTTCACACCAACCCAAGGCAATCTACCCCACACCAATCCAAAGCAATTTGCCCCAAAGCAATCTGCCCCAAAGCAATCTGCCCCACACCAATCCAAAACAATATGCCCCACACCAATCCAAAGCAAACTGTCCCAATCCAAACAATCTGCCCCACACCAATCCAAAACAAGCATTAGAAATGCAATCGGGCTCGGATTTATTTGAGTTTGAGCTAATGGCATTGTAAATGCCAATGTCTTTTCGCCATGTGTTATGGAGTGTGTGCATGTGGTGTGTAGTGGAATTATGTGGGTTGGATTGTAATTTTACCAATGGTGGCATGCTGTGTTTTATATGAATATGTTTAAAAGTAAAGTGTACCATACTGCGATTGCTTGGTGGAAAAGTGCACTGCCGGCTGCAGGTGTGTGTGCCTGGTGGAAGGGTGCACTGACGGCTGGTGGGTGTGTGCTTGGTAAAAGCATGCACAGATGGCTGATGGTTGTTGGTGTTTGTGCATGGTGAAAGCATTCATTGACGGCTGGGGGTGTGTTGTTCTGCGTGTTGTATTCTGTGTACTGGTGAGCCTGGGGAGTGAGTGTGTTGTGTTGAGTGGTGACGAGTGTGTGGTGTTGAGAGACTGAGGTGTGTGGCTTCTGTGTGCCTTATGTGTGTGTGGTGTGTGTGTGGTGTATGGGTCTATGGTGTGTGTGTGTGGTGTATGGGTGTGTGGTGTTTTCTGCACAATCACACACTGCCCCTACACATTCACACACTGCTCACCAGCACACTCCCAATGTCACCCTGCATAGTCACACACTGTTTATTCTGCACCTGCACTCACCGCCACTCTGCACTCACCGCCACTCTGCACTCACCGCCACTCTGCACTCACCGCCACTCTGCACTTACCGCCACTCTGCACTCACCGCCACTCTGCACACACCGCCACTCTGCACACACCGCCACTCTGCACTCACCGCCACTCTGCACTCACCGCCACTCTGCACTCACCGCCACTCTGCACTCACCGCCACTCTGAACGCCTCATGTCCCACGAGCAACAAAGACAGACGTAAACACACTCACAGCAGACGACTTCAGCATTCTTAATGAGGTAACAAGCAATGGAAAGGATGTATGAATGCAGCCTTGTGCTGATGAGCCTGGAGGCATAGCCTGGAAAAACCAAAAAGTTTACTAATATTCTATATTGATTTTACAGGTGACAAAACGTAATTAATAGTACAATTTTTAAAGCAGACACATGCAAACACACAAATTGTATTGCCGTTTTCCAATTCAAACTCAAAAGAAGAATGGAAAGTTAAGTGATAGACCTCTGCTACCAGCGCCTAACCCACTGAGCTAGCCTCACAGATGTCAGCTTCACGGTGATGAACAGAGCTAAAAGTTCATGCTTTGCAGATTGCATCACTGTGGGTTTTTAATGTAATGTACTTTGTTTTTATGAAGTGCTGTATCCAAGGCTGTGGCTTTACAGCACGTAGGCAGATGAGGCGGTGTGCAGTGAGGCAAGAAGGGCCGAATTACTCGGACTAGTTCTGGAAGAGTCGAGTCAGTCTTTACCAGATTTCGGGAGCTGCCGCAGTGGAAGTGCTGATGTAAGATGAGGGCTGGTCAGACGAGCTGAACTAAAAACAACTGCCAATGTTGAGATAAAGTGACTCTAGTCTCTTCCGTGCGCTTGAGGCTTTAACAATAAATAAAAGCAGCACTGAGTGTCTGGCAGCAGAGGTGAGGCTGAGGCTGCAGTGCAGAGTGAGCCAGCGAGCGGAGAGCTGCTGAATGGTGAACGCGCCCCGGCCATCTGCATTCACTTAACGAGGCACCCTGACAGCTCCTAATTGATATTTATGGGCGGCCGTGCGCGAAACCGCACAGAAAATGCCCAAAATGGTTGACGCAAATTACATATTGCCTATCGCGTCAAGGCTACTAAAAAGACAGCACAGCGAAGACGAATCACTATGCAGATGCCATAAAACAACTACGCGCACTAAGGAATGTTTCTGGCCCGAGCCCTAAAGAAACCTTTTTTTTTATAACAATAGGAGCTCGGAGCTCCGCCCCACTTCGTGGTGACTGAGGCCGAGCCCTAACAATTTGCCCCGCTCCAATCCGAAACAATCTGCCCGCTCCAATCCGAAACAATCTGCCCCGCTCCAATCTGAAACAATCTGCCCCGCTCCAATCTGAAACAATCTGCCCCGCTCCAATCTGAAACAATCTGCCCCACTCAATCCAATCCACCCCATCTAACCCACCCAGGCAATCCAGTTCACCCCACTCAATCCAGTGCAACCCATTCACTCCAATCCACCCCTGTTCAGTCTACCCCACCTCAGTTCAGCCCACCCCATTCCAGACTACCCCACTCCACCCCAGTCCAATCCAGTCCAGTCCACCGCACTCCAGTCCAATCTAATCCACCCACCCCAAATTCATACCAATTCAATCCACCCCAACCTAGTCCCATCTCTTCAATCCACTGCACACCCCAACCTAGTCCTATCTCTTCAATCCAATGCACCCACGTCAATGTAATCTAAGCCACTGCTTTCCAATCCACCTCACGCCATTTCAGCTCATCCCATTCCAATTCACTCAACTCTACTGCCATCCAATCCACCCAACTAACTCATTCCACTCCAATAGATTCCACCCTGTTTTACCCCACGTCACTCCATTCCTCTGTACTCTGCGGCACTCTCTACCACTAACCACTAGTAACAGCACAATATATTGCCTTTTTGCACATAAATGAGTCATAACACTTTAACAGACTTTCTGTAACTTATACAACTACTCAGCAACCTACAACTCAAAACAAAAAAACAGCCTATTATTGATCACATAGGCAAAACCTAATGCATTTATCAATGCATGTTTTTGCGGGAGTAATCTGCTCTGCCAACGAACTAAAAAAAAACTGCTGTTTTTCTTAACTTCCTGTGTATGTATGGCAAAGGTTTACTCATTACTATTCCAGATGTATGAATAATACAGCAGCATATTGAAATAGTCATGCAGTACGTAATACAGCCAGAACCCATCCCAAGGTAATACATCCCCATCATGAAGTCATAACTAGTAGTTCCATTCTAAAGATATTTTGGAATCATCTTGAGTAATTCTGCCTCATTCTGAAGTCATCACAAGATCATTCTGTAATAATGTAGCCCATCCTGAAATATTAATAAGGCCATCCTGGAGTAATCCAGACTAATCATTTGGGATCATCCTGCAGTGGTAACGATTCATCACATGTTTTCCGTTGAAATAATCAGGAACACATCCTGGATCCAGCCTAATTCTGCAACCATCATGGTATCATCCTGCAATAAGTAGTACAAGATCATCACATGTTTCCCACTGGAGTCATCAGGAACTATTCCTGCAGTAGTTTCCAGAGTCATCTCATTTAAATATTCTGCCCCGTGGGCATACTTCAGGATGGCTTGGGATGACTTCCCCAGATAATTGCAGGGATAGGCTGACTGAAGTAATCGGATGACCTCAGAATAACTCCAGGATCATCTTCCTTTTTGACCATTCTCTCACAGTTCTTAAGGAAAAGCGGGCTGAACTGTGCATTGTGCAGGACATGGCTCTAGAACGTCCCATGAAATAACTTATTACATTTGAGCGGTAACATCATTTGCTTATTAGAGGCATGCTATGACACAAGAACGGCCTATATGAAAAAAATTTAAATGAGTATCTTCTCCAGAATATTCTAAAGCGTACTAAATTTAACTTGGTGGTGTGCGCTTCATCAATGATAAAGCATAATTTTAACTGGCATATGCTACCAACAAGTAGTTACGTCGGTCCTAAAATTCAAGCATCAGTTGGATGCTGAAGGGCAGTCTTTAGGTTTACATTTCGTTATTGGTTTTAAAAGTGAGAAGTTATTTACAATAATCATAGCAATTATATAATAAATCTATGGCCCTGTACACGGGGTGGCTCTTTGATGATAATACTACAAGCCCCTCAAACCCCCCCCCCCCCCACCCAACAAAGAAATAAATAAATTAGGATAACAGAAATGGGTCCTCTCTTAATTCACTTATTATGGAGCCCATGTATGCAACTAGGTTGGTTGTGGTGAATTGGTTGTCGTGTCCGGTAAGGGCTGAGGAGGTTCGGCGAGTCGTACCAAGCGCCGATATTTGGTACAGGTTAGTTCCATGAACTCT
This sequence comes from Lissotriton vulgaris, assembly GCF_964263255.1. NCBI lineage: Eukaryota > Metazoa > Chordata > Amphibia > Caudata > Salamandridae > Lissotriton > Lissotriton vulgaris. The sequence goes on along the minus strand of NC_141691.1, from coordinate 1,080,260,618 downwards.
GAGGTTAGTATGGCCAGAAATGGTTCCCAGAGATCTTGAAAGGAAGTTGACTTTTTGGCGAGGGCAAAGGACATTCTTTCCATCCCCAAGATCTGCCATAAGCGGTATAACCAACCCACATGTGTAGGGAGTTTAGTTGTCCCCCAATAGGCCAAAATATTCTGATGAGCTGCCCCGAGAGCCAGAGCCATCTGTCGACCCCTGCGCACCTTAAGCGGAAAGGGAAGAGCATTTGGTAGGCCCAGTAATACATAGGCTGGGAAGCGGGAAGTTTTGACTATCAAAGTGTTTGTATGTATGTATGGATTTTTTTATTGAGCGCACATTTCACCCAAAGGTCTCAAAGCGCTAGACTGTAACAGGAAACAAAGAGGGAGAGAAGAGGCTGACTGACTGAGAAAGAGACAGCCTCTGAACAGCCAGGTTTTGAGAGACCTACGAAACTTTCTGTGGTCAGTCTCAGTACAGAGATGAAGAGGGAGAGTGTTCCACAGCATCGGGGTGAGACAGGAGAAAGATCTTCCACCATTCCTGGTGGTACTGTTCTTGGAAGGGATCAGAAGATGTTTGTTAGCAGATCGGAGAGTTCTGGAAGGGTGATACCTTTTCAGTTTATTAACAAGGTAGTGAGGGCTGTGACCATTGAGAGTTTTGTGGAGTAGGCAGTTGATCCTGAATGTTATACCTTTTCTGATGGGGAGCCAGTGGAGAGCTCTAAAACTGGGCGCCCAGGAAGATAGGGGTGGTGGATTTAATACTAGTCTAGCCGCCGTGTTTTGAAGGACCTGGAGTTTTATTAGGTGCTCTTCGTTGATGGAGGCCTAAAGGATATTGCCATAATCCAGCCGGCTGATGACTAACCCTTGCACCAGAGGCATACGGGATGACCGTGAGATCCATTTAAAGATCTTACAAAGGATGCACATTAGCCCGTAACAAATGCTGGCCACATGATTGACGTGATAGGACATGGAGAGTTGATTGTCGATCAGCACTCCTAATTTAAGAACTGCCGATTTGGGTGAGGGACATGTGCCTAGATTGGGAGGCCTAAAGTCACTTGACTACAGGGTTTGTGCTTTACCGAAATTTACCGCATTGAGTTGCAAGTGATTATTTAGCATCCAGCAGTGTATGTCAGACATACACTGCCTGAACATGAGTTATGTGTCAGTAGGGTCTTGTCCGAGCTTCATTAGTAACTGGGTATTGTCAGCATACAATACTGTGTCAAAGCAGTGAATTTTAATCACGCCTGCTAAGGGTGCCAGGTACAGGTTGAAAAGTGTAGGGCTCAGAATGGAGCCCTGGGGGACACCCTTATCTATGAGTTGGCAGCTGGAGGCAAATGAGCCCATTAAAACTTTAGAGGTTTGATCTGTCAGGTAGCTCCTGAGCCAGTTCAGTGTGGTGCCCCCCAACACCCATCTCCTGCAGACGATTCAAAAGAGTGCTGTGGGGGATTTCATCCAGCACTTGTGTCCAGTAGCTGGAAATTTAAAGACATTCCCATTGCAAATGGGTTAGTGTGCCTAGTGATCCGCAGGCTCTCCAGCACATTGGGTCTTGGGCTGGGTTGCCAATATGACGTTTTTGAGGGGTTAAGTACCAGTAGGTAGCTATTTTAGTAGCAGTTTCTATACTAGTGATGTTCCGAGCTGTGTGGGGTGCTCTATAATATATATCTGTCCATTCTTTCTCCATGAGAGTTCTCCCGATTTCCCTTTCTTACCTCTACTGCCCTAGGGATTTAGTGGTCTTCAGAGCCACTCTGGGTAGGCTATACATCTTGGTGATTAGACGGGAATCTGTGTGCTTGGTTACCAACCATTTTTCTAAGGGATTGAGATGTCTCTGTGCCTTGTTGGTAAACTCCTGCTTGTAGTACCCAGTGTCTAATCTGGTAGTATCAAAAGCGTTCCATTTCCAGGAGGCTCTCCTGTGAGCAGTAATCCTCAAATGTTAGCCGGCTGTCAGCATAAAAAAATGGCTGATGGATCTGCGACCTTCTTTGGACCATTGGCTATAGGTCTTTGTCGCTTGGCCCGGCGTAAAAGCAGCATTACCCACAATGGGGGTCAACAGTGAGGGAAAATTTGGGGGCGCTAGGTGGCGCACTTGCAAGCTGGCCACACGAATGTGAGGCTCCTGCCGTCCGGTGACTTAATCCTATATATTATCCTGCTAAATGGTAATAGTTGTGATATCTGACACTGCCAAAGGGGAGAGATAGCCTGCCTGCTACAATCTGCCAAATTTCGGAAGGATCGGCCGTCGTCTGCTCCTACATCGACATGTTGAAAGTGGAGCCGACTGAGACTGTGGCGCCCTGGGCGAGCTAAGGCCGGCGGAAGTAAAAGCGAGAGCCCGAGGTTGTGCGTGTGGTGACTGGGCCGCGCCGAGTGGGCATCGAGAGGTGGAGGCGTGGGGAAAGTGCTGGTACCCTCCCCCCCGCAGAGACTGGAGCGATGTGTTGATGTGAGTGCCCACAGGTTAGGAGGAACGGGCCACGGTATGGGCAGAGGTGAGCGTTGGCTGGCGTTGACCCCCCCCCCCCCAGTTCCACCTGGAGAACAACAATGACAAGAACACCACATCCCTACTTGAAAACCTCACCAACCTCAGACTTAGGCAACTGGTGAACACCCCCACCCACCTCGCCGGTCACACACTGGACCCCATCTTCTCTGCCAGCAACAACGTCACCGTCAGCCACACCACCAGCCTACAATGGACCGACCACAGCTGCGTCCACTTCACCTTTCAGAAGACCACATCCCACCACCGCCCGCATCAGATGCCCCGCAGATGCTGGAGCAAAGTCACCGCTGACCACATCACTAAGCCAGAACCCACAACTGATGCCAACACCGCTGCACGCAACCTCACACAGTGGATCAGGGACTGCGCCGACGCCCTCGCACCATTAAAGAACCCCTCCGACAAGCCCAGCAACAAGAAAGCCACCTGCTTCACCGACTACCTCAAGAACTCAAAGAAATCATGCCGGACCCTCGAGAAGACCTGGCGCCACGAACAAACAGAGAACCTCACAGCCCTCAAGAACGCCACTCGCAAACATCACCATCTGATCCGCACCACCAAAAGGACTGCTTTCAAAGAACGCCTAGACAACAACGCGCACAACAGCAAGGAGCTCTTCAGCATTGTGAAAGAACTCTCCAACCCCAGCGCCAACTCCGACATCCCACCCACGCAAGACCTATGCGACTCCCTCGCCACCCACTTCCACCGCAAGATCACCGACATCCACGACCGCTTCGACGCCCAGACCCTGCCACCAGCCACCGAGCCAACGCCCCCCATCGCCACCCTCAGCACCTGGACCCCCGCCAGCATCAAGGACACCACCCACATCATGAACACAATTCACCAACAGACCCCTGCCCTCACCACATATTCAACAAAGCAAACGCCGCCATCGCACTCTACCTCCGGAACATCATTAACATCTCCCTCTTGTCCGCCACCTTCCCGGAGAGCTGGAAGCATGCTGAGATCAACGCCCTACTGAAGAAACCCACAGCGGACCCAAAGGATCTCAAGAACGTCCGGCCATCTCCCTTCTTCCCTTCCCAGCAAAGGTCATCGAGAAGACCGTCAACAAACAGCTGACCACCTTCCTCGAGGCTAATGGCTCCCTCGACCCCTCCCAGTCCGGTTTCCGAGCCAACCACAGCACCGAGACCACCCTCATTGCAGCCACCGACGACATCAGGACCATGCTCGACAACGGTGAAACCGCCGCACTCATCCTCCTAGACCTCTCTGCCGCCTTCAATACCATCTGCCACCGAACTCTTAAGATCCCGCCTCCACAACGCAGGGATCCAAGGAAAGGCCTTGGACTGTATCACCTCATTTCTTCCAGACAGGACCCAGACAGTCCGCCTCCCTCCCTTCCGGTCCACGGCAACCAAAATCATCTGCGGTGTACCCCAAGGCTCCTCGCTCAGCCCGACCCTCTTCAACATCTACATGAGCCCCCTCGCCTCCATCGTACGCAAACATAACCTCAACATCATCACCTACGCCGATGACACCCAGCTGATCCTCTCCCTCACCAAAGACCCAGCCACCGCCAGAATCAACCTCCAGGAAGGAATGAGAGACGTCGCTGAATGGATGGAAGGAAGCCGCCTAAAGCTGAACTCAGACAAGACGGAGGTCCTCATCCTGAGACCATCGCAATCTGCCTAGAACGACTCCTGGTGGCTCACTGCGCTGTGCTCCCCACTGACACCAACGGACCACACACACAACCTGGGATCAGTCTTGGACTCCTCGCTCACCATTACCAAACAAGTCAACGCCATCTCGTCCGCATGCTTCAACACCCTGCGCATGCTCCGAAAGATTTTCAAATGGATCCCCACCGAAACTAGAAGGACGGTCACCCAGGCGCTCGTCACCAGCCGGTTGAACTACGGAAACACCCTATACGCAGGAACCACAGCAAAACTTCAGAAAAGATTCCAGCGCATACTGTAACGCATCCGCACGCCTTATCCTTAACATCCCCCGACACAGCCACATAACCGCTCACCTGAGAGACCTGCACTGGCTCCACGTCAACAAAAGAATCCCGTTCAGGCTCCTCATTCTCGCACACCATGCACTCCACAACACCGGACCCGAATACCTCAACAGACGACTCACGTTCCACACTCCAACCCGCTAGCTCCGCTCCGCCACCCTCTCCCTCATCCCACGGAACCGCAGAACCACTACCGGAGGAAGATCGTTCCCCTACCTGGCCACCAAGACATGGAACTCCCTCCCCGCCTACCTACGTCTGACCCAGGACCACATCACCTTCAGGAGACACCTCAAGACCTGGCTGTTCGAACAGTAGCAGCACCGCCCCCACTCCCCCCAGCGCCTTGAAACCCTCACAGGTGAGTAGCACGCTCTACAAATGTCTTGATTGATTGAGTGCTGGGCAGCTGGGGAACTGAGCCGGGGCACCAGCATGCACCCTGGCTCTCCACTGGGGCTCTAGATACAAAATGCGCCCACACGTTGGAGCCTACCAGGCTCTACCTATAGAACCTGCCCCCGTACTGGTGGAGCCTCTCAGGCTCTAAAACAAAAGTGCCTCACTGAGCAGGGGAGTGGCCCGCTGCCATCAGGGGTCGCTCCTCACCTGAATCGGTGCCCCTGCCTCGAGACGCCTGCACTCAACGGGCCCCTCTGACGGCCTGCAAGCAGCTACGGGGCTCTCCTTCTCACCCGGTCCTGCTCCTGGGGCCAGGTGTTCTCAATGGCGGCGGGAGGGGCTCTCTCCCTCGGGATAGCCTCGCTGGGAAGGCAGAACGCTTCCTGGTTCTTCTCCGGGGCCCGCCCTGCTTCCTGGGTGCGTGTGGAGAAGCCCTCGAGCCGGGGACCAATCCCTGCGCGGCCCAGGGATGATGCAGCGGGAATCCTGAAAGCCGGGGACCAATCCCAGCGCGGCTAGTAGGCGGGCACAGCACTCTGCTCTGAAGCCCCCGGGCCGGCGGCGGTGAAGTTTCTCGGGGCAACCGAGGGGTAGGCACCCTCCGAAATTGTAATATCAAGCGGGTGCAGTACGGCACATAAGCGGGGTGGGCACCCGTGCCAAAGATGAGGAAAAGGGGGATCCCCACGCCGGGGAATCCCTCGGGAATGCACTCGTAGCTCCGTGCTGTGGTTCCAAGCTGAAGCGCTCTCAGCCCCAAAGGCCAGTACTTCTTGGCAATGAAGTTTTGGCGCTTCCCATGCGCTTTGAGAACAAAGTCCTTAGGATGCAGGCAAAGGGGGGGGGCAAAGGCTGGGCCCAGGGGCCAGCTCACAGGGCCCTCCAGGCAGGGAGGATGTCCCCAGTGGCGGTTCCTCCTGGCGCCCAGCAGTAGGCCCACCTCATGTCAGGATCAGACAGAGAACACTTTTCATCAATCAATCAATCAAAGCATTTGTATAGCGCGCTACTCACCCGGAGGGTCTCAGGGCGCTTGGGGGGGGCGGGGGGGGGGGGGGGGGGGTCCGCTACTGCTCGAACAGCCAGGTCTTGAGTTGCTTCCTGAAGGAGAGGTGGTCTTGGGTCAGGCGGAGGTCGATGGGGAGGGAGTTCCACGTCTTGGCCGCCAGGTAGGAGAAGGGTCTTCCTCCCGTTGTGGCTCTTCGGGGACCGGTGGCGAGGGCGTGGCTGGTCGATCATAGCTGGCGGGTGGGAGTGTAGAAGGTCAGGCGGTCGTTGAGGTATCTGGGGCCTTGGTTGTGGAGAGCTTTGTGTGTGTGGGTGAGGAGTCAGAACGTGATTCTCTTGCTGATGGGGAGCCAGTGCAGGTCTCTCAGGTGTCCGGAAATGTGGCTGTGTCGGGGGATGTCCAGGATGAGTCGTGCTGAGGCGTTCTGAATGAGCTGGAGTCTTTTCTAAAGTTTGGCTGTGGTTCCGGCGTAGAGGGAGTTACCGTAGTCCAGTCGGCTGGTGACGCGCGCCTGGGTGACAGTCTTCCTGGTTTCGGTGGTGATCCACCGGAAGATCTTCCGTAGCATGCGTAGGATGTTTAAGCATGACGAGGAGACGGCGTTGACTTGTCTGGTCATCGAGAGGGAGTAGTCCAGGATGAAGCCCAGGTTGCGTGCGTGGTCCGTTGATTTGGGTGCGCTGCCCAGGGCAGGGGCCACCAGGAGTCGTCCCAGGCGGAGGGTGATGATCCCAGGATGAGGACTTCCGTCTTATCTGAGTTCAGTTTCAGGCGGCTGTTCATCATCCACTCGGCTACGTCTTTCATCCCTTCGTGTAGGTTGGTTCTGGCGGTTGCGGGGACGTTGGTGAGGGAGAGGATCAGCTGGTTGTCGTCGGCGTAGGAGATGATGTTGAGGTTGTGTTGGCGTGCGATGGCCGCGAGGGGGCTCATGTAGATGCTGAACAGCGAGGGGCTGACCGATGTTCCTTATGGTACGCTGCAGATGACTTCGGTGGCCTCTGATCTGAACGGGGGGAGGCGGACTCTCTGGGTTCTTCCGGCGAGGAAGGAGATGATCCACTCCAGTGCCTTCTCCTGGATTGCGATGTTGCTGAGGCGCTGCACTAGGGTGCGGTGGCAGACCGTGTCGAACGCTGCAGAGAGGTCCAGGAGGATGAGTGCCGCTGTTTCCCCGTTGTCGAGCAGGGCTCGGATGTCGTCGGTGGCTGGGATGAGGGCGGTCTCGGTGCTGTGGTTGGCTCTAAAACTGGACTGCGAGTGGTTCCAGATTTAAGGGGACTGCAGCGAGAGTCTCAGGAGTGACCACTGTGCCTTTAACTAGGCCGGGTCACCCCTCCTGCTGCCGACACCTTCCGACACCTTCCTGCCTGTTGCCGCTGAGCTGAGCGACCCAGCCGCCCGGCTGTGCCGATTTCCCGCGCCGCTGCCTCCCTGCGGCCCCGCCCACCACCAGCCCATAGGCCGCCCCGCTCCCGCCTCCCAGCTGACCCGCCCTCCCGGCTCCAGATTTAAGGGAACTGCAGCGAGAGTCTCAGGAGTGACCACTGTGCCTTTAACTAGGCCGGGTCACCCCTCCTGCTGCCGACACGTTCCTGCCTGCTGCCGCTGAGCCGAGCGACCCAGCGTGAATCATACGACGCATATCACACTTAAAGCTCTTACCAAAAACTCTTGTTCAAGTGATTGTAACTTGTTCTGTAATTGAAGCTTTAAATGATGTACATAATTTCATGTATGCGCCACTTATGCTGTTTTTAAAAGCACTTGCACTTCTCATTTTCACTTCAAACTGTATATAGCACCTTGCACCAAGTGCCACTGGGTTGTCACAAGATCTAATCTTTACAGTGCTGTCTTAACTGTAAATGTATTACCCCTTACCCTTGGTGAATAATACCACCCTTTTCTCAATCCTCTGACTCCTTGTGTTCTGTTCTTAGTAATGCTTGTGGCATACTCCTATTGAAACAGTCTTTTAAATAATACCTGTTGGGACCTGTTCTTGTTTATTTAACTAGGCCGGGTCACCCCTCCTGCTGCCGACACGTTCCTGCCTGCTGCCGCTGAGCCGAGCGACCCAGCCGCCGCTGAGCCGCCCGGCTGTGCCGATTTCCCGCCGCTGCCTACCTGCGGCCCGCCCACCACCAGCCCATTGGCCACCCCGCTCCCGCCTCCCAGCTGACCCGCCCTCCCGGCTCCAGATTTAAGGGGACTGCAGCGAGAGTCTCAGGAGTGACCACTGTGCCTTTAACTAGGCCGGGTCACCCCTCCTGCTGCCGACACCTTCCTGCCTGCTGCCGCTGAGCCGAGCGACCCAGCCGCCGCTGAGCCGCCCGCTGTCTCCCTGCGGCCCCGCCCACCACCAGCCCATTGGCCGCCCCGCTCCCACCTCCCAGCTGACCCACCCTCCCGGCTCCAGATTTATGACGCCCCCAGAGCGACCGCGCAGCGGACGCGCGCAGCGGGAGCGCCGACTGAGCGCCAAAGGTAAGCCCGTCCGCGCCCAGCGTCAGGACCCCTGGCCCCCGCAGACCCCAGCCCACCCGCCGGACGTACGACGCCGCCACCCTCAACGCACTCAACGCCGGCCGATTCCCGGGCTGGTACCGAGCCACCCCGAGACGCACCCACGGACCCTTCTGCTGCAACTCCTGCAAGTTCACCTGCATCCGGGCCTGCACTACTCCAGCACCAACCAAGACCAAGACGAGCAACAGCAGCAGCCACCTGAAATGCATCCTGCTCAACACCCGCTCCGTCCACAGGCACGCCATCGAGATCTGGAACCTGCTCGACACCACAGCCCCAGACGTCGCCTTCTTCACGGAAACCTGGATGAACGCCTCTTCAGCGCCCGACATCGTCATCGCCATCCCAGACGGCTACAAGATCATCCGAAGGGACCGCATCAACCACACCGGAGGAGGCATCGCCATCATCCACAGGAACACCATCCGCATCACGACCAACACCGACGACACCCTCGCACCCGCCGAGCACCTGCACTTCCAGGTCCACATCAACCCCAAGACCACCCTCAGAGGCACCCTCATCTACAGACCCCCGGGACCACGCACACAATTCAGCGAAGACATCGCCGACTTCATCAGCCCGCACGCCCTCTGCTCCGCTGACTACATCCTCCTCGGGGACCTCAACTTCCACCTGGAGAACAACAACGACCGCAACACCACCACCCTGCTGGACAACCTCGCAAACCTGGGACTCAAGCAGCTGGTCACCACCCCCACCCACTACGCCGGACACACACTCGACCCCGTCTTCTCATCCAGCAAGGACATTGCCTTCAGCCACGCCACCGGACTCCACTGGACGGACCACAGCTGCGTCCACTTCAGCTTCGGAAGGACCACGATCCACCAGCAACAGGTTGCACGCAGAAGCTGGAACAAGATCACAGCTGACCAGCTCGCGACCTCCCTGAGCATGAACCCTCCCACCAGCACAACGAACCCAAGCCAGGCGGCCACCAACCTCACCAAGTGGATCAGCGACTGCGCAGACGACCTCGCCCCCCTGAGGACCCCGCCTAGCAGACCCGGTAGCAAGAAAGCCCTATGGTTCACGACTAACTCAAGAGCTCCAAGAAGAACTGCCGAGCCCTCGAGAGAACCTGGCGCAGACACCCAACTCCGGACAACATGGTTGCCCTCAAGCTCGCCACCCGAAAGCACCACCAACTCATCCACGCCACCAAGAAATCCGCATTCAAGGAACGACTGGACAACAACGCACACAACAGCAAGGAACTCTTCAACATCGTCAAAGAGCTCTCCAACCCCAACGCCGGAAACAACAACATCACCCCTTCGCAAGACCTCTGCAACTCCCTCGCCTCCTACTTCCACAACAAGATCGCGGACATACACAACAGCTTCAGCACTCAACCGACGCACGCCACGACCGAACCACCGCCCCCCACCACCACCCTCCGCGCCTGGACTCCGATCAGCACCGAAGACACCGTCCATACGATGAACTCCATCCACTCCGGATCTCTGACCGACCCCTGCCCTCACCACGTCTTCAACAAGTGCGACGCTGTCATCGCACCCCACCTGCGGGACATCATCAACACCTCCTTCGACACCGCTACCTTCCCGGAGAGCTGGAAGCACGCCGAACTCAGCGCCCTACTCGAAGCCATCAGCCGACCCCACCGACCTCAAGAACTACTGCCCCATCTCGCTCCTCCCGTTTCCTGCAAAAGTCATCGAGAAGACCGTCAACAAGCAGCTGGCCGCCTTCCTCGAGACAAACGGATCCCTCGACCCCTCGCAGTCTGGCTTCCGGGCCAACCACAGCACTGAGACCGCCCTGATCGCAGCCACCGATGACATCCGAGCTCTGCTCGACAACGGAGAAACAGCGGCCCTCATCCTCCTAGACCTCTCCGCGGCCTTCGACACTGTCTGCCACCGTACCCTAGTACAGCGCCTCAGCAACATCGGAGTCCAGGAGAAGGCACTTGAGTGGATCATCTCCTTCCTCGCCGGAAGGACACAGAGAGTCCGCCTCCCTCCGTTCAGATCTGAAGCCACCGAAGTCATCTGCGGCGTTCCTCAAGGCTCCTCGCTCAGTCCAACCCTCTTCAACGTCTACATGAGCCCCCTCGCAGACATCGCACGCCAGCACAACCTCAACATCATCTCCTACACCGACGACACCCAGCTGATCCTCTCCCTCACCAACGACCCCGCCACCGCCAGAGCCAACCTACACGAAGGGATGAAAGAGGTAGCCGAATGGATGAAGAACAGCCGCCTGAAACTGAACTCGGACAAGACGGAAGTCCTCATCCTGGGATCCTCACCCTCGCCTGGGACGACTCCTGGTGGCCCCCCGCCCTAGGCAGCGCACCCAAACCAACAGACCACGCACGCAACCTGGGCTTCATCCTGGACTCCTCCCTCTCCATGACCAGACAAGTCAACGCTGTCTCCTCGTCGTGCTTCAACATCCTGCGCATGCTACGTAAGATCTTCCGGTGGATCCCCACCGAGACCAGGAAGACGGTCACCCAGGCCCTCGTCACCAGCCGTCTGGACTACGGCAACTCCCTCTACGCAGGAACCACCGCCAAACTCCAGAAGAGACTCCAGCGGATCCAGAACGCCTCAGCAGGACTCATCCTGGACATCCCCCGTCGCAGCCACATCTCTGGACACCTGAGAGACCTGCACTGGCTCCCGGTCAACAAGAGAATCACCTTCCGACTCCTCACGCATGCACACAAAGCCCTACACAACCAAGGCCCAGGATACCTCAACAGCCACCTCAACTTCTACACTCCCAAACGCCAGCTTCGATCAACCGGCCACGCCCTCGCCGCCGTCCCCCGCATCCGAAGAGCCACCACAGGGGGACAGTCCTTCTCCTACCTCGCCGCCAAGACATGGAACTCCCTCCCGACCCACCTCCGCCTGACCCAGGACCACCTCGCCTTCAGGAAGCAACTCAAGACCTGGCTGTTCGAGCAGTAGCGGACCCCCCTCCCCTAGCGCCTTGAGACCCTCTGGGTGAGTAGTGCGCTATATAAATGCTTTGATTGATTGATTGATTGATTGATACAAGGTGTAGCACTATCCATGGCCCCAAAGAGAGGAAAACTCATAGGTAGTCGGGAAACTATATTTCTGTTCTAGTGAGCATGAATACAGAACCTCATTAAATATAGGGGTAGGATATTAAGACCAATCACACAGTCGTTTCATCTACTCAACGAATGCCAGGGTATATCATCATTCAATCCATGAAGATGGCTCTTGAGAATGAATACCCATTTCTGCTCTCGTACAAACAGTGCTCTGTTTACATCTGATGGCTGTGGCCCTAGGTAGGGTCTTTCAATCACTGTCCATCTCAGGTCCTCTGCAGTGTGACCCGCCTCAATAAAATGAGTAGTGAGCCACGTATTAGACCTGCCAAATCTAATCGTGCTACGATGTTCAGTTATGCGGGCCTTCACCTTCCTGTTGGTCATTCCTACGTATTGTTTAGTACACAGGCAAGTAATCAAGTAGATCACTCCCTGTGAGTTACAATGTGTGTGTCCTCTCTGTTCCCATGGTGTAGGTAACCCCAGATCAATACTTTTAGTGTCTGAGATAAGGTGGCATACACTGCATGAGCCACATCTAAAGAGCTCCACCCCCCTGACGTCAGTTCGAGTTTAATTTACCAATAAACTGGGTGAGTGTGTAAATAACATGATGTGGAGTGTTTCTCACCTGGGTTAGAGACCTACCTAGGGTTCATAATATGACGTGATCTAATCATCATTCAAGTCTCTTCAAACTATGCATTTAATACACTTGCACTCATTGACCCAGCAAGCACCTCTCTGGCAGGGCTTTTGGCTTAAGGAGGCGGGAGCGTTGGAGGGGTTCAGGGGATGGGATCGGTATATCACACTTGGGAGATGTGTGGGTGGGGAACCACATACTTTCATTCTAAGACCTACAGACCCGCTTCACCCTTCACAATTTTATAGATATCTGCAGTTACGTCACACCCTTGTCCCATACCCATCGACAGGCACTACACTTCCAGAGTTTAGTCCAATGGAAGCACAGATCATGATGCGGGACTTAGGGAAGAGTGGGGTGCCATGGCCTTGTCCCATACCCATCGACAGGCACTACACTTCCAGAGTTTAGTCCAATGGAAGCACAGATCATGATGGGGGACTTGGGGAAGAGTGGGGTGCCATGGATATACCGCTCTTTAATCAACAACGCTTGATTCGCTCAAGACACCGATGGGAGACGTGGCTGGGTCCCCTCGTGGACGAGGACTGGTGTGATGCCTCAATGGCTCCCAAAACCATTACAACCTCAGCCAAGCTTTGCCTAGTCCCGCTACATTATCTGTATAGCGCTTACCTCACCCCTGACCACCTCCACAAGGCTGGCCTGCCACCCTCTCCATCTTGCACGCGCTGTGGGTTAGAACCGGACATTTTTTTATCATATGGTGTGAACTTGACCCCATCTCACCCCTTATTGGGAAGCACTGGAATCTGAGTTTACAGGTGCCCCAGGTTGCGAGGTGCCACACAACCCCTTGAACCTCCTCCTAAGAGTCATGGACGGTCTAGAAGGATCCAGAGCAAACAAACTCATCCTGCGTACCGCCACAATAGTGGCCAACAAGATGTTGCAGTGGCATGGAAAAAGTCTGCCCCCCACCCCACCCTGAGTGTAACCAAATGGGGCAAAAGCGTAGACGGTGCGCAGAGCAAGAAAAGTCACTGTTCGAAGCTAGAGGATGTCCAGCCAAACACTAAAAGGTTTCGTGCAAATGGTTGAACCAATTGAGTTGAAGGGGTCTTGTCTTTTCTTGGATTCAGATTGTATATGATAATGTGTTATGGTGTGGCTCTAAATGTATGCTCGTGCATGACAGATATAATAGTCAACCACCATACTAAATTGCAAATGCTTACATGTGCTGTACTGTTTTCTTTGTTTATTCAAAAATTGATTATAAAAAAAAACAGATATCAAGAATGAAGAAAGCGGGTCATAAGCGACATGGGCAAAAACAGTTGATAATAGACTGGGACATTTTGGGGGTAACTCATCCTTCATCCAAATGTGGCAAATATTTGACTAAACCCCTGCCCTTTGATTGCACAGGTAGACCAGTAATCAATGTCACAGGATCAGTATTTAGCAACGACAAATGGCACACTGGAGCCAATGAAAATAGCTTGCTGTCAATAAGTTGAGCTATTGCCTGAAGCTTAGATCTGATCTTCCTCCAGACTTAGAAAACCATGAGTGCTAAAGCGCAGAGGCTACAAAAATAGGTTACCACAATCTCCATCTGCTAAAGGAATGAGCCATGATACACCAATCACATACGAGCCTGCTTCCTCTGAAGCTCTGCAGTTTCTTACACCTCTAGCTTGAACAAGTACATAGGAAGAAATATCAGGTGCACATCCTGCCCTAGTACATACTGATCCACATGTGCACGCTTCTGCACAGATCACATCTACAAGTCAGATAGCTGTTCATTCGCTTCTGCAGAAACCGCAGCTTCACACCTAACCAGTTAGATGGCTTGGTGAAAAAGACCACATACAAAAGGTCAGATAAACTTGGCCAATCGGTGCTGTGCAGTATATAACAAAGCACTGCGCAGTCAGATAAATATATCTTTGCTCTGCTCAAAGTCCAAGCACCGAAACCCACATAGGGGGTTTTCATTCTTATCATGTGAGGCTAGGCCTGCATGCGCTTCTGTTTTTGAGAAATTGCTACATCTACTGATGCTACCTTGTATGTTATGGGTGAACATTGCTTACGTTAGTGATGAACGTGTAACCTTTTTCTTTGTGGTTTGGAAGAATAAATAGAGCTGCTTCTGAGCTAAAACTCCAAACCTCACGTTGCATCTCCTTGGAGGTGAACTGATCTCTCCTCCACTGACTGATTTTCACTGCAGAATTGTAATAAAGGAGTAGTTTCTGTCCTGTAACTCCAGTTCTGTAGTAGGGGTATCTCTGTTATAGTCATAATCTAGTGAATAGTCCCGCCCATTTGCGTGGACCCCGTAGCAATAAAATAAAATCTTTTAAGGTGTTGAAAAATGCAGAACTGCACAGACACCTAAGAGAGAATTAAAGACAGATAATGCAGCCTATATCCACAGGCTACACTGTCCAGTACTTCAACTAGAAATTCCACCAAAAATCCACAAACAGCAAAGCCTGTCCAGATTTCCCTTGCTTTAACAGCAAAAACCCTCTGGAATGATAGAGAGGAAGACATGGACAGACAAGCCCCATAGGCTGCCATTATGTGGCTCAGAACAGGATACTGTGCCTTTAAGAGAACATTCCAGAACTTCACAGTATGCCAGAATGCACTGCAGGTCCCTTTTACTTTTCAGTTCTTTTTGAAGGCGTAACACGCCTGACCTGTAGCATTCCTTACATGAATATCTCTCTCCACCGGGGAGGAGGGCGGGCGCGTATGACTATAAAAGAGATACCCCTACTACAGAACTGGAGTTACAGGACAGAAACTACTCCTTCTGTAGTAGGGGGATCTCTGTGTATAGTCATAATCTAGTGAATAGAATGGCAAGCCCATCCCCACACCAAAGCGGCGGTGGAGAAAAGAGTAATAACACCACTACTGTGCGAACAGATTTCGCAGCGAAGCCTGCCCAACCTGAGCGTCTGCCCTGGCATCAGTGTTCAGGCAGTAATGCTTAGCAAAGGTATGGACCAACTTCCAAGTGGCCGCCTTGCAGATTTCTGCAATTGGAACATTACGGAGCAAAGCAGTTGTGGCAGCTTTGCCCCTGGTGGAATGAGCCTTAGGTTTACCCCCTAAGGTCTAATTAGCCTTTTGGTAACACAATTGTATACAGGACACAATCCACCTCGAGATGGACTGTTTACAGGTAGCAAGACCCGTCCTTACTGATCCATAATTGATAAACAATTGGTCTGACCTACGAATATCCTTGGTTTTATCCAGATAAAATTTCAACACCCTCCTAACATCCAGGGAATGCAGGGACTTTTCCGCTGGAGAGGAAGGATTCTGAAAAAAGGTAGGCAAAGTTATGGTATGGTTAACATGAAAATCAGATATGACCTTTGGAAGAAACTTAGGGTGAGTACGCATAACAACCGTAGCAGCATGAAATACAGTATAAGGTTCTTGGCAACACAACGCCTGAATTTCACTCACCCTGCGGGCCGATGTAATGTCCACGAGGAACACCGCCTTCCAGGACAGGTGCTGGAACGAAGCCTTATGAATAGGTTCAAAAGGCTCCTTCATCAGTCTGGACAGCACCACATTCAATTACCATGAAGGCGAAGGAAGCCGGACAGGAGGGAACACTTTCTTCAAGCCTTTCAAAAAATCTTTGATCACAGGGATCTGAAAGAAGGAAGTCTGTGAAGGGCATTTCCTGTAGGCAGTCACCGCAGCCAGATGAACCTTAATGGAACGGACATTAAGGCCAGACTGCGCCAAATGTAAAAGATATGTAAGGATGACATCTTCCTTACACGTCGTTGGGTCATAGTTCTTGGACTGGCACCGGATGCAAAACCTCTTCCACTTGTAAGCATAAGAAGTCCTAGTGGAAGGTCGCTTAGCCTCCTTCAGTATGTCCATGCAATCATCCGGTAGATTCAAATGGCCATATTGCACTATCTCAGGAGCCATGCCGCCAAACTCAAAGACGAGTGGTTGGGGTGCAACATCTGTCCCCGAACTTCGTAAGAAGGTCCGGCCTGCACGGCAGCCGTATGTGAGGAAGGAGAGACCGGTGAAGCAGGTCCGTGAACCACCACTGCCTGGGCCATTCCGGGGCAATCAGGATCATCTGCGCCCTGGACCGGGACAGCTTGATGAGCACCAACGGAATCAGGGGAATGGGTGGAAAAGCGTACAAAAAGTTGTTCGACCAGTTGATCCATAACGCATTCCCCAGCGTCCCCGGCTGGTAGTACCTGGAGGCAAAGTCTCTGCATTTGCTGTTTTCGGCAGTGGCGAACAGATCTACGTCTGGAGTCCCCCACCATGCGAAGACTTCTCCTAGTACTTCGTTGTTTATGACCCATTCGTGGTTTTTCTGAAGCAGTCTGCTCAGTGCGTCTTCCTGAACATTCTGCACACCTGGCAGATGGGTAGCCGTTATCGTCAGTCCCCTGGCCAGAAGCCAGTGCCAGATCGCCTGCGCCTCCTGCGACAGAGTGCGCGATCTCGAAACCCCCCCCCCCTGCTTGTTGAGGTAGTACATCGTGGTCGTGTTGTCCGTCTGAACAAGCAGAGAGTTGGTCCGGAAGGACGGATGAAAGGCCTTCAGCGCCAAGTGAACAGCTCTGAGTTCCAGGAAATTGATGTGGTACGTGGACTCCATCGGGGACCACGTCCCTTGAATCTGTAAGTCTCCGGAGTGCGCCCCCCAACCGTGGAGCGACGCATCCGTCACGATAGTCTGCGTGGGAATGTCCTTGTGGAAGGGAACCCCTCTGAGGAGATTCTCCGCTGAACACCACCACTTCAGAGACTGAAGAGCATGCAGGGACAGTCGTATCTTGTCGTCCCACGACCCTTTCCTCTGATCCCACTGATCCTCCAAGCACTCCTGCAATGGTCTCATGTTCAGCCGTGCGTGTGGCGTGAGGAAGATACAAGAGTAGAGAAGACACCGTCCTCACTGTTGTAGATGGAGCCGTCATAAGAGCCTGAGCCTTCCGAAGGAGTGATAATCGTCTCTCCTCCGAAGGAGACACGCTTGCTGACAGCGTATTGATGGAGGCTCCCAAGTAGTGTATGCACTGGACCGGAGTCGGGACAGACTTGGACATGTTGATTTGCAACCCCAGCTTGTTCAAGAGAACGCACGTCTTCTGGAAGTGCGCTTGAGCTTCCGAGAAGGAGGATGCCTTGATCAACCAATCGTCCAGGTACGGGTAGACAAACACCTTGTTCTTCCTTAGGTGCGCGGCTACCACTGCCATGCACTTCGAGAATGTTCTGGGCGCAAACTTCAGTCCGAATGGCAGTACCGTGTACTGATAATGATTGGCGCCGACTAGGAATCGCTGGAACTTCCTGCGCTTGTGTGCAATGGGCACATGGAAGTACGCATTCTGTAGGTCTATGGCACACAGCCAGTCTCCCTGTTGCAGCTGAGGATAAATCTGATGCAATGACAGCATGCAAAACTTCTCTCTGCGAATCCACTTGTTTGCTTGTCGCAAATCCAGAATGGGCCTGAACTCGTTCTTGTTCTTCTTGCGAACCAGGAAGAACCGGGAGTACAACCCTCTTCCTCTTTCAGACAGAGGTACGTCTTCTATCGCCCTTTTCCTTAACAGGATATTGGCCTCCGCCTGGAGCTCACGCAGCTGAAACTGCGAGCTGACCGGAGGAATTGATGGAGACGGGCTGGTGAATCGAAGCCTGTATCCAGTGCAAACAATATTCAGCACCCACTTGTCCTTAGTAATTATTCTCCACTCTGCCAGAAAAAATTGAACGCTTCTCCCCACCGGAGCGGGTAACGGATGTAGGGGAAGTAACCGCTCAGGGTCGAGACCCAGCCGGGCCTTTGTTCGCTGTAGAGGACTGCTGGCCTCCTCTACCCTTCTGGCGCTTCTGGAAGGGTCTCCAGAACTGCTGCTGCTGTCCCGAAGCCTGTCCTCGCCCTCTGCCCTGTGCCCCAAACCGTCTCTGGAACGGGCGGTAGGCCTATTTTTCTTTGGGCTTCTCCAAGCCCACAGCCGTCAGAGTCTCAGCCTCCGCTTTCATGCGGGCCATCTCATCGTCCGCGTGCTTGCCAAAAAGGGTCTCCCCTGAGAAGGGCAAATTGGCCACCCGCTGCTGGGCTTCCGGCTTGAGTGATGTGAGCCTGAGCCAAGTATAGCGTCGCTGGTTGATCCCATGACAGTACCCATGGGCCGCCAACAGAGATATTAGCCGCCGCGCTGATGACCTGGTTCGAAACCAGCATCCCTTCCTTCAGGATCTCCAGGAAATCCTCCTCCTTGTCTCGTGGCAAGAGTTCCGCGAACTGCTGGAGGGATTCCCACAGGGCACGATCATACCGCCCTAGCAGAGCCGCATCGCTAGAAGCCTTCATGGCCGTAGATGTCGTCCCACAGGCCTTCCTGCCAGCGGAATCGATCCATCGGCTCTCCTTATCAGGAGGCACGGTGGAAGACGGGGAGGTAGAATGTTGTTTCCTGGCGGCTGTCATGTGAACGGAGTCCGGAATCGGGTCCATCCGTAGAAAAGCAAGGTCGGAATCCGGAGCCCTGTACTTCTTAAGAAGCCGGGATGGAGCGGCTTTCGTCACTGCAGGCGTGAGGAACAGTTCCTCTGCGGGCTCTACCAACCCTGGTACGAGCGGCAGTAAAGGGCGAGACCAGTGTTTATTATGAAGTGTCTCAAAAATCATGGACGTCGTAGGTGTTGGAGCCGTCACCGTGATTCCCAATTTCGCTGCACCCCTCAGGAGAACATCCTGGAACGTGCTGATGTCATCCACGGGAGACGCTCTCGTCCCCGGGGACTCAGACAACGTCGGGGAGTAGGTCCTGGTAGAGTCCGTGCGAGATCGTGATCCTCGCCTCCTGTGGCGTCGTCTGGACCTCGTGGAGGACCTGTGGCGACTGCGCGATCTCCCTCTCCGTCCGGAGCGGGATCGCGACCTCCTTGGCTTCGGCCGTCCCACCAGTTCCACCGGGGCGGGCGACTAAGGCTTGGCTGGGGCCTTCGGCCGAGGGGTCCCCTTAGGGGGAGTCGGATATCGCGGCAGCGATACTGTCCTCGGAGGAACTGGAGGAGGCTTGTCAGCCGGCAGCTGAGGTTGAGGGTGAGGCTGCGGTTGAGGAGGAGGAAGAGGAAGTGGTGAAAGTGGAAGTGGGGGTGGGAGCCCGCGGAGGAAGTTCTCTCGGTAACGGAGGAGGAGGAGGCGTAACTGTCTTCGGCCAACAGGGGTATATACTACAGAGTACACCGAGCACGGTGACCCGCCCTCCTTAATAGGCTGGGACTTAGGAGAGTCTTCCATAAGCACTTGCCGCATACTAGACGGACTCCTGGCGCCAGAACTCATTCTGCGCCCTCTCGGCGTCGAAGAACGGAGACCCGATGGCGAGCGCCGTCCCCTCGACGGCGAGCTGCGCCTCCTCGACGGCGAGCGCCTCTCCCTCGGCGGCGAATGACTTAGCTTCGATGGTGATCTCCTTCGCCTCGACAGCCATCTCCTTCGCCTCAACGGCGACCTCCTTCGCCTTGACGGCGATCTTCGCCTTGACGGCAATCGTCAAGGATCCCCTCGACGGCGAACGGCGACGCCGGGCCACTCGACGTTGATAACTCGACTCCGACTAAATCGTCACTGGAGACCTCGACGGCGGTCTGTTCAGATCCTTCGACACCGAACGTCGACGCCGCTTCGACCCAGAGCCCTGGGGAGACGGGGAACAGACTGCAGTCATCCCTCTCGACGCCGTAGTCGGTGCAATCGACACAGACGGAGAATGGGGACGCTTGCTGGTCTTCCTGCCCCTGGGGAGCCCCCCAGAGGCCTCAGCATGGGCAGAGGAAGCCCCTCCAGACCCACCTTGTGCCTTCAGTCTTCTGTCTTCGAGGCCTTGAAGCCTGATCTTCATCCTATCCCTCAGGGGCCTGCTAGAGAAACCCTGGCAGATGTCACACTCTTCTGGGACATGAGATGAAGGAAGGCAGATGATACACACCTCATGTGGATCTGACTTGGCCTTCTTCCTGGAGCACTCCGGGCATTTGTCGAATAATGCAGGCATAATGACAAATAAGAGTGCACCAAAAGACAAAACGGGAAGAAACGCCAAAGTACTTCAAGTAAAGCACTCAAATAACTTGAAAAAGTGAAAAAATCACCAATAAACCCTTGAAAAGGGAGAGCTCAGTGCTCCAGGGTCCTGCTTGCAGGAGCCGGAAAAAAGAACTGAAAGTAAAAAGGGACCTGCAGTGCATTCTGGGATACTGTGAAGTTCTTTAAAGTTCTCTTAAAGGCACAGTATCCTGTTCGGAGCCACATAATGGCAGCCCATGGGGCTTGTCTGTCCATGTCTTCCTCTCTATCATTCCAGAGGGTTTTTGCTGTTAAAGCAAGGGAAATCTGGACAGGCTTTGCTGTTTGTGGATTTTTGGTGGAATTTCTAGTTGAAGTACTGGACAGTGTAGCCCGTGGATATAGGCTGCATTATCTGTCTTTAATTCTCTCTTAGGTGTCTGTGCATTTCTGCATTTTTCGACACCGTAAGAGATTATTTTTGATTGCTCCGGGTCCACGCACATGGGTGGGACTATTCACTAGATTATGACTATACACAGAGATCCGCTACTACAGAACCCATTTTATATTGTAAACTTGTTTTTCTTGGTGTTTGTTCAACAGAGATTTTTCCCTCCAACACAATACACGGAATGGCAGCTATCTATATTTGACTTTTTAAATAGGCCATCCCATGGTTGATCATTAATGCGCAAAACTGTTAAGGAACATTAGGACCTGTTACATAAAGGAAACCTTACTAGAGGAACATTACATTTATAAAACAAGTCACTCATCACAATCAGCAAACAAAAGGTCTAATTTCAGGAAAAACCTGTTTGCAATATTAAATATCTTGTAAATTAAGTGATTATGTTATTAAAATTAATTTCCACAACCTAAAATTCCATAAGTCAAAGAAGAAAAAATTAGAAGTATAGCCATACAAATGTATCAAAAAAGAAATGTTTGCTATTGAAGGTCAGCAAATATCTTAAGACACTCAATTGACATAAATAATGCACCCTTTGAGATTTTACTAGATACAAACACGAAGCAGTCCCCATTCAAAGATAGAGCACTTTGGTTTATTGTACAAAAATGCCTAAAGGCAGCAAATTCATGAATGTCTAGGCTCTCTCAAAGCCAATTGTCCTGTAATAACATTATTTTGAGCTAAAATATATACCATCAGCTGAAGTGATCAAAACCATGAATTCCAAACAAAGAAGCAAGACTATCAACAGCTTCCATCATAAGGCACACAAAATAATTGAATTAAAAAAGCACATTTGGAAACTGCTTGTAGGCGACAAGAGAGCACATCTGTGTAAGTAGTCTAGAGTTATTGTTTATTTTCATTACACTTCGTGCCGTTTTTCTTTATCTTGCACAGCAGATAATGAAGAATTTTTCAATAATGCAGATGGATCCTAAAAATGACTTTATGGCTTGGATCATAACTACTCACTTGTTATGAAATTCAAACAGTTCTTGCATATTTCCGAAGATAATATTTTCCTTGTTTAAAATACCAGGTGGGATTTCTTCAACACCACTTGTCATTTCCCATAAGTATGTCTAAGCAGGGAGAGAGGAATAGTTGTTATTCTTAAAAATAAATACAATACAAATGAAACAAAATAAATCTATTGGTGAACATTGTGAGAAGTTGGCCTGGTATATGATGTTCACTATTCTAGTGAGAACCGTGCACCAGTCCAAACAACCCTTATGGTGATGGTTGTAAAGTCAATCTTATAGACCAGCTATCCTAGTGGTAGCATGGACAAAGCAGTCTTAGGCTAAAACTTCAGAGAGCATGTGAAGCAAGCTGTTTTACCATATGTAAACCCTTGAATACCAGATAAAAGGACACCACACAGGTTATATATAAAATATATATGTATTTATTACTAACACAACCCCTCTGAACTCTTTATGAGGTCAGAGGACAAAGCACATAACAAGTTACTTAATTATCATACAATAAGTTGCACAAAATACAGTTGAGCCCTAGGGGCATTGTAAACCATATACTAAAATAGTGGTATAAGAACCACGTCACGAACAGGGAGTACGCCTAAGCATGAGCGAATTTTGCGGATCTCGCGTTCGCGAATTTTGCGGATTTGCGGATTCGCAATCCGCAAAATCCGCGAATTCCCGCGAATTTGCGGATTTTTTTTTTTTGTGTGTTCGCCCGTGTTTCTGCCAGTTTGCGAGGGTTTTGTACACTTTCGCAAATTGCGAACTTACCTGTCGGGTCGCAAGTTTCGCGAACTTGTTGTTTCTACGTGTCCAGCCTGTTTGGGACACTCTTCTTCATCACTGCCACTCTCTGTCACCACTGCCACTCTCTGACTACTCATGCCACCCTCTGGCCCACCCATGCCACCCTCTGTTTCATCACCACACCCTCTGGTTGTCCAGTGTACATTATTTTCGGCAAAGCAAAGCACACCTTCCCTGCCTCAAGTGACCTGAATTAATTTGGGGCTGATTCATGTGTCACAGAATATTTTTTTAGCTGGCACCTGCTTCCTTAGTGCGCCCTGATTAGTGATCTTTTGCACTTGCTAAGTGCTTTCATTGTTGCAAAATTAGTTACAACACCTGCCCTGCCCCAACTGACAATAATGAATTAGGGGCTGATTAATGGATTTTAACTTCCAGCCTGGCTCCTGCTTGTCTCCCTTAGCTGTAATTCAGGACCTTTGTGGCATATGTGTAACTATTCTGAGGTTCAGAGCAGGGTCACATACTAGTTTCAACTGGCAACTGAACTCTGGAGGGGCCCCTCAGGAAGCACTCCAGGAAATGGCTACTAATGATGAGCCTGAACTTTTGAACCTGGTAAGTAGTTACTTTCAGTTTTGCTAAGATCGTATTTCTGCAATTTTGCACTTATTCGCGGGGCGCGAACTCACGCGAACAGTGCGAGCAGTGCGAGCAAAATCCGCTGCTCGCGGTTTTGCGGGAAATTCGCAAATCTCGCGGATTGCGGATTTCCCGAAAATCCGTAAAATCCGCGAGCGGAACGGATTTTCCGCCCACGCCTAAGTACGCCTAGGGCCTAGGGAATCGCTGGGGCTACACTGAGCTAACAAGAGTTAGGAAGCAGGAGGCCAACGGGATGCGTGTGCACTGTCTATTCACACACACGCGTTACCATAGGGATACAATGGGAACGTAAGAGTTCGAAACTAGTTGATTTAGGACGCTTCCGGATGTACTAGGAGAAAGCTACTGAAAACTAGGACACTAGGATAGTCAATACCCACAGGAGCACCGGAGTGCCCGCGTTACCTCACCCACAGGTGCCGGGTGCATAGGTGTCAAGTTGTGTCGGGTTTCGTCGCTGAATCCTATGGAGACCTGTAAAGAGATGCTGCAGGCAACCTGGAGAGAAGTGTCCAGTTGGATCCAAGGGCGGATCGAGGATGAAGAGTACCTGAAAGCAGAGGGGACAGAGTCTGGGTCCCTAGCCATAGACCAGGAAGGAACCAGGCGATGTCGCGAAGCAATCAGGTGATGTCGTGAAGCTTGACTCTGCAGCCACATGGACCATGAGGCGTTGACGACGACCAGGAGCTGGATACGGACTGTCCCACGAAGGATCTCGCTCTTGGCGGCGTCGGCTTCCGGATTAGAGTCAACAGGCCTTGGCAAATACAACCCACACAGGAATCGAATATTCGCTTCGAGTTAGACCAGCAAGGTCTAGGGGACTTCTCCTTTTCAGGGAAGTAGGGGCCCACCTGGAGCAACCAGGCAGGCGGTTCAAATTCAAAGGTTCGTCATCACAGAGGCCACTAGCCAACGGGCATATTTACCGGACAGACGCGTGGAGCACAAAAGTACTAGCAGGCCCCACGCGGCACTCGGTGAGTGTGGAGGGCTGTGCGTCGGTGCAAAAGGTGCACGGGGCTGGGGCTTCTCAATCCCCAATGCACAACTTCGAGGGTGCCTCAGAAGCTGCACAAAGCAAAGAGCAGGTTTTTCAAGATGTCCGGTCCCACGTCTCTCGTCGCCTCCACGGGTCTCAGCCTTGCTGTGGCTGTGGATTGGGCTCAAGGAAGTCTGGAAGTCCAGTTCTTGTCAGGCTCTGTGCTTTGGCTCTGGCGGGAGCGTCGACAAAGCAAACCGCAGATCGCTGGATGGTGCCTGTTTGCACAGGGTGGTCACTCCTTGACTACAAGGGAGATTCTTCAGTCTTCTAGTTGCAGTAGAATGTTGAAGGTCCAGAGTTTAGTTTCAAGTTTCAGTTCAGGATAAATCTAAAGTCTCTTGACTCAGCTCCTATCTTTATACCAATCAAAAGGGCTGGATTACCTGCTAGGTCCCTCCTATGGGTGGGACCAGGGAAGGGGGTGGTTACACCCCTTTCCCTTTGTCCAGTTTCGTGCCAGAGCTGGGGCTGGAGTGCCCCAGAAACTGGTTTGAACTGGACTATGCATGGAGCACCTCGTGTGCCCCAGGCAGTGTCTCATTTCATTCATCCCTCTCTGCCCCAATATACTATGGTCTGTCTGGGGTGGTGCTAGCACCTCCCTAGACAGCAAACCTATTGTCTAATCCTCCCTCGCTGGAAGGACTCCCAGCAGTAGGAGGTCAGACTTGTGTCTGGCAGCAGCATCCATTTTGTGATGCTGAGGCTCTGGTTAACTTTAACCGGGATTAACAGGAACAACATGTCTTCTCCCTCTCGAAGGGTGGATTGCTACCCCCGTCGTCCGAACTGGTGAGGGGGTAGTATTCCAAAGCGTATGACACCTTACACGACATGTTTTGATAAAGCCAAACCAAAGTTAGCATTCAACCGAGAGGATTATAATGCACTTAAGAGTATATGGTATGGCTATATCATAGAACAGCTATAAGGACATGGTTCCGAAAGCTGCAGACAGGCTCAGCTCATGCTAGAGCACCATCTTACATAAAACCAAACACTCTGCCTCCAGGATTGTTAAGGCCTGCCATAGGAGTGACTTATAGGTATATATGTGTCTATATATAATGGTAGGTATAGGAATACTCTACCTAAGCAAGGGGTGATTACACGACCTTGCCCCAGCTGAGTGATCAGCCAGTTGTGTCAATTTGGATGGCCAGCCAGGGGTGGCATAATTCATGCTGCAGCCCCTGGTAGGCCTTGGATGCACCTATGCCCTGGGTACCTATGGTACACTATACAGGGGCAATAAGAAAAGTGTCGAAACGAAATGGCACTCCTGATGAGACGCTGTCTCTTAAGATATCAATTCAATGAAGGTCTGAAAGGTATGTGGCAATGAACAAATTCATCAAGTTCAACACACAAAATTTAATTGAATTAACTGTGATTCATAGTACAGTTATCCGCTGTAATGATATTTCCTCTCATTATACATTGTGTATCATCCAGTTGCAATACATCAGTCCCTATGCATTTAGGGACGCATGCCCTTCATCAGGGGACATCATCGCAATCTGTAAAAAAAGGTAAGTGTATTCAGGAGGGGGTTCACCCTCGCAAGCAAATATACGCGAGTAACAAATAAAGTACCAAATTATAAGCAAACATTCTCGTTCTGGCTCCCAGGTCACGGGCGGAAATACCCTTGAGTGGGTCACCATGCGATGCGCGTAGTGATGATGTTAGTGGTAAAATATTGAAGTATGAGTAGAAAAAAGTAATCGAGTCCGTGAGTCTAATGTCTCCTGTGAGTTCACTGAAAGAGCGTGACCATGCTATGTTCTCATTGCTATGTGGCATGTCTTTGAATCCGTGTGTCTAGGTAAAAGAAAGAGTGAATTGTGCTAAACGGAAACGTTGAATATCAGTGAGTACAGACTAGTGAAAAAAACGCCAACTCATGAGAGTAGTAACACGCTCTATGAGTGTAAATTAAGTACCAACGTTGCGAGTGAAATAAAAGTGTGAATAGTGCCAAACAGAAACTGTGGATGCAACACCTCATATGTGGCATGTATTCGCAATCAAGTTTGTGAACCGGGAAAGTGTAGCCGGGATGAATTAAATGACGGGGTGACGTCTGTTTACGTGCATAATAAACATAATAGACAGACTAGTGAAAGGACAACGGAAAAACCTGATTGTACAATGGAATAAGCTCCAAAAAATAGATTATACAAGACGAAAAAATAATAATAAATTAAAAAATGTAAAATAATGCTAGCGATTACACATGTAAACGGAAACGTGAACATGGATAGCAAGCTAAATTTGGCAGCTTGCTATCCAGGTATGTCAATGGCCGACCACGCCAGAGAAAATGTACAAAATCAAATGACAAAATCAGTAAAAATAGCTGATAGGGAGCATGGGGCTCGGGTACAAAAATGTTATCCAGCCCGTGAGGAGAAAGGAACGGGCCATATGGAAGGGGGAGAAGAAAGTTATTCCTTGCTTGATACCATGCTAGAAAGCCCTCCTGCAAATGCCCCAATGTACCCTGCCCTGACGCCTCGCACCCCGCATGTCCCCCGCCACCGCACACTCCTGCCCCCACTGCCCCTCTTACTGTTCTCCCTGTCACACCGACCCTCCTGACCTTTCCTACGGCACCAACCACGCCCGTTAACCCTGTCCTCGCTGCGGGAACGACAACAAGTCTCCATCCGCCCAACCCCTGCGGCTTTACCCCTACCCGCACTTTTCCTACTTCCCCGTGGTCTACAGTTAAGCAGGATTCATGTAAATTGTTGAATTCCCCCCGACTGGCCTCCCTGCGCTCTGCAGTCAGCTTTTTGTCCCTTCGAGAAAATGACCTACAGAAGCAACAGTGTGAATGTTGGATAAATAACAGGACTATTTATACCTTTAAAGAAATATGGTCCACCTTTTCTCAGTGGACGATTATGGAACAGACCACTTGGGCTGAATACATGTGTACTTTGGTCATGCAAAAATGTGAGAATGCGCTTATGCAGATACCCACCGGATTAATGCACCTTAGGTCGCAAATAAAAAGAGGCGATGTTCAGGGAGAGGGGATGTTTGGCGCTGTCTGTTTAAATGGCTTACTGTGATATGACCGCTTTTTCCAACACCCCTCTAGAAACAGCTATGCCATGAGAGAGGGGGCCCCTGTCTTTAACACACTTACTGATGCCCAAAATAATGGCCATGGGGCTGTTGAAGCACACTGGCGCAGGCTTTGGGTTCATGTTCCTTGGAAAAGGTCAGTAGTAATGCAGTTAAAAGGACAATTACCAGATCCCTGGAAGAATCCGGCTGCCTTTTACAGAGAATTAGGTCAGATTATATCTGCAGGAACTCTCGTTCTCGAGGATATAGATTTGCTTTTTGGTACGTTGTCCCCACTGAAATTTGGTACAAGATTTGACATACTGACCATGAAGTGGCATTGGGAGGTAAATGGGCTGACCTAGAGGCTATGGAAGAAGCAAGGGTAGGAGGGACTAAACCAGAAGCTGCCATCCTGTCTTTGCACAGTAAAATAATGATGTTTATGAAAGCACTTTTGCCCGAAACGGTCATTAACTGGGATAAAATAAACGCCTGTAGGCAGTGAAAAGAAGAGAATGTGGCTGACTTCTTTACCCATTTTGAGACAGAATACAAGGGACATAGTGGTTTGGATCCCCGAACCCCAGGTTCTGGCCCAGTGTTTGTCGATAAGTTTGTCGGCCACCTGCTTCCTGAGATCTCCGCCAGGCCTAAGAAAGTTGAAAGTACGTGGTCTGCTCAAACTATGACTGGTATCTAGGCTATGGAACAATATCACAAGAATAGGGAGAATGAAGATAGAGACAGGGAAAGTAAGAAGGTTAGGGATCTTAAGACTAGGGCACTTCTGCAGCAGGCTTACCCTCTCCGAGGTCCCGATGCCCGCAGGAATTTTAGACCTCAACTCCAACCCCTTCCGAGGGCTGGCCAGTCTACCCCCTCAAGCCCTCAACGTACGGGAGCCCTCCAAACAGATCAGTGTGCTTATTGTAAGGGGTACAGCCATTGGATAGATGAGTGGCCCGTGTTAGCTGAAAACATAAGAACAGGGAAGACTTGGCCTCGCGCTCCTAGGGGAGCGAGGCCGACTAGGGATCATGGCCCGCCCCATCCACAGGATAAAGAACGTAAGCCCAGTGATGACGCACCCGTCTGGCCGCGCCCGGCCAATAGGTTTGATGGGTACGAAGCAACACACACTTATTACAATGATGATTATGATGAAGTTGATGAGACAGGATCCTACCAAGCATAGGACAGCCAGGAAAGGGGTATTATCAGAGTGCAAATTCCAGTGGATCAAAGGGGCCCGTATGTTCAAATGTCAGTTGTGGGGAACGATAAGAATTTTCTTTTGGATACTGGGGCCACCAGGTCTTCTATTGCACGTCTGTCAGTCCCGGAGGCACCCCTTTCTGGCAATATGAATGTCTCCGTGGGTTTTGCTGGGACACCCGTGACCAGTCCTGTCTCTGAACCCCTCCCTCTCGATATTGGCCCTGCACATATTGACGCTCCCTTGGTTCTTACTACAGGTTGCAGTGAAAACTTGTTAGGCATGGATTTACTGAAAGCTATGTATGCGACCATATCATGTAGTCCCCAAGGTGTATCCCTTACAATTTCTCCCACCACAGCTTCCTATATGTACCTGTCCGGTCCGCTCCCACCAGAGTTGCAGTCTTTACCTTCCTCCCACTGGGCATCATCAGACACTGATGTAGGGTGTCTCAACATACCCCCTCATGTGGTACGCATCCAGCCAGGTGCACTTCTCCCCCGCCTCCAGCAGCATAGACTACCCGCGGAAGGAGAAATGGCCCTTTTGACAATAATATCTAAATTGATGGACAAGGGCGTAGTGGAGGAGACACGTGGCAATATCTGTAACAGTCCCATTATTCCTGTTCTTACCAATGGAGATGCTCTCTCCCCTAAAATATACCGATTACCCAATACCCTGTTGTTCCCGACATTACAGCCCTCTTAACAATGGTCCCTTCTGACGCCACACACTTTTCTGTCATAGACCTGAAGAATACTTTTTTCAGCATTCCTATATATCCTGACAGCAGACAATTCTTTGGTTTCTCCCTTGGTGGGCGGAGCTTTAGATTCTGCCGCGCCCCTCAAGGTTTCACAGAGAGCCCCAGTATATATAGTCAAGCCCCAAAAAGTCAACTAGATTCCTTGGAACTCCCCGATAATTCCACACTATTACAATATGTAGATGACCTCCTCATTGCTGCAAATTCTGCCCCAACATGTAAAGAAGCTACTCTCTGTCTGTTACGCCACCTTGCCCTCCATTACCACAGAGTCTCTTTGAAAAAGCTTCAGTTTTGTCAAGAGAAGGTGACCTACTTAGGTCATCTCCTCTCGAAGGAGGGAAGGCAGCTCATCGCTGATCGTGTAGCCATTATCAATGCTATGATGGCCCCACAAACACAAAAGCAGGTGTGAGCCTTCATAGGCCTAACCTCATACTGTAGACAGTGGATTTCCAATTTACTGGCCATGTCAAACCTCTTCTTGCCCTCACCACTAAAGACATATCAGACAGTTCCTTTCCATGGGCTACAGAGCATGCGCAGGCCTTCCAAGATTTGAAGAGGGCCCTGTGTACTGCTCCAGTCCTCGGTACTCCTGACTATCGCAAACAATTTTTTTCTTTTTGTACATGAGACAGACGGCTGTGCATGCGCTGTCCTGAACCAGATGTTTGGATGTCACCAACGGCGATGTGCCTATTTTTCAGCCACCTTAGATCCAGTTGCAGTAGTCTACGGACGACAGCTGCGGCCGCCCTCATGGTCCGTCAGAGTGCGGGAATCGTCATGAACTACACCCTGACTCTGATGGTCCCCCATTCTGTAGATACCCTCCTTAATAACACCAAGACACAGTACCTCACTAACGCACGACTTACAGGATATGAATTGACACTCTTTGCCAGCCACATTAACATCAAAAGATGCACTGCACTGAACCCCACCACATTACTCCCACTGGATACTCAGGATGCCCGCTTAGACCCACTGTATATTGAGGACAGAGGAGGAGACGAAGGGACGGGTTGACTTACAGGATACCCTGATTGC
The DNA here is from genome assembly GCF_964263255.1 of Lissotriton vulgaris. Taxonomy (NCBI): domain Eukaryota; kingdom Metazoa; phylum Chordata; class Amphibia; order Caudata; family Salamandridae; genus Lissotriton; species Lissotriton vulgaris. The sequence goes on along the minus strand of NC_141691.1, from coordinate 1,080,230,241 downwards.
AGAACCAGAAGGTACACTGTATGTGGACGGATCATGTCTCAGAGGGCCAGATGGTAACACTTCAGCCGCCTACGCCCTCACGACATTGGGGCAAGTAGTAGAAACAGCTCAGATTCTGCAGTGCTCTACTCAGGCAGCAGAATTAGTGGCCCTCACTAGAGCCTGCGAGTTAAGCAAGGGAATAACAGTAAATATCTATACTGACAGTCAGTAGGCCTTCGGGGTGGCCCACAACTTCGGGAGGTTGTGGAAAGAAAGGAATTTCCTTACTTCCCATGGGACCAAGATTCAACATGGCCCCCTAATTCACCGACTGTCAGACTCCCTGACACTCCCCAGAAAGGTGGCCATTATAAAATGTAAGGCCCATAAGAAAGTGACAGATGATGTTGGGAAAGGCAATGCTCTGGCTGACCAGACGGCCAGACAAACAGCTCTTAGGAAAAGGGAAGGAATGTATGTAGGAGGTCCTGCTAGGTGGGTGGCAGACGAGGGCATGGTTGAAAGCACAGTACAGAGTGTGATTGTGGAAGGAACAATTAGCAAAGGAGGGAATTGATGGTTGCTGGGTCCGTACGACTATAGAAAGACAATGGATGTTACCTGACAGTCATGTGCTAGCAGTAGTTACGATGGCCCATGGTCCAGCCCACATTAGTGCAAAAGGGATTTGTAAACTGTTGGAACCTACATGGTACAACTCTAAGATACCAGCATATGCTGAAAAGCTGGTTAAAACATGCATAATTTGCCTAATGTATAACCCAGGAAAAGGCACAGTTACTCCTAAGGGAGGATTCTCTCCTACCTTCCCTTTTGAAGTCCTCCAAATGGATTATTTTCCAGATGGACAGGTGTAACAATTTAAAATATGTCCTGGTGGTGGTCTGTACCTTCAGCCGATGGGTGGAAGCCTACCCCGTCAAAGACTGCAACGCTATCACTACCGCCAAAGTGCTATTAAAAGAGTACCTCCCCCGATTCAGTTTACCCCACTTGGTGTGGAGTGACAACGGGACACACTTTACGGCTCAAATTATGGGATATGTCTGTACAGCATTGGGTATAAAACTAAAATTTCATGCAACTAACCACCCCCAGTCAGCAGGTCTAGTGGAGGTATACAATGGCATCCTAAAAACTAAAATGGCCAAAGTAGTAGCCGAGACAGGTGTCACTTGGGTTGATGCTCTGCCCTTGGCCCTACTGTCCACAAGAACAATGGCCCACACCAGAATAGGGCTATCTCCCCATGAGGTTGTGTTCGGGAGGCCTGCCAATGTATGGGGTGTCCCACGGCCTAAGAAACTGTCTGACGTTGAATACCCTGTATTAACTGATTATCTGTACAGTCTAACTAATACCTTTCGTACTCTTTATCACCAGGTGCACGAGGCCCTACCTGACAAAGGCGAGTGACTGGGTCCTGATCCGGAACTTTCAACGGACTAAGAGCCTCAAGCCCCGCTGGACACAGCCCTGTCAGGTGTTACTGGCCACCCGCACCGCTATGAAAGTAGAAGGTCGGTAGAATCGGGAGAATGCGTCGCATTGCAGGCGTGTGCCTCTGCCCCTCCCCTATGATCAGTGGGTAAGGGAAGGACAAGGAGGCGCAGAAACAGAAACAGTCCCGAAGTTTGTCCCGTTCAGTGATGCCAGATACATTCTACATCTACGGAAGCAGAGAGTGACAGCATACTGAAAGGAATGGTGGAACCCTCCCTTAACTCTGCTCAACACCAAGGACAATTTTTTCCCGACCATACTGTTCCTACTTCCGACCGATATAACTTGCGCCCCCGGGGGCAGGCTTGCCCTTGACTTTGCCAAGTGCCGATAGGCTGTAGAGCTGTGATCTTCCCAGACAAGAGTAGTTCTGGTGTGTCAGACTAAGGTATGCCATAGGGCTCCTTGGCACCTGCGCCCAGTGAAGCAACCACCAATCACAGACAGCCACTAGAGGTCCCTGGCTTAGCACAATGGCAGCTGTCCAAAACGCCCGAATCCAGAAACCAGACGTCTGTCTCCGACATAGTAAATGCTTCATGGCCACAGTGGTGGCGCTATTTGTCTCCCTCATCCTGTCTATCCTTGGTTGGCTGTTAGTAAGCCACCATCCTGTTACCTCACCAACTCCTACACCGACTCCTGTAGAGCACCAATATTACACGCTACCAGCTCACTAATTACCCCGCCATGCAGAATTATTCCACAACACCTTCATCCAAATGTTGCATCATCACCAGCTGATCATGAACACTTCCAACTGCTGGGTGTGTGGACTGATGCCACATTCCATGATACACCCTGTCCCATTCTTTCCTTACCCATTTTTGATCTCTGGGTCTTGTCTTGCATGGTGGATGTTGATGCAGGAGGCCTACACTGTCAATGGTACTGCCAATTCTGTCCTTGGGACATTCCGCAATGACTTCTGGCGGAACAGATCTGGCAATGCCACTGCTCCTTTTTGGACGTTCAGCTCTTCCACATTGCTATTACCACCAGATGAACTCAGTGAGATGGTAGTATTCAACTCAACCACTCGACAGACATTTTCTAGATTCCGCACCAGAAGGATACTGCCTGATGAACGAAACGCTCTGAATGTCATAAATGTGCAAGGCCGTGTCTGCATCCATGGCCTAGGGACTAAAAAAGCTGGTACCAGTACGTGTGATATCACTAAAGCCTTAAAATCTACACCTCCTCCGAGCTGGTGGCATCCCCCAACACCTATTTCATCTGTGGCACTGCCGCCTACACTTGGCTCCCCGTAACAGGTCTGGTACCTGCTATCTGGCCTTCCTCCTTCCACCAACGTATTCTACCCATTGAGGTTACCACCTGTCAATGAAGGGCGCCTAGCGCCGCTCACGTAGTGGCGTCGTATCAGCCGAGGATACAGCAGGCCAGGAAGCCGGGGACTTCTTTAAAGGTTTCCTTCCATTCTGGGGCCCCACGGCAAACAGTCGAGCTGTACGAGGACTGACCAGGGTCCTTGAGGCCACCATCACAGTAACAGCTGGTGCCCTCTCCAACATCACTGCAGAGCTACAGGTGGACCGCCTCATACCGCTCAAAAACCGCATGGTCCTCGACGTCATCCTTGCTGATCGTGGAGGTGTATGTAAATTGATCGGCTCCAGCTGCTGCGTGTACATCCCAGACAACGCACCTACAGTGTACGATGCCATCAAATGTCTGCATCGCCTTTCTTCTGAAATTCATCTGGATGAAGGCAACTGGTCCCTCATAGGCTGGATCTGGGGTCTTCTTTCCCAGTGGGGTTGGAGGGTCCTCATCTTCCTTGCCTTGGGAGTAGCTGTCCTGGTCTCTTGCTGTTTGTGCTTTCAGTGCCTGTCAGTGCTCTGCACAATGTGTGTCCAGACCATCAAGCCTCCACCCTCTAACATTCACAACACCAATATGATGATGATGCTCCAACAAGAAACAGATGGTCTTATGAACATTGACATTTCTTAAAGTATTTGCCACTCAATGGCAGAAGGAGGGTCTGAGGAAAAGTGTTTTTATGATCGGCATCATTTGTACCGGGACTCCATTGTTTTTTTCATTGCCATCTCGTGTCAAACACTTCCACATGACCCACCTGGTTGTTTCTGCTGATGCCCGAGAAAAATCTAAACTGACACGACAAAGACCATCTTGCAGCCTGCATTTCTGCACAGGAACTGTCGCACACCCAACCCCCTGTTCTTTGCAGTTCAACAGAAAGCCATGAGACACCCACTCCCTGTGTAAACAAGCTTGTTTTCCATCTCCGGCTCCCAGCCTGGTAAACATCCTTGACACCGTGATCAGGTTATCTGGACAATGGTCTGACTGTTGGGCCCTGATCAGGGCGATTAAACAATGACTTGAAAGACCGGCTTTGATCAAGCAGAGTGAACAATGATCTGTGTACCAAGCCTTGACCAGGTCACCAACTACAAACATCATCTGGATCTGGTTATCACTGCAAACACTGCCTTGATTGAACAATGGACTAACAACCAAAAGACTGGGATGAAAAATGTATAAAAGGCTTGTAAGCTACAGAGTGAAGTAGCAGCCTCCTCTGGCTTGTCTCTGACTAGCTTAGGACTCTGTTTCATAGCCCGGGCTATTGAAATAAATCTGGGTTCCACCTGCAGATAAAGGCTCCTGTGTCTCCTTTTACTAAGTATGGAAGATATGGAAGACTAGGGCGGTTCCCCCGCCGCTGAGACCCAGTAAGTGGGTTTAACCGGTTCTTCAGTACCCTGATACATCCGCAACTATACGGATCACCAGGTTGGTGGTGTTCACACATGTGCAAGTGGTTGGAAGCTAGCATGTCAGCTTGTACTGAATGTAGGTATGTGTGTGTGTTCAGTTGTCCAATGTTTGCTTGAAAAATCTGGATGGATCAAGTCGCAGAACGGGTTTACCCGCTCTGTGTAGTCTGGTATGTATATTCTGCCAAAATTCAAGAAACTCAATATTGATTGGAGTTTCTTCATGGTGTATTGTGGTTGTACAACTTAACACTTCTCAAGGACATGGGTCTCTAGGCTTTTGCTTTCAATTGCCCACTTGTATTCTAAAAACAGGACATTGAGGTGCTCTATTTTTGATTTGTTTTATATCGACATAGGACAATGTCTGGTCATCATATTCTTGCAAAAGTTCTATAACCCGGGTTGAAAACAACCCAGGGCTGTTTTTATACCCCTGAGGTAATCGAAAGATTTGTTTTGAGACCGGAGAGGGCTAAATGAGGTAAAATACCTGCTTTCAGACGCTATGTTCTGGAAGAAAAATCCATTTGAAATATCTAAAGTGGTTTTGTATTTTTTCCGAACTAAGTTATTCATAAGTGATACTTGTAGCTGTGATCAAGTGTCTGTAATCTAATACTAGTCAATATGAAAGGTATAATTTCATTACTGGAAACAAAGGATTATTCATAGGGGAGGTGCAACTTTCAATTACACATTGGTTAATTAATGTATCTTTATAGCTCCCCCTCCAGTTGGAGTTGCATCTTGTATAAGCAATGCAGGACGCTCACTCTTGTATCCGGTGTTTCCACCTGGATGTAGTCACTCAATGCTACTACCACCAGACAACCCATCAGGTGCCGGCAAAGTATTGTGACTTCTGCTGTGCAGTCCAGCATGGTCCGAGCACACTCCCTGCTCAGAAGCAATGTTCTCAATATCCGTGGCATGCCTGACTTTAAGCCCAGCTACCTTTTTCTTTGTGGATTGAGGAGTGGACTGCTTACACTTGTCTTCCTATTATAATATGAAGTCAGAAGAGTGTTGGGAGTTCCCCTTCGGTTTCACATACTCTTTTTGCTATGCGCTCTGATCGTCCACCTCTCTCCAAGCATTTCTCGGATGATTCCTGAAAGGAACAAGATGAACGTGTATCCATATCCTGATACCTGTCAGTCATTTTAATATTATCCTGGTTACACAAGTTATAGCGCTTTTCAGTGGTCACCTGTTGAGGAGATCCCACTTCTTCGTAGCAGAAAAGTCTGATGCCTGCTTGAGTTTTCCTTTTCAAAATGACTTTTAATATGTGGTTTAATGGGTCTGGCTCCCAAATTATCTCTACTTCCTGTTGCATAGGTTTCTTAGATAATTCTAGGGATTTTGTGCTCCTGTTTCTTAGAGTCAAATTTGTAAGCAGCATAAAGGCAAATACTGAGGCAAATACTGTGGCAAAGTTGCCCATCAGTTTTATCTCCAAATCCAGGGCAGGTGCTGCCCTTACTTATTTTCAATCTGTCTAACCACCTCAGGCAAAACAGCTTATGAGGGTGTACCGTGTGTTCTGATATATACTGCAACAAAGACTGTACCCAAAGTGAAGCAGTCTTCCAAAAGGAGAGCCATTCCCATTGGCAGGCATATCATGAGAATTCTATGCATTTCCTGAAGTCCCGTAAGGGGACACGCTGCTTCAAGCTGGCTTGTTTTTTGTGCAATCCAGAACAGAATTTCCTTCCGGCTGGAGGGAATTTTACACATAACAGCATTGATAGTCTGTGAACTAATGTCAGGTGTAGCCAATTGTGGCTGCGCAGCTTGAGCAACCCTCGCAGGATTTATTGTTCGCATAACAAACTGTGTTAAGCATATTATATGTTTTAACCATATCTATATATAACATACGTAGGTCCGGAGCTGTCGGATTGCTTATATCTGGATAGGTTGTGTAGCCCGCTAAGACTAGCCATGTTGTTCCCTCATTGCTAAGGGGCCTTGTCTAACACTATTGTTTGTATGTGGTAGGGCGCCTTCAAACCAATTTTAGTTTTCTTGGTAAGTTACTGGCATTTCTAGTGCTTCATAAAACGTTTCGTTGTTAGGAACTGTATCTGCAGAATATGAATGAAACAGCCTTGTAGTTATATTAGATGCTGGGAATTTAGCCCATGAATAGAATACCTCTGTCATTGATGACTGGTGGGCATCAAGCACAAAGGTAACATCACCACCAGTATGCGGTAGTCCACGTTATAACAACATTTGTGTAACAACATGTCTGCAGTTAACTTTTATGTTAATTGCTGGTTCGTCCTCAGACATTTGAATATGTGGAATTCAGAGAAGGTACTAATATATGGGGATCCTTTGAAAGGTTTAAGCTTGAACAACCTACAGCCAAAATGTAGGATTTACCAACTCAATTGAGGAGGATATTTTTTTCTCTAACACCAAGGACGTCTCCTGCTAGTAGGTAAGTAGGGATCTTTGAGTTTACAAAAGAAAACTACTCCAGTGGGCCATAAAAAACAACCCAAGCCATGTGGAATAGCTTATACTTTGTACCAAACAAGAGGGACAAAGGGGCAAGTTTAAAGAGGTCCAGCATACATGCCCCACAATTACAGTGAGCAAAAAAAGAGTATGGAGTACTTCAGAATCAGAGTGAAGGAACGTAGAGTTGCAGGTGGGAGTAACACCAATGAATGGTCGTCCCACATGGAGTAGAAACAGTGGGGGTGGGTTTCCCTTGTCGGAACTAGGGCTCTCACATACCTAGCAAGCTTCATCATATGGGAACATACACAGATGGTACTAGCAATGACGGAATTAATTATATCAAACAATATTTTTCTATTCAACGGGGAATGGTTTAAACAGACTCAGGACGTAGCAATGGGCTCCAAAGTTTCCCCAGCATATGCTAATATCTTTATGGGCTGGATGGAGGAATTTTGCATCTGGAGCCCAGGAGCAAGTCTTTGGAATGAACATGACCTCTACTGGGGAAGGTTCATGGACTACTGCCTAATGATCTGGACAGGTCCAGAACAGTTATTGAATGAATTCTTTAACTATCTTTATGGGAATGATATGAATATAAGATTCACCACCAACCATAGCTCGACTAAAATAGTCTTCCTGGACGTAGAATTGCACACAAAGGGAGGCAAAAATTTGAGCACGATGTACCGAAAACCAACTGCGTGCAATGCAGTTTTGCATGCTAAGAGTGCGCACCCCAAGCACCAAATAAGAGCCATCCCATTCGGGGAGATGATTAGGGCAAGAAGAAACTGCTGTGAGAACCAACACTTTATAGACTGTCTTGAAGACATGGAGGGGAGATTCCTCCGCAGAGGTTATTGTAGACTAGATATTCAAACAGCAAAACAAAGAGCGATTGACACAAATCGCTTGTCCACCTTGAAACCAACAAAAAGAAACGTCGCAAACTCAGAGTCAATAAGGGTTATTGCTAACTATACCCCAACTAGCGTTACTCTACGAGACAGCATGAACAAACACTGGCACATTTTGAAACTGGATAAGACATTGGCAAGCCACATTGGAGTGCATCCTCAAATCACATATCGCAGAGGGAGAACCCTAGGCGCACTACTAAGCCCCAGTTACCCTGTTAAGAAATCAGTAACATGGCTAGATGAACATTCTAAAGGGTTCTACAAATGTGGGCACTGTGGGGTTTGCAAAAATGCTAAAGACAAAACAAGAGATTTCCAGATAGGGAATGGCAGAAAGTACACTATCCTAACGAACATTACATGCAGTACCAAATAAATTGTACATATCATTGAATGTAAATGTTGCAAAATATACGTGGGAAGCACAATAAGGATGCTTAGGGAACGTATAGGAGAATATCTGAAAGCACTAAAACAGAATGACATCAGGTACCCAATAGCTGAACATGTACACAATTGCCCAGCTCAAAATGAAAATAAGAACTTCAAGTTTTTTGGAATTGACCAAGTGAAAATTGATCCTCGGGCGGGTAACAGGGAACTTATGCTACAGAGATGCGAGGCAAGGTGGATCATGCACTTAAAAGCTGTAGAGAACGGCATAAACTTCGACCAGGAGCTTCAATATTTCTTAGGTGACTAAAGTAGGTTTGAAAGACGTATGACCAGAATTGAATTCGAAATAATTCTGCGTGAAATGGGTGCATGCACGCTGTAAATGCACCAGAGCCAATGGCTGGTATTGGTGTTATGATCACCCCTCTTTTTCATTTTTTATTTGAGAACACATCCAGGTTTTCCTGATTCTTATTGGTGTATACCATGGGTACTCACAAACTTTCTCTCGGGGGCCAAATTTACAGTTTGGTTTGTGTCTGAGGGCCGCATCAGTGGGGGCGGGGTCAGTGGGGGAGGGGTGAGACTAGAGCAACAACATAAAACTGACCATGAGGTTGATCACAGATCCCTGCCTTCGTCCACTGAGCGGTCCCGGCATACACCCATCTCTCTCTCGCTTTCTCTCTCGGTCTCCCTCCCTCTCTCTAGCTCTCCCTCCCTCTCTCCTGTCTTCCTCTGTCTCACTCCCTCTCTCTCACTCTCGCTCTCCCTCCCTCTCAGTCTCACTCCCTTTCCCTCCCTCTCCCTCCATTTCCCTTCCTTTCCCTCCCTCTCCCTCCCTCTCACTCACTCCCTCTCACTCCCTCTCCCTCTCACTCCCTCTCCGTCTCCCTCCCCTTCACTCCCTCTCCGTCTCCCTTCCTTGTCCTCCCTCTCACTCCCTCTCCGTCTCCCTCCCTCTCCCTCCATTTCCCTCCGTTTCCCTTTCTCTCCCTCTCCCTCCCTTTCCCTCCATCTCACTCCCTATCCAGTCTCCCTCCCTTTCCCTCCCTCTCACTCAGTCTCCCTCCCTTTCCGTCTCCCTCCCTTTCCCTCTCCCTCCCTCTATCTCCCCCTCACTCCTCTCCCTCCCTCTCTATCTCCCCCTCACTCCTCTCCCTCCCTCTCTATCTCCACCCCACTCCTCTCCCTCCCTGTCCGTCTCTCTCCCTCCCTCTCACTCACTCCCTCTCACTCCCTCCCTCCCTCTCACTCCCTCCCTCTCACTCCCTCCCTCCCTCTCACTCCCTCCCTCCCACTCACTCCCTCCCTCTCACTCCCTCCCTCCCTCTCACTCCCTCCCACTCCCTCCCTCCCACTCCCTCCCTCTCCCTCCCACTCCCTCCCACTCCCTCCCTCCCTCCCTCCCTCTCACTCACTCCCTCTCACTCCCTCCCTCTCACTCACTCACTCCCACTCCCTCCCTCCCACTCACTCCCACTCCCTCCCTCCCTCCCTCTCACTCACTCTCACTCACTCCCTCCCTCCCACTCACTCACTCACTCTCACTCACTCACTCCCTCTCACTCCCTCACTCCCTCTCACTCCCTCCCTCTCACTCACTCTCTCTCACTCACTCCCTCTCACTCACTCACTCCCTCTCACTCACTCACTCCCTCTCACTCACTCACTCCATCCCTCTCACTCACTCCATCCCTCTCACTCACTCCATCCCTCCCACTCACTTCATCCCTCCCACTCACTCCATCCCTCCCACTCACTCACTCCCTCCCACTCACTCCCTCCCACTCACTCCCTCCCACTCACTCTCTCCCTTTCACTTACTCCAATCCTCTCACTCACTCCCTCCCACTCACTCCCTCCTCTCACTCCCTCCCTCTCACTCACTCCTTCCCACTCACTCCATCCCTCTCACTCACTCCATCCCTCTCACTCACTCCATCCCTCTCACTCACTCCATCCCTCTCACTCACTCCATCCCTCCCTTTCACTCACTCACGCCCTCTCACTCACTCACTCCCACTCACTCCCTCCCTCTCACTCCCTCCCTTCCTTCCTCTCACTCACTCACGCCTCCCTCTCACTCCCTCCCACTCACTCACGCCCTCTCACTCACTCCCACTCACTCCCACTCCCTCCCTCTCACTCCCTCCCTCTCACTCCCTTCCTCTCCTTCCCTCTCACTCCCACTCCCTCCCTCCCACTCCCTCCCTCTCACTCCCTCTCACTCACTCCCTCTCTCTCACTCACTCACTTTCTCCCTCCCACTCACTCCTCCCTCTCACTCGCTCACTCCCACTCACTCCCACTCCCTCCCTCCCCCTCTCCCTCCCTCTCACTCCCTCTGACTCCTTCCCTCTCACTCCCTCTCACTCCCTCCCTCCCTCTCCCTCCCTCCCTCTCACTCCCTCCCACTCACTCACTCCCACTCACTCCCTCCCTCCCACTCACTCACTCACTCTCACTCTCTCACTCCCTCTCACTACCTCTCACTCACTCCCTCCCTCACTCACTCCCTCACTCCCTTCTCTCTCACTCACTCACTCTCACTCACTCACTACCTCTCACTCACTCTCTGTCCCCCTCCCTTTCCCTCCCACTCCCTCTGTCACCCTCTGTCATCCCACCCTGCCTGTGGCGCACACACACTCGCAGCCGCACACGAGCTCCCTCTCACTCACTCACTCCATCCCTCTCACTCACTCCATCCCTCTCACTCACTCCATCCCTCCCACTCACTTCATCCCTCCCACTCACTCCATCCCTCCCACTCACTCACTCCCTCCCACTCACTCACTCCCACTCACTCCCTCCCACTCACTCTCTCCCTTTCACTTACTCCAATCCTCTCACTCACTCCCTCCCTCTCACTCCCTCCCACTCACTCCATCCCTCTCACTCACTCCATCCCTCTCACTCACTCCATCCCTCCCTTTCACTCACTCACGCCCTCTCACTCACTCACTCCCACTCACTCCCTCCCTCTCACTCCCTCCCTTCCTTCCTCTCACTCACTCACTCCTCCCTCTCACTCCCTCCCACTCACTCACGCCCTCTCACTCACTCCCACTCACTCCCACTCCCTCCCTCTCACTCCCTCCCTCTCCTTCCCTCTCACTCCCTCCCTCTCACTCCCTTCCTCTCCTTCCCTCTCACTCCCACTCCCTCCCTCCCACTCCCTCCCACTCCCTCCCTCTCACTCCCTCTCACTCACTCCCTCTCTCTCACTCACTCACTTTCTCACTCCCACTCACTCCTCCCTCTCACTCGCTCACTCCCACTCACTCCCACTCCCTCCCTCCCCCTCTCCCTCCCTCTCACTCCCTCTGACTCCTTCCCTCTCACTCCCTCTCACTCCCTCCCTCCATCTCCCTCCCTCCCTCTCACTCCCTCCCACTCACTCTCACTCTCTCACTCCCTCTCACTACCTCTCACTCACTCCCTCCCTCACTCACTCCCTCACTCCCTTCTCTCTCACTCACTCACTCTCACTCACTCACTACCTCTCACTCACTCTCTGTCCCCCTCCCTTTCCCTCCCACTCCCTCTGTCACCCTCTGTCATCCCACCCTGCCTGTGGCGCACACACACTCGCAGCCGCACACGAGCTCTTAACAGGTCTTTAAAAGACCATTTGCATGTTAATGTGGCCTTTGTATTTCACCTCTTCTTAGGCCCCAGCAGCTTTACTCTGGCCATTGCTAGGATCGCCCGGCCGTCAGCTCCTACAGAGCAGCAGAGTCTCTCGCGCTGCTGCAGACAATTAAAAAAAAAAACGTAAAACACAGGTCTGATGTCTCAAGGGTCCGCGGGCCGCCAGGAAAGGCTTGCCGGGCCGCCCCAGGCCCGCGGGCCGTAGTATGAGTATCCCTGGTGTATGCTATATACCGTTTAGATTTTTTGCATACCTTTAGAGCACCAGATTAGAATAATTGACCTCAGACCATAACAACAATTCTTAATAATTTCATCCATAAAATGTCTCAACCTTGACCCATGATGAATTATTACATGCACTGATGTGTGAGAACACTCGAAAGGATGGAATAAGAAGTTACTTATTCCCTCATGACTTATTTCTTAGGACGTCAATCAGCTGAATAGAGGTTTAAGATTTCATTTGTATGACAAATAGTTTGAGGGGGGGGACTAATGGAGTCCGTGGGACTTGATACAGTTCTGTTTTTATGATTATATTGAGAGATCTGTCTTGGGAGCTACCGGTTCTGCACGAACTTCCTAAAATATTGTATTAGTATTTCTCTTTTTAATATGGCCGTGTGATATATTGCTACGAACTTCCAGTTTTGTTCTCAGCATATCTATTAATTCTATAGACCTTAATTAATTCTTATATCATTCCATGGACACCATCTCAAGATGGTGGCCAGTACATTCCGATTTGGAAGTCCCTTCTCGGTGTCTGCATGATACCTTAACAGCACCAATCCCGAAAACGGACTGGCTCGATAACGTACATTTCCTAAATTATTAGAATGGGAACTTCTCCTGTTGATTTGGCTGTGTGGCTAATTGTTATAATCTTTAGATTTGTTTTCAGACTATGTACTATTTCCATAGACCAAATTGTTCATATTACTCCGTGGACACCATTTCAAGATGGCGCCCATTACAGCTAGAGTTTGGTAGTCCCTTCTCGGTGTCTGCGCAATACTTATCAGCGCAGAACCGGTAGATGGACTTGTTCGCCTGCACACGGGCGGGACGCAACCTAAGTACTGCTTTGCCCGATATGAGGTAAGAGACTGCTACACATGACAATGTTGTTTTTTCTCCCCGGTATCAAGGCTAGAGGGACATCATTAACAACCCGCTCCCTCACTAATTTTTGCAGGTCAACAAAGACCACTGCATCGCGGCAGATCTACATAAAGGAGATAGCTCTGGATATATTACTGTCTAACTTCGATATTATATGGCCTGGAAATAGCGTTGGGAATAGCGAATTGTATATAATATTGAATCAAGGTAAGGGTCACTGAGAATACCATAACCCTTTTTTTAGGTCTCGCCTGTCGATGCGCATGCGCATCGAGCTTGCGAGACTATGGGGGCTTAACCACTCTTTAACTAACTTGCAAGGAATCATGGCGATTCCTTGCAGTGCCCGTGACTTTTAAGCTCAATGCGCATGCGCATTGAGCTTAAAAGCGCGTGCACATCAGTTCCCTCAGCCACACTCCAGGCCCCTGCTGCTTTCACACTCTCTCCCCGCTCCGCCCCCTCCCCTGCCCGCCGTGTCGCATTTCTCCTCCCCCTATCTGCCTTCCCTCCGTCTGTTTCCTCTCCCCGCTCCGCCCCCTCCCCTGCCCGCCGTGTCGCATTTCTCCTCCCCCCTCCCCTTCTCTCTCCTCCCTCCGTCTTGCTTCTCCAGCACACCCGGCCTCACTTCTCTTCCCCCTAATTACACTTCTTTCACTGCCGCCAGGCTGCTGTCACTTTATCTCCCCACTGCCCCACCCCCATTAGTGTCCTAACTACACTTCCAAGTCTCGCTACCTCGCCGCCTCCTCTCTATCCCTCTCTCTCCGTTCTTTTCCCATCTCTCCGTCCTCCCCTCTCCTTTTCTCAATATTCTTGTTTTCATACTTGTTAAACACGGGGTCCGTGCTGTATTTGAGCATGGCGCCGCTTATTTCCATTACACCCTGCCATTGCATGCATGCACACCTTAAAAAGGCTTGCCCGTATTTTCCGCAGAAGACAACAAGGGATCAGTTGCCAGCTTTGCAGGACCGTGCTGTGATGACAATCACCTGCCTTTGTGAGCCGCTGGAAATTCAGAGCATTCTAGTCGGTAAACTTTCTTCTTTTCCAGTCATGCTCATTATTATAGGCTGCCAAGCACTTCCAGCCTGCCATATGCTTCAGAGGGTTGATATTGCCGCACGCATTCATATTTAAAAAACGGACGGCCCTTTATTTTTTATCACGGCAACCACGTTTGGTTGCATGATTCATTCTCTATGTCTGTGTGTTTGATGCATAGCGCTGCCGCTCCAACACACTCCAGTGGGACTAGTACTAGCGCTGCGCTATTAAATAAATACAAAAATAAATTAGTAAGTTACTTTCCAAATCCTTAGTGTCATTACGTATACGGTCAGATACAGCTGACATTCTTACAGTGCAGACCCATCTCTTACACAGCGGTTGAACAAACTCCCAAACCTGCCTCCAAATCAGTTTCAGGTAAGCACTCGTGAAGTGATTAAGAGGAGTAGGTGCCACTGCAGAGTCCCTCGGTTTTACTGTCTCGTTGTCCTGTGTGGGGTTGCTGTGCAGAGGGCATATGCGTACAGATGTCCCACTCCCACGACTTCCAATGCCCTCTCCTCTCATGCTGCTTCAGTTGTGCATAGGCTGTGTGTTCTTTAGGTGCACGGTGCTCATGTTCTGTGTGAACCGTCTCTGCATTTGATACATGCTGTTTCGGTTTTGTATGGGCTGTGTTTGTTTTTGGTGCACGCTGCTCTGACTGTGTGCACTGTCCACCACATCCATCATCATCTCCACCATCACCTCCACATCCACCACGACATCCACCTCCACATCCACCGTGACATCCACCGCCACATCCACCACCACCACATCCACCACATCCACCACCACCGCATCCACCACCACCGCATGCACCACCACCACCACACCCACCACCACTTCATCCACCACCACATCCACTACAACCACCACCCCATCCACCGCATCCACCACCGCATCCACCACCGCATCCACCACCGCATCCACCACCACATCCACCATCACCACCACATCCACCATCACATCCACCACCACATCCACCACCACATCCACCACCACATACACCACCACATCCACCACCACATCCACCATCACCTCCACATCCACCATGAAATCCACCGCCACATCCACCACCACCACATCCACCACCGCCACATCCACCACATCCACCACCACATCCACCACCACATCCACCACCACCACCACATCCACCACCACCACCACCACCACCACATCCACTACCACCACCACATCCACCGCATCCACCACCACCACATCCACCACCAGGTGCAAATGCAATGTTCTTGGATTTTCGTCACAATAAAATACACTGAACATAATCTTCACAAAATTAAATTACAAACGTTTAAGCTTTTGCCATTTATAAATTACAATAAATTTTATTTAAGTATTAATTATTTACATAATTAAAAGCCATTGTTATTTGCAATATCAATACATCTAAGTCACGTAAAGACAACACACATTGCATTACAAATGCTATAGGTGTCACATTTGCGAAAGTTAAAACTATTGACATTGTAACTGACAAAGCTATTACTTTTGCTAGTTTCAAAACCAACACATAAATAAAAAAAGTGTCATTTACAATACCAATTGCTCAAACTTTCCTAATGCGAGACCTATTGCATTTCCAATGCTTGTTTCGATAGATACCTAGTGGCTGCTTTGTCTAAGGAACCTCTTATATGGGGTGACAATGTTGAGACTTTTACTTGATATGTATGTACGGAGGACAAATACTAATCAGGACACCGTCTGCCTAATTCTGTTCTAGATTTTTTGGATACATAATTTGACTGCCAAATGGGAACTTTTTAATATATTGTGAAGCAGTGACTGACTGGAAATAGACTTTGAGAAAAATATTGACTGGAGACAAGGATTCCTGCGAGGTAGGCCATACTTTTTGGGGCTTTACATAGATATATCGCCTGATACCATGCATTGCATACTCTATATAAATGACAGGACAGTATCCTTTATTTCATTAGGTATCGAACACCGCTGAAAATTCGAAGGTAATGGCATCAAGAGTGATGCGCAATTTACATACCTTCACACAGGGGTTTTTATAAACTTAAATACACTATGGTCAATGAGGTTGTTTTGAAATTCACAATGTCACTCAATAACAAGCTGATAAAAAGATTACTTGGTTTTATTTATGTTATTTGTGTTTTTAGCCTCGTGCTTATGTATATATAGGTTAAATGACCGGAGATTTGATAATGAGAGATGATTCTGCTATATTAACACGATGCACATTTTGAATAGTTCCTATGCACCTGGTTGCAATGTTGTGGGCTTTAACAACATGAATTGAGGGAATGATATGTGTATTACAAATGCAATATTCTTTATTGTTTCCAGCCCTGACGAAGACGCAGGTTAACCCAACCACGGCGAAACGCGTTGGCAAAGGGAGTGGAATTTGATGAAAATAAAGACAAGAACTGAGAAAGCCCTACCATTTATTCTCAAAAAGAATTTGCTTTGTGTTTTTTGTGATTTACACATACTTAGACTTTATATGTACCTGTGTGCTCCAAAAAATTATTGTTGTTGGAATCAATGTCCATTATGTAGGAAGACATTGGTCTCAAGGACAAATCTAGTGAGAGCGACAATTATTTTGGTATGCTCAAATAATGTAGCATCCCTGGCAGAGAGGGTTGAGACAAAAGCTTGGAGGCCCTCTTACAATGGAATTCTTTTGTATAGCGAGTTAAAGTCAAGCGTAACAAATTTGAAGTTCACGCCCAGTTTATGTCCTCAAGTTCATTCAACAAGTCATTGGTATCTTATATGTAAGATGGTAGATTGTATAAAAATGGTTGTAGGAAGACATCAATGTATTTGGAAATGCGTTTAGTTGGGGAACCAATACCTGAGATGATGGGCCTACCAGGGAGAAAGTCTCCTGATTTGTGTATCTTACAAAATATGTATTTAAATGGAGCCCGTGGTGCTGGGTTAAACATGCATTCAAATTCAATGTCGGTGATAAGACATAAATCACACCAGTAGGCTTGTCTCAGTATGGTATTCTTAGTTATATCCTTTAGTGGGTTACTGCCAAGTTTGGTGTATGCTAACCCATCAGATAGCGGTCTGACAATTTCTTTTGTGTAGTCTACATCTTGCATCACCACAATGTTCCCATCTTTGTCCACTTCCTTAATAATGATGGCGGGTACACTGGATAGTGTGTCAAGTGCTCTACGTTCATCTCTTTTTAAGCTGTCCCTCTAGGGTTTATGTCCGCCCACATATCTTACCTTTCAATACGTAGAGTTCATGTGTTACTGCCTTGTGGAAGACATCTATTGTGTTATCCATTGGCAAGCTAGGTACAATGTAAGACTACTGTCCAAATTTAGGTTGGATGGACTGTCTAAGTCAGACAGTAAATCTAGCATAGAGGACGGTGGTCTACCAAGCATCATCAAATGAAAGTAGTAGTTGAAGGTCATGCACATCCTTAATAGATCTCAGGCGGGAAAAACACAGATGATGTAGAACATTTTGATTTCTCATCAAGATGTTTTTTTTAATTTATTTAAGATGTTTGTTTGTATAGATCTGTGTGTCCATGTGCAGCCAGGCATGGAAGTTGGACAAAAGCCTGTACCCCTACTCAAAACATTTGCTTAGAGACTAGACAAAAAAGTTTGACAAATTGACAACTGAGATATTGTTGGTAAATGTTTATACATCATTAGCTTTGGGAATTGCATTGAGTTCTTCTGACTGCAGGATGCTGATCTGATTCTTTTGTGTTTGTTCATGTTGCTATTCCTATATCTTTTTTCTTTCTTGTGTTTTGTTTGTTGTAATTCTGTCTCGTCCCCTTTCTGAAACTCTCCAGCTCCAACAAAAAAGAGGAGGAAGTCAGGCTGGTAGACGGTCCCGCTGTGACGGGGATATTATTATGTAAGTCAACTGCATCACAAGTGATACTTGAAATATCGGACTCACTGGCTGAAGTAGAAGCAGACATTGTCTTGGCCTTATCACTAGTGGTGCTGGGTCGTGTTTTAACCTCATTAAATTTGCAAGCATAAATGAAAACTCTACCACTACGGTAGTCATTTTCGTCCTTTTTGAGTTTCCTCATCTTTTTGTCCTTAATTTATAGTTGATGTGCATTAAGGACATCCTTAAAGATCTTATAGTTTTTATCTGTCGCTTCAGGTAAGTTTAAACCTTTCAATTCTTCTTCAAGCTTATCCATTTTCTGTATGGGTGTCTCTCTCTTCTTCTTAGCGTGTTTGGTTAGAATGACCATCATACCAAATGATGTAGACAATAAGAGATGTTCCCATTCAGTGAGCAGGTCTGTATCCAGGTTCAGAGGACAGAAATATATTTAACCTGAGACCTCAGGGAACCTGTATGAATCTTTTAAGAACAGTTGAGTCCCATAACATGGATAACTTCTGTTTCTTGAGATATTTGTGTTTATTGTTCCTAGTCATCCCACAAAGAGAAGGTGGAGCGCAGCGCTTATTTGAGCCTGCCTTGATCTAGTGAGCCGCATTGACACACAGAATATGATTCCACAGAGGTCCCATCCCCACGCTCAGAGCAGTGGACCTTAATGTACGATAACCTGATTTCTTCCATTTAGACTCTGATTTAAACTCCATTTTCCTTCATTTGACTCTTATTTATGGTTTGTTAGGAAGACATAATGACAACTTTTGATACTGTCCTTTATATCGATATAGTTCAGTCAGTTAGTTCTCCGAAATACCCTCACTTTTGACTACTCCAACTCAGGTCCAAAAACGCTCATTATTACCAGCAGTCTTTTCCTGCATGGGGTTCCTTCAACCATTCCAGGTTGGTCTCGACACAATATACGTTGAATTTAACGTATTGGACTTCCAAATACACCAAACTAACTAGTATTTCTTTTACCTAGACGAAATACCTTACCATGGGTTTCCTGCTTTTGGAGACCATCTTACTGTGAGCCTATTAGAATTCATTGGTAGGTTAGTGCGTCTCAGATATGCGTGTAGGAAAAATCACCTCACCTGGTTCCTCTCCACCTGGTGGCATCTTCCACGTTCGGTCACAGTTTTGTATATATCATGTTGTGAACTATGGGTACACTCAACGGCTAATATACCCTATTCTTCTCCACCACTTATGAAAGTCACGTTGCGTTAATCTTCTTCTCCAGTATTACATCTTTCATAGATTCACATGCTTGTATCTTCCCCGTCGTCATGGTGGGAGTCTCACGGTAACAGAATGACCAAGCAGTATCATAGAGAAAAAAACTGCATAGAAAATCCCCATAGGGACTATAGTATTTGGTAACCAGACCATCTCCTTGTTTGGTCCAAAAGTCAGCCAACCAGCATCGCTGCCCTGCCCTCACACTCCCCAGCAGAATCTTCCTGCCTCAGATTTCCAACCGCCTTCGTGTGAGAAAGGAGTCTCCCTGAGCTCTGCTCAGTTTACTGTTCCTGAGTGAACTTTTGACCTTTTGGAATCTTTTTTCCTGTCTTCTGGATTAAGGTATTGTGTGTACCTATTTTCTTCATTATGGCTGAAAGCTCTAAAAAGAGGCTGTTCAGGCCTTGCAGATCCTGTGGGAAGGCCAGGCTCTACTCTGAGGACCCACACAAGGACTGCCTCTACTGTCTTCATCCTAAACATGTGGCTAAGGATTGTAAATACTGTAGAACCTTCCCTGTCAAAACTCTTAGAGACAGGGAGGCTCGCTTGCTGTTATGGCTTCAGAAGAAGAAGGCCACAACAGGCTCAGATTCTGAGGAGGAATCTTCTCATATGACACCCAAGAAGAGAAAGGCCTCTGTTTCTGAGGAGAAAGTGGAGGCTTAAAAGAGTAAATCAAAGGAGAAATCAACATCATCTCTTCCTATTACTCCTCTGAAGAAGCAGTCAAGTCTGAAAGGGTCTGGGTCTGCTCCATCGACCAGTTCCCTAGCTTCTGCTCCAAAATCTGTGGTGAAGACTTCAGCTCCGTCGACGACGACTTCGTCGACGACGACGGCTTCGTCGACGATAGGATCTAAAGCTGCGTCGACGTCGACAACGTCGACGACAACAACGTCTATGAGTAAGATTTCACTGTCGACGAAGAGACCGTTGACGACGACTTCGTCGACGACAGGTTCGACGTCGAGGATGTCGACGGGGGCCCCGTCGACGATGGTCCCGTCGACGAAGGCTCCGTCGACGATGGTCCCGTCGACGGCACCGTCGACGAAAATCATTCTGTCAGCGGCGAAGGCTTTCAAATCGCCACAATCGAAGACCATGATCTCTATTAGGTCTTTTCAGTCAACTAGGGGTTCGGCGACTATCAGCAAATCTGCGGAGTTCACTTCATGGACACAGATTTCGCCTTTACCACCTTCTTCATTGTTAGAGCAGGACTCAGATGGAGAGGAGTCCTCAGGTGCCGCCTACAGTCCTTCTCAGCTTCAGATAAAGAGCCAAGACACAGACGAAGAGGAAGTATATTCCTTCAAGGACAGACCTCAATCTTCCAGATACGAGTCTTTTCAAGAATCTGGTGATTATAATGAGGAGGAGGAGCAACAAGAGGAATCACGCGAGGAAGAGCGGCAGGAGACGGTTTCCATACCTGTGTCTCTTGTATCTGACCTTAGGTTCATGATAAACCTACCGTCGTTTCCCAGAGGCAAACATCTCTCAACCATCTACGCAGGTGCCTTCTTCACAGCCCCCAAAAACAAGCTCTGCCTCACAAGAACAAGTGGTGAGATCACCGCCAGTAATTACTATTAGGGATGACCTAACAGAATCCGACGAGGATGAACAACCTGAAGAAGGAGAACTTGTTCATGATGCTTCGGGGCAGGAATGGAATGAATACATTTTGCCATCGGCCCCGTCACCTATCCCACTACCGTGTACCTCCCCTCCTCAAGACATCGGAGGTTTCCATGATATCATGGAGAAGGCGGCTAAAAGGTTCAATTTGGATGTGGAAGTTCAAGAGACGGAATGTTTCTTGTATGATTTCAAGGACGATGCCAAAAGATCGGTTCGTTCAATACCTATTATCCCTCATATCTGGGAAGAGGGCCTAAAGATTTTAAAAACACCGGCTTCCATAGCGGTTTCTGTTCCTCAGATTGAAAAATAGTACAGAGCGCCAGAGTCTGCAGCAGCCTGTCTTATAGGGCACCCCAGACCGGAGTCAGTTGTGACGCAGGCGGCGCAGAGGAATTCTAAAAGCCCGGTGGCTACTTCCTTGGTGCCACCAGACAAGGAAGGACGGAGAATGGACGGTGCCGGTAAGAGGTTTGCGGTCATGGCAGCCTCTACTATTAAAGCGGCCAATGCAATGGCCCTTATTAGCCGTTTCAACAGGCAAATGTGGTCCGATCTTGCACCCATACTATCTGCGCTACCGGAAGATAGGAAGGAGGAAGCGGCGGCCATCCTTAAAGATGGAGCTAGGTCTGCTGCAGAATCAATCGACATTGCCATGGATGTCTCGTCTATGGCCTTCAGACAGATGGCTGGGGCAGTTTCGCTTCGCAGGCAAGGCTGGCTTAAAGCAACATCGTTTCGCCCGGAAGTGCAGGCAAAGATTGTCGATATGCCTTTTGATGGCGAAAATTTATTTGGGAAACATATAGACGAGGCGTTGCAAGGCATAAAATCTGACACGGATACAGCTAGAGCGCTGGGATCCCTTCAACAGGGAAGGTTTCAGTCCTTTCGTAAAAGGGGTGCAAGAGGTCAATTCAATCAAAGATCCTCTTTTCAGTCCAATCGATATCAGCCTTATAGCCAACAGGGATATCGACAATACAATGCCAACAACCAGTACAGGCCCTCCAACTCCTCTTACCAGCAGCAGTCTAGGGGCAAAACAAACACCAGAGGAAAGAATCAACAGTCTAACAGACGTCAATGATTTCAGGCCGGCGCTCCCCACACAACAGATCCCGGAAAACGACCACTATCTGTCTCAATACTTCAACAACTGGATGTCCATAACATCGGACAAATGGGTTTTAGATGTCATAAGCAGGGGTCATACTCTGGAATTTGTAGAAATGCCACCAGATCATCCCCAGTGCTCAGGCTCAACCAACATCATCAGGAAATGCAGAAGGAAGTACACTCGCTTCTGCAAAAGGGAGCCATAGAAGAAGTGCCGCAACATCTCAGAGGGAAAGGCTTCTATTCGCATTTCTTCCTCATCAAAAAGAAACAAACCCTGAAATGGAGACAGGTATTGGATTTGAGGGATCTGAATCAATACATACAGAAGATACCCTTCAGAATGCTATCGTTGCAAGAGATCCTTCAAATGATAAAGGAAAAAGACTACATGGCGTCTTTCATGGATGCGTACTTCCATATTCCCATTCATCGGAAGCACAGGAAATATTTAAGATTCATCGTGGAGAGTCGCCACTTTCAATTCAAAGTCCTGCCATTCGGCCTCAAATCGGCCCCGAGAGTGTTCACCAAATGCATGGCCCCAGTGGCGGCCCACTTAAGATTGCAAGGGCATTACATTTACCCATATCTGGACGACTGGCTGGTGACAGGTCCATCATTCAGAGAGGCAACAAGATCTCTTCAGTGCTGCATCCGGTTATTTCAGCGCTTGGGACTACGGACCAACTTGGAGAAATCCTCGCTGACTCCGGCCCAGGGCATCCAATTCTTAGGGGCATGGATATGCACCAGAGCAGTGAAGGCCTATTCTTCCGAAGACCGAATGAGAAAGATAATGGGTCTAACGGCGTCACTTCAGACAAAAAGGTCCACTTCGGTGAGAGTGTACAAGTCCATGTTGGGGATGATATCATCCTGCATCCCACTGGTACCAAATTGCCGTCTTCGAATGAGGCCTTTGCAGGAACAACTGGACGAGCAGTGGGTTCAGTCTAAAGGAACCTTCGAGGATCGGATTACCATCACGAACCGTATGAAGGTGGCCATGTCATGGTGGAAGGTTCAGAAGAACTTGGACCAGGGCTTGAACTTTGTTCCTCAAGATCACGACTACGTGATGACAACGGACGCTTCGCTGAAAGGATGGGGTGCGCATCTTCAGGAGCTGGGGATTCAGGGCCTTTGGTCAGACTGGGAAGCACAGCTTCACATAAACATGTTGGAGCTCAAAGCGGTGTTTCTGGGGCTTCAAGCATTCCTTCCCAGGATACGCCAATCGTCGGTACTTATCCAAACGGACAGCACCACAACTATGTTTTACTTGCTAAAACAGGGTGGAACAAGATCCAAACAGCTGTCGACATTGGCGCAAAGAATCTGGAAATGGCTGATAAACCACGGCATTTCAATTCAAGTACAACATATACAGGGAGAACTCAACAAACGGGCAGATGCCCTGAGTCGCACTTCCAATGTGACGCACAAGTGGGAACTGCACGACACTCAGCTTCACAACCTGTTTCAAAGGTGGGGCACTCCCACATTAGACTTGTTCGCAACCAGAAACAATTCAAAGTGCGTTCAGTTTGCGTCCAGGTACCATCAGCAAGGATCCAAGGGCAATGCATTCCACATGGACTGGACAGGAAGGTTTGCCTACGCGTTCCCTCCGTTTCCATTAATACCGCGAGTACTTCGCAAGATGAGATTGGAACCGTGCCATGTCATACTGATAGCACCAGCCTGGCCGAGGCAGGCGTGGTTTTCAGAACTACTTCAGATGTCGAAGGGCAGCAAGATCCAGCTTCCGACATTCCAGAACCTCATCTCCATGAAAGACGGTCAGATTCTGCATCCGGATCTGCAATCACTAAAATTGTCAGCATGGAACCTCATGAGCGGGAATTCCAAAACCTAGACATTACGCAGGAATGCAGGCATATTCTCTCGCAAGCCAGAGCTATGTCAACAAACAAGACATATGCAGCGAAATGGACCCGTTTCTGCCACTGGTGCGACAGTCAAAACTTACATCCTTTTGCAGTACACCCCGAAGGTATTCTACCTTACCTGCTGTCGCTATCTAAGGCAGGTCTGTCGCATGCCTCGGTGAAGGTGCACTTAGCAGCAATATCACGTTTCAGGAGGAAGCCAAACGAGCCATCTCTCTGGTCTTCCAGGATAATAAAGGAATTTATCAAAGGACTTTTTAGAGTTTTTCCACCCATCCGGCGTCCACCAGTGCCGTGGCACCTCAATACAGTCCTGTCACAACTTATGAGGCCACCTTTCGAGCCTATACACAAAGCAGACTTACAGTTCCTATCTTGGAAGACAGCCCTACTGCTTGCACTGACATCAGCAAGGAGGGTTAGCGAAATTCAGGCCTTTTCAGTGGAAGAGCCCTTCTTACAATTTCGCAAGGACAGGGTTATATTAAGGACAAATCCAACTTTTATTCCCAAAGTTCCTACGTCTTTTCACCTCAATGAGGCTATCATTTTGCCTACCTTTTTCAGCAATCCCTCATCGGAAGCAGAAAGGGCATTGCACTCTCTGGACATCTCTAGATGCTTGAAGTTCTACATTGAACGGACAAGGACATTCCGCAAATCCAAACAATTATTTATTGCTTTCGAAGGTCAAAGGAAAGGCCTTCCTCTGTCCAGACTGAGTATTGCCAGATGGATTTCATCAGCTATCCTGAAATGTCATGAGAAAGCGGGAAAGCCGCTCTGTTCTAAAGTGAATGCACATTCCACAAGGAAGATGGCGACTTCAATGGCCTTGTTCACAGGAGTGTCGCTGCCCGACATCTGCAGAGCAGCGACGTGGAAGAGCGTGCATTCATTTACAAGGCACTACTGTCTAGACACTGCGTGGAACGAGGACACGGCAGTGGGACAAGCTGTTCTGAAACGCCTATTTCAGTAAGGTATGATTTGATTGTCTGATTATTTTTCTATGCAGTACTTTGATTTATGTTTGTACATATATATATATATATGCACATATAGTATTATATTGATATGTATTGTTCTATCATTGCTTTGCTGCAGAGCTTCCTTCTGGGTTCTGTCCTGGAAACGCTGCAAATTTTGTGAGCACTGCTTACTACTCTGATACAAGCATGTGAATCTATGAAAGATGTAATACTGGAGAAGGAATTAGTTACTTACCTGTACACTATAGTTCTCCAGTATTATCTTTCATAGATTCACATGCGCCCGCCCGCCTCCCCGTTTCTCAGGCAGAACCTGTTTCTCTGTATTTATCCATGTCTCTCACTCTGGGACGGAAATCTGAGGCAGGAAGCTTCTGCTGGGGAGTGTGAGGGCAGGGCAGCGATGCTGATTGGCTGACTTTTGGACCAAACAAGGAGATGGTCTGGTTACCAAATACTATAGTCCCTATGGGGATTTTCTATGCAGTTTTCTTCTCTATGATACTGCTTGGTCATTCTGTTACCGTGAGACTCCCACCATGACGACGGGGAAGATACAAGCATGTGAATCTATGAAAGATAATACTGGAGAACTATAGTGTACAGGTAAGTAACTAATTCCTTTTTAGGTCTTTGTCTAGGCATCGCTTGCGCTGTCTCTTCAAGACATGCTGTATTCAAGAATGGACTTGAAGCTCTGCCTGTTTCCCGCCCATTTTTTCAATTGGCTCTTGTTACTGTACTTTCTAAATAGTTGCTTTTGATTCACGATTGGGCTTAGTAGTCCCTCCTGGGTACCACCTTTTCTCATTTTGTATACTCCCATGAGGACTGGCTCTCTTACTTGTGTTGTTAATCAGTATGTTTAATTTGCAGTCTGTGAGCCTATTTTTTAATGATTTTCCACAATTGCATGCACAACATGGTTTCCTGCTACTGTGTCGTGGCACGCTTTAACAATAGCTGCTGCACGCCTTTCATTTTGTTGGAGTAGCAGGCAATGGCAGCCGCACGGCTTTATTTACAAAATGCACGCCTTGCCCACTCCAAAGAAATACGGCGGACAAATAACTTTTGTTAATTTATCGACTTTTGCAGTAATGGCTTGTAGGAAGGTGGATACCTGACTATGGTTACCCCAGATTTTTTGCCTTGTGTTTCGCTGGTTTTCGACTTAGTTGGCCTGGTTCCCTGCTAATCAGGGCCCCAGGCTATCTGCTCACTCTTTAAAATGGATTCCATGTACCCTAGGTGCATAACAAAATTGGCTTGGGTCACCTTATCAGCCCCTGTACAGAGCACTATAGGTGCCCAGGGCATAGGTACATCCAAGGCCTACCAGGGGCTGCAGCATATCTTTTGCCACCGCTGGCTGGCTATCCAAAATTGACACAACTGGCTGATCACTCAGCTGGGGCAAGGTGGTGTAATCACCCCTTGCTTAGATATAGTGTGCCTATATCTAAACCTATCTGGACACATATATACCTATAATTCACTCCTAGGGCAGGCCTTAACAATCCTGGAGGCAGAGTGCTTGGTTTTATGTGAGATGGTGCTCTAGCATGAGCGGAGCCTGTCTGCAGCTGTCGGGACCAGTTCCCTTAGCTGTTCTGGGATATTGCCATACCATATACTCTTAAGTGCATTATAATCCATCACGGTTATATGTTAACTTTGGTTTGGCTTTATCAAAACATGTCGTGTAAGGTGTCATACAATTTGGAATACTATCCCCTCGACAGTCCTGTCGACGGGGATAGCATTCCACCACTCTAGAGGGAGAAGACATGTTACTTTGCTAGAACGCGGTTGATTTTAAAAGAGCCTCAGCATCACAAAATGGATGCTTCTGCCACAGACACGAGTCTGACCTCCTGCTGCTGACCGAAAATTGGCAGAGGAGGCCTGGACAAAGGGTTTCCTGTCGTGGGGAGGTGTTACACCACTCCAGACAGGAGATAGTGGATTGTAGCAGGGAGGTTTGAAAGAAACCAGACACTGCCTGGGGAGCACAAGGCTTCCCCTTGCATAATCCAGTCAAACCGGTTCTGGGGCTCACCAGCCCCAGTCCCAGCGCGACCCTGGACAAAGGGAAAGGGGTGTATCCACCTCCTTCCTGGGTCCCACCCATAGGAGGGACCTAGCAGGTAATCCAGCCCACCAGATTGGTATAAGAGTGGGAGCAATGCCCAAGCATTCAGATTATCCTGACTGAAACTTATGAAACTAAACACTGGACCCTTCGACATCCTACTCGACGTAGAAGACTGAAGAATCTCCCTTGTGGTCAAGGAGTGACCACCCTGTGCAAACAGGCACCATCCAGCGCCTCGACGTTTGCTTTGTTGCAGTTCCCGCCCGAACTCGTTCGACAAGACCCAGCGTGCCTGCCTTCTAACAGCCCGATCCACAGTCCCTGCAGAGCTGAGACCCGTGGAGGCGACCTGAAGTGTGGGGCCCGCCATCTTGGAAAGACCACGAGGCGCTGACCGTGCAGCTCCAAAGGCACCCTCGAAGCTGTGCATTGGGGTTTGAGAAGCCCCAACCCTGAGCCTCTCTTGCATCTTTTGGCTCATTGCGTTGGCCTGGTCACTTGCCCGTTGGCTAGTGGCCCCTGTGCCGACAAACCTTGAAACCTTACTCGTGAATCTGGTTGCTCCAGACTTGCACTCGCTCCCCTGAAAAGGAGCACCCGCTCTGACCCTCCTGGTCCGAGTATTAAGCCATCTTCGAATCCTGCGTGGGTTGCGCTTGCCAAGGGTTGTTTGCTCCAATCCGGAAGCCGACACCGCCGACAGCGAGAGCCTTCGTGGGACAGCTCGTGATCCACTCCTGGACATCCTCGGTGCCCCAGAGTCCACGTGGCAGCGGAGAGAAGCTTCACGACAGCGACCTGAAAGCGCCCGACATTGCCTGGTGCCTTCCTGGTTCCACCCTGGTCACTGCTGAGTGACCCAGACTCTGTCCCCTCTGCTTTCAGATCATCTTTATCTTCGATCCACCCTTGGATCACACCCGACACTTCTCCTCTCGACGCCTGCAGCATCTTCAGCTCCAAGCACCAGCAACCTGGGTGACAAAACCCGACACTACTTCGCACCTGTGCACACGCTTCCTGTGGGTGAGGTAACTTAGCAACGCCGGTGTTCCTACAGTGGTACACACCTCTAGTGTATGTGTCTAAAGTTTCGTCCTAGGTTGAGCAGAAGTCTCCTTTTACAGTAACTTTATAACTTTTACGCACCATTGACTTTGCATTGGTGCATGTGTGTGCTTTAAGCGCTGCACCCGAATCCCGCGGGCTTTTCCCGACTTCAGCATTGCTAGTCCCGACTGCTCCCAGCGATTCCCTATGCCCTAGGCCTAACCACTGTTCGATTGGTATCTCTTATACCACTTTTTTAATATATGGTTTGCGTGGCCCCTGGGCCTCATCCATAATTGTGCAACTTTTATATGTTTAACTGTGCTTTTGTTTAAACGCTTGTGCCTCTGCACTCATAAAGAGTACAGAGGATTATTCTAGTAATAAATACATATATTTTTATAATATATACTTGTGTGGTGTCCTTTCATTTGATATTACAGGATTGTGATTGGTAAAACAGCTTGCTTAACAAGACCTCTTGAGTTGAGCCTTTAAGGTTGCTTAGTCCATGCTACCCTTAGGATAGCTTGTCTATAAGGTTGACTTACAACCAAACACCATAAGGGATTGTTTGGACTGATACAAGGTGGTACCAGAATTGGAAACATCATACATCAGGCCAACTTCTCACATGGCTGCACGCATTGGTACAACAGTGAATAAATAGGAAAAAAGTTGTTTGTCCTCTGTATTACTTTGGAGTGGGGCGAGGAGCGCATTCTGTAAATGAAGGTGTGAAGCAGCCATTGTCTGGTACTCAGCGTTCTTTATTTATGTGGCACACTACTGAAGAAAGTCTAGTTCTTGCTGCACCCAGGCTCTGAGAATAAGTGTGAACGGCACACAGTGGTCATCTTCTTCTGCTGACAGACAAGAATGTGTCAGCTACTTTGCACAGATTTTGCAAGACCTTTACAGAAAATCATCTGAAGCACCCAGAAATTGGAGGAGCCATTGTGCCACTCAAAGAGGTAAGGGCAGTGAGAAGCTCCCCTGTGATCCCAGCAAAGACAGCCATTTACGAAACCTTTCTTATACAGGTGGATCGTCTTTATTGCAATGAGTACGTTCTCAATTTTCCATAAACTTTGCAATAAAGTAGCATCTAGGATATTTCCTTCCGGTTTTCGACCAATTTTTTAGTTTCAAATGTATTTTATTGAATTTTCCAGCAGGCATATATTGAGACATCTCAGCAAGTTGTACAGACAGTATGCATAAATAGCGGACGGGACAGACAAGCATGTCTTCCCTAGCATTAAGTAGCAAAGCGAGGAAGATATGCCAAAGGGACATTAGGACGTCGTGAGTGCAAAAGACCTGCAGTGCAATAAAATGACGTGAGAAGAACAGTAACAACCAGTAACTCCCAGCCCACCCTCCCCTGAGCCCCCCCTCCCCCGCCCCGACCAGTGTGCCCTGAAGTGCCAAGAGGTCCATCAACGTGCCAGAAGGGTTTAGTGTGCCTGTCCGGGAAATCACTGAGGGTCACAGGTGGCATTGGTAAGACGTAGAATCCTAAGATATTTGGGGCATGTGACTTCGTTGAACTCCTTGGACAGGAGGGTCAGTAAGGGAAGCCACGTTTTCCGAAAGGCATCGGTTGAGTTGGTGAGCATGGCTTGAATGCGCTCCATCCCAAGTGTAAACCAAAGCTTGTGGAGCCACCCCGTGTGTAGGTTTAGTTGTGGAACCCCACAGTGATAATATGTGCTGCGTGGCTGCCTGTATGGCAATGCCCATTTGAAGACCCCGCAGCGACTTCAAGGGGAAGGGTGGTGCGTTAGGTAGACCCAGCAGAGCATATGCAGGGAATCTCAGGATTTCAGTCTCAAAGGTGGACTCTATATCGCCCAGGACCACCTTCCAGTAGTCTCCGAGTTCCGAGCATTAGTGCCCTTTTCCCCACATCCCTTCCAGCAAAGCTCGCTGCGCGCCCGGTTCCCTTTGTGTAGTCGGACTGGGGTGAGGTGCCAGTACATAGCCAATTTCACTGCTGCTTCCCTCGCCTTTGTATTACGTGTGGTATGTGAGGCCCTGTAGTAGACGTAGCCCCATTCTTTAAATGTCAAGGCCCTGCCCAATTCAGCCTCCCAACGCTTCTGGCTTGGTGTTTTAACCGGGGTGTGTGGTGGAGTGAGCATTTTGTAGAGTTCTGAGATGAGGTCTTCATCCGTATCCTTAGTAAGTAGCCATTTTTCGAAGGTCGACATGGGGCGACTCACCAACGCAGCGATGTCCGGGTCAGTGAGTCAGTCTCTAAGTTGAAGGTATTGGAAAAAATGAGGGTTCTCTATGCCATACCCCTTGTTTAATGTCTGCGAAAGGAAGAAAACCCTGTAGGTCAAAAAGGTCGCCCGCGGCACGGCATGCCGTGTCTCGCCATTGTAGGAATGCGCCTGCGCCATCACCCGGAGGGAAATCAGGGTTATCTAATATGGGAGTGAATGGGGAGGGAAAGGTTGTTAACCTGTTTGTGTGCCACCCTATCCCATATCTTTATAGTCGTGCGTGTGATAGGAGACCTCAACATGTACCTCGGCCTATGTTGCCTAGCGAGGAACGGAATCCTCCAAAGTGGTGTCCGTGCCATGGCCCTATCCTGGAAGAGCCATCTCTTCTCTGACTCAGGTCTGTACCATTCTACTAGGTACCGGAGTTGAGATGCTTGGAAATATCGTATCAGGTTTGGGACACCGAGACCGCCTTCGTCCATGCTCCTGTACGCCAGAAGTTTGTGGATCGGTGCACGTTTTCCCTCCCAGGCAAAGGCAAACAGGGTGTCCTGTAGGGTTTTTAGAATACCTGCCGGGGGCATAACTGGGATGGTTTGAAACAGATATAGGATCCGTGGCAGGATCGACATTTTCACCGCCGCTACCCTCCCCAGCAGGGAAAGAGGCTGTTTGGACCATCGCGCCAGGTCCGTTTGGATCTGGGTGATGAGAGTGTTATAATTAGTTGACACCGTGAGGTCCGTCGAGGGAGTTAGAGTAATCCCCAAGTACGGTACTTGGGTAGCTAGCTGCAGACCGCTCCCCTGACCAACGGCAGGGGCGCGTGAGCATACATTTTTGCCCAGTGGCAGAATCAAGGATTTATCTATGTTAATTCGGAACCCTGAAACGGCTCCGAATGAGGCAAGTTCTTCCATAAAGGCGGGTATAGAGCTATTAGGGTGGTCCAAGGCAGCAATGACGTCGTCCGCATATAGACTGATAGTATGGGGTTCGCGCCCGAAGTCGACACCCTTAATCCTTGGGTTATCTCGGACCTTCTGCGCTAACGGCTCTATATACATGGCAAAGAGAAGGGGGGAGAGAGGACACCCCTGCCTGGTGCCGCGCTGGATTTCGAATGGATTTGAGCGCAAACCTCCCAGGCGGACCCTAGCTTGCGGGTGATGGTAACAGCTTGCTATGCGAGAGCAGAAGCGGTTGCCCAGGCCAAAGCGACGCAGAACTTGTTGTAAGTAATTCCAGTTCACGCGATCAAACGCCTTCTCTGCGTCGATAGCGAGCAACGCAGAGTCCGAGGCTTGAAAATGCGACTTATCGATGAGGTGAAGTACCCTCTTGGTGTTGTCGCTGCTCTGTTGGTTGGGCACAAAGCCTGATTGATCGGGCTCCAAAATTCCAGGAAGGCACGGGCCAAGGCGCGCGGCAAGAATGCCTGTAAAGAGCTTTAAGTCAAGATTCAATAATGAAATAGGGCGGAATGCAGAGCAGTGCGTGGGTTTCTTACCGGGTTTTGGCAGCACCACCACCTCCGCGGCCAGCATATCCGGAGGTATGGTGCCCAATCCCTCAAAGGAATTGAAAAGGCGGGTGAGCACTGGGGCCGACTGCCGACTAAAGAGTTTATAAAAACTTGCTGAGAAGCCATCTGGCCCTGGGGATTTGAGCGGACGAAGTCGGGATATGGCCGCCAGAACCTCATCTTGGCGGATAGGGGCGTCTAGAGCATCCACGTTAGTCTTGGAGATCTCGGTGAGAGCCGTCGTGGCCAGGTAGGCCTCGATGTCCTCCGAAGAAGTCTCCTCCTCCCCATACAGTGAAGCATAGTAGGAGCGGAACACCTCGGCTACCTGAGTGTCGTCAGTGAGCACCGCCCCGTTGTCGCCCACGAGACCATTGATCTTAGCCCGTTGGGTCTTGACCTTCAGAGCGCTGGCCAGTAAGCGGCCTGCTCTATTACCCCCGACATAGTAAGTATGTCGGAGATGGAGAGCCGCAAATTCTGCCCTATCTGTGTCTAGACTAGCTAACTGGGCCCGAGCTGCTTTCAACTGCTTCCACACGCGTGGGGCACAGGTACGGCTATGAACCCGCTCCAGCTCCGCGACGCGCGCCGTGAGGTCATCCCTTTTACTTTTGCGGTCCTTGGCCTCGGCTGCTGCTATGGCAATGAGTTCACCTCGAGTAACCGATTTCAGGGCGCCCCAGAGGGCTGTCACGGAGATTTCGGGCGTGTCGTTGGTGGTCAAGTAGGTAGTGATGCACTCACTGATCCGTTTAGTGACGTCAGCCCGTTGCAGCAAGGTTTCGCGGAGGCGCCACGGGCCTCGGGGACGGCGGGCCGCTCGAAGTGTGAGTGAGAGCTCTACTGCGTCATGGTCAGAGATGGCTGCCGGTACTATGGTGACCTCCCCAAGATTCTTGAGGAAATCCGAGGAACCTATGAAGTGATCGAGTCTGGCATATGTATGGTGCACATGCGAGTAGAATGTGAATTGCGAAGTGTTCGGGTGTTTGGCTCTCCAGAGGTCTACTAAATCCCTATCTTTAAGCCATTCATGACCATTGGGTGAGAGAGCACCAGTCCCTCCATAGCGGTGCCCCGATCTGTCAGCATGTGTGTCCGTAACGACGTTGAGATCTCCGCCTAGCAGTAGGGGTGCGTGTGGGGTCTGAAGCGCTTCTGAGATTGCGCCTTTTAGGAAGACCTCCTGTCCTGTGTTTGGGGCATAAAGGGAGCCAATCGTAAAGTGCGTATCACCTAACTGAAATGTATGCACCAAGAGACGACCCTTGATCTCCCCCACCTTGTTTCCCACCCTCCCCTGGAAATTTCTAGATATTAAAATCGCAACCCCAGCGGTTTTCGTTGGGAGGGAGGAGAAAAACTGTTGTGGGAAGGCGCGGGAGCGCATCCTATGCCAATCTTTTTGCAGGAGGTGAGTCTCCTGTAGTAAGCAGATATCTGCTACAGAGTGCTCCAAGTAGGAGATAACAGCTCTTCTCTTAATTGGGTTATTCATCCCTTTCACGTTAAGTGTTAATATCTTAAGGGTAATTTCTGTCATGGTGCAGAGGGCATGTAGCGCAGCGCAGAGTGGGCTTCCGGCATGTTACAGAGCCGTGCGGTAGCAGGTCTTAGGCCGTGTGTCTCCTGGCAACCTTGCAGGTCCATTCCTTTACCCTGTAAGCAAACGAGTGACAAACCTCGGAATTGGCACAGTAGTGATGTATCCCCCCACCCAATGATAGATCTAGTCTGGCACACTGGTACCACTCTCGAACCCCCCCTAGCCCAACAAGCCCCTCCAAAACAACCCAAAGCCACCATTTTCTGCATCTTTGCATACATAAGCTACAGTTATTGTGAGCGGAGGCTCTGCAACTACCCCCCCCCCCCCCAGCCCCAACACCCTAGAACTGCATAGTCCCAATCCTGTTTTTCCACACAGGATCGTGGTAGAAAATACTGAAGGGGTCATCTCCGACGGCGGTCTCTCCGGTCTCCCCGCCCGACCCACCCGCCGCAGAAGCAGAGCGTGTGCAATACGGAATCTCCTTTGTAGATGTGTCTATTGCTCTGGGGGAGAAGTTTCTTTGGCTACCTCCGCCACCGCTGTTTCACGCTCTCGGGAGATGACAGAGGCATCCGGTTTAAGGCGATGAGGTGAGGATCGTTTATAATTTACAGTCTGCCAGGCCCCCTTGGATGATCCTTGTGAGTTCCGAAACACTGGTTCAGTATCGACCTGGTCCAGACCCAGGAGTGCACAGGTGTCTTTGAGTGACCGCAGCTGATGTAGCCGTCCATTCCACCTGAATATAATCCGAAATGGGTGCCCCCATGAGTAGGGGATCTCTTTCTGCCTTAGGAAGTCCGTTACTTGTTTGAATTCCTTCCTCTTCTGGAGAGTGATGGATGAGAGATCCTGGTACAGGACGATGGGATGACCCTGAAACTGAAGAGACTGGGCTCGCCGAGCTTCTCTGAGAATCCGCTCTTTTAACGGAAAATCTGGGAGGAACGCCAGGATGTCCGGTGGCTGGGCCGGGGCCTTATGAGGCAGCCCCACCCTGTGCGCCCTATCAATGCGAATGGTGAAGTCCGCCGGTTCCCCCAAAACACTCCTGAAGAGGGCCTGCATGTATGCGGTGACATCAGTCCCCTCCTCTTTCTGAGGGACCCCCCGGACCCATATGTTGTTTCGACGGGAACGGTTTTCAAGGTCCTCTGAGTGGGCCTGGAGGTCCAACTATTGGTCAGTGAGTCGCAGGACTTCTTGCTGGAGCTGTTCAATTTCGTTACCTCTAGTTTGGTCAGCCTCCTCGATAGCGACCTCGCGGTCACCTAGGTCCTCCACGTCGCGTCGAAGCTCTCTGACCTCACCCGCAACGTCCTGCTTTAAGGATTTGAAGTCTTCCCTGAGCGAGTTAAACAATGTTTCTAGGAAGGATCTGGTGATGGGCACTTGGTCGTCCGTTGTTGTCGGCGGTGGTTTCCCGGTCCCCGGGGATGGCGGATCTTTGCTAAGTTTGGGCTGCGATTTAGCCAGTAATTCAGGGAGCGTCTGGGGCCCCCTCTCCCCCTCTGTGCCGCCATAGTGTGGGTAGCGTAGGATACCTGCAAGTGGCGGGTCCCGGGACCTGTGATAGATGCAGGGGGATGGAGATGTAGCTTGTTTGAGTGGGAAGCCCACCAGCGCAGTCCAGTTTACCCGGGGCCAGGACGAATGCGGCAATCTGCGCACCAACCAACCAGGAGGGCAGTGAAGTAGGTCTGTTCCAGGCAGCTAGCCGTCCCTCACTGGGTCGCCGCGCAGTTCAGTGTAACGAGGCTTATGAAGTGCGGCTCCACCGTCCCCACAGAACGTGCCCAGACCAGCCGCTCCCGCAGTGCAGTGTCGGCTTCCCCAGCCAGCCCTCCGCCGGGGGCTCGATTGTGCCCCCCGAGCCTTCCCTTGCGCCCTCCTCTGCTCTCCTCACCTGTGTGTTTGCTGCGTGCTTCGGGATCGTGGCCCACTAGGCCCCTCCAGCGCCGGCTCCACTCAACGTGCTGCGGCCGTTCCAGACCCTTGGGGCTTCCAGAGGCTGCGGGGGGTCAACGTCATGTAGTCCGCTGTTGACTGGACCCACCTAGTCTGCTCAGGGCAGCTTCGACTGGCCTAAGATTGCAGGTTGCTCGACGCGCAGGCCCGGAGACGGGACCTCAATTTTCGCAAACGCCGGCCGGGTCTCACCTGGTCACCGGCCGGGTCGCAGGGCGGCAGTGTGTCTCCTCTTGCCCCCTCGGATGTAGCCGGCTGGAGGCGCAGATCAGATCACTCCCTCGACAGGGCCTGCTCAGCCCGCGCCTTGTTGCTCTGCCCAGCCTGTGTTGTTAGGCGTCCGTGTCTCCCTGGTAGGCCCGGAGCCGAGGCCTCGAGTTTTGCGACCGTCGGCTGGGTCCTCCTGCGCACCGGCCGGGTCTTTGGGTTGGCGATGCGTCGTTTCCGAGCCCCACAGCTCCAGCAGCAACGGCGGGGGTCACGGACTATGCCGATCCACCCCGGCGCCGTGGGCTCGGTCAATCTGACTCGGGGATCGCAGGGCAGTGACACCCGTCCCGGGTGCGGACGCAGCTACAGACCTCTGGGCGCCAATTCTCCTTTCGGTTCCCCGATGACAGCACTCGGGGCGCCTGCTTCACTCCGAGGTCACCACAGCTGTGCAGCACGCTTCCCTGTGCTGGACCCCGGTTTCTGGGGAGAGATTCAGGCGAAATTTACGGCGTGTTGGCGGGATCGGGCAGGGAGCTCCGGAGACATGCGTCCGATCACGCCGCCATCTTGGACACGCCCCCCCTCGACCAATTTTTTGATAACTTTTGAACAGCTTTATGATGGTTATTCCTTGCATTGCACCCTGCAGACTTGCCCTAGGCTATTCCCTGTTCTGACTTTTCAAGCTCACTGCTTTTCTTATATACTGTTGCATGTTTGCTTTTCCTGTCTCTATGTTTAACCAACGCTAGAACATTTTACTTATTTCACAGCAGTCGTGATTATGAAGTCTGGCGCATGTGCCTATAAATAAGACAGAGTAAAATTAATGTTTACCACTCTTCATTCACCATCTGTGTTGCTGCTCTCTTCTGGTTTACTTTGATTCCTTGCCCTATACTTCTTCCACCTGCTTCAGCTTTTAGTTTTCATAATTCCCTCAGAGCCTGCTTGTCTTATTCTCAGTGGCGGCTCCTCGAAAAAGGCGGAGGAGTGTCACCCCACTACCAGGAGCAGCAAAGAAAGGAAATGATAACGGAATGTTATTAGCATTTAAAATGTTCCTCCTGCTGCAGTAGTTTGTGAGGTGGTTGGGTGGAGCTGCAGGGGAGGAGTGGTAGACACTCCTGTGCACAATGACTGTTTGCTCGGCCCTCTCCGACCGCCCAAAACAGTCATGCGCACTCCCCTGTTATCCATGCTGGCTGCCTTACAGCCCAGCCCCACAGCCCCTGGCTGAGCGCTCAGACCAAACAAAGTGCTCAATTGGAGCGTTGGGATTGGCTATGGGGTGGGAGCCTGGCTGCCTGCTTCCTGTTCTGACCTTGAGTCTGACACAGTCGAGCAGGAGAGAAGACACTGGACCCAGCGGTGGCAAGGTACTTTTCTTTTTTAGCACCCCCGCGAGCCCCCCTTCCCCGCACCCCCCCAGCAAGCTGTGTCGGCTACCCCGGCTTCTTCTAGATGCCCTTCCTCATGCTCTTTCCTACAGGGTCTTTATTTGTATTTATTTTTTAATTCCTTTCCTTTTTTTACCACTGATCTCTAGGCTTTCATACATCTTTACATTCATTTTGCTTAAAAGTGCTTCATGTCTCTAGTTTACCTATCTTCATAACAATAAACTCTTCCTTTCGTTATCCTGGTCTTCAAGAATGAAATACAGAGAGACAGAGAGAGAGAGAGAGCGCGAGGAAGAGAACAAGCATTTGCAACGTAATAGGTCTTGCATTTCTGAAAGGTAGAGCTATTGACGTTGCATTATTATTTGCAACGCCAATAGGTCAAACGAATATATACCCTTACAACACATGTAAATACATTGCATGCAATTAGAATGCAGTTGTTACAATGACTGCATAGTTAGAACGCACACAATTACATCGCAAGTCATTACTATGACTTGCTGCAGGGGGCACGCTGGACTTGGGAATAGTATTATTGACTATTTCTACTCCAGTTTGAGCAACAGCAGGGAAGGTGTTGGAATTTAAATCCAACACCACTGCGCCCCCTACAGCAAGTCGTACTAATGACTTGCGATGTAATGGTATGCGTACTAACAACACGGTCGTTGTAATGACTGTGTTGTAATGGCATACGTTGTGAAGACCGCGTTATAAACGCTGTTTCCCACTCAAGCGTTCAGTAATGTGAGACCTATTGCATTGCAAATACTTGTACTTACTTTTCTCACCTCCTGTCCAGCACAAGTGCAGCAAGTGTCATGCTATCTCCTTCGTATACATATATGCAACTTTGTGCTACTATTATCCCTGTGTTTTTGTCTGTTTTACAATTACTACTTTGAACTCATTTACAGCCTTGAAAAATTCACTTTCGTGATGAAGCATATAGAGGCTGTTGTTGTGATGACATATGTACTGTGGATCATAGAACTCTCCACGTACTGGGATGTACTGGATCGAGGAAGGTGAACAACAACTGAAAAAAACACATTCATATGTGTCCCCAACACTATCTTAATCAAAACATCTTATTTGAACTTACATCCAAGCACTCCCGAAGATCTCTTACATAGGCTTTTTCAGTTTGAATCAATTCAGCCATGATGAACCTACAATAAGACAAAAATATTTTACAAAAAATGTCATTTGTATGGGAATGGTAGATGTCACTCACAGACTGTTAACATTCAGGTCTCTAACGTGGAATGACCCTTTCAGAATTATAACTCTTAACCAAGTGGTTCCTACGCTCTAAGTTAAAAGGCTATAAAATAGTAGCACTGATAATCAAAAATTAGACCTCTTAGCTAAGTCACACGGCTGTCAGTCATACCTCAAGTTAAAAATGCTTCTGTTATGAATAGTTGGAGGCACATTGATTGGAATCCAAAATTCAGTGATATCTTAATATACAGAAAGAACATCTCATTGAATACTATACATAGGAGGCCAGTTATCTTGTTTATCTCGTCCATTGGATTTTATAAAGGGGTGCAACTTCAGCAGCTGGCCCAGTCATGACTTCCTAGCTTCTTTCATTTTACTAAAAATCTTTCAGTGGAGGGTGCCTTGCACAATATTACCAATCACATTGCTATGCTGCTCTGGAAAGGGTTTATACACATATTTAAAAATGTACAATCGAATTTGAAAGATGGACTATTCCTGCCACAGCAGCCTCAAAACGCTCTGATACATCCTTACACTGTGTGGTAGACACCACTGTATTGTATTGTAGTACCATTACCATAAAGCATTATAGTCCTGAAGTGGGACCGAGGCATACTTGCGGACGGATAGCATGCTACCCCTTGCGAAAGCATGGATGGAAAAGTCTGTCTGTCATGTTGCCAACATAGGTAGTATTTTGATGTTGGGTGAGCAGTTCAGAGTTGTGCTATTCTCTTGTTTTAGTGTAGTTGTGTGATAAATAGGATGCCTGAACATTGAATGTCATTATATGGATGAATATAAAATACTTGAGTGCAGTGTGAACAATATGTGAAGGGTTTCAGTATCAAGGGTGTATGGGCAGGTTAGCAGGACATTCACACCAGGGCAATAGTAATACTTTTTAATTAACCGCTCTAAAGTAAGGGATGGTAGAATCAGCACACATTCCAAGACAAAAGATTTGCCAGATGCAGAAAGATCTACTATAGAATTTAGAAGTGGATATTCCCATTGCTAACATTCAACGCTTTATATCTCTGAATAGGAGCACACTTCTTGGTGCAAACATTGTACCCAAGTTATTGTTCCTCGCTACAGCCACATCTTGGGGCCCAGATTGATTATCTGGAATAATTAATTCAGAGTAAGATATGAGCCTTGGGAACTGGGTACCTGTCACATACACTTTAAGTTTCTAATAAATAAGAGTGCTTTGTATCCTTTGTAAAACCACACTTGGCAAAATTGAAATGGAGCCACTCATAAGACATTCAAAATAGGTTCAATAGTTGTACAACATATGCAGATAAAAAGGGTCAACACTACAACCAATTTGTGTATGCTCCCGTCTTCCCCACATATTATTTTATCCACCTTAAGGACAAGGCATCACTGTATCTTGGCTAAAGCTCATTTAGAATCAATAAATGAGGATCATTTAGACAATGTTTGCAAACGGGTTATAACTTTAAGAACAAATTACCACTTGCAAGGTTTTTTTTGAAAATCCATTATTTTACTTCCCCTTCAGGTACTTGATCAACTGTATTGCTTTAACATTAATGCATCAGTTTGGACATTTCACAATAATTGTCAAGCGTGTTTTTTTCTTTAACTTTTTGCACTATTCCTTCACTTTTCAAAGAAAAGCCTTAACAATGTGACCTCCTGTTTCTAAACTCTTTTTCTTGATGAACCACGTTTAGGCAATCGTACGGAAGCTAATCTAGATCACGCTTGGTAGTGTACTCCGTAGGCTTAAGCAACCTCTACAAACAATATGGACATCCATTTTCCTCAGTTAATACATACACAGTGTACCTCTAAAATAATAAGAACGCTCTTGCTAGGGGCTCACAAACACACCCAAAAATGCAAAATAACTTAGTTATTATGGTAAATAGAGTGTATGAAAGCACCCCGTACTCTTTTCTGCGCGCAGACTTTCTTTTTTCTTCATTGAGTTCATGGGTGGCATCACGCAACTTGACATCCGACCCAGGAGCACTAGCTGGAATGATGTCTAACTGCAGACTTTTGCTCTGTTTTAGACAGAAAAGAAAGAACATAACCATGATCAAAAAAGGACAGTAATTTAACAAATTCATCACAGTTTAAAAGCAAGGTGTGAACAGGGCGGTGGGGAAACATTTAACAGGCACACGCTCTGACACTCTGACCAGCAACCCAACAATTCAACAATTTCAATACAGCAAGATTACTTAAATAGATACATGTGAACAACTCTGCCATAATATGCACAGGTACACAGCATTGGATCTTAACTCTTTTTCAATGATTACGACACAAGTGCTCAACTTACTGATTTATTGGAGTCTGTAGAAATTCCTAGTGCTTTCTCAAGTGATGTTCTGTATTTCTCCATGCGCAGGGAGAAATCTCTATATCGCTTGTCCACTACAGTCACACATTTTTTAATTTCCGCTGAATGAGCATGTCCCTTGTCACAAAAGCCATCGGACAACTGTATCAACAGTTTCACCCTTTCTTTGGTTTGCTGTACAAATAAAGATGAACTAATTTTAAAGGGAATACACTTATCAAATGAACCAGATAATAGGAACGTTTTTCATTGTAAAACAGATCACATTACTTTTACACTATTAAACAATATTATGAATGCAAGCTTAGTATGCCATATACAGTTAAACTATTAAACATTAATTAATTTCAAAACATTGCACATGCGTTTGTTGCCACTTTATCTACTTCAATACACCACAGGACATAAAGCAGTTTTGGTATCCAGACTGTACTTTTTAGATTCAGAGGGCTTGAGGCAACATCTCTCTCTCTCTCGGAGCAGAGCTTTCTCTAATTCAAATAACATTTTGCCTTAATACCAAATATTGTATTTCTGCAATTGTCCACACTGCATTTCAAAGATCACAACCTATCCTTTAAAAGGCCATACCCCTGTGTGAGAACAGTAACTAATCCTCTGTTGCTCATCTATCAATGCCACTAACATGTACATGAATTGCCATACCACCGTCTCCCACTAAAGATCATGCCTAACTCCTATTAATTTAACCTACCAAATAGAAACTTCAGTAAATGCACAGAATGTTTTCCTTACCAGTACAACACTGATCCCAATAACAGCCAGTATAGAAAAAACAAATCTAACCTAGGGTTGAGAGGCCTTGTGATATGTGGCATAAAATGCTTTAATGGATGGCCAATGACAGTAAGTGTTGTATGCTGCAAATACAATACAATATATAACCCTCCTGGACCACTCGAGCACTAATACCATAACACTCAGTAGCCGGGCAGTTGATTGTTGTTCATACAGGCTGTTTAATAATTCCCTTATGTTGAACGACAGTCTTACACTTAAATAAGACAAAATTGCTAACAGTCATGGGCCATCTCCCAGTAGTGTACCGGTTCACAGGATTAAGCCAACCATCACCAACTGAACTAGTATCACATAATTGAAGAGCTCTGCCAACAGAGCAATTTAATTTTAGTCCATTACGGCAGGTCCCAACAGGTTACATATACTATGACCGGTTTTTGACAGCTCACAATGACAGATACAGAATGATCTTTCCCAAGTACATCCCAATAGATCTCAACACCATTTCTCCGGCCATACGATGCCTACTAAGAACGGTAAACATGAAAAAAAGTATCTCAGTATGGGCAACCTAGTGAAGTAACGCGGTAAGTGGACTATGATCTTAAGAAATACCCTATTAGAAAATGTGGAGCTGCTAAAATCTGCCAGTATACTAAAAATCATAAGCTGTGAGACTCTCTCTACCACTTCTTCATTCACCACACTGCTAAGCGCTATATCCTTAACCATGATAACCACAACTCGATGGCAATCACGTACAGTAGGGAAACACTGCCCACACAGGATCAAAACAAGGACAACACACTTCCAATTAAAGACTCTACATGGTGTAGTGTGTTAATAATGTAAGCAAGAGCTTCAGAGCCCAATACTGGGGTAGTAACCACTATATAAATGTTGCAATACAGTACCATTTGTGAATATTAAGATGTAAGAGCAAATCCCGTATTACATTGTGGATTAAGGATAACCGAGATTTAACAAGCATTGGCAAAGGGAATAGGTCTGGCAAATGCGAGAGCTATTAGCTTTTCCATGACTTTTAGGCATGTTACACAGCAGAATGGCTGAGCAGCAAGATCGAAAGTAAAGTTAGAAAAAAAGCACTATAACATGGCAAGAGAGCAGGTACTGTGTCAAGTTTTTTTTTTCTGTTTGGCAGGAGGGTCAAGCAAGGATGGGGGAACGGGGTGGGGGTACAGGGAAGCAACGTTAAAGGGAGGGGTAGGGGTTCTGGTGTAAGCAACAACCTGGACAAATCATGAAAAAGGGCTTCTGGGAGGGGGAAAAGCAACACGGAGAAGCAGTGGGTGGGAAGGGCAATAAACAACACGAAGAAGCGGTGGATGGGAGTGGCAAGAAGCAACACGGAGAAGGGGTGGCTACAAGGAGCAAGAAGAGATGCAGAGAAATAGAAAGACGGGCATTTTCAATAAAAAGATTTATTGAGCAGTCTTCTTTCTCAGGCAGGTAAAATGAACTGCTACAATTGTAATACTGGTTGCAAAGTAAAATGCGTACAGTAAGAAGAGTATTATAAAATAATACTGTAAAAGCATTGTATGGTTTCTAAACCATAGATAAATACATACATATATAACAAAGGCTAAAACGTACTCAACTGGTGCTTCTAAAATACGCCTACCCCAATGTACCTAACCTAAGTCTAGTACGAGGGAAGAAGTAAGTGAGGTGTAGCATAGGTTTAGTTTTCTTTGACAAGAATCTATCTAAGACTTCTCTTAGGGTCTAATCAGCT
This sequence comes from Lissotriton vulgaris, assembly GCF_964263255.1. NCBI lineage: Eukaryota > Metazoa > Chordata > Amphibia > Caudata > Salamandridae > Lissotriton > Lissotriton vulgaris. The sequence goes on along the minus strand of NC_141691.1, from coordinate 1,080,187,321 downwards.
CCGTACCTTGGTTTTAGAATGAAGGAAGTCTGGTATCTCTGTCTCAGGACTCGATTTCCCAACACCCCGCGAGGGGAGCTTGGAAACACTGGAATTGGATTCTCAGTGAGAGAAAGGACAGCGTCTCGATCGGTGCATCAGCTGGAGGGTCGGCTTCCTTCGGCACTTGCTGTAGCGAGCTGAGTCGGGCAAGTACATAGTCGAGCTGCTCCGAACTGAAGGTGCCTAGTTTGACGTAAAGTCAGACATAATTATGTCATCAAAGAACCCCAAGTGAATGGTAGTTCTTTGAAAACTCCATGATTTCTAGGACAAATCAATATTCAAGCAAGGGGATTTCCCTGACTGCTGAAGCCGAGTTTTCCAAGAAATCGTTGTGGCTTTTTGGAACTAGTGGAAGTAGCCATGCCTGTATTTGGACTGGATGGGTTATGTCTAAATATGGATATGATTTCTATGTCTATATAAGGGCAATGTGAATTATACCTATATAAGGGCAAGAATCGGTAAATTCCACTTGGATTCTAAAATGCAACACAACACCCACTCCACTTTATTATGTTCGATATTACTAAATTCTAAGCATTTTAAACATATCTAAAGCTTGATGTGTAAAAATCCCTTCCAAAATACATAAAATGCATTCAAAATGGTTGTACATGAAAGATGAGCATTTACGCTGTTCGCATTTCAAAAGCAATATTTTCATTCAAAGCATGTAATGAGACATTGGAAAATGCTAATCAGAATGAGGCATGAAATAACATTTATGAAATGGCTCTTAAATACAGAAGAAAGATCGAGACCATTCCATGACAAATATATAAACTGTTTTGGTTGTGGACATGTTCAAATATTGTCTCTTGGAAGTATTTCAAAGAATTCTTGTTCTCTAAGAATAGTACTACTTTAAGCAGATTACTTTGTGCCCAAAAAGTTTAATTTTGGAAAAAGTTGAATCGAAGAAAAATAGAGTTCTAAATTTGGTTGTTTTGTTTTGAAAAGTGAAGGTCGAATACATAATCCCATAGAACGCTGTGTGATAACTTCAAAAATCATTCTCGTTCTTAGGAGAAAACATCAAGTCTTCTAATCTGGCAAATAAATAGTCTACCACAGTAGATGAAAGTTGGACAACTTCATTAAGTAAACCAATAGCACAAAAATGTGAAGCATTTCCATCTGCGTTAGCCGCATTAGCAATGTTCGTCAGAGATGGAGAAGGTACCTGCCGGGGAGATCAGGACAACGTATAGGCACAACGGCCTTCTTCCTTCTGCTGAAACTAATTAGTTTCACGCAGAACAGGCCTATCCTTTTGCTTTGTGAAGCACATGAAACTCATATCTTGAGTTTCTCCGTTTTTTCCTCGCCAAACTAGGCTGTGAGGACACCTACTGCAAATATACAGTTAGGTCTCTGGAATCGAGGGTTGGGTACACGTTAGAGTGTGTATACCGCCCAGGTTCCACGCACTTGGTCCCGACTAACACCTGGTAGATTCCATCACAGGTTGAAACATGTAGACCTTATTTCACAATCATATAGATACAGCTGGTCATTTAAGCCAACAGAAGTATCCCACAATTGATTTTAACATTGTCCAGTAGCTTCTGAATAAAAAACATTTCCTGGAAGTTATACCTGGACAATTTTTAACATCACCTTTTTTTGCACTCCATTCACAAAAAAACCCGCTCCACTGTAGTCGGGTGTCGCAGCACACCCGGATGGCACTCGGCTATCCGGGTGGGACCCCGATGATGAAGCATGTCACCAACCAGGTTGGTGAGTGAGGGGTCTTCTAACAAAAGAGAAATTGTTTCTTTTGTTACTTCTCCATCTCCCTACTTCCCATTTGGGACCATGGACTTGGTCCAAAGGTGATACTCCTTTTGTTGTTTATATAGTTGAAGGTCCAGGGTACGAGGGGTACCTCCTTCCACCTCAGTGGAAAATCCCTTACTCTCTTCTTTTGTTACTACGAAGGTACCTGTGTGCCTGTTGATCCACCTATCTCACAGTCGAAAGATTGCGTCTGTGAGATCTCAATGAATGCAGTCATCAGGATTGGTAGCCACTGGGGGCAACACAATGCATGGGCCGTTACTGAACCAAGCAAGGTATCAACATCCGTTGGCAGTGCTAATGGAAGTGTTAGACAGATGTCCAACACGCATTCTTCTCCACATAGCAGGCATCGTAGAACAGGTAAAATGCAATCTTGCCAGATTGGTAGGAATGATAGGAACTATGTGGTATTCAGGTCTCTTAAACGAGCCAGGCCCAGAACCTGTATCATGTGTTCACAACACTTCATTGCCAGGAGAGTGTTCTCTATGGTAATCTGGGTGTCGTTGATGACCGGACTTGCCATATCGGAGCAGAAGGAACAAGAATAGTATTCCTGCTACGAGTCCCAAATTGAGAGGCAGGCCCCCGAACACAGAGTGCACGAACTTTGGAAAAATGCTGAGGACTGCTTCAAAGGGTGCTAAAAGTCCCGAAAAAACTGTCTTAAATACATGTACAATACCACTGGTATCAGACATGTTTAATATACGACCTAACATTTCTACGAAATGTATGGGGCAGTTTGTGGATAAAAGGGCATGTATCTCAGAGGACCTTGCAACTCGTAGTTCATACGCCGCTTTGGAAGATGTCAGTGGCACTGTTTTTTGTAAAAGAATGGCTTTCATTCTGCTTAAAGTATCAATTTGAATAGAAGAGATGTTCAGTGAAGGCCAAAGGGCGACTCCCCGTCTGTCTTAGCTTTAGGAAACTATACTTGCATACAACAAGTGACCCTGGCTGACACAGTTACGAGATAGGCTATTCCTGGCAACATGCCACAACAGCTGTGATCATTCAACATTATAGAGCTCCCGTTAGAAAGCTGCCTAAATATTGGATCCATCACTGCTGCTAGAGAACCTTTCAGGTGGCAGGATAAGATGGTCGAAGAACCATCACAGGCTCCATGTAAATTAATACCCTGACATAAAAGTGTACCGCTAAGTGCGCTTTTAAATTGTGTACCACAAAAAAATACTTATTTTCCCCCACAGTATTGAAAATTGTGACAGACAGTGTGATTATCTCGTGTATTAGCCATTCTGTTGCAGGTTTTTCTGAAACAGTTTATGGTAATTTTTCCAGTTTTTCAATGCTCAGCACTGTATAGTCTGCTCCTCTTTGTGCCAGAGTGATTAGTTTATCTGTAAGGTTAAATACAGAAAACAATGACGTGGTGTTGATTAGACGCCATGGCACATATCCAGAACGAAGATTTTGCAACATCCAGCCTAAAAGCATTATAGAACGTAATTTGCGGAAGTCCTTGCTGTAGCATGAGCAAGTCCTGTTGCATTATGTCTATGGCAGAGGATACTATGCTGTCCAAAGAATAAATTCAGGATGACAGGGTCGTTAACTCATTGTCAACTACAGAGAGTGCTTTTTCTAAACGAATACGATCAATTTCTCGTATTCTTTCTGCAGTCTCTGACTGTGTCTATTATCCAAGCTTCATTATAAATGGCATATATACCTGCGTATATAAAATGTTTATGACGTCGTTTCGTAGGACCTTTAAGAAGTCCCTTAAATCAACGCCATCTTTAAGTAAAGATAAGTGTTGTTTAACCTCTGTAAAGTGTAGATTTTTGTAGTCACTCAAGGCACAGTTTTCCTACACTGTATGTTGTTACTATCCCTGGATGTTGTCTCTGGACATATCTTGGATCTGGCCTCGTTACTGTACACCCTTGTGTCTTGTTCAGGAATCTATCATGACAGTTATTCATGTCTGTGGGCTAGATTAACCATTGTTTCCAATCAGGATCAGTTCTGTTTTTAAGTAAAATAGTTTTTACATCGACCCCTCCCTCTGAAGTGTTTTGACTATCAGGTGTAGGTGTAGGTATGGACAGTTTGTTCAAATCTTTTATCTTGGCCAGGCCAAGGCAGGATGTCTGTTGAGCAGTGTCATTCAAAAACATTATTTGTTCAGGGATTATGCAGACTTGAAATAAATCTTCTATTCCCTGCACCTGCCAGTCTTTTGAGCCCCAGATAGTTTTTGTTTCTATGTTGTCACTCCAAAAGTTCGAAATCTAATGAGGACAGCTGGGCATAAAAGGCTGCAGAATAAATTTGCTTAGTATTAGTCAACATACTTTTCATTCCTGTCTTATTAACATTTTTAAAGTAAAACATTTCCGGATTGGTGGTATTGAAACCTGAGAAGTATGGACATTTTTCTTAGAATGTTTTTGAACTACCCTTTGGTGGCGTTGGACAATGTTCCCATTGATTAAAGGTATAAACACTTCTAGGGTTTGCAGATTTGTGCAAATAATGATGACCATAGTGATTATAACAGTACATTAGTGCATAATCTGATGAATCTTCTAAGTATTCATGTTTTGTAAATTTTGCAGACATCTCTAAGTCTGACATCATATTAACAGTCTCAAAGTCCCAATCATCAGAAAATGTGCTGGGTGAAACAAAGTCACTCAAGGAAACCTTGAACTGATGTGGAACCTTCAAGAGCTCTGCAGGGCCAAAGATGTCATAATCAGTTCTGTCCCACGCTATACCCCCAGGAATACGAATGGCTGTGATGTTTACTGATGTCGAGTCTCTTTGTTCACGATGACATGATTTGTGTGGCTTCAGGAGCAAGTTGATGTTCTTAGTTGCTGTGTCCATTTTACTTTATTTTCCATTCATCAGCATCCCCAAAGTAAATACCAGGATTAGCCAAAGTAGGAGAAAAAGTACGCCTAGGACAATCCAAAATTCAACCCATGGTAAAACCAGATAAGTTTTTTCAAGTTGCTGAAAAAGTTCTGTTACTTGTTCTTTAAAGTTTTATTTGCTGGCGTCATTTCAGGCTCACTGGGATCCTCGAAAAACATATCAAAGTTAATGAAATAGCCAGAGGCAGTTCTGTCAATTGTTGGTATTGCATCAGGATTACTCGAAATCGCTGGAGCTTCTGGATCCTTTGTCATATTAGTATAGTCAGATGCTACATCATTGTAGACAGGAGTTTCTTGACAAACTGTGTTTTGGGTCTCAAGAGGCACAAGTTCCATAGCTTTTATTGCTTAGTACTTCTTTTCGCACTGCAGATTCTTCAAAGGTGATGAGTCTCTCAGTTTGAACCTCTTGAGTAGTAGCAAGATTCAATCTGCTGCTACATCTTTGGAGTCCACTGGGCCTACTACTTATTATCGGCACATAATGTGGTTTGACCAGGTCGATGGATAAGAACCTGTTCTCCTTTCTTCCAGCAAGGGGCGGCAGTAACACTGTTCTTGATCCATGCATTGCTAGCACAGGTACTGGGTTTCTGTAAGAAGGCCCAACTTCCTTCTTATCCTATTTCTCTGACTAGATCCCCAATCTTTGGAATCCAGACAGACCTTGCTGGGACGGGTGGTTCTCCTTCAGTGGTCGTTGGCTTCTGTATTGTGTTGCTTTAACTTCGCCTTTTCTCATTTAAGTCCTGCAAAACAGCCAAACGGTCTTTGATATCAAAGGGTTTTTGTTCCACCACTGAAGTGTGATGATCTAGGTCCTGGAGAAGCATTCTAGTACCAAATGAGTAGTTCATATGGAGTGATTCCACCCAGAGAAATTCTTGGCAGATTATTTAAACTACGTTGGACACTTACTAGATGTTTGACCCACCGTCACCCGAGCCTAATACCCTAGCTGTTATAGATTGCTTTATGTCCCGTTTTTTTCTTTCCACTACAGAATTTCCCTGACGATGGAATGGACTCTGTGAGAAGTTGGCCTGATGTATGATGTCTCCAATTCTGGGGGCACCTTGTATCAGGCCAAACAATCCCTTTATGGTGGTGGTTGTAAGTCAACCTTAAAGACAAGCTATCCTAGGGGTAGCATGGACTAAGCAGCCTTCAGGCTAAAATCAAGAGGGCATGTGAAGCCAGCTGTTTTACCATATCCAATCCTGTAATATCAAATGAAAGGACACCACACAAGTTATATAGTATAAAAATATATGTATTTATTACTAGAATAATTCTCTGTACTCTTTATGTTTATAGAAGCACAAGCGTTTAAACAAAAGCACAGTTTTACATATGAAAGTTGCTCGTTTATGGATGAGGCCGGTGGCCACTCAAACCATATATTAAAAAAGTGGTATAAGTATCACTTTACGAACAGTGGTAAGGCCTAAGGCCTTGGGAATCACTGGGACTACTCGGGACTAGCAGTGATGAAGTTGGGAGAGGCCCGCAGGGCTCGGGTGCAGCGCTAAAAGCACACGCATGCACCAATGCAAAGTCAATGGTGCGTAAAAGTTATCGAGTTACAGTTTTAGGAGTCTTCCGACTGGACTAGAATTACCAAACTTTAGACTTAGACACTAGAGGTGTAAACCACTACAGGAGCACCGGCGTTCATGAGTTACCTCACCCACAGGAAGCGGGTGCATAGGTGCCAAAGTGTGTCGGGTTTCGTCGTGTAGTTCTATGGTGCCTGGAGATGAAGATGCTGCAGGCGGCCAGGAGAGAAGAGTCTGGGTGGATCCAAGGGTGGATCGAAGATGTAGAGTACCTGAAAGCAGAGGGGACAGAGTCTGGGTCACTAGCCAGTGACCAGGAAGGAACCAGGAAGGAACCAGGCGATGTCGGGCACAATTAGGTGGTTGTCGAGAAGCTGGTCTCCGCTGCCACGTGGACTCTGGGGCACCAAGGATTTCCTGGAGTGGATCACGAGCTGTCCCCCGAAGGCTCTCGCTGTCGGCAGTGTCGGCTTCCGGATCGGAGTTAACAAGCCTTGGCAAGTGCAACCCACGCAGGATTCGAAGATCGCTTCTTACTCGGACCAGCAAGGTCAGAGAGGTTGCTCCTTTTCAGGGGAGCGAGGGCCAGTCTGGAGCAACCAGACTAGCACTGTAAATTCAAAGGTTCGTCGGTATTGGGGCCGCTAGCCAACGGGCAAGCGACCGGACCAAGGAGTTGAGCAGAAAAATGCAAAAGGGCCCCACGCAGCACTCGGTGAGTGTGGAGGGGAGAACTTCCGTGTAAAAGCTACTCCGGGCTGGGGCTTCTCAAACCCCAATGCACAGCTTCGAGGGTGCCTCGGGAGCTGCACGGTCAGCACTTCGTGGTTTTTCCAAGATGGTCGGCTCCACGCTTCACGTCGCCTCCACGGGTCCCAGATTCGCTGGGACTGTGGATCGGGCTGTTAGAAGTCAGGGAAGCTAGGTCTTGTCGATCTATGTCGCTCGAGTTCCGGCGGGAACTGCAACAAACAAAACGGTGACACGCTGGGTGGTGCCCGTTTGCACAGGGTGGTCACTCCTTGACCTTAAGGGAGATTCTTCAGTGTTCTACGTCGAGTAGGATATCGAAGGGTCTAGAGTTTTGTTTCATAAATTTCAGTCAGGATAATCTGATGTGCATTGGCACAGCTCCTACCTTTATTCCAAATCAAGGGGCTGGATTACCTGCTAGGTCCCTCCTATGGGTGGGACCCAGGAAGGGGGTGGTTACACCCCTTTCCCTTTGTCCAGTTTTGCGCCAGAGCTGGGGCTGGAGTGCCCCAGAACCGGTTTGACTGGATTTTGCATGGGACACCTTGTGTGCCCCAGGCAGTGTCTAGTTTCTTTCAACCCTCCCTGCTCCAATCCACTATCTCCTGTCTGGGTGGTGCAGCACCTCCCTGTGACAGGAAACCTTTTGTCCAGGCCTCCCCTGCCAAGTTTCGGTCAGCGGCAGGAGGCCAGACTTGTGTCGGGGCAGCAGCATCCATTTTTTGATGCTGAGGCTCTGGTTAGGATTAACCGCGTTTTAAGTAAAGTAACATGTCTTCTCCCTCTAGAAGGGTGGAATGCTACCCCGTCGCCAGAACTGGCGAGAGGGTTTTATTCCAAAGTGTATGACATCGTACACGACATGTTTTGATAAAGCCAAACCAAAGTTAGCAATAACCGCGAGGATTATAATGCACTTAAGAGTATAGAGTATAATTCTTTATTGATTGGTTAAAAAAAACATTTACAATTTACGAAATGACAAAGATTAATAAAAATGACTGTAATAAAAGCTTTAAAACAATTATTTTGAAATAGTTTAAAATTCGAGGACCAATGAGATCTGATAATGTTCTGATACAGTACATAGATTCAGGTTTCTTATGGTCTCTGTTTTGGAGGTTGTAACTCTTTAACTCGACCACTCTGCTATGCTGGGAAGACATTTAGGTTGGAGAGTGGCTTTGAGGAGTTTTAACGCTTTATGGACAAATTTCGCAAGCCCAATATTTAACTTGAGAGTTAAGAGTATATGGTATGGCAATATCCTGGAACAGCAGTAAGGAAATGGTTCCGACCTCTGCAGACAGGCTCAGCTCGTGCTAGAGCACCATCTCACATAAAACCAAGCACTCTGCCTCCAGGATTGTTAAGGCCTGCCATAGGAGTGACTGATAGGTATCTATGTGTCCAGATATAGGTTTAGATACAGGTATACTATATCTAAGCAAGGGTTGATTACACGACCTTGCCCCAGCTGAGTGATCAGCCAGTTGTGTCTGTTTGGATGGCCAGCCAGACGTGGCAAAAGATATGCTGCAGCCCCTGGTAGGCCTTGGATGCACCTGTGCCCTGGGTACCTATAGTACAATGTACAGGGGCTCATAAGGTGACCCAATACCAATTAGTTATGCAGATAGGGTACATGGAGTCCATTTTAAAGAGAGAGCAGATAGCCTGGACCCCTGATTAGCAGGGTCCCAGGCCCACTAAGTCGAAAACCAGCTAAACACTAGGCAAAAAATCTGGGGTATCCATAGTCAGGTATCCACCCTCCTACATAACCCCCCCCCCCCAAACGAAAGGAGATAAGGCTATCCTTGACCAGGTAAGCCTATATTTCCCGAGTGGCCACATGAGGAGGAACCTGCACTGGCATGGTTACCCACTGTGTCATGGTCCACCAAGTAATTCCTCACCCTAGAGGTATCAGAGGGTTCGAGGCATGTGGGCTGCTAAATTCATATCTGTGCATAGATTGCCGCCTAGTGTTGGGTCCGGATGATTGCACATTGTTGTCCTGGAAGAGTCTTCGGAGTATCACGAGATAGGTGGCTCCTCCCCTGGACTACAGTGCGCATGGGCATCGACTCCATCCCCAGATTGTTTTTTTCCGCCATTGGGTTCGGATGTGATTTCGACGTCTCCTGTTCGGAATCGATACAACAACTTTATTAAGGCCAAAAGGCTTTACTCACTCGTCGGTATTGTTTGCGTTCGGTCTCGTGTTCATTCCTACTCTTTGAGTGGGATTTCGTGTGAGTCGGTGACTCTTCGATCATCGAGGCCCTGTCGACGCAGCAAGACCCCGGCGTTGATAAGATGGAACGGAGTCCGTTCAAGTACTGCCCCGTGTGTGGTTCGAAGTACCCACACATCGACGTGCACCCAGTGTGCAACAAGTGCCTGTCGCCGGACCATGACAAGGCCAACTGTATGGCCTGTTCGAGATTCCGGTCGAAGAAGACCATCAAGCTTCGGCGCGTGGCGCGCCTTGAGGCCCAGCGATCGGCTCCGGCGCCAGCGGACATCTTCGGCGACCCCGAGGCAGATGAGCAGGAGCTTCACCTGCAGATTTCGCCGGCATCGGCGGAGGTCGAGACCGACTACGGAGAAGCGGTCGAGGACCACGACCTCGAGGAAGACATCGAGGAGGTAGGGGACGACGGAGAACCTTTTTGGGGCCATGGAAGATAGCTCGGAGGATGAGCTATGCCCCGTCCCGACTTTCACAACGGCTCAGGTCACGGGATCGCCACAAGGCCTTACCCACGACCATACGCCTCGATCCTCCGCCCCGCCTATCGGCCCGGCTATGGACACCTCTGCGGAGCTGCCATTGCAGAAAGCGAAACCGAAACTGAAACCTTCGGGTTCGACCAAAACCAAGATGGACGCCACTCCATCGACACCGAAGACGTCTGCTACGTCATCGACGCCGTCATCCTCGAAGGCGTCTGCTACGTCATCGACGCCATCTTCTTCGGATACCTCAAGGCCGAAAAAGACTGTTGATGCGGCTAAGGTTCCTAAAGTGGTTGAGCAGCAGAGCTCAAAGAAGGCCTCGGTGCCGCCTAAAGTCAAGCCCACCACGTCGGCCGACAAACCGGTCGGCGAAGCCAAGAAGGGCGCCGTGCCGAAGCCAGGTGTCCCGGCACCAAAAGGAAAGTCGGTCGATCAGAAAACATCGACAGCGACGCATGGGGCCGTAGGCGGCGGGAGCTCGGCCGACGGCGCATCGGCAGCTCCAGCGCCTAAAAAGGCGTCATCCTCGCTCCAATCTTCCCCAGAGGGTGGATCAAAATCGACAGTCGGATCGACGAAGCCGTCCGCTTCCTTTACGAAGCAGGTACAAGACTCCCTCAAACGGATTCGAGACAAAGAATCCACGTCGGGCCCGAAGACGCCCTCGGAGACCACTCCGGTTGTACCAAAGAAGTAAGCCTCGATGCCGCTTCACTTTACCTTGCCACCGAAGGTGGTGCCAAAGGCTTTTGCGCCTCGATCGGTGCCCAGGAACTCGGTCGAAGAGCAGCATACTCAACCAAGTGGCGGTTCGGATCGTCAGCCCTTGTTGGATGACGAGTCGGAACACTTTATCGATGCTGACACTGGGAAACTAACCCTCAAGAAGAGAAAGATTACTTCACAGCCTCTGGAGCCGTTTGTAATCCCTCTAAAGAAGAAGAAGCCACTCCCAGGGTCCCCTCAACTGGTGGAGCCTATTTACCAGCCAACCAGAAGTCCAACACCGTCACCCACTTGTTCAGATAGTGGCGAGGGCGAACAGGATGAACAGTATACCTTCCCTGACAACGCTGACCCTGATGAACAACAGGACTCATGGTTGCCCGCAGGGGATCAGGGGGACCACCAGCCTATATCTGACCCGCAAGGCTACGGGCCTAAAACTTCTCCAATGGAGGATTCAACAGCATTCAATGCCTTAATCGAAAGGGCAGCTGCAAACCACAATGTAGAGATGCATGCTGACCCGGTAGAGGTGGACTTTCTATTCGACACTTTCTCTACTGCCGAAAAGACTGTGAAAACACTTCCTATGCTTAAAGGAATGATGAAACATGCCACTGACATTTTCAAAGACACTACTAGGGCACGAGTGATGAACCCTAGAATTGAGAAAAAGTACAGACCGGCACCTGGGGACCCAACTTTCATTCGGGGCCAGTTGCCTCTGGACTCTTTAGTGGTCTCTAATGCACGCAAAAGGGCGAACTCGCAGTCAACGGGTGAAGCTCCTCCCCCGGACAGAGAGTCTAAAGTGCTGGAGGCGTCAGTGAAAAGGGTGGCAGCGCAGGCAGCCAACATATGGCGCATCTCAAACACACAAGCTCTGTTGGCCAGATACGACAGGGCACACTACGATACATTAGAGCAGCTTCTACAACACCTCCCTGATGAGTTTAAAGAGGGTGCGGAGATGCTCATCCAAGAGGGCAAGCTCATCTCCGACGCTGCGATAAAGTGTGCGCTAGACGTTGTGGATACGGCAGCAAGAGCCATCAACACTAGTGTGATGCTAAGACGCCAGGCATGGCTCCGTATCTCAGGGTTTAAGCCAGAAATACAAACGACTATTCTCAATCAGCCTGTTAATCCAGACAGACTGTTTGGCCCGGAGGTGGACACCACACTTGAAAAAATTAAGAAAGACACTGAGACTGCGAAATCTATGGGTGCACTCCAGTCTCAGCAATTTCGGGGAAGCACTTTTCGTCGTTCAGGCAATCGAGGTGTTACCAGAGGACACGTGGCACAGCAGGCGCAATTTACTAAGGGTGGTGCGCAATCCTCATACACTAAGCAGAGTAGAGGTGGTTACAGAGGAAACAACACCAAGGGCAGAGGCAGGGGCAACAACAGTTCCCGCTCCTCTGCCGCCAACAAACAGTGACTCCCTGTCACTGCCCCCGACCATCTAACACCTGTCGGGGGCGACTCCAACGGTTCCTGCCTGCCTGGAAGTCCATCACCACGGACAGGTGGGTAAGAAAACTTATCCAGTTCGGTTATTGTCTGGAGCTAACGTCCACTCCACCCACCATTCCCCCAAGGCACCGTCCTATGTCAGCAGAGCACTTGCACTTATTGCAGCAGGAAGTTCTTGCGATGCTGCAAAAAGGCGCCATAGAGCTCGTGCCAGTAGAAGAACAGGGCACAGGTGTTTATTCCCTGTACTTCTTAATACCAAAGAAGGACGGCTCACTCAGACCCATCTGGTACCTACGCCCGCTCAACATGTATATTCTTTCAGAACACTTCCACATGTTGACGTTGCAGCAAGTCCTTCCACTGTTAAAAGAGGGAGACTTCCTCGCAACCTTGGATCTCAAAGACGCTTACTTTCACATACCACTCCATCCATCCCACAGAAAGTACCTCAGGTTCACCATTCAAAACAGGCATTACCAGTTCAAGGTGCTGCCCTTCGGTGTGACCACTGCCCCCAGAGTGTTCACGAAGTGTCTGGCGACCGTGGCGGCGCACCTCAGGAAGCAGAACATACATGTCTACCCCTACCTAGACGACTGGCTGGTTCAGGCCAAGTCGGCTCAGCAGTGCGCCGCGGACATGTCCAGCACTATTCACATTCTTCACAGTCTGGGGTTTTCGCTCAACTATCCGAAGTCGCACCTTCAACCTGCCCATGTGAGGCAGTACTTGGGCGCGACAATCAATACTCTAACTGCTACGGCTCAGCCAAATCCAGCGAGGATCACCAGTATCCAGTCGCTCATTCAGAAGTTCAGACCGCAACACTCACTCCCAGCGAGAGTGTTTATGCAGTTGATAGGCATGATGGCCTCCTGCATCTTTATAGTCCCGCACGCGAGGTTACATATGCGTCCTCTCCAGGAGTGCTTGGCGCACCAGTGGACTCAGGCTCAAGGACAGTTGAAAGACCTAGTGTTGGTAACCGGTCGGGCATACAACTCTCTGCATTGGTGGACTCCACACAACCTTTGCAAGGGCCGACTGTTCCAAGAGCCTGTGCCACAAATTATCCTGACAACGGACGCGTCTCTCCAGGGATGGGGAGCGCATGTCCTCCATTACACTGTGCAGGGACTATGGTCGATACAACAGAAGAGGATGCACATCAACTACTTGGAGCTGATGGCGATCTTCATGGCACTGAAGTCATTCAAAGTACATCTGTGCAACAAGGTCGTGTTGATCCGAACGGACAACATGACGGCGATGTATTATATCCAGAAGCAGGGAGGAACACACTCTCCACAGCTGTCTCATCTGGCTCAGAGCATGTGGAAGTGGGCCATTCAGAGGAACATCTTCCTCATGGCAGAACACCTCCCAGGCCAGGACAATCAGATGGCCGATCTGCTCAGCAGGTACAGCCACCAACTGCATGAGTGGGAGATACATCCATCAGTACTCCACCCGTACTTCCAGCAGTGGGGTCATCCAGAGATAGACCTGTTTGCCACAAAAGAGAACGCAAAATGCCCAAGCTTCGCCGCCAGGTTCCCACACCCTCAATCGCAGGGCAATGCGATATGGATGAACTGGTCAGGCAAATTTGCGTACGCTTTTCCCCCAACACCTCTCATACCGCTGGTGGCAAGGAAGCTGCTGCAACACTTGATGACACTCATCCTGGTTGCTCCAACGTGGGCACGCCAACCATGGTACACCACATTCATGGAGCTCTCCGTGGTACCGCATCAAAGACTACGCCTCACACCCAGGCTCTTGACGCAGAACCATGGCGACATTCAGCACCCGGATCCGCAACAGCTCAACCTGGCGATCTGGCTCCTGAAGTCCTAGAATTTGGCTACCTTGATTTGCCCCCGGAATGCATGGACATTATCCGGGAGGCAAGAAGGCCCACTACCAGAGCTTGCTATGCAGCTAAATGGAAGAGGTTTGTCATTTACTGTACAAACCATCATATCAACCCGCTAGATGCATCCATTCCTAATATCATCTGCTATTTGTTACATCTTTACAAATGTAATCTGGCGTATGCTTCCATTCGGATACACTTATCCGCCATAGCGGCTTATCTCCAGAACAGGCAGCACCTCTCTGTGTTTAGGGTGCCTGCCATTAAGGCTTTCCTTGAAGGGCTGAAACGAGTCATCCCCCCCAGGACCCCACCAGCTCCTGTGTGGAACCTCAATGTGGTCCTCACCAGATTAATGGGACCACCGTTTGAGCCCCTGCATTCCTGTGAAATTCAATTCCTCACGTGGAAAGTAGCCTTTCTCATTGCCATCACGTCTCTACGACGTGCCAGTGAGCTACAGGCGCTCACAATACAAGAGCCATTCATTCAGATTCATCATAATAGGGTGGTGCTGCGCACTAATCCTAAGTTTCTCCCTAAAGTGGTGTCACGGTTTCATGTTAAACAAACCATTGAACTGCCCACATTCTTTCAGAACCCCGAAACGGTGGCAGAAAGAATGCTTCACACGCTTGATGTCAAACGAGCGTTAATGTACTACATTGACAGGACCAAACACTTTAGGAAAACACAACAATTGTTTGTTGCCTTTTCAGCCCAGCACAAAGGCAACCCCATTTCCAAAGCTGGAATAGCCAGGTGGATCGTTAAGTGTATCCAGATTTGCTACCATAAGGCTAAGCGCACCTTAACGGTCCCCCCAAGGGCCCAATCAACACGCAAGTTGGGGGCCTCCATGGCTTTCCTGGGTAATATTCCTTTGGAAGATATTTGTAGAGCAGCCACGTGGATTACTCCACACACCTTTACTAAACACTACTGTGTAGATGTGCATTCCAAACAGCAGGCAGCTGTAGGTCAGGCTGTTCTTAAAACTATTTTTCAAACTTCTGCAGCTGGCACGGGCGGCCGCCGTTAATGGAGGGACTGCTATGTATTCTATGCACAGATATGAATTTAGCAGCCCACATGCCTCGAACTGAATATGCTACTTACCAGTATGCATCTGTTCTTGGCATGTAGGGCTGCTAACATTCATATCGCCCGCCCTCCTCCCCGGCGCCCGTAGCGGCTGCAGGTAATTTCTTGCATTCACACATTAGCATGGACATCATTTACACTATTTCACTCCAACACAAAACAATCTGGGGATGGAGTCGATGCCCATGCGCACTGTAGTCCAGGGGATGAGCCACCTATCTCTTGATACTTCGAAGACTCTTCCAGGACAACAATGTGCAATCATCCAGACCCAACACTAGGCGGCGATCTATGCACAGATATGAATGTTAGCAGCCCTACATGCCAAGAACAGATGCATACTGGTAAGTAGCATATTCAGTCTCCACCATGGGGAATTACTACCTGTGGTGTGTTTTGGCAAAGTAAAAGGCTGGTGTTGAGATGGAGTACTGAAGTGAGGCTCCACTAATGTAGGGCTCAGCTTCCTCCAATCATCTTCCACCATGTGTGCCTTTCTTTCCTTGACTGAGTTGCACTGTGCTCTCAGGGTCAACCTCTGGCTGCCTACAGCTGGAGGCTGGGTCCCTTTTGTTGGCTTAATGGAGGGACAGGTCAGGTTTGGGGCCTTGGGGTCCCAGGTTTGGCTGTGCCCAACAGTGTCCATATGGGGGAGGTCCCTAACTAGTTGTAAGGAGGATCCCTCAGGAGTTTTTAAAGTTTTCACCTGGCTAGGGCTGCTAGCTTTGGTCCCCCTAATCTGCTGATGGGGGTGTTTTATTGTACAGGGGGCCCTTTGGGTCTCACTGACCACCTTGGCCTCTGCAGCCCTGGGCTGGCTAAGGCAAGGTAGAGTGAGGCAGGCCACCTGCTCCAGACTGGGTTCTACCTTGGAAGGGTCCACTGACATCAGGGGCTCTGCCAGGCTAGGCCTGACTACCTCTGGGGCAGTTTCTTCACAAGGGGTAAGATCAGTTCCCTGAGGAGGCTGATCCTTTCCTAATGTCTGGTGGGAGGGAGATTTCTCTTCCTCCTCAATGCTCTCTGTCTGAGTGGAGTGATCCATAGTTTCAGGCTTCACAACACATGAATCTGTTTGAGTTTGGGCTGTGGCCATCACAGCCCCACCAACCTTTTCAGGAAGGGACTCAGTTTGGGTATGGGATGTTACCATCACAGCCCTGTTAATCTGTCTAGGAAGGGAGTCTGCTGAAGATGGGGCTGAGACTTGCACAGCCCTACCAACCTTTTCAGGAAGGACATCTTGGATTGGGGCTGTGGCCATCACAGCCCCACTAACCTTTCCATGGAGATTTACCATTTTAGAATGGGTTTCTTGTTCAACCGCAGCCCAGGCTGAGATTTCCAAATCATTCCCTAGTAGAAAATCTACAGGCAAGTTTGTTGAAGCTGCCACTCTCTTTGGGCCAGTGACACCTCCCCAGCTGAGATTTACTACTGCCATGGGATGATTGGTCTGCACTCCATCAATATTGGTCACCTGGTATGTGGCACTAGGTAAAAGTTGCCTTGAGGGGACTAGATTCTCAGTCACCATAATGATGCTAGCCCCTGTGTCTCTATAGGCCTCAACTTTCTGACCATTGATGTGGGGCTCCTGTCTGTACTTGCTCAAAGTGTTTGGGCAAGCAGTGAAGTTGGCAATCCCCATGCCATTTTCACAGACAAGAGTAGCTGTAGTAGGGGACCTGGTTAGACCAGAGCCCACCTGAGCTCCAAAAGTAAACCCTGACAAATTCTTGAGGGTGCTCCCACCACCTGGGGGATTACTACTAGTAGTAACAGGAGGTGTTGGAGTGTTACTTGGTGGAATATTTTCTTTATTGCTATTCTTTGGACAACAGCTATCTGTTTTCCAATGGCCAGTCTGCTTACAGGCATAGCAGTAAGGTTTCTTCTGGGTAGAGGAAGTGTTTTGGGACCCACCCCCATCCTTGGAGTTTTGGGGCCCTGGGGAAGTCTTGTCTTTAGATTTATCCCCACCTTTCTCTTGAGCCTTGGAATTATCCTTTGTTTGGTCATTACCCTGATTCTTAAGCCTAATCCTGGTTCTGACCCATTTGTCTGCCCTCTTACCCAATTCTTGTGGAGAGGCCAGATCTGAGTCCACCAGGTGCTGGTGCAAAAGCTGGTTTTGGCAATTACTAAGGATCTGCTTGCTCATAACCAAATTATACAATCCTGTATAGTCATGTACTTTGCTGCCAAGTAGCCAACCTTCGAGATCCTTTGTAGCACAATCTACAAAATCAGTCCAGTCCTGAGTCTGAGCTTTTTGGGTATCTCTGAACAACAACCTGTATTGCTCAGTGGTTAGGCCAAACCCATCAATAAGAGCACTCTTCAGGACAATGTAGTTTTTAGCATCCTCAGGTCTAACACTGAGGAGCTTATCTCTCCCTTTCTCAGAAAAGGAGTACCATAAGATTGCAGCCCACTGTTCTTGAGGAACCTGCTGTACCATGCAGGCTCTCTCCAGAGCAGTCATCCATTTGTGGATGTCATCCCCTTCCTTGTAGGTGGGCACAATCTTGGTCAGGTTTCTATTGTCATAGGACCTGTCTTTCTCTTTAGGAATAATGCTGCCACCAGTGGGTCTCCCCACACAGTCTTTGTTTCCTTGCTAAAGCAAGTTTAGCTTGGGCCAGGGCTATCTCTTCCCTCTCTATCTGGAGTTTGACAGCTCTCATCCTGGCCATGTGCTCTTTTCTCTGGGGGGGAAGTCATTCCCCTTTGAGATTCCCTTGAGGCACTAGAAAGGTGAGATTCCCTGGAACGAGATCTCTCTCTTCTATTGCCTGGGAGAATTATGTTATGGGACCTGGGGAGGTGCTGGCCCTCTCCATTCCCATGTAGGTCCAAGTTGGCTTGGTTAAGCCTTCCAACTGGTACCTGGATATCCCCTTGATCCTGATCTGACTCTTCACCTTCTGATTCAGGGTCCACCTCCTCATCTACTACCTCTGGGGTGGTGTTCTCAGTATCCGGGGGGTTCACTCCTTCTCCTGAACTACCTGAGGGAACTGCACTAGCTTTCTCAAGATCATCCTTCTCTAGGATGGCTATCAGGACAGAAATGGTGGGGTTGTGACCCCTTTTCAGCTTCCTTGCAGTGCACAAGGCAGTCAAGTCCTTGAAGCTGAGTTTGTCATAGCTGGAAGGTGCTTTGGTAAGGTCACCTACCACAGGCAGAGCAATGGGTTGCTCACCTGTGCCAGACATGACTCTAGTGAGGTGTAAGTGATGCACTTACCTACACTAAGTGTTTTCCTACTGTACCTTGCTAGTGAGTTGTAGGCAGGGTGTGCTAAGCCCTTTGATCTACAACTACTAAGTTCAGTAGAACTTAAATATGTAAGCTTTGTTTATATGTACCTATGGTACTTAATGTGATCTTTCAATTTGATAAAAAGATTGCAATGGTAAAACAACAGGAAGCTCAAATCCCAACCGCTGCACACCAATGTGAGAAGCTGGCCTGATGTTTGATGTCTCCAATTCTGGGGGCACCTTGTATCAGTCCAAACAATCCCTTATGGTGGTGGTTGTAAGTCAACCTTAAAAGACAAGCTATCCTAAGGGTAGCATGGACTAAGCAGCCTTCAGGCTAAACTCAAGAGGGCAAGTGAAGCCAGCTGTTTTACCATATGCAATCCTGTAATACCAAATGAAAGGACACCACACGAGTTATATATTATAAAAATATATGTATTTATTACTAGAATAATCCTCTGTACTCTTTAGGAGTATAGAAGCACAAGCGTTTAAACAAAAGCACAGTTTTACATATGAAAGTTGCACGTTTATGGATGAGGCATTTGAGGTATTAAAGAAAGTATTCACTACGGCTCCGGTACTGAGACACCCTCACTTGGAGGCACCATTCATAGTGGAAGCGGATGCATCCGACGTGTCCATAGGCGCTGTTCTTTCCCAAAGGGATAAGGAGACGGGCCGACTGCACCCAGTGGCATACCTGTCCAAGAAACTAGACTCAGCAGATTGCAACTACACCATAGCGGAGAAGGAACTCCTATCCATAAAAAAGGCTTTTCAAGAATGGAGACTGTATCTGTTGGGAGCCAGTCATCCGGTCACGGTATATACCGATCACCGTAATCTGCAATACATGCAGTCGGCACGTCATCTCACCCAGCGACAGATGAGGTGGACTCTCTTCTTTGCGGAATATGATTTCCGCATTACGTTCCGACCCGGAGTAGACAATCGCAAGGCAGACGCCTTGTCTCGACAGGAAAGCACCGAGGACCAGGAACGTCATGCACCTATGGCTATCATTCCAAAGGAAAAAGTGATATGCATGGTGACCGCTGAAGAGTTCCTGAGAGAGATCCACAAGAGCCATTCACAAGAATGATGGGCGATCTGGGCTGGGAGGTTGGAAGGACGAACAGTAAGGGACGGACTTCTATTCTTTAAGGACAAGCTATTTTTGCCTACCCAGGTGCTAAAAAAGAAGGCGTTTCGTTGGTGTCACCATTCCCCCTTAGCTAGTCATCCGGGGATACAGAAAACCACAGAGCTGTTACAGAGACACTTTTGGTGGAGGTCCATGACTGTCCAGGCCAAGAAATGGGTGTTGGAGTGTGAGACTTGTGCTAGAGGGAAATCGGACCACACTAAAGCCAGAGGGAAACTCATGCCTATGCCCACTCCGCCTTATCCGTGGCACACCATCAGTCTCAACTTCATCACGGGGCTGCCCACAGAAATGGGCAAGTCAGAGGTGCTGGTAGTGGTCGACAGCCTGACCAAGATGGGTCACTTTGTGCCTTGTAGAAACCTACCCACTGCTGGTCAGACAGCCCAGTTGTTGTTGAGCAAAGTAGTTCGTCTTCATGGACTGCCAACGGTGATAGTATCAGACAGAGGCCCACAGTTCGTGGCTAGCTTCTGGAAAACATGGTGCAAGGCACCACAGACCGAGGCGGCGGTGTCCACTTCGTTTCACCCTCAAACGGATGGGCAAACAGAGAGGCTCAACCAGACGCTAAAGAAGTACTTAAGATGTTACTCAGAGGATGCCAGAGAATCCTGGGTCTCATTTCTGTGGTTGGCCGAGCTCTCATACAATAACGCGGTACATAGTTCCATTGGTGTCTCTCCGTTTATGGCCAACTTTGGGTATGCAGCAAAGATCCTTCCAGTGGCCGTCCCGGCGGTGGTGGGGGATCAACCGACGGCCCAGGCCCGCATTGAAGCTCTGTTGCAAGTGCATTAAAAACTAACAGGACACCTGCAGAAGGCAAAGCAGGACTACAAAAAATGGGGGGATTGACTGAGGGTGGAAGGGCATGATTACAAGGTGGGAGAGCGAGTATGGCTGTCCACGAAAAACATCCGGTTCAAGCTCCAGAGCGTATTTCATCCTCGGTTTATTGGTCCATAGGAAGTGGTGAGGAAACTCAACCCGGTGGCTTACAAACTCTGCTTGCCGGGGAGCCTGAGAATACACCCGGTGTTCCACTGCAGCTTGTTGAAGCCGGCAGGACCAGCGAAGAGGAGGGCTCCTCCTCCGATTCTCACGAATGATGGTGTGGAGTACGAGGTGAGGAGGATTCTGGACTCGCAATACCGACGGGGGCGTTTGTGGTTCCTGGTGTCGTGGATGGGGTATTCTGAGGAGGAAGATTCCTGGGAGCCCAGCAATGATGTGCATGCCCCGTTTGCTGTTCGCTCCTTCTACAAGAGGTTTCCTGGGAAACCGGGCTCTAAGAGGCGCAGGGAAGGGGGCCTACTGTCAAGATCCAGCTGATTGTGCCTGCTGAGAGTAAAGGACTACAAGTCCCAGAAGGCTCAGCGAGGAGGCGCGGTTAAAAAGAACTAACGCGCACTTCCGCGCATGCGTAATACTGTGTTTGTGGGCGGTTCGCTTTGGAGAAAGAAACCAGGACGTCATGAGCTGGCGTTTAATCGTTGTTCTGTGTTTGGGGCGAGGATTCACCCAAAGCGGAACCAGAGCAAGCTGAAGCCCGACTACTGTCAGGTAGGGAGAGAGGAGTCGGTACGCGGCTCCGTCTCTCGAGTCTACCGCATCTTTGTGGAACTGAGTTCTAACATCACAAGGGGACTTCCGTGAAATAACGGAGAATTTCCCAACTGCTCCGCTTCTAGGTAGAGAAGTGCTGGCGGCTGAAGAGCATTTTCCAGACCTCGGAAGGCTGCGCGGGCTTAAAGTAACTGGGGTGCATTGACAACGTTCTTGTATAATACAGCGTGTTGATATCCCCGTGAGGAGGAGCGCTGCTAGTCATTGAGTGTTTCGGATTAGGTAATTGGACAGCGTGTTGATACCCCCGAGAGGAGGAGCACTGAGAAGGCAGAAAAAGGGCGGCGGTTGTTCTATGCCGTGGAAGCCATAAAACGTTTATGCACAGTGGCTTTTGAAGAGGGCTTTGTAAGAATAGTGGTGTAACTACGAGACTTCCTTTCTGGAAATTCTCGATAAACATATCTTCTAATGACTTGATCAGGGGGTTATTGTGGAGAATCTTGTTTTCTGACCTGAGGAGGCAGGGGTTTCTTTCCTCCAGTTGGCGAGGAGATACGAGTTCCATGGTTTGTTTACTTTGCAAGAGGATCTGAATTTGAAGGTACTTAGGGTTTAGTGAGACCTAATGAGAGTAGACGTTTGGGTGTATGTGGTATGTTAATGTTGTCTGCTTATGTATTACAGATCCTTTGTCCCTGCAGTCCCTTCCCGTCCTATATCCCCTGCCTGATCTGACTAGAACTCAGTGTCTTTCAGTCTGAGTTCGGAACGATCTGGAAGCGGAACCATTATAGCATCATCCTGACCCTGAGGAGTTTGAGGAACCTGACACTATGTACAGGAATTGTAAATGTACAGGAATTTATATAGCGCAAATCACCGAGCGGTTTCTAAGCGCTTGCTTAGGGAACCCGTCCTGGTATTCCCCTGTGAGATAACCCCGGAAGGGTATCCGCAAGGTGAAAGCCAGGCATCCCGCCGCGAGGGGCCGTTGTGGAGATTAAGCAAGCTATTGCCCAGAGTCGCAGAGTGTGAACCCGTGAATCGAGTAGGCACCGGAGCGAGAATTGTCGAGTCCATGGACATTTTAGGACTCAAGACCCCGCCGAGCCGGGAATTGAACCCTGGTCACTGGCTGACCTCTGCTTCCAGGTCTGCCTCCTCTAACCAGTGAGCCACACTTCTCCACTATATGCATGCGCTGTCAATACTGATGGAATGTGTACTTGTCTAATGCCATATGTTGCTTATGTGCGCACGCATATCCCACTCTCGGACAGTGGCGTTCAAGTCAGCATGGTCCGAAGCCTGTGCCTCCGCCAATGCCGATTTCTCTACCTCGAGGCCCTGTTGCAATTGCCTACGGACTACACGTCAGCCCCATACCGGCCCCTTGGACCCCGGCTTTCAGTGCCTCCCATTTTGTGGCTCTATTGGTGCTTGCCCCCTCGCAATTAATTGTCATATAGTCAGTCAGGATATGTTCTCCTTTTCTAACCGGATCTTCTAAGCTATCTGACGGCATTTGCCATGTACTATGAAGGTGGGCAGAGGGGCCACAGCGGACAATGCAGCTAATTGGGGAGTGATCAGAGAGGAAACGGGCTAAGTGGGTCACTTCAACATTTAGGCCAGCCTCGGTCTCAGAGACTAAAACCCTGTCCGGGCTACTGTATGTGTTACGAAAGGAAGATTGGCAAGTTTACAGCCTCTGAGTCAGGTGTATATCTCGCCATATAGCCCGTATTGCTAGGTTTCTTGGAGTCTCTCAGTCATCCGTGGCTTGGTGCCTTGTCGGGGAGGGTGCCTATCCAGGCCAGGGTCTAGTACACAGTTTAAATCAGTCACCCAGAGAAGCGGGGCATCTAGGTCTGTCGTGAGAGCGTCTTGTATGGACAGACAAAAGTCCGGGTCATCTATGTTTGGTGCGTAGATGTTCAGGATAAACATATCTCGTATGTCTAATTTTGCCCTGCACGTGCGTATCCCTCATACTCAACATATGCTGCATACAATAACTGATAACAAATAATGTAAACTATGCCAAGTTCCCCCACCCCTCCCACAGACAAATGCTTGTGCCAGGGGCGGAGAGGAAACTAAGGCTCTGTGCGCTCCCTCCACTGCAAATTACTTGGAAAGGCCTTTTGGGCATAGCTGAGTACATATCCATTGCTCCAGAAAATGTTTGGTCTAGCCGCGGACATCTTGGCCACCTATTGCTTAAGTGACGCCATCTCTCCTTGTAAGTTCAGTATGTCCCCCTTGGCGAGTGGTCACTTTGTCTGCTACTTTATGTAACCCGGCCCTCAACTGAGGGAAGTGAGAAGCGGTTACAACAAACACAGCCGCCTGGCAAAAAACTGCCCAGTTCAGAATACAACTGGATGGAGCCAAAAATAGACCTAAAAAACTCTTTGAGATCAACCATCTAACCAGTCTTTTTACCAGAACCCTGCTCCGGTATCCCCGCTCCCCAGTGGTGATGGTTTCACAGCTCATTTCTCCGAAAAAAAAAGGAAAATTGAACTGGTGCTATTACCTGCCACCCTATCATTGTCATCTAAAGTCAAAGTCAAAGTCAAAGTCAAATAATTTATATAGCGCGCTACATACCCATAGGGTCTCAAGGCGCTAGAGGAAGGGAGGGGAATTACTTATCGAATTTCCAAGTTTTAAGTTGCTTTCTGAATGCTGGGTGGTTCTGAGTGAGGCGAAGGTGAGTGAGAAGTGAGTTCCAGGTTTTAGCTGCCAGGTAGGAGAAGGATCTTCCTCCCATGGTGGTTTTGTTGATGCGAGGTACGCCAGCAAGGGCTTGGTTGGAGGAGCGTAGTTGACGGGAGGGGGTGTAGAAGGAAAGTCGTGTGTTGAGGCATTCAGGTCCAAGTTCGTAGAGTGCTTTGTGTGCGTGGGTTAGGAGGCGGAATGTTATCCTCTTATTGACGGGGAGCCAGTGGAGGTTTTTCAGGTGACTCGAAATGTGGTCGTTACGAGGGATGTCTAGTATGAGTCTGGCTGATGCGTTCTGGATGCGTTGGAGTTTTTTCTGAAGTTTTGCGGTGGTACCGGCGTATAGGGTGTTACCGTAGTCCAGGCGGCTCGTGACCAGTGCGTGGGTGACCGTTTTTCTAGTTTCGTTGGGGAGCCAGCGAAATGTTGTTTTGAGCATGCGAAGAATGTTGAAGCAAGATGATGTAACGGCGTTGACTTGTCTGTTCATCGAGAGTGAGGAGTCCAGGATGACGCCCAGGTTCCGTGCATGGTCCGTCGGGATGGGTGCTCTTCCAAGGGCCTCTGGCCACCAGGAGTCATCCCAGGCGGAGGGGGAGGTACCTAGGATAAGGACTTCTGTTTTGTCTGAGTTCAGTTTCAGACGGCTGTGCTTCATCCACTCGGCTACTTCTTTCATTCCTTCATGTAGGTTGGTTTTGGCGGTGTTCGGGTCTTTGGTGAGTGAGAGGATCAGTTGAGTGTCATCAGCGTAGGAGATGATGTTGAGGTTGTGTTGGCGTGCGATGGTCGCGAGGGGGCTCATGTATACGTTGAAGAGGGTGGGGCTGAGTGAAGATCCTTGTGGCACGCCGCAAATGACTTCAGTGGCTTCAGACTTGAATGGTGGAAGGCGGACTCTCTGAGTTCTTCCGGTAAGGAAGGAGGTGATCCATTCCAGTGCTTTTCCTTGGATTCCGATGTTTCTGAGGCGTTGTAGGAGGGTGCTATGGCAGACTGTGTCGAAGGCTGTGGAGAGGTCGAGGAGGATGAGGGCGACTGTGTCTCCATTGTCCAGTAGTGTTCGAATGTCGTCTGTTGCTGCGATGAGTGCGGTCTCAGTGCTGTGTTTGGCTCGGAAGCCGGACTGTGAGGAGTCGAGGGATTTGTTGGTTTCGAGGAAGGCGGCGAGCTGGTTGTTGACAGCTTTCTCAATGACTTTGGCCGGGAATGGAAGGAGCGAGATGGGGCAGTAATTTTTGAGTTCGGTGGGGTCAGCTGTGGGTTTTTTCAGAAGGGCGCTGAGTTCGGCGTGTTTTCAGCTTTCCGGGAAGGTGGCGGAGTTGAGGGAGCAGTTGATGACGTCTCAGAGGTGTGGTGCTATGATGGAGTCTGCTTTGTTGAAGATATGGTGAGGGCATGGGTCTGTAGGGGATCCTGAGTGAATGGAGTTCATCAAGCGGATGGTGTCCTCAGTGGAGATTGGGTTCCATTCATTAAGGATGTTCAAGGGGGGTGAGGGTACGGCAGAAGGTTGAGAGGGTAGGTCTCCAGGTTGGTTGTCGAAGCTGTTGTGGATGTCTGCGATTTTGTTGTGGAAGAACGAGGCTAGGGAGTCGCAAAGGGTTTGGGAGGGGGTGATGTCGTTGGAGTTGGCTGAGGGGTTGGTAAATTCTTTGACGATGGTGAATAATTCCTTGCTGTTGTGAGCGTTGTTGTCTAGTCGGTCTTTAAGTGCAGCTTTCTTGGCAGTCCGGATCAGTTGGTGGTGTGTGCGGGTAGCGTTTTTGAAGGCGTCCTTGGTGCTGGTGTTTGGGTCTTTTTTCCAGGACTTTTCAAGGGAGCGACAGAGTTTCTTGGATTTCTTAAGATCATCGTTGAACCAGGAAGCGTTTTTGCTGCCTAGTTTGAGTTGCCGTTTTTTCAAAGGTGCTAGGTTGTCGGCGCTGTTGGTTAGCCATTGATTGAGGTTAGTGGCTGCTTGGTTGGGGTTCGAAGAGTGGGTAGGGGGGTTTTGAAGAAGCGATGAGGAGATCTGGTCGATGGTGATTTTGTTCCAGTTTCTACGCAGAGTAGGTTGAGAATGAAGGAGATATGCTTGCTAGAAGTGAAGATGGGGTCGAGTGTGTGACCTGCGTAGTGGGTGGGGGTGTTAACAAGTTGTTTGAGTCCAAGGTTGGCGAGATTGTCCAGTAGGGTGGAGGCGTTGCTGTCGTTGCTCTTTTCCAGGTGAAAATTGAGGTCTCCCAGTAGAATGTAGTCCTCGGAGGGGAGGGCGTGTGGGGAGATAAAGTCAATGATGTCATCACTGAATTGTGCTCGGGGGCCAGGTGGCCTGTAGAGGAGGGTGCCTCTGAGTGTGGTCTTGGGGTCTGTGTGGATCTGGAAGTGAAGATGTTCGGCGCTAGCGAGGTTGACGTCAGAGCTGGTTGAGATGCGGATGGAATTCTTATGGACGATGGCAATGCCTCCTCCTGTTTGCTTGATGCGGTCCTTTCGGATGATCTTGTAGCCTTCCGGGATGGCAATGGTGATGTCTGGGGCTGAGGAGGCGTTCCTCCATGTTTCAGTTAGGAAGGCGACGTCCGGAGAGATGGTGTCTAGTAGATTCCAGAGGTCGATGGCGTGTCTGTGGACTGAGCGGGTGTTGAGCAGGATGCATTTTAGGTGGTTGGTGTCGGATCTCTGTTTGGTGTTAGTGGAAGAGGAGTTGGTCTTGGTGCAGTCATACTTCCAGGAGTTGCATGAGAATGGTCCATGGGTGTGTCCGGGAGCGACTTGGGTGCAGGTGGAGATTCGGCCTGGGTTAAGGGCTAAAAGGGTGGATGCGTCGTATGTAATGCGGGTGGGGTGGGTGGGGCGAGGGCCAGGGGGTCTGGCGCTGGGCGCGGTCCAGGCGCAGACGGGCGTAGACGGGCTTACCTTTGGCGCACCTTCGGCGCGACCGCTGCGCGTGACCGCTGCGCGCAAATGCATCTGTCATATATGGATAGTGGAGGGGGAGGGGCGAGGGAGGAGCAGCTGGGAGGCGGGTGCGTGGTGTAGGGGGCGGACTCCGGCCACAACAACAACAACACAAGTAATGGCGGCTCAAAGGGAATAGCAGACCGGGTTGGGGAGATAGAGTTAATTAATTATTCTGTGGTGGGTAGCGGGGCGCAGAACAGTCAAGCAGACAAACAAAGCGCAATTTCTATCGAGCAAAGGCACTGTAAATCAATGTTTCAATCAATGCAGGTACTGTAGCAGCGCTAACGATACCCAGCAAATTCTATCGAGCAAATTCTATCAATCAATGCAGGCACTGTAGCAGCGCTAACGATACCCAGCCAGCGTGTTCAGGAAAGAGCAGGGCAGGAGGGAGCGACCGTATCCAACAGAGTCAGGACAGGATCAGCGTCACCCACAGGATCAGGTGAGGTAGTAGAACCCACGACAATATACTCACCTTGGTTGGTACAAAAACAAACCCCTCTTGGAGCTGTTTTCTCCTACCAGACGGCAATGAGCTACTGCACAACATGGTATCCATCAAACCATACAATCATTTTGGTGATCCCTTACCCGCCAAGCTCTATAAAGATTTCAGCTCAGCCATTCTCCCTATCTGGTCCAGGATCATTAATGAATCCCTCTTACAGGGAAAGATTCCGGACTGCCTAAAAGTTGGGCAAGTAACTACCATTCCTAAGAAGCCTACCGCAGATCCAAACAACTTTTGACCTATTACCAGCAGTATGACCATAGCTAAATTGCTTGAAAAATGCATACATTCACAACTCTGCAAACACATTCAGAAATATCAACTCCTTGACCCTCATAAGCGAGGATTCAGATCAAGGCACAGTACTGAAACGGTACTAACGCACATTGTTGATGACTTCGTGAGAGCCCTTGACCAAAGTGTACCTTGTCTCCTGATCCTACTGGACTTTTCCTCAGCATTCGATACCATCAAACATGAAAACCTGATTGATCTCCTTCAATATAGGATAATACTCTCAGGACCGGTCCTAAACTGGTTTGCCTCCTTCCTGCACAACCGCATGCAAAGGATCAAAGTTAATCATGCCCTCGCTTCCAGTACCCCAAGGTTCTGCCCTCTCGCCCATTCTCTTCAACCTCTTTATGGAACCTCTTGTGGCCATTCTGAACCGAGCGAACATTCAATACCACACGTATGCGGATGACACGCAATTATACCTGAAGATCTCTTTGCAAGAGAACATAAAAACATTAAATGCTACACTTACCCAAACTCATCAATGGATAGCTCAGAACCATCTCCTACTAAATACACTCAAAACAGAATTTCTTTTGATCACCCCACCTAATCACTCGGCTCCTACCCTTGACTGGATTAAACACCTAACTGCTGTAAACTGCACACCTCATGTTGTGGACTCTGCCAAATCACTAGGTATCACCTTGGATAAACACTTAAACATGCAAGCACACATTAGTGCTACTACTAGGGGAGCCAATTACCAACTCAACACACTAAAGAAAATCAAACCTTTCCTCCCTCCCGAAGATCTCTGATTATCCCTAGGTTGGAATATGGGCATGGTGACCCTCGCTGGACTACCCAAAGCTAGCTTGGCCCCACTCAGAGCTACCTTGAACGCATGGGCTACACTTATAACGGGCTCGAGAAAATATGATCACATATCCCCTGACCTGCTGCAACTAAATTGGCTATCTATTGAAGCTAGAATCTGACTTAAGATAGCTTGTCTGACTCATAAAGCCATACAATACAATACCCCGTACTACCTAGTAAATAAGCTTGAGCTATCAGGCTCCAGTTTATAACCAGTGTCCATTTTTTCACCCTCTGAGACTAATGAACGCCACTATCCTTTAATACTGAGACGGTAACCTTGTGCTGCCGATTATTTTTATTCACATTGTTCTATGTCATTTATTTGCACTGTAAGATATTAGCACTTGTACACAGACTGCACCAATTTTAAATTATAGGTAAACCTGCAGGTTCCAGTCTGCTTCAGCACATATATTTTTATTATCTATTCTCTCATTTCTTTTTCTTGTTCTACAGCAAGTAACGAGTCAACAGTTTGAACTTCGCAAAGGTTGAGTCTGCTAGTAGTTCCATCTTACGTGGGTGGGGAGAGGATGCCAATGATGAAGCATGACACTATAATGTGTGTGAGGCATCCTCTTCCACTAAAGATGGCCTCCTTGGTTTGAAGGGTCTTATGTAACCTGTAGTAGGTAGCATCTGAACCAATCATTAGGTCCACACTCATTGTTTTGGTAAGGCAACCCACTTCATTTGGAGCTTAGACCCTACCAGAAAAAAACTTTGAGATAAAGATTTTTTATCATTGCAGCCTAATATTTTGACTATCAACTCCCAACATTCCATGAAGGCTCCACATTCTAATTAAAATCGGAAATATTTAACCTGCTGTTCTGTCAACTTACGATGGTACTGGGAGCGACGCTGGTATGGAGAGTCACCCATTCTCTCAAAAGAAGTATAACAACAATCAACTCTGCTTCATAGGACCTTTATCTGATCACTAATTGAATCATTGGCTGTGTTGTGATATAATTTAGGTTGTGGAGTCACCATGTCTGGTCCTGTGAGCACCCAAAAACATGCTCTGTAGGTGGTGCACGGAAAAGGTGCTGATTTGTTTTCAAAGGGTATTTCATTAAAAAAAACTGGACTGCATAATGAACAGCATGATATTCTATGACATACTTGTTAAAATTAACACTTACTTCATTTTAAAGTCACTGAAATGCACTTAAGTAGGCATTAGCTTAAGCTTGGCTAAGTACATACCAGACATTAAATTAGCTTAAAGATTGCAAACATTTAATTGTTGTTAAGTTACTTCTACCTTGGCCGTGATCTGAAACTCCTCATGTTCTTTAAGAAGTTCTTGTGTGTGTTGAATACTGGACCCAGTTGAGGTATGCGTGGACAAATAGAACTGTCCGTTATCATTGATCCATTCCAAGGCCTAAATGTGTAACAAGAGAAAAAATGGGGTAGATGAAAGAAGCAAAGTTAAACAAAAATAGATATGTTTAGATATGCAGGTCTTTGGTAGCATTAAATATAGGATACTGGCAATCTCTTACTCAAAACTGAGAACATAACAGAATGGCCCTCTAGATTTATTTACTTAATGGTCAAATGTTTCTATATATTATCTGGCCTCAGAGTTTTTAAACAAAGAGAAGGCTTAAGCAAAATATGTTACAAATTACATACGTAAGTGCATCGTGTGTTCCCTATAAATATATGAAGGCATAAAGCCTTCTAACAACTGATTAGCTTATTCTCAAAACGCTCTTCACGAGGTAATGCATTCTAAGCATTCACCCGAAAAGACACAATGACTGAATCCAATTTAATAGCAAGTGTTAGAAATGGAATCTCTGGTTGGCTAAGGCTTGCGCCAAAGCCAGGCACAGACCACCACTCTAGTCAGGCTAGGGAGTTACACCCCAAAGATAACCCCTGCTCACCCTCTTGGGAGCTTGGCACGAGCAGTCAGGCTTATCCCAGTGCGTTTACGCAACAAACACACACAGCAACAACATACTAAGCACACCACAAAAAGAACTCCACACAAGTTTAAATATAAAAATAGCCTTTGTATTATCATAAAACATATTAGGATAGTAATCACACAATATACACTGTGCTAACTGGCACTGGGCAATATTTACAGGGGATATATACACATGACAGGTCCACGTGGGCCACTGTTATGTTTTTAATACTTATAGAGCACGTGATTACCCTAGGGTGTCCTGGCGCTAAGTACTGATTGCCTGAGAAACAAAACATCAAGCCTAATAGTAAGAGAAAAGCGATGTCTTAAGGCCCCTGCAAAAAGATATTAGACCTGGAGAATTTCTAAGTTGGAACGGAATTCAGAATCATCACTTAGTAAAGATAATAAATGTAGACATATACTAAACGTAGAACACAACCAGTAATTACTGGCAACACTATACTCAGCATCACCCTGTAACATAAATCATATCATGCACAGTATCACATTAGGCGAGAAATATATTCTGCGCCAACCTCATAAGCCTAAACATATTAGACCATAACCTCCTAAGCATAACTCACATTAGGAAATACTCTTACTAACATAAACCGCAGTAGGGAATAACTCATACCTAAACCACAGAAGAGAATATTCTCGCATGCATAAACCACAGTATGTAAATAACCTCATACCTGAACCACAGTAGACGATAACTCAAACTTGAACATAGTACATAAAAACACATTTAGAGGCATAAATCAGGGTGCATAAAACAGTACATGAATTACATTTCCTGCGCGCCTACATAAATCACATTAGGGCCTGGTGCCCTATTAACCCAACAGTTCCCCTGGCCAACTGTCCTTCTCAAAAGTCATGGGTGCGCAATTGCGCAGACCTAAACGTTGCAGCTGGCACTAGGTGCTGCGCAGCTGTGAATGTATGGGGCAAAGGAGTGCATCTCACTCCTAACTCAATCACAAATGTCCCCAAAGAAAGAATGGCCTAAACGTTGCAGCTGGCACTAAGTGCTGTGAGCTGTGTATCTGAAAGTGGGCCTGGCCATGCAATGAGCCCTCTGACAAATATGCGAAAAACGTTGCTTCTGCCCACACTAGTGCGGCGCAGATGAGAACAGAGTAAAAGGGGCCCTGGCACAACTGTGCCCTCGGGCCCCACTGGGCCTCTTTAAACAAACTTGGCCTCTCAAACGTTGCAGCTGCCCTCTAGCCAAATGGGCAGCTGTAGGATATGGCCAGAACTGGATGAAAGTATGAGCACCATTGGCCCTCGGGACCCCCACTGAGGCCCTTAAATAGCCCATTCTTGGAGCGGGCCAGGCTAATAAAACAAAACAGGCCGAACAACGTGGGAGCGGCCGCTCAGGGGAAACAACAATGGGGGCAGGCACCGATAGCGTGCCTCGATATGCACCCCCTCCCCACCAGCTCCACTCACCGGACTCCTCATGCGTGCTTCTCCTCGCTTGCTGGCACCCACGGGGCTCTCCCTCACTCACAGGAGCCCCTCACAGGCAAGCGGTGTCCTCAGGGAACGCCTCTCCTGTTCACCTGGGCCCCTTCCTGGGACCCGGGACTGCTGCATAGAGACCGCGAGGTGCCAGACTTTTTCGGTGGGCGGCGCTGCCATTGGCCGGCCAACTACTTCCTGCTTTGGACCCACCCGGAGTCAGGCGGACTCTGCGATATTGGGGATATTGATCGGGCCGCGGCGGTGAATCACAGTCGCCAAACGCGGGGTGGCACCCGCTCTAAACGGAAGTGTAAGCGGACAATGAGGGGTAGGCTCCCTCCTAAGTTAAAATATGAAGCGGGTGGGTTCCCACCATTTCAAAGATGCCGGATGCGGGGTTGGACCCGCTATTTGAATATAAAGAACCAGGCAACATGCGGGGTGGGCACCCGCCATTAAAGAAAACCACGGGGCGGGACCGCAATTTGAATATAAAATAAGCGAGGTGGGCACCCGCGAAATAAAGAAAAATGTGGGGTGGGCACCCGCTGTTTAGGCATCATGGGGGGGGGAATCTCTACGATAGGTATTCCCTCACAGAGGGCTGCAGCTCCGCGCTGTGAAGCCCCCAGGCTCTTCTCCATTGGGGAAAGTAAATTAAAGTGCTCCCAGTGCGCACAAATGCAGCACAAAGTCCTGAAGATCCTGGACTGTAGAAGGAAGAGGAAAAGGGTCCCATCAAGTCTTTTAGGCATCAAGGGGCAATGCAGGGCCCAGGGAGGCAAGCCCTCATGTCTGCCCCCCCCATTGCCCCAGCGGCAGCACGCCCCGGAAGGAACAGCACACCAAGACTGAACTGAACATTTTCAAGGAGTCACATCCCCTATATTTATATCAACATTTCCTTTGTGTCACAGCACAGGACTTGGGGATACCAGTCAGAACTGGTTTAGGGGGGATTTGGAGCACTTTGTTTTGCCAAGCTCCTCTTTCCCTTTGTCAGGTGGGGGCTCAGTGATCAGACACACCGCGGCGGGCAGAGCCAGCATTGTGCAGGCTGGGCACAGTCCTATTCAAAGTCAGGGGATTACCCCTCCCACTACTCTCATCCTAGATGTTCTATTCAGCCCAGCGCTATTCATCCTGCCCCTACTGGGCCACACACACCTCCCAGCTCTTGTCACTCACAAGCCAGACATGCAATTCACATCAGGCAGGCAGACACATAGCACACAGAAATGCCAACTGCTAAAAGTGGCATTTCTAAAATAACCTCAATAAATCTGCGCACACCATTGCGCAGCATTTATGCACACAATTTCATACATCTCAGACTTGACCACACTGCTCCTCTCATACCAGGAATTACCACTGACACACACTGATCAGGGCATAAGGCTGAGGAACAGACCGAGGACCCAAGGGTGCCGTCTGTGCCAGAATAGATTTCAAAGGGCGCTGATTTGGCTCCAGGTTGTCTGGGATAAGGATGGGACTGGCATCGTCTGGAGTCACAGTGTGGGGCCGGAACCGGAGATCCAGTCCGGATCCACCACCGGATCCATTGTCGGCCATCAGCGCAGGGGCCGGAGCCACTGGCATGGAACCTGATGGAGCCACCTGTGGTTCTGAAAATTCTGAACCTGTGTTTTAAATATCATGATTCTGTTATGAATTTGGTATCAGCGAACCGCAAATGACGAATGCGGTATGCATGAGTGTTTTCATCATGTTACACCAATGGATTCACTGTGTATTTGAAGGTTCTATTTTTAACCCTCGGGTTCCATCTTGTGAATAGCAGCCATTTTGTGCATTGCCCTTACAGTAGGCTCTCACCATGGGAGAACAAGTATTTAAGGACATAACCTTAGCATGGGTTTGTGCTGACTTCTGCATGACCTGACGAAAGCTGACCCTGTTGCTTGAGGCTAACCTTGCCAAGCCAGTTCCTGCCCTTTTGCTGATCAAGATTATAGATCAGAGCACAGGACATTGTAAAGATTTACTACACACAAACATGCCTATCTTACTTCCATCTGTTCCTGTTCCTGCCACCACAAGCTATTTATGACATGGGCTGTGATCTTAATGTTTTGGGTTTATCCGGCCTTGTCAGCTAGAGAATGTACGCATTATGTGGACATTGTTTATGGCCTGGACTTATCTTGAAAGTGGGTTTGTCATCATACAGTGCTTTGTGTGCACGTCCTGGGAGTGACCAACAATAATTTACTTCAAAGAGAAAATGTGTGCCTAGGGCATAATAAATTGTATAAAAGGTCTGTGCGGAGACCATTCAGGCAGGCTACCTCATTCAGTTGCTTTAGGTGTGACTGGGCGACATAGCCTCACAATTAATTGTAATAAAGATGTCTTTTCATATTTCAGATTCTCTGTTGATTTATTTGCTGCTTTTGGATGGACTACTAATTGGTAAGACCCCTGAGAAGGAGTATGAGGATTTTTAGGTACATCAGATGGCGCGACCAACGGTGGGCCTCATTAAGAAGTGACTACCTGGAGGAGTAATCTTGTCAGAGGACAGAAAACTACTGGGGAAGGCAAGACAGAAATCTACTAAAAGAGGTACTCTGTGCACGGAGGGTCTGGGGGATTCTCTGTCTTTGCGGCTCAGTATATTTTTGATTTTTCTGACTTAAAATCTCCAAAAGATGTCACTCCTGACTGAGGAACCCTTTTGGCGTAAGTTTTTTTTAAAAGAGACTGTAGGTGCAGTTAGAACTTGGCAGTTAGAATTTAGACAACTATTTCTTTGGTATAGCTTTTATAGGTTTGTATATGCGAATTGCAATTTGTGTAGGCAGATAATGAAGGGATTTTTTTTCTCCATCTGCTTTACTTGAAGTATAAGTGGGTCGCTCCCAGTCCTTTGTTCTGTGGTTCTTTGCTTGGTTTGTTTAGTCCTTAGTACTATTTGAAGATTGCAATTTTCAATAACCGAGGGTCTTGTATATTTACAAGTGTATCGATAGAGTAGCCCCTTGAAGTTTGAAGCTAGATTAGTGAGCTATAAGATGCCTGATCTTAGCAAATTTGAAGATTTGTGTTGGCCAACTTTGTATACGTTTGGATTAGCCGGGTTACTAACATATTTCTTCCTTGGTGATTTTGTATCCCCAGGGAATTAAAATATGACATGATACAAAACAAGGATCCTTTGCTCTGTGCACTTTTATGTATGGTGATATGCAGAACGATTGTTGGTGTTCTGCCAGCTACAGTTAGTGAATTGAGTGCATTTTTTGGTTTCCTGCACATTTGGTGGTCTGTTGGGCTGTTTCTGCAGTCTTTTGAAACACTATTGAGAAGTGTTTCTTGTAAATATGATTTACAGCTACGTACAGTCTGGACTGTCCTGTTTTCGTCCTGAGTGTTGCTTTGTGGGTTTAAATGTGTGTTTAAATGTTTATGTGGTTTTTCTCATTAGTGTAACTTCGGTATGTACATAGCGTTTGCGCAATTTATGAAAGCGCTGTATTGTGTGTCCTGGATGTTTCAACACTTCTGTCTATGTCTGAAATGAGTTCAATGTGTGTGTGTGGGTCACATTCAATGGATATAAATGAGGCCCCAAACAAAAACGAAATTACCTATTTATACAAAAATAAATAAATTTACAGCATTTTTCCTTAGATGCACTGTATTAGATGTTCACAGGCAAAAGTTTCAGCTGCAGTATATTTGATTGGAATGTTCATTCAGCCAGCACTTTTCCAGTTAAACACGGGTGGAATTTTGCATAACAGTCCTTTTAAATATATGTGACGCAGGATTGTGACGCGTTTTAAGTTAGGCATATGCGCTTAGGTTTGTGAGTTACTGCATCCCAATGATAGGCAAGTGATGCAGCGGGCTCTTATATGTAGAACCATCACAAAAAAGGGATAATTGTTTTTTTTTTAGAAGACAAAAAATTATTAATTATGAAAAATAATTATTAAAAATTAGTGCTATAAAAATCGTTTTTTAGTTTTTATAAAGCTTAACACTCATATTATGACCTCCTAGCATTAAAATTTGATTTAAGTTATGTTGCATCACTAAAATGACAAGCATTCGTGTGTATAATTTCCCCTTGGCATAGGCGCAAGCAAACTCATTTTTATAAAGTATAAGTTATTATTTTCAAATGCCTGACTCAAGGGTTATGTAGTAGACATTCTAGTAATACATATTATGCAAGAAAATTGTAGGATATTCATTTTTTAATGCCCAAAATATGAAAGTCGATTTTGAGTAAAAGCACTGTTTAAACTGCATTTTGCTTTCACATAGAGTACTTTTTAAAGTGTCTCTGGCTTTAGAAAATGCATACATTTGTGTATAATACAAATTTGCAGGTTGTCCCCATTTGGGTTTACTTTTAAATGGCCCAGTGAGATCCAATTAAAGTTGCTGAAATGAGTATCATTGCAACAAACATTTGTTCTAAAAACTGCCTGACTTTGTCACCCTCAGTATGAGCAGAAAGTGCGGGCTAGGAAAACAGTCTGTTCCAGTTTTGCTAAGATGTTATCTTTTAGTTTCCTGTAAACAATGGAGAAGGCTGTCATGTTGACATTTGTGACCCTTTAATTAGGACTTTGCCTCTGAGGAATGCAGAATGACCTCTCTGAACGGGCCTCTAGAGGTGAGGTTTCTGGTTTCTCCGTGAGAACATCAATAAAATGAAAGAACTTGATTTAAAAGGGAAAATAAATAGGGGTTTCTCTGAAGGTCCCAAACATGTGTTAAATAATCTGCAGAACTGATACATTTGTGTCTCCACGCTAAGGAAAATAATGTTTGCTAGCTGCGTTTATTTTACAGAAAATGAAGTGTTGCATTAAGTCTTAGATAGAAAATAAGATGCAGCCCTTTTCCAAAATGTTGAAGGCTACAGGCTACAGGCCTACGTAAAAAAGATTTGCTAAAAAGGAATTATTTTTCACCATGGAAATTATAGGTGCCAAATTAATATGGAATGTCAGTGTAACAAGAGGGCTTGATGTTGCGAGGTGGACTGACAAGATGGTAACAGTTAAGTAATGGAAACTTATTTTTGTGTTTTCTTAATGTGTACCATGTTTTGTCTCCTGATTAAAAGTTATAATTGATATTCGTTTGTGGGCAAAAATGTCTCTCTTGTGCGTTGTGTATTTTTCCTGTTGCTTCTGCCTACAGACAATTCATGGATTGTTCTGGGTGATTTAAAGCAGACAAGACATGTGAGTTTGGTTGGTTAGGAGGAGATGTGTTTTTGAATAACTCCTTTGGAAAGAAATGTTCATGTGTTTTTATGTTTGTGTATTTGGTCCTATAATGAAGTATTCTTGCTGGTCCTGTATGTTAGAAAGTGGTATTTGACAACAGATATCCACTACGGGTGATCTATTGTCAAAAGCAGGGTGAGAGTAAAATAAAAAGTGTAATTTTGGTGTAATTTTGATTTTTATTTTAAGCCTAAGGCCTGGACTTTGGGTTTTTGGGCTGCATGAATGCATGTGTTACCGCTTATTTACATGTGCTGCATGTATATCTGATGGCTTGACATATGTTGTTTTTGTTTTATGTTGTTGCTTGAGAAAATATTACAAGTTTACCTGTGTTGTAAAAGGATATATGTGACGATGTGTATCCTGAAACAGTTGGGTAGATTTGCTTTGACACTAAATTTCATAAAAAGACAGGCAGCACTTTTACCAGTGCATGCCTAAATTTGGCTATAATGATATTGAAGAAAACTAAAAAGAAATACAGATTCAAAGTGTGTCATCTGATGTTAGTCACTCACTGCACATTCCCTTAAAGGAATAGGCAGCCCTAAATTGTTATGTATCCTTGATTGGACCTAAGGATGGAATTATAGATCTGTGACTCAAGGTGACCTAATTTCTATGTTGCATTACTTAATCATGTTTTGTTTCCCAAATAGCATATGGATTTGTCCCTTGAAAGGAAACCAGGTTTCATTTTTCTCTCCCGGAAGAGAGAACAGGAACATTAGTTAGGATTACCGTATATGGTGTAGTTGCCAGCGAGGGGGCGTGGCTTGGATGCCGAGGAGGTAGGCTGCGTGAGCCCGGAGCTCCGCGCCCGATCCCAGATATCATCCTGATTATCCACGCGAATTCCAGTAAAACTTGGAAAATCCGTGATTTAAAGACATCACGGAGGCAGCGGCGTTCAGAGTAGACGACCTGGAGCTGTTCCTCGTCCTGAAAATCGACCTCGAGTAAATGCATCGGGTGTGATAGCCATCGATCTAAGATGGCGTCCTGAGGCCTGGACAATTGTCGCAGTCGGCGGAGGTGGTGTGAGGCCTGATTCTCCTGTTGATCCAGTACTAGCGGTGATTACCAGACCGGAGGGCCTCCCTTGACCTTATCGACAGGCACAGGTGGCCTTTCCTAGATCTGGTGGCGAGTTACGGGGACACACGACCGCAAGCGAATTCTCTGAGGAGGCCCCAAAATGGCGGCGGCTTTGTGACGACGACCCCGACTCTCCGCGCATAGACTGGCACCTCGAGACCCTGTTGTGGCAGAGGACTTCCGGGAACTGACCCCACGGGTGCGATCAGAGCAGCGTCCAGTGCCCTAAAGGTGTCTTAGATCCCTGATCCTATTGCCCGGGGGGCTATCCGGTGGCGAGGTCCTGCAGTGCGGAGACAGCGAGGAGAACAAAAGGGGTCCTGTGAGCCAGTGCCTACCGCAGCCAGGATGGTGAAACCAAAAGGGAAGGGGGACGGAGCGGCTGAATCGGAAACGATGGATGGAGCGGATGGAGACCACTCTGCTCTCCAGCGCATGCAGGACCGTATACTAGAGGCCATCACGACCACGAAGGACGCCCTGCAACAGGACATCGCCCAGGTGGCGACGGGCTTAGGTCTCCTGAAAGCGGACCATGACAAGCTTAAAGACAGAGTTAAGAATATGGAGATATCTATTCAGGAATTGGCCCCAGACCACGCAGCGGTGAAAGCACAGATGGCTGATGCTTTGGACAGGCTGAAGGTGTTGGAGAGGAGGGCCGAGGATGCGGAAAATAGGAGTAGGCGCAACAATGTTCGCCTCGTGGGCCTTCCGGAAAAAATTGAGGGCGATGACATGGTGGGCTACCTCGATAATTGGCTACGCACCGAAGTGGCTCCAGAGGGACTATCTCCTTTCTTTTCCCTGGAGCGGGCCCACAGGGTTCCAGCCCGACCTCTGGCCCCGGGCCTGCCGCCTCGCCCGGTGGTGATTAAGCTACTTCACTACAGAGATCGAGACTGGCTACTACAGAGGGCGAGGGAAGCAGGACCCTTTCAAGTTGACAATAACAGAGTCACCCTGTTCCCGGACTACACTTTTGAGACCCAAAGACTCAGGGCCAATTTCCTGTCGCTCAAGCGTGAGCTCCGTGGGGAGGGCATAAAATACTCCCTTCTCTTCCCAGCGAAGTTGAGAGTAGTGGTGGACGACATGTCGCTTTTCTTTACTACCTCGGCGGACGCTTGGGCCTGGTGGGACACGTACAAGGCTGGTACAGACGGAGCTAGGGCCAGGGCGGAGGAGGCTAGAGAGAAACAGCCGATCAGGAAGTCGCAACGTATTCGCAAGAATCGGCGGAGAACTGGGAAACCATCGGTGTCACAGACGGAGACAGAGAGGAAGGCAGCCCTACAGGCGGTGGTGGACCTCTCTGGCACGGCAAGGAGCCAGTCCGGGAAGGGCACAGACTCGGAGGAGCAGGGCACGGGATCGGAGACGGAACTCTCGGAATTCGGAGGAGCCAAGGGCCCCATCGTCACGCCTCAAACATCTGGGGAGATAGTCGAGGCATGAAACGCTCGACTTGAGGAGCGACCTGATGGTCAGACACTGGGGCGCTGTGCCCGTGTGCGCAGTTTACCACTGTATGGGACTTCGTGAGTCTTTCATGGGGGGATCAAGGGGCGGGATATGTGTGACTGATTTGTTTTGATGGACTCCTTCGGCATCGGTCCGCGCCCTACTGGCCCTTACGGTCATCGCAGTGGAGACTGCGAGTATTAGTGCCTTTCTTTGAGGGGATATTTAGTTGTGACAGTTTGGATGGGTTCACTTCCAATTGCGGGGGGGCCTGTCCTGGGGGGTGGTAACCGAGAGTAGTTGGGATGCTCAGGTTGATTTTGGGGGGATGTGGGGTTCATTTGTTTGGAGTGGGAGGGGGGGGCAGCATTATGTTGGCACGAGCGCATGGTCGATGGCTGTTATTGTTCTGTCTGTGGGTGCAGGGGGGTATGGCTAATACGGGGGCTTTGCAATGTGTGACCTGGAATGTGCGGGGTCTCCATACCATGGTGCGTAGACACAAGGTCCATGCGTATCTGAAACGTAGGGGTGTGCATATAGCTTTTCTTCAAGAGACGCACCTCACCAAGCAGGAGGGAATAGCGCTACAGAGGAGGTGGAGGGGGCAGCTATTTAACACAACGTATTCGGCCTTTGCGAGGGGGGCATTGATTTGGATACGGGCAGGGGTTCCCTTCCAGGTCACTAAAAAAGTAGTAGATCCAGAGGGTAGATTTGTGGCTGTGGAGGGGAGACTTAGGGGCCGGATAGTGTCTCTTTGTAGAGTGTAAGCTCCGAATGTAGATTTGCCCGCTTTCCTGACAGCGCTTTCAGGCAAACTGGTGAGCTATTTGGCAGGGCCAATGGTCATGGGAGGAGATCTCAATTCGGTGGTGGATAATGATTTGGATAGATCCCATCCCCCATTGCACGCCTCCCCAGTACACAGGGTAGCGAAACGCCGACTAGATTGGCAGGAGAGCTGGGACCTGGGGGACGCCTGGAGGGCACTACACCCTACCACGAGGGATTACTCCTTTCATTCTACTTTACATGACCTGCATGTTAGGTTGGATGTGTTTCTGTGCTCTTCGCATATGCTCTCAGCAGTGGGAGGCGCGGAATATTTGGCCCGCACGTTGTCG
The DNA here is from genome assembly GCF_964263255.1 of Lissotriton vulgaris. Classification (NCBI taxonomy): domain Eukaryota; kingdom Metazoa; phylum Chordata; class Amphibia; order Caudata; family Salamandridae; genus Lissotriton; species Lissotriton vulgaris. The sequence goes on along the minus strand of NC_141691.1, from coordinate 1,080,146,593 downwards.
GACCACAACCCTCTGTTGTTGTCCCTGAACTGGATGGTGGAAATCAACTGTGTCCCAACATGGCGGCTGCAACCTGATACATTGGATGATTTGCTTTTTAGGGAGGCCTTGGGGGAGCGAGTGACACGTTATTTTGAGGAGAATGGTGGCTCCGCCTCCACTAGGGCCGTGGAGTGGGATGCGTTTAAGGTGGTGATCAGGGGTCACTGTATCGGGAGTGCTGCAGGTGCTCATAAGACTTTGTTGGATGATCTTGAAAGAGCGGAGCGGCGGTTGAGGGAGAAGGAGAGAGAGCGCCCGAATCATCCTGAGCTCCAAGAGGGGGTTAGTGGCGCCAGAGAATCGCTGGCGGTGGAGTTAGAGCGGTTGCGTAGCTTCGACCACAAGGTATATCTGACGAGAGCGCATGCGGAGGGCGATAAAGCAGGGTCGATGCTGGCGTGGCTTGCCAACCCGATCAGGCGGGGTGCTCCAATCATGGCGGTTCAGGAGGAGGGGGGCGGGCTTTGCCACACCCAAGCCGGGATCCTGGATAGGTTCAGAGCATATTATGAGGGTCTGTATGAGAGCGGGCTGACGGGCGGGGCGGAAGAATTGGAAACCTTCCTTGGAGGGTTGCAGCTACCACAGCTAGAGAAATCGGAAGCAGAGGAGCTGGGTCGGCCTATAACGGTCGGAGAGATAGGGAGTGCGGTAAAACAGATGGCCAGGAATAAAACCCCAGGGCTTGACGGTCTGCCGATAGAGTTCTATAGCAAATACTTGGAGTACCTGGCCCCACAACTGCAACTGGTCTACAACGAGGCGCAGTCGCGAGGTAGACTCCCGCGATCAATGTGCGAGGCCCTTATGATCCCGTTGCTAAAACCTGGTAGAGCGCGTGATGCCCTCTCATCTTACCGTCCATTATCTATGCTCACGACGGATTACAAGATACTGAGCAAAATCCTGGCGAATAGATTGTTGACTCACATGACAGGCTTGATTCATAAAGATCAGTGCGGCTTCATCCCAACGCGAAATACTACCCACAATATTCGCAGGCTGACTAGGCTGTTGGGGGCTCGGTTATCGAAGGGGACTACTCCATTCGTGCTCTCCATAGATATCGAGAAAAACTTCGATAGTCTTGAATGGGAATATCTGTATGAAGTTATGAGGCGTTTCGGACTAGGGGAGGGCTATATTAACTGGACCAAAGTTCTATATACGGAAGCCACGGCTAGAGTTAGAGTGGGTTCACTGACCTCGAATCAATATCCGGTACGACGCGGCACTAGGCAGGGGTGCTCCCTTTCCCCCCTTTTGTTTGCGTTGGCAATGGAGCCTTTTGCAGCGGAGGCCAGGTCCGGCCGCTACTATAAGGGGTTGGTCTACAGGGCCAGGCCGCATGTCATCTCGTTGTATGCGGACGACTTGTTGATGTTCTTGGCCGATGCTGAGGAGGAGTTGCTGGGAGCGAGACGTTTGCTGGAACTATTCGGGCGGATGTCGGGCCTGAAGGTCAATTGGCCCAAATCTTGTCTGTACCCGCTGAGACGGGGAGAGCCGTGCCCCCTCACGGCACAGGAACTCCGATGGGAACCTCATTGCCTGCACTACCTCGGCGTTTATGTATACCACACCCCAGCAGATATGCTGGATGGTAATATCACTCGTTGTATTAATGCCTTGAAAGGGTGTATGGATTTCTGGGCTACTCTCCCACTCTCACTGGCAGGTCGGGTCTCCTTGCTTAAGATGGTGGCACTGCCTAGGCTACTATATTATTTTAGAACTCTCCCGATATGGGTGCCGGGCTCAGTCTTTCGGCGCCTGAGATCGCTGGTCATAGCTTTTTTATGGGGCACGGGTCGGCGGCGAATAGCACTAGATACCCTCTTTCGACCCAAAGATGAGGGAGGCATGGCGGTGCCTGATTTCGAATGCTATTACCTGGCGGCTCAACTGCAGACTTTCACACAGGAGGTCGCGAGGGTGTATCGAGGCCCGGAGCATTCTAGAGATGAGGGCCCTCCGCGGCATTTGCTGACGTATATCACGCTGCATCAGAAGTTATTGCTTAGAGATCTGACAGTGGAAGAGCAGACGTTCCGACTTTGCTGGAACCGGGCACCCAAACGAGCGGGAATCCGCTGCATGTATGCTCCGGAGATCCCGCTGGGAATGGGCACAGCCCTGCCTCATGGTGGAGACTGGTCGAGACTGCTAGGTTGGGAAGAGGCTGGGGTTCAGATGCTGGGCGATTTGTATGAAGACGGTGCATTGCTTCCGTTTCAAGAGCTACAGGAGCGGTTCGACCTTCCACGAGGCGATTATTTATTACATGCGGCGATAACGGGCGCCATGCAAGACCACTGGGGAGAGGGATTGCAGGAACCTGCGACCTCCATGGCGTGCCAATATGCGATGATGGCGGCCGGAACCTTTAAGGCGGTAACCTGTCTGTATTCCAGAATGTTGCGGGAGGCCTTGCAGCCGCTCATAGCTCCAAAAGCTAAGAGGAAACTGGACCTCCAAATGGAGATTCCTGACGCCACTTGGGGTCAACTATTGCGGCGGGTGCGGAAGAGCACGAGGAACGCTAGATTCCAACTCATACATTTTTATATTATTCATCAGGCTTACCTCACGCCAGGGAAACTACGGCAGTACTTTGGAGTGGAACAAGCGTCCTGTCCTAGGTGCAACACACTGGGGGCGGATCTGGGACACATGCTGTGGGATTGCCCTACCTTGGGGGAATACTGGCAGGAGGTTGGGAGGGCTTTAAATAACGCCACGGATAGGGAGATACAGTACACCAAAGCAGTGGGGGTGCTGCACTGGTTTCCACACACATCCAAAAATAAGACAACCAGCAGATTCATAGATATGGGGCTGATATTGGCGAAGAGGGAAATAACCAGGAATTGGAAATCGAAAGTGGGGCCCACATACAAGTGCTGGTATGGTGAATGTCTGAGGTGGGCAGCCTGTGAAAGCACTTTACGATACCAGATGGCTAGGAGGACCGATGATGAGAAAGCCATGGAGAGGGCAACAGCATGGGAAATGATGGTACAGGCACTCCGGGAGGATATTGATGAGGAGGAAGGAGAGGATGCGGACTCTGAAGCGGCCGACCCCATTAGCGCACCTAGGAGCACACCTTTAGCGAATGTTTAACTCCTCCTTGCACACACCAGACCTTATTTTTCTCTAGGATTCTACTATAGCACTGCCACGGGGGGGGTGTTCGGGAGTGTGGGGAGTTGGGGGGGGTGGTTGATAGGGGGTGGGGAGGGGCGACAATTTAAAAGCAGTCCACGTCTTCCTGTGTTTATGGCTATGGACATTGAACAATGAAGCAGGAAATGGACTCATTATATTTGTTGCTCAGTATTCTACCTGGAGACGTGAATAGCATGTTAGGGGGGGGCGAAATGATTATGTGCCTTACTGCTATGTTGCGCTGCTATTCATCAATATGTTGTCTGTGCAATTATTTTGGTACTGCAATAAAAACGATGTTACAAAAAAAAATGGTGTAGTTGCCAGCGGTAGAGTTAGAATTTGTGTAACTTTGGTCTTTTGTGTATCCCCTGTACTCTTGGTGCTGTGTCACATGCCTGAGGCACCCAAGCAAACTCTTGTTCTTCCTATAGATTTTTCTTTTGTTGCTTCTCCCCTGACCAATGTCGCATCATGCTTAGTTATTGGGGATTTTAGTTGTGTCCTAGTTATTTCCCCTTCTCCATATTCCTTTCACCAGTCAGCCCATTTATTATTATGGGTGTATTGTTTATGTGCACACTTGTAGACTGGAGTGATGTATCAGGGACCCCCCATGTTATGTAAAATGTTTTTTCAGACTGACTGTCGGGGTAGTGATAGGCTGGTTAACTGACCCAATATTCTAGTAAGACAAGTTTTCCATCTCAATAGGAGATATCTTAAGTTTACTCTTTTGAACATGGCGAATTTTCAATGTCTATTTTAAATTTTTCAGTTCTCTTTTGTTCCTGCTGCTTTAATTTTTGGTGGGATCAGATGTGTTCTAATCATGCAAATACCAGGACTTTCTAGTGCTTGTCCTTTGTCTGCACATTTGATCATTAGCCTTTGTATTGCATAGTGCACCTGATGCACATTTTTTTAAAGGGACTTTTCTTCATGTCCTTGATAATCTGTATTATGTCGTTTCTCTATTTGAGATGTTCTAAGATAAGGAATTTAGGAACACATAGGCTTAATAATTGAGGAAAATATGTATTTACCCCATTAGACAATGCCACTGTGTGAGGACATCCATTTAGATTCCTATGGCGTATTGCCACTCCCTTGCAGATTGCAGGCCACCTGCTTGCAGTCCCCTTGTTAAAAACCATGAACTGTTTTTGTGCTTGATTTGAGGGAAACTAACAATTGTGTTACATTTCCTATATCACTAGGTTCTGCTGGATCTTCCAGAGTCAAAGGAAGAGTGATTCCCTGCAGACCTGTGATCAAGACTAAGCCCACTCCCCATCAGTGACCGCTACAGATGAATGACAGATTTCTTGGCTCTACAATTTCTGCAACAAGGAAGCCGCGAGGCTGGACAACAATCATCAGCGTGACATCAATGTTACCTCCCAAGCAAGGCATTTGCTTCATTGGAAGGCGTTGCAGAGAAAAAAAAGGAGCTGGTTCTTTGTTTGCCACAGAATGAGAGCTTCTGTGTGTTTGAGCTTTGTACCTGTTATGTGCTGGAAACCTCTGTCAGTGTACAGTCCTTTGAGCTCTTGGCCCGAGTTTTGGCCATACACACACCTCTTTTGCTTTGCTCCAGCGGAAAGGCAGTGCACCCAAGGATCCACATTTGGAAAAAGGCAATACATTTTGGCGTCCATGGGAAAGCAGCTTGAGCGTCCTCTGACACTAAATAATGAGTGTTGGGGTCTGAAAGTGCTGCTGATCTTGAAAGGTTGTTTCTCAGTAGTGCTTGGATCTGCACGAGATGCTTTGTCCCCTTGATCAATGAAGAGCACATCATTTGTAGTGTCTGCCACAAAGAAGAGACACTGGTGCATTTGTTTTGAGACATTGAGACTTTCGAGTGAGCTGTGGGTGTTTTGCCAGGAGGGCACTCCAACTAAACAGTATTTTTTTCTTATGAAAAAGCCTGAATTGAAGAGGCTCAACGCGGAAGAAAACAATGGAAGCGGATTTGTAGGCCAAGAACTATGACTATGGACTAATAAAAAGTTTTTTCTTTTTGATTGTGCAGCTCTCTCATCCACGAAACTTGCTCATTTTTGATTTTCGAAACGCCATCCGGTTCTGCTGCTAGGGTCGCGGTTGCCACAGTCTTTGGCGTGCAGCTGGAGACGGTTAGGTCGACAGTTCTGGTTGGTCTAAGGGAGTTGCCCTAAACTGACAGAAGCACTCCTTAGCAGAATCAATCTCCCACCGCGGGCAGCAACTTAGAGGATGGAGTTTCCCGGGATGGAGAGACCTGCCAGATATACGAACTTTGAAACGAGAATATGCACTGTGATGGCGTAAAAATGATTTTTAATAGTATGCATTTTTTATGTTGTGTAGTGTGATGATGTTTTTAATAGGTTATGTTTGCTTCACTTTTCAAGTGACATCTGTACCCACTACACAGCCCATACCTCCTCCTACTGTTTCCTCGCATTTCTTTCACCCTCTGCCTGAACACTAGTCTGCTAGAAGATTGGAGTTTGTCAATAATTCATTCTTCAGCTTTTGCACCAACACCAGTTAGTGAGGAATGTAGACCTGGACTCAGATTAGCATGAGTATAGGTTATTGCCTATGTAAGGGCAAAAGGATGGTCTGTGGTTCTGAAAATTCCGAACCTGTGTTTTAAATATCATGATTCTGTTATGAATTTGGTATCAGAGAACCGCAAATGACAAATGCGGTATGCATGAGTGTTTTCATCATGTTACACCAATGGATTCACTGTGTATTTGAAGGTTCTGTTTTTAACCCTCGGGTTCCATCTTGTGAATAGCAGCCATTTTGTGCATTGCCCTTACAGTAGGCTCTCACCATGGGAGAACAAGTATTTAAGGACATAACCTTAGCATGGGTTTGTGCTGACTTCTGCATGACCTGACGAAAGCTGACCCTGTTGCTTGAGGCTAACCTTGCCAAGCCAGTTCCTGCCCTTTTGCTGATCAAGATTATAGATCAGAGCACAGGACATTGTAAAGATTTACTACACACAAACATGCCTATCTTACTTCCATCTGTTCCTGCCTCCACGAGCTATTTATGACATGGGCTGTGATCTTAATGTTTTGGGTTTATCCGGCCTTGTCAGCTAGAGAATGTACGCATTATGTGGACATTGTTTATGGCCTGGACTTATCTTGAAAGTGGGTTTGTCATCATACAGTGCTTTGTGTGCACGTCCTGGGAGTGACCAACAATAATTTACTTCAAAGAGAAAATGTGTGCCTAATGCATAATAAATTGTATAAAAGGTCTGTGCAGAGACCATTCAGGCAGGCTACCTCATTCAGTTGCTTTAGGTGTGACTGGGTGACGTAGCCTCACAATTAATTGTAATAAAGATGTCTTTGGGGCCGGAACCGGAGATCAAGTCCTGATCCACCACCGGATCCATTGTCGGCCATCAGCGCAGGGGCCGGAGCCACTGGCATGGAACCTGATGGAGCCACCTCCTGAACCTCTGGGGCCTGAAGGTGAGCCTGGAGAGTCAGGTTGCCCAAACATGAGGCACATGGCGTCATAGATATCTTTAAGCTCCGGCTCCTGGAAACGCAGGAAAGCACAGAGCCGACCCAGGCGCAGAGTCGGCAGAACGAGGCCTAGAGCTCTTAGGTCGTGGCGGACAGACTAATAGGAAAAAAAGCACACTTCAACCTCTTGCGTTTCCTAGCCTCTTACCTGACCGAAATGATGACTTTAAGCTTTGGGAAGAGGTCTTGGGATTACTGGAGCAGCGCCCGGACCTTCCTCTTGACCAGGACTGGGAACGAGACCTCTGGGGTGAGTGACAGGGTGTTGAACACCGGGCCGCAAGCAGCTTTAGGGACCGCTCCCTCAAAGCCTTCGGAGCTATGGCCCTGTAGTCGGAGCACAATGCAGAGCCATGGTCGTTCTCCAGGCACCAGAGACAAAATTAAGTGTGGATCCGTCACTGACATGGCGTGATGGCAGGTGCCGCACTGTTTGAATCAAGAATTTTTCCTTAACATCGATGGAAACCCTCTACACAAAAAAGCATTGACAAAAAAAATAGAAATAAAGCCTGTCAAAAAGTGACAGAGGGTAACTCTCTTCACGGAACCGCAGTAGCTGGTGCAGAAAAAACAGAACTGATGTCAGCGCGCCTAGGTGGAGCCTATTTAAGTGACGTCACTTCAGGCGCGGACGACGCCACCAATGTCACAAGGAGCCGACCAACGCCACCTTCTGGACTGTAAAGGTATTGCTCGGGCAAAAGTATTGTGGCTCCAGCCTGATGCTTGGGATATTCTAAGGTAAGGAATCTGCGGCTAGAGGTCTCTATTAGATATAATCTTAAGAGAATGGTGCAGATCCAGTGTCTCACAAGAGCAACAAACATGCGAGCATGGAGGACAAAATAGGGAAGATGATAGTCTAAAAGGAAAGAGCAAGCCTAGTATGTTGAAAATATCAGAATGGATGTGCCAACTGTATGTTAAAGCAAGGCTACAGGGAGGTTTTGTCATGATACAAACCTAGACGGATGTACTGCTTTGAGGTCCCCCCAACCTGTCTCTATTGCCAAGTCATTTGGTGTCCTCGAGTTCCCAATTGTGCAGATATGCTACACAGACCCATTAAAAACGGAGTGGGTAAGAGGTCCTAAAGCGTGGAATGGCATTTCACTCCACAGCAGAGCCTCTTCCACTCTTCTTAAATTCCTCAAGCAGCTGAAGACCTGGCTTTTCAATTAAGCAACCTACCATAGACAGGGCAGGCTCACACACCTGCTCAGCGGCAAGATATCCTCGCGAGTGATAGCTCACTTTACAAATACACATAACATAACGTACCAAGCTTGAGCCCACGAATGCACTAAAGACAGATGTCAGGAGTAGACTACACTAAGACCACTGACTCTGAGCCTGGAGGCTCTAGTGGGGCTCCCTCATGGTGGTGGAATCACACTGAAAAGATATTGGAAGGTGTAAAACCTTCTGTTCAAGGGGCAGCAGAAAGGGATGTGACCAACTTAAGGAGGAACATTGAAGCAGGTGGGCTGGAAGCAGCCTTCGGGAACTGGGAGAGTAGGAAAGATACCAGTCAGAGTACCATAAGAGGATGGCTAGGAGATATTATTCCCATGCAAAGAGCAAGGATAACTACATGACGGCACCAGGTGGGGGACAGGGAGCCAATGAACATGACATTTAGATAGATAGAGATAGAGAGCTCCTTCATTCTTAAGATGGGATAAATAAGGAACTAACTTGCGGGTGCCACCCCCACAACCTGATTCACATGATGTCAGCCAAATGATGGATGGATGGGGGAGGAGAGTGGGATCCTGAAATCACCCACTTGTCATGACTCTGGGCACTTCACTTCACAGAAAGAGGACCATAGAGGTAAGCTGTAGCTAACTACTACACCGGGAAAATGTTCTTACTTCAAAGGATCACCCCACCATATGCCATCATATACAACTGCCTCCAAGAGCTACCTTTGGTGATTCACAGAACTGAATATACCTGTGACTTCACCCAGAGATGCCTGAATAGATAGATGATGTCTTCAGTAAACACATTAAAAGCTGATGTAGGAAAAGACAGTCCTTGCTATGTAAGCCAGACTGGTACCCACTGAAGGAGCAAGGTTTCATACGTAAAGAAACTTGCTCGGATTCAATCTTCTCGAAATAACATGTAACTTATTAATCAACATGTTTTATTAACAATTGCATTACACAACACTTTTTTAGTATCTAGGGGAAGCTTTCGTATGTGTTTTTACTAACAGTAACCAGAGTGACTACAAATGGCCGCGGAAAACGCAGGAACTTTACTGCGCATGCGTCTGCCACATCTACGTGTCGTGACATGTCTGTCACTTTTGGTGGGAATTCTTGCAGTTGCGCACTAGTATTAAAGATGGCTGCTTCATGCCTCACACACTGATGCACATGTTGCTGCTTGAACTAAACTGTGTTCGTCCTGCTTAACTATTAATGCTGTAGTTAAAATAAATGAATGGGGTTAGAGTAGAAATAAGTAGTATATAGTGTATTAATTTATTTTCGCATTCTAATGTGTCTCTCTTTGACTTAAATATTAGCTCGTATTTGGGCCTGAGGGTGCTGTAAACTCCATTTTGAAAATTCCTGGTCATGCACAGTCCAGCACACACATACTCGAAGACATGGCATTAAATGACAGCTAAGTCCTGACTTACTCGCGATGTTCATGAGAAATTTACCTTATGACCCGAAACAAGAGGAAGAGAAAGCACAAAACTTTATACATCGTATATTAAAATGAAATAATATTGCTGGGTGGAATAAAATTCATGGGAAACTAAATTATGAGTGGGAACATTGATCAACTTTATTGAATGGAAATGATCTAATACTGGTATGGTGTGATGACTTCTCCTCGTCTTTCTGACCAATCAAATAAAGGGAATACACAAATTTGCAACACTGGGGGGTGGTACATTGCCGTGGAAAATGGTATAACTGAGGTAGGCTCAGATAGTTAGTTTGTCCGACTTGTCACAGACCTGTCACTGACCCAAAGTATGCTGAAGGAGAATCGAGAGCAGAGTGCTGGTTGAGCACTCTGTCAGAAGAATCAGGGTTTGCTGAGGGAGAAGATTTGATGACCCAGTCAGGGTCCGAGTGATAATCAGAGAGGGGTGTGACGCTGGCATTGCTCTTAGCTGAGGTTATCTGTCCTGATCTGCACCTGTCCTGTCCTGTCGGCTCCAGATGTGTCAAGAGCCCTTAAATCTTTGTCCCAGCCCATGGCCAGGGTTGGTCCTCGCGCCATTCTAGGTAAATATAATCTATGTGGTATGTCCTTGTACCGTTTCCCACGCTCACCCTTCCCAGGTACCAATGTCAAACTGTAGCTCTAAAGTTTTGCAGAATACTTGCTTTAATAATTATTTTCTTACTTGAGAAATCTTTAGTTTCACTATTGTGGCTGTTAAACTCGCAAACTATTGCATAGATAAAGTGTTTAAAACTTTCCTGAGTCTGTGGTTATTTCATGAAGGAAAAAGGTATACACTACCTATTATGCTAGCACCTTTTGATCCTTAGGACTTCGGGTACAGGTGGCAAGGATTTGGTAAGTCATGGTGTACAGGTATAAGTCCTAAAGGTGATTAAAATTCTGATAGGTAGGAAATTAAGCTGGATTACCAGTTCGAGGTGTGAATGTTTATGGGCCCAGGTGATTATTGGTAAACTGAGCTGGTAATCCCACCCCATCAGTATTTCTTTGGTAGCAGAGTAGTGGTTAGGGTTTAGTTACGATAGGTAGTTAGTTGTGTATTGATTATATTGATTTTGTATTGATTTTATGTATTAACCAAAACCCGTTTGTATTGTTATTCGTTGTCTGGAATTCCCCGGTGATATTGATAAGCGGGTGGTAAATGGACGCCACACTGCAGTGAGGTTACTTGCCTGATGAAGTAAGTGCAGATTGTTAGGTAGGACTTGAAGCACTGGTTAGGGATTTCCTTGTGTAAAAGTGAAGATAAGTGAGAGAAAATAAGTTCGCTGGTTAAACTTTGGTCTTATATCACCTAGAAAGGGTAAGTCTGAAGGAGCAACAGGTTCTTTGATGCTTGCGTGAAGAGTAAGCGGAAAAGGTTTTACTCGTAGTGTGTGAAGGGTAAACGGAAGGGATTTACTCGCAGTAAAATAAATTGTCTTTTCTTTGAATTTAGACAATCAGGCACAATAGCGAATGTTTTTATGTTGATAATTAATGAAATTGTGCATTTAAATTGAAGAGAAAAGTGAGTTGTCGTATTACCTTGCAAAGGAGGGGTCAGCCGCGGGTGCTGCACTGACGTCACAAAGAGCTGCGCTGGGATTGGTTAAGGCAGCGGGTGTGTAGCTGAGGTAATATTGTAAAGGAGGGGTGAGTGCAGAGCGTGAGAACTCATCTCACAGGACACGCCGCGCAACCATTGGTTGGATTTCTTTGAAATTGAAATGTTGATTGGTCTTTGAAAATAAGAGACATGCTGGTATTGGAGAAGCATTGTAGTAAACAATTGAGTACATTTCAGTACAGCGAAAATTTTATGTGGCATCTAGATCCAGTATTTATAGGAAATCGCCCTGAGAGAAAATACTTAGGGTTTGCTAAAGAACAACAAATTAGAGGACGACCATATACAATGTACGTAGAAAAGAGAATAATGTCATTGTTTCAGAAACTTAAGAACAACTTCAAAAAGGATAAAATCATTAAGACTAGAGAAGGAATTATTATTCCACCACCAAAAACGCCCGCATCATACATGATGATAGAAAGGGGCTACCACACTTGTGTATGGTTAGAAAACTGGATAGAGTACACAAAGGACGATGGCATACTAGCATTTCCAGAATACGGTACATTTAATGGGAGAATTTTGCACAATTTACGAACTTGCATGAATGAATTAGACCCCAGACCAAGATTAACGCAGTATGAAGCATTAGAAGAGTGGGAGACTGAGGCTTTTGGGCGAGACAGACCAAGATTTGAGATAAATTTAAGTGAATTTTATCCCAGATTTCCCCGAGAGACAAGAGATTAGCAGATGAAACAATGGAGACAGTCCATGTTAGTGGAAGGATTATATCCTGTACTGACCACAGAAGAACCATCAGGAAGTAAAAGTACAGAGAAAGCGAAAAAGGTTATGACTAGTAGTGGTGATTCAGAAGATGATTATCTTGAGGATTTATTAATGAAAAATCCCCCACCTTATCATGAAGAAACAAATTGAGTTACCCCTACTGCTCGATTCTTGAAACCGCCTTTGGTTCCGCAGATTGTACATGAAACCACATAGAAATGGTATTACAAGAAAAAGAAAGAGAAGCCCTAACGATACCAGTAACTATAGGTCCAGTTGTTCCCCTGTATGGAGACAAGCAACCCTGTCCTAAAACTCCCATCCGGACCACATCCATAGTACAACCCAGAAAAGAAAATATAATAGTTGATGACCAGACAAGTGTGTGCAAGTCAGTTATTTCCCTGACGGATATGCCTATTAGAGAACCCGTGGGCGATTCCATCAGGAAAATTGCTCCTGGGAGTTCTAGAGAGGTACAGATGAACACGTTCACAGGGACAAGAAGTGCCACTGTAGTGCTGCTCCTAATTTGCCCAAGGACTTACTGCTGACCTACCCACTCTCAGACGCCGAGCTCGTGGTGCCAGTCCTGTCTCTCTCCCGCCGCCGCAGTCTTCCATCTCTCGGCCGCCGAGTGGAGGGAGACTTCATTTCCCAGGTGCCCTAGTACCGGAAGTGCTGTGTCCGCGCCCGGAGGCGCCTTAAAAGTCACCAGCAGCCCCCGCATGGCGGGACCAGCCGGGCTGAGCCCGGGCAGAGGGCGGGCCGTCTACGGCCGTCCAGGGCCGAGTAAGGCCGGGCCCCCGCCTAAGGCTTCTTCCTCCGTGGTAAGATTTTCCACCTATTAACTCCGTAAACATTCATCATACCTAACCTATAACTGATTATGGCTCGTATCCCTGGAAGGGGGGGGGGGGGGTAAACGGAACACCACAGTACCTGGGGGAAGCTTAAATGGAACATTGGATGACTTTTTTATAAGAGCTGCTGGGGTTGTTGACAGAGAGATTGCACTCACGGAAAAACGCCTATCACATGAACTTTTGGGTGCTAGGCGCTCCTCGCTAGGGGACTTGAAAAATGCTGTTACACCAGTCCATGATGGACCAAGATGCTTAGTCACGACAAGCCCTAATGAACAAGTAGGGGTATCACTTGATACATTTATTGATTTGGACGCTGAGTTATCACCTCTGAACATTTCCTCATGCAGTAGCTTATCCTCAGAGGGCTTCCACCCGATAGTGGCCAGGAAAGTATACAGGCCACTGACTTACAAACTATAGTACCTAGTTGTCCCAAGCAAGTTGGCAAAAGAAAGAGGGGAGTGGGCCGCCATTTGGGCAGGAAACCTAAAATCATTAAATTGTCATATAAACCACGTATACTTACCCCTAAAAAAGTCTAGATTAAACCTAAAAGGTCCTATAGCTACGGACACCCTGGGCCCACAGCTACAAAACATTGCACAAAGAACGGGGAAAGAGAAAGAGTTAGAAATGTCATTCTCTAATATGACACATTTATTAAGATCTTTTACTCTTCCTCTGATAGAAAGACTAAGGATTATTACGGGAAACTTGATGCCCTAAGCGAAACAATTCTAGAAAATTCACGAAAGCTGGTCATCTTAGTACCGCCAGAACATAATAAGGATAGTATGCCCGAGCATAGAAATACTGTAGCATCTGAAGCTAAGACAGCTATTTGCACAGCTACCATGGTCGTAGCCAAAGATCGAAACAATATTGGCCACCTGCAGAATTCTGCGGGAAATAAACCCATTGAAAATAGGTCACAAAACACACCAATAGTGAAACCACTTGAGAATAAGGGGCAGACGATGAGCAAGTTAAATTAGAAGACCGGGTTCCTTTGCCTGTAATTAATTTACCCCCTGAATCCTCACCTCTGGTACTGGTCCTTGGAAATGTACCGGTATTGAACAAGGGAACATGGGAGAACCATGGTCAGCTTAAAAACAAGGTGGCTCATTGGATTGCAAATAACACTACTGAGGGTAGCAAGATATGGCATAATATCATAATGGTATGAAGGGTGGTTTGGGTGGGCAGGACACGAAAGAATAAAACAGGGGACTGTGTTATAGTGAACTTTAACAGCCCTGAACCAGTGGGGAAAATCCTTAGTGAGGTCATGTTTTATGCAGGGACACGGAGTGAAGGAATTGAGATTCTTCCTCTTGAGTATTTTTACAGAGATTTGAATAGAACAAACCCCAATAGAGGTAATGGGTGGGGATACAATAGGATACCGTACCCACAAGCAAGTCAAGGATGGGGATATCCTAGAAACAGTCATTCATGTCATCCACATCATATACAGCAGGGATTTGTGGGTTATGTCCCAGTCTTTGAAGGACTAAACAGGTTTGCAGCCCTTTCCGGTCTTAATGACTGTGACTGACTGGGTGTTGAGGATAATAAAGCTACACAGATATCCACACATGCAGCACAGTTGGGGAAGTCTCCATCACCGTATGCCCCGTCTGATCACGCAATCCAGGGTAATGGAGTAATAGAAGTGCCTACTCTGCTAAGTTCCCCCACACTGGAAACAGTTACCACTAAAGAAAATTTACTAATGGATAACTCACTCAGGACTACGTCCACTGTAGGGGATAGCGAGGGCACATCATTAATGACTCGGAATAGTAAAGAACGCAAGTATGAGCAAGAAGTTATAAGGATGGGATCAATGTCAGATCTTCAGCGGGTGAGCCCTGATAACGATAAACTACGGTCAAAACAGCTTTCCCCTAGGCAGCGGGGTGGCCAAGTGAGGATTGTTTCCTGGAACGTGTGTGGGCTAGAGAGCAAAGTACACAATACAATCTGGGGGGAGTTCGTGCAGGACATTGACATCCTATGTATACAGGAAAGTTGGCTTGTAAACGAGAAACACCTTGAGGGTTTTAAAACTTTCCATATTCCTGCAGTACGTTCTCTGTATGGTAGGCATAAAGGAGGGATATGTATTTATGTGTCCAATTTGTTACAAGTTGTCAAGATCGCTAGTAGAAACTGTTCACATTATTTTCAACTGGTTTCTGTTATTCTAAACCACCGTGTAGCACTACTAATACTTAATTTTTATAACATAAAGAATGAGGACTTTGCAGAAGTCTTGCACAAATTACAGGTGGAATTAAGTGGTCGTAATAAAATACCATACTGATATGGGTAGGGGATTTCAATATGAATATATGTGACCGTGAAACATGTGGGTTTCATGATTATGGCAGGCGAGAAAATGTGGGTAGGAGTCACTTTATGCATATTGAGAGAGGAGAGATAATAAATAGTATTATGGCTTATTTCTATCTTGGATTTGCTAATATGCTGTGTTCTCCTAAGGTTGATTTTAGTGCCACTTTTTTGTCTAGGGGGCTTCACACCATTATGGACTTTGTGATTGTACCGAATAGATTTTCTAATTGCGTGGAAGACTTTGATATTCCCATAATTGGGTTAAGTGATTATCTACCCCTTAGTGTGACTATAAGCACCTCAGAGCTTACTAGTGTTTCTACTATTGAGTCCCTGACCTGGACACAAAATATCGTTATAGCATGCCAAAACGGACTGGCATTAAAATGGATCATTGTAGATCCGATTAAAAAATCTAATGACATTATAACTACGGCCCTTAAATATATTATGGTCTGTCTGGAATAGAATTCCTTCTATGGACAAACCCTGGAGGCTTTTAGTAACATCACTAGTATCATCCTGTACAAGTTAACTAGGGCACAGAATAATAACTCTAATAAAGGGATGGGCTGGTTTGATTCTCGGTGCACTAAGGCGTACATTGCCCTTAAGGTGGCCCTAGGTACCAAACCAAGGGAACATGACGTAATAAGAAACTGTAGGAAAGTGTACACCCAGGCAAGGCGCCAACGAAAAAAGGAAATCGAAGATCAAGCATGGCAAAATCTGTTGAGTGCTTCACAGTGCAGAGACTCTAGATCCTTTTGGCAGGCAGTCAATGCACCCTTTTTTACTAAAAAGGAGACGGCAAGGCTAGACATTGCCATAGATGAAAAAACTTGGATTGATTTCTTCTCAAAGGTCTACAGCAACACACAGGGGCAGCCCACGAAGGAAGACAAGGAAAGAGGGTATCCGCTGAAAGGGGGTGGCCATCATCCAATAAATATGGAGATTTCCCTTGAGGAAGTACAGTTAGCACTACATGCCAGCAAAAATAACAAAGCCCCGGGACCTGATGGGATCCCTATTGATATGTTTAAACTTAATACAGATTTATGGGCTCCACTTTGCACACTGGTCCTTGAGGCTTGTTGTGCTAAAGGTTTTATTGGTACTTGGTCAGAGTCGGTCATTATACCAATATACAAAAAGGGGGATAGGGAGAGTCCATCTAACTACAGACCAATAGCCCTACTAGACTCTCTTATGAAAATGGTAGGGAGAGTGGTCCTAAATAAAATGCAATCATGGGCCGAGGAACATGGTATTTTAAGCCCCGTGCAGTATGGCTTCCGGGAAGGGATGGGCACCGTAGAGCAGGTCCTAAATTTTGTTTTGCTTCAAGCGAAATATACACGGGCTAAAGAGGGATGTCTATATGCAATTTTTGTCGGCCTCTCTGCCGCCTTTGATTGCGTGATACATACTAAACTGTGGCAAATGCTTGAGGAGATGGAAGTCGAGCCAGCAATTGTATTATTTTTAAGGCAGCTCTATTCAGGGGCAACGGCCAAAGTAAGACATGGGCTGAGGGGGGAGTGCACGGGGTCCTTTACCATAGAAAAAGGTGTAATACAAGGCTGTGTGCTGGCCCCTTTTCTCTTTTCCCTCTACACGAATAATCTTGAGGTTGAACTGGGGGCCAGCAAAATCGACTCCCCAAGGTTTGGTAATAAGCGGATAGTATCACTTTTGTATGCGGACGACGCGGTATTGATGGCAAGAACGAAGGTGGGTGCGAAGAAGGCCCTTACAAAATATCTAGAATTCATGGAAGTAAGGGGCCTTAACATCAATGCAAATAAATCATATGTGATGCGTTGTGGCAAAGGCTGCCCTACCTCCAAATACCTCAAAGTTTCAGGACTTGAAATTGAGTACATTAAAACCTTCCCATACTTGGGGGTATTAATTGATGGTTCTGGCACTTGGGGACCTGAGGTTAAGAATAGGACCCTATCTTTTAAACAATCTATTGCAGCACTGAAGAACTTCTCATCTAAGTTGGGTAAAAAAACCCTGAAATTATGTTAAAAATTTACGTTGCTAAATGCAGAAGTATGGGCATTCTATGGGGCAGGGATCTGGGGATACCAGGATACATCATTGTTACAGGTTGAGGAAAACACATTTTTTAGATACTTGCTAGCTCTCCCAAAGGGAACCTCAGTTTTTAATTGTCATATGGAATTAGGGATGGACCATATTACAGACCTGATTAAAATGCAACCTATGCTGCTTTGGCGCAGAGTATGGGTTTCAGAAGCTCTCGGCCTAAACCAGGATATTATAAGGGATGTCATGGGCCTAGATAATGCGAAGCGCATTGCCTGGCTTGAGTATATGAAGAAAACATTAACTGACCTCCAACGGCCTGAGCTATTTAGTAACCCGGACTTAATTAGGAATGTTTCGAAAAAAGAATTGAAGAGGTTATGCATGGCCCATTTCGACTTATTAAGATGCGCAGGGGAGATAACGAAGAAAACAGTAATTGATCACCAATTGTCGCTAACCACCTATACAATGCAACCATATTTAACCATGAGTACTGTGGGTTTTGACCGATTCATCCTGACCAGATTAAGGTTTAATTTATTTCACAGGCTGGTCACATTTCCAAATAAAAATGATTGGTCTAGAACCTTAGTTCCTTGCCCCTGTGATAACATGTCACTACAATCCACATTTCATGTAGTACTGTTTTGTAAACTGTACGAGAGGGAGCAAAAAAAGATGGATCAAACAGTATTTGAGGCAAGGTGCTTGGCGGCAATGCAGACCTGCGTTTCTTCGTTTGCAGCAACTGGGAAATGTTACTTGCACTATGGTGATGACTGGATTTTTAAGAACTGTTTTAAAAAATCGTAATTCAATGATTAGCGGATTCATAATAATGATTTAATCCTATCTTAAGATAAATGTTCTTTATTGTTAGATGAAATGTAATGCTATATATATGGAATATGCTACTTACCAGTATGCATCTGTTCTTGGCATAGAGGGCTGCAGAGTGGTACATTATGAAACGATCGCCAGCTGGTGTTGGGCTCGGATGATTGCACTTGTTTTTCTCTTGTAGAGTCTTTTGTATCTTGGTGACTCCTCCTTTGGTTGCTAGTGCGCATGGGCATCGGCTCCATCCTTAGATTGTTTTGCCATAGTAGGGTTAGATGGAGTAGTATGATAGAATACAGATAGAAATCCCCATGTAAGTGTATCTAAATAAGATATTGATGGAACAGACACAGGTTTCCGGGGAGGCTGGGAGGGCATGTACCACTCTGCAGCCCTCTATGCCAAGAACAGATGCATACTGGTAAGTAGCATATTCCGTTCGAGGCATATGGGCTGCAGATGGTACATTATGAATAGACTATACAGCAGTTCTCTCCCTAGCGGCGGTCGCCTGTGTCTGTTGCAACAGTCTGAAATAAAGTCTTTAGTACAGCTTGTCCCACTCTAGCTTGTTGTGTTGTGTGCACATCTACACAATAGTGCTTTGTGAAGGTATGCGGTGTAACCCAGGTAGCTGCTTTGCATATGTCATCTAGTGGAATGTTTCCCAAGAATGCCATAGATGCTCCTAGTTTACATGTAGAGTGAGCTCTAGGAGGAACAGTTAATGTCCTCTTTGCCTTTAAGTAGCATATTTGTATACATTTTACAATCCATCTGGCAATGCCTGCTTTGGAGATGGGATTGCCCTTATGTGTAGGAGAAAACGCTACAAATAGCTGTTTTGTCTTTCTGAAAGTTTGTGTTCTTTCTATATAATACAATATTGCCCTTCTGACATCTAATGTGTGTAGGGCCCTTTCCGCTACCGTCTGTGGTTTTGGAAAGAAGACCGGTAGTTCCACTGACTGATTGATGTGGAATGCTGAAATTACTTTAGGCAAGAATTTTGGGTTTGTTCTAAGAACCACCTTGTTCTGATGTAACTGCATGAATGGTTCTTGAATTGTAAACGCTTGTAACTCACTTACTCTTCTGAGTGAAGTGATAGCTATGAGGAAGGCCACCTTCCATGTGAGGAATTGTATTTCACACCTATGCATAGGTTCAAAGGGTGGTCCCATTAGTCTGGTAAGTACTATGTTGAGATTCCAGACTGGGGAAGGTGGCAGTCCTGGTGGAATGACTCTTCTGAGTCCTTCCATGAAAGCTTTAATTGCTGGTACTTAAAACAGGGAAAGATGTTGCCTGTTTTGTAGGTACGCTGCTATAGCTGCGAGATGCACTCTGATCGAGGTATATGCTAAGTTGCATTGCTGCAAGTGTAGTAAATAGCAAATAATCTGTTTAGTAGATGCGTCCAGAGGGTTGATGTGGTTACTGTTACAGTGTACAGCAAACCTTTTCCATTTTGCTGCATAGCATGCTCTGGTGGTAGGACGTCTTGCTTGTTTAATGATTTCCATACATTCTGGAGGTAAATCTAAGTATCCAAACTCTATGACCTCAGGAGCCAGATCGCTAGGTTCAATTGTTTGGGATCTGGGTGCATTATTTCTCCATGGTTCTGTGTAAGGTGCATGGGTAATAATCTTAGCTTTTGATGTGGCACCTGTGAGAGTTGCAGTAGCGTGGTGAACCACGGCTGTCTTGCCCACGTGGGTGCTACTAGTATCATTGTCATTGAGTGCTGTTGCAGTTTCCAAACCACTAACGGAATTAGTGGGAGAGGGGGAAAAGCGTAAGCAAATTTGTTGGACCAATTTATCCATAGGGCATTGTCCTGGGACCTGTGGTGTGGGTACCTGGATGCGAAGTTTTGGCATTTTGCGTTCTGATGATTGGCAAACAGATCTATCTCTGGTTGTCCCCATCTTTGGAAGAATGGCTGCAGTATTTGGTTGTGCAGCTCCCATTCGTGTACTTGTTCTGACTCTCTGCTTAGGATGTCTGCTATCTGATTTTGAACTCCTGGTAGGTGTTCTGCTAACAGATAGATCTTTTGAGGAATGGCCCATCTCCAATTGTCCTGTGCTAGTCTGGATAGTTGGAGAGAGTGTGTCCCCCCCCTGTTTTTGAATATAATTATTGCAGTCATGCTGTCTGTTCTGATCAGGACTGCCTTGTTTGTTATTTGCATCTGGAAAGCTTTTAGTGCTAGAAATACTGCTAATAGTTCCAAGTAGTTGGTGTGCAGTTTCTTTTGCTGCACACTCCATTTCCCCTGCACTGTGTATTTGTCCATGTGCGCTCCCCATCCGGAGAGCGATGCGTCCGCTGTCAGTATCGCTTGTGGAATCGGTTCTAGGAACGACCGTCTTTGGAAATGTTTGTTGTGTTCCACCACTTCAGAGAGCGATGCGTACGGTCGTCTACCAACACCAGATCTGTAATCTGACCTTGAGCCTGATTCCACTGTGTCGCTAGACACTCCTGTAGTGGACGCATTTGTAGTCTGGCATGTGGTATTAGTAGTATGCAGGAGGACATCATGCCTAACAGCTGCATAAACACTCGTGCTGGTAGTGAGTGTTGTGGTTGAAATCTTTGTATTAACTTGACCATTGTCTGTATCCTGATTGGATTGGGGTATGCTTTGGCTCTTTCTGTGTCTATAGTAGCCCCCAGGTACTGTTGAATTTTGTTTGGTTGTAGGTGTGATTTTTTGTAGTTCACCGTAAACCCTAGGTGGTGCAGCAATTGAATTGTCTTCTGTGTGTTGTGAAGGCATTCTTCTTGTGACTTGGCCTTTATTAACCAATCGTCCAAATAAGGGAAGACATGTATTTGCTGTCTTCTTAGGTGTGCTGCCACCACAGCTAGGCATTTTGTGAACACTCTTGGTGCTGTTGTGACACCGAACGGAAGGACTTTGAATTGATAATGTTGTCCTTCCACTACAAACCTTAGGTATTTTCTGTGGGCTTTGTGAATTGGGATGTGAAAGTAAGCGTATTTTAGATCCAGTGTAGAAAGAAAGCCCCCTTTCTTCAGTAAAGGAAGTACTTGTTGGAGCGTGACCATGTGGAAATGTTCCGAATTTATGTATGCATTGAGAGGTCTGAGGTCCAAGATTGGTCTTAGGGACCCGTCTTTTTTGGGGATTAGGAAGTATAGAGAGTATACTCCTGTCCCTTGTTGATGTTTTGGAACCTTCTCTATGGCATGCTTTTGTAGTAGTGATAGTACTTCTTCCTTTAACAATGTCAGATGGTCTTGACTCATTGGACGCTGTTTGGGGGGGATGTTTGGTGGGGTAGCAGTGAGTTCTAGGCAATAACCATGTTGGATAATTTGTCTCACCCACTTGTCTGATGTGATGTTTTCCCAGACAGGTAGGAACTGTGCTAGACGTCCCCCGACCGGTGTTATGTGGTTTGGGGGAAGTTGTATTAAGTCACTGTTTTGGGGTTGGGGAGTTGCAGTTGTTATTATTTCCGCGACCCCTACCCTTGTTGTTGTTACCTCTGTAACTACCTCTTGAATTACCTCTGTGTGACGTTGGCGTAAAAGAGGTGGATTGCTGACTTGTTCCTGTACTTTTTGAGCCCCCTCTATAGGTGGATCTACGAAAGGAACCCCTTTGTGTTGGCTGTTGTAATGCTCCCATTGACTTAGCCGTTTCTGTGTCCTTTTTCATCTTTTCTAAGGTCTCATCTGTGCTTGAGCTGAAAAGTGTCTTTTGATCAAAATGGTTGGTTCAATAAAGATGTTTGTACTTCTTGTTTGAACCCTGAGACTCTAAGCCATGCATGTCTCCTTAACATGACACTGGTGTTGATGGATCTTGCTGCAGTGTCTGCCGCGTCTAGGGCGCACTTAATGGAAGTGTTAGTTATTATCTTTCCTTCCTGTATTAGCTGATCTGCTCTCTTCTGATGTTCTTTGGGGAGATGTGTGATGAGTTTTTCTAATTCATCATAATGTGCCCTGTCATAACGTGCAAGTAGCGCTTGTGTATTGGCTATACGCCAGCTATTTGCCGCTTGTGATGCCACTCTTTTGCCTGATGCATCTATTAATTTTGACTCTTTATCAGGTGGAGGGGCCTCTCCTGTAGATAATGAGTTCGCTCTCTTGCGAGCGTTTGAAACTACAAGCGAGTCCAGAGGTACCTGCCCTTTGATAAATATTGGATCCTTTGGAGCCGCCTTATATTTCTTATCAATTCTTGGGTTTAACACCCTAGCCCTTACTGGGTCTTTGAATATGTCTGCTGTGTGACTGAGAAGACCCTTCAGCATAGGAAGAGTACCTGATGTTCTTTGTGCAGTAGGTAGTGTCTCTAATAGGAAATCCTCTACCTGAGGTTCTGTATGTAGATCTACCTTATGATATTTTGCTGCCCTATTAATGAGCTGTACAAACCCTGTGTTATCATCAGGTGGTGAAGGCTTTGAGGGATATAACTCTGGGTCGTTGTCATCATCTGACCCTGCGTCATAATTTTCCCATGGATCATCCTCATCTGGGATAGTGTCATCATCCCCTTGAGGTTCTCCCTCCCCTGTATCACTGTCTACATCTGACTGAGGTGTAGATGGTCTTGGTGTAGAAGGTGGAGGAATATTTGGCATAGTGTGAGGAATAGGAGAAGAGGGTGTGACTTTAGGTCGAGGAG
This sequence comes from Lissotriton vulgaris, assembly GCF_964263255.1. NCBI lineage: Eukaryota > Metazoa > Chordata > Amphibia > Caudata > Salamandridae > Lissotriton > Lissotriton vulgaris. Next base: position 1,080,123,940 of record NC_141691.1, on the reverse strand, counting down.
AAGTAGGAGGAGTTGTATTTGTCCCCAGTGTTCTCTTTTTAGAAGGAAGAGGTTTGTCTTCTAACTGTTCATTCTTCCTCTTCTTTGTCACTACTTTGCCAGTCTGTGGATCGATAAACAAAATCTTTTGTTTGGGATCTGTTTGCTGCTCCTGTGTCGGTACCGAAGCCTTTGGTTCCGAAAGGTGCCTTTGTTTTCGATCGTCGATGTTCGGTGTTTTCGGCACCGAGTGTTTGCTCGATTCCGATTTTTTCGGTGTCGAGTGAGTCTTCGACGTCGAATCATGTTTCGGTTTCGACATGGAATGTTTCGATGCCGAGCTTTCCCTTGCATGAAGCTTCGGCGTCGAAGTCGATGTCGCCCGCTTCTCGGATCCGACATGGTGGGAGACCGAGAGTTTCGGTTCAGTTTCGGTTTCGTTGCCGGGCCCGAAGGCGGGGCGTCGGAAACTTTTTTCTGCGGTTTGACCAGGCTCGAAGGCGGGGTCGTTACCACACGGGGTCGGTTTTTTGGTAAGGGGACGTTGTCACTCACGGTTTGTTGCACGTCGAGTTCCTCGACATCCGACTCGTCCCCTTCCGACCCCGACTGATCTTCATGATCCTCTTCTTCATCGAGGTGCTGGTCTTCGAACAGCTCCGGGATCGCCTCCGACTGCATTCTGGAAACCTCGTGTCTTCGAGCTCGACGGTTTCTAATCGTCGACTTGGAGGAGAATGCTGCGCAGGCTTCGCAGTCCCTGGATTCGTGTTCAGGCGATAGGCAAAGGTTGCACACCTCGTGTAGGTCCTTGTGTGGGAACTTAGTACCACAGGTTGGACATTTCCTAAATGGAGTCCTTTCCATGGACTCCGGGCTTGACCACATCGAGAAAGGCCTCCTGATCGTCGACGTAGATCAAAGTTTTTCTTCGATGTTGGAGTCGAAACGCGTCGGAATGGAAATGAAGTCGCGTTCGATAACAATACCGTCGAATTGGAAATGGAATACGCGCCGAAAAGTCACTTCTTTACTAAGTCGATCTGGAGCGCTTCAATCCTCATCCGAACCCGATGGCGGAAAAAAACAATCTAAGGATGGAGCCGATGCCCATGCGCACTAGCAACCAAAGGAGGAGTCACCAAGATACAAAAGACTCTTCAAGAGAAAAACAAGTGCAATAATCCGAGCCCAACACCAGATGGCGATCTATTCATAAAATACCATCTGCAGCCCATATGCCTCGAACATATATGTATTGTTGCTTTTATGATTTTAAATTGCAAAACTCGAATAAAGCTAATCTGAATCTGAATCTGAATCTGAATCTGAATCACCCAGAAGAAATAGAAAGATGGACCAGAGAAATAGAGAAGCCAAAATCACAGCCAAAGGTATTGGACATTTTTAAATTAAGAGTAGAACTAGAAGAAATGATAGCTGGAAATGTAGGATTAGAGAGATTGAATACATTCAGTGAAGAGTTGTTGTTATTCATATGCATAAGTATCACTCGAAATACAAAAATATTTCATGAGAAATTAATGAATTTGGCCTCTGATATGGGAATTGACATAGATAAATCTAAAGTATTGCAGAAACCTTACAGAGCTGAATTTTCAGATAAAGATTTAGAAAACATGAATGTGTCAGGACGAAAGTTGCAAATGAAAGACTTATTGTCCTTATTGCAAAAATGGGGAGACTTAGACAGATGGAAAGCTAGATGGACAAAGAAAAAAGAAGAAGCTCAGGCAACTCGAACCAAATCCGAGTTTCTAATGAAAGAACCAGAAAAAGTTGAAAGTTGTGCCCAATGAGAGAAGTACCAGGAGGAGGTTATGTGCACGTCCCATGGTCCCGATAGGATATTTTATCATTTACAAATGATTTTCCAAAACTCAGAGAAAAACCAGTAGAATAGTACAGGTAAGTTGAAAGGTTTGTGAAAGTTTCAAAAGTGCTGCTAAAAGATTTAGATGGTTTATTCAACATAGTTGTCCCAGCAGATTTATGGACAGAATGTAAAATTACGGTAGATTGGCCCAATGACGAATACCCTAGAGATCCAAAGACAGGAGCCCGGTCAGATGATGTGATGAAAAAGTATAATCAGGTAATAACTTATTTGAAAGAGAAAGTACCCCCAAAAAAACAGATTGGACAAAAATAGACAGAACAACCAAGAACAAAGATGAATCAGTACATGCATATTATGAGCATCTTTTGCAGGTATTCAAACAGTGCAATGGGTTGGAAACCATCGATAATAAGGACATGACACATTTTATATGTCGTTTTGTGTCAGGTATAAAACCAGAAATATCGCAATTGATTAAAGAATATAAATTATGTTGGCAAGCAAAGCCTATCGATGAGATTCTCAAGAATGCAAAATACTGTGGGGACAAAATTGATAATAGGCAAAAGAAATTAGAAGAAAAAGTAATGTGGGCACAAGTAAAACTAGCAGAATAGCAGGAATTCCAGTTAAATCAGCAAGCAAATAACCAAGGAAGAGGGGAAGGTTTGAGTGACTGTAGTGGGGGCAAACCTAGAAACAGAATGCGCAAAGAAGAGTCAAAGAAAAAGTTTCCCTGTCACAGGTGGGGAAAATTGGGGCATTGGAAGAACAAGTGTAAATTAATACAGAATAATAATATCCAAACTCAAAACTTGAATCCACAGACGGCGAATGAAGTATCACAGAGGCAACCACAGCAGGTAATGCAAAATCAGTTACCCTATGCCATATTTTGTGAGTCAAGCCAAATACAGTGTGGATACTGGAAATTGAGAGGGAAGTGGTAAGAAAAACACTGTAACACCACAGTTCCTCTTGCAATACACATTTGTTGATGAGGATAGTTTCTGACAGTGCCTGAGAGGGGGAAGAGGGATGCGTACTTGAAGCATCAAGTCAAGTCAAGTCAAGTCATAAAATTTGTATAGCGCACTACATACCCGTAGGGTTTCAAGGCGCTTAGGAAGGGGAGGAGGATTACTTGTCAAATATCCACGTTTTAAGTTGTTTTCTGAACGCTAGGTGGTTCTGGGTGAGGTGAAGGTAAGCGGGGAGTGAGTTCCATGTTTTAGCAGCCAGGTATGAAAAGGATCTGCCTCCCATGGTGGTCTTGTTGATGCGAGGTATAGTGGCGAGGGCTTGGCTGGAAGAGCGTAGTTGGCGGGAGGGGGTGTAGAAGGACAGTCGTGAGTTGAGGCAATCTGGTCCGATGTCGTAGAGTGATTTGTGTGCGTGGGTAAGCAATCGGAAAGTGATCCTCTTATTGACGGGGAGCCAGTGGAGGTCTTTAAGGTGACCAGAGATGTGTTCGTTGCGTGGGATGTCTAATATGAGCCTGGCTGAGGCGTTTTGAATTCGTTGGAGTTTCTTCTGGAGTTTTGCAGTAGTACCCGCATAGAGGGTGTTTCCGTAGTCCAGTCGGCTCGTGACCAGAGCGTGGGTGACTGTTTTCCTTGTTTCGGAGGGGATCCAGCGAAATGTTTTTCTGAGCATGCGAAGAATGTTGAAACAGGAAGAGGATACGGCGCTGACTTGTCTGTTCATTGAGAGTGAGGAATCCAGGATGACGCCAAGGTTCCGTGCGTGGTCTGTCGGGATGGGTGCTTTTCCGAGGGCTTCCGGCCACCAGGAGTCGTCCCATGCGGAGGGGGATGTTCCTAAGATGAGGACTTCTGTTTTGTCTGAGTTCAGTTTCAGACGGCTTTGTTTCATCCATTCGGCAACTTCTTTCATTCCTTCGTGAAGGTTAGTTTTGGCGGTGTTGGGGTCATTGGTGAGAGAAAGGATCAATTGAGTGTCGTTCGCGTAAGAGATGATGTTGAGGTTGTGTTGGCGTGCGATGGCCGCGAGGGGGCTCATGTATACGTTGAAGAGGGTGGGACTGAGTGAGGATCCTTGTGGTACGCCGCAGATGACTTCAGAGGCCTCGGACTTGAATGGAGGAAGGCGGACTCTCTGGGTTCTTCCGGTGAGGAACGAGGTGATCCATTCAAGTGCTTTTCCTTGGATTCCGATGTTATTGAGGCGTTGTAGAAGGGTGCTGTGGCAGACTGTGTCGAGGGCAGCGGAGAGGTCGAGGAGGATGAGGGCGACTGTGTCTCCATTGTCCAGTAGAGTTCGAATGTCGTCTGTTGCTGCGATGAGGGCGGTCTCAGTGCTGTGTTTTGCTCGGAAGCCAGATTGTGAGGGGTCGAGGGATTTGTTGGCTTCGAGGAAGGCGGCGAGCTGGTTGTTGACAGCTTTCTCAATGACTTTGGCCGTGAATGGAAGAAGCGATATGGGGCGGTAATTTTTGAGTTCGGTGGGGTCCGCAGTGGGTTTTTTCAGAAGGGCGGTGAGTTCAGCGTGTTTCCAGTCTTCCGGGAAGGTGGCGGAATTGAAGGAGCAGTTGATGACGTCTCGGAGGTGCGGTGCTATGACGGAGTCTGCTTTGTTGAAGATGTGGTGAGGGCATGGGTCTGTGGGGGATCCTGAGTGGATGGAGTTCATCAGGCGGATGGTGTCCTCAGTGGAGATTGGGTTCCAGTCGTTAAGGGTGTTCACGGGGGGGAGATGATCAGCAGATGGTGGGGTGGGTTGGTTTCCGGGTTGGTTGTCAAAGCTGTTGTGGATGTCTGCAATCTTGTTGTGGAAAAAAGAGGCTAGGGAGTCGCAGAGGGTTTGAGAGGGGGTGATGTCGTTGGAGTTGGCCGAGGGATTGGAGAATTCCTTGACGATGTTGAAAAGTTCCTTGCTGTTCCTAGCATCCTTACCGGTAGATCAGTCAGGTCCCTATGTTGAAGGAAAGGTTGAAGGAAATTATATCACCTTCTTGTTGGATACTGGTGCTACCCGTTCTACTGTGAGAACAGCAGACATCCCAAACCTACCCCTCTCAGGAGAAGCAATCAAAGTAGTGAGCGTTTCTAATAAACAGATTATGATCCCTATTACAGAACCAATGGAAGTACGGATTGGCAATTTTAAAGAAATGCATAAGTTCGTGATGTGTGATTCCAGTCCTGTAAACCTGCTATGAAGGGATTTGTTGTGCAAAATTAACTGCACAATATTTTGCACCACAAATGGTATTGAGATTCAGACACCAGATGAAGATGGCATTTACAAAACCATGTTAGCCAAGCAAGAAACTGACATTAAAAAGATGACTCAAAAAGATTTACCAGAAGAGCTGCAAGGTACTGAAGGTGCAGTTTTCCCAAATACCCGACAGTACAAAATGAGCCCAGAAATAAAAGCAGGAGTTGCAGCAAAAATAGAGCGTTTGGTTTAGCAAGGCATTTTAAAAGAAATAATGAGCAGTCCATGTAATTTACCTATAATTGGTATAAAGAAACCAAGTGGAAAATATAGGGTTGTACAAACGTTTCATTGAGGTCTAGTAGACATATACATAACAGAAGCAGGTAAATATATGTATAAAGTGGTAGGTGTGGGGGAACAAGCGTCAGGGGGAGCTGGGAATAGGATAGGGAGATAGACGGGGAGGGGGATAGGTGAAGCGGAGGGAATGAAGTAGAGGAGGGTGGGGTCGGACAAGGTTGTTGAGTTGTTGAGGCCAGGGAAAAGATGTTAGGACAGCATGCATAACTTAGTAATATCACACTTCCAGTGAGGAATGAATTACTGGGAAATTCGATTACTTGGGACCAGACTTGTAAGTCTTGCCCCTGAGCCACTGCACCATTGGATGTGGTACCCCTTGTCCGCACTGCTTGGGAAGTTTTGTAAATGCTTTCAAACTAAGGCAGAGTCTACCCTCTGAAGAGAATGAATTACAGACTCCCTGCAGTGAGAAAGCTAATTTCTCGTAAGTGTGGAAGGGCCTAGAATAGAAATAGGATTTTCAGAAACCGGGCCATTTTGAATGCTACTATCCATCAAACACATGCTAAAAAGGATGTCTCCAAAGAACGGCAGCAGTCTGTGCAATCAGGAGAAAAAGGATAATTTGGAATCTATGGGGGCATAGACACTGGCTATAATAAATTTGGAGGCCTAGATTTTCAGACTAGCAAAGACAACCTATGTTTTCGTCCTTCCAGACATTGTGAACCCAGGCCACCAATCTTTTATATATATTAGAATAGCAGTGTCATTTTTCTTTGGCGAGGAGAAGACAACAAATATCACTTTCCCCACCCAGTCACACTGTAGCTTCAAGGATTCGAGGGCTGATGGATGAATGTCCTGCAGAAGAGCCACATCAGGAGATCTGGTCCCCAAATATGATTGTATCTTTTTAACATAGCTGTTCAGTCTGTTCAACGTCAACAAGAGTATTCTTACATTTGTCATGAACATGAAATGATTGGCTCAGTCCAAATCAGACCGCTGCCTGAATAAACTGATCGATAGAAAGAAGTAGGTGTAAATATATAAAAGTACAAAAGGTGTAGAAGAGCAAAATTAGAGCAACTCTATAGGTCGCAAGTTTTGGTAAGGGTCAGCTGGCCACATCCGGCCCGTAATTCTGTCAATATTCTAGTAAAGAGCAAATGTAGTGCACAAATGTCATATATTCTTAACAAGGGTTTCAAAAGCAATCTTGATTTAGCACGTTCCCAGGGAGATTGGCGCGGGGTTTGCGACAATGATCAAGGTGATGTGAGGAACAGGGAGATGTGGAGGGCTTGTATTTGTCCACATGAAGGTGTACTCGCTAGAGTCTGCTATGATGTGCTGGGACAGAGACATTTTACTGGCAAGAGTCTCAGTTGACTGCATTTCCATTTCTTCCTCCATAACTCTAGTGCATCAGGATTCATAGAATTCTCAGGTGTTTCCATTCACTGTGACAATTATAATAGCATGGCCCAGTAACCCATAGTGTGTATGCGATATATTCTTAGGATTCAGGAGCGGGCAGAGAGCTAAGAATTTTTTTAAGGTGATTAGTTGCATGTGAGAAACTAGTCACAATAGTGATCGGGTGTCCCTTGTCCTGAAAAGGGCCATGCTGGTGTGCAAGTTGGAGGGTAGTTCCTACTTGCGCATTACGCAAAAGGCACACAATGATTGGCCTAGGAGTATCTGGGTGGAGTCGCGGCGGACCTGTGATCTATGCACCCTTCGGAATTCAAGGGGGTGGTCAAACGGCATATGAAGGAGACCAGGCAGTTAGGTAACCATGAAACCCTTCATGTCCAATCCCGCCTCCTTCTTCGGAACACCATAGATGCGAATGTTATCATGTCTGCTTCGGTCCTACAGCTTCACCACCTTAAACTGAAGGTTCCAGATGCCTGCGACGCTATCTGCTATCAAGTCAATCCTATGTTCGACCACTGACAGTCTATCATCAAAACATTCAAGTTAGGATTTAAAGGTGGCGAAGTTGGATCACAACTGTCTCAACACTTTAGGGCCCGGCATGAAAAGCTCAAAACTCCAGCACAACAAAGAAGGCAGTAGACAACTGTCCCAGGAGGTGAAAATGCAACATGGTTAAGAAGCTGCTGCAAGGTGTCCCTGATGACATTAGCATCCAACAATTAGTTAAAATTGGTAATACAGCCAAAGGGCTTCAAGCCCAATCCAATATGACTGCCAAAAAGTTTTAGATCCAAAGGAGTTCAGTAGTACATAGCTTGTTATCATGCAGGGTGTCCTTCTACCATGTAGGTGAGTAGAAGTACAAGTATCATGGAAGGATATTCCAGGAACATCTTCCAATTCAAAAGAGGACCTCCAAATGCCATGTGCAGACAGGCAGCTTGCCGGGACCCTCAATAGACTGTCCAGGCCGCTGGTCCGTGCAACTACACGATAAGGCCCAGGGAAGAAAGACGGAGCTAAGCGGTTCAAGTTCTCATAGGGGAAAGGTGAGTCTCACAAGCAGACCATTTACCAGGAATTAGTCTGCAATTACCGGCACCACCAGCACCCGCCCGTACACGTTCTGTCGACTAACAGGAATACAGATCCACTGCGCCGCTGGTCATTCAAGTGTGGCTCGTTGTGATCCCACAGCATCTCACAGCTTGTGGTATCGTCCGTCCAGGTGAGTAAGGGCTCAGCCTCGAGTTCATAACTGTGAGCTCCGGCGAAGAGCAGCTTTAAAACAACAAGGAAGAGCAGCTTTAAAACAACTAGAATGTGCAGGATCCAGCAGAGCAGTTACACCGTGCGGCGTTCTTGCTCGGGCGAAGCTCCACCGTCCCGTCACGTTTACTTTAATCATCTCTTCAGGGTCGGACTGCAACAGAAAATACGCTAGCGACCCCATTAGCTGACCAAATAGCATAAAGAAGCAGCCCACAGTTGCAAATCAGGATAGTTTTAAACTTGTATTTAAGCTGTATAGGTATTTTGTGAGGAACGGGATACTGCAGGGAATGTTTGTGGTAATTTCAGAGAAATCAACAGTTAAACCAGCCCACCGGACCATAAACTGGGCTCACATACACTCAAAAATACAACACAAACAATGATCTGTCACACAAGCCCTCGTGCCATGCCTGATTACCCTATAAGCCAGTCCAACCAAGCTTCAATTTCTTCTAATGTCTCATACTCTTACTTTCAATCTTTATTTATTTTCTTTCATGATTATCTTTACCCAGGCATGGGCAAGGCCCCTGGCAGTGCCGGATCATTCAGTGCAAGATAATGGATAATATCACTATGAGCCAACGTTGTCATCCCCCCAGGATACAGGGGGGATCCACTACATGCAATGGTTCATGTCACCTAATATGCTATCTAATCATGTTTTTTCTTATGTTCAAGAGTTAAGGCTTATGTTGAGAGTGGGGCAGGGGATTATGTGTTTCACCTGTGGGGCGTCTATAAACTTACATCCAATCCACTCCATTCCAAGGGCTGTAGATGATTAGAATGGATAAGACGCCCATCTAAAACTATTGCTAAATCAACCATACATGATGGGTTAAATGTCTCTCTAAGAACAAAAGGAATGAACCCACCAAACAAAAGGGTTAAACTGGTACATGATATTGGGCGGATGGTATGATATAGTCCTACAAGATGCGCATCTCCTAAAACAGGAACTTCAGACACAAGCAATGCCTCATGGCTTTTGAGTCCTCTGCCCAAACACAACGCAATGGTTTAACACTCTTCTTCCAAAGATCCTAGGGTTTTACCATGTAGCAAGAAATAGAGACATAAAGAGAAAGATATCATGAGCACATCGAAGATACAGAACGGTATAGTATATGCCTAAAATACTGGCCTTGACAAGCTCTTAATAACCTTTTTAGTCACCCTAGCAGGCTTTGGTGAAGATGATATAACTTTACCCTGGTATGGGACCCCAATATGGATAGGTCAAGGCTGCATGCAGCACATTCAGATGCTTTTTTTTTAAGTCCCTTAAGAACGCACTAAGGAATTGCTGATTGCTCCCTCCGTGATGAGAGATTTTCACTGAGCTGAGAAACTTTACATTTTACCCTTGTGTTCATCAGCTGTATTCCAGGATTGATTATAGTTTAGTAAACAATGCTTTAAAAGCAGCACTTTCCTATTTTCACTCCTGCCCCTTGACAAAAAAGTATCTCTTTGCCTTGGTTATTATCTGATGGTTTGTATTTGTTATTATCTTTTGGCTTTGGATTTTATGGCAAGACCGGAGGCTCATATTCAGGGCCGTACTGGCCGTAATGGGCACCAGGCGTTTCCCCGGTGGGCCGCCAGGGTTCTGGGCGGTTTTGTTGCCGGGGGACTGCAATATCGGCCTCCTGTAACAAAATTGGCCGAAATCGGCCCTTGCAAACAGCTCGGCTGCAATCCCTCTACCGCCCCAGGGAGGGCGGCTGAGCAGTTTGCCAGGGCTGCTTTCGGTTCCCAGTCCGGCCCTGCTCATATTATGCTTTCTTTTCTCTCTTTATTTAAATAGCAACCAAGATCAAAACTACACCGCTTGTGAGGCTTATCGGATAAGCCATGAATACTTCTAAAAACTATAACTTTAAAAAAAAATTATCTATGCACTGATACTATCTGATGTACTAAGGTGAAACGCTTGTGCATGTTAAAGAAATACACTTTTGGGAATTTTGAAGAGATTGCATCTTATTTTCACATTATGTTTGTGGCACGATATACATGAAAAACGTTTTCATGGCTCAGCTTGCGCACAGACTCTTAGAGCTGTGCAAGAACCATGGCTCGGTTCTGCTCTCTAATTCGCCGGTGTACCCTCCTCTGTTTGCAACTCTAACTTAGCTCATAGGTCACTTGATAAAATGATTCGTAAAAGGCAAGGACTAGAAACATGGAAGCCTTGGCCGCATGCCCTGATTTGATGACTCTACCATCAAGGCTTCTTGTAGCAAAGACGAATATGAGTGCGTGTAGTGAGAATAAATAAGTGAACCCAAAGCAGGGAATCCAGGCCATTGTAGTGTACATGTCTGTAGTCAAGTAGGAGAACTACTAGGCCCAGGTGGGACAGGCAGGGTGATAGCTTCATCTGGGTTGTTTGGGGTGGGACACTTCTCAGATTCGATCTTTGTTTCGTAGTCGGGAACCCTGAGTAGGGTCTGCTATATCTGTGTCAGTTTTTCTCGTCGTTCTCATTTTACTATGAGGTTTTAACTTTTTAATTTTTTTTTACTAACGGTTAACAAAAAAAGTAGAACATTTGCACCCACAGAAGTACTCCTTGAATGAGTGCAAAATACTAGTTTTTTAAATTCACAAATATTAGCAGTAGTAGGCTTAGAGAGCTGCACCAGTCTCAAGATTCCAGGCATACTACTGGCAACCAAACACCCAAAAGGTGATGTGATGTCTGCTTAGAAATAGTCTAACCAGTGGCAATCACTGGGAGTAGGATTCTAACCCCTCGTTTTTCACCCACTGTGGCATTCTAAACAGAGGCCCACCTAATGATAATCAGTATGGACCCTGTTCCTGATGGAAACAGTCCACCCCCAACATTGATCATCTAACCCCTCCACCCTGCAGCCCGACACTTTTAAGTTGGGAATTTTGAGATTCACAAATTCTGATTCTTACAGGCTAAGCTACATCCATGCTCCTTTCTCAGTCCTGCTCTACTCTCTCACACATGACGCGCGCTCTTAAGTAACTAAAACACAAAGAAGAAAACTTCCCACTAATTCTGATAATAATACCAATTTTAATAATTTATGTTATTGATTTATTTTTAAAATATACACCTTTTAATGTCAGCCTGAAACTTCATTTTCTCTCAAATCGTTTTACTTTTATTGCTGTGATAATACCCTATTCACAAATTAAACATATGTAGATGAACACTAATACTAAATTACACTTATCATATAAAGCATTCTCCAGATTGGTTTAGCACCGTAATCATCTTTATCAGTACACTAGCAGCCCGTCCCGACGTTGTCCAGGGATGAAATAGAATGTCTGCAATGGTCCTAATACGCAAGGCAAATTTATTTCAAAATGTCTTTTACCTGTGCAGTTCAGCTGTGCATAGACGGTAACAGTAGGTGTACATTGCTGTCCAACATGTGCATCCGCTTGTGCAGTCAGTGGCAGGAACCGCCCAAGTGATATGTGCCTCAGCAGAGGTAACGTTTCCAGCCTGTGGCTGCTGTTGAGTCCCTTGAGCTGACAGTACCCGACTGCGGCCCTCTTGATGTTGTGCTCCTGGTGTTAAGTCCTTTGGCTGACAGTGCACTGCCTGACAGCGGGCACGCAATGCTGTGCGTGTGTGAAACAGCAGTCTGTTGAATGTTTTGTTTTCACGCTGCTAAGCTGACGCGCCTCAGCACCCGCCTGAGCCCCGGAGCAATATGGCAACGTCTGTGTCGGCTCCAGCCGCGAGCGTGTTTGTCCGCTGTACCTGACGCCACTGCAGGATGCGAACTGTGTTACGCGCGAACGTGTTTGTCCGCTGTAGCGCCACTTAGACGCCCCACATGGCGTGAAAGTCCAAAGCAGCTAAAATTGCCAAATGCAACGCCCACTGGTATTGGAATGGGAGTCCCACCCAGAACGCTCCTCGCAAGTGGTGGAATACAGCTTGGTTTAGACAACTGCCGCGCCCATCGCTGTGTGCACACGCCCCCAGCACAACGCACACGCCCACAACGGAGTCCTCTGAATGCTTTGACGAATGCCTTGGCCATCGCTGTATGCACACGCCCCATCGCTGTATGCACACGCCCCCAGCACAACGCACATGCCCACAACAGAGTACTCTGAACGCTTTGTTTTGATAAATGCCTTTGCCATCGCTGTATGCACACGCCCACAGCACAACATACACGCCCACAACAGACTACTTTGCCCCTAACGTTATGTCACCCTTCTAATGTATATGGTGGGCTGCTGTATAGCCTATGTCCATCTGCTGAAACTGTCCTTTCCAATGCTGTATTGGGTGTTGTGATTGGCGCTGTGGTTCCTGAGATTACCCGCCTCAAAGGTTTGGGCTCTCTCTTTATAATATGAGTATGGATGCACACAACGTTTAAGGGCTGTTGAAGTAGTTACAGGCAAGTAAATGTTGGACAACGACAGGAGAGCAAGCATAGAAAAAGTCAATAGTTTTCACTTATACGCTATGCTGCTGTGCAGCATAGCGGAAAGTAAAACAAAACAATTAGCCCAATCAAACAATCAGGCTGAGGAGGAGCTACTAGATGCCAGGGCAAAATATGCAGAATAACTAGAGCGCTTGAGGATCATAGAGCTGAGCGCATATACACAACGTACGCACGCAGACAGACAAGTCGGGCACTCACAGGCACGCATAATAAGACCTCCATCATCCCCAACGCCTATACTAGCAGTGCTTACCAGAGATAATAAACTGTTTCCCACACAGATAGACATTAATGAGGCATTTCAGGACCACTACATGCACCTATACGTAATGCCACACCAGTCCCCGGTGGAGACAATCGCTGAATTCTTGTCGGTCATACCTCTACCAGTTGTTCCTGCTGAGGAAGTTGCAGGCTTAGAAGTCCGAATTACAGGCTCCGATGGGACTCCCTTTTGAATTTTATTCTACTTATGCAAAACTGCTAGTTTCCAAGCTATTATAACTAAATAAAACATTGCTTACAGAGGGAAATTTGCCCTCCACAACTAGGTAATCAATAGTGACCTCCTTACTAAAGTATGGCAAGCCGCCAATGGAACTCGCATCCTATCGTCCCCTATTGATTCTCAACACAGAATACAAGATTCTTAGTAAAACATTGGCAGCTCGCCTACTCTCTCTCCTCCCAGGGCTGATACTCACAGATCAGTGCAGATGTGTATCCCGACACAATGCGTTCCCCAACATCCGTCGCCTCTTTAGCCTTATGAACATGGTACAGGCACAATTTCCAAATGCAGGAAGTGTATCTTTAGACATCAGGCAAGCCTTAGATACTTTAAACTGGTCTTACATGCTGGCGACATTGGAGACATTTGGGGCCCCCCCCCCACCGGAGTAGTGTCACTGGATGCAATCCATACTAATATTATAAAGAGAGAGCCCAAACCTTTGATGCGGGTAAGCTCAGGAACCACAGCGCCAATCACAACACCCAATACAGCATTGGAAAGGACAGTTTCAGCAGATGGACATAGGCTATACAGCATTCCACCAAGAACGTGAGGGGCAAAGTAGTCCGTTGTGGGCATGTGCGTTGTGCTGGGGGCGTGTGCATACAGCGATGGCCAAGGCATTCGTCAAAACAAAGCGTTCAGAGTACTGCGTTGTGGGTGTGTGCGTTGTGCTGGGGGCGTGTGCATACAGCGATGGGGCGTGTGCATACAGCGATGGCCAAGGCATTCGTCAAAACAAAGCATTCAGAGTACTCCCTTGTGGGCGTGTGCGTTGTGCTGGGGGCGTGTGCATGCAGCGATGGGGGCGGCAGTCGTCTAAACCACGCTGTATTCCACCACTTGTGAGGAGCGTTCTGGGTGGGACTCCCATTCAAATACCAGTGGGTGTTGCATTTGGCAATTTTAGCTGCTTTGGACGTTCACGCCATGTGGGGCATCTAAATGGCGCTACAGCAGACAAACACGTTCGCGGGTAACACAGTTCGCATCCTGCAGTGGCGTCAGGTTCAGCGGACAAACACGCTCGCGGCTGGAGCCGACACAGACGCTGCCATATTGCTCCAGGGTTCAGGCGGGTGCTGAGGCGAGTCAGCGTAGCAGCGGGAAAACAAAACATTCAACAGACTGCTGTTTCACACACGCACAGCATCGCGTGCCCGGTGTCAGGCAGTGCACTGTCAGCCCAAAGGACTTAACACCAGGCACACAACATCGGGAGGGCCTCAGTCGGGTACTGTCAGCCCAAGGGAATCAACAGCAGCCACAGGCTGGAAAAGTTACCGCTGCTGAGGCACATATCACTTGGGCGGTTCCTGCCACTGACTGCACAAGCGGACCCACATGTTGGACAGCAATGTACACCTACCGTTACCGTCTATGCACAGCTGAACTGCACAGGTAAAAGAAATTTTGAAATAAATTTGCCTTGCCTATTAGGACCACTGCAGACATTCTATTTCATCCCCGGACAACGTCGGGACGGGCTGCTAGTTACTATATACAATACCAAAAGCGAGGGCTAAAACTGGCCAGACTATTTCCCCACATACCATACATTTCGCAGAACACGTCAAGGTTGCCCCCTCTCACCGTTACTCTTCATACAGGCGATGGAGCCCCTGGCTCAACACTTACGACGTGCAAAGAGTACATACGGCATACTGATAGGCCCGGTCACACACACTATCTTTGTATGCTGACGATATGTTGTTGTATCTTAAGGACATACAGATGGATTTACATCCATTGGCAAATAGTCTGGCTTGATTTGGATCTATATCAGGGCTACAGATAAATGCCTCAGAATCTATATTGTACTCTTTGTATGAGAATTGCCCCCAGTCACACTGGCCATTTGGCCCGGCACAACTCACAGTAGGTTACCTTTAAATACCTCGGATTCCAGATATATAAGACGATTCCTGACATACTGGACAGGGATCTGTCCGTACTGTCAACTCTATAAATCTCAGGTGGCTTTTTGGATTAAATTGCCCCTAACAGCGACAGGATGAGTGGCAGTGGCTAAAATGATGATCTTGCCAAGACTTCCATATCACTTTGTGAATCTCCCAGTAGTGGTTATTAGTTAGGATTTTTAAAACTATAAACTCTTTACTGACTGAGCTGGTGTGGGGTATGGGATGCCATTGTATAGCTGTAGGAGGGTGGATACCTGACTATGGTTACCCCAGATTTTTTGCCTTGTGTTTAGCTGGTTTTCGACTTAGTTGGCCTGGGATCCTGCTAATCAGGGCCCCAGGCTATCTGCTCTCTCTTTAAAATGGACTCCATGTACCCTAGGTGCATAACTAATTGGTATTGGGTCACCTTATGAGCCCCTGTACAATGTACTATAGGTACCCAGGGCATAGGTGCATCCAAGGCCTACCAGGGGCTGCAGCATATCTTTTGCCACGTCTGGCTGGCCATCCAAACAGACACAACTGGCTGATCACTCAGCTGGGGCAAGGTCGTGTAATCACCCCTTGCTTAGATATAGTATATCTATGTCTAAACCTATATCTGGACACATATATACCTATAAGTCACTCCTATCTGGAGGCAGAGTGCTTGGTTTTATGTGAGCTGAGGCTCTAGCGTGAGCTGAGCCTGTCTGCAGCTTTCAGAACCATGTCCATATAGCTGTTCTATGATATAGCCATACCATATATTCTTAAGTGCATTATAATCCTTGCGGTTATTGCTAACTTTGGTTTGGCTTTATCAAAACATGTCGTGTAAGGTGTCATACACTTTGGAATACTACCCCTTCACCAGTTCTGGCGACGGGGGTAGCATTCCACCCTTCTAGAGGGAGAAGACATGATACTTTACTTAAACGCGGTTAAAACTAACCAGAGCCCCAGCATCACAAAATGGATGCTGCTGCCACAGACACAAGTCTGGCCTCCTGCTGCTGACCGAAACTCCGGCAGGGGAGGCCTGGACAAATAGTATCCTGTCCCAGGGAGGTGTTACACCACCCCAGACAGGAGATGGTGGATTGAGGCAGGCAGGGCAAGTGAAACCAGACACTGCCTGGGGCGCACAAGGCTCCCCATGCATAGCCCAGTTCAAACCGGTGCTGGGGCACTCCAGCCCCAGCTCTGGCACGAAACTGGACAAAGGGAAAGGGGTGTAACCACCCTCTTCCTGGGTCCCACCCATAGGAGGGACCTAGCAGGTAATCCAGCCCCTTGATTTGGAATAAAGGTAGGAGCTGTGTCCATAGACTTTAGATAATCCTGACAAACTTTGAAATGAAACTCTGGACCCTTCGAAATCCCACTCGACGTGGAAGACTGAAGAATCTCCCTTGTGGTCAAGGAGTGACCACCCTGTGCAAACAGGCACCATCAAGCGCCCAACGGTTTGCTTTGTTGCACCTCCCGCCGGAGCTCGAGCGACAGAGATCAACAAGCACCGGATTCCCAGACATCCAACAGCCCGATCCACAGCCACAGCAAAGCTGAGACCCGTGGAGGCGTTATGAGACGTGGGACCGGCCATCTTGAAAAGGCTGCGAAGTGCTTCCCGTGCAGCTCCCGAGGCACCCTCGAAGCTGTGCATTGGGGACTGAGAAGCCCTAGCCCCGAGCAGCTTGTGCACCGAAGATCACCTCTCCACACTCATCGAGTGCTGCGTGGGGCCCTTTTGCATTTTCCTGCTCGACGCGTCTGTCCGGTCACTTGCCCGTTGGCTAGTGGCCTCTACGACGACAAACCTTTGAATTTACTCTGCTAGTCTGGTTACTCCAGACTGGCCCTCGCTCCCCTGAAAAGGAGCAACCGCTCTGACCTTGCTGGTCCGAGTAAGAAGCGATCTTCAAATCCTGCGTGGGTTGCCTTTGCCAAGGCCTGTAGACTCCAATCCGGAAGCCGACACCGCCGACAGCGAGAGCCTTCGTGGGTAAGTCCGTGTTCCACTCCTGTTCATTGTCGATGTCCACGTGGCAGCGGATACTGTTGTGTTCTAATCTAGGACCCCGATCAATACTGTGACCGTATGCCCCTATACGGCTATAATCCATTTATACCCCTATAATGGCATGAACGATCAAGAGTGATATTTCAGAAACTCGTCTCTGGCCTAACACGATCAGAGCCACATTTCAGAATCTCTTCCTCTGCAGCTCATTAGAGCAAATGACACAGCAGAAGCCACTATCTAAGATTCCTAGATTACACTCCAAGTTCCTCAACAAGATAAAACTCAGCAACTTGGGAAAACCCCGCTTGCTATGTTTTGATTAGTAATAGAACTCTAATGAGCACTGAGAGACGATCACTTCCTAGTGACATCTTTATTGACGTCTTATGTCCAAAAACGTACGTCAAACCAGGCACCTTTCAGGTATAAATATTACCAACGTTGCCTAATGACATCGATGATAGCGATGGTGTGGTAAACATAGGAGCAGAACAGCTGTCCCCTGCAGAGCCCAGCAGATGCAAGCTGCCCACGGACGCTGCCCCTCCTCCTCCTTGACGCGCTGAGAGAGACGCTGTCTTTTCTCCTGCCGAGAAAATCCAGCTCCGGCGTTTCCAGCCTACTCTTGCGAGTGACTGGGATATCGAGTCCTGGAAGGAGATACAAGACCTCCAACATTCTATTTCAGAGGTATGGTGTTGACTAAACCCTTAGAGAGCATTCTTGAAGCAAACCTTGGCAAAACCAACTTAACTAAAACTACTACTCACTTACTCCCTCCCAAGTATTAGGCTTAGGTCAGGTACACTGGGGTAGGCGTAGTTAGAAGCACCAGTTGAGTACGTTAGCTGAATGTATATATGAATGTATATATTTTATTCATTTTAAACCATTGTATGGCTAAGAAACCATATCAATGCTTTTACAGTATTATTTCGCAATCCTCATTTTACTGTACGCACTTTTTATAATAACAAGTCTTGCAATTGTGGCAATTCATTTCTCTTGCACGAGAAGAAAGACTGTTCAATAAATAATACCTTTTATTGAAAACGCCCGTCTCTCTATTCTCTGCATTTTGGTGAAAGTAATCTGCACAACTGACTGAGTAAAATAACTGTCTATTGTTTCACACGACTCTAGAGATTGACTCTTATTCTAAGGATCAAAGTTGTCATGTTTATGCGGTTGTTGGAAAACTGAATCCCTTCTTGTCTGTACCAGGGAAGCTGATCACTTCCTATTCAGTCAAGAAAGTTTCCAGTGACCTCTGAGCTAGTTGGTAACAAACCCAATTAAGTTTAGCATAGTCAGTAGAGACCTGGAAGACCGCACTTCTACGTCAAAACTGCTGTTTATGTTATTCCAATGCGCAGGGCCTATTGGGAAAATAGGAACTACAGACAAGCTTCTCGACAACCACCTGATTGCGCCTGACATTGCCTGGTTCCTTCCTGGTTCCATCCTGCTCACTGGCTAGTGACCCAGACTCTGTCCCCTCTGCTTTCAGGTACACTACATCTTCGATCCACCCTTGGATCCAACCGGACTCTTCTCTCCTGGTCGCCTGCAGCATCTTCATCTCCAGGCTCCATAGAACTCCACGACGAAACCCGACACACGTTGGCACCTATGCACCCGTATCCTGTGGGTGAGGTAACGATCAAACACCGGTGCTCCTGTAGTGGTTTACACCTCTAGTGTCCTAGTTTAAAGTGGCTAAGTTCTAGTCCAGTCGGAAGACTTCCAAAACAGTAACTTTGTAACTTTTACGCGCCATTGACTTTGCATTGGTGCATGCGTGTGCTTTAGGCACTGCACCCGAATCCCACGGGCTACTCCCGTCCTAACTACAGTTAGTCCAGTGTAGTCCCAGCGATTCACAAGGCCCTAGGCCCTACCATTGTCCGAGAGGTGGTACTTATACCACTATTTTAGTATATGGTTTAAGTGGCCCCCGGGCCTATCCAAAATTGTGCAACTTTGTATGTTTAACTGTGCTTTTGTTTAAACGCTTGTGCCTCTGGACTCATAAAGAGTACAGAGGATTATTCTAGTAATAAATACATATATTTTTATAATATATAACTTGTGTGGTGTCCTTTCATTTGATATTACAGGATTGCATATGGTAAAACAGCTGGCTTCACATGCCCTCTTGAGTTAAGCCTAAGACTGCTTAGGTCCATGCTACCCCTAGGATAGCTTGTCTATAGGGTTGACTTACGGGTTGTTTGGACTGATACAAGGTGCTCACTAGAATAGCGATCATCATACATCAGGCCAACTTCTCACATTGGTGTGCAGCGGTTGGGATTTGAGCTTGCTGTTGTTTTACCAATTGTAATCTTGACATCAAGAGCCCACTACCCAAGGAGGTTTTGGGGGCCCCAGATTACAAGGCATACTGCATAGTGGGTCAACTAAAGGGGTTGGCATTCTGGCTGGCAGACTATAACCTGTTTGAAATTGGGTATACACCTACACACCTACGAAATGGAACGCTACAAGCATTGCTCTGCCCCCACTCTAAAAGACGGATGGATATTCCCCCACTTCTCCAGACAGCATGATACTATTGGAGAGTAGCACTTAAATATACCAAAACACCTTCTCCGTACGCCCCTAATGTCCCTCTTTGTGGATTACCATCCCATCAAGGGATTTTGTCAGCCCGCAGACTGGCAACATGGGAGGAGTCCGGAGTTACAACAATTGGGGACATTATTACAGACAGGGTCTTAATACTGCATGCTGATTTTGTACGCATCGATGACGTACTCGCAACACTGTTTCTGACACACACATATTGTACTACACACGTGTGAACTGGCGGGAGGAGCGGCAGGAGCCCCCTACATTCAAATTGTTGCAAACATTACGTGTGATAGGACATGGAAGTCATTTGGTGAGATGACTGCACCAGGGCCTAAGGGCACATTGGGAGGTCTCGTTGGCAGCACTATGGCAGAAATGGGAGGCGTATCTGGCACGAGAACTATCTGATAAAGAATGGGAAAAAATTCTACAATACTCCAAGCAAGTACCTCGTAATGCTATATTCAAATGTATCCAATTCTCGATTATGCATAGAGCATACCTCACACCATGTAGGATGCAGGCAATATAGCAGTATCTCCTCCGGCTGCCCCCGTTATTGCTCACCTGATGCAGGCCTGATACATATGATGTGGTCATGCCCCTCTCTGCAAGGGTATTGGGGTGCAGTTATGACAGGACTATCACACATCTTGGAACGTCCCATTAGGCCCTCTATTGAGGCCTGTATATTAAGCATATCTCAGATTCCCAAAACAGCAGTGGTACTGCGCCGTTTCATAGATCTCTCCTTAATACTGGCCAAAAGAATGCTCACTCTGTGCTGGATGGCCCACTCAGCCCCAAGGGCATAGGAGGGAGACATTATTCAATGGGCCACTGCAGAAACGGAGGCTTTACAACGTGAAGAGTACAGGGGGCTACGTCAAGTCAAGTCAAAATATTTATATAGCGCGCTATATACCCAGAGGGTCTCAGGCGCTTGAAGAGGGGTGGGGAACTACTTGTCGAATATCCAAGTTTTAAGTTGTTTTCTGAATGCTAGGTGGTTCTGAGTGAGACGAAGGTGAGTGGGAAGTGAGTTCCAGGTCTTAGCTGCCAGGTAGGAGAAGGATCTACCTCCCATGGTGGTTTTGTTGATGCGAGGTACGATAGCAAGGGCTAGGTTGGAAGATCGCAACTGGCGGGGGGGGGGATGGGGTGTAGAAGGAGAGTCGTGTATGGTCTTTACGCGGGATGTCCAGTATGAGTCTGGCTGATGCATTCTGGATGCGTTGGAGTTTTTTCTGGAGTTTAGCGGTGGTACCGGCGTATAGGGTGTTTCCGTAGTCCAGGCGGCTAGTAACCAGTGCATGGGTGACCGTTTTTCTAGTTTCGGTGGGGATCCAGCGAAATGTTTTTTTGAGCACGCGAAGAATGTTGAAGCAAGATGATGAAACGGCGCTGACCTGTCTGTTCATAGAGAGTGAGGAGTCCAGGATGACGCCCAGGTTCCGTGCGTGGTCCGTCGGGATGGGTGCTTTTCCAAGGGCCTCTGGCCACCAAGAGTCATCCCAGGCGGAGGGGGAGATGCCTAAGATAAGGACTTCAGTTTTGTCTGAGTTCAGTTTCAGACGGCTGTGCTTCATCCACTCGGCTACTTCTTTCATTCCTTCATGTAGGTTGGTTTTGGCGGTGTTAGGGTCTTTGGTGAGTGAGAGGATCAGTTGAGTGTCATCAGCGTAGAAGATGATGTTGAGGTTGTGTTGGCGCGCGATGTCCACGAGGGGGCTCATGTATACGTTGAAGAGGGTGGGGCTGAGTGAGGATCCTTGTGGTACGCCGCAGATGACTTCAGTGGCCTTTGACTTGAATGGTGGGAGGCGGACTCTCTGGGTTCTTCCGGTGAGGAACGAGGTGATCCAATCCAGTGCTTTTCCTTGGATTCCGATGTTTCTGAGGCGCTGTAGAAGGGTGCTATGGCAGACTGTGTCGACGGCTGCGGAGAGGTCAAGGAGGATGAGGGCGACTGTGTCTCCATTGTCCAGTAGAGTTCGAATGTCGTCTGTTGCTGCGATGAGGGCGGTCTCCGTGCTGTGTTTGGCTCGGAAGCCGGACTGTGAGGGGTCGAGGGATTTGTTGGTTTCGAGGAAGGCGGCGAGCTGGATGTTGACCGCTTTCTCGATGACTTTGGCTGGGAATGGAAGGAGCGAGATGGGGCGGTAGTTTTTGAGTTCGGTGGGGTCAGCTGTGGGTTTTTTCAGGAGGGCGCTAAGTTCGGCGTGTTTCCAGCTTTCCGGGAATGTGGCGGAGTTGAGGGAGCAGTTGATGACGTCTCGGAGGTGTGGTGCTATAATGGAGTGTGCTTTGTTGAAGATGTGGTGAGGGCATGGGTCTGTGGGGGATCCTGAGTGGATGGAGTTCATCAGGTGGATGGTGTCCTCAGTGGAGATTGGGTTCCAGTCATTAAGGATGTTCAAAGGGGGTGAAGGTCCTGTAGTATGTTGGGTGGGTTGGTCTCCGGGTTGGTTGTCGAAGCTGTTGTGGATGTCTGCGATTTTGTTGTGGAAGAACGAAGCTAGGGAGTCGCAGAGGGCTTGAGAGGGGGTGATGTCATTGGAGTTGGCTGAGGGGTTGGTAAACTCTTTGACGATGTTGAATAATTCCTTGCTGTTGTGGGCGTTGTTATCTAGTTGGTCTTTGAATGCGGCTTTCTTGGCAGATCGGATTAGTTGGTGGTGTATGCGGGTGGCGTTTTTGAAGGCGTCCCTGGTGCTGGAGTTTGGGTCTTTTTTCCAGGCCTTCTCGAAGGAGCGACAGAGTTTCTTCGATTTCTTAAGATCATCATTGAACCAGGAGGCGTTCCTGCTGCCTAGTTTGGTTTGACGTTTTTTCAATGGTGCTAGGATGTCGGCGCTGTTGGATAGCCATTGGGTGAGGTTAATGGCTGCTAGGTCGGGGTTTGAGGAGTGGACAGGGGGGTTTTGAAGAAGCGATGAGGAGATCTGGTCGATGGTGATTTTGTTCCAGTTTCTTCGCAGAGTAGGTTGAGGATGGTTGTGGGTTGTGGTCTTATTGTAGATAAAGTGAACGCAGCTGTGGTCCGTCCAATGTAGAGTAGTGGTGTGACTGAAGGAGACATGTTTGCTGGAGGTGAAGATAGGGTCGAGTGTGTGACCTGCGATGTGGGTGGGGGTAGACAAGTTGTTTGAGTCCTAGGTTGGCGAGATTGTCCAGAAGGGTGGTGGCGTTGTTGTCCTTGCTCTTTTCCAGGTGAAAGTTGAGGTCTCCCAGTAGAATGTATTCCTCGGAGGGGAGGGCGTGTGGGGTGATAAAGTCAGTGATGTTGTCGCTGAATTGTGCACGGGATCCTGGAGGTCGGTAGAGGAGGGTGCCTCAGAGTGGTCTTGGGATCGGTGTGGATCTGGAAGTGAAGGTGTTCGGCGCTGGTAAGGTTGACGTCTGAGCTGGTTGAGATGCGGATGGAGTTCTTATGGACGATAGCGATGCCTCCTCCTGTTTGGTCGGTGCGGTCCTTACGGATGATCTTGTATCCTTCCGGGATGGCAATGGTGATGTCTGGAGCTGATGAGGCGTTCATCCATGTTTCTGTAAGGAATGCGACGTCGGGAGAAATGGTGTCTAGTAGGTTCCAGAGGTCAATGGCGTGTCTGTGGACTGAGCGGGTGTTGAGCAGGATGCATTTTAGGTGGTTGGAGTCAGTTATCTGTTTTGTGTTCGTGGATGTGGAGGTTTTCTTTGTGCCGTCGAACCTGCAGGAGTAGCATGTGAAGGGTCCATGGGTGTGTCCAGGAGCGGCTTGGACGCAGTTGGGGAGACGGCCGGGGTTAAGGGCTAGAAGGGTGGGGGCGTCGTAAGTAATGCGGGTGGGGTGGGTGGTAAGAGGGACAGGGGGTCTGGCGCTGGGCGCGGTCCAGGCGCGGACGGGCGTAGATGGGCTTACCTTTGGCGCACCTTCGGCGCGGATTGGGCGCGATCGCTGCGCGTGAACGCTGCGCGCAGATGCATCTGTCATAAATGGATGGTGGGGGGAGGGGCGAGGGAGGGGCAGCGGGAGGCGGGTGCGTGCTGGGGAGCCTCGCTACGAGGCACAACAAACAAAATGGCCGAATAATGTAAACAAACCCCAAATCAGGCGGCCAGTCCGATCAACAATGCACGCAGCAGGCAAACAAGACAACAAGCAAATGCGAGCGCACACTCAAAGGCCAACAATTCAGTCAATTAAAAGTGCAAAAATGCGCACGTTCAAACTACGTTACAAATGCTCTGCACTTCAAAGAGGCAAATGCTAGCGCACAATACCAATGCCAAGCGCTATGAGAATTCGGCAAATGCGAGCGCACAATACCAATGCCAAGCGCTATGAAGATTCAGCAAATGCGAGCGCTCTGATAGCTGAAAAGCAATCAGTCACAGGTGAGGCAGTTGCAGGGAAATACCAGTCAGCCAGAGCGAGCGCTGCGGAGAGCGGTCAGGGAGCGAGGTGGAGCGACCACTGCTCACGAGGATCTCCATGGACTGGGCTCACTTATTGTAACAATTTAAGGCTCATGCTAATGATGACTAAAGAAGTACTGAAAACAAACTCACTCAATTAGATTTGAAGGGACTTCAAAGCGAAACCACTTTCGACAACTGAATGAAAATGTTATCTGTTCCAGGCCTTCCCTTCCTTTCCTTCTGTAAATGCCCTCTCCATAATATACAAAAGTACCAATCCACCCAGACTAACCAAGTACGTTTGCATTGGGGTGGTGGGAGGGGGGATAATGAGTTCTCAAAAGAAAATGTCATACCACAACAATACCAACTGAGGTTGTCATATAGTTTATTGCCAAGGTATAGGTACTGAAGCACGGTATTGTACAGGCTCACAAACAATAGCAGGAATAGTATACATTTTGGTTAAAGGGGACACCTCATCGGGAACAACAATAATTGAATGTACAATGATTTAACACCTTACATGTTATATCATACTGTTCTATTATATGTGTAACTGTTAAAAGCATGTAAAAACAAAATGTACATATGCTATTGATTGTGAAACAATTCCTCCAAAGGAGAAAATGCATGTAACCTGTGATTATATATTTCTGAAACTTTAATAAAAATGTGTGTAAAAGTAAAACAAAACAAAGTGCTACATCATGGTCAATGGTGACAGCGTGAAAGTTTTTTTTGTTGTTGTTGTACTTTTAACCACACTGCACAGCAGATACCATGATAGACAACTTAGGTGGAAAAAAACATTGATGAAGCTAAATAAGAGAGCTATTTGGCTTTGTCAGTTTTTTGGGACATAAAAAGATAGGATAGCCCTATCGTTTTATGTGTGGATTTCCCCACCACGACTGCTAAATCTCCACATTCATAAACTAACTATTACATTGCAGTTTTGTGAATACTGAAAAGGAGTAAACGTACACAAAAGTATACGTTTAGTTTTGTTAATCAGGCCTTCAGTCTATTAGCTAATTCTTCTTCATGTTCTACATGCACTGATGCAATTAATCACAATAATAAATCGACAGTTTATGATGGTAGCTCAAAAGATACTTCCAATCTTAAACAAAAGTATGAAAAATGGATGATGAGTGAACTTACAATGTAACTAACTCAGACGCTGTAAGCTACCCTTTATCGCTTGTTACACAAACAAATTCATTAGTTTAAGACTTTGCATGTAGTGATTTATTGATACTGACCTGTTTGGCACTCCTTTCAAAAACGACAAATTGCTGGCAGTGATCAAGTCTCCTCTTTCGCATTGTCCAGTAGTGTAGCACACGGTTCTCTCGCTGAAACAGTTCATTTAAGGTGTCTACAAAACCAAGTAATTGCATTTAAACTATGAATGCCGCAATATCGTTAAAAAACATATACCAAACATACAACTTTCTTTCAGTACAACTGCACATCAACCTTTTTTTTTACAGCATTCAGTAATAAAAAGGATAAGAAATCTACTGCTGCAATTGCAACTATCATAATCTGAAACCCAGAAAAATCCAAGAGTCCAATACATAGCTTTTATTAAAGCTTTCCCCAGCCTCAGTTCAAAGATTAGATTCCTGGCAAAACTCAATCTCAAGTCCACACTTTCACAATATGATGGACTTTCAGATCAGAAGTCTATGATCGGAGGTCTGTAAGGGATGAAAATGAGTGAAAGGTACAGTCCCAATGACAAGGTAAAACATTGTATGGACAGTACCGGCGTTTAAACAAAAGTTGTACTACATTCCATTTCTTTAACACTGGTTTACAGGTGGAGAACTCCAATGGTTGCAGGTTTCTGAATGTTCCCTCCCAACTCAGTCCTTGGGATAGGATGCTTCCTAAAGCACAAGTTACTTACCTTCGGTAACAATATATCTGTAAGAAACAGTAGTTAGTATTAGATTCATTACCTTAGAATATCCCCAGGCGTCAGACTGGATCCGGAAATTTTTGCGTAGCAGTACCCATGCGCGTTGGTAGGCGTCATCCGCGGCTCCGCGTCCGTAGTCGCGTCGTGATGACATCGTCAGAGTACTTAGACGCCGCCTCCGCGTGCTGACGTCAGTTCTTATACACAGCTTTTCCGCGCCAGAAACGCATAGCCATGATAAAAACCAACACTGGTGCCATGAAACTAGGGCCCTGAAAGGGGATGACCATAACCTTAGACATTGGTTTGCAGAACAGGGAGGATGGGTGGGGCGGTAAGGAATCTAATACTAACTACTGTTTCTTACAGATATATCGTTACTGAAGGTAAGTAACTTGTGTATCTGAAAGAAACAGGTTAGTATTAGATTGCTTACCTTAGATTAGATACCCTAGCAATACCAACCCCGGTGGTGGGTCTGCAAACCAATGATTACACCAGAAAGTCCTGGAGGACGGAACGGCCAAAGAAGCCATCCCTCCGAACTTGGCTGTCCAGGAAGTAGTGTCTTGCAAACGTGTGCAGCGAGGCCCACGTAGCTGCCTGGCAAATGTCCTGCAAGGGGACTCTCCAGCCCAGGGCAGTAGTAGCCGTCGTGGCCCGAGTGGAATGGGCCCTCAGCCCAACAGGAGGTTCCTTTTTAGCCAAAGAGTAGCATGCCTTGATGCACAACACGACCCACGGAGAGATGGTCCGTTTGTGCACCGCCCACCCCTTCTTTGCGCCCACATACCCAACAAAGAGTTGGTCATCCACCCGGAACTGGCGTGTGCGATCTAGATAGAATCACAATGCACGTTTTGGGTCCAGACGGTGGAGCCGCTCTTCTTCTTTAGAGGGATGTGGAGGCGGAAAGAAGGTGGGCAAGGTGATGGACTGCCCGATGTGGAAGGCTGTGACTACCTTGGGCAGGAAAGTGGGTCTTGTCCGCAACACAACCATGTCCGGATGGACAGAAAGGAAAGGAGGTTTAGAGGAAAGAGCCTGGAGCTCACTCACCCTCCTGGCAGAGGTGATGGCAACCAGGAAAGCAGTCTTCAGAGTAAGAAGGCAAAGAGGACAGTTATGAAGCGGCTCAAAGGGAGCCACATCAGGTAAGTTAAAACCAGATTCAAGTCCCACTGGGGCATCACAAAAGGAACAGGGGGGAACATATGAGTGATGCCCTTCAAGAATCTGTTAACAATTGGGGACTTGAACAAAGAAGGCTGATCAGGTAGCCTCAAGAAGGCGGAAAGGCCAGAAAGGTAGCCCTTGATAGTGCCCAGAGCAGAGCCCTGCTGGGCAAGAGAAAGAAGGAAGAGGAGAACCTCAGAAAGGAGGGCAGAGAGTGGATCCACAGCCTTTGCTGTGCACCATGCCACAAATTTTTTCCACCTGCAGGCGTATACCCACTTTGTGGAGGGACGTCTGGCTGCCAGAATCACATTACAAACTTCAGGAGGCAAGTCAAATAGCCTCAACTGTCGCCGCTCAATCTCCAAGCATGGAGGTGGAGACTGGAAAGGTTCGGGTGGAGGACCGTCCCCTGCTGCTGCAACAGAAGGTCCTCCTGAAGAGGCAGACGAATCGGGGGATCGACTGACATGCTGAGTAGCTCGGGATACCAGTATCTTCGTGCCCAGTCCGGAGCCACAAGGATGACTTGGGCCCGGTCGCGTTTGATCTTCTTCAGCACTCTGGGCAGAAGTGGTATAGGCGGAAAGGCGTACAACAGACTGCAACTCCACTCGCGACGAAAAGCGTCTCCGAGCGAGTGCCGCCTTGGAAATTCCAACGCGCAGAACTAATGACATTGGGCGTTCTCTTCTGTGGCGAATAGATCTAACCAAGGCTCTCCCCACTGCTGAAAGAGGCCTTGCGCCACGTCCGAGTTCAGACGCCATTCGTGATCCATCATGCACCGAGGGCTGAGTTTGTCCGCCTTGGCGTTCAGAGAACCTGCCAGGTGTTGAACCACCAGGGTCACGCCCTGATGTTCCAGCCACTGCCAGAGGCGCAGAGCCTTCTGGCATAGGGTCCACGACCCCACCCCGCCCTGTTTGTTGCAGTACCACATGGCTGTGGTGTTGTCCGTGAACACCCGCACTACACTCCCCCGGACAGAGGGGAGGAATGCCTTCAGTGCAAGACGGATCACCCGCAGCTCCAGAAGGTTGATGTGGAGCCGGGACACCGCCGGAGACCAGAGGCCTCTGATCTCCGCCTCTCCCATGTGACCCCCCCAGCCCTGGAGGGACGCGTCCATCACAACTACGTGCTCCGGTTGGGGTAGGGAGAGGGATCTGCCGCTGACCCAATCGCGGTCCGTGAGTCACCACTGCAACTGTCTTGCAGTGCCCTCCGAGATCAAGACGTGGTCGGACAAGTTGCCCTGATGCTGGGCCCACTGAAACTTCAGGTCCCACTGCAGAGCCCACATCCGCCACCGAGCGTGATGCACCAGAAGGATGCAGGAGGCCATTAGCCCCAGACGCCGCAGCGTCAACCTGACCGAGACTCGGGATAAAGGTTGAAAGATCGGAATCAGAGCCTGAATATCCTGAACCCGCTGTTCGGGAGGATAAACCCGAAACTGCGCTGAGTCTAGAACAGCTCCAATGAAGAGGAGCTTCTGAGAGGGACACAGGTGTGACTTCGGCACATTGATGGAGAACCCCAGCAGGTGCAGGAGGTCGGCCGTAGTCTGGAGGTGGCTGACGACTGTCTGGGGCGAGCCCGCCTTCAACAACCAGTCGTCGAGGTAGGGGAAGACTGAAACCCCTAACCTGCACAGATGAGCTGCGACCACCGCCATCACTTTCGTGAACACCCGTGGGGCGCTGATAAGGCCGAAAGGGAGCACGGTAAACTGAAAGTGCTCGTTGCCTACCGTGAACCGCAGGTAACGCCGGTGGGCCGGGGATGTGAAAATAAGCGTCCTGCAAGTCCAACGCTACCATCCTGTCTCTAGGGTCTAGGGCAGCTAAGACCTGAGCCAATGTCAGCATCTGGAACATCTCCTTCCAGAGGAAGCCGCTGACATTCTGCAGGTCCAAGATTGGGTGTAGGCCCCCTTTGCCCTTCTTGGGTACCAGAAAGTAGTGGGAGTAACAACCACACCCTACTTCTGGCCCAGGAACGCGCTCGATGGCCCCCTTGGCCAGGAGGGCGTAACTTCCTCTTGTAGAAGTTTCAAGTGATCACCGGACACGCGGTGGTACTGCGGTGGCATGGCTGGAGGGGACGCCTTGAAGGGGGAGGGATTAGCCCTTCGGACGATTTGCAGCACCCACCTGTCCGATGTGACAGTGCGCCAGTAGTGGTGGTGATGGCGAACCCTGCCCCCCACTGGCGTCACATGGGCCTGAAAGCACTGACTAGGAGGGTTTTGAGGCGGATACTGCGGGGTAGGTGTGGACTGGCCTCGCCGTTGTCCCCGACCGCCGCCGCAGCGGTTTCCACGTCCGCCACCTCGCTGGATGGTAGTCTGCGGCCCGTGGCTGGCAGGACGTGTGGGGGCGCCCCTTCCTTGTCCACGAAAGGGGCGAAAGGCAGCCGTTTGCTGGCGCGGGCCGAGAAGCCCAAGGACTTGGCCGTAGCCCTGGAGTCCTTAAAGCGCTCAAGCACATGGTCTGCCTTGTCGCCAAAGAGGCGACGGCCATCGAACGGCATGTCCTTAAGTGTGTTTTGGACATCAGCCGAGAAGTTGGCAGACCTGAACCAGGCATGGCGACGAATCGCCACCATCGTTGCCATCGCTCTGCCTCGTGAGTCAGTAGTGTCCAGCCCACACCGGATGGAATAACGCGCCGCATCTCGACCCTCCACAAGGGCTTGGCCGAGTTTACCCCGGACCTCCACCGGGCATTCTGGCAGCACGTCCGCGACCGTATCCCACAGAGAGTGGGTGTAGCGGCCCAAGAGGCATGCGGTGTTGACTGACCGCAATCCTAAACTCAGGGAGGAGAATACTTTCTTTCCGTATTGCTCGTACCTCTTGGATTCCCGGTCGGGGGGAGCCGACAGGAATGTGGTCTAGGAATTAGAGGCCTGGATGACCAGGCTCTCAGGAGTGGGGTGGGTAGACAGGAAGCAAGGGTCGCCCAGAGCCGGGCGGTGGCGCCTGGCCACGTTCCTATTCACAGGCTGACCTGTGGCGGGCTTGGACCAAGGGCCCAGAAGAACATGTGATAAGGCCTCATTAAACAGCAGCAGAGGCTCAGCCGAGCTTGCCTGCCGTTTAAGGACCTCAGTGAGGAGGTTAATCCTCACGGCCGCGACGGGGAGCTCAAGGCCCAAGGCATGGCCGCCCTTATCAGCACCACGCTATAGGCAGCCCCCTCCTCCGTAGCCACGCTAGGAGGGAAGCCAAAACCAGGGCATGAACCAGGGCATCCCTACCGGCACCGTCGGAGTCGAGAGACTTCGAAAGTAAATCAAAAAGGATCGTAAAAAGTTAGTCAAAAATGGACTAGGGTACAACTTTTTCCGGATCTGCGCTTGCTGGCACGGAAAAAAGAAGAACTGACGTCAGCACGCAGAGGCGGCGTCGAAGTAGTCAGACGACGTCATCACGGCACCGACGACGGATGCGGAGCCGCGGACGACGCCTACCGACACGCATGGGTACTGCTACGCAAAAATTTCCGGATCCAGTCTGATGCCTGGGGATATTCTAAGGTAAGGAAACTAATACTAACCTGTTTCTTTCACATTCTACTTGTGTAAGAAAACACTTGTCACTTTGGTGCCATGCAGAGAGGTGACAAATTATTTTACCGCCTTTCAGCAAATCTACATAACGGGTTTGAAAGTAGCATGAAGTTGTGCTTCCAGGGTTGATAATTCCCTGGTCTGTGCACTCCTTTAACCTACATGTTTAAGTGTTTTCACCAACTCTTCTCTAATCTTTTCCCACACTGGAAAGGTAGAAAATGTAATACTGACAAGGGCAGAAGTAAAACTTTTACCAGGGTGGAAAAAAGGGGTTGTAGGGAAAGTCAACTTGCCAATGCCCAGGGGGTTTTCATGTGAGCAGATGTACACATGCATATGTTCATGCTAAAATGCAGTTCAAACCTATTCTAGGAGCATGGTTTCCAGGCTTACTTCGGTAAATTCTTGTGAATTAATGACAGTAGTAAAGCTGCACTAAAGCACTGACATATACCAGGAGGACAATTGAACTGATGGTCCTCGGCAACGCAGAGGTACTCAGGCCCCTGGCCAGGTGGCCACACTGCCTAGGGAGCACTCCAGTCCTGAGAACTGCTATTCAAAATCTCAGCTTCTGGATGGATAAGGAGCTTACCATGGATACCCAGGAAAGGAAGGCGGCAGGTACTTGCTTTGGGCTGTTAAGAATGCTCCGGAAAATCCTTGACCTAATTCCCGTACAGCTAAGGAAAACGGTCATACACTCCCTGGTTATGTCCCGCCTGAACTATGGTAACTCGCTCCTTTTGGGCGCTCCTAAGTATGTCATCAATAAGTTACAGCTAGTCCAGAATGCAGTGGCTAGACTTATGTGTCAGATTCAATGAAGGAATCAGTGAAGAAGCATCGCAGACAGATACATTGGGCTCCCGATTGAGGCGAGAATTACGTTTAAAGGACTTTGCCTCACTCATAGAGCCATAAACAACAGGGCCCGGCAAGATCAGAAATTTAGTAGGCCTGTACCTCCCTAGGAGAAACATGAGGTCGGGCTCTGAGCGATTGTTAAAAACTACCAGAATTAAAAGGGCCGGGGGGTGCTGGGGGGAAGTGGGGAGAGCTTTTTCCCCACCTTGCGCCCAAGCTAAGGAACTCCTTTCCTAGGGAGATGAGATTCACAGCATCAGAATCCATCTTCAGGAAAAAAAAAAAAACCTGGTGGTTCAATGAGTGCAACTAACTTCCTCTTCTCTCGCTTCTCTGTGTTCATGCTTAGCGCTGAAAGGCCTTCGGGTAGCCATGCGCTCTACAAATCCTAACATAACATTTGATGACTTTCCTTAAGAATTGGGACCCTAATTAGGTCTAGTGTTAGCGAACATCAATTATTTTAATTAATTTAACTTCACTGTGAGTAACAGAGTTCTGCCGTTTCACATTAGACACATTGGCATACAATTACGTTGTTTTTTTCAGAGCCAGGGACTCCTATGTCACCATTGGCTTTTGAGACTAATTGTTTTGGGGGGGTTTTAGCCCCTGTGTTTTTTTACATTTGAAATGGCCCACCTGCTCACACAACAAAGCTTTACAAAACCAATTTCAAAACAACACATGCACTGACAAACCCAGAAAGCTGATAATCAAAGCCAGACTATTGGCTTTGCCAATGACTTTATATTCATGGTTCCCATAATTTTGCTGAAACTGGCTTGGCACTGACTAGGCCATTATTACTATTTTTCGGTGGAATACTAGCATTTATCAAACAAGTTTTACTAAATGATGCTTCAAATAAATCTCTTAAGAATGTTATATTTATGCATTCTAAATTGTCTGAAATGAGCTTCAAATAAATGGTACCTGGAGGCTGGCTTAGCATATTGTGCACATTTTTTTAAGTGAAGCACCTTGCACAAATCCAGACAACTCTAATGGTGATTTTAGAGGTATTAGACAATCATTAAAAGCTCTCTAAGTGGTAGCTATGGAGAGCAGCCTTAGTCCAGAAGGAGTGTTAAGCAGCTTGTTTTACTAGATTTAATCATGTAGTGTAGAATGAATGAAAAGGAACCACACAGTGTAGTTATAAAATATGTATATTTATTACACAACACCCACTGACACATTAGTATATCTCCTACCTGGAGATATCAACACAAACACACACAATACTACAACTGTAAACAGGTAAGTAAGCACAATACACAGTGGTCTCCAGAGGGAGACCAAACCATATACTAAGAAGGTGAAATGCATACTGCAACCGAAGTCGGTACTTGGACCAGAAGACCCAGACGAGCTGGGGACACAAGGAACCACCCAAAGTAAGTCCCCAGGAACCCCAGGGAGGCTGTGTGAAGAGTGTAAACAGCTGCATACTCATTAGAAGTCAACGGGGAAGTCACAGTAGCCGTTTTGAAGAAGGAGGACCCTTCCCAGTGGACCCTGGAGAAACCCCATGGAAGACAGAAGGCTGGAGAGTCACCCTACCCGTGGATAGCCCAGGAACCAGGATACCTACAACAGGGAAGGCTGGTGCATAGGTGCAAAGTAACATTGGAAACGGCTGTAGACCACAATGGAGGACTTCAGTAAAGATGATGCTGGCGAAGACTGCAAGAGTCTGGTGGAATCCAAGGGTGGATTCTTGAAGAGAAGAAACTTCAAGCTGAGGGGACAGAGTCTATGCCACTTGAAGGTGACCAGGAGGCACGGAAGAGCAATGACCACAGATGAGACCACAGATGACGGCAGCAGCAACAGATGTGGAAAACAATGAAAGAGCAACTTTGGCAAAAAGAAGGGATCAGGAAAGTCCAAGGGATTCACCAAGTACAGGTGAGTCAGAGCAGGCCTAGAGTAAGCAGGGGAGCCCACTGAAGCAAAAGAAGCCCCTCCAGGGGGGCACAGGCTGAATGCACAGGAGTTGCAAGAGGACCTTAAGCAGCTCACCAAACATGAAGGCCCACGGTGCAGAGGATGCAGTGAGGATAAAGATCTTGGCAGGATGAGCGGCTGGAGCTTCTTGTAACCTGAAAATCTCTGGAATGCAGAGCCAACACACCTTGGCAACGGCAAGTTGACGTATTGCACAGCGGTTCGGTCCCAGCAGTTAGGACAAGGGAAACTGGCCTCAAAATTACAGAGAGGACAGGTCAGGCCTCAAGGAAGATGCAGAACCACCAACTGTGTTGCTGAGCCTTTCGGAGTCCGTGGGACATCAGGAGCAGCAGACCGTTCAGCTTTGCTGCGGTGCCTGCAGATGCAGGGGAGTGACTCCTTCACTCCAAGGGAGATTACTTCAGGTGTCCTTGATGCCCACAGGTCTGTTGAAGATCCTGGATGAAGCACAGACACAGACGACGAAGAAAACTTGCAAAACAGCGAAACCAGGAACAGCAGGAGTTTTCTATTATGCAGTCTCGGTTCCAGGCAGAGCACAAGTGTCCAGACGGTCGAAGAGTGACGTGCTTTCAGTCTTGAGTCTTGTCCAACGACAAATGTTAGGACCCACCTACAGTAAGCACTTTTATACCCTAAGGAAAGGATTAGGACAATTCAGGGGTCCATCACAGAGGAGGGCCAGAACAGAGGGGAGGCTGCTCCTATGTCCTTAGTCCAGTTTCGTGCCCGAGCGGGAGCCAAGGGCTCCTAGAACAGGTTCCAACTAGAGTATACAAGGAGGGCACCAAACGCACCCTTCAAAGCAGTCTGGTGGCACTGGCAAGCACCTCCACCTCAGCCCAATACACTAACTCCTGTCTGGGAGGTGGTCACCCCTACCTGTGACAGGAAACCTATTGTTCTACCTTCCACTGCTCGCGCTCTGCTCAGCAACAGGACGGCAGAATCATGTCTGGGGTCGACAGCAGATCTAGTTGTTACCGGGAGTACTGGGGACTTCCCAGATGAGCCCCCCAGTGCATAGAATCATACCTCTAACACCTGCAAGGGTGTTGGTGTATGATTCCACCATCAACATGTTTGATACCACACACGCCTAGGTTCGGCACAGCCAATATATAGTTAGCCATTGTGTAATGATGCATGGCCACTATATGTATGAAAATAGCTGACCGCACTCACAAAGCCTGGAGATTCGACTCAGGGGTTTGTAGGTGGTGTTCTGCTCATGCAGGGCACCCTCCCACTTGTAACCTAGAAACTTGCCTTCAGTATTGAAAGGCATGCCTTAGGGTTGACTTATAGTTTTCAAGTGCAGTGACCTCAGAAATAAGGAAACATATCTGTTGTGAGTGGTGCTAGGACCAGCTTACACAGGCTGCAATGGCAAGCCTGTAGTCACAGTTTGAGTGGTTGCTCATGGGTGGCATAATTCAAGCAGCAGCCCATTGGAGACCCCTGGTGTACCAATGCCCTGGATACCTTAGTGCCATTTAATGGGACTTACATGGGTACACAAGTAGCCAATTGTGGAGGTACTAAAGTACTTACCATGACACATTTAGGGAGGAAGAACAGTGGCTGGGATCCTGATTAGCTGGATTCCAGTCAGACTAGTAAAAAAGACAATACTGACACCAGGAAAAAGTGGGGGTAACCATGAAAGCAGATCCTACTTTCATAAAGCACCTTAAAGTGTATAGTAGTATACAAAAATGTTTTTTTTCTAGTTGCATATTTTTCGTGTTTATTTTGATTTGAAAGCAAAGAATCATCAGTCTTTCTTTGCAGCTTCTGCACATATTTGCATCTAATCAGAGAGCATTTTGGAAGCATTATAAGTAGCCTCCTAATGTTAAACTTTGCAAACATGTCTACATATATTTATACTGAAACTGCTGACAGTAGCGCAAACCAAGCTCTCAGCACTTGCCTAAGAGTTTGTACCCAAATATTAAAAGCTTTACATTAATGAACCATAAATACAAGTTCGAACAACATGAACATACGGATAAAAATCTTACCTCCACTTTTAAAAATGTTTCACAGATCTAGACTATAGTAATGTGAACTGCAGGTAAAAGGTTTGTGATGCATGGGGGTGGGCCTACTTGCCCAAGGGACAAAATAAAAACAAATACTTCTTGTGCCCTTGAATCCACACAATATGTCCTGGGAGTCTGGCTACAAGAATATCACACACCTGCATGTTCAATCATTTTTTTCAACTATGGACTTTATACCTTCTTTCGCTTCCTTTGTAAGTCTGCATTATCACGTTCTAGGGTATGTCTTAAGTCTAGAGGCAGGACTTCTTTGGCCAGAACTGGGAAAAATTCAACTCTTCAGTCTTTTGATAAATAACACAACTCATTTCAGAGTAAATCTCGCCCTAATAAATTCACAGGACTTGAATCACAAGGTAAACTGATGCTCATTTTCCATCTGGCCAATTTTAAGTGGAACATCTGCTGTAACCTGAATAACGATTTGTTTATTGCTGATCTCTACATCTTGGATATCTCTTCCCGAGAGGGGAAGGTTTGGGACTTCTACAGAACAACCTGTAGAAAGAGTAACACCCACATTAATCAGAAAAGAAAGAGGATGGTCATTGGTTTCCCTGTCAATATATGGGCCACTTTGGTCTACCCCTAGGGCTACTCAATGATGCACTCCTCCCACCCCCACCAGGCATTCTCATTGTGTACTCCTACCCTCTCATCACACAGAATCATTTAATGATATTTTCGCCAGCATCAAGATTTCATCAGTGCTTTTTGTCAGCCAGCACAATTATATGAAAAGTAATGTCGGGCCTCAACCCATTCACAATATCAGATATGAAACTACTAACCCCACCTTTTTGGGGGATTTTCGACTATGCTGTGTTTCTTATAAATATGCATCAGCCTTGCATTAAAGGAATGAACTGCCTCCTTTGGCTCTTGCAAAGTTCTTGAAATCATATGCCTATTTATATCCTTTTAAGGTACTTGAACTTAATTGCTCAATCACCCCCCTACATTTGTCTGCAATTTTTGTAGCTGGTGCATTGTTAGGACCCACTCTAGCTGGTTCTTGTGTCAGCCATCCAATTACAACCTTATACTCTAACCACGAATCTCTGGGAACAACAATTTTAAACAGTGAATTAAAATACATCCAAAAAATTGATGAAATGTATGTCAGCTTGTGTATTTCGGTACAAAAGGGGGTGGTGATGGACGGAGCATCTGAATCAATCAAACACTCACACCCAGTCAAATGATCTGGGTTTAATCCATCACCGTTCTTTAGCCCACTCTGCCACCCCAGTTCAGACATGGCTATATGCAAATCAGTCTGACCCTGTGCCTCATGGGAACAGTCCAGCCCGAACTGCCAAGGCATGTCTTCCCTGGACCGGAAACAAGCTTCCGAGGACCGGTTTCTGGCATTCCAGCCGTCTTCAGCCCGGCTTGCTTGAATCCAGTGGCAAAGTGAGCAAGGGACTCACGTCTGAGCATACCCTGCCACACTTATGGCGGCCAAAAGTGGTACAAAAGGGGGTGGTGATGGACGGAGCATCTGAATCAATCAAACACTCACACCCAGTCAAAAGATCTGGGTTTAATCCATCACCGTTCTTTAGCCCACTCTGCCACCTCGGCAGTTCGGGCTGGACTGTTCCCATGAGGCAGATCTTTTGACTGGGTGTGAGTGTTTGATTGATTCAGATGCTCAGTCCATTACCACCCCCCTTTTGTACAGCTTGTGTATTTCATCATAACATTTTAAAGGATCTTCTCGCAACTTCGGAAAGTTATGTGTAAATGCATATAAATCAACTCTGATCCATGGTAGATGCACAAGATTCCCTCCTTGAACCGGTCTCAAAGAAAACCGCAAAACTAAACCTGCTTCCACTTCAGAATCACATACACCTTTCTTAATATTTGTTTTTCAAATTACTCCCATATTGAGTTTTCTCAATTAAATCTTTAATATGAGCTCTTAAAGTAATCAAACCCATCTCCTTTATTTCATTAAGTGTAAAATCCATTTTCCTCGTGCTGATGTCAACCTCAATCAGCCACTTCCTCTCATTTATCATGTGTCGCGTTTACACATCTGGCCAATTCTTTCATCAAGTCTCTAAATTCAATAAGCTCCCTTTCAATTTGGCAGTGGCACCCGCCAAGGCTCTCCCCTCTCTCCTGTCTTATTTGTCATTGGTATGGTGCCATTTACCTTAGTGCAGAGGACGAATGCTGGGGAATTCAAATGGGAAAGGGGCAGATCCAAGCATTATCCCTATATGCTGAAGAGGTGTCAATATCCCTCCGCAATGTCCACGTTGGCACTGACCCTGTGCACGCCACGCCACGCTCCTGTGGTTTGAGAGGGCATCCAGCCCTGGGTCCATTTGACAACGTCCTATGTCTTCCCCATTCACCGGGACAAGCCCCCTTTAAAAGTACAGATGGGTGGTGACACCCTCAATTGGGCCGGGGAGACAGCCCGATATGTAGGGATTCAGCTTAACCATTCCCAGGCTGACCTTTTTCAGGGGAACCTGAAACAAGCGCTCCCTTCCTTCTAATCCAAGAGCCAGTTCTGGAAGCACCTCCCATTAGTTATATTGGAAAAAATCGTCCTTTCCAAGATGATACCTCCACTGGCCTATTATTTTGTGAACGTCCCAGTGTACCACTGCTGGTGGGACGAGGCAGGCTGGGTGCTCCTTCATTCTAATCCTACTACCTGGCAGCAGGGGACCTGTATGAAACCACTATGGAAGACGGTGCCCTGCCACGAGCTGTTCTTCGCCAGCTCCTACTCTCCTCCGTCAAACTTCATCATTCCTAGAGTCTGCTTCCAGGGGCAGCCTGCATCTGCCTGGCACAGATGTTCCAGTTGATGCGCCATATCCTACCCTGTGCCCCCGGGATTCCTCCCCGCGCTCTCCAGGACTCCCTCGCTTTCCAGGAATGTTCGCGCCAGAGGACCTGACCTTTTGGCACTATAGATCAATCAAAACACTGGAAGACTTGTTCCAGGACCAACACCTGTTGACATTCGACCAACTCTGTCAAGACTATAGTATACCCCTAGGGCATTTTCCCCTGCATGGCCATCTATTGGTGATGTGCCACAGTGGCACACAGTGGACGAGGAGCCTCCCACGCATGTGGTCCTCCAAACACTGTACACTACGGGTGTACAGTGCGACATTTGATCACCTGGCTGATCATCTGGTCTCCCTGGCGGTAAAAGAGGGAGGATGACTTTGGGTGACCACTACATGACTCAGAGTGGACACAGGCACTTGATTACCCTACCCTCGCTTCATCTCCAGCAACACACAATTTGAGTGCATCCTATACATAGTCTTATACTGAGTCTATCTGATCCCTGCAAAACTTAACTGCATATTCCCCACTGTTAACCTCACCCGCCCCAGATACCATAGACATCTGACATATGCTGTGGGGGTGCCCCAGGCTCGCCACTTATTGGCAAGTGGTTCTGGATGCCCTGACATTTGTCTCTGAAATCACACATCTCAATAGGTGAGAGGCGAGAGCTCTAGGGGTCTAGAAGAGGGAGCCAAAATATAGTTTGGGCCTGCTTTACTAATTTGACGCTACTGCTTGCCAAGTGTTATTACTCTATATTGGAGGGCCTCCCGGCCACTGCTCACTTTTAAATGGCAAAAAGACCTTCTCCTGTCGGGGGGAATGCCGAAAGCTTAAATCTGCAACACAGGGAGGCCAACCAGCTCTGTAACAGGCCATAGCGGATGCATCAGACACCATGCTTACACAATTCTGTGAGAGGTGGTGCGGGAAGCGGACGCCCCCCTGTGCCCCCAAGCAGCCAGGACTCAGACCCTCCCCCTCCTGCCCTCTTACAACTGACAAATTGCATACACCAGAAGCTTCATGAACACGCTGAGTAAGCTCCCCACCCCGGAATCTCTTGTGAATGGCCCCTGATGCTGCTTCTTATCCCGTCTGCCATAACTCCTCACCTGACACTGTGGTTCCATAAGTCTTGCACTGCCATGTCACTTCCCCCCTACCCTAAGTTTACTGTTTCAGAGGTACCCATACCTGCAAATGACATGACGGAACAGCATACTCCAAACACTCAGCTCAGACTTCATAGTTAGCTTGAGCTCTTCCAGTGGTGGTCTGGATATGGCTTGGAACCCATTCGCTCCCATTATGAGTCCCATAAAGGTCTTACCTTCAGACAGATATGTTAATGTTGCCTTATGATATTTCTGAAAAGCATGTTATGTTATTATCCTGTCGTGCCATATGGTACTGGTAAAATGTCTCAATAAAAAGAATTTGGAAAGTATCTCAATTCAATCTTTCTTTATTTGGCTACAAATGAGCCATACAAGTATAGCAATATAAATGGTACACCTAATTATAAAAATTGATAAACACAATAAAAAGTTTATACAAGAAAACATTTTCAATAACACCAATAATTACTTAATTAGATTGCATTGCTATAAACCTTTCTATACCTCATAGCTACCTGAATAAAATGTAGAACTGCTATGCAGATATATTGAGATGGAAGCTGTTGAATTAAACGGCAAGTAGAAAGCGTTTTCGCATAGAGCTATATAAAGTGCAAAATAACAGAACGTGTAAGGTGCTTTGTGCCGATACATTGTCACAGGGACAAGGGGACAATGTTGTCAACCACGAGCCGACAATGGGAAATGCAAACAGATAATACATTAAATTCACTCTTAAACAGGTTAAATAAAAACGAAACTGTTTTTTTTTTTACGTACAATAGGGTTAAATTGATCTTGATAAAGCAGGGCTAAATAATCCCTTGCCTATAGGTTGTTTAGGACCTTTTTCCAGCCGAATTACCTAATGTATTTAATTGTCTCTGTAATGTTAGTCAAGTCAAGTCAGAGAATTTGTATAGCGCACTACCTACCCAGAGGGTCTCAAGGCGCTTAGACAGGGGAGGAGGATTACTTGTCAAATATCCACGTTTTAAGTTGCTTTCTGAAAGCTAGGTGGTTCTGGGTAAGGCGAAGGTAAGCGAAGGACGCAGTATTCCTTACAGGAACTTGGCTTCATGATGGACCCTTACCTGATGTTATTTCAGCACTCCCTGCCAATTTCGCTCTGATGGGTCTAAATAGACCTCACACAACTGGAGGAAGTAGCACCGTTATCTTTAAAAAGAGCTATAAATGTAAAATAGAGAACCTCCAGATTCCTATCTGTGAAGCCCTGCTATTTACTCTCTCCTTTACCACTAAATGTACCTTCTCTGGAACACTTATTTATCGTCGCCCTGGGTATCCAAGTGATGGTGTTTAGCTCTTCCCGATTTACTGGCTCCCCATATTTTTCGGTTAGCCAATTTTGCCATGCTTGGTGATATTAACCTTCATCTTGAAGATGCCAATGAGAATTTAGCTTCAGGTTTTATCGGCAATTTGGGCTCCCTCAATCTTGCCCTCCTTAACTCTGCACCTACACAGATTGTGGGGCACCCTCTGGACCATATTTTTTCTACCTTAAAGCCTTGTCCGTCGCACCTCCTCTTCCATTTTGTTGGTCTGATAACTTTGCGGTGCCTTTTAGTATTAGGGTCGCTTCCACCCCTTCTTCTTCTTTGCCTGTTCCGAAAACTATATCCAGGAACTGGTCCGAACTCGACCTTTCAAAGTTAGATAAGCTGCTTCATAATGCAATGCCCACGCTTATCACTCAACCTGACCCAGACTAAATATCCGTGCACCAATGGCTTATGGAGGCCTCTGATTCCATCTTGCTTCCTACATCTAAATTGACGTGCAGAATTCATCCTCCTGCTCCTTGGTTCACAGAGTCTCTCAGGGTTAAAAGAAAATGTGTAAAATCCTAGAAAGACAATGTAGGAAATGTTATGAGACTGAGGCTAAGTCAGTTCTAACGTCTTTATTTAGATAGGTTCATCATAAAAGACATGCTAAAAACACTATCATTTTCTATTTACAGCCATTGTCAAGAATAATAATATAAATGACTAATAAGATGCACATTTTAAAAAACATAATTTGATAATAAAACTCAGTCACAACTCTATCCTATACATAGCAGCACCGTTTCACTGTGATACTAGTTAAGCAAAAGAGTAGTATACATAAAACAGGATTAAATAAGCATGTAAAGACGTCCCTGAAAGTACATTGAATATAAAAGCATATCATCAAAACTTTATCAAAAAGAAGATTTAAGGTGCCTTGCTCTAATTACCCAGCTCATCCCAAAAACTTAGCTACCGCAATGGCCACTGGAGCAGAGGTTATTGTCCTCAACCGCCAAATAGCCTCCTTTTCCAGCCGATTTTTCTGGTTTTTACAAATTGGTTTTAGCCATTTTCTCCGGGGGGCTAAATAGGCGGGACATACAGAAAAAACGTGATCAACTGTCTCTGTTTGGTCACAACACCATGGACAAGTGGCCATTGTCGAAGTACCCCATTTCTTTGCAAAGGATCTCAATGGTAACGTCCCAACCCTGAACTGGTGGTACAGTTTTCTATCAGCACTCTTGGTAATTACATCCCAATAGGTTTCAAACAAAGGGTCGAGCTTGTGAGTAAGGAACCTACCAGTCAGAGAAATTAAATCAGACTGAGCCACATATTGGTTCCTTTGAGCCTCCCAGTAAAGTTCTTTAAATACCTTTTTTGGCGGGAATACATTACCACCAGGGTTCAACCATAACTCACTTAAGCCCATTTTCTCTAACAAGAATTTAACAGACTTAAAGTCAAGTCAAAAATTTATATAGCGCGCGACTCACCCAGAGGGTCTCAAGGCGCTTGAGGGAGAGGGGTTAGCTATTGATCGAACAGCCAGGTCTTCAATTGCTTTCTGAATGAGAGGTTGTTCTGTGTAAGACGGAGGTGGGTGGGGAGGGAGTTCCAGGTCTTGGCCGATAAGTAGGAGAAGGACCTTCCTCCCATGGTGGCTTTTCGGATGCGTGGAATCGCGGCGAGGGCTTGGTTGGACGATCGTAGTCGGCGAGTGGGGGTGTAGAAGGATAGGCGAGTGTTGAGGTATCTGGGTCCTTGGTCGTGGAGGGCCTTGTGTGCGTGGGTGAGGAGACGGAATGTGATTCTCTTGTTGACGGGGAGCCAGTGTAGGTCTCTCAGGTGACCGGATATGTGGTTGTGGCGAGGAATGTCTAGGATGAGTCTAGCGGAGGCATTCTGAATACGTTGAAGTCTTTTCTGTAGTTTGGCTTTGGTTCCGGCGTAGAGGGTGTTTCCGTAGTCCAGTCGGCTGGTGACGAGTGCTTCCTTGTTTCGGTGGGGATCCATCGGAAGATCTATCGGAGCATGCGTAGGATGTTAAAACATGATGATGAGACGGCGTTGACTTGTCTGCTCATCGAGAGGGAGGAGTCTAGGATGAATCCCAGATTGCGAGCATGGTCCGCTGGTTTGGATGTGCTGCCCAGGGCCGGGGGCCACCATGAGTCGTCCCAGGCGGAGGGGGATGATCCTAGGATGAGGACTTCCGTCTTGTCTGAGTTCAGTTTTAGACGGCTGTTCTTCATCCACTCGGCTACGTCTTTCATCTCTTCGTGAAGGTTGGTTTTAGCGGTCGTTGGGTCCATGGTGAGGGAGAGGATTAGTTGGGTGTCGTCTGCGTAGGAGATGATGTTGAGGTTGTGATGGCGTGCGATGGATGCGAGGGGACTCATGTAGACGTTAAAGAGGGTGGGGCTGAGCGATGATCCTTGTGGTACGACGCATATGACTTCGGTGGCCTCTGATCTGAAAGGGGGAGGCGGACTCTCTGGGTTCTTCCGGTGAGGAACGAGATGATCCAATCCAAGGCCTTATCTTGTATCCCGACGTTCCTGAGGCGTTGTACTAGGGTGCGGTGGCAGACCGTATCGAACGCTGCGGAGAGGTCCAGGAGGATGAGGGCTACTGTTTCCCCGTTGTCGAGCAGTGCCCGGATGTCGTCTGTGGCTGCGATGAGGGCGGTCTCGGTGCTGTGATTGGCTCGGAAACCGGACTGTGAGGGGTCGAGGGAATTGTTGGACTCGAGGAAGGCGGCGAGCTGACTGTTGACGGTCTTTTCTATGACTTTGGCGGGGAATGGGAGGAGCGAGATGGGGCGGTAGTCCTTAAGCTCGGTGGGGTCTGCTGTAGGTTTTTTCAGGAGGGCTCTGAGTTCGGCATGTTTCCAGCTCTCCGGGAAAGTAGCGGTGTTGAAGGAGCAATTGATGATGTCCCGTAGTTGGGGGGCGATGATGGAGTCGGCCTTGTTGGAGATGTGATGAGGGCAAGGGTCGGTTGGCGATCCGGAGTGGATGGAGTTCATCAAGCGGATGGTGTCTTCTGTGCTGATCGGGGACCAGGCGCGGAGGGTGGTGGTGGGGGGCTTCGGTTCAGTGGTGAGGGAAGTGGACTGGTCGCCGAAGCTGTTATGAATGTCTGCGATCTTGCTGTGGAAGAACGAGGCTAGAGAGTCGCAGAGGTCTTGCGAAGGGAGTGATGTCGTTGTTGCCGGCGTTGGGATTGGTGAGCTCTTTGACAATGCTGAAGAGTTCCTTGCTATTTTGGGGGTGTTGTTGTCTAGTCGATCCTTGAATGCTGATTTTTTGGTGGTGCGGATCAGCTGGTGGTGTTTGCGGGTGGCGTCCTT
Organism: Lissotriton vulgaris; assembly: GCF_964263255.1. Lineage (NCBI taxonomy): Eukaryota > Metazoa > Chordata > Amphibia > Caudata > Salamandridae > Lissotriton > Lissotriton vulgaris. Next base: position 1,080,079,750 of record NC_141691.1, on the reverse strand, counting down.
GAGGGCGGTCATGTTGTCTGTCATTGGGTTTCTTCTCCAGGCTTTCTCGAGGGTGCGGCCATTCTTTTTAGAGTCCTTGAGGTCGTCATTGAACCAAGAGGCTTTTTTGCTTCCTGGCTTGTTGGTAGGGCTTTTCAACGGTGCTAGTTCGTCAGCGCAGTGGGTGATCCATTGTGCGAGATTGATGGCTGCTTGATTTGGGTCCTTTGGTCTGGCGGGAGGGGTTTGGTTCAGAGATGTGGTGAGCTGTTCGGTGGTGATTTTGTTCCAGCTTCTGCGAGGAACTTGTTTCGGGTGGTGGTGGGTCGTGTTCTTTCTGAAGTTGAAGTGGACGCAGCTGTGGTCTGTCCAGTGGAGACCTGTGGCGTGATTGAAGGAAATGTGCTTGCTGGAGGAGAAGATTGGGTCAAGTGTGTGTCCGGGATAGTGGGTGGGGGTGTTCACTAGTTGTTTGAGTCCGAGATTGGTGAGGTTGTCCAGCAGGGTGGAGGTGTTGTTGTCGTTGTTATTCTCCAGGTGGAAGTTGAGGTCCCCAAGGAGAATGTAGTCATCGGAGGGGAGGGCGTGTGGGCTGATGAAGTCAGCGATGTCTTCACTGAATTGTGCGCGGGGTCCTGGGGGTCTGTAGATGAGGGTGCCTCTGAGTGTGGTCTTGGGATCGGTATGTATCTGGAAGTGAAGGTGTTCGGCAGCTGTGAGGGTGTCGTCGGGGCTGGTCGTGATGCGAATGGTGTTCTTGTGAACGATGGCAATGCCTCCTCCTGTTTTGTTGGTGCGGTCTCTTCGAATGATTTTGTATCCATGCGGGATGGCTATGGCGACGTCGGGTGCTGATGAGGCGTTCATCCAGGTTTCCGTGGGGAAGGCGACGTCCGGAGTTGTGGTATCGAGTAGGTTCCATAGTTCAATGGCGTGTTTGTGGATCGAGCGGGTGTTGAGCAGGATGCATTTCAGGTGGTTGTTGTTTGAGCTCAGTTTGGTGTTATTGGCTGTAGTGTGGGTCCTGATGCAGCAGAACTTGCAGGATTGGCAGGTGAAGGGTCCATGGGTGCGTCCTGGGGCTGCTCGATAGCAGTTGGGGAGTCGGCCAGTGTTGAGTGCAGTGAGGGATGCGGCGTCGTATGATAGGCGGGTGGGTTGGTTTTTGCGGGGGCCAGGGGACATGGCGCTGGGCGTGGTCCAGGCGCGGACGGGCGTAGACGGGCTTACCTTTGGCACGCCTTCACGCGTATAGGGTGCGCCCACTGCGCGTGAACGCTGCGCGCAAGTGCATCTGTCATAAATGGAGAGTGGAGGGGGGCGGAGTGAGGGAGGAGCAGCTGGGAGGCGGGAGTGGGGTGGCGAGTGGGGACGGGTAGCGGTGAAGCTGGAGGGAGCGTTGGTGGGGCAGGAGGATGAGTCCAAAACAAAAGTATGCACAATGCTAACAGGGGCACAGAGGACGATAAGGCACAATAATCACAGGGGCACAGGCACAATCACTCGAGGGGCACGGAGGACGATGAGGCACAAAATATTTACTAATGCAGGCACAATTAATATCAGCTCAAACAATGACTGGCACAATAATGCGGGCACAATAATTACAGGAGGACGATGGTCAATACTGGGCAATACTTATCAAAGGTAGCGGAGGCAGCGGCAGCGATGGGGCAGGAGGAGGTTACCAGAACCTATTATTGATCTAACATCTTGGATTTCATTTGCAAAAGATGAAAGTTCTGGGGTTGACCAAATCCTCCTCCACAGAGCAATAGGCCTGAAGCGTGCAGCTTTATCAATCGGTTGGCATCCTAGATCCAATATTAAGGGTTTCATGGGAGTTGATTGGGGCAGACCAACCAGAGAACGCAAGAATTTGTTTTGCACTCTTACAAGGGAGGACAGATCCGAGTGACCCCAAAGGTCCGCACCATACAATATTGCTGAATGTATTTTAGCATTGTATATTTTAAGTGCATGACCAATTCTTTTGGTTATTGAGGTTCTCTGTTCCTTAATGAGACACCCCATCAAATGGGCAAACTTCAAGGAGAGTCCATTGATCTGTTCTTTCCACCTAACCCTGTTCTCAAGGATTACCCCCAGGTAAGTCATTGTTTTCACCTGCTCCAATCGAATACCATTCATTGTAACATAGCCCACCTGGGACTTATTTTTCGATAGCATCATAATTTGGTTTTACTCACATTGACCTGTAGGTCATTGATCTTACAAAATTCCTCAAATTTATTCAATGCTATTTGCAGACCTGTTTGGGTTTTGGAGAGAATAAGGGTATTGTCTGCAAAAATGAGGAGTGGAAACTTGGTGCCACCCAGAGAAGGAGCATCTGTCGGTGTGTCAGCAAAAAACTGCACAACTCTGTTAATAAATAATAAAAACAGAGTCGGAGCTAGGACACACCCCTGGCGTACACCACGTGTGACCGGAAATCTCTGGGTGACCTGCCCCTGCTTCCCCCATCTAACTTGTGCATAGTTTGCCTCATGCAATCTTATAACCAGATCTAAGAGGTCACCAGGCATACCCATGATTCTCAGGGCCTCCCATAACTTAGCTCTGGGGACAAGGTCGAATGCAGACTTTAGGTCTACAAAAGCTGCATAGATCATTCCGCCACCCAGGGACACTACTTTCCAATAGATGAGAATAAATCTAAACACCTGGTCGATCGTACTGACACAGGATCTAAAACCGGCCTGCATAGGGGATAAGATGTTCTCAATATCCATCCCGACCTGAATTTTAGCCAACACCATCCTAGATATTATTTTTTGGATTGCCTCTATCAGACTAATTGGTCGATAGTTCTCAGGGACTGAACGATCCCCCTTTTTAAATATGGGGAGAATTTCAGCCCCCAGCCAAGATTCCGGAATCGGGGCACCGTTTGCGATAGCATTTGCAAGTATTGTAATGTATGGCACCCACAACCCAGGAGCATGTTTAAATAAATCAACCGGAATACAATCCATTCCTGGGGCCTTTCCAAGTTTCGTGAGACCCAGTGCAATCTCTGTATCTTTGCACTCAAATGCTACAGGGGAGCACCACGGTCCTGTCTGTGCGGGAATTGATTCCAATACACCACTACACACATTTTCAGGGCCTTTAAACTGAGATTCAAAATAAACTACCCAGTCCCCTTCGGCAACATGGTTGGATGGGGTTTGCAAATCGTTACTTCTCCCCCACTTTACGATCTGCCAGAACTTAGTCTGGTTATTAGACAGGCTCGCGTCATATAAGTCCGACCAGTACAAATTTTCCCAATCCCTTTTAGCCTCATTCTGGATCTTTTTATACTTGTGCCTAGCCTTCCTAATATCTACGCTCACACCAGTCTTTAGGGCAAGGATCAAGGCACTCTGTGCCCCCGACACTTTTTGTTATACCATCTATGTCCTGGTTTCGCAACCAAGGGTGCCAGGGACTTTGTAGTTTTTTTTAGAGAAGAGGACCTTCAAAGAGTTAAAAAGATGTACATGTAATGCACTTATTTGCCCCAGATTATTAACCAGAGAGTCAGACAGTGCCTGCATGGCATTCAAGGTTCTCAAAACTAAGTTAGAGATCTTATCTAAGACTGCAGGTTCTTCCACTATCATGTTCCATTTTACCCTCCTTCTATCATTTGTTAACAACACTTCGGCAGATGTACACTCGGTGTGGCAACTCTCCGTTGGTCTATTTTCAAACTTCACACTAAGAACCAAGGGGTTATGATCACTCTCCGGACAAGGATGAACAATCATATCCAACAGAGATGACCAATACTCAATTCTTAGGAGGAAGTAATCAATTCTGCTCGTTCAGACCACCTGATGCTCTACCCTTACCAACCCTAATGGCGGGTGTGTAGAAATTAAGATAACCCAGTCGATATATGGGTTCTATCACCCAGGTCTCTTGAAACAGTACGATATCATGTGTGTCCACAAATTCAAGCCATTCCCCATTTGTTACCCTACTCTTTAGCCCTGCGATGTTCCACAATACTATTTTAAGGGGGACTTCCTGGCTAGCCAACTGGGGTGTGGCTATACTACAAGCTGGAGTACTTTCAGCCCTCTGAGGGGATTCATCACCCAGCAACTCCACAGCACTGTGGGATTCGATGCCCGGCAACTCTGTAGCATTATTAGCCATGGCGGTAGTCACCCAATGCGAGCCCGTCTCATCATATACGCTGCCGGGTTGCTTGGGCATGACATTTCCATCAGATATTGTGGGGAGTCAATCCACACCATCTAGATCTACAAGGGGGTCAAACCTATTAAACACAGGGAGGAAGGGATGATGCACCGCCCGATAAAAAGTCGGTGCCCCTTGGGTTCCCCCCCGACGATAATTAGGGAATTGGGCTTGACGACCATGTTTAGTCCCTGGATAAAAGTAGTCAAGGCTCAGGGATTGAATATCTCCTTCTCTTCCAAACCTAGGCTCTCTTTTAATGTAATCTACCACCCAGGGGTCCCTAAAATTTACCACAATACAGTCCCCCTAAGTCCTTTGGATTGTTCCCCACCCAATTCACCCTTCTTACTCCCAGGATCTCTGTTTTTGAGGAAGGGGGGAGGGTTCTATTTCGATTAAGCCAGTGGGTCACCTTGTTTTTTTAAATCCCCATGAGACTCAACTTTCTCACTCCCCAGAGCACGCACTCCCACCAATATTATTGAATAAGGTGCAGACTCTGGGGGAAGATTAATACAAGGGAGTTGGTCTTTACGAGCCTCCATCACCTGCAGGGGTTTACTGTTACTATTATTTACTGTATTTGTGGCATTCTTTGGAGGTTGTGACTTGGGCACAGCCTCAATCTCTCTCCCTCTTGCCCCGATTATGTCCGGGCCATTCTTATCAATGGGCTGTTTCTTTGGGCAAGATCGTTCTGCCTTACTGAGTGATTTGGTGCTAGAGGCCTGAAGAGACAACCTAGGTTTATTACCTTGACCCTGATCAATATTAACGTTATCTGGGGCCCCTGTACTATCTATCCTTCTTGCCAGGGCCTACAATATGTGGGTGTTATCTGTAAACAGTTTCTCCATCAGATCCAGTTTGGAGTTAATCATTCTTGTTCTCATCTAAATTGACGTGCAGAATGCATCCTCCTGCTCCTTGGTTCACAGAGTCTCTCAGCCTTAAAAGAAAATATGTAAAATCCTAGAAAGACAATGTAGGAAATGTTATGAGACTGAGGCTAAGTCAGATTATGTGGCGTGCTGAAAATATATCATGCCCTTTTGTAAATCGTAACGTGCGACTTACTCTACTGAGAAGATTACTAGCTCCCAACATTGTCAGAAGACTCTTTTTAAAGTAGTAAATGAGCTCTCTGCTGCTAGCAACACTCTGCCTCCATTTACTCTTTCTCAACATCAGTGTGACGAGTTCGCTATGTTCTTTCAAAGCAAAGTTCATACAATTCACAGTCAACTAGCTGCAGACGCCGCAAACTTTGAGATACTTAGGAATTCTGCTGCCCCATCAGAAGGTCAGCAGTAAGTGAACTTTTTGCCTAATAAGCCAGTGGAGTCCTCTAAAATTAGGGCATGGTCCTCTTTGGACATAGTAACATTAAAAATTGTACTAAAATCTATAAAGTTGGGCTCCCCGTTAGATCCCCTTCCTCCGGCATAACTCAGACTTTTAGATGATGCTGACCTAACTGTTATTCTTAAACTCCTCAATACCTTTCTGAGTGAAGGACATGTCCCTCAGAACTGTAAGCATGCCCTTGTCCTCCCCCTTGCTAAACAAACGGCTGATCTAGACCCCTCCTGCTGGTCAAATTTCAGTCCGATTTCCCTTCTTTCAGTTTTTTCCAAGATTTTAGAAAAGCATGTTAATACCCACCTCTCTTCATTTTCAACAGCGTCATCAAGACACACGACAGCACACACACTACAAACCTGACCTATGACTAATGTGTAATTCTTAACATGGAATGTTAGGAGCATCAATGACCATCGCAAGTCCCGCCTCATACATGCTTATCTCACGCTACATAATATAAATGTATGCTTTCTGCAAGAAACACACCTCTCCACAGCCGACTCCACGTTCGCTGGTGGGGGCGACTCATACTCATCCGTCTACTACAACTACGCTAGAGGGGTTACGATCCGACTCAATAAGGGGCTTCCTTGGCGCAAAGCTCATATTCATATAGACCCCAAAGGGATATATGTCGTGCTGGTGGGCACGCTGCATTCCCATCCATTGTCCATGGCAGCCGTATACAGGCCTAATTGAGACGAACCAGATTTTTATCATAATGTGTGGCAGCTAATAGCGACGCATGGTCCCTGGCCTATAATCTGGGGCAGTGACTTTAACATTGCACTACAGGGGGCTCTTGATCCCTCAGGTTCTAGATTACTGCACCCAAAGCCACTGTGACATTAAACTCACTCATAACTGACAATGCGCTACTAGATGCATGGCGACATGCCCACCCTAGCAGACGTGTGGGAAATTGAGCTTCTACCACACAACTCCTGGTTCCGCATAGACCTGTGGCTCGTCTCCAGGGGCATAGCCACTGGACCTCTTCAGTTGAGCACTTAGCGTGCACCCTATCTGATAACTCTCCGGAGCGTCTGGTCCTCCAAGTCCCCCAGACCCTGAAAAGTATGTTCTCATGGCTCCTCTCCTCCTCTGCGCTGAGAGATACGTTTTTTCTAGAAGAACTGCACAACACTGAAACCAGATTTTTTTTAAATCAAGGCTGGCTCGGTCGACTCACCCTCAACTCTATGGGAAACCTTCAAAATGGTCATCAGAGGAGTATGCATTGCTAAGCAATCCAGGGTATTACAGGTAGTTAAAGGGACCCTAGGATGACTAAAAGAGGAAATCAAGGCAATAGACTAAACATACAACAACCACCCCTGGTCTGCCATTTTAACGGAGATTAGAACCAAAATGAAAGAGTATCAAACTGAGGCAGAGAGAGAAGTGAGCTATTTAGGTTGCGAAGTGCGGGCTCGTCAATACAGCGAGGGGGGTCATCCTGGTAAAATGCTGGAGGGCATATTGAGAAAGCTGCACGCATCCTCATATGTGACAGAGATACTGTACGATATGGGGTGCAGAGTCACATTCCCGTAGAGATAATTACAGTAATCTCCTCCTTCTATTCTCAACTTTACACAGCTAAGGTGACCAACAATCAGGACATACTACAACAATATTTTGACTCAATTGAGTTGCTATGGCTCGATCTAGGTCACAGAGAATACCGTGATGCTCCGTTTACAACGGAAGAAATTGTGCAGGTCATTGCGAGCCTGTCTGGTAATAAAGCCCCAGGCCTAGATGGTTTAACATTCGCTCTCTATAAAGAATATGTCCCCATTCTCATCACCCCTGTACAACTAATCGGTTGCCATCAGGCACCTACCTCCCTCCCTTCCTTCAAGAAGCATTATTTACAATCATACTGAAGCCAGATAAAGCATTCGAGCTCTGCGTCTCGTATCACCCCCTCTCATTGAGTAATATTGATAATAAAATATATGCAAAACTGCTTGCGAATCGGCTGCTGCCGCTCATATCCTAAATCATACGTCCGATCAATTGGGCTTCACACCGGGAAGAGCCACATGACATAACCTGAGCACGATCTTCTCGGTTATGCATTAAATTAACCCCTCTCTGCCAGGAGTAGCGGTCCTGTTTGATGCCACCAGGGCAATTGACTCTCTAGAGTGGTCTTTCCTCTTCTCGCTCTTCAGGCATCTGGGTTTCAGCTCTAGCTTCATTCACAAGATTTGCATGCTTTATACTCAACCTTTTGCACGCATTAAAATGAAAGGGCAAATCACTGAGCCCATCACGATCGCACGAGGCACATGACAAGGATGCCCACTTTCTCTGCTTCTATTTGTGATGGGGCCACTGGCGGCTTGGCTACTCTAGCACCACACAACGCGGAGCATTGGCTTCACGGTCAGAAGCCTAGTAATCTCTTTGTACGCCGATGACATTATGCCATATATTCGCGAACCGCTTAAAAAGCTAGAACTCATGACAAGAGAGGTGATCCGCTTCGGTGGTCACTCGGGTGTGCACATCAATTGGAACAAATCTATACTATTTCTCCTTACTGAGGCAATGATCCCTTATCAAAGAGTATCCACTAAAATGGGCAACTGAGCAAACTAAATATCTGGGTGTATGGTTGAGCATAGACCCGGATGAACTACGGAGGACAAATTATGGAGGCGCAGTAGAATGGCTAGAAAACAGAATTCAGATATGGAACAAGCTCCCACTCTCATTGGCGGGACACTTTGTGATAGCTAAGATGGTGGTCTTGCCAAAGCTTTTATACTTATTCCTTAATGTCCCACTTCCCCCTCACTGAGAAGTTCTTTAAAAGACTACCCTGCACCATGATAATGCTGACATGGGTAGGCAGACAGCCAATGATTGTTTATGAAACTCCAACCCTACCCTATATGAGTGGTGGCATGAGAGCCCCAGATTTAAAATTATATGCACTCTGCGCCCAGGAAAGCTTTCTCCACTTCTGGCTGCACTCAAACCATTTCAGCCTCATCTGGCGATAGAAGCGGACCAGACTTCCCTTTGGCCACTAACAACTGCACTTTTTCAACCGTACAAAGCACCCAGGGAGGAAGTCAATAAATACGTTGGAGTGTGTGCAGTGAGCATGGGAAGGCACCTACAGGCGGGCAGGCTCAAACATCCTTTATGCACCATCTATGGCTCTGGCAGAGAACCCCTCCTTCCCCCAACTGTATAACAAAGGGATAGCACACCGGGCAAAAACATTGGGCATACGCACATACGTTGACCTCTATCCGGACAGTTTCTACCCCCCCTTTACCAATACATTGGTGCAGGCAACTATCCCCCTAGACACTTTACTATACTATCAAATCAGAGTGACCTGCAGGAACACAAACAGTGCTTTCCCGGGCCCCCCACCAGCCAACGCTTTCCACTGTGTAACCTGCTGTTTTGCAATTATACTCTATTACCGTTATGCCCTATATTGGAAATGTAACTAAATGTATGTCTCTCTTGAAATTTGTATAAAGTTATAAACTAATTTAAAAATATATAAATACATTTACATTAAAAAAACATTTTTTTAAAGAAAAGGTTAACTTCCCCTATGGAAACCTAACTGGAAGCTGTTCCCGCCGTGAGCTCCGCTCCACCCCGCATCTTCTCGCTCACAGCTTCCACCGACGCTTGCAACTCTGAACGGGAGGCAGAGTGCCCAGTACTGGATCTCGGACGGTGCTCCTTAGCTGAAATACAGTCGGCATGAGCCGACACCGTGTTCTCATTCGTTGCCCATGCTGCAGCTCGGCGGTCGGATGAATTACGTCACCTTTCACTTTGCAGCATGGTTCCAGCTGTATCAGCTTAGAACTCACTGCCAGGATCTGCTAATGGCCCCAAAGAAGGGTAGTGGTCCTCAGGGGGCAGCGAAGCCCCGCCCAGAAAAACTAGATTTACAGCTAGGTGGAGACAAGGTATGGAACCTGGAAGTTACACCCTTGGACACAATACCCTCACAGGTAGGGCACCCTATTTTAACGCTGTTCAAAACAGGTGCAGTGAAAAATCTGGTGGAAGTTGTAACTACAGTAACTGTACCTTGGGAAATAATCTACTTAGCAGATGCTCTGATGGCAGCAGCAACAGCACTGATAGGTAAACCGTCCTTCCCACCTCTTCAGAAGTGCGATCAGGGCCAGGAAGAGGATCAGAGGTTTCACCCTGTTAAGTCGACATGGAAGCCTGAAGAGTCCTCAACCTGGTAAAACCAGTTAACCGTCTCCATCCTCTCGGAGGGCTTTTACTTGGTGCTGACAGCGCACAAACCATGCAACCCATGCAAGATGCCCAACCTGAGGCTCTGCCCGTTACATCAGGGTCAGCAAACATGAGTACCGTTTCTGGTTCTTTCAGGCTGGGCGGGATGGGTACAGAGGGCATTGGCCTGCTAGTGACCATAGCGAGGAGATGGAAGAGGACTTAATCAGTAAAGGAAGTATGGATACGCTAAAATGTCATCCCAATGAAGAGGAGCACTCAAATAAAACTGGTGAAAAGGACCATTTATCTATTCCTGGGAGTCCTGAGGTCTCTGTTTCACAACCTGATAATTTGTCTCATGTTTTGCAAGCTGGCCTTATTTCTAATCAGGTGGGTCAGGGGGATGTGCTTGTTGAAAAGATGAGGACCAGTAAGTAAGAAATGTCCTTTATTATCTGGTTCTCAAGCACCAACTGACAAGCAGAGTGCCAACATTATAAGTTGAGCTTCACTGTCAAGATTCTAAGGAGGGAGATACCAAGGGGAAGAGAGCAGAGCGGGGAAAGGTAGGGAGAGGGAAACCAAGGTTAAGACTAAGGCTAATTACAATTTAAATTACAACACATCCCCCTTACAAGGGAAGGAAAAAACACAAGAGAACATAACAGTAAATTTCAGAACATTGCAGTACAAGAGATTACATTTCATAGTCATTTTGCCAACAAGGAGGACAGCGACTTCTGACATCTTTGGGTGGTTTAATCATAGGCAAAGTGTCCCTAGACTCGTCGGGACTGTTGTCGTCAGGTATGACTCCATTGGGGCAATTCGCTACATTGTCCATGCTCCAAGTGCTTCCATCTTCCAGTAGAACAGAGTTTCTGTTAACTTCTTTTTTCCTCAAAGGTTTGGAGAAAGACAAGGTCTTAGAATGAGCTACATTAGGTCTTTTGATTACCACCCATTGACCAGTGTGCCAATCTGTGTTGCTTGTTCCCCATTTTCGGTCATATTTGGTTTTTCACTCATATTGATGGCCAGCTACTTTGTCTGAAACAGCTGACCTGTCACCCCACAATGGACATTCCCCATTAAGCCAGTTAGGAGTGAACTTGGAGCCAGGATTCCTCCCTTGGAGAGAAGTAAAAAGAGAGATTCCATAAACGCTATTGGGGGTGGTATGGTAGGACCATAACATTTTTTTATGGCTTTGTTTACTCGTTCTTTAGACATACAAGCCAATTGGATGGTGTCTTTTATCATTCTATTGGTCCTTTCAACTAATCCATTGGCCATGGGACAGTAGAGGGGAGATTTAATATGAGTGATGGACAACAGGTTCATAAAATGTTTCATGCCTGGAGATCAGAGTGAACTAAAACAACTTAAGAATAAGCATATAGATCAGGTCATGATCCACCAACCGTGGGGCAAGTAATCAGGCAGCCAAGAGCAGCCCACTCAGGAAATGGGTGTCCACCAAGGGAGAAGTAAAATCACAAGTTTCTTGATTATCCAGAACACTCCCAGGCTCAGAGGTGAAAAAGCAGCGTACACTACAACACGCTCAACAGTCTCAGCATACAAGTTCTCCCCCAAATCTCGGTTCTATCTCAGACATATCCTCTGAGACTTTGTAGGATCAGTCCCCACAACTCATGACCAAGGAGTGAAAAACGAAGGAGACAGAGGGGACTATACAAGAACCATCATTAAGTACAATCATGCTGACTATACAGGCCCAACAAGCCTAGGAACAGGCCTACTATACTCAGGCAAGGGCAGATAATGTGCAGATGCAAAAAATCACTGGAGGAAGTCTCCAGACAGATTAATAATCTTTCAACGGAGCTGGCAGGTTTGCAGTTAAGAGTGGCCCATACCGAGGAGAAGGCGGCGTCAACAGCCAAGGCTAAAGGGAATCATGAGAATCAGCTAAAATTTCTCCACACCAAGATTGAAGATATGGAAAACAGACACAGGAGAAATAACCTCAGGAACTTTGGGATACAGGAAGGAAAAGAAGGCTATGACCCCTGACAGTATATGGTGCAGCTGTTTCGGCAGGCTTTTCCAGATTTGAGTGATTGGGACTGGCAAATACAACATGCTCATCGGCTTTCCCTCAATTGCAATGCCTCCAGCACCAATGTGACACAATCCCGGCCTATGCTGATATATACTTGGAACTTTCTTCTGCGACAGGCCATCTCTCTTACAGCCCGACCAACATCCCCGGTCTTAATTGATAACTTGTGGATTGTCGCACGCTCAGATCTATGTGGATCAACAATGGACAGGAGAAATAACGCCAGGATCTATGGGATACAGGAAGGAAAAGAAGGCTCTGACCCCTGACAGTATATGGTGCAGCTGTTTAGGGGGGCTTTTTCAGATTTGAGAGATTGGGATTTGCAAATACGTGCTCATCGGCTTCCCCTCAATCGCAATGTCTCCAGACTAATGTGACACAACCCTGGCCTATGCTGATATATACTGGGAACTTTCTTCTGCGACAGGCCGTCTCTCTTACAGTCCGACCAACATCCCCGATCTAAATTGATAAATTGTTCCGAGACAATGGAATACATAACAGATGAGCATACACCATTGGGCTCTCTTGAGTTGGAAGATAAAAACCATACTGTCACAGAGGTGCAATGAGCTGTGTCAATGTTAGACATTACCATCAATGGCATCCCAAGAAACCTGCATACAACAGACAAGGAGTCAGGGTCCTCACGGGGGCAATGGGGAAACAGTCTCCGCCCACGAGCCCAGAATAAGAAATCATCAAATTACACCCAGGGTTCGGCCAAATGATTGAAGGAACCCACGCCCTATGAGCTCAAGAATGGCTCCGGTCCAATCATAATCTTATGCTTGGGAGAGGGACCTGAACTGCCCTGAAAATGGAGCTGAACGTGTGAGCCCCCAATATTTGAGCTGTGATAAATACACACCAACGTTTCCTTGTTTTGGCAGAGGAGCACTCAGCTGAAACTGCGGTGTTACCACATGTCGGAATTTCAGCTAGCTGATTCCTGCATACCAACAAAGGGGATGTCCAGCTCTACAGCAAGACAGACAGTTTGAGAACACTTACCCACAGGTAAAGGGGAGTTAGTCCACCTGGCAGGGATTTGGTAGATTCCCCACCCTAAGCAAGGCTAGGTTAGGAAGTGCTAGGTAGAAGTACAACTATACACAGTACTTATATGCCTGCATATATACACTGTCTTAGTATAATGGTGGAAATGTTCATCCTTTTCAGTGTACTTGTAATGCGAATTGCACTAATCTGTTTCATTCTACTCATAATTGCAGCACACGTATTTTATGCAAGAATAACAGCACTACACTAAATATTGTAAAGCTTTGCGGAGTCTTGTGTACTTCTTAGGGTATGCATGAGAGTCCAAACAAAAGAGTTCTAGATCTCATATCACGATTCCTTAGGGGATCAGGGTTGTCATGTTCTGAGGTTGCATACATATTTGCTACCCTGTAAGGTTAGGGGTTCAGATGGAGCACTGTAACCTAACAGGACTATAGGCCTAGATCTCCTGAGGATGTGTGGGGAATCAGACTCGCACCATCCCACGTTTACGTTTATGTAGTCCAACAAACACACAATGTTACCACACTTGGTATAAGCCGTAAAACATGGTGCCGCCATAGTTAGGGTTTGGGCTCTTAGTTAATGGATTGCCTGAGTAGTTTTATTTTGTGTACCCAAATACCCCATCTCATCTATGAACAGGAGACGTCCTTGGTGTTAAGAAATAATCATCCTCAGCTGAGTAGGTTAAACCCTATGTACTGGCTGTAGGTTGTTCAAGCTTGAACTTTTGAACGGATCCCCCTTGTGCTTTGTCGAGAGCAGTTATTTGACAGATGATGACCTCTCTACACACTTGACAAGAATAGATAGCATAGTTCTGGGATTTGCTCATGTGGGCCACAAATTTAATTAAAAAAAATAAATCTAAAATCGCCCATCTCAATGTCCTGTTTCTGGGATACAAGCTTTCAAGTGAAGACAAAAGCCTTGTGACACACGTCTAAGAGAAATGTGCATATTCTTACAACCATAAAACTCATTGAAGAAACTTAAATCCATATTGAGATTCCTAAATTTTGTCAGAACATACATTCCCTATTACGCAGAATGGGATAAACCATTCTACGACTTAATTGCACACATTAAACAATTGAACACACACATTTTTTGTTCAATGCAGCTGAAATGCTAGCTTCAAACCACTTTCACACATGTGTAAACTCCACAAACCTGGTGATAGGAATCTGTGCGGGGTCATCAGGGTATTCCTATGTTACGTTCAATGAAGGTGACTGTTGGACTTGGCCCTTCTGGCATGTTCACCCCTAAACCTTTTGCTTTTAGTTGTGACCTGGTGTTAGTGATTTTTGCCTTCTGCGCACTTTACCACGGTGTCCCAGGGTAAAGTGCGTGCGTGTAGTGAGGTTGGCCTGCCCTCCCATAGAAATGCATGGGAAATGTATGTGTCCCTGGTAGTTCCTGATGCGTGGGGAGTGCAGGGGCGAGTTTGGTATGTGCGGACTCGAGTGATTAAATGCTGCGCGATGATGTGTGCGGCTTATTGTTCCTAGTGTGGAATTGCCACTTCTAGAAGTTGGCATGTCTGTGTAATTTATGTGAATTGGCTGTCTGGCTTGTGATTGGCTGGAGCTGGCTGGTGAGCCTGGCTCCAGGAGGCAGGATGGGTCTGCCCCAGTGGTGAGTGGAGAGATCTGCATGATTGATGTGAGGGAGGAGTGCACCTGGGACCTGAATAGGGCTGGGCTTTCCCCACACAATGCTGGCTCCGCCCCCTGTGGTGCGACTGATGATCCTAGCCTGGCCAGTGAATGGGAAGAGGGGCTGAGCACATCAGAGTGCTCCAAAACCAGCTGCGACTGGTCTTCCCCCACCCTGCACCCTGAGACAAAGGGGTTTCTGTGTATAAAAAGGGGCTGTGACCCCATACATGTTGTTCTGTTCCTGATCCTACCTTGGAGGGGGCCCGCTGCAGCGTTTTTCACCTTTGCTCAGCAACACCATCCTGAGGTTTTGTTATTGCAGGAGACCCATCTCCTTGGGGAGTGCTGCCCCTTCCTAGCATGTAAAGGCTACAATAGAATCTTCTATTCTGGGTATTCATGGGGCATGGGGAGTTGCCTTCCTCCTGCTCCGCTCTTTTCCCCTAGATGTGCGGGTAACACGCAACCCACATAGAAGCTTCGTCGCCCTGGAGGGTACATTGGAGGGCCAGGCGGTCTCACTATTAAATGTGTATGTACCCTCTGCTTCATTGTCCACTGGGCTCTGGGACCTTTCACGCCTTCTCAAGGGCCACAGGGGCTCACAATAATATGAGTGATTTCAAAATGGTGCCAGACCCTGACTTAGAAAGCATTGGATCCCTACTGGCATCCTAATGGACCAATGCCAGTCTTCTCACTGACTGGACCAGGACCCTGGGTCTTTGTGATGAGTTGTGATCCTGGCACCCCCGGCAGCAACATTTCACACATACCTCAGCCACTTAGCACACCCATTACTGGATATATCTCGCTTTCCTACCCTTCCTTGATTGTCAGTTAATAACCAATCAAGATTTTATCCCACCGAATCTCAGACCATCCCCTCCGCTTCTCCAAATTGGGCATCAGCCCCTGGGGCAGCATTCCTTGTGGTATTTGAACGTCTGGTTTCTCCAGGACAAGAGGTTTGTCCATTTCCTTGGGTCCAAGCTACCGGACTATTTTCGGAACAATGAGGGCTCGGTTACACATACTGGCACCCTATGGGTAGCAAGTAAAGCAACCCTATGAGGGGCCACCAGGAGCTATGTCAAAGCTGATTAGAGGTACTTCTCCTTGAGCAACAGTTGGAGTCCGACCCTCAGGAATGGATTACTTTGCTGTTAAGTCTTGTCTATGACTGGAGAAATGGGGGAAGGTTTGGGGGGCATGGAACAGTCATCGTGGAGAGATTTGTGAACCACCGGGGCCACAAATGGAAATGGAATCGGAAGCGCAGGAATCCCTATGATCCAATTACAACATATATAGTTGCATGCAATTCTGTACCTGTGATATATTGGCCTATACGATGAGAAAAGTATGGTAACACCTGATGTTATTATTTATCCCTTTTTTTCTGTAATGTAATTTTCCTTTTGTTAATAAGAGTCTAAAAAAAAGTATGAAGACATTCGATTGCATTCTCTAGAGGCTCAGATCTATGGCTGGAGAGACAAAAACAGGAAATTTCTCTACTGGTTGGTCTCCCTCCAACAAGTTTGTCACCGAAGCCCTGGACACTGCCAGCTAGCCCAAGCCTTTGCCCACTACTAACGTACATTATATGCCCGCCCTGTGGATAGGAGCACTGATGTGTCTGGATCATTCCTGGACTCGGTCTCCCTACCCAGGCTGCCAGTATCAGATGTTCCTCTGCTAGACAAACCCTTCACGGTGCAGGAAATCTGAGAGGCATTGCCCAGCATGACACCGGGTAAAACCCTGGGCCCAGATGGGTATCTCATGGAATACTAAGCTGCATTCCGGGAGACCACTGAAGAACCGGGTTTTAGAACCCAGCGGCGCCAGGGGCACGCCCGAAGTCTTCGAGTTCACCTGTCTTAGAATACAGAGACACGGGATACTTCTCGGTGGCGTCAAAGATCAAATTTATTGGCTACAACCAGAAACAGAAGTCTACGAAGTACGACACAAGTAGGTTCGCTAGAGACTGCTCAATTTTCGTATTGCGAGACATCGTCTTTTATGCTAAAAATCACATTCCTGACAAACACCCGTTATTTACGAATTGTCCAATCAAAGGTAACATTGCAAAAGGTATTGCATGACGACAAACCCACTCTTCAGTTGTCCAGCCCACCATCAATTACACGGGAAAGCCCAACATTCTTGCTCGGACAGGCCGGACAAACCCATAATAAAAGACCACAACCCATACCATAAATAGACCATAAAAGAAGGTACAGAAACAGATGTGAAGCAAGATAAAGGGTGTGTGCGTGTGTAATAAACTCAACAATGTCCTGTTCTTTGATCCTAATCTCGATCACCTACCGGACAAGGAACTGGCTTAGCAAGGCTAGCTTCAGGCAACGGGGTCAGTTCGCTCAGGTCACCCAAGAGTCAGCTAAAGTGTACGTGTACTAAAGACTCGTTCGGCCGTAGTCATCGGCCAATGTGAGGGCAACCACAAAATGGCTGCCGTACACAAAATGGAACCCGAGAGTTCAGAACAGAATCCATAAATACATAGTGAATCCATCGGTCTAGCATGGCGAAATCACTCGTACATGCCGCACTCACTAGTTACGGTTCGCTACTATCAAATTCGTAACGAAACCATGACCTTTAAAAAACGGGTTCAGAATTCACGGAACCTCAGACCCTCCTTTTGCCCTTACATAGGCAATAACCTAAACTCACATCAATCTGAATCCAGGTCTATATTCATCAGATCATCAAGATGTTGCTGGAGCATCATCCTAGTACTTAGTAACTCTCTCGAGACAGGTCTCCTTGCACACGTAGATGCACAAAGGCCACATATAGCAGGAGCACAATGTACACAAAGACAGAACAGGAAAAGAATAGCTAAAGCCATCCCAATGATCATAAGAATCTTCCATCCCCAAGTGGATAACAATTCCCAGAACCATCCCATCAACAACCAATCTCCTTCATCCACATGTACAAACTCAAAGATCTTATGTAGCTTGGAAATGGCCTGGTACACTGTCGGAGCATTGTCTGGAATGAAAATGCAGCAGCTTGATTGAATCAATTTACACACCCCTCCTCTATCTGCAAGTATGACATCTAACGCAACTCGATTCTGCAACGTCATAAGACGATCCGATTGGAGCTCAGCAGTCAAGTTACTAAGGGCACCGGAAGTCTCAACTATGGTGGACTCAACCACTCTCATCAATTGCCGTATGTTCCTACTGTTTATCATAGGTCCCCAAAACGGCAGGAAACCCTTAAGAAAATCTCCCAATTCTTGTCCTGCAGTATCTTCCTTACTGAAGACACCTCTAGCAATTCTCGTTCTGTGGTAATCTGCCGCTGCAGTATACGTAGGGGGCAACAGAAACTAAACATAACATGTTCCCGAAAAATCAGGGGGCAACCATGTATATGCTCTATCGTAGCAGACAAAATACGTACCCTTAGCTGCTAAAAACGGTGGGGAAGTCTGGGACGCAAAAACATACGTCTCAGTGCAAACACTCTTCCCTAACTGAGCTCTCGGATTCTTGCCATTACCTTGCAGACAAAAATGACCACGATGGGGTATGATCCAAATCGGGGATGACCTTTTCCCTCGCTGCTTTTCACTCAGACTAACACCATATCTAGCCACGTTCCATCCAATATATGCTTGCGTCTCATCTCCAGGAATAGTCTCATAAGAATCAATTCCTCTAATCATATCTACTATTCTCTTCACAAGAGCACTATTACTCAGATTATCTTTCATAGACCGCAGGGAGTAAACTTCATGGGCATAGATGAACATCGTCCTATACGCCCACACAGATCCATTATAGCTAAATGGCAGGACCAAATAAGGGATACCTTTATCCGTAGTATGAGGCATAAGCCCACACACCCAACAATTAGTGGTATTCACTACTAACTGATGCTGATGCAGAAGTTGAACAAAGGAATTATTAACAAACTCTAATCTTCTAATAGATTCATGTTCAGGCAAAGTATGAAAAGAATGTGAAGAAATAGTAGGAGAAGAAGACATAGGTTGTGTGGTGGGTGCAAACGTCACATGAAAAGAGAAAAGTACATATCCCACCAAAAACATCGTCATGCTAAGTAGCATTAAAAGACACGTTATCAAAAAACATTTTCTACTCATTAATTTACAGTTTTCTCTTAAAGTTCATTTCTTCAACAACTCTCTCGATCTCAAAAAACTCCATCCTCTAACCGTGCTGTTCGCGGCAGTTGGTTCTCTTCGGCTTAGATGTACGTCTGGATGTCCCAGGTAACGCCCTAGAACAAACCAGAACCGTCAACCTTGTGTCTACCAGCTGTACACTCTAAGGCTTTATACCGCGACCCTACAGCTGAACCCGGATGGCGGTTCAAAAAAGAAAAATAGATCAAAACAGCTTTTCGGATGAGAGAGTTTAGTTTCAAAAGCAAAAAGGAATTATTTTATTAGTCCATCGACTCTTGGTCATAAATTATAACCGCCTTTACCAGGCAATGTCTGATCACGAAACAACAACTCAGGCTCAGTAGTGTCTAGTCTCAGAGAAGGGGACACAGCTTCTTGCAAAATATTGTCGTCTTCATGCTCAGAGCTTGTCCCAACCAAACGCGCATCACTGAACGGAATAAAACGTGGCACAGTCTCAGTCTCTGAATCACCAACGCCCTCCTGGACCCACTGGTCGTACGGCAGAGGCAAAGAAACCCTCTTACAATGTACGCCGTGGATCCAGTTCTTTTTGCCGTGAAATCTCACTGCGGTATGCGTCGACAACAAGACCTGAAATGGCCCAGTCCAGAGGGGCTGATCGTTCTTTGTCCGCTGAAAATTCCGAACCAAAATCCACGAGCCAGGATCAATGGCGTGTCCTGGATCTTCAGATGCTTGTGGCAATGTATCGTGAACCTGTTGGTGTAAGACACGCAATTTAGCCGTCAAATCATACAAATAATCAATCAACATAGGATGTTCAATCTCGCTAAATTTTGTCGGCCTCGGCACTCCCCATCCATTTGCCGGGTGACCGAATACAATCTCGTAGGGGCTAAGGCCCACTCAAGAATGTACTGTAGTTCTGGTTGACAAAAGTGCCAATGGCAAAGCATCGGGCCATTGGAGACCAGAGCTCCCCTGAATCTTGGCTAGTTTCAGTTTCAAGGTGCCATTGTAGCATTCGACTAAACCAGCTGATTGAGGGTGATTTGCAGCATGAAATTTCTGCCTGATGCCTAAACCTTCACACACTCTCTTCATGACTCGACCCACAAATTCACTCCCGTTATCACTCCACACCATTCTTGGCAAACCGTATCTGGGGAAAAATTCCTTTAGTAGGACTTTAGCAGTGGACAAGGCAGTATTATCTTTCAGGGGGTATGCTTCTACCCATCTCGAAAAGGCACAAACAACCACAAGGACGTATTTCAAGTTGTTACATCTTTCCATGTGTATAAAATCCAATTGCAGCACCTCGAACGGATACGTCGGAGGCGCAAAATGACCAGCCGGAGTTGGAGTTCCCTTGCCAGGATTATACATCAGACAAACCATACAATTCTTGACCAGATTCTCCGCACCCTTAGGAATTCCAGCATTCTGCAATACTGGAGTCAACAACTTACAAATCCCTTTCGCACTAATGTGAGCAACTCCATGCGCCATCGTAACCACTGCAAGCACATACGCATCAGGTAACAACCATCGCTGATGTTCTGACAACTCAATCCAACAACCAGTCGAATCCAATTTTCCCGTACTCTCTCTCTCTATACACTCAATTCTTTCTCTGTAGCTTCAGCCTGAATTGACTTCACACTCTCTATCGTATCTTCACACATTCCTCTATCCGGGACCCATCTCGCTGGACCCGCAACATACATTCGACTCATCACATCTTTCGCTGTCTCTTTCGCAACTTCATCCGCAAACGCATTACCACGACCAACGTGATCGGTAACCTTCTTATGTGCACTGCATTTCACGATCGCAACTTGCATCGGCAAAGTAAGTGACTCAAGAAGTTCATTCACCAACTGACCATGCTGAATTTTCGTACCATGCGACGTAAGGAACCCACGTTCCTTCCATAACCGCCCAAAACTATGGGCCACACCAAACGCATACTGGCTATCGGTATACACAGTCACTCTCTTTCCTTTCGACAACACACACGCTCTCGTCAGTGCAATTAACTCTGCTGCTTGAGCTGAATTTTGTGGGATACGTGCAGATTCAACAATCGTATGCGAAGTCGTAACCGCATATGCTGCAGTCGTATCACCATTCGGAAGCTTAAAGCATGAACCATCTACCCATAAGGTACCATCACACTTCGCAAGAGGAGTATCTTTCAGACCAATTCTACCCTTCGTTTCTTCCTCTGTCCTAAGAAAGCAATCATGCTGTTCCTGAACATCCGTCTCTACAGAAATCGGCAACAACGTAGCTGGATTCAACGTGTTGCATCGCTTTATATGCACATGACTCGCCAAAAGCGTCAACTCGTAACCTGACAATCGAGCACTAGTCAAGTGCTGTGTCTTGGTCCTGTTTAATAAAGTATCCACTGCATGTGGAACCATCACAATCAACATATTATCCATTACCAAACCAGCAGACTGTCGAATAGAAACAGCTGCTGCTGTACCTCTCAAACAACTCGGAAACGCTCTAGCTACCGGATCCAAAGTCGACGAGAAATACGCACATGGACGCTGTTTATCATCAAACTGCTGAGTCAAAACTGACAATGCACATCCCTCTCTCTTGTGAACATAGAGTGTAAAAGGCTTACTGTAGTCGGGAGTACCCAACGCATTACGCAATTCAGAAAAACTCTTCTGGCATTCGTCAGACCAAGGAAGAGGATTCGGAGTATCCTAAAGAGTAAGTGCTAACAGAGGTTTCGCAAGCAACGAAAAGTTTGGAATCCATTGCCTACAGTACGAAGTAATACCCAAGAAAGCACGCACTTCTCTCTGTGTAGTTGGCAAATTCATTCTTGAAATCGCTTGAATTAGTTTTGGGGTCAACCTTCTTCCCTCCTTCGATAAGAGATGACCTAAGTAGGTCACTTCTTGTCGACAATACTGCAACTTCGAAAGTGACACTCTATGATGAAGGTCAGACAAATGTCGCAACAAAGAAAGAGTAGCTTCTTTACAAGTCTCCTCATCATCAGCAGCAACTAACAAATCGTCAACATACTGAATAAGAGCAGCACCATCAGGCAAGACAATTGCATCAAGCTGTGTTTTCAAAGCCTGACTATAGATGGATGGACTTTCACAATAACCTTGAGGAGCACGCTTAAACCGGAAACTTCGACCTCCTAAAGAGAAGCCAAAAATATCTCTACTCTCCTCGGCAATCGGGATGCTGAAGAAAGCATTCTTCAGATCAATCACCGAAAACCAAGTAGCTGAAGCAGGAACCATAGTCAGCAAAGCAGTAATATCTGGAACAACAGGAAATTGCGGTACAACAATCTTGTTCACTTCGCGAAGATCGATCACAAACCTATACACAGGCGGCTGAGAAGAATCAGTACATTTCAGGACAAGCAAAACCGGACTATTGCACACATTACCTCTCGTCTCTTCAATCACACCTTTCTCAATCAAATCATAAATGATGGCTAAAAGCGCTCTTTCACCATCACTAGAAATCCTATATTGGGGAATATGTGTCAATCTAGCATTCGCTTTCAGCGTCACAACATATGGTGGAATCTCCAAAAGACCCACATCATTAGGACTAGTAGCCCAAAGAGTATCAGGGAGAGAACGCATTTCCAATGGAAGCCGATCTTTGGACAAATACATCGGAGAGATCACTCTCTTACCCAATGTAAGCTGTACTCCTGAAGGAGAACAATGTAATGTCGCATACAATCTCTTCAACAAATCCAAACCCAACAAATTCTCACCACAACCTGTCGTCAGAATGAGGGGTGCTTCTAATTCACAAGGTCCAACAGAAAGAGACAAAGGACTAGAAACTGGATTACAAACTGGGGCGCCAGAAAAACCTACCGAAACATTCGTCAAGCCAGACAAAGGTGCGCCAGGGAGTTTAGAGTTCATGATAGAACTCTTCGCAGCACCAGTATCCAACAGAAAAGGCTCTGACACACCTGATGTAATCACTTCAACATAAGGTCCACTCTGATGTACTGGAACTGAAACAACTCTCTCTCTTTGTCTATGGTTGTCCTAACAATCATTACCGTCAGCATTCTCACTCTCAACATAGTAATCGTCAGCATAATACTGAGTCGGCCTACCAGATGCAACATTCTGCTGATCAAAACAATTCATCGTATTCTGTGGAGGAAAGGATCGAGCATTCTGGGGGAACACACCACGTCCTCTACCTCTAGGAGCTTGCTGAACACCTCGACCTCTCACACCAGACGCACCATTCGTACGCTGTAACAGAACCGGACAACTACTCTTGAAGAACAAGTTACTTACCTTCGGTAACGATATATCTGTATGAAACATTAGTTAGTGTTAGATTCCTTACCTTAGAATATCCCCAGGCGTCAGTCTGGATCCGGAAACTTTTGCGTAGCAGTACCCCTGCGCGTCGGTAGGCGTCGTCTGCAGGCGTCCCCTGCGGCTCCGCGTCCGTCGTCGGCGTCGTGCGCCGTGATGACGTCGCTGGAGTATATAGACGCCACCTCCGCGCGCTGACGTCAGTTCTTTGTACACAGCTTTTCCGCGCCAGAAAACGCAGAGCCATGAGAGAACCAACACTGGTGCCATTTGAAACTAGGGCCCTGAAAGGGATATCCTTAACCCTAGGTATCAGTTCGCAGAACGGGGAGGATGGGTGGGTTCGGTAAGGAATCTAACACTAACTAATGTTTCTTACAGATATATCGTTACCGAAGGTAAGTAACTTGTTCATCTGAAAGAAACACGTTAGTGTTAGATTCCTTACCTTAGAATAGATACCCCAGCAATACCAACCCCGGTGGTGGGTCTGCGAACCAATACATTCCTACACCAGAAAGTCCTGGAGGACAGAACGGCCAAAGAAGCCATCCCTCCGGACTGGACTGTCCAGGCAGTAGTGCCTCGCAAAGGTGTGCAGCGAGGCCCACGTAGCCGCCTGGCAAATGTCCTGCAAGGGGACTCCCCGGCCCAGGGCAGTAGTAGCCGCCGTGGCCCGAGTGGAATGGGCCCTCAGCCCAACAGGAGGCTCCTTCCGAGCCAAAGAGTAGCACGCTTTGATGCACAGAACGACCCACCGAGAGATGGTTCGTTTACACACCGCCCGTCCCTTCTTCGCACCCACGTAGCCAACAAACAGTTGGTCATCCACCCGGAACTGGCGTGTGCGATCCATATAAAATGAAAGCGCACGTTTTGGGTCCAGACAATGGAGCCGCTCTTCATCCTTTGAAGGATGCGGAGGCGGGAAGAAGGAAGGGAGGGTGATGGACTGCCCGATGTGAAAAGCAGAAACTACTTTGGGCAGGAAAGAAGGTCTAGTCCTAAGAACCACCTTGTCAGGATGAATGGACAGGAAAGGGGGTTGGACAGAAAGAGCCTGGAGCTCACTCACTCTCCTGGCAGAGGTGATGGCAACCAGGAAAGCCGTCTTTAAAGTCAGGAGACGGAGAGGACAAGAATGAAGGGGCTCAAAGGGAGCACACATCAAAAAGGTTAGAACCAGGTTCAAGTCCCACTGAGGCATCACAAACGGAACAGGTGGATACATGTGTGTGATGCCCTTCAAGAATCTCGTGACAATCGGGGACTTGAACAAAGAAGGCTGATCAGGAAGCCTTAGAAAGGCTGAAAGGGCCGAAAGGTAGCCCTTGATAGTGCCCAGAGCAGAGCCCTGCTGGGCAAGAGAGAGAAGAAACAGAAGAACCTCGGAAAGAGGGGCAGAAAGAGGATCCACAGCCTTTGCTGTGCACCATGCCACAAATCTGTTCCACCGACAGGCGTATACCGACTTCGTGGAGGGACGCCTGGCTGCCAGAATTACATCACAGACTTCAGGAGGCAAGTCAAATGGCCTCAACTGCCGCCGCTCAATCTCCAAGCATGGAGGTGGAGACTGGACAGGTTCGGGTGGAGGACCGTCCCCTGCTGCTGCGACAGAAGGTCCTCCTGAAGGGGCAGGCGGATCGGGGGACCGACTGACATGTTGAGTAGCTCGGGATACCAGTACCTTCGAGCCCAGTCCGGAGCCACAAGGATAACTTGGGCCCGGTCGCGCCTGATCTTCTTCAGCACTCTGGGCAGAAGTGGTATAGGCGGAAAGGCGTATAACAGACCACAACTCCACTCGCGCCGAAAGGCGTCGCCGTGCGAGTGCCGTCTTGGAAACTCCAACGCGCAGAACTGATGACATTGCCCGTTCTCTTCTGTGGCGAATAGATCTAACCAAGGCTCTCCCCATTGCAGAAAGAGGCCTTGCGCCACATCCAAGTTCAGACGCCATTCGTGATCCATCGAGCACCGACGGCTGAGTTCGTCCGCCCTGGCGTTCAGAGAACCTGCCAGGTGTTGAACCGTCAAAGTCACGTCCTGACGTTCCAGCCACTGCCAGAGGCGCAGAGCCTCCTGGCAAAGGGTCCATGACCCCACTCCGCCCTGTTTGTTGCAGTACCACATGGCGGTGGTGTGGTCGGTGAACACCTGCACTACACTCCCGTTGACAAAGGGGAGGAATGCCTTCAGTGCTAGACGAATCGCCCGCAGCTCCAACAGGTTGATATGGAGCCGGGACTCCGCCGGAGACCAGATGCCTCTGATCTCCGCCTCTCCTAAGTGGCCACCCCAGCCCTGGAGGGACGCGTCCGTCACGACAACGTGCTCCGGTTGGGGAAGGGAGAGGGATCTGCCTCTGACCCAATCGCGGTCCGTAAGCCACCACTGCAGTTGTCTCGCAGTGCCCTCCGAGATCAAGACGTGGTCGGACAAGTTGCCCTGATGCTGGGCCCACTGAAACTTCAGGTCCCACTGCAGAGCCCGCATCCGCCACCAGGCGTGATGCACCAGAAGGATGCAGGAAGCCATCAGTCCCAGCAGCCGCAGCGTCAACCTGACCGAAACCCGGGATAGCGGCTGAAAGATGGGAATCAAAGCCTGTATATCCCGGACCCGCCGTTCCGGAGGATAAACCCGAAACTGCGCCGAGTCCAGAACTGCTCCGATGAAAAGGAGCTTTTGAGAGGGACACAGGTGTGATTTCGGCACATTGATGGAGAACCACAGGTCGTGCAAGAGGTCTGCCGTCATCTGAAGGTGGTGGACGACTGTCTGGGGCGAGCCCGCCTTCAACAACTAGTCGTCTAGGTAGGGGAAGACTGAAACCCCTAACCTGCGCAGATGGGCTGCGACCACCGCCATCACCTTTGTGAACACCCGTGGGGCGCTGGTAAGGTCGAAGGGAAGCACGATAAACTGAAAGTGCTCCTGGCCTACCGTGAACCGCAGGTAACGCCGGTGGGCCGGCAGGACGGGGATGTGAAAATACGCATCCTGCAAGTCCAACGCTACCATCCAGTCTTGTGGGTCTAGAGCAGCCAAGACCTGAGCTAACGTCAACATCTTGAACTTCTCCTTCCGGAGGAAGCCGTTGACGTTCCTTAGATCCAAGATAGGACGTAGGCCCCCCTTGTCCTTCTTGGGTACCAGAAAGTAGTGGGAATAGCAACCACGCCCTACTTCTGGCCCAGGAACGCGCTCGATGGCCCCCTTGGCCAAGAGGGCCGCAACTTCCTCCTGCAGAAGTGTCAAGTGGTCCCCCGACACACGGCGGTTCTGCGGTGGCATGGCTGGAGGAGTAGTCTCGAAGGGGAGGGAGTAGCCCCTTCGGACGAGTTGCAGCACCCACCTGTCCGATGTAATTGTGCGCCAGTGAGCGTGGTGATGGCGAACCCTGCCACCCACTGGCGTCACATGGGGCCGAAAGCACGGACTAGGAGGATTTGGAGGCAGATGCTGCGGGGGGAGGTGTGGCCTGACCCCGCCGTTGACCCCGACCGCCTCCACAGCGGTTTCCACGGCCGCCACCGCGTTGAAAAGATTGTTGCGGTGCGTGGCTGGCAGCACGTGTGGGGACGCCCCTTCCTTGGCCACGAAAGGGGCGAAACGAACCCGTTTGCTGGCGCTGGGTCGAAAGACCCAAGGACTTGGCCGTGACCCTGGAGTCCTTGAAGCGTTCCAGCGCGTGGTCCGCCTTGTCACCAAAGAGGCGACAGCCATCGAACGGCATGTCCATCAAGGCATTTTGGACGTCTGCCGAAAAGTTGGTGGATCTCAGCCAGGCGTGGCGACGAATCGCCACCGTCGTTGACATAGCTCTGCCCAGCGAGTCGGTCGTATCAAGACCACACCGTATGGAATATTTAGCTGTGTCTCGGCCCTCAGCCACAGCCTTGCCGAGCTTTGCCCGCACCTCCATGGGGCATTCTGGCAGCACTTCCGCGACCGTGTCCCACACAGAGTGGGTGTAGCGGCCCAAGAGGCATGCGGTGTTGCAAGACCGCAGTCCCAGACTCAGGGGCGAGAAGACCTTCTTACCATACTGGTCATACCTCTTGGATTCCCGATCGGGCGGGGCCGACGGGAATGCGGTCTGGGAGGTAGAGGCCTGGATCACCAGACTCTCGGGAGTGGGATGGGCGGACAGGAATTTGGGGTCGTCCGGACAAGGACGGTGGCGTCTGGCCACGTTCCGATCAACAGGCGAACCTGAAGCGGGCCTGGACCATGTGCCCAACAGAACGTCTGACAAGGCTTCGTTAAACGGCAGCAGTGGCTCCTGTGGGCATGACTGCGGTTTGAAGACCTCAGTGAGGATGTTAGGCCTCACGGCCGCGACGGGGAGCTCAAGGTGTAAGGCCTTGGCAGCCCTCATCAGCACCACTGAATATGCAGCTCCCTCCACCGACTCCACGGAAGGAGGAGAGACAAAACCAGGGTTAGGAGAGTTGTCCAGACCACTGGCATCCCCCAAATCCCCTGTCCATTCCGGGTCATACTGGCACTCACGTGACAGAGGGTCCACAGACCCCTCCCAACCTTCCCCGTACTCTTCATCATCTCCATACTCGGAGTCAACGATGTAGACCGGCTCCTCGGGGTTCACAGGCCCCATCGGCGTCGAGCCCGGCGTCGATCGACGCCGGTCCGACTCCGCGTCCGGATTCGGGGAAGGAATGGGGACGGCGCCGCCCGGAGCCGGCGCCGAAGCCGGCACAGGAGAATCGGCGCCGCGCGGGGGCGGCGTCGGGGGTAACCCAGATGGAATCGGCGCCGGACCAGCCGGTAGGCCAGCCGGCGTCGACCCCGAAGGCCCTTGCGGCGCCGGGGTCGGAGCCGTCGGCGGCACCGGGGCCGGAGCACCCGATGGCGTCGAGCCAGGGACACCCGACCCGCTAGGGCCCCCGGACGGTAGCACTGGGCCCGAAGGCGCCGTAGGCCCCGTCGGAGAACTGAGCGCCCTCATGGCCATGAGGAACGCCTCAATCTCCTCAGGCGTCGCACCGTGCCGTGCCCAGGGACCGGAGGGTATGGGGCAGGCCGCGCCGGCGACTCTCGCGGAGCCGCGGAGTTGGGGTCACCCGAACCCCCGGCCGCGTCGCGCGAGCGTCGGGGGGAGTCGGGGGTACGATGACGACGCCCCGACTTCTTGTGTTTCTTACCTGATGAGCCCGACGAATGGTGACGACTTCCGGAGCGCTCGGCGCGGCTCCGCGACCGCTCCCTCAAACGCTCCCTGGACCTCCGGCCGGACCGAGATCGCTCCCGACGCGGGGCCGACACCCGGAGCTCAAGCAGCTTGCGGGACCGCTCCCGTCTAGCCTTGTTAGTGAGAGCCCGGCAGTCGACGCAGGCGTCCACGTCGTGGTCGGGGCCCAGGCACCGGAGACAGAGTCGGTGATGGTCCGTGACCGACATCGTGCGGTCACATCCGTCACAGTTCTTGAAACCGGGCATCCTACCAGGCACCAAAAGGAGATTAGAAGGTTTAACAAAGTTGGTCAAAAGACCGGAGTACTGCTCTTTGGATCTGCGCTTACTGGCGCGGAAAAAAGAAGAACTGATGTCAGCGCGCGGAGGCGGCGTCTATATACTCCAGCGACGTCATCACGGCGCACGACGCCGACGACGGACGCGGAGCCGCAGGGGACGCCTGCAGACGACGCCTACCGTCGCGCAGGGGTACTGCTACGCAAAAGTTTCCGGATCCAGACTGACGCCTGGGGATATTCTAAGGTAAGGAATCTAACACTAACGTGTTTCTTTCAGATGTGGCCCTCTTCTCTACAATACGCACACTGATTAGGGCCTACAGGAACACGCTGCTGAAAAGACTCGGACCTGTGAGATCCTCTCTGAAACTGCTGAGGTTGCTGAAATTGGCGCTGATTATAACGAGGCGGATATGCCTGTTGCAAAAGAACCTTCGTCTTTAAATCTTTAGTCTTTCTCTCTGCTTTATCTTTCTCATCCTTATCCCTATTCTCCTAATATTGTGAAGTAGCCAATATCTGAGCCGACGAAGAAACAGCCCATGAACTCTCTGAATCCTTCAACTTAATACACAACTCGGGAAGCAAGTTATGAACAAACTTATCTACGGACAACCGTTGGCCACCTTCCGTACTCATGTCTTGATCACTATGTTCTATAAACGTCTCCTCAAACCTAGTGAAGAAAGCGACACACTTTCATCTTTCTTCTGCTTGCATGCAGACAATTTATCCCAATTCACTCGCATAGCAGGCATCAAAGTCTTCATATAATTAATAATCCTACCAGGGAGTTCCGCAACTAAAGCCTCAGGTTTGGCTCCACCACCTTGAAGATCATCTGCAGCAGTAATGTTAGCCCATTTATCACCTAACTCTTGCGCATGATCCACATGACGAATCGTTCCCCACAAAGGTTGAGGAACCACATTACCAAACAGCATATCTATATCGGCCAAATTCATAATGCACGCATCAGCTGTCTGTGACAACTCTTTGTAATACCCTGCAAGATTCTTGCGGGGATCAGGTAGAGTCTGCTTAAGAGCCAAAACTTCAGCCCTCTTCCACGGAACATGTACCCAAACACACTGAAAATGAGCTTCTACAGCTGCAATACCATTATTAACATCGGCCTGAACTGCCTCTTTCCATACCGGAGGAACCTCTCTTATTGGGTACTGTCGCGCTTTTCTCCTAACAGAAGAATCAGGCTCAAACAACAACCGAAAAGGACGCACGCTCCTAAACGAAAGCAACATCGCAACTGCTTTCTCAACATCAAGACCCACTATCGTTCCTTTCGCAAACTCGGACTGTACACGAAACAACTCCGACGGAGTCTGACCCAACTCACCATCTTCCCATTCCTCACGGAGGAAAGTACACATAATGTCGAAGACATACCTCTGCTTTGGTGCTTCCCATTGACGGAAGACATCCATAACCGACTCTAAATCATATCTCGAAGAATTAGTAACCCATTTACGAGCCAAATGGTCCAACACTGCCCGCTCTTCGGGACCAGGCAACTGGCTACGCAACTGTTTACGCGCCGAAACAGGGGTCACACTCAATGACCCAAAGAAAGGAGACAACAGACCAGTAACAGTATCAGTCATTCTCTGTCGAACAGAAGGAGAAGTTGTCATAAGGACAGGAGGCAAAGCAGGCTGAGACAAAGCATACGTAGGAGTAGTAGCAGAAGGAGTAGCAGAAGAAGTAGCAAATACAGGAGAAAAAGTCGTAGGAATTGGAGGCGGAACTGTTAGCAAAGTCGGCGGCCCTAGAGAAGGCTGTGCCAAAGGAGAAGGAACCAGCTGAAGAGGAGCTGGCGGCTGTGCAACAACAAGAGGCTAAACAGCTGGAGGTTGCGCAACTAAAGGTTGTGGAGGTGCCGTAGCACTCTGCACATAAGGGGGTGGCGAACTCAACAAATGAGACATCAAAGGATCCTTTTCAATGTCCTTCGTTGCATCTTGTAGAAGAGGTGACAAAGCTGGATAACATTTATCGATGGCCATTTTATGTTGCCTATGCAACTGCTCACTCGCTTGTTCTTCTTCATTATCTTTAAACTGTATAGCAGCCTGCATTATCGATATACCCTTCTCTCTTTTATTTCTCTTCGCAAGTTTAATTTCTCTCTGTTTGGCTTCCTTTCGCCAAAAGCGGAAAGAGTCAAACATTG
Source organism: Lissotriton vulgaris (assembly GCF_964263255.1). NCBI lineage: Eukaryota > Metazoa > Chordata > Amphibia > Caudata > Salamandridae > Lissotriton > Lissotriton vulgaris. Next base: position 1,080,048,943 of record NC_141691.1, on the reverse strand, counting down.
CCGGCCGAGCTTTCTTCTTAAATAGTTTAACTTCCAAATTATCTAAAATCTCTGTGTCATAACTACCATGTTGGGGCCATTTTAGAACACCGTCTTTCCTAGTGTATCGGACACACAATTCATTATATGTAATGGGGCCCACGCCATGTTTAGAATAGAGCTCATAAGTCGGAGTTCCAACCGGAGGTATCGGACACAAATCCTCCAATCGGGAATCCCTGTTACAACTACAACAAAATATCTTTCCAAGTTTGCTAAGACCAGGCATTTTCGCTCACTGATCTAGCTTCAAACTTCAAGGGATTACCAAACACGATAGTCTCGCAAATATACGAGTCCCTCGGCTTTGGCACTTGCAAGTTCCAAATCAAAGATCCCGAAGGAAACCAAAACTAAGGACTGGGAAACGTTCCACTTATACTTAACTGAAGTATTGATCATGTCACCAGAAGACCCGTCTATCGTCTCGCTCTACAAATCATCACAAAGGGTCCAAGACAGGGCGACAGTCAGGGCAGCAGTCCTTCGTAGCCGTCGGAAAGCGGGAAGCCTCGCAGCAAAAACCTTCGGACCACGACGACATACAGGGGTCGATGAAGTGGTTGGCCTTCCTCCAGAATTTTCTCTCGAAGCTCCTCACGATCTTCAGGCTTGGACCGGTACCACTGAAGTCGCCCTACGTTGGGCTCCAACTGAAGAACCGGTTTTTAGAACCCAGCGGCGCCAGGGGCACGCCCGAAGTCTTCGAGTTCACCTGTCTTAGAATACAGAGACACGGGATACTTCTCGGTGGCGTCAAAGATCAAATTTATTGGCTACAACCAGGAACAGAAGTCTACGAAGTACGACCCAAGTAGGTTCGCTAGAAACTGCTCAATTTTCGTATTGCGAGACATCGTCTTTTATGCTAAAAATCACATTCCTGACAAACACCCATTATTTACGAATTGTCCAATCAAAAAGGTAACATTGCAAAAGGTATTGCATGACGACAACCCCACTCTTCAGTTGTCCAGCCCACCATCAATTACACAGGAAAGCCCAACATTCTTGCTCGGACAGGCCGGACAAACCCATAATAAAAGACCACAACCCATACCATAAATAGATCATAAAAGAAGGAGCAGAAACAGATGTGAAGCAAGATAAAGGGTGTGTGCGTGTGTAATAAACTCAACAATGTCCTGTTCTTTGATCCTAATATCGATCACCTACCGGACAAGGAACTGGCTTAGCAAGGCTAGCTTCAGGCAACTGGGTCAGTTCGCTCAGGTCACCCAGGAGTCAGCTAAAGTGTACGTGCACTAAAGACTCGTTCGGCCGTAGTCATCGGCCTATGTGAGGGCAACCACAAAATGGCTCCCGTACACAAAATGGAACCCGAGGGTTCAGAACAGAATCAATGAATACATAGTGAATCCATCGGTCTAGCATGGCGAAATCACTCGTACATGCCGCACTCTCTAGTTACAGTTCGCTACTATCAAATTCGTAACAAAACCATGACCTTTTTGAAACGGGTTCAGAATTCACGGAACCTCACCCTCTTTCCCTATCTTTTATCGCTCTACAAGGAGATTTGCCACACCAGGTCTTTCCCGCTGGAATTGGCATCGGCCAACATCGTTGTAATACCTAAGATGCAGCCCCCGTCCAAGTCATGTGCAGCCTATTGACCGGCATCGCTCCAGAACTGTGGGGTTAAAATCTTAGCATCCGTATTAGCAAGCAGGCTCAAACGTGTTTTACACAAGCTGGAACAACCAGACCAATCTAGTATTATGCCTCCCGAAGCACAAGACACTGTATCTACTAGCTTCACATGGCCCTGGACCACCGTCACCGACTCCTACCTGATCTAGCCCTGCTTCTCATCTACCTTGAGAAGGCTTTCGATGTGGTGGACTGGGACTATCTCCACTTGGTGCTGGCTCGGGACGGACTCAGGCCAAAGTTCCAGAGCATTGTCCAAGTCTTATACTTCAATCTCACCGTTCAAGTATGGGTAAACTGGGTCCTCCCCAACGCTTTTGCCATAAAGCAAGGGAGCCGACAGGGTTTCCTCCTGTCTCCTCTCCTCTTCGCCCTGGCAATAGAACCTCTGGCCCTACTTATATGTACAGATCCCCAATAAGCAGGCTCGATCTGGGGCAGGGGGCATGAAGACCCCAGAGAAGCATTGCAACAGCTGGAGATAACTGGGTCCACTCACGCCCAGTGGTGAGTGGACCCAGTTATCTCCAGTGTGAGAAGTTGGCCTTGTATATGATGTTCACTATTCTAGTGAGCACCGTGCACCAGTCCAAACAACCCTTATGGTGATGGTTGTAAAGTCAACCTTATAGACCAGCTATCCTAGTGGTAGCATGGACAAAAACAGTCTTAGGCTAAACTCAAGAGGGCATGTGAAGCCAGCTGTTTTACCATATGCAATCCCCTTAATACCAAGTGAAAGGACACCATACAGGTTGTATATCAAAATATATATGTATTTATTTCTAACACAATCCTCTGAACTCTTTATGAGGTCAGAGGCACCAGCACAATACAAGATACTTAATTAAAATACAATACGTTGCACAAAATACAGTAATGCCCTAGGGGCACTTCGAACCATATACTAAAATACTGGTATAAGAACCATGTCACGAACAAAGGAAAGGCCTAGGTCCTGAAGAATCGCTGGGGCTACACTGTACTACCACTGGATAGAGAGCAGGAGGCCCACGGGATGCGCGTGCAGTGTCTTTACTCGCATGCAATTTACCATAGAGTTAGAATGGGAACGAAAGAAATGGAAACTAGTTCTTTTAGGACACTTCCGGATGGGCTAGGGAAAAGCTACTTGAAACTAGGACACTAGGACAGTCAATACTCACAGGAGTACCAAAATACTCGTGTTACCTCACCCACAGGAAGCTGGTGCATAGGGGTCAAAGTGTGTCGGGTTTCGTCGCTGATTCCTATGGAGCCTTGGAGAAAGATGCTGCATGCGACCAGGAGAGAAGTGTCCGGGTGGATCCAAGGACGGATCGAGGATGAAGAGTACCTGAAAGCAGAGGGGACAGAGTCTGGGTCACTAGCCAGTGACCAGGAAGGAACCAGGCGATGTCGCGAAGCAATCAGGTGATGTCGTGAAGCTTGTCTCTGCAGCCACGTGGACCAGGAGGTGTCGACGATGACCAGGAGCTGGATACGGACTGTCCCACGAAGGATCTCGCTGTCGGCGGTGTCGGCTTCCGGATTGGAGTCAACAAGCTTTGGCAAAGGCAACCCACGCAGAAAAGGAAGATGGCTTCTTAATCAGACCAGCAAGGTCTGATGGGCTGCTACTTTTCAGGGGAGCAAGGGCCAGTCTGGAGCAACCAGACCAGCAGTGTAAATTCAAAGGTTCGTTGTCACAGAGGCCACTAGCCAACGGGCAAGTGGCCGGACAGACGCGTCGAGCAGGAAAATGCAGAAGGGCCCCACGCAGAACTCGTGGAGTGTGGAGGGCTGATCTTCGGTGCAGTTGGTGCTCGGGGCTGGTGCTTCTCAATTCCCAATGCACAACTTCGAGGGTGCCTCAGAAGTTGCACGGAAAGCAATTCGCTGGCTTTCCAAGATGGCCGGTCCCACGTCTCGCGTCGCCTCCACGGGTCTCAGCTTTGCTGTGGCTGTGGATCGGGCTGAAGGAAGTCTGGAAGTCCGGGTCTTTCCAGGCTCTGTGCTCGGGCTCCGGCAGGAGCATCGACAAAGCAAACCGTTGATCACTTGATGGTGCCTGCTTGTGCAGGGTGGTCACTCCTTGACCACAAGGGAGATTCTTCAGTCTTCTACGTCAAGTAGGATGTCGAAGCTCCAAAGTTTCGTATCAGAGTTTCAGTCAGGATAAATCTAAAGTCTTGGGACTCAGCTCCTACCTATATACCAAATCTAGGGGCTGGATTACCTGCTAGGTCTCTCCTAATGGTGGGACCCAGGAAGGGGGTGGGTACACCCCTTTCCTTTTGTCCAGTTTCGCGCCAGAGCTGGGGCTGGAGTGCCCCAGCAATTGGTTTGAACTGGACTATGCATGGGACACCTTGTGTGCCCCAGGCAGTGACTCATTTTATTCAGCCCTCCCTGCCCCAATACACTATAGCCTGTCTGGGGTGGTGCTAGCACCTCCTGTTAGACCTGTCACCTTGGCGTAAGTCTCCCTTCCACTTTTTGCTGATGTGCCTAAGATGTTTTGCTGGCGTTCGCTGCTCAAGGCACTGCGCCACGGCCAATCCGTGCCGCAGTGCAAGTGCTCCCAATTTAAAGTGTACCTGTAATTGATTTCCATGATTGGCTCATTGGATTTACTGTCGGTCCCCAGTAAAGTGCACCAGGAGTGCCAGGGCTTGTAAATACCAATACTGCTAGTGGGCCTGCAGCGCTGGTTGCGCCACCCACAGAAGCAGCCTTTTAAAATGTGTCTAGGGTCTGCCATTGCAGAAGCTGTGTGCAGTCTGGTACTGTCATGCTGGCTGGGCAAGTGCACACACTTGCCAGCCTCTAAACCTTCCCTTTGCTTCATGTGAGTCACCCCTATGGTAGGCCCTAGGGCAGGGTGCTTTGTGAGCATAAGGTAGGACATGCCCTGGTGTGCGTGGCATTTCCGAATAGTGAATTAACAGCCATTTTCGTTTTCACAATTGTATGGCTACCTGTTCTCATAGGCCAAGATGGGCTGCTGGAATTATTACACTCTATAAACCCAGCAGGCTCAGGGAACATGGTAGAAGGTCAAGTTTAGTATGCCTGAACTCAGAATAATAAAATACTTCTTTTAGTAAAGTTTATTTTAATATCCTGTATTTGCAAATGCTACTTTTAGAAAGCTAGCATTTGCTTGCCTAACCATTTCAGCCCGCCTCTACTAGGATGTGTATCTGCTGTCTGGGTTGTGTGAGTGACAGGGCTGGGGGATGACAGGTGGTGAATGCAAGGATTACACCTAGGTGGGTGGTGGGAGTGCCCCTGGATTCTGAATATGGCTGTGCTCTGCCACCACAATGCTGGCTCCATCTCCTGGGGGGCGACTGATGACTCAGCCCGACACCTGGCCCAGGAAGAGGGAAGTCTGTCAGCAAAGTACTCCTGGCTACCCCTGTCCCCACAATGCCGGCTCCACCTCCTGTGGAGCGTCTGATGTGCCTTCCCTGCTCCCTGAAAGGAGAGACCCGAGTTTACCCAACACAGTGCTCAGAGACTGAAAAGGACCTATGCAAAGGCCCCCCTGGCCTGCCAGGACAAAAGAAATGCTGTATAAAAGAAGGAGCCCTGCTCCCAAGAAACTAGATCCTGTGTCCCACAACGAACCTCTGCCCAACTAGAAGGACTAAGAAGAAGCTGGAAGGACTGGCCTGCAGTTTGCCTAGCTGAGGAAGGAGAGGAAAAGACCTAAGAAGGACTTTGCTGAATTGTGCTTGAAACTTTCTCCAAGGGCTTGATTGAGCTTGCTCCCTGAACTGAACCCCAGGACTAGTGGGTTCTCTGTGCCTTGGCTCGTCTGCAACTGAGCCGTGTGTTTCCTCCCGCCGGAGACAAGACTCCGCCCCCCTCGCCCCCTCCTAGAGTTGTGGCACTCGGGAGCGGCCCGCCCTTTTACCCGTTGAGAGTCTCGCTCTGCCAAGAGCCGCTCTCTGCCCCTCGGGTCAGGCCGCCTGCTCCTCGCCCCTGCTCATTATTGGAAGTGCTTGGTGTGCTTGTCCGCCCCCTCTCGCCGGACTCCTGGCGCACTTGAAAGCTTGGACGGCCGCTGTAATGGCAGAGTTTTTGGCTTTATTTAGCAGTGATATAGATCATTATTCTTGCTCGCATCTAGTATAGGTATTCTTAGCCTGTGTTGGCCCTTTTAAGCCCTTTTTCCAGACCTAGAAGAGGATAGCTGCTTAATATGCCTTTATTCTTGACTTTAACCTGTCTATTGCCTATTGGCTTTGACATATTAGACATATTGGTATGGTTTATGTAGGTATTCTGACAGAGCTAAGGAGCATTTCACCCCTTTCAGGCCTAAAGCTAGAGAGACTCCATCTTGATGGAAGCAGAGAGGCTTTTTAGGGCAAAGGCAATGTTTTCAGTTAAGGCTGTTGTGCTAGAAGGAAAATCCAGTTAGGACTGCTTCTTATCCGAGAAATGTGTTTTTCTCTTGGGCCCAGACGTAACAAGCAGATGGCCACTGCGGTTGCGTGGAAGCCTGGGAGCTGGCACAGGAATTCGGTAGGAGACAGCCCTCCGGTGGAAATTTCCATGAGGGGAGAGGAATCCATAATAGCGAGCTACAGGAGAGGAGGAGTGGTCAGTTCAGTTTTGGAAGTCATTGCAGCGTGGTGTGCAGTTCAGCGTGGTGCTCAGAACAGCTTGGAGCACAGGACTGCTGGGAGCCCAGAACAACTTGGAGCTCCGAATAGCTTGCAGAGAGAGAGAGGATGTCTGCTGGGAGCTGCAGAATAGAGTGCAGTTCTTGAATGGAGAAAGAAGGCAGACGATTGCTGAAGATGAGGAGAGAGAAAGCAGTGAAGGCTGTCAGCTGGAGCAACTGAACCAGAGGCGTGGTGATGTGGTGAAGGAGGGAGAGACAGAGAGAGCCCTAATCCCACCAGAGGCAGAGAGAGAGCCCTAATCCCACCAGAGGCAGAGAGAGAAATCTTCCTTCTAATAGGTGAGGTAGTCTGAATTAGTTACATTTACACTTTATGTCCAATCTTTTCCCTTTCAGCGGAGTGTTCCTGTTATGTGTAATTCTTCTCTTTCAAGCGGTGTGTTCTACCTATAGTCTTTGTCAGATCTGTGTTGTACTAATAATAAATGACCCCATTAATTAGTGAATTAGTGTGCATGAGTTCTTTTATGATAAAGTTATCCTGGCTTCAAGCCAGTTGCTGTTGAGCCACTGATGGATAAGAGGGGGGTAGGAGCGCTTAAATCAGAGAACAACTCTAGCACATAGTGTGTATATCTTTGTCCTCATACAGTAAGAATAATCTTTCCTGGTAAGTATTGCTGTTTGAACAGATGCTACCCCTGATCAGGTAAGTAATAGTGAGGGAGAGAGGAGACTTGCAACCAAGGGACTAAGTTAGTACACCATCCCATAATATTATTGTAGTAGCAGACCCTTAGTGAAGAGACTTCCCCATATATATATATATATGTATAGGTGTTCATAGGAATGTGGTCGTCGTTGATATGCGGCGTTAATGAGAGCGTCGGGGAGGATACCGACGTGTAAATCCACCAGATTGTGGCTTGAATAAGTGAGAACGTCAGGAAGGACACTGACGCGTAGTTTCGCAGGATCGCGAACACTTTGGAAAAGGGAGCATTGGGTTCTGCAGGCCCGTGTGTAGACACACCGGATTGTGTGTCAGATCTGCCCTAGGGTAGAACGGTCTGGGTCAGGGTGGCCGCGAGACCAACTGATGTGAATAAGTGTGGTGTAGGGTATGGATATCCCTAGTAATCAGTGAGTATTCTTAGTATCCCTATAGATTTAGTGGTGTTCTTAATAATATGAGCTTGTATATTGCGAGTTCCCCATCCCCAGGTAGGTACCAGGTGCCTGGATAGAGGAGTCCTGAGGAGGGAAGAAGGTGAGTACGTTTTGGCTGGGTCACAGGGGCCCCTGGGGGCTGATCCCATCTAAACGGAAAATCCAGCCATTACATTTTGGCGTAGTCGTCATCTTACGAATCCTGTGTGATCTGGCCATGTGCTTAGAGAGTTTCCCATGTGTTGTGTGGGAGTGCCCTGAGCGCCGGTTCCATCTGGCGTAATGTTGCAGTTTATGTAGCCTGTTAGACCTATTGGCTTGAACAGTTGCAGCGTGAGGAGATTGTATTACATCATGGCATTTGGTTTATTCAGGGTGGAAGGAATGGTTTTCATCTTGGTGTTTAAACTGTCAGAGTTGAAGGATGGCATTACATGAGGAAGCCAGTTACATCTATGTGATGGTCCAATTGTATAAATGTGTGTAAAAATGCTTTTAAATTGCCCATTCAATTGCTTGCTGCATCTGCTTATGCTGTGCAATGTGAAATGTGTTCATTGTAATATGATCTGTGAAGTTCTTTGAATATAGCTCCTTGTAAATATGACTTGTGAATAGCGCCATATTATTGTGGCTTGTGAGGTGCAGGTTCTCATGTTGATTTATTGTGTTCCTTGTGCATTGCGCCTTGGATACATTGTTTGTGAAAAGATTGTCTTGTAAATATGACTTGTGAATAGCGCCATATTTTTGTGATTTGTGAGGTGCATGTTCTCATGTTGATCTGTTGTGTTCCTTGTGCATTGCGCCTTGGAAATGTTGTTTGTGAAAGGCTTGTCTTGTAAATATGGCTTGTGAATAGCGCCATGTGGTCATGGCTTGGACAGGGCATGTTATCATTACGTTTGGCAGGAGAGAGCTGGATCTTTCTCGGGTGCTTGGGGATAACGTTTTTGAAAATATGTGTACGTGTCATTTGTAAACGTGAAGAACTGTGCTAATGATTTTCCCATGTATAAATGGACGTTGTGAAATGTTTCTATTTGAGCTGCCAAAGGGTTAATATCTTGAGTTGAGATGGCAGCCTTTATTTTTTACATGCTGTCAACATGCATGGTTATCTGACCTGACTATAAAAGTCAGTGAATTATTTTAAGGATTTTTGATGATTTGATTTTGACTTTTTTTTTTGATTCCTTGGTCAGATACGTACTTTGTCAGTTTCTTGACGGAAAGGTAACATCTTGTGTTTTGAGAAGGGTTCTGTTCATTTCACATTCCTTTTGAAATGCGTCTACGAATTTGTGTGGGTTCACCTTGGAACTGATGTGGTTATAAATCAACCTTACGGAGAAAGCTGTGTTCTTTTAAAATGAGAGAAATGTTACAAAGATAGCCCGTTAGAGTGCACGCTACGAGCTGTTTTCATTAATAATTTCTGTGAGGGGTTTCCATCTAGACAGGAATGTGTTGGTTTAAGAATAATAAATCTTGCCCGACGGTGCATGGTAACATGTGCTTTTAATTAGTGGAATGCAACCATGTGCCTTTGAAAGAGGGAAAAATGTTAAAATGCAACATTATTATTTTCCCAAATGTAAATTAAAATGTATGCTTTTATAAATGTGTCATAAAAAAATTAACTTAAATACAATGTTGAAATGTATCTGCATTTTATGTTGTTTTACAAATTATTTCTCTTTGACAAATGGACCATGTTACTTCGTTTTTTTCTCAAATGCAGAATGTATATTATTGTATGCCAAAGGTAGTTTCCCCTTTTTAAATAAGTGCCCATATTTTAAATGTCTTGCCTTTAGTTGTGTTAGTTGGACAAACGTCTTTTTTAAAAAAAAACTGGAGCTTTTTTAATTGGCAATACACTGTAACAGAATTGTTTTTTATTAAATTCGAGCTTCCGTTAGTTACAAAATAAGGCATGTGAAATTTGTTTTTTGACCTTGGCAGACCAGCTGGTTTGTGCCTTCATTCTGCAAGTTTCGATCACGTCCCAGTGTGTTATGATTGGCTACAGTTCAATTTTCTTCCGCGCACGGCTTGTTTATTTAAGGGCGGGGTGGCCTGGCTCTTCCCTTGGAGTTAGTTAGTTTGATGGGCCTGGGCGGACTTCTCTGACCAGGGAAATGGGAGGCTTGCAGTGCCCTGCTGATGCTATGAACTCATCCTTTGGCGTTCATACAAATTCTTTTTTTTTTTTCTCCATACTGTAGCCTAGCTCCTGCCCTGAAGGGTGGGACTGGCTTAGTTAGGATTAGGGTATGATTAGGCCCCACTCAATGTTACTAAAAGTTAAATTTTGAATGTTTTTAATTAATTAGGATATTTTCTTTTCAATAATGAAAGGCACCCGGGGTGCTTTTTAAATGGAAAATTTTATTTTACAAGAATAATGATACTTGTTCTCTTGTTCCTAGGTTGCTGGGGTGTGGTTGCGTGGATTGGCCCACTTCCCTCCCACTCCCTTTATTTGTTTTAGCTTTTTATTTTCATGTTTTTATTTTAGTTTATTGTTTTGGATGATGGGACCAGACCAGACCAGACCAGATCGAAAGGGTGATGGATGGCCGCATTGGAGGAAGTACCGAGGATGCAGGGTGGTGGCCTTCACTGAAGAATTTGGACATTGAATAATACCTTGGACAATCAGGCCCCACTTTTAAAGAACAAAAAGTAAAAAATGTTTTATTTGTAACAGTATTATAAAAGAATTTGGACATTGAATAATCCCTTGGACAATCAGGCCCCACTTTTAAAGCAAAAAAATGTGCCACCTATTATAGTTTTTCTGTTTTCTTCAAAACAGTTTTTTAAGGACTTTTTTGAATGGCGGTGCCCACATGTGTTCTTAAATGGGGTTGTTGTAGTTTTTTACTGTTTTTAAATTTTCACCTTGATTGATCAATGGGTGGTTACCTTAAAATTTGGATTGTTCTGGGTGGTGTGTCTTTTAGTATGATTATGTATTAATGTTTGCCCAGACCTTGCAATTGTATTTTTCAGATTTCACTTTAAATTGACAAATGTCAGCAGGTAGGCCTCATTTAGGCCTATTGTTATTTTCATCTCACATATTAGCCCCTACACCTCTAGTTTCATGAGTCATCATTAGCTTAAGTTGCCTATAGTACGTAGGGCTCATTTAGGCCCTTTCTTATTTTCTCATTAGAAGTTGAAATACATTTAGTTCTTAAGTTGACAATAGTAGGTAGGCCTCATTTAGCCTTAAGTTGTCCGAAGTAGGCCCCATTTAGGCCCCTTGCTGTTTTCATTCAACACATAAGTCCCTACATCACTAGATTTCACCAGTTATCATTAGAAGTTGAGGCACATTTAGTTTGAGGATGCTTTGGTTAGTTTCTTTTGTTATCAGATCCAATCTCAGATATGTTTCAGCATTCAAGTCAAGGGTGCTTTGATTTGTTTTTAGGTTTCTATTTCCTACAATTGAGTTTCAGGTGGAATTTTCTTGAGTTGTCATTGTTTTTAGGGAGTTTTTTAGGTTTTGATTTGTTGATAGATTGTGTTGATGTTTGTTTATCTAGATGTTATTGTTTGTCAGATGTTCGCAAGATAAGGATCTAAGGGTGGATGGCAGAGTTTTTTGGGCTTTATTTAGCAGTGATATAGATCTTAATCTTGCTCACATCTAGGATAGGTATTCTTAGCCTATGTTGGATAGATTATGTTGATGTTTGTTTTGATGGTTGTTGTTGTTTATAAGATGCTCGCAAGATAAGGATCTAGGGTGCAGTGTAATGGCAGAGTTTTTGGCTTTATTTAGCAGTGATATAGATCATTATTCTTGCTCGCATCTAGTATAGGTATTCTTAGCCTGTGTTGGCCCTTTTAAGCCATTTTTCCAGACCTAGAAGAGGATAGCTGCTTAATATGCCTTTATTCTTGACTTTAACCTGTCTATTGCCTATTGGCTTTGACATATTAGACATATTGGTATGGTTTATGTAGGTATTCTGACAGAGCTAAGGAGCATTTCACCCCTTTCAGGCCTAAAGCTAGAGAGACTCCATCTTGATGGAAGCAGAGAGGCTTTTTAGGGCAAAGGCAATGTTTTCAGTTAAGGCTGTTGTGCTAGAAGGAAAATCCAGTTAGAACTGCTTCTTATCCGAGAAATGTGTTTTTCTCTTGGGCCCAGACGTAACAAGCAGATGGCCACTGCGGTTGCGTGGAAGCCTGGGAGCTGGCACAGGAATTCGGTAGGAGACAGCCCTCCGGTGGAAATTTCCATGAGGGGAGAGGAATCCATAATAGCGAGCTACAGGAGAGGAGGAGTGGTCAGTTCAGTTTTGGAAGTCATTGCAGCGTGGTGTGCAGTTCAGCGTGGTGCTCAGAACAGCTTGGAGCACAGGACTGCTGGGAGCCCAGAACAACTTGGAGCTCCGAATAGCTTGCAGAGAGAGAGAGGATGTCTGCTGGGAGCTGCAGAATAGAGTGCAGTTCTTGAATGGAGAAAGAAGGCAGACGATTGCTGAAGATGAGGAGAGAGAAAGCAGTGAAGGCTGTCAGCTGGAGCAACTGAACCAGAGGCGTGGTGATGTGGTGAAGGAGGGAGAGACAGAGAGAGCCCTAATCCCACCAGAGGCAGAGAGAGAGCCCTAATCCCACCAGAGGCAGAGAGAGAAATCTTCCTTCTAATAGGTGAGGTAGTCTGAATTAGTTACATTTACACTTTATGTCCAATCTTTTCCCTTTCAGCGGAGTGTTCCTGTTATGTGTAATTCTTCTCTTTCAAGCGGTGTGTTCTACCTATAGTCTTTGTCAGATCTGTGTTGTACTAATAATAAATGACCCCATTAATTAGTGAATTAGTGTGCATGAGTTCTTTTATGATAAAGTTATCCTGGCTTCAAGCCAGTTGCTGTTGAGCCACTGATGGATAAGAGGGGGGTAGGAGCGCTTAAATCAGAGAACAACTCTAGCACATAGTGTGTATATCTTTGTCCTCATACAGTAAGAATAATCTTTCCTGGTAAGTATTGCTGTTTGAACAGATGCTACCCCTGATCAGGTAAGTAATAGTGAGGGAGAGAGGAGACTTGCAACCAAGGGACTAAGTTAGTACACCATCCCATAATATTATTGTAGTAGCAGACCCTTAGTGAAGAGACTTCCCCATATATATATATATATGTATAGGTGTTCATAGGAATGTGGTCGTCGTTGATATGCGGCGTTAATGAGAGCGTCGGGGAGGATACCGACGTGTAAATCCACCAGATTGTGGCTTGAATAAGTGAGAACGTCAGGAAGGACACTGACGCGTAGTTTCGCAGGATCGCGAACAATTTGGAAAAGGGAGCATTGGGTTCTGCAGGCCCGTGTGTAGACACACCGGATTGTGTGTCAGATCTGCCCTAGGGTAGAACGGTCTGGGTCGGGGTGGCCGCGAGACCAACTGATGTGAATAAGTGTGGTGTAGGGTATGGATATCCCTAGTAATCAGTGAGTATTCTTAGTATCCCTATAGATTTAGTGGTGTTCTTAATAATATGAGCTTGTATATTGCGAGTTCCCCATCCCCAGGTAGGTACCAGGTGCCTGGATAGAGGAGTCCTGAGGAGGGAAGAAGGTGAGTACGTTTTGGCTGGGTCACAGGGGCCCCTGGGGGCTGATCCCATCTAAACAGAAAATCCAGCCATTACAGCCGCCCGTGCGCTGCGAACGCACCCGGCCGCCCCGCTGTGCCCTCTGACCTGTGGAGAGGCCGTGCCGCACAACGAAGGAATCCGCCCCCAGTACGGACCGTACTGGAGGCCCCCGTGCCGCGCCCCGCCTTCCGGAATCCTCCCGCTGCTTGCTAGACCCCGAGGTACATCTGCGCTACGAAGCGCACCAAGAGCCTGCGTCCCGTCCCCCTGCCTCGAGGGACGACTGACGCCTTGTTTCACTGTTGCCAGGTACGCCACTGTCTATTGTCCGCACTGGGCTCGGGCCCGCAACGTTCTGCTTTTCCCGTGGTCTCCGACGCTGAGACCTGCCCCTGTACGCCACGAACCCCTCTAAAGCGCATTTGAAACCGGAGTGCTTTACCTTGTCCGTACGCTCCTGCCTGCCAGCTTGTGCTTGTGTGCTGACAGGAGGAGGCGCGTACACGGGCTCCCTGTTCGCCTCAAGTACGAGTCGCATGGAAGAGGTATGACGCGTACCACAGCCAAGGAAATCAACGTGGCATACGACGCGCACCGCCAAAAGCGTGAGGATCGGCGAGGCCCGTTCCAAAGGCCGTAGACGCGCTCAGAAGCGCACCGAAGCCTCCCGCCCTCACAAACTTGGCCCCAGCATAGTAGAACTGTACCTGGAAGTGAACATTACCCCTTATAAGTAATAAGGACTACCAAGAAGTAACTCGCAACCAAGAAGAACCATTGCCAAACATTTTTACTCTTGTGGCAAAGCTAAAGAAACGTTATAGAAAGTCTTGTGTTATCTGCCTGCATATATAGATATATTTTTACATAAAGTACGTATTTTTATAGAAATACCGCCTGGTGTCCATTTGTGGGGGAATCAGTGCGTTTTACTGTGAAAGGTCATAAATGCTTAACTGTAGCGCCCCGAAGTTTAGCCTTGTCTGCTCGCGCCACAGTACCTAAAAGGGTGAGCAGGGGTCATTCTGAGCAGTAGTTCCCTTGCCCTGACTAGAGTGGTGGTTTCTGCCTGGCTTTGGTGCCAACCTCAGCCAGCCAGAAGTCCCATTTCTAACACCTCCCAAGACAGGAAACCTATTGTCCAAGCCTCCCTCGCTGGAAGGACTCCCAGCAGCAGGAGGTCAGACTTGTGTCTGTGGCAGCATCATCTATTTTGTGATGCTGAGGCTCTGGTTAACTTTAACCGGGATTAGTGGAAGTAACATGTCTTCTCCCTTTAGAAGGGTGGAATGCTACCCCCGTTGCCAGAACTGGCGAGGGGGTAGTATTCCAAAGCATATGACACCTTACACGACATGTTTTGATAAAGCCAAACCAAAGATAGCATTTAACCGCGAGGTTCATAATGCACTTAAGAGTATATGGTATGGCTATACCATAGAACAGCTATAAGGACATGGTTCCGAAAGCTGCAGACAGGCTCATCTCATGCTAGAGCACCATCTCACATAAACCAAGCACTCTGCCATCAGGTTTTGTAAGGCCTGCCATATGATTGACTTATAGGTGCATATGTGTCTATATATAAGGGTAGATATAGGAATACTATACCTAAGCAAGGGGTGATTACACAACCTTGCCCCAGCTGAGTTATCAGCCAGTTGTGTCAGTTTGGATGGCCAGCCAGGGGTGGCATAAGTTATGCTGCAGCCCCTGGTAGACCTTGGGTGCACCTATGCCCTGGGTACCTATAGTACACTGTACATGACTCATAAGAGTGACCCAAATCCCAATTGGTGATGTACCTAAAGTACATGGTGTGAAATTTAGAGAGAGAACAGCAGGGCTGTGGGTCTGATTAGAAGGCCCACAGCCATATTGAGTCGAAAACCAGTGAAGCAAAAAGCAAAAAAATGGGGTGACCATAGGAAAGCAGACCCTACTCTCCTACATCCAGCTGTTGCAACAATTCGGGGAAGTGTCCGGCCTGAGGCTGAACCTCTCTAAATTGGAGTTGGTCCCCCTGGCGCTGACCAGAGACTGCTTTGAATGGCAGATGAACATCCCTCTCCGCCGTCTTAGTTTTAAATACCTAGGCATGTGGGTCAACCTACACAGAGAGCTTATTTGGGCTCTCAACCTCCAATTCTAAAAGCGAAATAAGACCTTGTCTGATGGCGGGCCCTCCCCCTCAACGGCCCTGGGTGCATTGCCCTATTCAAGACGATGATCCTCCCGCGCTTTCTCTATGTCTTTCAAAACCTACTGATTCACTTATCCGAGCGTGATTATCCAATCTGGGCGGCGCCATCAAGACTTTCTTGTGGCGGGGCTCACAAGCTTGTATGGCCTTCATGCACTGTCAGCGGGGGTCATACGACGGCTGCTTAGGGATGACCAATCTCCACCTCCACTACCTCACTTCCCACCTCCTCGTCCCCCATGATTTATTTAACGGGGGCTTGTCTGATCCCATCCATCACCTGGAGCTTTAATTGAGGGCTTTCCCACAGGTACAGGCTATGCTCTATGTATTTCCAGTTTGTTTCTCTTTGCCCATTAAAGCCTGTGGTGGGGAGAACCCATCCCTGCACCGATCGGGCCGTTGCCGGTGTGCTGAAGTGGCTTGCCGATCCAGAACACCAAAACGGGCTGCCGTGACTATAAAGGTCAAGATAGGTGGACCGGAGTGTGAAGGCCGGAGTGGTGACCCGTACGCCAGGAGGGACACAGTAGCCGAGAGATCTGGGTCTTCACCGAGGACATGGAAACTGGTGTGACCCAGGTGGAACTCAATCGCACTTTGTGGACAGCCCCCTTGGAACCTCGTTGGAAAAAAGAGACCAACCCCCACCCTCCACCAAGAGAGAAACGACTTATGTGACCGCTGGAGCCGGAGCACCTCGCCCATCTGAACGTCGCAGGTAGCATGGCTGAGGGAAGAGATCCCAAGCTGCCACGTGTGACCGCAGGTGGCCCGACTCGGCCAATCCAAAACAGGACAATGCTGCAACACCACATGGTACTTTGCCACCAGAGAAGGTATGCCCATAACTGATCCTTTGGGCCGCAGGGGACATACCACAATTGGTGCTGCTAAAGCCCAGACTTTAAAAAATGAACTTACTTGCAGAGTCCAAGGAAAGAACTCTTGAGTACGGCCTAATTTGTTTATATTTCCTGAATGTGGCCTTCTGTGAATGGGGAATAATACCAAACACTTTACCCTGAAGGTGGAAGGACAGGAGTGGCCCTACAACTACTAGAGCCCCGACATCAAGGGGATTGTGTTATTGCTTCTTGAATATCATTTACCTTTGTGTAGAGTTAAAATAAAAAATCTTATTTTTATACAAAAACAAGTATTTTACTTCACAGTGATTCTTTGCTGCGATGCCCTCATGTTGAGTTATGAGTCATGTTCACTGAACTGTAGCTGAGCTTCCCCCGAGGTCGCCTTGACTGCTCGAGCTACGCTACCCAGCTGACTGTCAGGTGCAGAAGGAGTAGCTTGATCCTGTAGAGGGGGTTCCACAATAGGGTGGGCCATGAGACATCAGAGGTAAAACGCCTAAACCACCTTGGTTGTGCCCTGTAACTCCTGCGTGCGTGCGGCATTCTGATATCAACAAAATCCGATGAACCTCAAACTTTAACAATTAGCACATTCATCACAATAAATGTAACCAACAAACATAAATGAACTCTCACAATTTCATGATCGATGCAAAGCCCTCTTGGACACAGTGAAAACAATTCAAAACAGGATAAATAACATCAACATCACAATCCTAAACAATTAACACATTAATTACAGTAGGCACATTCAATAAATATAAATGAACACCTAAAACTTCATTACCCCCAGGTCCCTCCGTCCTCGACACCTTCATTTACATATTGAGATATTATCCATATGAGCGATACTGGGACGTCATTACCATCCCCATTGACAGAAAGCTATTTCACCAATATAGGGTAGGAACTCTACCTATTAACACATTTACAAGTAAATGGTCAAGTAATAAAGATCATCATCAATGTCCGTTCTGTATAGCCCATTCAGAAACCCTAGCACATGTATTGTTCATATGTCCAGCCTATAAAGCTCCACGCCAGAAATGGATATAACCTATCTGCATACAAAAAGGCATCCATAGTGGTACTGAGGCACTAAGGATTGTAAGAACAGACTGTTCCGATAGCATGGTTATTGCACTTGCAAAGTTTTTAAAATGGATGTGGTCCTTACGTAGAGATAAAATGAAACAAAAATGAAATGTAGCGTTTTAACCCCCTCTGTTTTTATTGGAAGCAACTGTCTTAACTTTATAACAATTTTAAATGGGTTACTTTAGATTTTAAGAGATAACATATTTATTATTTTAAAATAATTCTGTTTGTACCACCCTGTCTAAAGAACGATCAAATAATCAATTCAGGTTTCATTACTGGTTGTTAGGACATCTGGATATAATAAGTATGAAGTGTTTTATGATTTAATTGATTGTATTTTATTGTAATGTCTTTTATGACTTGTGTCGCAATAAAGACTTATTGACTGACTGACTGATATTATCCATAATCTATCTCTCTGACAGAAAAAAGAAAGAAGGAATGCTGGACCTACCCTCCCCCTCCCGCCGGGAGTACATAAGGGTACAGGTCCCAGCATTCCCTCTGTTTCTTTTTTCTGTCATTCTGAAAGGATGTGATGGAGCGTGAGGACCTTGGACTCTCCTGCGCTGGACTTACTTCTGGGGGCTTCGTTCCCTCGGTTGCTGGTATGCCTCTCCCTCCCTCCCGGGCTTGGGGGAGTGGCTCGGGCTGCTCTGGACGCTCCTCCGGCCGCGCGTGGATGTTTGGCCGCGTGGGCTCAGCGTTTGCCCGATGGCCGCCCCTCCCGGTTTTCTGGGCTTACTGGGGGGCGCGGCCTCCTTCGCATCTCCGGATTGGCTGGCTGCAGTGACGCCTTCCGGTTTTGACGCTCCCTGACTTCCGTTTTGGACAGAGTCAGGCGCTTCTGTCCCGGCGTTTTTTGGAGTTTAAATCCCGGGGCAGTGGGTGAGTACCGCGTAGCGGTTTGTGCTATTTTTTGGTGTTTGCTATATACTGTTGCTTCGTTTGCTGTTTCAGGATGGGGAAGAGTTCGAGGAAGAGGCATCACAGGGAGAGGTACTCTTCCTCTTCTTCCAGTGACTCTCGCTCTCCGTCTCCTGCCCGGTCCAGACGCCGTGGTGGGGGTAGGGATGCACGCTTGAAGCGCTTGATCAGAGAAACCATTTCAGAGATGGGTGATGGTGGGGCCCGCCGCAAAGGGCCGGCTGCGGCTCGGGATTCCTCTGTTTCTTCTGGTGATGAGTCTGCCTGGGCTGGGGACTCGGACCTGAAGGGGAAGTACATTGGCAAGGACGCTCTGCCTGGCATCTTGAAACACCTGAAGGAGAACATGGGTTTCGCGGATGAGGCTGCTCCCAGTACTTCTGGGGGTTCTTTGCTGTGACAGTTCCAGAGTTCTGCCACGGTTGATGTCCCGGTGCATCCCTTTATTAAGGATGTCCTGAAAAGAGAGTGGGCTGATCCGGATCGCATTTTGGTGCCGCAATTTATGACTCACCTTTATCCCCTGCAGGAGATGGCTACTGAGCTCCCAGATTCGATCCCCATTGACTCCTTTGTGGCTAGTTTGGTGGGTCGCACTTCTTTGGCGGAGGACGCAGTGTTGAAGGATCCTGTGGACAAGAAGGCTGATGTTGCTCTCAGGAAGGTTTATTCTGGTTCCCACCTGGCCTTGAGGGCCGGTATTTATGGGACTTATGTGTCGCAGTCCCTGCTGTCTGACATTAAGTCTCTCTATCAATCTATGGATGATGCCACTGACTGTTCCGGTCTTCTTGAGCACATTGAACGTCAGGTGGAGCTTCTGTCTGATGTGTCTTTTGATGTGGTGCGTGCTGCTGCACTTTACGGTGGGGCTTGTGTGGCGGCTCGTCCCAGTCTTGTGCTTAAGGACTGGAAGACTGACTCTGCGCAGAAAGCTTGTGCCTTGCGTTTGCCCTTCCAGGGTTCTATGCTGTTTGGGGGGTGAAGTTGGAGACCAAATTACATAAGCTGTTTAAAGAGAAGAAACACTCTTCTTCTTTTAAGGGTTCTGCTGCTGCTGCTGCTTCTGTTCCTTCTAAGGCTAAGTCTTTCTTTCGTCCTTCCTATCGTAGGCAGTTTGGGAGGGGCCAGGGGAGGTTTGCTTCTGGCCGGGTCGGGATCGTAAGGCCAGGTGCCCTCCTCCCGCAAAGCCTCACTCCTGACTCTTTGGCTGTGGTTCCTGGGTTGTTGGTAGGAGGGCCGCTGCACTTCTTCCTGGATGCCTGGGTTCAGTCCTGTTCAGACGCATGGGTGTTGGATGTTCTTCTGGAGGGATACGTGGTGGAGTTTTCTATTCCCCCTCCAGATTCCGGCCTCCGCCCGACTCCCTGGCCTGTTTGCCATTCCAGGAGGGCCCACCTGTTTCAAGGGGTGGCGGATCTTGTTTTGAACGGTGCAGTTCAGGAGGTTCCTCCTTTGGAGGTGGGGTTGGGATTCTATTCCCTGATCTTTCCGGTGCCCAAGATTACGGGGGGTTTCCGCCTTGTTCTGGATTTAAAGGTGATGAACCGTTGGGTGTTGCGGGATCCCTTTCGCATGGAGACCTTGCAGAGGGAGATTCCTGTGGTGCTTCCAGGTCCCTTCATGTGTTCCCTGGATCTTCAGGACGCATATTACCATGTCCCGGTGCATCCTCGGTCCCGTCGCTTCCTGAGGTTTTGTGTTCAGGGGCGTCACTATCAGTTTCGGGTTTTGCCCTTCGGTCTTCATTTTGCCCCGCGGGTCTTTACGAAGGTTGTGGCTCCCTTGGTCGCCTGGATCCATCTTCAGGGGGTGATGGTGTATCCCTATCTCGACGATTGGTTAATCCATGCTCCCTCTCGGGTCCTGTGTTGGAGGCCAGTGAGCTGGTGTGTTCTGCGTTGCGTCAGCATGGGTTTCTGATCAACTTGCCCAAGTGCCAGCTAACTCCTTCCCAGGACCTGGTGTTCATTGGGGCTCGGTTTCGCACAGATCTCAACCGTGTGTTCCTGCCCGATCCTCGGATTGTGACCCTGGTGTCCCTTGCTCGGCGTTTCCGAGCGGGGGTTCCTTTCTGGTGCGCCTCTAGTTGCGTCTTATGGGTCTGTTGGCAGCGACTGTCTTTAAGGTGGCATGGGCTCGTTTTCACCTGCGCCCCTTGTGGGGGTACCTTCTGTCACACTGGGATCCGTTGTCCTGCGATTGGGAGTTTCTTCTGCCCATGTCTCCGGTGATCCTCCCTGCTTTGCTTTGGTGGTCGGAGCGGGTCCATCTGTCTCAGGGGCTCCCTTTACAGCCTGCTCCTTCGCTGGTCTTGACAACGGATGCCAGCTCCTTGGGGTGGGGTGTGACCTTGGGGTCTCGGTCCCTTCAGGGTCGTTGGTCCCTGCTGGAGAGCCGCCGGTCTTCCAACTGGCGGGAGTTGACTACTGCTGCGATGGGGTTTCGGGACCGGTTGCTCGGCAGGAACGTCTTGGTGTGGTCGGACAATATGGTGTCAAGGGGGGTTCGTTCGGCCTCCTTTAACGCGGTGGTGGTCCCCCTGTTCTGTTGGGCGGAGAGTCATCTGCTGTCTCTGACTGCAATTCATCTCAGGGGTGTGGACAACTGTGCGGCGGATGTCCTGAGTCGCTGCTTTCCGGGGCCTCTGGAGTTGTCTCTCACCCGGGTTGCGTTTCGGCATGTGTGCGGGATGTTTGGGCGTCCCTTTCTGGAACTCTTTGCCTCCCGGCAGAATGCGCAGCTTCCCCGCTTCTGCTCCCGGTTTCGGCAGGAGGGTTGTTGGGGGGTGGATACCCGGTCAGCTCCCTGGCCATCCCGCCTGCTCTATGCTTTTGCTCCTCTGGCGCGGATTCCCCGGTTTCTGTCCCGCCTATGTCTGGAAGATCGGGAGGTGATTGTGGTTCTGCTCTTTTGGCCTCGGAGGTCGTGGTTTTTTCGACGGTTCGTCTTCTGGCTGTGCGGGGCCCTTGGTTTCTCCCCCTGTCCCCGTCTCCCCTGACGTCTTCCCCGTCCATGTCCATGTCTCTTCTCCGGTTGCGGCTGTTGGTGTGGAGGTTGAGAGGCAGGGGTGGCGGCGGTGTGGATTCCCGGAACATTTAGCGGTGGCTCTTCAGGGTTCCCGTCGGCCTTCTACCCTCAAGTCCTATGATCGGCATTGGGGTAACTTCAGTCATTGGTGTTTGACGTTGAGCCTTTCCCCTTTGTACTGTTCTTTGCAGGCTTTGCTTCAGTTTTTGTGGGAGGGTTTCGAAAAGGGTTGAGCTGTGTCCACCCTGCGTGCTCAGGGGGCGGCTGTTTGGGCTTTTCGTTCCCCGTGGGGTAACCTTTCTGATGGTGAGGACTTGGTCTCTTGTCTTCTCCGCAGCTTTTCTCTTTCTCGTCCGGTTTCCCAACCTTCTTTTCCCCTGTGGGATTTGCCCTTGGTCCTTCGGGCCTTGATTGGTCCTTCTTTTGGGCCTTTGTCGGAGGTGGATTTGAAATTTGTTACCTTGAAGGTTGTGTTTTGGTGGCCATCACCTCTGCTCTGCGCCTTGGCGAGTTGGGGGCCTTGATGGCACGTGAGCCTTTCTTGTCCTTTTCGGAGCGTGGGGTGGTGCTTCGCCTTGATTCGTCCATCGTGCCTAAGGTCGCTTCTCAGATTCACAGGTGCCAGGAGTTGGTCTTACCTGCGCTGGGCTCTGTTCTGGATTCCACGGGAGGTCGCTGTTGGTCCTTGTTGGATGTGTGCAGGGCTTTGCGCGTTTATCTTGAGCGCACGGCGGCCTTTCGTGTGACTGATTACCTGTTTGTCTCCTTTGGGGCTGCTTCCAGTGGGTGTAGGGCTTCCTCTGTGTCTATAGGTCGCTCACTGAAGCAGGTCATTTCCTTGGCCTATTCTCTTTCTGGGTCCCCTCCTCCGATGGGTGTTCAGGGTCGTTCTATGAGGGGGGTGGCGGCCTCTAGGGCTGAGGTCCGGGGTGTCCCTCTCTCTGAGATTTGTAGGGCGGCCACTTGGGCTTCTTCCAATACTTTCATCAGACATTACCGCCTTCTCAATTTGCTGGGTGATGAGGGCGATTTTGCTTTGGGGGTGTTGGGTTGTGTTCGACCAGGATTTCTGTTTTTTCATAATAAATTTCTGGGTTTCCTTGCTGTCCTGGTTGTTTGTTGTGTTTTTTTGGGATGAATGCTGTGGTTGCTTTGGTATGTCTCAATATGTAAATGAAGGTGTCGAGGACGTAGGGACCTGGGGGTAATGTCCTATTACTTTCGGTAATCTTCATTACTCCGGGTACCGTAGTCCTCGACACCTTCATGGGTTCCCTCCCTCCCTCCCGGACTGCCGGCCTTCATCCTTGGCTTGGTATTTCAGAGGGAATGCTGGGACCTGTACCCTTATGTACTCCCGGCGGGAGGGGGAGGGTAGGTCCAGAATTCCTCCTTTCTTTTCTCTGTCAGAGAGATAGATTATGGATAATATCTCAATATGTAAATGAAGGTGTCGAGGACGGAGGGACCCGGAGTAATGAAGATTACCGAAAGTAATGGGACATTACACACACACACACACACACACTTTACAAAAATGCATCACTCTGCTTATACTCACTTCTGCTCAGTTCACAGATCAACTTCAAGAACACCGGAATAGTGCCATAAATTCAAAAGGTACATTGGAATGCGGCAGTACAGAATGAATCAGGGCAATTTGGTTTCTGGATTTAATTTGTTGTCGCTTCAAGATCAAGTTTCATACTATCCAGTTTTAGACAATTCAAGCTTCAGACTATCCAGGTGCAGTCTCTAACCATCCTCTGCTACCATAACTGTTGCCGCTTTTTATAATATGTAATTCCTAGGGGCTTCCACTGGACCGGGAGAGGTGTTAACCCCTTAAGGATTGTGTTGTTCTTTCAAATGGACTGGCCAATCAATTTGATTCACTATTCAGTAGCAATTCAGTAATAATGTAAAGCAAACTAGGCTTACAGTAAAGACTGGACAAATAATATACCGATAACCTTGAAGGTTTATTAAAGGCTTAAGTCATTACAGAGATGGTTATGAGTCAGTAATTCATTTAAATCAAGTAATATAATTCAGCTCACAAAAAAATGGAAATAGTCAAACATAATATAATTCAGCTCAAATAATATAAGTCTTAAATCAGAGGTCAGACCAATGTAGTGTTACTACCTAAAAGTCAAAGGAAAGTGGGTCCAACGCCTTAAAAATCAGCTTTTTTTCTAATGTTGATACAATTAATTCAATAGAGGAATACAATTATGGTAGAATAACACACATTGGACCAATCGTGAAAAAAAAACCAAAGCATTTCTGGAACCACACTATTTTGCACTTTGACACAATTTGACATGATGCAGTTCCCATCCCTGGTGCCAGACCCCTCCATAGTTTTTTGTAAATAGATATCCATTGATTGTTTTATACACTAATATGGTAACATTGGTGGTAAATATCTCTTCCAAATATCTACATCCTTAACAAGTAATACTCACTAATATAGCAACATTACTTATAGACCATTTTTTTTAGAAATAAACTTATTACTGTCTCCATAGTAAAATACACCTGTCTATGATCATCGTTTTCAGAGCTATACATCTGTTAATAAGTAATTCAATTGAGCACATAAAAATCCAATGTATATATAACAAAGAAAAAAAATCAAACTCCCCATGTCTGTCAAACCACGTGTCTTCCATGTATTTTCAAAGGATCCTCTTGATCCAGTAGATCTATCTAATCAGCAATCAATCGATGTGCCAGAGTTTATGGCACATTCAAGGTGGGCTTTCATCTGTTGATAACATTGCACAGTGCAGGAAAGAAATTAAACCTCCCAGAGAAACAGCTGCAGATATTAAATTAGAGAAGTTATCTGAAGATATGTGTAAGGTTAAAGAAACTTAGTCTAAAAAAATAAACAGATGTCTGGAGGCAGAGCTAGCTCGGGACCAAGATGGCCGCTTGAGCCGAGTGCTCCGCCAGCCTGCCGCATCATCCTGAATTATCCTGCTGCTGCACACCTCTAATTATCCCCTGAGTTGCTCGACAGTGTGTCCGAGACCCCCCCGTGACCTCCGGAGGGGTTGCTGCGCCCACCTGATCGCCGAGGTCACCAAGAGTGACTGCAGCCCCGTCGGCCTGGCCGCTGCGCTGCCGACCGCGGCCTGGCCTCTGCGCTGCCGACCACGGCCTGGCCGCTGCGCTGCCGACCGCGGCCTGGAGCTCCCTCTCTCCTCGGTGGGGCTTGGCGGTTTTGGCGCTGCTGGAGAGACTGGCCTGTCTGTGCATCCCTCCAACTTTGGGACGAGTGCTCCGCTTGCTGTCAGGAGCGTTGCTGCCATTGCCGACTGATGCGCAGAGGTGCACTGTGCCGGGGGGACGAGCGGAACAAAGCTGAGATCCCTGGCGCCTAAAGACCCTGTACGGAGGCCGGACGTTAGGATTGCCCGGGCGGGTGCCCTAGCTGAAGCGTGCCTTCGTTCTCCACACTCTGGCTGCCCCCCCCCCCATCGGCCCTGGAGGCGAGCTACGGTGACGGCAGTGGCAGCCATTTCCCTGAGAGGTCCCGCCCTGGTGGCAGCTCCTGATTGTTATGTTATGTTATTTTATTTTGTAATGCGCACAGCTACCCAACAAGGGTTTCCTAGCGCAGGCCATAACAGAAGCTAGGAGACAGGCGGAATCAGCAATGTAGGTTAAAAAAACAGGTTTTTAACTGTTTCCGAAAGACGGGAAACAGCTTCTCCCTCCTCATTGCATCAGGTAAGGAATTCCATAGGGTTGGCCCAAGAAGAGCAAAGGAGCAGCCTCCTATTCTCGACAGTTTAAACCTCGGGATTTCAAACAGTTCTCCTGATGACGAACGAAGCAGGCGTCGGGGGTGGTACTCATGAACCAGATCTTGTAAATATTTGGGGGCAGAGACGATCTTTATTCTGAACATATAGCATAAGGCTTTAAATTTTATGCGATGTTCTACCATGACCCAATGCAGTTCTCTCAGGGCATTTCCCATGTTGGACATTCTGGGAAGGCAGCAGAGCAATCTAGCAGCACAATTTTGCACCACCTGAAGCTTTCGTAGTACCTCTCTGTTAGACCCCAGAAAGAGAATATTACCGTAGTCCAGGCGAGCTGTTATTAAAGCCTGGACGACTGTTCTTTGGGTGTTTACAGCGAGCATCCAGATAATTTTTTTTAGCCATTTTAAGATGGTAAAACAGGTGGCTGCTGTATGAACTGCCTGTTTTATTGACAATTTATTGTCAATGATAAAGCCAAGATTGCGTGCCTGAGAGGAAGGTGTGGGTAAAGGTCCCATTTCCGCTGGCCAATGTTGGGGGCCCCAGCGTTCATACTCTTTCCCAAAAATGAGTACTTCCGTCTTTTCCCCGTTAAGCTTGAGCAAATTTAATTGCATCCACGCTGCAATCCTGCGCAAGCCTAATTGCAAATTAGAAGGGTCCTGTTTCTCCCCTGCTGATAATGAAAAGACGATTTGTGTATCATCAGCATAGGAAAACAATGCAAGCCCTGCCGCTTCCACAATAATTTCTAGTGGCTGCACATAAATATTGAAAAACAACAGCTCAGAATAGAGCCCTGTGGCACACCATACGGGGAGGAATAAAACTTAAGACGAGGCCCTGGTGGAGTACACCTGGAATGTTCGTTCTGCTAGAAAAGAAGTCACCCAACCAAGCGCCATCCCAGCAATACCCAGTGCCTGTAAAGATTCAAGTAATACGGTATGAGAGACCATATCAAAAGCGGTACTTAAATCTAATAAAATAAGTGCAACTGTGTCGCCAGCGTCCAAGCGCTGGTGTAACATCTCAGTAACGCCTCCGTGGAGAACCCTGCTCTAAATCCTGATTGCGAGTTGTACAGATGTGATTGTGATTGCGCTGAGAGGGGCGGCCTTGTCACGGCTGGGGGTGCTGGGCTCTTCTCCCTGATGCGTAGCCACGGCCCCGGCCTGTGTATGGAGGGCTGAGGAGTGAAGCCCCTTGAACTGGATCCTGTTTTTGCACAACCCGGGGGCCGGATCTTACCCCTCGCACTGCTGCGTCCTGGCTAGGCCATGTTGTGTGCAGCGATTGGGCTGGTGGAACACTTGGGTGGTGTGCTGTGCCCTGCTGGGAGGATCGCCTACTTTCTGGGGTTCTCGTGGCCCCCCCAGCCCGTGACGGGGGCCTGCTTGTCCGGTGAGCGCAGAGGACTCGATTTCGCGCGTGGTGGCCTGCGCCCCCGATACTAGTTGAACGCCTTGATCTCTCTGCGGCCGGACTGCGACCCTCCAGCGGCGGTGAGTGCTCTGCGCGAATGGCCGGGTTCTGGCGTACTGGTTGGGGGCGCTGCCGACAGCGCGGTGAATTCGGAGTAACGGCTCATCTTCTCTAAATCTGCATTGGTCCTTGGTCTGCTCTTGAACCTCCATACACCATGGGGCGTGTCGATAGGACACAGCCTAAGATCTCGTTTGACCCTAAGAAATCCAAGGTGGGTGATCCCTTGGCTGACGAGGGTCCGACGGACAGAGACCAGGCTGCGGAGGACCCGGGCCAGGACATTCGCACCCTACTGGTAAACATGGAAAATAATTTACAGGGTGGTATTACCTCTTTGGGCACCAAAATGGACGCCCTTACATATCGCATGGACCGCATGGCTGAAAGGTTAGATAAGCACGCTGAACGCTTGGGCATGTCCGAGAGGTGATTGACGGAGGTGGAGGAGGCCCACACTACTCTCGATACTGAACATAAGCAGCTGGGCAAGGTCCTTCAAATCCTCCAAGATAAGACGGAGGACCTCGAGGCCCGCTCCAGGCGCTGTAACCTTCGCGTCACGGGACTGCCGGAGAATACCCCCACTGGGAATATGGAGCTGTTTATGGAGAAACTGTTGAAGACTCTTCTGGGTGACTATTCCTTTTCTGGTATGTTCGTGGTGGAGAGAGACCATCGCTCTCTTGGTCCGAAACCCAAACCGGGAGCTCCCCCCAGACCAATTATAGCCAAGTTGCTTAACTACGGAGACCAGGATGTGGCCCTTCGTCTGGCCCGTGAGAAGCAACCTCTGAGGTATGAGGGGTCAACCATCTCTCTGTTTCCGGATTTTACAGCTCGCGTACAAGAGGCACGCCAATTGTTCACTCCCATGAAGCGGCAGCTCCGCGACTTAGGAGTGGACTACGCTATGTTGTACCCTGCCAAACTGAGAATTAATCGGCAAGGCCGCTCGTTTATTTTTACGGACCCGAAAGCGCTGCAGAGGTCAATGAAGGAATGGGCAAAGGAGAGGCGTAGCCCCCCGGCTGAGCGCCTTCTCGAGAAAGCTTCCGAAGGCGCATTGGATGAACAGGACTGAAATCTGCCTCTGTAACCTGTTTGCGTGGTTTCCTCTGGCCTGGATGGGATAGTGCACTGTTTGCAGGTGTGTGGTCTGAGTCTCTCGGGAGTGTGCCCGCCTGTCCCTGTGCCTGATCCATTGGCGCCTACCATGGGGATACAGAGACTGGGCCTGGTGGGTGGCAAAGGGGGCTATTGCTCTGTAATACATTCTATTGTGTTCTCCTTGATTTACTTGGTGGGAGGGCTGCCGGGGGGTAACTGTTTGATCAGTGCTCAATTATGGATGGGTCGTGGACCTGGTCTCCTTTAGATGCCATGTGGGGCGAGGTTCTGATTATCTGAGTACCGCTACACTATAGTGCAGCAGCATTGACCCCTGCCGGCGGTCTGGTGGGCGCTGTCTCATTTGGCTGAGACCTCCATTCCATTCCGCGAGATACATCTGCCTCGGAGTGTATCACACCTGGGATGTGTTTTGTTGGTTGGGAGGGGGGGATGGGAGGGATACTTTGGGGGGAGGGATGGGATCGGGGCCTAGTTGGGGTTGGGCAGGCGTGGGTGGGTAGAGGGAGAGGTTCTTTTTGCAGAATGTTGATTTGTTTATGGTGCATGATTTTCTTTGCAGGTCCTTGCATGCCGTTTCATTTATTGCTTTGTGCGATTCATGCAGTTTCTTCTCCTGCAGAGGTTTTGGTTTTTTGGGGGGCGGGGGGGGGGGGGGGGATTGTTGATGAAGCTCAGTTATACGGTATTACTATGCATTACCTTACCTCAGGATGGTTGCTGTTCCTAGATGCTCCAATATGTCACATCATGTTCGAACTTACATGCCTATGACTGACTTTGCGGACACGCCTGACTCTGTAGTTTTGGTCACTTGGAATGTTCGTGGCCTGAATGACCACCGTAAGGTGCGCAATATTCTCCACTATCTAAATCGGCATCATGTGGATGTGGCGCTCTTACAGGAGACGCACATGCCCCCGGACAGCCCCATACTCCGCTAAGAGGGTCTGGTGGGTAACATTCATGCATCAGGCTTCTCCTCCCACGCTAGGGGGGTCATGACTTGGGTTAACACTAAATCATCACTATCTCTCACTCCTTTGGGCAGGTGGTGCTTTTTGGCTCGCTTTTGGGCATCAGGGTCAATTGGGATGAGTCTATAATGTTCCCTCTTACTCCTGCCATGGCTCGCTTTGATCCGGAATATCCACTGGTATGGACCACAGATTCGGTGCGTTATTTGGGCATTCGGCTCCACACAGACTCAGACATTATATTAAGGGAAAATTACGGGGTTGCTATTTCTAAACTTGAAGATGATATTGATGGCTGGATTTGTCTCTCGCTGTCCCTGATGGGCAGGATATCCCTGATGAAGATGATCGTCCTTCCCCGTTTCCTTTTTCTATTTCTAAACATTCCTATGGTCCTTTCGAGACAATTCTTTCACCGTTTACAGTCGTTGATCGTCCGGCTGGCCTGGGCGGGTAAACAGCCCAGAGTGGCCTGGAGGATACTATCCTTACCATATGCGATGGGGGGTTTGGGTGCTTCTGATCTTGAATTGTACTACAGGGTGGCCCAGGGCTCCCATGCATACCATTGGATACAGGGCCCTACTGACATTCCGCACTTGCAGATAGAATCCATAGTGGCTGACCCTAAGCCTCTCCCGTCTCTCTTATTCTCTCCTCAGGATAGACGCACAGGCATATTGGATTTACTTGCCTTGGTCACCCACACCTGGCACAGTATACTTAACTCCCTCGCTGCTAACTTACTATATACCCCGTCGGCGTGCCTGGGGTGGTGCTACTGGTTGGCACAGTGCAGGGATAAAGGTGTTATAGCGGCGCTAGGGTCGCTCAAAGTACATACCATAGGGATCTTTTTCATGATGGGGTTGCCCGTCCTGCAGAGGACATTGTGAGGGAGGTGGTGTCGCCCTCAGCTTTGGCGCTGTTTCAGCTACACAGAACAAGGCACGCTCTTAAGGCGCTCCTTGGAGAGGATATGGCTGAGCCCCCGGAGGTGCTGCCCTTGTCGGTGATTGTTAAAGCGCCTTCTCCGACCAGGCTGGTGTCTAGACTTTATCAGACGGTATTAACGGCCAGAGATTGTGCTTACTCCAAACCACGTCTCGCGTGGCAGAGGGACCTTCAAACTGAACTCTCGGATGACATATGGCGATATTGCTGTCTGAGTTCAAAAAGAATATCACTTAACGGACACCACCGACTGGTCCATTTTAAATATATTAATAGTGTGTATTACACCCCTGAACGGCTCCATCGTTACGGCCTTTGTGAAGGGTCGCTGTGTGACCGCTGTGGTGTGCTGGTTGCTGACTTTTTTCATGTCGTATGGAACTGCCCTGGGATTGCTCGGTTCTGGGGGGTGGTTTTTGCTGAGGTTAGCCGTGTTTCAGGTCAGGATATAACTCCCGATCCACACTTGGCGATACTGGGTTACTCGAAACCGCTCCCAAAGTCGCTTAGGCGACTGGTAGACATGGCTTGCCTTTTGGCTAAACGCTGCATTGCTGTCTGTTGGATGCTTGGCCCAACCCCCAATTTGGAGCAATGGTCGAGGGACATGATGTACTGCTGTACCCAAACCGAAAATTACAGCAAGCTGCTGCCCCCACGCAATAGACCCCAAAACTTTTGGTCAGGGGTGGGGAATTCCTATCTCCCGACGCCCGAGACATCTAGATTTCTTAGGAGGGCAAGAGGTTTTAATTTGTATTTTGTCCAAAGGACAAATAGACAGTTTTATGGTAATCCGATACACAGCTGTTCAACCCTGTAGGTCACAGCCAGTTAATAAGATGCTCTGAGCAGTGTATTGGCAGTGAAAGGGTGAATGCAAAAGCTGGGGCCTGCACTTTAATTTCCCCAGAACAGAACAACAAAATGATAAAGCAGAGCTCGAAGTTGGAAATAGCTTGTGCTCGTGTAGCTTCCAGGCCCCATGTAAGAGGCTGCCTTTTCTGCCTCTTGGCCCCTTGCTCTGACTTGAACTGTATGACCCCTGCCTTGTATTCTCTGCTCCAATCTTGGGCCTCATCTTTAACTCACTTTGCTTTCCCATCTCATGCACCCCCTCCTTTGCACTTTGCCTTTCCTGTACACCTTATGTTACACCCGGTGCCTGAACCTGCTCACCCCACCCCACCCCCCTTAGCCGCTCTCTCTGACATCTCTGACCCGCTCCCCTTGGCCTCTCATATCTTACACATCGAGGGCTTACATTAAAGCTCATTAGTTTCCCCATGGGCTTTCACGCAGGCCTAAGGCCACCCCCAATTCTGTCCTTGCACTAGGCCTCTCATGTCACTTTTTGCCTGCACCAGAAGCATTGTGAACACACTGCTGTAGAAACTACAGCAGCTGTGAACTTTTTGATGGGCCTCTTCAGTCTGCTGGTCCGCAGACAAAGGCCCATAATGGACTTGAAAGGGTGGGTGGGTGAGTGAGTGAAAGAGTGGATGAATAGATGCATGTATGAATGAGTGAAAGGGTGGATATACAGATGCATGGATGAATACGCGCAAGAGTGGATGATAGATGCATACATTAATGAGTGAATGGGTGAATGGATAGATGCATGGATGAATGAGTGAAAGGGTGGATATACAGATGCATGGATGAACATGTGCAAGAGTGGATGATAGATGCATACATTAAGGAGTGAATGGGTGAATGGATAGATGCATGGATGAATGAGTGAAAGGCTGGATGGATGAATGAGTGGAGCGTAAGGGTGGATTTTTAAATCCATAAATGGATGAATGAGTGAAAGGGTGGATGGATAGGTGCATGGATGAATGAGTGGATGGATAGGTGCATGTATGAATACGTGAAAGGGTAGATGTATAGATGCATGGATGAATACGTGCAAGAGTGGATGATAGATGCATACATTAATGAGTGAAAGGGTGAATCGATGGATGCATGGATGAATGCGTGAATGGCTGAATGGATAGATGGATGAATGAGTGGAGTGAAAGGGTGAATGGATAGATGGATGAATGAGTGGATGGATATAAGGATGGATGTGTGAGAATGGGAGGAAAAGAGCAAGGGTGAATGAAGGGATGGGTGAGTGGATGGATAGGTAAAAGTGGATTGATGAGTGAAAGGATGGACGACTTACTGAAAGGGTGGATTAATGGGTGAGAGAGATGAATAGATAGCTGACTGGGTGAGGGATGGATGGGTGGGTGGCTGGGTGGAAGGGTTGACGGATGGCTTGGTGGGTGGAGAGTTGAGTGTAAAGGTGGATGGAGGGAGTAGTGAAAGGATGGATGGATATATGAGCGAAACGGAAGATGGATGGGTGAAAGGGTGGATGGATGGATGAGCAAAAGCATAAATGGATGAAGTGAAAGGGTAGGTGGATAGATGAGTGAAAAGGAGGATGGATGGGGTGGATGGATGGAGGGATAAGTGAAAGGATGGATGAATAAGAGTGAAAAGGAGGATGTGTGGGGTGAAAGGATGGATGGATGAGCAAAAGGATGGATGAGTGAAAGGAAGGCGGGATGGATCAGTTGGATCGATAGGTTTGGAGATGGCAGGATAGGCTTTAGCAGCTACAGTAGAGGTGGTGGAACTTTTGATGGGCCTCTTCTGTCTGCAGCTCGGCAGACAAAGACTTGTAATTAATTTGAAAGGATGAATGGATGTGTGGGTGAAAGGATGAGTGAGTAGAAGTGTGGCTGCCTAGATGGATGGATGGATGAATGAGTGACCGGGATGGTGGATGGACAAAGGATGTTATAATGAAGGAAAGGGTGAATGAGTGGATGGGTTACAGGGTGTAAGGATTAGAGAGCGAAAGGATGGATGAATGTAAAGGATAAATGGATGGATTGATGGATGGGTCGAAGGGTGGGTGGAAGGATGAGTGAAAGGGAGGGTGGATATATGAAGTGAATGGAAGGGTATATAGATGGAGTGAAAGGGAGGGTGTATGAATGGGCGAAAGGATGGATGGATGGTTGAAATGGATAGGTTTGGAGATGAATGGGTAGGTTTGGATATGGATGAGTGGATCGAGAAACAGATGAACAGATGGATGAACAGATTAGTGAAAGGTAATGGATTAAAGAATGAATGGGTGCCAATGTAAAGGTGAAATGCTAGATTTCAGTGGGTGAAAGGATGAATGGGTAGATGCTTAGATGGAAGATACAAGAGAGCTATTGTGGAGAGGATTCCAATTACTTTTTTTCGCTTGCTTGGTGTCATAAGAACTTTGAATCAACGTGGGGGGTATTTAAATGTTCTGGTTACTCACTTGGCTTATATTGTGCTCCTTTCTCTACCTTGGGATTATCAGGTAGGCGTGGTGCTGTTTGCCAGCGAGTTCTTACTAGACAGCTAGTATTTGGTCTCATAAAAGCCACATTGCCATAGAAATTCCCAGCACTGAACAAAACTACTTTGTAAAAGAGCAGAATGCTGTCACACACAATGAAGCAAGCTCACAGATAGGAAGAGATAGCATTTCAATAAAAACAAAAGGTCTTGGTTAACTCAAATTTCATTAGGGGCTCAAATGTTAAAGTCACGAAAGTGCACCCATGATATACGTCCTTGTATTAAAGGAGATTTACGTTTTTCATGAATTCACATGAATTTCCTTAAGTAGGCCAGAAAACCGTAGTCCTAGAAAATATTTGTGAATTGCATCTTAGCATGAGCAAATATGAATATGCCCCAGCGGAAATCTGTTGAGTGTTTATAAGTTCACTTTTTCTCCAACCACATTTTTCCCAGCCCTGGAAGAAACTTTACTTCTGCCGTTGTCAGGGGTAAATTTCCAACCTTTCTCAGTATGGGAAAAGATTAGAGAAGAGCTGGTGAAAACCTCCAAAATTCAAATCCTTCTATAGTATTAGCCTGACATAACCAGAGAGGCTATTATCAGAGCTCTTCTACAAAGAGATTGCAGCCATTATTTGACGGTGCACTACATGGCACCAATGGGACAAGTGGATTTTGTTACAGGACACGGAGATTTATGAAGCTACTTGTCCCATGGACAAGTACATATTTCGATAAATTCCACACTCCTGTTTGGTCCCTCTATGTCACCAGTAGGCATGCCTCGGACAGCCCTGACAGCTCGGACTCGGACTCCCGGACAGTGGCTTCCCCTACTGATGTTGACCCTGATGCATAGTGACCTTCCTAGAAGATTATGGGCAGTGCCCCATCCTCGCACCCTCCCAAGGGGTGGGGCATGACTGTGTTGCCTTACGGAGCTCCATGCGTATCCTGGTCACTAGGTTTGTGTCGCAACTGAAATAAGTAGGAGGACGCCGATTTGAGCTGTATAATGATCAGGTTTATTTTCACAAGTAGTAGGAATAGGCGATCCTAGCCATAGCTAAATATCACGCTCGCTCAAGCTGTTTGCCTCGCCTGGGCGCTCACCTTATAACCTTCACAGCCGTGACATTCTAAGTGATGTCACTAGCGGAGAGTTCCAAGGTGATTGCAGGGGCGAAGATAAAATGGTGTGGCATAGCTTCCCCCCCGGGGCGGAAGATACCACACATCCTCCTCCTCTACACAATGCAAGAACACAACAAGTATAAGAAACAGGTGAACATTTCTGTACACTACCAGGTAACATATTGCTCCAGGTTTTTCGGGCGACTAACCACCCTGTGGCTAGCCCTGCGGAAAGAGTAGGATACCCTAGAACACTTACTCTTGCTCAGGTCAACCCTCGTCTGAGAATTGTCCTCTCTTCTAGCATCATTGTCCTTGTCCTTTGGAGGGGAATGATAACTTACAACTCTTCCCAAATTCCAAATCTTCCCCTCCTGTGTTTTAACAGCATTTTTAAAAATGTAACAATTTTGGTGGGCCTAGTGAATTCAGACCAGTTTGCCCTGCCCGTCGGGGCTTTGATTTTAACCACGTCTCCCACTTTAAACCCTGCCTCTTTGACGGAATGTAGTCTGTCAAACCTGTCCTTCCTGTCCAACATAGCTTTTCGTTCCCTGTCCTGCTTTTGTGTCTCTCAAGAGTGTCCCGTCCACCCTTTGTGCCACTCCATCCACCCCGGTGCTAACTTCGTGTTGGGTCTTCTCGCCCGGAGTAGTTCAAAAGGAGTGACGCCTGTTGTCTGATGGGGGGTCAGCCGGTAGGCCTCCAGACGTTTCCCTATCTCTTCCTTCCAATTTAACCCACTAGCCCTTACCAACTGGATGCTCTCCTTGAGGGTTTTGTTGAACCGCTCGACCATCCCATTGGTCTCAGGGTGGTACAGTGTGCAGCGCTTGTGTTTGATCCCATTTTTCTCAAGGAAGTCTTTCATTTTCCTTTGAGCAGAGTTGTACTCCATTGTCTGTCAACAGGCTGCTAGGTAAACCTTCCCCGAGGAATAGGTCTTGCAGAAACTCAATGACCACTTTGGTGGTGATCTCGGACACCATCTTCACCTCTGGCCACCTTGAATAGAGATCCATGAGGGTAAACAACCTTTACAACAAAACTTTTATAACGCACTACCATTACGACACAACTTTTACAACGCAAACCATTACAACGCATGGTGCTGGGGGGCGCTCTAGGATAGGGAATATGTTTAATGTACTATCCAACACCTTCCCTACTATCCACGGGGACTGGAGTTGGAATAGTAAATTAAACTATTCACTATCCAGTGCCCCAAAGCACTATGCGTTGTAAAGGCATGCGTTGTAAAAACTGCGTTGTAAAGGCATGCGTTGTAAAAGCATGCGTTGTAACATCATACATACATCCATGAGCACCAAAATGTAAGGGGTGCGAAGCTCACCCGACAAAGGGCCTACAATGTCCAGGGCCACCTCTACCCAAGGACCCACCTGGGGCGGCCTACACTGTATGCGAGGCGTGTGCTGCTTCAACACCTTGTCACTGGTCGAACACGGTATGCAGTCTCTTATTTTCCTCTCGATTTAATTATCCATGTTAGGGCACTAGTAGTCTGCTCGCATCCTCTGCTTGGTCTTGGTGATCCCCAAGTGTCCTTCATGGGCCAAATCGACTAGGTATTCTGTGATTGACAATTCGTTCCTGACCTCTGTTTGTCTTCGTCTTTCCAAGTTTCTTTGACCCTTCCACACACCTCCTTCAAAAGCTCATCAGCTCTCAGGGTCTCTTTCCAGCTTTCCTCTCCAATGGCCCCCTGGGTGATTACGCACACCTTCTCCGCTTGTATCCGGTCGTTGTCTTCATCATCCTCCTCGCCTACATCCACTTCCTCCTTCATTTCTCCTACGAGGCATGAGAGACAGTCGGCTGCAAGATTTCTCGTTCCCGGCACGTATTCGACGTTGAAGGTGTACTCCTGAAGGTTCACGACCCAGCGCCTGATCCTACTCGAGATCGCGTCGAGCCCTTTCCTGAACACTTCGACCAACGGCGTGTGGTCTGTTCTCAGATTAAACTTTGTTCCCCAGACAAAGTCTCGGAATTTGTTCATTGCCCAGTGTACTGCTAGGGCCTCCTTCTCTATCACCGAGTAGTTGACCTCAGCCTTTCGAAGGGATCTTGACGCGAAAGCTATTGTTTCTTCTCCACTCTCCCCCACCTGCGTGAGAACTGCTCCCAGTCCTTTTGAAATCGCGTTCGTGGTCAATACCGTCATCCTCCTCGGTATGAATGATTTGAGGCTTGGAGCTTCAGCTAGTGCTTTTTTTACGTCTTCAAATTCTTTCTGGCACTCTTCGCTCCAACTTAACGTCACGCCTTTCTTGAGCAAAAGGCGTATAGCATAAGTTCTGCCAGCAAAATTCTGCACAAACTTGCTGTAGAACTCCAGCATTCCCATAAATGATTTTATCTCTTCTTTGTTCTTGGGTGGAACTCAGCTGGTTATGGTGTTTTGGTTTTCAGCCTTGGGGCAAATTCCCTCTGCTGTTACCTTGTGCCCCAAGAAGTCTATCTCTTCACAGCCAATCCTGCACTTCTCTCTCTTCACCGTGAGACCCTGCTCTCTGAATCTTCCCAATACTTGCCTCAATCTGGTTTCATGTTGTCTGCTGTCTACGCCAAAGATCAGCACGTCGTCCTGATAGCACAAGACCCCTGGAATGCCTCCAAGGATACTGCTCATAATTCTCTGAAATATCGCTGCGGCAAAGACTAGACCGAACGGCATTCGTTTGAACTTGTAGGCTCCCATCGGTGTGACGAACACCGTTAGTTCTTGCGAGTCTTCATGAAGCTTGACCTGAAAGTAGGCCGAGGTCAAGTCCAGCGCAGAAAATACTTTTGCTCCCTCCAACATGCTCATCATTTGCGAGATATTTGGGAGCGCGAACTTGTCGACTATGACCCCTTTGTTCAAAGCCCTGAGATCCATGCATAGTCAGACTGATCCATCTTTTTTTCTTGCTGCGGCGATCGGCGCCAGTCACTCTGTTGCCTCCACCGGTTCGATGACACCTGGGTTCTCCAATTCTTCCCTCACGGCCTCCTGAATAGCTATGGGAAGGTTTCTGACTCTTGCTACCACTGGCACGGCATACTCCTTCAATTTTATCCTGTGGGAATAATTTTTTAGGCATCCTAGTTCCCCGCTGAACACTTCCTTAAAGTCTTCTTCTATCTTCCCCAACATCTCGCCTACTTCTTGCACCAATATCTTTTTGTTAGGGTCGAGGTATATGCCTAATTCTTTTTGGGCTTGCCACCCCAGTATGTTGTCCCCCCTCTTTAGATACCTACATCTTTGCCACCGTCAGTCTGTCCTTGTAGCCTACAGTGCCCCAAAAGTATCCTTTCATGTTAATTGGTTGTCCCCCATAACCTCCCGGCCTTACATCCATTTTCTTTGATGCCAACTTCCCTTTCGCCACCTTCTCAAATTCTTTTGCGTTTATTATCGTTATCTTGGAACATGAGTCAAACATTGCCCCTACTCCTGTTTCTTCCACCCTTATTGTGTCTTTGGGATTGCTAACCTGTTCGCCTTGTACTTGCAAGATGATTTCATCACACACCCGTGTGTTGTTGTCTCAACCTTGCCTCCTGTAAATGTGACTACTCCTGCAGCATTGCCTGAAAGGACCTTCCTTACCGCACTTGCTACATGTAGATTTCAAAGCAGGACAATCTTTGTCGCTTGCCATGTGCCCTTGTTTACCACACCTGTAGCAGTTGCCTTTGAAACTCCAACCCCCTTTAGTCTGCCTCTGCTCTTTTTTCTGTTCCTTAACCGCCAACACACATTCACTTTCCGCTGTCACCTCGCTCACTTTAACCTTGCATTCGCTGTCTTGCTTAATTTCACTTGCACATTGCATCATGTGCTCTACTTTTTTAGCCACAATGAGTACCTGCCCTAGAGGCGGGTCATCTTTTAACCACAACTCTTCTCGCACCCGCTCAATTCTGCATGTCAGAACAAACTGGTACCTAATCCTCTCCTCACACGCTCCCCCAAACTTACATGTAGATGCCAGCTTGCGCAACTCTGAGACAAATTCCTCTATTGTTTCCCCCTCTTTTTGCCCTCTTTTGCCAAAATAGTATCGCTCCATAATGGTGCTCGTTTTGGGAAGGTAATGCAAGTCTAACTTTTTTAGACTTATTTCTAATGCATTTAACCCCTTCACCTCATTAGCACTCAATTCTGGGAGGTATTTCAATACTTCCTGTCCTTCCGCTCCCATGCAGTGCATCAACAAAGCTACCTTCCTTTCTAGGCCTAAGTTTGGTCCACACACAATAGCATAGTTCTGGAAGACCTTCTTCCATTTGCTCCACTTAAGGGCGGGTTCCTCTGGACTGGATAAAAAGAAAGGAGGGGGTGTGACATTCTGCATGGTTCCTTTCTGGCTGGTAGGATTCCCCTTATACAACCACAAGCACTTGTAGGTTAAATTCTACCAGGGTGGTGTTTTCCCCTAGGGGTACGGTGAATGGAATCACAAAGGTAGTACTCCAAAAAACTGCGCAAAATGGGGAACCCCAAACACTCAAGTGTAGTCCTGATCCCTCCTTCTCAGAAAACCCAGTTCTTTACACATGGTGACCGATGAGGATAAATTCTCCCTGGAGCCCACTAGATGGCGCTGTCCCTCACTGTAGATTTTGCCTGAAAGGGTCTTTCTCTGATTGAACCTGTATTCCTGCTCTTCCATCACAGTTCCTTTTCCCCTCAGACAACAGGAACTGCCAAAAGTCAGTGAAGTCACATCCCCAGCCTCTTCGGGCTACTTTTACTGATGTGAGGTGTTATGTTCTTTGATTAGTCTCACACTGCCTCATAACCGCACTATCACCGCTCTATTTGCCTGCTTCCAGAGCGATGTCACTCACTAGCTCCTGTCAGGCACAGTGCCCTGCCGAGACTTCCTGGAGGTTTTCTCATGGAGCCCACACAGTCTCTGGTAAATCCAGACGACGTATGCTGATGGCCCCCACCGCCAGCATGCACCCGCTGCCAAATGCCACCAGCCTCACACCTTGCGGCGACACGGACTGCCTCACCAGATGAATTGCCGCCGTTCGCTCGCCATGTGCCGCTGCCTCACACTGACCGGTATTGCAGACTGCCTCAAGAGTTGGAGCGCCGCCGTCCACTCAGCCTTCACCCAGCACTAGTAGGAAGCGCACCCTCAGGAGGCCGCTGACGCACTCACCGGGACACACAGGCGAAGGCTGTCTCCTGTCCAGGTCCTGACCCGCTCCACAATAGCGTTCACTTGCCAGGATGTTAGCCCCTGCTTAGCGCCTGACTGCAGCTCCACGGACCAAGCGGAAGGGAGTCAGGACCACCCACGTCCAACAGCGACGGTTAGTGCACCAACACCAACGATTCTTCTCCCGGTAGGTTTTACCAATACGTCGTCTTGGAGAGAGTGCAGGGTGCTGTTGAGATCTACGGCCAATGGTTCAGCCTCGTGGGCTACCTCTTAGCGTGTTGAGGTCGCACCAGTCCTTCCTTTTGCGCCCTCATCCCGTCCTCGTCGCCAGTGTCGCAACTGAAATAAGTAGGGGGACGCCGATTTGAGCTGTATAATGATCAGGTTTATTTTCACAAGTAGTAGGAATAGGCGACCCCAGCCACAGCTGAATATCACGCTCGCTCAAGACGTTTGCCTCGCCTTGGCGCTGATCTTAGAACCTTCACAGCTGTGACATTCTAAGTGATGTCACTAGCGGAGAGTTCCAAGGTGATTGCAGGGGCGAAGATACAATGGTGTGGCATAGCTTCCCCCGGGGCGGAAGATACCACAGTTTGTTTTACAGGTGTTGTCAGCTTTTCCACTTTAAGATGCAGTCATGACGTTTATTGTGATACCTCAATGTATACTACTGATATCTGGAGCGTAAGTGTATGTTCATACCCCTGATTTCGCAATGCTTTGTTTGTAAATCATCTTTGGTTTTTCTTTCATTGGAAATTTCTAATAAACATAATAATAAAATGAAATAAATAAACAGATGCTTATTATGGATAAATGAAGATGTTTTCGTTGTGGCAGTAGCAACCATCTTGCTAACAGCCAGTAATGCCAAGCAAGGAGAAAAGTGTGTAGAACATGTGTTTATGTTGAGCATACAACTATGTTTGTGGATTCATGTTCTCCGTACACGTTAACTAGTAGCAATGATTTTTATCAGTACCAAAATACTGAGGACCTGAAGTTAGAACCACCAGATGGTTCTCCCAGTGGATAACAGAGAGATCTCATTCTTCTTGAAGGTATGGGAAAGTTCACAATAACTTCAACAATTGTTCTACTTATGGTAAAGTGTATGTTGTAAATAAGGGCACAAAATGATTGGGACGGCAGCACCATCAAGAACTTGATATCAGATTAGACCCAGACAATAAGAAACAAGTAATTTTGACTGACAGATGTAGGAGTGCAAAACAAATATGTGATGAATTCCCAGACCTGTGATAAACTAGGCCATTTATATAATCTCAACCATAGGATTAAACGAAAAACCTAGTGTACACAAATCTCAGCCACTATCTAACCTAATGAAAGAGCCATTAGAAAAAAAGCTAGCAGGATTGACAAATTTAGGAAATATTCAATCTATTGAACGGCCAGAATGGCTTGACCCCATTGTTTTGGCTTCTCAAGTCCAAGCTGAATGTTTGCATTTATGTATGGAAACCGGACTAAAAATATTTAGATGGAAAGACATGAATTACCATGTATTAAGGAGATGTTAAGCACCAGGGGAGAGACATGCTATTTAGTGTTATCAATTTGTCTATAGTATACCATCAAGTTGAGCTTCAGCCTGAGTCCATGTCTTTGACAGCATTTATAACTTCTGTAGGGGCTTATATAATTTGCAGAATGCCGTTTGGCCTGGCATCTTCTGCTGAAGTTTATTAAAACGTTATGCAGCATATATTAAAGGGAGTATGAAACATACTTTCAGGATGACATACTGATTCATGCAACAACACTTATTGAGTTAGACTGTATTCTAAAAGAAGTCCTGCAAAGACTCAACGATGCAGGTTTCACAGTAAAAGACGAAAAAAAGTGTCATACTGAAGTCAGCCCAGTTGAATACCTTGGTCATACCATTTCCAAAGAAGGATTAAACCCAAAATAAGTTTAATTGAAGTTTTGAATAAATCACCTTGTCCATCCAATAAAGATGAGTTGAGATCCTTTCTTGGTCTGGTTAAATATATGTCAAAATGTATGAGGGATATTGAGAGCAAATGTAAAGTATTACAGCTGATTCTAAAAAAATAAAAAAAGGAATCAGATTTCAGTCGAATGACTATTGTCAAGCGGCATCTGAAAATCTAAAACATAAAACATTGTTAATGCACCCTGACTAGAGGTCCTCAACACTAAGAGCAATACCATCATTACACCGGATGTCAGCATTAAAAGACTAGGTGCCACACTTTCTCAATGTGTAGGCCATAAGGAGAGGGTAGTTGCCTTCTGTTCCAGAGCTCTGTCTCAGGCAGAATGCAACTACTCTTAAGTCGAAAAGAGAAACTTTAGTGTGCTTCTGTGCAGTACGAAATTTCAAATTTTTCATTTCAGGATTACATTATCATAAAAACTTTATTTCGATCGTATATAGATCTTAAAAAGCACATAACGCCTGATAAAAAAGATACAGTAAAAGGCATAGGAATCATAAAATACAATATATACAATAAAAATATAATATTTCATACAATGCATTTAACACGCTTTATCCAGAGTGCATACCAGAATTTAGCCAGGGGAAAAACAATTAACCTGCTTGTATGGGTAGATTAAATTCTTAGCAATGCCAAGTAATGACCAGGGCCAGCCATTCTGCACAGAGTAATAATCCACTTGGCCCTCAGATTTTGATTGTGAGGACAAAAGAAGAGTAATTGGACTTAACATTCTGCACTTGATTTGCAGGATGGGCAGAGATTATCCAAAGAAACATTACGGCTCCATGTACTGCAAAACAGTTTGGCTGGCATCGCCTTATAACGAAATTGTACAAATAGTTTGCGAGCCAAAGGAGTCACAATTTCATCATATGGTTCTTCATGACTTGCAGTTGGCTTAAAATAAAAAACAGGATTACAATTTACCAATCGATCTGTTCACAAACCTAACAAACAAGTTTACAATTATGGGCACAGAGCATGGCACGCCTTGTAGTGCCAAACAAGTGGTAGGGTTGGAAAGATGTTCTTACAAAGTAGGATATGTCCCCGGGAAACAGAATTTTACAGCAGACTTTCTTTCCAGAGTTCCACTGGAAGGTGGTGATAATGAGGGAATGGTAGGACATCCTATTTTAGAAGAGTGAGCTGCTCTAACTGAAAGTGAATGGTGGAAATATATAGAACAATATTTAGTTCCAATACAATTAAAGAGCACATAGTAAAAGGATGGCCCTTGAAAGGTAGGAATTAGATTAACCGTTGAGAGACTGTTTGGGAAGTCTGAAATGAATTAAATATTCAAGGAAGCATGGCTTTCCCGAATCATAAGCTAATATATCTTCAGATGGTTTGAGAAACAAAATTGCTGACCTTGCCCATTGAAGGGGGTTTGGTTTCGCATTATCGCTAAAAATAAAGCCAGAAGCAAATGTTGGTTTCCCAAAATGGATACTTGAGGAGAACAACTAGCAATTTACTGCATTAGAAGTGCACGGCGCAAAAAAAAACAAAATAACAAGGAGCGTGCCTCTGTCCCCTGTCTCAGTGCCAGACAAACCATAGGTGAAAATTGCTTTGGACAGAATAGGTCCCATGAACCACAAGGGTACCACAAAAAGATTCATGTTTGTATTAATTGATTAAAACTCACACTGGATTGCCACTAAGATGGTAAATCAAACGACCATCAAAGTATTGATTTTATTTTGGGACAACTTTTGTGTAGAAGGGATTGCTCATGTGTCAGTCCTAGAAAAAGAGGTTCAATGTATGCATCTTGAAAGAAGAAATGTATTGAATAATTTGTCCGTTAAACTTGTGTAGGAGAGTAGGGTCTGCTATCCTATGGTCACCCCAATTTTTGCTTTTTGCTTCACTGGTTTTCGACTTAATGTGGCTGTGGGCCTGCTAATCAGACCCACAGCCTGCTGTTCTCTCTCTAAATTACTAACCATAACTATAGGTACATCACCAATTTGGTACTGGACACCTTATCAGCCCCTGTACAGTGCACTATAGGTGCCCAGGGCATAGATGCATCCAAGGCCTACCAGGGGCTGCAGCATATCTTTTGCCACCCCTGGTTGGCCATTAAATCGAAACAACTGTGGTGTAATCACCCCTTGCTTAGATATAGTATACCTGTATCTAAACCTATATCTGGACACATATATACCTATCAGTCACTCCTATGGCAGGCCTTAACAATCCTGGAGGCAGAGTGCTTAGTTTTATGTGAGATGGTGCTCTAGCATGAGCTGAGCCTGTCTGCAGAGGTCGGAACCATTTCCTTACTGCTATTCCGGGATAATGCCATACCATATACTCTTAAGTGCATTATAATCCTCGCAGTTATTGCTAACTTTGGTTTGGCTTTATCAAAACATGTCGTGTAAGGTGTCATACACTTTGGAATATTACCCCCTCGCCAGTTCTGGCGACGGGGGTAGCATTCCACCCTTCTAGAGGAAGAAGGCATGTTACTTTACTTAAAACGCGGTTAATCCTAACCAG
Organism: Lissotriton vulgaris; assembly: GCF_964263255.1. Taxonomy (NCBI): domain Eukaryota; kingdom Metazoa; phylum Chordata; class Amphibia; order Caudata; family Salamandridae; genus Lissotriton; species Lissotriton vulgaris. Next base: position 1,080,005,162 of record NC_141691.1, on the reverse strand, counting down.
AGCCTCAGCATCACAAAATGGATGCTGCTGCCCCGACACAAGTCTGACCTCCTGCTGCTGACCGAAACTTGGCAGGGGAGGCCTGGACAAAAGGTTTCCTGTCACAGGGAGGTGCTAAACCACCCCAGACAGGAGATAGTGGATTGGAGCAGGGAGGGTTGAAAGAAACTAGACACTGCCTGGGGCACACAAGGTGTCCCAGGCAAAATCCAGCCAAACCGGTTCTGGGGCACTCCAGCCCCAGTCCTGGCGTGAAACTGGACAAAGGGAAAGGGGTGTAACCACCCCCTTCCTGGGTCCCATCCATAGGAGGGACCTAGCAGGTAATCCAGCCCCTTGATTTGGAATAAAGGTAGGAGCTGTCCCAATGCACATCAGATTATCCTGACTGAAACTTATGAAACGAAACACTGGACCCTTCGACATCCCACTCGACGTGGAAGACTGAAGAATCTCCCTTGTGGTTTAGGAGTGACCACCCTGTGCAAACAGGAACCATCCAGCGCATCACTGTTAGCTTTGTTGTAGTTCCCGCCGGAACTCGAGCGACAGAGATCGACAAGACCCAGCGTTCCTGCCTTACAACAGCATGATCCACAGTCCCAGCGAATCTGAGACCCGTGGAGGCGACCTGAAGTGTGGGGCCGGCCATTTTGAAAAGATCACGAAGGGTTGACCGTGCAGCTCCCGAGGCTCCCTCGAAGCTGTGCATTGGGGTTTGAGAAGCCCCAGCCCTGAGCAGCTTTTGTACCGAAGCTCTCCCCTCCACACTCACTGAGTGCTGGTGGGGCCCTTTTGTATTTTCCTGCTCAACGCGTTGGTCCGGTCGCTTGCCCGTTGGCTAGCGGCCCCAGTACCGACGAACCTTTGAATTTACACTGCTAGTCTGGTTGCTGCAGACTGGCCCTCGCTCCCCTGAAAAGGAGCAACCTCTCTGACCTTGCTGGTCCGAGTAAGAAGCGATCTTCGAATCCTGCGTGGGTTGCACTTGCCAAGGCTTGTTAACTCCAATCTTGAAGCCGACACCGCCGACAGCGAGAGCCTTCATGGGACAGCTCATGATCCACTCCAGGACATCCTCGATGCGCCAGAGTCCACGTGGCAGCGGAGACAAGCTTCTCGACAACAACCTGATTGCGCCCGATATCGCCTGGTTCCTCCCTGGTCATTGGCTAGTGACCCAGACTCCGTCCCCTCTGCTTTTACGTACTCTACATCTTCGATCCACCCTTGGATCTACCCGGACTCTTCTCTCCTGGCCGCCTGCAGCATCTTCATCTCCAGGCACCATTGAACTGCACGACGAAACCCGACACACCTTGGTACCTATGCACCCGCTTCCTGTGGGTGAGGTAACTCATGAACGCCGGTGCTCCTGTAGTGGTTTGCACCTTTAGTGTCTAAGTCTAAAGTTTGGTAATTCTAGTCCAGTCGGAAGAGTCCTAAAACTGTAACTCGATAACTTGTACGCACCATTGACTTTGCGTTGGTGCATGCGTGTGCATCACTGCTAGTCCCGAGTAGTCCCAGCGATTCCCAAGGCCATAGGCCTTAACACTGTTCGTAAAGTGGTACTTTTACCACTTTTTTAATATATGGTTTGAGTGGCCACCGGCCTCATCCATAAACGTGCAACTTTTATATGTAAAACTGTGCTTTTGTTTAAACGCTTGTGCTTCTATACTCATAAAGAGTACAGAGGATTATTATAGTAATAAATACATATATTTTTATAATATATAACTTGTGAGGTGTTCTTTCATTTGATGAACGAACTAGCAGGTAACAGGGTATTAGGGCGCACAGCTGAGTATGGCTATAAGTAAAGTACCCACGTATCTAAGTGAATTGCTACTAGGCCGGAAAAGGGAGGTTACCCAACCCCCTCTAAACCTCAAGGACACGTCCCAGAGAAAAGCTTATAAACACTCCTGCCGAGCAATTAAAAAATGTGATATTTATACACAGCACATGTAGTATTAATGAAATTTCAAAAACAAGTATAAGAGCAAAAAGTCCAAATGTTATCCAATAAGTTTTCCAGACTCCCGGGTCTTGTAATACATTGATCCGTATTTTAATTCAATTCTCAAAGTTCAATCCAGACGATGTTCAATTCCAAGTTCCAATCCAAAGTTCAAGATACAATATTCCAAATTATAGTCAAAAAAACTCCCAAAGAAAACAATCACTGCAGCCAACACGTGTTTCGTAGGGCATTAATCTCATGCCACATAACTTCCTCATGGCTGCAAGCCAAAATAATAAAACAATAGTAAATATTACTAACATTGGTCTATAATGAAAGTGTACTCTTAATAAAGTCACCACCTAAGTGAAGAAAACATAGTACCCATATTCATGTGACAAAATCAAAATACAGTTTTGTGACAGTCCCGGTGTCAACAGTATAATAACAGCAAAACATTCCGAGATATTACCAAATCCAAAAGAATATATGAATATGTACCTAACTCACAAAAAATATGATGTTACCAGCATTATTAGACTCTAACTAGAAAGTATATATATATGAAATTACACTTTGTGGAAAGACATGGAGAAACTCTCAGTTTTGTCACCTACGTCCATCTCATATTTTCTCTATAGCAAGGATACATTATCTCTCTCAAAAGCAAAATAGCAAAATAGAATGACGCAAGCCCTTGTAATATCTAAATGTAGAATACACATGTATACTTTAATGAGGAGTCACTAGGCTGAGTATAACACATGCTTAATTAAGTGAGAAATCACTAAGCTGAAGATAACAGCAAATAGTAGTAATGTCCGCCAAAGGACAGTCTGTATTACCTTTTCTCTCTATTTTCTTTCATTTGATATTACAGGATTGCATATGGTAAAACAGCTGGCTTCACATGCCCTCTTGAGTTTAGCCTGAAGGTTGCTTAGTCCATGCTACCCCTAGGATAGCTTGTCTATAAGGTTGACTTACAACCACCACCATAAGGGATTGTTTGGACTGATACAAGGTGCCCACAGAATTGTGGACATCATACATCAGGCTAACTTCTTACAACTTGGATAAAATGTCCCTATATTGTCCTAAAGTTAATGGGTTGGTTGACAGGACAAACTGTATGCTAACAGAAGGCACTCATAGTGGTCAACCAGTGGAACCATTCATCCAAACATTTATGTGGTCTTATTACACTGCTTCCAACCTTGTCACAGGAGTAACCCCATCCACAACTCTTAAAGGAAGAGAAGCCTATACCAAACCATGCGCAGATTGGTTAGGCGGAGGCTAACAGATTTCTTTTTTTTTTTTAATCATATTTCATTTCCTTTCGCATCATACCAGTCCTTCTATCTACATCTTAGTACATTACAGGGCTTTTCTTTGCATTGCTATCTTGTCTAATACATAGCAGGCGGAGGCTAACAGATACAAGTAGACTCTGAAATGTGTAAAGAAACAGTTCTGAGTCTTCAAAACAAGTACAAGGTGTGGTACGCTAAAAAACAGGGCAAAATGGAAAGGAGGTAACTGGGTACTCATTAAAAGGTCTGATGCTATGAGTAACAGGATTAGTATATTTACTTAGCCCTTACATATTGTAAAGATTATGAAGAAACTTGTAAACGTATCCAATGGCAAAGTATGAAGTATGGACAGACTGAGACAAAGAACTGATCGTCCACCCGTTGGACTTCGGTATCATCTATTTAGAATCTCAGTGCTCAATTGGGATCCAAGCACTTGAGTCTCTCCTCCTCCTTAGAGAGGAGAGGCCGAGCACAGTGCGCCAGCAGGGTGATGGTTTGACCAACATGTAATGGAATCACAACTTTTGGCAGGAAGGATGCTCAAATTCGCCGAACCAGTTTGTCTGGGAAGAAGGCAGTGTATGGGGAAGTAACACAAAATACCTAAAGCTCCCTCCTACGGCGTGCTCAGGTGATGGAGACGAGAAACAGTCTCAACTGTTGTGGCTTGAGTACCGGGGGATGGCACAGAGAGAGAGAGCAGTAGCCCTACTCTCCTTAAAACAGTAGAGAGAAATGAGTGGAGGTACAGCTCGCACACAGACCCATTGTTCGCAGTGGAGAGACTTGGGATGGGGAACATCATGTAGAGCTTTCTCTACAGCCGTAACAACTTAGACCATCTACCCCCTGCTTATGTAGTCGTCATACAGCTCTGGTGCCACACAGTGAAGCAGATTGGTTGGGATGGAAGACTGACACAGACAACTCCGCTGTGGCAGTGAACCTACCTACAATCAGTCGCTATGCTCCCAGGTTTCCGGGCATGGAACTTCATTGTGGAGAGGTGTGGCTCACTGGTTAGAGGCGGCAGACCCAAAAGCAGAGAACGGCCCGGGACCAGGGTTCAATTCCCGACACGGCAGGGTCGTGGACCAGGGTCAGCGGACTCGATAATTCTCGCCTCGGTGCCTACTCTAACCAGGGATCACACTCGGCAACTCTGGGCATTAGCTTGCCTCATCTCTACAACGGCCCCCCACATTCGCCGGGGATGCCTGGTTTCACCTTGGAGATACCCAGTAGGGACCATCTCACAGGGATAGCCAGGACGGGTTCCCCAGCGGTCTACAGCGCCACAACGCCTCAGGGCAGCAGTGCGCTTTACAAGACCACATACATTACATACATTGGAATCTTCAAGCTAGGTGATATAATGCAAGGGTCAACACTCAAATCCTTCCAACATCGTCAAACTGAATATCATCTCAACCGTACACAATTCTATAAATACCTGCAGCTAAGACATGCCCTGACTCCCATGATCCGCTCTCTGGACGGTTTGCTAGAGTTTCATCCACTGGAGGGACGCCTACTGATGGGCGACCTTGGCACACACAAAATCCGGCAGATCTGCCAGACATTGATCACCCATAACCAAACTACATTACACACAACGCGAGCCACCTGGGAAGTTGACATCCCAGACCTCACAGATGATGACTGAATTGAAGTGTTAGCTAGCCCACGGGGTGCCACCACTGCGACGAGATATCGTCTAATCCAATTTAAATATCTCCATAGAGCATATTCTACAGACTCCTGCCTCTGGCAAATTGGTGCCATTCAGTTGCCCACATGTCTTAGATGTAGCGAATCAGAGGGGACCTTCCTACACACTGTCTGGAGATGTGGGGTACTGCATTCTGGCGTAAGATATCCAGTCCTGGTGGTTACCATTTGAACCTAAGTTATTCTTACATCACAGCACAGAAGGGATCTGTGGGAAACATTACAAGCAACACGTATTATTTCTGGGCCTCACACTTGGCAAGCGGAATATCATCCAATCGTGGAAGGGGGCCCCCTGCCTTCATTGGGGGAGGGTGGAATAAGGCCATGGACAGATGCATGGGGGCAGAAATAGCAGTGTATCAGGCTCGAGGTTGTCCATAAAAATACAGGTTTTGGTCTCATTGGGAAACGTATTGGGGTATAGACTTGCCTCCCTACCATCACTAGACCCTCCATAATCAGGCAGTGCCAAGTCCATTTGCTGGCCTCTATGTTCACAGGCGGTATTGTTGTTTGGGTATATTGGTACTATTCTATAATGTACTGTGTGTGTAATCTATGTGGCGGGCGTTGTAGGAAGGTGGCTACCTGACTATGGTTACCCCAGATTTTTTGCCTTGTGTTTAGCTGGTTTTCGACTTAGTTGGCCTGGCTCACTGCTAATCAGGGCCCCAGGCTATCTGCTCTCTCTTTAAAATGGATTCCATGTACCCTAGGTGCATAACTAAATTGGCTTGGGTCACCTTATCAGCACCTGTACAGTGCACTATAGGTGCCCAGGGCATAGGTGCATCCAAGGCCTACCAGAGGCTGCAGCATATCTTGTGCCAACCCTGGCTGGCTATCCAAAATTGACAACTGTCTGATCACTCAGCTGGGGCAAGGTGGTGTAATCACCCCTTGCTTAGATATAGTATACCTATATCTAAACCTATCTGGACACATATATACCTATAAGTCACTCCTATGGCAGGCCTTAACAATCCTGGAGGCAGAGTGCTTGGTTTTATGTGAGATGGTGCTCTAGCATGAGCTGAGCCTGTCTGCAGCTGTCGGGGCCAACTCCCTTAGCTGTTCCGGGATATTGCCATACCATATCCCCTTAAGTGCATTATAATCCATCGCGGTTATGTGCTAACTTTGGTTTGGCTTTATCAAAACATGTCGTGTAAGGTGTCATACGCTTTGAAATACTACCCCCTCGTCAGTCCTAGCGACAGGGGTAGCATTCCACCCTTCTAGAGGGAGAAGACATGTTACTTTGCTAAGACGTGGTTAATTCTAACCAGAGCCTCAGCATCACAAAATGGATGCTGCTGCCACCGACACAAGTCTGACCTCCTGCTGCTGACCGAAACTTGGCAGAGGAGGCCTGGACAAAGGGTTTCCTGTCGCAGGGAGGTGCTACACCTCCCCAGACAGGAGATAGTGTATTGGGGCAGGGAGGGCTGAAAGAAACTAGACACTGCCTGGGGCGCTCAAGGCTTCCCCTTGCATAATCCGGTCAAACCGGTTCTGGGGCAGACCAGCCCCGGTCCCAGCGTGACCCTGGACAAAGGGAAAGAGTTGTAACCACCCCCTTCCTGGGTCCCACCCCGTGGAGGGGCCTTGCAGGTATTCCAGCGCACTAGATTGGTATGAGAGTGGGAGCAGTGCTAGTGCACACCGATTATCCTGACTGAAACTTATGAAACAAAACTCTGGACCCTTCGACATCCTACTCGACGTAGAAGACTGAAGAATCTCCCTTGTGGTCAAGGAGTGACCACCCTGCGCAAACAGGCACCATCCAGCACCTCGATGTTTGCTTTGTTGCAGTTCCCGCCGGAACTCGAACGACAGAGATCGACAAGACCCAGCGTGCCTGCCTTCTAACAGCCCGATCCACAGTCCCTGCAGAGCTGAGACCCGTGGAGGCGACCTGAAGCGTGGGGCTGGCCTTCTTGGAAAGACCACGAGGCGCTGACCGTGCAGCTCCCGAGGCTCCCTCGTAGCTGTGCATTGGGGTTTGAGAAGCCCCAGCCCTGAGCCACTCTTGCACCGAAGCTCACCCCTCTACACTCACCAAGTGCTGCCTGGGGCCCTTCTGCATCTTTTGGCTCAACGCGTTGGTCCGGTCGCTTGCCCGTTGGCTAACGGCCCCAGTACTGACAAACCTTTGAATTTGACCTGCCAGTCCGGTTGCCCTGGACTGGCCATCGCTCCTTTGAAAAGGAGCACCCGCTCTGACCTTCCTGGTCCGAGTAAGAAGCGATCTTCGAATCCTGCATGGGTTGCGCTTGCCAAGGGTTGTTTGCTCCAATCCGGAAGCCGACACCGCCAACAGCGAGAGCCTTCGTGGGACAGCTCGTGATTCACTCCTGGACATCCTCGTTGCCCCAGAGTCCACGTGGTAGCGGAGACAAGCTTCACAACATCGACCTGATTGCGCCCGACATTGCCGGGTTCCTTCCTGGTTCCACCCTGGTCACTGCTGAGTGACCCAGACTCTGTCCCCTCTTCTTTCAGGTCATCTACATCTTCGATCCACCTTTGGATCACACCGGACACTTCTCTTCTGGCCGCCTGCAGCATCTTCATCTTCAGGCACCGTCGACCTGCGTGACGAAACCCGACACTACTTTGCACCCATGCACCCGCTTCCTGTGGGTGAGGTAACTCATGAACGCCGGTGCTCTTGTACTGGTATACACCTCTAGCGTCTAAGTCTAAAGTTTTGTCCTTCTAGGACAGTCGGAAGACTTCTTTAACATTAACTTTGTAACTTTTACGCACCATTGACTTTGCATTGGTGCATGTGTGTGCTTTAAGCGCTGCACCCGATTCCCGCGGGCTTTTCCAGACTTCAGCATTGCTAGTCCCGATTGGTCCCACCGATTCCCCGGGCCCTAGGCCTGACCACTGTTCGATTAGTGATACTTATACCACTTTTTTAATATATGGTATGCGTGGCCCCCCGGCCTCATCCATAATTGAGCAACTTTTATATGTTTAACTGTGCTTTTGTTTAAATGCTTGTGCCTCTGCACTCAAAGAGTACAGAGGATTATTCTAGTAATAAATACATATCTTTTTATAATATATAACTTGTGTGGTGTCCTTTCATTTGATATTACAGGATTGTGATTGGTAAAACAGCTTGCTTAACACGACCTCTTGAGTTAAGCCTTTAAGGCTGCCTTGTCCATGCTACCCTTAGGATAGCTTGTCTATAAGGTTGACTTACAACCAGACACCATAAGGGATTGTTTGGACTGATACAAGGTGCCCCCAGAATTGGAGACATCATATATCAGGCCAACTTCTCACAGGCGTTGCCTGTAATGTGCCACAAAACTCATTCAAGTTTGACAATAAAAAAAAACTGTGGAGAGCAGAACCAGCCTTGTACATGAACAGGTGAGTCTCATCAAAGGGCATGCCTATCAAGGAAGACTAGATACCATTCAATCGATCGCAGTCATGCATGGCAGCGAATAGTAACACAGGTGCCTATGACCCGATGGAATCAATGGTGTCCATGCCACAATGAATCACGAATGTGGCTGCATCACAACCATCTTGAATTTCCTGAGAGAGAGCAGGGAGAAGGTTGTCAAGGGCGCAAGGGAGGACTCATGCCACCAAATCCCACAACTTACAAGAGTAGTGTCCCAACAAGCATCAGGCATTAACCTGTTACGTGCTGATGACGGCTCCCGGCCATCATGAGTTACGGTGGGCGTGTGCTGATGACGGCCAGGAGCCTTCATAACCACGCCCGCGATCAGAATGTCCCGCACAGACGCGGAAATCCGGCCGCAGCCAGGGGGTTAACAGAGCATCGGGCCAAGCTGGGGGAGGAAAAGATATGTTTACTGAACATCTCCACTCGCTTATGTGAGAAGTTAGCCTGGCGTATTGTGTCCACTATTCTGGTGGGCACCTTGCACCAGTCTAATCGAATCTTATTGATGGTGGTTGTAAAGTCAACCTTATAGACAAGCTATCCTAGTGGTAGCATGGACCAGCAGTCATAGGCTAAGACTTCAGAGAGCATTTCAAGCAAGCTGTGCAACCTATTATAATCCCTTGAATACCAAATGAAAGGACACCATAGAAGGTATAATCAAATATATATGTATTTATTTGTAACACAACCCCTCTGCACTCTTTATGAGGTCAGAGGTAAACGTACATCACAAGTTACTTAATTAGCATACAATAAGTTTCACAAATACAGTTTTGCCCTAGGGGCCTCACAAACCATATACTAAGAAAGTGGTATAAGAACCACGACTGAAACAGAGAGTAAGCCTAGGGCCTAGAGAATCGCTGGGGCTACACTAAACAACCAAGGGTTAGGAAGTAGGAGGCCCACGGAGACGCGTGCAGTGTCTAAACACAGACGCGGGTTACCATTGACTTATAATGGAGAAGAAGAAGTTACAAAGTTACTGTTTTAGGGCACTTCCGGATGGACTACGACAAAAACCATTTAGACTAGTACAGTTCGAGAGTCAAGACCCACGGGAGCACCGGAGTACTCATGTTACCTCACCAGGGAAGCCGGGTGCATAAGTGCCTTATGGTGTCGGGTTTCGTCGTCGTTTTCTAAGAAGATCTGCAAAGAAGTCCTGCAGGCGACCAGAGGAAAAGTGCCCTGGTGGATCCAAGGGTGAATCGAAGATGTGAAAAACCTGAAAGCAGAGGGGACAGAGTCTGAGTCACTAGCCCGTGACCAGGAAGGAACCAGGCGATGTCGGGTGATTTCAGGTGAAGAAGTGAAGCTTGGTCTCTGCAGCCACGCGGTCCAGGAGGCGTCGACGAAGACCAGGAGCTGGATTCGAGCTGTCCCACGAAGGATCTAGTTGACTGCAGTCTTGGTATCCGGATTGGACCCAACAAGCCTTGGCAAACGCAACCCACGCAGTAAGTGAAGATTGGCTTCGGTGCAGACCAGCAAGATCTGTGGCGCTTCTCCTTTGCAGGGAAGCTGGAGCAAGCCTGCAACAACCAGGAGGAAAGTAGTTTGGTTTCAAAGGAATGTCTTCAGGGGGCTCACTAGCCAACGGTCTAGCAACAGGGAAGACGCGTTGAGCTGAAATGCAAGAGCGGGCCCCACGCGGCACTCGTGGAGTGTGGAGGGCTGAGCTTCGGTGCAAATGGCGCGTGCGTCTGGGGCTTCTCGTACCCCAATGCACAACTGCGAGTTACCTCAGGAGTCGATGCAGTTAGCAAAATTCAGGATGTCCAGGGTGTCTGGTCCGACGTCTCTCGTGTCCGCCACGTGTCTCAGCTTTGCTGTGGGTGTGGGTGTGGGTCGGAGTCAGAGAAGTCTGGAAGTCCAGTTCCTGTGTCGCTAAGTCTTCGGGTTCCGGCGGGAGCATCCAAGAAAGCAAACCGGCAAGCTACTGGTGGTGCCGGTTTGCACAGGGTGGTCACTCCTTGACCACAAGGGATATGTCTTCAGTCTTCTAGTCAGAATAAAATGTCGAAGGTCCAAGAGTTCTCTATCAAAGTTTCGTTCCAGGATAATCTAAAGTCCTGGGGACAAAGCTCCTATACTTATACGGAGTTAAGGGGCAGGATTACCTGCTAGGTCCCTCCTATTGGTGGACCTGGGAAGGGGGTGGTTACACCCATTTCCCTTTGTCCAGTTTCGCGCCAGAGTGGAGTTGGAGTGCCCCAGCAACTGGTTTGAACTGGGCTATGTTTATGGAGTACCTTGTGTGCCTCAGGCAGTGTCTCATGCTGATGCAGCCCTCCCTGTCCCAATACACATATGCCTGTCTGGGGAGGTGCTGGCACCTCCCTGGACAGGAAACCTATTGTCCAGGCATCCCCGCCGGAGTTTCGTCCAGCAGCAGGAGGTCAGACTGGTGTCTGTGGCAGGAGCATCCATTTTGTGATGCTCGGGCTCTGTTCAACTTTAACCGGGTAAAGCAGTACCAACATGTCTTCTCCCTCTAGAACGGTGGAATGCGACCCCCGCCGCCAGGACTGGCGGGGAGGTAGTATTCCAAAGTGTTTCACACCTTACACGACATGTTTTGATAAAGCCAAACCAAAGTTAGCATTAACCGCGAGGATTAGAATGCACTTAGGAGTATATGGTATGGCTATATCATAGAACAGCTATAAGGAGATGGTTCCGAAAGCTGCAGAGGGGCTCAGCTCATGCTAGGGCACCCTCTCACATAAAACCAAGCACTCTGCCCCCAGGATTGTCGAGGCCTACCATAGGAGTGACTTATAGGTGTATATGTGTATATATATATATATATATATATATATATATATATATATATATATATATATATATATATATATATACCTACTGGCTATCGCCAGTAGGTATATATAGTTAGGATTAATTCCCTATGGGACTTTTGAAAATTCTATGTCTAATAACTTTGGCGTTTGTGGATGGAATCGGCTGAAATTTTCAGGAAAATGGCACATTTTGTTTCTGAGCAGCTCCTGAAAATTTGGTGGGGTTTCGTCAAGGGGGGGCTGAGAAAAAAGGGGGGTCCCAAAACGCGTTTTTTGCATTGAGTTTTCCATAGGGCGGTTGGACTCACTTTTAGCTCGAACGGCTGAATGGATTTGCACGAAACTTGGCAAAATTGTAGGGACTGTTAGCCCGATGTGCCTTTGCTAGGTCTCAATATATGTGCTCCAGTAGTTTTTGAGAAATTAACGTTTAAATCAAGATATATATCTGTAACAGCGCTCTGGGCAGCGATCCGGTCCGCTTACTTTTCGCTTATCGGAACTTTGCGCGCAGAAAGCTGATTGGCTCTCCGGTGTCTGTCAACATTCTAAACAGTCCGGAGCGGCCGCCATCTTGTCTCTCGGTAGGATCGAGAGAGAAGAAGAGGTGAAAAACGAAGGGTGAATTTAATGAAAGGGGGCAAGGTATCCTCCTTTTGACCCCCTAGGAATGCTGTTGGGGTTATTAAAGGGACCCGTGGGGAAAAGAAAAAAAAAATGATTTTTCACGGTAGAAGCGCTTCACGGGCCGCGAACTGGGCCGCAAACTGGTAGCGAAACGGGAATTCGCCATTTTGTGCTTCGTAAATTAAATTACTAGTTATAAGTGGGTACGGGAGACGTATCCTAATCCCCTATGTTTCCTGAGGGTGGGTGAGGAGGCTGATATATGTTGATACATCTCTTCCAGCGGCTGTGCGTGAGCTTTTTTTTTTTTTTTGCTGCGTGACAGTCCGGAGCGGCCGCCATCTTGTCTCTCGGTAGGATCGAGAGAGAAGAAAAGGTGAAAAACTAAGGGGGAATTTAATGAAAGGGGGCAAGGTATCTCTCTCTTGACCCCCTAGGAATGTTGTTGGGGTTATTAAAGGGTCCCGTGGGGAAAATAAAAAAAAAAATGATTTTTCACGGTAGAAGCGCTTCACGGGCCGCGAACTGGGCCGCAAACTGGTAGCGAAACGGGAATTCGCCATTTTGTGCTTCGTTAATTAAAGTACTAGGTATAAGGGGGTGCGGGAGACATATCCTAATCCCCTATGTTTCCTGAGGGTGGCTGAGGAGGCTGATATATGTTGATATATCTCTTCCAGCGGCTGCTCCATCTTGCCTTTTTTCGAATGCCACAATTTTGTCGTGCACGGCAGCCATTTTAGATGCCAGGCTGGTCCCAGGCTATCACCTACCCCTGCGGATGTAGTTTATGGCCCCAGCTGTAGAGAATTCAGACATGGCAATCCTCCTGATTCAGGCGTGTGAGTACTGATTTCAGTGCTAGTCTCCCGCCTCCCGATTTCTGCAAGCAAAAACCCGGGGGCATATTACTAACAACTAGCGATAATTTTTGTCTATAACTTGTTTAGAGACAAAAATTATCGCCGCACATCGGCGATTTTTATCGCAGATAAACCTTGCTATTATCGCAGAAAAGTCAGCGATATTCATGTATTATCGACCTAATGCTCTTAGCCATGTTATCCACCTCCCATTGGATAACATGGCTAAGAACTGCTCAGGGCAGGTGTTAGATTTTGGAGATATTCGCGCTTAGCGCGAATATCTCCAAAAGTTGGTAATAGAAGGTAGCGATGTTAGGGACTGTTTCCAGTCGCTAACATCTTGGCACGCCACTTTGCATGTCATTAGTGATAAGTATCACTGACATGCAAAGCCGGGCCCAAGATGGTCGCTATCTCCTTTTAGGTGTCACTAACTGGTGTTAGCGACAGCTTGATAATAGGGAAATAATTTTATCTCCGCTTTCATGGTTTTTAAAGCCAAAAAAGCGGAGATAAACCCCCTTGATAATATGCCCCACGATTCCTTGGGGGTTTCAGCTGACAGGGCTTGGTATTGTGTTACATGGTAATTTTTCCATGAAACGTCAGAGGGTCGATGTAGGGGTTCTAGAAGAGGTGATAAACCATTTAAGCCTCATGAACAAGCGCATGGTCTTTTAAAGATTTGTGAAGTACTCGGGGCGGCGGTGTGTGTGTGCCCTCTTTCAGGAGCGGGCGGGGGGGCACTGCCAGCAACTTGCCAGGTCAGGTAGTGTTCAACACGTGCATCACTCTTTCTCTGCTTGCTATTGCGCTCCATGCTTCGGAAAGGTAAGAAAAAGAACGTGCATTTGAGTTTGAAATGTCCGATCCTGCAGCAGCACACTTCCAAAGCCCACACATGACAATAACCCGATTCAAGGCCCCATTCACCCGTTTTTCAAAAAATAGATAACACTCCAACAAATTAAGGTTATAAAACTTTATTAACTTTTAACGATAATGAACAGAACAAAAACTAAAAACATTTAAACATTTATTAACACAAAAAGCAACAATGGTTAGAAGCTGTCTTTTGTGCGAATAGTCCCAAGGCAGCACAACGTGCAGAGTTCTGGACGGCACCCAGGTGATGTCGCCTGGGTGCCGCACTGGTTTAGGGATCCTACAATGCTGCTCCGAAAATTGGCGTGGGGCGTCCCGGGTGGGGTGGGGGGAGGCCTCGTCAGTAGCGGTCTGTTGTGCGAATAGTCCCAAGGCAGCACAACGTGCAGAGTTCTGGACGGCACCCAGGTGATGTCGCCTGGGTGCCGCACTGGTTTAGGGATCCTACAATGCAGCACAGAAAAACAGCGTGGGGCGTCCCGGGTGGTGCGGGGGGAGGCCTCGTCAGTAGCGGTCTGTGTCCAGTGTCACATGGCTGACACAACATGTACGACAGGCACCCAGGTGATGTCCAGTAAACTGCCGCACTGGTTTTGGTATCCTACAATGCTGCTCCGAAAATTGGCGTGCGGCGGCCCGGGGGGGGGGGGGGGGGGGAGGCGGCGTGAACGGGTCTCCCCAGGTGGCGGCCATCTAGCTGAGTTGCGCTCGCTCTTGCGGCCACAGCGTCTCGCTCACCATGTTGTGGAGTTGCTCCCACTCTTGCAGTGCAGCGATAGGCGGCTGCCACATGGCTGTCAAAATGGCGGACGGCTCTTCGGTTTTGGGCCTGGTCCACTGAAATGGCCCTGGGACACCTTGGAAGTCGGACGCTTGCCTGCTAGGGCTTGGGCTCCATTCTCGAAAAGCGTCCCCTCAGCCGTGAAGATTGTATAAAAGTCTTGGGGGCCCCCGACTCCCGCAGGCTTCCGGTGGGGAGCGGCTGCCATGATTGCTCGCGGAATGACCACGACGGAGCCACGAGATGGTGGTGCTCTCATGCTGACGCCAGCTTCAGTCTGAATGATCCAGAAACAAGGTGGGGCTTTCATCGTTTGGGAAAAAAAAATGTTCTAAACCAATGAAAAGTGTTATTTTTAGGTCATATGACCAAGCCTTCCATCTTTAGGAAACCAAAAGTAAAATGAACCAATGAAAAGTTTTATAAACAAGTCACATGACCTGTTATGCGACATAGGGCTACAAAAAGCGTAGAAAATCCGTTGGCACGTGAGGCGGCGTCAGTAGCGGACCGATGTGCGAATAGGCCGAAGGCAGCACAACGCGCCGAGATCCGGATGGCACCGAGGTGGTGTCCAGCAAATTGCCGCACTGGTGTGGCCATCCTACAATGCTGCGCCGAAAGACGGCGTGTCCAGCTGAATTGCGGTCACTGTTGCGGTACAGTGACTCGAACGCGCCGAGATCCGGATGGCGCCGAGGTGGTGTCCAGCAAATTGCCGTACTGGTGTGGCCATCCTACAATGCTGCGCCGAAAGACGGCGTGTTCAGCTGAGTTCCGGTTACTCTTCCGGCACAGTGACTCGAACGCGCTGAGATCCGGATGGCACCGAGGTGGTGTCCAGCAAGTGGCTGCACTGGTGTGGCCATCCTACAATGCTGCGCCGGAAGTCGGCGTGGGGTGCCCCGTTGGCTTATGAGGTGATGTCAGTAGTGGACTGATGTGTCAATAGGTCGGAACCAGCACAAGGCGCCAAGATCCGAATGGCAAGTCCTGGATGTTGAGTGCCTCAGTTGAGATTTCTGAGAAGTGCTTGTAGAACTGTCTGAAGCTTATTTGCACCTGCTGCAGCTTCACTAGGTCCGGCGGAACTTGTTGCCTTTTCCTTTGTGCTTCTTTTCCTACAATGCGTTTCTTCTGAAGACACGACCAGGTCCCTGAATGTGTGCAGGGGGACGCTATTGAATGAATGAACGCGCCGAGATCTGGATGGCACCGAGGTGGTGTCCAGCAAATTGCCGCACTGGTGTGGCCATCCTACAATGCTGCGCCGAAAGTCGGCGTGGGGTGCCCCGTTGGTTTATGAGGTGATGTCAGTAGCGGACCGATGTGTGAATAGGTCGGAACCAGCACAAGGCGCCCTGCACTGTTGAGCCTTTTTCAATGTCTGTTTTTTGTTCTTTCCCCTCCATCAAAAACAAAACAAAAATACAAGGCGCCAAGATCCGAATGGCAAGTCCTGGATGTTGAGTGCCTCAGTTGAGAGTTCTGAGCAGTGCTTGTAAGACTGTCTGAAGCTTATTTGCACCTGCTGCAGCTTCACTAGGTCCGGCGGAACATTTTTCCTTTTCCTTTCTGCTTCTTTTCCTACAATGCGTTTCATCTGAAGACACGACCAGGTCCCTGAATGTGTGCAGGGGGACGCTATTGATTGAATGAAAATGGCGGCTTGACACAAAGCTGACTCAAGCGTTACTGTTGGTGCTATACAGACAAAAATTGGTTTTCAGTTTGTACATTCTTCAGGTTTTTTTTTCCATCCAAGTCTGATTGAGAGTTTGTAGAAAAATGGCTTCAGATTTTCCACATACTACTCTTCAACATTCTTCCTAAATGTAACAATGTGAAACTCACTAGGAGAACGGCTGTTTCTGTTTCCTTTCAAAATGCTGCCACCAATATTTTCTGAATAGAAGACACCATCTTGTAACATAAAGGGCCGAAAGGGGTTCTGGTCTGGCCGATGGTTGGTGGAGACATTTTGACTATATCTTGGACCTGCCCGGCCTCGCCCAAAATGGCGCCGGTATAAATGGGACTCGTAACTCTTTGCCCGCAAATGTATATCTAGAAAATGTTATTGTAAGTGGCCCTGTCGTATTTTAATTACAAAATGTACGTCCACCGATTCCGCAACTGTTAGACACCTTTGTTCTTGTCACCTAATGGCCCGCTCGTTACGTTCTTCTACAGTGTAAATGTCTCCTCATCATATACGATTTGAGTTTGCTCCGTGGCCGGCCCACGTGGTTATAGGCCCGTATTTGTATACTGACATTTTCACAATAAAGGTTTTTAAAACAAAACACGGTAGTAGTATTTTCATTTGTAAAGTTTTTACTTTTAGTGACTGTTTTCGAATCAGTAAAAGGCAAGTGAAATAAAGCAGTCCAATTACATGACGGATAAAAGGTATAATATGTAGGAACGCAGTAAAGATAAATGGTCAAGGGCAGTTGTGTTTTTCATGTCTGCAACATAAAGTGATCGATAAGAATCTGATAATCAGGCGTATCGGCGACTAAGACAGCAGGCCGAATCTCTTTTACTCAACGGCTCCGTCATGGAAGGAAGAAACGCCCTTTTTCTCGAAAAAGGAATATATTTTACTTGCAAGACAGTTGTAAATTTTCCGGGAAAGTACATTAGCCTGGAATATTATAACATATGTTTGAAAAAAAAATATTGTTCGAAAATAATAAAAACCGTAATTTTTAGGTCATAAGACCAAGCTTTTCATCATTAAATTAACAAAAGTAAAATGAACCAATGAAAAGTTTTATTAACAAGTCACATGACCTGTTATGCTTACGTTACGCGCTGCGCGCCGCGCCTCGGATCACTTCCGGGTGCGCTAACGCGGCGTGTCATAAAACGCATTACGCGACAACGTAGGTCAAGAATATAGTCTAAATGTCTCCACCAACCAGCGTTCAGAAC
The DNA here is from genome assembly GCF_964263255.1 of Lissotriton vulgaris. NCBI lineage: Eukaryota > Metazoa > Chordata > Amphibia > Caudata > Salamandridae > Lissotriton > Lissotriton vulgaris. The sequence continues at coordinate 1,079,987,783 of NC_141691.1, read as the reverse complement.
ACAACCCCTTTCAGCAGTCCAAAAAGTTCTGTTAAATGACAACAGAGGGGACAGGCAACAAGAACCATCAGTCAAAGAGGGGAGGGCAAGTTCTTCTCTTCCGGGTCATGTTGGGGCGCTACCGGAACTGATCGAATTGGTAGTCTACAGTGTTTCTGGATGTTTCAGACTAAAGCTGGCGTCAGCATGAGACCACTACCATCTCGTAGCTCCGTCGTGGCCATTCCACGAGCAATCATGGCAGCCGCTCCCCACCAGAAGCCTGCGGGAGTCGGAGGCCCCCAAGACTTTTGTAGAATCTTCACGGCTGAGGGGACGCTTTTCGAGAATGGGACCCAAGCCCTAGCAGACAAGCGTCCGAGTTCCAAGGTGTCCCAGGGCCATTTTAGTGGACCAGGCCCAAAACCGAAGAGCCGGCCGCCATTTTGAGAGTCCTGTGGCAGCCGCCTATCGCTGCACCGCAAGAGCGGGCGCATCTCAAGTACATGGTGAGCGAGACGCTGTAGTCGCAAGAGCGGGCGGAAAACAGCTGAATGGCGGAAGAGGCACAGTGTAGCAAAAGCGGGCGGAATGGCAACTAAAACGATAAAGGGGCGCCCCACTACAGCTTGTCTTCAGGTCAAACGGATTGTGGGACAAGGTCCAGAATTGAAGAGTCATCAAAAGGCAAAAAGTACCGCCGGACCCCGGGAGCCGGCCGCCTATGTCGGGGGCGATCTCAGGCTACACCAGTGCTATAAGACTTGGGGAGGGTGTCGGAGCCAAGCGTCTTCTCCGAGTCCATGGCCATCACAGCGTCCCTCAGGGGCCTCTGTCAAGCTGTTTAGGAAGGTAACATATTACATTGTTTTCTAATGCAGTCAGGTCCACAAACGACACTCACTTACTTTGAGAATAGTGAAGCTGCAGTAGGTGGAAATAAGCTTCAGACAGTGTTACAAGCGCTGCTCAGAACTCTTAACTATGGCACCCAACATCTAGAACTTATGCTATTTGAGAATGGTAGTGACATCGAAGCATCTCAGGGACCAAAACCATTAACGTACTTTCACGTATGAAAATCTTACTTGGGGAGGGGGCAGGAGCGAAGCGCCCCCTCCCAGTCAGCGCCACCACACCGTATGTTGAAAATCTGAAGCCATCGTTCTACAAAGTCAACCAAACTTGGATTGAAAAATCTAGAAAAATGTACAAACTGAAAACCAGTTTTGGTCTGCATAGCATCAGTAGCAACGCTTGACTCAGCTTTGTGTCAAGCCGCCATTTTGATTCAACAAAGCACAGGCATTGAAAAAGGCTGAAATTCAGAACTCTAAACTATGGCACCCAACATCCAGGAGCTTGCTATCCGGATCTTGGAGCCTTGTGCTGTTTTCGATCTATTCACACATCGGTCCACTACTGACATCATCTTATAAACCAACGTTATGTAAATAGTTTTTTAATAAAATGTTTTACCCTGTTTCTTTGCTGGTGTGTTGTCTATATTTTTAATATTTGCATAGGGTTTGTCATTATTTTGTGCGGGATGGGTGATGGAGCCGAGCTGTCTTGCAGCCCTCATGGTGTGGAGCTCAGTTCATCTCACTATTTTCGTATTTCTCAAGAAGGGTTGTTCCTAATATTTCTATTTTAGCGAGGTCAAAAAGAGATCCAATTAGTGGCCTACTGATTTTGCTCGATTACTTTTATTTTTTTTACACGATTTTTCACTATCTGCAAAGACTAAACAGAGTATTGCGACTTTGTGCTTGTTTGTAAATAGAGAATGATCCAAAGAGAACCAATTCTAAAACAGTAAATGCTTGGACAACAATCAATCAAATGGAGAGACAAGGAGGTACGACGGATTACAACGGAGGGGAGGGCGGGGGCAGCGTTCAAAGCACATCAGCGTGCATAAATACGAAAATGTTTTTATCTATCACGTACTTGACATTTTAAAGCTTTTCATATTTGCTATTAAAAAAACAATGAAATTCACAGAAAAAACCATAGGTTATAGTGGATATATAGTTAGGAATTTGCATTTACAAAACCTTGAAAATTCAATGAAAAAACCATAGGTTATAGGCCATATATAGTTAGGAATTAGCATTTACAAAACCTTATTTTACTCGCATAAAACCATTGAAATTCCATATATAGTTAGCTAACTATAAGCGCTAACTATATATCGCGCACCCGCAATCCACTGCTGATGATGTCACATATTACATCATTCATGACATGGTCAGTGACATCACTGATGACATCACTGATGACATCTCAAATGACATCACTGATGACAACTCAAATGATATCAATGATGACATCTCAAATGACATCACTGATGACAACTCAAATGACATCACTGATGACATCTCATTTGTCATCACTGATCACATCACTCATGTGATAATACAATGAACCTCTTCAGACTCTAATATAACCTTACATACACTCAGTATAAACAGACACTCACAGACTGTCACTCATCCATGGAGTTACTCACACACCTAGTCAGTCATGCAAAGAATCAATCACACCTCCATTTCCTCAACTATACAGTTATACACATCTTACTTATTCAAACATATAATAACACATATTTACTCTCTTATATAATCCCTGATACAAGCTCACAGTGATCGATACAGCCACTCACACATTCACTGGCTCTTATGTTCAGTTATTTATATATCTCAACTCTCACATGTATTGTGTTTTACATACGTACTTACTTGCACATGTAGCAATGAGAAATCCATTCACTCACCAACACACCCATGCACAGTCAACCGCCCATATAGCTGTTTCCACGTGCACTTTTGAAACCATACATCTAGTGAATCAACTGCTCACACATCTATGCACAGAGTCACGCACCTCCCAGCCACCCACACACACACTCAGCCTCCCATTCAAATATTTGGGCAACCAATCAATAACCCATATGGCCACTCTTATAGCTACTGATCAACACATGCAGCAGCTTACACAACAACAAACATACTGATGCACGAATTAAGACAGTTTACTCACTAACCCATGTACTCAGTGAGACACATTTAATCACTCACTCATACAGTCAGTCATGCACCTACTAAATTCTTCATCCAGACACTTATACATCCACTCATTCTTCAATATGTGAAACATATTTAAACTTTACAGACACATACAATCACTGGATGTTGTGATCAGTGATGTCATCAGTGATGTCACTGACCATGTCATGAATGATGTAATATGTGACATCATCAGCAGTGGATTGCGGGTGCGCGATATATAGTTAGCGCTTATAGTTAGCTAACTATATATGGAATTTCAATGGTTTTATGCGAGTAAAATAAGGTTTTGTAAATGCTAATTCCTAACTATATATGGCCTATAACCTATGGTTTTTTCATTGAATATATATATATATATATATATATATATATATATATATGTATATATATATATATATATATATATTACCTACTGGCGGTCGCCAGTAGGTAGTTATAGTTAGGATTTTTTTCAATGTTAAATCTCAAAATTCTATTTGGAATAACTTTGGCGCCGGTTGACGAATCTGACTGAAAATTTCCTCAAAATGGCCTCGCTGAGCTCCGGTCCTTCCCTGAAAGTTTGGGGGGGATTCGTCAAGCGGGGTCCGAGATAAAAGGGGGTCCCAAAACGCGTTTTCCCCATGTTAATTTCCATAGGGCGGTCGATTTCACTTTTAGCCCGAACGGCTGAATGGATTTACACCAAACTTGGCAAAATTGTAGGGACTGGTAGCCCGATGTGCCTTTGCTACGTCTCAAGATATGTGCTCCAGTGAATTTTGAGTAATTTAGGTTAAAAAAAATATATATATCTATATGCGCGCTCCGGTGCGCGCACCGGGGAGCGCACCGGGCGCGTCACGCGACTTGCGCACGGAAAGCTGATTGGCTCTCGGGTGTCTGTTTACATTCTAAACAGTCTGGAGCGGCCGCCATCTTGTGTCTCGGTAAAATCGAGACACAAGAGGTGGCAAAAACAAAGGGGGGAATTGACCATAAGGGGGCAGGGTAGACCCCCCCCTGACCCCCTAGGTTTGATGTGGGGGCCATTAAAGGGCCCCGCGGGGTCTCAAATTTTTTTTTCGATTTTCGCGGGGGGAGCGCCCGGTGCCCGCACCGGGGAGCGCTCCTGGGAGCGTACTATGGGGGAAAAAAAATCACTTTTAAAAATTGTATGTTTATTAATTGTTCTTTTTGTTGTTTTTTTTTTATTTAAGTACCAACATGTAGGTATCAATGCAGAGTCTATAATTTAATATACACCGTTTCCTTTGTAGATATCTCTCATGTTGTTACAGAAGTTATTGTGGTATATGGAATTCATAGCGTAGTCTGTCAGGAAAGCAGAAACAACATTGAGGCAGGAGATGATAAAGAGATGTTAAATACACATTGGAGATAATATAGTGGGAGAAAGGAAGTAACTATGAGCAAACTTTCTATGTAACACCAAAAAGTTGCACAGTATACTATAAGTATTACTTTATATTTTAAACATTTTTGATCTACTTGATAAAAATGAATAATGGCTCGAACAATTTTTGATTATTAAATATAAATGTATTCTTCTGATTCTTTTTCATAATTTAATAAAACTTCTAATAATATATTGTCTGGTATCTCCTCATTTACATTCTGTGTTTCCATTGATTCCACACACTCAAGTAATTCAAGGTCCAGAGACTCATCCATAAAGTCAATGTTATCATTTTCAGCATTTTTTCCATCATGGTTGTTGTCCAAAACAATTTCAAAAGAAATATTCTTTTCTCCCTCCATTTTGTTGCTGTAAATTGCATAAAAAATAATTATATCAGTAGAGATAGGGCACTGTTGGGTTTAAGTTCAGACATGTAGTTTGGATTTTTTAACAGTGAAGTTATCTTTGGGCAGTGTATGGTATCAGGCTGGAATTTGAAATATAACAAAGAGTATGTGATGAAGCCTAAGTAAATTTATAATAATACAAGGGAAGCCTAACTCAATCCATAACTATAACAGAGAAGCCTATCTCAATCTATAACTATTACAGAGGGATAGTATATAACTAACAGAATATTTTTTCTCAAATTAACTTAAAGTGCACAACATACTTCACTTTCCAAAATAACAACTTACCTTTGAGAAAGCAGTTGAAGTTGTCAGTGTTATTTCTTTTCAAATGTACTTCAGCCCGCAGTAGTCAAAATGGCTGTGTTTCCTTCTCTTTTTTTTTATTTATTCATGTACATAACCAATCAAATGCCAGGAAATCGTAGAAAATGAAAGAAACTTTTTAATTGGTTGTAAATTCTAACACTTCATATGTGTTTTGGTCATGTAATTTACCTCAGGATATTTAGACAGGCCTGTAGCCTAAATGTCTCAATGGAATTCCACCAAATTTGGGCAAATGGTAGGGACTGCTAAGTAGTAGGGCCTATTCTATATTTGATGAAAGTGTCTCCAGTGGTTTTTCTGTAAATTACTTTCCCACCTTTTTTTATGGAGCGCTTACCGGTGCGCGCTCCGGTACGCGCACCGGCAGCGTAACGGGAGTCCTCCATTTTGTGTTTCGGTACAATCGAGACACAAGATGGAGGGCAAACAATGTTCGGAATGGGTAGAAGGGGGCACGGTAGACACTTCCTGACCCTCTAGGTTTTCTGAGGGGGGGGTTTAGGAGGCTCATAAAGGCTAAAAAAAAAAAAAATCTTGAATTTTCCGCGGGGGAAGCGCGGGAAGCGTACTTTGGTGCAAAATAGTGAAAAAAGTTAGAAAAAGATAAACATTTTGAATGATCAGAGGTAGGGTAGCTCTGAAAAGAGTTTTTGGGTTCTGTGATTGATTTAGGTACCTACAAGTAGGTTCCAATGCACAGTCTTAAATTCAGTAGGAACATTCTATTTCTCTCATCTGAGAAGTGCACACCATCTCCTCTGTAGATGTCTTGCATGTTGTAACGCAAGTTATTATTGTATATTGAACCCATTCCACAGTCTCCCATGTAAGCAGAAACAGATTTATTCACATGTTTCCGTGCTTTCTCAAATTGTGGACAAAATTGGTTGGACCAGTTCCATTCCTGTCTTTGGCATATATTGGAATATACCAAGGCAGTTTGTGGAAAAAGTGTCATCAATTGATCAAAGGTGTCCTTTAAAAGCATTTCCAGACCAACCCCAGTCATAGTGCCCAAATCATTTCCACCACAGTGCACTATTAAGAGGTCAGGGTTTGGCAGATGCAAAAAGGTTTTCACCAATGGTATCAATTGCTGACATCTCAATCCTCTCTGGCCAATCCACTTGATTTCCAGATTTGAAAAATCAAGGTTGTGATAATTTCTGCTTGCTGCATACCTTTGAGCCCAGTGGATGTAGCTATGTCCAATAATCCATACAGAATACATGATGTGAGAAGGTTCTGGTGCAGTCAGACGAAGTGTGGGAATGAAATGGAAGTTGGAACAGTAGGAGTTTACAAAAAAATAATTGTGGAGTTTCTCTGCTCTTGAATCACAAGCAATGATTGGTGGATTCATATAGTTGAAAACTGAAAGTTAGGGTGCATGGTTGTGTTGTGTGAAAGAAGCAATTTGAATGGTTAAGAAAAAGTCACTAAAAGCAATAATGCCCTGGATAAGCTGGTGTATTGAGAGGTCAAACATCCTTGCTGACTTAATTTGCAACATTGTAGAATAAACTTTTGAACCTGAGAGTTCAGTTAGGAGGGAGTTGCTATGGTAACAGATAGAAAGATCTGAGAGGGGGAAGGGTGTTGGTTTGAAAATAGTGAGGGAAGACTTTTGATTGGTTGAAATAAGGCATATGTGTGCAAAGTTAGAGATTTTCTATGCCAGTCTTGGTTTCAGTGTATTGAGTGAACACCTTTTGCTCTGCTAAAGAAAAATTGGTGTGTGTGTCTGACACTGTTTTCAATCTCCCAAAACATTTGTAAAGGTAAGTAATGATTTATTTAATTTAGATAGAGACTTGCTTGCTCTATGGAGAATATTTGGAAGCAGATAGTTAAGTTTCAATAGTGAAATTGAATGCCTGTACATAGGTTCTGCGCAGTGTTTCTTAAATGTTATTCAAAAAACGATTTTGGGTGCAAATCAATGGTATTTTCATTTGGCCCTTATTTATGATTGCCTTGTGCAGCCGGTGCATCACTTTAAACATGGGAAATAAATGACGCTCTTGTGGCGCAAGGCCTTCATAAATAAGGCCTTGAATTTCTTTGCTCTTGGTTTGTGTTCTGCTTTTTGATAATGCTTGATATCAACATTTGCAAGGTAGGGGATTTGTATTTTGGGAAACAGTGACGTTTCAAAAGTGATATTGAGTGCTTATACATAGGTTCTGTGCAGTGTTTTTTAAATGTTATTCAAAAAACGATTTTGGGTGCAAATGAATGGTATTTTCATTTGGCCCTTATTTATGATTGCCTTGTGCAGCTGGTGCATCACTTTAAACATGGGAAATAAGTGACGCTCTTGTGGCGCAAGGCCTTCATAAATAAGGCCCTGAGTTTGTTGGCTGTTGATTTGTTTTTTGCTTTTTGATAATACTTATTATGAACATTTGCAAGATAGTGGATTTGTATTTTGGGACACAGTGATGTTTCAAAAGTGATATTGAGTGGTTGTACATAGGTTCTGCGCAGTGTTTCTTAAATGTTATTCAAAAAACGATTTTGGGTGCAATTCATTGGTATTTTCATTTGGCCCTTATTTATGATTGCCTTGTGCAGCCGGTGCATCACTTTAAACATGGGTAATAAGTGACGCACTGGTGGCGCAAGGCCTTCATAAATAAGGCCCTGAGTTTATTTGCTGTTGGTTTGTTTTTGGCTTTTTGATAATGCTTGATATCAACATTTGCAAGATAGAGGATTTGTATTTTGGGAAACAGTGATGTTTTAAAAGTGAAATTATGTGCTTGTACATAGGTTCTGCGCAGTGTTTCTAAAATGTTATTCAAAAAACGATTTTGGGGGCAAATCAATGGTATTTTCATTTGGCCCTTATTTATGATTGCCTTGTGCAGCCGGTGCATCACTTTATACATGGGAAATAAGTGACGCTCTTCTGGCGCAAGGCCTTCATAAATAAGGCCTTGAGTTTCTTTGCTCTTGGTTTGTGTTCTGCTTTTTGATAAGGCTTGATATCAACATTTGCAAGGTAGAGGATTTGTATTTTGGGAAACAGTGACGTTTCAAAAGTGATATTGAGTGCTTATACATAGGTTCTGGGCAGTGTTTTTTAAATGTTATTCAAAAAACGATTTTGGGTGCAAATGAATGGTATTTTCATTTGGCCCTTATTTATGATTGCATTGTGCAACCGGTGCATCACTTTATACATGGGAAATAAGTGACGCTCTTCTGGCGCAAGGTCTTCATAAATAAGGCTTTGAGTTTCTTTGCTCTTGGTTTGTGTTCTGCTTTTTGATAATGCTTGATATCAACATTTGCAAGGTAGAGGATTTGTATTTTGGGAAACAGTGATGTTTCAAAAGTGAAATTCTGTGCTTGTACATAGGTTCTGCCCTGTGTTTTTTAAATGTTAATTAAAAAACGATTTTGGGGGCAAATCAATGGAATTTATATTTGGCTGTTATTTATGATTGTCTTGTGGCGCCAGTATGTCACTTTTAACATGGGAAATAAATGACGCTCTTCTGGCGCAAGGCCTTCATAAATAAGGCCTTGAGTTTCTTTGCTCTTGGTTTGTGTTCTGCTTTTTGATGCTTGATATCAACATTTGCAAGGTAGAGGATTTGTATTTTGGGAAACAGTGACGTTTCAAAAGTGATATTGAGTGCTTATACATAGGTTCTGTGCAGTGTTTTTTAAAATGTTATTCAAAAAACGATTGTGGGGGCAAATCAATGGTATTTTCATTTGGCCCTTATTTATGATTGCCTTGTGCAACCGGTGCATCACTTTATACATGGGAAATAAGTGACGCTCTTCTGGCGCAAGGTCTTCATAAATAAGGCCTTGAGTTTCTTTGCTCTTGGTTTGTGTTCTGCTTTTTGATAATGCTTGATATCAACATTTGCAAGGTAGAGGATTTGTATTTTGGGAAACAGTGATGTTTCAAAAGTGAAATTGTGTGCTTGTACAGAGGTTCTGCCCTGTGTTTTTTAAATGTTATTCAAAAAACGATTTTTGGTGCCAATCAATTGTATTTATATTTGGGTCTTATTTATGATTGTCTTGTGGCGCCGGTATGTCACTTTTAACATGGGTTGCACTGGTGGTGCAAGGCCTTCATAAATAAAGCCCCTCACCAACGACCCCGCCACCGCCAGAGCCAACCTTCACGAAGGGATGAAAGAGGTAGCCGAATGGATGAAGAACAGCCGCCTGAAACTGAACTCGGACAAGACGGAAGTCCTCATCCTGGGATCCTCACCCTCCGCCTGGGACGACTCCTGGTGGCCCCCGCCCTAGGCAGCGCACCCAAACCAACAGACCACGCACGCAACCTGGGCTTCATCCTGGACTCCTCGCTCTCCATGGCCAGACAAGTCAACGCCGTCTCCTCGTCATGCTTCAACATCCTGCGCATGCTTCGTAAGATCTTCCGGTGGATCCCCACCGAGACCAGGAAGACCACACTACGACTCTCCTCTGGACTGACCACAGCTGCGTTCACTTTACCTACAACAAGCCCAAACCCAACAACCACCCCCAACCAACTCTGCAAAGAAACTGGAACAAAATCACCATCGACCAGATCTCCTCATCGCTTCTTCTAAACCCCCCAGCCCACTCCTCAAACCCCGACCAAGCCGCCACCAACCTCACCCTATGGTTATCCAACAGCGCCGACATCCTAGCACCACTGAAAAAACGACAAAGCAAACTTGGCAGCAAGAAGGCCTCATGGTTCAACGATGATCTTAAGAAATCCAAGAAACTCTGCCGCTCCCTTGAGAAGGCCTGGAAAAAAGACCCAACCACCAGCACCAAGGACGCCTTCAAAAACGCCACCCGCATACACCACCAACTGATCCGAAAGGCCAAGAAAAACGCCTTCAAGGACCGACTAGATAACAACGCCCACAACAGCAAGGAACTTTTCAACATAGTCAAGGAATTTACCAATCCCTCGGCCAACTCTAACGACATCACCCCCTCTCAAGCCCTCTGCGACTCCCTAGCCTCATTCTTCCACAACAAAATTGCAGACATCCACAACAGCTTCGACAACCAACCCGGAGACCAAACCACCCAACCATCTGCTGGACCTTCTCCCCCCTCGAACATCCTTAATGACTGGAACCCAATCTCCACTGAGGACACCATCCGCCTGATGAACTCCATCCACTCAGGATCCCCCACAGACCCATGCCCTCACCACATCTTCAACAAAGCAGACTCCATCATAGCACCGCACCTCCGAGACGTCATCAACTGCTCCTTCAAATCCGCCACCTTCCCGGAAAGCTGGAAACACGCTGAACTCAGCGCCCTTCTGAAAAAAACCACAGCGGACCCTACCGAACTCAAAAATTACCGCCCCATCTCGCTCCTTCCATTCCCGGCCAAAGTCATCGAGAAAGCTGTCAACAACCAGCTTGCCGCCTTCCTCAAAGCCAACAAATCCCTCGACTCCTCACAGTCCGGCTTCCGAGCAAAACACAGCACTGAGACCGCCCTCATCGCAGCAACAGACGACATTCGAACTCTACTGGACAATGGAGACACAGTCGCCCTCATCCTCCTCGACCTCTCCGCAGCCTTCGACACAGTCTGCCATAGCACCCTTCTACAGCGCCTCAGAAACATCGGAATCCAAGGAAAAGCACTAGATTGGATCACCTCGTTCCTCACCGGAAGAACCCAGAGAGTCCGCCTTCCACCATTCAAGTCAGAGGCCACTGAAGTCATCTGCGGCGTACCACAAGGATCTTCACTCAGCCCCACCCTTTTCAACGTATACATGAGCCCCCTCGCGGCCATCGCCCGCCAACACAACCTCAACATCATCTCCTACGCGGATGACACTCAACTGATTCTATCACTCACCAATGACCCTAGCACCGCCAAAACTAACCTACACGAAGGAATGAAAGAAGTAGCCGAATGGATGAAACACAACCGTCTGAAACTGAACTCAGATAAAACAGAAGTCCTCATCTTAGGTACCTCCCCCTCCGCATGGGACGACTCTTGGTGGCCAGAAGCCCTTGGAAAAGCACCCATCCCGACAGACCACGCACGGAACCTGGGCGTCATCCTGGATTCCTCACTTTCAATGAACAGACAAGTCAACGCCGTCTCCTCATCCTGCTTCAACATTCTTCGCATGCTCAAAAAAACATTTAGTTGGATCCCCACCGAAACTAGGAAAACGGTCACCCACGCTCTGGTCACGAGCCGACTGGACTATGGAAACACCCTCTACGCCGGGACTACCGCTAAACTCCAGAAAAAACTCCAACGAATCCAAAACGCCTCAGCCAGGCTCATATTAGACATCCCGCGTAAAGAACATATCTCTGGTCACCTGAAAAACCTCCACTGGCTTCCCATCAATAAGAGGATCACTTTCCGGCTCCTAACCCACGCACACAAAGCACTCTACGAAATCGGACCAGAATGCCTCAACACACGACTGTCCTTCTACACCCCCTCCCGCCAGCTTCGATCTTCCAACCAAGCCCTTGCCACTGTACCTCGCATCAACAAAACCACCATGGGAGGTAGATCCTTCTCCTACCTGGCAGCTAAAACCTGGAACTCACTTCCCACTTACCTTCGCCTTACCCAGAACCACCTAGCATTCAGAAAGCAACTTAAAACGTGGATATTTGACAAGTAATTCCCCACCCCTCCTTAAGCGCCTTGAGACCCTCTGGGTATGTAGTGCGCTATATAAATTATCTGACTTGACTTGACTTGACTTGGTCACCCAGGCCCTCGTCACCAGCTGTCTGGACTACGGCAACTCCCTCTACGCCGGAACCACTGCCAAACTCCAGAAGAGACTCCAGCGGATCCAGAACGCCTCAGCATGACTCATCCTGGACATCCCCCGTCGCAGCCACATCTCCGGACACCTGAGAGACCTGCACTGGCTCCCGGTCAACAAAAGAATCACCTTCCGACTCCTCACCCACGCACACAAAGCCCTACACAACCAAGGCCCAGGATACCTCAACAGCCGCCTCAACTTCTACGCTCCCAAACGCCAGCTTCGATCGACCGGCCACGCCCTCGCCGCCGTCCCCCGCATCCGAAGAGCCACCACAGGGGGACGATCCTTCTCCTACCTCGCCGCCAAGACATGGAACTCCCTCCCGACCCACCTCCGCCTGACCCAGGACCACCTCGCCTTCAGGAAGCAACTCAAGACCTGGCTGTTCGAGCAGTAGCGGACCCCTCTCCCCTAGCGCCTTGAGACCCTCTGGGTGAGTAGTGCGCTATATAAATGCTTTGATTGATTGATTGATTGAGTTTCTTTGCTCTTGGTTTGTGCCCTGCTATTTGATAATGCTTGATATCAACATTTGCAAGGTAGAGGATTTGTATTTTGGGAAACAGTGATGTTTCAAAAGTGAAATTCTGTGCTTGTACATAGGTTCTGCCCTGTGTTTTTTAGGTTTAAAGCATTTTTATTAAGACAAAAGAAACATGGGGTAGGGGAATAGGAGGTTAAGGTTACATACAGTATAGTGAGAAAGAAGCGTATCTCAGGAGCATTGGCCAAAAGTAGGTCGGTGGTCCAGAAGGAACATACAACAAATGTAAGGCAATTAGGCAGTTTGTGTAACCCTCTCATGCACCCCAACACCCCACCCAAAGCCGAGCGCGAATAGCCATCAGCGATCCATCGAGGCACAACCCAGTCCCTCCGAGCCCCCACCCCCAATAAAGGAAAAAGAAAGGAAACAACACCCCAACTCCCCCGTCCAATGGCCCTGTATTAGGATAACCAGCCCCAAACAGCCCACACCACATCCCCTAAGATCTTATCCTCTGTGCATTCTAATCCACCGGGGTCGCCGGTGGCGTCAGCCTAAGAAGTCGAAGGTACCTCGGGCAGGTGAGTTCCCGGAATTCCGTGGACAGTAGTGCTAGGAAGGGTTGCCATAGCTCCTCAAATTGATCCACATCCCCAGCCACTGTAAGCGACATCTTCTCCATACCCAACACCTGCCAGAGTCTATGCAACCAACCAGTAATGGAGGGGACAGTGGCGGTGCGCCAGTGGACAAGAATATTCTGGATCGCTGAGCCTAGCGCAATAGCAATCTGTCTACCCCTGCGGGACTTCAACGGGTACATTAGATCGTTGGGAAGGCCTAACAAAACATACGCTGGGAAGCGCGGCAGCTCAATCTCAAAGTGCCTATCTACCTCATCCAAGACCTCCTTCCAGTAAGCAGTCAGCACCGGGCAAGCCCAAAGAATGTGTGAGAGGGTACCCTCCTGTCTGCAACCCCGCCAGCACCCCTTGTCAGTGTGTTTATGCATTTCATATAGCCTCTCCGGGGTGTAATACCAATAAGTAGACACCTTAGTGAAGGTCTCCGTAAGTCCAGTGTGGTATGCAGAGTGCCTCGCCCGATATGCAATTTTGTCCCACTCCTTATGGCTAAGTGTCCTACCCAATTCTCTGTGCCAGCGCTCCCTCCCCGGGTTATGATAGTGGAACGTCGGGGGTTGAAGGAATTTATACAAATCGGTAATTAGCTTGGCGTCCGAGGTCCGGGTCACCAACCACCGCTCATATGGTGTGATTTGGCGAGCTGCGGTGTCGCGCACCTGGGGTTGGAGAGCCCAGTGTCGGACCTGCATATAGCGCAGTCTGTCCATCTCCGTCAGGCCGAATTCCTGTCGAAGTTGTTGGAAAGGAATCACGCCCTCCGGCCCGTAGATCTGGAAAAGCGCCCTACAGCCCGCGCTCACCCAATGCTACAGCCCGCGCTCACCCAATGGGAAAAGGCTCCCGGCTCCAGGCCTGGGGCAAAGTCCGGGTTACCCACTATGGGCGTGAACGGCGAGGGGAAGGTGGTCAGTTCACGAGCCTCGCAAACCGCATCCCACACCCGCAGGGGGACCCGCGTAACAAAAGAGGCGTAGAGATTAGCAGGGCGATGCGCGCGGCGCAAGAACGGAACCTCCTGGAGGGTGCGGCCCGCCACCGCCTGGTCTTGAAAAAGCCAGTGTTTGTCGGATTCCCACCTGCTCCACTCCACCAAGTATCGCAGTTGCGCCGCCTGAAAGCATTTCCGGAGGTCCGGGATACCAAGACCCCTCACCTCCGGAGCAAGCGTGGAGAGGACCCTCTTCATCCGCGGCTTGCGGCCTTGCCAAACGAAGCGGGAGATGTCAGCTTGCGTTTGCTGTATCCAACCCACAGGGGGTTGGAGAGGTAGAGCGCGAAAGAGGTACAGAATCTGGGGCAGCACCGTCATCTTAACCGCAGCGATACGACCTAGCCACGACAGCAGGCCCTTGCTCCAGCGGCCAAGTTCCTCCTTGATCTTCCTGCTGAGGGAAGTGTAATTGGCTGTCACCATCTCAGGCAGTGTGGGCGCCAGCAGGATCCCCAGGTAAGGCACCGTAGACGAGGACCACTGCATGGGAAAAAGACGCTGAAGGTCCCTCCTGGTGTCCGCGGCCAGTGGCACATCCAACGCCACCGACTTGCTCATATTCATTTTGAAGCCGGCCACACGCGCAAAGGCGTCCAGTTCCTGGACGCAAGCAGGGAGTGACCTCTTGGGGTCGTCTAGGGTCAGCAGGACATCGTCCGCGTAAAGGCTGACTGTGTGGACATATTGGCCCATCTTAACCCCAATGGCGTCAGGGTTATTGCGAATCCTCTGAGCAAACGGCTCCATGTAGAGGGCGAACAAAAGCGGCGAGAGGGGACAACCTTGTCTCGTACCGCGTTCGATGGCAAAACTACCGGAGCTACACCCATTGACCCGCACCGACGCCGATGGACTTTTATAACAGTTGAAGACCATGGTGCAGAACTTCTCGCCGATACCCAGTTTCCCGAGAACCAGCTCAAGGTACGGCCAATGAACTCTGTCGAAGGCCTTCTCCGCATCAACTGATAGCAACATCCGCTCCCCCGGGATACGCGAGGCCTTTTCTAGTACATGCGTCACTCTCTTGGTGTTGTCTACCGTCTGCCTACCGGGCACAAAGCCAGCCTGGTCTGCCTCCACCAGTCCCGGTAGGTGTAGACCAAGCCTGGATGCTAGAATCCCTGTATATAGCTTGAGGTCAACATTTAAGAGTGAGATGGGCCTGTACGAACCACACAAGGCCCGGTCCTTCCCGGGTTTCGGGATGACTGACACCGTAGCGTTAAGGAGGTCCGGTGGGATAGCGCCAGGCTCGGAGAAGGAGTTAAACAGTTGAGCCAGGATTGGGGCCACAGCGGTGCAGAAGGTCTTATAAAACAAAGCTGTGTAGCCATCCGGGCCCGGGGCTTTACCGTGCTTCAGTCGCGCTATAGCGGAGATGACTTCCTCAACATGGATGTCCCTCTCTAGATGGTCCGCCTGGGCGGAATCCAGCACCGGGAGGGCCACTGACTCCAAATAGTCCTCGGCGTCTCGCGGCGAGGAGGGCTCCCCAGCATACAGTGCTTCGTAGAAGCTGCGAAAGGATTCCGCCACCTCCGCGTCACCAGAAACAATAACCCCGTCTGTACCTACCAGTTCCTTCACGACATTACGCTGCTGTGCAACCCGGAGCCGATGGGCCAGGAGCTTACCACACTTGTCCCCCCCTGAGTAAAAGGCATGCTTCAGGCGCAAAGCGGCATACTCCGCCCTATCAAGATCCAGTGCTGATAGGAGCTTCCTCGCTGCTTTCAATTGCCTCCAAACTCTCGGAGCCCCTGTGCGGCGATGAACCTGCTCAAGCTCCCTGACCTGCGCAGTCAGTTTGTCCCTCTTACGCTGCCGTTCCTTATTTTCGGCTGAGGAGATGGAAATAAATTCCCCTCGGAGGACCGCTTTCAAAGCTGCCCACTGCGTTGCTTGAGACGTGTCGGAGTTGCCGTTGTGAATCAAATAATCCTGAATGACCTCCCCTATGCGTTTCACAACAGACTTCTTATGTAAAAGAGTATCGCGAAGACGCCACGTCCTTCGAGAGGGAGAGGCCCCCGGCCACTTGAAAACGCCGGAAACTGGCGCATGGTCGGACAGGGACAGGACCCCGATGTCCGCCGCCGTGGCGACAGTGTGCAGCGGTCCACTCACCAGGAGGTAATCCAGCCGTGAGTAAGTGCGGTACGCATGGGAGAAGTAGGAATAGTCCCTATCAGTGGGGTGCATAGAGCGCCAGAGGTCGTGCAAATCCATCTCCACAATCCGATCCTTCACCGCGCGGGGAAGTTCCCCCGTCTGCGGGGAGCGTTGCGCCGACCTGTCCATAGCAGAGTCGAAAACGATGTTAAGGTCCCCCCCCAGGATAACATGGCGATCGGGCGAGGCAGTGACGTCCACCAACACTGAATCTAAGAAACGATCCTGGTGATCATTCGGGCTATAAACGGAGCCAACCGTAAAAGCTATTCCCCCTAGTCGCATGCGATATGCAAGGAGCCTCCCCTTTTGCTCGGCATATTTATACAGAACCTCGCCTCTAAAGGGGCTAGCTAAAAGAATGGCTACACCCGCAGTCTTGGTCGCCGCTGAGGAGAAGAACTGAGTGGGGAACTTGGCAGAGCGCAGCCTATGGCAATCCCTGGGCAGCAAATGGGTCTCCTGCAGGAGGCATATATCCGCCTGCGTCCCCTCCAGCAGTGATAGGATCGCCCTACGCTTCACAGGGTTATTCAGACCCTTAACATTAAGGGTCACTACCTTTAAGGACGGCATTCCTCCCGGGGAACAGAAGCACTATGCAGCAGGCAAGGGATCAGCGGGCGGGGCGCATGGGGCAGGCGCGCGGGAAAGGCCAGGACAGGCCAAGCGTAGGCATGGACAACATCGGACGGGACCCCCCCAACAACAAAACAACCCTTACACCCTCCCAAAACACACTCACGGCAACTAGCCAAAAACAAAAACAAATGTAAACACCCCATTGTCTCAGTCAAGCCCAAAAACGGGCAAGTCCGTAGAAAACAGCAAAGTGGACGTTCAGCCACTCACCTCCAATCGCCCCTCCCCGACCCCCGGCCCCAAACCCAGCATCGCAGAGGCTAAGAATCTCTCCCCCCGGAGTGAATTTAGGCCGTCATGGCCACGCCATTGGAGTCGGCCAAGTCCCTGGCCGCCGCCCTCAAAGCATCTGCCATGTCTGCCCTGATAGTAGGGGAATCAGGGCGACTTGCACTCGCTGGCGACTGTATCCTCGTCGACCTCCGTCGGCTCCGTCTCTCTGGGCGCCTCCACGACGGTGTAGCTCCGTCCTCCTCCGTGGCCGTGAGTCCCAGTACTCCGCAGATGTCTTGTAGGGAGCGCAGTTGGTGTAGCACCCCGTTCCACCTAAAGATCAGACAGAAAGGGTGTCCCCAGGAGTAGGGCGTCTCGTGTTCACGCAGAAAGTCAGTGGCAATCCTGAAGGACCTGCGCTTCTGCAGCGTGATGGCGGACAGGTCTTGGTAGAGCGCTACAGGCCGCTCCCTGAAAGTTAAAGGCTGCTTCTTTCGGGCCTCCGCCATGATGCGTTCTTTCAGCGGAAAGTCGGGCAAGAATGCCAAAATGTCCGGAGGGTGCGCCGATGACTGGCGCTGTCGACCCACCCTATGCGCTCTGTCAATGCGGACAGGGAAGTCTGCATCTTCCCCCAAGATCTCGCGGAACAGGTCCTGTAGATAGGCCACCAAATCGACCCCCTCGTCCGCGGATGGGACACCCCGCACCCGGATGTTGTTCCGCCTGGACCTGTTCTCAAGGTCCTCAGAGTGGACCTGGAGCTCGACACATTGCTCCCGGAGGCGGAGAATGTCCTGTTGAAGATGGACTATCTCTTCGTTTCGGCGCTGGCCCGCCGTCTCTACTGTTTCAACTCGCTCGCCAAGGCCCTCCACCTCCCTGCGTACTTCACGGACTTCACTGGCCACCTCTCTCTTCAACGTTTGAAAGTCTTCCTTGAGGGAGCTAAATAATTCCTCCATAAAGGACCTTGTGACCGGTGGCTCGCCTCCAGCCGCATCCGCCGAGGCCCGGGAGGAACCCGGCGACGGCTGTGTTCTGTCCCGCAGCTGCTGGGCCCTGCCAAGCATATCCGGCAGGGTGCGGTCCCCCTTCCTCGAGCCGCCTCTTCCAGTCATCGTGGTCGCTGCAGTGGACGAGGCCCAAGCCTGGCCGCTTCAAAGTTGCCTAGTCGCCCGTGGGCGCCAGATGTGGAGACCGCTCTGCAAGCAAGGGTGCTGCGTCACAAGCGACAAAATGGCGGTCCGGCCCGGGCACTACCAGTCGCGGCGCCCGGCCAGGGCGGCGACCGGGAGCCAAAGCAAGGGTCTCTCTTCAGCACGTCCCTCGGGAAGTTAGTCCAGTAGCGGAGGCGACAGCAAGCGCCCGCCAGCCAAAGGCATAGACGGAGGCCACCAACACCAGCTCTTCAGGGACAAGATGGCGGCAGGGCGGGGCCAGGTAGGGCGGCCTGGGCTGGCGACACCGCTGGCGACCCCCGGGACAGCGATCAAAGAGAGTCCGCAGCCAATGTCACACAGTTGCACCGAAGGGCCCAGGTGGGCCGATCCCAGTGTGGAGGCCTCCGGTCGTCGTTCACAGGTCCGGGACCTGCACAGCGCAGTGTGTCGCCGTCGCTAGTCGGAGGGCCAAGGCGCAAACTCAAATCCAAAGTCTTCCGTGTCACCAAGACACCGTCCGTAGGGCTCCGTTATCCTCTGGTACGCGGCGGGTCCGATCCCCTCCGGATCATCAGCTTTCAGCACCAGGCCCAGCCGAGGCGCCTGGACAGCACTGCAGTTCGCTCCGCCTCCCAGGCTCTCCTCCGTACTTCGATCTTTGACCAAACTTTCGAAGTGCTTCCTCCGAGGCGATGAGAGCCAAAGTGTTATCAATGTGCGCGCCAGGCACTCCGGCACACTCCTCTCGCTCGCTGAGCAGCAGCGGGGGGAGAGAAGCGCAGAAAAAGGGGCTCGAGCTGAGCCGGGCCGGAGGAGCTACGGGAGGAAGCGTCCGCTCACCCCGCCATCTTGGCCACGCCCCCTGCCCTGTGTTTTTTAAATGTTAATCAAAAAACGATTTTTGGTGCAAATCAATGGAATTTATATTTGGGTCTTATTTATGATTGTCTTGTGGCGTAGGTATGTCACTTTTAACATGGGAAGAAAGTGGCACACTGGTGGCGCAAGGCTTTCATAAATAAGGCCCTGAGTTTCTTTGCTCTTGGTTTGTGTTCTGCTTTTTGATAATGCTTGCTATCAACATTTTGTTGGGAAACAGTGAGATTTCAAAAGTGAAATTCAGTGCTTGTACATAGGTTCTGGGCAGTGTTTTTTAAATGTTATTCAAAAAACGATTTTGGGTGCAAATGAATGGTATTTTCATTTGGCCCTTATTTATGATTGCCTTGTGCAACCGGTGCATCACTTTATACATGGGAAATAAGTGACGCTCTTCTGGTGCAAGGTCTTCATAAATAAGGCTTTGAGTTTCTTTGCTCTTGGTTTGTGTTCTGCTTTTTGATAATGCTTGATATCAACATTTGCAAGGTAGAGGATTTGTATTTTGGGAAACAGTGATGTTTCAAAAGTGAAATTCTGTGCTTGTACATAGGTTCTGCCCTGTGTTTTTTAAATGTTAATCAAAAAATGATTTTGGGGGCAAATCAATGGAATTTATATTTGGCTGTTATTTATGATTGTCTTGTGGCGCCAGTGTGTCACTTTTAACATGGGAAATAAATGACGCTCTTCTGGCGCAAGGCGTTCATAAATAAGGCCTTGAGTTTCTTTGCTCTTGGTTTGTGTTCTGCTTTTTGATAATGCTTGATATCAACATTTGCAAGGTAGAGGATTTGTATTTTGGGAAACAGTCACGTTTCAAAAGTGATATTGAGTGCTTATAGATAGGTTCTGTGCAGTGTTTTTTAAATGTTATTCAAAAAACGATTTTGGGGGCAAATCAATGGTATTTTCATTTGGCCCTTATTTATGATTGCCTTGTGCAACCGGTGCATCACTTTATACATGGGAAATAAGTGACGCTCTTCTGGCGCAAGGTCTTCATAAATAAGGCCTTGAGTTTCTTTGCTCTTGGTTTGTGTTCTGCTTTTTGATAATGCTTGATATCAACATTTGCAATGTAGAGGATTTGTATTTTGGGAAACAGTGATGTTTCAAAAGTGAAATTCTGTGCTTGTACATAGGTTCTGCCCTGTGTTTTTTTTTTTTTTTTTAATTTTTTGAAAACCTTTATTGTGCATGAAAAAGGGAACAAATACGGGCCTACAACCGTCAGGCCGGCCACGATACATTTAAGCACAGATGCAAGCAATCCAGTTCCCCAGCGGTATCAGGCAATATAGCAACAAGTAATAGCAGTTACACTAAGTTGAATCATGTCGCCAAGGAGAAGGAGCAGTGAAGGTTAAATTTTAAAGTTTTGATCTAAACATAAATCGGTAAAAAATAGAATCAAGGAGAACTGAGTCCATACAATCAGCTTCACAACATAAGCAGGCAGCAATAAGTACAGCAGTAGTGATGAACACCCAGCAATATGGCAGTACAGTGCTAAACAACAGGAGCGTCAGTCTGCATTTGCGTACCACCCACAGCGCCACCCACTCCTTACTAACCCCCATCACAGACCCAGAACAGAAAGAAAGAGAAAATTATAAAAGGGATCATAAATAGGCACCATAGAAACTAACAAAAACTAAATATAACCCCCCACCCTACACACATGCAGAGGCTATGGCCTGCCCCCCCCCCCCAGCAGAGTGTCTGTCGCCCCATTAACCCGAAATTTAGCAAGAAAAGAGAAAAGGGGAGAGAAAAAGGAAAGAGAAAGTAAAGTCCGAAGGTCGGAATAAAGGCAGAAAAAGAAAAAGCGTCACACTTGACATATAGGGAGGAAGACGAGTGTGCAAACTAATCTATGACTCCCCAAAAATGGAGAAGGTGGGGAGGAGCCAACAATTATCAAGCTTCCCAGGCTCGCGAGCAATTCAATGGTTTCTACCCCAAACGGAGCTTCAAAATTGGAAGACCTCGCAGCAGTTATAAGCAAGTAGTCTACCTCCAGACCCCCGTTCCGCCCAGGACCAGGATCTTGAATACGAAGACAAACAATAGGATTTTATGACTGCGGTCGTGAAAGAAGGAGAACACCCCCCCCAGCGCGCAAATCACAGCAAATAACATTACAGGCCAGGTCGTCACCAGTCAATCGGCAAGTCAGCGTGTGAACATCCTCAGCCCTGGCCAGAGCGCCGAAATACCTCCAAACATGTCCACCGCTGCACACTCCTCTCCGGCCAGACAAAGGAACAAAATGGCCTCCTCCAGCAAGGAAGGCGAAGAGGAGGAAGATATGAGCGCCCCCAGTCGACATCACTAGCAGTGCACAAATGACGGGGCGCCCCCCCCTTCGCAAGACGACTCACACACTGCAAGCGCGGAGAAAGAGTCACAATAAAGGCAGGGAGGGGGGTCTTCGCCCGGAGAGTCTCTGGGGGGTGCAACAGTGTCAAGACGGTGGCAACAGTATCAGGCAGTGAATCGGAGGGCGGCTTCGCAACAGTAGCCTCATCAGAAGTGAAACAGTCAACTGTATCTCCGAGGTCTGATCGCTTCTTCACAGTCTCGCAGTATAACATTGTCTCCTGAACAGGGTTAGTCAGCGGCAACAAGGGGCCAGTCGAACGCAGTTGTGTCAGACATTCTGTAGCTCCCACTATCTGCTGTTCCAGTATATAGGTTTGCCGCCGCCATGTCGCCCGCAAGTCAAGCAAGGCAGCCAGGATGTCGCCGCAGGTCGGTTCTCTCCGTAGCGCTGGCTGACTCACACTGAATGGGAGCTCCCCCCCGTTGAGCACCAGTTCAGGCATAGGCAGGATCCTGCCCGTTGAGGACGAAGAGACCGCCATCTTCCCTCTACATGGGAGGGGACGTCATGGTCACCCCCGCAGCAGGCTCGCAGTAAAGACAGGGGGGCGACTACACAGGCGAGAGTTAGAAGAGTGGGAGCCACCGACAAACTGGCAGCACACAGGTCCAGGCCGGGGCAGAACGAACGCTGTCCATCCAACCAGCGATGCGGACGAGCTGTGGTAGGGCAGGCACCCCAAGATGGACTCCGTGCAGTCCCCAGGCTCATCGGGGGGAAGTCAATGTGGGTCGGGTTCCCATTACTCTTGTTAGCAGGGCGATCCACCCAGGAGCCTTACCACTTCGAAAGGGGCGATGTGGCCCGTCTCCGCGATCAGGAGCGCTCTCGTCCCAGCCAGTGTCTTGTGAGCGTGTCCGGCTGACGGCGCCCAGCCGCTTCCAGAGCGGCGATCGGCTCCAGGTCCCGGGTCGGCTTCAGGGGTCGGCAAACAGTGCGAGTTCACCGCGTAGGCGATCGGCAGAGGTCCCAAAAGAGCACCGGTGGCATCAGCATTCGCGTGTCTATATTTAGACACGGTACAATCAGGATTAGTGGCAGGATTTCGGTGCAGGATCGGACGGCTCGCGGAGCCTGTAGCTTACACGTCCGTCCCGGTCGCCATCTTGGCTCCTCCCCCTGCCCTGTGTTTTTTAAATGTTAATCAAAAAACTATTTTTGGTGCAAATCAATGGAATTTATATTTGGGTCTTATTTATGATTGTCTTGTGGCGTAGGTATGTCACTTTTAACATGGGAAGAAAGTGACGCACTGGTGGCGCAAGGCTTTCATAAATAAGGCCCTGAGTTTCTTTGCTCTTGGTTTGTGTTCTGCTTTTTGATAATGCTTGCTATCAACATTTGCAAGGTAGAGGATTTGTATTTTGGGAAACAGTGAGGTTTCAAAAGTGAAATTCTGTGCTTGTACATAGGTTCTGCCCTGTGTTTTTTTAAATGTTATTCAAAAAACGATTTTTGGTGCCAATCAATGGTATTTATATTTGGGTCTTATTTATGATTGTCTTGTGGCGCTGGTATGTCACTTTTAACATGGGTTGCACAGGTGGTGCAAGGCCTTCATAAATAAGGCCCTGAGTTGCTGTTGTATAAACTTAAATATGTTGCAATTTATTGTTTATATTGTTTGCTTTTTGTCATTACTTTGTTGTTTGCTAATAGTGGTCTTTCATGTGTTTTTTTTTCAGAACAACAGATTCAAATCAACTTCTGAAAAGCAAGCAAAAATGCCTTCAAGGCAAAGAAGTATCAAAAATACCATACGTAAAAGGAGAACATCAGCAACAGAATTTATGGAATCCTCTACAACAACTACTTCAAAAAACACCAGAAAAGCTCCTGGTAAGCCAATTAAGTCTTTTCTTCGCAACATATGTCATACAAAAAGAAATGATATTGGTAATGTGAATATTCAGAAGGAGACAGCAAATCTAAAAAGGAAGGAGAGGCCCACAAAAAATGTCTCGATTGGAGCAGGAGAGAAGAGAAGGATAGCAATAGAAGGGAAAATCAATTTAGGGACATTCGTAGGCGAATGTTTCGCAATAGGGTAGTTTTAAATTTGGTAAAAAATTATAAGAAAGGTAAACAGAGAACTGCTTTTTACAAGAAAAAGAAAAGTGTAGAGAAGATTGTTGATCAGGCTTTTGAAGTTAAGAAAAAATTATTCATTTTAGTAATCAATAGAACTAGGATACTTAATAAGGCAATTGATGTTTTCAAATCGAACAGTAGATGGAAAAGAATTAATCGGACTAATTTTTGTGAAGTATATTCTGGCGAATGGATGCGTAGTTCAAGTTCTGAGCCATTTTTCAATGAGGAGAGTTACTTTCAGGAAAATGATTTGGTGCATGCAGTTGACACCAGTGGTCGAGCATATGTGGTGAAAGATGGTTGCGTGATGGAAAAAGAGAAACTTGTGTCTAGAGATGCAGAAGAGGTGTTAGCTGATGAAGTTTTAGGTAGACGTACTAAGGGTCCAGTGTACACATGGAAGTGCAGTAGTGTAGTGTGCGACAGGATTCAATCGATTTGCTTCGAAATTTCTTACGTACATATAGTAAGAAAAGTCTCAAACAAAAAATGAAGATCTTGCAAGAGTTAGATCCTTGCAGAGTGAGAGAAAGCACAGGTTTGCATGGGCATTCACTGGCTTGTCTTTCTAGAAAAGTATGTCAGAGTGTTTTTCATCATTTTAGGATGTTAGCAGTGCATCATAATAAGGTGAGGAAATTAGTGAGAAAGTTGTATTATGCAAAAAGTCTAGCACTTAAGCTAAAACAGTGCTCTTTTGCATGGAACTGAAGTGGATGTGAAGACTATTTGTGAAGAAATTGAGTTTTGTTATTTTGGGAACAAAGAGGACAGTGTAGAAATGGATATAGTAATGGATGGTAATGTGGAAGATAATGGACAGATTTCAAGTACAGAAAAGTTTGACGAGGAAATTACCAAGTTTAAGGTGAAATCAAGTGAAAGGCCTAATTTAACTTGTGTGTGTTGTCGACGGCTCATTATAAGATTCAGACTAGGTTAGTTGATTTATATACAAAATGTGAATTGGAAAATAATAGTGAATGGAAGGATTTTGTAAGTTATTTGTTGGTGGAGAATTCTTTTGATTTGAGTTTTGATCAGCGTATTTGTAATTATTGTTTGAAAAAATTAAATGAAAATAGAATGCCTGCTAGAGCAGTTCATAATAATCTTCAGTTGATAGATATTCCTTCTGAATTGATGGATTTAAATACTTATGAATCAATTTTGATTCAATGTGTCTATCCTTTTCAAGCTATTGTTCGCATGGAGCCTAAGATAGGGAAATTACCTCCTACAGATTTACAAAGAGGATTAAAGGGAAGAGTTGTCTATTTGCCTCTAGATGTCAAGAAAAATATTGATACAATTGGTGTAGAAAGAGTAGAAGAGGATCCTCTAGTTATTCTAGTTAATGGGGTTCCGACAAAGAGTAAGAAAATCTGGCAAGATTTAGTGGATGTTAGGAAAGTCAAAAAGGCAACGTTGTATTTGGTCAAAAACAATGAGTACTATAAAGATGTAAGTGTTGGAGCAGAGGAAACAGCTACAGAAGAAGACAGTGATTGTTCAGTTGGCCAAATTGAAAAAGTTGATGTGTCTAGAAATGAAGAAATATATGAACATTATACTGTTCATCCTTTGCATTCCAAAGAAGTAATGGGGAATGCAATTGACTTGTTTCAAATGAAAGCAGCAAAAGGAAGTCCCATTAGTGTATGGGAAGAAAGTTTGGAAGCTCGTTGTTTTCCACAGTTATTTCCAACAGGTCGTGGTGGACGATATGACGATCGACCAGTTCAAATTCCTGCAGCTGAATACCGGACTTTAAGATTATATGCTGAAGATCCAAGGTTTCGGCAATGCATTCCGTATTTATTTCATCTACTGTATGAAAGTGATTTGTCTGATCTTTCTTATGCAGTTAATCATATATTGAAAAGTGGAGCTCCTCTGCAAAATATTTCTGCAAGGGACTTTATGGAGAAAGTTAATCTGCAAGATAGTATTTTGGAATCTCAGCTAATCAATCTCATGGCATGTCAACGTGGAACCAATGAGTATTGGTTCCGTCGTCATGGAGAATTGAAATGTATGCTAAGAAACTTAGGAACTCCTACATGGTTCCTCACTTTTAGCTGTGCTGAGTATGCATGGGACGACTTACTTGAATTTCTACGAGAGGCAAATGGAAACATACAAAATATAGAATTGAAAACACCTGGAGAACTGTGTTCTTTGGATCCAGTAAATGTTTGCAGATATTTTAATCATAGATTTGAAGCTATGATGTCTTTTATTACCAACAAAAAAAATCCTCCCCTTGGAGAGGTTTTGGATTTCTTTTGGAGGAAGGAATATCAAGCGAGAGGTGCTCCTCATATACATATGTTGTTATGGATTAAAGATGCACCCAAATTTGGATCAGATTTGGATGAAACAGTGATGAGTTTCATTGAAGAGTATTCAACATGTGCTGTTCCAAAATCTACTGAAGAAAACAGTTTAAGGCAACAAGTTTTACGTTTTCAATCTCATCGTTGTGGAAAGTACTGTCGTCGAAAATTTAAAAACAAGGAAAAGAACTACACGAAATGTCGTTTTGCGTTTCCACGACCAGTGATTTCTAAGGGAAGAGTAAATAATTTGATGTCATCTCTACGACATACTGTGACGAGGAAATCTCCCAAAAATACATACAATTTGAAAAGAAACGAAGAATCTAAGTACATCAACGATTACAACCCAGTGATTTTGTCCATGTGGAATGCTAACATGGATATTCAGTTTGTTGCTGACAACTCTATTGCTGTGGCTCGATATGTGACATCTTACATCACCAAAAAAGAAAAGACAGAACTGAAGGAAATGTGGGAGGACATTTCACATGAAAAGAGTCTAAGCAAGAAATTATATAGTTTCAGTCTGAAGATGTTGTTGCATCGAGAAATTGGAGCATATGAATGTTCTGATCGGTTATCATCAGCAAGTCTCTATGCCAAATCAAGAACAATCATTTGGGTGAGTCTAGGTCTTGCTACAACACGAAACCGAGTTTTGAAATCTGTACAAGAAATTGAATATTTGGCGGAGAAAGAACCAAACAGTACAGATATTTTGAAGACAAATATGTTGGATACATACTATCCAAATAGAAGTACTCACCTTGAGAACACTTGTTTGTATGAAGTTCTGCAAAACTACAGTTATAAGAGGAACATCACAGAAGATATCAATAATGGAAAATATGCATTCATTGGCTATGAAGGATGTCTAGTGAAGCAGAAAACAGGCCATTTGATTAATCATCGAAAATTGAGTTGTGAAGCTCCAGACAAAAGAGAAGTATACTATTTAGCTCTTTTGCAACTCTTTAAGCCATGGCGTACAGAAGAGGAACTACTTGGAGATTTTCTCTGTTATGAAGACTCTTTTAATGCAACTAAGGATACCATAGAATGTCCTATTTTTCTAAATTATCTGCAAATGTTGAACGAAGAAATAGAGCAAGAAACCACAATTGCTGAAGAGATAGCTAGAGACAGTTCTCAAGACAGTGAGAGTTCTACGTCATTGAGTCAGGATCCACTAGGAGGACCTATTATCCAAAATGAAGCTGCCACTGCCATGGATGAGGTGGAAAGAGCTATGGAACAAGCTCAAGAGGATGGAGTTAACTTAGAAGATTTGGTAAAGCAACTAAACGTTGAGCAGAAAAAGATATATGATGAAGTCACAGAGCAGATTGAACATGGATTCAGACATGAGAAAAAAGAGTGCTCATGTACATCATTTGAGCCTGTCCGACTGTACGTAAGTTGAGAAGCGGGGCCAGGAAAACGTTTTCTAATTAAAGCCATTGCAAGTTATCTGCAGAAAAGGACTGATTCACCGCTGTCTTGTGTTGTGACTGCTCCAACTGGTCTGGCAGCACATAACATTAAAGGGATTACTCTACATTGTTTACTGATGCTGCCAGTTGAGCAGGATAATAAATTGCATTACAACAAGTTATCTGGAGATGCGTGTTCTGAAGTTTCAAGAGTCTTGAAGAAAATGAAACTTCTTATCATTGATGAAGTAAGCATGGTCTCAAATCTAATGCTTGCTTTTGTGCATTTGAGAATGCAAGAAATTCTTAGAACAGACTATGATGTGTTATTTGGAGGAAAACACATTATTGTTTTTGGAGATCTATTGCAGTTGACTCCAGTAAAAGGACAACCAGTGTTTAAAATGCTCACGCATGAAGATACTAGGAAGTCCCTTGGAAGCATTGGAAACGTTAATATATGGTTACATTTTAAATATGCTGAACTGCTTCAAAATATGCGACAGGGAAAGGATGAAGATTATAAAAATATTCTACAAGATGTAAGAATTGGAAAAGTAAGCGAGCTTGGGAAAGAAGCTTTACATGGTCGATTAATTTCAAATTTGTATCCAAATGAAAACATTCTTCAAGAGAATATTTTTTAAAAAATGACTGAGAAGAAATCTGGGTTATGTTTGATGCCAACTCTGCAAGAATGTTCCATCTTCAACAACAAAATGTTAGAGTTAGAAAATGAAGAGATTGTGAAACTGGAAGCAATAGATAAAATAGAGCATATGGGTGCAACCATTGTTTTGTCCGAAAATTTGAAAACCAAATTGGATTCATTAGAGAAAAGTATTTCTAAAACAGCTGGTTTTGAAAAGACTCTGAATGTGTGTTTAAATTGTCGTATCATTTTGAGAAGGAATTTAAATGTTGAAAGGGGTCTGGTAAATGGAGCAATGGGTTATGTTGTTGATTTTGTGAATTATAGAAATAGAGATGGAATTGAATTTTTAAAAATAAAATTTGATGGCATGGAGCAAGTACAACAAATCAGTCGTTGTTCTGCTAGATTTTTACTTGTAAAAGACTTATATGTTCGCCGAAAACAGTTTCCTGTTTGTTTGGCATATGCAGTAACAATTCATAAATCTCAAGGTTTAAGTGTAGATAATGCTTTAGTGAACATTGGAAGATCTGTGTTTAAAGAGGGTATGGCATATGTGGCATTATCCCGAGTCAGAACTTTATCAGGATTGTACTTGATTGAGTGTAATGAGACAAAAATTTGTGCAGATCTAGATTGTGTTAAAGAATACAATAGGTTAAGAAGAGAGTATGCTCCACATTTGCTTCAATATCCTCTGTTTGAAAAACGTATGGTAGGCCGAAAAAGAAGAAATGAGAGTAATTGCAGTGAGGTAGTAGCAAAAGGACAAAAAGTAGACGAAACTGTAATTGAAAACAGAAAGAAAAAGAATTGTGAAGAAAATGTTGTTGGATTTCAGTTTGAAAATAGTTCTGGTGTCAACTGCTATGCTAATGTAGTGGTTAATGTTGTTTTTTTTCTTAAAACTTTACAAGAACAGATTGTTGAAAATCGGGATCAAAGATTGTGTGGTTTATTGAATTCTGTGTTTGAGAAATGTAGCAGTGATAGAGCAAAAATAGAAAGTGTAACAGAAATTCGAAATATTTTAGATATGTGTTCTGGTCAAGATAATTTTCAGCCTTTCTTATCAATGGCAGCATGACTGCCACAATTGTAGTTCATCAAGTACTACTAGAACAGACACTGAAAGATTTATATATTTGACTTTACCTGACTGTAAATCAGTGTCATTTAAAAATCTAGTTAAAGCAGCAGATCATAATATGGTGTGTACTCAATGTAACTATCCAATGCTATCCACATTATTTATACAAAGTTATGGTCAGTATATCATTTTAGTTTTCCAACGATGTAGACCTGATGGAACTAAATTGACAACTTCTATCAAAAATTTTGTGGCTTCTCAGTTATCAATTACAGGAAGAACCTTTACAACTGAAGCTATTATTTATCATGACGGTTCTTCGACAACCTCAGGACATTATACATGCTACTTAAAATGTGAAAAAGGATGGAGTTACTGCAATGATTCTCATTTAACTTATAAACAACGTTTGCCTTATGACTCTACAAATTCTTATCCAGTGTTTTTAAAACCAAAGTTTTAGTAAAGGGAATTGGCCTTTGAAGACGGGAATAGATAATAAAAAGTTAGTTAGTTAGTTAATCTAATGTTTTAAATTATTTATCTCATATAGATACTTTAAGTGGATCTCAAAGTAAAAAATACTGATATATCTGACACAAATTGGCCGTGAGGAAAGTGTAAGGTATGATGTTCTTAGATCTTTTTTCATAGGAAGTCGATGAAATGGAAGTTATAGAGCACAGCACACTTTTTTTCCACCAAAAGGACCTTCACTATCTTCTATTTGGCCTCACGGAAAAGTAAGTGAATCAAAGATTAGTGTACATATATGAGATGTATGTTTGAATGTTTTTTTTTAAACACAATCTTTTAGATTGTGTTTTTTTTCCCCGCTGTTATATGATGAAGACTTTGAACTCACTAATTTAAGTGAAATTCAATATATTCTGAGAACAGCAAAAATAAATAATGTAACATATTGTAGAAGTTATTCTATAGTTTGCATTGTGTAATTTATATTGTATTCATATTGTCTCACATTCATTTTCCTTTTTCACCCTTATTTGCCTCTCTTTACTCATTTACACTGCCTTTTTTTAACTTTGTTCCATCGCTGTTCCTTTACTGCACTTCATTCACAACTTCTCAATCCAATTTGAACTGTCTGCATTTCCTCTCTTCCTTCCACCACTTTTTATCTTTTACACATTCTCTCAGTACCACTGCTTTAGTTTTCTTCCCCTCTCTTTCTTTCTTTTTCTCCTTTTTTTTTCTTTCGCACTCATTGTACTGTAGTTCACTCAGTCTTTCTCTTTGTTTTTTCTGTATACTTACACTCTCACTCCTTTTTCATCCATCGTTCTATATTAACCTCATTCCCTTCATCCCTTCACTCTGTGACTCCCCTTCACTCACTCTCAGTCATCTTCTATTCCTCTTTTTTATTAATAGTTCCTCATTCAGACTTTTCTCCTTTTCACTCATTTTCCTTTTACTTTCTTATCTTTCCTGATTTCGTTTTGGTATCTCACATTCTTTTAGTATCTTACTTACCTTCAGTAATTTGTTCTCTTACTATTTCTTTTTCCTTCTTTTTTCTCTTTCTACATTACTTTATTTCTGTTTTTCTATCCTTCACTATTGCTTTATTTCTTAGTACACTTTTTTTGATTTTTTACCTCTTGACCTGTTTCTTCTATTTTAATATATATTTTTTACTAATTATAACGTGTTTTTTCTTTTGTCTTTCACAGATACAAGTAAGTTTTCATTAATTATATGGTAAGTGTGTTTATAAAATGTAGTTTGTTATCACCCTTTGCTTTAACCTCACTACTTTTCTCTCACCCTACCTCACCCTTGTTTCCTTACTTTGCTTCCCTCACAAATTCTTATGCTCCATGTTTACTTCCTACCACATTCAACTTCTTTCAGTACCTCTGCTTATCCACACTCCTTCACTTACCTTTTTTACTGGTTCACTTAGTCCCTTTCTGACACTCCTTCCTTTACTCTCTCTCTTCTTTCTCTCTGTCACTCCCTATGTATTACCCTTATTCACTTATATACACCCTCTTTTACTCCTCTTTACTTACACTCACTGCTATTTTCTTTCCCTCCGTCACTACTGTTTTTTTTCTCTGGTTCCGTCACTATCTGTCATTCCCCATACTTAACTCTCCTTCCTTTTACTTTCATCACCCATTCACATTTTCCCAGAACCTCTGCTTTAGTCTTCTTCCTCTTTCTTCTCTTCTTTTGCTCCCTTATTCATTTTCTTTTTCTCAGTTACTTCCTCTTACACCTTTTCTCTGTCTTACTATCTATTACACAGTCCCTCTGTGTTCCTCTCTCTAGCTCTCTTTCACTTAATACCACTCTCTCTGTCCCCATTCCTCATGCTCACTCCATCATTATTTTTTTTGTTGGTGCGCTGACGGGACGCGCACCGGTACGCGCACCGGGGCGTTCACCGGTAAGCGCACCGGGAGCGCACCAGGGTCAAATATGAAAAAAAAATACTATTTTTAAACAAAAATATTATCTTAATATACAATATAGGGTTCATTTTTAGAAAAACATACCTTTCTCAGCTAAAGACATTTGCGAAAAAATAACCTTAGAAATTCACTAAAAAGTACATAGGTATGAAGCCCTATAAAAAGTTAAAAATTAGCAGTTAAAAAACCTATGAAATTCACAGAAAAAAACAAAGGTTTCACACCAGTTATAGTTAGGAATTAGCATTAAAAAAACCTTTGAAATTCACTGAAAAAACCATCGGTTTCACACCAGTTATAGTTAGGAATTAGCATTTAAAAAACCTAAGAAATTCACTGAAAAAACCATAGGTTTCACACCAGTTATAGTTAGCTGGAAATTTGACTGACATAAAACCAATGAAATTCCACGTTATAGTTAGTTGGACTCACTATAACTTGCGCGTGTAATGCACTGCTGATGACATCACATATTACATCACTCATGACATGGTCAGTGACATCACTCATGACATCACTGATGACACCATCCTTGTGACAGAGTGACAGACCTCCTTTCACTGTAAAGTAACCCTTGAAACACATATTCAAAAATAGAAACTAACATTTTCAAAAAAGTGGATATACCCATACCAGTTACAACAACCAATTCAGTAATTTCACCATCTATGTACACATTCACATATTCACCAACAGTTTTATATAGTCACTCATACATATACTCACTCATCATATGTAGTGATACCCCTATACATCCTGTTACACACCGACAGTCATCAAAAAGTTACTCACACACACACTCACACATGCAAATAAACTAATAAACATCCATTTATTTGCATATACAGATATACACACACTACCACCTTACTTCTAAGGAAACTTACACATATTTACTCTCTTAAACAATCACTTATAGAAACACATACTTATTTAAACAGGAACTCTTACAATCTCTCACTCTCACATATACTGACTTATATACATCAATACTCACATATACTAGATTAAAATATATCTTGTTACTGATAAAGACACTAGTGAGACAGGCATTCAATCACTAATGCACACATATACACATTCATCCACTCATACAGTCCTGCACATATGCTGTTTTCAAAAAACATACAAACAGTGAGTCAGTCATTGATGCATCTATGTGCTAAGTAACACCCCCACCAAATCTTACAGACACTCATACTGATACTAAAAAAACATACAATAACCCATATACACACATATGTAGCTACTCACCAACCCATGCAGCCACTTATACACAAAATGAAACACTGATACATATATTTAAATATTTAAACATTACTCGCTAATGTATGTATTCACTAAGATACACTTAATAAGCCAGTTGACCAATTATTTTTTTTTAAAAAAAACATCCATTAAGACACTTATTTAAACATTTATTCTTCCATCGACCTTTACATATACATATAAAAAAATATTTTTCAGAAAGACACACATTCACTGGATGGTGTCATCAGTGATGTCATGAGTGATGTCACTCACCATGTCATGAGTGATGTAATATGTGATGTCATCAGCAGTGCATTACACGCGCAAGTTAGAGTGAGTCCAACTAACTATAACGTGGAATTTCATTGGTTTTATGTCAGTAAAATTTCCAGCTAACTATAACTGGTGTGAAGCCTATGTTTTTTTCAGTGAATTTCTTAAGTTTTTTAAATGCTAATTCCTAACTATAACTGGTGTGAAACCTATGTTTTTTTCTGTGAATATATATATAGGTCGATATAGGTATACTATATCTAAGTAAGGGGTGATTACACCACCTTACTCAAGCTGAGTGATCAGCCTGTGGTGTCAGTTTGGAGGGCCAGCCAGGGGTGGCATAATACATGCTGCAGCCCCTGGTAGGCCTTGGATGCATATGCCCTGGGTACCTATGGTACACTATACAGGGGCTCACAGAGGTGACCCAATATCAAATTTGGTATGTACCTAAAGTACATGGTATCAATTTAGAGAGAGAACAGCTGGGCTGTCGGTCTGATTAGCAGGCTCACAGCCACACTAAAGTCGAAAAAACAGAAAATCACAGCAAAAAGTTGGGGTGACCATAGGAAGCAGACCCTACTCTCCTACAGCTTAGACGTCACATTTTTCCTCAAGATCCGGGATGGTCTTCGGGTTCTTCGACACACAGACGCCATTGGCATTAAGAGTCTTACCCGACAAGACCACAAGAATATCTGATGGGGATCAGTCCCATTAGTTTGCGATAGTCCTTACAGGTCTTAAAACCAAAAGGCAAGATGGCCACTGACTGACCTTTTGTAAGAGTCGCTGCTTAGACTCTCTTCCTCGAGCAACCTGATGGAGTAGTATAAGCCGAGGATATGCCACTGTGCATTTACCTGTTAGATCTGCCAGGCTGTTGAGACGCGGCTTCCGCCGGAGGCTGAGGACGCTTTAGACAATCTTAGACATATTGCGGGATTCCGGAATCACCAGTGATACTGGGTGCCCTATCTGTAGGGGACTGATGGCACCAAAAACAAATAAGGCCGTGAAAGACGGGGTAGCGAAAGACCCCCCGAAGGAGGTTGGCATGGCGTTGAAGGGACCGGGGCAAAATCGCCGCAGTGCACCACTGAAGAGCTGAAGAAACTACAGGGAAGCCTCGGGAGGGCGGCAGAGATGGACGGACTGGGCGACATGTAGTGGGCGGTGAGAACTCCATGCGGCAGCCCACAGTTACAGAGGCTTTTGCGGCTACTGGGAACAATTTGCTGCATGTTACACACCCAGGGGAGCCCGGTAAGAGAGAAACAGCTGCCCCAGGCTTGGATCCATTTGAAGAGGCAGCGGCAGCACCACTGCGTGCCGGACCGGAGCAGGAGCATGAGGAGGAGGAGCTATTTGAGCCTGGCGTGGGATCGGGTGAGCAACCAGGACTGATTTGGCAGGTATCACAAGTACCTCAGAGCACCACGGAGGGTAACAAGTGTAATGCTGCGGGAAATGAGGGGTACCTCTTGATAGGGAAGCAACAGTAACTACGCCAATGATCAGTATTGAAGGAGTTGGTTCTGAAGGGAGCGGAAGTGGGTTGCTGGCTCGGGTGAAAAATAATTTAAAAGCTGACCTGGTGGAACTCTGTGATTATGCAGTTAAGGAGACTGGAGGGGGAGAGGGGACTGCAGGACTAAACCTAATAGCCTTGGGCTGTCCAGAAGGGGATACATTTTTCTCCTTAAATGATGAGACAGACATTTCATCTACAAGCGATGGGAATACATCGCAAGGGTCTGATTCAGATGATTCTTTTGGGGACACCTCTACTACACAAAAGATACAACGTTTGTAGTCCCTATCCCAGAGACGGATGTCTAAATCTAGTACCAGCCCTTTTAAGGGTGATACTGCAACAACTATAGCTAGGAAACTTAAATGGGTTTATCCCGCTACTAATCAAACGTATGCAGAAGAAAAGGAATCTGCAGTACACGAGAAATCGGGTAGCCTAGAGGATCCCTCTGCCCTGCCTGTCCCTCCGTCACTAGATCTAGTGTACTCCACCTTCAAGCAGATGCAGGGGGAAGCAAGATTGAAGAGATGGAGGGCACATCAAGTCACCAAGAAATTGTAGGGATCACTTCGAAAAGTGAATAAATGATGTTCCGATATGGCTGAAAGGGTCACTCATGTCGAGGAAAGAACTGTCGCACTGGAAGAGGAAATGGGGAAGCTGCAAGGCTTTAAGGAGTCACAAGAGAAACAATCCGAAGATCTGATGCGGAAACACAAAGACTTCGAGAATCGACAACATAGGAATAATGTGAGACTGCTGGGTATCGCCGAGTACACGGAAGGGTAGAACATTATGTCTTTTGTTGTTAATCTCTTAAAGGGGGCATTTCCAGATCTGGCCCATTGGAACTGGGATACTGAGGTCCAGCGAGCGCACAGTTTTCCTTTAGCTAAAGAAAAAACAATGCTGCCGGACAGGGGGAGCGACCCATAGCCATTCTGGTCTATGTTGGTAACTTTCTCCTTCAACAGGCAATTCTGGATAGAGCATGACCGGAAGCAAAACGAACATATGAGGGCCATACTTTTTTCGCCCGTCCTGACTTTTGTCATATAAAGGCTGAAAGGAGATGGAGACTCCGACAGCTGATAACCCCTTTCCAGGGGATAGGGTGTGAAGCCTATTTGTTATTCCCTGCTTGGCTCGAAGATATTCTAAAGGGGAGAGTGCGTATGTTTTTCTATGAGGTAAAAGCACAGGAATATCTGTCTGAGCTGACGGGGACAAAGGGGAAAGTGGGGGGGGGCTAACTGCAGTTAGAAGGATTTAAAGAACACTTTAAGGAATTGGCTTTTGTGCTATGATGTGATTTAATGCTTAAAGCTCTGTAAGGTTATAATCCTTCCCCACTTAACTAAACCTGTTGGTAAAAACACTAAAATTAAAAGCAAACTGGGGCACCTCAACTCCTGTTTTGATTCTGACTGTGCCCTTGCAAAACAAAATTTATCAAAAGCACTGGACACAAAAAACATTGTCTTAATTAGGGAAGCGAGGGGTGTATACCATAAGACTCAGAAAGTTGCGCGCAGGAGATGGGATGATGATAACTGGGAGGAATTGCTTTTAGCCTCCAAAAGAAACGATCAATTCCTGTTTTGGAAAATTATAGCGAATGGTACTAAGGCAAAAATCCCGGCCCAAGATTATAACCTGGACCCTAAGGCCTGGTATAATCACTTCGCCCGTCTTTATGCTGTCCCAGTCCAGTCAAATGAAGCCCCCCTAGCCATTGTTGATACATCTATGCTACTCACTAAGATTACCCCCCTTCAATTTAGTATGGCAGAGATATTGAGGGCAATTGCTGCTATAAAACCTTCAAAAGCACCTGGTCCGGATAAGATCCTGGATGACCTTTTTAAGCATGAGGTAGATGTCTGGGCACCTTACATAAATCTCCTTTGTAATGCTATTGCAAAAGGCCAGCCTATTCCTCAAGGAAAGGAGCGGAGATCGTCCCAATCTACAAGAAAGGTACTAGGGACGATCCAGCGAATTATAGACCCATCAGCCTTTTAGATATATTACAAAAGGTACATGCAAAACATATTCTAGACAGGCTAAATGATTGGATTATGGATACGAATGTACTCTCTCTCTGTCAAGCTGGCTTCAGAAAGAAAATAAGCACAATAGACCAAGTGCTGAGGCTATTAATTATCTCATGGAAGTATACAAAGCTGCGTGATGGTCATTTGTATATAGCCTTCATAGATTTGAAGGCAGCATTTGATTCTATTCCTAGAGATTGTCTTTGGGCCAGCCTTTTACATCAAGGGGTTCAGAGTAATATTGTACTTCAGTTAGTCAGGTTACATGAGAATACTTATGCAAAGGTGCGATGGGGGAAAGCGGGAGAACTGACAGAAGATATTCCTTAAAAAGGGGTGTGTGCCAGGGCTATGTCCTGGCGCCAACCCTGTTTCTCCTGTATGTCAACGATATGGTTATGGCTCTTAAAAAATGTAACCATGATTCCCCGAAACTGCGTGGCAAACACATTTGTGCGCTAACCTTTGCAGACGATACCATTTTACTTTCTCAAACTCCCAGGGGCCTCCAGAACCTCTTAAACACGCTAGACGTGTACTGCAGACAAAAGGGGCTAGAAATAAACTCAATAAAAACATAGTATATTACCGTCAGACCCCAAAAAGGTTTTAAAAACAACATGCAATCAAACGGAGTTAGCCTG
The DNA here is from genome assembly GCF_964263255.1 of Lissotriton vulgaris. Taxonomy (NCBI): domain Eukaryota; kingdom Metazoa; phylum Chordata; class Amphibia; order Caudata; family Salamandridae; genus Lissotriton; species Lissotriton vulgaris. The sequence goes on along the minus strand of NC_141691.1, from coordinate 1,079,950,359 downwards.
GAGCGTGTTTCAAATTTCGTATATATGGGGGTGACCATTGATTCCAAACTTTCATTGAATCCTCAGATTATGAAATCAAAATCTATTCTTATTCATAAAGCAGCCCCTATTGTGAAAAAACTTTTTTCGACATCATCAAAGGCAATCACTCCTGCATTGCTAGTTTACAAATATGGGGCCCAACCAGCTGCATTCTATGGTTCTGAGTTCTGGGGACGGGGGGCACTTTCGCCATTAATTTCGGGGGAGAATAAAATCATGAGGAGATTTATGGCCCTTCCACAAAATACCCCGGTGATTCCACTGATGTTGGATTTAGGCATTAAGCGGATCGAGCACAGGGCTACTTGGATGTTGCTCTCATATTGGATTAGAATATGGACAACGGAAGAGTTCGAATATGCTACTTACCAGTATGCATCTGTTCTTGGCATGTAGGGCTGCTGACATTCATATCTGTGCATAGATCGCCGCCTAGTGTTGGGTCCGGATGATCGCACATTGTTGTCCTGGAAGAGTCTTCGAAGTATCACGAGATAGGTGGCTCCTCCCCTGGACTACAGTGCACATGGGCATCGACTCCATCCCCAGATTGTTTTTAGCCATTGTGGCAAAGATGGAGTGTAACACCGTGAGTGATGACCATGCTCAGAGTGATTCTGAGTGCTGCAGCCGCTACAGGCGCCGGGGAGTAGGGCGGGCGATATGAATGTCAGCAGCCCTACATGCCAAGAAAAGATGCATACTGGTAAGTAGCATATTCGGTTCGAGGCATGTGGGCTTCTGAATTCATATCTGTGCATAGAATACATAGCAGTCCCTCCATTAGCGGCGGCCGCCTGTGCCAGCTGCAGCAGTTTGAAAAAGTGTTTTTAGAACAGCCTGCCCTACAGCTGCCTGCTGTTTGGAGTGCACATCTACACAGTAGTGTTTCGTAAACGTGTGTGTGGCAGACCATGTGGCTGCTCTACATATGTCTTCTAAAGGAATATTCCCAAGGAAAGCCATGGAGGCCCCCAACTTTCGGGTGGAGTGGGCCCGTGGCTTTTTGATAGCAAATTTGAATGCACTTAACGATCCACCTGGCTATACCTGCTTTGGAAATGGGGTTGCCTTTGTGTTGTGGCGAAAAGGCAACAAATAGTTGTTTCGTTTTCCGAAAATCTTTGGTCCTATCAATGTAGTATATTAAGGCTCTCTTGACGTCTAGTGTGTGGAGCATTCTCTCCGCCACTGACTCAGGATTTTGGAAGAACACAGGCAGTTCTATAGTCTGATTGATATGGAACTGAGAAACCACCTTAGGAAGAAACCTAGGGTTAGTGCGAAGCACCACCCTGTTAGAGTGAATTTGTATGAATGGCTCTTGGATAGTTAGTGCCTGGAGTTCACTAACGTGTCGCAGCGATGTAATCGCTATCAGGAAAGCCACTTTCCATGTTAAGAACTGAATCTCGCATGAATGCAGAGGCTCAAAAGGTGGACCCATTAGTCTGGTGAGGACCACATTTAGGTTCCATTCAGGAGCTGGTGGAGTCCGGGGAGGAATGACTCGTTTGAGTCCTTCCAGAAAAGCTTTAATGGCAGGCACGCTGAAAAGTGAGAGATGCTGCCTGTTTTGTAGATAAGCTGCTATTGCGGACAAATGTATACGAATAGAAGCATAGGCCAGATTGCATTTGTATAGATGTAACAGATAACAAATGATGTTGTGAGTAGACGCGTCTAGCGGGTTGAGTTTGTGGTCTGCACAATAAATGACAAACCGCTTCCATTTTGCCGCATAGCATGCTCTGGTGGTGGGCCTCCTTGCCTCTTTTATGATATCCATACAGTCTGGAGGCAAGTTGAGGTAGCCAAATTCTAAGACCTCAGGAGCCAGATCGCAGGTTGAGCTGTTGCGGATCTGGGTGCTGAATGTCGCCATGGCTCTGCGTCAAAAGCCTGGGTGTGAGGTGCAGCCTTTGATGCGGTCCCACGGATAGTTCCAGAAACGTGGTGTACCATGGTTGGCGTGCCCACGTCGGAGCAACTAGGATGAGTGTCATCGAGTGTTGCTTCAGCTTGCATGCCACCAGCGGTATTAGAGGTGCTGGGGGAAAAGCGTACGCAAATATGCCTTACCAGTTCATCCATATCGCATTGCCCTGCGACTGTGGGTGTGGTAACCTGGCGGCAAAGCTTTGGCATTTGGCGTTTTCCTTTGTGGCGAACAGGTCTATCTCTGGATGACCCCACTGCTGGAAGTACGGGTGGAGTACTGATGGATGTATCTCCCACTCGTGCATTTGGTGGCTGTACCTGAAGAGCAGGTCCGCCATCTGATTGTCCTTGCCCGGGAGGTGTTTCGCCATGAGGAAGATGTTTCTCTGAATGGCCCACTTCCACATGCTCTAAGCCAGATGAGACAACTGTGGAGAGTGTGTACCTCCCTGCTTCTGAATGTAGTACATGGCCGTCATGTTTTCCATCCGGATCAACACGACCTTGTTGCACAGATGTACTTTGAATGCTTTCATTGCCATGAAGATAGCCATCAGTTCTAGAAGGTTGATGTGCATCTTCTTTTGCTGCGTTGTCCATAGTCCCTGCACTGTGTAGTGGAGTACATGAGCTCCCCATCCCTGGAGAGATGCGTCCATTGTCAGAATGATCTGTGGCACAGGCTCCTGGAACGGTCGTCCCCGGCAAAGGTTTTGTGGATTCCACCAATGCAGAGAGTTGTTTGCACGACCGGTTACCAACACTAGGTCTTTCAACTGTCCGTGAGCCTGATTCCACTGACGTGCTAAGCACTCCTGAAGTGGACGCATATGTAGTCTTGCGTGCGGGACTATGAAGATGCAGGAGGCCATCATGCCTATCAACTGCATGAACACTCGTGCCGGAAGCGAGTGTTGCGGTCTGAATTTTTTATCAGCAATTGAATGCCGTTGATCCTCACTGAATTTGGCTGTGCTTTGGCTGCCAGAGTGTCTATTGTTGCACCCAGATACTGTCGTACGTGGGCGGGCTGAAGGTTGGACTTTGGGTAATTCAGTGAGAATCCCAGATCGTGAAGAAGGTGAATGGTGTGGGACATGTGGGCGGCACACTGCTTGGCCGACTTTGCTTGGATAAGCCAGTCGTCCAGATAAGGGTAGACGTGAATATTCTGTCTCCGTAGGTGTGCAGCCACTGTCACCAGGCACTTTGTAAACACCCTGGGTGCCGTCGTCACTCCGAAAGGGAGGACCTTGAATTGGTAATGCGGATTCTGAATGGTGAATCTGAGGTATTTTCTGTGTGACGGGTGTAGCGGAATATGAAAGTATGCATCCTTCAGATCTAATGTTGCGAGGAAATCTCCCTGACTGAGCAACGGTAGAACCTGCTGCAGTGTTAGCATGTGAAAGTGTTCTGATAGAATGTACTGGTTTAGGGGTCTGAGGTCCAGTATGGGTCTGAGGGACCCGTCCTTTTTTGGGATTAAGAAGTACAGTAAGTACACTCCTGTACCTCTTTCTTCCACAGGCACGAGTTCGATTGCTCCTTTTTGCAGCATGACGAGTACCTCCTGCTGCAATAAGTGCAAATGCTCTGTGGACATAGGACGGTGTCTTGGGGGTATGTTGGGTGGAGTGGATGTTAACTCCAGACAATAACCGTACTGGATAAGCTTCCTGACCCACCTGTCTGTGGTGATGGATTTCCAGACCGGGGGCAGTGACAAGTCGTCACTGTTTGTTAGTGGCGGAGGATCTGGAGCTGTTGTTTCCACGACCTCTGCCCTTGGCGCTGTTTCCACGATAGCCACCTCTACTTTGTTTGGTGTATGTGGTTTGCGCGCCACCTTTATTGTACTGTGTTTGCTGTGACAGCTGGCCTCTGGAAACACCTCTATTGTTTGAGCGACGAAAAGAACCACCCCTGAACTGCTGCGACTGGAGAGCCCCCATAGACTTTGAAGTTTCAGTGTCCTTTTTGATTTTTTCCAAGGTGGTGTCCACCTCTGGGCCAAATAAATGATCAGGGTTTACAGGCTGATTTAGTATGGTGGTCTGTATCTCTGGCTTGAACCCGGAGATTCTGAGCCAGGCATGTCGCCTCAACATCACACTTGTGTTAATGGCTCTGGCCGCGGTGTCTGCTGCGTCCAGTGCACACTTAATAGAACCATTTGATATGAGCTTTCCTTCCTGTATGAGCATCTCTGCTGCCTCCCTATATTCATCTGGCAAGTGTTATAACAGGGTCTCAAGTGTATCGTAATGGGCCCTGTCATATCTGGCTAAGAGTGCCTGAGTGTTTGAAATGCGCCAGATAATGACCGCTTGAGCTGCCACCCTTTTCCCCGATGCTTCTAGCACTTTAGATTCTTTGTCAGGGTGAGGAGCATCACCCGTTGTTTGCGAGTTCGCCCTCTTCCGGGCATTGGAAACAACCAGAGAGTCCAACGGCAACTGTCCCTTAATGTAGGTAGGGTCCCCAGGCGCCGGTTTGTACTTTTTTTCAATTCTGGGGTTCATCACCCTGGCCCTTGTGGGCTCTTTAAATATGTCTCCAGCATGTTTTAAGACACCTTTTAGCATTGGCAGAGTTTTGACAGTTCTCTCTGAGGTGGAAAAGGTGTCAAACAGAAAATTCACTTCAATAGGGTCAGCGTGGAGCTGGACATCATGATTTTTGGCTGCCCTTTCAATAAGTGCATTAAACGCCGCAGAGTCTTCAGTAGGCTATGTTTTTACAGTATACACATGACTGTCTGGGGCAGCGTATGGATCTCCTGGGTCAGCAACGTCCGCCCAGGGTTCATTGTGATCTTCTGGATCAGTGTCTACAGGATAGCTGTACTCCTCATTGTCACCTTCCCCTGTCTCCACATCAGAGTAAGTGGGCGAAACAGGAGCAGTGTCTTGGCCACGTGGAGATATAGGTTCGACAATAACGGGCGTTGTAGTGGAATCGTTCTTTTTCAATGGGATTCTATATGACTCCATAGGCTGTTCCGGGGCGATCTTTCGTTTGTAAATTGAAAGTCTACCCGTGTCGGCATCGATTAATTGTTCCAACTGCTCTTTAGGCGGGGGTTGTCGATGTTTTGTGACCAGTACCGCAGTTGTGGGCTTCGGCCCCGTGGACACCTTCTTGGATGCTTCGACGTCCGTCTTAGGGGCGAAGGCCTTAGGTACCACTTTCGGCGGCAGTGTGAACTGGATGGGCGCTGGCGATTTTTGAGGTTTACTGGCAGGCTTCGGTGGTGGAGTATCCTTTGGTCCGACAGCCAAAGCCTTTTCCTTAATTCGCTTCAGCGATTCGGACACCTGCTTCGAGAAGGAGGCGGACGGCTGTGTCGACTCGACGGGTTCTTTCGAGCCACCGCCAGGCATGGACTCGAGGTTCGTACCGCCCTTAGCCTCATCTGGTCGACGCGTAGGATCGAGAACCTTCTGAGCTCCGAGTCCTTTGTCTGTGTCGACGGTCTTTGGCGCCGATTTTTTCGGGTCGACGTCCTTGACCAGTTTTTTCGGTGTCCCAGTCTTCGGCTCAACACCCTTTAGCGACCTCACTGGGTCGATAACACATTTATGCTTCGTCGGTGCCGATAGTTCAGAGGACTTCGAGCCGACCAAAGCAATACGCACTTTTGGTTTCGATTTCGCCTCTAGTGCTTTTGGTTGCGTAGACACCGAAGCTTTCTCTTTCGGTTTCGATTTGGCAACCCGTGGCTCCTTCGAAGTGTCCGAAGCCGGGACCGAAGGCGAGGCTGTAGAACCCAGTGTAAGATCTTGGGTAAGGCCATGTGGCAATCCCTCGAAACTTGAAAATGGCATTAATATCCCGCCTGTGGATGGAAGTGAAAGGATGATAATTTTGGATAAACGTTTAAAAATGGTTGAAGAAGGAAAATATTGGAACAAAAAATTAAAAGAAAGAAAGTGTTTGCCAGAGAGGCGCCATGCAACAGTGCGGTCGGATGGGGCAAACTCTTTTGCCCCTTTTCATGGGCTTATTCACAGGTGCCACAGGGTTTTGGCACTAATCCTACCAGCACGCAAATGTGTAATTTAATATACACTGGATGGAACATTTTAAGTATGGAAAGCATAGGAGTGCTCCCCACACCCCCCATTTTTGATCCCTCGACCTGAGCCTTATTAAGTGTCTCGACCCCAGTATCAACGTTCGGGCCTAGCTCCTCGCTTGAGCTATCTTCCATGGCCCTAAAGGCCCCATCGTCGTCTCCTACCTCGTCGACGACGTCTTCAGTATCGACCATTTCAATATCAGCGTCGTAGCTGGAGTCGATCTCCGATGCGGGATCAGACAGGTTCTCTCGAACCTCCCGCTCTGCTCCCTCATCGTCCTCTGCATCGAAGATGTTCACCGGGTCAGGTGCCGTCTACTGGGCTTCCTTGCGCACTACGCGTCGAAGTTGAATCGTCTTCTTGGAGCGGAAACGAGAACAAGCCATACAGCTGGCTTCATCGTGATACGGCGACAGGCACTTGTTGCCCACCGGGTGGACGTCGATGTGAGGATATTTCGAGTTGCACACGGGACATCTCTTGAACGGGCTCCGTTCCATGATGGTTCGTCGATAAGGCCTCTGGCGTCGACCGGGCCTTCAGTGCTGAAAAGCCACGCGGCTCCTCTGGATGTCCGGCTCGGGAACTGAGCTGGAACAGAACTGGTCACCGATCGCAAGACAATACCGACGATATACTAAAGGCCTTTTGGCCAAAAAGAAAGTTTTTTATCGATTCCGAACTTGAGTTAACAAATATGCATCTGAACCCAATGGCGGAAAAAAACAATCTGGGGATGGAGTCGATGCCCATGCGCACTGTAGTCCAGGGGAGGAGCCACCTATCTCGTGATACTTCGAAGACTCTTCCAGGACAAAAAATGTGCGATCATCCGGACCCAACACTAGGCGGCGATCTATGCACAGATATGAATTCAGCAGCCCACATGCCTCGAACACATATTTACAAGCAGGCATTAAGTGAATTGATTGCCCTTGACACTTTTATTACTTTTCCATGGTTGGCCCATATTCGTAGGTGGTTCCTGAATCTGGGCCTGATAGGTATTGGGAACACCCGGACCAGCTTACCCCTGATTCAAAACAGGAATGTAAGGCAATCTTCTGGAATTCTATTGACCAGAGTGTTATTGTAAGCCTTAAACATGGTTCATTGACTAATCAGTTTTTAATTAAGCCCTTCCTTTGAACCATTTCTGGATGAGATCGAGCCCCTAATAGCCAAATTACTCTACCTAAAATTTAGATATGGTACCTTACTAATTAAGAAACTTACATCTAGGTGGGGTAAAAAGGCTAGTGAGGACACTGATTGTATTTGTACTGAGTGTTTCCATGGGAGGGAAGAAGACATTGCCCATGTTTTATTCTTCTGTACCCTTTACGAAACTCCAAGGAAAAAGTGGATACCACCCCTGGGCAGGAATCTTGGTACTAGACAGTATATCAAAATGTTGCGCATTTTGAAAACGGATACTTCTAGATTGGTTGTATTAGGAGTAAGTAGATTTCTACTGTCAGTCAATTTTATTAGATTAAAGTGAGGCTTAAAATTCTAATAAGAGAATGAATAAGTCAAAATATGCTCTTAGTGTTTTGGTTGAGAACCGTAATTTTAGTCTTTTAACTTGTATTTGTACATTCTGTCACTAAAGAGCTTATAGCTAAAGGTTAAAACTATAGTCACTGAAACGCTGTTAAGGCCTATGTATTTTATACATTCCTAGTTCTGTTATGTGTATTTATCATTGATGATGAAGAATATTCTATGAGGGCCTAAAGTGATATAATCATTAAGAGCTTGTATCACTAACTAATTTGTTATCCTTTTGCTGCTGGGATCAATGAAGTTGCACTTTTGTCTGTACATGAATGTTAGGGAATCGCACTTTATCAACCAATGTTTTCACTGCTAAATATTGCACTTTTTATACATTGTCTTTTATTCTATTTATGTACTCTATTTTAATGGAAATGATGTGTTTTTTACTGCTTTGATGATTCTGTGAATTGAATAAAGATGCTATGAATTATAAGTTATAATACTTCCCACAGGGCGTACTTAGTTATTTTTCCTTCACTTTTTATTGGCAGTCGAGCTCTCCTTCTCCCCTACTCCTTTTTTCTCTTCTGCTTTCTTTAGTTAGGATTAATTGGCACGAGTGAGGCACAGGGGTGTATATGGGGTTTGATTGCTTGAGGAGGGGACGGCAGCAACTTGAATTGTGAGACCCAGCGACCACGCATAGGTTATGGTAGACCTATTTGCCTGTGAGGGTTCAGGATGGCCAGTTCTGGAGGGAGTTCAGCACAGTACTTGAGGATGAATACATTGAATACAATGAGTCAATACAGGTTACGTCTGAAAATGGGGGATCAAAGAGCTGAAACAAAAGAGCAAAGATTTAATATTTTAGGTATCGCGAGGGTAAAGTGGTTATTGTTAAGCTATGAGTTTACATATTGCCTCAATTAATATAGGCAGCCTTAATGATTTGACTAAAAGACAAAGGGCTGCAGTAATTCTGAAAACAATGCTTATAGATATCTTGTGTGTTCAAGAGACCCATATAGAAGGTAGTAGGGCAAATCTTATGGAACAGTTGGGCTTTAAACTAATTACCAATACTAAAAAGGGTACTAGGACGAGAGGGGTTGCCATCATGTCTCGGCGAAGTGATGTTATCTTTAAGAGAAAAGTAGTTGATAAATGGGGCCGCTGGGTGTTGGTATAATGTATGTTGCATGAGGAAACATTCACGCTATGTTCTATTTATGGCTCTAGTGGAGATGACCCTAAAGGTTTAGAATTCCTGGATGTTGAATTAGCCTCCTGGCCCTCCCCGGTCATAATGTGCAGGGATTTTATTATTAATGGTTTGGGAGGTCTCTGGGGTGAGCGGGAAGTAGATACGTGGGTAGAAAGAAAAGAGTCTATGGAGCACATACTAACCTGGTTCGGAATAATGCGCTCATAGATATTTGGGATCAGCTAAATCCCACTGAACCTGGTAGCACATTTTTTTCCGCACCCCATAAGATTGTTACTAGACTCGATTATTTTTTTGTGTCTTACTCACTAAAATTAAGATGTAGGATAGAAAAACATCCTCGGATAACCTCAGATCACAATCCCCTAGTTTTAACAATTACTTTTGGAGGGGGGGAAGACAAGCGAAAGCCTGGTCTTTTGAGCGAGGGCTCTTAAAGGACCCAGTATATCTGACTCATATGAACGAATGGATCACGGGGTTTTGGGAGATTAATAGAGAGTGCTAGTCCAGGGATTGTCTGTGATGCATTTAAAGCCGGGGTTAGAGGAGAGACATTGAGTTATAGTTTGGGCCTGCAGAAGAGGGAGAGTCAACATGTAAAGATATTAGGTAAGGCATTGGTGGATGCAGAGGAGGATATCGGAGGCGCAATTCAGATGAGCAAACCATTGGAGGATATATTGCCTAAGCTGGCAATAGCAAAGGCTGAAATAGGGGATACATTCTTGGCGAGAAGGGAACACTGTTGTGAGTTTAGTGAACGGGTGAGGCATACCCTGGCAGTAAGACTTAGACAAAAAAACATGGCCGGGGAGATACGGGACATTTTAGACAGAAGTGGGAATTTAATAGAGGGGTCACTAGGGATCCGGGAAGTCTTCCGCCAATATTTTGAAGATCTTTACAGGGATGAACAACGAAGGGAACAGAGACTAAACCAAGAATATTTGCAGGGAATATCGATGCAAAGAATTGATCCCGAAGACAGGGAGGCACATGACATAGCTCTACCCAGGACGAGATATATGGTGCATTAGGGAGCCTCCCGTCTGGGAAAGCTGCCGGACCGGATCAAATTCCCTTAGAGTTTTATAAACCATTCCTTGAAGTCATAAGACCTGATCTGGCGGACATAATTGGCCAAGCTCAGCAAGGCTGTTCAATCCCAGAGTGATGGGTTGCGGCATATATAGTCGTGTTTTTAAAGAAGGGTAAGCCACATAGGGAACCAGGATCATATAGGCCAATAACGCTGATGAATAGCAATGCTAAAATCTACTCAAAAGCCTTGGCGACCCGTCTAAATCAAATAATTGGGAAAATAGTTCACCCCAGCCAGCATGGCTTTATCCCCAGGAGGGGTACTACATAACATACCTGAGGAGTTATAACCCTATTTGATGTAGCGGAAGTCTCAGGGGATCCTATGGCTTTAATACTCATGGACGCTGAAAAAGAGTTCAATAGGGTCTCCTGGGACTATCTCTGGGATGTTATGAAAAGGTTTGGGACTGGGAGTAACTATATCCAGGCAATTCAGGCTGTATATAAAGTACCGAAGGTCCGGCTCAGACTTAATGGGGGATATACGGCGCTGGTGATTATTAAGCGAGGCACAAGGCAGGGGTGCCCCTGCTCCCCTCTCCTCTTCGCTTTATACATTAAGCCCCTGATAAGGAAGCTGGACGCCACCATTAGTATATGACCAATGTGTTACCATGGGTTGGAGACAAAAATATTGGCCTACGCTGACAATGTTGCTGTGGTCATTCCTAACCCCCAAGATACAATGATTGCAATAGAAGAAGAGGGTAATCTCAAGGTGGTCAAGAGTAATATAGCGCCTGATCACCTGTCTGCCCAGACTCCCAAACCTCCTTCCAAATCCTCTCTATCTGGTCTGTTAATTTATTGCCTGTCGGCAGCTAAGCTCACCGCGGATATTGCTGATCTCATCCTTTTCAAAAATTTCGACTTAGCGATCCGTACGGAATTTTGGCTCAACGAATCCTCATCTCCATACCTAGACCTCCTAGTCCCCCCTAACAACAACATCGCAAGACTAGACAGACAATCTAACAAGAAAGGAGGAAGCCTCACCTGCATCTACCGCTCTAACTTTCTGGTCACAGAACTTCTGGCGGACCCCACTAAATCCTGCGAATACCTCGCCCTTGCTATTCACAGCAACTCTACCCTAGTGTACAACCTGCACGTCTTTTGTCACCCCCCAGGCATTAATGACTTCTTCACCGACCACCTCATGGAAATCATCACAGCTAAGAGTTTATATAATGCAAAGAATATTTTCCTTGGTGACTTTAACTTGCACTGGAACGATCCAAAGGATTCACATGTCAACGCCATCAAGGAGCTCCTGGCTGATCAAGCCCTGACCCAAGCCTGCTCACTACCAACTCACTCAAAAGGGGCCACTCTTGACTGGATTATCTCCAAAGAATCAACAGTCAAGCTTATCTCTATAGACCCATGTGACTGGTCTGAACACCACGCCATCACCTTCATCCTACCTGGCACCCACAAGACAAGGGCAACGCAACCGGTGATTCCTAAACGCTGGATCATAGACACTAAGAACCTGAACCGCAGGGAACTCTAGGCTCGCTGCAAATCCGACCTCCCCCCTCGCATATCACAACAGTCAGCGGTTTCAACGATCACTACTCTGCGATTCTTTCGACCATCCTGGATAATCTAGCCCCACTAAAGCTGAATAGAACCCAAATCAAAGACAGAAACCCCTGATTCACGGGATCCCTTAACAACGAGAGGAGAGTCCTCCGACAAGCGGAAAGATCCTGGAGGCAGCACCCCTCTGCCGCACATCTAAAACTTCTCCGCCAGGCTAGAAATGCCTACAACAGGAACATACTCAAGTCTAAAAAAGAATTCTTCCGAACTTCACTAGAGAAGGCCAAGAACAGACCCCACAAGCTCTTCGAACTGGTCAATCACCAATCAAATGATTTGGCCAAAACTTCAAAAGAAACCCCCAAGTCTCTTATATCCTCAGAGGATTTGTCCTCCTTCTTTGCTGACACAATCTCAGCCCTTGGAAACAAACTCAACTCCATCACATACCCTCAAACACCTCTCGACCCTCCTCCTCCAGCCACGTCGCCCCCCCCCACAGGCTTCACCCAAAAACTATGCTCACTGGACTGACTTTCAGTGTCCAAAATCCTATCTTCCCTAAACCCTAATAACCATTTTAATGACCCGCTTCCTTCCAACTGCCTAGCTGCCATCGCCCAGTCTATTATTCCTAGCTGGACTACAATAATTAACGCCTCTCTCAGGCAGGGATCAATGCCAGACTCTCTAAAAGCCGGCCAAGTAGTCCCCATTCTGAAAAAGCTGTTGCTGGATCCAGCCTCCCCATACAACTTCAGACCCATCTCCAACATCCCCCTCTTAGCCAAAGTGATGGAGAAATGTGTGCAGCCGCAGCTAAGTCAACACATGTTATGTTATGTTAATGGGGTTTTATAGAGCGCACAGCTACTCTACTGAGTGTCCCAGCGCTAGGTGAGTGAAAACTAACCAAACAGGGGAAATGAAAAAAGGAAAAGCAAAGGGCTCAGTTATTGCTTAAATAACCATGTCTTGAGAGCCTTCCGGAAGGGAAGCAGATCCCGTAAGAGTCTCAGAGCAGGTGGTAAATTGTTCCATAGCTTAGCCACTTGGAACTGAAAAGAGCATCCTCCTATTCGGGAGTGCTTGACCGCCGGAGTGCACAGTAGCGCCAATAAGGCTGAGCGAAGAGAGCGGCAAGGGTAATAGAATTGAACTCTCTTCCTTAGATAAGGGGCCCCCAAGCCATGCAAAGTCTTAAAAGCCAGAACAAGGGCCTTCAACTGAATCCGCTTGCAGATCGGCAGCCAGTGAAGAGAGCTCAGATGTTCCAACATCCGGGTCCTCGGGCCAAGTAAAAAAATAGCCCTGGCCGCCGCATTTTGCACCACCTGAAGGCGGGTGAGCAGGTATTCTGGGAGACCAAGATATAGTATATTTACATAATCCAGCACGGAGCCAATGAGGGCCTGGACCACAGTTTTCCTGTGTGGGATCTGAAGTAAAGGCAGGAATTGTTTGAGCATTTTCAGGAATCCAAAACACTGGCCGGCTACAGCCTGGACCTGTAGCTTCATACTCAAAGAGTTGTCCAATTTTACGCCTAGATTTTTTACGGATAAAACCGCGTTGGCCGGAGGGTGCATATCCAGAGGCCACCAACTCTGCCACAAGTTGTTTGGTGGACCACCGAAGAAAATGATTTCAGACTTGTTGGAGTTGCATTTAATTTAATTTTGTTGAAACCGAGAAAACACTGCCGAAAGACAGGTCTTAATAGCTTCTCCCTCAAACTCAGAGTCTTTGTCGCATGTGAAGGGAAGTTGAGTATCGTCGGCATACGATACTATTTTAGCCCCATGTGACTTGACTAGGCTCGCGAGGGGAGACATGTACAAATTGAATAAAGTAGGGCTGACAATTGAGTCCTGAGGAACCCCCACCTCCAGAGGGGGAATGAGGGCCGAAAAAGGGGGGGCCCAGACAATCTGTTTGCGCCCTGACAGAAAAGAGGCAAACCAATTGAGTACCTTCCCTCCAAAGCCAGACTCCCGGAGTCTCAGTAGGAGTCGGCTATGAGGGACGGTATCAATGGCTGCAGAGAGATCCAGCAATATCAACATAGCCTTTCCGCCTCTATCCAAAACGGCCTTAATGGACTCTGAAATTTCCAGGAGTGCCATTTCGGTGCTAAAGTTTCGGCGGAACGCTCCTTAACTCTGGTGCAGAACATTTGTTTGTCTCTAAAAAGGAAGAGGAAATTGAATGGACATATTTTTCCAATAGTTTGGAGAAGGCAGGTAAAAGAGATATGGGCCGATAGTTAGCAGGCGTCTCGGGATCCATGTTAGATTTTTTCAAAAGGGGGAGTATATGTGCTTCTTTCCACTTACAGGGAACACACCCCTGCTGCAAAGAGGAGTTCAATACCTGATTCACATAGGAATTTATAGGCATAGCTTTAGCTGCCAGAATAGACGCAGGGCAAGGATCAGATGGGGCACCTGATTTCCGATTTTTCAGAATGCTTAATGAGGTGGCCAGCGACATAGGGGGGAACTCTGTAAGGCGAGGAGCAGCGAGACAAGAGGGAGGATGTGGGGAGTCCCGGTCTATATTATTTACCCCATCCGAGGTAGAAAAGGTGTCCTGAATTTCCCTGATCTTCTCAGCAAAAAAAATGGCCATCGGATCCACCCAAGGTGCAGAGGGGGAGAAGGTCCTGGTTATTGCCTTGGGGGAAGTGAATTCCTTTACTATTTTGAAAAGCTCTTTATTGGTATTTCCCACTGCATCTATTCTCGACGAGAAGAAGGATTTTTTCTCCTTTAGAATAAGTTTGTGATGGGACTTGAGTGCCAGTTTATATGCCCTTTTCTCTCTTAACTCAAACTTCTTCCACCATGCTCTCTCAAGTTTTTTGCAAGCACTCCTACTTGCTTTCAGAGCGGGAGTGAACCAAGGGGCAGAGACACTGGAAGAGTGAGCCGGGCGGGAATAGAAAGGTGCCAGTTCTGCCGCACGGAGCCGTAGCCAGCTATCCAAAGCAGTCATATCCTCTTCTACAGTTCCACTCAGAGAAAGTGGGTGGGACTCAAAAGCCCCCAGCACAGCTTCAGGAGTGATACGGGGGTACGGTCTAAAGCTACCCATACAGGACTTGCCCTGGATGTTGAAGGGTGCAATTTCTCGTTGGACTCTAAACTCCAGCAGAGAGTGGTCTGACCATACCAGAGGGCGAGGGGGGAACCATCTAAGTCCCTTGTGGAAAAGACCTGATCGAGAATGTGGCCCTTTTCGTGGGTTGGAGCTTGAAAATAGGGGGTCAGATTAAAAATATTCAGAGCATCCATTAGACTTATAACATCTGGGTTGTTGATTTTATCCATATGGACATTGAAATCCCTTAATATCAAGCAGTGTTTATGTTTTAACGTAAAAGAGACAGTGGAATTACTGATAGCTTCATGAAACGCACCTGGGGAGCCCGGTGGTCCATATACAAGTATGCCGGCCATAGATTGATGGGAAGATAGCACCAAATGAAACCCCAAAGTTTCTGCATCTGCAATATCTTCCATAGGGGGAGCACATAGGATAGCTATACCTCCACCCTTACCACCCAAACGGTCTTTCCTAACTAATTGGTAACCCTCAGGGATAGCTGTGGCAATTGAAGGATTCGCGGAGTCGCAGAGCCACGTCTCTGTTAAAAACAAAAAGTCAGGACCAACCTCTTCCAATAATTCATGTATGTTGAGGGCATGTTTGCTCATGGATCTCATGTTAAGAAGCAAGTAAAGCAGTTTACCATCTGCCTCAGCCCTCTTGGGCTTGGATAGTACTAGTACAGGTGGGTTTAGAGAATTATTGGTAGGTACTGAGGGGAACATCTGAGCCCAGCCACAATGGGGGCAGAGCGTGACATTGGAAACCCTGCTGGGGGTGGGGGAGGAGAACAGCAGCTCACCCACCTGAGCAGTTCCTTGAGCTTCTCTGAAGTGAAAACCTGTTGGATAACTGTTGGACTTGGCCCTTCTGGCAGGTTCACCCCTTAACTTTTTACATTGAACTCTGAGATAAGTATAGTGATTTCTGGTCTTTGCGCACTTTAGCACTGTGGCGCAGTGTAAAGTGCATGCACTCTCTGAGTGCATGTGTGAGATTGGCCTGCCCTCCCATAGGAATGCATGGGGGATATGTGTGTCCATGATAGTTCCTGATGTGTGGGGAGTGCAGGGTTGAGTTTGGTATGTGCGGACTCGTGTGATTAAATGCTGCGCGATGATGTGCACGGATTTATTGTGTCTAGTGTGGAAGTGCCACTTCTAGAAGTTGGCCTGTCTGTGCAGTGAAGGTGATTTGACTGTATGGCTTGTGATTGTCTGGAGCTGGCTGGTGTGCCTGGCTCCAGGAGTCAGGATGGGTCTGCCCCGGTTGTGAATGGAGAGATCTGCATGTTGATGGCAGGGAGGAGTGCACCTGGGACCTGAATAGGGCTGGGCCTTCCCTCTAAAATGCTGGCTCCACCCCCTGTGGTGTGTCTGATGCCCCTGACCCACCCTGTGAATAGGCAGAGGGGCTGAGCAAAACAAAGTGCTCCAGAACCAGTTGCATCTGGTTCGCCCCTTCCCCTTTAGACAAAGGAAATGTGTGTATAAAAAGAGGCTGTGACCTCATGTAAAATGTTCTTGTTTCCTGACTTCAATCTACCAGGGGCGTGCTGCTGCTGGGGCCCAGGGGAAGGCTTGCCTCCCTGGGCCCTGCCCAGCCCCTGGATGCCTGGAGTTCTTGCTGGATCCTAACAGGATGGGGCTTGCTGCTGGTGGGGCCCAAGAGGGACCGCCATGGGGGCTGCCTCCTTGCTGGAGTGCCCTGTGTGCTGGCCCCAGGGCCCTGCATTGCCCCTCCGGATGCCCAAGACTACTGGGACCCTTTGCTCTGGGGGATCCTTCATTGGGGGATTTTGTAGTTGTTGTGCCCCTATTTTTGCGTTTATGGGCAGAGCATTGTCGTGTTCCCTCAGGGGAAACGCTCCTGCCCTTTTGCGGGCCCTGCGGGTGCCCACCCCGCTTATTTAATTATTTACGGGTGCCACCCCGTTTTTAGGAGCCTTAGCGGGTGCCCACCCCTCGTTTTCTGATGCCAAAATCACCGCCACGATTCAGAAAAGGGGGTGGTGATGAACAGAGTGTCTGAATTAAGCAAACCACTCTTACCCAGTCCAAAGATCAGGGCTTGATCCATCACCGTTATTTAGCTCACTGCACCATCCCAGCTCAGAACCTGGCTATATGCAAATCAGTCTGTCCCTGGCCCAGTGCATCATGGGAACAGGGCAGACTTAACTACCAAGCCATTTCTTCACCAGAAAGGAGACAAGCTTCCGGGGACCGGTTTCTGGCATTTCAGCCGTCGTCGGCCCGGCTTGCTTGAATCCTGATGGTGCAGTGAGCAAGGGACTCATGTCCAAAATCACCGCCACGGCACGTTTCGGACGAAAACCAAAAGTCAGGCGGCTGGGTGCCTGGAGCGGGGTGGGACTTCCGCTTGCTTCCAGGAAGTCCCGCCTGCTGCCGCGCTCTGATTGGGGGAGCCCCGGAAGGAGGGTTGCCCCGGAGCCATGAAGGCTCCACACACTAAGTCCCGGTCCCAAGATGGGGGACCGGGTGAAGAGGGCGCATTGTGAAGGCGGGGCTCCCATGATGAGAGAGAGCCCCGCAAAGCGCTACGGCCACCGTGGGAGAGAACTTCCGCCGACGGAGCCGGTGAGTAGGGCTCGGGGGGGGAGACGAAGGAAGTGGTGCCAGGGTGGGCACCGAGTCGAGAGCGGCCCCGGGTGCTCAGTGGGCCGCTCCCACAGTGGGGCATGCTCTCTTTACGAGCCCGGTGTGGCTCCAAACAGGCCCAATTTGTTCACGGAGCCCAGGTGGCTCCACCGCCCCCATTAGTTGATCGAGCCATGCGTGGCTCCAGCGACGGCATGCTGATGTAGAAGACCCCAGTGGGGGTCCCGAGGGCCAGAGGGGTCCATGTTCTTGCCCCTGAGGGCCACAGTGAGTTCTAGAGCCTAGAGGGCTCCACCGTTCTGCACAGTATTGCCCTAGAGCCTAGAGGGCTCCCACGTTTTGGCACATTGTTGTTCCTGAGGGCTAGTGAGAACCCATGTCGCAGTTTTGATCCACAGCTGCCCAGCAAGTAATGGGCAGCTGCACCGTTTAGGTTTTCTTTCTAGGGACATGTCTTTTGACTCAGGAGTGAGTTGCACTCCTTCGCCCCTACCTTGGCCTTCCACAGCTGCGCAGCACTTATTGCCAGCTGCAGCGTTTAGGCCCTGTTCCCTTCCTCAGCTGCCCAGCAAGTAGTGGGCAGCTGGGTGTTAGGAAATGTACTTTGTGTAGAATGTTTTGCGCACCCTGTGTTTGATGCCTCTAGATATGATTTCTGCATAGGAGGTTGTTTTACCTGTTTAGGTTAATGTTAGGGAGATTGTACTTCCCTGTGCGATTTACGCCCCTAGTGTTGGTTTTACTTAGGTGGTGAGGGTCTAATGTAGTTAGACTGATGAGATACTGTGTATGATGGATTTCATGACGCAGACTGTTGCAAGTGTAGTGATTATCAGGGTTTACTGGTTGTACGTTTTATGGCCTATCTTACTTTTACAAATTTATCTATTGTACTATTTCCTTACCAATTGCTGATCCAGACAGTGGTCCATGTGTCCCTGTCAGGTGTACATAATCCCTTGTAAATATTGCCTGTGCCAGTTGGCACAATGTACATCCTGTGATTCTGATTCTGATGTGTTTTGATAATACAAAGGCTTTTTTTTATATAACCTGTGTGGAGTTCCTTTTGTGGGGGCCCCGGGATGTTGTTGCTGGTGGGTGCGTGCGCAAATGCTTAACTTACAATGCCTCCGGGATAAGTCTTGACTGCTCTTGCCACGCTACCTAGAGGGTGAGCAGGGGTTATCTTGGCGTGTAACTCCCTTGCCCTGACTAGAGTGGTGGTTTCTGCCTGGCTTGGGCGCAAGCCTCATCCAACCAGAAATCCCATTTCTAACAATAACAGTATTTACGAGCGCTCCAGCAGCATTTCCTGCGTCTGACGCCTTCGGGACGCTGACGGGCGCAGACGGCTTGCCTTTGGCGCGCCGCCGCTGCGCACGAGCGCTGTGCGTTCGCGCCAGAGTGAAATTTAAAACTCTTCAAGTTAATTAGCATAGAGCGCTAACCCGGAAGCTCGGTGGGCCCGCTCTGACAGACGGACACCACCGGAGGAAAGGAGCGGCGAGAGCAGAGACTCGGTACTAGGTTTTTAAAAAGCACACAATCACAGCATAAAAACAATGTAAATGGAATTGAATTAAAAGCAAAGTAATATTTTTATAGTGCAATACAGCAGTAAAGAGTGCAAATATGCCTGGCAACGTAGGAACATCGGGAGACAAACACCCAGCAACAGCGCTTCACTCACATCAACAACTTCCACCTGCTCGATGACTTCCAATCCGGATTTAGACCAGGGCACAGCACCGAAACCATTATGCTCCACATCGTTGATGATGCTCTCCAAGCCCTTGACCAAGGCAAAACCTGTCTCCTAATCCTCCTGGACCTATCCTCGGTCTTCAACACGGTCAACCGTGAAAAACTTCTTGAACGCCCCAAATTCAGGATGGGTTTGGATGGCACTGTTCTATAATGGTTCAGGTCCTTCATCCAAAACCGGTCCCAGAGATTCCTTGCAACCTATCAACACTGTCCCCCAACCTCTTCAATCTTTACCTGGAACCGCTTACCGAAGTACTACGCACTGCTACTATCTCCTATCATATGTACGCTGATGACACTCAGATCTACATCAAAACCTCATCTCTGATAGAGATCCTCTCCCTGAACAAAGCCTTGATACTCACTGTCCAAATGGCTTGCATCCTATCAACTCAAACTCAACGCAAGAAAACTGAATTTCTCCTGATCGCCCTGCCCAATACCAACCTTGAGATTCAATCATGGATTAAGGCTATCACAGCCTTGAATTGCCCACCGACCATCGTGGATTAGGCCAAATCCCTGGGAATCCCCCTCAACAGCAACCTGAACATGCGGGATCACATCAATTCAATAGCCAAATCAGCCAGATTCCGCCTGAGCTACCTTAGGAAATTGAAACCCTTCCTCTATGCTCCCGACCTAAAAATGGCAGTCCAAGCACTTGTCATCTCTAGACTGGAATATGGCTGTTCTGCCCTCTATGGGTCTACCCAAGATCTACCTGGCACCTCTAAAAGCATGTCTCACTGCGGCCGCCAGACTACCCACCGGCAAAAGAAAATACAACCATATTTTCCCGCACTTAAAAACTCTCAACTGTCTTCCTCTGGAGGCAAGAATACAGCTCAAAGTAGCATGCATAACGCACAAAGCCTTATATTCTAACTCCCCTGCATATCTGAGGCAGAAACCTGTGATTTCCAGAGGAATCAGAAACTCCCGATCTGCCAGAGACCTCCTGCTCCAACATGCACACTTTCAGAAAAACAACCTTACAACCGGGCTTTCTCCGGGGCTGCTCCAAGAATATAGAACTCACTCCCACCGGGCATCACAAGAATCTCCTCTCTGACTCGCTTCAAAAAGGATGCCAAAACATTCCTTATGGGTAAATTTATTGTTTAAACTTTGCCTCTACCACCACTACGGCCCTGATCTATGGCCATCTATTGCCTCCCTACGGATTATCTAGCTCACCCCATCAGAAACTTTGGCCCTTGTTGCGAACATTGTTAACGTAATCTGTAAATATGTTATCTCGTCTTGAGTATTGGATATTTAATCTGTAAATACGTGCCCTATCTCCTGCATCTTGCCCTTTCTCATTTGATCCGTAACTGGATTATGCTATGCCTATTCTGTACATAGCTACGTTTTCCTGTAAAGCGTTCTGATACCCTAACGGGTCAAGTTTGCGCTCTATAAAACACATAAATAAATAAATAAATAAATAAATAAATAAATAAATAAAATAAGAAGAGGCCCACGCTTTTGGATTGATATCCTGGTACCCATTAATTAGCCAGAAAACGTTGATAGTCAAATATAAGTGGAATAAACTAGAAGATTTACGGGTGGTGGATT
Organism: Lissotriton vulgaris; assembly: GCF_964263255.1. NCBI lineage: Eukaryota > Metazoa > Chordata > Amphibia > Caudata > Salamandridae > Lissotriton > Lissotriton vulgaris. The sequence continues at coordinate 1,079,929,816 of NC_141691.1, read as the reverse complement.
CAGCCGTCCATTTGGGTATTGATATAACCCCAGATTTGGGGAAGCTAGTAGAAAGAAATATTGAACTAATTATAGGGAAAGCTAAAAAAGATTTTGATAGATTGCATAATCTGCATATGTCATTGGCAGGTCGCACCAATGTGGTAAAGATGGTTTTCCTCCCTAAGATACGCTATCTCTTTAGGGCCATACCGTTAGAGTTTGTGAAGCAATGGTTTATGCATATGGTGAATAAGTTTATTTGGGCTCATGGAAAAACCAGACAGGCTATAAGATATATACCATTGCCTAGGGAGAGGGGAGGTTGGGCAGTCCCAGATTTCAAGATGCATTATTGGGCTTTGGCTCTACAATATATATCTGGCCTATTCTGGAGGCCTGTCGGCGTCCCTTGGAATAATTCAAGATCTCCTGATGTATATGAACAACTATTAGGAGAGGGAGCGATCAATTGTTTTCTGAAATTTAGCAAATCAAACTATTATAAAAAACGAGACTTAAGACTTTGATGGCCGCATATAAGATATGGGCCGCATTTTAAAAGAAAATTGGCCTTGGTGGATTTAATTTTTGCGCACAGCTATACAGAAATCCAATGCTCCCTTAATTTTTTTCTGATACATTAATGTTGGAATGGGAGGGGAAGGGGCTGCGGGTGTTAGGAGATCTAATAGGTCCTAATGGGATTCGGGGGTTCAGTGATATCCAATATGATTATGGCGTTAATATAATAATTATTTTTAAATACCTACAGTTACAGAGCTTTTTCAAAGGGAAAAGGGAAGGGGGGGCATGCGTTTCCAGAAAGTTATAATCATAGATGCGATAAGAGCAGGAGAGAATTGCACTATTAAGATAATGTATGCCGAATTGCAATTACTTAAACCGGATGACTTGTCTAAATATGGGAAAAAGTGGGATGATAAGCAAGGCATAGATCAGGATTGTTTTTCTGATTCGCTAGAACTGGTTCAGACTATCTTTCGTTCAGGGGGACTACAGGCTCAAACAATTAGAGCCTCACCTAAATGCAACTGCATCCCTATAAAAGACCAACAAGATAGGGACTATTTGTCATTAATACTCCCCGAATATATCCAATAACATAAGTCCTTAGGTCAGGATGCGTACTTTTTCAATATATAAAATCACACAGGACCACATACAGGTCACCCAGAAAAAGGTGTGAGAAATATAGAGAGTACCTCACGGTAGAACAACCTGAGGGGGTTCCCGGTTAACAATTGCTGGTATACCCACTTCTCATCATTGGCCACTCTCTCTATGTGAAAAGACAAACGTGCACTAGAAAGAATAATAGTGCGGACGTGAGAATAGTGGTAAAAAACACAAATAGTGACAAACTTATCAACACTGACACCCACTTGTAATGTACAGAAACATATCAATAGACCCCTAACCAAACACAAAAAGATAATTGTGTAGCAGGGCTTTGCTTGCTTTACCGTTTTATTCTGACGCAGCAAACCCCACTTGTTTAAAAATGGTTACTTGTAGCACCCCCCAGTTACCAAAAAATGCAAAAACTAAACCAGGCCAAATGAAGCTGCAAGTGGGTGGGGCCCAACCTAAGCCAAAACGACCGGCTCAGCCAACAGTTGATGCTAGGGGAGTTGGCCCAGTTGCAAAGGCAAAATCAGCAACGAGCCATTTGGGAGCTGCTTCCTCAGCGGTTATACCGCAGAAGGCGGCCCCAAAATGTCTGCCAGCAAATCTCCCCCCTGAGTGTCACCCTTATGTTGCTGTCCTTATTAATGTCCCCATTCTGAAGGATGCCCAGTTGGAAACCCACCAGGCCCTAAAGAACAAAACCATGCACTGGCTAAAAGCCAACAAACCTCTACCCAGGGGTGTGGATGGGTTAATTCTTGGAGTGTGTAGGGTAGGTTGGGTAGGACAGGGCAAGAATCATTTGAAGGCGATTGCGTGGTAGTTAACTTCCAAGACACTAGAGTTGCCCATGCAATCTGCAATTTCAATCAGGTTGCGGGTGGATCAGGCATTGATGTGGTGGACCTATCATACTTCTACCCGCGGCCAGTTACGAACTACCCTGGCCCATCCCTTGTAGATACCTGCCAAAATAACACTGGTAGCCAACGGTACCCCGTGATACCTCAGTCCCAGCCGCATGCAGTATGGCCCTGGTCGAGATGGGGTCCTACGGGGTATTGACTTGCTGATTCCTTCGGGGAGGCTCGGGGGGATCTTACATCTGGTGGGGCTCTCCATCTCTCCCGAACGTTGATTAGTCCATCCTCCCCTATAGGAAAGCACGTAGCCCCTATGGTTAGACGGGAACCAGGTGAGGGGCGGGACATTAATGGAGACAATAGCGGCCCTCCTATTCCGGTCGAGGCAGACGCGGTCGGCACGGTCGCGTCCAGTAGTGCTGCAGCTGTAACGGACTCACCTCTTAGGGTTTTCAGCTGGAATGTGGCTGGACTAGATAGGAAGTTGGCTTTGCCCGACTGGAATGCCCTTGTGGAGGAATATTCTATTTGCATGTTCCAGGAGACATGGAGTAGGGAGCCCACCCACAAGGCAAGTTACTCATCCCACTTTATACCTGCTGTCTACCCGGAATCAGGCAGGGGACGTCCCTCGGGAGGCCTCCTTATTTGGGTGGCTCCTTCCCTTAATTGAAGGGTAGAGGAGCACCAAACTAACTGTCCCGATCTCCTCAATATTACCCTAAAAAATTCCAGGGGTTGTGTCATTCTAAACATCTACAACATCTATGTCCGGGGCACAAAGGGAGGTAGACAATCGTCCACTATAACTCTCTTAGAGAGCTTGCTTAGGTTGTCCCCTTACAAATTATGTACCCTGGTCGCGGGGGACTTTAACTCAACCTTCGAGCCCCTTGGCTCGGAAGTCACCCTTGAACAGGAGGAAGAAGACCAAAGGAGGGGGATACCGGCTCTAGAGCAAACTCCAATTAAGAGATGGACGGAAGTGGCACTCCAGATTAATTCCCTCACTATGGAGTTCGACCTGAGGGCCCTTAACGGTAGGACAAGATCTGACAAAGCGGGAGCCCATACGTTTAATAGGCCTAACCACACGTCAAGAATTGATTATATTCTGCTTGACGTCCACCTATGGAGCGCGGTGAGAGATATGGAAATTATATCGTCCGTCGAGAGCGATCACAATCTGCTCTCCCTTGCCTTGACTCCCTGGTGGCTGGAGGGCATAGGGGGGTCCGTTTTTACGCACCACTGTTCCCGGTGAATCAGTTGTCTCGAACTGTGGCAGACGGCTGAAGTGGGCTAAGCTCACACTCTCGGCTGAGAAGGTGACCATCTTAACGCAGCTCCTAGCCACAGTCCTAGACAATCTGGATTCCCCTGAGGGAGGGCCAGCGGAGGTGACTGGCTCATTCTGTGATCTGACCCTGGCAATAAGTAACTTGTTTATTGTCCAAACCAGACACACTGGGGCTAAGTCACATCCAGGGAAAAGACAGGGTTGGTTCAACCACAAATGTAGGGATTCTAAGACACTGCTTATTGAAGCTGTGAAATCTAAGTCCCAAATAAGGACTAGGGAGGCCAGGAAGTTTCATTCCCATTGCATGAAAACCGCAAAAAAAGAGTGGGAGGATAACTTTTGGCGGGATCTTTTGGCCGCTAGTCGAGGGAAGGACGCTAAGGGATTTTGGAACTTGGTGGGCTGTAGGAATCGTCCTGATGACACTCTGAGGACTTGTACGATTCCAGCCCAGACGTGGTTTAACTACTTCAGGGCACTATACTCAGCAGTAGAAGGGCCTCTTAACGAGCCATTTTCCCTTCCCCCATTCTCATTGGATAGAGCCACCAACCCCTTTACGATATGGGAGGTTACAAAGGTTATTAAATCCTTGGTACCCCTGAAAGCTGCTGGCCGTGATGGGCTTCCTGGGGATCTACTTCGAGCCTACCCGAGTGAATGGGGCAAATTGGTTTCTGCTCTCCTGAACGCCATCCTAGAGGGAGGTCCTGTCCCTGAGTCTTGGAAAGGGGCAGAGGTTGTTCCAATCTTTAAAAAGGGCTGTCGGGATCAACCAGGGAACTACAGGCCGATAAGCCTCATAGACTCAACCCAGAAGGTGGCGGGAAAGGCGATCCTGGGGAGGATTCTTCATTGGGTGGACGAAAACCACATATTGTCTGACTTTCAGGTAGGCTTTCGTTCCGGTACGGGAACTATCGAGCAAGTGTTCAGACTGATGCTTCTACATTGGAAGGTTGTGGAGCTGGGCAAAGGCAGTCTCTATTTGGCCTTTATTGACTTAAAGATTGCCTTTGACCTGGTTCCTAGGGAGGAACTTTGGAGGGTTTTGCAGGGTCTTGGGCTGCCCCCCTACATTCTGTTGCTCCTTATCAAATTACATAACAACAACTACGCACAGGTGCGATGGGGCCAGAATGGGGAAAAGACCGATAGGATCCCGGTCCACAGGGGCGTCCGACAGGGATGCGTATTAGCTCCCACACTATTCTCCTTGTACGTAAATGGTGTGGTAGAGCACCTGCTTGACGAACCAGCAGATGCACCCTCGTTGGGGGGCGTGAGGATTCCAACCCTGTTGTTTGCCGGCGACACCCTCCTCATTTCCAAGACTCCCCAGGGTCTACAGAAGCTTTTGAACCGTTTTCAGGACTTTTGCTCAAAAAGAGGGCTGGTCATCAATGTGGACAAAACGAAATACTTGATCATGCACCCTCCACGGAAACTTGGTCGTCCTCCAGTCCTGAACTCTGTTCCTCTCGAGAGAGTCTCCGAATTTGACTATTTGGGAATTCGCATGAGCGATGCCATGAGCTGGTCACCCCACATCAATAAAATGACCCTTAGCCACAAAAGGGTGGGGGGAGCTCTGTTAAGGGAGTATTGCAACTCATCTAAGCAATGTGTAGCTCCAGTAATTGACATTTACAAAGCCAGAGCTGTCACGGCATCACTATACGGGGCTGAGTTATGGGGCCTTGGAAACTCGGAGGCCCTATCCAAGGCAGAGAACAAATCTTTGAAGGATCTTCTGGCTATCCCTCTGAGTACCCCAACAGTCCCGGTGCTTTTGGATGCGGGATACAAACCGATCAAGGACCAGGCTCGCCTCCGGCCCCTTCTTTTATGGACACGCCTGTGGAGGGTCCCCGAACTGAAAACTTATGCGGATGGGCTGTCAGAGGTGATGGGAATGGATGGTTGGCATAAAATCAAGTGGCTAAGGGACATCAAAAACCTTTTGAGGGAACTGGGTTTGGGGTCCTGTTGGATTACAAAATCTGCCCCACCGAAGGCAACCCTAAAAAAACTATATTGGGAGTGGGTCTCTGCCCAGCTCATCGGCAATCCACATCACTGCAACTCCACCGCAGCTTATTTGAAAATCAAAGACGTGGTTGCCTTCGAGCTCTATCTGGACTTGATTACAATACCAGTAGATCGGGCACTTTACATCAAATTCAGAGTGGGTACCTTACCCTTAGGAGACCTGCTCTCTAGATGGAACATGCCTGCGCAGGTATGACCCCATTGTGCCCTCTGTTCCACTAGGCCCGAAACGGTGGCACATTTCCTTTTTGAGTGCCCCGACTATTCCCACCCAAGAAGACGCTGGCTCAAACCTCTTTGCAGACAATTGGGAACTCGCCAGCACATGGTGGCACTACACATTTTATTAACTGACACTTCCTCCCCCATAGTTTGTGGTGTTTCCAAATTTTTAAAATGGGCATGGTTGATTCGCTTAAAAAGACTTTCCATCTTCTCCAGGAATATCCATTTAGCTTCTTTTCTTGCCAAAATATTCTCCAGGTTGTGAGTTTCGCCCACCACTTTTTCTAAGACGGTCCACTTGAGATCCTTAGGATCATGTCCCGACGTATTGAAATGTTGTACCAGGCGAGTGGTGAGTTTCTTTGCTCTAATAGTACTCAAATATTCCTGCACCAGTATTTTTACGGATGACGCATGTGTGTTTCAGGGTTTGTTTGAACCAACTCTGATTGATTCAGATGGACAGCAAATGCGAGTCCGAATTTTAAATGGGACCGATACACGATCGAGAGCCTTGTATGTTTTAAGAATGAGCAATAGCCGTATATGTTAGATTGGGGGACCTAGTTAACAGCATAACCCCTGCCACTTGTGTCTGCAGTTGGATCGTTGCAATCAGGAGAATGATGCTGGATTCAAATGAAATGTTTTTTGGAGTCATTTAATAACGAGCGCAGTGCTTCATAACGCTGGGGAATGGGGACAGTATAGTTTTCTCCCACTACTTCCTACCAACTTGTCATTAGCGTTCTAGCTCATGAAGTTCCATCTGACGCTTAATCTGTTTTTAAACATGTACAGGTGGCTGCGACGTTTTCCAGTCACATTTGGGACACGTGAATATTTGGCATGGTGTCCTAATGAGTGGTGCTGGTACGTGCTGACGTTGCGCTCTCAAGGTAAATATGCCATAACTGTGTGTCAATATATGCTGCATCGGTTGTGCCCCCTATGGGGGGGACATGAACGGCGCTTTGAGCGTCCCTTTGTTTTATTCCTTCACACAGGTCCACATTTGTCTGAAAAGACTGAGAATAGATAACCCCTCCTATGCCCTGATGAAATCGCTAAAACGTGGAGCGATGAAACATGTCGGCTTGAGGCCATAAATCACCATGTATACAAGTAACCATTTTTAAACAAGTGGGGTTTGTTGCGTCAGAATAAAACGGTAAAGCAAGCAAAGCCCTGCTACACAATTATCTTTTTGTGTTTGGTTAGGGGTCTATTTATATGTTTCTGTACATTACAAGTGGGTGTCAGTGTTGATAAGTTTGTCACTATTTGTGTTTTCTACCACTATTCTCACGTCCGCACTATTATTCTTTCTAGTGCACGTTTGTCTTTTCACATAGAGAGAGTGGCCAATGATGAGAAGTGGGTATACCGGCAATTGTTAACCGGGAACCCCCTCAGGTTGTTCTACCGTGAGGTACTCTCTCTATTTCTCACACCTTTTTCTGGGTGAACTGTATGTGGTCCTGTGTGATTTTATATATTGAAGAAGTACGCATCCTGACCTAAGGACTTATGTTATTGGACATATTCCGGGGAGTATTAATGACAAATAGTCCCTATCTTGTTGGTCTTTTATAGGGATGCAGTTGCATTTAGGTGAGGCTCTAATTGTTTGAATACTGTGTGAGTGGGGGGCTGCCTTACCTATTCCCCTCCCCCTCCACCCCTTGAGATTGTTCGGACTACAGGCTCAGCATTTTAAAACGATCTTCTCTCTGTACCATAAGCCTGCAAGTATAGAGCAGTTGGGTGGACTGGAAGGAATCCTCGGTCCTCGGTGTGATGGCTCTGAAGCTGACCTAATCCACGTGTTTCCGACCTGCCCCCAGTTGGCAAATTTAATAGAAGCGATAGAAAAATGTATGGTTCAAACACTGGACATACAAACGTCATTAGATCCAGCTTTAATGCTTTTGGGGATTCAAATGAAGGGAAGGCAAAACTTTTTTTATTATTTTCTGTTTCTTGCTATGGCTGTCTTACGTATTATCATCGCCTCTGTTTGGCACGATCAATCAGCCCCAGCCTTTCAGCAATGACTTGCCAAACTGCTAGCTATATATAATTTGGAGAAAGGGATTTATGAGAGAAAGGGCAAGAGAGGGAAAAAACTTGGCAGGCGCATTTGGGAACTTGTTTACAGATGGACGGAAGCTGTGAATGATAACAGATCTTGATGTAATTTAGTTATTATTGATGTGTAAAATTTAAAAAAGACTTTAGATTTTTTTCACAAGGATGAATTACAGCTCTATCGATATTTAAAAATGTATTGGATTTCATGAATTTGTATTGTATTTTTATTGATAGTTTGATCCTCGAGTAACATATGTACGTTTATTACGGTGCTGTATCTATTTGGGAAAAAATAAAACTTTATAAATAAGAAACTAAAAAAATTAAAATAAAAACCTGTCGGTTTTGGATGTGATATTCCTTGCACAATGAACACGTTTCTCGAGGCAAGGTCTCAGAGAGGCACGAAAAATGGTCCAGCCTAGAGAAGTGGCAAGAAAGGAATGATTGCAAGGGCATGTGAGTGGCGCCTATATAGGCTCGCATTTAGTTTTCTAAGCGGTAGAGCATCAGTGCAGAGCCATATGGTGCCACCCTCCAACGCACAGAGGTACTGCTGAAAAGATTCCGTATTTAGTCTGACACCTGGACTATTTAAAAAGTGAGAAATATGCAGCTAGAAGTCTCTATCAGAACAGTGATATCCTTTTCCATCTTCACTTTCCTCACAGGTTGGTGACCACATAAATGGACAAAATGACGTAATCGAACAGTCCTCTTATCTATTTACCATGTGCCAGATATTATGCACACGTTTAAATTAAATGTGGTATATCCATTCCTCACTTATCCATTGTGAACACAGCTCTTAAGTAATGCTTCATACCTTGTGAGAAAAAGTTTTTTTTAAGTTGTCTCAAGCTTCGAGCTACTTTGCTAAACACTGTATTTAGACAGATTACAAAAGTGCCCACTAACCTTATTTTCCATTCATACCAGTCTAGAGAGAAAGGTTTTTACCTCCTGGATTTTTTTTTCCATAAACGCACACATCTCTTTCAGAAATAGACACATTGGGCAACAGCCCCATTTTTACCAATGAGAAGCAGCTCAAACCATGGTGCCACAGGTCTCCTGACTTAAACCAACACTATGCCCATAATCTGGTGTCCCACTTTGTCATGCATATTGGCAGTTATTGAGAAGATATGCGGTTTGGCACACTTACTTTTTACTTGTTGTTCAGGGGCTTTGATGTGTGTTACCATTCCCGGCATATTCACACTATTTCGGTGCAGGTACTTCAAGAAGACATCTGCATTCCTTCGAGCCAAAGTACAAGCCTAGCAAAAAAGGAAGACATAACCAAACTGTTACAACATGAAATATGAGCAGTTCGAGATATAAAATGAGTTGTTTCAGTCTCGTTGTTCTGCATTTCCCTTTACAACACGAATGCCCCCTAAAAAGATACTTGAAGGCCCACATTAAATGCAACAATATTTTAGTGGAGAGCTGAAAAAGAGCTCATTAACCTTCTTTTCAGATACTCCCACAGTACAGCACACCTCACCTACTGCTCATACTGGACGACTGACGGAATCAGAATGATCATTATCCATTGATATTGTACAGAAAAGCATAACCCGCAGATAAATGAAAGCAAAATACTTTCTTATGACAGACAGATGCTGATATCCAAAACCACTATAGTAGGAATTTTATCTGACTAGTCAAGTATAACTTTATTCAGCTCAATACAGAACTATAAAGGTGCAGGTTAGTACAAAATAAAACATCATTTCAAGATATGGATAAAATACAATATGCTATATGTATATAATCTTAAATAACAATTAAAAATACAAGACCTAAAGCACAAGTTTTTTTAACGTCGGTAACGATATATCTGTGAAAGACATTGGCTAGTGATAGATTCCTTACCTTAGAATTACCCCAGGCGTCAGACTGGATCCAGAAAGTTTTTGGCAGCAGTACCCCTGCGTGTCGGAAGGTGGCGTCATGCGGCTCAGTGTCCGTCGTAGGCGTCATGATCGCAGGGATGACGACGCGGCAACTACTTAGACGCCACCCTCGAGTGCCAACGTAAATTCTGTACACGACTTTTTGCACCAGGAACGCAGAGCCATGCCAGATACTGCCCACTGGTGCATTGAAAGTAGGGCCCTGAAAGGGATGATCTTAACCCTAAAAATCTGTTTGCAGAACGGGGAGGATGGGTGGGGCAGTAAGGAATCTATCACTAATTAATGTCTCTTACAGATATATTGTTATCGAAGGTAAGTAACTTGTGCATCTGAAAGAGACACGTTGGTGATCGATTCCTTACCTTAGAATAGATACCCCAGCAATACCAACCCCGGTGGTGGGTCTGCGAACCAAGATCACAACAGAAAGTCACAGAGAACAGAACGGCCAAAGAAGCCATCTCTCTGGACTTGCCTGTCCAGGCAGTAATGCTTAGTAAAAGTGTACAGTGAGGCCAATGTAGCTGCCTGACAGATGTCTTGCAGGGGGACACCACTTCCCAATGCAGTAGCAGCCGCTGTCGTTCTGGTAGAATGGGCGCGCAGCCCCACCGGAGGTTCCTTTTTAGCCAGAAATACCAGGCTTTTATACACAGGACAACCCAGCGGGAGATAGTCCCTTTGTGTACACCCCGGCCTTTCTTGGCGACTACGTAGCCAGCAAAGAGCTGGTTATCCACCGGGAACTGTTGTGTGTGATTGAGGTAAAATGAGAGCGCACTTTTTGGGTCCAGACGGTGGAGCCTCTCTTCCTCCCTGGAAGGTTGCGGAGGCGGAAAGAAAGTGGGCAAGGTGATATTTTGCCCAATGTGGAAGGGAATAACAACCTTTGGCAAGAAGGAATGACGAGTGCAGAGCACAACTTTGTCCGGTTGAACAGACTGAAAAGGAGGTTTACAGAAAAGAGCCTGGAGCTAACTCACGAGCCTAGCGGAGGTGATAGCAACCAGGAAAGAAGTCTTCTTTCCTGGCGGGCCAAAGAGAGAAGGAACAAAAAGACTTCTGAAAGAGGGGCAGAAAGGTGATACACAGCCTTTGCTGTGCACCATTCCACAAATTTGGTCCACCTGCAGGCATATACCAATTTAGTGGAGGGACGCCTGGCTGCCAGAATGATATCACAGACTTCAGAAGGCAAGTCAAATGGAATCAACTGTCGCCACTCAATCTCCACACATGGAGGTGGAGACTGGACAGGTTCGGGTGGAGGACCGTCCCCTGCTGCTGCGACAGAAGATCCTCCTGAAGAGGCAGTTGATTAGGGGATCCACACTCATACTGAGTAGCTCAGGATACCAAACTCATCGAGCCCAGTTCGAGCCACAAGAATGACTTGGCTCCAGTCACGCATGATATTCTTCAGACTCTGGGTAGAAGTGGTATAGGCGGAAAGGCATACAATAGACCGCAACTCCACTCGTGATGAAAAGCGTCGTTGAGCGAGTGCCTCATTGAAAATTCCAACGTGCAGAACTGCTGACATTGTGCGTTCTCTTCGGTGGCGAATAGATCTAACCAAGGCTCTCCCCACTGTTAAAAGAGACCTTGCACCACCTCCGAGTGAAGATGCCACTCGTGATCCATCATGCACCTGTGGCTAAGTTAGTCTGACCTGGCGTTCAGAGAACCTATATGCCCTGATGTTCCAGCCATTTTCAAAGGCAGAGAGCCTCTTGACAACGGGTCCACGACCCCACCCCAACTTGTTTGTTGCAGTACCACATGGTGGTGGTGCTGTCTGTGAAAACCTGCACCACTCTTCCCAGGAGAAAGGGAAAGAAAGCATTTAGTGCAAGACGAATCGCCCGAAGGTTGATATGGAGCCCCCACTCTGCCAGAGACCAGAGGCCTCTGATCTCCGATTCTCCCGAATGGCCGCCCCAACCCAGCAGTGATGCATCTGTCACCACAGTGAACTCTGGCTGGGGAAGGGAGAGGGATCTGCCGTTGACCCTATCCCGGTTCGTTAGCCACCACTACTATTGGCGTGCAGTGCCCTCCGCAGTCTAGATGCAATCAGAAAGATTCCCCTGATGCTGTGCTCACTGGAACTTCAGTTCCCACTGCAGAGCATGCATATGCCACCTGCACAGTCCACCAGCAGGATGCATGAGGCCTGGTAGCCTCAGGGTCATTCTGACCGAAACCCGAAATAGGGGCTGAAAGATCGGACTCATAAACCGAATATCCCAGATCCGTTGCTCAGAGGATAAGCCTGAAGAACAAGTTACTTGTAATGTAATGTAATGTAAAGCACATTTCTATAGCGCTCCTATCACTCCAGGGAGTATCTTGGCGCTTAACCAACCCAGATGGACGGGTAGGGGGCAAGATGATGAGTGACCTATTGCATCACACTACTAGATCAAGGCTCTGCAGGCGACATCGGTTAAAGAAAAGACCCAAGTTTTTAATGCTTTCCTGAAGTGGGTCTCCTGGGATAATGCTCTTAGGGAGGGTGGTAACTGATTCCAGGCCTTAGCGCCCAGAAAGAAGAGGGATCTGCCACCTCTTGTAGTCAGCTTAAAGCGAGGGATAGTAAGCAAGTTCTGGCTAGCAGATCTCAGACAGCGGGTGGGGTGATATTTCTTAAACCCGTTGCAGAGGTATTTAGGTCCTTGCTGTTGGAACGCCCTGAACGTGATGACAAGTATCTTAAATAAGATCCTTTTACTAATAGGCAGCCAATGTAGCGCCTTCAGGGCCGCTGAGGCTGAGGATCTACGTGGCCAGCGTAGTACTAGGCGCGCAGCGGCGTGTTGGACCATCTGCAATCGGTGCAGGACTGATTTGTTAGCTCCAGCATACAGGCCGTTGCAGTAGTCCAACCTGGAGTTAATTAAAGCCACAGCCACCGATTTTCTGGCTGGCAGCGGGAGGAGATCGAAGAATTTCCTCAGTGCCTTTATAATCTGAAAGCAGGTCCCAGCTATAGTTACTGCTTGATTTTTAAAAGACAGTTGGTCGTCGAACTTGATACCCAAGTTCCGAGCTGATGTGATGGTGTTGGGAGGTGCTTCTGCTTCAGCAGGCCAACACCTCTTTGGGGAGAACAGATTGTGTTTCCCAAACGGCATGATCTCTGTCTTCCCGGCATTACATTTCAAATGGTTGTTAGTCATCCAGTTGAATGTCGCTGTTAGGCATTCCTTTAGATTTTCTTCAGCGCCTGGCCTGTCCCTGTCCAGCACCAGGATTAGCTGGGTGTCGTCAGCATAAGAAATTGTACTGATCTTAAAAGATGCGATCAGTTCCATAAGTGGGACCATGTACAGATTAAAAAGTACAGGGCTTAAACTAGAGCCCTGTGGTACCCCAGAGCTGACGACCTTTGCTTCCGACTGGAAAGGGCCCAGCACAGTGACCTGACGTCTGTTGCTGAGGAAATTCCTAAGCCATACCAGGGCTTGTCCCCCTACCCCTGCGGCAGCCAGCCGGTTCACTAAGATATGGTGTGAAACCGTATCGAAGGCTGCCGACAGGTCAAGTAGGATTAGGACGGCCTCTTTTCCCTGGTCCATGGCTGCTCTTAGGGTCTCTGCTGTGAACAGTAGGGCTGACTCAGTAGAGTGATATGATCGAAACCCTGACTGGTTGGGGTGTAGAATGTTATTCCCCTCCAGGAAGTTCGTTAGTTGAATGTTGGCGAATTTTTCCGCCAGTTTGAACAGCACTGGGAGCAGGGAGATAGGACGCAGATTGGAGAGGGTGGTAGGGTCAGCCAGTGCCTTCTTCTGTAAAGGCTTAACCGCTGCCAGCTTCCAATCGCTAGGTATATCTCCTGTGGCCAAGGAGGTGTTGATGATGCTGTTAATGATGGGATTGACCACCTCTACTAAGGTGTGGAGCACAGAAGGGGGACATGGGTCGAAGGGGGATCCGGATTTGATGGCCATAATGGCTTTGTGAGTGTCTTCAAGGGGGATAGCTGCAAATTTCTCCAGACGGGCGTTAGTCCATTTCTCTTCAGTTTGTACAGCTAACAGCTGAGTAGTGGGTATTGGTGGAAAAGTGTTCACTATATCGGAGATCTTTTTATCGAAATAGTCAGATATCGCATGACAGAGATCTTGAGAGGGAGGGATCTCCTGCGAAAGAGCTGAAGGATTCATGAATTTTTGAACTACCCTAAAGATCTCTTTTTGTCCTTGGCCTGCGATGGAAATGGCCTGAAGAAAGTGAGCTTTCTTAGCTGACTTTATTCCTGAGTGGTAGTTCCTCCTAGCCACTCGGTAAGCGTTGCGGGCGGTGGCATCATAATTCCTACGCCACTTCCGTTCCAGAGCTCTGACTGCTCCGAGTTCAAGTTTCAGGGCCAATGTGAACCATGGGGCACTTTTTTTGGTTTTAGTGGAGTTAGGGTTCTTTTTGCCGACTGATCCCAATAGTGCCCCTGCACTGGCTATCCACTTGCCAAAGTTCTGATTGTCAGTGGAGGTGTAACCTGTGAGAGTTGGAGTGCTGCAAGCTAATTTCCCTGCCACCTCAGGTCTGGTATGCAGTTCTCTCCAGTTAGGGACATGATTGTCCTTGGGACGTTTGTTATTTTGTGTTATCGTTCCTTTCCGATTTGTTAGAGGTGTAATATGAAAGGGGATGAAAAAGTGATCAGACCAGATCTGGGGGGTGGGAGTCTTTACTATCAGTCTGGAGGAGTTAGAACAGACACAGTCCAAAAGATGTCCTGCTAAGTGTGTGGGTTCGTGGTTCAGGAGGGAGAGACCAAGTACATCAATGAGGTCCAGGAAACATCTCACACCTGGTTCATTGGGAGATTCTAGATGCAGATTTAGATCACCCAGAACAGTAAAGTGGGAGGATCTGAGGGCTAGGTCACTCAGTACATCTCCCACAGATTCCAGAAATTTAGTAGGAGGACCAGGTGGCCGATAAATAAGAACCCCAGAAAAAGTGAACGTGTCGTGGACGCTCAGGGAGAAGGCAAGTGCTTCTGCTTCTTTAATGTCTGGCAGTTCCTGAGTGGAACATTTCAGGGCTTTATGATGGATTATGGCCAAGCCTCCTCCACGTTGTTCGGGTCTATCCAGACGCTGGATAAGGAAGTTTGGTGGGAGGGCTATAGCTAGGTCAGGGTTGCACCATGGTTTTAACCAGGTTTCAGTAATGAGAAGCCAATCTAGGTTGGATTCCACAATCAATTCTTGAATTTTCTGAGCATTCTTGGAGAGCGATCGTGCATTGATCAGTCCTCCCCGTAGGACAGGAGGATATAAGGATGTTCCCCCAAGAGGCTCTGGGGTAAACATAATTTTACATTGACCACAGCAAACTGGTCCATACCATTTATCTGGGATTAAAAGGTTGCGACATAGTGTGTGAGGTGCATTGTGGGAGAGCAAGAACTCCCTGGACAAACCTGTATGGGGGGTTGGGTGTGTCATCGATTGCACAGAGTATCCCGTCTCCCGCGCCTCCTTAGCGCTGACGGGTGCAGACGGGCTGGACTCTGGCTCGACTCCGGCGCTGATGCGGCGCGTCCGCTGAACGCGTCCGCTGCGCGGAGGCATGGCCGTATGCTTTTATACCGGCGCCCAAGCCAAAATGGCCGCCACGAAAACGCGAGTTCGAGACCCGGGGACCTCCTCAAGATCGTCCTCGCCCCACTAGGGAGCAAGTAAATACAATAAAACTGCTTGGAGAGCAGGCACAACTATTACAGACAATTCTACACTACACTATGAAAAACGAGTGAACCAAGTAAAATAGCGCTAGAGTGGTAGGTGGGGACGGACACAGAGGGAAAATGTGTTCAATATTAAAATATTGCTAAGAGCAAGATGCAGCCACCCGGTATCAGCCTCGGGGGTCGAGAGTAAGTGTGAGCAAACAGTTTGCTGCTCAGCTATGCCGGTTTTATACCGGCGCCCAAGCCCAAGCCCAAGATATATCTGTAAGAAACATTAGTTAGTTAGAGTCCTTACCTTAGAATATCCCAAGGCGTCAGGCTGGATCCGAAAAAAAATTAATAGCAGTACCCTTGCGCGTCGGTAGGCGTCGTCTGCGGCTCCGCGTCCGTCGTCGGCGCCGGGATGACGTCGTCGGAGTACTTAGACCCTGCCCTCGCGCGCTGACGTCAGTTCTTATACACAGCTTTCCGCGCCAGAAACGCAGAGCCATGATAAAAACCAACTCTGGTGCCATGAAACTAGGGCCCTCAAAGGGATGAACCTTAACCCTAGATGTCAGTTCGCAGAGCGGAGAAGATGGGTGGTGGGTCTGAGAACCAAGATCACACCAGAAAGTCCTGGAGAACGGAACGGCCAAAGAATCCATCTCTCCGGACTTGCCTGTCCAGGCAGTAGTGTCTAGCAAACGTGTGCAGCGAGGCCCACGTAGCTGCGTTACAGATGTCCTGCAAGAGGACTCCCCGACCCAGGGCAGTAGTAGCCGCCGTGGCCCGAGTGGAATGGGCCCTCAGCCCAACAGGAGGCTCCTTTCTCGCCAAGGAGTAGCAAACCTTGATGCACAAGACGAACCACCGAGAGATGGTTCGTTTGTGCACCGCCCGTCCCTTCTTAGCGCCCACGTAACCAACAAAGAGTTGGTCATCCACCCAGAACTGGCGTGTGCGGTCCAGATAGAATGAGAGCGCACGTTTTGGGTCCAGACGGTGGAGCCTCTCTTCCTCTTTCGAGGGATGCGGAGGCGGAAAGAAGGTGGGAAAGGTGATGGACTGCCCGATGTGGAAGGCTGTGACAACCTTGGGCAGGAAAGAGGGACGCGTCCCCAAGACAACTTTGTCCGGATGGACAGAAAGGAAAGGAGGTTTAGAAGAAAGAGCCTGGAGCTCACTCACTCTCCTGGTAGAGGTGATGGCAACCAGGAATGCAGTCTTAAGAGTGAGAAGACGAAGAGAACAATTGTGAAGTGGCTCGAAAGGAGCGCACATCAAATAAATCAGAACAAGGTTCAAGTCCCACTGAGGCATCACAAAAGGAACAGGAGGAAACATGTGAGTGATGCCTTTCAAGAATCTATTTACAACAGGGGACCTAAAAAGAGAAGTCTGATCAGGAAGCCTTAAGAAGGCTGAAATGGCAGAGAGGTAGCCCTTGATAGTGCCCAGAGCAGAGCACTGCTGTGCAAGAGGAAGAAGAAAGAGGAGAACCTCTGAAAGGGGGGCGGAAAGAGGATCCACAGCATTTGCTGTGCACTATGCCACAAATGTATTACACCTGCAGGCGTATACCGTTTTCGTGGAGGGACACCTCGCTGCCAGAATGACATCACAGACTTCAGGAGGCAAGTCAAATGGCCTCAACTGTCCACCCTCAATCTCCACACATGGAGGTGGAGACTGGACAGGTTCGGGTGGAGGACGTCCCCTGCTGCTGCGACGGAAGGTCCTCCTGAAGAGGCAGACGAATCGGGGGATCGACTGACATGCTGAGTAGCTCGGGATACCAGTACCTTCGAGCCCAGTCCGGAGCCTCAAGGATGACTTGGGCCCAGCCGTGCCTGATATTCTTCAGCACTCTGGGCAGAAGTGTTATAGGCGGAAAGGCGTACAACAGACCGCAGCTCCACTCGCGACGAAAAGCGTCTCAGAGAGAGTGCCGCCTTGGAAATTCCAACGTGCAGAACTGATGACATTGCGTTTTCTCTTCTGTGGCGAATAGATCTAACCAAGGCTCTCCCCACTGCTGAAAGAGGCTTTGCGCCACGTTCGAGTTCAGACGCCATTCGTGGTCCATCATGTACCGACGGCTGAGTTCGTCTGCCCTAGCGTTCAAGGAACCTGCCAGGTGTTGAACCACCAGGGTCACCCCCTGGTGTTCCAGCCATTGCCAGAGACGCAGAGCCTCCTGAGAAAGGGTCCACAACCCCACCCCGCCCTGTTTGTTGGAGTACCACATGGCGGTGGTGTTGTCCATGAACACCTGCACTACACTCCCTGGACAGAGGGGAGGAATGCTTTCAGTGCAAGACGGATCGCCCGCAGCTCCAGAAGGTTGATATGAGCCGGGACTCCGCCAGAGACCAGAGGCCTCTGATCTCCGCCTCTCCCATGTGGCCCCCAGCCCTGGAGGGATGCATCCGTCACAACCACGTGCTCCGGTTGGGGTAGGGAGAGGGCTCTGCCGCTGACCCAATCGCGGTCCGTGAGCCACCACTGCAACTGACTAGCAGTGCCCTCCGAGATCAGGACGTGGTCGGACAGGTTGCCCTGATGCTGTGCCGACTGAAACTTCAGGTCCCACTGCAGAGCCCGCATCCGCCACCTGGCGTGATACACCAGAAGGATGCAGGAGGCCATCAGCCCCAGAAGCTGCAGCGTCAACCTGACCGAGACTCGGGATAAAGGCTGAAAGATCGGAATCAGAGCCTGAATATCCCGAACCCGCTGGTCGGGGGGGATAAACCAGAAACTGCACAGAGTCCCAAACCTCTCCGATGATAAGGAGCTTCTTAAAGGGGCACATGTGCGACTTCGGCACGTTGATGGAGAACCCCAGCGAGTGCTGGAGGTCGGCCATAGTCTGGAGGTGGGAGATGACTGTTTGGGGCGAGCCCGCCTTCAACAACCAATCGTCGAGATAGGGGAAGACTGAAACCCCTGATATGCGCAGATGAGCTGCGACCACCGCAATCACTTTCGTGAACACCCGAGGGGCGCTGGTAAGGCCGAAGGGGAGCATAGTACACTGAAAGTGCTCGTGGCCTACCGTGAACAGCAGGTAGCGCCGGTAGGCCGGCAGGACGGGGATGTGGAAGTAGGCGTCCTGCAAGTCCAACGCTACCATCCAGTCTTCCGGGTCCAGGGCAGCCAGGACCTGAGCCAAAGTTAGCATCTTGAACTTCTCCTTCCGGAGGAAGCCGTTGATGCTCCGTAGGTCCAAGATAGGGCATACGCCTCCTTTGCCCTTCTTGGGTACCAGAAAGTAGTGGGAATGGCAACCATGTCCTACTTCTGGCCCAGGAACGCGATCAATGGCCCTCCTTGGCCAAGAGGGCCATAACTTCCTCATGCAGAAGTTGCAAGTGATCCCCCGACCTGTGGTGGTACTGCGGAGGCATGGCTGGAGGGGTTGCCTCGAAGGGGAGGGGGTAGCTCCTTTGGACAATTTGCAGCACCCACCTGTCCGACGTGATGTAGCGCCAGTGGAGGAGGTGATGGCGAACCCTCCCCCCACTGGTGTCGAATGGGCCTGAAACGCCGGACTAGGAAGGCTTAGAGGCAGATGCTGCAGGAGCGGATGTGGACTGACCTTGCCTTTGTCCCCCGGCACCACCACGGCGGTAACCACGTCCACGTTGAGACTGGTTCTGCGGCTGGCTGGACGTGTGGGGGTGCCCCTTCCTTGGCCACGATGTGGTACTGAAAATTCTGGACCCGACTATGGTGTGGTACCGAAGCTTTACACTCGTGTCAAAAATATCATCATCCCATGACAAATTTGGTATTGGCAGACCGGTAATGATTAAGATATTATGCCTGTGCATTTGCTTCACGATTGAGTGACGAAATCACCCTTAAATCGTAGTTTCTGTCTTGAACCCTCGGGTTCTATTTTGTGAGCGGCATCCATCTTGTGATTGCCCTTATATAGTCAATTGACCCAGGCCGAATTCGATCCAAAAGGACGCGTACACCTTTGCTGACTCCTCTGTGACCTGGGCGAGCTGACTCCACTGCCTCAAGCCAAACCTGTTCGGGCAGTCCTCATCCCAATGGCCGAGCGAGATTAGCATCAAAGCACAACATGTCATAAACCGTTTATCGCATACAAGCTACGCTTAATCACACACACACCTGTCCCTGTTTCTTCTTTATGGTCTGTTTTACAAGGAGGAGGTGCCCGATTTTATTGGGGGTTCATCGATATCTGATGGAAGTTCTGGGCCTTGCTGGGTAATCTATCACGAACTGGACAAACCAAAGTATGGCCTTGCCATCATGACTCTGCTTTTTCTTTGTAATGAAAATATGTATATGTAACTGTAAAACTAGGAATTCTTGCCTGAAGCTGATATTTGTGTATAAAAAGAGAAGGCTGGTTCTGTAAAAACAAGCAGTCTCCTGAGAACATACATGCGCTATATGCTGTTGTACTTCTGGGATACCTGTTACTGGTTGCAGCCAATAAACTCGATCCTTGACATCACCTAGAAGACTCTGTGTTTCTGTGGTCCAAAACAGGAAGGACTCAAGAGGTCTCTGGGTGTTCCCCCTGGCACCGCCGGGTCCCTACAAACCCGGTACCTCAGATTGGCGCCCAACTCGGGGCGGTATCAAGCGGTATCGGTCCAAGCCAGATGTTCGTGAGGAGCTTCGTGTGAAAATTCCAGAGGACGGCCAGCCACTTCAGCGACCCCTGTATGTCGACGTGGTTCCAAAGGTCTTTGCTGCGAGGTTCCCCGCGTCCCGACGGCTACGAAGGACTGCTGCCCTGACTATCGCCCTGTTTTGGACCCATTGATGCTTGGTAGAGCGAAACGATAGACGAGTCTTCTAGTGACGTCATCGATCTTCAATACTTCCGTTAAGTATAAGTGGAGCGTCTCCCAGTCCTTAGTTTGGTTCTTAGTTTGATATCCTTTGGGATAGCTTTGATTTGAACTTGCAAGCGCCAAAGCCGAGGGACTTGTGTATTCACGAGACTATCGTATTCAATAATCCTTTGAAGTTTGAAGCTAGACTAGAGAGCGAAGATGCCTGGTCTTAGCAGACTTGGAAACTTGTTTTGTCTTGGTTGTAATAGGGGTTCCCGATTGGAGGACTCGTGTCCGGTTCCTCCGATTGGAGCTCCAACATATGAGCTCTATGTGAAGCATGGCGTAGGCCCTATTGCATATAATGAAGTGTGGATCCGATATACCAGAAACAATGGTGTTTTAAAATGGCCACAATATGGTAGCTTTGGCACAGAGATTTTAGATAATCTAGAGGTGAACCTTTTCAAGAAGAAAGCCCGGCCGGCGATGTTTGACTCCCTTCGCCTATGGCGCAAGAAGCCAAACAGAAAGAAATGAAATTAGCAAAGAAAAATAAACGAGGTATGTCAATGGTACAAGCGGCCGTTGCATTTAGGGATAATGAGGAAGAACAAGAGAATGAACATACGCTTAGAAGTAGGAAGTTAGCAGTAGATAAATGCTACCCAGTTCTGCCAAATAGAGGACAAGGATCAAAAGAGACAATTGAGAAGGATCCTTTAATGTCTCATCTATTGAGTTCACCACCGCCACATGCGCAGTGCTACAGCACCACAGCAACCTTTAGTTGTACAACCTCCTATTGTTGGACAACAAGTTCTAATACAATCACCAGCTCCTCTTCAGCTGGTTTCTACTTCTCAGGCGCAGCCCTCTCAAGGGCCGCCGCCTTTGCTACATACTTCATCTACCTTTTCTACGACTTTGCATACTGCTCCAAGTGCTTATTCTAATACTCCTTCTGCTACTGCCTCGACTTCAACTTTACATCATGTGGTTCTGAGAATTATAAACCCCGCTATAATATGGTACCGGGGCCCACCACTCGTGTCACAAAATATTATCATACCATGACGAATCTGGTATCGACAGACCGGTAATGACTTGGACATTATACCTGTGCATTTGCGTCGTGATCGAGCAATACAATCACCTTAAAACAGTAGTTTCTGTCTCGAACCCTCGGGTTCCATTTTGTGAGCGGCATCCATGTTGTGGCTTGCCCTTACATAGTCAATTGATCCAGGCCGAATTTGATCTGAAAGGACACGTCCTCCTTAGCTGACTCCCCCATGACCTGGCCGAGCTGACTCCACTGCCTCCAGCCAAGCCTGTTTGGGCGGTTCCTCGCCCAGTGGCCGAGTAAGATAGCATCAAGGCACAACATGCCATAAATGATTCACTGCATACAAATCATGCTTTATCATACACACACCTGTCCCTGTTTCTTGTTTATGACTAGTTTTACGATGAGGAGGTGCCCGATTTTATTGGGGTTTCATCGATATCTGATGGGAGTTCTGGGCCTGGCTGGGTAATCCATCTCGAACTGGACATACGAAAATGTGGGTTTGCCATCATGACTTTGCTTTTTCATTATTGTGGAAATATGTATATGACTGTACTGTAAACTAAAAGAATTCTTGCCTGAAGGCGATATTTTTGTATAAAAGGAGAAGGCTGGTTCTGTAAAAACGAACAGTCTCCTGAGAATATACACACCCTGCTGGTGTACTTCTAGGACGCTTGTTACTTGGTTGCAGCCAATAAAACTCGATCCTTGACATCACCTAGAAGACTGTGTGTTTCTGTGGTCCAGAACAGGAAGAACTCAAGAGGTCTCTGGGTGTTCCCCTGGCACCACCGGGTTCCTACAAACCCGGCACCTCAGATTGGCGCCCAACTCGGGGCGGTATCAAGCGGTGACGGTCCAAGCCAGATGTTCGTGAGGAGCTTCGTGTGAAAATTCCAGAGGACGGCCAGCCACTTCAGCGACCCCTGTATGTCGAGGTGGTTCCGAAGGTCTTTGCTGCGAGGTTCCCCGCGTCCCGACGGCTACGAAGGACTGCTGCCCTGACTATCGCCCTGTTTTGGACCCATCGATACTTGGTAGAGTGAAACGATAGACGAGTCTTCTAGTGACGTCATCGATCTTCGATACTTCAGTTAAGTATAAGTGGAGCGTCTCCCAGTCCTTAGTTTTGTTCTTAGTTTTGGTATCCTTGAGATACGCTTTGATTTGGAACTTGCAAGCGCCAAAGCCGAGGGACTCGTGTATTCACGAGAATATCGTATTCGATAATCCTTTGAAGTTTGAAGCTAGACTAGTGAGCGAAGATGCCTGGTCTTAGCAGACTTGGAAACTTGTTTTGTCTTGGTTGTAGTAAGGACTCCCGATTAGAGGATTTGTGTCCGGTTCCTCCGATTGGAACTCCAACATATGAGCTCTACGTGAAGCACGGAGTAGGCCCTATCACATATAATGAAGTGTGGATAAAATACACCAGAAAAGATGGTGTTTTAAAATGGCCCCAATATGGTAGCTTTGACACAGAAATTTTAGATAATCTCGAGGTCAAATTGTTCAAGAAGAAAGCCCGGCCGGCGATGTTTGACTCTTTTCGCTTATGGCGCAAAGAAGCCAAACAGAAAGAAATGAAATTAGCAAAGAAAAATAAAAGAGGTATGTCAATGGTGCAAGCTGCCATTGCATACAGGGATAATGAGAAAGAGCAAGAGAGTGAACAAATGCTTAGAAGTAAGAAGTTAGCAGTAGACAAATGCTACCCAATGTTGCCACGTGAAGGACAAGGTTCAAAAGGGACATCTGAGAAAGATCCTTTAATGTCCCACTTACTGAGTTCACCACCTCCCTATGCACAAAGTGCTACTGCACCCCCGCGACGCTTTGTTATACCTCGCCCCGGCGCACGAACTCCAGTTCTTACAAAAGCACCAGCTCCTCTTCAGCTGGTTTCTACTCCTCCGGCGCAGCCCTCTCAAGGGCCGCCGCCTTTTCTACATGCTCCATCTGCTTTTTCTACGACTTCGCCTACTGCTCCAACTATTTCTCCTGATACTCCTTCTGCTATTGCCTCGACTTCTGCTTTCCATCAGCCTGTCTTTTCTGACGTTTCTGCCTTTCTACCTGCTTCTCCTTCTGTTCGACAAAGAGTGACAAATACTGTCACTGGTCTTTTCTCACCTTTCTTTGGGTCGCCTAAGACGACCCCTAATACAGGACGTAGACAGTTACGAAGTCAACTGCCTGATTATCAGGAAAGAGAAGTGCTGAATGAGTTAGCACGTAAATGGGTTACTGATACTGTAAAGTATGATGTTGAGTCTGTTATGGAAGTCTTCGGTCAGTGGGAAGCATCCACACAGAGATATGTATTCGAAGAGATGTGTGTATATCTCTGCGAAGATTTGAAGGGAAATGATCCAGAACGCAACATGCAGGAATTATTCCGTGTGCGTTTCAAGTTCTATGAAGGCATGATTGTAGGTGCTGATGTTGAACGAGCAATAGATATGTTGTTATCTTACAGGAGTAAGGGAAGCAATTCTAGATCATTGTATGAGGATGACATGCCAGGTAGGAAAAAGGCGCGACAGTATCCCATGAGAGAGGTTCCTCCAGTTTGGAGGGAAGGTGATGCGAATGCGAATCCAGCCATTCCGCCGCATTTCCAGAGTGTATGGGTACATGTTCCATGGAAAAGATCTGAAGTTTTAGCGCTAAAGCAGACATTGCCTGATCCTCGCAAAAATCCTGCAGGGTATTATAAAGAGTTATCACAGACTGCCAGCTCATGTATAATGAATTTAGCGGATGTAGACATGTTGTTTGGAAATGTTGTCCCACAGCCTTTATGGAGTAAGATTCGTCATATAGATCATGACCAAGAATTAGGTGACACATGGGCTAATATCACTGCTGCTGATGCTAGACAAGTTGGTGGCTCTAAGTCCGAGCCTTTAGTAGCTGAACTCCCTGGTAGGATTATCACGTATATGAAGACTTTAATGCCTGAATTGCGTGTGAATTGGGACAAGTTGTCTGCGTGCAAGCAGAAGAAAGACGAGAATGTGTCTGACTTTTTCACGAGGTTTGAAGAGACTTTCGTCGATCATAGTGGTCAGGATATGGCTACTGAGGGTGGCCAAAGATTGTTTGTAGACAAGTTTGTACATAATTTGCTTCCTGAACTATGTAATAAATTGAGAGATTCAGAAAGTGCTTGGGCTGTTTCCACGTCAGCGCAGATATTAGCCACAGCCCAGTACTATAAGAATAGACGCAAAGACGAGCTAGAGAATGCAGACAAAAAGATTAAAGATTTGAAAACCAAAGTCCTCCTCCAGCAAGCTTATCCGCCTCGTACTGCTAGTCAGCAAGATTATCAGCAACCCCAGCAGTATTCGAGAAACTCGCAGAGAAACGAGTCTTCTCAACAGCGTTTACCATATGGACCCAATCAGTGTGCCTATTACAAGGAAGAGGGTCATTTCAAGAATAGTTGTCCAGCTTTATTGCGACGTTTGAATGGTGTTTCTGGAGCAAGAGGGCAAGGTGTTCAACAGGCTCCTAGAGGTAGGGGCCGTGGAAACTTCCCCCAGAATGCTTCTTCTTTTCCGCCTCAGAAATCCATGAACAGCTTTGATCAACAGAATAATGCGTCTTCTAGGACAGCTCAGTACTATGCTGATGACTACTATGCAGAAAACGAGAATGAGGGTAATGATTGCTAGGACAGCCATGGACAAAGAGAGGGAGTTGTTTCAGTTCCAGTAGATCAGAATGGACCTTATGTTGAGGTGATTACATCAGGTGTGTCAGAACCTTTTCTGCTGGATACTGGTGCTACAAAAAGTTCTATTATGCACTCAAAACTTCCTGGCGCACCTTTGTCTGGTGAAATGAATGTTTCAGTAGGTTTCTCTGGCGCCCTGGTTAGGAACCCGATTTCTAGTCCTATGTCCCTTTCTGTTGGGCCATGTGAATTGGAAGCACCCCTCATTCTTACAACAGGTTGTGGTGAAAACTTGTTAGGATTAGATCTGTTAAAGAGACTATATGCGACTTTGTACTGTTCTCCTTCGGGAGTACAACTTACCCTAGGTAAGAAAGTGGTTTCTCCAATGTATTTGTCAAGGGAAAATATTCCAACAGAATTGTCATCTCTTCCGGATATACTTTGGGCTACTGGTTCTAATGATGTGGGTCTTTTAGAAATAGCGCAATATGTCATAACATTGAGAGC
Source organism: Lissotriton vulgaris (assembly GCF_964263255.1). Lineage (NCBI taxonomy): Eukaryota > Metazoa > Chordata > Amphibia > Caudata > Salamandridae > Lissotriton > Lissotriton vulgaris. The sequence goes on along the minus strand of NC_141691.1, from coordinate 1,079,904,435 downwards.
CAATGTTAGGTTGCCACGCATTCCCCACTACAAAATCTCTAGCGAAGGCGAGAAGGCGTTGTTAGCGATCATTTACGATCTGATTGAGAAAGATGTCATTGAAGAGACAACAGGCAACGTTTTTAACAGTCCTGTTTTGCCTGTTTTAAAGCGCACTGATCCTTCCCAACCACCTGTGTACAGATTCGTGATTGACCTTAGAGAGGTGAATAAGATTGTTGTGCCACAATTTCCAGTTGTTCCCGACATTACTGCCCTATTGACTATGGTTCCAGCTTCAGCCACTTGGTTCTCGGTGATTGACTTGAAGAATGCTTTCTTCAGCATCCCGATTGCCGAGGAGAGCAGAGACATTTTTGGCTTCAATTTAGGAGGACGAAGCTTCCGCTTCAAACGCGCTCCTCAGGGCTACTGTGAAAGCCCATCTATATTCAGTCAAGCTCTGAAATCACAGCTTGACACGATTGTTCTATCTGATGGCGCGACTCTTATTCAGTATGTAGACGATTTGCTAGTCGCTGCAGATACTGAGGAGATTTGCAAGCATGCCACATTGTCATTGTTGCGTCATCTATGTGACATGAAGCACAAAGTCTCTCTTTCGAAATTGCAATTTTGTCGACAAGAAGTGACCTACTTAGGTCACATCTTATCGAAGGAGGGAAGGAGACTGACCCCAGAGAGAATACAGGCAATTGCAAAATTGAGTGTCCCAAGGACACAGAGAGAAGTGCCTGCTTTCTTGGGCATTACATCATATTGCAGACAATGGATACCGAATTTCTCATTGTTGGCCAAACCTTTAGTGGCATTGACTTGCAAGGATACACCGAAACCCATTCCATGGTCTGAAGATTGTCAGAGAGGTTTTTGCGAGTTGCGCAATGCATTGTGTTCGGCTCCTGTGTTGGGTACCCCCGACTACAGTAAGCCTTTCACATTATATGTCCACGAGAAGGAAGGTTGCGCATTATCAGACTTGACACAATCCTTTGGGGACAAACAGCGTCCATGCGCGTACTTTTCAGCGACTCTAGATCCTGTAGCTAAGGCATTACCAAGTTGCTTGAGGGCCACTGCTGCAGCAGCTGTCTGTATTCGACAGTCTGCTGGATTAGTAATGAATAACACTCTGATCGTTATGGTCCCACATGCGGTAGACATTTTTCTAAACAGAACAAAGACACAGCATTTAACTAGTGCTCGACTGTCAAGTTATGAGCTGACACTGTTAGCGCGTCACATACACATAAAGAGGTGTGACACACTAAACCCTGCCACGTTATTGCCCATTCCAGAAGGGACAGATGAGGTCGAAAAACATGATTGCTGCTTTAGGACAGAAGAAGAGACAAAAGGGAGAGTAGACTTACAGGACACTCCCCTTCCTGAATGTAATGATGCTTTATGGGTTGATGGTTCATGTTTCATGTTGCCAAATGGTGATACAACTGCAGCATATGCTGTGACAACGTTGCATACGATTGTTGAAACTGCACGTATCCCACACAATTCTGCGCAAGCAGCTGAATTGATTGCACTTACAAGAGCATGTGTGTTGACAAAAGGAAAACGAGTGAATGTGTATACAGATAGCCAATACGCTTTTGGCGTGGCTCACAGTTTTGGACGATTGTGGCGTGAACGTGGGTTCTTGACATCGCATGGCACAAAAATCCAACATGGTCAGCTAGTTAATGAGCTTCTTGAATCACTGACCTTGCCTCTACAAGTTGTGATTATGAAATGCAGTGCACACAAAAAGATTCAAGAGGATGTTGGTCGTGGGAATGCATTTGCAGATGAAGTTGCGAAAGAGCCTGCAAGGAACGTGATGAGTCGAATGTATGTTGCAGGTCCCGCGAGATGGATTGGTGATGTGGGTATGTGTGAAGACACGATTGAAAGTTTGAAGTCTGTACAATCCGAGGCCACTGAGAAAGAGGTGAATGAATGGAGAGAAAGCAAGGGTAAATTGGACGCGAATGGTTGTTGGGTCGAATTGTCAGAGCATCAGAGATGGCTGTTACCCGATGCCTACGTGCTTGCTGTGGTGACAATGGCTCATGGAATGGCTCACATCAGTGTGAAAGGAATCTGTAAGTTGTTGGCTCCAGTATGGCAGAATAGTGGCATCCCAAAATGTGCAGATAATGTGGTCAAGAACTGTATGGTGTGTCTGAAGTACAATCCCGGTAGGGGAACCCCAACTCCAGCTGGTCGTTTTGCGCCTCCAACGTATCCGTTCAAGGTTTTGCAGCTAGATTTCATCCACATGGAAAGGTGCAACAATCTGAAATACGTACTCGTTGTTGTTTGTGCCTTCTCCAGGTGGGTGGAAGCGTACCCCCTTAAGGACAATACTGCCTTGTCCACAGCTAAAGCCCTTGTCAAGGAATTCTTCCCCAAGTTTGGTATGCCTAGAATGGTCTGGAGTGATAATGGGAGTGAATTCGTGGGACGAGTGATGAAGAGAGTGTGTGAGAGTCTAGGCATACACCAGAAGTTTCACGCTGCAAATCACCCCCAATCAGCTGGATTAGTAGAATGCTACAATGGCACCCTTAAGCTAAAATTAGCCAAGATTCAAGCCAGCACAGGTCTTAAATGGCCTGACGCCCTGCCTTTGGCACTCCTATCTACCAGAATGACTGCCCATTCTAGACTGGGACTTAGCCCTCACAAGATCGTGTTTGGCCGCCCGGCCAACATATGGGGAGTGCCAAGGCCCAAGAAGCTTAGCGAGATAGAGCACCCTGTACTGCTTGACTATTTGCACGAATCGACAACTAAATTGCGTGTTTTACACCAACAGGTCCACAGTTCCTCTCCGCCAGCGTCTGATGATCCAGGCCACGCAATTGAACCTGGCACCTGGGTACTGGTGCGAAACTTCCAGCGAGCCAAGAACGAACAGCCTCGCTGGTCCGGACCCTTTCAGGTGTTGCTGGCTACCCGCTCTGCAGTACGTGTCCACGGCAAAAAGAACTGGGTGCACGGCACCCATTGTAAAAGGGTCCCGTTACCCCTCCCTTATGACCAGTGGGTCCAGGAGGGAATTGCTGACTCAGAGACCGAGACTGTGCCTCGCTTCTTACCCTTCAGTGATGCACGTTTGAAAGGAACTGCTACAGAAAAGGAGAGCGATAACCTTCTGCAAGGACCTGTGCCACCGTCAATGCAATTGGACACTACTGAGCCTGAACTGCTGTTTGCAGACCACACAGGACCTGGTCGAAACCGCTGTAACTTGAGGCCTAGGCCTGTGACTATGGACAAATAAAAACATTTTTCTTTTTTGATTGTGCAGCTCTCTCATCCAGGAAACTTGCTCATTTTTGATTTTCGAACCGCCATCCGGGTCTGCTGCTAGGGTCGGGGATTGCCACAGTCTTTGGAAGTGCAGCTGGAGACGGTTAGGTCGACAGTTCTGGTTGGTCTAATGGAATTACCCTGGACTGAACAGAAGCACTCCTTAGCAGAATCAATCTCCCACCGCGGGCAGCAACTTAGAGGATGGAGTTTCCAAGGGTAGAGAGACCTGCTAGATCTACGAACTTTGGAAAGAAAATATGCACTGTGATGGCAAGAAAACAATTTTTAATAGTATGCATTTTAATGTTGTGTAGCATAATGATGTTTTTGATTGGCTATGCTCTATTCACTTTTCGAGTCACATTTGTACATAACACTCAGCCCACACCTCCTCCTACTGTTACCCCGCATTCCTTTCACCCTCTACCCGAACACGAGTTTGCCAGAAGATTAGAATTTGCAAATAACTCATTTGTTCAGCTCCTACACCAGCACCAGTCTGTAGTGAACACCACGAACTGTTGGGTATGTGGACTCATGCCACACACGACAGACAAAGGTATCCCGTACTTTGTCCTGCCATTTAGTTATTATGGTTCTCTGTGGGCTTTCCAGACAATGTTCCTGTTTTCCATAGAACCGTATCCCCGCGCCCAACAGGAAGAAATTCCAGCAACAAGGCACTAGTGACAGGAATTAGAAACATGGGTAGGGATATTGACACATATCGAACGATTCCCAAAGATGAGTTTACCCCATACAGTAGATGGAACATCACTAAGTATGGAATTTCCTTGAGCATGAGTCTGCAAGCAAAGAAATCCTCCCCAATCTGGAGAGTACCCCATCAAGGTCACCTATGTCTGCAGGGAAATGGCAAGAACCCTAGAGCTCAGTTAGGGAAGAGTGTCTGCACTGAGACTTACCTTTTCTCGTCTCAGACCTCTCCTTCTTTCCTAGCAGCTAAGGGCACCTACTTCGTCTGCCACGATAGAGCGTATACGTGGTTGCCCCCTGACTTCTCGGGCACATGTTTCATCTCGTTCCTGTTGCCACCCACCTACACGGCCGAGGCAGATTACCATAGGACAAGGACTGTTAGGGGTGTTGTGAGTAAAGACGACACTGCGGAACAGGAGTTTGGGGATTTTGCAAAAGGTTTTCTGCCGTTTTGGGGGCCTATGGTGAACAGCAGGAACATTCGCCAACTGACGAGGGTAGTTGAATCCGCCGTGATTGAAACAGCTGGTGCCCTTAGTAACTTGACTGCAGAGCTCCAGTCGGACCGCCTTATGACTCTTCAAAATAGGGTTGCCCTAGATGTCATACTTGCAGACCGTGGTGGGGTATGTAGAGTGATCCAATCCAGTGGCTGCATTTTTATCCCCGATAACGCTCCGACAGTATACCGGGCCATCTCTAAACTGCATAAGATCTCTGAACCCATTCATGTGGAAAAAGGGGACTGGTCCTTAATGGGGTGGTCCTGGGAACTGATATCTGCCTGGGGATGGAAAGTTCTGATGGTCATTGGAATGGTCTTAGCATTCTGTTCATGTTCTGCCTGTGTGTACAGTGCGCTCCTGCAATATGTGGCCTTTGTGCTACATCATGTGTAAGGAAGCCTGTGTCAAGAGACGAACTAAGTAACAGGATGATGCTACAGCAGCATCTTAATGACTTTATGTATACAAACCTGGACTCAGATTAGCATGAGTATAGGTTATTGCCTATATAAGGGCAAAAGGAGGGTCTGTGGTACTGAAAATTCTGGACCCGACTATGGTGTGGTACCGAAGCTTTACACTCGTGTCAAAAATATCATCATCCCATGACAAATTTGGTATCGGCAGACCGGTAATGATTAAGATATTATGCCTGTGCATTTGCGTCACGATTGAGTGACGAAATCACCCTTAAATCGTAGTTTCTGTCTTGAACCCTCGGGTTCCATTTTGTGAGCGGCATCCATCTTGTGATTGCCCTTACATAGTCAATTGACCAAGGCTGAATCCGATCCAAAAGGACACGTACACCTTTGCTGACTCCTCTGTGACCTGGGCGAGCTGACTCCACTGCCTCAAGCCAAACCTGTTCGGGCAGTCCTCATCCCAATGGCCGAGCGAGATTAGCATCAAAGCACAACATGTCATAAACCGTTTATCGCATACAAGCTACGCTTAATCACACACACACCTGTCCCTGTTTCTTCTTTATGGTCTGTTTTACAAGGAGGAGGTGCCCGATTATATTGGGGGTTCATCGATATCTGATGGAAGTTCTGGGCCTTGCTGGGTAATCTATCACGAACTGGACAAACCAAAGTATGGGCTTGCCATCATGACTCTGCTTTTTCTTTGTAATGAAAATATGTATATGGCCAAACTGTAAAACTAGGAATTCTTGCCTGAAGCTGATATTTGTGTATAAAAAGGGAAGGCTGGTTCTGTAAAAACGAGCAGTCTCCTGAGAACATACATGTGCTATATGCTGTTGTACTTCTAGAATACCTGTTACTGGTTGCAGCAAATAAACTCGATCCTTGACATCACCTAGAAGACTGTGTTTCTGTGGTCCAAAACAGGAAGGACTCAAGAGGTCTCTGGGAGTTCCCCCTGGCACCGCCGGGTCCCTAAAAACCTGGTACCTCAACGAAAGGGGCAAAAAGTTGAAGTTTGCTGGCGTTGGCCTAGGCCCAAGGACTTGGCCGTTGCCCTGGAGTCCTTAAAACGTTCCAGCGCACTAGCCGCTTTGTCGCCAAAGAGGCGACGGCCATCGAAGGGCATGTCCATGAGCGTGGCCTGGACATCCCCCAAAAAGTTGACGGACTTCAGCCAAGCGTGGCGGCGAACCGCCACTGTCGTTGCAATCGTTCTACCCAGTGAGTCCATGGTGTCAAGCCCACACTGGATCGAGCAGTGTGCTGCATCCCGCCCTTCCGCCAGGGCTTGGGAGAGCCATGTCCGGGCCTCCTACGGGTACTGAGGCAGCAACTCCACAACTGGGGAGGGGGTAGCTCCTTTGGACAATTTGCAGCACCCACCTGTCCGACGTGATGTAGCGCCAGTGGAGGAGGTGATGGCGAACCCTCCACCCCCACTGGCGTCGAATGGGCCTGAAACGCTGGACTAGGAAGGCTTAGAGGCAGATGCTGCAGGAGCGGATGTGGACTGACCTTGCCTTTGTCCCCCGGCACCACCGCGACGGTAACCACATCCGCGACCGCGTTGAGACTGGTTCTGCGGCTGGCTGGACGTGTGGGGGTGCCCCTTCCTTGGCCACGAAAGGGGCAAAAAGTTGAAGTTTGCTGGCGTTGGCCTAGGCCCAAGGACTTGGCCGTTGCCCTGGAGTCCTTAAAATGTTCCAGTGCACTAGCCGCTTTGTCGCCAAAGAGGCGACGGCCATCGAAGGGCATGTCCATGAGCGTGGCCTGGACATCCCCCAAAAAGTTGACGGACCTCAGCCAGGCATGGCGGCGAACCGCCACTGTCGTGGCAATCGCTCTACCCAGTGAGTCCATGGTGTCCAGCCCACACTGGATCGAGTAGTGTGCTGCATCCCGCCCGTCTGCCAGGGCTTGGGAGAGCCATGTCCGGGCCTCCTACGGGTACTGAGGCAGCAACTCCACAACTGTATCCCACAGAGAGTGGGTGTAACGGCCCAAAAGGCAGGCGGTGTTGACAGACCGCAGCCCCAAACTCAGGGAGGAGAACAGTTTATTTCCAAACTGATCATACCTTTTGGATTCCAGATCTGGAAGAGCGGTCGGGAATGCGGTCTGGGACGTAAAGGCCTGGATCACCAAGCTCTCGGGGGTGGGGTGCACGGACAGAAAGCTAGGGTTGCCCGGAGCCGGGCGGTGGAGTCGGGCCACGTTCCGATCCACAGGGAGGGCTTGGACCAGGTGCCCAGCAGAACGTCGGTGAGGGCTTTGTTAAACTGCAGTAGAGGCTCTGAGGAGCTTGCCTGCGGTTTGGGCACCTCAGTGAGGAAGTTAGTCCTCACGGACGTGACAGGGAGCTCAAGAGCCAAGGCCTTGGCCGCCATGTTCAACACCACGCTGTAAGCAGCTCCCTCCTCGGAAGCCACGGAGGGAGGAGAGACGAATCCAGTGTCGGGCGAAGTGTCCAGACCACTGGCCTCCCTAGCTCTTCTGCCCAGTCCTGGCTCAACTGGTACTGCTGTGCCAGAGGGTCCTCAGACCCATCCCAGTCCTCCTTCCCTTCTCATCCATCTCCTGATTAACAGGCAAAAATGATGGAGCCAGGTCGTAGGTGAAGGCCTCACCCATCGGCGTCGGAGACGGCCGCGAGCGGCGCTGGTCCGACGCCGGACCTGGACCGGGGCTGAAACTGGGGTCGACATCGTCCGAGGATGGCGCCGGGAGCAACACCCTTGGGGTGGGCGCCATCGGAGGAGTTGTGAGGTCGACTGGCGACGGCCCGGATCCAGGCCTGAATCCTGCGGGGCCCTGCGGCGTCTGGACCGGAGTCGACGACGGCACCAGGGCTGAAGCACCCGGCGGCGCCGGCCCGCTAGAGTTCCCAGTCGGACCCGCGGGGCCCGAAGGTGCGTCAGCAGGTTCTGACGGAGGGAAGCGCGACCTCATGGTCGACTCGAAAAGTGATCAAAAGAGATCAAAAAAGTTAGTCAAAAAATTACTAGAGTACTGCTCTTCCCGGATTTGCGCTTGTTGGCGCGGAAAAAAGAAGAACTGATGTCAGCACGCGAGGGCGGTGTCTAAGTCCTCCAACTACGTCATCCCGGCGATCACGACGCCGACGACGGACGCGGAGCCGCAGACGACGCCTAGCGACACGCATGTGTAATGCTGACGAAAACTTTCCAGATCCAGTCTGGCGCCTGGGGATATTCTAAGGTAAGGAATCTAACACTAACCTGTTTCTTTCAGATCACGAATATATCATCACTGCAATTAAAAGCAGGTGTGTGACAGGTCAAATTATTCGGCAAATGACATCCTGAAAGATTTCTGCAGCGGACGGCTGTATTGCTTTGCCCACTTGCGTAATCTGAACTTACGCACACCACTTACTCACACAGAAACTTCAACACTCCTTTGGGGGTAAAATTAGTTTTATTAATATCGTAGGCAAAGGCAATAAGTCACTGAAGCTAATAAATTCTTAGGCACTGAGTGAAAGGCAATAGACAATGAATACACCACACTATATACATAAATAAGAAACTGTGAATACAGGTATATAAACAGTAAATGCACAAAGCACCTCACCAGATTCATCTGCAGCACCGGAGACTTCAACATCCCTGGCCAAGCACTGAACACCAAGTCGGGAACCCGTATGTGAGAAGTTGGCCTGGTATATGATGTTCACTATTCTAGTGAGCACCTTGAACCAGTCCAAACAACCCTTATGGTGATGGTTGTAAAGTCAACCTTATAGACCAGCTATCCTAGTGGTAGCATGGACAAAAACAGTCTTAGGCTAAACTCAAGAGGGCATGTGAAGCCAGCTGTTTTACCATATGCAATCCCTTTATTACCAAATGAAAGGACACCACACAGGTTATATATTCAAAATATATATATATATATATATTTCTAAATCAATCCCCTGATCTCTTTATGAGAACAGAAGCACAAGCGCATAACAAGTTACTTAATATAACATACAAAAGTTGCACAAATATGGATAGGCCCTGGTGGCCTGCTAAACCATATACTAAAATAGTGGTATAAGAACCACGTCACGAACAATGGTAAGGCCTAGGGCCTTGGGAATCGCTAGGGCTACACTGGACTAACAGTAGTTAGGGAGCAGGAGGCCCACGGGATGCGGGTGCAGTGTCTAAATGCACACACATGCACACATAGAAGTCAATGGGTGCGTAAAAGTTAGAAAGTTAAAGGTTTAGGAGTCTTCCGACTGGACTAGAAGCTAACCACTTGAAACTAGCACACTAGGAGAGTTACTCTTTACAGGAGCACTGCAGTACTCGCGTTACCTCACCCACAGGAAGCGGGTGCATAGGTGTCAAAGTGTGTCGGGTTTCGTCGTGGAGTTCTGTGGAGCCTTGGAGAAAAGATGCTGCAGGCGACCAGGAGAGAAGAGTCCGGTTGGATCGAGGATGAAGAGTACCTGAAAGCAGAGGGGACAGAGTCTGGGTCACTAGCCAGTGACCAGGAAGGAACCAGGCGATGTTGGGAAGCAATCAGGTGATGTCGTGAAGCTTGTCTCTGCAGCCACGTGGACCAGGAGGTGTCCACGACGACCAGGAGCTGGATACGGACTGTCCCACGAAGGCTCTCGCTGTTGGAGGTGTCCGATCTCGATTCGGAGTCAAGAGGCCTTGGCAAATGCAACCCACGCAGGAATCAAAGATGGCTCCTTACTCAGGCCAGCAAGGACTGAGGGGCTTCTCCTTCGCAGGGAAGCAAGGGCCAGTCTGGAGCAACCAGACCAGTGTTGTAGATTTCGGGTTTTGTCGTCACAGAGGCCACTAGCCAACGGGCAAGTGACTGGACAGACGCGTCGAGCTGGAAAATGCAAAAGGGTGCCACGCAGCACTCGGTGAGTGTGGAGAGGTGATCTTCGGTGCAGTTGGTGCTCAGGGCTAGGGCTTCTCAATCCCCAATGCACAACTTCGAGGGTGCCACAGAAGTTGCACGGAGAGCAATTCGCTGGCTTTCCAAGATGGCCGGTCCCACGTCTCTCGTCGCCTCCACGGGTCTCAGCTTTGCTGTGGCTGTGGATCGGGCTGTTGGATGTCTGGAAGTCCGGGTCTTGTCAGGCTCTGTGTTCAAGCTCCGGCTGGAGCAACGACAAAGCAAACCGTTGAGCGCTTGATGGTGCCTGCTTGCACAGGGTGGTCACTCCTTGACCACAAGGGAGATTCTTCAGTCTTCTACGTCGAGTAGGATGTCGAAGGTCCAGAGTTTCATATCAGAGTTTCAGTCAGGATATATCTAAAGTCCAAGGACACCGCTCCTACCTATATACCAAATCTAGGGGCTGGATTACCTGCTAGGTTCCTCCTATGGGTGGGACCCAGGAAGGGGGTGGTTACACCCCTTTCCCTTTGTCCAGTTTCACGCCAGAGCTGGGGCTGGAGTGCCCCAGCACCGGTTTGAATTGGACTTTGCATGGGACACCTTGTGTGCCCCAGGCAGTGTCTCATTTCATTCTGCCCTCCCTGTCCCAATACACTATAGCCTGTCTGGGGTGGTGCTAGCACCTCCCTGTGACAGAAAACCTATTGTCCAAGCCTCCTTCGCTGGAAGGACTCCCAGCAGCAGAAGGTCAGACTTGTGTCTGTGGCAGCAGCATCCATTTTGTGATGATGAGGCTCTGGTTAACTTCAACCGGGATTAATGGAAGTAACATGTCTTCTCCCTCTAGAAGGGTGGAATGCTACCCCCGTCGCCAGGACTGGCGAGGGGGTAGTATTCCAAAGCGTATGACACCTTACACAACATGTTTTGATAAAGCCAAACCAAAGATAGCATTTAACCGCGAGGTTAATAATGCACTTAAGAGTATATGGTATGGCATTATCCTAGAACAGCTATAAGGACATGGTTCCGAAAGATGTAGACAGGCTCAGCTCATGTTAGAGCACCATCTCACATAAAACAAAGCACTCTGCCTTCAGGATTGTTAAGGCCTGCCATAGGAGTGACTTATAGGTGTATATGTGTCCAGATATAAGGTTAGACATAGGTATACTATATCTAAGCAAGGGGTGATTACACAACCTTTCCCCAGCTGAGTGATCAGCCAGTTGTGTCAGTTTGGATGGCCAGCCAGGGGTGGCAAAAGATATGCTGCAGCCCCTGGTAGGCCTTGGGTGCACCTATGCCCTGTGCACCTATAGTACACTGTACAGGGACTCATAAGAGTGACCCAAATCCCAATTGGTGATGTACCTAAAGTACATGGTGTGAATTTAGAGAGAGAACAGCAGGGCTGTGGGTCTTATTAGCAGGCCCACAGCCACATTAAGTCAAAAACCAGTGAAGCAAAAGCAAAAAAATGGGGTGACCATAGGAAAGCAGACCCTACTCTCCTACACCGTAGACCGGGGCTCAGGGAGTAATCTCTTCGGGCACCAAAGTTGTCCCACGAGTGCGTCCACTCCAAAACTTCCTGAGCTCCACCCCACAGACACCGCTTTTTATAGTTTAAATAAACCTGTTCGAGAAGCCTCTAGCAGGCGCTCTCGCCCATCTATTCACAGGTGCTGGCCCCATCTCTGCATCAACCCCACCCAGTCAGACCTGGCCAGATTCTGTTCTGTGCCGAAGCAAGAGACATTCCTTTCCCTATCTCCGGCCTTGGAGATTTGCACGGCCATCCTCCCTCTGTCCTAGAGATAAGTATGGAATGTAAGAAAACACACTGAAGGTACAACATAACCTCACGAGGCATCCTCACGAGATGCCTCGCACCCACTTGTACTGGTTTACATGAAAAACATGTTTATGTTACTGCTAAAGTGTAACTACAGGGCAAGGCAGCACAAAATGGAAGTGCGATGCAACAAAATGGAACAGCAGTGCATGGAATCGAGGTCAACATGTAATTTAGCACGTGTAAAATGGCAAATGTAGTACAACGGCACACCAAAACTGAGTATTCGGTATCTGAACAAACCAACATAAGTTGAAAAAGTAGGAATACACCTACAGTTCTCTTCCAGCTCGAGCTGATGGTTTCCTTTGTTCAAGTCAAGACGGGAGAAGACTTTGGCAACATTCAGCTGTGTAATTATGTTTGCTATGTGTAGACTTGGATTTCTTTTTCTCTTGATTGCTTTGTTGGCTTGGCGCATATCAACACAAATGCATACTGCACTTTCACTGTCCTTTTTTGGCACTACCACTATAGGCGAAACCCATGGTGTCAGGCGAGTAGAGAGATCAATGATGTCATGATTCAATAATGTTTCCAGTTCTTTCTCATCTGCCCCGTGGAAATGAAAAGCAATTCAAGTTCAAAAATATGTTTATTATGACCTTAGTCTTTAAACAGTACAGTGAGTAACGCCGATTCGAGTATGCGACATAAAATTGTACACTTATTTTTAAAAACGTGTCCATTAAAATATCATACACACCATTATTAAAACTACATAATTTATATACAAATGTTAAAACCTATACACTTTCTTATCCCTCCTAGAGTCTCTTCTGCTAAGATAAAAATACAGTAATGCAGGTTATTCTTTGGCCCTCAGCGCACCCAGGGCCTCCTTTAAGAACTTCCCGAGGGCTATTACAATATCCAAGTATGGGATTTCAGAAAGGAGTCTGGCCGCCTGAAACCTTGTTTTTACCTCATATTTTAGGAATACTGGGCGCAGCCACCTTTTCCTATGTTCTAAGAGTACCGCACAGTCTAGCAGGAAATGCATCAGGTCCCCCTTGGTTCCCAAATTGCACCTACAGTGACCTTCCTCATCTAGCATTCTTATATTGAGGTCTCTGTTTGTTACCCATGGGTTGATACCTATTCGAAGCCTCAGTATCTCTTGCCTGAGTCCACGATTGGGTAATCTATCGAGATATGGGAACCAGTTTTCCTGGGGCCACGCATTTAGCATGTGTGCCACAGATTTTTTCTTAGTTAGGTAACCCATATCAGTTAATTTCGAGATCTCTTTCCCCCTTTGCTTCAAATCGCCTTTGGAGATAGGTATTTGATATGAGCTCAAATCTAGATCGATCTCTAGTGCGTTGCAGATTCCCTTCAATTTTTCCCTACTGGACTTTGCCCATTTTAACTCGCTTTTCTGAATTTCTTTACGACACCAATATGCTACTTTTTTACTTTCGGGGTCGTCTAGTCTCTTCCAAAATCTGATCACAGCCAACTGGGTTAAAGTTACCCAAGACTTTGTACCTAATTCAGTTCTGATGGCTTGTATCATTGCAGATTGAGGAAGAGATAGGAGCCTTTTTATGCAGTTACCCTCCGTCGTGTCCCAAGATCCCTTACCGCTCAAATAAAGGATCTCTGCGCCATATAAAACTTGCGGGGGGATCATTGCGTCAAAGGCTCTGAGTAATGGTCGGTGTGATTTCTCGCCATAGTCCTTATTGAACCTTTTTAGGCCGCATATGGAGGAAAGTGCCTTTGCTTTTTGCGTTTCCATGTGTGTAGACCAGTTCAAGGTCCTGTCGAACCAGATACCCAAATATCGGTACTCATCTACTGTCTCAAGTTTAAGGTTCCCTATGAACCAACTAAATCTGTTTGGCTTTTTCCCAAAGCATAGGGTTTTTGTTTTGTCCAGATTGATGGTTAAGAATTTGTTGGCACAGTAGGTATTGAAAGCATTTAGCTTCCTTTGGAGGGCTCTCTCGGTCTGGTCTACTATCACCAGGTCATCCGCGTACAATAGGCAGGGTATCTTGTTTCCATCCATTTTGGGGCTGGCACTACCCTCAACCTCTAGGTGTGCCGGAAGGTCCGACAGGAAAATCGAAAATAATTGGGGGGCCAGCACACAGCCCTGTCTTAGCCCGTTGGCGATGGGTATTTTGGGAGTTAGGGAGCCCCCAGTGTCTTTAAATACTTGCCCCCAATTTTCCCTATGGAGTTCTATAATTATAGTGAGAAGGTCTTTTGGGATATTTAGCCTCTTTAATGTATCCCATAGGCTAACTCGATCCACAGAGTCAAAGGCTGCTTTAAAGTCGACGAAACAACAGCATAACTTGCCATTTTGTTCCGTCGACTTCCTCGCCATCGCCCATAGGGCGATGGCGAGGAAGATCTCATCTGCCCCGTGGAAATGAAAAGCAATTCAACTGTGTTGCTGACCATCAATGTGGAGTTGCACTCTCATGGTCTTAAGCTTCCCTAGTTCATGAAATAACTACTGGAATTGACTTACTGTTTCTTAAAATGCATTGAAGTTGTAGTTAATGGATAGCAGTCACATGTCAGCAGCAGTACTGGAACTGAGTAGACATTCACTTGACAAAGTGCCTTGATAAACATGATTTGGTACTTGTACTGTTGTTTTCTTATGCCTCATGGTTGCTACAAATGACCTTTGACTTTTTAAAGGCGTAGAAGCAGCCCACTTGCACACCTTTGTTTTTATGGCATTAGAGTTGGTACCAGAGACAGTTCATTGTATTTTTCTGCCAACATGATGTTGATCGATATGCCACTCCCTATATTGAAAGTTGTAAAGTTGTAGGGCAGCCATTTACCTTTACTGTGATATGGGGGCATCAGACAAATTAGTTGTGTGATTTCACATGGTGATCTCTCTTTGATTTGGGTTCTACTTAGCAAGTAGCCAATCATACATTTTTTTTGCAGCCATCACTGCACACACATCTTCATAACTGTTGCTCGATGATGATGCTGAAGAGCCTTGGAAGATGGCTATGATGCCGATCGACTTTGTTTAGTCTCTACGTGCCTCAACTGATGTTGCAGTTTGGCCATGGGGGTGTGGCTAGAATGCTTCTGGATATTTCTGGCACCCATTTTCTCTTCCTGTCATGACACACATTGTTTCTCTTTTGGTTTGCTGACTGTTAGGAAATTACTTTCTCTCTCACAGCCTTTGCATGTACATTTACTTTCATTGCGGACACAAGAATCCACATCAGAAACACAATTTCTTTTTCTTTGGGGACATTATTTTCTGGGCCTCCGCCTTGTGTTTCTGCTTACATTTCTTGACCAACACTGATTCACTCTGGTTTGTTCCAGCTTCCATATCAGCAGCCTGTCGAGCTGTACGTTCATCAGCAGTAGCAGCCATGAGTACCTTTTCTAGACTGAGCGTCTCTCTCAGCATGCATCATCTGATTAAATGCAGTCCATCTGGTGCCAATATTCTGCTTTTTGGCGGTATTGAATGGAGGTGGTGGTTTGAGAAACGTGGTTGTGCCGTATTTGGTGCTGTTTTCTGCAACCACTGAAGAACTTCTATTTCTTGAAGACTTCAGCAGTCTTTTTGTCATTTCTGTAAGGACCAACAGATTTGTAAGTACAACCCTGTGTTTGTGTTCGAGTCGCCTTGCAGGATTTTTAGGTTGTGTGGTGCTTTGTCTGTTTTTCGCCAGTGAGTAGAATTTGGCTTCTTGTACCCAATTGCTGCTGCCTTTAGTGTTTTTCTTTGTGCTTGGTCGTCTTTGCCCCTAGTGCTTCCTTCCACCTGGCTGTCGCTTCCTTTAGCGTTTCTTTGTTCCCGGTTGTAGCTGCCTTGAGAATTTCTGTTATGTATTGATGATGGCTCTGTGTTATTCTGTGGTGCAGTATCTATTCTTTCTGCTTCTAGCGGGCTTTTTGACTGTGCTCCTCTGTCAGGCCTTGACCTTCTTCGAGGGCCTTGTACAAGCTAGAGCAGAGCTTTGACTCCACATACGCCAATGACTCTACATAAGCTTGCTACTTGGGATGCATGTAGCATGCACAAACAGTTTGCTGGACCTCGGCTAACTCTCAGGGAGAGCACTAATTTCTTTGGGGCACGTATACCCTACACGTCGTCAGTTGTAGCATACAACTCAGTTTTGGAGCAAGCAAATGACTATGTCACACATGGAGCTCAGTAATAAGCATCTTTATTCTTCGGCCTGCAACCGTTAACTAGACTTTATTGACCACACCCAGACACACCCAACTGATTACGTAACTTTGTAAGGAGTCTGCCTGACCACAAGGGCCCTACCGCACATGATCAAGCGACACTACAGCAAACAGAGGAAGATTTCGATTTTAGCATCCTTACCAATACCTTTTTAGATATGCAGCATGTCTCCAAGTATCAGAGATTTAGTTGTTTAGTATTAGTTTCCCAATCAGGGTTACGTATGGGTGCCTTGGTTAGATATGGCCTTAGGTTCCCAACTAAAGTGTTGTGGATATTTACAATAGGAATGTCATGTAGAGGGAGATCGGCATTCAGAGTCAAGGCCTTAGAATATACATTATAAATATTGGCTAGAACAGCCATATTTCCCAATATTTTTGGCCATTTAATTGACCAGCGATCATTCCCTACAGTTGGTACTACGGTGAAAGAAGCAGTAAGGCTGCACGACTCCTCATTCAAAAGGCTTATCATCATTAAATGTAATGGAAAATGATCACTATGTGTCATGGTATTTATCTTTAAGTCCAAAATGTTTTTCATAATGAAACCTATCAGGATGTAATCAATTCTGGACCTGCTGCTACCTCTGGTAAATGAGCTAAATTTATCGGATTTTGACCTGCCATTACAGGTTCGCAAATCATTTAACTAAATTGAATCTTTATTCCATTATTAATTAATAACCATAAAAGTACAAAACACATTATAAAATCACCAACCTTAACATACAGTATAAAAGCAGATAAATCTAAAAAAGGTTAAAAGAGCATCCAAAACCCCCCCATCCAAGCAGCTCATAACAGTAATTCAAAAACAGAATAGATAAGAGCACAATTTACAGATTCAGAGCAGAATTCAGATACAAGCCATTTTTCAGGAAAGATTCAACAGCAGTAACAACGGCTAAATAAAGCACTGCAGGCCTGATTAAATCGTTGAGTTCCGTTGGCCAAGTATAGGGTCCGTTTATTCTGCTGATTAAAGGTAACTCCCAGATAAGAAAAAAGCCTACCCAGGAAATAACCTTAACTTTGAGAATTATTGGTCTAGTTTTGGCAGGCTGCTTCCCACATATCATGTAATGGGTTTTAGCGATATTTACATATAGATCTCATCCATGAAAGTAAGAAATAGTTCCACCAACCCCTTTGAGACCAATTCAAGGTATGAGATAATAATACCGCATTGTCTGCGTATAACAAAGTCGGGACAAATGAGATTCCAATTCTTGGCATGTCCCTTCCCTTCCTCGCCAGAAAATTATCCAACCCATTTATATAAAGTAAAAATAGAAGGGGTGCCAATACTCAGCCCTGACTAACAGCCTGTGGAAGGCAGGAAGAATCCTTACATTGCCCCTCTTGCCCATATCTAACAGAGGCAGCAATGTCAAAATGAAGAGGTCGCAAAAAATCTATTAATTCCTGTTACATGCCCAGATCGGCGAATACGACCCATAATTTGAACCTATTAACCCGTTCATAGACCCTTTCGTTGCCCCTGCATATTTCCCTATTAGAAGTTTGAGGTTTAGACACTATTCCAGTGTGTCTCTTCCTTCTCTGAACCCATATTAAGTAGGTCTACGAATGTTGTTCTGTTGGTCCCAGTCATCTATTTATTTCAAACCAACTCTTCCTGCAACTTTAAGGATGGAATTCAATAATGAAATCGATCTGTAGCAACAGGGGTCCTGTCTATTTAATTTTTAAAGACCGGTAATATGGTGGCAACTTTCCAAGATCTAGGAATGCCCTCTGTGGCGGCTGTATTTAAAACATTTGTTAAGAGGGGAGCCCAGAAGGTGATTTTGGAGATATTTGCTTTAGAGAGATCCAGAGGGATTCCATCAGAACCAGGGACCTTACTGGACGAGGCAGTAATCACCTCCTCCAGCTCAGAATTAATGTACAGGGGAAACTTTAACTCAGCACTGTCCTCAGGGGACACAGCCCCTGTTGAATAAATCAATTTAAAATGTGTCACCCATTATTATATTGGTACCCAAGTCGTCAAACTAGGAGTGAATTGTTTTCCCTTAAATATCTCCCAGAATCTATTTCCATCGCCGGAGTTACAGGTATGCACTAATTGGTCCCAAGCTTCTTCTTTCACAGATCATTTCCTATCCTAAGTGGCATCCCTATACGTAGCTCTTGCCAGGGATATATCCCTATGCCCTCTTGGCTTCTTGTTTAGCAGATCCCTTAAACGTTTATTAGCAGCCCTACATTTATCATCAAACCAGTCCATTTTTACAGTTTTTGGGGAGGAAGTTTTATATAGCACGAACTAGACCCAAAGGTATCAGAGCACTTAACATGAGCACTGGTTGCATTACAGAGTAATGACACATTCATTTTCTTAGGCACGGGGAGATTAAGTTATTTACCCAGAATCGCAGGATGTTGAAAGTCCCTGCCGAGACTCGATCCTGATTCCCCAACTCTGAGGTTGACTGCTCTAGCCGTTTGGCCACAACCTTTTCCCACGTTAGTTAATTTACAGAAAAGTCAAACATAATAGATCTGGTAGAAAAATGTAAAGTTTGAAATGCCCCTAAAATGGCCTCTGCAGGAGTATGTACCATAAGCAAAGGATTCATAATCAAGGATAGGTCAGCAACAACTAGGGAATTAAGCCGAGCAGGGATTTATATATGAATCCATTTGATCCTCAGGCCTCCATCTTTGATGGACAGGCCAGTCAGTCTAGAATTAACTACGCAATTGCCCCCTGTTGTAATTACCAAGTCCACTGTTATGGGATTGTGGTCACTGTAACAGGTGGACAGAACATCATCTGCTCTTATAAGTTCCCACAAAGATCTAGAAACAAAAAAAAGTAAATAACTGACCCTTTTCCCCAACTCACAAAGATTGCTTTAGAGTCAAAAGGCTTCCCTATGATACTAAGAGGAGCAGAAACTTTTTTCTTCCTTGGAGGGTCTAAATACAAAGAAAACCCTGTTTAACTGGGAAACCGGGGCCTTAAGCAGCGACCAGCTACGAGAGAGGGAAAGTAGAGGGTTAGTGACCTTGTAAAAGGAGACACCAGTAACACAGGACGCAGGCCATAAGAGTACTCCACACTGAATACAGAATCTCCAAACAGGGGTAGAGTGCCAACGGTATTAAGGATTCCAACAAATCCAACTTGCTTAGGTAAAGATATGCAGACTCTAGCAGAGGTGCATCAACAAACGGAGAGCAACATGGCCAATATGGTTAACATGGATAATCTAGAGGATATAGAAGGAATAGTCCCTATACGGAAATTAGATCTGGAAATTTACTTATCGGGTGCCTTCGGGGGCCAACCAATCAAAACAACACCTGCAGAGAAAGAAGCTCAATCAGAAAAAGCTCATGAACTAACTCAGAGAGATGACAAGGTTGATGGAGTACATTTGTCAGGTGCACAACCAGCTGGCTCCGCTTTAGTGGGCTCCCCGGTTATTTGCACTCAAGTCAGCTCCCCAAGTAGTCAACATATTGGGGAACAAGGCCTGGAAAGAAACACTTGGGAGATCTTACTTAATTAATTTCAATTGGTTATCAACGCTTTGACATATTAATCAAGCAAGTTAGACATCCAGGTGGATCTCTTAAACACAATGGCTGTATATATTACGGCTATTGATACTTTAATTGGAGTATTGAATCAGCTGGTATGAAAGGCGGAGGCGCAGGTGGAGATACAGCCCACTAGCACTTGTGACTGTAGCCCAGTTCTGAATAAACTGTCCTCTCTTCCTGGGATGCTTGATCAGATCCTTGCAGAGATAAAGGGGCAGTTACAATCTGCCAAAGCTGTGACGATCCTGTTAGGCCAAACAAATATCAACAGGAAGAAGATCGAGGAAAGAAATCTGCCCAAGTAAGTGAACAGGAGAAGAGGTGCCCTCGGGAGGAATCTTTCAGCTTGGAGAAGTTACAGTAGAGGAAGAAAGCTGATTTAACACTGCAAAGTAACCAGGACATAAAAACTTAGACCTTAGTGAAAGGATCTCATGCGACCAGTCATTGTTCAGTACATCGGGTAGGAATGGGTAAGTGGCACTGGGAACATCAGAACCAGCATCACAGGGGGAAGCAGTCAAGATAACTAAGCTTTCTAAGAGATAGCGCAAAAGACTTAGGAAAAGCCATAACAAAAAAGATATGGAGAGCACTTCAGGACATCAAGGGAAGGAGTATCCAATTTTCCCCCAAAAATAGGTAATCTAGTGGCGTTTCCAGGAACAAAAATGAAGACGCAGTAGTTGAAAATAAAGGGGAAAAGGAGACCGAGACGATATCAGCTCAAGCTAAAGGAAAAACAACAATGAAGGAAAAAGATCGACAAATGGGCAAGATCAGTCCAGGTAAGTCCAGGAAAAAATGAATTAACAAGCCAAAGTAAAGTAGTTAAATCAGCGGTGCACTGGTAAAGAACGCAAAAAGCTCCTGAAGTAGAGAAAGGCACTGAAGACAAAGAGGTAAAGGAGATCAGAATGTGAGTAAGAGAAAAATTACTAAGGAATGAAAAGGACCGACAGGGGGAATGGATGCAACGGCCACCAGTAGTCTCTCAGCTGGGAAAAAAGGTCCCAGACGAACTAGTGCAGGTAAAGAATACACAGCAGGAAATAGTTTGTACTATACAGCAGGGTCAAAGAGAGTGGTCGATTTGCCCTAGCCCCCCTAGTTTTTACTGTATACTGATGTTTTTCCAAAATATAAATATAGGGGGCATTTTGATAGAATAAATAGAGGGCCCATGATTCGACTGACCAAAGAAATACTGGTGTTACACCATATAGAGTCTACGAACATACATTCAGTTAAATTCGTAAACATCCCGACATGAGGAGAGGAGGAACCAACAATGATTACGTGGGCCACACCCGAGGTAGCGGACAAAGTATGGGCTGAAAAGCAGCACTTTGAAAAATGGGACATTGAAATGACTAGGGAAAAGGAGGAACCCTACCCCCAGTTTTTATATCCAGATGGTTACGGAACTCGTCTTAAGATGGAAGGAGAGGAGTGTGGTAGGGGATGTCAAAACCAAACAAAAAGTCCATTAATGTGTAAGAAAAAGTGGCATTTGGTTCCAATGACGATCTTAAAAGGGTCAAGGAGTCGTTCAATTACACCTCTAAGGGACAATACAGCCCCTCGGGCAGATAACTATATGGACACCATGGTGAACGAAGGCCTACATTCAAAATCTGATTGGTCTTGGCTCCTGAGTGTCCAGAGTGCCAGTTCAGACAAAGATCTAAGTAGCTGACAGGATAAAGCCTGCATCGTAAGCCATTAAGTGAACAAAGTTGACATCTGTTCATGGAATATTGAGGGTCTGGCAGCAAAGGTAGATGACCAGGAATTTCTAATTGTCACTGACAAATACACATAACATCTATTTCAAGAAACTAGAAGATGGCTCAAGTCGGGACTATGCATTCAGAAACAAAGTAATGACTTGTCTCATGCTTATCTGTGGTGAAATTATGCTTTATAGCTCCACACTGCTGGTTTGTAGTCAAAGCCTAAATGAAACTATTCACAACGCAACATGGAGAACAGGACTACCCCACACGATCTGTGCCCCGCCCCTAACATCTGTGTGTAAAATATGCCTATACTCTATTCACATGTTGCTAGAGCAAATTTGCTGAAACGTGTTATTGTGGCCGAGGTCAGTTATAGGATACAAAATCGGCATGCACAAAAATGCATCCATTTTGTCACAAATGCTCAGAAGCCACGATCTGTCCTTGGCTACTGACAAAGTAGGGTCAGTGACTGCAGTGTGTAGTAGGTGTGTTACTGGCTACCCACACCAGTCATCAGAGGTTCATTGGTCACATTTACACTGCAGCTGCCAACCCACAGACCCTGAGGCGCCGGCCGTCTTTGTTTACAGCAATAACAGGCAAGCAGCTAATGCTGCTTTAAATCTCATGGAAATCACTGCCCATACTTACTACCGGCTCATCGGTGAAAACTCACCCCACACTGGTGCTGATAGAAGCGACAACGCCCACTACAGAAAATATGCTGATAACATTTCACAATTAAAAAAAATATGTTATTTATTATTTAATAGCCGAGTGATGACTTGAAGCTCTGTGTCATAGCTGGCATGATCAGGGAGGAAATGCTACACCTTACCCAACCCAAATACGTCTGATTACTAAACATGTTGCAGCAGGTGCTGCCAGAATCCAAATTATCTTCCAACTTGTTTTTCGTGACAACGAGTAAGACAAGGTTTGCAAGCACCAAGTGATCCATGTCTCCATTTTAATTATAATGTGTACAGGCATTAGTCATCGTAAGACAAAACAAGCCCACGAGTGGTGAGCAGGAGAGCGGGCGTGCACATAAATATGTGTTTTTTCATAAAAGAATGGTGCGCGAGTGCTGTAATTAATGCAGCTGCCAAGGAAACAACCTTTACAACGCAACTTTTACAACGCACTACCATTACAACGAAACTTTTACAACGCAACATCCATTACAACGCATGCATTTACAACGCAACCATTACAACGCATGACACTACAACGCACACCACTACAACGCATGTCATTACAACGCAGTCATTGCAACGCATACCATTGCAACGCATACCATTACAACGCATAGTACCCTTACACTATCCAACACTTACCCTACTGTTGCACCCCCTGGCTTTAGAATAGTAAATTTTACCTCTACACTATCCAATACTTACCCTACTGTTGCACCCCCTGGAGTTAGAATAGTAATTTTAACCCCTACACTATCCAACACTTACCCTACTGTTGCACCCCCTGGCGTTAGAATAGTAATTTTTACCCCTACACTATCCAATACTTACCTTATATGCAATGTAATGTTATGCGTTGTAATGGTATGCGTTGTAAAGGTAGTATGCGATTTAATGGAATGCGTTGTAAAGGTAGTTTTTATAAATTTGTTGTAAATGCATGCGTTGTAATGGAATGTGCTGTAATGGATGTTGCGTTGTAAAAAATGCGTTGTAAAGGTAGGCGTTGTAAAAGTATGCGATGTAACGACATACATCCTGCTGCCATCGTGCCCGCTGATGCAGGCGCAAGTGAACTCCGGCCGCAGTAACCTGATCCATGGTGAGGAATGCAGCATGTAGCTGCTCGCTCTCGAGAGCCTTAGGTCGTGGTAGTTAACTTTTGGAAGAGAGGTGGAACATGCACCCGCCTTTGGCCATTTGCGTGCTTTCATTTCTTGAAAGTCATATGCAAAGGCCAATCCAATGTGTCAAGAAGAAGCCTCGCAGAGCAGCGCATGCAGGCTTGCTCAGGTGAGAACTAAAGAACAAGTTACTTATCTTCGGTAACAATATATCTGTAAAAAGGAAAATGCTACTTACCAGTATGCATCTGTTCTTGGCATGTAGAGCTGCAGAGTTGCACACTGTGCATAGATCGCCACCTACTGTTGGGCCCGGATGTTTGCAGATTGTTGTTGTCCTGAAAAGTTCTTTGGAAGTCAAGAGATAGGTGACTCCTCCTTAGGATCACATTGCTCATGGGCATCAGCTCCATCCCCAGATTGTTTTTCGCCATTAGGGAAATGATGGACCTTTGCAAGAAAAGGAAGGATGCCCATGTAATTTTTTATCTAATCAAGATAATACTGGAACAGACAAGGGTAGCCGGGGAGGCGGGTGGGCGTGTGCAACTCTGCAGCTCTACATGCCAAGAACAGATGCATACTGGTAAGTAGCATTTTCCGTTCGAGGCATATGAGCTGCAGATTGCACACTGTGCATAGATTGTATAGCAGTACCCACTCTTAGCGGCGACCACCCCTATCTGTTGCAGTAGTTTGGAATAATGTTTTGAGAACAGCCTGGCCCACATTAGCTTGTTGTTTTGTTTGCACATATACACAATAGTGTTTTTTGAATGTGTGTGGTGTAGCCCATGTAGCTGCTCTGCAGATGTCAACTAGGGGAATGTTCCTTAAAAATGCCATTGAAACCCCTATCTTTCTGGTAGAGTGGGATTTAGGAGGAACAGATAGCGTACGTTTAGCTTTGTGGTAGCACATCTGTATGAATTTGACAATCCATCTAGCTATCCCAGATTTTGAAATGGGATTACCCTTGTGTGGTGGTGAGAAAGACCCAAAAAGTAGTTTTGTCTTGCGAAAGGGTTGTGTCCTTTGTATGTAGTATAGCAACGCTCTTTTAACATCTAATGTGCGAAGAGCGCTTTCTGCTATCGACTGTGGTTGCGAGAAGAAAACGGGCAGTTCCACAGATTGATTGAGATGGAATGGAGAAATGACTTTAAGCAGGAGTTTTGGATTAGTATACAGAACAACCTTATTTGCAAAAATGGTTCTTGAATGGTTAGTGCTTGTAGTTCACTAACTCTGCGAAGGGAAGTAATAGCTACTAGGAACGCAACTTTCCATGTTAAAAATTGTAATTCACATCTGTGTAGGGGTTCGAAGGGTGGCCCCATTAGCAGTGTGAGAATAACGTTTAAATTCCATACAGGTGAAGGTGGTACTCTGGGAGGAATTATTCTTTTAAGGCCTTCCATAAAGGCTTTAATGGCAGGCACTCTGAACAGGGATAGATGTTGTCTGTTTTGCAGATATGCTGCTATTGCAGCAAGATGTAGTCTAATAGACGTATAGGCTAAGTTACATCTTTGAAGATGCAGTAAGTAACCTATGATGTGTTGAATAGTCACATCTAAGGGATTAATATTGTTGTTGTGACAATATATCGCACATCGTTTCCACTTGGCTTCGTAACATGCCCTAGTGGTAGGACATCTAGCTTCCTTAATAACGTTCATGCAGTCTGGAAGAAGGTTTAGATACCCAAATTCTAGGACCTCAGGAGCCAGATCGCCTAGTTGAGCTGAGCTGGGTCTGGGTGTCTGATTTCTCCATGGCTCTGTGTTAAGAGGTGTGGAGACAGGTGTCATTTTTGGTGTGGTACTATAGACAGTTGTAGCAGTGTGGTGTACTACGGTCGTCTTGCCCACGTTGGAGCAACTAGGATGAGGTCAGGGAATGCTGCTGCAGTTTGCATACTACAAGTGGCATGAGTGGTAGAGGTGGAAAAGCATACGCAAATTTGTTTGACCAATTCATCCATATCGCATTGCCTTTGGACAGTGGGTGTGGATATCTGGCGGCGAAGCTTGGGCATTTTGCGTTTTCGTGGGTGGCAAACAGGTCTATCTGAGTTTGTCCCCACATCTGAAAGAATGGCTGAAGAACTTGCATATGAAGTTCCCACTCGTGGGTCTGTTGTGTTTGACGACTTAACAGATCTGCAACAGACGACATTCGAACTCTATTGGACAATGGAGACACAGTCGCCCTCATCCTCCTCGACCTCTCGGCAGCATTCGACACAGTCTGCCACAGCACCCTGTTACAACGCCTCAATAACATTGGAATACAAGGAAAAGCACTTGAATGGATCCCCTCATTCCTCTCCGGAAGAACCCAGAGAGTCCGCCTCCCACCATTCAAGTCCGAGGCCACTGAAGTCATCTGTGGCGTACCTCAAGGATCCTCACTCAGCCCCACCCTCTTCAACGTTTACATGAGCCCCCTCGCGACCATCGCCCGCCAACACAACCTCAACATCATCTCTTACGCGGGTGACACTCAACTTATCCTTTCTCTCACCAATGACCCCAGTACCGCCAAAACTAACCTACACGAAGGAATGAAAGAAGTTGCCGAATGGATGAAACAAAGCCGTCTGAAACTGAACTCAGACAAAACAGAAGTCCTCATCTTAGGTACATCCCCCTCTGCATGGGACGACTCCTGGTGGCCGGAAGCCCTTGGAAAAGCACCCATCCCGACAGACCACGCACGGAACCTTGGCGTCATCCTGGATTCTTCACTCTCAATGAACAGACAAGTCAGCGCCGTATCCTCATCCTGCTTCAACATTCTTCGCATGCTCAGAAAAACATTTCGCTGGATCCCCACCGAAACAAGGAAAACAGTCACCCATGCTCTAGTCACGAGCCGACTGGACTACGGAAACACCCTCTACGCAGGTACTACCGCTAAACTCCAGAAGAAACTCCAACGAATCCAAAACGCCTCAGCCAGGATCATATTAGACATCCCGCGCAACGAACACATCTCCGGTCACCTGAAAGACCTCCACTGGCTACCCGTCAATAAGAGAATCACTTTCCGACTGCTAACTCACGCACACAAATCACTCTACGACATCGGACCAGAATGCCTCAACTCACGACTGTCCTTCTACACCCCCTCCCGCCAACTACGTTCTTCCAACCAAGCCCTCGCCACTGTACCTCGCATCAACAGGACCACCATGGGAGGCAGATCCTTCTCATACCTGGCTGCTAAAACATGGAACTCACTCCCCGCCTACCTTCGCCTCACCCAGAACCACCTAGCATTCAGAAAACAACTTAAAACGTGGATATTTGACAAATAATCCTCCTCCCCTTTCTAAGCGCCTTGAGACCCTATGGGTAGGTAGTGCGCTATATAAATTCTCTGACTTGACTTGACTTGACTTACTCCTGGGACATGTTGGGCTAGAAGGAATATGTTCTGAGGTATTGTCCACCTCCATATCTCCTGTGCTAGTTGAGCTAGTTGCAGGGAGTGCGTGCCTCCTTCCTTCTGTGTGTAATACATTGCTGTCTTGTTGTCTGCGCGGACTAACACAGCTTTGTTCACTACTTGCTTCTGGAAAGGTTTTAGTGCTAGTAATACTGCTAGTAACTCTAGATGATTGATGTGGAGCAATTTTTGTTGCGGAGTCCACCTGCCTTGCATTGTGTGTTGCAGCAGGTGAGCTCCCCAGCCGGAGAGTGATGCGTCCGCAGTTAAGATTACCTGGGGAACTGGCTCTAGGAACGGTCGTCCCTTGGAAAGGTTTTTGGTGTTCCACCACTGCAAAGAGTGATGAGTCCACCCGTCTACCATACCACCACAACGTCTGTTAAGTGACCTTGAGCCTGGTTCCATTGACGTGAAAAGCACTCTTGTAGCGGACGCATTTGAAGTCTTGCATGAGGTACTATGAAGATGCAAGAGGCCATCATTCCTATGAGTTACATGAACACTCGTGCTGGAAGGGAGTGTTGTAGCTGAAACTTTGTTAGGAGATTTTGCATGCTGGCGATCCTTGTTGAAGTGGGATAAGCTAGCGCTGTTGAGGTGTTTATTGTGGCACCCAGGTACTGTTGTACTTTGGATGGCTGTAGATGAGACTTGGTGTGGTTTATTGTGAACCCCAAGTTGTGGAGCAGCTGGATGGTGGCATGAGTGTGTTTTACGCACTGATTGTGTGAGCTGGCTTTTATGAGCCAGGCTTCCAGGTACGGGAAGACATGGATGTGCTGTCTTCGTAGATGCGCTGCCACCACTGCCAAGCACTTGGTGAACACCCTTGGTGCTGTTGCGACTCCGAATGGGAGTACTTTGAATTGGTAGTGCTGCCCGTCTATTACAAATCTGAGATACTTCCTGTGAGCTTTGTGAATGGGAATGTGGAAGTATGCGTCCTTGAGGTCTAGAGTAGCCAGGAAGTTGTCTTGTGACGAGAAGAAGGACTTGCTGGAGTGTGACCATCTGAAAATGGTCTGACTGTATGTATATGTTTAGCGGTATGAGGTCTAAAATAGGCCTTAGAGAGCCGTCCTTCTTTGGGATTAGAAAGTATAGAGAGTAAACCCCCTTGTTTTTCTGGTGCAGAGGAACTAGTTCTATTGCACTTTTTTCTAGCAGAGATACTACTTCTTGCTTTAACAGTGACAGATGTTCTTGTGACATTGGACGCTGTTTGGGTGGTATGTTTGGGGTGGTAGATGTTAGTTCTTGACAGTAACTTGAGTGAATAATTTGTTACACTCACCTGTCTGATGTGATGTTGATCCAGGCAGGCAGGAATTGTTGGAGTCTTCACCCCCCACAGGAGTGGAATGTTGGGGGGAAGGGGAGGAAAGTCATTGGGTAGGGGTGGAGGCAGAGCCGGAGGTGTTGTTTTTGCCTCTGCCTTTGTTGTTGTTACCCCTGTAACCCCCTCTTTGGTAGCCATTAGTAAATGTGAATTGGCTAGGGGTTTTGTAGGAAGAGGAGGGACTTTCTGAGCAGTAGCCTCTTGTGTTGCCTCTGTACGATGAGCGACGAAAAGAACGTCTGGGAGCTTGCTGCTGCAAGGCTCCGATAGATTTTGCCGTGTCGGTGTCTTTTTTAAATTTTTCTAAAGACACGTCAACATTTGGGCCAAATAAGTGTGTCTCACCAAATGGCTGATTAAGGATGGAGTTTTGCACCTCAGGTATAAAACCTGAAATACGTAGCCAGGCATGTCTACGTAGTAAGGTGCTGGTATTGATTGCCTTCGAGGCAGTATCTGCGGCATCCAGGGCACAACAAATGGAGGTATTAGTAATATTTTTACCTTCCTGTAAAAGTTTGTTAGCTCTGTTTTATGTATGTATGTATGTATTTAATGCTTATTAAGCGCAGCTGTCACCCGAAAGGGTATCCTGGCGCTGAGACCATGTCTAACCGTCAGGCGAGGTGAAGTTTACATTGCTCTTGGGAACAGGTAGGTCTTAAGATCCCTTTTAAAGGAGGGCAGATCTTGTTTGCTTCTCAGTGCCAAAGGTAAGGTATTCCATAGCGTGGCGGCTGTGAAACTAAAGGCACGGCCGCCCATCCTCACTCTATTGATCCTGGGAGTTCTTGCCAGAAACGCCGAAGAGGATCTCAAAGGTCTGGCAGCTTGGTACCATGAGAAAAGGTTTTGAATTGGTATTGGTCCTAGTCCATGCAGGGCCCTGAATACGAGGCATAAAGCCTTGAAGGCAATCCTCTGCTGGACCGGCAGCCAATGTAGATCAGCTAGTGCTGCAGACGATGAGGCTGATCGTGGCAAAGACAGAGCCAGTTTAGCAGCCATATTTTGGATTCTCTGCAACTTTAAGATCAGGGTCTTGGGGGCTCCCAGAAGTAGTGCGTTGCAGTAGTCTAACCTACTGAGGATGGAACTCCGCACTACCTCTGCTCTAGTATCCCGGGGAAGTATTGGTAGGATCTTCCGAAGGGCACGCAACAGGCCCATGCAAGTCGCTGCAGTCCTGTTTACAGAAGCATCAAGCTGTAAGTTGGGTTCAAACTGAACTCCTAAATTGCGAGCCGATTTTGCAGCTTCCACCGAACCCGGGATAGAAGTGGGCCAAAAATTGTCCGGTAGCCCGCGCGGGAGGCGGTCTAGGGAACAGTGGAGTACTTCCGTTTTCGATCCATTAAATTGGAGCAAGTTAGCTCGTAACCAATCAGCTGTCGCCGACATGCAGCGGTGAAAGGTGTCCCTCGAAACTGTCTCAGTGCCCTCAAGTGAGAAAATCAATTGAGTGTCATCGGCATAATTGATGACTGATATGCCGAATGACTTGATTAGTTCTACCAGGGGTCGGAGATATAGATTAAAAAGAATCGGGCTAATCGCCGACCCTTGGGGGACACCATGATTCACCTGGCGTGTGGCTGATCTAAATGGTGGTAACGCCACAGCTTGCTGTCTGTTGCTAAGGTACGATGTTATCCAATTAAGGGCCAGACCGTTTACTCCCACGTTTTGAAGACGCGCCAAGAGGACGTCATGGCTCACCGTGTCGAACGCGGCCGACATGTCAAGCAGCACTAGAAATGCTGACTTGCCCCTGTCGACACCCGTTCGCAGATCGTCCAACACGGTGACCAATGCGGTCTCGGTGCCATGGGCCGGTCTGAAGCCAAATTGGGCTGCATCCAGACAGAAGTAAGTTTCCAGAAAGTTGGACAAGGCTCTCGTTACCCATTTCTCAAGAATTTTTATCGCAAATGGTAGGAGCGATATAGGCCTGTAGTTGGTCGGGCATAGTGGGTCAAGAGAAGCCTTCTTTAGCAGTGGGGTCACTATTGCCAGCTTCCAACTGTCTGGAACTAACGCTGTAGTCAGTGACTGGCAGCAGATGGAATGGAGTGGAGGAAACAACTCATCTTGAAAGGCCTTCCAGATCTTATGGGGCATTGGATCAAGTGGTGAGCCTGAAGATACGCCGTTGGCCAGGGCACAAAATTCCTCTAGCGAGGGAATAGGAAAGGAAGATAACCGGGAGGGGCCTGCCTCGTTTTTTTCCCATACAGGTACCGAAAGACAAGGGTGTTCTAAGGGAGGGGGTGGAAATGGCGCAGACTGTCCGGGCACTGAGAGTCCATTCAGGATAATCCTGATTTTTTCCTCAAATGCAGTGGCCAAGGAATCACAGAGTTCCTGTGAGGCCGGGATGGCTGACACTGTGCAGGGTGGATTAGATAGGTTGTTAACCATCTTAAATAGGGTCTGCGATTTATTAGTGGCCTTCCCCAAAGTGTCTTCTAAAACTTTAGCTTTGGCATTTCTTAGTTGGGTCTTATATGCCTGCAGAGCCGTTTTATAAGCTGCTCTATCCAGTTCCTTGTACCCTCTCCTCCAGGTGCGCTCTGCCTGTTTACAGCGGAGTTTATGCTGTCCAAGATCAGCGGTGAACCAAGCATTAGCTCCTCTTGGTCTATTCTTTACCTTGCGCATAGGGGCCAGTTCATCTAAGGAGACCAAGATTTGTTGGCAGAGAGCATCGTAACTCTTATCCACACTATCCTCCACCTGGAAGGTCATAGGTAGTAAGGTTGGTCGGGTCGATTCCCTCAGCAGACGAGACCATTGTCGAGAAAACTTAGTGCCATTCAAGGTACTTGATTTCAGCAGAATGGGCATGACAAAAGACATATTGATCAATGCATGGTCAGTCCAGCATTGAGCCACGATCTCATTCACCACAACCAGTTCCTTGTCTGCAAAAACCAAGTCTAAGGTATGCCCCTTATTATGGGTAGATGATGAGACCAGCTGAGCGAGTTGTATATTACCGCAAGCTTGGCAAAGTTCCCTGTAGGCTAGATCATGAGGGCCAGAGGGCCAAAGATTGAAATCGCCCAGAACTAAGATCTTGGCATGGGAATTAGAAAGGTCATAGATTAGATCGATCAGTGACTGAAGGGCTGTTGTGGTCGACGAGGGGGGTCTATAGCATAAGAGGCCTGCAATCAAGGTGCCGCCCTGGGCCATTATGGAGAAGCCCATGAGCTCAAAACCTACCACCTCTTTCACAGCCAGTATTGAGAGAGAGATAGAATCTCTATAGATATAGCCCACTCCGCCCCCCCTACCAGAAGAACGGGGAATGTGTCTTATGAGGTAGCCCGGTGGACAAGTTTTAATATTTGTCTGGTAGGTGCTGCATTATGGGCTCTAGTTCATCATAAGGAGCCCTGTCATATCTTGCCAGCAACGCTTGGGTGTTGGCAATGCGCCAGATGTTAGCTGCTTGTGCCACAGTTCTTTTGCTGGAGGCGTAAAGGAGCTTAGGTTCTTTGCCTGGTGGTGAGGCTTCACCTGTTTGGGAATTAGCACGTTTACGTGCATTGGATACCACTAAAGAATCTAATTGTGCTGGGCCTTTAATATAAACTGGGTCTGCAGGGGCAGCTTTATATTTTTTCTCAATGCGGGGATTGAGGACCCTAGCTCTAACGAGGTCTTTAAAAACCTCTGTTGCGTGCTTGATGACGCCCTTATGCATTGGTAAGATGGCAGTAGACCTTTGTGTGTTGTCAAAAGTGTCTAATAGGAAGTCTTCCTCCACTCCATCAGTGTGTAAGTCCACCCCGTGATATTGTGCAGCCCTCTGGACTATTGGGTTAAAACCTATGGTGTCCTCTGGTGGGGAAGTTCTGGAAGGGTAGACATCATATTGTGGGACGTAAGGCACATCAGGGGTGTTGTAATCACCCCATGGATTAGGTGACTGAGGGGGACTATTAGTCTGTGCTGGGTAATGTGCAACCCCACCTTCATAATCAGAATCTGTGTGTACATCATCGTCTGGATTAGGAGATGGTGTAGGGTAATGGTGTGGTGGAGGTGGTGTAGGAGGAGGAACAGTATGGGGAGGAGAAGGAGAAGGGACCCTTAATAGAGAGGTTGCAATCTCTCTCTTCTTTGCAGGGGGAGGAGGTGCTGGCGCCTCAAGTGGTCTCTTCTTGGAGCTGAGAGTCAATTGTCCAGTTTTAGGGTCCTTTATAAGAGTTTTTTGTTGTGGAGCCGGTGTAAAAAGCTCCTGTGAGCAGGGTAGATCCTTTGGTGTCGAAATTTTCGGCTCCGTAGGTTTTTTAGGCACCGAGTCGGTAGCTGGCTTAGGAATGTGCCCTTTCTAAGTGTCTTTTACGGGAACCTGTTTTTTCGATTCCGAGAGTTTTTTCGGCTCCGATGCATATGAATCTGGAGCTTTGGTTGATTTTTTACTCTGCTCTGAGTGCGGTTTCGGCATCGATGAACTGCTGCCAGTCTTCGGCGCTGTGTGCTTTGGTGTCGAAGCAACGGTCGACGTGGAAGAGGAAGATGGCTTTTTCTTCGGTGTCGGTACTGGGTTGGCACCAGAAATAGGCTGGCTCGAGCCTGAGCCGCCTGAAGGCTTTATGGGCTTCGTGGCGGGGCGTTGGAAGCAGTCTATCGGTGTGCACCCGAGCCCGAAGGGGAGGGTGTGACTGAAGCCTTTTTTAGTTTCAAATGTGTTTTATTAATTTTTCCAACAAAAGCATCATTAGGCATCTTGACACAGTATAGAGGCAATGGGCATATACAGCTGGCGGGACAGACAAGCATGTCTTCCCTAAGAGTGAAAGGCGAAGTGAGGTACATATGCCAAGACAAGAATACGATGCCTAGGAAGAAAATGTTAACCAGTGCGATAAGGCAGGACAATAAAGACAAAAACCAAACCCCCCCACCCAACCCCAACCCAACCCCAACTCAACCCCCCCTCCCCCACCCCAACCAGTGTGCAATGTGTCAGAAATAAATCTACGAGTAGGCCAGTAATGAGAGGTGCAAGCAGACCAGGGTTCACCGGGATTCATGCATGGCGTCAGTGAGTCGTAGAACACTGAGATATCTAGGGCATGTGACCTCATTGAATTCCTTATACAGGAGGGATAGCAAAGGAAGCCATGCTTTTTGAAATGTGGTGGTGGAGTTTGGAGGGAGGCCCAGTATAGCATAGGCCGGAAACCTTGGGATTTGTTATCGAAGGTGGAATTAATGTCATCAAGGACCGTTTCCCAGTAATTCCGGATCTCTTGACAGTCCCAGAGGAGATGGGTTAATGTGCCCCGCTCCCCATAGCCCCTCCAGCACAATGCACTGCGCGTCGGATTCCGTTTGTGAAGCCGGTCCGGGGTGAGGTGCCAATACATTGCCAGCTTCACTGCGGCCTCCCTGGCCGCTGTATTGCGTGTGGTGTGTTAGGCCCTGTAGTATATGTAGCTCCATTCCTTAGATGTTAATGTCCTACCCAGTTCGGCTTCCCAGCGCCTTTGACCCGGTGTCCTACCTGGAGTGAGTGGTGGTGTGAGCATCTTGTAGATGTCTGATATGAGATGTTTGTCTGTGTCTTTAGTCTGTAACCATTTCTCAAAAGTTGTCATTGGGCGCCCTACCATGGTAGCGGTGGTCGGGTTGGTGAGCCAGTGTCGGAGAATGGAAATATTGGAAAAGGTGGGGGCTCTCTATCACGTATCCTTGCTTGATTTCTGAGAGGGGAAGAAAGCCCCGCAAGTCAAAAAGGTCGCCGGCAGAACGACAGGCAGTACCGCGCCATTGCGAAAATGCCTGTGGGTCATTGCCCGGGGGGAATTCCGGGTTGTCCAAGATGGGGGTGAATGGGGAGGGGAAAGTTGTTAAGCCCCTCTTGACAGCGACCTTAGCCCAGATCTGCATAGTCATGCGGGTGATAGGTGATTTCTAAGATAACGCGGCCGGTGCTGCCGGGCGAGGAATGGAATTCTCCAAAGAGGCGTCTGAGCCATGGCCCTATCTTGGAAGAGCCATCTCTTCTCGGACTCTGGCCTATACCACTCCACTAGATAGCGGAGTTGGGAGGCTTGGAAGTATTGCAGCAGATGTGGGGATGCCAAGGCCTCCTTCATCCATGCCCCTGTACGCCAGCTGTTTATGGATACGCGCGCGTTTCCCCTCCCAAATGAAGTGGTGGAGGGCGGCCTGCAGATCCGTTAAGGTGCCCGCGGGGGGTGCGACCGGGAGGGTCTGGAAGAGATAGAGGACCCTAGGCAGAACCGACATTTTCACTGCCGCGACCCTCCCTAGTAGACAAAGAGGTTGCTTCGACCAGCGCGCGAGGTCCGTCCGGATCTGGGTAGCGAGGGACTTGTAATTAGTTGTTATCGTCGACTCCGTTGAGGAGGCGAGGGTGATTCCCAGGTATGGGATTTGTGTGGTGAGCTGAAGACCACTCCCCCGTCCAATGGCAGGATCGTTAGAGTGTGCATTTTTGCCCAGTGGTAATATCAGAGATTTCCCCCTGTTAATGCGGAATCCCGAGACAGAACCGAATGAGTCAAGCTCCTCCATAAAGGCGGGTATAGAGCGGTCGGGATGGTCGAGGGCGGCTATGACATCATCGGCATAGAGGCTTATCGTGTGGGGTTCGTGACCAAAAGTGATGCCTCGAATTTCGGGGTTGTCCCGGACCTTCTGCGCCAGGGGTTCTATGTACAAGGCGAATAGGAGGGGGGAAAGGGGGCACCCTTGTCTTGTGCCCCGCTGGATTTCAAATGGGTTAGAGCGAAGGCCACCCAACCGGACCCGAGCTTGGGGGTGATGGTAGCAGCAGACAATCCAAGATCGAAAGCGATCACCCAGCCCAAAACGCCTCAGGACTCGTTGTAAATAGGTCCATTCTACGCGGTCAAACGCTTTCTCAGCGTCAATGCAAGCAGTGCGGAATCCGAGGCATGAAAGTGGGCTTTGTCTATCAAATGGAGTACCCGCTTGGTGTTATCACTGCACTGTCGGTTGGGCACAAAACCAGATTGGTCTGGCTCCAGAATCCCGGGTAGGCAGGGACCAAGACGTACGGCCAGAATGCCAGTAAAGTGCTTCAGGTCGAGATTCAGTAGTAAAATAGGGCAGAACGCAGAGCAATGCGTGGGTTTTTTTCCCGGTTTCAGCAGTACCACTACTTCGGCAGCCAACATATCTGGGGGGATGGAACCAGAGCCTTCAAAAGAGTTGAGGAGTCGGGTAAGCACCGGAGCTATCAGCTGGCTAAAGGTTTTCTAGAAACTTGCAGAGAAGCCGTCCGGCCCGGGGACTTAAGCGGGCGTAAACGGGATATAGCTGCTAACACCTCATCTTGGCGAATGGGGGCATCCAAGGCGTCGGCATTAGCCTGGGAGAACTCGGTGATCGCTGTTGTGTTCAAGTACGCATCGATCTCCTCGGGGGATGTCGCCTCGGCTCCATATAGCGAGGCATAGTAAGATCGGAATGCTTCGGCAACCTGAGTGTCTTCCGTGAGAGCAAGCCGGTATCGTCTGTGAGGCCGGTTATCTTGGAGAGTTGGGTCTTAGCCTTCAAGGCGCTGGCCAGTAAACGGCCAGTTTTGTTACCCCCGACATAATAGGTATGTCGAAGGTGGAGTGCGGCGAATTCCGCCCTATCAGTATCTAGACTGGCTAGTTGGGCCCTGGCAGCCTTCAGTTGTCTCCAAACACGTGGAGCGCAGGTGCGACTGTCGACCCTCTCAAGTTCTGAGACACGCGCGGTGAGGTCATCCCTTTTAGCTTTGCGGTCCTTGGCCTCAGCGGCGGCTATAGAAATGAGTTCCCCGCGGGTGACCGATTTCAGAGCCCCCCAAAGAGCTGTCATAGATATCCCCGGCGTGTCGTTGGTGGCTAGGTAGTTAACAATGCATTTGCTGATTCTTTTAGTGACTTCTGGTCGCTGCAACAGGGTTTCGCGTAGGCGCCACGAGCCCCGGGTGCGAGGGGACGTAGGGACTTTGAGCGACAGTTCCACCGCGTCGTGATCCGAGATGGCCGTGGGTACTATGTCAATCTCCTCGAGGGTCGCGAGCAACTCCGAGGAGCCTAAGAAATGATCGAGCCTGGCATACGTGCGATGCACGTGCGAATAAAAGGTGAACTGCTACGCAGTCAGGTGTTTGGCTCTCTAGAGGTCTACCAAACCCCTCTCTCGTAGCCACTCGTGTCCAGTCGCCGAGACCGCGCCCGCTTCCCCATAGCGATGCCCTGACCTATCTGTATGTGTGTCCATAACAATGTTGAGGTCCCCACCCAGGAGCAAAAGTGAATTAGAAGATTGAAATGACTCAGAGATAGCGCCTTTCAGGAATGTCTCTTGTCCCGTATTCGGGGCGTAGATAGAACCAACCGTAAGGTGTGTGTCACCAAGCTGAAGTGTGTATGCCAACAGGCGACCCTTAATCTCCCCTACCTTGTTCCCCACCCGTCCCCGGAAGTGTCTAGATATTAGAACCGCCACTCCGGCAGTCTTTGTGGGGAGAGAGGAAAAGAATTGCTGTGGGAAGGCGTGGGAACGCATTCTATGCCAGTCTTTTGGAAAGAGATGGGTCTCTTGCAGTAAACAAATATCAGCCCCTGAGTTTTCCAGGTAGGAGATGACCGCTCTCCTCTTGGTGAGGTTATTCAACCCTTTCACATTAAGGGTCAGAACTTTTAACGCTGTGTCAGCCATGGTAAGGAGGACCTGTGGTACAGTGCAGAATCAGAGTCGTATGTATATGGTGCACAGGGATGCAAGAGTCAGGCCAACCCACGTACATCCCCCGGAAACCTCGGCCTCTGGAGCAAACATACTTGTAGCGTCACATATAAAGGGGGCTGCTCGCCAAGCGGGCGAAAAAGAGACGTTGATGGGACGAGGCAAACAAAGCAGGAGGGGTAAACGTGAAGTACAACACATCCGTCCCGGAAACCCTCCCGGCAGCACATCAGATCTCCCCCGGCCTCCCCTCTACTCGAGACTGGCAATTGAGGAACATAGCTAACCCGTCATCGACAGAGCCCCTCTGGCACACTGGTTCCCGCTCACAGTCCCCCCCGCAATCCTCAAACAGTTCCAACTGAGCCCGTGTCCCACCCTCCCCTTCCCCGTCCCAACTCCACGAGCTCAAAACGTGAGCCCCAGTGCCCAGATCCAAGCACCCAACCCTCCCCGCCCACCACCCACTCCCCAACACCCAAACTCCAAGAACATATAGTCCCAGTCCTGTTAGTCCATACAGGGCCATGGAAAAGTTAAGTAGTGGGGTCATGTCCAGCGGCGCCCATCGTGGCTCCCCGCCCGAAACCCCCAGCCCGTGTGCATGTCATGTGTCATGAGGAACCCACCCGCGGGGTCAGGGATCACTTGGAGGGCGAAGTTTCTCTGGCCACCTCGGCCACCGCACTCGCCATTTCTTGTGTGATGATGTGGGCCTCGGGTTTCGAACGCTGTGAGGGGGTCCTTCTGCGGATCACAGTCCGCCATCCATCTCTAGAGAGCCCCTGAGAGAGTCTCACCGGCGGCTCGTCCTCTTCCCAGTCTAGGTCCAACAAAGCACAGGTGTCCTTAAGAGAGCGCATTTGATGTAAGGACCCGTTCCATTTAAAGATCAACCGGAACGGATGACCCCAGGAGTACGTAACCCCTTTTTGCCGCAAGTAGTCCGTTGCCACTCGAAATGTTTTCCTTTTTTGCAACGTGATGGCCGAGAGATCCTGGTATAGGGCGATTGAGGACCCTTTGAATTGGAGCGGCTGTGCTGTTCTGGCCTTTCGAAGGATCCTATCCTTGAGTGGAAAGTCGGGAAGGAAGGCTGGGATGTCCGGCGGTGGGGCAGCAGCGCGCCTGGGCAGCCCTACCCTGTGTGCTCTGTCGATCCGGATGGGAAAATCGGCGGGCTCCCCCAAGATGTGCCGGAAGAGGTCTTGCAAATAGCCAGTGACGTCCGCCCCGTCTGCCTTTTGAGGTACTCCCCGGACCCGTATGTTATTGCGACGGGAGCGATATTCAAGATCTTCCGCGTGGGCTTGAAGATCCAGTTGCTGATCCGTAAGTCGCGGAACCTCTTGCTGTAGCTGTTCAATTTCGCTGCTCCTGGCTTGGTCATTCTCCTGAATGGCGACTACCCGCTCCCCAAGGCCCTCTACGTCCCTCCGGAGCTCCCTCACTTCTCCGGCCACATCTTGTTTTAGGGATTTGAAGTCCTCCCTGAGAGAGTTGAATAGAGTTTCCAGAAATGTCCTGGTGATGGGCGCCTGGTCATCAGTCGGCTCCAGCGACATTTTTGCGGTGTCTGGAGAGGGTGGTTCTTTGCCGGGTTTGCGCTGGGGCCTCGCTAGCAGTTCTAGCAAGGTCTGGGTGTCTCTTTTCCCCTTGGGGTTGGCCATGGCAGGTCCAATCGGCGATCCAATCAGGGGCAAAGACCAGGCTTAGGCAGCAGTTGGGGGTAGATCGCCACACACCGGTGCCGGGGCGCAGCCCCCGTCAGGATGCCGCTCACCGCGTTCACTGGGCTCCAAATAGTCAACCGCCCCAGGGGCACACCACCTCCTCACCGCTCCAATAGGGTAGCGTTGTCGTCAGGTTCAGCTGTAGGCCCAGCCAGGATCCCCCGGGAGCTCGATCTTGCCCCCCGAAAACCCCTGCCGGGTACCCTCCTTCGTGCTTCTCCCCTCTGCGTGCTAGTCGGTCAGGGCCGTGGTCCCCCAGAGCGCGCAGGCTGCGTCGCCGCTCTCGGTTTCAGCTGTATGCCCAGCCAGGACCCCAGGAGCTCGATCCTGCCCCCCGACAACCCCCACCAGGGGCCCATCTTTGTGCTCCTCACCTTTGTGTGCTGGTTGGTCAGGGCTGCGCACCCCCAAAGCTTGCAAGCCGCTTTGCTCCTTGACTCCGATACTCCGTCCCCCACCGCCACTACCACAGGCCCTCTACTCTGCTGTCGGGGCCACCTGTCAGACTCTAGACCGACGTCTTATGCAGGATGGTTTCCACCGGTGCCGAGGGCCAGAGTCAGCCGACTTTATCCTCTTCCCGGGGGCAGCGCGGTAAAGTAGGCGCGTTGCTGAGTTGCTACCGTGCTCCAGGGTTTCCAGCCAGGCCCACTGGATGGGCGGCGGCAGCGCTTCTCCCTTAGGCCCAGGACCGAGGCCCGGAATCCTCTACACCAGACACAGACCTTGAGGTGCAACGAGTTGTAGGTGGCTTGGCTTCCCAAGACTAACACGCTCTGCTGACTCAGAGAAAGGATGCTTCCAGCCCTTCAGATCTTTCCCAAAATGTCACTGGCTCTGTCATGCGTGTCTGAATTCTTCACCAGCGCGGCCAATGAAGACCGGCCAGCCGCAGCAGGCCCGGACGCCGGGGACTCGATTTCCGCGCTCCCCCAGCGCTGCGCCTTTCACCGTCGACCTGCCGCACCACAGCTCTCTCCAGTGCCAGCTCCCCGCAGCAGCTCGGCGTCCCCCGCAGGAAGGCGGCCCCCACCGACTCACCGCACTGGGTCCCGCTCCGGCAGTCGCCGCCCCGGCAGGCGAGCCTCCGGCCGCCGGGCGTAGGCCTCAAATCCCCGGGCTCGATTTCCAAAGCCCCCAGGCTGGTGCCGCCGTGATCCCACTGTGAGCGCTCCGCTGCCTCGGCTGTCACCAGTCGCCGAGATCGCTGTCTTCTTTTGGCGGGGGTTTAGACGCTGTTTCTGGGCAAAACGGGGCCGGGGAGCCACTCGAATCCGCGTCCACTCAGGCCGCCATCTTGGCCACGCCCCCCGAAGCCTTTTTTGATGGTGTTGAGGAAGGGGTGGGGTCGACGGTCTTACTTTTGACCCGTTGAGCTGGAGTGACTTCCTCGACGTCGGAGTCTTCGGCATCTGAGGATCCAATACTCTCCTCGATGTGCTGGTACGTCGATGCCCTCTTCGAAGATGTCGTCAGGAATCGAAGCTGACGAGCGAGCCATAGTTCTTCAAGCTCGTCGGTCCCAAATGGTCTTCTTGGAGTGGAATGAGGCACACGCCTAACAGTCTTTGGACTCGTGCTCCGGTGAAAGGCACAGGTTGCACACCTCATGTAGGTCAGTGTGGGGAAACTTCGACCCACATTGAGGACACTTCTTGAATGGCGTCCTTTCCATGAGCCAGAAAATGAGGCCTAGGTAGGCCCGAAAGGCCTTCGTCGATGACCGGAATCTAAGACTTCGAAGTTGGTAGAGAATCGCGTCGTGGATCGCGATCAAAACAATACCGTCGAACTGGGTGAGCATTGCGCGCCGAAGAAAATTCGGTCCCAAACCGGAGCGCAGGAAACACATCCGAGCCCGATGGCGGAAAAAAACAATCTGGAGATGGAGCCGATGCCCATGCGCAATATGGTCCTAG
Source organism: Lissotriton vulgaris (assembly GCF_964263255.1). NCBI lineage: Eukaryota > Metazoa > Chordata > Amphibia > Caudata > Salamandridae > Lissotriton > Lissotriton vulgaris. The sequence goes on along the minus strand of NC_141691.1, from coordinate 1,079,864,186 downwards.
AGAGGAGTCCCCTATCTCGTGACTTCCAAAGAACTTTTCAGGACAACAATAAACTGCAAACATTCGGGCCCAACACTAGGTGGCGATCTATGCACAGTGTGCAATCTACAGCTCATATGCCTTGAACACATTAGTTAGATTCCTTACCTTAGAATATCCCCAGGCATCAGGCTGGATCCGGAAACGTTTTGCGTACCAGTACCCCTGCGCGTCGGTAGGCGTCGTCTGCGGCTCCGCGTCCGTCGTCGGCATCGTTGGCGCTGGGATGACGTCGGAGTACTTAGACGCCGCCCTCGCGCGCTGACGTCAGTTCTTATACACAGCTTTTCCGCGTCAGGGACGCAGAGCCATGATAAAAACCCACACTGGTGCCATGAAACTAGGACCCTCAAAGGGATGAACCTTAACCCTAGATATCGGTTCGCAGAACGGGGAGGATGGGTGGGGCGGTAAGGAATCTGACTAACTAATTTTTCTTACAGATATATCATTACCGAAGGTAATTAACTTGTTCATCTGAAAGAAACACGTTAGTTGAATTCCTTACCTTAGAATAGATACCCCAGCAATACCAACCTCGGTGGAGGGCCTGCGAACCAAGATCACACCAGAAAGCCCTGGAGAACGGAACGTCCGAAAAAGCCATTTCTCTGGACTTGGTTGTCCAGACGGTAGTGTCTAGCGAACGTGTGCAGCAAGGCCCAGGTAGCTGCCTGACAGATGTCCTGCAAGGGGGCTCCCTGACCCAGGGCAGTAAAAGCCGCCGTGGCCAGAGTGGAATGAGCACACAGCCCCACAGGAGGATCCTTTCTAGCCATAGAATAACAAGCTTTTATGCACAGAATGACCCATCGAGAAATAGCTTGTTTGTGCACCGCCCATCCCTTCTTAGCGCACACGTAACCAACAAAGAGCTAGTCGTCCACCCGGAACTGGCGTGTGCGGTCTAGATAGAAGAGAGCACACGTTTTGGGTCCAGGCGGTGGAGCCTCTCTTCCTTCTTGGAAGGATGCGGAGGCGGAAAGAAGGTGGGCAAAGTGATGGACAACCCGAAGTGAAAGGCTGTGACTATCTTGGGCAGGACAGAAGGACACGTTCACAAGACAACTTTGTCGGGATGAACAGAGAGGAAAGGAGGTTTAGAAGATAGAGCCTGGAGCTCACTCACTCTCCTGGCAGAGGTGATGGCAGCCAGGAAAGCAGTCTTAAGAGTCAGAAGACGAAGAGGGCAATTGTGAAGCGGCTCGAAAGGAGCGCACATCAAATAGGTTAGAACAAGGTTCAAGTCCCACTGGGGCATCACAAAGGGAATGGGAGGGGACATGTGTGTAATGCCTTTCAAGAATCTATTTACAATTGCATAGCCTGACGCTCAAGAAGGGGGGGGGGGGGGGGAGGGGGGAGTACAAATTGAAAGCCCGAGAGCATATATTGGCTAAACAGGAGGCTACCCATCATAGGTTATGTGAGCTTGGAGACAGGGCAGGGAAGACCCTGGCATGGTTGGAGAGGAAGGAGCAAGGTTCACGGTGGGTGCCCATACTGCAGACGTCTAGCGGGGAAGTTATATATCGCCCAGATGAAATAGCAGAGGCATTTGCTGACTACTTCGAAACAGTGTACTCGCCTTCGGCCATATATACAGCGTAAGAGTCACGTCAGCTGTTGGCGGAATGTGACGTGCCGACTCTCTCGGACGAGGACAGGGACTTCCTAGAAGTGGATCTCTCCATTGAGGAAATCCAGAGGGCCATTGGCCAAATTAAATCAGGTAAGGCGATGGGGTCTAATGGTACCCCGGTGGAGTTTCTTAAAGTAGTAGCTTCCCAGGTGATCCCACACTTGCGGGGAATGTATCAAGAGAGCTGGGAAACGGGAACCCTACCCCCAGATCAATGGCTGGCGAGCATTGTTGTGCTATATAAGGCTGGTAAACCGGTGGAGGATTGTCGTTCCTACAGACCGATTTCTTTAATTAATGTAGAGGCGAAAGTGCTTGCTACGCGACTAGGGAAAGTGATATCCTCCGTGGTGCACCCAGACCAGTAGGGCTTTATGCCAGGACGGAATACGGCTCTTAATATCCGTCGGCTTCACATCGTGCTGGCTCGTCAGAGATACCTAGAAGAAGACGCAGTCATACTATCCCTTGACGCTTCCATGGCGTTTGACTCAATTGAATGGTGATATATGTTTGCGGTCTTGGAGAGAGCGGGATTAGGCCCTAAGTTCATACGGTGGGTGCGGCTACTTTATACGGACATATCGGGCAGGTCAGAGTGAACAATTACACATCCAGACAGTTCTCTCTCCGCAGAGGCACCAGACAGGGCTGCCCTCTGTCGCCACTGTTGTTTGCGCTTATGCTGGAGCCATTGGCGGCGTGGATACGGCGGGATGTTATGACCAAGGGTCTGCGGTGGTCCCATGATTGTGAGGATAGAATATCACTTTACGCAGATAATATAGTGTTATATCTTGCGAACCCTTACAGGTCCATTTACATGGTCCTTAGCATTTTTACAAATTTTGGAAAGTATTCAGGGAACGCTATTAATTGGGGCAAGTCAGTATTGTATGTTCTTAACGGACAGACCCCATGTCTTCCAAAAGACTGTGCTCTGATGGTTGCGGAGGAAGGTTTTAGATACTTGGGAATCTTTGCCACACCAGATCCGGCCCTCTTTGATGGTCGCAATTTAGCGCCCTTGTTGACACGGTTGCGAGCTGATGTCCAACATTGGAGATCCCTGCCATTGTCATTGGTTGGCCGTGCTGCCCTCTTTAAAATGCTTGCTCTTCCGCGTTTTTTATATATTTTACAAAACTGCCCACATAGAGTTCCAGATGCCTACTTTAATGCGTTGGAGGGGGAGGTGCATACACTGCTCTCGGATGGGAAGGCCCAGAGGATAGAGCTTCAGAAACTAATGAAGGGATGGTATGATGGAGGTGTCGCGTTGCCTGATATACGGTTGTACTACTGGGCCTCGCTATTGGTGACTGTGAATAGGTGGAGATATGCCCCACCGGATGATCTGGCATGTGCTCTAGATAGATATCAGATGGATAGATCTGGCTATCTTGAGGCACTTTACTCTAGTACAAGGAGAAAGCAGTTTGTAGGCCCCACCCAACACACGCTGCAATATGGAGATTGGCCAATTCTCGATTAGGTTGGACAGAAAGGCTCACTAGAATGACGCCGTTGCACAAGTTACTTACCTTCGGTAACGATATATCTGTAAGAAACAGTAATTAGTATTAGATTCCTTACCTTAGAATATCCCCAGGCGTCAGACTTGATCCGGAAATATTTGCGTAGCAGTGCCCTTGCGCGTCGGTAGGCGTAGTCTGCGGCTCCGCGTCCATAGTCGGCATCGTTGGCGCCGGGATGACGTCGCCAGAGTACTTAGACGCCGCCCTCCCGCGCTGATGTCAGTTCTTATACACAGCTTTTCCGCGCAAGAAAACGCAGAGCCATGATAAAAACCAACACTGCTGCCATAAAAACTAGGCCACTGAAAGGGGATGACCTTAACCCTAGATATCGGTGTAGGAGAGTAGGGTGTGCTTTCTATGGTCACCCCCACTTTTTGCTTTTGCTTTACTGGTTTTCTACTTCGATATGGCTGTGGGCCTGCTAATCAGACCCACAGCCCAGATGCACTCTCTCTAAATTCACACCATGTACTCTAGGTACAACCACAACTGGGAATTGTTTCACCTTGTCAGCCCCTGTAGAAGTGTACCCTAGGTACTCAGGGCATAGGTGTAACAGCTCCCACAGCTGCAGCATGTATTATGCCACCCCTGTCTGGCCACTCAAACTGACACAACTGGCTGATCACTCAGCTGGGGCAAGGTCGTGTAATCACCCCTTGCTTAGGTATAGTATTCCTATATCTACCCTTAAATATAGTCACACAGTAACCTATAAGTCACTCCTATGGCAGGCCTTAACAATCCTGGAGGCAGAGTGCTTGGTTATGTGTGAGATGGTGCTCTAGCATGAGCTGAGCCTGTCTGCAGCTTGCGGAACCATGTCCTTATAGCTGATCTATGATATCGCCTTACCATATACTCTTAAGTGCATTATAATCCTCGCGGTTGAATGCTAACTTTGGTTTGGCTTTATCTAAACATGTTGTGTAAGGTGTCATACGCTTTGGAATACTACCCCCTCGCCAATTCTGGCGACGGGGGTAGCATTCCACCCTTCTAGAGGGAGAAGACATGTTGTTGCTGACTATCCCTGTTAAAGTTAACCAGAGCCCCAGCGTCACAAAATGGACGCTGGTGCCACAGACACAAGTCTGACCTCTTGCTGCTGTGAGTCCTTCCAGTCACGGAGGTTTGGACAATAGGTTTCCTGCCTGGAGAGGTGCGAGCACCACCCCAGACAGGACTTTGTGTATTGGGACAGGGAGGGCTGAATAGAATAAGACACTGCCTGGTGCACACTAGTTGCTCCATGCATAGTCCAGTTCAAACCGGTGCTGGGGCACTCCAGCCCCAGCTCTGGCGCGAAACTGAACAAAGGAAATGGGGTGTAACCACCCCCTTCCTGGTCCCACCCATAGGAGGGACCTAGAAAGTAATCCAGCCCCTTTTAATTGTATAAAGGTAGGAGCTGAACCCCAGGACTTTAGATTAATCCTGGAATCGACTTGAAACGAAACTCTGGACACTTCGACATTCACCTGAGCTGAAGACTGAAGAAGCTCCCTTGTGGCCAAGGAGTGACCACCCTGGGCAACCAGGCACCATCCAGCAACTCGACGGCTTGCTTTGTCCCCGTTCCCGCCGGAACCCGAGCACAGAGCCTGACAAGATCTCGACTCCCGGACCTCTCTGACCCCACTGCACGACTCCAGCACAGCTGAGCCCCGTGGAAGGCGTCGGAACCCGTGGAACCAGGCAACTTGGAAAGTCTTCAACTTGCTAACAGCGCAGCTCCTAAGGCATCCTCGAAGCTGTGCCCTGGGGACTGAGCCACCCCGACACCGAGCTCCACCTGCACCGAAGACCAGCCCTCCACACTCCACGAGATCTGCGTGGGGCACTTCTGCTGGTGTTCTGCTTGACGCGTTGTCCCGGTTGCTGGCGAGTTGGCTAGTAGCACTATGACGACAATCCTTTTGAAAATCCATTGCTGGTGTGGTTGCTCCAGACTGGCCCTTGCTTCCCTTAAAAGGTGAACCCTCCTGGTCTGCACCAGAAGCCTTTCGTGTATCCTGCGTGGGTTGCCTTTGCTTAGGCTTGTTGGTTCCGATCTTGAAGTCGACCCCTCCATCTGCGAGAACCTTCGTGGGACAGCTCCTCTCCAGCACCTGGTCGTCCTCAACGCCTCCTGCTCCGCGTGGCTGCAAAGACAAGCTTCACGACAGCACCTGATTGCTCCTCGATGACGTCTGGTTTCTTCCTGGTTACACCCGGTCACTGGCTAGTGACCTAGACTCTGTCCACTCTGCTTTCAGGTCTTCTTCCTCCTGGTCGCCTGCAGCATCTTCTTCCAAGGCTCCATAGGAATCAACGAGAAAACCCGACACACTTTGACACCTATGCACCCGCAGCCCCTGGGTGAGGTAACGCGAGTACTTTGGTGCTCCTGTAGGGATTGACTATCCTAGTGTCTAGTTTTGTTAGTTGTATCTTCCTATTTAAACCTGAAGTGTCCTAAATCTTCGTTACTTACCTTTTTAAGTTCCTATTGACTTTCTATTGACTCTCCCGTGAGTGTACTGACACTGCAAGCGCCGCCTATGGGCCTCCTACTCCTAACCTAAGGTTCAGATAGCGTAGCCCCAGTGAATCCCTAGGCCTTTCCTTTTCCCGAGTCGTGGTTCTTATACCACTTACTTAGTATATGGTTTTACGCGCCCCTAGGCCTAACTGTAAATTGTGCTATTTAAAGTATTTCTAAGAGTAACTTGTTATGTGCTCATGCCTCTGATCTCATAAAGAGTTCAGAGGAGTGTGTTAGTGAATAAATACATATATATTTTATATATAACCTGTGTGGTGTCCTTTCATTTGGTATTCAAGGGGTTACATATGGTAAAACAGCTGGCTTTACACGCCCTCAAGAGTCTATTAGCCTAAGACTGTTCTGTCCACGCTACCTCTAGGATAGCTGGTCTATAAGGTTGACTTTACAACCATCACCATAAGGGTTGTCTGGACTGGTGCAAGGTGCTCACTAGAATAGTGATCATCATATACCAGGCCAACTTCTCACAATCGGTTCGCAGAACGGGGAGGATGGGTTGGGCGGTAAGGAATCTAATATTAACTACTGTTTCTTACAGATATATCGTTACCGAAGGTAAGTAACTTGTGCATCTGAAAGAAACAGGTTAGTATTACATTCCTTACCTTAGAATAGATACCCCAGCAATACCAACCTCGGTGGTGGGTCTGCGAACCAATGATCACACCAGAAAGTCCTGGAGGACGGAACGGCCAAAGAAGCCATCCCTCCGGACTTGGCTGTCCAGGCAGTAGTGTCTTGCGAATGTGTGCTGCGAGGCCCATGTAGCTGCCTGACAGATGTCCTGCAAAGTGACTCCCCGGCCCAGGGCAGTAGTAGCCGCTGTTGCCCGAGTGAAATGGGCCCTCAGCCCAACAGGAGGCTCCTTCTTAGCCAAAGAGTAGCATGCCTTGATGCACAACACGACCCACCGAGAGATGGTCCGTTTGTGCACCGCCCGTCCCTTCTTAGCGCCCAAGTAACCAACAAAGAGTTGGTCATCCACCCGGAACTGGCGTGTGCGATCTAGATAGTATGACAGTGCACGTTTTGGGTCCAGACGGTGGAGCCGCTCTACCTCTTTAGAGGGATGCCGAGGCGGAAAGAAGGTGGGCAAGGTGATGGACTACCCAATGTGGAAGGCTGTGACTACCTTGGGCAGGAAAGAGGGTCTTGTCCGCAACACAACCTTGTCCGGATGGACAGAAAGGAAAGGAGGCTTAGAGGAAAGAGCCTGGAGCTCACTCACTCTCCTGGCAGAGGTGATGGCAACCAGGAAAGCAGTCTTAAGTGTAAGAAGACGGAGAGGACAGTTATGAAGCGGCTCAAAGGGAGCGCACATTAGGTAAGTCAAAAAAAGGTTCAAGTCCCACTGGGGCATCACGAAAGGAACAGGGGGGAAAAAATGAGTGATGCCCTTCAAGAATCTGTTAACAATCGGGGACTTGAACAAAGAAGGCTGATCAGGTAGCCTCAAGAAGGCAGAAAGGGCAGAAAGGTAGCCCTTGAGAGTGCCCAGAGCAGAGCCCTGCTGGGCAAGAGAAAGAAGAAAGAGGAGAACCTATGAAAGGGGGGCGGAAAGAAGATCCACAGCCTTTGCTGTGCACCATGCCACAAATGTGTTCCACCTGCAGGTGTATACCGTTTTTGTTGAGGGACCCTGGCTGCCAGAATCACATCACAGACTTCAGGAGGCAAGTCAAATGGCCTCAACTGCCAACTCTCAATCTCCACGCATGGAGGTGGAGACTGGACATGTTTGTGTGGAGGACCGTCCCCTGCTGCTGCGACAGAAGGTCCTCCTGAAGAGGCAGACGAATCGGGGGATCGATTGACATGCTGAGTAGCTCGGGATACCACTATCTTCGTGCCCAGTCCGGAGCCACAAGGATGACTTTGGCTAGGTCGCGCCTGATCTTCTTCAGCACTCTGGGCAGAAGTGGTATAGGCGGAAAGGCGTACAACAGACCGCAACTCCACTCATGACGAAAAGCGTCTCCGAGCGAGTGCCGTCTTGGAAATTCCAACGCGCAGAACTGATGACATTGCGCGTTCTCTTCGGTGGCGAATAGATCTAACCAAAGCTCTCCCCACTGCTGAAAGAGGCTGTTAGAAATGGGATCCCCTGCTGGCCAGGGCTTGCGCCAAAGTCAGTCAGAGACCACCACTCCTAAGTCAGGGCAAGGGAGTTACACGCCAAGATAACCCCTGCTCACCCTCTAGGTAACGTGGCGCGAGCAGCAAGGCTAAACTTGGAGGCGATGTGAGTTAAGTATTTGCGCATGTACCCCATCAACAACACCCAAGGCCCACCACAAAGGAAACTCCACACAAGGTTATATATAAAAATAGCCTTTGTATTACACCAAAACACATTAGATAAAACCACACACTTTACAATGTGCCAACAGGCACGGGCAGAATTTACAGGGGATATGTACAAGACAGGGCCACCTGGACCACTGTCAGGAATCAGCACTTTTAGAACTTAGCACTAGGTACAATTAGCACTTAGAACATAGAATATGGAAAGTAAAATCACTTTAGAACACAACCAGTATCTACTGGTAACCAGGACCTCGCTAGCACCCCCTGTACTAGGAGAACAACCACCTAAGTATCACAATACCTGTAGGGGTATAAACACATAACACATGATGCATAACATACATTCAGCGGTGTAAGGGAGGAAACACATGACGCCTAAACACATTCAGAGGTGCAAATAACACATGATGCATAAAATACATTCAGCGGTGTAAGAGCAAGGCACATGATGCATAAAAACATTCAGCGGTGTAAGAGCAAGGCACATGACGTATAAACAACACATTCAGCGGTGCAACACAGAGGAACACATGATGCTTACAAACATTCAGAGGTGTATCAATAACAATTGCGCAGTAATCACATGGGCACATAAATCATAAATGCGCCAGAACTCACATTAGTCACCACCTGTGACTATCCCTAGGCCAACTGGCCTCTCTAGGGCTAGGACGCCCTGTGTCCCAAGTCAGGGGCCTAAACGGAGCAGTTGCCCACAGAGTGCTGGACAACTGGTGCAACCAAGGATGGGCCAACGTGGGAGCCTCGCAGGCTCTGAATAAACAAATGGCCCCTGAGCCTCTCAGGGCTCCTTAACAACTGTGGCGCCTTTGAGCCTCTCCGGGCTCTCAAGGATATTTGTGGTGCCCGAGCTCTTCGTGGGCTCGCAGTAAATAAAAATGCCCCCTTGAGCCTTCCTCAACCATAAAATGCGGCCGTCTCTGGAGCCTTTCCGGGCTCTGAAAACAAATGTGGGGCAATCGGTGGAGTCCCCCTCCTGGGGACTCAAAATGATAATGGCCCACGGAGCCCTCTCAGGGCTTCACCAACCATTCCCCTCACTCGGGGAGAGAGCACTGGGGGGGGGGGCGGGCACCGGCAATGTGCCCCGACGCCTCCCCCTTCTCGAGAACAACACTGCGGGCCGTCACTCACCCGGTCCTGCGGCGGGGATCGTCCCTGGTGCTCCGGCTGCTTCTCAGGTGCCGCGGGCGGAGCTCCCCTCCTTCGGGGCCTCGCTGGCGGCCGCGCCTCTGCTCTTTTGCCCCGGGGCTCTCCTTTCACATGGGAGCCCCGGCAGGCTGCTTCCGGCTTCCTCTTTCTTCAGTCAGGTCCCGTGCCGGCAGCCAATCAGAGCCCGGCGCGGGGAACTATGTCACGTGGTGTCCCGTCAGCTTCCTGGTGTCCCGCTCGTCCCGCCCCCGGCCTGCCTGACTTCCAGTGCGGCCGGGCGGCGACGGGGACACTTCTCAGGGCAATGCCGGGTGGGCACCGGCCTTAAAGATAAATAAAGCGCTCCCACAGCGCTAGTGGCCGAGTACAGCGCAAGATCCTTGGCAGGGTGGGCACCTGCCAGGGGACTGTAAAATCGGCAATGAACGGCGCAAATGCCGGGTGGGCACCGGCTGAGGACCAAAAAGCGCTCCCAAGCGCTAGATGAATTTTTAAGGCGCCTCCTGCGCAAAAGTAGCAATTAAAGCGCTATTAAGCGCTGGGGGCCGAAATCAAGCGCTCCCAAGCGCTAGGGGAAAGTTCAGGCCCCCAAAGTCCAGGCAGAGTCCTTCAGCAAGGCAGGGGGGGTAGCAAGCCAGCTCACTGGGTCTCCAGGCAGGGAGACAGTCCAAGTGGCGGTCCTCTGGCCCAGCAGCAGCAGCAGCCCCCTCTGGCAGGATTCTGGAAGAGAACAACCTCTGTAGGGACACAGCCCCATTTTTATACACCACATTCCTTTGTCTAAGGGTGCAGGGTGGGGGAGAAACCAGTCACATCTGGTTTTGGAGCACTCTTGATTGCTCAACCACCCATTTCTTTCACTGGCAGGGCTAGGGTCATCAGTCGCACCACAGGGGGCGGAGCCAGCATTGTCTGGGGAAAACCCAGCCTCATTCAGGACACAGGTACACTCCTCCCCAGCCATCAGCATGCTAATCTCCCACTCACCACCGGGCAGACCCATCCAGCCTTCCTGGAGCCAGGCTCACCAGCCAGCTCCAGCCAATCACACGCCAGGCATATTTTACATTAATATGACAACTCCTAGAAGTGAAATTTGTACACAAGACACACTCATGCCACATACACCATTGCAAAGCATTAACTCTCACGAGTTCGTACATATCAAATTCGAACCTGTACACCCCACGCATCAGGAACTACCAGGGACACATACATTCCCCATGCATTCCTATGGGAGGGCAGGCCTATCTCATCACATGCACTCAGAGTGCGCACGCACTTTCCACTGGGACACAGTGAAAGTGCGCAGAACCCAAAAATCACCATCACCAGGTCACCATTACAAGCAAAAAGTCTAGGGGTGAACCTGCCAGAAGGGCCAAGTCCAACAGAGGCCTTGCGCCACGTCCGAGTTCAGACGCCATTCGTGATCCATCATGCACCGGCGGCAGAGTTCTTCCACCTTAGCGTTCAGGGAACCTGCCAGGTGTTGAACCACCAGGGTGCCGCCCTGGTGTTCCAGCCACTGCCAGAGGCGCAGAGCCTCCTGACAAAGGGTCCACGACCCCACCCTGCCCTGTTTGTTGATGTACCACATGGAGGGGGTGTTGTCCGTGAACACCTGCACTACACTTCCCCAGACAGAGGGAAGGAAAGCCTTTAGTGCAAGCTAGATCGCCCGCAGCTCCAGAAGGTTGATGTGAAGCCGGGACTCTGCCGGAGACCAGAGGCCTCTGATCTCTGCCTCCCCCATGTGGCCTCCCCAACCCAGAAGGGACGCATCCGTCACAACCACGTGCTCTGGTTGGGGTAGGGAGAGGAATCTGCCGCTGACCCAATCGCGGTCCGTGAGCCACCACTGCAACTGTTTAGCAGTGCCCTCCGAGATCAGGAAGTGGAGAAGTGTGGCTCAATGGTTAGAGCGGCAGACCCTGATGCAGAGGTCTGGCCTGGGACCAGGGTTCAATGCCCGCCTCGGCGGGTCTTGGGCTCAATTTCCTCCGACCTGATCATTCTCGCCTCAGTGCCTATTCTTATCATGGGTCCCACTCTGCAACTCTGGGCAATAGCTTGCTTAATCTCCAAACGGCCCCAACAGTGCTGGGGTGCCTGGCTTCACCTTGGGGTGCCCAGTAGTGGACATTTCACAGGGAAAAGCCAGGAAGGGTTCCACAGCGGTATGCGTTACAGCGCCAGGACACCCCAGTTGGGGTATTAGTGCACTTTACAAGTACAAATTACATTACATTAGGAAGTGGTCGGACAGGTTGCCCTGATGCTGGGCCCACTGAAACGTCAGTTCCCACTGCAGAGCCCGCATCCGCCATCTGGCGTGATGCACCAGAAGGATGCAGGAGGCATCAGCCCCAGAAGCCACAGCGTTAACCAGACCGAGACCCGGGATAAAGGCTGAATGATCGGAATCTGAGCCTGAATATCCCAAACCCGCTGTTCGGGAGGATAAACCCGAAACTGCACCGAACCCAGAACCGCTCCAATGAAGAGGGGCACAGGTGCAACTTCGGCACACTGATGGAGAACTCCAGCAGGTGCAGGAGATCGGCCGTAGTCTGGAGGTGGCTGACGACTGTCTGGGGCAAGCCCGCCTTCAACAACCAGTCGTCGAGATGGGGGAAGACTGACACCCCTGATCTGCGCAGATGAGCTGCGACCACCGCCATCACTATCGTTAACACCCGAGGGGCGCTGGTAAGGCCGAAGGGGAGCGCGGTAAACAAAGTTTTTTTGAATTTTATTTAAAAAGGTTTATATAGCGCTGGCTAGACCCGGAGGTATCAGAGCGCTTTACATGGGTATCAGACAATATATTGCAGGTTACAGCTTTACAAAGGTTACACAGTTATTAGAACATGGCAATTTAGGTACATGTAAGGTTGAGACAAACAAAAAGGAACATATAGGTAGGGGAAAAAGCTGTCAAGGAGAGATATTCCAGGGAGTAGGGGGTAAGAGCAGGGGAAGGAGACAGAGAGTGGAGGAGGGAAAGAGGAGGGGAGGGTTAGAGACATGGCATGGCAAGAGGAGGGTGACAGGGACACAAACCGGTAGGCAAGTCAAAGTGGCCTACCGTGAACCGCAGGTAACGCTGGTGGGCCGGCAGGACGGGGATGTGGAAATACGCATCCTGCAAATCCAATGCTACCATCCAGTCTCCGGGGTTGTAGGAGAGTAGGGTCTGCTATCCTATGGTCACCCCAATTTTTGCTTTTTGCTTCACTGGTTTTCGACTTACTGAGGCTGTGGGCCTGCTAATCAGACCCCCAGCCTGCTGTTCTCTCTCTAAATTCACATACATGTACTATAGGTACATAACCCAATTGGAAAATGGACTCCTTGTCAGCCCCTGTACCATGCACTATAGGTGCTCAGGGCATAGGTGCCACCAAGGCCTACCAGGGGCTGAAGCATAGCTTTTGCCACCCCTGGCTGGTTCTTAAATTGACAAAACTGGCTGATCACTCAGCTGGGGCAAGTGGGTGTAATCACCCCTTGCTTAGATATAGTATACCTATATCTAAAACCTATATCTGGACACATATAACCTGTGAGCCACTCCTATGGAAGGCCTTATCAATCCTGAAGGCAGAGTGCGCGGTTTAATGTGAGATGGAGCTCTAGCATGAGCTGAGCCTGACTGCAGCTGTCGGGAACAACCCCCTAAGCTGTTCCGGGATAATGCCATACCATATACTATTAAGTGCATTATAATCCTCGCAGTTATATAGCAACTTTGGTTTGGCTTTATCAAAACATGTTGTGTAAAGTGTCATACGATTTGGAATACTATCCCCTCGACAGCCCTGTCGACGGGGATAGCATTCCACCCCTCTAGAGGGAGAAGACATGTTACTTTACTGAAACGCAGTTGATTTTTAAAAGAGCCTCAGATCCAAAAAATGGATACTTCTGCCACAGACACAAGTCTGACCTCCTGCTGCCGACCGAAACTCAGCAGAGGAGACCTGGACAAAGGCTTTCCTGTCGCAGGGAGGTGTTACACCACCCCAGACAGGAGATAGTGGATTGTAGCAGGGAGGTTTGAAAGACATTAGACACTGCCTGGGGAGTACAAGGCTGCCCCTTGCATAATCCGGCCAAACTGGTTCTGGGGCACACCAGCCCCTGTCCCAGCGCGGCCTGGATCAAAGGGAAAGGGGTGTATCCACCCCCTTCCTGGGTCCCACCCATAGGAGGGGACCTAGCAGGTAATCCAGCCCCCTAGATTGGTATAAGAATGGGAGCAGTGCCAAAGCACTCAGATTATCCTGATGAAACATTTGAAACGAAACTCTGGACCCTTCAACATCCTACTCGACGTAGAAGACTGAAGAATATCCCTTGTGGTCAAGGAGTGACCACCCTGTGCAAACAGGCACCATCCAGCACCTCGACGTCTGCTTTGTTGCAGTTCCCGCCGGAACTCGAGCGACAGAGATCGACGAGATCAAGCTTGCCTGCCTTCTTACAGCTCGATCCACAGTCCCTGCAGAGCTGAGACCCGTGGAGGCGACCGGAAGCGTGGGGCACGCCATCTTGAAAAGACCACGAGATGCTGACTGTGCAGCCCACGAGTGACCCTCGAAGCTGTACACCGGTGTTTGAGAAGCCCCAACCCTGAGCCACTTTTGCACAGAAGCTCACCCCTCTACACTCGACGAGTGCTGCGTGGGGCCCTTCTGCTTTCTTTGGCTCAACACGTTGGCCCGGTCACTTGCCAGCTGGCTTGTGGCCCCTGTGTCGGCGAAAACCTAAATACAACTTGTGATTCTGGTTGCTCCAGACTTGCACCCGCTCCTCTGAAAAGGAGCACCCGCTCTAACCCTCTTGGTCCGAGTGAGAAGCAATCTTCCAATCCCGCGTGGATTGCTCTTGCCAAGTGTTGTTTGCTCCGATCTTGAAGCCGACAGCGCCGACGGTGAGAGCCTGCGTGGGACAGCTCGTGACCCGCTCCTGGATATCGCAGATGCCCCAGAGCCCACGTGGCAGCGGAGAGAAGCTCCTCGACAACCACCTGATTGCGCCCGACATTGCCTGGTTCCGTCCTGGTTCCACCCTGGTCACTGCTGAGTGACCCAGACCCTGTCCCCTCTGCTTTCAGGTACTTTTCTACTCTGATCCACCCTTGGATCACACCGGACACTTCTCCGTCACATCGCCTGCAGCATCTTCAGCTTCAAGCACCAACAACCTGCGTGACGAAACCCGACGCCACTTCGACCCTAATCACCCGCTTCCTGTGGGTGAGGTAACTCAGCAACGCCGGTGTTCCCACACTGGTACACACCTCTAGGGTCTGTGTCTAAAGTTTTGTCCTTCTAGGTTAAGCGGCAGTATCCTTAAACTCTATTTGTATAAGTTTTACACACCATTGACTTTGCATTGGTGCATGCGTGTGCTTTAAGCGCTGCACCCGAATCCCGCGGGCTTTTCCCGACTTCAGCATTGCTTGTCCCGACTGCTCCCAGCGATTCCCTAGGCCCTAGGCCTAACCACTGTTCGATTGGTATCTCTTATACCACTTTCTTAATATATGGTTTGAGTGGCCACCCGCCCTCATCCATAATTGTGCAACTTTCATATGTTATACTGTGCTTTTGATTTAACGCTTGTGCCCCTTTGCTCATAAAGAGTACTGGGGATTATTTTAGTAATAAACACATATTTTTTTATAATATATACTTGTGTGGTGTCCTTTCATTTGATATTACAGGATTGTGATTGGTAAAACAGCTCGTTTAACACGACCTCTTGAGTTTAGACTTTAAGGCTGCTTAGTCTATGCTACCATTAAGATAGCTTATCTATAAGGTTGACTTACAACCATACACCATAAGGGATTGTTTGGACTGATACAAGGTGGTTCCAGAATTGGAAACATCATATATCAGGCCAACTTCTCACAGGGGTCTAGGGCAGTTAAGACCTGAGCCAAAGTCAGCATCTTGAACTTCTCCTTCCAGAGGAAGCCGTTGACGTTCCGGAGGTCCAAGATAGGGTGTAGGCCCCCTTTGCCCTTCTTGAGAACCAGAAAGTAGTGGGAGTAGCAACCACACCCTACTTTTGGCCCAGGAACATGCTCAATGGCCCCCTTGGCCAAGAGGGCCGCAACTTCCTCCTGCAGAAGTTGCAAGTGATCCCTCGACACGCGGTGGTATTGCGTTGGCATGGCTGGAGGGGTCGCCTCGAAGGGGAGGGAGTAGCCCCTTCGGACGATCTACAGCACCCACCTGTCCGACGTGATGGAGCGCCAGTGGAGGAGGTGATGGCGAACGCTCCCCCCCCACTGGTGTCGTATGGGCCTGAAAGCTCGGACTAGGGGTGCTTTGAGGCAGATGCTGCGGGATTGGATGTGGACTGGCCTCGCCGTTGTCCCCTGGCACCGCCACGGCGGTTACCACGTCCGCCACCACGCTGGAAGTGAGTTTGTGGCCCGTGGCTGGCAGGATGTGAGGGGCCGGCCCTTCCTTGGCCACGAAAGGAGCGAGAGGCAGAAGGTTGCTGGCGCTGGCCCGACAGGCCCAAGGACTTGGCCGTAGCCCTGGAGTCCTTGAAACGCTCAAGCGCACGGTCTGCCTTGTCGCCAAAGAGGCGACGGCCATCAAACGGCATGTCCATGAGTGTGGCCTGGACATCAGCCGAGTAGTTGAGGACCTCAGCCAGACGTGGCGGCGAACGCCACCATCATGGAAATCGCTCTGCCCAGCGAGTCCGGGGTATTCAGTCCACATCGGATCGAGCACCAAGCTGCATCCCGCCCTTCCGCAAGGGCTTGAGCGAGCTTGACCCGCGCCTCCTCCGGGCATTGTGGCAGCATGTCTGCAACCGTATCCCACAGGGAGTGGATGTAACGGCCCAAAAGGCAAGCGTTATTGACTGACCGCAAACCCAGACTCAGTGAGGAGAACAGCTTCTTACCGAACTGGTCATACCTTTTGGATTCCCGATCAGGTGGAGCAGTCGGGAATGCGGTCTGGGAGGTTGAGGCCTGGATAACCAGGCTCTCAGGAGCGGGGTGGGTATACAGAAAGCTAGGGTCGCCCGGAGTCGGGCGGTGGCATCGGGCCACGTTCCTATCTATAGGGAGGCCTGTAGCGGGCTTGGACCAAGTGCCCAACAGAACGTCCGTGAGGGCTTCGTTAAACGGCAGTAGAGGCTCCTAGGAGCTTGCCTGCAGTTTGAGGACCTCAGTGAGGAGGTTAGCCCTCACGGCCGTGAGAGGGAGCTCAAGATTTAAGACCTTGGCCGCCCTTGTCAACACCACACTATAAGCAGCCCCGTCTTCCGTAGCCACGGTCGGAGGGGAGACAAAACCAGTGTTGGGCGAAGTGTCCAGACCATGGGCGTCTCCTAGCTCAACTGTCCAGTCCTGATGCGACTGGCACTCCAGTGCCAGAGGGCCCTCAGACCCCTCCCAGTCCCCCTCGTCATCCATCTCCTGGTAGTCAGGGTAAAAGGATGGAGCCGGATCTATAGAAGTATTGCTCCTCTCTCAGCGTCGGATCCGAATCGGGGGCGGAACAGGGGACGGCGTCGTCTGGAGACGGCGTCGTTTGTGACACCCTAGGGGTCGGCGGAGGGGTCGTAAGGTCCCCGGCGATGACCCAGATCCAAGCCTGGATCGCGCGGAGTCCTGCGGCGTTGGGACCGAAGCACCCGTCGGCGCCGGAGCCACCGGCTCCCCAGGACTCCCAGACAGAAAAAAACGATTCCTCATGACCACGAGGAAGGCTTCGATCCCCTCCGGCGTCGCGTGCAGCCCAGGGTGTCGCCCGAACCCCCGGCCGCATCGCTCGAGCATCGGGGGAGTCGGAAGAGCGATGTCGCTTCTTCGACTTCTTGTGCCTAGACTTACCTGAGGACTTGGAGCCTGACGAGTGGTGTTGGCTCGCCAAGCTGTGATGACTGTGGCATTGCGACAAATCCCTCGACCTCCTCCTGTACCGGGACCGTGAGCGGCGTGTGGGACGACTGCCGGATCTCCAGGCGCTTACGGAAAAACTCCTGCCGACGTCAAGGCCCGGCAGTCGGAGCACGACTTGTCATCATGGTCGGCTCCAAGGCAATAAAGGCACCAAGGGTGGGGATCGGTAACCGACATCAATCGGTTACAGTCGACACAGGGCTTGAACCCGGGCATCCCTATCAGCACCGAGAGTCGATATCGACTCGACAAGATCCAAAAAAGATGTAAAAAGTTAGTCAAAAATTGAATAAGGAGTACTGCTCTTCCAGGATCTGCGCTTGCTGGTGCGGAAAAAAGAAGAACTGACGCCAGCGCGCAAGGGCGGTGTCTAAGTACTCTGACAACGTCATCCCGGCGCCAACGACGCAGACGATGGACGAGGAGCCGCAGACGACGCCTACTGACGCGCAGGGGTACTGCTATGCAAAACTTTCCGGATCCAGCCTGACGCCTGGGGATAGTCTAAGGTAAGGAATCTAACTAATGTGTTTCTTTCAGATAAGCAGAACACACAGGAGTCTCAATTGGCAGATATGATGTGGAAACTGGAGAACTTTGAAAATCGCTAACGAAAAAACAATTTAAGGTTCCTTGGCCTGGAAGAAATGTGGAGGGGAGCGATAAAAGGTCATTTATGCTGGGGTTGTTGAAGGGGGCTTTTCCAGATCTAGCCCATTGGATTGGGACGGGGAGGTGCAACGGGTTCACCGCATCCCTTTAATGCGAAGGAAAAATCAGCAATCCCAACAACCTGAGAAACCTAGAGCGATCTTGTGTTTTTTTGTCACCTTTCGATTATGCAAAGCAATTTTTGATAAAGCAAGACCAGAGGTGAAGCTGTCATTTGATGCCACACATCCTTCGTCCAGCCAGACTTCTGGCATGTGACAATTGAGAGAAGATGCCACCTACGGCAACTTTCTGTGCCCTTTCAGGGACTAGGCTGCGAAGTGTTTTTGAAGAATCTGGCCCGCCTCAAGGTAATATTCTAAGGAAAGGCATGGACATTCACATCAGAAATAAAAGTTCAGGAATTCGTAAAAAGAGATCTCTGGTGGGGTTTCGTCAGAGTGATTGCAATGGTTATTTTATTCATCAGTTGATAGTATTGGATGGAGATGGAAAGTTCTTGAAGGGGTAAATGTTGAAAGGCAAAGTAGGGTGGGAGTTGGTATTCCTCCTCTTAATGTGGGTCCTCTTTCTGCTCTCTTCTGGAGTTGGGGGGGCGTTCTTATGCTGTAATAGGTGATGATATATGCTTATGTGCAATATGTATAGGATTTCCTCTTTTTGTTTTTTGGTTTAACGGTGAGATACAATGGTTGGGCTGGGGGGGTGGTATGTTGGCAGGTGGCATCCCCCGGGTCATTGTTGATCGTGGTAGGAGGTGGGTTGTGGGGGTTTGGAGGGTGGGGGTATGGGGAAGGAGAGGGAGTGGATTCCAAGCAGATAGAAGGATTCTTGTATGTAGTAAGGTAGCTGGTAGATTGGGCTGTACTCCAAATATAGAAGAGTAATTTACAAATTGCCACAGTCAACATATGTTGCTTAAACAATCCTATAAAGAAGCAAAGGGTGAATCTAGATTCAGAACAGTGTGTATGCAGGAGACACATATAGAAGGAGACATACAGAACATCCTGGAGTTTATGGGCTTTCAGATCATCTGTAGCACTTCACAGGGACAAGTGGACTGGGGAGTGGCGAGTCTAGCGCAGAAAGGCAGTTGTTTTTCTAGAGCCAGTGTGGACAGGGATGGCTGATGAGCCGTTACAGAATGTGGTTATGCACTTTATGATCTTTTACACTCTGCCTAGAGTATTGGTCTTTAGTTGATGACCCTACAGTGTTCGACTGGCTCAATATTGAATCGGCTGGGTGGCCGCTTACTCTGTTTTTTACGGAGACTTTAATATAAATATCACTTGGGCGGGTTTAAAGGCAGGCCACAAAATTAACCAGGGCCGCCAACCCAGGCTATTTAGGTCCCTAATTAACCTGGGAATGACCCATGGGCTATCCGGTGAATGGGCCGAGATAGATATAATTGATCTGGGATATACCTTCATTTTGGCTCCGCATCGGGTGCACGCTCGACTGGACTCATTTTTTTATTTTCAACTGGTTTTTACAAGCTTCTCAGCTATATAAATACCCACGGGTTATGTCTGACCCATTAGTCTTAGAACTTGATTTATACCCCTTACCACGTCTCATCGAGGGTTGGTCTTTTGAGGGCGCCTTATATTGGATGAGGACTATGTTAGTCAGTTGAAAAAATTGATTCTGATGTTTACGGCGGGAAATGCTGGGCAGGTAGGTTTAAGGCAAAAGGGGAAAGAAATTGCATTTAATAACACAAAAATTGGGCTGATCAGTCAAGAAATATGAATGAAGTAGGAGCATTACAGCAACACTGGGTACAATACGGTTCTGATCTATCTCCAATGTGAATATCTTATGTGTGGGCACAAATTGTAAAACTGTACAAATTCAGGACTGCAAACTGCGTGCATATAAATATATGGATATGGTAATAGACCAATTTGAATAGCAGAACTCGTGCCACAGCAGGTACCGTTTTCTCATGAATAATTTTACAGCACACGCTGCATTGATGAAATGAAATGAAATGGGATCTTGTAAAGCGCATGGCTACCCTGGAGCATCCCAGCACTGAGCGGAGCCAGAGTGGGAGACCAGAGTTTATGGGAGCAGCCAGGTCTTCAGATGCCTTCGGAACATGAGATGGTTAGGTTCCCTATGGAGGTGAAGTGGGAGTGTGTTCCGAAGTTTGGCGGCATTGTATGAGAAAAGCCTGCCCCCGCTTCTGGCTCTCTTGATTCTGGGCACTTAAGCCAGATGGAGGGTGTTGGAGCGAAGGTTTCTGGGGGCTTTATATGGACGTATCAGAGCTCTGATGATGGGTGGTCTAGAGACTTGTGGGCCACGCAGAGGGCTTTGAAATTGATTTTCTCCTACACCAGAAGCCAGTGCAGGGAGCGCAGTACGGGCTTTGCAGAACAGCCATAGCCAGTAACGGTAAGCAGTCTTGCAGCCGAGTTCTGAACAATCTGAAGTCTCGTGACCACTGACTAGGGGGCCCCCAGATATAGGGTGTTGCCAAAATCAATCCTGGATAGCATCAGGGCCTGTATCAGTAGCTTTTCTGCTAGGAATGGAAGTAGGAGGGAGAATTTTACGGATCATTTTGAGCAGACCAGAGCATGAGGCAACCGTCTTCCTGGCTTGGGGTTCGAAGGAGAGTTCTTGGTCAAGCCAGATGCCTAAGCTTTTTATTTCAGATTTTGGGACCGGGGCCATGCCCATACAGGCTGGCCAGAGGGCATTCAGGTTGACACTTAAGTGGTTACCAAGCATCATCAGCTCGGTTTTCTCACTGTTGAGTTTAAGATGGGAAAGACTCATCCACTTAGCCACTTCCTCCAAACAGGTGTGGAGGTCAGTGGGCGACTGGTCAGCTTGAGTCAATGCTAAAACCAGCTGTGTGTCATCAGCGTAAGACACGGTGTGGATCCCAAAGGGGGTGACGATGTCCGCCAGAGGAGCCATATAAACATTAAAAAGAGTTGGGCTCAGTGAGGAGCCCTGGGGGGACTCCGGACTGCAAACGTAATGTATCTGAGGTGATATCGTCTTTAAACACCTAAAAGGGGTAGCTTTCTAAAAATACATTTAGGGGGGCGTGGCCAAGATGGCGGCAGTGTAAGACGTCTTCTTACGAGCTCCTGCCGTCCGTCCGCTAAAATAGCTTCTCCCAGCACGGTATTGAGCGGAAGATGGCGGATTCTGCCGGCGGAACCAAGAGCTGTCCCGCGCTGTCGACGAGAGGGCTGGCCGCGAACCTGAGGCGGCAGAAATGGGGTGGTGAACCGGGCCGAGAGGCGGAATTCGCTGGTGCGGCGGAGGCCTGGTGAAAGGGGCGGTTCCCATCCGGGAAACCTGAGGCCTGTTTGCATCGCTGCGGTCTTGGGGGCTGGGCCGCAGTGTGGCGTGGAGCATCGCTACCGGCAACCCCGCGAGTTGAGCGGGAGCCAGCAGAGCGGGGATAGAAGCGTGGACTTGGATCGCCGGCGGTGCCGGGGAGCCGAGCAGGAGCAGGACTCCTGCTCGGGCACCCTGCCGCCCACCACATGACACCTGGGGAGCTCCGGGCCGCGGGGGTCCGCTACTAGCGCGGCGAGCATCGCCTCGGCAGGCAGTCTCGGCCTGCGGTGAACCCGGGACCAGGCCAGAAACCGCCCGACCTGAGCTGCTGAAGGGCCTGGGCAGAACACCACAAAACTGCAGATGCCTCATTGGACCAACAAAGCGGGGCCGCACCATCAGAACCGACGGCTCCAGCACGCTGCAGCATGGAAGTAACACCTGGGCCTGACAGAGGGGGGCGCGGAGGAACACCGCGAGGCCCAGCTGGGGTGGTGCCGCCTTGTCAGAACGGAGCCTGAAGGGGACACAGGCCTAGAAAGGACAAAAGCAGTAACACAGGGTGAGTGGCAGGGCTACTGGGGCCCCGGCGGGCGCAACCACCCGTGCCCATAAGCGTATGCAGCAGGCACCCCCACGCAGAAAGCATCGCTAAAAAGTTCAGAAGGGGGGAGAGATACTAAGATATCACCATGTGGAGACAGCTGGCCTTGGGAGCCGTTGTTGGTGGGCTCGCGGAGCCTCGGCGAACTCCCCGGAATGAGCGCAGTATATCCGGGGCTCCTGGAACTAGCGGCACGTTTGGGCTCTGGTTGCCTGGCCTGCGAGAGAGGTACGAAGAGGGCACCAGTCTACGCTTCCTGTTGCCACAAGGGAATAGCAGTGTGAGGTACAAGACAGTGAAAGGCAAGGGCACTAACACAACCCGACAAGGGGGGGCCCCTTCCCCGATGAGCCTAGCGAGCAGGGCACCTTGTCCCGCTCCTGCAGCCCGCTCCCTAGGAGCACCCACTTAAGCACCGTAGCCACGAAGCTGTGGTGTACTGGAGCCAGATAGCATGACTAAAGCCAGGAACGCTAAGCCGAAGGGCCTCAAGGATATTTTCGGGCGCTCACTTTCCAATCCTGACGTGGAGAACCCAGGCCCGGGAGCAGAAATGAGTTGGTACCCCCCTGCATCAGGGGATGAACCCATAACGAAGGCCTTTCTTGAATCTTTATTTCTCACGCTGAGGGAGGACATCCAATCGGTAAAGACTGAGTTGGCTGCTGAGGCTAAAGAACTGCGCCGCAATGTGGACGGGCTGCGGGAGCCGGTGGCTTCCCTGGAGAAGATAGAATAGAATAGAAGGGTGGGAGGTGCACAACCCAGTTAAATGTAGTTTTAATGTTACTTGAAAGGATGGGTGCACTCCAGGGTGGCGTTTCCGTCAAGCACCTGAAAATATGAAGCTTGTAGTGTACGCAAAAATATGCATGTACATCCCCTGTTAGAGGCACTCCTTGGATGATCAACACAATGATTCCAAAGTTGAAGGTGAAATGTAGATGTATTAATCAATCTTCGTTCAAAAAAGTTTTTTTCAATGATATTCTCATCATATCAATGCGGTATGTAAATAATACAACGTGTACATCATAAACAAGAACTCCAATGCATTTCGGGCTGGACGCCCTTTATCAAGGAGAGCTGAAAAGAAAAAGCGAGCCCATGTCAGGGTGGAAGGTAAGGAGATATGTGTGAAAATAAAACAGTGATAACGAGTTTCTAAAAAAAGAGATTAAGTTTTAAGTGCCGATCAATGTGACTATTAGGTCGGGTGCCGAGGTAAAAAAGTGGTGGATGTGAAAGGTGATGGGCAACATGCAAGTCGGCAGGTACGTGAGCAAAGAGTCGGCAAGATACAAAGAAGTGAATCTAACGCGAGTGCGGTGGGCAGAGAGTCGGCGAGGTGAAGGAAAGTGAAGGGAATGGGCCGGTAGGCGATGAAAATCAAAGTCGCGGTTCCGTTACGGGAACCTGCGCAAGGATAAAGTGCTTACTTCATAGAGGTAGCGGAGTGAACCGCTGCTTCAGTCGGAGAGTCCGGGTGTTCCAGTTCAGTTAGCGCGAAGTGCGCGAGGGGATGTAAATAGAAGAAATGTAACGTGCAGAAGACAGAGAAAGGACTAACGCTGGTAGTAAAAACAAAAGAGGTGATGAAAAAATTGCCGCGGGGCCATCTTGGAGTGGTTAAGAAAGAAAGAAAAGAGGTTATGGGTAACAGGACTAAAGTGGCATAAAGGAAAATAAGGAAAAGAGAAATGAAGAGAAATAAAGAGAAATAAAGAGCAATGAGATGTAATGACAATTATAAATAACAACTGTATTCAACACGATCATTCAATCCATGTGGTTTGAGTGTCTGTAGACGGTATATCCATTCCAGTTCTCTTTTGAGTAGTAGTTTGCGATTGTCTATGCCTTCAGTGCGAGTAATAGTTTCCAGTACTGTAAATTGAAGTTGTGCAATGGTGTGATGAAACTCGTGAAAATGTATGGCAACATTGGATTTTTCCTGTTTTGTACGGATGTTGGATTTATGTTCGTTCATGCGAACTTTTATTTTCCTCTCAGTTTTGCCGACATACATTTTTCCGCAAGGGCATTTCAAAGCATAAATGAGGTTCGTAGAGTCACATGTGGCATTTACTTGAAGTTTAATGGAGTGGCCTTTCATGGGATGTTTGATGGTGTTGCCTTTAATGATACAATTGCAGTTGTTGCAATTTAAGCATGGTTGGGTGCCTTTGTAGTTTTTGCTGGTGGGTGTTTGTTTGAGTGGTAAGAATTTCTTTAATGTTTTTACTGCGGGTGTAAGCAAACAGTGGAGGAGTGTGGAAAATGTCCCGAAAATCTGGTTCCAATTGTAAAATCGGCCAGTGGTTGAGGATGATTCTCTTGTATTTGTTGCTAGCCGTGGAAAATTTAGATATCAAGACCATGCGTTCATTTGGTTCTTTCAGACTTTTGGAAAGGCTTTGTTGTCTAGTGATGTTGGCCACTCGTGTTTGTGCTTCGTTAAGGATTTTTTCAGGATAGCCTCTGTCTAGGAAGCGTTGATGCATTTCCTTGATTCTGGTGTTGTAAGTTTGTTCATCCGATACTATACGTTTGACACGTAACATTTGTGAAAAAGGTAAATGCTTCTTAAGTGATCCCTGGTGAAAACTAGTGAAATGCAATGTATTATTGCGGTCGGTGATTTTGCGATGCAAGTCGGTGAAGATTCCGTTTTTAGTGATCTTGATGTGGACATCAAGAAATGAGATTTCTGTGTCGCTGATTTGCCACGAAAGTTTGATGCGTTCGTCTTTAGTATTAAGTTCTGTCAATGCATTACTGAGTGACTCTTGGGAATCCGTCCACATGATGAACAAGTTGTCTATGTATCTGACGTACATTTTTATTTTGTCATAGAAGGTGACATTGGCGTATATGTGTGATTTTTCAAAATTCTCCATGTAGATATTGGCGTATGTAGGAGCCGCACAATTCCCCATCGCCATTCCAGATAGCTGGAGATACCACTTGTCATCCTCTTGGAAGTAGCTGTGGTATAACGTGTACACCATTAGTTCCATGATGAAGGTCTGCATAAGAGGGTCAATGTCACTGTCAAGGAGAACTTGTTCGACAGCTTCAATCCCTCCCTGATGGGGTATGGAGGTGTACAGTGAACGGACATCGGCTGTACAAAGTATCAATGAGTCGTTGGTGTTGACTTGAATTTGAGCCAATTTAGTTAAAAATTCTGTGGTGTCTTTAATGTAACTGGTGGATTTAGTGACCAAAGGTTGAAGATATTTATCTATGAACAAACTTATAACACCAGAATCAAGGAAATGCATCAACGCTTTCTAGACAGAGGCTATCCTGAAAAAATCCTTAACGAAGCACAAACACGAGTGGCCAACATCACTAGACAACAAAGCCTTTCCAAAAGTCTGAAACAACCAAATGAACGCATGGTCTTGATATCTAAATTTTCCACGGCTAGCAACAAATACAAGAGAATCATCCTCAACCACTGGCCGATTTTACAATTGGAACCAGATTTTCGGGACATTTTCCACACTCCTCCACTGTTTGCTTACACCCGCAGTAAAAACATTAAAGAAATTCTTACCACTCAAACACCCACCAGCAAAAACCTACAAAGGCACCCAACCATGCTTAAACTGCAACAACTGCAATTGTATCATTAAAGGCAACACCATCAAACATCCCATGAAAGGCCACTCCATTAAACTTCAAGTAAATGCCACATGTGACTCTACGAACCTCATTTATGCTTTGAAATGCCCTTGCGGAAAAATGTATGTCGGCAAAACTGAGAGGAAAATAAAAGTTCGCATGAACGACCATAAATCCAACATCCGTACAAAAAAGGAAAAATCCAATGTTGCCATGCATTTTCACGAGTTTCATCACACCATTGCACAACTTCAATTTACAGTACTGGAAACTATTACTCGCACTGAAGGCATAGACAATCGCAAACTACTACTCAAAAGAGAACTGGAATGGATATACCGTCTACAGACACTCAAACCACATGGATTGAATGATCGTGTTGAATACAGTTGTTATTTATAATTGTCATTACATCTCATTGCTCTTTATTTCTCTTTATTTCTCTTCATTTCTCTTTTCCTTATTTTCCTTCATGCCACTTTAGTCCTGTTACCCATAACCTCTTTTCTTTCTTTCTTAACCACTCCTAGATGGCCCCCGCGGCAGTTTTTTCATCACCTCTTTTGTTTTTACCACCAGCGTTAGTCCTTTCTCTATCTTCTGCACGTTACATTTCTTCTATTTACATCCCCTTGCGCACTTCGCGCTAACTGAACTGGAACACCCGGACTCTCCGACTGAAGCAGCGGTACACTCCGCTACCTCTATGAAGTAAGCACTTTATCCTTGCGCAGGTTCCCGTAACGGAACCGCGACTTTGATTTTCATCGCCTACCGGCCCATTCCCTTCACTTTCCTTCACCTCGCCGACTCTCTGCCCACCGCACTCGCGTTAGATTCACTTCTTTGTATCTTGCCGACTCTTTGCTCACGTACCTGCCGACTTGCATGTTGCCCATCACCTTTCACATCCACCACTTTTTTACCTCGGCACCCGACCTAATAGTCACATTGATCGGCACTTAAAACTTAATCTCTTTTTTTAGAAACCCGTTATCACTGTTTTATTTTCACACATATCTCCTTACCTTCCACCCTGACATGGGCTCGCTTTTTCTTTTCAGCTCTCCTTGATAAAGGGCGTCCAGCCCGAAATGCATTGGAGTTCGTGTTTATGATGTACACGTTGTACTATTTACATACCGCATTGATATGATGAGAATATCATTGAAAAAAACTTTTTTGAACGAAGATTGATTAATAAATCTACATTTCACCTTCAACTTTGAAATCATTGTGTTGATCATCCAAGGAGTGCCTCTAACAGGGGATGTACACGCATATTTTTGCGTACACTACAAGCTTCCCTGGAGAAGAGACATGATGCTGCTGTCTGGGACCAGACTACGCTATAACAGGAAATGATCAGACTCCAGGATCAAAATATCGACCTCCAGATGCAGCTAGAGGACCTGGAGAACCGCTCTAGGCGACACAACATACGGATCCGGGGAGTCAAACTCACAGACGACACCTGGGATGCCTTCGCATTTACCCAGGGCCTTTTTCGCTTCATCCTGGGGGAGGCGCAGGACTCGGCCGTGGTCCGAGCTCCTAGCGCACAGCCGGCAGACATCCTGGTCTGTGTACAGGATTTCAAGACTAAGGAGGCCATCCTCACCAAGGCCAGGTCCCTTCATCCCATCTTTTATCAGAGATACTCCCCGGTTTTATATCAAGACTTAGCCCTGATGACGCTGCAGAGACGCCGCCAATTCCGTCCAGTAACGGAACATTAGAATCAGCAAGGAATCCAGTACTCCTGGGGCCACCCCTTCCGCCTCATTTTTCGGCACAGCGGGAAGCTCCACCAGATTCGCTCCCTCACAGAGGACTGTCTTATCTTGGGTCTGGCTGACCCCCCTGAGGATGACGATGACCACAGCACATCAAAGTCGGAGACCTCCCCGTCGGGATGGCAGCGCCAGGGCAAGCGGCGTCGTCAGCGGCGACCACTCAGGTCCGAGATCGTTAAGAGCCACAGGAGGCCCTGTCTGCAGCCACCCTGGCCCTAGCAGGGGAAGACTTGACCTCTAAATGAATGCCGCCTACCCTCAGAACACACTACTCTCCATTTCGGTGGACCGCGGACGGCGAACACTAAGATTGGATCTGTGACAATCACCCCCATGTTACGTGACCGGGCATCCAAGGGTGATAGACTATTTTTTAATATTATACTGACTACTTTGTCCCTCGTTGGGGATGGTTGTTGGGGTTTTCCTGTTTTTGGACTACCGGGTTCACTTTTCCCTTCCCCCCTTAGTTTTATTTGTGGGGTCGGTCCCCCCTGTCCACATTGCCTTGTCCCTTGCAGCTGCACCTGCCTTAGCGACTGCAATACCGCCTCATCCCCATTCCGCATAAGTGCATTATTGATCAGGCATTCACCTAGATCCTCACCTTCCAACCCCTATAATGCCACGCACCACACTTAAAATCCTGACCCTGAATGTTCGGGCCTGAACAACCTCATCAAGAGACGGGCTGTCCTTAATTACCTGACTCAGTCGACAGCCGGTATTTGCCTTTTACAGGAAACTCACTTACTGCATAAAGACACCACAGGATGAAATCTAGGGCCTTCCCCACACAGCTCAACTCCTCACCCTCCACTAAAACAGCAGGGGTAGCCATACTGGTTTTCTAGTTCTTCCAGGGCAGGGTTATTCAGAAGGAGGCCGAGATTAAAGGGCGTTTACTCACCTACCAATTACAGGTCACGGGGATGTCCCTTATTATTGGCTCGGTATACACACCGAATGAGGGCCAAGACAAATTCTTACACGATGCACTCACAGTAGCCACAGCAAACTCTGAACGGCGCTTGTTCCTGGGGGGCGACTTAAACCTTGTATTCGATAACCTCACCAACCGTTCCTGCCAGTGCACCAGCCACGTAGGGGCCCTTTCTCAGTCAAGCTTAGGGTGGCTTCAAGACCTGGGTCTTGTAGATATGTGGCGGCGATTCCACCCCCAGAGCCAGGCCTTTGCTTATTATTCCGGAGCGCACAAGACATACGCCAGACTCGACCACTTCCTGTGCTCCACTCCTTTGATGTCGTTAGCTACCGATGCAGACATTCTTCCTGCGTCGCTGTCGGACCATTGGCTTTACAAACCATTCCCCAGTCATGGCCTCTTTTTTACTCCCCCACTCACAGCTACCACAGCAACACTGGCGGCTCCGCTGCTCCCTCCAACACCAGAACACCATCACAGATCGTATTAAGACGGCTATCTCACAATTTCTCGCTGACAACGCTAACCAGGAGACTTCATTAGCGACGCAGTGGCTGCCACTTAAAGCTGTACTAAGATGCGAGTTCATTGCGATCTCCTCTGCCATCAAGAAAGAACGGGCCCAAAAACGGGCTGAACTCACGAAACGCGTTGCGGAGTTAGAGCACATGCACCAGTGCACTGGCGCTGCAAGAACCTGGCGCCAGCTCTGCACGGAGCGGAAGCAGTTAGCTGCCTTAGACCAAGATAAAGCAGAATACGCGGCCCTACGCCTCCGGCACTCCTATTATAAGGGAGGGGATAGGTGCGGCCGCCTCCTTGCTCATAAGCTACGAGAGGTTTGACAGCGGCAGGGAGTTCAGGCTATACGCTTGCGAGGAGGCGACCTCACCTCCGATGATGCCGCCATAGCAGAGTCCTTCCGTGACTTTTACGCCTCGCTCTATGCGGGAGACTCCCTCAATGCTCAGCACAGTCTTGAATATCTGGAAACCGCGCAGCTTCCATCCTTGAACCCAGCGCAGGCCACCAGCTTGGACCGGGAGATCAGGCTAGAGGAGGTCATCGCTGCTATCTCACGCCTCAAGCTGGGGAAGTCACCTGGCCCGGATGGGTACTCTGCGGCCTTTTATAAAACTTTTTGTAGCCAGGTGGCCCCCCCTACTACGTGACCTCTTTAATTCCTTCACCCAGCCTGGCGCTATTCCGGCAGAAATGCTGGAAGCCTCGATCACAGTCATTCCCAAACCTGGGAAGGACCCCACTAGCTGTAGTGCCTACAGGCCGATCTCCCTCTTAAATATTGGTTTTAAGCTCTATATGAGAATCCTCACGACAAGGATTGGGCCCTACATGCTCCAATTGGTGGAGCCGGACGGCGGGCTTCATCTCCCAGCGCCAATAGAGAGACAACACCAAAAGAGTATTACACCTCATAGAGGTGGCTTCTCGGGTGCGGAAAGAGTGCATGCTGCTTGCGATAGAGGAGGAGAAGGCCTTCGATAGAGTCCACTGGCCTTCCTTAGAGCAGGTCCTGCGCCGGTTTGACTTTAAGGAAACCCTGTGCAACTGCATCCTAATTTGCTACCATTTGCCACAAGCCACAGCGCAAGTTAATGGTCAGACCTCCTCCCGCTTCCGTATTGAGAGGGGCACTGTGAGAAGTTGGCCTGATATATGATGTTTCCAATTCTGGAACCACCTTGTATCAGTCCAAACAATCCCTTATGGTGTCTGGTTGTAAGTCAACCTTATAGACAAGCTATCTTAATGGTAGCATAGACTAAGCAGCCTTAAAGGCTAAACTCAAGAGGTTGTGTTAAGCGAGCTGTTTTACCAATCACAATCCTGTAATATCAAATGAAAGGACACCACACAAGTATATATTATAAAAATATATGTGTTTATTTCTAAAATAATCCTCAGTACTCTTTATGAGCAAAGGGGCACAAGCGTTAAATCAAAAGCACAGTATAACATATGAAAGTTGCACAATTATTGATGAGGGCGGGTGGCCACTCAAACCATATATTAAGAAAGTGGTATAAGAGATACCAATCGAACAGTGGTTAGGCCTAGGGCCTAGGGAATCGCTGGGAGCAGTCGGGACTAGTAATGCTGAAGTCGGGAAAAGCCCGCGGGATTCGGGTGCAGCGCTTAAAGCACGCGCATGCACCAATGGAAAGTCAATGGTGAGTAAAAGTTACACAAATAGAGTTTAAGGATACTTCCGCTGAACCTAGAAGGACCAAACTTTAGACACAGACCCTAGAGGTGTGTACCAGTGTGGGAACACCGGCGTTGCTGAGTTACCTCACCCACAGGAAGCGGGTGCATAGGGTCGAAGTGGCGTCGGGTTTCGTCACGCAGGTTGTTGGTGCTTGAAGCTGAAGATGCTGCAGGCGATGTGAAGGAGAAGTGTCCGGTGTGATCCAAGGGTGGATCAGAGTAGAAAAGTACCTGAAAGCAGAGGGGACAGAATCTGAGTCACTCAGCAGTGACCAGGGTGGAACCAGGACGGAACCAGGCAATGTCGGGCGCAATCAGGTGGTTGTCGAGGAGCTTCTCTCCGCTGCCACGTGGGCTCTGGGGCATCTGCGACGTCCAGGAGCGGGTCACAAGCTGTCCCACGCAGGCTCTCACCGTCTGCGCTGCCGGCTTTAAGATCGGAGCAAACAACACTTGGCAAGAGCAATCCACGCGGGATTGAAAGATTGCTTCTCACTCGGACCAGGAGGGTCAGAGCGGGTGCTCCTTTTCAGCGGAGCTGGTGCAAGTCTGGAGCAACCAGAATCGCAAGTCTTATTTAAGTTTTCGCTGGCACAGGAGCCACAAGCCAGCTGGCAAGTGACCGGGCCAACGCGTCGAGCCAAAGAAAGCAGAAGGGCCCCACACAGCACTCGTCGAGTGTAGAGGGGTGAGCTTCGGTGCAAGAGTGGCTCAGGGTTGGGGCTTCTCAAACCCCGGTGTACAGCTTCGAGGGTCACTCGTGGGCTGCACAGTCAGCGTCTCGTGGTCTTTTCAAGATGGCGTGCCCCATGCTTCCGGTCGCCTCCACGGGTCTCAGCTCTGCAGGGACTGTGGATCGGGCTGTAAGAAGGCAGGCAAGCTTGATCTCGTTGATCTCTGTCGCTCGAGTTCCGGCGGGAACTGCAACAAAGCAGACGTCGAGGTGCTGGATGGTGCCTGTTTGCACAGGGTGGTCACTCCTTGACCACAAGGGAGATTCTTCAGTCTTCTACGTCGAGTAGGATGTCGAAGGGTCCAGAGTTTCTTTTCAAATGTTTCATCAGGATAATCTGAGTGCGTTGGCACTGCTCCCATTCTTATACCAATCTAGGGGGCTGGATTACCTGCTAGGTCCCCTCCTATGGGTGGGACCCAGGAAGGGGGTGGATACACCCCTTTCCTTTGATCCAGGCCGCGCTGGGACCTGGGCGGGTCTGCCCCAGAACTGGTTTGTCCGGATTATGCAAGGGGAAGCCTTGTGCTCCCCAGGCAGTGTCTGGTTTCTTTCAAACCTCCCTGCTACAATCCACTATCTCCTGTCTGGGGTGGTGTAACACCTCCCTGCGACAGGAAAGCCTTTGTCCAGGCCTCCTCTGCTGAGTTTCGGTCAGCAGCAGGAGGTCAGACTTGTGTCTGTGGCAGAAGCATCCATTTTGTGGATCTGAGGCTCTTTTAAAAATCAACCGCGTTTCAGTAAAGTAACATGTCTTCTCCCTCTAGAGGGGTGGAATGCTATCCCCGTCGACAGAACTGTCGAGGGGATAGTATTCCAAATCGTATGACACCTTACACGACATGTTTTGATAAAGCCAAACCAAAGTTGCTATATAACAGCGAGGATTATAATGCACTTAATAGTATATGGCTTGGCATTATCCCGGAACAGCTTAGGGAGTTGTTCCCGACAGCTGCAGACAGGCTCAGCTCATGCCAGAGCTCCATCTCACATTAAACCACGCACTCTGCCTCCAGGATTGATGAGGCCTTCCATAGGAGTGGCTCACAGGTTTATATGTGTCCAGATATAGGTTTAGATATAGGTATACTATATCTAAGCAAGGGGTGATTACACCAACTTGCCCCAGCTGAGTGATCAGCCAGTTGTGTCAATTTAAGAACCAGCCAGGGGTGGCAAAAGCTATGCTTCAGCCCCTGGTAGGCCTTGGTGGCACCTATGCCCTGAGCACCTATAGTGCATGGTACAGGGGCTGACAAGGAGTCCATTTTTCAATTGGGTTATGTACCTATAGTACATGTATGTGAATTTAGAGAGAGAACAGCAGGCTGGGGGTCTGATTAGCAGGCCCACAGCCTCAGTAAGTCGAAAACCAGTGAAGCAAAAAGCAAAAATTGGGGTGACCATAGGATAGCAGACCCTACTCTCCTACAGGCACTCAACAGTGGTGTCCTCTCTCCCCCATTCTCTTTGCGTTATGTATGGAGCCCCCTGCGCAGAGAGTTAGGAATCACTCCCGCATCACCAGGATCAAGTTCGGAGCGGACACACACAAGATTAGCCTCTACGCAGATGATATTCTGCTGTCCCTTTCTGACCCCACCCAGTCTATGCGAGCACTCTTTGTGGAATTACAGGTCTTCGGGCAGGCCTCAGGCTTCAAGATTAACACGGACAAATCGGTCGCCCTCAATATCTCCTTAGCGGCGTCAACACTGGCACACTTGCAGGAGGAACATCCTGTCCAGTGGTCTGACACCTCGGTCCCGTACCTGGGTGTCCTATTATGCCCAGCCATACCGGTCACTGTTGCGGCCAACTACGAACGGCTGCGGACCTCGATTCGTAGGGAGCTGGGTAGATGGAAGCACTACCCCTTCTCATGGCTGGGAAGGATAGCAGCGGTTAAAATGGCGATCCTCCCCCAGATCCTATACCTCTTTCAGACGCTTCCCCTTCGCCCCCGGCGGGTTGGATTCAACAAACCCGATCTGAACTGTCGCAGTTCATTTGGCAAGGACGTAAGCCACGGTTCAAGCGCACGGTCACTGTTCTCCCTCCGGAGCAGGATGGCGTTGGTGTCCCAGATTTGCAGCTCTACTTCAATGCGGCACTGCTCCCCTACTTAGTGGAATGGCAGCGCCTGGAATCCGGGAAGCACTTGTTGTTCCATGATCAGGCAGTTGCAGGCAAGCCACTGCAGGGGATTCCTTTCCTCAGGAATAAGCATAGACCTCCCAAACTCTACGCTTCCTATATCACAAGCACCATCTTGTAGACCTGGGATCGCACGGCGACCGCCTGTGGGATAACATCGTTCCCTTCCCCGTGACCCCGCTCTTTGACAACCCTGACTTCACGCCGGGACTGGACCCCAGAGCCTTCACGGACTGGCGCCCTTTCCCGTGTCGATCTTTGGGACACCTATTCGACATCCAGGGTATCCTTTCATTCCCGCAGCTGCGGGCGGATTATGGCATTCCAGAGACAGGCAGAATGACCTATCTACAACTTAAAAATGAAGACAGGAGCAACCTGAATGCACTCAATTATATCAAATGATCAATGTAGATACTAGTAGAAGTATAAGTCATCAATGTTAATCGAATGCGTGCCACAAGGAAAAGGGTCCTGCAAAACCCTTTATCGTTAAATTCAAAGAAATACTGGACATGTGTCGAAGTAGCCTTGTGCACAGCCTGATCACTCAAAGGAGTGTAAATCAAAGAGCTTTGCGATGATATTCATTTTTTCGAATTTTAGAAGCAAAGGTGCTGCACATGTTGTACAGTGAAAGAAAATAACAAGATGAAACCACTGGTTATAGTTCTTCTTAAAGAATTGTATTGATGCAATAAAAAGAAATGTTTATATCCAAGGACAATGTTGAAATTCACAGAATCCAGGACATGATATCACAATCTTCAAATATGATGAAATTACAACTCCCAATGCATTTCGGGCTTGTAAGTAAGCCCTTCATCAGGGGATCTAGAAAAATGATAATAAGGCAGTTTAAAACCTCAAGTTTTTCAAGTTTTGCTGAGTCTCTTATTTCATGTTTCTCTTCATGTTTTCGGATTATTTTCCACACTCCACTATGGCCGACCATGAGCACTCTTACACGGGTCCTTTCTCTATTTCTATTTCCTCCTGGCTCCTCACTTACGTATATCACGGGCGCCTACAGGACGCCCACGCTCATCTCCTGTTTGTGCCGGGTCACTGATACACTGCGTCCTGCAGTTCTTTTCGGTAAGCACAACGCATGCTTCTTGTAGTTTGCACTACTGCCTAGGCGCATTTCTAAAATTTTAAAACTCGGGTACCAAGCGCCTTTCCTTGTTTTTTCAGCGTATCGTGACAGTCTCATGGCGTTTACTCCTGGTTACTCGATTTGGATTGTAAGCTTAACTAGCATGTTCAGTTCACTACCTCTCTTGGGCATATCCACTTGCTTTTCTTGGGCACATCCACTCGCACACTTCTATAAGTTTTCACTTGGGCTAGCGCACACGCTGTACCGGATCCCTTTGCATCACGCTCTCAGCAATTACGGTCTATTGCACTTTTGTTCAATTTTTGTCTCGTCGCCCCCCTCTGTGATGGTCTTTTCTACCACACACAAGCCGTTAGCTCTTTCACATCTGTTTAATTTCGGCACTTTGGTTCTATTCCTGCATTAACAAGCTTGTTTCGTCGTTTCCCTCTGGCATGGTCTTTTCTATCACACAATAATCATGAGTCTCCTCACACCCATGTTTGAGTAGATATAAGCCTGCAGCTTTGAAAAACTTGAGGTTTAAAACTGCCTTATTATCATTTTTTCTAGATCCCCTGATGAAGGGCTTACTTACAAGCCCGAAATGCATTGGGAGTTGTAATTTCATCATATTTGAAGATTGTGATATCACGTCCTGGATTCTGTGAATTTCAACATTGTCCTTGGATATAAACATTTATTTTTATTGCATCAATACAATTCTTTAAGAAGAACTATAACCAGTGGTTTCATCTTGTTATTTTCTTTCA
Source organism: Lissotriton vulgaris (assembly GCF_964263255.1). Lineage (NCBI taxonomy): Eukaryota > Metazoa > Chordata > Amphibia > Caudata > Salamandridae > Lissotriton > Lissotriton vulgaris. The sequence continues at coordinate 1,079,829,022 of NC_141691.1, read as the reverse complement.
CTGTACAACATGTGCAGCACCTTTGCTTCTAAAATTCGAAAAAATGAATATCATCGCAAAGCTCTTTGATTTACACTCCTTTGAGTGATCACGCTGTGCACAAGGCTACTTCGACACATGTCCAGTATTTCTATCTACAACTTAGACACTGGGCGCTTCAACCACACATTAGACCGGGAGCGCAGCAGTTCTTAACCCCCTATGAGAAATGGCTGATTTCTCGCTCATCTGAAAAAAAACGAATTTCCGATTTGTACAAGCACCTACTTCCACTTCCAACTCTGGGAGGGTGCGTTGGGAATGCGAACTGGGTAGATCCCTCTCCCATAAAGAATGGAGAGGCATTTATTATAGAGCCCGACACTCGGCGTACCATACAGGCATCACAGAAACCCTGACCAAGGTTGCCACCTATTGGTATTACACACCGGAACGCCTCCACTGTGTCGATCCCCACATTAGTGACCGTTGCTGGAGAGGGTCTGGGGAGTTGGGTACCCTGGAGTACCTCTTGTGGAGCTGCGATCGCATCTAACCATACTGGACCACGATTCTCGATAAAATAGACTCATCTAGACACGCAGCTTCCCAGCCTACATAATCCTGGGCTTGCCCAACCCATTGATGTACTCCTTGAAGTCTAGGAGAGGACGCCTGCTAGCCATTGCCCTGGGGGCGGCCACCCAGAATATTCTTGCACACTGGGGCTCATTACAAGCGCCGCTGGGGATGGAGAAGTTGTCCCTTTCATTGGCGGGGGAGGGGGGAGGAGTGTCCTGAACTGTGGCGCCCCTTCTTGACTCTGCTTACGGCAGAATTCCTGGAGATATCTTGCCCTCGCTACCTGAGGCTTTTGAGGTTGGCTGACACGCAGATTTCGGCGAGGCTCAACCCCAGGCAAGCACGATGAAAACGGCAGGTTCGGCTCTTTCCCCCCCTTTCTTTTCCCTTTCTTTTACTTAGCAACTGTGGATGAGGGGTGGGGGGGAGGAGGGGGGTTGTTGGAGGGAGGGAGGGGAGGGGCTGTTTCCCCCTTTTTTTACTTTTGGGTTTTGCTTTTCCCTCCCGCGTTGGACGTTTCCTCTTGTTGACCTGTTCCTAGCATTTACTTTGTAAAACGTACCTCGCAGACTGTATGATGTCTTATTTGCACTGTCCTTCAGGAGCTGGAGGTCCTGTTATTTATACCATGTCAAAACTAATAAAGAGATTTAAAACGATGAACACCTAAAAGGACCTTCCTTCCGGGAAGGTTTGAAGCCAAGAGAGAGCTAGGCCCGACACTCCTACATTCATGATATTATCAATGATGGCATAGAAGATGTTATGAGTGATGTAATATGTGGTGTCATTAGCTGTGCATGAAGGGCGCGAGTTATAGCTACCTTAAGACACAAGTTAGATTTAACTGAGTTAACATTCATCTAATATGCTACCAACCCCCACATGCAGCCAACCCAATGCTGCTCATGGCCTTCAGCTATGTGCAGCAGGGCCTTGGACACAATGCCTGGACTGTAGCTAGGCCCTCTGGCCAACACCCCAAAACAGTCAACCTGGGAAGGAGGGCCGCAGTCCGCATCCCCGGCTGGTTTCGGTCCCAGGGATCCCATGCCCTGGGGCCGACACTTTTTGTGGGGGGAGGGGGCATGTGACCCCCTTCCTGGCCAATTTTGGCCCCAGAGACCCCATCCCTCGGCCTGGTGCATTTGTTTTTTTAGAGGAGAGGGGTACAAGGCCACCCTTCCCAGGCCATTTGTGGCCCTGGGGACCCCATCACTTAGGGCCCACAACTACATTTATGGGGAGGGGGCACACAGCCATGCTCCTGGGCCGCTTTTGCCCTGGGGACCGGTCAATTACTAGAGGGGGTGGGGGCAACACGGCCTCCCTCCCTCAGCTGATTCCAGCCCCGGAGACCCCATCCACCAGAACCCATCCAAGAAAGGATGGGTGCCCACGCCGCGGGGGCACCCCAAGGCCCCCGTTGCCCCAGCCAGCTCCCTACATTAAGCAGGAGGAAGCGTTGCTCCCGCCCCACAGGGAGCAGCTAAAAATGCTGCTCCCTGCGGAGCAAAGTTCAGATCTGTTTACCTGCCCGCATCACTGCTGCCCGCTCTCAGCGGTCAGGAAAATGTAAAGCTCCTCCCACTTAGCAGCGGACTTTGTATTTGCTCTTGCTTGTCAGGAGCTTTGAAATTTCTTCCGTCAATCGAGAGTAATCAGGTTTCCATGCCCGTGCCAGTGCTGGCAGGAAAATCACTATGTCCTGGGGTGGGTACCCTGGGATATAGCAGGAACAGGCCTTGAGAAATGGTGTCTCCAGGGCTATTAATGCTCTCCCCTTTCTAATTCCATCTGAGCTCTGGAGAATTGGGGCCCGAGAACTAAATCAACCGGGGGGGTGGCGGCTGCATCCCCCCCTCCCCATTACTATCACGGCCTGGCCCCGGGGGATGGGGTCCCCATGACTCGGGGAGGGGGGCTGCATGCTCATCTCCCGCTTGTGACCTACTTCTGGGATTCACTGGAGCTAAAATGGACCCTGGGAGAGCTGCATGCCCCCTCTTAATTATTTATTAGGTCAAGCCTCGTGGATGGGATCTCCGGGGCCTAAATCAGCCCGGGGAGGGAGGCCAATCAACCCCCTCCCACTTTTTCATACCAGCCGGGCCGCGGTGGATAAGGTTCCCGGGGCTGAAATGGACTGGGGAGGAGACCAACGTGTGCCCTCCTCGACCCATATATATGCATTTCCTCCTCTGCAGGATCTATCTCACCTTGGGAGCAATAAAAAACCCGCTTTTTTTCATCTTTTATTTTCCTCAGATCCACGGAACCTCAGCGGGTCCGAGCCAAAATAAAATGCCTCTGGGACCCCACCACCAGGTCTGGAAAGTCAGGGTATTCTTACCCTGCCCCCTTATGTTTTAAAAAAAAGTTTTTCCTTGTGTTTTAAAAAGTTTTTTCTTGGGACTCAGCTGAGTCCCAAGATGGCTGCCACCACTTTCTGATTGAAGTGGTGGCATCCAATTAGATCTCATAATGAAATCTGTCAGATCCGTGGACCCTCCACGTCTCTAGATAAACCTAAATGTTTTTTCTTTAATAACTCCAAAACCACTGTCCAGATTTACACCAAATTACAAAGAGATCTTTCTGGATCAAGATCTAGCTTTCTGCTAAATTTGTTGTAATTCTGTCCAGCGGTTCAAACGGTAGTCATGTCTAAAATACTTATGGGAAATTGAAGAGTAGAACACGTTTTGCCCTCTCCCCTTTTTTTTCTAGGTCCCTACTTGACAAAACACCCTGAAACATTCTAAACAGCAGCTGGGTGAGTGTCAAACTAGTTTTGAAAATTTCGTTAAGATTCGTCAAACGGCACCAAAGCTATTTACAAACCAAAAAATGCTTTTCCTGCAGAAACTACGTCCTTACTCTAACTACCTATTGATGACTGACAGTAGGAGATACACACACGCACACACAGCCCTGGAAAGGCTCACACATGGACCTATTTAGATGTTTGAAAGAGGCCACCCATGAAAGGAGAGGTGGGAGAGTCGTGAGGAATCTATGGTTAGGCAGAGAATCCATCAGAAAGATAGTTCCTGAAGGCAAGTAACTTGTTCTTCTGATGGATACTTCCAACCACAGATTCCTCACCTTGGAATAAATATGAAAGCAGTACCACTCAAGGTGGAGGGTCTGTGGAGAGAACTCATACCAAGAAGCCTTGCAGGACTGAGCTGGCGAATAGTGCTTCTTAGTTTGGCAAACACCAGTGACAGGTACTCTGCATGACAAAGCAGTGATGGCAGCCTTAGCACTGTTGGAATGGGCTCTCAGAACTTTCAGAGTCTGCTTCTTGGCCAGGGCATAGCAGTCTTTAATACACGCGCAGCGTCCACGCGCTTCGGCCTCGCCGAAGGTGCGCCAAAGGTAAGCCCGTCTACGCCCGTCCGCGCCTGGACCGCGCCCAGCGCCAGACCCCCTGCCCCTCGCGCTCCCCAGCCCTCCCGCATTACCTATGATGCCGCCACCCTCCAAGCCCTTAACCCCGGTCGCGCCCCCAACTGCGTCCAAGCCGCTCCTGGACACACCCATGGACCTTTCTCCTGCTACTCCTGCAAATTCAGCGGCACCGACAACATCTCCGCTACGACCACACCACAGATTCCCGACCCCAACCACCTACAATGCATCCTTCTCAACACCCGATCGGTGCACAGGCACGCCATTGACCTATGGAACCTACTAGACACCATCTCTCCAGACGTCGCCTTCCTTACGGAAACATGGATGAATGCTTCCTCCGCACCAGACATCACCATTGCCATCCCTGAAGACTATAAGATCACTCGCAAGGACCGTACCGGCACAGGAGGAGGAATCGCTATCGTCCATAAGAAATCTATCCGCATCTCAACCAGCTCTGACGCCAACCTCGCCAACTCCGAACACCTTCACTTCCAGATCCACATCGACCCCAAGACCACACTCAGAGGCACCCTCCTCTACAGACCACCAGGACCCCGCGCAAAATTCAGTGAAGACATCACAGACTTCATCTCTCCACACGCGCTCCCCTCCAAAGACTATATTCTTCTGGGAGACCTCAACTTTCACCTTGAAAAGATAAACGACCACAACACCGCCACCCTCGTGGACAACCTCGCCAACCTCGGACTTAAACAACTAGTTACTTCCCCCACCCACATCGCAGGTCACACACTCGACCCTATCTTCACCTCCAGCAAACATGTCTCCTTCAGCCACACTACGGATCTCCTATGGACCGACCACAGCTGCGTTCACTTCACCTACAACAAGCCGAAACCCATCAACCACTCCCAACCTACCCTGCAAAGAAACTGGAACAAAATCACCACAGACCAAATCTCCGCATCGCTCCTTCGAAACTCCCCAGCCCTCTCTTCTAACGCCAACGAAGCCGCCGCCAACCTCACCCTATGGTTATCCAACACCGCCGACACCTTAGCTCCACTGAAAAAACGTCAAAGTAAACCTGGCAGCAAGAAAGCCTCATGGTTCAACGATGATCTTAAGAAATCCAAGAAACTCTGCCGCTCCCTTGAAAAGGCCTGGAAAAAAGACCCAACCACCAGCACCAAGGACGCCTTCAAAAGCGCCACCCGCACTCACCACCAACTGATCCGAAAAGCCAAGAAAACAGCATTCAAGGATCGACTTGACAACAACACCCACAACAGCAAGGAACTTTTCAACATCGTCAAGGAATTTTCCAATCCCTCGGCCAACTCCAACGACATCACCCCCTCTCAAACCCTCTGCGACTCCCTTGCCTCTTTTTTCCACAACAAGATTGCAGACATCCACAACAGCTTCGACAACCAACCCACCCTACCATCTGCTGACCATCTTCCCCCCGTGAACACCCTTAACGCCTGGAACCCAATCTCCACTGAGGACACCATCCGCCTGATGAATTCCATCCACTCAGGATCCCCCACAGACCCATGCCCTCACCACATCTTCAACAAAGCAGACTCCGTCATAGCACCGCACCTCCGTGACGTCATCAACTGCTCCTTCAACTCTGCTACCTTCCCAGAAGACTGGAAACACGCTGAACTCACCGCCCTTCTGAAAAAACCAACAGCGGACCCCACCGAACTCAAAAATTACCGCCCCATCTCGCTTCTTCCATTCCCGGCCAAAGTCATTGAGAAAGCCGTCAACAACCAGCTCGCCGCCTTCTTTGAAGCCAACAAATCCCTCGACCCCTCACAATCTGGCTTCCGAGCAAAACACAGCACTGAGACCGCCCTCATCGCAGCAACAGACGACATTCGAACTCTACTGGACAATGGAGACACAGTCGCCCTCATCCTCCTCGACCTCTCTGCAGCATTCGATACAGTCTGCCACAGCACCCTTCTACAACGCCTCAATAACATCGGAATCCAAGGAAAAGCACTTGAATGGATCACCTCGTTCCTCACCGGAAGAACCCAGAGAGTCCGCCTTCCTCCATTCAAGTCCGAGGCCTCTGAAGTCATTTGCGGCGTACCCCAAGGATCCTCACTCAGTCCCACTCTCTTCAACGTATACATGAGCCCCCTCGCGGCCATCGCACGCCAACACAACCTCAACATCATCTCTTACGCGGACGACACTCAACTGATCCTTTCTCTCACCAATGACCCCAGCACCGCCAAAACTAACCTACACGAAGGAATGAAAGAAGTTGCCGAATGGATGAAACAAAGCCGTCTGAAACTGAACTCAGACAAAACAGAAGTCCTCATCTTGGGTACATCCCCTTCTGCTTGGGACGACTCCTGGTGGCCGGAAGCCCTCGGAAAAGCACCCATCCCCACAGACCACGCACGGAACCTTGGTGTCATCCTGGACTCTTCACTCTCAATGAGCAAACAAGTCAGCGCCGTATCCTCTTCCTGCTTCAACATTCTGCGCATGCTCAGAAAAACATTTCGCTGGATCCCCTCCGAAACAAGGAAAACAGTCACCCACGCCCTGGTCACGAGCCGACTGGACTACGGAAACACCCTCGACGCAGGTACCACCGCTAAACTCCAGAAGAAACTCCAACGAATCCAAAACGCCTCAGCCAGGCTCATATTAGACATCCCACGCAACGAACACATCTCTGGTCACCTTAAAGACCTCCACTGGCTACCCGTCAATAAGAGGATCACTTTCCGACTGCTCACCCACGCACACAAATCACTCTACGACATCGGACCAGATTGCCTCAACTCTCGACTGTCCTTCTACACCCCCTCCCGCCAACTACGTTCTTCCAACCAAGCCCTCGCCACTGTACCTCGCATCAACAAGACCACCATGGGAGGCAGATCCTTTTCATACCTGGCTGCAAAAACATGGAACTCACTCCCCGCTTACCTTCGCCTCACCCAGAACCACCTAGCGTTCAGAAAGCAGCTTAAAACGTGGATATTTGACAAATAATCCTCCTCCCCTTCCTAAGCGCCTTGAAACCCTCTGGGTATGTAGTGCGCTATACAAATGCTATGACTTGACTTCTGCACTGCTTTTTCTTCTTCACTCCAGGGAACACCGCAAAAATATAAACGACCACCCAATTGTCTTTGGTAAAATCAATGTAGATGCTGAAAGCACTTTTGGGGTCCAACTGTTGGAGCTCCTCCTTTTATTTCAAGGGCACAGTGGGAGCAATGAATAATTGTATAGTCATTGAACGCCCTATGTGCAAAGGAGTCGTGAACTTCATTAAGAAAGCAGTACCAAGTACTTAGCACCAACCTGTTCATGAAAAAGATAGTGCGGGGAAGTTGCACTGAAAGTGCCCTAAGTTCAGTCATGTGAGAAGCTTACATATTCACAAGGAAAACTGCCTTTAAGGCCAGGAAGTGCAGAAAACACTGATTGTAAGAAAGTGGCTCTGTATGTATATACTGCACCAAAGTAAGGTACAATGTGCACAGAGTCCAGCAGTCTCCCGAGGTTTGGCAGCGGATAAAGTTAGATATAACCTTACTCTCTAAAGGGGTAGCTTGGACGAGCAGTAAGGCAGTATCAGAGGACAGTGTAAAAAGCATTTGATGTACAGACTCAGTCAGCAAATGGTCCCACACACTCAAGAACTGAAATCTAGGCCAATTGTTTCGTATATAAAAATATATTGTTGTTTTATTTTAGAACTACAGGTTAGTATAAAACAACTTTCTCAGAATGAGATGCTGCAGTTGAATGCTTTCAATAAGCAAATGACTTTTGAATGCAATCGATACAGTTGTTGCAATATGTAGCACAATCTTAACACAATTATAACATGTAGCTCAATAGGAATTTTAAGCAAACAGCAAAATCATTTACTTTACAAACGTTTTTCTTACTCAGGGCTGGATCCTGGATTAAGTCCTGGTGCCTCTCCTGAAAACAGTTGAAGGAAATCGTTTTTGTTGTACAGGCGATTTTTAAGGAACATTTGTATGTTGCAAAAATCAACACAAGAATTTCTGGCAAAAACCAGCCAATGTTATCCTATGGAGGAAAATAAAGTTATCGGAAAATCATAGTTGTAATTACCTTTTCTTGTCAGTGCTGGGTACCTAGGTCCAGCACTGGGATCTCTCCCGGTAACACGTGAGTAATTTCGTTTTCGTTGATCGGGTGATTTTTAGGGAATATTTTAAAGTTTCAAAACTCCACACTTAAAAGAATTTCCAAGTGAAAACCAGTCAATGTTACCCTATGGAGAAAATGCAAGTTATCAGCTTTCAGGTAAGTACTCGACAGGCAGAGTTAAGGTTCTGTGGTAATACTCAGGGGTCCCCCAGGTTCAGGTTGGTACAATAGATACACCCTCAGCGGCACAGGGGCATTCGGGTGCAGAGAGAGAGTAGGCCCAATGTTAGCCTACTTCGGGTAGGGCCTTTGGTTGGTGGCTGCTCTCAGGCAAGCCTTGCGGCTGTGGGAGCGAAGCTCCTGGTAACTTACTAAGGGCAAGTGGGGAAGTTGAAAAGAACAGTTGGTTCACATCTAGTGGCACTGGGGCGGCTGGGTGGGGGTGCTTTTGGGCCGTCGGGCGTCCAAAGAAGGAGTTCCTCAGACCTTGCTGGTCTGCACAGAAGCCCATCTCAATATCTTGCGTGGATTGCGTTTGCCAAGGCTTGTTGGGTCCAATACGGATACCGACACCGCAGTCAACTAGATCCTTCGTGGGCCAGCTCGAATCCAGCTCCTGGTCATCGTCGACACCTCCTGGTCCTCGTGGCTGAAGAGACAAGCTTCACCTTCTCCCCTGAAATCACCCGACATCGGCGGTTGCTTTCAGGTTCTTCACATCTCCGATCCACCATTGGATCCACCCTGACACTTTTCCTCTGGTTGCCTGCAGCACTTCTTTGCAGCTCTCCATTGGAATCGACGACCAAGCCCGACACCAAAAGACACCTATGCACCCGGCTTCCCTGGGTGAGGTAACACAAGTACTCCGGTGCTCCAGTGGGGCTTGACTCTCGAAGTATCCTAGTCTATAAGGGTTCCATTGTAGTTCACCTAGAAGTGCCCTTAAATTGTAAATGTGTAATTTGTTTGTTCTCCATAGAAAGTCAATGGTAACCAGCGGCTGTGTTTAGACACGGCACGCGTCTCCCGTGGGCCTCCTACATCCTAAACCTTTGGTGGTTCTAGGCAGCCCCAGCGATTCCACTGGCCCTAGGCCTGCTCTATAACTCACTTGTGGTTCTTATACCACTATTTTAGTATATGGTTTGTGAGGCCCCTAGGGCATAATGTATACTGTGCAACTTATCGTATGCTAATTAAGTTCCTTGTATTGTACTTTTACCTCTGACCTCATAAAGAGTCCAGAGGGATTGTGTTTAGAATAAATACGTATTTATTTGATATATACCTTGTGTGGTGTGCTTTCATGTGATCATTCAAGAGATTATAATTGGTAAAACAACTAGCTAAACTTGTCTCCAAGTCTTAGCCTGAAGGTTACCACTAGGATAGCTTTCTATAAGGGTGACTTTATAACCTACCATTAATAAGGGTCGTTTGGACTGGTGCAAGGTGTCCACTAGAATAGTGGACATCATATACCAGGCCAACTTCTCACACCTACCACATAGCACACGCTGACATACCAAAAGAGGACAGGTTAATGTTTGACATAGGTAACAAAAGGGGTGTGCAGTTTCATTTTTTATTAATCCACCAAACGTTTTGGCAGAAGGAGCACTTCTTCATCAGTGTTAGACCTGACATCATTGGCTTGAGTCTCTCCTCCATTTTTTCTGTTTGCCTCCACTGTTTTACGATGTTTTGCTGGATAATGCTTTGGGCACTGTGCCACTGCTGATCAGTGCCACGGTGCAAGTGCTCCCTATGTTAAATTGATGTATCGATTGAATTCCATGTTTGGCTTATTTGGTTTACTGTCAGTCCATAGTCTAGTGCACCAGGAGTGCCGGGGCTTGTAAACCCAAATGCCGCTCGTGGGCTTGCAGCACGTGTTGTGCCACCAACAAGAGCGGCCTCGTAAAAGAATGTCTACGGGTCGGTCATTGCGAGACCTACGTGCAGACTGGTACTGTCACGCTGGCTGCGCAAGTACACCTACTTGCCAGTCCCTCAAACCTTCCCTTAAACTTCATGTTAGTCACCCCTATGGTAGGCCCACGGGCAGGGTGCATTGTAAGTATAAGGTAGGACACGCCTGACCAAGTTGGCATGTCCTAATAGTGAATTACAGCCATCTTCGTTTTTCACTATTGCGAGGTAACCTGCTCCCCATTAGTTAGAATGGGCCAAAAAGGGGTATAAGAGAAGGACCCCTGAACCAAGAATTTAGATCACTTCTGACAAGGAACCCTGAAACCAAGGACAAGAAGCCTGCTGATCCAAGGACTTGCCTACCCCTTCTGCCAGTTTGCTGTTTGCTGGGGGGAATCCTGCATTGCTTCTTTATTTTTGCCAAGGAACCAGGAGAGAGGAACTGTGTGTGTACTCTCACGCTTTGCTAAGAAAATCTCCAAGGACTGGAAGAGTGCCAGTCTCCTGTTGAAGTCACAGGGCTAAAGGACTTCATCTGCTTAAAGTGCTATTTGCTGGAACCTGTGAATCCAGCACCTCTGAAAGAAACCAGCAATCTCGACGCCGACGGACGTCGCCGAATCCAGCTCGACATTGTGAGTAACGGCTCCAGTGTCCCGCTTCCTCGACGCCGGCCGCCGGGCCCGATCGACGCCAGCAGCAACGCCAGTGAGTAGTGAGTTCGGCTCCAGCTCCAAGGGACCTCGTGTCTGCACCGCTGCTGATCGCATCGACTTCGTGCCCTCTCGACGCCGTGAGCGCTGCTCACTCTTGCAACAGCATCCTCGACATCGACGACTACTGAGGCCCGATTGGCACCGAAGACGCGACGCCGGATTGCTCGACGCCGCTGATCATCGTGTGCTTCCTTTTCCTAAGGTACTGTGTTGTTGGGGGGGTCCGTGTGACTCCGGGCTCGACGTAGCTCTCCTCGCGGTCGACGCCGAACCTGTGGATTAACTTCACCTCGACGTCGTGTGACTCCCGTGTGAGTTACATTGTTGCCAAGAACTGTGTCTTAAAGAAGAAGAGTTACTTTTGATACTAAAGACTTTTGTGCTAAGAAGAAACTACACTTGAACTATTATTTTCCCTTCCAAGAGTATTCATTAAGATTGTGTATATTTTTGTCGTTATTTGGTCTTGTGCTAAGCCTTATATAAAAATACTTATTTTTTATAATACTACTGTGTCGTGTCCATTTGTAGTGTATTCACTTTATTACTGTATGTGGTCATAAATGCTTAACGCACAGCCTCTGAGATAAGCCTGTCTGCTCTGCCAAGCTACCAAGGGGGTGAGCAGGGGTTATCAAAGGGTGTGATCCCCTTGCCCTGACTAGAAAAGGTGTGTCCCTATTTGTCAGAAGTATATACCTCTGCCAACTAGAGACAGCCGGTTCTAACAATCAGTTTCCCAGCTGACGACGGATGTCCCATTAATGTTAAACACAAAATCCTGGAACAACTATTAAAGTCAGAAAGACTAATGGAAATAATGTGGAAAGTGTCTAGACTATTGGCCATTCAGAAAATGACATTCCCCATTTGTAACGTTGAAGAGATGTCATGAGCACAAAGAAAGCTATATATAAATGTACTGTAGCACATAAACAGGTATGCGCTTTCAGCCAAACAGAGAGAGAATAAAAGAGCTGCATTGGAGAGACAGTGAGTTCAGGCACCTAATGTCTGTGGTATGATGCTGGGCTGCATCAGTTGCCTTAGGTGATAAAATATAACGTGCACTGTTTTAAATTGCTTTCTGAGCATGTATTTGACAAGAATAACTTTCTGGATTACGTTGCTCAACGACACTAATGTATGTTGCGATTTTCAGTGCTACAGGACGGTGAATACAAAAGCAGAAGAGCTAATAAAACATAAAAAAAAGATCGTGCTTTAAATTAATTTAGGAAACAGTCACTGTATGGGAAATCTATTCAGGAAAAACACAAACCTTTCCCTCCCAAAGCTCGAGGTTAGCACCTCTCAGTACATCAGTCACAGTATCGTTTTATGAAAAAAGTGTCTTACCATCATGAAATATGCAGGTCAAGTAAATAAAGACCCAAAACACCATCCATAGCTGCCGAGGCTTCAGATTGCTTATGTGTGACATTTTCATAATTTCAATGTAAATATGAGGGACATTCCAATGACTGAGTGACACTTTTGTGCGGGCAAAATCAAGTAATTTAGACGACTGAAGCATATAAATATAGGAAATTGCACCCAATCGAGCAAGAAGAAACTAAGAAGATCTGAAAACTGCTGCAAATAACCTGTGGCTTTGCTGTTACTCAATATTTGTGACGGCTGTAATTATAATTTTTATGCTCTTTGTCTATCATATATGGCCCAACGCCATTGTGTTTCATTTATATGCCTTATATCTTTATTTGTAAAGCACTCTAACATCTTTCAGCCCCTCTCTCACAAATTGTTCATTTGTTTTCTAGTGCTGCTCATACTAATGTAAGGTGCCAGAGCATTTTACATCAGACAAACATTATACCAACACAATGACTCTTTTGTGGGTATTCCAGTCTAACAAAATGTTATTTGTAGGACATCTCCCCTGACAAGAGCTGAAGTGGTTTCATAGATAGTTATGAAACTGAAGTGATTTGCAGCGTTCACAAGCATTTTGCCTGGTGTACTGCAAGAAATAGAGCACACATTTGAAAATAGCAACTGGGGGCCCAAGCCAGCAGGATATTTGAAACTGAAAATATCCCGCAGTGTCACCTTAGTACTAACACAGGCAGGCACGCACAGGCGGGGACGGTGCAAGTGGCATGCAGCAGGCGCCACGCTGAAAGCACCATATTTGAATACATTTGCGGAGCCACGCAAATTCAGAAGCAGCAGGTTAACCCTCTCAACCAATTCTGGCCTTGCAATTAAAGTCAGCGTTCTATATAATTGATGACATCCATCGACTTCACTCTGCAGAGGTGCAAGCAAGGCTGGCTGCAGGCATGTTCAGGCTGTGAGTTACAGCGGGCCGGCGGCAATTTAAGTTTGCCGCCCGTGTCCAGCCCACCTCCAGTGATAGTCGTGCTGGCGGCCGTTCATGAGAGGCGAGCGTGTGTGTGGTGGTGGAGTGCGTGACTCGAGCGAGGGCTGGCCAAACATTATGCCCAGGGCCGTCATTGGTAGCGCTTTCGTGCGCTACAAGATTGACGGCCCTGGGACGGGATCAGATCAACTGACAACCACAAATGGGGTGGTCCAACTACACTAAGGCAATAACCCCGACAATGGTCAAAGTGTTCGCCAAGAGGGGAGGCCGCTGGACAATAGGCACACAGAAGTGATGGGCCAAGCCAGCTTTGAATTGCTGCAATAGTAAGTAGTAATATAAGTGAAGTAATATATTCTCTGCTTTTTGTAAATCAGTTACTGTTATGCAGTCAGTATTTGTTGGCAGGGCAAGCTCCTTTCAGTGTTCTCATGACTCTGCAAGTGTCTAACACCAGATAGGATCAGGCATTATTTTTTTTTTTCAAGTCCTGCCGGGTCCTAGGATGTCATTGCTGCAATCCTTTTAGGGAGGGCATAGGCAAAATAAACGCATCAACTTGTTTTCGATCAGTGAGGCTGTTTTTAAAAAAACACACATAGTGCACTGTATAAACTTAAGTTCTACTGCTGCTAGCATTTGCCCTTTGTGACCCAGTCATGGTCTGGCAATTTTACACGGTCAGTGCAATTTCTCGGTGTTTCTGAAAGCAGCAGTGGTGATCACAACTGTAAAATCATGTAGGATTAGATTGTGGGTATACGATTGTTTGTCAGTAGGTTCAGGTGATTTGCATCAGTTTCATTTTCTTTTCATAGCTTGTCCTTGCTCAAATGAGTGTCATTTCTTATGTTTATCTGTTTACATGAACTTAATTTCTTGATTTTGCTCGCAAAAAAGTGTCACGCTTAGTCTCATACATTTAAGAGTTGAATACGTGCTCTGAAACCTTGAAAATGTCACACATAAGCTTAAAACATGGCAACTATGCAGTCTGTTTTCATGTTGAATAGTGCCCTTCCATTTCTGGTGTTTTGCAATAGTTTGAAGATCTTCGTAGAGTTTCTCGCTGCTGAAATAGTTGTAATTTGTTACATATGTATCCCTCATCTTCGTTGCTTGATTTTTGCGCGCGAGAAAGTGTCACTCAGTCATTGAATGTCACTCATAATTACACTGAAATTATGAAAATATCACACATAAGCAATCTGAAATCTTGGTAGCTATGCACTGTCACAGTGGTGACGTGTCACGAAAATGAGTAGCATTAACACAGGTGCCCAGTTAACCCCTTTCCACTATCTGTATACTGAATAGAATTTAGATTCATTCTTTAAGTGGTGTCTGATGACTATTTCTGCATTATTTAAGAGTTGCGACTTTGGGCTGGTTTTTGGGCTGAAAGTGGTCTGATTGGGCGTATTTTCGGCTTATATTTGAACGGCTTTGGGCTTGGGACGGGTATAAAAATCTGGCAACACTGACTGCAGTCAGCATTTACAAGGTGCGCTTGCTCTTCACACGGGGGGCGCGTGGCACTGGCAGAGGCCTATATAATTAATTTTATTATAGAATTCGAGTGTCCTGAAATAAATTATAAAGGCCACCGCCAGTGCCGCGCGGCCCCCGCATGAAGAGCAAGCGCACCTTGTAAATGCCGCCGCACCAAAATAGTGCCGCCTGGGGCGGACTGCCCCCCCCCCCCTAGCTACGCCTCTGGGGAGGAGACAGCGAGCACACAACAGTGAGGGCAGACCACAAGCCCCAGGATACCTTGCAACAGGGAAGCTGCCGTCGACACCACATCTCGCCCGGAGGCACTCTTGAAATTGCTGCTGGAGGTCCCGAAGGCAAGGATGTGCATGTGGGACATGCCTGGGCAAAGACTAGGCCAAGAGTGGGCCTGTCTGTATCTGTACGCGACCAGCCGAGGCTGGGTTGGGCACCCCCCTGATGTCTAACCTGCCTCAAGAAGAAAGGTACTTTTCTTTCATTGCTCCTGGGATTATCTTGTTTGAGGTTGACTGATATCTAAGAGCAATGGACCCAGTGGAATTTTACCTTCCGAATTTCTTACAGTAACCTGACTAACAAAGGAAGTGTGACAGTAAAAACTTCAACTATTCACTCAAATATTACAATTATTACAACTCTTGTGATACAAGAGGAGGGTTGAGAAATTCATCAAAGATTTACAGAATAAAAGATTTGTTGATACTGGTTTATCAGCGATTTTGAGATCTTAGAATGTGGCTTTAAAGGGGAGTGGGGCAACTACTCTATTTTGCTGTTCACCTTGCATTTTACCGCCCGGATATTAAGACCACAGCTTTTTTCTTCTTGCATCTCTAGAATATGGGCAATAGAAAACACCCTGCCACTGCTGGTAAGCCCCCGGCACCAGATAAAACTCAGTCATCCTTACTAAAATACATTTCAGGAACTATGAGGGCTACTGATAAGCACATTTCTTCCGTCGAAGAAACATTGTAAATTTGTAGAAACCGTATAGCGGCCCCCATGTTACCAACTCATCTTTCTCCTAGTGACCCAGAAAATCTTACAACCAGTGGCCAAGCTTTAGTCCCCCATGAGTGATAAGGGGGAAAACGAAAACGGGTTTATTCAACATATATCTGAAAGTATCTCCTCATCCAAAACGGACTCCCCACTACCACCCAAACCTATCAGAAAGCCCCAGCATTGCCCCATAACTACTGACCTAAATAAGGAGGTAAATCTGAACAAGGGGATAAACTCTGAAAATAAGTCCTCTAATCGGTCAGCACTAATATGTGCTGAAATTAACAAGGATCCTTGGCAACAAAGAACCGGAAATTTGACTCACTATTTGAGGCAGTTAAATTTTTAGAGCAATTTATGAACAATATATTGGAGTCTAGCTTAAAGCAAGTAGAAACTAAATGCACTACCTACTTGCATCTGCTGAATATCTTAGTAGCAGGGCGAATTCTAACCACCCCAGTTACATTGACTCGCTCACCCCCAGATGAGTCTTCAACCAAGTTTGTACTTAGAAATAACACACATACAGGAAGTACACAGGGCCTACTTAACTGCATGCATATTTTTAACATCTAAGATAGACCACGCTTCATGATATGCCCAATAGAGGAACACATGGAGAAAAAAATAATTGCCAAGCTATAGCTACCCCAGTCATTGACAATCATATAGGAGAACCCTTGGTCCAGATAACTGATTTTTTGGACCTTCCACCGGCCACCATTCCGTATACAATTGTTCTGGCAAACGTTCCCACCTTACGTTTATACAATAAGGAAACTTATATTTTGCTAAGAAATAAGTCTCTAAATTGGTTAGAAGTTAGATCGGGCCTAACCGAACATCTCTTCTAAGATATAAAGATGGTAAGGAGAGTTAAATGAGAGGGTAGGGCTTACATAACTTTGCCAGGTGATTGCATTGATTAGCCTTTAAAACTCCACGGCTGGTGGAAGTTGTTTTGAGTAGAACTAGGGTTACAATTGTGTCTATAAGCATTGTTTCCTCCCTTCCCTTAGGCTACTTCTATCAACCTGCAAACGTATCCAGCATTATCAGACCTCAGAAAACATTTCATTTGAGACAGCTGACTAACTTAAATTACAATATAGCAACCTATAACCGTTTTCAGAACCTATCAAACCTAGATGGGGTAGACTGACTTGATGGGGAGCATCGAGTGGACTCTGAGGGAGAGACAAAGACTTACTTTTTAGGACAGCCTTGAAGACAGGAAATCTACACAGTTACCGAGTGAGTCAAGCACTGTTACTTGAAATTACCTCAAAGTCAACTAATAGATCGTTTTTTTGATGCCTCACTAGAACTTACTGGATGTATGTTTTGGAATATGGCAGGCCTTCGGAATAAAATAATTAACCCAGAATGGTTAGAGTTTGTAGAGGGTTTCCATTTTATTTATAACTTTATTTCGATTTATATAAAATCACAAAAGTTAAAACACACGTACCAAATACATATTGAAAACAGTGACTGGGCAGCTCAAATAGTTATATAAAAATAATGCAGTATGTACAGTCTAGCACCTAATTAAAAAATTAAAAACTGAATGTGTATAAATTATTTAAAAACGTTGACACATTTTGTAAAAAACAACTAAAAAGACCATAGTTCATTGCTTAAGTTTAGCTCAAAGCTATAATGAATGGTGCAATTAAACTGGGAAATTAACACTGGAAAATAATTCAGGTTTAAAGGGGCCTCACTGGGAGTGAGCCTTGGCTTCTACATTTTTCTCTTTCCAGCGAAGCACCCATACCCACCCTAGATACTTTGCTACGGCTACCACAACTGGAACAACCACAGTAGTTTTGAAAATTCGAAGGACCTCCATACTGGACCTAATACCCATATTAGCACAGGTTGGTTTCAGCCACCTCCTCCTTGGTTCGCTATAAGCAGGGCAAGCAAAGAAAATATGACCTATAGTTTCTACAGTGTCAACACAGAACGGGCAGTTGCTAGATTCTGTGTTGGCCCATTTGTTCATAAACTTGTTGGTAGGGAGTGTCCCACACTCTGAACTGGTGGAACAGCTTCCAATCACGGGTCGATGAAATGATATCCCAATGCTCCTCTAGTTCGGGCTCCTGCTTGACATCCAAAAAGGCACTGAAAAGATTGGATATGTTTCATATTAACCATGGCCCAGTAGACAGCTTTGAACTCGGATTTTGAAGGAAATATACTATCAGCTGGGGAAGTCCACAAGTGGACCAAACCCATATCTGATAGTATGTTGTGAACTGTCCTAAACCACCCCAGTTTCTTGTTGACATCCAAGTCCTTGACGTCCTGCAATGCTTTGGCATAGTGGATGAGTTCTGGGGTAACCCATAATCTTCTCCAATAAGCCACCAACCTGTAGTGTGCCACTTCTCTAAAGGAGTTACATCCTAGGACCAAAAACAGGGGGGCTAAGGGGGTTGATTGTGGAAGACAAGTTATAGAGCGTAGAAATTTGTTCTGACCCACGACTAGACTGTCAACATTGGCATAGCCCCACAGCTCAGCTCCGTAAAGTATCGAAGCACCGATTTTGGATTTGTAAAGATGGAGTACCGGTGCAATGGGTTTCGTGTGGGACTGCCTGTGTTCCTTCAGTAGGGCATCCGCGAGTTGAGCATGTCTAACCGCTTGTTGAGTGACCTGTGGTTTCCAGGTGACCTTCCTATCTACTAAGATGCCCAGGTAGGAGAAGGTCTCAGTTTGTTCAAGGGTTCCCTCATTCATGCGGACGGCACCAACATCTTTGGGGGAGTTCGTCAGTACCATGTACTTGATCTTGTCAACATTGACAACAAATTCATGTTCCAGACAGAACTCCTCGAATCTGTCCAGGGCTCGCTGAAGGCCCCTGTCTGGTCTTAGAAAGTAGGAGGGTGTTGTCCGCGAACATTAATAGTAATATCTTGTTCCCCACTAATGTGGGTGCATCTGTGGGGAAATCCTTGAAGTAATTTACCACCCCGTTTATATATATAGAAAAGAGGGTGGGAGCTAGGACACACCCTTGTCTCACCCCTCTATCAACCGGAAATGTTTGCGTGGTATTGCCCCTCTCATCCCATCTGACCTGAGCAAAATTATTAGAGTATAGTTTCACCACAGTTGTTGTAGTGTGCTCCACATCTTATTACTCTGGACCAGGTTGAACGCGGACTTAAGGTCCACGAACACTGCATAGATAGTACCCTTCCCTATAGTCACAGTGCGCCAGTGTAAGAAAATGAACCTCATAACCTGGTCCACAGTGCTTGTGCATTGCTGGACTCCTGCCTGGAGATTCAAAAGAATGGCAGAATCATCCAGCCAGGACTGGATTCTGCACAGCACAACCCTGGCAACAACTTATTGGATACAATCTATTAGGCTTATGGGCCTATAATTAGCAGGTAGGGATCTATCCCCTTTTTTGTAGATGTACATGGGCGGGAGCAGTGATCTTGCCCATGGTAGGTGGGATCCTTTGGCAATGGCATTCGCTATGAGCCGGATGTATTCAGCTCATCGTCCTGTATCTTGGAGAAATAAGTCTGCAGGTATACAATCGAGCCCCGGCGCCCTACCCTTGGGGACCCAGAGAAGGGCATTTTCAACTTCCAGCTTGGTTATCTCAAGAACTGGGCTAACTGGAGACATACCCGTGTTAACACTAATAACGGAGTCACAGGTAAATTGACCTCCAAAGTAGGAGACCCACTGCTACGGCTCAACATGGTTAGAAGGTACATTGGCCGAAGCGCCATAGCCCCACTTCACCAAATGCCAAAATGCGGTCATGTCTCTCCTTGTACTTGCCTCCAACAGGGCTGCCCAATGCTCCTCATCCCAGTCCCTTTTGGCTGCTACGTGCGCTGCCTTATATAAAGCCCTACTTTTGTTTATTAAAGCCCTATCTTTGGATCTTATTGCCGCAGCTAACGATCTGTATGCTGTCAGACAGGATTAATTGTACCATTCTGCTGCTTTGGAACGTGGCAGTTTGTTCAATATTTTGTTTTTAGCAATAAAAAACATTTTAAGATAATTAAAAAGTTGCTTGTGGACGTCCACTGCTCTATCACTATGTACATCTTTTGCTGCCTCTGCCTTAAGGGTTGCTACAGCACTGGAAGCCAACGTATTCATATGGGTCACAGTCTTAGCATCTAACGCCACCTTCGACCATTTGAGGCGACGTGTATCATTGGTCACGTGAGCCTCTACATGGGCTGGGCTACCTACAAACCCTCTACATGCATGGAGTCATTGCGGTGTAATGAAAGGAGCAAGGGATTGTGATCACTTTCAACACGGACATTTACCTCCATGTCCATTAAACACAGCCAAAGTTCTTAGGTAAGCAAAAAAAAGTCTATCCGACTTGCACGTTTCCCACTTACGAAGGTTGCCATCCCGGATTTATCAGAGTTAGTGCGCCCATTAGCTGCTCTCACCCCATGTTCCATACAAAAAATGTCAATTGTAATGCAGCGCTGGACCATTTTTTTATAGGAGGGAGATCGAGTGTGGGAATAGACCACAAATCATCCTCTTCAGCGCAAACGTGCATATCATAGATATCGAGAGGTTCAAAAGTGCAATTGAAGGGGGGCGTGGCTAGCAGCCGAACATGGTGGCAGCTTAGCAAAGGAGCTCCAGGAGCGAGGCGATATTCCCCGACAATCCGACACATTACTCCGTTCAAAGACACACTCTGACGGGACTAACCGGGTCGAGGACTGGGCGGTACCCTGCTGAGAAAATTTGGCAGCTGGCAGACACCGGGAATCGAAGCAACGGAACCTGGCGAGGAGTGACCTGTGGGAGGCGGCAAGCAGCGGACTGTCCTGCAGCAGCGATCCGGGCGGAAGTAAGGAGGCGGCGGGACCCCGGCGCAGGAAACGGCTGCAGAAACTGAAACCAGGAGCGGTACTGGTGACGGAGGGGGCGGCTGCAATATCGGACGCCGCACAAGGCCCAGCGGAGGGAGTACAATTGCACAAGAGTCCGGTAAGAAGACGAACGGCGGCAACAGCGCTCGCGAGTCCTGAACGAGTGGTGGAGGTGAGGCGCAGCCCGTGCACACAAACGGAGGAGACCCGGCGGGGGGCCGGTAATCGGCAGCAAAGGGTGACAGCGCCGAGAGCCCCGCTCGCCCAATATCTTGAAGTCGGCACCAGGGAGGAGGGGAACGGCACGAACAGGGGCACACTGGTGGTAATATACGGCGAGGGACCGCAGAGACTCATTAGTTAAGGCACATACCGCCTAAATCGTGACAGGCCAGTAATCAAATCCGCTCCTCCACTGGCCCCAAGGTGCAAGGAAGTTGGTCAGAACACCCCATACCCGAGGACCTGGGTAGATACGCCCAGACAGGGATATAGATATTTACAACAAGGGGTGGTGAGGGACAGAGTCTCTGAATTAAGCAGAAAGCTCTCACCCAGTCAAAAGATCAGGGCTAGATCCAACACCGTTTTTTAGCTCACTGCACCATCCCAGTTTCAGAACCTGGCTGTATGCAAATTAGTCTGTTCCTGTCCCAGTGCATGATGGGAACAGGGCAAACCAAACTACAAAAGCCAATTCTTACACTGGGAAGGAAACAAGCTCCCGGGCCGGTTTCTGGCATTACAGCCGTCTTCGGCCCGGTTTGCTTGAATCCTGATGGTGCAATGAGCAAGGGTCTCACATCTGAGAATACCCTTCCACGCTTAGGGTGGACAAAAATATTTACAACAAGGGGTGGTGAGGGACAGAGTCTCTGAATTAAGCAGAAAGCTCTCACCCAGTCAAAAGATCAGGGATAGATCCAACACCGTTTTTTAGCTCACTGCACCATCCCAGTTTCAGAACCTGTCTGTATGCAAATTAGTCTGTTCCTGTCCCAGTGCATGATGGGAACAGGGCAAACCAAACTACAAAAGCCAATTCTTACACTGGGAAGGAAACAACCCCCTTTTCTGAATCGTTTTTGGCCACTATAGGTGTGGCAGGGTATACTCAGACATGAGTCCCTTTCTCACTGCTCCATCAGGATTCAAGCAAGCCGGGCCGAAGACGGCTGAAATGCCAGAAACCGGTCCCCGGTAGCTTGTCTCCTTTCTGGTGAAGAATTGGCTTGGTAGTTTAGTCTGCCCTGTTCCCATGATGCACTGGGCCAGGGACAGACTGATTTACATATAGCCAGGTTCTGAGCTGGGATGGGGCAGTGAGATAAATAACGGTGATGGATCAAGCCCTGATCTTTGGACTGGGTAAGAGTGGTCTGCTCAATTCAGACACTCTGTTCATCACCACCCCCTTTTCTGAATCGTTTTTGGCCACTATAGGTGTGGCAGGGTATACTCAGACATGAGTCCCTTTCTCACTGCTCCATCAGGATTCAAGCAAGCCGGGCCGAAGACGGCTGAAATGCCAGAAACCGGTCCCCGGTAGCTTGTCTCCTTTCTGGTGAAGAATTGGCTTGGTAGTTTAGTCTGCCCTGTTCCCATGATGCACTGGGCCAGGGACAGACTGATTTGCATATAGCCAG
Source organism: Lissotriton vulgaris (assembly GCF_964263255.1). Classification (NCBI taxonomy): domain Eukaryota; kingdom Metazoa; phylum Chordata; class Amphibia; order Caudata; family Salamandridae; genus Lissotriton; species Lissotriton vulgaris. Next base: position 1,079,806,827 of record NC_141691.1, on the reverse strand, counting down.
GTTCTGAGCTGGGATGGGGCAGTGAGATAAATAACGGTGATGGATCAAGCCCTGATCTTTGGACTGGGTAAGAGTGGTCTGCTCAATTCAGACACTCTGTTCATCACCACCCCCTTTTCTGAATCAGACAGGGATATAGAGCAGAAGGAATACGGAGCCTGCACCACAGTTGTAATATTCACGAAGGGACCGGAGACTATTGGCAGTAAGCTCCGCCTGGAGACCAGTGGCGGACCACGCAGCGGAGGGACCTGGAGCAGAAGCAGAGGTAGAGACCAAGTTCTCAGGTTAGGCAGAAGCAGGACACTGGAGGTGGTCCTGTTCCGCGAGGACATCCTGGGGTGCCATCACCCCTCCCCACCTAAGGGACTGTGGAAGGAATAGTGAGGAAAGAATCGCTACCTCATAAACGCACCCCCAGGGGAGAGAAGCACGGTGAGAAGCCGACACATACCCCGTAGTGCAGATTCGCCTCACATCCCGCACTGGCGAGTAACGGCCATCCAGCGACCCGGAGGCTACGGTCGGAACGAAAGAAACACAATTTACAGAACGAGCCTGAGGATACGACAAACACGCAGCGAAGAAGCGAGGCAGACCCTGGAAAGGATATGGCGGGCAGGGGCTCTAAACAGATCTCAACGCAGGCCAAACTAGACAAGTTCGCCTATGACAAGAGCAACCCACCTCAGATGGAACCTCGCAACTCCACGGGGAAAACACAAGACGGGGAAGGGGCAAAAAAGACTACGTTGGAAGATGTAATGCGTGCCCTGGCGCAGGCTTTTCCGGCGTGTCTTCGAGTGGTGGCGGATGACAAGGTCTGATTCTTTGAAACGCCGGAGATGGCCCAGGACTGGTTGGAGGGTTGGAGACCCACAGGACAACCCCGCCACACAAATAGGCATGACCGAAGCCACCGAGACAATAGTCGAGCGGGATCACAATCCTCCGGAAGATGGGGAATGAATAGGTCGCCAACGCTGGAAAGCCAGGGAGCAGAAGGAGGAGTTGAATCATGATTTCGCGGTGTCAGCAACAATGCTGTCAACTAAAAGACTCTGCTAAATGGGCACGCTTGGACACTGGCCTGGGGAGCTCGGAGGAGGGCAGGGATGTCGCCTGCTCCGGAGGATACTCCACCCCAGCGCGCAAGTACACTGTTAAAGGGATGGGCTAAGCACTCTGCTATGTTGGGGAGGCGGGCGGTTGAATGTCCGTTAAGCAGAGTGGCAGGGAGGGGGGAGGTGGGGAGGGTTTGTTTAGAAGTTGTTGAAGTTCCACGAGTAAGGTCTAACTACGTAACATAATACATGGATGGTCTAGGTCAAGCGATGGGCGGGTACACCCCGAGAATGAGATTCGATCTACACTATCAAAGATATAAGACAGGCAATGGAGGACACACAAACACAGGCAACTAGGGAGGGGCTGCTGAACTCACGAGTGGTACCTCTCCGACTCATGTCATGGAATGTGAGAGGGCTGGGGGATAAGATAAAGAGGGGGTTGGTGACAAATGCGGTGAGAAGGCAGGGTCCGGTTTTGGTGCTCCTCCAGGAGACACACCTCACCGGGAGAGCGACAAAGGCCCTTGACAGGAAAGGCTACAAAATGGCGGTACATTCTGAGTTTACCACGGGATCTAGGGGCACGGGTATATTGGTGAAGAAGTCAGCACAATTCATCACACTAAGCACTAAGATAGACGCACAGGGCTGCTTCGCAGCACTCCAGGGACAGTGGGAGGGGAGACTCTTGAATGTGGTATCAGTATATGTTCCCCCGGCGCTACACTCGGTCACACTTCCAGCGTTAGGTGAATTTCTATTGGACCTACCCGAGGGAGACATCATAATCGGAGGGGACTTTAACGCAGCAGTAGATTCCCTTATAGATAGGTTCCCGGTGGTGCCCCAAACGGGGGGTCCCTCACATATTCAGAGATTCTTGACTGCAATGGGACTAATTGACATATGGCGATACTCGCACCCTGCCGCGAGGCAGTACACCTACAACTCTACGGTATACAATAGCCTGTCACAAATTTATTACTTCTTAGCGCTAGGTGATGGACTACAGCATGTAGATACTATTGATATACACCCTAGAGGGATATCAGATCACTCACCGGTCACACTCACATTATCCACGCAGGAGAAAACACGTAGGAGAGTATACCCAATACATGCATCATATCTCAAGGTTCCCAAGATACGCAAGACGCTTAAAACAACGAAATCACACTACTTTGCAACTTTGCAGAAAACACCGAGTCAGTACAGTCATCCGCTCTCCTGTGGGAGGCGTACAAGACGGTGTTAAGAGGTCAGGCTATAACCTCCATAGCGGGTCATAAGAGAGAGCGACAGCGTGAACTGTCCGAGTTAGAGCTGCCACTACATACCGCCACTGTGGCGCATGAGGCGGCCCCTACACCGGGTACGTCCCAGGCCCTGCTCCTAAAACAACAGCTACTTAGGGAACACGTGAAGCAGCAGGCGGTGTCCCAGATAACAGACACGACCCACAGAATTTACGACATAGGGAACAAGGCGGGAAAAATGTTGGCCTGGCTAGACAAGAGGGGAGGTAGCGCCAGGGGAATACAGCGCATTTGTGACAAACAAGGGACGGTACATACGAGCCCCGAAGAGATAGTGGAGACCCTAGCTGAGTATTTTGAGGGGTATACACACCAGAAATTGTAGTGTCGGCGGAGTTGGCACGCATAGCGCTGGGACACGTTCCTCTTCAGACACTCACGCCGGAAGCGGCAACGGAACTAGAGGCGGACATCACAGTGGATGAAATCCAAAGGACGATCCATGATATTAAGCCGGGAAAGGCGTCAGGACCGAATGGTATACCGATAGAGTGGTATCAGGCCGCAGCAGAAAGACTTAGTGGTCCCCTATTGGCTATGTATACAGATAGTCTGGAAAGGGCCAAACTTCCATTTGATCAACGGATGGCGACCATCGTTGCAATCCCCAAACCTGGGAAAGAGCCGGAAGAGTGTACGTCGTATCGCCCCATCTCCCTTCTCAATGCTGAGGTTAAAATCTTAGCTAAACTACTTGCTACCCGACTAATGGCCTATCTACCACAACTCATACACCCAGATCAGTCAGGCTTTATGCCACATAGGAACACCGCCCTCAACCTACAAAGGGTACACAGCGTGCTTGCTAGAGCGGACATATTATCAGAAAAAGCGGTCATACTGGCGCTTGACGCTAAGATGGCATTCGACATGGAGGAGTGGCAGTACCTATTCGAAGTTCTGGTGCATATGGGTATTGGCCCTAAATTCGTGGCCTGGGTCCGTCTATTATACACTGAACCTGTAGCACAGGTGGTAGCAAATGGCCATATTTCTCGAACATTCAGGCTAGGGCGAGGAACCCGTCAAGGCTGCCCCCTGTCGCCATTGCTTTTTGCGATCACACCGGAACCATTGGCGACCCAGATACGCTCCACCCCACTACTGAAGGGGATCACCTGGACGGAGGGATGGGAAGACCGCCTGTCGCTGTACGCGGATGACATGCTGGTGTACCTGACAGATCCGGAGCGGAGTATACCGGCGCTACTGACGCGGTGCGACGAGCAGGGGAAGATATCAGGGTACACTTTGAACTGGAACAAATCAGAAATGTATGTGTTGCACGGCCCCACCCCCACACTGTGCGAAAACTGTCCTCTTAAAGTGGCGGGATCCTCTTTCCGATACCTAGGTATACATGTCAGGAACGATCCGGCTGAGTTCTTTCAGAAGAACCTAATACCGCCGTTTGATCGCCTGAAACAGGACGTTAAATTCTGGGTGGCGCTGCCGCTGACAATGCTAGGCAGAGCGGCACTTTATGAGATGATGTCCTTGCCCCGTTTCTTGAATATTCTAGAAAATACACCATACCCGATCGACACAAGATACTTTGGGAGGGTGTCAGCATTGCTGGCCTGCCTCATGTGGAACAACCGCCCGGCACGAATAGCGCAGGTCAAATTGCACAAGGGGTTGTATGATGGAGGGATTGCGTTGCCAAATCTGCAACTCTATTACTGGGCTGCCCAACTAAAACCCATTAACCAATGGCTACATGTGCCTCAGGAAGACCCTGCCTACAGGGCAGACAGAGAGCAACTAGGAACCAATAATATACTGACACCTCTCTATGACCAAAGAAAAGTGCGCTCACTCATGGGGCCCACAAAGCTTACTGCATCGTTATGGCATACGGCACAAGCAAAACTGGGATGGAAGGGGAAACTCACAAACTTACCCCGCTGTGGGACACAAGGGCCCTAGGAAACCTGAGGCATAGTAAGGGTTCACGTTATGGGACAACATTGGTCTGTCCACAGTGGGAGATCTGTGGGACAAAGACACGGTGATCCCCTTCGATCAGCTGCGGCAGCAGTACGAGCTAGGGCCCACGGAACAGTTTAGATATATACAGGTATGACACGCTCTGCTGTCAGCCATTCCTAGTGGCACGAAAGTCCCGGAGGCATCCCCCCAGGAAGACCGCCTCCTCACGGACTATATGCAGGAACGGGCGACGTCACTCACGTATCGCAAACTGATAAATAACCTAGCAGATCCCACGACAAAACTAAAAGCCAAATGGGTGAAGGATGTAGGGGAACTAGACGAGTCTGAATGGAACGAGGCGCTAGCATCGCCTAAGGAGGGGGGCATATCGGCGAAGTTTCGACTTGTACAGCTTAAAATCCTACATAGGGTGTACTACACAAGGAAGATGCTCCACACGATACAGAAGATACAGCATCCATATTGTCTTCGGGGATGCGGTGAAGAGGGGACATTGTTTCACACTATATGGGAATGCCCTCACATTCAGGAGTTCTGGAGGCAAATCATGCGTACTATATCGCAAACACTAGGGATGTCCCTAATTCCCGACCCACAGAAATGCCTGCTCAACATATGGGGGCCCAACGATCTCTCCAGACATGGACAACAACGGTCCACAATAGGTATGGTGATCGCTAAACGTGACATAGCACAGAAATGGGGAGTGGCAAATACCCCGACACTAACACAGTGGAGCACAAACATGGACAGGGTCATGATAATAGAACGGACGGTATACACTGCTAGAGCATGCCCACGCAAGTGGAACAAGATATGGACCCCATGGAATGTATTTAGGGAGGATATATGTGAACCACTGGAAGAGGAAGACACATTGACATCAGACGAAGAGGGTGAAGATGACTAGAGAGAGAGATGGGGGAGGGTGAAGTAAGGACCTAAACACATGCCTAGACACATAAGTGGGAAGGGGAGGAAGATGGGAGGACTACTCTGTGCCACTTGATTGTCGTGGGGAATTACCCTACAATGGAAGAGAACAGAAACAACAAATTAAATGGTCTTGGATCTGCATACATAAAACAGACATATGGCATTTAGCGCTGGATTTGAGGTGACACACCCGTTTCACGAAGAATTGATGACCGAATGTGGTAACTTCATGTTCATACTGTTTATTGTTATAAAATATAAAATTAGACCTGCACGAATTTGCAATCTGATAGTGAACCACCTGCACACGCGAAAGTATGACGACGACGACGCACCTCCGGGTTGGCGGCTAATGGGCTGTGTAATTATTAACATAAAACGTACAAGAGGTATGATTGCGGCCGGCCCCAGAGGTTGTAGCCAGAAGCTGTGTATTGTGTGCAAATGTACAATAAAGGTATTAAAAAAAAATACAAAAAAAATAAAAAAGTGCAATTGAAATCTCCATCTATGAGGACTGGGTCTTTCCCCTGGTTTTTAGTCAAAAAAGAGTCTAGAATGGCAACCATTTCAGAAGCTTTACCCCCCCCCCCCCTGATTTCCTCTGGAATACACATTGATTAGTAGCATGCCAGTGAGACATCCCTTGAACATCTTTATAATAAGGATATCCCTTGATTAAATATGGATCTCCTTCAGCCTGAGTTGGAGGGACTGTCTTACCCATATGGTCAGTCCTCCTTTGGGCCGACCACGCTGTCCCTGCTCAGCAGATTTAGAGAAATTTAAATAACCTTTGCGAAAAACTTTCTCAGTAGCCCAGGTCTCCTGCATAAAAACAATGTCTTGTGTTTCAATAAATGCAGACCATTCGGTAGAGCCCGTTTTACTCACTAGGCCCCCTATGTTCCAGGAGTTAAGTTTAACGTAAGGGTCCACTCTTATTATAGAGTTTGGACCACACCCTGATAAATGAATGTTTCCAACATTGTTTTGACCAAGCTCCACTGAGTCACCAGGGTTGAGCAAAGATCTCGTAAAACCCTGAACAGGCAAATGGCTATGAATGATAGATGTATCGAGAGTACCCAGAGGGGAAGCAACTGCTGGTGTTGAGACTTCCACTACCCCACCTTTTCCCGACTCGGATTCGGTGTGGGAAATATGCTGTGGTAGAGGTGAATGATTTAGTCAGTCAATTTCCTCTAAACTAGAAAAAGGGTCAAATCTATTGCATACGGGCACATTATAGTCAAAGTGGTTCTGGGCCTGCTGACCACTCAGTTGGCTGCCCGATTTGGAAATGGGTGCAAACGAATTACGGTAGAAAAACCCGAGTGGCATGATAGATATACCATCTCTAGTCAAGTGCCTAGCCCTTGCCCTCTCTAGGATCGTTCTCACTAGGTTCGTGGACCCAAAATTAAGAACCACACAATCACCACTGCATCCTTTGGGTGACAACCCAACCCACGGGGTTCTACGTATCATTTTAAAGTCTTGAAAGAGGTGCATGCCTAAACCAGTTCTGTTGTGTAGTAAGTGAAGAGCCTTGTTTTTGCGGGAGGACCAGTGTTCCACAGCGTTTGTTAGTACGAATTACTGTGTACGGTGTGGATTTGGGTAGTAACTTTAAGGATTCCCTCCTAAGTGGCAATCCCACCCCCTTTGTTGACTGGATCACAACCCTCTGTGTGCTCTGTCATGCTCCCTGCCCTCTCTGCTATAATTTGAAAATTTGTGGAAATGGCTGTAGGTGGACACATGTTTTGGTAGTGCTAGCTCCATCTACTGAATGGGCTGCAGGGTTTGGGACGCACTGCAGCTGGTTTTATCTCATTGGGAACGTTGCCACCCTCAAATCCGGGTAAGTGGTTGGGGTGAGAAGTGTTTTGCTCAATTAACTTAAGCCTTGCATCTATATCTGAAAGCTTATTTAATACGGGCTCAAGCAAGATCGCTAACCTCTCCTCCAATTTACCAAGGATATGAACCACTTGATCATCCACTGTTGGGATAAGAGGGGCCTGGGGATTTTCGCCCTGTAGTTGGCAATGGGATCTTATTTTTCATTGGCCTTGACGACCCCCTCGTTTTGGCTATTTTATTAGCTTGGGAAGTCGCTGTTGGTAAAGTGGCCGCTTTCCTCTTTTTACTTGGAATAGCACGAACCCTTTCCTTAGCCTGCACCTGCAATTTCTTACGGGTGCAGACCTGTCTAGGGGGAGAAGGGGTGGAGGGATGGGGATTAGGATCATTGTGAACTGCCACTTCAACAACAATCGGTAATGACCTTTCATCATCGAGCATACAACTGTTGAGGGTTGAATCAATTGGTAATAGGGGATTGGAAGGGGGATCTGCTATAAGGGCAAAACAAGGTTCCATGGATAATATCCTTTGTGTAAGCTGAATTTCATGGTTTAAGACAGACTCAGCCCGTAGTAGAAATGCATCCAGAGTACCTACAACCCCTGGACCCCCTGCCCCCTTGCGAGTACCCCTACTCATGGTGGAATGAGCAACCCAATTGAAATGCAATTATAAACTAGTTTGTCCACTTATTACCACAATAGCCAACATAGCTACATAGCAATTAGACTAACCAGGTCCAAATGTGTCCAGTACAGCGCTGAAAAGGGGGGTGGCCCAGCCCAGCCCCTGCCTGCTACGGATGGCCACAGCCTGTTCCGCCCTTGCTCCGGGCTTAGCCCGGTGCCGCCCGCGCGCGTCCCGCGGCGCGGGAGCTCTGCAGGTTTTTATGGATTTTAAGTGCCTGCCGGCACTTGTAGATGACACTGTTAGCAGGCGCCAGTGGAGGATGCTTGGAAGTGTGGTCTTTGCGGGTCACAGCACCCGTGGCAGCCCAGCAGCCCGTCAGCGAGAAAGTAGCGAGCCTCCCAGGTCAGATCAGTCACCCAGCGCAGGGACTCTGCAGCGCTGATAGGGCCCGCTGATAGGCAGAGTTCCAAATCAAATAAACAAACGTCCCAGAGGGTTTCCATTTTATCTGTTTACAGACCTGGCGCACGGAGCTCTTACATATAAATGGGTACAAATCAGCAGCGTAGAATTGAAGAGTTTGAGCTAGCGACTCTTAATGGTTATGCCCTACGATGGTCACAGGTTGTTCCTGAGGGCTCCTAAAACAACTAATAAATAGCAAAAGGGAAACCTTTGAGACTTGCCTAGATGAAACATCTAACCCAAATGCTATTATCAAGGCCTTCCTGATGATTACCAAGGGGGCAAAGGAGAGCCTCTTTGTCACCTGGAAAAAACGGACAACCGAGAAATGGATGATTCGATCCACTGTGAAGGCCCACAAGAGTTTAAAGGAAGCACTACACGAAACTCCTGGAAGTAAAACTGAGGTTCATATAGAACAGATTATGAACGGGTGGTGAAACAAAGCAAATTGTGGTTGAGGGAGAAAGCCTGGGAAACTTTACGTGAGGAAAATATTAATAACCCATTAATAAAATAATGCATTCTGGAGGGCAATGAATTCTGCACCACTGAGAGCAGATGAAGACCCCAGGATTGATGTTGCGATACAGAAAGAAGATTGTATAAAGCATCTCTATGGTATCTACTCATTCCCAATGCCACATCAGAACTAGAGGAGGAATATAATCACAACAAAATGTAAGCCTCTCTTCAGACCTCCACTATTACTCTGGTTAGCTTGGAGGAAGTTAACAGAGCAATAAATGCAAGTAAAGGAGTCAAAGCTCCCAGCCATGACACTATTCCAGTGAACTTGCATAAGGCCAATCCTGCTGTATGAGGGTGTAGGAGAGTAGGGTCTGCTATCCTATGGTCACCCCAATGTTTGCTTTTTGCTTCACTGGTTTTCGACTTAATGTGGCTGTGGACCTGCTAATCAGACCCACAGCCTGCTGTTCTCTCTCTAAATTCACATACATGTACTATAGGTACATCACCAATTTGGTACTGGACACCTTATAAGCCCCTGTACAATGCACTATAGGTGCTCAGGGCATAGGTGCATCCAAGGCCTACCAGGGGCTGCAGCATATCTTTTGCCACCCCTGGCTGGCATTTAAATCGACACAACTGGCTGATCACTCAGCTGGGGCAAGGCGGTGTAATCACCCCTTACTTAGATATAGTATACCTATATCTAAACCTATATCTGGACACATATATACCTATCAGTCATTCCTATGGCAGGCCTTAACAATCCTGGAGGCAGAGTGCTTGGTTTTATGTGAGATGGTGCTCTAGCATGAGCTGAGCCTGTCTGCAGCTGTCGGGACCAACTCCCTTAGCTGTTCCGGGATATTGCCATACTATATACTCTTAAGTGCATTATAATCCTCGCGGTTACTTGCTAACTTTGGTTTGGCTTTATCAAAACATGTTGTGTAAGGTGTCATACGCTTTGGAATACTACCCCCTCGCCAGTCCTGGCGACGGGGGTAGCATTCCACCCTTCTAGAGGGAGAAGACATGTTACTTTGCTAAAACGCGGTTAATCCTAACCAGAGCCTCAGCATCACAAAATGGATGCTGCTGCCACAGACACAAGTCTGACCTCCTACTGCTGACCGAACCTTGGCAGGGGAGGCTTGGACAAAAGGTTTCCTGTCGCAGGGAGGTGCTACACCTCCCCAGACAGGAGATAGTGGATTGGGGCAGGGTGGGCTGAATGAAACTAGACACTGCCTGGGGCACACAAGGTGTTCCATGCAAAATCCAGTCAAACCGGTTCTGGGGCACTCCAGCCCCAGTCCTGGCGCGAAACTGGACAAAGGGAAAGGGGTGTGACCACCCCCTTCCTGGGTCCCACCCATAGGAGGGACCTAGCAGGTGATCCAGCCCCCAGATTTGGAATAAAGGTGGGAGCAGTGCCAATGCACATCAGATTATCCTGACTGAAACTTATGAAACGAAACTCTGGACCCTTCGACATCCCACTCGACATTGAAGACTGAAGAATCTCCCTTGTGGTTAAGGAGTGACCCCCCTGTGCAAACAGGAACCATCCAGCGCCTCACCGTTTGCTTTGTTGCAGTTCCCGCCGGAACTCGAGCAACAGAGATCAACAAGACCCAGCTTTCCTGCGTTCCAACAGCCCGATCCATAGTCTCAGCGAATCTGAGACCCGTGGAGGCGACCTGAAGCGTGGGGCCTGCCATCTTGGAAAAACTACGAAGTGCTGACCGTGCAGCTCCCGAGGCCTCCTCGAAGCTGTGCATTGGGGTTTGAGAAGCCCCAGCCCGGAGCAGCTTTTGCACCAAAGCTCACCCCTCCACACTCACCGAGTGCTGCGTGGGGCCCTTTTGCATTTTCCTGCTCGACGCGTTGGTCCAGTCACTTGCCCTTTGGCTAGCGGCCCCAGTACCGACGAACCTTTGAATTTACACTGGTAGTCTGGTTGCTCCAGACTGGCCCTCGCTCCCCTGAAAAGGAGCAACCTCTCTGACCTTGCTGGTCCGAGTAAGAAGCGATCTTTGAATCCTGCGTGGGTTGCACTTGCCAAGGCTTGTTAACTCTGATCCGGAAGCCGACACCGCCGACAGCTCGTGATCCACTCCTGGACATCCTCGGTGCCCCAGAGTCCACGTGGCAGCAGAGACAAGCTTCTCGACAGCCACCTGATTGCGCCCGACATCGCCTGGTTCCTTCCTGGTTCCTTCCTGGTCACTGGCTAGTGGCCCAGACTCTGTCCCTCTACTTTCAGGTACTCTACATCTTCGATCCACCCTTGGATCACACTGGACTCTTCTCTCCTGGCCGCCTGCAGCATCTTCGTCTCCAGGCTCCATAGATCTACACGACGAAACCCGAAACACTTTGGCACCTATGCACCCGCTTCCTGTGGGTGAGGTAACTCATGAACGCCGGTGCTCCTGTAGTGGTTTACACCTCTAGTGTCTAAGTCTAAAGTTTTGTATTTCTAGTCCAGTCAGAAGACTCCTAAAACTGTAACTCGATAACTTTTATGCACCTTTGACTTTGCATTGGTGCCTGCGTGTGCTTTTAGCGCTGCACCCGAGTCCCGCGGGCCTCTCCCGACTTCATCACTGCTAGTCCAGAGTAGTCCCAGCAATTCCCACTGATCGAATAGTGATACTTATACCACTTTTTTGATAGATGGTTTGAGTGGCCACCGGCCTCATCCATGAATGTGCAACTTTTATATGTTAAATTGTGCTTTTGTTTAAACGCTTGTGCTTCTATACTCAAAGAGTACAGGGGATTATTCTGAGAATAAGTACATATATTTTTATAATATATAAAATGTGTGGTGTCCTTTCATTTGATATTACAGCATTGCATATGGTAAAACAGCTGGCTTCACATGCCCTCTTGAGTTTAGCCTAAGACTGCTTAGTCCATGCTACCCCTAGGATAGCTTGTCTATAAGGTTGACTTTACAACCACCACCATAAGGGATTGTTTGGACTGATACAAGGTGCCCCCAGAACTGTGGACATCATACATCAGGCCAACTTCTCACAGCCTCAAAAACGAAATTGTGTTTTTTGTAATAAATAAACAATTATAAAGCATTTTTCTTAGGTACATTGTATTAGATATTAACAGGCAAACACTTCATCTGAAGTAAATTTTTGCTCAACTAAAACGCACATTATAGAATATGCATTGAAAGGCCTCAGTTTTAAATAGACAGTCACTGTGCTTCCATTTCAAACACTAAAAAAAGCTTAGCAGCACCTGTTGTTTTGATTGTAGCCCACGGAGAGACAGGAATGTTCACTCAGCCAGGATTTTGTCAGTTAAAACATGGGGTGAAACCCTGCATTTCAGACTGCTGTTTTTTAAAAAGTTACAAAAATCAGGTTCATTATTTTAGATCCCAGGAAAACATTTAAGGGTAGGGATTTCCTTTCTTAAAGTCTTTTACATAAGCACATTCTTGGTTCTGATGTTAAATAATAATTGTCCTTTTAAAAAAGTGGCGCAAAACATTTGTCATATTTCAAGTTCGGCTTCTGTGCTTAGGCTTGTGAATGAATGCGTCTAAATATGATAGGCAAGAGATGCAGCTTGCTTTTTCTATGTGGAATTAGCAAAATGATTGGTTTTATAAAAAAAAATATATTAATTACGAAAAATTATTTAAAAAATAGGTGCTTTTAAATTCGTTTTTCATGTTTATAAAGCTTAATACTCATACTGTGACCTCCTAGCATTAAAATTTAATTTAAGTTGTGTTGTACAGCATAATGAGGACTTTTGCATATGAAATATCACTCTGCGCAGGCGTAATAAACTTTTTTTTTTAAAGGGTAATTATACAATATTTCAAAATTTTCATTTCTGGGTTATCTAAAGAACATTCTGATAATGAATATTATGCAAAAAAAAATATAGGATATTCAATTTTAAGTGCCCCGAATATCAAAGTCGAAATTGGGTAAAAAGCACTATTTCAACAGCATTTTTTTTTCATTTAGAGTAGCTTTTAAAGTGCCTTAGGCTTCAGTAAATGCATACATTTAGGTATAAAACAAATAGCTGACACCTTTATATTGCTGCAAAGGTATACTGCACACTGCTTATAATTGAAAATATGTATTAAAAAAAACCAGCATAAGTTATTAAACTGACAAACAGGGGAATGGGTCAGCTTTCCGTTTTCAGGGTGATTTTGAATAGGGAAAGCGGCATGGAAAATTTGCACACAGAATAGGACAGCTGGGAAGAGTTAAATGTCAGTTCTATATTTAGAAGCATGGCATGGCTCCCAGAGCACTATTCCTTTGACATTTTGGTTTGGGGATTCATATTTATTTTACCTCCTCAAACGTGCAATGTGCCTCCTATAACTTTGTTTATGGCCAGTTGCTACACACAGGGGTTGATAGTGTTGACAGAAGTGAAACCTGTTTCAGGTTTCCTACTATCAAAATGGGGGAAGGAGACTAGCTCCTCTGCAAATTAAGGCTAGGTAATATGTATGTTGCTCTCTCCTTTCTCATTTTTTTAGCCTGTCTAAACTGTCTGTGAAATAGCAATGAGACATTTAATTGGCTATTCAGCAATACTGTTTTAAACATTGTTAGCATTAATAAAATGAATAAATATATGTTTTATTACTGCCCATCCTGTTTGATGAAATTATGACAGGATCAGTAGTCTAGATTGCTGTTCCCTTATTTTGACCTTTAAGGGGAATTAGATGTGGGTAGTTGTGTTCTAAAAGTCTTAGGTGATTACACCATTATTGTAGTTTTGCAAGGGCATTGATAGTTTTTTTATTAGCTAGTCTGTGTAAATAAACTGATAGTCCTTATTAGAGCTGATGTTGCATAGTTTGGATCATGAAAAGTAGAACGCAGGGAAGATGCCCATGTGATCCTTAGCAAGAAAATGTTTTGAAGAAAAAGTTGTTTTATAGATAAGAACCTGTTAAATTAGCAGTTTTAGATTTTCCTGCTGCTCCTATAACATGAGAGCATGGTTCTAAGCGTACAATGTAGATATGTAAGTGCTTTTATTAAGAAGAATCATTTTAGAAGTGTCTGCAGTCCTGTACAAGTAATGTAAAGTTTATGAGCAAAAGTGTAGAACATCTCCTTTTTTTTAGGGTTTTCAGATTAGTACACAGGAATACACCAATGTAAGGATTTAGAGTATGTCTGTGTTGTTTTTCTCTTTTCCTCTGAGTTTAGTAAATTAACACACACTTCCTTGGCTGCTTAGGATTGGGTGATGTATTAATCTTGTTAGTTCATCAAAGAGTTCCTTTTATACTTGCCAATAGGTCCAGGCTGTTTTTTTTTTTACTCTCTCATAGATAAGATGAAAGTTGTTTTTGGGTGCCTTGCTAATATATGGGGCGTCCCATGGAATTATTCTGTTGATAGACTGTTTCTGTGCCTTGTCTAAAGACCTTTTGTTCTGTCTACCAATAGATATTTGCTGCTTTACAACCATTGCCAGAGAGGCCCGGACATCAGATTCAGCCTGGGGAGTCAGCGTCAGCACCAGTCCAGCTTGAAGCCAAAGTGAAGGTAACCAGCACAGGCATTGCTGGCAACTAGGACCTCAGTGAAGGCTGAAGCCCTGTGATCAAATGTGTACCCCTGCCACTGTCTTGGGCGAAAGACGGAGTCACAAATCAGAAAGGAGAAATTGTATTTGATGCCCAGCTGAGAGTCACAGACCGACCAGAATGGCGAGGAGGCTTTGCTTGAGGTGACCCCTTTTGAAACAAGGGTTGCTTCAGAGATCCTAGCATCGGGCCTCTGAATTCTGGTCTTAAAGTGAATGCAAGTTTGCTCCTTTGTTTGTTGGTCAAAAGATACCTGGGTACACTGGATGCAAATGTGTGCCCCCAACGAATGAGCAGTGCGCCAGCAGAGCAATACAGGAGGTAGGGAAGGACTTGAGATTAGGGTACAAGTGCTGTGTCTCTGATGCCTGTTAGATTGAAGTGAAGAAAACTGGTGCACTGCCTGAGACACTGGACAGTATTGATAAGAGCGTTTGCTTGTTGGGTGACTGCCCTATCCTGAAAGAAGAGACTTTTTCCTTGAAACTGGACTAAGATTCTTGAGTTGCGAGTTGTGCAGCTCCACCGTGGAAACAACAAGAGCCTGCCTGAGAGGCTCAAACGGACACAGGGAGAAGACTCCCCTCTGGTTGGTTGTACAGCGGCTTCAGATTTCCCAAGGACGACTTCTTTTTGTCAATAATGTATCCCTTTAGTTGTCCCATTTTTAAGGAGGAGCAGCCCTTTGCAGCTCTTCGTCCTAATTCCTATGACCCTGTATGGTCCTCCTGGTCCCAGATATGATTGATGTTCTAGCCCTCATAAAAGGAAAATGTAACAGTGAATTGGAAAATGTTTTTATTAGATATGTGCTGTTAGCTATTCTGAAATTTAGAATGAATAGTCACTGAAATGCATAGGAGGCCTAAAAATGTTTACTAGATGATTTTAGGATTTGTTTTAGCTTAGGACTAAAAAAAATGATAATTTTGTTTGTAATAGTGGTCATTAATTATGACCCAATGCGCGCGCATCCGAGATGGCCACGTGAGCACAGGGCTCCTGAGACCCTCGCCGCCCTCCGTATAAATCCTGAACGATATCCTGATCACGAAGACGGGTTATTGGAGATGAAGTCCGGCTGATGGAATAGTCGTTTTGAAAAATTGAATCGGACACCGGGAACCGCTACTACGACATCCTTAACTTTCGAGGTCCACCCCAAGGCGAAGCCTGGGGTTCGAGTCGCAAGGATGCCCAGGCAGTAGTTGAACAACAACGGCCTGTTGGGCACAGCCTGCTGCCTGGAGTTCGCTTTCGGTTTTGCTTTCGGTTACTGGCCCAGTCCTGTCTGGAGATCATCTGGTTGCCTGAAATCTAGCTGAACTCTGTGGATTTACTGTGTGCCAACGGTCTCGAGCGTTTGTGCGCTGGCCCACAGCTCCTGGCGCCTGCTTCTGAGGACTCCGGTGGGTCGACAGCGAAGGGCCATTCTCACCAGGTCCCACAGGCCTCTCGGGGGGCACTTTGCCCAACATGGCAAGCAGGCCCGATACTGAGAAGCGGAAAACCAAGACGGCACTCCGGGGGGGAGCAACTCAAACAAACGTTATGGATCGGTATACCCAGCCTAAGGGGTCCCCCGGTGCTGTGAGTAAGACTCTGGAGGAGGTAAGGGAGGACCCGGCTGCGTCGATCGAGTTGACCCTGCAAGATGTCATGGGCGCCATTGCTGGTATCAAGACCTCCATCGGCCAGCAATATGAGGCTCTCGCCCTTAAGCTCGACACCGTAGCCATTGATGTCAATTTGATCAGAGCTGACCTATCGAAAACGAATGAGAAGGTCAAATCCTTAGATCTAAAGACCTCCAGCCTTACGACCGATGTGTCCGACTTACAGACGGAGATCGGCAACTTGCGATCCTCCAATGATTTCATGTCTCGTCGACTTGAGGATTTAGAAAACAGGGCCAGACGTAATAATGTACGTATTATTGGGGTCCCTGAAAAATCATACAATTCGGCTGCAGATCTACTTGTAGAGAACCTCATTTTAAATCATCTCGCCCCCAGAGGCCTAAGTAAATTCTTTGCCGTGGAACGAGCGCACCGGGTACCGGGTGGGAAGCCGAAGCCGGGTGCCCCTCCGAGGCCGATTATTGCCAGGATTTTCAACTTCAGAGACGCTATCCTGCAGGCATCGCGGGTGGGTGGCCCAGTGAAGTTCTAAAACTCAACAGTGAGCTTCTACCCGGACTTTACCCAGTTCGTTCAGAGACAGAGGATGGGGTTTCAGGGGGTGAAGCGACGCTTGGGAGACATGGGCCTGAAATATGCGATGCTGTTTCCAACCAGGCTCCGTGTCGAATATGAGGACCGGACGTTTTTCTTTGACCACCCTGAGAACGTGAGTAACTGGTTGGATACTTTGCTGAAGCGGAGCGATCAGACAGAACACTCGGGTGGAGCAGAGGGTGGCGTGCCAGAGCAAGAATGACAATGTGGTTCCTGATTTCCGAACATTTAACATACCATGCAGCTTGGTCTGATATTTTTCATACTTATGCACATATGGCGCAATACCCGAGGGTGGTGGGGGGAGTGGGACTCTTTCCTCCCCTGGGTTTCTTTTCGTAGACTAGTTAATGTTTTTGAGTTTAACGCAGTGGTGCAGGGTGGGGGTGTTGTAACGGGATTATGTTGGGGGGTGGTAGGGGGTGTTTGGGATTGTTTTATTTCTTCTCAAGGCAACATCGATTCTTCTGTCTGTGCACGGTGTTTGACATGGGGTGGATTCTGCATTTTCTGCTGGGATGGGGTTAGTGGGTTGAAACTGTTGTGCTGGAATGTCAATGGGTTGGGGGATAGGATTAAGCGGGGTGTAGTGTTGTAACTTTTGAGGCGCCTCTCCCCTGATGTTGCATTGTTGCAGGAGACGCACTTGATTGGAAATACTTGTCATGCCATGAACCGGCGAGGATATCGTCTGGCTGTACACTCTAGGTTCACTACTGGCTCTAGGGGCGTGGGCCTCCTTGTTAAGAACTCCCTCCCTTTGGAAATAGACAACGTGACCCTGGATGAGAGGGGGCGCTACGCTGCAATCACAGGGAGGTTGGAGGGGAAGACTGTTTTGCTGGTTTCCGTATATGTCCCGCCTGGTCTACAGACCTCGACTTTTGCAGATCTCGGGAGTATGATACTCGGGCTCCCAGATGGTCTTCTGGTGATGGATGGAGATTTTAATTCAGTTGTCTCCGGGAGAGTAGATCGCTACCCCCCCAGAGACCTCACCAAGTCACAGTCCTGGTTAAGTGGGTTTCTGGAGACTCTGGGTTTGCTAGACTGTTGGAGGTTGATGCATCCTGGACAGACACAATACACCTATCACTCTGGGGCTCACGGCAGTCTCTCCAGGCTTGATTATGTCTTTTGTGCCGGCGGCGCAGGCCTCCTCTGTCAGGGAAATTAGACATCTGGCTCGGGGTATATCAGATCACTCCCCATTGTGGCTTCAGATCGGCACTAGTATGAGTGTCGAGGGACGAGTTGCCCCGATCAATCCCTGGTACCTCTGTGACCCCAACACTCGAGCTGCCTTGATTGAGTCCCTTGATCAATATTTTGCTGAAAACGAGGGGTCCGTGTCCTCCTCTGTCTCATTGTGGGAGGCATTTAAGACGGTCATCCGAGGACAGACATTATTGTTAATTGCAAGCGCTAAGAAACGTAAGAATGAGGAGGTGGTCCGCTTAGAGGCTGAAATAACTGAGCTAGAAAGGAACCTAGAATTGGGTGTGACTCGTAACAAAGTTCATGCCCTCAGCCTCAAACAACTGGACTATAGGGCCCTGGTGACGGATGTCGCAAAAGTCATGAGTAGAGAGCCACAGGGCAGGCTGTATGATGTGGGTGATAAGGCTGGGAAATTGATTGCTTGGCTGGATAAAAGGGAGAGGGCGAGTCGTGTGGTTCCTGTGATTGAGAAATTTGATGGAGTGTGTGTGACTGATCCGGCTGAGATTGTTGAGTGTTTCGCTGAACATTTTTGTAAGGTGTACTCTCCAGTCTCTGATAGACCGGAGAAAAACTCCCATCTGTTGTTGCGTGACATTGCATTGCCTCGCTTGTCGGACCTGGATAGGGACTTAATGGAATGCGGCATTCTCAACTGACGAGATAGCCCTCGCTGTGCGCTCGGGCAAGGCCATGGGCCCTAATGGCCTGCCCATCAAGCTATACAAGCTGCGTCCTGACAAAATGGCACCCTATCTCCGTGATATGCTCTTAGAGTCGCGAGACGTTGGCTCCCTTCCTCGTGATCAGAGTCTTGCTTTCATCGTAGTGATCCACAAGGAGGGGAAACCGCGAGATCGATGTGCGTCGTATAGGCCCATTTCACTCTTAAATGCCGAACCAAAGATTCTAGCAAAGTTGTTGGCGAAACGCTTGATAAAAGTAATTAGTGACTTGATTCATCCGGACCAGTCCGGTTTCATTCCACATCGCAATACAGTGCTTAACCTGAGGCGTTTGAATGGTGTTCTCGCGAGGGCGGCGTCGCTGCGTGAGACGGCCATTTTGGTTTCTCTGGATGCTACAATGACTTTTGATACGGTGGAGTGGCCATACCTTTGGGCTGCTCTTACAAAATTTGGCTTTGGTCCGGGTTTCATTAGCTGGGTGAAACTTTTGTATGAGGAACCGTTGGCACAAGTGGTGGTGAATGGTCGAGTCTCCAAGCCTATTGTGCTCGAGAGGGGTACGCGACAGGGCTGTCCTCGTTCCCCTCTTTTGTTTGCCCTTGCCCTGGAGCCCTTGGCTGCCTGGTTGCGATGGGAGCCCTCTATGAAAGGTATTCAGTGGACCCCGGAGTTTGAGGATCGCATATCGCTCGGCGCTGATGACATTCTGTTGTACCTTACGTCCTCTCGTAAGTCGTTGAATGTATTGTTTGATGTGCTCACATCGTTCGGCAAGAACTCCGGTCTTGTGATCAACTGGACCAAGTCCTGTGTCTATGTGCTGTCGGATGGTGCTCCCCCTCTGCCGCGTCGTTGTCCTATTCAGGTGTCGCTATCGGGATTCAAGCACCTGGGGATCTTTATAACCCTAGATCCTGTGGCTCGTTATGAGCGTAACCTGCTCCCCCCCCCTCCAGAGGTTGAAAACTGATGTTGCAGGCTGGCTCAGATTACTGCTTTCACCGCTTGGGCGCACGGCCCTCTTTAAAATGATGTCCTTACCGCGATTTCTATACGCGCTCCAGAATACTTCGATGTTGTTCCGGCGAGTTATTTTCGTGAGGTGGAGAGTTTGCAGAGGCGATTGATTTGGAATGGACGCTTGCGTATTGCCCTCTCCAAGCTTACGCTTCCTTGGTACGACGGGGGTATGGCACTTCCGGATATCAGGCGATATTACTGGGCTGCTCAGTTGGGAGCGATTAATCATGGAATGTATAGACCTGCCTCTAATCCTGCATTCGAGATGGATAAGTACCTGTTACCGGGCGGGGATTACAACAGGGCCCTTTATTCCAAAGCAGTGGGTAGGGAACTCTCGGGACCTACCAAGATAGCAGTACAAGTGTGGTATGATGCGAATACGACAACGGGGTGGGGGGGATCGCCTGACCCGTGCGACTCCGCTTTATGCGTCTGAAAGACTGGGTTCCCTATGGAAGACTAAAGGATTTGAAAAATGGGATATGATTGGCATTAGCAGGGGGAGTGACATATGGGTCAGGGGTAAAATCAAGACCTTCGGGGCACTGAAGGTAGAGTATGAGTTGAGTGATAGAGAATACTTCTGTTATGTCCAGATTACCCATGCGCTGCGTTCGGTTTTTCCTGAGGGCATGGACATTCCCGAATCCTCCCCACTAGAAGATCGAGTGCTTGACGGCCACGTGCCCGACAGCACCATTTCTTTGATAAATAAGAAATTGATTATTAATTGAGCGGATCTGTTGGTGCAGCTTCGAGAGGTCTGGACTAGCGATGGTTTGGAATTGGACGAGGAGGACTGGCAATCGGCGCTATCCTCGCCGAAAGAGGTCGCGATTCCGTCCCGTCTCCGACTTGTTCAAATCACCTACACCGTGTATATGTCACCGGCCCGCGCCTGATACACATGGGTTATTCAGTGGATGGGTTATGTAAACGTGGTTGTGGATTGGTTGGTACCTTCCTCCATATAATTTGGGAGTGCCCGGGAGTGGTGGTGTTTTGGAATCGTGTGCATGCTGTGATGGAAAGAGTCACAGGGGTGGCATTGCTGCCCGAAGCAAGGCGTTGCCTGTTGAATGTCTGGGAACCGAATGACTATGACGTGGCACAGACTCGGTGGGCGACCCTTGGGAATATGATTGCTAAGAGAGACATTGCGCAGTTGTGGGGCTCCCAGCGGGCACCCACGGTCTTGGCCTGGAAGGAGAACATGGACTGGTGTATGTTTAGAGAGAAGACGGTATATGTGGCACGAGGTAGACCCAAGAAATGGAATCAAATTTGGAGCCAGTGGAACTCCTACCGTGGGAACACATGCACGCCTCAGTTCGTGGAGACCCCGGAGGTTCCCCTCTCCCCCTGATCCGACATTCCAAGTATTGTGTAACTGGGGAAACATCATTAACAACGAAGGCATTACTACGCGTAACGTTTACCACGAGGCACTTACCACGTAAACGTCTTTTCAACGCGTATGCCTACAACGATCGACTTTACCACGAAAAAAAAAAACCTGTAGTATTAAAAAGGGGGTTGGGGGGGTCTCCCCCCCCCCATAAAAAAACGATCCCGCCGTGCCGAAGAAATCAGCGTCGTAAGAGAGGAAGCGGAATAAACTTCCGCTTCCTCTTTACGACGTAAGAGCGACGTGGTAAAGATGATGAGGGGAAAAAGAATTCCGTGATAACGCATGCGTGGAAAAGGCATGCGTTGCAACGGAATTCGTGGTAACGACATATAACCGTGTAACTGTTATGATCACTGCTATTGTTTCCTCACTGGCCTCCCCCCCCTATGTCAACGAAGTCTGTGTTAAATTGCTCTGCGGTCTCCTTCTTTCCTGAACACTTGTAGAAAGTAATGTTTTATTGCCTTGTGTGTAAGTTCTTTTTTAATAAAATAAAAATTATACAAAAAAAAACAATTATGACCCAATGCTCCGTTCTCTTTGTATTCCTGGTTATAGCTTATATATACCCGCTTAATGAAATGCTTAGAATAGAAAATGCCCACCTAGCAATGAATTAGGAAATTGATAAAATTATGAAAATTAATGTGTAAATATTTTCTATGTTCCTACTGGATCATAGGAATGTCTTCAGCTAATGCTAAAACAGTCGTCTGTCGTAAATTGACAGCAATGGGTTAGCATTTAGCTGAAGCCATCCTGTATTTAGAAGTTATCTTATCCGCTTGATGAAAGCCATTTTGTATTTCTGGCAGCCATTTTGTTTGCCATGTGCTCGCCATGTGCTCTGTCCTACCTTTCTGTTAACTGCTCTTGAAATCTGCCTAGAGACAAACTATATTCAGCATCTTCCACCTTCGCACATACCCAGAAGGGCCTAGCTAGTAGAATGCACCTGCTTCTCTAGTATAACTGTCAGGCTATTTTTGCTGCTGTATGGAGAAGTAACTGTCCTCCCACTTTGTTGAGCAAGTATTCAATTCAATTCAAAGAATCTTTATTCGGTGATTAAAAAACACCATAAAAGCACACACATATATACATAGTAAAAAAAATTAAACATTTCCAAGATCCTTTGTACAGAGTATTAACAAAGTATAAAATACAAACGATGAGACAGTGTATGACACTTAAAAGGGATAAAATTAGAAACATTTCATTATTCTCCCCTAGTAAGCCTTAAACGGATCGCTACCTTAATAAAATTCATGATACTACACAATGTTAAGGGGTCTGAAGCTTTCTGTAGAAATACTAGTGCCGCCCTAGCGTGAACCAATTTGTTTTTTTTTTTAGAGGTTTACAAGAAATCTGCGCCTGGGCATTGAATAAAAGGGGCAGAGTAAAACAAAGTGAAGGGAGTCCTGCGGAGGCCTGTTGTCGCAGCCGCAGGGCCCCTTCTGTTCAATTGATGTAGCAAATCCTGCTGGTGATGCCAACAGAAATGGGAGAAGGTTCAGTCTGAAACGGCACATCAAAAACCTATCCTGTGCGTTATGCATGAGGTACAAGTATGGCTCCATACCCTCCACGCTCTTCACTAGGTTATGGGCCCTCACTGTCTTTTTACACCCTTCAGCCTCAGCTCTGCATAGGTTTTTCCGCTCTAGAAAAATTTTCCCTACTTGCAACTTGTTCTGGGCTACAATTGTTGCAGGGTTAGTAAAGAGGTTCCCAAAGCCTAGTTCCTCTAGGGTGTTCTTCACATAATGGAGCCAGGGAATGCGCATGCATTTGTCCCTCTCTAAACAATCCAATAAGACTTCTCTACTGAGTGACGCATCAGGATTGACCCAGATTTTTAACCAGGCTACAATGGGCCTCAGTTTTACCAGGTCTTCTATATGTGGCCTCCCTAACTCCCTGTGGGCAATCAATCCAGCAGTACATTGAGGTACCCTCAGAATTGATTTCAAATATTTATTTTCTTCCCGTTGGATTCTTGTGGTATTGACAAAGCCCCATACTTCTGCCCCATAAATTACTTTGGAGCATGATACAGAGCTATACAAGTTCATCACCTGTTCCGGGGACCATCTTCCTAGCCTCCTGCCATAGCTAGCTATTGCCCCGTTAGATGCAATCATTTTACCACAACGCTCCTCCACCAAGGAATCAAACTGTAAGGCGCCATCAAATGTTACACCAAGATAGGGAAACGTTTTAACCTCTTCTACAATGTGACTCCCTATTGTGTAAGTGAATTTGGAGGTAGTTTTTTTCCCCGCCAGGAGCACATAGGATTTACCCAAATTAACATAAAGGTCCAGTGCACCCATGAACTTGATGAATCCATCGATCAAGATTTGTAAGCTCCTGGGTGTACGTGCAATCAGCACTGCGTCATCTGCGTAAAGCAGAACAGGAATATGACGCGGCCCGACCCTTGGGCAATCTGCCTTTAGACCTAACAGAAATTGCTCCAAATTATTAATGTAAAGGGAAAACAAGAAAGGGGCAAGAATGCAGCCTTGTCGGACTCCACTCATACAGGGAAAAGAGTTAGTCAGTCCCCCCTCCCTATTGAAACGGACCTTAGCCGTGGTGTCGCTGTGCAATTCCCTCAATATATTAATTAGGCCACTCTCTATCCCCATACTAAACATCATGCCCCACAATTTCTCCCTATTGACGTGGTCAAATGCCGCTGCCAAATCCATGAAACCCATATAAATGGATTCATCACTAGCCATGGTATATTTGGCAGTCAGCATGTAAAGGTTCAGGCATTGGTCACTAGTGGACCTCCCTGTCCTAAATCCATATTGAGTGTCCGAGAAGATGTTATTTTCTTCGGTCCACTCGGACAGTCTGTTAAGAATTGCCCTTCCCAAGAGTTTTGCTGACACATCAATCAGGGAAATCGGGCGGTAGCACTTGGGGTCGTCCCTGTTGCCCTTCTTAAAAATCGGCACAATTACCGCTTTGGACCAGGACGGAGGCAGGCCACAGGAAATAGCAGTGTTGATGACCCTTGTCATTAGCGGGGCCCAAAGTTCAATGCTACTCAAAAACAGATCTGGGGGAATTCCGTCGGGCCCCGGGGCTTTATTTTTAGTCAGACCCTCTATCCCTGCAGTGATCTCCTTGATGGTGAATTCAACCGGAGGAGCCTGAGTTGGAATAGCCGATAACTCTACAGTAGTGCCAGGCTCATGGTTATACAGACTCCTATAGTGGGTGACCCACTGTTCTGGGAGGATGTTAGCCCCTATCTCCGGGGTGTCTTTTTCCTGGAAAGTTGGATTATTAATAATTTTCCAGAAACCCGCTAGATCCTTTCTTTCCCCTGCTTCTCTTAAATCTGCCCATGCTTCTGCCTGTAAAACAAGTTTCCTCCTCTTAATCTCTTTTTTATAATTTTCTCTGCACGCCTTAACTTTATGGGGGACCCTTGGTTTAGATTTAAGACAGCTTTTCAGCTCCCTCAAAGCTTTGGAGCAATCTTAACGAACCATCGAGGATTCCCGTGGTTCTTTAAGGGCACACTAGTCTTTAGTAGACCGTCGATCAGATTAGCAATCTGATCGAATGCATCCAGTAGCCTCAATCCGTGAACTTCTGTGTCTAAACAGTCATTGATGGCAAGTTTGCCGGCGCCCACCAGGTCCTTATAAAACTTTCCCCCATCAATTTTGGACCACTTTAGTCTCCTGCCTTGATCTGTTGCCCTCTCAGTGATTGTGCGTTGGACTCTATTTCTTGAGCCCACCCTATACAACAACTCCAAGACAAGAGGGTTATGGTCACTGAAACCACTCCATTCAATCCCTGCACTGATTATCTTATTTATCAGAGATGTTGAGACCAGGATATAGTCTATAAAGGATGAGCATCCTCTGCCCTTAAAAGTGGGTGGGAGTGTACCATCCTCCTGCGTCCCCCATCATGTTAATAGTATGCTCAAGATCATACTTGAGCCGGAGCGTACTGAAAGCTAGCCCTGACGGCGTGTGGGAAAAGTGCGGCCCCTTCTCCATGGGGCATTGGGACCAGTCTGTATTTATTTGAACCAGTGCCGGGCACAGATGGCAATTATAGTCTCCCATAACCAACAGTGCATGTGGCTGCCCCTTTTTTTGGCCCGTTGTTTCCTGACCCAACCTATGATCCAATTCAGCGGCAAGAGGGGTATGGGTTCCCGCTGTCTCATTGTTGTAGATATTAAAGGCTACAAATCTAAGCCCCTTCCCGGAGAACCTAACTGCCTGAATCCTATGGGAGTTCCAGTCTAGGCAAGAGCAACTGCCCAACTTAGTCATTTTGCATTCTTACATGAGCCAGGACTGCCCCTTGCATTTATGTTTACTATGTAACCCTAAGCATATATAAAGCCCCAGTTTTCTGTACTCCTCAGACTGCCTCATTCAGTTGCTAAGACTTCTGTGTGACGTAGTCTCACTCATTTGAGGTAAATAAAGATGCTCTTTTATATTTCAGCTTCTGTGCCAATTTCTTCTTTGTTGGTTTAAAAGGACCAAGTATCAGTGGGACCACTAAGAAGGTTATTTGATTTCAGCAGAAGGACAGCAGTTCCCTTTACAGGGTTGCCTAAATATCTACTGAATACTGCACTGAAATAACATGGTGCCAGATTAATTCTATGCCTTCCAAAATATTCCCCTGAATCCAAAAAGCGCTTGAATTGCATTTACAATCAGCTGAAAGATAAACTGAACTCTCAGTAGTCTCTTGTTGTCTTGCTGTTCTTCCCCTCCAATAGCTGAACCTTAAGGAACCCTCCTCAGTGGCATGCTTCAAATACCCTCCTTAATGGCAGATATTTTTTCTGTTGTTTATGGTAAATTGCAGAACAGTGCCTCTTGCTATTATATTGACCAGTGACCATCTTTCCTTTGGATAACAATTGAAGACTGGGATGTTATCGAAATAGTTTTTCTGGCTCTGAAGCAACTTCAACTTATCTGTAGTGGCAGGACATCTTTCACAGCATCAGCGTTTTAACTAATACACATATCAAGTAATCAAATCAATATGGAATGAAAGCAACTGAGAAACTATCCCACTGAAAAAACTAGCCAAGCACATCAAATGCTGGAAAACATCGACAACCACCCCAACCTTTAAAAAATTAGTGTGGAAGACGGTGAAACTACTCTCATTGTTGGAGGACAAGGCCGCACTATCAAAGAGAGCCTATGGATGGATGACTCTAAACACATACATGAAGCCGGGCGCCCAAGCTTATTTTAACCTGGGATTTGACAAAAATATAAAAATTGCCTTTATGAAATATAGATTTGGACTGCTCCCCTGCGCACAGCATCTTCCACCATGGCTACGCAATAAAACAGGCTCTTTGTGCCGATTATGCGGAACAGCTCGGGAAGACCTGCTGCATTTACTATGCTCCTGTAAAGAACTCCTCAAAGAACGAAAGAAATTGCTGAAACAACTTTTTAATTGACAAGGGATTCGAACAATTAGGTAAGCTCTGTTGGCATGCTTCGCACCTAGGGATCCACAATTGAACTGCAGAGAAGTAAAGTTTTTTAGACTGTGCGGAAGCAAAATGCCAGAAATGGAGACATTAAGAACCTAGTCGGAAAAAATACAAGTGAACGTGCAAGGCGGCTCTGAGGACATTTTTAACTTAAGCAGATAAAACTGACAAGTCACTATCCGGCTATATTTGATCAAAACTAGCAAGCTTTCTTAGCATGGTTTTAGATATAAGTAACATGAAGGAATAAGTTTTATGTATGTATATGACAATTTTTAATTGAATATATTTTCTGTACTGCAACGGTTTTAATTAACTATGCAAATAAAATTACTTACTTACATGTACAACTTGATGCATCAACTAAAATGCATTGGGTTGGAGAGCAAACGTAACCCAATTAATGGTCTGCTCCATTTTGGACTTACCTTCAAAAAAGCTTCTTTCTGCTCAAGGTGCTTGTTAATCATGGGGGTTACATGGTCTGTTTCTGAATTGGGACCCAGCTTGTCTGCTCCTCCACACCAGTCTTCGTCCCTCTTGTACTCCTGTTCAAGGCTCTCAAGCACACTGCACACCTACAGAAAGCAAGGGGTGTATTTTGGTGACTGTTTGCTAGGTCAATAGATGTAATGTGTGCCAAGACAGAAAAACAGTGCTCCATTGCAGAATCATGCCATCTACATTACACCAGTTACCTCAAAGTTGCTTCATTATCGGATTCACAATCAGAGAACAATACCTCTTAACAACTGAGTTGTAATAACAGAAGGCCTCCCAGGACATGATTATAAAGTCTATATTTTTTAAAAGCTTTAGTAGATTGATTTTTTATCTTCTCTGACCATACTTTAATATAACATTTGTAATTCTGAAAAACAATATTATACCTTATGTAACAATAGAAAATGCAACACATACAAACCAAAAATTATTAGCATGGAGCGCTCACAGACGACTGAAAAAGCACTTTTAAAATACAGTCACAAATTTGTCACAACTGTGAAATCTGGTTGGGGAAGGGAGAGAGGTTTGCTGCTGACCCAATCGCTGTTTGTTAACCACCACTGCAGATCCTTTGCAGTTCCTTCCGAGATCTGAACCACGTAAGTGAGATTTCCCCGATGCTGTGCCCATTGGAACTTCAAGTCCCAATGCAGAGCCCGCACACGCCACCTGTCGTGTCTTACCAACAGGATGCAGGGAGCCATGAGACCTAACCGCCTCAAGTCAACCTCACCGAAATCCAGGATAGAGGCTGAAATATCGTAATCATAACGTTCCTATCCTGGAATCGCTGCTCGGGAGGATAAGCCTGAAACTACACTGTGTCCAGAACAACTCAGATGAAAGAGAGCGTCTGAGAAGAAGTCAGGTGTGACTTTGACACAGTTATAGAGAACCCCAGCGAATGCAGGATGTCCACCGTAGTCTGAAGGTGATAAATGACTGCCTGGGGAGAGGACGCCTTCATCAGCCAGTCATCTAGGTAGGGGAAGTCTGACACCCCTAACCTGCGCAGATGAGCTGCAACCACCGACATCACCTTGGTGAACATCTGAGGGGCACTGGTAAGACCGAAGGGGAACACGGTAAACTTGAAAGTGCACGTGGCTTACCTTGAACCGCAGGTAACTCCTGTGGCCCAGCAGGAATAGAATATGAAAATAGGCATCCTGCAGTCTCCTGGGTCTAGAGCAGACAAGACCTGTGCCAATGTGAGCATTTTGAATTTCTCCTTTTTGAGGAAGAGATTGACGGTCCGAAGTTCTAAAATTGCCTGAAGCCCCTTGTTGTTCTTCGGAATCAGATAGTTGCAGGAATAACAGCCACTGCCTACTTCTGAAGCTGGGACCCTTTCTATAACTCCTTTGGCCAAAAGAGCTGCAACTTCCTCTTGGAGCAACTTTAACTGATCCGCCGCCTCCTATTCCGCTTGAGTTTGCGGAATAGGAGGCAAAAAGAAAGGAAAGGAAGAGAATAGCCCTCCAGAACAATCTGCCAGACCCACTTGTCTGTTGTTATAGATCTCCAGCGGGGGAGATGATGATTAATTCTCCCACCCACTGGAGTAGTGTGGTCCTGCAGAATCAGCCTAGGAGTGCTTGTAGGCTGTAGCTGCTGTGGGCAGTGTGGTAAACGACTTCTGGCCTCCATTCTGAGGATGGAATGCAGCGCATCCACGTCCACGCATGGCTTGAGTAGTCTGAGCAGGGCGGTGGCTAGGATAGGGCTGATGAGGATGGAAACCCCTTCCGTTGACATGAAAGGGGCGAAAGGAAGACTGAGCACGAGGAGTGGAGGAGAGACCTAAGGATCTGCCCGTAGCTCGAGAGTCCTTGAACCTGACAAGGGCCTAGTCTGCCTTTTACCCAAAAAGACAGGTTTCATCAAAGGGCATGTCCATCAAATTGGCTTGGACATCCCCCAAGAAGCCAGTTGCACAAAGCCAGGCATGGCGCTTCTAGGCCACTGTCGTTGAAATCGACCTACCCAGCGAATCGGTTGTATCCAAACCACACCGTATGGCGAATTTTGCTGCATCTCTTCCGTCCTTGACAGCTTGGAAAAGCGCAGCCTGGGCCTCCTCCGGGACTTGTGGGTGCACCTGCGCAACCATCTCCCAAAGAGAGTGGGAGAAACGGCCCAATAAGCATGCGGTATTCACCGACCCAAATGCCAGACTGGAGTAAGAAAACAACTTCTTCTCAAATGAGTCCAGTCTCTTGGATTCCCTATCCAGAGGGGTGGAAGGGAATGTGCACTGGGAAGTAGAGGCTTGCACCATCAAACTTTCTGGGGTGGGGTGTTGGCTGAGGAACTTTGGGTTGCCTAGAGCTGGGTGATGGCAGCGTGCAATCGTCCTATTCACAGGAGCCCCTGTGCTAGGCTTGGACCATGTTCCTAGAAGGACATCCTTAAGTGCCTCATTAAAGGGAAATAGGGGTTCAGAGGTGGAAGCCCCAGGTTGAAGCACTTCGGTCCGGAGATTAGTCCTGACCTGCACTGAGGGCAGCTCCAATCCAAGGACCTCAGCTGCCCTCTTAACCACCATGGCATTGGACACCCCCTCCTCCGTAGCCACTGTAGGCAGAGAGAGCATGCCAGTGTCTGGTTAAGTATCCAGACCACTGGTTTCCCAAAGTTCCCCCTACCAGTCCATAGTCTCCTCAGCGACATCCTGCTTCTCTAGTAGGTCCCCAGACTCCTCCCATTTGCCTCCTGAGCCCAGCATGTCCACAAACTGGTCCGGCCACAACATAGAACCCCTGGGTTCTGTCGACGTGGGAATCAGCATCAATCAACATAATTCTGGCTTTATGTCGCCTGGGATGAGGAAGGGGCTTGCGCCGCCAACGGGCACTGGCGAGGTCGCAGGCACCAACTTCACGTTTTACGCCTGGGGAGGTCGCATTGGCACGACCGGCGTCGACCCGGATTGGATCCCTGAGGCCCCACTGGCGCCATTGCCAAAGCCGACGGCGTTGAACTCAACGGGTCACATCCGACCCTGCGGGGCCCGAGGGCTCACCAATGGGATTGTTCCACTCAAATACGCAGGCATTGGCCTCATACCACTCTTTAATTTGAGCGGGAGTCGCACCAGCTCCCAGAAAAGGTGGGATGCGTAAAGTTGACTAAGGCTCCGGCTCCGCAGAACCATGCCTAGAGCATCGGTGCTCCTTACCTTTCTTGACAACGGACACCAACTGAGGTGAAGACTAAGTCGCTTGGACTTCTTCTTCTGCTTCTTCCCAGAGTGTCCAGATGACCGAGAAAGAGGACTTAGGGATTTGAGAGCGGTCCCGCGACCTCCTCTTCTTCGAACAGCAACTTGACCTCCTCGGAGTCTCGCAGTGTTGACTGCCAGGCAACGAGCAACTTCATCTCTCGCTCCCTCAAGGTCTTCGGGGCCATCGCCCGACAGTCTGAACATGACTTCGAATCGTGGTCGCGTTCAAGACACCACAGACATACGCAGTGGCGATCAGTGACCGACATCATGCGGGAACAAATCCTGCATGGTTTAAAACCTGTGTTTCTACCAGACATCCCTCGCACATGAAGTTGTATTTCCAAAATTTTGAGAAAAAAGCCTGCCAAAAAGAGGCAGATGGGTAGCTCTTCCCGGACCAGCGGTTAACTGGCGCAGAAAGAAAAGAACTGATGTCCGCGCGCCTGGGTGGCGCCTATATAGGCACCACAACGTCATAACCAATGCTACTGACGCCGTCAACGTCACGCGGAGCAGAATGGAGCCACCCTCTGTCACGAGCAAGGGGTATTACTTACCAAAAGTTTCCAGATCCAGCCTGATGCCTGGGAAATTCAAATGTAAGGAATCTGCAGGTAGAAGTCTCTATCAGATCTCAGAATATATACAAAGAATTATAAAGACACATTGTATCTAAAGGTGCTCCAAGAAAATGTGCAGTGAGAAAGCTAATTATATTGTGCAAGTGCTATATACAATGCATATATACAAAGCTAGCGACTGACATGAATGTAAAACGCAATGACAACTCAGAATCAGAGTATGGAGTGAAAGATCCTGATTCAAGTCAGTCCTTCCGCATATTTGTCACTCCAATATACATTATTTTAAAACAGAGCCATCATCAGGTCCAAAAACAAGGTAGCACCAGGAAAGAGAAAATCCATCACTCGAGTTGAGCATATTTAAATAGGCCCTGTTTAAAGATGCATGGTTCAGGCCCCATTGTGATCATTTGTTTGATCCTGGGCTCCTTTTGCTCCTGGTGGCAAGCCCTAGCCACCTGAAACCTATGCAGCAGGCTTCCTTGCCTTTCAAGTGGCACACTTTGAGGGGAGCTGATTCCACTGGCTCACAGTGCCAACTTTTCTCCTTTAATTAGCCTTTTAGTGCTCCTCTCCT
The DNA here is from genome assembly GCF_964263255.1 of Lissotriton vulgaris. NCBI lineage: Eukaryota > Metazoa > Chordata > Amphibia > Caudata > Salamandridae > Lissotriton > Lissotriton vulgaris. The sequence goes on along the minus strand of NC_141691.1, from coordinate 1,079,775,495 downwards.
CCTGCTGGAGCAAGGAAGTCCACATCTTCCCCCAACAGGTCCTTAGTGCAAATAAGGGAGCCAGCCTAACTGGCTCTAGTGAGACCAAATGGTATATCCAATTCAAGTGTCCGTCTCTGCCTTTATAAGAGCTTTTAAGTGGGGCTGGAGGTTCTAGAAACAAGTCACTCCCCGCCAGTCCCAGGGTGCCACATCACCCTTTCACTCAGGTCCTGTCTCACCCTCCTGCACAGCATGCTGGAACAATCCAGGTTGGTGCCTTCATGTGATCTCTGTGCATACCTACTCTGGGGGTCTCAGCTCCACCCATAGCTGACATCACCGACTGGGACTTTCCCTACAAAAGTTCACAAGGGAACCCATCCTGCGATGGCTCCAGATGTCTGGGCTTTCCCAACCCTGGTGCAGTGTGAGAGCTAATTAACAGATTCAGATTTTCTTCCTCAGTCCTTCATCCTCAGGAGCTGAAGTGGGTCCCTTGCTCACTTTGCCACTGTATTCAAGATAGCCTGGCTGATCAGGGTTATGAACCCGAAACCGGTCCCAGGATGCTTGTTTCCGGTCCAGGGAAGACATGGCTTGGCAGTTCGGGCTGGACTGTTCCCATGAGACACAGGGTCAGACTGATATGCATATGGCCATGTCTGAACTGGGGTGGTGGATTGAGCTAAAGAAGGATGATGGATTAAACCCAGATCAGTTGACTGGGGGTGAGGGTTTGATTTGCTCTAACGCTCCGCCCATCATCCCCTTTGGTAGGAGCTGAGTAAAGCACACTTAATTTCTCCTTTTGTGTAGGGAGGCCTTTGTTCCCACTGCTGGAGAGCAGACTAATTAACTTGGCCCAGCAGGGTGACTAAAGGCTTGGATTCAGACCGTAATTTGAACCAGAGAAATAGGACAATTCTGGACGACACTTAAGGTGTAGATATAAGTTCTAGACTTACATATTCAAACTTGGTGCAAATGTTTTTGCCCCAGTTTGATACCTCTCTGGATTTTCTAGGCCAAAGGGAACCACACTTCAAGGTGGATTCTCCCCTATGTGTATAATTACAGGGGCACTGCAGATAAGTCAGTAAACTCTGCTGATCTTACCAATATGTGCCCACTAATATTATAAGCAAAAGACACACAACTGATGGACGGAATGCAGAACAAATCAAAACATTCACCCCCAGTCAAGAGGTCTGGGTTAAATCCATCATTCTTTTGCTCACCATGCCACCCCAGTTTAGACCTGACCATATGCAAATCAGTCTTGACCCTGTGCCTTAGGGAAAAGTCCAGCCCGCACTGCCAGGCGAGGTCCTCCCTGGACCGGAAACAAGCAACCTAGGACTGGTTTCGGGGTTTCTCCCCATATCAGCCAGGGTAGCCCTAAGTGCGCTGCATATGCCCAGACATGGGCCCGGGCTCACTGTGCCACTGGATTCAAGCTATCCTGGCCGATAAGAGAGAGAGAGACAAACAGAGAGAGAGAGGACATTGGCAGGACACGGGACAGAAGAAACATTCTTTACTTGCTGCCCCATCACTATAGTTCCTCGATAATTCTCTTTGGCTTTCCGGTCACACTCTTTGGACAAGACTTTTCAGTTCCTTCATTCGCTATCTCTTCAACCTGGTCTCATCTCTCGCTCCTGTGTGATGTCCCCTCCATGCTGTCCATGGCTTCCTTTTATACATGTTTTGCGTTGCTCTTAGGCGCTGCCTCTCCTTCTTCCCCATCTGATGTCTGTAGTCCCTCGAAGTGTGCGCTGTTTCTGGTGAATTGGTAGGGACCTGCTGCAGCAGTTATCATGGGCCTCTATTTTTGTTATAGTTTGCGAGTCACTTGAGAAAAAGCTGTCCGACTTCCTTGCTTGTCGTTGATACACCAGCACTAAGTCTCCTAGTTTCAGCTGTGATGGCGTGGCATGTTGCTGTGCGTCTGCATACTGTTTCGTTTTTCTTTTTGCCTCTTGATCCTTTGCAGCGATGCTGCTGTGATCGGGTGGAGCTTTTGCCTCCAGCTGGGGCAATCTCGTCCTACTTTTTCTTTCCAACACGAGTTCTGCTGGACATCGTCCTGTGGAGCTGTGTAGTCTTTTAATATTTGGCACACTGCTTCTTCTCCTTTTTATTTTTCAATTGTTCACTCTGTTCCTTTATATATGTCTTTCTTCCTTTTCTTCTTTTATTTTTGCACTTTTCCTTGTCATTTCTTCACTTTTTCACTATTGCCTGACTTTAAAATGGCCACCTAGCTTTCCTTGATGCTTATTGGCTGTTTTGCCGGACTTCAAAATGGCCACTGTGATCTCGCAAGAGCAAGATCCACTATTTCCTATGGTGCCTGACTCTAAGAGGGCCACCAGAGCTTCTCCCTCTGTTATTGGCTGTCCCACCTGGTTTCAAGATGGCCGCCGATTTTTCACGAGATTTCAGTTTGAAGTCTTCGTGGGAGGCTCAGGACTTTCAAATTACTCAGCGGGTGTCTGCAGTCACACAGGTGAGTACCGCTTGTTGGTGGGCAGTTGCAGGGGGTTCCTTACCGCACTTCACGTCGGGGTGGGCTCCCGATCTCGTTAACTTCTTGTGCTTGCCAAGCAGACCAGGGTGGGCTCCTGGCTCCATGATTCTTCATGCCATCGGGGTGGGCACCCAATGTTGCGTTTTCTTTTTGGCAAGCGGATATGGGTTGACTCCTGGCTCAGTGACTCTTCTTGCGACCGGGATGGGCACCTGACAGCGCCTTGTTTTTTCGGCAGGTGGACCAGGGTGGGCTGCTTGCTCCGTGAATCTTCTTGCGACTTGGGTGGGCACCCGACGTCAACGTTTTTCGTTTTGGCAGGTGGACCAGGGTAGGCTCCAGGCTGAATTTTGTTTGCTGTTGCGGGGGCACAGGGAAAACGTGCCTGGTGGTGATCTGTTAATCCCACCTTCATGTTGCCAGATGTCGTGTCTCCAGACTGTCCGACCCCAAGTAACCTCGGGACACAAATAGGGGTTTGCAGTCTTTTTATCTGTTGTGTTCTCATGCTTGTAGGCACGTCCTCCTACTTCTCTGGTCTCCTCGAACTGCCCTGTCCTTTTCCCTGACCGGAAGTGGTGTCCAGTGGCTGGCCCCTTCCTTTGGTCTTCCTAGTGCCCTCTGCATTTCGATACAAGATAAAGGACAGTAGTCTCACATGCTCAGCACGCATACGTGTGTGCACACGCGTTCACGTGTAAGCAGCCTTGTGACCTCTGCCCCAGCTGCGTAGTAGAAGCCTTATCCTAGAAGGTGGATACTGGTGCAAAACATGCGCAGTCCATTTACCATGTGATTACTGTGGGTGAGTCTCACCTGATTACAGTTGGTGAGACTCTAGGAGTGAGACTCACCCACAGTACAGGTCAAAAACCGATTGTTCAAAAAGCGAAAAATCCAGGGAGATTTAATAGGCAGAACCCATTTAGCAACAGTCATCCTACCACCAAATATAATTAATAAATTCTAAAGGAAAGATGTTTGCCAAGTTATTGGGACATCAATTCATTTAATTCTTCCAAAATTAGTCTTGGAACTGAATGACTGTTTTGCCACTTGCTGCAACACTATCAATCATACTAATCTTATGTTTACTCTGATGGATATAGCAAAGATAGAGAAAATGCCCATGATGGCTAGATTTAGACACAAATAATACATCACATTCGACCTGGTTTGCTAGGATTTCTTGTGCTCCAAGTTTTCATTTCAGTTATAAAAACAAAGTATAATCGATTGCTCACAGCCCCTGGCTCTTAAGTTACGAGCAGACGCACAGTAACTGGGCATACAGATAGGGTCTACAACCCATATTGCGGATGACATTGTTTTAAATCAAAGACCTTCGGTCTAATCTGGCCTCCTTTGCTGAGATCTTTGAAACCTTTGAATGTATATCGGGCTTAGCCATTAACCCGGCCAAGTAAAAATTAATTTTTCTTCCGCAAGCATGCCTCCCCTACAGAAATCGCATTGGGGTCCACGATGTTGCAGGTAGCTTCGCATAAGTTTAAGTACCTGGGCATTCATGTACACAGGACCCCCGCTGATATGTTGGAAGGCAACCTTAATAGAGCAATCAGAGCCCTGCGTTATAGCAATACCTTTTGGACCACGCTCCCAGTGTCCGTGATGGGCAGAGTAACTATAACAAAAATGGCAGTCCTCGCGCGCATAATTTATTACTTCACAAATCTGCTTCTGTTAGACCCACAGACAACCTTTAAACTTTTGAACACCTTGCTTATTTACCTAGTCTGGGGGGATGGTAGGCGAAGGATAAGCCTCAACAAGCATTGGAAATGCAATAGGTCTCGCAGCATTAGAGTTAGTGCTTTTAGAATTGTTTATGGTTTTTTTTGTAAATCTTTAGCATTTTTGTTTCCTGTAGCCAATGCTAAAGAATTAAAAAAAAAAAAGCCATAAACATTTCTAAAAGCTCTAACTCAAATGCTCCGAGACCTATTGCACTGTGTGAGGGTGAGGGGTTGAGGGTGAGTGAGGGTGAGTGAGGGTGAGGGTGGGTGAGGGTGAGTGAGGGTGAGTGAGGGGTTGAGGGTGAGTGAGGGTGAGGGGTTGAGGGTGAGTGAGAGTGAGGGTGAGTGAGGGTGAGGGTGAGTGAGGGTGAGGGTGAGTGAGGGTGAGGGTGAGTGAGGGTGAGGGTGAGTGAGGGTGAGTGAGGGTGAGGGTGAGTGAGGGTGAGTGAGGGTGAGTGAGGGTGAGGGTGAGTGAGGGTGAGTGTGAGTGAGGGTGAGTGAGGGTGAGGGTGAGTGAGGGTGAGTGAGGGTGAGGGGTTGATGTTGAGGGTGAGGGGTTGAGGGTGAGTGAGGGTGAGTGAGGGGTTGAGGGTGAGTGAGGGTGAGGGGTTGAGGGTGAGTGAGGGTGAGTGAGGGTGAGGGGTTGAGGGTGAGTGAGAGTGAGGGTGAGTGAGGGGTTGAGGGTGAGTGAGGGTGAGGGTGAGGGGTTGAGGGTGAGTGAGGGTGAGGGGTTGAGGGTGAGTGAGGGTGAGGGTGAGTGAGGGTGAGTGAGGGTGAGTGAGGGTGATGGGTTGAGGGTGAGTGAGGGTGAGTGAGGGTGAGGGTGAGTGAGGGTGAGTGAGGGTGAGGGTGAGTGAGGGTGAGGGGTTGAGGGTGAGTGAGGGTGAGTGAGGGTGAGTGAGGGTGAGTGAGGGTGAGGGGTTGAGGGTGAGTGAGGGGTTGAGGGTGAGTGAGTGTGAGTGAGGGTGAGGGGTTGAGGGTGAGGGGTTGAGGGTGAGTGAGGGACCGCAAAGCTATGGGGGGCAGAAATACCACAGGAGGGGGCTATAGCATAAATACCACTGGGAGTTGATAGAGCGGGAAAACGGCCAGAGATTTGCAGGGCAGAGAGAGCACCACAGCGAGACAGCAAGGTGCGAACTCTGTGAGATATTGTGACCGGCGCACGGTGGGGCATTCCCAGGGTAGAAACGCACTGGGACAGTGGCAGGACAGAGAACCCGCGCGAAGCTGGAATGGCAAGAAGATCTCTGGGGTTGGTATGGGTTGAGTACCACTAAGGCTGGTAGGAGGGGTGTACCACGTGAGACTGGGGAGTGTGAAATAGGAGCAGCTTTGTGAAAAACGCCGGACGGTGGTCCGTGGAGAATTTGGAGATTATTGAAAGCATGGCGGCGCCCCCAGATGTTCTTGTTCTGCGTACAGTGTTGTGGACGCGCAAATAGCCGGAAATACGTGAATTGCTCACGGCAGCAGCGGCGGTGTTGTTTTTGGCATATGCTGCGCTGCGGGAACGTGTCGGGGCGTTATTTCTTGTGAGAATATAATGTACATGTGTCAGAAGCGGGAGCAGAGGGAGTGGGAAGATGGAGAGATGGAAGGGTGTGGGCAGAGAGAGCAGCGGTAAGAGCAGGAATGGGGGGGGGGGAGTAGGGAGCAGCTGAGAGGAGGAAAGGGAAAGGGGCCAGAGAGGCGCTGCCAGTGGAGCCAGCAGAGAAATTTAGAGATCGGGGAAAGGGAATTTACACAAAACCGGACCAGAAGGTGTAGAGAAGTGAAGAAAGGGAGCGAGCACTGGGAAGTAAAACAGAAAGGGGTAGAGTTGTACCGAGAGTGGAAACAAAGGAAACGGGGATGAGAGACGGGTAGGGAGAGGCGGAGATATGCAGTGAGATCGAAAACAGGAGGATAGAATGGAAAGTGAACGGCCACGAAAACCCCAGAGAGTGAGAAGGAGAAAGACAGAGGGAATCAGACAGGGAGCAAAGATAAGGGGAAGCTAAACATAACAAGCAGCAGAGCACGGCGTCAGTGTTGGCATTGATGGGGGTAGGGGGGAAGTGGGGATTTAAAAAAAAATGCGACACGGCGGGCAGGGGAGGGGGCGGAGCGGGTAAAATAAACAAACAAGACGGAGGGAAGAGAGGGGAGGGGGGAGGAGAAATGCGACACGGCGGGAAGGGGAGGGGGCGGAGCGGGTAAAATAAACAAACAAGACGGAGGGAAGAGAGGGGAGGGGGGAGGAGAAATGCGACACGGCGGGAAGGGGAGGGGGCGGAGCGGGTAAAACAAGACGGACGTGCACGCGCTTTTAAGCTCAATGCGCATGCGCATTGAGCTTAAAAGTCACGGGCACTGCAAGGAATCGCCACGATTCCTTGCAGTGGATAAAGAGTGGATAAGCCCCCATAGTCTCGCTTGCTCGATGCGTATGCGCATCGACAGGCGAGACCTAAAAAGCTACAGCTGGGTACGAGCAGGGGAGGTCTGGGAGTGCCGGATCTCAGAGAGTATTATTATGCCTGTCAATTACAATGGCTATCTTATTGGACGACAGGGCGTAATCTGCAAGAAATAGGGTTTACAGAGCGAGATATAAGTAGAGGAGCCTTGCACACACTGCTATTACCCAGATGCAAGCTCCCTCACCACCTTCCATCCTTATTAAGCACGGCCCTGCAATGTTGGAGAGTGGTGTTACACTACACAAGCTTGCACTCTGCCTATGCAGGCAACATCCCTCAACTGGGAATACCGCTGGCGGCTGGGAGAATCACGGAACGTACAATCGCTCTTTGGTTGGAAGAAGGGATTACCAGGGTGTCAGACTTGTTTAACGAAGGGCAGCTACTGGATCACGACAACTTCGTTAGGGAAACGGGGGCACCGGGGCATTTGTACACACGGAAATAATCCACTATGTCAAAACACACTGGGCACCGCACCAGCAAGAACCCACTACCCACAAATTGGTTAAAACACTCTATTACATGGGCCGTGGGAGACACCTGATAAAATGGCTATATGTGTGAATCCGGGCTCACGCGGAGATTGCCCTCTTTCCATTACGCACTGCATGGTCAGATGACATAGGGAGAGCCTTAGAGGACAAAGAATGGGAGAAAATCATAGAACACCCTAGGAAAACTTCAAGAAATGCTAAATTCAAGTTCATTCAAACCATGATACTACATAGGGCCGTTCTTACCCCACACAGACTAGACAAAATGTTTCCACAGACCCAACACCCTTGCCCGAGATGCCACTGTGAGGGAGCTGACCTAGCTCACATGGTGTGGTCTTGCCCGCGCCCACGGGGGTTTTGAGATGCAGTTAGGTGTTACACTTTATTTCTGGATTCTCTTGGAAGCGTATGCCGCGTTTCCAAGGCTTGATTGACATGATTGACTCTCTGTAGGTGCAAGAACATATACACTTCTTGATTTGGACCTTTTTATGTCATAAGATGAGTTTTTTTGACTGACCGATATTGACAGCATTTTAGCAGCAGAGGCATGTCATATGTAAAGTTCATATTCGTTTTATCCTGTGATTTGTTCGTTGGAGTAGAATTATTTAAAAAACGGAGACCACCGATAATGTGTTTCCTTGACTACTGCGTTTGTTTTTGAAACATTGCAAATAACCCCCAAATTGCTGGTCTATTGCATTCTTGTGAGAGGGAGAGATGGACTGGTGGGTTATTCGAAAAGAGGAAACTCAAGGTTAGCCTCACTTACAACTAAGACTTGAATCTTTGTTTCAATCAGACAAGAAAGCTCTGCTTTGCCTTTGTCCAGCAGGTGATTCAGTCATGCACTTCGTAATCATCAGCACTACTAAGTCTGTTCTCTAGGGAGGCGAGAATTTGGCTATTATCAGCATAAATTTAGAACTGTAGATGCTGTAGGCCAACAATTTGCACCAGGAGCATCATATAAATAACTAAAAGTGTAGGGCACTAGTATATATACTTTATTGTTTGATTAATAAAAATCATTACAATGGTGAACATGCATCCATAATAAAACATATATCAAGAATAGTTATTAAAATATTTACATTTGTGCCATCACAATGAGAATAAAAGATAAAGTTAATCAGAAAATGATTTAAAATCCTAGAAACCTATTTTTTGTAAACATGTATTAACTCGTCTAGAAAGTACAGCCCCCTTTTTTCTCCAAAGAAGTAATTAAAAAGGCAGTTGTAAACCATAATTATCCATTCTAATTGTTTCATCTGCTAGGGCGACAGGCAGACATTTGTTATTAAGAAACAATAATTAATAACGATGGTAATGTAGTTCCGTATTTGTGGTGAGGTTTCTGGGGTTGCAAGTCCATTTATATAATAAAACCCCTGCATACAATATTAAAAAAATTCTCGGGATGCACAGGAAAATGAGTTAATCCGTACGTCAGGGCCATTGTCTGCTATTCTTGTGTGGTACGGAGGAGTATGCAAATCGCTAAAAAGTACAACAAAAGTGCAGGACTTCATCTGTCTTTTGATGATTAACCGTTGATGACTTACAGGGTCTCGCTGTTTATAAATTGTCTTGCTGTTCCTGTAACGAACTTGGTGAACTGGATGTTAAGCTGTTGATTATCCGGGGTCATTGATGCAAGAATAGCTTGACAGCACGTACGAATGCAGAGTTTGTTCCATTCGCTCTTTAACAAGATATTTCGGTCATCGTGAACTGCAGGACAAAGTCATACCATGTGCTCGATTGTTTCTGTACTACTCCCGCAGCCCCTGCACGTTACGTTGAGATTTGCACTGCGCCATCTTGGCATGTAATACAGAAATGGCCATTCACCCATTCTGAGGGCCAAAAATCTTTTTTTCCACTCCTTCAACTCCGCTACATTCCCAGAAGACTGGAAACACGCTGAACTCACCGCCCTTCTGAAAAAACCAACAGCGGACCCCACCGAACTCAAAAATTACCGCCCCATCTCGCTTCTTCCATTCCCGGCCAAAGTCATCGAGAAAGCCGTCAACAACCAGCTCGCCGCCTTCCTCGAAGCCAACAAATCCCTCGACCCCTCACAATCTGGCTTCCGAGCAAAACACAGCACTGAGACCGCCCTCATCGCAGCAACAGACGACATTCGAACTCTACTGGACAACGGAGACACAGTCGCCCTCATCCTCCTCGACCTCTCTGCAGCATTCGATACAGTCTGCCACAGCACCCTTCTACAACGCCTCAATAACATCGGAATCCAAGGAAAAGCACTTGAATGGATCACCTCGTTCCTCACCGGAAGAACCCAGAGAGTCCGCCTTCCTCCATTCAAGTCCGAGGCCTCTGAAGTCATCTGCGGCGTACCTCAAGGATCCTCACTCAGTCCCACCCTCTTCAACGTATACATGAGCCCCCTCGCGGCCATCGCACGCCAACACATCCTCAACATCATCTCTTACGCGGACGACACTCAACTGATCCTTTCTCTCACCAATGACCCCAGCACCGCCAAAACTAACCTACACGAAGGAATGAAAGAAGTTGCCGAATGGATGAAACAAAGCCGTCTGAAACTGAACTCAGACAAAACAGAAGTCCTCATCTTAGGTACATCCCCCTCTGCATGGGACGACTCCTGGTGGCCGGAAGCCCTCGGAAAAGCACCCATCCCGACAGACCACGCACGGAACCTTGGCGTCATCCTGGATTTTTCACTCTCAATGAACAGACAAGTCAGCGCCGTTTCCTCTTCTTGCTTCAACATTCTTCGCATGCTCAGAAAAACATTTCGCTGGATCCCCTCCGAAACAAGGAAAACAGTCACCCACGCTCTGGTCACGAGCCGACTGGACTACGGAAACACCCTCTACGCGGGTACTACCGCAAAACTCCAGAAGAAACTCCAACGAATCCAAAACGCCTCAGCCAGGCTCATATTAGACATCCCACGCAACGAACACATCTCTGGTCACCTTAAAGACCTCCACTGGCTACCCGTCAATAAGAGGATCACTTTCCGACTGCTTACCCACGCACACAAATCACTCTACGACATCGGACCAGATTGCCTCAACTCTCGACTGTCCTTCTACACCCCCTCCCGCCAACTACGTTCTTCTAGCCAAGCCCTCGCCACTGTACCTCGCATCAACAAGACCACCATGGGAGGCAGATCCTTTTCATACCTGGCTGCTAAAACATGGAACTCACTCCCCGCTTACCTTCGCCTCACCCAGAACCACCTAGCGTTCAGAAAGCAGCTTAAAACGTGGATATTTGACAAATAATCCTCCTCCCCTTCCTAAGCGCCTTGAAACCCTCTGGGTATGTAGTGCGCTATACAAATTTTATGACTTGACTTGACTTGACTGAGTAGGTACATGACAGATGTGGTGCCATAATCCCTGGCTTAAATCCTGATACAATTGTCCAGGCATGCTTACACTGTACCAGTTGGGCACTATCCGAGTGAAAGGACCAGAGGCGGACGTTTCTTTAGATATGGGTTTCAAGTGCCTGCTGCGATGGATCAGAAGTCCAGATTTCTTCTGTGTCAAGGAGTTTTAAAGAATCTTGCAAATAGCGCCGGTATGAACTACCAGTTTGCCCAGCTGAGATTTCCAGTGTAGGGAACAATGACACATCGCATTTCTTTTTGCAAAAGCCCAAGTTAGAAGATTTTATATGTGCTTTCGAGGTCGGATAATGGAGGAAGGATCACATCCCATAAAATGCCATCCCTGATACCTTTGCGCATTAGTTAAGCCGGTGTAGCAAAACAGTTTGGTCTATAGTGCAGTAAGTCTGCGAATTGTCCGAGAGGATCAAGAGTGCCTGTCTACCTTCATCAAAGTTGATAAGAAGGTTTTCTCTGATATAGGTCAGTTAATTATGTACTTCGTACAACTCTGGAACCACATTGGCAATCCTTCAGGATAGATTTTGTTTATGTATATATCTATTGGTATGTACATAGTGCAAACTTAGCTGGGGAGAAACAGAGAGTTGTACATTACATGGGGTTTGGGAGTCGATTTCAAGAATGTGTACATCAAGTGAGGATTACACAGTCACATTTCACTTAACATTTTTTAGGTAGAAGGAGATTAAGTGATTTGCCTAGAATCACACGATGTAAAGCCAAGCACATATGTCAGGATTCTGATCTAAGTCTTGAAGTTCCACAGCTGCCCACTCGAGCCATTAAGCTACATTTCCACTCTATTCTAGTTTTGACGTTGTCTGGCAACCTCTCTTCCAAGTATTTGCTGAGACAATGGAGGTTGGACATTGTCCGTAATAGTATAGCACATGGCAAACTTCTATTGGTTTATTCAGTAGGTGGGTGATTGTTGCATGTTTCAGATGATTTGGAACAGTTTCACCTAAAAAAGGATGCATTTATAAGATTTGATTCATCAGTTGCAAGTCTGGCAACAGTTTCTTCATAAAACTATCCAACAGCTTTCCCTGAGTAGTTTGGAGGATTTTTTTTTCTTGGCTTGTGTTAAACTCCTTCCCCCATCGTGGGGTTGAAAGAGGTGAGGCAGAATTGGAGCCAAGTGAGATTGAGGAGTTCATATATGTTGTTAGCAATAGCTGCCGAGATGTTTATCAAAGTGATTTTGAAAAAAAATCATCAAAAGTTCTAGGCAGCGGTGCTTTATTTTGTGGATCTTCCAGTACTTCCATGTTAATCACTTCATGGGAGATGCTGAATATTTAGTTTTGTTGTTTTGTGGCCATGAAGTTATGTTTAGCAAGCAAGCTTTTCATGTGAATTTGTCTTGCAATATCCCCTTTTCTGATCCCTGAAAGTGGCTTGCCTGCTTCTGACATACAGGTAGACCTATATTATCAAACTTCTTTTTCATTTGATCTAGATCAGTTTTTCCTAAACTCTGGGTCGCAGCTGATTTCTGGTGGGTCGCAAAAGTCCAAGCAATAACTAAAGATACCGTTAAATTCTGTATTCATCTGATCACATATGCTATGCTTCAAAGACAGAGGTGGAATGCCAATCCTATGTCGCTATGTCTTCTCGGTTATTGATGCTTAACATCTCTCACTTTACAGTCAGAGAAAGAAAAGAAAAGTGAATTATGTGACACTGTTGCTGGTGTACATGGAGTGTGAAAGGAAAAAATGCGGAATGTCATATTTTCATAAACACAGCAAAATGTAAATAACTTTAAATTAACTGTACACTTTCAGCAGTTAAGGAAGTAAAAATGAAGCACTTTGCATGCAATTCTGGAATGTGATGGAAACAAAGTTTTTAATAGGACCAGAACAAATCAATACACTTTACTGGGTGGTGCACAAAAAATAAATATTCACTGAAGCCCCATTTCCACGCATCATCATTTTTGTACAGTATAGTTTTATCAGTAAAAATGTATGCCTGCGCAAAGTTAGTGGGCTTTTGAATTGAAAAAATGCTGTCTGTAAGTTACAATGCGCTATCACATGATGATAGAGTTACATTAAAAAAAAAAACTTACTTCATGTCCATTATAGCTAGGTGGGTCGCGAAAGTTGGTTGTGCTAAAAAGCGGGCCATGGTTCTAAAATGTTTGGAAAGCACTGATCTATACTTCTGTTGCAGTCCTTGATTTTTCATGGATAATGGGGGACTAAGTATTTTTTTAGTGGTTGGAATCTATTCTGCATCAAATTGGATTAACAACTTTATATCAGTTCTTTGTAAACTGTGTTCACTAGCTGCTTGCATAATGTTATGTTATGTTATGTTATTTATTTTTTATATAGCGCACGGATGCCACAGCGAAGTGGCGTCCCGGCGCTTTGGAAAGTTGATAACACAACATATCAGAGGAGATAAAAAGACGAAGGCCTAAATTGTGGAAAAAAGAAAAGTTTTAAGTGCCTTCCTGAAAGGGAGCAAGTCAGGGATGGAGCGAAGAGAAGCTGGCAGAGAGTTCCAAAGGGCTGCTGCCAACACTGAGAAAGAGCGTCCGCCCATCCTAGATTTTTTGAAACGTGGCACAATGGCAAGATTGGATCCGGCGGAGCGAAGAGCTCTGGCAGGGACATAGTGCTGAATAGTCTGTGCAAGAATAGGAGGGGAGGCTGATTTGAGAATTTTAAAAGTTAAGCAAAGAGCTTTAAACTTAATTCTCTGCCCCACCGGCAACCAATGGAGATCTTGAATAGTCCGACGAGCCGAAACAAACTTCGGGAGGCCAACAAGCATCCTCGCTGCCGCGTTCTGGACTCTCTGAAGGCGGGATAGCTCAGCCTGGTTCAGGCCCAGAAACAGGGAGCTGGCATAGTCCAGCCTGGTAAGAACCAGAGCTTGGACAATAATCTGTCTGGTCTCCGCATCGAAGAACTTAAAAATTGGTCGAAGACCTTGCAGAGTACCAAAACAGGTGCCAGCCACACGTTTTGTGTGTGAGGTGAAAGAGAGCTTGTTGTCGAACCACACCCCGAGATTTCTAACCTCAGTCACGGGGGACGGAACGGGGCCAAGATCAGACGGCCACCACTGATCTCCCCATAATCCACTTTCCCTACCAAAAATAATGACCTCAGTCTTAGAGGCATTCAGTTGGAGCCGATTGTTCGCCATCCAGCCTGCCACAGCTTTTAAAGCTGACTGGAAAGTGGGGGCATCCATGTTGGAGTCGCCATTAAGTGCCACCGCCAGCTGCGTGTCATCGGCGTATGACACCAAGGAGAGACCAAAACTATGGGCTACCTCCGCTAATGGCTGAACATATAAGTTAAACAAGGTAGGGCTAAGGGCTGACCCTTGAGGGACACCCTGAAGTATGGGGCGAGAAGCAGAAATAAAAGGAGGTGTGGAGACCTTGAAGGCTCGGTCCTTAAGAAAGGAACGAAACCACTCGAGTGCCACCTCTCCAACTCCTGCTTCCATCAGACGGTGTAAAAGAATCTGGTGGGACACCGTATCGAAGGCGGCACTGAGATCCAAAAGGATCAGTGCCGCCGTCTGACCCAGGTCCAACAGGTTCCTGATGTGCTCCACCACAGCCAGAAGAGCAGTTTCAGTGCTATGACCTGCACGAAACCCATTTTGGGAATTATCCAATATATTCGCTTCCTGCAGGTGAGATGATAAAATAGCGTTAGCATGTGCTTCTGCTAGTTTGGCTGGCCAGGGGAGAAGGGAGATGGGTCGATAGTGTTCAGGCTTGGTAGGGTCGAGGGCGGGTTTTTTAAGAATTGGAATAACCGTCGCCTGTTTCCAAGCCTTAGGAACACTGCCCATACTGAAGGACAAATTAATAAGGTCATGCAAAACAGGGTAACAGCATTCAGCAGATTCCCTGAATTGAAAGGGTCTCATGGGGTCGTCCGGGGAGCCAGATTTGACTTTTGTCGTTAAGGCTAGAAACTCGTCTAAAGTCGGACTGGGAATGATCAATAGTGGTTTATGAACCGGTGTCGTAGAGCTTTCCTCCACAATGGGAAGTTGAGAGAATGATCTATAGATAGCCTCCACCTTTTCGACAAAAAACGAGGCTAAATCCTCACAGTGTGTCATAGAAGGTTGGGGAGCAGCAGTATCAATCCTTTTGCTAGTAAGGTCCTTACACACCCTAAAGATGACCTTAGTGGGGTTTGTGCTGTTCTTTATCTCCTGAGAGTAAAAAGCAGCCCTAGCCGCGCAAATGGCCCGATGATACACTCTAGTGCAAGCCCTATAGGCTGCCTTGAGGTCAGTATCATAGGTTTTGCGCCACGCGCGTTCAGCCTTTTTGCAGGAGATTTTGAGTTTTTTATGGGATTCATCATACCAGGGGCTGGAAGGACTAGATCTAGTCTTACTCCACTTAGCCGGAATAAGCAAATCTAATGAGTGATTTAGCCACTCACAGAAACTGTCATAGCCGCGAGAAACTTCAATAGGAGGTAGCGGATGAAATTTCATCAATAACTGATGGAAATGCTCTAAATTTAAGTTTCTCCAGGGGCGTTTGAAACTGGCTGGGGGGTTATTTTTGGGAGAGAAAAGAGTAGTTATGATGCGAAATTCAATCAGATGATGGTCCGTCCATGCCATAGGTCTGGGATGGAACACTGAGATATTCGTTGCAAGATTTGTCAGAACGGGGTCTAATAAATGGCCGCCTGTGTGAGTTGGTGATTGTACCATTTGGATCAGTTGGAACGCCTCGAGATCCGCTAACAAGCTATGGACCGAGTTTGAAAGTGGGATATCCATATGCATGTTGAGGTAGCCAATGATCGAAAAATTGGCAGTTTTTAAAGCTAAGGAGGAAATCACCTCCGGGAGGCTTTGACGAAAGGCGGCTTCAGGACCAGGAGGCCTATAAATTAGTAGTCCCGAGAAGGTGAAATGGGGATTAACTGAGATGTTGAAAAGAGCACTCTCGCAACCAGCTATGGTGATAGGTTTCCAAATGCAGGGGTAACAAGTTTTTACCGCAACTGCAATACCTCCACCTCTAGCCTTACGAGGGAGAGAGTGCAAAGTGTAGCCCACGGGGAGGGCTAGATTAATGACCGCCATGGACTGATCATGCAGCCAAGTTTCTGTAAAGAAAAAGATATCCGGATTATCATCAGTGATCAGGGAGTAGACTTCTTGGGAGTGACAAGACAATGATCTAACATTCAAGTGCATGACTTTAAGAGTCGATTGATTAACTGTGCCTGTGATATCAGCTGCTTAATTACTGTTTAGGATAGGATTTGGATTTAGTCGGATTCAGGTACACTATGTTACAGAGGAAGAGGGTGATTAATGAGTGGCAAGCCCTCTTCGGGTTGCACATTTAATGCCTCAGACTAAATGTTGTAAGTGAATACCGCCAGATCAAGTATTTGACTTCTGTGTGAGAAGGACCACCCATCACTTGCAAAAAGCTCCATGCTTTTTATATTATCTGATCTATCCACCTACTGATAAAACCTACCATGATAATGTTTTTTCTGAGTGAAGAATAGAATATGCAAGATGAGATGTTCTCTTGCTAGAGCAAAATTAATGGCTGTTCTAGCGAAGCAACAATTTCTTCTTTTTAACAACTTTATTTTATAGTTTTTGTTCATGGTTACAGGGAACACAATAATATGTGTTGTTAAGATCTTTGAACATATTCTTCAAGAATTTACTTTTCCTGGTCAATATGCAGGGATGTCACCCTAAGTTGCTTATTGTGCTCCATAGACTGTTGCCCCAGGAATTCTCAGACTCATGTTGATGCTGCCCATTTTATTCTGCCCTGACAACTTTTCTCAAAGCAAGCAGGCATCATTATAGTACATCAGACATCGTTGTCGGGTCTTGTATTCTTTATGAGGACTTTGATAGGTAGACAGTTCTTCCTATACTTGTGCACCCTGTTCTGCATAATGTCGAATTGCTTTTCAATTGCATAAATATTCAATATCTTTGCCTACCACACATGTTTTGTAGTAGCAATCTGGGGCTTCTAGGCATGTGTGATTGCCAGACTAGCCACCAACAATATGTGGCAAAGGATTTCACTTATTGGTGTGGATAGTGGGTATATGAGACAATATTTCCTTGTAGTAGATTTTTATATGGATGCAGGACCACCATGTTTGAAATAGAGTGCCCCTCTCACCACAATTTTTAGGTTGAGCCAGGGCAGCCCATGCAGTGCTCTGCAAGCCACGCTGTATTGGAGTATGAAATACTGCGAGACTTGGCCCTTTACCCGTAAAACACGTTAGCGGTGCTTGTGCGAGAGCTGGCATGTCTGTGGCACACGACGGGCTAATTGTGCAATGCAGCTGCCCCTGCCGGTTGTCCTCACAAAGGCTTTGGATGTTGTGGGCGCTGGTTCTACAACTTTCGTCTTTCCAAGGGCGATAAAACGAGTACCATGGAGTTGGGTAACCATATGCATATGATTTTCAGCACCAGGAGGCAGGGTTTACAAATACACATATCATATAAGGGCCTGGGTTTCAACTTATTTTATTGGTTGTGTAAATCCTAAAGTAGTGGTCAGCCTTTACACTGTGAATGCGCCCTCTGCCTGTCTTGTGTCAGCCTTCTCACAGGCGGTGTGTAAAACTCTTGTCTTGGTTCTCACTACTCATTGAGCAGGCAGCATCAAAAAGAAAAAATAACTGCTCTGGCCTTCTGTTTTAATACTTAAGCACAAGCATATTGTAAGGGGAGAGCGGAGCCTGGAAATTCACTGATCCGTGGGAAACTCCTGGCTACTGTCCCTTTGTAACCTGCCTCTCTGGCCCAGGCTTTGATACTGTACGAAAGGTGGATACTTGGAACAAGAGAAGTCTGAAGGGTGAGTGCCTGAGCATGTGCAGGAGAGCATTCCAAAGAAGGATGAAGGTGAGGAACGAGCAGAAGGAGAGAGCCGAGGCAATTTAAGAAGAGAGCAGAGAAAGGGGATGAGGTAAGGGAGGGAAAGATGAAATGATGAGCTGGATGGAGGCTCGTTGGAGAAGGGGAAAGCATGGTGTCGCAGGAAAGGTGAGATGCAAATGACAGGTAATCAAAAGAAGAGTGACCATAAAGATAAAGCATATGAAAGAGGTGGGTGTCGCACGTGAAGTCTGAGGCCAGTTGTGAGTGGTCCGATGGTAAGACCAAATTTCAAGAAAAAATACACTGTTTTTTCAGGAAACCTTCATAGTGGTGACATGCTTCATCATCGGGTCCACCGGGAGAGATCGAATACCTCCCCGGTGTGCTGCGACGCCAGGAGACTGCGGAGCAGGTTTTTGTGTGAAGATGAAGTGTGAAAAAATACTGAAGTTTAAAAATGTCAAAGGTTGTACCAAAAAAAACTTTATTCGCTGGTCAACCTGACATATTAAAAATAAGATATGTGAAGGGAAACTAGCCAATTACTTTATACTGGTGTTTACCCTGTAAAGAAGGTCAACATGTTTCTGCCCGTTTTTATGTGTTACTTTACTGGGCTTTCATCAGGACCGGTAAGCGAGTGTGCCAATGACAGGAGGGGCGCGCTAAGGCCCGCCCTGCCAATGGTCGTGAAAGTTAAAAATAGCACTATGTGTAAAAATGGTGCAAAAAGAAAGAGAAACAAACTCATAAGTAGTGGGGTTTTACCTCTTTTGCGAGGAACCTAGGAGTCTGTAAGAAGAAAAAATTGACAAACAGACAAATACAAACATAAACACAAAGATATCGAATCATTGGTTTGTGCATATGTACAGTGGCCATAAAGAGTGACTTTGTGGCTTGACACGTGCTAGCATACCTATCAAGGGCCGTGGCCGGTATGCCTGGGTTGCGTAGTTGAATTCATGCCAAAATCCGAAGTGGAGGGGCCTCAACTAACGCTGATTAAATCTGTCCAGCGCGAACTGTTGCATATGTGTGGTATAGCAACAGTGGCTAAACAGGCAGACTAGACATGTCTAAGTCTATTTGTGAGGAAGTACAAGAAATATCTTGCTACCTATGGTGGGGTGTCAGGGAATGAACCCCGAAGGAAAAAATGCGTTAAAGCAGCGTCCCGGTGCGAAGCGCTGTGACACTGCTGGCCGTGGTATATACATTACCCAAGCACACAACACTAAGTACAAGGTATAGGATAAATGTCCTCACTTGTAAAGAAATAGATCCACGCCCCATAGAACACAGGAGGGGGGTGGGAGCGACAATGGCACACCCTGTAATTGAGGGAGAGAGGTAAACAAATACACACAAAGGAGGATTTTAGAACTGGCAGGATTCCATTCATACAACTTATCTGGTTTAGAATGATGTCTCCAAAGTAAGGTCTCTTACGCCCGCAACGCTCAGCACCCGCTCGGCACCTAGCTTCTCCCTCGCTGGATCTCGTGGATCCATTGCGACGGGCTAGCGAGGCGTTTAAAGGGCGGTGGCTGCGTGCGGACCAATCAGGCGCCTTCAGATGAAAGCGAGGCTTGAAGCTCAAAGCCGTTAAGCCAATGGGTGACGAGGAAGGTGCTCGCGTAATCTCGCGTGAGGACCTGGAAGCGAGGCTTGCATTGGAACGCAAGCCTCGATCTAAGGATGGGCGAGGTCCGCCCTTGTTTCAGAGAGATGTTATCTAAGCGCTCACGAGATCACGTGAGATATTGACCAGAATCATAAAGAGGCTTGTAACTCAAGCTAAAATGGAACGCAAGCTTGGGGTCCGCACGCAGCCACCGCCCTTTAAACGCCTCGCTAGCCCGTCGCAATGGATCCACGAGATCCAGCGAGGGAGAAGCTAGGTGCCGAGCGGGTGCTGAGCGTTGCGGGCGTAAGAGACCTTACTTTGGAGACATCATTCTAAACCAGATAAGTTGTATGAATGGAATCCTGCCAGTTCTAAAATCCTCCTTTGTGTGTATTTGTTTCCCTCTCTCCCTCAATTACAGGGTGTGCCATTGTCGCTCCCACCCCCCTCCTGTGTTCTATGGGGCGTGGATCTATTTCTTTACAAGTGAGGACATTTATCCTATACCTTGTACTTAGTGTTGTGTGCTTGGGTAATGTATATACCACGGCCAGCAGTGTCACGGCGCTTCGCACCGGGACGCTGCTTTAACGCATTTTTTCCTTCGGGGTTCATTCCCTGACACCCCACCATAGGTAGCAAGATATTTCTTGTACTTCCTCACAAATAGACTTAGACATGTCTAGTCTGCCTGTTTAGCCACTGTTGCTATACCACACATATGCAACAGTTCGCGCTGAACAGATTTAATCAGCGTTAGTTGAGGCCCCTCCACTTCGGATTTTGGCATGAATTCAACTACGCAACCCAGGCATACCGGCCACGGCCCTTGATAGGTATGCTAGCACGTGTCAAGCCACAAAGTCACTCTTTATGGCCACTGTACATATGCACAAACCAATGATTCGATATCTTTGTGTTTATGTTTGTATTTGTCTGTTTGTCAATTTTTTCTTCTTACAGACTCCTAGGTTCCTCGCAAAAGAGGTAAAACCCCACTACTTATGAGTTTGTTTCTCTTTCTTTTTGCACCATTTTTACACATAGTGCTATTTTTAACTTTCACGACCATTGGCAGGGCGGGCCTTAGCGCGCCCCTCCTGTCATTGGCACACTCGCTTACCGGTCCTGATGAAAGCCCAGTAAAGTAACACATAAAAACGGGCAGAAACATGTTGACCTTCTTTACAGGGTAAACACCAGTATAAAGTAATTGGCTAGTTTCCCTTCACATATCTTATTTTTAATATGTCAGGTTGACCAGCGAATAAAGTTTTTTTTGGTACAACCTTTGACATTTTTAAACTTCAGTATTTTTTCACACTTTATCTTCACACAAAAACCTGCTCCGCAGTCTCCTGGCGTCGCAGCACACCGGGGAGGTATTCGATCTCTCCCGGTGGACCCGATGATGAAGCATGTCACCACTAGGGTGAGTGAGGGTTTCCTGAAAAAACAGTGTATTTTTTCTTGAAATTTGGTCTTACCATCGGACAACTCACAACTGGCCTCAGACTTCACGTGCGACACCCACCTCTTTCATATGCTTTATCTTTATGGTCACTCTTCTTTTGATTACCTGTATATTGCTTGGGGACTAAGAGTGCCCTAAAACCCTCTCTCTCCTTTTGTTGAGAGATGCAAATGACGACAGGAACTCAAGAGGGAAGGAAGGGACGAGTATGGGTGAAGTCCGCTTGTGAGGCAAAGCAGGGTGAGCTAAAGTGGGAAAAGTCTGCATGACGTAAGCAGAGATGATTTTTTAATTCGCCTATTTTTCAAGATATACAAACCTTTTGTTTCAAAGCTCATCAAATAGTACTTCTTTATATGCCAATGCACAACGACTCTTCTGTACAGTCCCTGCTGGAGAGACCTGTGCATGTTGACCTTTGCTGGTGATTTGTTTCTTAAAGTGATCATTAAGATTTTATGTGTCTCTTTGCTCTGCTGAGCAATGCGTCTGTCGTGTCACTTACAGAGGACTCCGAGCAGTCATATATGCACAGTAAACCGTAGAATGTTGCTGAGTGAACGACGTAATGCAGACTCGCACGTTTTGCATCAATCTGCCCTACTAATAGACTGCAGAATTAAGCATAGCTTGTGAATGCGCAACAGCATTAAACTGCAACCGGGTACGTAACTCTTTTACAGCATGAGCCAGTATTCATATGCAGTGCATCTTCCTTCCATTTAATGACCGACTCCGATCACAACCTCTAGGTGGCAGTTTGAGCATTGTGTCGTGAATTGCACAAGTCTTAAGGTAAAAACAAGCACGGTGTGCGCGCACTGCAAAGAATGCAAGGTATGCAGCTGGCACCCGGCTGCGCTGCTACTCTCTCCCGAGCTCCCTAGGCCAGGGGAGAGAGAAGGCGGAACATGCACCCGTCTTTGACCAATTACGTGCTGTCTTTCTTAGAAAGACACACGCAAAGGCCAATAGCGTGTGAGCCCAAAAAAAAAAAGCACACAAACGAGCATGTGGTCCGAGTTGAAAGTCTTTACTAGAAGCTTTGCAGAGCAGAGCATGCCCTAAAAATGGCTCTTTTAAAATCAGATTCCCATCATCCCTGGTTTATTGTCCCTCCTCCTCCTGCTGCTGCAGCAGTAGCACCCTAGAGGAAGCTCTAACTCATAGCTTTGGGGAGGCGATCATCTACAAGAAAAAATAGTGTACATTACATTTTCAGAGCTTGGTAACACAACAATTTGCAATGCAATAGGTCTCATTTGCGAGAGTTTAAGCTATTTGCATTGTTAAATAACAAATGCATTTTATTTAAGTTTTAAAAACCACTACATAACTAAAAGGCATTGTCATTTATCAATGCCGATAGCTAAAAGTCTCGCAAACGCGTGACCTATTGCATTGCAAGTGCTTCTTGTGATTCTGCTGCCGCTTGCCTCTCTCCTCTGCTGCTCCTCAGGTTTCAGTAGATGGTGCGAGGGGGAGGGGCGGGGGCTGAGCCTGAGGCTTCTTCCAGCGCCGCTGCTCGGTTTTGGCTTTGGTTGCTCTGAAAGCACCGTGTTGAGAATGAAAAGCAAGTAACTATACACAAACGCAGGATTTGGTGCAAAAACGATGCAAAAGTCGTGAGAGTTAAAGTGGGCATGGCGCACTGAATGTAAGGAAGGCACACACTGTCTGCAGTATGGCGAACTCCATTAAAGTAAATAGTGCATAAAGACTTAATAACAGGTGTACTGTATAACAAAGGAAGTAAAAAGGCCAGTCGCCAGGGGAAGTTTCACATGAAGACAAGGCAGTACTAAGGAGGGACTAACAAGGCGTTGAAGGAATCAGAAGCCAGCATTTAAAAAGTACAACGACGCAAACCAATTACAAATATGGGTGGAGAGTGGGCGGAGCTTCACATCCCTACCTCAATACTACATGCCTCCCAGAGCAGCGCATACGCGCTGCCAAGGCTCAACCGAAAAAGAGCTACAAACAGAAGAGGCAATTTTGGCTTCTCTGCAGGTGCAGGAGCTGTCCCGACTGAGGGTCCTACAGGAGGAATAATGTGTTCGCCGTCTGATTGCAGACATATGGGATGGGCTAGATACGAACACTCAGAAACAGACATGTCAGAGGTTACTCCATGTGGAGATGGCTGTGACCCCATATCACCCTTACTTACTGCGGATGACAAGGCAGTAGCTTCACAAGCTGCTGTTGTGGCCACTTTTCAGCATCATTTGGAGGGGGTCTATAGGTGGAACACACAGATCACGGTAGTCCCGATTGAGGCTTTCCTTGAGCGTATTGATCTCCCGCAGGTTGAGGAAGAATTGGTGGCAAAACTAGACTCAGATATAACCCTAGAAGAGCTGCATGCTGCACTGCTGATGCAACCTAGGAAATAAGGCACCTGGGGGCTATTTTCTAAGCAGACTTCTATGAGGAATTCTCGGCTGTTCTCACACAGTGGCTGCTCGAGGTGACCCTGGAAGCCAGAGAGACAGGGGTTTTACCACTGACCATGAGGGAGGGGGTTATCTGTATGTGCCCAAAGCCAGGTGGAACCAGGTTGGAACCAGTGGCATACCGTGTGCTCACAATGATTAACACTGCCATAAAGATTGTATGTAAACCCCTGGCCAACCACCTGATCCCTCTAATGAGAGGCCTGATACAAGAAAATGAGTGTGGTTTCATCCCGGGGGTGCAACATGAGAAGTCATGCATGTTCTCCACGAGATGGCAGCAGAGAGCGAGAAAATTGCGCTGGTCTCGATCGACATCGAAAAAACATGATACTATAGACTGGGGGCACCTACTGTTTGCTCTGACTAAGAAGCCCATGACTATTCGGGCCCGACAGACAATGAATGAATGGGGCATAAACTGGGTTTGATTAGACACTATCACTATATGCAGCCAATGCACTGTTCTATTGTAGGGCCCCCACAGAGTCCATTGTGGTGATGCTACAACCCTTGGATAAGTTTGGAGAAGTGTCCAGCCTAAAAAGTTATACAAAGAAGGATAATGTTACTTACCCAGTAAGTATCTGTTCTTGGCATGTAGAGCTGTAGATTCACAGGCTTTGCATACTCCTGCCTTCTAGTGTTGGGTCCGGATGTTTGCAACTGTTTTTATGCAAGTTGTTTTTCTTCAAAGAAGTATTTCCGGTCACGAGGTGAGGTGACTCTTCCTTTCGGTGATAGTGCGTATGTGCATCAACTCCATTGTTGAATTGTTTTTTCGAGCAGAGGGTAAGATTGGAGTTAGTATGTATAAATAGAGATGTCCATGCGTATGTATGTAAAATATGAACTGCAACTCCTCCAGGTACCTGGGGAGGCGGGTGGGTGCATGTGAATCTACAGCTCTACATGCCAAGAACAGATGCTTACTGGGTAAGTAACATTATCCTTTTGAGGCATGTGATCTGTAGATCAAATACTTTGCATAGATTATACAGCAGTATACTCCCAAAGCGGTGGCTAACCTGTAGCGATCGCAGTTGTCTGAAACAGTGTTTTAAGTACTGCCTGGCGTACATTAGCTTCTTGCATACCGTATTTTCCGGCGTATAAGATGACTGGGCGTATAAGACGACCCTCCTACTTTTCTTGTTAAAATATAGGGTTTGGGCTATACTTGCTGTATAAGACTACCCCTCATCTAGTTCAGGGGACAGGAACACAGTGATCAGGTGTCCTGTGTTCCAAAAGTACTATTGGGCCGGTTTGGCATCAATTCAATTGCACACTGTACTAATGCTTTAGGCGAGATGGGCTCATTCTTCAGAACAACAACTAGGAGGCAATTGATGCCAGACCCTGTTAATTATCAACCACAATCGACAAGCAATATCTTCAATAAAAATGTCTGCACAAGTAATACATGTTACGTATCAAACAATACAAATGCGATTGTGACTTAAACATAAAATCAGCATATTGTTCAGTGCACATGAGCACTTTGACCAAAAGGTACAGTTAGGCTAGTGTGTCAGTATGGGAATGGTGCACTGTAACAGTGCACTGTAACGTTGCCCATTACTCAAAGGACACAATTTACAGATCAACGCACACTCATTTCACTTGACACTGGGACACTGGCAATTAATTGCCAGTGTCCCCCACAGTCTCAGAAGCACCATGGGCGTCACTCAGCACACCAAGTCCGCCTCACTTCTCTCACCACATATGGCGCAGCAGTCCAGAGCACTGTAGCATCTTCTGCAGGGGCCGCCTTCAGTAGCAACTGACCCCTGCCATCGATCTATGGGCGCAGCTCCTCACAACGTTAAGTTGCATGAGACGACACCCGGCGTATAAGACGACCCCCGACTTTCGAGAAGATTTTCAAGGGTTAAAAAGTCATCTTATATGCCAGAAAATATGGTAGTTAACACATCTACACAATAGTGCTTGGTGAATGTCAGCGAAGGGAATATTCCCTAAGAAGGCCACACTTGTGCATTGGTTCAAATGGTGACCCACATGAGTCTTGTAAGGACTATATTTAAGTTCTATGATGGTGCAGGTGGGACTCTTGGTGGTATCACTCTTTTTAATCCTTCCATAAAGGCTTTAATCACTGGTACTCTGAAAAGAGATAAGTGTTGTCTGTTTTCTAAGTATGCAGCTACTGCTGCTATATGCAAGCGAATGGGTGTGTAGGCTAGTCCAGATTGCTGTAAATGTAACAAGTAACAGATGATGTTCTGTACAGAAGCATCAAGAGGATTGGTATTATTATTGTTACAATAAATAACAATACGTTTCCAATTTGCTGTGTAACATGCCCTAGTAGTAGGCTTTTTAACCTCTTTTAGGATATTCATCAGTTTGGTGGTAATTGTAAATAACCGAACTCTATGACTTCAGGAGCCAGATCGCTAGGCTGAGTTCTTTGGGATTTGGATGTTGGATTTCTTCATGGCTCTGAGGGAGGAGATTGGAGGTGAGATGCAGCTTTTGGTGTCCAGCAGGGTAGTGAATCATGGTTGATGTGCCCATGTGGGAGCTATGAGAATCAGTGTGAGGGATATTTGCCTGAGCTTCTGAACTACCAACGGAACGAGTGGGAGAGGCGGAAACGGGTAGGTGAATACCAGTTCATCCATAGGGCATTGCCTTTGGAGATCATTTGTGGGAACCTGGAGGAGAAGCTTGGGCATTTTGGGTTTTGCTTTGTGGCGAACAGGTCCATCTGAGGAAAACCCCATTCCTGAAAATATGGGAGGAGAACCTGAGGATGAAGATCCCACTTGTGTATTTGCTGCTTTTGTCTGCTGAGAAGGTCTGCAATCTGATTGTTTATTCCTGGAAGGTGGTCTGCCAGGAGATAAAATTTGCTGTGTATTACCCATTTCCAAATGGCTTGTGCTAGGTGTGACAATTGGAGGGACTGTGCCCCCCCCCCTGTTTTTGTATGTAGTACAAAGGCTCTGGGAGCTAGAAACACTGCTAGTAGTTCTAAGTTATATATAAGAAGCCTTTTGTGCTTTAGACTCAGCAATCCTTGGATTGTGTGATTGAGCAAGTGAGCACCCCAACCAGTGAGTGGTGCGTCTGCTGTTAGCACTGTTTGTGTAACAGGGTCGATGAAGGCCCGCCCTTTGGATATATTTTGTGGGTTCCATCACTGCAGAGAGTGATGGGTGTGGTCATCTACCAACACTAGATCGGTCAGTTGACCCTGCGAATGGTTCCACTGACTTGGTAAGCATTCTTGGAGGGAACACTTGAGAAGTCTTGCATGGGGAACAATTACTATGCAGGACGCCATCAATCCTAGCAGTTGTATGTAGATTCTTGCTGGTAATGTTGACTGGGCTGAAACTGAGTGAGAATAGACTGAATACTGAGAATTATGGCTGCATTGGGAGAGGCTAGAGATTTTTGAGTGTCTATGGTAGCTCCTAGGTAAGTCTGCAGGTTGGATGGCTGCAAATGGGACTTCAGGGCATTCACAGTGAAACCTAGTTGGTGTAGCAATTGGATTGTGGCTTGAGTGTATAGTATAGTAAACTTTATTCGATATGATGGACAAATCATAAAAGCAAATAAATAACATACATAAAAATATCTCACAAGAATACATTTCACCACTAAAACAGGCTGTGAGAGGGTTACCCACATATAATTCAACCTCTTAAACTGAGTATTGCAGGGGAATGACAAAAATACCTCAAAGCTTTAGTCCCCCCTCGTTATTATTAGCTTTAGAGCAGCTCGTAAAAAGTTGACCACACAAAAAAGAACAATAACATCAGATGACAATTTTAAAAACAACAAAGCTATACGTGCCTGCCTAAATCAAACTATTTTAACAGGCCCTTCAAAAACATTTTTCTGAAGTAGGAATACGGGCTGAGAAGGACTAAATGAAGGGTATGCTGTGGAGACCTATTGTCGCAGCCACAGGGCCCTCTCTCTTCTGAGTGATGTGAGCACAGGCGAGAAGCTCGCAGCACCAGCGAGCTCTGCACGGCCCCAGCAGCGGCCACAGAACTACCGGTCGCAGCCTGGGAGGCATGCAGCTCTCTGCAGCGCGCAGTGGCCGCCATGCTGAATGTGCCGCCACGCCGCATCAGGCAGAATTCTCCGCACCGCCTCTGTCTTCAGGGCGTAAATCATTCCAAAACGTCACCCAAGCTCTTTAAAAATGGTGTGCTATATTTTATAGCACTGAATGCCACTTTATGAGGCAGGATATTGGGCGGATGAATAGTAAGGCTGGCAGAGCTCCACTAAGGCGCAGCAATCTTGCCGCATGCCCTCTGGCGCCGTGGAATAATGCAACCGAATGAATTATTAAAAATATTTGTGAGTAGGGGTCCCCAGAGTTCAGGATTACATTTATAAAGATTCATAGGGATCCCTTCAGGACCTGGTGCCTTACTACTGGCGCGGGCTCGTATAGCATATTCAACTTCTCTGGTGGTAAACTGTAATAGGATGGGTTCAGTAGAAGATATAAAGAGCTGTTTCAATAAAAAAGCCTCTTGGTTGATTTCCCTTTCTAAGTAATACATACAAGCAAAATGCTCAACACAATCCTGACCTGCGATATTACAAATTAAAAGGGGGTTCGAAGTTGCATTGCGCAAAAAGAGCCTGTTTACTGTTTCACTAAAAATCTTACTGCACTTTTGTGCCGCAGCCAGTTCTAACACTTCCCAGTCCTTAAAAAACGATGTACAATTATTTTCTTTAATAGCAGACTTGTAAGACTTCATAGCCTCTGGTTTGCAACTGCATTCAAGGAGATCTTTTTTTTTTTTTACTTTTTTTTTATTACAAGCCGTAGGAAGAAAAAATACATTGGTACATTAATTTAATTAGGCATACATTAGACAAGAATTTACAATATCCAAGAGACAACCGTAGACAATAAAATGCCACAGCCATATTACAAAAACTACAATAATGCACAACTAGCCATATCGATATAAAAATACTATTAGAGAGACAACTAATATTATGCTTCAAAATTTAAACCTACCGATTTAATACGATAATAATAAACATATCATTACCGTACTTGAAATATTAATTCCAAAACATATTAAATTACCCAATATAGAAACAACTGATAATGAGCAGCATCAAGATTATTATTATTATACCGTTCATAAAGTGCTAATGCAAAAAGTGGAAAGTCCGACACTTTAAAACCACCAGAAAAAAAAAAGAAAAAAAAAAGCCATTGATCGAGTTCTTAAAGTGCTATTGTTATTACGTGCAAAATTGGCCTATATAAAGTGACTAATGCAATAAAGTGCCGATGTATAGTAGCATCAATAGAAAAACATTTCATGAAGTGCAAATATAATAACGCACAAAATGTTTTTCTTTTTTTTTTGACTAGTATACATGATAAAAGTGCTTAGCAATTAGATATAGCACGGCAAATGAATACTTGTATTTCCTCAAATGCAAATGAATTACCATCTTACAGTTAACTAAGATATAACAATCACCTCCCTTTTAGCAGTTCAAGCTTGTTAAAATGTTTCCAATTCCATTCAAATCTTACAATCGCACCCACTCTACCTGCATAAGCTCTCTCAAAACTATATGTTCTTCTCATTTTATTAACCCACTTAACATGACATGGACTCACTGTAGATTTCCAATTTTGCAAAATCAGGGACCGAGCCACGACAGTGGAAATAAAAATAAACACTTCTTCTGATTTATTGAACCTGTTCCTTTCTTTACAGATGCCAAAAAGGGCCACTTCCGCTTCTGGAAGAAGAATTTTCCCAGTTGCTATCTCCAAATCTGCGAAAATCTCTTTCCAGAAGGGTTCTAACTTAGGACATGAGAAAAAAATATGATACCAACCATCCTGTCCCCTGGTTTTGCATCTAAAGCATTTATTCTCGCTTTCCGGGAACATTCTCTGTAGGGCCTCCGGGGTATAATATGCCAGCCAGCGAGAAAGAAAGGACATTCTCTCATAGTTAGCTGCTCGAAGTGCTCTGTTTCCTAAATAGCATATTGTCTCCCAATCTTTATCTGACAATACACACTGTAATGTGAGACTTATTTTCTCCAGGTGGTTAATTATTATAGTAGAAGATCCAGAAGGGAGTAACTTTTTATACCAGAATCCAATACCCTTATGTTTCTCCCCATATAACGCTGTTAACACAGCATTGGGTGTTGTATCTAGATTTCCTACTTCTTTTCTTATAAAATAGATCAATTGCAAATATTGAAAAAAAAACATGAGCCGCCTCGGATTCGTTCTATCTCTAACCATTTGCCAGCTAATTATCGTATTTTGAGTGAGAAGGTGCCTTATTTCACAGAATCCGGCTGATTCCCATTCTGTCATATGACTTGAAGAAATCCTAAGGCCCATTTTAGCACATTCTGACAGTTTCAAATAAATAGATCCATCTGAACCGTGTTTTTCAAATAGAAGCCGTAATCTTGATGAATACCCCACCAGTGTCTTGTATCGTGTTCTCTTTGGGAGCTTTGCAGTTTTTAAGAAAATAAAAATTTGAGAACCTGATTCCTCAAGCATTCTATTTACAAAAAAGTTGTCTCTTGTCTGTCTATCCTTTAATAATCCTGCTATTATATCGAAAAAAGCTGCTTCGTAATATGTATTAAAATGGGGAAGTGCAAGCCCGCCTTGGTTAACAGGAAGTTGTATCACCGCGAGTTTAACTCTGTTGCCCTTTTTGTTCCAGATAAATCTTCAAGGAGATCTGACTAACATTTATTTTCAAATGACGATTATCGGCAGAGCATTTCCCGTCAAACCACTGTGGGTTTTCAGAAACAGATATAGGGGTTTTCAACAAAGAATTCTTGATAATAATACATAGTTGCTGATGACAATGAGATAACTGATCCCTAAATGTATCATCTAGGCATCCCCCAAAATTTATAGGTTCCTCTTCAATAGATCCCTTAGAGTAGCCAAGAGATCTTTCATACGCCAAACTAACCTCAAGCCATCTTTGGAATGTTTGCTAATACCATCATCCAATAATGGGATTGTATCCCTAGATAATGGGAGGACCCCTTCAACACAGAGGGCATTGTGATCACTCCACTGTATTTCTATTATTGTGCTTTGCCAACACCATTGCAAAAAGAGTTTTGATGCAAATACTTAGTCAATGGTAGATACTTGCCCCTTTCCTCTATATGTCGGTCTGACTAGGATACTCCCCTGAAAATAACTAATCACATCTTCCAGGTCCATTTGAGCAACTAACTCCCTCAGTTCCAACCCCCTGGCATCCCTCAAAGCAGTGTATGTACCAATACATCGCATGTTCACATCATCAGTTACACTCCCCATTTTGCAGTAAAATCCTTGGCAAAGACACATTTCTATTCCATGTGGTTTTGAAGCTGCAATAAAATAAAATCATTTGTGGAATAGGCGAAGCTATCAGTATTTTTTTTCAGATACTTTAAGATGGAGATTAAGCTTAACCCAGTTAGCAAGACCTCTTTGAGCTCTCCCATGAGGGGGAAGCAATGGCCGGGCAAGATAGCATGAGAAACTATTGCATATTATAGGTTCTAAGGCCGAAGTCCCCTGAAAAGCAATACAATCATAATGATTTATAAAGGCAAGCTAATATGGGTTAAAGCTCTTACTTTTGAGCCCAGCCACATTTCAGCTAATCAAGGAAAAACTGTTGGCAACACCTAATTCTCTTCCCCGTGCAACTGGAGATATAGAATTGCTAACTATACTAGTATTTACATTAACTACAATATATTCGGCAGGAACAATTGAACTATTACTTGTTTACAGAGCAACCATTCCATTAAATCCAGAAGACAATTCACATGTATTGACACAAAGGGACTTACGCTGAGTACAAGTACCACTGCCGTGACATCTGGTACAAAGACAAAATTGCTCTTTTGCAAAGCAATATATCTATTAAAACAGTTAGACGGTTTACAGACATTGTCACAAAAGGGCCTTAACTGAGAATTATTTCCATGGCCCAAATTGTCAAAGACAACATATCGGTTTCATCATTGCTATCTTGCAGAGCAACTATTCCTTTGAATCCCAGGGACAGTTAACTAACATTGGGGCAGGGAGTCCTAAACTATGGACCCATAAATAGTCAATTCTGATTGTCCAAATATCTAAAGGTGCAAATAGATTAGCGTACCTAATATTAAAATTATCAGTAGAAAGGTGCAACAAAGGACCCCGGGGCAACTCTGAGTGTGACTCAAAATGGAATAGCCATAAAAAAAAACACGTGGGAGAGTGCGAATATCACTATTCGCACCCTAGGGCTGAGAGTGTCAAGTCTGAATTCTCTATAGCTAATCAAAAATGGAAGGATCACTTGACCTGCATAACATTGGGTATGCGGGAACGGTTCTTAAATCCCAATAAAAAACCCTCATACACGTGTTCACTGATGGTAACGTTAAGCGGTATATTTTCGTTCTCCGCTTTTCCCCACACATGTCTGCATAATCATGGGGTTTAGTGGTTATGCAACCTCCACCTGGAGGTAATACCCTTTGTTAAAACAGTAGTGACCAGAAATGGTGCTCGTGAAAGGTGAAGTGTGTTAAAAGTCTCTAGGTTCCAGATACAATTCTTTATTCTTTCCGGGTTCTTAGAGGCAAATAAAAAAGTCTGAATTCTCCCCACAATCACTGGGTATCTAAAATCCACGATGACACAATCCCCATGAATACTCTTATGAGAAGCACCAACCCATGCAACTCAGTGTGGCATTAAGATATTTTTGTGGTCCTGCACACTGAAATTTTAATTTTTCACCAACCAATGACACACCTTAATATGAATTTCAGTAGGAGACTCTTTGTAAGAATTTGACACAGGGGGTACACCTGCTAAAACAAAAACATATGGACAACATGCAGGTGGCAAGTTAACCACTGGTAATTGAGGATACCTGGTTACAGACTGTGAGACCCTGGTAGTGTCAGTCAATACTTGAATAGGGACAGCAGAACTTGGAGCACTAGAAACCTGAACTGGAGTGTCCAAGGACTTTTTAGACTGCAGATGCAGTGCAGAGCTCTGGCAGACATTAGCCTTTGTTGGTACTTGAGTACGGTCACTCACTAAAGGGGAGGACAGCTCTGAGCTGACACGTCAGCTATATCAACATTCTTATGCAAGACCAGAGACTTGTTCTAAAGAGCCTTTTGTTGCGCCAGACTCATGGAAAATACTTTCCAACCATTGACTCCAAACTATCTAATCTTTCTCTTAAAGGATTCAAACAGTCATTTAAAATTGAGGTAAATTTAGCAGTGGCAGGAATTTCTAAGGGGTGTAGTGTCTCCCCCCACCTCCCCACAGCAGCACAAGTGGCAGGCACAGAGACAAGGGTCCTGTGCTGCAGGACACCTCACTGGAGTTTATGGCGGTCTGGTGCCCTTGAACAGCGTTGCGGCCTCCTTGCCAGGCATGCTGGGGGGTGTAGTCTCTTCCCCCCCCCCTCCCCCTCCGGCAGCACGAACAAAAGTGGCAGGCACGGAGGCAAGGTTTGACAGTTAAACAGAAATTAAATCAATGCAATTAACCCTACATGCTCCTAAAACCAGTGAAATTCAAGGTCATTCACAATGGCAAGGCACATTTCTTTGGGAAGCCAAAGGAGATCAAGGACTGGCTGGAAATTTAGAGGCTGGGAAGTCAGGCCCCACAGGATCACCAATCAGCAGGCCAGTCTGGCCTGAATGACTACCCTCTTCCCCCACAAAAGAAGAAGTCGATGGAAGAGATGGCAGGGGATATGGTCCAAGGCTGAAGGAACCATGCTTTGGAGAGATCAGGTGCCTGCCACTGGTGAAGATGACAGCACTAATGGAAGATCTATGGTGCTTGGGCATGCCCCACAAAGTGTGCAGTCAGAGAACCCCAATCCTGAATAACTGCCAATATTCTTGAATGAGATTACATTGCCCATGGAACAGGTAATTCCCATATGGGAACAAACTTTGGAGGGGTCTTTCAATACATTCAAATGGCTGCTGGGTTGGCGTTACTTCTCCTGTGATATTAATGCTGGGTATATTCCTCATTCCATAAAACCTCTCATAAATGTAAAAGAAGTTGGGTTGGGGTGACAGATGCTACAGTTCTGGAAGTGAAAAGAAGGCAGAGTTGAAAAAGTGTTATTTGCTATGCTGCTATTTGTTTCCACACATGGCAGTGCATGAAGTCTATTTTGATACATAATGCAGACAACTCGCCCACAACATTAAAGGAGGATGTATTTAGCTTGATAACCTGGATTGTCAACAGCCTAAAAAACAAGATTGCAAGATGGGCCCTATTTCATTACCTTAATAGAGATTCTTCACGAGTACTATTCTTACATGATTTCTAGCCAGCCTGGGCTACACCTGGGTTTACCGCAATGGCTAGCCAAGCAGGTCTCTAACTGCGGCATAACTCATTCACAAATAATTCCCCATACAAATGTCAAAGGTCCACAACGACAACCTGGTAAGATTCATAGTAGTTGAGGGAACAACTGGAGGTAAAAGATGGACACTCACTAGGGTATGCACACAACCC
This sequence comes from Lissotriton vulgaris, assembly GCF_964263255.1. Classification (NCBI taxonomy): domain Eukaryota; kingdom Metazoa; phylum Chordata; class Amphibia; order Caudata; family Salamandridae; genus Lissotriton; species Lissotriton vulgaris. The sequence continues at coordinate 1,079,741,762 of NC_141691.1, read as the reverse complement.
ACTCTAGTAGAATGCACGTTAAAGGTACTGGTGTTGCTTTAATCTCCACTGGGTTCAACAGTGGTAGGAGGCGGCTTTAATTGTTTCATGGTGCACACCAGGGATATCTTGATACCTCACAGGTCCATCACCCTGAACATGTGGGCCTGATAGTTTGATCTGACTTGGTCCTGAAGATTTATGCACCCTGTTAGAAACTGGTAGCGTGGTGCAGAGCGGGCGGGCCAAACTCCGGAGGAAATGTGTAAAGCATCCGAGCCGCACACACAGGAGAGACTACAAAAAGAGACTCCACGCCAGGTTGCATGAAAAATAACTTGTGTATTATAAAACACATTAGAATACAGAACACAGGTGCAAATCTTCCGTGCCAGCCGGCACCGGATAACCATACACAGGGGACTATTACAAGGCAAGGCCAATCGGGCCGCTGCGAGAACCATCACAAGGTGCAATAGGATAAAGGTAAGTGCAAAGCATAAATGTAAAGTCCATCAGCTTACGATGAGTAACAACCAGTAGCTACTGGCTAGATCATGCGCTTAGCATAAATCACATTAGCATTGGCATAAACATGCAAGAGGAAATCACATTAGCACTCAACCATTAGGCCTAAACATAAAACCAGCCATGTAGGAATTAACATGGGAACATAGCAGCAATACTGCAAGGTCATTAGGCATGCATCATATTAACATTGAAGGGACAACCTTAGCATGCGGCATCTCCATAGCGTAGGTCACATTAGACATAAATCATGAGGCTCCTCCCTAGGCATAAAGGCAGACCATCAGTATGGGTCCTACACACGAAGTTTGGAAGGAAAACATCCCTGCACCATCAAGTCAACATCAAAGCATGAGCCTGGGAACACACGGGCATGGAGGCATAACATTAGGCATGAACCTCAGCAGTGAAAATAACCTTAAGTAGAAAGGCAACATCACATTTGCACAGCTCAAAGTAGGCCTGCAACATGAACGATACATTAGGCATCCTCCTGAGCATAGCTCACATCATGCATAGCATGAGGCCTACTCCTTTTAGCGTAGGGCACAATCGCATTTGCAGTAGGTATACACTGAAGACCCTGTCATGCAGATCTCCAACAATGTAGGCCTTAGGGAGAAAACATTATTATTAGTGGAAATACCTCCCGCAGAGATCCGGTTAGCTTTAGGCCTACAAGTGGGGACATGGAGGCATCATCAGTAGCATACAGGCCACAGTTGGCCTGCCAATTATACTCTGCACCAATCATAGGGTATAACATATTATCCTGTGGCACCTCTTTTGCAGGAACACAATAGGCCTAAAATCAGCACTGCAAACCGGAAGGAAAAGCATTAGGTATCATCCTAGGTACAAATGCATTATGCAACAATATTATGCAATAAATCATATGGGACAATAGGCCTCGCCAGCATAAGGAAAATGCTACGTACCAGTAAGCATCTGTTCTTGGCATGTAGGGCTGCAGAACCACACACTATTGCATTAGACCACCATCTGGTGGTGGGCCCGGATGATTACACTTTGTTGTTGTCTTGGAAGAGTCTTTGTCTGTTGGATGACTCCTCCCTTAGATTGTAGTGTGCATGGGCATCAACTCCATCTTCAGATTGTTTTCGCCACTGGGCAAATGATGGAGTTGTATGAGTACATATAGAGATGACCATGTGCTATGTATCTAAATAAGATAATATTGGAACCGATAAAGGTAACCGGGGAGGCGGGTGGGCGTGTGTGGTTCTGCAGCCCTACATGCCAAGAACAGATGCATACTGGTAAGTAACATTTTCCGTTCGAGGCATATGGGCTGCAGACCACACACTATTGCATAGATTGCACAGCAGTTTCTCCCTTAGCGGCGACCATCCGTATCTGTTGCAGTAGTTTGAAATAATGTTTTGAGTACAGCCTGGCCCACACTTGCTTGTTGTTGTGCCTGCACATCTACACAGTAGTGTTTTGCAAATGCGTGTGGAGTAGACCATGTAGCTGCTTTACAGATGTCATCTAATGGTATGTTTCCTAGGAATGCCATAGATGCCCCTAATTTACGGGTAGAATGAGCCGTAGGGGGAATGAGTCCATGAGTGTGTCCGCTCCCGGACACACTCATGGACCTTTCTCCTGCCACTCCTGCAAATTCAGCGGCACCGACAACATCTCCGCCACGACTACACCACAGACTCCCGACCCCAACCACCTACAATGCATCCTTCTCAACACCCGATCGGTGCACAGGCACGCCATCGACCTATGGAACCTACTAGACACCCTCTCTCCAGACGTCGCCTTCCTGACAGAAACATGGATGAATGCTTCCTCCGCTCCAGACATCACCATTGCCATCCCTGAAGACTACAAGATCACTCGCAAAGACCGCACCGACCACACAGGAGGAGGAATCGCTATCGTCCACAAGAAATCAATCCGCATCTCAACCAGCTCTGACGCCAACCTCGCCAACTCCGAACACCTTCACTTCCAGATCCACACCGACCCCAAAACCACACTCAGAGGCACCCTCCTCTACAGACCACCAGGACCCCGCGCTAAATTCAGTGAAGACATCACGGACTTCATCACTCCACACGCGCTCCCCTCCAAAGACTACATCCTTCTGGGAGACCTCAACTTTCACCTTGAGAAGATCAACGACCGCAACACCGCCACCCTTGTGGACAACCTCGCCAACCTCGGACTTAAACAACTAGTCACCTCCCCCACCCACATCGCAGGTCACACACTCGACCCCATCTTCACTTCCAGCAATCATGTCTCCTTCAGCCACACTACGGATCTCCTATGGACCGACCACAGCTGCGTCCACTTCACCTACAAGCCGAAACCCATCAACCACCCCCAACCTACCCTGCAAAGAAACTGGAACAAAATCACCACGGACCAAATCTCCGCTTCGCTCCTTCGAAACTCCCCAGCCCTCTCCTCTAACGCCAACGAAGCCGCCGCCAACCTCACCCTATGGTTATCCAACACCGCCGACACCTTAGCACCACTGAAAAAACGTCAAAGCAAACCTGGCAGCAAGAAGGCCTCATGGTTCAACGATGATCTTAAGAAATCCAAGAAACTCTGCCGCTCCCTTGAAAAAGCCTGGAAAAAAGACCCAACCACCAGCACCAAGGACGCCTTCAAAAGCGCCACCCGCACTCACCACCAACTGATCCGTAAAGCCAAGAAAACAGCATTCAAAGATCGACTTGACAACAACGCCCACAACAGCAAGGAACTTTTCAACATCGTCAAGGAATTTTCCAACCCCTCGGCCAACTCCAACGACATCACCCCCTCTCAAGCTCTCTGCGACTCCCTAGCCTCTTTTTTCCACAACAAGATTGCAGACATCCACAACAGCTTTGACAACCAACCCGGAAACCAACCCACCCTACCAGCTGCTGACCATCTTCCCCCCGTAAACACCCTTAACGCCTGGAACCCAATCTCCACTGAGGACACCATCCGCCTGATGAATTCCATCCACTCTGGATCCCCCACAGACCCATGCCCTCACCACATCTTCAACAAAGCAGACTCCGTCATAGCACCTCACCTCCGAGACGTCATCAACTGCTCCTTCAACTCCGCTACCTTCCCAGAAGACTGGAAACACGCTGAACTCACCGCCCTTCTGAAAAAACCAACAGCGGACCCCACCGAACTCAAAAACTACCGCCCCATCTCGCTCCTTCCATTCCCGGCAAAAGTCATCGAGAAAGCCATCAACAACCAACTCGCCGCCTTCCTCGAAGCCAACAAATCCCTCGACCCCTCACAATCTGGCTTCCGAGCAAAACACAGCACCGAGACCGCCCTCATCGCAGCAACAGACGACATTCGAACTCTACTGGACAATGGAGACACAGTCGCCCTCATCCTCCTCGACCTCTCCGCAGCATTCGACACAGTCTGCCACAGCACCCTTCTACAATGCCTCAATAACATCGGAATCCAAGGAAAAGCACTTGAATGGATCACCTCGTTCCTCACCGGAAGAACCCAAAGAGTCCGCCTTCCTCCATTCAAGTCCGAGGCCTCTGAAGTCATCTGCGGCGTACCTCAAGGATCCTCACTCAGTCCCACCCTCTTCAACGTATACATGAGCCCCCTCGCGGCCATCGCCCGCCAACACAACCTCAACATCATCTCTTACGCGGATGACACTCAACTGATCCTTTCTCTCACCAAGGACCCCGGCACTGCCAAAACTAACCTACACGAAGGAATGAAAAAAGTCGCCGAATGGATGAAACAAAGCCGTCTGAAACTGAACTCAGACAAAACAGAAGTCCTCATCCTAGGTACATCCCCCTCTGCCTGGGACGACTCCTGGTGGCCGGAAGCCCTCGGAAAAGCACCCATCCCGACAGACCACGCACGGAACCTTGGCGTCATCCTGGATTCTTCACTCTCAATGAACAGACAAGTCAGCGCCGTATCCTCATCCTGCTTCAACGTTCTTCGCATGCTCAGAAAAACATTCCGCTGGATCCCCTCCGAAACAAGGAAAACAGTCACCCACGCTCTGGTCACGAGCCGACTGGACTACGGAAACACCCTCTACGCAGGTACCACCGCTAAACTCCAGAAGAAACTCCAACGAATCCAAAACGCCTCAGCCAGGCTCATATTAGACATCCCACGTAACGAACACATCTCTGGTCACCTTAAAGACCTCCACTGGCTACCCGTCAATAAGAGGATCACTTTCCGACTGCTTACCCACGCACACAAATCACTCTACGACATCGGACCAGATTGCCTCAACTCTCGACTGTCCTTCTACACCCCCTCCCGCCAACTACGTTCTTCCAGCCAAGCCCTCGCCACTGTACCTCGCATCAACAAGACCACCATGGGAGGCAGATCCTTTTCATACCTGGCTGCTAAAACATGGAACTCACTCCCCGCCTACCTTCGCCTCACCCAGAACCACCTAGCGTTCAGAAAGCAGCTTAAAACGTGGATATTTGACAAATAATCCTCCTCCCCTTCCTAAGCGCCTTGAAACCCTCTGGGTATGTAGTGCGCTATACAAATTTGTTTGACTTGACTTGACTTGAGTGCGTTTTGCTTTTTGATAACAAATTTGGATACACTTAACAATCCATCTTGCAATGCCTGATTTTGAAATAGGATTTCCCTTATGTGGAGTAGAAAAAGACACAAACAGTTGTTTAGTTTTACAAAAAGGTTTGGTCCTATCAATGTAGTAGAGAAGCACTCTTTTTACATCTAATGTTTGTAGAGCTCTTTCTGCAACTGTTTGTGGTTGGGGAAAAAAAACTGGCAACTCAATAGATTGGTTGATGTGGAAAGGTGAAATGACCTTTGGCAGAAACTTTGGATTTGTTTCAAGAACCACTTTATTGTGATGAAGTTGCATAAATGGTTCTTGAATTGTTTGATTGGATCTCACTTACTCTTCTAAGTGAAGTAACAGCTACTAAAAAAGCAACTTTCCATGTAAGGAACTGTAATTCACACTTATGTGAGAGGGTGGTATTCTGGGAGGAATTATTCTTTTGAGTCCTTCCATAAACGCTTTGATTGCAGGTACTCTAAACAATGACAAATGTTGTCTGTTTTGAAGATATGCTGCTATAGCAGCAAGATGTAACCTGATTGAGGAATACGCTAAGTTAGATCTTTGCAGATGTAAAAGATAGCATATGATGTTTTGTGTGGAAACATCTAAGGGATTGATGTTGTTATTTGTACAATATACAACAAACCTTTTCCACTTTGCTGCATAACATGCTCTTGTGGTAGGGAGTATTGCTTCTTTTATGACATTCATGCCATCAGGTGGTAAATTTAAATATCCAAATTCTAAGACCTCAGGAGCCAGATCGTTAGATTGAGCTGCATTGGGTCTGGATGCATAATCTCTCCTTGGTTCTGTGTTAGTAGATGTGGGGAGAGTTTTAGTTTTTGATGTGGTACTACTGAGAGCTCTAGTAGCGTGGTGTACCAGGGTTGCCTTGCCCACGTTGGTGCTATGAGAATCAATGTGAGAGAATGTTGCTGCAGCTGCGTACCACTAATGGAATTAGTGGGAGAGGAGGAAAAGCGTACGTAAATTTGTTTGACCAGTTCATCCATACCGCATTGCCTTTGGATAATGGGTGTGGGTATCAGGTGGTGAAGCTTGGGCATTTGGAGTTGTGTTTTGTAGCAAACAGATCTATCTCTGGTTGACCCCACTTTTGAAGAAATGGCTGAAGAACTTGATGATGAAGTTCCCATTTGTGTATCTGTTGTTTTGACGACTTAACAGACCTGCAACTTGATTGTGAACTCCTGGCAGATGTTCTGCTAATAGAAAAATGTTCTGAGGAATGGCCCACCTCCATATGCTCTGCGCCAGCCGGGAGAGCTGTAAGGAGTGTGTTCCTCCTTGTTTTTGAATGTAATACATTGCTGTCATATTGTCCGTCCGGACTAGTACAGCTTTGTTTGATAGATAATGCTGAAACGATTTTAGAGCTAGAAAAATCGCTAGTAACTCCAGATGGTTTATGTTGAGTAGTTTTTGTTGCATTGCCCATGTACCCTGTACTGTGTGATTTTGTAAATGCGCTCCCCATCCTGTGAGAGATGCGTCTGTGGTTAGTATTATTTGTGGAACAGGTTCTATAAACGGCCAGCCCTTGGATAGGTTTTTGGTGTTCCACCATTGCGGAGAGCGATATGTCCGGTCGTCTGCCACCACCAGATCTGTTATTTGTTGTTGAGCCCGATTCCACTGACTTGCCAAACACTCTTGTATGGGGCGCATTTGTAGTTTTGCATATGGTACTATGAAAATGCAAGATGCCATCATTCCTATTATTTGCATGAACACTTGAGCTGGTAGTGAGTGTTGTGGCTGGAATCTTTTGATAAGATCCTGTATAACCTGTATTCCTATTGGGTTTGGGTGAGCTATTGCCTTGGAGGTATCTATTGTAGCACCCAGATACTGCTGAGACAGGGATGGTTGGAGATGAGATTTCTTTTGATTTACTGTGAATTCCAATTTGTGAAGCAGGCATATTGTTTGACGTGTGTGCTGTACACATTGGTTGTATGACTTGGATTTTATTAGCCAGTCGTCCAGATATGGGAAAACATGAATGTTGTCCCTTCTTAAGTGTGCTGCTACTACTGCTAGACACTTTGTGAACACTCGAGGTGCTGTAGTTACTCCGAAAGAGAGTACTTTGAATTGGTAGTATTGACCTTCTAGAATGAACTGCAGGTACTTTCTGTGCGATTGATGTATGGGAATGTGGAAGTAGGCGTCCTTGAGATCTAATGTGGCAAGGAAGTCTCCCTTCTTTAGCAGCGGTAAAACCTGTTGTAGTGTGACCATATGAAAGTGGTCTGGTTGTATGTACAGGTTTAGGGGCCTTAGATCTAAAATAGGTTTGAGGGACCCGTCCTTTTTGGGTATGAGAAAGTATAGAGAATAAACTCCTGTGTTTTGATGTTGTTTTGGAACTTGTTCTATTGCATTCTTTTGCAGTAGAGATTCTACCTCTTGTCTTAGCAGTATGAGGTGTTCTTGTGACATAGGACACTGTCTGGGTGGTATTGTTGGAGGAGTGGAAGTGAGCTCCAGGCAATAACCTGACTGAATTATTTGTCTTACCCACCTGTCTGTGGTGATGGATTCCAGACAGGTAGGAACTTTTGTAATCTCCCCCCGACAGGAGTGGAATGGTCTGGAGGGAAGGAAGGGATGTCACTGTTTGGGAGTAGAGGTGATACGATTGTTGTTTCCTCTACCTCTGCCCTTATTGTTGTTTCCTCTATAACCTCCTCTATAATATCCTTTACTAGGCGAGGTTTGGTTGGGCGCTTTATAAGAAGAGGAGGTATTGTCAGTTTGGAAACCTTTAGAGGCGCCCCTATATGAGGAGCAACGAAAGGAAGGTCTATGGGTTTGTGTTTGTAAAGCTACCATGGATTTTGCCGTGTCTGTATCTTTTTTCATCTTTTCCAGTGCACTATCGACTGATGGACCGATAAGATGTTGTTGGTCAAATGGATGGTTTAAGATTCTGGTTTGTACTTCTTGTTTAAACCCAGAGATGCGTAACCATGCATGTCTACGCAACAATACCCCTGTATTTATTGCTCTAGAGGCTGTGTCCGATGTGTCTAGTGCACATCGTATGGAGGTATTTGTAATAATTTTGCCTTCCTATATTAGGTCAGAAGCCCTAGTTTTATATTGTCTGGCAAGTGTTGCATGAGTGACTCTAACTCATCATAATGAGCTCTATCATATCTTGCTAACAAAGCCTGAGTGGTAGCAATTCTCCAGACAGTGGCTGCTTGTGAAATGGTTCGTTTTCCTGAAGCATCTAAAAGCTTAGACTCCTTGTCAAGGGGTGGAGCATCTCCTGTTGTCTGTGAGTTAGCTCTTTTCCTCGCATTTGACACTACCAGTGAGTCTAATGGCAACTGTCCTTTAATGTATGCTGGATCAGTTGGAGCCGCTTTGTACTTCTTTTCTAGTATGGGGTTAATCATCCTGGCTCTGAATGGGTCTTAAATATTTCAGGTGCATGTCTTACCACTCCACTAAGTACTGGAAGTGTGGTTGTGGTCTTATGTGACAACATTCGTGTGTCCATTAGGGAGTCTTCCTCCACTGTATCTGTGTGTAAGTCTACTCCATGGAAAGTGGCTGCTCTATGAATGAGCTGCATAAAACCAATAGTGTCATCTGAGGGAGAGGGTCTAGACAGGTATCATTATCTTGTGGCAGATCTGGTTCATCTGGCGCATTATAATCCTCCCATGGGTCACCTGACTGCCCAGGAATATCATCTGGATCATTAATGTCATCCAAGTGATGTTCACTCTCAACCTCTTGTGAGTAGCTATCCCCATCATCCTCTTCTTGTGGTGTAAGACTATGTGTACTAGATGGTGAATGTACAGGAGAAATATCTACTGGTATTTCTACTTCTGGTGAAGGAATCCTCATGGGGGAAGTTTGAACATGCTTTTTTAGAGGAACTGGCGGGGGTTTAGGCTAGTCCATTTTCCTCTTTTCAGGCACTGAAGTAATATGTCCAGTCTTTGGATTAATATGAAGAGTTTTTTGCTTTGGATCAGGTGTAAAAAGCACTTCTACTGGCAAATATTTGTTTCGGCGTCAATTTTGGTTTGGAGCCGAAATGCTTATGTGTAACAGTGTCTATTGTCTTTGGAGCAGGTTTTGGTTTCGGTTCCGAAGACTTTTTCCTAGGATCCGTGCTCTTTGGGTCTGGAGTTTTTGTTTCCGGAGTACGTTTAGACTCATCTACCTTCGGAGCCGAAGTATGTTTCGTCTTGGGGTCCACTTTTTTCGGAACCAGGGTGGTTTTTGGTTCGGTAGCTTTGGGAACCTCTTTCGGTGCCGAACTGGGTTTCGGTTCGACCATTTTCGGTACCGAAGGATGCTTTGGTACCGGTGTTAATTTGGGCTTAAGAACCTTCTGCTTTTCGGTACCGACAGACTGACTCGAGCCAGAGTCGACTGGAGGCTTTTTTTTATTCTTCGCTGCCGAGCCAGGAGGCGGAGCGTTCGAAGATTTTGGTCGGTGTGCACCTGGACCCGAAGGTGGAGATGGAACCGAAGGTATGGTGGGCTGAACAAGGTCGACGTCTGTACTCACGACCTGTTGACCAGGCGTCTACTTCAATGGGGGCTTCGTCTATGATGAGGTTCTGGTGTTGACGAAGATGACTGCGCCATTACTCTGCGAGCTGGACGGTCCCTGATTGTTTTCATGGACCGGAACGAAACACACACCTCACAGTCTCGACTCTGGTGCTCTAGAGATAAGCACAGATTGCAAACCTCATGAAGATCGGTGTGAGGGAATTTGTGTCCACACCGTGGGCACTTCTTGAAAGGTATTCTTTCCATTAGCCAAAGGCCCAATGGCGCAGTTGGGCCCGATGGCCCCGACGAACGCTGGAATCGAGAAGTGAAGCCTCTGTTCGACGCTGGTAACCGGAATCACTGTCGACGACGATGCCAATGGTATTATGACTGATTTATGGATTCGAAAAGAGATCGGTAACAGGACCAAACGATTAACACATCAGAGCAAGATGGCGGAAAAAAACAATCTGAAGATGGAGTCGATGGCTATGCGCACTACGATCAAATCAAGGAGTCATCCAACAGACAAAGACTCTTCCAAGACAACAACAAAGTGTAATCATCCGGGCCCACCACCAGATGGTGATCTAATGCAATAGTGTGTGGTCTGCAGCCCATATGCCTCGAACCAGTTCACCCCAATCAGGGGCACAACACTCTGAAACTGGCCCCAGTCCAACAGGCCTCTCTCCGGGGCTCAAATGCCCTATGTCCCGCAAAGTCAGGGCTGGCTGCAAAAACAGCAAAAGCAGTGTGTGCAAAGCGCTGGGGCAGGGCAGGAGTGTTTCTCACTCCTCTCTCTCTCTTCTCCTGAGGAGTACAATGCCCACCAATACGTTGCAGCTGCCCGCGCACTCGAAGGGCAGCTGGGATTCATGCCCAAAAACAAGCACTGGCACCACTGCGCAGTTGGGAGCCCAACTCCAGGACCCCTGAAATTCACAATGCTCCCCAAGGTTGCAGCTGCCAGCTCTCAGACGGGGCTGCTGTAAGGTCAGCACGGGCACCATGGTGCTCTCAGAGCGGCACCAGGGGGAGGCGAGCACCGACAATGTGCCACCCCCACCAAGCTGGGACTGAACCCTACTCACCGGGCTCACTAGAGTCCTTGTGCAATCTCTGGGCACCCCCAGAATAAAGTAGCTCTCTGGCAGCACAGCGCTGCAGGCCTCAGCTCCTCCTCTGGCAACCAAGAAAATAGTGCCTTCAAGGCGCTAGGGAGCTGGTGAGGATCCCGAGTCCCACACAAGACAGTAGTGCCCATGAGGCGCTAGGTCCCAGGAATGCCGTCAGGGTCCCACAGAATCAAGCTGCAGCAAAAATGTGGGAATTGAATATATGGTGCTTTAGCAGCACTGCATGTATTGATAATAACCAGCTCTCCCTGGCAGCACGCGCAGCAGGTCCCACGCACCTTCTTCTCCTGGCAGGTGCTGTAGGCAGCATTCACCAGGCGCTAGAGAGGCCCAACAGCTTCAGGGACAACAGACAGTGCTCCTCTTCTCTGGCAATGTAGGGAATGGTGCCCACATGCCGCTGGAGGGCGCAGGAAAGCACAGTCCATTCAAATATAGCGCTCCCAAGGCACTAGGGACCTCACAAGTCCAGGGCCCCACAGAAGAAGGTAGGGCCCACGCTCCTCACCTCCTTGGGGTGCAGGCAGACAGACGATAGCACTCACAAGGTGCTGGGGCAGGAGAGCAGCAGGACCAGCCTGACCCCTGCAGTAGCGGTCGCTCCTCCCTGGTATCTCCTCTTGGTATTGTAGCGCTTTGCTCCCCACTGCTGCCAAAAACAATTCTGACCAGCCTGACTCACATTTAATTGTTGCCTGCTCAGTTTTGTAGCGCTTAATTGCCTGTTCAGTTTTGTAGCGCTTAATTTTGCTCAAGCGCTCGCATTGCCTATAATAATATTTGTGCTTAATTGTGAATTGTGCCTGTGTACTATCATAGCGCTCCACTGCTCGCATTGCCCGCATAGCTTCCTTAGTTTAATTTGTGCCTGATTGTGCCCATAGCTGCATTTTCACATCGTGCCCCAGTCTCATCCTGTTTGCCTTGTTGTCGCTGCCATTTGGTGGTTGTGCCTCCAGCCCGTCCCCCCACCTGGCTCCCGCCTCCCAGCTGCCCCTCCCTCCCTCCGCCCCCTCCAATATCCATTTATGACAGATGGACCTACGCGCAGCGGACGTGCCCCATGCGCGCCGAAGGCGCGCCAAAGGTAAGCCCGTCTACGCCCATCCACGCCTGGACCGCGCCCAGCGCCAGACCCCCTGGTCCTTGCAAAACCCACTCCTCCCACATAACGTTTGACGCCACTACCCTCTTTGCCCTTAACCCCGGACGCACACCACAATGCTGCGAAGCTGCCCCAGGACACACCCATGGTCCTTTCGCCTGCCACTCCTGCAAGTTCGCCTGCACCAGGACCCACACCAAATCCACTACCTCCAAACACAGCTCCAACTCCAACCACCTGAAGTGCATCCTGCTGAACACCCGCTCGGTCCACAGACACGCCACTGAACTCTGGGACCTACTCAACACTGCATCGCCAGACGTCGCCTTCCTTACAGAAACCTGGATGAACGCTTCATCAGCGTCCGACATCGCCATAGCCATCCCGGACGCTTACAAGATCATCCGAAAAGACCGCACCAACCAAACAGGAGGAGGCATCGCCATCGTCCATAAGAACACCATCCGAATCACGACCTGCTCCGACGATAACCTAGCGACCGCCGAACACCTTCATTTCCAGATCCACACCGACCCCAGGACCACACTTAGAGGCACCCTCATCTACAGACCACCAGGAACCCGCACACAATTCAACGAAGACATCACCGACTTCATCAGCCCACATGCCCTCACCTCCGAGAACTACATTCTACTGGGAGACCTCAACTTCCACCTGGAAAAGAAAAACAACAGCAACACCACCACCCTTCTGGACAACCTGGCCAATCTCGGACTCAAACAACTTATTGACACCCCCACCCACCTTGCCGGACACACGCTCGACCCTATATTCACCTCCAGCAAACACATCTTCTTCGATCACACCACAGCTCTCCATTGGACAGACCACAACTGCGTTCACTTCAGCTACAAAAAGACCACGACCCACAACCCCCCACAACCTATTCCTCGAAGAAACTGGAACAAAATCACCACCGACCAACTCTTCACATCGCTAAACCAAAACCCTCCTGCCATATCATCGGACCCAAACCAAGCTGCCACCAATCTCACACAATGGATCACCCACAGCGCTGACGTATTAGCTCCCTTGAAAAATCATCAGATCAAACAAGGTAGCAAAAAGGCCCCCTGGTTCAACGATGGCCTTAAGAAATCCAAGAAGTTATGTCGTACCCTCGAGAAAACCTGGAGAAAAAACCCAACCTCTGACAACCTGACCACCTTCAAGGACGCCACCCGCAAACACCACCAATTGATCCGATCCACCAAGAAATCAGCATTCAAGGATTGACTCGACAACAACGCCCACAACAGAAAGGAACTATTCAACATCGTCAAAGAATTTACCAACCCCACCACCGGCACCAACGACATCACTCCCTCCCAAGACCTCTGCGACTCTTTATCCTCTTTCTTCCACAACAAAATCGCCGACATACATAACAGCTTTGAAAAGCAGTCCGATGAACAGCCCACTCCACCCACCTCCGAACCAAAACAGCACTCTCACAACCTTTTCGCCTGGAACCCAATCACCACTGAAGACACCATCCGCCTGATGAACTCCACTCACTCAGGATCGCCAACCGACCCATGTCCCCACCACATCTTCAACAAAGCAGACTCCATCATCGCACCCCATCTCCGCGATGTCATCAACTGTTCCTTCAACTCCGCTACCTTCCCGGAAAGCTGGAAACATGCCGAACTCAGCGCCCTTCTGAAGAAACCTACAGCAGACCCCTCTGAACTTAAAAACTACCGCCCCATCTCACTCCTCCCATTCCCTGCCAAAGTCATTGAGAAAGCCGTCAATAGTCAGCTCGCCGCCTTCCTTGAATCCAACAATTCCCTCGACCCATCACAGTCCGGCTTCCGAGCCAAACACAGCACCAAAACCGCCCTCATCGCAGCTACAGACGACATCCGAACGCTACTGGACAACGGAGAAACAGTTGCCCTCATCCTACTCGACCTCTCCGCCGCCTTCGACACAGTATGTCATAGCACACTCATACAACGCCTCAACAACGTCGGAATACAAGGAAAAGCTTTGGATTGGATCATCTCGTTCCTCGCCGGAAGAACCCAGAGAGTCCACCTCCCCCCATTCAAATCAGAGGCCACCGAAGTCATCTGTGGTGTACCACAAGGATCTTCACTCAGCCCCACCCTCTTCAACGTATACATGAGTCCCCTCGCATCCATCGCGCGCCAACACAACCTCAACATCATCTCCTACGCAGACGACACCCAGCTGATCCTCTCCCTCACCAAAGACCCAAACACCGCCAAAACCAATCTACACGAAGGAATGAAAGAAGTAGCCGAATGGATGAAGAACAGCCGTTTAAAACTTAACTCAGACAAAACGGAAGTCCTCATCTTAGGATCATCCCCCTCTGCCTGGGACGACTCATGGTGGCCACCGGCCCTGGGTATGGCACCCATACCTACAGATCACGCACGTAACCTGGGCTTCATCCTAGACTCCTCCCTCTCGATGACCAGACAAGTCAACGCCGTCTCCTCTTCATGCTTCAACATCCTACGCATGCTCAAAAAAATCTTCCACTGGATCCCCACCGAAACAAGAAATACAGTCACCCACGCACTGGTCACCAGCCGACTGGATTATGGAAATACCCTTTACGCCGGGACCACAGCCAAACTACAGAAAAAACTCCAACGCATCCAAAACGCCTCAGCCAGACTCATACTGGACATTCCCCGTCATGCTCACATTTCCGGTCACATGAAGGATCTCCACTGGCTCCCCGTCAACAAGAGAATAACGTTCCGTCTCCTCACCCACGCACACAAGGCCCTCTACGACCTAGGACCCGAATGCCTCAACACACGACTATCCTTCTACACACCCACCCGCCAACTACGATCATCCAATCAAGCCCTCGCCGCAATTCCGCGCATCCACAGATCCACCATGGGAGGAAGATCCTTCTCCTACTTAGCGGCCAAAACCTGGAATTCTCTCCCCACTCACCTCCGACTTACACAGAACCACCTCTCCTTCAGAAAGCAACTAAAAACCTGGCTATTCGATAAGTAATGCACCCACCCTCCCTCAAGCGCCTTGAGACCCTCTGGGTGAGTAGTGCGCTATACAAATTCCTGAACTTGAACTTGAATGCTAGGGCAGGAGAGCAGGCAGGCAATGCTGGGCCAGATCAGCAGTCAGTGGGCACTCATCAGTACAGGACAGCAGCTCTTAGAAGTAGTCATTTCCCATAAAGTGGCACTCCGCCTGGCACCGCAGCCTCCACTCCAGCAAAGGGCTCCCACTAGCCCGGTGGACAGCAGAGGGGTACAGATGGGCACAGGGGCCAGCACACAGGCCCATGCGGTGGTACCTCCTGGCAGAGTGTCCCCTCTCATTCAGGTCCACGCTCAGTCTGAGCACATGGCATCTCTACAGCTCTACATATACACTCCTCCTCCCACCTGCCAGAAAGAGCTGGAAGCTTCTAGAAGATCCCTGACAGTTCCAGCCTCACTGTCACTGGGGGAGGTGTAGGGCACCTTGTCACTTCAAACACTAGACCGCCAACCCACCTCAGGAAGGCGGCACAAGCAGACAGAAATGGCGTTTATTTTAAAAGTGACATTTCTGCAATGGTGAAAATAAAGGTGCATACACCATTAAACAGCATTTATTATTTTCCTCTCACACCACACATGGCATATACATTTCCTACCATGGGGGAGAAGTACCCTGAAAGGGGGGTTTCCTAATATACCTATGTAAGGCAGAAAGCACACACACTTTGCACTGCTAACCAGCGCCAAAGTGTCCAACATCCTGAACCCACCAATTCCATAACAGCGAAAGGGCTAGAGGAAAGGCAAAAAGTTTCGGGATGATCCTGCAAGCAGGGCCAAATTCAACACATCCCAACAATTTAGAATTCACATATCAGCTCAGCACTGCATAACTCCTTCATAGGAATAGGCTTTTTAGGTCTCGCCTGAGCCAGCGCATACGTTGCTCTGCGAGACATATAGTATACGGGTTTTCAAAGTGTTACCAGAACTCGCAGGCCGAAAGCTTGCATTCACGCGAGCGTGCACGCGTGCAGCTGCCATCTGCCTCCCTTCCAACGTGGTCACTGCTGTGCGCGCACCACTCACGTGCTTACCACAAGGCCCGTCATCGCAGTGACTTTCACTTTGATCGCTTTCGCAGCCGCACGGCTGTTACTTTTACGGCTGCGCTGCCAATGCTCCTTTGTTTTGCCTTTTGCCCTGCAAATTTTCCTTTATTTCTCTCTTCTCCTTTTTTCCGTCTTCTGCCTCTCCCCCTTACTCTTTTGTCTGCTCTGTCTTATCTCTGTCCATTTCCTGGTATCATACTTTGCTGAACTTCTTTTATTGATATTTCACCCTATCGTTCTCACTTCATGTCCTCTCTTTCACTTCTTGTAAGCTCACACTGCCCCCCAGTGCTGCTGCTGCTGAATTCCTATCCCAGGCATAGGGACAGATGGAGAGCCGAGAGTCTCGCAGCAGCACTACCCGCTCACCTGCCTTTCTGAAACCCACACATCGTTGAATTAATCTCCCCTGTGCTCCCTCTCTCTCTCTCAACTCCGTTCGTGCACCTCTCTCCCCACATCTATTTGTGTAAAATGCCTCTATTGAGAAGGCCGAGTGACGAGTGAGACACCCCTCTCTCTAGCTGGGATTCAGCTGGTAACACATCTTCTGCGTGAGCAGTCAGCAGCACCAGCATGGCTAGTGGGGTGAGGTGTCTCGTACGGCATGTGCTCGCTCTGTCACAAACAGGTGAATGAAGACTCGTCTCTGTCCATGAGTGCCTTCGCACACCCCAGCCCTTCCAGCTGACCTGGATAACCCAGCCGGAGTGCATGACGCACTGCTTGCTTTCTATAAAGCGCTTGTCTTGTGAGGGGAGTGAGTCTGTTTGGAAGATGCTCACCCGAGCTTGTCTCGGATTTCTTTACTCTGGGCTGCTCTTGTGGGCACTTATGTTTTTTAGCTTCTTCAAAAGGTAGGAACTCTCCATCCTTCTTTTCATTTTACTGCCAAAGACGTTTTTTTGATTTGGAACTGTTAAAATTCACTTTAATGAGTCTTCTGAACGAAGATATTCGACCATCAAAGCCACTTTAACAGTAAGAAAACACCGACATTGATTTTATAGTTTCAGTTTAAAAACACGGTCTCCATCATGAACCAGAAAATTTCAACTTTTGTGGATCGTGTTTTTTTGTAAAAAAATAATAATAATAATGACAGCTTTCGGAAAGGTTGCACTGATACGCCATCTCTCATGGTCAACATGTGTGCACTGACCTGTCCTTTTATTTGGGGTCGTAATTATAGTGTGTTTGTAAGGCGAATACAATGTGAGAGAAACTGACAATATTTCCGCAAGCTGGCAATTCACTGACACTACAATGGTTTCAGACATATATATGACTGATTGGATTATCACAAAGCAAAAGATCCATGAAGAGCAGCACTGGCTCAGTATATCATTTATATATTTCCCAACTGTAGTCACAGGTTTTATTGTTATAAATACCCCTTCACACAGACATGTGTTCAAGCACAGTCCAGTATGTTTGCTTTACCTCAAAAGGGCTCCGGATGGAATTTACCAACTTCCTAAGACAGTAGGGTCTGGATGTGAAAGTAGAAGGTGCAGACTGCATTCCCCAATTGCATAAACATGTATTAAACAAGCATTCTTCCCTCTTCAGGCACTCCCCCACCCCATACTTTTGTGACAATTATTAGAACGTTGATTGATCCCTCAGAGAAACAAAATACAACATGAAAAGGGCATAAATCATTCATGTGGCAAATGCATTCTAGAAGAGTATGTCTTGTTACATACACATGGGCACGCAGCGCACTGTGGCGGGCGAGGGTGAGCGCAGAGAGCACCGTGTTTACCTGCAAGCTGCCACAAACTGCTGGAGAATGTTGATCAAGATTAATGCTCTTAAATTTAAGATGTTTCACTCGATCAGCAATCTGTGTTTATCTTGCTCATTCATAACAAGCAATGTTCATTTTAAGCATGGGCGGAAAATCCGTTTCGCTCGCGGATTTTGCGGATTTTCGGTAAATTCGCAATCCGCGAGATCCGCGAATCTCCCGCAAAATCCGCAAATCCGCGAGCAGCGGATTTTATGGCTTGCTCGCACTGTTCGCGTGAGTTCGCGGCTTGCCAGTACAACTTCGCACCCCGCGAGTAAGTGCTAAATTGCAGAAATACGATCTTAGCAAAACTGAAACTACTTACCAGGTTCAAAAGTTCAGGCTCATCATTAGTAGCCATTTCCTGTAGTGCTTCCTGAGGGGCCCCTCCAGAGTTCAGTTGCCAGTTGCAACTATTATGTGACCCTGCTCTGAACCTCAGAATAGTTACACATATGCCACAAAGGTCCTGAATTACAGCTAAGGGAGACAAGCAGGAGCCAGGCTGGAAGTTAAAATCCATTAATCAGCCCCTAATTCATTATTGTCAGTTGGGGCAGGGCAGGTGTTGTAACTAATTTTGCAACAATGAAAGCACTTAGCAAGTGCAAAAGATCACTAATCAGGAAGCACTAAGGAAGCAGGTGCCAGTTAAAAAAATATTCTGTGACACATTAATCAGCCCCAAATTAATTCAGGTCACTTGAGGCAGGGAAGGTGTGCTTTGCTTTGCCGAAAATAATGTACACTGGACAACCAGAGGGTGTGGTGATGAAACAGAGGGTGGCATGGGTGGGCCAGAGGGTGGCATGAGTAGTCAGAGAGTGGCAGTGGTGACAGAGAGTGGCAGTGATGAAGAAGAGTGTCCCAAACAGGCTGGACACGTAGAAACAACAAGTTCGCAAAACTTGCGACCCGACAGGTAAGTTCGCAAATTGCGAAATTGTAAAAACCCTCGCGAACTGGCAGAAACACGCGCGAACACAAAAAAAAAATCCGCAAATTCGCGGGAATTCGCGGATTTTGCCGATTGCGAGTTCGCAAATCCGCAAAATTCGCGAACGCGAGATTCGCAAAATTCGCCCATGCTTAGTTCATTTACTTTGTAGGAAGTGTTTCCTAAGGTGCCCATAGCAAAAATGATTAATCTGCCCATCATAAATATCGCCTTCAAAAGCATTTCAAAATAAACTGCAAATAGCAGGGGCTCTTGTCTTTACCTCGTTAAGATGGTATGCCCAGGCATATGTGCTCTTCGAACGAGTTACCATGACATGCTTCCCTACTTTCATGATTCATTTGTAAATCAGAATATTGCTTGTCGAAATGGCAAACTTCTTGTGCCTAAATTAACGAATAAATAACTAAATACAGATCATAATCACCCATTACACGTTTCTCCGTGAATATTGGATTAAGTGGCCTTTTTTAAAATGACAACATTTTATTTAATTCAAATACAACGTAATGCTTAGATTCTGTGGCAATTCCACAAAACGATACCTCTTATCCTTCTCCTGTCCATCCCAGGCAACCTAAATAAGTCTCTAGTAAAGGAGACTGGCTGAAGCAAAATATCATATTACTATTACCCTGTACAAATCCGTAAAGTTCTGACAAGTGCTTTAGCATAACTTCTCCATAACCTCTATCATGATGTCTCAGGAACATCCTCAGAGATGGAGTAGCTTCCATGGTTGTTAAATTGGTTAAAGGTAGAAGTAGCAAAAAGAGAGCTAGGAAGGACAATGGGGTACGCCTGTTTGCCCTAATTAATAGTCTTGAACAACGTGGACGAATCCACTAATGAATCCTCAAGCCAGGACAACTTAATTCTGTGTACTGGAATACAGGAAACTCAATAGGTTTTAAGAAGAACCCTCACCCACCAACCTAGTTTTAGCTACCCAATTTATGTAGCTAATGTAAGATACTACGGGCCTTTTATACCTACTTTTTACTGTTTTTTCTGTGACAAAATGAATGTTTTTAAATTGCATGCCATTCATTATGCACGCATTCACATTAAGACGTATTTCGTCTATGACCAAATACACTGGCCACCTTTTCCAGGTCATAATTACCTTCAACACCATTTACATTAAAAACCAAAGCTCCAAAAAACATGCTTTGTTTCAAACCGTGATGGCATATATATATGTGGCCACACAATCTAGTTTTAAATGTTCACTAAGAAACATGCATGTCTGCGCCATCCACCATGCATGAATTTGCATACACTAGATGTATGTCACATGTCTATGTGTTTATATGAGTATATGTAATGAATCCTTCAAACCGACTCACGGAGTGCACTTGTTTTGGGAGGGGTGGGCGCGGTCGGTTAATTATTGCTAGGCATAAACAATAGGTCTTGCCTTTGGGACCTTATAAGTGTTTAGTCAATCAACAGTTGATGTTGTTGCACCAAGGATATTGTGCTGCATAACTAAATACTTATAAGGTCCCAAAAGCGAGACCTATTGGCAATGTCAATGCTTGTTCTCCCTGCGAACATAGAATGCATATTGGAGGCTTGCAACCTTCCATGAGTTTTAACAGACCATGCACCTGTACAGATTCAGATCAGACACTTTGTGGTACAACAGGCAGAGTTGTGGAGACAGCGTGCATGTTGGCTCCACAAAGCTGATTTCCCAGAAAATCTGCATCAGGAGGTAGTGGAATACTTTGAGCAAAATATCAGATCGGTTGCCTTTCGGACTATGATTAGGGAGGCATTTAAGAAACTCATACACGGGCAGGCTATATTCTATCTGATCAGGGCCAAGAAAGCATATGAAAACCCAAACCCTAGAGAATAGTATTTACGAACTGGAAAGACAGCAGGCTTCGATGAGGGGATGCACGCTGACTGGAGCTACTGAGTTTAACACTTAGGCAGGAATTACTCGACATGGCTGCCTTGACGTGCACTGCTACTCAATACAAGATGTATGAGCTAGAGGGAAAAGCAGGGACATTACTCTATTGACGATTAAGCCACTTGCATCCTGGATCTGAAGGAATGCATTATAAAGTAGATTTAGGTGGTAGATGTCAAGAAAGAACAGAATCTCACTGTACAGACTAACGCATATACTGCAGGTGTGCGAGGGGACCTCCAGCTTGGTTATCAACTGGGACAAATCAAGTCCATGTGCTGGTGATGGGCGATCATTTTAATCTCAGGGCAACATTCAGGCTACTAAAGGCAACAGACTATTTTAAATATCTAGGCACATCGACAAAGAGCTTGAGATTTAATAACTGCATCACTGTTTAGCACAGTTAAATAGGGAATTGAGGCATAGTGCTCTGTCTCCCCCATTATACGGATCGCAGAGGCGCCCTACTTAAAATTCTTTCCTTCATCTTCTTTATGAACTACAAAACATCCTACATGACATACAACAGAACTCCTTTTAATTTCTGCAATCCGCAATTAAGAGCTTCCTATGGGTTGGGAAACACCCCTTTTTTGCATTTTAAAGATGTGTACTCTCACTGCACAAAGGGGACTTGGACTGGCAGACGTTAAATTATATTACCAGGCCTGCCAACTGGTGCCTATTTATTTTATTTATTTATTTAAAATTTTGAATGGCTCTTTACAAACCGTAAAGACCCTGCATTAACTCTGACCTGGGGTGTGTGGAGAGATTTGGTATTCTCAACTTGCTCCATGGTCAGGCATAGAGATATGACTACAAGTTAAAGGGCTTCCCCCATAAATAATATAAGGTTTGAGGCCTGTGTTGGCAATATCATCAAGTAATGGATCCTGGCCTGTGGGATGACAGCGAGCAGGTGTGACTATTACTGTTAATCTTGGATATTGATCAGGACTGGATTTCATATAACAGCTGTAGATAGCTCTATACAGTTTAAGTTAATACAATGTTTTTAAAAAACAGTATGAGGATACACTGGTTAAGTGGTGGCACATCATCTAAACCACAGGCTGCACAAGCTCCTTTAAGGGTGGATTAAAGAAGTTTTGCGAGGAGTGCTGACGTGCTATTGCCCGCAACATCCTCTAGAACTACCATGCCCTGTGTAATGCCAAAAATGCTAGTGGGGCTGCTACACAGACTACGGAACAGGCCTGAGGAGTTTGCCCTGAACTTCCAATACTGCTGGTGGAACTGGAATGCAAAGGATGACGGTCCTCAAGGAACAGACTGTATGTAGCCCATCCTTCCTTGAAACGTTCCAGAGTGAAAACACATTTCTCGCCAAACTGGTGAATGTCATGGAAGAGCAATTCCATAAAGTTCCCTTTGACATCTCCCGAGAATCCGGTGGAGCACATCAGAGCCTAGAGGTGGATGGAGATGAGCTGCCACTTTGAATCCACTGTGTCCAGATCAGAGTGAAGTATTTGGTCCACCACATCCTGCCCAATGTGCACAACTTCTGTAAAATTGACACAGACATGATCAAGGAGATTTAGAAAATATGATATGTGCAATCTCCCACAAGAAGTGGGAATAACTAGCTAAGTCAAGTTGCTTTCATGTATTGAAGGCCTGTCTCCCAGAGAAGGTGACCTTCTTCGCCATGATGTTATCTTTTTCTAACTCCCTGTCAGGAGAAGTGGGGAAAACAAGTGTTTTGAAGACGCCTGAATCATGAGGCTATCTGGGGAGAGTTGGACTATCAGAAATTCTGAGTCTCTAGGCACTGGACGAAGGCAGCGAGCAACTTGGCTGGTTTACCAACAAAGCAAAAACAGACTTTTTCCATGTAACTTAGAAGGGCTCATTGGGGCCCCATTTAACCCCATTCGTACAGAGGAAAAACCATTGACATCATCCACACTACCTCTAAAGTGCATGGATATGAAGGGGTCATCCCCCTACTGCAAAAGAAAATATTTCTGGTGAAAACATCAGCAACATTTGTTTTTGTGAAATCAATGTCAGGTTGCGTCCAGACTGAGTTTATTGTTGTTGCTGTGATGGGCAGCAATCTGCCCTCAGTGCATTGATCACTGCAGGATGGGCAGCATCAGAAAAAAGAACCATGTCCCCTTCCCAGCGATTGTCTTTCCAATGAGGATGCCTGACTGGAGATCGCAGCGGGCAGGGATCTATTTTACTACACACCAGGTTTATTTTACTGCACGGTGAAGCACCATCCCAATATTAAAAAAAAGAAAGAGTGGGGGTGGCCCTCCCAGGCATCAGGCAATGACCCTGCTCCAGAATGAGCTCAACATGCCAGTTCATCGTTCTCAAAAGCTCCTTAAAACCCTTAGACTCGTCAGAGGAAGCTGGAGTTTTTTTCAGAATATGTCCAGCATCACATTGGCGAAGATCACAATCTGTGCAGTGTCAGTGCCAGGAGCTGGAAAAGCAGAAAGTGAAGCAGAGCTCCATGTCTGTAGTTTTCACCAAATCAGGTGTCAATGGTATCTCCACTAATTCCAGCTCCAAAGTCAAAGCCAGGGTATGAAGCCACCGACTGTGAAAGGTACCCTGGAGCAAAAATGACATTGGTAAGTCCCTTCTGTACCTCTTGTATGCCTTCTTAAAAAACCTCTCACTTTCTTGGGAACAGGCCTGCTTCAAGTACATGCCTGAAAAATGTGAATTGGAGTGGGACCTAGAATTGGAGCAATGCTGCTCTCCTCTGCATTCATTTGCAGCCTGGGTTACCAAAAGCTTAACCTCCTGCTCCCTGTGGGCCTTGATGTACCTAGGACCACACTCTTCGCATGACTGGGATTTGTGCTTAGGGCCCAGGCATTATTAGCCGAATAAGAGTGACAAATGGCACTGCCTAAAGCCAAAATCTGTGGGGAGACATGCATACTAAAACCCTGCAACTCTGTGCCAAAGATTGCAAAAAAAGAACGGTAATGATGTCCAGCCTCCTTTAGCTTAACTTTTCACAGATAAGCTGGTCCTACGGACTAAAGCTTCTTTCTTTTTGAAGGGGGCAACTCCATTTCATGCGTGTCAAATCATCACCTTACTGACATTCTAACCACTTTCTCATGCAACCAAAGATGAGTAAATCCAACACCTGTTTGGACCCCTGTAGAGCTCTCCAAGAAGGGAAAGGGTATTCAGATGTGAATTGCCCTGTGCATCAAGATCTAATCTACCCTTGTCACGAAGGAGCCTCCTGAAAGCATCATGACCCATTCACCAGGACTATGGCTGCCTTGTCAGTGCTTTCTTGAGGCATTTTGGCATTGGACATTTGCCTTGCTGCAACCTGGGCTACAGTCCACAGTTTGGCCAGGCATTACTCCTGTGTCCCAAGAGATGGCCATTTTTCCACATCGTTATCTCAAAATCTCTTCTTTTGACACCCCCTCAGAGCCACCACCTGGAGGAAATGCTTGGATATTGATTCAAGAGGTCAAGGATGAATCTGCAGATAGAAATATCCATCACAAAAAGAAGTCATTACCTTCAGGAATATTCGCTCGTCTATATGCTTTTTACCTGCTGAATTCTCACCAATATCGCCTGCCTCCCCCTTCTGAGGAGTGGTCATGAGACTCCTAATAAGGTCCCAAGTTAGCTTTAATATACTGAAATTCTATTATTCTCTTCAGCCATGGCTCCACCTCTGTGTGCATGGAGAAAAGGACAGGGGAACTGATGTCAGTGCACCAAGGAATACTCCTATATGGATCTCTGAAGTCAAATCTGTGGTGGAACTCAAAGCTGAGAAGGATCCAAGGCATAGCAAAATATTTCCTAAGTGTCCTGGTCCCGTCTCGCACCTGGACACTTTGAACACATATTCAAGAGGTGAGTAATTTGCAAAAATGAGTATCCAGCAGAAATTAAGATGCTGTAATGTAAACTAAAGTAAAGAATTAAACTCTTTGAAATGTAACACAAGTTGATGGTTAACCGTACCACAGACATACCTGTTCAGATGTCTTGTAGAAGGCAACAGATGCATTCACAAGTTTCAGACGGTCTTCCATCTTAAGCATCAACTGCTGCCAGTGAGAAGCTACTTTTTCAGCGCAGTCCCGAATCATGTCCATGTCATAATGATTTGCTTGAAGCATAGCCTCTGCTTTCTGCTGAACTTGTAGAGCACTCTGATGAGTTTTCTATTTTCAGAACAAAAAGAAACCAGGAACAAATTAATCTTTACCTGCATTTTTGTTAAGTCATGTGCTTTTTTGTACGCAACACACAATGTAAACAACTGCCTCCCAATTAAGAAAGGAAAAGTTCAAAGTTAACATTTCTCTGGGATGACCACTATCTTAATTTCAAAATGTTTGTGGTGTAGTGGGACAGTCTCATACATTAGATATTTCAAGACTAACTATCATTCTAAGCTGAAGCTAAAGTAATATGCTGTTAAGGTCACAATATGTTGCCTAATAACCCCCAAAAAGAGTGTTTTAAAAGACAGTGTGTGAAGAACATATGGTGTATATACACTGTACACTGGTTCAAAAAAGTCAGGTAGAAAATACGTTGAGTATTTGCTAATTGATGTGAACCCTACTTGTTACTACTATAGGTTCTGCCTAACCTATGCTTTAAACGCTAATCCAAAAATAATTTGTCCATTTTATTTGCAGAGGGAAATTATATTCTGAATTTGTTGTCATGAAAATAAGCAACAATTAGTTTTAAAATACTGATAGTTTCAAATATAGGGATTCAATCAAACAAATAATTTTGAATCATATTTATTAAAAACAATCCAACAGGATTTAGTCAACAAACATTCAGTCTGCTGTTGCAGAGCGTTTGATAAAGTTTTACTTACAAAATTATTTTGATGAGAAGTGCTGCTAATTTATACAACTTGGCTCTCGCAGTTTACAGAATATTAATTTAAGTAGTGGCAAAAAGCAAAAGATGTCAGTAATATGCTGCTCAGCAGTTCTTAGATTTAACCAGCTAATCGCACCAACAAACTACTCACTGATGACCAGGTTTCCTGTGTCTTTTGCTCTGGCTTCCCTCCAAGTGTTATTTGTAGACAATGCACCCCCTAGACTTGCTACTTTTCGCCAGCCTCTCTGTGAAGGAAAGTGGCAGTGTGAAGGAGCCATGGCCAGCTTGAACAATTCTCCGGTAGCAGTGATGTGGGCAATAAAGTTAATTAGGGGTCGTTTCCATATGAAGCTATCTCAACATTTGAAGTTACCTAAGTTGCCTAGGAGACATGGGACTGGAATCATGCAATCCGTCTGAGGAGTGGAGTGTGGAGGCTGAGGTTCAGGAGCTTCCAAACTATTTTCAAAACATGTCCAATTGAGGCATGGCAGGGACTGAATGAATGGGAATGTCGTCAGCTGAAAAAGCGAGGGCTCTTGAGACTTGATTAGGCACGATGCAAAGGACACAGAGGCCCTACTATGATGAGGTAACACTAAGGGACTGACTCGGGATTTTTTAGGAACCCAGCTCTCATATATGTCCCACAAGCATCTAAAAGCTATTGCTAGTGCAGTAGCCACAACAGCTTTTTTTTATAACCAACATTTTATTGATTTTCCAAAACTGGTAAATAAAAGCACACAGGACCATCATCGTTATACAGCTCTCATATGCCAACATGAAGTGTACACATCACCATTACTAAAACAGACCATACTATTCCCACCATTTACCCCAAATCATCCAATGGTTTGGTGGATAGCCTCTTGCAACATAAATAGATTCTTACTGTTTTGCAGGCCAGTCCATTTACGACTGCCACTCTGCTAGGGTCGAAGGCACTGTATTGTTTCAATGTTTCACAATGTCTCTTTAGTCGAGCAAAATCCCAGTCCCAATCAGGGTACCATCTCCTCTGGACCATCGTAGGTCTTCCAGGATCCCCAATATAGCCACCCAGGGGGATGGGTCAATAGGTCGGGCAAGAGCTCTCGATAAGAGTATGGAAGGTTTTCCTCCAATATTCAACACTGATCGGACTGCCCTATAGCATCTGATAAAAGTCTTATATTTCCAAATAGCAACAATAACAATCATTAATAGAATGCCTTTAGGCACACCATTACTTTGCAGGCGTAAAATAAGTGACATGGAGATATTTAAGCTATATAAACCGGAGTCGTGGAGGAAATAATGAGTGCCGGTGGGGCCATACATGCGTCCTGACAGTCACTGTCATCTAGCAGGCTAACCCAGGTAGCCCATTTGGCTTTCAAGGCCCCAAAGAGGTCAGGGAAACTAATCACCAGTGATTTATACATTTTGGATATCCCACCTGGACTCTGTCTTCCAGTGGCTGTATTTAGGAGCTGTGGCCAGAGTGCCCTTATGCTATGCAAGTGAGTGCTGTTGTTGCAAGTATCTGTAAAACAGACTTATAAAGTACGTAATCCAACTAGATCTCAGTGAAGGATGTTGTCTGGAAGACCCGCAAAAGTTCCCCCACCTTCTATATATTGATCAGATCCCATTTGCCAAATACTTCTAGATGTGTACCTCATCCCAACCAAAAGCTCTTTCATTGGGGGGCGTCCAATGTCATTTTCCAGTCCTACCCGGTTTACCTGAGGTGTGTGGCCTCAGGAAGTCTCTGAGGAACAGGGGAGCCATAAATCATATCCATATTCGCGTTACAGTCAATTCTAGTCACTTCCAGGGGAAAGGTGGGATCTGAAACTTCCCCACTCAACCAACTGTTCACCACCAAAATATGAGAAGGCCCAGTATTATAAACGAATATTTGCAATACCCATTCCATCGTCATGGGTGGATAGTATACATTTACCCAGTGCAATCAAGGGCTGTCATGCAGCCCACATAAAGGACCATATTTTGGTGAAAAAAGTCACAGTACAGGGCCTGAGCGATGACCAGTAGTACATTTTGCAGTACATAGTGAAAGTGTGGTAGTCATCATCTTTAACAGACACCGCCTAATATGTTCAATGGAAGATTGACTTATCTAGCAAGATCAGACTTCAGTAAGCTAGCCAAGGTTAGGACTTCATGTTTGGATTTAGGATGATATAGATCCCCAGGTACTGAAGGCTGAGCCTGTGATCTGGCAGTTGCGACTGCTACTCTACTTCACCCATAACCCCCTTCAAGGGCACAAAAATTGATTTTGTCCAGTTCATTTGAAGACCAGACTCTGTGGTCACCCGAGCATTAAACAATTATTATAAACTAGGTGAATATTCTATCAAAAACCTTCTAAGATCCAGCTAGAATAAAACATTAAAATGTAGGATATAGTGTTGCTGGGACACTGAAATTTGAACAAGCGGGTATGCAGTGAGAGTGAAGGTGTGCCGATTCAATGGTCCGTAGTAATGAGATCTTCGCTCGGAGACAAGGTCCGGGCCCTCTTTGGTCCCTCACCAGTCTCCCTCCGTGCCAGAGGAGGCTGGTGTTCTGTTGGCTGGCCCGCATCTCCTCCCAGACTTGTGACACCCCCGGGGCCAGCTGCACAACCCCCTCTATTGGAGAAGCATGGTGTTTTGAAGTCGGACTAGGTTGCATTTGACTGCTATTGGCTCAGTTGACTAATCCCAGGTAGCATCCAGGTATTCTGAAAACAATTATTTAGAGTCAAGGATAACTTTGAGTATTGCTGGGTGCCGCTCACAAAGTCTAACCTGCAATCTGCTGCCTGTTGAAGGAAGAAACCATCGTCAATCACCACCCAGTGCATCTCTAACCCCAGCCTCCCCACCGCAGCGGACTCGCTGGTGTGAGCGCGTCCTGCAATCGGCAGGACCTGACATCGCTCCCAGCTCGAGTCCCCAGGGTTGAGGCTAGAGGCGAGTTTTCCAGCTAGGGCACCGACCGGGGGACTTCGAGGACCAGCATTCTATACGCAGCCCAGCTGGTTCCTCTTCCCCTGGCGGCCACGTCCTCGGCCACGCCCACTGCCTCCCGGGTCTTAACCTTTCGCGACACCGGCTTCGCGGGTGCCGCTCACAGAGTCTAACCTGCAATCTGCTGCCTGTTGAAGGAAGAAACCATCGTCAATCACCACCCAGTGCATCTCTAACCCCAGCCTCCCCACCGCAGCGAACTCGCTGGTGTGAGCGCGTCCTGCAATAGGCAGGACCTGACATCGCTCCCAGCTCGAGTCCCCAGGGTTGAGGCTAGAGGCGAGTTTTCCAGCTAGGGCACCGACCGGGGGACTGCGAGGACCAGCATTCTACACGCAGCCCAGCTGGTTCCTCTTCCCCCGGCGGCTACGCCCACAGCCTATACGTATTTCACTGACACAACCCCTACCACGACGCGGGACGCGCGCGGGGCGGAGCTCGGGGCGAAGACCGGGCAAAGAGCGGGCCGTTTGAGAACGTGAAGAGACCGGACCGGGCCCTCGCTCCAAGCTCTGCTTAAACGGACCACAACTGTATGTCCCACTCTAATTTACAGATATTGACATCGTTCACTCATTGTCTAGCCACTCACCAAGACTTTGTGAAATTCTCCCACCAAAAATGAATACTAGGGGTAGCAAATCAAAAAAGGTAAAAAAAGTTGGGGTTGGCGACCAGCTGTTAGGGCCCATGGACGACTTTATCACTAAGGCAAATACTTTTATCGATCAAAGTATTAGCCTAATTGAGGGCAGAGTATCTACTGACCTCGCCATTGCAAGGCGATCCTCAATGGGGCTATTGGCTATAGCAAGATCCCCCGAGACAGAGGGTACTTAATCACAATCACCACAAGGTAACAACAGACTCAGTTTCCCGAATGTCGTAGACCTTTCAGCTTCCCAACTTTCCCTATCACTTTCAAACTCTGACCTAGAAAAAACTCCTGAAATTTTACGCGATCACACCCCAGAGGAAGTAAGACAAGCAAGAGCGAGGAGGGAGGGGGCTGTCAAGAAAAGAAAGGAAAAGGAAAAAGTAGATTAAACTGCAGTCATTGACATGGCTGATCTAACTGATCCTACTGTAACTTTAAATCCGGTAGGGTCAACCCTTCAAACGGTTGATATTACTGACCATCACGTACTGGTGCATCATTCCCCACACAATAACATTCCAAGTACCATTACCTCAGGTTCACCTGTTCTTCTATCTCTCAGTAATGAACCTGATACCTTGGAGCTGGTAAATAAAATAACCTCACTATTACATTCTTTCTTTCTTCCTTTAGAAACTAGACTATTAAATATTGAGACCCAATTGTTTAAAATTTCAAATTCTATAAAATCCAGGCCAATTCAAGAACCTCAAAAAAAGGGAACAGATAACTTGGCTGCACCTGTCCCACAAAAGAAAAAAACAACTTTAGTCTGCCCTTCTCCCAAACAACAAACAGTAGTAAAAGTTCCCACAGTGGTGAAACCCCCCCGAAAGCTACAATACCTATACCTCAGACCAACATAGTTCCAAAAACCCCAGCAACAAACACAACAGTTCTAAAAACGCCAGCCCCTATAACACCTGCTCCAAAAAAAACAAATCCTATAGTGAATAAAGGAAGCACGAGAGGAGCTCATGAGGGCAGACTTCCTGCCAATCTGCCACCTGAAGCCTCCCCATACGTGGTTGTGATGACTGGGGTACCAGAACTAACGGGGGAGACTGTAGAACCTAATTGGTCCTTAAAAAATAAGGTCCAATATTGGTTAAATACAAATCGACCCATTCCCCCCAATTGGTCAAGCAGGATATCAACGGTATGCAGGACCCCATGGGTGGGACATAGTAAGAAAGTAATACAGGGAGACTGCATTGTGATCACTTTCGAGGATCCAAGAGTAGTCGAGTATATTTGCTCCTGGGAACATCATAACACAAGTGGTGGGATTGACACAAAGTGTCTTTCCTTTTTTTTCCCTAAAAAACATCATAACAGCCACTTTAACGAATTTGATAACATCTGGCGCAAAGCAGTCCCACAGCCCTGGGAATTTGCCATCCCTAGATCAAAAATGGTCCCGCGACAAAATGACCATGACAGCCCCTGGTGGCCAGTAGACCCCAATTATCAGCATCATGAGGGTCCATGGCAGACTGTGGGACCTCGGAATAGAGGAAGAGAATGGGAGCAATGGGGTGGACCTCCGCAGCGACCATATAGACCCATCTATAGAGAAACGCCACATTGGGACAATTGGTCGGGCATACCGACCATGAATCAGTTCAGTAGCCTAGAAATGGTTGACTGACCATTATCTGAAACATCAACTCTTGAACAACTCACCTCACCCCCAGATCCCTTACGGAGGATGACTGCAGTGCAAGAGAATAAGACACAATCCCCGTCTGTTATTTTCTGGAATATCGCGGGTCTCCGCCCCAAAATAGAGGATGGCTCCGCCGCTCATTTTCTCGAAGAAGGCAAGATAATATGCCTACAAGAGACATGGGCCACGAAGGAGTTACATATTGTGGGCTATAAAACTTATTTCTCCCCGGCCCTTTCAAGTAATGCGGGTAGGCCTAAGGGGGGCTTGGTTATTTACATAGCCAATACAATTCCAAACTTGAAGATACTAAAAACAGAATCTGCCCCAAACTTCCAATTGCTTTCCCTCTCGGTAGGAAAAGAAGCCATCATCATTCTAATAAATTTCTACAATAATTTAGAGGACGACCATTTTATTAACACCCTCTCGACAATTCAGGAAAAAATTGCCAATTATAGACAACTGTACGAAAAAAAGGGTACCGTCCATCTATTATGGGGAGGGGACTTTAATCTACACCCCTGTCCGCGCTCGGCCAATCAGTGTTGCGGGATAGTGGACGAGTACGATAACCCTCTTGTGCACTTTCACCATGAACGAACAGGGGCAGTAATGAATAATCTTCTTACAGACCTCGAACTCTCAATAGTAAACAAGAAACATCCTGTTAATAACGCATTAGAACCAACATACCTAGGGAGGGGGCACGAGACCACCGTCGATTATATTCTTTCGACGGAGGGATTGAGACATATAATTAGGGACTTCACACTTCTGATAAATACTCTAAGCGATCACTCTGCACTTAGACTGGACCTAGACCTGCATAATCTAGTAACGCAGACAACAATAATTGCACACACCCTATCCCAAAATAGGCTTGAATTGGGCAAAATAAATGGATTTACGATAAAATGGGAAAAGATTGATCCCATCCAACTAACCAATAAATTAATAAAGACAACATACCCCAACATAATAAAATGCCTAGATATCACAACAGACGATAGGATGGTCCTTGAAAACTTTAAGACCATCCTGGAGAAAATAAAAGTAATGTTGACTAGAAAAATTAAGCAAACTAAGCCAACTCCAACAGGTTGGTTTAATCATGACTGCACTAAGATGCAAACCAAGTTAAAAGAGGCTCTTAGACAACCGAATAGAGATCAGCAACAGATACAGCATCTCAGGCTCCAGTACAATAAGGTTAGGAAGCTGAGAAAACAAGAGCTGAAACAGGCTCTATGGGACGACCTTCACAAAAGTGCACTTACGAGAAACAGTGAGTCTTTCTGGCGAATAGTCAAAACCCCCTTTTTATCCGATTCCAACAGACCTCAGATTGATGTGGCCATAGAAGAGGAAACTTGGGTAAATCATTTTTCTAATATTTTTAAACTAACATCCCCAACAGAAGAATTGTACCATTCCCTTCCCCCTGTCGATTTCCCAATTAGCCTACAATTTGACATACTCGATGTAGTGCAGGCACTAAAACTAAGTAAAGGGGGTAAGGCACCTGGACCAGATGGGGTGCCCGTAGATCTCTTTAAACATCTCCCGGATCTCTGGGCCCCCATACTCACTAGAGTATGTATTGCAGCAGCGAAACTGGGACTGATGGAGTCTTGGTCCAACTCCATCATGGTGCCAATTTTCAAAAAGGGGGACCGATAGGACGTCAAATGTTATCGTCCCATTTGACTGTTAGATTCTCTAGGAAAAGTAGTCGGCAGAGTAGTCTTAGAACTACTCCAGCAATGGGCAGACGATAGGAAGATCCTTTCGGACCTACAATTTGGGTTCAGGGAAGGTTTTGGAACCGTAGAACAGGCCCTCAATTTAAGCATGATTGTGTCCAAGTATATCCACACAAAGCAGGGGACAATGTACATGGTATACGTGGACTTGTCCTCTGCGTTCGATTGCGTATCTCATGCGAAGCTATGGACCCTTTGAGAAATATGGGCGTGGATCTCCCACTCCTGGATTTTTTAAGAGAGTTATACGCGGAAGCTTCTGCAAGAGTGCGCTACGGGACAAAAGGGGAGCTCACTGCGTCCTTCAGAGTAGAGCGAGGAGTCAGGCAGGGGTGCGTCCTGGCCCCCTTCCTCTTCTCCCTGTATACTAACGGACTGGAGGAGAAGATGTTGAGGGGGGGGCAGGACCTCCCCAGACTAAGACAACGCCTGATTCCCGCACTGCTCTACGCGGATGACGTGGTCATCCTGGCCCGTACACCAATAGAACTCCAGAAAT
The DNA here is from genome assembly GCF_964263255.1 of Lissotriton vulgaris. NCBI lineage: Eukaryota > Metazoa > Chordata > Amphibia > Caudata > Salamandridae > Lissotriton > Lissotriton vulgaris. Next base: position 1,079,708,522 of record NC_141691.1, on the reverse strand, counting down.
CCCTGACCAAATATGCTGAATTCATGAGCACCTTAGACTTGCATATAAATGTTAAAAAAACGTTTGTTATGGTGGCTGGTGGAGGGCGAAAACGTACAAAGAACATCTATTTAAACGAACAAAAACACGAGAGGACTCCCCAGTACCCTTACCTGGGCATAATGATAGACGAAAGACTAAATTGGAAAGCAGCCATCGAGTCCAGGAGACATCTTTTTAAGAGAGCTATCGTAGCATTGATGAACTTTTCACAACGACTTGGAAGGAGACCACCAGTCGAACTGCTAAAAATCTATGCAGCAAAATGTCAAGCTATTGCTCTGTATGGGGCTAGGGTATGGGGGCATGCTGATGTCGGCTCTCTCCAAATAGCTGAGAACTCCTTTATAAGATTCCTCCTATCTGCTCCAAAGTGCTCTTCCATCTACGCTTGTCACGCGGAATTGGGAATCCCCTATAAAGAAGATCTGATAAAGGTTCAGCCACTGTTACTCTGGAGACGCATCTGGCTATCGGACAAGAACATGCTGACCAAAAACATCTTAGAGGACTCAATGGCACTGGATCGCGTGCACAAAATAGCCTGGCTTACCTAGGTCAGGCACTTTCTCACAGACTTGGGTCTAGAAAGGTACTATATCACACCAGCGACCCTAACTGAAATAACTAAGAAAGAGTTGAAGCAAAAAGCTATGAACCATCTAGAGACTCTCAGAATTACTTTGCTATCGACTAAACAATCTGTACTACATGCAAACATGGTACAGCTCACACCACAAATCCAGCCCTACCTTACACTAGAAATCAGCACATACGATAAGATGCTCCTGACAAGATTCAGACTCAACCTTTTCCATAGACTAGTGGCCTTTCCAAAAAAAATACTTGGGACTTAAACTTGGCTCACTGTCCATGCGACGATATCTCCCCACAGTCATGTATGCACACGATACTGTTTTGTAAATATTTTCATCCCCACAGAAAGATTTGGTTATTCCCACTGTTAAAGTCCTGGGGTTTTAGACAATGCCGTCCGGCTATGTTATCCCTACAGATGTTAGATTCTGAACGCACCTGTTACAATGTACTAAACTTTTTAAAATGCATTATTAGGCACAGGAACAACCTCTAAATATTGAATTATTTGTATGAACTTATTCTCCTCCTTTTTAAATTTTGGAATTTTGCCAATGTATAGTATTATAATATTCCCGACAATTTTTTAAATATATAAATGTATGAATTTTGCTGTTGCTTTTATGGTTTTGCAATGTCAAAAACCGAAGAAAGAAATGTATCTATCTATTGCTGGGTAAAGTAACATATATTGAATTTTCATTGCTCTCAGTTTTGGTTTTGTTCAACAACGTCAGGGGATTTCTGCTGACGTTGCACCTATTGTGTATGATCTTGAAAGATCAAAATGTGGGTAGACAAACATCAGGTCCCCCACTGCTCGTGCACTCTGAAGGATTGTACCTCTACCTTCGTAGTTTAGCAGCCTCTGAGGTTGCAACAGATTCTGCCTCAAAGACCTATGGGCCCTCTCTATGACAAAACAGCTGGACAGTGTTGAAATCTACTGTTCCAAGAACTCGGTGGAGGGGCAACATACAGCAAAATACACATAGCCCAATGACAAAGCAACTCAGCTGCTTTCACTCAATCACCACAGATGTGGAGGATCAGATGAAGATCAGCAGATACTCCCAAAGACCAGCCATATGCAAATCAGTCTATACTCTGCTTCAATAGGAACAGTCTAGCCCGAACTACCAGGCCAGGTCCCCCATGAACCGGAACATAAGGACACCAAGCCCTGAAAAGCCTAAGTGGGACGGGTATGCCCAGGAGTGGATCCCATACACACTATGCAACTGGAACCAAGCCATACCTGACTGATGAGCCCTAAGAAGGGTAATACTAGTCTTGGGTTGTTTGTGTTATGGTTCAGATAGGACCTGGCCTCACAGTTTGGGCTGACCTGTTAAGACTGATTTTCATATGGCTGGGTCCAAACTGGGGTATCATTGTGTTCAAAATAATGATGGACTGAGATGTGTCCTGAGTAATTCCCAGAGGCTTTGTTTAATTCAAACATTCCCTCCATCACTTCTCTGTATACTTCGGTGGTCCTCACAGGGAGGCATGTGGAGCAGAGGGCAGATATTCAGACTATGCAGTTTGGGTACCAGACCTTGTAAATCCTAGTCCAAGGTTATAAAGATTAGATGACGCTCCTGACCTATAAAACACAGAGAAGAAGTGTCAGACGCAGAAACAAATCAATGAGATCGGAGACCCACATCTCATGCGCTTCAGGTGATCCTTGATCGCTTCCTGTGTTTGGTTCCGCTGTCTTCTCTCCTAAGCCACTTCGATTACTTAGGTCGGGTAATCTTGGTTCAAGATGCTCACTTTATAGACCTTCAGTGGGCATCTCCTAGACCACTGACAACTACCTGGCGACTCCGTGACCACCTAGAGGACCCGGTTTCTGAGATGAACAGAGCACCAATATCCAACTCTACTTTGGAGGTAATAGTGATACTGCCACCACTAGAACAGGGGCGTAACAGGCACCCGCAGTGCAGGTGGCCCCCCTAAGATCCAGGGCGCCCCCTTAGCACAGCACTTTGGCTGTAGAGCTCCTGATTGAGCCCAGAGGCCCCCCCCCACGTGCCTTGCATGGAGGCCCCCACAAGTTTCGTTACACCAGGGCACTAGAATGCATATTTACTATTCTGGACTGTATCACTCCCCATCTGATCTTTCTGAGGACCACTCTCGTACTGTAATGCCAGCCAGAAATGCTCACCATGTACCAATCTCTGCTAAGCACACCCTTGATACTAAAATCACCAGAGAGGAGGGCGTACATGAGATCAAAGACTTAGCACAAAATAAATCTCTGTGACTCGACAGCTTGCCTCTCGAATATTATAGCACATTCTCTTCGATTCTGGCCACCAAATTAACTAACTTGTACAAGGCAGCACTGACCACGGGTGAACTCCCTCAATCGCTCTGGGAATCTCTTCCTTTCGAAAACCGGGAAGCTGTCGTCAAAATGCTGCAGCTGAAATTAATTGTCTCCTGTGCTGTGAAATGATGAGACTGGGCTGGGCCTAAAGCAATCCTTCGTGCCAGGGTGCCTGCTTACCAGAATGAAATGCAAATGTGTGTTTTGAGGTAATCTGCAAATGGTGCTTGGGAGCGGTTCTGGCTTTAATTGCTTTGTCATGGTAAAGATTTTTCTTTTTTAGGGTAGTATGAAGACTTAACAAACAGGCTGTGAAGTGCATGTTTTTAATTGCTTAGTACCTCTGAGGAGGTGTTAAACATTTTATTTATTTAATTTTAAAAGTTTTGTATAGTGCTAGCTAGACCCTTAGGTATCAGAGCGCTTTACATACATCCTGTAAAATAAAGCAGACGGAAATTGCATTACATAGTAAGCAGGCAGTAAGGAAGCAAACCAGGGATAAAAAAAATACAGCATGAAAAATAAGGTGGTTAACATAATCCAGTCACCAACTATCCTTGAATGTCAAGAGAGAGGAGAAAACTTTGGTATTGAAGTCTAGGTTGGTTGGCTTTGGTCAGGAAAGTATTTGTTAAGGAGATGGAGTTTCAGGTCCCTTTTGAAACAGGCGAAGGAGGGGTTGCATCTGAGGACTGTAGGGAGACCATTCCACATCCTGGGAGCGTTGCCAGAAAACGATCGGTACTGTGTGTGGGTTTTTTTCCAGTTTCCGAGGAATGAGTGAGTTGGAGCTTCTCAGAGTTCTGGATTGCCCTACTCTTACCAGTTTGTAGTTCAGGTAGTTAGGGGCCGTAGAGTGAAGGGTTTTGTGTTTGATGCAGGCCAGCTTGTAAATACACCTCCCTTCCAAGGGAAGCCATCTGAGGGAGTAGAGAACTGGAGTGATGTGTGCAAATCTTTTTACTCCAGATACGAGTCAAGAGGCCATGTTCAACACTGCCCTTATAGGGCTAGGTGAGCTTTTGGGGTCCCTGTTAGGATGGCGTTCCCGTAATCGATTTTAGAGAGAACTAGGGATTGGACTACTGTCTTGAGGTCATCATGGGGAAGAAAAGGTTTTAATTTCTTGAGGTGTTTCAGAGAGAAAAGAGCACTTTTTGCAGAGTTTTTGATTAGGGCCTCCATAGATAAGTTCTTGTCAAGGGTGATGCCTAGAGACTAAACTGACTCGGATAGGACGATGGGGCAGTTTAGGGCGACCAGATTCTTGAGACACTCTTGGAGTGGACGATGGTTGCTTTTTCGAGGGAATAGGATTAGTTCTGTTTTATCTGGGTTGGGCTTTAAGTGATTAGCGTTGAACCAAGTTTGAATCTCGATTAGAGTGGCATTGAGGTGTTGGATGTCGCTGGGAGACTTGATTTTGAAATAGATTTGGGTGTCATCAGCGTAAAGGTGGTAATTCACTCCTGCTTTTTTCAAGATGATTGTGAGGGGCTCCATGAAGAGACTGAAGAGGGACGGGGAGAGGATCAAGCCTTGCGGGACACCAAGTGTGACTTTTGTTGGCTTCGAGAGACAGGAGTTGATTTTAATTTGTTGTGATCGGTGTTGAAGGAAGGAGGTGAACCATTTTAGTACTGTGCCATTGATGCCCTAGAGCTTTGACAAGGTCTCCAGTAGCGCTGGGTGATTTACTGTGTCGAATGCCGCAGATAGGTCAATAAGGATGAGTAGGCAGGCATCACCTCCATCTAAAGCCTTGTGAATATCGTCAGAGACGTTGAGCATAGCTGTTTCTGTGCTACAGCCTTTCCTGAATCCTGACTGAAAGGTGTCGAGGAGGTTGAACTCATCAATGTGTTTGTTGAGTTGGTGGAGAACGCATTTCTCCAATGTTTCTGTAAGGAATATGAGGTTGGAGATAGGTCTGAGGTTGTTAAGATCATTAGGATCGGCTCCTGGTTTTTGAGAATCGGGGTGATGTGTCCAAGTTGAAGGGAGTCTGGGACACAGCCTGAGGTAAGAGAGGCTTTGATGATTTGTGTCCAGAAAGGGAAAATGGTGTGGTTGAGTTATTTTATAATTGTGGATGGGATCCATAGTTTGGGAGGAAGGTTTTAGGTTAGAAATTATATTGAAGACCTAATTTTTCGACATTAGTTCAAAGTCGGACCAATGTGCATTGTTTTTTAGCTGGAGGCAGGCCTGATTGTCCTTGTTAAGAACTCTTTCTGAATTGTCAAGGCTGGTTAAAGGGGGGCAGGTTAAGAGGGAAGGAGGGTTAGCGGTTTGGATGAAGGATTGATCAATTTTTTAGACTTTATTAGTGAAGAAGGTGGCAATTTCTTCCCATCGCTCATTGGTGGCTTTGATTTCTTGAGAGGGAGTGCAGTTTGTTTGGCTTTTGACAACATTGAAGAGTTCTCTCGGTCTGTTTTTCACCATATCTAGTTGGCTGCGGAAGAAAGACGCCTTTTCAATGAAAATGTGTTTTTGTATGCCTGCCTAGCAGATCTAAGTTGCGTTAGGTGTAAGGTCGAGGGGTTTACCCTCCAAGACCCTTCAGTTTGTCTGAGTTGACGCCTTTCCTCATTCAGATCCACATTAAACCAGGGTTTAGGTTTGGTTTGCCTCAATTGTTTGAGTGGAGCTACTTGGTCTAAAACCTCTGTCATTTCTGAGTTAAAGTGTGTAGTGAGGTCATCGGCCGTCCATGATGAGGGTTGGAGTTGGGCATGAATCCTGGATAAGGATAAAGGGACTTCTTTGATGTTTCTGATCCAGTGTTTAGGTTTGTCATCACAAATAGGTTGGTGGCTGACCAGTGCATCAATCTTGAGCAGAACGAGGTGGTGGTCAACCAGTCAATGAGAGTAATCGCTCTCAGAGAGACCAGTTCATTGTTGGTAATAATTGCATCCAGTGTTGCACCTTTGATGTGAGTTGGTTTATTGCAGAGTTGTTTGAGGTTATATATTTCAAGTAGGTTGGATAGGTTCTGGACAGTGGAGTCTTCAGGGTCGTTCCAGTGGATATTGAGGTCACCCAGGAACACGTCTTTTGTGTCTGTCATGGAGAACCGTGATATTAGGTCTGTTAGTTTTTCAGGGAAAAGGGTACGCTCTCCAGGAGGATGGTAATTGGTGTGGAATTTTATGGGTGAGGTGCCCTTGGAAGTGAGTTCGACGCCCAGGTATTCATACGATAGGTATTTTGCAGGTTTAAGTTTGGTAATCTGTAATCCAGCTTTGTGGATGATGGCTAGTCCTCCCCCAGTTTTGATCGGTCTGTCTTGTCTGATGATGGAGTACCCTGGAGGGGTGAGAATGTCAAGAATGGGGGTGGAGTAGACATTGAGCCAGGTTTTGGTGAGGAAAGCAATGTCAATTTCTTCAGCGAGTAGAACTACAGCAAGGTCTGTGGCATGTTGTACTGCTGATCTGCAGTTGAGGAGCATGCAAGAGAGAGGACGGGGAGTTAGGTGCATAGAGGAGTATTGAGCAGGAGGTCTAGGCGAGTGGACAGCTTTAGGGATTCTGTTAGTGCCGATAATAACAGGGATGGGGAAAGGGGCTGATATCTGGCTCAAAGCGAGGTAAGGGTCGTTGATCTCATCAGGTTTTGGTATCGAAAATGATTGGCGATCCTGGTTGGGTCGAAGTACCTGACTCACTGACGGACTGGAGGGTTGAGGGGTGCTCTGTGGGGTTAAGGGAGACGTATTGAGAGGGGTGGGAGCAAATCTACCCGGAGGTAGGGAGCAGGGAGGCTTGTTCCTGTTGAAAAGGTCTTGTTGTAAGTATAGGAAATCAGCTGCAATGGATTTAATTTTCAGTTCCATTCTGTTCAGTTGCTGTGCTATTGAGCTGAAAAAGTTTAAGGTTTTAGGCAGGGTCCAAGAATGGCTTGGGTTTATGGAGGGAGAGTGAGCGGGGGACAGGGTTTGGACGGAATCAGTGGGATTAGGAGAGGGGAGAGGTTGGGCGCGGGGAGCCGGATTAGAAATGCTTCCATTCAAGGAGGTCAGAGTTGGAGTAGTGGGTCTCTTGTCCAAGTGAGGAGGGAGAGCAATTCTAGGTAGGAAGTCAGAGTTCCGGGGAATGTCAATGAGATTGGCGGTGGAGTCATGTTGTGTATGGGCGACAGCAGAGGAGGAGTGTGCAGTGATAATATGGGGGAACGCGTCTGCTGGATTGATGACAACGTTGGACATAAGAATGTCACGGGGGTTGTCAGTGAGGAAAGCGGTGGAGACCGATTGTGCCTGTGGATGTGGGACATCTGAAGGGGAGTGTGCAGTGGCAGTAGGTGGGAGAGTGACCACTGGATTGGAGATTACGTTGGGCAAGGGGGAAGTAAGGGTTGGGGGAAAAAGGTCTGTGTTGGAGGAAGAGGTAGTTTCTGAGGGAGTCTACCTTATAATGTGTGTAATACAAGAATAAAATAATGACTTACACTTTCACAGGGCTTTCTGTCACAGGTTGTGACCCCGTAGTACAAAAAATCCACAAGTCACTATTCCCCTCTGCACAAACAAAATGTAGGGGCAGATTTACAAGGAACCAACGCATCTGCATAGAAGCGTCTGTTTCCTTGCACCAGTGCCAAATCTTTTTGCGCCACAATGGATGCGCTGTATTTACAATACAGTGCTCCAAAGCATAAGGATTAATAGAGGCATCAAAAATACTGACGCATCTGTTGGCACAAAAGTGACGCATCGCTGGAATTGCACATGAAAGTGATGCAACTCCAGCAAAGTGCCACAACAGATAGGGGAGTCTCACACAATAAGCCCTGCATCATTCCTTACGCCTGGTCTGAGCAGGCATAGGGATTTTAAAGCAATAAAAACATAGAGTGACAGTGAAATGTTGTAAATTTCACTGCGTACGTTCTACATGGCTTTTTGTGTGGGAATGCATAGCCTGCATATATTATACCTGGTGCAGATATAATGTGACGCAGGGCTTTACAAAGTGGCGCACCTCCCTAGATGCGTCACATTGTAAAGTGGCTGAATTGTTTGTGCCGCTGTTGCATAAAAAAAAGTGAAGCATTGGCCGCGCAAGGAGGTGCACAGGGTTTGTAAATCTACCCCAAAATTCTGTGGCTCTCTGGTTACACACAGACCTCTGCAGTGCATTAACTAATAGAGGTTTCCTAATGTACTACAGTGCATTTCCTACTAACAACTTGGTAGGGGGTTAGGCAAGGTTGTGTCTTAGCCCCCTTACTTTTTATTCTTTATATAAATGAATTGAATAAATCCCTGTCTAAATTAACCTGCGATGTCCCAAAGATTAATGGTAAACTGTTACCCGTACTTTTATATGCGGACAATGCGGTCCTGATGGGCCGCACACCCAAAGCACTTCGCACTTTAATAACGGCTTTCGTACGTTTATGGCAGATTTGGATCTGTGTACCAATTTTAACAAATCGTATATAATGTCCTGCGGACCCAAAAAGCACCACATTCACCATATTGTGCCAGGAAAAGAGCTCTTAAGAAGCACCAGCACTATTCCCTACCTGGGTCTCGTTTTCACAGACTCAGGATCCTGGCAGCCACACGTGGCGCTTGGAAAAAATAAACTCGGTAAGGCTATAAATTCTATCATCAGCCTCCGACAGCCAAAGCAGGCGGAGGTGGTTATACCGATACTACAGATATATAGAGCCCAATGTATACCTACGGCGACTTATGGTGCAGAGGTGTGGGGGTATACAAACTGTAGTAGCATCCAAATTGAGGAAAATAGATTCTGTAGAAAGGTATAAGGGGCATAATTTCAGCACCTACCTATATTTGTCACAAGGAATTAAACCTTCAATATGTGGAAGATTTCATCAAGTCGCGGCCAGCTTTATTCTGGCTAAAGATATGGCGAAATCCCACAGCACTTTTAACACAAGAAAAAATCACAGATTGTCTTAAATGTGACAGGGGCAGTTACATACCATGGTTAATGGCAGTGAAGAAAAGCCTAGCTAGTGTAAGGTTGGAGCACATCTTTTCCACCACCCTAGTTATAGATGGTATAAATTTGCAGTCTGTGAGAGTGGCATTGTATGACTTATACCTTGAAGAAAGAGAACATATGGAGTATCACAAACGGTCAATTATTAGATACATCCCTCCTCTGGTGTCACCAGGCAAGAATAATAACATGCCACAGGTATACCTTAGAAAAAATCTTGGGAGATGGAATAGAAGTATGCTATTTCGCCTCAGGGACGGAAGTATAAAATATTCGCTTTGCTTTCCGTTAGGTTTTTATAAAAATTTGGAGAACCTGCCGTGCCTGTGTGGCATTGGTTGTAAATAAACTTGTTACACTTTCTGTTTTTCTGTGGTTTTTATGTCAGATATACTAAACAGTAGTTGACTCCATACTTCAAAGTACATGCTATTATAGATTTTAATTTGGCTTTTTATGAAATACAGCAGTTAGGTAGTGATGACATTATTTTCAGCGTAAGCTCCTTTTTACAATCTGCGATACGTTCAAGAGTTTCTATGAATGTGCCATAGATTAAGTGAATTATTTTGCATTAATATTTGCTGTTTTGCACTTAGTCTAAAGTTTACATTGATATCGTTTGAACTGTGTTTACAGAATGTATATACAGTAATTATTTGCACTTCACCTCTATCTTTGCACATTGGTTTCATGTTTACAGAATGTACATACAGTAATTATTTGCACTTTATCGCTATTCTTGCACACTGGTCTCATGTCGATACTGAAGTCTTTAATCTTAAACCGTTTTTATGGATGTATTTTATGTGATTATATATTTATGTACTATTGGTTGTGACGATTGCACTTTTATGGACATTGCAAAATCCGAATAAAGACCATTTGACTTGACTTGACTTAAGCTACCCATTATTTTATATGTAGCTACCTGATGGTGAAAGACCTAAAAAAGTAGCAAAATATTTTGGGGTTGATTTATGAGAGGCTTGAGCCGCTGGAGCATAATTATTTTTAATGCTCCGGCAGCACAAGCGTCGCAATCATATCTATGAGGCGACGCAAAGTCACCCTGCATGGCTATGAGTGCCCTCATACATATGGAGTAAGGCAAAGCAGCGCAAGTCACTCGCTGCCTTGCCTTACTCTATCAAGTAGAAGTTCCAAGGCCATTGCGGTGGGTGTTCCCACGCAATACCCATGGATTTTGACATTGCCCCAGATTTACCAAACCATGTAAACCTGGGGTAGCGCCGAAACCTTACGCTTCCCCACAGCAGGCTTAATGATGAGAAATGTTTTCATGTCTCCTCGTATTTTTTCCTCTTTCCATGTGTGCTACATTCAGCTCACCTAGAAAGAGCAAAACCCCTCTCCGGGCAACTTCCTGCCCAAAAACAATCCTGCTTACATTGGCGCTAGGCAGCAATTTGTGCGCCAACGCAGTGGGAAAGGACAGGAATGCATCATGTTTCATGAATAAGGTGCATTCCTGCCTTTTCACATTGGCATAGATAGGGCAGGACAGCAAGAAGACTTGCAGCGCTGCCCTAGGCCAGTTCCTCATAAATTAGGCCTTTTGATTTTAGCCACACCTTTGACCACGCCCCTACACTCACTGATCTTTGATTTGATAAACAATATTTAATATTATTTCACCACTTTAAAAATTATTTGCTGTGGCAATTGGGGGCGTTTATGGTTGTTGATAGTTGTCAATGTTGAGGAGTACCAGGTTCTAGACATTTTTGTCAGGAGGGGGTACTTACGCCTAAAACATTTTGACAGGGGTGTCTCGGCATCAAACGTCTGAAGACCTCTGCTGTAAAGGGACACTACCCATGAGAGGCCTAATATTAGAACTATAAAAGCCATTTGACACGCTGGTGTGGCATTACGCTTTTAACGTCTTGACCCAATTCAGAGTCGGACCGCGGCTTCTTTCATACACTCTTCAATACACAAACCAAACATACTGGATCTACTTGGGACGTCTCCTATCTGCCCGATCCAGGTAAGCAGGGAAACAGACAAGGGTGTTCCCTCTCACCATTGCTTTTCGCCCTTGTGATGGAACCCCTTACCATACACAATACGCCATACGCCTACCAGAAGAGGGCTGCACATGTAGGTTCCCCTAGAGTTCAGGACACATGCGGTGTATCTCTGAACACTGATGACCCCCTTATATATTTAAAATACATCACTTCTAACCGCTCCACGCTTCAAGGCACACTTGATGAGTTTGATAGAGCGACTGGACTCATGGTAAATTGGGATAAGTCTGCAATATGCCTACTACATCCTGACGAACCCCCATGATCCATACACTTCGGTGCAACTCCCCTCCGCTGGCAAGTAGCAGCCGCCACTCGTTATTTGAGGATTTGTCTCTTCCACACCCCCTAGGATATATTTGATGGCAACTTTCAAGTGGCATTGATAGGCATTAAATCGCAAATCAATTCTGGTGGTCCTTATCCCTAGCCACGACTTGTACAATTGCGCTGGCAAAAATGATTATATTACCTCGCGCACGTAACCACCTCACCAACCTCTCCATGTTCCCGCCTCAATACTCTTCAGGGAGCCTGACTTGTTGCTAGGGGACCTCATTTGGGCTACTGGGCGACATCCTGCGGCCCTTCACAAATTGCTTCTTCTGACTGATCAATGAGGGCTGATCGCCTCATCCTTCAAGACACAGGTATGTGGGGGAGAGCGGTAACGCAGAAGGTATCCTCCCCTCCCGAGCAATCCATGTCCTTTTAGTTAAACTACTCTCTCCTCCTGGATGCTCCTTCGGGTGATGGTGGCCCTTGCATGCATGGCGAGAATTAAAATGCATGTCTCCAGGTTTGCTGGTGTATGCCCCCGCACTACGCCTGATCAGCCTTCCTAAATTCCCTAGGTCCGATACACGCAGCGACGTAGCCCCTTGGACAGAGCACTCAGTCTGCAGAGCCGGTGATCTATTTCCAAATGGTTAGCTCCTTCTGTATGGCCAATTCGTGTTGGACTACGATCTACCCCTGGGGCAGTTTCTTTCACATTGACAACTCATGCACACACACCGCACTTTATGGAGGGAGATGGAAACCACATCACATCCTGTCCTACAAACTATACTTATAGTGGACCCCAGTCACCACCTTATTACCTGACTATATAAAGCCATCCGCGACTTAATAATGCTGTCCGTGGACACACTTCAACATAAATTGGAAGATGAGTTTGGGCTTGCGTTGCATGATAAAGAATGGAAGATGGCTTTGGAACTCCCTCCGAAGGTATCCCGCAACTCCCACTTTACAAACCTTTAACTTTTCATGCTGCACCATGCATACCTTACCCCAGCTCAGATACTTTGCCCCCCCCCCCGAGCAGATGCATGCTGCCCACTCTTCAAGGACTTGGGCGCAAATCTGACACATATGCTCTGGCCCTGTCCAACCCTCTGCCATTTCTGGGAAAAGGTACATGCTGTGTTGCAACAGGTCCCGCGTGGGGACGGGATGACGGTGAACGCATGCGTTCCAACCTTAAAAACTACAAAAATGGCGTTAGAGATCGGACGTCATACGGCTAATAATGATAATTAGACAGTAATGGCCCATTAAACAATTAAGTAGAACAGAGATTCCTATAAATAACCGGAGCCTCCGTCCGTCCTCATTCCACTCATGGGAGAGAGGTCATGTCAGAGGTAACGAGATATGGGTAATAAGGTAAGGAGAGCCACAAAGGACTTAGCACTCGGACAGGGGAGGGGGTAGGATCGATCGACCTACAACGTGAGCTAATTTGACGAGCATGTTTTGATTTTTAAATCCACCCCTGTACTAGAGATACCCACCCCAGTTGAGAGCGAGCCGATATCTAACCAGCAAGGCTTGCACGGTAAAGTGCACAGAACCCTGGGCCAAGAAGAGTTGAATCTTTTTTGTAAACAAGGGGAGCCCGACCACTATGGTTTAATACCAAGATGTTGCCGCATAAGAAAAAATAACCAGCGGAACAACATACAGGTATACAATTTCGCTGGGTGGGTTACACGATGTCTACACCCTTAATTCAATAGACCGGCAGACATCGTCACAAAGCTTATAGTATTACTACCAGTACTAAAATGGCCCACTGACCCCTGTACGTTTAGTAACAAGTAGCGTTGAGACGGCTGGATCTAGGCGGAGCAGTGTGATGGGGCATTAACCAGAACCGACATCCGCTGAACTAAAACTATTACAATCCCTTAGAGGGAGGGGGGTGGTCAAGGGACATTCTAATTAACAAAGCCTAGAGGATAAGATGCTGAATAAGAATGCTTAATGTCTCTAGGTGACCATTGGAGGATCAAGAGGCAGATATCGATCGAATAAGGGGATAACATTGAAATAACCCGCAGACGATACAAAGGCATAAGGAACCCTTAAGAAAGTCAAGTCTCATTGAGGGTCCACATTCATAACTCCAACGGTATGTATGCGTACATAGTTTGACTAAGGAACAAGAAGATGGGTAATGAAGGACTATAGACAGAAATGAACAATATGTCCCCCTATACTTCACAGGCAGTATTTGAGCCCGCATTGAAACACAATCCTGCGCAGATTGAAAGTCGCAAGAACGAAAATAGACACAGACAACGTTAGTCTCCCCGTTTGTAAGTGTGACTAAAGGTAACCTAAAGTCTTCTCCCCATCATTGAGAAGAGGCAGTATTATTATTAAAAAAGTTTACCCTCTCCTTTATAGAAGCCGTGGTATATATATATATATATACATAATATCCACGAAGAGTACCAACAACATACCTGAAAGGTCCAGAACCCCAAGTGAAAGACCGATGGCAGAATAATCTAAGTAAGAATGCCCTTCGAGATAATATTATAGAAACAAATAATCTAGTGACACGGTATAAAACATGCACACGATAAGATAGAATGAACTTTTCTCTCAGTCAGATAAATGTTACTAATTGTATGTATTAGTTTTTTTTAGAATGAAGAAATATTGTTTTTAAATAAAGCTCTGTCCTGGGGGTGTGATAAGATTTAGAACAAAGCACCACAACGCGTCGACAAAGAACTTTCTCTACAGTTTTAATATTGATGTTATGATGTTATTTATTAAATTGTGATTTCTGTTCAAAATTATCTACACTGTATGAACTATTTACTCTGAGTTTGGAATTGCGAAAGAAATTGTTATAGGAAGTGGGGATTTTGTACCAGAGTATATGATTGTAAAAATGTCATGTAATATGTGAATTAAAAATGTTTTTAACGTAATCTTTCATAAATAATAAATTTGGGAGATAAAAAGAAACTTCGGTGTCGTGTAAGAATTAATTACCCGTGTCACTATCTAGCATAAAAAGGTGATATTTGTGAGTGTCTCATTTCATTCAGCCCTCCCTGCCCCAATACACTATAGCCTGTCTGGGTGGTGCTAGCACCTCCCAAGACAGGAAACCTATTGTCCAAGCCTCCCTCGCTGGAAGGACTCACAGCAGCAGGAGGTCAGACTTGTGTCTGTGACAGCAGCATCCATTTTGTGATGCTGAGGCTCTGGTTAACTTTAACCGGGATTAGTAGGATTAACATGTCTTCTCCCTCTAGAAGGGTGGAATGCTACCCCCGTCGCCTGAACTGGCGAGAAGTAGTATTCCAAAGCATATGACACCTTACACGACATGTTTTGTTAAAGCCAAACCAAAGATCGCATTTATAGGTTCATAATGCACTTAAGAGTATATGGTATGGCTATATCATAGAACAGCTATAAGGACATGGTTCCGAAAGCTGCAGACAGGCTCAGCTCATGCTAGAGCACCATCTCACATAAAACCAAGCACTCTGCCTTCAGGATTGTTAAGGTCTGCCATAGGAGTGACTTATAGGTGCATATGTGTCTATATAAATGGTAGGTATAGGAATACTATACCTAAGCAAGGGGTGATTACACGACTTTGCCCCAGCTGAGTGATCAGCCAGTTGTGTCAGTTTGGATGGCCAACCAGGGGTGGCATAAGATATGCTGCAGCCCTTGGTAGGCCTTGGGTGCACCTATGCCCTGGGTACCTATAGTACACTGTACAGGGACTCATAAGAGTGACCCAAATCCCAATTGGTGATGTACCTAAAGTACATGGTGTGAAATTTAGAGAGAGAACAGCAGGGCTGGGGGTCTGATTAGCAGGCCCACAGCCACATTAAGTCGAAAACCAGTGAAGCAAAAAGCAAAAAATGGGGTGACCATAGGAAAGCGGACCCTACTCTCCTACATCCAGCAACTGGTTTGAACCAGACTATGCATGGAGCACCTTTTGTGCCCCAGGCAGTGTCTCATTCCTTTCAGCCCACCATGCCCCAATACACTAGCAAGGTTAGAGAGTGTCAAATCTATTCGAAGTGGGAATAGAGAATAGAGGGGAATTTGCATAGTTTGCCCCAGCAATTTGGGGAGAATGTTGCAATGTGCCCTGTACTGGGGGACAGAGTGGAGTTAATACATTCGGCTGACTATAACATTGTATAGGGGGTTTATAAAAGAAGCCGCGGGAGAACCATAATTTGCTCTTCATTTAAACGCAAAGACTTAAACCTGCCCAGTATATTGTTAACTAGTCCTAGCGATTTAAATGAGAGGACTATACAATCACCCATAAACACTTTGGAGTCACTACCGACCCAGCCCACCCGTCTGGCCATCTTGAAGGCTGCAAAAAGTGTGCCGCCCAGCCCCACTTTAGAATTTAGCCAGGTGAGATATTTATTTCTTAGTGACTCCCATGTGTTATGTTGGGGGGAGTATGTTGGTGGAACGTTAGCCAAATTGACCACATAAGGAGAAATATCTGGTAGCAGATCCAACCTATCCCTGGCGGACAGAGAATATTTGGGAGTTCTAGCCCCCATATAAATGTTAGATGTGGGGATTGATGAAATCCACTTATTAAGAGTCCCCCTCTAGTCTGTGGCCGGGATAATTTATATCTGGGTCACTGGGGTTGACACATCAAGATGTGGCTTGGAAGATTGTTGGGTCACCCCATCGGACTCCTTCTCAGTTTGATGTACTAGTATTGTACGAGGTATGCCAGCAGTGTTAACAGTACGTTCTTCCCTCCTAGGCCCAGTACATATATTTACTGAACCAAATATTTCCGCACAAGATAATAGAGCATATTCAACAGTTTTTAAGTGCTCAGTAAGGCTGCATACAGATGTTTTTACAAGATCCAAAAGTTGGTGTATGCATGACACTAAAGAGGAACAAGGCAGAGAATTTAATGGTGCGGCAGGCAGTCCCTTCTTCAAATCTTTGAGATTTTGAACATTGTCCCGTTTTCAAGGCATGATGGCTTTGCTTTCCCAGCACGCAAAGTCGTAACAGTCTTTGCCAAAATGGGTTTAATAGTTTTGGAGCGCTTAGATGGAGGATTAGAACTTAAGGTGACCAGAGTAGTTTTGGCAGAGGTTTGACCCGACTTATCTTTATTCGTAGCGTCTTGGCTAGTGGGTTGTAAATCCGGGATAAATTCCAGATCTGAAGGTGTCAGGATACATTTTTATTTTTAACAGAGTTTTATATAGCGCAAACTTGACCCGAATCGGGTATCAGAGCGCTTTACATAGAACCAGTTACGTTAAATGAGGACACACATTCATTTTTGTTAGGAACGGGGATATTAAGTGATCTGCCCAGAATCAGAGGATGTTCAGCGTCATTGCTGAGACTCGAACCCAGTACCCCAGAATCTAGGTCGACCGCCCTAGCCCTTACGCTAACATTTACTTAATGATTCAGCCCCATCTTCAGTGCATATAGTTATTGTTTCCTCCATGCTTAGTATTTGCTTTTCAATGTCTCCTATTACCCCAGTTATAAAGTTCATAATGGATTGCCCTGATTTAGGATGAGATTTATATAATGCGGAGCTCGGTTGTTTCCTTTTCCCCATGACCAGATAGCATTTTAGAAATTTACTGCATTTTAATAGACCCCAGATAAACTTTTGGTGAAAATCACTTCACTAAACAGGGGGACAAACACAATTTACAGGTTACAGTACCTTTGTGGAAGAGTCTTCACATGCACAGGGGGCAGACTGACATGGATCGCCGCTGAATCTCACAGCAAAGAGGGGGGGTCCAGCCCTGCCTCCTCCTGCCACTGATGGGCGCAAACAGGCCCGCCCTTGGCCCGCGCTGAGGGATGCAGGCGAGGAAGATGTAGGTGTGCGGGGCTACTCCCCCTCGCTGTGTCAGGATGGCTTCTAGGGGACCGAGTCCCACCCCAGAGAAAAAAGAGCAAGGCGTTGCGGGCTCTCAAGGGGACCAAGAAGTGCGTTTACTTGACAAAAAAGTTTGAAAAACTGTAAAAAAGAGACAGAGGGGTAGCTCTACTCCAGATCAGCGAATAATTGGTGTGGAAAGAAAAGAACTGGCGTCCGCGCACCTGGGTGGCACCTGTATAGGTGACGCGATATCATAACCTACGCGAACGATGCCGACGATGTCACACGGAGCCGAATGGAGCCGATGGCTCACGCAAAAGTTTTTAGGTTTAGCCTGACATCTGGGGAATTCAAAGGCAAGGTATCTGAAGCTAGAAGTCTTTATCAGATACATTTATGCTTGTATGGTTATCCAAGTAGCATGTTTTTACAGTGCAATACTTAACTAGTACACTTTGCTGTGTATATAAATCTCCATAAATCTCTTTTCTTTGCCAAGTCCACAGTGCTCAGTTAAGTAACTTCACATGCAATATTTAGATAATTAGTAGACTTTTAATGTATCCATATTGTACAAGTTGGCACATTTTTTTCAGTATTTCATAAAACGCTAACAAGCAACCTCTGCTGTTTTCTGTAAAGCTCTTTCAAAAACTACAGTACAGTGCATAGTGTTTCCTTGAATATGACTAGTTGGCCCCCACTAAAGAAGCTTGACTAGGGTCCAACTACAGATATCTGTGGTTTGTTGTTTGGAACACATCTCCTCACCCTCCCCTTCAAAAGAACATTAAAAACTATTCTGTGTAACACTGATAAAGCACATTAGAGATACGGACTACATGTTAAAAGAAGATGTAAGGGTGCTGTGTGAAACATGCTCCTCACAAGCTACACATTTGGGATGATTCTGGTCCCATCTTAAGCGGGACACTGATGTTTATAAAGAAACAGCATTAGGGAAGCCAACAGGTTTCAGTTATGCAAGAGCTATTGGCTTTATTTATTTATTTAAGGTGTTTTTTTATAGCACAGACATGACCTGTCCGGGTATCAGAGCGCTGTACAAACAGCAAAGCAAGTTAACACACAGATAAAAATACAGATAGTACCATGTTGTACAAATAGCAAACAAGTAGTGACAACAACAAAAAAGCAAAAAAGAAAGAATAAACAAACGACTTAGACTACTCAGGATACAGAAATGTATATAGGAAAAATAGTCAGACTTAGTGAAATTTAGTGACATCAAGACTACTGCTGAAGGTATCTATTCAACAGCAGCACTTTAACTTCTTTGTTGAAGGAGGTAGTCGAGGGATTAGATCTGGTTTTAGAAGATGGTGGCTCGACTTTTCTGACTGCGGATACCGATGAAGGGGTCGAGGCGAACAGAGTTTCATCTGTGAGTGTCTGCCCGGCACTGTCCCCTGCCGTTGCTGAGCGTCTTGGCAAACACAGCGGCTGACAGCCAGTCTCCAGCCCCGCACATCATACCAAGGCCTACATCCCCCATGGGCGAGGGTGGTCCCGGGACCACGAGGTGAGGAGTGGCTGCAAACGGTCCCCCGGCTGAACAGGCGGGAGTGAAGAAGATCCATCAAAGCCCTAAGAGTGGTGGCAAAGAAAAGGGGCCCAACGATCACAAGGTAAGGAGCTGCTGCACGGGGGCCCATGTAGATGAACTGACTGGGGCTGGAATCCATCGGAAGCCCGGGCCTGCAGTAGATGCCAAGTGAGCCTGCTAAGAGTCCCCCGGGGGCACGCCCCCCCCTCCCCCCCCCGCCCCCCCTTAGCCACGAGATCCTTCTGCCTGCTGGCTCATTCTCTGCAGGTCCCTGAGGGTGTGGACTGCAGCACCTGTGGCTGGAGACCTACGTTTAGCTGCCTTCAACACTGAGGATCCCCTGTGGCTCCGCTGCTCGGTGGGGAACAAAACCTGTGTTTGACGGGATTGCCGGTGGGGCTGCAGTGAGAAGAACCCTTGCTGCCTTCCTTTGGTTCACCGGGCCCCCACCCTCTCAATTGCATCTGGAGCCCCACTTCCACAGCGGGGCCTGGACTGAGGTAGACTGTGAGATTTGAGTCCACCCTCCGGTGTCATTGTTTACCCCAATCAGCAGGGTGACAAGATACAGTTGGGGCTGCCTGGTTTGGGGCTAGCGGTAATGGGGATCTGCTGTTTTCTAAACATTTGACCTTGAATGAACACAGGCAAGATGGACTGTGTGGTCTCAGGTCCCCACAGTGGTCCCAAGAAGACACAGAGGAGGTACCAGCCAAAGGAGAAATTGGGAGACCCCAGTGGCCTCACCAGGAGGAATAGCAGTGAACAAGCTAGAGGCAGAGGAGCAGGGGGGACCACCCAGTGGGTCTGGCAGAGGAACACCCGACACAGGCCTGAGGGTGAGAAGGGGGGGGTCGGTAAAACGTGAAACATCAACGGCCTGGGATGAAGAAATTTGAGGTTCTGGGAGATAATTCATTGTTGCCCTTGAGGCCCATGCCGGAGAGACAAGACACAAAAACAACTCATGTGAGAGAACCCCCCCGCACCAGTCAAACGTAGGGTTGAGAACCAGAGAGAAGAGCGAGACACAGAGACACAGAATATACCGCTGTCACTAGGGCTAATCTGTATGACTATCCTACCTGAGACCAAGTCACTGGTGTGGAAGGAGTGCAGTCTACAGTGGAACTGGCCCCTCTAGAGATACCCCCTAACTGAAACACGATGGCTGGGGACAAAGACCCCAAACTGTCAAAGTAGGGGGAAGATGGACAAATATGCCAAACTGATCCCCACCCTCCGAATGGGAAGCCAATGCCCTGCCAGACAACACAGCCCTCCTTCAAGCGATACACGCTTCCAGGGAAGAACTGGAAGGGAAAATGGCAGAGATACGATCAGAAGTGACCCTCCTGCACCAAGACATACGGAATGTTTCGGAGAGTGACACAGGCGGAAAAACCTATTTTTGAAGTGGAAGACACAACCCACAGCCTGCGCAAAGAAGTCTCTGGCTTAACTGCTTCCCTGAAAAAAGTGACTTGGAAGGTGGACGATGCCGAAAATAGGGCCCTCTGAAACAATTTACGCTTCATAGGATTCCAAGAGGGAATAGAACCAGGATCCTTCTTGACCACATGGCTTAGCGACTCCCTCTCAGCAGCGCAGTTCTCACCCTGCTTCATGTTTGAACAGGCTCGCAGGATGCCTACCTTGCGGCTGCCACCTCACGGGTCTCTGATTGCCCAATTCCTCAATTTTCAAGACTGTGACCTAATACTCCGAGAGTTGAGGAGAATGGGGGAAATTAAAGATAATGATATTCCCAGACTACTCTAGAGAGGTGCAGAAGCTACGAAACACATTTGATTTGGTCAAGACAAAACTAAGAGCCCTCCAGATCCAATAGGTGATCTTTCAAGGTGTTTCCCAATTCTTTCAGACGCCAAAGAAGGCATGGAGCTGGATGAAGAGCATCCCACTCAGAGGCGGGGACAGTACTCACAGAGACCCCACTTAATGGTACCTCCAAGAGATCTGTCCCCAAAACGACTGAGGGGGAAGAGGAGACGCTCACCGGTTGGGGCGCACGGAATATGTGGGGGGACTCCCTTCCGTGCTGAGCCCCCAGTAGGGGAAATGGGCCAGTTTCCAGACTCCGATGAGGACTCCGCATAAATCAAAACAAGAAAGAAACCTCCCGGAGACTGGGAGCGAACCACCTAAAAATGAATACTTGGCAGATGCAGATATTGATCACTCTCTTCTTTGAAACATCAATCACATGGAAGTGTCAAGCCTGACGCTATCGTCCGGGAGAATACGCGACAACAACTACCCAACTGACTGAGAGGTCAGCGGTGTGCTCCCACATACTGTTGTTTATTTAAAGTACTCCCGTGCGTCATTGAGCTGACGAGCTCGTGGATGAAGCACCTGCGCGCCAGTGAGAGGTACCGGACCTGATATAATGTTTGGCAGCCTACTCAGCAAAACCCAAAACACAAGACTGTATTCTCTACTGATGACGGCTAATAAACCAGAAACACGTGTATAGAGATCAGCACTATCTGCGCCAACCATGGCGAAATACTCAAAAATATCGGAGCGAGCTACAAGAGACTCCATTTCCCAGAATGCCAGGGGCGAACCTTGCCTGAGAGGTCAGAGGTGTGCTCCCACATCCTGTTGTTTATTTAAAGTACTCCAGTGAGTGATTGAGCTGACAAGCTCATGGATGAAGCACCTGTGTGCCAGTGAGAGGTACCAGACCTGATATAATGTTTGGCAGCCTACTCAGCAAACCCCAAAATACAAGACTGTATTCTCTACTGATGACAGTTAATAAACCAGAAACAATTGTCTAGAGATCAGCCCTATCTGCGCCAACTTTGGCGACATACTCCAAAATATCAGAGCGAGCTACAAGAGACTGCATTTCCCAGAATGCCAGGGGCGAACCTTGTCTGAGAGGTCAGCGGTGTGCTCCCACATCCTGTTGTTTAACAACTACCCAAGAGTGGCGACGAAAGTGGAGATATGAGTGCTAGCTGGATGCTGGGGCACAATAGGGTGGCTTAAAGAGCCGCTAGACATTGCTACACTAAGCCCTATTGAACACTGCCTTGTAGGCCACCTATCAAGTGACTACAGAAGATACTGGGCCCTCGTTTTCACAGAAGGACCTCTCTGACTCTAACCAGATCTCACCTACAACCTCCCTGTCTTTTAAGTCCCAAGAAGCCAGCTTCCACTCTTGACGGTGATTATGTGCTCTCCTGCCCACCTTCAACTAGGGAGGTGAGTGGTCAGATATGCCCCTTGCAAGGTACTCTGCTCTTCCTACTGCCTCCACCTCTCCCGCTGGTGCGAATTAAGAGGTAGTCCAATCTAGAAAAGACTCTGTGGGGGCTAGAAAAGAAGGAGTAAGTGTGTTCAAGAAGTGATGCCAGTGTGGAATTTAATGTAAAAAGAGATGCCCCCTGAGAATCGACCAACCCTTGTGTGGTTCCTGAAGAAAGGCTTTATTTTTACCTCTATAGCCTGCTGGAACTGCTCATGCTCACATTGTAGCTGCTCTGCCTCGTGCAGGGAGCTGGCAGTGATGAGACCAGCATTGAGCATGGACTCTCCGTTACGAATCCAGCCTAGCACCTGCAACAGCAGAGTAACACAGAGTGGTCAGATATGCCCCTTGCAAGGTACTCTGCTCTTTCTACTGCCTCCGCCTCTCCTGCTGGTGCGAAGGAAGAGGTATTCCAATCTAGAAAATACACTGTGGGAGCTAGAAAAGAAGGAGTAAGTGTGTTCAAGAAGTGATGCCAGTGTGGAATTTAATGTAAAAAGATATGCCCCCCTGAGAATCGACCAGCCCCTTGTGTGGTTCCTGAATGGCTGCCCACCATTTGATACTACCAGACAGGTGCCTGGACCCTTGGGTAGAGAGCCTCCACTCTTTGGGTCCTGAAACAAAGCCCATCCTGGGGAGAGGTGTCTTGCCTCCTCCCCCAGGATGGGCTGGGTCCACGAAGGGGAAGCTTCAAAGGCCTGCCTGAAGGTGCTGCTGAATGAAAGAGTTCCAACTTCAGGCCTGAAGCATAATAAGGTACACAAGTAGACATTATGTGACTCAGCATTTCATGCAGACATTGTATTACCATGCTGCTGGACAGCTTGTTTTAAGTTGTGTAGACTGATAAGGTTGGAGATGTATGATTGAATGTGGTTGGGGGAGAAATTAACATTTACCCTAATTTGTATACATTTTTCTGAGATTTTTATGATAATTACAATAATTCTTGTTGACTAATAGTCTAAAATAAGTTAGCATGTAGCTTGACATAAATACTGTGTGTGCACACTGATTTTGGAATGCTATGCTCTGTAAAAAAACACCCGTAGATGAGATTCTCGGACAGGATTGTCTGACTCCTAACACTTAACTACCGGAGCAGAACTCTGCAGGGGCACAGAGAGAGAAACCTGCCAGTTCTAATTCTCTCCAAAAAGGGAATAGTTTCCTTTTGGGGCTTGGGGCTCTACCAGGTGTGATACCAATAATTTGTATGTAACAGGGCATTATCGCAATTGGCAAAGCAACAAAATAAACCATCAAATTCTATTTTATGACATTCACTCTTATACAGATGATTTCTGAAATGGTGGAGGATGGAAGGGGGCTTTGGGTAAGCCCGTCCCATGTCTACAAACCATGGTCCTAATTTATTTTTCAGTTTTTGAGGACATCATATATAGGTCGCTTTCTGAGCTGCCATACACTAGTAAATGAAGGCCAAACATGACTAAATTGTGGGCATCAAGTGGTGACAGAACGTCAAGTTAATGCAACAGTAGACCAAATTGTACATCTACAATACAGCCAAGTTTCCAATTTTCAGGTGAAAATAAACATTCCTCAAAAAATACACAACTCAAACATGTAAACTGGTAGTAATGTATTAAAGTACATACATAAGGGTGCGGGTAGGTTTTAGTCCAAAATATAGATCGGTATTAATTATATATAAAGTGGGTAAAACAATGTTTTCATAAAAATAAATAAAGACTTTATTTTTACCTCTATAGCATGCTGGAACTGCTCATGCTCACGCTGTAGCTGCTCTGCCTCGTGCAGGGAGTTGGCAGTGATGAGACCAGCATTGAGCATGGACTCTCCGTTACGAATCCAGCCTAGCACCTGCAACAGCAGAGTAACACAGACAATCAACACTCGCAATCAGCATTTGAACATGTATAACTAATTATATTATCTACATGTTTGTGGTATACATACAGATTGGAACACTGAAGCATAGTTTAAAAAAAGTGTGCGGGGGGGTGAGAACAAGAGAGAAAATACAGAAGAAAATAAGAGAGCAACATGGAGCACGGGGTGGAGGAGAGAGGAGCACGTGGATGAAAACGACCAGCGCTGGGAAGTTTTGGCTTTGGGATCTATGTAAGATACAGCAACCTTAATTGCTCTGGGTCCAAAGCTCTCAGAAATGCTCAAGGTAGTGAGGTTCTCTAGGTGCTGGCTCATCTTGGACTGAAATACCATAACTATCATTAGACATGCCCTAGTCGCCGAGGACATAGGAAAACCTAAAAACACAGAATGCCTTGCAAATGTCATACTTTCAAAAAAGAAGATAATTTTCTCATAATTCTGTGACAGAAAATTATAGAATTTGATGGAATGTCAACAGCCACTAATGCAACAATCCCGCACCTCTCCCAATAATAAATACCAACCCATATTAGTAAGTGATCCAACCGTATAGAACACGAACGGTGCAAACTTTAAACTTGGAATGACCTCGAACATAGCTCTGGAAAAGATATTCCCTTTATGATGAGTGGCTCTTGGGACCAGGGTTGGCTGGCACCCAGGTAGATCATTTTAATAGAAAATGTTAGAGGATGCTGGAAGCTATACGCTTTAAACTGGCTGAAGTTCTGGAATTTTCTGCCATGTAAATGTGAGGCAGTTGTAATATATCCAACAATATTTGAAGGTGTGTGTGCAAGGCATTCTGGGTGAGAACGTGCTGAGATCCATGCAAGCCACACCACCCTGGATTTCCTTTACTCTAGCTTTCAGAAATACTTGACGTTCTGGGTGCAGACAGCTTAAGTACCACTCCTGCACCCATCCCACATGGAAAAAGAAGGGATTATTTGTATCCATTGTTTTGGTTTTGCTTATGGAACACCACCCCTTACCAAACTGGGGATCAAAGTAGATTCCATGTCAGGCCTATTCTTCCCCCATTCATCCTCTCTATCCCTAGTGGGCTTTCTAACGAAATAAGTACATTGTGAGAAGAACTCCCAATTTGTCCGCCAAGAGGGGCAGAAAGACTATATGAGCGTCGAAGGTTGGGGTGGTGACGCCTGTCATGTCTTGCTCGCAATAAAGACAGACAAATATATATCCTTATAAGAGCTTTATTTACTGCTTCCTTCTGGGTCCCTGTCCATACTCTAACTGACTTGGTTCCTGTCCCTGGCTCCTCCCGTTCCTGCTCCTCCCTTTCACTCCACCCCCCAACCCCTAGACTACATCACACAATCCTACATCTCCCCCTTTCTTAACAAAATGAACTTAATTTCCACAGTGTTCGCAATTCTTCAATCAGCCACACAGGTCGGCGAACTGCGTGTTCTTCAAGCATCAGTAGTGTCGAATCAGTGGTGGGCCTGGCTTTGGTCAATCTTTCCGTTGTCTTAACCAGGGCATCCTTGACTACGGGAGTGCACTTTTGAGAATGCAACCCATTGCGTGTGGGCTGCTTATTCTCTGGTTCCACAGTTATCATGGTTCTTTCTTGTTGTGCAACTGCTACTGGCTCAGCGCGGTAGTGGCAGTCTGTTTTCCTCGGTGACTCTTGTTCTATTGACGATCGATCTCCTTCATGAGTGGACGATGTTCTAGTTTTCTTCTGAGCTCCCACCTGTAAGGTTACTTCTTTTTGTCTTGTCAGGTTGGGAGCAGCACTGTTCTTCTGTTCACCGTCAGGCATGCCAGACGTTAATGTACTATCTGAAATGGGTGTCCTGGTTTGATTCTTGGACTCGTTTGCTGCCTCTGTTTGCCTCTCCCACTCCCACTCGTGTTTGAGACTGGCGAACCCCTTGACCATCCGGGCATGTACCGGTTTCCCTCTCATCTTGTGACAATCTATCTCTGTCACCACATTTGGCCCTCCTCGCAGGGTGACAGGATAGTCCTTTTCCACCTGGTAGATGCTGTCCCATTTCTTTGTTTTCCTTCTGTCAGTTCGTTGAGTCAGCCTCGCTGACCCCATCAGGGGTGACGGTATATTGCTCATTTCTTGATATGGCGATGACTGACATGACATGTTGTCCTTTGGTTCTATTGTGCGTTCGGGTGATTGATGCCATGGGCGTGGTCGAGACCATGATTTTGTTGACCCAAGTGATCGGACAGACGTGCTTTCCGAATCAGAGGAGTCGTTCGCCGATTCCCTTTGAGAACGTTCCTTTGAGGGTGTCTTGACTGGTAAGTTTATTGAGTTGGTAGTCTGTGACGACATGCTCCTGGAGTTGGAGTTATCCGCGGGACATTCCTTTGGGTACGTCTCTTTACGTGTCTTCTGTGTTGTTACGGTGGAGAGGTTGTTTGTTAACCACGCGTTTACTTCTTTAGTTTGATCCTGGAACATTTGGTCTTTACCCCTCTCACGTGACATCAATTGTCTCTTCTCCGTTTTCTCATTGTCATGACTGTCTTGAGTGCACATGCCTCTCCCTTTTTGGTGTCGGAGTGGCTTACCACTCCTCATGTGGTTGGTTTCTTCTTCTCGCTTGTTGGGTGTACTGACGTCCGTGCCATTGGGGTGATGTGTCTCGCTGCTTGATGCTTCCTCGGACTCCCCTACAGACTTTGGTGAATAGTGGGAGGATGCCCGGGGGTGTTCGTGTGCCGATTTCCAGTGTTGACAGGATTGTTCCCATCTTCTGTAGTTTGTCTTTCTTGCCCTCTTGTTGGGCAGGCTGCCATATTGTCCATGGGTGTGATCTGTCCCACTTGACACTTCATCCGCTTCAGAACCGTTTTCACCATTGGTTGACTGGCTCCGTGAGGTTGTATCAGTGCTGCCATCTGTTGACTGACTCCTGGATGTTGAATAACTCCGTGAGGTTGTATCAGTGCCGCTATCGCAGTCCTGACTCAGCCTGGTCTTTTGTGTGCTTTGTCTCTTGTTTCGTCTTGGCTCTGATCTGCCTTCACCCTCCCTCTTTTCCGTTTTGGTTGTTTCCTGGGCCTTGCCCCCAGACATGAGGGATGTCTCTTTCCAGACATCCTTGCATCTTGCATTCGAGTGTACATCTTTTGATATGTCTCTTGCTTTAACCCGCACTCCAACCTCGGCCCCTCTGATGATTCTCTCTAGCGACCACTGCCCCTGAAGAATCTTGCGCTTCGTGTCTGCATTTGAGCAGCCTTCGATTATCCGAAGCCGAACGGCTTCTTCGTTTGTAAAGGTATTGAAGTAGCAGCCAGGTACCAATCTTTGCAACCGGGTAATGAATTTTGGCAGTGGTTCTCCTGGTTCCTGCCGTGCTGTGGTGAAAGCGATGCGAGCATGATCCATGTCTACCGGTGCATGGAAATGGGTACGTAGCTTCTTTTGAAGTCTCTCATAGGTCTCTGTGTCCTTTTCCGGGAATGTTCTGACTAAACGTCGGCCCTCATGACCTACCAGCTGGAGGAGTACAGTCAGACATTTTCTATCTCTTCGTTCACCGATTGCGTCGAGGAAATCGTCCAATGGTTCCAGCCACCGGTTCCATTTGGGGCCCAAATTCTGACTGTCAGTCTGTGTCACCGGGGGCGGTACTTCAATGCAGGGATTGGACCGATGGGTTGCTGTATCCATTGCGGGAGGAGAGTTTCCGTCTGCTGCCGGTGCAGGATTGTTCACTTTGCTTCCTGTCTTATTTTTTGACCACCTTCGGCCGAGATCCTTGGTCTGGTTGTTTCCTCGGATGTTGATAAGCTTCGCAACTGTCTCGATCGGCGCTCGTTAATGAAGCTTGGATTTCTTGAGTTCCGAATGGCCACCACTCAGCTACACTATGCGTGACTCCTGGCTCGCTTTCTTTAGAGTTGTATGGTAGCCGCAGGTGGTTGGTGGCTCTTCCGCGATGGTGCCTGGCACATTTGACATCCAGTTCACTCATGTGTCTTTTCTGGATTAGTGTAGGTAATCCAATCACTTCATTGATGGGAGAGGGCTTCCTTGACATTCCTCCACTCGTGCTTCTGGATCATTCATCTTCTTAGCTCCCGTTACTTTTGATTGTTTGTCTTCACGTGGCGCTGGATGTTTGCTTTTGGCACTTGTCTTTTGCTCGTGCTTGTTACATTCGGGATCTGCACTTGCTTGTGCTCGCTGACTTCAGAGCTTGTGGTCACCCGTGCTTGTTTATATGCAGTGCCGTCTTCGCTTGTTTCCAGCATTGGCTTGTGCTTGACGCGCTGCGAATTGGGTATGTGCCAGTGCTCGTTGCTAACAGTTTCTTTTGTTCATTCCTTTTCTTGTCACCTGTATTAATGCGTGTTTGTGTTCATCGTTTACTTTGCTTGTCTCTGGCATTTGCTGGTGCTCATTTCATCAGGGCTGGTCCCTTATTGTTCGCTTGCAGGTATCAATGCTCGTTTAATTTCTGTCACGAATGCTTGTTTTATTTGTGTTTCCCGCATCTGCTTGTGCTTGTCTACATATTGCACTTCTTGCATTTACTCATGCTTATTTTATTGCACTCCCTGTTTTGGCCAGTGCTTGTTAGTTTACCTTTGCCAATGCTTGCTCCTTTGCAGTTACCAGTGTTTGGTCTTTTACATTTACCAATGCTTGTTGCTTTACGTATACCAATGCTTGTTCTCTCGCATTTGCCAATGCTTGTTGTGCTATTCCTCTTTTTGTCTTTCTCAATGCTTGTTTTCTTAGACTGCTTCTTGCATTTGCATGTGCTTGTTGCGTCACTAACTTTCTCTTGCCAATGTTTGTTTCCCTCTTGTGGCCTTTCCACTTGCGTTTGCCAGTGTTTGTTTCCTTACGTTTGCCAATGCTTGTTTTCTTATATTCGCCAATGCTTGTTTTCTTATATTCGCCAATGCTTGCTGCTAAACTCGGCTCGCCTGACCTCAAAATGGCGCCTACAGTTTGCATAGGGAAGATGTCCCAAAAGTTGCCTGACTTTAAAATGGCCGCCGTGCTATCTGCATGCAGTGCTTCCTCCCTGCTCACTCAGCACCCAGGTCACTCAGGACTCACCAGCCGACGACTCCAGGGGACAGCAAACCTCCTGATTCAGTCCTCTTCAGCCACTGCCACAGTCAGGTGAGGTTGGGGTGGGCTCCCGCCTTGCTGTGCCAATTGCCGCGATCACGTGGCGACACGGTGCCAAAGCTCACGCATCGGGCGTGAGGTTTTCAATGCCGGCGGCTCTTCCAGCTCCGGTCCCATTGCGCTCGACTGCGCTTACCTCCGGACTTCTTTGGAGTCACGTTCTTCACTCAGGGCAATTCTTCAGGGACGCTAGACAGAGTCGGAGTGGGCTCCCGCCCGACCTCTATCTTCTCTGCACACGCCGGAATCACACGTATCCGGCGGAGTCGCGTTTTGCCGCGAACTGCTCTTTCTCTTCGAGCGGTCCAGCGCTCGCTGCTGCAACTCCTCGAGCGTTTCCGCGCTCGACTGCCACGGCTCCCTCTTCACTCCCTTGCTGTCACTGGGGAATAGGGTCACCTGCTGCTGGCCTCTCTCATCAGGCGGCAGCTCCACACAGCAGCGTTTTCTTCTTTGCAGCGCTGCACGGGACAGGGCACTCTCGTGGATCTTTGTGGGCTGTATTTATGCCCATCCCACCCTCGTATCCAGTTGTCATGTCTTGCTCGCAATAAAGACAGACAAATATATATCCTTATAAGAGCTTTATTTACTGCTTCCTTCTGGGTCCCTGTCCATACTCTAACTGACTTGGTTCCTGTCCCTCGCTCCTCCCGTTCCTGCTCCTCCCTTTCACTCCACCCCCCAACCACTAGACTACATCACACAATCCTACAACGCCTAATGGCATTATAGGCTAGCTTCCTGCCCGCCTCATTCATTGTTTTTAATTTAATATGTTGTGTCTAGTGAGCTTTCTAGAAAAATAACAACAGAAGAGTGTTACTTGGTTGAAGAATACACAAGTAATGGAGCACAAGAGAGAAACAACACCAATTAGGTTTGTTTAGAAAGCCCTCACTCACCCACCTGGTCGGTGACATGCTTCATCCTCGGGCCCAACTGGGTGTGACCAAATGTCACCCCAGTGTGCTTGAACGCCAGATTTACTGCGGAGCGGGTAATGTGAAGATGTGAAGGCTAAGTGATAGATTACGTGAAAAGAGTGACATGGTGAATGGACACGCTAAAATTAAATCTCACCTTTCAAGTGCATTTAATTTTTAAAGTCTCTAATCCAGAGACAAGTAGGGTGTGTGCCTCCCGGTTTTTTGTTCGGTGAAGCCCTTTCCTCATTGCACTTTCACAGACGAATTTTTACTTTCACGTCCCTTGGTAGGGTGGGCCTTAGCGTGTCCATACCGCCGGGGTTTATTCACCGTAGGTCCTGACGAATGCCAGGTTAATTACACCAACATTGGTAGAAACATGTTGACCATCACGTAATGATATTGGAAACAGACCATTCAATTTAGTTGGCCTTGTTTACCAACACATTTTTTAATATGTCCTTGTTGATCAGTCATTAAATTAATTTTTGATACATTCAAGGCATTTTTAAATTCACCACGTCACTCTTTTCACGTAATCTATCACTTAGCCTTCACATCTTCACATTACCCGCTCCGCAGTAAATCTGGCGTTGAAGCACACTGGGGTGACATTCAGTCACACCCAGTGGGGCCCGATGATGAAGCATGTCACCGACCTGGTCGGTGAGTGAGGGCTTTCTAAACAAACCTAATTGGTGTTGTTTCTCTCTTGTGCTCCATTACTTGTGTATTCTTCAACCAAGTAACACTCTTTTGTTGTTATTTTTCTAGTCATAGTGGGGACTAAGAGTGTTGCTCCTTCCCTACCTCTCTTTTTGTTGATTTGTAGTGAGCTTTCTATCCCACTGAGACAATCCCCAATTAGCCCTCCCAAGGGGTCAGAATGATTGGAGGTGAGTGGCAGGGGTGCAATTCCATGCTGTAACGGTCCCCCAATGACTAGTGTGCTTTGTAGCATCCTAGGGTAGCAAATTAGAAGTAATACCTCAATCCACAACCCCACTCTCGGGGGACTGAAAGACTGGGAGTCCTGAAACATGAAAGGAGTTTTGCCCTGTTCAAAGGGGGCCACTGCACCCATAAATAATGGCCTTACAGTCTGGTGGGTGGACCTCTGTTTGTGTGTTGCTCCTGTGGTTTTCTCTGAGAAGGAATCCACACAGTAGAGGTTCCAGGAGAGTGTGACTTTTTCAATGGTATATTTCACCTTGGAATAAGTGGTTAAGGGTTCGAGCTGCAGTGGATTCTTACTACACACTGTGGGTGGCATTTAAATCCGTCGTTAGAGGGGAATACAAAGCTAAACAGTCCAGAGTCTTGAGGTCAATTCTTGGGGAGCGAAAATGTCTTGAAGATGAGATTCGTGAGCTTGAGCTCAAATTCTTTGCTGATTGCAGTGCGGACTCACTTGTCTGCATTCGATGTAAGATAAACTAATTTGTGAAGATAGCACGGCGGGAGACTCACTATCTAGGGGAAAAAAATGGTGCTAGGCGATTTGGTGAGGCAGATCAAGCGGGCAAATCCTTGGTGGGCATTCTTCACAAACCCTGGGCAAGTGGCTATATGGCTGAACTTTGTACAGGTGAGTTGGCTGCTGGCCTAAGGGAAGTACAGGAAGAGAGGACTCATTTCTACTCACCATTTACACCACGACTCGGTCACGTGACCCTCAGGACCTTGACTCCTTCGACTCGGTGCAGCTAATCTGGCTGGAAGACTGCCACTGTAGATTTTTACATGAGCCCTTCACCGAAGAGTTGATTACACAGGTCATTAGAGTCCCTCCTGGAGACAAAGTCCCTGGTTTATTCAGCGTCAAAGCCACATTTTCTAAAAAGTTTGTTCCCCTTTTGGAACCTCACCTGGTAGAGCCACAACGCATAATATACGCACCTTTTTTGCAATCCTCAGGTTATAAAACCCTCCCTAAGTGCTGCTGTGATTTCCCTTTCATGTCACCAAACATTTGATTCACTTGAGTGGTCATACCTATTCACGTTGTTGGACTGCCTAGAACCTAATCCCACATTCATCTATTTAATGAGTCGTATTTACTCTAAATCAACAACACGCCTCCGGATTCATGGGGTGATCTACCCCCCCCCCCCCTTCTCAGTCTCACATGAAACGCGGCAGGGAAGCACACTCTATGGGTTCTGGCAGAGCCACAACATGAATGGAGTGGCTGAATAGCCAGGTGGCTCGCTGGATGATTCTCCTGCTTTCTATGGCAGGGAGGTTAGCAATTGCAAAGATGGTTGTTCTACCCAAATACTTATATATGCCCATTAATCTTTTGCCTACTTCAACACTGCTTTCAGTGCCAACTCCTTTCCGAGCCAGTTGTGCTAGCATGGGCTGGAAGTCAGCTTAGGCTTGCCTGGGAAATAATTACTCTTCCTTTCGAGCAGAGTGGACTGGGCGCACTGGACATGGATCTCTTTTATAGCTGTGCACAGGCGCAGTTTGTGTTCTACTGGGTATACCCCACAAAGTTCATGGCCCACAATGAGCCTGATCATGCTGCACTCACTGCACGTGACAGCATTTGATACAGCTGGTTGTACGGTTTGGGTATGGCATGAACTACATAAGCTTGAGGGACTGGATGTTATATTCATCCCCTCGATCCCTCTGACTAGACACCCGGCCTAACCCTTCATACAAGATGCTGGCACATGTACAAAACTACTATGGCTGCAACTCACCACTATGGAGGCAGCGTTTCCAGGAAGCTCTTCTATCAAGCCGCAGCAAGCCCTACAAGATTGCGACGGGACTCTCCTAGATAGGTTAACCTATTACCAATTGAGAGCAGCCTTGTGCGCTACATAGTCCTCATTTTCCATGGCGCCTCCCTCACTGCAGGTACTTGAAAACCTCCTTGGTAGCCACTACTGGCGTAAGCTGATAACTAGATTGCACTCTGGAATGCAGCGCACTGCACCGGTTCGGATTCCAGTTGCACCAGTTGGGCATACCTATTTCTGTGGCTCAGTGGAGCTTTTGCTGTGCTCCGACGAGAGGGTTATCACCCAATTATAGACTCCGATTAGTGCACCTTAAATTTCTGCACAGATTTTATAGGATCCCCGAGCGACTGTTTAGACTAGATCTATTAGATGAGGCACAGTGCGTCAGGTGCCCAGAGCCCTGCGCAGACTTTATTTATTTGGGATGGGCATATCCTAGAATAGAACAATATTGTCTGTCTGTCTGTCATTGATGAGGTTACTGGCCTGCAGATAGAACGCACCCCTCTTTTTGCACTACTAGGCTATGTTAAAGATGTTTCCCCAGATTTGTGGAAATTGAACATTCGCTTGCTCCTTTTGGGTAAAAGAAAGGTGGTGATATGTTGAGGTTGTCGCCCACTCTCCCAACTAAATGACTGGCTTAAAGATGCAGCTTATTGCCAAGACCAGTTAACGTCCTATTGGGATTTAATGCAGTCCGTTCACACTCTAAAGATATCTGGTCCCCTCTTGAATCTCATCAGCGGCTGTGAGAAATCACATTAGATAAATTCAGTTCAAATTATGCCAATTTGGTTGATTGAGATCTGTTGCTCACCCCAACACGCTGTGCTCTCTATGAGAGTGGGCCTGAGTGGGAACATATTGGCCATCGCCTGGTCCCCTCTGATGTACTGTTTGGAGTGATCACTGTAAGAGCCCCTGTGTCACTCCTTTACAGTATGACTATTTTTCCACCTCCCCTTTTTAGGTCGAGCCTAGAGCAGCGCATGTACTGCTTGCTCGACTTTTTGTAAGGGGGTTTTAAAGAGCTACCCACAAGCTTTTCCTGGCCTCAAGCTTGCGTGCACACTCGCATGCACGCTTGCAGCCGCCATCTGCCTTTCTTATCTCTTCCTCCGCATCGCTGGCCATTACTTTCACTTTCGCAGCCGTGTCACTTTCAAGGCCATGCAGCCATTGCTTGTCCTAAAAGGAACGGGTGTTTTGGTAACCATGCTACAGGCTACAGTAGTGTGGTGTGTTATTTCTAGGCTTCCAATTTGCGTTAATTTGTCATTTCCAAGGGTGATATGTCATCCATATATTATAGAAAGTTGTTCCCAGATGTGATATCATGCTCGTAATATAGTGGTTGTGGAATCATTGGTCTTTGTAAAGTAGCAGTCACCTATAAGTCATGTTGAATCTAATTGACTTTAATATTCGCACAAACGTGTGGGTGACACTGTTAACTAAAATATTGCCATGAGATGTCACTGCAGTACCACATATCACATGAGCGGTTTCTTTCGCCTATACTTTGTTAAAATTAAGTTGTTCATAATCGTTGCTGTGGTCGAACAATCTCCATGAATCTATAGTACAATAAAACTGGTTCTTCTGGTCGGGCTGTAAAATCTTTTAGTGGCAATTGGTAATCAGTGGAATATTTCGACAGGCAAAATCAAAATGGAAATTAGTCGTAGTTTGCTTGTCCTAAAAGGAATGTGTGTATTGGTAACTGTGCTACAGGCTACAGTAGTGTGGTGTGTTATTTCTAGGCTTCCAATTTGCGTTAATTCGTAATTTCCAAGGGTGATATGTCATCCATATATCATAGAAAGTAATTCACGGATGCGATATCATGCTCGTAATATAGTGGTTGTGGAATCATTGGTGTTTGTGAAGTAACTGTCACCTATAAGTCATGTTGAATCTAATTGACTTTAATATTCGCACAAACGTGTGGGTGACAATGTTAACTAAAATATTGCCATGAGATGTCGCTGCAGTACCACATATCAAATGAGCTGTTTATTCCGACTATACTTTGTTAAAATTAAGTTGTTCATAATCGTAGCTGTAGTCGAATAACCTCCATGCATCTATTGTGCAAGAAAACTGGTTCTTCTGGTCAGGCTGTAAAATCTTTAAGTGGCAATTGGTAATCAACAGAATATTTCCCCTGGCAAAATCAACGCGGAAATTAGTAGTAGTTTTCGCAACTGCGGAACCATCGTTCTGGTTGGTGGAAAAGGTTCAACGAGGAAACCTGCTTTCCGCAAAACTATGGTGTGGAACTAATTAAACAGTATGTTGTGTAGCGCTATCCCAAACGTGGGTAACGTCACCAAATGCACTCAAGGAAAAAGATGTTCGGAATGTTGTTATGAGTTTGTATCAATAAAGTTTTACTGAAAAAAAGTTTTTTGTTTCTGTATCTTTGACATTAAATTCACATCACTTTGTTTATCAAAGTTCAAAATTCATAATTCTTTTTCAGTAGCCCAATGCATTTCGGGCACTTGGCCCTTCATCAGGGGGTTAAATGTGCTGCCAAAAAAGGATTGTACACAAACATTATTACATGCAATAATTAGTTGCGGTCATTGTAAAACATATCATGGTTTTGTATACCAACATCATCTTCACTCTGTTTAAACCATTTAAGACCTGTATGGTGCACCTTATATACCACATGATTTAAAACCCTTTTTCGTGTCTTTTACACTCATTGCAATACGTTTAAAAAAAAGGCTCAAGTACTAATCAACATGCACGTAGTGAGTGCGTTTTATGAAATGGTGCATAAAGCGGGTATTTCATTGAAGTGAGTGGAAACATGGCCTAAAGACGTAAAAGAGTCAAGGCTGAATTACAAATGATAAGTAATAAATTGTACACGTCCTACCTTCGGACCTGTTATGTTAAAGTGAGAAGTCGCAAATGTCGGAACAACGGTGCCCTAAAAAGCGGAAACGTACAATCAATCTAAAACGTGATACAGCACTGGAAGTGCGTATTCGAGGTGCCGTCCCCCTTATTCTCAACAATCTCGTAAGTATCACACCTTATCAGCGTGTGTCACGCGGAGTTCCACTATGTTGTATAGGAAGTGTCTGAAAGAAAAAAGGTCCAGATGAAACCGAAGGCGATTTAAAAAGTCTTCGCCACAATGATCTTAGCCCTGCCCGGGGGTGCGTGTAACATAACCACCGAGGTCACTTACCAAGTTGGTCGCGTGCAGACCGCTCACGAAAGGTTTCGCGGAGTTCTGCTACGAGTAGCGTGTTGGAATGCGGAAATCGCTGCTACCGGTATATGATCAAAATCACGTGACCGGCCACGTCACGTGTGTCGACAGTAAAGAAATACTTCACGCGTTCAGCGTGAGATGAAAACAGACTGTAAAAGGCGGAAAGGAACCGTTCTGTGGTGATGATATCTAAACTTGAAAAAATGAAAGTAAACCAGCATTAACAATGAATAATATACGACGTGCAAGGAGTGCGCCTATTACTAATTACGATCGGAAATACCGACTAGGGATGTGTGGGTCAAAAAGGTGTCAGACAGAGTCAATAAGCCCTGTGAACATGTCCAAGGAATGTATACCTATGTAAAACAAGTGGTTCATGGTTGAGAATCAGGTCAACTCCACTGTCATAGTTACAAAATTAATGACCATTTAAATTAGAAAAATAAATGAATACCAAAGTTTATAAGTCATCACATCAAAAAAGATAGTAGCATTACATATGGTGTCTTTTTACAAAAAGCAATTCAGATCCAGCCGATCATTAAGTCCTTTGGGTTGGATCGTGGTCAGACGGTTGATCCAGAAGACCTCGCGTCTGAGTAAATGTTGACTTATCTCTTCCTGGTAGAATACTTGGTTGCTCCAGAACAAGAAATGTGATTTACCTGGGGGTATGATTGCGGGTGTTGAAGTGTACTGCCAGTGGTGATTTTCAGGCTCTTCGTTCTAATGTTACTTTTATGTTCAGTCAACCTTGTTTTTATTTTTCGTTCAGTTTTGCCGACATAGGCCAGGCCACATGGGCATTTGAGCATGTAAATTACATTTCGACTGTCGCAAGTGGCAGACACTTTCAATTTGATTACCGTTCCTTGGCTGGGCTGTCGAAATCCTTTGCCTTTGATGATGGCATTGCAGTTCCCACAGTTGTGGCATGGTAAAGTGCCTTTGTATGTAAGTAAATTTCTTGCCCGCTGATAGGCAAACCTTGGTGGAGTGGAAAAGATACCATTAAAGTCTTCTTCTATTGCCAGTAGTGACCAGTGTTTGAGTATGATTTTTTTCATGCGATGGCTTCCTGTAGAGTACTTGGATATAAATGCTATTCTTTCTTGTTGCTTAATTTTTTCTTTGGTTTTCAACAGAGACGATCTGTGTATAGTTGATGCCTTGGTGGTTGCTCGATTGAGGATATCAGTTGGATAACCTCGCTCCCGAAATTTATCGATGGTAAACTGCATATTTTCATTGTACACTTGGTCAGAAGACGAAATCCTTTTGACTCGTAATAGTTGAGAATACGGAAGATGTTCTTTTAGTGAGGGTTGATGAAAACTTTGAAAGTGTAGTAGATTATTTCTATCTGTAGGTTTGATAAATACTGTAGTTTCCAATTTGCCTTGATTGTTTTTAATCATAACGTCCAGAAAGGATATTTGTTGGGTCTGTATGTTGTAAGTAAATTGAATTTGGTCATTGACCTTGTTTAATTCAGATATTGCATTAATTAAAGTTTCTTCCGATCCCTTCCAGAGAATGAATATGTCATCTATATACCTTTTATATAGAATTAGATTATCCGTCCATGAGTTGTTGTTGAGTATGTGCTCCAGCTCATATCTGGATATTGATAGGGGGGTAGACCCAGTTAAAGTTACGGGGACCTGGGTTAGTAAGCGAGTAAAGGAAGGGGTCCCAGTAGCAGGGAAACATTAACCAAGGAAATCGAAATAAATCAAATAAACAACACTTCAGTCCACATTGTTTAATTCACAATGGGATGTTATAGTAAATATACGTAATTCACACAATAATCAAGCATTGATTAATTACAGTGCCCCAAGGGTAGAAGAGGGGAGGGAAATGTGATAGTGATGGGAGTTGGTGAAGAAAGGAAAGAAGATTCTTAAGTGACGGTAAAATCAACAATTGAGACTTGTTCCGCACAGTTACAAAATCTGTACCAAAAGCAGGACCGACAGGTTCAAGTATATTTAGACATATATCATACTCCAAATGTTCAATAAATGAAACCTTTCATTTATTGAACATTTGGAGTATGATATATGTCTAAATATACTTGAACCTGTCGGTCCTGCTTTTGGTACAGATTTTGTAACTGTGCGGAACAAGTCTCAATTGTTGATTTTACCGTCACTTAAGAATCTTCTTTCCTTTCTTCACCAACTCCCATCACTATCACATTTCCCTCCCCTCTTCTACCCTTGGGGCACTGTAATTAATCAATGCTTGATTATTGTGTGAATTACGTATATTTACTATAACATCCCATTGTGAATTAAACAATGTGGACTGAAGTGTTGTTTATTTGATTTATTTCGATTTCCTTGGTTAATGTTTCCCTGCTACTGGGACCCCTTCCTTTACTCCCCAGCTCATATCTGTGCATGAAAAGGTTCGCGTACGCTGGGGTCGTGCAATTTCCCATGGCTGTGCCTGAGGATTGGATGAAGTACTCCTCGTTCCACTGAAAATAGCTGTGATACAGCGTAAAGTTCAATAACTCCAGGAGAAATATAATAACATTTTCTTCCATTTCAGTTAGCATTAGAAATGATGCGACTGCTTTAATCCCTAAATTGTGGGGAATTGAGGTATACGAAGATTGTACATCGATGGTGCAAAGTAGCATCTCTTTGGTATATGTAGTTGCGTGCTCTTCACTGACTGACTGGCTCTCTCAATCTGACTGACCAACTCTCTCACTGACTGACTCACTCTCACTGACTGACTGACTGGCTGGCTGACTCACTCAAACTGACTGACTCACTCTCTCTCACAGATTGAATCTCTCACTGACTGACTCACTGTCTCTCACTGACTGACAGACTCTCTCACTCTCATTGACTGACTCTCACTGACTGACTCACTCTCTCTCTCTCTCTCACTGACTGAGTCTCTCACTCTCTCTCACTGGCTGACTCTCACTCTCACTCACTGACTGAAATTCACTGACTGACTCTCACTCTCACTGACTGACTCTCACTCTCACTGACTGACTCTCTCACTGACTGCCTCTCTCACTGACTGACTCTCTCACTGACTGACTCTCTCACTGACTGACTCTCTCACTGACTGACTCTCTCACTGACTGACTCTCCCACTGACTGACTCTCCCACTGACTGACTCTCCCACTGACTGACTCTCCCACTGACTGACTCTCCCACTGACTGACTCTCCCACTGACTGTCTCTCCCACTGACTGTCTCTCCCACTGACTGATTGACTCTCTCACTCACTGACTGACTCTCACTGACTGACTCTCAATTTCACTGACTCTCACTGATTGACTGACTCTCTCACTGACTCACTCTCTCATTGACTCTCTCTCACTGACTGACTGACTCCCTCTGTCTCTCACTGACTGACTCTCTCACTCTTACTGACTATCTCACTGACTGACTCTCACCGACTGACTCACGTCTCTCACTGACTCACTCTCTCTCACTGACTCACTCTCTCACTCTCACTGACTCACTCTCTCACTCTCTCTCACTGACTGACTGATACTGACTGACTCTCTCTCTTACTCTCACCGACTAACTCTCTCAATCCACAAACAGCACCTTGTGATTACAAGCAGGACCCAGGGTTAGCTACACGTACCAGGCCGGACCCGCTGCTTCTGTTACCGCTCTCCCTCCACTAAAGCACCTTCAACACCTTTGTTGCTGCCCCCGAGTGGGGGAGAGCGAGGGGGCCTCTGAACTTCAACTCCCAAGAGCCCCTGCGCCCGGAAGTCGCACAACAGGAGATAGCGCCAGGCGGCGCATTCAAATCGCGCGCTAATCCCGGTGGAGCGGGGATCCACAAACAGCACCTTGTGATTACAAGCAGGACCCAGGGTTAGCTACACGTACCAGGCGGGACCAGCTGCTTCTGTTACCGCTCTCCCTCCGCTGCAGAACCTTCAACACCTTCGTTGCTGCCGCCGAGTGGGGGAGAGCGAGGGGGCCTCTGAACTCCAACTCCCAAGAGCCCCTGCGACCGGAAGTCGCACAACAGGAGATAGCGCCAGGCGGTGCATTTAAATCGCGCACTAATCCCGGTGGAGCGGGGATCCACAAACAGCACCTTGTGATTACAAGTGGGACCCAGGGTTAGCTACACGTACCAGGCGGGACCCGCTACTTCTGTTACCGCTCTCCCTCCGCTGCAGCACCTTCAACACCTTCGTTGCTGCCGCCGAGTGGGGGAGAGCGAGGGGGCCTCTGAATTCCAACTCCCAAGAGCCCCTGCGACCGGAAGTCGCACAACAGGAGATAGCGCCAGGCGGCGCATTTAAATCGCGCACTAATCCCGGTGGAGCGGGGATCCACAAACAGCACCTTGTGATTACAAGCAGGACCCAGGGTTAGCTACACGTACCAGGCGGGACCCGCTGCTTCTGTTACCGCTCTCCCTCCGCTGCAGCACCTTCAACACCTTCGTTGCTGCCGCTGAGTGGGGGAGAGCGAGGGGGCCTCTGAACTCCAACTCCCAAGAGCCCCTGCGACCGGAAGTCGCACAACAGGAGATAGCGCCAGGCGGCGCATTTAAATCGCGCACTAATCCCGGTGGAGCGGGGATCCACAAACAGCACCTTGTGATTACAAGCAGGACCCAGGGTTAGCTACACGTACCAGGCGGGACCCGCTACTTCTGTTACCGCTCTCCCTCCGCTGCAGCACCTTCAACACCTTCGTTGCTGCCGCCGAGTGGGGGAGAGCGAGGGGGCCTCTGAACTCCAACTCCCAAGAGCCCCTGCGACCGGAAATCGCACAACAGGAGATAGCGCCAGGCGGCGCATTTAAATCGTGCACTAATCCCCGCGTCGCGGGACGCCGTGCGAAGCCCGGGCAAAGGGCTGGCCCTCTACGGCCCTCCAAGGCAGGATAAGGCTGGGCTGGGCCACCCCACTAATTTCAGGACTGAAGCTACAAGACTCGGCACTTACAAAGGTACTGTATCCAAATCCCTAGACCCTGTTTTCTCCTTTCAATACTCAATCCGTGACCTTGGCAGCGACCGCTATTGCTTAGGGGGATACCTGCCAACAGTCAAAGAGGTATAGACTGTCCAAGTATGAGGAAAGGGGCCAAGACGAGCAGGATGCCCACTTTAAGGTCCAATACAAGACAGAAAGCTGATACATCACAGCCAGTAGCATCTCTAACTGCAATTGATAAGATGCTGCAGCAAACTATAGGGGCAGTGGCGTCCGCTATTGTTAATACCGAAAGACGGCTTTCAATAGTACCAACAATAGCGATCCAGGACTCAGAGGATGTCCCCGTGGTGGTAATACCAGACGAACCAGACACTAGCTTTTCCCTAACCTCCTCATACGTAGAGCTACCGTGTGCACAGGCAGTTATAAATACACCTAGAGACCCACAGATACATCATCCAGACGTGTCCCCCTCCCCTAATCTAGAAAAGTTAAATCCAGGCAATTCTACTACGAGAAGGAGGAAAGATACCCATGGAAACAAGCCCATTAAAAAGGGGGGGTCCACCATAAAACTAATCACAACTTGGTGACACCAATAGCCAACACCTCGCCCGGCATACCCTGTTGGATAGCTAACATGGTAGCAGATCTCAAGGCAGGCTTGGAAGAGTCTATCATCACCCACATCAAACCTCTGATGTCAAAAATTGATAGACTTACCTCGCTAATAAATAGTAGAGGGACTGGATTAGCTAAACCAGTGACCATCCCAGCCCCACATGCCCAGACAACGGGAAGACCAAACACATCAACTACCACACATATCGGTAAGGCAGCACAAGATACTAACCCACCCAAACAAAAGAATAGTGCAGTACCTCAAGTAATTACTACCCCTAAACCAATAGTTTCCCCACAATCATGCCCCAGTACCAACACTTTGCAGACACAAGCAAGTCAAGGACAAGGAAAGAACAGTCTGATCGTACGCAAAGACACTACAGGCACTATCCAGGAGAAGAGTACTAACCCAGCTAAGAATAGCCTCCCCAAAAAACCAGAAGTGAAAAAAGGCGCAATACGCTTTCATACAATTAATTTACCACCGCAGGCACTACCCTATGTAGCAGTTTTAACAGGGGTTCCCCCGCTTAAGGAAGGCAAAAAAGAAAATGACACAGAGTTAATAAATAAATGCATGCAATGGTTAAGAATAAATAGACCCTTACCGCCTCACATCTCCGGGGAAATACTCTCTGTGAGAAGAGGGGAATTGATAGGGAAGGGAATAAAAACCATAGCTGGAGACATTATAGCTATAAATTTTAGGGACACCTCAGCAGTGAACCATATTTGTAACGTCCCAATGCATGGTCCAACCTCCAACATCTATCCATTACATCTATCATATTTTTATCCCTCAGCACCACAGAGACCAATACACAAACAGGGCCCAGATGAGTAGAGCCCCACATTTTGGGCTGCAAAACAGGCGGGAACAGTGGCAAGCACCGTGGCAGGCTTTCTCCTCATACGATCCAGCCATTGCAATGCACGCACATTGGAACAGGTTCTGTGCACTGGATGAGGTGGATTGACTCGCCCAGGATCAAAAAAGTCCATCTCAACCCATTAGTGGTCCCTCAGAGAAAGGACACCCACAATCAGGGAGTTCCACACTTACTGTTGTAGTAGAGATTAGTAGCAATAGGGGTCTTCCCTCAAATTCTATAGCAACTGAACTGGTAGACATAAAGGGGAAAGAAAACCGGGCAGAGCTAAAGGAAGTTAACATTCAGACCATAACTGATAGTCCTACAACACTGGGGAAGGCTAGGGGACCCAGTACAC
Organism: Lissotriton vulgaris; assembly: GCF_964263255.1. Classification (NCBI taxonomy): domain Eukaryota; kingdom Metazoa; phylum Chordata; class Amphibia; order Caudata; family Salamandridae; genus Lissotriton; species Lissotriton vulgaris. Next base: position 1,079,665,678 of record NC_141691.1, on the reverse strand, counting down.
TAGGGGAGGGCGTAAATAGGCCTGGTAATCAGGATGGATTGAGAGTTATATCTTGGAATATAGCTGGGGTGGCGGCCAAATTTAAATGTAAGGAATGGAGGGACTACATAAATAGCTTTCAAATTATATGTCTCCAGGAGACCTGGGCAGTCGAGCCTGGCCAATACATACTGGATGGGTTTAAATGTTTTGCGGTCCCATCTGTAAGGGCGGCATCAGGGAGAGCAACTGGTGGATTGCTTATTTACGTAGATCTCCGCATACAAGGGACATGGTCTAATTTAAAATGGGAATCAGTGAACATGCAGGCGATAGGCTTCCGCAATAAGGGGCTAAACATTATGGTGATAAATTGGTACTATGCCGTGGGAACAAACATCAGAGCCAACACCATTAAAGAACTGGATGGTCAACTACAGGCACAGATAGTATCCAACAAGTCTGCCAGGAACCCGTGTATCATCCTTGCAGGAGACTTCAATTGTCATCTGTGCGAGAGGTTAAGACCAATTAACAAAGAATGGTCAAGATGTACAGTAGCAAACGGTCCACATTTTGTCCATTCTGTAGAAGGGCTGGAAATAGATAACCTTATTAATAAGCACAATCGGACACATGTAATAGACTTAATAAAGGTAGATAGTGCTGGGGAACCCAATCCAACATTTAAAGGTAGAGGTTGTCATTCCTACATAGATTACATCATGGTCTCCCCTACACTCAGAAAATGGATCGGCCACTTCAAAATTGAACTCAGCCCCTTTAGCGACCACAATCCCTTGGTTGTGGACCTAAAATGTCTTAACTTTGAAAAATCAGAGGGCAAATCTGGCACTATAGAAAAGGCTACAGACCAGGGGAGGAGATTAAGGTGGGCCAAGATAAACGGAGATGAATTCTACCGCAACCTCGTAATAAAAGGCCAAAAACAAATAAATGTTTGCCTCGATGAACGCATGGTAGTAGAAAATGTGGCCAGGGCATTTGAAGAAATAGCCTGCCTTGTGGACGGACTATTAAAGTCAGCAAAAGGACCAAAAACAACCCAGACTCCACGATGGTTCGACCATGACTGCACTAGGGCACTTAAAGATCTAATAAATGCCTCAGCCAGAGACCAAGGGATAATTCTAAAATAGCTTGTTGCAGATCTAATTACAAGAAAGCCCTGAAATCTCGCAAACTAACTCTGCAAACTCAGGCATGGGAGGATCTAAGGGAGGCGGCAGTGAGGGGGGACATGGCTGCATTTTGGAAAGTCATCAATGATCCATGTTTTAGAGACTCGAGCGGGCCACAGGTGGTGAATACAATATTACCCGAACAATGGTATACCCATTACTATAGCCTCTATAGTCACACGGGAGCGCCACAGCAGGAGGAGGGAGTAAGACCTTCACTACCCGTTAGCTTAGACCTCTCCCTGACAGAAGTGAAACTTGCAATCTCAGGGCTATCAAAAAACAAAGCGCCAGGCCCTGATGGTATACCACCGGACCTCTACTTGAGCAACACCGATCTGTGGGCCCCCATTCTCACGAGGGTCTTCAATGAGGCAGTAGTGGCAGGACTACCCCATTCCTGGTCCACGGCAACCATCGTGCCCATCTACAAAAAGGGGAATCGGGATGACCCACAATGTTACCGTCCCATATCATTAATCGACGTGACGGCCAAGGTCCTGGGGCGAGTCATCCTAAGCCGCTTACAATCTTGGGCAGAGGACAATGACATACTAACTGACACGCAATACGGGTTTAGAGCAGGGAGATCAACAACAGACCAATGTCTAAACTTATACCTTCTGACGGCTAAGTACACCATTGCCAGCAAAGGGGTTATTCACATGAGGTTCATGGACCTCTCGGCGGCCTTTGATCGCGTCAATAGACAAAAACTATGGGCCTTGATGACAAGTCTAGGGGTGGATCAGGGGCTAGTTGACACACTAAAAGCCCTACATTGGGAGACCACAGCCTCAGTGAGATACACGCAAGAAGGAATGAAGACAGAGCCATTCTCCTGCACCAGCGGGGTGCGCCAGGGCTGTATATTAGCCCCATTCCTATTCTCACTATATATCAACAATCTGGACAAAGAGCTAGTGAAGCTGGGCGTGGGTTCCCCCCAAATAGGTCAGCGCCCTGTGCCAGTCCTCTTATACGCGGATGCCGTGTTGTTGGCCCGCACCTCACTGGGACTCCAAAAACTGATTGATGGCTTTGTCAACTTCATGAACTCGCTTGACCTTGCAGCAAACTTGGAAAAATCGTATGTAATGTCAATAGGCACAAGCACCAAAAGGGACTTTGCACACAAGATAGGATCCCATAGGCTGGGAAGGGTGAAGTCCTTTTCCTACCTAGGAGTCCTTTTTGACGAGAAATTGGAATTCAAAGGTCACATTGAAAAACAAGCAGCTAAACTGGTGGCATCAACGAGTGCCATAATGGCCTACGGGAGGAGACTTGGCAGATGGTCGCCGGAGCAGATACTTAACCTGTATCGATCAATTGTTTGTTCCAAAGTATCCTACGGTGCTGAAGTATGGGGTTTTAAGACCAACCAGGTGTGCCAGATCCAAAAAGAGGAAAATAAGTTCTTCAAAAGGTTATTAAAGGTTCCCCAGAGCACCCCCTCTTATATCACACACAATGAACTGGGGGAATCATACATTGAAGATAGAACAATGATTAGACCACTCCTGGCTTGGATCAAAATTTGGATCAACCCAGAGGCCAATTTTAGCCGACAAATTATTAAAGACTGCATGAGCCGGGACAGAGGGGGACAGATCCCGTGGTTAAAGTATGTAAAAGACTCTTTGGAATCAATTGGCTGCAAGAATTCCTTTTTGGACCCTGAGTCCATGACTAACCAGAATAGTACTCAGGTTAAAAAACTTTTTTCTGACTGGATGTCTTCGAAAAGGGCCTTCAAGGAAAAGGGGAAATCGTCTGTCATGGCGCATTCCCTGCTGAAAAAATCATGCAGAATGGAACCATACCTGGCAGTGATGTATAATGCGCAGGAAAGATTTTACATGATTCGCTTCAGACTAAATCTCCTACACCATCTACTCGCCGTCCCCTCGGGTTTTACAAGGTCAGTGGAGTTGAAGGGTACCTGCGGCTGCGACACTAGGTCTCCGCAGGATACCCTTCATTTTATTTTATTATGCCCCTTTTATTCAGTCCCCAGGCGTAAGTTTTTAGTAGGGATCCTGAAAAAAAAGAAGCTGGGACAGGCGAAAGCAGCTTTACTTTTTTTGCAAGAAGCTTCAGATCCCCACACCTTATTATGTATAATAAGGTTAATCAAGATGGCAATGAGACTAAGAAACACACGAGAAGCAGTGGATTTCAATAACCTGTAAACCTAGCCCCAGACTCTAGTAAACCCCATTAACGAACGTGTCGCCCCATTTTAGGATATTTTATCTCCTTTTTAACTTGTCTTTTTTAAATAATGTTTTTAAAGAATGTATGTTTATCTTTTATGCTCTTTTATGGTATCTTTTGAAGTGCCGAATAAAGGTATTTGATGATGATGATGATGATGACTCTCTCACTCTCACCGACTGACTCTCTCACTCTCACCGACTGACTCACTCTCACCGACTGACTCTCTCACTCTCACCGACTGACTCTCTCACTCTCACCGACTGACTCTCTCACTGACTGACTGACTCTCACTTTCACTCTCACTGACTGACACTCTCACTGACTGACTCTCACTCTCTCACTAACTGACTCTCTCACTCACTGACTGACAGACTCTCACTGACTGACTCTCACTGACTGACAGACCCGCTCACTGACTGACTGCCTCGCTCACTCCCTCTCACTGACTAACTGACCCTCTCACTGACTGACTGACCCTCTCACTCACTCACTGACTGACTCTCTACTGACTGACTGACACTCTCACTGACTGACTTTCACTCTCTGACTTACAGACTGACTCTCTCACTAATTGACTCTCTCACTGGCTAATTCACTCTCACTGACGGACTGGGGACTCACTCTCACTGACTGGCTCACTGACTGACTGACTTTCCCTCACTGACTGACTCTCACACTGACTGACTCCCTCACTCTCACTGGCTGACTCACTCAATCTTACGGACAGACTCTCACTCGCCCTCACTAACTGACTCTCTCCCTCTCTCTCACTGTCTCTCACTCGCTCACTCTCACTGACTGACTCTCTCTCTCACTAACTGACTGACCAACCCTCTCACTGACTGACCCTCTCACTGTCACGAACTGACTGACTCTCACTCTCACCGACTGACTCTCTCACTCTCATTGACTGACTCTCACACTCATTGACTGACTCTCTCACACTCATTGAATGACTCTCTCACTCACTCTCACTGCCTGACTGACTCTCTCACTGACACTCTCACTGACTGCCTCTCTCACTCTCACAGACTGTCTCACTCTCTCTCACTGACTGACTGAAACTCACTGACTGTCTCTCACTGGCTGACTCTCACTGACTGTCTCTCATGAACTGACTGACCAACTCTCTCACTCTCACTTACTGACTCATTCTCACCGACTGACTGAATGGCTGACTCACTCAAACTGACTAACTCACTCTCACTCACAGATTGAATCGCTCTCACTGACTGACTCACTGTCTCTCACTGACTGACAGACTCTCACTCTCACTGACTGACTCTCACTTTCACTGACTGACTCACTCCCTCTCACTGACTCTCACTCTCTCATGGACTCTCTCTCACTGACCGACACTCTCTCTCACTGACTGACCGACTCTCTCACTGACGGACTCTCTCACTCTCACTGACCGACTCTCACTGACTCTCACTCTCACTGGCGGACTCTCTCACTCTCACTGACTGACTCTCTCACCAACTGACTCTCTCACTCTCACTGACTGACTCTCACTGACTGACTCACTCTCTCACTGACCCTCACTTTCTCTCTCACTGACTGACTCTTTCACTCTCACTGACCGACACTCTCACTGACCGACACTCTCACTGACTGACACTCTCACTGACTGACACTCTCACTGACTGACAGTCTCTCACTCTCCCTGACTGACTCTCACTGACTGACCCGGTCACTGACTGACTGACCCGCTCACTGACTGACCTGCTCACTCTCTCTCACTGACTGACCTGCTCACTCTCTCTCACTGACTGACTGACCCTCTCACTGGCTGACTAACTCTCTCACTGACTGACTGACACTCTCACTGACTGACTGACACTCTCACTGACTGACTCTCTCCCTGACTGACTCTCTCACTGGCTGATTCACTCTCACTCTCACTGCCTGACTGACTCTCTCACTGACACTCTCACTGACTGGCTCACTCACTCTCACTGACTGACTCACTCTCACTCACAGACTGACTCTCTCACTGACTGACTGAAACTCACTGACTGTCTCTCACTGGCTGACTCTCACTGACTGTCTCTCATGAACTGACAGACCAACTCTCTCACTCTCACTTACTGACTCACTCTCACCGACTGACTGAATGGCTGACTCACTCAAACTGACTAACTCACTCTCACTCACAGATTGAATCGCTCTCACTGACTGACTCACTGTCTCTCACTGACTGACAGACTCTCACTTTCACTGACTGACTGACTCTCACTTTCACTGACTGACTCCCCCTCTCTCACTGAATGACTCTCTCTGACAAACTGACTGACCGACTCTCACGTTCGCTGACTGACTATCACTCTCACTGACTGACTCTCTCACTCTCTCTCTCACTGACTGACTCTCACTCTCTGACTCTCACTGAATCTCACTGACTGACTCTCACTGACTGACCGACTCTCTCTCTCACTGACTGACCGACTCTCTCACTGACTGACTCTCTCACTCTCACTGACTGACTCTCACTGACTCTCACTCTCACTGACTGACTCTCTCACTCTCACTGACTGACTCTCTCACCAACTGACTCACTCTCAGCGACGGACTCTCACTGACTGACTTACTCTCTCACTGACCCCTCACTTTCTCTCTCACTGACTGACTCTCTCACTGACTGACTCTTACACTCTCACTGACCGACACTCTCACTGACTGACACTCTCACTGACTGACACTCTCACTGACTGACACTCTCACTGACTGACACTCTCACTGACTGACACTCTCACTGACTGACTCTCACTGACTTACTCTCACTGACTTACCCGGTCACTGACTGACTAACTCTCTCACTGACTGACTGACACTCTCACTGACTGACTGACACTCTCACTGACTGACTGACACTCTCACTGACTGACTGACACTCTCTCTGACTTACAGATTGACTCTCTCACTGACTGACTCTCTCACTGGCTGATTCACTCACTGACTGGCTGACACTCTCACTGACTGACTCTCACTGACTGACTGACTCTCTCACTCTCTCTCTCTGACTGCCTAACTCTCTACTGACTGACTCACTGACGGACACTCTCACTGACTAACTCTCACTCTCTCTGACTTACAGACTTACTGACTCTCTCAATGACTCTCTCAATCTGACTGACCAACCCTCTCAATCTGACTGACCAACTCTCTCACACTGACTGACTGACTCACTCAAACTGACTAACTCACTCTCACTCACAGATTGAATCGCTCTCACTGATTGACTCACTGTCTCTCACTGACTGACAGACTTTCTCACTCCCACTGACTCTCACTCTCACTGACTGACTGACTCTCACTCTCACTGACTGACTCTCACTCTCACTGACTGACTGACTCTCACTCTTACTGACTTTCTCTGACTGACCGACTCTCACTGACTGACTCACTTCTCTCACTGACTGACTCTCTCACTCTCACTGACTGACTCTCTCACTCTCACCAACTGACTCTCTCACTGACTGACTCACTCGCTCACTGACTGACTCACTCGCTCACTGACTGACTCACTCGCTCACTGACTGACTCTCACTTTCTCTCTCACTGACTAACTGACTGACTCTCTCACTGACTGACTCTCACTGACGGACTCTCACTGACGGACTCTCACTGACGGACTCTCACTGACGGACTCTCACTGACGGACTCTCTCGCTCTCACTGAGTGACTCGCTCAGCCATTACTCACAAATTGAACTTTGTTGGAGCATCTCGCCAAACCGTTTGCAGCCCATTTTCGGGGGGGAACCTCAGTCTTGTTGGGTGATCGTCTCTTGGGATATTTGGCACCTGGGCACCTGGTCCCCCCCGCCGCCGCCTACCATTCGCGGTCGCTGAGCGGGGGGACTACAGCCCCCACAATCCCTCTGAGTCCCGCCCACCTACCCCATTGGACGCGCCCGGAGGCGCACAAAAGCAGCAGTGCCCCGCTGAGGGAGCGGGAGCCTTTACTCACAAATGGAACTTTGTTGGAGCATCTCGCCAAACCACTTGCAGCCCACTTTCGGGGGGAACAGCAGTATTGTTGGGCGATCGTCTCTCAGGATATTTGGCACCTGGGCACCTGGTTCCCCCCCGCCGCCGCCTACCATTCGCGGCCGCTGAGCGGGGGGACTACAGCCCCCACAATCCCTCTGAGTCCCGCCCACCTACGCCATTGGACGCGCCCGGAGGCGCACAAAAGCAGCAGCGCTCTGCTGAGGGAGCGGGAGCCTTTACTCACAAATTGAACTTTGTTGGAGCATCTCGCCAAACCACTTGCAGCCTATTTTCGGGGGGAACAGCAGTCTTGTTGGGCGATCGTCTCTTGGGATATTTGGCACCTGGTCCCCCCCGCCGCCGACTACCATTCGCGGCCGCTGAGCGGGGGGACTACAGCCCCCACAATCCCTCTGAGTCCCGCCCACCTACGCCATTGGACGCGACCGGAGGCGCACAAAAGCAGCAGCGCTCCTCCCACGGGAGTAGCCCGGGTGCAGCCCGGGTCAAGGGGGAGGCCGTTTTGTGGCCGTTCGGGGGCCGAAGGAGGCTGGGCTGGGCCACCTCCCTTGGCTTCGTGAGTCACACCTCAAACGACTCTGCTGAATACAGTAAGATCTCCATACAGACTACTCACGTACAATTCCCTCTCACATGTGAACATTTACTGTGGACTTGCCTTCAATGTTTATCTAATCAGTGGGTTAATTTGGTCTCAACTAAGCATAGCAAAATGTCTGTCCCACCTGCTAAAAAACAGCCTAAAAATACCTTGCCCACTTTAACAGCAATTGACCGTATGCTTCAAAAGACTATTGGGGTGGTGGTAAACGCTATCGAGCATACGGAGAGACGTCTTTCTCTTCCTGTTGGAACTTATCCCATTCCCTCATTTACTAATACATCTATGACCACAAACAACTCCCAAGATTCTTATCTTGCTCCATCCTTTGTATCACTCCCAGGCACTTACCCAAAACAGACACTCATCCTAATCATACTATTACAGGCACTGTCCCTGTGGAGCAACAGTCCTTCCCCTCTAGATTATCTTTGCCCCCCTCTAAGCAATAAGCGCTCCTCTTTAGGGACGATTAATGCAGTTAGTTCCCCGTTAGAACGGGCTGGGGGGCATACCTATGAGGGTGATACTAGCATCCCATTCCAGCTTAGGGATCAAGATAATTCTACTGATCCAACCAAAGATCTTTCGCATGTAGAATCACCACTGGATGTCTCACCCGCAGAGATATCCCTGGTGAACCTACTAACATCTACTCCTCCAATTGCGAAACAGGATCAGCCCACTAGAAATAAAAAGAGGTAACGTAGGGGTGGCATCCCGCAGGGCAGAAGTGCTAAGCTTCCAAAAAAAATGCACTCTAGCCTGAGGACGGGCGGACCTCCACTGTTAACTCCTCGACCATCTAGGAACACTGAGCGGGTAAACCAAGCTATGCAACTTCCCCTCATGAAAGAATTAACTGACAATTTTGAACACCTAGTTAAAGCGCTAATATTACTGATTGTACATAGACTAAAAATCATCTCAGAGAAACTAGGGGAGTTGGAAGTTTCAACGCAGACAAACGCAGAACAGACTAGAGAGCTTATAAAAAACACTCTTAAAAATAACACTTGTAAAAAAGCGACATCAGTACCCATCCCACTAGGCAAAAATCACAGCAAGGAAGCACAATTGCCATCAGGGGGGATAATAAGACACTTACAAAAAAGGTAAAGAACACCTAAATCCCAATAACACTATCACAAAAAATAACAATGTACAGAAGTCACAAACCCTAGAGGGTAATATTCAGGTTTCAACCCCAAAAAAGACCGCAGTGGGTCGAGAGTGTGCTGGGGGGAAAAGTACTGGGCTTGTACCACCCAAAACCGTCTCCACTAGAATGAACTCTAAAAGGACGGAGGGTACTATGGGAAGAAATAATGCAACAGCTACATCCCAATATAACAATTTAACATCCCAGATAGACAGAGGCAGTAATAATCACCGGAATCTACAAATTAATCTCCCTCCGGAATTAGCTCCGTACGTTGCTGTCCTGACTGGGGTGCCGGAACTAACAACAGACCAGTTTGAAGATTATAGGAGCCTTAAAAATAAAGTAATCTATTGGCTAAAAATTAACCGACCCCTACCCCCCAATATCAATGGAGAAATCCTTTTGGTGAGGAGAGCGAAATGGTTGGGCCATAGACCAAAGGACATTAAAGGCAATGTGGTAATAATTAATTTTAAAGACCACAGAGTCATCAAGTGCTTAAATGACTGGTATCAGGAAACTGAGAACCTGGGGATACAGATACGCCAGCTACATTATTTTTACCCTAGGTCATTAATACTCTCTCAACATTCCGCGAAATATCTCTATCACGGAGCTCAAGGGGCATACAACTATTTAGTCCCAGTAGCCAATAGATTTACTGCCCTAGCAGGATTAGACAGAATAGATTGACTTGCTCAAGGTAACTGTAATAACACACCCTCCCAGAACCAAACCAGCGACCCAAATGGACTATCATTAACAAACAATCAATCTGTTACTGGTCCCATAGTGCTGAGTCCTCCCATTTTACAAATATATAACCCTGAAACTTCCCTATTGACACCGAGTGAAGCTAATCTTTTCCCCACTTCCGAAAAACCGGGAACCCTTATAACTTGGAATGTAGCGGGTCTCGCCGAAAAAATTAATGATGTAAGCTGGCAATCATTGACTACGACCCACTCCGTTATATTCCTTCAAGAAACCTGGGCAACTAAAGAGCTCCATCTCCTAGGCTACAAAACATATTTTACTCCGGCATTACCAAGTAGAAGAGGTAGTCATAAGGGAGGTTTCGCTCTGTACCTTTCAATAACTGCTGGTCCCTCCGTGCTCAAGAGTGTAATTGACAATAACTTCTTCCAAATTCTAATTACATCATGGGGCCCCATAAAAAAAAATTGTTATAGTAAATTTCTATAATAACATCCCCAAGGTCCAATTAGAGAACGTTATTAAAACATTTTCAAAAGCTCTGACCAAGATAGAAGAAAGTCTCACGGGAGATATGCTGCTAATGTGGGTAGGAGACTTCAATTGCTCTCTTTGCCCCAGTAGCTCACAGGGTGTGTGCTGTCTGGAGGAAAATAATCAGAGCCACATGAGCCATTTCTCTCATACCAAGCTAGGGGATTTGTTTAATAACATATTGGCCAACTTCTCTTTAGGCTATATAAATGAGCTCTGTAGTCCCCCAAAAAGATTCACCCCCTCATTTAACGGGAGAGGGGCAAAGTCAATTATTGATTATACTGTACTTTCAATGAGTTACGCCTCACTGGTGAATAATTCGGAGACTGTCCTCAATGGTTTGAGTGACCACTTTCCAATTTCAGTAACTCTTAATCTTAAGTCTGGTTACTCGTCCCAAAAAAATCCCCCAAAATATGACCTGAACCCCATCCTCTCCCAAAAAAATGGGTTTTGCGTTAAATAGGAAAAGGTCGCACCTGTGAACTTTTTAAAAAATCTGGTTAGATATACCCAAGAGGAAATTAATATCTGTCTGGCACCCGAAGAGGATCCCCACCTCGTCCTTGGATCCTTTGCTAAAATTTGCTCCTCCATAAAAAAGCTCCTGCTTAGAACCCCACAAAATATACCTAAGGCCTCCCCTGGTTGGTTTGATGCGAATTGCACCAGGGCACTTGCGGCACTGAAATCTGCCCTGCACTCCTCACCGTTATCTAGAACAAACGTCCAAACCGCAAGGCGTACATATCGTACTGCCCTATCAGCCAGGAAGAAAGATTTAAAACTGCAAGCGTGGTCAGCTCTACATGCAGCCTCTGAGCTAAAGGACAATACTGCTTTCTGGAAGGCGGTAAATGCCCCTTTTTTCCAAAACTCCCAGGGCTCCCGGATAGATAATGCCATCTCATCACAGGAATGGGTGAACCATTTTCAGGCCTTATATAGTAACTCAGCGTCCTTAGAAGGACCTTCCTCCGAAACATCTACCAATGAAGAATTATCCACTTTCTTTCCACTGGATATACAATTCCAACTGGGAGAGGTACATAAAGCTCTAGCAGAAAGCCCAGCGGCCAAGGCTCCAGGACCCGACTGTGTTCCCATTGATATTTTAAAAAATCTACCCGACCTCTGGGTGCCAATTCTTACTAGAGTTTTGAACTCCTCAAATACAATTGGTTTTATCTCCACCTGGTCAGAGGCAGTGGTGGTCCCCATTTATAAAAAAGGGGACACGAATGATCCAGTTTGCTATCGGCCAATATCCCTTCTTGATGGTCTTATGAAGATAGCGGGCAGGATCATACTTGCTCGAATTCAGGACTGGTTGAAGGAACAACAGATAATATCAAACCTACAATACGGGTTTAGGAGAGGAAGAGGGACTGTTGAGCAGGCCCTAAACCTAACTCTAATAACATCCAAGTATATACAGTAAAAAAAAAAAAAACTTGTATAAACCATTTGTAGACCTCAGTTCTGCATTCGATTGTGTTAATCATGACATATTGTGGCAAACTTTAAGGGAGATTGGCCTGGACCACCGCATACTCACCTTTATTAGAGAACTGTATAATAGGCCAGGTGCTTGTGTAAGACACAGTAGAATGGGGGAATGTACAGACCTTTTCCGCATCAACAGAGGTGTAATACAGGGGTGCATTCTTGTGCCCCTGCTTTTTAATTCATATATAAATAATGTGGTAGCTTCCCTTACTAATAAATACCATGATTACCCGACAGTAAAAGGGCAACCTATCCGCATACTCCTTTATGCCGATGATGCGGCTATTCTGTCGCAGACACGGGTAGGACTTCAAAAAGCAGTGAAAATGTTTTCAGACTTTATGAAATTAAGGGGATTATGTGTAAACGTGTCAAAGACGTTCACCATGTCATGTGGCCCAAACAAACGCAGAGCACCATCCTTGATTACATTGGGCGACAGGCGGGTGGAGCTGGCGGATATCTTTTGCTATTTGGGGGTACAATTCGAAAGAAAGGGCTCATGGAAGCCAGCGGTAAACGCTAGGGCTTTAGCTTTCACTAGAGCAACAGGCGCACTTTTAAATTTTGCTAAAAAGTTAAAGACCAGGCCAGTTAGAGAGTTACTTCAAATATTAAAGGCCAAATGTGTCTCAACCGGAACCTATGGAGCGGGCATCTGGGGGCCTGAGTCAGTAGAATCTATCCAACGCATCGAGAACCGATTTTTGCGGTTCTTACTGGCTGCCCCGAAAAGTACATCAACCTATGTGTTGCATGAGGAAGTGGGTTTACAGTATGTTACGGACATTATAAAATCTGCCCCGATTCTACTCTGGCACAATGTTTGGACCAATCTTGCCATTACTCTAAATAGAGACATAATCGAGGACTGCATGGCAACAGATGGAGTCAATAACATTAAATAGCTTACTTACGTCAAAAAGTTTTTTGGTGAAATGGGTCTTCCGGAATATTTTACCAATCCTGACACCATGGAGACTATCAAGATCTGCTCTAAAAAAATCCCTACGAGAACATCTTGAATCTAAAAGATGGAAGGAATAAAGGGCAAAGAAAACAGTTTTGAACCATGATGAGGTAACACCACACCAGGGCATCCAGCGATATCTGTTGCTAGAGCAACCGTTCTATCATCGTATGCTCCTTACTCTCTTCCGGCTTGAAACGTTTTATAGGCTTGTAACATTACCACATTGTAATGATTGGTCTAGGGAAAAAAGACTTTGTCCTTGCGATGATATGTCTATGCAATCGAACATCCATTGTATCCTCTTTTGCTCCTTTTACACTCATCCAAGGAGGAAATTGTTGAAACCCCTCCTTGTTTCATGGGGCTTAAGATCATCCAGAGAAGCTTACAATAAGCTAAGAACTTTAGAAGATGAGCATACCATTATTACAGTAACTTCCCTCCTGCGAGCAATCTTGAGGTTTAGAAAGACCATTTAACTGAATATTTTCCAAATGTGTAAAAATAAATTTTAATTAAATCTTATATTTTAAAATTTTAATATTTTATCTGTACAGTACAAATAGTGACCACCTTATGAATATAATCGCGGTTTGTTTTTAAAGTGATTTTTATCATGTGTGCTTTTATGAATTTGTTAACTCAATTCGAATAAAGCTTGTTGATTTGATTTGACTCGCTCACTCTCGCTCACTGACTGACAGTCTCTCACTCTCACTGACTGACTCTCACTGACTGACCCGCTCACTGACTGACTGACCCGCTCACTGACTGACTGACCCGCTCACTCTCTCTCACTGACTGACTGACCCTCTCACTGACTGACTGACCCTCTCACTGACTAACTCTCTCACTGACTGACTGACTCTCTCACTGACTGACTGACTGACTCTCACTTACTGACTCTCACTCTCACTGACTCTCGCTCTCACTGACTCTCGCTCTCTCACTGACTCTCAATCTCACTGACTCTCAATCTCACTGACTGACTCTCTCACTAACTGACTGAAACTCTCACTAACTCAGTCTCTCACTGACTCACTCTCCCTCACTGACTGACTCTCTTTCACCGACTGACTCTCTTTCACCGACTGACTCTCTTTCACCGACTGACTCTCTCACTCTCTCTCTCTCTCTCACTGACTCTCTCTCTCACTAAATGACCGACTCTCTCTCTCACTAACTGACTGACCGACTCTCTCACTGACTGACTCTCTCTCACTGACTGACTCTCACTCTCACTGACTGACTCTCTCTCACTAACTGACTCTCTCTCACTAACTGACTCTCTCTCACTAACTGACTGACTCTCACGTTCACTGACTGACTATCACTCTCACTGACTGACTCAATCACTCTCACTTGCTCACTCTCACTGACTGACTGTCTCGCTCTCCCTCACTGACTGACTCACTCACTCTCGCTCACTGACTGACTCTCTCACTGACTGACTGCCACTCACTTACTGTCTCTCACTGACTGACTCTCTCTATCTAACTGACTCTCTCACTCTCACTGACTGACCAACTGACTCACTCTCACTGACTCTCTCACTCTCACTGACTGACCAACTGACTCACTCTCACTGACTCACTCTCTCTCACTGACTGACTATCTCACTCTCACTAACTGACTATCACTCTCACTGACTGACTATCACTCTCACTGACTGACTATCACTCTCACTGACTGACTATCACTCTCACTGACTGACTCTCACTGATGAACTCGCTCACTCTCACTGACTGACTGTCTGTCTCGCTCACTCTCTCTCACTGACTGACTGACTCTCTCACTGACTGACTGACTCGCTCACTCTCACAGACTGTCTTGCTCTCCCTCACTGACTAACTGACTCTCTCTATTTCCCTGACTGACTCTCTCTCTCACTAACTGACTGACCAACTCTCTCACTCCCACCTCCTGTCCTTTCTTTGCTCCGTCATACCTCAAGAAGAGTTAGTAGTCCACTCGGAACCCTTTTGTGCGGTCAAGGTAGAATGACAACCCTCTTTTAAGGTCTACAGGGTGAAGTCGTTCCTCTTCCTTGGATGGAAGTGGCAGAGCATAAAAAGTAGGTAGAGGGATGGTTCGGCCTACGTGAAATGGAGTGACTACTTTCGGAAGAAATAAATCTCTTTTACGAACCACCAGTTTGTCTGGGTACATGTTAAGATAAGGCGGCTCGGAGCACAAGGTCTGAAGAACATTGTCCCTCCAGGTAGATGTTATTGCCACAAGAAAGACCCTCTTCCTGGTAAGGAACCTATTTGCACAATTGTGCAGATGCTCAAAGGCTCTGCACATAAGGAAAGTGAGGAAGAGACTGAGGTCCCACTGGGGCATAACGAAAGGTGGGGGAGGAAATATATGTTGCAAACCTTTCAAAAACCTATGTACAATAGGGTATTGGAAAAGGAAGGGTGTAACAAGCAAACAAAGTAAAACAGAGATTGCAGAAAGGTATTCCTTCACAGTGCCCAGAGCAGCGCCCTGTGGGGCAAGGCAAATAATTAACAGGAGAACCTGAGAAAGGAGGCCGAAAGAGGATCAATCTTCCTTTCTGTACACCATGCCACAAATTTTGCCCAACGGCAGGCATAAACCGTCTTGATAGAGGGAAGCCTGGTTGCCAAGATAACATTACAGTTTTGGGCAGAAGGGCAAAAGCTGTCAATTGTCAATGCCCATTCTCCACACAAGAAGGCGGAGCGTTGACAGGTTCGGGAGGAGAACCTCCCCTGCTGCGACAAAAAATCCTCCCGAAGGGCCCCCGTAATCGGAGGATCAATAACTCATGATATCAGACCCTCCTTGCCCAAATATGGAGCCACAAGAATGACTTGGGCC
Organism: Lissotriton vulgaris; assembly: GCF_964263255.1. NCBI lineage: Eukaryota > Metazoa > Chordata > Amphibia > Caudata > Salamandridae > Lissotriton > Lissotriton vulgaris. Next base: position 1,079,649,906 of record NC_141691.1, on the reverse strand, counting down.
CAGTCCTTAATGATCTTCTTGAGCTCTATGGGCAGGAGTGGTACGGGCAGAGAGGCATACAGGAGGCCTGACCTCCACTCGAGACTAAAAGCATCTCCACGTCTGGGCTGCCTTTGAAACTCCAACAAGCAGAACTGCTGACATTACACATTCTTGTCTGTGGTGAACAACTCTAAGGCTCTCCCCACTGCTGCTGAAAGAGACCTTTCACCACCTCCGGATGGAGACACCATTTGTGCTCTGCTAGGCATCTCCGGAGAGTTTGTCTGCTCTGGCATTCAGGGAACCTGCCAGATGTTGAACCACTAGAGATATGCCCTGCTGTTACATCCATATCCAGTGTTGTAGGACCTATTGACAAACAGTCCACGATCCCAAACCTCCCTGTTTGTTGCAGTACCACATAACAGTGTTGTTTTCAGTGAACACTTGCACTAGCCTTCCCTGGATGGAGGGTAGAAAGGCTTTCAGTGCCAATCGGATTGCTCGGAGCTCCAACAGGTTGATGTGGAGTCCGATTCTGCCAGAGACCAGAGTCCTCTGATCTCTACCTCTCCCCGATGGTCACCTCATACGAGAAGTGACACAGCTGTCACTATTGTCAGATCTGGTTGGGGAAGGGAGAGGGGTCTGCCACTGACCCAATTGTGGTTCATATGCCACCACTGCAGGTCCCTTGCAGTTCCTTCTGAGATCGGAACCATGTTGGAGAGATTCGCCTGATGCTGTGCCCACTGGACTTCAGGTCCCACTGCAGAGCCCACATTTGCCAACTGGCATGTGTCAAAAGCAGGATGCAGAAGGCCATGAGGCCCAGCAGCCTCAATGTCAGTCTCACCAAAATCCAGGATAGAGGCTAAAACATTAGCATCATAGCATGAATATCCTGGACTCGCTGTTCGATAGAGGATAGGCTCAAAACTATCCCATATCCAGAGATGCCCTGATGAAAGGGAGGGTCTGAGAGGGAGTCACTGTGTAGAGATCTGTATCCTTACGAATACCATCGACCCTTACGGGCAGCTAATTACGGTAGAAACATGTTCATACAGCAGATAGGGTAATGGGGTCGTTGCCTTTCCATATACCCCTTATTTTAATCCTGCCAGGTGGGATCCGTAATAAAGACAGAGGATACCTACTTATACTGTTTTAGAATGGTTCTCTGCGTGAGAGATCCCTATTCCAAAATTTCTCTCTTCTTTATATTGTTTTATTCTTAGCGCTCCTCTCTGGATGTTGGTCGGCCCAGAGAGTCGCAACGGCCCTATGTTGAAGCATACGACTCATTGAGTAGGTAATGTCAGTATTTACACCCCTATGGGATTCCCAAATTGGGTTAAAAAAAATACACACAAAAAAATTCTTGCCTCTTTCTCAAGTCATGGGGGTATTTGGTTTTTCCTCCTTTTTAGGTTTTGCCTGTCGAAAGCTGTGCAAGCAGCCTTTCGCGCAGGCGAAATCTAATGAGAACAGTGTGTGGCTTGGTCACCGCCTCTCTGTTCCATTGGCTAGCTCCATAAATGGAGGCTAGCCATTAGAACAGAGATCTGTCCGTCATAGCTGGAGCAGATTTGTGGGCGTTCCGGCAATTTTTAGGCTTTTCCCAACGTCATGAAGACGTGTCCACTGTGGGCGTGTACTTATTATTATTTTTTTTACATGGCTGTTTTTCATCATTTGTTCATGGTCCTGGTCCCGCATGGTTGTATCCCGCTGTCCGTCTCCCCTCCCGCTGTCCATGTCTTTGTTCGACCCCCCCACCCCTCGTGACTCCCGCTGTCCGTGTGCCCGACCCCGCTGTCACACGGGGCACCTCTAGCTCCCCTTTCGGCCGCTTTGATGTTCTCGTCTCAGTGAGCTGCGATTTTAGGGCTGTGCCAACCCGCCCACCTCTCCCTCTCCCCTCTTCCTTATGCCCCTAGAAGGATTACAAATTATTTGGCTTTTAATGTGTTGCGATTGCGAAGCGCCTTTCTGCCACCGGTAAATATATTGCAGTTGCAGCAGTAAAGGCTGTGCGTTCTACATGGGTGTCCTTTATGAGCACGGAGACCACCTTACGGAATGACCCACACTTGCATTTTACAACGTGGTCGTTATGCAGAGCCTTTCTCGTTTGTCAAAGCAGCTTTAATAATGTTTTAAGATGTGCAGAAGTGACCAATCCCGATTCTTGTCACCGGTCTTTGTAAAACGTCATCAGTGGCACATAAAAAAGTTCTAAAAACTTAACAGCTTATTACATGGTGAGTAAAATTAAAACTTGTGATACACTTGTTTAGTTAGCTTACAGTGCATTCCTCGGCGAATTCCATGCATTGCATTTCTGCTGGCTGTGCTAGTAAACTCTGCAAAGATTGGCCTGCTGTACACGGTTTGTGAAAACTCGAATGTTTCTTCTAGGAGACCGGATGTTTGCTTTGGCTGGAAGGAGCCTGTTTGTTTTAATATGTTGTACTTTTTTCTTTCTTTTATAAAACAATTTTTTCAAGAAAACCGATCATGACAACATCGCGCATATTGCGTTTTAATGCCTTACATCAGCATTTCGTTGGCATATTAATTCCTTTACTGTTCAGTGTCCAGCATGCACTGTGCTGGCTACAGTTTGCAGTGCATGTGAGTGGGTGCGCATGCAACACTCGGGTGCTTCCCCCCCTGATCACTTTCCCTTCTGGCATTCCCCCCTCCCTTTTCGCCCAGTCCTTCTTGTCACCTCGGCATGCACTCACCCCTTCTTTCTCCCCTTTCGGCACTTTGATGTCCTTTATAAGCACACGCATACTCACACATGCAGGCTCTCTGCTCTCTTTCTCTCTCCCCCTCTCTCACACACATGCACCCACACATGCACATTCTCTCACTCACACACACACACACACACATGCACAAACACATTCACTCTCTCTCTTTCTCTCACACACACCCACGCACAGACACATGCACGCTCTTGCTCTCACACACATGCACGCACACATCCACGCTCTCTCTCTCCCTCTCTCACACACACATACACACGCCCACGCTCTTTCTCTCTCTCCCCCCCTCTCTCTCGCGCACATACACAGGCACTCATGCATTCTCTCTCTTTCTTTGGTGTGTAGTGCCAAAGCACCATCGATTCCTGCTACGCACGGTAAGTCCTTCATTTGTGCTTTTATTATGATACAAGGACCCCTTGCTCCCCGTCAGGCCTCCAGCACTGGTGGCGTGGTGGGGGTAGTGCGTGGTGTGCAGTGCAGAAGCACCCTTGACTCCTGCTGTTTACAGTAAGACCTTCACTAGTTCTTTTAGCATGACTGTGGATGATACAAGGACCCCTTTGCTCCCTTTCAGGCCTCCAGCACTGGTAGCGTGGTGTTGGCAGTGTGCAGTGCCGAAGAACTTTAGACTTCTGTTATGCACGGTAAGGCATTTATTGGGGCTCACTGCTTTCAATAGGGCCATGGCTTGACAGCAGGCAGGCCTTTGCTCCCTGTCAAGTCTCCAGCAGTGGTGGTGCATCATTAGGCTGTGGGGTTTTAGGTTTAAACCTATTTTAACTGATAAAACCCCACTGAAAGAAAAATAGCCCTCACCGGTGAAAACATATAAACACTGAAAAAACACCTGCACAACCACAAACTAAATGCCATTCAAAGAAAGGAAAAAGAAAGTGAAAGAGTCATTTTGTTCTTACTGAAGGAGTCAATAAAATGTAACTTTGTTTTACAAGCTAGCAGTAAGAAAGACTGGCTAACACTATTCTGCTTGAGTTTTGTTCTTTAATGATGCCACAAAAATATTGTTTTTTCCTTCTTTTACTTTTTTCAGTTTTATGGCCTTTGGTCTAAAGATGCAGGGTTTAGTTTCACGTTTTAGGTTTAGTTTAATTATTATATAAACTGTAGAGAATCAGGACATATCAAACTCACATTTGATATTTTGGCTCCATTTGATTCTTTCACTGATAGGTAAAATGGCTAGTTTCATAAACATCTTTCCTAATATGTGTCATCACATTTGCCCACAGAGAATGGGTAAAAACCCTTAATATATCAGACCATAGTTTCTAGTGGGTCAGTATTGATGGTAGGGTAATTGCCAACACCTCAGGCTTTAAACATTAAATGCAAGGTATAGTGACAAGTATATATATCACCAAGCATCTGGGATAGTGGTGAAAACGTGACACCAGACTTCTGGAAAATATGGAACGCAGTGTCACTTGTTATGCTCTGCAAAAAAGGTTCTTTCCAAGTTCAACAAAGATTGGAGTGATATTGTTTGTATTTGTAGTGATTCAGCTACGTAAATAAAAAATGTGTGTGATGACCTGTCAAAATTGATACCCGCGCTGAAGTGATTCCCTGTAGGAGATCCTTGCCACTTTCCTAGATGGTATGCTGAAAGCATCTTTACAATCTTCAGAGTTAATGAGGGATGCTATTGACTTTTTAGTCCATTCTGGTGCACTGTTTTCTTATGACCAGGAACTAAAATGCAAATATTTATCATTTCGTGCTTTATGTGGCATCAAAGAAAGAGTCATTGCAAATGTGCCCCTTAGCTGACGGATCTCAGCCCAAGTGGCTATAAATGCTGAGAGGGCCTTTTCTCAGAAGTTTATATGGGAAGGAAAGGAAAACGCAAGCGCACATGACCAAAGACTCATTGAAGAAGTATTGTATGGTGTGCTACAATAAGATTAATTTGCAAAAATCTCTTTGGACCTCATATACACTATACGTACACTGTCTATATACCATGTTCTTTCAGTGCAGAAAGCAAGCAATGATGAAAGCAAAACGTTTCATAAACACCGGAAAAACACTTTTTCTGTTGTTTTTAGTGGCGTGAAAATGTGTAACCACTGATAACAACTGTTTTTTAAGATATTGAAAACACTGAAAAAACCCCACCAGAATTTACCAAAAATAGAAACTGAAAACAGGACAGCCTATGCATCATCCATTCCAGCTGATCAGGGCTGGTGCCTGTTAATGATTCTCCTGCAGCTGCGGAGTCAACAGTCGTTGTGAAAGGCTAGGGTGGTGTGTGTGTGCGTTCCCTCACACCTTTTCCTGCTCTACTCCACGCTCCACGCTTGTCCCTCGATGTGTATATTACAGAGGTATGAAAAACACAGCATTTGAAATACCTAAAACACAAAAAGATTGCATGAGAACTGGTGCCGCGGAGCGCCTTCCCTCTCATTGACTGTACATACTCGCTCTCACTACAACTCTCTCTCTCTTTCACGCACACAAGCTCTCTCTCTCACACACACACGCATGCACGCACACATGCATGTGTGTGTGTGTGGCTCTGGGTGTGTGGGTGGCTCTGGGTGTGTGTGTGGCTCTGGGTGTGTGAGTGTGGTAGTAATTGCTGTCTGCTGAGCTCGTACGTAGGGTACAATAGGTCTAACATTTGCGAGAGAATGGCAATGTAAATGACAATGCCATTTATTTATCTGTTTTTAAAACCAACACATAAATACAAAATGTGTCATTTACAATGCCAATAGCTCTAACTTTTCCAAAGGCGAAACCATTGCATTGTAAATGCTTGTTTTAAAAGTTAAAGAGTTTCTTATTTGAACTAGGATAGGACTGGCTGCCCCACGCCCTAGAGGGTAACACGCATAAACAAAAAATGTTTGAATTATTATCCCTGTTTTCAAGTCCTTCTCGTGTAGTGAGTAGCATATTTGGTGGGAGAACGAGGGAAGGCTCAATCTCTCTTCCCTTCATTGTTGTGCTTTTATTTAGAGCATGCCTTGCACCCCAACAACTTATTTTCCTAAATAAAACTGTGTAGCAAACTTCCTGTCTCGACCTGGCCAAGATAAAAGATATGAATGCAACAAGCATTCCCATTGTTATAAAACGCATATTATGAGCCTTCCTGGGATGCTTCAGGCATGTAGTCCTGGATCGTCCTCTGAGGATGCATTACTGGCTGTCATACCTTCAGCGACTGCTGAGAGAGGTCGACTGGAACATGTTTGTTCATTGGAACTGGTGAGATGGGTGCCAAATGAAACACGGTCTGCGGTTGCTGGGAACAGCAATGTTTTGTCTGCTTCTGAGAACATTTAAACAATAATGGCAGTTCTGAGCAGTGAAGATTTTTTTAATCCGGCAATGGTTTAACATACTAAATTGCTTTTAAATGCAGTCTTTTATTCGTTTCTTGGATTTATTTTAAAATATAATTTCAGCTTTCTTTATGTTTTTAATATTTAAGAGTACATTGTTTTTATGATATTTTAACACATGTTTTAGGAAGCTTTAGGTCACATTAAGTCCAAGGAGTAGGTGTTATGTGGTCACTTAGGCCCTAGACAAGTACACCACCATTTTACAAGCTCACATTTAAAGAGGACATCTTTCTTGAACATTGACACTTGATACACATTAGCTTGCACACCTGTATGGGTCAATATTCTCTGAAATGGCTTTGCTTACATTTACATTTCATTGCAGGCCTATTATTAGAGCCTTGAACATTCTGTATGAGGAACGAGTTCAATGCGCAAAATGTTGATGTTCAGCAAGGATAGAATCAATAACGACAGTCAGACAGGTTATGTGACAAGGTAACATGAGTGAAGTTTATTATATAAACAACATTGCTCCTTTGTTTATACAGAGAAGTATTTAGCTGGCACTGCCGAGGTCGCCCCATTCAGGAATTCCAGTACAGCTGAATCCTTTTTTACCTCCTGAGAGGGATGGTGCACTGCTCTACACTAGAATGGGCTTCCAGATGAAACATAGCCACAGGTAACTGGGGAGTTAGACACCCTAAGGGATTCTGGTAGATGAATCCACCCTAGGCACACTAGGATAGGGAGCGGTAGGTAGGAGCATAACGAATATGCTACTTACCAGTATGCATCTGTTCTTGGCATGTAGGGCTGCTGACATTCATATCTGTGCATAGATCGCCGCCTAGTGTTGGGTCCGGATGATTGTACATTGTTGTCCTGGAAGAGTCTTCAAAGTATCACGAGATAGGTGGCTCCTCCCCTGGACTACAGTGCGCATGGGCATCGACTCCATCCTCAGATTGTTTTTCGCCATTGTGGCAAAGATGGAGTGTAACACTGTAAGTGATGACCATGCTAAGAGTAATTCTGAGTGCTGCAGCCGCTACAGGCGCCGGGGAGGAGGGCGGGCGATATGAATGCCAGCAGCCCTACATGCCAAGAACAGATGCATACTGGTAAGTAGCATATTCGGTTCGAGGCATGTGGGCTGCTGAATTCATATCTGTGCATAGAATACATAGCAGTCCCTCCATTAGCGGCGGCCGCCTGTGCCAGCTGCAGCAGTTTGAAAAAGTGTTTTTAGAACAGTCTGCCCTACAGCTGCCTGCTGTTTGGAGTGCACATCTATGCAGTAGTGTTTTGTATATGTGTGTGTGGTAGACCATGTGGCTGCTCTACATATGACTTCTAAAGGAATATTTCCAAGGAAAGCCATGGAGGCCCCCAACTTTCGCGTGGAGTGGGCTCTTGGGGGAACAGTTAATGTGCGCTTGGCCTTTTGATAGCAAATCTGAATGCACTTAATGATCCACCTGGCTATACCTGCCTTGGAAATGGGGTTGCCTTTGTGTTGTGGCGAAAAGGCAACAAGTTTTGTTTTCCGAAAATCTTTTGTCCTATCTATGTAGTACATTAGAGCTCTTTTGACGTCTAGTGTGTGGAGCATTCTCTCTGCCACTGACTCAGGATTTTGGAAGAACACTGGCAGTTCTATAGTCTGATTGATATGGAACTGTGAAACCACTTTAGGCAGAAACTTAGGGTTAGTGCGGAGCACCACCCTGTTGGAGTGAATCTGTATGAATGGCTCCTGGATAGTTAGTGCCTGAAGTTCACTAACTCATCGTAGCGATGTGATTGCTATTAGGAAAGCCACTTCCCACGTTAAGAATTGACTCTCGCATGAGTTCAGAGGCTCAAAAGGTGGACCCATCAGCCTGGTGAGGACCACGTTCAGGTTCCATACAGGCGCAGGTGGGTGTCTGGGGGGAATAACTCGTTTGAGACCCTCCAGAAAGGCTTTGATGGCAGGCACTCTGAAAAGTGAGAGATGCTGCCTGTTCTGGAGATAAGCTGCTATTGCGGACAAATGTATACAAATGGAAGCATAGGCTAGATTGCATTTGTATAAATGTAACAGATAACAAATGATGTTGTGAGTGGATGCATCTAGCGGGTTGATGTTGTGGTCAGCACAATAGATGACAAACCGCTTCCATTTTTCCGCATAACATGCTCTGGTGGTGGGCTTTCTTGCCTCCCTTATGATATCCATATAGTCAGGAGGCAAGTTGAGGTAGCCAAATTCTAAGACCTCAGGAGCCAGATCGCCAGGTTGAGCTGTTGCGGAACTGGATGCTGAATGTCGCCATGGCTCTGCGTCAAAAGCCTGGGTGTGAGGTGCAGCCATTGATGTGGTACCAGGGAGAGTTCTAGAAACGTGGTGTACCATGGTTGGCGTGCCCACGTCGGAGCAACCAGGATGAGAGTCATTGAGTGTTGCTTCAGCTTGCGTGCCACCAGCGGTATTAGAGGTGCTGGGGGAAAAGCGTACGCAAATATGCCTGACCAGTTCATCCATATCGCATTGCCCTGCGACTGTGGATGTGGGAACCTTGCGGCAAAGCTTTGGCATTCGGCGTTTTCCTTTGTGGCGAACAGGTCTATCTCTGGATGACCCCACTGCTGGAAGTACGGCTGGAGTACTGATGGATGTATCTCCCACTCGAACATCTGGTGGCTGTACCTGCTGAGCAGGTCCGCCATCTGATTGTCCTTGCCCGGGAGGTGTTCCGCCATGAGGAAGATGTTCCTTTGAATGGCCCACTTTCACATGCTCTGAGCCAGATGAGACAACTGTGGAGAGTGTGTACCTCCCTACTTCTGTATGTAGTACATGGCCGTCATGTTGTCCGTCCGGATCAACACAACCTTGTTGCACAGATGTACTTTGAATGCTTTCATCGCCATGAAGATAGCCATCAGTTCCAGAAGGTTGATGTGCATCTTCTTTTGCTGTGCTGTCCATAGTCCCTGCACTGTGTAGTGGAGTACATGAGCTCCCCATCCCTGGAGAGATGCGTCCGTTGTCAGAATAATCTGTGGCACAGGCTCGTGGAACGGTCGACCCCTGTAAAGGTTTTGTGGATTCCACCAATGCAGAGAGTTGTATGCACGACCGGTCACCAACACTTGGTCTTTCAATTGTCCGTGAGCCTGATTCCACTGACGTGCTAAGCACTCCTGAAGCGGACGCATGTGTAGTCTTGCGTGCGGAACTATGAAGATGCAGGAGGCCATCATGCCTATCAACTGCATGAACACTCGTGCTGGAAGCGAGCGTTGTGGTTTGAATTGTTGTATCAGCAATTGCATGCTGTTGATCCTCACTAAATTTGGCTGCGCTTTGGCTGCCAGAGTATCTATTGTCGCGCCCGGATACTGCCGTACGTGGGCGGGCTGAAGGTGGGACTTTGGATAATTCAGTGAGAACCCCAGATCGTGAAGAAGGTGAATGGTGTGGGACATGTGGTTGGCACACTGCTGGGCCGACTTCGCCTGGATAAGCCAGTCGTCCAGATAAGGGTAGACGTGAACGTTCTGTCTCCGTAGGTGTGCAGCCACTGTCGCCAGGCACTTGGTAAACACCCTGGGCGCAGTAGTGACTCCGAAAGGGAGGACCTTGAACTGATAATGCTGATTCTGAATGGTGAACCTGAGGTATTTTCTGTGTGACGGGTGTAGCGGTATATGGAAATATGCATCCTTCAGATCTAATGTTGCGAGGAAATATCCCTGACTGAGTAACGGCAGAACGTGCTGTAATGTGAGCATGTGAAAGTGTTCTGATAGAAAGTACTGGTTTAGGGGTCTGAGGTCCAGTATGGGTCTGAGGGACCCGTCCTTTTTTGGGATCAAGAAGTACACCGAGTACACCCCTGTACCTCTTTCTTCCACAGGCACGAGCTCTATGGCTCCTTTTTGCAGCATGACGACTACCTCCTGCTGCAATAATTGCAAATGCTCTGTGGACATAGGACGGTGTCTTGGGGGTATGTTGGGTGGAGTGGATGTTAACTCCAGACAATAACCGTACTCGATAAGTTGCCTCACCCACCTGTCTGTGGTGATGGATTTCCAGACCGGCAGGAACTGTTGCAGTCTCCCCCCGACCGGAGTCGAATGGTCAGGGGGCAGTGACAAGACATCACTGTTTGTTAGTGGCGGAGGATCGGGAGCTGTTGTTACCACGACCTCTGCCCTTGGTGCTGTTTCCACGATAGCCACCCCTACTCTGTTTGGTGTAGGTGGTCTGCGTGCCTCCTTTACTGTATTGTGTCTGCTGGGACAGCTGGCCTCTGGAAGTTCCTCTATTGTTGGAGCGATGAAAGGAACAACCCCTGAACTGCTGCGACTGTAGAGCCCCCATAGACTTTGCAGTCTCAGTGTCCTTTTTGATTTTTTCCAAGGTGGTGTCCACCTCCGGGCCAAATAAGTGATCAGGGTTAACAGGCTGATTCAGTATGGTGGTTTGTATCTCTGGCTTGAATCCGGAGATTCTCAGCCAGGCATGTCGTCGTAACATCACACTTGTATTAATTGCTCTGGCCGCGGTGTCTGCCGCTTCCAGAGCACACTTGATAGATGCATTTGATATAACTTTGCCTTCTTGTATTAGCATCTCTGCCGCCTCCTTATACTCATCTGGCAAGTGTTGTAACAGGGTTTCAAGTGTATCATAATGAGCCCTGTCATATCTGTCTAAGAGTGCCTGTGTGTTGGAGATGCGCCAGATATTGGCCGCTTGAGCTGCCACCCTTTACCCTGATGCTTCTAGCACTTTAGATTCCTTGTCAGGGGTAGGAGCATCACCCGTTGTTTGCGAGTTCGCCCTCTTCCGGGCATTGGAAACAACCAGAGAGTCCAACGGCAACTGCCCCTTGATATACGTAGGGTCACCAGGTGCCGGTTTGTATTTCTTCTCAATTCTGGGGTTTATCGCCCTTGCCCTTGTGGTCTCCTTACAAATGTCCCCAGCATGTTTTAGGACACCCTTTAGCATTGGCAGAGTCTTGACAGTTCTCTCTGAGGTTGAGAAGGTGTCAAACAAAAAATCATCCTCCACAGGGTCAGCATGGAGCTGGACATCATGATTTTTTGCTACCCTTTCAATAAGTGCATTAAACGCAGCCGTGTCTTCAGTAGGCGAGGTTTTAACAGCATAGACCTGACTGTCTGGGGCAGTTTGTGGATCTCCTGGGTCAGCAGCGTCTGTCCAGGGTTCAGCGTGATCTTCAGGATCAGTGTCTAGAGGATAGCTGTACTTGTCCATGTGGTGTTATGGGTTCATAGAGAAGAGGTGACGTAGCAGAATCCCTCTTTTTCTTCAATGGAATTCTATATGATTCCATAGGCTGTTCAGGGGTGGTCTTTCGTTTGAAAATAGAAAGTCTACCCGTCTCGGCGTCGATGAATTGCCTCGACTGATCTTCAGGTGGAGGCTGTCGATGCTTGGTGGCCCCCTCCTCAGTTGTAGGTTTCGGCCCCACGGACACCTTCTTGGTCGCTTCGACGGCCGTCCTCGGGGCGAAGGCCTTAGGCACCACTTTCGGCGGCAGTGTGAACTGGATGGGTGCCGACGGTTTTGGAGGTTTACTGACCGACTTCGGGGGCGGAGTAGCCTTTGGTCCGACAGTAGTAGCCTTGTCTTTAATACGTTTCAGCGAGTCTGACACCTGCTTCGAAAAGGAGGCAGATGGCTGTGTTGACTCGATGGGTTCCTTCGAGCCACCACCGGGTGTGGACTCGAGGCCTGTACTGCTGAGAGCTTTGTCGGGTCGATGCTCAGGATCGAGAACCTTCTGAGTTCTGAGTCCTTTGTCTGTGTCGACGGCCTTTGGTGCCGACTTCTTCGTGTCGACGTCCTTGACCAGTTTCTTTGGTGCCCTGGTCTTCGGTTCGACACCCTTCAGCGACCTCACCGGGTCGATAACACTCTTCTGCTTTGTCGGTGCCGATGGTTCAGAGGTCTTCGAACCGACCAAAGCGATACGCACTTTTGGTTTCGATTTAGCGTCCAGCGCTTTCGGTTGTGTAGACACCGATGCTTTCGGTTTCGATTTCGATCGGTCAACCGATGGCTCGTAAGAAATGTCCGTAGCCGGGTCGTGAGGCGGGCTGTAGAACCAAGAGTACGATCTTGGGTAAGGGCATGTGGCGATCCCTCGACCTGAGCCTTATCGAGTGTTTTAGTTACGGCCCCGTACCAACGGTTGGGCCTAGCTCCTCGCTCGAGCTATTTTCCATGGCCGCGTAGGCCTCATCGGCGTCTCCTACCTCGTCGACGATGTCTTCAGTATCGACCATTTCTACATCTGGATCCGGAGACAGGCACTTGTTGCACACCGGGTGGACGTCGATGTGAGGATACTTGGAGTTGCAAATGGGGCATCTCTTGAACGGGCTCCGTTCCATGATGGGTCGTAGATAAGGCCTCTGGCGTCGACCGGGCAGTAGTGTCGACAAGCCATGCGGCTCCTCTAGATGTCCGGCTCGGGACAGAGCAGGAACAAGTACTGGTACCGATCGTGAGACAATACCGACGATAACTAAAGGCCTTTTGGCCAAAGAGAAAGTTTATTATCGATTCCGAACTGGAGTTAACAAATAGACATCCGAACCCAATGGCGGAAAAAAACAATCTGAGGATGGAGTTGATGCCCATGCGCACTGTAGTCCAGGGGAGGAGCCACCTATCTTGTGATACTTCGAAGACTCTTCCAGGACAACAATGTGCAATCATCCGGACCCAACACTAGGCGGCGATCTATGCACAGATATGAATTCAGCAGCCCACATGCCTCAAACTTATAATTGTATGCAAACATATAATACATGTAACTGCACAATGTGTGAACTGTCAATTTTCAAAAGGGTTTAGATCTGTTTTCATTATTTCCTTGGGGAGTCAGGGTTGTCATGTTCTGAGGTTGCGCATACCATCTGGTACCTTAAAATTTTAGAGGTTCAGATGGTGCACTGTGAGCTAGCAAGGACTAAAGCCAACATATCCTGATGGTGTGCATGGACCCAGTCTGCACATTTTTGCCTTTTATGATGATCAAAACACACAGTGTGACTGACAAATTATGAACCATACAACAGAAGGACAACTGAGAATGTGACAGACTGAGATCTAAATCGAGTAAAGAGTAAGCAACACAAATGAGCATGTGTGAGTATGAGAGTGATTGAAAGTTAATTAAAGTGAAGGAGAGTATAAGGGAGAAGCAGTGTATAAGACAGAGTGAGTGAATGGTGAGACAGAACAAGTAAAGTGTGACAGTGAGAGGGACTGCATACATCTAAGGGAGTAAATGGGTAAAATCATGAGTGAGTGAAAATGAGACTGTGAATAAGGAGTGCGTGGGTGAGCGTTATAGTCAGACTTGGAGATTACGAAAAGGAGAGTTTGAGGATGGATGATAGATATACCAAATTTTTGGGAGAATAAGTGGGAAAGTGAGTGAGATGCAGAGTGAGAGGAAATAATGGCCCCTTCAATGTAATGTTCTTTATAAGATAATCAACTAAAATGAATGCCTATTTGTCTGTTATTCTGTGTGGAAGTTAGAGTGCCATGGTGTATGTATCTGCAGAAAAATGGCATACTTGTATCCCCGCCCTCACCCTCCAAAGACACATTCAGTTGGTTACATCTCACTAAACCTTTAGTTGCAAACTACCTGTTAGCTGTTCTTTGCAAAAAGCAACAAGTAACACCAATAATAACTTATCCAATAAGAGTTGTGTGCATTCAAGTCTGGATGGTGAAGACTTCTTATTCAGCAACTGATTCTACAAGGCTTATAAGGACTTCAGCAGCCTGCTTTGTATCTGGGTGATTTGTCACTCCTTTATTTTCTATATTTGTCATTATGCCAGATTGTGAGGAGCTGATAGGAATATGAGAGTGCTTGAAGTGGGCATCATAAGGATTGGCACATACAGAATGAAATGGCACTGACTTTCACCTTTGGTGTGAGGCGTTTCCACATATGAGCAACTTGTGCAATTTATGTGCATTGTGGAGGGAAGAACTTAGGCACAATTACAGTTATTGAAGTTTCTTTATCTTTTGAAATACAATTTGAAAAAACCTTTGCAAAGTGTATGCATTTCTTTCTCCACACATCCTTTCTAGATGTAAACATCTATCAAAGGCAAAAGTGGAAATGGTCTGAGGAGGGTTGTCCACAAATTGAAAAATCCCATGAACATGCCAGCAAAGTGATTTACCTTCGGAACATGGCATGAGACCCATCTACAATAATACCCATTTTGATTTCCTGGAATTTGTCAAAAGATTTAGTCCATTTTACAGCAGAAAGCAATAAGATTTTCCTAAAGAACCTAAAGGTACCTACCCTGGTTTAGCTTCGAGTTATCAAAGCACATGTCACGAAGGAGCCTAGTCTCTTTTCTAAATATTTTTTTGGCTGGGGTTTGGATCTGCGGATTCACCACAAAACCAGGATAAAATGCCATGTTTCAGCATCATTTAGCTTTATTCGATTTTTAGGTATAAAATCATAAAAGCACATTGCAATATATATACACCATTACATTTCGTTTCATATCACAGTAAGTAACATTTTAGCATAAAAACATTAAAAGAGATCAGGTACCAAATAGATAGACTGGATATTAATACCCCTCACCCCGGAGCCACTTCAGCCCAGCCAAAGGTTACTCTCTTCATTAATCTTGTATGGGGGTGGAGTGATTCTCTGGGATAAAAGTCAGATAGTCCCCAGGTGTGTATAGGTCCATCTCCTATCTGCGGTTTCCAGGTCTGGAGATATGGGACAACATTGCTATTTCTAAACTTTATCAACACCAGATCGCCAGATCTCTCTTTTCGAAGCGGTCCTAGCCATCCCACCCTTCTAACACATTGTATTCTACCGTCGATGTCGGGGGGCAGGGGTCTATTCTTTGTTAACCAAAACAGTGCCTTATTTCTTAGCTCCTGCTGACTTTCACTTTTTCCATTTGTAAGTTCAGGCACTCCAGTAAGGACGCACACAAATGGGGCAGCCTCCAGTGGTAAATGGATGTGATTTGATTTTCGGGGCATATTCCCTAGTTTGGAAGTGTCCCTTTAGGTGGTATAGTTACTTTGTTCAGCCCAATTTCAAGGGGAGATCTATGAGTTGTTATTAGTTTGGCGGGCACTTTCTGGGTGGGTGGTGTTAACATACCTTCGACTGCCTGTCGGGGTTGATTAATATTACTTTGGGGAGTTGTTAAAGGCACTACAATGTTGCATAAGGGCTGTAAATGATTGGGGCCTGCCATATTTTTTAGGAGTAGCGAGTTTGTCTTGGTCATTTCCTCTATTGCCACAATCCTATCCCCAAGATTGTTCATTCTTTCTATCAGGGGGTGTATCACAGAGTTGATCATAGTTTGTAGCTGGGCCAACAGGGTTGGTGAAGTTGGGGGTGCGGGGACTAACAGTTTCACGGGATCCTTGCATGTGTCCGGTGTAAGAGTGATAGGCAGTGGAGGGCTCAAAGACACTTTTTGGTGCTTTACTTGGCTGCCTGTGTGTTTATCCACGGGTCGTTTTCTTTTACCAGAAAGATCCGAGAGGGACGTTATAGGGTTCGTGTTACCTGCAGCAGGTGGACAGAGGGAAGTACCCAGGAGATTTCCATGTGGTGGGGATAATGTACTGGACTGGGGGCTTGTGATGTCTGTAGGGCAAATGGATGCATTAATTTGCTCAGATGCCGACTTGACAGCAACATACGTGGATTTGCATAGGCTATTAAGTTCCTCCAGGAATGATAGGTTTTGTAGTGCGGCGACTGACTGTGGGGGGGTGAAATCACTGTTGGAACAGTCAGTAGACAGTCGTTTTCCTTCTGTTCTTACAGGTTGTTGGGCAGTAGGTGGTGTTGTCTTGATTAAGTAGTGGACCATCGTCCCCTTAGCCATGTCTCTTGTCAGAGTAGAATTTTTTCGGCCCCCCTTAGATGCCATGATGTAAGTAGTAGCGGGCACCTACAGGGACAGGGAATGTCTCAAAAAAAAAAAAAACAAGTCCTTTTGCCTCTTGTCGTTGCATGGCCAGGGGGGGTGGCCCGTCCCGGCCTCTTCTGGCCTCTAATGGCCTTAGATGGTCCCGCCCTTGTCCCAGGCTTCTCCCGGCGCTGCCTGCGCGCGTCCCGCGGGGCGGGAGGCGTTCCTCGCTTATCAGGCGCCTCCGGGCGCGAAGGTGGCGTCAGGGACGCGACTCGGCCGCCGGGGCACCTGGGGGTTGTGGTTCAGACCCCCCAATGGCTGTAGGCCATGTGGGAGGCCGCCGTTCCCCTCACAGCGTCCCCCCGGACAGAATGTCAGCTGCCGTTGCCCTCACGGCGGGTAAGTATGCAGATGAGGTGGCCATGTTTCAGCATCATTTTAATGTGTTTTCCCTTGACTGAGATTTACAGAACTGATTTAGTGACAGCTATTATGGCAAATTTTACCTATGAGTGTATAATGCATTGTAGTTATTAACTTTTATCTATGGATGTGTATATGCCACCAGCCACTGAGCATAAATCACCTCCAGTGGCCAAACCCAGCTGTGTACTGAATTAGGCCTCCGATCAGGCCCTGTGCCAAAATACGCAATAAGCAGCTGTCTTCAGCCATTGCTCAGCGGGGTGAGAAACAAAAACTGACAGGAGTACCCAATCCTTTCTGGACAGCCACCCCTTGCTGTGCATCGTGTTGCCTGTAGAGCATAGCCATTGACCAGGCTGTGTTTTATTTGTTTATTTTGTTTTTTCAAGATTTGCGGATCCAGTTGTAAATAGAAAACCTTGCCACTTTAAGAACATTAATAGCTAACCTTTATCTACTGAACATCGCGGCTTGCAAATTAAGCCCACTAGATTATACTATTTCAATCTGAGGAACATGGTAAGCACTCAAAAGTTATAGGTAACTGTGTTTACTACTGAGGCACCTATAACAAGCTGGGATTTCCAATTGCATACTGTCACCCCAAAGAGATAGTCCCTTGGCTGGATACCTTTACTGAAACGGGACAATGTCGGATAATTCGGTTTAACTGTTTTACATTACACCAGGAAACTGTTGCACAACAGGTAATTTGAAATCTGTTTAAAGCATTTATTAAGAGGGTTTGAAAAGAAGCCTCCTACAGGATTTTGAAGCTTAGAGGAAGGACTAGGCATGGTTGCAATAAGGCCTTGAGGCCTTAAACAAGTCTCTGGCAAGTGAACTGATGAATAAGCAGGGACACCAGGACTTGTGTAGAATATACGACATTCAGCCATAATGTAATGGCACCAGAATCTACAATTGTGCTCACCTTAGGCTCAAAAAGCGGATTTCAAATTGAGATCTGGGGCTACGTCAAACCCCAAAATCCTAGGGGTTTCAACATGGGCATCACCAAGCATTTCTTGTGATTGAACCATAATGACATCCATGGAAGTCTGCAGTGAAGCCTTTTAGTGTCTCAACGTCAGCCCATTCCAGCAAGAACTTGTCACCAATAGTAGAAGCTTGTAAATTATGTCATCTAGTTACTGCTTCATTTTTATCGTTCTGAGATTTTCTTTCTAAATTTCACTTATTTTCACTTAACAACAAGTGGCTTAAAGGCATTTTACATCTTGCCACCAACTGGAGATGAGACTAGAGATACCAGAATTCAACAGTTGGTGCCCACACCCCTCTTTTAAGGTTGGCAACTATTTATTAGGCCTGGGCGGTAAATTCCGTTCCGCTCGCGGAATTTGGGTAATTTCGCATTACGCGGAGAATGCAGAATTGTCAAAATCCGCTGCTTCGCAGAATTTTTTGCTTGATCGCGCTTTCAAAATGCGGTTTCGCAAGATATTTCTTCCCGAGCATGCAAACATCGTTCGCGAACAGGAAAAATGCATCACAAACTGGCGGAACAAGCAATTTGTGTGTTTGCGGAACTTTTGTGTGCTCGCGGAGATTTTTTAACGTTTCGCAGAGCTGTGCGTAGTGCGACTATGCAAATTACGCTCACCCCTACGTATTTATACCATGAGATTATATGTCTGAATCCAACACCCTTAAAGCAAAAGTAGAAGGCTGTTACTCAAATTAATTTCATGAAAATACTTTACTGAGCCGTTGCAAAATAATACAACAGCATGAAAAGGCAAACCTATTCTATCCGGTACTGAGAATGGTGATTCTTACCAAAATGTTATGCTCTGACAGATCACTGATACAGCCCTGTTAGGGTTTTCATTTACTATATCATTATCAGTGCGATATTCTTGGGACAATTCTTTAACAGGGAGGCTTCCACATCTGATGCACCTGATAGGAACATTTATTTGATTTACTCTCAAGCCTGACATATCTCCAAAGTCAATTAATTTATGGTAAAACATTTTTTTATCGATGTTTATGATTCAAACTTTCATACTACAAAACAGAAATATTGTATAACTTGGGCAGTGAGCTTTCTCCATGTCTACTGACACTACAGCGGTTGTGTCTTGGCAAAGTGGACACTCAAGTTGATGTGGAAAGGTGCCTAAGAATGATGGCTATGTTTATGGTGGGGGATAATGCCAGTTTGGTATGGGTAGACTAATGAATTGGTCAAGAGACATTCTATTTTCCAGTATTTTACATTCCAGATAAAGCATTGATAGTGGATGGTACAAGGCAAGTTGGTATGGGTCTTGATGGGGTGTAGGGAATGGTTCAATTATTGTCTCTCTAGTGAATTGCTACAGAATGCCATTCAAATGCCTCAATATACAAAGACTTTAGCCTAAGCGCCAATGCAGAGGCATATTCTGCACAGAGCTCAATAGGAATCCCATTACTGCCTGAGCGGTTCCTGACTGTCCGATCTTTTGTAGCCGGATGAATCTCCTTGGCCTCTAATGGTACATTCATTTCCTCTATCTATGCATGGCTAACTGACATTACCTTTACAGCATGAACATATTGGGCTAAGCATTCACGAGCGCAAGCGGTCAGTTTTCTATTGAGTGCTTGGTAGTATATTGCCAAGGCATTATTTTTGTGCTTTTGGATGCCAACCACCAAGCACTCCAGCAACCTCAGTTAAGTCACCTGTTTGTGGTTTGCTTCATTATGTAATAGCCAAAGTCGAAAAGCAACAGGGTTTATTTCCCTCATTGTGCTGCCTTGCCACAAATTGTCTTTCATCCGACAGACTCAGTCAGTCGGTCACCTCTGTCTGGTGCTGATTGTTGTTAAGACATCTACCCCTAGAGTCGCATCTGCTACTTGCAACCTCAATTCCTCACATCTATTTCTATTTTGGTTATTTCTCCTGAAAGTGTTGACTTTATTGCATGTGTTATTGCAGTGCAAATGTCCCATATGTAAACGTGGATGTGTTTGCAAATAAATGAGTATGACATTAGGTGGTATGTGTATTAGGCAGAAGAGTGAAGGCTCTATCTTCTTTGCAATACGGAATGCTATTGATGTCTCCACCCCAGATTATTGGTGTATTAATTTGAGTGTGCACAGAAACTTAGACAGCAGTGTGTTTGAGATTCTGGAATTTTAGATTTGGAGAACATATATTATTTAAATTAATCCCAGGCAGCATTAAGAAAAGATGAGAAGTTTCAGGAAAACAGGCAGACACTGTCAGTTCTCTTCAAGGGAGATCAGTTACTGAGAGAAGTTGGAGCAGAGGTGGAGTACAGAACATAAGCCCAGAGAAAGTGCAGCTGATTTTCAGAGCCTTTCCTACTGCTATCATGATTATTCATGCGGAAAAGACATTCTGGGAATCATAATAGGTAACTAAACTAAGTCAACAGTTGTGTAATCTGTGAGAATAATGCAAGTACAAAGGCTGACAAGTTTGCCTCTCATCCTCCCAGGGTTATAAAACGAGACTGAATTTAATCTTATATAATTCAGTACAACTCATGATTATATACATCTCCGCTATTTAATTCATAAAATGCACATAAGAAACAGTCTGAACAAAACCCAAAAAGTTTCTATTTTCTAAATGAAATTTGTGAACTAAATGCTTGTCGACTCAATAACAGATACACAAGGTGCCACAAGAACTTCTGTAGTCTAGGCAAGCTAAACATATTGTTTGCTAAGCCACCACTATGTCATACATCATGCCTACTCACCTATGACACATTTGACCTCCACCATGTGGTCATGGGACCCACCCACTCAGCATTCCATACCCTTGAAGCCATATTCACATCTACAAATCTAAAATGAGTCATACCAAACACCTCATTATATGACGTAACCGCTGATGGAGCAAGATTTCATATGTAAAGAAACTTGCTCATATTCAATCCTCTCGAAATAACATGTAACTTATTAATCAGCATGTTTTGTATTTACTAATAATTGCATTACACAACATTTTAGTATCTAGGGGAAGCTTACCTATGTGCTTTTACTGACAGTAACCTGAGTGTCCTAATATGGCCGCCGAAAACGCGGGAATCTTTCTGCACATGCGTCTCCTACACCTACGTAGTGTGACGTATCAATGCTTTTGGTGGGAACTCTTTGAAGCTGCGCATTAGTGCCATAGATGGCCGCTTTATGCTTCACATATTAATGCACATACTCCTGCTCGAACTAAACTTTGTATGTTCTTGTTGGACTTGGCCCTTCTGGCAGGTTCACCCTTAAACTTTTTGCTTTGTGAATATGAACTGGAGGTAGTGATTTTTTGGTTTCTGCGCACTTTCACTGTGTCCCAGTGGAAAGTGTGTGCGCACTCTGAGTGCATGTGATGAGATAGGCCTGCCCTCCCATAGGAATGCATGGGGAATGTCTGTGTCCCTGGTAGTTCCTGATGCGTGAGGTGTGCATGCTCGAATTTGGTATGTGCGAAATCGTGAGAGTGAATGCTTCGCAATGATGTATGTGGCATGACTGTGTCTTGTGCGGAAATGCCACTTCTAGAAGTTGGCATATTAGTGTAAAATATGGCTGGTGTATGATTGACTGGAGCTGGCTGGTGAGCCTGGCTCCAGGAAGGCTGGATGGGTCTGCCCGGTGGTGAGTGGGAGATTAGCATGCTGATGGCTGGGGAGGAGTGTACCTGTGTCCTGAATGAGACTGGGTTTTCCCCAGACAATGCTGGCTCCGCCCACTGTGGTGCGACTGATTACCCTAGCCCTGCCAGTGAATGAAATGGGTGGTTGAGCCATCAAGAGTGCTCCAAAACCAGCTGCGACTGGTTTCTCCCCCACCCTGCACCCTTAGACAAAGGAATGTGGTGTATAAAAATGGGGCTGTGTCCCCACAGATGTTGTTCTCTTCCAGGATCCTGCCTGAGGGGGCTGCTGCTGCTGCTGGGCCAGAGGACCGCCACTTGGACTGTCTCCCTGCCTGGAGACCCTGTGAGCTGGCTCTGGGCCCAGCCTTGCCCCCCTGCCTGCCTAGAAGGACTTTTGCTGGGCTTGTTGGCCCCTAGCGCCTGGGAGCGCTTGATTTGGGCCTCTAGCGCTTGGGAGCGCTGTATTTAGTCCCCACAAGCGCCTGGGAGCGCTTTATTTGACTCATAGCGCTTGGGAGCGCTCTTTGCTATAATCTCAGCGCTCCCCCGCCCCGCATTTTGCGTGGGGAATAGCAGGTGCCCACCCTGCGTGTAGTGCGGGATTAATTGAGTGACCGAGCCGGTGTCCACCAGGCATTTGTCCCGCGCCCTTGCCGCTGTTTGATTTTTAATTTACCTCGAGGGAGCCCACCCCTTGGTAAATTCATCCCCCCTGCCGGCCTGCCTGAAAAGGGCCGCCGCGCTGCCCGCGGCGACCCGGAAGCTCTAGGGGCCAGAACCGGAAGTCCCGCCCCCGCAGGTCAGCCCGGAAGAAGAGGAAGTGGAAGCTGCCTGCCGGGGCTCCTATGTGGAGAGAGAGCCCCGGGGAGAGAGGAGCCGCCGCACCATCGCAGCCACACAGAGGAGCTGCAGCACCTTCCCGAAGAGAACCGGTGAGTGCAGCTCAGGGGGGAAAGGGGGGCCGTCGGGGCACATTGCCGGTGCCCGCGCCCCCACCCCTCCGGTGTGTAGAGCCGGTTGAGGCTCAGGGGGCGTATCTCTGTGTTCGAGCCCCCGAGTGGGGCTCCTACGTTGCTGACATTTCCTGGGACCAGTGTGAGTTAGAGTCCCCCGTGAGGGACTCCAACAGACTGCCGCATTTTGTGCTAAGAGCCCAGAGAGGCTCCAGAGACGGTCGCATTTTGTGTTTGAGCCTGAAAGGCTCAAGGGGGCATTTCGATTTACTAAGAGCCCACGAGGGGCTCAGGCGCCGCAAGTATCTTCAAGAGCCCAGAGAGGTTCTTGAGGGCCACGTTAATTTCTTAGAGCCCACGAGGGGCTCAGGCGCATTATTGTTGGTTGAGCCAGAGAGGCTCTTGGGTGACATTGTATTCGTTCTAGAGCCTGGGAGGCTCCAACGTTGTCCCCACCATTGTTTTCACCAGCTGCCAAGCACTTCGTGGGCAGCTGCCACGTTTAGGCCCCTGACACTGGGACACAGGGCGTCCTAGCCCTAGAGAGGCCAGTTGGCCTAGGGACTGCCACAGGTTGTGGCTAATGTGATTCTGGCGCATTTATGATTTATGTGCCAATGTGATTTTGCGCAATTGTGTTCTTTGATGCACCTCTGAATGTGTTTTTATGCGTCATGTGCCTTGTTCCTTACACCTCTGAATGTGTTGTTTATGCATCATATGTTTTCCCTCCTTACACCGCTGAATGTATGTTATGCATCATGTGTTATGTGCTTACACCCCTACTTGTATTGTGATACTTAGGTGGTTGTTTTCTTGCTAGTACAGGTGGTGCTAGTGAGGTCCTGGTTCCCTGCGTGACCTGTTCCTAAGGTGGTTAGGATTGCGTAGGTGGTACTTAACCTTTACCAGTGATTACTGGTTGTGTGCTTTATGTTCTATTTGATGCTAAAGTGAATATTATTCTATGTGCAAGTGCTAATTCTACCTAGTGCTAAGTTCTAAAAGTGCTGATTCCTGACAGTTGCCCTAGTGGCCCTGTCTTGTACATATCCCCTGTAAATTCTGCCCGTGCCTGTTGGCACATTGTAAAGTGTGTGTTTTATCTAATGTGTTTTGGTATAATACAAAGGCTATTTTTATATATAACCTTGTGTGGAGTTTCCTTTGTGGTGGGCCTTGGGTGTTGTTGCTGGGGTGCGTGCGCAAATACTTAACTCACATCGCCTCCAAGTTTAGCCTTGCTGCTCGCTCCACGTTACCTAGAGGGTGAGCAGGGGTTATCTTGGCGTGTAACTCCCTTGCCCTGACTTAGGAGTGGTGGTCTCTGACTGACTTTGGCGCAAGCCCTGGCCAGCCAGGGATCCCATTTCTAACAGTTCTGCTTAATTACTAATGCTATAGTTAAAGTAAAGTAATGGGGTTAGAGTATAAATAAGTGGTATACAGTGCATTCATTTATTTTTGTATTCTAACATTTTTTTTTCTTTGATTTTATTATTAGCTTTTATTTGGACCTGAAGGGTGTTGCAAACTTTATTTCGAAAAGGCTGCGTCTGCGCAGATGATCACAGAAAACCTTGAAGCCACTGACATTGAATTACAGCCAAAGTCCTGACTTACTCACAATGTTCCTGGGAACCTGACCGTGTGACCGCAGGAGAGGAAGAAATATGGACTGTATTTAATATATTGTATATGATTTGAAGCAAATATTGCTGGGTGGAATAAAAGCATGGGAAAGTAAATTATGGGCGGGAACTTGATCAACTATATCGAATAGAAATTATCTCATACTAGTATAGTGTGAGGAACTCTCCCTGTCTTTCTGACCAATCAAATTAAGGGAATACACATGTTTGCAACATTGGGGGGTGGTATACGTCCCTGGAAATGGTATAACTAAGGTAGGCTTAGTTAGTTAGATTCTCCGACTTGTCACAGATCTGTCACTGACCCAACGTATGCTGAAGGAGAATCGAGAGCAGAGTGCTAGTCGAGCACTCTGCCAGAAGAATCAGGAGTTTTCTGAGGGAGAAGAATCGATCTACCCAGTCGGGGGCCAAGAATAGCCATACAGGGGGGTGTGAAGCTGGCGTTGCACTTAGCGGAGATTGCCTGTCCTCTCCTGCACCTGTCCTGTCCTGTGGGCACCTGATTAGTCGGGAGCCTTTTTCTTGTCCCAGCCCGTGGACAGGGTTGGTCCTCGCACCATTCTAGGTAAATATAATCTGTGTGCTATGTCCTTGTACCGTTTTCCCTTTTTCACCCTTCCCAGGTACCAATGTCTAAAGGCATTTTCTTAAAGTCCAGCAAGATTTATGCTTCAATAGGTATTTTCTTACTGGCAAAATCCCTAATCTCATTGTTGTGGCACCTGACTCACAGAATATTGCATAGATAAAGTGTTTAAAACTTTCCAGAGTCTGTGGTTATTTATTGATAAAGTTGAAATGTCATACTACCTATTATTCTAACACCCTGATCCTAATTTACCTTTGTGGTTAGGATAAAAGTGACAAGGAATTGGTAAATTATGGTGTACAATTATAAGGTATAATCACTGATAGGCAGAAAGGAAAAAATCAGAGATTAAGTGTGTAAATTTGAGGGGCCCAGGTGAGTATCAGTAATAGAAAATACCATGAGCTGGTAATCCCACGCCATCACCACCACATTGTCTACTTCATTCTCAACTTACCTTCGCCAATCCAAGCACCTATAAATGTTATAACAACTACAGTTATTAGTATAATGAGGTAGCTTAAGTTAAACTCTTTATAAGAAAAACTGTTTCAATCCCCTTGGACCTGGAAATCTCAGTCAGTACAATATTTTCAAAAGTGGCTAACTGGACACATTGAGTTTGGCAGTCCCTCTCAAAACCCAGTTTTCAGCTAACAGTAGGAGGACAGGACAGTTCACCTCAGATATCAAACTTTAAAAAAACAGAAACATGATCCTTGAAAATGTTTGCAGGAAACACACATGCTTAAGGATAAAGTCAACATCTAACATAATACCAATGACTTATCATAGTGCCTATCTGAAACATTTCTGTAAATTTTACTTTCTCTCAAAGGCAAGCAATGATAGCCCACCACCAATTTCCCTGCCTAAATGGGATACTAGGAGTACACACAATGAACTGCACTCTTTCCATCTTTTAACAAGGAAAAAAGATATAGTCAAAAACATTCTCCTGAAATCCTGCCAAAAGAGTGTAAAAATATCACCAACTCCATCTATACCAAATAGGCAAATTACTAAGCAATCTAAAATATCCTATTTTGAACAAATACTTAGAAATACTGACACAGCCAACTACAGACTACTGTACAATGGGACCTTTGTAGATAAACTCATTGAAAAGGCAGCTTACTTCGAGATCTCAGACTTTATTAAACAAATCACACTTGAAATAGATCTAGTACGCATCTGGGATGACTTCAAGTATTCAAGTGACAACAATGTGATTGCTGCTCTACTCCTACATTGACCTAATTCCAGCATTTGAAACAACCGACCACCAACTGGTACCCAAAGACTAAATCAAAATGGAATGTAGGGATCTGAGTTAAACTGGATATTACCCTACATGAAAAATAGAGTCCAACCTGTAAACACATAGTTTCAACGAATCACCATACACCGGCCAAATGGATGTCCAGCAAGGCTCACCAAACAGCACTGCTTTTTATTGTTTACAAAACTCCACTGTTAACGAATTCAACCTCGCAGCCTACAACTTTGCAGCAGACACTTTGTTCACCTTAAAACTGAAACCAGACTCTGAATTAAAGACTCAACAAGGCTTGCCAAATGTCTTATGGTAGTGGAACAATATATGTATAAAATGATCTCAAACGTAACTCTTCAGGGAGCCCTCAAACGTCCTGTAACGGACTGAACCTACTTCGCTGTCCCTGCTACTGGGGAGCCCTCGCCTACACCTTGGGGGACATCGCGCTGGAAGCGCAGCACCATCCACGGCTGTTAGTCCCCCTCGCCGCCGCTTACTAACATCGAGTGGCCGCCGAGTGGGGGGACTACAGCCCCCAAAATTCCAGTGCTGCCCCGCCCACCAACCAGCACTTCCGTGCCCGGAGGCACAAAACACAGCTGCTCCCTCCGCGTCGCGGGATGTGCCTGGGACGACCCGGGCGAAGCCCGGGCAAAGGGCGGGCCCATTGGGGATAATGGGTATGCAGGGGCTGTGGGAGAACCCCGAGACAGCTCAGTTCCCATCCAAAGACGCCCTAAAAGAAAGGTACTGGGAAATGGTCGCCTACCAGAACCGGAATGATGTTGATCCCTCCTCTATGGAGGGTCGCTTTCTGGAAACAAAAGTTTCTCCTAGTTTAGAGCCTTATTGGGACAACATCACAAAGCCAGAGGATAGGAAGCTCTACTTCCAGCTCAGAGCAGGGTCACTACCTGTAAAATCATTAGCCAGTAGATGGGGTAAAGGTAATTCTAAAATATGCCCGGCTTGTAAAAGTGAAAGTGAGTCCATCGCCTATCTTCTTTTTGTTTGTAGGGCCTATTTAACCCCCGACGTGTTTGGCTAAAGGCGATGTGCAAATTGCTAGGAACAAGGGACAGTAAGGTGGCCTTAAGAATAATTTGCATTATCAGCTTGCCCGTTATCACAGTTGCGGTCGCCAAATACTTGGGGTGGGCATGGGCCATTAGAAGAAAACTTGTGGTGGGCTTGACCCCCTCGAAGTGATTGATTTGTCTTCCTTAATGTGTGTGTCTCTGTAGAAAAAATTTACAATGTTGAAACTGTGTTCTCGTGGGCATTAACTATAATTATTGTCTATTTTAACGGGTTTTTTAAACTGTAGTCAGTATGCTTTTTTATGGTTTTTAATTGTATCAACACACTTGATGAACTTTGTGACTTGTAAATATTTTAGTAACTAATACATCTGTTTATATGCTGTATGCTTTTATGAGTTTTACCTCGAATAAAGCAAACTTGACTGACTGACTGACTGCAACTCTTCAAATAGTCAAGTACTCACCTGAAGATCATGGAAAAATATCATCCCTCTATCCTCCTGAACCATAGAAATGGGTCATCCTCTAGCAACACAGAAGAAAGTGAAACCCTTGGTACAGTTACAGACGTCAACCTCTCACTTCTATCCTACATCAACAAATTGACAAGAGATCCATGAAAGATAATGAGAATGTTTTAAAAGATCTCCCCCTACCTAAGTCTATCACACATGACACAAACATCACTAGCTCTAGTGATGTCCCACTTGGACTTTGCAAATGGCCTCTACATTAAACTCCCAGAAAAATTGTCAAGCTGTAGAGCATTCAGAATGTGGTATCCAGAGAAGTCCTTAACCTAAAGAAATGGCAAATGCTAACCTCTATTCTCAAAGCACCACACTTGTTATCAGTGGGAATAACAATATACTTTCAAAGCGCTTTGTGCTGCACAATACGCAATATACAGGAATCAAACCAGACTTCCTACAAAGCAAACTTTGGAAATACAAGCAAAGGCAAAACCTTAAATCAAGAAAGTCCCAAAGATTACCATTCAATCCTTTAAAAAAAATAATGGTGGAAGCTCACACTCCGTACAAACATGCAAGTTTCTGCACATACTCCTAAAGAGATTAATGCTCATCATCAACCATTAAAAAAAGAGACGCCAAGACCTGCCTTTTACCAAAACATGTATCCAATTAACTCTCACTCCATAACCCTATTGCTTTGTATATGCAGCTTGATCCCATATATTCACATTCTTTTGCCTACAACTATATCCATAAGACATGCATACATGCTGCTGCATCAAATATGGAGCATACTTCTCCAGGGCTTCCAGCACGACATCAAAACTGAACATTAACAAATATCACTTCAACACCTTTTCTCCAATTCATGCACTACAGAAGAAGTAACTACTCATCTGATCATAAGTAAAGCAATTTTGGGCTGCAACACAAGGGAGGTAAGTGTTTTATAAGTGTTACGGTACAATTTCCCTTCTTTCTAGAAGATGCATGTTTGTTATTATGCTCCTTATACCTGTTTGACTTCAGCCTGTAGGTGGCGCAGTTGTACACATTGCTCCAAGTGCTTCCGATGCTGTTCCCCAGCTAAATCAAGCTCCTGCTGCTTCTCATGGAGAAACTCAAGTAAGTCCTGAACTCTCGATGCCATGTCCACATCCCTGTCACAGAGAAGTTCCACCCCTGAAAGCAAGCATGAGTAGGTTCAAAATTGTAAATATCAAGGCATTTCCAACCTATGTGCACAGACAAATATTTTCTGAGGACAATAAGGGAAGCTGCTCAACTAATCCATGTAAAGTTATTATGAAAGTGTATTACTAGTTAGATCAATTCATTTAAACAAATCCTTATTTGATTATCAATTAATAGTCCTAAAAGTACAAGTTAAAAACAGACGATATAGCACTCATCACAAAACAGGAAAGCTATAAATAAATATACATTAGTTAAAACATTGTATAAATATATGATCTTAAAACCGAAATAAAAAAAAGTCCTACTTTCAGTACATATATTTAGATCTTTACATATAAATAGAAGAATTCAAGTGTAAAGCACTTTTTCTGCACGACAACAGCAGCTATAACAGTTGGCTCAGTCAACACAACATCTGTAACTGTAGAAAGGCAGGCCTGAACTGATAAAAAAAACCTTGATCTTGGGATGGGAGCAAATAGCTCAAATAGCTCAAATAGCTCTTGCGCGGGTAGTGGTACGTAAGGCAGAATAATACCAAACAATCCAAACTCTTGCAGTGTGGTGACATTACATGGACAGGTTAAAATAGAATTACACTCATATTGTCCGGGGGGGGGGGGGGGGGGGGATGCGTGACATGATCTACTTCATAAGATAAGACTCCAGTCCACAATTGGATTTTATTATCTTGCAAGTTCTCATATTCGGTTTCTCCAGGGCCCTGGTTTCCCTCATTTCCATAACTAAAAAACTCATCTTTCATTCTTTTCCCGTCAGCTTTAACAATGGACTGAGAGTATAGTACAATTCAGGATGTTCCAGTTTAATTGCTAAATCTCTCATATAAGCCAGCCATGGTAACTTATGCCCCAGATCACAGTCAAGACAATCCTGGATTACTTCCCTATTAAAACCTGTATGGTCCCCACACCAAACAGAGATCCATAAAAGAAGTGGGGCTAGTTTTACAAAATCTTCTACAAACCCCAAACGTCATGAATAAGAGTACTTGGGCTGGTGTGCCCACCCTAAGCAATTTTCACCCAAACCGGTTCTCTTTCCTCTGTATTTGTGTACAATTCAGATAGCCCCAGATAGCTACGCCGTAGGTAAGTACAGGCAGGCATTTCATCCTGTAAATTTGAAGCAGAGTAACTATGGGTTTGTTTCCAATTGTCGCAGGAAATTTAAAAAGGGAACCACAAGCTTGGTTAAACCATTAGCCTCTATCAGACATACAAGGGCTCCAATTACAATTTTTATCAAAACTAACACTCAAATATGGAAAAGGACTAACTCGCGAAATTACTCTGCCCTTAATATTTAGAGGCCTAACTTTAGAGATTACCTTCCCACAAATCATTAAATGGGTTTTAGAGATATTGGTGTCCCGGTTAATATCATTCATAAAAATTACAAACAAATCCACCAATCGCCTAAGACCATTAGCTGTGCGGGATAACAAAACAGTGTCATCTGCATATAGCAGAGAAGGGGCAAAAGCAAACTTAACCCTGTGCATATCCTTTCCATTGGAAGTCAAAAAACTGATTCAATCCAATAATGTACAATAAAAATAAAAGAGGTACCAGTACGCACCCTTGCCTAACACCTCTCAGGAAACTGAGGGGATCCGTACACTCCCCGTCCTGGCCAAACCTGACAGTAGCGGCTATGTTGGAGTGCATGGCGCCTAAAAAATCCAACAAGGCTTTAGGCAATCCCATATCCACTAATAAAGACCACATCTTAGATCTATGAATTCGGTCAAAGGCGTTACTTAGGTCAATGAAAGCTAGATAATAATAATAATAATAATAATAATAAAACCATTTATAAACCGCCTGGTTACACAAAAGCAGTGTGTCCCCGCGCTAAATACTGCAAAATTGCTCAAAGGAAAGAACAGGGGTGAGCCAAAAGGGAGCGGAGGAAGGAACAGGGGTTATACACGGGGAAAGAGAAGAGTTTTAAGTTTTCCCCGGAACCTATTTTCAGAGGGTTCCATCCGGAGCTCGAGCGGGAGTTCGTTCCAACACTTGGCAGCCAGGTATCTGAACGAACATCCTCCCATCCTAGCTCTGGTGATTTTGGGGAGTTTAAACATCATCGTTCCGGAAGATCTCAGGTTCCTAATGGGGCGGTGTATCGTGAGAAGGCTTTGTAAATAGCCTGGACCAATGCCATGGGCGATTCGATGAGCAAAGCAAAGGGACTTACATTTAATTTGCTCCTTAATAGGGAGCCAGTGAAGTTTAGACAGAGCGGATTTCCCTGATGCTCTGCGGGGGAGTTTGAGCACAAGGCGCGCTGCGGCATTCTGAGCACACTGGAGTTGGTGTAGTCCTTTTTTGCTCAGACCCAAAAGCAGAGCATTCCCGTAATCAAGGTGGGGGGTTACTAAAGCGTGGCCAATGGTCTTTCTGGAATCGATGGGAAGGAGATCTAAGGCCTTACAGAGAACTTTCAGTATGCTAAAGCACCTGGCTGTTACTGACATGAGACTTATAGGAGAGGTCTGAGTCGAGTATTATGCCCAGATTACGCACCGAAACCACAGGACAAGGAGGACTGCCTAGTTCCGCAGGCCACCACATGTGTGACCATGCTGAAGGTGATTTCCCTACCACCACCAGCTCGGTTTTATCGCCATTAAGGCGTAGGCAGTTGCTATTCATCCAAGCTGCCACTGATGAAAGACAGTTGGAGAAATTGGTGGCATCTTCTCTGTGGTCGGGCGTGAGCTTGAACATCAATTGGGTGTCATCAGTGTAGCTGACAATGCCCACCCCAAATGTCTGAACTATGCGAGCCAGGGGTTCCATATAGATATTGAACAGAGTAGGGCTCAGACTCGAGCCCTGAGGAACCCCATGGCTTGCTTTTCTGAGAGAGGATTTAAAGGGGGGGCAGTGCATCTGAAAGCTCCTGTTGACCAAGAAGGTCTCTATCCAGGCAAGAGCCCGTCCCTCCACTCCCATGTCAGACAGCCGAGACAGCAGCGTTGAGTGCAGCAAGGTGTCAAAGGCTGCACTTAAGTCTAATAGAACCAACGCTGCTGTCTCTCCTTCGTCCACTATGCGTCTTAGGCCCTCGGTGGAAAAGAGTAGGCTGACTCTGTGGAGTAACCAGCTCTGAAACCCGATTGTGTGGGGTGCAGGAGAGATTGTTCCTCCAAATAACTCATGAGCTGCTTATTCACCACCTTTTCCACAATCTTTGCACAGAAGGGGAGGAGGGAAATAGGACGAAGGTTTTGAAATTGGGAGATGTGGATGTTGGGCTTCTTTTTAAGGGGGATTACCTGGGCAGTTTTCCTGGGCAGTTTTAGATGGATAGTGCTATTCTTTGTCAGCATGTATTTTCCAATCAGCAGCTCTAGATTGAGGCATAGTTCCATTGTTTCCTTGCCCTTCCTAAAACCTTATTGAACAGGAGTAAGAATATTTTTAATTTGGGCCCATCCCTCAATTCACCCCAAAAGAACACTTCCAGCCACCTTTATGATTAGATTTAACAAGGAGATAGGCCTATAGCAAGCTAGGGTTCTGACAGTCCAGTTTTTGAAAGACCGGTACAATTATAGCAGACTTCCACTCCTTAGGAATACCTCTAGCTGCAGTGGCATTAAGAATGTTAGTCAATAGTGGGACCCATAATAAGATGTTGGATTTATATAGGTCCATAGGGATCCCATCAGGGCCCAGAACCTAATGGCAGGAGAGATCTTGATAGATTTCCATACCTCCTCCAACTCAAATATTGCGGCTAGAGGGAACACAAGTAAATCCTCACCCTTTGCAATAGGCCCACTTGAGTCTTCTGAATAAATATCAGAAAAATGATTTAACCACTGTTCTGGTGTGATATTAATACCCATGTCGTCAGTGGCATCAAGCAGTGAGTTCTTACCATTAACTATCTCCCAAAAGCTCCAGGAGTCGCCCTTGGCACAGGTATTCATTAATTTGTCACATGTTTTTCACTTTAGGATTTGCTTCCTAAACTTTATGGCTAGCTTATAGTTTGCTCTGGCCTGAATGACATCTGCATTAAGTTTTGGCCTTGCATTAAGAGTCTCACTAAGACACTTATTTGCTTGTCTGCAATCGTGGTCGAACCACCCAATTTTTCTCTGCCTTCCTGGGGCAGAAAGACTCTTCACGATCCGATTAGGTGTTTTATTAAGGGACTCAAAGGCCTCCAAACCCTCCTCGGGAGAAGGGTCGTTCATAAGCAGTGGGTCCAAAAGCAGGTCCAAGCCGGCAATAACTAGAGACTTAAATAGCTCAGGATCAGTATATTACGCCATCTGATTCTTATCTTTGGTGCTCAGACCAGTCACACCTGGGTTTCTTGCTCTTACTTCTCCCCTGAGGTATTAATATTTGAAAAACTATATGGTTATAATCACTGTAGCAGTTGTGTAGGACGTGTCATGATTGAATAATCTCTTCCATTTACCTTGAGAAAAATATAAACTCAATAGTTGACCCCTTTCCCCACCTTATAAAGGTGGGTTTATGGCTTAAGCCTTGCTCTGCTAAAGAACCTAAATCTATTAAATCTGTCTGTCCGATGACTCTTATCAGCCGGCATCCTCTTTCATCTACTCCATATGAGTAGTTGGAATACACTTCCCCTCCCAAAAGGATTCTCGTCGAGGCAGATTTGACCGATCTTAGCATTAAAATCGCCTCCAAGTATAATGTTAAAATACTGCAACCAATGATGAGCTCCGGTCTCTAGGCTAGTCAATACCTTAAATAATGCTGAAATTTGACAGCCCATATTGACCACAGAGTTATAAAAATTAATCAGAAAAAAATTCAATTTTGTGTAACCACAACCCATGGAACCGGAATACCCTTATGCTTAACAAAGAGAGCTATCATTTTAAACAGATTTGTGTCACAAACCAAAATAGTTAATCCTCTTTGGGCTCTCCGTCAAATGCCACCTATTGTGGGAACATTGAAGCACTCTAACACATCCACAAACAAAAGGTTCACATGCCCAAGATTCCTGAAGAAGTCCACCACGTTGTACACAACCTTCAGCTGTGCTTGGTGTGGGGTTAGGGAAAAGGGCCTGACCCTGGCGGGAGTCAGCCATTTTCTTTTTAATCTTGGGTACCCCGGTGCCCACCTATGGCACCCACATCTTTTTTTTTTCTAAGTTGGGTGCCGCAGGTGGAGCACGAAGGTCTCTGTAAACCCAGTCTGCTACCCCACCAGCAACCATCTTGGGTGCGGCGTGGGCCAACTGTTACTTTGCTCTTGCCTGGATGGGAGTGGCATTTTTCCGTTCTCCCGGAGGGTGAGAGCAAAGTTGTGCTCCCTGCCCGGGTGAGTGTGGGCAAGGAATAAAGTTTACAATACCTGCCACACTCTCCCGGGCAGGGAAAAACAGCAGTGTTCCAGGGCATGGGGTCCCGAGACACTGCTTTTATCACACTTCTTTTATCACACCCGCCATTTGTTGGAGTCGTGAAGGATGCGCGTTTCAGCCAGCCCACTCCACTTACGCTTACATGGAAGGAACAACAACGCTACATGTCCCAGGTCTTCCCTGTAGTGATCTGCTGATCACAGGTCTTGTTCTCAGCATGCCACAGCCACTCCCTCACAGCTGGTTTACACCCACACCATACTCATGCAGCACAGGCGTCACAGGACATGTGACCGGGCCAATAAAAAGGGCCAGGCGTACGTGCTGGAGGCCATTTCCATTCTTTCCCATGACTTGAAATACACAGAGTTGGTGGTAGCCAAGGCGCTTTGCCCGACATGGGCCTCCAGCCACGTGGCGATGACTTGAGTTCCACTGAGTTAGTGCCACGAGAGCTGAGCGGGTGTGCAGCCTGCGATCGTGCGTAGGCCTCGATACACCATACTGGCAATCAAAACCCTATTTGAATTGTGAGCTCGGCTGGACCGCGTGTACGCCATACAAGGTTGACTCCTCGGCGTGGTGCATTGATATGTTCTCGGCTATTGCGATATCAAGACCCAGAATCAAATATGCGACCTTCTGGCTGCCAAGGACGCAGGCCCCGGCCTTGGAGCTTGCTTCAACACGTGGTGGGTCCTCTTGGACACATGCCGGTGGCAGAAGGTGAGCAGAGAGGCTTGTTTGCGCAGCGGTGGGAGTGGATGCAGCCTAGGTGCGCAGGGGCGGGCTGACACCTCTCGGCGGTGGAGTGGATGTGTGCAGCAGCCTGGGTGCGCAGGGGAGGGCAGACACCTCTGGGAGGCGGGAGTGGATGGGGTGCAGCAGCCTGGGTGCACAGGGGCGGACAGCGATGAAGGCATGTGCAAGTTGTATGTACTCTGCCATTACTGATTCTATACTATGTTTCAGATGAGTGAGCCTGAGGGCTGCAGTATGTCCTGGTTCGTGGTTGGCCGCAGTGTGAGCACTCACTGGTTAGAGGCGCAGACCCGAGAGCAGAGGACGGCCCGGGACCAGGGTTCGATTCCCGGCAGGCAGGTTTTCTGGACCAGGGTCAGCGGACTCGATAATTCTCTCGCCTCGGTGCCCACTCTGATCAGCGATCACACTCGGCAACTCTGGGCATTAGCTTGCCTCATCTTCACTAACGGCCCCACCAGACCGCCGGGGATGCCTGGTCTCACCCTGGAGATACCCATTAAGGGACCATCTCTCAGGGAAGCCAGGAAGGGTTTCGCAGCGGTCGAAGCGCCTTGGGACCCTACGGGTAAGTAGTGCGCTATATAAATGCCTATACATTACATCTCTACCTTTCTCTCACTCACTCTCTTTCTCTCACTCTCTCACACTCTTTCTCTCTCTCTTCTCTCTCTCACTCTCTCTCTCACACTTTTTCTCTCGCTCTTCCGCTCTCTCTCACTTTCTCTCTCTCTCACTCTCTCTCTCTCTCTCTCTCTTTCCTCTCTTTCACTCTTTCGCTTTCTCCCTCTCTCTCTCTCTCTCTCCCTTGATGGGTGCGTGATGCACAATCTTATCTTGCAGGCTGTGATTCACAGATTGTCGAGGGATGACACGCCATGGCTGTACCTACTTTTATTTTGTTGTTTTGTTTAAATACATTTTTTATATGTAAATTCATAGATGACTGTGATTCTCATTTGCCCAACCTCACATGCATCTTGATTGTTATAATGGTGCGACATCAGCCGATTGGTTACGTTCTAGATTTCGGAAGGTTGTTGTCACATTTGTTTTTCGGGGTCGGGGGATGGCAGGCAAGGGAGTGGTGTAGGGGTACTCTTGGGTGTCCGAGATGCATGATAGTTGGCTCCATGGCATCTGTTGTCGATCAGGTGTGGCTGTGGGCTGGGCTCCCATTGATGTTGCAGGTTGTAGTCCGACATTACACCAGGTCAGAGCATGTGTAAACTTCCTGGTGCTAACGCACCTTATCGCCTATTTTGTGCTCTCTTTGTCAATCTTGCTGGTTGTTGAGAAAGTTGTGAAGTGGTGTGTTCGCTGCTTTTTGCCTACTCTGCATCTCAAAAGCAATTTTTGCCGGGGTCATCCGTGATGATGTTTTTTTTAGGCTGTTTTCGCTGGTAAACTGGTGATATGGGATGTTTGCACCAGCTTGTGAATGGTGCGTTAAATGTATCACCAGTTTGGCTGTGATAAAGTGCTGTTAACTCAGCAATGTGTCCTTGAGAATATGCCCCTCGGTGTTTTAAAGACCTGAGAAGTACTTGAGTGCCGCGTTGAGAGCCGCGCAACCAGTGCGTTAACACTAGGGGGCTGCGCTGAGAGACGCACAGCCTTCATATTCACACTAGGGGGCCGCGCTGAGAGCCACACTTCCCTTCGTGTTCACACAAGGGGGCCGTGACTCCAAACTTTTTTGAAAGAAAAACAAAAACGTTCACTTTCATTAATTTACATTCGCCTTGGGGACACCATCCCCCAAGGCATGCCCACACCTACATATTTTTTTTTTAGAGGGGAGGGGGGCCGCGTGGCCCCCCACCCAGGCCACTTCTGGCCCCTGGAACCCCATCACCCGGGGCCTGGCCTCTCAGTTGGGGACCGTGGGGGGAGCCCCAATGCCCCCACGGTCCCGCCGGCTCCCCACCTCCTGGGGGGAGCCGGCATTGCTTTTGGGCAACAGGAGCTGCTAACATGCAGCTTCCCTTGCCCGAAAGCAATTCTCCTTTCCTTTATTAAAGCGAGAGGAGGTTTTCCTCCTTTCGCATCAACAAAGCAAACCAGGGTTTGCTATCACAGGGTGGAAGCCATGCTCCCGCCCTGTCATAGCAAATGGCAATGTCCCGGGGGTGGATACCCCGGGACATTGCAGGAGCCGGCCCTGGGTGGGGGGGGGGGGGGGGGGGGGGGGGAGAGGCAGTCTTCAGGGTCATCAAGCACGCCTCCCTCTATTTTCAAAGCCCTGGGTGGTGGTGGTCCCCGGGGCTGTGGGAGGGCTGTGTGCCCTCCTGCTTCTAATTTACTTAGCCCCGAGGAGGTGGCGGTATCATTATATGATTGACCCCGGGATTTGGCTCCCTGGGGGCTCATTTAATTGAAGTGGGGGAGCCCCTGATACATATTCGGATCCGCGCACCCGGCACGCATTGGGACGTTTTTGGAGGGTCCTTGTGGGACCTCCTGAGCAGGCCTAGGGGGTCAGGGTGATTCTACCCTGCGCCCTTTTCTTTATTTTTCACGATCTTTTACTGTTTTCTTGTGACTTGGTTCTACCGAGTTACAAGATGGCTGCCAACACTTCCTGGTTTGGAGTGTTGGCAGCCAATTAGAATGAAGCTTGTGGTCAGGAGGGTTCGCACCGCTAGATAGATATTTTTACTTTTTGTTTTTCTCAGCAACTACTGAACGTATTTACAATATTTTTTTTTTTAAATTAGAGGGGGCAAGATGGCCGCAGACGGATTGTGCTGAGAAGTCGCATCCTGACCTCTCTCCCTTCACCACAAAATGATCGCTTTTTGTCCGGTGAAATGACCCCTCAAGGCTCCTGAATGCTGGTGGTAAACACGCTGTACACCTTAAGTCGGTGTAGTTTCAAGGAATATTTATCAGCGGAGCTGCTTGGTTTAAAGGAAAGGCTTCGTGGTATTATGAGCTCCCTCGGACTTAAAAGAGCACAGCAACAGCCGGTTAAAATGCCCCCACGCTCTGCAAAAACCAATAAAACTAAAGAAAAGGAGAAATTAAAGGAACAAGCAGACACAGGGGGAAAAAACGTCTATACTGAACAGACTACGCTCCCTGCAAAGAATCCTGGAGCGATAAAGAAGACGGTAGCCCTGCAGCAAGGGAAAAAGAAGACAGATTCACGGGAAAAGCCCAGCGCGGTATCCGCCGACATGAGCAGCCCTGCCGAGACACACTCTGCGCCGCCGGGAAAGATCCTCGAAAAGTCAGAAAAGAGCAAATCAAAAGAAACCTCTTTCAGGCAGCCTACCTTATCGGAGGTTTTCACTACTGTGCGATCAGCTGGGCAAAACAACGGAGCTCCAAACAGACTTAGCCCTGGAGGCTGCGGCGATGGTGGAGGCCTCCTCGAGGACGCTGTGGACGCACAGAACGCTTCCCCAACTGTTGCTAGGCAACCGCCTAGCCTGGGCTTCACTATCCATGGAATAGTGATTTCTGGACCCCAGGAGGCAGTAAGACAGCAGCAACAGAAAGATGCAGAGGCACCTTTGGGAGACGCAATGCTGGAGACGGCGGAGAGTGCGTTAAAGGTGAGACTGGGAGTGCTGACATGATGAGTGCAATTATGTCATTAGAGGAAAAGCTGCGTGCCACAAAGAATGCTAAGGCCACATGGGGGAGCTCAGTTAGTCTTCTCAACAAGGAGCTGTATTCTGCTGGGAGTTCTGGAATGCACAAACCTCTAAAAAGAAAGGGCGATGTGGGCTCAGTGAAAGGGGAGCATTTATTTTCTTTAAATGAGGACTCTGATTCAGCTCAGCCCAGTGAGGGGACCTCAGAAGAAGAGGATGAAACAGATGGGGATTTACTGTCTGGCTCTAGCTCTTCGGGGACCGACGTAGGCAATGATACTACCCAAAAAAAACGACAAATGAATCAGAGCAGACGGCTGACAGCTTCTCCAGGGGGTACAGAGAAACGGCTTCTGTGGGATTACTCAGCAACCTCCCAAACTTACCAGGAAGAGGAGCCAGCTGTGTCTTTAAAGCATAGTGCTCCGTTCGAACTCCTATTCAACATGCTAAAGCAAATCCAAGCCGAGGCTAGGTCAGTGAGCCGGAAAGCAAGGCAGGATTCTAAAAAAATTCAACTGACCTGAAGAAGACGAATAAACTATATGATGATCTTGTTGGTAGAGTAACGGAGGTGGAGGAGCGAACGGGCAAGCTCGAAGATGATCTTGGGAATTGGCAATCCTTTAAAACTACACAGGAAAAGATGTCAGAAGACGTCCAGTGGAAAATGGAGGATTTTGAAAATAGACAAACACGTAATAACATTAGACTCTTGGGTGTGGCAGAGGGGCTGGAAGGGCAGGATACCAGGCGCTATGTGATTAATCTACTTCAAGGTGCTTTTCCGGAGTCCCAGTGGCAGTGGGACAGAGAGATCCAGAGGGCCCATAGATTTCCTTTCACTCAGAAGAAAACGCACAGCGCAGAAGGTGGAAGCC
Source organism: Lissotriton vulgaris (assembly GCF_964263255.1). Classification (NCBI taxonomy): domain Eukaryota; kingdom Metazoa; phylum Chordata; class Amphibia; order Caudata; family Salamandridae; genus Lissotriton; species Lissotriton vulgaris. The sequence goes on along the minus strand of NC_141691.1, from coordinate 1,079,610,926 downwards.
AGCCACCCTTCCCAAGAGCTATCCTAGTATACGTTGGGAACTTTTTGCTACGGCAAGAAATTATCGAAAAAGCGAGACCTGATAATAAGAGATCCTTTGAGGGTACTACATTCTTTGCCAGGCCGGATTTCTGTCATGTGACGGTCGAAAGAAGATGGAGGCTGAGGCAAATGATTTCGCCATTTCAGGCTCTGGGCTCGGAAGCATATTTGCTGTTTCCCGCCAAGTTGAAAGTTGTCACGAATGGGAGAGCCAGAATGTTCCTATCAGAAATTAAAGCTCAACAGTATTTGGAAGAGTTGAAAAAATAAGATGTATAAGGAATAAAATGTGTAGAATTGAATGATGGTTGGGTAGCTAAGTAGGCACACTAAGTTTTAATAGAACTTAGGGATATGTGGGGTGTTTTCTCAGGGGGGGTTGACAGCAGGAGAGTGGGGTTGGGGGAGGGCTGCGACTGACGCAATCCAAAAACGGTCATGCATAGGTCATATATGACCTATTTGCCTGTAGTGGGGGGGGGGTAGTAGGGGAGGGAAGGCAAGGGAGGGGGTTGGGGGTTTTAAAAATGGTTAGAATTACTGTTTTTTTTGTGCGATAACACACATTTTGTTTGGGTGTCAGATTCAGCATAGGCAGCACACTCACCAGATAAAGTTTGTAAGATGTTGTTTTCATAGATTTGTTGAACTTTATTCCGTAGCAGCACAGTTTATCGGCAGAGACTTGTTGATTTCTTTTAATGTCCTGTAAGATTGCCTCAATTAATGTATGTGGTCTCAATGACTCCAATAAGAGATTGAAAGTGTCAGGTTTACTGAGAGCTCTTCATTTAGACCTGGTATGTCTACAGGAGACCCATATAGAAGCATCACAAGTATATCTATTGGGACAGTTGGGGTTTGCAGTATTAGCTGCTTCGAAACAAGGAACCAGGACCAGAGGGGTGGCAATTCTAGGGAGGAACAGGGATGTGGTGGTCCGAAGGAAAAATGAGGATCAATGGGGTAGGTGGGTCATAGTGGAAGTTGTATTTAAAGGAACAAGTTTTACTCTGGTTACAAGTTATGGCTCCACTGACGATGATCCTGATGTCTGGCAGTTTATGGATACAGAACTTGCCTTGTGGCCAGAGCCCATTGTATGTTGTGGGGACTTTAATATCCATGACCCAGAAAGCTCGTTTACAAAACTGGGTGGGGGTTATGCAGGGAGAAAGAAAAAGACATACAGTGCATTAGCTAATATGGCTCAGCATAACTCCTTAGTTTACCCATGGGTGATGCAACATCCATTTCTAGATGGTAGTACATTTTTTTCTGCCCCCCACATAATTCTGGTCAGACTGGACTACTTCTTAATCTCTAAATCCTTAATCCCTGGTGTCCAAGTGGAAAAACAACCTAGGATTATCTCAGATCACAGCCCCCTTGTGTTAACATTTAATCTACCCATGGCTCAGAGCAGGAATTCGCAGTGGACTTTTGAACGTATTTTATTAAAGGATGGGGCTCATCAGAAACATATGGAAGCCTGGATAAAATATTTTTGGGATATCAATAGAGGCTCAGCATCCCCAGGGGTAGTCTGGGATTGTTTTAAGGCTGGTGTTAGAGGGGAAACGATGAGTTATGTGCTTGCGAGACGAAAAAGGGAAAGAATTAAAATAGAAGTAACCCGCCATAGATTGATTTTAGAAGAAGAAAATCTTGCTACAGATATAAGACAGAATATCTAACTGGAGCCCTTTTTGCTTAAAATTATTGCCCTTAAAGGAGAGGCTACTGAAGGTTTTAGTAGGAAAGCATTATCTGGTGAAAAAACAGGATGCGTACGAATTGAGTGAGAGAGTTGGACATTTTTTAGCTATCCGAACTAGGACACGCACTGCTGCAGCCGATATTAGGGAGATTTTGGACTCACAGGGAGCCTTAGTTACGGATCCAGATCTGATAAGAGAAGTCTTTAGAAACTTTTATGCTGAATTATATGCTCTGGGTGATATTAGGAGCCTGGATGAGATGGATAGTTATCTTAGCGATATTCCTTCCCCCTCGTTGTCTCTTGAGGAGAAGGAAATATTAGATGCTCCGCTAGGATTGGATGAGCTTATTGTGGCCTTGGGTAGTCTCCCCTCAGGGAAGGCAGCGGGGCCAGACCAAATCCCTGTCGAATTTTATAGTCTTCCAGAACGTGTTGTTGGTCGATATGTTCGATATTATGCTACATACACAACGTGGTGAACTACCGCCAGAGTCCTGGGGAGGAGCGGATATCGTTGTTATCGCAAAAAAAGGTAAGCCGCCAACTCTCCCTGGCTCTTATAGACCTATTACTCTGATGAATTCTGACGTTAAGGTGTATTAAAAAATGCTGGCAAAAAGGCTCGGAGGGTGTATTGAAAAATTGGTAAGCCCATCACAACATGGTTTTATACCCGGTAAGAGCACAACTCAGCATGTTAGGACAGTAATTACTATGTTTGATGTTGCAGGGGTCTCGGGCGATCCTATCGCGGCACTCCTTTTGGATGCCGAGAAGGCATTTGATAGGGTCGCCTGGAAATTCCTATGGGCAGCAATGAAGTGGAGTGGAATAGGTAAAGGTTTTACAACAGCTATACAAGCCCTGTATAAAGATCCATCTGCAAAGATTAGAGTAAACAGGGGGCATTCAGAGGCAGTAAACATTTTAAGGGGCACGAGGCAAGGGTGCCCATCTTCCCCGCTCCTTTTTGCACTTTATCTCGAGCCACTATTACGCAAATTGGAAAGAAATTAAGGGATCCCACCAACGATATCGAATGGCTGTACAATAAAATCTTTAGCTTATGCTGACGATGTGGCTATTTTAACCCCAGACCCAGACGCAGCTATTAGGTGGGTAGAAATAGAGGCTCATATGTTTGGGCATCTGTCGGGATATAGTTTAAATAAGTCTAAGAAGCAAATAGTTAGGAACCAGTTTACAAGATGTTTTGACACTAGGGCGGTCGGATCAGCAACATATCTGGGGATTGTAATAACAGCGAACCTGGATAATTTGGTTGAGATCAACATGGCTCCGCTACTAAGGTAAAAAAGGACTTAGAGAGGATGAACAATTTGCATCTCTCTCTGGTTGGGTGCACTAATGTAGTGAAAATGGTCATACTACCTACATTTTTGTATTTATTTAGATCGATACCTCTTTTTTTAAAATCTAAATGGTTTAATACGTTGGAAGGCATATTAAATAAGTTTATATGGGCCCACGGGAAAACCCGGAGGGCATATAGATTCATGTCTTTGCCAAGAGAAAGAGGTGGTTGGGGTGCGCCAGATTTTAGGTTGTACTATATGGCAGATGCTCTTCAATATACGCAGGGTTTGATTGGTGGTGGTGGTATTCTACAGAAAATAACAACTATGTCCACAGAAGTATACGCAGCAGTACTAGGGCCAGAGGTAGAAAATTGCTTCCTGTACTATGTCGACTTAGGATATTTTAGAAGGAAACTGGCCAAAACTATCGGTGCAGCCTTTAAAATTTGGAACGCCTTCTTGAAAAAAGCTGGCTTGGGTAGATATAACAGATATGTTAAATTGTACAACAATAAATCCTTTCCTCCAGAAATATTTTCTGACTCAGTAATGTCTGCTTGGGAGGATAAAGGTATTAGGCAGATAGGTGATCTAAGGAATCCAGAGGGATAGCAAATTCGACGATTTAGTAAGAAGATACAACATAGATAGAAGAGATTTCTTTAAGTACTTAAAGGTTAGGAGTTTCCGGAGTAGTAAACAAGGGGGTCCAGCTGGATACAACAGTAATGAGCTCATGGAAAATATAACTACTGGAGGCGAGCCCACGATTAGATCAGCTTATGCGCTTTTAGTAAGGGGTAAATCGGATGATATAGATAAATACAGAAATAAGTGGGTTGAGAAATTAGGGATAGAACCTGAAGCCTTTCAAGATTCACTGGACCTGGGTCGCACTATCCTGTGTTTAGCCCCCCTTCAATCTCAGCACTACAAGACCTTATACTCACTCTATCATACGCCTGCTAGGATTGCCAAATGGGGGGGATCAGAGGGGACAACCTGTCCAAATGTAATTTCCCTGAGGCGGATATTCAACTTATGTTCGCTACCTGTCCCCAATTACATACTCTAATTAAAGTTATTGAGGGATTCTTGGATAAATCACTGGGGATTCAGATACTTTGAACTCCTAGTTGGATTCTGTTGGGCATTGGAACAGAGGGAAACAAAGTTGCTCAGTCTGATTTTATGTTCTTGGCAATGGCAGTCTTTAGACTAACCTTAGCAAGGGCCTGGCTAGATAAGACGCCCCCGCATCTGCAAATTTGGTTGGCAAACTTAATAGCTGCTTATAATTTGGAAAAACCTATATATGCTAGGAAGGGAAGGGTTGGAAGAGCTCGGGGTGTAAGAATATGGGAACCTCTAGCTAAATGGAGGGACGGGATAGGGTAATGTGATTATGCTTATGTTTTCGTTTTAATTTATTATTGTTATGTAGGAATATAGGGGGATGTCTGAGCAATTAATGTATAATATTGTGGCTATGAATTCAATTATTACTTTGTTTGGGAAAGGTGCTGTTCTGCAATACTATAATGATATTGTTTGTGAAGGAAACAAACTACTGTATGTATAATGTATAATGTGTGTGTCAAAGTATAATATAAACAAGGTTTAAAAAAAAAAGGAAGTTACTTTAAAAATTCGGATCAGCTGAACGATTCTTTAAACAACCATACCCGTTTTCCACTTTTGGCACATATCCCAATGAACATGACTGGTTGCCAATATGGTGCCAAAGGGAAAATAAAGCTGAACCATCAGAGTTCAAGATAGCAGGGGACAGAGGGCCAACGGGGAGCCCAAGGCAATAGAACTTGACATTGTGTCAAAATGTTAATCAGTTAAAAGTTCGATAGTATAAGGGAGGGGACAATATGGGCTTCCGATTCCGAACAAGTTTAGACGCCCAAGTCCCCAGAGTGGTTGGTAAATCTTACCAAGATTTTCAGAATTGTTTCCTGAAAGAAACTGAAGCTTGTCATGTGGCTCCTGGGAATGAACCAAGGACTGAGCAACACATGCAGGGGGCAATAGTGATTTAAAGATGGCAAAGTCCTCTTTCGTGCTATTTGAGCCTCAAAAGAGTTTGATTTTGCATGGATGATTAGTTGCTTCAAATGAAATTTTAATACAGAGGTTTAGGAATGCTGGTTGTCTTTTATACGTATGGTACCATCGACAATGGGTATATCATAAAAGGGTTGATGAGAAAAGTTTCTTGCACAATATGTTTTAAGCTATCCTTTCTCTTATCACTACCACCCTGTGTATTTATTTTCCTTTTAAATTGCTATGGAAAAAGGAGGCCCAAGAGTGGATAACTTCTTCTTTTATTATGGCTGGGTAATTGACTGTTACTTGTTTTCTCTTTGCTTTTTAACAGTTGCTACACAATGTGAACTTTGTAATTTTCTTTTAAAGTTATATGTTTATATCTAAATAAAGATATTTTTGACTTTTGAAAAGACAAAATAAATAAATAAATAAAATGAAAATTTCGCTTTCTGAACCAAGCACTACCTTTTTGCCAAATTTTCTGTAATTCCGTTCAGCAGTTCGGGATGTAGCCTTGGCTAAAGTTTCCTATGGAAATTGATTTTTTTACTTTTATTTTTCGAATTTCTCAGCAACTACTGAACGGATTTACACCATTTAAAAAAATATTTTCGCTTTCTGAACCAAGCGCTACCTTTTTGCCAAATTTGCTGTAATTCCGTTTGGCATTTCGGGATGTAGCCTTGGCTAAAGTTTCCTATGAAAATGAACATGGAGAAAACACTTTTTGGGACCCCCCTTTTTTCTCAGCCCCCACATGACGAATCACCCCCAATCTTCAGGATAGGAGCTGACCTGGATAGACCTTTTTTGGGGGAGAATTTCAGGAAAATTCGACAAACAACGCCAAAGTTATTAGCAAATCAAAAAATGCTTTTCCTATGGAAACTAGGTTCTAACTATAACTACCTAATGGCGACCGCCAGTAGGTAATATATATATATTTATATACACACACATATATATATATTACCTACTGGCTGTCGCCAGTAGGTAGTTCTAGTTAGGATTCTTTTCAATGCAAAATCTCAAAATTCTATTTGGAATAACTTTGGCGCCGGTTGACGAATCTGCCTGAAAATTTCCTCAAATTTGCCTTGCGGAGCTCCGGTCCTTCCTTGAAAGTTTGGGGGGGATTCGTGAAGCGGGGGCTGAGATAAAAGGGGGGTCCCAAAACATGTTTTCCCCATGTTAATTTCCATAGGGCGGTCAAACTCACTTTTAGCCTGAACGGCTGAATGGATTTCCACCACACTTGGCAAAATTGTAGGGACAGGTAGACCGATGTGCCTTTGCTAGGTCTCAAGAAATGTGCTCCAGAGGATTTTGAGTAATTTATGTTCAAAAAAATATATATATCTATGGCCGCGCCCCGGTACGCGCACCGGGCGCGCTACGCGACTTGCGTGCGGAAAGCTGATTGGCTCTCGGGTGTCTGTAAACATTCTAAACAGTCCGGAGCGGCCGCCATCTTGTGTCTCGGTAGGATCAAGACACAAGAGGTGGCAAAAACAAAGGGGAATTGACCATAAGGGGGCAGAGTAGACCCCCCCTGACCCCATAGGTTTGATGTAGGGGCTATAAAAGGGCCCCGCGGGGCAAAAAAAAAATGTAAATTTTTTTTTGATTTTTGCGGGAGGAGCGCCCGGTACGCGCACCGGGGAGCGCATGGGGAAAAAAGAATGACAGACTTTTCAAAAAATGTAGGTTTATTAATAAAATTATTCTTTTTGTTGTTTTTTTTTAATTTAAGTACCAACATGTATGTACCAATGCAGAGTCTAAAATTTAATGTACACCGTCTCCTTTGTAGATTTCTTGCATGTTGTTACAGAAGTTATTGTGGTATATGGAATTCATACCATAGTCTGTCAGGAAAGCAGAAACAACATGGAGGCAGGAGATGATAAAGAGATGTTAAATACACATTGGAGATAATATAGTGGGAGAAAGGAAGTAACTATGAGCAAAATTGCTATGTAACATAAAAAAGTTGCACAGTATACTATAAGTCTCACTTTATATTATATCTATTTTGGTACTATTTAATAATTTACATATAAAAAAGAATAATGTCTCAAACAATTTTTAATTTTTAAATAAACATTTATTGCTGTGATTTTTCAAAATCGAAAAGAATTTCCAACATTTTTATACAGTCTGTGAACAGGTTTTTTAGTGTTCAGAAATCTGGCGCTCAACTTATCACGGTAAGTTTTAGAGTATCGTAGTTTAAAGTTAGGTGCTTCTTGGCAGTGGAAAACCTTAACCTCTGTACGAGAAGAGGATCAGGGACCTCTCTCTAATGCAATTGGACAGGAATCCAGAGCACACTAAGTGTATCAAATCAAATTTCAATCTTCAAATGGTCATACCAATGGGATAGATCAGACCAAACATAAGTTTTCAAAAGTTTTATTACTCAACAGTGTTCTCTTCTCAGAATCACTGTGCCTGTCACTCTAGCCTACACGTGTTTCATCACAGCATGTGGCTGTGAATCTTCAGGGCTAAAAGGGATGTATAAAGAAACAAATGATAATAAAAAGAAAAATAAAAAAAATGAAAATTGCAAAAAATACAAACAGTATGTGTGGAGGGAAGGGGCACCAGTGAAGTGGATACCAATAAAGAGGGTAGGAAAAAGACAAAAGGTGACTTTGGCTATGTTTGTTCAAAGAAGGTTTTTAAATTTTTGTGGTTTTAACTTAAGTCGTGTGCAATAGATTGTGTGTAGTGACATACGGCGTATAAACGGTTGGTGTATCCTCTAATTAGTAAACAAAGTTCCAATCTTGACTAAGCAAACAATTGTGTTGTGCGGTGACTTATCATTCTTAAGGATTTCACTTTACGGGGTCTAGACATCAAAACGTAATTTCATCTTGCCTGAAAATCCAAGTTTAAATGACCACTTAATGCTGTAATTCGGTAATGTGTTACTTAACCATAGAAATGGATGGCACAAGGGAAAATATGGGGAATTAGTCATTTAACATGCAGAAAACATCTTCCATTACTCCACTCATTAATAGACCAAAATTCTCTAATTATCATTGTCTAGAAGTATTCACTGTATAAAATACGTTCAAACGTTTTGAGATCCAAATCGTGAATAACAATCATTTCCACACTATTTGTTTGAAAATTCCCATATCATGAATGGTAACTTGCACAGTCAATAAGTAAGTGTTGGTTAGAAGGCCGGAATTTCTAGCATTATTCTTTGCATATTTCCCCTAATTAATTAGTACAGATTACCTTTAAAATTCAAAGCATACGAACAGTCACAACCGTGTCAACTACTTATATCAATACCGGTAACTGTAAATCTAGGCCTGTTAATAACAATCTATGCACTGAAAGAAGGACGGGCTATAATCACGTAGCTGCAAAAGAAGGCGAGGAATAAGGGGAGACGGGGGGAAAAAGGAGTTTTGTTTACCTGATCTTAATGATCGAGGCGCGTTATCTGGAAAGTGAAGATAAATAAACCACAATCAGAAAGACATGGTGATTGTTGGTACAATGCAAGGGTTTAAATAGACATGAGAGTATATTCTGGAGCACTATAGGATAGACTCACCGGGTGACCGGTGATAATTCCGACCCGGTCCTTATCGGGTAGTTTCTGTAAAAACGAGAGCGGTACCGATGATGTTCGGTTTCCGTTTCGTCAGAAAAGGGGTAGCGTGTAGTGTTACACAGCATCAGTATTTAAGGGCTGAAAATCAAACAACAAGGATATGTTCCAAGGTGGTATAAGTAATTTAACAAAGCGTATGATGAAAGGCAAAGATCTCCGATGAGATCGTTCAAAATCTTACCCGTTTGTTGCCCGTGGGTTGAGCTTGGTGCAGCTCCAGTTTCCAAGTGCGGGAACAAACACACCGCGGATCCCGCCCATTAACATAGGGCAGTTTAAAAAAAGACTAGAATGCTCACTTTGCAGAGTTGTTGGCAAAATTAGAAGAGTTACTCTCATTACTAACAAGACTCTCCTCTTGAGCGCAATCACAATGACAGCTCAAGAATACGAAAGTCGAGGAGGAATTTATACATCTAAACTAAAGCCGGGTCAACATACTGAGAAATTAATCTGAAACCTAATAAAAAGTGAAGGACGGGGAGGAGGGTTTGCGTGAAGGAGATTTTTACGGAGAAAATATTTTTCTGCGTGGTTTTAGGTCCAGTATGATCACATTTATGTCAGAGGCATCAGGGACTGGTTTAACGTATAGTTTGTGCGCTTAAACTCCTGTAAGAAAGTGATATCACAGAAGTATCTAGAGTCTCAAAAAATATTTGGTTCCGTGAGTGGAGGAAACCCCAGGCTCACCAAGGGTTATGTTAAAGGCTAAATAGAATGGTCACATGAAAATTATTTGTGATTTCCTTTGCAGCCGGCAAGGGTTATGATCTAGTGGTGAGAGTGACCCCTATAGGGTGTTGGATTATCTTTAGAGTTTAACATGATAAAATGGAACTAATTCCACTTGGTGTAGGTAAAAAACGGCAGAAAATTGAAGAACAACTCCCAGTTGGGAGGAAAAGAAAACAGTACCGTCAAAATCTTGGGTAATTGATAGCGATGGAAGCCCCTTTGGGAATATATGATGGCATCATTTACAAGGTTATTATTTCTACATTTCTTTTTTAATTTCAAAAGTTTTTTTATTGGTTGTTTCAGCATAGACAATAAAAAGCAAATCCATTAGCATAACATGGGTCATAAATTTACGAATCAGAAGTATTGTACGCTACAATATATCACAGTAAATGTCAGTACAAAAGTACATGGCTGGCAACTAGCCTAGAACAGTATAGCACGTATCTCATACCCAATAACAATCTAGCAACAGACATTGTATTTCAACAGCAGTTCACTCATTCATTAAGGACAATTTTCTACGGTAGTCAATAGTGCAATGAAGGCAGTCGGGGAGCATATGTTGGTGGGTCGTGGACGGTGTGTGGGACAATCTAAGGTGGTTTATGTGACGTAAAGTAGTTATCAAGAGTCGACCATAGTTTTCTCGTGGGAGGGCGCCACGGTGTCTGAAGGAGTGTAATATTGTCTGCTCCACGTAAGCTGATTTTCCAATTCAACCACCCTGCGTAGTTGGCCTTGCTGGTATCCTTCCAGTTACTGAGGACTGTCTTAACCGCCGCCGAGAGGAGGAGGTCAAGTAATGCTCTATCATCTGCATCAAGGGATGGGTCCTGGGCGAACCCGAAAACTAGGTAAGGGAGCTCTTTTACCGGTGATATGTGGAATAGCTTTGAGATCAAGTCGAATATCTTCCCCCAAAATTGCGCCACGCAGTCGCATTCTAGGATGATGTGTGACAAGTCACCCTCAGCGCGTTTGCAATTCCAGCAAAAGGCATCTGGGGTGAGGTTGTGTGCAAATAATCGCGCTGGGGTCCAGAAGGCCTTATGTAAGAGCCAGTATTTTGTCTGTGATAGTGTAGGGCTGATTTTGTGTCTCGTGCAAGATATCCATGCGTTGGTCCAATCTGAGTCTGTGATTGGCCTGGAAGAAAGGTTGTTCCAGAATTGTGTAATTGGGGCAGTAAGGCCAGGTTGTTGGGGACGGCTGAGTCTATAGAGAAAGGAAACCTGGTGTCCTAGTCTGTTTAGCCTGGCAAGGTATGGTGGGAGTGAGGGTGGTGACGGGGAAAGTTTGGTTTTGGACAAAGCCGTTTTTACGTTTAGGAAGGTATAGAATTCAATTGGTGCAAGATCGTACTTGATTTGTAGGTCACTGAAGGGAATAGGGTATGCCCCCGCGTACAGCTGGTGTGGGAACAGTATGCCTTTTTTGATCCATGTCTCGTTGTGCATGGGTTTACCCTTGTACATAATGTTACGGTTGTCCCAAAGGGATTCCCATCGTGAGCCCCGGATGTTGTTTTCTAGGATTCTATCAAACTTCAGGAGAGCAGATTTTGTGTTATGAAATATTGATTTAGAGTGGGTCAGCTTGTTCAGGTTAGATGAGAGGGCCGCGCTAGGGGAGATACCGTCTAGAATTTCCTCCTCAATTTCTAGCCATACTGGGGTATAGTCAGGTGAGGGAGCGAGCCAGTGGGCTCCTTGTTTGGCTAGGAATGCGGTCTCGTACCTTTTAAAGTCTGGCAGATTGACCCCACCCGCGGTTTTGTCAAAGCGAAGTTTTTTTATGCTGATTCTTGCCCTTTTCCCTTTCCATAGGAAATTAGAGATGGCCATATCTAATTTGTGATAGAAGTCAGAAGTGAGGGTTAGGGGGAGCATAGATATGAGGTAATTAACTAGAGGTGAAATCATCATCTTGATGGTTTCCACCCTACCCCACCAAGTAATGAAACGGGGGGACCACCCCTCTAGTTGCGTCTTGATTTTATTTAAAGAGATTTTTTCGTTTCGATGGAGGGTCTCCATGAGGGAGTCACCGAACTCGATACCTAGGTATTTCACAAACTCTGGTTGCCAACATAGCCCTGAGTCTCCCAGCACCTCTTTGGTGGTCAAAATATTGAGTGGTTTGACCTCAGATTTATCCCGGTTGAGTTTGTATCCTGAATGGGAAGAGTACTTATCTATGGTGGACATTAGTGCAGTAATGGAATATTCCGGTGATTCCGTTACAATCAGGATATCGTCCGCATAGGTGGCAAGTTTGACGCACTTATCTCCGAATTTCACACCTTTGATGTTTTCATTTTTTTTTATATGTGCAATTAGGGGTTCCATTGCCAGGAGGAAAAGTGAGGGGGAGAGGGGGCAGCCCTGTCTTGTCCCTTGTTCTAAGGGGAAGGGGTCCGACAATGAACCATTTATAGCAATGCGTGCGGAAGGTGAACGGTATAGGGCCATAACCAAATCAGTGAATGGTTCTCCTAGGTTAAAGGCGGACATGCAGCTCTTGAGGAAATACCAGGAGACTCTGTCGAACGCCTTCTCTGCGTCGAGGGTAATGGCTACGGCCGGGGCTGCAAACATTCTGGCTTTTTCAATGACGTGACAGAGGATCCTAGTGTTATCGTTAGACATGCGTTGTTTCATGAAGCCTACTTGTGATGTACTAATTAGTTTCGGGAGTTGTAAATTTAGACGTGTGGCGAGGATCTTTGCGTAAATTTTGCAATCTAAATTAATTAGGGAGATTGACCTGTAATTTTTGGTTAGCAGAGGGTCCTTACCTTCTTTAGGTATGACTATGATGGTAGCTTCACTCATCGAATTGGTAATACCCTTAGTTACGCTAAAGGATTGAAATAGTTTTAGGAGAGTTGGGCTCAGGGAGTTCGTGAGTTCTTTATAGAAGCTGGCTGAGAACCCGTCAGGACCCGGTGCTTTCTTACACTTAGGCGTTTTAATGGACGCTGATACTTCCTGTATGGTAATCGGAGAGTTCAGTGTATCCTTGTCAGTATCTTTGAGTTTAGGAAGACCCAGTGAGGTTAGGTATCTGTTACACTCTTCCGAGTCAAAGTCTAGGTTATTTTTGTACAAGTCTTGGTAAAATGATTTAAATGTGTTAAGAATTAGGTTCTGCTTTGTTTGGATGACGTTGTTGCTATCTTTAACTGAGGCAATGTTGAATTGCTTATTTTTATGTTTTAGATATGACGCTAAGATCTTCCCAGCTTTGTTGCCTTCACATGTTCTTAGAGCCTTAAACTTATTGACCCAGACCCCCGCCCTTCTACTGAGTATCGAGTTGTATTCATATTTGAGTTTGGTGAGGTCGTTTAAAATCATCGAGTTTTGGAGATCTGCTATATGGGCGGTTTCCAGCTTTTTGATGTTCCCTTCCAGAGTGGACAAGTCTTTGTTTAATTTTTTGTTAGCTTGGGCTCGAATGCCTATTATTACTCCTCTCAGAGTGGCTTTGAGTGCCTCCCAAACATTCGCTATGTCTGAGTCGGGGGTGTCATTAAATTTGAGGTAGTCTAGGATGGCATCCTCGATCTTTCGTTTGTTTTCCGGTTCGGAAAATATTTCGTCATTGAATCTCCATCTTTTAGGGGGGAGAATGGAACTGGAGCCCACTAGTTTGGTCTGTATGCTTGAGTGGTCGGAAATCAGTTTAGGGGCAATACTGGTTTCTTCGATGAGATGAGTGAAGGGGCTATTAATGAGGATATAATCTATCCTCGAGTAGGAATTGTGAGGAGGCGAGTAGAAGGTGTAATCACGGCCGTCAGGGTGTTGGAGTCTCCATGAGTCGTGTAAGTTGAATCTGGAGCATAGGCGGAGTAAACTAGTATGTGAGCGAGTGGGGTGGTAGGCGCAATTGGAGTGTCGATCGGTGATTGGGTCTAGTGGCAGGTTGAAATCACCCCCCATAATTAGTAGTTCTCCCTGGGGGATACAATCTAGGGTCGGGGCTAGCGAATCCCAAAACTCTGGATCGTCATTGTTGGGGCCATATACGTTCAAGACATGGATATGATCTTCGTTTCTCTGAAGGTGTGCCATGACGAAGCGGCCATTATCATCGTGAGTATGTGAAACTACGGAGATGTTGGATTTCTTAGCTATTAGTGTGAGAACCCCCCTTTTTTTGCTAACCGCTGGAGAGCAAAGATTGTGAGATATCCAATGTTGGTTTATAAAGTCAGCGTCATCTTTTGACAGTTTAGTCTCCTGCAGGAGTAGGATGTCTCCCTTGGATTTGGCCAGATACTCCAGAACTTTTCTCCTCTTGACCGGATGATTAAGACCTTTGACATTGAGGGAAACAATGTTGAGGCCCTCCGAGATAGATGTATTACGAGTCATTGGTTACTATTGTGTCGCTCTTGTTCAGGTGATATGTTGTTGAAGAGTATGTTAGAGGGCGGTGGGTGTGTGATGGGTATGAATGAGTAAGCTGTTTCATTGGTTCTGTACTGTCTCACGTGTATTGCTGTTACAATAGTGCTGATTGAGCAGACGCATTTCTTGTTCGTGGCGAACATGGTACTGTAGGCTATTACTGTGGGCAGGCTAGTAGCACGAAGGGTTAAATCTCGGTGTGTGTTTTGCGGGAGCCCCCATGAACTATCGGAAAGCAGACCTTTTGCTGACATATAGTTGAGAAAGAGCATCAACCTCAAATAAAAAAAGCATGCTGAAACAAACCAGATTTTTTCCTCCCCCTCCCCCCCCTTACCCCCATCCCCCTCCCCCCTTCCTCCCTCCCTCTCCTTCCCTCCCCCCTCCCCCCTACCCTCTCAAAAGAACTTGGGAACTGCGACGGCATTGCCATCCATCTGCGGCACAGGAAGGGGTTAGATCGGTGGTTGTAACAGGTAACTAACAATATTCGCTAGCTGTATCTAGTAAGCAGTAACTAGTAGTGTTTGAGACACTGATAAATCGTGTAACCATGAAACTTAACTAAGGAGTGAAGTTTAAGAACATATTCAATAAGAGTAATGAAGAAAAGGTACCTGAGCATGACCATTTAGCCGCGCATACTGTGTACATTCGTACGTGTAAGACATGAAAGACCTGCGTAAACAAAAGGTATGCGCAATCAGAAGACAAGATATAAAGACTCTGAGGACCAACTTAGTCCCTGGTAGGATCATGGTGTTAAAGGTGATGGAGCAGAGCATACGCCCTGATTTCGTATTAGAGAGCACAAAGCGAGTTCCATTCTAAACCATTCGGCAAGGATATTAGTGGGTGTACAGGTGACCTCGGTATGCACGCTGAGCGGTCTTACCTGACGGAGTCAAACAGATTCAAAGCATCAACAGAAACTGAAACTGAAGCGGCAGCAGAATGTTCGGCTGCTCACGGGAGAAGATTACTTCGACTTATTATCTACTGTAGAAGATACTGAATAATGAGAGCACTATCAACTTCAAGATAGAGGCTTGAGATTGACCTGTCAGGGTCACCCATGACCAGTACCCGAGTTTATATTTTCTTGCGAGTTGGTCTTCCGTTTGTTTGAGGAGCCGTTGGACAAGTCCATGTTCTGCGGTGGGGAGTCTCCGATGAATTGTGCCAGTGCGTTGGGGTCCGTGAAGAATTTCGGTTTGCCCTGTATGGTGATTCTGAATTTCGCCGGACCAACAAAGGAGTACTGAATGTCTTTCGATCTAAGTTTTTCTCTCAGGGCCAGGAAGCCCTTCCGGACTTCGAGTGTGTCTTTCGAGTAGTCCTGGGTGAAAGTTATATTATGGCCTTCCCAGGTGATTTTGTGATTGCGTCTTGCGAATTGAAGAATAGCCTCCGTATGCTGGTACCTCAGTGGTTTGCATAGCAGTGGACGCGGGCCTCTGTATCCGTGAGGGATGTAGCTGGGAACTCTGTGGGCTCTGTCGAGTTCAAACTCATGGTGGAAGGATATCCCTGTTATCTTCGGAATCCAAGCTTCTAGGAAGTCTACGCAGGAATTCGCATCTTTCTCTGCATTTTCTGGGATTCCAAAAATGCGAAAGGTTGCACCTTCTGTTTCTGTCCTCCAATTCCGCTAACTGGCGTCTGAGTTGGACCGTTGATCCCTGGAGTTGCTGAATGGAAGTGGATGCAGTATTAGATTTGTCTTCTAAGTCACTAATTCTCTGTTCCGCTTCATCTATGCTTTTGTGTACAGAGCTCATGTCCGCTCTAATTGCAGTAAGTTCCAGCTGCATAGAGTCAGTGTTGGATTTGGTTGATTTTGCTAGGTCGTGTACTTCTGCCAGTTTTTTCAGGATCACCTCTAGGGTACTGCTGACGTCCGCCCTCGATTTAATAGGAGAGTCCGACAATGAGGGTTCCGGTTTCACCTTTTTGTTGTTCTTTTTCTCATCCCTGTCCGCCATTTTGAAGGGGATTTGTGTGTGGTGGACGCTATTGCGACGGCCTTCCAGTTTGCGAGAAAGGACAGGGTGGCCTGAAGGATGTCAAAGCGCTGGACGAGTTAGGTCTTCGAACAGAGACCCCTAGGTTGTGACTTTAAGGCTCAGAGTTTTGGCAGAAAGTGTCGATGTGCTCCAGATACGGTCAGATACGGTCTGGATCTCTTGCTCTGGACCTTTGGACCTTTGGACCTTTGGCTTACTCAATGCTGGTTAATGTTCATGTTAATGTTCATGTTCATGTGTCAAGCTAGTGGCTGTAATTTCTGCTAGTGGCTGTAATGTAATTTCATTTGTGGCTGCACCTCCAAGAGATAATGTGCAATGTGTCATTAGTAGTGGTAGGTTAGGCTTGCCATCTTGGGACTGCAGGGCTGATTGAGTAAACCTCCCATTTGATTAAAGTGCACAGATCACTGTTTTTGCCCATCTTTCCCGTTTTGGAGCCGAAAAAGAGGTGGAAAAATCAAGCAGAGTCGCCATCTTGGGGTCAGGCGCCAGTGAAGGTAGGCTCTCGCTATTTTCAGCTATACCCCGCTGGAAATGCGCTCATACTATCAGGGGCTTCCTTCAGGAAGGCGTGGGGCAGAGACACTGTGTCGTTGGAGCATTCCGCTGGGTATTGGCAGCAATATTAGCGCAATTGTAGCGCACTATGAGCGAGGTAGCTGGTGGGCGGCCATCTTAGGGACAGGCAGGCGGGCACACGGAGTCATCGGCAATCTCCAACCACGCCGGTTAGCTTAAATATTTCGCGAGCCATGCATCAGCTGGCGTATCCTCCAAGGCTCACCTTCCCTCAGTGTGCAGCTCTCAGATCCGCCGCTTCCCGCCAGGCTCCGCACAGGCTGTCGGCTCTCCGCTCCGGGCTCTCTACCAGTAGCGTGGCAGCATGTCGGCAAAGAGGTGCGTCCCGCCGGCAAATGTCGCCCAACTTCTCACCGAGTGTGCTTTAGTGGGTCCAAAGCTCAACACCACCGTTCATTTGGCTGAAGAGGTGTTTTTCCGACCCTAAAAGACGAAAGGATCGCTCCCCTGTGCGGCAGAGAACAGGCTAGGCGGCCATCACCAACGCCGTCCAAGCCACGCCCCATTATTTCTACATTTCTAACACATTCATCCTCAAATCTCAGTTATACATGTCCTTGTAGACCGAAAATTTAGAATGAATTCAGATCCAAAAAATAATAACATAATATTTCTCATTAAAATTTCAGCTGCACAATTTCTTCGTATACAGTATAGATACTTAATGTTTGATAGGGGAGCATCCTATTGGTCAGAACCCAAGAAGAAATGTAGTTCATCATCCGTGTTTTGGCCTCTGTTTGTAGTATCCAGACGCATGATCCATAGTGCTTCTTGCCTTCTAAGGCGGAGTTCCCTGTTCCCACCTCTTACTTAATTTTAATGAGAAATATTATGTTATTATTTTTTGGATCTGAATTCATTCTAAATTTTCGGTCTACAAGGACATGTATAACTGAGATTTGAGGATGAATGTGTTAGAAATGTAGAAATAATAACCTTGTAAATGATGCCATCATATATTCCCAAAGGGGCTTCCATCGCTATCAATTACCCAAGATTTTGACGGTACTGTTTTCTTTTCCTCCCAACTGGGAGTTGTTCTTCAATTTTCTGCCGTTTTTTACCTACACCAAGTGGAATTAGTTCCATTTTATCATGTTAGACTCTAAAGATAATCCAACACCCTATAGGGGTCACTCTCACCACTAGATCATAACCCTTGCCGGCTGCAAAGGAAATCACAAATATTTTTCATATGACCATTCTATTTAGCCTTTAACATAACCCTTGGTGAGCCTGGGGTTTCCTCCACTCACGGAACCAAATATTTTTTGAGACTCTAGATACTTCTGTGATATCACTTTCTTACAGGAGTTTAAGCGCACAAACTATACGTTAAACCAGTCCCTGATGCCTCTGACATAAATGTGATCATACTGGACCTAAAACCACGCAGAAAAATATTTTCTCCGTAAAAATCTCCTTCACGCAAACCCTCCTCCCCGTCCTTCACTTTTTATTAGGTTTCAGATTAATTTCTCAGTATGTTGACCCGGCTTTAGTTTAGATGTATAAATTCCTCCTCGACTTTCGTATTCTTGAGCTGTCATTGTGATTGCGCTCAAGAGGAGAGTCTTGTTAGTAATGAGAGTAACTCTTCCAATTTTGCCAGCAACTCTGCAAAGTGAGCATTCTAGTCTTTTTTGAAACTGCCCTATGTTAATGGGCGGGATCCGCTGTGTGTTTGTTCCCGCACTTGGAAACTGGAGCTGCACCAAGCTCAACCCACGGGCAACAAACGGGTAAGATTTTGAACGATCTCATCGGAGATCTTTGCCTTTCATCATACGCTTTGTTAAATTATTTATACCACCTTGGAACATATCCTTGTTGTTTGATTTTCAGCCCTTAAATACTGATGCTGTGTAACACTACACGCTACCCCTTTTCTGACGAAACGGAAACCGAACATCATCGGTACCGCTCTCGTTTTTACAGAAACTACCCGATAAGGACCGGGTCGGAATTATCACCGGTCACCCGGTGAGTCTATCCTATAGTGCTCCAGAATATACTCTCATGTCTATTTAAACCCTTGCATTGTACCAACAATCACCATGTCTTTCTGATTGTGGTTTATTTATCTTCACTTTCCAGATAACGCGCCTCGATCATTAAGATCAGGTAAACAAAACTCCTTTTTCCCCCCGTCTCCCCTTATTCCTCGCCTTCTTTTGCAGCTACGTGATTATAGCCCGTCCTTCTTTCAGTGCATAGATTGTTATTAACAGGCCTTGATTTACAGTTACCGGTATTGATATAAGTAGTTGACACGGTTGTGACTGTTCGTATGCTTTGAATTTTAAAGGTAATCTGTACTAATTAATTAGGGGAAATATGCAAAGAATAATGCTAGAAATTCCGGCCTTCTAACCAACACTTACTTATTGACTGTGCAAGTTACCATTCATGATATGGGAATTTTCAAACAAATAGTGTGGAAATGATTGTTATTCACGATTTGGATCTCAAAACGTTTGAACGTATTTTATACAGTGAATACTTCTAGACAATGATAATTAGAGAATTTTGGTCTATTAATGAGTGGAGTAATGGAAGATGTTTTCTGCATGTTAAATGACTAATTCCCCATATTTTCCCTTGTGCCATCCATTTCTATGGTTAAGTAACACATTACCGAATTACAGCATTAAGTGGTCATTTAAACTTGGATTTTCAGGCAAGATGAAATTACGTTTTGATGTCTAGACCCCGTAAAGTGAAATACTTAAGAATGATAAGTCACCGCACAACACAATTGTTTGCTTAGTCAAGATTGGAACTTTGTTTACTAATTAGAGGATACACCAACCGTTTATACGCCGTATGTCACTACACACAATCTATTGCACACGACTTAAGTTAAAACCACAAAAATTTAAAAACCTTCTTTGAACAAACATAGCCAAAGTAACCTTTTGTCTTTTTCCTACCCTCTTTATTGGTATCCACTTCACTGGTGCCCCTTCCCTCCACACATACTGTTTGTATTTTTTGCAATTTTCATTTTGTTTATTTTTCTTTTTATTATCATTTGTTTCTTTATACATCCCTTTTAGCCCTGAAGATTCACAGCCACATGCTGTGATGAAACACGTGTAGGCTAGAGTGACAGGCACAGTGATTCTGAGAAGAGAACACTGTTGAGTAATAAAACTTTTGAAAACTTATGTTTGGTCTGATCTATCCCATTGGTATGACCATTTGAAGATTGAAATTTGATTTGATACACTTAGTGTGCTCTGGATTCCTGTCCAATTGCATTAGAGAGAGGTCCCTGATCCTCTTCTCGTACAGAGGTTAAGGTTTTCCTCTGCCAAGAAGCACCTAACTTTAAACTACGATACTCTAAAACTTACCGTGATAAGTTGAGCGCCAGATTTCTGAACACTAAAAAACCTGTTCACAGACTGTATAAAAATTCTTGACTCAGAAAGGCAGCCACTACGGTCTTCGAACTAGTTACTACCAGATTCAAAATGGATAGGGATAAGATCGCCTCCGAGATGTTTGAAAATCTCTCTAAAGGTACACATCCAACTACCACCAACACAAGTGGAAATCAACAAACGGGAACCAGCTTAAAGCAAAAATTTCTTAAACTAGAACGACTTAAAAAAACAGAAAACTCACGCTGGTGGGATGGCGCAACATTGAAGCAATATCTGAGGGTACAAAGAATTCCGAGAGGTCTTCGTTCACAAACCTTTCCTACCTTTGATGACCTCGACGACGACCTCCTTAACAAATGGGAGGAATCAGTAACCATGAACTCCACCAACCTGATGAGAATTTTAATAGAAAATGCAGACCGAAAAGTAACAAAACTACAGGCAGAAATTGTGGAACTAGAGAAGGAGATAGAAGCCCTCAATCTCAAGGATGCAACTGAAAAAAACTACAAAATTCTGGAAGACATCCTGATCAAGCATTAAAATGATATTAAGGACCGCAAGGCAAGACAAATACGCAGAGATGAAGCTGATTATCGGGAAGGCAGAGTTTTCACTTTCGCCAAAAAATATGACCAACAAGTCCGTAAACCAGCTAGCAACCAACAAACTGCCAAAGCCGGAGCGTCCAATATATCCTCAAGCAACACTTCTCTCAGCAGTGTTCCGGAAACTGAGAGTGAACCAGAAGACAACACGACCGCCAATCAGGATCCGAGAACGATGCCAACAACCTCCGGAGCCAGCACTGCTTTTTCTCGGGAAGTCAGGACAATGAAAATAACCAATCGAACAAGAGTAAACCCAACCCACGCAAAACCCGCAGAGGCCAGAGAGGAGGACAAAGACGATTACAGAGAAAAACTGAGGTCTGGCAACAAGAAGTGAGGAATGCAATTGATCAGGATGTACAGGTGATTAACCTTTCATCCGTAAACCTGGACAGACATATGATTTCTTTATTGAGCAAAGGTCTCAGTTTTAATCCTACGGATCAAGGTGATCCTTGTAGGATGAAGATTGATTTGTTCAAATACATTAGAGGACTAAAACTTAAGAAGCATTTCTGGGGCACTCCAACGGAACATGCAACTTTAAATGAAGACCTAGAAGAGGCCCCAACTAACCCCATTAGTATCCAAGAGGTCCTGGCATCACACCTACTATTGTCAATCACGGATTTTGATGATCCGCCGAATTCGTTCAATGACTTACTAACTGACTTGGAACTTAAGACTAACAGTACGATAGACAGTGGCCTAAAAAACAAATCCAAATGGACACCTACACTACCTAGTGGTAACACCATTGACACTTTCTATAAACTAGTATTGGATGACATCAACAAGTATGAGAATAAAATCTCGAAACAGGGACAAAAAATCAAAGACAATCTAACCAGAGAGGAGAGAATAGCATTAAAAACTCTGAGTGATAACCAGGACATTGTCATCCGCGAAGCAGATAAAGGAGGGAACGTAGTTGTCATGAATAGAATAGACTACAACACAGAAATTTTCTCTCAACTTTCTGACAATTCCTGTTATGAAGCTATTCCCAGTAATCCCATGGGTCCTGTAACAATACTAATCAACAACCATTTGAGAGAATGGAAAGAGGCAGGCTTGATTAATGATGCTGAATACATGTTCCTAAAAGTCACACGTCCATCCTATCCGTGGCTATATACCCTGCCGAAAGTCCACAAGACCGCGTCCTTTCCCCCTGGCAGACCAATTGTATCGGGGATTGGGGGTCCGACAGAAAGACTTTCCCAATACGTGGACAAATTCTTGAGTCCACTGGTGAAAAATTTACCATCCTATATTCAGGATTCTAAACATATCTTGAGTATTTTAACGGACATCACATGGCAGCCTGGATTGATAATGGCGACCCTTGACGTGGTTTCGCTGTATACCTCCATTGAACCAGACCTGGGATTAAGGGATGTTACAAAAGCATTAAACACCAGACCAATCACTTTGCTCGAACACACCAAGATGCTGATAACGATGATGGATATCATTTTAAATCAGAATTTCTTTGTATTTGATAAAAAAGGGTACAGACAAACTAGGGGAGTAGCCATGGGCTCAAGGTTTTCCCCATCTTTTGCCAACATCTACATGGGAGCTCTTGAAGCTGATATGATCTGGAGCATTAAGGGCAGTAAATGGATTGATAATATATTGTACTGGGGTCGCTACATAGACGATTGCCTTTTAATATGGTCAGGATTAGAAACTACACTTGAGGAATTCTGTGTATATTTAAATGACAATGAGATGAACATGCGCTTCACCACACATATCAGCACCTCTAAGGTATCCTTTCTAGACTTAGAACTATACATCAAGGATGGTATTCTACATAGTAGATTATTCCGCAAAGAAACAGCATGTAACTCAATACTTCATAGCAACAGTTGTCATCCTAATCATCAAAAAAACGGAATCCCTTATGGAGAATTCATACGAGCAAGACGGAACTGTAGTGAAGAACAGGAATTTGAAACTTGTGTACAGGACATGCAGTCCAGGTTTTCGAACAGAGGTTATAATCCTCAAATCATTTCTAAAGCTGACAAAAAGATCAAAAAAACAAGCAGGGAATCAACTTTGGCAGCCAGACGCCCAAGAACTGATAACAAACAACAACCGGTGAGACTTGTCACAGACTTCAATGAATTGAGTCCTATAGTACGAAAAAGTTTCCAAAAACATTGGGGCATCCTTAGTGCAGACAGAACATTAACTGATGTCATAGGAAATCATCCTCAAATTACCTTTCGCAGAGGGAGGAATCTCAAGAATAGACTAAGCCCAACTGTGCCCAAAGTTACAAGGACTTGTGATTGGCTGACTCAAAAGTCTAAAGGCTTTTTCAAATGCGGTATGTGCCCAATGTGCAGATGGGCTAACCATGGAACTAAGACATTTCAGGATCACAGATCTAAACAGTATACAATCAACACAAACATTAACTGTAACACAAAGTTTACTGTGTACATCATTGAATGTGCCTGCAAAAGTAGATATGTGGGAAGTTCGATTAGGGCACTCAAAGAACGCATCAGAGAACATGCCAGAGCATATGCCACAAAGGACCCAAGATACCCCATGGCCATACATATGGCCTCTTGTCCTTCACAAGGAGAGGTCAAATAATTTACCTTCTATGGCATTGATGTGGTACAACCTTCAGTAAGAGGTGGGAACAGGGAACTCCGCCTTAGAAGGCAAGAAGCACTATGGATCATGCGTCTGGATACAACAAACAGAGGCCAAAACACGGATGATGAACTACATTTCTTCTTGGGTTCTGACCAATAGGATGCTCCCCTATCAAACATTAAGTATCTATACTGTATACAAAGAAATTGTGCAGCTGAAATTTTAATGAGAAATATTATGTTATTATTTTTGGGATCTGAATTCATTCTAAATTTTCGGTCTACAAGGACATGTATAACTGAGATTTGAGGATGAATGTGTTAGAAATGTAGAAATAATAACCTTGTAAATGATGCCATCATATATTCCCAAAGGGGCTTCCATCGCTATCAATTACCCAAGATTTTGACGGTACTGTTTTCTTTTCCTCCCAACTGGGAGTTGTTCTTCAATTTTCTGCCGTTTTTTACCTACACCAAGTGGAATTAGTTCCATTTTATCATGTTAGACTCTAAAGATAATCCAACACCCTATAGGGGTCACTCTCACCACTAGATCATAACCCTTGCCGGCTGCAAAGGAAATCACAAATAATTTTCATATGACCATTCTATTTAGCCTTTAACATAACCCTTGGTGAGCCTGGGGTTTCCTCCACTCACGGAACCAAATATTTTTTGAGACTCTAGATACTTCTGTGATATCACTTTCTTACAGGAGTTTAAGCGCACAAACTATACGTTAAACCAGTCCCTGATGCCTCTGACATAAATGTGATCATACTGGACCTAAAACCACGCAGAAAAATATTTTCTCCGTAAAAATCTCCTTCACGCAAACCCTCCTCCCCGTCCTTCACTTTTTATTAGGTTTCAGATTAATTTCTCAGTATGTTGACCCGGCTTTAGTTTAGATGTATAAATTCCTCCTCGACTTTCGTATTCTTGAGCTGTCATTGTGATTGCGCTCAAGAGGAGAGTCTTGTTAGTAATGAGAGTAACTCTTCTAATTTTGCCAGCAACTCTGCAAAGTGAGCATTCTAGTCTTTTTTGAAACTGCCCTATGTTAATGGGCGGGATCCGCGGTGTGTTTGTTCCCGCACTTGGAAACTGGAGCTGCACCAAGCTCAACCCACGGGCAACAAACGGGTAAGATTTTGAACGATCTCATCGGAGATCTTTGCCTTTCATCATACGCTTTGTTAAATTACTTATACCACCTTGGAACATATCCTTGTTGTTTGATTTTCAGCCCTTAAATACTGATGCTGTGTAACACTACACGCTACCCCTTTTATGACGAAACGGAAACCGAACATCATCGGTACCGCTCTCGTTTTTACAGAAACTACCCGATAAGGACCAGGTCGGAATTATCACCGGTCACCCGGTGAGTCTATCCTATAGTGCTCCAGAATATACTCTCATGTCTATTTAAACCCTTGCATTGTACCAACAATCACCATGTCTTTCTGATTGTGGTTTATTTATCTTCACTTTCCAGATAACGCGCCTCGATCATTAAGATCTGGTAAACAAAACTCCTTTTTCCCCCGTCTACCCTTATTCCTCGCCTTCTTTTGCAGCTACGTGATTATAGCCCGTCCTTCTTTCAGTGCATAGATTGTTATTAACAGGCCTTGATTTACAGTTACCGGTATTGATATAAGTAGTTGACACGGTTGTGACTGTTCGTATGCTTTGAATTTTAAAGGTAATCTGTACTAATTAATTAGGGGAAATATGCAAAGAATAATGCTAGAAATTCCGGCCTTCTAACCAACACTTACTTATTGACTGTGCAAGTTACCATTCATGATATGGGAATTTTCAAACAAATAGTGTGGAAATGATTGTTATTCACGATTTGGATCTCAAAACGTTTGAACATATTTTATACAGTGAATACTTCTAGACAATGATAATTAGAGAATTTTGGTCTATTAATGAGTGGAGTAATGGAAGATGTTTTCTGCATGTTAAATGACTAATTCCCCATATTTTCCCTTGTGCCATCCATTTCTATGGTTAAGTAACACATTACCGAATTACAGCATTAAGTGGTCATTTAAACTTGGATTTTCAGGCAAGATGAAATTACGTTTTGATGTCTAGACCCCGTAAAGTGAAATACTTAAGAATGATAAGTCACCGCACAACACAATTGTTTGCTTAGTCAAGATTGGAACTTTGTTTACTAATTAGAGGATACACCAACCGTTTATACGCCGTATGTCACTACACACAATCTATTGCACACGACTTAAGTTAAAACCACAAAAATTTAAAAACCTTCTTTGAACAAACATAGCCAAAGTCACCTTTAGTCTTTTTCCTACCCTCTTTATTGGTATCCACTTCACTGGTGCCCCTTCCCTCCACACATACTGTTTGTATTTTTTGCAATTTTCATTTTGTTTATTTTTCTTTTTATTATCATTTGTTTCTTTATACATCCCTTTTAGCCCTGAAGATTCACAGCCACATGCTGTGATGAAACACGTGTAGGCTAGAGTGACAGGCACAGTGATTCTGAGAAGAGAACACTGTTGAGTAATAAAACTTTTGAAAACTTATGTTTGGTCTGATCTATCCCATTGGTATGACCATTTGAAGATTGAAATTTGATTTGATACACTTAGTGTGCTCTGGATTCCTGTCCAATTCCAACATTATTTTGTCAGGTATGTCCTCATTTGGATTCCATGATTCAATTTCTTCCACACAATTAAGTAAGTCTTGGTCCAGAGACTGATCCAAAAAGTCTAATTCATCAATCTCTTCCTTAGGATTGTTCTCCAGATCAATTTCAAATGAAATATTAATTTTATTATGTTCTCCTTCCATTTTCTTGCTGTAAATTGCATAAAAAATAAATATATCAGTAGAGATAGGGCACTGTTGGGTTTAAGTTCAGACAGGTACTTGTGAGTTTTTAACAGTGAAGTGATCTTTGGGCAGTGTATGGTATGAGGTAGGAAGTAGAAATATAAAAAAGTGTATGCGAAGAAGCCTAATATAATTCATAATTATACCAGAGAAGCCTAATTCAATCTATAATTATAACAGAGAAGCCTATCTCAATCTGTAATTATAACAGAGGGACAGTAAATAACTGTCAGAAAACGTTTTTACAAATGAACTTAAAGTGCCCCTTCACAAATTTATAACTTACCTTATAGAAAGGTGATGAAGATAAATGAGAAAATCTTTTAAAGATGTATCTCAGGTAGTTGTAGTCAAAATGGCCGTGTTTCCCTCTCATTTTTCATTTATATTCATGTACATAACCAATCAAATGTCAGGAAAAAAAAGTAGGAAATGAAAGTAACATTTTAATTGGTTGTAAATTCCAACACTTTCATATGTGTTTTTGTCATGTAATTTACCTCAGGATATTTAGACAGGGCTACAGCCCAAATGGCTGAATGGAATACTATCAAATGTAGGATAATGGTAGGGAGTGGTATATAGTAGGGTCTATGCTATATTTGGTGAAAGTCTGTCCAGTGGTTTTTATGTAATTTCTTTTCCCACATTTTTTTGGGGAGCGCTCACCGGTGCGCGTACCGTTACGCGTACCGGGAGCGCTACGGGAGTCCACCATTTTGTGTTTCGGTCGAATTGAGACACAAGATGGAGGACAAACAACGTTGGGAATGGGTAAAAAGGGGCACAGTAGACACCCCTTGACCCTCTAGGTTTGCTGAGGGGAGTTTCGGAGGGGCATATATGCCAAAAAAAAAAAACGGGGAGCGTACCAGGGAGCATACTCTGGTGAAAAATAGTGAAAAAAGTTAGAGAAAGATAATCATTTTGAGTGATCAGAGGTAGGGTAGCTCCGAAAAGAGCTTTTGGGTTCTGTGGCTGATTTAGGTACCTACAAGTAGGTTCCAATGCACAGTCTTAAATTCAGGAGGAATATTCTATTCCCCTCATCTGAGAAGTGCACACCATCTCCTCTGTAGATATCTTGCATGTTGAAACGCAAGTTATTGTATGTTGAACCCATTCCATAGTCTCTCATGTAAACAGAAACAGATTTATTCACATGTTTCCGTGCTTTCTCAAATTGTGGACAAAATTGGTTGGACCAGTTCCATTTCTGTCTTTGACATATATTGGAATATACCAAGGCAGTTTGTGGAAAAAGTGTCATCAATTGATCAAAGGTGTCCTTTAAAAGCATTTCCAGACCTACCCCAGTCAAAGTGCCCAAGTCATTTCCTCCACAGTGCACTATTGAGAGGTCAGGGTTTGGCAGATGCAAAAAGGTTTTCACCAATGGTATCAATTGGTGACATCTCAATCCTCTCTGGCCAATCCACTTGATTTCCACATTTGTTAAATCAAGGTTGTGAAAATTTCTGCTAGCTGCATACCTTTGAGCCCAGTGGATGTAGCTATGTCCAATAATCCACACAGAATACATGATGAGAGAAGGTTCTGGTGCAGTCAGATGAAGTGTGGGAATGAAATGGCAGTTGGAATAGTAGGAGTTTACAAAAAAAAAATTGTGGAGTTTCACTGCTTGATTGGTGGATTCAGAAAGTTGAAAACTAAAAGTTAGGGTGCATGGTTGTGTTTTGTGAAAGAAGCAATTTGAATGGTTAAGAAATAGTCAATTAAAGAAACATTTCATCGGATAAGCTGGTGTATTGAGAGGTCAAACATCCTTGCTTAGTTCATTTGCAACATTGTAGAATAAACTTTTGAACCTGTGAGTCAAGTAAGGAGGGAGTTGCTATGGTAACAGATAGAAAGGGCTGAGGGGGGAAGGGTGTTGGTTTGAAGATAGTGAGGGAAGAGTTTTGATTGGTTGAAATGAGGCATATCTGTGTAGAATTAGAGGTTTTCTGAGCCAGTCATGGTTGCAGTGTGTGGAATGCATACCTTTTGCTCCGCTAAAGAAAAATTGGTGTGTGTGTCTGACATTGTTCTCTATCTCCCAAAGCATTTGTAAAGGTAAGAAATTATTCATTTAATTTAGATAGAGACTTGTATGCTCTATGGAGAAGATTTGGAAGCAGATTGTTTTTTTTAAATGTTGTTTTGTGTCATGTTTTTTGATAATGCTTGGTTAAAACATTTTAATGCATAGAGGAATTGTATTTTGTGAAATAGTGAATTTTCAGTAGTGAAATTGAATGCTTGTATATAGGACCTGTGCTGTGTTTCTAAAATGTTATTTAAAAAACGATTTTGGGGGTAAATGAATGCTTTTTATATTTTTGAGAATGATTTATTAGTGCTTGCCTCATTAAATAAATATATTTGAACCTTTTACAAAGATGTCACCTGCATTACCTCAGATTAGGATGCAGATTGAGCTTCTTTCTGGTTGGTTTGTGTCATGTTTTTGGATAATGCTTGGTAAATAGGTTTTGCAGCATAGGGGAATTGCATTATGTAAAATTGAGAAGTTTCTCTAGTGACATGGAATGCTTGTACATAGGACCTGTGCTGTGTTTCTAAAATGTTATTTAAAAAACAATTTTGGTGAAAAGGAATGCTTTTAATATTTTTGAGAAGGAATTATTAGTGTTTGCCTCATTAAATAAATATATTTGAACCTTTTACAATGATGTCACCTGCATTACCTCAGATTAGGATGCAGATTGAGCTTCTTTCTGGTTGGTTTGTGTCATGTTTTTGGATAATGCTTGGTAAATTAGTTTTGCAGCATAGGGTAATTGCATTACGTAAAATTGAGAAGTTTCTCTAGTGACATAGAATACTTGTACATAGGACCTGTGCTGTGTTTCTAAAATGTTATTTAAAAAACGATTTTGGTGTAAATGAATGCCTTTTATATTTTTGAGAAGGAATTATTAGTGTTTGCCTCATTAAATAAATATATTTGAACCTTTTACAATGATGTCACATGCATTACCTCAGATTAGGATGCAGATTGAGCTTCTCTCTGGTTGGTTTGTGTCATGTTTTTGGAAAATGCTTGGTAAATAGGTTTTGCAGAATAGGGGAATTGCATTATGTAAAATTGAGAAGTTTCTCTAGTGACATGGAATGCTTGTACATAGGACCTGTGCTGTGTTTCTAAAATGTTATTTAAAAAACGATTTTGGTGTAAATGAATGCCTTTTATATTTTTGAGAAGGAATTATTAGTGTTTGCCTCATTAAATAAATATATTAGAACTTTTTACAATGATGTCACCTGCATTACCTCAGATTAGGATGCAGATTAAGCTTCTTTCTGGTTGGTTTGTGTCATGTTTTTGGATAATGCTTGGTAAATAGGTTTTGCAGCATAGGGGAATTTCATTATGTAAAATTGAGAAGTTTCTCTAGTGACATGGAATGCTTGTACATAGGACCTGTGCTGTGTTTCTAAAACATAGATGACATGATTGTGAAATGTGCTAATATATTTTTTGAATCATGCAGATACTATCTAATCAACCTTTTTCTTTGTAATATTCTAGCCTTGAGTTACTCCCTATTACACCTTTTGTCTGTTTTATACCGTCTATCTTTCTCTTTCTGACTTTTTTTCTCTCTTCCTGTTACACCCTCTGTCTGACCTACTTCTTGTAACATCCTGTCTTTGATTTACTTCCTCATACACCCTCTCTCAAACTTACTCTCTCTATCTCTTCCTTTACAGGCTCTCTCTGTTTTAGTCTCTTTTACAGCCTTTTCTCTTCTAACACCTTCTCTCTGTGTTACTTCCTGTTACACCCTCTCTCTGTTTTACACCCTTTTACATCCTTTTTCTGACTTACTCCCTTTTTTGACTTACTCCCTCTCCCTATTACATCCATTTTCTGTATTTCAACATATTATACACTCTCTTCGTCTTAGTCCTTTTGTATGTTTTACTCCCTCTACCTGTTTCTTTGTCTGAGTCTCTCTGTGTTTTTGTGTTACTCCCTCTAGCTGTTTTTCTTTGTCTTACTCCTAGTTATATAGTTGCTGTGGTATAAACTTAGATATGTTGCAAATTAGTGTTTATATCATTTGCTTATTGTCATTGCTTTGTTGTTTGCTAATAGTGGTCTATAATGTGTTATTTTTTTCTTTACCACAGATTGAAATCAACATTTCAAAAGTAAGCAAAAATGCCGTCAAGGCAAAGGAGAAGAAAAAATACCATACGGAAAAGAACAAAATCAGCAACGGAATTATAGGAATCCTCTACAACAAGTACTTCAAAAAACACCAAAAAAGCTCCTGTTAAGACAACTAAGTCTTTTTTTGCGCAACATATGTAGAACAAAAACAAATGTTAACGGGAATGTGAAGATCCAGAAGGAGAGAGCAAATTTGAAAAGGAAGGAGAGGCCCTCAAAAAATGTCTCTACTGGAGCAGGAGAGAAGAGTATGGATAGCTATAGAAGGCAAAATCAATTTAGGGACATTCGTAGACGAATGTTTCGCAATAGGGTAGTTTTAAATTTGCTAAAAAATGAAAAGAAAGGTAAACAGAGAGCTGCTTTTTACAAGAAAAAGAAAAGTGTATAGAAGATTGTTGATCAGGCTTTTGAAGTTAAGAAAAAATTATTTATTTTAGTAATCAATGGAATTAGGATACTTAACAAGGCAATTGATGTTTTCAAATCGAACAGTAGCTGGAAAAGAATAATTAATTGGACTAATTTTTGTGAAGTATTTTCTAGAGAATGGATGCATAGTTCAAGTTCTGAGCCATTTTTTAACGAGGAGAGTTACTTTCAGGAAAATGATTTGGTGCATGCAGTTGACACCAGTGGTCGAGCATATGAGGTGAAAGATGGTTGTCCAATGGAAAAAGAGAAACTTGTGTCTAGAGATGCAGAAGAGGTGTTAGCTGATGAAGTTTTAGGGAGACGTACTAAGGGTCCAGTGTACACATGGAAGTGCAGTAGTATTTGCAGTGTGCAACAGGATTCAATCGATTTGCTTCGAAATTTCTTACGTACATATAGTAAGAAAAGTGTAAAACAGAAAATGAAGATCTTGCAAGAGTTAGATCCTTGCAGAGTGAGAGAAAACACAGGTTTGCATGGGCATTCACTGGCTTGTCTTTCTAGAAAAGTATGTCAGAGTGTTTTTCATCATTTTAGGATGTTAGCAGTGCATCATAATAAGGCGAGGAAATTAGTGAGAAGGTTGTATTATGCAAAAAGTCCAGCACTTAAGCTTAAACAGTTAAGCAGTGCTCTTTTGCATGGATCTGAAGTAGATGTGAAGACTATTTGTGAAGAAATCGAGTTTTGTTATTTTGGGAACAAAGAGGACAGTGTAGAAATGGATATAGTAATGGATGGTAATGTGGAAGACAATGTATAGATTTCAAGTATAGAAAAGTTTGACGAGGAAATTACCAAGTTTAAGGTGAAATCAAGTGAAAGGCCTAATTTAACTTGTGTGTGTTGTCGACGGACTCATTATAAGATTCAGACTAGGTTAGTTGATTTATATGCAAAATGTGAATTGGAAAATAATAGTGAATGGAAGGATTTTGTAAGTAATTTGTTGGTGGAGAATTCTTTTGATTTGAGTTTTGATCAGCATATTTGTAATTATTGCTTGAAAAAATTAAATGAAAATAGAATGCCTGCTAGAGCTGTTCATAATAATCTTCAGTTGATAGATATTCCTTCTGAATTGATGGATTTAAATACTTATGAATCTATTTTGATTCAATGTGTCCATCCTTTTCAGGCTATTGTTCGCATGGAGCCTAAGATAGGGAAATTACCTCCTACAGATTTACAAAGAGGATTAAAGGGAAGAGTTGTTTATTTGCCTCTAGATGTCAAGAAAAATATTGATACAATTGGTGTAGAAAGAGTAGAAGAGGATCCTCTGGTTATTCTAGTTAATGGGGTTCCGACAAAGAGTAAGAAAATCTGGCAAGATTTAGTGGATGTTAGGAAAGTCAAAAAGGCAACGTTGTATTTGGTCAAAAACCATGAGTACTACAAAGATGTAAGTGTTGGAGCAGAGGAAAAAGCTACAGAAGAAGACCGTGATTGTTCAGTTGGCCAAATTGAAAAAAGTTGATGTGTCTAGAAGTGAAGAAATATATGAACATTATACTGTTCATCCTTTGCATTCCAAAGAAGTAATGGGGAATGCAATTGACTTGTTTCAAATGAAAGCAGCAAAAGGAAGTCCTATTAGTGTATGGGAAGAAAGTTTGGAAGCTCGTTGTTTTCCACAGTTATTTCCAACAGGTCGAGGTGGACGATATGACGATCAACCAGTTCAAATTCCTGCAGCTGAATACCGGACTTTAAGATTATATGCTGAAGATCCAAGGTTTCGTCAATGCATTCCGTATCTGTTTCATCTACTGTATGAAAGTGATTTTTCTGGGCTTTGTTATGCAGTTAATCATATACTGAAAAGTGGAGCTCATCTGCAAAATGTTTCGGCGAGGGACTTTATGGAGAAAGTCAATCTGCAAGACAGTATTTTGGAATCTCAGCTAATCAATCTCATGGCATGTCAGCGTGGAACAAACGAGTATTGGTTCCGTCGTCATGGGGAATTGAAATGTATGCTAAGAAACTTAGGAACTCCTACATGGTTCCTCACTCTTAGCTGTGCTGAGTATGCATGGGACGACTTACTTCAATTTCTACGAGAGGCAAATGGAAACATACAAAATATAGAATTGAAAACACCTGGAGAACTGTGTTCTTTGGATCCAGTGAATGTTTGCAGATATTTTAATCATAGATTTGAAGCTATGATGTCTTTTATTACCAACAAAAAAAATCCTCCCCTTGGAGAGGTTTTGGATTTCTTTTGGAGCAAGGAGTATCAAGCGAGAGGTGCTCCTCACATACATATGTTGTTATGGATTAAAGATGCACCCAAATTTGGAATTGATTCGGATGACACAGTGATGAGTTTCATTGAAGAATATTCAACATGTGCTGTTCCGAAAACTACTGAAGAAAACAGTTTAAGGCAACAAGTTTTACGTTTTCAATCCCATCGTTGTGGAAAGTACTGTCGTCGAAAATTGAAAAACAAGGACAAATTCTACACGAAATGTCGTTTCGCGTTTCCACGACCAGTGATTTCTAAAGGAAGAGTAAATAATTTGAAGTCTTCTCTGCGACATACTGTGACAAGGAAATCACCAAAAAATACATACATTTTAAAAAGAAACGAAGAGTCCAAGTATATCAACGACTACAACCCAGTGATTTTATCCATGTGGAATGCTAACATGGATATTCAGTTCGTTGCTGACAACTCTATTGCTGTGGCTCGATATGTGACGTCTTATATCACAAAAAAAGAAAAGACTGAACTGAAGGAAATGTGGGAAGACATTTCACATGAAAAGAGTATAAGTAAAAAATTATACAGTTTCAGTCTGAAGTTTTTGTCGCATCGAGAAATTGGAGCATATGAATGTTCTGATCGGTTATCATCAGCAAGTCTCTATGCCAAATCAAGAACAATCATTTGGGTGAGTCTAGGTCTTACTGCAACACGAAACCCAGTTTTGAAATCTATACAAGAAATTGAATATTTGGCGGAGAAAGAACCAAACAGTACAGATATTTTGAAGACAAACATGTTGGATACATACTATCCAAAAAGAAGTACTCACCTTGAGAACACTTGTTTGTATGAAGTTCTGCAAAACTACAGTTATAAGAGGAACATCACAGAAGATATCAA
Source organism: Lissotriton vulgaris (assembly GCF_964263255.1). NCBI lineage: Eukaryota > Metazoa > Chordata > Amphibia > Caudata > Salamandridae > Lissotriton > Lissotriton vulgaris. The sequence goes on along the minus strand of NC_141691.1, from coordinate 1,079,577,083 downwards.
TAATGGAAAACATGCTGTCATTGGGTATGAAGGATGTCTAGTGAAGCATAGAAAAGGCCATTTGATTAATCATCGAAAATTGAGTTGCGAATCTCCAGACAAAAGAGAATTTAACTATTTAGCTCTTTTGCAACTCTGTAAGCCATGGCGTACAGAAAAGGAACTACTTGGATATTTTCTCTGTTATGAAGACTCTTTTAATGCAACCAAGGATACCATAGAATGTCCTGTTTTTCCAAATTATCTGCAAATGTTGAACAAAGAAATAGAGCAAGAAGCCACAATTGCTGAAGAGATTGCTAGAGACAGTTCTCAAGACAGTCAGAGTTCTACTTCATTGAGTCAGGATCCACTAGGAGGACCAATTATCCAAAATGAAGCTGCAACTGCCATGGATGAGGTGGAAAGAGCTATGGAACAAGCTCAAGAGGATGTAGTTAACTTAAAAGATTTGGTAAAGCAACTAAACGTTGAGCAGAAAAAGATATATGATGAAGTCACAGAACAGATTGAACATGGATTCAGACATGAGAAAAAAGAGTGCTCATGTACATCATTTAAGCCTGTCCGACTGTACGTAAGTGGAGAAGCGGGAACAGGAAAAAGTTTTCTGATTAAAGCCATTGCAACTTATTTGCAGAAAAGGACTGAATCACCGCTGTCTTGTGTTGTAACCGCTCCAACTGGACTGGCAGCACATAACATTAAAGGGATTACTCTACATCGTTTACTGATGCTGCCAGTTGAGCATGATAATAAATTGCATTACAACAAGCTATCTGGAGATGCGTGTTCTGAAGTTTCCAGAGTCCTGAAGAAAATGAAACTTCCTATCATTGATGAAGTAAGCATGGTCTCAAATCTAATGCTTGCTTTTGTGCATTTGAGAATGCAAGAAATTCTTAGAACAGAGTATGATGTGTTATTTGGAGATCTACTGCAGTTAACTCCAGTTTAAGGACAACCAGTGTTTAAAATGCTCACGCATGAAGATACCAGGAAGTCCCTTGGAAGCATTGGAAACGTTAATATATGGTTAAATTTCAAATATGCAGAACTGCTTCAAAATATGCGACAGGCAAAGGATGAAGATTATAAAAATATTCTACAAGATGTAAGAATCGGAAAAGTAAGTGAACTTGGGAAAGAAGCTTTACATGCTCGATTAATTTCAAATTTGTATACAAATGAAAACATTCTTCCAGAGAATATTTTTAAGAAAATTACTGAGAAGAAATCTGGGATCATTTGATGCCAACTCTGCAAGAATGTTCCATCTTCAACAACAAAATGTTAAAGTTAGAAAATGAAGAGATTGTGAAACTGGAAGCAATAGATAAAATAGAGCATATGGGTGCAACAATTGTTTTGTCAGAAAATTTGAAAACAAAATTAGATTCATTAGAGAAAAGTATATCTAAAACAGCTGGTTTTGAAAAGACTCTGAATGTGTGTTTAAATTGTCGTATCATTTTGAGAAGGAATTTAAATGTTGAAAGAGGTCTGGTAAATGGAGCAATGGGTCATGTTGTTGATTTTGTGAATTATAGAAATAGAGATGGAATTGAATTTTTAAAAATAAAATTTGATGGCATTGAGCAAGTACAACAAATTAGTCATTGTTCTGCTAGATTTTTGCTTGTAAAAGACTTATATGTTCGCCGAAAACAGTTTCCTGTTTGTTTGGCATATGCGGTGACAATTCATAAATCTCAAGGTTTAAGTGTAGATAGTGCTTTGGTGAACATTGGAAGTTCTGTGTTTAAAGAGGGTATGACATATGTGGCATTATCACGAGTCAGAACTTTATCAGGATTGTACTTGATTGAGTGTGATGAGACAAAGATTTGTGCAGATCTAGATTGTGTTAAAGAATACAATAGGTTAAGAAGAGAGTATGCTCCACATTTGCCTCAATATCCTCTGTTTGAAAAACGTGTGGTAGGCCGAAAAAGAAGAAATGAGAATAATTGCAGTGAGGTAGTAGCAAAAAGACAAAAAGTAGATGAAAATGTAATTGAAAACAGAAAGAAAAAGGATTCTGATGAAAATGTTGTTGGATTTCAGTTTGAAAACAGTTCTGGTGTCAACTGCTATGCTAATGTAGTGGTTAATGTTGTTTTTTTCCTTCAAACTTTACAAGAACAGATTGTTGAAAATCGGGATCAAAGATTGTGCGGTTTATTGAATTCTGTGTTTGAGAATGTAGCTGTGATAGAGCAAAAATAGAAAGTGTAACAGAAATTCAAAATATTTTAGACATATGTTCTGGTCAATAAATTTTTTCACAGAACATTCAGCAGGATTGTCAGGAATTTTTAATGTATATGTTTGGTGTTTTGGAAGATGAAGGTGTAGATGTAGAAAATCTTTTTAGCCTTTCTTATCAATGGCAGCATGACTGCGACAATTGTAGTTTATCAAGTACTACTAGAATAGACACTGAAAGATTTATATATTTAACTTTACCAGACTGCAAATCAGTGTCATTTAATAATCTAGTTAAAGCAGCTGATCATAATATGGCGTGTACCCAATGTAAGTGTCCAATGCTGTCCACATTATTTATACAAACTTATGGTCAGTATGTAATTTTAGTGTTCCAACGATGTAGACCTGATGGAACTAAATTGACAACTTCTATTAAAAATTTTGTGGCTTCTCAGTTATCAATTTCAGGAAGAACCTTTGTAACTGTAGCTATTATTTATCATGACGGTCCTTCAACAACATCTGGGCATTATACAGCTTATTTAAAATGTCGAAAAGGTTGGTCTTTCTGTAATGATACTCATTTGACTTTCAAACAACGTTTGCCTTTTGACTTAAAAAATTCTTACCTAGTGTTTTTAGAACCGAAATTTAACTAAAGGTAATTAGCCTATAAAGACAGGAGCAGTTAATAAAAGTTAGTCTGCTATTTAAAATTATATTCTGATTAAAACTGATGAAAATAATATAAAAAATCCAGTTCGCATATAGGTACTGTAAGTGGATCTCATAGTAAGTGATATCAGTATTATAGGAAATGTTGAACATGAGTGATCCAGAGATGGGAATATGAATAGTTATACATTGTGAAAATGTGGTATGAGCTTTTCTTTCAAAACATCGGATAAATAGTAATTTCTGAGTTTGGAAATAGACTGATAAATCTGACACTATTTGGCCGTAAGGAATAGTGTTGGAATTAGGAAAGAGTCATAATTTAACACAACGAGAAAAAGAAAAAATTGAGACATATTTCAGATGTTCTTAGAGTTTTTTTTATAGAAAGTCGATCAAATGGAAGTTTTAGAGAACAGCAGAGTTTTTCCAATGAAAAGGGCCTTCACGATCTACTATTTGGCCTCAAGGAAAAGTAAGTGAATCAAAGATTAGTGTAAATATGTGATTTGTAAGTTTATATGGTTTTTTTTAAACACAATCTTTTAGATTGTGTTTTTTTCCCCCGCTGTTATATGATGAATAGTTTGAACTCACTGTTTTTAGTGAAATTCAATAAATTCTGAGAACAGCAAAAATAAACTATGTAACATGTTGTAGAAGTTATTCTATAGTTTATTTTGTGTAATTTATATTGTATTCCCTTTGTCTCACACTCACTTTCCTTTTTCCACCCTATTTCAGCTCTCTTTACTCACTCACACTGCCTTTCTCTCACTCTGTTTCATCCCCGTTTTTTTACTCCACTTTTTTCAGAACCCCTCATTCCCATTTCAACTGTCTGCATCCCCTCTGTCCCTTGCACCACTTTTCAGCTTTCAGTCTCTCTGCTTTATTTGCCTTTTCCGTCTTTTCCTCCTTTGCTCTTTTACTAATTTCTCTTTACTCACTCCTCTCTTTTTTCGTACTCTGTCACTATAACTTACCCATTCTCTCTCACTTATCTTTCTTTGCTTCTTACTTTTATCCTCTTTTTTCGTTTACTACCTCTATGTCCTCAGTCTCACACTCTCCTTGTGTTATGCTCATTTGTGTTTATCTACCTTCTATCTTTTCTCTTACAACAACTTCACTGTTCCTCTCTCATCATTCTTCACCCCAGTTCTTTTACTCCGGTTCCGTTACTACCCCGCATTTCCTATCTTTCAGTATCCTTCTCTTTAGTTTCATTACCGAATCACATTCTCTCAGTACCATTGCTTTAGTCCTCTCCCCCTCTCTTTCCTTGTTTTGCTCCCTTACACATTTTCCATTCCTTACTCATTGTACTCCACTTTACTCACTCCTTCCCTTATTTATTTATTTATTTATGGGTTTGTAACGCGCCGGAATCACACCCGAAGGTGTATCTCCGCGCAGTGCTGTCGGAGGGTGCAAGGAGATGAGAGCGCTAGTACTGGAACAGCTTAGTCCCTCTGTGTACTTACTTCCTCACTCCTTTTCTCTCAATCCTTCTATATTATCGTCACTCCCTTCATTCCTTCATTCTGTGACTCCCCTTCACTCACTCTCAGTCATCTTCCATTCCTCTTTCTTGTAAATGAATTCTCAATCAGACTCCTTTCCCTCTCACTCATTCCCCTTTTACTTACTCTTCTTTCTTGATTTAGTTTTGCTAACTCACATTCTTTTAGTCTCTTACTTACCTTCACTTCATTTCTCTCATTTTGTCTTCCTCCCTGTCACTGAATTTATCTGACTTACTCTTAGTAATTTGCTCTTCTTCTATTTCTTTTTCCCTCTTTTTGTCGTTCTACATTACTTTATTTCCCTTTCTGTATCCTTCACTCTTGCTTTATTTCTTAGTAGACTTTTATGACTTTTAACCTCTTCACCTGTCTCTTTTATTTATTTTATTTATATTCTACTAATTATAACTTATTTTTTCTTCTCTCTTTCACAGATAAAAAGTGTAGAAAAAAAAGTAATTATGTTTACATTAATTATATGATAAGTATGACTAAAAAATGTAGTTTGTCATCATCCTTTGCTTTAACCTCACTACTTTTCTCTCACGCTACCCCACCCCTATTTCCTTACTCTGCATCCCTCACTTATTCTTATCCTCCATGTTTACTTCTCTTTTCCTTACTTTCCTACCACATTCAACTTATTTCAGTCCTCCTGCTCACCCACACTCCCTCACTTTCCTTTCTTATCTGGTTCACTCAGTCCCTTTCTGTCACTCCTTCTTTTCTCTCTCTGTCCTTTGTCTCTGTCACTCCCCATGTCTTTCCTTTTCTCACTTACTTCCTCTAACACCTTTTCTCTGTCTTACTATCTATTACACAGTCCCTTTGTGTTCCTCCCTCTAGCTCTCTTTCTCTTTACAGCAGTCTTTCTGTCCCCTTTCTTTATGCTCACTTCTTCATTATATTTTCTTTCTTTTTTTTGGGGGGTGCGCTAACGGGACGCGCTCCGGTACGCGCACCAGGGCGCGCCGGAATACTGCGCTCTCTGGTGAGCTCACCGGTACGCGCAACGGGAGCGCTCCAGGGCAAAAAATAAATAAAAATATATATACATAAGAAAAATAGTATTACATAAATATATAATATAGGACTCATTTTAAAAAATATTACATTACATAGGTATCGAAATTTGCTAATAGAAAACCTTTGAAATTCACTGTAAAAACCATAGGTTTCACACCAGTTATAGTTAGGAATTAGCATTTAAAAAACCTATGAAATTCACTGAAAAAACCATAGGTTTCACACCAGTTATAGTTAGGAATTCGCATTTAAAAACCTAATAAATTCACTGAAAAAACCATAGGTTTCACACCAGTTATAGTTAGGAATTAGCATTTAAAAAACCTATTAAATTCACTGAAAAAACCATAGGTTTCACACCAGTTATAGTTAGGAATTAGCATTTAAAAAACCTATTAAATTCACTGAAAAAAAAAAAGGTTTCACACCAGTTATAGTTAGCTGGAAATTTTACTGACAGAAAACCATTGAAATTCCCACGTTATAGTTAGTTGGACTCACTATAACTTGCGCGCCTGCAATGCACTGCTGATGACGTCACATATTACATCACTCATGACATGGTCAGTGACATCACTCATGACATCACTGATGACACCATCCAGGGAATGTGTGTTTTTCCGAAAAATCAATATGTTTTATATTTTAGTTTCTATTTTTGAATATGTGTTTCAAGGGTTACATTACACTGAAAGGAGGTCTGTCACTCGGTCACAAGGATGGCGTCACTGTTTTTTTTATTCTTTTTTGTTGTTTTATATTTTTTAGTATCAGTATGAGTGTCTGTATGGTTTGGTGGGGGTATTACTTAGCACATAGATGCATCAATGACTGACTCATTGTTTGTATGTGTTTTGAAGACAGCATATGTGCAGGACTGTATGGGTGGATGAGTGTGTATATGTGTGTGTTAGTGAGTGAATGACTGTCTCACTATTGTCTTCATCAATAACTACATATGTTTTAATCTACTATATGTGAGTATTGATGTATATAAGTGAGTATATGTGAGAGTGAGAGATTGTAAGAGTTCCTGTTTAAATAAGTATGTGTTTCTATAAGTGATTGTTTAAGAGAGTAAGTATGTGTAAGTGTCCTTAGAAGTTAGGTGGTAGTGTGTGTATAGCTGAATATGCAAATAAATGGATGTTCAATAGTTTATTTGCATGTGTTTGTATGTGTGTGAGTAACTTTTGGTTGACTGTCGGTGTGTAACAGGATGTATATGTGTATCACTACATATGATGAGTGAGTATATGTATGAGTGACTATATAGAACTGTTGGTGAATTAGTGGATGTGTATATAGATGGTGGAATTATTAAAATTGGTTGTTGTAACTGGTATGGGTATGTCCTTTTTTTTGAAAATTTTAGTTTCTATTTTTGAATGTGTGTTTCAAGGGTTACATTACACTGAAAGGAGGTCTGTCACAAGGATGGTGTCATCAGTGATGTCATGAGTGATGTCACTGACCATGTCATGAGTGATGTAATATGTGACGTCATCAGCAGTGCATTGCAGGCGCGCAGGTTATAGTGAGTCCAACTAACTATAACGTGGGAATTTCAATTGTTTTATGTCAGTAAAATTTCCAGCTAACTATAACTGGTGTGAAACCTATGGTTTTTTCAGTGAATTTAATAGGTTTTTTAAATGCTAATTCCTAACTATAACTGTTGTGAAACCTATGGTTTTTTCAGTGAATTTACTAGGTTTTTTAAATGCTAATTCCTAACTATAACTGGTGTGAAACCTATGGTTTTTTCAGTGAATTTAATAGGTTTTTTAAATGCTAATTCCTAACTATAACTGGTGTGAAACCTATGGTTTTTTCAGTGAATTTCATAGGTTTTTTAAATGCTAATTCCTAACTATAACTGGTGTGAAACCTATGGTTTTTTCAGTGAATATATATATATATATATTACCTACTGGCGGTCGCCAGTAGGTATATATAGTTAGGATTTTTTTCCTATGGGACTTTTGAAAATTCTATGTCTAATAACTTTGGCGTTTGTGGACGGAATCGGCTGAAATTTTCAGTAAAATGGCACATTTTGTTTCTGAGCAGCCCTTGAAAATTTGGGGGGATTTCGTCAAGGGGGGGCCAAGAAAAAAGGGGGGTCCCAAAACGCGTTTTTCCCATGTTAATTTCCATAGGGCGTTTGGCCTCACTTTTAGCTCGAACGGCTGAATGGATTTGCACGAAACTTGGCAAAATTGTAGGGACTGTTAGCCCGATGTGCCTTTGCTGGGTGTCAATATATGTGCTCCAGTGGATTTTGAGAAATTAACGTTTTAAAAAATTTATATATCTGTGACAGCGTCCTGGATAGCGCACCAGTTCGCGTACTTTTCGCGTAACGGAGCTTTGCGAAGCGAAACTGATTGGCTCTCCGGTGTCTGTCAACATTCTAAACAGTCCGTAGCGGCCGCCATTTTGTCTCTCGGTAGGATCGAGAGACAAGAGGAGGCCAAAACGAAGGGGGAAATGAAGGAAAAGGGGCAAGGTAGACCCCTTCTGACCCCCTAGGATTGATGAGGGGGATATTAAAGTGCCCCGCGGGGCAAAAAAAAAAATTGCGATTTTGCACCGTAGAGGCGCGTCCCGGTACGCGAACCGGGCAGCTAACCGGCAGCGTAACGGGAGTCTGAGGAGAAGCTGATTGGCTGTCAACATTGTAAACAGTCCGGAGCGGCCGCCATCTTGTCTCTCGGTAGGATTGAGAGACAAGAGGAGGCCAAAACGAAGGGGGAAATGAAGGAAAGGGGGCAAGGTATACCCCTTCTGACCCCCTAGGATTGATGAGGGGGATATTAAAGTGCCCCGCGGGGCAAAAAAATTTTTTTTTTTTAAATTGCGATTTTTCGCCGAAGAGGCGCGTCCCGGTACGCGATCCGGGCAGCTAACTGGGCAGCTAACCAGCAGCGTAACGGGAGTCTGAGGAGAAGCTGATTGGCTGTCAACATTGTAAACAGTCCGGAGCGGCCACCATCTTGTCTCTCGGTAGGATCGAGAGACAAGAGGTGGTGAAAAACAAAGGGGGAAATGAAGGAAAGGGGGCAAGGTAGACCCCTCCTGACCCCCTAGGATTGATGAGGGGGATATTAAAGTGCCCCGCGGGGCAAAAGAAAAAAAAATTGCAATTTTTCGCGGTAGAGGCGCTTCCCGGTACGCCAACCGGGCAGCTAACCGGCAGCGTAACGGGAGTCCGACATCTTGTGTTTTTGGAGCGTCCGGTTTGCATACCGGGTAGCGTTCCGGTAAGCGTAACAAGGGGAAAACCAAGAGAAACAGTAAAATAAAATTTAAAGGAATAGATTTCCACCAAACTTGGCAAAATTGTAGGGACTGTTTGTTTGATGTGCCTTTGCAAGGCCTCAAGATATGTGCACGTGTGGATTTTGTCTGATTAAGGTTAAAAAAAATATATATATCTGTAAGCGTGCTCTGGCGCGCTTATGTTACGGGTTTTGTTTGCGCTGCAGAGACGATACGTCACGTTTATGCGATGTGTCATGAGGCGTCTCACGTGGCTACGTGATACGTCACGTAATAAAGAATATATTTTACAGCTATAGATATTAGCTTTTAAAAAACCAATGAAATTCACTGAAAAACCATAGGTTATAGACCATATATAGTTAGGAATTAGCATTTACAAAACCTTGAAAATTCACTGAAAAAACCATAGGTTATAGACCATATATAGTTAGGGATTAGCATTTACAAAACCTTATTTTACTCGCATAAAACCATTGAAATTCGCATATATAGTTAGTTGCGCTAACTATATATCGCGTACCCGCAATCCACTGCTGATGATGTCACATATTACATCATTCATGACATGGTCAGTGACATCATTGATGACATCACTGATGACATCTCAAATGACATCACTGATGACAACATCCAGTGATTGTATGTTTCTGTAAAGTTAAAATATGTCTTACGTATTGAAGAATGAGTGGATGTATAAGTGTCTGGATGAAGGATTTAGTAGGTGCATTACTGACTGTATGAGAGAGTGATTAGATGTGTCTCACTGAGTGCATGGGTTAGTGACTAAACTGTCTTAATTTGTGCATCATTATGTCTGTTGTTCTGTAAACTGCTGCATGTGTTGATCAGTAGCTATATGAGTAACTATATGGGTTATTGATTGGTTGCCCAAGTATTTGTATGGGAGACTGAGTGTGTGTGTGGGTGGCTGAGAGGTGTATGACTTTGTGCATAGATGTGTGAGCAGTTGATTCACTAGATGTATGGGTTCAAAAGTGCATGTGGAAACAGCTGTATGGGCGGTTAACTGTGTGCATGAGTGTATTGGTGAGTGAATGGATATCTCAGTGCTACCATGTCAAAGTAAGTACATATGTAAAACACAGTACATGTGAGAGTTGACATATATAAATAACTGTGCATAAGAGCCAGTGAATGTGTGAGTGGCTGTGTGGATCATTGTGAACTTGTACCAGGGATTGTATAAGAGAATAAATATGTGTTAGTATATGTTTGAACAAGTAAGGTGTGTATAACTGTATAGTTGAGGAAATGGAGGTGTGATTGATTCTTTGCATGACTGACTAGGTGTGTGAGTAACTCCATGGATGAGTGACAGTCTGTGAGTGTCTGTTTACACTGAGTGTATCTAAGGTTATATCAGAGTCTGAAGAGGTTCATCGTATAATCACATGAATGATGTCATCAGTGATGTGATCAGTAATGTCAAATGAGATGTCATCAGTGATGTCATCAGTGATGTCATTTAAGATGTCATCATTGATGTCATTTGAGATGTCATCAGTGATGTCATTTGAGATGTCATCAGTGATGTCATCAGTGATGTCACTGACCATGTCATGAATGATGTAATATGTGACATCATCAGCAGTGGATTGCGGGTGCGCGATATATAGTTAGCGCAACTAACTATATATGCGAATTTCAATGGTTTTATGCGAGTAAAATAAGGTTTTGTAAATGCTAATCCCTAACTATATATGGTCTATAACCTATGGTTTTTACAGTGATATATATATATATATATATATATATTACCTACTGGCGGTCGCCAGTAGGTAGTTATAGTTAGGATTTTTTTCAATGCAAAATCTCAAAATTCTATTGTGAATAACTTTGGCGTCGGTTGACGAATCCGCCTGAAAATTTCCTCAAATTTGCCTCGTCGAGCTCCGGTCCTTCCCTGAAAGTTTGGGGGGGATTCGTCAAGCGGGGCCGAGATAAAAGGGGGGTCCCAAAACGTGTTTTCCCCATGTTAATTTCCATAGGGCGGTCGAACTCACTTTTAGCCCGAGCGGCTGAATGGATTTCCACCAAACTTGGCAAAATTGTAGGGACTGGTAGCCCGATGTGCCTTTGCTATGTCTCAAGATATGTGCTCCAGTGGATTTTGAGTAATTTAGGTTAAAAAAAATATATATATCTATGGCAGCGCCCCTGTAAGCGCACCGGGGGGCGCACCGGGCGCGCCACGCGACTTGCGCACGGAAAGCTGATTAGCTCTCGGGTGTCTGTAAACATTCGAAACAGTCCGGAGCGGCCACCATCTTGTGTCTCGGTAGGATCGAGACACAAGAGGTGGCCAAAACAAAGGGGGAAATGACCGTAAGGGGGCAGGGTAGACCCCCCCTGACCCCCTAGGTTTGATGTGGGGGCTATAAAAGGGCCCCCGCGGGGCTAATTTTTTTTGTTTTGCGTGGGGGGAGCGCCCGGTACGCGCACCGGGGAGCGCACCAGGGAGCGTACCATAGGGAAAAAAGAATGACAGACTTTTCAAAAATGTTATGTTTATTTATTGTTTTTTTTTTATTAAGTACCAACATGTAGGTACCAATGCAGAGTCTAAAATTTAATATACACTGTCTCCTTTGTAGATATCTTGCATGTTGTTACAGAAGTTATTGTGGTATAGGGAATTCATACCATAGTCTGTCAGGAAAGCAGAAACAACATGGAGGCAGGAGATGATAAAGAGAAGTTAAATACACATTAGAGATAACATAGTGGGAGAAAGGAAGTAACTGAGCAAACTTACTATGTAACACAAAAAAGTTGCACAGTATACTATAAGTCTCACTTAATATTATAAACATTTTGGAACTACTTGATGAATTACATATAAAAATGAATAATGTCTCGAACAATTTTTGATTATTAAATATACATTTATTTTTCTGATTCTTTTTCAAAATGTAATAAAACTTCTAACAATATATTGTCTGGAATGTCCTCATTTTCATTCTGTGATTCTATTGATTCCACACACTGAACTAATTGATGGTCCAGAGATGTCAAGAAGGTACCTGAACTCCAGTGATTCCGTGGGAGTGGATGACGTGGAAACCCAGATGCTGATTTCCCAACTCCCCCACACCCCTGGACCCGAATCTCTCCAAGACCAGGAATGACGGGGAAAGGGGAAGTGGATATAAGAGAGACTGTCACACTGGTGTCTTCGACAACTCAGCAAGGCTGGCCAGCGATCACCTAGAATAATAAGCACACTTAGTACAGTTCCCTATATATTAGTACTCTCCTACCTAAGAATCCCCTCTCTGAAGTTATATACCTGAATATGTGTGAAGCTTTGCCCCTCTCTGAAGATCTTTAGCAGTGTTCGAAGAAACGTCAGATTTGGTAGGAGTTCAAGATGTTCCTCGCATGTAGATAACTCTGGATGGTGTAGACACTAGGTTGGTTAACAAACGTATCTATCATATGCATATAATAATACCCCTGTATACTATGCGGCTGGCTGTTACTCCTTTCGAACTGGGCTGAAGAAAATACTGTCTCTGGCAATTACGAGTTACATCACTCGCAAAACGTGAGTATAGTCCAAATCTCTCACATGTACTCTGACTGACATTTATCAGTTGTCAGCATAGTCTCTGTATTACTCTGGAACTCCTGGATTCTCTATGACTCTAATTCCCAGCAATTTCAGAAAGTTCATTTATCACGAAGAAAGTTCCTCTTACCGCTTCACTGAAGAACGGCAAAGTTCAAACCTGGCCCCCAAAGAGCGCTGGAACAGCTGTCAGCTCAAACTCCTCAGCGCTGCGCCGGAAGCTCCTGTCAGGGAGAATGCGTCACAGATGCAGAAAGGGAAGCGGGACCTAAATTGCTGAGCGGGGAAATAACTGGGACTTCTAGGAATGAGGACTCTAAATTCCTCTCAAAGCTAAAACTGGAAAAAACTATGAAGTGCAAACGCGTAACGGGAAACACCTCCGTACGCTAGAATTAATCAGTTGAAGTGCGCCGCGTATAGAACGCGAGCGCACGAAATGGCCGACCTAGAATTAAACTAGAGCGCTAACCTCTCTTCTAAAATGCAACAACCAGGAAGCGCATCAAGTCGACCAGGTTGATGCCAAACGCTGTCTCCAACTCCATAAGGAGAGTGGCAATGATCGCAAGGCACTGACCTGAGGGAAGGACCTGGAGCCTGACTATTTGAACTATGCTGGATTCTGACAAGAGACTCATCCATAAAATCAAAGTTATCATTCTCAGCAATTTTTTCTTCAGGGTTGTTGTCCAAAACAATTTCGAAAGAAATATTCTGTTCTCCTTCCATTTTGTTGCTGTAAATTGCATAAAAATAAATATATCAGTAGAGATAGGGCACTGTTGGGTTTAAGTTCAGACAGGTACTTGTGAGTTTTTAACAGTGAAGTTATCTTTGGGCAGTGTATGGTTTCAGGCAGGAAGTAGAACTATTAAAAAGTGCCTGTGATGAAGCCTAAGTAAATTCATAATTATACCAGAGAAGCCTAACTCAATCCATAATTATAACAGAGAAGCCTATCTCAATCTCTAACTCTTACAGAGGGACAGTATATAACTATCAGAAAACGTTTTCCCAAATTAACTTAAAGTGCATAACAAAGTTCTCCTTTCATATTAACAACTTACCTTTTTCAAAGTAGTTGAAGTTTTCTGTCAAAATTCTTTCCAAATGTACCTTAGGTAGTGTTAGTCAAAATGGCTGTGTTTCCCTCTCATTTTTCATATATATTCATGTACTTAACCAATCAAATGTCAGCACATAAAAGTACAAAATGTAAGTAACATTTTAATTGGTTGAAAATTCAAACAGTTTCATATGTGTTTTTGTCATGTAATTTACCTCAGGATATTTAGACAGGGCTACAGCCCAAATGGCTCAATGGAATACCACCAAATTTGGGTAAATGGTAGGGACTGCTATGTAGTAGGGCCTATTCTATATTTGGTGTAAGTGTCTCCAGTGGTTTTTATGTAAATTACTTTCCCACATTTTTTTGGGGAGCGCTTACCGGTGCGCGCCCCGGTACGCGCACCGGGAGCGCTACGGAAGTCCGCCATTTTGTGTTTCTGTAGAATTGAGACACAAGATGGAGGACAAACAACGTTGGGAATGGGTAGAATGGGGCACGGTAGACACTTCCTGACCCTCTAGGTTTTCTGAGGGGGGTTTAGGAGGCCCATTTATGTCCCCCCAAAAAAAACATTTTTAAATTTTTCACGGGGGGAGCGCCCGGTACGCGCACCGGGAAGCGTACCGGGGAGCGTACCGGGGAGCGTACTTTGGTAAAAATAGTGAAAAAAGTTAGAAAAAGAAAATCCTTATGAGTGATCAGAGATAGGGTAGCCTTGAAAAGAGCTTTTGAGTTCTGTGGCTGATTTAAGTACCTACAAGTAGGTTCCAATCACAGTCTTAAAGTTAGGAGGAATATTCTATTCCCCTCATCTGAGAAGTGCACACCATATCCTCTGTAGATGTCTTGCATGTTGTAACGCAAGTTATTGTTGTATATTGAACCCATTCCATAGTCTCTCATGTAAGCAGAAACAGATTTATTCACATGTTTCCGTGCTTTCTCAAATTGTGGACAAAATTGGTTGGACCAGTTCCATTTCTGTCTTTGGCATTTATTGGAATGTACCAAGGCAGTTTGTGGAAAAAGTGTCATCAATTGATCAAAGGTGTCCTTTAAAAGAATTTCCAGACCAACCCCAGTCATAGTGCCCAAGTCATTTCCACCACAGTGCACTATTAAGAGGTCAGGGTTTGGCAGATGCAAAAAGGTTTTCAACAATGGTATCAATTGGTGACATCTCAATCCTCTCTGGCCAATCCACTTGATTTCCACATTTGATAAATCAAGGTTGTGAAAATTTCTGCTAGCTGCATACCTTTGAGCCCAGTGGATGTAGCTATGTCCAATAATCCACACAGAATACATGATGAGAGAAGGTTCTGGTGCAGTCAGATGAAGTGTGGGAATGAAATGGCAGTTGGAACAGTAGGAGTTTACAAAAAAATAATTGTGGAGTTTCTCTGCTCTTGAATCACAAGCAATGATTGGTGGATTCAGATAGTTGAAAACTGAAAGTTAGGGTGCATGGTTGTGTTGTGTGAAAGAAGCAATTTGAATGGTTAAGAAAAAGTCACTAAAAGCAATAATGCCCTGGATACGCTGGTGTATTGAGAGGTCAAACATCCTTGCTGACTTAATTTGCAACATTGTAGAATAAACTTTTGAACCTGAGAGTTCAGTTAGGAGGGAGTTGCTATGGTAACAGATAGAAAGGTCTGACAGGGGGAAGGGTGTTGGTTTGAAAAAAGTGAGGGAAGAGTTTGATTGGTTGAAATGAGGCATATGTGTGTAGAATTAGAGGTTTTCTCTGCCAGTCTTGGTTTCAGTGTATTGAGTGCACACCTTTTGCTCTGCTAAAGAAAAATTGGTGTGTGTGTCTGACACTGTTCTCAATCTCCCAAAGCATTTGTAAAGGTAAGTAATGATTCATTTAATTTAGATCGAGACTTGTTTGCTCTATGGAGAAGATTTGGAAGCAGATAGTGAAGTTTCAGTAGTAAAATTGAATGCTTGTACATAGGACTTGTGCTGTGTTTGTAAAAAGTTATTTAAAAAAAAATTGGGGTAAATGGATGGCTTATATTTTTTAGAAGAAATTAATAGTGTGTGCCTCATTAAATAAATATATTTGAACCTTTTAGAATGATGTCACTTGCATTACCTCAGATTTGGAAGCAGATTGAGATTCTTTCTTATTGGTTTGTGGCATGTTTTTTGGGAATACTTGCTATGAACATTTGCAAGATAGGGGATTTGTATTTTGTGAAACAGTTAGGTTTCAGTAGTGAAATTGAATGCTTGTACATAGGTCCTGTGTTGTGTTTCTTAAATGTTATTCCAAAAACGATTTTGGGGGCAAATCAATGGTATTTACATTTGGGTGTTATTTATGATTGCCTTGTGGCGCCGGTGCGTCAATTTTAACATGGGAAAAAAGTGACGCACCGGTGGCGCAAGGCCTTCATAAATAAGGTCCTGAGTTTCTTTGCTGTTGATTTCTGTCTTGCTTTTTGATAATGCTTGCTATGAACATTTGCACGATAGAGGATTTGTATTTTGTGAAACAGTGAGGTTTCAGTAGTGAAATTGAATGCTTGTACATAGGTCCTGCGCTGTCTTTCTAAAATGTTATTCAAAAAACAATTTTGGGGGTAAATCAATGGTATTTACATTTGGGCCTTATTTATGATTGCCTTGTGGCGCCAGTGCGTCACTTTTAACATGGGAAAAAAGTGACGCACCGGTGGCGCAAGGCCTTCATAAATAAGGCCCTGAGTTTTTTTGCTGTTGGTTTCTGTCTTGCTTTTTGATAATGCTTGCTATGAATATTTGCAAGATAGTGGATTTGTATTTTGTGAAACAGTGAGGTTTCAGTAGTGAAATTGAATGCTTGTACATAGGTCCTGCGCTGTGTTTCTAAAATGTTATTCAAAAAACGATTTTGGGGGCAAATCAATGGTATTTACATTTGGGTCTTATTTATGATTGCCTGAAAAAACTATAGGTTTCACACCAGTTATAGTTAGGAATTAGCATTTAAAAAACCTAAGAAATTCACTGAAAAAACCATAGGTTTCACACCAGTTATAGTTAGGAATTAGCATTTAAAAAAACCTATTAAATTCACTGAAAAAACCATAGGTTTCACACCAGTTATAGTTACCTGGAAATTTTACTGACATAAAACCATTGAAATTCCCACATTATAGTTAGTTGGACTCACTATAACTTGCGCGTGTAATGCACTGCTGATGACATCACATATTACATCACTCATGACATGGTCAGTGACATCACTCATGCCCCACCATACATCTCCCAACCCCATTCCATCGAACAGGGAGTCCCTCAGGGCTCGGCGCCAAGTCCATCCCTTTTAACCTTTACGTACAACCTCTTGCAGTAGTGGCAAAAGAGTGGGACCTCACGCTGGTGTCGTACGCCGACGACACACAGCTGGTCATCACTCTTTCTGAGGGCCCATCAACTTCGGCTGCTAAATTCAGGGATGGCTTAGCGGCAGTTGCGCAGTGGATGACGCGCAACTGCCTTCAACTGAACGCTGGGAAAACTGAGGTGCTTCTCCTCGGTAAAAACCCCGGTCACTGGAGCGATCATTGGTGGCCCTCTCTGCTTGGCCCCACTCCCGTGCCAAAAAATGTCGTGAAGAACCTAGGCGTCTGGCTGGACTCCTCACTCAACTTCCAGTCCCACACAAAGAAAGTGGCAGCTACGTGTGTGGGTCTACTGAGGAGTCTCAGTCCGATACTCGGTTTCTTCGACTCCAGAACTCGCCAACTTATCATCCAATCCATTATCCTTGCTCGGCTGGACTATGCCAATGTTCTATTCTTAGGGGCGAATAAAACAGAACTAGCACGGTTGCAACGAGTTCAGAACTCGGCCGCCAGGGCTGTGGTTGGCCTTCCGCGCAGGTGCTCTGCCAGAGCCACCATCCGGAAATTACACTGGCTGCCAATTGAATCCCGAATTCAATTCAAAACTCTCACCAATACATTCAAAATTCTTAATTCAGACGGCCCTGAACTCCTACGCCCGCTTCTAGTACCCTACACTCCCCAGCGCACCTTGCGCTCACTGGGACAGCACCTGGTGACGGTCCCTCGAACCAAGCTTTGCAGAATGGGCGGCCGCTCTTTCAAAGTTTTAGAGGCGAAACTTTGGAACTCCCTGCCTCTGCATATCTGCACCCTGACCAACCTGACTACCTTTCGAAAGGAACTTAAAACCCACCTTTTATCCGTCATCTAATTCTTCTGCGGTTTTCCCCCTCCCCTCAGGAACTGTTTAGGTTCAGCGCCGGGACGCTCCGTTGCTGGGGCAGCTGTTTTGCGCTTTAACAAATTGCTGACATTAACATTAACATAACATCACTGATGACACCATCCTTGTGACAGAGTGACAGACCTCCTTTCACTGTATAGTAACCCTTGAAACACATATTCAAAAATAGAAACTAACATTTTCAAAAAAGTGGAGATACCTATACCAGTTACAACAACCAATTCAGTAATTCCACCATTTATATACACATCCACTCATTCACCAACAGTTCTATATAGTCACTCATACATATACTCACTCATCATATGTAGTGATACACCTATACATCCGTTAACACACCGACAGTCTTCCAAAAGTTGCTCACACACATACTCACACATGCAAATAAACTATTGAACATCCATTTATTTGCATATACAGCTATACACACACTACCACCTTACTTCTAAGGAAACTTACACATACTTACTCTCTTAAACAATCACTTATAGAAACACATACTTATTAAAACAAGAACTCTTTCAATCTCTCACTCTCACATATACTCACTTATATACATCAATACTCACATATACTAGATTAACACATATGTAGATACTGATAAAGACACTAGTAAGACAGTCATTCACTTACTAACACATACATATACACACATTCACCCATACAGTTCGGCACATATGCTGTCTTCAAAACACATACAAACAGTGAGTCAGTCATTGATGCATCTATGTGCTAAGTAACACCCCCACCAAATCATACAGACACTCATAATGATACTAAAAAAAACATCTAATAACCCATATACACACACATGTAGCTACTCACCAACCCATGCAGCCACTTATACACAAAGTGAAACACGGATACAAACATTTAAATATTTAAACAATACTCGCTAATATATGTATTCACTATGATACACTTAATAAGCCAGTTAACCAATCAATTTAAAAAAAAACCCATCCATTAAGACACTTATTGAAACATTTATTCTTCCATCGACCTTTACATATACATATATAAAACATGTTTATTTTTCAGAAAGACACACATTCACTGGATGGTGTCATCAGTGATGTCATGAGTGATGTCACTGACCATGTCATTAGTGATGTAATATGTGATGTCATCAGCAGTGCATTACACGCGCAAGTTATAACTGGTGTAAAACCTATGGTTTTTTCAGTGAATATTATATATATATATATACCTTACTCAAAGGCGGAATTCAAAGACTTTACTGTCAAGAAACATGCAACTTACTCAAAGGCAATACTTCAGACTCACCTTCAATGCACTACAGTAACCAGTAACCCTGGCGAAACTATGTAAACCACGCCCACTTAGGGCGGTCTGCTTCAATTAAATACGGTTGAAACACGAAGGCGAGTCAAAGCGTGTTTCATTGATTCAAGTCCATGAGGATGGGGCGTCCAGCCCCGAAACGCGTCGGACTCAGTCAAACAATTTTAAAAGAAAGGTGTTGAAGGCTACATCGGGGCAAAGAAAACCGGATGGTGGAGTTTCGCGGTGAGCCCTTCCAAATGCTCCAGCGCTTTGCTCTTTCCTTTATTCAACAGCTTGCTCAGTCGTGTGAAGGCGCTCCGCTTCTACACGCCACAAACTGACCCTTCAGAACTGCGTGGGAGAAGACCTTGGTAGGATTACCTTCTCCTGCCTGCAGCACGGAACTCCGTGAGAAACAGCAGCCCCAAACCCTTCCTTTACCTTACTCAAAGGCGGAATTCAAAGACTTTACTGTCAAGAAACATGCAACTTACTCAAAGGCAATACTTCAGACTCACCTTCAATGCACTACAGTAACCAGTAACCCTGGCGAAACTGAACTATGTAAACCACGCCCACTTAGGGCGGTCTGCTTCAATTAAATACGGTTGAAACACGAAGGCGAGTCAAAGCGTGTTTCATTGATTCAAGTCCATGAGGATGGGGCGTCCAGCCCCGAAACGCGTCGGACTCAGTCAAACAATTTTAAAAGAAAGGTGTTGAAGGCTACATCGCGGCAAAGAAAACCGGATGGTGGAGTTTCGCGGTGAGCCCTTCCAAATGCTCCAGCGCTTTGCTCTTTCCTTTATTCAACGGCTTGCTCAGTCGTGTGAAGGCGCTCCGCTTCTACACGCCACAAACTGACCCTTCAGAACTGCGTGGGAGAAGACCTTGGTAGGATTACCCTCTCCTGCCTGCAGCACGGAACTCCGTGAGAAACAGCAGCCCCAAACCCTTCCTTTACCTTACTCAAAGGCAGAATTCAAAGACTTTACTGTCAAGAAACATGCAACTTACTCAAAGGCAATACTTCAGACTCACCTTCAATGCACTACAGTAACCAGTAACCCTGGCGAAACTGAACTATGTAAACCACGCCCACTTAGGGCGGTCTGCTTCAATTAAATACGGTTGAAACACGAAGGCGAGTCAAAGCGTGTTTCATTGATTCAAGTCCATGAGGATGGGGCGTCCAGCCCCGAAACGCGTCGGACTCAGTCAAAAATTTTAAAAGAAAGGTGTTGAAGGCTACATCGGGGCAAAGAAAACCAGATGGTGGAGTTTCGCGGTGAGCCCTTCCAAATGCTCCAGCGCTTTGCTCTTACCTTTATTCAACGGCTTGCTCAGTCGTGTGAAGGCGCTCCGCTTCTACACGCCACAAACTGACCCTTCAGAACTGCGTGGGAGAAGACCTTGGTAGGATTACCCTCTCCTGCCTGCAGCACGGAACTCCGTGAGAAACAGCAGCCCCAAACCCTTCCTTTACCTTACTCAAAGGCGGAATTCAAAGACTTTACTGTCAAGAAACATGCAACTTACTCAAAGGCAATACTTCAGACTCACCTTCAATGCACTACAGTAACCAGTAACCCTGGCGAAACTGAACTATGTAAACCACGCCCACTTAGGGCGGTCTGCTTCAATTAAATACGGTTGAAACACGAAGGCGAGTCAAAGCGTGTTTCATTGATTCAAGTCCATGAGGATGGGGCGTCCAGCCCCGAAACGCGTCGGACTCAGTCAAACAATTTTAAAAGAAAGGTGTTGAAGGATACATCGCGGCAAAGAAAACCGGATGGTGGAGTTTCGCGGTGAGCCCTTCCAAATGCTCCAGCGCTTTGCTCTTTCCTTTATTCAACGGCTTGCTCAGTCGTGTGAAGGCGCTCCGCTTCTACACGCCACAAACTGACCCTTCAGAACTGCGTGGGAGAAGACCTTGGTAGGATTACCCTCTCCTGCCTGCAGCACGGAACTCCGTGAGAAACAGCAGCCCCAAACCCTTCCTTTACCTTACTCAAAGGCAGAATTCAAAGACTTTACTGTCAAGAAACATGCAACTTACTCAAAGGCAATACTTCAGACTCACCTTCAATGCACTACAGTAACCAGTAACCCTGGCGAAACTGAACTATGTAAACCACGCCCACTTAGGGCGGTCTGCTTCAATTAAATACGGTTGAAACACGAAGGCGAGTCAAAGCGTGTTTCATTGATTCAAGTCCATGAGGATGGGGCGTCCAGCCCCGAAACGCGTCGGACTCAGTCAAAAATGTTAAAAGAAAGGTGTTGAAGGCTACATCGGGGCAAAGAAAACCAGATGGTGGAGTTTCGCGGTGAGCCCTTCCAAATGCTCCAGCGCTTTGCTCTTACCTTTATTCAACGGCTTGCTCAGTCGTGTGAAGGCGCTCCGCTTCTACACGCCACAAACTGACCCTTCAGAACTGCGTGGGAGAAGACCTTGGTAGGATTACCCTCTCCTGCCTGCAGCACGGAACTCCGTGAGAAACAGCAGCCCCAAACCCTTCCTTTACCTTACTCAAAGGCGGAATTCAAAGACTTTACTGTCAAGAAACATGCAACTTACTCAAAGGCAATACTTCAGACTCACCTTCAATGCACTACAGTAACCAGTAACCCTGGCGAAACTGAACTATGTAAACCACGCCCACTTAGGGCGGTCTGCTTCAATTAAATACGGTTGAAACACGAAGGCGAGTCAAAGCGTGTTTCATTGATTCAAGTCCATGAGGATGGGGCGTCCAGCCCCGAAACGCGTCGGACTCAGTCAAACAATTTTAAAAGAAAGGTGTTGAAGGCTACATCGGGGCAAAGAAAACCGGATGGTGGAGTTTCGCGGTGAGCCCTTCCAAATGCTCCAGCGCTTTGCTCTTTTATATATATATATATATTCACTGAAAAAACCATAGGTTATAGACCATATATAGTTAGGAATTAGCATTTACAAAACCTTGAAAATTCACTGAAAAAAACATAGGTTATAGACCATATATAGTTAGGAATTCGCATTTACAAAACCTTATTTTACTCACACAAAACCATTGAAATTCCATATATAGTTAGTTGCACTAACTATATATCGCGCACCCGCAATCCACTGCTGATGATGTCACATATTACATCATTCATGACATGGTCAGTGACATCACTGATGACATCACTGATGACATCTCAAATGACATCACTGATGACATCTCAAATGACATCACTGATGACATCACTGATGACATCTCATTTGACATTACTGATCACATCACTGATGATATCATTCATGTGATAATACGATGAACCTCTTCAGACTCTAATATAACCTTAGATACAATCAGTGTAAACAGACACTCACAGACTGTCACTCATCCATGGAGTTACTCACACACCTAGTCAGTCATGCAAAGAATCAATCACACCTCCATTTCCTCAACTATACAGTTATACAAACTTTACTTATTCAAACATATGCCAACACATATTTACTCTCTTATACAATCCCTGATACAAGTTCACAATGATCCATACAGCCACTCACACATTCACTGGCTCTTATGCACAGTTATTTATATATGTCAACTCTCACATGTACTGTGTTTTACATATGTACTTACTTTGACATGTAGCACTGAGATATCCATTCACTCACCAATACACTCATGCACACAGTCAACCGCCCATACAGCTGTTTCCACATGCACTTTTGAAACCATACATCTAGTGAATCAACTGCTCACACATCTATGCACAGAGTCATACACCTCCCAGCCACCCACACACACACTCAGTCTCCCATACAAATACTTGGGCAACCAATCAATAACCCATATAGTTACTCATATAGCTACTTATCAACACATGCAACAGTTTACAGAACAACAGACATAATGATGCACAAATTAAGACAGTTTAGTCACTAACCCATGCACTCAGTGAGACACATTTAATCACTCACTCATACAGTCAGTCATGCACCTACTAAATCCTTCATCCAGACACTTATACATCCACTCATTCTTCAATATGTAAGACATATTTTAAGTTTACAGAAACATACAGTCACTGGATGTTGTCATCAGTGATGTCATCAGTGATGTCATTTGAGATGTCATCAGTGATGTCATCAGTGATGTCACTGACCATGTCATGAATGATGTAATATGTGACATCATCAGCAGTGGATTGCGGGTGCGCGATATATAGTTAGTGCAACTAACTATATATGGAATTTCAATGGTTTTGTGTGAGTAAAATAAGGTTTTGTAAATGCGAATTCCTAACTATATATGGTCTATAACCTACGTTTTTTTCAGTGAATTTTCAAGGTTTTGTAAATGCTAATTCCTAACTATATATGGTCTATAACCTATGGTTTTTTCAGTGAATTTTCAAGGTTTTGTAAATGCTAATTCCTAACTATATATGGTCTATAGCCTATGGTTTTTTCAGTGAATATATATATATACATACATATATAAACATATATCATCTGTATATCTATATAAATACAAACATAAATGCATGCATACATATACTTATATGCATACAGATGCATGTTATTTACATGAAAGTTGAAAAAACACTAATAAAAGCAAAGCTAAAAAGCCACCTCATTACAAACAGAATGGCTTTAACTTAAACGAGGGCGAGATCTATTGCATTTTCAATGCTTGTTTACTTTGGTTCCATCAAGAAGGCATTCAGATGTGTCACACATTTGCCATAAATTCTGAATGTTAGCACTCTAGTTGCACATTAGATCACTGTAGTAAAGCTACTGCTCACCAGGGACGTCTGCTGCTGGTATTCAAAGTGCATGTTTCAGTCTGCATGTCAGAATTTTTTTAATGAAATAGAAGAGGATTTGAGAAGTCACTCAAAATGATCCCTAATTTTTCTTTCTGAAGCACTAATCATACTTTCTATGGCAAAATTAACCCCCTCATGTTGTTCCTTTTTAAATTGAGTGTTTTCAGACTTACCACTACATTCCAATCAAGATGGCTTCTGGTGTGCCATACTTTTGTCATAAGTAAGACTGTTAGCGCTCTAGTTGTTCTTTAGAACACTCTGGGACATTCTGTCATTGGGCTATACTTGGGGTACATCTGGGTGATATTTGGGCTACATTTAGGCTCTTTT
Source organism: Lissotriton vulgaris (assembly GCF_964263255.1). Taxonomy (NCBI): domain Eukaryota; kingdom Metazoa; phylum Chordata; class Amphibia; order Caudata; family Salamandridae; genus Lissotriton; species Lissotriton vulgaris. The sequence continues at coordinate 1,079,553,004 of NC_141691.1, read as the reverse complement.
GTCTCTGGTGGCCATCTTGGGAGACTGTATGTCAGAATTTTTTAATGAAATTGAAGAGGGTTTGAGAAGTCACTCAAAATGTGCCCTAATTGTTCTTTCTGCAGCACTAATCATAATTCATATGGCAAAATATACCCCCTCATTTTGTTCCTTTTTAAATTAAATGTTTTAAGAGTTACCACTTTATTCCAATCAAGATGGCTTCAGGTGTGCCATACCTTTGTAATAAGTAGGACTGTTAGCACTCTAGTTGTTCTTTAGAACACTCTGGGACATTCTGTCATTGGGATATACTTGGGCTACATCTGGGTGATAGTTGGGCTACATTTGGGCTCTTTTGTCTCTGGTGGCCATTTTGGGAGACTGCATGTCAGAATTGTTTAATGAAATAGAAGAGGATTTGAAAAGTCACTCAAAATGTGCCCTAATTTTTCTTTCTGCAGCACTAATAATACCTTCTATTGCATAATATACCCCCTCATTTTGTTCCTTTTTAAATTAAATGTTTTAAGAGTTACCACTTTATTCCCATCACGATGGCTCCAGGTGTGCTATACCTTTGTAATAAGTAGGACTGTTAGCGCTCTAGTTGTTCTTTAGAACACTCTGGGACATTCTGTCATTGGGCTATACTTGGGCTACATCTGGTTGATATTTGGGCTACATTTGGGCTCTTTTGTCTCTGGTGGCCATTTTGGGAGACTGCATGTCAGAATGTTTTAATGAAATAGAAAAGGATTTGAGAAGTCACTCAAAATGTGCCCTAATTTTTCATTCTGCAGCACTAATCATACTTTCTATGGCAAAATATACCCCCTCATGTTGTTTCTTTTTAAATTAAATGTTTTAAGAGTTACCACTTTATTCCAATCAAGATGGCTTCAGGTGTGCCATACCTTTGTAATAAGTAGGACTGTTAGCGCTCTAGTTGTTCTTTAGAACACTCTGGGACATTCTGTCATTGGGCTATACTTGGGCTACATCTGGGTGATATTTGGGCTACATTTGGGCTCTTTTGTCTCTGGTGGCCATTTTGGGAGACTGCATGTCAGAATGTTTTAATGAAATAGAAAAGGATTTGAGAAGTCACTCAAAATGTGCCCTAATTTTTCATTCTGCAGCACTAATCATACTTTCTATGGCAAAATATACCCCCTCATGTTGTTTCTTTTTAAATTAAATGTTTTAAGAGTTACCACTTTATTTCAATCAAGATGGCTTCAGGTGTGCCATACCTTTGTAATAAGTAGGACTGTTAGCGCTCTAGTTGTTCTTTAGAACACTCTAGGAGGCTGCAGTAGAACACAAAGGAATCAACTGACAGTCTCTGTCCTTGTTGGATGTACATGTTTTACTGAGAATGTCAGACTTCATTTTCACATGACTGAGAAAGATAATGTGAATGTACAGAAAATATGCTTTCAGTTTAGCTTATAGATCCCCTTCCAAACCACTGTGGGAAAATCATGAGATATTAGTTTTCTTTCAAACAATATTCATGATATCATAGCAGAAGGTTTTTTCACATGGTAAAATCACCTTAGAACCCACCACAATTCCTAAAACGAGTATGGTACCATCAACAAATGATTTATAATGTAACTAAAGTCCTAAAACCCTCTATTAACTACAATGCTTTTTAATGAGGTGCTATCATGTATATTGGTCCCAAGATGGCTGCCAACACTTCTTGGATGAAGTGCTGACAGCCAATCAGATCAGATGTGTGGTTAGGCTCCGCCCAGATATATATCTTTTTTTAAACCTAAATTACTCAAAATCCACTGGAGCACATATATTGAGACCTAGCAAAGGCACATCGGGCTAACAGTCCCTACAATTTTGCCAAGTTTCGTGCAAATCCATTCAGCCGTTCGAGCTAAAAGTGAGGCCAACCGCCCTATGGAAATTAACATGGGAAAAACGTGTTTTGGGACCCCCCTTTTTTCTCGGCCCCCCCTTGATGAAACCCCCCCAAATTGTCAGGGGCTGCTCAGAAACAAAATGTTCCATTTTCCTGAAAATATCAGCCAATTCCGTCCACAAACGCCAAAGTTATTAGACATAGAATTTTCAAAAATCCCATAGAGAAAAAATCCTAACTATATATACCTACTGGCGACCGCCAGTAGGTAATATATATATATATATTCACTGAAAAAACCATAGGTTTCACACCAGTTATAGTTAGCTGGAAATTTTACTGATATAAAACCATTGAAATTCCCACGTTATAGTTAGTCGGACTCACTATAACTTGCGCGTGCAATGCACTGCTGATGACATCACATATTACATCACTCATGACATGGTCAGTGACATCACTCATGACATCACTGATGACACCATCCAGTGAATATGTGCCTTTCTGAAAAAGTAAATATTAGTGAGTAATGTTTAAATATTTAAATATATATATTAGTGTTTTACTTTGTGTATAAGTGGCTACATGTGTTGGTAAGTAGCTACATGCGTATGTATATGGGTTATTAGATGTTTCTCTTAGTATCAGTATGAGTGTCTATATGGTTTGGTGGGGGTATTACTTAGCACATAGATGCATGAGTGACTGACTCTCTGTTTCTATGTTTTGAAGACAGCATATGTACAGGACTGTATGGGTGGATGAGTGTCTATATGTGTTTGTTAGTGAGTGAATGACTGTCTCACTAGTGTCTTTATCAGTAACTACATATGTTTTAATCTAGTATATATGAATATTGATGTATATAAGTGAGTATATGTGAGAGTAAGAGATTGTAAGAGTTCCTGTTTAAATAAGTATGTGTTTCTATAAGTGATTGTTTAAGAGAATAAATATGTGTAATTTTAAATAGAAGTAAGGTGGAAGTGTGTGTATAACTCTATATTCAAATAAATGGATGTCCAATAGTTTATCTGCACGTGTGAATATGTGTGTGAGTAACTTTTGGATGAATGTCGGTGTGTAACAGGATGTATAGGTGTATCACTTCATATGATGAGTGAGTATATGTATGAGTGACTATATAAAACTATTGGTGAATGAGTGGATGTGTATATAGATAGTGGAATTACTGAATTGCTTGTTGTAACTGATATAGGTATCTCCATTTTTTTAAAAATTTCAGTTTCTATTTTTGAATATGTGTCTCAAGGGTTACATTATAGTGAAAGGAGGTCTGTCACTATGTCACAAGGATGGTGTCATGAGTGATGTCACTGACCATGTCATGAGTGATGTAATATGTGATGTCATCAGCAGTGCATTGCACGCGCAAGTTATAGTGAGTCCGACTAACTATAACGTGGGAATTTCAATGGTTTTATATCAGTAAAATTTCCAGCTAACTATAACTGGTGTGAAACCTATGGTTTTTTCAGTGAATTTAATAGGTTTTTTAAATGCTAATTCCTAACTATAACTGGTGTGAAACCTATGGTTTTTTCAGTGAATTTCATAGGTTTTTTAAATGCTAATTCCTAACTATAACTGGTGTGAAACCTTTGGTTTTTTCAGTGAATTTCATAGGTTTTTTTAATGCTAATTCCTAACTTTTTATATAGACTCATACCTATGTGTTTTTTAGTGAATTGCTAAAGTATGTTTTTGTAAAAATGAACACTATAATGTATATTGAGATAATATTTTTAATTTAAAATATTTTTTTTTATATTTCGCTTTCGGTGCGCGCACCGGTGCGCGTACCGTCAGCGCACTAACAAAAAAAAAGAAAAAAAAATGAAGGAGGGACTGTGTAATAGATAGTAAGACAGATAAAAAGTGTAAAAGGAAGTAACTGAGAAAAGAAAAATGAATAAGGGAGCAAAAGAAAGAAGAAATAGGAAGAAGACTAAAGCAGAGGTTAAGGGAGATTGTAAATGGATGTTGAAAGTAAAAAGAAGGACAGTTAAGTATGGGAATGTCAGGTAGTGACGGAATCAGAGGAAAAGAATAGCAGTGATTGAGGGAAAGTAAATATCAGTGAATATAAGTAAAAAGGGGTGAAAGAGGGTACATGTAAGTGAATAAGGGTAACACATGGGGAGTAATAGAGACAAACAAGAGAGAGAGTAAAAGAAGGACTGTCACAAAGGGACTAAGTGAACCAGTAAAAAAGGTAAGTGAAGGAGTGTGCATAGGCAGAAGTACTGAAAGAAATTGAATGTGGTCGGAAGTAAACATGGAACAAAAGAATAAGTGAGGGAAGCAAAGTAAGGAAATAGGGGTGCGGTAGGGTGACAGAAAAATAGTGAAAATAAAACAAAAGGTGATAACAAAAAAGATTTTGTAAACACACTTACCATATAATCAATGCAAACTTGTATCTATGAAAGATAAAAGAAAAAACACGTTATAATTTCTTAAAAATATATAATAAAATAGAAACAACAGTTCATGAGGTTTAAAAATCTACAAAAGTTTACTAAGAAATGATGCAATAGTGAAGGATACAAAAACAGAAAGAAAGTAATGTAGAAAGAGAAAAAAAAAGGAAAAAGAAATAGAAAGAGAACAAATTCCTAAAGGTAAATAAGATACTAAAAGAATGTAAGATATCAAATCAAAATCAGTAAAGATAAGAAAATAAAAGAAAAATGAGTGAAAAGGAGAGAAGTCTGATTGAGAAACTATAAATAAAAAAGAGGAATAGAAGATGATTGAGAGTGAGTGAAGTAAAGTAACAGAGTGAAGGGATGAAAGGAATGAAGTTAGTATAGAACGATGGATAAAACAGGAGTGAGAGAGTAAGTACACAGAAAGACAAAAGGAAGAACTAAGTGAACTACAGTACAATGGATGCGAAAGAAAAAAAAAGGAGAAAAAGAAAGAGAGGGTTAGGAAACTAAAGCAGTGGTACTGTGAGAATATGAAAAAGATAAAAAGTGGTGGAAGGAACAGAGGAAATGCAGACAGTTCCTATTAGATTAAGAAGTTGTGAATGAAGTGCACTAAAGAAACAGCGATGAAAAAAGAGTGTAAATTAGTAAAGAGAGGTAAATAAGGGTGAAAAAGAAAATGAGTATAAGACAATGTGAACACAATATAAATTACACAATGCAAACTACACAATAACTTCTACAATATGTTACATTATTTATTTTTGCTGTTCTCAGAATATATTGAATTTCACTTAAATTAGTGAGATCAAAGTCTTCATCATATAACAGCGGGAAAAAAAAAACACAATCTAAAAGATTGTGTTTAAAAAAACCCATTCAAACATACATCTCATATAAGTACACTAATCTTTGATTCACTTACTTTTCCGTGAGACCAAATTGCAGATAGTGAAGGTCCTTTTGGTGGAAAAAAGTCTGCTGTGCTCTATAACTTCCATTTCATCGACTTCCTATGAAAAAAGATCTAACAACATCATATGTTACACTTTCCTCACGGCCAATTTGTGTCAGATATATCAGTATTTTTTACTTTGAGATCCACTTAAAGTATCTACATGAGATTGCAGATAGTGAAGGTCCTTTTGGTGAAAAAAAGTCTGCTGTGCTCTATAACTTCGATTTCATCAACTTCTAACAACATCATATCTTACATTTTCCTCACGGCCAATTTGTGTCAGATATATCAGTATTTTTTACTTTGAGATCCACTTAAAGTATCTACATGAGATAAATAATTTCAAATATTAGATTAACTAACTAACTAACTAACTTTTATTAACTATTCCCGTCTTCAAAGGCCAATTCCCTTTACTAAAACTTTGGTTTTAAAAACACTAGATAAGAATTTGTAGAGTCATAAGGCAAACGTTGTTTATAAGTTAAATGAGAATCATTGCAGTAACTCCATCCATTTTCAGATTTTAAGTAGCATGTATAATGTCCTGAGGTGGTCGAAGATCCATCATGATAAATAATAGCTTCAGTTGTAAAGGTCCTTCCAGAAATTGATAACTGAGAAGCCACAAAATTTTTGATAGAAGTTGTCAATTTAGTTCCATCAGGTCTACATCGTTGGAAAACTAAAATAATATACTGCCCATACCTTTGTATAAATAATGTGGACAGCATTGTACAGTTACATTGGGTACACACCATATTATGATCTGCTGCTTTAACTAGATTTTTAAAAGACACTGATTTACAGTCTGGTAAAGTCAAATATATAAATCTTTCAGTGTCTATTGTAGTAGTACTTGATAAACTACAATTGTGGCAGTCATGCTGCCATTGATAAGAAAGACTGAAAAGATTATCTACATCTACACCTTCATCTTCCAAAACACCAAACATATACATTAAAAATTCCTGACAATCCTGCTGAATGTTCTGTGAAAATTTATCTTGACCAGAACACAAATCTAAAATATTTCGAATTTCTGTTACACTTTCTATTTGTGCTGTAACACTGCTACATTTCTGAAACACAGAATTCAATAAACCACACAATCTTTGATCCCGATTTTCAACAATCTGTTCTTGTAAACTTTTAAGAAAAAAAACAACATTAACCACTACATTAGCATAGCAGTTGACACCAGAACTGTTTTCAAACTGAAATCCAACAACATTTTCTCCACAATTCTTTTTCTTCCTGTTTTCAATTACAGTTTTCTCTACTTTTTGTCTTTTTGCAACTACCTCACTACAATTATCCTCATTTCTTCTTTTTCGGCCTACCACACGTTTTTCAAACAGAGGATATTGAGGCAAATGTGGAGCATACTCTCTTCTTAACCTATTGTATTCTTTAACACAATCTAGATCGGCAGAAATCTTTGTCTCATCACACGCAATCAAGTACAATCCTGATAAAGTTCTGACTCGAGATAATGCCACATATGCCATACCCTCTTTAAACACAGATCTTCCAATGTTCACCAATGCACTATCTACACTTAAACCTTGAGATTTATGAATTGTCACCGCATACGCCAAACAAACAGGAAACTGTTTTCGGCGAACATATAAGTCTTTTACAAGTAAAAATCTAGCAGAACAACGACTTATTTGTTGTACTTGTTCAATGCCATCAAATTTTATTTTTAAAAATTCAATTCCATCTCTATTTCTGTAATTCACAAAATCAACAACATAACCCATTGCTCCATTTACCAGACCGCTTTCAACATTTAAATTCCTTCTCAAAATGATACGACAATTTAAACACACATTCAGAGTCTTTTCAAAACCAGCTGTTTTTGAAATACTTTTCTCCAATGAATGCAATTTAGTTTTCAAATTTTCTGACAAAACAATTGTTGCACCCATATGCTCTATTTTATCTATTGCTTCCAGTTTCACAATCTCTTCATTTTCTAAGTCTAACATTTTTTGATTGAAGATGGAACATTCTTGCAGAGTTGGCATCAAACATATCCCAGATTTCTTCTCAGTCATTTTTTTAAAAATATTCTCTGGAAGAATGTTTTCATTTGCATACAAATTTGAAATTAATCGACTATGCAAAGCTTTTTTCCCTTTCTCAGTCATTTTTCCAATTCTTACATCTTGTAGAATATTTTTATAATCTTCATCCTTGGCCTGTCGCATATTTTGAAGCAGTTCAGCATATTTAAAATTTAGCCATATATTAACATTTCCAATGCTTCCAAGGGACTTCCTGGTATCTTCATGCGTGAGCATTTTAAACACTGGTTGTCCTTTTACTGGAGTCAACTGCAATAGATCTCCAAAAACAATAATGTGTTTTCCTCCAAATAACACATCATAGTCTGTTTTAAGAATTTCTTGCATTCTCAAATGCACAAAAGCAAGCATTAGATTTGAGACCATGCTTACTTCATCTATGATAAGAAGTTTCATTTTCTTCAAGACTCTTGAAACTTCAGAACACGCATCTCCAGATAGCTTGTTGTAATGCAATTTATTATCATGTTCAACTGGCAGCATCAATAAACGATGTAGAGTAATCCCTTTAATGTTATGTGCTGCCAGACCAGTTGGAGCAGTTACAACACAAGACAGTGGTGAATCAGTCCTTTTCTGCAGATAACTTGCAACGGCTTTAATTAGAAAACTTTTTCCTGTCCCCGCTTCTCCACTTACATACAGTCGGACAGGGTCAAATAATATACATGAGCACTCTTTTTTCTCATGTCTGAATCCATGTTCAATCTGCTCTGTGACTTCATCATATATCTTTTTCTGCTCAATGTTTAGTTGCGTTACCAAATCTTCTAAGTTAACTCCATCCTCTTGAGCTTGTTCCATAGCTCTTTCCACCTCATCCATGGCAGTGGCAGCTTCATTTTGGATAATTGGTCCTCCTAGTGGATCCTGGCTCAATGAAGTAGAACTCTGACTATCTTGAGAACTGTTTCTAGCTATCTCTTCAGCAATTGTGGTTTCTTGCTCCATTTCTTCATTCAACATTTGCAGATAATTTAGAAAAATAGGACATTCTATGGTATCCTTAGTTGCATTAAAAGAGTCTTCATAACAGAGAAAATCTCCAAGTAGTTCCTCTTCTGTACGCCATGGCTTAAAGAGTTGCAAAAGAGCTAAATAGTAAAATTCTCTTTTGTCTGGAACTTCACAACTCAATTTTCGATGATTAATCAAATGGCCTTTTTTCTGCTTCACTAGACATCCTTCATAGCCAATGAGTGCATATTTTCCATTATTGATATCTTCTGTGATGTTCCTCTTATAACTGTAGTTTTGAAGAACTTCATACAAACATGTGTTCTCAAGGTGAGTACTTCTATTTGGATAGTATGTATCCAACATATTTGTCTTCAAAATATCTGTACTGTTTGGTTCTTTTTCCGCCAAATATTCAATTTCTTGTACAGATTTCAAAACTCGGTTTCGTGTTGCAGCAAGACCAAGACTCACCCAAATGATTGTTCTTGATTTGGCATAGAGACTTGCTGATGATAACCGATCAGAACATTCATATGCTCCAATTTCTCGATGCGACAACATCTTCAGACTGAAACTGTATAATTTCTTGCTTAGACTCTTTTCATGTGAAATGTCCTCCCACATTTCCTTCAGTTCTGTCTTTTCTTTTTTGGTGATGTAAGATGTCACATATCGAGCCACAGCAATAGAGTTGTCAGCAACGAACTGAATATCCATGTTAGCATTCCACATGGACAAAATCACTGGGTTGTAATCGTTGATGTACTTAGATTCTTCATTTCTTTTCAAATTATATGTGTTTTTGGGAGATTTTCTCGTCACAGTATGTCGTAGAGATGACATCAAATTATTTACTCTTCCTTTAGAAATCACTGGTCGAGGAAATGCAAAACGACATTTCGTGTAGTACTTTTCCTTGTTTTTAAATTTTCGACGACAGTACTTTCCACAACGATGAGATTGAAAACGTAAAACTTGTTGCCTTAAATTGTTTTCTTCAGTAGATTTTGGAACAGCACATGTTGAATACTCTTCAATGAAACTCATCACTGTTTCATCTGAATCTGATCCAAATTTGGGTGCATCTTTAATCCACAACAACATATGTATATGAGGAGCACCTCTCGCTTGATATTCCTTCCTCCAAAAGAAATCCAAAACCTCTCCAAGGGGAGGATTTTTTTTGTTGGTAATAAAAGACATCATAGCTTCAAATCTATGATTAAAATATCTGCAAACATTCACTGGATCTAAAGAACACAGTTCTCCTGGTGTTTTCAATTCTATATTTGGTATGTTTTCATTTGCCTCTCGTAGAAATTGAAGTAAATCGTCCCAGGCATACTCAGCACAGCTAAGAGTGAGGAACCATGTAGGAGTTCCTAAGTTTCTTAGCATACATTTCAATTCTCCATGACGACGAAACCAATACTCGTTGGTTCCACGTTGACATGCCATGAGATTGATTAGCTGAGATTCCAAAATACTGTCTTGCAGATTAACTTTCTCCATAAAGTCCCTTGCACATACATTTTGCAAATGAGGTCCACTTTTTAATATATGATTAACTGCATAAGAAAGCCCAGACAAATCACTTTCAAACAGTAGATGAAATAAATATGGAATGCATTGACGAAACCTTGGATCTTCTGCATATAATCTTAGAGTCCGGTATTCAGCTGCAGGAATTTGAACTGGTCGATCATCATATCGTCCACCACAACCTGTTGGAAATAATTGTGGAAAACAACGAGCTTCCAAACTTTCTTCCCATACACTAATGGGACTTCCTTTTGCTGCCTTCATTTGAAACAAGTCAATTGCATTTCCCATTACTTCTTTGGAATGCAAAGGATGAACAGTATAATGTTCATATATTTCTTCAGTTCTAGACACATCAACTTTTTCAATTTGACCAACTGAAGAATCACTATCTTCTTCTGTAGCTGTTTCCTCTACTCCAACACTTACATGTTTGTAGTACTCATTGTTTTTAACTAAATACAACGTTGCCTTCTTGACTTTTTTAACATCCACTAAATCTTGCCAAATTTTCTTACTCTTTGTTGGAACCCCATTAACTAGAATAACTAAAGGATCTTCTTCTACTCTTTCTACACCAATTGTATTAATATTTTTCTTTACATCTAGAGGCAAATAAACAACTCTTCCCTTTAATCCTCTCAGTAAATCTGATGGAGGCAATTTCCCTGTCTTAGGCTCCATGCGAACAATAGCCTGAAAAGGATGGACACATTGAATCAAAATAGATTCATAAGTATTTAGATCCATCAATTCAGAAGGAATATCTATCAACTGAAGATTATTATAAACTGCTCTTGCAGGCATTCTATTTTCATTTAATTTTTTCAAACAATAAGTGCAAATACGCTGATCCAAACTCAAATCAAAAGAATTCTCCACCAACAAATAACTTACAAAATCCTCCCATTCACTATTATTTTCCAATTCACTTTTTGCATATAAATCAACTAACCTAGTCTGAATTTTATAATGAGTCCGTCGACAACACACACAAGTTACATTAGGCCTCTCACTTGATTTCACCTTAAACTTGATAATTTCCTCATCAAACTTTTCAATACTTGAAATTTGTCCATTATCTTCTGCATTACCATCCATTACTATATCTATTTCTACACTGTCCTCTTTGTTCCCAAAATAACAAAACTCAATTTCTTCACAAATAGTCTTCACATCCACTTCAGATCCATGCAAAAGAGCACTATTTAACTGTTTAAGCTTAAGTGCAGGACTTTTTGCATAATACAACTTCCTCACTAATTTCCTTACGTTATTATGATGCACTGCTAACATCCTAAAATGATGAAAAACACTCCGACAAACTTTTCTAGAAAGACATGCTAGTGAATGCCCTTGCAAACCTGTGCTTTCTCTCACTCTGCAAGGATCTAACTCTTGCAGGATCTTCATTTTTTGTTTGAGACTTTTTTTACTATATGTACGTAAGAAATTTCGAAGCAAATCAATTGATTCCTGTCGCACACTACAAATACTACTGCATTTCCATGTGTACACTGGACCCTTAGTACGTCTCCCTAAAACTTCATCAGCTAAGACCTCTTCTGCATCTCTAGATACAAGTTTCTCTTTTTCCATCACACAACTATCTTTCACCTCATATGCACGACCACTGGTGTCAACTGCATGCACCAAATCATTTTCCTGAAAGTAACTCTCCTCATTAAAAAAAGGCTCAGAACTTGAACTATGCATCCATTCACCAGAAAATACTTCACAAAAATTACTCCGATTAATAATTCTTTTCCATCTACTGTTCGATTTGAAAACATCCATTGCCTTATTAAGTATCCTAATTCTATTGATTATTAAAATAAATAATTTTTTCTTAACTTCAAAAGCCTGATCAACAATCTTTTCTACACTTTTCTTTTTCTTGTAAAAAGCAGCTTTTAGTTTACTTTTCTTTTCATTTTTTAGCAAATTTAAAACTACCCTATTGCGAAACATTCGCCTACGAATGTCCCTAAAAACATTTACCCTTCTATTGCTAACCATTCTCTTCTCTCCTGGTCCAATGGAAACATTTTTTGTGGGCTTCTCTTTCCTTTTTAGATTTGTTGACTTTTTCTGTATATTCACATTAGCAATTTCATTTTTTTTCCTACGACATATGTTGCGAAGAAAAGACTTAATTGGCTTACCAGAAGCTTTTCTGGTGTTTTTTGAAGTAGTTGTTGAAGAGGATTCCATAAACTCTGTTGTTGATGTTCTCCTTTTCCGTATGGTATTTTTGATATTTCTTTGCCTTGAAGGCATTTTTGCTTCCTTTTCAGAAGTTGATTTGAATCTGTTGTTCTGTTAAAAAAACACATGAAAGACCACTATTAGCAAACAACAAAGTAATGTTAAAAAGCAAACAATATAAACAATAAATTGCAACATATTTAAGTTTATACAATAGCAACACATGGCTTTATTTTTAAAGGCCTTGCGCCACCAGTGCGTCACTTATTACCCATGTTTAAAGTCAAGCATCAGCTGCACATGGCATTCATAAATAAGGGCCAAATGCAAATACCAATCAATTGCACCCAAAAATCGATTTTTCAATAACATGTAAGAAACACTGCGCAAAACCTAAGTACAACCACTCAATATCATCAAACAAAGTCAGGGTCTGATTTATAAAGGCCTTGCGCCACCAGTGCGTCACTTATTACCCATGTTTAAAGTTTTGCATCGGCTGCACATGGCAATCATAAATAAGGGCCAAATACATATACCAATCAATTGCACCCAAAAATCGATTTTTGAATAACATGTAAGAAACACTGTGCAGAACCTATGTACAACCAATCAATATCATCAAACAAAGTCAGGGCCTTATTTATGAAAGCCTTGCGCCACCAGTGTGTCACTTATTACCCATGTTTAAAGTCATGCATCAGTTGCACATGGCAATCATAAATAAGGGCCAAATACATATACCAATCAATTGCACCCAAAAATCGATTTTTCAATAACATGTAAGAAACACGGCGCAGAACCTATGTACAACCAATCAATATCATCAAACAAAGTCAGGGCCTTATTTATGAAAGCCTTGCGCCACCAGTGCGTCACTTATTACCCATGTTTAAAGTCATGCATCAGCTGCACATGGCAATCATAAATAAGGGCCAAATACATATACCAATCAATTGCACCCAAAAATCGATTTTTCAATAACATGTAAGAAACACGGCGCAGAACCTAAGTACAACCACTCAATATCATCAAACAAAGTCAGGGCCTTATTTATGAAAGCCTTGCGCCACCAGTGGGTCACTTATTACCCATGTTTAAAATCATGCATCAGTTGCACATGGCAATCATAAATAAGGGCCAAATACATATACCAATCAATTGCACCCAAAAATCGATTTTTCAATAACATGTAAGAAACACGGCGCTGAACCTAAGTACAACCACTCAATATCATCAAACAAAGTCAGGGCCTTATTTATGAAAGCCTTGCGCCACCAGTGCGTCACTTATTACCCATGTTTAAAGTCATGCATCAGTTGCACATGGCAATCATAAATTAGGGCAAAATACATATACCAATCAATTGCACCCAAAAATCGATTTTTCAATAACATGTAAGAAACACGGCGCAGAACCTAAGTACAACCAATCAATATCATCAAACAAAGTCAGGGCCTTATTTATGAAAGCCTTGCGCCACCAGTGCGTCACTTATTACCCATGTTTAAAATCATGCATCAGTTTCACATGGCAATCATAAATAAGGGCCAAATACATATACCAATCAATTGCACCCAAAAATCGATTTTTGAATAACATGTAAGGAACACTGCACAGAACCTAAGTACAACCACTCAATATCATCAAACAAAGTCAGGCCTTATTTATGAAAGCCTTGCGCCACCAGTGCGTCACTTATTACCCATGTTTAAAGTCATGCATCAGCTGCACATGGCAATCATAAATAAGGGCCAAATACATATACCAATCAATTGCACCCAAAAATCGATTTTTGAATAACATGTAAGAAACACTGTGCAGAACCTATGTACAACCAATCAATATCATCAAACAAAGTCAGAGCCTTATTTATGAAAGCCTTGCGCCACCAGTGCGTCACTTATTACCCATGTTTAAAGTCATGCATCAGCTGCACATGGCAATCATAAATAAGGGCCAAATACATATACCAATCAATTGCACCCAAAAATCGATTTTTGAATAACATGTAAGGAACACTGCACAGAACCTAAGTACAACCACTCAATATCATCAAACAAAGTCAGGCCTTATTTATGAAAGCCTTGCGCCACCAGTGCGTCACTTATTACCCATGTTTAAAGTCATGCATCAGTTGCACATGGCAATCATAAATAAGGGCCAAATACATATACCAATCAATTGCACCCAAAAATCGATTTTTGAATAACATGTAAGGAACACTGCACAGAACCTAAGTACAACCACTCAATATCATCAAACAAAGTCAGGCCTTATTTATGAAAGCCTTGCGCCACCAGTGCGTCACGTATTACCCATGTTTAAAGTCATGCATCAGCTGCACATGGCAATCATAAATTAGGGCAAAATACATATACCAATCAATTGCACCCAAAAATCGATTTTTGAATAACATGTAAGGAACACTGCACAGAACCTAAGTACAACCACTCAATATCATCAAACAAAGTCAGGCCTTATTTATGAAAGCCTTGCGCCACCAGTGCGTCACTTATTACCCATGTTTAAAGTCATGCATCAGTTGCACATGGCAATCATAAATAAGGGCCAAATACATATACCAATCAATTGCACCCAAAAATCGATTTTTGAATAACATGTAAGAAACACTGCGCAAAACCTAAGTACAACCACTCAATATCATCAAACAAAGTCAGGGCCTTATTTATGAAAGCCTTGCGCCACCAGTGCGTCACTTATTACCCATGTTTAAAATCATGCATCAGTTTCACATGGCAATCATAAATAAGGGCCAAATACATATACCAATCAATTGCACCCAAAAATCGATTTTTGAATAACATGTAAGGAACACTGCACAGAACCTAAGTACAACCACTCAATATCATCAAACAAAGTCAGGCCTTATTTATGAAAGCCTTGCGCCACCAGTGCGTCACTTATTACCCATGTTTAAAGTCATGCATCAGTTGCACATGGCAATCATAAATAAGGGCCAAATACATATACCAATCAATTGCACCCAAAAATCGATTTTTGAATAACATGTAAGGAACACTGCACAGAACCTATGTACAACCAATCAATATCATCAAACAAAGTCAGAGCCTTATTTATGAAAGCCTTGCGCCACCAGTGCGTCACTTATTACCCATGTTTAAAGTCATGCATCAGCTGCACATGGCAATCATAAATAAGGGCCAAATACATATACCAATCAATTGCACCCAAAAATCGATTTTTGAATAACATGTAAGGAACACTGCACAGAACCTAAGTACAACCACTCAATATCATCAAACAAAGTCAGGCCTTATTTATGAAAGCCTTGCGCCACCAGTGCGTCACTTATTACCCATGTTTAAAGTCATGCATCAGTTGCACATGGCAATCATAAATTAGGGCAAAATACATATACTAATCAATTGCACCCAAAAATCGATTTTTCAATAACATGTAAGAAACACGGCGCAGAACCTAAGTACAACCAATCAATATCATCAAACAAAGTCAGGGCCTTATTTATGAAAGCCTTGCGCCACCAGTGCGTCACTTATTACCCATGTTTAAAATCATGCATCAGTTTCACATGGCAATCATAAATAAGGGCCAAATACATATACCAATCAATTGCACCCAAAAATCGATTTTTGAATAACATGTAAGGAACACTGCACAGAACCTAAGTACAACCACTCAATATCATCAAACAAAGTCAGGGCCTTATTTATGAAAGCCTTGCGCCACCAGTGCGTCACTTATTACCCATGTTTAAAGTCATGCATCAGCTGCACATGGCATTCATAAATAAGGGCCAAATACATATACCAATCAATTGCACCCAAAAATCGATTTTTCAATAACATGTAAGAAACACTGCACAGAACCTAACTACAACCACTCAATATCATCAAACAAAGTCAGGGCCTCATTTATAAAAGCCTGGCGCCACCAGTGCATCACTTATTACCCATGTTTAAAGTCATGCATCAACTGCACATGGCAATCATAAAAAAGGCCAAATAAAAATACCATTCATTTGCACCCAAAATCGATTTTTAAATAACATGTAAAAAACACTGCGCAGGACTTATATACTAACATACAATTTCACTTCTAAAACATAACTATCTGCTTCCAAATATTCTCCATAGAGAAAATAAATCTCTATCTAAATTAAATGAATCATTACTTACCTTTAGAAATGCTTTTGGAGATTGAAAACAGTGTCAGACACACACACCAATTTTTCTTTAGCAGAGGAGAAGGTGTGCTCTCAATACACTGAAACCAAGACTGGCATAGAAAATCTCTATCTTTGTACACATATGCCTTAATTCAACCAATGAAAACTCTTCCCTCACTATTTTCAAACCAACACCCATCCCCCTCTCAAACCTTTCTATCTGTTACCATAGCAACTCCCTCCTAACTGAACTCTAAGGTTCAAAAGTTTATCTTACAATGTTGCAAATTAACTCAGCAAGGATGTTTGACCTGTCAATACAGCAGCCTATACAGGGTATTTTTGCTTTTGGTGACTTTTTTTAAACCATTCAAATTGCTTCTTTCACACAACATAACCATACACCCTAACTTTCAGTTTTCAACTATCTGAATCCACCAATCATTGCTAGTGATTCAAGAGCACAGAAACTCCACAATTATTTTTTTGTGAACTCCTACTGTTCCAACTGCCATTTCATTCCCACACTTCATCTGACTGGACCAGAACCTTCTCACATCATGTACTCTGTTTGGGTTATTGGACATAGCTACATCCACTGGGCTCAAAGGTATGCAGCTAGCAGAAATTTTCATAACCTTGATTTATCAAATGTGGAAATCAAGTGGATTGGCCACAGAGGATTAAAATGTCACCAATTGATACCATTGGTGAAAACCTTTTTGCATCTGCCAGAACCTGACCTTATAATTGTGCACTGTGGTGGAAACGATCTAGGCACATTAACTGGGGTAGGTCTGGAAATGCTATTAAAGGACACCTTTCATCAATTGATGATACTTTTTCCCCACACTGCCTTGGTATATTCCAATATATGCCAAAGACAGAAATGGAACTGGTCCAACCAATTTGGTCCACAATTTGAGAAAGCACGGAAACATGTAAATAAATCTGTTTCTGCTTACATGAGAGACTATGGAATGGGTTCATTATACAATAATAACTTGCGTTACAACATGCAAGACATCTACAGAGGAGATGGAGTGCACTTCTCAGATGAGGGGAATAGAATATTCCTCCTGAATTTAAGAATGTGTATTGGAACCTACTTGTAGGTACCTAAATCAACCACAGAACCCAAAAGCTCTTTTCAGAGCTACCCTAACTCTGATCATTCAAAGCGTTTATTTTTTTCTAACTTTTTTCACTATTTTTCACCAAAGTACGCTTTCGGGTACGCTTAAAGGTGCGCGCACCAGGCGCTACCCCCGCGAAAAATTAAAGAATTTTTTTTTTTTTTTTAACGTTTATGAGCCTCCTAAGCCCCCCTCAGAAAACCTAGAGGGTCAAGAAGTCTCTACAGTTCCCCCTTCTATCCATTCCGAACATTGTTTACCCTCCATCTTGTGTCTCGATTGTTCCGAAACACAAAATGGAGGACTCCCGTAACGCTGCCAGTGCGCGTAAAGGAGCGCGCACCCCTAAGCGCTCGTTAAAAAAAGGTGGGAAAGTAATTTACGGAAAACCCAATGGAGACACTTTCATCAAATATAGAATACGCCCTACTACATAGCAGTCCCTACCATTTGCCCAAATTTGGTGAAATTCCATTGAGACATTTAGGCTACAGGCCTGTCTAAATATCCTGAGGTAAATTACATGACAAAAACACACTTGTAATGTTAGAATTTACAACCAATTAAAAAGTATCTCTCATTTTCTACGATTATTTCCTGACGTTTGATTGGTTAAGTACAACAATATATATAAAAGAAGAGAGGGAAACACAGCCATTTTGACTACTGCTTCCTGAAGTACACTTGAAAACAAATTTCACTGACAACTTCAACTAATTTCTCTAAGGTAACTTCTAATTATGGAAGTATATTGTACACGTTAAGTTTATTTCTTAAAAAATATTCTGTTAGTGATATGCTATCCCTCTTTAATAGTTAGAGATAGAGATAGACTTCTCTGTAATAGTTATGGATTGAGTTAGGCTTCTCTGGTATACTAGCTCTACTAATATAGTTAATTTATATGCAATTTTCAGAAAGAAAATGGAAGGAGAAAATAAGGCAAATGATACTTCTATCAAAGTAAAGGTGGAAAAACCAGAAGATGAAAAAAAAGAAGTTGATTTCATGGATGACTCTTTGGATGAACAGTTTATAGAATGTTTGGAAGAAATTGAATCATGTACATATAATTATGAGGAAATTCCGGACAATATTATGTTAGAAATTTTATTAAATTATGAAAAAGAATCAGAGGAATAAATTTATCTTTAATAATTTCAATTGTTTCAGACAATATTCTTTTTTATATGTAATTCATGAAGTATTACCAAAAATGTTTAAAATATAAAGTGAGACTTATAGTATACTGTTCAACTATTTTTCTGTTACATAGTAAGTTTACTCATAGTTACTACCTTTCTCCCACTATATTATCTCATATGAATATTTTACACCTCATTTTCATAAGTGAACAGGATAGACTACTCATGATCCCCTAGAAATTCTCAGGGAGTGCTTAAAAGATCTGTTTCTCCTTTCCAGACAGACTATATTATGAATTCCATATACCACAAAAAATACAATAACAACATGCAAGATGTCTACAAAGAAGATGGTGAACATTAAATTTAAGTCTCTTCATTAGTACCTACATGTAGGTACTTACATAAAATAAAAAAATAAAAAAAAAAACAATTCATAAACATACAATTTTTGAAGTGATTATTTTTCCATAGTACCCTCCTCGATACGCTCCCCGGTGCGCGCACCAGGCGCTTCCCCCGCGAAAATCGAAAAAAAAAAAAAAAAATTTGAGGCCCCGCGGGGCCCTTTAATGGCCCCCATATCAAACCTAGGGGGTCAGGGGGGGTCTACCCTGCCCCCTTATGGTCAATTCCACCCTTTGTTTTTGCCACCTCTTATGACTAGATTTTACCGATAGACAAGATGGCGGCCGCTCCGGACTGTTTAGAATGTTTACAGACAACTGAGAGCCAATCAGCTTTCTGCGCGCAAGTCGCGTGTCGCGCCGGGAGCGCTCACCGGTGCGCGCACCGGAGAGCGCCTATAGATATATATATTTTTTTGAACGTTAATTTCTCAAAATCCACTGAAGCACATATCTTGAGACATAGCAAAGGCACATCGGGCTACCAGTCCCTACAATTTTGCCAAGTTTGGTGGAAATCCATTCAGCCGTTCGAGCTAAAAGTGAAATCGACCGCCCTATGGAAATTAACATGGGGAAAACGCGTTTTGGGACCCCCCTTTTATCTCGGCCCCCGCTTGACGAATCCCCCCCAAACTTTCAGGGAAGGACCGGACCGCCATGAGACCATTTTCCTGAAAATTTCAGGCAGATTCGTCAACCGGCGCCAAAGTTATTCAAAATAGAATGTTGAGATTTAACATTGAAAATTATCCTAACTATAACTACCTACTGGCGACCGCCAGTAGGTAATATATATATATATATATATATACATTCATTCAATCCTTCTTTACAGCATACAAAGTAGGCACCGACTCCATGGGATGATATTCAAGGATTATCGTTTATTCCAATCAGAGCTAGACGCGTTTCGACGGTCACAGCCGCCTTGGTCACTACATCTACCTCCACCCAGTTATGTGCTCATTATATGGTGATGTATATATATATATATTTAAAGAAAATTGTTCTCTTGCAGTCTTTGGTTTCAATGTACTTCATCTTAGAACAGATTCTAGTTGTTGGCATTTGGTAGCAATGCGGTTTAGCATAGAAGCACATGTGACCAAGACAGAGCCAAGCAGAACAGGGCAGAGCAGGGGCATGGGCTGCATAGCTCTTGCTCATTATTTTATGCCTCTCTGCTCTTCACCAAAATCAAATCAAAATACTGGCTCCTTTTTCATAGCTGTGACCCCTGTATCACTGCTACAGTTGCTGTCAGTGCTTAACAGGCACCACTCCACTGCGAAACGCTAGTTGCCGACTTATGCAGCTCCAAAGAGGCTGCCGGCTTTCTCTCCTCGCGGGCCAGTACCGAGTATCTAGTGCTGGACGTTGCAGGACGACGGAAAGGCTGCAACCCTCTCTTGGCAATTAACATCACCATTTCCGGACTGGGGAGGGGGTAGAAAGGAGCTGCAAGCCAGTCTGAAGCCTCGAGGCAGTTACAGTAATCCACAATATCACTTTTATTCGTGCCATCTGTTTCTGCCCTTTGTCCCTACTGCCTTATCTCACAAATTGGAGGTTTTGGAGAGCGAAGATCCAGTCACAAGTTGAGGCAAGGTATCTTTGCAATTAGCGTAGGATCGCAGGGTTAAGGATCGCGGTGTGTGAACGCGGCCTCCCCAGGAGCTTGTGAGGCTTGTTCACTGTCCAGTCCTCCCCGCCACGACACTACTTCCAACGAGTGCTCGTCTCTGCCAGCATTAAGGTCAGCTGTCAACCAGAAAAGTCACCAGGTCATGGGGTCCAGTTTTGTTCTACAAGATCACAAGGTGAGACAAAGAATACCCAGTGGCGACGAGTGAGGTGTTAAATACAAAACCATGCGACAACTGCATATATCTTCATCTACTTTTAATTTTTACCTAATCAAGTCAACCCCAGGGTAGTTCCATTCAATAAAACCCTAAATGGTCTACACGAGTTTCCATCTTTCTGTTGAGGTGTGCGTGGTCATCAAAACAAAGTTGCAATATACTGCCTGCTTTCTTTTGGCGGTAACACAAGGCATCCAGTGGCTACTGCTTTTTTATCTTTCCTGAAAAAGCCGGGCAACATTTGTGGAGGATGAAAGCTCGCTACGCAAAACAAGGCTGCCAGCAACCCCACAACCAGAGCTAAACAACCTCTAACAAATTCAAGGACTCAGCTAAAAATCTTACAACAGACACAACTGAGGGTCAAAAGGCAAAGCACACAGTCCAAGGTATCACCGCTGTGGAAAGGGGTTGTAGTGTAGTTCCTATATTCTCAATAGGCTCTGCGCATTGGAATAATATAAACAGCAGTGTAGACGTAGGACAGAGGTCATCTAGGTCTCTACTGACTATATTAGACTTAATTAGTTTTGCCAGCTAGCTCAGAGGTCACTAGAAACTTTCTCGAATGTTCAGGAAAGAGTTAACTCTCTTGATTTAGACAAGAAGGGATTAGTTTCTGACAACCGCATAAACATGACAACTTTGCTCCCTCAAAATAAAGAGTGTATCTCTAGAGTCATGTGAAAACAATAGACAGCTATTTCACTCAGTCAATTGTGCATGCTTAATCTCACCAGAGTGCAGAGAAATAGAGAGACAGGCGTTTTCAATAAAAGGTGTTATTTATTGAGCAGTCTTCTTTCTCATGCAAGAGAAATGAGTTGCCACAATTGCAATACTTATCATGAAGTAAAGTGCGTACAATAAAAGTAGTATTATGAAATAATACTGTAAAAGCATTGATATGATTTCTTAGCCATATGATACTTTAAAATGGATAAAATATATACATATACATGAAAACATTGATTAACGTACTCAACTGGTGCTTCTAAATACGCCTACCCTGGTGTACCTGACCTAAGCCTAATACGTGGAAAGGAGTAAGTAAGTTGCAGTTTAAGTTAAGTTAGTTTTTGCCAAGAATCTGCATCAAGAATTCTCTCAAGGGTTTAGTCAGCTCTGTACCTTGGTTCTAGAATGAAGGAGGTCTTGTATCTCTCTCTCAGGACTCGATCTCCCAGCAACCCGCAAGGGTGACTGGAAACACCGGAGCTGGATTTCTCGGCAGGAGAAAAGACAGCGTCTCTCTCAGTGAGTCAAAGGGGAGGGTCGGCTTCCTTCGGCTCTCGCATCAGCTGGGCGTCGGGCAAGTAGATAGCCGCTCTGCTCCAAACCACTGTGTGTTTGCTTAAGGCAACGTAGGTATATTTATACCTGAAAGGTGCTGAGTTTAACGTAAGGTTGGACATAAGACGTCACTAAGAACTAACAGTTCCTTCTGCACTCCAGGAGTTCTTGTTCAAATCAAAACAAAAGCAGGGGGATTTCCCGGGCTGCTGGAGGCTTAGTTTGTTTAAAGAACGCGTTGTACTTTCTAGGAGTCTATGGGAGTAGCCTTGCCGTATTTGGACCGCATGGGCTATTACTAAATATGGATATGATTCTTATGCCTTTATAAGGATATCATTTGTTATAACCACATAAGGGCATAAATCGGGAATATAGAATTAGGGTCCTAGATAGAATCACAACAGGGTGAGGCATGTTCACCGCAATGCCTAACTCTGCACTAGCAAAGACAAAGCAGCAATCAATCCATGACTCAGGAGAAAAGACTGCCTCTCGAATATAACTCTCAGCCCAAGTTCTAGGTCAAGGGTACCGCCCCCGGAGGGAGCATAACTATACCTGGCCCCCTGATACCTCCGTAAAAAAAATGGTTGTCCAGAGATTTCATTTTTGATTTGTGTTTTTGGATCATTAGAGAAGTAGTTTAGCTGATCTGGGACACCTTTTTCTGGACAACTTTTTTAAAAATAGCAAATGTGTTGCAGTGACAATATAATATTTCAGGAACCATGAGACCTATATACTTCATTTTGGTGTCAAAACATAGGTTTTGGGGTCAAGTAGTCTTATAGAGACGGAAAATAAGTCCTCAGAGCAACCCTTCCGCCATTTTCCAATTTTGGGCACTACAATAGAGGATGTAGAGACATATATATATAAATGAAACAAATAATAATGGTTTTTAATCCTTTAATGTATACACCAAACAATGTTTATGATCTGAATATGAAAAAAATAATGTTTATCACTCATGTTCCAGACTCATTTTTATAGTTCACTTTATTCTCTGGGCAATCGCTCGTGGTATATTTGCAAAATGTTGAACATTTGAGAAGAGCATATCGACAGGGCCCACTTTTTGTAGCACAGGTTTTGTAAGTACATGTAAGTTCTGTGGGTAGAGGCTTTGGAAATCTCATAGGTTTTACCACCCCATAAATATCTTCCCAACCAAATTCACATAGATCTTTCTCTACATATGCATGATCAAAAACATTTACACATCTTCTGATCAAGTATGATGCTCTTTTAGTGTGTCCACACACAGAATATGACCTTGGTGGAAGGTCACTTAGCGGGACTTATCTCTTGAACTATTGTAACAAAGATTGTCAAAGGTGTGACAGTCACAACTCGTTTGCCTGCCAGCACAAGGTATTTTTCTATATCTTTAAAGCCACATTCTTCTTCTGTCTCAGGAAATCCTTTTAGAAACTTCACAGGTTCAGCGGTTGAAAGCTCCAAGCTTTGTTCTAATTTTGCTCATAGTGTCATCACCCTTAAGAATATGTGCCTTGATAAGAACAATGGGCATCTCTGGGTCAAGTTTCTTGTACAGACTATGAAGTGGGATTAAGTGCATTTTCTTGCCTGTTTCATAACATATCCATTTCAATCTTTGGTTTATGAACATTGCAACAAATCTAAGTAGCACAATAATAACATAAGTATCATTTGACAGAACAATGATTCGATTGGAACATGTGGCACAACATGATGGTCAGCTTCCTCTAATTTGTTGTTAAGTTCTTTAACAATATGGCCGTACCGTTTGACTACATCTTTGCAGGCACTAACTTCTCATTGACAATCATTCCACCTGCAATAATTGGAAATGTAGTGTTCACTGAAGCATCAGCAATGTTTTGGCGACTTGACATCTCCAAGTTCATCTTGTTCGATGTTGATGACCAGAATTTATCAAGTTTTACAGATGTCGAATTTTTGATGCAGTACAAAAGGGGTGGTGATGGACGGAGTGTTTGATTGATTCAGATGCTCCGTCCATCACCACCCCCTTTTGTACCGCTTTTGGCCGCCATAAGTGTGGCAGGGTATGCTCAGACGTGAGTCCCTTGCTCACTTTGCCACTGGATTCAAGCAAGCCGGGCTGAAGACGGCTGGAATGCCAGAAACCGGTCCTCGGAAGCTTGTTTCCGGTCCAGGGAAGACATGGCTTGGCAGTTCGGGCTGGACTGTTCCCATGAGGCACAGGGTCAGACTGATTTGCATATAGCCATGTCTGAACTGGGGTGGCAGAGTGGGCTAAAGAACGGTGATGGATTAAACCCAGATCTTTTGACTGGGTGTGAGTGTTTGATTGATTCAGATGCTCCGTCCATCACCACCCCCTTTTGACCACAGGGTGGTCACTCCTTGACCACAAGGGAGATTCTTCAGTCTTCTACGTCGAGTAGGATGTCGAAGGGTCCAGAGTTTCGTATCAGAGTTTCAGTCAGGATTATCTCAAGTCTTGGGACTCAGCTCCTACCTATATACCAGATCTAGGGGCTGGATTACCTGCTAGTTCCCTCCTATGGGTGGGACCTAGGAAGGTGGTGTTTACACCCGTTTCCCTTTGTCCAGTTTCGCGCCAGAGCTGGGGCTGGAGTGCCCCAGCACCGGTTTGAACTGGACTATGCATTGGACACCTTGTGTGCCCCAGGCAGTGTCTCATTTCATTCAGCCCTCCCTGACCCAATACACTATAGCCTGTCGGAGGTGATGCTAGCACCTCCGTGACAGGAAACCTATTGTCTAATGATGTTGCTACCTTTAGTGCGTTTAGTAACCACGTATTTGATCAGCTTCGGCTTAATTTTGTTTTACCACTGCAGCTAGTTCATAAGAGATTTGGACTCGCGTTTCAACTGAGTAGGATTTAAATTTAACGTCCTCTGTTTTCTGATGTTTTATGTCAGCTTTTTAATCCGGCTGGGTAATACTGATGTTTCTGTTTATTGCACGTTAGAAGTAAGATGGCTATACTTTTTGTATGGGATTCCCTGATAAAAGCCCATTTCTGAAAGTAACCTCATTCTCAACAGGTTGTTGCTCTCCTTGATGACCGGAGCCCAAGGGCCCATTGTTTTTCCTTTTCCATGTTGCCACAATATTGACAGTGGTATCTTCTGTAATTATTGGACTTATTTCACCTACGCTTTCACA
Source organism: Lissotriton vulgaris (assembly GCF_964263255.1). Taxonomy (NCBI): domain Eukaryota; kingdom Metazoa; phylum Chordata; class Amphibia; order Caudata; family Salamandridae; genus Lissotriton; species Lissotriton vulgaris. Next base: position 1,079,527,732 of record NC_141691.1, on the reverse strand, counting down.
ACAGATGTATTTATACTAGCTCACCTTGATGTCTTTATTCATAGGTGCCCTTCCCTGGCACCCCACCACCTCCCTTTGTTCACCACCTATCCAGTCCTGATGAAGACCCTGCAGTAAGGTGCAACTGAACCTACACCCTAGGGGTCGAAACGTCGACTTATTCTTTTCCTCGTGTCCTACCCAAGTGCAACAGAACATTCTTGACTGTGATTTTTACTTTGGGATAGGAATTCATATGTTCAAAAATTGCTAGGGTGATACCTGTATGCCCATGTGCTGTCAACATGCCAATGTATTGATCTGACCGCACGTTACTTAAACTTTTTACACTACCCTCATCCTCACCAAGCACAAATTCACTCCCCCTCCCCCCACCTGTACCCCCTTCACCTTTGCCTTTCTTTGGGCATGTAAATATTCCGAAATTTGTATAAATGTATGCATAATTGATGTATGTTTGAAGATGTGAATAAACAACATCCCTCAAAAGATTAGAGCTTTATTGGTTTAATTTTGCCAATTTCCTTAATGCTAATATATTTCCCAACTGGGACCCCTTTATATGAATCACAAAATGAGCTGGTCCTCACATATCAAGAGATGTTCACTAAAACTCCAACAAGAAGCTGGTGCTGTATCCAAACTGCACAAACTTGCCCATGTGCAGTGTAGGAGGGTGGATACCTGACTATGGTTACCCCAGATTGTTTGCCTTGTGTTTAGCTGGTTTTCGACTTAGTTGGCCTGGGACCCTGCTAATCGGGGCCCCAGGCTATCTGAGTCTCTCTGTTAAATGGACTCCATGCACCCTAGGTGCATAACCAATTTGGTACTGGACACCTTATCAGCCCCTATACAGTGCACTATAGGTGCCCAGGGCATAGGTGCATCCAAGGCCTACCAGGGGCAGCAGCATATCTTTTGCCACCCCTGACTGGTACTTAAATTGACACAACTGGCTGATCACTCAGCTGGGGCAAGGTGGTGTAATCACCCCTTGCTTAGATATAGTATACCTATATCTAAACCTATATCTGGACACATATATACCTATAAGTCACTCCTATGGCAGGCCTTAACAATCCTGGAGGCAGAGTGCTTGGTTTTATGTGAGATGGTGTTCTAGCATGAGCTGAGCCTGACTGCAGCTGTTGGGACCAACTCCCTTAGATGTTCCGGGATATTGCCATACCATATACTCTTAAGTGCATTATAATCCTCGCGGTTATGTGCTAATTTTGGTTTGGCTTTATCAAAACATGTTGTGTTTGGTGTCATACGTTTTGGAATACTACCCCCTCGCCAGTCCTGGCGATGGGGGGTAGCATTCCACCCTTCTAGAGGGAGAAGACATGTTACTTTACTGAAACGCGGTTAATCCTAACCAGAGCCTCAGCATCACAAAATGGATGCTGCTGCCCGACACAAGTCTGACCTCCTGCTGCTGACCGAAACTTGGCAGGGGAGGCCTGGACAAAGGGTTTCCTGTTGCAGGGAGGTGCTACACCTCCCCAGACAGGAGATAGTGGATTGGAGCAGGGAGGGCTGAAAGAAACTAGACACTGCCTGGGGCACACAAGGTGTCCCATGCAAAATCTAATCAAACCGGTTCTGGGGCACTCCAGCCCCAGTCCTGGCGTGAAACTGGACAAAGGGAAAGGGGTGTAACCACCCCCTTCCTGGGCCCCACCCATAGGAGGGACCTAGCAGGTAATCCAGCCCACAGATTTGGAATAAAGGTGGGAGCAGTGCCAACGCACATCAGATTATCATGACTGAAACTTTGATACAGAACTCTGGACCCTTCGACATCCCACTCAACGTGGAAGACTGAAGAATCTCCCTTGTGGTCAAGGAGTGACCACCCTGTGCAAACAGGCACCATCGAGCGCCTCACCGTTTGCTTTGTTGCAGTAACCGCCAGAACTGAAGCGATAGAGATCGACAAGACCCAGCTTTCCCGCCTTCCAACAACCCGATCCACAGTCCCTGCGAATCTGAGACCCGTGGAGGCGACCTGAAGCGTGGGGCCAGCCATCTTGGAAAAACCACGAAGTGCTGATCGTGCAGCTCCCGAGGCTCCCTCGACGCTGTGCATTGGGGTTTGAGAAGCCCGAGCAGCTTTTGCACCAAAGCTCCCCCCTCCACACTCACCGAGTGCTGCGTGGGGCCCTTCTGCATTTTTCTGCTCGACGCGTTGGTCCGGTCGCTTGCCCGTTGGCTAGTGGCCCCAGTACCGACGAACCTTTGAATTTACACTGCTAGTCTGGTTGCTCCAGACTGGCCCTCGCTCCCCTGAAAATGAGCACCCACTCTGACCTTGCTGGTCCGAGTAAGAAGCGATCTTCGAATCCTGCGTGGGTTGCCTTTGCCAAGGCTTGTTAGCTCCAATCCGGAAGCCGACACCGCCGACAGCGAGAGCCTTCATGGGACAGCTCCTGATCCACTCCTGGACATCCTCGGTGCCCCAGAGTCCACGTGGCAGCGGAGACAAGCTTTTAGACAACCACCTGATTGCGCCCGACATTGCCTGGTTCCTTCCTGGTTCCACCCTGGTCACTGCTGAGTGACCCACACTCTGTCCCCTCTGCTTTCAGGTACTCTACATCTTCGATCCACCCTTGGATCCAACCGGACTCTTCTCTTCAGGACGCCTGCAGCATCTTCATCTCCAGGCACCATTAGACTGCGTGACGAAACCTGACACACTTTGGCACCTATGCACCCGCTTCCTGTGGGTGAGGTATCTCGGTGCTCCTGTAGTGGTATACACCTCTAGTGTCTAAGTCTAAAGTTTGGTAATTCTAGTCCAGTCAGAAGACTCCTAAAACAGTAACTTTGTAACTTTTCCGCACCATTGACTTTGCATTGGTGCATGCGTGTGCTTTTAGCGCTGCACCCGAGTCCCGCGGGCTTCTCCCGACTTCACCATTGCTAGTCCCGAATAGCCCCAGCGATTCCCAAGGCCCCGGGCCTTACCACTGTTCGATTAGTGATACTTATACCACTATTTTAGTATATGGTTTGAGTGGCCCCTGGGCCTCATCCATAATTGTGCAACTTTCATATGTTTTACTGTGCTTTAGTTTAAACGCTTGTACTTCTAGACTCATAAAGAGTATAGAGGATTATTCTGAGAATAAATACATATATTTTTATAATATATAACTTGTGTGGTGTCCTTTTTCATTTGATATTACAGGATTGTATTTGGTAAAACAGCTGGCTTCACATGCCCTCTTGAGTTTAGCCTGAAGGCTGCTTAGTCCATGCTACCCCTAGGATAGCTTGTCTTTTTAAGGTTGACTTACAACCACCACCATAAGGGATTGTTTGGACTGATACAAGGTGCCACCAGAATTGGAGACATCATATATCAGGCCAACTTCTCACATGCACTCCCTAGTACCAGCAGTAGAGATCTGTAACATCTAAGCAAAAAGCACAGTCATGTATGGTGTGGAATTATAAGGACACGTCAAAAGCAATGAACTTGTTAAATTCGAAAAAAGGTTTGTGAGAAGCATTCTCAGCCTTCCTCAGAGTGCTCCTCACCTTCCCCAACAGCTGGAATTGGGGATCCTTCCTATAAATCAACTTATTATGACTTGCCCGTTCTCATGCTGGCATAGACTGTGGTCCATAGATGAACTAGAATACCCTAGGTTGTGAGAGAATTGCTTGGTTCACTTATATAAAAGCCACATTGTATGAGATATGCTTGCTTTTGTTCTGGGAAACCCTGTCATGGCAAAACAAGTCTCTCGCTCCCTGGTCAAAGAACAACTGAAAGAGTTTGTGTGGTTGAGGGCTCTGAAAGGTGTCAAAGCCGGTAGTCTCACTGATTATTTGTGCAACATCAAGCTCACCCCGCATATGAATCTTTTTTTGATATCCTCCTAGGTTCTATTCCCCTGCAACTCTTCTAAAAATGGAGGTATGGGGTCTTACCGTTAAACAGCTTCTGTATAAACAGGGGCAAACAGTACTGTAGCTCTAAGGTCAGATTATGCTACCATGGGGATGCTTTACGGTCCCTTGATTCCAACATCTGTCTGTCTCAAGGTAATTGGGATGTTCTTGTTGGCAGCAACAATGTGTGCCCGACTTGTGGCTTTATGCTGGGTTTGGGACTTGTTACCTCCGCCCTAAGTTAGCCCCCCCATTGTTGCAGCTCTCATTAATGTTTAATCCCTTAGGAAATATCACACAGAGGTTTTTGATCTCCTTGATGACGGATCTTTGCACCTACTGTTCATTACGGAGTCCTGGCTTGTTTCTACGTCAGACCCCGTTGTTACCCTTGCCACGCCTGAGGGATAAAAGATTGTTAGAGCCGACCGCCCAGAAGGGGGGGGAGGGGGCGTGGCCATTTTTTATAGGAACAAATGGGATCCAAGCAGGAGGGATGTTACCTTCTGGGGAGGCGGTGAGGTCCTCGATTTTAGTATTCGCTTCTTGGACCACTTTACTTTGGGAGGTTCCTTGATCTAAAGGCCCCCTGGTCCGGTGGGACTTTTCATACAGGCCTGTGGGGACGCCATAGCTCCCAGGGAGCTGAGATTCTACCACTACATTGTCTTAGGGGATCTCAATATTCATCTTGATCAGGCTGAGGCTAAGGACTCGTGTGATTTCCTGGATATTCTACATTTGGCCCAACTGGACCAGCGGGTTAGTCTCCTTACCCATCAGGCTGGCCATATACTGGACCCAATTTGTACCAACTTCCCCATTTTTATCAGAGACCCATGCCCGGTTTCTTGGTCTGACCATGTAACCCGGTGCCCTCACCTGCCTCTGTGTATCGGCGCCATACCAAGCGTTTTCCCTCCTCAACCGCGAACCAGGAAGCGTCCCTAGCAACCAGAATTCCACCCCTCTGTCCTCTCTTCCAGGAACCAATCCCCGCCGAGGACACACCGGAAGGACACCCGGGTGACCCCGGAAGTCCCCCGCTAATCCAGGACCCAGAAGCCGGAAAAGCCGAACGCCGGGAGAGGATAGTCGTCGGAGAAGACAACTTGTGGCAGGAGGATCCGACCGAAGCGATACCTGAGACGGTGGTTGGAGAAGAAGACGACGTGTGGAGCGAAGACTGGTGGAGTCCACAGGAGGTGGCTGGGGAGCGGCCGCAACTCACTGGAGAGTTGCGGCGGAGCCTGTGAGTATCCAAACCCCGAGAGTAGCCATTAGAGTATCCAAACCCCAAGAGTAGCCATTAAAGCACACTTAGTGCATTGTAAATACGTCTTGTCACTGACGGTTCTAGTTGTGCACTATAAATTACTGTATAGCACCCCTTGGATGTTCACTACCCGTGTATTTCACTGTTCGTTATTCCCTCCTTCCTCTCATAACACGAAACCCTCACAGCCACCCTGCTTACGTCGATACTCTCTCTCTCTCTTTCTCTTCCACCCCATACCGCTGTCCCTTACCCTACCTTCCTGACAGTCATTTTCGGATCCCCCTCACCTCCGGGGTTTCGGTATGCAGTACTCCGTGCATATAGTCCAGCCGGACTAACGGCTCCTTTTTGTTTCTGTTTCCCTACGACCTCCAAGGACTACCCAGGAGAACCCCCACGGAGACGAGGAGTCCCCCGGCCCTTCCCAGGACGAAGACCCAGAAGCCTATCCATTGGAGCCACGTTTTGTGTTTGCCTCACTGTATCCTGATTAGTTGACTGTGCTAATTCAAACAAATAGACACAGACATTGCGCACCTTATCCAGCCTCCATGCTTGTTTTTCCGGCCCGCCTTGCCCCCACGTTCACAGACCATTTCATGACATACTTCTTGTGGGAAGTGACAAATGCCGAGCCCTTAGCACGTTCTTTTCGCAAACCTGCCTTTTGGCAAAATTGCCCCTTGTGCGTTCAACCAAGCCCTGGAAACCTCTAGATCTATCCTCTCAGGAAACCTTGAGGACCAACTTGATGGTTTTACACGCTGGGTCTCTAAGGCATGTTGACATACTCGTCCCGCAGTGCTCTTCTAGGTTGTCTAGGGAATCTCTTTCCAAACCTTGGTTCAGACGGAGCTTAAAGCACTCAAACATGAATAAGATTCTTGAGTGAGCTTGGCGTCGCAGTAATTACTGTCCCGCAGCCAAGCTGAAGCTCAGAATCAAAGAAAAAGTCTATTATGAAGCCATAATTTTCGTCAAAAAGTAATTCTACCCAAAGAGTACTGACTCTGCTAAAAACAACGTTAAAGAAACTTTTGCTATTGTTCAGAGCTTCACGTCTCCATTGGCTCAAGCTAGCGCGTCATCTTCCTCAGTCACCTGGTGCGACACTCTCTCGAATTGCTTCTTGGATAAGATCAGCACTATTCAGGTTTTTGTTTTCGCCCGGTGACAATGGGACCGAGGCAACTGTTTTGCCTTCACCTGTTGACGTCGAACATCTCTTGGATGCTTTCAAGCTGGTGGACTTGCCGGACTCTCTTGAAATTCTTAAGAGTTTAAAATGTGGCACCCCCTCTAACCCTTGCCCTGCTAGACTGCTAGCAGCAGCAGAGACGATTAACGTAGAGGTGAATAGCATTATCAATCTATCCCTCCAGACAGCCAGTGTCCCAGTGGCCTGGAAGCCGGCCGGGATTCTGCCACTTTTAAAAAAGCCGTCACTAGACCATATCAATCCAGGGAACTACCGGCCCATTTCCCTCTTACCTGGCCTGGCCAAGGTGCGCGAGAAGGTTTCAGTAAACAATTCACCACATTCGTTGAAAGGGAGGGCATTCTGCATCTGGCACAGTCAGGGTTCCGGGCTTCCCACAGCATCGAATCCGTCCTGGTGAAGGTTGTGGAGTCCATCCGGGAGTGTCTGGACGCCAGCAGGAGGACAGCATTAATTCTGCTTGACCTCTTGGCGGTGTTTGACAGGGTCCCGCATTCTCTTTTTTTGTTTTTTTAACAGAGTTTTATATAGCTCAAACTTGACCCCAATCGGCTATCAGAGCGCTTTACATAGCACCAGTTGCATTATTTGAGGACACATTCATTTTTGTTAGGTACAGGTAGATTAAGTGATTTGCCAAGAATCACAGGATGTTCAGCGTCATTGCCGAGACTCGAATCCAGTTCCCCAGGTTCAAGGTCGACCGCCCTCATCTTTAGGCCTTTACAAGAAGGAGGGTTTGACCCAAGCAGTCACGGGGACCTGGGCGGTAAGGTAGTACATGTAAAGGGGGGTCCCCGTCTGAAAGAAAGGTTTTGTTACACAAACAACCAACAGTTTGTAATTCAAACTATTTTAGAAAGAAAGACTAAAAAAGCATTCTTCACTTTTAGAATTATGTATTGTCATTAGTTCACAATACATTAATGAGTACTTCAAAAGAATTTCATACAGTTGTCGCAAAATTGTGCCCCAATGGGAAAGAAGGAGGAGTGAGAGGGAGTGCTCGAGGGAAGGGTTAGTGGGGAATGAGTAGACGCAGTTGTGGGTGATGAGTACACACAGTATAGGTAGGATCAAAAACAGTTATACAAACAAAAGCCAAATAATTTATAAGGCATACAATGATGGATAGTTACCACAGGAAAACTTTCAACGGACAACAAGTCAGTGCTAGACTGTAAAGGGCAAGTGCCGGAAGTTGAGTGGGAGACACCGTCGACGTTTCGACCCCTGTAAGTAGGCTCGATTCAGTCCTTAAGTGGGGTCTTCATCAGGACTGGGAAGGTGGGGGGGGAGAGTGTGGGGCGGTCCATGGAATCGTGGCCGGGTTGGCTCGCGATGCGAAACAGCGATGGACTGTGGTGAATCACAGGTCACTCGCCAGGGGAGTCAATCTCACCATGAGCTGTGCATGGTGAAAAAAGCCCACAGTTTAAGGTATTACTCATCAGCTGCAGACAGCGCTATGTGTGGGATCAAGGTTAGGTCGAGTCAAGCAGTTCCTTGCGGAGTTTCGGATCTGACGGTAAACAAAACGACCGTCGATTAAGTGCGGCGTCCCGGCGAACCAGCCCTTCGGGCGTCTTAGTCATCACGCGTGCACCGGGTACCTGACACGGACCGGTTGCTCTTATAACAAATACAAGACAGAACCTTGACTCGACCTAACCGGCACTTGCCCTTTACAGTCTAGCACTGACTTGTTGTCCGTTGAAAGTTTTCCTGTGATAACTATCCATCATTGTATGCCTTATAAATTATTTGGCTTTTGTTTGTATAACTGTTTTTGATCCTACCTATACTGTGTGTACTCATCACCCACAACTGCGTCTACTCATTCCCCACTAACCCTTCCCTCGAGCACTCCCTCTCACTCCTCCTTCTTTCCCATTGGGGCACAATTTTGCGACAACTGTATGAAATTCTTTTGAAGTACTCATTAATGTATTGTGAACTAATGACAATACATAATTCTAAAAGTGAAGAATGCTTTTTTAGTCTTTCTTTCTAAAATAGTTTGAATTACAAACTGTTGGTTGTTTGTGTAACAAAACCTTTCTTTCAGACTGGGACCCCCCTTTACATGTACTACCTCATCTTTAGGCCAACTCCTAAACTCCTTTCGCGACTTACCAGCATCGGTGTGTCGGGTACTGCCTGGAATTGGCTTAGGTCCCTATTAGAAGGTCGGGCCCAGCAGATTTGGATTCCTCCGTCCACCTCCCCTCTACAGTCTGCAATGACGGGTGTTCCCCAGGGGCCTTCACTTAGTTCCCTTCTCTTTAACATTTATGTGACACCTTTAGTATATCTGGCCGAGAGACTGGGGGGGCCAAGGTGATGGCCTACGCCAATGACACCCACCTGCTTTTTACTTGGGACGATAACGATGATTCAGACTCCTCGGTTCACTACTGTCTCTCTTCCATTTTTAAATGGCTAGCAGCTGCGCAATTAAAGTGTAATGAGGAGAAGTCAGAGATTCCCCTCTTTGGAAAATTCCCTCCTAACTTCCGGGAATCTCTTTGGCCTCCTGAGTTCCCCTTGCCCACCTCTGTAGGGAAGTCTGCCAAGAATTTGGGGGTGTAGTTTGACTAGAGCCTCTCCTTCTCAATCCATATCAAGAAGCTGGCCAGCAATTGTTTTGGTCTCCTCAAGACTCTGTGGAAGTTCTTACCTCTCCGTCCCCAGGCAGCGAGAGAAACGATCACCTATGTACTCATTTTGTCCCGGCTAGATTATGCCAATGCTCTCTACATTGGCATTCCGAGCTACTTGCTGAAAAAGCTCCAGGTGGTCCAAAATGTGACAGCCAGACTTCTTTTGGACATCTCCGCCAAGAGCAGCGTGTGACATCACCTGCACTCACTACACTGGCTCCCCGTGGCGGAACGGGTGAAGTACAAATCATTTATTTTGGCCCACCGCGCTCTTCATGGCCTCTGCCCATAAAATCGGTTCTCTTTCTATGTTTCATCTAGACAGTTGCGCTCTATATCCCTTCGCATTGCTCGGGTTCCCTGATTCAAATACCAAAGGCTAGGAGGCAGTTTTTTGGCAAGGAAGGCCGCTGTTTGGAACGTACTACCCCTTGCCGCAACATTCAGGACCCAGCAGTATTTAAGAAAAACTTCAAAACACATCTTTTCACTTAAACAGACACCCTCATCTTTTCTGGCATCGCGCCGGGACACTCACGAGTATCCGTGCGCGCTACAAATCAAAATTACATAACATAATGTGTGTCCCACATGCAAGTCAGCGGAAGAAACCCTGCATCCCTTTGCCTTTTTCAGTCCGGCCTACGACCACGAAAACAATGGCTGAGACCGTTATGTATCCTTTTGGGCTTTTGTTACTATGCTCACGCACTTTCGATTGGACATGAGAGAGGTCATTGTTGTTAGGGTGACAAAATATCTGTATGCTGCCTGGATCCCCTTCATGAGCAATGTCAAGTCCTGAAGCAATGATGTCTAAAAGTTAACCTTCCTACATTATTTACATTTTAAGATGTTGCTCTTTCTCCCTTGAAATCTCCCCTCTTTATTTTTCTTGGTTTCTTTTCATTTCTTTCCTTCTTTTTCCTACTCCTATTGTGGAACGAGGTTTTATGAGATTGATGTTTTATGAGATGTTAAACATATTGATGTCTATGTATTTGTTTTTATCTGGTTATTTGTTGGACTGTATTTTATGGATCCTTGCATCCGAAATAAACATTTTATACCGATACATGTTTTGACATCCAAATTTCGCAGTGGCCTCAACCAAAGGTGTATTCTGGCCCCCTCATTATTTTCCTTGTATAGCGCTGATTTAACTGAGTCTCTGGATTCAGATCTTGGCATTCCACCTAAGCTGGAAGGTACAAGAATGTCACATTTGGCATACGCTGACGATTTTGTGATATTGTTGCAAACTCCAAAAGGTCTACAACTCCTAATAAATAATTTTAATACATTCAACTTGGAGAATCGACTAATTGTTAAACTGTCAAAAACAAACAATCTTTGTGAAGAAACCTAAGCCTGTGCGTTTGGTCTAAGGAAATGCTTTGATCAAAACAGTCAATCAATACGATTATTTGGTGCTAAATTTGACAGCAAGATATCATGAACCAAACATCTAGTTACCAGAAAGCTCAAGTCAGTCACAATCACACACTCTGTTATAAGATTTGCCAAACTGTTCGGTGGCAAAGCCATCATTGAAAGAATTAAACATGAAACTTATTCCATACCTGCTTAATCCATCTCCTGTGCTAAACCATAAGGTTGAAGCCAGTCTTGACAAAAAAATGTATGCATGTGTACGCAATCTCTTCCATCTCCACAGAGTTACACACATTGTGTTATCAGGCTCGAACTAAACCTAAAATCTTTAACGTCACTTCATCACAGAAACACTCTGAATTATTGCTGTGACTGCGCAAAACCAAATCCATCAACTTTGTTCTCAGGGACATTTTCTCAGCCTTACCCCACAGTATCCTCCCTTTTCTGAATGAATCCCTCGGCAAGGTCGAAGGTACCTAGCACCCTCAAGGATGCAACGTTAGTTTCTCTCTTAAAGAAACATGGGGCAGATCCCTCAAACTCCTCCAACTACCGCCCTATTTCCCTCCTCCCCTATTTGGCTAAACATGGGGGTCCCCCAGGCCCTCGTGCTCCTGGACTTGTCGGCTGCGTTCGACACGGTCGATCACAACATCTTGTTGCACCGTGTCGAACAAGCAGGCATACATGGTCCTGCCTCTAAATGGATAAAGTCATTTCTCACAGGCAGAACCCAAGCAGTACGTCTTGGTGCCTTTACTGCCCCCAAATTGTCCACCTCATGTGGGGTTCCGCAGGGCTCGTCCCTCTCCCCACTGTTGTTCAACCTTTATATCCGGCTACAGATCCACTCACTCAAAGCCAGGAGAATAACGGTCTTTAATTACGCCAATGACCTTCAGATTGTTTTCCCCCTAGATTCCCCCGCCGCCGCCGCAGAATTCCAATCTACGATGCTTCATATCCAGCATTGGATGGATCTCAATCAGCTGAAACTCAATCCGGGCAAGACGGAACTGGTGCTGCCCGGGAACAGTGTAGCTTATTGGGGACCATATTTTTGGCCGAGCAAATTAGGATCTCCTCCCACCCCTACCCTCTAATTAAACAGTTTAGGGGTGGTCATCGACGCTGACCTCTCACTTAGAGGACACGTGGGGGCCGTGGTCTCTACTCGCCTCTTCCAACTGCGCAAAATCAGGAAGATTGCTCATCTGCTATATCACACAGCCCTTGTCCAGGTAGTGATAGCGCCGGTGCTCTCACGCCTGGACTTCTCTAATTCCCTTTATATTGGGCTACCTCAGGCTCTCCTTAACCGTTTGCAAATGGTTCAGAATCAGGGGCAAGATTAATTCACAAACAGCTGAGATGGCAATCGGCCAGGCCCTTGTTGCAAAAACTCCATTGGCTGCCCATGGCGCAACAAGCTGCTTTCAAGACAGGATGCTTAGTCTTCAAAGCGCTGCATTGTAATGGCCCAAAATTTCTCAGAAGTCTGATCACAAAGCACGTCCCTACCCGCAATCTCCGTTCAGCCCACCTTCACTTACTCACCACCCCGACCATCAAATAGAAAAGGCAGGGAGGCTGCAGGTTTTAGTACCTTGCATCCACATTTTGAAACTCCCTCCCACTCACAATCAGGACCTGCGACAACTTATTGGGCTTTAGAACGGCCCTGAAAACATGGCTATTCGTACAATCCTGCTAACCCGGTCTCCCAAAACATCATCATACATGATCAGCGCCATGAAACTTTTGGTGACAGTGCGCTCTACAAGCTTCTATTAACAGAATATAACATAACTTTGAAACCTTTAATCCATCAGGAGCTAAAGAAAACGACATATAAAGACTTGGAGATGAATGTTTTATCCTCAAACATAGATCTAGAAGGAATATATCACTTACACAATAAGCATCTATTTGTAGCGTGTAGTGCCGTAGACTCATATGGTTAACATTATCCCGCCATCTAGTGTTGGGAGCGGATGATAACTAGTTGTTTTTCTTCTAATAAGTGTTCGAGTCACAAGGTATAGTGACCCCTCCTCAAGTGAGTGTTGCACATGTTCCTCGGCTCCTTTGTTAGATTGTTTTTTGCTCATTGCGTGAGCTTTAGAAAGATAGGAGCAATCAAGTGACAGATTATATAAATAACATGCATATAAAAGATGAAAAATGTTAAATGTATTAAATCTATATTAAATATTTAAAAGTAATTTAACTAAACGCTTCTGGGGAGGAGGGTGGGTGCATATGAATCCACATTACTAAACACTACAAAGAGATGCTTACTGGATAAGTAACATATTCCATTTGCAGCATGTGTTGGCCGTAGAAACATATGCTTAAAATTGACTATAAAACAGTGCTCCCCTTGCTGTGGCTAGCGACCGGTTTAATCACTTGTTTGAAATAATGTTTTTAGTACAGCTTGACCCACTCTTGCTTGTTTAGCGATTACATCAACACAACAGTGCTTAATGTGTGGGGTTTTCCATACAGCTGCCTTACAAATATCTTCTATAGGAAAATTTCCTTAAAACAAAAAAAGCCATAGTGGCTCCTAGTTTTCTTGACTAATAAGCCTGTGGTGGTACTGTAAGTACTCTTTTGGCTTTTTGATGGCAAGTTTGAATACACCTTACTATCCATCTAGCAATTACTGCTTTGGATATTGGTGTCCCTTGATGCGGTTTACCAAAAGCAACAAACATTTGTTTTGTTTTTCTAAACAATTTTGTTCTCTCCATCTAGAACATAATAGCCCTTCTAATATTCAATGTATGAAGAGACCTTTCAGCTACTGTGAAAGGGCTGGTTACTCTATAGTTTGGCTTGTATGAAACAAAAGCTGACACCACTTTGGACACAAATGTAGGGTTGGGTTTTTAAACTACTGTAGGAGAGTAGGGTCTGCTATCCTATGGTCACCCCAAATCTTTGCTTTTCGCTTCACTGGTTTTCGACTTAATGTGGCTGTGGGCCTGCTAATCAGACCCACAGCCTGCTGTTCTCTCTCTAAATTCACATACATGTACTATAGGTACATAACCCAATTGGAACTGGAATCCTTGTCAGCCCCTGTACCATGCACTATAGGTGCTCAGGGCATAGGTGACAACAAGGCCTACCAGGGGCTGAAGCATATCTTTTGCCACCCCTGGCTGGTTCTTAAATTGACACAACTGGCTGATCACTCAGCTGGGGCAAGTTGGTGTAATCACCTCTTGCTTAGATATAGTATTCCTATATCTAAACCTATATCTGGACACATATAAACCTATAAGTCACTCCTATGGCAGGCCTTATCAATCCTGGAGGCAGAGTGCATGGTTAAACGTGAGATGGTGCTCGAGCATGAGCTGAGCCTGTCTGCAGCTGTCAGGAACAACTCCCTAAGCTGTTCCGGGATAATGCCATACCATATACTCTTAAGTGCATTATAATCCATTGCGGTTATGTGCTAACTTTGGTTTGGCTTTATCAAAACATGTCGTGTAAGGTGTCATACGATTTGGAATACTATCCCCTCGACAGTCCTGTCGACGGGGATAGCATTCCACCCTTCTAGAGGGAGAAGACATGTTACTTTACTGAAACGCGGTTGATTTTTAAAAGAGCCTCAGCATCACAAAATGGACGCTTCTGCCACAGACACGAGTCTGACCTCCTGCTGCTGACCGAAACTCAGCCGAGGAGGCCTGGACAAAGGGTTTCCTGTCACGGGGAGGTGTCACACCACCCCAGACAGGAGATAGTGGATTGTAGCAGGGAGGTTTGAAAGAAACCAGACAGTGCCTGGGGAGCACAAGGCTTCCCCTTGCATAATCCGGTCAAACCGGTTCTGGGGCACACCAGCCCCAGTCCCAGCGCGACCCTGGACAAAGGGAAAGGGGTGTAACCACCCCCTTCCTGGGTCCCAGCCATAGGAGGGACCTAGCAGGTAATCCAGCCCACCAGATTGGTATAAGAGTGGGAGCAATGCCCAATCATTCAGATTATTCTGACTGAAACTTATGAAACGAAACTCTGGACCCTTCGACATCCTACTCGACGTAGAAGACTGAAGAATCTCCCTTGTGGTCAAGGAGTGACCACCCTGTGCAAACAGGCACCATCCAGCACCTCGACGTTTGCTTTGTTGCAGTTCCCGCCGGAACTCGAGCGACAGAGATCGACAAGACCCAGCGTGCCTGCCTTCTAACAGCCCGATCCACAGTCCCTGCAGAGCTGAGACCCGTGGAGGCGACCTGAAGCGTGGGGCCTGCCATCTTGGAAAGACCACGAGGCGCTGACCGTGCAGCATCCGAGGCCCCCTCGAAGCTGGGCATTGGGGTTTGAGAAGCCCCAGCCCTGAGCCTCTCTTGCACCGAAGCTCACCCCTCTACACTCACCGAGTGCTGCGTGGGGTCCTTCTGCATCTTTTGGCTCAACGCATTGGCCCGGTCACTTGCCCGTTGGCTTGTGGCCCCTGTGCCAACGAACTTTGAAATCTGACTTGTGAGTCTGGTTGCTCCAGACTTGCCCTCGCTCCCCTGAAAAGGAGCACCCGCTCTGGCCCTCCTGGTCCGAGTGTTAAGCCATCTTAGAATCCTGCGTGGGTTGCACTTGCCAAGGGTTGTTTGCTCCAATCCGGAAGCCGACACCGCAGACAGCGAGAGCCTTCATGGGAAAGGTCGTGATCCACTCCTGGACATCCTCGGTGCCCCAGAGTCCACGTGGCAGCGGAGAGAAGCTTCACGACAGCGACCTGAAAGCGCCCGACATTGCCTGGTTCCTTCCTGGTTCCACCCTGGTCACTGCTGAGTGACCCAGACTCTGTCCCCTCTGCTTTCAGATCATCTTTAGCTTTGATCCACCCTTGGATCACACCGGACACTTCTCTTCACTGCGCCTGCAGCATCTTCATCTTCAGGCACAATCAACCTGCGTGACGAAACTCGACACTACTTCGCACCTGTGCACCCGCTTCCTGTGGGTGAGGTAACTCAGCAACGCCGGTGTTCCCACACTGGTACACACCTCTAGTGTATGTGTCTAAAGTTTCGTCCTTCTAGGTTAAGCGGAAGTCTCCTTTTGCAGTAACTTTATAACTTTTACGCACCATTTACTTTGCATTGGTGCATGTGTGTGCTTTAAGCGCTACACCCGAATCCCGCAGGCTTTTCCCGACTTCAGCATTGCTAGTCCCGACTGCTCCCAGCGATTCCCTAGGCCCTAGGCCTAACCACTGTTCGATTGGTATCTCTTATACCACTTTTTTAATATATATGGTTTGCGTGGCCCCCGGGGCCTCATCCATAATTGTGCAACTTTCATATGTTTAACTGTGCTTTTGTTTAAACGCTTGTGCCTCTAGACTCATGAAGAGTATAGAGGATTATTCTAGTAAAAAATACATATATTTTTATAATATATAACTTCTGTGGTGTCCTTTCATTTGATATTACAGGATTGTGATTGGTAAAACAGCTCGCTTAACACGACCTCTTAAGTTAAGCCTTTAAGGCTGCTTAGTCCATGCTACCATTAGGATAGCTTGTCTAATAAGGTTGACTTACAACCAGACACCATAAGGGTTGCTTGGACTGATACAAGGTGTCCCCAGAACTGGAGACATCATATATCAGGCCAACTTCTCACAACTACTTTATTTGAATAGACCTTAAAGAATAGTTCTTGCAAAGTAAGTGCTTGCAATTCGCTTATTCTTTTGAGAGATGTGTTTGCTACTAGAAAAGCCACGTTCCAAGTTAAAAACAGAAGTTGACATGAATGAAGTAGTTCAAATGGAGGGCCCATAAACCTGGTAAGTACAATATTCATGTTCCAGGTTAGGGCCGGTGGAATGGAAGGTGGTATAACTCTGTTTAGCCCTTCCATGAATGCTTTAATGACTGGTATTTTGAATATAAACATACATTGTCTATTTTGCATGTAGGCTGCTAGTGCTGCTAAGTGTAGCCTAATAGATGTGTAAGCAAGCCCTGTTTGCTTCAAACTAAAAAGACAGCCTATAATATTTCGCACAGCAGGTGATAAAGGGTGTATCTTACTATTTAAAAAAAAAAATCACAAAAAGTATCCATTTAGCTGCATTACATACTCTAGTTGTCGGTGTACAAGCTTGTTTAAGTATGTCCATACATTCTTGTGGCAGCTTTATTATCCAAAGTCTAAGACTTCAGGAGCTTAGATTGAGCTGTTTGGGATTGGGGTGTAAGATCTTCCCTTTAGTTAAAAGGTGTGGCCACAGAGGTAGTTTCTTGTATGGCACTAGAGATAGCTATAGTAGGATTGTGAACCATGGCTGCTGTGCCCATGTTGGGGCTATTAGAATTAGTGTCAGAGAGATTTGCGTTAACTTCTGAACTACATATGGAATGAGTGGGAGAGGAGGAAATGCGTATGCAAATACTCCTAACCACTTTACCCATATGGGATTGCCCTTGGATAGCGGGGGGGCAGAGATACTGTCCATAGACCACGAACTGTGAGATCTTTCATATGTGTCCCCTATCCCTGAAGTGATGTATCTGTAGTAATAGTGATTTGCGCAATTTGGGCTTTGATGGGCTGGCGTTGCAACAAGTTGTTGCTGTTCCACCACTGCAGAGAGTGATGAGTTGCTGGAGCCACCAACACTAGATCTTGTAGACCCCCATTCGCTTGAGACCATTGAGATTTAAGATAATGTTGAAGGAGAAGCATACTTAGACGAGTGTGTGGTACAATGGCTATGCATGAGGCCATGATCCCTAATAGTCTCATCACATTTTTTACTGTGATGTAAACTTGTGGCTGAAATTGAGGTAAAGTTTGAAAGAACTGTGTTACTCTTTCTGCACTGGGGTATGCCTTGACTGTGATTAAGTTGAGAGTTGCACCTAGAAAAGGCTGAATTTGTTTGGGTTGCAAATTGGACTTCTGTATGTTAAGTGTAAATCGCAGTTTGTGTAGTAGGTTTATCGTCTGTTGAGTATGTTGAAGACACTGAAAGTGTGTTGGACTTTTGATAAGTCAATGGTCTAGATATGGGAGAACATGTATTCCTTCTCTGCTGAGATAAGCTGCCACTACTGCAAGACATTTTGTGAAACTTAAGGAGCTGATGTGACACCGAATAGTACCACTTTTAATTGATAACGTTGTCATGAAATCTTTTTGCTGTAACAATGGTATTACTTCCTGTAGTGTAACCATGTGGAAGTGTTCTGAGGAAATGTTACTCTTTCTCGTCCTTAGCTCAAAAATAGGTTTTAAAGTGTTTTCCTTTTTGAGAATGAGAAAACAAAGGGAGTATACTCTGTGTCCCAATGATGTAATAGTACTATTTCTATTGCTCCTTTTTGAAGGAGAGAAAATAAACTCTTCCTGTAATAGTATAAGATATTCTTTTGGCATTTTGGGTTGAACTGTGGGGGGTGTTTGAGTTCTAAACCATACCTGTGCTCTATTATGGATAACACCCATTGGTCTAAGGTGATTTCTTGCCAAGGTTGATAAACAAAAGTTGTATCCTTACCCCTACAGGTGTGATATGTGTTGGGGGGGGGGGGAGTGTAGGTTGTCACTGTTTTGGAGGGGCCGGGGGTCTGGCAGTGTTTGCACAGCCTTTACCTGTTTCTGTAATATGTTTATAGAGAGTGCCCCTATTTAATTGATTTTATTAGGAACACTATTGGTTGTTGGTGTTATTTGAGTTGAGGAGAAATTTCCTGTGTTTGCTCCTAATTATTGACCCCTAAGAAAGGAACCCCAGTACTGATATGTTTATTGGACCCCCGTTGCTTTAGCTGTGTCTGTCTCTTTTTTAAGCTTTCTAGCATTTAATCTACTTGTGGTCCAAATAGATTTTGGCCATCTAATAGAAAATTAAGCAGATTTTGCTGTACTTCCTGTTTAAATCCAGATACTCTTAGCCATGCATTTCTTCTAATTAGTATGCTAATATTAATTTTGTGTGCACTGGTGTCTGCAGAATCTAATGCACATTGTATAGTGGTATTAGATATTCATTTGCCTTCTACTAACTGTGTTGCACAATGTTGACATTGGGTAGTATAGTATGTCCTTTTATATATTCAGGGTCCATAAGATATGCTTTATATATTTTCTCAACATGAGGTGTGATTACCCTAGATTTAACAGGTTGTTTAAATATTTCTTGTGTGGATGCTAATATACCTTTTAGCATAGTTAGTATTTGCATTACTGTGTGTGATCTATTAAGGGTTTCCACCAGGAAATCTTGTTCTTGTGTAACAGTGTGTAAATTGACTTTATGATATGTAGCAGCCCTAGTGATGATATCTTGATAAGTTGATGTATCATCTGGTGGGGAGGGCTTGGATGGATAAATGCTTGGATCCGTATCATCTAATGGATCAGCATTATAAATATCCCATGGATCAGGGGAGGCATTGGGATTACCCTATGGATCCATAAAGTAAGGGATATTATCCTCCTGATTTTGATGTTCACTATGAAGTGACTGATTTGGTGAGGGATCTGGTGAAGGCATTGGCTGCTCTAAAGCAACCTTTTCTGGAGAGTGCACATGTACTGTTTGTTGAATGTATGAGAGGAGAAGTTGGAATAGGAAGTGATGGTGTAGGAAGAAAGGGAGGTGAAGCGGGCGAGGAGAAGGAGGGAAAGAAATAGGGCTTGTGCCTCTGCCATATTTATTTTTCTTTTGTGGATGGATTTGTTCAGGTCCAGCAATATCCTCCTCAAAAAAAAATTTCCTCTTCTGTAGTGTTAGAGAAGCAGGTAGTAATGATTTAGTGCCCACCTTCCAAGTAGGAGGGTTTATGAGTACAGTTTTTTGTTGTTTATCTAGCTTGTCCTGAGAGCAATCAAGAATTGGTTCTATATGTTTTTTCTGTGGCCCTGTAGTATCTTTTGCTGATTTCTACACTGAACATGCGGACTTTGAAAAGCCCTCCTTTGTTGTTTTCTGTGTCTTCTTATATGGTGCCGACTGTGTGTAGTTTTAAATACCAAAGCTACTGCGGCTGAAATATGTCTCGGCTGCAATATAGTTTTCGGTTCCGATGTGTGTTTTTTTTTGGCTCCGAGATATTTTCACATCAGAGGAATCCTTCTGTGGGCGAGTAGGGTCTGCTTACTATGGTTAACCCCACATTTTGCTGTGATTCTCTCGTTTTACGACTTTAGACTGGCTGTGGCCCTGCCAATCAGGACCACAGCCTAGCTGTTCTCTCTCTAAATTGTACACATGTACTTTAGGTACATACCAGATTGGGTATTTGGTCACCTCTGTGAGTCCCTGTATAGAGTACCATAGGTACCCGGGGCATAGGTGCATCCAAGGTCTACCAGGGGCTACAGCATGTATTATGCCATCCCTGGCTAGCCCTCCAAACCGACACCACAGGTCTGTTCACACAGCCTGGGTAAGGTGGTGTACTCATCTCTTACTTAGATATAGTATCCCTATATCTATATATATATATATATATATATATATCTATATCTATATATATATATATATATATATATATATATATATATATATATATATATATATATAGACACACATACACATATAAGTCACTCCTATGATAGGCCTCGACAATCCTGGAGGCAGAGTGCTTGGTTTTATGTGAGAGGGTGCCCTAGCATGAGCTGAGCCCCTCTGCAGCTTTCGGAACCATCTTCTTATAGCTGTTCTATGTTATAGCCATACCTTATACTCTTACGTGCATTATAATTCTCGCGGTTAATGCTAACTTTGGTTTGGCTTGATCAAAACATGTCGTCTAAGGTGTCAAAAACTTTGGAATACTACCCCCCGCCAGTCCTGGCGGCGGGGGTAGCATTCCAACCTTCTAGAAGGGAGAAGACATGTAGTTACTGTTAAACCCAGTTAAAGTTAAACAGAGCCCCAACATCACAAAATGGATACTGTTGCCAAAGACACAAGTCTGACCTCCTGCTGCTGGACGAAACTCCGGCAGGGGACGCTAGGACAATAGGGCACCTCCCGAGACAGGCTTTAGTGTATTGGGGCACGGAGGGCTGCATTCAGTGAATGCTTTCCAGACACTGCCTGGGGCACACAAGGTGCTCCATGCATAGTCCGGTCCAAACAGGTTGCTGGGGCACACAGCCCAAGCTCTGGCACGAAACTGGACAAAGGAAAGGGGTGGTAACCACCCCCTCTCTTGGTCCACCCATAGGAGGGACCTATTCAGGTAGTCCAGCCCCCAAACTTAGTATAAGTATAGGAGCTGTGTCCCTAGGACTTTAGATTACCCTGGACGAATCTTTGTAAGTCATGTCCTGGACCTTCGACATTCGATTTCGACTGGTAGACATCTCCCTTGTGGTCAAGGAGTGACCACCTTGTTCAAACAGGCACCAACAGCAACTTTGCCGATATGCATTTTCGAGGCTCCCGCCGGATCCCGAAGAATCTGCGACACAGGACACAGACTTCCAGACATCTCTGACCCCGACCCACACCCACAGCAAAGCTGAGACACGTGGCGGACACAAGAGACGTGGGACCGGAACTCCTGGACATCCTGCATTTTGCTACCTGCACTCCTTTCCTGAAGCCTCAGTAAGTTGTGCATTGGGGTGTTTGAAGCCCCAGCCCTCACACTCCGCGAGTGTCCCGTGGATCCCGCTTTTGCATTTGAGCTCGAGACGTCTTGCCGGTTCCATGCCCGTTGGCAAATGAGCCCCCTGAGGACTTTTCTTTCAACTTAACTTGCTTTCCTGGTTGCACCAGGCTTGCTCCAGCTCCCCTTCAAAGGAGAAGCGCCACAGACCTTGCCGGTCTGCAACATAGCCAATCTTGACATCCTGCGTGGCCTGCGGTTGCCAAGGCTTGTTGAGTCCAATCCGGATACCAACACCGCAGTCAACTAGATCCTTCATGGGACAGCTCGAATCCGGCGCCTGGTCATCGTCGATACCACCTGGACCTCGTGGCTGAGGAGACAAGCTTCACTTCTTCACCTGAAATCACCCAACATCACCTGGTTCCTTCCTGGTACCTTCCTGGTCACTGGCTAGTGAACCAGACTATGTCCCCTCTGCTTTCAGGTTCTTCAGATCTTCGTTCCACCCTTGGATCCACCCGTACACTTTTCCTCTGGTCGCCTGCAGCACTTCTTTGCAGCTCTCCATTGAAAACGACGACGAAACCCAACACGAAAAGGCACCTATGCACCCGGCTTCCCTGGGTGAGGTAACACGAGTACTCCGGTGCTCCCGTGGGTCTTGACTCTCGAAGTGTCTTAGTTGAAAAGGGTTCCATCGTAGTCCATCTGGAAGTGTCCTTAAATTGTACGTTTCTAACGCACAAGTTACTACTTGTGTAACAATATATCTGTAAGAGGGATTGGTGTCAGTACAACGCGATGTATTACAACGCGTTCCGTTACAACGCGATTTTTACATCGCAAATACCATTACAATGCATGCCATTACAACGCATGGCATTACATAGCAGATACTTTTACAACGCATGGCATTACATCGTAAGTATAGGTAAGTACATCTTTTTTTTAAAAAATGTAATAAAGTTAATTAAATTAATTTAAAATAATAAAAATAATATAACATTTTAAAACAGTAATTAATTTAATTATAGTAATTTAAAATAATATAATTAATGATATATAAAAAATTTATAAATAGAAAATAATATAATGTAATTAATTACAATAAATATAATTATAATTTAATTAAGTTATAAATAATACATAATATAATTATATTTAATAAAATTAAAAGAATTTAATTAATTAAACATTTATAAATAATATAATTTAATTATAATCGTTTATTAATACAATAAAATTAATAATATATTAATTTAATATATTTTAAATAATACAATTAATGATATATAAAAAATTTATAAATAGAAAATAATATAATGCAATTAATTACAATAAATATAATTATAATTTAATTAAGTTATAAATAATACATAATATAATTATATTTAATAAAATTAAAAGAATTTAATTAATTAAACATTTTTAAATAATATAATTTAATTGTAATCGTTTATTAATACAATTAAATTAATAATTGTAAATATTGTTATTAATTAAATTAAATTAAATACAATTAATTTAATAAGTTTAATTTATATAAAGTCGTAATACCCCTGTACCCCAAAACCCAAACCCTGCCCTAAAACCTAAAAACACCCCTGTACCCCAAAACCCAAACCCTGCCCTAAAACCTAAAAACACCCCTGTACCCCAAAACCCAAACCCTGCCCTAAAACCTAAAAACACCCCTGTACCCCAAAACCCAAACCCTGTCCTAAAACCTAAAAACACCCCTGTACCCCAAAACCCAAACCCTACCCTAAAACCTAAAAACACCCCTGTACCCCAAAACCCAAACCCTACCCTAAAACCTAAAAACACCCCTGTACCCCAAAACCCAAACCCTGCCCTAAAACCTAAAAACAGCCCTGTACCCCAAAACCCAAACACTGCCCTAAAACCTAAAAACACCCCTGTACCCCAAAACCCAAACCCTGCCCTAAAACCTAAAAACACCCCTGTACCCCAAAACCCAAACCCTGCCCTAAAACCTAAAAACACCCCTGTACCCCAAAACCCAAACCCTGCCCTAAAACCTAAAAACACCCCTGTACCCCAAAACCCAAACCCTACCCTAAAACCTAAAAACACCCCTGTACCCCAAAACCCAAACCCTGCCCTAAAACCTAAAAACACCCCTGTACCCCAAAACCCAAACACTGCCCTAAAACCTAAAAATACCCAAACACCCCAAAACATATACATCAGTACCCCAAAACATATACTCCTATACTCATACTTATTTGAAAAAATACTTAAATTAATATATTTAATTTATAATATTTAAAAACGAAATAAATATTTTTTTATAATTAATAATAATTAAATCAATAATAACATATTAAATAAAATAAAATAAAAAATTAAATACTTACCAATACTTACGATGTAATGGTATGCGTTGTAATACCATCTGCTATGTAATGCCATGCGTTGTAATGGCATGCATTGTAATGGTATTTGCGATGTAATAGCTGCGTTGTAACAGCATTACGTTGTAAAAGATGCGTTGTAGCGGTAACACACCCCTGTAAGAGACATTAGTTAGTGATAGATTCCTTACCTTAGAATATCCCCAGGCGTCAGACTGGATCCAGAAAATTTTGCGTAGCAATACCCCTGCGCGCCGGTAGGCGTCGTCCGCGGCTCCGCGTCCTTCGCCGGCGTTGTTAGCGCTGGAATGACGTCGTCGGAGTACTTAGACGCCGCCCATGAATGCTGACGTCAGTTCTGATACACAGCTTTTCCGCGCCAGATACACAGAGCCATGATAGAACCAACACTGGTGCCATTAAACTAGGGCCCTGAAAGGGGATGACCTTAACCCTAGATATCGGTTCGCAGAACGGGGAGGATGGGTGGGTCGGTAAGGAATCTATCACTAACTAATGTCTCTTACAGATATATCGTTACACAAGTAGTATCTTGTGCATCTGAAAGAGACACGTTAGTGATAGATTCCTTACCTTAGAGTAGATACCCCAGCAATACCAACCCCGGTGGTGGGTCTGCGAACCAATAATCACACCAGAAAGTCCTGGAGGATGGAACGGCCAAAGAAGCCATCCCTCCGGACTTGGCTGTCCAGGCAGTAGTGTCGTGCAAACGTGTGCAGCGAGGCCCACGTAGCTGCCTGGCAAATGACCTGCAAGGGTACTCCTCGGCCCAGGGCAGTGGTAGTCGCCGTGGCCCGAGTGAAATAAGCCCGCAATCCAAC
Organism: Lissotriton vulgaris; assembly: GCF_964263255.1. Taxonomy (NCBI): domain Eukaryota; kingdom Metazoa; phylum Chordata; class Amphibia; order Caudata; family Salamandridae; genus Lissotriton; species Lissotriton vulgaris. The sequence goes on along the minus strand of NC_141691.1, from coordinate 1,079,503,434 downwards.
AGGGGGCTCATTCTTAGCCAAGGAGTAACATGCCTGGATACACAAGATGATCCACCGAGAGATGGTCCTCTTGTGCACCGCCTTTCCCTTCTTAGCGCCCACGTAACCAACAAAGAGTTGGTCATCCACCCGGAACTAGCGTATGCGATCCAGATAGTAAGAGAGCGCACGTTTTGGGTCCAGACGGTGGAGCCTCTCTTCCTCTTTCGAGGGATGCGGAGGCGGAAAGAAGGTGGGCAAGGTAATGGACTGCCCAATGTGGAAGGCCGTGACATCCTTGGGTAGGAAAGAGGGTCTCGTCCGCAACACAACCTTGTCCGGATGGACAGATAGGAAACGAGGTGTAGAAGAAAGAGCCTGGAGCTCACTCAGTCTCCTTGCAGAGGTGATGGCAACCAGGAAAGCAGTCTTTAAAGTAAGAAGACGGAGAGGACAGTTATGTAGCGGCTCAAAAGGACCACGCATTAGGGAAGTAAGCACAAGATTCAAGTCCCACTGGGGCATCACGAAAGGAACAGGAGGGAACATGTGTGTGATGCCCTTCAAAAACCTATTTACAATGGGGGATTTGAATAAGAAAGGCTGATCAGGTAGCCTTAAGAAGGCGGAAAGGGCAGAAAGGTACCCCTTGATAATGCCCAGAGCAGAGCCCTGCTGGGCAAGAGAAAGAAGAGGAGAACCTCAGAAAGGGGTGCAGAGAGTTGGTCCACAGCCTTCGCTGTGCACCATGCCACAAATCTGTTCCACCTGCAGGCGTATACCGGCTTTGTGGAGGGACGCCTGGCTGCCAGAATAACATTACAGACTTCGGGAGGCAAGTCAAATGGCCTCAACTGCCGCCGCTCAATCTCCAAGCTTGTAGGTGGAGACTGGAGAGGTTCGGGTGGAGAACCGTCTGCTGCTGCGACAGAAGGTCCTCCCGAAGAGGCAGACGAATCGGGGGATCGACTGACATGCTGAGTAGCTCGGGATACCAATATCTTCATGCCCAGTCCAGAGCCACAAGGAGAACCTGGGCCCGGTCGCGCCTGATCTTCTTCAGCACTCTGGGCAGAAGTGGTATAGGCGGAAAGGCGTACAATAGACCGCAACTCCACTCGCAACGAAAAGCGTCTCCGAGCGAGTGCCACCTTGGAAATTCCAATGTGCAGAACTGATGACATTGCGCGTTCTCTTCTGTGGCGAATAGATCTAACCAAGGCTCTCCCCATTGCTGAAAGAGGCCTTGCGCCACGTCCGAGTTCAGACGCCATTCGAGATCCATCATGCACCAACGGCTGAGTTCGTCCGCCCTGGCATTCAGAGAACCTGCCAGGTGTTGAACCACCAGGGTCACGCCCTGATGTTTCAGCCACTGCCAGAGGCGTAGAACCTCCTGGCATGAGGTCCACGACCCCACCCCGCCCTGTTTGTTTCAGAACCACATGGCGGTGGTGTTGTCCGTGAACACCTGCACTACACTCCCCCAGACAGAGGGGAGGAATGCCGTCAGTGCTAGTCGGATCGCCCGCAGCTCCAAAAGGTTGATATGGAGCCGGGACTCCCCCGGAGACCAGAGGCCTCTGATCTCCGCCTCTCCCATGTGGCCTCCGGAGCTCTGGAGGGACGCGTCCGTCACAACCACGTGCTCCGGGTGGGGTAAGGAGAGGGATCTGCCACAGACCCAATCACGGTCCGTGAGCCACCACTGCAACTGTCTTGAAGTGCCCTCCGAGATCAAGACATGATTGGACAAGTTGCCCTGATGCTGGGCCCACTGAAACTTCAGGTCCCACTGCAGAGCCCGCATCCGCCACCGGGCGTGATGCACCAGAGGCTGAAAGATCGGAATCAGAGCCTGAATATCCCGAACCCGCTGTTCGGGAGGATAAACCCAAAACTGCGCCGAGTCTAGAACCGCTCTGATGAAGTGGAGCTTCTGAGAGGGACACAGGTGCGACTATGGCACGTTGATGGAGAACCCCAGCAACTGCAGGAGGTCGGCCGTAGTCTGGAGGTGGCTGACGACTGTCTGGGGCGAGCCCGCCTTCAACAACCAGCCGTCGAGGTAGGGGAAGACTGACACCCCTAACCTGCGCAGATGAGCTGCGACCACCGCCATCACCTTCGTGAACACCCGTGGGGCGCTTGTAAGGCCGAAGGGGAGCACGGTAAACTGAAAGTGCTCGTGGCCTACCGTGAACCGGAGGTAACGCCGGTAGGCCGGCAGGACGGGGATGTGAAAATAAGCGTCTTGCAAGTCCAACGCTACCATCCAGTCTCCAGAGTCCAGGGCAGCGAAGACCTGAGCCTAAGTCAGCATCTTGAACTTCTCCTTCCGGAGGAAGCCGTTGACGTTTCGTAGGTCCAAGATAGGGTGTAGGCCCCCTTTGCCCTTCTTGGGTACCAGAAAGTAGAGGGAGTAACAACCACACCCTCTACTTCTGGCCCAGGAACGCGCTCGATGGCCCCCTTGGCCAAGAGGGCCATGACTTCCTCTTGCAGAAGTTGCAAGTGATCCCCCGACACGCGGTGGAATTGTGGTGGCATGGCGTGAGGGGTCGTCTCGAAGGGGAGGGAGTAGCCCCTTCGGACGATTTGCAGCACCCACCTGTCCGACGTGACAGTGCGCCAGTGGAAGAGGTGATGGCGAACCCTGCCCCCCACTGGCGTCACATGTGCCTGAAAACACGGACTAGGAAGGTTTTGAGGCACGTGCTGCGGAGGGAGGTGTGGACTGGCCTCGCCGCTGTCCCCGACCGCCTCCACGGCCGTTACCACGGCCGCCACAGCGCTGTTGAGCATTCTGCGGGCGTGGCTGGCAGCACGTGTGGGGGCGCCCCTTCCGTGGCCACGAAAGGAGCGAAAGGCACCCGATTGCTGGCGTGGGGCCGCGAGGCCCAAGGACTTGGCCGTAGCCCTGGAGTCCTTGAAACGCTCAAGTGCATGGTCTGCCTTGTCGCCAAAGAGGCGACGGCCATCGAACGGCATGTCCAGAAGTGTGGCCTGGACATCGGCCGAAAAGTTAGAGGACCTCAACCAGGTGTGGCGTCGAACCGCCACCGTCATTGCCATAGCCCTGCCCAGTGAGTCCGTGGTATCCAGCCCACACCGGATGGAATATCGTGCTGCATCTCGGCCCTCCACAAGGGCTTGGGCAAGTTTAGCCCAGACCTCCTCCAGTCATTGTGGCAGCACGTCCGAGACCGTGTCCCACAGGGTGTGGGTGTAGCGGCCCAAGAGACATGCGGTATTGACAGACCGCAGCCTCAAACTCCGGGACGAGAACACTTTCTTCCCGAATTGTTCATATCTCTTGGATTCCCGATCGGGCGGAGCCGTCGGGAATACGGTCTGGAAAGTGGAGGCCTGGATGACCAGGCTCTCGGGGCTGGGATGGGTGGACAAAAAGCAAGGGTTGCCCGGGGCCGGGCGGTAGCGTCTGGCCACATTCCTATCCACAGGCGGACCTGTGGCGGGCTTGGACCAAGTGCCCACAAGAACGTCACACAAGGCCTCATTAAATGGCAGCAGAGGCTCATTGGAGCTGGCCTGCGGTTTAAGAACCTCAGTGAGGAGCTTAGTCCTCATGGCCGCGACCGGGAGCTCAAGGTTTAAGGCCTTGGCCGCCCTCGTCAACACTACACTGTAGGCAGCCCCCTCCTCCGTAGCCACGGTGGGAGGGGAGACAAATCCAGTGTCTGGCGAAGTGTCAATTCCACTGGCCTCCCCAAGCTCATATGTCCAGTCCTGTTGAGACTGGCAGTCTTGTGCCAGAGGGTCAACAGACCCCTCCCAATCACCTTCGTCACCCATCTCCTGCAGAGCAGGGGCATCAGACGGGGCCGTCTCGTGGAAATAGAAATCTCCAAAGGCCGACGGAAGCGGCGCCAGATTCGGACCGAAGGGAGGATTGGGGACGGCGTCCACAATGGGCGCCGGGGGCGACACCCGCAGGGCCGGGGCCGAAGCACCCGACGGCGTCGGAGCCGAAACACTCGACCCGCTAGGCCCTCCAGCCGGGGTCGCTGGGCCCGGAGGCGTCACGGGACCCGGCTGAGAAGGGAGGGACCTCATGGCCATGAGGTACCGCTCGACCTCCTCTGGCGACGTGCCATGCCCAGGGACCCGAAGGTGTGGGGCAGGCGGCGACGCCTGCGACTCCGTCGGAGCCGCGTGGGTGGTGTCACCCGAACCCCCGGCCGCATCGTGCGAGCGTCTGGGTGGGTCGGAGGAACGATGACGTCTCTCCGACCTCTCATGCCTCTTACCTGAGGACTTGGATCCTGACGACCGATGTCCACTCCCGGAGCTGCGAGGACTACGACCCCGCGACCGGTCCCTCGACCTCTTGTGGGACCGGGACCTGGAGCGGCGCGGGGCCGACTGCCGGAGCTCGAGACGCTTGCAGGACCGCTCCCGACTAGCTTTAGACGTCAGGGTCCGGCAGTCAGAGCAGGTCGTCGTGGTCGAGGCCTAAACACTTCAGGCACCGGCGATGGGGGTCGGTAACCGACATCAGTCGGTCGCACTTGGAACAGGGTTTGAATCCGGGCATCCCTACCGGCACCGTCGGAGTCGAAGACTCGAGTAGAGAAATGATCAAAAAGATCAAAAAGTTTAGTCAAAACATGACTAAGGGGTAGAGCTTCTCCGGATCTGCGCTAGCTGGCGCGGAAAAAAGAAGAACTGACGTCAGCGCGCATGGGCGGCGTCTAAGTACTCCGACGACGTCATTCCGGCGCTAACGACGCCGACGACGGACGTGGAGCCGCGGACGACGCCTACCGGCGAGCAGGGGTATTGCTACGCAAAATTTTCCGGATCCAGTCGGAGGCCTGGGGATATTCTAAGGTAAGGAATCTATCACTAACGGGTCTCTTTCAGATTTCTTCGTTTCCAATAGAAAGTCAATACTAACCCGCGGCTGTGTTTAGACACCGCACGCGTCTCCCATGGGCCTCCTGCTTCCTAACCTTTGGTTGTTTAAGAGTAGCCCCAGCGATCCCACAGGCCCCAGGCCTGCTTTCTATTCCAGACAAGGTTCTTATACCACTATTTTAGTATATGGTTTGTGAGGCCCCTAGGGCATACTGTATATTTGTGCAACTTATCGTATGCTAATTGAGATTCTTGTAATGTACTTTGACCTCTGACCTCATAAAGAGTGCAGAGAGGTTGTGTTTAGATTAAATACATATATATTTGAGATATACCTTGTGTGGTGTCCTTTCATTTGGTACTCAAGGGATTATAATTGGTAAAACAACTTGCTTAATATGCTCTCTGAAGTCTTAGCCTGATGACTGCTGGTCAATGCTACCACTAGGATAGCTTTCTATAAGGTTGACTTTGCAACCACCATTAATACGGGTCGGTTAGACTGGTGCCAGGTGCCCACTAGAACTAGTGGACATCATATGCCAGGCTAACTTCTCGCATTGGTGTGAAGCGGATGGAATAAGAGCTTGCATTGTTTTACCAAATAATCTTGAGAATATCATTTGAAAACCATCAAGGTACCTGTAGGTAGATTTAAATCAAGTTCTTCTAATACATAAGTTCTACTGAACTTAGCAGTTGTAGGTGGTAAGGGCTTAGCACACCCTGACTACAACTCGTAGACAGGTTCTAGTAGGAAACAAGTAGTGTAGGTAGGTGCACACACCACACCACGCCACACTAGCAATGTCCTTGGAAGCAGGGCCTAGTGGACCTCTGCCAGAAGACAAACCAAGGTTGCCTTCTAAGTATGCCACATTCTCTTTTCAAGAGTTGAGAAGCTTGTGTGTGGTCAGAAAGTTAAGACAAGGACAGAGTCCAACCTTTAACCACCTGGTAGATATCCTAGTTGCCTATGATGCAGTGAATTTATCAGACCCAGGTAGCCAAGTTAGTAGTGAGGGGGTCATCCCTCAACAGAAGAGAATCCTAATGGGGAGGACCCAGTGGTCTCTTAAGATGATGAGGATGCCGACCAGGAAGAGGTTAATGAACCTAACCTGGGCAACACAGGACTAACTGGAGGTGGAGAAGGCCTAGGAAGGCCTCCCTCTAACCTCCCAGCTAGGCCTAATGGTGGGAACAGAAGGCGCAGATCCCTTTCCAGTGGGTCTGACCATTCTGACTCATCAATAGGGTCCAATGCCTCTGCTCAGAGGAGAATGACTTCCCCTCAGAGAAGAGAGCATAAAGCTAGGATGAGAGAAGTCAAGCTGAAGATCAAGATGCAAGAAATTGCCCTTGCCAAAGAGACCCTGGCTCTTGAAAGGGAGAAGAAGTTGAGTGGGCTAGAGCCCACTGGTGGCAGCATAGTACCTAGAGATAGGGAAAGGTCTCATGACCATAGAAACCTGAACAAAATTGTCCCTTCCTATCAGATTTGGGATGACATCCACAAGTGGATAACTGCTTTGGAGAGGGCCTGTATAGTGCAGCAGGTACCCCAGAGTCAGTGGGCAGCAATTGTGTGGCTCTCCTTTGCAGACAAAGGCAGAGATGAGCTCCTCACTGTTAGAGAAGAGGATGCTGACAATTACACTGTCCTGAAGAGTGCTCTGATTGATGGGTTTGGCTTAACCACTGAGCAGTATAGGTTGCTGTTCATAGACACCCAGAAGACACAGACTCAGGACAGGACTGACTTTGTAGATTGTGCTACTAAGGCTCTGGAAGGCTGGTTACTGGGCAGTAAAGTAAGGGACTATACAGGATTGTATAACCTTATTATGAGAGAACAGATTCTTAACAACTGTCAAAACCAGTTATTACATCAGCACTTGGTTAACTCTGATTTGACCTCTCCCCAAGAATTGGGTAAGAATGCAGACAAATGGGTCAGAACCAGGGTGAAGCAGAAGGTACAGAACCATGGTGGTGACCAGAAGAAGCAAGGCCAAAAAGGTGGGGAGAAAGCAAAAGACCAGAAGTCTTCTCAAGGTCCCGAAAAAGCTTCTAATGGTGGGGGTTCCCAACAATCCAAAAAGAAAGAAGGCCCTAAGAAACCTTGGTGCAAGATTTGTGCCAAAAAGGAGACAGCTCCAGCCACCATTGCCCCTAAGGCAACTGTTCCCCCTAGTTCAGCTCTAAGTGGTGGTTCTCAACAGAAGGGTGTAGTAGGGTTAACACTGGGAACTGAAATGGATTCTGGCCTAGTCAGAATACCAACTCAAGCTGTCCTGATCTGTAATGGGGACATAGCCAGGTCCTCTACTGTGAGTCTCAATAATTTGGCCAAGTACAGACAGACTCCTTCAATTAATGATAAAGTGGCTCAGGCCTACAGGGACACATGTGCTAGTGTCACCATGGTGCCACCCAGCTTTGTGAACCCTGAACAGATCATACTAGGTGAGAATTACCTGGTGACCAATGCTAGCAATGTCACTACCACTCATGAGATGGCAGTTGTTAATTTCTCCTGGGGAGGGGTAACTGGCCTAAAGAAGGTTGTTGTTAGCTCAGACCTCCCTGTAGAGTGTTAGCTTAGCAATGACCAGGGGACTTCAGCCTGGTCTGAAGTGGAGTATAGGACCCGTGCAGAAATGTTAGGAAACTCAGCACATGTCCTTGCTGTGACTAGGTCACAGGTCAGAAATTGCAACTCTGAACTGGCACTGGATTCTGGAATAATGGACCAGTTGCCTACCAGGAGGAGAAGCAGTAGGATTAAGGCAGTGCCTTCCCCCTTGCCTCAGGATGCGGATCAGCTTTCTGAGAAAGCTGATTGTGGGACCCAAGAAGGAACTGTCCTAGAAGAGCTTGAACCTGATCAGGTTGAGTTTCTTGGGACAGGGGGCCCTTCAAGGGCAGATCTGAGGCAGGCGCAGTTGGACTGCCCTTCTCTTGAACCCCCTCAGACACAAAGCTGCTGCTGAGGCTGCAGGAAATGCTAGTGGCACCCATAAGACTTACTGGGATGAAGGGATCCTGTATTCAGAGGCTAGAGACCCCAAGCCTTGTGCTTCCAGGAGGTTGGTCATACCTTTGGCATTCAGGGGCTTCCTTTTGACACTAGCCCATGATATTCCCCTTGAAGGACATCTTGGCCAGAACAAGACTTGGGACAGGCGTATCCCTCACTTTCACTGGCCCCAAGTCAGAAGACACCAAGGAGTTTTGTCGCTCCTGTGTCACCTGCCAAGCCAGTGGCAAATCAGGTGGCACTACAAAGGCCCCCCTTATACCACTACCTGTGGTGGGGGTTCCCTTTGAAAGAGTAGGGATTGACATTGTTGGACCAATGGATCCCAAAACAGCATCTGGGCACAGGTTTATTCTGGTGGTTGTGGATCATGCCACCAGATACCCAGAGTTTATTTCCCTTAGGACCACTACAGCACCTTTTATGGCAAGAGCCCTTTTGGGAGTTTTCTCAAGAGTGGATTTCCCTAAGGAGGTAGTATCAGATAGAGGTGCAAACTTCATGTCTAGTTACCTGACTGTAATGTGGAAGGAGTGTGGAGTAAACTACAAGTTTACCACACCATATCACCTTCAATGCAATGGTCTAGTTGAAAGGTTCAACAAGACCTTAAAGGGCATGATTAAGGGTCTCCCTGAAAAGATCAGGCCGAGATGGGACATCCTGCTGCCCTGCCTTTTATTTGCCTATGGAGAGGTCCCACAAAAGGAGGTTGGCTACAGCTCTTTTGAACTTTTGTTCGGGCATCCTGTAAGAGGACCCCTTTGTCTGGTGAAGGAAGGATGGGAGTTACCTCTCAAACTTCCCGAACAAGACATTGTGGACTATGTACTTGGTCTCCGCTCCCGGATGGCTGAGTACATGAAAAAGGCATCCAAAAACCTTGAGGCAAGTCAGGAATTGCAAAAGGCATGGCAGGACCAAAAGGCTGTACTGATTGTTTACCAGCAAGGACAGAAAGTGTGGGTGTTGGGAGCCTGGGGCCCCAGCAGCTCTCCAAGACAAGTGGAGTGGACCCCACACTATTGTTTAACAGAAGGGAGAGGTCACCTATTTGGTGGATCTTAGAACTCCCAGGAGCCCCCACAGGGTACTCCATGTTAACAGACTGAAACCATATGGGCTTGCTCATGGCTACTGATGAAGGACAGGAGGAAGAGAGTGACCCTCTCCCAGACATGCTCTCTCAGAACCCTGATGATGGATTAGTTGATGGTGTAGCCTTGGCAGGCAGCCTCACTGATCAGCAGCAGAGGGACTGCAGACAAGTTCTGCAGGCCTACAGACAAATCTTTTCACTGACTCCAAGTCAGACTACCTGGTGCACTCATGAAGCGGACACTGGGGACAGTCTGCCTGTTAAAAGTAAGATTTACAGGCAACCTGATCATGTCAGGGACTGTATCAGGATAGAAGTCCAGAAAATGTTGTAATTGGGAGTCATTGAACCCTCCGAGAGCCCTTGGGCCGGGCCAGAAGTCCTTGTGCCTAAACCTCACACCCAAGATGGTAAGAGAGAGATGAGGATTTGTGTGGACTGCATAGGTCTCAATGCTGTCACTAGGACAGGTGCCCATCCAATACCCAAGACAGATGAGCTCATAGACAGATTGGCATCTGCCAAGTTTTTGAGCACATTTGACCTGACAGCTGGCTACTGGTAGATCAGACTAGCTGATGATGCAAAGCCAAAGACAGCATTTTAAACCCCTAGTGGACATTATCAATTTGTGGTAATGCCCTTTGGTCTGAAAAATGCACCTGCCACATTTCAAAGGTTGGTGAACCAAGTCCTCTCAGGCCTGGATGACTACTGTGCAGCTTATCTAGATATTGCTCTCTTTCGCTCCACCTGGGAAGATCACCTGATCCACCTGAAAAATGTTTTGGAGGCCCTGCAAAAGGCAGGCCTAACTATCAAGGCTACCAAATGCCAGATAGGGCAGAGTCAGGTTGTATACCTGGGACACCTAGTTTAATGCCAGGTTCAACCATTGCAGAGCACGATCCAGACCATATTGAACTGGACTGCTCCAACCACCCAGACTCAGGTCAGAGCTTTCTTGGGCCTGACTGGATACTACAGGAAATTTGTCAAGGGGTATGGTTCCATTGTGACATCCCTTAATGACTTAACTTCCAAGAAAATGCCAAAGAAAGTTCAGTGGACAGTCAGCTGTCAGAAGGCATTTGATGCCCTGAAGTAGGTCATGTGCACTGCACCAATTCTGAAAAGTCCAGACTACTCCAAAGTATTAATTGTTCAAACAGATGCTTCTGAGTTGGGAGTGGGGGCTGTGCTTTCACAATTGAATAAAGATGGTCAAGACCATCCAGTAGCTTTTATTAGCAGGAGGCTGACCCCTAGAGAGAAACGTTGGTCAGCTATTGAGAGGGAGGCCTTTGCTGTGGTTTGGGCCCTGAAGAAGCTGAGGCCATACTTGTTTGGTACTCACTTCAAGGTTCAGACAGACCATAAGCCCCTCTTTTGGCTAAAACAGATGAAGGGTGAAAATCCCAAACTGCTCAGGTGGTCCATTTCCCTACAGGGGATGGACTTTACAGTGGAACATAGACCTGGGAGTAACCATACCAATGCAGATAGACCTTCAATCAATCAATCAATCAATCATAGGCATTTATAGAGCGCTCTACTTACCCGGAGGGTCTCAAGGCGCTAGGGGGGGGGTGTGCTGCTGCTACCCGAACAGCCAGGTCTTGAGCTTCTTCCTGAAGGCGAGGTGGTCTTGGGTCAGGCGCAGGTCGGTCGGGAGGGAGTTCCAGGTCTTGGCGGCCAGGTAGGAGAAGGACCTTCCTCCTGTTGTCGTTCTTCGGATGCGGGGGACGGCGGCGAGGGCGTGACTGGCTGATCGGAGGTGTCGTTTGGGAGCGTAGAAGTTGATGCGGTTGTTGAGGTAGCTCGGGCCTTGGTCGTGAAGAGCTTTGTGTGCGTGGGTAAGGAGACGGAAGGTGATTCTCTTGTTGACCGGGAGCCAGTGCAGGTCTTTTAGGTGTCCGGAGATGTGGCTGTGTCGTGGGATGTCGAGGATGAGTCTGGTTGAGGCGTTCTGGATCCGTTGGAGTCTCTTCTGGAGCTTGGCGGTGGTTCCGGCGTAGAGGGCGTTGCCGTAGTCCAGACGGCTGGTGACGAGTGCCTGGGTGACAGTCTTCCTAGTCTCGGTGGGGATCCACCGGAAGATCTTCCGTAGCATGCGCAGGGTGTTGAAGCATGACGAGGAGACGGCGTTGACTTGCTTGGTCATGGAGAGGGAGGAGTCCAGGATGAAGCCCAGGTTGCGTGCGTGGTCTGTCGGTTTGGGTGCGGTGCCCAGGGCGGGGGGCCACCAGGAGTCGTCCCAGGCAGAGGGCGAGGATCCCAGGATGAGGACTTCCGTCTTGTCCGAGTTCAGCTTCAGGCGGCTGGTCGACATCCACTCGGCTACCTCTTTCATCCCTTCGTGCAGGTTGGCTCTGGCGGCGGCGGGGTCGTTGGTCAGGGAGAGGATCAGCTGGGTGTCGTCGGCGTAGGAGATTATGTTGAGGTTGTGTTGGTGTGCGATGGCCGCGAGGGGGCTCATGTAGACGTTGAAGAGGGTTGGGCTCAGCGAGGATCCTTGAGGGACGCCGCAGATGACTTTGGTGGCCTCTGACTTGTACGGTGGTAGACGGACTCTCTGTGTTCTTCCGTCGAGGAAGGAGATGATCCATTCCAGCGCCTTCTCCTGGATTCCGACGTTGCTGAGGCGCTGCACTAGGGTGCGGTGGCAGACGGTGTCGAAGGCAGCGGAGAGGTCTAGTAGGATGAGGGCCGCTGTTTCTCCGTTGTCCATCAGGGTTCGGATGTCATCGGTGGCAGCGATGAGGGCGGTCTCGGTGCTGTGGTTGGCTCGGAAGCCAGACTGTGAGGGGTCGAGGGATCCGTTCATCTCGAGGAAGGCGGCCAGCTGCTTGTTGACGGTCTTCTCGATGACTTTGGCTGGGAACGGGAGCAGCGAGATGGGGCGGTAATTCTTGAGATCTTTCCACTTAGAACATGAAGACTCAACTGGTCAAGGTTAGTTTAATGTCCCTGCGTTTGGGGGGGGGGGAAGTTGTGTAGGAGAGTAGGGTCTGCTTCCTATGGTTACCCCCACTTTTTGCTGGGAGTCTCTGGTTTTTCGACTTTAGACTGGCTGTGGCCCTGCCAATCAGGACCACTGCCTAGCTGTTCTCTCTCTAAATTGTAACCATGTGTAGGAGAGTAGGGTCTGCTATCCTATGGTCACCCCAATTTTTGCCTTTTGCTTCACTGGTTTTCGACTTAATGTGGCTGTGGGCCTGCTAATCAGACCCACAGCCTGCTGTTCTCTCTCTAAATTACTAACCATGTACTATAGATACATCACCAATTTGGTACTGGACACCTTATCAGCCACTGTACAGTGCACTATAGGTGCCCAGGGCATAGATGCATCCAAGGCCTACCAGGGGCTGCAGCATATCTTTTGCCATCCCTGGCTGGCCATTAAATCCACACAACTGGCTGATCACTCAGCTGGGACAAGGTGGTGTAATCACCCCTTGCTTAGATATAGTATACCTGTATCTAAACCTATATCTGGACACATATATACCTATCAGTCACTCCTGTGGCAGGCCTTAACAATCCTGGAGGCAGAGTGCTTGGTTTTATGTGAGATGGTGCTCTAGCATGAGCTGAGCCTGTCTGCAGAGGTCGGAACCATTTCCTTACTGGTGTTCCATGGTATTGCCATACCATATACTCTTAAGTGCATTATAATCCTCGCTGTTATTGCTAACTTTTGTTTGGCTTTATCAAAACATGTCGTGTAAGGTGTCATACACTTTGGAATACTACCCCCTCACCAGTTCTGGCGACGGGGGTAGCATTCCACCCTTCTAGAGGGAGAAGACATGTTACTTTTGTTATGCTCCTCTTGCTCCTCAGGGGTCGGATGATAATATAAGGGTTCCATTTCCAGACCGATCCGAACTCAACATGATAATCACTGAGTTCAGGACCGATCAGGCAGGGGATAAAGGTCGGGAAGGGTCAGCAGGGACAAAGGATCTGAAAGACACAAGCAGACAATATTAGCACTCTCACTCCCCCCAAATGCTACACTCATTAGGTCTCGCTAGGAAAATATATACCTTCAATGCAAATCCTCTGCTAAACACAAAATGAATATAACACAAGATCCAATATAAGTTCAACGGATCTGGTCCTGCACCTGGAGAATCCTGATTACTTCATCAGAAGAACTAGTCAAGCAAAATAACCCTTCCCTGTAGTCTCTTGTGAATATAAGTTTAGGTTGTGCTATTTGGAAGTCACTAATTAGTGTACAATAGGCTTCCACGGTGTAACAACCGCCGCCTTACACACCAATTTGTAGAGATCCTCCTCTCTGGGGGATCAACACGCTTCCTCTGCAACAACCAACTGATGTCATTTTCCCCGACCGCACTCTGCTTCGAGTGTTTATGTTTATGTTTATTAAAACTTTTATAGCGCGCTCTATTACCACGGGGTATCCTGGCGCGGTAGGGGAAACAAGCGAGTCCACTACCTCTCCAGTAGTCGTCGTCGGCGATAGACAATTAAGCACAGCAGTCTATATCCGCCCTCTATACTTCTAGAGACAGGGTCGAGAAAGGCCGCGGAGTCCGTTAACTTCACGGCTTCGCCCTTTAGAGTTTAAATAGTCCGTCGGTAATTGCACGAGAGACAGAGTATCACTCCTCTCTCCCTACCTGACGGCGAGAGAACTTTGGGTCCAGAAAGAGCGGATCCTCGCTCTGGTTCTTTCCTTGAGTTCCAACAGTCAAACGGCTGTGGTAGCTTCCTTCGAATTACCAATGTATGACTCGGGAATCGATACGAATTACGCACACGCTCTGGTGCGCGCTTCCGACCTTTAATGACTCCTCCTTGACCTGAGCCTTCTGGGACTCGTAGTTCTGCTAGTGCGCCCGTTTCTCACATCTTGGCAGGTGCCTTAGCTAGATCGTGACAACTTTACTTAAAACGCGGTTAATCCTAACCAGAGCCTCAGCATCACAAAATGGATGCTGCTGCCCCGACACAAGTCTGGCCTCCTGCTGCTGACCGAAACTTGGCAGGGGAGGCCTGGACAAAAGGTTTCTTGTCACAGGGAGGTGCTACACCACCCCAGACAGGAGATAGTGGATTGGAGAAGGGAGGGTTGAAAGAAACTAGACACTGCCTGGGGCACACAAGATGTCCCATGCAAAATCCAGCCAAACCGGTTCTGGGGCACTCCAGCCCCAGTCCTGGCGCGAAACTGGACAAAGGGAAAGGGGTGTAACCACCCCCTTCCTGGGTCCCACTCATAGGAGGGACCTAGCAGGAAATCCAGCCTCTTGATTTGGAATAAAGGTAGGAGCTGTGCCAATGCACATCCGATTATCCTGACTGAAACTTATGAAACAAAACTCTGGACCCTTCGACATCCCACTCGACGTGGAAGACTGAAGAATCTCCCTTGTGGTCAAGGAGTGACCACCCTGTGCAAACAGGCACAATCCAGCGCATCACAGTTTGCTTTGTTGCAATTCCCGCCGGAACTCGAGCGACAGATCGACAAGACCCAGCGTTCCTGCCTTCCCGATCCACAGTCCCAGCGAATCTGAGACCCGTGGAGGCGACCTGAAGCGTGGGGCCGGCCATCTTGAAAAGACCACGAAGTGCTGACCGTGCAGCTCCCGAGGCTCCCTCGAAGCTGTGCATTGGGGTTTGAGAAGCCCCAGCTCTGAGCAGCTTTTGCACCGAAGCTCTCCCCTCCACACTCACCGAGTGCTGCGTGGGGCCTTTTTGCATTTTCCTGCTCAACGCATTGTCCGGTCGCTTGCCCGTTGGCTAGTGGCCCCAGTACCGACGAACCTTTGAATTTACACTGCTAGTCTGGTTGCTCCAGACTGACCCTCGCTCCCCTGAAAAGGAGCAACCTCTCTGACCTTGCTGGTCCGAGTAAGAAGCGATCTTCGAATCCTGCGTGGGTTGCACTTGCCAAGGCTTGGTAACTCCAATCCGGAAGCAGACACTGCCCACAGCGAGAGCCTTTGTGGGACAGCTCGTGATCCACTCCAGGACATCCTCGGTGCCCCAGAGTCCACGTGGCAGCGGAGACAAGCTTCTCGACAACCACCTGATTGCGCCCGACATTGCCTGGTTCCTTCCTGGTTCCACCCTGGTCACTGCTGGGTGACCCAGACTCTGTCCCCTCTGCTTTCAGGTACTCTACATCTTCGATCCACCCTTGGATCCAACCGGACTCTTCTCTCCTGGCCGCCTGCAGCATCTTCGTCTCCAGGCACAATAGAACTACTCGACGAAACCCGACACCCTTTGGCACCTATGCACCTGCTTCCTGTGGGTGAGGTAACTTATGAACGCCGGTGCTCCTGTAGTGGTATACACCTCTAGTGTCTAAGTCTAAAGTTTGGTAATTCTAGTCCAGTCGGAAGATTCCTAAAACTGTAACTCGATAACTTTTACGCACCATTGACTTTGCATTGGTGCATGCGTGTGCTTTTAGCGCTGCACCCGAGCCCCGCGGGCCTCTACCGACTTCATCACTGCTAGTCCCGAGTAGTCCCAGCGATTCCCAAGGCCCTACGCCTACTACTGTTCGTAAAGTGATATTATACCACTTTTTTTTTAAGTTTGAATTTTATTGAAGAAAGGAAAGAAGTGGGGGAGGGGAGGAAAAAACAGAGCAATGGATATAGCATTGAAATGCATCGGAGTAAAATACAGCAATTAATTGATTAAGGGAAAAAATACAAGCAATAATTCGAGGAGGCATATGAGTGAAGCATCAATGATACTTATACCACTTTTTTAATATAAGTTTGAGTGGCCACCGGCCTCATCCATAAATGTGCAACTTTCATATGTAAAACGGTGCTTTCGTTTAAACGCTTGTGCTTCTATACTCATAAAGAGTACAGGATTATTCTAGTAATAAATACATATATTTTTATAATATATAACTTTTGTGGTGTCCTTTCATTTGATATTACAGGATTGCATATGGTAAAACAGCTGGCTTCACATGCCCTCTTGAGTTTAGCCTGAAGGCTGCTTAGTCCATGCTACCCCTAGGATAGCTTGTCTATAAGGTTGACTTACAACCACCACCATAAGGGATTGTTTGGACTGATACAAGGTGCCCACAGAATTGTGGACATCATACATCAGGCCAACTTCTCACATCATGTACTTTAGGTACATACCAGATTGGGTGTTGGGTCACCTTTGTGAGCCCCTGTATAGTGTACCATAGGTACCCAGGGCATAGGTGCATCCAAGGCCTACCAGGGGCTGCAGCATGTATTATGCCACCCCTGGCTGGCCCTCCAAACTGACACCACAGGTCTGTTCACACAGCCTGGGTAAGGTGGTGTACTCACCCCTTACTTAGATATAGTATCCCTAAATCTACATATATATGTAGACACATATACACCTATAAGTCACTCCTATGGTAGGCCTCGACAATCCTGGAGGCAGAGTGCTTGGTTTTATGTGAGAGGGTGCCCTAGCATGAGCTGAGCCCCTCTGCAGCTTTCGGAACCATCTCCTTATAGCTGTTCTATGATATAGCCATACCTTATACTCTTAAGTGCATTATAATCCCCGCGGTTAATGTTAACTTTGGTTTGGCTTGATCAAAACATGTTGTGTAAGGTGCCAAACAATTTTGAATACTACCCCTCCGCCAGTCCTGGCGGCGGGGGTAGTATTCCACCATTCTAGAGGGAGAAGACATGTAGTTACTGTTAACCCGGTTAAAGTTAAACAGAGCCCCAGCATCACAAAATAGATGCTGCTGCCACAGACACGAGTCTGACCTCCTGCTGCTGGACAAAACTCCGGCAGGGGAGACTTGGACAATAGGTTTCCTGTCCAAGGAGGTGCCAGGACCTCCCCAGACAGGCTTTAGTGTATTGGGGCAGGTAAGGCTGCATTCAGTGAATGCTTTCCAGACACTACCTGGGGCAAAAAAGGTGCTCCATGCATAGTCCAGTCCAAACCGGTTGCTGGGGCATACAGCCCCAGCTCTGGCACAATAATGGACAAAGGAAAGGGGGTGTAACCACCCCCTCTTCTGGTCCACCCATAGGAGGGACCTAGTCAGGTTGTTCCGCCCCCAAACTTAGTATAAGTATAGGAGCTGTGTACCTAGGACTTTAGATTACCCTGGACGAATCTTTGTAAGACATATCCTGGATCTTCGACGTTCCATTTCGACTGGAAGACGGAAGACCTCTCCCTTGTGATCAAGGAGTGACCACCCTGTTCAAACAGGCACCAACAGCAACTTTGCCGGTCTGCATTTTCGAGGCTCCAGCCGGATCCCGAAGAATCTGCGACACAGAACACGCACTTCCAGACTTCTCTGACCCCGACCCACACCCACAGCAAAGCTGAAACATGTGGCGGACACGGGAGACGTGGGACCGGAACTCCTGGACATCCTGCATTCTGCTACCTGCACTCCTTTCCTGAAGCCTCAGTAACTTGTGCATTGGGGTGTTTGAAGCCCCAGCCCCGAGCACCATTTGCACGGAAGCCCAGGAACCCACACTCCGCGAGTGTCCCGTGGGCCCCGCTTTTGCATTTGAGCTCGACGCGCCTTCCCGGTTCCTTGCCCGTTGGCTAGTGAGCCCCCTGAAGACTTTTGTTTCAACTCAACTTGCTTTCCTGGTTGCACCAGGCTTGCTCCAGCTGCCCTTCAAAGAGGAAGCGCCACAGACCTTGCTGTTCGCAAACAGAGCCAATCTCGACATCCTGTGTGGGTTGCGATTGCCAAGGCTTGTTGGGTCCAATCCGGATACCGACACCGCAGTCAACTAGATCCTTCATGGGACATCGTCGATGCCTCCTGGACCTCGTGGCTGAGGAGACAAGCTTCACATCTTCACCTGAAATCACCCGGCATCGCCTGGTTCCTTCCTGGTCACTGGCTAGTGTCCCAGACTCTGTCCCCTCTGCTTTCAGGTTCTTCAGATCTTCGATCCAACCTTGGAGCCACCCAGACACTTTTCCTCTGGCCGCCTGCAGCACTTCTTTGCAGCTCTCCATTGAAAACGACGAGGAAACCCGACACGAAAAAGCACCTATGCACCCGGCTTCCCTGGGTGAGGTAACACGAGTACTTCGGTGCTCCCGTGGGTCTTGACTCTCGAAGTGTCTTAGTTGAAAAGGGTTCCATCGTAGTCCATCCGGAAGTGTCCTTAAATTGTACTTTTGTAACTTCTTCGTTTCCCATAGAAAGTCAATGCTAACCCGCAGCTGTGTTTCTACACTGCACGCGTCTCCGGTGGGCCTCCTGCTTCCTAACCTTTGGTTAATTAGAGTAGCCCCTCTGATCCCACAAGCCCCTGGCCTGCTTTCTATTCCAGACAGGATTCTTATACCACTATTTTAGTATATGGTTTGTGATGTCCCTAGCGCATACTGTATATTTGTGCAACTTATCGTATGCTAATTGAGATTCTTGTAATGTACTTCGACGTCTGACCTCATAAAGAGTGCAGAGGGGTTTTGTTTAGATTGAATACATAAATATTTGATATATACCTTGTGTGGTGTCCTTTCATTTGGTACTCAATTGATTATAATTGGTAAAACAACTTGCTTAATACGCTCTCTGAAGTCTTAGCCTGATGACTGCTGGTCCACGCTACCACTAGGATAGCTTTCTATAAGGTTGACTTTACAACCACCATCGATAAGGGTTGATTAGACTGGTGCAAGGTGCCCACTAGAACTAGTGGACATCATATGCCAGGCTAACTTCTCACAGCTTCTTTTTCTCCGAGTCCTTATTTGACTTCGGTTTTAAAGCTTGTTTTGATGTCGGTGCCGAAATTGTTTTGAATGCTTTAGATTCTTCAACGTTTGTCAAAGGCTTTTCAGGCTTAATGGGTGTTTGTGGGCCTGAGACCGCCATGGGCTGAAGCCAGTGGGACTCTCAAAGCCAGTGTGGGTGGTTTTGTAGGTGTTTGGGTAGCTTTCGCGGAGGTACTCACATCCCCTTGTATGGAGGACGGATCGGAGTCCGAACCGCCTCCACTGCTTGCCAGTAGTATCTATACATCGCCTGGGGCCCTCTGTGCTTCCGATTCTTCCTGTTCTTGACTGGGGTCTGGCGGCTGATCCCTGAAGATATCTAGAGCATCTTCTGTGGATCGCTGCATTGTTTTGTGGGCCCAACGACAAGCTGTTTGTGTTGAAGTGTATTTTTTTATCTGAACGCTAAGCACGCCTTACAGGATGTTTCTTCGTGTTCCGGAGATAAACATAGATTACTTACTTTATGTAAATCCTGTCTGGTATATTTAGAGTGGCAGTCAGGGCAAAAACTGAAGGAAGTATTTTCCATCCCTTGTGGACGTATTCTTGTAGAATGGAGTCAAAGAAGTTGAGTAACAGAAAAGCCTGGGCAGGCGCCGTGAATATAGAGGAATCGCTAGTTTCTGTTTTATGGATTTGTGATTTATCAGCTCGGAGAGTACTGAAAGCCTAAAAAGCCCTCGGTGTACACTGAATCTTTGGTCCCGGAGCTGCAATAACGATGTTGGAACCCGAATGCAGAAAAAAACAATCTAACAAAGGAGCTGAGGAACATGCACAATACACACTGGAGGAGGGGTCACTATACCTTGTGACTTGTAGACTTCTTCAAAGAAAAACAACTTATAATCGTCTGAACCAAGCACTAGATGGTAGGATAATGCTAAGCATATGTATCTTCGGCCATCACATGATCTGAATACATGTAAACTACCCGATCTAGAGTCACTGGCACAGTTACATCGACCGGCCTGGAAAAGTCTACTCTTTAGGATTTTAACTTTCAGAGAGAGGGATACCATCTTGGTAAGTCCAAACAGTATAATCACATGGACTTTATTTTTGACACTTGTGCCTCACAGAGCCTAGAATAGCTAGGGTCAAATTTTAACAGGCTATGTTACAATAAAATCTTTAGGATCAGACTGTTTTAGATCATGATTTACCAATTCAAGGGGAAATGGAATCCAGCACTCAAGGGGAAAACTGCTTGTCGACTCACAATGGAAATTCTTTTGCACATTTTATGTATTTGCCCTAATTTCTTGTTTTTATTAAAAACGTATCGGCAATCTTTTTTAAATAAAGCAAAAATAAGATCAAATGCGAAGGCTGTTAGATACTGTTTTGGTGTCAGGGACAAGGGTGCAATAATGAGGCTAATGAAATTCTTATACCAAGCCTATAAAGTATTAATTTCATGCCTTAAGCAAACTGCTTTCAAACATAGATTTTAACTTATATGCCTCTAGGACCTCTTAACAATCACCTGATATTTGCACCAATATGTCATGGGGGTTTTTTGTAAGCTTTTGATTGATACAATAAATCTAATTTACGAATACTTGTCCGAAACAATTGCGATTCTCCTATTAACATGACCACAGAATCTGGATTTCATTAAAGACACGGAGGCTAACATTATGCATTAATCCTTTAATGCAACTCACAAACAGCCGTTTACTTCATAAAGAAAAGAATAAGAATGTGATGACAACATAGCAACAATATAAGGCATGAGCAAGGGCAGAGCTGCCTCTTTTAAATGCAATGAAGCAAGGAGAAAGTCAGCAAAATGGAGGTGCAACTTGGAGTAAAAGGTGATGAAGAAGGTGAAAACCAAGGAAGGAAGTGAAGGCAAATCCAAGAAGATCTGTTAGGTCGAATTATCTGAAAATAAAAGTGAAAACATTAAAAGGCTGAAAGAATCTTGCAAAGAAAAAGCAAATTGTAAACTTGAACATGAGCAAATAAAAACATCATATGAAGTGCAAATAGTTAACAACATCATATGAAATGCAAGGCAAAAGAATAGATTCTTCGTCCAAGGGAAGGACGGGAGGGATAATGTTAGCCTCTGTGTCTTTAATGAAATCCAGATTCTCTGATCATGTTAATAGGAGAATCGCAATTTCATTACAAGACAAGGAGGCTACATTATGCATGTTGGTAGTCTTGAATAATGACGTCGGACATATGTTCAATAGGTTTACAATAATGATGAGCAAAAGTAGAGGCATTGGACCAATCAGCAGCTTTAAGGATAGCATCCAACTTACCACCAGACCAGAAGGACTTGCTAGTCATAGCACATCTGAGAGCATGAGCTTGAAATTTGGAAAGGTCAATACCAGCAAAGTTCATAGCCAATTTAACCCATCTGGCAATAGAACAGGATGAGATGGGTTTAAAAGGTGTGACAAAAGAAATGATAAGTTGATTGGCATCAGGAGGGCGAAGGTCTTTCATTCTGGAATCGTATTCTTTCATACAATCAACAACACAAAGTTTTTGGCAATAGTCAAAACGAGGATACAAAATAGAGTCAGACATGGTTTTAGTTCTTTTAAGGATTTCAAACTTAACACCAAACACGTCATAGCATCTATTAGAGATATCTAGAGCTTTCACATCGGAAACTCTACGACAAGAAACTAAGCATAAAAGAGAAGCAAGTTTAATGGGAAGACATTTCCTGTTAAGAAGAGAATTGTCAGGCCAAGAGCAAAAAAGGTCAAGCATAAGTTTAACATCCCACACAGATTGGTATTTAGGCCTAGGAGGTCTTTTAAGTCTAATACTCTTTAGTACTCTACAAATAATAACATTCTTACCTACCGTCCTACCGTTGACAAGAGAATGTCCTGCGGAAATGGCAGATCTATAACAATTAATCGATCTATAGGAGAGGACATTGTTGAATAGTTCAACATGAAAATTAACTATATTGACGATAGGAGCCTCCACGGGATCAAAGTACCTCTCCATGCACCAACGAAACCATTTTTTCCGGATGTTATTATATCTGCAGTGAGTTCCTGGTGCCCAGGATTCTCCGAAGAGAGTGAGAGCAGATGACGAAAGTCCAGACAATTCGTTAGATTGCCTGACACTTTCCAGGCAAGAAGGTTCAAACTCCCTGAAAGAACCAGGTGATGATCTTCTCTGTTTGCGTTTAGAATCAGACCTTTCGTTGCAGGAATCAGGAAGGGAATGTCGCATGAAAGCTCCAGAGCTGTGGGGAACCACGCCTGAGAGGGCCAGAAAAGAGTTAACAGGACTAGGGAGCACTGATCCTGTCTCACTTTTTGAAGAACCCTCTGAATCATGGCGAAAGGAGGAAAGGCAAAAGGTCGAAGAGGGGACCATGGCTGGAGAAAGGCATTCACTGCAAGAGCGCCCGGGTCTGGCATCCAGCTGAAATACTGAGGAAGTTGAATAGTCAATCTGCTGGCAAAAAGGTCCACATCGAATGGGCCCCAAAAAAGAGACAAGGAATTGAAAACGTTCACATCGAGTTTCCAATCGCTGAAATCTTGAAGGAATCTCGAGTTACAATCCGCGGAGAAGTTCGATTTCCCGGGGAGATATTCTTCTCTCAGAGACATTTTGTGTTTTAAACAGAACATCCAGAGTTTCCTGGCCAAATCGGAGAGGTCTGCTGACCTTGTCCCACCAAGGCGGTTGATATAGGAGACTGCAGAGACTTTGTCCATGTTCAAAACAACGGATCTGCCCTGAAGAGAGTGTCTGAAACTCATTAGGGCATAAAGGCAGGCAGTCAACTCTAAAAAGTTTATATGGTGGGAGGATTCCGCCCGAGACCAGAAGCCACCGGTGTCCTTGTCGAGGAGACGTGCACCCCAGCCATGAAGGCTGGCGTCTGATTCCAAGACAAAGCCCGGAGTCGAACCGAAGATAGCTCTTCCGTTCCACGCATCCAAATTGTCCAGCCACCAAGAGAGTTCCAACCTCGCTTGTTGATCCAAGCAAACAGGGTCCTCGTACCACAGACCGGATCTGAGGGCATTGGCTTTCACTCTCTGGAGGGCACGATAGTTGAGGGGTCCGGGAAAGATGGCCTGAATTGAAGAAGAAAGCAAATCCAGGAGTCTGGCCAATTCTCGAAGAGTGAGGGATTGCTGTCTTGAAGCAAACCTGATCTCCTTCCGAATTTTGGCGATCTTCTTGTTGGGAAGAAGGAGGAGACATTTCGAGGTGTCCACAGTGAAACCTAGGAACTCTAGAGATTTTGAAGGGGTAAGAATGGACTTTTCCCAGTTTATAATGAAGCCAAGATCCTCTATGAGATTCATGGCGATCCTGAGATCTTCCAAGAGCTGAGAGTTAGTTTGTGACATGATGAGAATATCGTCTAAATAAATAATGAGGCGGATACCTTTCGCTCTTAGAAGAGAGACAATTGTCCTCATAATCCTGGTGAAGCACCAAGGAGGGGATGAAAGCCCGAATGGGAGGGCTTGAAATTGAAAGAGGTGACCGTCCCATATAAATTGAAGAAAGGGCTGATGTTCCTCTGCCATAGGGATGGTAAAATACGCGTCTTTCAGATCCAATTGGACCAGCCAATCTCCCTGAAGAAGATCTCTGAGGAGGTAGATGCCCTCCATCTTGAAATGCCTGTACACGAGGTATTTGTTTACTTCCCGAAGGTTTATAACCGGTCTCCAACATTTGTCCTTCTTCTGGACTAAGAAGAGCGTGCTCACAAATCTTCTTTGAGACCTGAGGGAACTCAATAATAGCACCTTTTTGGAGCATAGAGGAAATTTCTTCTTTGACAATTTCTAGATGTTCTAAAGGAAGGACCAAGGGGTTGGGTGCAATAGTTTCAAAATCTATTCTGAACCCCTGAACTGTCTTGAAAACCCACGGGTCTTGAGTCAAGGACCTCCAAACATGATAGAAGTGCTTGAGCCTTCCCCCGACCCTGGGAGGGGGAGCGGAGAGAGAAGGACTTACTTGAAAAGTTGTTGTTGGAAGTTCCATGGGAAGAGAAACCTCTGCCGCGAGAACCTCTTCTTCTCTGGGGGTAGAATTGTCGGTTGGAGGGATAGAAGCCTCTGCCAGTGGTACCTCTTCCTCTATTGGATGAAAAGGGCCTTTAGTTTCCGCGGCCATAAGAACGGCCCCTTCTTCCAGCCTGTCCAAAAAGGTTAGTGGAGAAAACACATCTGATATTATTTTGGGCCTTGTCTAGGGCGGTGAAGGTGGCAGCATACTTCCCTATGGTCTTAATCATATCCTCGCCGAAGAGGAGGCCCTTGGGTTTATTGGAAAGCTCCTTTTCGGCAAGGTCACCTAGTTTAGGGTTAATTTTATTGAAGATGGTCTTCCTTCTTTCAATATTAAGGCCCGAGTTAGCGTTACCAAGTAGTACGATCGCCCTCTGGCTCCAGCCCCTAATCAGGTTAGTGTTGAGGGGTAAATTAGAGATATAGGATTCCTCTGCCAGATCGAGGATTTTAGTAAGGGGACCGAGAACATCAAGGAGACTATCTTGGCAACTCTTAATGGCCCTCTCGAGGCCTTTTCTGGGGTCTTTACCCAGTTTGAATACAAATTTAATGAGGTCGGGATCGAGATTGGGGGTTTAGCAAACCTTGTCCTCGATGCAAGGCCTCGGACATTCTGATCTCAGGGTATTGCGAGTTTCTCTCTCTAGAGAATTTCTCAGCCATCTAGTGTTAAATTTGGAGACATGATCATGTGGGAACCATTTAGAACTATTAGTGTGGGAGGAACAATTGTTACTTACCTGTAAACAGGTGGTTCTCCAGTATTGGTGTCTTTCATAGATTCACATGCTTGAATATTCCCCATCGTCGGAGTGGGAGTCCCACGGTAAATAAAATAGCAATAACATACTCATAATATGTATATGTAGAAACATAACATATGAAATACACATTAGAAAAAAGGCAGAAAAACCTAGACATAATTCTACATAGGAATACATGAAGAGAGAAAAAGACACTTGTAGTCTATTCCTGTCATTATGTTGGTCCAAACAGTAGCCTATCAGGCGCCAGCAGCCCTCCAGCACCTTCTCCTCAGGGCTCAGTACCTCAGATTTTCACAGCACAAGAGTCTATGAGGAGGAGAGAGCCTCTGAGGGGAGGTGGGCGGGTCGCATGTGAATCTATGAAAGACACCAATACTGGAGAACCACCTGTTTACAGGTAAGTAACAATTGTTCTTCTCCAGTATTAGGGTGTATTTCATAGATTCACATGCTTGAATATAGATTAGAAAGCAGTAATAATAAACCGACTTGTAAGACCAAAGTATATGAATATACATACATATCTAGTCATGCAAGTCAAAAATAACATGGTAAACCATAATGGAGGAGGGAAGACAGAGGCTCACCTTATTGAAAAAGATTGCGAAGCACAACCTGTCCCACTGCAGTATCAGCATCATTGATGGCACCCAGGCAGTGGTGTTTTGTAAACGTGTGCCTGCTGGACCACGTGGCTGCTCTGCAGATCTGATGCAGCGGCACACCGGCGAACAGGGCAGTTGAAGACGACATCGCCCTGGTGGAATGGGCCCTCACTGAAGACTGTAGAGGCTTGCCTGCCATTTGATGGCAGAAAGTGATGGCCGAGGAAACCCAGCGAGCAATAGTGGGTTTGGTAACTGGACGCCCTTTGTGGAAGCGTCCATACGCTATGAACAGTTTTTTGGGTTTTTTTGTCCTCATATATGCCACCAGACAAAGTATGCTCTAGATGGGATCTTTCAGAGCCTTTCGCACATATAGCCTTAGATTCCACCCCTGGATTATGTGCGCGGCCTACCGAAATCGCCCAGAGGTAGGCTGTCTCCTTGTCCAACTCCCTATTACCTTATTACCGGGGAGGACCGGACCACAAAACCTCTGGCATAATCAATGGACTCTTACTTTTCCGACCAATCTTTTAGCATGGACCAGATCTTATTGGCACTCTCTCCACCGCACAACCTATCTGACTGGGCAATCATCATAATATTTTTCAAGCTAACAGCGAATCTTGGGGGGGCCTTCGACTTCCACTCTCTGCAGATCTCCCTTCTGGCAATAACTACGACATAAAACAAGAACTGTGTAACTGGGCTGTTCATTGAGTACCCCTGCGGAAGGCCAAAGAAAATCAGTCTAGAGGAACAGGTAATTGGTATTAGTAAAACCTCCTCCAGAAAATCACACACATGTCCCCAATAGCTGGTAATTTCTTGGCAATCCATAAACATGTGCAAATAGTCTGCAGAGGAAGAATTACACCTCGGGCAGAAATAATTTTCAGCGGATATCCTACACAGTTTGGCAGGGGTCTAATAAACCCTATAGGCAGTGAATAAATGGTTTCTTCTGAGATTGGCTGGTTTTATTATCTTTTGTGAAATAGTAAATGAGTCAACCCAGACTTTCTGTATCTCCTCGCTATTCTCCATTATAGAATTACCCCAAAGACTTATTATGTCAGAATCCAAACAATCTTTTGCATTAACCAGAGTATTATACCAGAAGGCAACCTCACGCTTCCAGCCTCCCCCTCTGCTCACAAAATCTAAGGACCGGGTCTCCTCAGCCTGTTGATGTGCCAGGCCCTCTGAGGCAGAGTCCACTTGCCCTTTATTGACAGACCTTGGAGGTGTGCCCCTCATCCTTCCAAAGAGGCGTCCGTGGTTAGAGTAAGCTCCGGAGTGATGGAGAGGAACGAAGTCCCTGCCGACAGATTGGATGACTGCGTCCACCATTTGAGACCCGCCCTCATGCGAGCGGTGACAGAGACTTTGTCGTTGAAGGAACCGGTGATCTGACTCCATTCTTCTTGAATGGGGCGTTTCCGTAGTCTGCAATTTGGGATCAGCGCAATGCACGATGATGCCATCCCTAGAAATTACTTTAATAATCGGACTGAAATGGACTGCTTTGTCCGTAGATGAGACACCAGTTGAAGTATCTTTTGTTGGCGTTCCTGAGACACAAAAGCTTTTGCAAGAGTTGTATCCAACATGGCCCCCAGAAAATTCTTGCAGAGAGCTGGACGTAACTTGGACTTTTCGGTGTTGATGGAAAGTCCGAGAGAGCGAAAGAAATCCTGACATAGGCGTGTGTCCTGAAGCAACTGCGTGCGAGACTGTGATTTTAGGAGACAGTCGTCCAGGTATGGAAATATTTGTACACCCTGGAGACGCAGGTAAGCGACCACAGGAGCTAGTACCTCTGTAAAGACGCGAGGGGCGGAGCGTAGGCCGAAAGGCAGCACCTTGAACTGGAAATCCTTCCTTCCCATGCGGAACCTCAAGTACTTCCGATGTCGCGGTAGAATAGGGACATGGAAGTAGGCGTCTTGGAGATCAATAGTTGCCATGAAATCTCCCATCAAGAGCAAGCGTAAGATCTCCGACAGCGTTAGCATGCGGAAGGACTGGCACTTGAGATACTTGTTGAGTGCTCGCAAGTCCAATATTGGTCGCCAATCTCCGTTTTTCTTGATGATAAGGAAAAACCGGGAATAAAATCCCTTCCCCCTTTGAGATTTGGGCACCACCTCGACTGCGCCCTTCTGTATCATAAGGCGAACTTGATGGAGTAGTTCCTGGATGTGGGCTGGAGGTGGGCCGGAAGGTGGAGTAGGAGGAGGAAGTTTGATGAGCTAGAGCATGGCCTTTCTCTACAATGTCCAGAACCCAACGGTCCGAAGAGATGGAGGACCATTGAGAACAAAACAGGGAGATTCGACCTCCAACTCTTTGGGGCAAAGGCAAGTCATTGTCTCTTGGGAGCAGATCCTCCGTAGGACGATTTCCCCCTATAGGTCTTGGAAGACTGCTGACGGGAAGACTGTTGTTGGTTATTGGAATAGCGTTGGTTGCCTTGGTTGTAGGAACGATATTGGTTGCTTCCTCCTCGGAAATTTGAAGAGGTGCCGCGTCCGCATGCACCACGAAAGGGCTGCTTCCAAAATTGTAAATTTCCTAAAGAGCGGGCAGTGTCGGTATCTTTTTTGATAGATTGTAATGCCTCATCAACATGTGCCCCAAAAAGTGATTTGCCGTCATACGGCATATCCAGTATTTTCGCCTGCACCTCCTGCCGAAAGGATGTGGAGCGTAACCAGCCCTGTCTGCGTAGAACAGCCGCTCCAGCAATCTGTCGGAAACCTGTATAGGCAATATCGACGGCACAGTCAATAATCTCCTCTGATGTTCTCTCACCTTCTTGGAGAAGTTGCAAGGCTTCCGTCTTTGAAGCGTCTGGAACTAAAGCCACAAAAGCCGTCATGTCGGCCCACATTTGGCGGTCGTACCACCCCAAAATTGCCAGATTATTGGCCGCTCTCACTGTGGTGGAGGCCATCGTTGAAAATTTCCGGCCTATTGCATCCAGACGACGACCGTCGCGATCTGGTGGAGCAGTCACAGTAGACGCAGGATTCCGAGTACGGCGCTGAGCTGCCTGCGTAACCACCGAATCTGGCTTCGGCTGTCCAATAAGGCACGCTGGACTACCAACAGGCGCCTTATATTTCTTCTCCAACCGGGACATCTGCGCCGGCAGCGAATTTGGGGTTTACATCAACTTCACCCCTTCAGCCCAGATAAAGTCAATAATAGGTACAGTATGGACTTGCTTAAATGGTTTGTTCTTGAAATCATAGAGGAAGCAATCCTCTTCCCTCTGTACTCTTGGTAATTTAAAACGTTGAGCCGCCCTATCCATCAGTTGATGAAAACTTGCAATATCCACAGGCGGAGAATCACCTGGCTTTACCGGAGAGGGAGATGGTGTTTGAGCTTGATAATTATCCCACTCCGCCATATCTTCGTCATCGTCATCTCGAACCTCACCATCTTCGCAGTCCGGAGTAATGTCCCCTTTGTCGTCATACACAGTCGTGTGTATCCGAACTGACGTTTGTATCTGTGGAGCAGATGTAGGTAGAAGCGGCAGAGGAGCCGCAGCAGGCACTGCAACAGAAGGAACTGTAGGAACCTGTGGAGAAAGCAGGAAACGCCTAGTATAATCGTCTAACATATGTTGGAGATTAGAGATAAGCGACAAAGGAACTGTCGCTGTAGGAACCTGAACCGTCGTTTCCTCTTATTTGGAAATATTGGTCCTCATCATCATTGCTATAGTCCTGGCACTTGATGACCAAATCTGATGGACTACGTGCCGCCCTGAAAGACTCATGCACATCTTCCTCCGAATCCTGATCGGAATCCGTGGCAAACAAGGGTGAGCGAGGTTGCGGGTCACTGGAGATGGAAATTTGGTCAATAGGCACCATGCGGCGTTGGTGAAGCATGTCGATGGTGGCAGAGCCCGTGGACGAGAGTGGCAGCAAAGGCAGAGAGGCAAATGAGGAAGATGTCGTCGGTGGAACTGACGACGACGATGGAGTTGCTGGAACCACACTAGAAGAATCCATCGTCGATGGGTCTGTTGTCAATGGCAATGGAGCCGTCGACGGAGCTTTCGTCAACGGAGTCGACGACGAGGATGACTTCTTTTTCGTCGACGGAGCAGTCGTCGACGGGGCAGTCGCCGACGGGGCGGCCGTCGACGGGGCGGCCGTCGGCGGAGCGGCCGTCGACTGAGTTGGTCTTTTAACACTCTTCGTCGACGAAGATTTGGTTGTCGACGGTGGAGGCCTCTTCGACGACGACAAAGCAATAGGGATAACCGATGGTACAGTCTTGAAACTGAGAGTTACCTTAGTCGACGACGATGCCGTCGACGAAACAGTTGTCGACGATCCTGATGCAGACGTCGTCGACGAGCCGGAAACGGCAGATTTCGTCGTCGGGACGACCGTCGACGCTCCCGTCGACGATGGAACATGTTTTTTGACAGAAACATGAGTGAAAGATGCAGCAGACGCCTGAGAGCCAGGTCTCGTGGCCGTGGACGTAGCAGGTAGAGGTGAAGACAACGCAGGGGCCAGAGAGAGTGACATCCTCTTTTTAAGGAATGGAGAAGGCAACTCCTGAACACTACCACGTTTAGAAGCTGCTTGGGAACGACCAGAAATGAGACTTTCAGCATCAGAAAGTATATTATCCTTGTCCTTAGGTCTCTGAAGCCACAGTAGAAGATGGCCTTCCCTATCTTTTAGAGTCTTTGTGGAGAAAGTTCTACAGAACTTACATTTACCCACATCATGGTCAGGGTAAAGACAGTAAATACACTTAATGTGAGGATCTTTTGAATAAAGGAGCAGCTTTCCACAAGAAGAGCAAGGTCTAAAGAGAGTCTTCTTACTAGAAGACATGTTGAGAACACAGGAAAAACCTGAAGAGAAGAGAAAACTGAGCAGAGCTCAGGGAGACTCCCTTTCACACGACATGCGGTAGAAAATCTGAGGTAATGAGCCCTGAGGAGAAGGTTCTGGAGGGCTGCTGGCGCCTGATTGGCTACAGTTTGGACCAACATAATGACAGGAATAGACTACAAGTGTCTTTTTCTCTCTTCATGTATTCCTATGTGGAATTATGTCTAGGCTTTTCTACCTTTTTTCTAATGTGTATTTCATGTGTTATGTTTCTACATATACATATTATGAGTATGTTATTGCTATTTTATTTACCGTGGGACTCCCACTCCGACGACGGGGAATATTCAAGCATGTGAATCTATGAAAGACACCCTAATACTGGAGAAATGTTATTAGGGGAAAACATTTCACCACCCAGAGGGTCAAAAATGGCATGCTTAGAAGAGGGGGAAGAGTCAGCCTCGGAATGGACATTAAAGTCTAAGCCGTCTAGATCCTGCTCACCCAGGTCAAGAACGAACACGTCGTAAGGGTCATCGAAGACCTGGTCTTCATCGGAGTCAGATCCTGCGTCAACACGTGCACTATCAACAATTGTGCCGCTGAGGACACCCGCCAAATTCGTGCCGCTAGGGACACCCATCCTAGTTGTGCCGCGAGGGACACCAGTACCTTTTTAGGCGCAGGGGCCTCCTATAGAGCGCGAGGTGCTAGGACCTCCCAGGTCAAGTGAGGTACCGAGACCTCCAATAGTGCCATCACAGTGTTTGACTTTTTTAGAAGATTTTAAGTATACAGTTTCAGGATCACGAGGAGAGTCGTCATCCTGTAGGAAGGATCTCTTGTGCGACATGACCTCCTTCAACGTGTCCAGCATGCAGGATTTCATCTCTTTCTGTGGGAATACTTTAAAGGAATCATTGGTATAGTTAGGGGAGCTAGCGACAGCGTCATCTGACTCCATGTCAGACATGACAGGTAAGTAATTCTGGATAGATTAAGGTAGAGAATTCTGTCAAATATTACTAACCCCTTAATATATTATTTATTTCTTTTTTATATTTTTATGAAAAATCAATTCAATCTAACCCCCTTTTTTTATGGCAATGGATTATGAGAATCTAGGTTAAGTAATGCCCAAGTAACTAATAAGGTCAGGAATAATAGAAATGGGTCCTAAAAGATAATGACACGTTAAAATGAGCCAAAAAACGATGTGAGGGGGCAGGCGAAGGGAGAACAGCTGATTGCTGGTCTCCGAGCGGCTGGCAAGCGCAACTTAGGCGCTCGAGCCAGCCGCAGTCGGAAGATCAGAGGAATGGACCTAGAGAGGTAGGGGGCGTAACGCCGCCGCTGCCGAGGTTCATTCCTCTGTGGAAGGGGAAAAGACCCGCTCGGGGAAAGAGCGAGTGCGTGAAATACATTTAACGCGTCAGAAGGGCAAATAAAAGGCAAATCGCAGCCCAAACACTAAAGCGCCGAATAAAGCCATAGCTAATAGGCGTTAAAGGAAAAGAAACGCGGGCAACCTTCGATGGAGGGCGGATCGAAGGAGTGAGTCCCCCGAGGAAAGCGCAATCCAGGTGGCATAGGTGAGGAAGGGTAGGGTGGAGGGCGGCAGATGATAATGACAACCATAAATTGGAAGTCGAGGGAGGGTAAGTGGTTTAGGGAAATAAAAACAAAACGAATTGAAAAAACAAGGTCAATGAAGTCAAGTGAAAATAACATATTAGATAATTAATATAGCAAGTAATAGTATCAACAACAAAAAATCAGTATCATGTAGCTTAAGCAAAGAAGAATAAGGAGAGCCAACTTATCTGTTTGCGAGCCGCATTTAAAAGAGGCAGCTCTGCCCTTGCTCATGCCTTATATTGTTGCTATGTTGTCATCACATTCTTATTCTTTTCTTTATGATGTAAGTGGCTGTTTGTGAGTTGCATTAAAGAATCAATGCATAATTTAGCCTCCTTGTCTTGTAATGAAATCAGAGTTTTCACAGATAATTATGCATTCCTTAAGCACTGGCATGGATACAGATATACTATGAATGTTCCTATTAACCACAAGTGACCGTTCATCTGATAATATTTTCCACATTAAGTGATCCATCGGTAAGGTATTTGTACTTTTTATTGAAGCAGCATTTGAACACTTTTTTGTAAAGTTTTAGCATTTGTGTGTAAATTTAAAGCTTCTGCGCACTACAGTGTAGTATAGCCCATCTATCCATGGGGATCTGGTTTGATGTCTAACCTTGAATTAAACCTGTATGAGGTCTGCCTCCCTTAGTTCGGTTTATTTCAATGCGGCTTACTAGCTGCTTCACTGCATATTTCCTGCTTGGCGTGCTTTAACCTAGTGGAGTAAAGGGCAGGAGCGAACAAGGGCAAACATAATCTAATGTGACCAAAAGCAAGGGAACCTTATCTAACAAGAACCAATGAGGAAGGGTGAGGCAGGCCCTTATTTGTACATTTGCTCTGACAGACTGTCAATCCCCACAAGATTGCCCGTTTCCTAAATAAACCAGATGTGATGAAGAAATTAACTTGAAGCCTAAAAAGAAAAATCATGTTAACTACAAAGAAATGTAAAAAATTATTAAATATATATATACATATAAACGATTTGGATTGATATCAAACTGTTGCGGATACTGCTATAGTATAGCTATGTTTGTGTGTGCTTTTTCCCAGAAATCATATAAATTGCCATCTTCCTTCCCACCCGCCCCCCGGCTGAAACACTGTGAAGCATCATTACGTTTAATCAGCCAGCTTACCAGAACCTTGCACTTCATTAACACACTGCAGCAGATCCTGTCCTTGGTGAATGACATCAAATGTTAAGTTGTTCATGGTCAGGGACTTATCCGCATGATGTTGGAGCCTCTGTTCGGCTATTGTGAGATCTTCCGTATCAAAATCATTCATCTGCTGAGATAACTCCTCATTCCAAGACTCCAGGTCTGAGATGATCTAATAAAAGCATGACAACAGAATTACAGATCAACAAATTGAAAAAGATACATACAACAGCAAAAATGTATCCAGTGTGAAATTACATTGATTTCTGTATTTTATACTGTAAAGTGTATATAATTTAAATAGGAACATCTTATGATTGTTCCTCCTGCTGAAGTACGAGTTTATAAATGGGAAATGTTTTGGCGAGAATGGGAGCAGAAGACAGAAGGGACGTGGCTAAAAGTGAAAATAAAAAACAAAAAAGGGAAAGAGGATCAGGAATCTAAGAGGTACAAAAACAGGGAGGGAGACTAAGGAGATCGCTGAGAGATTAAAGGGCTTTTTAACGTTTAAAATATTTATCTAGAATATTTCAAGATAGTCTTGGATATGAAACTGAGCCAATTCCAATTCTACTGTATGCTATGGAATTAGGAAAAACAGGTATGAGGCTCACACCTGCACTGTTAATTTTTAAGTAGTGTTTAGAGGCAATATAATTGGCTGGGGAGAGACATTCCCAACATAGGGAAGGGGCTGCAACCCAAGTGTCTTGGGACGGCCACTTTGTGGATCTTTAAAGGGACAGTGGAGTGACACTGGGATGGCTTTAGAGTAAGTAGAGGAGTTACACAGGGGCCAGCACCATGAGGCAATTACAGGTGCGCAGTGGGTCGCCTGACATGATAAATCGCAAAGCTAGTATTAGAGCACTTCAGCGCAATAGTGTGTACCATTGGAGGAATAGACATGACACCTGGTGCATGGGCATCACTGTGCAGAGCTAAGAGGAACCCTATCTAAAGGGCAAAAAATCTTTCTACTTCATTATAAAATAGCAACCACTGAAGCATTCTCTTGCCTAAAAAGAGACATAAACGGTTGTGTGGCATGAAAAGGCCTCAGATCAATTACTTATCAAAGAATGGAATGAATAGCAAAGGACAAAAGGAGGAATTAACTGGGGGAACCTCGCCAGAGGAACATATGGACATATATAAGATTGAAGTTGCAAGTAAAGACACGTGGAGGAGAAGCGATGGTTTTATGGCACTAAAGTGTAGTGTTAAACCTTAAGAACACTGCCGTCTTGCCAACTTTGACAAAGCAACTGTTTATTTGTGGAAGAGAATGAAGGTAAGCCTTTCCATGGACAGGTTGAGGAGGATTTGGGAGAAAGCTCAGAAGGCACGTGACTGAACCGTCATCATTTTATTCCAGGCAGGTAATGGATTGGACACAGTGCATTAAGCTTAAGCAAACTACCTCCCACTGAGAATAATATTTGAGACTTTAATGACCAAGTTGGATGGAGATGACAACTTGCATGATTCCAGGAGACCACCTTTTTGCGGCCTGAAAGCCCTAATTGAGTCTTTAGAAGGCCAGAGCTAACGGTTAATGAGGACTCGGAGATATGACAAAATAACTGCCTTTCGCCCATCAAAGTCACCATCAAACTTGCCTATACAAAGAACAGTTGACCCCTAAACTTTGTCCCACTTTCTTTTTCCTCATCCTCCTTTTTCCCCTTCCTCTAAGGGTCCTTGTTGCAGTGTGAATCATTTCTGGATTGACATGCTGTACATTTTTCCAATTAGGAATGGTCTCCTACTGCTTCTTTTTTGCCCCATTTCTTGTCAACAACTTTGAGGTTATGCACATCAGCTTATGAGATCAGATGTATGCGCCCAAACCTTGCATTAATTGTCACACTTTTCAAATTCTTTTTTCTGCCTTTAGGTTTGTAAGCACAATCAGGCGCTCCAGGTCACTGTTTGACAAAGTTCTGAAAAATACTAAAGGAAAATACAAAAAATTCAGAGAAAGCACTGGATCGAGAGAGGATGTAGAGAAAAACAAAACACACACTGACAGAGAATCGAATTTCAGTGGATACTTTGAGAGACATTGGAAATAGCCCTTTTAGATTTTTTCCAAAAGCACCGCCACAACTAGTTTAGAAGGATAGACACAAGTTGTGCAAGATTTGCCTGCCCGAGGACGACAAGTATGAATAGTGGGAAGCCTGTAGAGAGATTATTTTCAGTAATCTTACAGTAAGTGAGAAAAATAAGTGGTCAAACAATGCGTTGATGCAACTGCAAGGCGAATAACCCACTATGAGGAACTTGGAGCTTTCAAGCAATAAGAAAAACCCCACAGAAACGAAAGTGGAACAGGGTAAAGAGGTCCAATGTCAAAGAGAAGATCATCGATCTCGTAAAAAGAGGCGCTAATGAGAAAGGTGCAGAAAGACACAAAACATCATAAAAAAGCATACGCCCACAACAACTCAAAGGCGCAACTAGACCGAGCTGAATACAGTGGACTTGAAAGCACACACCATGCCTAGCTGAAGGGGAGTAGAAAATGTCGGAGACAGCCAGGTTCAAACACGAACACCATTGAGGACAAGTTCTAGGAGTATGGCTTGACTCCAAATGGCAACTGGGACTGGGGGAGGATGAAAGAGGCCAACGAGAAAGAGACCCCTGACTTCAGAGAGGAGGACTTCGCCAACGTTGAACAGAGGCTGTCCAAAGTCAAGAGAAAGAACCTTCAACTGGAAGCTGAAATTACAGGACTGATACAAAGCAACAAAGAGACTGACAGCACTCTCAAGAGCTTCAGAATCCCAGAGAGGAAGGGGACAGAAGGGAAACAGAAGAGGATCAAATAGAGCTGCAACCATCTGTAATAACAGAACCTTAGGATGAGGAGCAAGAGGTATTCTAATAGGAAAAAGAGCCTTACTTACATTCAGGAGGCAAATAAAAACATGGCTCTTTAATCAATAGTCATTTTTTCTCCTGCTAGCATGATCCACAGCGCCGAGACACCCATGGGTATTTGTGTGCTCAATACGTTTTCAAAATAAATAAATAAATATGATCAAGAGTCTGGGTTGTCAGAAGGGGGCTTGCAAGATCTACTCAAGCTGCCCAGAAAAAGAGGTAGATATATACTCCTGAATGCTTTCCCACTAGACGACATCGCCATTCAAACACTCTTATTAAAAGGACGGCAGATACATGTGGAGTCCATCTAAAGGAAGAGCAATGAGAAACTTATTTTCTATTGGAAACCTTGCTACCTTCCCAGAGAAATAATCTATATTTGTTATTGATGCCAAGCATCCAGGATCAGGGAAAAGAAGCTTTAACAAACATCCTCCTCTAAGGCCAATAGATCCATGGCAGAGAAGAAGAGACACTCCTCGCAGACTATATTTATTAAAAACAATTCTCCAGCTGATTCCATAATAGTGACCAAAGCCAGGAATTAATATATCAGTCATTATGCAATGGTGGGTAGCCAACTGCAAAGCTCCCCTAAACAGATAAGGCGGTCACATGTGAAGTCTTGTGTTTGGTATCAAAGGGATGCAGGAAGCTATTATTCCTATCAACTTCCCCGCTGTTCTCAATGGCAGAGCTTGCACCTTCCACATAATTTGCGTTTCCTTCAACAGTGACTATGTTCATTTCTCGCTGGAATATACTTTCCCTTGGACTGAATTGAGCCTTGTCCTCAGAAACATCTTCACTTGTTCTGATTTTAGAGAGGACTTCTTTATGTTTAATGACAAACCCAGTCTGTATAGAGTTGTCATTTCTTGCTATATGTCTTCTTTGCACTTTTGTGTGCATTTACCCTTACCAGCCAGTCATCTAGGTAGAGATAAACATGTATGCCTTCTCTCCGTAGGTGTGCTGCAACTGCTGCTAGGGTCTTTGTGAATACTCTTGGTCAGATTTGATCCCAAAGGCTTGTACCTTGAACTGGTAGTGTGTTTTGTCTACTAAAATCCTAGGTATTTTTGTGCTCTGCATTCATTGGGATGAGCAAACAGGTGCCTTTTAAATCTATTGCTGCCATGTAACACCCTTTTTGCAGTTGTGGTATGACCTCCTGTAGGGTCCTCATTATGAATATTTTGTCTTTATAAATTTGTTTAGAAATCTTAGGTCTAGAATTAGTTGTAGTGTTCCATCTACCTTAGGTATAAGAAAATATGTTGAATAGTTTTCTTTGTTGGTTGCTTATCTTGGCACTGTTTCTATTGCATCTTTTGCTAACATTTCCTCTACCTCTTTCAGTATACGAGATGTTTCCTCCTTTGAATGAACCTCTCTTTTTGGTCCGCAGAGTTGTTTTGTCTAGTTCTAAGCAATATCTATACAGTATTATGTTTAAATTCCATTTGACTGAAGTTTTCTCCCTCCACTCGTGAAGGAAGTTTTTTTATCCTGCCTCCAACTGGTGTCATGTGTAGGAGCTCATAGGATTTTATTTTTTTACTCCCTGATGTTACTCGAAGAGTGTCTTGCGACTGTTGGTAAGTCACTTATTAGTGGGTGGTGCTCCTTTCCTTGTGGATGTCCCCTTTCGTATGATCTACCTCAAAAAGACAGCCTTATTAGTTGGTTTTGGAAACTCTACTGTTGTTGAGTTGTTTGACTGTCTCGTTAGTACATCTGTTAGTACTTATGGAAGGATGTCCCAGATTGTAAGCCGCCCCTTCCTGCTGGTCTTTGCAAAGGCACCAGCCCACTCCACATTTTGCCACTGC
Source organism: Lissotriton vulgaris (assembly GCF_964263255.1). Lineage (NCBI taxonomy): Eukaryota > Metazoa > Chordata > Amphibia > Caudata > Salamandridae > Lissotriton > Lissotriton vulgaris. The sequence goes on along the minus strand of NC_141691.1, from coordinate 1,079,465,801 downwards.
ACTGCAGAACTCCCCTCGACTTCGCTGTCTCATTGTCTTTCTTCAGCTGATTAAGTGTCTTGTCAACAGCACTTTCAAACAGCTGCTTGCCATTAAATGGCACATTCAGGATGTGTGCTTGAACCTCAGGTTTGAATCCTGAAATTCTCAGCCAGGCGTGACAGTGTTGAGTTAGTCCTATCATCATGTGTCAGCTTGATGGACCTGCCACGTCTAGAGCCGACTTCATGCAAAAACAACAGTTGATGAACAGAATGTAGAACAATGTCATACATTCACCCCAGTACAGGGATCTGGGCCTAAATCCATCGTTTTTTTGCTCACCACACCGCCCCAGTTCAGACATGGCCATATGCAAATCAGCCTTGACCCTGTGCCTCATGGGAACAGTCCAGCCCGAAATGCCAAGACATGTCTTCCCTGGACCGGAATCAAGCATCCTAGGACCGGTTTCTGGCTATCAGCCGTCTTCAGCCAGGATAGCTTGACTCCAGTGGTGTGGAGAGCACAGGACTCACGTCTGAGCAAAGGTATGCTCAGACGTGAGTCCCTTGCTCACTTTGCCACTGGATTCAAGATAGCCTGGCTGATGAGGGTTATGAACCCGAAACTGGTCCCAGGATGTTTGTTTCCGGTCCAGGGAAGACATGGCAGTTCGGGCTGGACTGTTCCCATGAGGCACAGGGTCAGACTGATTTGCATATGTCCATGTCTGAACTGGGGTGGCGGAGTGAGCTAAAGAATGGTGATGCATCCCACACAACCAGATTCGAGGACGCAGAGTCCCAGTTTGTATCAAAGTAATCAGTTAAGGTGTCAGCTATATGTGATCGAAACGGGCCATCCTCGAGCAGCGTGGGGTTAAGTCTCCAGGTAGGGACTGGTGAGGGCACCTTACCCCAGTGTAGGTCAGCGGCCGATGGTCTGAAAATGTTTTAGCAAGGTAATCCGATGTGACGCATCTAGTCGTGACAGAGTTGGAGCATACAAACCTATCTAATCTGGTATGTAGGTTGTGCACAGGGGAGTAGCATGAGTATTCTTTGTGTGTTGGGTGCAGTGCGCGCCAGATGTCAACCAACCGCCAACCCTGGAGCCATGTCCCAAACGATTCTGACAGTTTATGTATTCCCGCCACCTGGAGGGGGGGGTGTGATCTGTCAAGGGCCACATCTAAGATCATGTCCCAGTCACCTCCCAAGATCCAGGGGACGTCTACCCAGTCCGCCAACGCCCGGCCCACTGCAGCAAGGAACCTATCTTGGTCAAAATTCGGGGCATAGATGCTGCCCAAGACTACCACCTCCCCGTCCAGGGTGCCCCTCACCAATACATAGCGCCCTTGTTCGTCAGTCCGTCTTTCCAGTTCCACAAACGGAGTGCCGTGGCGCACCCATATCGTGGCCCCTCTGGAGAAGGCAGAGTCTGTTGTAGAGAATATAGTACCCCTCCATTTCTTCCGTAGTAGGAGTGCCTCGGAGTGTGTCATGTGTGACTCCTGTAGGAACACTATATGTGCCTTTTGTCTAAGCAGGAAAGCATGCACTCTGTGTCTCTTCTGCACTGCCCCCAGCCCTCTCACATTCCAGGTGACCAGCCTATACTTTCCTTGTACGTCAGCCATAACCCTTTGTAGGTGTCGCAAGGAGTGTTCCCATATGTCCTAGCGAGTGGTTCTTCAGTGTCAACCAGGAGACAGTACCCTCCCTATCCCAAACCCCAACTGTGGAGGCGCAGCCTCTAAACCCTGCTGTGCCGAACCATAAACTTTGAAACGTAAGTAAACAGGTAACGGTGCATACGCTAGTGGGGGGTCGGCAAAGCACTTGCCGTGTCCATAGAGCCATACTCGGTCAAGCTGCCGGCTCAACGGCGTCGCCGGGAGAGTTCTCTCGAAATTGTTTTGTATATGTAGCCACGTCTTATGGAGGGGGGGGGGGAGAAGCAGAGGAATAGGGGAGGGGAGGGGAGGGGGGGACAAGGGTGGCCACTTACTGATACAGTCAACAAGCTGCAGCCATGTGTCGTAGGAGCACAGGAGGTGCATGAGCCTCATCCCACGAGCCCCGCACCTAAGTCTCTTTCCCCTCCCGAGTCCAGGCCACATAGTGTTCGCCAGCAAAATAAGGGCCACTTATATACTCTAAGCAAACATAGTTCCCTCCCTCCCTCACCCCCACCGCCCCCTTAGTTCATACAGGAAAGGATATCATGTTGTACTCAAGCCTCAGGTCTGATCCATAGGAGGTATTACTCTTGGGCATTGTCTATAAGTTCGTCCGCGGCTCTAGGTGTCACAGTCGGGAACAGGACCATACTGTTGTCCAAGTCCGAGTGTATTGTGCTATCCTCAGTATCCGTGTTAATTGTCTCTCGGTCGTCTCTGAAGGAGCCCACAGCTGCCACTGCATCATTTTGTCCCTGCTTCTGTTGGTGGGCGGTTGGTTTGCGCTGCTTCGGGTGATTGCGTCGGTCGCCTTTCCTGTTCTCCCCCTGAGTCGAGCTTTCTTTGGACCCACTGTGGGTAGAGTCCTGCGTCGGGTCCAGATGTTCCTCAATCTCCATCACTTCCATCCATTCCTCCACGTCGGTGGGGCTTTCAAAAAAATTAGTTTTTTTGTCATGGATCACCTTCAGGCGCGCAGGGAACAATAAGGCGTAGCGCAGTTTTGCCTTTTGGAGTCTCTGTTTCACCTAGGAGGACCGTTGTTTCTGCACTTGAGTGGTGTAGTCCGGGTACAGAGATATTCGTTTGTTCTCCCACTGTATGACCGATTTTATTCTGGCCTGGCTTAGCAGCATGTCTCTGTCCCGGTAATTCAGGATTCTGACAATAAGCGGCCGTGGTGATTGTCCCGGTTTTGGTTGGCCAGTTGGGATCCTATGAGCCCTCTCTACACAGAAGAACGGCGACAGACCCTCAGAGGCAACGTTATCTCGGAACCATTGTTCCATGAACTCTGCCGGACGGGACCCCTCGCTTCTTTCCGGCAGGCCAGTAACGCGGATGTTATTGCGTCGATTGCGCCCTTCTGCATCCTCCACGCGTTCCATCAGGGTTTTTACTTGATGTTGGATCAATTGGATGGAGTCCGTGTGTTCCGCCACTGCCGGGGCAAGTTCAGCTATCGACAGACCTTGATCTTTGACTTTATCCGCTAGTTTCTCATGATCTGCCTTAAGCAAGGAAAGGTTAGTGGTGAGGGTGCCCATCTGCGTCTCCATCACAGCCCTGGATCCCTGATCTCTTTAAGTATAAAGCCCAGCTTGTCGCCTTGCTGGCTCTCCGAGATGGTGGAGGTCAGTGTCAGCGGCGCAGAGCCCCCGGCGTCCGTATCCAGAGTGGTTCCCGTGATCGTTCCCTCCTTGCCCTCCACATTCTTCACGCCTTTGCGCACCATGGTAGACGTCAGATGTCCGGTTGGCGGCAGGGGTGCGTCTCAGGGCGAGTTTCAGCCGCCCGATGTGTGCCCTATGCCCCGGTAGTCTCCCCGCTGGCCTCTCCCAGCACTCACACCCGGGGGTAGCTGCTGAAAGTTCTCAGTGATTTCGCGGGGGGCCGCTTCCCACCTTGCCCAGCTTATAGGGGCGTTGAGGTCTTCCACAGTGTCATCCACCCTTAGGCGCTATGGCTCTCCCTCTACCAATCTGAATCCGCCACGTTTGGATTCCTAGTTATGTATAAGCGAAGGGCAGACATAAGAGGGTTGGTCGGTGGTGCATCAGTAGTGGCGCTTCGGGGGTGTCATCCGTGTCACCTCAGGTTTCGCCGGCGCCCCAGGCTCCGGCCCACCGCGTGGAGGTAGGCCCTGCACCACCTCAGCTCTGCCGCTGCTCAGCCGAGCAGTCGGGGCTCCGCAGAAGGGTCCGGCCCCGAGCCCATGGGTCTCTGCCTGCCTCAGTCCGCCCTCTCCGAAATGCAGGGCAGCAGCAGTACTCGAGGCCCCGGCTCTCCGCCCAGCGCAAGGCCTCAGGGGTCCCCTCCTCTCTCCCTCGGGCTCCTCACCTTCAGACCCTGCGGGTGTTCAGCAGGCCAGGCGGGGGGTGCCCCAGTAGGCAGTCACTGCCGGGGGTGGGAGCAGTCGGTCCTCAGCGCCTGTGCTCCGGACCCCCAGCCCACAGCGCAGGACCGCCCTCAGTCTCCGTCCCCCTTTATGGCACCAGGGTTCCTAAGGCGCCGTCCGCACCCCTCGGCATTCGCATGGGCAGGGTCTTTGTCGCGGGGGTCCGCCTCCGGTCCCGGAGGCTCCGGCGTACCGCCGCCTCCTGTTCCCCGCTTTCCGGGCACTTCCTCCACTCGAGGCCCCGGTCTGCAGCGTGATGCCAGGCCCCAGAATCAGCCACGGCGTAGCTCCGGAGCCCCTGCCACCAGATCTCCAGGATTTTCAGTGGAGCAGGCGGGGGGTATTAGCTTTAGGATACAGCCAATTTCAGGTGAAAACGCCCCCTCGGCGTGGGCTGCAGGATATTTACTCCCCCGGCGGCACCGGAGCTCTAGCAAACTCCGTCCGCCATGTTGGCTTGCTAGCCACGCCCCCCCCTGTCTGCTTGCAGGTATCTCTTATCTCATCTTGAATCCACCTTTGGGTTTCACTGGTCATTTTCACGTTCTCCAGCAGCAGCATATTTCTTAAGTTCTCCATTGAGTTAGACAGTGGTCTTTGACACCACTTCTCACCTATGCACCGGGCTTCCCTAGTGTAGCTATCCTGGTTCCTAGGTTATCCCCGGGTGGGGTGGCTCTCCAACCTTCTGTCTTCCACAGTGTTTCTTCAGGGTCTAATGGGAAGGGACCGCCTTCGTTAAAATTGCAAACGACTTACCCATTGACTTGTACTGAACCTGCAGTCGTGTTCCCACTCTGCACACTGCCTCCGTGGGGTTCCTGTTAACTTACCTCGGGCAGTTCCTTGGGTCCCCAGCACTTCTACGCCTTCTGGGTAAAGTCTTGAATTGTTTTGTGGTTCGCATACCACTATTTTAGTATATGGTTTGATTTCCCCCAGGCGACCACTGTGTATTTGTGCTACTAACCTGTTTCTATTGCAAAGTATTGTGTGCATTGTGTATATCCCTGGATAGGAGATATCTGTATGTGTTAGTGAGTGTCTTATAATAAAAACATATTTTTATAAATACACTGTGTGGTTCTTTTTCACTTAATCTACACCAATAAGATTATGCTCTGGTAAAAACAAGCTGCTTTACACTCCTTCTAGACCAAGCCAGAAGGCTGCTCTCCACAGCTACTACTTGGAGAGCTCGCTAAGGTTGTACAACAACACTAAAATCACCATAAGGGTTGTCTGGATTAGTGCAAGGTGCCCATTCCACACAAGTGTGCACCTTATACTAAGCCAGCTTCTCAAAGTAACATAATGAGTGCTGGTGCCCAAAGCACTGCACAAAAGGACACGCTAATCCCTACTGACATCCAGACCCAGTTTTCAACAGACAAATGGGTATACATGCACACAAAAGACCAGGCATGCAGTTGCAGATCTACAAAGACATGCTATGATTGTTACTTGCATAACACAGAAAAGTGAGGTGTTATTTGAGAAACGGATGCAGCTGTGCATATTTGTTTTTTAGGAATGGTACATTTCTCAAGCCTTAGGCCATCACAGTGTAGAAAATGTACTTAAGGGGAGTCTACCTGGGATAATGTTACATGAAGTAAACTCATAAGGAACCAAGACTTAACAAACAAGCAACTTACCTTCGGTAACGCCTTATCTGGTAGATACTATATCCAGCCATATTCCTTAGCTTGGAATTTCCCCAGGTGCCAGACTGGATTCACAAGATTTTTATAAGCAGTACCCCTGTGGGCCGATAGGTGGCGTCAATCGCTTTGCGTGAGTTGTCGGTGTTGTCCGCAACGGAAGTGACGTTAAGGTACCTCTGTAGGCGCCACCTAGTGGCACTGCCATCAGTTTCTTTTCCTGACTTTCTAAGCCAAAAAAGTGGAGCCATTTTCCTAGAAATCCTTTCATAAAACGGGGAGGATAGGTGTGTTGGAAAGGGATCTGCGGCTAGATATAGTCTCTACCAGATAAGACATTACCGAAGGTAAGTAACTTAACAAAACATTTGAACCTACAGCTAACTCTAAGCTGAGCACATCAATCTTAAAGTCCCATATATAGTTGAATCCTGTGCCAGCAAACCACGGGACCTGCTGCAGATCGGTCCCACTGGAGATCCAGAGACAAAGTTCACTACAAAAGTGGGATGCAGGCCAATAGGATCTCTACGCTTGAGGTGTATCACAATCTCGAGTGCAGAGAAAGATGTGCCCTCTATAAAGACGCCCTGTTTGGTGTGGACCTTTGTATTTTTATTGTTCCTTTTGTCGAATTGACCATCATATTTAAATGTAGTTCCTCAATTCCATTTTCTTCTTGGACTTCTGTTTTTTGGATTAACGTTATACATATAAAGTCTGTGTACTGTTCAGCCTGGAGAAATTACTTGAATAAGTGAGAAATAACCAAACTGCGCCCATGTACAGATATTGTTAAGCCCTGATAAAGTTCCTTTAACAGGAACGAAATGCATTGGCTGTTGTCCTGTGTTTTTATGAAGATTAATAAAGAACCTTTGAAATAAAGTGGCTGAATTGTGACTGCATCCCTGGTGCTGCCTCCACCTTTGTAGTGAAGGTAAGTAACTTGTTCATCTGATATAGATTTCAAGCTGCAGATTCCTTACCTTAGAATAGATACTCAAGCAATATCTCCCCGGAGATGGGTGTGCGGACCAATTTCAAACAAGGAAGTCCTCTAGGACCAAACGGCTAAAAGTGCCCAATCCTCCGGACAGGAGTATCTAGGCAGTAGTGTTTGGTAAATGTGTACAAAGATGCCTACGTTGATGCCCGGCACATACCCAGGACCCGAATACCTCGTTCTAACGCAGTGTTCCCAGCTTTAACTCTGGTAGAATGAGCTTGCAAGCCTTTAGGAGGTTGCTTCTTGGCCATTGCATAGCATATTTTGCTGCTCGGCACGACCCACCAAGAGATGGTCCACTTCTGTACCACTCGACCTTTGTTTGCACCAACTTATCAACTAAGAGTTGGTCGTTCCCCGGAACTCTTGTGTGTGATCAAAGTAGAATGACAACGCTATTCCTGGGTCCAGAAAGGAAGAGTCACTCTTCTTCTTTAGGGGGTTGTGGAGGAGCGAAAAGGGTAGCAAGGAGATCAATTGGCCTACATGACATCGGTGACCACTTTCGGCAGGAAGGAGGCCCGAAGTGAAGCAACAGTTTTTTAGGATAGACAGAGAGGTAAGGTGGCTTAGATGATAAGGTCTGCAGCTCACTCACCCTGCAGGCAGATGTAATTGCCACAAGGAAGGCTGTTCTCGAAGTTAGAAGCCTGAGGGGACAATTGTGGAGAGGCTGTAAATGAGCACACCTTAGGAATATTAAGACCAGATTAAGGTCCCACTGAGGCATCATAAAAGTTGAAGGGGGGAAAAGATGTACACAACCCTTTAAAAACTTATGAAAGTGGAGGAGCCACGCGCTGGCCCAAGATGGCCGCGTGAGTGCTTAGTCGACCCCTTTCCCCAGCTCTAACACCCTGTCCAAAATCCTGCGCTTGTGCCCCGCAGCCTGAAAGAAGAAACGAAGCGACGCATGTCGCGGTGTTCCCGGGTCCTCGGCGGCGTCCGGGCCCGAGCTATGCCGTCGAAGAATCAGCAGCCTTCTGCTCGCCCAGACCAGGGACTGGAGTGTTCACTGTGCCCGTGGCAGGAGCTATAAACACCGGGGGCCGGAAACCGGACGTTGTCGGTCCGGCCCCGTATCGGCGGACTGCCAGAGGCAGTGCCGGGCTCTGGCAGTCAGCGGGGGCTTGTGGTCCTCCCGCGGGACGCCCTCCGGGCGAAACTGAGGATGCGGCTGGCCGGGGTCCGACTGGGAGCCGACGCGATTGGTGTCCCGGCCGGGGCGCGGCAGGAGAGCTGAGTCTGAGTGCTCGCAGCCGGGCGCTGAGGCCACTGTGAGCCCCTGTGGAATGGAGGGGAGACGTTCTTGCAGCAGCCCTGATGCAGTGCGGGCTGGCTGATGCCCCCTGAGAGTGAGGGGGAAAAAAGCTAATCTACATCGCCCTCGGAGAGAGAGCCCATACTGGGAGCATACCGGACCACGCAGAGGAGGTGAGCGAGGTCCGGTGCATCTGAGGGCAACATCAGGCGGCGAATTGTGGCTGTCACTGCCCCTGGACACCCGAGTGGTGGAACTGTCGGATCCACACGTTGAGGTCTGGTGGCAAGACTGATTGGTGGTACTTGCCCATGGGGGGGTGTGACTTTGGCGCCCCGATATCCTCCGGAGGTGGTATTTGTGAAATAGCGGGCGCCGGTTCACGCTCTCACTGAGGACCATGGACATCGTGCACGCGCCCCCCCTCCCCCATATGGCTCTTCAATGATCGTTGGTGAGAGACTGAGTGCCCCTGAGGAGAGTGGACGTACACGTTTGGCCGGTCAGTCCCTACACTACAATACCGGTGGAAAGCAGGCCTCGGTGGACCGAGAGCAACAGAGTTGCGCACCAGGTGTATGGAGAGCCGGCCACCGCCCCATGAGTAAATCCTGTGGTGCTTGGAGTGCTGAGAGTTGTGTGCTTCCACCAGAGCGGTATTGAAGCCCCCCCACCCCCCTGGGTTTGAGTTTGTGAACCAGCGCTGTCTGATACCCACGTGGGCATTGCGTCTTGTGGTGGAGAGTGGCGGACATCAGAATGGCAACCAAGCTGGAGACCGAGAAGCCCTCGTTCAGGTCCTCAAAAGGGTCGAAGCAAACACAAGTCAACAAGCTAGATCACTACACGATACCCCGAAATTCCCCGACGGAGTCGAAACGTTCTCAAGCGGTGGAAAGTGACTCTCTGGGTTCTTCTGCCAAGCCAACGCTCACTGAGGTCATGGCGGCCATCAGAGGGGTCCAGTCCTCCCTGGGTCAGAAGATGGAGGCATTGGACAATAAACTCGAGACCGTCACCATTGTGGTTAACTTGCTTTGTACCGACCTCACAAAGACAAACGAAAAGGTAAAATCGCTTGATATTAAAACCGCTAGTTTAATTGATGACATGTAGTTGCTGCAGCAGGAGGTATGTGATCTTAAGACTTCTAGGGACCTAACAAACAGGAAACTATACGACTATGAAGGGAGAGCCAGGCGTAATAATATCCGCATCATTGGGGTACCCGAGAAATCAGACTTGTTTAAAGAAGATATTATACTCAACCATCTGAAGCCTAAGGGACTGAGCAACTTCTTTACAATTGAACGTGCCCATAGGGTGCCAGGGAGGAAAGCCAAGCCTGGAGCCCCCCTCGTCCGATGATCGTGGGGGTGCTAAACTTTCGAGACAGAGATGCGATCCAGTAGGCAGCATGTACTGGTGCCCCCTTGTGATATGAGAATGCCACGCTCTCTTTTTTCCCTGACTTTACTCAGATGGTACAGAAACAACGGCAGAGTTTCCTCCCGGAAAAGAAGAGACTCAGGGACAAGGGACTAAAGTATGCAATGATGTTCCCAGCTCGCCTACGCATAGAACTCGAGGGGAGGGCCTGGTTTTTTGACAACCCGGAGGTCGCTTCGGACTGGTTGGACAGCAGACATGCGGATGGTCCAGAAAAGAGAGACGATGGAGATATTAGCGGTAAACAGGAGCAGAAATGAAGCCAACTATCATAACTTTCGCATTGGATTTGTACATCAGGTAGCGGGGTGGATCCGTGGCTAGGGTCACGCTAGCATCCTTGACTACAAGACAGCTGTAGGGGAACTAGGGCTCCGGGAATAAGTCTTTTGGGCTGGGGAGGTGGGGCGGGGCACTGGCCTCCTTCTCATTACTACCTTTAGTTAGTTTGGAGCTGGGGTGTTGGGCGTCAGGCACACTGCTAGTTGGGGATGGGCGTTGGCCATATGCAGGGCTGCAGGGAGGGGGGGGGTTTGGATTAGATGGTGTTTCTTCGTTTTGAGACTCTCTTGTTTGAAGAATTGCTTGCAGTATGTTTTATTTTTTATTTCCTTTTTTTCTTTTTGACATCAGGGGCAAATGCAGTGATTGTATTGACAATGTGGATTTCATGTCAGCATAAAAGTGGCAAAGTCACAGTCGGACAATATTCAAGTTGGTTAAATGTCGAACGTTAGCGGGGGGTCAGGGATAAAGGTGCTGAGTTGGAATGTGAATGGCCTCGGGGACCGGATCAAGAGAGGAATGGTTAATCAGTTGATGAGAAGGCATTCTCCTGATGTAGTGCTATTGCAGGAGACACATCTCATCGGTGATCGCTGCATGGCTCTCCATAAAGGAGGATATAGGTTGGTGGCACATACTGGGTTTAGGGGGTGAGGAATATTGGTGAAGAACTCCTTTCCCTTAACAATCCAAGCCACGTGATCTGACCGGAGGGGCCGTTACATAGGAATCTTGGGTTAGTGGGGGGGGGGATACGGTTACCTTCTTCTCGATCTATGTCCCGCCTGGCCTTCAATCTGACACTTTCCGCGACCTGGGGACTGTCTTTCTCACCCTGCCCTTGGGCCTTCTGGTGCTAGGGGGTGACTTTTATGCAGTGCTAGACGGGGAGATAAACAGGCACCCGGCTAAAATACTCAGACCAGCACATAGATGGCTCTCAGACTTCTTGGCAACGATGGGGCTTGTGGACAGCTGGCGGATACGTAATCCGACACAGGCATACTTCACACATGTGTCCACAGCACACTGCAGCATGTCAAGACTAGATTACATATTGATACCGGCGGCCCTAGCAGCTACGACGGTCAGAGAGGCACGATATCTTGGAAGGGGGATCTCTGACCACTCTCCTATGTGGTTAAGTGTGGAACTTGGACAGCTGGCAGTTTGTAGAGTGGCTCCTATTGGTATTGGTGTGTGGCACTTGAGGGACCCTGCGACTAAGAGGGAGACTGTCAAGTTTTCAGATCGCTATTTTCGATAAAATTTAGGTACTGTCGATTCGGCACAGTCATTATGGGAAGCATATAAGACGGTAGTCCGTAGGGAAGTCCTGTCTTTGATAGTGGGGAAGAAAAAGAAGCACCAGGGAGAGGTCGAGAGGGCGGAAGCAGGAACTCAGTTGGAAAGAATTGGTGGCCAAGACAGCCGCTCCGGCGGACGTGCATCTTTTAAAATTAAGACAGGATGAATACAGAGGCCTTGCCAAAGGTAGCTCAGAATAAGGTCACCCAAAGTCGAATATATGAACATGGAGACAAGGCTGGTAAATTGATTGCTTGGCTCGAACGAGGGGAATGGGCATCGCGACTTGTGCTGGAGTTACAAGGAGCAGATTCTATCACTGTCACAGACCCCCAGGCAGTGGCAGACGAGTTCTCAGAATATTACAGAGGTGTATACACTTCGGTCGGTGGCTATACGGAGGCTGAGAACAGTAAAATGATAAAGGACATCTGTATGCCTGCACTGTCAGAGGACGATAAGGGGTATTTAGATTCCCCTTTCACGGATGATGAAGTGGCACAGGCGATTAGCGGGGTAAGATCCAGGAAGGCGACTGGCCCAAACGGCATCCCAATAGAACCGTATAAATTGAATGCCCTTAAACTCGCTCCATATATCCGCTCCATGTTCACGGAAAGTAAAGAGAGGGGTCGACTCCCATATGACCAGAGGGTGGCGAATATAGTAGTTATACACAAGGCGGGCAAACCTAAGACTCTTTGCTCCTCATACAGGCCAATCTCGCTGCTCAATGCTGAGCCTAAAATCCTGGCGAAGCTACTAGCTACCAGACTGGTTAAGGTAATCACCAACTTGATACACCAAGTTCAGTCGGGCTTCATGCCACGCCGAAACACAGCTCTCAATCTGCGTAGGTTGCATAGGATACTGGGTGGTTCCCCGTCGATTCAGGAGCCGGCGGTACTAGTGGCCCTTAGACGCTACCATGGCGTTTGATAGGGTCAAGTGGTCCTACCTGTTCGCGGTATTGGTGAAGATGGGCTTCAGAGTTTGTAAGCTGGGTACGTTGGTTATACGCTACTCCCTTGGCCAGAGTAGTCATCAATAACTACAAGTCGGCCGACTTTCCCCTTGGAAGGGGCACGAGACAAGGATGCCCCCTGTCCCCACTTCTCTTCGCTCTCGCCTTGGAACCTCTGGCGGCATGGGTTAGATGGGACCGATCAATACGAGGCATGTGGTGGAAACCAGAGTGCGAGGACAAAATCTCACAATATGCGGATGATATCCTGCTTTACCTCACCAACCCCAAGGGCTCTTTGATCAATTTTCTAGATGTACTTGCCATATTCGGAAGATGTTCCGGATTTGCAATTAATTGGTCGAAATTGGTGCTCTTCGTCCTTAGGGGTGAGCCGCTAGTGCTCACGCAGTCATGCCCTATACAGATTGAGCCGGTTGGGTTTAAATATCTCGGTATATATATGTTACACTTGACCCGAAGCTACGATATGTCAATCTGGAACCCCCCCGGACTGGCTCAAGAGACGTGGAGCGCTGGAAGACTCTTCCATTTTCTCTGTTGGGTAGGGCAGTGTTGTTTAAGATGATGGCCCTTCCCCGATTTCTGTATGCATTACAGAATACAATAGACCCGGTACCAGCATCCTATTTCAAGGATATTGAGGCTCTCCAGAGAAAGCTTCTCTGGGATGGAAGATCCCGCATAGCATTCTCCAAGCTCACTCTCCCGTGGTACGGCTGTGGGATTGGGCTGCCAGACCTGCGGAAATACTATTGGGCTTCTCAGCACGCGGTGGTGCTCCATGTTATTTACAGACCTCCAGGGGATCCAGGATATGCCATAGACCATGGGCTGGCACCAGGTGGTGATTTCACCAGGGTGCTGTATGCCAGGCATAAGCGGTTTTCCTTAGTGGGTCCAACGGCACATGCGGTCCACGTGCGCAGCAGTGTTAGCGCAGGCGAAATCTTTTGAGAATCAGTATGGGGCTTTGTCCCGCCTCTCTGTTCCATTGGCTAGCTCCATGAATGGAGGCTAGCCATTAGAACAGAGATGCATCAGTCATTGCTCGAGCAGATTCGTGGGCGTTCCGGCGATTTTTTCGCTCTCTGCCCCTTTGTGAACGTCATTGCGGCGGTGGGCGGTGTTTTTATTTGTTGTTTTTTTTAAGGTTTGTTTAGGTCATTTGTCCGAAGATGGCGGCAGGGCAGTAGCTTACTTGAGAAGCTCCGCAGTGCCGTCTTGAACCAGCGTGTGCCAGTTCCCGCCCCCCTCCCGCTGTCCGTGTGCCCGTTCTCGCCCCCCCTCCCGCTGTCACTGCACCTCAGCTTTGTTTTTTTTGTCTTCATTTACCCCCTCCCCTTCTTTAAAATGCGGCCGCCACTGGGGGTGGCGGTGTCAGTGGTCTTGAGATAGGGCGGGAAATCTCTTTGAGGAGTTTTGTACTCAGGTACCTCTTGAAAACTACCAGATTCGGACGCTTCCTGTTGTCTGACCACAAAATATGAAAAGCCTGGTTGAACTTACGTGATAAATCAAACACTAAAAATCATTGTGCAAGGTGGACAGCGAGGGTGGCCGTCCTTTGACCCCGGAGCCCTTCTTACCACCCACCGTTGATCCCGCTCTGATCTCAGTATAGCGCCTCCCTGTAAACGTGGGAGATGAATCCGGAGGGAGGTGGGGGGGTACCCTTTGTGCCGCAGAGCCATCCTCTGCCTTCAGATGCTCGCTGACAGCCCCCCGGGGGCACGTGCGTCGAGGCCGCGCGAGCCGTGATCGCAGAAACTGCTTGCCAGACAAAGTTAGGTGTAGAATGGGGACCCCGGGCTGTACGTTGAGTCAGCGCGAGCCGGGAGGGGTCTCGGGGGCGGATCGTGCCTGGGTGGGCATGTGTGGACCACTCTGCAGACATCACGCATGGCGCATCCGACTCTGCGTACGAGAAGGTGGTTCAAGCGTGTCCTTTCCCAGCTCTGTGTATTTTTAGGGTTCCACTTTAGGTCATGGCGTTGCTCTTAGCTGCTTAGATGGGTCGGGAAGGGAAGCCGGCGCTGATGAGTTCTGTCTGTATGGGATCTGTCAGTCGCAGGCACCAGCCCAGCGAGGACCTCTCCTCACCCTATTCAACTGTTCAGGTTTTTAGTGCATTGGCAATCTACCTAAATAGCAGATTGTGCCTTCTTTACTCGTTCTAATTCAAAATGAATGGCAAAATCGTAGCATTGATAAGGGTTTGGATAACCGATTCTTTTACAAAATGTGTGCATAATGACTGACAAAATGCACCATTCACCGCCCTTGTTTTGCCCCCCACTCCACTGCCCCATTGTCTTTATGCCCGAAATCACCCTAGTGGTGTCTCTTGGGCAGAGGTCTTCAAATGTTTTTGTAGGGCGTCCCCCAAAGCAAAGAGTTTTCAGGTTCTGGCATCATTTCAGGGGCCCTCTTTCTGTAGCTCATAATCCGCACTAAATCACTTTAAATGTGAGAATTATAAAAGAGCAAATATAGCAAACAAAAACAGAAATCGACCAAAAACACTACTTCTCATTCTTTGGGTGTTGTGGGCCCCAGTGCACCTGCACCTGCCGCACTGATAGCTGCAGTCCTGAGTAGCAGGCTACAATCTAGGCCTCCTTCATACCTTACCCACTATGGCTTACCATCACTCCAGTCTTGAAACAGACTCTGTCCCTTTCAGAAGCGATGGGCTCCCGCCTGTTGCTCCCATCTTCGCAGTAAGGGTGTCCTCGGCCCTACGGCTAGCATGGAAACGAGCCCCGGACCCCTTTTGTAAAGTAAAACGGTCATAAATGTGTTGCCAAGGACCACTTACACACTGTGGCCCAAGTACCACTGCAGCTGCTTCACTATGATAGCCACTACCTTGTAAAGCGGGAGCTCTCCACAGCCCTTTGTTATAACAATGGCCCCGATCTAGCCTCATCCCTCTCTCTTCCTTCTCTCTGAGGCCCAGCTAAGGTGTCTCTCCTCAGCCCTTTGTTACAACAATGGCCCCATGTAGCCTCACCCCTCTCTCTTCCTTCTCTCTGAGGCCTAGATAAGGTGTCTCTCCGCAGCCCTTAGTTATAACAATGCCCCCCATCTATCCTCATCTCCCTCTGGCATCTCTCTGAGACCCAGCTAAGGTGTCTCTCCTCAGCCCTTTGTTATAACAATGGACGCCATCTAGCCTCACCCCCCTCTCTCTTCCATCTCTCTGAGGCACAGCTAAGGTGTCTGTCCGCAACCCTTTGTTATAACAATGGCCCCATCTAACCTCATCCCCCTATGTGCCATCTTTCCAAGGTCTAGCTACGATGTCTCTCTGCAGCCCTTTGCTATAACAACGGCCCCCATCTAGCCTCACCCCTCTCTCTTCCATCTCTCCGAGGCCCAGCTAAGTTATCTCTCTGCAGCCCTTTGTTATACCAATGGCCCCCATCCAGCCTCATCTCCCTCTGCCATCTCTCTGAGACCCAGCTAAGGTGTCTCTCCTCAGCCCTTTGTTATAACAATAGCCCCCATCTAGCCTCACCCCCTCTGTACCATCTTTCCAAGGCCCAGCTAAGGTGTCTTTCCGCAGCCCTATGTTATAACAATGGCCCCCATCTAGCCTCACCCCCCTCTCTCTTCCATCTCTCCGAGACCCAGCTAAGTTGTCTCTCTGCAGCCCTTTGTTATAACAATGGCCCCCATCTAGCCTCTCTCCCCTCTGTGCCATCTCTCTGAGGCCCAGCTAAGGTGTCTCTCCGCAGCCCTTTGTTATAACAATGGCCCTCATCTAGCCTCACCCCCCTCTCTCTTCCATCTCTCCGAGGCCCAGCTAAGGTGTCTTTCCGCAGCCCTTTGTTATAACAATGGCCCCCATCTAGCCTCGCCCTCCTCTCTCTTCCATCTCTCCGAGGCCCAGCTAAGGTGTCTCTCCGCAGCCCTTTGTTATAACAATGGCCCCCATGTAGCCTCACCCCCTCTCTCTTCCATTTCTCCGAGGCCCAGCTAAGGTGTCTCTCTGCAGCCCTTTGTTATAACAATGTTACAATGTTACAATGTTAGTTGGGATTTGTTAAGCGCTCGTACGCCCGGAGGCTTCATGGCGCTGTAGAAGGAGCCAAACAGGACAGTCAAAGGACAGGCAGTGCTATCGGTAGTAAGCTTGAGAAAACAGCCAGGTCTTCAGCGATTGCCTAAAGCTAAGTATGTTATCAATCTGCTTTATATGGAGAGGAAGCGAATTCCAGAGTACAGCAGCTTGGTGGTCGAAGCAGCTGCCTCCGTGGCGTTTCCTCTTGAAAGGAGGCACAGTCAAGAGTGATTTGTAGGTGGATCGAAGGTGACGGGAGGGGCAGTATTTTTTGAAAAGATCTCTGATAAAGGAAGGGCCAGAGTCGTTCAGAGAGCGGAACAGAATACACCCAGTCTTAAAGGCCACACGTTGCTCAACTGGCAACCAGTGTAGTTGCTTAAGGCCAGGTCTGATGGATTGCCTCCTGGGTATATTCAGCAGCAGCCTGGCAGCTTGGTTCTGAACAAGCTGGAGGCGTTTAAGCTCACCAATTTGGAGGCCGAGGTAAAGACTGTTAGAGAAGTCCAGCCTGGATAGAACCAAGGAGAGGACAATCTGTGTAAGGGCTGCTGAGGAGAAAAAGCGGGCAATTTTTCTTATTTTCTTCAATTGAAAAATGCTGGAAGATACCACCGCTCCAACCTGTCTTTTTAGCGAGAGATCCTCGCTGATAAAAATGCCTAGGCTTTTAACCACAGAAGATTTAGTAGGGGGGGCTCCCATGTTAGTGGGCCAGAAGTTAGGGTTCCAGCTTAGTGGGCTCTGTCCGGGCAGGACCAGCTCGGTCTTGCCCGGATTGAGCTTCAGATGATTGCAGCTCATCCAACTCAGTATATGGGACATGGTTCTTTGGAATACGTCCACTGAGTCAGTGTTGTTGAGAGGGAAGATGAGCTGCAAATCATCCGCATAATTGAAGATGGTTACATTAGTATGACGCAAGGAGTGCAAAAGAGGGCGTAAGTAAACATTAAAAAGAAGGGGAGATAACGAGGAGCCCTGTGGTACCCCACAGGTGGTGGGTATAGTGGGAGCGGTGAAGGAGCCGAGTCTGACCGATTGTGTGCGGTCAGAGATAAAAGAGCGGATCCAGCTCAGTGCAGGGCCCCTGAGACCTGCCTGCTCGACACGGTCCACCAAGATGGTGTGGTCGACCGTGTCGAACGCAGCAGAGAGGTCCAAAAGTACAAGCGCCTGGTGGGTTCCTGCGTCTGCATTCACAATGCATTCACAATGGCCCCCATGTAGCCTCACCCCCCTCTCTCTTCCATCTCTCCGAGGCCCAGGTAAGGTATCTCTATGTGCCCTTTGTTATAACAATGGCCCACATCTAGCCTCACCCCCCTCTCTCTTCCATCCCATCTCTCTCCGCAGCCCTTTGTTATAACAATGGCCCCATGTAGCCTCACCCCCTATCTCTTCCATCTCTCTGAGGCCCAGTTAAGGTGTCTCTACTCAGCCCTGTGTTATAACAATGGCCCCATGTAGCCTCACCCCCCTCTCTCTTCCATCTCTCTGAGGCCCAGCTAAGGTGTCTCTCCGCAGCCCTTTGTTATAAAAATTACCGCCATCTAGCCTCACCCCCCTCTCTCTTCCATCTCTCCGAGGCCCAGTTAAGGTGTCTCTACTCAGCCCTGTGTTATAACAATGGCCCTATGTAGCCTCACCCCCTTTCTCTTCCATCTCTCTGAGGCCCAGCTAAGGTGTCTCTCCGCAGCCCTTTGTTATAAAAATGACCGCCATCTAGCCTCACCCCCTCTCTCTTCCATCTCTCAGAGGCACAGCTAAGGTGTCTCTCCGCAGCCCTTTGTTATAACAATGGCCCCATGTAGCCTCACCCCCCTCTCTCTTCCATCTCTCTGAGGACCAGCTAAGGTGTCTCTCCACAGCCCTTTGTTATAACAATAGCCCCCATCTAGCCTCACCCCCTCTCTCTTCCATCTCTCTGAGGCCCAGCTAAGGTGTCTCTCCTCAGCCATGTGTTATAACAATGGCCCCATGTAGCCTCACCCCCTCTCTCTTCCATCTCTCTGAGACCCAGGTAAGGTGTCTCTCCGCAGCCCTTTGTTTGATGCAACACACAGAGATCCCTTCATATGGCTCGTGGGCATTACTCTGGGCCCCGGGGTTCAGGAGGAGCATGGCTCTGCGTCTGAACGGGACTCTGCTGGCCTCTTTGCTCCTTCCTACCATTGTCTCCCTTTTTAGGTCGAGGCTACCGTCGCACTGCGAAGCAGTGGGGGCTGCACCGAAGATTTAATTACTTCAACAGTGGGGCTTTAACCCTCTTCTCTCTTCCATTGGCTAGCTTCGTAAATGGAGGCTAGCCATTGGACGAGATGTGTGTCACTCGGGGCTGGAGCAGATTCTCGGGCGTTTCTTGCTTTTGTATAAGCCCCGCCCCTTTTTGTTTGTCATTCGGAGGTGGGCATTTACTTTTTTTTTTCTTTACACGGATGTTATTCGTCATTGCTAACCTCGTCCCGGTCCCGCGTGGTTGTATCCTGCCCCCCTCCCGCTGTCCGTCCCCCCTCCCGCTGTCCCTGTCTCCGTTCCCGCCCCCCCTCCCACTGTCCGTGTCTCCGTCCACTATCACGGCGCTAACGTAACTTTGTTAAGGACGAGTGTTCTCCGCCTGCTGGTCAGTGATCCGGGTCGCGCGCCCTGCATTAAGATAATGGCGCTTGCCGCTGAGGGCTGCTGACAGACAGCTGTGCCTGATAGCCAAGCCTGGGGCACTGCTGGTGTGTGGCCGTGGAGCAAAGCTGTTGCTGCTTGGGAGGACTGCGGACTGAGAGAGCCGTGAATTGCTGCGAGGGGTGCCCCGTATCCTGGGGGCTCGGGACGCCCTGCTGGCGGCGGCCTTCTGTGCTGCCTGAGACACCCCTGTTAGCCTGCTGCAGTGTAGCACTGCGGGCGGCAGTGGGCTCCTGCTGCCCGCGACATCCGAGGGAGCTGCTGAAAGTCTGGCGGCAGCGGCGCATTACAGCCGCTGGCCTGAGCGCCCAAGAAGACAGTGCGGGTGGGGGCAGTTGAGCGTACGGGCCCTGAGTGTTGCCGGACCGGCACTGACGCTCTCGCCACTTGGGATACGTGGTGCAAGGGCGGCACCTACCTCACTCGGGGCCTGGGCTATGTCCGGCCCCTTTCATGACAGCGGTTGGCCCTGGAGAAGTGTGCGAGGCCCTGCTAACGGAGCGAGGCTGAGGGGGTGTGGAGCCACGGCGCCCGGCGTTTGTGAAAGACTGCCCCAGGGGGGCATGGTAGCGGGCGGGCCGAGGCCTGTCTGATGAGCGACAGAGGCTGCACCATACAAGACCGGCAATACCGATGATACTGTGAATGACTGCATTAGTAAACAGAGGGCCATAATGAGGTGGCGGCTTTATAGTGATCAGACCAGCAGAATCATGAGCGGGATAAGGAAGAGCAGGGTCGTGTACTACATCCCGTGGAACATACTATAGAAGCCAAGCTGTCATAACATACGTAGGCAGACGGTCCCAGTGGTGACTTGTGTTTTGAACGGACAAGCTGTTATCTCTGCAGGGGCGGTCTGTATGGGGCAGGTTTAGTCAGTCACTTTCCCAGAATCACTTCAACGTCACTGACGCTGCTTCAGCCCCACCGATCTTTCTGAACTACTGCCCTGTTCCGAACTGGCACACTGCCCTGTATGCCTGCCTGCCTGCCTGCTATTGGAGGTGCACGAGACCTTGAAATAAACGCTCGTCTTCTACCTCTTTTCCCAAGAGCCGCTACTCGTTCCCGTGTGGCTCCTGTTTGAACACTATCCTGCATGGGCGTAGGAAGTGTGGGGGACACGGGGGACAAGGGTGGGGGGGAGACGAGGGGACAAAAGAATATCCCCTCTCCCTTCTGTTATTCGCAGGGCCATTAGCGCGCGAAAGCGCTACCTAATGGCCCTGTACTTGACCTGTAACCTCACCAGCTTCCACCACCACATCCACCACCACCACATCCACCACCACCACATCCACCACCAGATCCACCACATCCATGTGTGTGTGTGGCTCTCTCTGTGTGTGGGTGCAAATGCAATAGGTCTCGCATTTGTGAGAGATTAAGCTATTGGCATTGTAAATGACAATGCCATTTATTTATCTGTTTTCAAATCCAACACATTAATAAAAATGTTTTCATTTACAAGGCCAATAGCTCTAACTTTTGCAAAGGTGAGACCGTTGCATTGTAAATGCTTGTTATAACTTGGTATGATCGAGACTGTGTCTTTGTCCGCTGCTGAAAATGTTCTTCACCTGATGCTTTTGTTTTGTTTTATTTATTCTTTTTTTTGCTGATTGTTAATAAAAAGATTTTCACAAAAAAAAAACTTGTGAAAGTAGGGGACAGGAACAATGAGGGTTCGTCAGGCAGCCGCAAGTAGGCAGAAAGAGCAGACACATAGCCCTTAAGACCTGCCAGAGCAGAGCCCTTCTGTGCAAGGGAAAGAATGAAGAGTAAGACTTCAGAAAGGGGGGCCCAAAAATGATCAATATGTTTTTCTGCACACCATGCCACTAATTTCCTTCAACGGAAGGCGTATACAGTCTTGATGGAGAGACGCATGACTGCCAGAATGACGTGATAGACTTCAGAAGGAAGGTTTAAAGTTGTCAACTGACCTACACAATCTCCACGCAGGAAGGGGGAGAGTGGACAGGTCGGGTAGAGAACCCTCCTCTGCTGCTGAGACAGAAGATCCTCCCAAAGGGGCACCCTGATCGGAGGATCGATGGTCATGCTCAGTAGCTCAGGATACCAGACTCTCTGTGCCCAGTACAGAGCCACAAGAATGATGTGGGCCCGGTCGTTTCGGGTATTCTTGACAACTCTGGGCAGGAGTGGTATGGGCGGAAAGGCTTCTAGGAGGCCTGAGATTCACTTGAGATAAAAAGACCTGGAAACTCCAGCGCACAAAACTGCTGACATTGCCGGTTCTCGGTGGAGGCACATAGATTAAACCAAGGCTCTTGCCACTGCTGAAAGAGACTTTGAACCACCTCCAGGTGCAGACGCCATTCGTGATCCACTAGGCATTGATGGCTGATTTGGTCTGCCCTGGCGTTCAGAGAGCACACCAGGTGTTGAACCAAGGGATATGCCCTGCTGTTCCAGTCATGTCCAGAGGCGCAGGGGCTCTTGACAAAGTGTCCACAACCCCACATTACCCAGTTAGTTGCAGTACCATATGGCAGTGGTGTTGTCCGTGAACACCTGCACTAATCATTCCCTTGATATAGGGTAGAAAGGCCTTCAATGCCAGTCGTATCACTCGGAGCTCTAGCATATGAATGTGGAGTCCTTATTCCACCGTAGACCAGAGTCTTCTAATCTACACCTCTCCAAGATGGTCACCCCATCCAGGGTGAAACATTTGTGACTACTGTCTGAGCTGGTTGGGGAAAGGAGAGGGGCCTGCCTCTGAAACAACTGTGGTTCGTTAGCCACTACTGCAGGTCATTTGCAGTTCCCTCCAAGATCTGGACCATGTTAGCGAGATACCCCTGATGCTGTGCCCACTGGAACTTCACGTCCCACTGCAGAGCCTGCATATGCCAGTGGGCATGTGCCACCAGTAGGATGCAGGAGACCATGAGGTCTAGCAGCCTCAGAGTCAGTCTCACTGAAACCCATGATAAAGGCTGAAACATCAGTATCATAGTCTGAAGGCTCCCAGGCTGATGGAGGTAGACGTGTGAGCACTGCACCTGCCCCATGAAATATCTGAATAAACGACTGTCCAGTCCCCGGGAGGTCAGGTCAAGTCAAAACTACTTTAATCGATTAATTAAAATCATAAAAGATACACAATCAAATTACATCACACAATTCATAAATACAATTTAAGTATAACAAGTATTAAAATTGCAGAATATTTAAATCCATTGAATGGCAATTTAAAAAATAACGGGGGTATATCATACAATCAGATTTATGTGACCTAATTTTTTCAGCCTACCAGCTGCTACAAAATAACTTGCAATATTAAAAATATTCCAAGGATTATCCAGCAATTGTAAATACAGTAAAGCAGGCTTGGCCTGTACAAACCCCTTCCCCTTTAATAGAGGAATAATACATTTAGCTCTGATTTCACAGTAGTAGTCGCAAAAAAACGTAAAGTGCATTGTGTCTTGTATTGACATTTTGTCACACTTACAGGGTGCACTATCCTCAGGGTTACACCATCCTTCATAAGATCCCAGAAAAAAATGAATCAAGTTAAAACGAAACTTTGTTAGCAAGCAGCGATGGTATGGCCTTGTTACTAACTTTAAGTAGGGCTCGATGGAGGGTGAAGTAACCAATAGAAAATGGGCCCTCACAAGAGGTTTTTTTAATTCCTCTCCCTCCCGGTCCTGGGACCTTTGGGACAGGAAATGCTCCTTGACCCAGTTGATGTCCCCTCTCACAATACCTTCAGGATTTTCAAAGATATCTACATGCCCAAGTTTCGCAAACATGGTTTTTATATAAGAGAGCCACTGTATTTCATTCCCCTTTTCTAATCTGAGACAATCTTTTATAATCTGTCGATTTAAAATCAGTTCCGGGTTAAGCCATGTTTTTAGCCAGTTGACAAGAGGGGCCATACCTATCTGATCACACAAGTACCCCAACCCCAGTTCCTGATGGGTGGCAAATGTGGGTGATGATTTGGGAATCGATAGGAGTGAGTGTGGGAATTTATTTTCCACCTTTTGTATTACATCCACTTGTTTGTATCCCCAGATGGCTGCACCATACAGTGCTGCAGCCAAGCATTTTGCTTTGTAAATGGAAAGGATCGCTTCACATGGCCTGCCTCCTAGCCGCTGTGCAAAACTTAAAACTGCGGAAGTTGATCTTACCAGTACAGTTTTTTTCACTAAAAACTGGGGAGCCCATGAGCAATGGTCGTCAAACAGGACCCCTAAATACGTAAAAGCCTTCACCCTTGTGACTTCCACCACCTTGCAATGGAAAGTCCTTACTTTATTTTTACGTAACCCCATGGACATGGTATGAGATTTCCCGCTATTTACTACCAGGTCCATAGAGTCCATAAACTGCCCAAAAGCATTCAATAGTCTCTGTAGACCTATCGGGTGTGAGCTAGTAGGACCGCATCGTCCGCGTATAGGAAAACCAGGATGGTACTGTCCCCTATACGCCGAACGTCCAAAGTAGCAATATACAAGGAGTTGACTATGGCATTAATATACAAAGTAAACAGTAGAGGGGCCAATATACATCCTTGTCGGACCCCTCTACCGGATTTAAAATGTCTCGAACAGGAACCAGCCTGAGTTAACCTAACCGAAGCCAGTAGATCTCGGTGTAAGTCTGCTAAAAAGTGGACCAGACTAGGGTCGATCCCTATATCAAGTAAAAGTCTCCACCGTTTTGATCGGTTTACCAAATCAAACGCTGTTGATAAATCCATGAAGGCTAAATACAAAGACCTCCCTGGATGCCACTGTATATTTATTAACAGATACAAATTTTGGCACTGATCTATTGTGCTTCTACCCGGCCTAAAGCCATATTGAAAGCCGGTTAAAATATTGTTGTCATTCACCCACTCTGAAATCTTTACCAATTTGACCTTACCCATGATTTTGATAGAGGAGTCAATTAAAGAAATGGGCCTGTAGCATCTTGGATCCCGTCTCTGCCCTTTTTTGAATACAGGTATAATAATAGAGTGGGCCCAAGTGGCAGGAAATCCGCATAGTTGTGGTTTGCAGCAGACGAGCTGACGCTGAGAAGAGGGTAGAAGTTTGTCGGACTGCACCGAGGACCGCGAGCCCGCCCTGGGTCGATCTGCGAGTGTTGGGTGGTCCTCTGCAGTCAACCAAGTGCTCATGTGTGCCCCAGCAGCGGCCGTGCAGTGACTGGCGACGGCCTGAGTTCCTAATTTGCTGTTCTTCGTGGTGATCCCAATGTGCAATTGATTGTGAGGGGTGGCAGTGACTGAAACAAAGGACACTGCTCCTGGGGTGCCTTGGGGTGACCTCTTTCCTGCATGGGAGTGCCCCCACTCTGGGCCCAGTGCCACCAACGGAACTCGTGGGTGAGTGTTGCCACGCACACCATTTTCTGAACTGCGTACTGAACCTAGAGGTGGCCTCATACAGTGTTTCCCCTGGGGTCTATTCGCCGCAACAAACAGTTTGGGCACTCTTTGACCCACGTTGGCTTATTGAGCACAAGCCCCGAACTGCCTAATAATTACACAGAGGTCCGGCCGCCCCCGGGACATCAAGACTTAGTACTGGATCACTGCCTGCTGGATTGTTTGGATACCAGTGCGAGCTGCTGTTCCCTCTGCCTTTCTGGTGGAGGGGATAGCCTGAGGACCCCAGCAGATCAGTTATTGTGGACCCCATGGCGCTTTATTAGATATTGGTGGGACGTTGGTGGGGGCTTGCTGTGGTAAGAGCGGCGCGGAAGAGGGGTGCGCCCTGGCCCGCAGAGGCATCTTTACTTTGTGAATGCGAGATGTGAAAGCCTAGGGAAAGCTGCAGACAGCCCGCCGGATCCAGAAGACGCAAGAAGAGAAGAGATTGGCTTCTCCTGAAGTGCCAGGGGACGCAGGGGTACAACAACAATTGGCCAGAATACTGCAGGTTAACACATATACAAGGGAGGCCCTGCATCTTGATATTGCAATGGTGTCGGTTGGCCGTGGACGGCTGCGGGCTGAACACGCCAAGCTGGCGGACAGCGTGTAGCAGGTCGAAACCTCCCTGGCGACTCTGGAGCATGCGCAGAGATCCATCGCGGACCAGGTGTGTGACGTCACCCAATAAATAGGCCGAGGAGGCCGAAGGCAGAATCTGGAGGAACAACATCCGCGTTTTGAGCCTTCCAGAGGGAATCGAGGGGTCCAACATGGTCCATTATCTGGAGGACTGGCTCAGCGACACACTAGCACCGGCGGGGCTGACGCAGTTCCACATGCTTGATAGGGCTCATCGGGTTCCGGCCCGTCCTCTGGCGCCAGGTTGCCCTCCACGTCCAGTGGTGGCCAGGTACCTCCACTACAAGGATAGAGATCACCTTCTACAGATGGCATGCACAGCTGGGACATACACGGTGGACAACAGTAAAGTTTCAATGTTTCTGGATTATACGCTGGAAGTGCAGTGCCGCCGTGCGTCTTTCCTAGTTCTCAATAGAGCTCTCCTTGATGAGGGGCTTCAGAATTTGCTGATGTTTCCGGCCCGTCAGCGGATTATCTTAGATGGTGCAACAGACTTTTGAGAGGACCCGTCGGAGGCATGGGACTGGCTGGATACATATAAGACAGGCAAGAGACCAGCAAGGGGTGCTGGGACTTATATACCCCTGATTCAACTAACGCGGCACCCAAAGGAGGCCGCGGCAGCATCCTGTCACCCAGAGGGCACCCACCTCTTCCCAGACAGAGAGAGAGAGAGAAATGAAGCGCTGCGTGCAGTGTCGGAATTGCTACCGGACCCTGTGAAGGGTTCTGAGACTGGCACGGGAACAGATGGGTCCCAGGCTAGTGGCCTGCAGATGCCTCAGGTCACACCAGGCACTGCTGATGATATTGTTTGATATTGTTAATCATGTCTCAATGATTTGATTTCCCTGCAGGTTGTTCGACGAGCTGTGTGCCTTCTTATTATTGATATCATGCATATTTTGTTTCATTGGGATATTGCTTGTCGGCTGTGGCAGGGCGGGATATGGATGTTTCTGCTGGTGCAGCACCTCCCAGGGATGGGAGCAGATTGCACAACATGGGGCACGGATGGGGACTTTACTTTATAATTCTATTGCAGTTATTGTCAGACTGCAACCACTTTTCCCCATTGTTCCTCTGTACTTACTAGAGGGAATCAGGATACAGTAGTTTGGATGGGGACTAACTCCTTAGTGCCTGTCCTGGGGTGGGGCTGTTGGGGTAGTTTTTTTACAGTAAGGGAATGTTACAAGGTATATGGCGTAACCTTTTAAAATGAGTTGTGTGGAGTCAGGGCGGATCAATGTCATGGGTTCGATATCTGGTTTGAAATGTTTTTCTTGGAATGTCAGGGGAATGCACACCATATTACAGAGACATAAGATACACGCATATTTGGTACATAGAGGGGCCCAACTGGCTTTTCTTCAGGAAACGCATATAGCGCCAAAAGAAGATGTGGCATTGCACCGTAGATGGAGGGGGCAGATTTTTTGCACAACGTACTCCGCCTTTGCACAAGGGGTCCTGATATGGGTCAGGGAGGGTATTCCTTTTCAGTCCACTCGACAACTGAAGGATGCCAAAGGCCGCTATGTATTGGTTGCAGGTCCGCTCAATGGTAGGGACATAGTGCTGGGCAGCATATATGCACCAACACAGAACAATCAGCCTTTTTTGCACGCTTGTCTGGGAAATTAGCTCCATTCTTAACTGGGTTGGTACTAATGGGTGGGGATTTCAATTGTCACGGACGTCCTATTAGATAGATCTTACCCTCCCCTCCCGGATGCACCTACCCATGCTATTTCAAAGGTCAGGCCAGAATGGCAGGATAGATGGGGGCTGATAGACACCTGGAGGGCGCACCACCCGCTCGCCCAGGATTATTCATTTTTGTCTTCCATGCACGACCTCCATGTTTGGCTTGATGCGATCCTTTGCTCTCCACAACAGCTTCGACAACCAACCGGGAGTCCAACCCACACAAACTTCGGCTACACCTCCACCCCCCTTGAACACCCTTAATGACTGGAACCCAATCTCCACTGAGGACACCATCCGCCTGATGAACTCCATCCACTCTGGATCACCTACCGACCCATGCCCTCACCACATTTTCAACAAAGCGGACTTCATCATAGCACCACACCTCCGAGACGTCATCAACTGCTCCTTCAACTCTGCCACCTTCCCGGAAAGCTGGAAACACGCCATACTCAGCGCCCTTCTGAGAAAACCCACAGCGGACCCCACCGAACTCAACTACCGCCCCATCTCGCTCCTTCCATTCCCAGCCAAAGTCATCGAGAAAGCCGTCAACAACCAGCTCGCCGCCTTCCTCAAAACCAACAAATCCCTCGACTCCTCACAGTCCGGCTTCCGAGCCAAACACAGCACTGAGACCGCCCTCATCGCAGCAACAGACGACATTCGAACTCTACTAGACAATGGCGACACAGTTGCCCTCATCCTCCTCGACCTCTCCGCAGCCTTCGACACAGTCTGCCATAGCACCCTCCTACAACGCCTCAGAAACATCGGAATACAAGGAAAAGCACTGGAATGGATCACCTCGTTCCTTGCCGGAAGAACCCAGAGAGTCCGCCTCCCACCATTCAAGTCAGAGGCCACTGAAGTCATTTGTGGCGTACCACAAGGATCTTCACTCAGCCCCACCCTCTTCAACGTATACATGAGCCCCCTTGCGGACATCGTACGCCAACACAACCTCAACATCATCTCCTACGCTGATGACACTCAACTGATCCTCTCACTCACCAAAGACCCTAACACCGCCAAAACCAACCTACATGAAGGGATGAAAGAAGTAGCCGAATGGATGAAGCACAGCCGTCTGAAACTGAACTCAGACAAAACTGAAGTCCTTATCTTAGGTACCTCCCCCTCCGCCTGGGACGACTCTTGGTGGCCAGAGGCCCTTGGAACTGCACCCATCCCGACAGACCACGCGCGTAACCTAGGCGTCATCCTGGATTCCTCACTCTCGATGACCAGACAAGTCAACGCCGTTTCATCCTCTTGTTTCAACATTCTTCGAATGCTCAAAAAAACATTTCGCTGGATCCCCACCGAAACCAGAAAAACGGTCACCCACGCATTGGTTACTAGCCGCCTGGACTACGGTAACACCCTATACGCCGGAACCACCGCAAAACTCCAGAAAAAACTCCAACGCATCCAGAATGCATCAGCTAGACTCATACTAGACATCCCGCGTAAAGACCACATCTCTGGTCACCTGAAAAACCTTCACTGGCTTCCCGTCAATAAGAGGATAACATTCCGCCTCCTAACCCACGCACACAAAGCACTTTACGAACTTGGACCCGAATGCCTCAACACACGACTTTCATTCTACACCCCCTCCCGCCAGCTACGCTCTTCCAACCAAGCCCTTGCTGCTGTCCCTCGCATTAACAAATCCACCATGGGAGGAAGATCCTTCTCATACCTGGCGGCTAAAACCTGGAACTCACTTCCCATTCACCTTCGCCTCACTCAGAACCACCTAGCATTCAGAAAGCTACTTAAAACCTGGATATTCGACAAATAACTCCCCACCCTTCCTCAAGCGCCTTGAGACCCTCTGGGTATGTAGCGCGCTATATAAATTACCGACTTGACTTGACTTGACTCCTGACATGCGTGCTGTAGTACAGCATAGCGAATACCTCACTAGAACACTATCTGATCATAACCCATTATTATTACGTGCCAACTATTGCCTGATCGTCCCAAGATTCCGACTTGGCGCTTGAACCCAGACTTGCTAGGGGGATCAAGCATTTCGTGAAGTAGTGGGAACTGGCATCACTGATTTTCAGAATAACACTGGTACTGCCACATCGCTAATGGTGGAGGGGGAGGCTTTCAAAGGTGTGGTTCAGGGGCATTGCGTAGCGTATAAGCTGGGAGGGTGCAGGGTGCTACTGCAAGACTTGGAAAGGGCGGATCAAAAGTTGCAGGACACTGAGAGGGAGAGGCCTTAACACCCAGATCGGCAACAAGACTTACTGGCAGCAAGGGAGGAGGTTGAGGTACAGGTGGAGTGATTACGTTTCTTTGATTATAAGAAATACACTACACGGCCACGTGCAGAGCGCAATAAGTCTGGGTGTTATTGGCATGGCTAGTTAATCCAGCGCGAAGAGGGACGGTCATTTTAGAACTCCGTGCCCCAGATGGGGAAGCTTGTTGCACGCAGAAGGGGATAAATGACCTGTTCTTTACTTACTATAATGATTTATATCACAGCAAAGTGGCCCCTGGCAAGGTTGTTATTCAGGAATTTCTGGAGGCTGCAGATCTCCCAGCACTAGATCATGAGAGGGCAGAGTTACTGGGTCAAGACATTACCCTGGGAGAGGTCCATGGCACGATTAAGCATATGGCCTGAAAGAAAACCCCTGGTGTGGATGGCCTCCTGGGTGAGTTTTATAGCGCATATGTTGACCTGCTGGCCCCCTAGGTTGGTGACACTGTATAATAATGCAAGGAAAGAATGCTTATTGCCTGCCACCACTCGAAAGGCGTTAATTATACCGTTGCTCAAACCGGGTAAGCCTCCTCTGTCAGGTTCTAGCGCAGCCGCGCCTACCTAGCCCTCGAAAACTACATCTCTCATGAAGCCTGGGGAGGCAGGAAGCAGATACTTTATGAAGGGAGGCCAGGAACGTAGTTGTGCGAGATTTAGTGTATTTCCGGTTTTCGAGTGATTCAGGGAGGAGGAGCTACGCACCGGCGTGTGTGATGAGTCAGGCACGTCTTTTTGGAGATGGATTCGGAATGCTCCGAGTCATTGGGAGTGTTCACTGAGAGCGGCTGGTTTCGTCTTCACCCCGGAGTTCGCATGAAGGTCAGCTTGCAGTGTGAGTAAAGCGTGTGCGAGGAGGTGAGGATTTCAGCCTTGCTCTTGGTTGAAACTGTTGCGATCAGTCACGGCTGTGACTGAAGCCGAGACAGAGAGCACGGGAAGCTGTGGTTATCCCCACGCTTCACGGTTATGAAGAAAGGGAGCAGAGACTTCCTAGGATAAAACTGTGACCTTTTCTGGTAGATCTTCAATGCCAAAGCGGAAAGCAGTGGTTGAATCTACGCTTTGCCGTGTTTGGTAGACTCGTTCTTTGTTCTGTTTGGGAATGTTATTCTCAGAGAGAATTACCTTACCTTTGTGGATTACAAGTGCCAAAGCGGGAAGCTGTGGTTGACACTACGCTTTGCCGTATTTGGAAGACTGTTTATGTGCATTACAGTGGTTCTATGTGTATAGATTACGATGTGGTGAAGCAACCATTGGATACTCTAACTCTGCTTCTCGGATATATAAAGGAAGGATCTCTTCATTGCACCTTATTAGTATCGAGTGATACATACCCTCCTTTGTTCTTTTTACTTTATTTGGAACTATAACCAGCTTAGTGAAAACCCTTGTTTGGAAAAGAGTATCCCATTATTTTTTAGTTAGCTTCTGGGAATCTGAGGGTAGGTTGGCATCCTCATACAGCATATACATAGTAGTTGCTGATACCGCTATAAAGCCTCTAACCTATAATGCTTTATTCTACAGAGGTGGTGAAATACTTGAGAGCCTGAAGTGATGCTTGCAAGAGCAGGGAAAGCAAGGTGCTCCATCAAGGTGATTAAACAGTACTAGCGAGATTGAATGAGAGTAGACTGCATATGTGAAGTATTATTTAATCGTGTTTCTTGTTTTATAGGTTTCCCTTCCCCCGCAGTTCCCTTCCTCTCCTTCCCTCGCCCGATCGCTCGAACACCTTGTATACATACGTCTAAGTGTGTTGTTGAGGTCAGGAGGTGGACCATTCTTGCTACATTCGGATTCCGAGGAGTGAGACCTAACAACCTCATGACATGACCGCTTATCGCCCAGTATCAATGCTGACCACAGATTATAAAATCCTGAGTTGGATTTTGGCGACCCGCCTGCTCCCATATATGGTCCAGTTAGTACACTCGGGTCAAGGGGAATTCATACCAACACGGAATACGGCTCAGAATGTACAGCGCCCCATTACTGTTTTAGAGGCAGACACCTATCATAAAGAGTCTGCTGCTGTATTGGCAATAGACATCGAGAAGGCCTTTGGCAGCTTGGAATGGCCGTATCTGTTCCAAGTTACGCGGCAATTTGGATTGGGAGACGGCTTTGTAGATTGGACATCCCTTTAGTATAGACAGGCCACAGCACAGGTGAAGACGGGAGTGATGATATCTGATACTTGCTCTGTGGGTTGTGGGTAGGACGGGCTTGCACTATTCAGGATTAAGAGTACAAGAGCAAATTCATCATATCACATTATATGCTGACAATCTCCTTCTGTTTTTGGATGATGGTGAGGGTGCCCTTCGAGGCGCGAAGGTTTTATTGGAGGACCTTGGCAAAGTTGCCAGTCTTAAGGTAAATTGGATGAAGACTTGCCTGTTCCCCGCAGCGCTGCAGTCTGAGGGCTGAGACTATACGCAAGGGGTACAATGGGAGTGACAATGCCTGACATACCTTGGCACTCACATTTATCACACCCATACTAACTTATTAGAGGTCAACGTGGGCAGGGTCATTAGAGCTCTTAAGGGTAGTATTGAGTTTTGGGGCACGCTCCCACTCTCTGTAGCTGGGCAAGTGCCCATTCTTAAGATTGTAGCGCTCCCAGACTGTTGTACTATTTCAGAACACTACCGATTTGGGTCCCAGCACTGATTTTTAAGCAACTCCAGTCGATGGTGGTTGGTTTCCTCTGGGCTGGGGGGCGACGGAGAGTGGCTCTCAGCACACTAATGAGACCACGCTCAGAGGGTGGACTGGACATCCCTGATTTTGAATCTTATTATTTGGCTGTGCACTTACAGTGACTCGCTCAAGCGGTAGCACGGTCATTTCATGGCGATGAGGAGGAGGAAAGGACTCAGCTAAATAGGGAAACACTTTCCAAAATTCTATTACAATTGCTACTCCCAGCCTCCTCTCTGACTCTAGAGATGGGGACGTTTAAGCTATGCTGGAATAGAAGTCAACGGCGCGCAAAAATAGTTTGTTCGTATGCCCCTGAAATCTTGTTGGCGATATGTAGTGCTCTAATTGGGAGGCGCTGGGGAACTAAGCGGAGAGGGGGTTGACCACCATAGGGGATCTGTATGAAGATGGCTCTGTGATTCCATATGAGATATTAGAGGACAGATATGAACTGGGTCGGGGAGACTATTTATTGCACCTCGTAACGGCCATCCAGGCGCATTGGTAAATGGGACTCAGTGAACCGCCCATCTCCATGGTTTGCCAATATGTGGTCCTGGCTGCTGGTACCATCAAGGCAATTACCTGTTCATATCGCCGAATGACAAGCAAACGACTGATCCCACTGGTAACGCTTCGGCAGCGGTGGTAAGTGGACCTAGGTGATGAAATCCCTGAGGGGACATGGGCGGGGCTGGTGGAACGTGCATGGAAAAGCACTAGAAACGTACGCTTCCATCTGGTACATTTTTTATTCTTCATCGGGCATACCTTACACCTGAAAAAATGTATAAGTATTTTAATGTGACTTCGGCAATGTGTCCGCGCTCCGGTATGGTAGGAGCGGATTTCTGCCACATGTTGTGGAATTGTCCCCAACTTGGTACATTCTGGGAAGAGGTGGTCGCTCTTTTGGGTGCTGTTACAGACAGGGACTTTTTTAGAAACAAAGGGGACCCAACGGATAGCTAAGTACCATGGGTATAACTACGTTATGAGAAACAAAGGTGCTTAGCTTATTCAAACATAAATAAAATACAGTATAGGAACACAATGGAATACTATACGATTTTAGGTTTCCTAACCCAGCCGGGAAAGGAATTTATTTGCAGAGAACAATGTCCAATATTCAATACATTTAGGATAACATGACACAAGCCTGTGCCGTACCAAAAGAGGGAAAAGAAAAATAGGAGTAGGGTGAAAGGGTGTTTTTCAGGCAAGGAAGAGAGCAAGAGCAGGGCACTGTAAATAAATCAAAGATCAATAGCAGTGTCGCCTGGAGTGGAGTGTACACAATCTCATTTAACAATGTTGTGAGTGTGAACCCACTCATGGGTGTCGACGTTTCGATCCCTAATGCTCAACTAGATACATGCGATCATCATCAGGACTTTAACAGTAAACAAAGCAAGCCTGAATGAAATAAAGCCTCTGTTGTTCTAGGTGAGGAGCCTCACATGGGAGGTTTCCTACACTTCCCAAGTTGTTGCGGAAATTGTCACACAGGGCACGGGGTTATCTGTCGTAGTGGTCCTTAGTAAGGTCCAGTCGAATTGGTAGTGTCTGGGAATTGCAACTCGTTACCCGTTTTGGTTCCGTCTGGTGGTGATGCTTTTTCCAACTCTTCATGAGAGCGGGATACGGGCTTTACAGTGTAGGCAACATTGGCCATACACGCGGGGCGCCAAGGATTTGGCGTTCAGGCGTCAGTCTGGATGAAGACTCGCCTCTGCCCGGGATACTCGGTCAATGCCAGAGTGTGGTGTGATGGAAACCGGCATTGACCGAGTATCCCGGGCAGAGGCGAGTCTTCATCCAGACTGACGCCTGAACGCCAAATCCTTGGCGCCCCGCGTGTATGGCCAATGTTGCCTACACTGTAAAGCCCGTATCCCGCTCTCATGAAGAGTTGGAAAAAGCATCACCACCAGACGCAACCAAAACGGGTAACGAGTTGCAATTCCCAGACACTACCAATTCGACTGGACCTTACTAAGGACCACTACGACAGATAACCCCGTGCCCTGTGTGACAATTTCCGCAACAACTTGGGAAGTGTAGGAAACCTCCCATGTGAGGCTCCTCACCTAGAACAACAGAGGCTTTATTTCATTCAGGCTTGCTTTGTTTATTGTTAAAGTCCTGATGATGATCCCATGTATCTAGTTGAGCATTAGGGATCGAAACGTCGACACCCATGAGTGGGTTCACACTCACAACATTGTTAAATGAGATTGTGTACACTCCACTCCAGGCGACACTGCTATTGATCTTTGATTTATTTACAGTGCCCTGCTCTTGCTCTCTTCCTTGCCTGAAAAACACCCTTTCACCCTACTCCTCTTTTTCTTTTCCCTCTTTTGGTACGGCACAGGCTTGTGTCATGTTATCCTAAATGTATTGAATATTGGACATTGTTCTCTGCAAATAAATTCCTTTCCCGGCTGGGTTAGGAAACCTAAAATCGTATAGTATTCCATTGTGTTCCTATACTGTATTTTATTTATGTTTGAATAAGCTAAGCACCTTTGTTTCTCATAACGTAGTTACAGACAGGGACATCAAAGCCACTATAGGCCTTTGTTTGCTGCACTTGTTTCCCCATATCTCTCGGAATAAGATAACCAGTAAATTTATAGACTTGGGGCTTTTGCTGGCGAAGAGAGAAATAACAGCCCACTGGCAAGCCAAGAAGGGCCCTAGTTTTCAGAGATGGCGTACTGAATTTCTTAAATGGGCGGAATGCGAGGGAACCACAAGACTGCAGCTGGCAACCCGCACTAAAAGTGAGATGGCGCTGGAGCTGGCAAGGGCTTGGGAGGCACTAGTACACTTATTGAAAGCACCACACTCTGACACTGATGAGGACTCTAGCACATCGGAGTTGGAAACTCCACCTCAAGGGATTACACCTCATTAAGAGGACGGCTTCAATGCCTTCTCTCATGTAATTACCCATGACAACGCAGAATTGTTTTCTGGACTACTGTGTTGGGCACACTTCACATCGCCACTACTGTGATTTGTTGTTACTATTGCTTATATATCGTTGTTACGCCATTGGGGAGGGGGGGGAAGGATAAGCGAAAGGGAATGGGATTGCACTTCGTGTTATTTGATTTAATGATAAGTGGATAGCTGCAGCTACATGACATTGACTGGGATGTTCTCTCCAGCGACTTGGTTTGTTGTTATGCTGTTTTAAAAGATGACAATTAGCGTGGGCAGCATTTGCATACACTTCTAATGTATAACCGGAAGCAAGAGGTAGTCTCCAAAAAATTGTGTATTTTCATAATGTGCTGCTGAATGTACAACTATCCTTGCCATAAACTGCAATTGTTTTGTTGAGAAAATAATAAAAAAATATATTTTTTTAAAAATCAGTATCATAGCCTGAGTAGCCTAGACTCGCCCCTCAAGGGGATAAACCCAAAACTGCACTGTGTCCAGAACAGCTCCCATGAAAGGGAGAGATTGAATGGGAGCATGGACGTTATTTGGGGGTAGTTAGGGGTCGTAGCTGCAACCTGTACCTTGCTCCCTTCTACTCCTGCACTTCCTATGCAACTTCTGGCCCCAAAGGAGGAACATATTTTGCCCTTCTTGAGGCCAGAGATCACAAACAAAATGTGCCAGGTATAGCAGGGAGTAAGCTAGAGATAGTGGAAGACTGGCACTCCTGATCTTCACAGATGAATTACAACCACCGCTATTACCTTGGTGAACATGTGAGGGGCACTGCTAAGGCCAAAAGGGAAGCCGATGAACTGAAAATGCTCAAGGCGTACCGTAAAAAGCAGATAATGCGGATGGGCAGGCAGGATAGGAATGTGAAAATAGGCAACTTGCAAGTCCAGTGCTACCATCCAAAATCCTGGGTCCAGGGCAGATGAGACTTGAGCCACAGTGAGAATTTTCAATTTCTCCTTCTTGCGGAAGAAGTTGAGGGCCCGGAGATCTAGAAGAGGACAAAGGATTTGTCCTTTTTGGGTACCAAAAAGTAGCGGGAAAAGCAACAACAACCTACTTCTGGTCCTGGAACCCTCTCTATGGCTTCCTTGGCCAACAGAACCAAGAATTCCTCATGGAGAAGGGACAGATGATCCTCCATCAGCTGGCCGTGGGATGGTGGCATGGAGGGAGGAGTAGTCTCGGAGGGGAAAGCATAGCTCCTTCAGACAATCGTCAAAATTCACCAGTCCGATGTTATGGACTGCCAGTGGGGCAGATGATGACGAATCCGGCTGCCAAATGGATGCCCTTGGTGGTAAATGCAAAAAGACACACAATTGGTGGACGGAATGCAGAACAAATCGAAACATTCACCCCCAGTGAAGAGATCTGGGTTAAATCCATCATTCTTTTGTTCACCATGTCACCTCAGTTTATGCCTGCCATATGCAAATCAGTCTTGACCCTGAGACTCATAGAAACAGTCCAGCCCGAACTGCCAAGCCAGGTCCTCCCTGGACCGGAAACAAGCATCCTAGGGCTGGTTTCAGGGTTCATCCCTCATCGGCCAGGATAGCTTGAATCCAGTGGCACAGCTTGTTCTTATGGCACTTAAATCTGCCTGGTCAGGTGCCATTAAAAGGCATGTACATAAGAGAAGCCTGGACATCCCCGAAAAAGTCAGTCTTCAACCAGGCATGGTGCCTCAGAGCCATGAGCCAACCCTGCCCAGTGAGTCAAGTCCACATCATATTAGGAACTTTGCTGCATCTCTCTCGTCTGCAACAGCCTGAGAGAGTACAGCCCCGGGCTCCTCCGGGACCTGTAGAAGCACTTGCACAACCATGTCCCACAGAATGTGGAAGTAACGCCCAAAAGGCATACGGTTTTCACAGTCTGCAATGCAATGCTGGCGGAAGACAATGTGCTGAAGGGATATTTGCGAGGCTGATCTGTGTCCCTGATCATTTGGGAAGGTTTCAGATTATATCAAAGCAGCAGTCAGCAAGTGCAGCCTGGAACACGTTGATGAAATCTATGCCCATACCAGGTCAGAGGCTTTTTTTCTAATTCCTTTGCTTAATCGGCCAATCAACAGGTGTGCTGCTCATAGGGACTTGAACTTTCAGATTGCTATTTCTTTTATAACTCCTGTGTTGCGAAGCACAAACCAAGTGCACTTAGTATGTCACTGGACATGCTTCAAGAGCCTGCTGGTAAAATCTAGATCTAGTGTCAAACAGAATCAGACAGTGTCACAGCCACTACAGCTAAGGACTGGGGAGCCTTGATCCAACGCGGCCCCTGCCGGCCCTGCTGAGAAACCGAGAGCCGATAACGCCTCCCTGCCGCATGTGGGTGCTGGCTGGCCCGCCTGCGCTGACTGCTGTGACACCCTGCACCTGCCGGAACTGGTGAGTTTGCGTTCAGCGCCCGCCGCCCTCCTCTGCCACCCCAAGCCTACAGCGGCGCCCCGCATTGCCCACCTGCAGTGCGCTAACCATCGGACGCCTCTCCTCCAGCTGCACCTTCATGTTCTCAGAGCACCGCCTCACGACTAGCGGCCGCTACTGGGCCTACTCACGGCACCACTGCCCCATCCCCGCGACGGTCTCCACTCCCTGACGGAGGGCCTGCACCCCACCGCGACTTCTGGATGCTGCGCAGCCTCGCAGTGGCCCCTCTCGCCTGCTGCTGAGATTGTTTTCTTGCTGTGATCTATGTGGCTTCTGCTGGCAGGATATTCTGGCCTGAAGCCCTGTCCTGCCTACCAGCACCATTCGCCACCCCATTTCCCCTATAGACGACCTCTAGGGACCTATTTGGTAGCTGACCACCCCAACCGTGTTCCATCATCTGCCTGCTGAGCTGGCCAACAAAATAAGGGGACCAGGATAGTAGATCAATAAAGCTAACGTCAACCGCCACCCCTCCTCTCCCGCCGCCACCAGCGGGACCCAACAGCATCTTCACCCATGACTAACACCCTCTCAGGCCATTGCGGCGAATCATAGGTACATTTGCGCCTCCATGGGATAATCTGCGCTACCACATCCACCACTACATTCCCCAGAGGTACCAGCCTTTAACACAGGGGATATTTCACCTCCCTGACTAGCAGCCTCTGCCATGGGCAAATCAGACGGCAAACAACCTAAACTCACTTTTGAGGCCCGCAAATCGGCGCAAATGCAGGCGGAGGTGGAGGGCGACCAACTCGGAGCCACCGTTCCTGACCCACCCACTTCCATCGAGGAGCTGAAAGACTCCTTCTGATCATGCAATCCAATATGACATCCATAGAGTCCAAAATGGATGCGATTAATGCGCGCATCGACACTCACACACAAGAGCGAACGCCATGAAGAACGGCTCAATGAAACCGGATGAAGGTTTAGAATTCTGCTCAAGGCAAAATAACCTTCGAATCCTAGGAGTACCAGAATTTACCACCACGGGAAAAATGGAGGATTATATAGAGCGTATGCTCATTGCGGCCTTCGGCAGGGAGGCCTTCTCGCTGGTTTTCATCGTCGAGCGAGCGCACAGATCCCTTGCCCCCCGCCCTGTACCTAGCGCCCCATCTCGCTCTTTCATCACGAGGATCCTAAACTACAGGGACTGGTGTAGGAGAGTAGGGACTGCTTTCTATAGTCACCCCCACTTTTTGCTGTGATTCATTGGTTTTTCGAATTTAGTGTGGCTGTGGGCCTGCTAATCAGACCCACAGCCCAGCTGTTCTCTCTCTAAATTCATACCATGTACTTTAGGTACATACCTAATTGGGTCACCTTTGTGCCATCCAAGGCCTACCAGGGGCTGCAGCATGAATTATGCCAACCCTGGATGGATATGGATATGGATATGGATATGGATATGGAGATATATTACCTACTGGCGGTCGCCAGTAGGTATATATAGTTAGGATTTTTTCTCTATGGGATTTTTGAAAATTCTATGTCTAATAACTTTTGCGTTTGTGGACGGAATTGGCTGAAATTTTCAGGAAAATTGAACATTTTGTTTCTGAGCAGCCCCTGACAATTTGGGGGGGGTTTCATCAAGGGGGGGGCCGAGAAAAAAGGGGGGTCCCAAAACGCGTTTTTCCCATGTTAATTTCCATAGGGCGGTTGGCCTCACTTTTAGCTCGAACGGCTGAATGGATTTGCACGAAACTTGGCAAAATTGTAGGGACTGTTAGCCCGATGTGCCTTTGCTAGGTCTCAATATATGTGCTCCAGTGGATTTTGAGTAATTTAGGTTCAAAAAAAGATATATATCTGGGCGGAGCCTAACCACACATCTGATCTGATTGGCTGTCAGCACTTCATCCAAGAAGTGTTGGCAGCCATCTTGGGACCAATATACATGATAGCACCTCATTAAAAAGCATTGTAGTTAATAGAGGGTTTTAGGACTTTAGTTACATTATAAATCATTTGTTGATGGTACCATACTCGTTTTAGAAATTGTGGTGGGTTCTAAGGGGATTTTACCATGTGAAAAAACCTTCTGCTGTGATATCATGAATATTTTTTTGAAAGAAAACTAATATCTCATGATTTTCCCACAGTGGTTTGGAAGGGGATCTATAAGCTAAACTGAAAGCATATTTTCTGTAAATTCACATTATCTTTCTCAGTCATGTGAAAATGAAGTCTGACATTCTCAGTAAAACATGTACATCCAACAAGGACAGAGACTGTCAGTTGATTCTATGTCAGGACCGGAGGCTTCTGATTATGCTTCTCAATCTTTACTAGAAGCTCACAGCAGCCAATGAAAATGCTTGCTTTTCATTTCAATAAACGTTAAACTGCATATCCCATCATGCTTTACATATAACCACGCCCCTTTAGTCCATAAGAGGCCTTAGCCTGCCGCCATCTTCCTCTTTCTTTGCTGCTCACAGAGCTAAGTACAACCTTGTTTACTCCCTCTGTGTCTCTATGGCGCTTGTTAATGTTTGATTGACATTACTTGGCATTGTATACACTGTTCATTCTGTTTATACATTGTTCATACTGTTTATTAGCGGTATTCTGCTATCGTATTGCTATTTATTGTGCTGAGGTTGTTACCTCTTCAGGGGGAGTAGCTGTCCTTCGGCGGAGCACCTTTGTGCCCGTCGTCTTGGTAATCCATTCCTCAGGTGGCAGGAGCGCGCTGTATTCGCGCGAGGGTAGCGACGGTTGTTGACCGGAGGCAGACGGATGCCGGTAGTTTGTTTGTGGAGCCTGCTGGAGCCCGGTGTTGTCCCCGTAGGCTACGCGCGTTAGCGCATGCGCAGACGGCTTCCCTCATCGCCGCTGACGCTCATTCAGGCCGGGTGGCTCCCGGCCGCGACGTGCACCCAAAGCGCGCTGAATTGGGCTATTTTCTGGTAGGTTTCAGTCGCGCTTGGGCTGCACGTCGCGGCGCGAACCGCGTTTGTCAGTTTCAATTGGATTTTCATATCGGAGTGTTAGGAAGGATCCCTCTGCCTTATCGATCGCCTGGTGAGGTGGTATAAATACTAATTAGGCCGATTTGAGCGCGCACACGCTCAGTGTATTTCAGTGGCCTGGGTCTCTGGCCCGCCTTGACTACAGCTTTGCTGAGGGGGTTTAGGTAGTGAAAGTTTGTGTGCTGTGTGGGCTGACCCCCCCCCTGACCCTCCTAGTACCTGGGTTTGTCTGAACACAACCTAGACAGAATTCCCAGTGAGAATGTCGGAAGAGCAGTTTAATGAGGGGTACTATCAGGAGGAGGAATTTGAGAACAGGCAGACTGCTGCCTTGGAGGACAACCTGGTCAGTGCTTTGGACGCTTCGGTCCAGTCCTCCGTTAACCGGGCGATGGAAACGACTGTACCTCAGACAGTGCATCAGGCACTGGCCTCAGCCCTTCGTCCTATCCGACGACAACTGGAAGGTTTTGCCAAAAGACATGGCTTTAATAAACCTCAGAAGAAGAAGGATGATGCATCCACCTCGGGTCCTTCAAGGGACTCGGCCACCTGGCCTCACATGCAGGCCTTAGCTACCCTGCCGGACACGGCGGACCATTCTTACGCTGGAGCCAAGGCCACCAGTAAACGTAGGGTCCATGACACCGACACGGACACGGATACTGGCACGAACACGGATACGGACACCGACACCTCAGAGGATCGCAATCCTCCAAAGAAGGCAAAGGTGGCGCAGCCCAAGAGCCTCGCGCCGGATGATACACCGTTCACCTTTGATCCTTTGGAGATTGTACACCCTAGATCACAGGATTGGATGCCGCCTGCTGCAGTCACGGCTTACATCCATGATAATTTACGCAAGTGCTTCCCTAGGGATGTAAGAAATCGTTTACGCTCAGAGTGCCCTAGACCGGAAATCCCGAATCAGGTGGCGGAAACACCGGAGATTGATCCTAACCTTCTCACCTTTCTGAAGAAGTTCACCAAGGACCCGAAGAGAGGTCTCGATAGAGCATGGCGGGGGTGTCAGGACAAAATGTTAGACGCCATCGGCCCCTTGGCAAAGATCCTAGAGATGGCCTTTGTGGCCAAGGAGACCTCAGTCATCATAAACCCGGACGTGCTCGCTGGATGGGCCCAGAGAGCCATATGTTTTTTGGGCAACGCGAACTGCGCTGTCTCGGCAGAGAGGAGAAAATCTTTGCTGATGAAGATGGATTCGAATCTTACGGAGCTCGCTGACGCGGAGCCGGGACCCCTTGCAGAAGGCCTTCTTTTTGGTGACAAATTCGTTAGGGACGTCTCCAAATATGTCGGTACCTTTACAGCTTTGGACAAGGCCCAGTCGGGCATCAAGCGCGCCCTCAGCCAGGGTGTTTTTCACAGGGCCGGACGAGGCGGGGGTCGCTTGTCAGGCCGAGGAGGTCCTCCTGGCCCCCACAGAGGAGACTTCGGAAGGGGCAGAAATGATTTTGACTCAACTCGAGGAGGAACCTTCTACCCCTCCCGGAGGAGGTTCAACAAAAACAGATATCAGACTGGAGATGGACGAGGGAAGTTCAAGCACCAGCAGAGCTCAGGTGAGACTTTCAGATACTTCCCTTCTTCCCCTGGGGGGGCGGACTCGGCACTGCCTGGGGCGGTGGGAGGACCTTACTCAGGACGCTTGGGTCCTTCAGACTATTCAGGGCTTTCATCTGGAGTTTTACTCAAGTCCAGTTCAGACATGCGCACCCCCAATTCTCCATTTTTCCCAACTAGAGGCCAGTTTCATAGACGAAGAGATTGCGGCCTTGCTACAGAAGCGCGCGATTGCACCAAGTATTCGGTGCCCTCACGGCTTCTGCAGCAACATATTTGTGATTCAGAAGAAAGGGGGTGGAAACAGACTAGTTTTAAACCTCAGGGAGTTCAATCAATTCCTGACTTACAATCATTTCAAGATGGAAGGCATCCATCTTTTAACGGATCTACTGCAGGTGGGAGATTGGATGGTCCGGCTGGACCTGAAGGATGCTTATCTCTCTATTCCAATCTTTCCCCCACATCGCAGGTTTCTTCAATTCAAATGGAGAGACCGATGGTACGAATATTTGGTTCTGCCTTTCGGGCTCTCCTCGGCACCTTGGTGCTTCACCAAGGTGATGAAGCCGGTAGTGGCGTACCTCCGGGAACGAGGTATTC
Source organism: Lissotriton vulgaris (assembly GCF_964263255.1). NCBI lineage: Eukaryota > Metazoa > Chordata > Amphibia > Caudata > Salamandridae > Lissotriton > Lissotriton vulgaris. Next base: position 1,079,423,640 of record NC_141691.1, on the reverse strand, counting down.
GTCTTATCATATACCTCGACGACATTCTGATAGTGGACCAGTGTCGGCAGACTCTCTTACGACACCTCCAACTGACCACGACTATGTTGCAGGATCTGGGGTTTGTGATAAACACCAAGAAGTCAGTCATGGTTCCTTCACAAGTTATAGATTTTCTGGGTTTCACGGTGGATTCGGTAATGGCCCAAATGTGCCTTCCAAAGGACAAACTTCGAGATCTGAAGAAAGAGATCCGGAGACTTCTGAGCAGCCAGTCTGTCTCCTTGAGAGCGCTGGCGAGAATGGTAGGAATTCTAGCGTCTTCAGTCCAGGCGATTTTCCCGGGCCCGCTTCATTACAGGGCCCTGCAACAACTGAAGATCAGACACCTTCAGAAGGGTCTCTCGTACTCAGACAGCATTCCCCTCACGCAGGAGGTGCGGTCGGAGTTGCAATGGTGGTTGGGACACGTCGACGCTTGGAACGGCCGAGCGATCTTCGGTTCACTCCCGGAAGTCACGATAGAGTCAGACGCCAGCCGATGGGGCTGGGGCGCGCGTTGTGGAGACATCTCCACAGGAGGACGTTGGTCCCCGGAGGAGCTTTCCCTCCATATCAATTGCCTGGAGCTGCTGGCGGGGTCGTTCGCGGTGAGAACATTGTCCCCTCAGCGGACATCCTGCTGTATCCTCCTGCGTCTGGACAATATCTCGGCAGTGAGGTACATCAACAAGTTGGGAGGCACGAGGTCGTCCATGCTTGTTCAAATAGCCAAAGACTTTTGGCATTATTGCCTCCGCAACCAGATATCGGTCATTGCGGAGTATCTCCCAGGCCAGTCCAATCAGGTGGCGGACTGGAACTCGAGGTACCTCCGGGACTTCAGCGATTGGAAGTTGAGCCAGAGGATGTTCGAGTGGCTAGAGAAGATTTGGGGTCCGTTCGGGACGGACTTGTTTGCATCGAGGTTGACATTCCAGATCCCTCGATTCTTCAGTTGGAGACCGGATCCGTTAGCTCAGGCGACGGACGCCTTTCTACAGGACTGGTCGGTGGGGGTTCACTATGCATTTCCCCCCTTCTTGCTGATCCCCAGAGCGATGTCGCAGGTAATCAGAAAGAATGCGGAGGTGGTCATGGTGACGCCTTGGTGGACGTCCCAATCTTGGTTCCCCAAACTGATGCAGTGGAGCTGCGACCTCCCCAGACTCCTTCCGGAGTCGACGAGCCTGTTGCTGGGCCCTCATCAGGAGACACATCCCTTGATCTCGGAGGGCAGGCTCCGGCTGATGGCCTGGAGGCTTTCAGGCAACAGTGGCAAGTGCCAGGGATTTCGAGCAGGGCTGCAGACTTCATCAAGCAGGCCTGGGCTCCTTCCACGAGGAAACGGTACTCCTTGGCCTGGAAAGGCTGGGTGGGTTGGTGCGTGGAACGACATTTGGATCCCGTGGGGGCCGGCTTACCCCAGGTGTTGAATTTCCTGACGGATAAGGCATCGCAGGGCCTGGCCTATCGGTCCATCAACAATTTCAGGTCTGCCATCTCAGCGGGCCACGTTCAGCTGGAAGGAAGACCTATCGGTATGCACCCTGTCGTGTGTAAATTGTTGAAAGGTATTAGGGTAGAGAATCCCCCTAAACCTAAATATTCTGGTTTGTGGGATGTCAAGCGAGTCTTGGACCTCTTCGACAAATGGCCAGCTAACAAAGATCTTTCCAGAAAACAGCTTTCAGCCAAGCTGGCTATGTTGCTTTGCCTTTCGGCGTGTAGGAGATCGTCGGAAGTACGAGCACTGGATATAACAGGTAGAGTATTTACTCCGGAAGGAGTTTCTTTTCAGATTTTTAGGCGTACCAAAACATTGTCTACACATGTATCGTATAATGCATTTCAGGAGAATGAAAAGTTATGTGTCGTTCACTGTCTTAAGACTTATGAGGAATGTACTGCGGCACTTAGGCCTCAGGGCTGTTCGCAGCGGTTGATAGCCTTACAAAAGCCGTTCAGAGCTGTGGCTGCAGCCACCATTGCCAGATGGCTTCGTTTCGTGATGGAAGAAGCAGGCATTGACATCACCATGTTTGGTGCGCATTCTGTCAGGGGTGCTATGGCATCGAAATCGTTCATGTTGGGATCCAGCATTCATGATATTATGCATTGTGCAGATTGGTCGTCTGAATCGACATTCAAGACGTTTTATTATAAGCCGGTGGGGGATATTACCTCTGTTGTTTTTAGTAAGCGTTAAACGTGCATAATCAGAAGCCTCCGGTCCTGACATAGAATCACAAATTTGCTAGCATTCGCGACAAGAATTTGCAATTCTATTAAGGACACGGAGGCGAGGATTATCCCACCCGGCATTGTATATGGAGTTATAAAATGCTTGCCCACCCAGATGGTTACGGTGGTTACGGTCTCGTATCCTTTCTTTCAGGTTCGGAAAAAAAAGGGTGATTGAGTCTCGAAGTATGACAAGATGGTTCGCCTGAAGGTTCTCCTTCCCGTTGGAAGAGTTCTGGAGTTACATGTTCGGTTGGAGCTGTTCGCCGCAAGAAAGAGGAAGATGGCGGCAGGCTAAGGTCTCTTATGGACTAAAGGGGCGTGGTTATATGTAAAGCATGATGGGATATGCAGTTTAACGTTTATTGAAATGAAAAGCAAGCATTTTCATTGGCTGCTGTGAGCTTCTAGTAAAGATTGAGAAGCATAATCCTCGCCTCCGTGTCCTTAATAGAATTGCAAATTCTTGTCGCGAATGCTAGCAAATTTGTGATTCCTTTGTGTTCTACTGCAGCCTCCTAGAGTGTTCTAAAGAACAACTAGAGCGCTAACAGTCCTACTTATTACAAAGGTATGGCACACCTGAAGCCATCTTGATTGGAATAAAGTGGTAACTCTTAAAACATTTAATTTAAAAAGAAACAACATGAGGGGGTATATTTTGCCATAGAAAGTATGATTAGTGCTGCAGAATGAAAAATTAGGGCACATTTTTAGTGACTTCTCAAATCCTTTTCTATTTCATTAAAACATTCTGACATGCAGTCTCCCAAAATGGCCACCAGAGACAAAAGAGCCCAAATGTAGCCCAAATATCACCCAGAAGTAGCCCAAGTATAGCCCAATGACAGAATGTCCCAGAGTGTTCTAAAGAACAACTAGAGCGCTAACAGTCCTACTTATTACAAAGGTATGGCACACCTGAAGCCATCTTGATTGGAATAAAGTGGTAACTCTTAAAACATTTAATTTAAAAAGAAACATCATGAGGGGGTATATTTTGCCATAGAAAGTATGACTAGTGCTGCAGAATGAAAAATTAGGGCACATTTTGAGTGACTTCTCAAATCCTTTTCTATTTCATTAAAACATTCTGACATGCAGTCTCCCAAAATGGCCACCAGAGACAAAAGAGCCCAAATGTAGCCCAAATATCACCCAGATGTAGCCCAAGTAGAGCCCAATGACAGAATGTCCCAGAGTGTTCTAAAGAACAACTAGAGCGCTAACAGTCCTACTTATTACAAAGGTATAGCACACCTGGAGCCATCGTGATGGGAATAAAGTGGTAACTCTTAAAACATTTAATTTAAAAAGGAACAAAATGAGGGGGTATATTTTGCCATATGAATTATGATTAGTGCTGCATTTTGAGTGACTTCTCAAACCCTCTTCAATTTCATTAAAACATTCTGACATACAGTCTCCCAAGATGGCCACCAGAGACAAAAGAGCCTAAATGTAGCCCAAATATTACCCAGATGTACCCCAAGTATAGCCCAATGACAGAATGTCCCAGAGTGTTCTAAAGAACAACTAGAGCGCTAACAGTCTTACTTATGACAAAAGTATGGCACACCAGAAGCCATCTTGATTGGAATGAAGTGGTAAGTCTGAAAACACTCAATTTAAAAAGGAACAACATGAGGGGGTTAATTTTGCCATAGAAAGTATGATTGGTGCTTCAGAAAGAAAAATTAGGGATCATTTTGAGTGACTTCTCAAATCCTCTTCTATTTCATTAAAAAAATTCTGACATGCAGACTGAAACATGCACTTTGAATACCAGCAGCATACGTCCCTGGTGAGCAGTAACTTTACTACAGTGATCTAATGTGCAACTAGAGTGCTAACATTCAGAATTTATGGCAAATGTGTGACACATCTGAATGCCTTCTTGATGGAACCAAAGTAAACAAGCATTGAAAATGCAATAGATCTCGCCCTCGTTTAAGTTAAAGCCATTCTGTTTGTAATGAGGTGGCTTTTTAGCTTTGCTTTTATTAGTGTTTTTTCAACTTTCATGTAAATAACATGCATCTGTATGCATATAAGTATATGTATGCATGCATTTATGTTTGTATTTATATAGATATACAGATATATATGTTTATATATGTATGTATATATATATATTCACTGAAAAAACCATAGGTTATAGGCCATATATAGTTAGGAATTAGCATTTACAAAACCTTGAAAATTCACTGAAAAAACCATAGGTTATAGACCATATATAGTTAGGAATTAGCATTTACAAAACCTTGAAAATTCACTGAAAAAACCATAGGTTATAGACCATATATAGTTAGGAATTCGCATTTACAAAACCTTATTTTACTCACACAAAACCATTGAACTTCCATATATAGTTAGTTGCACTAACTATATATCGCGCACCCGCAATCCACTGCTGATGATGTCACATATTACATCATTCATGACATGGTCAGTGACATCACTGATGACATCACTGATGACATCTCAAATGACATCACTGATGACATCACTGATGACAACATCCAGTGACTGTATGTTTCTGTAAAGTTAAAATATGTCTTACATATTGAAGAATGAGTGGATGTATAAGTGTCTGGATGAAGGATTTAGTAGGTGCATGACTGACTGTATGAGTGAGTGATTAAATGTGTCTCACTGAGTGCATGGGTTAGTGACTAAACTGTCTTAATTTGTGCATCATTATGTCTGTTGTTCTGTAAACTGTTGCATGTGTTGATAAGTAGCTATATGAGTAACTATATGGGTTATTGATTGGTTGCCCAAGTATTTGTATGGGAGACTGAGTGTGTGTGTGGGTGGCTGGGAGGTGTATGACTGTGCATAGATGTGTGAGCAGTTGATTCACTAGATGTATGGTTTCAAAAGTGCATGTGGAAACAGCTGTATGGGCGGTTGACTGTGTGCATGAGTGTATTGGTGAGTGAATGGATATCTCAGTGCTACATGTCAAAGTAAGTACATATGCAAAACACAGTACATGTGAGAGTTGACATATATAAATAACTGTGCATAAGAGCCAGTGAATGTGTGAGTGGCTGTATGGATCATTGTGAACTTGTATCAGGGATTGTATAAGAGAGTAAATATGTGTTAGTATATGTTTGAATAAGTAAAGTTTGTATAACTGTATAGTTGAGGAAATGGAGGTGTGATTGATTCTTTGCATGACTGACTAGGTGTGTGAGTAACTCCATGGATGAGTGACAGTCTGTGAGTGTCTGTTTACACTGATTGTATCTAAGGTTATATTAGAGTCTGAAGAGGTTCATCGTATTATTACATGAATGATATCATCAGTGATGTGATCAGTAATGTCAAATGAGATGTCATCCGTGATGTCATCAGTGATGTCATTTGAGATGTCATCAGTGATGTCATTTGAGATGTCATCAGTGATGTCATCAGTGATGTCACTGACCATGTCATGAATGATGTAATATGTGACATCATCAGCAGTGGATTGCGGGTGCGCGATATATAGTTAGTGCAACTAACTATATATGGAATTTCAATGGTTTTGTGTGAGTAAAATAAGGTTTTGTAAATGCGAATTCCTAACTATATATGGTCTATAACCTATGGTTTTTTCAGTGAATATATATATATATATATATATATATATATATATATATATATATGTATATATATTACCTACTGGCGGTCGCCAGTAGGTAGTTATAGTTAGGATAATTTTCAATGTTAAATCTCAACATTCTATTTTGAATAACTTTGGCGCCGGTTGACGAATCTGCCTGAAATTTTCAGGAAAATGGTCTCATGGCGGTCCGGTCCTTCCCTGAAAGTTTGGGGGGGATTCGTCAAGCGGGGGCCGAGATAAAAGGGGGGTCCCAAAACGCGTTTTCCCCATGTTAATTTCCATAGGGCGGTCGATTTCACTTTTAGCCCGAACGGCTGAATGGATTTCCACCAAACTTGGCAAAATTGTAGGGACTGGTAGCCCGATGTGCCTTTGCTATGTCTCAAGATATGTGCTCCAGTGGATTTTGAGTAATTTAGGTTCAAAAAAATATATATATCTATAGGCGCTCTCCCGTGCGCGCACCCGAGTGCGCTCCAGGCGCGGCACGCGACTTGCGCGCAGGAAGCTGATTGGCTCTCAGTTGTCTGTAAACATTCTAAACAGTCCGGAGCGGCCGCCATCTTGTGTCTCGGTAAAATCGAGACACAAGGGGTTTGAAAAAAAAAGGGGCAAATGACCATAAGGGGGAAGAGTAGACCCCCTCTGACCCCCTAGGTTTGATGTAGGGACTAAAATAGGGTCCTGCAGGGCATTAAAATTTTTTTTTCGTTTTGCGCGGGGGAAGCGCATGGTACGCGCACCGGCGAAGCACGGGGAAAATCCAGGATTATATTTATGAAGGCCTTGCGCTGTTAGTTTTGCGCTTCCTGTGCGTCAATTTTTGTGACGCACCAGCGGTGTAAAAAAATGCGCATTGTTATGCAATATTTAAAAAGTGACGCATCTATCTAGATGCGTCACTTTTTAAATATAGTGCAACGAGGTACATTTTATTACACTGCTGGTGTTATGCGTCACTTTTCTGTGCGCACTCCTTATGACATTCCAGATGTGTCATATTTAATGTATGACGAATCATGTTGCAGATACAATATGGCGCAGAGTTTTAAAAAGTGACCCATGTACCTAGATGCGTCACTTTTTAAAAATAGCGTCAGGTATAATGCATGCAGAGGGGGTGTTCTCCCGCAAAAAGCTTTGTAATAGCGACGCAGTGAAATCTTTCAGATTTCACTGCGTCAGTTTTAGGATGCTGTTGCGTCAAAATCTTGTGCCTGCTTTACAGCAGGTGTTAGACTGAGGCAAGACCTTTCATATGCTGCTTTCCCCATTTGAAAGGACACATTACTGGAGTTGCGTCACTTTTGTGACGCACTCCAGCAATGCGTTACTTGGAATGTCATAAGGAGTGCGCACAGAAAAGTGACGCATTGCACCAGTAGTGTAAAAAAATGTGCCGCGTTGCGTTATATTTAAAAAGTGAGGTATCTAGGTAGATGGGTCACTTTTTAAAATCAAGCGCCACATTATATCTGCGTGAGGTATAATGCATGCAGAGGGGGTGTTCTCCCACTAAAAGCTTTGTAATAGCGACGCAGTGAAATGTTTGAGATTTCACTGCGTCACTTTTAGGATGCTGTTGCATCCTTTAAATATAGTGCAACGAGGCACATTTTATTACACTGCTGGTGTGATGCGTCACTTTTCTGTCCACAGTCCTTATGACATTCCAGATGTGTCATATTTAATGTATGACGAATCATGTTGCAAGGAGCTACAGATACGTCAGTATTTCTGACATATGTGTAAACATAAAAGTGATGCGAGGCCGGCGCAAAATTTTGACGCAATAGCATCCTAAAAGTGACGCAGGGAAATCTCATAGATTTCAGTACGTTGTTATTACCAAGCTTTTTGCGCGGGATTGCCCCTCTGCATACAATATACCTGATGCAGATACAATATGGCGCAGAGTTTTAAAAAGTGACCCATGTACCTAGATGCGTCACTTTTTAAAAAATAGTGTCAGGTATAATGCATGCAGAGGGGGTGTTCCTTGCAAAAAGCTTGGTAATAATGACGCAGTGCGTCACTTTTAGGATGCAGTTGCGCCAAAATCTTGCGCCTGCTTCACAGCAAACCTTTCACATGGTGCTTTTTCCATGTGAAAGGACACATTACTGGAGTTGCGTCACTTTTGTGACGCACTCCTGCAATGCGTTACTTTTGTGTTTACAGATATGTCAGAAATACTCCAGTTTATTCACTGTGTCATAACTTTCTTTTCTAACACTCACCTTCTTTCATTCCTCCTACTTCACTTCCTTTCACCTCTCATACCTTTCTGTTCTTTCTTACTCATTCTCCTTTCAATTATCAATGCACTATATTTCACTTACTCTTCATTTTTTAAGATTATAGCTCTTTGATGAGAATTGGAGGTAGTTCTGAAAAGAACTTTTGGTTTTCTTCTTTTAACTGAAGAGGAACAAAAACAGGGAATAGAAACTGCTCAACAGGAGCAAAAAGAAAAGAAAAAAATTAGGGGTGGGAAGGGCAGTGATGGTTCTCCAATGCCCGAACCATGAGCAGGACACTTTGCTCCCCATAGGTGAGGAGTTGATTGCAGTATCTGCATTTGACGACCCCATGGTTGAATGCAGGTTGAATGTTTGCTACCTGCCCCTGAGATTGTTCTCTTCCAGAAGAAGTTGCTCCTCCTGTTGATGTAGAGGCCCCATCTCTGGGAACCTCCTGTGCCAGAGCCCTGACACTTTCCCGGGCAAAATTCTGGGGGTGCCTCCTCTCCACATGTCGGATCATCGTAAAGTTCCCAAAAGAGTATTTTTTTTGGGGGTTACCCCGTGACAGGACCTGTTTGCAGATCCTGCACTCTACTTTTGGTGCATTCACCTTCTTCTGGCCTTCTGGAAACTTAAAAAATTTCCAAATGAAATGTTCCTTCACCTTTGGGGTAGGAGGCTCTTCATCAATGAAGTCATCTTCACTGCTGGATGGTCTGGCAGCCATGATGAATCCAGGAATATGGAGCAGCAAAAAAGGCAGGTCTTTCAGTCACAAAAGTGAAAGAAGAAGTGAAGGAAATGGGTGGGGATTTCATTCATTGTAAAAAAAAACTGTTAGCAACCAATGAAAAGTGTTATTTGAGGGTCACATGACCCGATGCGTTTACGCTGCGCGCTCCGGAGCACTTCCGGGTGCGTTTACGCAGCGCGATCGTAGGCGCTTCCGGGGCGCAAACGTGGCGCGATCGTAGGCGCTTTTCCGTGCGTTTATGCGCCGCGCACGTATGCGCTTCCGAGGGCACTTACGTTGCGCGCCGAAGTGACGTCATCAATCTTTTATAGAAATGCATAATCATTTTCCATATTAAAAAAAACTAATTTTATTTGTATGGTACGAAATGTTTTGCATTATTATTAACTTTTCATTCATATTTTTTTTTCACGAACGACAGTTGCGCTCTGGGTGCGCTTTCAGATGAGCTCTCGGAGAAGCTTACAGGAGAGCTTAGCTGAAAGCTTCCCGGAGCGCGCACCCAGAGCGCAAAAGAAAAAAATTATAAGAAAAAATGAATACTTAAAAAAAAACAGCAAATTGTAAAAAAAAAAAAGGTTAGAAACTCGATATACAAAGGAATTAGCATTTAAAAAACCTATGAAATTCACTGAAAAAACCATAGGTTTCACACCAGTTATAGTTAGGAATTAGCATTTAAAAAACCTATGAAATTCACTGAAAAAACCATAGGTTTCACACCAGTTATAGTTAGGAATTAGCATTTAAAAAACCTATTAAATTCACTGAAAAAACCATAGGTTTCACACCAGTTATAGTTAGCTGGAAATTTTACTGATATAAAACCATTGAAATTCCCACGTTATAGTTAGTCGGACTCACTATAACTTGCGCGTGCAATGCACTGCTGATGACATCACATATTACATCACTCATGACATGGTCAGTGACATCACTCATGACATCACTGATGACACCATCCTTGTGACACAGTGACAGACCTCCTTTCAGTGTAATGTAACCCATGAAACACATATTCAAAAATAGAAACTAATATTTTCAAAAAAGTGGATATACCCATACCAGTTACAACAACCAATTCAGTAATATCACCATCTAATACACATCCACTCATGTGTATGTATATGGGTTATTAGATATTTTTATTAGTATCAGTATGAGTGTCTATATGGTTTGGTGGGGGTATTACTTAGCACATAGATGCATGAGTGACTGACTCTTTGTTTGTATGTGTTTTGAAGACAACATATGTACAGGACTGTATGGGTGGATGAGTGTCTATATGTGTTTGTTAGTGAGTGAATGACTGTCTCACTAGTGTCTTTATCAGTAACTACATATGTTTTAATCTAGTATATATGAATATTGATGTATATAAGTGAGTATATGTGAGAGTAAGAGATTGTAAGAGTTCCTGTTTAAATAAGTATGTGTTTCTATAAGTGATTGTTTAAGAGAATAAATATGTGTAATTTTAAATAGAAGTAAGGTGGAAGTGTGTGTATAACTCTATATTCAAATAAATGGATGTCCAATAGTTTATTTGCACGTGTGAATATGTGTGTGAGTAACTTTTGGATGAATGTCGGTGTGTAACAGGATGTATAGGTGTATCACTTCATATGATGAGTGAGTATATGTATGAGTGACTATATAGAACTATTGGTGAATGAGTGGATGTGTATATAGATAGTGGAATTACTGAATTGCTTGTTGTAACTGATATAGGTATCTCCATTTTTTAAAAAATTTCAGTTTCTATTTTTGAATATGTGTCTCAAGGGTTACATTATAGTGAAAGGAGGTCTGTCACTATGTCACAAGGATGGTGTCATGAGTGATGTCACTGACCATGTCATGAGTGATGTAATATGTGATGTCATCAGCAGTGCATTGCACGCGCAAGTTATAGTGAGTCCGACTAACTATAACGTGGGAATTTCAATGGTTTTATATCAGTAAAATTTCCAGCTAACTATAACTGGTGTGAAACCTATGGTTTTTTCAGTGAATTTAATAGGTTTTTTAAATGCTAATTCCTAACTATAACTGGTGTGAAACCTATGGTTTTTTCAGTGAATATATATATATATATATATATAAGTCACTCCTATGGCAGGCTTTAACAATCCTGGAGGCTTTATGTGAGATGGTGCTCTAGCATGAGCTGAACCCGTCTGCAGCTTTCAGAAGCATGTCATAGCTGTTCTATGATATTGTTCTATGATATAGCCATACCATATACTCTTAAGTGCATTATAATCCTCGCGGTTAATGCTAACTTTGGTTTGGCTTTATCAAAATATGTTGTGTAAGGTGTCAAACACTTTGGAATACTACCCTCCCCCCCCCCGCCAGTTCTGGCGGCGGGGTAGCATTCCACCTTCTAGAGGGAGAAGACATGTAGTTACTGCTTTACCAGGTTAAAGTTATACAGAGCCTCAGCATCACAAAATGGATGCTGCTGCCACAGACATGAGTCTGACCTCCTGGTGCTGGACGAAACTCCAGCAGGGGAGGCCTGGCCAATAGGTTTCCTGCCTTGGGAGGTGCTAGCACCTCTCCAGACAGGCTTTTAGTGTATTGGGGCAGGGAGGGCTGCAAAAAGAGACACTGCCTGGGGCACACAAGTTGCTCCACGCATAGCCCGGTTAAAACCAGTTGCTGGGGCACTCCAGCCCCAGCTCTGGCGCGAAACTAGACAAAGGGAAAGGGTTTAACCACCCCCTTCCCAGGTTCCACCCATAGGAGGGACGTAGCAGGTAATCCAGCCCCTTAGTTTAGTATAAAGTTAGGAGCTGCGTCTAGAGACTTTAGATTTATCCTGGAAAGAAACTCTGAAACGAAACTCTTGGACCTTCGACGTTCCATATCGACTGGAAGACATCTCCCTTGTGGTCAAGGAGTGACCACCCTGTGCAAACAGGCACCAACAGTAACTTGCCGGTTTGCTTTGTCTTCGCTCCCGCTGGAACCTGAAGACTTAGCGACGCAGGAACTGGACTTCCGGAATTCTCTGACTCCGACCCACATCCACAGCAAAGCTGAGACCCGTGGCGGACACGAGAGACGTGGGACCGGACATCCTGGACTACCTGCTTTTTGCTACCTGTGCAGCTCCTGAGGTACCCTTGAAGTTGTGCATTGGGGTTTGAGAAGCCCCAGACCCGAGCAGCATTTGCACTGAAGCTCAGCCCTCCACACTCCACGAGTGCCACGTGGAGCCTGCGCCTGCATTTCAGCTCAACGCGTCTTCGGGGTTGCTAGCCCGTTGGCTAGTAGGCCCTCTGAAGACATCCTTGTGAAACTACACCACTTGCCTGGTACCACTTGCCTTGTTGCTCCGGGCTTGCTCCAGCTTCTCTGCGAAGGAGAAGCTCGCCAGACCATGCTGGTCTGAACTAAAGCCAATCTTCCCGTCCAGCGTGGATTGCATTTGCCAAGGTTTGTTGGGTCCAATCTGGATACCAACACCGCCAACAGCTAGATCCGTCGTGGGACAGCTCGACTCCAGCTCCTGGTCGTCGTCGACACCTCCTGGTCCTCGTGGCTGCAGAGACAAGCTTCACCTCTTCTCCTGATTGCATTTCGACATCGCCTGGTTCCTTCCTGGTCACTGGCTAGTGACCCAGACTCTGTCCCCTCTGCTTTCAGGTTCTTCTCGACTCTGATCCATCCTTGGATCCAGCCGGACACTTTTCTCCTGGTCGCCTGCAGCACTTTCTTGCAGCTCTCCATAGGAAACAGCGACGAAACCCGGCACGAAAGCACCTATGCACCCGGCTTCCCTGGGTGAGGTAACTCGAGTACTCCGGTGCTCCTGTGGGTATCAGCTATCCAAGTGTCCTAGTTTAACAGGGTTTTCCCATAGTCCATCCGGAAGTGTCCAAAATCTACTACTTTGTAACTTTTACGTTCCCATTGACACTCTATGGTAACTCGCGAGTGTTTAGACACTGCACATACTTCCCGTGGGCCTCCTACTTCGAATCCTTTGGTTTTTCAGTGTAGCCCCAGCGATTTCCTAGGCCCTAGGCCTGCTCACCTTTCCTGAAGGGGTTCTTATACCACTTCTTTAGTATATGGTTCGTGAGGCCCCTAGGGCAGAATTGTTACTGTGCAACTCATAGTATGCTTATTGAGTAACTTGTGCTATATCTCGAACTCTGACCTCATAAAGAGTGCAGAGGGGTTGTGTTAGTAATAAATACATATATATTTGATATATACCTCGTGTGGTGTCCTTTCATTTGGTATTCAAGGGATTATATATGGTAAAACAGCTGGCTTCACATGCTCTCTGAAGTTTTAGCCTAAGACTGCTTTGTCCATGCTACCACTAGGATAGCTGATCTATAAGGTTGACTTTACAACCATCACCATAAGGGTTGTTTGGACTGGTGCAAGGTGCCCACTAGAATAGTGGACATCATATACCAGGCCAACTTCTCACAACCGGGACGATGCACTACGGCTCGCAAGGGAACAGGGCAAGGTGCACTTTGACGGGGTGGAGGTGTCATTATACCCGGACTTCACCATGGCCGTTCAGGAGGCGTGCAGAAAATATCTCCTGATGAAGAAGAAACTCCAGCAATTGAATATTGCCTATACCATGCTCCTTCAAGCGCGCCTTAAAGTCACCTATCAGGGGAACCAACATATCTTCACAAATCCCCAACGTGTTCAGTACATCATAAAAAATCTGCCCAAGACAAATTTGTAGGAAGGTAGATACCTGACTATGGTTACCCCAGATTTTTTGCCTAGTGTTTAGCTAGTTTTCGACTTAGTTGGCCTGGGGTCCTGCTAATCAGGGCCCCAGGCTATCTGCTCTCACAGTAAAATGGACTCCATGTACTTTAGGTACATACCCAATTGGATGTTGGGTCACCGTGTGAGCCCCTGTATAGTGTACCATAGGTACCCAGGGCATAGGTGCATCCAAGCCCTACCAGGGGCTGCAGCATGAATTATGCCAACCCTGGCTGGCCATCGAAACTGACAACTGGCTGATCACTCAGCTGGGGCAAGGACGTGTAATCACCCCTTGCTTAGGTATAGTATTCCTATACCTACCATTATATATAGACACATATATTGTCAGGGTTTAGCCGATTTGCGCCTGCCTGACTGTTAAGGAGAACTACAATTCCCATGAGCCTTCGTGACGCTACTCTGATTTAGTGTGGGAGGTGCGAGAACATTGTACGTTATTTTGGTTGGTTTGCAGCGAGAGCTGTTTGCACTCGAGTCGATGGATGACGTTCCTGTGTTCTTCCATCAGGCCACACGGATACGTGGCATTCTGCTTAGTTAAGGTACTGTGCGTTTATTGCGCCCGTGCAGCGGGCAGAGTTTCCCGAGCTTCAGCAGGATTCTAGTGGGGTTCATTTCTGAGATGAGCCATCTGCCTGAAAGGCTCTCTTGTTTGTTCTAAGAAAGGTTGAGTCTGTGGCGAACCTTCTGAAGAGTGCTTCACGGTACCGTGAGTGAACAGAATGCAGTGGGCGCTCCTACGCATTACCGTTTCGAAGCGGGAATAATATTCAGGTCGCACCCGGATTATAAGTGTCAAAGCGGAAGGCTGTAGTGACCTTAACTACGCTTTACCGTATTTGGAGGATAAACATTGGACTTGGTGAATTCTAATCAAAGCAGAAGATAGTGGTATTAAGCACTGCGTCTTACCGTGTTTGGGCATTCATACAGAGGGATTTTTTTGCATGTTATTTACTGGATGAAGGAATCCAGGGAAAACCAATGACTAAATCGTAATTCAAGGAAGGGATCTCCTGAAGTGTGGTTACATTTAGTTGTTTGCTCTATAGTAAAGAATCATGTCAAGGAGCGATTGGCATCAATGGCTATAGAGTGTTTCCAGATATTGGGTGACTAAATATATCTAGAGGGTACGTTATAGGACACATGCAAGCAACTTACATATCCATCTACATACACATATTATTGGAATATAACTGAAGTGTATCTTGTGTTGATTAGGAAAGGAAGACACTTTGTGATGTTTGCGCATTTCTGCTGAAGCCGGAGACATTAAGAGCATGTTCTGGTGATTTACTAAACATTAGCGAGAATGAAATGAGAGTAGAAAGTATTGTGTCTGTTATAACCCGTTGTGTTATTTCTCTTACAGCTTCCCTTCGCCGCTGTCCCCTTCCTTTCCTTCCCTCGCCCGATCACTCGAACACCCTGTATATTTATATATGTCAGTGTGTTGGTGAGGTCCGGAGGTGGAACATATTTGCTACAATTGGATCCTGCGGAGTGCTTCTTGACATATATACCTATAAGTCACTCCTATGGCAGGCCTTAACAATCCTGAAGGCAGAGTGCTTGGTTTTATGTGAGATGAGGCTCTAGCATGAGCTGAGCCTGTCTGAAGCTTTCGGAACCATGTCCTTATAGCTGTTCTATAATATAGCCATATCATATACTCTTAAGTGCATTATGAACCTCGCGGTTAAATGCTAACTTTGGTTTGGCTTTATCAAAACATGTTGTGTAAGGTGTCATATGCTTTGGAATACTACCCCCTCGCCAGTTCTGGCGACGGGGGTAGCATTCCACTATTATAGGGGGAGAAGACATGTTGTTCCTACTAATCCCGGTTGAAGTTAACCAGAGCCTCAGCATCACAAAAATGGATGCTGTGCCACAGACACAAGTCTGACCTCCTGCTGCTGGGAGTCCTTCCAGCGAGGGAGGCTTGGACAATAGGTTTCATGCCTTGGGAGGTGCTAGTACCACCCCAGACAGGCTATAGTGTATTGAGGCAGGGAGGGCTGAATGAAATGAGACACTACCATGGGGCTCACAAGGTGTCCCATGCATAGTCCAGTTCAAACCGTTGCTGGGGCACTCCAGGCCCAGCTCTGGCGCAAAACTGGACAAAGGGAAAAGGATGTAACCACCCCCTTCCTGGGTCACACCCATAGGAGGGACCTAGCAGGTAATCCAGCCCCTAAATTTGGTATATAGGTAGGAGCTGAGTCCGAGACTTTAGATTTATCCTGACTGAAACTCTGAAACAAAACTCTGGACCTTCGACGATCTACTTTGCAAGAAGATGACTGAAGAATCTCCCTTGTGGTCAAGGAGTGACCACCCTGTGCAAGAAGGCACCATCAAGCGATCAACGGTTTGCTCTGTCGACGCTCCCGCCGGAGCCCGAGCACAGAGCCTGACAAGACCTGGACTTCCAGACTTCCAACAGCCCGATCCACAGTCACAGCAGAGCTGAGACCCGTGGAGGCGACGAGAGACGTGGGACCGGCCATCTTGGAAAGCCAGCGAATTGCTTTCCGTGCAACTTCTGAGGCACCCTCGAAGTTGTGCATTGGGGATTGAGAAGCCCTAGCCCCGAGCACCAACTGCACCGAAGATCAGCCCTCCACACTCCACAAGTTCTGCGTGGGGCCCTTCTGCATTTTCCTGCTCGACGCGTCTGTCCGGTCACTTGCCCGTTGGCTAGTGGCCTCTGTGACAACGAACCTTTGAATTTAAAATGCTGGTCTGGTTGCTCGAGACTGGCCCCTGCTTCCCTGAAAAGGAGAAGCTCATCAGACCGTGCTGGTCTGATCAAGAAGCCATCTTCGATTCCTGCGTGGGTTGCCTTTGCCAAGGCTTGTTGACTCCAATCCGGAAGCCGACACCGCCGACAGCGAGAGCCTTCGTGGGACAGTCCGTATCCAGCTCCTGGTCATCGTCGACACCTCCTGGTCCACGTGGCTGCAGAGACAAGCTTCACGACATCGCCTGGTTCCTTCCTGGTTCCTTCCTGGTCACTGGCTAGTGACCCAGAATCTGTCCCCTCTGCTTTCAGGTACTCTTCATCCTCGATCCACCCGGACACTTCTCTCCTGGTCGCCTGCAGCATCTTTCTCCAAGGCTCCATAGGAATCAGCGACGAAACCCGACACTTTGACACCTATGCACCCGCTTTCTGTGGGTGAGGTAACGTGAGTATTTCGGTACTCATGTGGGTATTGACTATCCTAGTGTCCTAGTTTCAAGTAGCTTATCCCTAGACCATCTGGAAGTGTCCTAAAAGAACTATTTTCCAATTCTTTCGTTCCCATTCCAATTCTATGGTAACTTGCGTGCGTGTAAAGACACTGCACGCGCATCCCGTGGGCCTCCTGCTCCCAATCCTTTGGTAGTACAGTGTAGCCCCAGCGATTCTCCAGGCCCTAGGCTTTTCCTTTGTTCGTGACGTGGTTCTTATACCACTATTTTAGTATATGGTTCAAAGTGCCCCTCGGGCATTACTGTATTTTATGCAACTTATTGTATTTTAATTAAGTATCTTGTTATGTGCTGGTGCCTATGACCACATAAAGAGTTCATAGGATTGTGTTAGAAATAAATACATATATATTTTGTTATACAACCTGTGTGGTGTCCTTTCACTTGGTATTAAAGGGGTTACATATGGTAAAACAGCTGGCTTCACATGCCCTCTTGAGGTTAGCCTAAGACTGCTTTGTCCATGCTACCACTAGGATAGCTGGTCTATAAGGTTGACTTTACAACCATCACCATAAGGGTTGTTTGGACTGGTGCAAGGTGCTCACTAGAATAGTGAACATCATATACCAGGCCAACTTTTCACAGTTTGCTTTTAAGAAGGCTTCAGGAAAAACCCTGGGCTCCGATGGGCTGCCGGCAGAAATTTACACTGCCCTTGCCAATGCTTTGGCCCCTAGACTGGAGTCCCTGTATGCTGAATCGCTGCGCCTGGGATCTCTGCATGAGTCGGCTAGAGACACGCTGGTGATTTCACTCCCCAAATCTAAAGCCCTGAGCATGTCTACGTCAGCATTATGCCCCTTATGTTAAGGATTATGTTACTTATCCTGTAAGTACCTGTTCTTGGCATGTAGAGCTGTAGATTCACATGCTTTGCATACTCCTGCCATCTAGTGTTGGGTCTGGATGTTTGCGACTTGTTTTTATTTGAAGAAGTATTTTCCAGTCACAAAGTAAGGTGACTCATCCTTTCGATGATATTGCGCATGGGCATCAACTCCACTGTTAGATTGTTTTCCTGCAAAAGGGTGAGAATGGAGTAAGTATGTGTAGTATAGGGATGTCTATGCGTATGTAACATAAGTAATAAGAACTACAACCACCACAGGTATCCTGGGAGAAGAGAGGGTGCATGTGAATCTACAGCTCTATATGCCAAGAACAGATGCTTACAGGTTAAGTCACAAACTGTTTGAGGCATGTGTGCTATAGATACACAGGCTTTGCATAGACTGTATAACAGTATCCTCCCGAAGCGGCTGCTAACCAGTGGGTGTTGCAGTTGTTTAAAAAAGTGTTTATAGCACTGCTCGTCTTACATTAGCGTGTTGACATACGAATACATCCACACAATAATGTTTGGTAAATGTGTGTGGAGTAGAACATGTAGCTGAATTATATATGTAATCTATGGGAATGTTACCTAAAGAGGTCAGAGATGCTCCTATTTTGCGAGTAGAATGTGCTCTGGGAGAAATAGCTAAAGTTCTTTTTTTTTTTTCAAAACCAAGTTTATTGAGCATAGAAGTATCAAGAATGTGGTATCTCCACACACCAAGATCACCACAACAGTATCAATGTAACGATGACATAGACAGTAAAGGATGAAGCAAAAGCCAAATAAGCTCAGTTTTAGAAATGCCCCAGCAGCCTACTCTAGCCCCCAACTACACCCCCCCCGTACCCAACACTCCCCCCCACCACACGTGTACAAAAGAGCAGCAAAAAAAGGAAATGCACAAAGAATAAGCAGGTAGAACGCAACCAGGGCTTTGCCGCATCAGGCCAGAAATGTCACTGTGATCAAATGTCCTCCTCCTGCTCCGCCGGGGGGTCCAAGGACAGGCCACGGTAGTCGGCCCACCGCTTCCAAATCTTGAAATGTTTGCGCGGGCAGCCCCGCGCCTCGAAGACCGGCTTTTCCAGGCCCATGAAATAATCTAGCCCAGCCTTCCATGCAGACAGGGGGGGGGCCCTCACAGATTTCCATGCCCGAGCCAGGTCGCGTTTGGCCACAACCAGCCCCAAGAGCAACAGGTGACGCCTATATATGTTGCCCCCTACCCCTTCCATAATATGCAGCAGGCCCAGCCGGTGGGTACGAGGAAGATCCCAGCCCAGGACCTCAGCCAGGCAACTCCACACGCCCCTCCAGAATCCAGTCAGGCGACCACACGACCACACCGTATGTATCAGGGAGCCAGGCACTTCCCCACAGCGCAGGCATTCCGGTGACGCAATCATGCCAGCCTTCCACAGACGCTCACGCGTATAATAAGCACGGTGCAAGTATTTGAATTGGATCAGGCGGAGCCGAACCGCCACGGCGGTGCCGCGCGGGGATTCCAGCGCCTCCCTCCAATCGTCTTCATCAAGGGCACCCACGTCCACCTCCCACGCCTCCCGAAGGGAACGGAGAGTGGAGGAGCAGTGGATAACAAGTGTCTGATAAATCCTAGAGACTTTCTTGTCTCCCAAGTCTCCCATAAACACTTTTGCCTCAATTGGGCTGAACTCTGGCAGGGAGTCGAGGCCGGCAATGCTCGGGGCGAGGGCATGCCGCAGCTGGAGGTAGCGGAAGAACTGGGACTGAGGCATCTGGAACTCCGCACGGAGTTCCTCGAAGGACTTGAGGGTGGCACCGGACATGACCTGGCCCAATTGTGTAACTCCAATAGCCTCCCAGCCCTCAAACCCAGCCAAGGCCGCCAGTTCCGGAAGCAGGCCATTGTGCCACAGTGGCGTTTCAGCTGTTAATTTGCCCCACCAACTCATGCGGCGCAGGGATTGCCGCCACACCGTAAAGACCACTTTAGTGACCGACGGCAATCCACGGCGTATGCAAGCTGAATAAAGAATAGTGTGAAGCGTGCGATCTCCCATGAGCAGTCGTTCCAGGGCATATGCCGGGTCCCCTCTGTCTCCATACCACCATTCATTGAGGACAAGTAGGTGAGACGCTTGGTAATAGGAGAGGAGGTCCGAGGTGGCCAAGCCACCACAGTACGTGGACAGAAAGCACGTCCTCAAGGCCACTCTGGCTGCACCACCATCCCACAGGAAGCGGCCCAGCACCGAGTTAACCTGGCGGAACCACTCCATGCCAATGGGGTGTGGGAAGTTTTGGAGTTGGTAGAGCAACCGCGGCAGCGCCACCATCTTAAAGATGGCCGACCTCCCAAAGATTGTGAGCGGCATTCTGGACCAAGTTTTAACATCTGACTGGACCCGTTCCCACACCGGCAAGACACCACGTGCCCAGGCCACGGCCCGCGAGTCCGAGAGGAAGACGCCTAGATATTTTAGGCCATCTGTCGCCACACGCAATTCGGCAGCCCAAGGGTCAGCAACTACTCCGCCACCCAAAACCCACAGGGTCGATTTGTTCAGATTAAGGTGGAGCCCCGAGACCTCGCCAAACCCCCGCATGATCTCCAAAACCCGGGGACCCGAGCGCCGTAGATCAGTGAGGAATAGAAGAACATCATCTGCATACAGTGCAATCCTATCCGCCAGGTCATTGTTCCAGACAAAGCCACGTAGTCGGGCGTCCGTTCGTATCCGTGACGCCAGGGGCTCCATGGCGAGGGCAAATAGGTAGGGGGATAGCGGGCAACCCTGTCGAGTACCACGACCGATGCGGAAGCGTCCAGAGACAGCGCCGGCCACGCGGACCGAAGCCGTAACATTAGTGTAGAGGAGACGAATATACGACAGGAAGACAGGCCCTAGATTAAGGCGGGCTAACAAGGTGAACAAATACGCCCAACTGACCGAATCGAAGGCTCGGTCCATGTCCGCAAGAAGGAGTGCCGCCTGTTCATCTCTAGTGCCCATGGCGTCAACCGCCGCCTGCGCCCGTCGGATATTATGCCGGGTGGCCCTGTGCGGCATGAATCCGGCCTGGTCAGGGTGGACCAGGTCAGCAATGTGAGGCAAAAGGCGGTTCGCCAGGGCCTTCGCCAAGATCTTGGCCTCGATGTTGAGGAGGGAGATCGGCCTGTAAGAGTCGTGTCGGTCCGGCACCCTGCCCGGCTTCAAGAATACCACTATCTCGGCATGACGCCAGTCTGATGGCAACTCGCCCCGAGCCCGTGCCGCCTCCAGGGCGCTGCGAAAGTGGGGTCCCAGCTGGACGTGGAACTTTTTGTAAAATTCACTAGGATAACCGCTCGGGCCGGGCGCCTTGTCAGTGTTCAATTGGCCCAGGGCCTCCCCGAGTTCCTCAGATGTAAGCGGGGCCTCCAAGGCGGTTCTGGTCTCGTCGGGGACTGCCTGCGGGAGCAGGTCATCCAGGTATGAGGCAATCTCGTCCACCATCAAAGGATCACGAGGAGCGTATTGCGCCTCGTAATAACGGGCAAAGCTAGCCGCCAGCAAATCTGGGTCGGTCATGACCGAGCCATCGTCCGCCGTGAGACCAGGCAGCACTAGGGGCTGGAAAGTCGCCTGGCACAGCCTATGCAACATGGTGCAGGACTTGTCGCCCCACTGGTACACCCTGCTGCGCGTGGCGAGCCACGCCAGTCGGGCCTCCTCGTACAGGACTGAGGCATACATCTGTTGGGCCTGCAGGAGCTGTCTCACGACGCCCTCATCCCCCCCGAGCCGACCACGCTGCTCCAGCTCCTCAACGCGGGCCGCGGCAGTCACAATGGCCTCTCGATGTTTTCGCCGAGCCGCCACACACCAAGCTATATCAACGCCCCGGAGCGTAGGCTTCAGCGCCTCCCACACAACCAGTGCGTCGACATCCCCCACCAAATTCTCGCGCCAGAAGTGGTCAATCGCCTCGCGTAAATGGGTCACATACTCCGGCCGCTGCAGCTGCCAGGAGGACATACGCCAGCGAAAAGGTTGTCGTTTAGAGGGGAGGGTCATGGTAGCTAGGACAGGGGAATGATCCGAGAGGCCTCTGGGGAGTATCACGGCATCCCTGACGCGACTCAGGCAGGCACCCGGCACAAACAAATAATCCAGTCTCGAAAAGGACCCATGCACCGCCGACACATACGTGAATGCACGCACCGCAGGGTGAAAATGCCGCCAAACATCAATCCAGCCCAGACCACTCACAGTCGCACACAATCTGGTGGGAGCAGCCGCGGGGGGGAGGGGTCAGACACAACAGGAGCTCGTCTCAGGCGATCCAGGCCCACATCCATAACCTCGTTCCAATCGCCCCCCACCATGGTCAGAACCTCCGGAATCTCGTCCCACAGCGTGAACAGCCGCTCGGACAAGGCCCACTGCAGGGGGGGAGGGGCGTACACACTACCAAAAACCACTGGCTCGGAACCCAGCAGGCCCTTGATAAAGACATACCGGCCCTGAGGATCAATCCATTGTTTCTCATGAACATACGCCACCCTACGGTGTACCAGTATGGCCACCCCCGCGACCCCCTCGTGAAGCCTGCATGATAAACCTGTTGATATCCAAACCTCTGGAGGCTAAGGGCCTTAGAACCCAGCATGTGAGTCTCCTGGAGCAGAAGCACATCCACCATCTCCCTCTTCCCCCATCGCAGCACAGCCCCACGCTTGATTTTATCCAGGATACCCCTCACATTTCATGTCACAACCCGCAGAGTCTTTTGAGGAGACATAGTCACAGTATCAGCCATTATCATCACAAAGTCCAGAATCTGGCCCTCCGTCCCACCCTGGCGCAACCCGCAAATCAACAAAAAGCAAAGCCTCAGACACGTGTGGTTCCAACCCCCAGCCCATACACTCAGCAACCCCCCCCCAACCCTGAACTCCCCCAACATTAGCAACACAAGAGCCACCCCCCACACCCCACACCCACCACCCCAATACCTCAGAGAACTTTGAAGTATCTGTCGCGGCATGGAGAGACCCGGGTCCAAAACAGAGGACCCCGGGCCCGCCATACCAATGGATCCCAACAACCCAACCATGGCACACACACACCACCCCCCCCAACAACACTCACATCCGTGAGGGTCTGAGGCCCACTAACAGTACTCCCCGAGCCCCACAGTGTCCCCATGAAAACAACTGGAGTCCTCACATGGGAACCGACCGGCATACAAAAGACAGAATAGAACAGTCTCACCAGCCAAAGTAGGGCAACTCAACGTTCAGCAAAAAGAATCTAGTCCCAGCACTGTTCAGCTGCCCGCATCGGAGTGCTCAGAGTCCCTGGCACCACCCGACTGCGATGCACTGGCGGAGGCCGACCTCTTCTTAGAGCGAGACCTCCGACGGCGGCCCTTCCTGTTCGGGCGATCCGTCCGCTCTGGTGACGACCCCTGGGACCTGCCCGGGTCCAGTCCCGGCTGGGGGTGCGGCCGGAGTCGCACCGCTTCGTCGGTCCAGCGGAACACCTCCTCCGGTGAATCAAAGAAATGGGTCCGGGACTGATACACAACCCGCAGGCGGGCCGGATACAGGAGAGAGTATTGGAGCTTGAGTCCCCTCAGCTTAGCCTTAGCGTCCATGAAGGATTGTCTCTGCTGCTGCACCATCTTCGTGTAGTCCGGGAAAATCATGATGGTATGATTCTCGAAGGCGAGCGAGCCCTTGTTCCTCGCCTCCCGCAGGATAACATCCCGGTCATGGTAATTGAGCAGCCGGGCGATGACTGGCCGTGGGCACTCACCCTCCGGCGGCCGCTGGGTCAGAGCCCTGTGGGCCCTCTCGATCACGAAGCACGTAGACAGTGCCCCTTCGGGGAGCCAGCCCTCTAGCCACTGGGTCAAGAACCTCTCCATGTTGTCCTTCTCGCACCGCTCCGGAAAGCCGATGAAGCGGAGGTTGTTCCTCCGCGCGCGCCCTTCGGCATCCTCCACGCGGGCCGCCAGTGTCTTTTGAACTCCCTCCACCTCCGCCAATCGTTTCTTCAGGGCCCCAATGTCACCCTCGGTCGCTGTGATGCGGGTCTCAGCCCCGGTGATCCGCTCCACTGCGTTGCGGAGGTCCTGGCGTAGGAGCGTGACATCCGCCCCGACCGCCCCAATCTTGGCATCAGGCATGTCCCGGGACTGGGTGATGGCCGCCAGTATAGCTGCATTGTCCGGCCCGGGGCCACCGCTGCCACCGGCCGCCCCAGAACCGCCACTCGGCCCGGTGAATTTGTCGATGGGGCCATGTTTAGGCGGGCCACCTCCTCTATCCCTGGTCATGGCACACGCCGGGCAGGGCGGACACCACCCCAGGACCGTTGGGCACTGTCTCAAGTCTTGGAGGGAACGGCAGCGATGAAGTCACAAAGGAGAAGGCGGGCTGGTCGGCGCAGATCTGGTGTCGCGAAAATCGAGGTCCCGGCTTCACCCAAGCGGGACAGGCCTCACCCACACTCGTCGCCACGAGCGGCCGTCCAAAGCTCAGAAAGAAGCTGCGGCTCCGCGATCCGTGGGCAGCCGCAGCCAGCGGGCCGAGCCAAGAGCTGTGCAGCGGATGCCACCACCGTCCGCCAGTCCGTCGCCGGCCACCTCGGAGCTCAAGGACCCCAGTCTCCAGCCGGTCACGAGGCCTCGCAGTGTCGTCGCCCCGCTCTGGTCACACAGGGGAAGGGTCGTCCTCTCGTAGAGTAGGAGCTAGTGGCGCCGTCCTGATCTCCTGGCTATCGCAGCTGTAAAGTTGAGCCAAGGGCGGCGCAGCGGATGCCACCCACACCCGCCAGATCGCAACCGCCACCAGGCGTCGCGAAACTCGAGGACCCCGGTCTCCGGCCGGTCACCAGGCCGCACGTCGCCGTCGCCTCCCTTCGATCACAGGAAGGGAAGAAATGCAGGATCGACACACCAAAGTAGACAGGAGACTTCGCCAGATCGATGCCAACCACTGGGTATCAACAGTGGGCTCGGGGGCCAGGATAAATGATCGAATTAAGTCCGGGCCGGCGGGAGCTCTACAAGGCTGCGACCGCCATCTTCGCCCGCCAAGCCACGCCCCCAGCTAAAGTTCTTTTAGTTTTAACATAGCAAGTCTGAATACATTTAACAATCCATCTAGAAATACCTGATTTAGAGATAGGATTTCCTTTATGAGGTGGAGCACAGAAAAAGTTTTGTTCTGCGAAAATCTTTCACCCTATCAACATACTATAATATTGCTCTTTTGACATCAAGTGTATGTAGAGCTCGGGGGGCGTGGCTAGCCGAGCAGCGAGATGGCCGCTCTGTGAGTGAGCTCCGCCGGCTACGTTCTTTAATCCTGCACTAATCCTTCTCCAGGTCTGTGCGGACCCCCGTTGTCTCTGGGAATCGACAACGGACACCCAGTGGATCCTGCTGCCGGAGTTTGGTGCGCATAGCTAACTGGATCGCGGAGCTGACACCACTTGCGGGTTTGCCGACCTGCGCGCCTGCTACGATCCTCGGCTGCGGAGCTGGAACCTGGGCGTTGCAGGCTACTACAGACCGCGGCTTTTGAGGCCTCTGGAGATCCTGCGGACAGGAGCGCGAGACCCTGACATCTGCGGTGCCGCTGCTTCGGCACACTTCGGTGAGTCCCTGCTGCGTCGGGGAAGAGGACCGGGACGCAGCCGACCAGAAGGGCGCAGGAGGCAGGCGATCCCCCTCCTTGGCGGTAAATTTTGTTGAGACTCTGGCGACGGGTCGGCCATATTCCTGGGACTGGCGCATGCTGATCGGCGCTGCCGGGACCCGGCCGGGGAGCTGTGCCTAGCCTTGTGCAGCAACCACCTACATTAAGTGGGGTGAGGAGAAGATCTGCGGGGGGGGGGGTAGAGGACTACCGAAACCCCTCACGAACACACCATTCTATCGGAGTGGTGCTTCTGGCCTTCGGTACCGGGGTTGGACCGCTGTTTGCACCTACGTGGCCCGAGGAGACCGGGTGCCTGAAATTGAAACCCCTGCCCCTGGCTTCGGAGGTTTCTTGAGCCGGACTCGGCGCTGCGGGGCTATACTGCCGAGATTAACGCTCCCGCCATTTTGAGGCTTGCGAGTATTCTGGGCTGCACATTGCTAGAGGCGTGGGCCTTGTGGGGCTGCGCAACTGTGGCCTGGGAGAACGGTCTGTAAACCTGCACCCCCCGGAATTTGCCCATACTGCTTAGGCACCGCACCAGATAGTACGCATAAAGCCTACTTGCTAGAGCTGTTTGTACAAGACACTCGTTGCCACGTCATCGCCACTAACATGGGGAAAAACGAGGCTAGGCAGCCCAAAATAAGCTTTGACAACAAGCGGCTTTCAAAGCACCCAGCAACTGAGACGGACGGGGGAGAGTCGTCGTCGCAAGGAGCACCGGCGGACATAGACTTTGGGGCGCTTATTATGGAAGTAAGGTCCAGCTTGAAAAGTATTGATACCAAACTAGACGCCATGTCCTCACAGCTGGAGTCAGTGAAGACCAAAGTGGGCGCTCATGAAACTAGGCTGGATTGCTTAGAAAACAGGCAAACTGAATGCTGTGAATTCCAACAGCAGGCCAAGAAGCATATCACGACTCTGGAGAGAGAGCTGGACAACTTGCGTGCTAAATCGGATGATTTGGAAGCGCGTTCCCGTAGGTCTAATGTTTGTATTACGGGTATTCCGGAGACGGCAAACACTGGCAAGATGGAGGTGTTTGTGACAGACCTATTACACGAACTCTTCGACCCGGCCCTATCGTCAGTCTTCAAGGTCGAGAGGGCGCACAGGTCACTTGGGAAAAAACCACCGTTGGGTGCACCACCTCGTCCAATCATTGCTAAACTGCTCAATTACCAAGACAGAGATCTCATCCTGAGACTGGCAAGGGAGAAGGGTAAGATCACGCATAAAGGAAACAACATCTCCTTTTACCCGGACTTCACCCCCCTGGTGCAAGCGGCCCGTAAGGAATTTCTGCCGGCTAAGAAACTGTTGCTGCAAGCTAGTGTACAATATTCCCTGTTATATCCGGCGAAACTGAAGGTGCTCCACGACAACGCCACACACTTCTTCACAGATGCGAAGTCCGCGCTCAAGTTTGCTAAACACGTCAGCGGCCCAGGGGCCAGAAGAAAATCGCCCAGACTGGAAGATACTGCTGAGAAACTCAGTGATAATGACTAGGTGAGCTGCCGCAGCAGGCTCTGAGACACTACATGCCTGCTTCATTCACGTCTTGAATCGGTGCTCGGAGGCCCCCCGCACCAACTGCTGTTATACCTGAACTGGGAGCGAGAGGGGTAAGAAACTGCGGTGTCTCCACATACCCAGCTGTGGTTGCTTGTGCCCTGGTACCTATGTGAGTGTTGCCGAGGTGGGGTTAGTCGACCCTGGGACGGGGGTACCGTTGGGACCAAGGAGCCTTATTCCCGAATGTAGCCACCCCGCTAACACGGGGGTGTAAGCTGGGTGCACCACGCCCCCATGGGGTGTCTCCCATTGTTTCTGATGTTGGTTTTATATCACGCTATGCTTGTCTTTCTATGGGGTATGTCACAACCTGATTGGGGGGTTGGTGAGGGAGGTGGGAGGTGGGGGGAGTTTGAGGGGTTGTTGTTTTTAGTTGCGAAATGGTGCATTGTGGACTATCTTATATTTTCCTTTTTGCGCAAGGGGTCAATGTGTGTAATGTGTGCGGGGCCTGGCGAATCTGGGGGGTGGGACCTGTTGGGGACTTTGCTGCGTCTACAGTACTTCCGATATGGGGGGGGTTAAGCTGTGGACCGGGAACATTAGGGGCCTTGGAGACTACAAGAAAGCCCGATTGATGCATGGTATGCTGGCCAGGCATAATGTGGACATTTGTTTTTTGCAAGAGACTCACATCAATACAATCCCTTCGCCCAGATTGAAGAATTCCAGATGGTCAACTGTGTATTCTGCCATTTATTCTAACTATGCGAGAGGGGTGGCTATACTTGTACGCAGGGGGCTGGATTGGCGGGAACACGCTTGCGTGCAGGATAAGGATGGGAGATATGTTATATTACATGGTTCCTTGCAGGGGCGACCGATCGTGCTGACTGCCATTTACGGTCCAAATGTGGATGATCCAGACTTCTTTAGGAATATCTGGGCGCAAATTGCATTGCTTGATTGCCAATCGGTTGTTATAGGGGGCGATTTTAATGTTGTGCTGAATGATGACATGGATCGGAGAGGTGTGAGTAGACCAACGCATGCTAGAGCGCGTCAGGCTGTCCTTGATGTAATGGGAGAGGGGTTGGTTTCTGATGTGTGGAGAGTTCGGCATCCTGGGGAGAAAGTGGGGACCTGTTTCACATGCCATAAGTCTGCTTGGTCCAGATTGGACTTCTGGCTAGTGTCGCCTGAGGTGGCGACGTGGGTGACGGGAGTCGACATCCAGGCTAGATCACTATCGGACCATGCCCGTGTATGTTGGAGTTGTGCCTGCCCGATGCTATTCACAGGGCGTTCACGTGGCGTCTGCCCCTACACGCTCTCACGGACCCAGTATTTGTTGAGGAAATCAGGGAGGATATCCTCAAATATTTTGCAGAGAATGTAGGTTCCGTTTCATGGGAGGCCATTGATTGGGACGCCTTTAAGGCGGTGATCAGGGGCCAGTGCATAGCGCGACAGGCGGGAGTGCTACGAACCATCCGTAGAACACTAGCCCAGTTGGAACGGGAACTGAGGGATCTAGATGCAACCTTTAGCCGTGACCAGACCTTGGAGATTGCTGGCAATTTAAAAACCAAGCTACTTGCCTTTAATGAGGAGGCGGAGCGCGAGGTGAGATTCCTGGGGAGACAGGCCGAGGCCCGCAGATATGGGGAGGGGGACAGGCCCAGCAGGACCCTCGCTAGGTTGATAGCTCCTCGTACACAGACGCATTACATACACACCATTCACGACAAAGAGGGGTCCCTGGTTATCGGCCAAGAAGCTGTATTACACGCCTTCACTGACTTTTACACGTCCCTCTACACTTCCAGACAACCCAGGGTCCCAGCCTCTCTGGAGGGCTTTCTTGATTCTATCGCCCTAGTTTGGTTTAATGATAACCACAGACAGTACATGGACCTCCCTGTAACCGTTCAAGATATCGTTCAGGTAATCAAGAGCATGCTGGCCAACAAAGCCCCTGGCCCTGACGGCCTGACAACGACCTTTTACAAAACATATGCAGAGGAACTGGCGCCGAAACTGCATTCTGTGTTCGTTGAGGCCCTTGAATTGAACTCCCTTCCAGACTCCATGCGTGAAGCCTTAATTATTACACTATTGAAGCCTGACAAAGACGAACTGTTCCTGGACTCCTATAGGCCCCTCTCCCTGATTAATGGGGATGCTAAGATTTATGCCAAGGTCATTGCGGACAAACTACAGCCGATGTTGCCAATCATCGCACTCCCTGACCAGTCCGGGTTTATCCCTGGCCGTGCCACATCGCACAACCTCAGGACCATCTTCTCTATCCTACATTACTTACACCCCTCTGTTCAAGCGGCGGTGGTGTTCCTGGACGCCACCAAAGCGTTTGACTCTTTGGAGTGGCCCTATTTGTTTATAATTTTGGAAAGGATGGGATTCAGTCGTAATTTCATAACTCTGATCAAGCTACTGTATAACGCGCCCAGGGCTAGGGTGAGTGTGAATGGCCTTGTTTCCAAACCCTTTGCTGTCTCTAGAGGAACCAGACAGGGGTGCCCACTGTCCCCTCTCCTTTTTAGGTCTCGTAGCGAAAACACAGCGCGTCAGCGCTGTGTCTCGCTAGAGATCTTTTGTTAGCGACTGTGCTTCCCAGGAGACAGTCCCGGCCGCGCGCATCCTTGGAGCCGATTTGAAACGGGAACGCGCGCTGTGGCCAGGCGCTGTCTCCTGGGAAGCTCAAGCACCACATGCGCATACATACACACAAGCGCCCATGCACGCACGCACATACATACATACAGAGACACCCCCCCCTGACACATACACACACGCGCGCACACACACAAGTGCACCGAGGCCCCCCCCTCCCCCGCCGTCACCGTCGCACACATACATACACACACGAGCATACACGCACACACACACACACACACACACACACAAGTGCACCAAGCACCCCCAGCCTTTGGAACTTACCTGGCCAATGTCGGGGACTCTTCTCTCAGCACGCGGCGCCCAACCTCCTGCTAGCGCGGCCCCGGGGCTCCACACCGCTCACAGGAGCCCCGGGGCGCGAGACGCATTGACATCGCCTGCCTCCTCTTCCGGTCTGGACGTGGCCCCGCCCCCGTCACAGGCGACCGTGCCTGACTTCCGGGGTGGCCTCGGCGGGATTCCGGGGTGTACGGAGACGTTTTCTGTGAACTCGGCTCGCGAGCAGCTGCCAATCAAGAGAGAATTTAGCAGAGAGGCGCAAACTTGCATTGCCTCATTAGGGCCGACAGGCCGCCGAGCCCGCGCCGGCCGCACGCTTTGTGTAATTTGCGGGAAGGAGGGAGCGGGGATGGCCGGGAAGGAGGACAAGAAAGGGAGGAAAGCGCCGGGCCCTGGGGGAGGCTGCGGAGTGGTTAGCGCGCACAGAGGGCCCTGATTGGAAGCGCTGGGCATTATCAACCCAGTATTTCTGGCCCGGGATGTCAGCGTAAAGGGCCATTAAAAGAAACACCGGATTTAATTGGAGGCGCGCGCTGTGGGCCCAAGTGAGGCGAGGAGGCCTCGCCCCTTGCGCCTTGAACACGGGATTCCTGACTTTATCTTCAGGTGCCCCTTGAAAAGTGGGGTGGGAGACCCCACGACCTCCGGACAGGGGGTCTGGAACAGCGGGCAGAGTGGAGTGCTACACTGCAGCGATCAGTGTTACATCACTGAAGGCATGGGGTTATTAAACACCCAAGTGCGACACAATTAGGTAAGCGCTATATAAATACAATCAGAAAGCGCAAGTGTCCCCATGAGCCACGCCCATTCCACAGGAGAGAGCTATGGGTGACGTATGCAGCCGTGCTGCACTTTGGCGGTAGCCTCGGCAAAGGGGCAAAGGGCGAGCAGGCGGCACATCTTAATTTAATTTACCCTCCCTTTGCAACGCCCTCCCTCTTGCAAAATTGGGTTTCTAGTGTTTCCTTAATGTAATATGAGTTTGGTGCTTTTGCTGCCCAGTATAAACCGCCGGTTCTTTGTCAACATGTTTCATGTCAGGATTTTTAAATCTCTATGTGTGAACCAGATTACAACAGCATCGAGCAGGAGAACAACTTTGAAAGAACATTTTCGGTCATAAGAGTATGTATGTATTCCTAATTTTAGTTAAAAAATGATAAAGTAACCGTTTAATAAACACCCCTGTCGCTTTTGTATGCTCATAGCATGAAGTCCTCCTGAAGGACAAATCCTCATACAGTAATATTTGGAGCTTACAAATGACGCGCCTGTCATTAGTATGTGCCATAAAGATAGGTTCTCACTTCAACCCTGCATCAAGACAAAGTGTATGTGGAATTAGCGTCACAAACACAGCGCTATCTGTGTAGAGTGTGTTATCTATTTCTCTACACACTAGAGGTAAAGCCCAAAGGCATTCTAAACACACCTTCGAGATCCTGCTGCGTGTTAGCGTGTTAAAGGTAGACTATCATGACACCCCGGTGCAACTTCTTTAAAACAAGCATTTGCAATGCAATAGGTCTCGCATTAGGAAAGTTTGAGCTATTGGTATTGTAAATGACACATTTTTTATTTATGTGTTGGTTTTGAAAGTCAAGAAATTAATAACTTTGTCATTTACAAAGCCAATAGTCATAACTTTCACAAATGTGACACCTATAGCATTTGTAATGCAATATGTGTTGTATTTACGTGACTTAGATATATTGATATTACAAATAACAATTGTTTTTTTTTTTATAATTAACACTTAAATTAAAGTAGGGAGTGCGTTCCATCCGGTTAAAGATATGTCCGTGACGTCGGCCTTCGCAATCTGTGGGTGGGTGGCTGCACCTGTGTAACTTCTTAGAAGCCGCTGTCAGCGTGCGCGCGTAAAGCGTAATCTGGGAAGCGGAAGTGGTATCACGTTCAGTGCTGCGTCTTCCAAGCAGAATACTTGCTGCTACATGCAGAAAGGAGCCGATGCATTTCTCTTCTGGGGAACAGGGGGTGAAGTCCTCCGTGCCAGCTGTGAATTTATCACAATGTCACATTCTCCTACGTATTTCTAATTTATGTTGTGCAACATCTTAGTTGGTTGTCATATCGCAGGATTTCATGTCTGGCAGGCTCAAAGAAGCCCTGACTTTTTGGCCAGCGGCCATTTCATGCGGAAACGTGTAAAGCTGCACGATAGTATGCAAAGTTAGACTTGCAAGCTGAAGAATGCAAAAATGCAAATGCCTAGAAGCCAGGGCTGTCTTAATCTTAAGGGGCTACAAATGAAATGGGACCACTTGGAATCTGATTGCATTTTGACATGTGTGGTTTTAATTTTCCCATACTTAACACGTTTTTAAAAATGCAAACAAAAAGTGGTGAATAAAGATGTTGTAGGACTGTTCCAGTGCTTCATTGGTAATTAAAAGAAAAACGAAGGTCCCCAAAATTCTTTTGAGGCTTGAATAAGAAGCAATTGCCTCAAGTTACCGCCTCCGCTGGAGGACCCAAACACCTCTGCTAAATGAGGAACTACAAGAGAGATCAAACCCAGAGTTACCCATTTCCTGGTAATTCTTCATTTCTTGGTGGACTTTCAGGATCCAACTTGTAATGGGCTTGTTTATCCCCACCACTGCCTGTATGCCTAGCCCAGGTATCGGTAACACCCCAGAGCTGCCTATAAATGCTTTTTTCTAACTCTTGAGGGAGAACTTCAGCTGGGGTGGGGAGTGGGGTCGGGTCGAAAATCTAGGCCATTTAGCAGGCCACTCATAATGAGAGCTTAAGAAATGAGGAATTCCCACAGGAATCAGTGAATCTGGGTGTCTTTTCCATGGTAAATTCTCATTTTGGTTGGACTTTCACCAGGCTTGTTGGCTCCTTTTAGCAACTCAAAACTCTGTGTGACATAAAAACGTGATTCAAATGAAGCCGGTACCGGCCCCATAGGAATTAAGAGGCCTCTTATACTAAGGACCTTTGTTTGGAGTCTGCCACCCTTGAATGTAGCAGTCATAGCAGACAATAAAAACCACAACGGAGGTTTTCAGTATTTATAGGGTGTGGTAATTACTCAGGGACACCAGCACTTCACTCGGGGACACCACCACACCACTCTGGGTCACCACCACATCACTCAGGGGCACCACTCGGGGACACCACCACATCACTCGGGACACCACCACATCACTCGGGGACACGACCCACTTCACCCTTCCACCAACTCAATTACAATAACTTTTATTTAAGTATTAAAAAAATGAAAAACCATTGTTATTTGTAATATCAATACATCTAAGTCATGTAAATACAACTCATATTGCATTACAAATGCTATAGGCGTCACATTTGCAAATGTTATAGCTATTGGCATTGTCATACACAATGCCAATAACTCAAACTTTAATGCTGCGAGACCTATTGCATTGCAAATGCTTGTTGCTATTGCAATGGAGCCGCTTGCGGCTAGGATACGACAACACCACACTGCGAGGGGAATTGGGTTCAGCTCCCGGAGTTTACTGATTTCGTTATATGCAGACGATGTCACCTTGTATATCGTCAACCCCAAGGATAACATGAACCTGTTGCTCCGTGAATTCGTGCGGTTTGAGGGCCTGGCTGGAGTGTCCATAAATTGGTCTAAGTCTGTTGCGTTCCCCCTTACTGATGGGACCAGTCAGCCGTCACCAGACTACCCCCTACGTTGGGAAACTGACGCTGTTAAATATCTGGGGATCTGGGTCAGTCGGGATATGCAAGAGTTGTGGTCTCTTAACTTTGGTAGAACGGTGGACTGGCTGGAGAGGAAGATCGAGGTCTGGAACAAGCTACCCCTGTCCCTGGTTGCGAGGATAGCATTGGCGAAAATGGTGGTTCTCCCCAAATTCCTGTATTTGTTCGTAAATGTTCCGCTGCCCATGACGGCGCACTTTCACGCGCGTGTCCGCTCTCTGCTATTGAATCTAGTGTGGGCCGGGGGACAGGCGAGGGTTTCCTGGGACCTGCTCACGCTCCCGCTACGGCAGGGTGGCCTCGGAGCTCCCGACTTGAAGCTATACTCCCTATGCGCGCAGGCGCAATTTCTGCATTTCTGGGCCTTTCCCACCCCTTACCAACCACATGTGGCGGTGGAGCTAGCCGTTGTTGCCCCGTTGCCACTGCGCGTGGCGCTCTATGGTAAAGTCACACACCCATCGAAGGAGGTTGACACCGTGGAGATGATTCGCTGGTCTTGGCGCGAATTGCAAAATAGAGCGGGACTCTCCTTGCTTTATGCGCCAGCTATCCCCCTACGGGGAAACCCGATGTTACCTTGCTTGAGTGCCAGGGGTGACACCCTCATAATCCGCGGGAAGAGACTGCATACCTTCGCTGATATATATCCCGGTGGCACTTTTGGGGAGTTGAACGCGGGTGAGGACGACCAGCCTGAATCCTTTGCGGACGCGCTGCTATACCATTCCCTTAGGGAATCCTGTAGGAAGTTGGGGCCCCAATTCCCAGAGGAGCCGCCGACACTGGATGCCCGTCAGAATCTGCTTTCGAGACCCTCCCCCAAAAAACTAGTGTCAAGAGTGTACAACTGCATGCAAGAGCAAGCCCCAATACCTGCAGCTACGGCCAAGCAGGCTTGGGCTGCCGACCTGGTCGACCCTTTGACAGACGAAATGTGGGAATACTGCTGTAAGCAGCTCACGGCGCTGTCTCCGAATTATCGATTGCGGCTCATCCACTTCAAATTTTTACACCGGTACTATCGCACACTGGTGCTGCTGCACCGCATGGGCGTCCGCACGGATGCATCTTGCTGGAAATGTGGAGGGGTGGATGCGTCCTTTCTTCATGTGGCATGGAGCTGCCCTAAGCTGGATGAGTACTGGTCGGACGTCTTCACTGCCATTAACCAAATCCTACACAGGACTGACGCACCATCACCGCTTCTGGGCTTGTTGGGATATGTCAAGGACACAGAACCTTGTGATAGGAAACTAAATGCACTACTCCTCCTCTATGCCAAACGAAAAATATCACTACACTGGGGCCGGAGAGTTCTTCCCTCGTTCACAGAGTGGGTTAGGGATGGGACATATGGGCATGCACAGCTGACTCATTATTGGGAGACGATGCCCACCGCCTCCAGGCCAAACGATATATGGGAACCCTTCCTACAATGGACTAGGGAGCGTGCGGGCTCGGACGCTTCTGGTGGTTCACCTGACGTAGGTGTTTCGGATGATATGGGATGAGAGATTTGAAAATGTGGACGTGTTGTTGCTGATCTGGTGTTCCGTGCCGGTGCAGGTTTGCCTTGGGGCTGAGGTACGTCCCAGTCCTGATGTCCTAATGGATTCCTACATGCTGCATAACCTGGCCACCTCCGTCTCCCTTAAGGCCACATGACCCTGTGGATCACCCTGCTTCGGCTTCCCCCTCCGCCCCCTCCTCCCCCCCCCCTACCCCCCCCCTCTATCTCCGCGGTGGAGACTTGGCGCCCGCCACGCCACAACCCCTACCACTGATTGACATTCGTTGACAGCTGCCCAGCGCAAGAGCGCACAGCCCTATGTATGAGTGAGGTACTGTGTGGTTGGTATTATGTAACTGCACCGATGTTTGTTGTTCTTGATTTTCTTTTGTTTGTTGGGGCAGGTTGGGTGAAAACAGTGCTGGTAGACGTATCCTTTCAATCTGCCGTTTCAGCAGGTTGTGGCCTGTTGCTCGCTCCGTGGCAGCCTTGTAACCTTCAGGTCCATCTGATTGTCTACGGCGCTGAAAAAATGTAAGACCACTTAACATGCTAATGTTGCACTGCTCATGTACATGACTTTACTGTATTGTATGCTCTTCCTGGGGGTTCCGCAGCCCGCTGGGTTGTGTCCCCCCGACTGCTTTACTACTTGTCGTGAAATGTGAACTTCATGGCGGCCTGCCTCCGGGTTGTTGGCGTGACGCAGTGTAACTTTTATCTCTCTTTTTGCATAATAAATGTCTTGCACCAAAAAAAAAAAAAAAGTGTATGTAGAGCTCTTTCTGATAATAAATAAGTTTGAGGGAAGAACACCGGTAATTCAACTGATTGGTTAATATGAAAAGCAGAGAACACTTTTGGAAGGAATTTTGGGTTTGTACAAAGAACCACCCTATCTTTATGAAGTTGAAAGAACGGTTCTTTTAAAGGTTAATGCCTGTAGCTCCCCAACCTGTTTTACTGATGTGATAGCAATTAGAAAGGTAATCTTCCAGGAAAGAAATTGTAATGAATAATTGTGTAATGATTCAAAAGGTGAACCCATAGGCCTTGTGAGAACAATGTTATGGTTCCAGAGAGGTGCAGGTGGGTACCTTGTGTGGTATTAGTCTTATAAGACCTTCCATAAAGGCTTTAGTTATTGAAACCTTGAATAAGGATAAATGTTGTCTATTTTGAAGTTAAGCAGCTACTCCTGCACAATGTAGTTAAATAGATGTATAGGCCACGCCTGCTCGTTGTAAATGCAAAAAATAACATATAATATTTTGTATAGATGCATCTAGTCGATCGATTGTGTTTTTATTCTAATATATAACAAACCTTTTCCACTTTACTGCATAGCATGTCCTAGTGGTAGATTTTCTTGCTTCTTCATGAGTTCTCTTACAATTTGGTGGTTGGTTTAGGTATCCAAATTCTATGATTTCAGGAGCCAAATCGCTAAGTTGAGCTCCTTCGGTTTGGATGTCTGATTTCTCCATCGTTCTGTGTGAGAAGGTTTGAATTGAGGTGAAGCTTCTGGTGTTGGACGACTGACAGTTCTAGTAACAAGGTGAACCATGGCTGATGAGCCCATGTTGGAGCCACTAGAATTAATGTGAGACGTCTGCCTGAGCTTCCCAACTAGAATTGGAAGGAGAGGTGGAAAAGCTTAAGCAAATTTCCCTGACCAGTTCATCCACAGGGCATTGCCTTTGGATAGAGGTTGTGGGAACCTGGTGGCGAAGTCTGGGCACTTTGAGATCTCTGCTGTCGCAAACAGATCTATTTGTGGAACCCCCCATTTCTGGAAGTAGGAATGGAGAACTTGGGGTTTAAGTTCTGTTAGACCTGGCACCATGGGCGTGGTTCTCCCTTCAATTTTTGCTATTGTCTCCTCTGTTTTTGCTGGTATTAGATGCTCTGGGTGCTGTGCCACTGCCAGCTTGGGGAAAATCATCGCTGCAGCTCGTTTGCGACATTTTGCTTGTTTTGCTACGAAATCCAGGTACTTTGTAAGCAAAAGGGTCGCAGAGACCCCTGCCTTGAACTGAACCCCTATTTGAACACTTTGAAATCTTTTCCCAGCTTTTCAAGAGTACCCCCTCCGCCCCCTTTTCAGTATTGTGGCTTTTTAACGTTATTGGTCTTGTGTCTATATATAAAGATACTTATTTTTCTATAACTACTTGTGCGGTGTCCCTTTGTAGTGTCCTTCACTGTGTTACTGTGTATGATCATAAATGCTTTACACACTGCCTCTGAGATAAGCCTAGCTGCTTGTGCTACGTTACCACCGGGTTGAGCAGGAGTTATCAAAGGGTGTAGCCCCCTTACTCTGACTTAGGAAGAAGGGTCCCTACTTGGACTGTGGCCAGCCACTGCCAACAAGAGACCCCCATTTCTAACATTGGTGGTCAGCGGTGAGGATCTGGACTTGCATTTGTGATCACATACAGTAATTATAGTGTACACTACTAGTGAGTGCAGACCATAACGCAACCACAGATATTTTTGAGATTTTTGAGATTTTTGATTGATATCGCTAGTTATTTCTACAATGGGCAAGCCTAGATCCAATGCCTCAGAGGATCTCTCCTGGGAAAAAAAGAGAATAGATACCTACAATGCCAAGCAGCTCAAGTATTTTTGCAAAAGATTCACAGTCCCTATCACAGGCCTCACTAAGAGGGAGGAGTTTTACAAAGCCCTGAAGACCTGGCTAGAAGCCAGGGATGCCCCTAAGAATGTGGGTGAGCCTGGGGAGGAGGGAGAGAATACAGGAGAGTAGCAGGTGGAAGTAGTAGATTTGGTAGGTAGTTAAGCGCTTTCTAGCCCGGGCCCTAGTGTGTCCTCAAAGGGCCTATCTCCAGAACAGATGGAGGACAGGGAGAGAGATAGGCAGCATAACATGGAGATGGCTAAGCTCAAGATGGAGAGTCAGAGGGACCTAGAGAACAAGAAGTTAGAGGTTGAGATAATGAAGATGAAAATTGAACATGATAGAGTATTGAGGGAGTTGGAGATTAAGGTAAAGAGTGTAGAAATCTCCCCCTCTGGTGGCAGCATACCTGTAGTGCATACTGAGAGTAGAGTGTATATACCCAAAGATGTTAAGGATTTTCATAAGAGTGAAGATATTGGACAGTGGTTTGCAGCATATGAATTAGCCATGGTGTCCCACCGGGTCCCTGAGAAGGATTGGGGAGCTGGGTTGTGGGGGCGGTTTGTTAGTGAGGGGAGGGGAGGGATACCTTGTTGAACCTACCCCAGGAAAGTAGAATGGTTTATGCCCACATGAAGGAAGCTTTGATGACCCGCTATGGTTTAACCCCTGAGATGTACACGCAGACGTTTAGGACCTGCAAGAAGTTAGAGGGTACCACGTAGGTTGAATATGTGTCTTTTTTTTGCAGAGCAATGGAGTGCTGGGTAAAAGGTAGCAAAGTAGAAACTTTTGAGCTACTGTATGATTTGATTGCATGGGAGCATTTATCTAGTAACTGTTTTCCTGAGCTACGCCAGCATCTGATTGATTGCAAGCTACCTAACCTAGGAAGCTTGCTGAGGAGGCCGACGCTGGGTGAGCACCCGGGTTCGCAAGGGTCCGATGGGAGACTTCACCAAAGGTGGGCAGGGTCCCCAGCAAAGAAGTGGGGGGGGGGACAGGGGTAAACCAAGAGAGTTTCCAAGAGGGCTTCAAAGTAATCCCCAAGGGAACCAAGCAGTGATGTCCCAGCCTCCCCAAGAACAGAGGGCAATGCCCCCGACAGGTAGGCCTGTTCAGAGGGGGTCCTTAACTTGCTATAAGTGTGGCCAAGCGGCCCACCTGTATTTTGATCCCCAGTGTCCCCTGAGGGACCACCCTGCACCAACCCGTGCACCACCCGGCCAGCTTGCTAGTGTAGCTCTGGGGAGGAAGAGATGGGTCCCCCAGAGGGGTGGGACCCCGTGAATTGACCCTTGTTTCATTAGGAGACTTTGAGATGGTCCCTAAACCTGCACTGCCTGAAAACACTAAGTAGTTCAGGCGGTGGGTGACCATCAATGGCCATAGAGTGGAGGCTCTGAGGGACACAGGAGCCAGTGTAACTGCAGTCAGCTCCCGGTTGGTGTCCAAAGAGCAGGTTGTCCCTCATGCATTCTACCCTGTAGTGTCAGCAGACAACTCAGAGAGCCAATGTGAGGTGGCTCAGGTTCCCTTTGAGTGGGGGGGGGGGGTCTCAGGAACTCTTCAGGTAGCTGTGAGACCCGCCATGCCTGTAGACTGTCTGTTGTGCAGTGATTTAGAAAACTCCCCGTGGGCTGCGGTGGAGAGGACAGCTCACTTGCAAATGTTGGGTCTGCCTGAGTGGGCGTGTGCTACCACGAGGTCAATGGCAGCCAAGGAGGGTGTTGAAAAGGATCTGGGACCTGAGAGTACGGCCCAGATCCCTTTCTTAGAGAGAAAGGGCAGGGGGCGTGGGAAGCCGGCCCCCTTGGTTCCCATGGCCCAGGAAGTAGCAGACCCCGAGGGGGATGCCCTAGAGCCTACCGGAAAGTAGAGTGCCAACCTGGGGGACCTGCCTGAGCTGACCCATTGGCAGCAGGAAGGAGGACCCACCAGGGAGGAGTTTTGTGAGCAGCAAAGAGTTTGCCCTTCTCTTGAGGGTATGCGGCCACAGGCTGCAACCCAGGCAGCAGGTGACAGGTCTGCTTCACATCTGATTTATTGGGAGAACGTCTCCTGTATAGCGAGCCTAAGGCTGCTGAGCTGGGGTCAGCCCATGTGCTGGTGGTGCCCGCATGCTTCAGAGCCTTCCTACTGGGGATGGCTCATGACATTTCATTGGCAGGACATCTGGGGCAGACCAAGACCTTTGAAAGGCTGGTCACCCACTTTTATTGACGCCAGATGCGCAAGAGTTCAGACACTCATTGCAGAACATGTGAGACTTGCCAGGCAAGTGGGAAGAGTGGGGGAAAGATCAAGGCCCCACTCCAGCCCTTTCCAGTTGTTAGTACCCCATTTGAGCGAGTGGGCATGGGCCTCTGGATTCCAGGACAGCCATGGGCAACAGGTTTATCCTGGTCCTGGTGGACCATGCCATCCGGTTACCCTGAAGCCATCTCACTCAGGATGGTGACGACCCCCATGGTGGGACGTGCACTGATGGGGATTTTTGGCCGCGTGGGGTTCCCCAGAGAGGTGGTGTCTCACAGGGGGACCAATTTCATCTCCCAGTACATGAAGTCTCTGTGGAAGGAGTATGGGGTAACTTATAAGTTCACCACTCCCTACCACCCCCAAGGAAATGGTCTGGTTGAAAGGTTCAACCGGACTTTGAAGGGTATGATTATGGGCCTAGAGGAGCCCCTGAGGCGTAAGTGGGATTTCCTCTTGCCATGCTTGTTGTTTGCCTACTGTGAGGTGCCACAGAAGTCCTTAGGGTTCAGTCCCTTTGAACTGCTCTATGGCCATCCGGTAAGAGAGCCTCTGAGTCTGGTCAAGGAAGGCTGGGAGCAATCTCCCAGGAAACCTCCCCAAGGTGTATTCAACTACATCTTGGCCTTCAGGAACCAGACTCGGCGTTTCAAAATAATTGCTGAGGCAAATCTGGAAGCCAGCCAGGAGGAAATGAAACGCTTACACGACCAGAACACCACTCTGGTCGAGTTTCAACCTGGTCAGAAGGTTTGGGTACTGGCCCCAGTGGAGCTTGGTGCGCTCCAAGATAAGTGGACCGGTCCCTTTGAGGTGGTGGAGCACAAAAGTCCAGTTACCTACTTGGTGGACTTTCAGTCTCCCAGGAACCCCTTGCGGGTCCTGCATGTGAATCGTCTAAAGCCCCACTTTGCGAGGTCTGAAGTGGGCATTCTTCTTGCCACAGATGCTGGGATGGAGGTGGAGAGTGTGCCTCTTCCTGACCTCCTGTGTGCAGGAGAGAAGGAAGGGTCAGTGGAGGGTGTGGTCCTCTCCACCACACTGACCCCTGAGCAGCAGAGAGATTGTCACCAGCTGTTGGGGCAATTTTCTGATTTGTTTTCACTGGTGCCACTGAGTGGTGCGTCCATGATGTGGACACCGGAGACAATCCTCCTGTCAAGCACAAGGCTTACCGAGAGACTGACGGGTCAGGGCCTACATTAAGGAAGAAGTCTCCAAAATGTTTGCCCTAGGGGTGATTGAGTCCTCTAGCAACCCATGGTCCAGCCCCGTGGCCTTGGTACCAAAAGCTGCCACACCTGGTGCCACCCCTGAATTCAGATTCTGTGTGGACAACTGAGGTCTCAATTCGGTCACGAATACCGACGCGCACCGCATCCCCAGAGCTGATGAGCTCATAGATCGGTTGGGGGCTGCCCGGTACCACAGTAAGTTTGATCTAACATCTGGGTATTGGCAGATCACCTTAACTGATAGGGCCAAAGAGAGGTCAGCATTCTCCACACCAGATGGG
This sequence comes from Lissotriton vulgaris, assembly GCF_964263255.1. Classification (NCBI taxonomy): domain Eukaryota; kingdom Metazoa; phylum Chordata; class Amphibia; order Caudata; family Salamandridae; genus Lissotriton; species Lissotriton vulgaris. The sequence continues at coordinate 1,079,382,015 of NC_141691.1, read as the reverse complement.
CACTACCAGTTCCGCGTGATGCCCTTTGGAATGAAGAATGCCCCTGCCACCTTTCAGAGGTTGGTCAACCAGGTGTTGGCTGGGCTGGAGGATTTCAGTGCCGCCTACCTGGATGACATTGCAGTGTTTAGTTCCTCATGGGAGGACCACTTGCGCCACCTCTGGAAGTGTTGATGGCGCTGCGCAGAGCAGGCCTCACCATCAAGGCCAGTAAGTGCCAGATTGGGCAGGGTTCTGTGGTGTATTTGGGACACCAGGTTGGGAGTGGCCAGGAGGCACCCCTGCAGCCTAAGATTGAAACCATCCTGGCATGGGAGCCCCCCTGGACCCAGACCCAGGTGAGAGCCTTCCTAGGCGTCACAGGTTATTACAGGATGTTTGTCAAGGGGTATGGCAACATTGTTGCCCCCTTCACTGAGCTGACTTCCAAAAAGCAGCCAAAGATTGTGAATTGGACTGACACCTGTCAGAAAGCTTTTGATGCCCTCTGCCATGTGTACAGCACCCGTTCTCCAGGCGCCCAATTTTGCTAAGGAATTTCTTGTCCAGACAGACGCTTCAGAGCATGGGGTCAGGTCTGTTCTGTCACAGATCAATGAGGAGGGACTAGACCAACCTGTAGCCTCCATCAGTAGGAGGTTATTTCCCCAGGAACAGAGGTGGAGTGGAATTGAGCGTGAGGCATTTGCTTTGTTCTGGGCACTGAAGAAGCTGAGACCATATCTGTTTGGGACTCACTTCCGGGTTCAGACAGACCACAGGCCCCTCAGATGGCTGATGCAGGTGAGGGGTGAGAATCCCAAGTTGTTGAGGTGGTCCATTTCTCTACGGGGTATGGATTTCACGATGGAACATCGCCCTGGCACAGAACAAGCCAATGCTGATGGTCTGTCCAGATTTTTCCGCCTTAGTGAAGAGAACCCCCAAGGAGATGGGTAGTTCTCCCCACATTTCAGCTAGGGGGACACGTGTTACACCTGGCACCATTTGCGTGGGTGTCCTTTCCATTTTTGTCATTCAGTTCCACAGCGCAAATGCTCCCTGTGTAAATATGACTGTGAATTGGTATATCCCTGATTGGCTTATTTAGTTTACCTGTTAGTCCCGAGTCGTGTGGCCTGTGTGTGCCCAGGGCTGGTAACCCAAATGCTGCTGCTGGGCCTGCAGCGCTGGTTTGCGCCACCCACAGAAGCAGCTGGTAAAGTGTTTCTCAGACCTGCCACTGCAGTGTCTGCGTGCAGTCCTGAATTGCCATCTTGGCTTTAAAGTGCCCACACTTCCCCGCCCCTGAACCTTCCCTTAGCATCATGTCAGTCACACCTATGGTAGGTGCATTGTGTGTGTAAGGTAGGACATGGCTTTATATGTGTAGCATGTCCTGGTAGTGAATTACCCTCCATTTTGTTTTTCACTGCTGCAAGGCTACCTGTTCTCCATAGGCTAGAATGGGCAGACTGGCTATTACATCTTATAGTCCTATCTGACTCAGGGAACATGGTAGAAATTCAAGTTTAGTATGCCTGAACTCAGAATGATGAAATACATCTTTTAGTGAAGTTGGTTTTAACATTGTGTTTGAAAATACCACTTTTAGAAAGTACGTATTTTCTTGCCTAAGCCTTCCAGTGTGCTCTGCTGTTATGTGTATTGGATGTCTGGGTTTAGAGGGGCAAGGCAGGCTGAGTCAGACCTGGGTTGAATAGAGAGATCTGCATTGAGTACTGGGGAGGGGTAGCTCCTTGACCTGAATAGGGCTGCGCCTGGCAAGGTGAATGCTGGCTCCACCTCCTACTGTGCGTCTGATGGCCAAAGCCAAAGCCTTCCAGTGTGCTCTGCTGTTATGTGTATTGGATGTCTGGGTTTAGAGGGGCAAGGCAGGCTGAGTCAGACCTGGATTGAATAGAGAGATCTGCATTGAGTACTGGGGAGGGGTAGCTCCTTGACCTGAATAGGGCTGCGCCTGGCAAGGTGAATGCTGGCTCCACCTCCTACTGTGCATCTGATGGCAGAACCCCTCTAGATCTTTTAGCTGGCCCTGTGATTGATTCCACTGACATGCTAAACATTCCTGTACAGGACTCATATTTAGTCTTGCATGAGGCACTATCACAATGCATGATGCATTATGCATGACGCATTATGGTAGTTTGAGTGTGTTGTAAACACTTGAGATGTGTGTTGGCTTTCATGAGAAGAAATGTATTTGTTGTCTTCGTAGATTAACTGCTAGGCATTTGGTTAACACTCTGAGTGCCGTTGTTACTCCGAATGGGAATACTTTGAATTGGTAGTGTTTTTGTCCTATTACCAATCTGAGGTATTTGTGATGCGCTGGGTAAATGGGAATCCAGTGTCCTTTCGATCCAGTGTTGACATAAAGCCACCTTATTGTAAGAGTGGACGTACCTGTTGAAGTGTGACCATATGGAAGTATTCTGATATGTATAGGTTTAATGGCCTGAGGTCTAGGATTGGCCTCAATAAACCATCCTTTTTTTTGGAATTAGGAAGTAGAGTAAATACACCCCTAATCCTTGATGTTGTAGAACTGATTCTATAGTTCCTTTTGTAGAAGAGCCTGTACCTCTTGTTAGAGGAGATGTCACTGCTGCAATGAGAGTTTGTGAGTGAAAGGTGGAATATTGGTAGGGTTGTTTGTGAGCTCCAGACAATAACCATGTTAGATAATGTCCAATACCCAATACCTATTTGTCTGATGTTATAGATTACCAATTGGGAAAAAACTGTTGCAGTCTTCCCCCTGACAGGTGATAAATAATCGGGGGGGGGGGAGGAGGGAGAGATATTTAGTCACTGTTTGTTAGGGTATGGAGAGGAACCTGTGGTGTGCCTCTACCTTTAAAATGGTTTCCTCCACCTTGTAAAATCCTCTAGAAGGGGGGGGGGGGGGGGGGGGGGGGCCTTTGTGTATGGGTTTTCTATGAAGATGCAGCCGCATCTGTGGTATTACGTTTGGAGCCTCCTCTATAAAATGAGCAGCGAAAGGAGCCTCTGCTATAAGAATACTGTAACGCTCCTATAGATTTAGCCACCTCTGTATCCTTTTACATTTTTTAAAGTGATTGGTCCACTTCAGGCCCAAAGAGGTGTTCTTTATCAATAGGGGCATTAAGGATAGTTTTTTAACTTCTGGGTTAAAACCAGAGATTTTTAGCCATGCGTGTCTTCTGAGGAGAATGCTGGTGGTTTACTCCTCTGGCTGCAGTGTCCGCAGCATCCAACACTCACCTAATAGAAAAATCAGAAAGTAATTTCCCTTCTTGTACCAGTTCCTGTCCTCTTTTCTTGTGTTTTTCTGGGAGATATTGTAATACATCTTCTATTTCGTCCTAGTAGGTCCTATCTTATCTAGCTGACCGACCTTGTGTACTAGCTATAAGCCAATGGTTGGTTGACTGAGCAGCTACTCTTTTTTCCCCAGAGGCATCTATTAGTTTTGAATCTTTATCTGGAAGTGGTGCCTGCCCTGAGGTTTGTGAGTTTGCACTTTTTCAGGCATTAGACACCACTAAGAATCCAAAGCCCTTAATAAAAACTGGGTCAGCGAGTGGGGGTTATATCTTTTGACCACTCTAGGTGTTATCACACGTGCCCTAAAAGGCTCTTTAAAAATATATTCAGCATTTCCCTTCATACCCTTTAACATAGGCTACAACTGTGATGTTCTATGTGTGTTTCCTAAAGTTTCAAACAGGAAATCCTCTTTTATGGCTTCCTTATGTAAAGTCACTCCATGGTAAGTAGCTGCCCTAACAATTGATTCCTCATATGCAATATTATCATCAGGAAGGGAAGGTTTAGCCGGGTATAGATCTGGATCTGGTCTCCATGTGGATCTATATTATAGTGATCCCAAGGATCCGGTGGTGGCTGATCATAAGTGTCATCATCATCTCCTATATCATGATTTGTACCTGGAGGTATAGTGTACAGGGTCTGAAGCTGGCATAATAGGTACTGGTGAAGAAGATGGAGGGGTTTGAGGAATGTTAATAGGGCAAGTAGCCATGTCCTTTTTCTTCTTAAGAGGAATTTTATATTGAGCTTTTATGGTATTACTGGCTTAGTTGTAATGTGTGGAGTGTCAGGGTTTATATAGATTTGCTTTTGTTTTGGATCCAGCTTTTGTTTAATGGTTTCTAGAACAGGCTTTAGAGGAGCATCGTTATTTTTAGGTGCCAAGCTGGATATGTCCTTTTTATCTTTTGAACCCGAATGTTTCAGAATTGAAGGGGTGTAATCTCGGCTCGAGCCAGAACCAGATAGCTTGACTTGCTGTTTTGTTACCGACCCAGAACATTAGAATCAGACTCTTGGTGCCTACCATGGCCTGATGGCAGTGGAGGCCCAGCAGCGTTTTATTTAGTGAAAGCGGGCTTGGTGGGCAAAGGAGCTTTGGTTCTCACGGCACCCAGTCCAGCTGGAATGTCGTGGGACTCTAGTTTGATCTCCAACTCAAAATTGGAGACCTGGATGGAGAAAGTTTCTTCCTCGTCTGCTGCAGACACTTTCATTATTTCATTCTCGATATTTTCTCCGAAGATATCGGGGGTGTCTTCAATACTCTGTTGCTGCATTTGTCCTTTTTTTTAGTTAAAACCTGCTTCTGATTTATAAAGTATAAGCCCATATTGCAGACGCTTACCACCTTACATGTGTCATTTCGCCCTCTCCTTCTCACCAGTCCACCGCGGCAGATAACCTCCTGATTGAGTGGAGGGAGGTTTCTCCAGCTAAGGGCGTCCCACACCCACTTCCATTGGGCCATCCTATGGTCGCCATCTTAGCGGTGAGATGCTCTAGCCTCCCTCCATCCTTCTGGGTTTCCGGCTACAAACAGGGGCAATGGCGCCGACGCGCACCAATTATGCTGTAGCAAGGTAGTTTGCTCAGCGAAAGCTGACACTAATATCTTGCACCTTTTATTAACTCTTTACTAACAATTGATCCAGCACTTTTAACTGTGTTAACGTCGAATTTGTGATTTTAAAACTGTCCTTTTTTACTTAAAACCTGCTTCTGATTTATTTAGTATAAGCCAATATAGCAGACGCTTACCGCCTTACATATGTCATTTTATCCCCTCCTTCTCCCCGGTCTACTGCTGCAGATAGCCTGCTGATTGAGTGGAGGGAGGTTTCACCAGCTAAGGGCATCCTACGCCCACTTCCGTTGGGCCATCCTATAGCTGCCATTTTGGGGGTGAGATGCTCTAGTCTCTTTCCATCTTTCTGGCTTCCGGCTACAAACAGGGGCGATGGCGCCGATGCGCAGGAGGCGCGCCTAAGGTAAGCCCGTCAGCGCCAGTCACGCCTGGACCGCGCCCAGTGCCGGTCCCCTAGCTCGTTTGGGCAAAATACCTCAGACACCATTAGGTACTCGCGGGATGCACTACTGCCCTTGAGATTCATTAATCCCTTTCCCCTGTCAGCTCTCCTGTCCTAATCGCACTGGGGGTCCTGGACCCAATCATGTAAATAACGTAACGGTCACAGGGACATCTGCCCAGCCGCACAGGAAGGGTTCTAGTGTCAATACTGCAATGATTTCCTGCATGTTACTGAACACCAGATCCTTAGTGAAACATCATTTGGAGTTCTCTGACTTAGTGCAAGCACGGAAACGTGGGCTGATGCAAGCTCAGGCCCAGACATTGTTGCAGCCAGCACCCCCAGCTATGCCGTGTATTGGATGGACAGACAATTTTAAAAAAAGGAAGGGGGATTGGCAATGTTTTATCGTAGTCATTTTAAAACTACATTTGAGCCACTAACCACTCCTGGCGTTGAGGCTTTAGCCTTCTCGGTTCAGTCAGCAGACTTGCTGCCTATCAAGGGAGTGCTGGTCTATCGCTCCCGGGACTGAGGTGTGGTTTTGCGGACAAGCTCAGTATGTTAATGGAATCCTCTATCATCAATGAGAACTCTCTGGTTTTGGGAGATTTCAATTTCCACCTGGAAAAGGAAACGGACCCAGACTCCCTAAAACTGATTGATACAATGAATGCGTTCGGACTGTCCCTAATTACCAAAGGTCAAACGCATAGGGCTGGTCACATGTTAGATGGGACCTTCTCCAACAATTCTGGCATTACGCTGCTCCCATCTCTCCCCCTGACTGATCAGACCACTGGGTGGTCAAGTGGCAGATAAACACAAAGATACCTACCATGTCTTAAAGAACAAGTTACTTACCTTCGGTAACGATATATCTGTAAGAAACATTAGTAGTGATAGATTCCTTACCTTAGAATTACCCCCAGGCGTCAGACTGGATCCGGAAAGTTTTCGTCAGCCGTACCCCTGCGCGTCGGTTGGTGGCGTTGAGTGACTCCTCGTCCGTCGTTGGCGTCGTGGTCCCAGAGATGACATCGCGGACACTACTTAGACGCCGCCCACGAGCGCTGATGTCCGTTCCGTACACGACTTTCCGCGCCAGTAACGCAGAGCCATGCAAGAAACTGACCACTGGTGCATTGAAACTAGGGCCCTGAAAGGGATGACCTTAACCCTAGAAATCATTTTTCATAACGGGAGGAAGGGTGGGGCAGTAAGGAATCTAACACTACTAATGTTTCTTACAGATATATTGTTACCGAAGGTAAGTAACTAGTTCATCTGAAGGAAACTCATAGTGATAGAGTCCTTACCTTAGAATAGATACCCCAGCAATACCAACCCTGGTGGTGGGTCTGTGAACCAAGATCACACCAGAAAGTCACGGAGAACAGAACGGCCAAAGAAGCCGTCTCTCCGGACTTGACTGTCCAGGCAATAATGCTTAGTGAACTTGTGCAGCGAGGCCCACGTGGCTGCCTGACAGATGTCTTGCAGGGGGACACCACGTCCCAAAGCAGTAGTGGCTGCAGTAGCTCTGGTGGAATGAGCAAGCAGTCCCACCGGAGGTTCCTTTTTAGCCAACGAATAACAGGCTTTGATACACAAGATCGGGTCCAGATGGTGGAGCCTCTCTTCCTCCCTGGAAGAATGCGGAGGTGGAAAGAAGGTGGGCAGGTTATTAGTCTGCCCAATGTAAAAGGCCGTAACAACTTTTGGCAAAAAGGAAGGACGTGGCAGGAGCACAACCTTGTCCGGATGGACCTATAGGAAAGGAGGCTTAGAAGAAAGAGCCTGGAGCTCACTCACTCGCCTAGCGGAGGTGATTGGCACCAGGAAGGCAGACAGGGGACTTGAAAAGAGAGGGCTGATCAGGGATCCTGAGAAAGGCCGAAATAGCAGAAAGATAGCCCTTAATAGTGCCTAGAGCAGAGCACTGCTTGGCCAAAGAAAGAAGGAACAGTAGTACTTCAGAAAGAGGGGCAGAAAGGGGATTGAGAGCCTTTGCTGTGCACCATGCCACAAATTTGTTCCACCTACAAGTGTATACCACCTTAGTGGAGGGACGCCTGGCTGCCAGAATGACATCACAAACTTCAGGAGGCAATTCGAAATAATCACGCCGCTCAATCTTCACGCAAAGTGGTGGAGGCTGGACAGGTTCAGGTGGAGTACCGTCCCCTGCTGCTGCGACAGAATATCCTCCCGAAGAGGCAGTATGATCGGAGGATCGATGCTCATACGGGGTAGCTCAGGATACCATACTCTTCAAGCCCAGTCCGGCGCCACAAGGATGACTTTTGCCCGGTCGCTCCTGATCTTCATCAGCCCTCTGGACAGAAGTGGTATAGGCGGAAAGGCGTACAACAGACCGCAACTCCACTTGCGACGAAAAGCATCTCAGAGTGAGTGCCGCCTTGGAAATTCCAACATGTTCTCTTCGGTGGCATATAGATCTAACCAAGGCCCTCCCCACTGCTGAGAGAGGCCTTGCACCACCTCCGAGTGAGGACGCCATTCGTGATACATCCTGTACCTGCGGCTGAGCTCCTCCGCCCTGGCGTTCAGAGAACCTGCCAGGTGTTGAACCACCAGGAAAATGCCTTGATGTTCGAGCCATGTCCAGAGACACAGAGACTCCTGACATAGGGTCCATGACCCCACCCGCCCCGTTTGTTGCAGTTCCACATGGCGGTGGAGTTGTCTGTGAATACCTGCACTACTCTCCCCTTGACAGGAGGAAGGAATGCCTTCAGTGCAAGCCGGATCGCCCGAAGCTCCAGAAGGTTGATATGGAGCTTGCACTCCGCCGGAGACTAGAGGCCTCTGATCTCCGACTCTCTCATGTGGCCGCCCCATCCCAGGAGGGACGCATCTGTCACCACTGTAAAGTCCGGTTGGGAAAGGGAGAGGGATCTGCCGTCGACCCAATGCTGGTTTGTGTGCCACCACTGCAACTGTCGGTCAGTGCCCTCCGAGATCTGGAAGTGATCCGACAGATTCCGCTGATGCTGCGCCCACTGAAAATTCAGGTCCCACTGCAGAGCCCGCATATGCCATCTGGCATGAATGATCAGCAGAGTACAGGAGGCCATGAGGCCCAGCAGCCTCAGAGTCACTCTGACTGAAACCCGGAATAAGGTGCTGAAAGATCGGAATCAGAGCCTGAATATCCGGGACTTGCTGTTCGGGAGGATAGACCCAAAACTGCGCCTTGTCCAGAACCGCTCCGATAAAGAGGACCTTCTGAGAGGGAATCAGGTGTGACTTCGGCACCTTGATGGGGAACCTCAGCAAATGCAGGCGTTCTGCCGTAGTCTGGAGGTGGGAGACGACTGCCTGGGGCGAGCCCGCCTTCAACAACCAGTCGTCGAGATAGGGGAAGACTGGAACCCCTGATTTGCACAGATGATCTGCGACTACCACCATCACCATCACTTTCGTGAACACCCGAGGGGCGCTGGTAAGGCCAAAAGGGAGCACAGTGAACTGAAAATGCTTGTGGCCTACCGTGAACCGCAGGTAACGCTGGTGGGCCCGCAGGACTGGAATGTGGAAATAAGCATCCTGCAATTCCAGCGCTACCTTCCAGTCTTGTGGATCGAGAGCAGACAAGACCTGAGCCAAAGTTCGCATCTTGAACTTCTCTTTGCGAGGAAGCGATTGGCGTTCCGGAGGTCTAAGATAGGACGCAGGCCCTTGTCCTTCTTGGGCACCAGAAAGTAGTGGAAATAGCAACCACAACCTACTTCTGGCGTCAGAAGGCGCTTGATGGCCCCTTTGGCCAAGAGGGCTGTAACTTCCTGCTGAAAAAGCACCAAGTGATCCCCCGACATGCGGTGGTACCGAGGTGGCATGGCTGGAGGGGTAGTCTTAAAGGGGAGGGAGTAGACCCTCCGGACTATCTCTAAAATCCACCTGTCCGATGTGATAGTGCGCAAGTGGGGGAGGTGATGGCAAAGCCTGCCGCCGACTGGCGTTTGATGGGCCTGAAAGTTCGTACTAGGAAGGCTTGGAGGCAGAGGTGGCCGGGGGGGAGGTGGAATGACCTGCCCGCTGGCCCCTTGGTCCGGCGGAACCCGCATCCGCGCTGACAATGTTGCTGCGCAGGCTTGTGGCTCTGTTGCGAACGCTGCGGGGCGCCCCTTCCGGTGCCACAAAAGGAGCGAAGAGCAGAAGGCGGAGGAGGGCGGACTGCAGACAGCCCCAAGGACTTGGCTGTTGCCCTGAGTCCTTAAACCGCTCCAACACACTGTCTTGCTTTGTCGCCAAAGAGGCGACAGCCATCAGAGGGCATGTCCATAAGTGTGTTTTGGGAATCCCCCGAAAATCCAGTTGTCCTCAACCAGGCGTAGCGTCGAAATGCCACTGTCATTGCAATCGATCTGCCCAGTGAGTTGACGGTGACTAGGCCTCTGCAACAGCCTGTGAGAGAGCTAGCTGTACCTCCTCCGGAAACTGAGGCAGCACGTTTGCCACTGTATCCCACAAAGAGTGGGAATAACTGCCCAAGAGGCATGTGGTGTTCACGAACCACAGCGCAGAACTGGAGGAAGAGAAACTTTTCTTCTCGAAATGATCTAGTTTCTTGGATTGCCAATCCGGTGGTGCGGAAGGGAAGGCGGTCAGTGAAGCAGAGGCTTAGACAACAAAGCTATTGGGTGGGGTGTTGGGAGAGGAAAATTGGGTCACCCGGAGCCAGGCGATAGCGTCAGGCCACGTTCCTATCTACAGGAGCCCTTGTGGGGGGTCTGGACCAGGTGCCCAAAAGAATGTCGGAAAGTGCTTCGTTGAATGGGAGCAACTGCTCCGCAAAAGTAGCAGCTGGCTGAAGCACTTCTGTCAGGAGGTTAGTCCTGACGGTCACAGTAGGGAGCACGAGGTGTAGGGCCTTGCCGCCCTACGCAACACCACAGCATAACTAGCCCCCTCCTGCGTAGCCACGGTAGGAGGAGACAGCATGCCAAGGTCTGGTGCGGTATCCAGACCACGGGCGTCCCCCAACTCCTCTGCCCAGTCCTGATCATCCTCGCAATCAGCTGCGAGAGGGTCTGAGGACCCTCCCAGTCCTTCCCTTCCTCCTCAGGCCGTTCCAGAGGCCTAAAATAAGGAGCAGGAACATGGGGATAGAAATCCCCAAGCAACATCGAGAATGGCATCGACTGACGCCGGCCCAACAGCACGTCCCCTTTGGGGCTGAAACCGGGGGCAACGTTGTCCAGAGGAGCGGGCGACATCGGAAGTGGTGCCGGTGGGGTCGACATCGGTGAAGGTGTGTTGAAGTTTACCGGCGTCGACCAGGATCCAGGTCTGGATCCATGGGGGTCTTGCGGCGTTGGGGCCGAAGCTGGCAGCGCCGCCGGAACTGCCGGCGAAGGAACGCGAGGACCCTCTGTCGGTATCGCGGGGTCCAAAGCCGCACCAGTAGGGACCCGATGGCCCAAAGAGGTGAGCCATGGCTGACAGGAACTCCTGTATCCGGGCCGGAGTCGCCGGTGGACCCGGAAAGGGGAGTAGGTTGGCAGCCACACCACAGGCTCTGCCGGAGCAGCGGGGGAGGTGCCACCCTCAGCCGCGTTGTGCGACCAGCGAGGGTAAGTCAGAGAACAATGACGTTTCTTTGACTTCTTGTGCTTCACCTTACCTGACCCCGAGTTCGAAGGCTTGGATCCCGAGGATCGATGATGATGATGACCCCACGCACGGTCCCTCGACCTCCCACGGGACCGGGACCTTAAACGGCGTGGAGCCCACTGCTTGGCCTCCAGCAGCTTTTGGGATCGCTCCTGCAAAGAGTTCAGCGCCATGGCCCGGCAGTCGTGGCACGACTTGGGGTTGTGGTCGCACCCCAGGCAGAAAAGACCCAGTCGGTGCGGATCCGTCACCGACATCATGCAATGACAGTCCTGGCAGTACTTAAAACCGGGCATCCTAACTGCACCAGGAGTCGAAGACTCGATGAAAAAATAGAGACAAAAGGTCTCAAAACGTCAGTCAAAAAATGACTGGGGGTACCTGCTCTTTCCGGATCTGCACTTGCTGGCACGGAAAAAGAAAGAACTGATGTCAGCGCACTTGGCCGGCGTCTAAGTAGAGCCCACAACGTCATCTCGGCGACCACGATGGATGCAGAGCCGCATGACTCCACCTACCGACACGCAGGGGTACTGCTGACGAAAACTTTCCAGATCCAGTCTGACGCCTGGGGGCAATTCTAAGGTTAAGGAATGTATCACTAAGAGTTTCTTTCAGATACACTACTCAACACACTTTAAGCAGAGCCTGGCATAAAATACGGCCAGTCGAACTGGGACATGCCATCACCCGAGCCCTTGGCCACCAGGGGATAACCTGGAGCAAAGGGTTGAGAATTTCGCACTCTGGCTCATCTCAGCACTGGACCTAGTAGCTTCAAGAATTCAAAAAAACACAGTTAAAAAATTATCCCAGCCCTGGTACAACGAAAACCTAAGGTTATCAAGGCAGGACTGTCGTAGACAAGAACAAAAATGGAGGAAAAATGATGAGGTGGAGGAGAAAAATATTTACAAAACAAAACTAGTCAAACACAAAAAAAGTCTTGTAGCAGTTAAGACCGCATATTGATTCAGGGCATATAAAAGTCGCCTGTAATGCAATCAAGACTCTTTTCTCAGTAATAAAAAAACTGATAACAGCAGCCAGTCCAAATCATGCAGGAATAAATAAAGAGTTCTACGATACACCTGCTGTTTTTTTCCAAGAAAAAGTTGCTAACATTTTCAATAAATCTACTGCAAGTAGAGTAGCTAATCATCAGGATGAGCATGTCCGAATTGGCCCGCCCAAAAAAATCAGTTTCTCCTCCTTTAAGGTCTGGCCAAAAGAACAACTCAGAGTTAATCCCACTTATCAAATCTTGTGCGCTACAAGACCCCTGCCCCCCTAGTATTATGCAGATGATCCCTGTTCAAGTGGCACAATACCTAAGGCAGATTTTTGATAAGATGTTTGGAGAAGGGTCTTTTCCCTCTCACTGGAAACTGGTCTTGAACCTCCTGCAATCTTTCTTGGCAATAAGACAACATAATGTGACGATGGACAAGTTTGTTTCTGGGTCATTCTCCCTACCCTGCAGAGTTACCCAGGGCTCGGCACGGAGCCCAACTCTGTTTAACCTTTATGTTACACCACTTGCGCCAATTATAAAAAATTCTGGTTTCTCCTTGCCGTTTTATGCGAATGACGCCCAAATTGTGATGTCATTGACAAATCCTGAAAGCAATCTGGGTGCAGCATTCAGCTCATGTATGAGTACGGTGAGCAACTGGATGGAATGCAATTGCCTTAAACTAAATGCCTAAAAAACTGAGGTCATCATCTTCAGCAATAATCCCTCTTACTGGACACTGGACTGGGGGCCACCAGAACTTGACTCACTACCAGAAGCTTCAAATAAAGTACAAAACTTAGGCTCCTGGTAGACAAAGAATTGAAGTTTAAGGACCACGTAAACAAAACATCAGCTTCTTTTTGTTCTCTATGTCTTATGAAAAAGATAGAAACATTTCTGACCCGAACTTCTGAAAACAGTAATAATGGCATTGGTTCTCACCAGTATTAGTTATTGCAATAGTATTTATCTTACTCTTGCAACGGGTCTCCTTAAGAGGCTTCAGACATTGTAAAACACTGTGGCTTGCTTTCTTTTTAAAATTCCGAAACACCAGTCGGCCAGAGGAGCCATCAGGAAATTACACAGGTTGTCAGTCAAGCAACGCTGTTGTTTCAAGGCTCTCTGTCTGGCCTATACATCACTGCACAGACTCGGGCCAGACCATTTTAAGAAGTAACCTAAATGGCACATCCCAGCAATGACACTTCGCTCAGGCTCTGCCAGGAACCTGATTGTCCCCCCATTTAGGAAAGCTATGGGGGGCTTTGGAACAGTCTCCCATTGACACTAAAAGCTGCCCCCTCTCTACTTTCCTTCAGAAAAGCCTTAAAGACCTAGCTCTTCACATAGGAGTAGAAGATATTTGCACACCTGCTTGAGCCGACAATGACATTGCCTCAGCCAAAATCAGACTTCGACAGCGCCACGACATGCTAAGGCATGAGTTTGCGCTTTATAAGTCACATTTACATTACATTCATCGAGCCCGCCGGTCCTGCAGAGTCTTTTTGGATTGAAATGACCGACAAGCGTTGCGTTCTTCTTATTTATGCTTAGGGAGAGACAGAGGTTACAGACCTTATGATAGTTGGTGCATGGGTATTTGGAATGGCACAGAGGACAGAATTGAAACGTGTCCGTTCCATCGCAGAAGACTTGACATTTGATTTTTAAGTAGAAATAGATAGAGGAAAACGAGCTAGAGTTTCCCGACTGGATAATGAATGTTTTCCGAATTTCGACACGCAGAAGGTGGAAGACGCAATCGAAACAATACCAACGAGTGTAGAGTGAATTGTGCACCGAAGGGATCCTGATTAACGTTTTTGAATCCGAGCACTGCAATACACGTCAGAACCCAATGGCGGAAAGAAAACAATCTAAAAATGGAGTCGATGCCCATGTGTACTATCACCAAAGGGAGGAGTCACCTTACCTCGTGACTGGAAAGACTTCTTCGAAGAAAAATAACTTGCAAATATCTGGATCCAACGCTAGATGGCAGGAGTATGGAAAGCATGTGTATCTACAGTACACATGCCTTGAACATAATAATTTTTTGATCTCTAGCAAGAAACAGAATACATCCTTGAACCTCCATTGGTTGTACCATGTATTATACCACTCTGAAGTATGCCATCGCCCCAACGCCACTATTATGTTGGTAGATCTTGAAAAGGCCTTCGACTCAGTGAGATGGGACATTTCATGCTTAAGATGGGGCTGGGCGAGAACTGGGTTAAATGGGTTATACACGAATCCTACGGCAGGAGTAAAAAAGCCAGGCAGGCGTGCCCTTTGTTCCTTCTGCATAAGCCTTGGCCATTGAGCCATTGGCTGAACGTTTCCATCAAAAAGGAGCTGGGTATGGAGTGAAAGTGAAGAGTAGGGAACATATCATATCCATGTATGCTGACAATCTACTGCCATACCTGCATGATGGCCCCACTGGGAATACAGATGCATTGACCTGGTTTAGTGAGTTTGCAACCCTTTGTGGACTCCATGTCAATAAAGCTTAGACATACCTGTTTCCCATGTCAGCTGGTGCTCAAATGCCACAGGAACTGCTCCAGGGTCTGTCCTGGTCACTGTTGCCCATCAGATACTTGAGAATAAGGGTGTTTCATCACTAGACGACCTCAGGAGGGTAACCTATGGAACGCTCTCAGGTCCCTGAAGTCATGTGTCCATTCCTGAAGATTTTTAAATTGCCCGTCATGGCTCAGATCTCATTATCCAAGATGATTATGCTGCCAAGGCTCTTAAATTCTTTTTTAATTTCCTCCTGGTCAAGATATCATGTTCCCGGTTTAAACTATCAGACACACTTCTTAGGAAACTGGTATGGAACCGTGGTCGCCATAAAGTCTCTTTGGAGGTTCTCTGGAGACCCCCAGAGGAGGAAGGCCTGGGTGCTCCTGATTTTGAATGATATTTTCATTGGCTTTATGGAGCTCAGCAGGAGGAACTGTGACCTGTGGGGTTGGCTGATAAACCAGGGATCTCTGCTGGCAAAGCTATTACACTCGGCAGTGGTGATTCCCCACCTTGGGGTTTTGCTGAAGATTGCTTTGCAATGTTGCAATGCCTGCGGAGGTCTACTGGTACTCCTTTTAAGGCACTGGCTTAGCCAGTTTTTGACGTACAAAGCATTGGCGCTAACATTTGGAGACCTGTGGCTGGATGGGCAATGGGAGCGGGGGACACATGCAGTTCTCCAATGTTTAGTGATCATGGGCACCGCAAGTCATTTAGTCAAATGGTTCTGACAGGAATATATTACAAATGGCAACAAAAAAGGTTTATTAAAAAAAAAAGGTGCATTGTCTCATAGAACTTTTTTAGTGGGCGGGGGCCGCTCCAGCTCCCCGAAAGTCGGGGAGGTGTGGAGTTGGCCCAGGAGCAAGTTACGAGGAATCAGGTCTTCAATATTGAGCTCCCTCGTTGTATTAGTGGACGCACAAGAAGAAGTCGAAGACTGCTCATGCTTCTTGCTCTTTTTCTTGTGCCTCGACTAACCAGAGTGTCCTGAGGACTTGCAGTGGGACAATTACTATTTCGAACTCTACAAAAACTCCAGGGCCTTCATCTCGACTGGGACCTTGATTTGCTTGATCGTCTGTGATGAGCTTCAGGGACTAATCCCTCAAAGCTTTCAGATTCATGGCATGACAATCAGAGCATGGATCGTGGTCAAGCTCTAGACACAACAGGCAGACACAGTACAGATCTGCCACCGACATCGGTCAATGACAGGCTCAGCAAGGATTGAGTCCGGTCTTCTAAGATGACATATTCCTATCACACCAAGGAGGAAAACCTCAAAAACCACGGAAGAAATTTTAATAAATCCAGGCAAAAAATGCTGCGGTTAGCACTTCCCTGGATCAGTGGTGGATGTTACAGAAAGAAAAAAGCTGACGTCAGCGCGCCTAGGTGACGCCTATATGGGTACTATGATGTCACTTCCAGTGTGGACGATGCCGACAACGTACACAGAGCCGATCAACGCAACCTACCAGAGCACAGGGACACTGCTCATGAAAAATCCCCGGGATCCAGTCTGACATGTGGGAAATCAAAAGTAACAAATCCGGGGCTAGAAGACTATCAGATATCAGGTAGCAGCACATAAATCAAGCATGTAGGATAAATGTAGCCCTGTAGGAGGGGAGGGTGAAATAGAACATCTAACTAACTGCATAGCACCTAACTTCTCAAAGAGGAGTACTGTGTGCACTTATGCGATAAAGGAGGCCATCACAAATAGTCCAGTAACCTATATGCCAACATACACAAGGCAGGGATACACTTATTTGGTAATGTTTAGAAGATCTTGCAAGACATCGCTGGGGGTCTTTTAGTTGTTGGTGGTTTTGTCTGCTCCACCGGTGGTCTCGGGCTTGCTGTGGGATAGGAGCATGGAAAGGGTCCTGGGGGAGGAACACTGGGAGGCCTAATGTCGCCTGTGCTGCCCTTAAGTGATGAAAAGGATACTGGTGAGGGGGGAGGGGAGGAATGGGAGGCCTAGTGACGGCTGTACTATTTTTGAGTGATGGTTCTAGTTCTAGAAATGTCAGTACACTGCCTTTCATCTTAGCTACAAAATTGGGCTTAATTCAGCCCCATTGCGGATATTTCCACACAGTTGGTCAATTAAGGAAGAGGAAAGCTAAGATAACCATGATTTGTAAAATCTATTCCTAACCTATGAGCCAGCAAGGAATGAAACAGGAGGTCAAATTGTCAGAGGTTCCTTTTATTGGCTTGCATACTGGGTAAAGGTGTTTTCGTTCCTGCAATGAATCTGAAAATCCTTCAGATTTTCTATTTAGCAGGGACAGTTATGTTGTTACCAGCACCGACAAGATGATTCCTGGGTTTCTCAACAGGATATAGATTATTAGTATGGACATAATATTTTTTGGTTTGTTTTTACCTCACAGAAAATGTTTTATCCTACATAAAAGTAAGGTTTTCCATGCACACACTTAATATATGAAGGTAAATGCCAACCCTAATTCAAACCTTTTACTAACCTAAGAGTAATTTACAATAGCAAGACATTTTGTGTATCACAAATTAGGCCCACGCATATCTATTTTAGTGTTCATAATCCATCTTTGTCTACAGCATAACATATGCACAAAGTTTAATACGGAAAAACCAAAAATATATGTTCAATCCCCTAGCTCAGTAATGGTCTATTATTGCCCAATACCAGATTCTCAGTAACAGGCAAGCTAGCAAATCAATGTCTCACTACCATACAATGCATATGCTCTAAAGAGAATAAACTATTCAAATAAGTAGGAGAACAAGCTAAAAGCTGGCACAAAAAAAGACCATAATGCAGTCTTACATCAATAGCATCCCTCTCGAATATTCGTAGCTGCAAGAAGAGCTCCAGTTTGATTTTGCGTTCCTGAAATAGCTCTTCCATTTGAGATTGAGCTTCATCCAGCTGCTGAAGAACTGTTTCTATGTGACTGATGGAGCTGTTGTGCGGGGTCTTGTTACTGGAAATAGCAGACTCCCTAAATAGGGATTTAAAGAGAGCAATATAAAAGAAAGGACATAAGAAAAAGCAGGTGACAAATGGTAAATTGTTAAAACAAATAAAAATACTAAACATTTTCAAAACAATTTAATTTATGATTCTGACATATTTTGTTATGCCAGGGTCAATCCTTGGACGACAGCAATTGAAATTATCATGGTGTATCATGTCCCATCACAGATGTACACAACAAAAGCCATGATGTATTCCCTCGTTTTGAAACACAGGAAGGAAATGCCCACCCACCCTCCTCCTCCACCTAAACTGGGACTCTAGAAACTGAGGACAAATGGAACAAGCAGAAAAATGTCAGTTTCACTTGAGTTACTGCTGGGTGCAGTACACAAGTACACCTTCTGCCATCTAACGAAAACAGTACAGTAAATACCAGCACCTCGCTCACCCACTGCCACAGCGATTCTCAGATGGCTGATCTTTTTTGTAGAAAGGGAAGAAATCTGAAGGAAGGAGGTCCCCCATATGCTGAAACCGATGGGAAGCCCTCACTCGAGTTGGGGGAAGGAACTAGCATATTTTTCTGTATGGAAGAAGCAAAGAGGAAAGACTATGGCATAAGAAATGTTTTTGTGCGTGGGGGAATTAGCAGTGTTCCAGAAATGGGTTCAGAGCATTTCAGGAGCATCTTGAAATTAGGTCAGAATAAATCATTAAGAGAAAGTGACCGTCCGCTAACAATAGTTTTCCAGTGAGGCCCAGCACCCCAACATTTATAACCTTTCGAACGATTCCAGCCCGTACAAATTCAAACAGGATAAACTTCAAAAGTTTAAATATTTATTATCACATAAAAAAAATCCTCCGGTTTTAAAAATACATTTTAGCATCTGAAATGCAATAAATAGTTATAATCTACGTGGTTATAAGCCAAGGGTGACTGTGCCTTCAAGTTGTTAAAATGAGTGGAAGTTACTTTGGGTTTAAGTACCCTGAACTTTAGTGTTTTCTTAGATGCGATGACACTCCATACTGAGGAAAATTAAATTTTGGCCATGTTGTGTTCCCTAGCGCGTACCCCACCGACTCCATGTACCAGCTTAAAGTGCATGTAACTTCCCTCCTGTGCCAGCTATGAAGACGCAAATACATTTGCGTCCACCGTTAACTTGTCCTCTTTCAGATCCACCATGAATGGATTATATAGTCCGTTCCTAAGTATGCTATGCCACCGTCTTTTTGTGGTACACTTTTCGTATTTTTCCTGCTCTAGCAAGAGTAGGCCCTGAATTCCTGCCATCTGAACCTCTTTTGTGGCTCCTGACTCTGCCCAGGCTACCTCTGTACTCGTGAACTCTGTCCTACTTTCAGCGCGGCCCCTCGCGCTCAGCTCAAGCCTGCTTTCTGCCAAGACTGACTATAACCTTCGAGTTATCTGTTCCGCTCCCCGAGAATACATTCCTGCCTACTAGATCCTGTAAACATCCTCCCCAGCTGCAGAGCCAAAGGGCCGACCTGTCTTAACGCAAGTAAAACATAACCTCTGTTGCCATGCTTCCATGGAAGGCCCCGTGCCCCACGCTTCTCATGCAGACACTCAGGCGCTTATACACGCATCCACAGTTAGCGTAGAATAGCTTCTGCCCTAGAGACCTTTCCGCCCAGATAGTATAGTTCCTAAACATCAGATATCAGATATGATAGAAGTACAAGTTGATCTGACATGCCAGACTTCTGTCTCTTTCCGTCAGTGTAAATGTCAAGTCCCCTGCACCCCGTCAATCACACGTCATGCAGCTGCGCGCGCATCCAAGCTTCCGATTTCTGCTGACATTGCAACATTCTGTTAGCACCACCCCTTGGTGCCACCCACTTGCGTCACCTATCAGTGACGTTTCTAGCACACACGCCTAGTTCACGCCTAGTTTACGCCTCTTGATGATGTATTAGTACCACGTGTATACTGTTATCTTGTCTTCTCTCAGCTGTTACGCCTCTTACATTGATTCTTATGGTATAAATCAAGTATATAAGCTATGTATTGTTAATAAACGAAAGCGCTCTATCCCTTCTGACACCCCTGTGGTGGTCAGAACATGATATCCTGATTCCTTTATGAGGAATAAAACCCTTAGAAACTCTAACACCACGGACTCTGTTGTTTTTCATTCTGATTGAGTTATTATTGATTAAGTACTTACCTGCATAGAAATTAAGAGAGTAAATTAATTATTTACGTCATTTTGGCGCCCGAACAGGGACCCCTCCCCCACCTCACGCGCCGGTTGGTGCGTTGCAAACTCTGTCCCCTGCCATCAGTTAGACGGAACACACGTGTACTGGCAGGATTTCCTGCATCTCCCTCTGACCCATGGAGGTGACGAAGACTGCGATCAGTGCCCAGACGAGGCGGTGAGGAGTGCGGAGGATCCCGACCAGAGCCCAGCCGAAAGAAGCAAGGTCCGAGGTGTGAAGAGGCCCACCAGTTTTCCGAAGTTTTCCGAAGTTTTCCGAAGTCTTCCGAAGTACCGAGTCGAGTCCAGTCGAGTTTTCCGAGGCCTTCTGTTTTCCGTGCTTCCCGGTGAGTACCATTGCTGGGTCGTATCTAGACGGGTTTGGGTACGCAAGTCCGGTCTGCACTGTTTTTAGGCAGTGTATCTGTACTGTTTAGCAGTATATCAAGTATTCCGAATTTCTGCACTGTTACACCAGTGTATCCGTACTGTTGAGCAGTACATCCAGTATAGGGGGGTAGTCATCTATGTCTTCAATGTTTCTATGTGATTAATGTTGTGGTATGAATGCGACTGTTTAAATTGTGTATTATTGTGTTTCTTGTATCAACTAGCTGTAAACTCGTATTAAGGAATAAAGATCTAGCGTTCAGTAATAAGTAAGCAAGATGCCGTTCTTCAACAAGTTAAAACAGATAGGAACTAGGAAAGGGTTACTGGAGGAAGAAATTCCTATCCACCCTAGGGACACTCCAGGCAATTTTATGTATCAGAAACATGGCATAGATGCCATATTATATCTAGATTTATGGGCCGATTACACCAAACACCTAGACGAAAGACACAGATGGCCGGTCACTGGAACGTGGGATGCCGAGTGCATCATGAGGGTAGAAGAAGCATTATGGAAAAAGAAAGCTAGACAATCTCAGAAGGACGCCATAGAATTTTGGCGTAAAGAATCACGTAAGCGTGCTGACAAAGCACTCCGTAGAGAGGATAGACTTAAAGAATCAGATAAAGAACAAGAAAACGAATTAGTTACTGAAGGGATCCGAGTAAAAACAGAACAAATAGACCGTGCCCGAAATAATCTTGTAAACGGTATGTATCTTGCAGCAGATGGCACATCTGAAACCCAATCAGAGATACCGAAAAACTTACCGACACCATTAGTTCCAACTAAAGTAATGCATAAAACTACTAAAGACATATTCCTGAATTCATATCTAGAGGATGTAGTACCAGCTTATACCAATCTGCCTGTTCGTGCCCTGCCTACTGACAGGGATGGGGGTGGCACTACGCCCCCAGATCCGGTTCCGCCGGTACCGCGACAGACCTCCTCTGTTCCGACAGCTCCGCCACTCCCCGTACTCAAAACAGACCTACCGAAACCAGTCCTACCTGATCTTACTAAACGACAAATTCAGACTCAGATCCAGACTCCGCGGAGAGATAATGCCCAAGCATCCGCCTCAAGAGGTGCGACAGCGGGTCTTCAGACCCCGCCACCGACACACAGATTAAATTTAAGGGACACGCAGAATCCTTTCCAGTCTCCCCACTTATCCCGCCTAGACGCATTCAAAGATAAGATGTCAGTTTGCAGATATGATCCAGTACCCGGAAAAGACGATTTAATGATATTGGCATCACTACGATTAAGATCTGCCACCGATAACTTGCTATGCTATGTAGGAATGCAGGAAACTCTCGACAGACTATATAAGTTCATACTGACAGGGAAAGACCCCGAAAGTGTCAAAGCTGC
Source organism: Lissotriton vulgaris (assembly GCF_964263255.1). Taxonomy (NCBI): domain Eukaryota; kingdom Metazoa; phylum Chordata; class Amphibia; order Caudata; family Salamandridae; genus Lissotriton; species Lissotriton vulgaris. The sequence continues at coordinate 1,079,360,477 of NC_141691.1, read as the reverse complement.
CATGCATAAACAGAAAGTTGACATTCAAGCACAGATATTACGATTTTTCATAAATTGTGTAATAAGAGAACGAGACAGGCCCGGGACAGATCAAAGTGAATTAGACGCATTAAACAAGTGGGGTCAAAATATAGCAGACGCAAGGCATGATAAGGGGGCTTGCATAGCCAGTATGTCCCAGAAAATTAGAAAGGCAGTATTGACTGCACACCAGGAAGACAATGATAAAACTTCCTCCGAGGAGGAAGATGAACATGAAGCATCAGGAAAATCTACAGATACTATAGCATATGTAGGTAGGGGAGCCTACCTTAGGAAGGGTGTCCGTCCAGAAAGCAAGAGAGTCTTTCTCTCTGAGTTAACAAATCCGAATTCTTCTGAACATCAGTTCCAGGAAACTGATAAAAGGCTTCGAGACCGAATGGGGTACCATGTACTCAATTCTATGGATGAACAGGAATTAGCCCGGTCAGCTGTGTTATGGGCCGAGAACCCAGACATGTATAATGATGACACGTTAGTGCAGACATTCTTGAACCTCTCCCCGGAAGAGCAGAAAATAGCAGGTGAATATATGATTCAGCACCTCCTCATCAAGTTCAGAAACCATCATTCTGATCCAGGTCCCTTACACGAAACATTAGAAGCACTACTCATGGATAGATGGAGAGGTTTCAGTACCAAATTAATACAAATAATTCTAGAACAACGACGTAAGTATTACACCTTCCTAAGCTCTGAATATGTTCCCGCCCCGCCTCCAGAAAGAAAAACGTACCACATGCAATGCGGTGGTGGCATTGAAAGTCAGAATCCTTTACGAGAAGTACATCCAGTTATGGGTGAGGACCAACGCTTGAAGCGTGTGTATGTTCACACACCACTGACTAAGTTAGAACTGTTAGAAATGAAGAAATTAGTTCCGTGCCATGATAAAGACCCTGCAGGTTTTCATAGAGAGCTTAAAGACATGTTACTGATGGGAGATTACACGTATGATGATATTATGAAAATGTTGAAAGTACTGTTGCCCACGGGCATTTACGAGAAATTAAAGGAGAAAGATTGGGAGGTGGGAGAGTCAAAGATAGCATGGGCAGAAATAGAAGACGAAGAAAGCAAACGAGTCCCAGGGGTAGGCCTTGGGGATAAGACTAAAGCATTACCAGGTTTAATAGTACAGGTTTTGCCAAGACTATTGACAACAAGAAAGGAAGATTGGGACGCAATCTCGTCCTGTAAACAGAAACAAGATGAAGATACTAGTGACTTTTATTCAAGATTCGAGAAATGTTTCATTATCAATAGTGGTCTAAAAACTAGTAGCGAGTCATATCCACACCTTTTTGTAACGAAATTAGTTGAGAATGCCCTACCATTAGTCAAAAATAGAGTATACAAAGTTGAAAGTACTTGGCAGGCAAATACGCCATCCCAGATGTTACAAATGTTACAATATCACCAGAACAGAATTAGGGAAGAACAAGATCAGGAACAGAAACGTATGAAAGACACGAAAATGAAAATGTTAGTAGCTCAGACGATTCCAGCCGACGGTCATAGAAAAGGTGGGGCCCAGACAAATCATTCTGCCGCTCCCGTTAAAGGGACATGTAATTATTGCAAGCAGCCAGGTCACTACGTACATGAATGTCCAGTCCTGAAACATAACATCGAGACAGGTAAAACTAAAGAAAGACCGCGTCCGCCTAGACATGAACAGGGTCATAAACAGACCTCACAGAACGAACCGCCAATGCAGAATACACAGCCTATGCATGATCAGTCCCATACAGTACAGACAGTAGCAGTACCGCAGCCACAGCATGCTCAGACACAGCCCGCTGCCGCAACTCGGCAAGTCTCACAACAGATGTACCAGTATGCCCAGTCGGCATATCCAGATTATCAGCGATATACATGAAACAGCCTAGGGAGGGAAAGTGATTTGCCTCTTATTGAAATTCCTGTAGATCAAGAAGGTCCTTATGTACACAGTCACGTATTAGGAAAAGACAGAAAGTTTTTGATTGACACAGGGGCAAGTCGCACTACTATAAGTCACAATGAAGTCCCAGGGGCACCCCTCTCAGGCTCACAGAATGTTTCCCTTGGTTTTTCAGGACAGCCTATTGTAAATGAAGTATCGGAACCAGTACCACTAGCTGTGGGTCCATTATCTCGAGTTACAGATTTGTTACTTACGAAATCATGTCCCGAAAATCTGTTAGGAATTAAAACACTGAAGGCTCTAGGAGCTATCATATGCTGTTCCCCGGAAGGAGTCAGACTCTTTCTACGGGATTTCAAGGGTCATTATGTTTTACGTGACTTTGATGTCAGATTGAAAAATGTACCAGATCACTTATGGGCAAAAGGCCCAGCTGATGTAGGTTGTATGTATATCACTCCATATCGTGTTACACTCAAGACAGGAGTTGTTCTACCCAGAATCAGACAATACAAGTTACCACCCGATGCTGTAGTGGCTTTACTGAAAATCATTGAAGAGCTTATTGCCCAGGGAGTGGTCGTAGAGACCGACTCCAATATCTGCAATTCACCCATCATTCCAATCCTTAAACGTACAGACCGCAATGCACCACCGGTATATCGGCTGGTGATTGACCTTCGAGAACTGAACAAATGTATTGTACCACAGTATCCTGTGGTCCCCGATATCTCTTCCCTATTGACTGCTATTGATTCAGAAGCAACGTTCTTTACTGTGATCGATCTCAAAAACGCTTTCTTCAGTGTACCTATTGACCCGGAGAGCCAATATCTCTTCGGATTCAGTTTAAATGGACGAAGTTTCAAATTTTCCCGCGCACCTCAAGGATTTACAGAAAGCCCCAGCATCTATAGTCAAGCACTGAAAAGACAACTAGATTGTATTCAAATGCCAGTTAATACCGCTTTACTGCAGTACGTCGATGATCTACTGATCACCGCACGAAGTGAACCCGAATGTGAACAAGCATCACTAACAGTTTTGCATTTCCTAGCCGACAAGGGACACAAGGTGTCTCCTTCGAAGCTACAATTCTGTGTTCAGCAAGTTGTGTACTTGGGTCACTTGCTGTCCAAAGTGGGGAGACAGCTCACTCCCGATCGCATTCAGTTAATTGTAAACATGCCACGACCCCAGACACAAAAGGAAGTGCGGGCCTTCATAGGCCTCACCTCGTACTGCAGACAATGGATTCCTCAATATGCCTTTCTAGCTAAACCACTCATTCAGTTAACGACACAGGAGGCAGCGACTTCGACTGTCCTCCCTTGGACTCAGGAACACACACAAGCCTTTGAGGAATTAAAGAAAGCTTTATGCCAAGCACCAGTTTTAGCAACACCATGTTACAGCAAACCGTTTACACTTTTTGTTACAGAACGTGACGGTACAGCGTTGTCTGTCCTCACTCAAGATCAAGCAGGTTCACATAAGCCTTGCGCTTATTTTTCAAGTACATTGGATTCGGTAGCACAGGCACTCCCTGCGTGTTTAAAGTCAGTAGCAGCAACAGCGTTAGCAATCAGACAAAGCGACTCAATTGTTCTAGGTCATCAGTTAACAGTACAAGTTCCACATTCTGTAGAGGTTCTGTTAAACAGAACCCAGACTCAACACTTGACTATAGCACGACTGACAGGTTATGAATTGACATTATTCCAGCCACACATAGAAATAAGACGCTGCAGTATCTTGAACCCAGCGACATTGTTACCTACAGTTATGACAGATCCAGCTCCACATGATTGTATAGAGATCATTAATGCAGTAACAAAGCCCCGACGAGATTTAACAGATGTTCCATTGACAAATCCAGACCTGACACTTTATGTGGATGGTTCATGCATGAGAACAAGTACAGGAGAGTTAGTGGCCGCGTATGCCGTGACCACTGAAACTGAAGTTAAAGAAACACATCGTATTGATACACTGTCTGCTCAAGCGGCAGAGCTCATTGCTCTGACCCGAGCCTGTATTCTAGCCAAGAATAGAAATGTTAACATATACACTGATTCCCGTTATGCGTTCGGAGTCGTACACGACTTCGGCATGCTCTGGCAGGAACGAGGTTTCCTGACCTCTCATGGTACAAAGATACAGCATGGTCCTCTCATTCAAGCACTGTTAGAAGCAATACATCTGCCTTCAGCCATATCCGTCATGAAGTGTAAAGCACATACTAAAGTCACAGATTCTGTTTCCCAGGGTAACGACCTGGCAGATCAGACAGCAAAACATACAGCACTGACTCACACTCAGACAACTGACACGACAAAGACAACAGATCCGACAAACTGTATGACAGTCAGAGATCCCACACTAGATGTTATTGACATTCAGACACATGCTACTGCAGACGAAATAAAGAAATGGATCGAACTAGGAGGGATCCAGACAGATCAAGGTTGGATGACGAAGGGAAAATCTACATGGTTTCTCCCTGACTCTATGGTTCAAGTCATGATAAATACAGCACATAGTCCTGCCCACCTAGGAGAGAAAGCAATGCTAGTTGCTAGCAATAAACACTTACGAGCAGCAGCAAAACAGAAAGTGCGTACTTGCATGATCTGTTGTCAGTTCAATCCAGGTAAAAGCGTCCCTGTAGAGCAAGGTGGATTTCATCCTCCCGATCACCCTTTTGAAGTCCTCCAGATGGATTATATCCAGATGGACCGTTGTCGAGGATTTAAATATGTTCTCGTAGTTGTCTGTGCTCTGTCCCGCTGGACCGAAGCATACCCAGTCCCAGATTACACTGCTCCGACCACTGCCAAACAGTTGGTTCGTGAATTCTTCCCACGATACGGCATGCCTCGTGTCGTGTACTCAGATAACGGTCAGCCATTCTCATCCGAATTAATGAAGCAAGTTTCCTTGTTACTGGGATACCAGTGGAAGTTCCATTGTGTCCGACATCCAGAAGCAGCAGGCCTTGTAGAAAGGCATAATCAGACATTAAAGATCCGCCTTGCCAAAATATGTCAGGAAAAAGGGGTCGACTGGATAGTCGCCCTGCCAGTGGCACTATTCTATATGAGAATGGTCGCCCATTCGAGATCAGGGCTATCCCCGTACGAGGTGGTCTTTGGCAGACCACCGAATATGTGGGGGACGCCCATTCCTAAAAAGATTACTGATGTTGATTCTAATATGTTGACAGATTACCTTGCCTCCTTGATGTCTGCACTCCAATCATGTCGTTCACAGGTTGCCGCAGCTTTCCCTGACAACACTGATGTGAAGCCGCATGACGTCCGTCCCGGGGATATTGTCCTCGTCCGAAACTTCGACAGAAAAAGTCCGTTGGAGCCCCGCTGGAAGTCTCCGAAGACCGTTCTTCTTACCACGAAGACCGCAGTCAAATTGGAAGGCAGAAAGGGGTGGGTCCACCTAAGCCATATCAAAACATTCCCAGGACTGAAACCGGAACAAGACACACCCACCCCCACCAAAGACTGTGTTAACAAAGACTTTACCGAATCCAAGCGAGAAAAAACTCTTCAAGAACAATATCGTATGAAATTGCGATCTAGCAAGTCAGACAGTTTAATTGTTTAAGTCCTCCCCTAGGTGAATCGGTTAAATAGTTTCTGACATGTATCCCCTAGATCGAGTTAGAGAGAGAGAAGCAAAGAAACGTACATATTGCAAATCACTTCGTAGTCACTGCATAGTGACACTATTAATCATGTTTATTCTCAGTGTTTTAATTATTATTGCTAGCATCTTATTACCTATCTACTATCCTATTTTCAAGCGTGAACAATCTGCTTACAATGTCTCTGCTGAACACACTTTTAGTGAGTTACCTCCTCATGAGCTTTCCTACAGACTCGCGCTGCGCAACAATACATTCATTAGTATGTTACATCATTCTCATCAAACTAACAATGCTACAAATTGCTGGATATGTGGCCGACTCCCTCCCTACCAGAATTACAAGGGAGCCCTGCCTCTCTTTCCGTACCCGTTCTCTCACAATGGCTCCTGTGGAGCATGGTTTAAGATAATTAATTCTTTAGATCCCGACATTGCTGTTTTCGATGGGGGTTGGGTTTGGGGAAACCTGAACTTGGTCCTACTAGACGTCTGTTACCCAGATAAGGAGGGACTCCCCACTAGAATAGGAACTGATCTAGAAAATGAAGTGTATGGATTAGGTAATTATACAATTAGCCTTATGATTCTTACTGTCGAATCCGAAGCCACACCCGTTCTACCTATTATGTCAGTACTGCCAGTCACTGGTGAATTATGTATCAAGAAGAAAGGTTCCGTACACTTAGGTCATAGTAAATGCACTACTGTGGTCGAATTCAGTGATGATGGAAAATCATCTTTCAAAGCTATCAGTCATTCTTACTTTGTTTGTGGTCATACCGCATACATACGTCTACCTCCAGATTGGGATGGTACCTGTTACATTGCATTCCTCCTGCCACCTGTTTTTCTAGCTCCTCCTGATTACCATAGAAATAGCAATCTAGTAAAGAATAGACCCAGAAGAGATGCCCCCCTTGTCGACTACACAGAAACGGCATGGGAACAGTACACTGACTTTAATAAAGGATTCTTTTTCTTTTTAGGACCTGTTCAGAATAGTAAATTAATACGCAGATTAACTAGAACACTTGAAGCCGTAGTAAATGAAACTACCTCCGCCTTAGGTAACTTAACAGAAGAGCAGTCCGCTATGCGGGTTGTTGTCCTTCAGAATCGTCTTGTAATTGACGTCATCTTGGCAGATAGAGGTGGAGCCTGTAAGGTCATCGGGTCAAGCTGCTGTGTTTTCATTCCACAAAATGCACCATCTGTATATCAAGCTATCACCCGTCTTCATAAAATTGCAAATCAGATACATCAGAATCCAGGCACCTGGACTTGGTCCGGTTGGTTCTGGACAACGTTAACAGCTTGGGGATGGAAGATCCTATCCTTCCTAGGCATTGGCCTAGTCCTAGTATTCAGTTGCTGCCTGTGCCTGCAGTGTGGGCCAGCTATTTGTGGACTGTGTGCCACCTCTTGTATTGAACATTCCAGTTTTCACTCGAAACGTAACCGAAAGAAAGAAGAACAAATGATGTTACAAGAACAGACTGATCGATTCATGAGGATCGATATTTCATGAAGGGTCCGTAGGGAACAAGGAGGGAATGAGGAAAATTAAATTTTGGCCATGTTGTGTTCCCTAGCGCGTACCCCACCGACTCCATGTACCAGCTTAAAGTGCATGTAACTTCCCTCCTGTGCCAGCTATGAAGACGCAAATACATTTGCGTCCACCGTTAACTTGTCCTCTTTCAGATCCACCATGAATGGATTATATAGTCCGTTCCTAAGTATGCTATGCCACCGTCTTTTTGTGGTACACTTTTCGTATTTTTCCTGCTCTAGCAAGAGTAGGCCCTGAATTCCTGCCATCTGAACCTCTTTTGTGGCTCCTGACTCTGCCCAGGCTACCTCTGTACTCGTGAACTCTGTCCTACTTTCAGCGCGGCCCCTCGCGCTCAGCTCAAGCCTGCTTTCTGCCAAGACTGACTATAACCTTCGAGTTATCTGTTCCGCTCCCCGAGAATACATTCCTGCCTACTAGATCCTGTAAACATCCTCCCCAGCTGCAGAGCCAAAGGGCCGACCTGTCTTAACGCAAGTAAAACATAACCTCTGTTGCCATGCTTCCATGGAAGGCCCCGTGCCCCACGCTTCTCATGCAGACACTCAGGCGCTTATACACGCATCCACAGTTAGCGTAGAATAGCTTCTGCCCTAGAGACCTTTCCGCCCAGATAGTATAGTTCCTAAACATCAGATATCAGATATGATAGAAGTACAAGTTGATCTGACATGCCAGACTTCTGTCTCTTTCCGTCAGTGTAAATGTCAAGTCCCCTGCACCCCGTCAATCACACGTCATGCAGCTGCGCGCGCATCCAAGCTTCCGATTTCTGCTGACATTGCAACATTCTGTTAGCACCACCCCTTGGTGCCACCCACTTGCGTCACCTATCAGTGACGTTTCTAGCACACACGCCTAGTTCACGCCTAGTTTACGCCTCTTGATGATGTATTAGTACCACGTGTATACTGTTATCTTGTCTTCTCTCAGCTGTTACGCCTCTTACATTGATTCTTATGGTATAAATCAAGTATATAAGCTATGTATTGTTAATAAACGAAAGCGCTCTATCCCTTCTGACACCCCTGTGGTGGTCAGAACATGATATCCTGATTCCTTTATGAGGAATAAAACCCTTAGAAACTCTAACACCACGGACTCTGTTGTTTTTCATTCTGATTGAGTTATTATTGATTAAGTACTTACCTGCATAGAAATTAAGAGAGTAAATTAATTATTTACGTCAATACTGTTGCATTTCTTGGTGAAGAGTATCCAAAAACTCAGTATAAAGCTTTATGAGACAGGAATCAAAGGCTATCCCGGGTGACATAACCAGATGGATTCAGGGCCAGGAGGGAGAATGTCAATGAAGGGGCATCATTTAACAATTATCATCTCGGTCTCCTAAATCTGAAAATGAGATTTGTTTTGGACTTGCCTCACTGAGTCATCTGTTTTCCCATAACCATCAAAGTCTCTAGAGGTGAGAAACTGGCACTGGGAACCCATGTTGCTCCTGCAGAAGGAGTAATGGCAGACTCAGATTATGAACTTTGAATTCATTTAGAGGTCAAAATGCTGTTGACTAAAATACAATTAGACTGACGTGACCACATCTGCCTCCTTGTGTTTCGTCGTTCGTTTTATTTACATGCACATGTGACTTTCTCACGTTTGTTGCACTGTGTGATCATCAAATGAACACTTAAAACACTTTAACCAAACGTACTGTAGCCGGTGTATTTATTATGCAATTGTTGTCCAAGCTTGTTTTTGATTGTGACAATAAATACAATTGTGGATGAGTCAGACTTCCACGGCTTTGAATGAAATGACATGAAATGAAATGAAATGAAAGCAGCATTTGTAAGGCGCACGGTTGTGAGAAGTTGGCCTGGTATATGATGTTCACTATTCTATTGAGCACCTTGCACTAGTCCAAACAACCCTTATGGTGATGGTAGTAAAGTCAACCTTATAGACCAGCTATCCTAGTGGTAGCATGGACAAAAGCAGTCTTAGGCTAAACTCAAGAGGGCATGTGAAGCCAGCTGTTTTACCATATGCAGACCTTTTAATACCAAATGAAAGGACACCACACAGGTTATATATTCAAAATGCACAAGTTACTAGTTGTGTAACGATATATCTGTAAGAGACATTAGTTAGTGATAGATTCCTTACCTTAGAATATCCCCAGGCGTCAGATTGGATTCGGAAAATTTTGCGTAGCAATACCCCTGCGCGCCGGTAGGCGTCGTCCACGGCTCCGCGTCCGTCGTTGGCATCGTTAGCGCCGGAATGACATCGTCGGAGTACTTAGACACCGCCTATGCACGCTGACGTCAGTTCTGATACACAGCTTTTCCGCGCCAGATACGCAGAGCCATGATAGAACCAACATTGGTGCCATGAAACTAGGGCCCTGAAGGGGGATGACCTTAACCCTAGATATCGGTTCGCAGAACGGGGAGGATGGGTTGGTCGGTAAGGAATCTATCACTAACTAATGTCTCTTACAGATATATCGTTACACAAGTAGTAACTTGTGCATCTGAAAGAGACATGTTAGTGATATATTCCTTACCTTAGAATAGATACCCCAGCAATACCAACCCCAGTGGTGGGTCTGCGAACCAATAATCACACCAGAAAGTCCTGGAGGACGGAACGACCAAAGAAGCCATCCCTCCGGACTTGGCTGTCCAGGCAGTAGTGTTGTGCAAACGTGTGCAGCGAGGCCCACGTAGCTGCCTGGAAAATGTCCTGCAAGGGCACTCCTCGGGCCCAGGGCAGTGATGGTCGCCGTGGCCCGAGTAGAATGAGCCCGCAATCCAACAGGGGGCTCCTTCTTAGCCAAGGAGTAACATGCCTGGATACAGAAGATGATCCAACGCGAGATGGTCCGCTTGTGCACCGCCTTTCCCTTCTTAGCGCCCACGTAACCAACAAAGAGTTGGTCATCCACCCGGAACTGGCGTGTGCGGTCCAGATAATAAGAGAGCGCACGTTTTGGGTCCAGACGGTGGAGCCTCTCTTCCTCTTTCGAGGGATGCGGAGGAAAGAAGGTGGGCAAGGTAATGGACTGCCCGATGTGGAAGGCCGTGACAACCTTGGGCAAGAAAGAGGGTCTCATCCGCAACACAACCTTGTCCGGATGGACAGAAAGGAAAGGAGGTGTAGAAGAAAGAGCCTGGAGCTCACTCACTCTCCTGGCAGAGGTGATGGCAACCAGGAAAGCAGTCTTCAAGGTAAGAAGACGGAGAGGACAGTTATGGAGTGGCTCAAAGGGGGCACATATTAGGTAAGTAAGTACAAGATTCAAGTCCCACTGGGGCATCACGAAAGGAACAGGAGGGAACATGTGTGTGATGCCCTTCAAAAACCTATTTACAATGGGGGACTTGAACAAGGAGGGCTGATCAGGGAGCCTTAAGAAGGCGGAAAGGGCAGAAAGGTACCCCTTGATAGTGCCCAGAGCAGAGCCCTGCTGGGCAAGAGAAAGAAGAAAGAGGAGAACCTCAGAAAGGGGTGCAGAGAGTGGGTCCACAGCCTTTGCTGTGCACCATGCCACAAATCTGTTCCACCTGCAGGCGTATACCGACTTTGTGGAGGGACGCCTGGCTGCCAGAATGACATTACAGACTTCGGGAGGCAAGTCAAATGGCCTCAACTGCCGCCGCTCAATCTCCAAGCTTGTAGGTGGAGACTGGACAGGTTCAGGTGCAGAACCGTCCCCTGCTGCTGCGACAGAAGGTCCCCCTGAAGAGGCAGATGAATCGGGGGATCGACTGACATGCTGAGTAGCTCGGGATACCAGTATCTTCGAGCCCAGTCCGGAGCCACAAGGATAACCTGGGCCCGGTCGCGCCTGATCTTCTTCAGCACTCTGGGCAGAAGTGGTATAGGCGGAAAGGCGTACAATAGACCGCAACTCCACTTGCGACAAAAAGACAAAAAGGTCTCCGACCGAGTGCCGTCTTGGAAATTCCAACGTGCAGAACTGAGGACATTGCGCGTTCTCTTCTGTGGCGAATAGATCTAACCAAGGCTCTCCCCATTGCTGAAAGAGGCCTTGCGCCACATCCGAGTTCAGATGCCATTCGTGATCCATCATGCACCGACGGCTGAGTTTGTCCGCCCTGGCATTCAGAGAACCTGCTAGGTGTTGAACCACCAGGGTCATGCCCTGATGTTCCAGCCACTGCCAGAGGTGGAGAGCCTCCTGGCATAGGGTCCATGACCCCACCCCGCCCTGTTTGTTGCAGTACCACATGGCGGTGGTGTTGTCCGTGAACACCTGCACTACACTCCCCCGGAAAGAGGGGAGGAATGCCTTCAGTGCTTGTCGGATCGCCCGCAGCTCCAAAATGTTGATATGGAGCCGGGACTCCGGCGGAGACCAGAGGCCTCTGATCTCCGCCTCTCCCATGTGGCCTCCCCAGCCCTGGAGGGACGCGTCCGTCACAACCACGTGCTCCGGGTGGGGTAGGGAGAGGGATCTGCCACTGACCCAATCGCAGTCCGTGAGCCACCACTGCAACTGTCTTGCAGTGCCCTGCGAGATCAAGACATGATTGGACAAGTTGCCCCGATGCTGGGCCCACTGAAACTTCAGGTCCCACTGCAGAGCCCGCATCCGCCACCGGGCGTGATGCACCAGAAGGATGCAGGAGGCCATCAGCCCCAGAAGCCGCAGCAACAACCTGACCGAGACTCTGGATAAAGGCTGAAAGATCGGAATCAGAGCCTGACTATCCCGAACCCGTTGTTCGGGAGGGTAAACCCGAAACTGCGCCGAGTCTAGAACCGCTCCGATGAAAAGGAGCTTCTGAGAGGGACACAGGTGCGACTTCGGCACGTTGATGGAGAACCCCAGCAAGTGTAGGAGGTCGGCCGTAGTCTGGAGGTGGCCGACGACTGTCTGGGGCGAGCCCGCCTTCAACAACCAGTCGTCGAGGTAGGGGAAGACTGACACCCCTAACCTGTGCAGATGACCTGCGACCACCGCCATCACCTTCGTGAACACCCGTGGGGCGCTAGTAAGGCCGAAGGGGAGCACGGTAAACTGAAAGTGCTTGTGGCCTACCGTGAACCGCAGGTAACGCCGGTGGGCCGGCAGGACGGGATGTGAAAATAAGCATCCTGCAAGTCCAACGCTACCATCCAGTCTCCCGGGTCCAGGGCAGCTAAGACCTGAACCAAAGTCAGCATCTTGAACTTCTCCTTCGGAGGAAGCCGTTGATGTTCCGTAGGTCCAAGATAGGGCGTAGGCCCCCTTTGCCCTTCTTGGGTACCAGAAAGTAGTGGGAGTAACAACCACACCCTACTTCTTGCCCAGGAACGCGCTCGATGGCCCCCTTGGCCAAGAGGGCCATGACTTCCTCTTGCAGAAGTTGCAAGTGATCCCCCGACACGCGGTGGAATTGCAGTGGCATGGCTGGAGGGGTCACCTCGAAGGGGAGGGAGTAGCTCCTTCGGACAATTTGCAGCACCCACCTGTCCGACGCGACTGTGCGTCACTGGAAGAGGGGATGGCGAACCCTGCACCCCACTGGCGTCACATGGGCCTGAAAACTCGGAATAGGAAGGTTTTGAGGCAGGCGCTGCGGAGGGAGGTGTGGACTGGCCTCGCCGTTGTCCCCGACTGCCGCCACGGCGGTTTCCACGGCCGCCACCGCGCTGTTGAACATTCTGCGGTGCGTGGCTGGCGGCACGTGTGGGGGCGCCCCTTCCGTGGCCACGAAAGGAGCGAAAGGCACCCGATTGCTGGCGTGGGGCCGAGAGGCCCAAGGACTTGGCCGTAGCCCTGGAGTCCTTAAAACGCTCAAGCGCATGGTCTACCTTGTTGCCAAAGAGGCGACGGCCATCGAACGGCATGTCCAGAAGAGTGGCCTGGACATCGACCAAAAAGTTGGTGGACCTCAACCAGGCGTGGCGTCGAACCGCCACTGTTGTTGCCATCGCCCTGCCCAGTGAGTCCGTGGTATCCAGCCCACACCGGATGGAAAATCGCGCTGCATCTCGGCCCTCCACAAGGGCTTGGGCGAGTTTAGCCCGGTCCTCCTCCGGACATTGTGGCAGCACGTCCGCGACCATGTCCCACAGGGTGAGGGTGTAGTGGCCCAAGAGACACGCGGTACGAGAACACTTTCTTCCCGAATTGTTCATATCTCTTGGATTCCCAATCGGGCGGAGCCGTCGGGAATGCGGTCTGGGAAGTGGAGGCCTGGATAACCAGGCTCTCGGGGGTAGGATGGGTGGACAAAAAGCAAGGGTCGCCCGGGGCCGGGCAGTAGCGTCTGGCCACGTTCCTATCCACAGGCGGACCTGTGGCGGGCTTGGACCAAGTGCCCACAAGAACGTCACACAAGGCCTCACTGAACAGCAGTAGAGGCTCACTGGAGCTTGTCTGCGGTTTGAGGACCTCAGTGAGGAGGTTAGTCCTCACGGCCGCGACTGGGAGCTCAAGGTTTAAGGCCTTGGCCGCCCTCGTCAACACTACACTGTAAGCAGCCCCCTCCTCCGTAGCCACGGTGGGAGGGGAGACAAATCCAGAGTCTGGCGAAGTGTCAATACCACTGGCCTCCCCAAGCTCATAAGTCCAGTCCTCTTGAGACTGGCACTCCAGTGCCAGAGGGTCCTCAGACCCCTCCCAGTCACCCTCGTCACCCGTCTCCTCCGGCGTCGCGTTGTGCCCAGGGACCCGAAAGTGTGGGGCAGGCGGCGACGCTTGCGACTCCGTCGGAGCCGCGTAGTTGGTGTCAGCTGAACCCCCGGCCGCATCGTGCGAGAGTCGGGGTGGGTCGGAGGAACGATGACGTCTCTCCGACCTCTCATGCCTCCTACCTGAGGACTTGGATCCTGACGACCGATGTCCACTCCCGGAGCTGCGATGACTCCGACCCCGCGACCGGTCCCTCGACCTCCCGTGGGACCGGGACCTGGAACGGCGCAGGCCGACTGCCGGAGCTCGAGCAGCTTGTGGGACCGCTCCCGCCTAGCTTTAGACGTCAGGGCCCGGCAGTCGGAGCAGGTGCGGTCGTCGTGGTCGAGGCCTAAACACTTCAGGCCCCGGCGATGGGGGTCGGTAACCGACATCAGTCGGTCGCACTTCGAACAGGGTTTGAACCCGGGCATCCCTACCCGCACCGTTAGAGTCGAAGACTCGAGTAGAGAAACTATCAAAAAGATCAAAAAGTTTAGTCAAAAAATGACTAGGGGTAGAGCTTCTCCGGATCTGCGCTAGTTTGGCGCGGAAAAAAGAAGAACTGACGTCAGCGCGCATGGGCGGCATCTAAGGACGGCAACGGTATTCCGGCGCTAACGACGCCGACGACGGACGCGGAGCGGCGGACGACGCCTACTGGCGCGCAGGGGTATTGCTACGCAAAATTTTCTGGATCCAGTCTGACGCCTGGGGATATTCTAAGGTAAGGAATCTATCACCAACGTGTCTCTTTCATATATATATGTATTTATTTCTAAACAACCCCCTGTACTCTTTATGAGCACAGAAGCACAAGCGTATAACAAGCAACTTAATAGAACATACAATAAGTTGCACAATATGGATAGGCCCTGGTGGCCCGTTAAACCATATACTAAAATAGTGGTATAAGTACCACGTCACGAACAATGGTAAGGCCTAGGGCCTTGGGAATCGCTGGGGCTACACTGGACTAACAGCAGTTAGGGAGCAGGAGGCCCACAGGATGCGGGTGCAGTGTCTAAATGCACACGCGTGCACCTATAGAAGTCAATGGGTGCGTAAAGTTAGAAAGTTAAAGAGTTAGGAGTCTTCCGACTGGACTAGAACTAAACCACTTAAAATTAGGATACAAGGAGAGTAAACCTACACAGGAGCACTGCAGTACTCGCGTTACCTCACCCACAGGAAGCGGGTGCATTGGTGTCAAAGTGTGTCGGGTTTCGTCGTGGAGTTCTATGGAGCCTTGGAGAAAAGATGCTGCAGGCGACCAGGAGAGAAGAGTCCGGTTGGATCCAAGGGTGGATCGAAGATGTAGAGTACCTGAAAGCAGAGGGGACAGAGTCTGGGTCACTAGCCAGTGACCAGGAAGGAACCAGGCGATGTCGGGTTGCGATCAGGTGATGTCGTGAAGCTTGTCTCCGCTGCCACGTGGAACAGGAGGTGTCGCGACGACCAGGAGCTGGTCACGGACTGTCCCACAAAGGTTCTTGCTGATGGCGGTGTCGGTTCTCGATTCGGAATCAACAGGCCTTGGCAAATGCAAGCCACGCAGAAATCGAAGATGGCTTCTTAATCAGGCCAGCAAGGACTGAGGGGCTTCTCCTTCGCAGGGAAGCAGGGGCCAGTCTGGGAAACCAGACCCGTGGTGTAGATTGTAGATTTCGTCGACACAGAGGCCACTAGCTAACAGGCAAGTGACCGGACAGACGCGTCGAGCAGGAAAATGCAAAAAGGCCCCTCGCAGCACTCGGTGAGTGTGGAGAGGTGATCTTCGGTGCAGTTGGTGCTCGGGGCTGGGGCTTCTCAATCCCCAATGCACAACTTCGAGGGTGCCTCAGAAGTTGCACAGAAAGCAATTTGCTGGCTTTCCAAGATGGCCGGTCTAACGTCTTGCGTCGCCTCCACGGGTCTCAGCTTTGCTGTGGCTGTGGATCGGGTCAAAGGAAGTCTGGAAGTCCGGGTCTTGTCAGGCTATGTGTTCAAGCTCCGGCGGGAGCAACAACAAAGCAAACTGTTGAGCGCTTGATGGTGCCTGCTTGCACAGGGTGGTCACTCCTTGACCACAAGGGAGATTCTTAATTCTTCTACGTCGAGTAGGATGTCAAAGGGTCCAGAGTTTCATATCAGAGTTTCAGTCAGGATGATCCAAAGTCTAAGGACACAGCTCCTACCTTTATTCCAAATCAAGGGGCTGGATTACCTGCTAGGTCCCTCCTATGGGTGGGACCCAGGAAGGGGGTGGTTACACCCCTTTCCCTTTGTCCAGTTTCACGCCAGAGCTGGGGCGGGAGTGCCCCAGCACGGGTTTGAACTAGACTATGCATGGGACACCTTGTGTGCCCCAGCAAGTGTCTCATTTCATTCAGCCCTCCCTGCCCCAATCCACTATTTCCTGTCTGGGGTGGTGCTAGGATCTCCCTGTGACAGGAAACCTATTGTCCAAGCCTCCCTAGCTGGAAGGCCTCCCAGCAGCAGGAGATCAGACTTGTGTCTGTGGCATTAACATCCATTTTGTGATGCTGCGGCTCTGGTTAACTTTAACCGGGATTAATGGAAGTAACATGTCTTCTCCCTCTAGAAGGGTGGAATGCTACCCCCGTCGCCAGAATTGGCGAGGGGGGAGTATTCCAAAGCGTATGACACCTTACACGACAAGTTTTGATAAAGCCAAACCAAAGTTAGCATCTGACCGCGAGGTAAATGATGCACTTTAGAGTATATGGTATGGCAATATCCTAGAACAGCTATAAGGACATGGTTCCGAAAGCTGTAGACAGGCTCAGCTCATGCTAGAGCACCATCTCACATACAACCAACCACTCTGCCTCCAGGATTGTTAAGGCCTGCCATAGGAGTGACTTATAGGTGCATATGTGTCTAGATATAAGGTTAGATATAGGAATACTATACCTAAGCAAGGGGTGATTACACGACCTTGCCCCAGCTGAGTGATCAGCCAGTTGTGTCAGTTTGGATGGCCAGCCAGGGGTGGCAAAAGATATGCTGCAGCCCCTGGTAGGCCTTGGGTGCACCTATGCCCTGGGTACCTATGGTACACTGTACAGGGACTCATAAGAGTGACCCAATATCCAATTAGTTATGTACCTAGGGTACATGGAGTCCATTTAATAGAGAGAGCAGATATTCTGGGGCCCTGATTAGCAGGATCCCAGGCCAACTAAGTCGAAAACCAGCTAAACACAAGGCAAAAAATCTGGGGTAACCATAGTCAGGTATCCACCTTCCTACAAAGGTTATCCGAGGGCATCCCAGCGCTAGTGGCTGACAAGCTGACACTTCAAGCAGAATTTAAGGAAAAAGATGAGTTTTTAGTTGTTTGCGGAACTTCATGTAGTTCTGTTCCAGGCGAATGTGGAGGGGGAGATGATTCCACCGCTTTGCGGCATTGTATGAAAAGAGGCGACCTCCACTTCGAACTCTTCTAATTTTCTGCCGGGACCAGCTCACATGTTATGTGGAGGAGCTACCAACTGCGTCCAAGAAACGCGATATCTGGGGGCCGCTCACGTCCTACCCACTGTCAATTACTGATATTTGATGATTGTAATGTGGTCATACCACTGCCCTGCCAGTTCCCACTCTACAATGTGATTCATGCTAGTACCATGTCTGTATGTATGTATCTGCGCTCTTGACGATGCGCTCTGCAACACTGTGATTTATGTACTGTGTTTATATGGGTCATACATGCTGTGCCAATGCCATAACCTGGATAATTGTGAGATGTTATTTACAGTATCTGAAAAAGCAAAACATTTTTTTTTTTTAAATGTTAATATAGTCTTGCGTAGGGAGATGTTAACTAATGGCCCTACTGAGATACTAGGGGTCTCAACCAGCGTGTGTGGTATATGTTGTGCTGTGATTTACTGCCCTAAGTCGGCTATAGTGGTCACCATGCTGTATAGTAGTGATGGGATGGTAGTGATGGGAGTGGACCACAAGACCGACTGTCTTGAAGAGTACCACATGCAGTGTGTTTCGAGGTTTTGTCAGTATTGCTGAGATTACAGTGCAGTACAAGGAATTTCATTGTTCAACCCTCCACTATCGCTGTGTAGCCTGTACACCCATCTTTGTTCTCGAATGAATAAGTACTTGGTTAAGTCTGATACATGGGAAGGGATGTGTGGCTGTTCCAGCACTGTCCAACTCAACTCACCTGATGAGTGATTCTTGAGTTTAGTTGACTGTTTTTCACATAGATCGTACTCTTGTGCTCCATTATCCTTGTTTTGATCTTATGTGTGGTCATGCCCATGTATTGGAGCCCATATGGGGAAGTCACCAGCTAGATAAGCGTTTTGCTGTTGCAGTTGGTATGGCGATCTAGTGTCCAGGGTCGATCTGTACTAATATCAATCGAGATGGTATGTTTAGTCTGGGGGCATGCAGCACAGGAACCACATGGAAAGTGGCCTTTGATTGCTGGCATCTTGATTTGTTGGTTTCTTATTTATGGGTCTAGTATGGACCATTTGGTCCCTTAAGTTGGCGCTTCTTTTAAAGGCGAACGGAGGTTCAGGGATAGATGTATTTCCTATGTTCAAAATTCTCCAGTGCTTTAGAATACTTTTCTTAATTTGGTCAGAAAATGTACAGAATGTGTTGAGCTCTTCTTTAGGTGTAGCAATCTCAATCAAGGCTTCTCTGTTATTATTTGCTGCTCTTTTCAGAGAGCATCGGATTAGCCTGGTAGAATAATTCTTCTCTTTGAGATGAGTTTAAAGTGTCCTGGCATGTACTTCAAATTTCTCCTTAGAGGTACAATTCCTTCTGATTCACAGAAATTGCCCTAAAAGCATATTATCGCAAAGTTATGTAGGTTGGTAACTTTTATAGGACAAGAAGGAATTCCGAGCCATAGGCTTCCTGTAGAGCTCTGTCCCAAGTCCATCACCCGAAGGAGAGATGCACATGTCCAGGAATGGTAAATTAGAGTTGCTAAACTCAAATATGAATTTTAAAAACTCATTCTTTGTGTTGACTCATTGGTGGAAGTAAGTGATGGACTCTGGTTCTCCTCACCAGATGACAAACAAATTGTCAATATAGCGCAACCACAGCACGATGTGGGTCTTATAAGGATTGCTTTCTGTCAGGATGTGGGATTGCTCAAACAGGTGCATGTACGGGTTAGCCAAGCTGGGCGCGAAGATGCTGCCCATAGAAGTGCCCGATGTTTGTAGATACAGCTTGACCTCGAAGCTGAAAAAATTCTGCTTCATGGCCATGCATGCACATTCCATAATGAAAGGTACTGGAGAGATGGTGTCCAAGACCCTGTTGCTTAGAAGAGTCTGTATTGCTGCAAGAGTCTTATCTTGGGGAATGCAGGTATAGAGAGCCTCTATGTGGAATGAGACAAGGTAATTTCTTGTAGCATCAAAAGGTATGTCCGTTAGTAGTCTCAGGATGTCTTTTGTGACATGGATATAGGTTGGCATCTCACGAACAAGTGGTGAAAGAAAGTGGTCCACAAAGATTGACCATTGCTCGAGGAGTGACCTGATGTCAGATGACTGGTCGCCCTGGTGGAGGCCTTTGTTCGTTATGTATTTTAGGTAATACTTAAAAGTAAAGGATCACCGGATGGGATGTAATCAGGAACGCTGACTCTTTGGATGTGAACCAGCAGTTGTCTTTGGCTTCTTCCACCAATCTGGTTATTTCCAATGTCAATCTCTTTGTGGGTTCAGTTTTGAATGGTCCGCAAAATCGTGTTTACTAGTTGTTGTAGACACTCTGTGCGGTACGAGGAAGTATTCATGATCACAATCGCACCTTCCTTGTCTGCCGGCTTGATCATGTTGGTGTCGTCATGGGTCAGTGTATGGATAGCCTTTTGTTCTTCGTAAGGGAGGTTCTAGAAGTTCCGTCTGTTGATAGTGCACAAATTAGTCACCTCCTCAGTAACCACTTTCTCAAAGGTCAGCACCTATGAAGGAATCAAGTGAGAAAGAGGATTAAAGGTTGATCGATTTTTTTTAAACCAGTGTTAGAAGGACCTTCTTCTGCAGCGTCTGCGGTTTTGTCTTTGAAAAAGAAATGCAGACGGATTTTCCGAAAGAATTGGGCCAACTCTTGTTGAATCTTGAAAGTATCTCTTTTGTGGGTGGGAACGTATCCTAAACCTCTGTTGAGTGTCGCCTGTTCTTCTGAAGACAACAACTGGTCACTCAAGTTAACCACTAAGTCACTTCATGACTGCTCCCTGGTTGTGGAGTGTGTTTCGTCATACTACGAGTAGTCCTCTGGAATAGCGGAGAGCTCCAATGCACTTGTGCTTGTTGCAGTCTCCTTCTGCCTCTTGAGTGTCCTCGGCCAGACCCTAAAAAAGGCTGGTTGGAGAAAAACTGCGGATGAGGTTGATATGGAAGCACTGGCGGTTGGAAAGGTGGATTCGGAAAGCCCCACTGTGTAGGAGGCTACCATTGTGTCTGTTGTGGACCAGGTTGGACACCTCTCAAGTTGGTTCTAGTTCTTCTCCCTCTTCTTCTCCTCTGAGGTACTGTGATGTTAGCAGAATCATAGTTACTTGACCAATCTTCACTTCCTGTAGTTGAATAATTAGATCTGTATCTCTTGCCTTTCTGATTGAATTGAGGCGGAGTGTAATTATCACTTGTGTAGGAAAAGACTATCTCAAAAGAGAACCGTGCCAAATCTTTTTTAAATGTATTAATTTGGGCCGTAAGGATAGCCTTTAAACTCTTTGTCGGTCTTATTAGTCTCTTCAGCCTATTTTTTAAGAGTCACAGATAATGGATTTGATATGTGACTCCAGGGACTGAATCTCAATTAAGATGGTATCCACAATGCGTTTTGCTGTGCTGTTTATTAAAATCAGCCAGTCTCTTGTGCACCGCCAGGCGATGAGAGACCAGTCCTTAGTGAATGTCTTGTCTTCCAAAAAAAAGTCTGGGAGTGTTTCTTACTATCAGACCTCTGGGGGCGCAATTACCTCACAAATACTCAGTTACAAATGCGCAATGTATTGGGTGCAAAAATGTGACCTCTTGAGGGTGAGAAGTTTGGCCAGTCATTCCCCTGTGAGGAAGACCCACTTTGGACAGTGTCTCTAAT
Source organism: Lissotriton vulgaris (assembly GCF_964263255.1). Lineage (NCBI taxonomy): Eukaryota > Metazoa > Chordata > Amphibia > Caudata > Salamandridae > Lissotriton > Lissotriton vulgaris. The sequence goes on along the minus strand of NC_141691.1, from coordinate 1,079,339,522 downwards.
GCTAGGTATTGTCAAAATGGACTGGACTGTAGCCTCATCAAATGCCAGACCTTGTATTTCTGTCATGATGGTGAAGACAGAGAATGCCGACATGATGTTGGAGTGAATGTGACCAGGTTTCTATCAAGAGCGGAAAATGGCATTCAGACTGATAGACTGACCCGCAGCCGTGGCTGCTCAGAAGCGGTAAACACACAAGGAGAAGGGGTGGTCCAGAGGACGTTTTAGAGACCTGAAAGACATTGGTTCTATAAAGAGTAATTGTACAAACACAATAAATACTCTGGTCTGGACTGTGGGAAGTTGGCCTGGCATATGATGTCCACTATTCTAGTGGGCACCTTGCACCAGCCCAAACGACCCTTATTGATGGTAGGTTTAAGACAACCTTTATAGAAATCTATCCTAGTGGTAGCTGTGGAGAGCAGCCTTCAGGCTAAGTCTTTAAGGAATGTAAAGCAGTTTGCTTTACCAGTCTATAATCTCTTGAATGATCAAATGAAAGTACACCACACAAGGTATAGATATAAAATATATGTATTTACTCTAAACACAACCCCTCTAGTCTATTTATGAGGCTAGAGGCAAAAGTACAATACAAGAACTTAAATAGCACACAGTAAACTAGCACAGTATACTTTTTGCCCTAGGGGCCTCACAAACCATATACTAAAATAGTGGTATAAGAAACACGTGAGGGATAGAAGTGAGGCCTGGGGCCTGTAGAACCGCTGGGGCTACCAGGAACCACCCAAGGTAGGGACGCAGGAGACCCAATGGGGGACGCGTGCAGTGTCTAAACACAGCCGCAAATCACCATTGACTTTTATGGAGGAAATTCAAGTTAGAGTTTTAAAGATTTAGGACACTTAGGAGTGGACTGCGGTGAAACCTCTTTAGACTAAGACACTTCGACAGTCAAGACCCAAGGGAGCACCGAAGTACTCGTGTTACCTCACCCAGGGAAGCCGGGTGCATAGGTGTCTTTTCGTGACGGGTTTCGTCGTCGATTCCAATGGAGAGCTGCGAAGAAGTGCTGCAGGCGGCCAGAGGAAAAGTGTCCGGATGGATCCAAGGGTGGATTGGAGATCTGAAGAACCTGAAAGTAGAGGGGACAGAGTCTGGGTCACCAGCCAGTGACCAGGATGGCGACAGGAAGATGCCAGCCAATGTCGGGTGCTTTAAGGTGAAGTAGGTGAAGCTTGACTCTTCAGCCACAAGGTCCAGGAGGCGTCGACGAAAACCAGGAGCGGGATTGGAGCTGTCCCACGTCGCACACAACAGCAAAGAGCTCTTTAGCATTGTGAAAGAACTCTCCAGCCCCAGCTCCTGCACCAACGACATTCCGCCGCCGCAAGCCTTGTGCGACGCCCTCGCCACCTTCTTCCACCACAAAATCACCAACATCCACAACAGCTTCAACCCCCGAATGAACCCGACGTACACTACCACTACGAACACACCCAACCCCAACGACCACGTCTCTCTGACCACATGGACCAACGTAAGCAGCGAGGACATAATGAACACCATGAGCACCATCCACTCAGGCTCCCCGTCGGACCCTCTCCCCCACCACATCGCCAACAAAGTCAACAGCCTCATCGCACCCCACCTACGCAACGTCGTCAACCTCGCCTTCGAAACCGCCACCTTTCCCGATGTCTGGAAGCACGCCGAGAGCAACGTCCTACTTAAGAAGCCCAAGGCGGACCGAGCGACCTCAAGAACTTCCGGCCCATCTCCCTGCTTCCGTTCCCAGCTAAAGTCATCGAAAAAACCATCAACACCCAACTCAAACGCTACCTAGAAGACAACAACATCCTGGACCCTCCCAATCTGGTTTCCACAGCAACCACAGCACTGAGACCGCCCTCATCGCCGCCACAAACGACATAAGAATCCTACTCGACAACGGCGAGACAGCAGCCCTCATCCTCCTCAACCTCTCCGCTGCCTTCGACACCGTCTGCCACCACACACTTCGCACACGCCTCTACGACGCAGGGATCAGAGACAAGGCCCTGGACTGGACCACCTCCTTCCTCACCGACAGAACCCAGAGAGTCCTCCTCCCCCCGTTCCAATTCGGAACCACCACAAACATCTACGGCGTCCCTCAGGGATCCTCCCTCAGTCCGATGCTGTTCAACGTCTACATGGCTCCCCTTGCTCGCAACGCCAGACTACACGACCTCAACATAATCTCCTACACCGACGACACCCAACTCATCCTCTCCCTCACCAAAGACCCCCTCACCGCCAAATCCAACCTGCACCTGGGAATAAAGGCCGTTGCAGACTGGATGGAAGCAAGCCGGCTCAAGTTGAACACGGACAAGACGGAGATCCTCAGCGTTGGGCCCAACCCCTCAGCATGGGACAACTCCTGGTGGCCCCCATCTCTGGGACCCCCCCGGCACCCACCAACCACGCACGCAACCTGGGGGTCATCCTCGACTCCAAGCTCAGCATGACCAGCCAAGTCAACGCAGTCTCCTCCGCCTGCTTCCACACCCTGCGCATGCTCCGCAAGATCTACAGATGGATCCCGACGAACACTCGGAAAACCGTCACCCACGCCCTCATCAGCAGCCGTCTCGACTATGGAAATGCCCTCTATGCCGGAGCCCCGGAAAAACTCATCAGCAGACTCCAAAGAATCCAGAGCGCTTCCGCACGACTGGTCCTAGACGTCCCACGCAGAGACCACATCACCTCACACCTCAGATAACTGCACTGGCTCCCCGTCGACAAAAGAATCACTTTCAAACTCATGATCCACGCACACAAAGCACTCCACAAGACCGGCCAGCCTACCTCAACAGCAGACTCTCCTTCTACGTACCCAACAGGAAACTCCGCTCTGGCGACCTATCCCTGGCCGCCGTCCCACGCATCCACAGAACCACTTCCGGAGGTAGATCCTTCTCCCACCGCACCGCCAAGAGCTGGAACACTCTCCCCTCCACCTACGACAGACCACAAACCTCCCGACATTCAGAAGACTGCTCAAGACCTGGCTCTTCGACCACTAGCTGCAGCCACCCCCATCCCCCAGCGCCTTGAGACCCTAGCGGGTATGTAGCGCGCTTTACAAATTTCTTGATTGATTGATTGTCTCTCGTGATAGCTACAGGCCTCAGCTTCGCTGGGTACTCGTGTCAGCATTGGAGATGTATGGAAGTCCGTGTCCTGTGTTGCAGATTCTTCGGGATCCGGTGGGAGCCTCGAACATGCAGACCAGCAAGATGCGTCTTTGGTGCCTGTTTTAACAGGGGGTCACTCCTTGACCCCAAGGGAGATTTTTTCTGTCTTCCAGTGGATATGGAATGTCAAAGATCCAAGATTTCGTCTTCAGAGTTTCTTCCAGGGTAATCTAAAGTCCTAGGGACTGAGGTCCTATACTTATACTAAGTTTAGGGGTTGGACTAACTCTAGGGTCCCACCGATGGGAGGACCTGGGGAGGGGGTGGTTACACCCCTTCCCCTTTGTCCAGTTTCACACCAGAGCTGGGGCTGAGTGCCCCAGCAAACGGTTTGAACTGGGAAATGCATGGAGCACCTTGTATGCCCCAGGCAGTGTCTGAAAAGCATTCACTGAATGCAACCCACCCTGCCCCGATACACTAAAGCCTGTCTGGGGAGGAGCTGGCACCTCCCTGGCCAGGAAACCTATTGTCCAGGTCTCCCCTGCCGGAGTTTGGTCCAGCAGCAGGAGGTCAGGCTCGTGTCTGTGGCAGCAGCATACATTTTGTGATGCGGAGGCTCTTTTAAACTTCTACCAGGTATATCAGTGTGTACATGTCTCCTCCCTCTAGAAAGGCGGAATGCTACCCCCGCCGCCAGAACTGGCAGGGGGGTAGTATTCCAAAGTGTTTGACACCAAACACGACAGGTTTTGATAAAGCCAAACCAAAGTTAGCATTAACCTCGAGGATTATAATGCACTTAAAAGTAGATGGTATGGCTATATCATAGAACAGCTATAAGGAGGGGATTCCGAAAGCTGCAGAGGGTCTCAGCTCATGCTAGGGCACCCTCTCAAACAAAACCAAGCACTCTGTCTTTAGGATTGTCAAGGCCTGCCATAGGAGTGACTTATAGGTGCAGACCTGTGGTGCCATTTTGGAAGGCTTCCCAAGGGTGGCATAATACATGCTTCAGCCTCTGGGGTACCTATGCCCTTGGTACCCAAGGTACCATATACTAGGGACTCATAAGGGTGACCCAGTAACCAATCTGGTATGTACCTAAAGTACCTGCAGTCGATTTAGAGAGAGAACAGCTAGGCTGTGGTCCTGATTAGCGGGGCCACAGCCAGACTAAAGTCGAAAAACCGGTGAAACTCAGCCAAAACGTGGGGGTAACCATAGGAAGCAGATCCTATTCTCCTACCTGGACTACCAAACTAAGAAGAGCCACAAGACATTATCTCCCAGTGCTTACGGGGGAATCCCTCCTTTAGAACTAAATCCCACCACCCACCAACGCTGGCATGCTTCATCATCTGGGATTCTCCTCTTACCGGAAAACCTAGTCCCTCTAACAGGACCGTAATAGTGAAACGTTCAAGGCGTGGCGATTAAAATTCCAATGAGTTCCTGTTTAAAATCTTTGCAGATGTAAAATAATTAAGTAATTTGTGCATAGCCCTCTACCGTATCTAGTAGGCTGTAAATATTTATGCGCAAACTCTGCAGGACTGAGAATGGGGTTGGAAAAACTCAATTTAACAAGAGGCAGAATAACATACAATAATTGTTTTCCTATAGACAATCAACCTATTGAACAGGAAAGCAATGAAGTGTAAAGGTGTTTGAAACAGCAGCGGGATGTACAAGGATGCCACAGTTAGCACTGCTTTCTTACAGTTATGTGGGTGTGGTAGGTAAGAACACCAGAATGAGGTTCTTCAGCAATTCTACTGGTTTCACAAGGTATCTACCCGCAGCATCTATATACGATATTGTTGTATTCTCTGCACTTATGTTTCTCTGTATCCCATCCTCGTCGCCATGTGTTGTAAATGAAGTTAGTAGACAGATGAAAGGCTTAACACTTGTTTATTAAGCACCATAGAGAGAAGTATTTTTCCAAGTTAGACCTTCGCAGCGCCTATCATCAGATAAAACTACACCAAGACTCTAAAGCACTTACAGCGTTCATAACAACCGAAGGAATATACCAATTCACGCGAATGCCTTTTGGACTTGCCTCTGCAGCTGGGGTATTTCAGAGGATGATGGGTGTTGTACTAAAAGGGGTGCACAATGTTGTGTATTTTCAGGACGATGTTCTAATATTTGGAGCGACTGTCGAAGAACATAATGTGATTTTGAAAACTGTTTTAGAAAGGATGGAACAAGCGGGTTTAACTCTCAAGAAAGAGAAATGTAAATTTGCAGTGGAGGAGGTTGAATATCTTGGGTATACATTGTCTGTGGATGGTGTAAAACCCAAGAGAGATTTATTAGACTCCATTAGAAATGCACCATCTCCATGTGATAAGGATCAGTTGAGGTCTTTCCTCGGCCTCATCGAGTACTACGCTAAGTTTGTAAGGGATTTTGCAGAGAAAACCGAAAAGATCAAGGTGCTGTTGAGGAGTGGTTGTAAGTTTGTGTGGGGTGTGGAACAAGATGAGTGCTTCAAAAGAATCAAGGTGGAGATTTGTGAGGCGGGTATTCTGACACCGTTTGACACCAACCGTAAGTCGGTTCTGACAGTGGATGCAAGTGCTGTTGGTGTTGGTGCGGTCCTAGCTCAAGTACACGATTCCGGTCTTAAAACTGTAGCGTTTGCCTCAAGGACACTTACTACAGCCGAGAGAAATTACTCTATAATCGAGCGTGAGGCTTTGGCCGCAGCATGGGGTTGCGAGTATTATAGAATGTACCTGTGGGGGTTTAAATTTACATTATTGACAGACCACAAACCCCTGGTTAAAATACTTTCGCCTGGTGGCGCTGGTAAAGGCTCCGCCAGGTTAGCGAGACTCGCCGCCAGGATTCAAGAGTACTTGTACACCGTGGAATACATTCCCGGTTGGAAGAATTGCCAGGCCGATGGACTCTCTAGACTTCCACTACCTTGGGAGAGAGTAGACAAGTTAGGGGTTGAATCTCTCAACTCAGAGGGTTCTGTTGCTGCCGTAGATGAAGTTGTAGATATGTGTGCTGGAGCAATTACTAGAAGTTTGTGGAACACTTCAATGATTAAAGATGCAGTGCTGTGTGAAGTCAAAGATTTGATAGCAAAGGGTCCAAGGAGAGAGAGTTGTCTATCTCCTGCACTCCGTCCTTATTTGAAGGTTCTGGATCAATTGTCTATCTTGGACAATGAGGGATTCATGATCTTAATGGATGACAAATTCATTCCTCCACAAGATGTGCGATTTACCTTGTTTAAGCTGGGTCATGAGGGCCATTTAGGGCAGTCCCTTACCAAGAGGAGAATTAGGGACAATTTTTGGTGGCCCGGAATGGACTCCGAAATCTCGCAGTGGGTGGAGAGATGTACCGATTGCTTAGAAAGTGAAAAGAGACTTAAGGTGGGTAGCCATACTGGTTGTGGCTCAATAACGGATCCCAAGTGCCCCTGGCACACCATATGTCTCGACTTCATTGGCCCATTCCACCAGTTGAACCAGGATTTGAGGTTTGGGCTGGTGGTAGTTGATGTCTCTTCCAAATGGTTAGTAGTCAAATTCATGAGGGAGATCACTACGAGCAGCACTATTGCCGTACTGGGTGAGATTTTTAGGGAGGAAGGCTTCCCCACAAAGATTATTACTGATAATGGGACGCAGCTCACCTCCTTGGAGATGGCTAACTTCTTGGGAAGATGTGGGATCATTCACTCAAGGACCTCACTTTACAACCCCCAGGGAAATGGCATAGTGGAGAGGGCCAACCGAATGGTTAAAGGTGCCATTCAGATGGCGATTTCTTCCCGGTTAGATGTAAAGAGTCTGGTTAATGACCTGGTGTGGGCCTACAGGACCACTGAAAATGGTGTGACTGGTTTGGTCCCGTTTTCTGTCATGAGGGGACGTTCAGCGGGTACCAAACTTGTGGCTGCATGGATGAAGGAACTCCTGAACGCTGATCCCCCTGCCAGTCCTGGTGAGCCTGACATTGTTTGCAAATCTGATGGCGCGTGTAAGTTTGCTGTGAATGATTGGGTTAAAGTCAAGCCCGGTCGAGTGGGTGTCGGACTGACGAAGTTCAGGGGTCCATTTAAGGTGAAGTCTGTACACAGGAGATTTGTCACTTTATTTAACGGTGAAAGTTGGAACTTGAGGCGTGTGGCACTGTATAAGAAAGCCGAGCAAGAACCGGTGAGGTCCAGCGAGCACAGGGCAAGTGGCACCAATGAGTTTCGTACTAGTAGAACCCAGAGAGTGAGAAGACCCCCAGCCCATTTGCGCGACTTTGTTTGCAAGTAAGGTCTTTCCCTGTAACGAAGGGCATAGCCTTATTATGTTTTTTTTTTATGTTCCTCCATGGGAAGGGAAGAGGATATGTTGTATTCTCTGCACTTATGTTTCTCTGTATCCCTTTAAGTCATGCATTCCATTTTCCCTGATGTCATTTTCCCCTATGTTCTGTCTTGTCAGTTAGCTCCTGCTTTCTGATGGGAACACCAGCTTTTCTCTATGGTGCTTAATAAACAAGTGTTAAGCCTTTCATCTGTCTACTAACTTCATTTACAACAGATATCTATAGCAGGTGAGGTGGGAGAGAGAGGTTGCTTTCAATGGAAGACAGTGGCAAACCCAGGGAGGACAAGGGTCAGAATGGACAGCAGAACCATCAAGGTCATGAGGCAGGGTTTCCCTCACCCCCAAAAAATGCAGAAGACCAAACTGACATACAGTGACTGAGTGAATGACAAAGCTATGATATGATGTTTGTTCCGATATACTAACAACTGTGAAATAGGACAAAAAATGTAATTATTGATTTAGTTATGTATTACTTCAGAGGAAGGACCGAAAAGTAATCTTGTAATGAGAACACCTAAACTTGCATCTTAAAGCTCGGTTAAAGAACCAATTGAATACAGCCTGAGAATGGAGTGACACCGCCTGCAGCTCATAATGATTTACTTTGATGGTGTTATTTGTGAGTTGCGTCTGCCCCCTTGTTAGAAATGGGATCCCTGGCTGGCCAGGGCTTGCGCCAAAGTCAGTCAGAGACCACCACTCGTAAGTCAGGGCAAGGGAGTTACACGCCAAGATAACCCCTGCTCACCCTCTAAGTAACGTGGCGCGAGCAGCAAGGCTAAACTTGGAGGCTATGTAGGTTAAGTGTTTGCGCGCGCACCCAGCAACAACACCCAAGGCCCACCACAAAGGAAACTGCACACAAGGTTATATATAAAAATAGCCTTTGTATTATACCAAAACACATTAGATAAAACACACACTTTACAACGTGCCAACAGGCACGGGCAGAATTTACAGGGGATATGTACAAGACAGGGTCACATGGACCACTGTCAGGAATAGGCACTTTTAGAACTTAGCACTGGGTAGAATTAGCACTTAGAACATAGAATATAAATCATTTTAGCACACAACCAGTAACTACTGGTACCAGGTGAGCACCACCTATGCAACCCTAACTACCATAGGAGAATATTGCACAGGGAACCTGGGCTTCGCTAGGCAACACCTGTACTAGCAAGAAAACAACCACCTAAATATCACAATACCTGTAGGGGTGTAGGGAAGGAAAACACATGATGCATAAACCAACAAATTCAGAGGTGTAAGAAAGGAAAACACGTGATGCATAATCAACACATTCAGAGGTGTAAGGAAGGAAAACACAATTGCGCATAAATCACAATAGTCACTAACTGTGACTGTCCCTAGGCCACCTGGCCTTGTTGGGGCTAGGACGCCCTGTGTCCCAATGTCAGGGGCCTACACGTAGCAGCTGCCTACTAAGTGCTGGGCAGCTGTGATGATGGGGCCAACACGATGGGGGAGCCTCAGGGCTCTGTGCAATTGACTGGGCCCTCAGGAGCCTCTCAGGCTCCTAGTAAACAAATGTGGGCGGTGAGCCTCTCGGGGCTCTCAACAAAGTGATGCCTCGTTGTTGGAGTCCCCTCTCTGGGGACTTGTGATCAGGCAATGCCCCCTTTGCCCTTGTGGGCTTTCCAGAAATGCAGCTGAGCCTCTCCTAGGCTCTAGAACAAAGGGGGCTGGGAGCTTCGGGGGCTCGAAGAAATGCGCCACACCAGGAGGAGCGGCCCGCTGCCAACTGGGGCCGCTCTACCACCCCTAATGCCCTTTAGAACGTTGGAGTCCCTCTCGGGGTACTCGAGAAATAATTACGCCCCTGAGCCCTTGTGAACAAGAAACACAATGCCCGGAGCGTTGGAGTCCTCTGTGGACTCGAGACAACCATTCCCTTTGAGCCGGCTGGGGCTCGAACACCAATGCAATGCGACCGGAGCTCTCCCCCTGCCCGTGTACACTCACCGGGCTCTCAGGCGGAGGCTCCTCTCTCTCTTGGGCGGCGGGGCCTCGCGGTTCTCGCGGCCGGGCTCTGCTCTCCTGGGCGGCGGGGCTCCCTCCTCGGGGGAGCCTCACAGGGGGACAGTGTTTCCTTCTTCTCTCCGCAGGAGCGCGGGGTGGCCTCCCGACCGCTTCCTGATTTCTGCACTTCCTTTGGGCAGCCAATCACCGCGTAGGTCACCCGGCGAGCCTCCCACAGCCTCAACCAATGGCAGCACGGCTCCCGGGTGACATCAGCGGCTGCTCCTTCGGCTTCTCCTCGGCCCCGGTGCCGCGGCGGTGATTTCACAGGCGAAACGCGGGGTAGGCACCCGCTATAATTAATTAAATAAATCAAGGCAAGGATGCGGCGTGGCAGCCGCTCGGGGAAAACAAAGGCACTCTCAAGCGCTAGAGCAACAGAACGCGCTCCTAGGGGTTAGGAGTGAAATACAGCGCTAAGAAGCGCTAGGGGAAAAAGTAAAGCGCTCTCAGCGCTAGGCGGGCAGAGGAAAGCGCTCACAGCGCTAAAGGCATTAATAAAGCTCTCTCAGCGCTAGGGACGACAGGAAAAGCGCTCCCCAGGCGCTAGGAGCCACAAAGTCCAGCAAAGTTCTTAGGTAGGCAGGGGGGCAAGGCTGGGCCCAGAGCCAGCTCACTGGGCCTCCAGGCAGGGAGGCAGTCCAAGTGGCGGTCCTCTGGCCCAGCAACAGCAGCAGCCCCCTCAGGCAGGATCCTGGAAGAGAACAAATTGTAATGGGACACAGCCCCTTCTTATACATGAAATCCCTTTGTTTTGAGGGCGCTAGAGGGCGCACGAGCAATATGGCCGCACTTGTGTGAGGCTCCTGCAGCCTGCGCTTTATATCCGGTATTTATCCTGTTTTAATCACCACCAATACCGTTGAAAAGTTGCACGACTGCGAAAGACCCCAAGAAGTACACTCGGTGAAAGTTTGGAGAGCATTGGACCCCGAGAGCAGAAGTTAGCGGAGCCGGAACGTTTGCCCGAGAACAGGGGCGGAGCTCACCTGGTCGTGTGACTGGGCACTGCATCTACGCGACACCGCGGAGCCCACAAGGTGTGCAGGCCTCGGAGGGAAGGGCCGACGGGCCAGAGACTGGTATGTGGTGACAAAGCGAGGACAGGGGGCAACCGGCACCAGAGAGGCATATGCGGACAGTGGGCGGCGACGGCGGTATAGCTGTTCTGCCAAGCGAAGCACGGAGAATTGTGAGGGGAGATTGGAGGTGAGGCGCTAACAGTGCGCGAGCGAAGACGGCACCGCAAGAAGGAGCGACTGCCAGCGCAGGCTTGTGCGGCGGGGGATGCGACCCCCGCTACGCAATCGAGGCTAAGAGCTGTGTGGTGCCCTAGGGGGGAAATTGAAAATGCAGGCGATCGTTCACCGGCCATAGAGTCAAGGCCGGTGTAAGAGAGTAGGGTCTGCTATCCTATGGTCACCCCAATTTTTGCTTTTTGCTTCACTGGTTTTCGACTTAATGAGGCTGTGGGCCTGCTAATCAGACCCCCAGCCTGCTGTTCTCTCTCTAAATTCACATACATGTACTATAGGTACATAAACCAATTGGAAACTGGACTCCTTGTCAACCCCTGTACCATGCACTAAAGGTGCTCAGGGCATAGGTGCCACCAAGGCCTACCAGGGGCTGAAGCATAGCTTTTGCCACCCCTGGCTGGTTCTTAAATTGACACAACTGACTGATCACTCAGCTGGGGCAAGTGGGTGCAATCACCCCTTGCTTAGATATAGTATACCTATATCTAAACCTATATCTGGACACATATAAACCTGTGAGCCACTCCTATGGAAGGCCTTATCAATCCTGGAGGCAGAGTGCGTGGCTTAATGTGAGATGGTGCTCTAGCATGAGCTGAGCCTGTCTGCAGCTGTCGGGAACAACTCCCTAAGCTGTTCTGGGATAATGCCATACCATATACTATTAAGTGCATTATAATCCTTGCGGTTATATAGCAACTTTGGTTTGGCTTTATCAAAACATGTCATGTAAGGTGTCATACGATTTGGAATACTATCCCCTCGACAGTCCTGTCGACGGGGATAGCATTCCACCCCTCTAGAGGGAGAAGACATGTTACTTTACTGAAACGCGGTTGATTTTTAAAAGAGCCTCAGATCCACAAAATGGATGCTTCTGCCACAGACACAAGTCTGACCTCCTGCTGCTGACCGAAACTCAGCAGAGGAGGCCTGGACAAAGGCTTTCATGTCGCAGGGAGGTGTTACACCACCCCAGACAGGAGATAGTGGATTGTAGCAGGGAGGTTTGAAAGAAACCAGACACTGCCTGGGGAGCACAAGGCTTCCCCTTGCATAATCCGGTCAAACCGGTTCTGGGGCACACCAGCCCCAGTCCCAGCGCGGCCTGGATCAAAGGGAAAGGGGTGTATCCACCCCCTTCCTGGGTCCCACCCATAGGAGGGGACCTAGCAGGTAATCCAGCCCCCTAGATTGGTATAAGAATGGGAGCAGTGCCAACGCACTCAGATTATCCTGATGAAACATTTGAAACAAAACTCTGGACCCTTCGACATCCTACTCGGCGTAGAAGACTGAAGCATCTCCCTTGTGGTCAAGGAGTGACCACCCTGTGCAAACAGGCACCATCCGTCCCATCTCGCTCCTCCCGTTTCCAGCCAAAGTCATCGAGAAGACCGTCAACAAGCAGATGGCCGCCTTCCTCGAGACAAACGGATCCCTCGACCCCTCACAGTCCGGCTTCCGAGCCAATCACAGCACCGAGACCGCCCTCATCGCCGCCACTGATGACATCCGAGCCCTGATGGACAATGGAGAAACAGCAGCCCTCATCCTCCTAGACCTCTCTGCGGCCTTCGACACGGTCTGCCACCGCACCCTAGTACAGCGCCTCAGCAACATCGGAATCCAGGACAAGGCGCTGGAATGGATCATCTCCTTCCTCGACGGAAGAACACAGAGAGTCCGCCTACCACCGTACAAGTCAGAGGCCTCCGAAGTCATCTGCGGCGTCCCTCAAGGATCATCTCTGAGCCCCACTCTCTTCAACGTCTACATGAGCCCCCTCGCGGCCATCGTACGCAAACACAACCTCAGCATAATCTCCTACGCCGACGACACCCAGCTGATCCTCTCCCTGACCAACGACCCCGCCTCCGCCAGAGCCAACTTGCACGAAGGAATGAGAGAGGTAGCCGAGTGGATGACGACCAGCCGCCTAAAACTGAACTCGGACAAGACGGAGGTCCTCATCCTGGGCTCTTCCCCCTCCGCCTGGGACGACTCCTGGTGGCCCCCCGCCCTGGGCACCGCACCCAAACCGACAGACCATGCACGCAACCTGGGCTTCATCCTGGACTCCTCCCTCTCCATGACCAGACAAGTCAACAACGTCTCCTCGGCGTGCTTCAACATCCTACGCATGCTACGGAAGATTTTCCGGTGGATCCCCACCGAGACCAGGAAGACCGTCACCCAGGCCCTCGTCACCAGCCGACTGGACTACGGCAACGCCCTCTACGCCGGTACCACCGCCAAGCTCCAGAAGAGACTCCAGCGGATCCAGAACGCCTCAGCCAGACTCATCCTCGACATCCCACGAACCAGCCACATCACCGGACATCTGAGAGACCTTCACTGGCTCCCCGTCAACAAAAGAATCACCTTCCGCCTCCTCACCCACGCACACAAAGCCCTACACGACCAAGGCCCGAGCTACCTCAACAGCCGGATCAACTTCTACGCACCCAAACGCCACCTCCGATCAGCCAACCACGCCCTCGCCGCCGTCCCCCGCATCCGAAGAGCGACTACAGGAGGAAGGTCCTTCTCCTACCTGGCCGCCAAGACCTGGAACTCCCTCCTGACCGACCTGCGCCTGACCCAAGACCACCTCTCCTTCAGGAAGAAGCTGAAGACCTGGCTGTTCGAGCAGTAGCGGCACCCCCCCCAGCGCCTTGAGACCCTACGGGTATGTAGCGCGCTCTACAAGTGTCACTGATTGATTGATTGATCCAGCACCTCGACGTCTGCTTTGTTGCAGTTCCCGCCGGAACTCGAGCGACAGAGATCGACGAGATCAAGCTTGCCTGCCTTCTTACAGCCCGATCCACAGTCTCTGCAGAGCTGACGCCTGTGGAGGCGACCGGAAGCGTGGGGCACGCCATCTTGAAAAGACCACGAGACGCTGACCGTGCAGCCCACGAGTGACCTTCGAAGCTGTACACCGGGGTTTGAGAAGCCCCAGCCCTGAGCCACTTTTGCACCGAATCTCACCCCTCTACACTCGACGAGTGCTGCGTGGGGCCCTTTGCTTTGTTTGGCTCAACGCGTTGGCCCGGTCACTTGCCAGCTGGCTTGTGGCCCCTGTGCCGACGAAACTTGAAATACGACTTGTGATTCTGGTTGCTCCAGACTTGCACCCGCTCCTCTGAAAAGGAGCACCCGCTCTGACCCTCCTGGTCCGAGTGAGAAGCAATCTTCCAATCCCACGTGGATTGCTCTTGCCAAGTGTTGTTTGCTCCGATCTTGAAGCCGACAGCGCCGACAGTGAGAGCCTGCGTGGGACAGCTCGTGACCCGCTCCTGGACGTCGCAGATGCCCCAGAGCCCACGTGGCAGCGGAGATAAACTCCTCGACAACCACCTGATTGCGCCCGACATTGCCTGGTTCCGTCCTGGTTCCACCCTGGTCACTGCTGAGTGACCCAGACTGTCCCGTCTGCTTTCAGGTACTCTACAACTCTGATCCACCCTTGGATAACCCCGGACACTTCTCCTTCACATCGCCTGCAGCATCTTCAGCTTCAAGCACCAACAACCTGCGTGACGAAACCCAACGCCACTTCGACCCTATGCACCCGCTTCCTGTGGGTGAGGTAACTCAGCAACGCCGGTGTTCCCACACTGGTACACACCTCTAGGGTCTGTGTCTAAAGTTTTGTCCTTCTAGGTTCAGCGGAAGTATCCTTAAATTCTATTTGTGTAACTTTTACGCACCATTGACTTTGCATTGGTGCATGCGTGTGCTTTAAGCGCTGCACCCGAATCCCGCGGGCTTTTCCCGACTTCAGCATTGCTTGTCCCGACTGCTCCCAGCCATTCCCTAGGCCCTAGGCCTAACCACTGTTCGATTGGTATCTCTTATACCTCTTTCTTAATATATGGTTTGAGTGGCCACCCGCCCTCATCCATAATTGTGCAACTTTCATATGTTACACTGTGCTTTTGTTTAAACGCTTGTGCCCCTTTGCTCATAAAGAGTACTGGGGATTATTTTAGTAATAAACACATATATTTTTATAATATATACTTGTGTGGTGTCCTTTCATTTGATATTACAGGATTGTGATTGGTAAAACAGCTCGCTTAACACGGCCTCTTGAGTTTAGCCTTTAAGGCTGCTTAGTCCATGCTACCACTAGGATAGCTTGTCTATAAGGTTGACTTACAACCAGACACCATAAGGGATTGTTTGGACTGATACAAGGTGGTTCCAGAATTGGAAACATCATATATCAGGCCAACTTCTCACAGCCGGGGAGCAGCTGAAAGACCGCCGGAGGAGTATTGGTACATCGGAATGTGAGAGGCAACAGGGGACTCGCTAGAGTGCTCTGCGTTACTATCGGCCGTGACTGGGGACAGATGAGATACTGCATCTCAAGCAAACAGTAGGAACTGGGCAGACAACAGTCACGTTGATGGGCCTGACCTGTGGTGCATGATAGTAACTGGCTACTGGTGCTTACCTGATAAGCGTACTTGTGGCAGGATAGTACATTGGAAGCAGCATTGGGGAGATGCACGGGGGCCGTGATACCGACGCTGAGACTGGGGGAGTACATACCGCGGGAGCAGAACACACTGATGCGAGAAGAGGTACCTGTGGAACTGGCAAGCACTGTGTAGCATATTTAAAAGCGTTATAACACATCGGCATAGGGCGATATTTCACCGGACTGAATCTGCCTCGTGGGGCTGTAGATCTCGCCCATAGACGTCTCTGCCCCTGAGTAATACTTGCCTGGATACTGCTATTGGTAGCCACCGCTGCACCCTGCCTATAGTTAAATCAGGGATTCAGGCACTACACTACGCAGAAAGGTATTGACTTGTGAGGTGTTCATTGCTGGACGTGGAGGCCGGAGAGTTTGGCCGACGTTTGACGCGCTGCGAAGACCCGAGTGGCGCTGAGACCTGCGGAGGAAGGACCCGGGCGGTAGGCGGATCACAGGGGACCGGTACTGATCCCTCCTGACCGTGGCTTTACTGGCTCTTGACCAAAAACTGAGTGGCGCTAGCTACGACGCAGCCGATTGACACGTAGTGGAGTGTGGGGCACATTCCCTGACAAGGATCCAGAGGGTGTGCGGCAGAAGAGTATTGCTATCAGGGTGACCTGAAGAATCGGGGGCACTAAGGTGGTGAGGGCACTGAGCGCATATATCTCTCATGAACAAGGACTCTAGCTCGCCCGAGGCAGTAGTTTTACGGCGACATTCCCTGCCACGTCGCATTCCTCCAAGCGAGCTACCATGGGCCGGCAGGACAATCGTCAGCCTAAACTATCATTTGACCATGCTCCACCGTCGAAGAGGAATGTGGGCACTCTATCGGAAACTGGGGGGGCTCAAAGCCCATCAACAGCGGGGGCGAGTTCCAGTACAACTGCCCCGGACATGCAGCTGATACTTCAAGAAATGAAGCAGGGGTTCGCAACAGTGGTGGACAAAGTGGACCGCCTATCCTCCAGGATGGATGCTATTGCGCAGAAGATGGGCATCCATGAAGAGCGCATTACTGCAGCGGAGAGACGAATATCGGACAATGATGACACCACAGCTTCTCACGCTACTAGGCTTTCCAGAATGGACAATGTCCTCAGAGTAATAGCCGCAAAGAACGAGGAGTTGGAAGCGCAAAACAGACGTAATAACATCCGCGTGGTTGGCGTGCCGGAGTCCACCAACACGGGTCGAATGGAGGAATATGTGGAAAAGATCCTGCATGCTGCGATAGGGGCGGATGCCTTCTCCAAACAGTTTATAGTCGAGCAGGCGCACCGCTCATTAGGGCCGAGGCCCAAGCCCGGCGCTCCACCACGACCGATAATTGCAAGGCTTCTAAATTATCGTGATAGGGATACTGCACTAAGGGCTGCAAGAAACACTCAGAACCTACCGTGCGACGGGGTCAGCTTTTCCATATACCCGGACTTCACACTTATTGTGCAAGAACAACGACAAAAGTTTCTGGATGTTAAAAAGAAACTACGTGCTTTACAAATTGACTATGCGCTGCTATACCCAGAAAAGCTTAGCGTGACTCATCAGGCGAAACAATACTTTTTTTTTAACCCGCAACTGGTGGAGGATTTCCTAAAAACACTGAGACGTAATCGAGGGGATCACCATGGAGATGAAGGAGAGGAGAATGAAGAGGACCAAAACATGCCCGATGAACAATGAAAATGTTTTTATTGTTTTGGATGCTGTGCTGTGGAATTGATACCGCAGTGGGTTCTGCTTTACAAAGACTTTGTAGGGGTCTTGGTGGCGTACTGCTATTATGTAGGATCTAGAATACAGAGGACGGGTATTGGACAAAAGGTGGTCATGTATGCCAGGCACCATCTCCTTCCCTCATAATGCCTTAAGAGGGTGGTTATAGGTCAAAGGGCAAAGAGAAGGGGGTGGCAATGTGTGTACCTCAGATGACCCCAATAGGGAGTACCCCATTTACAATGTACTTTACACTGCAGCTGTTGGGGTGTTTGCTAGCGGTGATGGGTGGGGGAAGGGGCGGAGATGCTGGCGAGTTGGGGATGCTTCAGTGGGAGGGGGGTGGGGTGGGGAACTGTTTGAAGTTGTTGATTATGGTTCATTCAGACAAGATTGGGGCTGGTGATGCTGGACCTGCGATGAATATGATTGATTCCTGGGGAGTGGAATTGCAGGTGGGATATGTCCGAATCCGCTGGAGTGTATGGGTGGATGATGAGAGGGGATGGGCTGACAAAGCTAGGGTCCGTAAAAGGGGAGGTATACATGTGCAGATAGACATAGCTTTAGTAAGGATGGAATGGCGTCTGGCAGGGGAGAGTGATGCTGTGCTTGTTGGGAGTGAGAGGGAAGGGGGGAGGGGGGGAACTTGGACATGGTTGGGGGATGTATATGGGTGGGGGGAAGGGACGTGAGATCTGTGCATGATATCGAGTTGCGGAAGTTGAGGGGGGAGGGGAGGGGGGAGGGGTTGGAACGGTGGCTGCTGGCATGATTCGGATGCTGTAGTGGGAGGGGGGACGAGTTGGTTTGGGGTGGGAAGTTCTAAACATGGAGTGGACAGACGAGCTACGGAGTGTCATTGTAGACCTTACTGTGTGAGTGAGACAGATGTTGCTGCATTCATGGTAGCGGAATTTGATAGATTGATGCCTCATGAATTATGGCGGACTTAAGAACTAATGCACAATTGAACTGTATGTCATGGAATATTAGAGGACTCAACAACGCTAAAAAATGTCGAAATGTGATTGCTTATTTAAACCGACACAATGTCCATGTCGCCATGTTACAGGAAACTCACTTATCACCGCAGACACGTGCCACCTTTGCTGGTAAATGGGCTGGAGTCCGTATCTTCTCCTCTTACTCTACCTATGCTAGGGGGGTTACTATCCTCATTAGACACACTGTACCGTTCCAAAAGTGCGGTGAATTGATAGACAAAGAGGGACGTTTTGCCTTGTTGTGGGGGCGGCTGGGCCGTGACACGTTTACCTTAGTTAATTGTTATGCTCCCAACATTGATATGCCCTCTTTTTTCACTACACTCTGGGGCAAAATTGTGAATGTAGGGTCCCGACACATTATATGGGGGGGGAGACTTTAACTTGGCATTGATGCCACATCAGGATAGAGCAGACGGAGTGATACATTACAAGCCCAGATCCAGAGAGGCACTGGAGGGCGTGATCGCAGAAGGCAGATTGGTAGACATATGGAGATATCTACATTCTTCCCGGAGGGAGGGCACACACTTCACTTCACACACGGGCACATGGGCACGACTGGATTATTTCCTTACTACCAGGGAGATCTCTGCGGGGGTGGTGAGGGCGACACACTTACCAAGGACATATTCTGACCACAGCCCCGTCCTGATGCACACACGAATACCCGGTTGGGATAACCCTAGTCCACGATGGAGGTTACAGCCAACAGCCCTGTTAGACAATATGTTCCGCACTGAACTCGGGGAGGAAATTGCTGCCTTCTTTCCCAGGAACAAGGGATCTGTTGATTCGGTCGAACACATTTGGGAGGCATTTAAAGTAACGATCAGGGGGTAGTGTATATCCAAAAGTTTTGGGGTTCTACGTGATATACAAAACACTATTCACACACTAGATGGAGAATTGAAGGCTTTAGAGATTCGGATGGTATAGGAAGACAGTGTTGACATCCATGCTGAGTTCATGTAAAAGTTGTCAAAGTATGAGGAAGAAGCTAACAGGGAAGCAAAATTCAGGGGGAAACACTGGCAGGCTAGGAAATACTGCGAAGGTGACAGACCAGGCAAGGCGCTTGCGGAGAGGACGCGTACTCCGCATGACCGCAACACGGTTCTGGAACTCACAGTCTGCCAGGGGCACACAGTCAGGAACTCGGATGAATTACTCACTGCTTTTACTTCTCATTATCACACGCTTTACACCACTGCCACCACGGCTGATGTCCCCTTATGCTGATTTCCTGGGCAATGTAGCTCTTTGCTGGCTTAGCGACGGAGATAGGGCCTTCCTAGCAGCCCCCTTCGAATTAGATGAAATCCGTGAGGCCATAATGTCGCTAAAGAATGGTAAGGCACCCGGACTAGATGGAATCCCTGCCGAGTTTTATAAAGCATACATAGATATCATGGCCCCTGTCCTTCGTGAGGTCTTCGAGGAATCGCTGAATGACGGCATCCTCCCCAGTTCCATGCGGGAGGAAGTCATTACCTCGCTTCTGAAACCCGGCAAGAACCCTAGCTCCTGCAACTCTTACCGCCCACTTTCCCTCTTAAATTGCGATGTAAAAATACTTGCGAAAGTTTTAGCTACTAGACTATCCCTCTTAATGACTAGAATTGTCTTGCCTGATCAATCTGGATTTGTCTCGGGCCGTTCTACCTCTCAAAACCTATGTACCCTGTTTTCCCTGCTTCACACGGTCCACCCTGACCTACCAGTAGCGGCAGTTTTCCTAGATGCCACCAAGGCATTCGACTCGGTCGAATGGCCATACCTGTTTACTGTCCTGGCAAACATGGGATTCCCTAAGCTATTCATCTCCTGGGTTAAACTGCTCTATACGCAACCAACGGCAAAAGTCCTTATCAACGGTTGCCTTTCGCATTCCATTACCATCTCCAGAGGCACCCGTCAGGGGTGCCCACTATCCCCCCTCCTATTCGCGATTGCGGTCGAGCCCCTTGCCTGTAGACTCCGGCAGTTACATCGTGACAGTGCGATACAATGTCTTCAGCGTCAGATCGACGTGTCCCTATACGCTGACGATATGACACTCTTTGTCAAACACCCTGATCTGAACCTCAATCCCCTACTCAGAGAGTTTGTAGTATTCGGCAGGATGTCAGGGGTACACAAACTGGACCAAGTTGAAATTTTTCCCACTCACTGCTGCGGTTGCCGACTTTCCCCTCGATTACCCCCTTGAGTGGTGTCGATCGGATCTCCGGTACCTCGGAATACAAATCTCCCGCGACAAAGATGAAACACTAAGCTCTAACTATGGAGTAGCAATCACGAAACTCATGGCTTCAGTGGACCGCTGAATCGCCCTGCTGCTGTCCATGGCTGGCAGAGCGTCCCTTATCAAAATGATCGTACTTCCTCGATTCCTATACCTCTTCCTCAACATCCCCTACTATCCGGGAGCCTTCTTCTTGAAAACTCTGAAGTCGAAATTATGTTGATTGTTCTAGGGGGGTAGGGGCCCACGGCTTAAATGGTCCACGCTGACTCAGCCATATGATAAAGGAGGCTTTGATGTCCCTGACTTCGAGGCTTATTATCTATGTGCGCAGGCGCATTATGCTTATCATTGGATGGATTCCACCCCCTTCATGCCTCAACTAGCAGTGGAAGACTGGATTGTACACCCCCGCCCACTCAATGGCCTACTCCACTGTCTGGAATCATCAATAATGACATCAAATACCCCCGTCTCCTGCACTCTAGACGCATGGCGCCGCATAGCTAAGAGGTTGTCTTGCTGCCTACCGTACTCATCTAGACTACCGCTGACATATCACCCCAAACTTGCGCTTCTACAGGAACGAGGCTTTCGAGTGCTCTGCGAGCGAGAACAAATCACCTGTTGGGGCGACCTATTCTCGGACGGCCAGTTCAAATCTGCTGAGCTGTTCTTTGCTTCTCACGATCGCACTCCGCTTGATGTGTTTTACTACTTGCGCCTGCGCCAGGGGATGAAAGACATTCTGCCTGAGTTCCCCAGTGAGCCTGAAGTCCTGCCACCACTTCACTTTCTGCTATGTTCGCAAGATGGTGCACACCTAGTATCTGGCCTATACCGTCAGCTCAGGGCGAATGCTCCGATGCCTGAGGCCGGGGCTCGAGCGCATTGGGGTACTGAACTAGCTACCGAACTTACCGACGAGCAATGGCAGTATTGTTGCACCCTTACGGCCCGAATATCGGCTAGCTGCAGACTTAAGATAATACACTACAAGTTTCTGCAGCGACTATACTACACCCCGGTTAAAAAACTTAGGTTCCGGCTGGCTGACAATGACAGGTGTGAGCGTTGCCACGTCGAGCATGCGGGCTTCCTGCATCTTGCTTGGGAGTGCCCCTCTGTTCGCCTCTACTGGCAGCAGGTTCACGACGCCCTCATTGCAATGACTGGAGAACCCATACCTATAGATCCACTACTTATGCTACTCGGACACACGCCACACATCCCCAGGTCCTGCAGAAAATTCATAGATATCGCTTTGCTCTTGGCAAAACGGCGAGTGGCATGTCGTTGAGTTCGGGGCAGAGCACCTAAATTCAAGGACTGGCTAGCAGACATGATTTACTGTCAGGAGCTCTAAAAGTTAAGTAGAGCCAGACACTGCTTTTGATAATGTTTCTTCAAAAAGGAAAAAAGTTTATAGGTGCTCTCAGGTGACGCCCATCACTCTGGGTGAGTATAGATAAATCAGTATGAGTGTAGCCAATGGGTCATTGGAAACATCCCTGAGACACTCAATGTAATGTATTGTTCAAAAACGATTTAACTGGACAATCTTGGCTTTTTATCCATATAGTTCTTTTAATTTCTTATTTTTATTCCATCATTGGTATTCTTTTCATATCCATATGACGCTGTGTTTCCACATAAGTTTTCAACATTCACAAATGAAACGTTTTATAGTCCGCTCCAATGCATTTCGGGCCACCGCCCTTCATCGGGGAGCATCTACAACCAAAACGGTATGTGAGTGTAATCCTTATTCCAAACAAACAATAATAAAGCATTGAGCTGTATGCAAATGCACCGATTGAGTAAAGTGCCCCATGTTTTTACAATCACCGATATGTGCTCAATGTGATAGGTATAACTCTAGCCTGTACTTGTGAAAGAAAGAGCAGTGTTTATGGACCAAAAAGCGTCAGTGCGTTAAGCGACGTGACAATAAATGCGTGCTGATATAGAGAAAGCTGGATGCGCTTAGACGCGGAAAAAACAATTAAATAGAAAAAGGGTTCAAAAGGTTCTAAGTAAAACGATCCCATGCGGAAAATAACCATGCTAACTACGTGCGCGAAACGGGGCGCTTTGAGCTACGGGATACTTACAATTAGTGTAGTTTCAAAACATTCCGGACGCCGGAGACGGCTTAGGTAACCGGTCGGGCTTTCGGTGTGTGTATATGCACGCCCGTGTTTGTAAGGGTCATGTGATCGCCAGGGGTAAACACAAAGAGTGGACTATGTGTTCAAAAATAAAACTGGATGAAAGACTGTGCTGCTTGCTTATACATGCAGTGAGTTGAAAATAATGGAGATGGTAATAATAGGTGAAAAAGTTAAACGTTGGATAAACAAGCTAGAAAAAATGCGCTAGGAAAAAATAAATGCAATGAAGTATATGTTAGTAGGAATAAGGTCAAATAAGCATTCACAAGCTGCGTTCAGAACAGAACAAAAGGCATGGAGTTGCCTTAATAGTAGTCTTATATATAGCATGCAAATTCTACACGTTCATTTAAGCCCGCAGGCTTGGTCGCATTCAATTTGTAAATCCAGTAATTTTCCCGTTGTAACAGCATTTTGTTATTGTCTCTACCGTCTTTTTTTGGATGATTTCCAATGCCATAAATCTTAGTTGAGAAATATTATGGTTCATTTCCAAGAAATGTGCTGCGACTGATGATTTTAAATTGTGAGTGCGAATATTAGATTTATGTTCATTCAACCTAGTCTTTAATTTACGTTCAGTCTTTCCGACGTAAACTTTTCCGCACGGACATTTGAGAAGGTATATCAGATTGTTAGAGTCACATGTTGCTGTTACTTGTAATTTGATATTGTTTCCTCTCATTGGATGGGTTATCATATTTCCTGGTATGATATTGTGGCAATTATTGCAATTGTTGCATGGTCTCGTTCCTTTTGCGATGAGAGTGGGATCTGTGGGTTGTTTCAAAATTTCGCCCAAATTTTTGCTCCTGGTATGAGCGAATATTGGTCTGTTTTTAAACATGTCTTTGAAGTCCGGTTCTAATACTAACATTGGCCAATGTTTAAGTATTATATTTCTGTACTCAGTGGTTACATTAGAATATCTTGATACTATGACCATCCGGTCACTCTTTTGTTTACTAGTTATCTGATGTAAAAGAGTTTGGCGATTCAATTTCTCCACTTCTTTGGTGGCTTGTACTAGAAGTTCCTCTGGATATTTTCTATCTCTGAATCGATCTTTCATTTCCTCCATTCTTATTTTTAATTGATTCGGGTCTGACGTGATGCGTTTAACTCTCATTAGTTGAGATTTCGGTAGATGTTTTTTTAGTGAAGGTTGATGAAAACTGTTGTAATGTAACATGTTGTTACGGTCGGTTGGTTTGCGAAAGATATCCGTTGTTATTTTATTGTTTTGTACGGTGACTTGTACATCCAAAAAAGTAATGGTTTTGGGGTCTATTGTCCAGGTAAACTGAATTCGTGGGCTGGCTGTGTTGAGGGTTGATAACACCTGTTCCAAATTTTGACGTGTGTCGTTCCAAAGAATGAATAGGTCATCGATATACCTGCCGTACATCTTGAGGTTATCCTTCCATTGTGAATTAGTCCAAATATGAGACTGTTCGAATTCTCCCATAAAAATATTCGCGTAGACTGGGGCCGCGCTGTTTCCCATGCTGGTGCCCACTAGTTGCAGAAACCAATTGTCTTTGTACAGAAAATAGCTGTGATACAGCGTAAACATGACTAGCTCCATAAGAAATATTTTCATGGATTCGTCTACTTCTAGTTTCAAGATGGCCTGTTCCATGGCTTCAATGCCCTCTTGGTGTGGAATGGTCGTGTATAATGAATTAACGTCGGCAGTGCATAGCCACAGTTGTTCATTTGGGTCTATGGTGATTGCCTCCAATTTATTCAAAAAATCTGTTGTGTCACGGATGTAACTTGGTAAAGATTGAAACTACACTAATTGTAAGTATCCCGTAGCTCAAAGCGCCGCGTTTCGCGCACGTAGTTAGCATGGTTATTTTCCGCATGGGATCGTTTTACTTAGAACCTTTTGAACCCTTTTTCTATTTGATTGTTTTTTCCGCGTGTAAGCTCATGCAGCTTTTTCTATATCAGCACGCATTTATTGTCACGTCGCTTAACGCACTGACGCTTTTTGGTCCATAAACACTGCTCTTTCTTTCACAAGTACAGGCTAGAGTTATACCTATCACATTGAGCACATATCGGTGATTGTAAAAACATGGGGCACTTTACTCAATCGGTGCATTTGCATACAGCTCAATGCTTTATTATTGTTTGTTTGGAATAAGGATTACACTCACATACCGTTTTGGTTGTAGATGCTCCCCGATGAAGGGCGGTGGCCCGAAATGCATTGGAGCGGACTATAAAACGTTTCATTTGTGAATGTTGAAAACTTATGTGGAAACACAGCGTCATATGGATATGAAAAGAATACCAATGATGGAATAAAAATAAGAAATTAAAAGAACTATATGGATAAAAAGCCAAGATTGTCCAGTTAAATCGTTTTTGAACAATACATTACATTGAGTGCCTCAGGGATGTTTCCAATGACCCATCGGCTACACTCATACTGATTTATCTATACTCACCCAGAGTGATGGGCGACACCTGAGAGCACCTATAAACTTTTTTCCTTTTTGAAGAAACATTATCAAAAGCAGTGCCTGGCTCTACTTAACTTTTAGATTACAATTTTGGATCACTCAAAGAACCAGAAACACGCAACCTGAGTTTTCTTACAATTTATCAATCTATTCATTGTTCATTCAAAACCACAACATGGAATATGAAGACATAGCACGATCAACGGAAGCAAGAGCAGACACCTTTGCATTTGCCAATGAGGAAGCCACAAGAATATACGCCTTAATACAAGACGATATATCACAGTCATCCACCAGCAGGAGCAAGGAACAGAACATTAAACAGCTACTATATTTGTCTAAACGCCAAATAAATAAAAAATTACATGCAAATACGTTGGTAAAATACCACAAAACCCAGCGCATACCCCGTGGTCTGCGAATTGCATTGAAACCATCACTATGTAAAAATTCGAAATCATTTCAAGATCGTTGGTACGCCATTTTAAATAAATGTAGCCTCGACTTGATCCTCCTCATCATCGAGGAATTGTCAAACATATTGAAAGATCTAGAAAAGGAGATAACAGAAACCACTGATGAACTTGGTAAAATGATGACAACAGACGAATTGAACACCTTTATGGAAGATATCAAAAAACAGTTGGAGAAGCATACGAATGATATCAATGATCGGAAATTGAGGAAATATCGACGGGACACCTTGGACTACAAACTAGGTGAGGTCTACACCTGGGCGGAGGTGTACGCCCAAAAAAGAAGAAGTCGCCCTTACACTCAGAATACCGAAACCTCATCTTCGGATAGTGATACCACTTACCGACAGAGAAAAACAGGTCCAACAACACCAGGAACTACAACTGAACAAACACCAAGTACGTCTACCAGTTCACTCAACACAGATTTTTTAGAACAGGTCGTAGAACCCGACGATCCAGGAGGAGTAAAACAAAAAATAGTTCCACCTCAAACAAGGAGCACAACCCAACCGAAAAAAGACAACAAGAAAAAAACGATCTAGTCATCAACATATCAGATCACTCCTTTACAGATCAAGAAATGAAATTACTACAAAAAGGCACTTCCTTCGTACCAACAACAGGAACTGATTTACTCGAGCTAGAAGTTAGTACATTCAAACTGACTAGAAAATTAAAACTACGTCACTTCTTTACCAACATAATGCCAGTAACTGTAGAAAAGGAACCTGATCCACTAATGGGACTCAAAACTTCCAGTTCATTTCAGGCCCCCCAAAGCCACAAAACAATTAACTTATTTGAACAAATGGTCAGACAAGACCTATCAACGATTAACTTCCAGAAAAACAAACATAAGAACGTCACACAAAAAGACCGGGATACATTAAAGAAAATAGCAAACAACCCAAATATAACCTGCACTAAGGCAGACAAGGGCGGAGCCCTTGTCATCATGAACTCAAACATGTACCATCAGAAAATCCAACAGCACCTATCAGATGACTCCACCTATTTACAACTTCCAGGGAATCCCACCCCAGAATATATGAGAATCTTGACTGAAATAGTAAACAAAGCAACAACACAGGGAGTGATTAATCAGAAGACTAAGAACTTCTTACTGAAATCCAACCCAAGAAGTCCAAACATATATGCGGTTCCTAAAATTCATAAAAATCTAATGGATCCCCCAATCCGACCTATTGTATCTACCCGCAACAGTATACACCAGCCTATAGGTCAATTTCTGGACCGTCATCTGCAATCTATCGTTCAATCTTTACCAAGTTACATCCGTGACACAACAGATTTTTTGAATAAATTGGAGGCAATCACCATAGACCCAAATGAACAACTGTGGCTATGCACTGCCGACGTTAATTCATTATACACGACCATTCCACACCAAGAGGGCATTGAAGCCATGGAACAGGCCATCTTGAAACTAGAAGTAGACGAATCCATGAAAATATTTCTTATGGAGCTAGTCATGTTTACGCTGTATCACTGCTATTTTCTGTACAAAGACAATTGGTTTCTGCAACTAGTGGGCACCAGCATGGGAAACAGCGCGGCCCCAGTCTACGCGAATATTTTTATGGGAGAATTCGAACAGTCTCATATTTGGACTAATTCACAATGGAAGGATAACCTCAAGATGTACGGCAGGTATATCGATGACCTATTCATTCTTTGGAACGATACACGTCAAAATTTGGAACAGGCGTTATCAACCCTCAACACAGCCAACCCACGAATTCAGTTTACCTGGACAATAGACCCCAAAACCATTACTTTTTTGGATGTACAAGTCACCGTACAAAACAATAAAATAACAACGGATATCTTTCGCAAACCCACCGACCGTAACAACATGTTACATTACAACAGTTTTCACCAACCTTCACTAAAAAAACATCTACCGAAATCTCAACTAATGAGAGTTAAACGCATCACGTCAGACCCGAATCAATTAAAAATAAGAATGGAGGAAATGAAAGATCGATTCAGAGATAGAAAATATCCAGAGGAACTTCTAGTACAAGCCACCAAAGAAGTGGAGAAATTGAATCGCCAAACTCTTTTACATCAGATAACAAGTAAACAAAAGAGTGACCGGATGGTCATAGTATCAAGATATTCTAATGTAACCACTGAGTACAGAAATATAATACTTAAACATTGGCCAATGTTAGTATTAGAACCGGACTTCAAAGACATGTTTAAAAACAGACCAATATTCGCTCATACCAGGAGCAAAAATTTGGGCGAAATTTTGAAACAACCCACAGATCCCACTCTCATCGCAAAAGGAACGAGACCATGCAACAATTGCAATAATTGCCACAATATCATACCAGGAAATATGATAACCCATCCAATGAGAGGAAACAATATCAAATTACAAGTAACAGCAACATGTGACTCTAACAATCTGATATACCTTCTCAAATGTCCGTGCGGAAAAGTTTACGTCGGAAATACTGAACGTAAATTAAAGACTAGGTTGAATGAACATAAATCTAATATTCGCACTCACAATTTAAAATCATCAGTCGCAGCACATTTCTTGGAAATGAACCATAATATTTCTCAACTAAGATTTATGGCATTGGAAATCATCCAAAAAAAAGACGGTAGAGACAATAACAAAATGCTGTTACAACGGGAAAATTACTGGATTTACAAATTGAATGCGACCAAGCCTGCGGGCTTAAATGAACGTGTAGAATTTGCATGCTATATATAAGACTACTATTAAGGCAACTCCATGCCTTTTGTTCTGTTCTGAACCCAGCTTGTGAATGCTTATTTGACCTTATTCCTACTAACATATACTTCATTGTATTTATTTTTTCCTAGCGCATTTTTTCTAGCTTGTTTATCCAACGTTTAACTTTTTCACCTATTATTACCATCTCCATTATTTTCAACTCACTGCATGTATAAGCAAGCAGCACAGTCTTTCATCCAGTTTTATTTTTGAACACATAGTCCACTCTTTGTGTTTACCCCTGGCGATCACATGACCCTTACAAACACGGGCGTGCATATACACACACCGAAAGCCCGACCGGTTACCTAAGCCGTCTCCGACGTCCGGAATGTTTTGAAACTACACTAATTGTAAGTATCCCGTAGCTCAAAGCGCCGCGTTTCGCGCACGTAGTTAGCATGGTTATTTTCCGCATGTGATCGTTTTACTTAGAACCTTTTGAACACTTTTTCTATTTGATTGTTTTTTCCGCGTGTAAGCTCATCCAGCTTTCTCTATATCAGCACGCATTTATTGTCACGTCGCTTAACGCACTGACGCTTTTTGGTCCATAAACACTGCTCTTTCTTTCACAAGTACAGGCTAGAGTTATACCTATCACATTGAGCACATATCGGTGATTGTAAAAACATGGGGCACTTTACTCAATCGGTGCATTTGCATACAGCTCAATGCTTTATTATTGTTTGTTTGGAATAAGGATTACACTCACATACCGTTTTGGTTGTAGATGCTCCCCGATGAAGGGCGGTGGCCCGAAATGCATTGGAGCGGACTATAAAACGTTTCATTTGTGAATGTTGAAAACTTATGTGGAAACACAGCGTCATATGGATATGAAAAGAATACCAATGATGGAATAAAAATAAGAAATTAAAAGAACTATATGGATGAAAAGCCAAGATTGTCCAGTTAAATCGTTTTTGAACAATACATTACATTGAGTGCCTCAGGGATGTTTCCAATGACCCATTGGCTACACTCATACTGATTTACTGTCAGGAGCAACATATAACCTTCACTGAACTGCTACCAATTTTGAGTCAACCTAAAGACATTTGGGGGCATTTGGTTAGCTACTTACTTGCCCAGGCAGATGACGACGATAATCCAGAGGGAGACAATGCTGGCGATGCTGCTAACATTTAGGGATAAGAGACGTTCCCTACTGTTACTTGCACCACTAACCGCCCTCCAACCCAGTACGTCGACCCAGTACGTTACTCTATGTCTCACTGAACAGCATGGATCACCTTTACCTGCTGCCAATGGATACTGCATTCACAGATTCTCCTGTTGGGCCCTCATGTAGTATGTGTTTCTATAGTGCCGCCTATACTATACATTTTCATCATCATACTTGACAAAATTCCATATCACCGCGCATTGTGCTCATCCTACAGATGAATGTATGCTGCTACGAATGATAA
The DNA here is from genome assembly GCF_964263255.1 of Lissotriton vulgaris. Lineage (NCBI taxonomy): Eukaryota > Metazoa > Chordata > Amphibia > Caudata > Salamandridae > Lissotriton > Lissotriton vulgaris. The sequence continues at coordinate 1,079,309,893 of NC_141691.1, read as the reverse complement.
TGCATTACTGTATAATATCACTGCTCATTGGTACATGCGATACTTTGTTGACTCAGAGCTCCATCTCCATGTATATTTATTGTTCCTCATTGTTTTCTGTGTTGAAAAAACAATGAACAGAATTAAAAAAAAAAAAAAAAATCCCTTTGTCTTTGTCACAGGGTGAGGGGAGAAAACAGTTGCAGCTGGTTTTGGAGCACCCTTGATGTGCTCAGCCCCTCCCTCTATTCACTGCAGGGCTAGGGTCGTTAGATGCACCACAGGGGGCGGAGCCAGCATTGTGTGGGGAAAACCCAGCCCTATTCAGGAACCAGGTGCACTCCTCCCCAGCCATCAGCATGCTAATCTCAACACTCACCACTGGGCAGACCCATTCAGACATCCTGGAGCCAGGCTCCAGCCAATCACGTGTCAGCACACTCACTACACACGCACACCCATGTCTAGAAGTGGCACTTCCACACTAGACACATACACTCCGCATACATCATTTCGCAGCATTCAATCACACAAGTCCGCACATACCAAACTCGAGTCTGCACACCTCACGCATCAGAAACTACCAGGGACACAGACATTCCCTATGCATTCCTATGGGAGGGCAGGCCAACCTTACTCCACGCACTCAGAGTGCGCACGCACTTTCCACTGGGACACCGTGAAAGTGTGCAGAAACCAAAAATCACTACCACCAATTCACATTCACAAAGCAAAAAGTTTAGGGGTGAACCTGCCAGAAAGGCCAAGTCCAACACCCCTCTGCTCTCAGGATATACACTAGGGGTGGAACAGATGAAGGCGGGGGGGTTGGTAGGGGGTTTGAAGAGGAGGGTTTTCTTTACATAGAGAGGGATTTGGGATGCTGCTGCTAACAAGGCAGGACGTGTTTTTAGGTTTCAGGCTTAGCCTACACTGCATAAGCAGTGTGGGCGTAGCCCAGAGTCCTTTTCTCAGGGCTTTTGAAAATGGACCTTGGATTCCACAACGCTCGTGCTTGTGGATTCCCAAGGTCCATTCTCATTGGCCTTTGCGTGCGTTTAGTTTTAAAACAGAACACGCAATAGGCCATGGGCGGACGCGTAGCTCCGCCCATGGCCTATTGCTGTCTGTTACGCGCACTCAAGGCCATATATCTTGAATTATCGCGGCCATGACGGCCGTGGTAATTCAAGACATATGCTCGCAGTACAAGAGAATCACGAAAGCGATCGCTTGTTATTAAATGTTCGAAACAACGTGGTATGAGTTTACATTTCCCTTTTCGGCATATGTGTTTAAGTGGAAACTTCTAACGTCGTACCGCGAGTGATGCTCGTGTCGAGTAAAACATCAGCTTTACCTGTCAGATCAAACCTGGCACAGCTCGGGGAACCCTTGCTCCGGCAGGCCGTCTCTACACGCTGATCCTAACAGTGCTTTTCCGGCGCCATGATGTGTTTGGGGAGGGGGCTGCGAGAGGAGGAAGTATGCTATCCAGACTGTTTTTTTAAAGGTACTAAAGTTCTGCAGGGCGAGGGGCCTCAGGAAGTGGGAGTGTGCTTGCTTTCGGAGCAGGGTTGGTTGGGAGGGGTCCGGGGGCGCGTTGCTTAAAATAATAAACAAGTGCTGGCGAGGGAGGGAGATGGGTGCGTGTGGGGATGTCAGTGCGGTGACATGATGCTGGGCATGTTTCAGGGCTTAGGGACGAGTTAAGGCTGTGATGGAAGCAGGGGCGTGGACTCCCTACCTCCTGGTTGTGAGTGCAGAGTGAGTGCCGAGTGAGAGAGTGCAGAGAGTGAGTGAGAGTGAGTGCAGAGTGAGAGTGAGTGTAGAATAAGTGTAGAGTGAGTGCAGGGTGCAGAGTGAGAGAGTGCAGAGTGTGAGCGCAGAGTGTGAGCGCAGTGTGAGTGCAGAGGGAGTGCAGAGGGAGTGCAGAGGGAGTGCAGAGGGAGTGCAGAGTGAGAGTGAGTGCAAGTGAGTGTGAGTGCAAGTGAGTGTGAGTGCAGAGTGAGTGCAGTGTGTGTGCAGAGTGAGTGCAGTGTGAGTGCAGAGTGAGTGTGAGTGCAGTGTGAGTGCAGAGTGTGAGTGCAGAGTGAGTGCAGAGTGACTGCAGAGTGAGTGTAGTGAGTGCAGAGTGCAGAGTGAGTACAGAGTGTGAGTGCAGAGTGAGTGAGTGCAGAGTGAGTGAGTGCAGAGTGAGTGAGTGCAGAGTGAGTGAGTGCAGTGCAGAGTGAGTGAGTGCAGAGTGAGTGAGTGCAGAGTGAGTGAGTGCAGAGTGAGTACAGAGTGTGAGTGCAGAGTGAGTGAGTGCAGAGTGAGTGAGTGCAGAGTGAGTGAGTGCAGAGTGAGTGAGTGCAGAGTGAGTGCAGAGTGAGTGCAGAGTAAGTATGAGTGCAGAGTGAGTGCAGAGCAAGAGTGAGTGCAGTGTGAGTGCAGAGCGAGTGTGAGTGCAGAGCGAGTGTGAGTGCAGAGCGAGTGTGAGTGCAGAGCGAGAGCAGAGTGTTACTGCAGAGTGCAGAGTGAGTGTAGAGTGAGTAGAGTGAGTGCAGGGTGCAGAGTGAGAGTGAGTGCAAAGTGAGTGCAGAGTGAGAGCAGAGTGAGTGCAGAGTGAGAATGTGAGTGCAGAGTGAGTGCAGAGTGAGAGCGAGTGCAGAGTGAGTGCAGAGCGAGTGCAGAGCGAGTGCAGAGTGCAGAGAGAGTGCAGAGTAAGAGTGAGTGCAGAGTGTAGGTGCAGAGTGTGAGTGCAGAGTGTGTGTGAGTGCAGAGTGCAGAGTGAGTGTGAGTGAGTGTGAGTGAGTGTGAGTGCAGAGTGAGTGCAGAGAAGTGTGAGTGCAGAGTAAGTAGAGTGAGTGCAGAGTGAGTGTGAGTGCAGAGTGAGTGTGAGTGCAGTGAGTATGAGTGCAGAGTGAGAGTGAGTGCAGAGTGAGAGTGAGTGCAGAGTGAGAGTGAGTGCAGAGTGAGTGTAGAGTAAGTGCAGAGTGCGTGTAGAGTAAGTGCAGAGTGCGTGTAGAGTAAGTGCAGAGTGAGTGTAGAGTGAGTACAGGGTGCAGAGTGAGTGTGACTGCAGAGTGAGTGCAGAGTGCAGAGTAAGAGTGAGTGCAGAGTGAGTGTGAGTGCAGAGTGAGTGTGAGTGCAGAGTGCGTGTGAGTGCAGAGTGAGTGTGAGTGCAGAGTGAGTGTGAGTGCAGAGTGAGAGCAGAGTGTTACTGCAGAGTGCGTGTAGAGTGAGTAGAGTGAGTGCAGGGTGCAGAGTGAGAGTGAGTGCAAAGTGAGTGCAGAGTGAGAGCAGAGTGAGTGCAGAGTGAGAATGTGAGTGCAGAGTGAGTGCAGAGTGAGAGCGAGTGCAGAGTGAGTGCAGAGCGAGTGCAGAGCGAGTGCAGAGTGCAGAGAGAGTGCAGAGTAAGAGTGAGTGCAGAGTGTAGGTGCAGAGTGTGAGTGCAGAGTGTGTGTGAGTGCAGAGTGCAGAGTGAGTGTGAGTGAGTGTGAGTGAGTGTGAGTGCAGAGTGAGTGCAGAGAAGTGTGAGTGCAGAGTAAGTAGAGTGAGTGCAGAGTGAGTGTGAGTGCAGAGTGAGTGTGAGTGCAGTGAGTATGAGTGCAGAGTGAGAGTGAGTGCAGAGTGAGAATGAGTGCAGAGTGAGTGCAGAGTGAGTGTAGAGTAAGTGCAGAGTGCGTGTAGAGTAAGTGCAGAGTGCGTGTAGAGTAAGTGCAGAGTGAGTGTAGAGTGAGTACAGGGTGCAGAGTGAGTGTGACTGCAGAGTGAGTGCAGAGTGTGAGTGCAGAGTGTGAGTGCAGAGTGTGAGTGCAGAGTGAGTGCAGAGTAAGTGCAGAGTAAGTGTGAGTGCAGAGTGAGAGCAAGTGCAGAGTGAGAGTGGGTGCAGAGTAAGTGGGAGTGCAGAGTGAGAGCGAGTGCAGAGTGAGAGTGAGTGCAGAGTGAGTGCAGAGTGAGAGTGAGTGCAGAGTAAGTGTGAGTGCAGAGTGAGTGTGAGTGCAGAGTGAGTGCAGAGTGAGAGTGAGTGCAGAGTGAGTGAGTGCAGAGTGAGAGTGAGTGCAGAGTGAGTGCTGAGTAAGTGTGAGTGCAGAGTGAGAGTGAGTGCAGAGTAAGTGTGAGTGCAGAGTGAGTGCAGAGTGAGAGTGAGTGCAGAGTGAGAGTGAGTGCAGAGTGAGAGTGAGAGTGAGTGCAGAGTGTGAGTGCAGAGTGTGAGTGCAGAGTGAGTGAGAGTGAGTGCAGAGAAGTGTGAGTGCAGAGTAAGTAGAGTGAGTGCAGAGTGAGTGTGAGTGCAGAGTGAGTGTGAGTGCAGTGAGTATGAGTGCAGAGTGAGAGTGAGTGCAGAGTGAGAGTGAGTGCAGAGTAAGAGTGAGTGCAGTGTGAGTGTAGAGAGAGTGTGAGTGCAGAGTGAGTGCAGAGTGAGTGCAGAGTGAGTGAGTGCAGAGGGAGTGTGAGTGTAGTGAGTGCAGAGTGAGTGCAGAGTGCAGAGTGAGTGCAGAGTGAGAGTGAGTGCAGAGTGAGAGTAAGTGCAGAGTGAGAGTAAGGGCAGAGTGATAGTAAGGGCAGAGTGATAGTAAGGGCAGAGTGAGAGTGACTGCAGAGTGAGTGCAGAGTGAGAGTGAGTGCAATAGCAATTTTGCTGTGTAGGGCAACAAGGTGCGGGTGCGCTGCCAATCGTGCTGATCGTTAATTCCCGGAAGCTGTGCTGGAGAGGCCATCTGGGATTCAGTAATATCTGGAGCAGAATACTAGTACTGGCTATCACTAGGATCTCTCTCCCCATGGTGCAACCAGTATGCAACCACTGGTTTAGCCATTGCATTTGGGCCGCCTGGTAGTAGGGTTTGAAATCTGGAGCCGTCTCAGTTCTACAAGCAATAAGTTAAATTCAGGAAAGAGGTCCCTAGGAATTATGATCGGTTGGGTGGTGACTAAATAGAGCAGGTGAGGTAAAGCCACTATTTTTGCAACCGCTGTATGACCCGCCATCATCAGAGGGAGGTCTTCCAGAAGCAGACATTGGTGCGAAAAGCCAGAACTGCCGCTCCAACATTACCATCCAGCACGTCTCTGGTATCGTGGTACACTTTCACATCAACATATTTCATACAAAGCCCCTCCCACACAAGTCCCTGCAAGTCTCGTGGTTATGGCACATCTGGCCTCTGGGAAAACACAGCCGATTTTGCCAGTTTATGTAAAGACCCGAAATGGAGCCAAATCGGTTCAATAATGAGACTGCCCTAGGAAGGTCCCTCTCCACACTGGCGAGAAAGAGAAGCATGTCATCTGTGTATAATCAAATTTGCTGAGCTATTCCCTGATGGAGTGGCCCCGGGTAAGCTGTGCCCTTGCTTGCTCTACCTGCCAAAGATTCAAAAACGTTTGCAGGCCCCGTTCTAGGCATCCTCTGCCCCAGTTATTCACTGCTGGCAGGTCATTTATAGTTTATAACTCTTGGTGTAGTTCCTCCACAATACATTCCATAGTGGTGACCCTTTCAGCAGGTCGCCGGTGGTCATCATGTAGTAATCCCTGGTCCACGACTAGTGTATCAATTTTGAGTTCCAAAGCATCTTGTGATTCCTTAAAAGCATTCAAGACAGCATCCACTACAGCGGTTCTGCAGTTTTTCAATGAGAGCCCCTCCAACCTCTCCGGCCATTTCGTGGCGGTGTCTAGGGTCCGGTCAAGGTCATTAGTGTAATTTTTCCTAGTCGCCTTGCCCATGGTTGCATTATCCTCAAGGATTTAGCCGTTTCGGGAGTCGCGCTCTTCAGGCTGCGCCGGCTGTGATGAGCACTGTCGTTAGAGTCCCGCACAGCCAGTCTCTACCTCATCCTGATATGAGTCCCATCTGCAGCGGCCTGCTATCGGCTCCCAGCTAACTGGAAGAGACAACCCAGAAGGCAGCAGCAGCAGGCCAGGTCCTACCAACAGCCGCCCTCTAGTGAAACTCCAATTGCAAGTTATGTCTGCCAGGATCCAGGGCGACGGCTCCCCGCGCTCCTCCAAAGGCCACACAGTAGAATCTGATATAGGTAAGCGGGTGTGAGGCAGCAGGTGCAGAGGAAGGGCACCCAGCACACAGCCAGGAAGAAGCACCAGCAATCACCCCAGCAGTAGGCGCAACTCCAGCAAAGCCATTGGGCCTCAGCAAGTCTAGTCCCCAACGCTCTCCCCTGCGTAGCAGAAACAGTGTCTCCCACAGTCAGGACGGTTGGGTTCAAGAGCTTAAAGGTCTCCAGCCCACCACCAAATTTCCCAGGTGTCAAGCGCTGCAGGAAAGTAGAATCTGCTTTCATGGTTTCCCCCAATTTTTGCTTGGTGTCAGTGTGTTTTTGACCTAGTCTACAGGAGTCCTGCTAATCAGGACCCCAGCAACTGTGCTTTCTCCCCAAATTGACATGGTAAGTACTTTGGTACCTCCACAATTGGTTACTGGTGTAGTCTTATAAGTCCCTAGTATATGGTACTAAGGTGCCCAGGGCCTAGGTACACCAGGGATCTCCCATGGGCTGCAGCATGTATTGTGCCACCCATGGGAACACTCTTAAACTGTGACTACAGGCCTGCCTCTGCAGCCTGTGCGAGTTGGTGCTTGCACTTCTCACAACAGCTATAAGTTTCCTTATATCTGAAGTCACTGCACTTAAAACCTATAAGTCACCCCTATGGCAGGCTCTTCAGTCCTGAGGGCAGGGTGATTGGTTAGGAGTGTAAGGTTGCCCATGCATGAGCAGGACACCCCTGCAAACTCCAGAGTTGATTCTCCAGGTTCTGTAAGTGAGGTCAGCCATTTTAATACATATAGTGGACATCAGTCATTAGGAGAGGTCTAACTATATAGTTAATGCACCAAAACCGGTCTTTTTTTTCTTATAGCATGAACCTAACCCGAAGGTATTAGAGAGCTTTACACAAGCACCCGTTGTGTTACATGAGGACACATTCATGTTTGTTAGGCACTGGGAGATTAAGTGATTTGCTCAAAATCGCAGGATGTTGCGCGTCCTTGCAGGAACTTGAACCCGGTTCCCCAGATTTGAGGTTGACTGCCCAAACCATTAGGCCACATCCTCGAACATGTTGGAATTATATCCAAACAGAGATTCCAATGTTGGAAGTAAGATCTTATGCACCCCCCCGTACTCCTGGTAACAGTCTTTCAGTGTCTGCAAGCAAACTTGTGCTACTGCTGATCACAGGCACGATTCTGCTCTCCCGCTTCTGAGCTGAGAAGGTAAAGCAATAGGTTTCCTGTGTATTAGGCTGGTGTGGGGATGCTAGCCGGTGGCACCAGACTGCTTTGAAGGGCACATTTGGAGCCCTCTTTGCATTCTGCAGTTTGAGCCCTTGGCACCCGCTCTGGTGCAAAACTGGACATAGGACGTGGAGTATCCCTCTGTCCAGCCTTCCCTTTCCTTATGCTATTTAAGGGCTTAACTCTGAGTGGGTCCTCAGATTCGTCTTGGTACAAGACTCAATCCTGAAAGTACGTTTCTCTTCAACTGTCTAGGCACTTGGACTTCAACTGGCGCCAAGACTCAGGAAGACTCCTGCTGCTCCTGGTCTCGCTGCTCTTCTAGTCTTTTTCATCGTCAGTGTCTACGCCTCTTTCAGGTTCTTCGACAAACCTGTGGGCATCAAGGACACCCAAAGAAATCGCTCTTTAAGTAAAGGAGTCACTCCCCTGCATCTGCAGGCACAACAACGAAGCTGACTGGTCTGCTGCTCCTGTCGTCCTATGGATTTACCGAGGCCCAGCAACACAGGTGGTGGTTCTGCAACTCCCTCTGGGCCTGACCTGTCCTCTCTGCAATTTTGAGGCTGGTATCCCTCATCAGAACACATGGGACCAAACCCCTGTGCACCACATCAACTTGCTAATGTCAAGGCTTGTTGTCTTTGCACTCCATAAATCTTCGGGTTACAAGAAGCTCCAGCCTTCCTTTCCTCCAAGATCAGCATCCTCACTGCATCCGCTGCACCATGGGCCTTTATCTTTGGTGAGACGCTGCTTCAGAGGGCTCTCCTGCTTGCTTGGGCCTGCTCTGACTCTCCTGCTGTTGGTGAGTCCCTTCTACTTTGCTGGTCCCAACACTGATCCTTCTTCCACGCAAGTTGCGGCTATCAAGGCTTGTTGATGATCCTGCCGGACACCGACCACCTAGTCATGGACATGCAACGTGGGACAGCTCGTGTATGGCGCCCGATTCTCACAGCTGCAGCGACAAGGCAACCGACGACTCTTCACAACCTCCCAACATGGGTGGGCATTGCGTCTCCGTGACTCCTGGTCACCTCCAAGTGGCATAGACTGTCCACTCTGCTTCCAGGTTCTTCAATTTCAGAATCCACCCCTGGATTCCACCAGACTCCTTCACAGTCTTCTCCAGAGGCATCTTCTTCAAAGTTGTCCATTGTTTTCTACGGGAGGTTCAAATGTCACTTCACCCCAATGCACCCAGCTTTCCTGTTGTAGGTAACCTGGTTCCCGGGGCATCCACAGGTGGTGTGGTACTGAAAATTCTGGACCCCGCCATTGTGTGGGACCGAATGTCTGCACTTGTGTCATAAATATCATCGTATCATGACAATTTTGGTATTGATTGGGATACTATACATAAGCATTTGCGTCATGATCGAGTGACGAAATCATCCTGAAATCGTAGTTTTCCTCTTGAACCCTCGGGTTCCATTTTGTGAGCGGCATCCATTTTGTGATTGCCCTTACATAGTCAAATGACTAAGGCCGAATTCGATCTGAAAGACACGTACACCTCTGCTGACTCCTCTGTGACCTGGGCGAGCTGACTCCACTGCCTCAAGCCAAACCTGTTTGGGCAGTTCCTTTCCCAGTGGCCGAACGAGATTAGTATCGAGGCACAACATGTCATAAACCGTTCATCACATACAAGCTATGTTTTATCTCGCACACACCTGTCCCTGCTCCTTCTTTATGGCCTGTTTTACAAGGAGGAGGTGCCCGATTTTATTAGGGGTCTGTCGATATCTGATGAAAGTTCTGGGCCTTGCCGGGTAATCTATCATGAACTGGACAAACTGAAATGTGGGCTTGTCATCATGACTCTGCTTTTTCTTTGTAGTAGAAATATTTGTATGACCAACTGTAAAACAAAGAATTCTTGCCTGAAGCCTATTATTTAGTATAAAAAGAGAAGGCTGGTTCTGTAAAAACGAGCAGTCTCCTGAGAACATACATGTCGTCGTACTTCTAGGATTCCTGTTAATGGTTGCAGCCAATAAATCCGATCTTTGACTTCACCTAGAAGACTCTGTGTTTCTGTGGTCCGAAACAGGAAGGACTCGAGGTCTTTGGGTGTTCTCCCTGGCACCGCCGGGTCCATAAAAACCTGGTACCTCAGTTGGCGCCCAACTCGGGGCGGTATCAAGCGGTACCGGTCCAAGCCAGAGGTTCGTGAGGAGCTTCATGTGAAAATTCCAGAGGACGGCCAGCCACTTCAGCGACCCCTGTATGTCGACGTGGTTCCGAAGGTCTTTGCTGCGAGGTTCACCGCGTCCCGACGGCTACGAAGGACTGCTGCCCTGACTATCGCCCTGTTTTGGACCTTTGATGATTGGTAGAGCGAAACGATAGACGAGTCTTCTGGTGACGTCATCGATCATCTATACTTCAGTTAAGTATAAGTGGAGCGTCTTCTAGTCCTTAGTTTGGTTCTTAGTTTGGTATCCTTTGGGATAGCTTTGATTTGGAACTTGCAAGTGCCAAAGCCGAAGGACTCGTGTATTCACGAGACTATCGTATTTGATAATCCTTTGAACTTTGAAGCTAGACTAGAGAGCGAAGATGCCTGGTCTTAGCAGACTTGGAAATTTGTTTTGTCTTGGTTGTTATAGGGACTCCCGATTGGAGGACTCGTGTCCGGTTCCTCCGATTGGAACTCCAACATATGAGCTCTATGTGAAGCATGGCGTAGGCCCTATCACATATAACGAAGTATGGGTCCGATACACCAGAAAAGATGGTGTTCTAAAATGGCCCCAATATGGTAGCTTCGACACAGAGATTTTAGATAATCTAGAAGTTAAACTTTTCAAGAAGAAAGCCCGGCCGGCGATGTTTGACTCCTTTCGCCTATTGCGCAAAGAAGCCAAACAGAAAGAAATGAAATTAGCAAAGAAGAATAAACGGGGTATGTCAATGGTACAAGCTGCCGTTGCGTTCAGGGATAATGAGGAAGAGCAGGAGAATGAACAAACACTTAGAAGCAGGAAGTTAGCAGTAGACAAATGCTACCCAGTTTTGCCACGTAAAGGACGAGGATCAAAAGAAGAACTTGATAAGGATCCTTTAATGTCTCACTTACTGAGTTCACCACCTCCTTATACGCAGAATGCTACAGCACCACAGCAACCTTTGGTAGTACAACCTCCTATTGTTGAACCACAGGTTCTACCACAATCACCAGCTCCTTTTCAGCTGGTTCCTACTCCTCCGGCGCAGACCTCTCAAGGGCCGCCGATTTTGCTACCTACTCCATCTGTTTTCTCTACGACTTCGCCTATTGCTCCAACTGCTTATCCTAATGCTTCCTCTGCTACTGCCTCCACCTTTGTTTCATATCAGCCTGTCTTTTCTGGCGTTTCTGCCTTTCCGTCAGTTTCACCTTCTGTTCGACAGAGAGTGGCAAACACTGTTGCTGGTCTGTTCTCACCTTTCTTTGGGTCGCCTAATACGACCCCTAACACAGAACGAAGGCAGTTGCGGAGTCAGCTGCCTGACTATCGAGAGAGAGAATTACTGAATAGGTTAGCGCGTAAATGGGTTGTTGATACTGCAAGATAGGATGAAGAGTTTATCATAGAAGTCTTCCGTCAATGGGAAGCATCGAAGCAGAGATATGTTTTTGAGCAAATGTGTGTACTCCTCAATGAAGACCTGGAGGGAAATGACTCAGAACACGACCTGTCTGAGTTATACCGTGTGCGGTTCAAGTTCGCGGAGGGCATGATTGTGGGCACCGATGTTGAACAAGCGGTTGCAATGTTATTGTCTTATAGGAGTAAAGGGAGCACTTCTCGATCACTATCTGAGCATGACGCACCAGGTAGGAAAAAGGCGCAACAATATCCCATGAGAGAGGTTCCCCCAGTTTGGAGGGAAGGTGACGCAAATGCAAATCCAACCATTCCACCACATTTCCAGCGTGTATGGGTACATGTTCCTTGGAAAAGGTCTGTGGTTTTGGCTCTCAAACAGACATTGCCTGATCCCCGTAAAAATCCTGCAGGGTATTACAAGGAATTGTCACAGACTGCCAGCTCCTGTATCATGAATTTAGCCGATGTAGACATGTTGTTTGGAAATGTTGTTCCACAGCCTTTATGGGGAAAGATTCGTCATACGGATCATGGGTTAATATTACTGCTGCTGATGCTAGACAAGTTGGTGGTGCTAAACCTGAGCCCTTAGTCGCAGAACTTCCTGGTAGGATTATTGCGTATATGAAGACTTTAATGCCCGAATTGCGTGTGAATCGGGACAAATTGTCAGCATGCAAACAGAAGAAAGATGAGACTGTGTCTGACTTCTTTACGAGATTCGAGGAGACTTTTGTAGATCATAGTGGTCAGGATATGTCTACGGAGGGTGACCAGAGACTGTTTGTTGACAAATTTGTACATAATTTGCTTGCTTCCTGAATTATGTAATAAGTTGAAGGATTCTGAGAGTGCTTGGGCTGTTTCTACGTCAGCACAGATTTTAGCTACAGCCCAGTACTATGAAAATAGGCGCAAAGATGAATTAGAGAAAGCGGATAAAAAGACTAAGGAATTGAAAACTAAAGTCCTTCTGCAGCAAGCTTATCCACCTCGTAATAATAGTCAGCGCGATTATCAGCAACCCCAGCAATATTCAAGGAACTCGCAAAGAAACGAGTTTTCTCAGCAGCGTTTACCGTATGGACCGAATCAGTGTGCATATTGTAAGGAAGAGGGTCATTTCAAGAGTAGTTGTCCGGTTTTGTTACAGCATACGAATGGTGCTTCTGGTGCAAGAGGTCGAGGCGTTCAACAAGCTCCTAGAGGTAGGGGCCGTGGAGATTTCCCCCAGAACGCCTGTGCCTTCCCGCCTCAGAATTCTATGAATAGTTTTGACCAGCAGAATAACGCGTTTTCTAGGACAGCTCAGTACTATGCTGATGACTACTATGCAGAAAACGAGAATATGGAGGGTAATGATTGCTAGGACAGCCATGGACAAAGAGAGGCAGTTGTTTCAGTTCGAGTAGATCAGAATGGACCTTATGTCGAGGTGATTACATCAGGTGTGTCAGAGCCTTTTCTGTTGGATACTGGTGCTACAAAGAGTTCTATTATGCACTCAAAACTCCCTGGCGCACCTTTGTCTGGCGAGATGAATGTTTCAGTAGGTTTTTCTGGCGCCCCGGTTAGGAACCCGATTTCTAGCCGTATGTCCCTTTCTGTTGGGCCATGTGAATTAGAAGCACCCCTCATTCTTACAACAGGTTGTGGCGAAAACCTGTTGGGATTGGACCTGTTAAAGAGATTATATGCGACTTTGTACTGTTCTCCTTCGGGAGTACAACTTACTCTGGGTAAGAAAGTGGTTTCTCCAATGTACCTGTCAAGGGAAAAGATTCCAACAGAATTGTCTTCTCTTCCGGATATTCTTTGGGCTACTGGATCCAATGATGGGGGTCTCTTGGAAATAGCGCCATATGTTGTAACGCTGAAAACCAATGTTAGAATGCCACGCATTCCCCAATAAAAGATTTCTAGTGAAGGTGAAAAGGCGTTGTTAGCGATCATTTATGATTTGATTGAGAAAGATGTAATTGAGGAGACAAGAGGCAACATCTGTAATAGTCCTGTTCTGCCGGTTCTGAAGCGTACTGATCCTTCCCAGCCACCTGTGTACAGATTTGTGATTGATCTTAGAGAGGTCAATAAGATTGTTGTGCCACAGTTTCCCGTTATCCCTGATATCACTGCCCTATTGACTATGATTCCAGCTTCAGCCAGTTGGTTCTCAGTGATTGACTTGAAGAATGCTTTCTTCAGCATCCCGATTGCTGAGGAGAGCAGGGATATTTTTGGCTTCAATTTAGGAGGCCGAAGTTTCCGCTTCAAACACGCTCCTCAGGGCTACTGTGAAAGTCCATCTATATTCAGTCAGGCTCTAAAATCACAGCTTGATACGATTGCTTTACTCGATGGCGCTACTCTTATTCAGTACGTCGATGATTTACTGGTCGCTGCAGATACTGAGGAGATTTGCAAACAAGCCACTCTGTCATTGTTGCGTCATTTATATGAGTTGCGCCACAAAGTCTCTCTTTCAAAGTTGCAATATTGTCGACAAGAAGTGACCTACTTAGGTCACCTCTTATCGAAGGAGGGAAGGAAACTGACCCCAGAAAGGATTCAGGCAATTTCAAAATTGAGTGTCCCAAGGACACAGAGAGAAGTGCGTGCTTTCTTGGGCATTACATCATATTGCAGGCAATGGATACCGAATTATTCCTTATTGGCCAAACCTTTGGTGGCATTAACTTGTAAAGATACACCGAAACCCATTCCATGGTCTGAAGAGTGTCAGAAAAGTTTTTCCGAATTGCGTGATTCATTATGTTCGGCTCCTGTGTTGGGTACCCCCGACTACAGTAAGCTGTTTACATTGTATGTCCATGAGAAAGAAGGTTGTGCATTGTCAGTTCTGACAGACTTTTGGGGACAAACAGCGTCCATGCGCGTACTTTTCGGCGACTCTAGATCCGGTAGCTAAGGCGTTGCCAAGTTGCTTGAGAGCCACTGCGGCAGCAGCTGTTTCTATTCGACAGTCTGCTGGATTAGTAACGAATAATATGTTAATTGTCATGGTCCCACATGCAGTAGACATTTTGTTAAACAGAACAAGGACACAGCACTTAACTAGTGCTCGATTGTCAAGTTATGAGCTGACACTGTTATAGAGTCATGTACACATAAAGAGGTGCGATACGCTAAACCCAGCCACATTATTGCCGATTTTAGCTGAGACAGATGATGGTAGTGAAGATCAGCATGACTGTTTTCTCAGAACAGAGGAAGAGACGAAAGGGAGAATAGACCTTAGGGACACTCCTTTTCCTGAATGTGATAGTACTTTGTGGGTTGATGGTTTGTGTTTCAAGTTGCCGAATGGTGATACGACTGCAGCATATGCTGTGACAACTGATTGTTGAAGCTGCACGTATTCCCCATAATTCAGCGCAAGCAGCAGAGTTGATTGCACTCACCAGAGCATGTGTGTTGGAGAAAGGAAAACGAGTGAATGTGTACACGGACAGCCAATACGCCTTTGGTGTGGCTCACAGTTTCGGACGATTGTGGAGAGAACGTGGGTTCCTGATGGCGCATGGTGCTAAGATCCAGCATGGTCAGTTAGTGAATGAGCTTCTCGAGTCACTAACCTTGCCGTTACAAGTTGCGATTGTGAAATGCAGTGCACACAAAAAGGTCACTGATGATGTTGGTCGTGGAAACACGTTTGCGGAGGAAGTTGCAAAAGAAACTGCAAGGAATGTAATGAGCCGAATGTATGTTGCAGGCCCTGCGAGATGGATCGGTGATGTTGGTATGTGTGAAGATACGATTGAGAGTGTGAAGTCCATTCAGGCGGAAGCCACAGAACAAGAGTTGAATGAATGGAGAGAAAGTAGGGGTAAATTGGATGTGAATGGTTGTTGGATTGAATTGTCAGAGCATCAGAGATGGTTGTTACCCAATACGTATGTGCTTGCAGTGGTGACAATGGCTCATGGAATGGCTCACATCAGCGTGAAAGAGATCTGTAAGTTGCTAGCTCCAGTATGGCAGAACGCTGGGATCCCTAAGTGTGCGGAGAATGTGGTCAAGAATTGTATGGTGTGTCTGAAATACAATCCTGGTAGGGGAACCCCAACTCCAGCTGGTCATTTTGCGCCTCCAACGTATTCGTTCGAGGTTTTGCAGCTAGACCGGTGGGTCCAGGAGGGAATCGCTGACTCTGAAGCTGAGACTGTGCCTCGTTTTCTACCTTTTAGCGATGCACGCATAAAAGGAACAATTTCTGAATAGGAAAGCGACAACGTTTTGCAAGAAGCTGTGCCTCCGTCAATTTGATTGAACACAACAGAGCCTGAACTCTTGTTTCAAGACCAGACAGCGCCTGGCAGAAACCGTTACAACTTGAGGCCAAGAACTATGACTATGGACAAATAAATCCTCTTTTAACTTTTTGTTGTGCAGCTCTCTCATCCAAGAAACTTGCTTATTTTTGTTTTTTGAACCGCCATCCGGTTCTGCTGCTAGGGTCGCGGTTGCCACAGTCTTTGGAGTGCAGCTGGAGACGGTTAGGTCGACAGTTCTGGTTGGTTCAAGGGAGTTACCCTGGATTGACAGAAGCACTCTTCAGCAGAAACAACCTACCACCGCGGGCAGCAAATTAGAGAGGATGGAGTTTTCTGAGATGGAGAGACCTGCCAGATCCACGAACTTTGAAACCAGAATATGCACTGTGATGGCAAAAACACGATTTTTAATAATATGCATTTTCATGTTGTGTAGTATAATGATGTTTTTAATAGGCTATGCTTTATACACCTTTCGAGTTTCATTTGAACCCACTACACAGCCCATACCTCCTCCTACTGATTCCTCGCACTCTTTTCACCCCTTGCCCGAACAAGAGTCCTCTAGGAGATTAGAATTTATAAATAACTCATTCGTTCAGCTCCTACACCAACACCAGTTTGTAATGAACACGACAAATTGTTGGGTATGTGGACTTATGCCACACACGACAGATAAAGGTATCCCATATTTTGTCTTGCCATTTACCTACCATGGCTCTTTGTGGGCATTTCAAACAATGTTCCTATTTGCCCTCGAACCATATTCCCCACGTTCCACAGGAAGCAACTCGAGCAACAAGGCGCTAGTGGTGGGCATAAGAAATATGAGCAGAGATATCGACACGTATAGAACGATTCCCAGAGATGAATTGAAGGCTTACAGTAGATGGAATATTACAAAAAATGGAATTTCCTTGAGTGGGAGCCAGCGAGCAAAGAAGTCCTCCCCAATTTGTATAGTACCCCATCAGGGTCACCTATGTCTGCAGGGAAATGGCAAAAACCCCAGAGCTCAGCTAGGGAAAAGCGTCTGTACCGAAACACATGTTTTCTCGTCTCAGACCTCCCCTTCATTTTTAGCAGCTAAGGGTACATACTTCATCTGCCATGATAGAGCATATACATGGTTGCCCCCTGACTTTTCGGGCACATGTTTAATCTCGTTCCTGTTGCCACCCACCTACACGGCCGCAGCAGATTACCATAGGACAAGGACAGTTAGGGGTGTTGTGAGTAAAGACGACACTGCGGAACAAGAATTTGGGGATTTCGCAAAAGGTTTTCTGCCCTTTTGGGGGCCTATGGTGAACAGCAGGAACATTCGCCAATTGACGAGGGTAGTTGAATCCGCCGTGATTGAAACGGCTGGTGCCCTTAGTAACTTGACTGCGGAGCTCCAGTCGGACCGCCTTATGACTCTTCAGAACAGGGTTGCCCTAGATGTCATACTTGCAGACCGTGGTGGGGTATGTAAGGTAATCCAATCCAGTTGCTGCATCTTCATCCCAGATAACGCTCCAACAGTATACCAGGCCATCTCCAAACTGCATAAGATCTCCGAGTCCATTCACGTGGATGAAGGAGACTGGTCCTTAATGGGGTGGTGCTGGAAACTGATATCTGCCTGGGGATGGAAGATTCTGATAGTCATTGGGATGATCTTAGCCATCCTTTTCCTGTTCTGTCTGTGCGTGCAGTGTGCTCCTGTAATATGTGGCCTCTGTGCTACATCATGTGTAAGGAAACCTGTATCGAGGGATGAACTAAGTAACAGGATGATGCTACAGCAGCATCTTAATGACTTTATGAATACAGACCTAGACTCAGATTGATTAGCATGAGTATAGGTTATTGCCTATGCAAGGGCAAAAGGAGGGTCTGTGGTACTGAAAATTCTGGACCCCGCCATTGTGTGGGACCGAATGTCTGCACTCGTGTCATAAATATCATCGTATCATGACGATTTTGGTATTGGCAGACCGGTAATGATTGGGATACTATACATAAGCATTTGCGTCATGATCGAGTGACGAAATCATCCTGAAATCGTAGTTTTCGTCTTGAACCCTCGGGTTCCATTTTGTGAACGGCATCCATTTTGTGATTGCCCTTACATAGTCAAATGACTAAGGCCGAATTCGATCTGAAAGACACGTACACCTCTGCTGACTCCTCTGTGACCTGGGCGAGCTGACTCCACTGCCTCAAGCCAAACCTGTTTGGGCAGTTCCTTTCCCAGTGGCCGAACGAGATTAGTATCGAGGCACAACATGTCATAAACCGTTCATCACATACAAGCTATGTTTTATCTCGCACACACCTGTCCCTGCTCCTTCTTTATGGCCTGTTTTACAAGGAGGAGGTGCCCGATTTTATTAGGGGTCTGTCGATATCTGATGAAAGTTCTGGGCCTTGCCGGGTAATCTATCATGAACTGGACAAACTGAAATGTGGGCTTGTCATCATGACTCTGCTTTTTCTTTGTAGTAGAAATATTTGTATGACCAACTGTAAAACAAAGAATTCTTGCCTGAAGCCTATTATTTAGTATAAAAAGAGAAGGCTGGTTCTGTAAAAACGAGCAGTCTCCTGAGAACATACATGTCGTCGTACTTCTAGGATTCCTGTTAATGGTTGCAGCCAATAAATCCGATCTTTGACTTCACCTAGAAGACTCTGTGTTTCTGTGGTCCGAAACAGGAAGGACTCGAGGTCTTTGGGTGTTCTCCCTGGCACCGCCGGGTCCATAAAAACCTGGTACCTCAGTTGGCGCCCAACTCGGGGCGGTATCAAGCGGTACCGGTCCAAGCCAGAGGTTCGTGAGGAGCTTCATGTGAAAATTCCAGAGGACGGCCAGCCACTTCAGCGACCCCTGTATGTCGACGTGGTTCCGAAGGTCTTTGCTGCGAGGTTCACCGCGTCCCGACGGCTACGAAGGACTGCTGCCCTGACTATCGCCCTGTTTTGGACCCTTGATGATTGGTAGAGCGAAACGATAGACGAGTCTTCTGGTGACGTCATCGATCATCTATACTTCAGTTAAGTATAAGTGGAGCGTCTTCCAGTCCTTAGTTTGGTATCCTTTGGGATAGCTTTGATTTGGAACTTGCAAGTTCCAAAGCCGAAGGACTCGTGTATTCACGAGACTATCGTATTTGATAATCCTTTGAACTTTGAAGCTAGACTAGAGAGCGAAGATGCCTGGTCTTAGCAGACTTGGAAATTTGTTTTGTCTTGGTTGTTATAGGGACTCCCGATTGGAGGACTCGTGTCCGGTTCCTCCGATTGGAACTCCAACATATGAGCTCTATGTGAAGCATGGCGTAGGCCCTATCACATATAACGAAGTATGGGTCCGATACACCAGAAAAGATGGTGTTCTAAAATGGCCCCAATATGGTAGCTTCGACACAGAGATTTTAGATAATCTAGAAGTTAAACTTTTCAAGAAGAAAGCCCGGCCGGCGATGTTTGACTCCTTTCGCCTATTGCGCAAAGAAGCCAAACAGAAAGAAATGAAATTAGCAAAGAAGAATAAACGGGGTATGTCAATGGTACAAGCTGCCGTTGCGTTCAGGGATAATGAGGAAGAGCAGGAGAATGAACAAACACTTAGAAGCAGGAAGTTAGCAGTAGACAAATGCTACCCAGTTTTGCCACGTAAAGGACGAGGATCAAAAGAAGAACTTGATAAGGATCCTTTAATGTCTCACTTACTGAGTTCACCACCTCCTTATACGCAGAATGCTACAGCACCACAGCAACCTTTGGTAGTACAACCTCCTATTGTTGAACCACAGGTTCTACCACAATCACCAGCTCCTTTTCAGCTGGTTCCTACTCCTCCGGCGCAGACCTCTCAAGGGCCGCCGATTTTGCTACCTACTCCATCTGTTTTCTCTACGACTTCGCCTATTGCTCCAACTGCTTATCCTAATGCTTCCTCTGCTACTGCCTCCACCTTTGTTTCATATCAGCCTGTCTTTTCTGGCGTTTCTGCCTTTCCGTCAGTTTCACCTTCTGTTCGACAGAGAGTGGCAAACACTGTTGCTGGTCTGTTCTCACCTTTCTTTGGGTCGCCTAATACGACCCCTAACACAGAACGAAGGCAGTTGCGGAGTCAGCTGCCTGACTATCGAGAGAGAGAATTACTGAATAGGTTAGCGCGTAAATGGGTTGTTGATACTGCAAGATAGGATGAAGAGTTTATCATAGAAGTCTTCCGTCAATGGGAAGCATCGAAGCAGAGATATGTTTTTGAGCAAATGTGTGTACTCCTCAATGAAGACCTGGAGGGAAATGACTCAGAACACGACCTGTCTGAGTTATACCGTGTGCGGTTCAAGTTCGCGGAGGGCATGATTGTGGGCACCGATGTTGAACAAGCGGTTGCAATGTTATTGTCTTATAGGAGTAAAGGGAGCACTTCTCGATCACTATCTGAGCATGACGCACCAGGTAGGAAAAAGGCGCAACAATATCCCATGAGAGAGGTTCCCCCAGTTTGGAGGGAAGGTGACGCAAATGCAAATCCAACCATTCCACCACATTTCCAGCGTGTATGGGTACATGTTCCTTGGAAAAGGTCTGTGGTTTTGGCTCTCAAACAGACATTGCCTGATCCCCGTAAAAATCCTGCAGGGTATTACAAGGAATTGTCACAGACTGCCAGCTCCTGTATCATGAATTTAGCCGATGTAGACATGTTGTTTGGAAATGTTGTTCCACAGCCTTTATGGGGAAAGATTCGTCATACGGATCATGGTCAAGAGTTAGGCGACACATGGGTTAATATTACTGCTGCTGATGCTAGACAAGTTGGTGGTGCTAAACCTGAGCCCTTAGTCGCAGAACTTCCTGGTAGGATTATTGCGTATATGAAGACTTTAATGCCCGAATTGCGTGTGAATCGGGACAAATTGTCAGCATGCAAACAGAAGAAAGATGAGACTGTGTCTGACTTCTTTACGAGATTCGAGGAGACTTTTGTAGATCATAGTGGTCAGGATATGTCTACGGAGGGTGACCAGAGACTGTTTGTTGACAAATTTGTACATAATTTGCTTGCTTCCTGAATTATGTAATAAGTTGAAGGATTCTGAGAGTGCTTGGGCTGTTTCTACGTCAGCACAGATTTTAGCTACAGCCCAGTACTATGAAAATAGGCGCAAAGATGAATTAGAGAAAGCGGATAAAAAGACTAAGGAATTGAAAACTAAAGTCCTTCTGCAGGAAGCTTATCCACCTCGTAATAATAGTCAGCGCGATTATCAGCAACCCCAGCAATATTCAAGGAACTCGCAAAGAAACGAGTTTTCTCAGCAGCGTTTACCGTATGGACCGAATCAGTGTGCATATTGTAAGGAAGAGGGTCATTTCAAGAGTAGTTGTCCGGTTTTGTTACAGCATACGAATGGTGCTTCTGGTGCAAGAGGTCGAGGCGTTCAACAAGCTCCTAGAGGTAGGGGCCGTGGAGATTTCCCCCAGAACGCCTGTGCCTTCCCGCCTCAGAATTCTATGAATAGTTTTGACCAGCAGAATAACGCGTTTTCTAGGACAGCTCAGTACTATGCTGATGACTACTATGCAGAAAACGAGAATATGGAGGGTAATGATTGCTAGGACAGCCATGGACAAAGAGAGGCAGTTGTTTCAGTTCCAGTAGATCAGAATGGACCTTATGTCGAGGTGATTACATCAGGTGTGTCAGAGCCTTTTCTGTTGGATACTGGTACTACAAAGAGTTCTATTATGCACTCAAAACTCCCTGGCGCACCTTTGTCTGGCGAGATGAATGTTTCAGTAGGTTTTTCTGGCGCCCCGGTTAGGAACCCGATTTCTAGCCGTATGTCCCTTTCTGTTGGGCCATGTGAATTAGAAGCATCCCTCATTCTTACAACAGGTTGTGGCGAAAACTTGTTGGGATTGGACCTGTTAAAGAGATTATATGCAACTTTGTACTGTTCTCCTTCGGGAGTACAACATACTCTGGGTAAGAAAGTGGTTTCTCCAATGTACCTGTCAAGGGAAAAGATTCCAACAGAATTGTCTTCTCTTCCGGATATTCTTTGGGCTACTGGATCCAATGATGGGGGTCTCTTGGAAATAGCGCCATATGTTGTAACGCTGAAAACCAATGTTAGAATGCCACGCATTCCCCAATAAAAGATTTCTAGTGAAGGTGAAAAGGCGTTGTTAGCGATCATTTATGATTTGATTGAGAAAGATGTAATTGAGGAGACAAGAGGCAACATCTGTAATAGTCCTGTTCTGCCGGTTCTGAAGCGTACTGATCCTTCCCAGCCACCTGTGTACAGATTTGTGATTGATCTTAGAGAGGTCAATAAGATTGTTGTGCCACAGTTTCCCGTTGTCCCTGATATCACTGCCCTATTGACTATGATTCCAGCTTCAGCCAGTTGGTTCTCAGTGATTGACTTGAAGAATGCTTTCTTCAGCATCCCGATTGCTGAGGAGAGCAGGGATATTTTTGGCTTCAATTTAGGAGGCCGAAGTTTCCGCTTCAAACACGCTCCTCAGGGCTACTGTGAAAGTCCATCTATATTCAGTCAGGCTCTAAAATCACAGCTTGATACGATTGCTTTACTCGATGGCGCTACTCTTATTCAGTACGTCGATGATTTACTGGTCGCTGCAGATACTGAGGAGATTTGCAAACAAGCCACTCTGTCATTGTTGCGTCATTTATATGAGTTGCGCCACAAAGTCTCTCTTTCAAAGTTGCAATATTGTCGACAAGAAGTGACCTACTTAGGTCACCTCTTATCGAAGGAGGGAAGGAAACTGACCCCAGAAAGGATTCAGGCAATTTCAAAATTGAGTGTCCCAAGGACACAGAGAGAAGTGCGTGCTTTCTTGGGCATTACATCATATTGCAGGCAATGGATACCGAATTATTCCTTATTGGCCAAACCTTTGGTGGCATTAACTTGTAAAGATACACCGAAACCCATTCCATGGTCTGAAGAGTGTCAGAAAAGTTTTTCCGAATTGCGTGATTCATTATGTTCGGCTCCTGTGTTGGGTACCCCCGACTACAGTAAGCTGTTTACATTGTATGTCCATGAGAAAGAAGGTTGTGCATTGTCAGTTCTGACAGACTTTTGGGGACAAACAGCGTCCATGCGCGTACTTTTCGGCGACTCTAGATCCGGTAGCTAAGGCGTTGCCAAGTTGCTTGAGAGCCACTGCGGCAGCAGCTGTTTCTATTCGACAGTCTGCTGGATTAGTAACGAATAATATTTTAATTGTCATGGTCCCACATGCAGTAGACATTTTGTTAAACAGAACAAGGACACAGCACTTAACTAGTGCTCGACTGTCAAGTTATGAGCTGACACTGTTATAGAGTCATGTACACATAAAGAGGTGCGATACGCTAAACCCAGCCACATTATTGCCGATTTTAGCTGAGACAGATGATGGTAGTGAAGATCAGCATGACTGTTTTCTCAGAACAGAGGAAGAGACGAAAGGGAGAATAGACCTTAGGGACACTCCTTTTCCTGAATGTGATAGTACTTTGTGGGTTGATGGTTTGTGTTTCAAGTTGCCGAATGGTGATACGACTGCAGCATATGCTGTGACAACTTTGCATACGATTGTTGAAGCTGCACGTATTCCCCATAATTCAGCGCAAGCAGCAGAGTTGATTGCACTCACCAGAGCATGTGTGTTGGAGAAAGGAAAACGAGTGAATGTGTACACGGACAGCCAATACGCCTTTGGTGTGGCTCACAGTTTCGGACGATTGTGGAGAGAACGTGGGTTCCTGATGGCGCATGGTGCTAAGATCCAGCATGGTCAGTTAGTGAATGAGCTTCTCGAGTCACTAACCTTGCCGTTACAAGTTGCGATTGTGAAATGCAGTGCACACAAAAAGGTCACTGATGATGTTGGTCGTGGAAACACGTTTGCGGATGAAGTTGCAAAAGAAACTGCAAGGAATGTAATGAGCCGAATGTATGTTGCAGGCCCTGCGAGATGGATCGGTGATGTTGGTATATGTGAAGATACGATTGAGAGTGTGAAGTCCATTCAGGCGGAAGCCACAGAACAAGAGTTGAATGAATGGAGAGAAAGTAGGGGTAAATTGGATGTGAATGGTTGTTGGATTGAATTGTCAGAGCATCAGAGATGGTTGTTACCCAATACGTATGTGCTTGCAGTGGTGACAATGGCTCATGGAATGGCTCACATCAGCGTGAAAGAGATCTGTAAGTTGCTAGCTCCAGTATGGCAGAACGCTGGGATCCCTAAGTGTGCGGAGAATGTGGTCAAGAATTGTATGGTGTGTCTGAAATACAATCCTGGTAGGGGAACCCCAACTCCAGCTGGTCATTTTGCGCCTCCAACGTATTCGTTCGAGGTTTTGCAGCTAGACCGGTGGGTCCAGGAGGGAATCGCTGACTCTGAAGCTGAGACTGTGCCTCGTTTTCTACCTTTTAGCGATGCACGCATAAAAGGAACAATTTCTGAATAGGAAAGCGACAACGTTTTGCAAGAAGCTGTGCCTCCGTCAATTTGATTGAACACAACAGAGCCTGAACTCTTGTTTCAAGACCAGACAGCGCCTGGCAGAAACCGTTACAACTTGAGGCCAAGAACTATGACTATGGACAAATAAATCCTCTTTTAACTTTTTGTTGTGCAGCTCTCTCATCCAAGAAACTTGCTTATTTTTGTTTTTTGAACTGCCATCCGGTTCTGCTGCTAGGGTCGCGGTTGCCACAGTCTTTGGAGTGCAGCTGGAGACGGTTAGGTCGACAGTTCTGGTTGGTTCAAGGGAGTTACCCTGGATTGACAGAAGCACTCTTCAGCAGAAACAACCTACCACCGCGGGCAGCAAATTAGAGAGGATGGAGTTTTCTGAGATGGAGAGACCTGCCAGATCCACGAACTTTGAAACCAGAATATGCACTGTGATGGCAAAAACACGATTTTTAATAATATGCATTTTCATGTTGTGTAGTATAATGATGTTTTTAATAGGCTATGCTTTATACACCTTTCGAGTTTCATTTGAACCCACTACACAGCCCATACCTCCTCCTACTGATTCCTCGCACTCTTTTCACCCCTTGCCCGAACAAGAGTCCTCTAGGAGATTAGAATTTATAAAAAACTCATTCGTTCAGCTCCTACACCAACACCAGTTTGTAATGAACACGACAAATTGTTGGGTATGTGGACTTATGCCACACACGACAGATAAAGGTATCCCATATTTTGTCTTGCCATTTACCTACCATGGCTCTTTGTGGGCATTTCAAACAATGTTCCTATTTGCCCTCGAACCATATTCCCCACGTTCCACAGGAAGCAACTCGAGCAACAAGGCGCTAGTGGTGGGCATAAGAAATATGAGCAGAGATATCGACACGTATAGAACGATTCCCAGAGATGAATTGAAGGCTTACAGTAGATGGAATATAACAAAAAATGGAATTTCCTTGAGTGGGAGCCAGCGAGCAAAGAAGTCCTCCCCAATTTGTATAGTACCCCATCAGGGTCACCTATGTCTGCAGGGAAATGGCAAAAACCCCAGAGCTCAGCTAGGGAAAAGCGTCTGTACCGAAACACATGTTTTCTCGTCTCAGACCTCCCCTTCATTTTTAGCAGCTAAGGGTACATACTTCATCTGCCATGATAGAGCATATACATGGTTGCCCCCTGACTTTTCGGGCACATGTTTAATCTCGTTCCTGTTGCCACCCACCTACACGGCCGCAGCAGATTACCATAGGACAAGGACAGTTAGGGGTGTTGTGAGTAAAGACGACACTGCGGAACAAGAATTTGGGGATTTCGCAAAAGGTTTTCTGCCCTTTTGGGGGCCTATGGTGAACAGCAGGAACATTCGCCAATTGACGAGGGTAGTTGAATCCGCCGTGATTGAAACGGCTGGTGCCCTTAGTAACTTGACTGCGGAGCTCCAGTCGGACCGCCTTATGACTCTTCAGAACAGGGTTGCCCTAGATGTCATACTTGCAGACCGTGGTGGGGTATGTAAGGTAATCCAATCCAGTTGCTGCATCTTCATCCCAGATAACGCTCCGACAGTATACCAGGCCATCTCCAAACTGCATAAGATCTCCGAGTCCATTCACGTGGATGAAGGAGACTGGTCCTTAATGGGGTGGTGCTGGAAACTGATATCTGCCTGGGGATGGAAGATTCTGATAGTCATTGGGATGATCTTAGCCATCCTTTTCCTGTTCTGTCTGTGCGTGCAGTGTGCTCCTGTAATATGTGGCCTCTGTGCTACATCATGTGTAAGGAAACCTGTATCGAGGGATGAACTAAGTAACAGGATGATGCTACAGCAGCATCTTAATGACTTTATGAATACAGACCTAGACTCAGATTGATTAGCATGAGTATAGGTTATTGCCTATGCAAGGGCAAAAGGAGGGTCTGTGGTACTGAAAACTCTGGACCCCGCCATTGTGTGGGACCGAATGTCTGCACTCGTGTCATAAATATCATCGTATCATGACGATTTTGGTATTGGCAGACCGGTAATGATTGGGATACTATACATAAGCATTTGCGTCATGATCGAGTGACAAAATCATCCTGAAATTGTAGTTTTCGTCTTGAACCCTCGGGTTCCATTTTGTGAGCGGCATCCATTTTGTGATTGCCCTTACATAGTCAAATGACTAAGGCCGAATTCAATCTGAAAGGACACGTACACCTCTGCTGACTCCTCTGTGACCTGGGCGAGCTGACTCCACTGCCTCAAGCCAAACCTGTTTGGGCAGTTCCTTTCCCAGTGGCCGAACGAGATTAGTATCGAGGCACAACATGTCATAAACCGTTCATCACATACAAGCTATGTTTTATCTCACAAACACCTGTCCCTGTTCCTTCTTTATGGCCTGTTTTACAAGGAGGAGGTGACCGATTTTATTAGGGGTCTGTCGATATCTGATGAAAGTTCTGGGCCTTGCCGGGTAATCTATCGTGAACTGGACAAACTGAAATGTGGGCTTGTCATCATGACTCTGCTTTTTCTTTGTAGTAGAAATATTTGTATGACCAACTGTAAAACAAAGAATTCTTGCCTGAAGCCTATTATTTAGTATAAAAAGAGAAGGCTGGTTCTGTAAAAACGAGCAGTCTCCTGAGAACATAAATGTCGTTGTACTTCTAGGATACCTGTTACTGGTTGCAGCCAATAAATCCGATCTTTGACTTCACCTAGAAGACTCTGTGTTTCTGTGGTCCGAATCAGGAAGGACTCGAGGTCTTTGGGTGTTCTCCCTGGCACCGCCGGGTCCATAAAAACCCGGTACCTCAGTGGGGTGGCTCTCCAACCTTCTGGCTTTTATAAGGGTTTCTTTGGTGTCCTCTGGGAAGGGTCCTTCTTCAAAATTGCAACCACAACTTCTTCATTGACTTCCATTGAGTACGCTGATTGTTACCATTCAGCACACAGACTCTGTGGGGTTCCTGGGTACTTACCTTGAGTGGTTTCTTGTGTCCTCGTGTCCTCTTGGTCTTCTGGTCTAAGTCCTGCTGTCCTTTGCAGTTCGCATTCCACTTTTTTAGTATATGGTTTGGTCTTCCCCAGGAAACCACTGTATTTGGTGCTACTTACCTGATTGCTTTTGAAGTATTCTTGTGTATTGTTTTGATATCTCCGGGTAGGTGAGTCATACAGGTGGTGGCAGCTCCTGGGGCTCATTGGGGGCTCTACGATTTTGAAGCAGCATTGTTGGCTTGTGATACTTTTAATCTGCAGTGATCGATACTGCTGACCATTTTAAATCACTCCTCATTTGTTTTCAACTTTGCTTAAAGCAGTCAGCTCTCTGCTGCTTCGTTTCATTTTAAACTGTATTGTTGCATTATAATCTGCTTGCAATTACTTACTGTCTTGGCCTCCTTTGCCCCGGTCCCGCGCGGCTCCTAGTGCCGATCGCGTGGAGGGCAGCTCCTTCAGCGCGGCTTCCTGTGCCGGTCAGCTGAAGAGCAGGCGCCATCTTAGCAGTAGCCGGAAGGGCGCGCACATCGCAAGCAGCGGTCTAGCGGCCCGAGGCTGCTCCCTACATGTGTTATCGGAAGCGCCTAAGGTAAGCCCGTCTGCGCCCGTCCGCGGCCAGATGGGGCAAGGGGCACAGCATTATGCCAATTTTTGTTCCTACTCGGCTGACCAACTTTGCGCTTATCAAGGTCCTTGGAACTTAGATCCTGCAATTCGGGGGCATGTTTGTGACATGGGCATTGCTAGAGTTCCACCCCTGCCTTCCCTTCCTTTTAATATACCTTCATTGTCGCTACCATCCACTTCTCCTCCCTCCGAGCCATCTCTGACACTGTCATTATACCCTCACCTCTCCCTTCAGGGATTACTTCCCCGACTATTTCGGCCTTCTTGTTAAATACCCGATCGGCTGTTAAACATCAGTCAGACCTGTTTATTTTTTTGGACACCTACAAACCGGACCTAATGTTCCTAACGGAAACTTGGCTTCGCCCTGAATCCCTGCCTAGCTTATTGGCAGCTCTGCCCACTTCATACTACGCTTTGCGAGCCGACAGGCCCTCTGGCAAAGTAGGAGGAGGGGTGGCCATGATTGTCCGCTCTGGCATTCAGTTCCAACTACTTTCTTTTCCTTCGATTTTAGATGTTGATTTTCTGGTTGCTCGTTCTGTGTCTTTCAAAACCCCTATCACTTGTGTCCTGATGTATCGCCCACCCCAACACATGTCCCATTTTCTCCCAGCTTTCCAGGAATTATTAGCTACACTCGCAGTAAGCCATTCATCGGTTCTGGTGCTTGGGGACTTTAACTTCTGGCCCTCTGATTCAGCGGAAGACGCATCTTCCAGAGATTTCACCGAACTGCTTGGCAGCTTAAATTTCATCTCACACGTTCATACCCCTACTCATGTTCAGGGTCATACCCTGGACCAAAGCTGGTCCCTTAACATCCCTATCCCTGTCCCTACTGTTACTCCTTGTTTGTGGTCTGACCACTACTTGATCTCCTTCTTTCTGGATTTGAGGTTAGCTCAGAAGCCATCTTTTCCAAAGAACACCTGGGCGCGTAATTGGGGTAAAGTTGACATTCCATCTTTGTGTTCCTCTCTCTCAACTTCAAGTCCAGCCATTGACAACCTCTCTACTTCATCCCAAGTTGAGGCCATTAATAAATGGCTGTCTAGGACATGTGATCAGGTGGCCCCCCTTAGGCGTGTTAAAGTGAAGCGCACTCACTATGAGAACAAGTGGTTTAGCCAGGAGCTTAAAGAGAAAAAACTGGCGGCTTGCCAAGCAGAGCGTACCTGGAGACGTACCTATAGCGAGACTTCTAAAATCTTGTATAACTCTATCCAGGCGGAGTACAAGAAAGCTATTCTTAAGGCAAAAACATCTTATTTTTCAGGCAAGATTCTCCAGGCGGAGAACAAACCGAGGGAAATTTTTGCCACAGTGTTTGAATTGGCCTCTTTGGACAGAACAACTGCCAAACCGGTCCCCTCTCAACAGTTGTGCGATTCCCTGAATGATTTCTTCTTCAGTAAAATCGAAGACATCAAGTCCAATATCCCTCCCCCCTCTTCATCATTCTCTGACATTGTCCCGCCGAATAACTCTGGTCATTTTGACCAATTAACTCTGTTATCTGAGGAGACTTTTCTTTCTATTCTCCTTAGTGTTAAATCTGGTTCACCTGCAGATGTCTGCCCGGCCTAAATTATGCGTGACATCTTTCGGAGTTGCCCTCTCCCTCCCCTTACCTTCCTTAATGAGTCCCTTAAAACAGGAACTGTCCCTTTCCCTCACAAGTCAGCCACGATTGTTCCCATTTTAAAAAAGTCTGGCGCAGATCCTACAGTATTGGCAAATTATCGTCCCATCTCCCTCCTTCCCTACCTGGCTAAGGTTCTGGAGCGGCATATCACTATCACTCTTAGCTCCTTTATTGAGTCCAGTGGGTTTCTTGCCCCCTCCCAAGCGGGTTTCCGCCCCCTTCATTCCACCGAAAAGGTGGTGGTATCCGTTATGGACACACTCAGAGAGGGGCTTGATTCCAATCTCCCACAAGCGTTGATTCTCCTCGATTTGTCTGCCGCTTTCGACACGGTTGATCATACCATCCTTCTTTCCCGTGTCGAGGCGGCAGGCATCGGGGGTTCCGCCCTGGCTTGGGTGACTTCATTTCTTAGTGATCGCACCCAAGCCGTCCATCTGGCGGACTTTTCCTCTATGGCTCATAAAGTACAATGTTATGTCCCCCAGGGCTCTTCCCTTTCCCCTCTTTTTTTTTTTTGAAAATCTTTATTGATATAAAGTCATCATTGATATACACAATACTGTCGAAGGATGCAAGTAATCATAATACAGGTTGAGTTAACAATATTAAATGACGTTTGGTGGTCGATAACTGTAGTATGTGGGGATCATGTGCGTACTCAAATGCTCTATTCGTAATCAGATGTCAAGTGTCGTATTCGGCACAGTAAGTATTCCCAAATTCGTTCATGACATTACCCCCTAAGCTATTCATGAATATGATTTATGGTTACAAGTAGACGGATTGCATCAAAGTAGAAAAAGTGATTAATGGAAGAACAAGAAACAAAAAATTAACATTGTTGTCATCAAGCAATCTGAAGCAGTTGTACACCATCACTTGAAGCAGTAATGTGAAAGAGTTTGCATAGTCCGGTACTCTAACAAAAGCGAGAACTTAGCTGTTCATGGCACTGAGGTCAGGACATTCCTCTTTTCATTCCTCTTCTTCCTCAGAGTCCAGATCCTCGTTCTCCGGAAGAGGCCTTTCCCCTCTTTAACTTGTATATTTTCCCACTTATTTTTGCTTTACAGCGGATGGAGGTCACAGTGTTTAATTACGCTGATGACCTCCAGCTTATTTTTACTTTGTCGAATTCACCTTACTCTATTGACAACTTCCAGTCAGTGATGGTTTTTTATCAGGGATTGGATGAATTCTAACCATCTGAAACTCAACCCTGATAAGACTGAGCTCGTCCTGACTGGTGGTAAACTTAATCCTAGGTCTTCTGCTTTTTGGCCTTCTTCGTTTGGTTCCCCTCCTCTTCTTCTGTCAAAACCTTGGGGATCACTCTTAATCAACACCTTACTCTTCACTCGCCCGTTAGCACGGTGGTCTCTTCTTGTTTCTTTGTGTTGCGTACTATTCGCAAGATTTCACGTTTTTTCTCATTTTCAGCTCTTAAACTTATTGTTATGGCGATGGTTCTCTCTCGCCTTGACTATGGTAACGCACTGTACAATGGCATTCCCAGGCAGTCCCAGTTATGCCCTTCGCCGGCTCCAGCTAGTGCAGAACCAAGCTGCCCGCTTGGTTCTTAGTTTACCCAGGTCTCAGCACATTACCCCGTTTCTCTGTTCCTTACATTGGCTCCCTATAAAAGAAAGAGCCCTGTTCAAGCTTGGATGCCTGACTTTCCAGGCTCTTGCCGGGACAGCTCCGGCTTTTATTAAATCTAACATCCATCATTACATTCCTAGTAGGCAATTACGCTCCTCTTCCCTATCTCTCCTAGTGGTGCCCCGATTTAAGAAAAGCAGGACAGGAGGCTGTAAGTTTTCTGTTCTCGCCCCGTCTTTTTGGAACTCCTTACCCCTTTCCATTCGAACATCAGCATCTTACATGGAGACTGCGGGAGACTGAAAACTTTTCTGTTCTCACAGGCCTTCTCAACTTGATCCAACTCTGTGCCTGCACTTGAAATTGAATTGACCCTGCAGCGCCATGAAACCGCTAGGTAAACGTGCGCTATACAAATATCTTTAAATTCAAATTCAAATTCAAATTAGGAGATATACCAATGTGGTAGTGATATTATGTTGTAATAAACAGACATATTTTTGTTGAACTCTTTGGTTTCTTTTTATCCGTTATGTTATGTTATATGAGTTTGTAAAGCCCGCTGCTACCCAAAGGTGTCCTGGCGCTGAGCACTGTCTACCTGAGAGCATCCATCTCTGCAACGGAGCTAAGGCTGAGTTGGAAACAACCATGTCTTCAAACCTTTCCTGAATGATAGGAATTCCGTAGCAGACCTTAGATCGAACGGGAGGTCGCTCCAGGCCGTGGAGGCTCTGAGGACAAAGCTCTTACCGCCCCAGTTCGCCTTTTTGGCCCTCGGAACAGCCGCCCTCTTTGCGTCCATTGAGCGCAATGCTCTTCCGGGCACAGACCGTTGGATGAGTTTTGTTAGATCTTCCGGGCCAGTCCCCCTCAAGGCCTTGAAAACAGTGCAGAGAGCCTTGATTTGGGCCGTTGTTTAACTGGGAGCCAGTGAAGGTGGCGTAGACCCTTTCTGACCGACACAAATCTCGGGGTGCCTGTGAGCAGCCTGGCAGCCGCGTTCTGCACCATCTGTAATCTGTTAAGATGTTTATTATTGATAGTCAGATACAGGCTGTTACAATAATCCAGGCGGGAGGGAACGAGGGCTGATACAACTGTTCTGAAGGTTTCGTTCGTAAGGAGGAGTTTTATTTTCCTCAGTATTCTCAGTATAAAAAAGCTGGTAGACACCACGCCACTAACCTGGTCCCCAAAAGTGAGGGTGTTATCCACAATCACTCCCAAGTTTTTAACCTTCTGTGCAGGTGGTGGCGGGGGGCCCAATTCACTGGGAAACCATGCTGGGGACCAGAGGTTGGGGCTGTTCCCAAAAATGATCACCTCTGTCTTGCCTGCGTTCAACTTCAGGCAGTTGGTAGACATCCAGCTGGTTATTGCTACCATGCAGTCGTTGCAACTCAGGTCCTTTTCCGCTTCTTTGCCTCTCTGGAGAGATAACATGATTTGAGTGTCATCAGCGTAAGAGGTGAGCAATAGCCCAAAGGATCTTATAAGGGCAGCCAGTGGTCTCACATAAATATTAAAGAGTGTTGGGCAAAGTGAGGAGCCTTGTGGAACCCCACAGGAGAGGGAGAAGGGTTCAGATCTATCTCCACAAAGATCTACTGTTTGTACTCTGTCGGCCAAGAAAGATTTCAGTAGGTGCCAGTCGACACCCTGGACCCCAGCCTTTGATAGACAATCCACCAAAACATCGTGATAGACCGTGTCGAAGGCAGCCGACAGATCCAGCATGATCAGAATGGCTGAGCCTCCCTGGTCCACTGCCTCACGCACCTCCTCTGTGGCTTTAATCAGGGCTGACTCCGTACTATGACGCGTACGGAACCCATATCGAGAAGGGTCCACAATGTTGTTATTCTCCAAGAACAAGCTTAATTGCGTGTTCATGGCCTTCTCCAAAATTTTAGCAAGTAAGGGGAGGCGGGAGATAGGTCTGTAGTTATTGGGATCACTGCAATCTAAGTTTTTTTTTTTTATAAGTGGCAGGATAGGATAGTGCCCTGCCCCCTTTATCTGGTTTAATAAGGAAGTTAGGGTGTTAGAGATAATGATTGACAAGATTTTCATTACCGCAGCCGGACAAGGGTCTTTAGGGGAGCCAGATCTGCAACCCAACAATAAATTATTAACTTATTTATTCCCCAATGGGATAACATTGTTGAACATAGAGGGTGGTTGGTTTTAATAGACATGAGTGCCTAATCACTAGCCTCATCCTGTTTGTTGCAAAAAGAGGAAAAAATGACTTCAACTTTGTTTTAGAAAAAAAGAAGCTAAGGAGTCACAGCATTCTGGGCTACAATGAGTAGTGGGTTTGGGGGGAGTCGTGAGATTAGACACTGTTCTAAACCGTTCCTTCACCGAAGATTTTGCTCTGGCTATCTGTTGGGAGAAATAGGCTTTTTTTGTTTCCTGAAGTATTTTTTTACAGGCTGTGAGACTATTTATGTAGGCTTTTTTATTAGTCAGACTGTACCCATTTCTCCATAGACGCTTCAGCCTCTTGCACTCTGATTTAAGGTCCTGTAGGTCCTGAGAGAACCACGGGGTGCAGGGAAATCCACATCTAGGAGAACACCATTTGACAAGTGCCAGTCTCTGGCAGGCGGAGTCAATCCAACCGTCGAAAGCCATTGTGGCTTCCTCCATGTTAGTGGGAGGGTTAGGAACCGAGTCTATTAAAGTTTTGTCAAAGTTAGCACCGTTGATATTTTTTCAAGCTCGTGTAGCTATCTTCTCCCTGGGCTTTGAGCTGGATACTTTGGTGTGGGACCGGGCACTAGCAAAAATGATTGCGGCGTGGTCCGACCAAGGGAGTGGCAATATATCCAGAACAGAAAGACTAGAGGAATTTGTGAAGATTCCGTCTAAGGTGTGGCCTGCCTTATGTGTCGGGCCTTCCACCCGTTGCAAAAGGTTCCCTCCCCCAATATTTGCAACAGTCTGGAGATATCTGGGTCGGAGGAGTCTTCGAGATGAAATTTGAAATCGCCCAAGATGGGAAAGGCTTCGGCACAAAAACCCTCCTCCAGCAGTGAGCCCATAGACTCCAAAAAACCACCTCTGGGGCCTGGGGGTCAATAAATGAGCATTGCTCTGAACGTATCTTGTGGCGCATAACTCACACTAACTGATAGTGCCTCACAGTCTGCATTAGAAGCGGCCAAAAATGAGGGCATTATGCTTTTGTGATATATAACAGCTAGGCCCCCTCCTTTCCTTAAAGGTCTGTCTAGCCTATGGCAAAGAAAGTCTGGGGGAGAG
Organism: Lissotriton vulgaris; assembly: GCF_964263255.1. Classification (NCBI taxonomy): domain Eukaryota; kingdom Metazoa; phylum Chordata; class Amphibia; order Caudata; family Salamandridae; genus Lissotriton; species Lissotriton vulgaris. Next base: position 1,079,276,100 of record NC_141691.1, on the reverse strand, counting down.
ACTTTAATAATGTCAGGCCCTAACGCACTGTCAGTCCAGGCCTCTGTAACGAAGGCCATCTTGACATTCTGTTCCTCGATATGCAGGGAACACTCGGCGCTGTGTTTAACGAGTGATCTGGCCGCCGCTCACCACCTCTCGCCCCAGTGGTAGTATTGGTCGGCGTTCAGGCGCTTTCAGCAGTCCGGCCCTTGGAAGCAGACAAAGTATCAAGCTGCGGGTAAGCTAATGCTAGGATTTAAGGTCCAGTGTTTTAAAAATGCATATAGTCAAGCAGCAGCAATGTAAAAGTGCAAGTGCCCACGTAAAGGAAACCACAAAGATTTAAAAAACGGTCTAAAAACAAACTTTGTCTTCACGCGCTCAGCCTCACTCACACAGCCCTGGAAGGTATTGAACACAACCCTGCCCAAGTAAACATCTACAATACAGATTAAACTGGTAAAACAAGCTGCTTAATACTCCTTCAAGATAAGCCTGAAGGATACTCTCCACAGATACCACTTTGAGACCTTTCTATGCTTATCAAAGACCACTAAAACCACAATAAGGTTGCCTAGATTAGTGCACCGCTTGAATAAGTGTGCACCATATACTAAGCCAGCCTCCGACAGGCACGCCCCAAGCAGAAGGCAGTTGTCACACCCTGGTCCCGCTACCCAGTGTAGGTCCCCCACACGGCATCCACCATATGTCAGTTAATCTTTGAAAATTAACTAGAAGAAGAAGAATCGCCACCTTGAACTTGATAAATCCTGATGATCTTTGAGTTAGATGTTGAATTTTAATACTGATTTTATTTTGTACCTTAGGTATCCAGCAAAGAAAACGTAGTTTCCCAAACTAGATTAATAAACTGAGGAAAAAATAGAGAAGCTTGATTCCTCATTTTATATCTCTTTAACTTTTTTACCTTTTATTTGTTTCTCAATAGGAGATGGAATACAGCAGATGCTATAAAATGTTTACTACACATTTACTGATAACGATGATAATATTTGCAATTGGCTTAATATTATGCTTAATTTTCCTGACTGGGTATTGTTTCCTTCACAAGATGATTTAACCACCATACATAATGAAATGCAAAACATGAGATTAACAATTAGGGACAGCTCAGTAGGCAATAATAAGGATAATTTTTATTTGTTACTTGAAAGGTTTTATATAGCGCTGGCTAGACCCGAAGGTATCAGAACGCTTTACATGAGTATCAGGCCATAGTTGCAGGTTACATCATTACAAGATTATACAGTTTCAGAGCATAGTTACATAGTTACATGTTAGGTCGAGAAAAATAATAAGGACATATACATAAGGGAAAGAGCAGGCATGGGGGAGATTCAGGGGAGAGGGGGTAGGAGCAGGGGAAGTAGACAAAGAATGAAGGAGGGAAAGAGGTGGGGGAGCGAGAGAGACAAGAGTATGAAAGAGGAGGGGAGGGTGATGGGGACACAAACCAGAGGACGAGTAAAAGCTGCATCCTAAGTGCGGTAAACTGTTATTCCAGGGGAAGTGGAGTCATTCCCACATCTCTGTTGCATGAGGCTCCCTTGACGCAGTGGACTCTCTCAGAGGGGTCCCTGAGACTCCAAGGCCTAACTACTGGATCTTTCCCCAACAAGGGGAGAAGGAGTGCTTAGACAAAGGGCACAAGGGACAGGGGGCTAGGTGGCGTAGATACATGTATCATGTAAAGTTTTTGTTAGAATTTTCCATAAGCAAGAGTTTTTGTCACCATATCTTTCGGACTTCAATACTTCATTGAAAGAACTTCCTACATCCGAAGACACTGGGAACTGTTTAACTGATTCTAAACATTTAGAGAAGATTCAATAATCTAATTTAAACATCAGCAATACTAAAAAAATTAGCATGTGTGCAGTTTAAGTGAAGTAGAGCATTGAGTTTGCTGAAGAATATAATGAGGATAGTGAAAGTCCTGAGGAAATGGAAAGATGTGAGTGAAATTAAAAACACATTGACTCTGAAGACTAATTAAGTAATTTGAATATGTATCTGAGACTGAGATTGAAACATGAAAGAAAGGGAAGATTGTGTATGATGCACCAGGAAACTCAAAGAATTTAGGACTAGTTTGCTGGAAAGAGTGTGTGTGAAAGAAGCTTTGTGATTGATAATGAGTTCCTGGTTGATGAAGAGCCCATTTTTAGACAAATTTATTATGTATATGGTAAGACTGCCTATTTTAACCTGCCTCGTAATTGGGTGGGTAGTAGTAATCGTGCTCTGGTATTACCTCAGGTTTACCATGTGAATGAAATGAGAGATTTTTTCGGTTTGAAAAGAGTGAAGAGTGAAGAGTGGACAAATTGTGTACGATTTGTTAGGTGCTATGATTGCATCTACTAGCGAGACTATTGACTGATGGGAAAATCAGAAGATTTTCTAGACTTATAGATTGTCTTGCTTCCAACACTGCATCAGCGCTAACAAAGATTAATCATAAGCTAATGGCGATATGGGCTACGATTATGCAGAATCGCTTTGCATTAGATATCCTTCTGGCAGATAAGGCCATTGTCTATCAGCTTTTAAGGAAGGCTACAAGAGTGCTGTATCTTCATCCTAGATAACAGTAAGCCTTATAGTAACTATATATGACTAACATCTCTTGTGAAGCAAAAGCCTTTGTGCAATGTGGTTTATGGTTCTTGGTTTGGTGAAATTGGAAAAGGTTTTTAGAAAATTTGGTGAATGGTTTGATCGTTTTTTTTGGGGGGGTGGGGCATGTTGCATTTTCTACTGACCCCTATTATCAATGTGTTAATTTGTGCAATCATTCTATTCTTTTGGTTAAAATCCTTTTAACTAGTTTTCTCAATGATGGGACTTAATTGTGGGTGTAAGAAGAATGTGTTGAAAAATGTATAAGAGGAAATGTGATATGACTAAATTGGAAGATTTCAAGAAACAGTAGTGCGTTTCCTTTACAGCCCATTGTCGTTCTCCCTATGTTAGCCTAAATATGCATGTTGTAGGCTGCTTTTGCTCTGCACACATTACCAAATATTGTGCTTATGTTTGTGCCACATTGTATTTTCACAAAGTCAGCACATGTTTTTGTATTTTGTTCTTTTACTGGAATGTAGTCGGAATAGCCTAGGCAAGATCAAACAACATTTGCTCCTTGTTAATCTCTGTGGTTGGGTACTAGCACCTAGACATAACAGAGAACCCAGCTGCTGTTTTAGAGCACACATGTTTTGTCATATAACCCGGGAAAAGTCATTCTAAAACATACAGAGTGGAGACTTGCAGACAGAGCAAAGGTCCTGAGACGAGAGGGCTGCATTAACTGGGATGGAGAACTATTTATGTCTGGTAAGGTACGGGAAGCGTGACTACGCCCAGAGATCTATAATCTATAATCACTTAGCTTTTGTAGTGAGGGCAAGTTTAAATAAATGTGTTAGCTATTATGGCAGGGCTTTCATTGTATATGGTCTGCTAATTATGCTAAGGACATTAGCGAACTATATTTGTTTTCTAGTTGTGGTGCAATTATTAAATATTAGAGCACAATAGTTTAAATACATATTGTACTTTTTTATTTAGTGTCGACAAGTAGGAGTGATAGAACAAAAAGGGGTGACCAGCTACTACGATCCCGAAGAGGGTCGAGAGTGTTGTGTTCTGGCATGCCAAATACCTTCTCTCTCTGGAAAGGTTAAGAGGGCAAGTGAGGCACTATAAGCTAGCTCGATTCGGGCCCTTAGATACTGATGTGGTATAGTGACTCAGTCCCTACATACTGAATCATAGTCTAGTTCCTGAGCAGAATCCCTGCAATAGAACAAGTCTGTGATAGCCTTAAAATGTTAAAAGAATCGAGACACAAGAAACCGAAAGTGATGCATACTGTATTGTGAATAGTTGAGGATTAGTGATAATGTAATTATCAGAGGAAGGATTTTATGGACGTTCTCCACATTTAAACTACATATGTGCATTAACATTAGCTGTTTTACATTTCAATTCACACGTGTATTTAGATAAGTAATTGAAACAAAATTATGATGATGTATTTTCGTGGCTTAGACCAGTGGTTCTTAAGCTTGTGACTTCTATGGACACCTGTTGATTCATTATTGGAATTTGGGAACCCCCACTAAATCATTAATGGAAGCCCATCGTTTCTAGGATTTTAACTTCAAAGCAATACACAAAAATACAAAAACAATTATATATCAAGCAAATGCTCAATATTGAAATATTGTTCTTAATTCACAATCAAATATAGAAAAATTAAATGGTATATTAACAGTTTGATGGTTTTGCTTTCCATCTCCACATAGACCAATGTGCGGTCTGGAAAATTCTCAGGGATTGGGGGATGGAGGGCGGGGGTAAAGGGTAGGGGGTTTGGGGAAGGGGAGGTCGGGTTTGAGGATTAGGGGTTGGGGGCAGAAGTAGGAGAGGTGGGGAAGGGGGGGTGGCAGTGGGGGAAATATAAGGGGAAAATACTCAGAGAGGAAGGAAAAAACTCTATTGGAATTTTGGTTAAGAGATGGTATGCAAGGCTATTACTAAGCGAGGATAGAGTTGTGAGAAAAATTGTGATGGTCAGCCCCGTTGTACCAAATGGGTAGAATTACTAAATGTTCAGTTAACATAGGTGGATTAATCGATAAAAATAAGCTGTTCAGAGTTGCTGAGCTCTTAAAAGCCATAGCAACTGATATAATGTGCCTGAAAGAGAGACACATCCCATGGGCCAGAAGGCAGTCAAAGGGTATACATTATTGGCCAGCTAGTCCCAGAGCTCTAACATTAGAGGGGTCGCCATTTTAGCCAGAAATAAAGTAGGATTGGTAAAACGCAACTTGTTGATGCACTTGGTAGATGAACATTGGTCGAGCTAGAGAATGTATTAACAGTAGGCACTATTTATGGATCAAATCAAGACAAGTCCAAAGTGTTGGAGGATTTGGAAGAGGAGTTAATATCTCGGCCCACTTTTTTGATTATTTGTCGGGATCTAAATATTCATTGGGCAGTGGGGAGGGCCTTGGCAAGAGGATACCAAGGAGGAAAACCTACAGTTTATAGGGCTCTGTCTTCACTTATGTCTAGCCACGGCTTGATCAATGCCCGGGATTCTGAATATCCCTTGGATTCTGGGTATACATACTATTCTTGTCCACACAAAAAACAAGTCTGCCTGGATTACTTTCTAATTTCGAGGGGGATTCTGTATAAATCAGGGATAAAGAACAAGCCAAAATTATTGTCTGATTATACTCCCCTGGTTCTCGGGGTATTGATCCAGCAGAGCTCTAAGCAACAATATCAATGGACCTTTGATAGAAAAATACTGGTTGATCTAATTTTTATCAAGCATATTAAAAAGTGGATTGTCAATTATTTTCACACTAATAGACATAGCGCATCACGACCCATGGTATGGGACGCCTTTAAGGCACAATTAAGGGGAGAGATTGTTAACTTCGTATCCTATACAGGGAAACAACAAAATCGAGAGAATAGGAGATTACGGGATAAACTGGCTGAGATTGAAACATCTGGCAAGGGTTATGCAAGGGTTAGATGTAGTACAAACTAAATTTAAAATTACACTGGTTAAGATAAACAGTTACTAAACTCAAAGTTGCAGCAGAACATCAGACTCATATGAGTGAGAGCTATGAGTATGAAGAGGTAGCTGGGAAACTCTTAGCCATACGGATAAGGCAAAAAACATCTAGGAACTAGATAGTCCCAATAAACAAGCATTTACAATGCAACGGTCTGGCCTTTGCAAAAGGTAGAGCTATCGGCATTGTAAATGACAATTTTTTTATTAATGTGTTGGTTTTGAAAACAGTTAATCAAATGGCATTGTCATTTACAATGCCAATAGCTTAATCTTTCGCAAATGCAAGACCTATTGCATTTATGCACACACACACACACACCGAGAGCCACACGCACACACAGAGACGCACACACACAGAGCCACACAGCCACACACAGAGCCACACACACATACAGAGCCACAGCCACACACACACACACAGAGACACACACACACACACCCACACACAAACACAGAGCCACACACACACAGAGCCACACACACACACAGCCGCACACACACACACACAGGGGCTCCCCGGGACACGGCACAGCTGAGGCGGCTCTGACGCAAGCAGCACATCTGCATCCACCCAATACATTTCACAGAAAAGTACTGGCCAACAGGCCCCCTCGCAAGACCCTCAGACTCCGCGACTCTCCGCGCTCCCTCTCGGTGCCCCCCACCCACGCCCCATACCGAATCCACCAAGCACAGCGCGAGGCCTGTTAAAGTAATACTGTAAAAACATGAAACACCTAGAGCTGAGTGGGCCCAGAGACGTGACCACGTCTGCAGTGACACAGGTGTGTCACCGGTGGCACGCAAACGAGGCACTCTCAGACACTGGCGCGCACAGGCACACACCGAAGCCCACGTACAAACATAAGCAGGCAAACTCAGCACACAACTAAACGAAAATATATATACGCAGACAAGCATACAGAGAGACACGCAGGCATGCTCCTGAACACAGCCCTACGTGCAATACACACAGGGGTAGCAATGGGACACACCTACACAGGCAAAGCTGGCGCGCACAAGCACACAAAAACATACACACGTTTATGCATACATATGCAGAAGCAGAGAGATGTACATGTAGTCAAGCACAGACAGGCACACCCAAAAATGAGGGGTAGCAGTAACACAGAAACATTCATGTTAACATTGTGAAAGTGTTCTCACAGTTTGCGGGCCATGAATTGACGCATCTCCTGACATCCCGTTAGCATAACAAGTAACACCTTTTGACCACGGTCAGACTGGGCGAAACAGGACATTTTCATCTGCACGTTTCCAGATGAAGGCCTCTTCTGCGGCTTGAGTGAATGAAAGGGCACATTGTGCTAGTGGGCACATGCCTCGCTGGGAAATCACAGGTGCAGCGTAATTATTATTGAATCGGATACACCGACTACTTCTGCGGGCGTTAACGTGCAGTTAAAGACTAGGTCGACACGCTACGAGGTTGATACCTCTCCCACGCAGGTCACTGCTGTGTATTTTAAGTTCTATTTAAAAAAAGCCAACAGGCGCTTAATATCTACTAACAGCCACCATGATGTAATGGCGGGTATTAGATCGTCTTCTGTGGCTGCTGTTGGTCCCCCCTCAGCCGTGTGTGGCACAGACTTGAACCCCGGCGTTCCAACTGCTTCCGGGACACACGAGCCATTAGCGCCCTAGTTATTCCATAGCTGCCTTTGCAGGATCGTCCAGAAGAGGCCAGTGGGTGCTGCTCTGTTCTCGCAAAGCGAAAAAGCCCATGAATAAATGCATGAATGAATGAATGAAGAGTGGAACAGCCGTGGCCTTGTGTGTATTCATTGGTCGGGTGGTGGCACTGCGGCCAGGTTTCCTGCTTCACTGCAGTAGATGGAGCACCCTGGGGCGGAGGGGGCACACGCATCCCACAGCTTGTAGGAAAGGGGCTGCGCCGTCTGCACGCTCACCTCCTGCATACGGGGCACTAACATCAGCGGCGTGCACCACCCCAGCCGCCCCTGCACACACTACACCCCTGCCACAAGTCCTGCGAACTAGGTAAGGGGCTGCGCCATCTGCACACTCACCTTCTGCACACAGGGCACTAACACCAGAGGCATGCAGGCCCCTGCACACACACACACTAAACCCTGCCACAAGTCCTGCAAGCTAGGTAAGGGGCTGCGACGTCTGCACACTCACCTCCTGGACACTAACACCAGCGGCGTGCACCACCTCAGCCGCTCCTGCACACACTACACCCTGCCACAAGTCCTGCGAGCTAGGTAAGGGGCTGCGCCGTCTGCACACTCACCTCCTGCACACTAACACCAGCGGCGTGCACCACCTCAGCCGCCCCTACACACACTACACCCAGTCCTGCGAGCTAGGTAAGGGGCTGCAACGTCTGCACACTCACCTCCTGGACACTAACACCAGCGGCGTGCACCACCTCAGCCGCTCCTGCACACACTACACCCTGCCACAAGTCCTGCGAGCTAGGTAAGGGGCTGCACCGTCTGCACACTCACCTCCTGCACACTAACATCAGCGGCGTGCACCACCCCAGCCGCCCCTGCACACACTACACCCCTGCCACAAGTCCTGCGAACTAGGTAAGGGGCTGCGCCATCTGCACACTCACCTCCTGCACATGGGGCACTAACACCAGAGACATGCACGCCCCTACACACACACACACCCACACACACACACACACACACTACACCCTGCCACAAGTCCTGCGAGTTAGGTAAGGGGCTGCGCCGTCTGCAAAGTCACCTCCTGCACACGGGGCACTAACACCAGAGACATGCACGCCCCTGCACACACACACACACTACACCCTGTCACAAGTCCTGCGAGCTAGGTAAGGGGCTGCGCCGTCTGCACACTCGCCACTTGTACATGGGGCACTAACACCAGCAGCATGCACCACCTCAGCCGCCCTCTGCACCCTGCCACAAGTCGAGTGAGCTAGGGGAGGGGCTGCGCGCGGCGTGTGCACATGTTGCATGCCCTGGTGCACACTAACCTCCTGCACGAGGGACACCAAATCCAGCAGCATGCATCACCCCAATCAGTCCCTGCACACTTTAAGTATTGCACACTTTAAGTTTTGCTCACACGGTATGTATTTGTGCATAATAAAATTCTAACGAGAGGCGCCTGCAAATGGTTCTGCGAAGTAGGTGAGGCTTGCATACTGTGTGTGTGTGTGCGCTTGTGTGTACACCCGGTATGTCATGCAGGATTCCAGGCTCATTACACACTAAACACTAGTCACCCCAACAATACCACCGCTGTCTATGCTGGGCAGTTAAAACCATGCACGTTCGCACACGCAGGTTGTAATACTTCCCACAAACCGTCATCCTGACTTTGTATACCACCCTGCACTTGTGCATACAGAGCGGTAGCCTGCACACAAACACTACACTAACCCATTGCACAGGTCCAACATGTAAAGATTAGTGCACACGTCCACCACGTGTGCACAGGACAATCAGCGTCCCCTCTTGCTCACTCCAGCTGTTCCAGATTCTAAAAACTTAACAGTGTTGCCAATCACTCGGTACCACTTCAGCTAGAACGAAGTACACGACCATATTGCCTTTTAACACCCTTACCCACCGAGCTGGCCTTCCCCACACTAACCCCTCTGCCCACTGACAGAGGCCCCTGCAACACAACAAATCCCCACACAGTCAGCCCTCATACATATATCGAGACCCCTGCTGCCCTTGACTTTACCTCAGGGCTGGCACACGTCATGTACAATCACTTACCTACCCAGGCTGTCCTCCTCTGCATGTGCAACACCGCAGAGCCTGCAGCGATCCATGGGGCAGGCCCTCCACAGTCATTAATGAGGTGAACATACATGTCTTAGTTATCACAAGCCATTGTGTACCCTGCTGCATGCCCGTGTGGGCATCAATCTTGCACGGCGTACTACAGCCTCATGTGCACCGTGTGTCTCCACATGACCTGCCTTTGCTGTGGTGCACTTATGAACGTTGCATGGCACAGCCGTCGTAGGAGATGGTGCTGCTCCATCCCTGTGCTCATTCATGCTACACCACGGATTGCCCTCCTCCTATAGCAAAGAGTGCCCTGTTCAAAACACTATAGGAGGAGCACACTTGTTGACCTGTGCCATGTCAGTGTTGGTCATTAAATGCACCCCACAACAGGGCGTGCACACGCCCAAGTCCCGGTGAGGTCACTTCTCTCACGCACTCTGGCGACGAGTCTGGCATAGTGTTGACATTTCTTTCACAGGCCTGGCCTCCGCCGAACGCCTAATATATTGTGAGGCCCACCGCCTGCTCTGGGACTGCCTGCTTTACCAGGGCTTTCCCTGCAGTCCGTGCTGGGCAAGGGGACTGTGTTATGGGGCTGGCATTCTGTGTAACACAAGAGAAACCAAGTACTTCCGGGGCTTCTGTGCCCCACACGGACATGGTACTAATGTAAATAAATGCACTCCGAAAATCCCCCCTCATTCCTTACTGGAAGGGGCATCCCGTGTAGTCCTTGTGGCACAGAGGACTGTCGAACTGCATGTGGTTTCCTTTCGTTGCAGGTAGCACAAGGGACCTTCTTCCTGCCCAGGCATTGCATACATTCCAGTTGATGCGGGGGACCAAATTACTACCCACGTCCCCCATGCATTCCGAGTAACTACCGTCTGGGGATTCCACGCATGCCATGTAAGATAAGGGGCCCACCTACAGGTAAAGACATATACAGGGGCACCATATAGAGTCTGGGGTCTTCTCAAGCATTCGATGTACTTACTACAAGGAACCTACGTACTTTGCAAAGACTTCGCTAACATTCCAGTGAGCTTCTGCTATCTGGGGTTTCCCTCAAAGGGCCTAATACTGTCCTGTGCTTCCTTGCATACAGGCGGTACAAAAGGGGGTGGTGATGGACGGAGCATCTGAACCAATCAAACACTCACACCCAGTCAACAGATCTGGGTTTAATCCATCACCGTTCTTTAGCCCACTCTGCCACCCCAGGTCAGACATGGCCATATGCAAATCAGTCTGACCCTGTGCCTCATGGGAACAGTCCAGCCCGAACTGCCAAGCCATGCCTTCCCTGGACCGGAAACAAGATTCCGAGGAACGGTTTCTGGCATTCCAGCCGTCTTCTGCCCGGCTTGCTTGAATCCAGTGGCAAAGTGAGCAAGGGACTCACGTCTGAGCATACCCTGCCAACTTATGGCGAACAAAGTGGTACAAAAGGGGGTGGTGATGGACGGAGCATCTGAACCAATCAAACACTCACACCCAGTCAATAGATCTGGGTTTAATCCATCACCGTTCTTTAGCCCACTCTGCTGTCCCAGTTCAGACGTGGCCATATGCAAATCAGTCTGACCCTGTGCCTCATGGGAACAGTCCAGCCCGAACTGCCAAGCCATGCCTTCCCTGGACCGGAAACAAGCTTCTGAGGACCGGTTTCTGGCATTTCAGCCGTCTTCAGCCCGGCTTGCTTGAATCCAGTGGCAAAGTGAGCAAGGGACTCACTTCTGAGCATACCCTGCCAACTTATGGCGAACAAAGTGGTACAAAAGGGGGTGGTGATGGACGGAGCATCTGAACCAATCAAACACTCACACCTAGTCAACAGATCTGGGTTTAATCCTTGCATACAGGCACCACAAGAAATATCGTTCAAAGTGGGCACCCTACCTCCCTGAAACTAAAGCCCCTATACCCAGCCAAAGGCGTATATGGCTCCTGGGCTCTTCGCCTACACTTCCTTTAACACCTGGAGCCGACTCGTAATACTGCACAGTGCTGCACAACATTCTAGGTGATACAAGGGGCAGCTACCACCAGGGGCTTCTTACATTTCAGGTTTAGCAACGGGCCATCTACCACCTGAGACTTCCATGCATTCCAGGTAACACAGGGGTGTAACTGCCACCTGAGACGTCCATGCATTCCAGGTAACACAGGGGTGCAACTGGCACCCTCGCACCACTGTAACATGTAACTGCCACGAGGCACCAGGGTGCTAAGTGGCGCATTATGCTCCCTACCTAAAGCATGACCCCATGCTCCAGGGGCGCCATGCTTTCTCACAGGTTGACCTGGGCACAGAAAACACTGCTCCCTTCACCTAGCACACATAGATCCAGCATGCATCTATGTGTACTGGGGCTGTACACAGGTGCTGCTGCAGTATTCTGGAATCTCACATCTATTGCACTGGCATGCATAAGCACATCTATTGCACTAGCATGCATAAGCACATCTATTGCACATCTTCTATACTAGTCTGTATATTCACACCCCCTGTACTCGTCTTTATGGTAACATCTCTAGCACTGGTCCGTATAGTCACATGTTCTCAACTGGTCTGTATAGTCACACCTCTTGCACTAGTCTGTGCCTCTCACATGTTTACTTACCAACATTGAGTCGGCTTGCTTGGTAGAAGGCCTCCTGCAAAGCGGAAGTGACGTTGGGTGTACCCACCATTTAAACGCACATACATTACCTTTGCATTCCGCTTTAATGGTGCTTTTAGTTCAACACATATTTCTAGCAGTCGGTTCACCCATACCTGTACTGCATCACTTTCATAAACACCCGCACCCCCAGGAATGACATGCTGGTAACCCAGGTTACAATCCGACTTGCAAACAAAGACAGTCAAACTTCACGTGACACTCGGCAGCTTCACTGCATGTGTGATCGCCTTGCTTGTCGCACCTTACTCACGTAATATATCATTGCATGCCATGCGGGCGCTCACCTCCGTAAACTGCCCGCTCCTGTTTATGTTTGCATGTGTGCACGCGCTTGTGATCTATTTCAGTGGTCCAATGTCAAAACACAGCTCCTTTCATTCTTTGGCAGCCTCGGGCTGACCCCACTTAGTTTGCAGACAGTGCAGAGATGTCACCATCGGCAACATCTGGGAGGATCGTCCAGAAGAGGCCAGTGAGGTCTGCTCTGTTCGCGCAAAGCGAATAAGCACGTAAATAAATGCACAAATGAATGAATGAAGAGAGGGACCACCGCGGCCTTGTGTGTATTCATTGGTCGGGGAGGTGGCAATGCGGCCAGGTTTCCTGCTTCACTGCAGTAGATGGAGCACCCGGGAGCGGAGGGGGCACACGCATCCCACAGCTGGTAGGAAACGAGGGGAGTCTAGGGGAAGCTGTAATCAGATCGCAGTTCATGATAAGACGTGCCCTGTCTCAATTAGGAATCCCTCACACTGCTCACGGACTCCCAGACCAACTTAGGGGCTCGTATGTCACCTCCCAGGGCGTCCGCAAACGACCCCTGTCCAGGCTGCACGGGGAAGGACTGGGAAACTAGTGGGAAAACTGTGACCTGCCTGTGGAGGCTCCCAGCCTTTGAACAATAGCTTTGTGGTAATAGCTTTCTTATCTTCTTTATGGGGCTAAACAGATGGCCCCATAAAAAAGATAAGAAAGCTTTTACCACAAACGTAAGTCAAGGAGCCCAGTCTGAAAAGGACGGGGCTTAGAGAGAAAGAATAACATCACTAGGATCTCATTTCCAATGGTTGGCCACTGTTTAAGACACCAGCCAATGGAAAAGAGGAGCGGGCTTAACCTCGGTAGTGAAACTCACTCTACCTCATTAAGTCTCGCCAGCTCGACTGCACATGTGCGCAGTCTTTCGCAGGCCGAGACCTAAAAAGGGTGAGAAGATGTATACGTATCCTGACGACATAATATCAGGAGTTTTATCAGGATCTATACAATGATAAAGGACAGGATCTAGCTGAAATTGCCCAAAGGGGGTATTTGTATGGGGAGGGAAGGAAGTTAGATCTGGCTGGTAGAAGGGAATTAGAAGCTGATATCTCACTTGAAGAGGTGCAAAAAGCTAGCTTTACATCAGCTCCCTTCGGGGAAAGCGGTGGGCCCAGATAAGATCCCATTGGAGCTTTATAACATTTTCCAAATAGAATTAGCCCCTCTGCTATTAAATCTGTTTCTAGGGGTGCAAAATTGTGGACTTCCGCCCGAATCCTGGAGAGGTACATCGCCATCTTCCCTCAGAAGGATAAGCCTCCGGCTAGCCCTACTTCCTATCGCCTTATTTCTCTGATAAACATGGATTCTAAAATCTTGGCGATTCAACTAGGGAGGGTCATAGCCTATTTGGTTACACTATGGTAACACAGTTTTATACCTGGAAGGGGTACAACTGACCATATAAGGCGAGCTATAACATTATTTGACATCACCAGAGAAACTAGCAGCCAGATGGCTATGATCCTCCTTGACGCTGAAAAAACATTTGATCGGGTGCATGGAAATATCTATGGGGGACTTTGGTAGCCAAAGGATTCAGTCCCAGGATGTTCACGGCTATTAAGGCAATGTATGTAGACCTGTTTGCTAGACTCCAGCTAATGGGCAAAGAATCAGGTATTATAACAGTAGCTAGAGGAACAAGGCAGGGGTGCCCTTGCTCCCCTATTCTATTTGCCCTCTACATTGATCCCATCATTGAGCAGATATTACATAATCAGGAAATCACCCCGAGTTTTGCGAACAACTATGAGACAAAAGTACTAGCATACGCAGAAGATATTTCCATGACAACATCTAACCCCAAGATTGCAATAAAGGAACTGGGAAAAGAGTATGGCTGTAGTTCAGGATACCCACTGAACAAAGCAAAAACCCTGCTAATATGCACAGATAACATCCTCCTTCAGGATACTCAGCCGGAGGCCATAGCCACATATCTGGGGGTTAAAATTAATTCAAAGGTAGAGACAATTACTCAGATTAATTTTAACCCTTTGACCAGAAAGATGTTATCTGATCTGAGGCGTATGAATGCACTACACTTGTCTATTGTCAGCAGGATTAATATCCTTGAAGATGGTAATGTTACCTAAGGTATTATATTTGTTTAGGTCCCTGCCCATAGAGATTAAAGGATTTAAATTGAAGACCTTGGATTCCATTTTCATTAATTTTATTTGGCAGTACAGCAAGGTTAGAAGATCCCTGAAACTTCTTACTCTCCCTCAGGGGCGTGCTGGGTGGGCCGCTCCTAACCTTATGTTTTATTGCTCGGCTGCACTATTACAAAAGATGAGCATATTTCTCTTTGAAAGGAACCCCAGCGAGTGTATTGAAGCTCTTGGGGGTCCCCTAACTATTTGCGATCTCGCAGTTGGGGAAGCGGCAGGGGCTACTGTCAATTGGAGCCTAGTTATTATAAGAAGATGCAATCTTAAACTATAATAATGAATGGAAAATCCTGGGGAGAATCTGAGAGTTCATGAAGTTTTAAAGAATAGTAGGTATACACCACTTTGGCCTTCAACGCTTTTCCCCATGATTTTCTATGACGTGATGGGGAAACAATGGGAACTACATGGCCTCACAAAGATTGTGGATATTTTCTTATCAGACCAATTGCGCTCCTTTGCCGAATTACAGAGGGATCACGGAATACCAGACAGTTCTATTTAAGTATGTTCAAGTAAAAGGTTTCTTTAATAAACGTAGACAGTGGGTGCCCCTGAACAAGATCCCATTGCTCGAGGCAATTGATAATATGGATTGTAAGATAAAACATCTATATAGTATTCTGCTGGATCACGTGCCGTACGATATGGAGAAGACAGAGTCAATCTGGGCTAATACACTCAATAATACAGATGTTGATTTAGATCTGTCATTAGAACTGACCACAAAAACCATCCTCTCAGCAAATTTGAAGGCGCAGCATTTTAAAACAGTTTTTAACTTATACTTCACCCTGGCCAAATTATTTAGCTGATTGCCCGGGCCGAGGTGATTAATATCTTTTATGGCTGCAATAAGTTGTTACCTTTAAAGAAATGACTAGGAGAATTTCTGGACGAAGGTACTCGGCAGAAGGGTGTGTCTCACCCCTTCCCTGAAGCTATTGGGACATGATAACAACAGGCCGGTTCCTGTACCCAGTCCTAGGTTAGGGGCTCCAGTTCAAGGCGACAAACGGTCCCTTGACTCTCCTTATCTGGGGCAGGATCCATGTAGCCATCGATACATAAAGATAATACTTTACGAATGGGATCTGTAAGTATACTGACCCACTACACACACAACGCACTTTAGGGTGTGCGTTGATATATAGATACACTGCTGGGGTAGTAACTTCCTTTTTGACCCTGCACTTTTTTGGTCCTGAAGAAAGCCTCGCGACTGACGACGAAGGCTGAAACTAGTCGACCTACACTTTTCTGGATACAGAGGGCCATTACATCCTCAGATATATCCAAAAAAAAATCCTTTTTACCTATGCCATGGGACCCTTCCATTAAAACTTTTAAAAGGGTATTTCCCATAGGCTTTATAACTCATAAAACTCACCTCACATAGCACTGTTCACTTATACACAAAAAAAACGCTCCGCTGTAGACAGGCGTTGCAGCACAGCTGGATCGCACTCGGTGATCCAACTGGGCCCCGATGATGAAGCATGCCATCTACTAGACAGATGGGTGAGGAGTTTACAAACATACTGGTGATTACCAAGTAAAATCTGCTGGAAAAGTACCTGCTCTAGGTCTTGTCCTCGTTGTTCTGTTATATATACCTGGGGAGACGGACAAGTACAACGGTCTATTCCTCACTCTCTCATTGTTACTACATGATAACAACAGCCTGCTAGACTCAAGGCAGACTAGCTTCGTTTTTATATCAGTTACAGTTACTAGACTGATTATTGCATCAAGATGGAACGTTCCTGATCCACCAATATTCCAAGCGAGGCTGGCCCGATTAATTGCTATCTACAATTTAGAACAAATCTTATATGATTGTAAGGGGAGACAAGACACGAGGTTGGGAAAAAAAAGATTTAGTTCCCTATGTCGAACTGGTTAAATAGGGAACACAATTAGGGAGTTTGGTTGCATTTTTTAGCATTATAGATATTTCCACCTATCCTTAGAAAGAATTGCTATCTGTAATTAATTGTTGTAGTAATCTATGTATTCATATCAATGGCACAAGCTTTTTTTCTTATTGCATGAATTCCTAATCTTACAGTATGAATTTGGTATTACCTGTACATTGTATTTATTCGAAATGCTCCTCTCTGGTGAAATAAATAAATAAAAACAAATATAGAAAAAGTTTTCACATTGTCAATGTTGCTTCTTTATTTGGATATATTTTATTAATTGTAATTTATTATTTTAATATTATTTAATTTTGTAATAGTCGCAGACCCCCACAGGTTAAAAACCATTGGCTTAGACTAAACTAGGCCTCAGTTAGGACTCAACTCCATCTTTGTTAAAATGGCTGCCATATTATGAAGTTTATTGTGTGTTGATAGTTCTCGTTTGACACCACACGCAGCAAAATGGGCACTATTGTTATGGCATACTGTTATTCCTATTAACACACTATATAGAATTGTGCACAATTTTTTCTGTTGGTTATGTAGCAGACACCTCAGATGCCATTAGGCAACAAGGCGCAAATTATTATTCATATAGTGTGTCAGTGCCAAGATGGTATGGTTATGGAACATTTTAGAAATATGAAAAGTGATTTGCTGTAATAAAGCTCACACCATGCTGACTTAGCAGTTTCTACGATTTCCCATGCTGGAAAATACTATATAAACCCTTGAATTTGGGGCAAGTGTACTGGAGACCTGACTATCAATGCACTGGGGCTATCTCTTGTGAGAGGTGAGAGCAGCAGAGCAGCAGCAAAGCAGCGTAGAGCAGCGCAGACCGTGCAGAGCGAGCCGAGAACGCCGACAAAACCGACAAACCCTGTGGATGTAGGTGAAAACAGGCAACGGCCTCGGCGGCGGCATACTCCTCTGCACCAGCAACAGAGGACAACAGGCAATTGGCGATACGGTCACACGTGAGAAGCACGCAAGAAGCACGGTCTCGGCTTGGCCTCAGCCTCGGCCTTGGGGGCCGGTCCCGCGTAGTGCGTAGCGTGTAGAGCAGAGTAGCACCTGGTGGAGCGCCGGAGGTGGGTGTGTGGTGGAGCGGGGGAGCGGAGGATGAGCGGCACTCCATGTGAGCATTCCATGAGAGCAGAGAGCCGCTGGTGTGTGCAGGCAGCTGAGGTGAGCTACTCCACCAGCCTACCGCACCACCCCGCACTATCCCGCATTATCCTCCCTCCCTCCCCCCAGTCGCTCTACCTATTCATTACCCGCTCATCACCTGCGCACTAAGCACTTAACAAACTAAGAAATCTGAGATCAGAAAATCAGAAGCGCTGAAAAGCAGGCACTTGAGGGCAGTTCAAAAGCAAGCCGAAATTTCACCCGACCAGACGCCACCACTTGACCGACCCCTCGTCTGGGGGAAGGAGGGAAAAGTGCGGTGAGCACGGGGGGAGCAGGAATGAGCTCAAAGGAGAGCAGTAATTGACGACCAACGAGCCGCGTGCCTTTTGGGCGAAAAAAAGAACAACTCCTCCTCTGTTCGGCAGCAAGCAGCCACAAGGAACAAGGAATACAAACAACTGGACAAAAAAAAAAAAATATATATATATATATATATATATATATATATATATATAGCCCAAAATCAATCAAGCTCACTAGCGCGCCATTAGTGCCGGTCAGTGTTTGTGCTTGTTAGAGCGCCACCAAACTAACGCACTATACTTTGTAATAACTCCTATTGCCATTATCAAGGCTGCCAGTACTGCCAGGAAGGGTCAAATATTGTTGTATAGTTGAGTAGCGGCAGCAGTAGCCGTTTTGGAGGCAGCCAGGTGAGAAAGTCGGGCGCTTCCAACCCAAGTTTCCACTTTAACCCTTTTACCTGTGTACCCAGCGCATCCTTAACCATGAGGACTAGAAATTCAAATTTGGCTCAACACCAGGAGAAGCCCCGCCCTCACAAATAAGCAAGGAGACAAAAGGCAAAGCTATTTTATCCACCTGGAGGAGGGTGCTCTAACCTAGGGCCAGGGCCCAAGGATGGCGAACAAACAGGAGCAACCGGAGCCATGCCGGTATCACCGGCATCACCGGCACCGGCATCAGCCTTTCCACTAGGAAAGACTTCTAGCCCAGACAATGCCACGGCCCACAAGCTTAACCCCAGTGCTACAAAAACAACAACTGAGACAGGCGGGAATAGAGACATAAGAGAATTCATATGCCCCAAAGCACCCACACCAATTAAATCCAGTGGGGCCTTGAATCTTCTATCCACTCCACCCTCGGGAAAACTCCACGGATCCATTGATACGTTATCAGAGGTCGGGAAAACTCCAAGCCCTACAGCTCCTTGGCGGCCAGTTATTCCTCTCTCACCTAAAATAATTACGCTTCAAGGGGGAAGACCATTCGAACTTCTGACATCAAACATGGATCAAACAAGACTTACTCACACAAGTTCATTTATTCTGACTCCTCAACAGCCAGAGGACCCTAATTTGAGTCTTACAAAATATGGAACGATCACAGCCTATGAACCTAACAGGATCCATGAAGCTAATGGAGCCAATACACCTATACTCTCCGACATTTCACAAATCCAGCCCACGAATCTGCCAAAATGCTGCGACCCGGAACAAGACAAAGAGGCGCCGTTTCTAAGCTCCGGGAGCGGAGGAGCGGATAAGGACGAGAAGCCTCCATTGATCGCAAACCACTTAACATAAGATTAATGAGGTCCTTATCTCAATGGCAAACTCGGCAATAATGCATGCAGATAAACTTGACGCTCAAATCAATATCTTGCAAGCAGTCGCGGGGCTGATTTCTTGGCTAGATTCCAAACTGGATCACTTGAATTCATTAATACATAGAGCCCAGGACAGCACAACCTTAATAGCTAACTCAGAGACATGCGGTTGCAGCCCTATATTGCTCAGCTTAAAAAAATTACCAAATATAATGAATACACTAATCGATGATCTCAAGAATGAAGTTAGTAGGCATTAGGACAACTTACCTGCACAGCAAAACACCAACGTGCCTCTTAATATAAAAGACATACAAAACTCACAAATCAGCAATACAGATTGCCTCCAAGAAGAGAAGATCTTGGGCACGGAGCCCCCGGTGAAGGTCAACGTGACTGCAACAAAAACCCGCCTTAGCCGCGATAACAATCGAGAACTTTACCACACCCTCAAACCGGTTACCCCAGAAATTCTTCATCTATCTAGAAAAAATAAGAAAAAGCTAAGAAAACTTAACAAGCAGAGAAAAAATAAATCTTATACCAACAGCTCAATCCGGCAATGGTTGCTGCCTGAAAACCAGACAACCACAGTTCATACCGACATTCAAAATGCGACCTGTCCCTTAGCCACTACCAAAACTACAGGAAAAACCCCAGCAGTTCCAGAAGCCTTACACACAACTAACTTTGACACCAGCCTGAGCACAGCGGACCATCTGGCAGCACGCCAGCTAGCCTCGGCATTGAACGAACAAAAACAAGCCCAGGATCTACAAGGACAACAAATTGGGGAAGTAACTCAGGTACCACCAAGAGACCGTGAAGCCTGTCTTAAAATCTATCAGCCTTGCGAAAAATTGAAGACAATAATGAGTGGAATGACCCAAGCGCCTCAAGACATCCAAAAAACAATTACTCCTCTCACAATGTCGGAACAAGCTCCAAGGGCACCCCAAGGCATCCTCAAGCCTAACTCTGAGCCCACCAGGAATTGGGCCTTGAACCCCAGGCCACCTAGTCCATCCTCTCAGACGAGATCACAGCAGACAACAGCCGTACCAAATCAGGGCCAAGTCCGCTTGGCCAGCCGGGCACAAGCACCTACCATCTCCACGCAGGCCAAAGACACCAAGGATGCACATTCACCTCACAATTTAACCCTCACAACTCTCAAGGACCGGAAAATATTGTTGTATCCTGAATACGCCTCACAGGGTAAGTGGGACATTCTTAATCGCAGCAATCTTTTAAGACTTTGCGCAAATATTCCTGGTCTGGAAGGGATAAAAACTACGGACATAGAGTGTTTCCTTCCTTACTCCAGATCCTAATGAGACCACAGAGCTAACCTTTACCAGCTTACCCATGGCAGAGGTCCTGAAGAGAAACTGTACGCTATTGGAAAGCTGGGGCATAAAAATAAAGATTCAGCCTGCACCAAAATATCCATTGATTTTAAAAATCTGCTACCCAAAGAACCGCACGGACACCCAAGAACGGACCACTGGGAGGAACTTAGGCATGAATGCTCCGCTTGACCACGTACCACATGTATGGTCCATCCTCCAGGGGACTAAAGGCGGCATGAGCATAGGTCTAACTAATGAAACCCCCATTAAAATAACAACAAACCTGGGTCAGACCGACTACCAGCAGATTGAACATCATGACCTGGAACGTCGCAGGAATGACAAAGTTGGTTCAAAACCACGCTGCAGTGACATTTCTGGAAGAGGCGGACATAATCTGCATACAATAAACTTGGGTGACAAAACCCATATCAATAAGAGGGTATGCAGAATACGGTAAACCAGCCACAAAGACTAATATATTTGGAAGACCTTCAGGTGGGATATCTATTTACATCAAGCACTCGCTGAACCTTGATTTCATGGAAATAAAAACCTTATCAAAAATGTTCTTGGCGGGTATTTTGAAAGGCCTTCAGTCGATCAACGGGCCACTTTCAATACTGGTAATCAACATTCATTACAATCCGAATGGGTCTATAGCTAAGGACAACTTGCCCATGCTAACAAGCCAGCAAGAAGCCCTGCTACTACAATACCCTCTATTGGACTGTATCATCCTTGGCGACCTCAATACACACAACATAGGGGTCATGGCGACACAAATCCACCACCCTGGGCCCAGCAACGCATTGAACGTTTTAATAAAATCTTATAACCTGGCAACAGCTCATTCTGTTCTCTTAAAGAACAAACCTGGGGTTTTTGTTGCCCCCACATATAACAACCAAACAACGATTGACTACATCATATTAAGTGATAAATTACAACCTTTGATGTCAAACTACATAGTGCACCAGCGAAATTAAAGCGATCATGCCACCTTAACTCTCACACTGAACTTGACAGTAGAAACTCATCACAGGATACAATGCATTGGGGCCCCAAACTGTGATGAATTGCAAAAGCTACCTTGAAGAATCAAATGGGGACCGGTATCAATCACCAAGTTCAACGAATGGACAAACACTTGGGCAGGCTGGCCACCTAGCACCCACAAGAAGGGCGCAATAGAAGAATGGGACAGAACTGCCGGGAACTTAGCATCCCTACTTCGAGGAGATACGGCAAGCACAAATCGATGGCATCCTGTTAGAAATGGGATCCCTGGCTGGCCAGGGCTTGCGCCAAAGTCAGTCAGAGACCACCACTCCTAAGTCAGGGCAAGGGAGTTACACGCCAAGATAACCCCTGCTCACCCTCTAGGTAACGTGGCGCGAGCAGCAAGGCTAAACTTGGAGGCGATGAGAGTTATGTGTTTGCGCACGCACCCCAGCAACAACACCCAAGGCCCACCACAAAGGAAACTCCACACAAGGTTATATATAAAAATAGCCTTTGTATTACACCAAAACACATCAGATAAAAACACACATTTTACAATGTGCCAACAGGCACGGGCAGAATTTACAGGGGATATGTACAAGACAGGGCCACCTGGACCACTGTGAGGAATCAGCACTTTTAGAACTTAGCACTATGTAGAATTAGCACTTGCACATAGAATAATATTCACTTTAGCATCAAATTAGAACATAAAGTACACAACCAGTAATCACTGGTAACCAGGACCTCACTAGCACCACCTGTACTAGGAGAACAACCACCTAAGTATCACAATACCTGTAGGGGCATAGGCACATTACACATGATGCATCACATACATTCAGAGGTGTAAGGAACAAGGCACATGATGCATAAAAACATTCAGAGGTGTAAGAGAAAACACATGACGCCTAAACACATTCAGAGGTGCAGACACAAGCAATTGCGCAAAACTCACATGAGCCACAACCTGTGGCAGTCCCTAGGCCCTCTGGCCTTGTTGGGGCTAGGACGCCCTGTGTCCCAGAGTCAGGGCCTAAACGTGGCAGTTGCCCACAAAGTGCTGGGCAACTGGTGCAAACAATGGTGTGAGACAAGGCTGTGCCAACGTGGGAGCCTCGCAGGCTCAAGAACAATGGTGGGGCGAACACGATGTGGGAGCCTCACAGGATCTGCAGAAACAAAATGTCCCCCTGAGCCCCTCGTGGGCTCTCAGTAGATCAAAATGCCCCCTTGAGCCTTTCAGGCTCAAACATAAAATGCGGCTGTCTCTGGAGCCTCTCCGGGCTCTTAGCACCAAATGCGGGGCAATCGGCGGAGTCCCCCTCCTGGGGACTCAAAATGACAATGGCCCCCGGAGCCCTCTGTGGCTCTGACAACAAAAATGCCCCGGTCGTTGGAGCCCCGGGGCTCTGTACACTGGAGGGGGGGCGGGCACCGGCAATGTGCCCCGACGTCCCCCCTCTCTCCCAACTGCCCTGGACTTGGAGCTCCCGCCCAGCCGGCTTCACTTACCGGCACTTCTGCAGGCGGGGGCTCCTTCCGGCAGTTGCTGCAGACTTCCTTTGTTGCTCCGGTGCGGAGCGGGCCACGCACTGGGACCGGAGGAGGCGGGGTGGGCTCTCGTCCTCCTCCTTGATGGCGACACATCCTCGGCAATCGGCGGGGCTCTCCCAGGGCACGGGAGTCCCGCGAGACAAAAGCACTTCCGGGTCGTCCTGTTGTCCCTCTTCCTCCCTCACTGGAGCCCGGGGTCGGCTCCGGCTTCTCCTGGGCAGTAGGTGCGGCCGGCGCCCCGGCCGCAATTAGGCCGCCATTTCCCCGACGTCCTCGAGGATGCTCCTTCCGTTGCCGGGCAACCCTCCGGCCAGGCTTAGCCCTCTGTAGGCTGACGAAGCAGCCAATGGCAGCGCGGCCCTGCAGACGAGCCCCCAGGCTCCGGGTCGCGCTGCTGAGGCAGAGGGGAACTTCTTTTTTCCGCAATCCGGGGCTGCGGCGGTGAGCTCGGTTCTTTCGAAATGGCGGGTGGGCACCGGCCAAGTCAAATAAAGCGCTCCCAGCGCTAGGGCCCAGCCAAGGCGCTTCCAGGCGCTACAGGGAAAGTCCAACGCGCTCCCAGCAGGGCAGAGTTCCAGCAAAGTCCTTAGGTAGGCAGGGGGGCAAACCTGGGCCCAGAGCCAGCTCACTGGGTCTCCAGGCAGGGAGACAATCCAAGTGGCGGTCCTCTGGCCCAGCAGCAGCAGCAGCCCCCTCAGGCAGGATCCTGGAAGAGAACAACTTCTGTGGGGACACAGTCCCATTTATATACACCACATTCCTTTGTCTAAGGGTGCAGGGTGGGGGAGAAACCAGTCGCAGCTGGTTTTGGAGCACTCTTGATTGCTCAACCACCCATTTCATTCACTGGCAGGGCTAGGGTCATCAGTCGCACCACAGGGGGCGGAGCCAGCATTGTGTGGGGAAAACCCAGCCTCATTCAGGACACAGGTACACTCCTCCCCAGCCATCAGCATGCTAATCTCCCACTCACCACCGGGAAGACCCATCCAGCCTTCCTGGAGCCAGGCTCACCAGCCAGCTCCAGCCAATCACACGCCAGGCATATTTTACACTAATATGCCAACTCCTAGAAGTGGCATTTGTACACAAGACACACTCATGCCACATACATCATTGTGAAGCATTCACTCTCACGAGTTCGCACATATCAAATTCGAACCTGTACACCCCACGCATCAGGAACTACCAGGGACACAGACATTCCCCATTCATTCCTATGGGAGGGCAGGCCAACCTTACTCCACGCACTCAGAGTGCGCCCGCACTTTCCACTGAGACACAGTGAAAGTGCGCAGAAACCAAAAAATCACTACCTCCAATTCATACTCACAAGGCAAAAAGTTTAGGGGTGAACCTGCCAGAAGGGCCAAGTCCAACACATCCACCACCTACACTTGGATTTATTCCGGCAATCAAAGAAAGCGCCAGACATCTGAACGCAAAACGAAAACCATACCGGAAAAACGGCACAGCATCGAAAAAAAACTACTAAAAGAAGCAGCAAAAAGCCATTCAAAGAAAGTGTGGGCCGCGATACGCGAACATTCTGAGGGACAATGGCTGAAAATCTTTGACTTGCTGAGACCTTGTAAATCGCAAGAGTTTTGGAGCTATTTAAACAACTTAACTCAAGGAAAAAACCACAGAGAGAACTCCCTCGCCGCATATACCTGGGTCGCTCACGTTAAAGCTCTATACAAAGAGGATCAAAGTAAATCTTACTTAAATAAAGCCGTCGCAGCAAGGGAAGAGTTAGATCTCACTGCACATACAATGGCCGCTCCTGGAAAATTCTCAGTATCTAAAATCCTAAAAAAAAAAAATCAGACAAAATGGTGCACCGGGCCCCAGCGGCCTCCCGGGCTCCTTGTTCAAGGTGAACATAGAATTTTGGACAGAGAATCTGACCCATCTATACACTGAATGCTGGTTCCAGGGGGATGTCCCAGACTCCTGGAAAGGGTCGCTTCTGCACCCAATACACAAGAAAGGGCCGAAATCAGACCCGCCCAACTACCGCATGATTGCCCTCTTGGATATCGAGGGCAAGGCCTATGTGAGTACCATTCTGGCGGATCTAGCAAACTGGGCAAGCACAGAAGGACTTTTGCCCCTCTTCCAAACAGGATTTAGACCCCGGGCTTCAACCGTGGACAACATAACAGCACTTTCTTATCTAGCCCACCAAGCACGGTCACGCAAAAGTCTTCCCCTCTTCGCTAGCTTTATAGACTACTCTGCAGCGTTCAATGGGGTAGACCGCACAATTCTTTGGAAGAAGTTGGCACTCTGGAACATCAACCCAGCCTTGCTGAAAGCAATCCAGTCTCTGTACCAAAGAACGTGGGTCAGAATTAAACTTTCGAGCGACTCCGCTTCAGAGAAAATTGAAACGGACCGTGGCTTAAAGCAAGGGTGCGTTCTAGCACCGCTGCTGTTCAATCTATACACAGCAGACATGGACCAAGCCTTGACTGGAGCGGCTTTAGCTACACCAAGGATAGGGGGCACCAAAATCCAGTTTATGCAATATGCAGATGACTTGGTACTTTTGGATCACACCAAAATATGCCTACAAAAGGCGCTGTCGGCCCTGGTAATTTACAATGATAAAAACAGGTTGGTGGCCAACCCATCCAAATCAAAAATTTTAATCTTCGGGACCTATCCGAAAAAAAAACTAGCCAAATGGAGCCTTGGTCACTTGATCCTGGGATGCACGCAGCAGTACAATCACTTGGGCGACTGGTTCCACGAATCGGGGCTACCTGGAGCTTATCTAAGGAAAATTCAATGCAAAGGGAAAACTATCATCTACGCTCTTTGCAAATTACAAGCCACCCTACACACCCCTACTACGATGGCCATCGAAAGAGTCTTAAGGGCAAAACTAATGCCAGCCCTTAATTACGCCCAGCAAGCGTTCCCTGGAAAATTAACCAAGAACCTTGAAAAAATCAATTGAAGCGCATATAAGAAATTATTCCACCTACCCGCATGCACCAGAAATACTCTTGTGCGACTAGAATTTTCTCTGAATCAACAAAAGCTGGAAGAGATGGCTGCCTTGAGCAAATATTTCTACCACACGATGGCGGCACATGAGAAAACATTCAAGGCAGTCCTAAAAAACATCTTCCTGGAACCTGGGAACCCTTGGTCAGCGACCCTTACCGCGGCCACGGATCTCCTTAACTTAGCCACAGAGAACTGGGACTCTGAGCCAATTAATTACTCTGCCATTAAAAATGCAATAAAAAAACAAGTCCGCATCTGCTCTTGTGCATCGGATTTGGAGTCACTGGCAAAAAGAGGCCTCCACGAGTCTCAAAGTCTGCCGCATACAGTGCATAATTCTAAATACCATCTCATGCAGGCAGTGGGCCCCCCAGCCTTACATAAGATTTTAGCATACAGATTACATCCCCTGCCCCTTAAAGAATTATACATCACTGAACGGACAGGTTCAGCGGCCAAGGAATGCAGGCTCTGTAAATATAAACGGGAGTCTCTGGCCCACCTCCTATTTTGCTGCCCGGCCCTGCGCACAGTTTGCAGCCTTTATCTTAGGCCCATCCTCCTACAACTGGGGACGCGCACTGTAAAGGAGGCAGTTCATCAATTATACACATTGAGGTTCTTGGACACCTTTGGTCTGGTGGATTGCTGGAGGTTAATGCATCCAACGCAATGTCAATACACCTTTCACTCCGGGGCTCATGGGAGTCTCTCCAGGCTTGATTACTTCCTCATGCCTGCTGTCCAGTCCTCCTACGTTGGGGAGGTTAGACACTTGGCCCGGGGCATTTCAGATCACTCTCCTGTGTGGCTTATTTTCGATACGGGGATGCACGCAGCGGGGCGGATCGTCCCTATCAATCCTTGGCATCTGTGCAACCCCAAGACCCGCAACAGCCTCATAAAGTCCCTCGACCACTACTTCCTGGAGAACGAGGGGTCTGTTTTGTCCTCAGTGTCCCTGTGGGAAGCCTTCAAAACTTATTCGTGGACAGGCCCTATCTATAATAGTTGAGACCAAGAAAGCTAGGAATGGGGAGGTCGTGAGTCTGGAGGCCGAAATACTGGAGTTGGAGGCTGATCTAGACTTAGGTGTCACCCAGGTTAGACTCCACGCCCTTAGCTTGAAACAGTTTGACTATAAATCCCTTGTTACGGATGCTGCCAAGACAATGTACAGGGAACAGCAAGGTAGACTGTATGATGTTGGGGATAAGGCGGGTAAATTGATTGCCTGGCTTGATAAGAAAGAGAGCGCGAATCGTGTGGTCCCTGTGATTCAGAATTCTGACGGTGTGAATGGACTGACCCTGGCGAGATTGTGGAGTGTTTTGCTGACTATTTTCGTGTGGTCTACTCCCCGGTGTCCGATAGAGATGAGGACGACTCTCGTTTATTGCTGAGGGACATCGGGCTGCCCTGCCTGTCTGAAGAGGATCGAGAGTGCATGGAGGCATCGTTGTCGGTCGACGAGATTGCGACCGCGATCCGTTCCCTCCGTTCTGGCAAAGCTATGGGCCCAAATGGCTGGCCTATTGAATTGTACAAATTGCGCCCGGATAGAGCCGCACCATATCTTCGTGATATGTTTATGGAATCGCGTGATCTTGGCTCCTTCCCTTGTGACCAGCGTCTGGCTACTATAGTTGTAATTCCTAAGGAGGGCAAGCCTCGTGATCGTTGTGCCTCATACAGGCCTATTTCCCTACTGAATGCTGAGCCGAAGATTCTCGCCAAGGTCCTTGCTAATCGCCTACTCACTGTCATTTGTGACCTGATCCATCCGGATCAATCTGGTTTCATTCCGCACCGGAACACTGCTCTCAATTTGCGGCGCTTACATGGCGTTCTCGCTCGGGCGGAGTTTCTGTCCGAGCCGGCCATCTTGGCTTCCTTGGACGCCACGATGGCCTTTGATACGATAGAATGGCCATATCTTTGGGCCACTCTGGCGAAGTTCGGTTTCGGTGCGGGATTTATCAGTTGGATGAGACTTTTGTATACGGATCCGCTGGCTCAGGTTGTTGTCAATGATCGGGTGTCCCAGTACTTTGCTCTCGGGAGGGGTACTAGGCAGGGGTGTCTGCTGTCCCCCCTGCTCTTTGCTCTTGCTCTAGAACCGCTTGCAGCCTGGCTCCGATGGGAACAGTCGATAAAGGGAATTCAGTGGGCCCCCGATTTTGAAGACCGGGTTTCATTGTACGCCGACGATATTCTCTTGTACCTCACCTCTCCTCGTAAATCCCTTAACGTCCTATTTGACGTCCTCACTTCTTTCGGTAAAAACTCTGGTTTGATCATTAATTGGTCCAAATCGAGTGTGTATGTCATCTCCGGCGGCCTTCCCCCCTTGTCGAATAGGTTTCCCATTCAAATTTCACAATCCGGTTTCAAGTACTTGGGGGTCTACGTATCGTTGGACCCGGCTGTCCGCTACGAGCATAATCTCCTTCCTCCTCTCCGACGATTGAAGTTGGACGTGGCTCGGTGGCGTAGATTGCCGTTGTCGCCACTTGGTCGAGCGGCACTCTTTAAAATGATGTCCCTGCCCCGATTTCTCTACGCACTTCAGAACTCTTTTGATATTATTCCGGTGGCCTACTTTCGGGAGGTGGAGGGTTTAGAGGGGAGGCTTGTTTGGGACGGTCACGCACGCATCGCTCTCGCAAAACTAACTCTCCCCTGGTATGACGGGGGCATCGCGCTCCCCGACATCAGGAGGTATTATTGGGTCTCTCAGTTGTCCGCAATCAACCATGCTACGTATGCACCCGGTCCAAATCCGGCTTTCGAGATGGATAAATATCAGTTGCCTGGTGGCAACTTCAACAGAGTGCTCTACTCTCGGACGGCGGGGAGGAACCTAACGGGACCCACTAAGATTGCAGTGCGTGTGTGGAAAGATGCCAATGTGGCCATGGGATGGAATGATCGATTGACACGAGCAACCCCTTTGTTTGCTTCGGAAAGATTGGGATGCCTCTGGACAACGAAAGGTTTTGAGAACTGGGATACGATTGGCATTAGCAGAGTGGGTGATCTCTGGGTGAAAGGTGCGGTCAAATCCTTTGCGGTGCTTCAGAGTGAGTATGAGTTGAGTGAGAGGGAGTTCTTTAGACATGCACAGGTTCGCCACGCTTTGCTGTCGGTCTTCACGGCCGGTACCACTGTCCCTGAATCTTCCCCACTCGAGGACCGTATACTTGATGGTCAACTGCCCGATAGTACGATTTCCTTGATTTATAAGAAATTAATCAACAATCGGGCGGATCTCCTTGTGCGTCTTAGGGAGGCCTGGACCGGAGACGGGTTGGAGTTGGATGACGAGGACTGGCAGTCCGCACTGTCCTCCCCGAAAGAGGTCGCCATTCCTGCCCGTCTCCGTCTCGTCCAGCTCAAAATTCTTCACCGTGTGTATGCAACGGGTCCTCGTTTGGTTGCTATGGGTTTTTCTTCGGATGGGTTGTGTAAGCGCGAATGTGGAATGAGCGCCACCTTCCTTCATATCCTTTGGGAGTGCCGTGAGGTTGCGGCGTATTGGCACCGTGTGCATGCGGTAATGAAGTGTGTCACTGGGGTTGCTCTGCTGCCTGAGGCTCGTAGATGTTTGTTGAATGTGTGGGAGCCGAATGATTACAACGTTGCCCAGGCCCGGTGGGCGGCATTTGGGAACATGATTGCAAAGAGGGATATTGCGCAGCTTTGGGGTTCCCAACGGCCTCCAACCGTGTTAGTATGGAAGGAGAATATGGACTGGTGCATGTTTAGAGAGAAGACGGTATATTTGGCTAGGGGCAAGCCTAGGGCGTGGAGTAAAATTTGGGGCCAGTGGAACACCTATCGAGGGAACATCTGCACGCCCCCCTTTGAAGACACTCCGGACATTTGTCCCCCTGACCCTGAGGTTCCTAGAATACTGAACTCCTTTTGCTGATTGTCCTGACTTCCCCACTGCCTCCCCCCCCTGGTCATCTCTATTGTCCTCCAGATTCTCTATCCAGTACGGCAGGTCCCCCCCATTGGAGCTCGACATCGTCTAGAACGTTTCTCGCCTTGAGTTTTGTTTCATTGTTTTTCTCTTTGTTGCTTTTCTAAAAAATTTCAAATATTTGTATCCTGCCTATCTCCTGAGTTGCCGAACATGTATCCTGTAATTCTGCTGGACCTCTGGGGATCAGTTGCTGCTTTGTGACGTCAAGTAATTGATTTGCATACACTAGCGGCCGGCCCCTGTGGTTGTAGGCCCATATTTGTAATGATGTTGTTTTGCACAATAAAGTTTTTCACAAAAAAAAAAAATATATACACATTGAACTCAGTAAAGCAGATGGCCACATTTGGTAAATTTATTCAACAGACTCGCACGAAGCTGATGGCCATCTCGGGCTAAACTACCAGAGACTTAGCCGAGGCATGTTGGGCCGTAAGACTATGGACATTACTCCTCTCAGCCCACAAGTATTAGATTTTAATTACACAGACTTTTCTTAAATAAGATGACCTCTCTGTTCTTTTAACTTTTGCAATTTTGTACCTTGGTTTTAATGTAATGGTTTTGAGTAGCCAAAAAATAAAAATTCATTCATTCATACTGGAGACGCCATCCGATATTTTAATTGACTTGCGGTACATTTGACACTTGTCCTACTCTACGGATTTTTGCTTATTACTGTAGTATTCAAATAACTGAGAACCTTCATGGCAAATGTTTCCTATTGTATTTCAATTGATTTAATCAGAATTACTGCTGCATTTTTTCTAATTTCTGTATTGCACTATAAATACTATTAAACCTTCTTTGCTTTCCCAAACGTTTTGCTCTCAAACCTTTTGAGTCAGTCCTTTCTTATCGACTGTATTTTGAAATTATGTTTTGAATCTTGTCTCCAGGGAGTGCCACTAGTAATCAGATAATCTAAGTGACAGCAGCCCCACAAACCCACAGTGCCAACGTTTATTGGCAGAGGCCCAGCAAGCACATTACATTTATGTTGTCAGCTGATATTACAATTTTATCGTTTAATTATAAAATTCTAACTGTGTCAGAGATCACAGCTTACACTTTGGGGTTAAAACTAATTTTAAGGATGGGGCTGATATTATCTACTCTAAAAATAATGGGTTTAGGTTGAAATGGAATAAAATCAACCCAACATAATTCCTAAAAGATCTTTTATTACAAAAAGGGAGGATAATTCGCAAAGCTTAACTTATGATGCAAACTTATGATGCAAACCCCCAAGCCATATTATGTTCTTTTGACTCACTCTGTGATACTATTTAGTCTATGTTAACCTCCAAGAAACTCCTACAGAAGAAAGGCCATGCCGCTGGTTTAATCGTGCCTGCTCTGCTGCACATAAAATGTTTCACTGTACATTCACAAAAGTACCCAGTTGAAAGGAAGATATCCAGGTATGTAGGTAATCATATAACCAAGTAATAGCTGAAAGAAATGATGACATTAAGAAAAACACATGGGAGAATCTGGAAGCTGCAGGAAAAATTCAAGACAGTGGGGCATTTTGTAGGATGCTTAACGCTTCGCAAGACTGATTGTCCAAAGATGAAGAGAGATATATTTTGCAACAGAAAACACGATCGGGCCCACTAGTAATGGTTTTATGCACTCTCATTGCAGTGTAATGCTCCATAAAGCCCAACAATTTACAAATAGATACATTTCACTGTGCACATTGAATCTTAGAGGTGGGACAGAAAAAAATAAGTCTCCACAGCCTCATACCTAATAGGGCAAGTGTTTCACACATCAGTATTGCCATTTTAATAAAAGCATACAGAAGCAAAGTTCCCTTTCTAATCTTTAGATAAAGTGCTCATGCATATGGATTAATAACTATGTCTAGATAAGAATCAAATTCATACACACATTTAAACGATAAAAACTCATCTGTCAAATTACCCAAGGCAACTTTAGAAAATGTCTTCCCTAGTACATAGTTTCAAGGGTTTCTCTTGCATTTCGAGGGATCTCAAGAGGGCGAAACAAATAATCACCCAGTCCCAATATATTTCTATTTTTTTAAAACTCTTTTTATGAAAGTTTGCGTCATACATTTAGCACGGACCGTGCATTTGTTGTTAGGTTGCAGTTACAGAGAGGAAAAAGGGAATAACAGTAGTCAGTAAGCAATTGTTTTAAGTATTCAACATTTCTTAGCACGTTTTGGTTCAGTCGGAGCCATGAAGTCGTCTACCTTCAGTCCTGGTCCCATTGGGTACTTTTCAAGTTTGACTGTTACCTCCGGTACCTCTACAGTCTTAGACAATGTCTGACATCCATTTTTGTTTTGTTGGAAGATTTGTCTTACCCCAGGCTCTAGCAATATTTCTCTTTGCTACCCCTAGAGCTGCGGTGACCCATATTTGGTGATACCTAGGACTAGGCTCATCCCATGTTCAGTAGTATTTCTATTGGATTAATTTGGATGGTTTTGGATATGATTTGGGTCAGTATTCCTGTGACTTAATCCCAGGAGGACTGAAAGAGCGGAGAGTCCCATAATATATGGAAAAGGTGCGTTCCTGGGCACATCTTCGTAGGCATAGTGGCGACGGTGCTTTTTCTACTTTAACAATCATTTGCAATGCAATAGGTCTCGAAATTTGTGAGAGTTTGAGCTATTGGCATTGTAAATGACAATGCCTTGTATTATGTTTTTTTTTAATAAACAGATAAATAAAATGCATTGTCCTGGAATAGGGATACTGGTGATAATAATATCGCCATTATAGATTAGGTTTTATCTTCAGTCAGTCGCAACACACATATCAATTTTGAGTGCGTATTACTGGCCGATTTTAATATTCACCCCTGCAAGCTCATGTTTGGTTCAAGTAATATAGAGGGGGGAGTAGGACCTGAGGGACCTCACTTTGAGCACACCACATCAGGTGAGGAGTTGGAAGACCTCTTGGCTAATTTTAACCTCTTTGAACCACTGTCTTCCGAGGTGGGATCTAGAACACCTACCTTTAAAGGGACCGACCCTGGAACAATCATCGATTATATATTTGTAACCCCAGGTGTTTTAAACAGGGTTAGCTCCTATTGCACAGTTCCCTCTCCCTACAGTGACCATAATCCTGTCCTACTTGAGGTTGCCTGGGGAGATTTTATGGGGCCCATGCCGGGGCTAGTAAAACCAGGACATATTCTACGCCCAGTCGATCAGGGAAGAAGGCTCAAATGGGCGAAGGTGGTCCCGGAAAATTGTTATGCGGAGGTTTTCCCGAAAATTGAGGCCCACGTGACGATATGCCAAAATCCAAATGCTTTAGATAGCGAAATCATAGGAGCCTTCCAAGCAATCTGTGGACAGGTCTCGCGGGACTTAATGGCTAAAACCAGGAAGGGAGTCTTTAACAAGCAGCGCTGGTTTGACGCCACCTGTTCAAAAGCGCACAAATCCCTAATGGCAGCCTTAAAGATAAAACCTAGGTTGAGGGCAGATATTGCCATATTGAGGAAGGAATACAAGCGAGCAGTCAAGACCAGACAGGATAATATTAAGAACGAAGCCTGGGAGAATCTTCTTTCAACGGCCGTCCTGCGGGACAGTAGGCAACTTTGGGCCATTATTAACCAGCCCTTCATCTCTGATTCAGCCAATGCCGCCATGGATTGTGGTATTCCGGACGACAAATGGTTGGCTCATTTTAGAACAGTGCATGGAGACAATGAGACGGACAGTCAAGCTTGTCACCTGGCTGTCCCGGATGCACCCCCCCATATGTTTTAACAGGGTAGAGGTCGAGAAAGCCATTCTGGCCACCACCAAGAACAAGGCACCTGGCCCTGATGGGGTGCCTGCTGATTTTTATATACACTCACCCAAGTTATGGGCGGGAGTTCTGGCCAATGTCTTCACCACTGCTAATGGCAACCCTCTACCAACCACTTGGGCAACTTCTACCATCGTCCCCATTTTCAAGAAAGGCGTGATGACCCCGTGTGCTACAGGCCCATATCCCTCTTGGACTCTGCAGTTAAGATCCTAGGCAGAGTCCTTTTGGTCAAGCTGAGGGATAACGTTGAGAGCTGTGGGGGGCTGGCCGATATTCAATATGGGTTTAGGGAGAGGAGAGGAACGGTAGAGCAATGCTCCAACTTACATCTGTTGATCTCGAAATATACGGTGGCCAAGGAGGGGTCTTTATTCCTAGCGTTTATGGACCTCTCCTCGGCCTTCGACCTGGTGAACAGGTCTAAGTTGTGAGCCACTCTCCTGAGGATGGGGATAGATGAGGCACTGGTTAGGTATATGGCTTCACTTCACCAAGAACTATTTGCAGCGGTGCGGGTCACCAACGAGGGAAGGTGTACGTCTCGTTTTAACTCTATGTGCGGGGTCAGGCAGGGCTGTATATTGGCCCCCCTGCTCTTCACTATTTACATTATTGGCTTGGGCACCTATCTGTAAGACGTGGAGGGAGACGTTCCGCGTGCAGGAGTAGCTAAGATCCCTGCTCTCCTGTACGCGAACGACGCAGTGCTGATAGTTCGCACTGGTGTCTGCCTTCAACGTCTTCTGGATGCCTTTGGTACATTCATGGACCATTTGGATCTAAAAATAAATACGAACAAATCACACACAATGGTCATGGGGCGCCAAAGAAATAAGGGGAGATCTAAAACCTTTAAATGTAAAGGTGAGGTTGTCACCAGAGTCCCGACTTTCCCCTACCTGGGGGTCCTTTTTGATGAAAGGGGCTCTTGAGGACCCCAGGTTAGGGCTAAGAGCGTGGCGGTGATTAGATCCTCAGCAGCCCTCATGGGCTTTGCAAACAGGTTGGGTGCTAGGCCGATGGAAGCCCTTTAAAGATTTATAACAGCAAATCTGTTGCACTGGCTCGATATGGTTCACCCATTTGGGGTTATGTAAATCTTGAACTGATACAGAAGGCGGAAAACAGATTTTTACGCTCCCTGTTGTCTGTCCCACAGTCCACACCGACCTTCTCCATACATATGGAGGTGGGCCTGGATTTCATCATTGATAGACTGAACATGGCACCTTTGATTTTTTTGGCTAAATACATGGCTCAATGAGGAACTGTCCCTTAATCACAAGATCATGACTGATGTCATGTCTCTAGACCACTTTAAAAGGGTGCCGTGGTTGGCCTACCTGATGAAGTCTTTTACAGATCTGGGACGCCCGGAACTCTTTACATCACCTCTGGACATCAAGAAACAGGATGTGGATACAATCAAGAAGCAGTTCATGAGCAGGGCAAGAGTTGGGCGGGAGGAAAGGAAATTGCTTAAACCGTCGGTTAGGAGACACTATTTGCTTGTAAATTCCATGGCACTAGCACCTTACCTTAGTTTGGTTACAAAGCCATTTCACAGGTTTCTCCTGACTAAGTTTAGGTTTAACCTGATACATCTTTATTTGGGTAACTTCAAAAATTGGGAAAATCCAGAATTAGCCCCCCTGTTGCTGTGATAACTTTTCTGTCCAAGATACCATGCATTTTGTTATGTTTTGTGGCCTTTTTTTGGAGCCTAGGAAAAAACATCTGTTACCTGTTTTAAAGGAGGCTGGTTTCACGCAGGTGAGACCAGCCCTGCTCTATCTTCAATCACTGAATAACATCTGCATTACATTTTGCATGGCTAATTTCTTGGTGGCGGCAGCTAGAATCAAAAAATTTAACACAGTAATGGGCCTGCCCAAATGAGTTTTATTTTTTAACCTTGTATAAAATTAATTAAGCCGCCCTTTTTATACATTGCCCGGACAAAGAATCTTATTATACGTACTGATTTGTATGATATTGTAAATAGCTTTTTATTTGTATATAAATGTTTTTATCTCTTTGTATGATTGTTAACTAAATCGAATAAAGATTTTTGACTGACTGACTGACTGTAATGCATTGTCATTTTCAATGCCAATAGCTTGAACTCTTGCAAACGCGAGACCTATTGCATTGAAAATGCGTTAGAAGAGAGCTGTTCTGACTTTTCCTGCCAGCAAGAGCAGGCAGGACAAAGTTCTTTGAGAAAATAGTGTTTGGAGGCTGTAATTAAAGCCTACTGAGCAACAACACACGTAATGGGGTGTCTTCATGGAAGGTTGCAAAATGGGAAAAGGTGGTACTAAGGAGGGACTACTAAGCCTACTGACTGATTTAAAGCTAATTTACAATGGCACAAGCCATTCACGTCCATACCTTAATACAGCATGCCTTGCAGAGCAGCGTATGCACTGCCCAAGCTCAACCTAAAAAGGAGGGTTCGGGAGTAGTAGGAGCGATGTAAGATCCGTAGCTGAATTAACCATACCATAGTCCTAATGGCTATTTCTCTTGGTCCCTTCATTGCCTCAATCCACTCCTCATCGTCAATGTTTCTGACATTTTCTGAACATTTCTGATGCAGGTATGTCATCACATCTGGGAAGTTTTGCAGTAGCTGTTTGTAAGTCAGTGATATGCCCTTGCTTGGCATTGGGTCTGCCGCTATGGATCTGTCCTCTAGTGGGGAAAGATCAGGCAATGAGTGTACCTCCCTTACAGAACGCTTAAGTGCATGACTTAGTTGTATATATCTATACCATTCCTTTTCTGACAGTTAATTTTCTCGTTGGAGATCTTTGAACAATATTATAGCCAGCCCTCTCCAACGTCTCCCAAATGCTCTATCCCCAGTGTCTCCCAGTGTTTTAAATCCTTAAGTCCTCTCACTTCTCTCAGTATGTCACTGCACCACAGGGGGGTCTTTTCTGTCAGACTGTTGCGCCAACCCAGGTAGCATGTTGCCTTCCGCCAGGCTCTGATCACTGAACAAGTGTGCATGGGAACAGTGTTTTCTTTTCTCCTTTTATATAAAACAGTTTATACATTTCCATTTCCTATCACATGTCTATCTACTCTATATGCGGGCTCTTGCTGGTCTGCAAATACCCATTCATTAATTACTATGAGCTGCGTTGCCCAATAATAAAGTCACAGGTCTGAGAGAGGCCACTAGGGTCCTCTGGTAGCCTAGGCTACTGTAGTATTTAGAGCAGTGTAGATGTAAATGTAGTAATGGAGATTCGTTCCTGGAAGACAACTTTACTCTTGCGCATCTACTGCTGCCAATTCCCAAAATTAATCGCCCACACTCACGCTTGACGGGGTGCTACCACAGACCTGACTTAATTGCGGTTCTCCTGTCTTCTTTTTGAAGTGTCCCCTCGTGGCCTCCCACTGCTCTTTTGGCCCACGGTCCCATCACCTGCACCGGTCGTGCCTCTTTCCCCGTGACTATCCGGCTCCAAGGCTTCAGAATTGCATCTTACCAAACACTACCAGGATCCCTGACCTGGTTACCCGACGAAGGGTTCTAAATTCTACTTGCTCACATTTGTCTCGTCCTGATGATGATCTCACCTTCTTGAGATCGAAACGCCGTTGACCGTTACAACCAAAACTCCACTACTACATTTAATTTATTTGGAGTTTTGTCCACTGTTGTTGTCAATGCAATGTAAATTTTAAATGTCACTGGCACCCCTCACTTCATGCACCTTCACTTTTTAAGTGAGCACCAGAACTATTACTAAGACATTTACTATGATATTCCATTTATGCTGGTAATAAATGTGATGTCATCTCAAACCTTGTGTCCCAGCATATTTGTATTTGTAATTTTTTTATAGCGCTAGAATCGACCCCGAAGGGATATTTCTGCGCTTCAGCGGGACGGTGAAAAGATAGCAGTGCATTTAACAGAGATCAGTGCTGACAGAAAAGTAAAGTCTTGAGCAATTTCCTAAATTGCAGATGTTCAGAGCATTGTCTTAAAGGAAGAGGAAGTTTGTTCCATAACTGTGGTCCCCGATATGAAAAGGCTCTACCTCCTAATCTGGCCTTTTTAACTCGTGGAACCACCAGAAGATGTTGAACTCCGGAACGTAGGGTTCTAGAGGGGACATTAGGCAGCAATTTCTCAGCAAGATAGGAAGGGCCCAGATTGACCAAAGCCTTGTGAATGATACAGCATGTTTTAAACTCGATCCGTTGACGGATTGGAAGCCAATGCAGTTCTGTAAGAAGAGGTAGTGAGGGGGTCCGGGGTGGAGCGTTAAGGACCAGCCGAGTTGATGTGTTCTGCGCCACCTGTAGTCTACCGAGTGGGGCATCATTTGCTGAGCTCAGTAGACCATTACAATAGTCCAGGTGACTTAATACCAGCACCTGGACTAAAGTTTTTAGTGCAGAGTCTAGAAGAAGAGGGAAGACTCGACGTAGCAGACTGATTACATGAAAGCATGCGCCCGCTGTCTGGGTGACATGTTCTTTCAAGCTAAGATCGTGGTCAAGACGGATCCCTAGGTTTTTGACTATAAGTTTGGAAGATGGAGGGGAGCCCAAATCCGTTGGCCACCAGTCTAGGGTCCACAGGAGAGGAGCTTCTCCCAGCAGCATAATCTCAGTCTTTCCCACATTGCACTGGAGGAAGAAATTCTGCATCCAGTGCGATATAGCCATCGTCCCATTGGAGAACGCCAGCTGCACCGAGGGT
This sequence comes from Lissotriton vulgaris, assembly GCF_964263255.1. NCBI lineage: Eukaryota > Metazoa > Chordata > Amphibia > Caudata > Salamandridae > Lissotriton > Lissotriton vulgaris. The sequence continues at coordinate 1,079,237,345 of NC_141691.1, read as the reverse complement.
GAAGAGGTATCAAAAGGGAAAAGAAGCTGAGTATCATCGGCATACGATACGGGGATGAACCCATACGCCCTCACAAGGCTGGCCAAAGGAGCAATATAGATGTTAAAAACAGTTGGGCTCAAACATGAGCCCTGTGGTACTCCCTTGGTCATGCCCACCGGAGCCGACTGATACGAGCCCAGGTTAACAGTCTGAAAGCGATTCGACAAGAAGCTTTCCATCCAGTTTAGAGCAGAGTCTCTTAATCAAACTTCCTCCAGTCTTTTGAGCAAGACATTATGGGAGACCGTGTCGAACACCGCGGATAGGTCCAATAGCACCAGAATCATAGAATGACCCTTGTCTAGGGTCATTCTGATGTTATCTGTTACTATAAGTAACACCGATTCGGTGCTATACTTGGGCCTAAATCCGGACTGAGAAAGATCTAAACTACCAGACAAATCGACATAGTTCGATAAATGGGTGTTCACGTGTTTCTCCATTATCTTGCTCCAGAATGGAAGAAGGGAGATGGGATGAATGTTAGAGAAGTCAGTCCATGGGATGTTGGATTTCTTGCTGATAGGTCTGACCTGGACAGCCTTCCATTCTCGTGGAACATATCCCTCTAAAAGAGAGAGGTTTAGGATATCTTGCACCACCGGGGACAGCTGATTCTCCAAAGAAGGGATGAATTTAGCTGGGATGTGATACATAGGGGATCCAGATTTTATTCTGTGAATCAAGGTTTCAACCTCTGCGAAGGTAATGGGGGGGAAAGAACTCTAGCTTATGTTGATTCCTCATTTCTGAATGAGCCAAAGCCATAGGGGTCTGTGATGAGTTACCAGCTGCTATTAATTTCTCATATATGCTTTCAATTTTCTGGGAGAAGTAGGAGGCAATATTATAACATAGTTTTTGAGATGGGGCTTCTAAGCTCTCGCATGCTTTTTGGTTGGTAAAGGAGTGAAGAATTTGGTACAACATTTTAGGCGAATTTCAAGCCTGAGTCAGCTGAGACATAAGATGCGTCTTGCGAGCTGCCTTTATGTTTTTGTGATAACTGGTCAGTGAGGCGCCATACCTTTCCCTATCTAACTCATTATGAGATGAGCGCCACACTCTTTCCAGTTTCCTACATATTTGTTTCTGGCTTCGTAAAGAAGGGGTAAACCATGCTGTTTACGGGCGTTTGGGTTGGCTCAGAAATTATTTAAGCGGTGCAATATGATCTATAGCAGTAATGACCGCCGAGTTAAACTTTGACAGGGCTTCCTCGGTGTGATCTGATGCAGAAAATTGCGGTTTCATGAATGTACTTTGAAAATTTTCTGCTGATACCTTCTGCCACTGCCTCCGTAGGTACTGTATAGCTTGATTAGAGGTCTTAGGATTATTGATGTGCTGGATATAAAATTCTATAGATAAATGGTCTGACCAGGTAAGTTGTTGAGGAGGTTCACACTTAATCCTAGAAGAATTGGAAAAGAGAATGTCCTAAGTGTGGCGGGCTATATGAGTTGGGCCTTCATTTAACTGCACCAAGCCTAGGAGGGATAGATCTGCCAGAAAAGTCTGTACATCAGGATTAGAATGGCATTCGCCATGGACATTAAAATCTCCTAATAATAGGAAGTTATTTCCTTCTTTCACATGGGGAGCGAGACACTCCACCAGTTGTAGGGAGAAGTGTAATAGCCGTCCTGGCGGGCGATAGATTAAAGCCCCCTTCCAGCTCTCCTGTAGGGGCATGTCTATTCTGAAGATTATCATCTCTACTATTGCTTCACCACGTTGGTCTAGGACAGAGATGTTAATATCATCTTTATGTACAATGGCTAAGCCCCCCCAGTATTTATTGGTCTTTCTAATCTGATCACTTTATATCCCTCTAGTATCCCCATAGTAATGGCCGGGACCGCATGAGGTTTCATCCAAGTTTCAGTGAAGAAACATATCTCGGGTTATATTGAGGACACAAGGTCCCAGACTTCGATCGAGTGCTTAGGCAGGGACCTGATGTTACATAATATATTTTTCAATCAATAAAGGCTAGCTAGTTTAAGGGAAATGGTTTAGAGACTCAGGTACGTCAGCAGTAACAATATGTGGAAAAAGCACTGTTTTCCTTTGAAAGCCCTCACCCACCGACCTAGTCGGTGGCATGCTTCATCATCGGGCCCACCACAGTGGCACCGAATGTGCCCCGGGTGTGCTTCAACGCCAGGTGACTGCGGAGCTGGTATTTTGCTGAGTGTGCAGTGAAGGGGTGTGAAGGTGAGAAATTAAAATGCTATCCAGGAGGTCCCAGCACCCGAGGGTTTAGCAATATTTAATAGACTGGGCCTCTGTTAGCAGGTTAAAAAGGCAAAAGGACGTTTTAAGGGAGAGTTACAATGACCTCCAGCGTCCAGTGTGGTCTACATGTTTCAGCCAGTGCCTTTTGTTGTAAGCTGGCTTTCCTCAGGACCAAAGAGAGGTGAAAGGTGCAAAATAATAATAAACTATATTTTAAGTGAGTGTTGTTATTTTTCTCTATGTGTCGCGCACGCTAAGGCGCTGTAACTGTTAGAGGGGGATTCCCTCAAGCTTTTTCTGTTATTTCTATGTAAAAAGCCTCATGGTTCGCCTGGCAGAGAAAGAGACCGAGTAGTTCGGTCTAGTTCCTCCTGGGACCTATTCGTCCATCCGCGGCGCCCGAAATGCCGATTTCGGGCGCCGCGGATGGACGAATAGGTCCCAGGAGGAACTAGACCGAACTACTCGGTCTCTTTCTCTGCCAGGCGACCCATGAGGCTTTTTACATAGAAATAACAGAAAAAGCTTGAGGGAATCCCCCTCTAACAGTTACAGCGCCTTAGCGTGCGCGACACATAGAGAAAAATAACAACACTCACTTAAAATATAGTTTATTATTATTTTGCACCTTTCACCTCTCTTTGGTCCTGAGGAAAGCCAGCTTACAACAAAAGGCACTGGCTGAAACATGTAGACCACACTGGACGCTGGAGGTCATTGTAACTCTCCCTTAAAACGTCCTTTTGCCTTTTTAACCTGCTAACAGAGGCCCAGTCTATTAAATATTGCTAAACCCTCGGGTGCTGGGACCTCCTGGATAGCATTTTAATTTCTCACCTTCACACCCCTTCACTGCACACTCAGCAAAATACCAGCTCCGCAGTCACCTGGCGTTGAAGCACACCCGGGGCACATTCGGTGCCACTGTGGTGGGCCCGATGATGAAGCATGCCACCGACTAGGTCGGTGGGTGAGGGCTTTCAAAGGAAAACAGTGCTTTTTCCACATATTGTTACTGCTGACGTACCTGAGTCTCTAAACCATTTCCCTTAAACTAGCTAGCCTTTATTGATTGATATATATAAACTGGGGATACAGGCTAGCTTATCTAGTCCTCTCTCTCTTGTTGATCTGTATACATAATATATTTTTCCATCCTCTATGAGAGGTTTTAGTCGAGGGATCACTTAAACAGCTAGTTGAATTAGAAGTTGAGTGGAAATGACAACCTCAACAAGAAAATGGGCCTTCAGGGTATGGCCAAGATCCTGCTTTACAGGTTTGTGGCAATTGAATGTGTAAATTTAAAAGCTCTTGTCTACTATATGAAAATTGTGTAGGAAAACTGTGTTTTATAGATAAAGGACCAGGGTACCTGGCTCCTGGCGGTGTTCTGGCGTGGACGGACGCAGACGGGCTTGCCTTTGGCGCGTCCCTGGCGCGCCCGCTGCGCACATTCGCTGCGCGCTACGCACTGCATGCCCCTTTGTAGCGAGGCCCGGTCTGGAAGCTAGACCGCCAACCGACGCCGGAAATACCTCTTCCCTCCACACAAACGGGACTAAGACCCACGATGGACCGGGGAAGGGAGACCGGCTCTAATAGCAGTGAAACAACCCAAAAAGGTTAGCGTCAGGATTCCAAACACAAAATGTGTACAATGAGCTATTTATCGCATTTAATAAAAAACGCCCTAGAAATATTTTAAAATTTGTACTTTTTAGCAGTGACAAAAGCGTAAGCAGCTAGAGCAGGGCAGTTCCCCAAAAATACACAGCCACTTTCACGTGCGTCCGCTGCGCGCTACGCACTGCATGCCCCTTTGTAGTGAGGCCCGGTCTGGAAGCTAGACCGCCAACCGCCGCCGGAAATATCTCTTCCCTCCGCACAAACGGGACTAAGACCCGGGATGGACCGGGGAAGGGAGACCAGCACTAATAGCAGTGAACAACCCAAAAAGGTCAGTGTCAGGATTCCAAACACAAAATGTGTACAATGAGCTATTTATCGCATTCAATAAAAAACAACCTAGAAATATTTTAAAATTTGTACTTTTGGTATCGCCCTACCGGATATGCGACGCTACTACTGGGCGTCCCAGCTTGCGGCTATCAACCACGGTCTTTATGGCCCAGCGGTCAGCCCGGGTTACGCCATGGATCGGTGGCTCGTGACCGACGGGAACTATTATAGAGCCTTATACTCCAGGTCCTTGGACCGGAAGCTGACGGGCCCCACCAAAACGATGGTACATATATGGCGCGCGGTCACTGACACTCTGGGCTGGAAAGACAAGATTACCCTGGCCACACCCCTATATGACTCAGACATACTGGGAAAGCTGTGGAAAACTAAAGGTTTTGACCGGTGGGACACCATCGGGATATCTAAGGTTGGGGACATGATGGCGAGGGGGAGGGTCAAGTCGTTTGACATGCTACAGTCTGAGTACAAGCTGGCGTCGACGGAATATTTCCGACACGCCCAGCTTAGTCACGCCCTCTCCACTCACATATCTGATGGAGACGCGATCCCTGAGTCATCACCCCTGGAGGATCGGGTGCTGGACGGCCACATGCCGGACAGCGCCATCTCCCTGACATACAAAAAACTCATCAATGTGAGAGTGGATCTGCTTGAACGATTGAAGTTGCACTGGGTTAATGATGGTATAGAGATGGATGATGAGGAGTGGCAATCAGCGGTCTCCTCACCCAGGGAGGTGGCCATATCAGCACGACTCCGCCTTGTTCAGTTGAAAATACTACATAGGGTGTATGTCACTGGCCCTAGACTTATACATATGGGACTTTCCACAGATGGCCTGTGTCGGAGGGGTTGTGGTATGCTTGCTACTTTCCTGCACATCATATGGGAGTGTCCTGGGGTTGCCCGGTATTGGACACGAGTGCATGAGGTGATGGAGGAAGTGACTGGTGTGGCCTTACCGGCTGAGGCCCGGCGATGCCTCCTCAATGTTTGGTGTCCGAATGATTACAGTGTAGCCCAGACCCGGTGGGTCACCCTGGGTAATATGGTGGCCAAGAGGGACATCGCCCAGAAATGGGGTGCGCCTGCTCCTCCCTCCCTCAGCTTATGGGAAACCAATATGGACTGGTGCATGCTGCGTGAAAAGACGGTGTATGTGGCCAGGGGCAAGCCTAAAATGTGGAGGTCTGTGTGGGGAGCCTGGAACTCCTACAGGGGTGACATGTGCGACCCCCCAATAGAGACTGACTCTGAAGTCCAACCTTCCCCGTAGAGCCCCTTCCCGCAGTTCCAGATGGGTTATCCTGGTGTGTTACTCCCCACGTGTCTTATCGTTGTCACTGCTATTGTGTGCTGTCTTGGGTGTACGGCCCTCGACCCCCTCCCGCTGCGCAATTCCACTACTTCTGTACTGTCCTCAGCCACTTCTTTTTCTCTTTGACTCCCTTTCGTGCCTTGCGCACGCCTTTTGCTCTTAGCCCTTTTGAGGCTTTCCTATTCTTTGGTTTATTTATACTAAGTTTGATTCTATTGAAAATTAAACCTGATTACTTCTGCGCACAGTATTGTACACGATCTTACCTGCTACCTCAATGCTGCCTGGCCTCCGGGATATAAGGCTGAATAGCGGTGTACTTTTTCTACAAATAAAGGTTTTCCAAAAAAAAAAAAAAAAAATTGTACTTTTTAGCAGTGACAAAAGCGTAAGCAGCTAGCGCAGGGCAGTTCCTCAAAAATACACAGCCACTTTCACACGCGCGTGCATATATTGCATTACCAGTCCCGCACGGAATCCTCAGCATTGCTCCACTAGACTAACGCTGCTCTAAATATTACAGTAGCCTAGGCTACCAGAGGACCCTAGTGGCCTCTCGCAGACCTGTGTTTTTGTATACTAATTACTCACCCCGGGTCAGAATACTGGGGTACCCTTGTTCTCTAAAAATAATAAAGTCAGGCATCTGGGATCCCTAAGCCCCCGTCATAAACTCCCCTCTGTAGATTACGCAGAGCTATTAAAGGGGCCGCTCTCTGCCATAAAAGTTTTCGTACCTCCTGTTTTATCTTTCAAAACAGTTCTGGGGGTATACAAAACAGTGTGTTTTGCCACACATATAAAAGATGCTGGAGGGTCATCATTTTATATAGTGCGGCTCTACCTCATAATGTTAGAGCCTGCGTACGCCGGCGAGTCACATCTTCATGTAGTCTAACGATTTGGGGATGTACATTTAATATGAGAAACTTTTATGGGTTCCTGGAAATGCAGATACCCAAATATCAGAAATCATCTTCTACGATCAGAGCTTCACAGTCTGACAGAAGTCAGGGAGTTTCTCCCAAAAGCAAAAAAATCAACGATTTAGAACAGTTTATCCCACTTGCCAACTGATAGTTCAGGCCACCATTCTTTCACGCATAGATTATACAATTTCTCTGTTAGGGGCCAACAAGGCGGACGTTCTCCGTCTGCAGAGAGTCCAAAATGCAGCGGCACGGGTCCTGTTTAGGCTCCCTAGATTCTGTTCCGTTTCAGGTGCCATCAGGCAACTTAATTGGTTGCCTGTTCAAAAAAGGATCGAATTTAAAGCACTTTGTCTTACTTTTAAGATTTTAAAATTTTCTTCTCCCGAGATTCTATCCAATTTAATAACTCCTTATGTTCCCAACCGCCAGCTTCGCTCCTCTGAGCAGTTGTTGGCTGTGGTTCCCCGTGTGAAGCTGGCCAGAGCCGGGGGGAAGTCTTTCTGCCTTTTGGCAGCTAGGCTGTGGAATTCCCTCCCTGCCTATGTTCGCCATTTGGATGGTCTGCTCCCCTTCCGTAAGGCCATCAAAACCCTCCTGTTTCCTGCCTAGACTGTGCCGCTGCCTTTGCCCTGCTTTTTGCCTCTAGCGCCGGGACGCCCCTTTGCTGGGGCAGCTGTGCGCTTTATAAAATTACGTTATTATTATTATTATTATTATTATCCTGAGTGGTTACCGAACTCTATGAATATCTGAAGCAATCTACTCACTGATCCATATAGGTGTGTAGCATATAGTAGGAAATCGCCCCATACAGTGATATGCATTCTTCCCACCCTCTGGGCACTGGTATTCACCTAATTAGTTGGTCTCCACGTACCCACACCGTGAGCGGTTCTATCGCCAGCACGAAGATTATCAGCGGTAGGGGCAGCTTTGACGTGTCTCCCTGCCGAGAGGGAACACCCGTGAGGTTGCTCCATTGACCCCTACTTGGGCCAAGGATTCCTGATATAGTACTCGGACCCACTTGCAAAACTTTGGCCCAAAGCCCATCCTTGGCAGTACATCAAAGATATATTTCCATAGTATACTGTTGAATGCCTTTGTTGCGTCGAGCGCCATCACCACTGCTTTATCTAAGAAAGGCGACTTGGTTTGGCTCAGGACCCCATATAGGAGTCGAAAGTTCAGTGTGGTACTACGATGGGGCATGAAATCGACTGAGCTGGATGTATTGTTTTCATGATTACCCCACTCAGTCTTGTCGGCAGGACCTTGGCAAGCACTTTGACCTCCACATTTAGGAAGGAGATTGGGAGGTATGAGCTACACTGGGAGGGGTGCTTTCCCGCCTTATAGATGGTGCCAATCCTCTGGTCCCTTGGTAGCCCACCCTCTTCTTGGGCTTTTTGGAACATGGCCAGCATTGGTTGGGCCACCCCAGTCGTGCATATCTTGATTAAGAGGGAGGCCATTGGGTCCTGTTGCTTTCCCGGCTTGTGGTCTTTTTATCGCCCCAACCACCTCTTCTTCCGTCAGATCTGATTCTCATGCTTCTCTGTCCTCGTGCCTCAATGTCTGTAAGTCGAGGGACTGTAAAAGTTCTGTGCTATCTAGTTCCGTTTCTGGATCTGAGGGGGCATATAGAGTCTCATAGTAGGATGCGAACCCTGCAGCTATTTTCATATTTGTTTTCTACTTCGTTCCGCCAGTGTCCCAGATTTCCAATACCCAGGTTCTTTCCTTGTCTCAGCGTTCTAGCCAGGCCAGGAGTATAGGGGCTTTATCACCAATGTCGCATAGGTGACATTGGGTCGCCAGGGTGTGTGCCCTCACTCGGTTTTCTGCAAGATTGCGAAGTGCGTCTTGCTTCAGGCACAGCTGATAGGTCACTGCCTCTGATCTGTTCTCCGCTGCTCGTCTCTCTAGGGTTAGGACCTCCCTTTCTCAGTCTTCAAATTCCTGCCGTTCCTCCTTCCTTTTCCAATCAATAAGAGCAGGGTCCTGGGGGGAGCTAGACGGCGCACAGCAAGATGGCCGCTCTGTAGAGCAGCTCCGTCGGCCGAGCCCATAATCTGCCAAACATCCTTTTTTACCTGGCTTAGAACATGGGCAAACTAACAGACACTGTGTGGAAACATGCTGTGGAGGGCTCACGTCGAAAATTGCTGACAGCGGAGGTGATTTCATTGCAGTTAAGAGGCGAGTGAGGATACGGGATTGCGCCGGCAGAGTGGCGGGCCGGAACTGGCCTTGCAGCGCGACCTTAGGTAGGCCGCAGGGGCACCGGCTGTGGGCTGCGGTTGCTGCGGGGGCGCTGTGCCGCTTGTCCTGCGACTGGGGGGGCTGTGCGGTGGGGGCTGGAGGTAGGCGGGCTCCCATTTGCGTATTTTATTGCGCGTGGGGGAGTGGGCCGCCTTTGAGTCTGTCTTGCGGCCTGCCAGTGGGGGTGAGCGGGAGTCGGGGTCCCCCCCCCTCTGGTTGCGGCTAGCGATCGGGCCTCTGTGGGACAGCCTCTGTCCAATGCTGGGGGGGCGGGTTGCGGTCCCGGTGTGTTGGTGCTACGGGCCTATCTACCGGCTGGGGATTGCTGCGGCAGCTGTCACACGGAACGTCAAGCTGCAGAACTCGTGCAGACATCATCCTCTGCTGACCCGGCGAGGCCCTCCAACGAATTGCACTGAGAGCAGCATAGTTCCTGTGTGGTGGATTGTGAAAGCGCCGCTGATAATAAGACAACAACGCGCTTGCTCTTCCCATTACTTCTGGGCCTCCTGACAATTGAAGCGCTGCAACTCTGTGGGTGGTCCGGCCTGGTGGTGCCGCTGAAACAGATCCCCCCTGCAGCAAGACGAGTCGAAGCGCTGGTCTGGTGTGTAATTGGGGTGCTGCTCCCCCCTCCCCCCCACTTCTGTGGTGGCAATGATGTGCGAAATTGCGGGCCCTTGAACTCACTTGCCCTGAATTAAGAGACATTGTTGCACAGCTTTGCTCCCCACCTGTGATTCTCCACCTACCTGGAGTTGGACGGTCTGTCAATACTGTCTCCACTTTACTGGACACCTGCGCTGTGCAGCTTTCCCCCCCTTCTATGAGGCTGTGCTGGCTGTCAGGCATATATCTGGGGAGCATACCAGATTGACGATATTGAGTGCTGCAGCCTGCTCTGTGCCCCTTTCTTTATTAACCGTTACTTCATACATCCTGCCTTGCACTGCCTGACGGAGGGGATCTTGGTTCCTTTTGTCATTTGTTATTTTTCTGTCCGGGCCTAGCTCCAACTACCGCAGATGGGGGGCACCATCATGGGCAAATCCGAGCACGGCCAGCCGCGTCTCACGCTTGAACCACGTAAGACCAGCCAGGCCTCTCAGCATGCTGCCTCTGAATGAGAAGCAGACGCTCCGGCTGATCATCTTACTAATATAGACAAAACCATACTTGCGGTCCAGGCTAGTCTCCAGTCCATAGATGGGAAGATTGACCATTTGAATTTAAGCATGGATCATATGTCTGCAAAATTTGACAAGCATGCACAACGCCTGAGAGAAGCTGACGCGCATTTTAGATGCGGAGGATGGACTGCAACAGGTTAACGTAAAAACGACATCCATGGAAAAGGTGCTGGCAGTCATACAGGCCCGTAATGAGGACTTGGAAGCCAGATCACGTTGCAACAACGTGCGCATTACGGGCCTTCCAGAATCCAAGAACACTGGCTGCCTGGAAACATATGTGGAAAATCTTATCCGTGAGATATTTGGGCCGGAAGACTTGTCCCCGGTCTTGATCATGGAAAGGGTCCATCGTTCTTTGGCTGCTCGCCCACCCCGGGTGCGCCGCCGGGCCCCTTCATTTCCCGCCTTTTGTGGCACTGTGCTCAGACTGGCTCGTGAGAAACGCTCCATCACACATCAGGGGAATGTACTTACTTCTACCCTGACTTCACAGTGGCGGTTCAGGAGGCCCGGAGAGACTATAAGTCAGTGAAGAAACTTCTAATTGCAGCAAAAATACCATATGCTATGCTGTACCCTGCACAGCTGCGATAGAAGGTAACGGCAGCCATATTGTCACACTGTACTCTGTCGCCAGGACTGTTGATATCCGACATGCTTTGAGATAATCTAACCATGCTGACTTTTGTAATGTTTGTTCTACGCTTAATGCATTGAGGCTCCCCCGGGGCTGTTTTTCTTTTTCTCTAAGTGGTGTAATATTAGCCAATGGTCAGAGAGGGTCATCACAATGGCTCGGCCACCTCCTTGTTCATCAGGAGGGATACTGTGGTCAGGCGTTACCCAAATGGGTATTCCCCACAACTGGTTACTCCCTTGGCAATGCACTTGGGAACTGTTTCTGGGGGTTTGGGGTGGCTTTGGCATGTTGGGGCAGCTGAAATGGGTGGGGGGTGAGGACGGGTGGGGGGGGATGTTGTGGGGGTGTTGACGTGACCAGATCCTTTTTTAATCTTTTAGATGTTGCATGTGTGCACTATAAAGCGAACATATCAGCCCACAATTATGGGGCAGGGATAGGGTATTTCGAGACTTGGGACGATTTCTATGTCAAGAATACTTTGCTGTACTTATACATAATAACGTAATATCCATCTCTTGTTTAACATGGAACGTAAGGGGGCTAAACACGCCAAAGAAGATTCGCCGGGTGCTAGCCCATTTAGATCATCATGGGATTGGCATTGCCCTTATACAAGAAACACACCTGACGCAGGCTACCAATAGATTAGTGGGGAACCACTGGGCTGGTTACCGGCTTGCCTCATCCTACTCCTCCTATAACCGTGGGGTGCTCACACTTGTCAAAAAAGGCCTCCAGTTTACTGCAGTCCGAACATATATTGACACTGAGGGACACCATGCCATCGTACATGGGAAGCTGAGGGGTATAACTGTTACTATTGTCAACACCTATGGTCCCAACAGAGATGACCCTGCACTTTAGGAGTGTATTTTTGCTGCTCTGCGTGAGTTTCCGGCTGCAGTGGTTCTCTGGGGGGATCTAAATACACATTTGGACCCAAACAAAGATAAATCTAATGGCAGGGAGGGACACTTTCCTGGGACGGCTCATGCAATCAAAAACGGAATGGTTGACCTGGGACTGTTGGATATCTGGCGTCACAGACATATTGAGACATTAGAGGGCACACATATCTCCACCGCGCATGGCAGCTACTCTCGCCTTGACTACTGGTTGTTGAGTGAGGAGGCAGCCAACAGGGTAACGGAGGTAGAGAATCTTCCACACACTTTATCAGATCACTGTCCTGTCCACCTCACCCTTTCTATCCCGCACGCTGTCCCCAGGTCCTTCACGAGGCGATTCCGTCCAGAAGCATTATTGGACCCTCTATACATGGAGACGACTCGAGAGGCCATCACACAATATTTTGCACATAAGTGATCTGTGGACAGCGCTGGGGTGCTCTGGGAGGGATTCAAAGCCACTATTCGGGGCACTCGTATAGGAACATCAGCGGGCATTTTAAAAAACCTGAGAGAACAGTTAGCTAAGGTGGAAGCAACACTGAGGAAATTAGAGCAGGAATATGATGCAGCACCTTGTGAGTCGACCCTAACGTTCATTAAAGACGCAGTATTATAGCATGCAAAACTAGGGGAGGAGGAGATGAGATATGTCTCTAAGCGACATGTAGCTTGTGCCTATGGGGAGGGTGGTAGGCCAGGACATCACTTAGCCACAAAAATAAAGCACCGCATGGAAAGGGAGATCATTACTAAGATCACAGATGACACGGGTTAGGACCGCTACAACATCCCAGATATTATGGACCAATTCCGGCAATTCTATGCAAAACTGTACACATCACAATGCAAAATTAACACTGCCGACCTCGACGACTATCTCTACAGACAGCCATTGCATGTCTGTCGGATGGTCAGAGAGAATAACTTAATCAGCTGATCACAGTGGAAGATATTCGGGTGGCAATCAATGCCCTACCCAACAAGAAAGCACTGGGTCCTGATGGGTTTCCAAGTGAATTTTACAAAGCTTATGCAGGGGAACTTACCCTTTATTTATTAGAAATGTATGCTGAAGCGTATGATCTAGGGTTGTTGCCGCCGACTCTCCGTGAGGCACTCACTATCACACTACTTAAGAAGGACAAACCCCCCCCACTCACTGTGAATCGTAAAGGCCGCTTTAGCTTATTAATACAGGTGTAAAAATTCTGGCGCAGATTCTGGCCACCCGTCTTCAGCCACTCATGCAAAAATTGGGCTTACCAGATCAGTCTGGTTTTATACCAGAGCGATCTACCTCCCACAATTTGCGTACACTATTTGCTAAGCTTCACACTCTTAATCCTGAATTGCCGGCGGGGGCTGTCATGCTTGACGATGCAAAGGCATTCGATTCCATAGAATGAGATTATCTCTTCTATGTGTTACAGCGGATGGGATTTTCACCTCTCTTTGTTAATTGGGTGAGACATCAATATACGGAACCCTTACGCTGGAACCGCTAGCTTTGCAACCTCACAAACATGCGGCTCTCAACTTCCACCACCGGCCGGGCATCATTTCTTTTTATGCGGATGACAAGCTGCTCTTTATACGCGAGCCCCGTACTTATCTAGCGCCAGTTCTTCGGGAGTATATCCGCTTTGATCGTTTTTCCAGCCTACGCATAAACTGGTCAAGTCAAGTCAAGTCAAGTCAGAAAATTTGTATAGCGCACTACATACCCAGAGGGTTTCAAGGCGCTTAGGAAGGGGGGAGGATTACTTGTCAAATATCCAAGTTTTAAGTTGCTTTCTGAATGCTAGGTGGTTCTGGGTAAGGCGAAGGTAAGCGGGGAGTGAGTTCCATGTTCTAGCAGCCAGGTATGAAAAGGATCTGCCTCCCATGGTGGTCTTGTTGATGCGAGGTACAGTGGCGAGGGCTTGGCTGGAAGAACGTAGTTGGCGGGAGGGGGTGTAGAAGGACAGTCGTGAGTTGAGGCATTCTGGACCGATGTCGTAGAGTGATTTGTGTGCGTGGGTAAGCAGTCTGAAAGTGATCCTCTTATTGACGGGTAGCCAGTGGAGGTCTTTAAGGTGACCAGAGATGTGTTCGTTGCGTGGGATGTCTAATATGAGTCTGGCTGAGGCGTTTTGGATTCGTTGGAGTTTCTTCTGGAGTTTTGCGGTAGTACCTGCGTAGAGGGTGTTTCCGTAGTCCAGTGGGCTCGTGACCAGAGCGTGGGTGACTGTTTTCCTTGTGTCGGAGGGGATCCAGCGAAATGTTTTTTTGAGCATGCGAAGAATGTTGAAGCAGGAAGAGGATACGGCGCTGACTTGTCTGTTCATTGAAAGCGAAGAATCCAGGATGACGCCTAGGTTCCGTGCATGGTCTGTCGGGATGGGTGCTTTTCCGAGGGCTTCCGGCCACCAGGAGTCGTCCCATGCAGATGGGGATGTACCTAGGATGAGGACTTCTGTTTTGTCTGAGTTCAGTTTCAGACGGCTTAGTTTCATCCATTCGGCAACTTCTTTCATTCCTTCGTGTAGGTTAGTTTTTAGATGGGTGAAACTCCTGCTTTCCCTTGCACATCGCATTGCACATCGCATTGCACTGATCAAAATGGTGGTGTTACCTACATTTTTATAGTTTTTTTGTAACATCCCATTTCAACTCAAGCAACATTTTTAAAAAACTATACGTACTTTGCTGCTTCGTCTCATCTGGGGAGGCCGACAAGCACGGGTGAGCTAGAAGACTCTCATACTGGATTACAAGTACAGAGGTTTCAGTGTGCCCGATTTTTATCTATACTATCTTTGCGCACACGCACAATACTCACACTTCTGGTTCGCCTCCGATGATTTTGTCCCACACGTAGCAGTGGAACACTGGGACGCACCTCCCATCCCGCTGAGCTCTATGCTAACGCATGACCGTAAGCCTACACCTCGACACACATTTAAAACTATTAACTCAACGATTACTGCATGGTAGGCATTAGGCCGAGAGGCGGGAAAACTGCCTTTATACGCCCGCTGCTACCACTGGCTTACCACTCGAACATATTGGTCAAGCACGAACAAGGGGCTTTAGGCACACTAGCGCACGTAGGCCTGGACAAGCTACAAGATCTATATCCGGGTGGCACTGTTTGTCTGCAGCCGATACTGATTACATTCAGAACAAAACACTGCTAATCCTTTTTTATGAACATAGACTAAGACGGGCACTACAGGCTCATTATCCCACATTTCAAGTCAAGTCAAAGATGCTTTATTCAAGTTTTTTGCTCGTAAAAGCAAGTACAATCACAATTATAAAAACACCATTACAAACACAGCAATTAAGATTAGACTTGAAAATCAATCAAACATTTTAAAACGTAGAAAGCCGTAGTGACTTATAAGCTCACAATTTAAAAGATTACAAGATAAAAATATTCAAGTATTAAAATACAGACAATCGTAAAATACAATAGAAACAATCAGCTGCCTAGGGACTTCTGTCTAATATTCCACGCCCATCCTGAAAATTTGGCTGTAACTATAGTTATGGGCAACAAAGTGCTGGAACGTATAATTCTTAGAGCTACAACACTACTGGTGGTACCTAAATTCTTACACGCTGGATATAACCAAATACGCTTGGGTTCTGCATAAAACTTACAAGCAAATAGGAAATGGCCAATTGTTTCCTTATGTACTCCACAAACAGGGCAATTACTATTCGATGAGCCCCCCACCTACCTGTTAAGGTTCTAATTGGGAGGGCACCCACTTTAATTTGAAAGAAAAGCTTCCTGTCCCTAGGTGTGGTTATGGCATCCCAATAAAGTTCTAGACTGGGGTACAGTTTTGCTTCTAAAAAACTGGCTGTCATAGATAAGGCTTTGGCGCCTCTCCAATTTCGAATGGCCACATTCTCCCGATATATTTCTTTTAGGACATTTCTCGAGGGGAATGAAGCTCCTGTCAGGTTATCCCAAAGCGTTTGAAGGCCGAGATCGCCCAACGTCGCTCTAAGAACATTCAGCCAACCAATTTTGTGGAACACATCTGCTATAATTACGTCTAATAACCCCTCAGCGTAAGGAGAGAGCTCAGGTGTAGTCCAGAGCCTTCTCCAATATAGGATAGGGCGGAGCCTAGCCAGGTCTACTACCGCCTTCCTACCCAAATCGTACCCGAGTGGGAGCAATGGAGTACCTTTAGAAAGACCTGTGATGCTCCTAAAAAACTTGTTTTCCGATGTTTGTAAGGACTGTAGTTTCTCAAAGCCCCACAGCTCAGCACCATATAGTGCAGAGCCGAGGGCCTTGGCCTCATAAACCTGCAATGCCGGTTTGATTGGTTTAGTTCTAGATTTTCTATGCTCTATACTAAGGGCACCAGCCAGTTGTCTATGGCGCAAGACTGTGGTGTCTACATGCTGGGACCATCTAAGATCATTTGATACATAGATACATAGATACATAAAGGCATTGACTGTCTCTAAAGGGCGATCATTCATTACTAGCTTAGATCTGAAACTACTGTGGGAATTAAAAGTCATAAGCTTAGTTTTAGCCACGTTAACTTTTATCCGATGCTCCATACAAAATTGATCGAAAATAAGAAATGCACGCTGTAGACCACTTGGAGTCTTTGATAGAATCAAAGTATCATCAGCGAACATTAAAATCGGTGTCTTTTTGCTAGTTGAGGGGACGTTTCTTGGGCGCCATTTTGAGCGCTCTAGTGCTCCGATAGCCACGCGGTCAACCTACTTAAGGCGGAATTTTCTTGGGGTCAGCCTGGACAAGGTACCCTAGCTCCTCAGAGCATTTCAGGACTCTCGCGCTCCTAGCGCTGTGCTGTAGGCGCGCTTGGTATTTTAAATTACCCGGTTTTGTATTTTGGTTTATTTTTATTTCTGTATCCCCTGATTTTATGTACTTGGCATTCTCCAACGTACCCGCACTATAATCGATTGATCACCGCTGCTTTAGCAGGTCCGGTCCTGGGGCTTCCGATTTTTGCGAGAATCGGCTGACATCTTGCTAGTAGAGGGGACGTTTCTTGGGCGCCATTTTGAGCGCTCTAGTGCTCCGGTAGCCACGCAGTCAGCCTACTTAAGGCAGAATTTTCTTGGGGTCAGCCTGGACAAGGTACCCTAGCTCCTCAGAGCATTTCAGGACTCTCGCGCTCCTAGCGCTGTGCTATAGGCGCGCTTGGTATTTTAAATTACCCGTTTTTGTTTTTTGTGTTATTTTTATTTCTGTATCCCCTGATTTTATGTACTTGGCATTCTCCCACTTACCCGCACTATAATCGGTTGATCATCGCTGCTTTAGCGGGTCCGGTCCTGGGGCTTCCGATTTTTGCGAGAATCGGCAGACATCTTGCTAGTAGAGGGTACGTTTCTTGGGCGCCCTTTTGAGCGCTCTAGTACTCCGGTAGCCACGCGGACAGCCTACTTAAACCAGTCTGCCTAGCGCAGCGGTAGCGCGCAGTGGGAGCGCCTTCATCGCGCCTGAGTCGTGCCAGAGTCCTGCCCGTCTGCGCCCGTCAGTGCTAAGGAAGCGCCGGGCGCCAGAGACTCTGCACATTTCTTCGACGGTAGGCATGTACTCTAGGGCGGACCTCCTTAGGCTACGGAGCCTCTTTATACCTTGTAAACATGCACCCCTTGATCCACTTTGTGGCCCTTTCCTGTGCCCTTGTGGTAAGCTGTCACTTCCTCGTTGTATTCCCATCTCGGCTCATACGGTGCATCCTTCTTTGGGTGACGCCCCGGTAGTCGCCCCTCCTATAATCTCTCAGTCCCCTTGTGACTTAAAAATCTGGCATCTTAATGTCAGATCTCTGGCCAAGCATTATCAGGCCATTTTAGACTTGCTATCTGATGAGACTCCCGATATTTTCTTCATGACCGAGACATGGTTGCATGATGAGGTCATGGCTGTGCCAAATCTAGCACTCCCCTCGGAATATTCTATTTTCACGCACAATAGAAACTCAAGGAGAGGGGGGATTGCTATGGCAATTAAATCATGCTACCCCTGTACCTGGAAAATTCTGGACATAGTTGGCTGTGAAAGTGCATATTTTTGCATCACGATCAGCATCATTTCACTATGTCTGGTTTGCTGATCTATAGACCACCAGGTAGTGATGTGTCTTTTAGGAAAGCTCTCCAAGAATTCGTAAGTTCTCTTGCACTGGGGTCGGCTAATTTTAGCATTATCGGGGACTTAAATCTTCATTTAGACACTCCCCACACCCCAGCGATTAGCAGCATTCTCGCGGACCTGGAGGCACTCCAGCTTCCCCAGTTGGTCACTCACCCTACTCACGGGGGGGCATATTCTGGACCCGATATTCACAACTTTGACTATGGCTAAGGTCCTCCTGCCAAGACCTATAGCTTGGACGGATCATCATCTGATAGAGCTTCATGTCACGATCAAGGATCGTCCTTTTAAAGTATCAGATAGAGTCATTTTTAGGTGTCCCTGGAAGAAAGTTAAATTAGCTGATTTCCATCATCTTCTCGGTGGTTTCCATTTAGGCTCTTTTGAGGGTGTCGAGTCTGGCTACGACCTTTTTTGTGAATGGGTCACTAAAGCCCTTGACTCCTTGATTCCTGCAGCTTGGAGTAAGAGTCGCTTGTTAGAACCTAGCCCTTGGTATAATGACTCTTCGGCTTTTAAAGGTAACATGTAAGCAAGCAGAAAGAGCTTGGCGTAAAACCTATGAGGCTGGGCAAAAAACCTATTATTTAGCAAAAGTTAAGAGCTATCATAGAGCTATTTGTAGGGCGCGGGCAGCCTACTACTCTCATGAATTTAATATTAGCTCTAATCCCACGAAGTTGATCTTCAAAGTGGTAAAAGATCTTACAGCCAACAGAGTACCTGTGGCTGAGATCTGTTCACTTTCACATTGTGAAGATCTTGCGGCCTTCTTCGTGGAAAAAGTGTCTAATATATTTCGCTCTTTTCCTAGTACTAGTTTGACAATGGAGGATCAGTGCTCCATTCCTAGTGCTAACCTGGCCCTATCCACACTCTCTGACTTATCGGAGGAAAAGTTTGACAAGCTGGTAGCCAAAGTCAAATCTGGGTCACCTGCGGCTCCCCTTAGACCAGCACAATTTAAAGAACTAGCCTCACTATGCCTACCCCCTATACGCCAACTTATAAATCTATCTTTTTCCTTGGGCATAATTCCTCCCGAATGGAAACAAGCTTATGTCACTCCCATCTTGAAAAAACCTGCACTGGACCCTCTCAAACTGGAGAACTATCGACCCATCTCCCTTCTCCCTTGGGTCGCGAAGGTAGCAGAAGCCCATGTTAATGGCATTCTGTCTAACCATCTTCAGTCTACTAAAATTCTGGACCCTTCGCAGAATGGTTTTCCTGCTGGTCACAGTACCGAGACCGCACTTCTCTCCATTACAGAACATCTGCGCTCCGTGTTGGACTCGGGTCAAACTGCGGCACTGGTATTACTCTACCTCAGTGCCGCGTTGGACACTGTATCGCACGCAATACTTTTGCAGCGTCTGGAAGTTGCAGGTGTCAATGGTGTGGCACTTGACTGGTTTCGGTCGTTTCTTACCGATCGCACCTTTAGGGTCGCTACACCACCATTCGAGTCGAAACCCGACGCGAAGTCGGGTCAGGAGACCCTGATGTCTCCACTGCAGCAGCAACAAGTCAACTGCCACAGTACAGAATCCACAGTACGAACATACAAAGGGTACAGAATGTGGAACATCAAGTACAGGAATTATAAATAGGCTAGAAAGACAACTTACAATGTACTACACATCTTCTCCCTTTCTGTTGTCAAAAAAAAACAAACAACAAAAACAAAAAAAACTTAACAGACAAAATCTTGCAAATAAACAGGAGGACGTCGAGACCTAAGAGAACGTGTACAGACAGAATCACTGTGAACGGGAGGAAGAGTCAGCGAAGGAGCAGGAGCATCACCGCCACCAGAGCCAGTAACTTCGTTGAGAACAGGAGACTCTATGGGAGTGTGATCAGCTAACAAGTAGCCACTCGTAAAAGGAACACAAGAATCAGGCACCAGGGAAGTGGAACTACCACTAAGCGGTGAAGGAAGAGAAATAAGAGACAAAGCAGATTTCGCTCTCTTATAGAGGGCAACTCTTCTAAAGTTCCAACACTCTCCATTATTAAGAATGACGCAATGATTGAGTACCTTCTTAACTTTGAAAGGCCCCTTGAACTTGGACAAACCCTTTTGAAGCCTTCCCAACTTAACTTTGACCAAATTTCCCACAAAAAAAAGGAGAAGAACCAGGGACAAAGGAAGAGGATTCAGGAACAAGGGAAGAGGAAGACAGATCAACCAGTTTCCCTTCAAAGGCACCACACTGAGACTGCAAAGTAACGACATCTCTCATCAAAGAAGGAAACAACTTCAGACCAGGATCACGTCCTCTCATCAACTGAAAAGGCGACAAATCACCAACAGCTAAAGGAGTAGTGCTGTACGCCCACAAAATTTCGTTGACCATCTTTCTGACAATACACCCACTACTAGAAGCCATTTGAATAATCCCCTTCACAACCTTGTTTGCTCTTTCACATATCGCATTACCCTGGGGATTATATAAAGATGTACGATGATGAGAGATGCCACATTCCTTTAAATATACTTGCATTTCTCGAGATGTGAGTTGAGGACCATTATCAGTGATAATGATAGATGGTAAACCCTCTTCTCCCTGCACATAGGGCAATTCTCAATCCATTCCACCACTTGTGAATCGATGCCCGGCCACCAACAATGATCCTTAATACGTCTTTGAGTGAGTGCCTGACCCATGTGCCCCTCATGTGCCAAAGCCAGCAATTTGTTTCTCAACCCAAAAGGGGGGATACATTTCTCTCCTTTAAGTAGGATGTCATTCACTATCGAAAGCTCATCTAAAACCTTGATATAGGGTCTGACAGAAACAGAGACAGAACTTTCATGCCTAGAACCCAACTTGATAAGTTTGATCACCTCCTGAAGAGTTACATCAACAGCCATTTCTTTTAACCAATCACTAGAAGAAAAAACTCCTTCGCCAACAAAGACAGCGTCTTCGACTGAAGCAACAGCCACATCATCCATGTCTAAAGACACCTCCAAATTATGAGAGGAACGCCAGTCTAACGACAACCTCGAAAGGCAATCGGCCTGAACATTCCTCCAACCTTGAATATACTCTACAGAGTACTGAAATTCTTGCAGCCTGGCTGCAAGCTTCATAAGCCGGGCAGAACCCTTACCCGCCCCTCCTGGTGAAAGGACCTTGATAAGGGGCTTGTGATCTGACCTTAAAATGAATTTCATGCCCCAAAGATATGTACGGAAGTATTCAACTGCCCAAGAAGCGGCCAGCGCCTCCCTTTCAATAACTGAATAGTTTTTCTCAGTGTCCGTGAGAGTCCTTGATGCGAAAGCAATAGTAACTTCAGATGCTCCCTTCATTTGTGACAGCATAGCCCCCAAACCATGCGCGCTGGCATCCACAGTGACTATTGACTTATTATGAATATCAAATGAAGACAACACCTTAGCATCAAAAATCTCTTTCTTGATATTTTCAAAACACTCTTGCTGTTGGGCTCCCCAGATGAAACTAACACCACGTTTAAGCAAAGCCCTGATACAAACAGTCTTATCAGAAAATGTTTTGACAAATTTCGAATAGTATTCAATCAGTCCCATAAAGGAACGTAACTGATCTTTATCACAAGGTGGAGGTGCAGAACGAATGGCTTCGCACAAGTCTTTTTTGGGTTTGATGCCAGAGGAGGTAATGGTATAACCCAAATAATCCACCTGATCCACCCCAAACAAACATTTGTCCTTGCGCAACATAAGACCAGCAGTGGATAATTTTTCCAAAACAACTTTGAGTGTGGAATTATGTTGATTTTCAGTAAGACCATAAATCAGAATGTCATCCTGAAAATAAACAACCTTTGGCACACCTTCAAAGATGCTAGAAGCCATTCGTTGAAAAACACTCGCTGCTGAATTAAGACCAAATGGGAGTCGAGTGAATTGATAGGTGCCCCAGGGAGTGATAAAGGCTGTTAAACTTTTGGAGTCCTTATGTAAATCAATTTGGTGGTATGCACTCCTGAGGTCTAGTTTAGAAAAAAACGTTGCCCCATTAAGAGCGGTAACCAACTCAGCTATGTTAGGCAAAGGGAAGGTGTCGGCCACAACACACTGATTAAGGGACCTGAGGTCCACACAGAAACGGAGTTTGCCGTCCGATTTCTTCGTGACGACAATAGGCGAAACCCAAGGAGAGGCTTCGACAGGCTCAATCACCCCAGAAGCTAACATGTCATCAATAAGACCTTTCACTTCATCCCTTATGACAATGGGAATACGTCTCACTTTGTGCTGGACAGGAATTGAGTTTTTCTTAAGTATAACATTATGTGAGTAGCCCTTAAGACGGCCTAAGTTCTCCCAAAGACAGTTTTAAAATTGGAAAGTAGAGAATATAATTCTATGTCCTCAACAACCATGACCTGAGGATCAGCATGGGGATTGACAATAATAGAAAGGTCGTATTGGTGAACCCACACTAGGATAGCAGGACCAGACTCAGAGACATAGACCTTCCCATGAATTTGTCTCGTAGAAAACTTGATGTTGGCTTCAAAGTAACCAAGGATGTCTAAAGGTTCATCCACCAGGAGAAATATCTTTTGAGAGAAGTGGACCCATCCCCCACACGTCTACAAAAACACAGTTGGGAATGATGGTGTAGCGTGAACCAGTGTCCACCATTAAATGAACATTTTTATCATTTATAGTAAACAACGCTTTAGGTCTATTTTTCCGTTTGTGCACTTCGTGTTGAAGACAATCATCATTCCCAACAACTAAAATCTTATTAGTGTCATCTGTGGTTTCTGGAATGTCACTTACACATGACACAGATGAACGAGCTTTGTTTCTACACACCCTAGCATAGTGCCCTAACTTGCCACACTTCATACATTCTTGTTTGGCCGCAAAACAAAATTTGGAGTCAGAAGCATGACCATAACTACCACATCTTAAGCATTGTTTAGAAGTCACGGGTTTAAATGTGTTCTGACTTTTGACATTCACCGTTTTCTTGTTAAAGAACTTCTTTTGCTTAATGAGAGCAATATCATCTTGATCATCGTCCTCCTGTGGACAAAGCATGTGAGAATGACAAGACACTTCACTAACATCACTTGAAATAGCTCTCTTTTCCAGTTCCTTCATACATCCCTCCGATTGCTCGACAATCTTGGCTAAGTCAATTGCCGTTTGAAGGTTGTGATTCTTGGCTTCCCATAAACGCTCTTGAATTTTCTTATTGTTACATTGTACTATGAGCTGGTCTCTAATTAACTCATCTGTCATATTACCAAATTTACACTTAACAGACATTTCACGCAATCTGGACACAAAATCATCTATAGTTTCACCCATTTTCTGACTTTTAGTGTAAAACTTATATCTATTCATCACAAGGTTTTCTTCCTTGGCATATCTTACTTCTAAACGAGAAACAGCTTCCTTATATTCGTCTAAAGGGGCTTGCGCACCAGCTTGAAGAACCTGTAGTAAGAATTTAAAAACGCGTTGACCCTCTTTACCCAGTGAGCTCAAAAGAAGGGCTTTTTTACGTTTAGCAGAGTACTCCTGAGCATCCAATGCATCCAGATAGTTCTCGAACATGGGAAACCAATCTTCCCATGATATGCTGGGTTGACCTGGAATAGGAAGGAAGCTGGGTGGTAAAACTACAGTGCCACTTTGTAAAGCAACTTGGTCAGACATTGTTAAACTAGTGCGAAGGTCATTAAAGGAACAAACACACTCGTTGTTAGGTTCGTAAAATAGCTGTCAGGTAATAAACTCGTCGTGTACCAAGCAGATAAAAGTCAAACAAAAACTTAGATGAAGAGACGTGAAATGCTGAAAGCGGCACAGCGTATAAATTCGTAATAGTCAAAGAAAAAACTGTTAAATGTGACTTACTTTATGTGAATGCGCAAAAGACGTGCGCATCGTCGCTGAAGGTGAACTGGTTACTAAGGTAACTCAAAATGGCTTCCCAAAGACGTGTTGACGTTACAAGGACGTCGCTTCACTCGTAGCGTGGCGTAGACGCTTCTCGCGTAGCGTAGCGTAAGGCTGATGCTCTAATCTTGACGAGCAGGGAGACGTCATCCAAGCGTTCAGCAACTCCCCGTGAACATTCTAGCACGTCATCATTACTCAAAAGGAGGAGACGAGAGTAGGAGACGGCAAGACAAAGAAACGGCGGAGTGAGGTAGGTGAGCGGAGAAGGAGGACAGCGTCAGACTGAGATTTTTACTTGCCAGTTGGTAGAAAGTCTCTGCACAAGTCCTCTGTAAACGTCTTTTGATGAGTGGAAGGGTTGCGCATAATAATGCGATGTCGGAAAAAAAAAGTTCACCTCGAAATGGTCTGCTCTTGACTCTTAGAACGGCATGAGGACGATGGGTTCGATTTCAAGTCGCCAAAATATTGTAGTAAATGAATCCAATGACGAAGTGGAGGTAGTAGTAGTGTGGCTCACTGGTTAGAGGCGGCAGACCCGAGAGCAGAGGACGGCCCGGGACCAGGGTTCGATTCCCGGCGCGGCAGGTTTCTGGACCAGGGTCAGCGGACTCGATAATTCTCTCGCCTCGGTGGCCACTCTGATCAGCGATCACACTCGGCAACTCTGGGCATTAGCTTGCCTCATCTTCACTAACGGCCCCACCAGACCGCCGGGGATGCCTGGTCTCACCCTGGAGATACCCATTAAGGGACCATCTCTCAGGGAAGCCAGGAAAGGTTTCGCAGCGGTCGAAGCGCCTTGGGACCCTCCGGGTAAGTAGTGCGCTATATAAATGCCTATACATTTACATTTACATTTACATTTAATTAGTAAGATCCTTTAATATAGGATAAGCAGTAGCAAAAGAGCAGACTCTCCACTGCAGCAGCAGCAAGTCAACTGCCACAGTACAGAATCCACAGTACGAACATACAAAGGGTACAGAATGTGGAACATCAAGTACAGGAATTCTAAATAGGCTAGAAAGACAACTTACAATGTACTACACAGATCAATGGTCCTTAAGAAGCAGGGGTATGGGGGTATTCAGATAAAAATACCCTCCAGAAGGTACATTTTACTTGGACCGCTAGCAGTCACCCAAGCATGTCCTACTTGTGTGCGTCACGTTGAGAGTGGACTGCATTTTCTGGAATACCTGATAAAAATCCAGCCTTTATTGTTGTGGGTCTCGATTTGGGCCAAATTAAAAATAGTTTTTTCAGTTCTTAGAGATTGTATATCTTGGATAATATGCCATAACGTCGATCCCCTGGCTCTTCAGTGTTAAACACACATGTAATATTCTAGGGATTCATGAATTGATGTCACAATCCAGAATGCATTGATGTCACAACCAAAGACAGGGTAAAATCTGTGTTTTTCAACCAACCAGTATGAGAGTACATGAACAATGAAAGAGATTAAGTTCTCAGTAATGAGTAATTTAGCTGTACTGACAACTTCAGGAGTACAATCCTACCTGCTGTGAATGAGGAATTCACAGCAAAGATTTTATTTGATGTGAATAAAACTTAAGATTTAAAATGTATATTTAGCATTTCCCACATGTGGCTTACAACCCTTACAAACTGCCTATATGACAATGTATCAGGACAGAGCACTTTACATTTCCTGCTTTTTGCACACTATACAGCACTCCCCGTAAACCTTTTTAGCTCCTATTTTCCGTGGATTAAATATCAAACACTACAGAATGTACCTCACGTACTAAACAACAAGAAGGCAGAGCAAAGAAAACCAGCGGGTTCAGTTAAGGATCAAGGACCCGATTTCAGAGTCAACATACTTAAGGGACACATAGCCCCGGGCTGGCAGAAAATCAGTGATCAAGCAGCGCAGCCATTCCAAAGTCTGGCCCAGCAATCAGAACCACGCCAACAGACTCCTGGCTCTAGTCATAGCACAAGTATTCTGGAAGGAGACCAAAATAAAAAGCATAAAGCAAACCAAGTTAGCAAAACAACGCACAAGGTGATTCTCACCCCCAGATATTTCATCAAAGGTCAACACGATATTTTAAACAGGGGCAATTTACTCAGACTTTTTAAGCATATCCCGTCCCTCATGGAAATACAGCCAAACGACCTAGTCTGGGTTAAGTTTCTGAGACTAACCAGCGACTCCCATGGTGAATCAACCTCGATAGGGTTGAGTCACCACGCCCAGGTGGGTCTCACAACAGATGAAATAGCAAAAATGTCTGTTGGGGGCATCGACATAGCATTCCCCATACCCGAGAAATACCAACATGTATTAGCAGAAACTTCGCCAACAATGGAGGTTTATTCGGTGTTAAGGGAGACTGCAGTCATTCAACCAGGGAAAAGCTCAGCCATGGAACCTAGACTTCACAACGCCTACAAGATAATAAGCTCACTTGAGCAAAGGGCAGCCTACTACACAGAGCCAAAGCACAGCGCAACGCAAAGCACGCTGAATGGTCCTGGAGGCTTGTTCCCTCGACGGCACTTCTAATAGCATAAAGGCAGCCAGCTACCCGAACATGTATAGAAGAGCAGGAAACAACACTCATCTGTCCATCCTATCGTGGAACGTTGCAGGGTTAAAAAGACTGCTTAGCTGCAAAGTAGCATGCAAGTATCTCAGAGAAAATGACATTCTGTGCCTACAAGAGATATGGGCCACCGAACCCCTAATTCTCCCAGGCTTTTATGAGATTCACACCGCAGCAATAAAAAGCAACATCTTCGGGAGAGCAGCAGGCGGGCTCTCAATTTTTATCAATCATGCCCGTAAAATAGAGGTAAAATCACTAGCAACTTATTCCCTCAACCTGCAAGCAGCACTGATCGGTGGATTTAAAAGCAACAATATCTCAATCCGACTGTTGACAATTAATTGTTATATAAACCCTGCCACACGGCAAAAAAAGCAAGAACTAAAAACATTAACTATAAAAATGGACCACCTTATAAATAAATATGCCTCACATCTTCCAATCATCGTAGGGGACATGAATACCAGGGACTTGGGTTATGGTACAAGGGAACCTCCAAACATAACAGAATCGTCGCCTCTACAACAGCTTATTTTCGAGTATAACATGGTTTCCGCCCACTCCTCCATGAAAGCAGTGGACCCTCTTTGGCTTCCCTTGCCCACCTTCAGGGACAAGTCAACAATCGATTACATCTTTATCTCCGAAAACTTGCGAACACACTTTAATGACTTTGATGTGGGAAACAGGGACGAGAGTGATCACAGGCCATTGAGGGTCACTCTTGATCTAAATGGGAAATCCGCAAAACACCTCGGAACATTGGTACCTCAACAGGTGAAGAGCACCATGAAGTATTGAATAGAATAAAATGGTCCACAAAATTAAGTCCAGTACTCATGGAGTGGGTCACACACAAAGAGCAGTGCCAAACAGATAGAAGGTTGGCACCCCACTTGGAGCTCTGGAAGGAACTACTTGAGGAACTAAAAACCGCACTAGGACAGGTCACAGGCAGCCCCAAAGCTCAGGTCTTCCATCCGCAAACCTCTCATTACAAACTCTAGGGCCTTAGAGCAAACCAAGCGGAGCCTATCAAAGGCCTTGAAGGCGAGAAGAAAAGGAGCCACAAATCACCACACATTGGAAATAAAAGCGCTTCACAGGGAACACAGGAAGAAAATATGGGAAATTCGAACAAAGAAAATTGAGGCAGAGTGGCTGAAAATATTTAACCTTCTCAAAGAAAAGGGTCACATCCGACTTTGGAGACATTTCAGACAATTGAGCCACACCAGTCAGAGCAAGGAAAACGGGGTGGCAGCCTCAGAGTGGGTTAAATATGTAAAGCTACTGTATACAACAGACCAGAAAAAGACGGCTACCCAAGAACAACAAATCCCTCCAGGAACCGAGGAAGAGGACAAAACACCAGTAATCACCACGGTAGAGATAACCAATCTGATAAAGAAAATGAGGACAGACGGCGCGCCGGGTCCTAATGGAGTGCCAGCGGCAGTGTTTAAAGTGTCACATGGATTCTGGGCGGATCAGCTAACCCCACTCTTTAAGTATGCCTTTTAAACAGCCACCATTTCATCATCGTGGAAAGGCTCAATACTTTTCCCGATTCATAAAAAAGGCGACCGCACAAAGCCCGAAAATTATCGGCTTGTGGCTCTTCTAGATATAGAAGCAAAGGCATAAGCCAGAGTGTTGCTGAAGGAACTAGAAACTTGGGCAAAGGATCACAACAACATTCTCCCATTCTTCCAAATCGGAGTTAGACCTCAATGCTCTACTATAGATAACATCCTAGCAGTGGGTCATCTGTCCCTACGCACGACTCAGCCCTCTTAACCACCTTTGTTTTGCTGTTTCCTAGATTATAGCGCAGCATTTGACCGAGTGGATCGTGGCAAGTTATGGAGAAAACTTACCAACTGGGGCATGCCTCAAAAGTTGTTAAAGGCTATAACTGCTCTATACGAGGGGACCTGGGTGCTTATTAAAACCAGCCAAACGTCGATAACAACTAAGGTCCCAACTAATAACGGCCTAAAAAAAGGGTGCGTCCTTGCCCCTTTACTTTTTAACATCTACACATCCGACTTGGGACAAGCCCTGGAGGGGGCAAATCTAGTCATTCCAAAGTTGGGGAAGGTGCGGCTCCAAATCCTCCAATATGCAGACGATCTTGTAATCTTGAACCACACTAGGACAGGTCTACAGAAAGCCTTAGAAGTGCTACACAGATTCAATCAAAATAATAATCTACTGGTAAACCAGGAGAAGACCAAGATACTTATCTTTGGGAAGTACCATCGAAAGAAGACAGCTCAATGGCGCCTAGGTGACCTGCAAATTAGATCTTGTAAAAGCTATAACTATTTGGGTCTCAGGCTAACGGAAGGGGCAAAACCATCCGCTCATTTGAAATATCTAAGAAGCAAGGGGGCCGGAATCATCCGCAGCCTGAGAAGTCTCAACTGAAGACTACACAGTCCGTCCACTGAACCCATCATGAAAGTCCTTAAAGCAGAAGTAGTGCCCTCAGTCAACTACGGCCACTTAACCTTTCCTGGAACCCTTACTAACTTTTCCATGAGCCACCAAATCTCGGTATACAAGAAAGTATTAGGCATCTCACGACAGGCCAGGAGAGAAGAGTAAGGCTGGAGCTGGGTCTAACTCGCCCAGACATTACCTGTTGTGGGGACACTCTAAAATACTATATTAGTACCCTGCGAGCTCCAGCAACAGCCTTGAAAGCGCAAATTAAAACAATTTTTGAAGAAAGCGGATCCCCATGGCATGCGCAAGTGAGTGACCACAAAATTGTTGGAAATAGAGGTGCAAAACCTGAACAGACAGGTCAAGAATATATGACACGCAAGAGACCTGGAAAGCTTACATCACCAACTAAACTCTCTTCACTGGACGCCTCCTACATAGTGGGAAAACCACAGCCTTATCTCGAACAAGCACTAACTGTCCAAACCCGAAAAAAGATCACTTACATGAGGCTTCTCGCATTGCCCATTGTGGATTTTAAACAAAGCTGGGCCCGTCCGGATAATTTAGCAGCATGTAGACTCTGCAATTACCATCAGGAATCCTGGCTCCATCTGCTGTGCTGCTGTCCAAAGTTAGCTAGTGAGAGGCATCGGTTGGTCACTCAAATCTGCAGAGCTCAGGGCCTTATGTTTTTCTTCGAACTCAACTCAAACAGTTGCACGGCTGGGGAAATTCATAGAATTAATTCGAGCCACACTGTCCCCGAAAATAGAGTCTCATAAAGAAAACAGTCGGCTCGGAATCACGGGAGCCACGGACATACCTCCCATTTAAAACTAATGCACTTTGCACTCAAACAGTAAACCCAGAATGTGATACTGTTTTTAAGGTTTTATGCCCTACTAGGTCTTAGTAACAAGCAGGGAATTTAACTTTTTTTTAAGAACTCTTTTATATTGCTAGTATACTGTAATGATTTTAAGTAATCGAGCAATAAAAGGCTTTTATTTCTTCTTTCACTACAGAATGGTGAAGCATTTTTTACAACAGCTTTCTTCAGAATCAATGTGTAGCACTGTAACCACCTTTATTCACTGATCCCTGAAAATTAGAACATTGTATAGAGAAGACAACTGCATGCATAAGTATGTTAACGCTGTTTAATTGTCCCCAATCTTTTATACTTTGGTTTTATATTGTTTTGATTCTTTTTTATAATTAAATTGATACATTATATGGATTGCATTGTTGTATTTTTATTGCTAATTTTGAGCTGAAACCAGCATTTTTCTGAGCTGATCTTCTGAGTTCAACAAGATTATGAAAATCAATTACCGCAACTGCTGAATCAAATCTTCTCCTTCTTTAATTACATTTACTGTAACTTGTAGAGTGGTTTGCTGCTGCTGACCAAAGCGCTTGATCAGATCCTGCACTGCTTCTACAGACTCCGCATAGACGTCGTCTAGCAGCTCTTTTTGCAAATCCTCCAGCCATGTCCACAGCTACAAAGGAACAGATAGAAAAATAACTCGAATCATACATTCCACTAAACATTACACTGAGTTTGTGAAAATCGATTTTCAAAACCTTTTTACCTCATTAGCATTTTTACTTTCTAGCACATTAACATAAAGCGTGTAAGAATGCAAAGCACGCGAGTAAGATTGTGAAATCATTTAAGAAATTAAACTAGATTAAAACACCATGACTGACAACCTAAATAGGAGGGGTGTAGTAGAAACATGTCCTTGGATTAAAAGAGGAAGGAAGAGAGTATTTAGTCGAACACAAGCAACGCTCAACAAAAGTGAACTCGTAAGTGACAAAAATGTGCTGCAATTGTAATGATCACCTAGGTAAAGTAAATGCAAAAAAGACAGATGAGATTATATATATATATATCAGTAGGCATCATTCTTGACATTTGTAACGATGCAGTAAATCTCCTCAATAAAATTAACTGAGGTCAGTGCCATGTGAACAAACAGAGATATAATAGTTTATTCAATGAAAGGTTAGAGTTAGTAGAATAGAAATAGATACACATTTTTTTTTATTTGAAATTCAAACAAAACATTGTTGTTTTAAAATGTAAGTACAACAAAAGATATGTCCACCGACTCTGTTTACTCTAATGATATTTTACTTTTTCTCAAACCAGAAAAAAGTAATTTGGCGTGAGTATTTCATTCAGTAAAAACTTGATTGAATAACACTTCAGCTGTGCCATTTTAACATACTGTAATAGGTAGTGTACCAATTTGAATAGCAATTTGGCATCTGAATTAATTAAAAATATTGGAAATCTTTTTCCTAATTACACCCGATTCGAGATTAACTTCTAAAAGATTTACTGCAGTGGGTTAAATCATTAGTTAGGTTTTCAAACCATAAATTGATAACTTTACCCGCAGTTAAAGTAATTAGATTAAATACTTGTACACCCATGTAGATTAACATGTAAAACTACAGGTACCGAACACCTGATACAATTAGACTAATCTAAAGGGGGATATGTTACCAAATATACATACTCATTTGGAAATGGACCAATGGAGCAGAGCTTCAGTTACCTTTCTGGGAGGAAAATTAACACTTTTCATGCAGGGATGTACGCTCACATCTATGCTAAAAAAAATTTAAAACAGGGGCATGGCCAAGACAGCGATGTGAAAAGACGTGCCCTGAACGAGCTTTTTGGGGGGCACCCACCTGCTCGGAGGGTCCTGCCTGCGAGACGACCCTCGGAGAGTCCATCCTGGTGCGAGAGACCCTGCTGGAGACTGCTGGGGGCCTGGATACTCTGCTGCCGGACTCCGTCCGCCATTTTGTTGCTGAGCCCGACATCAGGAGGCCTGGCATCATTACACTTGTGAGCGGCTTCCAGCGTTAAGGAGGCGACAGGGAATGCGGGCGGACCGCCTGCAACGGACCCCCCGGCGGCGAACTGCTCTCCGGGGGCTTGGAGAGCCGAGGGGACGAGGCTGTCGGCGTTGAGGTGGCCCCCGTGCGGAGGCGCTGAGAACACCCGCATACAGACTGCAAGAGAGATCCCGGCTTTGGTGGAGCCGGAGGGCCGCGCTTCCCGCAGAAAAGCTGCCGGCTGACCTGCTATCGTGGGTCCCTGATACGGGATCGCCAGCGGACGCGGAGAAGCCCTGGTAAGCTGCCTCCCCTGCGTCTCCTCTTTCCGCCCGCAGACGGATGCGCCTTGGTGACTGCGAGCCCGCCCTGGACTGCAGCGTTGCGACCAGGCCCGCAGACGGTGCTGCCCGCCATCTTGCTCCCCCATCTGGTGCCCACGGGAGCAGGGCCAGGCGCTACGAGGGCGGCCCCGCCAGCCTACGCTGCGATCCACTGTCCGGAAGCGCTACCCGGAGGGCCGCGGAGGCGGCTGGAACACTCTCCACCTCACCCGCGGGTGATCTACGCCCTGCCCGCCACCTTGCCTTCGCTGCTGGGCGCCTCCAGTTTGGGGGTCTGACCCGGCTGCACATCGGGACCCCCCGGTGAGTGACAGCCGCCGGACTGAGCGGGACTGAGAGCCCGAGATTTGGCTCGACCGGACTCTGCTTCTGATCTTGAGGGAGGTGCGGGGGCCCTGCCTGGAGGGGCACGACCCAGCCTTGCCCCTGCCTCACAGCCTGACCTTGTTGCCCATGCCTGCGGACCTGCACTGACCCTATAGCACTACGCCCCCACTCCGGTGCGGACGACATTGCCTGGGGGCTACAGGGGCGCACTGTGTGCTCCCCCCTTCGCCGGCGAGTCGGGCTGGGATCGACTGCCTGAGGGTGCTTCGGGGGGACTGTGGTCCGACCCCCCCCTGGTTACAGAGAGCAAAGACGTCGGCTGGCTAGACAAAACGCCATACCTGTCAGTGTCTGCGCCTCGGGGCCTGGCTGGCCAGCCCGGAGAAGGAGGGGGAAGACTACTGCAGACGTGTGAGTACCCCCCCGCTTGCTTGGGAGACCCGGGGTGTCCGGTGCGCGGCTTCTCTGCCATCTGGTAGGCATGGGACAGTGGTGGCCGGGGAGCTGGAGGGCGCCTTGATTGCCCACGGGGGGACCATTGCGACCTGCGGGGGAGAACGGTGCAGCACCCTTGGCTAGAAGAGAGTCCTATTCCCCATAACGGACCCTTCGTGCGCTGGGGTGCCTTCAGGACTCCTGGGGACACGGGCCTGGCCTCCACCTGTCGGGCTGAGCGGGTTTCCAAGCGAGAAGGTGCTTGGGAGGGAAGAAGGACACCAGTGCTGCACTAATCAACCCCCACGCTGCTGTGGCGACATAGAGGCTCCGCGTTCACGGCGATGGACGACACGCTAGGTGGCAGGACGTTGCACTCTGGTCTGACGATGACCCGTGGCAGAGGGGGCAAGACGGAGCCGGCGTCGGCGTCCAGGGGCGCATCGGTGGCCACCATGTGGGGCAAGGCGGGCACACCAACATCAACTAAAGGGGCGCCACGACCTACCGCCGACTCCCCCCCCGGTGACCCAGGCCTTCATGTCCTCCTTCATGACAGCCCTGAAGTCCGAGATTGGGTCCCTGAGATCAGAAGTGCACTCGTGCGTCAAAAAGCTGCGAAAGGAGGTAACCGACCTGGGCGACAGGATTGATGGACTCGAGAAAGTCGTCGACACACGCACGGAAGATCTGGAACAGCTGTGGCAGAGAGTGGCGGCCCTGGAGGAACAAAATATCGAGCTCCAGGTCAAGCAGGAGGACCTCGAAAACAGGGGGCGCCGCAACAATCTCCGTATACGGGGTGTGCCACTCGGGGAAGAGGGTACTGACGCCATGGCCTATGTTGCCCAACTCCTACATGAGGTGTGGGGCAACGACGACGCCTCTCCGCCGCTCTTGGACCGTGCTCACCGAGTCTTTGGGGCGGGAGGCAAGACGGGCCCCCTCCCAGATATCATAACCCGACTGCACTACTTTACTGAGAAGGAGGCCATCCTGAAAGCGGCGAGGGACAAGCCGGACCTGCGATATGGAGGACACAAGATCCAAATCTACTAAGATCTGGCCCCCAACACGCTGCATAGAAGGAAAGTCTTCCGCCCGGTGACTGAGAGGCTGCGGGCTCTCAGTATTCCCTATCAGTGGGGGCACCCCTTTGCCCTCATCTTCCGATGGGAAGAAAAGCGCAGAGTCATCCGGTCCTACCGTGAGGCGGCACAACTGCTTAAACTGTCGGAATCCCCGGAGCGCAGCCCTCTCGCTCTAAGCAACAAGAGAGACCCCCAGCCCGTCCGGACTGGACCACAGTACACCGGCGTCGCCGGACCCCCCCAGTGGACGACTGCTCCACGTCTCAGGCCAAACAGGACATCATAGCACACATCCGTTCCCTTGAAGGTGATCGCGAAGACCAGGCCTCAGGGCCTCACACTCCGGGGGCCGAAGAACAACAGCTCCTGACCTCAGACGGTCATTGACTGACAAGGACAACATCGCCATACTCCCTGACCAAAGACCTTCACATCCACTGCTGAGATGGGCGGGGAGGCTGAGAACGTTGGCCCCCATACTGATGCGCCATGACACTCTCCCACTCTCTGGAAGGAGATCGCGACCTGCATCCCCAGTAATACAATCGAACGACCCCTGCACATCAACGGCCCCTCCGGGACCACCTACCTTTAACACATGGGAGACATGCGCCCCTGGGATTGGGTCCGCTGTGCTGGAGCCTGGGGCCGTCCGAACGCTGGAAGCGGACTTGTCAAGCTAACGGCGATAACTGGGGCCGCAGTCAATCATCATGGGACGCTGACACCACCTAGTAAGTGACTGTGGGGGTCAGACTTGGTGCCCCTCCCCCTCAGTGACCGGACCCTCCCTACTGGGGCCCTAGGTTTCTTTTTGAACTTACGGTTATGGCTCATGTGCCTTTGGGAAGTCCCGGATCTCGCTGCCCCCGACCCTGCCCGAGACAGCGGGGCAGACGGGCCGCGGGGCAATCGGGAATTGCATCACCAGTAAACCACCCCCCATCTTGTCCCGTAGGAAGTGACATTCCTGAGACCATCCAAACCTTCGGGTAGAGGATGCCGGGAACCTGGGACATTATATTATGGCCCTGTTGGCCTGTTGTGGTTGTAAACCTCTTAAGTGTTCTCTACTTTCCTACTTTTCCTGCTCTTCCTACTTCTCATCTGAGCCTTCCCTTTTCCTGGCTCCTATTCCCCTTGTGCAGTGAGGTGGTCTGGTGGCCATCGCAGGTACTGGCGCAACGGAGGTGGAGGGCATGAAAGAAGTAGCCGAATGGATGAAACAGAGCCGCCTAAAACTCAACTCAGACAAAACAGAGGTGCTCATCCTAGGATCTTCCCCCTCAGCTTGGGACGACTCTTGGTGGCCTTCAGCTCTGGGCACAGCACCCACACCCACAGACCATGCACGTAACCTTGGCTTCATCCTAGACTCCTCTCTCTCGATGTCCAGACAAATCAACGCCGTCTCGTCCTCCTGCTTCAATGTACTTCGGATCCTCAAAAAGATCTTCCGCTGGATCCCCCTCGAGACAAGAAAGACTGTCACCCACGCACTGGTCACGAGTCGACTGGATTATGGTAACACACTTTACGCCGGAATCACAACAAAATTACAGAAAAAACTCCAGCGCATCCAAAACGCGTCAGCGAGACTCATATTAGACATCCCGCGCCAAGATCACATCACCGGACATCTAAAAGACCTCCACTGGCTTCCCGTCAACAAAAGAATTACTTTCCGCCTTCTCACCCACGCACACAAGGCCCTCTACAATCTAGGACCCGAATGCCTCAACACTCGACTGTCCTTCTACAAACCCACCAGCCAACCAAGATCGTCCAATCAAGCCCTCGCCGCAGTCCCGCGCATCCGGAAATCCACCATGGGTGGCAGATCCTTCTCCTTCCTGGCTGCCAAGACCTGGAACTCACTCCCCACCCACCTCCGCCTTACTCAGAACCACATCTCCTTCAGAAAAGAACTGAAAACCTGGCTATTCGACAAATAGTTGAACCCCTTCCCCTAGCGCCTTGAGACCCTCTGGGTGAGTAGTGCGCTATACAAATGCCTGAACTTGAACTTGAAGGGGGAGGACACTGCCCTACGCGCCGTGGGTGGAGGATACTGGGCGATGAGGCGGCCTCAACCCCCTTAGTACCATGGCGGTAAATATTCCCACACCCCTAAAGATCCTATCGCTCAATGTCAAAGGGCTTAACTCCCCCAACAAGCGGAATCAGATATGGCGCTACCTTCTCCACCACTCCCCTGACATCATCTTTCTCCAGGAGACACACCTTCTGCGGGGGGACACTAGCCGCATGGCGCATCCTAGATACCCCACACAATTCTGGGCTTCAGCTGACACTAAAACGGCGGGGGTGGCAATCTTGTGTAGAGCTGGCTTTAGGCGGGGACCTGCTAAACCCTACAAGAGTGGTGATGGGCGCTTCCTTCGGGCCACGGTACAGTTGGGGGGGGATGCAGTTCACCCTGGGAAATGTCTATGCACCCAACCAGTCGCAAGATAAATACCTCCAGTCGCTCCTGCGAGAATAGTTTAAGACCGGCGAACCGCGTACAATATTGGGAGGGGACTTTAATCTAGTATGGGACCCAGAATTAGACCGTGAGGGGGCTGCGATTAGCGGCGCGGGCGCGATGTCCTCTGCCTTAGGGCGCAGATTACGGATCTAGGGCTTGTCGATGCATGGCGCTACCATAATCTAGGAGTCCGAGACTACACTTTCTATTCGCACTCCCACAGAACCTACTCGCGTATCGACCACCTCTTCACCTCGCTCGACCTGATCAGAGACACGCTGAAGGCTACCATCTCAGACATCTCGCTATCGGATTACGCGCACGTGGAACTATTGATACAGGACCCACTAGCTCCCACCCCTCGGGGGCGGCGATGGACCCTCCCCCCGAGCGTCCTCCGGGACCCGGAGGATGTTGATAACATCCGGTAGGCCATAGATTCATATTTCGCCATTAACGACAACTCGGAAACGCCCTTCCCGGTAGTCTGGGATGCCTTTAAGGCCACCATATGGGGCCACATTACCTCCCTGGCAATAGCAAGGAGACGGGCGACCTATAAATTAGAGACTGATCTGGCGGGCGAGATCAAACAGGCGGAGGCCCAAGACAGAGATCGGTCCTCTCTGGCGTCCAGGAGAACCCTTGCTAACCTTAGGGGACAACTCCGAACCCTGCGCACCAACAAGGCGGAACACTCTCTACTATTACTTAAACAAAAATACTATGAGGGAGGGGACAAGGTGGGGCGTCTCCTGGCAGGAAGACTGCGGGCTCGAGCAGCTAGAGCCCATATCGCTAATGTACAACGTCAGGATGGCTCTAGTGCCGTCACTGAAAGAGCCAAACAAGATGCCTTTGTAGCCTACTACACCTCCCTATATGCGGGGGAGCCTACCTCAGTGGAGGCAAGAACGGCCATCCTCGCTGACTATGAAGGGACTCCGTTACCGCCGGCCTGCGCAGATGAGCTGGAGAAGCCCATAATGGACGAGGAGGTCACTGCGGCTCTTAAAGTTCTTCCCACCGGGAGAACCCCTGGACCTGATGGCTTGCCACTGATCTTCTACCGAACCTTTCTGAATCAACTTTGCCCATATTTGCTGAGGCTCTTCCACTCTTTTTCGGACACCTCTGGCCCGTCCCCCGATATGGGAATGGCAGAGATCGCCTTGATACCAAAGCCAGGAAAGGACCCTACACTATGTGCTTCCTACCGTTCTATCGCACTCCTAAACACCGACCTAAAGATATATACCAAGATACTGGCTAAACGACTCGCTCCATACATGCCAGGGCTGGTGAACCCGGACCAGGTGGGATTCATTCGGGACCGGCAGGGGGCTCATAATGTGCGTAGGCTGGCGCATTTGGTAGGAAAAGCACGGCACTGGGACATCCCGGCTTGTCTTCTCTCGCTTGACGCGGAGAAGGCCTTCGACCGAGTGGACTGGGCCTTCCTGAAAGAGGTTCTCCAGAAGATCGGTCTAGGCCCCAAAATGATCGCGAGAATCATGGCCCCATACATAGGGCCACAAGCCAGAATCAGGGTCAACGGTCAACTAACGCCGCCGCTCAAGATCCACAGAGGCACGAGGCAGGGGTGCCCACTCTCGCCGCTCTTGTTCGCCCTTGCAGTAGAACCGCTGGCGGCAATGATAAGACGTGATTCCAGAATACACGGAATAGCCCATGGGGGAAGAGACAACAAAGTGGCGCTGTTCGCAGACGACCTGATCCTCACGCTCACGCGCCCTCGCGAATCCCTCCCAGCGGTCCACGAGGTGCTCTGCCTATATGAACAGGCGTCCGGCCTTAAAATAAACCATACTAAATCTTGGGCGCTCAACCTCACTATACCTGTACAGGAGATTCAATCCCTAAAGGAGGCTGTACCCTACCAATGGGCAGAGAATCACATCAAATACCTGGGCCTTAACTTGACGCCCCATTTAGCCTCCTGGTCCTCGGTCAATTGGACGGAATGCCGCAAAACGGTGCTTGAAGACCTCCGGAAGTGGAAGCCTTTGATAATTTCATGGCTGGGACGCCCGTATGCGGTTAAAATGTCGATCCTCCCTAGAATTCTCTACGTTTTCCAATGTCTGCCCACCCCAATCCCGCTCCACTGCATTCGGAGCCTCCAGCGTGAGATCACGTCCTTCATCTGGGGCGGGAAGCGCCCCCGGTTCTCGCAGAAGGTCCTTATGGAGCCAAGGGACAGAGGAGGCCTGGCATGCCCCAACTTAGTACACTACTATTGGGCGGCACACCTCCGCTTCGTGGTAGAATGGGGCGCACGCGAAAGCGACAAGCACTGGTTCCACATGGATCGAGCGGTCACAGGACGCACCATATGGGACTTGCCCTGGCTTCCCCGGACGGCACGCTCCAGAAGTGCGTACATAGCAGTCCCCACACAAACGGTCCTGGATATTTGGGACAGAGTAGCGATGTCTAAAGGCCTCACTACGTTCCCGTCCCCACACACCCCGATAGCGGGAAATCCACAATTCCCCCCGGCCCACCAGACTCGGGCATTTGAACTATGGACGCACGGGGACTGCAGAGTTATTGGAGACCTTTTCCTTGGGAACTCACCCAAAACGTGGGAGGACTGCAGGGAGGAATTTGGAATACCACCGACAGCTGGCTTGCAGTATGCCCAGCTACGTCACTGGACTATGGGCGAAGACATGTACCAAGCGGCCACTAGGGCTTACACGCCCTTCGAGAAGCTAGCGCGCTCCCTTGGGGGGCTGAAGAGGCTTATCTCACAAATATACCACATATTGCAACACCCTACCTCAACGCCTGCGCACCCCTATCAGAGACAATGGCAGTTAGCAACAGGCACAGACATCGAACCCGCCCAATGGCACAGACTGTGGAGAGATATCCCCAAAATCTACCGCAGTATCCCGCAGAGGGGAAATGCCTATAAGTTACTCACCCAATGGTACTATACCCCGGTGCGACTTAGCAGGATGTTCCCCAACGCCTCGTCGATGTGCTGGAGGTGTGGTTCTGCGACTGGTGACTTTGTGCATATATGGTGGACGTGCCCGACCCTAGCCGTTTTCTGGAAGGAGGTACTCAGCCACATTAAAGGGGTGCTGGGTTTCCCCCTGCCTGAAGAAACGTGCACGATTTTGCTTGGCATCCGGCCTACCACACTTAGGGCGCTCACCCGCAGCGACTGGATCCTTACAATCCAAATGCTGGGCACAGCTAAGCAAGTCATCGCCCTGTATTGGAAGCGGGCTGAGGCGCCACCAATAGCTTCCTGGTTTATGCGTCTCTGGCAGGTTCTGGCAATGGAAATGCTCTCGGCAAGGTTACAGGCAAGGGACACACGCTTTAAAGCGGTCTGGGAGCCCCTAGTGCGATATCTCTGCTCTATAAGCTATGCGCGACATATGCCTCCTAGACTCCGCGCTCTGCACCTCTTCGAAGACGCCATCATCCCTGCGGACCCTGCCAGGCTGTGCCCTTGATTGCCATCCATACTACAGGCGCTGTTGCTGCTTCACATGCCCCCCCATAGCCTACCCCCTGAAGCGCCGCACATAACCTCCGCCCCCTCTCTTTTCCCTGCCTACTCTCAGGCTATCTGATCTCTCCTACTTCCTTCTTTCCTACTTGCCAACCTGGCCTCCGTCTCCCTATGAGACAGTTACGCCCTGTTGGGCTTTCTTTTTCTGTGACATTTAAGCCAGCTACCCGCCACATGCCTCCCTTTCAAAGCGGAACTGCACTTGCATGCGACAAGCTCCTGCGAACCTCACTCCTAAGCCACGCGGCCGGCCCTCCCTAGAGGGTTGTAGGCAAGGCGCTGTGTTAAAGCTTCTTCCCCGTCCCAGTTGGCGTAGAAACACAAGAGTCATCACATACGCGGCCGGCCTCGGCACGAGGTTGTAGGCTTAACGCTGTGTTCACAATAAAAACAGATTTGAACAAATTTTTTTTTTAAAACAATGTCCGTTAGATTGTTTAAGCACATGTATATCTTTTATTTATTTGTACATCCTTACCAACTATGCTTTTCATAACAATAAGGGCTATGTATTGGTGCAAATCCTGCAACATTATCTCAACGCAGCAGACAATATCATTATAAACGTGGAAATATATTAAATGTAACAAATTTGCTCAATATCTTGTTGCACGTTTCAAATGTGAAAATAAAATCCTGGAACGCTAACTAAGAATGTGTTGCCGGGAATGTCTTGAGTCTAGCAATACCAAATGTGTTGGTTATTTTAGGGAATTTAGTCAGCATGCTCAATTATGTCACATTAGAAGATCGTTAAACTGCGGGAGTATTACTGTTTATGGTGAGATGATCATTTGATGACATTGTCAAACTCAAGAGTACATAAAACGTATAAAAACTATACATTTTTGTAGCTCTGTTCAATTATGTAATCTATTAGTGTAAGCCAGAGCACTCTAGCCCTGACTGGGTTGACAGCAGAACAAGCTGAAAATGACATTTGTCAGATTTATTATTATTTTTTTCATCAAAACATGTTGATTCCTCAAGTGACCGTTGGGCAGGAACATATTTCTGCCAATGCTCGACTCCCAGTTTTGTTACTCTAGGTCTCCCGAGTGTACATATTTGAGACATGTACAGGTTGTCTATGAATTCAGGGTGCTCCCAGGCAAAAACTTGGTGAGGAACATTGTGAAACTTGGAAGGCTCTTGTCTAAGCATGGGCACTAGGATCGTCACTAGTGTTTTCAAAAAACCCAAAGACCGCAACAATTCCCTGTTGTATAATTCAAGGCATTGTGCTTTATGCACAAGATCAAAATGGGAGTCGCCCCTTGCTATCTCCAGTCCCTTGTTAAACTTTATGTACCTGCACGTTCTCTCCGTTCTTCTTCCCAACACCTGTTCTGTGTTCCTAAGTTCAGGCTTTCCAGAGTGGGTGGTCGCTCTTTTGCCACCTTGGGACCCAAACTCTGGAACTCCCTTCCCCTGGACTTGCGTATGGAGCACTGTCATATCCGCTTTCGTAAAGCCGTAAAGACCTGGCTTTTTGTCCAATAATTTCCCTCCGGACTGTATTCTGCTATTACTGTCATTCAGCGCCGGGAAACCCTTACGGGTGGCTGTCGCGCTTTAAAAGATTAATAAATAAATAAATAAATATAACAGTTTTCATCCCTCATCTCTAAAACGTCATTTGCCCTACTCTCAATTCACCAGAATCAACGCATCACTACGGACCCTGTACAATGTGTGAGTACATTGCATGAATACAAGCAGAAACTTCCCTCTCAACCAGCCACCCTTTAATCACTCTTGACCAATCAGAAAGAGTTCTTACCAAGGACAATCAGGTCTGCCTCCAGCTAAAAACAATGCGCATTGGTCCGACTTCGAGCTAACGTCAGAAACCAGGTCTTCAGTATAATTGCAAGCCTAAAAACTTCTTTCCACACTATGGACCCCCTCCCTTCCATAATGGTAAAAAAACTCAACCATACCATTGCCCCTTTCTGGACAAAAATCATCAACTCCTCTCTCATTTCAGGCTGTGTCCCAGACTGCCTTCAACTAGGACAAATCACACCCATACTAAAGAAACCAGGGGCCAACCCTAACTATCTCAACAACCTCAGACCGATCTCCAA
Organism: Lissotriton vulgaris; assembly: GCF_964263255.1. Taxonomy (NCBI): domain Eukaryota; kingdom Metazoa; phylum Chordata; class Amphibia; order Caudata; family Salamandridae; genus Lissotriton; species Lissotriton vulgaris. The sequence continues at coordinate 1,079,195,496 of NC_141691.1, read as the reverse complement.
CCTCCCGTTCCTAGCAAAAGCATTGGAAAAATGCGTTCTCCACCAACTCAACAAACACATTGAGGAGTTCAACCTCCTCAACACCTTTCAATCAGGATTCGGGAAAGGCTGTAGCACCGAAACAGCTATGCTCAACAACTCTGACAATATCCACAGTGCCTTAGACGAAGGTGAAACTTGTCTCCTCATCCTTATAGACCTATCAGCTGCATTCGACACAGCAAATCAACCAGCTCTTCTGGAGACCTTGAGGAGGCGCTCTATCATTAACAGCACAGAACTAAAATGGTTCACTTCCTTCCTTCAGCACCGCTTGCGACAAATCAAAATCAACTCCTATCTCTCGAAGCCAACTAAAGTCACACTTGGGGTCCCACAAGGTTCGATCCTCTCTTCTTCCCTCTTTAATCTCTTCATGGAGCCCCTCACAATCATCCTGAAAAATGCGGGGGTGAATTACCACCTATACGCAGATGACACCCAAATCTATTACAAAATCAATTCACCCAGAGACACCCGACACCTAAATGTCACTCTAACCGAGATCCAAACTTGGTTCAACGCTAACCACTTAAAGCTCAACCCGGATAAAACGGAATTAATACTATTCTCTCCAAAAAGTAACCAGTGACCAATCAAAGAGTGGCTCAAGAATCCGGATGCCCTAAACTACCCCCTAGTCCTATCAAACGCAGTTAAGTCTCTAGGCATTACCCTTGACAAGAACTTATCAATGAAGGCCCACATCAAAAACTCTGCGAAAGGTTTGCTTTTCTCACTAAAACACCTCAAGAAATTGAAACCTTTCCTTCCCCAAGATGATCTCATGACAATAGTTCAATCCCTAATTCTCTCTAAAATTGACTACAGGAACGCCATCCTAACAGGGACTCCAAAAGCTCACCTAGCCCTGCTAAGAGCAGTGCTGAACATGGCCGCTCGACTCATATCTGGGGTAAAAAGATTTGTACGTTAAAAACAAGAGAGTTACCCTGGTAAACCAGAAAGGACTGGGACTGGCAAAGTAATAACACAATGTTTTCCTTTCTGTGTTCTTCTATATTTATGTGATAACTATCATCAGATTTATGCTGAACCCTAAGGAGTCTGTTTGGAAAATCTAGCAACAAGCAAATTGATATTAATCATTTATTATTCATTTGATAGTAACAGTTTTAAAAATACATATAAATCTTGAAGCAATATAGTAACAATTAAAACCACATGATTATAAATTAATACAAATCAGTTCAAAGTTTCAATAAAATCAAATCTCAGAAAAAAAATGGTTGAGTTTTTTACAGTAATTCTTTCAATCTTAGAAAACATTGAACTGCAAACATATTATACAAAAAATCATTACATCACTATAAATAAAAAACAATGCATTACAACACATAATAATGTCCTTATGTCGACGTGTTACGGTGTATCCGGTTTATTTAAAAACACCTTCCTCAGGACAAGGACATTAAAACCGTATATTTTTGATTGTGCGCCAACATATCTAAAAGTAAATACATACAATTAAACATTTATTATATGTGTGCTAGATTTACAGTTTATAATTATTCTCCCTGGTTCAATATTTTCAACTATATTATTCTGTTCTTAAAAGGTCAGTAGTACAATTAAGACATTCCAAATTATAGATATGATAATAAGTCTTCTTTAATCTTACACTAATTTCACTCCATACCTTAAAGGTAAGCCCACTTTATCAAGTCAGAAGAGCAAGTATTATGAGGACCGGATACTTTATGCAAATGGTAAGTGCCCTCTGTCCAACAGCATTTAATCCTAGTAATTAGATGCAATATGTAGGTAATAAATATATGTAAATGTATATTATAGGTTGGATATGAAAACCAATACTAGCTGTCAGAACTGAAGGGGTGAAAATTAATAAAAGAAACGTCAGCACCATAGACTACGGAAAGTGGGAAGTTTAAGAAGTCCATCCTATGAGAGTATATGGAGTTAGATAATGATGGCTATACTTAAGGGACTTTAACAAATGCAGTATGATAAGTGTAGTTACACAATATTTTTAACAGATCAAAAAACCTGAGACCTGGGGAGGAGCTACGAGAGCGTCCAAAATGACTGCTTGAGTCCCGGGCTCCCGAGACCCCCGCCGCCCCGGGGTATATCATGCATGCCATCCTGTCATCGGACCCTGAAAATCGGTAGCGGAGGAGAAACGGTGCTGGGCGCTGCAATCCGCGTCCTGATCGGCCCCTGAGAAACGGAGATACAGGGACTTAAAAGATTGAGGCCTGTAGGCCCAGAAGCCGGGGCATCAGGTAGTAAGCTGACCCCGGCCACAGTGCGTCAACACCGGGGCCGAAACCGGAAGTCCCCGGTCAGGCCCCGTGAAAGTTCCAGCCGCGCTACTGGCGCTTGCCTGACTGCGTCCCCCCCGCGCCCCCCTCACTGCACCCGCAGTGCTTCATAGACGGCCACACGGACGGGGGCACGCGCGCCGTGGGGGTGTTCTGGATCGGCGCGGCCCGCATCAGAAGCCCAGATGTTATTGCAGCAAGACTGCGGGCTCCATCAATCACGCTGCAATGGGCAGTGAAGCTGGGGTAAAGGCGAAAGTCCGAGACTATAAGTGATGGACCCTGTGGCAATCAAGAAGGCCCCAATATGGAGTATGTGGACCAAATGCAGTAACTGTGGAACAGCAGACGGGGGTTATAGTATGGCTGTGATCAGTACCGGAAGGGTGGCGAATACCCTACTTTGAAGACCGTGTGTACTCAGTGAGAGGCCATCAAGACGAGAGGGCACCCTGTTGAGCAACCATGGACACTACAGATCGATCTGTGTACTAGTGCTTGGTGACTGGTGCGACTGGGTGGATCACCGGCCCTCTCTCCCCTGGAGAGCAGGTTTGAGCCGCGGGTGAAGAACTGCACTGAATGAGCAGGAGTGTAAAAAAGATGGTCGGTGTAGCTGTGCAAAGTGTCTAGCGCATTGTCGTGGGAGCTCTACCGCTTCTTGTTTTGCTCCCCTCAGTCCTCAAAATGGCGACTAAACTTGAAACTGAAAAGCTGCAGTCCAGGACGGCTAGAGGAGCTAGGTACAGCCAAACTAACAAATTAGATCGTTACACGCAACCCAGAGGGTCGCCAACTGGGTTTGGGAAATCGCAAGATGGATATGCGGGGGACTCGGCCACTACAGCAGAGCCTACGCTACAGGATGTGATGGCCGCGATAGACGGGGTGAAAACATCCCTCGGCAAGAAGATGGAATCCCTAGATCATAAGCTCGATGCTGTCACAATAGAAGTTAATTTAATCCGAGCGGACCTCACGAAGACCAGTGAAAAAGTTAAATCACTAGACATCAAAACTTCCAGTCTTACAGATGATGTGGCTCTTTTACAGCAGGAAGTCGGCGATCTCAAAACCTCCAGTGAAGTAGCGACTCGCAAGTTGGATGAATATGAAGGGAGGGCCCGTAGAAACAACGTGCGTCTTATTGGAGTGCCTGAAAAGGCAGAGGGACAAGCTGCTGACCTTTTTGTTGAAGACAGAATTCTCAATAATTTAAAACCCAAAGGCCTGGGAAATTTCTTTACAGTTGAGAGAGCGCACAGGATACCAGGAGGGAGACCGTGACCTGGGACGCCGCCTCGGCCGATGATTGCGATTGTGCTCAATTTCAGGGACAGAGACGTCATCCTGCAAGCCTCCAGGACCGGGGGCCCTCTGCAGTATGAAAACTCCACCACGAGTTTCTTTCTGGACTTTACGCAGGCGGTGCAGAAACAACGGCAAACTTTCATGGGTGTCAAAAGGAAACTTCGAGATAAAGGACTGAAGTATGCCATGATGTACCCCGCCAAGTTGAGAGTCGAACATGTGGGCAGGGCGATGTTCTTCGACAATCCTGAAATTGCTTCGGACTGGTTGGAGACCATCTCCTCTCAGAATGATCAGCGGCGAAGGAGTGGAGACGAAGAAGATGGCGCACAAGAGCAAGAATAAGAACTAACATTATTGCAGGTGGTGTTTGACCAAGCAGAGGGGTAGAGACGGTCTTAAAAGATTACGCAGACAAGTCAGTTGTAGACAATGTTTGATCAGGTCTGAAGAAACATATGGGGACGGGCGGGAAATCGGGGGTTGCACTCCTCCTCAGGGTTACATTTCAATAGCTTAGTAGTTAGAGTATGGGGTGACAGGCACACTGGGAGTTGGGGGCAGATGAACACCATGAGTAGGGGTGCGGGGAGGGGGGCGGTGAACGGGGTTTGTTTGGGGGTGGCATTTTTTGTATTGTTGGTTGTAGGCATTGCATTTCAAGGCTTCGTTCAGAATAGTAGCATGTTTATGGTGCAGGAACTGGAGAGGAGACTGACCCATTTCATGTTTTATGATGGGGTAGGGGGCTGAAGGTGTTAAGTTGGAATGTAAATGGGTTGGGGGACAAAATTAAACGTAGTGTGGTTCTTCAGTTTCTTAGACGTCACGCCCCGTATGTAGTACTGCTTCAGGAGACACATTTAGTGGGGAACTCATGCAGGGCAATGCATAGAATGGGATACCGATTAGTGGCGCATGCGGGATTCACTTCAGGGTCCAGGGGGGGTGGGGGTTCTGTTTAGGAAGACCCTCCCGATGGTGATTGACTCTGTTATCGAGGATGATAGGGGCAGATATATTGGGGTGTTGGGTCGTTCCCCCAGGTATGCAGGCAATCACGTTTGTAGATATAGGAAAAGTCCTTCTGGACCTCCCGAGGGGTCTTTTGATTTTGGGAGGTGACTTTAATGCTGTGTCTCCGGCACTATGGACAGGCATCCCCCTAGAGATTCGGGGCGGGCGCAAAGATGGCTTTCCGAGCTCATGGATGCATTGGGTTTGGTCGACGGTTGGAGATTGCTTCACCCGGACCAACGACAGTTCACCTTCCACTCTGGTGCACATAGTAGTCTCTCACATATTGATCACTGTTTAGTGCCCATGCATATTGCATCACAGAGGCTACACACCTAGCTAGAGGCATATCGGATCATTCGCCACTCTGTGTCAGATTCGATATAACCTCGGGATCTGGCGGTAGGATAGCCCCCATTAAACCCTGGTATATGCGCAACCCTAAAATCCGTAAGGACCTGCTGAAGGAGTTGGAACACTATTTTCAGGAGAATGAGGGATCGGTGTCGTCTACACTTTCGCTGTGGGAGGCTTTTAAGGCAGTCATAAGGGGCCAGGCTTTGTCACTGATCGCAGGAGCAAAGAAGGATCGAAACAAAGAAATTGTAAACATAGAATCTGAGATTGCTCGTATTGAGGCGGAATTGGAGCAGGAGGTGACCCGTGGTAAACTGCATGTCCTGAATCTCAAGCAGCTTGAGTATAGACCGTTAGTCACTGAAAGTGCCAAAGCCTTAAGTAGAGAGCAGCAGGGCCGGTTATACGATGTCGTAGATAAGGCCGGGAAGCTTATCGCCTGGTTAGATAAGAAAGACAGGGCTGATCGGGTGGTTCCGGAACTTGAGACAACAGAGGGAGCGTGAATTACAGACCCCCAGGGCATAGTGGATAGTTTTGCAGAATATTTTCGTATAGTGTATAACTCGGTCGCGGGGCGGCCAGAGGAGGACTCATTTGTTATTGCGAGATATCCAACTCCCAGGCCTGACTAAGGAAGACCGTGATTTTATGGATAGAGCTCCCACACTGTAGATGAAGTGGCCCTGGCAGTGCGCTCTTTGAACTCTGGTAAGGCACTAGGCCCTAACGGACTCCCGATTGAGTTGTATAAGCTTAGGCCCAATAGGATTGCTCCTTATCTTAGAGATATGTTTGTAGCAGCATGAGAACAGGGAATATTACTGTATGATCAGAGAGTGGCGTCTATCGTAGTGATCCATAAGGAAGGGAAAACAAAGACCAAATGTGCCTCTTATAGGCCAATCTCTTTATTGAATGCGGAACCTAAGATTCTCGCTAAATTATTGTCCAACAGGCTTGTTAAGGTTATTAGCGGTCTGATACATGCTGATCAATCGGGTTTTATTCCCCATAAAAATACTGCTTTAAATCTTCGCAGGTTACACGGGGTGTTGGCCAGAGATCATACCCTGAAGGAACAGGCTATAATAGCGTCACTGGACGCAACAATGGCCTTCGACACAGTAGAATGGCCGTATCTGTGGGCAGTCTTGGCTAAGTTTGGATTTGGGCCAGAGTTTATTGGTTGGGTGCGTCTTATATACTGAACCTCTTGCACAGGTGGTAGTGAATAACTGAGTTTCAGCAACATTTTGTAAAGAACGAGGCACCCGACAGGGGTGCCCGCTCTCTCCCCTTTTATTCTCACTGGCACTTGAGCCTTTGGCGGCCTGGATCCGCTGGGAGCCTTCAATTTGTGGTATTCGATGGTCCCCTCAGGTAGAGGACCAGATCTCTTTATACGCGGATGACATTCTGCTCTATTTAACGTCACGCCGAAAGTCCTTAATTGTCGTCTGTGAGGTTTTGGCCCCCTACGGTAGGAATTCGGGGCTCACTATAAATTGGGGAAAATCCTTTTTGTATGTTCTGAGTGGTGACACCCCGATTCCCCCACGAAATTGCCCGATTCAAATCGCTACTGATGGGTTGAAGTATCTGGAGATATTTATTTCAATGGATCCCACAGTTCGATACGAGAAAAACCTCCTTCCCCCTTTAGTTAGATTAAAAAGCGACGCAAACAGTTGCAAGAAGCTGCCTCTTTCCCTGTTGGGAAGGGCGGCCCTCTTTAAGATGATGTCCCTACCTCGTTTTCTTTACGCCCTCCAGAATATATTAGATATAGTTCTGGCCAGTTATTTCCGTGAGGTGGAGGGGGTGCAGCGTAGTCTATTATGGGAGGGTAGACCTCGCATTGCTTTGGCTAAATTGGCGTTATCGTGGTATGACAGCGGTATCACCCTCCCTGACATCCGAATATACTATTGGGCTTCTCAATTGGCAGCCATAAACCAGGGTACTTATGGGCCTGGTTGGGACCCTGGATATGCAATGGATAGATGGCTACTCCCGGGTGGAAATTATAGTAGAGCTTTATATGCCAAGTCGGCAGGGTAAAGTTTGACGGGACCGACGAAGGTAGCGGTTCAGATATGGCAGGACGCCACTAGCTCTTTAGGGTGGAGAGGCCCCCTTACGCTGGCCACTCCACTATTTGACTCCGACAGACTGGGAAAGCTTTGGAACACAAAGTGTTTCGATAAGTGGGACTTGATAGGGATTGCTAAGATTGGCGATATTTTGGTTAAGGGCAAGATTAAGTCGTTTGCTGAATTACAAACCGAATTTGAGTTGAATGGAGCGGAGTATTTCCGCTATGCGCAAGTTCAGCATGCGCTACAATCGGCGATACCGGTGGAGGAGGAGATACCCGAGGCCTCGCCATTGGAGGATAGAATATTGGATGGGCATATGCAGGATAGGACTGTTTCCCTAATTTATAGGAAGTCGATTAACCACAGAGCAGACCTCCTTGTAGAGTTGAGGGATAAATGGTTGAGGGTCGGTATTGAACTAGATGATGAAGACTGGCAATTTGCCGTGTCCTCCCCGAAGGAGGTTGCGATTAAAGCGCGATTGAGGCTAGTCCAGTTGAAAATACTACATAGGGTGTATGTCACAGGTCCATGCTTGGTCCGGATGGGGCTATCTGAAGAAGGTTTATGCAGGCGAGGATGAGGGCAGGTGGGCACACTCCTCCATATCCTCTGGGAATGTTGCTATATGGTGGATTACTGGAGTTCGATACATGATGTTATGCGAGAGGTATTGGGGGTGACAGTGTTACCAGAGGCAAGGAGATGTCTCCTTAATATCTGGGAACCTACAGATCTAAACACAGCAGAGACCAGGTGGGCCACTCTAGGGGCAATGATAGCGAAACTAAATATACACAGCAGTGGGGATCCAAGAGACCGCCCCACACATGAGGAATGGAAAGAGAGCATGGACTGGTGTATGTTACGGGAGAAGACCGTCTATCTGGCTAGAGACCGACCTCGTAAATGGGTGACGGTTTGGGGGTTGTGGAATCGATACAGGGGGGAGATTTGTGTAGCACTGGTTGACTATTTTGGATATACTTGCATCCCCGTGACCCTTGTATGTAAACGTATTTCGGCCCCCCTCCTTTCCTCTCGCATCCCCCCAAGTATTATTGATATGTTGTAATGATGTGTGGGAATGTTTAACCTCTGTTCTATGCACTCATTTGAATGCCTTGTATTAATAAAAAGAAATATAAAAAAAACTGAGACCTTACCTATATGGAAGTAGAAGAAACTATTATATATATTCCTTCTCAGAAAGATTTATTTTGAACAACTAGCCAGCGGAAAGTGTTAAGCACCGTGGAAAACTATTCACTGAAACTGAGCTAGAAAAGAAATTATATAAATAGGTCAATATTGAATTTTACTGAGTTACAAGTGACTGCTAGACATGTTTGGAGAGAGGACCGGGCAGATTTAAAAATCAGACTAGATATCCGGTCCTCATAATACTTGCTCTTCTGACTTGATAAAGTGGGCTTACCTTTAAGGTATGGAGTGAAATTATTGAAAGATTACAGAAGACTTATTATCATATCTATAAGTTGGAAGGTCTTAATCTTACTACTGACCTTTTAAGAACAGAATAATATAGTTTAATATACTGAACCAGGGAGAATAATTATAAACTGTAAATCCAGCACACGTATAATAAATGTTTAATTGTATGTATGTATTTACTTTTACATATGTTGGCTGGCACAGTCAAGAATATACGGTTTTAATGTACTTGTCCTGAGGAAGGTGTTTTCAAATAAACCGGATACACGGAAATGCGTCGACATAAGGACATTATTATGTGTTGTAATGCATTGTTTTTAATTTATAGTGGTGTAATGATTTTTGTATAATATGTTTGCAGTTCAATGTTTTCTATGATTGAAACAATTACTGTAAAAAATCTCTTACATTTTTTTTCTGAGATTTGATTTTATTGAAACTTTGAACTGATTTGTATTAATTTATAAACATGTGGCCAGCGGAAAGTGTTAAGCACCGTGGAAAACTATTCACTGAAACTGAGCTAGAAAAGAAATTATATAAATAGGTCAATATTGAATTTTACTGAGTTACAAGTGACTGCTAGACATGTTTGGAGAGAGGACCGGGTAGATTTAAAAATCAGACTAGATATCCGGTCCTCATAATACTTGCTCTTCTGACTTGATAAAGTGGGCTTACCTTTAAGGTATGGAGTGAAATTATTGAAAGATTACAGAAGACTTATTATCATATCTATAAGTTGGAAGGTCTTAATCTTACTACTGACCTTTTAAGAACAGAATAATATAGTTTAATATACTGAACCAGGGAGAATAATTATAAACTGTAAATCCAGCACACGTATAATAAATGTTTAATTGTATGTATGTATTTACTTTTACATATGTTGGCTGGCACAGTCAAGAATATACGGTTTTAATGTACTTGTCCTGAGGAAGGTGTTTTCAAATAAACCGGATACACGGAAATGCGTCGACATAAGGACATTATTATGTGTTGTAATGCATTGTTTTTAATTTATAGTGGTGTAATGATTTTTGTATAATATGTTTGCAGTTCAATGTTTTCTATGATTGAAACAATTACTGTAAAAAATCTCTTACATTTTTTTTCTGAGATTTGATTTTATTGAAACTTTGAACTGATTTGTATTAATTTATAAACATGTGGTTTTAATTGTTGCTATACTGCATCAAGATTTATATGTAATTTTAAAACTGTTGCTATCAAATGAATAATAAATGATTAATATCAATTTACGTGTTGCTAGATTTTCAAAATAGACTCCTTAGGGTTCAGCATAAATCTGATGTTAGTTATCACATAAATATAGAAGAACACAGAAAGGAAAACATTTTGTTATTACTTTATAAAAAGATTTGTACACATCACACCTACCCTCAACTCCCTCACCTTGCTTCCCATGGAAGGGAGATGCATTTACAAGCTGGCCTGCATCACACACAAAACCCTTCACTCTCCGTCCCCCAACTACCTAAACAACAAACTGGTAAAAACAGGATAATCCAAAACTCTGAGAAGCTCAAACTCACTCTTTCTTATCCCTCCGATACTGAAAAAAAAACACTCAGTGCCGATCCTTTTCTGGCAACGCTCCCACGATGTGGAACACTCTCCCTAGAGACCTCAGATGCAACCCCTCCTTCTCCTGTTTCAAAAGGAACCTGAAACTCCATCTCCTCAACAAATACTTTCCGAAACCAATGTCAATGAACCTAGACTTCAATATTCGAGTTGAGTCCTCGCTCTCCAGACATTCAAGGGTAGATGGTGACCGGATTATGTTAACCACCTTCGTTTTCTTTTTTCTCTCCCTCTCCTGCACTGTTTACCTAATTTTTATGTTGTACTTATATCTCTGTTTGCTTTCTTACCGCCTGCCTACTTACTCCAGCTTACGGCCGTCTCTAGCCTCTCTACGGTGCCGAGCTTTAAGCACTCAACGTGAGCTGAATCGGATATACAATGCCCACTTGAGCCTGCCTCCCGCCTGCCTGCGGTACCGTATATAACCAGAGCGGTATAACGATACCGAGCCAACGATACCATTTCCCTCATGGCGCCCCAGAAATTCAGCCGGCTGTTGTATGGAACGGCCATTGGTTGCTGCGGGGGTCCCGACGAGCGAGTCCATCCCTAAGTTCAAATTGGAAGTGGGGAGCACTCAAATCAGTCCCTAACTTCTGATCCTGACTCGCCTGCTCTGAGAAAACCACCAACAAGCCTGCATGTTTCTACTGAAAGGTGAGCGCCTTGCAGGACATTATGATTGCAGGAGTGATCTCTATTTTTGCCACTTAAAAGACGCCTGCTCTACATACAACCTATGATTGATACTCTCTAAGATGGCCATCTTATATTTTTGGGGAGCTCATTCACTTTACGCTTGCATCACACAATAAAAGTTGTCCTCTCTTCCCCTACGTATAGTAACTGAAAGAGGGCTATGCCACACTTTCACAACTATAGAAAGAGGACTAGGCCTGAAGCTACCTTCAATAACAGAAAAAAGACCTTTAAGCGGCCATCTTAATAGCCTTAATAGCCTGTTCGAGACAATTTCATTGCAGTATTTGAGTGAGGATGTGCTTTGATAGTGACAAGCAGTCATTCTTGAACACTTTCTGAAACTTTTAGACACAGTGTGTCTGTTTGTTTATTTTATCTATACTACTATAATAAAGGAAGAACTTTCAGCCTTTGAGGCGGGTAAACTCGGGAACCACAGCGCCAATCCACACACCCGATACACCGTTGGAATCGTCAGGGTGTGTAGATGGTTATAGGCTATATAAATGTTTAAAAAAACGTTATTTAAAACATTTACAGTAAAAAAAAAAGTAGTCCCTCCGAAGTAGCGCCGGCCGCGACGTGTGTGCTCACGTCAGGAGCGCGGAGAGGAGCGGCGTACAGGAGCGCAACGAGGAGCGGCGGACATGGCGCAGGGGAGGAGCGGTGATGTGAAGAGCAGCGGAAATGCCAGCGGCGGTGCGAGCAGCGGACAGGCTGGTGGAGCGGCAGCTGAGGTAAGGGAGTGGCGGACATGGCGCGGGGGAGGAGCAGTGACGTGAGGAGCAGCGGACAGGCCAGCGGCGGTGCGAGCAGCGGACAGGCGGGAGGAGCGGCAGCTGAGGTAAGGGGACCCATGTCGGGGCAGGCAGGGGTCGGGGCAGGCGGGGGTCGGGGCAGGCGGGGGACGGGCCGGGCGGGGGCCCAGGCTGCTGGACAATGTCGGGGCGGGCGGGGGTCGGGGAAGCCTGTTGCTCCCGGACAAGGTCGGGACGGGCTGCTAGTTGTATTATATTTAAAAATTGACTTGTCAATTGATGTTATGCTTTCTTTCGGTCCTCCCACTGAGGACAATGTACAAGCAGACATTCCTTAACACTATCTGGAACTTAAAAGACCCATAGTGTCTGTATATTTTATAGTTTTATTTCTATTTTTATTTTAATCTTATTTATTTTATTGTATAATTTGATTTTGTTATTGATGATGGGCATTCGTTTTCCTAACGTAACTTGCGTGCTTTGCAGTCTGTGTAAATTTTATAATCTCTAGTGTGCCCTCCTCCACCCTACCTTCGTGGCTCCTCAAGAGTGCGCCCAGCCTACTGCTTAATTGCTATTTACATCTCAACATTCTTACCATTCAATCATGTACCCAGCTAACCCCACTTACTGCGCGATTCCCGATTGCGACTCGGCATTTCTACCATTCAACCATGTGCCCGCCTAACCCCACCCGGAATTCTAATCTCGTGCGCTACGGACCCAACTCCTGGTACATTAATTACACTAACAAAATGACCAGTAATGCAAAAAAGAACTTCAAGCAAAGCATTCTAAAACAACACCCTGACACACTCATTGTAGATAATTATCACTCAGCGACCAACGGCAGCATGAAAACAAACTTCATTTTCTACCCTAATCGCCCGGCTCAATGGAAAAACTGCTTCTCTCTTCACCTTCAAGCCGCCAAGTCAGTAATAATTCCCGAAGGTGAAAAAATCTCTGCTACCATCTCCCGGACCTTCAAAGGGGATCTCACCATTTCCATTTACAGAACTGGAACCATTCTAATACAAGCCACCGACCCTCACTTCACCACTTCTGACCGCCACTTCCCCATACTTTTCTCCTCACTAACTCAACTGAGCTATCAAACCCTTTCTCCCTTATCCCCCACCACCCTCACTAATATCGTGGAACCGATCCAATCTCCCTGCCCTGACGACCCTCTCCTCAACTCTTGGACTTCCACCATCACTCACTACAATCACACTACCCCTATTCTCACTCTCTGTTGCCAAAAACCCACAATCCTCACATCTACAGACCCTCCAGGAGCAACAAACTCGCAACCAACAATCCCCCCAAGGCCTACCTTAACAGCTTGGTCTCTAACCTCAGCCCACCTGCTACTGTTATCGCCACAGACACTCCCCTCGCCACATCTGAGAATCCGAACCCGCGCCCACAACCTTCCTCTACCACCGACACAGACCCTGTTCCCACGACCCTTACTTCCCCCTGGTCTAACGTCATTTCCAATCCAGTGCTCTCTATCCTCCCTTCTACTACTGCACCATCTCCCTGCGCTGTCACACCACCCCATACACAACCCGCCTCTATCCTCTCGGACATGCCCCGGAACTCCGATAGCCTTTCTTTAATTTCGCCTCCTCCTCACCTGGACTCTAGTTCCACTTCTCCTCCTCTGAACTCCTCAATTGGGAACATTACTAATCCGGCAACCTGCGTCCAACCTCTCCCCTCTCCTAATCCCAAGGACTCACAGACTCTACCCTCTCTACCCCTGATAATCTGAACCCTCCCTCAAAATCTTCCCCTACCACTTACACTGTCCCTGTTCCCCTGACCCTTACTTCCCCCCTGTCGAACGTCATTTCCAATCCTGTGGTCTCTCTCCCCACTCCTACCACTGCATTCTCCCCCTCCGAAGTCGCACTCCCACATTCTCAACCTGCCTTCACCACCAATCTCGCGGACTATGCCCGGAACCCTGACGACTATCCCAGAATTTCTCTCCCTCCTCACTTAGACACCAGTCCCACCTCTCCTACACCGAACTCCTCGAATAGGAACATTACAATACCGACTCCCCGCATACAACCTCGCCCCTCTCCTAATCCCATGGACTCCATCCAACCCCGCTCAACCTCCCTCCAGAGACCCCAGTCATTCTCGACCCCTGCCTACAACCTTAAACTTCCTCAGCTCTATAGCACAGCAACTAAACAGAATGGAGCAGTAAATTAACTCCCTTGCTGCTCATTTGCTTAACTTACAACAAGACCTTCTCAAAGTTCAAAGTTCAAAAGGTACTTTATTCGGTTAAAAGACAATAACCATAAAAGCAACAGCATAAAATTACACAATTACACAGGGAAATTATTTAGAAAAAGTGACAGTTCTAATGTATTTCATTAACACCAAATGTTTTCCGTAATTTAAAAACATATTGTAAAAAGTTTAAAACTACAGTAACAGTTAAAACAGTGTCCATTCTCTGAAATTCTAAAAAGGCTGGTCGACATCTGTTTAAATTCATTTCTTTGAGGAATGGGATGATAAGTTTCCTACGTGGTAAAATATAAAATTTACAAAAAAACAGAATATGAATGTCAGATTGGGACGAGGAATCATCACACGGGCAGGTAAGCAAATTTCGCAACCATGAATTCATTACTGGGAAGGACAAGGAGTCTAAAAACGATATTTAATCTAAAACGGGACAAGAGAAATCGATCATAATTAGACATCGGTAGGGTTAAATATGGCTGTATCTTATCACCAGTTAATAACAAGAGATGCGAGGTAACGGTCTTTTTACTCATTTCCTCTCGCCTTCTCTTTTCCTCGAGGTATTCCATACAGTTTTTTCAGCATTTTTCTGGGTATATTGCACATAGAAAGTGGGTCCTCATAGTATTGTTGACAGCCAATATCAATAAGGAAACGTTTAACGTAAACTAGCCATTCAAATCTGCACACATTGTCCAGTTTTAATACATCCTGCATCATAGCCCGATTCATGACACACTCATTTATTGTCCATATCCTATGCCACAAGAGGATGGGTTGTATTCTGATTGTGTCCGATATGTGAGGTTGTCCAAGTTCAGTATGACAGATGTAAGACGCCACACTTTGTGGGACTGTGAGGAGGTACCTCATACATTTATTTTCAGCTATTGGAATTGATTCTGTGTTCGCATACCCCCAAAGACCCGAGCCATACAAAGCTACCGATGTACACGTGACATTATATATGGTTAAGATTTCTCGTATTGGTTTCTTGCCCAACTTTTTTACAAAATTCTTTAAGGCCATTATAGTTTTTGAGAACAAAAGAGTTCTGGCCTTTACAGCACTTGCCCAACCCCCAGATTCATGAAACAAGATACCAAGATAGGGAAAAGTGGAAGTATTTTCTATAAGAACATTATTTATAGACATACGTTTCATCTGCTTTCTGGGTCTTGTGCCGCAGTTCATGGAGAAGGTTTTACTACAATTGATTTTTAAATCTAGACTCAACATGAACTTCTCGAAAGATCTTATCAAATTTTGTAGGGCCAAGGGAGTACGTGCCATTAGGACTGCATCATCTGCATACAAGAGTGCAGGGATAGATCTCTTGCCAACCCTGGGCATATCCCTGCACTCCTGCAGCAGATGGTGCTCAAGTCCATTAATGTAAACCAGAAATAAGAATGGGGCCAGGACGCAACCCTGGCGTACTCCGCGTCCCACTCGAAATTTTCTGGTACATTCGCCCCCCCTACCATAGCGGACTGATGCTGTCGCTCCTGCGTATAATTCTCTCAGAAAACAGATGATGGAATCTTCCACGCCCAGCCCTTTCAGGATTGCCCACAATTTGACATGTGACACACAGTCAAATGCAGACGATAGGTCTACAAACGTAAGGAACAAGCGTTCTCCTTTTACCCTAATGTACTTTTGCTGAACAGTCATTAAGTTTAAACATTGTTCAACAGTTCCAATGCCCTTCTGAAAACCATACTGTAGGTCGCTCATTATCTCATTCTCCTCTGCCCAGCTTTGGAGTCTTGCCAGTATAATTCTCCCAAGGATTTTTATAGATGAGTCCAGAAGGGAGATTGGTCTGTAACAGGTGCAATTTTGTCTATCTCCCTTCTTATATATCGGCACGATGACCGAGGTGAACCAAGATGAATTTAAACCCCTTGCTAGTGCTGCATTAAAAAGCTGTACCAGCATGGGGCCCCAGATCTCAATATTTGCTTTGTACAGGTCTGCTGGGATCCCATCAGGACCTGCCGCCTTGCCACCCTTCGTTGCTTTCAAACCCATCGTAACTTCCTCCAGGGTTATCACCAATTTTCCGACCTCTGCTCCTAATTTACCCATTGTAGTAGGCTCTAAAATATGGTTTTCATCATGGGACCTATAAAGATTTGAAAAATGCTCTACCCAATCCTCCTCAATAATTGCAGTCTCCATGCGAGCCTTGGAATTGTCATAGAGGAAAGGGGTATTTACTGCCCTCCAGAATGCAGATGCATCCTTGGACAGTGATGCTTTGCATAGAGCTTCTAGGGCCTCCTTTTTTATCGCATTTTTTTTACTTTTTAAAGCCTCGTTATATATTTTCCTAAGACCTCTTATTACCAAAGGATCTTGAGGTGTCCCATGAATAGCATGTTTCAAATCGGCCAGAGCCCTTGTACATGCATTATCAAACCAGCTTTTATTACCCTTTGCCCGATTCTTAACCTCCATCCGCAAACTATTTTTAATATTGGAGGCTATTATATTAAAATGCTCTATTATCTGCTCACTATTTGACTTCTCTCCCAGGCAAATCGCAAAACTATCCGAACAGGCACACAACAATTTACCTAGAAACATTTCTGGGACGACCTTACCCCATTTTAGGGTGTACCCATTTTGTCTCCCAAGGACAACATCAGGGGCTGTACCTAAGGAAACCACATCTTCATGCTCTTCAAAAAATGGGTTTTCAACCTCCATTATTAGGGGCAAGTGGTCACTTACTGGTAGCTCCATGGTCTTTATCCTATTGATCTTATGACTTAAATTATTTGAGGTAATTATGAAGTCAATAGTGGATGATGCTCCTCTGCCAATAAATGTGGGCATAAAGGGAGTAGGTTTATGGGCTATTTCATTTGCATAACACAGGTCATACATAAACAATATTTCATTTAATAAATCCCCAATCAGGGAGTGGTCAAAGTGTGTTAAATTGATCTCCTGCTCTAGCATTAGGCCACAGATGCCCTTTTTTCCCTTTGTACAGAGCGGACAATTAAAATCCCCCCCCATAAAATTATTAATTCCCTTTCATTTTTATTTATTTCGTGTTGAATATCCTCCCTCAGCATTTTTAGGGTGCTAGGGATTTCATTTTTCGGGATATTATTATAAAAGTTTATAACCACAACATTAATTCCCTTCTTGTTGCTTAAGGTTATTATTTGATAATAGCTGGATTTTGATGTAAAACATACCCGCTCATACTTGAGCTGATTTGAGAGGAACAGAATTAGGCCTCCCTTTGCCCTCCCAGATTGGCCCCCCACGGCCGGGGTGAAGAAACGTCTATGGCCATTTATATACACAGGATCAATGGACCAAGTTTCTTGAAGGGCCAAAATATCACACCCCTTTATAACAGTTTCCCAAGATGGATTTTTGATTTTCTGCCTTAATCCTGCCACATTCCAAAATAGGAGTGAACAGGATTTCCTATTATCATTTACTACGAGATCACCCGAGGCATTACCCAGAACCTTTTCATGCAACGGGGAGCTATCTCCTTTACCATTGTTCCCCTCTTTTAAATCAGGGTTACACGAGGTCTTGCAACAAACCTCTTCATTATCACCCTGATTCTCTATAGGGACAGTTTCTACTTGTATAGTATCCTCATTGCCCTCCCATAGCTTCTGCTCTTTTTCATTCCCCTTGATTTCAACAATACACTCCCCTAGTCCTAATATTTTATTTTGGCGAGTATCCTTCTTGTGTCAATCCACCTATTCGAGGCCAGAAAAAACATGAAACCTATTGTTGGTTGGTATGTTATAATCAGGTAGAGCTAAACCTCTATTGTCCCAGAAGTAATTATTTTCAAAATTAGGGCCTGGAGTTTGTGAATAAAACTGCCTAGGATGGAGATTAAATGATCTGTATGGTTGAGAAAAAGGAGTCTGACTATAACCATGATGGTTAAATCTAAACCTGTTAACAGACTGCCTTTCTACTTCCCAATTTTTAGGATGTTGAACTGGGCGGTATGGGTAGAAGTAGCTAAGATAATGTGTAGAGATGGAATCGCTACTTCTTGAATCATACCAGTCCCCGATGTGCCTGACAGCCCTATGATCTTTAAAGTTTACGATGATTACATCCCCTTTCTTGTCTTTAGCCCACCCAAGTTGAGCGCCTAACACTTAAAATTTCCCCATTAATATGAACAGGCAAAGGTCTGTTGTTACGTAGCCAATAAGTGACTGTTTCTTAAGGCTCGGTGATCTTCCCTAGTACCTAAAGGGAGTTCAGGGACACCCGCCATAACAATCGCATAAGGGGCAGCTTCTGGTGGTAGATCAACTATTCTATGCGACTGCCAGTTTGTATTTTGCGAATTCCCAGCCCCATTATCCTTAGTAACCTTATTTTGCGGGGGTTCTGCCTTTTCTTCTAGAATCAAGTTATCGCCCCTTTGGTCGTTTACTTCAATTGGAGGTTGAACTTTAGGAGCAAGCTTCTACCTCAGCAAAAGAGGTGTCTGAACTTTTTTCGGGGAAAGACAAGTTGGCTTTTTCCCAACATGGTTAGATTTTATAGAGGGAATGGGACGTGAATGAGCAGTTTTTGTTGCTAACATCGTTTTTACAGGTATTACTCTGGGGTTTATATTATTCAACCCCTGTGTCAAGTCTGATAATAAGAGTGTGTTTTTTTCTACCTTTTTATCAATCAGGTCTAAAAGCGTGTTAAACATATTAGTCTTTTCTATAAGAGGCTTCATTAGTGATTTAACCAAGGTTTCAATTTTTTCCAACAAGCTACCCTCACTGGTAAGACAGTCAGTTGACATTGGGGGACCGTGGGAGGAGTCAGTGAATCGTTCAGCTCCAAAAGTGTTGAGGTTGAACACCTCTTTTGTATTTTGGCTTGTCTATTCTTTAATGGTCCACTCCCTCTTTTTTTAATTTTGTCCTTGGGAGGTGACATATAATTTGTGTTAGAAGGAGATGCAATAGAAAATCTAGGGGAATTTGATAACCCATCTTTATCATCATTGCTGTTAAACAAGGTCAGCAAAGACACACAGGTATTGGAGGGTGTACTCAGCAAAGAGACATCAGAGCTAAAATTTGCCGACACCTCACCTTTATCCACTATATCTCCAGTCTTTGCTAACCCTGTATGAATTGGTATGGTGTTTTTTAAATTTTGTGGTAGTACTGTCCCTATTTGCCCCAGGGAGGATCGTCTTCCAATCATTGAATCCAGGGAAACACCCTTTTTGAGGTTGGCAGTATCGACTATTTTTTTGTCATGCTTCCCCCTACGTCTTAGTTGTGCTTTTTTATATTTTCTAACTGATCTAGGGGGTGACGGGGCATGGTCTATAACCTCGATAGGGATATCTGTCCGATCCCCATGCCTTTCAGCGTGTACCTGGGCTACCGTCATCACAACTTTCCTTCCTCCAATAGGTGGATTATTGGGCACCTGTGTATCTACCTTTAGGAGTGACTCCTCTTCCTGTATCATTCTAGGACTCCCCTGACCTAAAGAAGCTCTTCTATCATTATGGATCTTAATCAGGTAGTTATCCATAGTACCCTGCCCAGACACAGTTATCACATTTGCCTTTAGACATCAATTTAACTTGTTTCTACACACAACCCCAAACGTGTCAGCAGCTTTTACCCGCACCAAGTGTTAGAAAAGTAAGCTCACAGAGTAATACTTAAAATCCTTCCCCGCAAACGCAAAGTCTGTGGCCCAGTCCTGTCTCTTCAGGCCTCTGACGGCCGCAGACGGCCCCGCCCTTGTCCCGGGATTCTCCCGGCGATGTTCGCGCGCGTCCGGCGGCGCGGGAGTACTCACGGTCTTTTGTTCCCCCCTGGTCACGTGATGCAGTGGGGCGTGGTCCACAGGGCTTCTGGGTGGTGTAGTTTAGTTTCCCCCGCTCGGCGGCCGCTCGCGATGTCAACTGCGGCGGCGGCGGGGGGGGAACCAAGCAGTAATCCAAGGGTCCTGATGCAATGCGCAGAATGCTCTGCTGAGTCTCCTCTCAACCTGCCAACACGATTTTGGGACCCAAGTCCTTCTCACCAGGGCCAAACCACAGTGCTCCCTCCCCTGAGGTGTTGTGCTCCTACTTCACTCAATACATCTCACATAGCCCCACAGAGCACCCCTCGACCCTCCAGCCCGTCATCGAGCCAGGCCCTCAGTCCCAGCAGGGATAGCCAACCCTTTCCGGTACTGAAACCTGTTGAACTCTACGACTCTCACATCGCGTTGGACCAGAAGTCAGCCCCTGTCCACATCCTTGTTATTATCAGCACTAACAGAATCGTGAATACTGTCCACTCGCCGAGACCCCCTGCTCAATACACCTCTATCCTCCTAACTCCCCCTATCATCAAGGCTCCCCGCCCTCTCTCTTGCATGCTCCTAAACTGCAGATCAGCAGTACAACACGCTACTGACATTGCTGAAGCTCTTCTCACTGAAGAAATTGACATTGCCTTCCTCTCAGAATCCTGGCTTAATGCCCACCCCACCCCCATTCTTGACATTCTCACCCCTCCAGGGTACAACGTTATCAGACAAGACAGGCCGATCAAAACTGGGGGGGGGGGGGGGGGCTAGCCATCATTCATAGAGATGGAATACAGATTACCAAACTCAAACCTGCAGAATACCTATCGTTTGAATACCTAGGCGTCAAACTCACTACCAAGGGCACCCCACCCATCAAATTCCACACCATCTACCAGTGTTCCCTTTTCCCTGAAGAACTAACAGACCTAATAACACGATTCTCTGTGACAGACACCAAAGACGTGTTCTTGGGTGACCTCAATATCCACTGGAACAACCCAGAAGACTCCGCTGTCCTGAACCTTTCCAACCTTCTGGAAATATAGAACCTCAAGCAACTCTGAAATAAACCAACTCACATCAAAGGTGCAACACTAGATGTGATCATAACAAACCACGATCTGATCTCCTTGAGAGAGATTACTCCCATTGACTGGTCCGACCACCACCTCATTCTGTTCAAGATTGACACACTTGCCAGCCTCCAACCTATTTGTGTTGTCACACCTAAACTCTTAACCACAAACATCAAAGAAATACCTTTATCCGAAATTGAAGCCAAGATACGTCCCAATCTTCAACTCCATCCCTCATCATTGACGGCTGATGACCTCACTTCTCACTTCAACTCAAGAATGACAGAGGTCTTAGACCAAGTAGCTCCTCTCAAACTCAAACAACTGAAGAGAACCAAATCAAAACCCTGGTTTAAAGTGGAGCTGAATGATGAACGGCGCCAACTCAGACAAACGGAAAGGTCTTGGAGACAAAACCACTCGTCCTTGCACCCAACACATCTTAGATCTGCTTGACGGTTATACAAAAAACTCATTTTCAGTGACAAGGCATCTTTTTTCCGCAGCCAACTAGATCTGGCAAAAAACAGACTAAGAGAACTCTTTAACATTGTTAAAAGCAAAACTAACTGCACTCCCTCTCAAGAAATCAAAGCCACCAATGAGCGATGTCAAGAAATTGCCACCTTTTTCACCAATAAAGTCTCTAAAATTGATCAATCCTTCTTACAAACTGCTAACCCCCCTCCCCCTTAACCTGCCCCCCTTCAACCCCCCTGGACCACTCGGAAAGAGCTCTTAACAAGGACAATCAGACCTCCCTCCAGCTAAAAAACAATGCCCATTGGTCCGACTTTGAGCTAATGTTGGTAAACGAGGTCTTGAATATAATTTCAATCTAAAACCTTCCTCCCACATCATGGACCCCCTCCCTTCCACAATCATAAAAGAACTCAACCACACCATTTCCCCTTTCTGGACGAAACTCATCAACGCCTCTCTCACCTCAGGCTGTGCCCCAGACTCCCTTCAACTAGGACAAATCACACCCATTCTCAAGAAACCTGGGTCTTACCCTAATGATCTTAACAACCTCAGACCTATCTCTAACCTCCCATTCCTTGCAAAAACATTGGAGAAATATGTTCTCCTCCAACTCAATAAACACATTGATTAGTCCAACCTCCTCGACGCCTTTCAATCAGGATTCAGAAAAGGCTGTAGCACGGAAACAGCTATGCTCAACGTCTCCGACGACATTTACAAGGCCATAGACGAAGGTGATGCCTGCCTACTCATCCTTATTGACCTATCTGCGGCATTCGACACAGTAAACCATCCAGCCATTTTGGAGACCCTGTCGAAATGGTCCGGCATTAATGGCAAAGTACTAAAATGGTTCACCTCCTTCCTTCAACACTGCTCGCAACAAATTAAAATTAACTCCTGTCTCTCAAAGCCAACTAAAGTCACACTTGGGGTCCCGCAAGGCTCGATCCTCTCCCGGGCCCTCTTCAATCTCTTCATGGAGCCACCACAATCATATTGAAAAAAGCAGGAGTGAATTACCACCTTTACGCGGATAACACCCAAATCTATTTCAGGATCAAGTCTCCCAGCGACATCCAACTCATCAATACCACCCTAACCGAGATCCAAACTTGGTTCTACGTTAACCACTTAAAGCTCAACCCAGACAAAAATGAACTAATCCTATTCTCTCCAAAAAGTAACCATCCTCCAATCCAAGAATGGCTCAAGAATCTGGTTGCCCTAAACTGCCCCCTTACCCTATCCGACTCGGGTAAGTCTCTAGGCATCACCCTTGACAAGAACTTATCTATGGAGCCCACATCAAAAACTCTGCAAAAAGTGCTCTTTTCTCTCTAACACACCTCAAGAAACTAAAACCTTTTTTACCCCACGATGACCTCGAGACAGTAGTCCAATCCCTAGTTCTCTTTAGACTACGGGAACACCATCCTTACAGGGACTCCAAAAGCTCACCTAACCCCTCTAAGAGCAGTGCTAAATATGTCCGCTCGACTCGTATCTGGAATTAAAAGATTATAACGCATCACTCCAGCTCCCAACTGCCTCAATTGGCTTCCCATGGAAGGGAGATGTATCTATAAATTGGCCTGCATTACACACAAAACCCTTCACCCTCCTGCCCCCAACTACCTAAATAACAAACTGATTAGAGCAGGTCAATCCAGAACACTAAAAAGCTCCAAATCACTCCTCCTTATTCCTCCGAAATTGAAAAAGAAAACCACCCAATACCGATCGTTTTCTGGCAGTGCTCCCAGGATATGGAACGCTCTCCCTGGAGTCCTCAGATGCAACCCCTCCTTCTCCTGTTTCAAAAGGGACCTGAAACTCCATCTCCTAAACAAATACTTTCATGATCAACGTCAACTAACCTAGTCTTCTTTATCCGAGTTGTCTCTTCTCTCCCTGGACATTCAAGGATAGTGGGTGACCGGACTATGTCATTCTCGCCTTTTCTGTCATTGCTCTCTCCCCCTCTGCTGCACTGCATATTTATTTCCCATGCTGTATTTTTTTCTGTGGTTTGCTCCTTACTGCCGGCCTACTATGTAATGTAATGTCCTTCTGCTGTTTACTGTGTGTATGTAAAGCGCTCTGATACTTACGGGTCAAGCTAGCGCTATATAAAACTGTTAAAATAAATAAAAAATACCCACGGGTCAAGCAAGTGCAGACTGATTCTCCCTCCAACAAGCCTGATAGAGAAGGACATGTCCTGCCCACTCTGCCGGACCAACTTTAAGATAGGAAAAATTGAAGCTTTAGGCAACTGGAAAATGGGCCTAATTAATAGCAGATCCTTACCTGCACACACCACAGAGATTAGAATACTAATAGAGAGTCAAGAATTCGATGTGTTGTTTAGGACTTAAACATGGCTGAAAGGCGACTCTTACCCTGACATAGTCCAAGCGTTAACCATAGACTTCCTCATACAGAGATATGATTGGGTAGGCAAAACAGTAGGTGGTGTAGCTATCTTGTACAGAAATGTTCTAGATTGTGTAATCACCCCAATATATTACAAACAGTGAGGCAATACAATTCAGCCTCAGACTCTCCCCCAATAGTTCCTTTTCAGGCACACTTGTATATAGACCACCAGACTCCGCCTCTCCGTTTATTGAGGAACTACCTGATCTTATTGCAGATATAGTGGCCCGCAAGAGCTCTACCACAATACTGGGGGATTTCAAACTCCATCTTGATAAACCAGATATTGCCACAACAAGAAGATTAATCCAGGACTTGGAGGCAATGCAACTGAAACAATTGATAAACTCTAGCACTCATCTAAAAGGACATATATTGGGTGTTATCTTCTCAAATGAAGGTAATCCAATGATAGGTACTCCAATGCCAGTACCATGGTCAGACCATTACTTCATCCCGTTCTCACTCGAAAAATTACAGATACAACATTCCATCCCTAAATCCTCCAGGATGAGGAATAAATGGCCAAAAACGCTACCTGTCATCATGAGGGTTGAATTCGAGGATCAAGCCCCAGCTCTGACAGGTGATGTACAAGAGGCTGATAAATCATGGGCCAATTGGCTTTACAAAGTTGCCGCTCTGCACCCGCAGAATATCAGGCAAAACAAGCTCATGAGGAGGAACAATGCGCTGTGGTTCAACTAACAATTGATTCTGATAAAAAAATCCTGCAAGAAAATGGAAAGACATTGGAGAAAAAATTATGACCCCGTTATCAAAAGCCAATATAAATTGGCAATTAGACTATACCATAGGGAGATGATTCAGGCCCATGCCAAATATTTTGAAGACAGAATCAATGAGGCACAGAATAGTTCCAAGGAGCTATTCAAAGTAGTGCGTGCCCTAACAACCACTAATCATGAACTGAATGCCCAGTCGCCATCCAAAGAAAGATGTAATCAGATGGTGAATTTCTTTAAAAACAAGGTGGAAACAATGTATGAGAATCTGCAAAAAAACAAACACCTTAAAAGATGACTCCTACATTGACACGAATGGTAATTGGAGCACCAATTTAGGAAAGGGTCTAGATCATTTTAAATCGGTAGTGGATAACCTCACCTCTACCCGACTAAAAATTAAGTCTGGCTCCCTATAAGATCCTATTCCGTCTGACATCCTGCTACAGGCCGGCACTAGAGCACAAACAGCCACAGCAGCCTTGATATCATTCTCTCTGTCTCAAGGCCTGATCGCTAAATCCTGGAAACACGCGATCATACGGCCACTATTAAAAAAAACACTTCTAGAGCCAACAGAACCTGAAAACTCTCGTCCCATTTCCCTTTTACCACTGCTAGGAAAAATAGCCGAAAAAAGTGTTAACCAGACTCTATACCAATATCTAAAAGATAACCATCGGCTCCACCATACACAAATGGGATTTTGACCCCATCATAGCACTGAGTCAGCTTTGTTGGTGGTAACCGAGGAATTATAGAAAGTCCTGGATAAGGGGTGCACAACAGCCATCCTGCTACTGGACCTGAGCTCCGTGTTTGACATGGTAGAGCACTGCACATTGATCAATAGATTAAAGGATGCAGGCATCACAGGCAGAGAGATAAAATGGCTTACCTCTTTCCTTGAAGACAGATCCTTCCAACTGATGGAAGGGGAACATCTCTCAGACACCCTCCAACTTTCATGCGGAGTCCCACTAGGCTCAGCATCAAGTCCAACACTTTTTAATGTATATATGCAGCCTTTGACTGAGATAGTGCAAGAATTCGGCATGTCCGTAGTATTATACGCCGACGACACGCAACTAGTGCTGTCAGTGATGAATGATCCCCTCTCCATACACAATAATCTAGGCCCTTGCATGTCCAAGATAACGAACTGGATGTGTAAATGCTCCCTGCAATTGAATGTAGACAAAACAGAGCTGATGTTTTTAGGAAATCAAACCATACCCAGGAATATAATCAGCTGGCCAACCCATTTAGGGGAACCTCCAACCCCCAAGACGGCCATAAAAAACTTTGGAATCTGGCTGGATGAAAATATAAGTATGGAGATCCAAGCGAAGAAACTATCAGGCAAATGCTTTGGAATACTCAATATGCTCAGGAAAATCTTACCCATCCTACCTTTACAATCCAGCAGAACGGTGGTACAAGCTTGGATTATGTCACAGCTGGACTACTGGAATTCACTATATCTTGGAGCACCAAAATATGTTATCCATCGGCTACAGGTAGTACAAAATGACGCAGCAAGGACCCTGCTCCAAATTCAGAGAAAGGTATAAGCTCAGACTGCCTTGAAGACCCTACATTGGTTCCCAGTTCAGGCAAGGATCACCTTTAAAGAAACCTGTATCGCACACAGAGCCATGAACAATAGAGGACCTGCTTTAATAAAAAAAACTGGTGGGACATTACTTCCCAGGCAGGGACCTAAGGTCCTCTTCAGACTATCTTATGCAGCAAGCCAGAATAAACAGAGCTAGATGGGGAGGAAGATTCTTCCGACACCCGGCTCCCAGAATTTGGAACCCACTGCCCAAAGATGTACGCTTACTAACTGATGAATTAGCCTTCAGGAAAAGACTTAAAACATGGCTCTTTCCCTAAAATCTTCTCCGCCGACTTAACCATGATTCCCAATGTCATTTTCTCCTAGCACTGGGAAGCCTACGGGCAGCTACACGCTTTACAAATCCCTAAACATAAAAATATATACAACTTTTTTTAAATATACTAGGGACTCATAGGGGTACAACAGTAGCCAATTGTGCAGGTGAAAAAGTGCTTACCATGTCAAATTTAGGGAGAAAGCATAGTGACTTGGGTCCTGATTAACATGATCCCAGTCACACTAGTCAGAAAAACATACTGACACCAGCATAAAGTAGGGGTAGCCATGAAAGCAGATCAAACTTTCCCTCAGTCAGCCCTAAAAAAATCATAAAAAGTTACTAGACCTGCAGGGTCTAGTGACTATAATAGTCTGCTTGACCTAATGGTAATGCTTCTGACCCATAAACTGGTCTCAAATTATGTGACCATAGGCAAATATTTTATTTCACAGAGCCGCCTTTTTTGTGATTAGCACACGAGAGCACTTTCAAATAGGAGTTCTGCATGTCTGCTGTACAACAAAATATTTTGTTTTATTTAATAGACTAAAATTTTTGCTCTATGTATAATATGACTCTAGCCCATATATCGTGTACACAGGACCCCAGACTTGCCTCTTGGTTCACTAATAGCATTGCCATCAGGGCGGGTCAACAAAATATCTCAGTTAATAATTAAAAACTTTAACTTCCAATAAATACGTTATGTTATGTTATCCGGATTTGTAGAGCGCACAGATGCCCCAGCAAAGGGGCGACCTGGCGCTAACAGGACAGAAAAGCCGGACAAAAGTAATGGCAGGGACATGAACACAACAACATTAGGGATCTAAAGGAAAAAGAAAAGTTTTAACAGCCTTCCTGAACGCCAAGAGTCCGTTAATCGCACGGATGTGAGCAGGAAGGGAGTTCCATGGCCTAGCAGCAAGCACTCTAAAGGAGCGGCTGCCGATCCTGGACCTCTTGAAGCGTGGAACAGTAGCCGGGTGTAGTCCCGAGGACCTCAGGGACCGTGATGGAACATAGGGAGAGATGAGATGCTCCAAAATCTGAGGGGAAGAGTGTTTTAAGATTTTAAATGAAAGGCAAAGAGACAAACTTAATTCTCTGAGCGACAGGGAGCCAGTGGAGCTTATGAATAGTTTTTCTGGCCGAGCAAAATCTTGGTAAGCCTACCAGAGCCCTGGTGGCAGCGTTCTAAACGCGTTGAAGTCTAGAAAGTTCAGCCTGATTAGCTCCAAGCAAAAGAGAGCTAGCGTAGTCCAACTTAGACAGAATCATAGCATGTACAATAAGCTGTCTGGTGGGAGCATCAAAGAATTTAAAAATGGATCGGAGCTTACGCAGGGTCCCGAAACACGTAGCAGCAGTTTTTTTAGTATGGGTGGTAAAACTAAGTTTAGAATCAAGCCAGACCCCTAGATTTTTGACCTCAGTAGCAGGAGTGAGAATAGGACCGAGCTCTGATGGCCACCAATTGTCGCCCCAGAGATGACTATGTTTTCCAACGATGAGCACATCAGTGCATTACTAAAGTATGATGTGGTAGCACACTGTAATTTACAGAGCACACATTTTCTATTGAAATGGCCACAAAATGTGCCACTGACATGCAGTTTTACTGATTAAACTTTTTTGCGTACTAATGATGAGTGGAAATTGGATTTCAGCAAATATTTATCATTTGCACCTCACCAAGTAATGTGCTCTGATTTCTTCTGGTCCTATTAAAAACTTTGTTTCCATCACACTTCAGAATTACAAAAAATGTGTTTTCCTAACTGCTGATATATTTAGAATTATTTATACAGTTCATCAACAAATCATTTAAATGTTGCTTGTTAGAAAAAACTGACTTTCTACTTCCTTTTATTTCACACTCCCTGTTCACACTCCCTGTAATCCAGCACGATTGTCAGATAGTTCACTTTACAAAAGCCTCTAACTTTGCAATCAGAGAAAGAAAGGTAAATACCAATCTTCAGGATAAAATAAGCAGTAATTTGTAAGAGGACATCAGCTGATATTTGACTGTTGTCTTTGAATGCACAGCAAATGTGACAAGATAAAAATGTGACTTAAAGGCATCTTTATTGTTCTTTCACTTACTGAAGGGAGAAAACACATGTTCTTTGCCAGATCATGCTCTCCACCCAGACTGAGCCAGTAAGTCCTAAAAATAACTTGCGTTGATAAAAACGGACCTGCCATAATGAGAGGGTCAGAATATATTGAGGCCTGAACTCTATGAATATCGGAAATAACTTATTAAGGAGAAAAGTATTTGGTGAACAAAATGTTAGTAAGTTCAGGTTAAAGACGCTTTATTTAGAGCATGCTAAATCTTTAAAAAATGATTTTTCTGCACAAAACTGTTCCGCAAACCTCATGACTGAGATTTGAAATTACTAAATATTTAAAAAGCACCTCAATTCCACAAGTAAATTCAACCGTCTGGACTTGCTCCACAGCGGTTGCTCCCCTGACCCTCTGCCTGCCCTAGCGACGCTTGCTGACCTCACCGCCTGCCCTGATTGAACTCCTGGCCACCCGGACACCGGCTGCATCACAGAGCGCTTCGACCACTACCAAGCGCGTGGTATCGTTCGCATTGCACTTACTGCTGCTCATTGGCCCTGCATAGCGGTGATTTATTTACAGGCTGATTATTGTTTGTTGTGTGTCACTGTACCTTGCTGTCCCTCCGGCTGTGCCCCTGCTTCGTTCACGCGACCATAACGCCATTTTGTTGTTCTGTTTACCTGCGGCCCCTGTCTCCTCCCCGCTCCCGCCTCCCGGCAGCCCCTCCCACACACTGGTATAACTATCTAGCCCCGTCCTCCGTCCCACCGTGACCGTCTGGACTTGCTCCACAGCGGTTGCTCCCCTGACCCTCTGCCTGCCCTAGCGACGCTTGCTGACCTCACCGCCTGCCCTGATTGAACTCCTGGCCACCCGGACACCGGCTGCATCACAGAGCGCTTCGACCACTACCAAGCGCGTGGTATCGTTCGCATTGCACTTACTGCTGCTCATTGGCCCTGCATAGCGGTGATTTATTTACAGGCTGATTATTGTTTGTTGTGTGTCACTGTACCTTGCTCTCCCTCCGGCTGTGCCCCTGCTTCGTTCACGCGACCATAACGCCATTTTGTTGTTCTGTTTACCTGCGGCCCCTGTCTCCTCCCCGCTCCCGCCTCCCGGCAGCCCCTCCCACGCTCCGCCCCCTCCACCATCCATTTATGGCCAATGCCCCCACGCGCAGCGTCCACGCGCCTCGGGCACGCCGAAGGTGCGCCAAAGGTAAGCCCGTCTATGCCCGTCCGCGCCTGGACCGCGCCTAGCGCCAATCCCCCTGCCCCTCGCGCTGCCCAGCCCCCCCGCATCACCTACGATGCCGCCGCCCTCCTAGCCCTTAACCCCGGTCGCGCCCCCAACTGCGTCCAAGCCGCTCCTGGACGCACCCATGGACCGTTCTCCTGCTTCTCCTGCAAATTTAGCGGCACCGACAACATCTCCGCTCCGACCACACCACAGATTCCCGACCCCAACCACCTACAATGCATCCTTCTCAACACCCGCTCGGTCCACAGACACGCCATTGACCTCTGGAACCTACTAGACACCATCTCTCCTGACGTCGCCTTCCTAACGGAAACATGGATGAACGCTTCCTCCGCCCCTGACATCGCCATTGCCATCCCTGAAGACTATAAGATCACTCGCAAAGACCGTACCAGCCACACAGGAGGAGGAATCGCTATCATCCATAAGAAATCCATCCGCATCTCTACCAGCTCCGACGCTAACCTCGCTAACTCCGAACACCTTCACTTCCAGATCCACATCGACCCCAAGACAACTCTTAGAGGCACCCTCCTCTACAGACCACCAGGACCCCGCGCAAAATTCAGTGAAGACATCACGGACTTCATCACCCCACACGCGCTCCCCTCCAAAGACTACATCCTTCTGGGAGACCTCAACTTCCACCTTGAAAAGATCAACGACCCCAACACCGCCACCCTCTTAGACAACCTCGCCAACCTCGGACTTAAACAACTGGTCACTTCCCCCACCCACATCGCGGGTCACACACTCGACCCCATCTTCACCTCCAGCAACCATGTCTCCTTCAGCCACACTACGGATCTCCTCTGGACTGACCACAACTGCGTTCACTTCACCTACAACAAGCCGAAACCCATCATCCACCTCCAACCAACTCTACAAAGAAACTGGAACAAAATCACCACGGATCAGATCTCCACATCGCTCCTTCGAACCTCCCCAGCCCTCTCTTCTAACGCCAACGAAGCCGCCTCCAACCTCACCCTTTGGTTATCCAACACCGCCGACACCTTAGCACCACTGAAAAAAAGTCAACACAAACTTGGCAACAAGAAGGCCTCATGGTTCAACGAGGACCTCAAGAAGTCCAAGAAACTGTGCCGCTCCCTTGAAAAGGCCAGCAACAAGGACACCTTCAAAAGCGCCACCCGTACTCACCACCAACTGATCCGAAAAGCCAAGAAAACAGCATTCAAGGATCGACTTGACAACAACGCCCACAACAGCAAGGAACTTTTCAACATCGTCAAGGAATTTTCCAACCCCTCGGCCAACTCCAAAGACATCACCCCCTCTCAAACCCTCTGCGACTCCCTAGCCTCTTTTTTCCACAACAAGATTGCTGACATCCACAACAGCTTTGACAACCAACCCGGAAGCCAAGCCTCCCTACCATCTGCTGACCATCTTCCCCCCGTAAACACCCTTAACGCCTGGAACCCAATCTCCAATGAGGACACCATCCGCCTGATGAATTCCATCCACTCTGGATCCCCCACAGACCCATGCCCTCACCACATCTTCAACAAAGCAGACTCCATCATAGCTCCGCACCTCCGAGACGTCATCAACTGCTCCTTCAACTCCGCTACCTTCCCAGAAGACTGGAAACACGCTGAACTCACCGCCCTTCTGAAAAAACCAACAGCAGACCCCACCGAACTCAAAAACTACCGCCCCATTTCGCTCCTTCCATTCCCGGCCAAAGTCATCGAGAAAGCTGTCAACAACCAGCTCGCCGCCTTCCTCGAAGCCAACAAATCACTCGACCCCTCACAGTCCGGCTTCCGAGCCAAACACAGCACTGAGACCGCCCTCATCGCAGCAACAGACGACATTCGAACTCTACTGGACAATGGAGACACAGTCGCCCTCATCCTCCTCGACCTCTCTGCAGCCTTCGACACAGTCTGCCACAGCACCCTTTTACAACGCCTCAGAAACATCGGAATACAAGGAAAAGCACTGGAATGGATCACCTCGTTCCTCACCGGAAGAACCCAGAGAGTCCGCCTCCCACCATTCAAGTCCGAGGCCTCTGAAATCATCTGCGGCGTACCACAAGGATCCTCACTCAGCCCCACCCTCTTCAACGTATACATGAGCCCCCTCGCGGCCATCGCCCGCCAACACAACCTCAACATCATCTCTTACGCGGATGACACTCAACTGATCCTTTCTCTCACCAAGGACCCCAGCACCGCCAAAACTAACCTACACGAAGGAATGAAAGAAGTCGCCGAATGGATGAAACAAAGCCGTCTGAAACTGAACTCAGACAAAACAGAAGTCCTCATCTTAGGTAAATCCCCCTCTGCATGGGACGACTCCTGGTGGCCGGAAGCCCTCGGAAAAGCACCCATCCCGACAGACCACGCACGGAACCTTGGCGTCATCCTGGATTCTTCACTCTCAATGAACAGACAAGTCAGCGCCGTATCCTCTTCCTGCTTTAACATTCTTCGCATGCTCAGAAAAACATTTCGCTGGATCCCCTCCGAAACAAGGAAAACAGTCACCCACGCTCTAGTCACGAGCCAACTGGACTACGGAAACACCCTCTACGCAGGTACCACCGCTAAACTCCAGAAGAAACTACAACGAATCCAAAACGCCTCAGCCAGGCTCATATTAGACATCCCACGCAACGAACACATCTCTGGTCACCTTAAAGACCTCCACTGGCTACCCGTCAATAAGAGGATCACTTTCCGACTGCTTACCCACGCACACAAATCACTCTACGACATCGGACCAGATTGCCTCAACTCTCGACTGTCCTTCTACACCCCCTCCCGCCAACTTCGCTCTTCCAGCCAAGCCTTCGCCACTGTACCTCGCATCAACAAGACCACCATGGGAGGCAGATCCTTTTCATACCTGGCTGCCAAAACATGGAACTCACTCCCCGCTTACCTTCGCCTCACCCAGAATCACCTAGCGTTCAGAAAGCAGCTTAAAACGTGGATATTTGACAAATAATCCTCCTCCCCTTCCTAAGCGCCTTGAAACCCTCTGGGTATGTAGTGCGCTATACAAATTTTATGACTTGACTTGACTTGACAGTGTAGGAAGCTGGCTCTCTCTATATTATACCAAAATAAGATATAGGGTGCACAGAGTCCAAGGAGTCCCTAGAGGTATAGCATAGGCTAAATTAGGTAAGTACTAACAGCTCCCTTAGTGGAAGTGTGGGCGAGCAGTTAGGCTTATCCAGAGGGTGTGTTAAGGATTTATTGCATTCACTCAATCAAGGACTGATACACACACTCGGAGACTGAATCCAGATCAATGAGGGAAGAATAAAGAAAATTATACTTATGTTTTATTTTAAAACCAAGCAGGACTTGGCACAGGTGAGTAATATTTACTTGCAAATAACACGACTGTTGCAGTTGTGCTTGAGTTACAGATTTGTATCACTTCTAAATGCAGTTTGTATCATACAGTAAGTACTTCCAGATTACTTTTGAGTTACTTTGGATTATTTTGAGTACTGGGGGTGGTATGCCCAAATACCACACCTCAAGGTTTCTTTTTTTTTTAAGTGTTTATTGTTCAGTTCAGAGCGTTAACAAAAAAAGATTTCAGAACTTGAATAGATAACAACATATTCATCATGCTGTAGGAAAAATAAAACAAGAAAATGACAATGCTAGAAAAAGAATAAGCAAAGCAACACCACACAAATTAAGTTATTAGTCCGCCATATGCTCATTCATAGGCTACCAAATCTGAATCCCTAAATGTTTTTTCTTCAATGACTTAAGACGATAAAGATTGAATTCTGTATAGAAAACATTATAAAACTTCGCTCGCCACATTTCATACGAGGGTGCCTCCGTTTTCAGCCACATTGAGGCGATACATAGGCGAGCTACTGCCATAGCCATAAAAAAAAGAATCTATAAGGGTAATACAATTGACATAAATGAGCATTACTACATAACCCAAGCATCAACATCTCTTTAGATATCATAACATTTACATAAGTAAGATGCGAAATAAACTGTTCGATTGATAAAAAAAAGGTGCTAACTTATTACAATCATAAAATATATGAACTATATCATCCTGCGGTGTATAGCATCTAAAGCAATTCCCTGCTTGGGCATTCCCCCACTTCATCATATGGGCAGGTGTATAGTATAGGTTAAATACGGTTTTATAGTGCTGGGATCGAAGATTGGCCGACAAAATGACTGTAGAGGCCAGATCGATAGATTCTTGAACAAACGCGCCGGCACTATTAAACCTAATACACCATTTTGCGTCATGTACTGCTAAGTCATCATGTTGTGTTGCGAGCAAAATATTATATAGGATCCCAATCCTAACATGTTTAAACAGAGTCATATAAATCATTTGCAGCGATGGGGGTTATTTCAGAATGTTTGGAAAAGAAATCCCTTAATTGCAAATATTTTTAAAAAATCATTCTGCGGTATTACATATTTATCCCTTAACTCCGTGAACAACAACATGACACCCTGCTCAAAAATATCCCCAACCCGTCTAATCCCTTTCTCATACCATATTGTGGAGAAGTGTGGCTCACCGGTTAGAGGCGGCAGACCCAGAAGCAGAGGTCGGCCCGGGACCAGGGTTCAATTCCCGACGTGGCAGGGTACGGAACCAATGTCAGCGGGCTCGATAAATCTCGCCTCGGTGCCTCTCTAACCATGGGTCCCACGCTGCAACTCTGGGCAATAGCTTGCTTAATCTCCACAACGGCCCCCTCGCTGCCGGGGATGCCTGGCTTCACTTTGGGGATTAGTTATAAAGCAACAGAAGAGTGACTAAAAAAGTAGAGGGATAATCAATAGCTACCACCAAGCAAGAGAAATTGTTTCAAACAAAGAGCAGTCAAACAGTTAGGGTTGCATGCAGAGTGCCACAAGAAGAACCCTCAGGCACCAACAAGACAGTTGGTTGCCATTTGTCTTCATTGGGTTTCTTTTAGAAAGTAGTGATAGAAAAGTTAAAAGAAGAGTGGACTACTCCCCGAATTATTTTATTAAGGGGTTAGCTCTAACTTCATTAAAATTCTTGGTAGGAAGAAAGCGGACGAAAAAGTGGTTATGTTAGTTTGAACCACCCAGTCCTAAACAAAAAACAACAATATAGGTCGACATGTTTCTGCTACAAGGAGCCTAAACTCAACTCAGCGTTCATCAGGACCATACATAACTACAACGAGTGGATGAAGCACGCTAAGGCCTCACTTTCCACTTGAGGTAGAAGAATTAATAAAAAGGGGGATTACGACCTTATGTGTAATCAAGACACTGGAACTTCCTAGTGTTTCTCCTCCTACGAGTGAGGGATTTTGGTATGCGTGTCGATTTTACAGCACCGCATGGGCTCGCGGCTGGGGGAAAATCTTCACGCTTGGGCACCTGACTCCCGGCGACTCCCCGCATATAAACCTGCTTGTTGCCAGGTCCGCGGCCCGGGCAACAAGCGTGAAGATTTTCCCCCAGCCGCGAGCCCATGCTGGGACTTTTCCGTCCGCTTTCTTCCTACCAAGAATTTTAATGAAGTTAGAGCTACCCCCTTAATAAAATAATTCGGGGAGTAGTCCACACTTTTTAACTTTTCTATCACTACTTTCTAAAAGAACCCAATGAAGACAAATGGCAACCAACTGTCTTGTTGGTGCCTGAGGGTTCTTCTTGTGGCACTCTGCATGCAACCCTAACTGTTTGACTGATCTTTGTTTGAAACAATTTCTCTTGCTTGGTGGTAGCTATTGACTATCCCTCTACTTTTTTAGTCACTCTTCTGTTGATTTATAACTACTACTCATAAGGGGTACAAGAGTGACCTTACAAGCCCTTTCTCTCCTGTTGATTATATATTCACTTTGGGGATGCCCAAAAGGGACCATCTCACAGGGAAAGCCAGGGCGGGTTCCCCATCGGCACACAGCGCCAAGAAACCCCAGGGTGAACGTGCGCTCTACAAATTCATACTAACATAACATAACATAACATAACATAACATAACATATTTTCATCTTAGCCTCCCAAAAATCATTGGAAATAGTTCTGTGGAGTCAAGTGGAGTATAGTAATTGATTCTATTAAGAGACATAAGCTTGCGCACCCATCTCAGTCCTTGGAATGCAGCGAGTACGGTCTTAAATCTAGTTTTTTTGTAATAACTCTGCTCAAGAAATTTAAGCAATAAGTGTTGCGAATGATCCCCGAGTAACATCAGATATATATTGGGAGTTTCGAACGTCCTTGTCTCGCCCCCAGTGACCAAACTGTCAATGTTTTGTAGAAGGCAAGCTAAATAATAAAAGGCAAAATTAGGCACCCCCATCCTCCTCTAGAAAGTGGTAGCGTCATGTATTTGGAAGCCCGACGGGCTTTCTTCCATCCCCATATAAACCTGTCGGTAATAGATTGCAGGGTCGCTAATTGCTTATATGACAGTTCTAATGGTACTGTCCGGAAGTGAGTACCCGGGGTATTATGCACATCTTCAATACATTCCGTCGCCCGACCAAAGATAGATGTAAGCATTCCACCTTTTCGAGTTGCCTTTTAACCGAGCCTATTATATCCGCCCCGTTGACGGTGACAATTTCTTGGAGGGACAGCCTAATCTTGATCCCCAAATATCGGGCCTCTTGAGTCACTCGCGTCTCACCAGGGCATAGACCTGGGGTGCAAATGACATGGGTCTTTAAAAGATTTAGCTTATACCCTGACGATTTTCCAAACTCAGTGGTCACATGCTCAATTTCCAATAGTGCTTGCTCCGGGTCAGATGTAGCATTTGCTATGTCGTCGGCATAGGCTAAGACATGCACACTATGATACCCTACCACCATTGATTGTATATTCTGTGAAGTTTCCAGAATACGCAACAAAGGCTCAATATACATCGCAAACAATAGCAGTGAGCATGGGCAGCCTTGCCTTATGCCACGTGTAATGTACACATATGCAGATTCATGGTCCATCACACAAATCTTCGCCCTGAGTCGTTTGTACATAATTTGGAGAGAGAGCAGGAACCGAGGTCCGAATCCCATTTTGGACATGACTGCCCAAAGAAAAGCCCAGGTGACGCGATCGAACGCCTTTTCGGCGTCTAAAAAAATTAAACCGATGTTTTTTTTAAATACTGCAGCATAATCTAGCTCGGCCACCATTCTATGCAAGTGATTAATAGTACTTCTACCTGGTAAAAAGCCATGTTGATGGCGAGACACAAGAAAAGGGACGATTTCCAACAGCCGTGTTGCCAAGATTTTAGAGTATATCTTGGCGGCGGCATTGATTAAAGACATGGGCCGATACGAGCCAGCCAGTTCAGTAGGCTTATCTTTTTTCTTAAAAACAACTATATTAGCATTGTCCCAGCAAGGGGGGGGGGTTACTTGACTGTGCCGCAGTGAAAATGGCTAGCATATCATCTTTTATCACCGGAAACAAAATGCGATACAGCTCTAAAGATAATTTATCTGGTCCGGCTGCTTTTCCAGATGCCAAATCCATAAGCGTAGCCTGTAATTCCACCATAGTAATAGGCA
Source organism: Lissotriton vulgaris (assembly GCF_964263255.1). Classification (NCBI taxonomy): domain Eukaryota; kingdom Metazoa; phylum Chordata; class Amphibia; order Caudata; family Salamandridae; genus Lissotriton; species Lissotriton vulgaris. The sequence continues at coordinate 1,079,158,163 of NC_141691.1, read as the reverse complement.
CCTCTAGCTCCTCTCTTATTATGCCGTCCAGCACGGCAAATCTATACTGGATCTATACTGGACAAATATTGTTCGATCACACCTTGGGGAACAACATCTTGAGTATATAACTCTATATAATATTGCTGGAATATCTCCATAATGCCTTCTATAGAGGCCACTAAATGGCCCTGGTTATCCAACAGGCCCTCCAATTCTTTGAGATACTTGGCGACCTCGTAGTCTTTAAGCGAGACACCTGCCCACAGCTTCTCCATACTCATACCGTTCGGTTTTATTTATTTTATACTGGATTGCTATATCCTCACTCCACACACCATTAATCTTAGCCTTACCACAGGCGACCTATGTCTGTGCCGTCTGGCTATCATTATTACTGCGGATTATTGTAATTAGTTCACGCTCAGCCGTTTTTAAATCTAGAATCAGATTCTCAATTACCTCTTTCTTTTGACGCGGTTGAGTCCAGCCATAGCTAAGCGTTTCCCCTCGAATGCCAGCCTTAAGGGTCCCAAATCATTACTAAAGAAGCGGTGCCGCGATTAAATTCCAAAAATTGTTTAACCCATACTCGAATATGGCATATGTATTCTTCCTCTATTAACAGTTTTTTTTTAGAAAAAGTAAATAAACGTTGTGGCCGTACCAAATTAAAACACGGAAGATCAATAACTAGGGGACTGTGGTCTGATGTAATACGTGGTGCGACCTGCATCTTAACCTGGACCAGTAAAAATCTGGGTACAAAAATATAATCTAGCCGGACAAACTTATTATGGGGGAAGAAAAAAAGGTGTATCCCGGGACGAACCGGATTAGCACTGGCCACGCATCAACCAAGCCATGCTGAATCAATAATTGATGAAGCGCAGTGAAAACTTTAGGTTTCCGACCTTTATAATTAGTAAAATGATAGTCCCAAGTAGATAGCTCGCCATGTATATTGAAGTCTCCTAATAATACCAGTGGAGTGTTCCACAAAGCGAGCTCAACATTCAGAGAATCCAAAGTCTGAGCTTCATCAAACTTGGAACCATAAACCATGCACACTATAAGTTTGCTACATCCTATTATACATTCTGCAATAGCCCAACGGCCAAGATTATCCACCTTAATTTTACCAGCCACGACCAATGCTTGACGACCCAATGTTGCAACTCCTCGATTCGTTATAGCTTGGCTAGATGCAGCTAACAATGAATATCCAAACTCAGTTAGTACTTTCCGGTTGGCCCAAGATATAGGAGTTTCCTGTAAACAAATGATATCCGGATTAATTAATCGAATCTCCTCCCTCACCCGTCTGTGCTTCATCACATTGTTCAGGCCACAAACATTAAATGAACAAATCCGTAAATGATGATTAGCCATTATCATCATAATCATGTCGATGGTCGTCCAAACATACACAAAATGTAATTGCTCTAAAATCCCTACAGCAGGTGCTCTGGACTAATTTTTTACCCTTTTCACCCAATACCACGTGCCCCCCCGACCCTCTTACCCCCAGATACCCAGACCCCCCATAGAACCCCCCACCACCCCACAGCACGCCCTCCCCCATCACTAAGGCAATAGGGCCTCGCGCCCCTTGATGAGTGTGAGCGCCTCACTGGAGGCTCGGACCGTCCAAGTCTCAATCAAATTATTACAGTACTACAAATGAATCCATCCATCGAAAACAAAAATGCAAAATACCAAGCCTTTAAGGCAAAGACTGCAAATATTCTTTAGCGAAGGCATCAGATGTGAAGTAGCGAGCCTGTCCCTTATTCACTATCTTGAGTGTCGCCGGTAATAGAAGAAAAGCCTGCAAACCCTTGGATTGAGATGGTGCAATAAGCTGGCGAAGCTGCCAACGCTTCTCAACCGTTGAATGGCAATAGTCTGGGCAAACAAAGAATTGAACCCCTTTACCAGATCGCTTTTTTTCCGGTCGCGCAAGGTCATATAAAGCCTGTTTTGCCAAAAAATTATTCAATGAAATAAGTATGGCACGAGGATACGCCACCTTGCCAGCTTGCACATTCCGTATCGGCCGTTGACGAAATGGAAAACGGTGTGCTCGTTGAACCTCTTGAGCCCAGTTTCAATCCTTAACATCTGGGAAAGCCTCCTCAAACAGCTCAATTATGAATTTACGAACATCCTGATGTTCTAGGCCTTCAAGGAACTCCGAGCACGCGCAGATTATTACGCCGCAGGCGATTTTCTAGATCTGCAAGCTTGTTATGGACGTCCTCATTGCCAGCCTTGATATTAGCAACATCCTCTCTCTGGCTGGCCATTTGGTCTTCCAGCCCAGATATACGTCCTTCAGCCTCCGTCATACGATCAGTGAACTCATTACAGGATTTAGTCAGGCAGCGTACATTATTTTGTAACTTGCGGCAGGCTGTGTGAGTCTTTAAATGTTCTGCGCGTGCCTCCAGCCTATGATCAGTAATAGCTTTGTAAATTGCTTCAAGCGACACAGGCCCCATTTGTTCTACAGCAAGACCAGCAGTGGCCTGATCAGATAAATTCAGTTGATCCAGCGATAACTCCTCAGCGGAGAGGTCCCAGTCAGGAAGTCTAGAAGTAAGCGCCTCGCCCTCCACAACCCTTCTCTTCCTGACTGTAGAAAACTCATCTACAGATATCGTTTCTACAAATTTTATAGGTGTGCTGTTGCTTGCGGCCATAGATCCCTCTACATCAGGTGTAATACTGCCCGTAATCCCTCCATCGTCAAGTGGAAGGTCTTCTTCGAACTCAGACTCCCCATCTAGAGCCGAGCCTTCTGAGTGCTCAGAGAGAGAAAAAAAGTCCCCATCCTTACTGCTTGCCGGGTCTATTATACCCTTTGAATCATCTGAAATGGCATCCTCTGCCACATTCAATTTGTCAATCTGATCAGAAGTTTTATCCATTAACCCTGCATGAGGCACAGAGGAGGGCTGCATACTTAGTAAAGGGCTCAAAGGTAATGGAGATTTAACAGCCTCTATATTGCACGTGTCGTTATTGTCAAATGCAGTATTGCCTGTAACGCCACCTTTCCTTCCAATATTAGGCTGAAACATTTGCTGTATGTTTGGGATGGACTGTGTCGCAATTTCAAAAGTTCTGGAGCTTAGGTCTTGTTGTTCCTGTGTCGATTTTGCGGCTAAAGCAGCACAAGTGCCAACTGAGCTTTCCCCGATGGGTCTGGTTTTTCCCCCCCGTGCAGTTTTTGGCGGCATAGTCAATAATGTATGGACAGAGTCTCAAAAGAAAGGGGTGTAGCCAGTAAACTACTTTCAAAAAGTGCGGAATAAGTATAGACTGTAGCAACTGTAGCAGCAAGCTCGCAACAATATTGTTCAAAGTAGTGTCACTGCCCCTGGTGACACAAGCGCTGCAGTGTTGGAATGTTGCAATATCGCAGCTTTTTTTCCCCCTTTAATAGCGATTTACTCACAAAGCCAGCTCTGGTCGGAGGCCCTTCAGGTTGAGGCTGCAGGCGTAGTCAGGAGTCTTGAGGGAGGTCGGAGATCACCAGATCCCAGGTCAGGATCACTGAAGAGACCTCCTTGGGGTGTTGGGCCACTCGAACACGGGCTGTGGGTGTCAGGTGCGGAATCGCGGAGTCAACGGAATCCGAATTCTAGAGGTCACTCTGGTTGAGCAATTCCAGTGCTCACGGGAGACAGAGCCTGTGGGAAGGTCACAGGGCAGGTCCTCCAGGCTCTAGGGATTGCTGGCTGCTGGACTCGCCGGTGTTCTTGCTGTGGCAGGTTGTAAATGGAACAGGCCAGTAGGGTGGGGCCAAGGCAGTTGGTGTCCTCCTATCCTTCCTGGGTCAGTACAGATCTTAGGTCCTTTTTTCTTCCTTGAATCTGCCTTCTGAGTTCAGGCCTACCCCCCAATTACTATATTGAGGGGGTGTTTTAGGGGTCTTGGGTTAGTAGCCATAGGCTACTGACCTTAGAGTGATTACTCCCTCGGTGTGCTCACCCCATGGAGGAGAGTGGGCACAATCCCTAATCTTAATTAGGGGGGAGCGGGGTACTGCAAAAGAAACCCACTTTCCCAAACACAGTTTCCAAATTGGCAAAGGAAAGAAAACATTACTGATTTTGAATTAAATGAGCTCCTTGGACTCTTGTTGGGGCATTTCTTCCTTACCTGTTGCCTGCCCCTGCCGTTGCTTGTCTCCCTCCCGCCGCCGCCCACCTTCACGGCCGCAGTGCGGCGGGGGACTTCAACCCCCAGGCTCCTTTGCGGCGGAAGCAGCCACCGCCATTTCCGCGCCTGGAGGCGCTTTAACGCAGGACAGCCCCGGTGGAGCGGGCGCTCCTCGGACTCTTTTGGGGGCATTTCTTCCTTACCTGTTGCCTACCCCTGCCGCTGCTTGTCTCCCTCCCGCCGCCGCAGCCCACCTTCACGGCCGCAGTGCGGAGGGGGACTTCAACCCCCAGGCTCCTTTGCGGTGGAAGCCGCCACCGCCATTTCCGCGGCTGGAGGCACTTTAACGCAGGACAGGCCCGCGTCGCGCGGGCTAAGCCCGGGCAAAGGGCGGGCCGTCTATGGCCGTCTGGGGCCAGAGGAGGCCGGGCTAGGCCACCCCCATTTCATCTTGTGATCGATGCTGCTGCCCCCCAAAAGTACTGTACTCTAAATTCCATCTTCTGAGGGGGTGCTGGAGTCCCTGTCTGTTCCACTACTGGACATTTCCTCTGCATCTTAAGAGACTGTTTGTTTGCCCACATTGACTTTGCCTGTCCTGCACCAAGCATTCCCTGTTTGTCTTCAATTATCTCTACCCCATAGTTATGGGAAAACGGAATGATATGGAGAGTGGGGGTGTACCCATCAGCAAAAAGGGGAAAAAGGCAAAAAAAAACGCCCCATGCTGCAATGAATTGTGTACTATCCAGAATCGAAGACATTGTTAACGACTGCGAAGCGGTTCTAGCCGGAAATAGTACTGAGGTTCCAGACACTCCTGTGCAAAAGTCTGTTAGTTGCAAAAAAAAATAATCCCCACCATGTTTGGCAAACAGAACCCTCTAAAGCAGAGCCTCAGTGCTTTGCCAAAACCAGGACCGGACCCAGATCCTACTGTGCAAAAAATACCAGAACTAGAACCTCGTGAGGGGCCAGACCAGGATCCGGTTACGATGCCATTGGTCCTATGTTCAAATAGGTTTGCTCCTCTAGATTTAGTCTTTGCAGATACAGTAGAAACTTCTGGAGTGGCAGTGAGGGGTAGTTTTGACAGAGCTAGTGGGGGGGGGCGGGGGGGGCTGGGGAGAACTTAGCTGTAACATATGCATGAGCACCAAGTCGGAGCTCCTTGATAGGATCCAGATTCTGGAAATTTAGTGTCAACTTTAGCCACGAAGGTGGAGGGTCTAGTACAAGGGAGGGTGGTCAGGTGTCCAGACTCTGCCCCACCGTCCTTTTGGGGGCAACCAAAAACAGCTAATAAGGCAGGCTCTGATCAACAGAGATTAGTGTCTCCAAAAGCCCCCTCCCCAGTGGTCAATGACCTAAAGGGTGGTGGGAGGGTAACTAGACCACCTCACATCCCCAGGGCATATGCAGACTCTGGGAGTCGTAGCATGCCAATAAGGTCCAGTCTGGGACAAGTTCCCCCTATGAGGCTCAAGCAATCAGTGGTTCGCCCCATTCCAGCTGCGAACAGGCTTCTACCACCCATGGGCGTACAAGACTCTTTACCATACTGTCCCCCTGTTAGGCCAATTGTTTACATGACTCACGTTCCTAAATTGGCTAAGGTGGGGGGATACGAAAGTAATGAGTCAATTCACAACAAATCCATTCATTGGTTGAGGCACACAAGGGGGTGTAGATCAATCATAAGAGATGACATGGCGAGAGTAAGGCGGATCACCAGGGCCGATTCAACAACGAATTGTGTGGAGATTGAATTCCTGGACCCCATCATAGCAGAGAATTTACTAACTCTTGATTATAGAACATCTCCTCCCGAACACTCTTCCATCCAGATCCGCCGGTTCCCTCTCTGGTCGCAGGCCTGTGTGATACAGGATTCCGGGTTGAGCCAAATTGACTGACTAGAGAGTATACACACTCTTTCTTTGAGCTTGGATCCACACGCACTGGATGTGGAAGCTACGAGCCAAGCCCCCCCCCGATCGAGCTGTTGCGGTCTCTTTGTTCCAAGGGGAGATCGCCCCTGATCAGCTCAGTTCACTGGGGAGAGGGCTAGCTAACGTTGTCAATTCCAGCTACAAAACACCGGGGGTAATCCAGTTTATATACTGGAACATAGCAGGACTACAAAAAAACTTAGCCGACCCGGAATGGAACGAATTCATAGATAACTATGATATTATCTTGTTCCAGGAGACCTGGAGTCTGGCCCCTCTCCATAAACCAGGGTTCACCACATACTATATCCCCGCAACCACCTCAGGCAGGGGAGGCCCATCGGGGGGACTCATTTGGGTGAACATCGAGCTGAATTGGTTAGTATCCAAACATGACACCCCATCCCAGGACATCTTCCATATATCCATCAAAGGGGACAAAGCTAATGTTCACTTGGAAATCTTGGAAATTTTTAACATCTATGCCAGAGGATCCCCAAGTGCCCAGGCTAGCTCCATCATAACAATCCTTGACACGAAATTGTCGGCCATCACTACTAACACAGGGATAATTGTTGCTGGTGACTTCAATTGCACCTTTGAGCGCCCGTGTAGTGAAGATATCCTGGGCACTGGTGACGAGGATTCCAAGTGGGCTATTCCTCAACTTAGCCTGGTCCCAATAAAGAGATGGTCCCAGAGAGCCGTACAAATTAACGCTCTAACGCTGGAGCATAACTTACGAGCAACAAATGGTAGAACTCGATCTGTCTGACCCCTTGGGAGCATACACCTACAATAGATCTAGGTCCCCATCACCCATCGATTACATACTATTAGATGTGGGGTTGTGGGCTGACCTTATCGACATGGAGGTGATCCCCAGGTGCGACAGCGACCATAACCCTCTAAGTATGCGGCTGATGCGAGCACGGGATACTATCTCCATGAGGCTGTTGACTAGGGAGATAACACCCTCTAATTGCAGCCGCCGCCTGAGATGGAATAAGGTTGCCAAGCAGGAATCAACACTGGAAGCCATCAGGGAGGTTATGGAACAGAGCACTGCAAAACTAGAGGCTATATCGAGTCCCATCTCAGTGGCCACACGGGATTCGAAGCTTACAGAAGTTTATCAGGCGACCCTGGGGAAGGTAGGGGAGTTCTTCCTGGTTAAAGAAAAAGGTGGTAGCAAGGCCCCTCGTCAAAAGGCTGAAAACCCGTGGTACTCTGAGGCTTGTAGGACAAGGAGGCAGGAGTTGTCAATGGCCCTAAAAGCAAAAGCTCAGCCTAGTATAATTGTAGCGAGAAAGATCTACTACCGGACCATTTAATAGCAAAGCGTCTGTGGGAAGAAACTCATTGGCAAGAACTAAAATTTGCCACCCAGTTGAAAGACTCAACCAGATTCTAGGAGCTAATCAGTATCAGCACAAGGAAAGGAGTAGACGCTACAGCAAATCACATAGTAGGGCGCCAATGGTTCGAGCATTTCTATGGCTTGTACTCTAGTGGGGTAGGGATTGTACCGATAGAGCAAGTGACAGGGTTGACCTTTTCCGAGTCCCATAACCAGGGGGATCAGTTTGGGCTAAGTGAGGTCTTATCGGCAATTGCAACAATCACGCCGGGTAAGGCCGCCGGCCCTGACGGACTCCCTGGTGATCTAATGCAGTATGATAAAAACCTCTGGGCGCATTTTATTCTCCGGATCCTTAACCTCATTGTGAGGGGGCACCCAGTGCCAGATTCCTGGAAGGGTGCGGTGGTGGTGACCATTTATAAGAAGGGGGACAGGGAGGATCCTGCCAACTACAGACCGATCAGTTTGATCGACGTAGCCCAGAAAGTGGTTGGCAGGGTCCTCCTGATGAGACTGAAGACATGGATCGATGAGGATGGCATCTTGTCACACTTCCAGGCAGGGTTCTGACAGGGGATTGGCACGATGAACCAGGTCTTCAGATTTTTTGCTCTTTATTGGAAATCTGTTACGATCGAAAAAGGCAGCCTTTATTTGGCGTTCATTGATTTAAGAACGGCCTTCGACCTGGTCCCTCGTGCCAAGCTATGGCAGACAATGTTCGATCTTGGCACTCCCGCCCTGATCTTGGACCTCATCAAACAACTCCATGAGGGGAATTACGCTAGAGTAAGGTGGGGTAACCAGAGCCAACTAACTGAGAGGATAGCGGTCGAGAGGGGGGTCCGCCAGGGTTGTGTTTTGGCCCTGACCCTGTTCTCCCTATTCGTTAAAGGGGTGGTGGACAATTTGAGGGAGGACGTGGCCGATGCCCCAACCCTGGCGGGGGAAAAAATGCCCACCTTGCTTTTTGCGGACGATACCCTCCTGATTTCAAAAAGCCCTATGGGGCTACAAAAACTACTTGTCCGTTTCACCCAGTTTTGTGATGCCAGAGGCCTGGTTATAAATACGTCCAAAACAAAGTTAATGGCACTCGCTCCATCGAAGAACTTTAAAAATAACATCAGGTTGAATGATTCCCCTCTGGAAGTCATTGAAGCCTTCGACTACCTGGGAGTGCGGACAAATAGCCGGATGAACTGGTCCTCCCATCTGGCTAAAATTCTGCTGAATCATAAACGCGTGTCGGGGGCTATCGCTAAACATTAGTGCCTATCCTATAGTCGTCCTGTGGCTCCTGCCATTAAGGTCTACGAGGGAAAGTCCCTGCTCTCATCTCTATACGGAGCGGAACTGTGGGGTTTCGAGAAAGTTACGGACTCAGTAAGATCAGAGAACAAGTTTCTTAGAGACTTGCTCTCGCCCCCGCCATCGACCCCACTAATCCCGCTCCGCTATGATCTTGGGAGACACCCAATAAATGAGGTGGCAAGATTGCGCCCCTTATTGTTTTGGACACACCGTAGAAGGTCCCCGGAACTATGTCACTACGCCTCTGCATTGACTGAACTGATTCTACTAGATGTAGGCCATAAGATTGTCTGGCTATCCAAACTAAAACAGCTAGTGGGGGATATTGGTTTGGGAGAGGCCTGGGTGAGCCAGAACCCACCGCCCAAACAAGTTGTAAAGAAGGCCTATTGGGATTGGGTTGCTCTAGCTGCAATAAGAAGCAAGAATCATGGTACCTTGACGGAAAACTTTTTGGATGTGAAGCCTATGCCTAAACTTGAATCCCTTCTGGATCTCATTGAGTCCCCGAAAGATAGGGCTCTGTATTTGAAGTTTAGGTTTGGTACCCTCCCATTGAACGACTTTAGAGCAGGCTGGAGGCACGTGAGGGGGAGTTACTTGGGGTGTCCGGGCTGTGCCTCCCCTACGGAATCTGTCGCTCATTTCCTCTTCGCATGTCCAGCGTATGGTCAGGCGAGGAGAAAAGGGTTGAAATCAGTTTGTTCCAACTTGGGTTGCAGAGACCATAGGGTGGCGCTGCGCATCTTATCATCTGAAACCTCGATCCCTAGTGTGATCTGTGGGATGGCTAAATATCTGGGCTGTGCCTGGCTGACGAGGACAAAGCTTTCTAGGATGACCCAAGTCCAGGCTTTGGAACTGTAGATTGCCACACTTTAATGATTTGCACTCTGTCTTTTATGATACATTGTTTTTACATTTATGTCTAATTTTTATGTGATTAATTGTATTATATGTATATATTAGTTATTGAGGATGTACTATGATATATATTTTTCTTTTTATATACATTGTGTGAATATATCAATGAGGGGTAGTTTTCTTCCCTTTCCCCTTTTTTAAATTGTTTTTATACTTTTATGATGTTGTATATCGAATAAAGTTTTATACATACCAACATTAAATGACATCCTAAAGGGATAACCTCATGGTCAACTGATACTGAATTTTCAATGCACCAATTTCTTACCAGGACTCCTGGTCCTTTAGCTCAAAAGTTCACAGGTACAAAAAATAGGCACCTTCAACTGTTACCAGATACAATGGACTAAACTGAGCCAACGATGGTTAGCACATTTCAGCCTTGCGGCTGTGAAGATAGCACCTGTCCACATTTAGCAAAAATATGCAATTTAATTATTTCCTTCTGGGTACTCACCCAGCTAAAGTTTAACATTTTATATTGGAAGCAAGTTATGCAATTTATAATGAAACACAAAGATATTCTGAAAAAAGAGGATGCTGAGAGAATTTGAGAAAATGACTAAGAAATTTAACGTTATTGACAATGACAAACACTCTACTAGAATATCATCAGCTACTGACCTTCTAAAAGAAGACTTAAATCTTTACAATAAGGAAAGGCTTAGTTCTGAGCTACACTGCTAAATTAAGAAACTACAAACTTTAAAATCGAACAAAGTGACTTGGCAGCTTATCAGTGTGAGAGTGACATATTGTAACTGAACTATCTGACCTCTACACAACAAATCATGCCTAAGAAAGAAGCCACCCACAACCTATTAAGTGTAGTGTAAAAATGGAAGATGCCCTGTTTTCCGTAGCAGAAGACCCACATATTATGTGGTTCCTACATTTAGTAATCTCACAGCTTCTTACCACCTTTCACTTTCACAAGTGCCAGAAGTACAAATCATAGGATTGGTGCGACAAAATGCACAACACTTTCCTTCATTAAGTATGGGAGTTACCAATTCAATCAATCAATTAATCAATCAGGGAATTTTAAGCGTGCTACTCATCCGTGAGGGTCTCAAGGCGCAGGGGGGAGTGGGGGTGAGAGGCAGCTCCTGTCAGGTCTTGAGGGTCTGTGCATGTAATAACAAGGATCCCCTGTTTCTAAGGGTCTTCCTGAAGATGTGCAAGGTGGGGTCGCGCCTGATGTTGATCGGGAGCTCGTCCAGGTCTTGACCGCAATGTAGCAGAAGGTTCTTCTACCCGTTCTTGCTCTGCGGATGTGCGGGGTTTCGGCTAGGGGGAGGTTGGCGGTTCAGAGGTGCCTCTTGGGTACGTGGAAGGAGATTCTAGTGTTGAGATATTGGGGTCCGGTATTTTGGAGGTTTTTGTAGGCTTGGGTGAGTATCTGGCAAGTTACTCTCTTCTCGACAGGGAGCTAGTGGAGGTTACGCAGGTGTTGGGATATGTGTTTGTTTCGGGGAATCCGAGGACGAGTCTGGCTGTGGTGTTCTGTATGGTCTGGAGTTTGTAGAGCAGAGATTTGTTGATCCTGGCATAGAGGGTGTTTCCGTAGTCTGGTTATGAGTGAGAGGGTGATAGTCTTCCTTGATTCAGAGGGATCCATTTGAAGGTCTTTCGGAGGATGCGGAGGGTGTTGAAGCAGGCGGAGGCAACAACGTTGAACTGTCAAGTCATGGAGAGGGAGGAGTTGAGTACCATGCCAAGGTTTCAGGCGAGGTTCGTATGGATGGGGGGCTGCTGTGGGCTTCCAGGTGTTGCCCCATGCTGAGGGGAAGGGTCCGAGGAAGAGGACCTCTGTCTTCTCCGAGTTGAGCTCCAGGCAGCTGCTGCTCATCCAGGTTGCAACGTCCTTCATTCCTTCCTGTAAGTTGAGTCTGGTTGTGAGGGGTTCCTTGGTAAGGGAGTGGATGAGGTGTCGTCTGCGTAGGATACCATGCTGAGTATGTGCTGTCGGACTCTGTCGGACGATGGCGGCGAGGGGGGCCATGTAGATGTTGAAAAGCTTTGGGCTGAGCGATGGTCCTTGGGGTACTCCGCAGATAACTTCTGTGGGTTTGGAGTGGAAGGGTGGAAGTCTGAGACTTTGGGTTCTGCTGGTGAGGAAGGAGCAGAGCCAGTCGAGGGCGGTTCCCTGTATGTCTGCGTCGTGGAGTCTGGCGGTGAGCGAGCAATGGGAGATGGTGTTGAAGGCTGCAGAGAGGTCGAGAAGGATCAGGGCTGCAGTGTTTCTTTGGTCGAGGAGGGTGCGGATGTCGTCTGTGGGGGCGAGTAGGGCGGCCTCAGTACTGTGGTTGCTGTGGAATCCTGATTGGGAGGGTTCGAGGGTGGAGTTTTCTTCAATGAATTTCATTTGTTGGACGTTGGCGGTCTGAAGGGGAGAAGAAAAATGGGTCGGTAGTTCTTGAGGTCCATGGGATCTGTTGAGGGTTTCTTGAGTAGGGTTCTGACTTCTGCTGGTTTTGAAGGTGACGTTGATGGTGTGTCGTAGTTACGGTGCGATGGCGGTGGTGGCTCTGTGGAAGATGTGAAAAGGGCAGGGGTCTATAGGGGCTACTCAGTAGATGCCTTTCATGGTCAATGCGGTGTCTTCGGTGGTGACTGGAGTCCAGGAATTGATGGTGGGCTGGCTAGCGTTGCTGGAGAAGGGAGTGATTTCGGGGTTAGGTGTCTGGACTCCGAAGTTGTCATAGAGGGCCTTGATTTTCATATGGAAGTAGGAGCCAAGCTTGTTGCAGAGGTCCTGGGAAGGGGTGATGTCTGTGATTTCGCTGGGGGGTTTGGTGAATTCCTGGATGATGCTGAATAGTTCTTTAGAGTTGCTGGAGTTGGCGAGGATCTTGTTCTGGATGAAGATCCTTTTGGTGGATCTGATGAGTTGGTGGTATTCTGTCATGGTGTTCTGGTAGATGGTACGGTCTTCCGATTTACTGTTTCCTCAGTTCTTCTCGACACATTGCATGGTGTGGTTGAAGTGCGTGATGTTGCCTCCTGCGAAGATGGGGTTGAGGGTGTGTTCTGCTTTGAGGGTGGGGGTGGTGACAAGTTGTTTGAGTCTGAGGTTGGCGAGGTTGTCCAGGAGAGTGGTGGAGTTGGGGTCGCTGATGTTGCCGAGGTGGAAGTTGAGGTCTCCAATGAGTATGTAGTCCATGGAGGCGAGGGTGTGGGGTGCAATGACGTCAGTGATGGTGCTGGTGAACGCAGTTCGAGGTCCGGGAGGTCTGTAGGCGAGGGTGCCTCTTATGGTAATTCTGGGGCTGGTTGGTATCTGGAAATGGAGGTGTTCAATGGTGGGTGGGCTGTCGCTTGAGCGGGAGGTGGTGAGTAGGAGGGAATTCTTGTGTGTGATGGCAGGTCCTCCTCCTGGGTGGTTGGGGCGGTCCTTCCTCTGGATCTTGTATCTGGTGGGGATGGCGGTGGCGATGTTGGTGACAGAGGTGGAGTTGGTCCAGATTTCGGTGAAGAACGCGACGTCTGGCGAGAGGGTTTCAAGGAGGTCCCAGGTCTCTACAGCATGTATGTACAGGGTGCGCATGTTGAGGATGCACCTCAGGCCTTCAGTGATGTTGGCATCTGGTGTAGGGGCGGCGGACGTGGTGGTGAAGGTTTGGCGGCAGTGAAGGCAGGAGAACTGTCCGTGGGTGGTGTTCGGCATGGACAGCTGGCATTTGTTGTTCCTTCCGGGGTTGAGTGCGAGGAGGACGGCTGAGTCATAGCAGTGGGAGGTCGGAGGACGAGGGTCCCTGGCGCTGGTTGTGGTTGGGTCACGGGCAGGCGCAGACGGCCTTGCCTTCGGCTCGCCAGCTGCGTGTGGCTGCGTAGCAGCCACCATTAAATAGGGAAGGGGGAGGGAAGAGCAACCGAGAGGTGGGAGCGGGAAACAGGCAGGGGATAGGGGCCATGGGGGAACAGCGGTGGGGATGGAATGGGTAGAAAAACACGCAACAATAAATATCTAAGACAAACTAAGGAATATAGAGGCACAAACAACAACAGACAGAAAAAAGATAGAAAAACAGGCACAATAACAAATACAGAGAAAACTGGCACAACACAATACAGACTACAGCGGGACCAGCATAAGAGCAAAGCTTTCCCACTGGTCCACCAGGGCCTCAAACACCTACCAGCTGAGGTAAACGGGGTTGTTCAGTATTAAATCTTTCATAGATTCACATGCTTGTATCTTCCCCGTCATCATGGTGGGAGTCTCGAGGTAGTTAGAAGAGTACATTATAAACCACCAAAGGGAAAGAAAAACCTTTGATATTCGTCAGCATTGTTATGTAGGTCCAAACTTTGACCAATTAGAGACGAGTCCTAGACGTCAACTCCCAAGCAGAAGCATAAGACCTCAGATCAGTTTGTCAGTAAGCAAACTTTTGACCCTGCTAGAATTCACCTTAAGGTACTGTTTTTCTACATTCTTTGCTTCTAAGATGTCAGAGGAAGCTAAGAAAAGGCTTTTTAGACTTTGCAGATCTTGTGGGAAGGCAAGACTTTTCTCTGAAGACCCCCTCAAGGATTGTCTTTATTGCCTTTATCGAAAATATAAAACTAAGGACTGTAAATACAGCAGAACCTTTTCAGCCAAAACTCTAAAGGATAGAGAAGCAAGATTGCTATTTTGGCTCCAGAAGAAAAAATCCAGATCGGATTCTGGTTCGGATGCTGAAGAGAGTCCTGGGACATTCTCAGCTGACAGGAAACATAAAAGCGAGGGCTCTACCTCATTGAAGGTTGATCCAAGGGGACTGAAGGCAGAAAAATCATTTAAGCCAAAAGACTATGGCCTAAAGAAGTAGTTGTCGAAAAATGCTCAGTCGATGGATCCATTGTCGAGAACTTCAGCTAAGTCCCCATCGATGTCTATCGATGACCGCATCGACGGTGACTGTGGTAATGGCCTCGCCGACGAATACGGTGATGAAGATTTCCTCATCAATGGCAGCATCGCCGGCACCTACCACAATGATCACTATGTGGACAGTTACGCCTACAGCCCTGTTGACTGAAGCACCGCCGCCGACGGCATCTACAGCACCGTAAACGGATACTCCGTCGACGACAATTTTTAAATCACCCTTTAGGCTGCCAATATCAACGACCATCACTATCAAACTTCTTCCGTCGTTGACGGCATCCTCGACGGATCAAAAACATGACATTAAAAGACAGTTTATCCACAAGTCTCCAGGTTTGACATTTTTATTCAAGATATCACCTTTGCCTCCTTCTCACCTTCTTGATACGGAGGAATCAGGAGATGAAAGTCTGTTTGGTCCAACTTCCAGCCCTTCACAACTGAGGGTTAAATGCTAGGACACTGACGAAGAAGAGGAGACACATATGCAAGACACCTCAGAATATATGGAAGGGGAGTACTCTTTCATGGATCGTCCAAGGGCCCAACGATACAACTCTTTCCAAGAACACTATCTGTATGAAGCTTATGAGGAGCATCAGGAAGTGCAAAGGGATTCCATGTTGGTGCCAACCTCCCTGGTCTCTGGCCTTCAGCACATGCTCAATGATTATTATAGTACATATAAGGAGAGGGTCCCCGCGAGGGAAGCGTGTTGTATGCTACACACACTAACACTACTTTAAACTAACAAACAAAAATATCACAAGGGATTCACAGGTATTGTCATTTATTTTCAACACCAGATATCTACCACTGTAGAATTACTTCACATTCAATAAATAGCCCCAAACGGGGAGAGGAAAGGAAGGAGGGGAAGGGGTGGTGCTCAAGGGAGTGTAAAGACAAAGAAAATAAGCACAGTCAAAAACAATCATGTAATAAATACAATACTCAAAACAAAATCATAACAAATCTAATACACAAGCCAAAAATCAAGGCATCCATTGATAAACTGCTAACCAATGACATTCAACGGTCACACACTAGAATCAAAACTATCAGGGGCATGTGCCGGATGTCCAAGAAAGAGAGCCGTCGACGTTTCGACCCCTATCTGTAGGCTACGTTAAGTCCTTTGGCGGGGTCTTCATCAGGACATATACAGGAGAGAAATGGAGTGGGGCAATCCTATCTGAAAAGTTAAAACAAGAAGTCAGACTTCTACGTGGTGAAACTAAATTACAACTGTCCTGTTTGACAGTAATAAATTCATTATAATTAATTACCATGGAGTCAAGGCCCAGCTGGGCTCTAAACGTGGGAATTGAGTAAGCCACGCAAAAAGTTGTGGTCAATCTCAGCGATACTGTTTCGCAACTACAGAGGAGAAAGAATAAAACATACAACCAGTTTAGAGGTTATTTGTCATTACACATTATCTACTTGATTAAAAACAAACAAAGGGCAAACTTACAAAAACTTCACCCATTCGGCCGAATGGTGAGTTTAGTGTTGCCCCCAATCGTCATTTGCCGTATGAAGGGTGTCTGGGAAGACGAGGGTGCAAACAAGGTGCACAGACTGTAAGTACAAAAGTCAAAAGGACTTAAGGGTCTGTACAATGATGGTTAATCTGCACTGAGTTATAGCCCCTACCAAAAGAACCCTGCAGGAAAACACAATGCGGCCTATAATTACATGAAAAAAACTTACATGAAAAAACAGCCAGGGCCCTAAGCCGCTAGTCGTTGTTAACCAAGGGACACAATTACTTACATTACTCGGTAACCAATGAGGTCTGAGGCACCGGGTCTTTTAATACTGAAGATCGCTGTAACATATGAAACAGAGACTCCATTGTGGGCTTACCTAGGCTTGATGGATGTACAAACCTCGTGTAAAAGAGTCAGAAATACATTACATACCTCCGGGTTTAAAGGCGGGGAAAGAAAGCTATTTGGGCAGCCGACCGTCAATGCAGCACATCAATGCTCTGTGGTGCTGTAATTCAGAAAGAAAAGTAACCTCATGTTGGTTTCAAAAGGGACCCTCTACAAAGATTGCTAGCCATATTGCGCGCTGAGTCTGGAGGGAAAGATGTACTTACAAATCGACGACAATTCGTCCGTTACACCGCACCCGCAAGGAACAGGAAAGTGAATAGACGGGCAGCTGCTCCGTCAAACCTCGATGAGTGTCAATCCTACGAAAACAACACAGGAATGCCCGTCAGATATATGGCCAGTCTAAAATGCAGTTAGCCATGAAATGCTTCAAGGGGCGCGATCGCACTTACAAACACCCGGGAGAGAGCCGCTGTAGCCTCAGCCGGTCAGCACAAACTCCGCAAAAACCGCTACGCGGAGTTTGAGGGCGGAGTCACGTGATGTATCCCACAAAGGAAAAAGAAGAGTTACTTAATGGCTAAGACGGTGCCTGCTAGTGTCACAATACAAAGAGGCATTGTATCGTGATTTCCAATGCAGTGCAAAGGAACCTTGTGTAATGTGTGTTTAGTTGAAAACGTGAATTTCAGAGAAAATATATAATTATTACAGCTGGAAGCATGGTTGAGGTTTTTGAAAAAAACCTAATGCAGGAAATATCGCCGGTGGCACATCCTGGGGCACATCATAAAGAGGGACACAGTATGTCACAAAATCACCCTTTGACCACACTTGAAAATTCCCAAATGGACTTGTACTCGTGCAACACTCTCACAGGAGGTTGTAAACGAGTTGCAGAACTCATCATAATACATATTAGCGCTCGAGGTCAAAAATGGGCTGAAGAATAAATTGTAAATTAGGAACAAACAGTTAATGCATAAGTCAGTGAAAACAGATACCCGCGCAACTCTCTAGCAAGAGGTTGTAAAGCGAGTTACATTACGTATAGCTTGCCAAGCTACTGACAAATTTTACTAAATAGCAAAAAAGAGCACATGGGATTCCCTATATAAACATAAATCAATCCATAACACAGGAAATGCAACACTGTCTCATGCACTTCTCCAGCATAAGAGTGTAAACCAGTATCATTGATTAAATCTAGTGTTTCAAGCATTACTGCGAGATATGGGGGTCATCATAGTCGGTCTAAAGGATATGGATATCACTCTTTAACAAACCTATTAACCAAGTGCTGCCATTTGCGCCAAACTGCTGTCCTGTTCATTAAGTCCATTTTTGATCGAATCTAAAAGGGACATCCATTTGGATTCTCGTGTATTCAATACTGTCAGCACGTTCCCCCCCTTCTACCCAGGGATACCTTTTCAATAACGAGCCATCTCAAATCAGACACTCCATGCCCTGCTTTTTGCCAATGCTCTACTAAAGGAGCACCCACCACTTTACAGCGCAGTCTACTGCTGTGGGATGAGATCCGAGATTTGATTTTCTGTTGAGTTTGTCCCACATACACGTGATTGCATGCGCATTGGATAATGTAGATAACACAGGTCGAGTTACAATTTGTGTAGTATTTTAAGTTATAAGTGAGTCCACCATGATCAAAGGTCTTAGTCTGGATTGTGGTGTCACACGCAGTGCATGTGCCACATCTGTGGTGTCCTACCAGTGGGGGCAGATTCCACAAGGTCGTTAGAGTTGGTTGACTCACTGGTTCCAAGTAAGGATGGACCACCATGTCCCGTATATTTTTGGCCCTCTTGAAGGAATGGAGAGGTAGATGAGTTTGCTCAATCTCATCTGCCACCAGAGACCAGTTCTTGTTGATAATTTGTTTAATTTCATTACTCCGTGTTGAAAAAGTGGTGACACAGATGATACGGTCTGTCTCTGTTTGGTTGGTAATTTCTGGGTTCAACAAATTGTCCCGTGGATTATACCACGCCCGTTTCCTGGCTCGTTTGACCATCCGGACCGGGTACCCTCGGGAGATGAGACGCTCACATAGGACCTCGGATTCCTGGATGTAGTTAGCTCGAGTGGAGCAATTTCTCCTGATTCTGAGAAATTGCCCGACCGGTAAGTTATCTTTGAGACCTCTGGGGTGATGACTCCCATATTGCAACAAAGAGTTGCGCTCAGTCGGTTTACTATACAGGGTAGTTTGTAAGCGGTCTTCATCCACATAGATGGTGATATCCAAAAAGGGAATGGCCTCATTGCTGGATTCCATCGTGAATTGAATACGGGGGTTTCTTGAATTGAGCCAATCATAAAAATCTTGCAGTTGTTCTTTGCTGCCCTCCCAGATACACAGGACATCATCAATGTATCTGACCCATAAGGTCAACCTGGTCTGGAAGGGATTATCAGTTGAAAAAATATGTTGTTGTTCAAAGTGGTCCAAAAATATGATGGCCAGATTCGGAGCGAAGGTAGCCCCCATGGCTACCCCCTTCGTCTGCAGATAGAAATCTTCTTGAAAGATAAAGAAGTTCTGCCTCATGGCGATGCTCATCAAATCAATTATGAAGTCCGTCGGGACTGGTACAGGTGCCGGTCTCTTATCTAAAGCTTCTCGCATCACTTCCAACACATCCAGTTGAGGAATACTGGTGTAGAGCGATACAATATCGCAAGTTACCAGAAGTTCACTTTCTGGGTTGAATGGTCTTTCATCTATCAGATTGATCGTTTGTGTTGTGTCACAAAGGTAAGCCCTGGTGTTTAGGGCAATAGGCTTTAAGAAAAAATCAACATATTTACACAGGGGCTCTAGCATAGACCCGCAGCCTGACACGATCGGACGCCCAGGGGGGCTGTCCAGATTCTTATGCACCTTCGGTAAGGTGTATATTGTTGCCAGTCTCGGAAATTTTTGATTAAGGATTTTGAATTCCTGCTCACTCAGGAAACCAGCATCCAATCCTTTCTGTGTAGCTGCCAAAATGGTGAGTGCAAGTTCTCGTGAAGGATCACTTGGTAGTTGCCGATAGCTCACTCCATCTGACAGTTGTCTGTAAATTTCTTCCTTGTTTTCACACAGGTCTTGCACGACAATCGCCCCGGGCTTGATGACGACCTCTTTGTTGGTACACAATCCTGTTAGCGCCTTTTTCTCCATTTTACTTAAATTCAATCTGGCGAATTTACGTTGATCAAGTGCTCGGTCTACTGAGGTAGTCACAATTTCTTCAAAAGCCAAGATCTTATGGCTCATGGCATAAGTGGGTGGGAAGAAGGTGGAAGGTTCTCCAAGTCCAGTAATGGAGCTTTGTTGCCTGGTTGTTTGGTTTCGAAAGAAATATCTTAGTCTGATCTTCCTAAAGAATCTGTATAATTCTTTTTTTAGCAGAAATGTATTTGCTGGAGCCATATGAGAGGCCTCTACTCAAGACCTTTATCTCTTCTTCCTGTAGTTTGTACTTGGAAATGTTAATCACAGGGTTGGAGGTAGGCCTGCTGGTGCTAGGTATGTTCGATCCAGTAATGTGTTCTGGAATGAATGCATGGTTCACCACCTGTAGGTGTTCCTCCTGGTCGGGATTTTGCCGTGCACTTCGGGGCGAAATGTCACCCGTTTCTGCTGCTTGCCTCTGTTGCCCTCCCATCCGCCGGGGTTTTGTTGTTGGCCTCTCGCTTGTCCTCTCGCCCAATTGTTGCTGCGTCCTCATGGAGGCCGCCATTCTCCACGGCCCTGGTCTAAAAAATGCGGCTGGTATTGGGGAGGATACTGCTGATATCCTGACTCTTGAGGTGGATAATTGTAGGAAGTACTAGGTCCTGCTTCACCGTCACTCCCTGAGCTGTAGTAGGAATCTGAAAATGTCGTAAAATTACGCCTTCCTCTATATCCACCGCGGTTGCGGTTGGTAAATCGCCCCTGATTGTCTACATCTGCTCCAATGATTATTATAGACGGTTTCCGGACTCTCAAGCTCCAGTTCCGTTGATGTCTGGTGGCCAGGGTATACAAGTTACCTTACCACCGCCAGTGGTTACTCTGCCGCCCGTTGCGCAGGAAGAGGGACAGGCTCCTCAGTGCATTATTATTCAGGACGATTACATTGAGAGTGAAGCTGATGACCAGCCTGAGGAAGGTGAGATCAAAATGAATGATGTGAAATCTAAGTAAAAAGCAGTACACATGATGAGCTGAGTGTCTTAACGAGCTTAAAGACACTCAGCTCATCATGTGTACGGTGGACGTATGTTCACTTTACACCTCCATTCCTCATGATGGAGGCATCAAATCCATTGAAGAGGTCCTATCCTCATCTGATTTAGATGCAGACTTCAAATTACTTCTGATGCAATTAACCATTTTTACACTATACCACAGCTATTTTTCAATCAATGACAAATGGATCCTCCAACTCAATGGCACTACCATGGGAAATTCGGCAGCTCCTTGCTATGCTAACATCTATATGAGGCAATTTGAGGAGACGCACATCCTGTGCCAACCCAGTTGGCAAACACATGGCCGACTGTACTTACGTTTCATCGACGACATTTTCCTTCTATGGGAAGGCAACACAGACACTTTGAATGCTTTTTTGGAATCCTGGAATCAATTCAATGACAGAATTCAGTTTACATGGGAACATAACGAAAAACGTATTCACTATCTAGATGTGGAAATCCACAGGAATCAAGGAGATTGGTCCACCACTGTATATAGGAAGCCCACAGACAGAAACTCCACTCTGCATTACAACAGCTTCCATCGTCCCAACCTCAAGAACAATTTACCATATGCACAACTTCTGCGGATAAAACGAATTGTTTCCAACAAAGATGAATGCAAGATCCAAATCAAAAATACCCTTGACAGACTAAAACCAAGAGGATACCCTACACCTATATTGGATCTCGCCATGGCAAGATGTGACAAAACAAGCAGGTCTGCATTGTTGCAACACAAACCAAAAGACAGAACTGAACGTTTGGTTGTTGTATCCAAATATTCCAAAACATCTAACCGTTTCCAGGCCATCATCAGAAAACACTGGTCCATCCTCACCCTGGAACCAGATTTCAGGGGTTTGTTCAACAGACCTCCCATCTTCGCATTCACACGGGGTAAGAATCTAAAAGAAATCCTCTCCAAACCCAACAGTGACGATACACAGATGGTATACAAAGGACTCAGACCTTGTTATAACTGTTCCAACTGTAACAACTGCATCACTGGCAATGTCATCAGCCACCCTATGAAAGGGTATCCCATCAAACTTAAAGTGAATGCTACATGCAACTCGAACAACGTCATTTACCTTCTGAAGTGTCCGTGCGGCAAATGCTATGTGGGGCACACTGAAAGAAAAATCCGCACTCGGATTTCAGAACACAAAAGTAACATCCGTACCATCAATCTAAAATCCACCGTAGCCTCTCACTTTGCTGAATCCAGACATACTGTAGCCCAACTCAAATTCCAGATTTTGGAACAAGTACCAGTAACGCACAACAACAAGAACACTTTACTGAAACGCGAGAACTTTTGGATCCGACTTCTATCCACGATGGCGCCCAACGGGCTGAACGATCGAATGGAATTTCTCTGTTACCTATGATTATGTTTCGTTTTTACATGTATTTATCTCCTTACTATCACTCTTACACTCTATGTTTGTCCCTTTCAATATGGCGATTTTTTCCACTGATCTTCCACTAGCTCGTCTTTCACATTTTGGTCCTTTTTCACTGTTCACCATCCTTTCACACTGAGTCCATCGTTTGTTTTTTGTCATGTTTGTATATCCGCGTTAGACCCCTCCTTTCACTGTATCTACACTCTGGCACGCCGCGAGGCACCCGGAAAACCTCTTCACGTGAGTTACAACGGGAGCACCTTCCTTGGCACTGTGGCACGCTCGCGTGTCTTTTGACTTTAATTCGAGCTTACTATGGCTCTAGATGCTCTATTCCATCACTGTCTCCTTACGCCACATGGTGATTTTTCTTTGGACTCTTGGTTTCATTTTTTCAGATACCGCAGTTTGGTGTGTTGCAATTCACTACTCGGATTTAGTTTTAATCTGCGTCACCTTCTGTTTAGCCACTTAAAAGACGGCTAATGTATGATAGAATTCGATCGTGCTTTTTACTTAGATTTCACATCATTCATTTTGGTTACGTTTGTTTTTTCTTGTAGAGCATTCCCTTGAAAAAGGGCTTTTGCCCGAAATGCATCGGGATCTTGTGTTAAGGATTACCATGCTTGAATGATAGACTTTGCAGTGGCTTATACCACCACAATACAGCTGAATATGCTTGAATATTCACCAGTTGAAGATTAAAAGTGTTAAAACACATACACAGACTTTGGATTAATTGGTTCATGGAATAAGACCACGGTCTCCACGCTGTGCACCGGATTGTTCTCCTCCCAGTAGGGGGACCCCTTAATTTACTAGCCTCGTGCTCACACTATTGGGTCAGACAGTGCACCATCCGATTGCATGCCACAAACCATTACTTTAATTCAAAATTGATCATCCACGCTGTGCGAGTTCCCACTCACTATAGAAGGTGAGATCAGTCAGGATCCAGATTGAGTCGGCCAGGAATGGGATGACTTTGTCGCTCCATCTTCGCCGTCGCCTTCTCCTCCCCCGGTGAGTTCTCCCCGGGGAAATATTGGGGGTTTCCACTAATTACTGGAAAGGGCCTCAACAAGATTCAATTTGCCTTTGCCCGTGGTACATATATATTGCTTCCTTTATGATTTTAGGGACCCAGGTAATAAGTCGGTTAGATCCATACCGATCGTAGATTATATATGGAACGAAGGTTTGAAGATTAAGAGGAATCTGGCATCAGTTCCAGCTGTGTTGCAGAGGATGGAAAAGAAGTACAAGGCACCTGACTCTGCTCCAGCATGTTTGATTGGTCATCCTCTGCCGGATTTGGTGATAATGCAAGCTGCAAAGAGGTGTTCCAGGAATCCGCAATCCCCTTGTTCAGTACCTTCGGACAGAGAAGGCAAACGGCTTGAATGCATTAGCAGACGCTTTGCTACTATGGCCGCCACTTCCATCAAGGCTTCTAATGCCTTAGCGATTTTAGAACGATACGACCGTAAGTTATGGTCAGATCTCACACCTCTTCTTGAGCATCTGCCCTTAGAGAAGAAGGAAGCGCAAGACCTCCAACAAGAAGGTGCTAGAGCTTCTTCAGAGGTAATTGATGTGGCAATGGATTTGTCTTCGATTGCGTTCAGACAGATGGCTGGTGCCGCTGTCCTCCGTAGACAGGGCTGGCTTAGAACAACGTCCTACCGCCCTGAGGTCCACTCAAAGTTTTAGACACGCCCTTTGACTGAGAGAACCATTTTTGGGAAGCACGTGGATGAGGAGCTTGAAGGTATCAAAATGGATACTGACGGCGCGCTCATTAGGCACGCTGCTACAGAAGCGTTTTCAGTCCTTTCATGGAGGTAGAGGAAGAGGACAGTTTCAACAGAGATCATCCTATCAGTCCAACAGGTTCCAGCTGTATTCCCAGCAAACTTATAGAATGCAATATGGAGAACAACAACAACAGCACTTTCGTGCTTCCAGTGTGTCATACAGTCAAGCTAGATGCAAGCCTTCAATGTGAGGAAAATTACAAGATTCCTCTAGATAGCAGTGACATTTTTCTTCCGCCAGCCACCTCACCTTGACTTCAGCCCCTCCAGTCTCATCATCTTTCTCCTTTTCTGGGACAATGGCAGGCCATTACAAAGGACAAATGGGTTCTGGAGATCATCCATCAGGGCCCCACTCTAGAATTTTTCCACAAGCCTCCTCAAAATCCTTCTTCAAGAAGGATACACCATCATCTTCTTTTGTGAAAGCAAGACATTTCGACCTTGCTAAAGAAAGGGGCAATAGAAAGAGTTCCTTTAAGTCAACAAGGGAAGGGCTTCTATTCCAATTCCTTTCTCATAAAGAAAAAATGTGGGCAATGCAGAGAGGTCATGGACCTCAGGCAGCTGAACAAATATATTAAGAAACAATCATTCAGAATGTTATCCTTTCAAGAAAATCTCTTATTTGTGAACAAAGGGGATTACGTGGCGTCCCTCGATCTCTTCAACGCATACTTGTATTATTCCCATTCATACAAAGCATCACCAATTCCTGTGGTTCAGGGTGGCTGGGGATCACTATCAGTTCAAAGTTCTGCCCTTCGGCCTTTACTCAGCCCCCAGAGTTTTCCTGAAATGTATGACTCCTGTAGCGGCATTTTTGAGAAGGCAGGGCCACCAGGTTTATCTCTACCTGGACGATTGGTTGTTAATAGGGACTTTGTTCCACTCTGCAAGAAAGTCTACACTGGCTTGTCAACGGCTGTTCAAGTCTCTAGGCTTGCAGCTCAATGTAGAGAAGTCATGCTCAGTTCCAAATCAGAAACTTATTTTTCTCGAGGCAATTCTGGACACCAGGCTGAATAAGGCGTTTCTCACAACATAATACACTTAGCAACCCTTCTGTGCGCAAGAGAGTCCACTTCTGTGACAGTGTTCAAATCTTTGCTAGGGATGCTGCCATCATCATCATCATCATCAGAATTGTAGTCTGCACCTGAGGCCTCTCCAGGAGCAGTTAGACATGCAGTGGATTCAGGCTCAGGGCTCCTTCGTGGAAACCATCCTTATCTCTCAGGCAATTAAACAGGCACTGTCATGGTGGGAGAAAGAATGCAATATCTCTCCAGGCCTCTCGTTTTGGGCAATACAGCCCATTTATGTTATGACCATGGATGCCTCAATGGACGGTTGGGTAACGCATCCTTAGGAGTTGCAAATCCATGGAAAATGGTCCATGCAGGGAACACAACTGCACATCAATCTCTTGGAATTTAAAGCAGTTTTCCTGGGACTACAAGCGTTCCTTCCGAGGATCCAAGGCTCCTCTGTTCTAGTAAGAACAGAGAACATCACAACAATGTTCTATCTCACCAAACAAGGGGGCACCAGGTCTCTCACATTATCGGACCAGGCCCAGGAAATTTGGAGATGGTTAATACAGCACAAGATAAAGTTGCAGATAGAGCCTGTTCCATGCATGGACAGCGACTGGGAGGATGTCATAAGCAGAACCAATTCCCAGTGTCACAAATGGGAGTTAGATTGGAAGCAACTGCGGCAAGTGTTCAAACGGTGGGGAACTCCAAAGCTGGATCTCTTCACGACAGCAAGCAACAAAAAGTGCGAAAGGTTCGCCAGCAGGTTTTCTCAGGCCAACTCTTAGGGGAACATTCTGCAGATGCGGTGGACGGGGATATTTGCCTACGCTTTCCTGCCATTGCCCCTCATCCTAAGGGTGCTGAGCAAAATGAAAAAAACACCAGGTCATCTCATTCTCATAGCTCCAGCATGGCTGAGGCAGTTTTGGTTCCCAGAGCTCTCCTATACTCGATATCTCCGCACATTCTTTTTCAACCCTTGCCAAATTTACTGTCCATGGACAACGGCCAGTTTCTTCATCCTCAGATAAATTCTCTTAGTTTATCAGCTTGAAACCTCAGACCTATGAATTCACAGATTTAAACATCGCTCCAGATTGCAGGTGAATCCTTCAGGTGGCTAGAGCTTCATCCACGAATAGGGCATATGCTGCAAAATGGAATAGATTTTGTCACTGGTCTGTTGAGAAAGACATACATCCTTTACTCTTAACCCCAGAACAAGCACAGCCTTACCTACTTCATCTAGCAAAGTCAATGTTGGCTCATTCATCAATCAAGTACACCTGGGTGCAATTTCCAGGTTTTGCAGAAGACTGAGGAAACTCTTGCTGTGGTCAACGAGAATTGTTAAAGAGTTTATGAAGGGCCTCTTCAAGGTTTTTCCACCCTTAAAGCGTCCGGCAGTTCCTTGGGAGTTGAACACAGTCCTAGCCAACATGATGAAATCGCCCTTTGAGCCGATCCACAAAGTTGATTTAAAATACGCGTCTTGGAAGACGGCTCTTCTATTGGCCCTCACATCGGCTAGAAGAATTAGTGAGATTCAGGCTTTCACTGTGGCTGAACCTTTTCTTCAGTTCAAGCAGGACAAAGTAATCTTGAGAACAAACCTTAACTTTATTCCTAAGGTTCCAATTTCTTTTCACTTGAATGAGCCTGTAGAACTCACAACATACTTTGGAAATCCTTCAACCCCTGCTGAAAGAGCGTTGCATTCTTTAGACGTAAAGAGATGCATCAAATTCTATAGCCATAGGACTAGAACTTTCAGGAAATCTGATAAGCTCTTTATATCTTATACTTCTCCGAGGAAAGGGCAGACCCTTTCACTGAGCAGCACTGCAAGTTGGATCTTTTCTGCAATTGTTTCCTCCATGACAAAGTTGGAAAGCCTCTGTCCGCAAAGGTGTCTGCTCACGCCACAAGCAAGATGGCAACCTCTACAGCCCCTTTTGCTGGAGTATCGTTTCCAGACATTTGTCGAGCGGCAACATGGTCTAACGCACAAACATTCACCAAGCACTAATGTCTGGATTCGGCATGGAAAGCAGATGCACAGTGGGTCAAGCAGTCCTGAAGCATCTGTTTGTCTGAGGTACAGTCTATTTATTTATTTATTTGTAAATGGATATATATATATATATATATATATATATATATATATATATATATATATATATATTACCTACTGGCGGTCACCAGTAGGTATATATAGTTAGGATTCTTTCTCTATGGGATTTTTGAAAATTCTAGGTCTAATAACTTTGGCGTTTGTGGACGGAATTGGCTGAAATTTTCAGGAAAATGGAACATTTTGTTTCTGGGCAGCCCCTGAAATTTTGGGGGGGTTTCATCAATGGGGAGCCGAGAAAAAAGGGGGGTCCCAAAACGTGTTTTTCCCATGTTAATTTCCATAGGGTGGTTGGCCTCACTTTTAGCTCGAACGGCTGAATGGATTTGCACGAAACTTGGCAAAATTGTAGGGACTGTTAGCCCGATGTGCCTTTGCTAGGTCTCAATATATGTGCTCCAGTGAATTTGGAGAAATTAACGTTCAAAGTAAGATATATATCTGTAACAGCGCTCCGGGTAGCGATCCGGTTCGTGTACTTTTCGCGTAACGGAACTTTGCGATGCGAAGCTGATTGGCTTTCCGGTGTCTGTCAACATTCTAAACAGTCCGGTGCGGCCGCCATCTTGTCTCTCGGTAGGATCGAGAGACAAGAGGAGGCCAAAACAAAGGGGGAAATTACCATAAGGGGGCATAGTAGATCCTCGTTGACCCCCTAGGTTTTATGTGGAGGTTTTTTTGCGTGGTGAGCGCCTAGTACGCGAACCGGAAAGCGTTCTGGGCAGCGTACTATAAGGATAATAGAATGATAGACTTTTCTAATACTGTATGTTAATTGTTTGTTGTTTTTGTTGTTTTTTTTTGTTTTCTTTATTTTTAAAGTTTTTTTTTTATTTTGATTGTGTTTCATAATTCATTAAACTTTCTAACATTTCAGAGTCAGAAATTTCAAAATTGAATATAGGGTGTAACATGTTCTCATTTTGAAGCAGGTTATCCACTGCTTCAACACATTGTAGTAGTTCCTGGTCTCTACTTTGATCCATAAAATCATCAATTTTTTCTTGGCTGCTCTCCTCCAGTACAATTGTAAATTTAACTTGTTGCTCGCCTTCCATTTTGCCTGAAATTATGATTAAAAAATATATATTAGTAGAGATAGGGCACTGTTGGGATTAATTTTAGATAGGCAGTTTTTATCAGTGAATTTTTCTTTTGGCAGTGTATAGTATCAGAGTGGAAATAGGACTATAAAAAAGTGTATGTGATTTAACCAAGAGAAGCCTAACTCCATTCATAACTATAACAGAGAAGTCTATCTAAATCCATAACTACTACAGAGGGATAGTGTATATCTATCAGAAAAAGTCTACCATATTAAGTTATAGTGCACAATATACTTCAGTTTTAAAAATAACAACTTACCTTCACAAACAAGTTGAAGTGTTTAGTAACAATTCAAATGTAATGTACAACAAGAAGTAGCAGTCAAAATGGCTGTGTTTTCTTCTCTTCCTTTATATATATTCAGGTATTTAGCCAATCAAATGTCAGGTAATAAAAGTAGAAAATGAAAGTAACATTTTCATTGGTTGTCTATTCCAACACTTCAGATGTGTTTTGTGAAGTAATTTACCTCACTGTATTTAGAGAGGTCTACAGGCTAAATGACTAAATGGAATTTCAATCAAATTTGTGAAAATAAAAGGGATTGTTATGTAGTATGAGCTAATCTATATTTGGTGAGAGTGTCTCTAGTCGTTTTTCTGTAAATTACTTTCCCACCTTTTTTTTGGACCGCTTCCCGGGAAGCGGCTCGGACCGCGAACCTTAAGCGTCACGGGAATCCTCCATTTTGTGTTTTGGACGCGTCACAGTTGCGCAAACGAAACGTTTACCGGTTCGCGGACTAGGTCGCGGCATCAAGATGAGCTAACGGAAAGCTTCCCGGTTCGCGAACTGGAAGCGAAGAAAAAAAATATTTTAAAAAAAAATATCAATAAACATCTAAAATATATTTTTGGATTTAAAGAACAATACATTTTACAGCTACAGATGTTAGCTTTTAAAAAACCAATGAAATTCACTGAAACAACCATAGGTTATAGACCATATATAGTTAGGAATAAGCATTTACAAAACCTTATTTTACTCGCATAAAACCATTGAAATTCCATATATAGTTAGTTGCACTAACTATATATCGCGCACCCGCAATCCACTGCTGATGATGTCACATATTACATCATTCATGACATGGTCAGTGACATCACTGATGACATCACTGATGACATCTAAAATGACATCACTGATGACATCACTGATGACAACACCCAGTGACTCTATGTTTCTGTAAAGTTAAAATATGTCTTACATATTGAAGAATGAGTGGATGTATAAGTGTCTGGATGAAGGATTTAGTAGGTGCATGACTGACTGTATGAGTGAGTGATTAAATGTGTCTCACTGAGTGCATGGGTTAGTGACTAAACTGTCTTAATTTGTGCATCAGTATGTCTGTTGTTGTGTAAGCTGCTGTATGTGTTGATCAGTAGCTATATGAGTAACTATATGGGTTATTGATTGGTTGCCCAAGTATTTGTATGGGAGACTGAGTATGTGTGTGGGTGTCTGGGAGGTGTATGACTGTGCATAGATGTGTGAGCAGTTGATTCACTAGATGTATGGGTTCAAAAGTGCAGGTGGAAACAGTTGTATGGGCAGTTGACTGTGTGCATGAGTGTATTGGTGAGTGAATGGATATCTCAGTGCTACATGTCAAAGTAAGTACATATGTAAAACACAGTCCATGTGAGAGTTGACATATATAAATACCTGTGGATAAGAGCCAGTGAATGTGTGAGTGGCTGTATGGATCATTGTGAACTTCAATCAAGGATTGTATAAAAGAGTAAATATGTGTTAGTATATGTTTGAATAAGTAAGGTGTGTATAACTGTATAGTTGAGGAAATGGAGGTGTGATTGACACTTGGCATGACTGACTAGGTGTGTGAGTAACTCCATGGATGAGTGACAGTCTGTGAGTGTCTGTTTACACTGAGTGTATGTAGGTTATATTAGAGTCTGAAGAGGTTCAACGTATTATCACATGAATGATATCATCAGTGATATGATCAGTAAAGACAAATGAGATGTCATCAGTGATGTCATCAGTGATGTCATTTGAGATGCCATCAGTGATGTCATCAGTGATGTCACTGACCATGTCATGAATGATGTAATATGTGACATCATCAGCAGTGGATTGCGGGTGCGCGATATATAGTTAGTGCAACTAACTATATATGGAATTTCAATGGTTTTATGCGAGTAAAATAAGGTTTTGTAAATGCTTATTCCTAACTATATATGGTCTATAACCTATGGTTTTTTCAGTGAATATATATATATATTCACTGAAAAAACCATTGGTTATAGACCATATATAGTTAGGAATTAGCATTTACAAAACCATAATTTACTCGCACAAAACCATAGAAATTCGCATATATAGTTAGTTGCAATAACTATATATCGCGCACCCGCAATCCACTGCTGATGATGTCACATATATTTACAACAAGGGGTGGTGAGGGACAGAGTCTCTGAATTAAACAGAATACTCTCACCCAGTCAAGAGATCAGGGCTAGATCCAACACCGTTTTTTAGCTCACTGCACCATCCCAGTTTCAGAACCTGGCTGTATGCAAATTAGTCTGTTCCTGTCCCAGTGCATGATGGGAACAGGGCAAACCAAACTACAAAAGCCAATTCTTACACTGGGAAGGAAACAAGCTACCGGGGACCGGTTTCTGGCATTTCAGCCTCTTCGGCCCGGCTTGCTTGAATCCTGATGGTTCAATGAGCAAGGGACTCACATCTGAGTATACCCTTCCACGCTTAGGGTGGACAAAAATATTTACAACCCCCCTTTTGTAAATCGATTTTGGCCACTATAGGTGTGGCAGGGTATACTCAGACATGAGTCCCTTTCTCACTGCTCCATCAGGATTCAAGCAAGCCGGGCCGAAGAGGCTGAAATGCCAGAAACCGGTCCCCGGTAGCTTGGCTCCTTTCTGGTAAAGAATTGGCTTGGTAGTTTAGTCTGCCCTGTTCCCATGATGCACTGGGCCAGGGACAGACTGATTTGCATATAGCCAGGTTCTGAGCTGGGATGGGGCAGTGAGATAAATAACGGTGATGGATCAAGCCCTGATCTTTGGACTGGGTAAGAGTGGTCTGCTCAATTCAGACACTCTGTTCATCACCACCCCCTTTTGTAAATCGATTTTGGCCACTATAGGTGTGGCAGGGTATACTCAGACATGAGTCCCTTTCTCACTGCTCCATCAGGATTCAAGCAAGCCGGGCCGAAGAGGCTGAAATGCCAGAAACCGGTCCCCGGTAGCTTGGCTCCTTTCTGGTAAAGAATTGGCTTGGTAGTTTAGTCTGCCCTGTTCCCATGATGCACTGGGCCAGGGACAGACTGATTTGCATATAGCCAGGTTCTGAGCTGGGATGGGGCAGGGAGATAAATAACGGTGATGGATCAAGCCCTGATCTTTGGACTGGGTAAGAGTGGTCTGCTCAATTCAGACACTCTGTTCATCACCACCCCCTTTTGTAAATCGATTTTGGCCACTATAGGTGTGGCAGGGTATACTCAGACATGAGTCCCTTTCTCACTGCTCCATCAGGATTCAAGCAAGCCGGGCCGAAGAGGCTGAAATGCCAGAAACCGGTCCCCGGTAGCTTGGCTCCTTTCTGGTAAAGAATTGGCTTGGTAGTTTAGTCTGCCCTGTTCCCATGATGCACTGGGCCAGGGACAGACTGATTT
The DNA here is from genome assembly GCF_964263255.1 of Lissotriton vulgaris. Taxonomy (NCBI): domain Eukaryota; kingdom Metazoa; phylum Chordata; class Amphibia; order Caudata; family Salamandridae; genus Lissotriton; species Lissotriton vulgaris. The sequence goes on along the minus strand of NC_141691.1, from coordinate 1,079,126,292 downwards.
GCATATAGCCAGGTTCTGAGCTGGGATGGGGCAGTGAGATAAATAACGGTGATGGATCAAGCCCTGATCTTTGGACTGGGTAAGAGTGGTCTGCTCAATTCAGACACTCTGTTCATCACCACCCCCTTTTGTAAATCGATTTTGGCCACTATAGGTGTGGCAGGGTATACTCAGACATGAGTCCCTTTCTCACTGCTCCATCAGGATTCAAGCAAGCCGGGCCGAAGAGGCTGAAATGCCAGAAACCGGTCCCCGGTAGCTTGGCTCCTTTCTGGTAAAGAATTGGCTTGGTAGTTTAGTCTGCCCTGTTCCCATGATGCACTGGGCCAGGGACAGACTGATTTGCATATAGCCAGGTTCTGAGCTGGGATGGGGCAGTGAGATAAATAACGGTGATGGATCAAGCCCTGATCTTTGGACTGGGTAAGAGTGGTCTGCTCAATTCAGACACTCTGTTCATCACCACCCCCTTTTGTAAATCGATTTTGGCCACTATAGGTGTGGCAGGGTATACTCAGACATGAGTCCCTTTCTCACTGCTCCATCAGGATTCAAGCAAGCCGGGCCGAAGAGGCTGAAATGCCAGAAACCGGTCCCCGGTAGCTTGGCTCCTTTCTGGTAAAGAATTGGCTTGGTAGTTTAGTCTGCCCTGTTCCCATGATGCACTGGGCCAGGGACAGACTGATTTGCATATAGCCAGGTTCTGAGCTGGGATGGGGCAGTGAGATAAATAACGGTGATGGATCAAGCCCTGATCTTTGGACTGGGTAAGAGTGGTCTGCTCAATTCAGACACTCTGTTCATCACCACCCCCTTTTGTAAATCGATGATGTCACATATTACATCATTCATGACATGGTCAGTGACATCACTGATGACATCACTGATGACATCTCAAATGACATCACTGATGACAACACCCAGTGACTGTATGTTTCTGTAAAGTTAAAATATGTCTTACATATTGAAGAATGAGGGGATGTATAAGTGTCTGGATGAAGGATTTAGTAGGTGCATGACTGACTGTATGAGTGAGTGATTTAATGAGTCTCACTGAGTGCATGGGTTAGTGACTAAACTGTCTTAATTTGTGCATCATTATATCTGTTGTTCTGTAAACTGCTGCAAGTGTTGATCAGTAGCTATATGAGTAACTATATGGGCTATTGATTGGTTGCCCAAGTATTTGTATGGGAGAGTGAGTGTGTGTGTGGGAGTGGCTGGGAGGTGTGTGACTCTGTGCATAGATGTGTGAGCAGTTGATTCACTAGATGTATGGGTTCAAAAGTGCATGTTGAAACAGCTGTATGGGCGGTTGACTGTCTCCATGAGTGTATTGGTGAGTGATTGGATTTCTCAGTGCTACATGTCAAAGTAAGTACATATGTAAAACACAGTACATGTAAGAGTTGACATATATAAATAACTGTGCATAAGAGCCAGTGAATGTGTGTGTGGCTGTATGGATCATTGTGAACTTGTATCAGTGATTGTATAAGAGAGTAAATATGTGTTAGTATATGTTTGATTAAGTAAGGTGTGTATAACTGTATAGTTGAGGAAATGGAGGTGTGATTGATTCTTTGCATGACTGACTAGGTGTGTGAGTAACTCCATGGATGAGTGACAGTCTGTGAGTGTCTGTTTACACTGATTGTATCTAAGGTTATATTAGAGTCTGAAGAGGTTCATCGTATTATCACATGAATGATATCATCAGTGATGTGATCAGTAATGTCACATGAGATGTCATCATTGATGTCATCAGTGATGTCATTTTAGATGTCATCAGTGATGTCATCAGTGATGTCATCAGTGATGTCATCAGTGATGTCATCAGTGATGTCACTGACCATGTCATGAATGATGTAATATGTGACATAATCAGCAGTGGATTGCGGGTGCGCGATATATAGTTATTGCAACTAACTAATTTCTATGGTTTTGTGCGAGTAAATTATGGTTTTGTAAATGCTTATCCCTAACTATATATGGTCTATAACCAATGGTTTTTTCAGTGAATTTCAATGGTTTTTTAATAGCAAATATGAAAAGCTGTAAAATGTCAAGTACGTGGTAAGTAAAAACATTTTCGTATTTATGCACGCTGATGATTCTTGGAAGAGGTTGACACAGATGACATCTTAAGGAACAAAGAAAGACAAATTAAGGATGAGGAAGTTGTCACTTTAGTTTTTTCATCAGCTAGCGACAGCAACAAACACATTGTAATGGAGATTAGAGAGGCTACGGATGGGTGAATACATTTTGAAAAGAAATGGCGACTCCCCCCTTTAGCAGATTAGCTAAATCTTTGCGTAATTTGGGCATAAAAGTTATATTATTGGAAGTAGATGGTTATAGTTCTGGTTAATTTCCATTCAGAGTGTCCTACACAGCACCACTCTAGGTAAACACTACTTTATGTAAAACCTGGGACATAGCACTCATTGGAATGTTTGTGATCTTTCCTGTTAAGATGCATCATAAGTTATTTTAACCATTCCATATAAAGTCATGCATAAAAATGAATACACAGACACAAAAAACATGTGTATCCAAAAACAAAATACAGATTTCGGCCTTATTTATTGCCTCTAGTTCTCAAAGGCAAATTTCTGTGGAAAACATGCACATTAAGGGTTGCCTTTCCTTAAACCTTTGTTTTTTTTAAAAAAATTGGAAGAAACAAAAAGTCTTCCCTTCCATAAATAACCCAAGACTTTTTTTTTTGTTATGGCAAGGAAACGAAATAGAGAATAAACTATAGTTGGTCACCATGGGGTTTAAAAAAGGGATGGTTCTTCACCAGATTAGATATTTACCCAGACCCTCATTCTCCAATGTGATGAACTAGGCTAAAATTCTTCTGGTGCCTGCACCCTGTCACAGAATATCACTCCAAAACATGAAAGCGCCCAAACACCAGATTGAGTTGAACCCCACAGTAAGCCTTATTTCTTCAGGGCCTCAGAATTTCTTTTGCTTTGCTCATGGAAATTGTGGGATATAGGACAGATAAGGTGTCACCATTAAGAAAGGGTAGTATTTAAATTTGCATATCAATTATGTTTAACCTTTTAAAAATATGATATGCTAGCTTGAACTTATGCTTTACATTTGAAGCCGAATTCAACAGCTTAAGTAAGTAGGTTTTCGTAGTTGTAACTTTAAAGGGTGATGTAGCAAACTGTAAAGATTTTCTAAAACAGTGGAGCGTATTTAGTTTTTTAATGTACATGTTTATGAAACGATTACACAAATGAAACATTTGTGAGTTTTACATTTCCGGAGAAGTATAATTCACCAATAGTTTTCTCTGTAGATGTTTTTCCATTAACAAGCCCAGTTCCATCACCCGCCCAGGCTATCACTACTGTTCCCCATGTCATAAAACCTTAGGATGTTCAATAACTGAAACAGCTAATATGGGTTTACTTACAGGGGACATCTTTTGTTCTGTTTTGTAAAGTAAAATTATTGTGAACGCAAGTATTATACATAGTAAGTGTTTAATATAGCATTTGTCAGTCATTGGTTAAGCAGCTAGGACCTGTTCACTCTTGACACCCCAGGTGCTGTGTATGTTGCACTATAGTGCTGCATCGGGAATACGGACAACCCTATTGATGTCGATTTTTCATTATTGATTATTGTAAAGAAATGGCGACTCCCCCCTTTAGCAGATTAGCTAAATCTTTGCGTAAATTGGGCATAAAGGTTATATTATTGGAAGTAGATGGTTATAGTTCTGGTTAATTTCCATTCAGAATGTCCTACACAGCACCACTCTAGGTAAATATGCTGCCTTGGGACTATTCGCACAACAGACCGCTACTGACCATTGTTGCTTCTGTTTTAATAAAAAATGTTTTAAGGTGTTTACTGTTTTTGTTGCGATGTATATATTTATAAGTTATTAAAGTGTTATAATCCTACTACTTTGTTGGAGTGCTATATATTTTTAATGTGACACATAATTGTGAAGACTTTGATGTACAAAAAGGCATCCCTGGAATCTTCCACTTCAGGCTTGGTCCCACACACCCTCACAGTAAGAATCCCCTCCCCAATCACAATACAGGATGGTTATCATATTGTAGGAATGCGTGTAGTGTGACGGATCTCATCGGGTGGGGGTCTTGATCTACTGTAACTCCTTTGAAGAGGGGTGATTCTTTACAGTTGAGGCCATAAACTACATCCGCAGGGCTAGGTGATAGCCTGGGACCGGCCTGGACAATCGGACACAGAGGAAGAGGAGTGTCAGAGGGTGCGGTAGTGAATAGGGTGAAAGGGAGGTGTCGGGCGGGCACAGGGTGTGATTCTCAGGGAAGAGCAGCGCAAATGGGGGGAGGTTTATGGCCCATGCATAACACAGAGAGCGGGGGTGACCAGTGCGTGGGGGAGACGCTTGCGAGGGTGGGGAGCCATGCTGAGGATCGGCAGTGTGCAGAGAGTGGGTCTGGTCAAAGCATCTAAAATGGCTGCCGTGCACGACAAAAGTGTGGCATTGGAAAAAAAGCAAGATGGCGCACACAATGTTTATCAATACGGATTAATTTATAACAATTATTTTTAACAATATATTTACTCGCAGTGTCAAAATGGCGGTCAACACTTCCTGATTTCCTTCGAATCGATCGTTAACAGACGTCACGATCGGCGGCGTGCAGAGAGTGGGTCTGGTCAAGGCATCTAAAATGGCTGCCGTGCACGACAAAAGTGTGGCATTGGAAAAAAAGCAAGATGGCGCAGACAATGTTTATCAATACGGATTAATTTATAACAATTATTTTTAACAATATATTTACTCGCAGTGTCAAAATGGCGGTCAACACTTCCTGATTTCCTTCGAATCGAACGTCAACAGACGTCACGCAGCAAAAAAAAAAAAAAACGCTCACGCGCAGCCGCTGGAAGACAAGTATCAACATATATGAGCCTCCTCAACCACCCTCAGAAAACATAGGGGGTCAGGATACGTCTCCCGTACCCCCTTATACCCATTTCTCACATTGTTTTTCCTCCATCTTGTAATTTAATTAAATCGAAACACAAAATGGTGAATTCCCGCTTCGCTACCAGTTTGCGAACCGGGAAGCGCTTCTACCGCGAAAAATTAAATTTTTTTTATTTGCCCCACGGGACCCTTTATTAACCCCAACATCATTCCTACGGTGTCAAGAGGGGTCTACCTTGCCCCCTTTCATTAAATTCCCCCTTCGTTTTTCTCCTCCTCTTGTCTCTCGATCCTACCGAGAGACAAGATGGCGGCCGCACCAGACTGTTTAGAATGTTGACAGACACCGGAGAGCCAATCAGCTTCGCTTCGCAAAGCTCCGTTACGCGAAAAGTACGCGATCTGGAGCGCTATCCGGGACGCGGGACGCTGTCACAGATATATCTGTTTTTTTAAACGTTAATTTCTCGAAATCCACTGGAGCACATATATTGAGACCCAGCAAAGGCACATCGGGCTAACAGTCCCTACAATTTTGCCAAGTTTCGTGTAAATCCATTCAGCCGTTCAAGCTAAAAGTGAGGCCAAACGCCCTATGGAAAAATGAATGGGAAAAACGCGTTTTGGGACCCCCCTTTTTTTCTCAGCCCCCCTTGACGAAACCCCCCCCAAATTTTCAGGGGCTGGCCAGAAACAAAATGTGCCATTTTCCTGAAAATTTCAGCCGATTCCGTCCACAAACGCCAAAGGTATTAGACATAGAATTTTCAAAAGTACCATAGAGAAAAAATCCTAACTATATATACCTACTGGCGACTGGTAATTGAGAAAGAATACGGAGGTATTCGAAACGCGTCTGACAACTTAAAATAAAGACCTGCTAGATCCACGTAAATTGGAGTCTGAATTTCGTTTCTTTGGCTGTGTTCCGGCTGGGCGCTGCAAAGGGATTCGGAGATATTCTTATATATATATATATATATATATATCCCACAGCTACCGAACACTAGCCAGCTGCACACGTGAGCGGGTGCACACGCAACGGGGGTGTCCCCGTTTAGAAAATCCAAGCTCCAAACATCCACGGATTCTTAGTCCATAAAGAAAGTAGCACACGCAGGGGGTAGTTCCACAGATATTTTATTGCGGGAACTTAACAGCAACAACGCGTTTCGCCATAGGGCTTTGTCAAATTGTGCAGAGAGCCGAGGCGCTCGTCTGCTTAAAAAGACGTCATACAATATTAACATAAGCAAAGAAGGACTGCAATTCCTATATCGCAAATGGCCGCCATCTTAAGACGGTGACAATTACTAAATAGAAGTAATCACAAATGCAACTCAAGTTAAATAATCAAGAATTTTGCATGGACAAAACAGATATGAATAAATACATACAATTAGATTGGAATTCATAATACGCACAAGATGGGCAATTGCAGTCCAAAAACCCTGCTTATCGTGCTGATCAAGCCCTAGATGGGCATAACTGAAACATACTTGTCATAGCAAAATAAGAGTGCGAAAACAGTATATGTATGATACAGAAGAACATGATATTCTACTGTCATGTACCATGCTCTAGACATAGTTACCGCCCAGAGCCACACATTATAACCGTACTGAGTACACACAAGCACTCCGAATGAAAAAATTGCATTGCACATGTGAAGCTCTAATGCTATTCCTGCTGTATCAAAAAAGTCGCACTCAATAGATATCACGCCCTGGATGGGCATAATAAAATTGCCACCTTCAAATGTCCAGTATAAAAATCCATCCGAATAACATCAATTCATTTACAATTTTTTGGCCAAGTTGAATGTTCGTGCTAATCAATCATGTATTTATCAAAGATGAAAAACTGGAACATCTTAATGTCTGATAATATTATCAAGGCGGACTTACCGACCAATCCGTTAGTTACCTTTAGAAAGGCAAGATCTCTTAGGGATCATTTGGTCTCCAGCCATTATTCTGCTCCTGAAAGAATCTCCAAATTACCCGTCCTCAGTGGTTTTTACCCATGCGGCCGTTGCAAGGCTTGTAAATATAGTAAGCGGACGCTTACTTATAAGATACCTGGCCTGGCCACCCCCAAACGAATCATGAAATTCTTGACATGTTCCACGCCCTATGCTATTTACTGCCTTACCTGCCCCTGTGGATTGAATTACATTGGCAGTACGACCAATGCAGTAAAGCTGAGAATTTTAGAGCATATGCGCGCCATTGCCAAGAAAGATAAAACCTACCCTGTAGCCAGGCACTTTGACAGGATGCATAAAAGTAACAGGGATCTGTTATCCTACATTTGTCTTGATAGTGTACCGGCTGATATCAGGGGGGGGACCGTTTTTTGAAACTCAGACGGCTAGAATCCAGGTACATAATCGACTTACAGAGCAAAAATCCTAACGGCCTTAATATGCATGAAGAGCTATCAGTACACTTGGGCTGAGGACAGTTGTACCGCAATTTTGTATATTGTACATCATTAATTTTTACTGTACCTTGTGTCTTTTTCCCTGTTCTGATCATCTTTGATGAATACATGATTGATTAGCACAAACATTCAACTTGGCCAAAAAATTGTAAATGAATTGATGTTATTCGGATGGATTTTTATACTGGACATTTGAAGGTGGCAATTTTATTATGCCCATCCAGGGCGTGATATCTATTGAGTGCGACTTTTTTGATACAGCAGGAATAGCATTAGAGCTTCACATGTGCAATGCAATTTTTTCATTCGGAGTGCTTGTGTGTACTCAGTACGGTTATAATGTGTGGCTCTGGGCGGTAACTACGTCTAGAGCATGGTACATGACAGTAGAATATCATGTTCTTCTGTATCATACATATACTGTTTTCGCACTCTTATTTTGCTATGACAAGTATGTTTCAGTTATGCCCATCTAGGGCTTGATCAGCACGATAAGCAGGGTTTTTGGACTGCAATTGCCCATATTGTGCGTATTATGAATTCCAATCTAATTGTATGTATTTATTCATATCTGTTTTGGCTATGCAAAATTCTTGATTATTTAACTTGAGTTGCATTTGTGATTACTTCTATTTAGTAATGGTCACCGTCTTAAGATGGCGGCCATTTGCGATATAGGAATTGCAGTCATTCTTTGCTTATGTTAATATTGTATGACGTCTTTTTAAGCAGACGAGCGCCTCGGCTCTCTGCACAATTTGACAAAGCCCTATGGCGAAACGCGTCGTTGCTGTTAAGTTCCCGCAATAAAATATCTGTGGAACTACCCCCTGCGTGTGCTACCTTCTTTATGGACTAAGAATCCGTGGATGTTTGGAGCTTGGATATATATATATATATATATATAAATATATATTCACTGAAAAAACCATAGGTTTCACACCAGTTATAGTTAGGAATTAGCATTTAAAAAACCTATGAAATTCACTGAAAAAATATAGGTTTCACACATGTTATAGTAAGGAATTAGCATTTAAAAAACCTATGAAATTCACTGAAAAATCCATAGGTTCCACACCAGTTATATATAGGAATTAGTATTTAAAAAACCTATGAAATTCACTGAAAAAACCATAGGTTTCACACCAGTTATAGTTAGGAATTAGCATTAAAAAAACCTATTAAATTCACTTAAAAAACTATAGGTTTCACACCAGTTATAGTTACCTGGAAATTTTACTGACATAAAACCATTGAAATTCCCACGTTATAGTTAGTTGGCCTCACTATAACTTGCGTGCCTGCAATGCACTGCTGATGATGTCACATATTACATCACTCATGACATGGTCAGTGACATCACTCATGACATCACTGATGACACCATCCTTGTGACAGAGTGACAGACCTCCTTTCAGTGTAATGTAACCCTTGAAACACATATTCAAAAATAGAAACTAACATTTTCAAAAACATGGAGATACCCATACCAGTTACAACAACCAATTCAGTAATTCCGCCATCTATAAACACATCCACTCATTCACCAACAGTTCTATATAGTCACTCATACATATACTCACTCATATGTAGTGATGCACCTATACATCCTGTCACACACCGACAGTCATCCAAAAGTTACTCACACACATACTCACACATGCAAATAAACTATTGAACATCCATTTATTTGCATATACAGCTATACACACACTACCACCTTACTTCTAAGGAAACTTACACATACTTACTCTCTTAAACAATCACTTATAGAAACACATACTTATTTAAACAGGAACTCTTACAATCTCTCACTCTCACATTTACTCACTTATATACATCAATACTCCATATACTAGATTAAAACATATGTAGTTACTGATAAAGACACTAGTGAGACAGTCATTCACTCACTAACACACACATATACACACTCATACAGTCCTGCACATAAGCTGTCTTCAAAACACATACAAACAGTGAGTCTGTCATTGATGCATCTACGTGCTAAGTAATACCCCCACCAAACCATACAGACACTCTTACTGATACTAAAAAAACATCTAATAAACCATATACACACACATGTAGCTACTCACCAACCCATGCAGCCACTTATACACAAAGTGAAACACTGATACAAACATTTAAATATTTAAACATTACTCGCTAATATATGTATTCACTAAGATACACTTAATAAGCCAGTTAATCAATCTTTTTAAAACATCCATTTAAACATTTATTCGTCCATCGACCTTTACATATTCATATATAAAACATATTTATTTTTCAGAAAGACACACATTCACTGGATGGTGTCATCAGTGATGTCATGAGTGATGTCACTGACCATGTCATGAGTGATGTAATATGTGACATCATCAGCAGTGCATTGCAGGCGCGCAAGTTATAGTGAGTCCAACTAACTATAACGTGGGAATTTCAATGGTTTTATGTCAGTAAAATTTCCAGGTAACTATAACTGGTGTGAAACCTATGGTTTTTTCAGTGAATATATATATATATATATATTCACCCCCAGCACTACTTACCTGGGAGCCACTGTTGCATCCTGGGCATTGGAGTCCATTGATTTCTTCGGACCCTGAACATTACCACCTGTGAAACCTTTGGCTGAGGGGCGGAGCTGACATTCTCACCTATCCGGTGCGGAGGGGTGCACTCTTAAAACTGCAGAGCGTGAGGACTCCCGTTTTCACCACCGCAGGGCTGAAGAGGCCACACCGGCTGAAATGCATCCGCCATCAATTTGGAAATAAAGAGTTTTGCCTTTAATCCCCGCAGAGGTTCCTGCCTTTCTTTTCAAGAGGGACTGCTTTCTATATATATATATATATATATATATATATATATATATATATATATATATATATATATATATATATATATATATTCAATGAAAAAACCATAGGTTATAGACCATATATAGTTAGGAATTCGCATTTACAAAACCTTATTTTACTCGCATAAAACCATTGAAATTCCATATATAGTTAGTTGCGCTAACTATATATCGCGCACCCGCAATCCACTGCTGATGATGTCACATATTACATCATTCATGACATGGTCAGTGACATCACTGATGACATCACTGATGACATCTCAAATGACATCACTGATGACATCACTGATGACATCTCAAATGACATCACTGATGACATCTCAAATGACATCACTGATGACATCTCAAATGACATCACTGATGACATCACTGATGACATCTCATTTGACATTACTGATCACATCACTGATTTTATCATTCATGTGATAATACGATGAACCTCTTCAGACTCTAATATAACCTTAGATACAATCAGTGTAAACAGACACTCACAGACTGTCACTCATCCATGGAGTTACTCACACACCTAGTCAGTCATGCAAAGAATCAATCACACCTCCATTTCCTCAACTATACAGTTATGCAAACTTTACTTATTCAAACATATACTAACACATATTTACTCTCTTATACAATCCCTGATACAAGTTCACAATGATCCATACAGCCACTCACACATTCACTGGCTCTTATGCACAGTTATTTATATATGTCAACTCTCACATGTACTGTGTTTTACATATGTACTTACTTTGACATGTAGCACTGAGATATCCATTCACTCACCAATACACTCATGCACACAGTCAACTGCCCATACAGCTGTTTCCACATGCACTTTTGAAACCATACATCTAGTGAATCAACTGCTCACACATCTATGCACAGAGTCATACACCTCCCAGCCACCCACACACACACTCAGTCTCCCATACAAATACTAAGGTAACCAATCAATAACCCATATAGTTACTCATATAGCTACTTATCAACACATGCAACAGTTTACAGAACAACAGACATAATGATGCACAAATTAAGACAGTTTAGTCACTAACCCATGCACTCAGTGAGACACATTTAATCACTCACTCATACAGTCAGTCATGCACCTACTAAATCCTTCATCCAGACACTTATACATCCACTCATTCTTCAATATGTAAGACATATTTTAACTTCACAGAAACATACAGTCACTGGATGTTGTCATCAGTGATGTCATTTGAGATGTCATCAGTGATGTCATCAGTGATGTCACTGACCATGTCATGAATGATGTAATATGTGACATCATCAGCAGTGGATTGCGGGTGCGCGATATATAGTTAGCGCAACTAACTATATATGGAATTTCAATGGTTTTATGCGAGTAAAATAAGGTTTTGTAAATGCGAATTCCTAACTATATATGGTCTATAACCTATGGTTTTTTCATTGAATTTCAATGGTTTTTTAAATGCAAATTTCTAACTATATATGGTCTATAACCTATGGTTTTTTCAGTGAATTTCATTGGTTTTTTAAAAGCTAACATCTGTAGCTGTAAAATGTATTATTCTTTAAATCCCAAAATATATTTAGATGTTTATTGATAATTTTTTTTTTAATATTTTTTTTCTTCGCTTCTAGTTCGCGAACCGGGAAGCTTTCCGTTAGCTCATCTTGATGCCGCGATCTAGTCCGCGAACCGGTCAACGTTACGTTAGCGGAACAGTGACGCGCCGCGGAAGCGCGACGTATCACGTTATCGCGTAATGCGTCTAATGACGCGCCGCGTTAGCGCTCCCGGAAGTGCTCCGGACCGCGAACCGGAAGCGATCTGGGACGCGGCGCGCGCCGCGTAACGTAAGCGGAACAGGTCATGTGACTTGTTTATCAAACTTCTCATTGGTTCATTTCACTTTTGGTTTCCAAATGATGTATGACTAGGTCATGTGACCTAAAAATAACACTTTTCATTGGCTCAGAACTTTTGTTTTCCCCAAATCAAGTAAACCCCTCCTTATTTCCTCACTCTGACTTTCATCTTGGTGAGAGAAAGACCATTTATCTGAAGATCCACAATGGCTTCCATTGTTGCTGCAGCTGGTGCACCCCCACCACCACCTCCACCTCCCCATAAGAAGAGAGGACCACCCAGTCAAATTATGACTAACAGAGAGGAGGAAGATGAGGAAGAAGAAGAAGAGGAGAGAGAGGGACAACAATTTGTTGATGAGTTGCCCCGGGTTTCTAAACGAAAAACCAGTTTCATCTGGCAGTTTTTCACCATCCCTCCTGGAACCAAGAAAGTGAATGCAAAATATGCCACCTGCCTCATCTGTGACCACAGATTGTCGAGAGGCACAGAAAAGAAGTACAGTATGGGGAACTATACAATGCACCGTCACATGAGCAGGTGGCATCCCTTGAACTACAGCCGGGCTGAGTTAAGGGATCTTGTAGACAATCCGACGGCAACTCCTGTGGCAAGATCTACATCCACATTGTCTTTGACGGGAAGAGAGGCACAAGAGACTGTGCCAAACATCCAACGTAACTTCCAGCACATGAAGGTGTCTTGTATTTACTGTGGTGCTATGCTGTCATATGGCAACATGAGTGTCAACCTCATGAACATTGCATATGAAAATCATAAGTGCCCTAATGCACCCAAAAAGTAATTTTCTTTTTTTTTGCTCCAGTTGAGCCGTTTTGAAAGCCTGTTTTTTGTTGTCTCCCCTCCTTAAAAAACACAAAAAAAACATAAAACAGTTCTAAAAATACAAAAAAATCAAAAAATGTTCAAAAAATTACAAAAAAAACATAAAACAACAAAAACAAAAAAAAACAGTTCTTTTCAGAACTACCTCCCCTTTCAAACAAAATTGCTAGAATGTTTATCACTCTGGCAAGCTCTATTTCTTTTGGTTCGCTTCAAGTTCGCTGACCGGTTCGCGAACTTTAAGCGAACTAAAAAAAAAATTTTTTTAAAAAAAAAGAAGAGTTAGTATAAGGGAAGTAAACAGAGAATAATGTAAATAGAAAGACAGCTAGAGAGAGTAAATGAGAGATACTGTCAATGACATCATCAGCAGTGCATTGCGGGTAAAAAGAGTGGAAAACATTTACCTTATAATTCTTGTTACCTTTTTTAAATATTTTTTCATACTTTCAATCTGTAAAACAAAGAACAAACATTTCAAAAAATATTAAAACATGTATTTAAAAATTAGAAAAGACAAGGGAAAAGGTTCAAAAACAAACAGTTTTTCAACAACTTTGACATTTACAGAAGTCTCTGCTTCTCTACGTTCCCTACACAATCCTAAAGATATATATTCGAAAGAAACTGTATCTTGATATTGCTGAACTGAGGCCTATTTTGAAACATGATGTTTTTCTTGCACTGCTAATGTCTCACAATAGTGATGCAATAGCAGCGCAAAAAAGATGTAAAGTCATAATAAAATTGTGTCTAACATTGTAAATGATTGTTTTAGGATGCAAATAAGATGTGTGCTTTCAAGAGCTTTCTTTGAGGTGAGGCCTCTTTTTTTTATAAAAAAAAAACACTACCCAGAAGTACAGCACTCTAAGCATTAAAATTGATATTTACAGAACTCACCTTACCCATATGTACCACACATTTCTAAATGTATATCATAAGGACAAAAAGCATAACATTAATTATACATGTTAAATGGTTTATTTTTGCTGTTCTCAGAATGTATCAAATTTCACTTAAATCAGTGACTTGAAGGTATTCATCATGTAACAGCGGGGAAAAAAAAACACAATCAAAATGACTGTGTTTAAAAAACCCATACAACCTAAGAAATCTGATTTCAAAACTTCTTAAAATTAACTTACTTTCAATGACGTCGAAGGATCTCCTATAAACAGCATCCACTCTGTTGTGCTTTAAATATTTTCAGCCCGCCACTTTCTGAAAGAAAACCTCCATCGATACGTGAAATATGTTACATAGAAAAAAAACTTCTCTCATTATATCACATGTTTCCACTAGGCCAAATCATGTTGCCGCGATTCGCAAATCTTGTAATTCTTCCAATCAAATCCCGACATTTTCTATTTTCGCAACTTTCAAAAATAAAATATTTGAGATTATTTTCACAATCCTGGACTACTAATATCTTACTCTTCTTTGTCAGTCATGTTCTCCTTTTCCTATGACACTGATACTGCTTACTATGAAGCAGACTTACTTGCATTAGGTTTATATAGTTGAATTTTTAATCGAGACAGCATTGCAGACTTACATTCCCTCTACTTAAAATTTTGGTTTTAAAAACACCAGGTAAGAATTTTTAAGGTCAAACGGCAATTTTTTTTTGAACGTTACAACAGAATCATTACAGAATGACCAGCCGTTTCCAGACTTTAAGTAAGCTGTATAATGTCCTGATGTTGTTGATGGACCATCGTGATAGATAATTGCTACAGTAACAAAAGTCCTCCCTGATATTGACAGCTGAGAAGCCACAAAATTTTTTATTAAAGTTGACAATTTTGTTCCATCAGGCCTACATCGTTGCATCATTAAAATGACATACTGGCCATATCTACGTATAAATAATGTTGACATCATATCACATTTACATTGGCTACACTCCATGTTGTGATCCGCTGCATTTACTAGCTTATTAAAGGAGACTGATTTACTGTCTGGCAAAGTTAAATATATAAATCTTTCTGAGTCTACACTAGTAGTACTTGATACCATACAGTTCTCGCAGTCATGCTGCCATTGATAAGAAAGCCCAAACAGGTGATCTACATCTACACCCTCAACTTGCAATATATCAAGCATATACATTAAAAACTCCTGACAATCTTGCTGATTATTTTCAGAGAAGTCTGTTTGACCTGAACATTCATCTAACAGATAACGAACTTCAGACACACTTTCTACTTTTGTTCGATCACTGCTACATTTCTCGAAAACAGAATTCAACAAACAGCATAAAATTTGTTCAGAATTCAACAGAATCTGTTCTTTTAAACTCTCTAGTGAAAAGAGAACATTAACCACTACATTTGCATAGCAGTTGACACCAGAACTGTTTTCAAATTGAAAACCGACAACATCTTCAACAGAATCCACTTTCTTTCTGCTAACAATTTTCGGTTCATTGACTTTTAGTCTTTTTGCAACAACCTCCCTACTATTACTGCTATTTCTACGTTTGCGGCCTACCACACGTTTCTCAAACAAAGGATATTGAGGCAAATGTGGCGCATACTCTCTTCTTAACCTATTGTATTCCTTAACACAATCTAGATCCGCACAAATGTTTGTGACATCACAGTCAATCAAGTACAATCCCGATAAAGTTCTAACTCGTGACAATGCCACATATGCCATACCCTCCTTGAACACAGAACTGCCAATATTCACCAATGCACAGTCTACACTTAAACCTTGCGATTTATGGATTGTCACCGCATATGCCAAGCAAACAGGAAACTGTTTACGGCGAACATATAAATCTTTAACAAGCAAAAACCTAGCAGAACAACGACCAATTTGCTGTACTTCCTCAATGCCATCAAATTTAATTTTTAAAAATTCTATTCCATCTCTATTTCTGTATTTCTCAAAATCAACAACATTACCCATTGATCCATTTACCAGACCTCTTTCTACATGTAAATTCCTTCTCAAAATAATTCGGCAATTTAAACACACATTCAAAGTCTTTTCAAAACCCGCTGTTTTAGATATAGTCTTCTCTAATGAATCCAATTTTGATTTCAAATTGTCTGACAAAATAATTGTTGATCCCATATGCTCTAATTTGTCGATAGCTTCAAGTTTCACAATCTCTTGCTTTTCTAAATTCAACATTTTGTTGTTGAAGATGGCACATTCTGCAAGAGTTGGCATGAGACATATCCCGGATTTCTTCTCAGTAATTTTCTGAAAAATATTCTCAGGCACAATATCTTGTTTGGGATACAAATTTGACAGTAACCGTGCATTTAAAGCTTCTTTCCCATGCTCGGTCACTTTTCCAATTCTAATATCTTGTAGAATATTCTTGTAATCTTCATCCTTTGCCTGACGCATATTTTGATGCAGTTCTGCATAATTGAAGTTTAACCATATATTGACGTTGCCAATGCTCCCTAGGCACTTCCTGGTATCTTCATGCGTGAGTATTTTGAACACAGGTTGACCTTTTACTGGTGTCAGCTGTAGAAGATCTCCGAAAACAATAATGTGTTTCCCACCAAATAAGACATCATATTCAGTTTTAAGTACTTCTTGCATTCTCAAATGCACAAAGGCAAGCATGACATTGGAAACCATGCTTACTTCGTCAATGATAAGTAGTTTCATTTTCCTCAAAACTCTTGAAACTTCACAGCAAGCATCTCCAGATAACTTGTTGTATTGTAATTTGTTGTCATGCTCCACCGGCAGCATCAATAGACGATGCAAAGTAATACCTTTAATATTATGTGCTGCCAGTCCAGTAGGAGCGGTGACAACACAAGACAGCGATGACTCAGTCCTTTCCTGCAAATAACAAGAGATTGCTTTAATGAGGAAACTTTTTCCAGTTCCCGCTTCTCCACTCACGTACAGTCGGACAGGCTTCAACGACGTACACGAGCACTCTTTCTTCTCATGACTTAATCCGTGCTCAATTTCCTTGGTAACTTCATCATATATTTTCCTCTGCTCAACGTTGAGTTGTTTTTCCAAGTCTTGTAAGTTAACTGAATCCTCCTGAGCATGTGCCATGGCTCTTTCTACTTCATTCATAGCAGTGGCAGCTTCATTTTCGATAATAGGTCCTCCAAGTGGATCTTGACTCAATGAAACAGAACTCTGACTGTCCTGAGAACTGTCTCTGGCAATCTCGGCTGCAATCGTTGCTTCCTGCTCAATTTCCAAAGTTAGCATTTCTTGATATTTAGAAAAAGCAGGACATTCTATGGACTCCTTGGCTGCATTGAAAGAGTCTTCGTAACAGAGGAAATCTCCAAGCAGTTCCTCTTCTGCACGCCAAGGCTTGAAAAGTTGCAAAAGTGCTAAATAGAAAAACTCCTTTTTTTCTGGAGATTCGCCACTTAATTTTCGATGGTTTACTAATTGGCATTTTCTTTGCTTGACCAGGCATCCCTCACTTCCAATTACAGCATACACTCCTTTCTCAATATCTTCTTTGATGTTCCTCTTGAATATATAATTTTGGAGAACCTCATATAGACAAATATTCTCAAGGTGACTGCTTCGATTTGGATAATATGTATCCAACATGTTGGTCTTCAAAATGTCGGTACTGTTTGGTTCCTTTTCTGCCAAATACTCAATTTCCCGAACAGGTTTAAGAACTCGATTTCGCGTTGCAGCAAGACCAAGACTCGCCCAAACGAGACTCCTGGATTTGGCATAGAGACTTGCTGAAGACAATCGATCAGAACATTCGTAAGCTCCGATTTCTCGATGCGACAACATCTTCAGACTGAAACTGTACAACTTCTTGCTGAGGCTCTTTTCATGGGAAATGTCCTCCCACATATCCTTCAGTTCGGTCTTTTCTTTTTTGGTGATGTAAGATGTCACATACCGAGCCACAGCCATACAGTTGTCAGCCACAAACTGTATATCCATGTTGGCATTCCACATGGACAAAATCACTGGGTTGTAGTCATTGATGTACTTGGACTCTTCGTTCCTTTTCAAATTGTATGTATTCTTGGGTGATTTCCTCGTCACATTATGTCGCAGCGAAGACATCAAACTGTTCACTCTTCCTTTAGAAATCACCGGTCGTGGAAAGTTGAAACGACATTTGGTGTAGAACTTGTCCTTGTTTCTGAATTTACGACGACAGTACTTTCCACAACGATGGCTTTGGAAACGTAGAACTTGTTCTCTTAGACTTTTCTTCTCCGTTGCGTTTGGAACAGCACACGTAGAATACTGTTCGATGAAATTCATCACTAAGTCATCCGGATCTGTTCCAAATTTAGGTGCATCCTTGATCCACAGCAACATATGTATATGAGGGGCACCTCTTGCTTGGTACTCCTTTCTCCAGAAGAAATCCAACACCTCTCCAAGAGGTGGATTCTTTTTATTTGTGATGAAAGACATCATAGCTTCAAATCTATGATTGAAGTACCTGCATACATTCACAGGATCCAAAGAACACAGTTCTCCAGGTGTCTTGAATTCAATGTTTTCAATATTTCCATTTGCCTCTCGTAGAAATTCAAGTAAGTCATCCCAGCCATACTCGGCACAGCTCAGAGTGAGGAACCATGTCGGAGTTCCTAAGTTCCTCAGCATACATTTTAAGTCACCATGACGACGGTACCAGTACTCATTAGTACCACGCTGACACGCCATGAGATTAATTAAGTGAGAATCCAAAATACTGTCTTGGACATTGACTTTATGCATAAAGTCACTTGCCGAGATGTTTCGCATCTGTATACCACTTTTTAAGATGTGGTTCACTGCATATGACAGTCCAGACAGATCGCTTTCAAACAGGAGATGAAACAAATAGGGAATGCATTGCCGAAACCTAGGATCTTCTGCATACAATCGTAAAGTCCGGTATTCAGACGCAGGAATTTCACGAGGTCGCTCATCATATCTTCCTCCTTGACCTGTGGGAAATAGCTGTGGGAAACACCGAGCTTCCAAACTTTCCTCCCAAACACTAATGGGACTCCCTTTGGCTTGTTTCATTTGAAACAACTCAATAGCATTCCCCATCACTTCCTTGGAATGCAAAGGATGAACACTATAATGTTCATATATTTCTTCACTTTTAGAGGCCTCTACTTTCTCAATTTGGCCAGCACACAAATCGCTATCCTCTTCATCACTTACTTCCTCTTCTGCAACATATACATTCTTATAGTACTTATTATTTTTCTTCAAATACACTGTTGCCTTTTTGACTTTCCTAACATCCACTAAATCTTGCCATATTTTCTTATTCTTTGTCGGAACCCCATTAACCAAGATAACCAGAGGTTCCTCTTCCACTTTTTCTATTCCAATTGTGTTAATGTTTTTGTTCAAATCTAGAGGCAAATAAACAACTCTTCCCTTTAATCCTCTCTGTAAATCTGCTGGAGGCAATTTCCCTGTCTTTGGCTCCATTCTTACAATAGCCTGAAAGGGATGGATACTTTGAATCAAAATAGATTCATAAGTATTTAAATCCTTCAATTCAGAAGGAATCTCAACCAATTCCAGATTATTATGAACTGCCCTAGCAGGCATCTGGTTTTGGTTTAATTTATTACAACAATAAGTACACACACGTTGATCCGATCCCAAATCAAAATAATTTTCTACCATCAAGTATGTGGCTAAATCCTTCCATTCACTATTATTTTCCCTTTCACTTTTTGCATATAAATCCACTACCTTAGTCTGATTCTTATAATAAGTGCGTCGACAACATACACAAGTGAAATTAGGCCTCTCACTTGATTTCATCTGAAACGTGGCAATTTCCTTCTGAAAATTATCTGTACTGGAAACCTGTACATTATCTTCCACATTACCCTCTACTTCAGGGTCAATTTGAACATTCTCATCTTTACTACCAAAGTAACAAAACTCAATTTCTTCACAAAGATTCTTCACATCTATTTCAGAACCATGCAAAAGAGCAGCACATAACTGTTTAAGCATAATTGCTGGACTCTTAGCATAATACAACATTCTCACTAATTTTCTCACTTTATTATGATGCACTGCTAGCATCCTGAAATGATGAAAAACACTCTGGCATACTCTCCTGGAAAGACAAGCCAGTGAATGACCACGCAAACCTGTCATTTGTCTCACTCTGCAAGGATCTAAATCTTGCAACAACTTCATTTTCTGCTTCAAACTTTTCTTATTAAATGTCCGTATAAAATCACATAGCAAATTGATGGAAACCTGTCGCACACTGCAAATAGAACTACACTTCCAAATGTACACAGGACCCTTAGGACGTCTTCCTAAAACCTCATCACTTAGCGCCTCTTCTGTCTCTGTTGTCACAAGTAGTTCTTTTTCAACTGGACAACCATCCTTCACTTCATAAGCTCGACCACTGATGTCAACTGCATGCACCAAATCATTATCCTGAAAATAAGTCTCCTCATTAAAAAATGCCTCAGAACTTGAACTATGCATCCATTCTCCAGAAAAAACTTCACAAAAGTTAGTACGATTTACTACTCTCTTCCATCTACTTTTTGTTTTGAAATCAGAAATTACCTTGCTTAGTTTCCTAATTCTATTGATTACCAAAATAAACAACTTTCGCTTGATTTCAAAAGCATGATCAATAATTTTCTCTACATTTTTCTTCTTCCTATAAAATGCCGCTTTCTGTTGGCCTTTCTTTTTAATATTTTTCAATAAATTAACTAATATCCTATTACGGAACATTCGTTGTCGAATGTCCCTAAACTGTTGTTTCCTTCTACTATCATGCACAGAGTTATCTCTTCCTCTACCAGTAACATTTGTGATGGGTCTCTCCTTTCCATTTAAATTACTTCTCTTTTTGTTAAGAGACACATTTTTTTGAGCAAAATTTTTTTTACTACAAATATTTCTTAAGAATGATTTCGTGCTCTTACCCGGACCTTTCTTGGTGTTTTGACAAGTATTTGGGGAAGAGGACTGCTGCAATAAAACATCATCCTGCTGTCTTTGACGTTTTCTAGCCTTTCGTATTCGACTTCTGGAAGGCATTTTCCAAACTATGAAAGAATCTGCAGTTGAATCTGTGAAAAAATATAATATAAAATGTTATTAACCACTATTACCAAACAGTAAATAAATAACAGTCATCTAAAACTTAATGCTGTACTAATTATTTAACATAGCAAATATTTTCCACCAGCACTGCATCACAAAAATGACACTCAATGGTACAAAACAGGCATACAACACTCATAAATCACTCCCTAATATTTTAAATCATTAATTCAGGATGACGATAAGATGTAGCCTATCTAAAGGTTTGTTTAGGCCCAGATCTTTGGACTGGGGTGAATGTGTGTCATTGATCCACATTCAGTCCATCACCTGTTTTGTTTATTTGAGGTGAGGCCAACACATGGTTGCAGATAAGATTTTCACTGAAAAAAAACCAAGGTAAAAAAACATGTGAAGGCCTACCAATGAAGTAAATCATTAAATGAAAACCAATACATTTCTGGAAATATGCACTACTAGTGCTTCATAAGATGTTTTGGATCATATTTATAAGTTATTTGAGTATCTAGTATGCTATTTTACATTCTTCATGGTGCAAATTTATTGTAAATACGCTCCCACCTGCGGTTGGCAAATTTAGATTTTGATTATGGGAGTTAGATAGGCATGTTAATAATTTCCCAAAAATGGTATATAACCCCAAACAACCTTTGAAGCAAATGCTCTTAGCCATGTTATCCACCTCCCATTGGATAACATGGCTAAGAAATGCTTGCAAATGTGATAAAAAAAGGCCTGCAATGCATGAATAACGCAGAAAAATCAGCGATATTCATGCATTTTCCAACAAATGCTCTTAGCCATGTTATCCACTTCCTATTAAATAACATGGCTAAGAACTGCTCAGGGCCCCATGAGGAACGCTTTCCATTTAAAAAGGGAAAAATAACATCAAAGACACTAAAATGCCTTCTAAATATGAACCCAAACAACCTATGAAGCAATGTGAAAAAAACGGCCACAATGCATGAATATAGCAGAAAAATCAGCGATATTCATGCATTTTCCAGCAAATGCTCTTAGCCATGTTATCCACTTCCTATTAAATAACATGGCTAAGAACTGCTCAGGGCCCCATGAGGAACGCTTTCCATTTAAAAAGGGAAAAATAACATCAAAGACACTAAAATACCTTCTAAATATGAACCCAAACAACCTATGAAGCAATGTGAAAAAAACGGCCACAATGCATGAATATAGCAGAAAAATCAGCGATATTCATGCATTTTCCAGCAAATGCTCTTAGCCATGTTATCCACTTCCAATTAAATAACATGGCTAAGAACTGCTCAGGGCCCCATGAGGAACGCTTTCCATTTAAAAAGGGAAAAATAACATCAAAGACACTAAAATACCTTCTAAATATGAACCCAAACAACCTATGAAGCAATGTGAAAAAAACGGCCACAATGCATGAATATAGCAGAAAAATCAGCGATATTCATGCATTTTCCAGCAAATGCTCTTAGCCATGTTATCCACTTCCAATTAAATAACATGGCTAAGAACTGCTCAGGGCCCCATGAGGAACGCTTTCCATTTAAAAAGGGAAAAATAACATCAAAGACACTAAAATACCTTCTAAATATGAACCCAAACAACCTATGAAGCAATGTGAAAAAAACGGCCACAATGCATGAATATAGCAGAAAAATCAGCGATATTCATGCATTTTCCAGCAAATGCTCTTAGCCATGTTATCCACTTCCAATTAAATAACATGGCTAAGAACTGCTCAGGGCCCCATGAGGAACGCTTTCCATTTAAAAAGGGAAAAATAACATCAAAGACACTAAAATACCTTCTAAATATGAACCCAAACAACCTATGAAGCAATGTGAAAAAAACGGCCACAATGCATGAATATAGCAGAAAAATCAGCGATATTCATGCATTTTCCAGCAAATGCTCTTAGCCATGTTATCCACTTCCAATTAAATAACATGGCTAAGAACTGCTCAGGGCACCATGAGGAACGCTTTCCATTTAAAAAGGGAAAAATAACATCAAAGACACTAAAATGCCTTCTAAATATGAACCCAAACAACCTATGAAGCAATGTGAAAAAAAACTGCCGCAATGCATGAATATAGCAGAAAAATCAGCGATATTCATGCATTTTCCAACAAATGCTCTTAGCCATGTTATCCACTTCCTATTAAATAACATGGCTAAGAACTGCTCAGGGCACCATGAGGAACGCTTTCCATTTAAAAAGGGAAAAATAACATCAAAGACACTAAAATGCCTTCTAAATATGAACCCAAACAACCTATGAAGCAATGTGAAAAAAACGGCCACAATGCATGAATATAGCAGAAAAATCAGCGATATTCATGCATTTTCCAGCAAATGCTCTTAGCCATGTTATCCACTTCCAATTAAATAACATGGCTAAGAACTGCTCAGGGCCCCATGAGGAACGCTTTCCATTTAAAAAGGGAAAAATAACTTCAAAGACACTAAAATGCCTTCTAAATATGACCCCAAACAACCTATGAAGCTCTAACAGTACATATCCTGAAATTTAATTCATTTCAAAATTCGTTTTTAAACACAGCATATAAATCAATTGTATACCTGCATTCATGAAGAAATGACTAAAAATGTCCTTGAGACACATGAAAGTGTTTTCTGGAATGCCCTAGCACCATTTTTGGGACACTATTAACATGGCTAGGTAACTCCCATAATCAAAATCTAAATTTGCCAAGCACAAGTGGGAGCGTATTTACAAGACACTTGTCCCATGAGGAACACTTTACATTTTAAAAGGCGAACACAACATCTTAGACACTCAAATACCTTATAAATATGGCCCAAAACAACCTATGAAGCTCTAGCAGTACATATCTAGAAATGTAATTGATTTCTTAAATCGTTTTTAAAAGCAACATATCTGTTTCAGCTTACATAACAGACCATGAAATGGCCTCCATGTATTACAATATCTTGTGTAACTGCATGCCAGAATGTTACACCAAATATGCAATTATAATTTCTCTTTGAAACTAATTCTATTAGTATATCACTAGAGACAAAACCACATTTTAAAAACACAGCTTTCTTCATCATTTTCTCCTTAAATCATACTATTCTCTATCTAAATTAAATAAATCTTTTCTCACCTTAGCAAATATTTTTTGAGTTTTGAAAACAGTCTCAGAAATACACCAAATTGTCTTCAGCAGAAGAAAAAGGATGCACTCCAAAGGCTGCAGCTATTGAAAGCACAGAAATACAGATATTCTTTTCACATATCTCTCATATTAGCCAATCATACCTCTTCCCTCACTTTTTTCAAATCAAAACCCTTCCCCCCTCTGCCCTGTCTGCCTTGTTTCCATAGCAACCACCTCCTGGAAGACCTCTCATGTTTGCAAATTCACACAACAATGTTTCAATTGAACTCTGAACTCTCAGTGCACCTGCGTATCCAGTGCAATCTTTCATTAAATGTTTCTTCCTTGACCATTCAAATTACATCTTTCAAAGAACACATCCATGCACCCTAACTTTCTGTTTTCAGAAATGGAAATGCACCAATCACTGCTAATGAATCATTAGCATTGTAAATCCACAGTTTTTTTTCTTTAGAAACTCCTACTGTTTCAACTGCCCTTTCATTACCACACTTCATCTGACTGCAGAACAACCTTCTTCCACCATGTTTAACGTCTGGATTGTTGGACATAGTTACATCCACTGGGCTCAAAGGTATGCTGAGAGCAGAAATTTACACAACCTCAATTTACAAGATGTGGAAATTAAGTGGTTGGGCCAAAGAGGATTAAAATGTCACCAATTGATACCATTGGTGAAAACCTTTATGCATTTGCCAAAACCTGACCTGTTAATAGTGCACTGTGGAGGTAATGATTTGGGCACTTTGACAGGGGTAGGTCTGGAAATGCTTTTAAAGGACACCTTGGAGCAATTAATGGCACTTTTTCCTCAAACTGCCTTGGTATATTCCAATATATGCCAAAGACAGAAATGGAGGTGGTCCAACCAATTTTGTCCACAAATTGAGAAAGCGAGGAAGCATGTAAACAAATCTGTTTCAGCTTACATGAGAGACCATGGAATGGGCTCTCTGTACAACAATAACTTGCGTTACTACATGCAAGATATCTACAGAGGAGATGGAGTTCACTTCTCAGATGAGGGCAACAGAATTTTCATTCTGAATTTAAGACTCTGCATTGGTACCTACTTATAAGTACCTAAATGTACCATAAACCCAAAAGCTCTTCTCAGAGCTACCCTACATCTGATCACTCACAATTATTATTTTTCTCTAACTTTTTTCACTAATTTTCCACAAAATTCGCTCCCCGGAGCGCTACCCGGTTCGCTAACCGAAAGCTAACCTCGCGGAATTTTTTTAAAAAAAATTTTTTTTCCGCACATATAAGCCTCCTCAGCCACGCTCAGAAAACCTAGGGGGTCAAGATAAGTCTACCATGACCCCTTCTACCCATTCTAAACATTATTTGCCCTCCATCTTGTATCTTAATGCGAACGAAACACAAAATGGTGGACTCCCGTGACGCTTAAGGTTCGCTAACCGGGCAGCTTCCCGGAAAGCGGTCCTAAAAAAAGGCGGGAAAGTAATTTACAGAATAACGACTAGAAACACTCTCACCAAATATAGATTAGCTCATACTACATAACAATCCCTTCCATTCTCACAAATTTCATTGAAATTCCATTTAGCCATTTAGCCTGTAGACCTCTCCAAGTACCGTGAGGTAAATTACTTCACAAAACACATCTGAATTGTTGGAATTGACAACCAATGAAAATGTTACTTTCATTTTCTACTTTTATTACCTGACATTTGATTGGTTATATACCTGTATATATATAAAGGGAGAGAAGGAAACACAGCCATTTTGACTACTACTTCTTGTTGTACCTCCTATTTCAAAAGCTTCAAAAAACTTCAACTTCTTTGTGAAGGTAAGTTATAATTTAATATATTGTGCACTATGACTTAATATAGTAGACTTTTTCTGCTACATATACACTATCCCTCTGTAGTAGTAGTGTCTTGGTTAAATCACATACACTTTTTTTTAGTCCTATTTCCACTCTCATACTATACACTGCCAAAAGATAAATTCACTGATAAAAACTGCCTATCTAAAATTAATCCCAACAGTGCCCTATCTCTACTAATATATATTTTTTTAATCCAAATTTCAGGCAAAATGGAAGGCGAGCAGCAAGTTTCATTTTCGATTGAACTGAAGGAGAGCAGCCAAGACAAACTTGATGACTTTATGGATGACAGTAGAGACCACGAACTTCTACAATGTGTTGAAGCAGTAGACAACTTGCTTCAAAATGAAAAACAATTACACCCTATAATAAATTATGACATTTCTGACAATGAAATGTTAGAAAATTTAATAAAGTATGAAACACAATCATAATAAAAAAAATAAATAAATAAAGAAAACAAAAAAAAACAAGAAAAACAACAAACAATTAACATACAGTATTAGAAAAGTCTTTCATTCTTTTATCCATAAAGTTCGCTGCCCAGAAAGCTATCCGGTTCGCGAACTTGGCGCTTACCACGCAAAAAAAAATTTTTTTTTTTGGACCCTCCTAGGCCCTTTTAAAACCTCCACATAAAACCTAGGGGGTCAACGAGGATCTACTATGCCCCCTTATGGTAATTTCCCCCTTTGTTTTGGCCTCCTCTTGTCTCTCGATCCTACCGAGAGACAAGATGGCGGCCGCTCCGGACTGTTTAGAATGTTGACAGACACCGGAGGGCCAATCAGCTTCTCATCGCAAAGTTCCGTTACGCGAAAGGTTCGCGAACCGGATCGCTGCCCGGAGCGCTGTTACAGATATATATCTTGATTTAAACGTTAATTTCTCAAAATCCACTGAAGCACATATATTGAGACCTAGCAAAGGCACATCGGGCTAACAGTCCCTACAATTTTGCCAAGTTTCGTGAAAATCCATTCAGCCGTTCGGGCTAAAAGTGAGTCCAACCGCCCTATGGAAATTAACATGGGAAAAAGGCGTTTTGGGACCCCCCTTTTTTCTCGGCCCCCCCTCCACAAAACCCCCCCAAATTTTCAAGGTCTGCTCAGAAACAAAATGTGCCATTTTCCTGAAAATTTCAGCCAATTCCGTCCACGAACGCAAAAGTTATTAGGCATAGAATTTTCAGAAATCCCATAGGGAAAAAATCCTAACTATATATACCTACTGGCGACCGCCAGTAGGTAATATATATATATATATATATATATATATATATATATATATATATATATGTATATATATATACAGATACATAGGTTACCTCTGTTGTGCTTGGTCTATTTGGTTTCACAGTTTTATGTTATAGTCAAATTCAAAAATACTTTATTCGGCTTTAAGAATAAAGCCATAAAAGTTACACAACATCTAAAAAACATTTAAAATACAATTCATATCTTTAAAAGTAATAGTTAATCCAATAAAATATGGTGTAATTAAAATATCTGCATCGGACACATGAATAAGGACGATGAACAGGACACAGCGTTCTGGTGGTAAGGGCGGGAGGGCTCTGCTCATATCGGGTGGGGGCTCGGACAGCTGGTTGTGGTTCCCCCAGAGTGGCTGGAGTGTTGCCGCCATCTTGGGAGGAACCGGTGGGTTAGCAGGCTAGTGGTTGCAGCCTTGCTTGCCTGATCACTACTATCAGTATGAAGGAGGACACTTAGGCGCCTGCGCAGCCACCAGACTCCTGAGGCGTGAGCCGGGAGCTTAGTTAGCATTCATTTACATCCTTAGTTGCATTACTATCATTTTTTATTGCACTGTTGCTGATAGAATTTTACGCACTCTCACCTAAATTTGCTCCGTTTTTTAATAATCTCTTGCTGCTGTCTTCAGGGGGAAACGTTCTGGTGGTATGGGCGGGAGGGCTCTGCTCATATCGGGCGGGGGCTCGGACAGTCGGTTGCAGTTCCCTTGAGTGGCTGGAGTGTTACCGCCATCTTGGGAGGAACCGGTGGGTTAGCGGGCTAGTGGTTGCAGCCTCGCTTGCCTGATCACCACTATCACTATAAATGAGGACACTTAGGCGCCCGTGCAGCGGACGCGCCGCTGGCTCGCCGAAGGCAAGCCCGTCTGCGCCCGGCCATCGCCTGTCGCCAGGACGCCTGCTTCACTTACGAGCGAATTGATCAGATACACACGGGAAGAGCTTCTGGGTATGACTTCCAAGTGCCTTTCGCTACCTTGGGCCTTTCAGGAGTCGGCTTTTGAGTGTGAGCTCTGTGCATTCAAGTTGGAATTGGGGCTGAAGACTTCATGTTTAGCTAACTTCACCAAATACAAGTTCCTTAGTTTGAACTATCGCTCCTTGGTGAGGCACCATGCTGAGGTATTTGAACTCCTAATAGATGAGTCCCCTGATGCTCTCTTTCTCACAGAAACCTGGCTCACCCAGGACGCAGTGGCAGAGCCGAGGTTAGCCCTCCCTGACGGCTATGTGCTAAACAGTATTAATAGTGAGGGGGAAGGGGGGGGGGGCATCGCAGTGGTGGCTAAGGAAGCCTATGCTGTTAGCCTGGGCAAGGAGGGGATAGTGTGCTGTGAAAGTGCTTTGTTTAAAATCAGCCTTAGCTGCAACTTCAAAATGTCCCGTCTCCTAATATATAGACCCCCCCGGGCCGTCCGGTCTGTTTCGTGAAGATCTAGTGAGTAACATTGGACAATTGGCCAGCAAGGCGGCTAACTTTACCATCTTGGGGGATCTCAACCTTCATCTTGAGAAGGGAGGAAAGGCAGAGATTGCCAGTTTTTTGGCGGACTTGGAAGCCTTCCAGCTGTCGCAACATGTTCTTGATGGCACACATGTGGCTGGTCACTTGTTAGACCCCATTTTTTCTAATTTTAGTTGTCTACAAACTTTCCCCCCGGTCCCTCAGGCTTGGACAGATCATTCACTGGTCACACTCTCTCTGCAGTTGCAGGGTAGAGTTGATGTGCCCCGTCCAGCCCCAGTGAAAAAACGGCCTTCGCATAAGTTGGACCATGACGTGTTAGCTACTTGGTTTGCGGAGCATAGACCCCAACTTCCCGCAGATATTGAGGGGGCGAACTTGTGTTTCCGAGACTGGCTGTTGGCCTATCTGGATAGTTGCATTCCGGCCAAAAGGGGTGGAAAAGGACGCAGGCCATCGAACCCATGGTTCAACGACTCGCTAACCAAGGCAAAGAAGGGGGGCAAGTAGCTGGAGCGTGCCTGGCGCCGCTCCTACGAGACCTCCGCAAAATTATAATATTGAGCTGCGGTTAAGGAATACCATGAGCTCATTCGAACAGCTCAGGCGGAGTTCATAGCTAATAAAATTCTGGCTAGCTCTAAAGACAATTTTCTCCCTGCTAAAAAATATGAAGAGTGAGGGCGCTACCAGTGCCTCCCCTATAGCCTCCAACCATCAATGTGAGGTATTAGAGCACCATTTTGTGAATAAAGTGGAGCAGATTTATCAGGGCCTTTCTAAGGAGGCAGGTCCTATTGAGATAGCGGAGTCTGGTGGGGTGGACATTAGAGGGGGCAACTGCCTGTCATCTTTTTCTTAGTTGACGCCCCAGGAATTCGAGGCCCTGTGTTATAAAATTAAGTCTGGCTCCCCAGCTGATCCGATGTCATCTGCCCACTTTCTCCAGTTCCATTCATCTATTGACCCAGTGGGTCTGGAACTGGCTAATTTGTCTTTGAGGCTAGCCTCTGTCCCTAGGGCGTGGAAGCACGCTAAAGTCATTCCATTGATAAAAAAGTCTTCTCTCGACCCGGAAGATCCAGGCAACTATCGCCCTATTTCCCAGCTGCCTTTTTTAGCTAAGCTGGTTAAAGCACACGTGAACTCCATCTTATCCACATTTATTGAAAAGTAGAACATCTTTGATTCATCTCAGCATGGGTTTCGCCCTCGCCATAGCACTGAGTCAGAGCTTCTGACAGTAACGGAATCCATCTGGAGTAGGCTGGATGTGGGAGACTCTGCGGCCTTGGTCCTGCTGGACCTTAGCGCCGCTTTCGATACGGTGTCTCATATGATCCTTCTCGAACGCCTGCGAGAAGTTGGGATCAGGGGCGTTGCCTTGGATTGGATTCGGACCTTTTAAGAAGGATGGTCCTTCCAGGTCTCAGTACCACCTTTTCATTCCCAGGATTATGCCCTGTGCCAGGGGGCACCACAGGGCTCTATTTTAAGCCTGCTCTTGTTCAACCTCTATGTGAGACCCTTGGTGGAAGTGGCTAAAGGCAGGGGGTTGTCCTTGGTGTCGTATGCCGATGACACCCAGCTGGTAATTGCCTTTTCTAAAAACTGCCGTGCCAACTTGGAGAAGTTTAAAGAGGATCTGTCGGTCATCTCAGATTGGATGAGGGCAAACTGTCTTCAGTTAAACGCCAGCAAATCTGAGATTTTATTGTTTGGGAAGGATCAGGAACTCTGGTCTGAGCGGTAGTGACCTGACCATCTTAAACCATCTTAAACCTGCCCCGGCATGCAAGGAGGCCGTTAAGAACCTGGGTGTTTGGTTCAACAATGGATTAACATTTGAGAAACAGACAAAAGCGGTTGCCGCGGTCTGTTTTGGGCTTTTGAGAGGGCGGAGACCGTTGCTTGGTTTTTTTTCTCCTAGAGTGCGTGTGCAGGCCTCCATTCTTACTAGGCTCGATTATGGTAACTCTTTATATTTAGGCGCTAACAAAGCCTGCATTAAACGCCTACAGAGGGTTCAAAATGCGGCGGTACGTCTTTTAGTGGCTCCACCTAGATGCTGCTCGGTGGCGCATGTGCTTCCCAAGCTTCACTGGTTGCCCATCGAAAAGCGCATTCAATTCAAGGTATTGTGCATTTCTTATAAAATCTTGATGCACCAAGCCCCTGATGGGCTATCTTGTCTACTGATGCCCTATATGCCCAGGCGCGCATTGAGATCAGCCGATCATGAGCTTGTCTGTGTCCCTCAAGTTTGGAGAGCGAGGGCAGGAGGCCATTCGTTCCGCCTTCTAGCGGCTAAACTTTGGAACTCCCTCCCAGTGCACATTAGAGGTATTTCTAATCTCTTGATGTTTCGAAAAACCACCTGGCTGTTCCCATTATCTGATGTTTAGGTGCTAGGTGGTCTCTGGTTTCTGGTTGCGCTGGGACGCCTCGTTGCTGAGGCAGCCATGCGCACTACAAATCCCTAATCAATCAATAAATAAATAAATAAAATACATTTATACAAAATATAGAAGCAGAAAATGCGGATAACATGCCATGCAATGATTATCAATTCTCCATACAGATTCCTAGAACGCAAAGCAGACTTTAAAAAGCCTACTACAAAAGCGATACAGTCCGGTTTCAACAGTTGTAAATAAAATAGAGCAGGACGGACCTGAATTCTTTAATAATGGAATTAAAAAATATCTACGAGGAGCAGTATAAAAATTGCAAAAAAACATGAAGTGCAGCAAATCCTGTGGAGACACTCCATCGCAACCAAAGGATGCTAGCACCTGACCCCTGCAGCTCCCCATTGGGACAGCTAAAAGTAAATGAAAATAATCCATGCGAAACCTGACCAATAAAAAACGCTTGTGTGAAGACAGAGGCCACAAGAGATACGGTTCCATAGAGGGAGTGGTTTTAAGCATCACATATTTATGAACACTATGTTTTCCCAGTTCAATGTGATCTCTGTCTAGCTTTTTAATTGTCATAAAAGTCTTTGACAAAATCCACATCCCCCACATTGATAAGTTCAGGTTTTAAAAATAAATTGGGCCGCCCTAACTCTTCAAAACAGCCCTTAATTTATTTTAGCCACGGAATGCGTAGCATGAAATCCAGACTTAAAATATCCCTTGGAATCTGGTGGTTGAGGGTTAAGTCATCATTCAACCAGCAATTAAGCCAGAGTGACAAGGGGGACATAGCCAAATTATCGCTTACATAAGGCAGCCCCACCTCTTTGTGGACCACCAAGTTGGATGTACCCCTTGGCACTCCAAAGAGGCGTTTTTTCTCCACCACCTGTAAGGCATCAGTTGAAGCATAGACACATAGTCCACTTCTTTAATTCAAAACTGCAACGCTTTTTGACTGATATAACTTCAACATGGCGCCACTGGGCGCTTACCCATTTTGGTGGCAAAGTTGAAGATTGCTGTGTTGGCCCTTATGATTTCGCCCTTAGTCTGCTGAATAAGAGGCCCCCAATTCAATTGGTCATCCAACACGACACCCAGATAGGAAAATGTTGTTGTCAGAGGCACCTTATCATTGCCCACTTTAAATGGATACTCCTTCTTTGGGCGGATCTCGACCTGCATGATATAGGATTTAGAGTTATTAATTGGTAGGTCGCGATCCTCCATAAAGCTTCCAAAGGCGTCAAGCAGGGTCTGCAGGCCCTTAGCTGTTCTTGCAATGAGAACAGCGTTGTCCGCGTAAAGGAGGACGGGCAGACCCCCGACGACCCACATAGGGAAAATCAGCCCCTGTATTTACCAATATCTTGTGTAGGTCATTTATATATAAATTAAATAAAAATGGGGCTAAAATGCATCCCTGCCAAACACCCCTCTCGATGTTAAAATCCCTAGTAACACGGAGATCCTCGTCATATCTAATGTTACCCTTAGTAACCCTGTGCAGATCCTCGAGGAATCCCACCAAGTTATCCTCCACCCCCATGGCCCTAATGTATTGCCACAATTCCCCCCGGTTGACACAATCAAACGCGGAGGATAAATCCATTAAAGCCATGTAGAACGTTCCCTGACGGGCAATAGTATACTTCCCAGGATCAGGTATAGGTTGAGACATTGGGCTAAAGTGGAGTGCCCCGAGCGGAACCCATATTGAATATCTGTGATTATAGCATTCTCCTCCGCCCTGGAAGCTAATCTTTTCAAGATAACCCCACCAACAACCTTGACCACCGAGTCAAGGAGGGAGATCAGTCTATAGCACGAAGTGCAATTGCGGTCCCCCTTCTTGAAAACTGGTACAATTTTTGCAATGCCCCAAGACCCCGGACAACCGACCCTGGCCGCCGCGTTGATCACGGCCGCCAGAACCGGTGCCCAAAAATGAGGATTAGATTAAAAAATGTCTGGGGGATACCATCCAGACCTGGGGCTTTATTTCCAGATAACCCTATAATACCAAACTCCACCTCTTTCTGATCAAATATTATCGGGCATTCTCAGTGACTCTATCACGGGGTTGTTCGGGTACCGTCACACCCTTAAAGATGAATGTAAAATGAGCCACCCATTCGTCCTCAGTTATATTTGTACCCATGTCTCTGTCCCTTGACGCTTCGAACAGGGGGCAATTAATAATGCCCCAAAATCCGGAACTACTTGCTAGGGTACTTAGTTCCAGGAGTTCTCGCCAGGTCTCCTCCTTCAGTTCTTTCTTCCTAAGAGCCAGTGCCTGCTTCTCGGGATTGTTTTTAAGGCTTCCTTTAAGAGTCTTGCAGCCTTAGAACATGAGGCGTCAAACCATCTAGGTTCTGAGGGTGATGATCTGTGGGAGGGGGCGCTTAACAATGTCCCTACCTTGGAGATAATACCATTAAAAGCATTAAGAACTCCCCCAGGACAAGTGTCAGGAGACGCACAAGATGCGATCTCATCTGCGCATTTGGCTTCCACCTCACTGTGAAATAAATCCAGGGCGACCTGTGACCACTTTATTCTAAGTCTTCCATCTGTGGGTCTCATCCTACCTGTCGTCAAAACCCTTTCTTGGCTTGCCAACAGCCCCCCCACCAAAAGTGCACAGATGGGATTATGATCGCTAAATGCACTAACTAGAATTGCAAACCTTTGTATATTACTCTGTAGGCCAGCTGAGATCAATATATGATCAATAAAAGAGCCCTTATACCGGCCTTTAAACGAGGGTACAAGCTGTTTACTGAGCGGAGCAGAAAGAGCTATTAGGGGAGTCAAGTCAAAAAGATAAAGCAAACTGCTAAGGGAATCCCCCTGAGCAGAGTGCTCAGAATGAAAACCCGCAATCCTTGCACACCCCAGCTCTTTCATACAGGTAGTTGCCGGATCACGACAAGGATGGATATTAAAATCTCCCATTACCATAAGGTTTTTTGCAACAGGACCAGGCATCTTACTTAGAAGGGTGCTTAACTGAACAATTTTACACTCCCCTGTAGAGCCACTGTATTATAAAAATTAATAATTCCCAGGCTATTCTTTCCTATTTTCAGGATGATTGCTTGAATATCTTTATTGTAATAAGGGAACTGCTGGACCTTGCAAGGCACTGCTAATGCTATAAATATGGCCAGGCCACCACTAGCTCTACCGTGCACTAACGGCAATGCAGGGACTAAAAAGGCTTTATAACCCTCCAATGATAGGTTGCAGTCCACCAGCCATGTCTCCTGAAGACAAACCACAGAAAACTGCCTGATAAACCCCAACCACATAGGGTCCAAAATGTTCCCTGCCAAACCTGCAACATTTCACGACAGAACGTTATATGTTTCCAAATTATTCTGCTCTGCGGGGGCCCCCACCAGTATAATTGCCTGCTGTCGGGGGCTAAAACTCCTTACCTCCTCCGTACCACCAGGCACAGTGTCTTAGGCAGTTAAGCATTGGTCCTCCTGCCATTGGGATAATTCACCTTCTGCCTCCGGCCTCCAATGTAGTCAGTCACACTCTTCCAACCTGGAGAGAGCTGAGAATCTATTCGAGAGCTCTAGACGGGAGGCCGACTGGCGCCCATCGAGTCGCCCAACACCTCCAAGTTGTGAAGAAGGACCCATCCCCGACACCACAGAGAGACTTTGGGCCGGACCATTAAATGCTAAGTTTAGATTCAGCCAGCTTCTATGGACGTCCTTATAAAAGAAACCCAGAGGGAGAGCCTTTATGCCGTGATCTCTATGAGTAGAATTGAGATAGGCATCCCAAAGGATTCTGTCCACGAGGTAGCTGCTAATAAAATTCACAATAATACAGTCGCCCTCTACGTGCTTCCTCAAGCTCCCTTATCCACCCTACTCGGCGACCTATAATGTTATTACGTTCCACCATTGGACCCAGGGAGGTATTACTAGATAGCCAATAGGTTACCTTATTTTTAAGTTGTATAACATTTTCCTGTGATCCAAGGGGAAGAGGCGGGATATTTGTCAGGATCACTACCGGGGGCGTAGATTGTGGTGGAAGATCTACAACCGTTACATTCTGATTGGCAGAACTGAGGAGTCACGGGTGATCTGTCAGGGCTCAACCGATCTTCTGAACGGCCTTTCCTTGCCCAACAATTGGTTGCTCCCTGTTGGTATAAGATCTAACACTTGCACTATCAGCTGACCCACCTAAGTAATTTACAACCACATTGGCGCTACAGTGTTGGATGCTATTTGGCAGGTGGCCGACTGTTACTTCTACATCTGGAGGAATAGGGCATGACGACATAGTGGCTGTATTCGCGTTTGAAGGCACCAGGATGGGGATGTTAAGGACTTGTTTTGTTCCACCAAGATCTTCTCGATGTCATTCAATTTGTCCACAATAGGGCCCAGCCTATCATTCAACATACAATTCATGGTAGATTTAAAGGCCTCCAACATATCCTGATTGACTGTAGTATCCACTGAATAAACACCTGCCTTATTTTTGGGTGCCGGTTTCGAAAGTGCATTTCATTTGATTTTTTTTGCCTGCCTGTCTATTGGCTGTCTATTGGCTTGGACTTTCTTTTAGCACTTCCACTAGACCTGAGAGCCCCCTTGATATTTCCTATAGCGCCCGCATTACTGGGAGCAACCTGAGGCACGTGTCCCGAGGTGCCATCAGATCCCTCAGGATCCAACGTGGGGGCGGATACCCCGCTCTCCCTGTTTCTCACAACCACAATAGGAGAAAGCACTCTGCGGGGTGCCAAACAGGGAGAGCCCTGCGTTTGTGATGAAACCTCAATTGTCTGGGAATTATCACTCAGCCCAGGGGAAGATTGGGTGCTCAGGGAGTCAATGGCAGTTTCCCTTGATAAAATAGTGGCCCCACCCACAAGAGATAGAGCACCTTTAGAGGGCGATCTAGACAAACGCCTATTGACTAGTTCAATTTCTCTATCGATGTCAGAAGCAGCTCTTATCAAAAAGTCATCCATAGTTGTAACGTTGGCCCTAGTAGCAGTCCTTGCCCCGTCTTGGCAAACTTGGGTCTTCCTTCTCCCCTTGATGCAAGCTCTAATAAAACTCACCTATACCTACAGAAACGTGGAAAACCCAAATACTAATACAATACCGAGCTCCCTAAAATACAGAACTAGCACCACTAAATAAGCTACAACACACTCTGCAAGCCTCTACAGGCCCCCCACTCAGCAAAATAATAAAAAGTCCAGAGTCCAAAGCACAAAGCAGGCTCACCCTTAGATGTAACAAATAAGGGCCAAGTGAATGGGCCCGGCCCGACCTAGACGGGCATGAACGGGCCCGCCCTTAACCCGGGCAAGCCCGCGCCACGGGAGCTCCCTGGCAAATTTATGGCCCGGTTCGGTGATGGCGCAGCTCCTCTCGCGGGACCGCACTGCCTTCTGGGGAATGGAGTTCCGGGCAGTGTGCGGTCCGCAATTGGGAGCGCTGGAGAATGGCGACGGCAGCAACCTCCCCAAGCAGACCTCTGGCAATGCGGCGAAAAGGGCACAGGCAGGAAAATAACAATCCAAACAGGTAGGAGCATCCCGTGCAGTGGGAACTTCCTGGCGAATTTATGGCCCGGTTCAGTGATGTCGCAGATCCTCTCGCAGAACCGCACTGCCTTCTGGGGGATGGAGTTCCAGGCAGTGTGCGGTCCGTGATTGGGAGCGCTGGAAAATGGCGACGGCAGCAACCTCCCCAAGCAGACCTCGGGCAATGCGGCGTAAAGGGCACATACAGGAAAATAGCAATCCAAACAGGTAGGAGCGTCATTGACTTTCTTTTTGGTGACGCTTATGAATATATATATGTTACGTATGTTTTTAATGGTTAGTCTTTTCTCAGTGTGTATGAAGGTATTCGCCTAGTCGCAACGATTTTAAGAGTGGCCCTGTCATCTACTCTGATACAAGCATGTGAATCTATGAAAGATTCAATACTGGAGAAAAAACAAGTTACTTACCTGTACACTGTGGTTCTCCAGTAATTATATCTTTCATAGAGTCACATATGGCCGTCCCTCCTCCCAGTCTAGGTTTGCCACTTCTTACCTCATGCTACTCTTAACCTTAGCACACTTGTGCGTGAAATCTGAGGTCAAATGGCTCTGCTGAGGTGTTGAGGACTCGGGCTTGTCTCTGATTGGTCAAAGATTGGACCTACATAATGATGTTGACAAATGTCAAAGATTTTACTTTCCCTTTGGTGGTTTATAATGTACTCTTATAGTACTACTTTTCTAAATTCTGCGAGACTCCCACCATGACGACAGGGAAGATACAAGCATGTGAATCTATGAAATGTATAAATACTGGGGAACCATAGTGTACATGTAATTAACTTGTTTTTTCAGATGCACTACAGAGGAGCTGCTGGGGAGAGAGCAGGTCTCTGACCAGGAAGTCAGAGGTCTTGCACGTACTCCCTCGCAGCGGCCGCCATTAAAGAGGGAAGGGGGAGGGAAGCACAGCCGGTAGGCGGGAGCGGGAAACATGCTGGGGGGTGCGGGGCCGGCAGCAGAGTGAGGGAACATGTAGAAAAACACACAACAATAAAAACTAAGACCAACTAAGGATTACAGAGGAAAATGAATTCTACAGTTGCACCCAAGACAACCTTGCATTCATAAATATAGCTGAATGTTCCAAACCATTAGGTCACTCACAACGCAGCAATTCCTGCAGTCTGCATGGACATTGTAACACTTAAGTCCGTTTAATCTATAAATTATTAGCTGCACCTGTTTCATCCATTCCAGCATACTTCACACTCCTGAATAAGGGTTCAGATTTCATAATTAAAAATGAAACGTTGCAGATCGTGCCAATTCTATTTACTAATAGTATCAAAATTTTATGTGGTAAACTTGTATATGTTCTATGCCCCAAAAAAGATGTGAATGACACGCGCCTTGATAAGGTGAACTAACTTGTGATATTTATGCAGAAAGAGGTCCCTTCAATCTCTGCAGCCTTACAAACTGCCACTGCTGCATCAGATTAAAAAAACCCTACAAGGGGGGCTTGGGGGAGGGAGCCGACCGACGGGAGGTCTCCTCCCCCGGGCGGTTTGGGAGGGCTGCGAGGGGTTCTTTCCAGAAGTTGCCAGAATGTTCTAGTTTTGGGCTGGTCTAGTAGGACCAGCCAGCCCAAGTATAAATTCCAGCTTTCCCGCCTACCCGCCACCATTTTAGGTTTGGTGACCTGGTGGCTAGGAGGGCTTTTAGCTTTTTTGTGAGAGAGTGTCTTGTGTGTCTGTGAGACTCTTTTTCAATCTTTGGTGCTTGTGATTATTACTTGGAGCTTAGATAATGGAAGATGCACGAGTCATTGAGGCGATGCGCATGTTGGCTGATGCCGGCCGTTTGGATTTGCTCGCAGGAGGTGGGCAGGCTAGGCCCCAACGCCAGGCTTCGGCCGGTGTGGTGGCCGCGGTGATGGCATGTTCGTCGCCGAAAAAGAGACGCCCGAGTCAGGTAAGCGAGAGGGGCCGTTCCCGGTCTAGGAAGCCGGCCCCTCAAAGGATGGTTCGGGGGGAGCCCGGTACTTCGGAGGCTCCGGAAACTCAAGGGGCTTTGAGTACAAGGGGGGGTGAGTCTTCCCTAGCTCCGGCTCCTCAGTTGGGAGTTGTTTCTGGGGCGGAGGGATTTCCGGTCATGGTGGGTCGGGGGCAGGTGTCAGGGAAGAGGGGCAGGGGTGGTCGGGGAGGAAGCAAGAAACGCTCTGCTTCGGACCCGCTAGTCGAGCGGCGGGGGCAGTCTGCGGACGGGGCCCCTGTGCGTGGTGGACGGAGGGGATCGGTTCAATTTGTGTTGCAAGATACGGAGCGGGAACAGGTTGATCATGGTGCCCATGACGCCATGTTGGTCGTTGACGAATCTCAGTTTGTACCTGAGGCTGCTCAACGGATGTTGTTAACCCCTTCAAGACAACTTTCTTACGATGTTGTATCCGGGGAGGGCTGTGATGTTAATGTGGACAGGCCTCGGGCTGGTTTGTCTTCTGGTTTCCTTCCGATGGGTGGTCAGGAGGTTGTTGGTCGGGAGGCTGAGGCGGGTGTGGGTGATGTTGGGGGTAATGTAGGGAGCCCGTTACTGTTTTCGACGCCGGGCTCATCGGCGGGTGCAGTTGTATCTGTGGGAGGTGGCTCTAGAGGCGAGGGCGAATGGGCCCAGATGGGGGAAGGAGGTTCTTTTTGTGGCGCGAATACGGCTTTTGAAGATCCGCGCTCGGGGAGTTTTGGTGGTGGTGTTTCTCTGGGCCATGATGATGGTGGATCTTTTCACACTGGTTTGCAGGTTCGTCAGCCAGCTTTTGGTTTGGGTTCTGCGGCATTTGGCGCTTCAGTTATGGGTTCGGGAAGGTTCCATGCTCCCGGGGCATTGAGTGCAGGGGGTGTAAGCTTCCAGGGCACGTTGTTGGGTCCGGATAAGGGCTTCGGCCAGGTGAGCGGCGGGCCAGCGCAAGGGCCCAGGAGTACAGCTCCTCGCTTTTCTGGGACTTCAGGGGGTCCTTATTTTATGTGTGGTTCCCCTGGGTGGGAACATTTTGGTGCAGCGGGGCTCGCGCAGCGTAGTTTCCAGAAGAAGGTTTCCGGCCAGGAGTCATTCTCAAGGGCCTTTAGGCAATCTTCTTCTACGGCGTTGGCACCTGATAATTTGGATCACAGTGGAGACGAGGAGGTTGTAGGTGGATCTCCGGTGCGGGAGGTACCTTTACGGTCGGATGTACGTGGTCGTTCTTTGGAACAGGGTCGGAGAATGGATGTTGGTTCTCAGTGGAGGGGGAATGTGTCTGGTTGGATTGTGGATAGTAAGAATCCTAGCACACCAGTCCAAACTTTTTCTTTGCAGGAAGAGGTTAGGCGCGGAGTTCCAGACTTGGCAGGGTGCGGTCCAGTCCCATTTCGCCAAGGGGAAGTGAGGAGAGTGCCTAGCAGAGGCCCTCTCTGTTCCACCGAGGGATCCCGCCGCGGCCAGCACACGAGGGTCTGGCGTGACCCCGCTGGCCCCAACGAGTAGCAGGTATAGGTGGCAGGCCTTGCCGGCGGCTATGGAGCAACAGAGTCAACGCGAAGGGAGGTACAGGCGCGTACAGTCTGCTCCCCCTCATGGAGTTTCAAAATCTTTTAAATGCACAGTTGTTGATACCGGGTTGGGTAAGACCCGTGGTGATTTGATGCATACCAGTGTCAATTCAGTGGTGTTGGACTACGACGAAGAGAGTCCTGAAGAAGGTGAATTGCGGGATCCTGAGGGGGGGGGTGCCCTCTCATGCTTCTCATAGTGTTTTACAGGCTCCAGTGGTCCAGAGTCAACTGCAAGGGAGAAGAGAGCACGGCCCATCGGGTAGGGCGCCTCGCCGACCGGATGCATTGACCTCGGCGCCACGGGCGGAGCCATCGAGAGTGGTCTCTCTGTTGCCAGGTGAGCAATCAGCCACACAGGCCAAACCTATTATGGTGTCTGTGGGTACAGGTGGTGAAACCGATGTGGTCATTGGTGATGGCCGTCTGGTCAAAGGTCGTTACGTAAAAGACACTGCAGTTGGCACCGATGATGTGATGGATGTAACGGATAAAGTTGAAAGTGGTGTTATGGCTGGTGCTTCCAGCAAAGTTACGAATAAAGTGGAAAGTGGTGTTATGGCTGGTGCTTCCAGCAATGTTAAAGAGCCAGTGGCCAGTAAGGAGTTAAAAATCAAAAAATTGCCATACATGGGGGTTACGAAACCTTTAGGTGCTCATCTGATGCTAAGTACCAAAGACCGTATTTGGAATGGTGAGTATGTGGAACTCCTTAAGCTATTGCACCGGGAAGTCCGGTCTAAGGAAGGGTCTAAGGAGGAGGAGTTTGAGCTGGCTAAACGCCCTAAAGTGCCTTTGAATATTGAGAACTGGACAGCTGCGTTTTTGATTTATGCTAGTGTATATTGCGAAAAGTTCCCTGAGCGCAGCGTGTCCCTTTTTAAATACATGGACGTCATTCGTAAGGCACAGATCACCGGGGGTGGTTTTGCCTGGTCTCAATATGATGAGGAATTTAGGGCCAGGATGGCTTGGGACCCCGAGGCGAAATGGGGGGAGCTCGATTTGGATTTATGGCAAAATACAATGGGGTCAGCATCAGGGGGGAAGACCATTTTTACGGCAAGTGGTTTCCCGTTGGTCTACCGGCCCTTTCAGGGGAAGCCCACCCGGGGAGGGGTGGGGGCCACTACAACCATGCCATCGGGATCTGGGTTCTGTTGGGAATTCAATAGGGGCTCCTGCACCAGAGAGTACTGTAAATTTAAACATGAATGCTCTGGTTGTGGAAGGAAACACCCGTTGTCCAAGTGCTGGGACAACCAGCCATCAGGTAGCCAACAGGGTAAGCAGTCAGGTTCAGGAAATTCCAGTACGTCCTCACAGTTTTCAGGGGGAAGGGGATCCAGAGGTGCTAAGGGTGCTGGGTCCAAGGGCTCGTACACCAGTTAAATATGAAAGGCTGCGCTTTGCTCTACAAGGTTACAATGATGAGTCAGCAAAATTAAAACTGTTGGAGGGTTTTCAGTTTGGTTTCCGGCTAGGTTACCTAGGCTCTCGGGAAAGGAGGTGGTCTGCCAATTTAAAATCGGCTTCTGAACATGCCGCAGTGGTACAAGACAAACTTAATAAAGAGGTACATGAAGGAAGGATGGCTGGCCCGTTCCATGATTGGCCGATCCTGAATTTGATTGTTTCACCGGTTGGGGTGGTCCCGAAGAAAGAGCCGGGACAGTTTAGACTTATTCAGCACTTGTCGTGGCCTGAGGGGTCGTCTGTTAATGATTTCATTGACCCAGAGGCGGTGTCGGTCTCTTACTCTTCGGTTGACGTGGCCATGTCACTTGTTGTGACCGCGGGCGCAGCCGCTGAGATGGCCAAGTGTGACATCAAGTCTGCTTTCAGGCTGTTGCCTGTACACCCTGACGATTGGTGCCTTTTGGGTATACAATTCGCAGGTAAATGGTACGTGGACAAGGCTCTGCCGATGGGCTGCTCCATATCATGTGCTTTGTTTGAGTGTTTTAGTACTTTTCTGCAATGGTATTTTTCCCATCAGTCCAGTCACTCCCTGGTGACACACTACCTTGATGATTTTTTCTTTGTCGGATCCCCGGGCTCCGCGGAGTGCCAGAAGGCTCTGGACACATTCCATGGGCTCATGGAGGATCTGGGAGTTCCTTTGGCCCCTGAAAAGACAATGGGCCCGGCTACGGTCCTCTCCTTTTTGGGTATTGAAATTGATTCTGTACTTATGTCTGCTCGCCTGCCCGAGGACAAAAGGATCAACATGGTGGACCTGCTGGAGTTAATGTTGGCAAAAAAGAAAGTGCTGGTGAAAGAGATCCAAGTGCTTTTGGGCCATTTGAATTTTGCTTGCAGAGTGGTGAGAGCGGGCAGGACTTTTTGTAGAAGACTGGGCAGGGCTTTAGCAGGTCATCACTTGCCCCACCATCGTGTTCGGCTGTCTGCCGGTGTTAAGGAGGATTTGAGAATGTGGAAGTTTTTCCTGAACTCCTTCAATGGTGTCCCCTTGGTTAGAGATGTTGACTTTCAGTGGGACGTGCAAATGTTTTCGGATGCTGCCGGCAGTGATGGTTTTGGGCTCTTTTGGAATGGCAAATGGTGTGCAGAACGTTGGCCGGATGAATGGTTGAATGGTGGTCGCAGCATCACTTTTTTGGAATTGTTCCCTTTATTGGTCGCTTTGACCCTGTGGGGGGAGGAATTGGCACACAAGAAAGTGCTGTTTCGTGTGGATAACATGGCTGTTGTAGAGATAGTGAACCGACAGTCTGCCAGAGACGAACAGGTGTTAAAACTTATGAGAGTTTTCGTTCTGGGTTGTTTGAAACACGACATTAATTTTCGTGCCTTACACATTCCTGGCGTGGACAATGACATTGCGGATGCTCTGTCTCGTTCACAGTGGGGGAGATTCAGTGGACTGGCGAGGGACGCAGACAGATCCCCGGCTCCGATGCCGATTCATCTGAGGCACGTCGGCGAGGTCGGGTCGTACAATTGGTGGTAGGTTCTTTGTCTGTGTCTACGCGTTCGGCATATTCCTTAGCCTGGAGGGAATTCCTGGAATCTGGTGCTGTCAGAAGGGAGGATCTGTCGCGTCGGTCGGACGATGTGGTCAATTTTATACTGGACCTCATGGATAAGGGCCTAACCAAAGTAACCATTGCTGGGAAACTAGCGGGGATTGCTTTCATGGGGAAGTTGTTGTGGGGTTATCCCCCGTCAGCGGGGGAAATCGGCAGGAGAATGCTTGAGGGCTGGGCCAGGGAGCAAGGTCATGTTGTTAGATCCAGGGCTCCCCTATCTTGGCAAGTGCTTGCCAGACTAATCACAGTCCTGCCTTTGGTATGTTCGGACGATTGAGGCATGTGTGTTCTCAATGCTCATGGCGTTCATGTTTTTTGGAGCTTTTAGGGTCTCGGAATTGTTGGGATCGAAATATAAGTGTGGATTGTATTGGAAGGATGTGTTTTGTTATGATGAGGGAGTGCATGTCTGGTTGGCCAGCTCTAAAACGGATCAGTCGGGTAAGGGAAAGGGTGTGTGGTTACAGGCGCGTGCTCCAAAGCTCACTTGCCCTTTACTGCTGGCGCGGCGCTGGCGTTCATTATGCGGGGGTGGTGATGAGGTTCTTGTTTTCCAACATATTAATGGCACCCCTGTCACAACTTATCAGTTACGAATGGTTCTACGCAAAGCTCTGCAGCACATTGGTCTCGATAGCAATCTATATGGGAC
This sequence comes from Lissotriton vulgaris, assembly GCF_964263255.1. Taxonomy (NCBI): domain Eukaryota; kingdom Metazoa; phylum Chordata; class Amphibia; order Caudata; family Salamandridae; genus Lissotriton; species Lissotriton vulgaris. The sequence goes on along the minus strand of NC_141691.1, from coordinate 1,079,082,243 downwards.
TCACTCTTTCCGAATAGGTGCCGCCACTGAGGCCTTCAACAGAGGTTGGACTGAGAGGGATATTATGCGATTGGGGCGTTGGTCTTCCTATTGTTTCCAGCGTTATGTGAGGAGCTCGGCAGAGGAGGCGCATGCGTCGTCCTCCTAGACATGATCTCTAATTGTCTTTTCTTTTTCAGGATCCGTTGCTGGACCTCGCTCCTCAGTGGTAACGGTCTGGATAGTGGGGCATTCCTTCGTGAAGTGGGCCAGAGTCCAGGCAGCACGAAGTTACTTTGGAGAACTACTTGGTTTTAATGATCGAATGTTTAACGTTATTTGGAAGGGTAAAGGTGGGATGCTCTGGAGAGAGTTAATCCCTTGTTTGAACAACAACATGGTGGGCGGTTTATGCCCGGATATTTTAGTGATTCATTTGGGGGAAAATGATCTCTGTGCTACGAAAGGTGTGGTTTTACTGCGAGCTATGAAACGAGATTTAGGCCTCATCAAGGATCTTTGGTCTGGGTGTCATGTTTTTTGGACGGAGTTGATACCGCGCAGGACATGGAGAGGGGCTGTGAACCCCAGGGCTGTTGATCGGGCCAGGAAGAAAGTGAATTCAGAGGTGTCTCGTTGCTGTAGGAGCCTTGGTTTCAGCAGGATCTCACACAGGGACATTAAGTTTGAGTCAGTTGAGTTTTTTAGGGATGATGGGGTTCATTTGTCTCGGGTGGGCATGGATCTTTATTTGTTGGAGCTTCGTGAGGTGTTAGCACGGGCATTGGCTATGCAACGTTGATTTTCCCATTACCTTCTTCTTCGCGTGTTGGGGGGCAGAAAGGGAGGCGTGGATTGTCTCCCCCGCCTACCTTTCTGGGTGGCGGTGTTTTGTGTATCAGTACGGTTTTAGGCAGATTCTTGGATGAGTATTCGATAGAGTATTTCTTTGACTGGTGCCGGGGTATGTTGGTCAGGGTTTGACCGTTCAGTTTTGTGAGGGGGGTATCTGCAGGAGTGCAGGGTCAGGCAGGGTCTATGATTACGGAGGGCATGACCGTTGTTATTTCATTTGTGGTTTGACGAATAAAGTTTTAATGATGACGTATGTTTTATCAATGACGTAATGTTTTATTGATGACGTAATGTTTTATTGATGACGTAATGTTATAATGTTGTTATAATGTTTATGATGTATCGTTGGGAGGGCCCAAACATTTTAGGGGTGGGGGTTGGGGGCCTGAATTTGTAGTTATTTATTTATTTAGTGAGGTTTAGTTTTGTAAGGCGTTGCCAAGGTTTGTATTTGTAATGTGCACCTGTTTCCTAATAAAGCGGCCTTTTACACACACAAACAATTTTTGGTCTACTTTTCTCTCACCCCTCGCCCTCCCTCCCAAGGGGGGCTTGGGGGAGGGAGCCGACCGACGGGAGGTCTCCTCCCCCGGGCGGTTTGGGAGGGCTGCGAGGGGTTCTTTCCAGAAGTTGCCAGAATGTTCTAGTTTTGGGCTGGTCTAGTAGGACCAGCCAGCCCAAGTATAAATTCCAGCTTTCCCGCCTACCCGCCACCATTTTAGGTTTGGTGACCAGGTGGCTAGGAGGGCTTTTAGCTTTTTTGTCCCACCCTCCCTCCCCATTTTATAGCTTTTCTCCCCCTCGCTCCCTCGTTTTTTGCCCCATCCTGGGGTTTTTTGTCCCAATTTTTCTTTCAAAAGGCTGTTTCATGGGCTACCGGTGTGCAGGGGTTTTTTCTTGTAATTGTATTTGTCGCTAGGAACAGGTGCTGTGCGGTGTTTTGTGTATCAGTACGGTTTTAGGCAGATTCTTGGATGAGTATTCGATAGAGTATTTCTTTGACTGGTGCCGGGGTATGTTGGTCAGGGTTTGACCGTTCAGTTTTGTGAGGGGGGTATCTGCAGGAGTGCAGGGTCAGGCAGGGTCTATGATTACGGAGGGCATGACCGTTGTTATTTCATTTGTGGTTTGACGAATAAAGTTTTAATGATGACGTATGTTTTATCAATGACGTAATGTTTTATTGATGACGTAATGTTTTATTGATGACGTAATGTTATAATGTTGTTATAATGTTTATGATGTATCGTTGGGAGGGCCCAAACATTTTAGGGGTGGGGGTTGGGGGCCTGAATTTGTAGTTATTTATTTATTTAGTGAGGTTTAGTTTTGTAAGGCGTTGCCAAGGTTTGTATTTGTAATGTGCACCTGTTTCCTAATAAAGCGGCCTTTTACACACACAAACAATTTTTGGTCTACTTTTCTCTCACCCCTCGCCCTCCCTCCCAAGGGGGGCTTGGGGGAGGGAGCCGACCGACGGGAGGTCTCCTCCCCCGGGCGGTTTGGGAGGGCTGCGAGGGGTTCTTTCCAGAAGTTGCCAGAATGTTCTAGTTTTGGGCTGGTCTAGTAGGACCAGCCAGCCCAAGTATAAATTCCAGCTTTCCCGCCTACCCGCCACCATTTTAGGTTTGGTGACCAGGTGGCTAGGAGGGCTTTTAGCTTTTTTGTCCCACCCTCCCTCCCCATTTTATAGCTTTTCTCCCCCTCGCTCCCTCGTTTTTTGCCCCATCCTGGGGTTTTTTGTCCCAATTTTTCTTTCAAAAGGCTGTTTCATGGGCTACCGGTGTGCAGGGGTTTTTTCTTGTAATTGTATTTGTCGCTAGGAACAGGTGCTGTGCGGTGTTTTGTGTATCAGTACGGTTTTAGGCAGATTCTTGGATGAGTATTCGATAGAGTATTTCTTTGACTGGTGCCGGGGTATGTTGGTCAGGGTTTGACCGTTCAGTTTTGTGAGGGGGGTATCTGCAGGAGTGCAGGGTCAGGCAGGGTCTATGATTACGGAGGGCATGACCGTTGTTATTTCATTTGTGGTTTGACGAATAAAGTTTTAATGATGACGTATGTTTTATCAATGACGTAATGTTTTATTGATGACGTAATGTTTTATTGATGACGTAATGTTATAATGTTGTTATAATGTTTATGATGTATCGTTGGGAGGGCCCAAACATTTTAGGGGTGGGGGTTGGGGGCCTGAATTTGTAGTTATTTATTTATTTAGTGAGGTTTAGTTTTGTAAGGCGTTGCCAAGGTTTGTATTTGTAATGTGCACCTGTTTCCTAATAAAGCGGCCTTTTACACACACAAACAATTTTTGGTCTACTTTTCTCTCACCCCTCGCCCTCCCTCCCAAACTCAGCATCCTGCTCATCTTGCAGATTTTGTGCACACCATATTCAATTAACCCAAAACATCTTGCACAGCACACTTCTTAAAAAAACATTGGATCTGGGCTGTTGATTGGTTTGAAGACAATTTTTGGACTAACTCCCTCATGATTTCAATCACTGTTCCCCATCCAGTTTGGCCTATTTCCAACAAACCTACTGTTTATCAGTTGTAGTATTTTAATCGTCCTTCTGATAAAGAAATAAAACCAGTCAAACCTACAACTATGAATTTTGAGTGTCCTAACGAAAAGCAGTGCTGAAAAATCTTGGTATTCTATCTTGAATATGAACCGCTGACTGTCTTAGCGACCAATGGACTTAATCTTTCCTCTAAATGGATGTTCCATAAGTTAGACCAGTGCTTTGGTACATAAATAGTTGGCAATAAACCATTCTAGAAATTTCATTGGAGCTGCCAAAATGGCACCAATCAACATAAAACAACGGTTTCGGTCACTAAAGTTCCACCAAACCTACTGTACAGCACTACAGTTGCCAGCTGTGAAGTGTGCTCAACATGGCGGCTAGGGCGGTCGACCTCGAATCTGGGGAACTGGGTTTGAGTTTTGGCAAGGACGCTGAACATCCTGTGATTCTGGGCAAATCACGTAATCTCCCTGTGCCTAACAAAAACGAATGTGTCCTCATGTAATGCAACTGATGATATGTAAAGCACTCTGATACCCGATTCTGGTCAAGTTTGCACTATATAAAACTCTGTATAATAATGATAGACGACACATTTTTCCAACATTCTTCAATGCTTTAACTATCAGTTTTAACAACAAGCATTTACAATGCAATAGGTCTCGCAGCATTAAAGTTTGAGTTACTGGCATTGTAAATGACAATGCTTTGCATTAATTTTTTATTTTTTTTTAATTTGCAATTGGTATATGAACATTGTTTGTGAATGGTTAGCTGTTGCTTACCCATTTTATCAGCAAAAATCAGCATGTTGCCTCTGAGAGCGGCCCAACTCCTTGGAAGGGAGGGGTGTCAAGCAGAAGCAGATTTGTTACTGTGTCTGCATCGCTCTGTACATTTACCGAATTAAGGCTGCCTAAAGAAGCCATATGGTCGAATTTAGAAGGAAAGTACAATTTTTTTCTCCACGTTAGTAGTCCAAATGCAAAATCCATCATATCGTAGGTTGTAAATGCATTCAGTCAGTACACAGTCCGCAGGTGTGCTCAATCCTCAGAGGAAGAGAAAAGTTTAGATTAAACCAATGCTAGATCGTGTGACAACAATAGGGTCTGACGTCAGGACAGGTGCCATTAGGTGCTAAATTGAAAGAGAACGACAGGGGGAGAGGCGGGAAACGGCAAGAGGCGCTTACACAGAATCTTAATGCGCTGCTTCAACGTCAGGTCTGACACAGCTTATGTAGATATTTATAACATGCAGACTAGGTTTTATACAATACTTTGCAGTCCCTGAGGCCCTGCTGAGATGCTCCTTGCTAATTTAATTTGTATCGTAATTGGGACTTGAGATTTTGTAATTTTATTTGAGGCACTGCATGGAGGGTGAAACTCTTGCATGCTCGGACACCACCAGACCCTAAAGAAAAGACACCCACCAATCTCAGACTGGTACAATGGAGAATGAAACGATTCTACATTTTCTACTTCAGTAGTGGGTTCTTTTCTGTAAAGTAGATACTGTGGGTTAAAAGGGTTTGTGTATGAGGAAAAGCACCCCCATCAAAAGTTCTGTGTATTTGGACACACCTCAGGAATCCAGATGGTAGCCGTGTCCGTTAATTAAAACGCAAAGGACTGGATCGATTCAGATTATATGCTAAGCATAAATAGTGTTTCATGTCAGTTTTCGGTTTAATACATAGAGCGGAATACACAAGGACGCCAAGGCCGTACAAAGATGTAGGCACTGGGGGGAGCTCCTACCGGATACAAGGGATACGAACCCCACCGTTTGCATACAGCACCTGCGGGTGTCGAGCTTTCTGGGATTTCAGCTTCGGGATAGGATTATCTGTTCCATGTTTTAGGAAATATGCGCGTTGGCAGACTCAAATTTGCCTGGATTTTCTACCTGTATAACGAACAAACAGCATGAGTGAAAACATGGAGAAGGGTCATGGCAGCAAAACATGATGTTGATCAAATACAAATCATGTACGCCCTTGTAATTGCAGGCTCACTGTTCGTTCAGGAGTGGGAGGAATGGGACGAGGGTATGACGAGAGGGTGCGTTTCATTCTTCCTTTTATATGTTACTGTGTAAAAGCTACTGTTTTATTCTGTACAACTCTGAATAATTTCTGTCATAATAGATACGTTTGCGAAAGCAATCCTTATTAAAATCAATAAAGAAATATTAAAGAAAAACTGCCAGGTAGCTGCCTTCCTTCTTTCTATAAGGTGTATGTATTTTGATGATACTAAATATCTATGGGTTATTTACTAAGCAGTGTGTGTTTGCTGTGCAGTTGTAAACTGTGTGAGGCTTGCTTGAGGAGTTACTCGGGGCCTAGTGATGGTGCAAGTTATCACCCGGTGGCACCAGCGGGCACCCACAGAGCAGCAGTGGCAAAAGTCACCTTCAAAACAGACGCCTGGACCTAAAAGCCTCTCGGAAATAACTGACCACGCGAATTTGATTTGTGGCGCAGCATTTAAAAATAGCATTCCTATACAAACGTCCCTTCACTCCCTCTCTTCAGAGTAATCATGGGCGGGTTTAGGCGCCACTCCTTCCGACGGCAAGGTATACTTAATAATCTAACATGCGTTTCAGTGTCACATAACTAGATTTGAACGATAGCTACATATTAAAACATGGCTGCCGCATTGAACCCCCGTGGCAGATGTTAAGTCTTAGTTCACCATTAAATACAATAGTATGTTGTGGTAAATGTATTGTGTGTTTCTTCCGATTGATGATAGACGGGAAGAGGCCGGCTGCGACAGAACTCTCCCATCACACGGGCCACAGCTGAAACTGCTTGTCACACATAGAGCGCCCCCTGCACAGGAAAAAAAAACTCCCGGGTTACAAGACACATATGTTTCATTATGTCTGCTGATACCAGCATCCCTCCTCTCCCCTCCCCCGCAGACTGGATCACCTCATACATATGCATGTCCATACAGGTGCTGACAAGAAAGCCGATCCAGGTAGATGCAGGCGGAGCTCCTGACTTATCAAATATATAACAAGTACAAGTTATCTCCTCCTAGTACACGCGGTACGTCCTATTGAGCCTGTACTCAGAGCAGGTAGAGCAGTCAGCAAACATTACCATCGCAGCTAAGGAGTAAACACGGCAATTATGCCGCTGCCGCTACCTTTGTCGGTACGTTTGCAACCTATGTATTGTGACCCCCGTCCTGTGGTTTGCTGGCACCCTACATCCTGTACAACTGTCACCATCACAAGTGATCATGAGGTCTGGCCGAGAAAGAAAGACTTAATTTACCCCAAAGCCAAAAGCAACAACGAGAGGTAACGGTGGCGCCTCCTCCTGTCGACTTTCTTCCACCAGCTCCGGAGGCGCGGCGAGGCCGGACCGGAGGCAGAGAGCGCAGAGCATCAAGAGGGGCAACCGGGACCCAGGCATGCTGACAGCGAACACGGGCGCTCCCATCACAATGCAGAACGAGCGACGGGGCGGCGGCGGCTGGGGGGGTGGTGTGGTGTGTGTCTGTATGTGTGCGCTCGTGTGTGTGCGTGCGTGTAGGTGCGCTCGTGTGTGTGTCTCTTTGTGTGTGTCTGTGTGCGCGTGCGTGTGAGAAAGCAGGGGGAGGCGGTCTTAGTGGCGCAAGCAACTGGAGGCTTCCAACTAGCGAAAGTGAAAATGGGAGATGGGCACAGAAAGCACGTGTTCGAGCGCGCGACCAAATTCTGCTGCACGTGCCCATCTCTTGTCTCCACTTTCGCTCGTTGGAAGCTGAGCCGACGACTATAGTTCTCGGCGAGAACGCGCTTCGCCCGCTTCTAGCCGAGACCTAAAAAAAATCACTGCACAAAAGATGTCATCATCCTTGGATTCACAAGACCTACTTGATGTGTTCCAGTGGGTGTGTTACCGTTAAAACGCATCTTTTACAACGCGTTCCGTTACAACGCGATTTTTACATCGTAAATACCATTACAATGCATGCCATTACAACGCATGGCATTACATAGCAGATGGTATTACAACGCATACCATTACATCGTAAGTATTGGTAAGTATTTTATTTTTTATTTTATTTTATTTAATTTGTTATTATTGATTTAATTATTATTAATTATAAAAAAATATTTATTTCGTTTTTAAATATTATAAATTAAATATATTAATTTAAGTATTTTTTAAAATAAGTATGAGTATAGGAGTATATGTTTTGGGGTACTGATGTATATGTTTTGGGGTGTTTGGGTATTTTTAGGTTTTAGGGCAGTGTTTGGGTTTTGGGGTACAGGGGTGTTTCTAGGTTTTAGGGCAGGGTTTGGGCTTTGGGGTACAGGGGTGTTTTTAGGTTTTAGGGTAGGGTTTGGGTTTTGGGGTACAGGGGTGTTTTTAGGTTTTAGGGTAGGGTTTGGGTTTTGGGGTACAGGGGTGTTTTTAGGTTTTAGGGTAGGGTTTGGGTTTTGGGGTACAGGGGTGTTTTTAGGTTTTAGGGTAGGGTTTGGGTTTTGGGGTACAGGGGTGTTTTTAGGTTTTAGGGTAGGGTTTGGGTTTTGGGGTACAGGGGTGTTTTTAGGTTTTAGGGTAGGGTTTGGGTTTTGGGGTACAGGGGTGTTTTTAGGTTTTAGGGCAGGGTTTGGGTTTTGGGGTACAGGGGTGTTTTTAGGTTTTAGGGCAGGGTTTGGGTTTTGGGGTACAGGGGTGTTTTTAGGTTTTAGGGCAGTGTTTGGGTTTTGGGGTACAGGGGTGTTTTTAGGTTTTAGGGTAGGGTTTGGGTTTTGGGGTACAGGGGTGTTTTTAGGTTTTAGGGTAGGGTTTGGGTTTTGGGGTACAGGGGTGTTTTTAGGTTTTAGGGTAGGGTTTGGGTTTTGGGGTACAGGGGTGTTTTTAGGTTTTAGGGTAGGGTTTGGGTTTTGGGGTACAGGGGTGTTTTTAGGTTTTAGGGTAGGGTTTGGGTTTTGGGGTACTGGGGTATTACGACTTTATATAAATTAAATTAATTAAATTAATTTTATTTAATTTAATTAAATTAATAACAATATTTACAATTATTAATTTAATTGTATTAATAAACGATTACAATTAAATTATATTATTTAAAAATGTTTAATTAATTAAATTCTTTTAATTTTATTAAATATAATTATATTATGTATTATTTATAACTTAATTAAATTATAATTATATTTATTGTAATTAATTGCATTATATTATTTTCTATTTATAAATGTTTTATATATCATTTATTATATTATTTTAAATATATTAAATTAATATATTATTAATTTAATTGTATTAATAAACGATTATAATTAAATTATATTATTTAAAAATGTTTAATTAATTAAATACTTTTAATTTTATTAATTATAATTATATTATGTATTATTTATAACTTAATTAAATTATAATTATATTTATTGTAATTAATTACATTATATTATTTTCTATTTATAAATTTTTTATATATCATTAATTATATTATTTTAAATTACTATAATTAAATTAATTACTGTTTTAAAAATGTTATATTATTTTTATTATTTTAAATTAATTTAATTAACTTTATTACATTTTTTTAAAAAAAGATATACTTACCAATACTTACGATGTAATGGTATGCGTTGTAATACCATCTGCAATGTAATGCCATGCGTTGTAATGGCATGCATTGTAATGGTATTTGCGATGTAAAAATCGCGTTGTAACGGAACGCGTTGTAAAACATCGCGTTGTACTGACACCAATCCGTTCCAGTGCATATGCCTATGTCCTTTACAGGTAGTTACTAAACTGAAGGTGATAGGTCGCCTTAACAAAATTCCTATGCTGTTTGAAGTGCAGCACCTTCTATGGCATGGAATCCCGGATAATATGGAGACTACATGACCCCATCACCAACTGGAAAGAAATTAACTGAGTTAAAATTATTCTTTCAGTGTAAAAATGCGAACGACAGTTCCTGCTTTTCTAAAAGGAAATGACGAACAGTGTGCCAAAGGACAGTTTGTACCTTTTCATATTTATCTTCTTTAGCACGCAGCTGCATTAGTTGTAAACAAGATGCTTTGGATTTTTAATTTATCAACATGCATATATTAATGTGTTTTAGTCTTTTGCAATATTTTTCTCAATATTTTATAAATTAGTTCATATATAAATGCTACGAGTATATTGTGATTTTATGGTATTATAAAGTTAAAATGCAGTTATCTCAATTAACAATCCTGGGATGTCAATTCTCCTATCCTCTTTACATGCCTGCTAACAGATTTTTTTTATCTCTTTTAGTAGAAAGTGTAATGTTTTAGACACATCAGCCTAGATAGGAGGCAGACATGATACTACAATGTCTGCACATTTTGTTGTGTAAGTCTCGCCTAGCGGTGTGAATCGTCTTGTAATCGATAAGATTTCTGAAGTTGAGTTGAAGCCCCGTCCAACATTTTGATGGGCTGGTGTCATCATTTATGCTAAACGCTGGCTTGTGATTGAAAATGAGGCTTCTTTGTTATCGCCCTGTCTCCTTTTCGGATGGCCCATCCGGACTCGATCGTTTACTTGCGGCGCTACACTGTCTCCTACAATAGTCTGTGAGCACTTTATTTTTTATTCGGCCACAAAGTGCAATGATATTTCCTACTTCCCTAAAGCAGATGTTATTTTGCACCCCCTTCCCCTCGCCCGCACTACGATGTCTGTGGATTTTCACACTCCCGCACTCAGTTTTAAGTGCATTATCGCACCCCCCTCCCATCGGGCCGGATGTGCGGGGGCTGGCGCCATCCCGGTGATGGTGAGTACTGGTCTGACGTGAGCTCTGTCCCATCGCTATTCACTTTTGTAACACTATTTTTAATAGCCTGTTCGGAATACTGTTTCTGATATATTGACAAATGGTTCCTCTTAATTTCTGTGGTTGAAATGTTTAACGATTTAGTTGAATTTCTTATTTTGTTCTTTATGTTACAATGTATTTATGCAAAAATTGTTCACATTTTAAATAAACAGCTCTGAAAGATCCAGTGTAAATTCTCGTGTCTGCATATTACCTAGAATCCTTGGTTGTTGGGGTGCCTCCGCTGATATGCCTCGAACCCCTGAAAGAGGTCCATCCTTCACTGGTGATATATCCTGAACTGTGAGGGTGGGGGTGCAGGGTGAGTCAGTTGCATAGCGGAACGTTTGTTTCGTTTTTACGATGTCTGCGGAGGTTTTCCAAATGCTATCATGGCTTGGGGAGGATGACGATCTAAGTGGGCTGTGACAGGGTCCGTCGTGTGACCCTCAGGTCATACAGAACGTCTCAGCAGCGAGCGTTAAACTCACTGAGCTGTCCGAACGTTCTCTTGAGAGTATTAGCACGTGACTGGGCCTGCCTCAGCTCTACGAGCTCTTCGGGATATGTCGTGATATATGTGTCCACCACCCGTCCTAGCTTTTTGCTGCCACACGTTGTGCTTGTAAAGTCAACGCCACCAACTGGGTGGTGACATCCTGTGCAGTGGCTGGAGGTTCAAAGTAGCAAGGCGCATGCCTCCCACCCCGGTGCCTTCGGACCCCGCCTTTACTGTGCTGAGCCAGCCCTGCTAATTTGGTGTGTCCGTTACGTGTGTTTTTGGGAAGACTCCTGCCGGGGCGGGGTTGAACGCCAAACGGTGAGCTACTGTACCTGTGAGCAGACATGCCAACCCTCCCGATTCAGGCGTGAGACTACCGATTTCAAGGCTAGTCTCCCGCCTCCCGATTCCTGCAAGAAACAACCCGATTCCTCGGGTTTCAGGTTGGTATTGTGTAAAGTGCCAATTCTTCCAGCAATAGTCAGAGTGGCGCCGCAGGGGTTCTAGAAGGGGTGAAAAACAACAAAGCGTCATTAACGAGGGAATGGTCTTTTAAAGACCTGTGAAGAATTGGGGGGAGGGGGGGGGGGGGGTGGAGGGCAGTGTGTGCAAGGGAAGCTGTTTTAGCCACGGGAGTGGGGGGGGGGGGGGTGGGGTGGGGTGGGGGGGGGGGGGGGGGTAACATGCACTGCCAGCAACCTGCCCGGCCAGTGCACAACTCTTGCATCACACTCTCTCTGCCTGCCATTGCGCTCCTTGGTTCTGAAAGGTATGAGAAAACGTGTATTTGTGTTTCAAATGTCAAATCCTGAAGCAGCACACTTCAAAAGTCCATAGCCATACATGCCAGTAACCCGATTCAAGGCCCCAATCTCCCGATTTTTTTTTTAATCTCCCTCTTTGCTCTTCTGAAATGTTGGCATGTATGCCTGTGAGTGACCATTAACATACGTGCTAACAGCTCATGCAGCCTCGTCCTGCCCTGGGGGCAACATTTTGCTACGAGGAAACGGGTCTGCAACAGCTGTGATCCTTAAGAGACAGCCCTGCTGTCCAAGACATCCGAAGGCAGGGAGTGCTTAATTTGTGCCGGTGCTTTCCGGTGCTAAGCACCGGCACCTTTTTATCAGGGCCTAGGGGGACCAACCGTCCGTAAATTTCACGGACAGTCCGTAATTTTGGCTGTCTGTCCGTTGTCCGTGAAGGATTCTTTAACGGACGCCATTTGTCCGTAATTTTAACCGGGCACAGCTTGCCCCCACCTCCCTTCTTGACTCCAATGCTGTATGAAAGCTCAGACCCCCAGCAGCACTGTAGAGGCGCAGCGGGATGGCAACCCTCACACCTCCAGCCCTTGATGAGCTGTTAAGAGGTGCTCGAAGGTGACAGAGGGAGGGGCTGCAGGTTCAGGAGCAGGGGGCATCCATTCACATGCAAACAGCCCTGAATGCGTCTTGTATCTGCTATTTAGAGGGGGGCTCACACATTCCATTTCTACCCAGGGCCCCAAACATCCTAGACTCGGCCAGATTACACCCCTGATTACACTGAGGCAGCACCTGCTTCTCTTCACCGAGCTTAATTACTGTCACTAATTTGTAAGCAAACATCGGTTCTTCAAACATGCATAATGTAATACAATAAAGAAATGGCACAATCGCACCCACACTGATTAACAATGTATGGAGGACAATCAGGTCAATCAGTTCTCTTAGAGTATCTCCTGTAAGTACTGTATATCACAGTGGGGATGGCATTTTGGTCAGAGAGCCTGTCTTCTCGTTGTCTTGTGCAGGAGGGGGCGAGAAGCCCAAGATGATACTAGAATACTGCATGCCCACCCCTGTGCCCACCCTGGTGGATCACGTTCCCTCTCCTGTGATGACTCCTGCTCCTGTCCCCCATGTTGTGGCTCCAGTCCACCTCCGCCTGTGATGGCTCTTGTCCCCCCCTGTGGTGGATCCTGTCTCCGCCCTGGGTGGCTTCTGTCCCAGTCCTGGAACGGCCCCTGCAGCGAGGGTGAAGTTCTTGATGGGCCTCTTCTCAAAAGGGCGCAGCTCAAAATTAATATGGAAAGGTGGGTGAGTAAGTAAGTGAAGGGATGTGTGAATGGCTGGATAAATTAGTGAAAGGGTGAATGGATGAATGAAAGATTGAATAAATGGATAATGAGAGATGATAGATGGATTGATAAGTGAGGGGAAGGATGGAGAGAAAATGTAAATAGCTGGATGTATGGGTGGAAGGGTAGCTGGATGATTGATGAGGGGAAAGATGGCTGAGGGGAAGGATGATGGATGGAGGGGAAGGATGGATGAGGGGAAGGATAAATGGATGGGATGGATGTATGGGTGAGGGGAATGATGGATGAAAGGAAGGATGGATGAGGGGAAGGATGATGGATGAGGGGAAGGATGATGGATGGAGGGGAAGGATGGATGGATGGATGAGGGGCAGGATAAATGGATGGGATGGATGGATGGGTGAGGGGAAGGATGATGGATGAGGAGAAGGATGGATGGATGGATGGAGGGGAAGGATGGATGGATGAGGGGCAGGATAAATGGATGGGATGGATGGATGGGTGAGGGGAAGGATGGATGAAAGGAAGGATGGATGAGGGGAAGGATGATGGATGGAGGGGAAGGATAGATGGATGAGGGGCAGGAATAATGGATGGGATGGATGGATGGGTGAGGGGAAGGATGATGGAGGGGAAGGATGGATGAGGGGAAGGATAAATGGATGGGATGGATGGATGGGTGAGGGGAAGGATGGATGAAAGGAAGGATGGATGAGGGGAAGGATGATGGATGGAGGGGAAGGATAGATGGATGAGGGGCAGGAATAATGGATGGGATGGATGGATGGGTGAGGGGAAGGATGATGGATGAGGAGAAGGATGGATGGATGGAAGGGGAAGGATGGATGGATGAGGGGCAGGATAAATGGATGGGATGGATGGTTGAGGGGAAGGATGGATGAAAGGAAGGATGGATGAGGGGAAGGATGGATGGATGACGGGAAAGGATGGATGATGAGGGGAAGGATGGATGGATGATGAGGGGAAGGATGGATGGATGATGAGGGGGTGGGTGAAAGGATGGATGGATGGATGATGAGGGAATGGATGGGTGATGAGGGGGCAGGCGAAAGGATGGATGGATGATGAGGGGATGGATGGATGATGAGGGGAAGGATGGATGGATGGATGATGAGGGAAAAGGATGGATGGATGATGAGGGGAAAAGGATGGATGGATGATGAGGGGAAGGATGGATGGATGATGAGGGGAAGGATGGATGGATGGATGATGAGGGAAAAGGATGGATGGATGATGAGGCGAAGGATGGATGGATGATGAGGGAAAAGGATGGATGGATGATGAGGGGAAGGATGGATGGATGATGAGGGGATGGATGGATAGATGGATGATGAGGGGAAGGACAGATGGATGGATGATGGGTGGGTGAAAGGATGGATGGATGATGGGTGGGTGAAAGGATGGATGGATGGAGAGTGGGTGAAAGGATGAATGGATGGATAAGTGGGTGGGTGAAAGGATGGATGGATGATGAGTGGGTGGGTGGGTGAAAGGATGGATGAATGAGTGGGTGGGTGGATGGTGGGTGGGTGAAAGGATGGATCAGTGGATTGGATGGTGGGTGGGTGAAAGGATGGATGAGTGGGTGGGTAGGTGGGTGAGTGAAATGATGGATGGATTGATGGATTGATAAGTGCAAGGGTGAATGAATGGACATATGAGTGAAAGGGTGGGTGTAAGGATGGATGAGAGTGAAAGGGAGGGTAGATGGACAAAAGGATGAATAGATGTGTGAAGGAGTGAAATGATGGATTCGTGATAGGGGCAATGGATGGATTCATGAGTGGATGAGTAGATGGATGGATGGGTGGGTGGATGGATGGATGGAAGGAAGGCTAAGTGAATGGGTTGATGGAGAGAGAAAGGGAGGATGGATGGATGACTAAAAGAGTGGATGGGTGGAAGGATTAGTAAGTGAAAGGATGGCTGGATTGGTGAAAGGGTAAATGAGTGGATGGATGGGATGAAGAGTGGATGGATAAGTGTACAGATGGATAGGGTGAAAGGGTGGATGGATGGATGGATAATGGAGGATGAGTGAAAGGATGGATGAGGGGATGGATGAGTGAAATGATAGATGGAAGGATACATGATGGATAGGTTTGCAAATGGTTGAATATGTTTGGAAATGGCTGGGCTTACTTATATACTATTGCGCGACCTCTGATGTGTCTGTAAAACGTACCTATTGTCCTGAAGTTTTGTCCTGAATTTTGACCTCCTGTCCTGAATTTGTGTCCTGAATTTTGACCCTTTGTCCTGAATTTTTACACTCACCGTCCTGAATTTGCACCAATGCCAGTTGGTCACCCTATCAGGGCCGGGTCTACACCGCCAACTTACATCCATGCAGTCTGCACGTCATGTGTGTCAAAGTAAATTAAACATAATTGGAGGCGTACTGCGTGCAGTCTTGTTCACACACAGTCTGAGCTGAGGCAGTCTCCAGTCCTTCCGCGAAGAAGAAGAGTGTTGACGACATGAAGTGCTGCTGAGAGAGCGCAGCGAGCCCGATAAATAAATCCATATACATTTAAGATTTTCTTTCAGTTGAAGTGCTGCCGGTGGGTGGGCGGGCCCTAATTGGGCTGCCTTTGGTTCTATGGGGGTGGGGGACTACGGCGGGCAGCGTGTGCTGGCGTGCGTAAACTTTATCCTCGTACGGTGGACCACGCCCCGCACACACGCACTGCAGTGGATGAGTGTAGCAGCAGCACAACAGTTGATAGCACGACGTCAAGCAGGTGGGCCCTTTTTATTCAGCTGCGCAGCAGCCTGCAGGCCTCCAATACAGGCAGTGCTGTGTCACCAGTCCAGCAGTAACCGACCGACGATCGCAGTAAGTTAGTTAGTATTAATTAAAAAAAAATAATGCTCATGCTCGCTGCTTTTTCTTGCGCGGGGTGTCTCCATGATGTCAGGTCACCAGAACGAAGTCGGAGGCCTGCAGCCCCAGTCAGGCCCGAGCAATCATGCCACCAGTACTGCAGCATGCCACGCGCTCCAGGCAGGGTGGGGCGCCGTGTGCAATGCTAGGGCCTCCAGGGCAGCGTGTGATGATGTCACGTCACCTAAACAGCCTTAGCCAGGCCTGAGCAATCATGCCACAACTGCTGCATGTCACTGTGACTGGCTCCAGGCAAGGGCGGGGAACCATGTGCAATGCAAGGGCACTGGGCACCGTGTGCAATGCTAGGGCCCCCGGGGCAGCGTGGGATTACTTCTTGCCTTTTCAGCAATGATTTTGACTAGCACAATAACTATGTGCCTGCCGGACTCGAGAAAGCAGGCAGGAATTCCTTTAGTCCAGCAGCAACCGACCGACGACGACCGCAGTAAGTTAGTATTAATAAAAAAATGATACTCATTGTGCTTTTTCTTGCACGTAGTTTCGAGGTGATGTCAGGCCACCTGAACCGTGAGGTCAGTCGTTGATCCAAAATATGCTAATTTAGGACAGTTCTTTGGTAGCGGATGTCTGCAGTCTGCACCTGAACTTTTTGGGAATCATGATAGGACACCTATAGATCTACAAATACAAAAGAATAATGTCCGTGACTGTGGATCTCCCTTGCTCTTACTAACTGACCTGAAGATCCCACTGACTATAACAATTTTCAGGCTTCTCCAAAATTCCCCAGAGGATGGGATTTCTCTTCAGCCTTCCTTGTGTTGTAAACTGTCTGTGGCAAAGGCCGCACCCCATAAGAGTTCCCTAGGATATCCTAGGTATTGGGACAGGAAGCGCCTATAGTTTTCTACTCTGTTTTTTCTCCAGCCTTTATTGCAGTGTAAAATATGGACATATCATTAGTGATTTCAATGCTTAAAGTCCAGAAGGCTGCCATATTGATAAAACAACTGCCCATATGCCATGCTGCTCGGGATTGAACTTGTGTGCCTCGGCTGAAGGTCAAAGAATGTAGACTGTGCAGAATGGGTCTGCCATTCAATGTTCAGAGTACTGTACTTACAATGTTGAATGCATAATAGAACTCCCCTTTAATTCATAGAAAGGTAGGGAAACGTCATCTTCTGTGAATTGCATGTATTAAACAGTGAAAGCTGGCATTTCTCTCTTTAATGCAGATTCTCCTAGTGTTAACGAAGGAAATATCCTAATGTAATTAAAGAACCAAAGTTCAGTATTATGCTGAATGAGTTGCTTGATTACTATATAGCAGCCAGCAATAAGTAAAACTACATTCCCGGCGCATGCATCCAAGTCAAAGGCCTGCCGCCCCAGCCAGGCCCGAGCAATCATGCCACCAGTACTGCATGCCACTGGCTCCAGGCGGAGCGGGGCACCATGTGTATACTAGGGCCACGGGACAGCATTGCATTGCTTCAGCCCTTTTCAGCAATTACTTTGACGAGCACAATAGCTATGTGCCTGCCCGAAGGGAGAAAGCAGGCAGGGCAGGGCCAGTGCTCCAAGTCTGCACAGGAATTCCTTTCGCCCGGTCTGAGACCTGAGTAACCAGTGCGCCGATCGGGTGCACTGTGTAGGCAAAAATCTAAATGTGAATAACACAATAAAAAATGGATGAATTGGGCGGGGGCTCGCTGAAAGCCCGTATAACTATATTACACTGTTAGAAACAGTAAATGAATTGGCAGATGACGAGGTCAAAGTTCTCAAAGGAGAGGCCGAGGCTGAGTTTAGCAAACAGAGGGAGGGAGCACCTTTTCACTAGCTCCCTTTCCAGCGTATTTCCTTTTTTTTAGAAAATGCAAATGCCATCATGCGAAAAGGGGCTTGAGAAGCCTGCCCTCCTGAGAAGATGCAGTGAAATGATTACATTCTTTCCCTGCTCATTTCACTTCTTGAAATACAGAACCAAAACAACTGTTATCTGTAGCACTGTTTGCGTTTGGAGCTATAGGATAGACAGGGTCAGCTGTATCATTTCCATTAGATCCTGTGCAGCTAAAGCAGCAGGTGCCTCTGACCTTCTATGTTCATGGATCTTTGTGGCAGAATGTAAGATTTCAAACTGATTTGTTTTAAACTGCTTTGCACAGGGCAATATGTGTTAACTGTATTTATACTGTTTTTGATTGACTACTTTTAAAGTACACAAAATTCAACCCAGTGAAAAAGATATATGAATCAAATAACCTAATTACGTTAAAAAAAATTGCATTGTTAGAACAAAAAAGTAATTTGCATGACTTTCCATGTGCCCTGCCAGCCCTACATGCCCAACCTGCATCCCTGTGTGGCTGGACAGGAAGCTTTCCTTTTCCACCCAGGCTACTAAGCTGTCCCCCACCTGCTTTGGCATCCTCAAAACTCTGAGGAAAGTCCTTCCACTTCTGCCTCTAGAAGCCAAGAAAGTGGCAGTACAAGGCCTCATACAGTCTCGCCTGGACTCAAACAATGCCCTATATGTAGGGGCTCCTGAGATGACTCTCCGGAAACTGCAGGTGGTGCAAAACTGCGCAGCACGCACCCTGCTGCAGATTCCACGAGCCCAGTCAGCCAGACCTGCATTAAAAAATCTTCACTGGCTGCCAGTCAAGCATAGAGTGGCATTCAAGGCGTTGTGCATTGCGCACCGGGCCTTTTGGAAAACAGGACCCGCAATCAACAGCAACCTTGTCATCCCCTATCACCCAAATAGAAACCTCCGCTCCACTGATGCTTTTCTGGCAGTGGTTCCTAGAGTGAAGAGAGCCAGATCCGGGGGCAGGCTGTTCTCACTGAATACCGCTAAACTTTGGAACACCCTCCCCCTTACACTCCGTTCCAACCCGGACCTGCTCTCATTCCGTAAAAAGTTGAAGACGTTATTATTTGCCAAAGCCTCCGAGCTCTAATCCATCACTCGGCCTGTCTCTTCGATTCCAACCTCAGCGCTTGGACGCCCCTGGGCAGCAACCGCGCTCAATAAATCTATTTCTATTCTATTCTATTCTATTCTGTGATCCTGGGTTTCTGACTTACGTCATGACACACACTAATCCCATGTGTGTACATTTCCTGAGGAACAATCTTTTGATAATAATAGGTTCTAGACGCGGTTCTGAACCGGGAGGGGTGCACCAAGCGTACTGTCCCTATCGTGGGTTTTCTGGTTTCATGCCTCTAGCACAGAAATGTCAGCGTACAATGTCATCAAACCCAATTCCTGCCCATTTGGCATCACTATATTAATTTCACAGTGATCTCTCTGCCTTGTGCATTTTCACCTGTGGCACACTGGGCCTTCTCTTGGGTGTATGATGTGATAGTTCTTGCATCCAGTGAAATCTGACCGCGAGGTGGTCGGAATTTATCAGAGGTGAAAATTATCTTCTATACTAGTATCCTGACGTTTGCGGGAATATGCAAATGTTGGTGCTTGTTTAGTTAGTGCTCGAGCACCCACATGTCCCACAGTCCCAGTAAACACTGGACCTTTTACTCTTGTGAACGCCTGCCAAATTTAAACAAAAGGTACTATCTTTATTGCACCTGGTAATGTAGGCTGTCAGGAAGGCAGACCATCAGTGCAGCAAGCAAATATTTATTTAATAGCAACTGACTGCTGCTAACTTGCTTCCCTCTTGTCAGAGGAATGACAAGAATCTATTAAAAGTCATATAATAGTTTGACATGGAAATGGCAGCATCAATCACTATTGTTACAGTAGCCAGCCAACACACTCTCAAAGATGGTGTCTTGATTTTGTTGTGATGAGAGGAAACTGGTGTACCAATGTGTGGGGATGAAGTAGATAACTGACTCTGGGCACTGTCCCATCTTCAACAGCATGGGACCTTTACACTGTCAGAGATTGAACTATGGAGTTCTATTTAAATCACTTCTTCCATTTTTACCTGATCAACACTCTTACAACTTATTTGTATCTTCAAACTCATGCCACACAATTAGACTCTGTAAAAAATGGCATACCTCAGTGTTGTCTTTTCCCCAAATCAGCACATAGAGCACTGGAATGTTTCACATGTCCCTTTTCAATGCATTAGTCATTTTAGCTCATTTATTCCAAAATTGTGCTTTAAATGCACTTTTGATTTAATATTTTTCAAAATGTTCACAGGGCAGGGGAACGTCCTATCAAGTCCTTACTTGAGGAAAGGCTCCCTTGCTAAAATTCAGATCAGGTATTACATCTGACTTTCAGCAATGCCAGTTGAGGATGTGGGTGGAGCCAATAGAAAATGGGTGGGGCCAGTAGTTGAAGTGGGTGTGGCCAGGAAACAAGTGGGTGTGGCCTCCAGAAAAAGTGTGAGCACCTGGACTTCATATTTTACAAATTAAGCTACTGACTGTGTTATAGGTCCAGCTCAAAGACAGCAGGGCTATCCCTCTGGTTTCAGACTCCCACATGTTTGCAGCGTTATGAGGTGGCCTCAGACATCCAGCAATTCCTAGGTTTACAGACCTCTTTCATCAGGAGGCAGGTGACAGCAGAGCTAGCGCTCGGTATAAACATCTCACCGCCCTGCACACAAAGACTCTAGGTCTTCCGGGGTGGTGTAGGTAGGGGTGACGGGAAGCCCACATGTGCTCCACGAGGGGTGGCTCTTAGTACCTTCCTGAGAGGAAGGACGACGCTAGTTGGTGGCACTAGCCTTACAATCGGGGGGGCTAATTTGAGAGTTTTTAGGTCGCGCCTACGCAGCGCGTATGCACTGCACAGGAGGGCCTTTCAGCCGTCGTTCTGCTCTTTTTCAAGCACACACTCGTGCTTGTGGCGGCATCCACATTGCAGGAGCGCACAGTGGCGCACCACAAGCATGAGTGCAGTGCTTGAAATTGAGCAGACTGCTCACCGAAGTGCATGCGCGCCACTCGCGGGCTCACCTCGTCGACTAAGTCGCGCGCACTGTTTATAGCGCTTTCACTTTCTCCCTGCTGCTCTGACTGAGATCTTAAGTATATTGGTAAGGAGCAAGCATCTTTTGATTTATTGGATCGGAGTGCTTTGGAGAAATGGGTAAAAGAAAATTAGCTTCAAGTAAGGGTAAACTTCTAGGTAAAACTCTGCCCATCACAATCTATCTAAAAAGTGCAATGGGAATTATAAATATTGAAATTGTACAAGTAGAAGAGCAATTGGCAGCTACTAAGACTGCCCTGAATGTTGTTCAAAGGGAGGCTAAGACAACTACGGAGGATCATGACAGTGAAAATAGTTTTGGCTCCGTGATTGAAGAACAAGATCTGAGGAACTGTAATGGTAGGAGCACCAGCCCAAAGGGTAATAGACCTAATAGACCCATTGTCCCCAAGTTAGATCCTCCAACCAAACTGGGTCCCTGCGTATTACCTACTTCCCTGAAAATTTCTACGGCATCGGACGCACCAGATTTGACTCCACCACCTTCCAAAAGGTGCAAACAACATATATCTCCTGCGAAGATTAGTCTTCAGAAAACCAAACAAAAAATGGGAAAAGTATAAAACAGGATCGAAATGTAATAGGGATGGGACATGTGGATTTATCGCCTAACATGCTAGGTTTCGAGACCCTTTTTTTTAAAATTACACGGGAAAATTGATACTATTGAAAGGTGTGTCATGACTGAAATAAAATCAGTGCAAAAAGACATTACCCAATTAATGGAGCTGGTGGCAGACTTATGGCTGCAAAATATCCCTAAAATGTGCCTGTAAAATATGCCTGGTAGTACATCAGTTAAGGCATTAAAACCTAACCAAAGTCAAGTAGTCGAAATAGAGATGGCTGACAACGATAAACTGTCTCTAAACCATACAGAGGAAACACCTATTATATCTGGCATACCTAGATCATGCTCCATTGTTAAAGGGACAAATGGTAGTTTAAGAAATTGTTCCAAATATAAATCGGCAACTGGGGACCACCAACAACCCAAGAAGCATCAGGGTGTTTTTCTTAGTTTGCCCCCTCAGGTTACCCCATATGTTATTGTCTTAAAGAACGTCCCTAAATTGCAGACAATTACACAGAATCCTGGGGATCTTTGAAAAGTCGTGTGGTACATTGGTTTTCCACCAACACTTGCTGTAGCACTAGGCTTTTATCCCAGGAAATAATAATGCTTAGAAGAGTGAGTTGGGTGGGTAACTTGGATAAGTCTTGTGAAGGGGACTGCGTTGTCGTAAACTTTCGTCATCCCAAAATGGTGGGTTGTTTACTGGAAGACGTATTAGCAAAACAAAGTTGGTCAAGCGTGTGCCCAAATGCAACATTACTGCAGTACCCCTTGGGTACTTCTATAGACCCAGAGCTGAGCAACGCCACCCAAATAGTAGAGCTCCATGCGGCACTGCTAATGAAATGATACCATCTATGCCAAATAGGTTTGACCTCCTAAGAAGTAGTAGTGAGGTCGATTGACTGAATGGAAAAGTAGTACAAATGGACCACAGTAATATTACGAGCAGGTATTTGAGTCCCCCAATAGATATAGACTGTGTAGAAGCACCAATATCGAACAAAGGTAATTTCTTTACCCCCCATATTATTATTGGGGTAGCGCCAGTAGAAGTTACCCTACCAGGCGTTTGTAGTGACCCAACACTGTCTAGTGGCCTAATTGGTACTGATCCAACTAGTAGTCCACTGGCAGGATCACTACAAATTATGTCATGGAATGTTGCAGGGGTAAAAAATAAATTGCATGACGCATTATGGCTTAATAGCATACAGGATTGTACATAGGTTTTAATTCAGGAAACATGGTCTAAAGAACCCTTTTTTATTAATGGCTTTAAAACCATTTTTACTTAAGCAACCCCGTCTAGAGCGAGTGGAGGTCTAGCAGTACTAATGTCAGTGACCTCCCCACCAACCCTAAAGAAATCTTTATTAATTCACGGTATTTCTAGTTCCTTCTCTTTAGCATTAAAGGAAAGCAAAACATCGTAGCGATTAATTCCTATAATAACATTTTTAATAATGTGAGATTTGGGATAATCACAACACTGGGGGAAAAGCTGGATACATTTTTGAATAGGTTGGGGGGGTGAGTATATACTGATATGGGGTGGCTATTTTAATATTGAATTATGTTAACTTGTGATAGGGGACCAATGTGGTCACGAAGATGATTTAAGTGAACATACTGCTAATTTCCCACACAATTCATACAGTGAAATAATTAATCAGGTTATGTACAAATATAACTTAGAAGTTATGAAGCAGGGTGCCCATGATAGAGTCCTTGGTGAATATACATATGAGGGGACTAGGTCACCTTCATTTATTGATAATTTCTTAATATAAAGGAATAGCATGCCTTTCCGTGATGAATGTTGTATACAACATAGTTTGTTTAGTGATCATCACCCTCTTCTGTTAATGTTGAACTCATGTCTATCATACTGTAAAGGCATGTGTTTCTGCAGCCGACATCAGAACAGAAGGTAAAATGGGATTTTTATTAAGTGGACATGTGTTAATCCTATAACATTTATGGAAAACATAGTTGTTAAAAAAACATAACATAAAAAGTCTGATTGGATGAATTCTTCAGCAATACTGATGTTGTTATGGCTTTTAAAAAAAATCCATAGAGATTAATAAAGACTTGAAACTTAAAAATAAGAATAACAAAAATAATAGGGTTTTTTGCCCACAATGGTTCAATCAACAATGTTCTAAATTAAATAGAGATCAGAAGGAAGTTTTAAAAGTTAAACCTAGGTAGGGGAAACAATTAGTACCCTCAGGAAATGTTATAAGCAAGCCCTAAACATAAGAAAAACAGAAATTAGGGAGATTGCATGGGACAATTTGATCCAAGCAGCCGAGACTAAGAACTCCACCTCATCTTGGAAAACTATAGAGCAAACCCTGTTTAAAGATACTTCATCGGCTAGGGTTGACACAGTAGTGATGCCAGAAGACTGGCAAATCCACTTAGAAAATATTTTTATTCCCACTAAACAAATCAACAAAATGGATGGAAATTGTAATATCCTATTAAAAATTTGTAAAATACAATCCATCACTGTAGATGATATTAAAATTGTCCTACATAATAGTGCAAGTGGGAAGGTTGCTGGTCAGGATGGGGTCCCCATAGATATTTTTAAGCAAAATGTTGACCTTTGGTCTCCTATTTTAGTCAATCTATTTAATGCAATTATTGATGGGGGGCTGAAAGTGTGATTGTCCCTGTTTTTAAAAAAGGCAATAGAGCTAGCTCAAAATGTTACCATCCGATTTCCCTTCTCGATTCCACTTTTAAACTTATGGGCAGAATTCTGTTAGCCAGATTAGAAGGCTGGGTTAAAGAAAAAACATCCTAACTGAAGCCCAATATGGTTTTGGAAGGGACATCGGAACGGTTGAATGCGTTACAATTGCTTATAGGGAAATACACTCTTGCCAAAGAGGGTTTACTCCATCTCTGCTTTGTTGACCTCTCTAGCGCATTTGAGTTAATAAACCATATTAAGCTATGGCAAACGCTGGAAGGAATGGGTGCCCAACATGATATTATTAGTCTTTTATCACAGATATATGTTCACTTAGCTTCAAAGATACGATATGGCCAGAATGGGGTATGGACTATGTACTTTAGAGTAACTGAAGGGATTTGACAAGGTTGCGTCCTTGCCCCCCCTTTTATTTTCACTATATATCAATGGTATTGATTTTTTATTGCAGAGTTTGAAAGCTGATGTTCCTATGTTGGCAAGCGCGTAGCCCCAGTTTTATTATATGCTGATAATGCAGTCCTGATTTCTAGGACCGCAAATGGTCTTCAACTCCTAAAAGACAATTTTACAAATTTTATGACTGACAAAGATCTATTGATAAATTTGACTAAGACCCTGGTCATGACGTGTGGGAAAAGTAAGATTAGGAGTAGAACCCACGACGTTGACAGAGACCATTCGAAAGGAAATCTACATTTTCTTATCTGGGGTTACTTTTTAACTGTAAAGGTACATGGAGCTCACATATCAATTCTTGCAAATTGAAATGTTTGAGGTCAAGTGAGGCTATCTTTAGATTCTTCCAAAAAATAGGCAATAAGCCAATACGAGAAATTTTTAAATTAGATGCGAGTAAGTGTATAACAGGGGTATGTTATGGTGGAGCGCTATGGGGTATGGCAGACACTTCCCCTTACAAACACTTTAAAATAAATTTTTAAGAAGGGTGTTAGCAGTACCTAGCTCCACGGCTAACTTTATTGTCCATAGGGAGACAGATGTACCATATCTTAGTGACCTGACAGTACGTCTGCCCTTATATTGTGGTATCTAATTTGGACAAAGGATGAAACGAATTTTACTAAAGAAATAATACGAGATTGCCTCACACTTGATCATTCAAGGAAAATACCATGGCTACAATATATTCATAGTCTTAAAAGGGAGTGTAATGTGACAACTGATTTTTTTTTTTTATCAACATCTGTTTTATTAAGCCCCCATACAGGGGAACGCACGTGAAAAGGTGACACTTACACAGCGTTAAGCCTACAACCCCCAAGGGGCCGGCCGCGACTTATCACTGGAGGTACAATAGCTGCTTGTGTATGCAGGACCCGTAATTCTGTCATCACATAGTCAATGTCCTGCTGGCAACCAGCTAAGGCAGTCATTTGAAAAGAGCAGTACGTGCAAGCGATCATGCCCAATTGTCACCGCGCTTTAAACGCAGCCCAGAGGGGTGGGGAACAACAAGTGGGGCAAACAGGGCTCAACAACAGACCAAGGCGGTCCAACACATGACCAGAGACTAACGAAAAGCAACAGAGAAAGTAGAGACAGAGTCCAGAGATAGCAGAGAGAAAGGTGAGAAAGAGGGAGCCAAGCTAGGGGGAGCGATAGGACCCAGGGAATAACAGTCATCAGGATTCACAGTCACATCTCCATGTCGGGTTCACAGGCCATCAGTCTAGGGCGTTACGGGGAGTAAAGGGAAGCACAGCATCCTCCACTAATCGCAGCGCTCGCAGCCTGGGGGGCATGTTTCTAGCATGTTCGCTCTTGCATAGATACATCACTAGGGGCCGCCAAACTTTCTCAAAGCGTGTAGTGCGGGACTGTAATCTCGCTGAAAGCATCTCCATAGTGATGACCTGCCAGAGTCTCCCAAACCATGCGACAAGGGGGGGGGGGGAGTCTCCGCCTTTTTCCAGTACAAGGCAATGAGTTGTTTGGCAGGCCCAGCATTTGTAACGCTACACTCCATTTGTTACGGGTCAGGGCTAGCAAATTGGCAGGTTTGATTCCCAGTAACACTGTGCTGGCGGCATCAGGCAGGGGAAACCCCAGAACCCTCCTTATGTGGCTCAGTACCTCTTTCCAGAAGATAGCGATCAAAGGGCAGGTCCACCATATGTGCAGGAAATCCCCAGGCACATGTCGGCACCTCCAACAACCAGGAGAGGAAGATGGGAACATCTTGTGCAGGCGCTGTGGTGTGTAGTACCATTGTGTCATTACTTTGTACGCATTTTCTTGTTGCGGTATGCTGTGGAATATCTTGGGGATGTCTCCCCAGAGACGAGCCCATTGCGTCAGCAGAATATCCTCACCCAGCGTCGTATTCCATTTTTGCTGATACTGCTGGCAAGGGGGAGGTGGGGGGTGTTGCAGAATGTGGTAAATTCGCGAGATCAAGCCCTTTGTGTCGGTGCAAGAGCGTGCAAGACGCTCAAATTGGGTAAAGGTCCTAGTGGCCCCTGGATATATCGCGTCCGACAAGGCCCAATGACACAATTGGAGAAATTGTAGTTCAGCTTCCGGCGGGAGTCGGAATTCCTCTCGACAATGGGCAAAAGTCTTTAGGGTGCCCCCATCGAAGAGATCCGTAAGGACTCGACAGTCACCCTGCGTCCATTTACGAAAGGCAGTAGAGCGGTTAGCCGGAGGGAACCACCGGTTATCCTCGATAGGAGTGTGTGGTGAGGGGAAAGTCGTGAGACCTCTCCGCACCGCTGTCCTGTCCCACACATTCAAAACTGTTATCGTAGGCACCGCCAAATACGCACTAGGGGACCGCCCCGCTTTATGAGTCCAGGCCAGATTCCAGACGGCCCGTGACCGCCCGGTCCATATGGAGCCACCCCTTCTCACTCCTTCTGGTGCCCCACTCAATCACAAACCGCAGGTGGGCGGCCCAGTAATAGTCCACAAAATTAGGGCACGCAAGGCCGCCACGGTCCCGCGGGGCCATAAGAAGTGCCTGAGAAAAGCGGGGTCTCTTACCTCCCCATATAAATTTAGTGCAGTCATTTTGCAGGGCTCGGATGTTCGGTAAGGGGACAGGCGTGGGAAGGCATTGGAACAAATACAGGAGCTTGGGTAGAATAGACATTTTGATAGCATTCAGCCGTCCCAGCCACGAGGGATTAAGTGGTTTCCAGCGTCTCAGGTCCTCAAGGATGGACTTACGGCAAGCTGCCCAGTTAAGTGCCGACCAATCCTTCAGGGAGGGGGTCAAGGATAGGCCAAGGTATCGAATATGGCGAGCCGTCCAGCGATAGGGGCACAACCGTTCCAGCGAGGGGACATCGGCTGGAGGGATCGTAAGGTTAAGCACCCACGATTTATCATGGTTAATTTTCAGGCCGGAGGCTCCCTCAAAGGAGCGGAGCGCTGCATGGAGTGCTGGCAGGGACTGTCGGGGTTCCGTGAGGGTAAGGATGAGATCATCGGCATATAGTGCCACTTTATGGACTTGCCCACCCAACGGAATGCCATGGATGTCCGGGTCACGCCTGATCATATCCGCCAGAGGTTCGACCGCCAGGGCGAACAGCAGGGGCGAGAGGGGGCAGCACTGTCTCGTTCCTCTCCCGATGACAATCAGATCTGTCAATCTTCCGTTCACACGGACCCTAGCCTTAGGCGCCGCGTAAGGTGCCATGATCCGAGCAACCATCAGTGGACCGAGTCCCATTTTACAAAGGACCGCTCAGAGAAATGACCAGTCCACGCGGTCAAACGCCTTCTCAGCGTCCAACGAGAAGAGGCACGCCGGGATACGCCAATGATTCGCCTTCCCCACCAAATGAGCAACTTTCCGTACATTGTCAGCCCCTTGGCGGCCACGAACGAAGCCCACCTGATCCGGGTGCACAAGGTCAGGCATGTGGGGATCCAATCTTTTGGCCAGCATCTTGGTGTATATTTTAAAGTCGGTATTAAGCAGCGCAATCGGGCGATACGACGAGCATAGCGCAGGATCTTTCCCAGGTTTCGGGATCAAAGCTATTTCTGCCATCCCCATGTCAGGGGAGGGGCCTTGACCGCTATCAAAAGAGGCAAAAAGTCTGAGTAGGTACGGAGTCAGCTGAGCCTGGAATAGTCGATAGAATGAGAGCGGCAAGCCATCAGGTCCCGGCGCCCTCCCCAGATTTAGCTCCTTAATGGCCGAGGTCACCTCAGCCAGAGTTAGCGGCTCCTCCATACATTCAGCCGTAAGGGGATCCAGCCGCGTCCCGCTATAGTGCTCCAGTGCTCCAACACGGCCTCCGACACGGCGGGTGCCAGCGGGTCCGCCGTGTAGAGTGAGGTGTAATAGTCGTGGAACGCTCCCAGCTTGTCCCCCGCCGTCGTCGCCCGAGACCCATCGGGGAGCTTCACGTTCGCTATGTGGGATCTGGCCGCTTTGACCCTCAGTCGTCTCGCCAATAGCTTCCCCACCTTGTCCCCCCCATCAAAATGCAGCTGCTTCAGGGCCAAAAGGAAGCCCTCGGCCCTATTTGCACGTAACAGTCGCAGCTGGCCCCGAATATTTGCCAGGTGTCGCCGCGTCCTCAAGGTGGACCCTTCCTGATCTCGCGTCACCGCCTCCCGCAGGTCCCTCACCAAGCCATCCTCCACCACCCTTCCCTCTCGCGCCCTCGCAATGGCGAGGGAGGTAATGTGGCCCCGGATCGTGACCTTAAAGGCGTCCCAGACCACCTGAAAAGGCGTCTCTGGTAGGTCACTGAACTCAAAATAGGAGGTAATGGCCGAGCGGATGTCCTCTACAGATGCTGCATCTCTAAGGAGGTGCGGGGGTAGGTGCCACTTCCACTCCCTGGGGGGACCCTCCCGTGGATCCCTGAAAAGTAACTCCACATGAGCATGGTCCGAGATGGATATGTCCGACATCCCAGCATCAACCACATCCTGAAGCAAATCATGGGACAGGAAGATATGATCAATGCGGGAGTAAGAGCGGTGGGCGCTCGAATAAAAAGAGTATTCTCTTTTATCCGGGGAGAAGTATCTCCATGCATCAAATAGACCCAGGTCGTCTATCTGCTTGCGAAGGGCCAGAGACATCGCCCCCGCCCCATGAAAGGAGCCCTCACTCCGGTCCATCTTTGGCCACCACACCAAATTAAAATCCCCCCCGAGGATAATAGAGGACCCACCCCGAAGCACCTGGTCTCGCAAGAGATCTCGGAGGAAACGATCCTGTGCCTGATTAGGGGCGTACACATTGCATAGCGTAAGACGGCGAATTCCCACCTCGACAGTCACCTTGAGGAAACGGCCATCACCACTTTGAAAGAGTCTATCGGTACCTCGCCTGATGCCAGCTTTGCACAGAACTGCCACCCCTGCTGTTTTCGTGGTTGCCACCGCCCAATACTGGTGGGGGTATCTGGGATGTGCCATGCGCCCAGTATCTGCCTGTATAAGATGGGTCTCTTGCAAGAAAACGATATCTGGGTCATGCCGCAGGATATAATGCCATATCTGCCTGCGCTTGTTGGGCGAATTAAGGCCCTTAACGTTAAGGGACAAGATCTTGAGGGGTCTAACCACCCTACTCGCCATGGCAAGGAGCACTAGGAGACTCAAGCATCACCAACCTCAACACATCACATACCACCCACACACCCTCGACAACGTCCCACCCTCCTCGACCTCACCCGTCCCTACACCCCCCCTCCTAGGACCCCTATAGAAGAGAAAAGAAGGAAGAAAAGAGAGAAAGAGGGGAAGAGAGAGAATCGAACACAAAAACCAAACAGTCCACAGCCGTTGAGGCTGGAAGTATGAACCATGAAGGTGTGGCCAACAGGGCCAGAGTTCGCTGTCCCCAGAATAGGGCATCCTACACCCTCGGGTTCGAATGTCCTTCGGGATGTCACTCCCCAGGGGGCAGCGCCAGAGGGACATGGCTTACAGAAAGTACTAGGAGGTATGGAGCCCCCACCCTCCTAGGCCCAGCATTGAAGGATCAGGAGCCCCCCCGGGCCCTCCCCCCAACTGGCAACCCCCGGCCCGCTGGTGGAGCATAGGACAACAGTACCTCGAGCGGAGTGCAGTAAGTGTCTCGCCATCCTCACGGCGTAGGGGGACGCTCTTTAGGGGAGCGCTCCTCAGGGTCAGTTTCTGCTTCCTCCAAGGCTCTAATCTGGGCTATAACTTCTTGCCGAGCTTGGCTGTTCGTGGGTACATCAGCAGGTGGTGTGCGCCGTCTCCGCGGCACCGTGGTCCAATCCGGCCCAGACGGCGTTCTCTTGCGGGATGAGTGCTTGGAAGGACTCTCTGGAGGAGAGCCCGAGAGTTTGAGAAGTCTCGCCGCCTCGTCATATGATCGCAGAGCTTTGCGTCTCCCCTCCGACTGGAAGATAAGTGCAAATGGATGGCCCCATTGGTACGGAATGTTCATGCTTCGCAGCTTCTCCGTCACCGGTGCGGAAAGCACGTCGCCGCTTCAGGGTGTTGGGCGCTAGGTCCTGATAAATTTGGATCTTATGTCCCTGGTATTGCAAGTCCGGCTTGTCCCTGGCGCACTTCCAGATCTCTTCTTTCTCCACAAAGAAATGCACCCTCGTGAGAATATCCGGGAGGAGGCCCGACCTCCCAGCAGGGGCCGCCACTCGATGTGCACGATCAAGAGTGGGGGGCGACACGTCCTCATCACCCCGCACCTCGTGGAGTAGCTGCACCACATATTCCAGCACGTCCTTCCCTTCCGTTCCAAGTGGCACGCCGCGAATACGGAGGTTGTTGCGCCGGCCCCGGTTCTCCAAATCTTCCTGCTTGATCTGGAGTTCAATGTTCTGCTCCTCCAGGGCTGACAGGCGCTGCCACAGATGTTCCTGGTCCTCCGTGCGCGTGTCCATAGTCCTTTCCAGGCTATCCACTCGATCTCCCAGCTCCGTGACCTCCCGCTTGAGTTCTGTGACGCACGAGTGTACCTCCGTTCTCAGGGAGCCAATCTCTGCCTTGAGTTCAGACATAAAGGCGGCCATGAACGTCTGCGTAACTGGTGGGGAGTCCACCGTTCCTCTGGATGGGCCCTCTCCAGCCGCTTGCGCCCCCGTCTTACCCCACATGGCTGTCACAGGATTATCTTTGGGGGCCGTCGCCTGATCTGCCCTAGTGCCCCTGTTTGTGCGCGTCATCGTCCACGCAGGCCAAGGGAGGTCGTCTCAGGCCGCAGTGCGTTGCTGTGGGTTGAGGTTCGCGTCCGAAGTAGCTTGTGGAAGCAAGGCCAGGAAGGGGGGCCAAACTCAGTCGTGGAGCTCCGAGGGTAGCCCACACCTCAGTTACCCACGGGTTCAGGACCCCGGTCCACAGGACCCACCCGGCAACAGCACCCCACAGCCAGTCACACTGTTGTGGAATGAGGCCTCCACTCCAGCCCCACAGTCCGGGGTCCGCGCTGGAGGAGCAGTCCAAGTCCCCAGTGCACCACTCCAGCAGAGCAACAGGCACCCCACACTGCCAGGGCCCTGTGCGCTACCTCTACCAGCCCCTTGCCGGTGGAAACGGAGGGGGAGGTCGCCGATGTCCTGGTCCCTCGCAAGGCAGCAGGGTCAGCAGGGGGGGAGATCGTCCCCGGTCAACGCCAAGAGCAGCAGCTCACCTTCCCTGCTCCCCGTCGTTCAAACCAGCTGGGCCGCCGTAGAACCAGTGCGCTACTATGCGGATCGAGAAAATGGCGGGCGCCGTCCGCTTCGAGAAGTGCCCCGGGGGCACCGCCTGCTCCCGAGCGCCGTCCAGACCCCAGCCGCGGCGCCGCTCCTCAACACTGGGGCGCGGCGGGGGACGGGAGCTCCCGAATGCAGGTCCGGACTGGCCCGCAGAGACAGCGCCCAGCAGCCTCACCTCGCCGTGTGTGCAGGGAGGGGGTCGGCAGAAGTCCGCAGGCGCACCCGATGTGTCCCCTGGTTCAGCAGTAAGCCGCCTCCGCAGCAGCCCAAGATGGCGGACAGGTAGGCTTCCTTCTCGCCAAGCCGGTCACTCGCTCCACAGGGTCTCCCCGGTCACTGCTGCACCGCCGATGGTCCCAAAAACACCGCCTCAGCCAGCCAGCACACAGGGGCGTCTCAGGGGGGCCCGGTCGCCCCTAGATCCGCCTTGAATGCACATTAAAAGGCCAGCGGCGGCAGGAGCTCCACAAGAGCGCGTCTGCTCACATCGCCGGTCAAGCCACGCCCCGTGACAACTGATTTTAAGGACCCCGTGAGTATTCAGACCTATAGTAAGGGGGAGTTAAAAAGGAGATTTTTTTAAATCTAGGGAAAAAAGAAGGCATGACGTGATGAGTACGAAATCATGTGTTAGATCCTACTGTGAGGGGCCATTTTCACCGGGTGTGAGAAGTTGGCCTGGTATATGATGTTCACTATTCTAGTGAGCACCTTGCACCAGTCCAAACAACCCTTATGGTGATGGTTGTAAAGTCAACCTTATAGACCAGCTATCCTAGTGGTAGCATGGACAAAGCAGTCTTAGGCTAACACTTCCGAGAGCATGTGAAGCCAATTGTTTTACCAAAAATAACCCCTTTAATATCAAATGAAAGGACACCACACAAGGTATATATACAATATATATATCTTTATTTCTAACACAACACCTCAGCACTCTTTATGAGGTCAGAGTTCGAGATACAGTACAAGTGACTTAAATAGCATACGTTAAGTTGCACAATTACAATTCTGGCCTAGGGGCCTCGTAAACCATATACTAAAGAAGTGGTATAAGAACCACTGTAGGAATGGGCCTAGGGCATCGGTGGGGTTACACTGAATAACCACAGGTTAGAAAGCAGGAGTCCCAGAGGATGCGTATGCAGTGTCTAAACACACACGCGAGTTTTCATAGACTTAGAATGGGAAAGTACAAGTTACAAACTAGTTGATTTCAGACAGTCCCGGTGGACTTCGAGGAAACCCAGTTAAATTTTTTTTTTTTAAATTTTATTTTTGTTGGCGAGGATAATAAAGAAGTCACAAATTATACAGTTATCAAGCTAGTTGACACACATGGACCAGGTAGGCCAAGTCCAAAGGGAGTACACAGCCAAGTATGGCCCACATCCCGGAGGCAGGGCGGCGTCTCGATAAACCTGATAAACAAGTAAAGGAATTCGCTCTTGTGCTTCAAAGATCAAATAAACAATGTCAATGTCTACGCCAATTTTCATTTATGATGCAGTTCCAACCTAAACAACAACATAACAGCAACGAAAAACCCCATGAATGGCATTTGTAGCGCGGTTACAATTATATAAGGAGATGAAGGCAAGGGCCCACTAAAACGCGGTCCTCATAGTACAGTGTGGTCAAATGGTAGTCACAATGAAGACAAATGTACGCAACAAGGAATATCGGCATGGCTCAGGGGACTGCTACACCACCTCCCGACCCCTCGCCCCAGACCCCCCCCCCATCTTCATCAGACTCCGAGGAAGCGGAGGAAAACAGCTCCGCGCTGATAGCGTCAGAGTCATCCCCCTCCATCCCCTCGAGATACATGGCTCTCCAAGCGAGTAAGTCATCCTGGAGTTTCCCATCCCTGCGAGTGCGCTGCATATGTGTCTCTTCTGCCAAGGCCCATTCCCTGGCGTCCCGCAACCAACTAGAGATTTCAGATGCCCTCCGGCCCATCCAGGTAATGGCTACCCGTCTCCTCGCCAGTACCAACAGGAGTTGCATTAATTTGTAGGACAGACCCCTCTTCCTGGGTTTGGGCACTAGCGCTAGTAAACAGTGAAGCGGGTCTAGTTGCAATTTAAGATGTGTAATCCGGGTAATGTGTGCTACCACCTCAATCCAAAAATCATGTACCAAGGGGCACTCCCAAGCCAGGTGAAGGAATCCCGCCCTTGCTGCACTACACCTCGGGCAATTATGACTCCTATCCGAGGAGATAAGGTGGAGGGAGGCAGGCGTCATATACGTGCGATGGACAGAGTTAAAATGGATCAATTTGAAACGCGCATTACAAGATACTTTACGAGTCAATAGTCAAATTCGCTTCCTCTGAGCTGGATCCAATTCGATCCCCAGGTCCGCTTCCCAAGCCACCCAAGCTGGCGCCAACGGGGGAGTCGAGTCTCTGCGCATGGCTGAGTAAAGGAGGGAGATCAGTCTCCTACCTCTGCCACAGGACAAGATGATGATGTCCAGGGTATTAGTGAGCTGGGGCGCCTCTGGGAATTGGGGCCACGTCGTCCTGGCTACATCCCGGAGACATCCATAATGTAGGTACTGGCCCACACGGAGTCCAAAGGAGTCCACCGCTCTCGGAAACCCAGTTAAATTAGGACACTTGGATATTACCCACGGGAGCACCGGAGTACTCGAGTTACCTCACCCAGGGAAGCCGGGTGCATAGGTGCGAAGTTGTGTCGGGTTTCATCGTCGATTACTATGGCGAGCTGCGAAAAGATGCTGCAGGCGACCAGGAGGAAGATGTCCGGATGGATCCAAGGGTGGATCGGAGAAGTGAAGAACCTGAAAGCAGAGGGGACAGAGTCTGGGTCACTAGCCAGTGACCAGGATGGAGCCAGGACGGAACCAGATGATGTCGAGCTGCGATCAGCGAAGAAGTGAAGCTGGTCTCTGCAGCCACGTGGACCAGGAGGTGTCGAAGACGACCAGGAGCTGGATACGGACTGTCCCACTAAGGCTCTTGTTGTTGGCGGTGTCGGCTTCCGGATCGAAGTCAACAAGCCTTGGCAAAGGCAACCCACGCAGGATATGAAGATCGGCTTCTGGTACAGACCAGCAAGGACGGTGGAGCTCCCCTTTTGCAGGAAAGCAGGAGCAAGCCCAGAGCAACCAGGCAAGCAGCGTTGTTTCAAAATGGAGTCTTCAAGGTGGCCACTAGCCAACGGGGCAGTAACTGGGAAGACGCGTCGAAAGGAAATGCAAGAGCGGGCCCCACGCGGCACTCGTAGAGTGTGGAGGGCTGAGCTTTGGTGCACTTACGACTCGGTGTTGGGGCTTCTGAAATGTCCCAATGCACAACTTTGAGGACGCCTCAGAAGCTGCACAATTTAGCAAAGAGCAAAATGGCCAGGTGTCCGGTCCCACGTCTCTCGTGTTGCCACGGGTCTCAGCTTTGCTGGAGGTATGGGTCGGGGTCAGAGAAGTCTGGAAGTCCAGTCCTGTGAAGCAGGGTCGTCGGGATCTTTCGGGAGCGACGGCAAAGCAAACCGGCAATTCGCTAGGTGGTGCCTGTTTGCACAGGGTGGTCACTCCTTGACCACAAGGGAGATTCTTCAGTCTTCTAGTTGCAGTAGAATGTCGAAGGTCCAGAGTTTCGTGTCAGAGTTTCAGTTCAGGATAATCTAAAGTCTCCAGACTCAGCTCCTAGCTTTATACGAATTAAAGGGGCTGGATTACCTGCTAGGTCCCTCCTACGGGTGGGACCAGGCAAGGGGTTGGTAACACCCCTTTCCCTTTGTCCAGTTTTGTGCCAGAGCTGGGGCTGGAGTGCCCCAGCAACTGGTTTCAACCGGACTATGCATGGAGCACCTTGTGTGCCCCAGGCAGCGTCTCATTCCTTTCAACCCACCCTGCCCCAATACACTATAGCCTGTCTGGGGAGGTGCTAGCACCTCCCAAGGCAGAAAACCTATTGTCCAGGCCTCCCTCGCTGGAAGGGCTCCCAGCTGCAGGAGGTCAGACTTGTGTCTGTGGCAGCAGCATCCATTTTGTGATGCTGAGGCTCTGTCTAACTTTAACCGGGTAAAGCTACAACTACATGTCTTCTCCCTCTAGAAGGGTGGAATGCTACCCCCGCCGCTAGAATTGGCGGGGGGGGGGTAGTATTCCAAAGCATATAACACCTTACACGACATGTTTTGATAAAGCCAAACCAAAGTTAGCAATAACCGCGAGGATTATAATGCACTTAAGAGTATATGGTATGGCTATATCATAGAACAGCTATAAGGACTTGGTTCAGAAAGCTACAGACAGGCTCAGCTCATGCTAGCGCACCATCTCACATAAAACCATGCACTCTGCCTCAAGGATGGTTAAGGCCTGCCATAGGAGAGACTTATATGTATATATGTGTCTATTTATAATGGTAGGTATAGGAATACTATACCTAAGCAAGGGGCGATTACACGACCTTGCCCCAGCTGAGTGATCAGCCAGTTGTGTCAATTTGGATTGCCAGCCAGAGGTGGCATAATTCATGCTGCAGCCCCTGGTAGGCCTTGGATGCACCTATGCCCTGGGTACCTATGGTACACTATACAGGGGCTCACAAGGTGACCCAATATCCAATTATGTATGTACCTAAAGTACATGGAGTCCATTTTACAGTGAGAGCAGATAGCCTGGGGCCCTGAATAGCAGGATCCCAGGCCAACTAAGTCGAAAACCAGCTAAACACTAGGCAAAAAGTTGGGGGTAACCATAGTCAGATATCCATCCTCCTACACCGGGTACCCAGCCATATCTTATTTTTATTAGAAATGTTCAACACAGAATTTGCTTAACAAGATTAAGGCTGGGAACGCTCAACTACCAGATAGCATTCCCTAAGATGGGTATGTGGAGCACAAATTTACCTAAGTGTCCCCCGTGTGATGGCAAATCCCCCCAAAGCACTTTGCACTTTCTATTGTTTTGCAATTTTTATAGGGATATTAGGAAATCAATCTTACGCCCACTTTTCATTGCTAATAGATTGTACTCCTATAAAACCGCTTTTTATCGAATTCGTAATTTAGAAAATGTATTGATCTGTAAAGTGGTATTGTTTTTACTCAATTGGCCATCAAGCGAAGGAAGGAACTATTATATCTGGAATCATTGAATTATGAAATAGAATAGATTGTATATTTTAATATTTTGGGATATCTGGCCCTTTTTAAATAAGAAAATTCCTGTATGCACTTCAATTCTTATTGCTCCATGTGCTGATACGCAAAATTGATTGGTATGGTATATTTATATTAATGTTGAAAATGCGTTTTCAGTAATCAGGGTGAAAATGTTCAAAGGAGAATGTATTATTGGGAAATTAATTATGATTATTGTAAAATTTGTGATGAATTGACTTCATTTTTATTCTGTAGAATGCTTTTATGGATATATTCCTATATACTGAATAAAGCTTGTTTTGACTTTGACTATATCACACTGCCAATCACAACATTCCAGTTCCATTACTGCTTTAGATACCATCAGGTAGGCAGATGTGAAGTGTTGGGTGAAGGGTACATACAGGAAACCTGGGAGTTGCTGTACAGATATAGCTGTAGAAATAAGGACACTGAAGTTTTATTAAGTGGTACAGACTGTGAGAAGGCTTTAAGTGTGTCTTTTTAAAAAAAAACTTTATTTTTGTCCTTTCACAGAAAAAACATACAACAACTCCCCCCCCCCCGTGGCATCAAAACGGCACATATGCACATTGACAGACTCATTAAGGCACGGCTGGACGACCACTGGTCACACTGAAATACATAGGCATTAATGACATTGCACAAAATATCGGACAGCAGCTAGCGTCTTGTGAGCATTTGGGCCAGCACCCACCCTTCACCGCACCTCCCCTGCGACTCCGGGGATGACTCCATCTTCCTCCTCGGTGCCCGAACCCATTGGTGAGAATAATCCCCCACTAGTACCCTCTGACTCACTATGTGAGGTGTGATCCAGGACCCCAAACTCGGCACACAGCATGCGCCATGCCAACAAGTCCTCCTGCAGCCTCTCATTCCTCCTACAGCTCTGCATATGTGCTTCCTCCGCTAGGGACCACTCCCGCACATCACTCAACCACTTGGGAATCTCTTGGGCCCTCTGACTCATCCAAATGATAGCCACCCGACGCCTAGCTAGCACCCGCATCAAGTGCATCAATTTATAAGCCAATTTCCTCTTCTTAGGTCTAGGTACTAAAGCCAACAAGCAAAATAAGGGCGTCAGCTGAATGTAAATCCCCGTAGTGGCAGCAATATGGTCCACCACCCTCTCCCAAATATTCCACTCCACATCTGGGGCAGTCATCCCTTCTATCTGGGGAGTAACGCTGCAGTAAAACCGGAGTGAGATAGGTGCGGTGCAGGAAGTTAAAATGTATTAGCTTAAAACGCGCATTACATGAGACCTTCTTCGTGACG
This sequence comes from Lissotriton vulgaris, assembly GCF_964263255.1. Taxonomy (NCBI): domain Eukaryota; kingdom Metazoa; phylum Chordata; class Amphibia; order Caudata; family Salamandridae; genus Lissotriton; species Lissotriton vulgaris. The sequence continues at coordinate 1,079,044,138 of NC_141691.1, read as the reverse complement.
GTCCCTATTCGCTTGTGCTGATCCCGCTCAATCGGAGCTCCCAAATCCGCCTCCCAGGCCGCCCACGCCGGGGGGACCGGGGGCAGAGTCTCTGCGCATGGCCGCATACAACAATGAAATAAGTTGACGCCCCCTGCCACAAGACAAGATAACGTCCAGGGTGTGAGTCATTGGGGGAACCTCCAGATATTGTGCCCATAGCGACCTCACCACATCACGCAAACCCTGGTAATGCAGGAACTGTCCTCTACCCAGGGCGAAAGTCTCCTCTGATTGCTCATAAGACAGGAAGGTTTCGGAGGGGTATAAATCCGCCAGGGTCTCACATCCCCCCTCCCGCCAGACCCGGAAAGACATCTGTTCCTCCAACGACACCATGGGCGTCAGGATCCAAAGGGACAGGATTCTGTGGAAGGGGGCGGTGAGAAGTTGGCCTGATATATGATGTTTCCAATTCTGGAACCACCTTGCATCAGTCCAAACAACCCCTTATGGTGTCTGGTTGTAAGTCAACCTTATTAGACAAGCTATCCTAGTGGTAGCATGGACTAAGCAGCCTTAAAGGCTAAACTCAAGAGGTCGTGTTAAGCGAGCTGTTTTACCAATCACAATCCTGTAATACCAAATGAAAGGACACCACACAAGTATATATTATAAAAATATATGTGTTTATTACTAAAATAATCCCCAGTACTCTTTATGAGCAAAGGGGCACAAGCGTTAAATCAAAAGCATAGTATAACATATGAGAGTTGCACAATTATGGATGAGGGCGGGTGACCACTCAAACCATATATTAAAAAAGTGGTATAAGAGATACCAATCGAACAGTGGTTAGGCCTAGGGCCTAGGGAATCGCTGGGAGCAGTCGGGACCAGCAATGCTGAAGTCGGGAAAAGCCAGCGGGATTCGGGTGCAGTGCTTAAAGTACACGCATGCACCAATGCAAAGTCAACGGTGCGTAAAAGTTAGACAAATAGAGTTTAAGGATACTTCCGCTGAACCTAGAAGGACAAAACTTAAAACACAGACCCTAGAGGTGTGTACAGTGTGGGAACACCGGCGTTGCTGCGTTACCTCACCCACAGGAAGCGGGTGCATAGGGTCGAAGTGGCGTCGGGTTTCGTCACGCAGGTTGTTGGTGCTTGAAGCTGAAAATGCTGCAGGCGATGTGAAGGAGAAGTGTCCGGTGTGATCCAAGGGTGGATCAGAGTTGTAAAGTACCTGAAAGCAGAGGGGACAGAGTCTGGGTCACTCAGCAGTGACCAGGGTGGAACCAGGACGGAACCAGGCAATGTCGGGCGCAATCAGGTGGTTGTCAAGGAGCTTCTCTCCGCTGCCACGTGGGCTCTGGGGCATCTGCGACGTCCAGGAGCGGGTCACGAGCTATCCCACGCAGGCTCTCACCGTCGGCGCTGTCGGCTTCAAGATCGGAGCAAACAACACTTGGCAAGAGCAATCCACGTGGGATTGGAAGATTGCTCCTCACTCGGACCAGGAGTGTCAGAGTGGGTGCTCCTTTTCAGAGGAGCGGGTGCAAGTCTGAAGCAACCAGAATCACAAGTCGTATTTAGGTTTTCGTCGGCACAGGGGCCACACGCCAGCTGGCAAGTGACCGGGCCAACGCTTTGAGCCAAAGAAAGCAGAAGGGCCCCACGCAGCACTCATCGAGTGTAGAGGGGTGGGCTTCGGTGCAAAAGTGGCTCAGGGTTGGGGCTTCTCAAATCCCGGTGTACAGCTTCGAGGGTCACTCGTGGGCTGCACAGTCAGCGTCTTGTGGTCTTTTTAAGATGGCGTGCCCCACGCTTCCGGTCGCCTCCACGGGTCTCAGCTCTGCAGGGACTGTGGATCGGGCTGTAAGAAGGCAGGCAAGCTTGATCTCGTCGATCTCTGTCGCTCGAGTTCCGGCGGGAACTGCAACAATGCAGACGTCGAGGTGCTGGATGGTGCCTGTTTGCACAGGGTGGTCACTCCTTGACCACAAGATAGATTCTTCAGTCTTCTACGTCGAGTAGGATGTCGAAGGGTCCAGAGTTTCGTTTCAAATGTTTCATCAGGATAATCTGAGTGCGTTGGCACTGCTCCCATTCTTATACCAATTTAGGGGGCTGGATTACCTGCTAGGTCCCCTCCTATGGGTGGGACACAGGAAGGGGGTGGATACACCCCTTTCCCTTTGATCCAGGCCGTGCTGGGACTGGGGCTGGTGTGCCCCAGAACCGGTTTGGCCGGATTATGAAAGGGGCAGCCTTGTGCTCCCCAGGCAGTGTCTGGTTTCTTTCAAACCTCCCTGCTACAATCCACTATCTCCTGTCTGGGGTGGTGTGACACCTCCCTGTGACAGGAAAGCCTTTGTCCAGGCCTCCTGTGCTGAGTTTCGGTCGGCAGCAGGAGGTCAGACTTGTGTCTGTGGCAGAAACATCCATTTTGTGGATCTGAGACTTTTTTTAAATCAACCGCGTTTTAGCAAAGTAACATGTCGTCTCCCTCTAGAGGGGTGGAATGCTACCCCCGTCGCCAGGACTGGCGAGGGGGTAGTATTCCAAATCGTATGACACCTTACACGACATGTTTTGATAAAGCCAAACCAAAGTTGACATATAACCGCGAGGATTATAATGCACTTAATAGTATATGGTATGGCATTATCCCGGAACAGCTTAGGGAATTGGTCCCGACAGCTGCAGACAGGCCCAGCTCATGCTAGAGCACCATCTCACATAAAACCAAGCACTCTGCCTCCAGGATTGTTAAGGCCTGCCATAGGAGTGACTGATAGGTATATATGTGTCCAGATAAGTTTAGATATAGGCATACTATATCTAAGCAAGGGGTGATTACACCTCCTTGCCCCAGCTGAGTGATCAGCCAGTTGTGTCAATTTTAGATAGCCAGCCAGGGGTGGCAAAAGTTATGCTGCAGCCCCTGGTAGGCCTTGGATGCACCTATGCCCTGGGCACCTATAGTGCTCTGTACAGGGGCTGATAAGGTGACCCAAGCCAATCTAGTTATGCACCTAGGGTACATGGAATCCATTTTACAGAGAGAGCAGATAGCCTGGGGCCCTGATTAGCAGGGAACCAGGCCAACTAAGTCGAAAACCAGCTAAACACAAGGCAAAAAAATCTGGGGTAACCATAGTCAGGTAGCCACCTTCCTACAGGCGGCGACCGAAGCACCCTCTCCACGAAGCAATGCCAGACGTTCGCCGTATGCCTGACAACGTAGGGCAGAGTTGTACTCGCCCCCCCCGTCCCCTCATCAATGCAACTTGAAGCTCCTGCACCGACGCTCTACCTGTCAACAGCTGCGTCTCCCAGACGTCCATTCCCGCAAACCATCTGGCGGCCGGCAGCATAGTAATATAGGTCAAAGCGCGGGGCCTCAAGGCCTCCTTCGACAAAGGAGAGCACCACTGTATGAAGTGCAACCCGGCTGCGCCGGCCCGCCCAAAGCAGGGACGTGAGGAGCGTATTCAGCGTGCAAAAGACCCTAGTAGGAAGAGGGCACAGCGTATTCTGTAATACATACAGAGTCCTGGGCAACATCACCATTTTCGCTACAGCCAAACGGCCCATAAGGGACAGCGGGAGGGTGTTCCAGAAGGAGACGGAGTGCTACAGGGACTGAAGCACCCTATCAATATTACAGGCCAGGGATCTCGCCTCCGTGGGTGCCACCTGAATTCCTAGGTATCAAAAAGAGTCCGTTTCCCAGCGGAGCCCGAGGTCCGGCAAATCTTTTTCAGGGATCGAGTCAAGTCCCGACAGTGGGTACACCAAAGACTTACGTCTGTTGAGTCGCAACACCGACGCATCTCCAAACCTGTCCAACTGGTCGAGCAACAGAGGAAGTGCCTCCCTAGGGGCCCTCAGATAAAATAAGGCATCATCTGCATACAAGGAGACGACGTTACACGTGTCTCCCACCTGTATGCCCCATTGCGACATCTCCAGGCGAATCCGAACAGCCAGAGGCTCTATAGAAGCGGCGAAAGGGGACACCCCTGTCGCGTACCGCGCCCCAACTGCCACTCCTCCGAGCGCGCCGTCCCCAGCCGCACCCGTGCACTGGGGGAAGCATATAAAATACGGACCCAACGACAAAAGTTCGGGCCCAGGCCCATTACCCGAAGAACCTCCTGTAGGTAAGCCCAATCCATGGTATCGAACGCCTTAGCCAGGTTAACCGATACAAGCACCATCTGTTCCTCCGACCCCTAAGCCTCATGCATGATATGATTCAAGCGCCTTTAATTCATGGCGGTGTTACGACCGGGAATGAAACCGCATTGGTCCGGATGGACAAAATGCGTCATATGGGGGGCCAACCGAGTAGCCAATAACTTAGTTAAGATTTTAACGTCGGTATTAATCATGGTGATAGAACGATATGCGAAGGGGTCGAGCTTACCCCCCCCCCCCGGTTTAAGGATCATACATATGTCGCCACTGGACATGCTCGGTGGGAGTGCCCTGGACTCGAAGGCCTCGGTGTAGACCTGCACTAGAAGACGCGACATAACGGCTCCGAACTCCTGGTAAAATTCCAGCGGGTAGCCATCACTGCCCGGCGTCTTTGCTCGCGGCAGGCGGGCAAAGGTTGCCCGCACCTCTGCCGCCGATAGCGCTGCATCTAACTCCTTCTGAGCGGGTGTGGAGACAGAAGGGAGGGTCAACCCCTGTAAATAGGGGGAATAAGAGGCCTTGGAGATGCCCAGGTCCACGGCATATACCTGCTGAAGGTGGGACCTAAGAGTGTCCAAAATCTCTCCTTCCGAGTGGACCACTGTGCCACGGGCGTCTCTCAGGGCTAATATGTGTTCCGGGGTGTGCTCCCTACGGTGGATCCAGTCCAGCAGTCACCCCAATTTGTCTCCCTCCCTGTGAAGTCTCTGCCTGTATTGGCAGAGGGTGTACATATCCAGACGGTCCATTCTGTCATGGACCTTCTCTTGGGCTACCCGCTCGTCTGCGCGCCGGGGGTCGTCAGGGCTCCCAGCGGTCTGGGCACACAATAGCTCCTCCTCTGCCGTCTGCAAGTCCCTGACAAGCTGTTTACGGACACCATACGTCAAACCCATACAGGCGCCCCTCACCACGGCCTTCAAGGCCTCCCATTTAGTGGCCAGCGTCAGGTCTCCCACCTCCCAATTAAGGGCTACATAATCTGTCAGGGCCTTCTCAACGTGCGCCTTGCCCACGGAGGACGTCCACGGGGAATCTCTAAGTACGTGGATGGGAAACCGAAGCTCCCCAACTTACCAAGCAAGTCACCGGGGAGTGGTCGGACAAATAGCGCGCCTGATGTGTCACTTCCATAGACATGTTGCTCTCCGCGTTAGCAACCAGCACCCTATCAAGGCGGCTGTGGGTGTTATGAGTCGGGGAAAACCAAGTATAAATCTGCAGCGCCGGATTGGCCTGTCGCCAAATATCGACAGCCCCTATGTTTTCCATAACCGCTTGAAGCTGTCCCGTCATTCGGGGTTTCGTGCCCTCTCTTGGACCTGTCTAGGCCCGGGTCCAGAACACAATTAAAATCTCCAAGCCAGAAAAGTCCGAGTCATCCAGATTCGGGGCATACGTGTTCAGAAGGACAATCTCCCTACCATTCAACCTAGCTCTGAGGAGCAAAATTCTACCCTGGATATCCACCTCTACATACTGCAATGCAAATGGGACCCCAGGCGCCACCAAGATCAGGACCCCTCTGGCATATGAGGAATAAGAGGAATGGAACACCTGGCCCCGCCATTTCTTAGCTAGTTTCTGCGCCCCCTCCTCAGTGAGATGAGTCTCTTGCAGGCATGCAATCGAAACCCTGTGTCTACGAAGCCAAGACAGTATTCTGTATCTTTTCGTGCAGGTACCAAGCCCCCTCACATTCCAGCTGACTAACTTGTAACCCATTGTCCACCATGAGTGCCGCCACCTCCCCACACAGCATTTAAGTGGCTCTTTAGTGTGCTAGGAGGACTCGCTTCACTGAGTGTGTAATGCTTCAATAGCAAACTTATCTTGCTACTTGAAAGGCTTCTCAGCTGCCGTGATTCGGTGTTGCTCGAGGGCAGGGGGGAGTGTCTAGTTAATACTGACTGTTTGGGCAGCCTTTAGGCCGCCCAAACAGGCAGTATGAACAACAGTTAACAAGCCACTCCCCCCTGCCCTCGAGCAACACCGCCCACTCTCCCTGTTCTCTCTGTATGCTGCAGCATACAGAGAGAAAATGACCCGGATGGGGCAGCGGCCTAACCAATCAACGCTGCGGTGAAGGGGAGGGAGGCTGCCTGCAGCCTTCCTGATGACGAGCCGAGAGGAATTCCAACGCAGGACGGCGGGAGGCAGGAATCTCGGGACTTCACTAAAAGCGGGCGGTAAGTTTTACTTTTATTTAATTTTTTCCTTAAATCCCTCCCAGTTATTGTGGTTTAGGGTTTCTTTGCCATCATCTCTGTGTTATTCATTCAACTTATTACTAGAGACAGAGGTGGTAATTGTGTTTCAGAATAGGTTTCCTTGATGTTTTCGCTTGAACAATGTTTTTCTGTGTTGTACAATAGAGCCAGTTTTCTTTATATCCTGTTTGCACCAGCATCAACATTTGTGCAAATTGATTTGCCCAGTTTATTTTTTGTTTTCAACTTTGCAGTTTTTGTTACACTTCTTCGTGGTGATTTATAGGAGAGTGTTTTGCATCCACGGTCACAATGTCCATTTAAAAGTACTCTAGAACTGAAATGTCATTAACAACTCATGTCCTGTCGGAACTGGCAGTGCCCGCCATGGAAGTGCAGTGTAATCCAGCTACCCCCCCCCCCCCCCCTTCCTAAAACCGACTAGAATGGAATTTAACTGCTTGAAATACACGACCAGTATCTATGCTTAATCTACCAGGACTGAGATACAACTAAACGACCAGTGAACTGGCAAAACTGCCTTTGTTCTCTGCTCACAGACCCGTTCCCAGATTACAAAAGCATATGGTAGGTGTATGAGGACCCATGCACAACTATTTTCCCTTTCATAATAGCTTTATTAACCATCTTGCTTTCTCAAGTATGCACCATTTGCCCACTCTTTTTTCACAATTTTCTGAAGGGGACAACCCCCATGAACCCAACTTATGAAGGTCGGGCTTACTCGCTTACCCAGTTATTCAGAAGGGAACAATCCTCCTGAACCCAACTTATGAAAGGCTGGCTCACTCGCTTACCCAGTCATCCTGAACTCCTACGCCTCACTACTTTCAAATGTCACCAGCCGCCACTGCGATCAGGTCTATTAACCACCTTTCAGACAATCTTAGGAGTAATTTCAGCTTTCACACACTCTTTATGTGGAAGCGTTTTTGTAGTGCTTCCTCTGGTCCTGCTATCAGTGACAGGCATCCTGATTTTAATCCTATTGATTTGCAATGGATGTCTCAATCCCTCAAGACATGGAGAGAACACTGCTGGAACAACATTGTCATGAGCGTATGGTGTTCTACCTGGGTACGCCTCAGCCTCCAGAGCTGAGTTAGGATTGGTTCCTGTCTTTTAGACCGGTGTGGCTAGACTGTGTCCTGCCTGTGTTCCGCTGCCTCTTCTACGGATTTGGATGTGTAGTGGACCTGTGTCTGACAATTCCATTGGTTGCGCCGCTGGACATAGATGTGCTCCTGGAGCCCTTGCAGGCCCACGTGTACATTTGTCCGCAGCGTATTCCCATGTTGATGGCGGCATTTTTAGAGCCTCCAAGGGATGCTTTCACTCCTGCTGGAAGGGAAATCGTCTCTGCTCCAGAGGTACAGGCATTGGTTCCAGGCATCTAATTCTTCCCCAGCGGCTGCTGTGGGAACCAGGGATGACCATCTTTGATCACTCGACATGATATTGGAAGTGCTGGAGGGATTGCCACCTACGGATGCAATGTTCAGTAATGTTGAGTCTTCAGTGCGGGATTTATGCACAATTTGGCCTTCCCTGTGCTGGGAACTATTAAGCAATTTTTTAAACATTTACCATATTGACAGTGGAAATTGACTTTGTTTTATTTTCTTGTTCTCTGCTCTAACTAAGCATAATAGCTTTCAAAGTGCTCAATGATAATAACCACATACACAAGTTTAGAGGACCTTTTGAATGCTTTTGGGGAAAATTGGATTTTCTTTTATGGACGTTTTTACAGGTTTTTAAGAAACGCTTTTTAGTATCTTAGTTATAAAGGACCATGTTGACCTTTTGATGATGAGTGGGTGCCATGTCCTTTAGGCCAGTCCTGGCATGTATGCCCCCTTTTACATACATTGTCCCATCTTCACGACTATAACTGAATAGGTGACCTTTTACTAGTAGTTTGCTCTTGTCTCTTCCACACCAAGCTCTTAGTATTTTATCATAATCCCTGTACATGATGTACATAAATAAGTCCTCAGGCACTGCATAATTATTCTGTATAAAGGTCACCTCTTTTTTCATCCTTGGCCAATAGGCCCGCTGTGCATGATGGCATTGTTTGGAAAAACATTTATGATTGTTTTCAAAACATGTTGATTCTAAAAGAAACCCTATAATGACCACTCTAGTATACAAGACCCTTTCCCCCCCTGCAGATTAGAGGAGAATTCCTTCCACATTGACATGGAGTCCTGCATGCTGAATCTTTGACATGCAGCGGTCTGACATCCCTTGAGGGGTGTCATCCTCTGAGCAGAGACGTGGTCCTTCATTCTCTACCATCAGGTGAGGGGGTTGGTTCTTCCCTAGGGGATCCATAGCTATATACATATATACCTATACACATATACATGCTACACCTACGTATCTAGACTTGGTACATTTAGGCAAATTAAATAGGGCGCGCATTATAGGAGTGTGCAAGTGCTACTGTCTTATCTGAACTGCATATGTTCATCTACCTAGCACTATGGTAGAATGTATCTAATGTTTACTATATAATACTTGCGCTTTCTTTCGTAAGCTTCGTTCTCCTGATTGTTGCAGCAAATATGTTTTACACAAGACTGACGCTAGACCAATAAATACTTATTGAAACGTCGTAACCTCCATCCTGTGTATTTTCTGAGCATAAGTAAGCACGAGTGACTGAGTGAAAAGTACTGTACTGTTTTCCATGATCCCTGAGGAATCAGGGTTGTCATGTTTAGTGGTTGCCAAAACTACTACACCACTGTAAGACACAAGCGGGTGGTGTGGCACTGTAGATCTAGCTGGTCAAATGGCTGACCTATCCTGTGTGGGTGTCCAGAAGAGGTTTGGACACCAAGCCCTAAATTTAGGTCATCCAAAATTTGCAGGTCCTGAGAATTCCTAGGAACTACACTACACAGCTTCCTAAGACAACTGGGTGGAGAGGTTTAAAATGCGCATGTCAGACTGGCCATTGCAAGACAGCCAGCCAAAGTGACATGCACAGCTTAAACGGGAGCAGCAACCACCACTACTACTCTCTGCTGCCAATCTGCAGCAATGACCCGCCCACGTTTGGCTCAGGCTGGCGAACTGAAAAATAAAAATGGTACTAAAATCTCTTTATTAGCATTGTATTCTTTATATTTGCTGCACTGGAAGTGAAGGGGGAGGGGGAACGCTCCTCCATCCTAATGCATGAAACACCTCTGGACGCAGGAATATACAAAGTACAGTCTAATAATATTACAGAACCTGGATGATTCTATTAAAAAGTTTCCAGTTCACAGTAGACACATTGAATTACCAATCAAAAAATCTGATTTTTAGTGGACTTGCTAAAAATGCAGCCAGTGTTCATATCCGGGATTGAAGAAAATTCAGTGACCTAAGTAATATCGTAAAGCGTGTGCAGAAAGAGGCAGAATCCACTTAAACAAAATGTTTGTGTTCACCAATACTAGATAAACGTAGTACTTTACCAATCGTCTTAGACAAACTAATTAGGGAATTTAAATCAGACCTTAGTAAACCCTGTCAGGACTGTGTAAACAAGTGATTGTCCTATAAAAGTCAGCACACTCAGTGACTTAAATATAAAAATTGATCAAGGTTGATGATAAAGGGTCATGAAACCAGCTAAAACAAAAGCCTAGTAAGGACAAAAAGGAAAAAGCAAACTTTTTGCAACCTACAAATGACTGGCACCTGGTCTGCAGAAAAAAAACACACTGTACATGCAAGCAGATATTCACCATTCCACATATAACACAAATTGCCTAAACTTGAAAACTTCAAACTGCACTCAGAATAACAAGCCTTTGCAATGCAATAAGTCTCGCATTTACACCAGTTTGAGCTATTGACATTGTAAATGACAATGCCTTTTATTTTTGTTTTTAAAACATTAATAAAAGGCATTGTCATTTACAATTCCAATAGCTTAAACTCTCGTATACCGAACACGTAGGTATTCTATATATCTGCAGTGATAGTGATCTCACACCAATATCGGCAGTGATAGTGATCTCACACCAATATCTGCAGTGATAGTGATCTCACACCAATATCTGCAGTGATAGTGATCTCACACCAATATCTGCAGTGATAGTGATCTCACGCCTATATCTGCAGTGATAGTGATCTCACACCTATATCAGCAGTGATAGTGATCTCACACCTATATCAGCAGGGATGATGATGAAATGAAATGAAATGAATGAAACTTATATAGCGCACGACTTACCCTGGGCATCTCCGCGCTTGCTTAGGGAACCCGTCCTGGTATTCCCCTGTGAGATAACCCTGGCAGGGTATCCACAAGGTGAAAGCCAGGCATCCCACCGCGAGGGGCCGTTGTGGAGATTAAGCAAGCTATTGCCCAGAGTCGCAGAGTGTGAACCCGTGAGTCGAGAAGGCACCGGAGCGAGAATTAACGAGTCCGTGGAATTTTTGAGCCCAAGACCCGCCGAGGCGGGGAATTGAACCCTGGTCCCGGGCCGAACTCAAGCTCCAGGTCTGCCGCCTCTAACCCCTGAGCCACACTTCTCCACAATGTAGATATAGGTGATGTCACCTATATCTGCAGTGATAGTGATCTCCAACCTAAATCTGAAGTAATATCTGCAGGGATAGTGATCTCACACCTATATCTGCAGTGATGGTGATCTCACACCAATATCTGCAGTGATGGTGATCTCACACCAATATCTGCAGTGATGGTGATCTCACACCAATATCTGCAGTGATGGTGATCTCACACCAATATCTGCAGTGATAGTCATCTCACACCTATATCTGCAGTGATAGTGATCTCACACCTAAATCTGAAGAAATGTCTGCAGTGAAAGTGATCTCACACCAATATCTGCAGTGATAGTGATCTCACACCAATATCTGCAGTGATGGTTATCTCACACCAATATCTACAGTGATAGAGATCTCACACCTATATCTGCAGTGATAGTGATCTCACACCTAATATGAAGTAATATCTGCAGTGATAATGATCCCACACCTATATCTGCAGTAATAGTGATCTCACACCTATATCTGCAGTGATAGTGATCTCACACCTATCTCTGAAGTAATGGTGATCTCACACCTAGCTGCAGTGATAGTGTTCTCACACCTGTACCTGCAGTGATGGTGATCTCACACCTATATCTGCAGTGATGGTGATCTCACACCTATATCTGCAGTAATAGTGACCTCACACCTATATCTGCAGTGATAGTGATCTCACAAATATAAATATGAAGTAATGGTGTTCTCACACCTATATCTGCATTGATAGTGATCTCACACCTAAATCTGAAGTAATATCTGCAGTGAAGGTGATCTCACACCTATATCGGCAGTGATAGAAATCTCACAACTATATCTGAAGTGATAGTGATCTCACACCTATATCTGCAGTGATAGTGATCTCACACCAATATCTGCAGTGATGGTGATCTCACACCAATATCTACAGTGATAGAAATCTCACAACTATATCTGAAGTGATAGTGATCTCACACCTATATCTGCAGTGAAAGTGATCTCACACCAATATCTGCAGTGATGGTGATCTCACACCTGTCATAATTCACTCCCTGTGCTCTCGTGGCCACCACAAGGACACTCCCCTGTATGCATATCCTGACTTCCAGGCATTTGGACATCATTTAGGAATTGACATCCATTCCCAATCCATGCCGGGTTTTGTGGAAGCCAGTCTGCTACACCTATATCTGCAGTGATGGTGATCTCACACCTATATCTGCAGTGATGGTGATATCACACCTATATCTGCAGTGATAGTTATCTCACACCTATATCTGCAGTGATAGTTATCTCACACCTATATCTGAACTAGTGGTGCTCACACCTATATCTGCAGTGATGGTGATCTCACACCTATATGTGCAGTGATGGTGATCTAATACCAATATCTGCAGTGATAGAGATCTCACACCTATATCTGCAGTGATAGTGATCTCACACCAATATCTGTAGTGACGGTGGTCTGACACCTATATCTGCAGCGATAGTGATCTCACTCCTATATCTGCAGTGATGGTGATCACACCTTTTTACTGTTAGCACATCACTACAGCAAGGCCAAGCGAAAGGAGCTCCTTGGGCGTGAAGGTGCATCTTGAGACCTCAATAAACAACAAAGAAAGGCTGGACTCTGGTGTTGAGCAGTGACTGGTTGAAGAGTTGAAGGGAGCGTCGGCGGCTGGCAGAGGGGGGAGATGGTGCACACGTGTACCCTGGAGGCAGAGGGGGGAGATGGTGTATGTATATCAGCACAGAAATCTGTTTCAACTAAACATTAGATTTAGGGTTAGGAAAAATACAGTAGCGTGAACGTTTTATTTCGGTGTAGTGTGCGCGGTGCTGTTTTATAATGTCGTCACTGGCAGACAATCACATTTAGAAACAAAAAACAGACTTCGGAAACATGATCAGTCACTACACACCTCTTTTAGACAAGAAATACCCTCACGACAGCCTTTAAGCAAACGATCCAGTCCGGATGGGCCGTCCCAAATGAGACAGGGCGGTAACCAAGAAGCCTAATTTTCAATCGAAGGCCACCATTTAGCCTAAACGATTACGCCAGCCTATGAAAATGATGGGCGGGGCTTCAAGTTCCCTTCTGAAATCTCCTCTACCACAATATGTCTCGCATGGCGAGCAACGAGTGCACGTTGCAACGCTAGGCGAGACCTCAAATTGAATCAACTTCACACAGAAAACTCCTTCAAAGAGTATGAATAAAAGACAGAGAAAAGCAAGACTTAAGAAATTAATCCAGACAGCGAAAAATCAGCACACACAAAACATTTTTTCACTTTTTGAAAACGCAGTAAGGAACCTGAATAAAAGCAACAGTAAAACAACGAACTAACAATGCACTCTGGCAGAACTGTTAAATGTGGAGGTAGAAAATACCAGATAAAATCGCCCAGAAAGGACCCCTTCTCCAAAGGAGGGAATAAGAGCAGATTCTCAGCAGGACCAAGTAAAACAATAAAGTACAAAATACCTTGGTAACCTAGAAAGTGAACAACTATGATGGAAGATATCTTGAAATAGCTGGCTAGCATGAGAACGAAGGAAAGGTAAACCTCTTGGGCCGAGAGATTGAAACTACAACTGGCAATCCCCCTTTCAAACAGTGTGAAAAAGAAAATAGAAAAATCGACATAAGCACACAGCATCTTAGGATACAAACATACATCCTAGCATCACAAAAATGATAAGTAACTGGAGAGTTGGTGTTAGTAGATCTGGGGAGAAAACACTGTTAATCCCTGAATATCACTCCAGAGGATGCCAAGTTTGTTTTCCCATAAACTTAATGGCATTTATATCATAGAGACATTATTTTACAGACGGATATTGAAATAATATAGTCCCCTGGTCCTCCCTTCCGGGTATAGTACAAAAATTGATCATATCATCTTCCAGCTTACACATTTATCCGACCTTACGAGTCTGGGGATCTAACAAAGGGGAGTCTAAGTTCCTGTTCGCCTATTGTTCCCAATGGAATAATGTGCATGTCAAGTACTTTACATAATGTCTACATGAGTTTTGCCAACCGCAGCTCCCAACTTACTCCCCCCTTCCGTTCCAAACATAACATCAGGGTTCAGATGTTACTACATGCACGGTTGCTGTATACTATTCCTAAGTGCTTCGTGTTAGATCATGCCATTCCCTTCCCTTTAATGACTCTCCTGCGATGCAACATCTCCCACATCTCCAGACTCCTGAGTTCCCGTTTCGTGAACGTCCCCAAGGTCTGCCATGCTTTGATACCACGGCCGGAGATCTCCCTCGAATTTCTCGTCTTTACGTACCATCTTCATTTGCAGCCTGTCCGCCATCGCCCACTCCTATATCTTTCATCCACTCTCCGATCTGCGGGGGCCTGGGTCTGAGTCAGGCTATAATAATGCGCCTACTTGCTAACGAGACCCCCAATGAGAGAAAGCGCCTTCTTAAGTTTTTACTTTTGGGGGTAGGTAAGAGTCCCAACATTACTTGTCAGATTTCTTTAGGTACCACCGGATGTATGACGTTACAACGCATACTTTTACTCCGCATACCATTACAACGCGGTATTCACAACGCATACCATTACAACGCATATCGCTTTGGGGTGCTGGATAGTGGTAAGTATAATTTACTATTCTAACTCCAGTCCCCGTGGACCCTAGGGAAGGTGTTGGATAGTAAATTAAACTTACCTCTTATCCTAGAGCGCCCCCCAGCGCAATGCGTTGTAATGGTATGCGTTGTAATGCCTGCGTTGTAGTGGTAGTGCGTTGTAAAAAATGCGTTGTAACAGGTGCATACCGGTACCACCCATCCTGTGGCTCGCTGAAGATGTGTGAATACCTCATCCCAGTAGGAGACCAGCATGGGGCATGTCCAGACCATAATGATAAAGTCCGCTACCTGTGCCTTACATCTCAGGCATTCAGCACTTCGGATGGGGTAGATTGTATGTAGTGTATTTGGGGTAAGGTATACCTGGTACCAAGTATAATGTAGGAGTTTAAATTGTGCACTGGAGCTAACAGTACGGACCCCCTCCTGGACTCTCTCCCACTCTCTATCAGATAGCGGCTCCTCCAGTACAGCATGCTTCACCTGTAAAATGCCAACAGGCAAGTCGTCCCTTAATGCTCTGTGTTAGAAGGGGCGATCTCAGGGGGGACAGAGAGCGTTGTCCGGACCACCCCGGGACCCACCTCTCCCAGGAGCGCTTCCGAGCACAGGCGTGAAACCCTCGCAGGAGGGGACTTCACCTTCGAGATCGTACGCACAGAACTTCTACTGCGTTATAAATGGACACCACACAATTGAGTACTGATAATGAGTTCTTTATCAAGCAGCAGTTATTACGTTAGTTGCAGGTTTAAACGGTAATATATTTACATTCGGGTAAAAAGGTTTGTAAGTCTTTGATCATAGGGGGGGTGAAAAGCGGGACAGTCACAGTACAGGGGACCAGCACCCGCGTATCCGGCGCACAGCTCTCAATCCTCGAGCCGGGGGATACGGGTCTGCTGTCGATGTTGATGGTACTGGGTGTTCCACTCACCCTCCTCAAGCCACGATGTTTCGGTACTGCCGTTGGTCCAGCCGGACCAGAGTACCCTCGAGCCGCGACCAGGTCAGCAGGGCTCGAGCAGTAATGAGCGGAGTGTTTTGTAGTTCTTGGGGAGCCGCAACCTCATCAGCAGGGCTCAAGCAAAGATGGTTCAAGGAGCCGCGACCTCGTCAGCAGGGCTCAGGCAAAAGATGGTTCAAGGAGCCGCGACCTCGTCAGCAGGGCTCAGGCATAGATGGTTCAAGGAGCCGCAACCTCGTCAGCAGGGCTCAGGCAAAGATGGTTCAAGGAGCCGCGACCTCGTCAGCAGGGCTCAGGCAAAGATGGTTCAAGGAGCCGCGACCTTGTCAGCAGGGCTCAAGCACAGGTTCCAAAGTTCGGGTAGCGTTCTTCTTCGAGCAGGTTGAGCCACGACCAGGTCAGCAGGGCTCTCGTAGTCCAGGTTTCAACTGCCCGCTAGTTCTTGGGCCGCCCTTGTTATAGTCCTTTCTCCCTTTGAAGGCCGGGCCCTCGCAGGCGGGTATCTGATGCCTCGGGGCTGATTGTCGGGGTTTCCTGCCGGCCGGCCCTTTGATCCTTTGAAGATGAGTACGGGGTTTCCAGACACCCAGCAGGGCCTGGAGCCAGCGCTCGGGGAGGCCGGAGGTGTCATCGAAACCAGTCCTCAAGGGAAGGCCAGAGGTGTGAGGGAAACCAGTCTCCCGGGGGAGGCCGGAGGTGTGATCGAAAGTACCCGCCCTGTCTCACTCAGAGGAGGCCCTCTACCCCCCAGCCGGGCATGGCGCGCCTGGAGCTTAGGTTTCGCTGGGGCCGGTGTCATACAGGGGCCCATGGAGTCAGGGATCTGTAGGGAAGGGTAATGGCTACCGGGGGCCTTCTAGGGTGATGTGGGATCTGGGCGTCCGGTACCGGGAGGATAGATGGCGGGATGCGGGGGTGCTCGTCCGTTTGGTAGGGTCATGTAGGGAGTGGGGCGGACCGGGGACGGAACGACCGGGGGTGTTCGCTGCACAGGGATAACTGTCGGGGCGCTAAGGGTTGGGGGGAACCACGCCACGAGGCCAGATCCAACAATCTGTATAAATGGGATATCAGACCATATGGAAAATGCTACTTACCAGTATACATCTGTTCTTGGCATGTAGAGCTGTAGAGTTGTATACTTTAGCATAGATCGCCATCTGGTGTTGGGCTCGGATGTTTGCAGTTTGTTTTTGTCGAAGAAGTCTTTGTTAGTCATGAGATAGGGGACTCCTCCTTATGGTGACAATGTGCATGGGCATCGACTCCATCGCCAGATTGTTTTTCGCAATGAAGGGTATTGCGGAAGTTAGTAGGAAAGTAGAAAAGGACGTCCATGTGTAATGTATCTAAGTAAGATAATACTGCAATGGATAAAGGTATCCGAGGAGGTGGGTGGGCGTATACAACTCTACAGCTCTACATGCCAAGGATGCATACTGGTAGTTAGAATTTTCCGTTTGAGGCATATGAGCTGTAGGTTGTATACTTTAGCATAGATTATATAGCAGTTTCTCTCCTTAGCGGTGGCAGCCTGTATCCGTTGCAGTGGTCTGAAAAAGTGTTCTCAATACAGCCTGGCCCACATTAGCTTGTTGCTTTGCTTGTACATCTACACGATAGTGTTTAGTGAAAGTGTGGAGTAAACCAAGTTGCTGCTTTGCAGATGTAATCTAGGGAAATGTTCCCTAAGAATGCTATAGGAGCCCCTAGTTTGCCTGTGGAATGAGCTCTAGGGGGAATGGTTACCGTGAGTTTAGCTTTGAGATAGCATATTTGGATGCACTTGACAATCCATCTTGCAATTCCTGTTTTTTAAATGAGATTACCCTTGTGAGGTGGGGAGAAAAATACAAAGAGTTGTTTAGTCTTTCTAAAAGGTTTAGTTCTTTCTATGTAGCATAGTAACACTCTCTTGACGTCTAGTTTGTGAAGAGCACGTTCTGCCACTGAGTCTGGTTGAGGGAAAAAAACTGGGAGTTCAACAGACTGATTAAGGTGGAAGGCAGAAACTACCTTGAGTAGAAATTTGAGTTAGGCCTAAGAACCACTTTACTATGATGCATTTGTAAAAATGATTCTTGCATGGTTAATGCCTGGAGTTCACTTAGTCTCCTGAGGGATGAGATAGCTACCAGGAAGGCTACTTTCCAAGTTAGGAACTGTAGCTCACATTTGTGTAGAGGTTCAAATGGGGGCCCCATGAGTCTGGTAAGGACAATATTGAGGTTCCGGACTGGGGGTGGTGGAACTCTAGGTGGGATTATTATTTTAAGTCCTTCCATGAACGCTTTGATGGCAGGAACCAACAATAGAGACAACTGTTGTCTGTTTTGGAGGTAAGCGGCTATTGCAGCTAGATGTAGTCGTATAGATGTATATGCCGAATTACATTGTTGTAGATGCAAGAGATAACAGATAATGTTTTGAATGGAAGCATTTACTGGGTTGATGTTGTTATTGTACAATAAACAACGAATCGCTTCCACTTTGCTGCATAGAATGATGTTGTGATAGGACGCCTAGCCTCTTTGATGACATTCATACAATCTGGTAGGAGATTGAGGTAGCCAAACTCTAGGACCTCAGGAGCCGGATTGCAAGATTGAGTTGATTGGGATCTGGATGTCTAATCTCTCCATGGTTCTGTGTAAGAAGTTTGGGTGAGAGGTGTAGCTTTCGATGTGGAACTACTAATAGTTCCAAGAGGGTTGTAAACCATGGTTGTCTGGCCCATGTTGGAGCAACTAGGATTATTGTGAGGGAATGTTGTTTGAGTTTCCGAACCACTAACGGAATGAGCAGGAGAGGTGGAAAAGTGTAAGCAATTTTTTTTGACCAGTTCATCCATAGTGCATTGCCTCTGGACAATGGGTGTGGATGCCTGGAGGCGAAGTTTGGGCATTTTGCGTTGTGTTGTGTGGCGAACAGATCTATGTCTGGGTGTCCCCACATTGGAAAGAACGGAAGAAGAACTTGAGGATGAAGTTCCCATTTGTGGATTTGTTGTGTTTGTCGAATGAGCAGATCCGCAATCTGATTGTGTACTCCTGGGAGATGATCCGCGAGGAGGTGTATCTTTTGAGGAATAGCCCATCTCCATATAGTTTGCGCTAGGCATGGAAGTTGGAGAGAGTGTGTCTCCACTGCTTTTGAATGTAATGCATTGCTGCCATGCTGTCTGTACATATTAGGACAGCTTTGTCTACTAGCAAAAGTTGGAAAGACTTGAGTGCTAAAAAGATTGCTAATAACTGCAGGTGATTTAAGTGGAGTTGTTTCTGTCGAGGGGTCCATAATCCCAGAACAGTCTGACTTTGCAGATGAGCTCCCCAGCTGGTGAGCGACGCGTCTGTCGTTAGTACTATTTGTGGAACCGGGTCGAGGAACGGCCGCCCTCTGGAAAAGTTTTGTGCATTCCACCACTGCAGAGAGCGATGTGTGCAGCTGTCCACCAACACCAGATCTGTCAACTGACCTTGAGCCTGGTTCCACTGATGTACCAAGCAATCCTGCAAGGGACGCATCTGAAGTCTTGCAAAAGGGACGATGAGGATGCAAGAAGCCATCATCCCGATTAGCTGCATAAATACTTGAGCTGGAAACGAGTGTTGAGCTCAAAATTGTAATATTAGAGCCTGCATGGAGTGAATCCTGCCTGGATTGGGGTATGCTAGAGATCTTGAGGTGCCAAGAGTATCCCCTACATACTGTTGTATGTTGGATTGTTGAAGGTGAGACTTGTAGAGGTTTAATGTGAAACCTCAGTCGTGAAGTAGCAGGATAGTTTTGTGTGTGTACTGCACACAATTGTTGTGGGATTTGGCCTTTATGAGCCAGTCGTCCAGGTAAGGGAACACATGAATGTGTTGCCTTCTAAAAAGAGCCGCTACCACTGCAAGGCATTTGGTGAAGACTCTGGGTGCTGTGGTACTCCGAATGGAAGGACTTTGAACTGATAATGTTGTCAGTACACCGTGAACCTGAGATACTTTCTGTGAGAGGGGTGAATAGGAATATGAAAATAGGCGTCCTTTAGATCCAGAGTGGAGAGGAAGTCGCCTTGTTGAAGTAGTGAGAGCACCTGTTGGAGAGTGACCATGTGAAAGTGGTCTGATTGGATGTAGAGGTTTAGGGGTCTGAGGTCTAATATTGGCCTGAGAGAGACGTCCTTTTTTGGAATCCGAAAGTATAGTGAATAAACCCCTGTGCCCTGTTGGGGTAAGAGGACTGGTTCTATAGCATTTCTGTGTAGTAGAGAGAGAATTTCCTGTTTCAGGAGAGTCAAATGCTCTGTGGACATTAGGCGGTGTTTGGGAGGAATGTATGGGAGAGTGGACGTGAGTTCCAGGCAGTAACCTACTGGATAATTTGTCTCACCCACCGGTCTGTGGTGATGGAATTCCAGACAGGTAGGAACTGTGAAAGGCGTCCCCTGGCACGTGTGGAGTGGTCGGGGGAAGCACAGGGAAGTCGCGGCTTGGTGGTAGAGGAGCTGCGGGTGTTATTACCCTGGCCTCTGCCCTTGTAGTAGTTACCCCTGTAACCTCCCCTAAAGTATCCTTTGGAACAGGGACTCTGATCGGGGCTTTTGTAAGATGAGGATGGGTGCTCTGGTGTGTTGGTTTTTGAGCCAGTCCTATAAAAGGAGCGTCAAAAGGAGCCACTAGAAGAAAATAACTGCAAGGCTCCCATAGACTTTGCAGTTTCAGTGTCCTTTTTCATCTTTTCTAAAGATGTGCCCACTGCAGGGCCAAAGAGGTGCTCTTGGTCGAAGGGCTGATTAAGGATACTGGTCTGCACCTCCTGTTTGAATCCCGATATCTTGAGCCAAGCATGCCTGCGTAACAATACACTACTATTGACACCGCGGGACGCGGTGTCCGGGGAGTCTGG
This sequence comes from Lissotriton vulgaris, assembly GCF_964263255.1. NCBI lineage: Eukaryota > Metazoa > Chordata > Amphibia > Caudata > Salamandridae > Lissotriton > Lissotriton vulgaris. Next base: position 1,079,023,691 of record NC_141691.1, on the reverse strand, counting down.
TGCACATTTGATTGATGTGTTTGTGATCAATTTGCCATCCTGTATGAGGTCATTGGCCTTGTCTTTGTATAGCTCTGGTAGGTGTTGAATGAGTTTCTCTAGCTCATCATAGTGAGCCCTATCATATCTTGCCAAGACAGCTTGTGTATGGGCTATTTTCCAATAGTTTGCAGCTTGAGACGCCGTACGTTTGCCTGATGCGTCTAATAATTTGGATTCTTTATCTGGGGGGCGGGGCGTCACCTGAACCTTGAGAGTTGGCCCTTTTATGTGCATTAGCCACTAGCAGGGGATCTAAAGGAAGCTGACCCTTAATGTATATGGGGTCACTGTGAGCAGCTTTGTATTTTTTGTCTATCCTTGGATTAAGAACCCTAGTCCTAATAGGGTCCTTAAACACTTCTGGTGCATGTCTAATGAGCCCTTTTAACATTGGTAGGATGTGGCTGAGCAAAAGCCTCTAAGAAAATCCTCCCCTACAGGGTCAGAATGTAGATTTACCCATGGATGTGTTGTGGCCCTATTGATTAGTTGGGGAAAACCTACGTTATCGTCTGATGGGGATGGCTCAGAGGGATAAAGATCTGGGTCTGTTAAGTCAGGATCTGTGTTATAGTCCATCCATGGATCTGGCTCCTGTAGGGGATCATTGTTGTGGGATTAAGTTATCATCCCCTTGTTCGTCCCCATCTCCATTATCACTATCCTCTGGTTGTGAGAGTGGAAAAGTTCTGGAGAGATAAGTAAATTGGGATCAATAGGTGGAGGAGTAGTTGTAGGGGTGGAGAGGTGTTAGTGCCCATGTCTATTCTTCTAACCGGAACCAGTGAATTTTGTAAATGGTCCGGTTTCCTTTTTGTAGGTTGTTTGGAGAAAATATGAGCAGTCTTTGGATGGATATAAATTGTTTTCTGGTTTGGATATAGGACAAAAAGTTCTTTGTAGCCGGTGTTCTTTTTCAGTGCCGAAGATTTCTCCCTATGAGGAGTCTTAAACTGTTAAGGCATAGGGATAGTGCCGGTTTAGAAGCCTTTTCTGGTCCGAAGACTTCGATGTTGGTTGTTTCGGCTCCGGAGTCTTTTGCTCCGGGGGTTTAGGTGTCGAAAGTTTTTCCCTGAATTGTTTCGGCTCCGACATTTTCGATGTCAAAGTTTTTTCCCTTTTGCTTCCGCTCCGAGGGTGTGCCCTTCAGTTGTTTCGGCGCCGGAGGGTTTTTCCAGTGCCGATGGAGGAAGGCGTGGCATATCAGCGGCCTTAAACTTCGGTGCCTAAGGTGGTTTTTCGGTACCGGAGTGTGGTTGGCTCGAGCCCGAGCTGGAAGGCTTGTCTTTGCTTTCCATAGCCGAGCCCGAGGGTGGGGCATCTGAAATGTTCGGCTGGTGTGGACCAGGGCCTTGTGGCGAAGGTGTTACAGGAGCCTTTGTTATGGGCTTGGGTGGGGCAGGGGTCTCGGTACTCACGGTCTGCTGAGCTGAGGTAACTTTGTCCTCTATGTCGCAGTCATCTGCTTCAGAGACAGAGACCTGTTCCTCCTGGGCTTGTTCCGAAATGCTGTCTGGCCTGGATGGAATGGAGCCGCTTCCTATGGACATTTCGTGGAATCGAGCCCGACGATCACAAATGGTCTTCTTAGACTTGAAAGATAGACAAGCCTCACAGGTATCCTCTCAATGCTCCGGAGAGAGGCAGAGATTACACACTGGGTGCAGGTCCGAATGTGGGAATTTAGCACCACACTGGGGACATTTCTTGAAGGGAGTCCGTTCCATCAACTTCCGTAGGAATTGGCATGGGTAGGCCCAACGGCCCACGTCAAAGTTTATCGAAGTTTTTTCGATTGTAAAAGATGGGCGTTGAGAAAGGGAAAAGTGATCGAGACAATACCGTCGAGTGGTAGGTGGTTGCTCGTTGAAGGGGGTTTCGATTACAACACCAACCCGGAGTGCAGCAAGTCGCATCCGAACCCGATAGCGGAAAACAACTATCTGGGGATGGAGTTGATGCCCATACGCACTATCACCATAAGGAGGAGTCACCTATCTTGTGACTAACAAAGACTTCTTTGACAAAAACCAACTGCAAACATCCGAGCTCAACACCAGATGTCGATCCATGCTAAAGTATACAATCTACAGCTCATATGCCTCAAACGTAATATTACTTTTAATGTATTGGTACTAAAGGGTTCTTCGGGGAACCCTGGCCATATTTCTCAGGCCACACTGGAAATGTTCTCATATTGTAGGAACTGCCCCGGACCCCAGATCAAAGGCGTCTATTGCTTCCTCTAGTGTCAGAAATATACTATCTGTATATAGGTCTCTCAACGTTTGGTAACCCCCTTCCGTCCATTTCCTTATGGACATAGAGTCCACTATGCGGGCAAAGGGCCATAGGGTCCATAAAGGCACATGAGGAGCATATGGCGCATGTTGGACTACCCTTCGAACCACGTTTTCCCAAATCTCAGCTACATGTCATATAATATATGGGAAACCCCTCTCCCAAGCATTAATAATTCAGGGATTCATCTCCCAGTTGTTGTTGGTGTCCAGCCAGTACAGCGCATGCTGTAGCTGGGAGGCCATGTAGTACAATTCTACTCATGAAACTTCCAGTCCTCCTTGGCCCCATGTCCTCTGCAGAGTCTTTAGACGTACCGTTTCCATTTGTTGCCCCATAAATTGTCTGTTAGAAGTTGAACAAGCATTTGGAAATAGGACAGGGGAATGATATAAAGCGAGTGTTGCAGTGTGTATAAGCATCTGGGAAGGATGATCATTTTGATTATTGCAATTCGACCCATGAGGGACAGCGGCAAGTCCCATCAGAACCTTTTAGAGCCATGTAGTCCCTCTATCACTCTGCCAATATTGAGGTCGAGGTACACAGATGGCAAACTCACTAATCTTATACCCAGGTATCTCTCCCCCTCCCCCACCCATGGTAATTCTTCTTTAGTGAGCTCTGTCTGTGGTACCCTCACTAAACTTCCAACGGAGACAAGTTTGTATTTACCCGGGTTGATACAGAGTACAGACACCATACTAAACCTCCTCAGTTCTGCAAGTAGCAGTGGTACTGAATTTGCTGGTTGGCGGAGGTAGACCAGGGTATCGTCAGAATATAAGGACACCACATGACTAGTTTTGCCTAATCGGACCCCCCCCACTCTCCCAGTCTATATGGTAGAGCAGCCGCCAGTGGCTCCATGGCTATTGCGAACAACAGCAGAGAGAGTGGGCACCTCTGGTGAGTGCCAGAAGCTCCAAAAGAGTGTTTTAACGGAGGTGCAAAGCTGTTTGCCCGGTTATCGGGGGTTGAGACACAGACTTGGCAGCAGGGCTCAAATCGCTGGGAAATGCTCCGTCAATCATCCCCTTTGGTTTTGCTTTGTTCGCCCTAAGTTGGCTGGGTATGCCCAGACGTGGGTCCCTTGCTCACTTTGCCACTGGATTCAAGCTAGCCTGGCTGATGACGGCTGATTAGCCAGAAACCGGTCCAAGGATGCTTGTTTACGGTCCAGGGAAGACATGGCTTGGCAGTTCGGGCTGGACCATTCCCATGAGGCACAGGGTCAGAATGATTTGCATACGGCCATGTCTGAAGTGGGGTGGCGGAGTGAGCTAAAGAATGATGATGGATTAAACCCAGATCAGTTGACTGGGGGTGAGTGCTTGCAATGTTCAACACTCCATCCATCATCCCCTTTGGTTTTGCTTTGTTCACCCCTTTCGAGTGCCCCTACACATTTCAAACTGTCTGGACACCAAAGTCCCCAATCCAATCTGTGCCACAGGGGCTGTATAAAGTAATTGAAGCCACCTAAGAAACTCTCCCTGTGCCCTGATTATTCGGAGGACTTGCCACAAGTAGGGCTACAGAGTCAAAGGCCATTTCTATGTCTAATAATGCTAGGGCATAATCTTCTTCCATCGGGAATGGGGCATGCCAGACATGCGCTAATCTTATCAAATTAGTAGTGCTACGTCTAGGAATGATTTTAGAAAAAACAAGGGGACACGATAATTGGCTAGGGACCACGGGTAACAATTCTATTAAGAGGAACAATGGTCCTTAGCAGACTGAAGAATGAAAAACGAAAATACAATATAGGCCACAATGGGTTACTATATGAATCCACTGTCCAGCCGGACGTGGATTTTTATTCAACAATAGTTAAGAATATAATCAGCAATTTCTGAAACAAAGTTTCTATGATAGGGCACAAGCCTGTACCCTATACTGGGAAGGAAATGTGGAAAACAATACACAACGTTCAAACAAAACAAGGTAACATAAATACAGGCAAAGACTTTGAGCTGTGGTAACTCGCATGTATCGCACTCTGCGAGTTTAACCAAAAATAGGTACCACAATAGTTAGACACAATGGAGAACTGTGGTGCTATTTACAAGTGTCGACGTTTCGATCCCATGCTCATTAATTATCGGGATCATCAGGACTAAATCATAACATTTGCCTGGGAAAAATAGTAACGGCCTGTTGGAGTAAAGAACAGGGAGGGAAAAATACAGTGGTCTGTGAGACTATTTAGACATTCAATTTTACATTTAGGTAAAACAGCTAGGCAGCAAGACAATCAGTGAGTTGAGTGATTTCGACATGCTAAGGGCACATGCAGCCGAACTTGCAAATATGTGGTTTATTACAGAGATTTGGGTGTTTTTGACTAAAAACATGCGACACCTGGAGGTGAACGAAAACCTAATAATGTGGCTAGCTTACGCTAACAATTCCCATATGGTATGTGGAAGCAGCGGTTTGGCGGCATACTAACACGAGCATGCTGGGGTATAGCATACTGTTTGGGGTGCCTACGGTACACACACACTGGCGAGATGGTAGCTTCAGTGATCGGTGAGACTGGAGAATGGTCACAAAAATTAAGTGATTAAGCAAGGCTGTGCAATAAGTGCTTCTACCGATTTTGTAAACAACCGTAGAGTAAAGGCGCCGCGTTAATAAACCGTCCGAGGTTTAGGGAAACTTTTCGGAATCAAAGGTTTGACAGTGACTTTGCCGAGTGAAAAAGACTACATCGGAGCCAAGGGCTGATTATAGTGAGTTCCAGATAGGAGTGACCGGGTGCCCGCATCGTCTAGGGGGAGCGCTAACTTATTCAAGATCTTACCAGTATTAGATTAATGGCACTTGCTGCAGCCAAAAGAGAGTACGGCGAGATAGCCGCTGAAGATGTGCTGATTTAAAAAACCCATACACTATAGAGGGAAAGAAAGAGCCGGGCTTAGTGCGAAATGAAAAACAGGGGTGAGGTGAGTTACGAGCGGTGTTGCACAACCACATACCTTAATCGGCAAAATGGGCCATTTTAAAGCAATTGGAGGGGGTTAAGTGACCCGTGCTTTCCAAGTAGTAGTGAGCGCCCAGGGATCAGGACTTCTGGTCTCTTGGTAGAGCCGGCTGCAAGGAGTAAGGTGAGAGTAAGCCGTTTGGCATTGTGACAATTTAACTCGACATGGTGATCAACCGATCATGGGGTCTGTTCTTACCTCAGTTTAAAAAAGGAGGGCTGGAAACAGCAACAGTCTGCTGTCCTCGTCATTGGCACAATGGCTTGTAATGACAAGGTGGTATTACACAGAGCTCCTATAAGAGGATGCAAAAATGGGCGCCAATGCCTGGGGAGTCTGAATGGAAGAAGGACTCTGGCGCAGTGTCACTGAGGAACAAGATCGCCATCTTGGAGTGGTATTTAACTCGTTTGTGAGGATTGAGATAGACATGCAAAGAGCGTGCTGTGAAGAAGGATGCATGCATTGAAAGGAAAATGCAATAAGGACTATACATGATGCGTTTAGCAGTAAAAAAGTACAGGTTTGAAATAGCATTAAAAATGAGCAATAACAGTAGCATTTAACAAGGCCATGCAGTTATACACAATTTGATTGATTCATGAAATAAAAACGTTTCTAAGGAGTGAGTTTGTGATTATCCTAGAATTAACTGGAAGCAGAGTTCACAATAGGGAGGCCCAGTCCTCATTTCTGTTAAGGCCACTCCTAATTGTGTCAAATAGGATTATTGCTTTGAGTTCTTCACGGTTTAGAAACTGTCCCATGTTTCCTCCTCTTCGTGGCAGTTTGAGTACTTTCAGAACCGTCCATCGTAGGTCATCTTCGTCATGATTGGCCTCTGAGAAATGTTCAACCAGTGGTGCGTTGGGTGTTTTACACCTTATTCGACTCCTGTGTTGGGCAATTCTGGTTTTGACTTTCTGAGTCGTTTGGCCAATGTACAGTTTCGTGCATGGACAATGAATCAAGTAAATGACATTTGTGGTACTGCAGTTGGAAAAAGCACAAGAATTAACTGTTACATTGTTGAAAGTGAAACTTTTACCTTCTAAGGTGAACTGGCAAACATTACAATTACCACATTTGGCATGTCCTACAATGGCGGCCATGCCCCAAATGGAGTTGAGTGTGGCGCTTGGTTCAGAGAACGGAAGAGCTGCTCTGACAAAGTGGTCTTTTAAATTCCTACTCTTCCGGAATGAGAATAGAGGCTTTTCTATGTCCAAATTACCAGCATTGATGATTGGCCAATGTTTAGTTATCATCTTGCGCACTTCGATAGAGATGGGGGCGAAGGTAGCGACACAGGTTATTCTCGCTAGCTCATTCTTAGGTTTGGGGGTCAGCAGTACATCTCCTGGACAGTATCATGCACGTTTGGAAGCATTTTTTACTGTCCTTTTCGGATAGCCCGGATCTTTGAATTTGGAGGAAAGAGTGGATGCTTCTCTGAAATAGTCCTCTTTTGTAGAACAATTTTGTCTGATTCTTAGAAATTGGGAATAAGGAAGTGAGTCTCTGAGTGTCCTGGGGTGGTTGCTTGTGTAACTTAAAAGTGTGTTTCGTTCCGTTGGCTTTCTATAGAGACATGTAAGCAACTCGCCGTCTGAATGAAAAATTGTGAGGTCAAGGAAGGCTATCTCAGATTTGTCCAAAGTGATAGTGAATGAGAGACCGGAACAATTATTATTGAGCCAGTGGAGGAATTGTTGCAAAATCTCTGTGTCATGTCTCCAAATAATAAAAATGTTGTCAATGTAACAACACCAAACTTTGATACCTAAGGAGAGGAGGGTCCTGGATCCGGTGTCCGGGAAAGGATTCTTGGAACGACTGTTGGTGGTGTGAGAGACACCACTTGTGAGGGAGAAAGTTCAACTACTGGTTGCGCTTGCGGCAACGCTTGAGGTGGAGGTTGCGTAGACTGCTTTGACTGTTCCGAAGGAAACCTGTTCCTATAGTCCTGCAGCATCAACTGTAGGTCAGAAATTAAAGAGGCGGGCATAGCCACCATTTCCTGTCCTGAACCAGGTGGACATAGTCTTTGTGGAACATAATGATGCATTTGTTGGTCACATTGCTCATAGTATTCCTCCGTGCCAGTCTCTTGTAATTTTACATTTAAAATCTGAGGGACTGTAGGCATCTCCAAAACGGCCTACATTGTCCTCATCCTCCTCCGACTCGTCGACAGGGCGTGGCTTGGGCGCCGATCGGGATGGCTGTGTGAGCGTGTAGCTCCGCGCCGAGCCCCGCTATAATCCTGTGAATCCTGCCTTGGGTGCCCCTGAAGGTGCGATTTTGCTGCACCGGGTGTTGCAGAACCGGAGGGGAGAGTCTGGATCCCATCGGGACCCCGGAAGAAGCGCGCTGGCCGGAGCTCGGAGGAGTCCGGACGAGGACACCGGGTGTTGCAGAACCGGAGGGGAGAGTCTGGATCCCATCGGGACCCCGGAAGAAGCGCGCTGGCCGGAGCTCGGAGGAGTCCGGACAAGGACAAAGAGAAGATGGCGGCGCCTGGCGCTCGGGAGAGCTGAGAGCTGCGCACCCGGACGGAGCAGGCATACCGGGGGTTGCATTGTTGAGCGAGCGGAGCGGAGGCCTGAGGCGAGGACTATTGGAGCCGGCTTGGAGCGGCGGAGACATCGAACATCAACGGCCCGGTGAGAACGGTGCCCCTCCCGCTTCCCAGCTCCCCGACAAGAGAGCCTGATGGATGCCTGATTGCCCCTGGGCGGTGGCGCCGCCAGCCTGCGGTGGCCGCTCACTCGAGGACTGGTGAGGTTTTGCCGGAGGGGGCCGTGATAAAAGAGGGGCTTGGTCGCTCGGCTGGGAAGCGCTGGGAGAAGGCGATTGTATGCGTAGCGGCAGCGAGATCGGACCCGGTCCCGGACCTGACCCCCCCGGGCCCCTGCATGCCCCTGAGAGCAACGGGAGCTGGTGTGAGCGTTCTGTGTGCCCAGAGACCAGCGGCGGGGGCCGCCCGCCTGGAGAACGCGAGGCGTGGCACCTGTGGGTCGGAGGACGGAGAACTGGGAAGGCTGCATTACAAACTGCGGTGTGCTGGTTTGGACAATAGGCACGATCGGCCCTGGACAACACCTGCCTGCCCCTTTGAAGGTGTGCTGTGGGCTTGCTGCCCTGAACTTCGCAGCTCCTAGGGGTACTGTGGGAGAGCTGGTGGCCCCATGCAACACCCGGCCATGGGACAGAGGTAGAAGGCTGTGACCAGGAAGGTGCACGGGGGTGCTGTAGGGGCAGAGTGGGCCCGTGATAGTGATTACTGGCCTCTGTGCAATCTACCACTGGGCGACGCAGGGAGGTGCCTGGGATCAAAGAGCCTGCAGGGAGAGCACGGTGACCTGGTATAGCCCGTAATAGCGACCCGAGTGGCGCACACTTCACAGTCAAGATGGCCGCTCTGGGTGATGACTTAACTGCGCCACAGGGACGGAACGGCGCGGTTGCCTTGGCCCAAGATGGCGGTGCTCGACCCCCATTGGAAGCTTCGCCGCAAGAACAGAGGCTGAACCAGCGCCTTGACACCATCCTGGAGGCGATCACCGCGACAAAGGAATCGCTGCATCAGGACATTGCGCAGGTCGCGACGGGGCTGGGCCTACTGCGGGCGGACCACGCCAAGCTCTCTGATCGAGTGAAAACGAATGAGCAATTGCTTCAAGAACTGAAACCAGCGGTGGTCACCGCAGAACATAAACTGACGGATATCCTCGGCCGTCTGGCGATTCTGGAGCGGCGAGCGGAAGATGCGGAAAGTCGTAACCGGAGGAATAATGTGAGGGTAGTGGGTCTTCCAGAAAAGATTGAGAAAGGGGATGCGGTGTCCTATATGGAGAACTGGTTTAAGACGGTTGTGGCGCCGGAGGGTTTGTCTCCCTTCTTCTCCCTGGAAAGAGCGCATAGGGTCCCTGCCAAACCGCCCCTGGAGGGCCGACCGCCTCGGCCGATGGTGGTCAAATTGCTGCACTATAAGGTCCGTGATTTGTTGATACAGAGGGCACGATCCCAGGGCCCCTTCCAGGTGGACAACAACAAAGTCACGATCTTCCCGGATTACACGCAGGACGTCCAGAAATGCAGAGCATCCTTCTTGTCAGTGAAAAAGGAAATGAGAGAGAAGGGGATCCAATACTCCTTGCTTTTTCCTGCCAAACTGAGAGTGATCCTGGATGACAGGACCCACTTCTTTCAGACTCCTGACGAGGCATGGTCATGGCTTGAACTGTATCGTGCAGGGACGGACCGTGCGCACAAAAGCGGAAGGAATCGGCAGAAACCAGTCCGGATCAGAAAGTCACAGCGCATCCGCTCCCGGAATAAGCTTAAAAGGGCCGAGCGAGAAGCACAAATGCCAGCTCACAGGAGGGGAGCGCTGGCTGCAACGGCGACCATCACAGGGTCACAACAAGTGAAAACGTCCAGAGGGTCGGAATCGGAGGAGGAGGGAGGGAAGTCCGAAGGTGACGACTCAGACATGGGGGGGGGCGAGGGGTCCGGCGGTCACGCCACAAACTGCGGATGGCTTGTTTAATGAGTGAGGCTTGTGAACATTGAACAATTCCGGACAGTCTGATGGTACAGTCTCTCCAGATCCTTATTGGTCCACCAGGTAGGGGGCTGCACTAGCAGCATGGGACTGTGGGCGCGGGGTGGTAGCTCCGCCTCCCTGGATTGGCGCTCCATCGACCTCTTGAGGCCCTTAAGGCCTTCTGTGGTGACGACCACAGACTAGCATAATGTGTGGGGTGTTGAAGGTTTGGAACGGGACTGAAGCTGGGTTATTAGGTCCTGTCCTGGGGACGGGGGTTTGGGGAGTTGTGGGGACGGTTTCAAAGGGGGTGTACAATTGCTGCAATGCGGGGGTCATTTGTTGGCTAGCGACACTGTGCAGAAAAGAGCTTCATGGGGACGTTACCTAATTTGAAATGTATTACATGGAATGTCCGAGGTATTCGTACGATGGTGAAACGTCATAAGGTGCATGCTTTTCTGGTGAGGAGGGGTGTACAGATTGCAATGCTTCAGGAGACCCATTTGACCAAGAAAGAGTGCAGGGCTTTACAGAAGAGGTGGAGGGGTCAGGTATTTGGCACAACATACTCAGCATTCGCCAGAGGGGTGCTAATATGGATACGGGCGGGGACGCCATTCCAGGCAACGAATCAGCGGGTGGATCCTGAGGGTAGATATGTAGCGGTTGAGGGGCGACTTTATGGTAGGGAGGTGGTCCTGTGTAATATATATGCCCCCAACTCCGATCAAGCTCATTTCTTTGAGGGTTTAACGCGCTCCCTGGCCTATTTTTTGGCAGGCCCTATCTTACTGGCGGGAGATTTTAATTCAATTTCTGATGTGCAGCTGGATAGGTCGCACCCGCCACTGGTAGATTCCCCGGTACGCAGGCTAGCAACCCACAGGAGGGAATGGCAGGAGAGGTGGGGATTGGTGGATGTGTGGAGGGCACAGCATCCTGAGAGCAGGGATTACTCCTATTTTTCCCCACTTCACGACCTACATGTTAGACTAGACTCGGTGTTGTGTAGTGGCCCCTTGGCGACTGTGGTGACTCATTCTGAATACTTGACTAGGACCATTTCGGACCATAACCCATTGCTGATCACAATGCAGTGGCAACAGGTGAGATCGGCGGTTCCATCATGGCGACTGTGCCCGGATACACTGGAAGATCTGGTGTTTAGCGACACGGTTCGACAGGGCATTGACTGCTACTTTGAGGAAAACGGGGGCTCAGCCACGACCAGGTCGATAGAATGGGATGCGATGAAAGTAGTGGTGAGAGGGGTATGCATGGGTAGGTTCTCGAATGCGAGGACGACAGTGTTGAATGACCTGGCGAAAGCGGAAGAGGCGTTGAGGGGGTTAGAGCAGCGAAGACCCGAGCGGCCGGATTTACAGGAACAACTGCTGCAGGCTAAAGAAGTGGTGGCGACTGAGACGGAACGGCTGCGGTGCTATGATTACAAGTTGTATGTTGTTAAGGTACATGAGGAGCGAGATAAAGTGGGCACGCTCCTTGCCAAGTTAGCTGACCCAGAACCTAGGGGGTGCCCGGTCATGAGTATAAGACGGGAGGATGGGGAGGTAGTCTACTCTCAGTCAGCGGTCCTGGCGCGCTTCCAGTCCTATTACACGGGACTGTATGAATGCCACCTAGAGGCGGAGACCTCGGAAATAGGTGAATACCTGGACCCGATCCCACTACCGGTGATGGATAGCGAAGAGGCGAGGGAACTGGGGGGCCCCATCTCATTGGCTGAGATAAGGGGGGCGATTAAACACATGGCACGGAACAAAACTCCTGGGGTGTACGGGTTACCAGTAGAATTTTACGCCAAATTTGTGGATATACTGGCCCCCAGACTATTGATGGTGTACACGGAAGCAAAGCAGGCGGGGTGCCTACCTGAATCCATGAGGGAGGCACTAGTAGTGCCGCTGCAGAAGCCGGGCAGGGATGCGTTAGAGGTGACCTCTTACCGCCCATTGTCCATGCTAACGGTGGACTACAAGATCTTGAGTCGCATCCTGGCTACCAGGCTACTGCCGCACATGACCACCCTGGTTCATAGGGATCGAGAGGGATTTATCCCAACTAGGAGCACTTCGATGAACATTTGTCGTTTGATCCGAGTCATAGATGGCGCTGAAGCATCGGCTCTTGATCCCGTGGTGTTAGCAGTTGATATCGAAAAGGCATTTGATAGCCTCGAATGGGAATTCCTGGATGGGGTGCTGCTGAAGTTTGGGGTCGGGGAGGGCTTCCGGAGATGGACGAGGGTGCTTTATTCGTTGGCAAAGGCGCGAGTACGACTGGGGCCTCTTGTATCTTCGGCTTATTCGGTTTGTAGGGGAACGAGACAGGGCTGCTCATTGTCCCCTCTGTTATTTGCTTTGGCGATGGAGCCGTTGGCAGCACAGGCACGTTCAGGCGCTGTGTATAACGGGATAGCGCAAGGGCCAGAGTCCCACTATATATCACTGTACGCTGATGACCTGTTATTGTACCTAGCAGACCCTGGGAGGTCACTAGAGGGTGCAATGGACATGCTGAGCAGATTTGGGCAGCTGTCAGGCCTCAGAGTGAACTGGACTAAAACCTGTGTATTCCCATTGCGGAAGAGTACGCTTTGCCCTCAGCTGACGAGAGAGGTGGTGTGGGAGCCCTCCTGTTTCACCTACTTGGGGTACGCATCTATCTCGAGGCCGCGAACCTCTTGGAGGGGAACGTGGGGCGTTGTATTCTCGCGCTGAAGGGTTGCATGGATTTCTGGGTCTCCCTCCCTCGATCTGTGCTGGGTCGAGTAGCATTGTTGAAGATGGTAGCACTCCTGCGACTCCTCTATTATTTTCGAACGCTACCGGTATGGATCCCGCAGAGGGTCTTTAAAGACCTGAAGACGTTGGTAACTAGCTTCCTCTGGGGCAACGGCCGGCGCAGGGTGGCACTGAATACTCTGACTAGACCCAAATCCGAAGGGGGGATGGCCGTTCCCGACTTTGAATTATATTACCTGGCGGCACAACTACAGGTATTGACACAGAATGTGGCCAGAGAATTCAGGGGTCCTGAACGTGAACGGGGGATTGGCATCCAGAGGTATGTTTTGTCATATATCGTAATGCAACAGAAACTGGACATGAAAGAGCTCACGATAGAGGAAAGGACGCTTAAATTATGTTGGAATAGGAGCCTGAAAAGAGCAAAAAGAGACCGGCCGTATGCACCGGAGATACCGCTGGGAATGCTGACCGCGCTGCCGCATGGGGGCGATTGGTCCCAACTATTGGCATGGGAGGAGTTGGGCTTACAGGTGGTAGGGGATTTATATATCGATGGGACGTTAGTCCCGTATCAGACGCTACAGGAGCAATTCGGCTTGCCGGTTGGAACTTTCCTTCTGCATGCGGCGGTGGTGGCAGCGATGCAGCGACATTGGAGGGGAGGGTTGGCAGAGCCGGAGGTGACCATGGCATGCCAATATGTGGTGATGGCAGCGGGCACCGTCAAGGCGGTGACTTGCCTCCACAATAGAATGCTGAATGAGGGACTGGCGCCCCCGTTGGCGCTAAAGTCGCGATGGGAGGTCAGCATAGGCAAGCCCATACCGGATACTATCTGGAACCAGGTGCTGCATAGGACGTGGAAGGGAACGAGGAACGCACGATTTTTAACAGGTACACTTTTTCATTGTCCATAGGGCGTACCTGACCCCGGAAAGATTGAAACGACATTTCCAGGTGCTTGATGCCGCGTGCCCAAGATGCTTGACACCAGAAGTGGATCTAGATCATCTATTGTGGGGATGCCCGAAGTTGGGGTGTACTGGCCGGAAGTAGGGGAACTCCTGAATACAGTAACGGATAGGGAGGTAGACTTTGATATGGCGACATGTCTGCTCCTCTGGTTCCCTCATAACAAGAGGACGAAAATAACAAGTAAATTTATTGATCTGGGGATCATGCTGGCACAACGAGAGATAACTTGGCATTGGAAGTCCAAAGAAGGCCCTTCAGTGAGGAGGTGGACGAATGAGCTGTTGAAGTGGTCGGGCTGTGAGAGTGTAATCAGGATGCGACAGGCCACGAGGACTGGCAATGAGAAAAGCCTGGAGCAGGCGAGGGCCTGGGAGATGGTGGTTCAAGCATTGCGTGATTATATGACGGACGATGCAGATGGAGAATAGAGACAGGACAGTGTTCCATGTAGATCGAATGACTGAGTGTGGATCCTGATGGGTGGCGTGCATAGGCGCTAGGACGGATTATGGGTGCCCTCAGTAGCAGCAGTTGAGGGGGGGAGGGAGGGGGGGAGGGAGACCTGAGAAAGGTAGTTAAGCACCGCGACATAGTTTAGTAGGTACAGATGAGCCTGGAATGAGGTGGATAAGAACTGTTGGGAACGAACCAGGGTGCAATCTGGGGCTCGATGGTGCAAGGGGGGGTGGGGTTTTGAGGGGTAAAAGCAGATACTACATGGCATAACTGACCTGACGCCCGAGAAGGGCACACACTGAGGCATCTGCCGGGGAACGGAAGTCTAGCTCGCCGCCCAGCCCCCGGGATGTGGGCTGAACGGCTGTGTAATGTATTTATGTCACTTTAATTGTCGAGATGCCATAAGTGTTACGGTTGGTCTATTCTGATGTCTTGTTTCTAATTCTGCAATAAAAATACATTTAAAAAAAAAAAATCCTCCTCCGAATCGTCATCCAGAAGCATTGTCAGAAGATGTTCCGAAACTAGTCGAGGAGACGTCCTCTCAGGTGTGATTTTCATCCTCTGCAGAGGAATTTGCAGTTTTTTACCCGTCGACGGCCTCGTCAACTGAGCCGCCGTCGACGGTGCGGAGATCGTCGACGATATTGTTGACGGAGTCGTCGACGGCATAGAAGACCTCGTCGACTGAGTCTTGGTCGTCGTCGTCGACGGTATGATCGTCGACGGTCTCGTAGACGAACTCGTCGTCATCACCATCACTGTCGTCGAAGTCGTTGTCGTCGTCGACATAGTTTTCGTCGTCGACGATGCCGTCGACAGCAGCTTACCAGAAACCATCGTCGACGTTGAAGATGTTATCGTCGACGAACCAGGAACCATGAACGACGACGAAGTAGTCGACGCTGAAACTGCTACCGACGACGAGCCCGTCGACGGAGCCAAGGAAGCAGTGGGAAGTTTCACAGAAGAAATAGTCGTCGACGTACCTGGTGTTTTTGTCGTCGACGGACGCTGTTTTTTCTCAGGCACGGATCCTGGAGTGCCAGAAGAGTGTTTGTCACTACTCTTTTCCTTTTTGGACAGAGGAGAAGAGATAGAAACCTCCTTTTTGTCCTTAGAGGCTGTAAGCAATTCAGCAGCCTGTCCCTGCCTCTCCTTTTCACTTCCGTGAGGAGATTTAAGGGGACTAGCCCTCCCAGACCTATCAGAGATCTTATGAGGGGCCTTATAAGGGGGCTCAGCCGAAGAATAACTTGGAGGAGACCTACCCCTCTTCTTGGATCTGTGAGAGGAAGCCAGAGATGTTGAATCCTCTTCATCTGATGAGAGAACCTCCTTCCGAGTCTTCATTTTTTGAAGCCAGGTCAAAAGTCGTCCCTCTCTGTCACGAAGTGTCTTAGTAGAGAAGGTTCTACAGATTTTGCAGTCTGTGGCCTTGTGGTCAGGATATAAGCAATAGATACAGCTTTCATGCTTATTTTCCACAAAAAGACGCTTTTTCCCACAAGACGCACAGGACCTGAATAATGCCTTCTTCTCCTTGTCAGACATGTCCTGATTGAAGTTGAAAACTTGAAGAATATAACAGTTAGAATGAGAAAAACTGAGCAGAGCTCAGTGGAGACTCCCTAGCACAACGTGCAGTAGAACAATCTGAGGCTCTGGGCTCTCTCAGGAAGGTTCTAGGGGGTGAGGCTGCTCTGATTGGTCCTGACAAAAGTTTGGTCTCTTTTACACAAAGAGGGTGATAGGATACAGAAGGAGATGAGGCCTAGGCCTATTTTTTCTCTTTTGTTTTTATGATTGTGATACTACCGAGGCTCCCATTCCGACGACGGGGAATGATGCAAAGCATGGGAATCTATGAAAGTTCCAATACAGGGGCAAGTGTACTTCTATCCAGTCTGTACGCTGGGTCGTGTTGTGGAGTGTGTAACCATTGATTCACGACCATCAATTGTGCCGTCCAATAATAAAGTTTGACGTTCGGTAAGGCTATGCCTCCGTCATACCAGCTGCGCACCAGTTTGGCTTGGGCGATCCGGGCTGGTTTCCCATCCCACATCAAGGAGGATACTTCTGCTTCAATAGCCTTGAAGTAGGAAAGAGGGACCGGGAACGGGGTATTGTGGAGCGCATAGAGGAATCTGGGGAGTGCGAGCATTTTGAAAAGTGCGGCCCTTCCCAAGAGCGTCAACGGGAGAGCTCTCCAATGTATGACATCTGATTTGAGTCTCTGCAGGGGTTTCATTAGATTTTCCTCTATGAATAGGGAGTGTTCCGGAGTGACATAGATGCCCAAATATTTGAACCCTTTAGTCACTGTTTGTAATGTGCAGTTAGGGGGTAGTGTCGGTAGTTGGCCTCGTAGTAAATACAGTAGTGATTTCGTCCAGTTAATGGTGTACCCCGAAACCTCACCATACTCCGTGAGTACGCTCATTAGGGCCTGTAAGGACTCTGTGGGGGACATCAGGTAGATCACTTTATGCCGATGACGTTTTGATATGCGGTCTTCCCAGCCCTGCTCCCATGTAATTCCGCGGATGAGTAGTTCGTTCCGAATTTTAGTCGCCAGTGGTTCTAATATGAGTGCGAAAAGGAGCGGGGACAACGGGCACCCTTGTCGTGTACCGCGCCCCAGTTTGAACTCCCTAGAAATATGGCCGTTAGCCACAACTTTGGCCAGAGGTGCCGTGTATAATAATTTAACCCAGCCGCAGAATTTGGGGCCGAACCCCATCTTTTGAAGTACTGTGTATAGGAATGGCCATTCAACCAGGTCAAATGCCATTGTGGCGTCTAAGGAAAGAATGGCCGCATCTTCCCGCAGCTGTGGAATGCGGTGTAGCACCCCATTAAGGCGCCTTAAATTGAGGGAGGTATTGCGCCCTGGCATAAAGCCGGACTGATCCGGGTGGACTAGGGTCTTGAGATGCGGTTGTAGCCGGAGTGCTAGCAATTTTGCCAAAACTTTGGCCTCTGCATTTATTAACGATATCGGAAGGTAGGAGGACGTCTGTTCTTGAGGTTTTACAGGTTTGTGGTTGGCCACGATAGTCGCCAATCTCTGATCTCTAGGGAGTGTACCGTGTGACAGACAGTCATTGTACATGGAGAGGAGATGGGGGTTAACTCTTTGCGACAGTCTTTTATAGAGTTCTATCGGTAGGCCATTTGGCCCCAACGCCTTCCCAGTGTGGAGTGCCGCCAGCGCCTTCCCCACCTCTTCCAGTGCTAAATCTTCTTCTAGTGCTTGCGTGTCTTCTGGTGAGATTGTGGTCAGTGGTATGCTATCTAAAAATCCCCTGCAATCCTCGTCGGTCATAGTGTCCCGTGGGGTATAAATCTTTTCATAGTGGGTGGCCAGTTCTTCTACTATTAGCCGGGGGCCAGTGGTTGTGGAGCCGTCTGCTGGTGTGAGTTGGGCTATCCATCTGTCTGCTTTTTCCCTCCGTTCTAACCATACAAGCATTCTTCCCATTTTATCTCCTAATTTGTATATTCTGTGTACTGTGTCTGTATATCTAGTTTTTTCCGTGGCCTCCGCATATGCTTTGTATTCTTGGGACGCCATTGCTAGGGTGTGGGTGGTTGCTGCGGTCGGGTCCAATGCATGTGCCGTTTCCGCTCTCTGCACCGCTACCTCAATCAAGGTTTTCTCTGTGCACCCTTTTATGCCTGGTGATCGTGGATACAGCCTGCCCTCTAATGATTGCTTTGTACGCCTCCCAGAGGATGGAGGGTGAACTTACTGATGTCAGGTTCTCTGCAAAGTAGTGGTCGGTGGCGGTTGCTAATGCCTTCGCTATTTTGTGATTTTTTTAGATAACCTGGATAAATAGGGTAGAGTCTCTGTCTTCTGGGGAGGTGTGTCGTGTAAGTGAGTTGAACCGGGGAGTGATCCGAGATCCCTCTCGGTAGGTGTTCTATCGATGTCACTTTTTCGGGGGAATGTACACCGAAAGTATGTTATAATTGAGTCCCTCCCATTGACAGGCTATGGCAGCGAAGCGTCCCTGGTCGTCCGTCCATGTGTCTTTAATTATTAGCGGGTAACTTTTGTGTATTAGTATGCCCACTCCGCGTGATCCCGAGGAGAACTCTGCATGTACGACCATTTTAAAGCCCCAACGATTCAGTGCCTTACAGGCTGATCCTCTCAAGTGCGTCTCTTGGAGTATAGCTACAGCCGGGGCCCTCCGTTTTAGGTACTGTAGGACCAGTCCTCTTTTGATTTTGTGCTCTTGTCCATTTACATTCCATGAGATGATTTGTAGGGGGGAGACACTATTGTGGCCGTTTGGGAACCGTGTTCCGCCACTCCGTTATTCGCCACAGAGTATGAAGGTCGTATGTGAACCTATAATGTTGTAGCCACACTGCAGTGAAGTAAAATGAAGAGCAGCCCTCGCTAGACTCGCCAGTGTGTGTGATGCCATAATCGCCAACGTAACCGGCACCAGTACAGGAAAGAAGAAATGCACGGGCAGCAAACCGAGTGCTTGACCTAGACTGTGTGTTCGCTCAAGTGTATCCCATAGTGACATTGCTATGCATTCATGGAGAGATTGTAGACCAATCAACAGGTAACATAACCAACTAGAACTTTCGAAGTCCGAAACCCCCACCCACCTCCCTACCTCCCCACCCGATACTAAACATTGGCCAATCATCAATGCTGGTAATTTGGACATAGAAAAGCCTCTATTCTCATTCCGGAAGAGTAGGAATTTAAAAGACTACCTAGTCAGAGCAGCTCTTCCGTCCTCTGAACCAAGCGCCACACTCAACTCCATTTGGGGCATGGCCCCCATTGTAGGACATGCCAAATGTGGTAATTGTAATGTTTGCCAGTTCAACTTATAAGGTAAAAGTTTCACTTTCAACAATGTAACAGTTAATTCTTGTGCTTTTCCCAACTGCAATACCACAAATGTAATTTACTTGATTCATTGTCCATGCATGAAACTGTACATTGGCCAAACGACTCAGAAAGTCAAAACCAGAATTGGCCAACACAGGAGTCGAATAAGGTGTAAAACACCCAACGCACCACTGGTTGAACATTTCTCAGAGGCCAATCATGACGAAGATGACCTACGATGGACGGTTCTGAAAGTACTCAAACTGCCACGAAGAGGAGGAAACATGGGACAGTTTCTAAACCGTGAAGAACTCAAAGCAATAATCCTCTTTGACACAATTAGGAGTGGCCTTAACAGAAATGAGGACTGGACCTCCCTATTGTGAACTTTGCTTCCAGTTAATTCTAGGATAATCACAAACTCACTCCTTAGAAACGTTTTTATTTCATGAATCAACCAAATTGTGTATAACTGCATGGCCTTGTTAAATGCTACTGTTATTGCTAATTTGTAATGCCATTTCAAACCTGTAATTTTTTTACTGCTAAACGCATCATGTATAGTCCTTATTGCATTTTCCTTTCAATGCATGCATCCTTCTTCACAGCACGCTCTTTGCATGTCTATCTCAAACCTCACAAACGAGTTAAATACCACTCCAAGATGGCGACCGTGTTCCTCAGTGACACTGCGCCAGAGTCCTTCTTCCATTCAGACTCCCCAGGCATTGGCGCCCATTTTTGCATCCTCATAAGGGAGCTCTGTGTAATACCACCTTGTCATTACAAGCCATTGTGCCATTGATTTGGACAGCAGACTGTTGCTGTTTCCAGCCCTCCGTTTTGGAACTGAGGTAAGAACAGACCCCGTGATCGGTTGATCACCATGTCGAGTTAGCTTGTCACAATGCCAAACGGCTGACTCTCACCTTACTCCTTGCAGCCGGCTCTACCAAGAGACCAGAAGTCCTGATCCCTAGGTGCTCACTACTACTTGGAAAGCACGGGTCACTTAACACCCTCCAATTGCTTTAAAATGGCCCATTTTGCCGATTAAGGTATGTGGTTGTGCAACACCGCTCGTAACTCTCCTCACCCCTGTTTTTCATTAAGCACTAAACCCGGCTCTTCCTTTCCCTCTATAGTGTATGGGTTTTTAAAATCAGCACATCTTCAGCGGCTATCTCGCCGTACTCTCTTTTGGCTACAGCAAGTGCCATTAATCTAATACTGGTAAGATCTTGAATAAGTTAGCGCTCCCCCTAGACGATGCGGGCACCCGGTTACTCCTATCTGGAACTCACTATAATCAGCCCTTGGCTCCGATGTAGTCTTTTTCACTCTGTAAAGTCACTGTCAAACTTTGGATTTCGAAAAGTTCCCCTAAACCTCGGACGGTTTATTAACGCGACACCTTTACTCTACGGTTGTGTACAAAATCAGCAGAAGCACCCTTAATTCCACAGCCTCGCTTAATAACTTAATTTTTGTGACCATTCTCCAGTCTCACCGATCACTGAAGCTACCATCGCGCCCGTATGTGTGGACCGTAGGCACCCCAAACAGTATGCTATACCCCAGCATGTTCGTGTTAGTATGCCGCCGAACCGCTACTTCCACATACCATATGGGAATTGTTCACGTAAGCTAGCCACATTATTAGGTTTTCGTTCACCTCCGGGTGTCGCACGTTTTCAGTCAAAGACACCCAAATCTCTGTAATAAACCACATACTTGCACGTTCGGCTGAATGTGCCCTTAGCATGTCGAAATCACTCAAGTCACTAATTGTCTTGCTGCCTAGCTGTTTTACCTAAATGTAAAATTGAATGTCTTAATTGTCTCTCACAGACCACTGTATTTTTCCCTCCCTGTTCTTTACTCCAACAGGCCGTTACTATTTTTTCCAGGCAAGTGTTATGATTTAGTCCTGATCATGATCCCGATAATTAATGAGCATGGGATCGAAACGTAGACACTTGTAAATAGCACCACAATTCTCCATTGTGTCTAACTATTGTGGTGCCTATTTTTGGTTAAACTCGCTGCAGAGTGCGATACATGCTAGTTACCACAGCTCAAAGTCTTTGCCTGTATTTATGTTACCTTGTTTTGTTTGAACGTTGTGTATTTTTTTCCACACTTCCTTCCCAATATAGGGTACAGGCTTGTGCCCTATCATAGAAATTTCGTTTCAGAAATTGCTGATTATATTCTTAACTATTGTTGAATTAAACTCCACGTCCGGCTGGACAGTGGATTCATATAGTAACCCATTGTGGCCTATATTGTATTTTCGTTTTTCATTCTTCAGTCTGCTAAGGACCATTGTTCCTCTTAATAAGTCTAGGAATGAAGCCCACTTGTTCTGGGTGAACAATATGGGGTGTCCAGGGGAGAAGTTGCACCCCCATCACTCAACTAAGTATTTTAACGTCTTTATATTAAGTAATGAAATGGGCCTGTAGGAGTTGGCTAACAGAAGGTCCCTATCTGCTTTTGCTATGATGGCCACCAGGGCTGCCCTCACAGCGGCTGGGAGTATGCCCTGCTCCAACGCCTCATTATAGACCTCCACTAAATGATCCGCCAGCTGAGGGGCGAAACGCTGATAGAACTCTGCATGGAGCCCATCAGCCCCCGAGTTCTTGGCAGTGTATAGCCGTTGAATAACTAGCTGAATCTCCTCTTTGTGGATCGGGACATTAAGGGCCTCTCCAACCTCCACATCTAACTGGAGGAGCTTGGTCGAATCCAGATAATTTTGAATTCTCTCTTGCATCACAGTCGAGCGCTGGGCATATACCTGTTTAAGGTGATCGGCCGAAACAGCTGCAATTGCAGTTTGCAAGAGAACCATATTGCCATCTCTATCCTTAAGTTGTTGGGGGTAGCATCCGATTCCTGTTTAATCAAATGGGCCAGCAGGGCTCCAGCTTTGTCTCCTTCCATGTGCAATCTTTGTCAGTTCGTAGAATATACATATTTTTCTAATCTGTGCAAATCTGTTAGTAGGCTCTCATGTGCCAGCCTCCATTCCTCCATTTTGTTAGGGGGGGCCCTGGAAGGGCCCTTTCCCGATTTCCCAACTCCTCCACCCGCTTGGCTATGTCTTTTTTTTTTGTTGAAAGTTTTATATAGCGCAAACATGACCCTTGCGTTTATCTGAGAACTTTACAAGTAAGCTAGTTAAACAAAAGAAACAATGTACAAAAGAAATCTAGTATTTCTAGATAAATACTTATGTTACAGCTGGTTGTTCTAAGCGTCCAAAATAATGTTCAAGTGAATTTCGTCATGAGAAGGGATTTAACTTCTTTTTTGAAGAAAGCAGATGATGGGTTGAGTCTGGTTTCTGGGGATAGTGCATTCCAAATCCTTGGAGCAATTCCAGAAAAGGCGCGATTATATGTTTTCTTCTTGGTAAATCTTTGAGGCTTCAAAATAAGGTTGTTGGCGCTCCTGGTGGAGCTCCAGTTTCTGGGCCAGGTACCTCAGGGTGTTATGATGTAGGGCTTTGTGCGTCATGCAAGCGATTTTTAGTTGAATTCTTGCTTCGAAGGGTAGCCAGTTGAGCGTTTTGAAGTCAGGGGAAATGTGGCAATGTCTTTTGGAACCTGTGATGAGCCTGGTCGCTGAGTTGAGTGATACTCTTAGCGGGGCAGTTGTCGATCTAGGGAGTCCACAGAGAGTTGCACTACCATATTCTAGTCTGGGAAGTACTAGTGCTTGGACTGCCAGTTTGAAGTCATTTGCTGGGAGGAAGGGTTTTAATTTTCTCAAGGTGTGCATCTGCAAGTTTGCTCCTTTAGCTGCAGCAGTTAGGTTTTTGCATGTTTAGGTTACTGTCCAGAGTTACTCCCAGTGATTTTGCTGAATCGATTATAAGAGGTTGGCTGTTGAGCGCTGTAAGTTGTTTAAGCCATTCTTGAATGATGTTGTTTGGTTAGGGGGGCGATTAGTAGGAATTCAGTTTTGAGGGAGTTTAGTTTGAGGTGGTTTTCAGTCAACCAAGACTGAGTTTTTTGTAGAGTTAGATTGAGAGCTTTGATGTCATCCGGAGAGTTTATCTTTAAATATGGTTGTGTGTCGTCAGCGTACATGTGAAAGTGGATATTTGGTGAGTTGAGGATCTCAGTGAGTGGCTCCATGAATAAGTTGAGCATTGTAGGTGAGAGGGAGGAGCCCTGCGGGACCCCTAATGTGACTGGGACGGTCCTGGACAGGGATTGGTTGACCTTGAACCTTTGGGATCTATTTCGGAGGAAAGAGGTAAACCAATTTAGAACTGACCCTGATAGGCCCAGTCTGTGTTGCAAGAGGTCTAGTAGATTATCAAGTTTGATGGTATCAAATGCCGAAGATAAGTCAAGTAGGATAAGTAGGCAGGCTTTGTTCCGATCTAGGATTTTTAGTGCATCATGTACTATGTGGTCACGGCCGACTCTGTACTATGCCCTGCACAGAAGCCAGATTGAAATTTATTGAGCAGGTGGAAGTTGGAGATGTGGTTGTCTAACTGGCTGAGAACACATTTTTCAAGGAGTTTCGCCAGAGTTGGGATGTTGGAAATTGGTCGGTAGTTATTTAGGTCCGTGGGATCCGCCGTAGTTTTTTTCAAGATGGGGGAAACTTGTCCCGATTTGAGAATATCAGGAATAACTCCTTGGACTAAGGAAGCATTGATGATCTTTGTCCAAAGTGGCAATAGCACCGGTATGAGATCTTTGAGGTAGTTAACAGGGAGGGGGTCAGAGAAGTGGTTGGAGGGGTTCAAGGACGTGAGTGCTTTTAGGATTGTTTCTTTGCTGTAAGTTGTGAAGGAGGCCCAGGAGGCGTTGATTTTGAGGGCGAGCTTGGCTGTGCAGGTGCTTGGGGTTGTTAGCATGTGAGATGGCGTGTCCTTCTGAGTGTCAATCTGAGCTAATGAGGCCTTTAGTAGGTCTGTTATCAGGAGTTCCGACTTTCTTGTGAAGAAGGAAGAACATTCTTCACAGCTGGGTGGAGAACATTGACCATCTTGGGGAGGGTGAGCTACGCCAAGAGATTGAGTTTTGACTAGTTCAAATAGTAGCTTGGGTCGGTTCTTGGCTTGATCTAGCTGAGTTTTGAAAAAGTTTGCTTTTGAGTGTCTGATCTTTCTATAATTCGAGTTTCTGGAGGATCTGAGCAGTTTAAGGTGGTTCGTGGATGATGATGACCTCCATCTTCGTTCAACTTAATCTTAGGGCTCGTCTGTCCTTGTTGAGTCTACCGTCATACCAAGGTTCAGAGTCTTTTGTGGAGAGCCTCTTCAGTTGTAAAGGCGTGGTTGTATCTAAGATCATGGAGTTAAAGTAGTTAGGTCTTGCGGGGGAAGCAGTAGGCTGACATTGGCGGATGTGGATAAGTCTGTGAGGGAGCTTTTTAGGTTTCTCTTCCATACTTTAGGTCTTCTAGGTTGTGCTAAGCGTAGTTTAACTGATACCTTGATGGAGATGGTGATGGAATGGTGATCAGACCAATCACAGGGGAGGATTGTGTTAAGCTGAATGGCCTCTGGGTTGGCAATCACCAAGTCAAGGGTTGAGCCTTTTACATGTGTGGGGCTATTGCAGATTTGGGTGAGGTTAAGGTCCGAAAGGAATGTTGTTTCAAGGCTATTTACTGCCGGGTCCTTAGGGCAGAGCTTTCCAAAGTGCGTGTCGCAACACAGCACTGTGTCGCCTCCCCTCTGTGGGTGTGTCACGAGAGGATTACGTCTGCGGCCAGATTAGGGCGAATGCTCTTGCATTCATGACGCAGTACGGTGTAGGAATGTGAAGCGTTCACTTTCTCGCCTTTGTTCCCATCACTCCTCCCACCACGAAGTTAACCCCCGGCCTAGTCAGATTTCTCCCCTTCCGGCCCTTCAAACCATTCTGTGGCTCTCCTTGAATGGGCCACCTGCCCAGGACACAGCGGACCGTCCTCGGTGGCTAGGTCTTTCAAGTTTTCTCTTCTTCTCAGAATTATTCATCCCGGAAAAACACGTTTATTTGTATGGTGCTCCTGTTGCCTTTTTATTTTATAGTGCATTTATCTCAAACCTCATCCACGTGCCCCACTTTTTTGATATTTCTTCTTATTGTGTGCATATTTGTCTTTGTGTGCTGTTTAACATTCTCCCCGCCTTCACAAGCCAAACGAGCTGACGCAGAGTCATCTGGTGCCGCTATTCAAAACAAATCAAAATTAAGCAAGTTAAATCAGAGATACCTCAGTTAATAAATGCTGATGTATTAAATCGCCAAATTAGCATGACTGATAGGGATGCAGAATTACGTTTATGCCGCTGTTTTTCCAGCCCGACCTTGCACATATGTGCCCCCACCCACTCCCCGAATGTGTACCGAAGTCATAGCAGGTTAGCCCCTCCGGCCCAGGCCTTGTGTCTTTCCGGAAACCCCAGTGATGAAGTGAAATAAATCTCTGGTGGATGACGTGTGAGAGGCCGCCAATGCGGGGGGGAGGTCCCACAGGCTGCAGCCCACCTTACTGAGGAAGGCTTCAGGCTTGTGATCGATGTCTTGTGGTAGCCTGGAAAGTCATTAATTTTTATAGAGATTGCAGTTATGTTTTTAGTCTGAAGCAACTGCGCCAGCGAAGAGGTTGGTGTGTTATTAATCTAATATGTTTACTCCTGCTACAGATGTTTTTAAACAAGATTAGAAGACATTACTTTCCCCAAGCACCACACTACCTGAATAAATGAGTACAAACAGCCTAACCACAAGTTCATTAAAACAGCTGTAGTTGTAACATGAGACTGTAACCCCATCACATTTTAACCGTATGAAGGTATTTATTTTTATTCCTATAAAAGCATCTACATAATCTACCTGATTGCGAGATAATTAAACAATAAAGTACGAAATGCCTTAACAAATATACTTGATTAACCCACAAAGGTAGGGAGTGAGAAATAAAATCTTAACGGCACATAGCTAAGACAAAGGCACTCTTGACTGAGCATTTCGATCAGTTTACTGGTGTGTTGCTAAAATTCACTTTTGTACTTTGTGTCCCCATACATTTTGATATTTACAATTTCTATGCATATGTATTTGTCCTTACCGCTTATATGCAGTTAATGTTACCTCAAAGTGCTGAATGGAAAAACATATGACTCGTCTTATTTTCTGTTGCCTTTTGGCACGCTGCGCTGAGGAAAGCAGTCCCACCTGAGTTCAATGCGCAGAGACTAACTGATAAGTTGCATGATTGTTTTACCACTCACAATTCCTCCTTCCTGATCAGATTTTTGTATAACTCATATTCAGCAAGGCAGCAGGCAGACTTTGTGCATGGTTCAAAGGGTTGGCAGTGCGTGCACCCCCCCTTTTTGTGCCGTAAATGACTGGGGCATGTGTCAATGTGCGCATGATTATATTTTTGTTTCAGGCACAAACCTAACCTTGCTTACACCCAATTTTGCCAGTCACTGTGTTTGTTAGAACTGATTCACAATTGCTTTATTAACCTTCCTGCTTTCTCAAATGTGCTTGAAAATGCACCATTAGCCCACTATTTTGTCAAACTTTTCTCGGGGTAGTACCCCCCTGCACCCCCCCCCCCCCCCCAAAAAAGCCCCCTTAGTTGGTTCAGGCTTGCACGCTATGCTTGCATTACCGTGTCACAAGATGAAGATTGTCTAAAAGGTGTCACCAACATGAAATGTTTGGAAAGCTGTGCCTTAGGGTCATACCAATGGAGATTGACATCACCAAGGAATATTTGGGTATTTTGTTGACCAGTATGTGTGGTCACAATATCCATGAATTGCACGATGAAGGTGAGGTTATCGCCTGGCGGGTGGTAAAATGTGAGAAGTGAACAGATTGGTTTGTTATTACTTGTGATATCTAAGCAAAGATATTCCCATGAGGAAAGATCCGGTGAGGGTGAACGGTTCACTGAGAGGCTGTTCCGGTAGAAGCAGGCAATACCGCCTCCTGGTCTAATAGGTCTGTCTACTCTGGTGATGTCATAATTGGGGGGGACCAGTATGTCTAGGATCGGGTTGGATGATTAATTTAGCCATGTTTCGGTTAGGAGGTCAGCTTTGTGAGTGAGTATAAGGTCAGCAATGTCAGCTGCGTGTGCTGAGGCTGATCTACAGTTTAGTAGAATGCATTGTCGTGCATCCAAAGAGTTATTCCTGATTTTCTCAAATCGGGACAAGTTTCCCCAATCTTGAAAAAAACCTACGGCGGACCCAGCGGACCTAAATAACTACCGACCAATT
Organism: Lissotriton vulgaris; assembly: GCF_964263255.1. Lineage (NCBI taxonomy): Eukaryota > Metazoa > Chordata > Amphibia > Caudata > Salamandridae > Lissotriton > Lissotriton vulgaris. Next base: position 1,078,996,459 of record NC_141691.1, on the reverse strand, counting down.
TCCAACATCCCAACTCTGGCGAAAATCCTTGAAAAATGTGTTCTCGGCCAGTTAGACAACCACACAATGGAGGTCGTTGAAGGTCCCAGTGTTAATGGAACTTGCATAAGACTCTCCAGGGGACTACCTCTAGTGTTGCGATTAGGGGCTCTGTGTGTACTGAGATGGATGGTTTCGATTAGGGAGGGTTGCTTCGGCTTGTTCAGGACTACTGTGGACTGGCTGGGTTGGGAGGGATTGTAGGAGAGGAGGAGGGAGTGTATATCCTTGGCGGATAGAGTATTCTTCCTGTGGATCGGACAGGTTGTGGAATTTCAGTTAGGAAGTTATGTATTTGAACTAGTCAAAATTCAATCTCTTGGCGTAGCTCACCCTCCCCAAGATGGTCAATGTTCTCCACCCAGCTGTGAAGAATGTTCTTCCTTCTTCACGAGAAAGACGGAACTCCTGAAAACAGACCTACTAAAGGCCTCATTAGCTCAGGTTGACACTCAGAAGGACACGCCATCTCACATGCTAGCGACCCCAAGCACCTACACAGCCAAGCTCGCCCTCAAAATCAACGCCTCCTGGGCCTCCTTCACAACTTACAGCAAAGAAACAATCCTAAAAGCACTCACGTCCTTGAACCCCTCCAACCACTTCTCTGACCCCCTCCCTATTAACTACCTCAAAGATCTCATACTGGTGCTATTGCCACTTTGGACAAAGATCATCAATGCTTCCTTAGTCCAAGGAGTTATTCCTGATATTCTCAAATCGGGACAAGTTTCCCCCATCTTGAAAAAAACTACGGCGGACCCAGCGAACCTAAATAACTACCGACCAATTTCCAACATCCCAACTCTGGCGAAACTCCTTGAAAAATGTGTTCTCAGCCAGTTAGACAACCACACAATGGAGGTCGTTGAAGGTTCCAGTGTTAATGGAACTTGCATAAGGCTCTCCAGGGTACTACCTCTGGTGTTGCGATTAGGAACTCTGTGTGTACTGAGATGGATGGTTTCGATTAGGGAGGGTCGCTTCGGCTTGTTCAGGATTACTGTGGACTGGCTGGGTTGGGAGGGATTGTAGGAGAGGAGGAGGGAGTGGATATCCTTGGCGGAAAGAGTATTCTTCCTGTAGATCGGACAGGTTGTGGAATTTCAGTTAGGAACTGTTCTCCATCTTGGGGGCGGCTGATTAAGGGATAGAAGTTGCAACTGGTGCTGGGGTGTGGGGCTCTTGCTGAGGGGATCCTGCTCTTATCAACCTTATGTCGTCTGATCTTGGGTTGCTGTCTGATCAGGTTCCATAGCTTATGGAGGGCATCTTTGATATATTGTAGTGAAAGTAGGATTTCATCGAGCCTATGGTCTGGTGTGGGTGCATGATAATTGTGCGGTCTAGGAGTATGGTGGGTGGAAGGGTTTGGAATGGGGATTGGAGGGTAGCAGTGATCTGCATAGTGAGAACTACCAGTCAGGCTGTCCGGAGATGGGGAAGTAGACAAAGGGGGGAGGTATGTATCAGAGGGGTGTACGTCGAGGTTATGGGAATGTGAGGGTTCCTAATGTTTGGGGGACAATTATTAGGGATGTTACTTGATTGAATCCTAGGTGAGGGGGTGGTGATGTAGGAGTTGTGGGTGTGGTTCTCAGAAGCTAGGATATCTCCTGGCGTCGGGGTGGGAGTATGAAAGGATGGGTTCATAGGTGAATGCCAAGGGGGGGGATGTCGGCGTGGACATGGGGGGCGTTATGGAGTTTGGGGTATCTGTGGCAGGGGGAAAGGATTTAAGGACTTTACCTTTGATGAGCCGATAGATGTTGCCGAGTAAGAATACATTTTGGCCAGAAGATTGCAAGAGAATGATCCCAGTATGATAAATGGTGATTGTAGCTGATGCACTGTAAAGCGGGGAGGGAATGATTGAGATCTTGAGACCGTGCGCTGTTTTCCTGGACGAGGAAACTGAGAACAGGGCGTAGACTGCTTTCCTCCATTGAGCTCTTCTCTTAGTATAAAAAATAATGTTGTTGGTTAAAGAGCCCTTGTTTATAGATGGTAGGTGTCTGATATTGGGGTCTCGGGGTATGCTTTTAGCAGCGAATGTTTAAAACGTTTGGCTGCTTTTTATGAGAGGTTGGGGGGTACTTTTGAACTTTTTCAAGTTGTTGACGTACCCCATAGGATGATTTAATACATTCCCCTCTGATTACTACTTTTATGGCCTCCCATTCAAGTGCTTGTGTCGAAGTGGACCCCCAGTTGTCCTCCAAGTATCATTCTAGGGATGCCAATACTGTGGGCAAAAATGGGGGCTCTGATAAGGCTTCAGTTCTGAGCCTCCACAGGGGTATGGCAGGGCGGGCTCTTGTCCTATTCGGGCTTAACACTACATGTGAGTGATCGGACAGGTACCTAGGTAGAAAAGAGATTCCCCCCACAGGTCCCAGTTCAGCAGAGAGAAACCAATAGTCTAGTCGACTAAATGTTCCTGAGGCAGGAGAGTAACAAGAAACAAGAAAATTGACGTGTTGTCTGATGCCGCTGGCCCATACATCTACCATTTGCATACACTCTATAGTAGTAACGCGAAGGGTCTCTGTCATCCAGGGCTTAGTGCGAGACCTCAGGTTTTCACAGTCCATGTCACCATCCAGGACACAATTAACGTCTCCTGCCAGTAGCACAGACACTCCCATATAGCGGACAGCCAAAAACTATGGGCAATCATCATTGGGGGCATACACATTAATAATACATACTTCCTTACCATCCAATCTAACATGCAGGTTTACATACCTCCCTCCGGATCCACCACGTGATGTTGATGTTGTAATGGGACCCCTGGAGTCACCCAAATTAGAACCCCCCTGGAACATCCCCAATACGAGGTTGTGCACAACTGCCCTCTCCAGCGTTTCTTCAGACAGGTTAGAGAATCATCCCAGACATGTGTCTCCTGCGGGAATGCTATGGTTACTTTATAGCGCTTCAAATATTCAAACACCCTTCTATGCTTTTCAAAGGCAGCTATCCCAAGTACATTCCATGAAATTAGTTTTTTTTTATGACGGCAGCCATAGTCTGTATGTCCGTATTCCACCCCAGCTTCTTAACCAAGCACTACAATATTTCAACTGGTGTCCTTGATACCAGGACATCAGAACATATTCATCGACTCCATAGGAGGACGGAAGAAACATCCACAACTATTCCCCAACAACAAAGGACACCTCCACCCGTCGCAAAGTGGACAAGGTAAAGATGTGCCTTTGCTGCCCCATTTCCCCAGGGAATATACTGAAAGTTTTTGCAAACATCTGAATTACTAAACATCACCTCAACTGAATTCTAGCCTCCCCTAGGTGACAACCAATACGGAGCAACATTAGTAACATGGGCCACTGAAAGGATGGCCACTAAGACAATGGCAGAAAAAAACAAATTTAAAACATGGGGTATTAAACTCTCCCCATTTGAGAAACCTGGGTCACCACATTTCCTGGAAAAAGAGTAAATGGGTCAACGGAAAATAAAGAATGCTGAGTTACCTCGTGCTGCGTAACCCAGTTGTAAAAACAATCACAGTAAAAACACATGAGCAGAAGTGAGAACCGGCTATAGGTAAAAACTTCAACAAGTAACACAGATAGGAATGGCTGCCTTCTATATTGCATGTGAAGTGCAGCCATTGAAATAAGGTTATTGTGCAACACCCTACCAAGATCACTCAAATTCGGTTCTGAATATGCTTGTGGAATATTGGGGGGGTAATCAAATAAACTGTTCAATACCAATTTGCTAAACTAATGGAAGAATGAATGAATGAATCTGTATTGTATTTAGTTATTTAAAACCATTAAAATAGTACATATTGATTATCCCAAATTATCTAAAATAAAAGAGCTAAAAACATTTTAAAGTGCTAGTTTTCAGAAAGACAAAATTTAACTCAAAACAACACATTTTAAATACCAACAATAATTCATTACTTCAGGGCTGTAGCCTTGTAAAACAAAGTATAACCAATCTTCTTAGTCCTATGTATTTGAAATGTCATTAAATAAAAGGGTTATAAACTTCACTCCCTAACACGCAAGTGCTGCTGAGCGTCCACTTAGCCTGGTGATAAAGTCTTGCCGGCATGTACGCATTCCCATATTTCTGAATAATCATTTCAGAAGAGTTTTCCTTTGCGTTAAGGGAACATGACAAACACAAAATAGATGAATTAATGATTCACTCTTATATCCACAGTCAGCAAGAAACCTTCTCTGGCTGTTTTTTCCAGGATGGAACGAGGTCTTTAGTTTCCATAATAGCAAACCGGAATCACATAAATTAATGTTTCAATCTTAATGAGAAATCTTCTGCCAGATACCGTTGAGGACCTATCCTGAAATAAGAATTTATTACTGTCCAAGCAAGTCTCCTTAGTGCAAAAGCATTTTTATCTGTTACATTTGATGACCTTCGCACTGCAGATCTTAATACTTGCTTGAAAGATGCCTTTCCCATTTGCGCTTCATAGGCTTCATGTATGCCTACATCCTTAATAAATAAAATTAAATTACTTCCCCAGGGTCCCTGTGTAGTATTAGACAGTTGATCCTCTATTTCTTTCAAGCATAAATAACTAATAGACCCTTTTTCTGCTGTTCTCAATCTCCAACACAATCTTATAAAACCACTGTCACACTGGTATTTCTGATTTTTTAATCCTAACTAAACGTATTTGTGCAGGTGAGACTGATTTTGAAATATTAAATACGGCTATGTAAACTTTTATTTGACTTCTATTGAACATATCTATTTCAGAACCTCGCAGAATTTCTGTACCATATGATAGTGAAGGTAGTAACCGGGCCTCCATAACCGTAAGTAAATGGGTCAACGATTGACAGTTCAATTTTTGTTTTAGTATTTTAAAGCCATATGTTAATTATTGTGCTTTAGCCTGGATTGATAGCAAGTGGGGTTTACCGGTTATTGGCATATCCATAATAAATCCCAAATATTTATAGGAGCGTACGTCCTCCAATTTGCTTCCTTCCAACCACCACGCATGATTTTTTAACTTAAAATCCACCAACCGGATCACCTTCATTTTATTTCAATTCAGATCAAGCCGCTGTTTTACCATATATTTATTGAGGACATTCATACTCCGTTGTGAACCTATTGTTGTTTTACTTAATAGGACTATGTCATCCGCATATTGTAGACAGCCCAACTTCTCTTCCGCAAGCAATGGTGGATGATTATTTTCCAAGTCCAAAGCATCTGCAAGATCTGACATGTATAAATTAAAACACATCCTTGTTTGAGACCTATATATGTTCTGATTTTAGATGTTGCATGACTTCCATGCCCTATTTTAACTTGGGCTCATGTTTGCGTGAATAGATCCACAATTGCCCTTAATACATTTTTCGGTATTCCCCAATCTTCCAATTTTTTCCATAGTCGACATCTTGGTACATGATCGAAGGCAGTTTTGACATCGATAACACATGCAAACAAACAAGTTTTTTCTGTTTCGCTTTCTCTATTAGCAGGGTTAAGGCAGTAAGATTGGTAAATGTCCCCATTCCTGCTCTGAATCTTGTCTGGAATTTTGTTATTAGTTGTTTTTCTTCCATCCATATTTTTAGGTATTCCATTAAACAGGATGCATAGAGTTTAGACTCAACAGCACTTAATGCTATAAGCCTGTAATTGCTGGCTATTCCTGGATTACCATTTTTGATTAGGGCTGAATAATGCTACCTTTCCAGGACTCCGGCATCTGGTTTGTTTAGAAGAGATCGTTGAACATTTGAGTTAAGTATTGGGCCCAATATTCTACGTTGGTTTTAAATAAAGCATTTGGAATACCGTTTAGACCTGGTGCTCCCTCAAAATGTTATCTTTTTATTATTCCTTTAAGTTCGTCTGTACTGCCCAATAGGGTCATTCGATTTTCCTTTTTATGGGAGCTTAATTCCTCTTTACTTTCTTGTGTCCTTTGAGTAATATTACAAATGACCGGAGACCATAGAACATCATTATCGTTCAATGTTCCAGGCACTAATTTACAAATCTCCTGAGACGATAATATATCTCATTAATGTTCTTTGTTCCCACAGCTGAGTACATTGTAGAGACGTAGGCTTCCCAAGTTGCTGCATCTATTCCTACATTAGCTTGCCGCTCCTTTCCTAATACTAGACCATTTACAATTTGCCAGAATTTCTTTCTATTTTGTTGTTTACTTGACTCTTAGAAGTTTATTCCATAAATCTTTCTCTTCCCAGCAACTTTTCATGTATTTAGTTTTTGTAAATTCTGAACTGAGATGGTGTTGAGTCGTATTCCTTGTCTTTGAGCCTGTGCCACTACTCTGGGTTCTCTTGTTATTTGAGCTTTTTTCCTGCGTAATTCTTTGTTATTCCAGGGATTCCTTATACTACCCCCTCCATCAATATATTTTAACTGTTGGGCTTTTAATGGGAATTTAGCTAGTAGCAAATCTCTCAAATGTTGCCGCTCTTGAATTCCGAATCTCCTGCCTGTTGCAGAGAATTGCTTTTTATACACTCAATTGATCCAGCAGCATGATAGACTTCCGCCATTATTTCCTTAATCCTCTCACCTCGCCATTTTAAGTGTTTTAAATCAAATGTTATCAGTGGAGACATTAAATTATTTATGATTGGAATATGTATATTATTACGATGGATCCCAATTGATTGTGGGAAATGATCACTCTCTAGACGTGGTTGGATGTAAAAATATTCTACATCAGGTAATGCAGCCTCATTAATTGCAGTATAATCATATTTTGAACTTTTTGTGCCACTTGCAAAGGTAATCAATGCAGGGGAACCCCCCACTGAATTTCCATTTAGAATTCCGAATCCTAGTTTCTCCATTTTGTTCCTAAACATAACCCTGATCCGATTATTCCCTTTTGCGCCAGTTTTGCTAAAATCTGTATTAAAATCCCCACTGATCAGTATTATTGTCGAAATATATTGCTGCTGCAATCATTTCAATGTTTTAATCGATATTGCCATATGAGCATCTTTCTGTGCTTTCTTCGGATGTAAATAAACATTTATGAGCAACAGAACCTTACAAGGCTTATTTGTTCCTGTTGTAATAATTTTGATAACTTGAAGCCAGTTAAGACCAAAATCCAATTGCTCCGTAACCCAATTGTTTTTAATTGAGCAATAGGTAGTGAGACCTCCTTCGGGGTGACCGTATTTCTGAGATTTTTCCGCTGGGCAATGAAACCCTACATACCTCACTATGCACAGTGCCTCTAAGCTCTATGTTTCTTGTACAAGAATGAGATCATAATTCTGCAAAAAGGATCTTGTATCCTCCTCTTGTAAGATGTTCTCAAACCATGTACATTCCATCAACAGATATTCAAAAGGGGTAGCCGTGATTCGATTCTTCAAACTTTATTGTCAGGATCTACTAAGAATTACGTCCATGTGTTGCATTTCCCCCTCTGGTTATGAATGAGCATATGAGATTTCGGTCTGTAATCCATGGTGTCTTGGGAGCTTTTATTCAGGGTCTTCACAATTGTTACATTTTCGAGCGATCTTGTTTTATTTTCTGATCCCACTGCTCACCATAACACTGCTTTTTGATGCAAATAATCCTTCTCTTGTTGTGACAGGTAGGAGAGGACCAGGATATCTCAGAGGTTCATATTTTTGTAACTCGATACTCCATGAATTAAAGGTGAGTTGTTTTTCTTTTAAATATCTTTATTCACATTTTTCCATTTTACACAACCCCCCCCCTTAAGACCAAGATCCATACCCGAGAAAAGAGAATATTATTACATACATAATTCGCCGTGATATTCCATTATATACAAAAAGGTGTGAAATGAAATGGTCAAATATACATATCATCATTACAATTTGTCACAAAGTGCAAAGTTCTTCAAAAGGAAGCTGAAGATCGTCATGATATATCCAAAGATCGATATGGAACAATAGTCAGTCCTAAGTGTGGCTTTGAATTCAATGTACCAATGGTTCCCAGATCATCATGCCTCTTTTTCTTTTGTCATACCCTTTGTTTTATAAATGGCCACCTCGAAGCTACATGTCGCGAGCAACCTAGCCCTCCATTGTGAGAACGCCGGTGGATTCGGGTCCAGCCATGATGAAGCTCAACAAAGCCTCATAATCGACCGTAGCCACGAAGACCAACCCCTGCATACATTTTGGTCTATTAGAGTTTGCTACCCCAACATGATCTCTTCTGTTGAAATACTCATTCTTATTTGGAATACCTCTGATAAAAAAACAGATATTTTTATTACCAGATTTGATAGTGTATTGCATGAAGCGAACATGTGGATGATGTCAGCCTCAAACAATGTCCAGTAAGTGGTTCCCTTTCCAGTCCCCCATTTTGCAATTTTATAGGGGGTGTAGTACAAGGAAAAAAACGTTTTGTAAAATTGGGCTTGCAGTTTGATTGACATCAAGCATGTCTGAGATAATTCATAGCCGTACTCCTAATTTAGCCTGCCAGACAGCTGATTGTTCATCCATGTCATCTGGAAATAACAAAATCAAAGTTTCGTATATTTCCCCAATCTTAGAAGTGGGTTTTTACATAGATTCTCTATAGTTTGACTAGTTTGAAATTTTAACCGACCTCCCCCTTTTTTTGATAAAAAATCTCTAATCTGCAGGAATTTTAAAAAGTCCCTATGACTGATATCGTACTCAATACGCAATTCCTCAAAAATCTTTAGCCCACTCGGTGTGTAAAATCAGCCCAGCTGTCGCAGCCCTGCCTCGATCCACCTATCCATACAACTGTCCTGAAAGATCTCTGGGAGATCATTATTGTTACTCACGGGGGTATAGTACGAGTAACACCCCAGCCCAAGTAATTTCTGAACATTACTCCACACTTTGTGTATACTAGATATGGTCTTGAATTTAACTTTCTTTAAGTAACTATCATTGACATGTCGCCAAAAGCATCCTTCGCAACCCTCCCCCAGTATGATTTCTTGTGGGGTCGGAATGATATGGCCATTAGGTTCTTTGGAAATGAGTATCACAATATCTTAATACGGTAGCCCAACTAATGTAGTTTAAAGTTGGGCATTGCTAATCCCCCTCTTTCCTTTGATAACGTAAACCATCTGAGGGTCCTACGGGGTCTCTTATATCCCCAAATAAACCTTGAAAACACTGACTCAATGGTTTTAAATAGCTGGGGAGAAAATTTCAAACATATAGCCCTAAAAAGTATAAAAAATCTGGGAAGAAAGAGCATCTTAACTACATTGCATCTGCCACCTATAGTTAAATGCTAATTATTCAATCGTACCAGCTCTTTTTTTGTACGATGGATTAATGGGTCTATATTAGTGCTCACTATGTTTTCTATTTTCGCGCTTATGTTGACACCTAGGTACATGGCTTTATCTGTAACTCTTATGTCCCTCATCCTGATTTTATCATTAAGCACGATCTGGGTTTTACTGGAATTTAGTTTGTACCCGGAGACTACCGAACCTTTGGGCCTCCTCTTTTATCACATTTATAGCCCTATTAGGGTCGCTGGTGACAAGCGCGAGGTCGTCGGCATATGCTAGGGTTTTTGTATCATGGTTACGTGCTTGGATAGGTGGTATTAACACATGATTTTCTAGCCTGCAGACGCATGGATCAATATAAATTTGAATAGAAGAGGAGAGCAAGGGCACCCCTGTCTTGTCCCCCTGGTGATAGTAAACCTTTCGGATAGGACCCCATTAATCAAGACGCTGCCACCTGGGTTAATGTATAGCCTTTGGGTGGCCTTTATGAATCCCTCGCTAATTCCACAGTGAGACATGGCTGCCCACAAAAATTTTCAGGAGACCCTATCGAACGCTTTCTCTGCATCAAGCAAAATAAGCGCCATAGGGTCTCCTGTCGCCTCTGTATAATCAAACAGGGAGATTACTCTTTGGACATGATCGATTGTTGATCTCCCTGGGATAAACCCCTGCTGGCGATCTGACACAATTTTATATATTATTGGCGCCAGTCGAGCGGCTAAAAGTTTAGAATAGATATTGGAATCCCTGTTTATCAATGTTATAGGGCTGTATGATCCCATTTCCAGAGGATCTTTATTCTTTTTTAGAAAGACCACAATCTTAGCAACTCACCATGAAGCAGGTGGGTCCCCCCCTGAAGTATATAAACAAATAATTCCAGCATAATTATTTTGAGTTGGTCTGCAAACTTAACATAAAACTCAGTTGGGATCCCATCTATACCAACTGCTTTCCCGATAGCCAAAGTATTCATGGAGAGGAGAATTTCTTCCCAGTAGAGGGGATTGTCAAGACTCTCTTGATCTTCTTTCTCAAATCTGTTATCTATATTTAAATCTAAATATGATTCAGGATCCTCCTGTTCCCTCTCTGGTTCTTCCTATAGCTCCTGATGAAATCTCTGAAATGAAGCTCTTATTTCAGAGGATTCCGATCTCAAACCGAGTTCCAGATCCTTAATTTCTTTCACTAAATTAACTGAGATCTCCTCTCGGGTACTAACCGCTTGTTGATGACCGACGTGTTCGCTGAGTTCTCTCTATAGCTTGTTGCCTTGGCTATGGCCTTTTCCGTTAGTATTTCAGAAATAAGGTTTCTGGCGATGGCTACCCGAGCCGATTCATTATCCGTCACCCGTCCCTCTTGAGCAGCTTTGATCAGATCTTCCTCGGCCCTACCCAGATTCTGCTGTAGCGCTGCCAATTGTTGTTTCCCCTCTTTGTTGGACCTAAAGGATAATCGCATCGTTTCTCCTCTAATACCTGCTTTCAGGGTATCCCAGACCGCCTCAACAGATGCACTACCCTGGTTATCCGTTAAAAAAGTCGGGATCCAATCTCTCATGTGTTGGCAATATTTCTCGTTCTTCAATAATACTCTTATAATAAGTCCATATCCTTGTTGTTGGGCTACTTTTACTACACGCTAAACTTAATTCTAACGGGTTATGGTCCGATAGGACCCTTGGAAGTTTTTCTATTGCACAAGTAGATTTCAGGGAATTGGAAATGAGCATATAATCTAACAGTGCATGGCGGCAGTGTGGATGGGAATAATATGTGTGGATGGGAATAATATGTGAACCCAGGATCCCCAGAGTGTTTTAGTTGCCAACCATTGATCAACCCGTACAATACACAAAGATCTCTGAGAGCCCGAAAAACTTTTGGCTTCCTGCCTTGATATTTAAACTCAGGGCCCATCGACCAATCTCCTGGCAGGTGTAGGTTAAGATCCCCACACACCATTCCGCATGGGGGGAACTGGTCTGCGTTGGCTGTTTGGGAGGAGCTTGGTCTCCACATGTTGGGGGATTTATACAGAGACAGGGCTCTATTATCCTTTCAAGACTTGTAGAGTACTTTTGGGATACCGCTGGGAGATTTTTTATTGCATGCTGCCCTAATTAAGGGGATTCAACGGCAGTGGAGGATGGGACTACTGGAACCCCCGACCTCACTGGGTTGCCAGCATGTGGTCATGGCGGCAGGTACGTTCAAGGCTATCACATGCCTATACGGACGCTTGTCGAGCGAGCAACTGCCGCCCCTGGATGTTCTGAAAGGCAAATGGGAAGCGGATATAGGTAGGCCCATACCCGAGACGACATGGCCTCAACTAGTGCGACGTGCCTGGAAGGGTACACGAAACTCCAGGTTCAATTGGTTCAGTTCTTCACATTACATAGGGAGATTATATATTGCATGCTGCCCTAATTATGGGAATTCAACGGCAGTCGAGGATGGGACTATTGGAACCCCCGACCTCACTGGGATGCCAGTATGTGGTCATGGCGGCAGGTACATTCAAGGCTATCACATGCCTATACGGAAGCTTGTCGACTGAGCGACTGCCGCCCCTGGATGTTCTGAAAGGCAATTGGGATGCGGATATTGGTAGGCCCATACCCGAGACGACATGGCCTCAACTAGTGCTACGTGCCTGGAAGGGTACACGAAACACCAGGTTCCAATTGGTTCAGTTCTTCACATTACATAGGGCCTATTTGACGCCGGTTAAAATCCTACAGTATTTCGGTGGCTCCCTGACACAGTGCCCGAGTTGTAATGCAGATGGGGCTGATTTCCAGCACATGTTCTGGTCTTGTACGGGGTTGGGATCTTACTGGGAGGAGGTGATAGCATGTTTGAATCAGGCGACAGGACGAACGATAGAAGCAGAGTTGGGGGATTGCTTGCTACTTTGGTTCCCACATATCCCCCGCACGAAGATTACTAGTAAGTTTTATGACTTAGGTTAATTATGGCAAAAAGGAGCTTACCATGCACTGGAAGTCGAAGACAGGGCCTAATTATCTGAGGTGGAGAAGGTGCACTGCTAATGATAAGGCATTAGAGGCGGCCAGGGCATGGGGGGCTTTGGTGGCGGATCTCCCAACTCCCGCTGTAGATGCTGAAGAAGGGGAGGAGGATGTTGATGTGGATCAGGTGGAGAGGGCAGTATTGGCAAACCAACAGGAAGAAAGGCATGAGATGATGTACCAAGTTGTAGTATGAGGGAGGGCCACTTTGTATATTCCGGGCTTAGTAACACCAGTGAACCATAGTGGTGACACCAGGGAACATATCTAGGAAGTATTGTGTTGTTCATTTGACTGGAAGAGAAGACAGTTGGGTGGCTCCAATCGGGGACTAAATATGATGGGCACACTGACGGGGTGGGGGTAGAGGGGAGGGGGTGTTAGGATTGTTGGAGGATGGGGGGTTTAGTGAGTAACCTTGATTTAAATGAGACTGTTTGATGAGTAACCTGTATAATGGCTTTGTATAGGACTATCATCTGAAAGGTTCTGAGGGAAGTTGAAAACAATAAAAATCTTTTTACAAAAAAAAAAGATCCCCACACACACTCCGGGGCAGGGGCCAATTTACTAGTTCATTGGCGATGCTGACCAACACATCTGGGTCATCACGAACATTGCCTTAGATAGTACAAAGTGTCATCTTGCTTTCCCCATTCTTATAATGACATTCGGTAATGGCCCATCGCCCGAGTTTATCGGGTAATGATCTTGTGAATTGAAGCTCCCCCCTTTGCTAGAATGGCCACCCCCCTGGTTCGCACCCCCTGCGTTGAGGCAGTGATGAGTTGATACCCTAATGTTTTGAGCAAATATTGTTGCGACCCCTCGATGTGCGTCTCCTCTAAACATACGTTAGCCTCAGTTAATTGTAACCCCACAGTGACCTTCTGTCTTTTCTTTAAAACGTTGAGGCCACATATGTTAATCGAGATGATTGTTAACTTTACCATACTAGTGTTTGATCAGCCATCAATTGCTTACTGTAGTATCATTCCTGCCACATAAATACTTTTCCTACAATTCTCTTAGTGCATTGACCCCTCCACCCAACACCTTTTAGACCCACCTTGTACTTGAAGCCCCTTGGTCTTACCCACCCTTCGTCCCCCCTCCCCACCCCCCACCAGTTTTCAAGCCGCCAGGCTCAATCATGAACCTGTGTGATAGCGTCTAACCAACCTCACCCACTCTCCACACCCCTCCTTCCCTCAGGTCCATAAGAACAGACAATGCCCTGGCACCTCAACCGATTTTGTCTCAACCCACGAACATGTAAGACAGAAACCCATGAGAAAAAGTGAAAAATGTGAAGCAAACCAGACAGAATAAGAAGAAGATTAGATTAAGAGAACAGGGGGCACATAATTTGCTATGCTGATATACTGATATATCTATATATCAAAATACTACAACAATAGTCAGTCTAATTTAGAAGAATTATCGATTATTGCCTGAACCCCCCATTTTCCCTGCGATGATTTCTTTCAGGGTCTGTTCTGCCTGTCTCTGAAGTGAAAAACGGTTCAGCCCTGTGATACTACTTTCAGTTTAGCAGGGTTCAGGAGAAAAGCAAGAGCCCCAAGTTTCTGGAAGGATGTAATCAGCTGTCGTAGCCTCCACCGCCTCTCCACCGTGGCATGTGCAAAATCCGGCTTCGCAAAGAATGAAAAGTTTTCCCAGCTCCGTTTTTTATTTGGCCAAGCGAGGTCATATACTGCTTGTCGTAGTAAAAAGTTGCCAAATAATATCAGAATAACTCTGGGAAAGGTTTGATCGGTGCGTGGACGCTTGGGGTGGGAATCTGTACACACGCAGGATTTCTTTATCCCAATCCCACTGTGCCAGCTCGGGGAACGCGTATGGTGAATGCACGTATGTCGCTCCCTTAGCTGTTCTCGGGAATCCCAAGAATTCAGAGATTTCGGCATTGGCGGTTTTCTGCCTCTTCGAGTTTCCACAAGATGTCATTCACCGCATTTCCTTGCGATGTCACTTGGGTTTTCAGAGTATCCACTGTATTTTCCAGTATTTCCGTCCGATTCTCCACCATGCTCATTCTTTCGGCAATATCAGTGCAGATCTTTCCAATTTTGCGTACTGAGCCCTGTAGTTTTTTCGCAGCCACACGAGTAAGCCGGTTTTCCGATTTGACCTCACTCTGAAATACACTTAGTGATTCTAAAATCATTGCTAGTGTAGGCTTGGGTGGCTGTGCTGGTTCCCTCTGGGTGTCCGTGCCCTCTTGAAATCTCTTGTCTGTGCTCGTTATTCTATGTCCACCCAGTAGGGAGAGTGGCTGGGTGTCTGAATAGTCCCATCTGAGGTAGGGTCTCTTTATTTGTATCCACCTTCTGATCAAGTTTCCTCCCTTCTGAGGCCTTTTTAGATTTCCTATGCCACTTTTTACCTTCATAGTGGCTGCCATTGCTTGCGGATGTCTCAGCACACCCATCGTCGCTACTGCCACTATGTGAGTCCATAATTTCAGAGTCATAAGACTCTTCGTTCAATGAGAAGACGTTCTCGGTGGGATACGGGAACATATAGCCTAGTTCAGTGTTGTCCATGAGGGCTTCCTGCGTACCCTTTGTTTGTTTCCCTGAAAGCGTTGCAACTTTCTCGGATATGCAAAGGTCGATTGTCTCCCTCTCAGGTGAGGTATCGGCACTAGCGGCAACCTGTAGCCCGTTTTCAAGAGCCCCCTGCTCCCTTTGTGGCGGGTTTACTGTTATGTCATTTGTGAGCAAAACTGTAATCTCATTGCTTGAGCCCAATGATAATCGTGCCTCATTGTTTTCTGGCAAGTTCTCAGGGATCAGCCGTTGTTTTTGCTCCACTTCTCCCATATTCCTTGTGCCACCAGCCTCAACAGTTAAATCTACATTATTTTTCTAGGGAAACAGGCTTGTAAGAACGGATTGTTTTTTGTCTTTTTTTCCCCTACATACATTGCGGGGGATTTAGCATTTTTACTACCATGGTTTTTGCTTTTCTTACCGGTATTAGCGCCGGTTTTGTTTTTTTCAACGTCTGCCTTGGCGTTAGCCTTCACCTCGGGCAGTGATACCGCTATCGGGGCAGGTACTGTGGAGCGTGTCTTGCACCGTGCTCCTCCTCGGGCTGCTGCCATTGTGAGTCTCGTGCACGCTTCCTTCTCTCCGGAGTCGGCGTGTAGGTTGCTAAGCAACCCGGGTCTGCTCTCGTCGATTTCACCCCAGCCGGAGATCACTGTGAGCAGCAGTCGGGCAAGTGCTTCCCAGCGCGGGCTGTGAGACGGATTACATCATCGGTGATCAGCCTGGGGACTACCTCGTTCTTCAGTCAGCCCCCAATATGTTGTGCGCCAGTGATGCCAGCAATTCCAGCATCCGAAGCAAGGGCGCATTTCTCGGGCGATACTCCTTAGACGGTCGGAGCGGCGCGGAGGTGAGTTGCTGAGGTCTCACTCAGCTGCCATCTTGGCTCCGGTGAGTTATTTTCCTATTATTTGTTCTGCTATAGCTGTCGTCGCCCAGGTTGTAAGGGTTGCTTTTCTATCATTTCTATAAGGATGCGGTCCAAATTCCACTGCAGACAAGTCTATAGAGGAAATGTATGTAAACTCTTCAATTTAATTTAGGAGTTGTATAATGGTTCCTCTGTTTAAGGTATCAAAAGCCCCCTTTGAATTATAATTAGGGATGAATAGCACTTTATTTCCCTGAATGACTTACTCATCTTTGTGCATGGTCCTATTTGTCCATATGTCCTCTTGAAGGTCTGCTTGATTTGTTGAGATGCTGTTGGATTATTTTACAAGGAAGACAATCTGTTGTTGTACTTATCCCAGTGAGGGGTCAAATATTGACCCTTTCTTTGGGATTTTCAGCTCCTTCCTTGTCGATTTTATTTCATTCTGTTGATCTCGATTTTTATCCTGGTTAATTTCTACAGAAAGGCCCTCTTTTTTTTGTTGGTCTAGCACCTGCTGCACTTCTTTTGATGTTGTTTCTTGGTTGTCTTTCCCCTATGCATGAGCAGGCAACTATAATTTACTTTTTTTAAATTTTATTTGTTCCTGCATAGATCCATGTTGAGGCTGCCGTTGCCCTACAAGGATCATCTGTTTGCTTGCTCTGAATCCATCAAAGCCCCAGATTCCCTACATTAGTGTTATCCATGGTCTCCATCGTTATGCCCTTAGAATCTACTTCCTTTACCTTACACTTCTCAGGGTCCAGCTCCTGTTTATTATTTATAGCAAACAACTGCATTATGGAATTCTGTTGCACTGCTTTCCCTTGCTTCTGTGTTTTCCTTTGCCTTTTCCTCTCCCTTTTTGTGGAGACATTCTCTATTTTTGTTTTTTCATGGCTTTCAACGGTCTGGGTCTCATTATCCTTTACCTCAATTACCCAGTACTGGTTCAATTATTAGATTGTTTATTTATTCCGATTGAAACTCATTTATTAGATTTATTGTATTCTTTGTTACAAGTACCTTTCCCGACTGCGATCTTACCTCTTCCAGTATTTCAGTAAGAATGGAGGACAAAACTTGTGTGTTTACCCCCATATATTGCACATTGACATGTAACTTGCTATGTTTAATTATGATTTTGTGCTCTATGAATGAGGTCATTTAGGGCTTGCAATAGTTTATCTAAGCCCACGACATGAACTGCCAGGATATTTAAAAGGTCCAACTGTAGTTCTTGCTTATCCGCCTGACGATGTATAGCAATTGTCATGGCATCCATAGTTGTCAAGAAGGCACCCCAAGACCCCCCTGTATTTTCATTGCCTAGTGGTTCCTTGTTGGTTTTGACCCTTATTAGGGTCGATTTGTATCGGGGAACTACTGCTTTGTGCGGGAAAAGGGCTCAAGCTGGTTCAGGTTACAGCCCCTGACTCCTTCTGCCACACTCATTGCTTACTGTGTGTGCTATATTTGCTCTATTTGTTGGATGTATAGTTTCTGAAAGTTCAATTAATGGTTGATCATGAGCCGTTAGCCCTACCAGGTGCTCCTGTTGATCCTGTTGGTCCTCCCATATATCTTTTAAGTTTTCCCAATTGCTAAGAATCAAGGTTGAAAAGGAATTTTTTAAGTTGTTTTTATGACTATCTACTTATATCATTCCTACATTTTCTGGATGCCCATTTACTGTTAACCTTGGCTCCCGCTGCTTATATTGCTAGTGTTAGACTGCTCGTGCACTGTTTTGTTTACCATGTGTTGATTTGCAACGGGGCTTCTATAAATTGTAGCATCCTTTGATTCCGAGGTTAAGTAATCTGTTATTGTGTCCCTCTTTTTCCCTGTGCATAGAGCAAATGTTCCTTTTTTGATGGAGTAGTTGTAGTAGCTGTAGATGTATCCAGCTCTATTATGTCGTCCAGACATAAAACTGAGTCTTGTTCTATTGTTGTTTGTCTGGTTCGCTTTGCTGGCTTATTCCTTCGCTGCATTATACCAGTTCTCGCTTAACCAGAATGCATGGCTAAGCGCTTAGGTTTGATCGTATGTGTCACCTTATGTAAGTAATAATTATACAAATTCACCATATTGGGAATAACTAACACGCGCCGTTTTCCTTTTTCCTTTGACCTTGGTGTTCCTTAGCACTCCAGTACATCCAGAAGCAGGGCCACTACAAGTGACTTCCACACCAAGAACAGGGTTAGGCGACGAGAAAACACCCAAGGCTTGCGTGGCCCAGAGCAGGGGGGCAAGAGGCCGGCCCATACAGCAACCAAGTGCTGCTCAGTAAGCACCTACAACGCCCGATCGCCCACCAGTCAACGGCAGGCCAGAAGCAACCGGCAACAAGCCTGCAGACGCCAGCAGGGCAGCCCAGCAAGCCACACCAAACAGCAGTGCAGAGCAGGAACAAGTGCCACGAGGCCGCCAAGCCCAATGATGGAACCAATAGCCATAAACAAAAAAAACTTGCAGAACTACGCTGCACTCCATTGTGCACATGCCACAGGAAAAAAAAAATGGATCCAAAAAATGGAACCAAAGGAGCTTCCTGGTTCTTGCTTCTGCTCCTTCAGGGTTACAGAGGGCGAGTGGGGCTGATCAAGAGGCTACACCTGGAGCTACCCAGGACGCCTCTGCAGGCAACCTGTGGCACACACTCTGCAGCTGCCGACTGTCTGCAGCTGCACTCGCCAAGGCAAATTGAAAAATAGATAACTAAAATGATTGGTTGGGGTAACCGGACTCAAGAAAACCCGCAAGCCTGCACACTTCAGATCTGGAGATCAGAGGGTCAGAAGATCGGAGCCACAGCAGCAGCCGCAGATCCTCGCGTCGAGTCCTCGCTTTCGCTTCCCGTCCACTTCCTTTCTGTGTCTAATGGAAAGATTACCATATCATCATGCTCCAAGAAACATGGCCAATGGAATCAATCACACTCCCAGGTTATTTTGAGTTAACAAATCTGCAATAAATTCATAATCTAAAGACTACCTTACTGGAGGCATGGCAACATACATCAGCGCTTCAATTCAGGCCAAATGTACTATCTGGCCTCACTAAGACCCTGGAACTCTGGTAGTATAAATAAAAAACTGGAACCAGGTAAATTAAGTAACACACTTGTGCTACTAAATAGTTATATACATCCAAACTAGAAGCAAAATGTGACCTTAATGAAATTAACATTATTAATATGCAATGTAAAGAATCTTCCGGGAGCAATTGACCAATTAATAACTGGCGATTGTAATATGAATCTATTTCACACTCGGCAGAAAGAGGAGCAACTGTTGATCCAAGATCAACTGTGGCATGTTCAACAGCAGGGAGAGAACCATCTGAAACCGTGACATAAAAGGAGAACTCTTAGGTATAAAGATATCCCTGCTGAGTCTAAGAATGCTGAATGGTAGATTTCCAGCTGACAGCTCCCCCGGCATCTACACACAGTACAAGAACATTTAACTCCATAATCGATTACACAATCATATCTTTACCTCTTTAGGTTTATATTATAGTTCTTGATAGAACAAAGGTTAAAAAGCAATAATTTTATCGAAAGAATCGGAGTGCAGACTGTTTTAGCCTTTTTCGGCTCTATAGCTCCAATGTTAGTAACGTTTTACACATCAGACTACATAAGGTTAAAATGGACTGAATATACAATAAACTCATTACAGGTAGTAGCAGAAAAATTGATAAGACTGTCAGAATGCAGAGAATACCCAAGGTAGTAACCATCTCCACACATTCTAGGAGACCAAACTAACTGGTCATAAAAAACACTGGTCCTGTAAAATGTAGTAAAGAACAATCCTCTGCAAAGTCAAAAGAGAAGTAAACAGGACATGGAGGTCCTAACAAAAGTACCCGCAAAATAAAGACCTAATAAAATACTTTCAGAACAAAAGGTTGAAATATAGGACATTGATTTGGGAAAAGATGCAATACAGGTAAGACAACTTCTGGGCAAAGCTGCAACCGTTGAGCAAAGACCCAAACCCAAAGAAGTTCTAGCTGAAAGTTAACTGTATAGGCCAATGCCTTTACAGTACAAATAGCTCAAACATTTCAGAAGTGGACGGGATAATTTTCTCAGAAGAAATGTGTTTGCTTACAGGAGAGTACACAGGGCCAAGGAAACCAAAAGCCTGAAGGTAAACTAGCGAATGAGGAAAGTGCTGGGATACTGGAAGTTGCCAACAGAACAACATAGTCCAGAGAAGGCACACTATGCAGATGAGAAAATCTACCCCTGTCTGGAAAGTAGTGTATTGCCCATGAATTGTGGGCACTTGGAAGTAAATACAGTGCTACAGAAGGGACCATCAACCATCTCGAAGGTGAAGACAAGATAATTTATAGCAAATTGTCGAAACTGTATGTGAAATGTAAGTAATTACTGAAACGGTTTATGTAACAACAGATCCATTCCATATCATAACAACGTTCATCAATATACAGCATTTACATTTTGGTATTATGGGCACATGGATTTGTAGCAGTGTAGAAGGATTTCTCCTCATAGGCTAGCACAGGCTTGTATTTTTAAGTAACTGCATACAATACTATACAAAGTGATACCTTTGAAGACACTCACTTTCTATGAGATTTGAGGAGTGGATTGTCTCAAAGGGAGGAACCATGAGCTTTGGCCATGGAGTGCATAACGCAAAGGAGAACATTTCATGATGGGGGGAAAATCGCCTTAATACCCTTTAGGAAGTCCTCAATGATTGGGGCTCTGAAAAAATTGTTTTGTGAATAACATTCTTTTACCTAATACGTGACTGCCAAATCAGATCGGACTACTGGGATACAACAATGCACACATGCTCACATAATCTGGGCAGAACAAATGATGTGGCTGCAGTAAAAATATCAAATAAACGATAAATGTAGAACCAATGGTAATTCGGACTAATTTGCAACGGTTCTGTTCTCAGCAATACTATTGGCAAAAATTGAATACGCAACGGGTCACTGAGAAACAGTACATGTGATCAGGCTCCATGAACTTGATATTAGGCCAGATGCAGGTTGAATATTGTTCTATTTAAGGAGGATTTAATAGTGAAGGGATCCCTTAATAGACACAAGTGCAAACATTACCTGGACATTCACTTATTTTTGAGATAGCAGTCTCTAAAACTAGTCATTATTTTGAGTTGAAACTAAACAATATCTTATTGAATGATCCAATATTAAAAGAAAACATTACAATGTTATTATAGAACATTTTAAACATTTACATCATCCATTATTCATCCTGGAACAATATTGGATTCTTCCAAGGCTGTTCTGACAGGCAGGCTTCTACATGGAACTGGGCCATCTAAACTTGATATCCAATATATATAGATATATAAAGTTAGTTATACAAGTGATCTTCTGTGACCTGTCTGTTTAACAATGCCTGTGCAATAAAGGCAAAATAAATATTTAGAAGCAGACCACATATCAGCTTCAAAAGGTATCTGCTTTTGTCAACTTTTTTGGCACCATAACATTCTGCCTCTGCTCTAAAATGTATTGAGGTTCATGTGGCTGTTTTACTTTGACAGTACCTCATTTTGGAGTTGAAAAAAGAGACACACAACTTTTCCAAAGACATGTATTTCTGTATTTTCTGTGTGGTATTTGTAGAGCGCAAACAAATGGGTGCAAGGTGAAGGGTTTAATTAAAGCTCAGACTAGATTTAAATAAATGACTAAATTGACTTAGTGCCTGAGGAACAAGAACGTTTTTAGCTTCTTTCTTAAAAACAAATAATCGTCTGTCAGGCGCAAGTCATGTGGGAGGTTGTTCCACAGAACAGCGGCTGATTTGGAGAAGGAGCAGTCTCCCATCCTAACTCTTGAGGTGTGTTTGACTTTTGCATGGGCCAGATGGCGCGATTTCAATTTGCGTGGTGGAAAATGGAACGCCTGCTTGTCTTACAAAATGTGTGCTCCGTTCTCGTTCAAGGTTCTGTGAGCGTAGCTGAGAAGTTTGAATTTGGCTCTTTGGCACACCGGTAGCCAGTGTCGCTCTTTCAAGCTGTCAGAAGTAGAGCTGTATCTGTTTTTATTACAGATCAGTCTAGCGGCTGCGTTCTGGACAACTTGGAGGTGAGAAAAAAGATAGTCAGGCATGCCCACATAAAGCGCATTTCCGTAGTCCAGCCTACTTAGAAAAAGAGCTTGAGTTATTATTTTCCTGCAGTTCAGAGGGATCCAAGGAAGAAGTCTGCAAAAAAGTTTCAATGTGGCGAATAGGATGCCCAAGTTTCTAGCTACACGCTTGGGTTCGGGCACGGTTCCCAGCGCTTGGAACCACCAGCTACTGTCCAAATCGAGTGTGCGCCCCGAAGAGCAAAATCTCAGATTTTCAAACGTTTAGCTTTAGGCAGTGATCTGTCATCCATGTTGCAACTTTGGTGAGGCAGTTAATCAGGTTGCTCTTGGTGTCAGTGTTAGCCGATCTGTCCTTCAAGGGGGATCAGTAATTGCGTATCGTCGGCATAAGAGCAAATGTCAAAGCCCCATTTCCTGCTGATGGCTGCAAGAGAAGAGACATATGCATTAAAAAGAGTGAGGCTGAGAGAAGCTCCCTGTGGGACTCCATATTTGTCCTCTTTTGGAGTAGAGGAAATGAGCCCACTTGGACCTTTTGGGGTCTGCTTTGCAGGAAAGATGTGAACCATGAAAGGGCTTTTGAATGTAATCCCTTCTCATGGAGAATTCGTAATTGGTTATGTGATACGGTATCAAAAGCCACAGTAAGATCCAGCAGGATCAGTACTACGGCTCTACCTTGGTCAACCAGGGATCTGATACTATCTCATACCGCAAGTAAGTTGGCCTTAGTGCTATTGTTGGTTCGAAAACCGATCTGGGAGGGGTCCAGTAAGTTATTGCTCTCAAGAAAAGAAGTGAGCTGTCTGTTGACCAGTCTCTCCAGGACCTTGGGTCGGTACGGTAGCTGTGAGATCGGTCTGTAGTTTGCTGGGTCGTAAATATCAAAGCCTGTTTTTTTTAATAGAGGAAAAGCCACAGTTTCCTTCCATATGGATGGGAAGGAAGCAAGCTCTAACGATTGATTAAAGAATTTGGTGATATTGGGGCATAAAACTGACACTAGTCGTGAAACGATAAAGTGTGGGCAGGCATCAAGTGGATCCTGCCTTAACCTGGCCAGATGAACTTGGGCTAGGGGGTGAGGTGTCGTAGATTTCCATCCTGTATTATCTCTCTCTGGTTGATTGTTGAAGGATGCATAGATTTTGGTCACTTTGTCAGTGAAAAAATTATTAAGTAACTCACAGTTATCTGTTGTAGGTGCCATAGTTTGAGACAGGCTAGCAGGTTTGCAAAGTTCTCAGATTACTTTATGGATGAGTTACCATTGTCTTCGATCCTTTTTGTGTAGTAATTCTTCTTTGCATTTTGTAGGGCACAATGATAGCTTTTCAATTCAGCTAGGTATCTTGATCTGTCTTTTGACAGTCTCCATTTATGCTCCCAAGTTCTGCACTTTCTGTTCATTAGTTTTAGTTCTAACGAGTACCATGTCTCAGATCGCTTTTTGGTGTTCGTTTTACCATTTAGTTTAGAGCGCACTGCACTTATTAAGTGCTTTCTCAATTTCTTTTTGTAGAAGTTCGACTCCTGCTTGAGCGGAATTCATGTGGAGCATGTCAAGGTTGCAGTGAAAGAAATGAGAGGCAAATAGGTCAAGGGTTATATGGTTTGAGGCTCTTTTCCTAGAATGCAACTCTGTCTTTGTCTGAAGTGGATTATCTGATAAGCTAAGAGAGAAGGAGATTAGTGAATGGTCGGTCCAGGACAGTGGATTAATGTCATGGATCTTGATAGTCTCAATATTGGAAAACAATATTTGAGATTTTCTTTTCAATTGTATTAGCCTCAAATCCTTGAAAATGTAGATATTTTCTGAGACTTAAAAAAATATATATATCTTTATTGAATTTTTAGACTTGTATTCCCTGTACCCAGTCCCCACCCTCCTCCCCCCACCCTCCAGAAGGATAGGAATACAGTACAATAGCACACCAAAATAAAGAAACCATCCAAAGGTAGATGTAAGTGAACAGAAATCGACCATTTCTCAGAGAAATTAATCCCATCACAATTCATGTATAGATTTGGACTGCATTCTGTGTAACCATTAACCATTTCACCTATATACATTGCCTGAACCTCATCACTGCCCTTCATTTTGTTCTATCCATTTGGCAAGGGGTTTCCAAATTTTGCCCCCTTTCTTTCTCGCCCTATGGCCATTACGCGCATAGTTGCATTTCTCAAGTTTACACGCTGCAAGCAACCAGACCAACCATTGCTGATAGGAGGGGGGGATTTGTATCCAGCCAGACTGAGGCTACACACAGCCAGAATACAGTCATAGCAATGCTCATCAGCCCCCTACCTTCCTGAGCCGGTCCATTTTCATTTATTCCCAGCAAAATTAGAGCCGGTGTTATAGTTGTTTCTATTCTCAGCTCCTCTCTTGAGAAACTTCAATCTGCCCGAACTACCTCCGTAAGAGCATTACAGGTTGCAAACATATGAATAATATTGGCATTGAGTTAGGAGCATCGCGGGCATTGGGTCCCCTTCCATGTCCCCCACTTGCCAATCTGATCGGGGGTATAATAAAGAAAGAAAAAAGTTTTGTAAAATTGAGCCTAAAGCTTGGCAGACATTAAAACATTCTGAGCGAACCCGACCCGTAGCGCATTGTGCTGGAGGGATGTGGGGAACGGGGCACCTTGACCCATCTCCTCTGGGACTGCTGTGAAGTTCGGGGCTATTGGGAAACGGTCCTAGACGACATTGACTCTACCTTCGACACCGAAATCCCGAGATTTCCAGCCTACACCGTCTTGGGCCTACCTAACGCACTCACTTTTCCCCTGAAATCTACCCGGGGTCGCCAAATGGGGATCGCCATGCAAGCGGCTACGCAACATGTCCTATCGCTCTGGGGCTCGACCACCAGGCCTCCACACACGGGATGGCTACACAAACTCTGGTTCACTTTGGGGATGGAACGCATTCAGGCTACACTTACACACACCACAGCTGCATTTCAGAAGGTCTGGCTCCCGCTGCTATCCCTCTTGTCCAAAGAGTTTAATGAGATCACATGCCCCAAATACCTCCGCATTCTGCGACTTACCGAAGCTATGCATGACCCTCCGTGATCTCATGTATCATTGCAGTACCCACTACCTGATTGTTTCTGAGATTGTTTCCCATGCACGGCGCACTGGTTGGGATGGGGGGGGGGGGGGTGTTGGTCGGGGCGGGGGTGGGTTCCTGGTTTCTGTTCTTACAGTTTTGCTCTCTTACAACGCCTACCATTCGTTGCCTTAGCATTATACCTCTGCTCTGGCATATGTACCTCGCCTATTGTTCGATTTACAGAGAAGACGTGTCTGTCAGTCTCGCTAGCAATATATGCCTATTGCCTTTCCATCGTACTGTGATGCCCGTTTTTGCTCTTAAAATCAATAAAACACATTTGAAATTAAAACATTCTGAGCCACTGAGAAAGCACAGTGAACTGCCTCTACCAGAAGGTTGAATTTGTTTGCCCATTTTTCAGCAATTTTATCTATATCATCTGCCTTAGGTGTATTCAGGAAGTTATATACTACGCCAATACAGGGAGAGATCTCCTGCTGCAGTTTTTCTACTATCTCGTTCTTTTTAGCTCCTTCTTTTATATTTTTTCAGCAGGAAGGCTCCTATTTGGAGAACCTTAAAACATTCTTTATGTGTTAAGCTAAATTTCCCTTTAAGTTCCTCAAAAGATGTAAAGCCCAGTTTTGTATGAAGGCATCCTATATTAACAACCCCCCTCTGATTCGTGCTTCTCATCCAAAAATCGTTGAAAATCCCAGGGAGATTTTCATTATTCTGGAAAGGTGTATACGCATTTAGTTTCCTAATCCCTAGTAGTCTCCGAACAGGAGTCCGTTTCTGAAAGGCAGCTAAAAGAGTCTTGAACTGGACCCTTTTGTAGTATCCTAACTCGAGTCGCCGCTATAGGCACCCCCAAGCCTCAATCCCGATCAGTAGTTCATAGATAGGTGGACAAGTCGACATACTTCCCCGGTGTGAGAAGTTGGCCTGATATATGATGTTTCCAAATTTGGAACCACCTTGTATCAATCCAAACAATCCCTTATGGTGTCTGGTTGTAAGTCAACCTTATTAGACAAGCTATCCTAGTGGTAGCATGGACTAAGCAGCCTTAAAGGCTAAACTCAAGAGGTTGTGTTAAGCGAGCTGTTTTACCAATCACAATCCTGTAATACCAAATGAAAGGACACCACACAAGTATATATTATAAACATATATGTGTTTATTACTAAAATAATCCCCAGTACTCTTTATGAGCAAAGGGGCACAAGCGTTAAATCAAAAGCACAGTATAATATATGAAAGTTGCACAATTATGGATGGGGGGGGTGGCCACTCAAACCATATATTAAGAAAGTGGTATAAGAGATACCAATCGAACAGTGGTTAGGCCTAGGGCCTAGGGAATCGCCTGGAGCAGTCGGGACAAGCAATGCTGAAGTCGGGAAAAGCCCGCGGGATTCGGGTGCAGCGCTTAAAGCACATGCATGCACCAATGCAAAGTCAATGGTGCGTAAAAGTTACACAAATAGAGTTTAAGGATACTTCCGCTGAACCTAGAAGGACAAAACTTTAGACACAGGCCCTAGAGGTGTGTACCAGTGTGGGAACACTGGCGTTGCTGAGTTACCTCACCCACAGGAAGCGGGTGCATAGGGTCGAAGTAGCGTCGGGTTTCGTCACGCAGGTTCTTGGTGCTTGAAGCTGAAGATGCTGCAGGCGATGTGAAGGAGAAGTGTCCGGTGTGATCCAAGGGTGGATCAGAGTAGAAAAGTACCTGAAAGCAGAGGGGAGAGAGTCTGGGTCACTCAGCAGTGACCAGGGTGGAACCAGGACGGAACCAGGCAATGTCGGGCGCAACCAGGTGGTTGTCGAGGAGCTTCTCTCCGCTGCCACGTGGGCTCTGGGGCATCTGCGACGTCCAGGAGCGGGTCACGAGCTGTCCCACGCAGGCTCTCACCGTCGGCGCTGTCGGCTTCAAGATCGGAGCAAACAACACTTGGCAAGAGCAATCCACGCAGGATCGGGAGATTGCTTCTAACTCGGACCAGGAGGGTCAGAGCAGGTGCTCCTTTTCAGAGGAGCGGGTGCAAGTCTGGAGCAACCAGAATCACAAGTCGGTTTTAGGTTTTCGCCGGCACAGGGGCCACAAGCCAGCTGGCAAGTGACCGGGCCAACGCGTCGAGCCAAAGAAAGCAGAAGGTCCCCACGCAGCACTCGTCGAGTGTAGATGGGTGAGCTTCGGTGCAAGAGTGGCTCAGGGTTGGGGCTTCTCAAACCCCGGTGTACAGCTTCGAGGGTCACTCGTGGGCTGCACAGTCAGCGTCTCGTGGTCTTTTCAAGATGGCGTGCCCCACGCTTCCGGTCGCCTCCAAGGGTCTCAGCTCTGCAGGGACTGTGGATAGGGCTGTAAGAAGGCAGGCAAGCTTGATCTCGTCGATCTCTGTCGCTCGAGTTCCGGCGGGAACTGCAACAAAGCAGACGTCGAGGTGCTGGATGGTGCCTGTTTGCACAGGGTGGTCACTCCTTGACCACAAGGGAGATTCTGCAGTCTTCTACGTTGAGTAGGATGTCGAAGGGTCCAGAGTTTCATTTCAAATGTTTCATCAGGATAATCTGAGTGCGTTGGCACTGCTCCCATTCTTATACCAATCTTGGGGGCTGGATTACCTGCTAGGTCCCCTCCTATGGGTGGGACCCAGGAAGGGGGTGGATACACCCCTTTCCTTTGATCCAGGCCGCGCTGGGACAGGGGCTGGTGTGCCCCAGAACCGGTTTGGCCGGATTATGCAAGGGGCAGCCTTGTGCGCCCCAGGCAGTGTCTGGTTTCTTTCAAACCTCCCTGCTACAATCCACTATCTCCTGTCTGGGGTGGTGTAACACCACCCTGCGACAGGAAAGCCTTTGTCCAGGCTTCCTCTGCTGAGCTTCGGTCAGCAGCAGGAGGTCAGATTTGTGTCTGTGGCAGAAGCATCCATTTTGTGGATCTGAGGCTCTTTTAAAAATCAACCGCGTTTTAGTAAAGTAACATGTCTTCTCCCTCTAGAGGGGTGGAATGCTATCCCCGTCGACAGAACTGTCGAGGGGATAGTATTCCAAATCGTATGACACCTTACACGACATGTTTTGATAAAGCCAAACCAAAGTTGCTATATAACCGCGAGGATTATAATGTACTTAATAGTATATGGTATGGCATTATCCCGGAACAGCTTAGGGAGTTGTTCCCGACAGCTGCAGACAGGCTCAGCTCATGCCAGAGCTCCATCTCACATTAAACCACGCACTCTGCCTCCAGGATTGATAAGGCCTTCCATAGGAGTGGCTCACAGGTTTATGTGTGTCCAGATTTAGGTTTAGATATAGGTATACTATATCTAAGCAAGGGGTGACTACACCCACTTGCCCCAGCTGAGTGATCAGCCAGTTGTGTCAATTTAAGAACCAGCCAGGGGTGGCAAAAGATATGCTTCCGCCCCTGGTAGGCCTTGGTGGCACCTATGCCCTGAGCACCCATAGTGCATGGTACAGGGGCTGACAAGGAGTCCATTTCCAATTGGGTTATGTACCTATAGTACATGTATGTGAATTTAGAGAGAGAACAGCAGGCTGGGGGTCTGATTAGCAGGCCCACAGCCTCAGTAAGTCGAAAACCAGTGAAGCAAAAAGCAAAAATTGGGGTGACCATAGGATAGCAGACCCTACTCTCCTACACCCGGGGACAGTCCCTAAGTAGTATTGAATAGTGCATCAGGCAGGTAACCCAGTAGCACAGCCTTAATTTGGGAAGGGCCAGTCCCCCCGCTCTTTAGGAGGTGTTTGATACTGGATTGCTCTTCTTGGCTTGGTGTATGACCAAATGAATTGCGAGAACAGATTCTCACATTTTTAAACCAAAAGTTGGGAATGATGAGTGGGATGGCTCTCATTAAATATTGCAGTTTAGGGAAGTATAACATTTTGATTAAATTGCAGCGCCTACCAGTGTAAGATGGAGATTATCTAGCTTACTAAGTGCGACTTTTGATTTTTTTAATAATGACCTTAAATTATCACTAAGCACAGTGTCCAGGTTGGCCCCAATAACTACTCCTAAAATATGTTGCACTCTGCACAATTCTATAATAATTAATTCTAGTAAATTTGTAACGATTATCTGTGTTTTTTCTTTATTCAGTGAGTACCCAGACAGTTCACCAAATATTGGTGCTTCTTCTTCTATCATTTGAATTGCAGCTTGAGGGTCAGAGGTAACCATGGCCACATCGTCGGCATATGCCAGGATCTTAGTGTTGTGGTCATGCAAGATTATTGGTGCTATATTTGAGTTCTGATTGAGTTTATTTAAGAACGGATCTATATAGAGCGCAAAAAGTAGCGGGGTGCAAGGACATCCCTGTCATGTATCAGCCTCTCGGTTAGTTCTCCATTTATCCCTACTCTTGTTACCGGGTTATCATTAAGAGCTTTAACAGCCCCAATACATTACCAGCCATTACTGCCCAAAGAAAGCGCCAGAGACCCTATCAAAAACTTTTTCCGCATCCAGCAGAATTGCAGCCATAGGGTCTTCTGACACCTGCCTCGCATCAAACAGTGTGATTAGCATCCGAATATGATCCGTAGTTCTTCTTCCCTGGATAAATCCATGTTGCCAATGGGTCACCATACCGTCAATTAAGGAAGCCAGTTGGGCTGCTAACGTTTTTGCATATACCTTGGTGTCACAATTCATTATTGTGATTGAGCGGTAAGAACCTAATTCCTCTATCGTTTTTTTTGGGGGAGGAATACCACAATTTTTGCCTACGCCCATGACTTTGGCGAGTTTTCTCCCTGAAAGGTCTGTCTAAAGAGGCTAAACATGATCTCTTTGATTTGCTCAAAGCAAACCTTATAGAATTCTAACTGTATGAGATCGGGACCAGCAGCCTTCCCATCTGACAGACTTGTGAGTGCTGCAAGCATATCCTCATAAGTCATAGAGTTCTCAAGCTGCTCTTGTATCTCTTTTGTCCACGGTTCCCCTAAAGCATTGTTTAAATACTGTTCTATTACCTGTGGTTTTTGGGATTCTAAACCAGCCATTTCTTCCGGATATAAATTTTGGTAAAACCTGTGAAACGCCACCCTTATCTCCTCCGTGCCGTGAACCACCCCACAAACTGGATCCCTAATATGTGCAATTGTGTTGCGGACATATTCCTGCCGGGTGTCATTTGCAAGTTGGTGTCCTATCATATCACTAAGCTTGCAGGTTCTTTACTGCTTGCTATTTTGTTGACTGATTTCTCT
The DNA here is from genome assembly GCF_964263255.1 of Lissotriton vulgaris. NCBI lineage: Eukaryota > Metazoa > Chordata > Amphibia > Caudata > Salamandridae > Lissotriton > Lissotriton vulgaris. The sequence goes on along the minus strand of NC_141691.1, from coordinate 1,078,966,154 downwards.
AACGGAGATTCCCAAATAGAAGCTTCAATCAATCAATCAATCAGCAATTTGTATAGCGCGCTCCTCACCCAGTAGGGTCTTAAGGCGCTGGGGGGAGGGGTCCGTTACTGCTCGAAAAGCCAGGTCTTGAGTTGCTTCCTGAAGGAGAGGTGGTCCTGGGTCAGCCGTAGGTGGATGGGGAGGGAGTTCCATGTCTTGGCCGCCAGGTAGGAGAAGGAGCTTCCTCCATCGGTGGCTCTGCAAATGCATGGTAAGGCGGCGAGGGCGAGGCTGGCCGATCGTAGCTGGCGGGTGGGTGTGTAGAAAGTGAGGCAGCTGTTGAGGTACTTCGGGCCCATGTCATGGAGAGCCTTGTGTGCGTGGGTGAGAAGTCTGAACGTGATCCTCTTGTTGACGGGGAGCCAGTGCAGGTCTCTCAGGTGGGTCGAGATGTGGCTGTGACGAGGGATGTCCAGGATGAGTCGTGCGGAGGCGTTCTGTATGCGCTGGAGTCTTTTCTGTAGTTAGGCAGTGGTTCCTGCGTAGAGGGTGTTCCCGTAGTCCAGTCGGCTGGTGACGAGTGCCTGGGTGACCGGCTTCCTGGTTTCGGTGGGGATCCATCGGAAGATCTTACGGAGCATGCGCAGGGTGTTGAAGCACGATGACGATACGGCGTTGACTTGTCTGGTCATCGAGAGGGAGGAGTCCAGGATGAAGCCCAGGTTTCGTGCTTGGTCCGTCGGCTTGGGGATGGGGCCCAGGGCAGGGGGCCACCAGGAGTCGTCCCAGGCGGCGGGCGATGATCCCAGGATGAGGACTTCCGTCTTGTCTGAGTTCAGTTTCAGGCGGCTGTTCTTCATCCACTCGGCGACGTCTTTCATCCCTTCGTGAAGGCTGGCTCTGGCGGTGGCGGGGTCGTTGGTGAGGGAGAGGATCAGCTGGGTGTCGTCGGCGTAGGAGATGATTTGAGGTTGTGTTGGCGTGCGATGGCTGCGAGGGGGCCCATGTAGACGTTGAAGAGGGTGGGGCTGAGAGAGGATCCTTGTGGTACGCCGCAGATGACCTCTGTGGCCTTGGATCTGAACGGGGGGAGGCGGACTCTTTGGGTTCTTCCGGCGAGGATCGAGATGATCCAATCCAGAGCCTTGCCTTGGATTGCGATGTTGCTGAGGCGCTGTACTAGGGTGCGGTGGCAGACAGTGTCAAACGCCGCAGATAGGTCCAGGAGAATGAGGGCCACTGTTTTCCCGTTGTCGTCGGTGGCTGCGATGAGGGCGGTCTCGGTGCTGTGGTTGGCTCGGAAGCCGGACTGCGAAGGGTCGAGGGATCCGTTTGTCTCGAGGAAGGCGGCGAGCTGTCTGACGATCTTCTCGATGACTTTGACAGGAAAAGGGAGGAGTGAGATGGGGCGGAAGTTCTTGAGGTCGGTGGGGTCCGCTGTTGGTTTCTTCAGGAGGGCGCTGAGCTCGGCGTGCTTCCAGCTCTCCGGGAAGGTGACGGTGTAGAAGGAGGTGTTTATGATGTCCCGGGGTTGGGGTGCGATGATGGAGTCGGCCTTGTTTTAGACGTGGTGGGGGCAAGGGTCGGTTGGTGATCCGGAGTGGATGGTGTTCATCGCGCGGGTGGTGTCTTCGGTGCTGACCGGGGTCCAGTTGCAGAGGGTTGTGGTGGGGGGCGTTGGTTTGGTGGTTGGGTGTGTGGTCTGTGCGCCGAAGCTGTTGTGTATGTCGGCTATCTTGCAGTGGAAGAAGGTGGCGAGTGAGTCGCAGAGGTCTTGCGAGGGGGTGATGTCGTTGTTTCCGGCGTTGGAGAACTCTTTGACGAGGCTGAAAAGTTCCTTGCTGTTGTGGGGGTTGTTGTCCAGTCGTTCTTTGAATGTTGTCCTTTTGGTGGTGCGGATCAGCTGGTGGTGTTTGCGGGTGGCGTTCTTGAGGGCAGTCATGTTTTCTGTGGTCTGGTGGTGGCGCCAGGCTTTTTCGAGGGTGCGGCAGTTTTTCTTGGATGATTTGAGTTTTTCGGTGAACCAGGAGGCTTTCTTACTGCCAGGTCGGCTGGGAGGGTTCTTCAGTGGTGCGAGGTCGTCGGCGCAGTTGGTGAGCCACTGTGTGAAAGTGCGGGCTGCTTCGTTGGGGTCCGTTGTGCTGGCGGGAGGGTTGAGGCTGAGGGAGGTGGTGAGCTGGTCGGCGGTGATCTTCCTCCAGCTCCTGCGTGGAACCTGTTGCGGGTGGTGGTGGGTCGTGGTTCTTTTGAAGCTGAAGTGGACGCAGCTGTGATCCGTCCAATGAAGTCCGGTGGAGTAGCTGAAGGAGATGTGCTTGCTGGAGGAGAAGACTGGGTCAAGCGTGTGGCCGACGTAGTGGGTGGGGGTGTTCACCAGTTGCTTGAGTCCGAGGTTGACGAGGTTGTCCAGCAGGGTGGTGGTGTTGGTGTCGTCGTTTTTCTCCAGGTGGAAGTTGAGGTCCCCTAGGAGGATGTAGTCAGCGGAGGGGAGGGCGTGCGGGCTGATGAAGTCTGCGATGTCTTCGCTGAATTGGGTGCGTGGTCCCGGGGGTCTGTAGATGAGGGTGCCTCTGAGGGTGGTCTTGGGGTTGGTGTGTATCTGGAAGTGGAGGTGCTCGGCGGCGGAGAAGGTGTGGTCGGAGTTGGTTGTGATGCGGATGGTGTTCCTGTGGACGATGGCGATGTCTCCTCCGGTCTGGTTGACGCGGTCCCTCCGGGTGATTTTGTATCCGTCCGGGATGGCTATGGCGATGTCAGGTGCTGAGGAGGCGTTCATCCAGGTTTCCGTGAAGAAGGTGACGTCTGGTGATGTTGTGCCGAGCAGGTTCCAGAGTTCGACGGCGTGTCTGTGGACGGAGCGGGTGTTGAGCAGGATGCATTTGAGGTGGTTGTTGCTGGTGCCCGGTCTTTTGGGTGCGGTGCAGGTCCGGAGGCAGGTGAACTTGCAGGCTTGGCAGCGGAAGGGTCCGTGGGTGCGTTTCGGGGTGGCTCGGTAGCAGGCGGGGTTCCGGCCGGCGTTGAGTGCGTGGAGGGTGGCGGCGTCGTAGGTCTGTTGTGTGGGCTGGCATCGACGGGGGCCAGGGGTCCTGGTGCTGGGCGCGGACGGGCGCAGACGGGCTTGCCTTTGGCGCACAATCGGCGCGTCCACTGCGCGTGACCGCTGCGCGTGCGCGCGGGCTCCATATGAGGCAAAGTGGGAGGGAGGAGCAGCTGGGAGGCGGGAGCCGGGCGGCTAATCGGGTAACAGAAAAGAAAGGGGGCGGGGTCGCGAGGGAGCAGCGGCGGGGAGGGGGCACACCAGGGGTAACGGTATCACGAAGCAAAAAAGGAGAATTACAGCATCAAGAAGGCACAAAAGACAATTACAGAATCAAGAAGGCACAAAAGATACTTAAAGAATCACAAAGTACAAATGGTAAAGTACACAATGAGGGCAACAGCGGGGCAGGAAGGAAACTAGCAGCAGCGGGGGCACAGAGGCCAGGGACGAACCTGTGGCGCAGGACGGAGACGCGCTACAGCTGGCGAGCGGCGTGGGGGGTATCCTGGGACAGGTCACACTCACCTGCGCTGCGCGGGCTCCATATGAGGCCAAGTGGGAGGGAGGAGCAGCTGGGAGGCGGGAGCGGGCGGCTAATCGAGTAACAGAATAGAAAGGGGGAGGGGTCGCGAGGGAGCAGCGGCGGGGAGCGCGGAGGGGGCACACCAGGGGTAACGGTATCACGAGGCAAAAAAGGAGAATTACAGCATCAAGAAGGCACAAAAGACAATTACAGAATCAAGAAGGCACAAAAGATACTTAAAGAATCACGAAGTACAAATGGTAAAGTACACAATGAGGGCAACAGCGGGGCAGGAAGGCAACGAGCAGCAGCGGGGGCACCGAGGCCAGGGACGAACCTGTGGCGCAGGGCGGAGACGCGCTACAGCTGGCGAGAGGCGCGGCGTGGGGGGTGTCCTGGGAAGCTTTGGCCAGTGTTCTCTTCTTGAATGGCCTTAGATCGTTTCCCTGTTGTACCGCCATAACACGGTTTTGATCTGCCCTGGTCAGCCTAGTATACAGCTCAATCACTCTTTGCTTCTCATCTTTCCCTTTCTTCTAGCAGTATTGAATTGTCTCCCCCCTGACTGCTGCTTTAAAGCAATCCCAAACAATTATCATGGGAGCAGTACTTCTATAATTTAAGTACCCAGGCCCTCATATGTTCTTGATAGCCCTGATCCCTTAACAGAGTTCTATCAAAGGTCCAGGGCCAAGATTTTAGAGGCTATTCCTGTCATCCCTATTTATAACACCAATGGGTTGTAATCTGACAGAAATCTGGGGAATCTATTAAGTCTGCAGTCTTGTTGTACACCCGATGATACCAGAAAATAGTCCAGCCTTTGAGTACAGGGCTGAGAAATATGTGTAGCCGTTCTCAAATAGTATGGTCTTAGCCCAAACATCTACTAGCCAGAGTGTATCACATAGATTGTAAAAGGCTTGCAATACCCTTGGTTTCCTCCCCCCATATTTAGGGTGTGCCTCCCAACGGTTCGGAAGATTAATATTAAAATCCCCACATATTATAATGGGTAGTGGTCAGTGTACAAACTCATGATTCAGACAATTAAATACCCCTGGATCATCCAACACTGAACCATAAATTGAGCAAAGTGTGAATGATCTATCCCCCATCAGATTACACCTTGTGATTACCCACCTCCCCATTGAGTCTTTACGAGAGAGGCCAAATTATATTTTATTATTTTGAGCTAAGACCTCCACCCTGGGTTCTGGTAGTTTGGGTGGTACCCATAATAAATTGGAGCCCCATATTCTTTAAGAGACCATTTCTTGATCCCTCTATGTGAGTCTCTTGTAGACAGATGTCTGCCTGCAGTCTCCCAAATCCTTGTGCCGTTCTTTGCCTTTTCTTTAAATTGTTAAGCCTGCAATTTTCTGTACCCCTGCTCCTTTCCCTATACTAGCCACATTAAATATCATAGTGCCCCCCCTTTCCCTGTTTGTCAATAGGTGTATTTTCCCAAACTCATTTGTCTTCAATAGATCCCCCTTTTTCATGCTCATCCACACTTCCAACCTTATGTACGGCTTCCCCTCCCCAACCCCTCCCACCCCCCAAAACATGAATAATTAGGCCAAGCTTGAGTGATGGCAAGTGCTCAATGCCCTGTCGCACCGTCCTCCCCACCCCATCCGTGACAACAAAAAGAAAAAAAATATAAGACTTTTACACCCTACTCAGGCAAAGCATTTGGGTTGTACCTCTATTTTACCCCATATCCTGACTGACTATCTGAGTCCACTTTCTTGCCCCTTACGGTTTGCTTACACTGGCCCCCGTTTTAATACGTGATAGATATTCCTGGGCCTGAATCTCGGAGACAAAGCGACGAGTATGCCTCCTCAACACAGTTTTTAGTCTGGCTGGATTCTGGAGGTAGGCTTCAGCCTCAATTTGCTGAAATGGATGGATGAGCTGCCGTAGGCGCCATCTATGTTCCAAGGTAGCGGGCGCGAAGTCCGGTCTGAAGAAAAAAGAACCATTTTCAAATGTCTTCTGTGAATTGGGACGAGCCTTGTCATAGATAATTTGCCTGAATAGAAAGTTGCCGAAGAAAACCAGCATTGCTCTAGGTTTCTCTGACCCGCTTTGTACATTGCTTTTGACCTTAGACGGAAACCTATGTGCTCCCTGGACCTCCATGTCCCAGTCCCACTTGGTCAAGTCCGGAAAAGCGCCTCTCAGCAACCTCACCGTGTACTCTCTCGGGTTGCTTCCCTCCGCCCGCTCTGGTATTATCAGAAAGCGTAAATTGTTCCGCCTCCGGCGGTTTTCCTGATCCTCAAGTTTGGATATAGGATATGCAAGTGCCGCTCCTTGAGATGTATTTTTTGCTTTCAGGGTCTCTACTGGTGCCTCCAGTACCTCTGTATGTCCTTCCACCATCACTAATCGTTCAGTGATTTCTCCACAGGGCTTACTTATTTTACAGATCCCGCCTTGCACTTTTTTGGAGGCGTTCCTAGCCCGGCGGCTCTCGTTTCTGTTCTCTTCTTGCATCTGCTTTAATGAGGAAAATATGGTGGATAATGAGGGCTCCTGATTTCTTGTGGGAGTTCGAGCCGCTTCTGCCTCCTGAAATGACAATTGGGCTTTGGAATAGTCCATTTCATTTGTTGGTGGCTGCCCTCAGACCTGCTGCTCTTCCTTCTCCTGGTCTTGGTTTTTTTTCTTGAAGATTTCTGTTTCTGGGTGAGCTGTGAATCCTGGATGGAGCTGTTGGAGTCTGAAGTGTCATCCTTGCTTGATGAAAGACTCTCCTGCCTGGAGGAATCCATGTTGTCAGTTAGCGAGAAGAAGTATTCACCCCCAGCTGTGTCTGGGGACAAGGGGCCCAAGTGTATTTCACTGATTTTGCCAAGCTCTAGTAGACTTTTACTTTGGCTTATGTCAGTTTTAATTAGATCAGATTCTCCCTCCTTTCTGTTGTCCTCATTCTCACCCACATCCACCATCTCTACCACCATATTGACAGTAGGGTGAGTGCCTCCCCAGCTCCATTTGCCAAGCATCCGCCCTGATCTTTCTCATGGCTGTGATTAATACTGGCCTCTCCCGTCTGGTGACTCTTGTTTATCCTCAGCCTCGACAGGGGTAGGGAATTATGTGCATTTCCTGCGGAGGTTGCCACTTTTTTCCCACCCCCTGGTGCGGTCACTGAAAACAGTCTTAATCAGGGGCTGCGACCCCGCCACTGGTTGCCCTATCGCAGGTTGATTTTTCACGCATTGTCTCTTGCTACCACCCAGCTTAGGCTTACCGGGGGCTTCTCTCTCATTGTCCTTGTCTTTTTCCTGCTGCTGGCAAGGCTCTCCCGGCATCCCTGATAGCCTTCCATATGCTCCAAGAGCTGTCCTGCTGCTCACGGCTCCAGCGGTGCACGCTGGAAGCCCGCGCGCTTTCCCTGTACCAGAGCATCCTGCCATCCTCCGCAGCTGTCTCGGGTAAGTTGTGCTTTCAGGTATACCCGCTTGTCGTCCTCCAGCGATTTCAGCGAGGATCCGGAGCACATTCTGACACGCCACCTTCCAGCACGTCAGCGGCCAGAGAGATCTCTTTGTGATCTCCGAGTCATGGATCATCGGGGAGAGAGGCAGCGCGACTTGGCAGGTGGGTTAGAACATCGCCATCTTTACTCCTAATGGATGGTTATTTTCTGAGACATTTAGATGATTAAACAGTTGTAGGTCTACTTAACACAGCTGTGAGCTTATGTCTCAATAAGTGCTATTTAAATGACAATCCCAGAGGAAAAGAAAGACAACATCTGTTTTGTCCCAAGATCTTCATCATTACCAAGAGCCTCATCTTAGTAGGTTTCAATATCATTGATAATTTTTTTTTTTTTTTTTTAAACAGATTTTTCGGAATAGCCCACTTTCAAACTAAGTCATCAGACTCTGCTACCTCAAGTCTCTAAACCCCCTTTCCTATCCACTGACAGGGCATGTCGGGTCCCTATGTCAGGAGTTTATCACATTCCTTCATGTAAACTTTGCTGCGATCCTTTCAAAACAATGGTACCACATCTGCAGCTCTGCAACTCAAGCAGATTCAGGCCTCAACATACTTCAAGTGAGGTTGTTTCCTTAACACAAAAATGTTTTTAGAGGAACCCTGAAAAACCAAAATTTACACAACCTCTATGCTTTCTGCTCTGAAACAAACCCCAAGAAGTGGATCTTTAAACCAAAATCAGGTCATCATTTTCATGTACGCTTCGAAAAATCTTCCGCCTTTTTCTACTGTGTCCAAAACAGATGGTCAGAAAATGCGAAGGTGGTGTGGTGTCCATTTAAAGATTCATATGGAACCCTTCAAAACCTTCCCACAAACTAGAATTAGTTAGAAATTGTAACGTATACACCAAGAAACAAAATGCAAAAAAACTATTTGAAGATGGAGCCAATGCTGGCAGCTTTAGTGAACACTGATCAATGACAACCCACAAGACTTAATAACAATTAAGTCAAGGCAGACTTTGTAGAAAAAATATCAAGTCATAAGTCTCCATCAACGGCTAGCAGGACATACCCAAGTAGGACCAAAAAAACAAGTTACTTACCTTTGGTAACGATATATCTGTAAGAGACAGATATTAGTTATGGATTCTGTTCCTTAGAATTACCCCCAGGCGTCAGACTAGATCCGGAGAATTTTTTCTCAGCAGTACCCCTGCGCGTCGGTAGGTGGTGTCGGTCGACACCGCATTAGTCAATGGCGTTGTGGTCACCGTCGTGATGTTGCGGTATCAGTTATTTACACGACATTCCAAGCCAGAAGCGCAGAGCCAAAGAGAGTCCCTAACTCTAGAAGTCAGTTCGCAGGACGGGGAGGATAGGTGGGGCGGTAAGGAATCCATAACTAATATATGTCTCTTACAGATATATTGTTACCGCAGATAAGTAACTTGTTCATCTGAAAGAGACTTTTAGTTATGGATTCCTTACCTAAGAATATATACCCCAGCAATACCAACCCCGGAGGTGGGTCTGAGAACGAAGTTCACACCAGGAAGTCCTGCAGAACATAACAGCCAAAGAAGCCGTCTCTTCGGACTTGGTTGTCCAGGCAGTAGTGCTTAGTGAACATGTGCAAAGAAGCCTATGTGGCTGCCTGGCAGATATCATGAAGGGGGACTCCTCATCCCAAAGCAGTAGTGGCTGCTATAGCCCTGGAGGAATGGGCGAGCAACTCTACTGGAGGTTCCCTTTTCGCTAAGGAATACCACAATTTTATGCAAAGAATGACCCATGGGAAGATAGTTCGCTTCTGCGCAGTCCGACCTTTCTTGGCGCCCACATATCCAACAAAGAGCTGCTCATCCACCTGGAATGGTCTGGTGCGATCCAAGTAAAATGAAAGCTCACATTTTAGATCCAGACGGTGGAGCCGCTCTTCTTCTTTAGAAGGATGCAGAGGTGGAAAGAAGGTGGGTAAAGTGATGGTCTGTCCTATGTGGAAAGAGGTAACCACTTGGGGAAGAAAAGAAGGTTGAGTTCTAAGGACAACCTTGTCCGGGCAAACAGCAAGGATAGTAGGCTTAGAAGAAAGAGCCTGAAGCTCACTCACCCTGCTAGCAGAGGTGGTGGCAACCAGAGAGGCAGTCTTCAGAGTCAAGAGTCTGAGAGGGCAGTTAAGCAGCCTCTCAAAGGGCACGCACATCAAATAAGTAAGAACAAGGTTCAAGTCCCACTGGGGAATTACAAAAGGAATAGGAGGAAAAAGGTGGGTAATGGCCTTAAGGAAGCGATTTACAATAGGGGACTTGAAAAGAGAAGGGTGTTCTGGAAGGCGAAGGAAGGCAGAAATGGCCAAAAGTTGGCCTTTGAGGGTGCCCAGAGCAGAGCCCTGGTGGGTCAAAGAAAGCAGGAAGAGGAGATCCTCTGAAAGAGGGGCAGAATGGGGATCCACCGCCTTTGCTGCGCACCATGCCACAAATTTGTTCCATATACAGGCGTATACCATTTTGGCGGAAGGAAGCCTGGCTGCCAGAATAATATTACAGACTTCCGGAGGAAGGTCGAAAAATGCCAACTGTCGCTGCCCAATCCCTACGCAAGCCGGTGGAGGCTGGACAGGTTGGGGTGGAGGACCGTCCCCTGCTGCTGCGACAGAGATCCTCCCAAAGGGGCAGTCTGATAGGAGGATCGATGGCAATGTTCAAGAGCTCAGGTTATCAGACTCTTCCTACCCAGTATGGAGCCACAAAAATGACTTGGGCCCAGTCCCGCTTGATCTTCTTCAGCACCTGGGGCAGAAGTGGTATAGGCGGAAAGACGTATAGAAGACCGCAACTCCACTCACGACGAAAGGTGTTGCCTAGCGAGTGCCGCTTTAGAAACTCTAACGCGCAGAACTGCTGACATTACGCATTCTCTTCGGTGGCGAATCGATCTAACCAAGGCTCTCCCCACCACTGAAAGAGACCTTGCACCACCTCCGAATGAAGACGCCATTCGTGATCTATCAGGCACCCGCGGCCGAGTTTGTCCGCCCTGGCGTTCAGATAATCTGCCAGGTGTTGAAACACCAGGGACATGCCCTGATGTTCCAGCCACTTCCAGAGGTAAAGGGCCTCCTCACGGACGGTCCACGACCCCACTCTGCCCTGTTTGTTGCAATACCACATTGCGGAAGTGTTGTCTGTGAACACCTGCACTGTTCGTGCCTTTACAGAGGGAAGGAATGCCTTCAGTGCCAGACGAATCGCCTGGAGCTCCAGAAATTTTATGTGGAGCCCGGACTCCACCGGAGACCAGAGGCCTCTGATCTCTGCCTCTCCATTGTGGCCACCCCATCCCAGAAGTGACACGGTGGTAGCGAGGCCTAAGGATCTGGCCATAGCCCTAAAGTGCTCAAGCGCATTGTCCGCTTTGTCGCCAAACAGGCGATGGCGATCAAAGGGCATGTCCAAAAGTGTTGATTGGACATCCCCTGAAAAGCCAGTGGACCTCAACCAGGCTTAGCGTCTCAGGGCTTCCGATGTGGAAATCGTCCTGCCTAGCGAGTCGGCGGTGTCCAGCTCACAGCGGACGAACTTTGCTGCATCCCTACCTTCGACAAGCGCATGGGAGAGTACAGCCCGGGCCTCCTCCGGGCACTGTGGCAGCACTTGCGTGACCGAATCCAACACGGAGTGGGAACAGCAGCCCAAGAGACATGTGGTGTTTAACGACCGCAGTCCTCAGCTGGCAGAAGAAAACATTTTCTTCCCAAGAAGGTCCAGCTTCTTGGATTCCCTATCTGGGGGAGCAGTAGGGAACGCACCTTTGGACGTTGAGGCTTGGATCACCAACCTCTCAGGGGTAGGAGCCCCTGTGCTGGGCTTCGACCAAGTGTCCAGTAGAATGTCCATGAGGGCTTCATTAAAAGGCAGCAGAGGCTCCGAAGAGGCCGACGCTGGCTGAAGTACGTCAGTCAGGAGGTTAGTCCTGACTGCCACCGTGGGAAGCTTAAGGCCAAAGGCCTAAGCCGCCCTACGCTACACCACAGCAAAGGTAGCTCCCTCCTCCGTAGCCGTGGTAGGGGGAGAAAGCATACCAGAGTCTGGACACGTGTCGAGACCGCTGGCATCACCCAACTCCTCTCTCCAGTCTGACTCTTGGAGCTAGTCTGTTAAAGGGTCTCCAGACCCCTCCCAATCATCCTCCTCACCTTCTGGCTACCACTCTGGGCAGGAGGGAATGCCATGATAGAAAATAAACACAAAATTGCCTGTCGGCGCCGGATCCCGACGCCAGTCCGGCCCCGTTTCTAATTCAAGGGGAGGGTCGGGTGCAATGCTGGCCGGGGGCACGGCCGGCACTGGCGGAGGATTCGTTAACAGAATCGGTGCCAGAGGAGGTGTTGTGAGGTCGACCGGCAGCGACCTGGATCCTTGGGAGGCCTGCGCCGCCGAGACCGAGTCGCCGGCCTAGAAGCCCTAGAACCCCCAACCGAGTCCACGGGGCCCGAAGGCACACCAGCAGAGTCAGGCTGCCCAAGAATGGCATTCATCGCTTCATAAAATTCACGAATCTGGGCAGGGGTCGCCCCAGCTCCTTTGAAGGGAGGGAAGCTTGGAGCCGACCCTGCAGGCTCCGAAGGCAGAGCCGCAGATTGACGACCTTCCGCATCCTGAATCGCGTCAGCCGATGGATGGGGAGCAAGCGAAGAGCAACTATGCTTCTTCGACTTCTTCTTGTGCTTCGACTTACCCGAAGACTTTGATGAGGACCTGGAGCGGTGCGGAGCCAACTGCCCAGCCTCCAGAAGCTTTCAAGATCGCTCCCGCAGACTTCAGGCCATGGCTCGACAGTCGAGGCACAACTTTGGGTTGTGGTCGCGCTCCAGGCACCAGAGGTACATGAGGTGCAGATCCATGACGGACCTCAATTTGTGGCAGGACTCACAAGGCTTGAAGCCGGTCCGAGGATATGCACCGGGTTGGAAGACTCAAAAAAAAGACATTGACAAAAGTAAAAAAAGAGTTATTCAAAAATTGAATAAGGGTACAGGTCTCTCTGGATCTGCGATGGCTGGCGTGGAAAAAGATAGAACTGATGTCAGCGCACAGGGGCGTCGTCTAAATAGCTACGTGACATCACAACAGTGACCACGATGCCATCGATGAACGCAGAGTCGACTGACGCCACCTACCGATAAGCAGGGGTAAGGGGTACTGCTGGGAAAAAAAGTCTCCAGATCCAGTCTGACACCTGTGGATAATTCTAAGGTAAGGAATCCATAACTAATAGTCTCTTTCAGATATTCAAAACAACCTTGATATTTTTTTGCCAATATGTTTCCCTAAAAGCATCAATTTATTGTGCCACTTAACAAAATGCAGATTTTTCATTTGTTTAGAATGTATTTTACAAGGGAGCACATTTCCAGGTTTTCTGCAGATAGTTCACATTTGTTTATAATACAGAAGATTATTCCAACTTACTTATCTGATTAAGACCTGTAAATAGATAAGTCCAATTAATTTGGTATTCATGAGTGTCAAGGAGGAGAAACTAAGACACGTGCCATTATAAGAGGATCTTGAGTGCAATTTATTTGAAAGGATTTTAATTATCTGTTTGGTGAAATGATATAATGTTCTACAAAATGACAAGATTTTCTGGCTACCTTTTCATTCTAGTTGCCTTTGTTTTTCAGAGTAATGCAACACAACCTTAACCCCTTGCGTTCTCCCGTCGGCCAAAGCACTACCTCGCTAGTGCTGCCGTCGGCCGACGGAGCCCCGCCCACCTAATAGAGCGCCCGCACCGTGGCGGAAAAAACGCTGCGGTTAAGGCGTTAAAGAAAAAAATACAGTCTTTCAATTGAATATATGGTCTGACTAACCACTATCTATCAAAGCCATACCTCTTTAACGTGAGTGTGAAATGACACAGACATGTCCAGCAGAATCTTGCGCTGCTCCACGCGTCTCACAAAATCTTGAATTCGGTCTTCCAGTTGATGAGCAGCTTGGTAAATCTCTTCTGGATCACATTCCCCTGTCTGAGCCAGCTGCTCTGCTGCTTCTAACAACTTGTCAGCATTTGTATATGTGTTCTGGTGGAAAAGTAAATGAAAGAGACGCTAGATTAAACTCTGTTGTTATGTTGTCAATCAATCTATTCTATATCCAGTAGGTTTGGAAAACGTTATTTACCTGTAACCAGTTATTTGTCACAAGTTGTGTAGTAGATCACATGCTGCATACTATTCTACCACCTAGTGCTGCATGATAAATATTACATTTAATTACTTTAAGATTACATTTCACTTCAGTAGACTTATGATCAAGTAGAACAATACTACAATACATAAGCACACATCATTCAGTTTAAGAGTATTGTATTTTCTGCCAGTAAGAAAGGGTGTGTCTTGTTCTGAGGGTTAAGTAAAGCAAACTACTAACACCCTATAACTTCCATACATATATCAAGGGGATGGTTATGTGAATCTACAACACAAGATGCAAAAAGCTGGTTAAAGGTAACTAACATGGACAATTTGCTGGTTGTGTCGTAGCAGATCACATTATGTATGCTGTCTTTAAACAGTTGCCCATCTCCTTGAGGCTGGAGTTGTCAGAAAGACACAGGGGGCTTCCCTGTTTAAATGCATGTCTACATGGTAATGTTTTGGGAACGTATGAGCAGAAGACCGCATTGTGTCTTCCAAATATTCATTTGTGGGATCTTGCCAAGAAAAACCATGGTTGCCCCCTCTTTCTTTAAGTGTCGAACGTGCCTGCAGAACATCTGTGAGCTGAGTTGTTGGTGCATGCATAAAAACCCCGGATTAACCACAATCCATCTGGCTATGACCCTTTAGAAATGGGTTTCCCAAGGTGCCTGGGTGCAAAGGAGACAAACAGCAGTTTTTTCTTGAGTTAATGCCTAGTATTGTCTATGAGGTACACGAGTGCCCGTTTGACTTCTAGTGAGGTCAGGGTCCATTATGGCCTGCTTGAAGGCATTTGAAATAATGAACAAGTTACTTACCTTGGGTAACAATGTATCTGGCAGAGACACAGTCTAGTCGCAGATTCCTTAACTTAGAATAGCCTCCAGGCGCCAGTCTGGATCAGGAGATTTTTTAGCAGTACCCTCTGCGTGCCCAGGGACGGTGTTGCATGGCTCCGCCCTGACGTCATCCACATATATAACGTCAGTGGAGCCATATAAGTCTTATGATTAACCTTCCTGCAGTTGCATGAGGAGTGAGCTGTGAGTATTGACTATGATGGGTAAGAGTGTTAGTGTTTGTGTTAAATGAGATTACTTGAGGGGACTGATTGAACACTAACCTCTTGTACACTGCTAATTCCTTTTTTGATACAGGGCAACACCCACAAGGTTGGCTCTACCAGGAGGATAGACATTCCTACTCCTATTGAGAACACTGCAGAAGAGGCATTCCAGATATCTTCAGCAGCTTTAATTATTGTATCCCATTGCCGTTTCCTCTGTGTGGTTTCTCTCAGGATAGCGGTCTACATTCACTCCTGGTAGATAACACAAGGTGAAGTGGTTAGACAGCCTTCATATCATTGCCCTCGCTGGTCGAATCCTTAAGGCTAGTGATGGTTCAATCTGACATTCCTAACAGTTCTTTAAATGTGAGGACATGTATCTCACAGACCCTTCTTAAGAATGTTATTGCTACAAGTAATCCACTTTTCATGTCAAGAATTGTATTTGACAATTATGCAGCGGCTCAAATGGTGGTCTCATAAGCAATGTTAGAACAATGTTTAGATTCCACGCTGGTATTGGAGGTGTATGAGGTGGAATTACTTTTTAATCCTTTCATGAAGGCTTTGATTACAGGAATACGGCAAAGTGACTGATGCTTGCTGTTTTGTAAATATGCTGCAATAGCTACTAAAGGAAGGCGTATTGAGGTGTATGGTAACTGTGATTCTTGTAAATCTAACAGGTAGCAAATTAATTGTTGTTCTGTTGGGGAAAGACGGTTAATGTGTTGTGTTGCACAGTAATGCACAAAACGCATCCATTTTGCTGCACACCAAGCTCTTGTTGTAGGTCTTCTTGCTTCTTTTAAAAAAGTCATACATTCCTCAGGTAGATAGAGGTATTGAAATTCTATTACACCAGGAGCTAGATTCCAAGATTGAGCTGTTGAGGGTTGGGATGTCTCACCCTGCCACTGCTGGATGTTTGAAGATTTGGATAATTGTGTAGCTTCTTGTGAGGTTGCAGGGAGAGCTCTAATAGTGTGGTGTAACATGGTTGACGTGCCTATGTGGGTGCGATCAGAGTCATTGAAGTCTGTCTGTCTAATGTGGAACAAGGCTACCAACAGTTCTGCGCTTGGATCACCGATGCCCTGGACTCTCTTATACCTCTGCGGTGGTCGAAAGGCCGGACAAAAACACCTAGTCCTTGGTATAATGAGTCTCTCGCAGAACTGAAAAAATCTTCCCGAAAAACAGAGAGGGAATGGAGAAGATCTTATGACCCTGCTCTGAAAACTCGGTATTTTACTGAGCTGAAGCTCTACCATAGAGCTATTTGCAGAACACGAGCCGCATTTTACGCTCAGGAATTTGCTACCAGTTCCAATCCATCAAAACTGATCTTCAAGGTCCTGAAGGACCTTATGAAAAATAGATCCACCTCAGAGGTGATTTGCACAGACTCCCACTGTGACAATTTGGCCTCCTTTTTTGTGGAGAAAGTGAAAAAAATCTACCAAGGTTTTGATACACACCACCAGAATCGAGAGGCTATCGACCCCGATACGGTGGGTTATGAGACCCTTGCTATGCTTCCAGACTTGTCTATTGAGACCTTTGACAGGCTTAGCCTCAGGGTCAAGTCAGGTTCGCCTTTGGACCCGTTAAAGCCAGCCTTTATCAACACACTTTCCCCGATGTGCCGAGCTCCCATATTGAATCTTATCAATAGGTCATTGTCCAACGGAACGGTACCCATGGCATGGAAACAGGCAGTGGTTACTCCTATACTAAAAAAAGCCAACTCAGACCCCCGGTTGCCAGAAAACTATCGACCTATATCCCTGTTGCCATGGATAGCCAAAGTAACAGAAGCCCACGTCAACTCTGTTCTGTCTGAGCATCTGGCTCGTAACCAGATATTGGATCCCAGTCAGAACGGCTTCCGGCCGGGACACAGTACCGAGACGGCATTACTTTACATCACGGAACACCTCCGCCAGGTACTGGACTCGGGTCGTACTGCAGCGCTTTTACTATTAGACCTAAGCGCTGCTTTCGATACTGTGTCCCACCATATACTGATCCAACGCTTACAGGAGGCTGGAGTGACTGACGTCGCTCTCCAGTGGTTTCGATCTTTTCTATCGGATCGATCCTTTAAAGTGGCTATACCACCAGGCCAATCCGCCACTTATTCCCTGGAGCTGGGGGTCCCACAGGGATCCTCGTTGAGCCCTACAATGTTCAACCTCTATGTGAAACCGTTGGCTGATGTCGTCAAACAGTGGGGTCTAACGATGGCCTCATATGCGGACGACACACAGCTAGCGGTGACACTTAGTGGAGACCCTGAGGTGGAGGCCCCCAGATTCCGAGCGGGTCTTGTGGCAGTAGCAAGCTGGCTTCGCACCAACTGCCTTCAGTTGAATGCCACCAAAACGGAGGTGTTGGTACTAGGGAAGCACGCTGAGCTATGGGGTAACCAGTGGTGGCCATCAGAGTTGGGTGTCACTCCTATTCCAGCATCTGGAGTGAGAAATCTAGGTATCTGGTTGGACTCTGCGCTCACCTTCATGGATCATACTAAGAAGGTGGCTGCCACGTGCTATGGCATTCTGCGTGGAATAAGGCCGGTTTTAAAGTATTTTGATCCCCCTACCAGACACCTTGTGGTCCAGGCCTCAATTCTATCTCGGCTGGACTACGGCAGCTCGCTGATGTTAGGGGTGAATCAAGCGGAGGCCTCTAGGCTTCAAAGGGTGCAAAACGCCGCGGCACGGGCCATTGTGGGCCTCCCCAGACATTGTTCAGTGTCTGGTACCATCATGGCCTTACATTGGCTACCGGTCAGACAGCGAATCAAGTTCAAAGCGCTGTGCCTGGCCTTTAAAATTTTGAAATCTTCTTCGCCGCCGGCACTTGCCAACCTACTCACTCCCTATATTCCTCTGAGATCCTTGAGATCGGAGGGGCTCCACCTGGCTGTCTGTCCACGTTTTAAACTGAGCAGAATGGGTGGCCGCTCCTTTAGGGTGCTTGCGGCAGGTTTATGGAACTCGCTCCCGGTACACATCCGAGCTCTTGAAGACTTGCTCGCCTTCAGGCAGGCGATTAAAACTTTCTTGTTTCCCGTGTCTGATTAGTTGCCTTTTTCTTTTTTGTGTGTTATGTTATAGTGTCTGTCAAAGCGCCAGGACGCCCCTTTGCTGGGGCAGCTGTGCGCTATAAAAATATAAATAACATAACATAACATAACAGTAGGTAGTTCTAGTTAGGACCTGGTTTCCATAGGAAAAGCTTTTTTCTTTTGCCAATATCTTTGGCGCTGGTTGATGAATGTTCGCAAAATTTTCAAAACGAATGGGGTGCTCCGGTCAGCTCCTGTCTTGAAAGTTTCGGGGTGATTCGTCAGGTGGGGGCGAGAAAAAAGGAGGGCCCCAATATGAGATTCCTTGTCGCGGCTGCAGCCCTAACTGCTTAACGGAATTACACCAAATTTGGCAGAGAGGTAGCTCTTTGTCCAGAGTGTACTCTTTGCTTTACATGGTGTAAATCCGTTCACTTGTTCCTGAGAAATAAATTTTTTTTTTAAAGTATACATCAGCCAGCCGCGGTAGATCCCCGAACCCTCCAGATCACAAGTTTGTTTCTGATTGGCTGCCAACATTTCAAACCACGAAGTGTTGGCAGCCATCTTGTGACTCTGCAAAACTGAGTCACAAGCAAAAAGGAAAGAAAATGATTTTAAAAAAAAGGGGGCAGGGTATTAACACCCTGACCCGCTAGGCCTGCCCAGGGGTCCCACAGGGACTACTTGGGCCCAAAAAAGCATTTTTAAAAATATTTTCAGCGGGATGTGCATAGAGTGCACGATTCCGCGCCGAATTTGTTTTTAAAAAACTGAAGTGCGGGCTCCCGCCAGGTCCAGGGGGTAATGTATGATTGTTATGCGGGGGCCCTCGCAACTCTGGGGACCACCCCCTCCCTGGGGCTTTTCTTAAAAAATAGGTGAGGGGCTCCTGCCCCTTCCACACTGCCCCAGGGACTCCCACCTCCCCGGGGCATCTGTTATTATGAGCAGGAGCCTCGCGCCCCGCAAACCCCTCCCCCCCCACCCCCCCCCCCCCAAGCCCCAGAGACTGCCATCTCCTTAAATATAACTAAAAAATGTGAGGGGGCTTCTGCCCCGCCCCATCAGCAGTGCAGGAAACCTGCTCTTGCTTCCACGAAGCAAAGCAGAGTGCTTTTCGACAAGGGGAGGTACATGTTAGCAGCTCCCTTTGCCCAAAAGCAATGCCGGCTCCACAGGATGCGTAGAGCCGGCAGGGACCGCGGGGGCATTGGGGCTCCCCTCGCGGTCCCCGCAGTTGAGGCCACGCCCCGGTGGATGGGGTCCCTGGGGCCGGCAGTGGCCCAGAGAAGGGGGCTGTGGCCCCCCTCCTTTAATTAAAAAAATAAAATAAAGAGGGGATTTTTATTTATTTTTATTTTGAAGGTTTTATATAGCGCTAGCTCCACCCAAGGGTATCAGAGCGCTTTACATAACAGGCGTAATACACAGGAAAGCAGCAAAACAAGTTCCATATTTGGTTAGATAGAAGTTAGAGGAACCATTTAGAGTACATAGTGTGAGGAGTACAGATCATATACGCAGAACGACAATTAAAAGAAACAAAAATGTCGAAATATATAGCTATTTTACAGTCTGCAAGGATGACTCAAAGAGGCAGCAAAGTGATGCAGGAAACAAATATACAGAGAGGAGAGCAGGGGGCCACATTCCCCAGTATTTAGTGAGGAGGTGTAATTTAAGGTTTCTTTTAAAGTTGGCATAGGAGGGGTTGCAGCGAAGGTCTTTGGGGAGGTTGTTCCAGATGGTTGGGGCCTTGCCAGAGAAGGAGCGGGATTTAGAGAAGCTTTTTTTGAGGAGAGGGGGTATGAGGAGGAGAGAGTTGGTGCTTCTCAGGGTTCGGGTGCTGCAAGCTTTTTTCAGTTTAGTTGATAGGTAGGATGGAGTCTTCTGATAGAGGGTTTTGTGTGTGATACAGGCAATTTTGTAGGAGGATCTACCTTCAATGGGGAGCTATTTGAGGGCCTTGAGGGCGGGTGAGATGTGTTCGAAAAGCTTACAGTTTGTGGTGAGTCTGGCTGCGAGGTTGAGGACGGATTTGATGGGGGCAAGATGGATTTTGGGGGTACCAGAGAGAAGGGCATTTCCGTAGTCGATGTTGGGAAAGGACCAGTGATTGGGTAATAACTTTGAGGTCTTCTGCCGAAATAAAGGGTTTGATTTTTTTGAGATGCCGGAGTGTGAAAGTGCACTTTTTGCTGTGATTTTAATGTGGGAGTTAAGAGTAAGATTATTGTTGATGGTGATGCCAAGAGATTTGACAGATTCTGCGAGGGAGAGAGGGCAGTTAAGGGCATTGAGGTCCGCTATCCATGATTGAATGGCGAGAGGGTTTTTCTTGGGCGAGAAGAGGATAATCTCAGTTTTGTTAGGGTTGAGTTTAAGATGGTTGCTGTGGAACCAGGTTTGGATCTTGGCAAGTGCTGAGTTTAGGTGTAGGATGTCAGAATGTGTTTTTACTTTATAGTACAGTTGAGTGTCATCAGCGTACAGATCGTAATTGATTTTGGCTTGTTTGAGTACCAAGGTGAGGGGTTCCATAAAGAGGGCGAACAGAGCAGGAGAGAGGATGGATCCTTGCGGTACACCAAGGGAGATGGGAGTTGGGCAAGATAGGGAGTTAAGAATTTTAATTTGTTGAGTTCTGTGTTGGAAGTAGGAGGTGAATCAGTTAAGGTCAGTGCCATTCAGGCCAAAGCGATCCCGGAGTGTATTGAGTAAGGTCGGGTGGTACACCGTGTCAAAAGCAGCGGTGAGGTCTAGAAGGATGAGTAGGTAAGTCTCACCCTTGTCCAGGGTCAGGTGTATGTCATCGACTATGTTAAGCATCGCAGTTTCCGTGCTACAACCTTTGCGGAAGCCCGATTGAAGGGGGTCAAGAAGATTGAATGTGTTAATGTGTTCGTCCAGTTGAAGAGGGGCGCACTTTTCGAGAGCTTTGGAGAGGAGGGGAAGGTTGGAGATGGGGCGGAGGTTGTTTGGGTCGTTAGGATCAGCTTTAGGATTTTTAGGAATAGGGGTGATTTGCCCGAGTTGAAGGGAGGGGGGAACATTCCCTGTTGAGAAGGAGGCATTAATTATGGTGGTCCAGTAGGGGACAATGATGTGTTTGAGATCTTGGACAAGTGAGGAGGGGAGAGGGTCTTTAGTGTGTGCAGATGGTTTGAGATGTGATAGGATGTTATAGACTTCCCGTTCAGAAACGGAGTGGAAAGTAAGCCAAGAGGTGTTGTTTTTAAGCAGAGTGATAGTAGGGGGGTTCGGGGGGCCAAGAGAGGGGAGGATGGGTGAGGGTGTTGTGGGAGATTTCAAGGGCGTGGGATTAGGTGGAGTATCCTGGGGAGGTTGAGGGATGGGCGGGGGTTGGGTATTAAGGAAAGCACGGTCGATTTTGGCAATTTTTTCAGCAAAAAAGCAGGCAATTTCTTCACACTTGTTAATAGAGGCAACTGGGTTGGGTGGTGTAGGGGAGGTTTGGTTTCTAATAATGTTGAACCGTTCTCTGGGTCTGTTTTTGGCATGTGAGAGTTGAAGGCGGAAGTAAGAAGCTTTTTCAGAGAAGATGTGTTTTTTTATAAGAGGATCTGGCATTTCTAAGGAGAGCAAGGTGGGTAGGTGTAGGGTGTTGTCTCCATGTTCTTTCCGCTAATCTGAGTGAGCGTCTCTCTCTATTAAGGTCGAGGGTAAACCATGATTTGGAGGGGTTGCTTTTTAGCGTTTTACTTTTCAGCGGGGCAAGCTCGTCTAAGACCTCTGCGACCGTTTTGTTAAAGTGTTCCGTGAGTTCAATTGGATTTGAAGAGGGGGGTGAGGATGAGATGGTGTTGGAGTTTCAGTTCAAGGGTGCCGGGAGGGATTTGCTTAAGATTTCTGCTCAAGATAATAGTTTTGTGGTTTTTGATAGGAACAGGTGGGGTTGGAGGGGATATTGTTAACAGAATGAGATGGTGGTCAGACCAGTCGATAGCGATGATATTGGATAAGGATGTAAGGTCAGGTTTGGAGATGATGACATCCAGAATGGCTCCTTTGGCGTGGGTAGGGGAGTGGCAGAGTTGCTTGAGGTCACTAATCTCGAGAAGGTTGATTGAGGAGTCATCCGGTTCATTAATATATATAGAAATAAGTGGCCATGCCCCGGGGGATGGGTACCCCAGGGCCGAAATCGGCCTCCGGAGGGGGTGCCGGACGGCCCCCCTCCCCAGTTTCAAAAACAACAACAAAAGTTAAAATACGTCAAAGGCACTGGGGGATGGGGTCCTCGGGACCCACAAAATATTATGAGAAGGGGGCCACACAGCCCCCCTTCTACTAAAAAAAAAAGCCGGCATCTCGCTGGAGGCCCCTTCAAGTTGGGAAATTAAGTCCCCTTGAATCCTGAGAGTCCCTGGGGGCTAACTAGCCCACCAGGTACCTCCAGTATGTCCCACACAATGAGATTGCTGAGAGGTGGTCCAAGGCTATGCCTCTTTTTACACCACTCTGCAAATGCGTCTCATGGCGCACTGCTGGTGGGGCGAAGAGGTCCTCTATGTCCTGAGGACCTCAGGACTAAAGTGGACTTCATCCCCTGAGCAGCAGTGTGTCAGGAGGCACGTTTGCAGAATGGCGTAAAAAGGGGGCGTGTCCTCGGACCACTCTCGGCAATCCAGCTGTGTGAGGCTTACTAGAGGTACCTGGTGGGCTAGTTGGCCTCCAGGGACCCTCAGGATTCAAGAGGACTTAATCCCTCAACCCAGAATGCGCCAGGAGGCGTGTTTGCAGAGTGGTGGAAAAAGGGGCGTGGCCTGTGTCCACCTGTCAGCAATCCCACTGTATGGGGCTTACTGGAGGTATCAGGTAGGCTAGTTGGCACTTAAGGACCCCCAACAGCGAAGGGGAGTTTAATCCCAATCCAAGAGGGCACCAAGAAGTGCGTTTGCAGAGTGGTGGGGAAAGGGGTCCTGGCCTGCTATGAGAACAGCAATCCTGCTGAGTGGGACTTACTTGAGGTATTAGGAGGGGTAGGTGGCCTCCATGTCTACTTTACTCCTGGGGGACTTTGGGAGCCAACAAGCCCTCCTGGTACCTCATGTAAGTCCTACGCAGCGGAATTCCTGAGAGCTTGTCAGAGGCCCAGGCCCCTTTCTGCACCACTCTACAAATGGGAGTACTACGTTATAGTTAGAAATTAGCATTTAAAAAACCTTGGAAATTCACTGAAAAAAACACAGGTTTCAAGGATGTTATGGTTAGTTGGACATTTCACTCGTACAAAACCATAGAAATTCGGCCATCATATTTAGTAGACCTAACTATAACTCGCACCCCCGAAATGCACTGCTGATGACGTCACATATTACATCACTCATGACATGCTCAGTGACATCACTCATGACATCATCCAGTGAATGTGTGTTTCTATAAAGTATAAAAATATATGGAATATGCTACTTACCAGTATGCATCTGTTGTTGGCATAGAGGGCTGCAGAGTGGTACATTTATGAATAGATCGCCATCTGGTGTTGGGCTCGGATGATTGCACTTGTTTTTCTTTTGGAGAAGTCTTTTGTCGTCACGAGACTGGTGAACCCTCCTTTGAGTGCTAGTGTGCATGGGCATCGGCTCCATCCTTAGATTGTTTTGCCATAGTAGGGGTAGATGGAGTAGTATGATAGAATACAGATAGAAATGCCCATGTAAGTGTATCTAAATAAGAATAGTGTTGGAACAGACACAGGTTTCCGGGGAGGCTGGGAGGGCATATACCACTCTGCAGCCCTCTATGCCAAGAACAGATGCATACTGGTAAGTAGCATATTCCGTTCGAGGCATATGGGCTGCAGATGGTACATTTATGAATAGACTATACAGCAGTTATCTCCCTAGCGGTGGTCACCAGTGTCTGTTGCAACAGTTTGAAATAAAGTTTTTAGTACAGCTTGTCCCACTCTAGCTTGTTGTGTTGCCTGCACATCGACACAGTAGTGTTTTGTGAAGGTATGTGGTGTAACCCAGGTAGCTGCTTTGCATATGTCATCTAGAGGAATGTTTCCTAAGAATGCCATAGATGCTCCTAGTGACGTGTAGAGGGAGCTCTAGGAGGAACATATTTGTATACATTTTACAATCCACCTGGCAATGCCTGCTTTAGAGATAGGATTGCCCTTATGTGTAGGAGAAAACGCTACAAATAGTTGTTTTGTTTTTCTGAAAGATTGTGTTCTTTCTATGTAGTACAATATTGCCCTTTTGACATCTAATGTATGTAGGGCCCTTTCTGCTACTGTCTGTGGTTTTGCAAAGAAGACTGGTAGTTCCACTGGCTGATTGATGTGGAATGCTGAAATTACTTTAGGCAAGAATTTTGGGTTTGTTCTAAGAACCACTTTATTTTGGTGTAACTGTAGGAATGGTTCTTGTAAGTGCAATTCACTTACTCTTCTGAGTGAAGTAATAGCTATAAGAAAAGCCACCTTCCATGTAAGGAATTGTATTTCACACCTATGCATGGGTTCGAAAGGTGGTCCCATTAGTCTGGTAAGTACTATGTTGAGATTCCAGACTGGGGAAGGCGGTAGTCTTGGTGGAATGACTCTTTTGAGGCATTCCATGAAAGCTTTTATTGCTGGCACTTTAAACAGGGAAAGATGCTGCCTGTTTTGCAGGTATGCTGCTATAGCTGCAAGATGTACTCTAATAGAGGTGTAAGCAAGGTTACATTGCTGCAAGTGTAGTAAATAGCAAATAATCTCTTTAGTGGATGCGTCCAGAGGGTTGATGTTGTTACTGTTACAGTATACAGCAACCCTTTTCCACTTTGCTGCATAGCATGCTCTGGTGGTAAGACGTCTTGCTTGCTTAATGATTTCCATACAGTTTGGAGGTAAATCTAAGTATCCAAATTCTATGACCTCAGGAGCCAGATCGCTAGGTTCAATTGTTTGGTATCTGGGTGCATTATTTCTCCATGGTTCTGTGTAAGGTGCATGGGTAATATTCTTAACTTTTGATGTGGCACCTGTGAGAGTTGCAGTAGCGTGGTGAACCACGGCTGTCGTGCCCACGTGGGTGCTACTAGTATCATTGTCATTGAATGTTGTTGCAGTTTTCGAACCACTAATGGAATTAGTGGGCGAGGGGGAAAAGTGTAAGCAAATTTGTTGGACCAATTTATCCATAACGCATTGCCCTGGGACAGGTGGTGTGGGTACCTGGATGCGAAGGTTTAGCATTTTGTATTCTGATGAGTGGCAAAGAGATCTATCTCTGGTTGTCCCCATCTTTGGAAGAATGGCTGCAGTATTTGGTTGTGCAGTTCCCATTCGTGTATTTGTTCTGAATCTCTGCTTCAGATGTCTGCTATCTGATTTTGAACTCCTGGTAGGTGTTCGGCTAACAGATAGATCTTTTGAGGAATGGCCCATCTCCAATTGTTCTGCGCTAGTCTGGATAGTTGGAGAGAGTGTGTCCCCCCTTGTTTTTGAATATAATACATTGCAGTCATGTTGTCTGTTCTGATCAGGACTGCTTTGTTGAGAATCTGCATTTGAAAAGATTTTAATGCTAGAAACACTGCTAGTAGTTCTAGATAATTGATGTGCAGTCTTTTTTGCTGTACACTCCATCTTCCCTGCACTGTATATTTCTCCATATGCGCTCCCCATCCAGTGAGCGATGCATCCGCTGTTAGTATCACTTGTGGAATCGGTTCTAGGAATGACCGCCCCTTGGAAATGTTTGTTGTGTTCCACCACTTCAGAGAGCGATGTGTGCGGTCATCTACCAACACCAGATCTGTAATCTGACCTTGAGCCCGATTTCCCTGTGTTGCTAGACATTCTTGCAGTGGACGCATTTGTAGTCTGGCATATGGTATTAGCAGTATGCAGGAGGGCATCATCCCTAATAGCTGCATGAACACTTGAGCTGTTAGTGAGTGTTGTGGTTGAAATCTTTGGATCAACGTGATCATTGTTTGGATCCTGATTGGATTGGGGTATACTTTGGCTCTTTCTGTGTCTATAGTAGCCCCTAGATATTGTTGAACTTTGTTTGGTTGCAGGTGGGATTTTGTATAGTTCACCGTAAACCCTAGCTGGTGCAGCAATTGAATGGTCTTTTGTGTGTTTTGAAGACATTCTTCTTGTGACTTGGCTTTTATTAGCCAATCGTCCAAGTAAGGGAAGACAAGTATTTGTTGTCTTCTTAGGTGTGCTGCAACTACTGCTAGGCATTTTGTGAACACCCTTGGTGCTGTTGTGACCCCAAACGGAAAGACTTTGAACTGATAATGTTGTCCTTCTACTACAAACCTGAGGTATTTTCTGTGGGCTTTGTGAATTGGGATGTGAAAGTAAGCATCTTTTAGATCAAGTGTAGAAAGAAAGCCCCCTTTCTTCAGTAAAGGGAGTACTTGTTGGAGCGTGACCATGTGGAAATGTTCCTAATTTATGTATGCATTGAGAGGTCTGAGGCCTAAAATTGGTCTTAGAGACCCGCCTTTTTTGGGAATTAGGAAGTATAGAGAGTATACTCCGGTCCCTTGTTGATGTTTTGGAACCTTCTCTATAGCATGCTTTTGTAGCAGTGATAGCACTTCCTGTTTTAACAATGTTAGATGATCTTGACTCATTGGACGCTGTCTGGAGGGGATGTTTGGTGGGGTAGCTGTGAGTTCTAGGCAATAACCATGTTGGATAATTTGTCTCACCCACCTGTCTGATGTGATGTTTTCCCAGACAGGTAGGAACTGTGATAGACGTCCCCCGACCGGTGTTATATGGTCTGGGGGGGAGCTGTATGAAGTCACTGTTTTGGGGTTGGGGAGTTGCGGTTGTTGTTATTTCCGCGACCTCTACCTTTGTTGTTGTTACCTCTGTAACTGCCTCTTGAATTACCTCTGGGTGATGTTGGTGTAAAAGAGGTTGATTGGTGGCTCGTGCTTGTATTATTTTACCCGCCTCTATAGGTGGACCTACGAAAGGAACCCCTTTGAGTTGGCTGTTGTATTGCTCTCATTGATTTAGGCGTTTCTGTGTCTTTTTCATCTTTTCTAAAGTCTCATCTGTACCTGATTCGAAAAGTGTTTTTTCATCAAAAGGTTGGTTCAATAAGGATGTTTGTACTTCTTGTTTGAACCATGAGACTCTAAACCATGCATGTCTTCTTAACATGATACTGGTGTTGATGGATCTTGCTGCAGTGTCAGCTGCGTCTAAGGCGCACTTAATGGAAGTGTTAGTTATTATCTTCCCTTCTTGTATGAGCTGGTCTGCCCTTTTTTGATATTCTTTAGGGAGATGTGTAATGAGTTTTTCTAACTCATCATAATGAGCTCTATCATAGCGTGCAAGTAGCGCTTGTGTATTAGCTATGCACCAGCTGTTTGCTGCTTGGGATGCTACTCTTTTGCCAGATGCATCTATTAACTTGGACTCCTTATCAGGAGGAGGAGCTTCGCCTGTAGATAATGAGTTTGCTCTTTTACGAGCGTTTGTGACTACAAGCGAGTCCAGAGGTACCTGTCCTTTGATAAATATTGGGTCCTTTGGGGCTGCCTTATATTTGTTATCAATTCTTGGGTTTAATACCCTAGCCCTCACAGGGTCTTAGAATATGTCTGCTGTGTGATTGAGAAGACCCTTCAGCTTAGGTAGTGTTCATGATGTTCTTTGTGCAGCAGGTAGTGTTTCTAAAAGGATATCCTCTATTTGAGGTTCTGTGTGTAAGTCTACCTTATGGTATTTTGCTGCCCTATTAATCAGCTGTACAAAACCTGTATTATCATCAGGTGGTGAAGGTTTTGAGGGGTATAATTCTGGGTCGTTATCATCTGATCCTGCATTATAATTCTCCCATGGGTCTGCTTCATCTGGGGCAGTGTCGTCATCCCCATGAAGTTCTCCCTCCCCTGTGTCACTTTCTACATCTGTTTGAGGTGGAGATGGTCTTGGTGTAGAAGGTGGAGGAATAGCTGGAATAGTGTGAGGAAGAGAAGAGGGTGTATCTCTAGGTTGAGG
Source organism: Lissotriton vulgaris (assembly GCF_964263255.1). Taxonomy (NCBI): domain Eukaryota; kingdom Metazoa; phylum Chordata; class Amphibia; order Caudata; family Salamandridae; genus Lissotriton; species Lissotriton vulgaris. Next base: position 1,078,938,783 of record NC_141691.1, on the reverse strand, counting down.
AGAAAGGGGAGGAGTTGTATTTGTCCCCATTGTTCTCTTTTTAGGAGGAAGAGCTTTGTCGTCCAGCTAGTCATTCTTCCTCTTTTTAGGTAATTTTGTCACCACTTTGCCAGTTTGCGGATCGATAAACAAAGTCTTTTGTTTTGGATGTGTCTGATGCTCCTGTGTCGGTACCGAAGTTTTTGGTTCCGAAAGGTGCCTTTGCTTCTGTCCGTCAATGTTCTGTGTTTTTGACACCGAGAATTTGCTCGATTCCGATTTTTTCGGTGTCGAGTAAGTCTTTGACGTCGAAGCATGTTTCGGTTTCGACATGGAATGTTTCGACTGCAAGCTTTCCTTTGTATGGAGCTTCGGTGTCGATGTCGACTGTTTCTCGGATCTGACATGGTGGGAGGCCAAGGGTTTCGGTTTTGGTTTCGTTGCCGGGCCCGAAGGCGGGGCGTCGGAAACTTTCTTCGGTAGTCTGACCGGGCTTGGAGGCGGGGTCGACACCAAACAGGGTCGGTTTTTCAGTAAGGGGACGTCGTCCCTCACGGTTTGTTGAGCGTCAATTTCTTCGAAATCAGACTCGTCCACTTCCGAACCCGACTCTTCCTCATCTTCCTCTTCTTCTTCGGGGTGCTGGGCCTCGAACAGCCCCGGGATTGCCTCCGACTGCATTCTCGATACCTCGTGTCTTCGGGCTCGACGGTTTCTAATCGTCGACTTGGAGGAGAATGCTGCGCAGGCTTCACAGTCCCTGGATTCGTGTTCAGGTCATAGGCAAAGATTGCACACCTCGTGTAGGTCCTGGTGTGTGAACTTAGCACCACACGTTGGACATCTCTTAAATGGAGTCCTTTCCATGGACTCCGGGCTGGACTACGTCGCGAAAGGCCTCAAGGTCTCGTCGACGTAGAAGTCGAAAATGTTTATTGTTGACGTCGAAACGCGTCGGAATGGAAATGAACTCGCGTTCGATAACAATACCGTCGAATTGGAAAGGGAATACGCGCCGAAATAACACTTTTTCTCGAAGTCGATCCGGAGCGCTTCGATCCTCATCCGAACCCGATGGCGGAAAAAAACAATCTAAGGATGGAGCCGATGCCCATGCTCACTAGCACCCAAAGGAGGGGTCACCAGTCTCGTGACGACAAAAGACTTCTCCAAGAGAAAAACAAGTGCAATCATCCGAGCCCAACACCAGATGGCGATCTATTCATAAATGTACCATCTGCAGCCCATATGCCTCGAACATATATATATATATATATATATATATGTATATATTACCTACTGGCGGTCGCCAGTAGGTAGTTATAGTTAGGATTTTTTTCAATGTTAAATCTCAAAATTCTATTTGGAATAACTTTGGCGCCGGTTGACGAATCTGCCTGAAAATTTCCTGAAAATGGCCTCGCGGGGTTCCGGTCCTTCCCTGAAAGTTTGGGGGGGATACGTTAAGCGGGGGCCAAGATAAAAGGGGGGTCCCAAAACGCGTTTTCCCCATGTTAATTTCCATAGGGCGGTCGATTTCACTTTTAGCCCGAACGGCTGAATGGATTTCCACGAAACTTGGCAAAATTGTAGGGACTGGTAGCCCGATGTGCCTTTGCTATGTCTCAAGATATGTGCTCCAGTGGATTTTGAGTAATTTAGGTTCAAAAAAATATATATATCTATAGGCGCTCTCCCGTGCGCGCACCGGAGTGCGCTCCAGGCGCGACACGCGACTTGCGCGCAGGAAGCTGATTGGCTCTCAGTTGTCTGTAAACATTCTAAACAGTCCGGAGCGGCCGCCATCTTGTGTCTCGGTAAAATCGAGACACAAGGGGTTTGAAAAAAAAAGGGGCAAATGACCATAAGGGGGAAGAGTAGACCCCCTCTGACCCCCTAGGTTTGATGTAGGGACTAAAATAGGGTCCTGCAGGGCATTACAATTTTTTTTTCGTTTTGCGCGGGGGAAGCGCATGGTACGCGCACCGGCGAAGCACGGGGAAAATCCAGGACCATATTTATGAAGGCCTTGCGCTGTTAGTTTTGCGCTTCCTGTGCGTCAATTTTTGTGACGCACCAGCGGTGTAAAAAAATGCGCATTGTTATGCAATATTTAAAAAGTGACGCATCTATCTAGATGCGTCACTTTTTAAATATAGTGCAACGAGGTACATTTTATTACACTGCTGGTGTTATGCGTCACTTTTCTGTGCGCACTCCTTATGACATTCCAGATGTGTCATATTTAATGTATGACGAATCATGTTGCAAGGAGTTACAGATACGTCAGTATTTCTGACATATCTGTAAACATAAAAGTGATGCGAGGCAGGTGCAAGATTTTGACGCAACAGCATCCTAAAAGTGACGCAGAGAAATCTTATAGATTTCAGTACGTCGTTATTACCAAGCTTTTTGCGGGGGAATGCCCCCTTTGCATACATTATACCTGATGCAGATACAATATGGCGCAGAGTTTTAAAAAGTGACCCATGTACCTAGATGCGTCACTTTTTAAAAATAGCGTCAGGTATAATGCATGCAGAGGGGGTGTTCTCCCGCAAAAAGCTTTGTAATAGCGACGCAGTGAAATCTTTGAGATTTCACTGCGTCAGTTTTAGGATGCTGTTGCGTCAAAATCTTGTGCCTGCTTTACAGCAGGTGTTAGACTGAGGCAAGACCTTTCACATGCTGCTTTCCCCATTTGAAAGGACACATTACTGGAGTTGCGTCACTTTTGTGACGCACTCCAGCAATGCGTTACTTGGAATGTCATAAGGAGTGCGCACAGAAAAGTGACGCATTGCACCAGTAGTGTAAAAAAATGTGCCTCGTTGCGTTATATTTAAAAAGTGAGGTATCTAGGTAGATGGGTCACTTTTTAAAATCAAGCGCCACATTATATCTGCGTGAGGTATAATGCATGCAGAGGGGGTGTTCTCCCACTAAAAGCTTTGTAATAGCGACGCAGTGAAATGTTTGAGATTTCACTGCGTCACTTTTAGGATGCTGTTGCATCCTTTAAATATAGTGCAACGAGGCACATTTTATTACACTGCTGGTGTGATGCGTCACTTTTCTGTCCACAGTCCTTATGACATTCCAGATGTGTCATATTTAATGTATGACGAATCATGTTGCAAGGAGTTACAGATACGTCAGTATTTCTGACATATCTGTAAACATAAAAGTGATGCGAGGCCGGCGCAAGATTTTGACGCAACAGCATCCTAAAAGTGACGCAGAGAAATCTCATAGATTTCAGTACGTCGTTATTACCAAGCTTTTTGCGAGGGATTGCCCCCTCTGCATACATTATACCTGATGCAGATACAATGTGGCGCAGAGTTTTAAAAAGTGACCCATGTACCTAGATGCGTCACTTTTTAAAAAATAGTGTCAGGTATAATGCATGCAGAGGGGGTGTTCCTTGCAAAAAGCTTGGTAATAATGACGCAGTGCGTCACTTTTAGGATGCTGTTGCGCCAAAATCTTGCGCCTGCTTCACAGCAAACCTTTCACATGGTGCTTTTTCCATGTGAAAGGACACATTACTGGAGTTGCGTCACTTTTGTGACGCACTCCTGCAATGCGTTACTTTTGTGTTTACAGATATGTCAGAAATACTGACATATCTGTAACTCCTTGCGAATTGATTAGTCATATATTAAATATGACATATCTGGAATGTCATAAGGAGTGCGTCCAGAAAAGTGACGCATCGCTATTTTCACGTAGCGATGCGTCACTTTTCAGAAATGAGGCCTCCAGTTTATTCACTGTGTCATAACTTTCTTTTCTAACACTCACCTTCTTTCATTCCTCCTACTTCACTTCCTTTCACCTCTCATACCTTTCTGTTCTTTCTTACTCATTCTCCTTTCAATTATCAATGCACTATATTTCACTTACTCTTCATTTTTTAAGATTATAGCTCTTTGATGAGAATTGGAGGTAGTTCTGAAAAGAACTTTTGGTTTTCTTCTTTTAACTGAACAGGAACAAAAACAGGGAATAGAAACTGCTCAACAGGAGCAAAAAGAAAAGAAAAAAATTAGGGGTGGGAAGGGCAGTGATGGTTCTCCAATGCCCGAACCATGAGCAGGACACTTTGCTCCCCATAGGTGAGGAGTTGATTGCAGTATCTGCATCTGACGACCCCATGGTTGAATGCAGGTTGAATGTTTGCTACCTGCCCCTGAGATTGTTCTCTTCCAGAAGAAGTTGCTCCTCCTGTTGATGTAGAGGCCCCATCTCTGGGAACCTCTTGTGCCAGAGCCCTGACACTTTCCCGGGCAAAATTCTGGGGGTGCCTCCTCTCCACATGGCGAATCATGGTGAAGTTGCCAAAAGAGTATTTTTTTTGGGGGTTACCCCGTGACAGGACCTGTTTGCAGATCCTGCACTCTACTTTTGGTGCATTCACCTTCTTCTGGCCTGCTGGAAACTTAAAAAATTTCCAGATGAAATGTTCCTTCACCTTTGGGGTAGGAGGCTCTTCATCAATGAAATCATTGGAGTCATCTTCACTGCTGGATGGTCTGGCAGCCATGATGAATCCAGGAATATGGAGCAGCAAAAAAGGCAGGTCTTTCAGTCACAAAAGTGAAAGAAGAAGTGAAGGAAATGGGTGGGGATTTCATTCATTGTAAAAAAAAACTGTTAGCAACCAATGAAAAGTGTTATTTTAGGGTCACATGACCCGACGCGTTTACGCTGCGCGCTCCGGAGCACTTCCGGGTGCGTTTACGCAGCGCGATCGTAGGCGCTTCCGGGGCGCAAACGTGGCGCGATCGTAGGCGCTTTTCCGTGCGTTTAGGCGCCGCGCACGTATGCGCTTCCGAGGGCACTTACGTTGCGCGCCGAAGTGACGTCATCAATCTTTTATAGAAATGCATAATCATTTTCCATATTAAAAAAAAAATTTTTTATTTGTATGGTACGAAATGTTTTGCATTATTATTAACTTTTCATTCATATTTTTTTTTCACGAACGACAGTTGCGCTCTGGGTGCGCTTTCAGATGAGCTCTCGGAGAAGCTTACAGGAGAGCTTAGCTGAAAGCTTCCCGGAGCGCGCACCCAGAGCGCAAAAGAAAAAAATTATAAAAAAAAAATGAATACTTAAAAAAAAACAGCAAATTGTAAAAAAAAAAAAGGTTAGAAACTCGATATACAAAGGAATTAGCATTTAAAAAATCTATGAAATTCACTGAAAAAACCATAGGTTTCACACCAGTTATAGTTAGGAATTAGCATTTAAAAAACCTATGAAATTCACTGAAAAAACCATAGGTTTCACACCAGTTATAGTTAGGAATTAGCATTTAAAAAACCTATTAAATTCACTGAAAAAACCATAGGTTTCACACCAGTTATAGTTAGCTGGAAATTTTACTGATATAAAACCATTGAAATTCCCACGTTATAGTTAGTCGGACTCACTATAACTTGCGCGTGCAATGCACTGCTGATGACATCACATATTACATCACTCATGACATGGTCAGTGACATCACTCATGACACCATCCTTGTGACATAGTGACAGACCTTCTTTCACTATAATGTAACCCTTGAGACACATATTCAAAAATAGAAACTGAAATTTTTAAAAAAATGGAGATACCTATATCAGTTACAACAAGCAATTCAGTAATTCCACTATCTATATACACATCCACTCATTCACCAACAGTTCTATATAGTCACTCATACATATACTCACTCATCATATGAAGTGATACACCTATACATCCTGTTACACACCGACATTCATCCAAAAGTTACTCACACACATATTCTCACGTGCAAATAAACTATTGGACATCCATTTATTTGAATATAGAGTTATACACACACTTCCACCTTACTTCTATTTAAAATTACACATATTTATTCTCTTAAACAATCACTTATAGAAACACATACTTATTTAAACAGGAACTCTTACAATCTCTTACTCTCACATATACTCACTTATATACATCAATATTCACATATACTAGATTAAAACATATGTAGTTACTGATAAAGACACTAGTGAGACAGTCATTCACTCACTAACAAACACATATAGACACTCATCCACCCATACAGTCCTGTACATATGCTGTCTTCAAAACACATACAAACAAAGAGTCAGTCACTCATGCATCTATGTGCTAAGTAATACCCCCACCAAACCATATAGACACTCATACTGATACTAATAATAATATCAAATAACCCATATACATACACATGAGTGGATGTGTATTAGATGGTGGTATTACTGAATTGGTTGTTGTAACTGGTATGGGTATATCCACTTTTTTGAAAATATTAGTTTCTATTTTTGAATATGTGTTTCATGGGTTACATTATAGTGAAAGGAGGTCTGTCACTGTGTCACAAGGATGGTGTCATCAGTGATGTCATGAGTGATGTCACTGACCATGTCATGAGTGATGTAATATGTGATGTCATCAGCAGTGCATTGCACGCGCAAGTTATAGTGAGTCCGACTAACTATAACGTGGGAATTTCAATGGTTTTATATCAGTAAAATTTCCAGCTAACTATAACTGGTGTGAAACCTATGGTTTTTTCAGTGAATTTAATAGGTTTTTTAAATGCTAATTCCTAACTATAACTGGTGTGAAACCTATGGTTTTTTCAGTGAATATATATATATATATATATATATATATTCACTGAAAAACCCATGGGTTATAGACCATATATAGTTAGGAATTAGCATTTACAAAACCTTATTTTACTCACACAAAACCATTGAAATTTCATATATAGTTAGTTGCACTAACTATATATCGCGCACCCGCAATCCACTGCTGATCATGTCACATATTACATCATTCATGACATGATCAGTGACATCACTGATGACATCTCAAATGACATCACTGATGACATCACTGATGACAACATCCAGTGACTGTATGTTTCTGAAAAGTCAAAATATGTCTTACATATTGAAGAATGAGTGGATGTATAAGTGTCTGGATGAAGGATTTAGTAGGTGTATGAGTGAGTGATTAAATGTGTCTCACTGAGTGCATGGGTTAGTGACTAAACTGTCTTAATTTGTGCATCATTATATCTGTTGTTCTGTAAACTGCTGCATGTGTTGATCAGTAGCTTTATGATTAACTATATGGGTTATTGATTGGTTGCCCAAGTATTTTTTTTTTTTTTTTTTTTTTGGCGAGGATAGTAAAGAAAGCACAAATCATACAGTTATCAAGCCAGTTGACACATAAGAAACAGGTAGGCCAGGTCCAAAAGGAGTACACAGCCAGGTATGGCCCACATCCCGGAGGCAGGGCGGCGTCACGATACACCTGTCAAACAAGTGAAGGGATTCGCTCATGTGCTTCCAAGATCAAGTAAACAATATCAATGTCTACGCCAATTTTCATTGATGATGCAGTTCCAACCTAAACAACAGCATAACAGTAACGAAGAACCCCATGAATGGCATTTTAGCGCTGATCCGATCACATAAGGAGATAAAGGCAAGGGCCAATTAGAACGCGGTCCTCATAGTGCAATGTGGTCAAATGGGGATCACAATGAAAGACAGATGTATGCAACAAGGAATATCGGCATGGCTCAGGGGGCCGCTACACTACCTCCCGACACCCCGCCCCAGAACCCCCCCATCATCATCAGACTCCGAGGAGGCGGAGGAAAACAGCTCAGCGCTGGTGGCATCCGAGTCATCCTCCTCCATCCCCTCAATACACATGGCTCTCCAGGCGAGTAAGTCATCCTGGAGTTTCCCATCCCTGCGAGTGCGCTGCAAATGTGTCTCCTCCGCCAAGGCCCATTCCTTGGCGTCCCGCAACCAACGAGGGACTTCAGGTGCCCTCTGGCCCATCCAGGTAATGGCCACCCGTCTCCTCGCCAGAACCAGCAGAAGTTGCAGTAATTTGTAAGACAGACCCTTCTTCCTGGGTTTGGGCACTAACGCTAGTAAACAGTGAAGCGGGTCTAGTCGCAGCTTAAGATGTGTGATCCAGGTAATGTGAGCTACCACCCTATTCCAGAAATCATGAACTAAGGGGCATTCCCAAGCTAGGTGAAGGAATCCCGCCCTTTCCGCACCACATCTCGGGCAATTATGGCTTCTATCCGAGAAGATACGGTGGAGGGAGGCAGGTGTCACATAAGTGCGATGGACAAAGTTAAAATGGATCAATTTGAAACGCGCATTGCAAGATACTTTACGAGTCAATAGTCCGATTCGCTTCCTCTGAGCCGGATCCAATTCAACCCCGAGGTCCGCTTCCCAAGCTACCCAAGCTGGCGCCAACGGGGGAGTCGAGTCTCTGCGCATGGCAGAGTAAAGGAGGGAAATCAGGCGCCTACCTCTACCACAGGACAAAATGATGTCCACGGTATTAGTGAGCTGGGGCGCCTCTGGGAATTGGGGCCACGTCGTCCTGGCCACATCCCGAAGACATCCGTAATGCAGGTACTGGCCCTCACGGAGTCCAAAGGAGTCCGCCGCTCTCTCAAAGGACACAAAAGAGTCGTCCGGATACAGATCCGCGAGAGTCTCGCAACCGCCCAGACGCCACTCTCGGAAAGACATATTTGCCTCCATGTTGAGTATCGGGGCCAGGATCCAAAGGGAGAGCTCCCTGTGGAACGGCGCACGTCGCAGAACCCGCTCAACGAAGCGTTGCCAAATATTAGCCGTATGCCTGACGACATAGGGCAGAGTGTTATCAGCGCCCCGACCTTGCATGAGAGCCTCCTGCAAGTCCCTGTCCGAAGCCACACCCGCCAACAATGCCAATTCCCAGTTCTCGACGTCAGCGAACCACCTGGCCGCCGGGAGAAGCTGCGCCGCATAGTAGTATAGATCAAACCTCGGGGCCTCTAGGCCGCCTTCATCCCAACACTGCGTCACCGTACGCAACGCGACCCTGCTGCGTCCCCCCGCCCAGAGCAGGGATGTGAGGAGTGAATTCAGCGTACGAAACACTCGGGGAGGCAATGGGCATAGGGTATTTTGAAGTACATATAGGACTCTAGGAAGCATCACCATCTTAGCAACCGCCAGTCGTCCCATAAGGGAGAGGGGGAGTGTATTCCAAAAAGTAATGGATTTACGGAGGGCCACAAGAATCCTGTCTATATTATGAGTCAAGAGGGCCTCATCGGAGGCGGCCACCTGAATGCCCAGGTACCGGAACACGAGACGTTCGCACCGGAGGCCCAAAGAGTAAGAATCCGCCGCCGGGTCGAGGACACCAGGAGTTAGAGGAAACACCAAGGGCTTATTGACATTCATGCGCAGTCCAGAGGCTGCACCAAAGCGGTCCAGAAGCCGCAACAGAGCGGGGACGGCCTCCACCGGAGAAGTCAGATAGAAGAGCGCATCGCCGGCGTAGAAGGAGATGACATTGGTAGTGTCCCCCACCACGATACCCCAGTCATGCAACTCCTTGCGGGCAGCTACGGCCAGGGGCTCATTAGCAAGAGCAAATAGAAGGGGGGACAACGGGCAACCCTGCCGGGTACCCCTCCCCAACGGCCATTCATCGGAGCGGGCTGAACCCAGACGCACCCTGGCCCGGGGCGCTCCATAGAGGACCCGGATCCAGTCTCGAAATCCGGGACCAAATCCCATCTTTAAGAGCACATGCATCAGGTAACCCCAATGCACCGTATCGAAGGCTTTAGCCAGATCAACGGAGACTAACACATGGGGAGCCTCTCGCCCCCGGACCTCATGCAATACGTGATTCAGGCGACGCAAATTCATCGCCGTATTACGACCGGGGATAAAGCCACACTGATCCAGGTGGACGAGGTGGGCCACGTGCGGGGCAAGGCGATTGGCCAGCAGCTTAGTGAGGATTTTCTCGTCCGAGTTTATCAAAGTGATAGGACGATAAGCAGCGGGGTCTGTGTTATCACCACCCGGTTTCAAAATCATACAAACCTCACCCTGATTTAAGGTGGGTGGGAGGGTACCCGTACGCAAAGCCTCATTGTAGACCTGTAAAAGGAGGGGGGCCAGGGTATGCCCGAACGCATGGTAAAACTCCGCAGGGAATCCATCCCCGCCAGGGGTCTTGGCCCGGGGGAGGGCGGCTATCGCCGCAGTAACTTCACCCAGCGTCAGCTTGAGATCAAGTTCTTTCGCCGCCGCTTCTGGCAGGGTCTGCAGGCCGAGGTCTCCAAGGTATAAATGATAGACTCCCTCAGATATGGAGAGGTCGGCCTCATACACAACACGCAGATGGTCTCGCAGAACTGCAAGTACATCGGCCTCCGAATGGACCATACCGCCACTGGGCGTCCGTAGAGCCACTTTACGTTCGGCCGTGAACTCACAACGAAGTATCCAGGCCAATAATCGTCCAGACTTGTCCCCCTCACGGTGTAGTCTCTGTCTATATTGGCCCAGCGTGAATTTATCGAGCCTCGTAAGAACGTCGTGGACCGACACCAGGGCAAGGCCCTCCGCCCGTTGATCCGACTCGTCCGGATCAGGCCGGGTTTGAACGCGCAAAAGCTCAGCATCCGCCGTCTGCAAGTCAGATAGCAGCTGTTTCCTGACCCCGTACGACAGGCCCATGCACGCTCCGCGGACGACCGCTTTCAGCGCCTCCCACTTAGTGGAGTAGGACAGATCTCTCCCCGCCAAGTTGAGGTCCAGGTAATCGGAAAGTGACGATGCCACATGGTCTCGGACCACCTGGTCTTGAAGCAGGTCAGACGGCATTCTCCACGTACGTGGACGCTCCGTCCGATCAGGCCATTGTGCCACGCACGTGACCGGAGCATGATCTGACAGGTATCGGGCCTGGTGTGTAACCGTCAATGTGAGGAAGGAGGGGAGGTTGGCCGCCAGCACTCTGTCGAGCCTACTATGAGTACCATGTGTCGGGGTATAACATGTGTAAAGCTTTTGTGCGGGGTGACAGGCACGCCAGACATCCACTGCCCCTATGTTATGCATCACCTCTTGTAAGCACGCCATCATACGAGGCTTAGTGCCCGCCCTAGGTGGATGACGGTCCAGCTCATGATGTAGCACGCAATTGAAATCCCCAAACCAGAGGAGGGGTGCGTCCAGGCTCGGAGCCACAAGATCTTGCATCGGGGAAAAAAAGGTCGGGCATCAACATTCGGTGCGTACGTATTAAGGATCAGAAGGACTTTATCGTCCAGTCTGAGTTTCGCCAATATGTACCTGCCTTCCACATCCGCATCTATATATTGGACAGCGCAGGGAACCCCAGGGGCCACCCAAATGAGAACCCCCCTAGCATATGTAGAATAGGAGGAATGGAAAATCTGGCCTCTCCATTTCTTGGACAACCGCTGCGCACCGTCTTCATCTAAGTGGGTCTCCTGTAAACAAGCAACTGAAACCCCATGGCGCTTGAGGAAGGTAAGGACCCTGTGTCTCTTAGTGCACGTACCCAGGCCACGCACATTCCACGTTAAGAATTTAAATCCCATGACCACCAATCACGCCCAACCGGGCAACAGTGTAAGCACAACCTAGGCCGTCGCCAGTAGGCCCCCGCCACATAGAATTCTAAGGATGCATCGCATAGAACAAGCACCCCGCAAACCGGAATCAACATGCGCCAAATGCCAGTGTCACAATTGTCACACCCCCAGTCCCACCCCCCAACAACCCCAACATAGAAAGCTTTGACTTGAACCCCCTCAACCCCACCACCCACAAGCAATAGGATAGCAACAACCAAAACCGCCACCCCGCCCTTCCCCCGCCAGTGCCAGGGCGTGCACAGCCACCCCATTCAACACACCTCACACACACTCACACACGGCAAAACAACGTCACCCACCCACCCTCCCAGCTCCCCGAAAGACCCAGTGGATCCGTTATACGAACCCGGTCACATCTCCCTCCCCGAGTCAGCAATGCGGGAGGGACAGCCCCCATCCACACCTCCCACCTCCCGGAGCACACACAACTCCCAAGCACAAGGTACCAACCAGTGTTCAATCGCCCCCAGCATCAAGGATAAACAATCATAATTTTAAAGAGTTGCCGGGCCATAGGGAACTACACAATAAAGGCAAGCCCACAATGGAGTCAATGGAGGCAGGGCAAGGATCATTCCAAAGCTGTCCCCGGTAAGGCCGTCTCCGGGACCACTGGAGCCGCAGGATCCGTGTCCAGCGGCGTCTCCTGCAAAGTATCCGGTACCAAAATGTCATCAGGTGCGGCTGCCCCGTTCGGACTTGATCCAGCCTTCTCAGGCGAGTCGTCCATTAGGATGGCTCCATCCGGTCCCACCGTGGGACGAGTCTTAGGAGGACCACGGGATCCAGAACGCCGACGTCTTTGCGGCCTGGTCCCCAAACATCTCGCAAGCCCCCTCTCTCACCCGGGGGCAGATCATCTCCCCTGATCTAAAGCCACTCCCATACCTCCGCCGGCGTCTCAAAGAAGTGTGCCCGGCCCTGGGAGAGCACCTTGAGCTTGGCAGGGTATAAAAGCATGTACTGAAGTTGCATGTCGCGTAGCTTTTGTTTGACCCCCAAGTAGGATTTCCTTTGCTCCTGCACCTGTTGGGTGTAGTCGGGATAAATTGAGATGCGACTGTTCTCAATCGTGTGGGGCCCCGACTTTCTCGCCGCCTAAGAATGCAGTCGCGGTCCTTATAGTTCAGGATTTTCGCGATGAGGGCTCTAGGGGCATCTCCAGGACGCGGAGGGGGCACCAGGGCTCTGTGCGACTGTTCCACAACGAAGACGCTGGACAATCCACTCGGACACAGATGTTCACGGATCCAAGTCTCTAGAAAGCGCTCAGGGTTCCCTGCCTCCAGCCGTTCCGGCACTCCGAGGACCCGTATGTTACTTCGGCGCGCCCTACCCTCGGCATCCTCGGCGCGCCTCTCCAATGCGCGGGTAGTAGAGGTAAGTTGGGAGAGTGACTTCTGTAGGGACGCGACCTCCCCCTGTAGTTGAGTGATATTGCCCTCCGCATCCGAGGCTTTATCCGCTACCTTGCGAAGGTCTGTCCGCAAAAGGTTCACACCTAGGAGACCGTCTCTATTTGGCGTTCCAGCGCAGTGCGTGAACCCTGTATAGCCTTGAGAAGTTCCGCCCTGGACGGCTCCAGCGGCTCCCCATCCCGATCTCCAGTGCCCGTCTGGCGCGTGATCCTCTGCGGCTGCAGGCGAGGAGTAGTGTACTGCATAATCGTGTTAGGTTGGGTAGTCTTAAGCCACGTCCAGAACGGCCCGCCATGACAATCGTGTAGGTGTTCGCACGGTGCAAGCAGGAAGGGCCCCTCAGGAGCCACCCAAGCAGGGTAGGGTATGCGCACACCACAGCGCTCGAAGGATACAGGGCAAGCAGCGTTTAGGTCCAAGCAACCCAAAAGGCAAGACAGCGTAGGATCAAGTCTCTTCCGCCCAGCCCTACTGGGGGACCAGGAGGCAGGGCCCCGGCAAGACAACAGGAGGCTGCGCAGGCCACAAGCCAGGTTCCGCCACTGCTTAACGTCGTGCTCTCCCCCTATGCTCCGCAGGACCGGGCAGGGCGGAGCACAGATGCACCCCGCTACCGGCCGCCACCGACCCTCAAGAGGCCGCTCGACACCGTCTCAAAAATGGCGGACACGTGGGGGAGGGGCGCCGGCCGTCCACGGGCCCAACAACACCACCTTAAGGGCTCCTCCAATGTCTCAAAATGAGCGACAGCCTAAAGCCCCCTCAAGGTGCAGGATACAGTTCGGCGGGATGAGGCACAGATGCGGCAAAGGCTCCGCAGTCTCCACGAGAGAGCCGGACCCAGACAGGCTCACAACAGTCCAGGGCCCCCACACGCACCTCCACGTCTCAGGGGAAAGCCAGGGCAATCGGCATCCACATCCCCCACTTCAGGGTGTAAGCGCCCAGATGATCGGGCAGTCCCCAGCACTATTAAGGGGGGGGGGGGGCCCTCAGCCCTCCAGCCCAGCAAGTCCGCACAAAATGGACGGCGCCTCCGTCACTCTCCCCTCCTCACCGCACCAGGAGATTCCTGCACCTTCGGCACTGCAGTCCACCAGTCGCGGGTCGGGATCCTTAGGCAGGTCACCGGCGGACATCAGAGGGCGCACTCAGCCCGGGGATCCCCGCATGCCTCGTCCGCCCTCCGGCCCAGCGTGCAGGCCCAAGCCACGGCGTAGCGTGAGGAGGCACGCCGGCGCCGCCTTCAGCAACAGCTAGTCCAGCGCCCACGGCGGATTGCCGGCCACGGGTCCGTTCTACCGGGCACAGGAGTCCCGGCGGGGTTACCGCTGCCCCTCCGACACGCTTTCCAGCGAACAGGAGAGTCCGGGCAGGATTATAAGGAGGATTTAGGTGGTCTTCGGGACGGAGCTGGTGGAGCTCACGTTCTGTCGGCCATGCTGCTTGGCCACGCCCCCCGGTTGCCCAAGTATTTGCATGGGAGAGTGAGTGTGTGTGTGGGTGGCTGCGAGGTGTGTGACTATGTGCATAGATGTGTGAGCAGTTGATTCACTAGATGTATGGGTTCAAAAGTGCATGTGGAAACAGCTGTATGGGCGGTTGACTGTGTGCATGAGTGTATTAGTGAGTGAATGGATATTTCAGTGCTACATGTCAAAGTAAGTACATATGTAAAACACAGTACATGTGAGAGTTGACATATATAAATAACTGTGCATAAGAGCCAGTGAATGTGTGAGTGGCTGTATGGATCATTGTGAACTTGTATCAGGGATTGTATAACAGAGTAAATATGTGTTAGTATATGTTTGAATAAGTAAGATGTGTATAACTGTATAGTTGTGGAAATGGAAGTGTGATTGATTCTTTGCTTGACTGACTAGGTGTGTGAGTAACTCCATGGATGAGTGACAGTCTGTGAGTGTCTGTTTACTCTGAGTGTATCTAAGATTATATTAGAGTCTGAAGAGGTTCACCGTATTATCACATGAATGATGTCATCAGTGATGTGATCAGTAATGTCAAATGAGATGTCATCAGTGATGTCATTTGAGATGTCATCAGTGATGTCATTTGAGATGTCATCAGTGATGTCATCAGTGATGTCACTGATCATGTCATGAATGATGTAATATGTGACATGATCAGCAGTGGATTGCGGGTGCGCGATATATAGTTAGTGCAACTAACTATATATGAAATTTCAATGGTTTTGTGTGAGTAAAATAAGGTTTTGTAAATGCTAATTCCTAACTATATATGGTCTATAACCTATGTTTTTTTCAGTGAATTTCAATGGTTTTTTAATAGCAAATATCAATAGCTTTAAAATGTCAAGTACGCGGTAGGTAAAAACATTTTCGTGTTTATGCATGCTGATGTGCTTTGAACGCTGCCCCCCCCCCCTCCTCTTTTCTTTTAGGAATATTCTCTCTTTGCAGATAGTGAAGGGTAGGTAACGCAGGCCTTTGCCCCTGTTGTAATCCGTCGTGCCTGCTTCCCTCTCCATTTGATTGATTGTTATCCTAGCATTTATTGTTTTGGAATTGGTTCTCTTTGGTTCATTCTCTATTTACAAACAAGCACAGAGTCGCAATACTCTGTTTAGTCTTTGCAGATAGTGAAAAATCGTTAAAAAAACAAAAGGAATCAAGCAAAATCAGTAGGCCACTAATGGGATCTCTTTTTAACCTCGCTAAAATAGAAACATTATGAACAACCCCTCATGAGAAATACGAAACTAGTGAG
Source organism: Lissotriton vulgaris (assembly GCF_964263255.1). Taxonomy (NCBI): domain Eukaryota; kingdom Metazoa; phylum Chordata; class Amphibia; order Caudata; family Salamandridae; genus Lissotriton; species Lissotriton vulgaris. The sequence goes on along the minus strand of NC_141691.1, from coordinate 1,078,923,093 downwards.
AGGAACTGAGCTCGACACCATGATGGCTGCAAGACAGCTCGGCTCCGCCGCCCACCCCACCCAAAATAACGACAAACCCTATGCAAATATTATAAATATATACAACACACCAGCAAAGTAACAGGGTAAAACGTTTTATTAAATAACTATTTACATGGCAGCCTGCTGCAACATCGATCCAAACAAGCCTTTGTATTTGGGGCTCAAAATCAACAAGTAACAGGGTAAAACGTTTTATTAAATAACTATTTACATGGCAGCCTGCTGCAACATCGATCCAAACAAGCCTTTGTATTTGGGGCTCAAAATCAACCATCAATAGTAAGATTTTCATAGGTGAGTGTAGGTTCATGGTTTTCCATCCACAGACTAAAAGCCTGGAGTGGGAGTGAAAGAACAATAACTAGGTAAGAAGGAAGGCAGAGGCTGTGGGAAGGACTCTGGATATGGTATGTTGCTTGGTCCCTGAGATGCTTCGATGTCACTGCCTTGCACAAATGGCATAAGTCCTGGATGTTGGGTGCCATAGTTGAGGGTTCCGAGCAGCGCTTGTAAAACTGTCTGAAGCTTATTTGCACCTGCTGCAGCTTCACTATTCTCAAAGTAAGTGGGGGCTGTTTGTGGACCTGACTGCATTGGAAAACAATGTGATGCAGTGCCTCCCTGAACCGCTTGACGGAGGCCCACGAGGGGCGGTGTGATGGCGCGGACTCGGAGGGGGCGCTTGGCTCCTGCCCCCTCCCCAAGTCTTGTTGCCCTGGTGTGGCCTAAGATCGCCCCCGACATAGGCGGCCGGCTCCCGGGGTCAAGCGGAAGTTTTTGCCTTTTGGTGACTCTTCCATTCTGGACCTTGTCCCACAATCCGTTTGACCTGAAGACACGTCCTGCGGTGCCCTGGTCCGACCATCACATATACCTGCGCCAGGAGACGGCGTGGGGTGCACTAGAAGGGAGAGGCGGCGCGAACGAGCCTCCCCCACCTCCCCAGGTGGAGGTTTCTCAGCTACACCCCAGCGCTTCACTCGACCAGCTCACTTGCGCCCGCTCTTGCGACACAGTGCCTCGCTCGGCCAGCTGAATTGCGCCTGCTCTTGCTATTACAATGTCTCACCCGCCATCCAACGGAATTGCACCCAATCTTGCGGTACAGCGACAGGCGGCTGCTACGGACCTCACGAAATGGCGGTCGGCTCCACAGACTTGGGCCTGGCCTGCAAGGATGGCTCTGGGCAACCGTGGAACTCGGACGCTTGACTGCTAGGGCATGGGCCCCATTCCCAAAAGAGTCCCCTCAGCCTTGAAGATTCTACAACAGTCACCGGGACCCCCGACTCCCACAGACTTCCGGTGGGGAGCGACTGCCATGATTGCTCGCGGAATGGCCACGACGTAGCCACGGGGTGCTCTCATGCTGACGCCAGCTTCAATCTGAAACATCCAGAAACACTGTAGACTACCAATTCGATCAGTTCCGGTGGAGCCCCAACGTGACCCGGTAGAGAAGAATTTGCCCTCCCCTCTTTGACTGAAGGTTCTTGTTGCCTGTCCCTTCTGTTGTCATTTAACAGAACTTTTTGGACTGCTGAAAGGGTGTAAGAAATGGGGGTCACCCAAATCTCCAAGGGGGTAGCATGGCATCAAGCGGGCAGGCCAAACTTCGAGGACATGTAAAGCATTCACGCAGTACCCACAGACGACACACCAGGCACACTACAAAAGAGACGCAACTCCACCTTTGGTTGGAAAAGAAGAAGTTTAGTGATATCTCCAACCTGTAAGGTAAAAAAGGAAAAATACACTGGTAATCACAACAAGGCGCCAACTGGCACCCAAGCCAAGTACTTCAGTGGGGGATTATTTACATGGGACAAAAAGGGTTGAGTCCAAAGTCCATAGCTGAAATAAAAATGGTTCGTTAAATGAACATTAGACCTGGGGCCAATCTGGCGGGGCCAACTCAGGCTCTCATCCTCGGGGGTAGGCTGTAATTGCAAAATCCAACATTATGCCTGAATACACCTCAGGCGTTATAACCCCAAACCCCACCCCTGTAAGGGAAGAACAACAGAGCATCACAGCACATACTAGACAGGAGCACCTGTAAGAAATCAGTACGGAAGGCTCATTAACACGGGGCATAAACAGGGGCCTGGAATAACTCATCAGGCCAGCATAGAGGCACACCTGCAATAGAAGGGCACGAAAGCATACCATCACCCATCATGTGTAACACAACAGTATACCTGGACCTCAATAACCTTATGTTAGACCTGGCACCTTGGCGTGAGTCTCCCTTCCACTTTTTGCTGATGTGTCTCCGATGTTTTGCTGGTTTTCCGATACTCAGGGCACTGCGCCACGGCTGATCCGTGCCGCAGTGCAAGTGCTCCCTACTGTAAATTGTACATGCGATTGGTATCCATGATTGGTTCTTTGGATTTACTGTTAGTCCCTAGTAAAGTGCACGAGAGAGTGCCGGGACTTGTAGATGCCAATACTGCTGGTGGGCCTGCAGCGCTGGTTGCGCCACCCACCGAAGCAGCCGTAAAGATGTGTCTGGGAACTGCGACCGCAGAACCCGCGTGCGGTCTCGTACTGTCACGCTAGCTGGGCAAGTGTCCCCACTTGCCAGCACCGACCCTTTCCTTGACTACATATTAGTCACCCCTATGGCAGGCCTGCGGGCAGGGTGCGTTGTAGGTGTAAGGTAGGACAAGCCCCGATGTGCGTGGCATGTCCTAGTAGTGACTTACAACCAAGACCGTATTTCACTACTGAAGGCTACCTGCTCCATTAGGCCAGACTGAGCTGCGAGGATTATTACACCCTATAATCCCCGCAGGCTCAAGGAGCATGGTAGCGAGTCATGTTTAGTATGCCTGAACTCAGGATGATAAAATAATTCTTGTAGTCAAGTTTATTTTAGTATCCTGGGTTTGCAAATGCTACTTTTAGAAAGTTAGCCTTTGCTTGCTTAACCATTTCAGCCCGCCTCTGCTGGTATGTGTATCTGACTGTCTGGGATGTGTGAGTGACAGGGCTGGAGGGATGACAGGTGGTGAATGCGCAGATTACACCTGAGTGGGAGGTAGGAGTGCCTCTTGACTCGAACTGTAGCTGTGCTCGACCACCACAATGCTGGCTCCACCCTCCTGGGGAGCGGCGGATGACTCTGCCGACGCCTGGCCCAGGAAGGGCGCAGCCCCCATCAACAAGGTACTCTGGCCACCCCTGTCCGGACAATGCTGGCTCCACCTCCTGTTGGGCGTCTGATGCGCCTGCCTCTCACACTGAAAGCAGAAGCCGGAGTACACCCGCCGGGGTACTCCAAGACTGAGAGTGGCTATGCAAAGGCCCCCCTGGCCTGCGAGAACAAAAGAATTGGCCTATAAAAGAAGGAGCCCTGCTCCTTGAACATTAGATCTGGTTTGGGCCACAGAAGGACTCTGCCCTACGAGAAGGACCGTGAAAGACAAGGAAGGGTGCTGACTCTTGCCTGTGTCTGGTGCCTTGCTGCTGAAGGAGAGGAAGAAGAAAAGACTACGAAAAGACTTTTGCTTTACTTTGTGCCAAACTCTGCTAAAGAGATCTCCAAGGGCTTGCAACTGAACTTGCCCCCTGACCAGCGTCCCAGGACCAGTGGACGCTACCCCCTTGGAAGAAAGCGACTGCGGGTGCTGACCATCGCCGCAGCACCGACGGCGGAATCTCCTCCAAGGCAACGACATCCACCTGACCACCGTGACCGGGGCCCAAAGCAACAGCGAGAGCAAAGTAAGGATCAGCCGCCGCTGGCCCGAACACCGTGACCGCAACTGCACCAGGAGCCCGAGAGCAAAGGAGGACCCGTCCGGTCCAAGCTCTCGAGGTGACTGCATAACGAGCAGCCACTCACTTGCAAAGACGGACAGTTGCCCTGTGAGAATCCGCAAGGTCGGTAGCCTGCCCGACAGCCCAGCTGTGAGCCCACAGCTGCACCGGCACTTGGCTGGGTAGGTCCTGCACTTGGGGACCGTACTGCCACTTGCCACCGCCGCACAGCCGCCGCCTCCAAGGTCGGAGCGGACGACGAAGAGAGGACCCTGCCGCCACAGAACACCGCTGCCCCGGATGACCAGTGACCTGCTCGGCTGAAGAGCCGCAACGATCAGCGACCCCGGGAAGGCAACGCGACGTGGGACAGATCCCCTGGAAGCCGCCGGCTCCCCAAGAACTTTGGTTAACACCGGCCTACGGGCCTCAAGAGAACTGCATAAGAACTGTGGTAACCTGAACTGAGTAATCTTGCAACCGTCATCATAAAGTACGTTGACTGTATTCACAAGCCTGCTTAAAATCTATATAAAGATATATTTTTACAGAATACAGTCTGGTCTCGTTGTGTGGTGGGTTGGTTGTAAAGGTGTACTATTGCAAGTGTTTAACCCTATGTGCCCCAAAGATTAGCCTACGACTGCTTAAGCCACACTACCTAGAGGGTAAGCAGAGGTTGTCTGGAAGGTAACCCTCAACCCTGACGAGGAAGAGAGAGTCCCTGCTTGTCGCTAGTGTTGCACTGCGCCAACTAGAGCCTCCCCCTTCCTACATTGGACGCAGCGGTGAGGATTTCGAATTTACACTTGCGATATCTATACCTGAGCTTCTGACCACTACACAAGGATTACGGTCCAGTTACTTAGCCACAGACTTTGCTTTTTGCCGAAAGAAGATTCCGAGTGCGAAAACTATGCCGGGCACAAAGAGCCTGGATGGAGCGGAGTCCACGACCTCTGAGGTGTTAGAGGTGGAGTGGGACGCCGCAAAATTGGATAAATACACCAGAGCTGAACTGAAGTTTTTTTGCAAGAAACTCAAGGTTCCGCACGTTGGCTGCAAAAACAAGCCGGAGCTCTACAAGGCCCTGAAAGCCTGGGTGGAGTCCAGAAAGACCCCGGAGGATCAAGACGCCCTCGCCGAGCAGAATGCAACGACGGAGCAGAATGCCCTTGGGGATCTGATCGATCTCGAGAGGCAGGACAGCGAGCACAGCTTTGGTAAAGGCCTGTCGCCAGAGGAGCTGGCGGACAGGAAGGAAACAAGGAATCACGAAAGAAAGCTGGCAGAATTGAAAATCCAGCTGGAGCTTGAAACGAAAAGAATGGCGCTGGAAGAGCGAAAGCACCAGATGGATTATGAAATAAAAATGAGGGAGATAAGTCTCAAGGAGAGAGACTTGGATCGTCCTCCCTCTGGTGGCAGCGCATCGCCAGTGCAGGTAGAGTCAAGAGTGCACATCCCGAAAGACGTAGTTAAGGAGTTCTTAAGGGGGATGACATAGGACAGTGGTTTAGGGCATACGAGGTAGCCATGTCCTCCCACCGGGTCCCTGACAAGGATTGGGGAGCGGGGTTGTGGGGAAGGTTCCTTAGCGAAGGGAGAGATACCTTGCTAGATTTGCCCGTAGAAAATCAGAGATCCTATGCCCACATGAAAGAAGCTTTAATGAACAGGTACGGGCTTACCCCTGAAATGTATAGACAGAAGTTTAGGGGATGTACTAAGCGGCCTGGGAATACGTATGTGGAGTATGTGACTTACTTTTGCAGAGCACTGGATGGTTGGGTAAAGGGTAGCAAAGTTAATGATTTTCAAGGTCTCTTTGATTTAATTGCATGGGAGCACTTGTCTGATCACTGTTTTCCTGAGTTACGCCAACACCTGATCGATAGCAAGCTGTCCAACCCGAGGAAGCTTGCTGAGGAGGCGGACCGCTGGCTCAGCACCAGGGTCCACAAGGGTCCCGTGGGAGACTCCGCCAAGAGTGGGCAGGGTCCCCAGCAGAAGAGTGGGGGGGACAAGGGGGGAAAACAGAAAGGGTTCCAAAAAGGCCCCCAAAGTAGTCCCCAAGGGAGCCCGCAGCAGGGTTCTCAGCCTCCCCCACCTCCGAAGCAGAATGGGGCCCCGACAGGTAAACCTGTTCCAAAGGGGCCCTTCAATTGTTTCAAATGTGGCGAGCCTGGGCACATATCCAGTGACCCCAAGTGTCGCCTGTTTGGAAAACCCGCACCCACTGGTGCTCCGCCCCGACAAGTGACTAGCGTTCACCTGGGAGAAGAAATGATGGTCCCGGGGGGTGGAGATCCCGTTCACATGACCCTAGTCTCGCTAGGAGACAGTGAGATGATCCCTACGAACTACCTGCCCTCTAACACTAAGAAATATGGGCAGGTGGTGATCATCAATGGTAAGGAAGCTGAGGCTCTTAGAGACACAGGAGCCAGTGTGACTGCAGTGAGGCAGCACCTGGTGTCTCAAGAGCAGGTTGTACCCCATGCCTACTGTAGGGTTATCAACGCTGATAATTCAGAGAGTCAGTGTCCGATGGCTCAAGTTCCCTTCAAGTGGGGGGGGGGTCTCTGGTACTCTGCAGGTCTGTGTAAGAAAAACCATGCCTGTTGACTGTTTGCTAGGGAATGACTTGGAGCACTCCCCTTGGGAAAAGGTGGAGAAGACGACTCACCTGCAGATGGTGGGTCTGCCTGACTGGGCGTGCGTGACCACCCGGTCAATAGCAGCCAGTAGGGGTGATCGAGAGGTCCTGGGGCCTGAAGGAGAGGCCCAGGAACCGGCCTTAGGGAGAAGGCGCAGGGGGCGCGGGAAACCGGCTCCTGAAGTTCCCACGGTCCAGGAGGAAGCAGACCTTGAGGGGGATGCCCTGGAGCCTACAGGGGAACAGATCGCCGAACTGGGGGACCTGCCTGAGCTGACCCATTGGCAGCAAGAAGGAGGACCCTCCAGGGAGGAATTCTGCAAGGAGCAGAAAGAATGCCCTTCTCTCGTGGGGATGCGGCAGCAGGCTGCAGACCAGGCCAATGGTGTTCAGGCCAAAACACATTACGTGTACTGGGAGAACGACCTCCTGTATTCGGAGCCTAAGGCTGCTGAACCTGGGTCAGCCCGTGTGCTGGTGGTACCCCAGAAGTTCAGAGCCTTCCTACTGGGTCTGGCTCATGATGTGCCTTTAGCAGGACATTTGGGGATGGACAAGACCTATGACAGGCTTGTCACCCACTTTTACTGGCCCCAGATGCATAAGAGTTCAGATGCTTATTGCAGAACCTGTCCAACTTGCCAGGCAAGTGGGAAGACGGGAGGGAAGAACAAGGCTCCCCTCCAACCCTTCCCTGTGGTCGGTACGCCATTCCAGCGAGTGGGTATTGACATCGTTGGGCCTCTGGACCCCAAGACAGCCATGGGCAACAGGTTCATCCTGGTCTTGGTGGACCATGCCACCCGGTACCCTGAGGCCATCCCTCTGAGGACAGTGACGGCTCCCGTGGTGGGGCGTGCACTGATGGGAATTTTCTCTCGAGTAGGATTCCCTCTAGAGGTGGTGAGCGACAGGGGGACCAATTTCATATCGAAGTATATGAAGTCCCTTTGGCAAGAGTGTGGCGTAACGTATAAGTTCACCACGCCTTACCATCCCCAAGGTAACGGGTTGGTTGAGAGATTCAACCGAACCCTAAAAGGCATGATCATGGGCCTGGAAGGTCCGATGAGGCGTAAGTGGGACGTCCTCTTGCCATGCCTGCTCTTCGCCTATCGCGAGGTGCCACAGAAGTCCCTAGGGTTCAGCCCCTTTGAACTGCTGTACGGTCACCCCGTGAGAGGACCACTGAGTTTGGTAAAGTAAGGCTGGGAGCAATCTCCCAGGAAACCTCCCCAGAATGTATATAGCTACATGCTGGCCTTCAGAAACCAGACCAGACGCTTCAGACAACTTGCCGAGGCAAATCTGGAAGCGAGCCAGGAGGAAATGAAGCGGTGGTACGATCAGAATGCCACTCTGGTCGAGCTTCAGCCTGGACAAGAGGTGTATGTCCTGGCCCCAGTGGAGCCCTGTGCTCTTCAAGATAAGTGGACAGGCCCATTTGAGGTTGTGGAGCGCAAGAGCCCCGTGACATACTTGGTGGACATGAAGACGCCCAGGAACCCTTTGCGGGTCCTACATGTCAACCGCCTCAAGCCCCACGTGCGAAGGTCCGAAGTGGGCAAGTTGTTGGCAACCGATGACGGAATGGAGGAGGAGTCGGAGCCTCTTCCTGACCTCTTGGTGGCCTGTGAGAAGGATGGGTCAGTGGATGGAGTTAACCTCTCACCCTCCCTGACCGCCGAACAACAGGAGGACTGCCGCCAGTTGCTGGGGCAGTTTCCAGACCTGTTTTCCCTGGTTCCGAGTGTCACAGATTGGTGCGTCCATGATGTGGACACTGGAGACAGCTTACCTGTGAAGCACAAGGCTTACAGGGTGACTGACAGGGTCCGGGCCTGCATCAAGGAGGAGGTCTCCAAGATGCTTGCCCTCGGGGTGGTTGAGTCTTCCAGCAGTCCTTGGTCCAGCCCCGTGGTCTTGGTTCCGAAGGCTGCTGCGCCGGGAGCCACACCCGAACTCCGGTTCTGTGTGGACTACAGAGGACTCAATTCAGTCACGAAGACTGACGCGCACCCCATCCCCAGAGCTGACGAGCTCATTGATCGGCTAGGGGCTGCCCGGTTCCTCAGCACGTTTGATTTAACGTCTGGGTACTGGCAGATCGCCTTGACCGATGGGGCAAAGGAGAGGTCGGCATTCTCTACACCAGATGGGCATTTCCAGTTCCGGGTTATGCCATTTGGAATGAAGAATGCCCCTGCCACCTTTCAGAGATTGGTCCACCAGGTGTTGGCTGGACTGGACGAGTTCAGTGCCGCCTACCTGGATGACATCGCGATGTTCAGCGGCACCTGGCCCGAACACCTGCGACACCTCTGGGAAGTGTTGATGGCCCTGCGCAGAGCAGGCCTCACAATCAAGGCAAGCAAGTGCCAGATTGGGCAGGGTTCAGTGGTGTACTTGGGACACCAAGTTGGGAGTGGCAAGGTAGCACCCTTGCAGCCCAAGATCGAAACCATCCTGGCTTGGGAACCCCCCAAGACCCAGACTGCAGTGAGAGCCTTCCTGGGGCTCACTGGGTATTACAGGAGGTTCGTCAAGGGCTATGGCACGATCGTGACCCCCTTGACAGAGCTGACTTCGAAGAAGCAGCCCAGGAATGTGATTTGGACTGACACCTGTCAGAAGGCTTTTGACACCCTGAAGACTGCCATGTGCACGGCGCCCGTGCTCCTGGCTCCTGATTTCTCCAAGGAATTCATAGTGCAAACAGACGCTTCAGAGCATGGTGTAGGGGCTGTTCTTTCACAGATGACTGAGGAGGGCTTTGACCAACCCGTAGCCTTCATAAGTAGGAGGTTACTTCCACGGGAAAGTAGGTGGAGTGCAATAGAGCGTGAAGCATTTGCTGTGGTCTGGGCGCTGAAGAAGCTAAGACCCTACTTGTTTGGGTCTCACTTCTGAGTTCAGACGGACCACAGGCCCCTCAGATGGTTGATGCAGATGAGGGGTGAGAACCCGAAACTGTTGAGGTGGTCCATTTCTCTACAGAGTATGGACTTTACGGTGGAACACCGCCCTGGCACCGATCACGCCAACGCTGACGGTCTGTCCAGATTTTTCCGCCTTAGTGATGTGGAACTCCCTGGGGAAGGGTAGTTCCCCCCACATTTCAGCTGGAGGGGACACATGTTCGACCTGGCACCTTGGCGTGAGTCTCCCTTCCACTTTTTGCTGATGTGCCTCCGATGTTTTGCTGGTTTTCCGATACTCAGGGCACTGCGCCACGGCTGATCCGTGCCGCAGTGCAAGTGCTCCCTACTGTAAATTGTACATGCGATTGGTATCCATGATTGGTTCTTTGGATTTACTGTTAGTCCCTAGTAAAGTGCACGAGAGAGTGCCGGGGCTTGTAGATGCCAATACTGCTGGTGGGCCTGCAGCGCTGGTTGCGCCACCCACCGAAGCAGCCGTAAAGATGTGTCTGGGAACTGCGACCGCAGAACCCGCGTGCGGTCTCGTACTGTCACGCTAGCTGGGCAAGTGTCCCCACTTGCCAGCACCGACCCTTCCCTTGACTACATTTTAGTCACCCCTATGGCAGGCCTGCGGGCAGGGTGCGTTGTAGGTGTAAGGTAGGACAAGCCCCGATGTGCGTGGCATGTCCTAGTAGTGACTTACAACCAAGACCGTATTTCACTACTGAAGGCTACCTGCTCCATTAGGCCAGACTGAGCTGCAAGGATTATTACACCCTATAATCCCCGCAGGCTCAAGGAGCATGGTAGCGAGTCATGTTTAGTATGCCTGAACTCAGGATGATAAAATAATTCTTGTAGTCAAGTTTATTTTAGTATCCTGGGTTTGCAAATGCTACTTTTAGAAAGTTAGCCTTTGCTTGCTTAACCATTTCAGCCCGCCTCTGCTGGTATGTGTATCTGACTGTCTGGGATGTGTGAGTGACAGGGCTGGAGGGATGACAGGTGGTGAATGCGCATATTACACCTTAGTGGGAGGTAGGAGTGCCTCTTGACTCGAACTGTAGCTGTGCTCGACCACCACAATGCTGGCTCCACCCTCCTGGGGAGCGGCGGATGACTCTGCCGACGCCTGGCCCAGGAAGGGCGCAGCCCCCATCAACAAGGTACTCTGGCCACCCCTGTCCGGACAATGCTGGCTCCACCTCCTGTGGGGCGTCTGATGCGCCTGCCTCTCACACTGAAAGCAGAAGCCGGAGTACACCCGCCGGGGTACTCCAAGACTGAGAGTGGCTATGCAAAGGCCCCCCTGGCCTGCGAGAACAAAAGAATTGGCCTATAAAAGAAGGAGCCCTGCTCCTTGAACATTAGATCTGGTTTGGGCCACAGAAGGACTCTGCCCTACGAGAAGGACCGTGAAAGACAAGGAAGGGTGCTGACTCTTGCCTGTGTCAGGTGCCTTGCTGCTGAAGGAGAGGAAGAAGAAAAGACTACGAAAAGACTTTTGCTTTACTTTGTGCCAAACTCTGCTAAAGAGATCTCCAAGGGCTTGCAACTGAACTTGCCCCCTGACCAGCGTCCCAGGACCAGTGGACGCTACCCCCTTGGAAGAAAGCGACTGCGGGTGCTGACCATCGCCGCAGCACCGACGGAGGAATCTCCTCCAAGGCAACGACATCCACCTTACCACCGTGACCGGGGCCCAAAGCAACAGCGAGAGCAAAGTAAGGATCAGCCGCCGCTGGCCCGAACACCATGACGGCAACTGCACCGGGAGCCCGAGAGCAAAGCAAAGGAGGACCCGTCCGGTCCAAGCTCTCGAGGTGACTGCATAACGAGCAGCCACTCACTTGCAAAGACGGACAGTTGCCCTGTGAGAATCCGCAAGGTCGGTAGCCTGCCCGACAGCCCAGCTGTGAGCCCACAGCTGCACCGGCACTTGGCTGGGTACGTCCTGCACTTGGGGACCGTACTGCCACTTGCCACCGCCTCACAGCCGCCGCCTCCAAGGTCGGAGCGGACGACGAAGAGAGGACCCTGCCGCCACAGAACACCGCTGCCCCGGATGACCAGTGACCTGCTCGGCTGAAGAGCCGCAACGATCAGCGACCCCGGGAAGGCAACGCGACGTGGGACAGATCCCCTGGAAGCCGCCGGCTCCCCAAGAACTTTGGTTAACACCGGCCTACGGGCCTCAAGAGAACTGCATAAGAACTGTGGTAACCTGAACTGAGTAATCTTGCAACCGTTATCATAAAGTACGTTGACTGTATTCACAAGCCTGCTTAAAATCTATATAAAGATATATTTTTACAGAATACAGTCTGGTCTCGTTGTGTGGTGGGTTGGTTGTAAAGGTGTACTATTGCAAGTGTTTAACCCTATGTGCCCCAAAGATTAGCCTACGACTGCTTAAGCCACACTACCTAGAGGGTAAGCAGAGGTTGTCTGGAAGGTAACCCTCAGCCCTGACGAGGAAGAGAGAGTCCCTGCTTGTCGCTAGTGTTGCACTGCGCCAACTAGAGCCTCCCCCTTCCTACACCTTAGTGTAGGCATAACCTTAGCATATTCTCATCAGCAGGGTAATCAGCCTACAATTCAAACTAGGCACGGAAGCGCACCACACCTTGACAGGTAACATGGAAATGCTGCGTTACCATAGGGCAACCAGCATCCTAATTAGGAATAAACATGGCAATTAACCATTGCAGGGCCCAGGGTTAAACAAGCCACTAACAACCAGGCTAAATTACCCCAACCCTTCACTCCACAGTGTCTAACACCTAGCCAGGGGTTAACTTGTCCCTGTACCAGTCCAGGGGGGGGGGGGGGGTTCAGTAATGTCCCGGTCTGGTTTAGAGGCTTAAAAAGGGGACCAATAGGGCCAGCGAGGCTCAGAAACATTTCCCAGGGGCGAGCACTAGTCCAGGGGTGAGCACCGACCCTGTGCCCCGACTTCCCCACAGGTTAACCAAGTCCCCTCTCACCGGGCTCTCCTCGATGGCTCCTGCGGGGTTCAATAGGTCCTGCGGGGCGTCCTTTGGGGTCTCCTCTGCAGGGGGGGGGGGGTCACCAGGCACCGACAATGTGCCTCGAGTCGCAGGACTCCCCGGCGTTCTGCGCCGGTCACCAGGCCTCACTCAGGCCTCAGTATCGCAACCGGGGCTCCCTCTTCACTATGGGGGGCCCGCTACACAACTCCTGCTGGCTTCACTCCTCTCTCAGGGACCCGGGCTCTCCTCATCATGACGCAGGGCTCCTTTCCAGAGGAGGGGGCAGGCACCGGCAATGTACCTCGAAGCCCCTCCCTCCCTGTGGCATCACTCGGGCCTCTCTTCTCCTCTCAGGGGACCAGGGGGGGTCACTGCACCTCTGTGCGGCCCCAGCGGGGCTTCCTTCTCTGGTCCCTTTCCGGTCGGGAGGCGGGGCTGACACTGGCAGTGTACCCCGGCCCCGCCTACCTTATCGGCCCCTCGCGTGGGGCTCAGACCGGCGGGGTTGCCTCCCGCTCTGGTCGCTTCTCTCGGGGCTCCCTCCTTGACCCGGGGGCCCCGCAACGGTGCTTCGCCTGGGTCCTCCCTCCCTCACGGGGACCCAGGGCTTGGTGTCGCTCCTCGCGGCGGCCTCCTCAATCCGGGCCGCAGACCGGCGGGGTGGACTCCCGCTCCGGTCGTGCTTCACAGGGCTCCCTCCTGACCACGGGGGCCCTGCACCGAGCTTCACCCGGGTCCTCCCTCGCTCACGGGGACCCGGGGCTTTTACTCCCCTTCTTCTGGCCTTCCCGGCCAACAGCAAATCCCTGCGCGGCCTTCAAGGGTCACGGCCGCGCAGGCCAATCCGTGCGCGGCGGGGGCGGGCCAATGACGCGGCCTGGCCCCCCCGTCACGTGATGCGGGAGTCGGCGGCCTCAGGGCCCAGCGCGGCCCTTCCTTCACTTCGGCGGCCCTCTCCTGGTCCCGGGGGCCGCCACGACGATGCCCACAGCGGTGGGGGTCCCCTCGGCAGCGCCGGGCCGCCACAGACGGCGCTATTCACAGGCTGCCAGTCTCCTCAGGAAAACAGTGAAAACGGCGCTATTTACAGCGCACTGCTCCTCCCTCGGCCCATACCACATCCAGGGCCAACAACACTCCGGGGGCCACACCAGCCCCAGCGCCTCTCTCCCCACAGCGCTTGGTAGGCAGTCCAGGAGTAGATTAAAAGACACAGTTCCTCGGGGGCCTCAATCTCCCCAGAATAGCGCTTGCCAGGCAGTACCTCATAAGGGGCAACAGTTCCTCCAGGCAGCTCCTCACGACCCAGCACTTCCACAGGGTCACAGCTTCACCAGAGGGAGTAGACAGTCCTACTCCTCACCTCCTGGGCGCCTCTTCATCGCAGCGCTGGCGTAATTCCCGGTCCCCACAGTGTCAGGGACCTGGGTAGGGGCCCTCCCTTGTCAGGGGCCCATGGGGACAGCAGCGGGGGGGGGGGTTTATAGGGGTGCAGGGCCCAGCTCACAGGCCCATGTGGCGGTAGCACCTCACAGCAGGTCCCCTCCCTTCCTTGTCCCAGCGCGGACTGACTCTCTGGTGACACTTCTTGCTATTTATACCCTCCTCGCTCACAAGGCCAGCACCTTCCGGAATGTTGGGGAAATCTGGTTCACACTGGCTCAAGGGGAGGGGTTGAGCACCCTGGGTGCCAGGCTTCCCTCCAAAAGCTAGGGGTAGCTGGGTAATATTAACTAGACCGCCAACCTAACGCAGTCAGGTGGCACTACCCAGGCCATGGCATCCATTTTAAAATCACAGTACATTTTAGTCAGGTACATTTTTAAAATGGGGGATATTTTCTGTACACCATTTAACAACATGTAATTTTACATCATGGTAACTCTTACCACACATGGTCCTTATATGTTTAATACCATGGGGGAGACATTCAATTTAGGGGGGCAAAAAGCGAAAAATTTGGGGGGAAAAGGCCAAGTCCAACACAACTCCCCCCCAGCCAAAAGCCAGGGTAGACTGATCAATGCCTTGATGGGCTTCCCTGCTTGGGGCGGAAAAAGGTGGACGCAGGCCTGCAACTACAGGAGCACCTGCAGTTTGTCCTCCATTCTGGGACCCAATGGTTCTCTCTCGCAACCCTCCCTTCACTAACAAAACCACCCCATGGGTGTTCCCTAGTGGGATGTTTCTCCTTCCTAGAGTGGGAGGCTCTAGCCTCAGGCTTGGAATTCTCTTGAACCACTCTCCTCTCTCCAAATTTCCACTGGTCCACCCACCTGGGGTCTACACCCTCAGACTGTCCAGCCCTTAGGGGCGAGGCTCCCCTCCCCCTACTTCTCCTCCTAGGGTTCCTCCATCTCCTACGCCTGGGGACACCCTCACACAACCACTCTCTCCCCAACCTGGAGTCGAAACCCACAGGCTGAACCGGTGACAGGGGCGAGTCCTCCCTCTCCCTGCACCCCCTCCCAGAGTTCCGCACCCTCCTACCCGGAGAAGTACCCCTGGGAGTCACTTCCGGGGGGACTCTGGTTACAGAGGTCCCTCCCACCAGGGCAGACAACTCCTGTCCCTGGCCACCCAACCCGGGATCTGTGCCCTGTGGCTGAGCTGGTGACAGAGAAGAGACCCTCCTCCCTCTGCACCCCCTCCCAGAGTTCTGCACCCTCCTGACTGGAGTAGTACCCCTGGGAGTCAATTTGGTAGGGCCCCGAATTACGGGTACCCCACCTTCCAGGTCAGGCAACCCCTGAACCTGGAACCCCAGTCCAGGATCTAGACCCTGTGACTGGTCAGACCCCCGAACCACTGGAGCTCTGATTATTGATGCTCCGGGTTCTCCTGACATAAGGGGATCCCTCCCTCTGGATGACACATCGGGGCAGCCTAGCCTCCCAAGCTGGGGTTCCCTTAAAGAACACTCCAGGCCCAGTGGCCGCAGCTGGGGCATCTCGGGACACCTCCCCTCAGCCTTCCCAGACGCTCTGGCACTTACCCAGAGGTCTGCCTCCCGTGCAAGTTCCCTGGGGTCTGAGAACCCGCACTGCAACAGATGGTGACGCAGTCTTGGGAAACAAGTCCTCAGCATGTGCTCCCGGATAACGGCATGGCACAGCCCTTCCCAATCCTCCACTGCTCTCCTCACCACCCAATCCTCCAGTACAGTCCAACACTCCTCCTCAAACTCTCCCCAGGACTGATGGGACAGCTTTCCCCTACCCCGGAACACTAACCCGTCCTCCTCTTCCGGGGAATCAGGTACGGTCTCCTGGGCTTCGGGAGTGGGACTCCTTGCACTGGACCTACACTCGCTGCCACCACTGGATCCCACCCTCCTCTGTGAATCCAGACTCCTAAAACCACTCTCAGGGGACAACCTACCCACCTGAGCTGATCTCTCTCTGGCGAAGGCCGCCTCCGCCATCCTCTCCAGGGCTAGGACTTTTTCAGTCTCTAGTCGCTGCTCTTCTACCCTCAGCTGCGCTAAGCCCTCGGCATGCCTGAGCTTTGCCAGCGCCCGCTGATACTCCCTCTCTTCTCTCCTATCTACCCACTCTTCTGGGGACAGGGAAAGGGATGGGGCAGTGCCCCCGGGACTGGACCCAGTGCGAGACTCCCTATCTTCGGTGTCCTCCACAGCTACTGGCGTCTCCGCCCTGTTAAACTCTTCCTCCTCCTCATCGGAGTAATTACCTCCCAGGGTTCTGGATGGGGAGCCCTCTCTCTGGTCTCTAACCCACTGACCCTATAAAACCTCGGGGGGTAGTCAGACAAGTCCCCATCAATCTCTAAGGGCTCTCCCCTCTTGAGGGCCTCATAGAGAAACAAATTCCTCCTAATGTTCCCTACTGGGGGTATCCCTCTCTCCAGAAGGAAGTCTATCACCTCCTGTTCGGTGTACTCCATCAGTTCCACTTCCTGGTAAATCAACCCCATCGTGGCGAGGTACACCCGGGACACACCCTCCCAGTGGAACAAGGGGACAGTTCAGAACACTCTTCAGGAGGAAGCAATCAAAAAACTATATTCAGCCAAACAGCAATAATCCCCACAACAAGGCTGGGATTACATCCAAAGCTCTATTTGCAGTGTAACCCGTGGCCGCTGTGGTACTGCGCAAACACAAGTCCTATCCCACCGCTTGCCACCAATGTAAGAAATGGGGGTCACCCAAATCTCCAAGGGGGTAGCATGGTATCAAGCGGGCAGGCCAAACTTCGAGGACATGTGAAGCATTCACGCAGTACCCACAGACGACACACCAGGCACACTACAAAAGAGACGCAACTCCACCTTTGGTTGGAAAAGAAGAAGTTTAGTGATATCTCCAACCTGTAAGGTAAAAAAGGAAAAATACACTGGTAATCACAACAAGGCGCCAACTGGCACCCAAGCCAAGTACTTCAGTGGGGGATTATTTACATGGGACAAAAAGGGTTGAGTCCAAAGTCCATAGCTGAAATAAAAATGGTTCGTTAAATGAACATTAGACCTGGGGCCAATCTGGCGGGGCCAACTCAGGCTCTCATCCTCGGGGGTAGGCTGTAATTGCAAAATCCAACATTATGCCTGAATACACCTCAGGCGTTATAACGCCAAACCCCACCCCTGTAAGGGAAGAACAACAGAGCATCACAGCACATACTAGACAGGAGCACCTGTAAGAAATCAGTACGGAAGGCTCATTAACACGGGGCATAAACAGGGGCCTGGAATAACTCATCAGGCCAGCATAGAGGCACACCTGCAATAAAAGGGCACGAAAGCATACCATCACCCATCATGTGTAACACAACAGTATACCTGGACCTCAATAACCTTAGTGTAGGCATAACCTTAGCATATTCTCATCAGCAGGGTAATCAGCCTACAACTCAAACTAGGCACGGAAGCGCACCACACCTTGACAGGTAACATGGAAATGCTGCGTTACCATAGGGCAACCAGCATCCTAATTAGGAATAAACATGGCAATTAACCATTGCAGGGCCCAGGGTTAAACAAGCCACTAACAACCAGGCTAAATTACCCCAAACCTTCACTCCACAGTGTCTAACACCTAGCCAGGGGTTAACTTCTCCCTGTACCAGTCCAAGGGGGGGGGGGGGTTCAGTAATGTCCCGGTCTGGTTTAGAGGCTTAAAAAGGGGACCAATAGGGCCAGCGAGGCTCAGAAACAGTTCCCAGGGGCGAGCACTAGTCCAGGGGTGAGCACCGACCCTGTGCCCCGACTTCCCCACAGGTTAACCAAGTCCCCACTCACCGGGCTCTCCTCGATGGCTCCTGCGGGGTTCAATAGGTCCTGCGGGGCGTCCTTTGGGGTCTCCTCTGCAGGGGGGGGGGGGTCACCAGGCACCGACAATGTGCCTCGAGTCGCAGGACTCCCCGGCTTTCTGCGCCGGTCACCAGGCCTCACTCAGGCCTCAGTATCGCAACCGGGGCTCCCTCTTCACTATGGGGGGCCCCGCTACACAACTCCTGCTGGCTTCACTCCTCTCTCAGGGACCCGGGCTCTCCTCATCAGGACGCAGGGCTCCTTTCCAGAGGAGGGGGCAGGCACCGGCAATGTGCCTCGAAGCCCCTCCCTCCCTGTGGCATCACTCGGGCCTCTCTACTCCTCTCAGGGGCCCAGGGGGGGTCACTGCACCTCTGTGCGGCCCCAGCGGGGCTTCCTTCTCTGGTCCCTTTCCGGTCGGGAGGCGGGGCTGACACTGGCAGTGTACCCCGGCCCCGCCTACCTTATCGGCCCCTCGCGTGGGGCTCAGACCGGTGGGGTTGCCTCCCGCTCTGGTCGCTTCTCTCGGGGCTCCCTCCTTGACCCGGGGGCCCTGCAACGGTGCTTCGCCTGGGTCCTCCCTCCCTCACGGGGACCCAGGGCTTGGTGTCGCTCCTCGCGGCCTCCTCAATCCGGGCCGCAGACCGGCGGGGTGGACTCCCGCTCCGGTCGTGCTTCACAGGGCTCCCTCCTGACCACGGGGGCCCTGCACCGAGCTTCACCCGGGTCCTCCCTCGCTCACGGGGACCCGGGGCTTTTACTCCCCTTCTTCTGGCCTTCCCGGCCAACAGCCAATCCCTGCGCGGCCTTCAAGAGTCACGGCCGCGCAGGCCAATCCGTGCGCGGCGGGGGCGGGCCGATGACGCGGCCTGGCCCCACCGTCACGTGATGCGGGAGTCGGCGGCCTCAGGGCCCAGCGCGGCCCTTCCTTCACTCGGCGGCCCTCTCCTGGTCCCGGGGGCCGCCGCGACGATGCCCACAGCGGTGGGGGTCCCCTCGGCAGCGCCGGGCCGCGGCGGTGATTTCGCCTATGTACAACCAGCGCAAGGCAGCGCCAACACTCCTCGGGCTGCGGCGGTGATATCGGCGGCAATAAGGGGTAGGCTCCCTTCTTAATTTATTATTTATATGACGGACAGCGCGCCTCCACAGACGGCGCTATTCACAGGCTGCCAGTCTCCTCAGGAAAACAGTGAAAACAGCGCTATTTACAGCGCACTGCTCCTCCCTCGGCCCATACCACATCCAGGGCCAACAGCACTCCGGGGGCCACACCAGCCCCAGCGCCTCTCTCCAAATGGGTAGGCAGTCCAGGAGTAGATTAAAAGACACAGTTCCTCGGGGGCCTCAATCTCCCCAGAATAGCGCTTGCCAGGCAGTACCTCATAAGGGGCAACAGTTCCTCCAGGCAGCTCCTCACGACCCAGCACTTCCACAGGGTCACAGCTTCACCAGAGGGAGTAGACAGTCCTACTCCTCACCTCCTGGGCGCCTCTTCATCGCAGCGCTGGCGTAATTCCCGGTCCCCACAGTGTCAGGGACCTGGGTAGGGCCCTCCCTTGTCAGGGGCCCATGGGGACAGCAGCGGGGGGGGGGGTTTATAGGGGTGCAGGGCCCAGCTCACAGGCCCATGTGGCGGTAGCACCTCACAGCAGGTCCCCTCCCTTCCTTGTCCCAGCGCTGACTGACTCTCTGGTGACACTTCTTGCTATTTATACCCTCCTCCCTCACAGGGCCAGCACCTTCCGGAATGTTGGGGAAATCTGGTTCACACTGGCTCAAGGGGAGGGGTTGAGCACCCTGGGTGCCAGGCTTCCCTCCAAAAGCTAGGGGTAGCTGGGTAATATTAACTAGACCGCCAACCTAACACAGTCAGGTGGCACTACCCAGGCCATGGCATCCATTTTAAAATCACAGTACATTTTAGTCAGGTACATTTTTAAAATGGGGGATATTTTCTGTACACCATTTAACAACATGTAATTTTACATCATGGTAACTCTTACCACACATGGTCCTTATATGTTTAATACCATGGGGTAGACATTCAATTTAGGGGGGCAAAAAGCGAAA
Source organism: Lissotriton vulgaris (assembly GCF_964263255.1). Taxonomy (NCBI): domain Eukaryota; kingdom Metazoa; phylum Chordata; class Amphibia; order Caudata; family Salamandridae; genus Lissotriton; species Lissotriton vulgaris. The sequence goes on along the minus strand of NC_141691.1, from coordinate 1,078,903,360 downwards.
AATTTTGGGGAAAAAGGCCAAGTCCAACAAAGGGGTTCTGTTCCGACCGCTGGTTGGTGGAGACATTTTGACTATATTCTGGACCTGCGTTGTTGCGTAATGCGTCATATGACTCGCCTCGTTAGCTCACCCGGAAGTGCTCCGGTGAGCGAGGCGCAGCTTCCCAGAAGCGATCCAGGGCGCGGCGCGCAGCGCGTAACGTAAGCATAACAGGTCATGTGACTTGTTAATAAAACTTTTCATTGGTTCATTTTACTTTTGTTTTTCTAGTGATGGAAGGCTTGGTCATATGACCTAAAAATAACACTTTTCATTGGTTTAGAACATTTTTTTTTCCCAAATGATGAAAGCCCCACCTTTTTTTTTCTCACTCTGACTTGTAAAGCAAAGGACCCAGATGCATTTACAGTTTATCACTAACAATGTTCCAGGCTAATGTATTTTCCCAGGAAATTTACAACTGTCCTGCAAGTAAAATATTCCTATTTCGAGAAAAAGGGTGTTTCTTCGTCCCATGAGGGAGCCGTTGAACAAAAGAGGCTCGACCTGCTGTCTTAGTCGCTGATAGGCATGAATATCGGATTCTTATTGATCACTTTATGTTGCAGGAGTGGAAAACACAACAGCCCTTGACCATTTATCTTTACTGCTTTCCTGCGTATTATACCTTTTAACCGTCATGTAATCGGGCTGCTTTATTTCACTTGCCTTTTACTGATTCGAAAACAGTGGCTATTATTCAAAACTTTACCAATCTAGGTACTACTACCATGTTTTGTTTTAAAAACCTTTATTGTGAAAATGTCAGTATACAAATACGAGCCTATAACCACGTGGGCCGGCCACGGAGCAAACTGTATTCGTATATGATGAGGGGACATTTACACTGTAGAAGAACGTAACAGGCGGGCCATTAGGTTGCAAGAACTAAGGTGTCTAACAGTTGCGGAATCGGTGGACGTACATTTTATAATTAAAGTACGACAGGGCCAGTTACAATAAAATTATCTAGATATACATTTGCGGGCAAGTACCATGGGTGACGTTAATTCGAACTTTCAATAGTACAGTAATCAATAACACATCAGAACTTAATATCAATAGGGATGTCCAAATGTTCAATCAGTACTCGTCCCCGCCCGCCATGTGCTTCAAAACTGCATACGTATCTCGTGATATCAAGGCTGGGCAACCAGTACACAACAAGGAGTTACGAGTCCCATTTATGCCGGCGCCATTTTGGGCGAGGCCGGGCAGGTTCAGGATATAGTCAAAATGTCTCCACCAACCAGCGGTCGGACCAGAACCCCTTTCGGCAGTCAAAAAAGGTTCCGTTAAATGACAACAGAAGAGATAGGCACCAAGAACCATCAGTCAAAAGAGGGGACGCTTTCGGGAATGGGGCCCATGCCCTAGCAGGCAAGCGTCCGAGTTCCAAGGTGTCCCAGGGCCATTTTAGTGGACCAGGCCCAAATCCAAAGAGCCGGCCGCCATTGTGAGAGTCCTGTTGCAGCCGCCTATCGCTGCACCGCAAGAGTGGGCGCAATTCAGCTGGATGGTGGGCGAGACGCTGTAGCCGCAAGAGCGGGCGCAACTTAGCTGGATGGCGGGTGAGGCACTGTGCCGCAAGAGCGGGCGCAATTCAGCTGGATGGTGGGTGAGGCACTGTGCCGCAAGAGCGGGCGGAACTCAGCTGGATGGAGGGTGAGCCACTGTGCCGCAAGAGCGGGCGGAACTCAGCTGGATGGCGGGTGAGGCACTGTGCCGCAAGAGTGGGCGGAACTCAGCTGGATGGCGGGTGAGGCACTGTAGCCGCAAGTGCGGGCGCAACTCAGCTGGATAGCGAGTGAAACGCCAAGGGGCGCCCCACTGCAGCTGAGGTGCCTCCACCTGGGGAGGCGGGAGAGGCCCGTTCGCGCCGCCCCCCCCCCCCCCACCCCAGGCACTCCACGCCGTCTTTCGGCGCAGCATTGTAGGATGGCCACACCAGTGCGGCAACTTGCTGGACACCACCTCGGTGCCATCCGGATCTCGGCGCGTTGTGCTGCCTTTGGCCTATTCGCACATCGGTCCGCTACTGACGCCGCCTCACAGGCCAACGCATTTTGTAGGCTTTTTATAACCCAAAGCCGACTAAAAGACAGACCAAAGCAGCCCATTGTTGCTACTCCGAGGAAGGAGGGGCAAGGACAGTATCAAGCGGACGGTGAATGCTTTGAGATGGATGTTGCAGCAGGCTGCCATGTAAATAGTTATTTAAAATGTTTTTTTTTAACGTGTTTACTTTGTTGGAGCGTTGTATATATTTATAAGTTATTAAAGTGTTATAATCCTACTACTTTGTTGGAGTGCTATATATTTTTAATGTGACACATAATTGTGAAGACTTTGATGTACAAAAAGGCATCCCTGGAATCTTCCGCTTCAGGCTCGGTCCCACACACCCTTACAGTGAGAATCCCCTCCCCAATCACAATACAGGATCGTTATCAGATAGTAGGAACGCGTGTGGTGTGACGGATCTCATGGGGTGGGGGCCTTGATCTACTGTAACTCCTTTGAAGAGGGGTGATTCTTTACAGTTGGGGCCATAAACTACATCCGCAGGGCTAGGTGATAGCCTGGGACCGGCCTGGACAATCGGACACAGAGGAAGAGGAGTGTCAGAGGGTGCGGTAGTGAATAGGGTGAAAGGGAGGTGTCGGGCGGGCACAGGGTGTGATTCTCAGGGAAGAGCAGCGCAGATGGGGGGAGGTTTATGGCCCATGCATGAGAGATAGAGCGGGGGTGACCAGTGCGTGGGGGAGATGCTTGCGAGGGTGGGGAGCCATGCTGAGGATCGGCGGCGTGCAGAGAGTGGGTCTGGTCAAGGCATCTAAAATGGCTGCCGTGCACGACAAAAGTGTGGCATTGGAAAAAAGGCAAGATGGCGCAGACAATGTTTATCAATACGGATTAATTTATAACAATTATTTTTAACAATATATTTACTCGCAGTGTCAAAATGGCGGTCAACACTTCCTGATTTCCTTCGAATCGAACGTTAACAGACGTCACGCAGCAAAAAAAAAAAAATCTGCTCAAGCGCAGCCGCTGGAAGACATGTATCAACATATATGAGCATCCTCAGCCACCCTCAGAAAACATAGGGGGTCAGGATACGTCTCCCGTACCCCCTTATACCCATTTCCCACATTGTTTTTCCTCCATCTTGTAATTTAATTAAAACGAAACACAAAATGGCGAATTCCCGTTTCGCGTCCCGATTCGCTACCCAGTTTGCGAACCGGAAAGCGCTTCTTCCGCAAAAAATCAAATTTTTTTTATTTGCCCAACGGGACCCTTTAATAACCCCAACATCATTCCTAGGGGGTCAAGAAGGGTCTACCTTGCCCACTTTCATTAAATTCGCCCTTCGTTTTCCTCTTCTTGTCTCTCGATCCTACCGAGAGACAAGATGGCGGCCGCACCGGACTGTTTAGAATGTTGACACCGGAGAGCCAATCAGCTTCGCTTCGCAAAGCTCCATTACGCGAAAAGTACACGAACTGGAGCGCTATCCGGGACGCTGTCACAGATATATCTGTTTTTTTAAACGTTAATTTCTCAAAATCCACTGGAGCACATATATTGAGACCCAGCAAAGGCACATCGGGCTAACAGTCCCTACAATTTTGCCAAGTTTCGTGTAAATCCATTCAGCCGTTCGAGCTAAAAGTGAGGCCAAACGCCCTATGGAAAAATGAATGGGAAAAACGCGTTTTGGGACCCCCCTTTTTTCTCGCCCCCCCCTTGATGAAACCCCCCCCCCCAAATTTTCAGGGGCTGATTGGAAACAAAATGTGCCATTTTCCTGAAAATTTCAGCCGATTCCGTCCACAAACGCCAAAGTTATTAGACATAGAATTTTCAAAAGTTCCATAGAGAAAAAATCCTAACTATATATACCTACTGGCGACCGCCAGTAGGTAATATATATATATATATATATATATATATACATACACATACCAAGGTGTATTGAAGTATGAGTGGGCGTTTGAGTGTCTGAATGGATGATTTAGTTGGAGTGTGACTGACTGTATAAGTGAGTGATTAAATGTGTCTTACTGAATGCATGGGTTAGTAACTAAACTGTGTGAATGTCTTTATTAGTTTGTTAGTTGGTGTGTAAGCGGCTGCATGGCTAAGTGAGTAGCTACATGAGTTTCTATATGGGTTATTTATTGATTGTCTGAGTATCTGTATGGGTGCCTGAGTGTCTCTGAGTGTGTATGACTCTGTGCATAGATATGTGAGTGGTTGTTTCACTGGCTGTATGGGTTCAAGAGTGCATATGGAAACAGCTGTATGGGTGGGTGAGTGTGTGTACAGGTGTGTTGGTGAGTGAATGAATGCATGTGTCAGTGGTGAATGTGTGAGTAACTACATATGTTTTACAGCAGTAAATGTGAGTGTTGGAGTATATAAATGACTATATGTGAGAGTGAGTGATTGGATGAGTGTGTGTTTCTATGAGTGATTGGTTAAGAGAGTAAGTATATGTTAGTATCTGTATAAATAAGTGTGTTGGTGTGTGTATGACTGTATAATCAAGGAAATGGATGTGTGATAGTTTCTTTGCATGACTGACCAGGTGTATGAGTAACTCTTTGGGTGAGTGGCAGGGTGCGAGTGTCTATATGGGTGTATGAGTGGATATATCAGTGGCTGTATAGATGAATGACTGTGTATGAGTGACTGTATGGGTCAGTGGGTGGATGGGTGTGTGTGTAGTCGTATGAATCACTGAGCAAGTATGTACTAACTGCTATTGGTCTGTCTATGGTTACGATATTGGTGGTCTGTATTTTAGAGTGGGTGTATGAAAGGTTTTATTAGGGTATGAGGTGGTGCATCAGATGATCATGTGGATGATGTCATCAGTGATGTCATTTGAGATGTCATCAGTGATGTCACTGAGCATGTCATAAGTGATGTAATATGTGACATCAGCAGTGAATTGCGGGGGCGCGAGTTATAGTTATGTCTACTAACTATAACGGCCTAATTTCTATGGTTTTGTACGAGTGAAATCTCCAACTAACTATAACGTCCCTGAAACCTATGTTTTTTTAGTCAATTTCTAAGGTTTTTTAAATGCTAATTTCTAACTATAATGTCCCTGAAACCTATGTTTTTCTCAGTGAATTTCAAAGGTTTTTTAAATGTTAATTTCTAACTATAACCTCCCTGAAACCTATGGTTCTTTCAGTGAATTTCTAAGGTTATTTAAATACTAATTTCTAACTTTGCCTACAAAGGTAGGACATGTGAAGAAAGAGTAAGAAAAGTGCAGAAAGGAGCAAGACAAATGCAGAAAGAGGCAACAGAAGTCCAGAAAGACGAAGAACAGTGCAGGAATAAGAAGAGATGTACAGAAAGAACCAACATAGAAGTAGAAAATCCCTCTTGTTTGAGCAGTGTTAGATGTTCTGTAGACATTGGACGCTGTCTGGGTGGTATATGTGGAGGGGTAGCTGTAAGTTCTAGGCAGTAGCCATACTGGATAATTTGTCTTACCCACTTGTCTGTTTTGATGGAATTCCAGACAGGTAGGAACTGGGTTAGTTTGCCCCCTACAGGAGTGGAATGCTGTTGGGGAAGCAGAAGGAAGTCACTGTTTTGTGTTAGGGGAGGTTTGATTATTGTTATTTCCTCGACCTCTTCACTAGTTGTTGTTGCCCCTATAGCCTCCTCTAAAATATCCTCTATTGGAAGATGTTTGTGTGTTGGTTTTAAAGGAAGCTGAATTGTCTGCTCTAGCTTGTTTGGAGCCTCCTCTATAAAAGGAGCGGCGAAAGGAGCCTGTTGCTTGGGTGGACTGCAGAGCTACCATAGATTTGGCTGTATCATTGTCTTTCTTCATTTTCTTAAGTGCTGTGTCTACCTCTGGACCAAACAATTGTTGTTGGTTGAATGGCTGATTTAAGATAGATGTTTGCACTTCCTGCTTAAATCCTGAAATGCGTAGCCATGCATGTTGTCTAAGTAGTGTTTATTGCTCTAGATGCTGTGTCTGCTACATCTTGTGCGCACCTGATGGAGGCCTTTGAGATTAGCTTCCCTTCCTGTATAAGGTCATTTGCCTGTGCTTTATATTGGTAAGGTAGATGTTGTAAAAGTGTTTCTAACTGATCATAGTGAGCCCTGTCGTACCTTGCGAGGAGGGCCAGTGTGTTAGCTATGCGCCATGTATTACTAGCTTGGGCAGCTATTCTCTTGCCTGAAGCGTCTATTATCTTTGACTCCTTATCAGGGAGGTGGTGCTTCTGCTGATGTCTGTGAGTTTACTTGTTTTCTAGTGTTTGAAACGACTAGAGAGTCTTAGGGTAGCGGTCCCTTAATGTAGGCAGGATCCCCAGGAGCAGGCCCGTACTTTTTCTCTATTCTTGGATTTATCATTCTAGCTCGTACAGGATCTTTAAACACTTCTGGGGCATGCTTAATGACCCCTTTAATCATAGGTAGTATTTGAACTGACTTTTGGGAATGTTCAAAAGTGTCTAGCAAAAAATCTTCTTCTCATCTGAGTGCATTGTGACATTATGATAGATGGCAGCCCTATTAAGTAAGTGTCCAAAACCTATATTGTCTTCTGGAGGAGATGGTTTGGACGGGTATGGATGTGGATCTGGGATATCTTGTACATCTTGTGAGTTTAGGTACTCCCAGTCTGGTGTATAACTTGGGTAGGGAAAAGGCTCATCTGGGTCTCCCCCCTACTCTATGTTATACTCATCTTCATTCTGAGGTGTGTATGTGGAGGTGAAGAATGAGGAGGAGAATTTTGAGGTGAAAGGTTTGAAGGAAGAGGAAGTGAAGGAGATGGTACAGGAGAAGAAGGGTGCATAGGTGATGTGGCAGAATCCTTCTTCTTGACAGGCACTGGAGGTGTAGGTGCTGTATCCAATTTCCTCTTTCTGTGTGGCATAGTATAGACATGTCCTGTTTGTGGATCAATGTAGATCCTTTTTGCAAAGGATCAGGCTGAAAAAGCTCCTCTTCTTGAGGAACCTCTTTCGGCGCCGATTTTTTCGGTTCCTGGCATGGTTGTAGTCTGTCTTTAGCCTTAGGAGCTGGTATAGAGTCCTTTGGGGTAGTTTTCGGCACCGAAGATATTGTCTTTGGAGTCGAGACCTGTTTTGTGGGCTTGGAAGCATCGCAAGCAGGCTTTATGGGTTTTGGCAGAGAAGATTTCGGGCTGGAAGCGGTTTTGATCGGCTTGGAAGCGTCAGAAACAGGCTTCATTGTTTTCTGAGCCGTCTTGTCTTTAGGAGTCGACTGTTTCAGAGTGTGTTTTGGAACCGGGACTTCTTTCGATTTCGGTGCCAAGGGAGCTGGTGGTATCGGCACGTGCGGTTGGCTCGGTCCCGAGTTACCGGGAGGCTTTAAAATTTTCTTCGGAGCCGGGCTTGATGGCGGAGCTTTCGAAGCAGTGTTTCTGTCGTGACTGGGCCCGAAGGCGGAGTTTTTACCTTTGCCTTTGATTTAGGTGTAGGTGTAGGTGCTGGGGCAGGGGCAGTAGTACTCACATGTTGACCCGAAGGTATGGAGTCATCAGAGTAGTCAGCCTCAGATACGATTTGGAGATCATCTGAATCTTCCTCTAGGATTCATGGACCTTCGTCAAAAATATCCCCCGGTTCCGGAGCCGGTCTCTGCATATCGTGTCAACGGGCCCTCCGAACTCAAATGGTCTTCTTGGATCGAAAGGATGCACAAGCTGTACAACTCGAATCGTCGTGATCTGGCGATAAGCACAGATTACACACCTCGTGATGGTCGCTGTGTGTAAATATTGCTCCACACTCGGGGCATCTCTTGAACAGCGTCCTTTCCATGAGTTGTAGGCCTCACGGCGTGGATAGGCCCAACGGCCTGCGTCGACGACCAGAATTGATGGGATGATGTTGAGTCGATAGTTATTGATATCGAAAGTTGTTTGGTAAAGTTTTTACACGTCTAACTACTGAAAAAGAAGATTTCGAACCGGAGCGGAAAAGTTACATCTGAACCCCGTGGCGGAAAAAAACAATCTAAGGATGGAGTCGATGCCCATGTGCACTATCGTCCAAGGGAGGAGTCACCCATCTCGTGACTACAAAGACTTCTTCCAAGACGATGACAACATGCAATCATCCGAGCCCAACACCAGGTGGCGATCTAATGCTCAGTGTGAGATCTGCAGCTCATATGCCTCGAACCAGATGTTCCTTTTCTAAGTGATCTGATTAGCATATCTGCTATAGATATTTATGGTATCAAATTTGGACGAAGGAAAAAACCCATTTCACTAAGCAATAATACGTGACTGTTTAACTCTTGATCACTCGAAGAAAATACCATGGTTAAAATATATCCATGATCTCCTCATTGAGTGTGATAGGAACCATGATTTTAGAAATCCAATGAGTATCGAGAATTTTAGTAAGGGGGAGCTGAAAACAAGACTCCGTGGATCTAGGGAAACAATAAGTGAAGCCGGGTTGCATACTAAATCAAATGTTAGATTATAATGTGAAGGGCCTTTATCACTGGGCACCCAGCCTTATCTAATTTTTATTACAAATAGGCAACATAGATTTTATTTGACTAGATTAAGGCTGAGAACGCTGCATTATCAGATAGCATTCCCAAAGATGGGTAAATGGAGCGTAATTCTACCAATGTGCCCATGTGATGGTAAATCTATCCAAAGCACACTACACTTTGTATTATTCTGTAATTTTTATAGGGACTTCAGGAAATCAATTCTACGCCCACTCTTTATCCCAATTGTTTATACTCCTATAAAACAGCTTTCTATTTTATTTGTAACCTAGAACATGTTTCGATTTGTAACGCTGTAATTGCCTTCACCCGACTAGCCATCAAGCTAAGGAAAGAGCTCTCATACCTGGAATCACTTGTCTATGAAACTGAATAGTTTATAAAATCTCTAGCCTTTCTAAACATATCAAGTATTTTTAAGATTGTTGTAGTTTTATGTGCTCTATGAAAAAATTAATTGATTGCTATGGTGTATATATTATTATTGAAATATGTACCTCTTTTAAACAATTTTATCAGGGGGAAAATTAGGAGAATGTATTTCGCTGAAATAACCTTTTACTGCTATATAATTCTTGACAATTGTTTTTACAATGTAGAATGCTTTTATGGATATTCTTTTATATACCGAATGAAGCTGGATTTTGACTGACTCATGGATATCCTTGTTGTGGTTGGCCGACCTGGCATACAACAACACCTGGCATTGTTCTATCAAAGAAAACACCCTTTAGAGCCAACAATGGGCTCCATACTAAAGTGCTGCCATTGACCATCCCTAGTGAAGTGGTTACTCAGCCTACAGTGATGCAACATATCAAAAGGTTACAAAACATGTATAAAAGGATCCTGGCCAACTTGAAGCGGGCAAAACCATCCTATAAAAAATTGGAAGACCGACACCTACAAGAGGAACCGAGCTTCCAGCCAGGTGACCGAGCATGGTTGTCCACCAGGAATATTCGATTCAGGGTTTGCAGTATATTCCTTCCTAAGTTCATCTGCCCGTATACTGTGCTGCGCAGAATTAACTCGGTCACTATAAACTCCAACTGCCCGTTTCACTGCGCATCCATTCTGTGTTCCATGTCAGCCTACTGAAACCGGCGAAGGGGGCCCGACGTAAGGCAGTTCCTCCAGTGCTCCGGGACAGGCTGTTGGACTACGAGGTGCGCCCAGTGGTGTACTCCAAGTACCGTCAGGGGCGGCTGTGGTATCTCATCTTTTGGAAGGGTATCCCTCGGAAGAGGATTCCTGGGAACCAAGCCGTATCCACGCTCCTCGTGCAATCCGCAGCTTCCACAAATGATGCCCTGGCAAGCCTGGTCCTAGGAGGTGGGCGTAATGTCAGGATCTGACTTTGTGCGCCTGCCATACGCACAGAGACAAGAGGAGAGCCCAGGAACTACATGTCCCAGAAGTCCTGATGGGAGGAATCACTTAGGACTTGATACAGAATGGCACGTTAGCCTGTGTGCATAATTCTGTTTGTGAGGAAGGCGTTCCTCAAAGTTACAGGCAGCAGAGCCTTTTCATACAGAGTAGCAGGGAACGGCAGTTGCTGTTGCTGTTCCCCTCGGCCTCCTGCGGGTTTGTAGGATGGGCCGTTCATTTTCTGTTTGTCGACTTGCGGTCTGGAAATAAGACCGGAGTTGCGGTTCTCATCTAGAAACGCCGGTAGAGGCATTTCCGCTGGTTGGTGCTTCGGCGAGTGGAGCCGCTTTGCCTCTGGCTTGGATTGGGTTACAACGGATTTTGGAACCCTTTGGCTGCTCGGGCTCAAGTGGCCATTAGTTTGAAAGACAGTGCTGAGCAGGACCAGACTTCCGGTATGAAGTTGCCCAGGAGGGTACTGTTTGTGGGCACTCTTTTTTATATGCTAATTAACATTGTTTCTGAACTACCGAAGTTTGGCAGTCAAGATGCCTGCATGTACTGTTTTGGGTATTGGTAGCTATGACCAAAGTTGTTGCAGCCTTATCCTCATACAACTCCTGGGAACAAAGAGTTGGATTTCATCTCTTACCTCCCTATGATGATATAATAGGGAGGTGACACTTTCTTATGACTTTCATTCCGGCGTATGCTTTTCTTTTTCTGGGAAATCGACATCTAGGGTATGTATGCGTAAGGGAGGCGGTTAATAGAATTGAAGGGGGTTGAATGCGAAGTTAACCTGTGTGCTTTGTATTTTAGGAATATCCCCCTCCAGTATGAGCACTATCATTACTGGGTAGTGAGTTGGATACAGGAGCACAGCGGCAGGAGGAACTTGTTTCATAGGTAATAGTCACATTAGTGAGATCGTAATGAGAGTGTAGAGGAAAAGTAAACGTGTGTTAACCTATGTGTTTTCTGTTTGCAGGTATCCTTTTCCCCGTTGTTCCTACCCTAATACCTTTTCCCTCGCTTGATCACCTCATTAATCGGTACCTTTTTCTGGTAGAGTTGGGGATATCAAGAGGTGGATCTCTTTGAGCATTGCCCGGGTTCCGAGGAGTTCCTGTGGACGCTACACTGATGGTCACAAAGTGTCTTTTTCGATTGAAACGATACACACGTCGCAGTCATTCTTGTCGTGTTCCGGGAACAAGCAGAGGTTGCTCACTTCGTGCAAGTCAGTGTGTGGCAAATTAGCACGATATCCAGGATAGAACTTGAAGGGAGTCCGTTCCCATGACTGCTAGTACGGTCGGCGCGGGTAGGCCCAACAGCCTGCCACGAGTTTCCCGATCAAAGTTTTTCTAAGGTGAGATGATGCATGTCGAATGGGGAACCGCGATCGATAACAATACCATCGAGGGTAGCGGATTGTGCGTCGAAGGGATCTGAAAACGGTACCGAAATGGAGCGCAGAAATTCACATCCGAACCAGAGGGCGGAAAAAAACAATCTAAGGATGGAGTCACCTACCTCGTGACTGGAAAGACTTCTTGAAACAAAAACAAAGTGCAAACATTCAAACCCAACACTAGATGGCGATCTATGCATAAGCATATGATCTACAGCTCATATGCCTTGAACTTGGAGCCTATGAAACACCAATCGTTGCTGAGGAGAACAAACAAAGGTAACTAGGATTGGCTTAAAAGGCATCAGCCAATCCTAGAGCTCGCTGGTCCACTGCAGGACTGTTCTCATGGACCTGATGCTTCAGGGCCAATAAGAACAGCTTTAGGGTACCCAGCCACTGTACTTCTGGACATGCAGAGCATGTTCTGATTATTTTATTTTCGGCACATAAATACAATTAGTGTTCCTTACAAGTTGACGCATATGAAAATGTAACATATATATCATGGATTGTATTTTTGTATAGCGCACACCCCAGAGGGAATCCTGAAGCTAGCAGGAGCTGTTGGGGTCGAGTCATATACGGTCTGACATTAACATGTTCTCCACCATTCTGAATTTCTACTTAAGAGTGGCGGAACTGGTGCATGTTTTTGTGAATCAAAACAAGAAATCAGTCATTTCAATGTATTTGAAATAAATAGAGACTTTAATGGGGATCTGAACATCGAAATAGCTGTAATTAGGGAACTGTTAATCATCAAAAGGCAATTTGGGTAGAGATGCTCGTAGTTATCTCACAATATCTCCTGAAGACTGATGCACTGTGCACTGCCTCAGTTACGTCTTTGGATTACATTTACTTTATGATTGTGTCTATGAGGGGTAGATGTTCACTGTTAGGGCGCAGCTCAAATTGTTGGATGCGAGTAAAGAATTGTGCAGACAGGCATACAGGGAATGGGCCGAGTATGCAGCGAGTGAACACACATGCCCTTGGGAGGGTTCGGAGGGGATCTCCATCCCAGATTTCTTTTTAAATAGAGTATTGTTGGGTGCTGTAGTCTGATACACTGTTGTAGCTCTCAACTCTACCAGACACATTTGAAGACATGGGCAAAGTGGGCAATTGCCCAGGGTACGCACCGTCCAGCCATCTTTGTTGGCACCTCTCAATGACCTCCTTCTTCACGGACTCCCTCACTGCCACCCTCCAAGGGTGCCCCATATCTTACCATAGCCTCTCTCACATGATTAATTTCTTTTACAGCGGCACTCCTACCAATGTTGGAGCTCAGATCACTTTACATTTCACACACATTATACAGAGACAATGAATAATGCAGTTGTGTACATCAATGTATAGGAAATTCTGATTTTCACACTTTGATGAGGTGGCCTGAAGCACAAACAATATAGAAGGACTACACAATCTATTCCCCATGTGTTGCTGATTGCAGGCCAGAGTTTAGAACAGTGCAAGGATTTTTCGCGTCCCAACCAAAATAGGATATTTTTTTGGCGTTCACCCTCTGCCGAAAAAATAAGGCTGTTTTCAGACCTTTATTGCTTTCGGTGTAATGCAGTGGCAGTGTACAAAAGGATCCATGTTTCCATTCCTGGTCTTTTCATGTGCGAACCATTGCTGTCAGTTGTGTTAGTCTAAATAAGTCAAAATAAACAATAGTTATTAGTAAAAGCAATACCAACCAACATGTGTTTTAAATCCTGAGTTTCTAAATTTCTCCAGGCCACACACTTTTAAGATATAGTACTTACCAATATGGATGACATCTGACTCTTACACCTTGTAGCCCTCATTGTCTTCAGTAACATTTCCTATACATTGACTTACACATTTATTATGAGTAATTGTCTCTATATAATGTGTGTGATTTAACGAACTCCGACACCCTGCTCTGCCTACTTGGCATGACTAGCTCTATTAAATATGCATGAGAGAGGGTCTAGGTGATGGTGAGGGGCGCCATTGGCTCTTGGGCCGTATCAGGCATTGGGATTTTCCCCGGGAAGTTGGAAGGGTGGGGGGGCTGGTTTTGTAGCAGTGCAGCAGTTTTAAAAGTACTGCAAAGTTCCTTGTATAGCCAGAAATTTTCATGCAACAATAAAAGTATAACAATAACTCTGGTGATTAATTTACTTGCTGGAGAGAGATGGAAGTTGTCTAGTGGCAGTTTTGATTCGTCTAAGGTAGTACAGAGGGTTAACATCTACTGCAAAGAATGCGTACCATGCATGTCATAGAACAGTATTTTATGTGCACAGATCAGTGGGTAACTGCTTTAGATTGTTTTGTTAATGTGCAGTTCATAAATTACAATCATAATCCAGCACCGTGAGCTTTGAACTGCCATCCAAGAGCTGCATGGTACAGGTTAGAAAGTTATGTCTTCTTCCCAGTCTTTCTTTTGCCTGATGTTGCCAAAAAAGGTATGTTTGGGTAGAAATACATTTTTATAAATAAAGCTAACCCTAACCACGATGTTATGTTCGGAATCCTGAGTTTGTGCTATTTCAGACCAAACACTCTGAAAAAATGTCAAACGTTATGGTGACATGTACATCCTACACCTTGTAGGCCCACCACAACTCTGGCACCTCAGGGCACACATTGTCCTTGTCATAGAGCTCAAACCATTCCCAAGCCGCAGACAGGTCGGTGAAAGAATTTACTTTTTCCTCAGCCCGGACTCGCAGTTGAGCAGGAAAAAGCAAGGAGTAAAGCAGACCCAGGTCGAGCAGTTTTTTCTTCACCCCATGCCCTCTGTGTCTGAACTTGGAGGGTGAGTCGGGTTATAGGAACATCTTAGCACTGTCCACTGCAAAGGGGACTCGTGCACATGCCTGCTGCAGGAGGTGATCCCTATCTCGAAAATGCAAGAGGCATGCCACCACCAGAAGCAGCAGGGCCAAGACATCTGCACTGGCACAATATGCGCACGTTCCAAGGTATAGATTTTGGAAAAGCCCTCCGGGGCCACCACCACCTCCTGCAGCCAATGTTTCAAGTAAGCCAACAGTGAGTCACCCCTATACGTTCAGGCAGCCCCATGATGCAGACATTCCAGTGGGCCCGACTCTCCTGGTCATCATGCCTGGCCACGAGGCACCATGTTTGTGCCTTTAGAGGTGTGGTGCGACGGTCCGCAGATTGAACAGCAGGAATCAGAGCTTGCACAGTGGTCTCCAGAGCATGGACCCTCCCCAAAGGTTTCTATGAGTCCTCCTGGATAAGGCCCAGTGCCATGGAGAGTGTCAATTTTACCCTCCAAACATTCCCCAGAGGCATCAAAGGAAGCCAGGAATGTTTCCAACTGTCATCCACATAGGCCTTATCCCTGCTGCCTGAGCCTTGCCTGATCCCCTCATGGGGGCGCTCGCAGTTGCATCATCATTGGTTTGTTGTGCGCAGCTCTATGTCACCTCATCATGGAAGGAAAGCACGCCGAAGAGAGGGGTAACTGCCCACAACTAGCTTACTGTATTTCCAGTCAAGCATACCCCAGGGTGGAACAGGAACACACCCAACTGCTTATTACATGTTTTAAGGGACCAGGACAACACCGAAGAGATGGACCATGAACACAGCCAGTTACTTATCAAATGTCGCAAGGGGGCCAGGATGACACCGAAGGCATAACACAGTAATGAACATGATCCAAAACAACACAGATAGGATTGAACCACAAAGGGAGCAAGAAGGGGCAGTCACACACAGCAGGGTAAGCGACCATCCAACATGATAGCGCATTTTGCCAAAAAGGAGTCCACCTCCGTTGGACCATGCTGGATGGGCCCCTGCTCAATAGATGCTGAACATCTCAAACCGGTTGCTGAAGAACCCCTCAGTAGCAGATGGGAGATGGTTCCATGTGGCATAAAAAACATCACTATGGGCCCTCGCAGAGCAGTAGAAGTCAACGCACCCTAGCCCCCACAATCTCCATCTGCAAATTATAGGGATGTCCCAAGGAGGAGCTAAGGCCAGTGACACAGCAAGCCACTCTCAACCAGTAGAACTGATGCTCCCACAGTGGTCATTTAAAGAGATGAAGCAGGTAGGGCAAGAGGAAACTCACCCCTGCAGTCAATGCCTCTCCAGAGCTCCCCAGCCCCCAGTTAGGGTGATCAACCATTCGTAAATTCCACGGACTGCCCATTTTTTGGGCCTCTTGTCCGTTGTTGGTGATGATTTCTTTCACGGACACCTTTTGTCCGTACTTTTGTGGGATGGCAATAAGCTGTACTGTTCCCCAGCTCACACTTCTCTTTTAAACTCTAGAGGCTGCAGCAGCCCCTCCACGACCTTGCTCAGTCTGGGGACAGGCCCATTGTCATTCTGACTGAGGGTGATTATCACAAAGAATAACAAAGAGCCAAAGGCGCACTCACTATATCTGCTTAAGTGAGGGTGTCACGGGGTCAGATGAAAGTGCTTCTTGGCCCGTTCTGACTTTGATCTGTGGCTCTCAGGTCAGCGTAAGACAGAATAACAAATAAACACAGCAGAATAATCACCGTGATTCAGTTATGGGGAGGAGGCTAAAGGGTGCCAAAGTAGCCTAAAGCGGTGACAGAAAGTGAAGTGCACGATTGTCTCATCCTAATATAAACTTATTTTGATGTGTACTTTTGTTGGGTGTCTATTTACTTACTTATGTACTATTGTGCGACCTCCTCTGATGCGTCTGTAAAACATACCTTTTGTCCTGAATTTTGACCGTCTGTCCTGAATTTTGGTCCTGAATTTTGACCCTTTGTCCTGAATTTTTACACTCACTGTCCTGAATTTCTCCTATGCCAGTTGGTCACCTTACCACCAAACAATATGAAAACGGAGGCTGGGGCAAATTGCATGTAGACAGCGATCCAATCCCCACTACAGGTCTCAGTGGGTGATGTCCACTCCAGGCCTGTGTCCCAGCTGCACAGCTGTGCACTCACCCGGTGAAGGCTGCAGGAAATAGGCAGGCCACAGCGCAAAGGTCACCCGCCCGCACAGAGACACTAGCGGGGCACACAGCACAGCAGCAGCAATCTGACCCCAAGCTACCGCTCATGGCATGGCCCCCCTTTCAGGCTCACTTGCTGTCCCGGCAGGGCCTCTGAGGACTGCATCAGGCCACGCACTGGTGCAAATCTGGGAAGGAGAAAAATGGGCAACGATCCGCAAAGTGGCATTACCAGGTCTGGGAGCATGCATATCGGGCCCGGTGGAGGTGGAGCAGTCAGGTAAGAGAGGCATGTGGGCAATATAAACAGGCATAGCTCTCTGGAGCGTCAAAGCCGCACGGCCATCTTGGTCGGCAGCTTGGCCACGCCCCTGGACTGGTTAGACTTTTAAGCACAATGCACAACACTCAATATTAATACTTTGTCGAGACAGTGTTTGAAACAATCATCACCTGTGCAACTTCTTCAAAATCTTCATGACGCTTCTGCAGTGCTCTTGCCCTGTGCAAAGATTTACCAACTCCTGTGTGCTTGCTGAGGAAAGCTTCACCATGGTTTTCTATCCAGTCCAAGACCTACAACAAACAAGAATTACATTAAAAATGAACTGTTCCCATTTTCTGAAGCCTTTTTATTAGCCTATGATAGTAAGATGCGTTTGACATATGAATGGAAACTGCTGCTGTTTAAGTGGTTGTCGCCTTAGATTCCTTTGTATTTTATTGATGTCCAGTTAATGCACTATTTTGGAAGCTGCAAAGACATTATTTCAGGATCTAGTGTCAAAATGTTGTTTGGAAAAAGTACATGCCACAAAAGGCGGACACAAAATTCAATAGCAATAATATCCCAGATGGAAAGAGAACACAAATGATTCACCGTTACCAGAAGTTAGGAAGTGTGCCTTAGCCGAAGTACAGCTTATCAGACGGAGCTGATGGCAGCAGTACATGCTCGAGTGAATCTTTAGAGTAAAGCTAGTAGATTACCATGAAATGAGACCATTGAGTACCGTTTCCACATGTTGGCCCTGTAGACAAAATCTAAGGAGGGTGAATATAGCATCATTATGCTGTATGTCAACAGCAGAAATCTAACATTAGATTGAATACATTTTTAAGCGTATGTTGATTTTTATATGAGGTTATATAGTTCTGACTAAACATTTAATCAACAGCCTCTCAATGTTAACAGGTACCTGGACCTAAACTGAAATGAGAACAGGGTATGTCACAAGCATAATTAAGAATGCCAAAATTGCAGCCTGCACTTTCTGGCAGCGCCTCAGGTAGGCTGCAGTCTGGATTTTGTAAGGTAAATTTTGAGAATCATATGTAGTAGTTCATACATACTCAGAAGGTTATTTGGGAGTCGGGGTCACACCTGCTTGTTGGTGAGAAACCACAATGTTTTTTTTCTAAATATCAAAGACACCCTGGCAGCCAGTCTCACATTTACCCAGCTCTCTGCATAACTGTGATGCAAGATTTTGTGAAGTGGTTGGAGTCTAGAGTTGACTTTTCCTTAGTATTCTTTGCCTTTTTTGAAAATTATTAATCTTTATCAGCAGAGTTTCAACTCTGGAAATGGATATGAGCAAAATATTGTTGACTGCTCGCCTTCTAAAAATAGAGAATGCATTAGTAGTAATATTGCTGGTGGCCTTGGTCGGCATGGAAAAGGCTTTTAACCGCGTTGACTCTGGATACATTTGAGCTGGCTTAGAGGCTTTATATATTTATTTACAATCATATTTATTATAATTATCTCCTTCTATCAGACTCCATCTGTTAGGCACTGTATAAATTCTTATTTTTCTGCTCCGTTCAGAATCTATTGAGGTACCCATCGGGGTGCCCATTGTTAACCCTGCGTTTTGACTTCTATTTGAGCCAGTGGCCGAGACTAAAATATCTGAGCGATCCCCCCAGCCACCTTTACTATCATATGTCTAGGAAAGGCACAAGATAACGTTAGGTTGTACAAACGATTCTTGTCATGACAATGGACCACGAGATACTTCCTGCTTTTATGACAGGGCTGCAAAACTATGGTAAAATCTCTAGCAACAGAGTCAACAAAGGGAAGGCAGAGGTCATCGTACTGACCATGAACCGTATGTAGTGGAAGTAAAGACAAACTATCTCCAAGTCAGTATACCAGTGTATACAGACTAACCAAGCGCTTACTCAGATTTAATTTAATAAAATCCTATGATGTTATGTCGAATTGTAGAGCGCGCTAATCACCTATGAGGGTATGGATAAGATGAAATTGTTTCTTGACATATGACTTCAAGCTCTATAGCGTGTGTTATGTTAAGGAAAAGAGCCATGTCTTCAGGGATTTCCTGAAATGCAAATGATTTTCAATGTTTCTATTAGGGAGAGGTAATGAGTTCCACAGCACAGGGGCCTTAACACAAAAGGAGCGGCCTCCAGCTCTGCCTCTCATGAAACGCAGGACAGTGGGCAGATTTAGATAAGCTGAGCGAAGGCGGCTGGAGGGTTGGTAGCACGGAAGAAGACTGGATAAGATGGGAGCCCTCTGGGAATACAGAATAACTAAGTTTAATATATTGCCCAATGTCTTGTTCTAGCAAGTCTCTGCCTATGTTTCTACTAGCTTTTTACATAGTTTTGTATCTCGCACGGATATCATTATATGAGCTAATCATAGTATTTGTATTTCAAGTAAAAAACAATGTTGTCCCTGTCTTTTAAGTGGCATTTCCAAACAAGAATTCAGAAAACGTATAAACTCTCACCTATTTTCTATTCAACTCGGTTCTATATAAAGGATTCTGCTACTTACCCAGTAAGCATCTGTTCTTAGCATGTAGAGCTGCAGATTCACATGCTTTGCATACTCCTGCCATCTAGTGTTGGGTCCGGATGTTTGCAAGTTGTTTTTCTTCGAAGAAGTCTTTCCTAGTCACGAGGTAAGGGGACTCCTCCTTTTGGTGATAGTGCACATGGGAATCGACTCCATTGTTAGATTGATTTCCCGCAATTAGGGGCGAATAGAGTAAGTATAGTACAGAGATGTCCATGCGTATGTGATGTAAATAATGCAGAACTGCAACAGCTACAGGTGCCTGGGGAAGTGAGAGGGCGCATGTGAATCTACAGCTCCACATTCCAAGAACAGATGCTTACTGGGTAAGTAGCATAATACATTTAATAAAGATATATTTAAAAAAAGTAGCATAATCCATTCGAGGCATGTCTGCTGTAGATACACATGCTTTGCATAGACTATATAGCAGTATTCTCCCAAAGCGTTGGCTAACCAGTAGATGTTGCAGTTGTTTGAAAAAGTGTTTTTAGCACAGCTTGGCCTACATAGTCTTGTTGACATGCTAACACATCCACACAGTAATGTTTGTTAAATGTGTGGTGTACACCATGTTGCTGCTTTACAAATGTCAGCTATTTGGATGTTACCTAAAAAGGCCACAGATGCTCCTATTTTAGTGTAATGTGCTCTAGGAGGTATGGATAAAGTTCGATTCGCTTGAGTGTAGCAGGTTTGAATGCATTTAACAATCCATCTTGCAATACCAGATTTAGAAATGTGATTGGTTCTGTGAGGTGTAGCAAATGCAACAAACAGTTATTTTGTTGTACGAAAATCTTTTGTTCTTTCAATGTAGTACAGTAGCGTCTTCTCACATCAAGAGTATGAAGATCCCGTTCTGCTACTGCATCAGGTTGAGGAAAGAACACAGGCAACTCAACTGATTGGTTGATATGGAAAGCAGAAACCACTTTGAGAAGGCACTTTGGGTTAGTGCGAAGGACTACCTTGTCTCTATAAAGTCGAAATACTACTCAGTATAACCAGGCGCTTAAGAAACGAATCTATTATTATTAGAAGGGTTCTTCAAGGGTTAACCTCATCACTGCGGCACGAATTCCGCCGCAGTGCTGAACATTCCGAACGCAGGAGTGGTCATGGCGGCTCCCGGCCGTCATCGGCACACTCCCACCGTGACTCATGACAGCCGGGAGCCGTCATCAGCGTCAAAGAGGTTAAAGCTTGTAGCTCACCCACTCTCCTCAATGAAGTGATCACAATGAGAAAGGCCACTTTCCATTAAAGAAACGGTAGTGGACAGTTGTGTAATGGTTCAAAAGGTGGACCCATGAGCCATGTAAGCACGATGTTCAGATTCCAAACTGGTGCTGGAGGTACCCTGGGTGGTAATATTCCTTTAATGCCTCTTACTGGAACCTTGAACAGAGATAGATGTTGTCTGTTAGACAAATATGCAGCTATTGCAGCAAGAAGCAAACAAATGGAAGTGTAGGCTAAACCAGCACGCTGTAAATGCAGTAGTTAACAAATGATATTTTGTCTAGATGCATTTAGAGGATCAATTTTGTTATTAGTACAATACATAAAACTTTTCCATTTTGCTTCATAGCATGCTTAGGTAGTAGGATTTCTTGCTTCTTTAAGTATGGTCTTGCATTCTAGTGGCAAGTTAAGATACCCAAACTATGACTTCAGGAGCCAAATCGCTAGGTTGAGCTCTTTGGGATTTGGATGTCTGACTTCTCCATGGTTCTGTGTGAGAAGACTGGAATTGAGATGCAGCTTTTGATCCAGATCTACTGACAGTTCTAAAAGTGCAGTGAACCACAGTTGACGAGCTCAAGTGAGAGCCACTAGAATCAGTATGATGAATGTTTGCCTGAGCTTCCAAACCAGAAATGGAAGGAGGGGGAGAGGCGGAAAAGCGTAGGCACATATCCCTGACCAATTCACCCATAGGGCATTGCCTTTGGATAGAGTGTGTGGGAACCTGGAAGCACATTTTGGGCATTTTGAGTTGTCCATTGCGGCAAACAGATTTATTTATTTTATTTAAGAAGTTTTCTTTAGGGCTGTCCAGACCCAAGGGTATCGGAGTGCTTTACAGTAGGAGAATAGCATATAATCATCGGATACATGACATAGGAGTGATGTAATAGCCAACAAGTGTCAGAGTAAAGAGCAGCGTATTGTAGTGCCGAGCCTTTTTGGCTTCAAGATTCTTCGGAGTCTTAGGATTGGAGCAGAGCTCGATGATTACTGTCTGTCCCAAGTTATCCACTTCCTAGGGAGCGGTTGAGGAACAGGGATTTGAGTTGTCATTTAAATTCCACAAAGGAAGGCAACGTTCTGATGTGCGGGGGGATGCAATTCCAAATTTTGGGGGCGCTTCCAGTGAAAGAACATTCCTCTGTTCTTTTCCCTCTGGTTTTTGGTGGAATGAGCAGGAGGGAGTTCGAGCTTCTCAGATTCCTGGATTGGCCTGCTTTTCTGAGTTTTTTCGCCAGGTACTCGGGTTTGCCGGTGTGAAGGGCTTTATGGGTTAGGCAGGCTGTTTTGAAGCTACTTCGCATTTCTACTGTAAGCCATTTGAGTTCCTTGAGTGCAGGGGAGATATGATCAGATTTTTTGATGCCGGTGATTATTCTGGCTGCCGCATGTAATGTTGTTTTGAAAGAGGCCAAGTGCGATTTAGGGATTCCTGTTAGGACTGCGTTCCCATAGTCCTGTCTTGACAGTACCAGAGAATGGGTGGCCAGTTTGAGATCCTTGGTTGGAATGTAGGGTTTGATTTTGTTCAGTAGTCTGAGGTTAAGGAACGCACCTTTGGCCGAGTTCTTAATGTCTCATCATGTTCAGTTTTGGGTCTAAGGTGCTGCCTAGAGATTTGACAGAATCTGCTAGAGTGAGATTCCCCTTGAGCGCATCAATAGCCTTTAACCATTCGGTGATTTGGGGATTATCATCCCTGTTCGAGATGAGGAGTGCCTTGTTCTTGTCAGGATTTAGTTTCAGGTGGTTGCTTGACAGCCAGTCTTGTACATCTTTCGAGACATCATTTAGTCTTTGAATGTCTTTGAGAGAGGTAGTTTCCAGATACATCTGTGTATCATCTGCATAGAGGTGGAAGCGGATGTTGGCTTTTCTGAGTAGTTTGGAAAAAGGTTCCATGTAGAAGTTAAAGAGTTGTGGAGAGAGCACCAATCCTTGCGGGACGCCCTTGTTGACTTGCTGGATTTCGGAGGTGAAGCTTTTTATTTTTATTTTTTGTGTGCGATTGTGGATAAAGGAAGAGAACCATTTGAGAACTACCTCACCAAGACCAGCTCTTTCTGGAAAGCCCTTATGAGGAGTTTGTGGTCAACAGTATCAAATGCTGCCAAGAGGTCAAGAAGAATGAGGAGGCAGCATCTGTCAGAGTCTAGTGATCCATGGATATTGTCCATGATGTTAAAAATCGCGGTTTCTGTGCTGCAGCCTTTTCTGAAGCCAGACTGGTGGGGGTCCAATAGGTTGGTGTTGTCTAGGTGCTGTGTTAGTTGATGTAGTATGCATCTTTCTAGTGTTTTTGAGAGCAAGGGGAGGTTGACACAGGTCTGAAATTGTTCAGATCTGTCGGATCTAAGCTAGGTTTTTTCAGCAGGGGGGTGACTTGCCCCATTTTAAGGCAATCAGGAACCACTCCGTTTTTTAGGGAGCTATTTATGATTTTGCTCCAGAGCGGTGCAAAGGCGTGCTTCATCTTTTTGATCAGTAGGGGACGAATGGGGTCTAGGACATGTGCTGAGGGTTTGGAGGTGGAAATCAACGTTATTATCTCAATTTCTTGAACGGGACGGAAGCTGAGCCAGGAGTTGGGAGAAGAGCCAAGAGAGAGAACATGTGGCACAACTGTGATGCTCTTCGTGAGGTGTGAGTTGTTGATGTCTAATGATAGTTCGATTTTTTTAGATCTTGTCGTTGAAGAAATTGGCGAAGTTGTCACAGAGTTCTTTGGACGCCTGTGCAGATGAGGACACTGGCTTGGAGGTTTGTTGATTAATGAAGCTATAGAGCTCCTTAGGTCTGTTTTTGGCACTGTCCAGGGCCTCGCGGAAGAAGCTGGATTTCTTGTTTTTGATGTGGTTGTTGTACTTCCTACGGGCTGATTTAAGTTGATCACGGAGGATGGAGGTCGGGTTGTTTCTCCACTTTCTTTCTTTAGCTCTTAAGTTCCTCCTTTCGGAGTTGAGGTCAGAGTTGAACCATGATCTGGATGGGATGGCTCTGCTGTTTTTGAGCTTTAAAGGAGCTATTTTGTCAAGTAAGGACGCTAGCTCAGTATTGTACCGGTCGGTGAGGTCGTGGGTGGAGAGGTGGGCTTTGTTGTCGGGTAGAAGTGATCAGGATTCCCAAGGGAACTTGAGAGAAGTTTCTCAGCCATTTTGGGGGATCTTGTGGGGGTGATTGGGAGAGGGTGGGGTGATTGATATGAAATAGGATCATGTGGTGGTCTGACCAGTCAACGGGGAGTATGTGGTTGACAGTGATTGTGTTTTTTTGCGCAATGATGGCATCCAGTGTGGCTCCTTTGTAGTGTGTCTCCTCTGTGCAGTACTGGATTAGATTGTTATCACAGAGGAGACTGGATAGCGATTGGATTAGAGGGTTATTGGTCTCGTTCCACCGTAGGTTCAGGTCACCGAGAATTAGATTATTGTTATTACTGAGTGCACCTTGAGCTATCAGGTCAGATAGTTGTTCTCCAAATGCGGCGTTTTTACCTGGGGGGTGATAGAGCAGGTGACACAGTAGAGAACCATAATTTTTGGTCTTGATGTTGGAGGAGAGACATTCAAATGAATCGTAATCGAAAGAGTTAGTTTCCGGGACGACCAAATTGTCCTTGTGGATAATGGCAACCCCTCCTCCTCGCTGGTCTATCCTGTCTTTATTGATGAGGGAGAAGCCTGCGGGTACCAGCGTGTCTAGGCATGGAGGGGATATCTTATTGAGCCAGGTCTCCGTGAGGAACGCAATGTCAATGTCATGTGAGAGGATAGCCTCAGCTAGTTCAGTTGCGTGTAGTGAGGCCGACCTGCAGTTGATCAGTAAGCTGTTGGCAAAAAGCTCTTTGTTACTGGCAGTCCTTTCTTTGGGCGCCCTAAGTATAGCAGTGAGGACGGGCCGTCTCGGGGGTTTTGTGCAGGGAAGGCCTTTCCGGAGGCCCGTGATCACTTGGATTTTGGATTTAGGGGAGTCAGAGGGGGGTGTGTCGTATGAAGAGGCTAGAATGGCTGCTTCGTTGTCTGACATGGCTGCTTCTGTTCTAGTGGGCCTTGAGGTCAGGTGTTTTATATCGGACATTGTACGGTTCAGAGCCCAAGGGGGAGGGACTGCGGTTCTTGAGGATTTTTGTGGCCAGGGTTCCCTGACCCTGATAGGGGGACTTTGAGGCTGGGTTCCAAGGGTTTCTGTGTACCATGGGGGGCTTTTTACGTTGACGGTGGGGGGAGTCCAGGGAGGGGATTTAAGGGGTCTGCGAGCTTTACCTAGGTTGGAGAGGATTTTGGTTAAGCCCCGGGAGATTACGTCTATCTGGTTTTCAAGTGACGCGAGACGCTGCGCCAAAGAGTCATGGGAGGAGTTGAGGGCATCTAGAGCTTCATTTTGCGTGGTGAGGATCGGGTTGAGGGAGTATAGTCTCTTATTAGTTGTGAAGGGCGGATTGTCCTTTTTTTAAATCAAGGGAGAGGTCAAAGGAGGGGGGTGGGTAGAGACAGGAGCAGGCTGGAGTGTCAGAGCTGTATGGAACTAGTGAGGAAAGGGGTCACTGTCGACGGGTCACGTCCGTGAGGTTGAGGTGGGTGAATCCAGTAAGGAGGCGAGGTAGTGCTTTCCGTAAGGAGCTGTGGCATGGGGGGCATGTGATGGTGTGGCTGGAGTTTCCTGTTGTGGCTGATTGGCTGTGGGCAGGAGTTGGGTTGCGGCGGGGCAAAGCGTGTGAGGGGGAGCGTAACGGGTCGGAGCGGATCGGAGTGGGTGGAAGAGAAAGTCGTAGGCTTCAAGGTTAGCTGTAGCTGTAGGCAGGTTTAGGGTTGAGATGGGGTGCGGCAGGGGCGGAAGAGCGGATCGTAGTGAGGGAAATAGGGAGTCGAAAGCTTCGAGGAGTTTGTTGTTTGCCTGAATGAGGACAGTGCCATTCGTGTAGATGGTCACAGATGTGATACCTCTTCTAGCTGAACGGTTGGGGAGTATGGAAGTTAGTTTGCAACTGCGAGGAGTGGATGTGGTTTTGGCGATATAAAGTTGCATTCTGATCGTGGAGATCCAGCCTTCAGGTCTCTCCGTGTGGAAAATTAGGTCCATCCTAATCGGACCTTTGGAAGATGAGTGGTAGATGTCTAAGATCTATTTGTGGGAATCCCCATTGTTGAAAATATGGAAGGAGAACCTGGGGATGAAGTTCCCACTCGTGAATTTGTTTTCGCCTTCTGCTTAAGAGGTCGGCAATCTGATTGTCCACTCCTGGATGATGCTCTGCCAGAAGTTGAACTTTTTGATGAAGTGCTCAACGCCAAATCATCTGAGAGGGCTGTGCCAGTTGCTGAGAATGTTCCTTCCCCCTGTTTTTGTACATAGTACATTGCTGTCATGTTGTCCGTGCATACTAGGACAACTTTCCCTATAAGGTGAGACTGAAAAAGCTTTTGATGCTAGATATACAGCTACAAGCTCTCGATAATTGATGTGCAGAGCTTTGTACCTGTGGTACAACAGACCTTGAATGATCAAGTTGTGAAGATGGCACCCCAACCTGTGAGGGATGCTTTTGCTGTTAGCATGATCTGTGCAACAGGGTCAATAAAAGGCCACCCTTTTGATAAGTTTGGTGTGTGCCACCAGTGCAGAATGCGATGGGTGCAGCTGCCTACCATTACTAGATCTGTTAATTAACCCTGAGACTACTTCCACTGATGTGCTAAGCGCTCCTGCAGAGGACGCATGTGCAATCTTGCATTAGGCACTATCGTGATGCTTGATGCCATCATCCCTAGCAGTTACATAAACATTCTTGCTGCTAAGTATTGATTCGCCTGAAACTGTATTAGCAGAGATTGAATATTCTGAATTCTGGCTGCATTGGGAGAGTCTAGCACCGTACAAGTGTTTAGAGATGCTCCCAGATAAGACTGCATTTGTGAAAGCTGACAGGGAGACTTTTGAGCATTGACTGTGAAACCAAATTGGTAGAGTAGGTCTATTGTAATCTGAGTGTGGTGTAGACACTTTTGGTGTGTGCTGGCCTTGATGAGCCAGTCGTCCAGAAAAGGGAAGACATTAATTGGTTGTCTTCTGAGATGTTCTGCCACTACTGCTAGACATTTTGTAAATACTCTGGGAACATGAAAGTATGCATCTTGTAAGTCTAAAGAGGACATAAAATCGGCTTGCTGTAGCAGTGGAAGGACCTGTTGAAGAGTGATCATATGGAAACTTTCTGAAGGTAAGTACAGATCTTCGATCCAAAATTAGTCTTAAGGAGTTGTCCTTCTTGGGGATTAGAAAGTACGGAGAGTACATTCCTGATCCTTGGTACTGTAATTGAACTGATTCTATAGCTTCTTTTGTTAAAAGAGCTTGTAACTCTTGTTTGAATAGCTGCAGGTGTTCTTACGCAAGTTTGTTAGTGCGAGGTTGAATGTTGGGAAGATTGCTGGTGTGCTCGAGGCAATAACCATGTCAGATAATGTCTAGCATCCATTTCTCTAATATTATGGATTGCCAAAGGGGGGGGGAGAAATTGTTGAAGTCTTCCCCCAATAGGTGTTAGATGATCTGGGGGGGAAGCGTTGGCAAGTCACTGCTTATTGGGAGGAGTGGAGCTACATGTTGACGTGCCCTTACCTCTACCCTTAAAATTGTTTCCTCTGTACCCTCCTCTGAAGAAACGTCTACCAGAAGAGGGTTGGGTGTTGGACTTGTACGAGGAAGTGTTAAGGTCTGATGATGTCGTTTTAGACCCTGCTCTATAGAATGAGCGACGAAACGAGCCTCTGCTTAAAGGATATTGCAGTGCTCTCATGGATTTCCCCACGTCAGTGTTTTTCTTCATTTTTTTCTAAAGCCTCATCAACCTGAGATCCAAAAATAAGTTGTTTATTAAAAGGAGTGTTTAAAATAGACTGTTGTACTTCTGGTTTAAAATCTGAAATTTTAAGTCGGGCATGCCAACATAAGAGAATGCTGGTGTTAACTTCTCACGCTGCAGTGGCAGCAGCATCAAGCGCACATCTAATAGAAGTATTAGCAATACGTTTTCCTTCTTGAGCTAGTTCTTGCGCTTTTCTGGGAGGTATTGAAGTAGTCCTTCTATCTCGTCCCAGTGTGCCCTGTCACACCTAGCTAATTGGCCCTACGTGTTTGCAATGCACCAGTGATTAGCAGCGTGGGCAGCAACCCTTTTACCAGATGAGTCATTAAGCTTCTATTTTTTTATACGGGGGAGGAGCATCTCTAGATGTCTGTGAGTTGGCTCTTGTATGAGCATTAGACACTACCAGTGAATCCAGAGGGAGCTGTCCTTTAATGAAAACCTGATCAGAGGGTGATGGTTTATATTTTTTATGAGACTCTGGATAACTCTGTGTGAAGACCCTAGTGTCTCAAATAATAAATAGTCATCTAAGGTCTCTTTGTGCAGTGAAACCCCATGATATGCTGATGTCCTGGAAATCAACTCTAGATAGTAAACATTATCTTCTGGAGATGAAGATTTTGCAGGGTGTATATATAGGTCTGGATCCTTATTTATAGGTGGATCAATATTTTAATCATCCCACGGATCTGTAGGTAAAGGAATACTGTCATTGTCCTCATTATTATCATGTTCAGATTCTTCCCCAAAGATATCCGGAGTATGTGGAGTGTTTGACGCTGCATGTCTCGTCGTCGAGCCTGAAATTCTCGAAGAGTCTTTTTCGATCGGAACGATCGACAGGCCTCGAAATCTTCTTCCTTTTGCTCAGGTGAGAGGCACACGTTGCAGACTGGATGTAGATCGGTGCGAGGGTATTTAGCATGGCACCGAGGATAGAATTGAAACTGGGTCCGTTCTATCGGCAGAAGAATGGGACGATGGTGTTAGGCCTGACGGCCGTCCACAATGTTTTCGATCGAAGGTGAGAGATTTTCCAATCGAATTGATACGTGGAGAGAGGGAAACGTGTACGATAACAATAGCCGTAAAGGGTAGAGTGGAATGCGCACGAGGGGAACCCGGAGAACAGTTTCGAACCCTAGCCCAGCAATACATGTGCAAACCCGATGGCGGAAAAAAACAAACAATGGAATCGATGCCCATGCACACCATCACCAAAAGGAGGAGTCACCTTACCTCGTGACTAGGAAAGACTTCTTCTAAGAAAAACAACTTGCAAAAATCCTGACCCAACACTAGATGGCAGGAGAATGCAAAGCATGTGCATCTACAGCACACATGCCTCGAACAGACTTTTACTTGGAACTATCGCATTGATTTGAGATATCCTGCCTCTCCTGCCGACTCTTTCACCAATTCTTATCACACAAATTAAACAAGCATTAAAAATGCAATCGGTATCACATTTGTTTTGGCATTTTGGCACTGTAAAAGGCAATGTAGTTTATCTATGTGTGATGGAGTGTATGTATGTGGTGTGTAGTGGAATTATGTGGGTTGGATTTGATTAGTTAGTTCTTGAAATGTGTGCCGTGGAATTGTGTTGTTGTTGAGTGGATTTGTGTAGTGGAATTATGTGGCATGGTGTGATGTGGAATTAGTGCTTAGTAATTAGGTGGTATTGAGTGTACTGAGATTATGTGGAGTGGGAGTGTGTGTTATGGAGTGTAATTATGTGGAATGGTATTTTGTGTTGTGGAGTTGAATGTAGTGGAATTTAGTTATGAGATGTGATGTTGAATTTTGTGGCATGCTGTGGAATGTGCTGGGATTAGACGTATGTGGTGTTTTGTGTAATAGTGGTGTTAAGCTGATTTATGTGGTTTGGTGTTGAATTATGTAGAGTGGATTGCAAATGTGTGGTGTTGAAATGTCTGGCCTGGAACTGTGTGGAAAGCTATGCTTTTTTGGTGATAAAAAAACAAATAGGTAGGTGCTGTTTGTTGGGGTTTGTAAAAATAAGAAAATGTGCAATAAGTGCATTTTTGGGATGTAAACGGTTCTGCAGGTAGTTACAAACAATACACATAGTACAAATTTACTGCAAAAATGGTGATGGCGAAATCCTCCATATGGCAAACCCAGCTTTGAAAGTACACTAATTTATTATTGAAAATGCTGGGAAGGCTCCTGAGTGCATTTACTATTGGATATGACGCCCTCAGAACAGAACAAGACCAAGCGATATTTCGCCCCAGTTTGAATTTTGAAATAAATACGATTGTGTCCCCCCCTAGGTATCAGCGGTCGGCATGGCATGGCAACAGTCCTATTTTTCTAAGAGCTCTGTTCGCTACTGATGAGAGAGGCAGCAGGGTCAACTAAACATGCAAATACTTTAAAGGCAAATTGATAAGCTAAATCGGATCAACTGAATTCTTATGAGAACAGAAGCTGAAGGGGTTTAACAGAGGGCACCTCTTCATGGTAGATGGAGTGTGCGCCAGTTGTTGGGCTGGGGGGCAAGCGATTTAGCTAACGGGTAAAAACATTATCAGAGTATAAGTACCAGGCCTCTCACACCTAGCAGACATGAAGCTGTCAGACAAAGAATAGCACTGTTCATTACATGACACTTTTTCCTGTCACTTTACAAGAATACAGAGAACTAATCCAGCAAATCAAAAAGGCGCATTTTTTTCCTAGTGTCAGCCATGCAGCAATTAAAAGGAATACTGAGCAAGAAGCCAGGCTCCGATCTGTTTTTGACATAAAAAGGAAAATATTTTGCAATCACCTTATTTAAAGAAGCAATACGACCACTAGTCCTGCATTTTTGTTCTTTTCTCAAACAAAACTTTTTCTCTCCTGGTATTCGGCAGATTTCTACCATTATGAATCACATTAGATTTTTTTTACCAAATGAGGAGAGTTTCAGACAAAACAATGGCACGATGTTGCTGAATGCAACTTCTCCACTGTAAATGGGGGTGGGGAGGCTGGTTTAAATCCATGCGTCCAG
Source organism: Lissotriton vulgaris (assembly GCF_964263255.1). Taxonomy (NCBI): domain Eukaryota; kingdom Metazoa; phylum Chordata; class Amphibia; order Caudata; family Salamandridae; genus Lissotriton; species Lissotriton vulgaris. The sequence goes on along the minus strand of NC_141691.1, from coordinate 1,078,873,019 downwards.
ACCCAAAGATTTACGTTGCACTATTTTTTTCCATCATATATTTTATTGTCAACAGCCGTGGTAGTCCTGGAACATCCAGGACTTTAAATGATAGTGTTTATCATAACAGTATTGACGTCAACATCATGCAGTTCTCAACCATCTCAACCGAACAATCATGCAATTACTACTGAATTTTACGAATCATTGTCTGCTCATCACAATGACTGCCCATCCATCGGTGTACCTGAAGTGGGTTCCAAGTATAATCCCCGATATTCCGCCCACCTCTTCCAAATCTTTAGATGTTTCTGGGGACATCCCCTGGCCATAAACACTGGTATCTCCATCCCCATACAAAAATCAAGGTACTTCTTCCATACCCCGACTAGCGTGGGGACATGTTTTTCCATGCCCTAGCAATGGCACGCTTCATCAATGTAAGGCCGAGAAATAATAAATGGCGCTTGTATATATTGCCCCAGAATTCATCAAGTATATGAAGTATAGTGAGTGTTGGTGAATAAGGGATGTCCCATCCTAATACTTCTGAAAGGCATGTGATCACCCCCGCCAAAACTTCAAAAGCACAGTAGAGTGCCACATGCTATGTATAAGAGTGCCTTCTGCAGTTTCACAGCGCAGACAGAAAGGAGAGAGTAAGAATGAATCCAGAATGATTAAAGAAGATGTATTGAACAGCAGCACAGCATAACTCCTGACAGAATGACAGCAGGATACAACTGCCTTCCAAGTATAGAATGCTCCATTAGCAAAGCTCTGTTTAGAATGAAGAACGGATACAGAAACATAACAAGTCTCATGCCTTAAAGAAATACACAGATATACATATAGGTAATGTATTTATACTAAATAAGAAATGTAACACATTTCCCCCATTAAATAAAACAAAATAAAGAAGAAAGAAACACAATAAGTTATACAAAATCTTGTAAAGAAATGGGCCTATTTCTGACCCGAACATTATTTTTGATTCTTGATGCCACAGAATCACATTTTGGTTCATGACCAAACTTGTTATCATGCGTAGGGTTTTCATGGGATCGGTTGACATCTTGTATAGGACACTTAGCTACTTTCCTTGAATTCCAAACTTTACCATCTTGGGTAACAACAGTATTCCTGAAAACTTTTTTAATTTGAATAGGTCTACCATATTTACTCATGCCTTTACTAACAAGAAAAGGTTTCAGAATCCTGACCCAATCACCAACTTCCAAATTATGTTCTCTTGTCTTCCACTTGTTATTGTACCATGAAGTGACTTTGTCCTGTTTACAGACAACTTTATTGGCAATTTCCTGAATATTAACTTTGTTCTCTACTACATTTTTACACTTTTCCTTAAACCACCAAGGGCAAATAACTGAAGCTGGATCTCTTCCCTTAAGTAATTTAAAAGGACTAATCTCCGTGGTAGTGTGTGGAGTGATGCGATAAGTCCATAATTTTTCTCTAATAACATTCAACCAATCACCTTTTTCCTTAACTGCATCAGCTATAAATTCTTTCAACACCCGGTTAAAGCGCTCAACCTGGCCGTTCTCATGGGGTTCATAAAGTGATGTGCGAATATGTTTAATCAGACAATCCTTCAAGAAATTCTCAATCTCTGCAGAAACTAATTGTACTCCATTATCCGAAATTAAAGTAGCAGGACAACCCTCCCGTGCAAACACCTCTCTAAAAAAACTAATAACAGCATTCGTAGTAGCCTTAGCGACAAATTTGACCTCAGGCCATTTCGAGTGATAGTCAATGATGACCAGTGCAACCGTGAGGTTTCCGGCAAAATAGAAAAAGGACCAGAGATATCAAAAGCAATCTTGTTCCATGGAACTTGAGGCCATTTAACAGGTTTGAGCGGAGGAACATGAACTCTTAACATTTTATCCTTATTACAACATTCATTAAATTCCCTGACAGTGCGATCTATACATCTGTCCATGCCTGGCCACCAAAAATACAACCTTATCAAATGTTTCATCGCAGAAATCCCAGGATGTGTTTTGTGTGCCAATTTTAAAATCAAATCTCGCACACCATAGGGTGGAACACATTTTCCAGATTTAAATAGAAATTCACCTTCATACAACAATTCATCAGAAACATGAAAGAATGGTAATAAATCTGATCTAACACTATTTTTGCTAGGCCAGCCTTCGAACACATATTTCTTGAGGTGAACATACAGGTCATCCGCATCTTGAGACTCTTTCCACTTTAGTACAGTAATATCCTGATATTGAGACGGAATTACATCCGTAATACCCAACACAAAATCTATATCTTTAACTACATTTACCTTGTCTATACAATCTTCGCAAGGAAGACGTGAGAAAATCTGCAGTCACATTTTTCTTCCCAGGAATATAGTCCACAGTAAAGTTATACTCTTGCAACTTAGATGCCAGACGTGCAATTCTTGCCGTAGAATTCCATCCTCCACCAACTGATATGTGTATTAGAGGTTTATGATCTGTCCTAAGAACAAAATTGCTGCCCCAAACATAAATTCTAAAATGTTCCACCGCCCACACACATCCGAGTAACTCTCTCTCAATAACCGCATGCCTGCGTTCAGTTTCATTAAGTGTTCTAGATGAAAAAGCGACATTCCAGTCAGCATTACCATCTCGTTGGGACAAAACACAACCAAGACCATACAAGCTAGCATCAGTAGTTATAATGCACTTGTACCCCATTCTTAACAGTCTCAAGGTAGGAGCACTTACAATATCATTTTTGATATCCACAAAAAGCCTTATCCTGTTCATCCTTCCAATCAAATATAGCTTTTTGCCTTAGTTATTTTCTTAACGGTTCCATGTTGGTTGCGAAATTTTCTACAAATTTGCTGTAATACTCGCACATACATGAAAAAGAAAGTAATTGTTCCTTATTGACTGGAGCTGGAGCCTTAAGAATAGCCTCTACATTAGATTTCTTCGGAACTAAACCCTCACCTGACAACGTATGTCCTAAATATTCGACTGATTTACAAAACAACTTACACGTATGCGCCTTTAAAGTGAGCCCACTATCCTCCAGTCTTTTAAATACCTGATCTAAGTGTGACACATGCTCCAGTTCATTTTTAGAAAAGACTAAAATGTCATCCTGGAAGCATTTGACAAAAGAATCCAAGTCTCTAAAATTTTGAAACATCACCCTCTGAAAAACAGAGGCCGCTGAGGCCAGCCCAAATGGCATCCTTTTATACTGAAAGAGCCCCATAGGTGTGATAAATGCGGTGTATTTCTTTGACTCCTCAGTCAGCTCGATTTGATGGTACGCTGATCTGAGATCCAGGGTGGAAAAGATCTGCGCACCATCAAACAATGAAACAAGCTCATTAATGTTAGGAAGAGGGTGGCAGTCAATTATGATATTAGCATTTAACACTCTTAAATCAATGAACACGCGTAACTTTTGATCAGGTTTCCGCACGAGTACAATGGGAGAAACCCATTCCGAGAACTCAATAGGTTCTATTATGTTCTCCTTAAGAAGATCATTCAACATCTCCTTCAACTCATCTCTAACATTAAGAGGAACACCTCTCAATTTTTGTTTAACAGGAAGTGCATAATTTTTCAAAACAATTTTATGCGCAAAATTCTTCAACTTGCCCAAATCATCACAGAAGACTTTGTTATATTTATGACTCCAAAAACCCATGTCTTCCTTTACACCTTCTTTTCCAACAAAATCATAGCTTGTAGTACTTACCATGTCTTTTTCACTACATAAGGAGACTGGATCCTTGGAACATGGATTGAGAATGATGCCAAACTCGTATTGATCATGCCAACCTAGAACATTGACACCTTTATTTATTTATTTATTTATTTATTTATTTTTACGATTTGTAGAGCGCATACGTTTGCCAGTGGGCGTCTTGGCGCTGACAGCAATGTACAAGCAATGTACAATTTAATCATGGCTGTTCTGTTTCTAAAGATAAGAGGCACTTTTAAGAAACCTTCAATATCAATTATTGATCCATTAAAGCTTTCTGCAATGATGTCCGATGGTAGCAGACTTGTAATATCATATACATCCACCAATCTCTCATTAAAATTCTCTTTAGTAAGGGGATGAGGCAAGATGGAGGCCGCTTGAGTGGCCGGTGCAGAGCTGTTACGGCGAGGATGCCAATTCGGATGAAACCCACAGTATAACGTACGGCTGAATAACCCACCAGTATAACGAGGGATAAAGGCTCGCGCATATTTGGCATACCTTACTTCGAGGCTTGTTTGGTGCCGGATTGGGGTAATGTGGCTGACCTTCGCACGGCTCGGGTCTTCGAGGCAGCGTCTGAGGGCTGTGCTGCGGGCATTGGAGGCTGTCATTCCAGACTGCTGCTTCGAGGCGAAAGGTGGGCGGAGTCAACTGCCGAATCGAAAACAGCCGCGGAATTCGAATCGGCGTCGGGAGAGGAAGCAGAAGTCTTTCTGCACTGGGAGCGGCTGTCAAGTTGATTATCGGCAACAGAGGCACGAAATGGCTCCTAAACAGAACCCCAGCTCAAAATCGGGCAATGCCAGAAAGAACGCTGCAAAGGATGAGGCAGAGGTTGTAATAACTGACCCTATGCACGGAGAAGAGCTTTCCTTACAAGACCAGCAGAGAAAGAGACAGCAGGGGGCCCCCAAGACTCGATTAGCTACCGCTACTGTTTTGGATCTGCTGGTAAAGGCTGGTAAGGAGAAGGGGCAGAAGGTTTTGGGAGAAAGTGCTCCCTTGGTTGTGCATGATTCACCAGGTAACCCTGCTGCACCCCATATTCCCCAAGTATCTGAGGGAACACCCGTGGAAGGAACGCCCATTGAAGTAGGTTGCATAAATGAGATGCTACCTAGTAACAATAAAAATCTGGAGACTTTGAGTGATGGGGAGATTAGACCTGCGGGAGTAGAAGGTATATCCGGCTCATTAGAAACCCTGTTAGAACCCCCAGCTGCTGAAATTGAAGATGTGATTGATGGGGCAACAGCGGGAGCAGCTGGGGAAAAGGAGAATGAGCCCAGTGAGGCTTTCTTTTCAGTCTCCGAAGGCGGTGGCGAGTGGTCTGAAGAGTATGATGAGCACAGCTCTTGTGAAGAGTCAAATACTGATCCAGAGAATGATATGCCGGCCACCGCCATGAAATCTAAGAAGGCTGCCTGGGGACAAGAGCAAGCGCAAAGAGAATTAAGTTGGGACCACTCTTCCGCCCAGCCTTTAATAGGTACTCCCCTGTTGGAACAGACACAACTATCCCTGTTGGAATCCATACATCAAGAGATTTTAGCTCACAGAGAGGAGACGCGTCAGGATAGCCGGAAATCGCAGGCTGCGATGAGGAAAATGCAGGGAGTGGTGAGGAAACGCTCTAAAGCCTGTGCCACTATGGGAGATAGAGTGTCAAACCTGGAGGAGCGGGTGGTGGCAACAGAAACCGAGGTGGCAGGAGCTGTATCTAAGGTCGATGCTCAATGCTCTCAGGTGATAGACATACAGTGGAAGCTGCAAGAGATGGAAAATAGGCTTCGAAGAAACAATCTGAGAGTTTTGGGAATTCCGGAGGGGGCCGAAGGATCGGACAGAAGGGCTTTTATTATTAAGCTGTTTCAACAAGCCTTCCCGGAGTTATCCAGTTGGGACTGGCCAAAAGAGCTACAAAGAGTGCACTGATTTCCCTTTAATCAAAGAAGGAACGCCAAGGAAGGGGATATACCCAGAGCAGTACTGATTTTTCTGGGTAATTTTGTCCTTCGACAGGCGATCGTGGATAAGGCAAGACCTGATGCCAAGAGAATTGTAGATGGGGTGTCGTTCTTTGTTCGTCCAGACTTGCCACGTGACGGTGGAAAGACGTTGGCGTCTTAGGGGGTTGATAAAACCCTTTCAAGATAAGAAACTTCAAGCCTATTTGATTAACCCTGCACAGTTAAAAGTAATTAATGAAGGGAAAACAATGTACTTCTCCTCAGAAGTGAAGGCTAAAGAGTATCTAGACAGTCTGGGCAAATAGATGCTGATAAACTGGCAGCATAACCAGATTACAAGGGTATAATAGGTATAGATTATTCCCTTGTTAGTTCACTGGTAAGGGTTCTCAGTGCGCAAACTTTTGAATGTACTTTTGAATGTACTTCCTGTTTCTCTTTTTGAGTTTCTTTTTTCTTTAGGTACCTGAAATGCATTTCTAGTCGTCCTCTCCGTAAACTATGCATTTCCATCACTTGCACAGACTAGATCTGTGTGCCTCACAGTGTGGGGGGTGGGGGAGAGAGGTGGAGGGGTTGGGGAGGAGGGGGGGGAGGGGTCGGGGTGGGGGGGTGGAGGAGGGCAGATGATCGAAATCGAAAAATGGGAATATAAAAGGCATTACTGTTTTGACTGATTCGTCTGGACAAAAAGAGCAGACAATTAAGGGTAATAGAACTAAGCAACAGGGCTCACAGGGACATCAAACCAATAGCCAGGATGTTAGACTGTAATATCTGTACATTGAATGTGGGCGGCCTAAATGACTGGAGAAAGAGACAAAGATTGGCCCACTTTGTTAAATTCAATAAGATAGATGTACTCTATCTCCAGGAGACGCATCTCCCTTGGGCAAAGAGGCACCTTCTGTTCTTAAACGGTTTTGACCTAGTTGCCTGCTCCTCACAATCTACAACGATCAGGGGGGTCGCCATCTTGGTGAGGAAATCCCTGGGCAGTGTCAAAAGGGTGAAGGCTGACAGCCATGGGAGATGGGTTATCTCATAGTTGTAAATTGGCCTAACTTTGCGTAATTTATGGCTCTAATGGAGATGACCCAGAAGTTTTTGATTTTCTGGAGATTGAATTAGCTGGCTGGCCGGGACCTTTAATAGTTTGTGGAGACCTAAATATCTCAGCAAACTGGGGCAATAATGCAAAGTATGGTGGTCGAAAACCCAGGGTTTTCAGGGCAATCCAAGCACTTATGGGATCTCTGGCTTTAACCGTTGTTTGGGGCACTAAAGAACCACAAAATTCTGGTTTTACATACTTCTCGAACCCAGCCCAGAAGTATTCCAAATTGGACTTTGTTTATTTCCTCTTCTGAAATCAATAGAGTTACCATCACTAGGCTCCCGAGGGTGCTGTCGGATCACAACCCATTGGTAATCTTGTATAAAAGGGTTGGTGGTCAAAGGAGTAAATCCCCCTGGACCTTTGAGAGGAGATTATTGGCAGACCTAAGATTTGTAGCCCATTTAAAGAACTGGTCGGAAGCTTTTTTTGATGCTAATAGATATAGCGCCTCTCGAATTATAGTTTGGGAATCCTTCAAAGCGGCTTTGATGGGCGAGACCATTAGTTTTTCAGTAAAAATGAAAAAGGAAGATAGGTTGGAGGAAACCAAACTGTTGGAAAGACTATCAAATATCGAGGAAGAGCATGTCAAGGTTATAGCATCGGGCGGGGATGGAAACAATAGCTATAATGCCCTCTCTGCTATTAAGGCAGAGCTACAGAAATTGATCACTCAAAAGGCAATAGGGGAATATCAGCCACTAGAACTAATCGCTATGAAGGCATGTCGAGGCAAGATGGCCGCTGGCAGGTTGAGGTGAACAGTCGCACTAAAACCTCTCTCCTGTCGAATTGTTGAAGCTGGCGAAATGGAGTGTTAGTCTCCCTCATTAGCCCTCATCTGGAGGAAAAATCTAAAAAGGTTTACTACAGACGTGCCTGGAGATGAAAGTCGAGACACGGTGATGTTGGAATCTCTCTTTTTTCAAAGAGCAGCATCGTCAAAGAACAGTTATTTCAGAAACTTTGGTAGCGCGGCGGCATCAGGAATTGGCAGGTGGGCAAGGAACCTAGAGCGGAGTTTCGAGCTCTTAAAAGTTAACCTGGTTAAACACTCAGTAACCTTTGTAGCATCGGGCTTAAAAGGTTGGAGAAGCGTGTTTACTGACAATATGCCGCCAAAACCAATCAAGATGGACAAAAAGAAAAGCAAAGAAGATAACGAACCTGATCAGAACACCACGGCATCGGTTACACCTGGTATGAGGAAAACACAGGAACCAGCCAAAAACCAGGGCGCAATAAGGAAAATGCCTGTGCCACCGGTTAAAAAGAAATCAGACTTGAAGGAAAAAACGCTGGGAGACGAGCGCTCAAACGAGAGAGCAGCGATTTCCAAAAACAGATCAAAAGCAACCCCTCTCAGGCAGCCTACCTTACCTGAAACTTTTACCCGCCCTGGCCCTGTAGTCAGCGGAGCGTCCAGCGTTACAGAGCAAGTGCCCGATCCTGGAATAAGGCGAGGAAGCGTCCTCGAGGACGCAGCAGCAGCAGCAGCGGAGGCAGGAGCTCAGAGCGTGGGAGACGCCAAGGCAGCAGTTGCTAAGCAACCTACAACGGAGCCTTCGGAGCCCTCGGTGAGACGCGAGGAGGACGCCAGCTGCAAGGTAACTGCTGGGTGTACGGGACAGAGGGCAGAGGGAAACACAAACAAAAACACTAATGCTTTAAACGAAGACGAAAGGGTGTTGGCTCAGAGGGGGTTGCTGGAATGCAAAAAAAGGGTGGCTGAAGAACCTGACAAAGAAAATGGTAAAGAGAACGACAAAGAGGCGGAGATGGAAGTACTAAAGGAGAATGTAGCACCTAGTACCCATGAGGAAGCCAGTGATATGATGCAGGCTATTATGCAGGTGGAAGCGGAGCTAATGGCTAGACCCCCCAACCCTAACCCTACAGGGGGAAGCACAGCCAGCCTGGCGCACGGAAAGTTAGCAGCCGGGCACCCTAAAGAGAAGGAGAAGGAGAAGGAGGATATATGCTCACTGGAGGGAGACCGTTTTTTTTCAGTGGATGAGGATTTCGACCCAGCTCAGCAGGAGAGGAAGGGCTCCGAGCTGGAGGAGGAGGAGGAGGATGAGGAAGAGGCAGAGAGGGAGGATGAAGACGATGAGGAGGACGATTCATGGTCAGCCTCTACCTCTACCGCCTCAGAAACAGATATCGATAAGGAGTCTACATTGAAGAAGACAAAGACAAGGAGGCATAGGCATGAAAGGTCACCGACAAGGGGTGCTGAAAGGAAGCTGGTTTGGGACTATTCAGCTACATCACAGACATATCAAGATGAGTCAGAAGCAGGTTTGAACCAGGGAGATGCGCTCGGAAAGGTGTTTAATATGCTGAAGCAAATTCAACCGAAGCAAGATCTACAAGTCGGAAAACAAGACAGGACTTCAGGAGAATACAATCGACGCTCAGGAAGACTAACAAATTATATGAAGGCTTAGCAGGGAGAGTTTCTGAGGTCGAGGAGAGAACAGGTAAAATGGAGGATGACTTTCGTAGCTTCAGTGAATTTAAAGATCAACAGGAGAAGAAAGCAGATGACATTCTATGGAAAATGGAGGATTTTGAAAATCGCCAAAGGCGAAACAATGTACGCATTTTGGGAGTGGCAGAAGGGCTGGAAGGGCAAGATCCAAGGGGTTTTGTGATTAAGTTATTAAGGGGGGCATTTCCGGAGTCCCAGTGGCAGTGGGAGGTAGAAGTACAAAGGGCGCACAGATTCCCCTTTTTCCAGAGGAAGGTATACGGAGCCGAGGGAGGGTCAAAACCCCCACTTCCCCGAGCAATTTTGGTCTATGTTGGAAACTTTTTACTTCGTGAGGAACTCATCCAGAAAGCTAGACCAGATAGCAAAAGGTCGGTGGAGGGTGTTACATTCTTCACGAGACCAGATTTCTGTCATGTGACAGTAGAAAGGAGGTGGAGGCTCAGAAGATTGATCTCGGAGTTTCAGGCTCTAGGTTCAGAAGCATATCTGCTATTCCCTGCCAGGTTGAAAGTAGTTACGAAAGGCAAGGTCAGGATGTTCACATCAGAGGTGAAAGCGCAGGAGTTTATTCAGGACTTGGAAAGGGCGAAGAAAGAGGGGCACTGAGGGACAAATATTTCATTTTTTGAGAAAGGGGGAGACACATTATAGGAGACGGGAGAGGGGTGCGACTAACTCAATCAGGAAGCGTCCACACATAGGTCATGAGTGACCTATTTGCCTGTAGGGGGAGGGGAGGGGGGGTCAGGCAGGGGAGGCGGGGGGGAAGGGAAAGCAAAAAACAGTTGAAGCGTATGATTTTGATAAGACAATTAGCACACATTGATTATGCATTTTGTTTGTTGTTTAAATTGTTGTTTAAATTTTTTGGTAAAGCAGGAGGGGGTGGCGAGAAGTCGGTAATGTCAGTTGGGTTAGGAAGAGTTGGTCCTTTTTCGGCACTAAATGGCATGTAAGATAGTCTCAATAAATATATGTGGCTTGAATGATCCAAGGAAGAGGACAAACGTAGCAGCGTACTTAAGAAATCTACAAGCAGATTTAGTATGTTTACAAGAAACACATATAGAGGACAAGCAGATCTACTTAATGAACCAACTGGGATTTGATGTACTTGCAGCTAGTAGGCAGGGATCCAGGACAAGGGGAGTTGTTATATTGGGGAGATGTAGAGAAGTGACTGTTATAAGAAAGAAAGAGGATCGCTGGGGAAGATGGGTTATCACGGAACTAAAAGTTAAAGGGCTCAACGTCACATTAATAAACATTTATGGCTCTACCGAGGATGATTCGGAGATTTGGGAGTTTTTAGATTTAGAAATGGCACAGTGGCCTGAACCTATAATTTGCTGTGGCGATTTTAACATGCACGACCCCACCAGTTCATTTATGGGCACAGGAGCAGCATATAATGGCAGGAAGAAAAAAGTACACAGGGCCATTACTAATATGGTCAAAAACAATCTACTGGTAGATCCCTGGATAATGCAACACCCATTTTTAGATGGTAGTACCTTTTTCTCGGCACCTCACCAGGTGTTGGTAAGACTAGATTACTTTTTAGTTTCTAGGTCCTTGGTCCACGCGACTCAGGTTGAGAAATATCCAAGAACTTTATCTGACCATAGCCCATTGTCACTATCAATCAAGGTTGCGCAAGTACGGAGAACGAGGTCCACATGGACGTTTGAGAGGAGCCTGCTCCAAGATCTTGAATATAGGAAACATATGGTAGAGTGGATCAGGATTTTTTGGGAGATTAATCACGGGACAGCTTCTGTAGGGCAGACGTGGGACTGTTTTAAAGCAGGCATTAGAGGAGAAACTCTAAGCTATGTGTTGAATAGACGCAAGAAAGAGAGGTTGAGGTATGAAACCTTTCAGCAAAAATTGATCATAGAGGAAGGTAAACTAGCTTCTGCAGTAAGTTCTAGGTCCAGCTTGGAAGATATAATACTAACAATAGTAGCACTTAAGGCGGACGCAGTTGAAAGCCTCTCGAAAAAGTCTGCTGAAAAATATTTGGCTAAGAAAGAAGAACTATATGAATGTAGTGAGAAGGTGGGTCACATACTTGCGGTTAAAACTAGGCAGCAAAGGGCGGATGCTGAAATAAAAGAGATATTAGATCCAACGGGCGCCATTGTTACAGGCTTAGATCAGATAAGAGAGGTTTTTAGAGGATTTTATGAAAAACTGTATACACAGGGCAATACTGAAGATATGGAGGAAGTTAGGAACTATCTTGGAGGTGTGCGTGCGTCAAGAGTTACAAAAGAAGAAGGTGAAATGTTAGATTCTACCCTACGTATGGAGGAATTTATAGATGCATTAAATAACTTACCAGCAGGAAAGGCATCAGGACCCGATCAAATCCCGGTCGAATTTTATAAAGTATTTTGTGACTGTTTGTTGGTTTATATGTTTGAAGTTATGGTACATGTGCAACAAGGAGGGCTTTCACCAGATTCTTGGCGCGGCGCAGATTTAATTGTTATTGCCAAAAAAGGGAAGCCCGCAACCCTCCCGGGATCCTACAGACCCATCACATTGATGAACTCAGATAGTAAGGTCTACTCTAAAATGTTGGCAAAGAGACTAGCAGGATGTATTGAACATTTGGTGAGCCCGTCACAGCATGGTTTCATACCCGGGAAGGGTACCACTCAGCACATTAGGACGCTAATCACTACGATCGATGTGGCAGATGTTACAGGCGACCCTTTTTCAGCATTGTTTTTAGACGCCGAGAAGGCTTTTGATAGGGTCGCCTGGGACTATCTATGGGAAACTATGAGGTGGTGTGGTATTGGGCCAGGCTATATACGCGCTATACAAGCTTTATATAGAGAGCCAGTGGTCAAAATCAGAGTAAACGGAGGGCACTCGGATTCAATACATGTACAACGGGGGACTCGTCAGGGCTGCCCATCTTCACCATTACTGTTTGCTTTGTACATTGAGCCACTACTACGTAAATTAGAGGAAAACCAGGCTATTCAACCCGTCTCATTTAATGGATGCACTGTGAAAATTTTGGCCTACGCTGACGACGTGGCTATTTTGACTCCGAATCCGGATATAGCTATGGTTGGAGTAGAGGCAGAAGCGCATGAGTTTGGGTCGATGTCAGGTTATAACTTAAATAAAACTAAAACACAGATCATTCTGAATAGATTTGCATCAAGTTTAGATAGCAGGGTGGTCAGCAATGCAACCTATCTAGGTATTGATGTTACTGTAAAATTGGAGGATTTAGTAGAGCGAAACATTGAACCACTGCTTACTAAGGTAAAAAAAGATTTGGAAAGAATAAGCAATCTACATCTTTCATTGGTTGGAACTACAAACGTGCTGAAAATGATGGTCCTGCCTAAATTTTTGTATCTATTCAGGTCAATACCTCTGATTTTTGACAACAAATGGTTTAATAGGTTGGAAAGTTTGGCCAATAGATTTATATGGGCAAGAGGAAAAACTCGCAGGGCATATAAATTCATTTCCCTGCCAAGGGATAGAGGGGGGTGGGGTGCACCAGATTTTAGATTATACTTTTTGGCGGCTGCACTCCAGTATATGCAGGGATTAATTGGAGGAGGGGGCGGGGCATCAAAGACCATGAATATGTCAATTGAAACCTACACAATGATATTGGGTCAAAACGCTGACAATGGACTCCTGTACTATACGGATTTGGGGTACCTTAGAAGGCAGCCGTACAAAACCCTAAGGGCAGCACTTAAAGTCTGGAGTATTTTTTTAAAGAAATCGGGCATGGGTAGATTTAATAGGTACACCAGAGTCTACAAGAACAAATCATTCCCTGAAGAAATCTTTTCTGATGCATTAATGGCAGAATGGGAGGGTAAAGGGATACAGCAAGTTGGGGACTTAGTCAAACCAGAGGGCATAATACAATTTGAGGAATTGATTAGAATATATAAAGTAAACAGAAGGGACTTCTTTAAGTATCTTCAGATCAGGAGTTTCCTTAGGAATAAACAAGGAGGTCCACTGGGTTTTCAGCCAACTGAGTTGATGGAAGGGCTAATTACAGGGGAGGAATACTCCATTAGGCTAATATATGCTGTACTGGTAAAAATCAGACCTGATGATCTAGACAAACATAGGGCCAAATGGGGTGAAAGGATAGAGGCCACACCCGAATCATTTAACGTTTCACTGGAGCTAGGTCGGTCTATCCTATGCTCCGCCCCCTTGCAATCCCAACATTACAAAACGCTATTCTCGCTATACTATACCCCAGCCAGGATTGCGAAGTGGGGGGGTACGGAAGGCACTACGTGCCCCAGGTGCAACTCTACTGAGGCAGACATCGTCCACATGTTTGCCACTTGTCCTCAATTATACACACTAATCAAGGATGTAGGAAACTTTTTAACCAATTCATTAAAGATTAGGTTTACCTTCTCGGTCGGTTTAATTATGCTGGGTGTGGATATTGGAAATGAGTATGTGGATTCAGGTGATGAAATGTTTATGTTTATGGCAGCGGCGGTCTTTAGATTAATGCTAGCCAGGGTATGGTTAGATAAGAATCCCCCGACTCTGCAAACATGGTTATCAAATCTCATTGCCATACATAACTTAGAAAAATACATATATGCAAGAAAGGGTAGGAGTGGGAGAGTACGAGGTATTAAGATATGGGGACCTTTGGAGAAATGGAGAACAGGAATAGGTTGATTTATTTTTTACTGATGTAATATGATGGTGTTTATTATACTATATAATTTAATATATGATATGTTTTCCCCCTTTTGGCGGTTAAATAACTTTAACGTGAAATTTATTTGGATTGTACTGTAAGATGAACAAATGTATGAACAAAATGCTGCATTTTTGTTTTTTTTTTATGTTTCTATTTTTCTGTAATGTGTGCTTTTTTCTTTTTGAAAGGTAAAATAAAAGATATATTAAAAAAAAAAAAAGAACTAATCGCTATGAAACAGGCGAACATGCCGGTAGAGCTCTTGCTCTCCGCTTAAGACAAGAGAGATCCAAAAATGTAATCTCAAAGATAGTGGAAAGGGGTAAAGAATATACTGAAGTTAAAGAGATTCTACATGTTTTTAAAGAATTCTATCAGAGATTATATGATGAGGAGAGTAGGGATGGTGAGCAAGATAGTTTGGAAGATTCAGGACCGCGCCTTGATACCTTATTACAAGAAGAATTAGATAAGGATATCACCCAACTGGAGGTTAAGACTGCCCTACATGATCTGGCCTCAGGGAAGGCTGCAGGCCCTGACGGCATTCCCCTGGAGGCTTATAAATGCATAAAAACGGAAATCATTATTCTCCTGGTAGATCTTTTTAATGGGATAGCTTGCTCAGGCCAGACCCCGGATTCTTGGAAAGAGACGAATATTATTATATTCCATAAAAAAGGTAAACACACTGAGAATCCGGGGTCATACAGACCTATTTCACTTATCAATTCTGATACTAAGTTATATTCTAAGATTTGGGCTTTGAGGTTGGGCAGGATCATAGGCGGTCTCGTTTCTCCGTGGCAGCATGGGTTCGTCCCCGGACGTGGCACGACGGATCATACCAGCAGAGCTATAGCTTTATTTGACGCCCATGCCGCCACAGGGAGGGAGATGGCCATGATCCTGCTAGACGCAGAAAAGGCTTTTGACCGGGTGGTCTGGAGCTATCTTTGGGATATCTTAGTAGGTAGAGGGTTTGGACAGAAAACCATAAGAGCACTTAAGGCGATGTACCAAGATCCTGTTGCTAGTGTGACTATTGTGGGCGAGAAATCGAATCTGTTTTCTATAAAGAGAGGAACCCGTCAGGGATGCCTGTGCTCCCCGATTCTTTTTTCCCTTTTTATTGATCCACTAATCCAGGCTATATTAGGGTGTCCTAGGTTAAGACCAGTGGTTTTTAACGGATTTGAAAATAAAGTTTTAGCTTACGCGGATGATATCGCGGTATTTTCATCCGATCCCCAGCAGGCAATGGAGGTCCCGTCAGATCTAACGAAAAAATTTGGTGCTAGGTCAGGGTACCTATTAAACGAAGCGAAGACCCAGATCATTTGCACAAAGAATGTCGTGAAAGTTGATTCTAGATTTGTGGACGCAGCAGTATATCTAGGGGCAACAATCAATGCTATATGTGGATAAAATTGTGGAAGATAACTTTACACCACTTATTAAATCAATTAAATCTGATGTGAGAAGATGGGACGGGCTACATCTATCATTGATTGGGAGGGTGAATGCAGTCAAAATGACTATGTTCCCTAAAGTATTATATTTATTTCGAGCCATACCATTATTTCTCGAGGAGAAAATAATTACGAATCTAGAATCAATATTTATCAAATTTGTTTGGCAATTTGGGAAGGTTAGACGGTCCACTAATTTGTTGTCCCTACCGAAAGATAGGGGGGGTTTGGCTCTCCCTAGTTTAAAGCTGTATCATTGGACTTGACTCCTGACCCAAATGACTGTGCTTTTCCAGCCAGAGACATTTCTTAATGACGTAACCTTAGAAATTGAGCGTCCTCCATCCATATTCGAGCTATTGTTAGGAAGGAAGGTGCTGGGGCTAATGCTTTGTGAGATCGACCGCAGATTCTTCAAGAAGCCAAGATATAAGATTATTGATGGTGTCTGGCGAGTTTGGATGGTCTGTAGAAAGTTCTGTAACATCCCTAAAATTAATCCATACTTACACATTTATAACTCCAGTCTCCTCTCAGCAATAGAAGCAGATAGGACTTTCAGAGTATGGGGAGGGTTGGGCATCAAATCACTGTGGCAAGTAATGGGCGGAGAGGGAGTAGTAAGTTTTGATTCTTTACAAAATAGGTATGGAATCCCAGACAACCATTGGTTTGTTTATACCCAACTGGTACGCTCATTGAAGGCTCAGAGACCTAAATTGATACCCCCCGGTATTTGTCCCTTATTGGAAGCTCTGACTAGAGGGTGTAAAAAAATTAGGATCTTGTATAACATTCTTATCTCAGAGATCCAAGATTATGTGGATAAGTCTGAGGTAGGTTGGGCCAGAAAACTGGGAAACCCAGATATTGACGTTGACCAGGCCCTTCTATTGAATAAAAAGATCTTTAGAGCCACTAATTTAAAGGCCCAACACTACAAGACGGTATTCAATCTGTACTGTACCCCGGCAAAATTATTTGCTTGGGTGGTCAGGACTGATATGTGTCCAAGATGTGGGGATGGTCAAGCAGACTTATTACATATGTTTTGTAATTGCAACCTTTTAACCCCGGTTAAGAATGAGATTGAAAAATTTTGGGAGGGGCTGCTAGGTCTTAAGATCGATTTATCCCCTACCCTAATGATCTTGGGTACAGATTCCAATCTAAAACTGGGAAAAGAGGAAGAAGCACTGATTTTTATATCCGTGGCTGTGCTAAGGCTTTTAATTTCAGCAGGATGGAAGGATACTGTGGACCCTCCTTCCAAATGTGGCTATCTAGGATGCTTGGAATACATAATATTGAGTCCTGCCTATATGAACAAAAGGGATTAAAAACACAGGATTTTGGAAGAAGGCTCTGGGCACCAGTCACAGACTGGAGGAGGTTGAAGCTGTAGTAGCATTGATGACATTTTGCCATTTTATGGGCTGCTACCACCATGATTATACTTTTAAGACCAAACTTTTATGAATTGTAAATAAGATGAATTTGGTCCTGTCGTATTGTTCTGTCAGAATATTTATGTATTGTCGTATAACCCTTTGATTGCGTATTTGTGATGAGTTTGACCTTTTAAGATATGCTGTTTTTATGTCCGGATTTTATCTGTATTGTTTTCTATTCATTGTAAATGCATTAATATTCCCAATTAAAAAAAAAAATATATATATATATATATATATATATATATATATATATATATATATATATATATATATATATATATATACTCTTTAGTAATAATTGTCCATGGCGATCCTGAATCAACCATGAGTTGTATTTCCTTACTATAAATGTAAAAGGAACATTTAGGAGACCTCTTACTGCCTATAACAACACAACCCCTTTGTACAATAGAAACAACAAAACCCTTGTTGGACTCCTGAATTTGACTAACTTCTGTACCATCATTAATACAAGATACCTTTGAGGAGTCTAAATTATTGGAAGAAACACGTGTCTGGTTATGACGTCTATCCCTGCAAACATTGCTAAAATGTCCTATTCTTCCACAAATCTTACACTCTGTTAATTGCTGGACATTCCTGAAATGAAGCAATGTGTGATTTACTACCACACCTAAAACAAGAAAAGGAGTTGTTATAGTTATCTTGTCTTTTATAAAGAAAGTTATTAAAATTTCCTTTGTTTTTTCCTTGCGTAAAACTGGGACCTCTTATCAATTTTTGATTTCAATTCAAACTTCTTCTTCAGATGTAGATTTGCTAGTATTAGAGTTCTGCTGGACAACATCCATCCATTTTTCCGACATTTCAGTGGATTTAGCTACATCAATTGTTTCTTCCAAGTTGGGATCTCCCATGCACCAAAGCTTCTCTTGAATTTTTTTTATATTTTACATGGACAATGATCTGATCTCGTAGCATTTCATCACACACTGTCCCAAAATTGCAATGCAAGCTTAATGACCTTAATGCAGTGAGAAAGTCATCAAAAGATTCATCACTCTTCTGTGCTCTGGTGTAAAATTTAAATCTATTTAAAGCAATATTGGCAGTTGGTTTAAATCTTTTTTCAAGTCTAGATAATGCTTCAACATAAACGTTCAAAGCATCACCATCACCAGAACATGAAGGACACTGTGGCAAAGTTCTGAAAATGTCTTGACCCTCCGAACCAAGACAGTGGAGTAAAATGCTTTTCTTTCTTTCAGCACCCATGCGCTCCCCATCAATGGCCTTCATGTAGTTAAACAATTCCTCCTTCCATCTAGACCATGGCATGGGAGGATCGCCTTTATTCTGTAAAAACTTAGCCGGAGGATCAAACTGCATATTTATGAGATGTTAAACTCAACTTATAATGCAAAATAAGTGAAAATGTCACTGATAGTCGGACAGTGTAAAAGGGAAATACAATAACAAAATAAATAAATGAATATTAAGAATAAAATGAAAATGTAATACTGTGGTATATCATAAAATAAGTATATATTCCAACACTTTATGTAAAATGCAGAAATATTTGTGCATTACCCAATGGATTCAGCTTATCGAAATTCAAAATAGTTGAAGAATTGCACTTAATATTAGAAGAAAACGAGTTTCCATGTGAGTTTTTCTCCGAAATTACAAGTGCAACATAGCTAGTGAAGCTCTGTATAAATTTCCTTCCGAAATCGCGTGTAAATAAATGCCGGTTGCTAAGGAAACAAAGCGTGGTAGCACAGCTGAACACACTGGAGTCAGCGCGTTTCCGTTGCTAGGTATCTGTTCGCCCACAATGACGTCAGCGCGTTTCCGTTGCTAGGCGCCTGCTTGGACAAGCGCAATGACATCAGCGCCGTAGGACGTAAGCAGAAAAGCGTCTTCTTGACAGCAGAGTGTGTAAAAGAATGGAGAAACACACGCGCTCAGGAAACAGTGACCAATTTAAAAGATGCGGAGTCTCCACATGTAAGGTAACACTGACGAAATAAGCGCTGCGCTAAATCAGATGTTTCAGAAAAGATTAACAGTACCTTTCAGTAAGAACAGTTCAATGCTTAGTAGTTGATATATAGCAAAAACGGTGTTCTTCGACATCAAAAACACCGCAGATAGTCACACAAACTTTGTAGAAAAGAAGAACATGTCCCACTGTAGAAATACAGATGGCTTCCCATCCTCCAAAACCTGGTAATGTTAGTACTTGAAGCAGGAAACCGTTATGCAAAACACGGGCCTCCCTCGTCAATTTGCCCCACCACCCAATTCGACGCTGTGTCTGCCTCCAAGATAAAAACACCATTTTGGTTGCCGGTGGTAACCTTCGGCTCATCGGACCAGAATATAAAGTTCTGTGCAAGGGTGTAGTGTCCATCACCCAACACTTAACCGAGTATGCAGGATCAAGTCTGTCTCCATACCACCAGTCGTTTAGGATAAGAAGGTGAGAGGCGGCATGATATGTTTGGACATCTGGGGTGGATATACCACCACTGTATGTAGATTGAAAACAAGTCTTCAAGGCCACTCGAGTGAGCCTCTACTCTAAAGCAAATGGGTAAGAGTGATATTTAATTGTGGAAACCAGACAGGTGATATTGGATAAGGGTGATTCTGGAGTTGATACAGAAGGCGGGACAAGGACACCATCTTGAAGATGGCAGACCTGCCAAATAGGGAAAGCAGTAGGTGCATCCAGGTGTGTACTTACTCTTTGGTCTGGCACCATAGTGAGGCTAATCTTTGTTCCCCATGAGGTGTGTTGGGAGGTCGACAGGAATACCCCAAGGTTTTTAAACCTGTCTGGTACCAACTTCACTTCATGTGACCATCCACCCAGCTGGTCTCTATCCTGTAGTGGCCAAAGGAAAGACCAACAGGTGTTCATATACAGCCCGAGGTCTCCCCAAAAATCTGCATAATCCTAAGTAATCTTGAACCAGATCTGTTAGGGTGTATGAAAAAGAAAAGGACATTGTCTGCATATAGTGCTATGCGATCCGAAACTTCACATGTCCACCTGAAGCCACAGACCTGTGCATCAATGCTCACCCATGCTGCCAGTGGTTCCATAGCCAAAGCAAAAAGATATGGTGAGAGAGGACATCTCTGATGGGTTCCTCTTCCAATGGGGAAGGTCCACGAGGTTGACTCTGCTATTCAGACGGAAGATGTAATGTTGGTATAAATAAGGTGGATGTATGCAAGGAGGAGACGGGTCAATGTTCAAGCAGTCTAAGAGAGCGAATAGATACGTTCAACTGAGCGAATCTAAGGCCATTTCGATATCGGCCAGGAGGAGAGCCGCCGGTCCCTCGAGGTGGTCAATCATCGCAACTTCATTGTGTGCACGGCATATGTTATGCTGTGTGGCACGACCCGGCATAAAGCTGGCCTGATCGGGAGGAACCAAGTTAGTAATGTGTGGTACGATGCGTTTGGCAATGGCTTTGGCAACGAGCTTTGCCTCCATATTGAGAAGTGATATTGGGCGATAGGAAGTGTGAAGTTCAGGGGGTCGACCTGGTTTTAGGAAGATCACTATCTCCGCATGTCGCCAGTCTTGTGGGAGACGTCCTTTATCTACAGCTGCATTAAGTGCGGCCAGATTTGGTGCAGTCAGTAGAGATTGACATTTTTTATAGGATTCGCTTGGGAAGCCATTAGGGCCAGAGCGCTTATCTGAAAGGGTACTTTGACGTTCATCCACTGTCAGTGGCGCGTCTAGTTCCTCTCTCACTGAGTCTGTCAGGCCCCATGGAGGCAGGTAGTCTAAGTACCAGCACACCTTGGCCACCGGGAGCGTCTCCTTGGGGCCATACAGGACTCCAAAATAAAAGGCAAAGCTCATATCAATTCGTTCAGGGTCTGTAAATATCTCTCCGGTAGGGCCGCTAATAGCCGGAATAGTAAGGGAACTGAGTGTCTGTTGACAGAGGCGGTGCAATAGGACACTGGACTTATCTTCCCATTGATATATTCTACTGCGGGTCGCCAACCACGCCAGTTTAGCCTCTTCTAATAATTCACTGGCATATGATTGTTGCGTCTGAAGTAACTGTCGATGCGCCACAATCCCATTGTATGCATTCTAAGTCTATGAGTTGGGCTTCTATCTCAATTCGTTTTTCGCGGCGCTGTCTACGCTGTGCTGTACAAACCGCAATATCTGTGCTCCTGGGAGTTGGCTTCATGGCTTCCCATTAAGTTTCGGGGGATTCCACTGTCCCCTTATTATGAGAAAATAGTCTGAAATGGTGGTATGCATATGGGGCTCATATTGCAGATGCCATGTTGAGAGCCGCCGTCAGAATGGGGAATGGCTGGGGTCCAGGCGCAGTGTCATCGACACAGGGGAGTGGTCAGAAAGGCCTCAAGATAAAATCTTTGCGGTCTCCAATCTATGTATGTGGGTAGCAGAGATGACTATGTAATCAAGCCGCGAGAACAAATCATGAATGCTGGAGAAATATGTGAATTCTTGGTCTGTTGGATGAAGTCGCCTCCATGTGTCCACCCAGGCTATCGCCGGTGTCAGCGATCCTAATTTTGATTCCTGTGTGCTTGGAGGCCTCCCAGTGCTGCACCACCTATCTATATGCGGGCATAAAACATTGTTCCAAGCGCCCCTAACGATTGTAAGGCCCAGGGGGATCTCAACCCACAATGTCATTGTGAGAAGTTGGCCTGATATATGATGTTTCCAACTCTGGAACCACCTTGTATCAGTCCAAACAATCCCTTATGGTGCCTGGTTGTGAGTCAACCTTATAGACAAGCTATCTTAATGGTAGCATAGACTAAGCAGCCTTAAAGGCTAAACTCAAGAGGTCGTGTTAAGCGAGCTGTTTTACCAATTAAAATCCTGTAATATCAAATGAAAGGACACCACACAAGTATATATTATAAAAATATATGTGTTTATTTCTAAAATAATCCCCAGTACTCTTTATGAGCAAAGGGGCACAAGCGTTAAATCAAAAGCACAGTATAACATATGAAAGTTGCACAATTATGGATGAGGGCGGGTGGCCACTCAAACCATATATTAAGAAAATGGTATAAGAGATACCAATCGAACAGTGGTTAGGCCTAGGGCCTAGGGAATAGCTGGGAGCAGTCGGGACAAGCAATGCTGAAGTCGGGAAAAGATCGCGGGATTCGGGTGCAGTGCTTAAAGTACACGCATCCACCAATGCAAAGTCAATGGTGCGTAAAAGTTTAAGGATACTTCTGCTGAACCTAGAAGGACAAAACTTTAGACACAGACCCTAGAGGTGTGTACCAGTGTGGGAACACCGGCGTTGCTGAGTTACCTCACCCACAGGAAGCGGGTGCATAGGGTCGAAGTGGCGTCGGGTTTCGTCACGCAGGTTGTTGGTGCTTGAAGCTGAAGATGCTGCAGGCGATGTGAAGGAGAAGTGTCCGGTGTGATCCAAGGGTGGATCAGAGTAGAAAAGTACCTGAAAGCAGAGGGGACAGAGTCTGGGTCACTCAGCAGTGACCAGGGTGGAACCAGGACGGAACCAGGCAATGTCGGGCGCAATCAGGTGGTGGTCGAGGAGCTTCTCTCCGCTGCCACGTGGGCTCTGGGGCATCTGCGACGTCCAGGAGCGGGTCACGAGCTGTCCCACCCAGGCTCTCACCGTCGGCGCTGTCGGCTTCAAGATCGGAGCAAACAACACTTGGCAAGAGCAATCCACGCAGGACTGGAAGATTGCTTCTCACTCGGACCAGGAGGGTCAGAGCGGGTGCTCCTTTTCAGAGGAGCTGGTGCAAGTCTGGAGCAACCAGAATCGCAAGTCGTATTTA
Organism: Lissotriton vulgaris; assembly: GCF_964263255.1. Classification (NCBI taxonomy): domain Eukaryota; kingdom Metazoa; phylum Chordata; class Amphibia; order Caudata; family Salamandridae; genus Lissotriton; species Lissotriton vulgaris. The sequence continues at coordinate 1,078,850,213 of NC_141691.1, read as the reverse complement.
GGTTTTCGCCGGCACAAGGGCCACAAGCCAGCTGGCAAGTGACCGGGCCAACGCGTCGAGCCAAAGAAAGCAGAAGGACCCCACGCAGCACTCGTCGAGTGTAGAGGGGTGAGCTTCGGTGCAAAAGTGGCTCAGGGTTGGGGCTTCTCAAACCCCGGTGTACAGCTTCGAGGGTCACTCGTGGGCTGCACGGTCAGCGTCTCGTGGTCTTTTCAAGATGGCGTGCCCCACGCTTCCGGTCGCCTCCACGGGTCTCAGCTCTGCAGGGACTGTGGATCGGGCTGTAAGAAGGCAGGCAAGCTTGATCTCGTCGATCTCTGTCGCTCGAGTTCCGGCGGGAACTGCAACAAAGCAGACGTCGAGGTGCTGGATGGTGCCTGTTTTCACAGGGTGGTCACTCCTTGACCACAAGGGAGATTCTTCAGTCTTCTACGTTGAGTAGGATGTCGAAGGGTCCAGAGTTTCGTTTCAAATGTTTCATCAGGATAATCTGAGTGCGTTGGCACTGCTCCCATTCTTATACCAATCTAGGGGGCTGGATTACCTGCTAGGTCCCCTCGTATGGGTGGGACCCAGGAAGGGGGTGGATACACCCCTTTCCTTTGATCCAGGCCGCGCTGGGACTGGGGCTGATGTGCCCCAGAACCGGGTTGGCCGGATTATGCAAGAGGCAGCCTTGTGCTCCCCAGGCAGTGTCTGGTTTCTTTCAAACCTCCCTGCTACAATCCACTATCTCCTGTCTGGGGTGGTGTAACACCTCCCTGCGACAGGAAAGCCTTTGTCCAGGCCTCCTCTGCTGAGTTTCGGTCAGCAGCAGGAGGTCCGACTTGTGTCTGTGGCAGAAGCATCCATTTTGTGGATCTGAGGCTCTTTTAAAAATCAACCGTGTTTCAGTAAAGTAACATGTCTTCTCCCTCTAGAGGGGTCGAATGCTATCCCCGTCGACAGAACTGTCGAGGGGATAGTATTCCAAATCGTATGACACCTCACACGACATGTTTTGATAAAGCCAAACCAAAGTTGCTATATAACAGCGAGGATTATAATGCACCTAATAGTATATGGTTTGGCATTATCCCGGAACAGCTTAGGAAGTTGTTACCGACAGCTGCAGACAGACTCAGCTCATGCCAGAGCTCCATCTCACATTAAACCACGCACTCTGCCTCCAGGATTGATGAGGCCTTCCATAGTAGTGGCTCACAGGTTTATATGTGTCCAGATATAGGTTTAGATATAGGTATACTATATCTAAGCAAGGGGTGATTACACCAACTTGCCCCAGCTGAGTGATCAGCCAGTTGTGTCAATTTAAGAACCAGCCAGGGGTGGCAAAAGCTATGCTTCAGCCCCTGGTAGGCCTTGGTGGCACCTATGCCCTGAGCACCTATAGTGCATGGTACAGGGGCTGACAAGGAGTCCATTTTCCAATTGGGTTATGTACCTATAGTACATGTATGTGAATTTAGAGAGAGAACAGCAGGCTGGGGGTCTGATTAGCAGGCCCACAGCCTCAGTAAGTCGAAAACCAGTGAAGCAAAAAGCAAAAATTGGGTTGACCATAGGATAGCAGACCCTACTCTCCTACAGTCATCAAGAGCTCCACCAGGTTCAATACTAGAGGTGGGGAGGGGGGCATATATACTGCCCTAACTGAATTGCTCGGCATATAATGTACCTAATATAATGTACCTACCTTGGGGATCAGTCCACGTCTTTTTATGTACGTTAGGGATTCTACGGTGGATTAAGATCGCCACACTCCGAGATCCTCTAGCGAATCCAGAGTGGAAGACTTGGGTGTAGCTGAATCGTGCTAAGCATACCGCCTTATTACCCAACAGATGAGTTTCTTGTAAAAGTAGGATGCCTACTTTATGTTGCTTAGCCAGTTGCAGTATGGCCCTCGCTTGATTTTATTCAAGAGGCCACGGACATTCCAACTTACAATATGGAGCCCCTGTCTAGTAGCATCTGTTATAGTCGTTGTCGTATTTGGCAGTGGTATAAATAGATGTGGAATGACCTATGCATGACCTGATCTGATGGGATACTGCCTATGTGATATAAAATGTCAGCACTAAAACAAATAACTTTCCCCAGGCCCCCTTCCCCCCCTCCCAAATACCTCATGAAACTTGAAGCATCTGTCACGGCTTGGCAATAGCCCCAAACCCAACAGGGGCCGGGAGCTACTCCCGGCCAATGGATCCCAAAGAAACATACCTTCTGCAAATAGCGTCTTCTAAGTCAACAGAAAGTATATGTAGCGGTAGCCCAGATATAGTTGCCGTCCGGCATATTGAATATATCATATCTCACTATGGGCACATATTAGGGTGATGTCGGCTCTACGGCGCTGTTTGTCGGTGGCTTTGAGATGACCAAGACTAGGATCGCAGGATGAAGTGTCAGAGCCAATCCTCAGTGGAGTGTGGAGTTTAAGTGTTACAGTTTCATCTGTCCAGGTAACCACCTCTTCCGGTGTATCGAAGAATTGTGTTCTAGATTGATATGAATCTCTCAGGCAGACTGGAAAAAAACAAGGAGTATTGGATCTTAAGATTCCACAAGTGGGCCTTGAGCATACATATACACGTAGTAGTGTTCCCTTAAAGGGAAATGTCCGCACATTCACTAGGCAAAAAAAAAGAAAGATAGTAATCCAGCAATCATTAAGCGTGAAACATACAATTGTTCAATTATTTCTGTACAGGGGTGCTAGGTTAGCCCCAAACACCTACTACCTAACGGTTTTGTAGGCACAACTCAATGTGCAACTAATATGAACACAAAAACTGAGGCTCTAGCAGCACACCACTTGTCCTTCTTTAGTCTTGATTTAATTTATCACACCTTTGGGTATATATAACGTATATATGACGTTCCCATCCACGGCTTGAGGTGGTACTATTGTGGAAATAACCACACAAATGTCACCCGTTACCACCTCATGTGGTCCAACCATAGTACGTTGAGACCTTGTACGAAATGTTTAGCCGATCCGCATATCCATACAGTCCCAAAAGAGAGTCTTTTGCAGTGGATGGGAACGTCATTATAGTTTCCACATAACCGAAAAGGAGGATGTTTTGGCCGATTATTAGGTCACAGCTCGCACTGGAGCAGGGACGCTAATAAGGGTACGTTTGACTAGTTGCGAATAACAGGCAATTGGTGTTCTTTCATGTGGAGTTGCTCAAAAATCACGGAACCTGACTTTGTAGCCAAATGATCGCCCGCACCCTGCTCTGAATCATATAGGATCATCCTGATTTAATGGACGGATATCAGGACTATGCTCGTGGGTCTATATAGGACACTTTCAATTGAATCGTGAGCACAAATTTCCGGACTGGAGATTCCGATATTCATACTATTACGCAAGATTAGATGCGGTCCGTTTTCAATTTTGGCTTATCGATTTCAACGTTTATGCCTTGAAAAAGTCTAAGCAAAAGACGAAACAGGTGTCAACAAATTGTGTGCTGGGAGTTTTAATACTTTTATAATATGAATAAAGAATGCTGAAGAGCAAGAAGAATGACCTTTCTGGATTTCTGTTTTTGATGAATATTGTTGAGTTGTCTCTGTGTGTAGTATAGGGTTATATATACCCAAAGGTGTGATAAATTAAATCAAGACTAAATAAGGACAAGTGGTGTGCTGCTAGAGCCTCAGTTTTTGTGTCCACAAGTGGGCCTTGACCTCCACAAAAGATTAACAGTGTTATTGGACCAACCTAGTGTAGTCCGGAAAGATCATTATGCAATGTGAGGCGTAGGTAAGGGCCTCCTTAAGCCTGGCCTGCTGCAGGATAATTTCTCTGTCTTTGTAATTGAGGAACCTAGTGATGAGTGGCCTGGCTTCTGTAGGAGGGCCCAATGCGCTCGTTTAACCACAAAGCAGGAGGACAGTACCTCGGGTGGAAGCCAGTCCGTCAACCACTTGATAAGGAAATCTTCCATGGTGTTACCTTCACAGCCCTCGGGAAATCCTGTGAAGGGTATTTCTACGGGTCCTTCTTTCCGCATCCTTCACCCACGTAGCCAGGCCCTTTGTCAATATTTCCAATGTGGATACTTTCTTCTGAAGAGTAGTTACCATGCCTTCCAATGTTGAGTCTGGTCTCAGTTTCCGTAATACGTTGCACTTCATTGCAGAGATCTTGTCTAAGCAGCATGACATTGGAGCCAGCTGCTCAGATTTTAGCTTCCAGCGCATCCCTGAATTGTGTAATGGCTGCTAATATGTCGGCGTTATCTGGCATGGGCATCGTCAGATCTCCTGGATTAGGTGCCTGAGCTGAAGCACCAGTTTATTTGTCCATAATACTCTGCTTGGAAGCGACGTGGAGCAGCTTGGCTTTAGTCATCTTGCAGAATGGGTTATGGGCCGCTGCCAGGCACAACCCACACACTGATCCAGGTAAGGGAGGGGCGCAGCAAGATGGGCCGCAGATAGTATTAGGGAGGAAGACTGGAGGAATGGCTACCCCCACCAGTAGGCGCCCTCAACTCCCCCAACAAATGTCTCCGCACCTATAGACGCCACCAGTCACGGAGTCCTACTTCAGCAACATCAACAAATCAAGCCCCGTATGCCACAGCGCACAGATTGCCCTATACCAGACAGTGAATCGGTTATGCATCTGATGGCTTTCCGCGTGTTCCAGCAGCAGTCCTGCTCCAGCTCCTCCAAAGGAAGGCCACTGACCACAGAAATGGCCACGTTGATCTAGGCAGCGTAAGACTCCACGGCGATAGCGTCCGAGGAGCAAGCTGCATCCGCCGCCCCTCTAGGGCGGATATTTGCTCCGGGCCAAAGACTTGCGTCATTTGAGAGAGGGGGGGCCCCAGACATCTAAACACCACATCAAACCCTGGTGCGATTAGGCCCTGCACCGCCCGGTGTAGTGTATTTCCAATATTCCCAATAGGCTCTGCGCATTGGAATAATATATCCTACAAAGGTTCGTCCCGGACCTCGGTGCCCCCCGCTGCTGCTCGTTTCTTTCTTTCCCCGCTGTTGTCCTCATTTTGTGAATTTCGTGATTGTACTTATCTTTAATTCTGTTAAATAGATTTTGTGCCTTTACGTTAGTATTGTACCCCTGGTGTGCCCCCCCGCTCCCTGCCGCTGCTCCCTCGCGGCCCGCCCCCTTTTTCTTTCTGTAACCCCATTGGCCGCCCCGCTCCCGCCTCCAAGCTGCTCCTCCCTCCCACTTCCCCTCATATGGAGCCCACGCGTACATGCAGCGTTCACGCGCAGCGGGCGCGTCGATTGTGCGCCGAAGGCGCGCCAAAGGCAAGCCCATCTATACCCGTCCGCGCCAGGACCGCGCCCAGCGCCAGGACCCCTGGTCCTCGACGATGCCAGCGCACCCGATGAACTTACGACGCGGCCACCCTCCACGCACTCAACGCCGGCCGAAACCCCGCCTGCTACCGAGCCACCCCGAAACACACCCACGGACCCTTCACCTGCCAAGCCTGCCAATTCACCTGCCACCAAACCTGCACCGCACCCGCCAAGCCGAGCACCAGCAACAACCACCTCAAGTGCATCCTGCTCAACACCCGCTCCGTCCACAGGCACGCCGTCGAACTCTGGAACCTCCTCGACACAACATCACCAGACGTCGCCTTCCTCACAGAAACCTGGATGAACGCCTCCTCAGCCCCTGACATCGCCATAGCCATTCCGGAGGGGTACAAGATCACCCGGAGGGACCGCGTCAACCAAACCGGAGGAGGCATCGCCATCGTCCACAGAAACACCATCCGCATCACGACCAACTCCGACGACACCCTCACCGCCGCCGAGCACCTTCACTTCCAGATACACACCAACCCCAAGACCACCATCAGAGGCCCTCTCATCTACAGACCCCCCCCCGGACCACGCGCACAATTCAGCGAAGTCATCGCAGACTTCGTCAGTCCGCACGCCCTCACCTCCACAGACTACATCCTCCTAGGGGACCTCAACTTCCACCTGGAGAACAACAAGGACTGCAACACCGCCGCCATGCTGGACAACCTCGCCAACCTCGGACTCAAGCAACTGGTGAACACCCCCACCCACTACGCCAGCCACACGCTTGACCCAGTCTTCTCCTCCAGCAAGCACATCTCCTTCAGCCACTCCACTGGACTACACTGGACAGACCACAGCTGCGTCCACTTCAACTTCAGGAGAACCACAACTCACCACCACCCGCAGAAGCTGGAGCAAGATCACCGCCGACCAGCTCGACACCACCCTCAGCCAGAACCCACCCACCAACACGACGGACCCCGACGAAGCAGCCCGCAACCTCACACAGTGGCTCATCGACTGCGCCGATGAACTCGCACCACTGAAGAATCCTCCCAGCAGACCCGACAGCAGGATAGCCTTGTGGTTTACCAACGACCTTAAAAACTCCAAGAAAACCTGCCGCACCCTCGAGAAAGCCTGGAGCCACGACCAGACAGCAGAACACATGACAGCCCTCAAGAACGCCACCCGCAAACACCACCAGCTGATCCGCACCACCAAGAAGACAGCATTCAAAGAACAACTGGACAACAACACCCACAACAGCAAGGAACTCTTCAACATCGTTAAAGAGCTCTCCAACCCCGGCGCCTGCAACAACGACATCACACCCTCGCAAGACCTCTGCGACTCTCTCGCCTCGTTCTTCCACCGCAAGATCGCCGACATACACAACAGCTTCAGCGCACTGACCACGCACCCAACCACCGAACCAGCACCCCCCACCACCACCCTCTGCACCTGGACCCCTGTCAGCACCGAAGACACCACCTGCCTGATGAACACCATCCACTCCGGCTCCCCTACCGACCCCTGCCCACACCACATTTTCAACAAAGCCGACTCCATCATCGCACCCCAACTCCAGAACATCATCAACAGCTCCTTTGCATCTGCCACCTTCCCGGAGAGCTGGAAACATGCCGAGCTGAGCGCCCTCCTGAATAAACCCACCGCGGACCCCACGGACCTCAAGAACTTCCGCCCCATCTCGCTCCTCCCCTTTCCAGCCAAAGTCATCAAGAAGACCGTCAACAGACAACTCTCCGCCTTCCTCGAGACCAACTGATCCCTCGACCCCTCACAGTCCGGCTTCCGAGCAAACCACAGCACCGAGACCGCTCTCATCGCAGCTACCAACGACATCAGGTCCCTGCTCGACAACGGGGAAACTGCAGCCCTCATCCTCCTAGACCTCTCAGCAGCCTTCGACACCGTATGCCACCGCACCCTGATACAGCGCCTCAGCAAAACCACAATCCAAGGAGAGGCACTGGAGTGGATCATCTAGTTCCTCGCCGGAAGAATCCAGAGAGTCTGCCTCCCCCCGTTCCGATCCGCGGCCACCTAAGTCATCTGCGGAGTTCCGCAAGGATCCTCACTCAGCCCCACCCTCTTCAACATCTACATGAGCCCTCTCGCAGCCAACGCTCGCCAACACAACCTCAACATCATCTCCTATGCTGACGACACCCAGCTGATCCTCTCCCTCACCAACGACCCGCCAGCACCAAAGTCAACCTCCAGGAAGGAATGAAAGACGTTGCAGAATGGATGAAGATCAGCCGGCTGAAACTGAACTCAGACAAGACGGAAGTCCTCATCCTCGGACCATCTCCCTCTGCCTGGGATGACTCCTGGTGGCCCCCTGCCCTGGGCATCGCACCCAAACCAACAGACCACGCATGCAACCTGGGCTTCATCCTGGACTCCTCCCTCACGATGACCAATCAAGTGAACACTGACTCGTCATCCTGCTTCTGCGCATGCTCCGAAAGATCTTCCGTGGATCCCCACCGAAACCAGGAAGACGGTCACCCAGGCCCTCGTCACCAGCCGTCTGGACTACAGGAACACCCTCTACGCTGGAACCACAGCCAAACTCCAGAAAAGACTCCAGTGCATTCAGAACGCCTCAGCACGACTCATCCTGGACATCCCTCGCCGCAGCCACATCTCTGCCCACCTGAAAGACCTGCACTAGCTCCCCGTCAACAAGAGGATCGCGTTCAGACTCCTCACCCACGCACACAAGGCTCTCCACAACATGGTCCCGAAGTACCTTAACAGCCGCCTCACATTCTACACACCCACCCGCCAGCTCCGATCCGCCAGCCTCGCCCTCGCCTCCATCCCACGAATTCGGAAATCCACCATCGGAGGAAGATCCTTCTCCTACCTGGCAGCCAAGACATGGAACTCCCTCCCCACTCACCTACGGCTGACCCTGGACCATCTCTCCTTCAGGAAACAACTCAAGACCTGGCTGTTCGAGCAGTAGCGACCCCCCCCCCCCCCCCCCAGCGCCTTGAGACCCTTACGGGTGAGTAGCGCGCTATACAAATTTTGCTGATTGATTGATTGATTGATCCTATATTGTAGACGTAGGACTGAGGTCAACTAGGTCTCTATCGCATATATTAAACTTAATAGTGAGGGCCAACTAGCTCAGAGGTCCCTAGAAACTTTCTCGAATAAACAAGAAGGGATTAGTTTCTGACAACCGCATAAACATGACAACTTTGTTCCCCAAGATAAAACTGATCATCAGAGTCGTGGAAACAATAGGTGGATATTTTACTCAGTCATTTGTGCATGCTTCGTTTCATCAGAGTTGCAGAGAAATAGATAGACGGGCGTTTTCAATAAAAGGATTTATTGAACAGTCTTCTTTCTCAAGCATAAGAAATTAACTGCTACAATCGCAAAACTGGTTGCAAAGTATAATGCGTACAGTAAAAAGAGTAGAATAAAATAATACTGTAAGAGCATTGTATGGTTCCTAAACCATAAATAAATATATAGATAAATAACAGAGGCTAAAAGTACTCAACTGGTGCTTCTAAAATACGCCTACCCCGATGTACCTAACCTAAGCTTAGTACGAGGGAAGAAGTAAGTGAGGTGTAGAATAAATATAATATTCTGTTGCCAAGAATCTGTCCAGGATTTCTCTTAGGGTCTAATCAGCTCCGTACCTTGATTTGGAATGAAGAAGGTCAGGCTCAGGACTCGATTTCCCAACAACCCGCAAGGGTAGCTTGGAAACACCGGAGCTGGATTTCTCGGCAGGAGAAAAGACAGCGTCTCTCTCAGTGCGTCTGCTGGAGGGTCGGCTTCCTTCAGCACTTGCTGTAGCAGGATGTGTCGGACAAAGTAGATAGTCGAACTGCTCCAAACCACTGTGTGTTTGCTTGGGCAAGTGTGGGCATATTTATACCTTGAAGGTGCCGAGTTTGACGTACAGTTGGACATAATAACGTCATCAAAGAGTCTCAGTTCTTTGAAAACTCCATGAGTTCTTGGACAAATCAATATTCAAGCAAAGGGAAGTCCCTAGCTGCTGAAGCTGAGTTTTTCCAAGAAATCGTTGTGGATTTTCGGAACTAGTGGAAGTAGCCATGCCGAATTTGGACTGCATGACCTATGTCTTAATATGGTTATGATTTCTATGCCTATATAAGGATATGGTGATTTATACCTATATAAGGGATGAATAGGGAAAATTACACTAGGGTCCTAAAATGCTACACAACACCCACTCCACGTTATCATGTTCATCTAAGTTCAAGCACTGAAAACATAATCTAGAGCATGTGTATACAAACCCCAAAAATTCACATAAAATGCATTTGAAATGGTTGCATTTGTACAGTACGCATTTAAAAGCAATGACTTCATTGTAAGCATATGATATATTAGCAATGCTAACCGAATGAATCACGAAAATTACATTTATAAAATGGCTCTCAGTTACAGAAGAAAAAGTTGAGACCATCCCATAGCAGAATATATAAACTGTTTCAGTTTCTAGATAAGGTCAATATTGTTGCTAGGGAGTACTAAAAGAATTCTTGTTCTTTAAGAATAGTTCTACTTTAAGCAGATTACTTTGTGCCAAAGTTCAATTTTGGAAAAAGTCAAATCAAATCGTAGAAAAATAGAGTTCCAAAGTTAGAGTTTTTTGTTTTGAAAAGGCAAAGGTTGAATTCAAAGTTGTTAGAACGCTGCGTGCTAATTTCAAAAGTTATTCTCGGTGTCAGGAGAAAACATTAAATCATCAAGGCTGGCAAAGAAATAGTCTACCACAGTAGATGAGAGTTCAACCACTTCATTAAGAAGATCAATTGTACACAGATGTGAAGCATCGCCGTCAGCATCAGCCGCATTAGCAATGTTCATAGCAGGTGGTACCTGTGTGCATGTTGGTCCGCGTATTTCACCTCCAGTTGAATGCCGTGATCAGGATTGGTAGCCGTTGGGGGCAACACAACACATGAGCCGTTACCGGACCCAGTAATGCGTCTGCATCTGTTAGCATAGCCAATGGTAGTGTTAGACAGATATCTAACACGCATTCCTCTCCACAAAGCAGGCATCGTAGAACAGGTAAGATGCAATCTTGCCTGATTGGTCTGAATGACAGGAACCATGTGGTATTCAGATCTCTCAAACGAGCCAAGCCAAGGATCTGTGTTATTCTGTCACGATACCTCATGGCCTGGAGCGCATTCTCCATGCTGACTTGGGTATCGCTGGTGGCCGGATTTGCCATAATCGGAGCAGGAGGAATACAAATAAGATCCCTGCTACGAGTCCCAAAATGAGAGGCAGGCCGCCGAACACAGAGTGTACGAAGTTAGGAAAAATGCCAAGGACTGCTTCAAAGGGTGCTAACAGTCCCGAAAAAATCGTCTTAAATACATGTGCCATACCACTGGTATCAGACATGTTTAAGATACGACCTAACATTTCTGCGAAATGTATTGGGCAGTTTGTTGATAATGCATGTATCTCTGCAGAAGTCCTTGCAACTTGCAGATCATATGTCTCTATGGACGAGGTCAGTGGCACAGTTTTTTGTAAAAGAATGGCTTTCATTCTGCTTAAAGTATCAATTCGTATAGAAGAGATGTTCAGTGAAGGCCATAGTGGCGACTCCCCGTCTTCCTTGCTTTTAGGAAACAATACTTGCATACAACAAGTGACCCTGGTTTACACACTTACCAGATATGCAGTCCCTGGCATCATGCCACAACAGCTGTGATCATTCAACATAATGTAGCTACCATCGGAAAGCTGTCTAAAAATTGGATCTATCACTGCTGTGGGTGAGCCCTGCAGGTGGCAAGAAAGGTTATTGGAAGAACCCTCGCAGGCTCCGTGTAAGTTAATACCTTGACACAACAGTGTACCACTTAGTGAGTTTTTACAATTTTTACCACTAAGAAATACTTCCTTTCCCCCACTCCAACATTGGTGTGTGTATGGTAAATCCCAGGTCGACTTAATGTATTCTTTACCCAACCTTTCATACAGGCCTGCTGGTATATGTTTTAAGCAATACTGAAACTGGGAAATCGTCACTGGTATCGTAATGGTGCCATGTATTATCCATTCAACTGATGGTTTCTCAGAAACGGTCAATGATAATCTTTCCAGTTTTTCTATGCTCAGCACCATATAGTCTGCTCCCCTTTGTGCCAAAGAGATTTGTTTATCTGTAGGGTTAAATATAGTAAACATTGACGTAGTGTTGATTAGACGCCAAGGCACATAGCCAGAACAAAGGTTTTGTAACGTCCAGCCTAACAGCATTACAGAACGTAATTGAGACTTGCCATGTTGTAACATTAGCAAGTCCTGTTCCATTATGTCTATGGCAGAGGATACAATGCTGTCCAAAGAAAAAAATTCTGGACGACAGAGTTGTTAACCCATTGTCTACTACAGAGAGTGCTTTCTCTAAATTAATACCATCAATTTCTTGTATTCGTTCAGCTGTTTCCATTTGCGTGACTTTCCATGCTTCATTGTAAGCAGCGGATATACCGGCATATATGAAACGTTTATGACGTGGATTACGAGGTCCAAGTAAGAAGTCTCGTAAATCAACGCCATCTTTAGGCAACGATAAGTGTTGTTTTATATTCGGGAGTGTGGATCTTTGTAGCCATTCAAGGCACAGTTTTCATACACTATGAGTTGTTATTATCCCTGGATGTGGTCTCTGGACATATCTTGGATCTGACCTAGTTATTGTAAACCCTTGTGTCTTGTTCAGGAATCTATTTTGACAGTTATTAGTGTCTGTGGGCCAGATTAACCATTTTTTCCATTAAGGATTTGTTCTGTTTTGTTGTAAAATATAATTTACGTCTACCTCCTTATCTGAAGTTAAATTACTATCAGGTGTGGGTTTAGGTATAGACGGTTTGTTTAAATCTTTTATCTTAGCAATGCCAAGACAAGATGTTTGTTGAACAGTTTCATTTAAGAACAGTATTTGTTCTGGGACTATGCAGGCTCTGAATAATGCTTCTAAACCTTGTACCTGCCAGTCTTTTATGCCCCAAACAGTTTTTGTTTCAATGTTGTCTTTCCAAAAGTCAAAGCCTAATGTGGACAACTGAGCATAAAATGCAGCAGAATAAATTTGTTTAGGATTTGTCAACATATTTTTCATGCCTGTCTTATTCACATTTTTGAAGTAAAAATGTTCTGGGTTTGTAATATTAAAACCTGTAAAATATGGAAATGTTCTAATAAATGTTTTAGAACTACTTTTATGAGTTGTTGGACAATGTTCCCATTGATTATAAGTAAAAACATTTCTAGAGTTTGCAGATTTGTGCAAATAATGATGACCAAAATGATTAAAACAGTACATTTCTTCATAATTTGATGAACCTTTTAAGTATCCATGTTTTGCAAATTTTGCTGACATTTCTAAGTTTGCCATCATGTTATGAACAATCTCAAAGTCCCAATCATCAGAAAATTTGCTAGGTGAAACAAAGTCATTCAAAGAAACCTTAAATTGATGTAGAATTCTCAACAGCTCTACAGGGCCATAGATGTCATAATCGGTTCTGTCTCATGCTATCCCACCTGGTATAATTCGTAAATGTGGAGACTCATCCCTGGCCAACAGTACATCTCTTCTAGTTCTAATAGTGATTTTGAGATCTCTTGATGTGCCAGTCCCTCTCCCATATGTGATTCTTGAATCAAAGCACCTCTCTGTTCCTTGTTTGGAATTATTCTGTCCCCCACTCCAGGGATTCGAGCAAAAGGAACGGAGTTTGCATCAATAATGTATGCATATTTAAGTTGATAGTTCAGTGGTAATGCAGCACTGTTGCCTTTCATTGTGGCATTGACAGCTAGCATTGTTTCACCGTCTATTTTTGTTTTTGAATGAGTGATTGCAGCTACGGAAGCCGTTTGCACAGCTGCCTTCGCGGCTTCATCAGCCAATGAATTCCCTTCAACGTCAACGCCATCACGTTGATGACTTAGTGTATGGATCACGTGAGTCTTTTGTAGTTCTTTCTGTAAAAAACCTCTTTGTTCCCAAAGCATTTTATGCTTGATTGTGCCACCTTTTGCGTCTTTGAAACCATTTTGAACCCAGTTCTGCAAGTATTCATTGTAAGACTGGACGCAATAATACGAATCGCACACTACGATTGTGGGGAATTCGCGATCGGTATTTTCAAGCACCATCTTGAAAGCCTGTAGTTGAGCTTGCGGAGCTATACAGTCTCCTAGGGATTGAGTTTTTTTACCATAGGTCTGAATTTACCATTGCGCCAGCGACCTTTAACAATCGCGCACGCAGCACTATAAGCTTGTTTACCCCCAATTGCGGGCTGTGCTGATCCGTCTGTATATATCATACACCCGTAATGTTCTAAAGGCAGAATCTCAATGGGCAGAGGACCTTCTTGTTCGTATTGGAGAAATTCTTGTGTCTTCAGGTAGGGGTCAAAAACGTATTCAACGTGTGTTGCAGCAAGATAGTTAACCTATTGTATCCATCTTGGTTGTAGAGCTTTTGCATTTGGAATGCTTGCCTTCGTAACTGCCTCTAAGGCGGGTACAGGAGTAACAACTTTTATGCGTTTACCCAGTGCGAGCGCTCTCTCCTTTGTTACTGCAGTTTGAACCGCTGTCAGAATTTTTTCTGTGGAAATGAATTTCATTTCAGCTTGTGTGTACAAGTGTGATTTGTAAGCTATTGGTACCTTTTCACCTTCATTAAAAGTTAGGTATGTGAATCCGCATCTCCCTGGGATGATTCGGATTATAAGGTTGCGTACATTGTCGCGTGTCTGTAAATGTGTTGTTGCCAACATGTCTGTTTGTACTGAACGCAAAATTTCTGTTTGTTTTTGAGTCCAATTAGTAGGTTTGAAATCAGGTTTGATTAATTCGTAGAGGTTTAACCCTTTCTGCATAATTCAGAATGTAAGTTATTCCGAAGTTTAGGATTCCTAAAATTGCCTTAGTCTTTTAAGCGTTTTTGGTGTTTGGAGCAGCGGATATTTTTCTAAAAAGTTTGCTGCCAGCCTTTTGCCTTCACTTGAAAGTTCGTATCCCAAGAATAGGACATTGAGGTGGGGGAGGGGGGTGGGCGTGGCCAACTAGCCAACATGGCGGACGTGTCCTACTAGAGCTCTGTCGCCTGAGACCCCTTGTTATCCTGCATGCCAGCCTACTAGAGCGATTTTTCGCCTGTGACCTGCCGTGAGAATGTGGAAGGCGGTGTGGAACCTGAGCGGACCTGCAGTATGAGAATCGGAACTGCGTGGGGAGAATTGCGGAGCGCAACTGAGAGGCGGCCTACCTGCAGAGAGGCGCGAAACTCCTCCCGGGGCCTGGTGACCGCTGGAGGGACCGGAGCCGCTGCTGATGTACTGGGCGATAGCTCCACTCTGGGCGCCCGTTCAATCTGGGGGCGGATCGCTGCTTGCACAACTGGCTGGCCCTGGGAGCTGCTGGCGTGGGCGACCGCTGGAGACTACGGGCCTGGACTGGGGCCTGGTGTGGAGCTGATGCGGAGGTGACCGGGGCTCGGAGTAACTGGAATTTCAGGCCGGCGCTCGCAGGCGGACGGCCTGCGTGTGAGGAGATACGGAGCCCTGACTCGTCGACCTCGGTCATCCGGGGCTCGCGGGACCCCTGGAGGTCGTCTGCTCAGGCTGTTGCTGGAAGCGGTGCACTGAGAGGCTGCGCGGAGACCTGGTGAGGAGCGGGCCCAGACGGTCTGGGGAGGCCCCGTGACAAAGCTGACCCGAGCAGGCGTGGAATCCTGAAACACCGCCCCTGCACGTCGGAGGCTTGTGGGACCCGGAGGACTGCAGCAGGGGACGGAGGCCTGTGAGACAGATTGATAGACCGGTGAGGAGTGGGACCCAGGGCGGACTGGGGAGGCCCTGAGGCGGTGTAGGGGGCGTGAAGGCAGCCCAGAAGAGCCCGGAGCAGCTGGGGAGAAGCCGGGTGCTCTCTAGTGGTGAGGAAGACTGGAATGAAACGCTGCTGAGCCCCGGTGGCCCCAGCTGCTACTAGACACTGCAGACAGGCCTATTCCCGCAGCCGTGAGGAGCCTACACACAACGCCCACACACAGCCAGTAGCTACCAGCGCTGGGCCCCTGTAGTGGAGGGGTCGCCTTGCTAGGACTGTAAATGCACGCCGCTACCAGTGAGGAGTCTCCAGAGGCCACGCTCATATAAGGGAACTAGGACTGTGCCACGCACGGGGGACCCTAAGAGCACGGACAGGATAATTGGGGTGTCACCCTTGGGTCTGTGAAAAATCGGACGACATCCTAGGATACGGCAACCGACTCCACCTTACAGCTAGCCTCCCATCTCAACACGAAGCCCATGTTGACCGCAAGAGACTCAACTAGGGGCTTGAGGCCGGACCCGGCTCCTCGCGTCTGAGTTCGTGGGACCACACACCACGTTGACATTCGAGTGGACAGCACACAGCTTAAGGTCATAGAGCCATTACTGTGGTGGTCATAGGAACGGAAGCCAAGGGAGTCCCTCCGCATGACAAAGGGGTGAAACGGAGCTGATACGAGTGCGACAACCGACGGGCTGGCAAGAGACGTTAGCAGACCACGCTCCGCTGCTAAGACGCTTAGCGAAGATCAGGAGGCATCACACTGAGATCGGAGTTCTGTAGGGGCGGGAGAGGAGGCCTACTTCCCGGCCCTTACGCAGTGTCCTGTCACAGACGATACAACAATTAGTGCGTAGGGCTAAGTGCGGATGCCTACGGCGCAACAATTGGCAATGGGCAGACTTCGGGACAAATCCCAGCAACGACAGCACGCGGCTGAGGATCCTGGCTCGCCTCGCGGACACCAGAGCGGGAACATTGGGCAGACTGTAGTCCTGGCCGCCAAAATGGATACTGTGCTGGCGGCAGTGGAGCGCATCGGAAACACACTGGAGCAAACCAAAACGTCACTGGAGGCCCGGATTTATAAGGTCACATCAGACTTTACCCTCCTTCACGCTGACCATCGCAAGCTGTCGGGGTCGGTTGCCACGCAACGCCAATCACTTCAGAAGTTGAAGCCGGTGGTGCAGACACATGCTGCAGCACTCCAGGACGTCATGGACAGGCTACATAGGCTGGAAGATTGGATCGAGGGCGCGGAAGGGTGCTCCCGACGCAACAACGTACGGGTGGTGGGTCTGCCGGAGGGAGAAGAAGGGAAAGATCCGGAGCGCTTCACCGAGAAATGGTTACAAGAAATCCTACCTCCAGGAGCGCTGTCCCCACATTTTGCAGTTGAAAGAGCGCACAGGGTACCAACGCAGGCGCCGAGGCCGGGGGCCCGACCCCGCCCGTTCCTCTTCAAGCTCCTCAACTACCGAGACCGCGATGTGGTACTGCGCGAGACTAGGAAACTGGAAGACCTTGCAGTGCGGAAAAGCCACATGATGCTCTTTCCAGACTACACAACAGCGGTGCAGAAGCGTAGGAACACATATATGGCGGTGAAAAAGAAACTCTGAGAACTTGAGCTGCCTTACTCTTTGCTATTCCCCTCCCGCCTCCGTGTGATCTCGAAAGATGGCGCCAGATTCTTGGACGCCCCTTCAGACGTCTGAGACTGGCTGGAGGAGACTGGTCAATCGGTGGGAGCGCGCCCCACAGATTCGGAAGGTGGCGGATGGCAGGAGCAGCGATCGCTGAAGCGTCGGAGGAGGGGGGGGGCCGCCGAGGCCGGGGCCCTGCTGCGCCAAGCCCGGAGAAACGGAGAATGAAAAGGCAAGACGCTCTTGATGCAGTGGCGACCCTGGAAGCAGTGAATGCCGCTGGCCACTTAGACTCCCAGCTCCACAGGGAGCTGGACACCAGTGGCTCCTCGTCCCCATCTACGGTGATTTCTGAAGATATGAACATGCCGGTGGTGACGGCCCAAACGGCTGACCAACTCATGTGACAGACTGCTGGTCCCAGTAGGCCCATTAGGGACCCCACCCCTGAGTACACAGTTCCTTGTATCCTTTCTGTATAAGTGTTGTATCTGATGCTGTACCTGCTGGGGAACAGGGAAGTTACCCGACATACACACGCATGCGGCCCCGCACTGATCAGTGGGCACTGCTATCGACCTGCAGCGGAAGCACTAGACACCTACTTAGTCTCTGGGCTCGGTTCCCATTGCCCACGCGGGCCATACGCGCCTACACATACTAGGTCCATCCTGCGCTTTTCTTGATAGATCAGGGGTCTGCGGCTGGGGCGGGTACTAACGGGGTCATTGGCAACACACTCACTCAGACAGCCACTGCGCTGACTTCCCACCTTTCTTCAGGGTGGATCTTGTTCAAGTTTGGACGTACGCCCACCGGGGCCTCGTCCTTATAGTTCACATGTTATTTACAAATGTTTACTGTTTACACTGCGGCACATTGACCTCCTCCCGTCGGGGGGAAACGACGTTGTCCGTTGCCCCCGAGAGACGCTCCCCTGGCAGTGTGGGGACACATCTTGCGCAGACACATGACACACACTAATATAATGACAAAGCCGCCTGGGATGAAGAGCGCTGGGCTCTGCTTGCCGAGGCCTGTGGCTCTAGGAATCTTACGCAATTTTGGCATCTCCTTAAATGGGGCAAGTCGCAGGATGATCGTCCCAGCTCTGCTTTTGTCGACCAACAAAACTGGGTGTCCCATTTTGAGGAACAGTTCAAGTGTCTCAGGGTGGGGGAAGCGACCATCGGCTGGCCGCTGTCCTTTGACACCCTTGTGTTTTCGGCCAAAGAGGTTGTAAACGTCCTGAATACCATCCCCAGGGGTAAAGCACCCGGCCCGGACTGTATTCCAGCAGACATCTTTCGTCAGGACCAAGACCTATGGGTACCATACCTTCTGCACTTGGCAAATACTTTGGCTAGGGGAGCAAAGGTGCCTGATTCTTGGGCTGGCGCTGAGATTTTGCCCATCTTCAAGAAGGGTGATCGGTCGGTCCCTTCCAATTACCGACCGATCAGCCTGATTGATGCTGTTCAAAAGATAGTGTCTCGCCTAGTCCTTTCCAGGGTCCAGGCTTGGATTGAAGAACATAACATACTTACCCCTCTTCAAGCAGGGTTTAGACAACATGTAAGTACCCTGGACCAGGCTTTCCGGTTCATGTTACTACACTGGAAGACGGTAACGCTGGGCAAGGGCAATTTATTTGCGGCATTCGTAGACCTTCGGTCTGCGTTTGACCTTGTTCCGAGGGCTGGGCTATGGAACTGTCTTTTGGAAATGGGTATGCCCCCCTCTTTGGTCCGCATCATAGTTAATCTTCACGCAGAGACTTACGCCTTTGTAAGATGGGGCAAACCTGGAGAGGTGACTAAGAACTTCCCTGTGTCGAAAGGTGTCAGACAGGGATGTGTTTTGGCACCAACCCTGTTTTCCCTATACATAAATAGAGTCACCAAGTACTTTGAAGGCTGTCCCACAGATGCTCCAAGTTTGGCCGGCATGAAAATCCCTCTGCTCATGTTCGCCGACGACACTCTCCTGATCTCGAGAACCAGACAGGGATTACAGCTAGCACTGTCGAGGTTTGAGAGTTTCTGTGGTGAGCATGAGCTGGAGGTTAACGTTGCCAAGACCAAATTTATGGTTATGAGGGGGCACAAACAGGTCAAGGCTAGGGTTACAATGGGGAATACCCCCCTTGAGCAGACCAAGCATTTTACTTACTTGGGAGTTACTTTCAGTGACACTTTAAGCTGGACCCACCAGATTGAGCTCATGACCCTGAAACACCAGCAGCTGGGCGGTGTCTTGATCAAGGAACATAAATGCTCTTTTACGAAGCCTATGTCACCGCTGATGAAGATCTACGGAGGAAAGGTCTTATCAGCGGTGTTATATGGCGCAGAGCTATGGGGTGTTAACAACTTGGAATCCCTGAAACATGCCCAAAATAAGTTCCTAAGGATGGTAACTGGTCTACCTCAGTCGACACCTTTAATCCCGCTATTATTCGACCTAGGGTGCCACTCGGTGGTCGATTATGCCAAATACCGACCGTTATCATTCTGGCGACGCTTGTGGACAATGCCAGCTTTACACCACTATGCTGAAGCTTGTCAGGAGGTAAAACATATTCCAGGAGCCCTAAAAATAGGATGGTTTAGAGATCTCAAGGCCACGCTTTTATCTATGGGCCTCACTGAATTGTGGTCATCGCCCGAGACAGCCACATTTCCATCTAAAACAGAGCTTAAAAAATGTTACTGGGACTGGGTGATGTACAATATCTTCTCAAAAATAAGCCCAAGTAGTCTTTCAGGATTATTTATGGTGCACAAAGATTTCCCTAGGTTAGAAAGATACTGGGAAATAATCACCAAACCTCTGGACCGCAAACTTTTCTTTCAATTTAGATGTGGGTCACTCCCTATAGGAGACTTTACCAACAAGTGGGGAAATGCTAGTCCGGGGTTTTGTGCAAACTGTCAGGGTTCTGGGGAAAGTCTGTCTCACTTTTTGTTTGTGTGCCCCTTATATTCTGCCCCCAGATCTAAGTGGCTCAAACCAGTTTGTAGTCAACTAGGCACCCGCTCGTGTGCCGAGGCCATGAGATTGTTAAAAACCAACCTGGATCCGCTTATTGTTGTGGGGGTTGCCAAGTTTCTCGGTTGGGCTTGGGTGATCAGATGTAGGTTTATTAAACAAAATCAGTAGAGAATGCTTTTATCTTGTATTTACTGTAGCAATGTGGTATCTGTGACACCTTTTAAACTCTTGTATATCTCTGTATGAAGTCAATTCGATGTTGATGATTTAATAACATTTTATGTATTTTATTGTGTATTTTGTATTTATGTCTTTTATGGTGAATTAACCGAATAAAGACTTCTTGAACAGTGACATGGAATATTCGCGGTATGCACACACCGGCGCGGCGTTATTCAATTTTCTCCTACCTACAGAGACATGAGGCGGGGATTGCCCTTCTCCAGGAGACGCACATGACACAACCTGAGCTTGATAAGCTCCGCAGGCGCTGGCGGGGACAAATTCATGGCACCACCTTTTCTGCACATGCGCGTGGCACGCTGATATTGGTGAGAGCAGGCGTCCCATTCGTCTGCAAGGACGTAAGGGTAGACCCAGAGGGGAGGTATTGCTTATTGCAGGGAGCATTAAATGGCCAGGAAATCCTATTAGGGTCGCTCTATACCCCAAATTCAGACCAGGCCTCCTTCCTAGAGTCACTGAACCATGTCCTGCACCCTTATGCTGGTCTCCCCTGGCTGTTAGGTGGGGACTTCAATATGGTATTAGACGCGCGACTAGACCGCTCTTTCCCCCCACTCCGAGCTACAGCAGTGGCGTCCACCGCGCAAGCGTTCCGAGACTGGCTTGCACACTGGGAGATACAAGATTTATGGCATGTGCTACACCCCACAAACAAAGTATACTCTTATTACTCCTCAGTACATGACATGCATGTCCGGTTAGAACGGATCGTTAGCACCCAGTCGCTGCTCCCCCTAATTGTTGAGTCGGAGTACTTGGGGAGAACACATTCCGATCATAATCCACTGCGGTTCTGTTTGGGCTGGAAGACAGATCACTCACCGGTGCCCACATTGAGGCTGCAGCCTGCTGCGCTCGAGGACCCTGAGTTTCGCTCTTCGCTGGGCACTGCCATCCTTGACTACTATCAGTAATATCGAGAGTAAAAGTCTTTACCTATCTTGGCGTAGTGTTTGATGACACTGGGTCCTGGGCACCCCAAGTCGCTAACAAAGTAGTAGCCGTGAAAAGATTGTCGGCTGCTATATTAGGCTTTGTGAAAAGGTTGGGTGGGAAACCAGCTGAGGCCATTCTGACGATCTATAGAGCTAAAACTATAGCCATAGCTAGGTATGGGGCAGCAATTTGGGGCCATAAAGATCTAGCTCTGATACAGAGAGACGAAAACAAATTTCTGCGATCCCGCTTGGGCCTCCCCCAATCTACATCATCTTTTGCAGCTCACATGGAGTTAGGGATAGGGTACATTGCAGATATGTTAAATATGGCGCCGCTTTTATTATGGATCAGAACTTGGCTGAACCCCAACCTTACACTGAATCACAAGATTATTAGTGATTGTATGGGGCGGGACAGAGTGGCTGATATTCAGTGGTTGACATTTATTAAAACAACAGCAGTATATCTGGGTCGACCGGAATTATATTCGAAACCGGAAAATCTGAGCAAGGAAGATATTAACTGGGTAAAAACTAATTTTATAAAAACCCGAGAATTGGAACGAGAAGCAAGAGAAATCATTAAGCCAACAGTAAGGTCACACTATTTGTTGATCACTTCAATGTCAATACAACCCTACTTGACTACTGTTACTAGACCCTATCATCGGTGGCTTCTAACAAAATTTAGATTTAATCAGGCACATTTTCTGCTGGGTATTTATGATAAGTGGTGCACCGCAAAGGATAATGTGCCATGTGAATGTGACAATTTTTCTGATCAGGATCAGATACATTTTGTGTTTTTCTGCCCTTTCTTTTTGGAAAGTAGGAAAAAATTTATCAAGTCACTGTTAAGGGAAAAGGGGTTTGTACAGTTTAAACCCGCACTGCTTTATCTTCAACTAATGGAAACCCCTTTAGTGATGTTTTGTGTAGCCAATTTTTTGATTGCATCAATCCGTGCTAGACGGAAGAGACTCCGGATGAATACAGTTGGGGGTTGCGGTAAATGTTTACTCTGCACCAGATAGTATAAATTAACTTCCATGTACCAGATTAAATATTGCTGTTGTGAACTATGAAATATTTGCTACTAATTTTGATTATTCTGTGAACTATGTGATGATCTATATGTATTTGCCACTGATTTTTAGACGTACACTAAATATTATCCTTGTAAGATGTTTTAAAAAATTTTTTTTTTAGGTTGCATAATATCATGTATTTGTATAGTATACGTTTATGATTTTTAAGTAATAGAATAAAGTGTATTTTTGACTTGACTTTGACTTGACTACTTCGAGATTAATGAGGGGTCTGCGAGCAGCACTGCGGTGGAATGGAAAGCACACAAGGTAGCCATTCGGGGACACTGCATGGGAACCACATGGAACATACGCAAAACACTGTCCACCACACTCACACGCCTGGAAAATGACCTCATACAGCATGAGCGGGAGGGCGAGGGGGCTGGAGACCACGCACATGTGCTAGGAGGCCTGCTTGCTAAGCATGCAACCCTTATGGAGCAGCTGAGGTGTCATAACTACACGGCACATACAGCTCGAACGCACGCCAGGGCGGATAGGGCTGGCAGACTCCTGGCCTGGTTGATTCAAAGAGAAGGTCGGGTGCCCCAATAGGTGCTCTTCGCACGACAAAGGGAGCGTTGGTATACACACAGCGTGAGATACACGGTACCGTGGTTGGCCATTACACGCAACTGTATAAGGCTCGCGGAGTTGGTCCCCGGCATGCGTTAGTAAGCTTTCTAGACTCTGTCACCTTGCCCGAGGGCTCGGAGGAGCACCAGAGTGTCCTCAATGCGCTCCTCACACTGGAAGAAGTAGGGGATGTGATCCAGTCCCTGGCGACCGGGAAGACGCCGGGACCTGATAGTCTGCCTGCCGAATACTACAAGGCCTACAGGGATACCCTGGCGCCCCTGCTCCTTCGCCTGTACAATGAAGCAATTGATGAGGGCTCACTACCCCTGTCCATGCGGGAGGCCTTTCTGGTCTCATTACTTAAACCAGATAGGGACCCGACAAACCTGGGCTCCTTTAGACCATTGGCAATTCTCAATGTTGATTATAAGACCCTAGTGAAGCTACTTGCCGGCAGGCTGGCTTTGGTGGTCCCGCATCTTGTGCATACGGATCAAAATGGGTTTGTGCCGGCGCGGTCCACATCCTTGAACCGTAGGCGGTTCTTTCGTATAGCGGCGGAGGCAACGGAGAAATGGCCCAGGGCGGGAGGCCTAATACTTGACTTGGAAAAGGCTTTTGACTGCCTGGAGTGGGGGTACTTAGCCGAGGTACTGATGAGATTCGACTTTGACGTGGACTTTCTCCGAATGGTCGACCTCCTCTATGAAAATCCAGTGGTCCGCGTGAGGCTGGGCCCTTACAGCTCCGAAGCGGTGGCGGTAGGCAGAGGCACCAGACAGGGCTGTCCCCTGTCGCCCCTGCTGTTTGCGCTGGCGATAGAGCCTCTAGCTGAGGCGCTGCGGCAGACCTTGGGCACGGGAATTCCCCTGGGAGACGCAACACATCAGGTCTCCCTCTACGCAGACGACCTGCTGGTCTTTGTGCGAGATGTGACATGAATACCGGAACAGCTAGCCCACTTACTGCACCAGTTCGCAGAAATTTCTGGGTTTCGGGTGAACGTGACCAAGTCCTGCCTGTACGCGTTCGGCGGCGCAGTGGAAGATCCGGAGTACTGTCTGGGAGACACGAGAGTGCAATGGAAGGCAGACACCTTTAAGTATCTGGCCGGGCAGTGACAGCGCTCAGATCTCAAATGAATTTTTGGTCCACACTTCCGTTGACAATCACAGGCAGAGTGGCCCTTGCCAAGATGGTCATGCTTCCCAGGTTCCTCTACTACTTCTTCAATCTGCCACTATTTATCCCGCCCCCCTTCTTCTCCAAGCTCAACTCGCTACTACGGGACTTCATTTGGGGCGCGTCCCGACACCGACTGGCACTGACAAAACTGTTTCTGCCAACAGACAGGGGAGGACTGGCTGCCCCCTGCTTGAGCACTACTACTTGGCTGCACAGTTACAATGGATTGCCCGTTGGCTGGCTGATAAAGGAAGGGAAGACACTGCTACGATCGAGCCGCCGTACTCCTTTGGCCGGCTCACCAGGCTTTTCCACCCGCTGACGGCGCCTGAGAAACCCACCCGCCTCTGCTGGCGGAGGCGTACAAATGTTTCCGCAGAGCCTTGTTCCTCACCCGAAAGGTGATACCTTACGCGCCGGCTATACCCTTGGAGGGCTCTCCAGGGAGTGGGGGGGGGCTATCACGCACCCCATGCTGGAGCACTAGAGCGATGCAGATATCCGAACACTGGGTGACCTCTTTAGAGATGGAGCGCTAGTGGCCTATGAAACACTGGTAACTGAGGATGGGTTACCTCCTGGGGGGTTCCTGCTGCATCGCACACTTGTAGCGAAAATGGCGACCAAATGGGGTGACATGGCGACAGAGCCTGATCAGCACCAACCGTACAATATCTACACGTTATGGGGAGGGGCAGGCACTTGGTCCGCTGGTTTACTGCGCAGCTTAGAGCCCACACGGAGATGTCTTTGGCTCCACTTAGAGACAAGTGGGAGCGCGATCTGGAACGAGAGCTGACAGATAAGGAATGGGAAAGAGTTCTAAAAAGCCCGGTGCGCATCCCCCAAAATCTGCGCTTCCGACAGATACAGCCCTTCATAGTCCATAGAGCCTACCTCACTCCGGAGCTAATCAATAGGTACTTCCACCGTTCAGACGCGCCTGCCCTAGATGTGATGAGCTGAGCGTAGGCCTTGTTCACATATTGTGGAGTTGTCCCGAATTAGGAGTTTACTGGAATACGATCAGTGAAATGCTCGGGATATGCACGGGACGAGCCATTCCCCTTAACTGGCCCGAGTATTTCTTGCATCACTTTAAGAGATCGCCCAAAGATAAGGCATCTTCCCGCTTTTTAGACTTAGGTTTAGTGGTGGCTAAGAGCCTTCTTACGAAAAGGTGGAAGGCGCGCAAGCCTCCTGCTGTGCAGGAGTGGGTCTTTTCCCTTCAGGCATGGGCTCGGGCGGAATGGATAGCACTGCGGAGGGAGGAAACGACGGGGCTTCGGAAAGAACCTATGGCGGAACATTGGGAACGCATGCTTAATACCCTACGACTGCCGGGAGGGACTAGTGACACGGCTGCTACAGAGGCTTAAGTAGATAGACGGAGTGGCTCGGGCACGCCGCGCGATACCTCCATGTCCAGATAACATACTATGCAACATCGCAGCCTTTAGATGCATGGGTCTGAGATGTGTAATTGCTCACTGCAACAGGAACCGGAGGGGGGGGGGCTGCCGAACACGGAGGGGAGATTTGGGGACGGGGGGAGGGGGAGCAGCACTGGTATGAACGAATTTGAGTATTTTGCCGCTACTGTTTGAGTATTGTTTACGTTATTTTATTGTCCAAAGTTTAGATAACTGTCATTTGTAGATGCATGTTTATAACGAAGAGATCCACCACATAAGCGTACTACCGTGCTAGACTGAACTAAAGACTGTCATGAACACTTGCAGAAGGCGCTGGACTGAGCCTCATGCGCGCTTGTCAGATCTATGCACACGGACCCCGCCTTAGCGGTGCTGTCAGCGCGGAAACATGATTTCATTTGTATTGCTCTGAGATGTTTGTTTGTTAGGCAGGTGGGAATGAAATGTCATGTTGAATTGATCATCCTCAACAATGTATGTTCAAACTCATAAAATGCTAATAAACAGATTTGACCCAAAAAAAAAAATAGGACGTGAGGTGGGCAAATCTTGATTTTTTTAAAGTTGAATTTATACCCTTCAGAGGCGAATCCAAGTATTATGGTGTTCACTCTGTTCAAGTGCCTTCCCAAATCATCATCTGTAAGATAGATGTCATCGACAAAAGACAATGCCTCATCATCATACGTTTGTAGTAACTTTGTTACTCTGGCTGAAAATAATCCAGGACTGTTTTTGAATCCCTGGGGGAGACGACAAAAGTGTCGCTATGTCCCCATTATTGAGAAAGCGGTCAAGTACCTGCTTTCAGGTGCAATGTTTTGGCAGAAGAAACCATTTTAAATATCTAATGTAGTTTTATATTTCTTGCGAACGATGTAATTCATTAGTGCTGCACTGTGTGCATTTTGTACTGCAAAAGTTTTGCAACAAGAGCTTAAATGTCTGTAGTCCAAAACTAGACGATATGTATTGTCTGGTTTGGAGACAGGAAACAAAGGATTGTTCATAGATGAGGTGCATGTTTCAATCACCCCTTGGTATTCAAGTTGATCTAAGATCTCCCTGACTTGTTTTTTAGCTTCCTGCTTTACTGGATACTGCCTCTGAGCAGTAAGTTGATTTTTTAACGGGATTTTATGGTGAGTAGATTCCTCATCCCATCCCACATGATTTTTATATAATGCTGGAGCTGACGATCTACTTATTTTCCTGGCCAATACAGAGGGGGCCCTGGAAGGAGCAACTGTTGTAAAATATATATGAATATCCATATAAATTCATGTGCATGCACTAAAAAAAGATATTTCATGCTTAGATAAGATCACATTAACATGAGGCTTGGAGCTCAAAAAGGCTTCCTATCTGACCTTGACTGGACAAGCTTCAACAAGCTATTCTGTACCCCCTTACAGGTCACCTTGCTTGTCCTGACTACATAATATTTCTTATTCTGGTTGTGCAAGTTGCTTACACAGTGCAGAGACTGCCTTTCTGGTCTGCCCATATCTGGCTGTTTTGCATGGTGCAGACATTGCACATCCATGTCAGCTATATTCGGCTTGGTGCCTTATTCTAGTTCCGCTGACATGGCATTACTTTAGGTATATAGCACCTAGAAATCTGTCACTCTGGGAAGAAGCGGTCTGAGAGCCCCTAAGGTGGCAGATCTGACTTCTTCCTTGCTAATTAGCAATGATGCATGCTCTTGGTATCAATAAAAAAATGTCACTCTGTTTCTGAGCAAACCTGCTATGTCTGATGAGTTTCATTCATTTGCTCCTGGGAGGGTGCCGGTATTTCCCCATCAAAATGATTTCAGAAAGTGGGACATATTGGAGGACTATGAAGTCACCAGTTGGGAAGTGAGATGTAAGCTAAATAACTAACTTGCCTGGCTGCAAGTGACCTTTCAGTCTTTCAAATGTGTATTTAACACATAGTAATAATAAAAGGGGCATTGACTGGCATTTAAAATAGACAGGGGACTGTAGAGAATGTTTTAAAAAATATTCTCTGTAACAATACACTAATTGATATGTGGCATACACTGCAGGAGAGCCTGGGTTAGAGAATAATTTATGTGTACCTACACATATAAGAAGCAGTAAAGCAGGTGACTGATAAGTAACTAAGTTTCTTTATGTCAATAAATATTGAAGAATGGCTAGACCCTTTGGGGGTTTTATAAAATCCATTTTCAGGAGACCCTATGCTAGGAGGGGGTATTGATTTTACCCTCAAAAAGAAACCCTCCCAGAATATAGTGAGTGGAGCTTTTCATTTGCTGGTTGGACCGGAACACAGGGAAATAATGTTGAAATATGCATAGTTATGTCATGGATGAATCAATGCATTTGAATAGGGTATTGATCTTCAGTACTGGACCTCTATGTTTACTTGATTTATATAAAAAAATGGAGAGCATTAGTGCATGAGAGAAGGAAATTGGTTTTATATGTGATGTCTCTGGCTGGTCCATAAGTGTACATTTTCCTTTTTTTAACCTATTCTATCCCTCACCTAACAACTTTTCCCTTGCAGGAGACCTTTTGAATTTATCTTTCAGGGAGTAAGCGCACATTGTGAGTAATAAAATCTAAATTTCACAAGACAGGATCTAAGATGAAAATTATAGTAAGCTCACTAGAAATCTGTTTAAAAAAAAGTTAGGAGAGAAAAATTCAAATGAAGGTAAGAATATGAATTATAGAAAATGTTAAGTGGCTGTACTCTACTATGGACAGTGAAGCAGTTACAAAGTAAAGCATATAAAAGGAGACTGGTTTTGCATACATTGTCTGTATTCCACTTGTCCCTTTTGTGCCATGCAATGCTGCAACAAATTATGGCAGCAATCTCCTTATATAAAAGTTTTGTTATAGCATCTCTGATTATACCAGGGCTCATACCATAGAAGGGTTTGAATACTAGCAATTCACTTATGTTGCCACGTCTCTGCAGGTCCACATACTAGGACTGAAGTTAGTGGTAAGCAATAGTTCCAGGGCTGGAATGCCCCTTTGAGTCTGTGCAAACTTACTTACTTGCATGTTTAAGGGTTTTCACCAATTGTTCTCAAATATTCTCATAATGAGAAGGGTTGGAAATTTACTCTTGACAGTGGCAGACGTAAAACTTCTTCTAGGGTTAGAAAAAAAGTGGTTGGAGGAAAAGTGAACTTGGAAACATTCAGATTTTCAAATGAGCAAATCTACACATGTAAATTTGCTCATGGAAAAATGCAGTTCACAAATATTTTCTAGGAGTACCATTTTGTGGCCTACTACTGTAAATTCTTGTGAACTCAAGGAAACAGTATATATGCAAGGATATATACCATGCATGCACTTTTGAGACTTTCTTTAATAAGTGGGCTTCTAATTAGGGCTGGCGTTAGCCATGACCTTCAGTGTATATTAAAATTATGCCCGTCACTCTCTCTCTCTCTCTATCAGCTGTGACTGTATTCTGCTCTTTCATTAAGAGCATATTGACACACAAAGTAGTTGTGTACAGTGCACAGAACTCCTGTGGCAATGTGTACTTTTTGAGACCAAAAACGATTTTTGTTTTTGCTAATGCTTGCTAGAATGGTGAGGGCCCAGCAGCTCCAACACTGATATGGTTTTGCAAAAAACCATGCCTAAAAAAGTCATACATTGACAAAAAAAACAAAAGACTGACCTTCAATTTCAAACCTACTGGCTTTGGCAATGCTTCTTTATTTTTGTTTTCTATAAATGTATTTAAACTGGTTAAACTGATTTTCCATTATGAATATTTTTGGGAAATACTAGCATACATCACCATGCTACTAAATAATGCTGCAAAAATATAATACCTAAAATATTACAGTAGTTTAGCGAAATGTTTTTCCTGCTTGCATTATCTGTGAACGTTTTATTTTGAAAGCAAAGAATAATCGTACTTGCTTTCAAGCATCTGAAAATATTTGCATATAAGAGAGCATTCTGGGATCATTATACATAGCCTCATATTACTAAACTTTAAAACGTGTGTACAAATTTATACTGGAACAACCGTCAGTGGTGCAGTCAGAGCTTACAAAATGTAAGAATCTGGGGCTTTTTGGCAGCTGTTAACCCAGAACGTGTCAAAAAGGGCAGAAAGGTCAGACTGGAATAGATTTTAGGAGCACATAGCAAGCAGTTTGGTCACAGACATGGTTAGCTCAGTGGGTTTTTAATACTAATTGTTACATGATAAATGTTAAAACTGACTTTTCCTAGAAAAAGGCAATAAATATAAACAAGCATTTACAATGCAATGGTCTCGTCTTTGCTAAAGTTAGAGCTATTGGCATGGCAAATGTCATTTTTTTCATTTATTGTTTTTTTTTTACACCAATAAATATATGGTCTTGTCATTTACAATGGCAATAGGTAAGCATTAGAGAGTAGTAGAGAGTAATAGCTTTATCTCTCGCACACACACAGAGCCCCACACACACACACACAGAGCCACACACACACACAGAGCCCCACACACACACACACACACACAGAGCCACACACACACAGAGCCACACACACACAGAGCCACACACACACACACAGAGCCACACACACACAGAGCCACACACACACACAGAGCCACACACACACACAGAGCCACACACAAACACACACAGAGCCACACTGTACAACATGGCTAAAACAATCACATTGACAAAGATAAAATGCTCTAGTCCTACTTTTATTGTCTGGGTAATCCCGGTTTTAACTCCTCAAAGTCTTTCTCCGTCTGGCTCTAACACACCGTAAGAATTGCGAAAACTATTCTTAACAAAAAACACATCCAAATAAACATGTAACAATGAACCATTGTGTAATAGTTTTTTCAATGGTATCATAAAGCCATGAACATACGCTTTGGCGAGTAGCCAAAGTTTTGTTATTGTTTGTGAAGCTTTAAAAGGTCTCGGTCTCTCGCGTCCAGTAGTAACATAACCCCATCACACGCAGCAGCAGCATTCCACCTAAACTAACGCCAGCACTCGCCATCCAATGTCATTTGACAAGCACTTCTTGTGGGCTCGCAACACCCAAGCCCCATGGAGTCACTCTCCACAGACCATCTATATTACCCAGCTTCCCGCAAACACCCTTATCCTTTAACGCTTTTTATCCAGACGGTCCTCCCCTTGTGTTCTTCAACTCCATGAGCTGTTGCTGGTGCTGGGCGAGGATGGCAGGGCGCAGCGACAGGAGCATTTTAACCAGAAAGTCACCGACCGGCGCAGGGTAGGGTGCACGACCCATCTTCGGGGAGTTTGGATACATCCTCCTCTACACAGCCTGGAGCGCACATCAGGAGTGCCCAGTGCCAGGAGCGCTGCAGACCAGAGGGCTACGAAAGACTGCAACTCTGCTGTACACACTGAACACCCTAAACAGAACTCAACGCAAGATAGAGAAAGACCGTAAGCCTAGTGCGCAGGCACTCTGGTAAGGAACGCTCAAACAAGAAACAGATTAAGAGGACTGGGCATAACGTCATAAGAGGGCAATGACAAAGAAGGAAAAGCACTTCTGGCTATAAGAGGATGGGTGACTTAAGTAGTCTTTCTCCTGCTTGTTGCACAAGGTCCTACATAAGAAAAGCTTATTTTCCAAAACGTCAGAACATTAAATTCCAGCGCTCTTAACCTAGATGTTGACGCTGATATTGTTTCACTCTGGAAGTGATGTGCGGAATTACCAATGGGTACCAGTCATGTACACCGACGACTGTTCCTTCCTTTCAGGGCCACCAGGTGCAGTTTCTGAGATATCCCATGTCTTTTCACGAGACCTTTATCTGAAAATACTGTTACAAATCTAGTCTGAAAGGGAAAACTTGAACTTTAAACACTATAGGGGGGCGTGGCTAGCGGCAGAGGGAAATGGTAGCTTGCTGAAGCGGCTCCACAGCCCTCACCATGAAATCCGCCAATTTATCCGCCAAAAACACCAGAGATTTCCTTCAAACATCAGGGAACATCTCTTATACCGGTCCCCATCTGCGGCACCACTTTTGTGGCAAAACAACGGGAATTGAAGCCTAGTGAGGCACCCCACTAGGAGCGGCCCAGGAGACATCAAAATGGCGGCCCACAACAAACAGCTCCGGCGGCCAAGAACTTAAATGAGACACCAAGACCTCCTTCACTGACCATAGTGACTGGACACAGCTTGCAATGGCTGCTGCCCCCGAGACCCTTTCTTGATCGGCGCTGGAGTGAACTCACCGGGTGCTGAGGTGAAGTGTGCAGGCTGCGGTGAGAACCAACCACCAATAGGTCTCCCGTCGGGAGCTGCCTGATCAAAGTCCCTGGCTTGGGGGCCTTCGGAGAGAGTGCAGAGCAGGGTAGGGCCGCGTTGAGCCCTCCGGCGGCCGAAGGTGAGGAGCAGTGTGCTGGGGGTGGCGGCGGGAGGACTTACAAGAGGCTCCTACCCCCCACCCGGACTGCGCACTGAGCGGCGGTGCAAAATCAAAATTGAGCCCCTGTCTCTGTTGCCTGCTGTGGGAGAGGTGGGTCAGATGCAAGCCTTCCTGGAGCGGGAGCCGCTGCTCCGCACTCGCTCCTGCCTATAGGCTTACTCTCTCCCTGGAGTTCCTAATAAACCGAGCGTAACGATACCCGGGAGAGAGTTACATGGCCGGACGGCCAAGAGGCCTAAATTAGCATACCCCAATGGAACTTCACCAGCAGCAAGTCTTCCCCACAGGGACGCCATAGACAACTCGCGCTAATCGGCCCTCTGATTGGGTAATAAGGAACACCAATGGTAGAGTTTATTTGGTAGTTGTCAACGAATCAGAGAGCTGACTTGGGCGTGCAGGCATCGTGATGGGGGGCGTGTTTTGGACAGAGTACGTCACGGAGAGAAAGGACCGAAAAACACCCCCCCACAATATGAAAAAGATGGGGCTTAAATTGAAAGACAAACCTCTTTTCCAATGGCTGGCCGCCGTTTAGAAAGCCAGCCAATGGAGAGGCGGGTTCAAGCCCTACTACTAGAAACATAAAATCACGCAAGCGCAGCCTACGCTAGCCGAGACCTAAAAAGTAGGCATCACGGAGATAAACGAATTTGTGCGTTTCTACAAAACTAGGACATAACAAATCTTAAAAATAGACATTGATGTGGAGTAGATTTGACTATCCTTAGATACATGATATTAAATATTAAAAGGCATTCACATTATATGAGTAATTGGTGGCTGCTCAGAGGATGAGTTGATATAAAATAAAAACTGCTAACAATAGATTTGGACTGGTTTGGAATATTTAGCAATGTTAAAAATTATTCTGTGTAAAGTATATATCCAGATTTTAATGTGCACATTAAGATTTATACCCAACTGGTTAAACTATGTTGTTGCACCACATAAAAAGTGTGAATATTAGTTTATCTAACAACACCAATATTACTGTCTCTTAGTGACAAACTTAAAATGTAGTATGGCCTAATGGCTGCAGAGTCAAATACAAAGGATTTCAAAAGTAATGCAAAGAGCAGCTCTAGAGACCGGAATTACATTGCACGCCTTAATGCACAATAGTTCTGGGCGCATTATGCCAGTTCTTTTAGGTGCTAGGATGCACACTGCACACAAATAAAAAGAAGTTATTCTCTTACCTCTAAAACTGGCAAACAAGGGAATAGGTCTGCTTCCCAGCTCTCTGTCTCCAGGGAAACTTTGAACTGGGAGAACCGCATGGAAACCCTTGCACACACAATGGAACAGCTGCTAATGGGTTAAAGGTCGAGTGCTACATTTATAAGCCTACCAGGGCTCACAGCAAGGTTTGCATTTGACATTTTGACCTCTGAAACTTTTTGAAAGACAATATGGCAGTGCAGGGAAAGAAGGAGGAGTCGTGCTTACTTTTTTTGTTGGCCAAACAAGTTCTTATGCACTCATATGAATAGACAACCATTCTAAAATTGTATATGTAAGCTTTGCCATATATACAGTACTAATTCTTTTAGTTTGGCGCTTACTGTACAAGGGCTGAGGCAAAGGGATTTAGTTTGACTTCATGTGCCCTCATGTTACAACTAGTATACGTACTAAAGGGATTGGAGGTTGGGTATTCATGCTTTTCAGCTCAAATGTGCTATTTACCTCCTATAACTTTGTTTATGCCCAGTTGCTACAAATAGGGGTTGATAGTGTTGATAGAGGGAAACCTGTTTCAGGTTTTCCTACTGTCAAAATGGGGAAGGAGGTTAGCTCCTCTACAGATGAAGGGAAGGCAAATTTATGTTTTCTCTCTCTTTTTCTCAATCTCTTTTGAGCCTGACTAAACGGTCTATGTAATAGCCATGGGACATTTAATTGGCTATTCAGTAATACTGTTTTAAAAATTGTTAGCATTAATAAAATAAATATATATATGCTATGTTACTGCCCATCCTGTCTGATGTTTTTATGAAAGGATGAGTAGTCTACATTGCTGTTCCCTTATTTGACCTTTAAGGGGAACTAGATGTGGGTAGTTTTGTTCTAAAATTCTCAGGTGATAACACCATTATTGTAGGTTATTGACATGCTACATAGTTTCGCAAGAGCATTGCTCATATTTTTATTAGCTAGTCTGTGTAAATAAGCTGACCGTGCTTATTAGAGCTGATGTTGCATAGTTTGGATAGTGAAAAGTAGAATTCAGGAAAGACGCCCATGTGATCCTTAGCAAACATTCTTGAAGAAAATATTGTTTTATAGGAGTTTGTCACAACATGTTCTGCTGGAGAAAATGTACCCACTAGAATACATGTAAAATTAGCAGTTTTAGATTTCCCTGCTGCTCCTATACCATAAGAGCATGGTCCTAAGCGTACAATGTAGGTGCTTTTATTAAGAGAAATAATTTTAGAAGTGTCTGCAGTCCTGTACAAGTAATGTAAAGTCCGTCCACGCAGGGAGTTTTTGAGCATTTTTATCTGAGGCTAGCCACTGTATGTGTGTGAACAGGGCTGTGTTTGATTGAACGGGGAACATATTCCTTTTCAGCAGATTTGCTTCTATTTGGGCCTACAGCAAATAACAAGTGTTAAGCAAATGCAAACTCCAGTGCAACTTGTTCTAAATAGGAAAAACATAGATATAATACCTGCTTCTAATGTTGAAGAGTAGTTTTAACAACTTAAATTCCTTTGTGTTAATTAAATTTCCTGATTCTATGTCAGGACCGGAGGCTTCAGATTATGCTTTTCTCTCTCCGCTGTTTATTAACAGAAAACACATAGCAGCCAGAAAAGCAAAACTTTGTAAAGGATATGATATACTACCCAACACTGGGATAAACATATCACAAAAACATCAAACACATGGGATAAACTACAACTCCCATCAGTCCATAAACATAGTCCTTCCATAGTGTCCACTGCGCTAAGGTAGGGCGTCCCTCTTGTGATCCCTTCCTCTTTCTTCGCTGCTTCGCAGCCAGTTAAGTGCCTTCCCTGTTCTCTCCCTCGTTTTTTGGTGTGGTGAGAGCGTTTGGGGTTTTGGTACTGTGTGTGTAATGCGATTGTGTGGGCTCTTGTTGTGGGGATTTTAAAAAAACGTTGTTTCCCTTACAGAGCCCGTATTTTATTGCTTTTGTCGCGGGGACGTTTCGCCCCTGACGCGACTGTCCCCGGAATTGCGGCTCGTTTCGATTGCCGCTAGAGGGCGCTGCCGCGTCTCGTTCTCCTCAGCGCGTCTTTCCCTTCATCGGGAGCCGCGCTGAGGAGAGCGATCGCGCCAGAGCCTTCGACTGCTGCCCCACCGTGACGCCCGGCCAGGGTTGTATTGCCCCAGTATCTTGACGCCCGTTTGTGGGTCTGTACTTGCGGTTTTACCGCGCTGACGCCTACGGGCGGTATTTCGTTCAGCACTTGCCGATTTTGCTCGGCGTGATTTGCATTTTGTTCTGTGAGCGCGCTGGGGGGCGGCTTGAGACCCGGTCTTGCTTAAGAGGGTCAGCGCGTTACGAGGAGTGCTGCCTCTTGCTGTCTGGTGTGCCAGATATTCAAAGCCTTTGCTAATCTTTGGTTAGCCCACATTGCTGGTGTCTGGGCCAGTCTAACCCTCCTTTCCCTGCCCTAAAGGACTTGTCATGGCAGAAGGATATTATGTGGAGGAGGAAACCCACCAATACTTGGGGGATGACGAGTTTTATGAAGCTGTAGACCAGTCAATCTATAGGTGTGTGCAGGAGATCGTGGGGCCTATGGAGGATAGACTCTCGGCCCGCATTGTGGAGGAGTGCACTAAATTGGCCTCTACGGCTCTGGGTGCCCAGGGTTCTGTCCCTGCCACTTCTGTGATTAACCCCCCTGCCCCCAAGAAGGTCTGCAGGGATAGTGGCTCCGGAGGGTCGCAAGGGGTGGATAAGGATGCCTTTGAACGCCTCCGGGATGCGTTCCTGGCTAAGGCAACAGAGCCCGACACCCCTGCGTCGCTCCCAGCCCAAGGCCCTTCGGGGTCGATCGCGACAGCCCCTTCCCCCCCAGGGAGGGCTCTCCCCGGCGGACACGGATGACGACGAGGATTCAGTGCGCTCGTGGCGCCCGTCCGGATCAGCGACGGAGTTGCCTCATGATGCCTCAGGTATGCTTGACCCGGACGATATTATTCATCCGAGGTCGGCAGCCTGGGCACCGGGCGACAAAGTCGCGAAGTTCGTGGCGGGACGTCTGCGCAGGCCACTGGAGAAGGAGGCACGTAGTTGCCTCAGGGGAGAGTGTCCGCGGCCTACACTGGAGGGAAAAGTGGCCCTGACCCCTGAGTTAGACGGGAAAATGGCCACTTTTATGGCAAAGTTTGTTAAAGACCCGCGAAAAGGCATTGACCGTTCCTGGCGGTCATGCCAAGACAAGCTTTTAGATACAATAGGCCCCTTAACAAAGATCCTAGACATGGCGGAAGAGGCCAAAGTTTCCGGTTCCACCATTTCACCAGAAGTTCTCTCTAATTGGGCTCAGAGGGCGGTGATCTTTTTGGGCAACGCTAATTGCGCCCTCTCAACAGAGCGTAGACGCTCGCTGCTCATTAAGTTAGATCCTAAACTGGGAGACCTAGCCTCGTCTGAGGCGGGAGCAGTTGCGCAGGGCGGCCTATTTGGAGATCCATTCATAAAAGAATTGGGGAAATTTGTCTCCACCTTTTCATCCTTAGACAAAGCGCAGTCCACAATAAAAAGGGTGTTTAACCAACGTTTTTCCCGGGGGGGCGGTCGTGGAAGGGGCCTCACGTCCGGCCGTGGTGGACAGAACCAACCGAATAAGGGTCAAGGCTCCGGCAGAGGGCAATACAACTCCTCAGCCAATTACACGAACTTTTACCCCTCCAGGGGTCAACGCTTCAGAGGAGGCCGCGGCGGCTTCAGGAATGATGCGAACAGCAACAACTCTCACGGTGAGTGTAATCCCGGCAGACCAGGTCCTGATTGGGGGGAGGCTGGCCTGCTTCCGGGAAGCCTGGTCGGCACTTACGAAGGACGCGTGGGTTCTTCAGACAGTGCGTGGTTTCCACATAGACTTTTACGATCACCCGATTCAATTAAGGGATCCACGGCCCATTCTTTTTTCCCAAGGGGATGCCCGGTTGATCGACGAGGAGGTCTTGGCGCTGTGCCAGAAAGGCGCCATCTGTCGGTCAACACGGCATCCTGCAGGTTTCCGCAGCAACATCTTCCTGGTGGGAAAGCCGGATGGCGGCAAGAGACCGGTGATAAATCTCCGAGAGTTCAACGGTTGGTTGGTTTACAACCATTTCAAGATGGAGGGGATCCATCTTCTCAGGGACATCCTACGGGCAAACGACTGGATGGTCCGCTTGGACCTGAAGGACGCTTACTTGGTAGTGCCCATCCACCCGCCTCACCGTCGGTTCCTGCAGTTCCTCTGGCGGGACCAGATTTACGAGTTCACAGCCCTTCCTTTCGGGCTCTCCTCGGCCCCGTGGTGTTTCACCAAATTGTTGCATCCAGCAGTGGAGGTCCTTCGGAGTCAGGGCATCCGACTGATAGTCTATCTAGACGACATCCTTTTGATGGCGCAATGTCCCAACAAGCTGATTATCCAGCTCAACCAAACGGTAACGTTATTGCAGGGTCTGGGTTTCATCATCAACAAGGACAAGTCTGTCTTGACGCCTTCCCAGAGAATGGAGTTCCTGGGGTTCCTAGTGGACTCAGTGCAGGCCTCCCTCAGTCTGCCGTCGCGGAAGATGGCCAAGATCAGGCACGAACTCCGGCAGACGATCGCCAGGGAGCGCACATCCCTACGTCAGATCGCCAGGGTGGTGGGCCTCCTCTCGTCCTCCATCCAGGCGATCTTTCCGGGTCCGCTTCACTATCGGGCCCTTCAGCGCCTCAAGGCGTACCACCTTCGGAAAGGTCTATCTTACGAACAGTTGGTCCCATTGTCCGAAGAGGTAAAAGAGGAGATGTCCTGGTGGCTCTCCCACATGGAGGCCTGGAACGGCCGGGCGATATTCGGATCGGTTCCGGATCTAGTGATAGAGTCAGACGCCAGCAGATCTGGTTGGGGCGCCCGTTGCGGCGATTTCTCCACAGGCGGAGGCTGGTCGTCAGAGGAGCAGCAACTCCATATCAATTGTCTGGAGCTCCTCGCAGGTTCTTTCGCGGTCCGTTGCTGGACCAAGGATTCAGCGTCATTGTGCGTCCTTCTACGGATGGACAACATCTCAGCGGTGCGCTATGTCAATCACCTGGGCGGCCCTCGGTCCAAAGCCTTGGCGAACCTGGCAAAGGATTTTTGGGACTACTGCCTAGCCCACCAGGTCTCAGTGACAGCGGAGTACCTTCCGGGTCGAGCCAACCAGGTGGCGGACTGGCACTCGAGGTACCTGTGGGACTCGAGTCTCTGGAAGTTGGACACGCAGGTGTTCCATTGGCTACAGACCATTTGGGGCCCGTTCTCGGTGGACCTGTTTGCGTCCCGTCTCGACTTCCAGTTGCCGAGATTTTTCAGCTGGAGGCCGGATCCTCTAGCGGAGGCAACGGATGCGTTCCTGCAAGACTGGAGTCAGGAGCGCCCGTATGCGTTTCCACCTTTTTCAATGTTAATGAGGTCGGCGGCCCATCTTCACCGCCAGCAGGCGGAGGTGGTGATGGTGACGCCGTGGTGGAGGTCGCAAGTTTGGTTTCCGGTTCTTCTGGAACTTTCTTGGGATTTTCCAATCCTACTCCCCCTGCTCCCTCATCTTCTCCTCAATCCAGACGGGGACCCGCATCCCCTGATAATGCAGGGTTCTCTCCGCCTCATGGCATGGAGGCTTTCCGGAGACGCTGGTCGCTCCCTGGCCTTTCGGGAGCAGCTGACTCCTTTTTGTCTAAAGCATGGGCCAGCAGTACCACGAAGAGATATAGATCAGCGTGGTCCAGATGGGTGCGTTGGTGTCTTCGACGGGATCTGGATCCCCTGGTCGCAGGACTCGTTCACGTGCTGAATTTCCTGGCGGAACTAGCGACTAGTGGTTTGGCCTATCGAACAATTAATGCCGTTCGCTCGGCGATGTCGGCGGCGCATGACCAGATAGACGGTGCCCCGGTTGGGGAACATCCCCTGGTGTGCAGGCTCCTTCGGGGGGTACGTCTGGATTTGCCCCCGGAGCCAAGGTATTCTGTCCTTTGGGACGTTAATTTGGTCCTGAACCTTTTCCTTTCCTGGCAACAGAACAGGTATCTTTCTCTGAAAGAACTATCGGCAAAATTGGCCATGCTATTGTGCCTGGTGTCGTGTCGGAGGGTATCTGATGTACGTGCTTTGGATATCTCAGCGAGAGTGTTCTCTCCGGATGGAGTTACCTTCACGGTGGGTCGTCGAACGAAGTCCGCAACGAGATCTATATCTTACCCGGCCTTCGTGGACGTTCCCAAACTATGTGTGGTCCAATGCCTGAAAGCATACGGAGATATGACTTTAGAACTTCGTCCTCCGGGCGAACAGCAGCTCCTGATCGCACTGCGAAAACCGCATAAGGCGGTATCCTCTCCCACCATAGCCCGTTGGGTACGGTGGATATTGCAAGAGGCTGGCATTGATACCAAGCAGTTTGGAGCTCATTCGGCCAGAGGTGCTATGGCCTCGAAAGCTTTCTCCTTGGGAGCGCGTTTGGAGGACTTAATGCGTGCTGCAGATTGGTCCTCGGATTCCACTTTCAAACGGTTCTATTTCAAGCCAGTGGTGGATATTGCGGGTTTGGTGGTCGGTCAGCTTTAAACCAGCATAATCTGAAGCCTCCGGTCCTGACATAGAATCGAAATTTGCCTAGCATAGTAACGGTAAGTTTCAATTCTATTAAGGACACGGAGGCGAGGATTATCCCACCCACTCTCTGGCGGAGTTCCCTCCCCGTACTGGTGTAAGTAAAAACTCTTGAAAGTACTTGCTTCTAACGTGTTGGTGTAAGTAATAACACTTGAAAGTGCTTGCTTATGACGTGTCGGCATTGTTATTGTTTCTTGCCTTGTTCAAATTATTTATGAACGTTTGCGGCGCTGACACAGTTGTTCTTTTCCTTCCAGGTAGCGAATCTAAACAGGATCGTGGTTGATTTGGCGTGACTCGCGCGAAGAAAGAGGAAGGGATCACAAGAGGGACGCCCTACCTTAGCGCAGTGGACACTATGGAAGGACTATGTTTATGGACTGATGGGAGTTGTAGTTTATCCCATGTGTTTGATGTTTTTGTGATATGTTTATCCCAGTGTTGGGTAGTATATCATATCCTTTACAAAGTTTTGCTTTTCTGGCTGCTATGTGTTTTCTGTTAATAAACAGCGGAGAGAGAAAAGCATAATCCTCGCCTCCGTGTCCTTAATAGAATTGAAACTTACCGTTACTATGCTAGGCAAATTTCGATTCTCACATTATAGGATTAAACACTACAGGTAATTTACAAATAAGATCATAGCATTAAAAAAGAAATTGCTCATTTATGAGAATGATAAAATAAACTTGCCTCTGATGATGTCCGAGGCTATCATGTGCCTAGGAAAATTATGGTCAAATTAATGCTCAATTCATGTTAATAATATTCAGGATATTGGCATTAGTAATTTAACTACATTTAATGAATGAAAGATTTTACATAGTTGTTTCAATTAAATTATGGCCTTGATTAAGCCTTCCTGGAACTAGATTGGACACCACAGATCTGTTTAGGATATCACTGTTTTCATGAGAAATAATACCTTTGTAGGAGATATGCAGGGTGGGTTTATTTCACTGAATAACATTATCAAGGGGTGCAGCGTAGATACCAGAGAGTAGATAAGAGTATGGTATCAGTTTTATTGTTGCACAGTGTTTCAGGATGAAGATATCAGACATGCCCAAGGAGAATCTCATGTTTCCACTAAAGTGGAAGATGTTTCCACTAACGTGGGAGATAAAGGGATACATTTCACAACTTTAATATAAATAAATATAATTTTGCAACAGTATATATCACAAATACCTAACGATCGGTAAGAACAGGACACTTGCAGCTTCAGTAAGGATTCTCTGTTGTATTCATCCCCTGTAGAGCATGTGTGGATGGGTTGAGAAATGATGAATAATGCTGTTAGACTGCAGTTTGTTACATATGAAAAGGAAATGGATGGATGTACACATAACTAACGATAAGGTTATAGATCAAGGGAATCGAGAGGCTTGGAAAAATGCCCTCACTATAAAGTGATATTTAAAATAAATAACATTTTAAAAAGAGAGGCTTGTGAAAACATCCTGTCCCCATAAAGTGATTACCTTATGAACTTGTGGTTCCCTAAGAGCCTGTTGTGCCTCACACCCGTACTATATTATTATTTATACCTGTAGAGGCAGAGTATCCTCTCCTCAGTGGGTATTAGCATTAAAGTCCATCTACAGAGGGAAAGCCTCTTTGCCGTCATGCTGAGATACCCAGTTCACTTCATTCACTGTGAGTCCCAATGTCAATACGCAGTCAGTAAAGAGAGATTTGGACCACCTATGCTGATAATCTCCTTGTGACATATCCATCACTTGAGGCCTGTGAAAGCTTGTGAAAAAGACACTGTAGCTCTGCTGAACTACCTCCAGAAGAGAAGCCTCATTGATAAAATGCCAGTGTTGTCAAAAAGAGGTGACTTACCTGGGTTTCGTGATATTCCAAGGTACACGCCACATATCACCTGACAGAATTTAATTGTTTCAGGGCATTCAGCTCCTCCTCACCAAGAAAGGAATGATGTCCTTCCTGGGGATAATGAACTGCTGCCATCAATGGGTCCATGAATGCAGATGCTATGACTAATGAACTTGCAAACTGTTTCAAGAAATTGAAAGAGATATTGTGTACTGCGCGAATGCCTAACTACAAACTGCCTTTCCATCTCTGTTTCAGAGCAAAATAACATTGCACATGAAGTGATGCTGCCAATGGTGTGCTGACACAGCTGGAAAATAAATGCCTGTGGGACACAACTATGTGACTTTGCTTTCTGCAGTGATTAGGGGTCCGCAGCTGTGATGTTGGAGAGGACGTCTCTCATTGTGTTGGACTATACCTGTATTGTCTAGGTGCCATATCTGGTGCAGTTGTTGCTGTCTGGATCAACACAACATTTTTCAGCTAGAAGGCACACAGGTTATAATGGCACCATGTAAGATGCCCACCTGTTAATTTGGCAAAAGTATTACCTGTAATCGGTTATTCTGATGAGATCCATTCTCTTAGAAACAGAGAAGACCGCTAAGTAAGTTGGTGTTGAGATTGTAGAAAATTGCACCACGCCAAGATTAGACACTATTAGTAAAGACAGACTATTAGTGGTACACTGATGGTTCCTCTAGCAGAATGATAGACACTGATTACAGAGCAGGGTATGCTATAGCAATAGCTGAAGTGCAGCTCTGCCACTTGGAACATCTACCCAATAAGATGAGCTGTATGCTGTGACAAAAGCATGAATACTAGTCAAGGGTAAAACTGTTAACATTTACACTGACTCATATTATGCTTTGCAGTTCTTATTTGTGGCCAGCTATGGAAGTATCAGGATTCATAACAGAAGCAGGGTGCCGTATTAACAAGCATTGAAAATGCAATAGGTCTCGCCCTTGTTTAAGTTAAAGCAATTCTGTTTGTTATTAGGTGTCTTTTTAGCTTTGCTTTTATTAGTGTTTTTCAAACTTTCATGTACATAACAAGCATATGTATGCATATATGTATATGTATGCATGCATTTATATTTGTATTTATATAGATATGCAGATTATATGTTTATATATGTATGTATATATATATGCACATGCATATATATAAATGCATATGCATATATATGCATATATTTATGCGCATATGTGTGTGTAGAGAGGTGTAAAGGTAGAGGTAGAGAGGTAGAGAGTATAGGATGAGTAATAGGTAGTAGAGAGTAGTAGTAGAGAGGGAGTAGTAGAGAGTAGTAGAGAGTAGTAGAGTGAGTAGTAGAGTGATTAGTAGAGAGAGTGAGTAGTAGAGAGTAGTAGCGTGAGTAGTAGAGAGAGTAGTAGGGAGTAGTCGTATAGTAGAGAGTGAGTAGTAGAGAGAGAGTAGTAGAGTTAGTAGTAGAGAGTGAGTAGTAGAGAGTGAGTAGTAGAGTAGTAGAGTGAGTAGTAGAGAGTAGTTGAGTAGTAGAGAGTGAGTAGTAGAGCGAGTTGTAGAGTAGTAGAGAGTGAGTAGTAGAGAGTAGTATGAAGCGAGTAGTAGAGAGCGAGTAGAAGAGAGCGTGTGGTAGAGTAATACAGAGTGAGTAGTAGAGAGAGTAGTAGAGATTGAGTAGTTGAGAGTAGTAGAGAGTACTAGAGAGTAGTAGGGAGCGAGTAGTAGAGAGTGAGTAGTAGAGTAGTAGAGAGTGAGTGGTAGAGAGTAGTAGAGAGTAGTAGAGTGAGTAGTAGAGAGTAATGTAGTAGTAGAGAGTGAGTAGTAGAGAGTAGTAGAGAGTTAGTAGAGTGAGTTGTAGAGTAGTAGAGAGTGAGTAGTAGTGAGTAGTAGAGAGCGAGTAGAAGAGAGTGTGTAGTAGAGTGAGTAGTAGATAAAGTGGTAGAGAGTGAGAAGTAGAGTGAGTAGTAGAGAGGAGTGAGTAGTAGAGAGCAAGTAATAGAGAGAGTAGTAGAGAGTGAGTAGTGGAGAGTGAGTAGTAGAGAGTGAGTAGTGGTGAGTAGTAGAGAGTGAGTA
Organism: Lissotriton vulgaris; assembly: GCF_964263255.1. Classification (NCBI taxonomy): domain Eukaryota; kingdom Metazoa; phylum Chordata; class Amphibia; order Caudata; family Salamandridae; genus Lissotriton; species Lissotriton vulgaris. The sequence continues at coordinate 1,078,806,646 of NC_141691.1, read as the reverse complement.
GTAGAGAGTGAGTAGTAGAGATTGAGTAGTTGAGCATAGTAGAGAGTAGTATAGAGTGAGTAGTAGAGTAGTATAGAGTGAGTAGTAGAGAGTGAGTGGTAGAGATTAGTAGAGTGAGTAGTAGAGAGTAGTAGAAAGTGAGTAGTAGATAGATGAGTAGAGAGTAGTAGAGAGTAACAAAGTAGTTGAGAATGAGTAGTAGAGAGTGAGTAGTAGAGAGTAGTAGAGAGCGAGTAGTAACAAATGAGTGGTAGAGAGTGAATAGTAGAGAGTGAGTAGTAGAGAGAGCAGTAGAGAGTGAGTAGTAAAGAGTAGTAGACAGGGAGTAGTAGAGAGAGAGTAGTAGAGAGTAGTAGAGTGAGCAATAGAGAGTAGTAGATAAATATCCTTTTCTGAATGATTCATCCTATCTTTATGGACTAATAAACACTTTTGTGAATTAGTCACCCAGATGTAACCACTACCTAGCCTGGCTAGCTGATCCGAAGCTGATCTGCGTGTATTCTACACTCAGCCAAGGCCTTCCCCTGAATCGGGTCAGTGGTGAGCGAGCCAATGACGGCTTGAGCATGGTTCCAGTCAGATGCCCCCCCTGAGCTCCCCATGGGGCCTCAAGCCTAAAGAGAGCCGAGCCCAGAAGCTGCGGATTGCACCCTCTGCATTCATGCTCCCCCCTGGCACATCATTCTCCAGGCCCCTCCAGGTGCTCCAGTTTAGAGGGTGCTTTACTTCCGCGATCAAGATGCAAAAAGCCTGTGTGACACAGGCTAGAAAGCCGCTGGAACCCAGGGGGCTTGGAGAATGAGATGATGGAGCACAGAGGGAAGGGAGGCAGAAAGAAAGAATTAGGTGGAAGAGGGCTATAACCGGATTGGTAGGAGTAAGAAAGAAATAAGGAGAAACAGTGAAGCAACTAGGTGGAAGAGTACTATAACCGGATTGGTAGGAGTAAGAAAGACAGAAGGAGAAACAGAGAAGCAAGAGGTAGGGGGGCACTTGGAGCGAGAACAAAACAAAGTGAGAGATGATTGAAGATAGAAAGGGGGGGCTAGAGACAGTAAGATAAGGTTTTGAGCATGTTATGTCTCTCATAATTTTGGTAATTTATTTAATAAAATACAAGATGCACTTTCTTACGTGTGCAGAACATTCATTATCCTCCATATATCAGGGCTAGCAAATCCTGCAAGTAGTGCTATAATCAGGACCACTAATTATGCGGCTTAATCTGCAGTGTTTCCGGTATAGTTGTGAATTTACTGTATTTGCCACATATTCCATAATCTGCACCTTTGATAAAATGATAAAATAAGAAGCGTATACCGTCACATGAAATGCTGCAGCATTCTGCTAATTGATTGAGTTATCCTTACCTTAAGGCTTATTTGGGTCCTCCTTTGCCGCATAATTTTAGAGGCCCTTGTGACAGATCGTACACTCAGCACCTAACTGTCCAAAAGAGCTGGCGTCAAATCTGATACCGAGTATATTATAGCCACTGGGAAGGACGCAGTTTAGTCGGACTGGGAATTCCCCAGCTGCTGAGAAAATGAGTCGGCCTCTGCATTTAACAATTGATACATGAAACACTGCAGAAATAAACGAGCGTCTGCATACATTGCTATAGGGCCTACGTATGACAAGCCGCTAGGTACTAAAGTCTGACACCTGATTGTGAACACACTGAGCTTTTAATAATTTCTATGCTTAAATCCCTCTAACACAGGAGAGACCAGATCACTTCTGTGCACAAGGAAATGACACGAGGTTATAGGAGTTCACGAGGCAATAGTTGGGTAGAAGGGTAAAGGAGAGGAAGAATTAAAGAATGAATGAAAAGAGAGGGGACAGAAGAAGTTCTGCAAGATGGAAGGAGAGAAGATAGGATAACACCTTCAGGAAAGAAAGGAGATATGGAGTTAGATTCAGGGAAGTGTGGATGGGAAGAAGAGAAAAATTTGAAAGGAAAATGCGAAATGATGAGCGACTAGAGAAAAAGTCATGGAAATAAAACGGAGAGAGGCAAGGGGAGGGAAAGGAGACGAGGGAAATAAAATTAAACCGGGAATGCAGTAAAGATAAAGGAATTTAAGAGAAGAGGTAATACATGAAAGAAAGAGACTAAGAGGAAGAAAGAGTGATGAGGTGAGAAAATGGAAGCGAAAGCAAAAGAGAACTGAAGTACGGGTGGGGGTGAGATGCGAGGTGAGAGGAACGCGGAGAGGGAAAGAAACAAGAAGAGAATAAATTGTGAGGAAGGAGTTACAAAATATGACAAGGGAGTGTAGAGAAACGAAGAAGACGGAGGGTGAACGAGAGGGGCACTATGACAGAAGAGGGAAGAAAGGATAAGACGTGAAGACGAAAAAGGAGATGAAAGCGAAAGTGGGAGGAGGAGCTGTGGACGGTGGGAGAGATAAAAGCCGTAAGGAGAAACAAGTAAAAGTTGGGGGACTTGAGCTGGAATTAGAGAAAGAACTAGTCTAGAATGGAGACAGCGGAAGAACGGCACAACGGAGGAAAATAGAGATGTGGGGGTAGAAACGAGCAGAGATCGGTGCAATGAAGTGGTACAGAAGAGAGCGTGTGTGGTTGGGTTTTACAGCAAAAGTAAGACAAGCTCTTGGCATTGCGTGACGGGGGAGCGGATTCCTAACGGGATGGCTTCAGCGAGACCTAAAAATGGTCCTTTAGTAAGGATCTTGTTAAAAGCAATACTATCGGTAATAAAATGTGAAGTCTACACACTAACTAATAGTTAGTTAAAGGTGATGCCTTCGATGACACAGCATTAAAGGAAAGCATGTTAGAGCCAGTGCAGATGGGACTAATGAACAAAGCATTCCAAAAATACAGCTCATTCAGAGACAATTGTTGCAAGCTAATGTAAAGGAAGCACAATGGTCTGCAACATCAGATGAACATAGAGGGAGGATTGATGATGGATGTGAGACGAATAATGAAGAGTATGGGCCTACCAGGATGAGATGAGATGCCTGTGTCCCCTTACAAGACTGAAGCCGGGACCATATGATATTGCACAAGAGAGGATGAATGCGCAGATGCATGTTGCTTCCCAGTGAATGGATTTAAATATTTGCTGGTGTGGGTGGATATGTTTTCAAAATGACTGGAGGTGTATCCAACTGGGAAGAATAATGCAGCAACTGGGGCGCAGTACTTCAGTAAAGTCATCTCTCCAAGGTTAAGACCCAACAGGGCATAAATAGCGATAAAAGGAGATCACTTAGTGACTACATTTATGCTAAAGAAGTTGTTTTGAGGAATAAAGTATAACCTGCATACCCCATACCACCCTCCAAATTGAGGCCAGGAGAAGTAAATGAAATTTAAATTTTTAAAAAAAAGATTATTAGTAAAAGCAACTGATGGAACAGGCCTGAAATGGCCTGATGCTTTGACTTTAGTACTGCCTGCAATGTGGCAAAGACTTCTAAAGTATTATGGATACATGGTCATTGCGAGAAAAATAAAAGCGGTTTCTTTTAGTTCTAGGTGGACTGGACCACAGACGATGAACCAACGCCATGAATGGATTAAGGGGAGGAGATGCAAGGCAGCGCCCCAACGCCTGAGAGGACGGTACCAGAAAGTGATGAACATCTGTCATTAGAGGATCTGAGAAACACAGCAGTCAAGAAGAGGACAGACCAGACCATTTCTATGATCCATGAGGGCCCATCATAAAGTGTCAGAGAGACACGACATCTACATCTACTGATGCTGTTGAGTGAAGTACACATGATGGTCTGTACCTGCACCTGCAGAAAAACAGACTGAAGAGGACAACGCAGGGCAGGTCCGTGACACCACCCCTGAACAAGACAACTGCGGACCAGGAGGAGAAGCAGATGACCACTCACTGCATGCCTTTAAATAACTGACACTTGCAGAAAGTGCCCAGGAGTGACTAAAGTGACACTGTAGCACTATGCATTGCACAGAGAAAAATATTTGTTGGACACTTACTGCCGGTATCACAACAGCCTGCTGATATAATATTGATCTCATCAAGATGTACCAATGTGACAATATATGCATTTTATTATATATATATATATATATATATATATATTACCTACTGGCGGTCGCCAGTAGGTAGTTATAGTTAGGATTGTTTTCCATAGGAAATCCTCAACATTCTATTTGGAATAACTTTGGCCCTGGTGGATGAGTCTTTGCGAATTTCTCAAAGAAGATGGCTAGGTTCGCTGCACTCCTTCCCTGAAAGTTTGGGGGGGATTGGTCAAGTGGGGGCTGAGATATAAGGGGGGTCCCAAAACGTGTTTTCTCCATGTTATTTTCCATAGGACCTTTAGACTCGGCTACAGTGGTGAATGAATTTATAAGAAATTTGCCAAAACTGTAGAGTCTTGTTCGCAGATTACGCTTTTTTTGGAATGGTGTAAATCCGTTCAGTAGTTGTTGAGAAAATTAAAGTTAAAGTCAATTATATATCTATAGGCGCGCACACGTGCGCGCACCCAAGCGGCTGCGCGTGAGCGGTATTTTTTTTGGCTGCGTGACGTCTGTTAACGTTCGATTCGAAGGAAATCAGGAAGTTTTGTCCGCCATTTTGTCACTGCGAGTAAATATATTGTTCATTTCAAAGCGTTGAAACATGGAAAGGGGAGAAGGTAGAGATTGTCTTCCTGCGTAGGTTTTCTCAGGGTGTGCAGTAAGGCCCTTAAACGCGAAAAGATATAATTTTTCTCCGAAAAAAAATACGGGGTGCGCGCACCCTGTCGCGCACACCTATTTACAAGAGTGTGAAAATGGAGGTAAATCAGAAGTTTGAGTGCTTAGATATAAGGTGGCTCTGAAAAGAGCCCTTGTGTTAATTGAGTGTTTTCTGCATTTATAAGTAAGTACCGATGCAGAGCCTGATGTTGCAGAGGAAGATTCTGTTTCCCTCATTCGTGAAATGAACACCGTCTCTCCTATAGACGTCTTGCATGTGGTAGCGCAAGTTGTTGTGGTAAATAGAACCCATGCTATAATCTCTGAGGAACGCAGAAACAGATTTATTTACATGTCTTCTTGCTTTCTCAAATTGTGCACAATGGTGATTGGACCAATTCCATTTCTGTCTTTGGCATATATTGGAATATACCAAGGCAGATCGAGGAAAAAGTGTCATCAATTGTCGAAAGGTGTCTTTTAGAAGCATTTCCAGACCTACCCCAGTGATTGTGCCTAGATCGTTCCCACCACAGTGCACAATTATAAGGTCTGGTTCTGGGAGATGCATAAAAGTTTTCACCAATGGAATCAATTGGTGACATTTCAATCCTCTTTTGGCAATCCATGTTATGTGTACATTTGGTAAGCTGAGGTTGCAAATTCGTCTGCTTACTGCATATTTTTCACTCCAGTGAATATAACTGTGTCCTATTAGCCAGACCTTCATTTTCAAGGGATTTGTAGTCGTCCTCCGATCGGTTCTGGAAGTGGAATGGTAGTTAGAAGTTGAAATTTTAAATAAAGAAAAAGGAAGAGGCTGGGTGTGGTTAAAAAAAATAAAAATGATTGGTTGATTGTAACAAGTGGAGAGTGAACAGGTCAATGTTCATGTTAAACGAAAAGTAGTATTGGGTGTGAAAAAACAAGACATGTAACAGAGTTGTGGATTGGCAGGTGTTTCTGGAGGGAAAATAGTGTTTTTAGTTAGCTGTAGAACGTTGAGAGATGAACTTTTGACCTGTGCCTTCAGCAAGGTGCTGAATGAGGTGTAACCATGGAAACAGCCGGAGATGGCAGTTGGTGATGGGTTCACTCTTTGGTGCCTCTGCATCTGAGTCTGTTCTCTGGTGGCTGGCGGACAACTGTTTGTTATTGTGGAGATGAAAGGGTGATAAGGAGAGAAATACGACATAGCGTCTGGCCTGTAGAAGCGTGGGAGCAGTGATTAACTCTGAGTGAAGCGGAACTGTGTCGGTGCTTAGTAACAGTAAAAAAAAAATGTTAACAGTGGTATAACTGTCTTTACGGTGCGCGACCTACTAAGAAAGAGTTCACGGGCCGTAATTGGCTTGCAGGTTCTAGTATCAGTAAGTGAGGTTGAGAAAAGAAAACATTCAGGACTTTATTTATGAAGGCCTTGCGCCACCGGTGCGCTACTTTTTCCCATTTTAAAAAATGAGGCACTGGCGGCGGAAGGTCTTTATAAATAAGGTCCTCCGTGTCTACAGTTAAGGTTATGTGGAACCCATGAATAGTTTTTCAATATGAAATCATTTCAGTTGAGATTATGGATTAAAAGAGAAACCGTGAATATTTGAAATGTTTATTTAGAAATGTACTGTTTTAAAGGCAAATCATTATGTAATATGAGTACAGAAATTGCAAAAAACACAGTAATTGGTATTGTCAGTAGTACATGTAATACAAACGCTATAGTTGAAGAAAAATGAATATAGTTGGAAAAAAACATTGTACACTCTTATAAGGAAGTATATTATATTTTAATAAATGGAAGAAGGTCTCTGGCCTTTCAGTTTAGGAACGATATATGAAAATGCAAGTGGTTATACATCAATACTTTATGAATCAGCTGTCAAACAACACGAAATCATAATGTCCACTGTTAGTAAAGCAAATAGGTCTGTTCTTCAAAAGAAAATATGGAAAAGAACGTGAAGAATATAGAAAACCAAAAGGAAATGAGGACGTCAATGGCTTGTTTGAGAGTTATTGAAGCATTGTTTAGGCAAAATAGGTAGCTTCTGCTTGTAACAGGAAATCAGTTTTATCATTTGAAAGTATGTCAGCTATCCAATGGAAAAGAGTAAAGCAGTACTCATGATCTGTTATAATCGGAGCCTCTTTTACCATCAGAGTGCAGGTCGGTGGATTTTCGATGTAGCTCGCTGTTAGGAAAGAGTTAACCGTCCATTGTGTAGGCAAAGTATGCAGCAAGTGCCTCTAACATGAAATCATTGTTATCATCTGAAAACATGTCAGCCATCCAATTGAGAAGATGAAAGGAGCATTCATGATCTGTCATTATTGGAGCGTCTTTTACCATCATAGGGCAGCTCGGTGGGTTTTCGATGTAGCTCTCTGTTAGGAAATCTTGCGCCGCTGCGAATATATTCCAATGACCCAGAACTCCTTGTATCGCTGCAAAGGCCATAAACACACCGTTGTAACAAAGCTGTTCATGATCAAGTAACGGATTCATGAGGTGATTGTAATTCGGTTCAGGAGGTACCAAATTGCAGAGACATAAATCCAGGGCCCACGTGAAATCACAGCTCAGGCAATGAAATACAGGCTGCACACAGCTGAAATACGAATATCGAAATGATAATCGATATGATGCATTCAAAGTCGAGAGTGGTAAGATGCCGTAGTGGTCAAGCATCCTCTGGCGAAATAGTTCTAAGTGGCCCGGCTCGTTTGCGAAGGCAGGAGGGACATCCATTTTGAATTTCCCAAGATGGTACAGGAAACGGCGCAGCACCGCTGGTTGTATAGCAACTCCACAGAATTAGGTCGCCGCGTATGCAGTGGAGAGGAGCAGAATGACTTGATACATTTTCTAGGAGTCTAGTCACTTATATATTGCTTAGTGGTTATTAAAAAAGTAGCTTTTTTTGAACTGGAGGATGCGTTAAAAAATAAGGGAGTGATTTGAGGGAGTTGTAAAGCAAGGTCAATTTTTTTTTACATCAATGCTGTTTTCTGTGAATGTTAGCTTAGTGAAAGATATGTGTGTGAGCAGATGCAACGTTCAGTTTTAAATGTGACAATGGCGCTCTTGTTCATGTCTTCCGATTCAAGGTCGGTATTCGCTGCCAAATACAAAGATTAAGAAACGCATGCGTGGGGTACATAGTGTGCATTCTTAAAGGAAAGCAAATGAAGGGTTATTTTTACCGCGTTAGCATTGTCGTTTAAAAAGTTATAGTGATTTCTATTATATGTGAAGAAAGTGTCACTGATGAAGACTGAAAATAAATCCTTATAAATGATACGGACTGGTGTATTTTAGAAAAGGTTTGTAACATTACATGAATTGTGGAAAAAAAGTAATGTAATTGAAAGTGTATGGTTTGAAAATGAAAAGTAGAGGTTTATAGTTCATATTTTGAAAGCAGTTCTAGAGGGTCAGAAGAAAGTGTATGGTTTGAAAATGAAAAGTAGAGGTTTATAGTTCACGTTTTGAAAGCAGTTCTAGAGGGTCAGATGCATGATAGATTTATTAAAAATAGAACATGTTTTTAAATAGTATTTTGGAAAAAATATGTGCCATTATGTACTATTTACATTATGTGCCTGTTGCGTATCCTTTGAGTTTTAGTAATCCTGTGTCTTATAAGTTTTCTAGGGGCGGTTTGAGGTTCATGGTGGGTTTGGGCAGGGAGGGTAGGTTGGGGGTTTGTAATAGTGGGTTCGGCTGGGGTGGAGTGCGGAGTTTAGTGAAAAGTGAGGGGGGCGGGGAGTTACGGTGTTTGGTAATGGAGCAGAGTCAGAGGACGCCACATTTGTGTTATGGGCTGCCACGGAAATATGTATTTATTCTCAGAGGTTTATTATATTAAGGATATATATTAGCATGGTGGCTCTTGTCGTTTTGTTGTTCTGTGTATGTTTATAATGCTGGCTCTGTAGTTTTTGTTTATGGACCTTATTGCGACACACAGGGGATCTACGTTGCACAGTTGGAGATCAGAGACTTAGGAAATAAAACTTTATAATTGTAAGGGCTGTAAGCGATAGAAATCGCCCGTTCTCGGTGTAAAAAATATCACCGCTATTGGTGGTATTTTCTACGGTGTTAGTACTCGAAGGAGACTAGTAACATATATGTGAAATAAAATTATGTAATAGGCTCAGCATTTTACATTATCTTGGAAAACAAAAGTTGATTTTACATAGCAATAAGTCTCTTATAATTAAGGGACGGAGTGTATATAGTGCTATTTAGTACTCTGCTATGTGATTGATGTCGAATATTTCATAAGAGGAGGCCTTAAAAGATTTACGATAAACTGGTTTTCTAGGAAAGTGGGTGGAGTGTTCCGTGTAAATTGCAGAATAGAAACTAGTAAGAACCAATTGGAAGTGTTGTTTTAAAGTCACATGACTGCACATGCGTGTCTCGACGCGATAGTTGGGTGCGCGCACCCGGTCGCGCACTATAAGAAAGCGGCGAGAAAATATCAGCTAATATGCTCTTCAAGCTTGTTTTGGTACAAAGAGTTAGTTCTGAAAAGAACTTTTTTTTTTGGGAAACAAGTGTTATGATGCTTTTGATTTCTTAAAGTTGCGACGACATTTTTCAGTATGTCATACTATCCAAATAAAGTGAAGAAATTTAACTTTTCTTGGAGCATTTATGACTCTCAATTATTTGTTTAATTAGAGTAAAGCTTTGCTCTCCGTATACAAGAAGTTCTCCACAGTTCGTGCATTTCATGTGCACGTTCGCCAGATATGGTCTCAAGTCCATCTCAGCAATCGATGGAGATACAGGTCGTCCACCGGAAGATGTGTTGATTACTTCTGATGGTAATAGCGTGGCCTCCGTTTTTCTTGTCAAAGGTGGTCGCTCATTTTCATCAGATTCGGAAGATGAATGCGGAACGGTAGCCATTGTACCGAAGTCTTCGGGAAGATGTTCGACGTTGTTGTCTCTTGAGAGTAGAAAAGAAAGTGATGGTAGTGGGTGGAGTGCTGCGTGTAAATTGCAGAATAGAAACTACCAAGAACCAATTAGAAGTGTTGTTTAGAAGTCACATGACTTCACATGGGAGTGTCAGGTCCTGTACGCGATAGAAGGGTGCGCGCAGCCGGTCTCGCACTAAAATAAAGCGGCGAAAAAACATCTTATAATATGCTCTTCGAGCATGTTTTGGTGGAAAGAGTTAGTTCTGAAAAGAACTTTTTTTTTTTTTTTTTTGGGAAACAAGTGTTTTGATGCATTTGATTTCTTAAAGTTGCTATGATATTTTTCAGTATGTCATACTATCCAAATAAAGTGAAGAAATTTAACTTTTCTTGGAGCATTTATGACTCAATGACCAATTAGAAGTGTTGTTTAGAAGTCACATGACTTCACATGGGAGTGTCAGGTCCTGTACGCGATAGAAGGGTGCGCGCAGCCGGTCTCGCACTAAAATAAAGCGGCGAAAAAACATCTTATAATATGCTCTTCGAGCATGTTTTGGTGGAAAGAGTTAGTTCTGAAAAGAACTTTTTTTTTTTTTTTTTGGGAAACAAGTGTTTTGATGCATTTGATTTCTTAAAGTTGCTATGATATTTTTCAGTATGTCATACTATCCAAATAAAGTGAAGAAATTTAACTTTTCTTGGAGCATTTATGACTCTCAATTTTGTGTTTAAATAGAGTAAAGCTTTGCTCTCCGTATACAAGAAGTTCTCCACAGTTGTTGCATTTTATGTGCACCTTCGCCAGACATGGTTTCAAGTCCATTTTAGCACTCGATGGAGATACAGGTCGTCCACTGGAAGATGTGCTGATTACTTCTGATGGTAATAGCGTGGCCTCCGTTTTTATTGTCAAACGTGGTCGCTCATTTTCATCAGATTCGGAAGATGAATGCGGAACGGTAGCCATTGTACCGAAGTCTTCGGGAAGATGTTCGACGTTGTTGTCTCTTCAGAGTAAAAAAGAAAGTGATGGAAGTGGGTGGAGTGCTGCGTGTAAATTCCAGAATAGAAACTACCAAGAACCAATTAGAAGTGTTGTTTAGAAGTCACATGACTTCACATGCAAGTGTCAGGTCCTGTACTCGATAGGAGGGTGCGCGCACCCGGTCTCGCACTAAAATAAAGCGGCGAAAAAATATCTCATAATATGCTCTTGGAGCACGTTTTGGTAGAAAGAATTAGTTCTGAAAAGAACTTTTTTTTTTGGGGGGGGGGGAAAGAAGTGTTATAATGCTTTCGATTTCTTAAAGTTGCTACTACATTTTTCAGTATGTAATAGTTTGAAAATGAAGTGAAGAAATGTATCTTTTCTTGGGGCATTTGTGACTGTCAATTTTGAGTTTAATAAGAACGAGGCTCTGCTCTCCATACAAAAGAATTTCTCCACACTTGTTGCATTTCATATGCACCTTCGCAAGATATGGTCTCAAGTCCATTTCAGCACTCGATGGAGATACAGGTCGTACACCAGAAGATGTGCTGGCCACCTCTGATGGTAATAGCGTGGCCAGGGCTCTTGTCGATGCTTTTGCATAATGCTCAGGATGCCTTTGTTTAACATGCCGCTGCATGGTGTGTGCAGAAAAGGAATATTTTTTATTTGGATTTCCCCTTGAGAGCTCCGAATTGCATATCGTGCAGGTTACTTTTGGCGCATTCACTTTCTTTTGGTCTTCAGGATAAGTGAAAAATTGCCAAATGAAAGATTCCTTTTTTCTTCTTAACGGTGGTCGCTCATTTCCTTCAGATTCGGAAGATGAATCTGGTAGGGAAGCCATTTCAGCAAAGTCTTCCGGAAGATGCTCGACGTTGTTGTCTCTTGAGAGTAGAAAAGATTGTGAGGAAAGTGGGTGGAGTGCTTCGTGTATATTCCAGAACAGAAACTACTAATAACCAATTGGAAGTTTTGTTTTCAAGTCACGTGACTTTACATGCGCTTCTCAGGATGTGTAGGCGGTGACACTATGTAGTTACGAACGTGATTACATACTTAGGAACTAGCATTCAAAAAAACTATGAAATTCACTGAAAAAACCATAGGTTTTACACACGTTATAGTTAGGAAGTAGCATTTGAAAAACCTATGAAATTCACTGAAAAAACCATAGGTTTGACACCAGTTATAGTTAGCTGGAAATTTTACTGACATAAAACCAATGAAATTCCACGTTATAGTTAGTTGGACTCACTATAACTTGCGCGTGTAATGCACTGCTGATGACATTACATATTACATCACTCATGACATGGTCAGTGACATCACTTATGACACCATCCAGTGAATGTGTGTCTTTCTAAAAAATAAATATGTTTTATATATGTATATGTAAAGGTCGAGGGAAGAATAAATGTTTAAATTATTGTCTTAATGAATGTTTTTTTCAAAAAGAAATGATTGGATAACTGGCTTATTAAGTGTACCTTAGTGAATACATATATTAGCGAGTAATGTTTAAATATTTAAATATATGTATCAGTGTTTCACTTTGTGAATAACTGGCTGCATGGGTTGATGAGTACCTACATGTGTAGGTATTTGGGTTCTTAGATGTTTTTTTAGTATCAGTATGAGTGTTTCTATGGTTTTATGGGGGTATTACTAATCACATAGATGCATGAATGACTAACTCTCTCTTTGTATGTGTTTAGAAGACACCATATGTGCAGGACTGTATGGGTGGTTGAGTGTGTATAGTTTTATATGCAAATAAATGGATGTTCAATAGTTTATTTGCATGTGTGAGTATGTGTGTGAGTAACTTTTGGATGATTGTCGGTGTGTAACAGGATGTATAGGTGTATCACTACATATGATGAGTGAGTATATGTATGAGTGACTATATAGAACTGTTGGTGAATGAGAGAATGTGTATATAGATGGTGGAATTACTGAATTGGTTGTTGTAACTGGTATGGGTATCTCCATTTTTTGAAAATGTTAATTTCTATTTTCCAATATGTGTTTTAAGGGTTACATTACACTTAAAGGAGGTCTGTCATCAGTGATGTCATAAGTGATGTCACTGACCATGTCATGAGTGATGTAATATGTAATGTCATCAGCAGTGCATTACACGCGCAAGTTATAGTGAGTCCAACTAACTATAACGTGGAATTTCATTGGTTTTATGTCAGTAAAATTTCCAGCTAACTATAACTGGTGTCAAACCTATGGATTTTTTTCAGTGAATTTCATAGGTTTTTCAAATGCTACTTCCTAACTATAACGTGTGTAAAACCTATGTTTTTTTCAGTGAAAATATATATATATATATATATATATATATATATATATATATATATATATATATATATATATATATATATATATATATATATATTCACTGAAAAAACCATAGGTTATAGACCATATATAGTTAGGAATTCGCATTTACAAAACCTTATTTTACTCACACAAAACCATTGAAATTCCATATATAGTTAGTTGCACTAACTATATATCGCGCACCCGCAATCCACTGCTGATGATGTCACATATTACATCATTCATGACATGGTCAGTGACATCACTAATGACATCTCAAATGACATCACTGATGACATCTCAAATGACATCTCTGATGACATCACTAATGACATCTCATTTGACATTACTGATCACATCACTGATGATATCATTCATGTGATAATACGATGAACCTCTTCAGACTCTAATATAACCTTAGATACAATCAGTGTAAACAGACACTCACAGACTGTCACTCATCCATGGAGTTACTCACACACCTAGTCAGTCATGCAAAGAATCAATCACACCTCCATTTCCTCAACTATACAGTTATACAAACTTTACTTATTCAAACATATACTAACACATATTTACTCTCTTATACAATCCCTGATACAAGTTCACAATGATCCATACAGCCACTCACACATTCACTGGCTCTTATGCACAGTTATTTATATATGTCAACTCTCACATGTACTGTGTTTTACATATGTACTTACTTTGACATGTAGCACTGAGATATCCATTCACTCACCAATACCCTCATGCACACAGTCAACCGCCCATACAGCTGTTTCCACATGCACTTTTGAAACCATACATCTAGTGAATCAACTGCTCACACATCTATGCACAGAGTCATACACCTCCCAGCCACCCACACACACACTCAGTCTCCCATACAAATACTTGGGCAACCAATCATTAACCCATATAGTTACTCATATAGCTACTTATCAACACATGCAACAGTTTACAGAACAACAGACATAATGATGCACAAATTAAGACAGTTTAGTCACTAACCCATGCACTCAGTGAGACACATTTAATCACTCACTCATACAGTCAGTCATGCACCTACTAAATCCTTCATCCAGACACTTATACATCCACTCATTCTTCAATATGCAAGACATATTTTAACTTTACAGAAACATACAGTCACTGGATGTTGTCATCAGTGATGTCATCAGTGATGTCATTTGAGATGTCATCAGTGATGTCACTGACCATGTCATGAATGATGTAATATGTGACATCATCAGCAGTGGATTGCGGGTGCGCAATATATAGTTAGTGCAACTAACTATATATGGAATTTCAATGGTTTTGTGTGAGTAAAATAAGGTTTTGTAAATGCGAATTCCTAACTATATATGGTCTATAACCTATGGTTTTTTCAGTGAATTTTCAAGGTTTTGTAAATGCGAATTCCTAACTATATATGGTCTATAACCTATGGTTTTTTCAGTGAATTTTCAAGGTTTTGTAAATGCTAATTCCTAACTATATATGGTCTATAGCCTATGGTTTTTTCAGTGAATATATATATATACATACATATATAAACATATATCATCTGTATATCTATATAAATACAAACATAAATGCATGCATACATATACTTATATGCATACAGATGCATGTTATTTACATGAAAGTTGAAAAAACACTAATAAAAGCAAAGCTAAAAAGCCACCTCATTACAAACAGAATGGCTTTAACTTAAACGAGGGCGAGATCTATTGCATTTTCAATGCTTGTTTACTTTGGTTCCATCAAGAAGGCATTCAGATGTGTCACACATTTGCCATAAATTCTGAATGTTAGCACTCTAGTTGCACATTAGATCACTGTAGTAAAGCTACTGCTCACCAGGGATGTCTGCTGCTGGTATTCAAAGTGCATGTTTCAGTCTGCATGTCAGAATTCTTTTAATGAAATAGAAGAGGATCTGAGAAGTCACTCAAACTGATCCCTAATTTTTCTTTCTGAAGCACTAATCATACTTTCTATGGCAAAATTAACCCCCTCATGTTGTTCCTTTTTAAATTGAGTGTTTTCAGACTTACCACTTCATTCCAATCAAGATGGCTTCTGGTGTGCCATACTTTTGTCATAAGTAAGACTGTTAGCGCTCTAGTTGTTGTTTAGAACACTCTGGGACATTCTGTCATTGGGCTATACTTGGGGTACATCTGGGTGATATTTGGGCTACATTTAGGCTCTTTTGTCTCTGGTGGCCATCTTGGGAGACTGTATGTCAGAATTTTTTAATGAAATTGAAGAGGGTTTGAGAAGTCACTCAAAATGTGCCCTAATTTTTCTTTCTGCAGCACTAATCATAATTCATATGGCAAAATATACCCCCTCATTTTGTTCCTTTTTAAATTAAATGTTTTAAGAGTTACCACTTTATTCAAATCAAGATGGCTTCAGGTGTGCCATACCTTTGTAATAAGTAGGACTGTTAGCGCTCTAGTTCTTCTTTAGAACACTCTGGGACATTCTGTCATTGGGCTATACTTGGGCTACATCTGGGTGATATTTGGGCTACATTTAGGCTCTTTTGTCTCTGGTGGCCATTTTGGGAGACTGCATGTCAGAATTTTTTAATGAAATAGAAGAGGATTTGAAAAGTCACTCAAAATGTGCCCTAATTTTTCTTTCTGCAGCACTAATAATATCTTCTATTGCATAATATACCCCCTCATTTTGTTCCTTTTTAAATTAAATGTTTTAAGAGTTACCACTTTATTCCCATCACGATGGCTCCAGGTGTGCTATACCTTTGTAATAAGTAGGACTGTTAGCGCTCTAGTTGTTCTTTAGAACACTCTGGGACATTCTGTCATTGGGCTATACTTGGGCTACATCTGGGTGATATTTGGGCTACATTTGGGCTCTTTTGTCTCTGGTGGCCATTTTGGGAGACTGCATGTCAGAATGTTTTAATGAAATAGAAAAGGATTTGAGAAGTCACTCAAAATGTGCCCTAATTTTTCATTCTGCAGCACTAATACTTTCTATGGCAAAATATACCCCCTCATGTTGTTTCTTTTTAAATTAAATGTTTAAAGAGTTACCACTTTATTCCAATCAAGATGGCTTCAGGTGTGCCATACCTTTGTAATAAGTAGGACTGTTAGCGCTCTAGTTGTTCTTTAGAACACTCTGGGACATTCTGTCATTAGGCTATACTTGGGCTACATCTGGGTGATATTTGGGCTACATTTGGGCTCTTTTGTCTCTGGTGGCCATTTTGGGAGACTGCATGTCAGAATGTTTTAATGAAATAGAAAAGGATTTGAGAAGTCACTCAAAATGTGCCCTAATTTTTCATTCTGCAGCACTAATCATACTTTATATGGCAAAATATACCCCCTCATGTTGTTTCTTTTTAAATTAAATGTTTTAAGAGTTACCACTTTATTCCAATCAAGATGGCTTCAGGTGTGCCATACCTTTGTAATAAGTAGGACTGTTAGCGCTCTAGTTGTTCTTTAGAACACTCTAGGAGGCTGCAGTAGAACACAAAGGAATCAACTGACAGTCTCTGTCCTTGTAGGATGTACATGTTTTACTGAGAATGTCAGACTTCATTTTTACATGACTGAGAAAGATAATGTGAATTTACAGAAAATATGCTTTCAGTTTAGCTTATAGATCCCCTTCCAAACCACTGTGGGAAAATCATGAGATATTAGTTTTCTTTCAAACAATATTCATGATATCACAGCAGAAGGTTTTTTCACACGGTAAAATCACCTTAGAACCCACCACAATTCCTAAAACGAGTATGGTACCATCAACAAATGATTTATAATGTAACTAAAGTCCTAAAACCCTCTATTAACTACAATGCTTTTTAATGAGGTGCTATCATGTATATTGGTCCCAAGATGGCTGCCAACACTTCTTGGATGAAGTGCTGACAGCCAATCAGATCAGATGTGTGGTTAGGCTCCGCCCAGATATATATCTTTTTTTGAACCTAAATTACTCAAAATCCACTGGAGCACATATATTGAGACCTAGCAAAGGCACATCGGGCTAATAGTCCCTACAATTTTGCAAAGTTTCGTGCAAATCCATTCAGCCGTTCGAGCTAAAAGTGAGGCCAACCGCCCTATGGAAATTTACATGGGAAAAACGCGTTTTGGGACCCCCCTTTTTTCTCGGCCCCCCCTTGATGAAACCCCCCCAAATTGTCAGGGGCTGCTCTGAAACAAAATATTCCATTTTCCTGAAAATTTCAGCCAATTCCGTCCACAAACGCCAAAGTTATTAGACATAGAATTTTCAAAAATCCCATAGAGAAAAAATCCTAACTATATATACCTACTGGCGACCGCCAGTAGGTAATATATATATATATATATATATATATATATATATATATATATATATATATATATATATATATATATATATATATATATATATATATATATATATATATATATATATATATATATATATATATATAATGTTGGTTTTTACACTAATGTTGGATAGGTCTATCCAAAAGCGGGATTGTTGCAAAATATATATGAATATCCATATAAATTCATGTGTATGCACTTCAAAAGATATCGTGCTTAGATAAGATCATATTAACATGAGGACTGGAGCTCAAAAGAGCTTCCTATCTGACCTTGACTGGACAAGATTCAACAAGCTATTCTGTACCCCCTTACAGGTCACCTTGCTTGTCCTGACTACATGATATTTCTTATTCTGGTTGTGCAAGTTGCTTACACAGTGCAGAACCTGTCTTTCTGGTCTGCCCATATCTGGCTGTTTTGCATGGTGCAGGAATTGCACAACCATGTCAGCCAGATTTGGCTTGGTGCCTTATTCTAGTTCCGCTGACATGGCATTACTTTAGGTATATAGCACCTAGAAATCTGTCACTCTGGAAAGAAGCGGTCTGAGAGCCCCTAAGGTGGGAGATCTGACTTCTTCCTTGCTAATTAGCAATGATGCATGCTTTTGGTACCAATAAAAAAAGCTCACTCTGTTTGTGAGCAAACCTGCTATGTCTGGTGAGTTTCATTCATTCGCTCCTGGGAGGGTGCCAGTATTTCCCCATCAGCGACAAACTTACTCTGGGCATTTGGCGGGATCTCGGGGTTGGGGGTGAACTGGGGGAAGGCTTGTCTTTTCCCGGTGATTCCATCTGAGGTAGGCCCTACCCAGGTGGCAGGCATTTGATGGGAACCAAACTGTTTGCCCTACCTTGGGACTAATATACATCATACATGTGATAATTTATTGGAGGGCAATGTGGGCAGGGCCATGCAAGGACTTCGGGGTACGGCTCACTCAGGCGGTAGCTCGAGAGTTCAGGGGCCCAGATGGTCCTGATGGACGATGGCTCCCACGCCTTGTAATGTCCTTTATAATATTTCAGCAGCAGTTGCGTCTTGGGTCGCTCACTACTGAAGAGTGGACCCTGAGGCAATGTTGGGATCGGAGCCAACGTAGAGCGGAATTACTCGTCCTTACACCCCGGAGATACTGCTTGGTATGTGTACCCCCCTCCCACGTGGGGGGACTGGACAGCGTTGGCTGAGTGGGAGGCAATGGGCATGCAGGCAATGAGAGATTTATATGAAGACAGGGCTTTATTATCATATCAGACCCTGCAGCATTCAGCTCTAGTTTTGGCGATACAGCGTCACTGGAGGGAAGGGTTGTCAGAACCACAGACATCCATAGCATGCCAATATGTAGTGATGACGGCGGGGACGTTTAAGGCCAGTACATGCCTCTACAGGCGTATGGTGAACGAAGGATTGAAGTCATTGAGGGAGCTACAGGGGAAGTGGGAGGTGGACCTCGGGAAGTAGATCCCTGAGAAGTCGTGGGCATTCGGAGAGCCTGGTAAAGTACCAGGAATGGCAGATTTAAGTTAATACACTTCTATATCCTGCACAGGGCTTATTTAACCCCGGCCAAGGTTAATCAGTATTTTAAAATAGATACTGCCCAATGCCCGCGTTGCAATCTAGGGGGAGCAGAGGTCCATCATATGATGTGGGGCTGTAGGCAGCTATGGACATATTGGGAAGAGGTGGTCGACTTGCTCTGCGGCGTCACAGAGCGACATAGAACCGGACATGAGTACCTGTTTATTACACTGGTCCCCACATACCCCCAAAACGAGAATAACAAGTACATTTTTGAATCTAGGCTTGCTGCTGGCTAAGAGAAAGATCACTGCGCAGTGGAAATCAAGACAACGGCCCAGCGTTGGGAGTTGGAAAACAGAATTTATCAAATGGGTGACGAGTGAGAGCACAGTTCGACTGCAACAAGCGATATGGGCTAATAATGAGAAGGCGCTGGAGGCAGCGAGGGCATGGGAGACAAAGTGGTAGCGCTGCAGACACCCGAGACAGATTCAGAGGTAAGCTCGGCCGAGGAGACCCAAGCGGGATCGCCATAATCTATAAAGTGTAGCAAGAGAATCTGGGGTATAACCTTGTGGCGCAATGGTAGCGGGGATTGATAAGTGTGTAGAATGCATGGTCTCCTTGTTATTGTGATAAGTAGGGCTATGGAATTAGCAGTTTTACATATATGAGCAGAAAGTAGTTAGGGCACACTAGTGGTAGAGGGAGGGCGGAGGAAGTTAGGTTTGAGTTGACTTATTATTTCTTATATTGATCAGTTGGCATTGCATCGGTGCTACATGCTGGATAGTGGGGCCAGGACTTCCGTACAAGTGCAAATGTTATGGTATAAGTAACGAGAAGGATTAATTAATAGACTATTATTATGTAGCTTTGCCAGATTACATTGATAGGGGCCTGAGATGAATACACAACGCTAGAGCAGAGATATAATGCATTGAATTTTACGTTTACTGTAATATCTGCCACCTGATGTTTGAAAACCAATAAAAAGAGTTAAAAAAAAATGTTGTCTAAGCATCTAAGGACTACCTTGTGCTTAATGTGGCAGAGAAAGGCTTTGAGAGCTAAGTGGATGGCTAGTAGTTCTAGGTGGTCGATGTAAACTTCGCACCTAAAGGGGCTTTACATGCCCTGAATGGTCAGGTCCTCTAAACACACCCGCCACCCGAGGTCCACGTTGGAGCGTCATTTGAATAACATAGCAACCTTCTCAGGGGTCTCACTGATACATTGGTCCTTTAAAACCAACCACTGAAGCTGAAATATTAAAGAATGCATTTATTCACCTCAGATGAGGGAGAGTACGTCACACAGATCCCTTAGTAACTGTATGAGGCAGTCTAAGGAGTGCAGAAAACTGGGGTCTTATATATGCTCAGGGTTACATAGTCAGCATAAGACCAAGGGGCTGTCCTGGCTCATGTAAGCATGCAAAATGTCTAATATTGGCATGCACGATCTGCTTGCTCAACAAAGTGGGAGGAGAGTTACTTCTCCATACATCAGTAAATATAGCCTGACAGTTATACAAGAGGAGCAGGTGCATTCTACTAGCTAGGCCCTTCTGAGCATGTGCAAGGCTCTGAAGAGGGAAACAGCACATGGCGAGCACATGGCTAACTAAAATGGCTGCCAAAATACAAAAATGGCTTTCAGCTCATGCTAACAAATCCCTGCAATCTTTAACATGGGGTGTGTGTGTGTGGGGGGGGCGTGTGGGGGGGGGGGTTGTGGTTGCATGTGTAGGGGTTGTGGTTGTGCATGTGTGGGGGTTTTGGTTGTGCGTGTGTGGGGGTTGTGGTTGTGCATGTGGGGGGGTTGTGTGAAAGGGTTGTGTGTGTGGGGTTGTGTGTGTGGGGTTGTGTGGTGTGTGTGGGGATGTGTGTGTGTGGTGTGTGTGGGGATGTGTGTGTTTGTGTGGGGATGTGTGTGTGTGGGGTTGTGTGGGGATGTGTGTGTGTGGGTATGTGTGTGTGTGGGTATGTGTGCGTGGATGTGTGTGTGTGGGGATGTGTGTGTGTGTGTGTGTGTGGGGGGATGTGTGTGTAGATGTGTGTGTGTGTGGGGATGTGTGTGTGCGTGTGGGGATGTGTGTGTGTGTGTGGGGATGTGTGTGTGTGTGTGTGGGGATGTGTGTGTGGAGATGTGTGGGTGTGTGTGGGGGATGTGTGTGTGTGTGTGGGATGTGTGTGTGGGGATGTGTGTGTGTGTGGGGATGTGTGTGTGTGGGGATGTGTGTGCGTAGGGATGTGTGTACGTAGGGATGTGTGTGCGTGGGGATGTGTGTGCGTGGGGATGTGTGTGCGTGGGGATTTTTGTGCGTAGGGATGTGTGTGGGTAGGGATGTGTGTGCGTAGGGATGTGTGTGCGTAGGGATGTGTGTGCGTAAGGATGTGTGTGGGGATGTGTTTGTGTGTGGGGATGTGTGTGTGTGGGGGGGGGGGATGTGTGTGTGTGGGGGGATGTGTGTGTGTGGAGTTGTGTGTGTGGAGTTGTGTGTGTGGGGATGTGTGTGTGGGGGGATGTGTGTGTGTGGGGATGTATGTGTGGGGGGATGTGTGTGTGGGGGGATGTGTGTGTGGGGGGATGTGTGTGGATGTGTGTGTGGGGAGATGTGTGTGTGGGGGGATGTGTGTGTGGGGGGATGTGTGTGTGGGGGGATGTGTGTGTGGGGGATGTGTGTGGGGGGATGTGTGTGTGGGGATGTGTGTGTGTGGGGATGTGTGTGTGTGTGGGGATGTGTGTGTGTGTGCGGTTGTGTGTGTGGGGTTGTGTGTGGGGGGGGTGTGGGGTTGTGGGGGGGTTGTGTGTGGGGGAGTTGTGTGTGGGGGGGGTTGTGTGTGGGGGGTTGTGTGTGTGTGGGGTTGTGTGTGTGTGGGGGGTTGTGTGTGGGGTTTGTGTGTGTGGGGTTTGTGTGTGGGGTTTGTGTGTGGGGTTTGTGTGGGGTTGTGTGTGTGAGGTTGTGTGTGTGAGGTTGTGTGTGTGTGGCGGGGTTGTCTGCTTGTGTGTGTGGGGTTGTCTGTGTGTGGGGTTGTGTGTGTGTGTGTGTGTGTGTGTGGACTGTTTGTCCGGGGGGCTGTGTGTGGGGGGTATGTGTGGGGGGAGTTGTGTGGGGTTGTGCATGTGTGGGGTTTTGTGTTCGGGGGGTTGTGTGTGGCGTTGTGGGTTGGGTGTGTGGGGGGGGTTGTGTGTTGTGGGGGGGTGTGTGTGGGGTTGTGGTTGTGCGTGTCTGTGGGGTTGTGGTTGTGTGTGTGGGGAGTTGTGTGTGTGGAGTTGTGTGTGTGGGGTTGTGTGTGTGTGGGGTTGTGTGTGGGGTTGTGTGTGTGGGGGGTTGTGTGTGTGTGGGGTTGTGTGTGGGGGGTTGTGTTGTGGGGTTGTGTGTGTGTGGGGGGGTTGTGTGTGTGTGGGGTTTTGTCTGTGTAGTTGTGGGTTTGTGTGTGTGGGGGTTGTGTGTGTGGGGGGTTGTGTGGGTGTGGGGTTGTGGTGTGTGTGTGTGTGGGGGGGGGGTTGTGTGTGTGGGGTTGTGTGTGTGTGGTTGTGTGTGTGGGGTTGTGTTTGTGTGGGATTGTGTGTGTGTGGTTGTATGTGTTGGGTTATGTGTGTGTGGGGGTGTTGTGTGTGTGGGGGATGTGTGTGCGACATTAACACTAAAAGCATCTCTAAATAAAGGAACACAAACATCGAGTTTGTGGAAAGAGAAAGCACTTTGTAAGTCAAAGGGGCGCAGCAAAGCATTAACACAACAACGAGAACATCAAAGGGGCACTGCTAAGGTTTTCGCGGGCGAAGGTGACACATGTTCTTTGATGTTTGATTTTCTTTGAAGGAGAACATCAAAGGGGCGCTGCTAAAGTGATTGCCGGCGAAAGTGATCTCGGGCGCTTAATGAGGCTGACAAATGGTGCGCGCGCCCGCGCACATGCACTGTACCCGATCCGCACTTTCGGTGCACTACTTTATATCTCGCCAAAGCATCCCTAACGGGATAGCTTAGACGAGACCTAAAAAAACAAAAAAAATGGTGGAGGTGAAGGGTTTATGGCTGAGGCGTGTTTTTGGACAGCAGCAGTTGGAATATTTATGGCATGTTGTTATACTTGAGGGAGATATTCCTAGGACAGATCTGCTCAAAGCCAATAAAGATGCTCTTCATCCAAAGAACAGAGGGCATGTCATGTCATTTGTGAAACTTTACAAATGGTATGGAAATATTTTTACTAACTTTGCCACTAAGTTGGATTACTGATGGAGAAAACTGATTTTTTGTGTGAAAAAGAACTGGAGGGAGCATTCTGATGCATCAAATCTGATATATCGAACACACATTTATTGCAGCCTTTTGTTCCAGGACTACCGATCTGTTTACTGTTGATGTGAGTGAGAAAAATTTAGGTGAAAGCATTATGCAGAAGAGTGAAAAAAAGGAGGGGGGGTACAGACGACTGCATTTGCTTTACAAGTTTTACAGAATCTGATGCCTATTCTGTAATTGAAAGTGAAATGCTAGCTGGCACATGGGCAGCTCAAACATTCAGAAGTTATCTTTGGTATACACATTTTAGCATCAAAACAAATGACACATCTCTTGCATTAAGTTTGAGTAGGTTAGGCGAACCATCTAACAGATTGACAGCCAATTTGGCCAGGCTCAACATTAAGCTTCTAGAATATAGGCATCTGGACTGCACCTTAATCCAGCCAGATCCACTTTAATACCCCTTAATAGCTCGCAGGCATGCATAGATTGGCAGACCAATATTCCTCTGAAGTGCCTCTCCTTCAAATATCTTGCCATTTGGGTAGCCCTCCACCCAGAAATGACCTGGTCCTTCAACATTAACCCCTTACTCAAGCAAGTAAAAGAGGACCTCAGCAGATGGCAATCCCTCCCACTTAATCACAAAGGCAAGACTGCCCTATTCAAAATGATGGTGTTGACCCTGTAATTATATGTTATTTGAAAGTAATTTTTAAAGCGCAAAACTCATGCCAGAGAGCGTCTTGGCTCTATAGGAACAGGGTATAGGTGCAAATCTGCTGAAAATAAAGCTTTTTTGCAGGGAATAGAGTGCCCTTTAGTCTTGTGAGAAAAGCCAGGTCTTCAAAGACTTTCTAAAAACCAGTAAGGAAGAGGCAGTTTTTAGTGTCCGTGGTAGACTATTCCAGAGCACCGCGGTGGTCCTGAAAAAGTTCTTTCCAACCCAGGTGGCCTTCCTAAAAAAAAGGAGACAGTCAGGCTCTTAGCAGAACCTGAATGGAGAATCATCCCTGGGACATTCCATGTGAGCTTGTCCTTGAAGCGACCTGGTCCTGATCCACATAGTGATTTGTAAGCCAAGCAGAGGGCCTTTAACTTACACCGTTTTCTGACTGGTAGCCAGTGGAGCTTCCTGATGGCTTCTTTAGCAGATTCATATTTTGGTATTTTGAAAAGAAAGCATGCAGCTGCATTCTGCAGAGTTTGAAGCCTCTTCATGGGACCTAATGCAAGGTTAAGATAGAGAGTGTTGCAGTATTTAATCCTTGAGAGTACCAGGGCGATGATCACAGTTTTTAGGAGGTCAGGAGGTAAGAATTTTTCAATCTTTCTCACCATTCTCAGGGAGCAGAATGAGGCAGAAGGGATTCTGTTCACCTGATCTTTAAGCTTCAGCTCATTATCTAAATGTAATCCAAAGCCTTCTGCTTCATTTCCCTCGCAAGTGATTCCGGGACATTGATGGCATAATCACAGCTTTTCTCTGGGATAGCTCAAGGCCAGGACTAGCCCTCGCCCTTTGTCAACTACCCCCTACAACGGAGATATGGGGAGGATGAACCCTTTCTTGTATTACCTGCCAACCTGTCCCCTTGTAATACACAACTGGTTTAATGTAGGTTGGTCCGATCCGGCCTACCGGCTAGAGCTGGAGAGTCTTAGATTTTCACGGGTCCAGGCCATACTTTACGGTGCCCAGATCCCTCAAACAACGCTGGCGGTGACTCGGGCGGGGCCCTTCTTGCATAGTGCTCAGCAATGCAATATATTCAGTGGGATGCCAAACCCACCCTACAGACTCCTCTTCGGGTTGGAAACTGGCTTGGGAAGGTTGGGGCGATGGAGGGGTTTCAGATGTGGGGTCTGATAGGGATTACACACCTGTGGGACGTGTGGAAGAGAGGACACCTATGCTCCTTTCAAGACTCGCAGCATACATACTCATTGCCCTCCACTCAGTTCAACAAAAATCTTCAACTTTGCATTGCCATTGCCCCTTACCCCCTGAAAATGCTGCATTCCCAGAATTCAGCCCAGTAGAGGCCAAAATCCTTATCGGTAACCTAGGGAAAGGAGGAGTCTCAAATCTACTGAACACTGATAAACAACTCCCCGTCCACCCTCAACTCTCTTAAAGAGCGATTGGAACAATGAATGGGTCCTCTGGAGGAGGAAGGCAGGAGAGACGCCCCGATTGCCCCCCACTTGCTCACCATTTCTGCCAGGCTCCACCTGATCCAAATATACTACTAGTCTGTACAAAATTTCATTGCTGCATTGTGGGGTTTAACACAACTGTGTGAGCTTGGTAATTTAACTGATTCTCTTATAAGAGATCAGCTCGTCAGGTGTACCAACAGCCCACGCATACAAGAGAAATTACTAGCTAGGAACCCAGGGTTAAGAGAAGCCATCGAAATAGCCAAGTCTGTAGAACACACAGCTAGATGTATTAAGGAGATGAAACCCGATGGGGAAGAAGTAGCCTCAGTAAAAGATGAAGAGGATGGTAACGAAATATGTAAGATAAGGTCAAAAGACAATTACAGTGCGAGAGGAGAAGCTAAGGAAAAGGGACCAAAGTGCTACAAGTGCGGCAGCAATAACCATTTTGCAACCTTTTACCAGTGCCCTGCTAGGTTCGTCACGTGTAAAAGGTGTAATAGGAGAGGGCATTTTGCGAGAGTATGCAGAGATGGGGAACAACATACTAGATACGAAAGTAAGAATATGGAGAAGAGCGCAGCAAGGGAGGTAAAGTGCATAGAACAAAGATGCGAGAAAATAATTTTGCAGGTAAAAGATATAGATGGAACTGTGAATGCTATTTACCCCAAACGTGATGTTTTCCTTGATGGCCAATGCGTTTAAATGTATGCTGATTCCTGCTCTCCTTACACTCTGCTGAACAAAGATGATTTTGTCCATGAAAAAATGTAGTGTGGAACAGCTGAAAATGCCTGACATTTCTCCCACAGGGTATAATAAGGGGAAAATACCATTGGTGGGCATGAAAAATGTTCAACTACGATTTAAGGACAGGGAGACTTTTGGTCCAGTTTATGTTGTGCTGGGTTGGGTTCACCAAAAAGAGCTGGGTATCATTCTAGATCCTAATAGTATTGAACAAGTGTTGCTCACTGACAGGTCCCGGGAAAGTAGAAACATTTGTGAGGAATTTAGTCAACTATTCAGAGACGAGCTTGGTTGTTTGCACATGTTCCAACACAGAATTAAGTTGAAATATAATGCTAGACCAGTTGTACATAAACTACGCCCAGTACCCCTGAAATTGAAAATACCCCTTGAAGAAGAACTGCGCAAACTTTGTGAGTTAGACATAATTCAACCTGTAACCTGCACAGAGTGGTTGGCTCCGATTGTTATCGCAGCCAAAGCCAATGGGGAGGGTATACGCCTCTGTGTGGATTTGCGCAGCCTAAATGACAATATATGGGTGGAAAGACATCCCTTGCCCATAATTAATGAAATGCTGAGTACCATGGGTCCAGCCAAGTACTTCAGCGTAATCGACCTGTCCATGGCGTATCATCAAAATGAACTCCATCCAGAATCAAGGCCTCTCACGACATTCATCACCCCGGTGGGAGCATACATGTTCAAACGGATGCCATTTGGCTTAGCGTCGGCAGCAGCTATTTTCCAGAAGGCGATGCAGAAGATACTGGAAGGTGTGGGGAACACCATGTGTTTCCAGGACGACATCCTAGTATATGGCCAAACGGAGGAGGAACATGATGGCGTTGTGAGACAGGTGTTCAGCAGACTTATGGAGGCAGGCCTGACTGTTAAGAAGGAAAAATGTAAAATAAAAGTTAAAGAAGTCGAGTATTTAGGCCACAAGATTACAGAAGGAGGATTCAGACCAAAGGGCAGCTTGATCCAAGCGGTGAAGGAAGCACCCAGCCCAAAGAACAAGGAAGAACTGAGGTCTTTCTTAGGCCTTTTGGAGTACATGTCAAAGTACGTGGACAATTTTGCTGCCAAGTGTGAGCCCATGAGGGAACTTATGAAGAAGAACAAGGAGTTCCTATGGAACAAAGAACATGATGATGTAGTAAAATCACTGAAAGAGGAATTGATAACCTCCCCAGCGTTGGGAACCTTTGATGCATCCAAGAAAACCATCCTAGCCACAGATGCTTCCAACAAGGGCCTGGGTGCAACCCTGATACAAAAAAATGGTAAAGAAGAGAAAATCATTGCGTTTGCCTCCCGGAGTCTCACAAACCCTGAACGGAACTATTCCGTAATCGAAAGAGAAGCCCTGGCCTGCTTCTGGGCTGTCAGACACTTCATGTTTTTCTTGTGGAGTTTGAGGTTCTCCATTCGGACTGACCATAAACCCCTCACCTTCATCTTTTCCGTGAAAGGCTTAGAGAATTGTACTCCTCGCAACAGCAGATGGATCTTGGGCCTGGAGCACTATAACTTCAAAGTGGAGTTCGTGCCCGGAAAGGAGAATAAGATCGCTGACTTCCTATCAAGGTCACCGTTACCGGACGTGGGGGAAAAAGAAGAAGCCCTTGACAGTCCAATACTAATGATGGAGACGCCGGCTATCACGGAAGAAGAGTGGGAAAAAGAGACAAAAGAAGACAAGGAAATAAACACACTGAAAGAATACATGGAGAAAGGATGGCCAAGCAAAAAGAGTGAACTTGTGGCTAGCATAGAAGAGTACTGGGAAGTGAGAAATGAACTAAGCCTTATAAATGACAGGATCTATCGTAATCATAGAGTGGTTCCTCCCAAAGGCCTTAGGAAGAAGGTAATCGACCTGGTACATGAAGGCCACCTAGGGCGCAGCCTTACGAAAACGAGAGTCAGATCCAGTTTCTGGTTCCCCAGGATGGATGCCATGACTGAGCAAACTGTTAAGGATTGTGGTGCGTGTGCTAAAAGCGACAAGTCAAAGGCAGTACATAAGGCACCTTTGTCTCCAGTGAAAGTTCCAACCAAACCATGGAGCAAGCCGGCCTTGGACATTATCGGACCCATGCAAGAACTAGGAGAGAGAAGGAGATTCATGCTGGTTTTAATCGATTATACAACCCATTGGATCAAGCAGAAGTTTGTCCACTCTGTCACCACGAGGACGGTGATCGAGTTCTTGAATGGCATATTTGTTGAGGAAGGTATTCCAGGGGCCTTGGTTACAGATAATGGGGTGCAGTTTTGCTCGGAAGAGATGCGTACATTCCTCAAGGAATTGTTATTGTTATTGTTGTGTCTTATAAAGCGCAGGAATTGAACATTAAACATGAAACCACAGCTTTATACTGCCCGAAAGCCAATGGTCTGGTTGAGCGGGCAAACAGAATCATCAAGGAGCATATCCAATTGGCAGCAACTAATGGGCATGATATTGAAGAGTCCCTTAGAAGGTGTCTGTGGGCTTACCGCACCTCCCCTAATAGGGTCACGGGCATCTCACCCTTTGTAGCACTGCGTGGTCGAGAACCCTGCACCAAGTTAAATCCTAGTTGGCTTAGTGGGGGTGAGCCCAGAGTAGTGGACAGGGAAGCAGGGGCAGAGAAAGTCCAACTTCACCAAGCCAGATACAAGCAGTGGTATGACACTAAGCATGGGGTGAAGGATTCCAAGTGGGAAGTAGGTGACTGGGTACAAGTCAAGAAGAACCTCAAAATGGAAGCCACCCAAAGTAAATATTACATGCTTTGTAAAATTGCCAAAGTACTTAAGAATGTGGTTCAGCTTGAGAATGGCCAATGGTGGAGCTTTGATAAGATTTGTAAATGTGCTTGAGCATGTCCTGTGTTCGGGTTTTTCCTTATGATGCTATGTTACAATTTTATCCCACTGCGGTGGGGTCCAGTTTCCACTCTGTGTCACCCTATGGAAGGAAGATGTGTTGTAACTTAATTCCCCTAATGGTACATCCCATCCACCCCTTCCCCCCCTGACCCAGTTGGTACGCCCTGCCCTGAAGCTTGCCATGGAATGTTGGGATACTCTCCAGTGAGGAGAGTGGATGGTTAATAAACTGACTTGTTTACCTGGAGTCTTGTCTCTGACACCTTTATAATTTTAACAACTACCTCCACTGCGCCTACTTTACTTCAGTTGCCTACATCAGGCTGGATTCCTCCCCGCCCCTGGGGCCCAAGATACGCAACGGAACCTGCAGATTTCCATCAAATGGTTTGGTGCTGCACCTCCCTCACAAGTTATTGAGCAGCAATAATAGCAGAACAGAGTGAGATACTGGGTTGGCCAGTCCCACATAACCCCCTTGCCCTTCTCCTGGGAGTGATGGAGGGATTGGACGGCTTCCGAGCCAATAGATCATCCCTGGGAATTGACATCATGGTAGCCAAAAGAGACATTGGAGAAGTGTGGCTCACTGTTTAGAGCAGGCAGACCCTGAAGCAGAGGTCAGACCCGGACCAGGGTTCAATTCCCGACGCGGCAGGGTCTTGAGCTCAAAATGTCCACGGACTCGATAATTCTCGATTCGGTGCCTGACCTAATCATGGGTTCAATAAATCACAAAGTGAGGGCCCCCCCCGGGTAGGATGGGTTCACACTCTGCAACTCTGGGCATCAAGCTTGCTTAATCTCCACAACGGCCCCCCGCGGCGGGATGCCTGGCTTTCACCTTGGGGATCCCCTGTTGGGGCTATCTCACAGGGAAAAGCCAGGACGGGTTCCCAAGGCAAGCGCTTAGAGACCCCTGGGTGATAAGCGCTATATAAATCCAATATACAATACAATACAATACAATACATTGCAGCAGCTTGGAAAGATCCCAACCCCCCCGACCATCACCACATAACGGAAAGGGGTGGACTGGTGCACCATGTAAGAAGCACGAGGTGAGAGGATGTCCTGCTAAGCATGAACGCATATGGGGCAAATGGCTGGGGCTGATGAATTGAAGTCGACTTATCAGGAGGTGGGTAACCTGAAGTCTCAGTACACAATGCATCTGGCTTGCAAGTGCAAAGCAATGACTGGGAAACTATCCAATGCGTCATCTGTCACAGTGTAGCACTGTATTGTGTTGTTGTTCGCAAAAAACAATAAAGTTGATTATCAAAAAACAGCTACTAGGATATAGTTTCACTATTGAACTTGTTTCCAGGAATTACTAACAAGATAGCAGATTTGCCAAACATGCTAATATAGGAAGATGATACTGTTGAACCGGATTGTAAGGACATCGAGAACATTACTGCTTCTGTTGAATCTGAAGATCAAGACTTGCATTTATGAAGAAGTATTGGTGCAGGCCTTAACAGAGGATAATCACTGAAGGTGTTACAATGGCTCATTAAAGGATGGCTTAAAGAAAGGTGTTTGTCTGGTGAACGTCAATCTTTTGCTTAAATATCACTTTGATTATCCATGAAATGGCCTGTTGGTCAGAGGAAACAAACTGTATGATCCTAGCACAATCAGAAGAAAACTAGTTTATTTAGCTCATGCTGTACAATTGGACATGCCCCTGAATAAGATAGGGCTCTGTGAAACTTTTTCGTGGCCTGAAATGGACTCCAATATAAAGTTCGCAGTTAAGGGGTGGGTGTAATTATGCAAGAGTGCTGACACACAGTTGATTACAAGGAACTCCCCTATTGTAGCAGTGGATGTCTGAACGTGTGTGGGAAAAAGCAGCATTATATTTTAGGGGGTCATTTGAAAGTTTTAGGATCAGGTTTACACCTGTTTTCACTGACTATAAATCAAAATGGATTGAAGTACAGTTTTTAAGACAACCAGATACTACAAGGTATTGAATTTTCGAGGAGCGTGATTGCACGAGCGGTGCTGCCAAAAGAACTAGTGAAAGACAATAGCGTGCATTTTACTTCCATTGAGATGCTCAAATTCGGGAAAGAAACCGGTACAGAACACAGAAGAACAAGTTTATATCATCCTTAAGGAAATGGCCATGTAGAAAGAGAAAACAGACCGGTGGGTGAATGTGTTAGACTAACACTTTAAAGTGGATTGAATGTTGTTAAAGTGATCTAAGAAATGTTGTACTTGTATAATGCCACACCCCACCCCAAAACAGACATTACTCCATTTGAGGCTCTTAGGAGACACAAGTCTTTTACATTAGTGGAACTGCAATGGATTATTTGTAGTGGTAAAAACTGCGGGTGTGTAGGATGTAAGGAAAAAAATATTAAGGACCCATTCACTGTAAGGCAAGATAAAGCTCATGCTAGATATTGTATGAAGCAGCGAGTCCAAACAAGTAATTTTCAAGTAGGTGATACTTTAAGAGTCAAATTGCCTCGATTAGTCAGAAAAGGAAAGTCCAAATTAAGTCCTTCAAAATAGACAACTGACGTTTCTTGATTGGCTGTTTGTCTGGAATGGGTGGAAGTGAAGAAACAAATCATCAATAGCGGCAGTTTATACATTTTCCTTTAATAACTCCAACATAAATTTCAACAACCCAAATTATTTATCCAGTAATCCTGAAGGAAAATATTACAGAAAGCCTCCAGTATGGATGAAAGATAATTGTTAAATACAAATCCATAATTTTTACTTTGTTAATTTTCTATATTTCCTTAATCAATATATAAATGTAGTTTTATTTGTATAGGTTTGCTTTTCACATATTATGCTGTCAATGTTTTTTTTCTGTTGTAAAAGGGAAGGTGTGTTATCTCTGCATTTGAAGCCCATAAGACCAAAGTTAATTTGGTCGTGTAGGGTTCTTACGGTAGATTTAATGTGCCAGTCAGCAGGATTCAAATGTAAACTGGAGTTACCAGCACAATGGACTGAGGACAGGCAGCATTGCTGCCCTGCTCTGTGAATCTCGCAGTAAACGTACTGGTTTCAACGTATCTTGTTGAGTGATCGGTGATTTTGACTCAACAAATTACAAAGCTTATACTGGAACCTGCTCCAATGTACCAGGCCAAAAACCACTATGAGATGCTCAGCAATTTTAGATTTCACGTATTATCATATACTGGGGTCCAAGCTGATATTTCATACCAGCCTAATCCATGAGATCAGAAATACTCGTGGCTAGGTCAAGCACCAATAGCCACCCCAAGCAACTGTCCAGGGCGAACCCTCTTGAGTCTGTCTGATTCATGAACTTCCCAAACAATCCAGGTGGCTTTATCTGCATGTTTTATTAAGGCGACGATTACCATCTACAGATCCCGGCTACTCCCATGCATCAAATTTGTTTATTCAAGACAATGACAAGTGATAGCCAATAAATGTGTACTAGTGATGGATTTATGACCTAGGCTTCAGTTATCTCTCTGAATGTGGTTTACTACACCAACGTGGAGTAATCAGAAGAAGCAAGTACTTACAGAAAATGCAATGTAACTAAGTGGCAACAAATATATGAACTGAGGAACTACAAAGTAACTGTATCCACTACAAGAAGATTTGTACCCAATTAAGAATCTAGAATACTCTCTTGAATTAAATATATGGCAAACTGCAATAAATAAATAAAACATCAGCTTCTCATTTAAATCACTGTGTAATGCCCAAGTCAATCTCAGTGTTGCTTGAAACACATGCACTGCAGTGGCAAAATCAACATCTATATAAACAATGTCACTTTATGCACTTTAAAAACATGTATCCAAATGCCTTGCTATTTTTTAATTCCAGAAAGAATCCAATAGACCAATATGTTTTGTGTACAAAATGATGTTAGTGAATTTTCAGATCAGAAATATACATGTAAACTTGCATTTTTTTTAAAAACGAACTGCTTTCTGTTGTGTAAAGGCTATATATATTATTTTTTCTTTTAAAGCTCTAAATATTTAAATCATTAGATCTACTCTAACAATCTTTGAGGTTCTCCCCATTCCCCACATGAAGCAACAATTAAATAGTGTGACACATAGTAGACAACATATCTGCCAGATTTTTCCCACCTCTTGACTAATGACAAAGCAAAAGTTTAAACTTCACCGATGAAAAATAACAAATTATACAAACCTGCTGAACATCCTGCTGAAAGACACACAGCTGGAGTCGCTGATGAAGTCGAACCTTACGGTGCTGCCAGATATTCTCCAATTGCCTTTGGTGGTGCAATACTTCATGAATGGCATCAAGGACATGATGAACTGCCTTAGAATAGTTGGCTGATGCAGTAAGACAGTCAGATCCTCCAGGACTCAAAGGTCTTTGAAGTTTATCCAGAAGTGACTTGCCATCTTGGCTAACCTGTTGAGTAGAATCAAAATGTCAAGATTCCAGTGAAACATCAAAATGCCTCCAAGATCATAGTGGATATTTTCCTCTCTCCAAATCCCTTCCACAAAATACATAAGGTAGGACTGCGTAATGGGATGACAGAACCTCTGAATGTAAGGACTGAGTCCATCTACACAATCAGATATTATCAATTCCTAGTTAGTACACAGTGCCGCACCCGAACCCCTGACCTTCTTGGGGTGAGCCTGGCAACCTCAAATATGGAACTCTGATCCCCAAGGGAATTGTAGAAACAGACTGTACCCCTTTCGTTGTTTGTTTATGCATGCCCATGGTTAACACAAGAAAGATATGAAAAAAGTTTTCAATACATTTATTTAAACAATCATAGTCTTGCATAGAACGAATGAGCTATGCTTATTAGGGAGATAAAACAAAACCATGTAACTAGCATGATGAACATGAAGAAAAGAATAAACAGTTCAACCATTGCAGTCTGATTTCTACATATTTCGACCTATCACAACTCCTACTCTGAGAGCATAGGGGCTGTACCTCTGCCCGATCTCTTACATTAGCCTGAGCCCCATTGTCGAATTACTTGGCCAGGGAATCGACCTGCAATGGAATTGACAATCCTTGGATTGAAGATCAATGTCAGCAGAGCTTCATGCTGAACACAGGATTTATTCCAGGATAAGTGTGAGCTGAGTGCTCCTCTGACCACTGTTATAATACAAACCACTGTGTTAGAGGTACACCTCTGATGCAATGATATGTCCAGATGTTAGAAGCCATTTATGAACAAGCAATGCAAGAACTAGGATATCTTGTTCTATGTTCCTAGCCCTGAACAGCGTTTACTGATTGCATAGCGAAAAAGGCTTCCTGAAAAGAAGCAACATGTACAGCGTCTTCTCAGAATAATATTGTGAAATGAAATGAAAATGAAATGAAAACAATATTTAATAAAGCGCACTGCTGCCAAGCGGCTTCCTGGCGCTGGGGGACCTGGATCAGAACTCACAGAGGGGAACACAAGGGAACCTAAGAAGGGAAAGCCAAAGAAAAAAGAAAAGTTTTTAAGGCTTTACGGAAGTGGCTAAAAATGGGAATGGAGCGAAGATGAAGTGGGAGACTATTCCAGAACTGGGGAGCCAGGACCGAAAGACGAGTGCCCCCGGATCTGGATTTACGGAAGCGGGGAATGTGAAGAAGGGAGAGAGAGGAAGAGCGGAGGGTGCGACTGGGAACATAGGAAAAAATGAGGGAAGTGATGTAAGCAGGGGCAGAGCAAGAGTGGGCACGAAAGGCAAAGCAAGCAAGTTTGAAAAGGGATCTGAAGCGGATAGGGAGCCAGTGAAGGGATTTCAAAGCCGGGGTAATGTGAGAGGATTTGGGGAGGGAGAGAATGAGACAAGCCGCCTGGTTTTGAATGGCCTGTAAGCGTCGGGATTCGTGGGAGGGAATGCCCACGTACAGGCCGTTGCCATAGTCGAGGCGTGAGATGACTAAAGCCAAGACTATGGTTTTAAGCGCGTCGATGGTGAAAAAGCGAGATATTTTCCAAATGAGACGGAGGGAAAGGAAACATGAAGACACAACAGAACTGATCTGGCTGTGCATGGTTAAGTCAGAGCTGACTTTAATGCCAAGGGTACGAACAGAGGAAGAGGGCGTGGGGGGGGGGCCGAAAGAAGGGGGCCAATGTGCAGGGGACCAAGGGTTAGAAGGGCCACCCGTGAGGACAAGTTCCGTCTTATCGGGGTTGAGCTTGAGATGGTTGGCGCTCATCCACTCAGAGATAAAGATAAGGGTGGAACTGAACTTGGGAATAGAATCGGGAGAGGAAGACAGATCAAAGACAAGCTGGAGGTCATCTGCGTAATTGTATACAGAGACCCCCAGCTTGAGAAGAGAAGAAACAAGGGGACAGATGTACAGATTGAAGAGGAGAGGGGAAAGAGAGGAGCCCTGGGGAACTCCACAGGTGACCGGGCAGGAGGGGGCAGAGAAACCGGAGAGATGAACAGCCTGATGCCTATCCTGAAGAAAGGATGAAAGCCAGGAGAAAGCCGCGCCCCGAATGCCCGCTGCGCAGACACGGTCGACAAGAATGGAATGGTCGACCGTGTCAAACGCAGCGGACAAGTCGAGAAGCACCAGGGCTTGGGGAAGGTTAACATCTGCCTTGCCCTTGAGTTCGTCCAAGACCGCTAGAACCACCGCTTCTGTGGAATGGCCAGGGCGGAAGCCCGATGGTGGGAAGCTAAAAGACCATTGTCCTCGATGTATGAGGAAAGGCAGGAGGTGACGTGGGTCTCTAGGATTTTACCCAAGTAGGGGAGAAGGGAGATAGGACGGAAATTAGCGGGGAGAGAAGGATCTAGACCAGGTTTTTTTAGAATGGGGAGCACAACAGCAGATTTAAAGGAAGAGGGAACAGTACCAGAGGCCAGTGAGGAGTTGAGAAGAGAGAGGGGAGGACCAGGACAATTAGTGAAGAGGATTTTGAGGATGCACGCGGGAACACCGTCCAAGGGAGAGCCAGATTTAACTTTAGACAGATAGTTGTGAAACAAGTCAGGGGAGATAGGGGGGAAAGTGTCGAGGGAAGAAGAAGGAGGAGTGGCAGGGCTAGTGAGGATAGGCTGAGGCACAGTAGGAATGTTAGCTTTAATTTTCGCAATCTTGTCGATAAAAAAGTTATTGAGTGAGAGACAGAGGGGTTGGGAAGGAACCAAGCCGGGGGAGGAACGATCAGAAGTGGCAAGATTGCGAACCAAAGAGAAGATTTTGCGGGGTTTATTCACAGAGAGCGATACTCTCTCCGTGAAATAGGAAGTTTTGGCATTGAGGACTGCTTTTTTGTAGTTGGTAAGGAGTTGTCTGTACTGAGCACGCAGAGGGGGGGGGAGTACTGACGTCTCCAGAGGCGTTCCGCCCGCCTGAGATCAAGTTTTAGTGCTTTGAGCTCAGTGGAGAACCATTTGTGCGCGTCGTATGGACGAACCGCTTTGATCTTTTTAAGCGGGGCCACACGGTCACACGAAGCAGCAAGCCATGTGCTTAAGGCTTTGGCCTGGGAATCAAGGGGGAGACAAGTAAGATCAGGAGCGGAAGAAACCAAAGAGAGTGAAAGGGAATCAAGGTCGGTATGGTTCCAGTTGCGGGCTAGAAGGTTTTTAGGGGGATAGGGTTTGTCAGCAACACCTAAGTGAACAGAAAAGGAAATAATAGAGTGATCAGACCAGACACAGGGAGAGATGGAGGGAGGTGAAGCAAGGGGACAAGACAACCAGATTTGGTCAAGTATATGGCCATGCACGTGGGTCGGGGCTGTGACGTAAGAGATAAGATTAAGACATTGAAGAGTGGCAGAGAAGTCTTTAGAAGAAAGATCTTCCTTAGGGTCTCCTGCCCAGAAGTTAAAGTCACCATCAAGGAGCACAGAGGAGTTGTTGACCACGAGGGTGGCCAGCAACTCCTGGATGGAGGCTACAAAGGAAGGCATCGATTGAGGGGGGCGATAGACAAGAACCACAGTGAGGGGGGAAGGAAAGTTGAGGGAACGGGCCACCAGGTAGTCCACGTTAGGAATGGGGGGGTGAGGAAGGAGTTGAAATTTAAGTGACGACCGGACAATCATCGCCACCCCCCCGCCGGCCTTGCCATCCGGGCGGTCAGCTCGGAGGGCATAGTAGGTGTCGGGGAGGATGGCTAGAAGATCAGGGAGAGAGTCAGTAGTGAACCAGGTTTCGGTCAAAAATAAGAAGTCAGGAAAGTCAGTGGTTAAAAGATTAAAAAGTGCTGTCTGGTGTTTAACTGCGGACCGGGTGTTGAGTAGGTAGGCAGAGGCAACCGTGGGGCCGAGGGGGAATGAGGAACCGGAGGTGAAGTAGAGGGGAGAGGAGGGGAGTCAGAAGAGAGAAGAGTCGGGTGAAGTAGGGGAGAAGAGAGGATTCCAAGTGATTGTAGGTGATAAAGGGGGAGTGGGGCAGGAGAAGGAAAGGCGGATAGGGCAGTAAGCTGAGCAGCAGTATAAACCAGGCGAGAGGCAGAGTGAGTGTGTGGCCCCTGGTCCCGGCCCGTCGCGGACGGGCGCAGACGGGCTTAACTTAGGCGCAACTTCGGCGCGCCTTCGTCGCGCCCGCTGCGCCCGCCCGCTGCGCCGTCGGTAGACAGGAACAGTTATGTAGGGGCGACACATGGAGAGGGAGGGTCAAGGGGGCGTGACAGGGGGTGGAGGAGCCAAAGCGCTGCAGCGCCGAGGACAGACCCGCCCAAGATGGTGGAGCCGCCCGTCCCCTCCGAGAGTCAGGCGAGGAGGGGGCGATCAGCGGCGGGGTCCTGGTCGCGTGCAGGGAAGGGGCAGCCAGGAAGGATCCGAGCGCCGGGATCGAGGCGCAGTGCAGGTATGTGGCCAAGTTTTTTAAAAAAGCAAGAATGCTTCAGAGTCTCGTTGCTCCCGGAGTCGCCTCGGGAGGTCAGTTTGCAGGTCGGTGAGCCCAGGTGAATGAGCTCCTTAAGAGCTGAGCCAGGGGGTGAGGAGCCAAAGCGCTGCAGCGCCGAGGACAGACCCGCCCAAGATGGTGGAGCCGCCCGTCCCCTCCGAGAGTCAGGCGAGGAGGGGGCGATCAGCGGCGGCGGTCTGGTCCTGGTCGCGTGCAGGGAAGGGGCAGCCAGGAAGGATCCGAGCGCCGGGATCGAGGCGCAGTGCAGGCAAAACATGTAAAAATAACATCGCTGAAACAATGTCTGATAAAACGTGTAAAATATAAAACCGGAATGGAGAACCAAAGTGGGCTGGAGAAGGCCCCGCAACAACCTCCCCTTGACTGTGACAAGACAAAGCTTCTCTATAAACTATACTAAAACATGGTCACGTTTAATATCTAAGCTAACAGAAGCCATTTAAAACTATGCCAATAAAAATGTAAAACCAAAAGAATAAACATTAAAGACAGTTTATAAAAACAACGGCAAATTAAAATTCAAAGGAGACTCCTATTATCCATGCTCTTAGTGTCAAAGGAATCCAAGATGGACTCTGCATCCGCATGTGATGTCTCAATAATGGCCTTGCTGTTGTGTTCCAAAGAACAAACGTAGTCAGCACCTTCATCTGATAATGAATTGGTGTCATCCTGCAGTGTGCCCACATTAGAAGAGCCAGGATCCAAGAACTGAAGCACCAAAGCATCCAGATCCAAGGAAAATAATTGGCTCATAGAGAGCATTCTGAAGCAATGGCTTTCGCATGGGACAACTCCAAAAACTGGTTGTCACCTGATGCATCAGCACATCTATGTACTTAGAGAGTACCAATTGCATTGCAAGGCAAGGCAAATGTCAGGTGAACACCCGAAAGGGCACCATATACAGCGAAACACAGGCTGCACACAGGTAAACCACACTGGTCTGAAAGACAGGAACCAGTCATCGTTCAGTTCCTGAGCAAAGACACTCCGAAAACATGTACAATGCTTTCATGACACAGTTGAACGTGTGGCAGATCCATCAACATTTGGCCTCGAAATGGAACATCCATTGCGAAGCAGCAAAAATAGCACCAACATACCACAAATGAGAAATAACAAGTGGTATGCCTCCAAAAACACTACAAAACATAGAATGAATGAAGGGCGGTATCACTTCAAAAATGGTCTGAAACATGCTGACAAAGTCAGACCCAACCGCTTTAAAAGTGTACCACAGGGGCGTGGCCAACCATCATGGCCCGGAGAACGTGTTCTGAGAAGTCTCTGCGTCTCGCAACTATGAACCATGTATCTCGCCAATGATCCTAAAAGCACCGGGTGGATGGCGAGCAACGTGTAGAATCTAGCAGGCACCTTACCTTTGGCCGAAACTGCCCCGGGAAGCGGTGACTTCATGTGACATGGACTGAAGAGGTGGTGCGCCTGCCGGGCGGTGAACACTCCTGGTGGACCGTGCGACTTTGGCTTGGGTCGTCTGAGGCGAGCTAGCAGCTGGATCTGCATCACCCCCTGGACCCCCAGCAGCGTGGGGTAGAGTGGGCCACATCAGATCACCGGGCAACATTGTGGTGAGTGGCCTGACTGGAGTGGTGTCAGCGGTACGGAGCCAGTGCACTCCACCGCATCATGGTAGGAGGTGAGCGCCAGTACAAAGGGGTGAGGAGAGATTCGAGCCCCACTTCTACAGTCTCCCCTTAAGTCTATTGAGCCTGTCAAGGAGCCAGGCAGAATTCCTGATGCCAATATGGCACCCGGCGACTGAAGCTATGCCGCATGAGAGCACATTAAGATCTTCCAGATAGAGAGCGAGCAACCTGGCCTGGTGGGACCCCATAGCGACACTTCAGCTAGGAGGAGAGTTTACCGCTTGGCGGGTGATGCAGTAATATCGCTAGGGAGCACGGCGGGGTCCCTTAGTGGCTGTGGTCAAGTTATGTTATGTTACTGAGAGTTATACAGCACACAAACACCAAACGGTGTCTTGACACAAACAGTCCGGAGGCAGGCAAGTGCACTATTCATTAAATAGCTAGGTCTTTAGGGCTTTACGAAAGGATGTTAAAGATGGAAGATTTCTGATGGAGAAGGGGAGGGTGTTCCAGAGTTTCTTAGCACCCAGTGAAGCTTCTACCACCCCAACTAGCCTTATAGAATCTCTAAGAGAGCATCAGTTTTGCCCCTTCAGACCTAGGATATCTGTTTGGGGAGTACCAGTTTAAGGATGGTCTCAAAAACTGAGCACCGGTACCGTGAAGTGCCTTGTAGGTAACACATAAGGCCTTAAACTTAATGCGACCCTTGACTGGAAGCCAATGCAGTCTCCGAAGATGCTTGCCTATTGATTGAAACTTGGGGATCCCCAGCAGGAGCCTTGCGGTTGCATTCTGGATCATCTGCAATCTATGTTTATGCTTCACGGGCATTCCAAGAGGAAACCCTTTGTAGTAGTCCGGTTTAGCCAGAACTAGGGAGGTAATCACTATTTTTCTGGTGTCTACTGAGATCAGAGGTAAACAATTCTTGATCCTCTTAAGTAGAAGAAAACTGAGGGATGAGACTGCTTTGACTTGAGCTTTAAAATGTAGTCTTTCGTCTATGATCACTCCCAAATGTTATGCTTTGCAGGGAAGAGGCACTGTATAAGAAGTTCAAAGGCGGCCAAGCAGTTTTCCATGCAAACGGCTCCCACCGGTACTCTGTGGCACCCCAGTGGAGAGCCGTTGCTGGCCAGGAGTGACAACAGCAGTTTGTGGCCTTCGCCATTATGCCTCCAAAAAAGACTCAAAATAACTGTGTCAGT
The DNA here is from genome assembly GCF_964263255.1 of Lissotriton vulgaris. Lineage (NCBI taxonomy): Eukaryota > Metazoa > Chordata > Amphibia > Caudata > Salamandridae > Lissotriton > Lissotriton vulgaris. The sequence continues at coordinate 1,078,765,998 of NC_141691.1, read as the reverse complement.
TGGTTTGCTCCTGCAGATCCCCACATAGAAAAAAGGGTGGTGGCGCAGGCGGAAGGTGGCATAGTGCTCACCAGGGAGGACCTTCTCCAGAGACAGAGAGTTCAAGAAGGAACTCAGAGAAGATATCAAAGTGGACATTAGCTCCACTGTGGAGGCATTTCGTTCAGAGGCTGTGATCCAAGCTGATTGCACTACAGGCGGACGTAGATTCGGTAGGGACCCACACCCTAGATCTGGAATTGAAATATCAGGAGCTTGAGGCACGACTGACACCTTTGGAAGCGGCATCCGCCAATGTGTCTGATCAACTGCACGCCGCCCTCCTAAAGTGTGAAGATCTTGAAAATCACTCCCGCAGAGATAACAGTGAGGGGTCTGGAGGAGGGATGTGAAGGCATAGACCTAGAGGCGTTCATGGTGGGCCTTTTCTCCAGTGTCCCAGGAGATGAAAGCCCGGATGTCAAACTGGAGCATGTCCACAGAGTAGGCCTGAGGTTGGAGGGAGAGGGCAAGTGCCCAAGGGATGTCCTGGCCAAATTCAGCTCCTTCAAAACCAAGGAACTTGTCCTACGGAAAGCTAGAAACAGCGACGTAATCTCAATTCAGGGATTCACATGCTCGCTTTTCCAAGACATGGCTCTGGCCATGCTGGCCCACCAGTAATAGTTTTGACCAATAACTGCACCACTGAGGGAGCGCCAGATAAATTATAAATGGACCTACCCCTTTGGCATAGCCTTCTCTTTTGGCAAAAAGCAATGTAATTTCACTAAGTAATCTGGGGCTGCAGCGCTGCTTGGCTCAGAAACAACAGCAAAACAGACGACGGTGTTACCGGTGACCACGGAACAGAATCAGGAGCAACATAGGCAGAGAGCCTGGCAAACACCCAAGAAAGGGGGCAAATCGTCACCCCGACAGCAGATGCTAGACTGTGACATAAATCTCTTTTTTACTATGGAGTACTGCCCTCTGAACCGAAATCTTTCCCACTGATTTTTCGTTCCTCTAACACCACTAACCAAAATGGAGTGGCCCTCTTGCTTCACTCTTTGGCGCCGTTCCAGCTGTCTGATACAAAGTCAGCCAAAGCTGGGGGATTCGTTATGGTTAAGGGGGTTCTCTTAGGTCGCCCATGCACTATTGCCACAGTCTATGTCCTGAACAAACTCAGGGCAATCAGAATTTCTCAAGAGCTTTGCCTTGGGGTACATAATCCTACTGGGTGATTTCAGCCTTATCTGGGACCCATCTATAGACACCACTCACCCACACAGATCAGCCTCAGGAGTTTTCACTAAGACACTTAAAGCGACGCTATTGAGGAAGGGGCGGACTGATGCTTGGAGAATGCTGAACCCTCGGAAGCGTGACTTCTCCTTCTCACATTCACATAGGGTATACTCTACGATAGATAAGCCAATCAGTCCGCTCAGTGACCCTGATGGCTAAATTGCATTTGGTCTGCTTATCAGATCACGCGCCACTAGAAATCAGGGTTGATTGGCCGGCTCGTCGCTCTATACTTAAAAGATGGTATTTTTCTAACATTCTGTGTAGGGACAGACTACTCCAAGATGAACTACGACAAGCAATTACGGACTCTTTCAACAACAATTACCCCAAAGACACCCCCCCCCCCCCCTTCAACAATTGGTGTAAGAAGTTGGCCTGGTATGTGATGTTCACTATTCTAGTGAGCACCGTGCACCAGTCCAAACGACCCTTATGGTGATTGGTTGTAAGTCAACCTTATAGACCAGCTATCCTAGGGGTAGCATGGACAAAAGCAGTCTTAGGCTAAACTCAAGAGGGCATGTGAAGCTAGCTGTTTTACCATATGCAATCCTTTTAATACCAAATAAAAGAACACCACACAAGTTATATATTATAAAATATATGTATTTATTACTAGAATAATCCCCTGTACTCTTTACGAGGACAGAAGCACAAGCGTTAAACAAAGAACTTCATATAACATACAAAAGTTGCACAAATATGGATAGGCCCTGGTGGCCCCTAAAACCATATACTAAAATAGTGGTATAAGAACCACGTCACAAACAATGGTAAGGCCTAGGGCCTTGGAAATCGCTGGGGCTACACTGGACTAACAGCAGTTAGGACGTGGGAGGCCCACAGGAAGCGGGTGCAGTGTCTAATTGCACACGCGTGCACCAATAGAAGTCAATGGTGCGTAAAAGTTACAAAGTTACTGTTTTGGAAGTCTTCCGACTGGACTAGAACTTAACCACTTTAAACTAGGACAATAGGGATGTAAATCTCTGCAGGAGCACCGTAGTGCTGGAGTTACCTCACCCACAGGAAGCGGGTGCATAGGTGTCAAAGTGTGTCGGGTTTCGTCGTGGAGTTCTATGGAGCCTTGGAGAAAAGATGCTGCAGGCGACCAGGAGAGAAGAGTCCGGTTGGATCCACGGGTGGATCGAATATGTAGAGTACCCGAAAGCAGAGGGGACAGAGTCTGGTTCACTCGCCAGTGACCAGGAAGGAACCAGGAAGGAACTAAGCGATGTTGGGCTCAATCAGGTGGTTGTCGTGAAGCTTGTCACCCCTGCCACGTGGACCAGGAGGTGTCGACGACAACTAGGCGCTCGGCACGGACTGTCCCACGAAGGTTCTCGCTGTTGGCGGTGTCGGATCTCGATTCAGAGTCAACAGGCCTTGGCAAATGCAACCCACGCAGGAATCGAAGATGGCTTCTGGATCAGACCAGCAAGGTCTGATGGGCTGCTCCTTTTCAGGGGAGCAAGGGCCAGTCTGGAGCAACCAGACCAGCATTGTAAATTTGAAGGTTCGTCGTCACAGAGGCCACTAGCCAACGGGCAAGTGACCGGACAGACGCGTCGAGCAGGAAAATGCAAAAGGGCCCCACGCAGCACTCGGTGAGTGTGGAGAGGTGATCTTCGGTGCAAATGATGCTCGGGGCTGGGGCTTCTCAATCCCCAATGCACAGCTTCGAGGGTGCCTCGGGAGCTGCACAGAAAGGACTTCGCTGGCTTTCCAAGATGGCCGGTCCCACGCCTCACGTCGCCTCCACGGGTCTCAGCTTTGCTGTGGCTGTGGATCAGGCAGTCGGATGTCTGGAAGTCCGGTTCTTGTCTGTCTCTGTCGTTCGAGCTCCGGCGGGAGCAACAACAAAGCAAACCTTTGAGCGCTTGATGGTGCCTGCTTGCACAGGGTGGTCACTCCTTGACCACAAGGGAGATTCTTCAGTCTTCTACGTCGAGTAGGATGTCGAAGGGTCCAGAGTTATGTATCAAAGTTTCAGTCAGGATTATCTGATGTCTTAGGACGCAGCTCCTACCTTTATTCCAAATCAAGGGGCTGGATTACCTGCTAGGTCCCTCCTATGGGTGGGACCCACGAAGGGGGTGGTTACACCCCTTTCCCTTTGTCCAGTTTCGCGTCAGAGCTGGGGCTGGAGTGCCCCAGCACCGGTTTGAACTGGGCTATGCATGGGACACCTTGTGTGCCCAGGCAGTGTCTAGTTTCATTCAACCCTCCCTGCCCCAATCCACTATCTCCTGTCTGGGGTGGGGCTAGCACCTCCCTGTGACAGAAAACCTTTTGTCCAGGCCTCCCTGCCGGAGTTTCAGTCGGCAGCAGGAGGCCAGACTTGTGTCTGTGGCAGCAGCATCCATTTTGTAATGCTGAGGCTCTGGTTGGTTTTAACCGCGTTTAAGGAAAGTAACATGTCTTCTCCCTCTAGAAGGGTGGAATGTTACCCCCGTCGCCAGGACTGGCGAGGGGGTAGTATTCCAAAGCATATGACACCTTACACGACATGTTTCGATAAAGCCAAACCCAAGGTAGCATTTAACTGCGAGGTTCATAATGCACTTAAGAGTATATGGTATGGCAATATCATAGAACAGCTATAAGGACATGGTTCCGACAGCTGCAGCCAGGCTCAGCTCATGCTAGAGCACCATCTCACATAAAACCAAGCACTCTGCCTCCAGGATTGTTAAGGCCTGCCATAGGAGTGACTTATAGGTGCATATGTGTCTATATGTTAAGGTAGATATAGGAATACTATATCTAAGCAAGGGGTGATTACACCACCTTGCCCCAGCTGAGTGATCAACCAGTTGTGTCAAATTGGAAGGCCAGCCAGGGGTGGCAAAAGATATGCTGCAGCCCCTGGTAGGCCTGGGGTGTCTCTATGCCCTAGGTGCCTATGGCACACTGTACAGGGGCTCACAAGAGTGACCCAAATACCAATTGGTGATGTACCTAAAGTAAATGGTGTTGAATTTAGAGAGAGAACAGCAGGGCTGTGGGTCTGATTAGCAGGCCCACAGTCACATTCAGTCGAAAACCAGTGAAGCAAATAGCAAAAAGTGGGGTGACCTTAGGAAAGCAGACCCTACTCTCCTACAATTGGGATGCCTTTAAGGTTATTATACGAGGTAAAAGTATTGCTCTGGCAACCTCCTTGCTATGGCAACAAACCTACAACTACAAAACGTGGCGAAATTACATCAGGGGGCCCTGTCTATAAAAACCCAAAGAAAGGGACAAACTCCAGGCAATTTACACCAGCAGAGCTGAAAAGACTCTTTTGTGTCTCTAGGCCCGAGGGTACGACGGTAAGGATACAATTGTCCATCGACTGGCGAGGCAGCAAAGAGCCAAGCAAGAGAAGGAATACATTAGCCTGATGGTCGATACATCGGGCACTTCTCACTACAGTGAAGAAGGGAAGGTGAGAGCCTTTCGGGAGTTCTATAAATTGCTCTATAAGGCAGATCTCCTAAATGAGCGAGACCAGTTGCATTACCTTGACTCACTTGAGCTTCCGCAGATCTCATCAGCCTCCAACAAAACATTAAGCCACCCTATAACAAAGGCAGAGATACAGAAAGCAATAGATGCCTAAATGCTTCGGCTGTCCCCGGGACCGGATGGCTTTAGCGCTCTGTTTCATAGAACACTTGGTGAGGAATTGATGCCCCATCAGACAGATCTTTTTAATTAGATAGCGACCCTACATCAGGTTTCTCCATCGGTGGGGGAGGCGTTGATCACGCTGAACCCCAAGGCAGGGAAAAACCCACAACTATGCTCTTCTTATAGACCTATAGCGCATCAAAACTTAGATGCTAAGCTAGACTCCAAAATTTTGGCCAACAGATGAGGAGCTTCTTCCAGACTTGATCCATTTGGATCAGTCCAGGTCAAGGGACACCAGACTCACGATAACCTACGCAGAACTGTCCACTTGATTGAGAAAGTTAAAAAAAAGCACGTCCCAGCAGCCTTACTATCATTAGATGCGGAGAAGGGTTTTGATCAATTGGCCCTTTCGGAGGAGAACTCTGCATCGCTTTCGGTTTAATTACACCTTTCAGGGCATGCTACGGGTGATTTGTCACTGCCCAAAGTCTTGCGTCCTTGTTAACGGGGTGGCCTAAAAGTTCTTTAGTTTCTCACGTGGTATACGTCAGAGCTAACCTCAATCGCCTATGCTCTTTGCGTTATGATTAGGATCACTTGCTGCACATTTTAGGGCTAACCCAGAGATATACAGGATCAGGTTCTGGCTAGATGGTCATAAAATCTCCCTATTTGCCGATAACTTCCACCTGCCCAATACGGAGCCCCATACTTTGCTCATGGAAATTCAAACCTAGCCACCACCTTTGAGAAGGTGGTGGGTTTCAATGTTAACCTTTTGAAATCCTTCTTGCTTAATCTAACAGTCCCACCGGTGAAAATGGCCGCAATCGCAACATCTTCGTCATTTAAGTGTGTCCATAGAGAAATCACCTACCTGGGCATCAACATTACACCTAACCCATCAGATTTATATAAAGCCAACATTCCCCCTCTACTACGACAACTTAAGGCAGACTTGAAGAAGTGGGGCTCGGCATACATCACTTGGATAGGCAGAATAAACGCCATTAAAACAAATTTCTTGCCTCTGCTCCTTTATCTCTTCCAGCCTCCTGATTACTTTAGATAGGGATCTGTTCATTGAATTAAAGGCGATGATGATGACATTAATCTGGCAGGGACATAGGGCCCAGTCAGCTCACTGACTACTACTCGGACCACAACTTTCCAGGGGACTATCCCTTCCAGACTTCCCCCTCTATTATACGGCTGCCCAACTCTGAGTTATAACTGAGTGGTCCCTCAGGGCCTCCAACAGACATTGGCTTCACATGGACAGGTTGGTGGTGGATAGAATCATTAAGGACCTTCTATGGAGGCCAAAGCATGACAGGCCAAAAATGTGTAGCACCCCTACAGCTATTACTCTTAAAGCATGGGACGTAGCCACCAAGACTTTGCCTTTAACGACATTCCCGTCCCCCTACACCCCATCAACTTTAGCTCAGATTTTCCCCCTGCCCAACACGAAGGTCCCTTTGACAAATAGAGGGAGGCTGTCAGATTTGTTTGAGCGAGGGGAACTACACTCCTTTGAGAATTGCGTAGCAACCTTTAAACTCCCAGCGACAGAATACCTATAGAGAGATTTGTGCACTCTGGGGGTGACAAGGGGCTAGATCTCCTTTCTCTACTCTCTTTTGCTCACGTCTGGTCCCTTACCACCCCCAGAACATACAGCCTTTTTGAGGCACCGTCCAGGAGGCCCATCTAATAGAGAAACAATGGGGCACTGTATATAAAGATATTGCAAAATTTAACAGATCTATGTTTCTCAGAGAAGCCCATTATAAACTTATGTATGATTGGTATCTATACCCCCAAAAACTCCATACTCTTTTCCCGACTACTTCAGACAAGTGCTGGTGGGGCTGTGGGATGCTGGGTGATTTCTGCCACATATGGTGGGACTGCACTTCCATTCAACCAATTTAGAAAGAAATTCTCGCCCAAATCAGAAAGATCCAAGCTACCCAATATCACATTCCTTGGAACATGTCCGTTTGGGGGTGTGCGATCCTGGTCTGAAGTAAGGGCTGACTGCCTACACTCCCTGCTTATGGGAATTTTACTGGAGTTGGCTTGTGGACACTGTCTCCTCCCCTCCCAATATGGCAATCATTGAAAAGTGCTGATATACCCCCTGCGTTTGGAGGGTCCTCCTTGATTGGGACAAATGATGCTTACTGTAAAAGCATGCTTAGGGGGGCCCTGGTCTCTTTTGAGTTTATGGTTTACACTGCTATAAATGTTTCACACTGCAGTTAATATGGCACCTTAGAGTTTATTGTACATACTGCATATAATTGTATGATAACTACCACCCCAGCCTACTGCTTGATTCCTGATTGCGACTCAGCCTTTCTACCATTCAACCATGTGCCCGCCTAACCCCACCCGGAACTCTGATCTCGTGTGTTACGGACCCAACCCCTGGTCCATTAACTACCCAGAAAAAATGACCAGTAATGCAAAAAAGTACTTCAAGCACAGTACTCTAAAACAACACCCGGAAACACTCATTGTAGATAACTACCACACCGCGACCAAGGGCAACACGAAAACGAACTTCATTTTTTACACTTATCACCCTTCTAAATGGAAAAACACCTTCTCTCTTCACCTTCAAGTCGCCAAGTCAGTAATCATTCCCTATGGCGAAAGAATCTCCACTACCATATCCCCGACCTTCAAAGGGGAACTCACCATTTCCATCTACAGAACTGGAACCATTCTGATACAGGCCAGCGACCCGCACCTCCCCACTTTTGACCGCCACTTCCCCACACTTCTCTCCTTGTTAACTCAACTGGGCCATCAAACCCTATCTCCCCTATCCCCTTTCCACTACTAATAACGTGGAACTGATCCAATCTCCCTGCCCTGAAGAACCTCTCTTCAACTCATGGACATCCACCATCACTTACTACAATCACACTACCCCTATCATTACTCTCCGTCGCCAAACACCCACCATTATTACATCAACTGATCACACCAGGAACAACAAACTCACAATTAACAAACACCACAAGGCCGATCTCGATCTTGACAGTTCGGACTCTAACCTCAGCCCTCCCATGGCTGAAATCCCCCCAGGCACGCCCCTCTCAACCCCTGAAAATCTGATCCCTCCCTCACAATCTACCCCTTTCTCTAACACAGACCCTTTTTCCCCAACCCTTACTTCCCCCTTGTCCAAAGTCATCTCCAATCCAGCGTTCACTCTCCCCCCTACTACCACTGCACACTTCCCTTCCAATGTCTCACATCCACAGGCACAACCTGTCTCCACCATTTAACTCACTGACAACCCCCGTGACATCCCCATGTCTAACATATTCACCAATCCAGCAGACACTTTCCCCACTATTATCACTGCCCACTCCCCTTCCGCCGTCACACACCCACATACACAACCTGCCTCCACCACTAATCTCATTGACATTCCCCGGAACTCTGACTTCCTACCTAGAATTTCTCTCCCTTCTACTTTGACAGTAGACCCACTACTCCTCCTCTAAACTCCTTTAACGCGAACATTACTAATCCGGCTCCCCGCGTCCAACCTCTCCCCTCTCCTAATCCCACTGTATCCGTCCAATCCCTGACCCCTGTTCACTCTCCCTCCATAGACCCAAGTCATTCTCGGCCCCTGCCAAAAACCTTAAACATTTTCAGCCCAATAACACAGCAACTGAACAGAATGGAGCGGAAAATTAACTCCCTTGCTGCTGATTTCCTATACTTACAACAAGACTTTCTCAACAGGACCAAGCCACCGTGCTCCCTCTCCCCGGGTAGATTTGCTTCTACCCCCCTCAATACCTCTCCCATGGCCCCACAGAGCACCCTTCGACCCTCCAGTCCGTCAGCGAGTCAGGCACTTCGACCCAACCGGGATCGCCAACCCTTTTCGGTACCGAAACATGATGAGATGAACGACTCTTACCTCACTTTGAGGCAGAAGTCATCCCCTTTCCCCATCCCTTTTAATATTGGCACTAACAGATCCCTAACACTGTCCGCTCGCTTGGACCTCGGGCTCAATACTCCTCTATCCACCTAACTCCCCCTAACATTGAGGCTCCCCACCCTCTCTCTTGCATGCTCCTAAACTGCAGATCAGCAGTACAACATGCCACAGACATTGCTGAAGCTCTACTCACTGAAGAAATTGACATCGCTTTCCTCACAGAATCCTATCTCAATGTCAACTTCACCCCCATTCTTGACATTCTCACCCCTCCAGGGTACAACATCATCAGACATGACAGGCCAATCAAAACTGGAAGGGACTAGTCATCATTCACAAAGCTGTAATACAGATTACCAAACTTAAATCTGCAGAATACCTATAGTTTGAATACCTGGGTGTCAAACTCACTGCCAAGGGCACCTCACCCATCAAATTCCACACCATCTACCATGCTCCTGGAGAGCGTACCCTTTTCCCCGAAGAACTAACAGACCTAATAACACTTTTCTCCATGACTGACACAAAAGACGTGTTGCTGGGTGACCTCAATATCCACTGGAACGACCCAGAAGACTCCACTGTCCAGAACCCATCCAACCTACTTGAAATATACAACGTTAAACAACTCTGCAATAAACCAACTCGCAACAAAGGTGCAACACTGGATACAATCATTACCAACAATGAACTGGTCTCTCAGAGCGATTTCTCCCATTGTCTGGTCCGACCACCACCTCATTCTGTTCAAGATTGATGCACTTGTCAGCCACCAACCTATTCATGATGACAAACCTAAGCACTGGACCAGAAACATCAAAGAAGTCCCTTTACCCGAACTTGAATCCAGGATTCATGCCCATCTACAACTCCAACCCTCATCATGGACAGCCGATGACCTCACTATACACTTTAACAAAAAAATGACAGAGGTTTTAGACCAAGTAGCTCCACTCAAACTCAAACAAATGAGGCGAACCAAATCTAAACCCTGGTTCAACGTAGATCTGAATAACGAAAGGTGTCAATTCAGAAAAACTGAAAGGTCTTGGAGACTAAACCCCTCGACCTTGCACCTAGCGCAACTTAGATCTGCTCGGCAGGCATACAAAAACACATTTTCAGTGAAAAGGCGTCTTTCTTCCACAGCCAACTAGATCTGGCGAAAAACAGACCAAGAGAACTCTTCAACATTGTCAAAAGCCAAACAAACTGCACTCCCTCTCAAGAAATCAAATCCACCAAAGAGCGATGTGAAGAAATTGCCACCTTCTTCACTAATAAAGTCTCAAAAATTAATCAATCCGGCCTGCAACCAGGGAAGACGGCGGCGTAGTGTGTGAGCTGCGCTAACTAGTCCAAGAAATTCCCCTAAAATCCGGCATAATCCATACACCGGGGCGGACACGGAGGACACCCACGGCCGTGGGAGTGCGGCGGTGATCCGTGACGGTGACTGCACGCAGCCTCGAGCGTCCGCAGGGACAATCCTGAGGAGAGCAGATCCCGACCTGAATTGCCGAAAATGACGCCCACCCGCGAAATCTGAGCAGCGATTCCAGCGGCCGCGTGGCTAAACCGGCCCATCGGAGCAGCGGACTGAGACCCTGCTGAGCGGTCGCAATTGATTTAATCATCTCAAGAGCCCAGGAGTGGAGCGGGAGGCAAGTGACGGGAGCGGTAAGCGAAGACTGCCGCTTCGGGAGCGCCCCACCATAGGGGCGAGGTGGAGCCTGCGGATATTGGTGGCCTTTCCTGCCTCAGGGGCCCAGAAGCTTGCATGAGCAGGTGGCGGATGGTGCAGGCCGGAGGCCCTGAGCAGCAAGGGGCATCAAAGATGGAGTGACCGGACGGCAGCCCCCCGCCTGCCCAGTGGTAGTGGTATTTGCTGGAGCGCGGCCTCGACTGCGCTCGGACAGTGGCTATGCTTTTCATATCGCGGATTCTGGGCTGCCCCTTCGACCTGGCATGAGCTCCGGTGCAGTATAGGAGCTGGCTGAGGCAACAGAAGCCCCAGCGAGTGATAGGGGTCAGAGACTAGGAGACCAAGGGGCCGCGGCTGGCACAACATATTCCAGAGGCCGATTGATCATGCGAAGGCCGATTGAAACAGAGCCGCCTGCAGCGTGCTTGACCCAAGAGAGGAGTGCGATGGGGTGGCGGTCATGACGATGACCAAGAAGACGGGGGCCCAAATCCCTCACTGAAAGATATAATGAGGGTCATCAGAGACTTTTGAGGTACTCTAGAGCCAAAACTGGACTCCGTGACAGAAGAAGTGAACCTTTCGGAAAAGGTTACTCTGGCAGAAACTGGGCTTGGTGGGCTCCAGGCGAAGATGAAGAGACTGGAGGAACAGGTAGCCGTTCTCACAAAGAACCAGGCTGACATACACGCCGGCCTGGAGGACTAGGAAGCCCGGGCCCGGCGGAATAATATTCGCATAGTGGGGGTACCGGAGGGGCCATCGACGGACTGGTTTGTGGAAGACCTAATTCTGAACCACCTGAAACCTAAACGTCTTTCAAATTTTTTCTCTGTTGAGCGGGTGCACAGAGCCCTGGGAGCTAAGCCCAGGCCAGGGGCTCCCCCACGCAGGATCATCACCCTTATCCTCAATTTCAGAGATCGGGATGCCATATTGCAAGCGGCACGCACCCATGGGGACCTTCATTGAGACAATGCCATCATCCGCTTTTTCCCGGCTTTACGTTACAGGTGCAGCGACAGCGGCGCTCCTTCGATGGAGTGAAGAAGGCACTTCGGGACAAAGGGTTGAAGTACATTATGTTATTCCCAGCATGACTCAAAGTCCTGGATGGAGAAAAGGCATAATTCTTCTACACGCCGGCGGATGCCGGTGACTGGTTGGAAGGCTGGCGTGCTGTGGGCCGCAAGACACGCAGATTCACCGAGGAGATCTGGAGGTGGTTCCGGAGGCAGAGCGAGTTCCCAGTGCCGACGAACGGCAGACGGTGGAGTGATTCTGGTATGACGATGGTACTGCTGTGCTAGATTAAAGGCCCTACTAAAACTTTGACTGGGCTGGAGGGGTGGGTGGCCAGTTGGTTTGGCTCCCCGGAGGCGGGGAGAACAAGGCTGTGACTTTTTGCCCGCCCCTGGTTAGAGACATTGCTCGCGACACAGATAGACCTGGTTCTGTGTTGGACGGGGGGCTGGGGCAGGCCATAGTATGCAGGATACTTGGGGTTGTATAGCAAGGGGGTGTATGATTCGCCACTAGTTGTATGCATCTTCTTCGGGTCTGCAGACCCACGTTTCCTCCTGAATGGTTTTAGTTGTGGCATCGGGGCGACAGGCACTATGCAAGTTTTTTCGGTGGGTGGTTCACCAGCCAGGGCGGGGGGAGTGAGGGGGATGGGGTGTTGGGAAAAAGTGTGGGAGAGGGGTTGAAGAGGGTTGGTCTCTAGGGAAAGTTCTATCTTGCTCATCTTTATGTCAGTTCTTTTGCATGTGAGGTTGGTTGTGGCAAACCACAATGCAGCGTGGTTCATTCGAGGATTTGGGGGTCCCTAATCCAAAATGGGTACTCAGACGCAGGTTAAAGTATAGGACGTGGAACGTTAATGGCTTGGGCAACAAAATTAAATAGACTTTAGTGTTGCAACACCTGAAGAGGCACTCCCCCGATATGGTTCTTCTGCAGGAGATGCGCCTGCGAGGCAACAGATGTCAAGCACTCGACCGCTTTGGGTATAAAATGGTTTCCCACTCTGGGTTTACATCCGGATCTAGGGGCGTAGGTATTCTGATTCATAGGGCCCTACCTATGGTGATCTCTGGCGTGTGGACTGACGACTCGGGATGCATGGTGGCAGTGGCGGGTAGGTGGGAGGGGCAAACAGTGGTGCTGAGCTCATGTTATGTCCCGCCTGGCATCCATTCTACAACCTTCGCACGTTTGGGCTCCTTTCTGGCAGACCTTCCCTTGGGGACTGTTCTGGTGGGGGGAGACATGAATGCCAATTTGGATCACTCGGGTGGGGGACTAGAGTTTAAGGGAGAGACGGGGTTACAGGGATTCACAGAGGCCTTGAGACTGGGAGACTTGTGGCGCGTGCACCATCCTTCACACAGACAGTATACCTTTTACTCAGCCAGCCATGGGTCCTTCTCTAGATTGGATCACCTGCTTGCATGCACCGACCAGTTGGGAGACTACTTGGAACCCCATATAATGGCCCAGGGAGACTCTGACCACACCCCAGAGAGTGTCATTCTGAAGGGTACGATCATTAACAAAGCGGCATTCCAGAGGATTGACCTGTGGCACCTTCGGGAGGACATAGGATAAACACCGGTAGGGCTCTCAGCTTTACTTCGAAGAGAATCAGGGGCCAGTTGCATCCCATATCACACTTTGGGAGGCGTACAAGACTGTCCTGAGAGGGCAGGCCCAGGCCTTGATTGGGGACAAAAAGAAGGAGGAGTCCCTACAGATTAGGCAGTTCGAACAAGAGATAGAAGAACTTGAGTGTAACACCGACGCTGTGTCCGCAATTGATCGTCGCCACACACTGGCACCTAAACAGAGGGAGCTGAGGGCCCTGGTGGAGGGCGAGGCGCGTGCCTACCCCCTGGCCACGCAACACCGGATCTACAATGTGGGGGATAAAGCCTTGAAGCTCCTGGCATGGCTTGAACGTAGAAACAGGGAGCGCTCTTGGGTGGCTGCGGTTCGTGACAAGACAGGCTCCCTAGTGTCCACTTGCATGGACATAGCGGAGGTGTTTGTGTCGTACTATAAAGGGGTCTACACCCCAGTCTGCACTAGGATGGAGCAGGACTGTGCAGAGTTCCTTCATGATTTCACGCTGCCCACACTGTCTCAGGCGCAGAGAGATAGTTTAGAGGTGGACTTGACTGGAGAGGAAATAGGGGAGTCCCTCAACTCCCTTCAGTCCGGGAAGGTGCAGGGACCAAACAGAGACCAATAGAGATTTTCAAGCGTCAGGCAAACGTTATCATGGGCCCCCTACTTCAGATGTATCTAGAAGCGTGGCAGGTGGGAACGCTACCGCCTGAGCAGAGGGAGGTCACGATCGTAGTGATCCACAAAGAAGGCAAATCGGACAATCAATGCTCCTCATATCGACCTATCTCGCTCATTAACGTTGAAGCGAAGGTGTTGGCTAAGGTCCTGGCAGACAGGCTACTCCCAGTTCTGCCGGATCTCGTGCATGTCGACCAGTCGGGATTAATGCCACGCAGGAGCACCCGACATAACCTGCATCGCCTTTATGGTGTGTTATACATGACAGAAGGCGTGGGGGACACGCAGACAGCCTTGATGGCGCTGGACACATCAATGGCATTAGATAGTATCGAATGGCCGTACCTATTCATGGTCCTACAACGCTTGGGTTTTGGTCCGACTTTTGCAGCTGGGTACGCCTCCTGTATGAGTGGCAGTTAGCGCGAGTGCGAGTTAATGAGACGGTGTCCAGAGCCTTCTCACTCTGGTGGGGCACGAGGTAGGGATGCCCCCTGTCCCCATTCCTGTTCGCATTCGCCCTGGAGCCGCTGGCTCACAGGATCAGGAGGGACAGGTCGTTCTGGGGCCTTGCACTTAACGACGACTGGGAAGAGCGCCTCAGTCTCTAAGCAGACGACATTGTGTTATATATGACCAGACCGTACCATTCGATGGCGCAAGAGCTGCATCTCTTCGAACTCTTCGGTAGCTAGTCGGGATATAAAATCAATTGGGCGAAGTCAGTTATCTTCCCGCTCTCTGGTCCCCCTCCGCGGATACCATCCAGGTGCCCTGCGGTGATATCGGTTGACGGATTCAAGTATTTGGCGATGTATATCACCAGAGACAGAGTGGAGTTCCAAACCAAGATCCTGGACCCCCAGCTGCTGCACCTGACAACGGATGTGGGCCACTCGCGGACGCTGCCTCTCTCCCTCATGGGACGTGCTGCAATGTTGAAGATGCTGGCACTGCCTAGACTCCTTTATATCCTGCAAAACACACTGTATCGTTTTTGCCAGGTGTCTTTAAGCGGATATCGCAGGCGGTGCGGACGCTACTCTAGGATGGTGGCAAACCCCGGATTGTGTTGCATAAACTTACGAGGAGTGTGTACGACAGGGGGCTGTCCCGCCCGACGTGCAGCTATACTATTGGGCCTCCCAGCTGCAGGTGGTCAACGACTGAGTGTATGCTGATAGGTCGGAACCAGCATACAGGGTGGACCGGTTGGTGATGCCGGGTGGGAGTTGCGAGCCACTGTTATATGCCCGCAGACCACAAGCGGACTGGCCCTAGAACACAGGTGTGGTGGTTCAGTGCTGGAGGGAGGCAAACACATTTCTGGGGTGGATGGGCTCCTTGACGGGCAGAACCCCCCTTTTTTTTTTTTTTTTGGTGTAAGATGTTTATTGCACATTTTCACACAAGTAAAATACACTGTCTCTGCCTACAACCATAATAGGCCGGCTACATATTTGCACAAGTCATGAAATGCGTTGATTGTCATACACAGCCCATCAGCCGACAACCTTTGGTCCGGCGGCGTTGCATGAAGTAGAATGTGCGAAACAAAACAGTACCGTAAACGCTTCCAAATATGTTCATGTTCTTACAGTTTTTCATTTTTATATGTAACCATGGTGAAACAACTAAAGAAATGAAGAATACCCCTAGAACTTAGGTCACTGTGTAACAGCATTCTCCCCCTCCCATTACAAATCAAATCGATTATCAATACTCATCTCCATTTAGTGTGTCTCAATCCTTCTTGTCAATGTTGTTCATCTTGTGACGGTGTACGTGCTAGCAAGTATTGCCTGAAATACTCCCAATAATCCCTAGGGCGTGAGCTAGTCGGCAATTCTTCCTCGTAAGTGGCTAGCGTGTCGCAGCAATATGTTAAATCTTCCAGCCAGTTTTTCATCTTGGGCCCCATTTTACTATTCCAATGTAGGGACACTCTACGTTTTGCCATTAAAAGAGCTACCACACAGAATTTACGCCTTTGCGCTCTCAGCTGCGGTACTATACCAAACAAACAGACCTTGGCCGTACATTTGATTGACGCCCCAAGCATGTCATTAAGGGCCTGTACTACTTGCTCCCAATATCCCGCTACAGGGCGACAGTGCCATGCTAAGTGCATGAAGTCTACGTTCTCCTGCCTGCACCTAACACAGTTGGAGTTGTCCCTTAAGCCGTACCTGTGTAGCCGCTGAGGCGTATAGTACATTTGGTGGAGGTATTTATAGTGGATGATCCTCAGGTTACCATTAGGCGTCAGTATGCCCGTTAGCAGGCAAGTGGTTTCCCATTCTTCCTCCGATAGTGTATCCTCCAATACTTTGCTCCATTTGTCTCTCACCCCCTCAGTGTTCCCTCCAATGTTTGTCTGTGTACTTGTGTATAATCTTGACACTAAATGAGAGGCCGTGGGTGTTGTGAGAACCAGCTGTAAAGGAGTTAATGTCTGAGGTTCCTCCGGAAAAGTAGGAAAGTGCTCTCTCACTGCCCTCTGCAATCTGTAGTAGGTGAAGCTAAACAGCAGTGTTGGATTGCTAATATAATCTAGTTTGTCTAGGGTCTGAAAGATTCCATCTTTATATAAGTCTCCCATCTTGTCTATGCCAGCGTGCCTCAGTAAGTCCATTCCGACCTGTTCCTGCGTGACCGAGAGCGCCGGGTGAAGTGCTAGTGGGAGTGCAGGTGCGTAGAGTGGCAGGCTGTTAGCTACCTTGCCCAGCAGTCGCCACGCTTCCGTGGTGGTGTTGACCGGGTTAATGTCGCGTGTATGTAATTTAACTCGTTTATGTGGTAATATGTTGGTCAACGGGACCGGGTCCGCGTCCCCCGCTTCCACCACCACATGTGTTAGGAAAGGTATCTCGTGGTACCAGTAATGCGCGAATTGCGCCTGAGAGCATAAATAATAAAGATAAAGATCTGGGACCTTGAAACCTCCCTAAGCATATGGTAGTGTCATCGTGTGTAACTCCAACCTGGATTGTTTTCCCGCCCAAATCAGATTCAGCATTAGCGTTCTGATGTTACGAAACACCTCCGCAGGAAGCTTAATTGGTATGTTGTTGAACAAATAGAGGAACTTGGGCAGCAACACCATTTTCACGATGGCAACTCTGTCCGCCAGTGACAGTGGCAGTTTATTCCATCGTTTGATCTTGTCTTCCAGAGAGGATATCACTCTTCCGTAGTTAGTACGGATAACTAGTTCTGGATCCCTGTGGAACCATATTCCCAAGTACCTGGTCGGTTCGTCCTGCCATTCTAGGGGATAGTCCAGGGCCGTTGGGTGTGTGCCATCTGTCAGTGTCAGAATAAGGGACTTAGCCCAGTTTATCTGTAGCCCTGAGTGTTTGCCAAATTTTATATATTCGCGCAGTAACGAGTTAAGGTGCTGCTCCGGGTTTTTAACATACCGTACCATATCGTCTGCGTATAATGATATGTGTATGGGGCGCGTTGGGAGTTGTATTGCCGAGTAGTGGTGGTGTTGTCTGATTTTGCAAGCTAAGGGCTCCAGTATTAGGGCAAATAGCATCGGGGAGAGTGGACACCCCTGCCTAGTACCTCAACATATTGTAATTGGTTCCGAAATATGTTTGTTTATCCTAATGCGTGCTGTTAGATTAGTGTAAAGCATCGTGATCCAGCCAATGAACAGTAGTGGAAACCCCATGCGTATAAGTACTGCGTGGAGAAAGGGCCAATCTATCGTATCAAACGCTTTGGCCGCGTCTAATAAAACTGCTACAGCCTTTATTTCAGGCGCTAGGTAGTGAGCTAGGGCAAATAACGTGCGCGTGTTATGTGTGGTTGATCTGTCCGGTATGAAGCCGGATTGGTCGGGCCGTATCAGTAGTGGCATCAGTGGTTTTAGTCTGTCTGCCAATAGACTTGCTATAATTTTTGTGTCTACGTTTATAAGTGATAGGGGACGGTAGGAATCGCATTGTTCCTCGTCTTTGCCTTGTTTCAGTAACGCAATGATCAGGGCTTCCCTCATGGATGTCGGTAGGGTTTGGGCCTCATGTGCTGTTCCATATAGTCTCACCAGGTGCGGAGCGAGTAAGTCCGC
Source organism: Lissotriton vulgaris (assembly GCF_964263255.1). NCBI lineage: Eukaryota > Metazoa > Chordata > Amphibia > Caudata > Salamandridae > Lissotriton > Lissotriton vulgaris. The sequence continues at coordinate 1,078,748,004 of NC_141691.1, read as the reverse complement.
AAATGTTTTGTAAAATTCGACCACGAAGCCGTCTGGCCCCGGAGCTTTGCCATTTGGTAGCCGTTTAATGGTGTCTACAACTTCTTCTACGGTTATGGGGCGAGCTAGGTATTCTCTATGACCGTCTGACAACCACGCTAATTCTACATCTGCCATGTAGGACAGTAGTTCCTCTTGTGGTATCAACGGTCGTGCCTCATATAGTTTACCATACGTGTCCATGAATTCGCCCATTATGCCCTTAATGTCATGAGTCAGTGTTCCCGCTCTGGTTTTGATTGCAGTGATGTACTGTGGCGCTCGTCCTGTACATATTTTCTCAGCTAGAGCCCTACCCGGCCTTCCGCCCTCCCCATACATCCTAGCAGTTTTGCGTTTGAATATATATTTGAGCTCGTCCGCTGCAAATTTCCGATGTTCTGTCATTAGTGCTCGTATGTCTCCAAACAGAGTAGTGTCCCCTGTTTGTGTGTATCGCTGTTCTAATGCGTGTATGGCGCTCTCACGAGTTTTTAATTGTTGCCTGATGTCTCTCAATATGCCCGTGGTCGTGCTTATGCATACACCCCGTATTGTAGCTATGAAAGCTTCCCATAGTAGGCAAGGGTCTTCTGTCGTCGGACAGTTTAGGTCAAAATAGTCTATTATGGCTTTATGTATGGTATCGACATACAACGGGTCACGTAGTGCTACTGCAGTAAAACGCCACGTGAACGGTGGTGGTTCGTAGTGAGGGATCTCTACCTCCAGGAGCACGGGGCTGTGATCTGAAAGTGTCCTAGGAAGATGCTTTATATTGACCACCCATGATATCACATCCTGTGTACCCAGCCAGTAGTCTAGCATAGACAAGCTTTTGTGTGCCGCATTTATGTGTGTTGCTACTAGTTCCCCTGGGTGTAGTACCCTCCACATATGAGCCAGATGTAAATCTTCCATCGCATCATAAAGCGTCGCTCTTGCTTTTACGTGCGATTCCAGCGTGTTTAGTGACCTATCTAGTCCCTCCTTCAACGCTATATTAAAATCGCCTCCCCATAATATATTCTCAGCCTGGATATCTGCAATGTTGTGTCATAGTGTCTCATAAAACTTTGGGTCGTCTATGTTAGGGCCATATGTGTTCACCAACGCAACTTGACGCTGTCTAACCTTACCCACGACTATGACATATCTACCCTCTGTATCTTTGTGTATGCTCGATATGTTGAAGTGTACCCCCTTTCGTATTAGTATGCTAACCCCTTGAGAGTACGTTGAGTAATTGGAGCCAGTGACTGATTCCGCCCATCTATTGCCCAACGTGGATGTGTTGCTGGACGCTATGTGTGTTTCCTGCAGGAAAGCAACGTCTATGTGGAATCTGTCAAAAAACGCAAACATTTGCCTTATTTTCTTCGGATTGCCTAAGCCTCTGACATTCCACGTGATGAATTTCAGTGTGTTTGGTCGTGTCATAGCATTAAACTTGGTTTTTGCCAGTTCATGTTAGGTCTCGCCATTCCAGCTAGCGCGTAAACAGTTTGCTCAACTTCATATGTAAAGATATATCTTCTGGTAATGAGTAAAATTTCAATAACAGTGCAGTTGGTAACTAAAGAGGTCGCAATGCTTCTCAGACACAGTGCTTCTGTACGAACATCCCCCAACATCCTAACCCTCCCTCCACCCACTTTAGCGCCCAAACTTTGCCAAAGCCATCCCAGTGTAATAACCAAACCAGTAGTGTAACTTAAGTTGGGGCACACCCGCTTGGGGGTGTCGCCAGGTTCACACGTCTCCATCCACATAGTGGACGTGGACGGGTGCGTGCGTTGGTTGTAACATTCTCAACATCCTTTTTCCCCCCTCCCACCTCCCGCCATAGTCATGTATTAGAATCATACATCGCAGCAACATCGTCCCTGTTTGCAGTCCATAGCTGCGTGGCTTAATTCAGACCCCCTAAGTGAGCTTACCTCCGCGGTACCACCCCTGGGTCAGCGCCGCATGGGTTCACTGTCACAGTGTGTTGGTCGCTACATAGTGGACCCCCCCGAGGACCCACCCTCGTCCCCTGTCCACAGGGGACTGCTAGGTTACTCACTGTTCAGTACATCAGCGTGTGCACAGCGTGCCTGTATCGTCCACTTGCATGTTCCATTCATGTCCCCCCTGTCTGTTGCACACAGCATTAGATGACTCCTGTGAGTGTCCACTTTCCACAGTAATGTCCCGCAAACACTTGAAGTGTTTGCGACATCGAGGCGTCACCATTCACATGAAGATTTGCAGAGACTTGAGTCCCTTGGCCACTGAGCGCCTCAGTCGTTATCACTCGTCCGGTCTTCTTGGTCCTGTACCTTGCACCGTTTTCCCAGTTTCTTGACATATACCTGCGCTGCCTGCACAGTCGGGAGAATCACGGGCTTGCCCGCATTAGTGATTTTGAGTTTTGCTGGATATAACATTGCATACTCAACTCATGGCTCCCGGAGCTTCTTTTTCACTGGTGCAAATTCTTTTCGCGCCAACTGCACCGCCACGGTGTGGTCCGGGTAGAACTCCAGGGTATTTCCTTGATATGTGATTGTTCCCATTTCTCTAGCGAGCCGTAGGACCGTGTCCCTGTCCCTGTAGTTAAGCATGCGGGCAATTATCATGCGCGGGGTAGCACTCGGCTTTGGGGTGGGTGCCAGGGAGCGGTGTGCACGTTCGACGAGGAAAACCGCTGATAGGCTCTCCGCACCAAATATGTCTTTCAGCATTTTCTCTATGTAGTTTTCCATTTTGCCTGTGTTTGTAGACTCCGGCAGACCTGAAATGCGGACGTTATTTCGTCTGGACCTCGCTTCTCGGTCCTCCACCTTGGCAGGCAGGCCCTCCAGAGTCTTCTCAATGCCACCGCATGCTTTCGTTGTGGTCCTGGATTCATCCTCCACTTTAGAAATCTGTTGTTCCGCCTCCACAAGCCGCTCGTCGTGTTTTTCTATTTTCGCTGCCATATTGTCTACACGTTGCATCACATTGTCCAGCTTGTTGTTCATTTCTTGTAGACTTTGCTGAATCGCCCGCAGGACTGACTCCATGCCGGTCCCGTCGTTCAACTCTTGCTCACCCTCCGCGTCTGAAGTGGCCGCGTTGCTTTTGGCTTGTTTCCTAGCTTCAAAGGGCAATTTAGTCTGTTGTTTGTCCGGTTTCCCCATAATGCCGGTGCACGTTGGGGGGCTACTTCGTCGCGTCCCCGGGCTTATCGTGGACGTGGTATCTGCAGCTGGCCGGTTTCGAAGTTGGGGTGTTCTTGCCGCCCACTGTGAAGCAGTTTTATGCATCTGACCGCCAGAAGGTCCGCATTTTCACCCAGTTGCCATTTATTAGCCGCTTGGGGTCACTGATGACAGCGTGATGTCACCCCCTTCACAACCCCGCACTCAATGCCGTGTTGTTTGCTGTGTCTTGAGCGCCTTCAGGATGGGACCTACCCGGCAGCATGAAGTTAGATCGCCTCACCAGCAGCTCCTGCACAATTCACTGATCGTGCTGTTCCTCAGCCATGCAGCTCACACGTGGGGACTACTTTCCTGGTATATGCTGTTAGTTTTCAATGGGCGCCCATGGTTTTACCCTCTGGCAGTCGCCGGCGTGAGGCTCAGCAGCTAGTATAGTCACTGCCCGGTTCTATTCAGCCGAGTCAGTTCCACACCTTCAACACCATTCTTGGGTTGCATACATCGTATCTCTCGCGGGGGCACACAGACTGCAGCGCGAATCAGCATTACATTTCTAGCACCCTGTGTTTGAACAAGGAAAGATCCTTTCCTTGCCCTTTGCTGCTTTCGCCCTGCAACCTCGTCCGTTTACTCTCACTCCGGTCCGCTTAGAACCCGCCTGGTCTCTTCGCGGTCCCGGTATTGCTCTCCTCTGCTGCAAAGTGTGTGCGTTCCACCGCCGCCGCCATTTTGTAGTGCTTGGAACGCATCCCCACCAGTTGCGCTCTTGTAGCCCCCGGCATACTCCGGCTTTCTCACCTTGTCCGTGGTCGTCCCTGCAATATTTGATCGGCGAGCCTGTAGTTTGTTGTCCTTATCTGGGCTTTTATCTGTCCGTGTTACCGGCGGCTCCGAGTGTCGGGCGCAGCCATTTTGGATCGCCACTCGCCTCCACGCCGATTTTTGCCGATATTGACCGCAGTGTCCGTTGTGTGAGAGATTTATCACCAGAAGCACACGGGCCTCATCTTCCGATTGCCAAATATTCCTTTTTCGTCGTATTGGCGGTAGTTTTAGGGGTACAAAGGCCGCTTTTTCAGCACCGTCCGGCGGAGCTGACTTACAAGCCAGCCATCCCGCAGTGCGCCCTCCAGCGCCCCCCCCGGCAGAACCCCCTTTTGGCTCGGTGAGCAGTTGGCGGAAGTGTCTAGACTTGATGGCTTCCGGGGTTGGAAACTCATAGGAATAGAATATCTGGGGGACGTGTGGAGGGGGACTGCCCCCGCTCGTTTGAATACCTGAAAAAAGAATATGACCTGCACGACTCACAGCGATTCCACTACCTGCGCCTCACGCATGCTCTGCGCTCACACATTCGGGGAGGTAGCTCCATTCCGGAATATTACCCCATGGAGAAATTGGCTGCTACTCGATCCCATCCCGGAGAAGCCTACTTCCACTATTTATCGTAAGCTTATAAACAACATGCCTGACCCCTTAGTGTTGTTGCAGGAAAAATGGGAATGCGACATAGGGGCTTTGGAGGATGGTGACTGGCAGGACGCCCTGCAGAGTCCATAGGAAATTGCAATTTGCGTCCGGTTCCGGTTAGTGCAGCTCAAAATACTGCACCTTGTGTATTACCCGTGCACCCACTTGTATACATGGGGTGGGAGTCAGTCGGCCCTCTGCGTGCGGGGATGTCAGGGGGTTGGTTCCTTCTATCATATATTTTGGGAGTGCCCTGAGATATTATCCTTCTGGATCAAGGTCACGTATACAATGGCAGTGGTGGTGGGCTCTCCGGTACCAAGGGAACCCAGGTGGTTACTACTAATGATTAAGGGGGCCACTGACTGGACCAGACACAAGGAGATCCGGCTGGCATTGGCAGCCGGTGTTGCAAAAAGAAATATCGCCAGTGCCTGGGGGGGGGGGGGCGCAGGCTCCTCCGCAGTGGGATCAGTGGGTGCGAGATCTTGATTGGTGCAAAAGAGCGGAGGAGACCATCTATAAAACTAGAGGCTGCACTAAAAAATGGAAAAATATCTGGGGGCATTGGAGGAAATACAGGGAGGGGGGGACTGGGATCAGGGTTTTAAATTTGAACGTCCTGCTTGAGGTTAATGCTGGTCTTGCACTACATTGTAAACTGTCAACCTATCACATGCTATTTGAACACTGTTCTGTAATGTCTATTGATGTGAGCAAAGTTAATAAAAAGAATTTAAAAAATTAATTTGATCATTCCTTCATCTAAACAGCAAACACTCCTACCCTCTTAACCTGCCCCCCTTAGCCACTCTTGACCAATCAGAAAGAGTTCTTCCCAAGGACAATCCGGTCTGCCTCCAGCTAAACAATGCCCATTGATCCGACTTTGAGCTAATGTCGGAAAATGAGGTCTTCAGTATAATTTCTAACCTAAAACCTTCCTCCCACACTATAGACCCCTTCCCATCCACAATTATAAAAGAACTCAACCACACCATTTCCCCTTTCTGGTCAAAAATCATCAACGCCTCTCTCATCTCAGGCTGTGTCCCAGACTCACTTGAACGAGGACAAATCACACTCATTCTCAAGAAACCAGGGGCCGACCCTAATGATCTTAACCTCAGACCTATCTCCAACCTCCGGTTCCTTGCAAAAACATTGGAGAAATGCATTCTCCTCCAACTCAACAAACACATTGATGAGTCCAACCTCCTTGACACCTTTCAATCAGGATTCAGGAAAGGCTGTAGCACTGAAACAGCTATGCTCAAATCTGACGATATTCACAAGGCTTTTGATGAAGGTGATGCCTGCCAACTCATCCTTATTGACCTATCTGCGGCATTCGACCCAGTAAATCATCCAGCTCTTCTGGAGACCTTGTTAAGTGCTCTAGCATTAATGGCACACTACTAAAATGGTTCATCTCCTTCCTTCAACACAGCTCGCAACAAATTAAAATCGACTCCCGTCTCTGGAAGCCAACAAAAGTCACACTTGGGGTCGCGCAAGGCTAGATCCTCTCCCCGTCCCTCTTCAATCTCTTTATGGAGCCCCTCACAATCATCTTGAAAAAAGCTGGAGTGAATTACCACCATTACGCTTTTGACACCCAAATCTATTTCGTTCGTTCGATAACATTATTTTGGCCACAATGGGCCATAAAAGTTAATAAAATATATACATTACAGTAAGTAAGATAATAAATACAAGCATCATATACAGTACATAAAATCCACAGTTTGCAAATAAAACTACAACACTATGCATAGTAGTAAGACATGATTAAACATAGAATCCATTATCGACCATTCAATTAGATGTAAAATAAGGGAGATCGTACTATACGCTGGCTAAAATAATCAATTTCCTATGCCTGTGCCACATTGCATTCAAAAAGCGCGAGACGGCAAAAATGATATGGGGGATGCGTATCATACTTTAACAGTCTAAGTGCTTGTGCACACTGGCGAAAACCTAGATTTCTACAAATTGCAATCACCCAGTGCTTACGTGCAACCTGATACGCTGGACAGAAAAAGAAAACATGAACTTCGTTTTCCGGGTGGAATTCAGAGGCAGGACACTCCTTACTCTTATTTCTGTCCCATTTACTGGTGAACACTAAGTGGAAGGGTACCCAGTCTAAATTGCATATACAATTTTCCCGCTGATGCGGGGTATATCAAATCTAAGAACTCTTCCTTTTTATAGTTTACTTTGACTTGAAGGAACTCAGTGGTCAATCTTCCCCCCTCGCAGCTCGATTGAAGGGATGCTAAATTGTGGTCCTGTACTGACGGACCAAATCAGCTTTGGTTAGGCCCGGGCAAGCTACGTCCGGGGTTTCCCAAAGCTCCGATAGACCTATCCTACAACTATTTAGCTTTATATGGGTCAACCACCGGATATTCTTGCTTTTCAATGCATCCCAAATTTCCCTGAATTCGTTTTTATAACAAATGAGTTCTGGCACGGACCACAATCTTTTCCAGTATGTTAAGGGGCGTAGTGTCATAACTTCCTCAATGGGGAGTAGCCCTCTATCCATGCGTAGAGGTACGAGCAGGGTGCTCACAGGGAGCCCCAATATGTTCCTCAAGAAAGCGTGTTCTGCCTTAACTAAATTGGGAGATTTTTGGTGACCCCAGAGTTTGGCCCCATATAGTGCTGCCGATCTAGCCTGGACATTATAGATTTCGATAACTGGAGCCGCAGGCTTGAACTCAGACTCTCTGTGGAGCTTCTGGATCCCCCCACCACGTTAGTTATCTTAAGTGTAGCTTTGACCAGCTGTGAATCCCATTCCAGGTGTTCTCATAAAGTAATACCCAGGTATTCAAAGGTCTTTAGTCTCTCCAAAGGGAATCCACCCAGCCGGGGGTTCGGGCGTGTCTGCCTCAGGAGATTAAAGATCATAAACTTGGTTTTGTCTAGATTAATCTCCAGACCCCTAGCTGTACAGAAGTCGGCGAAGCCATCCAGAGTACGTAGGATGCCCGTTGATGTCTTGCACAACAACAAAGTGTTGTCCGCGAACATCAGAGCGGGCACCCGACCAGTGACTAACCTCGGGGCATCTATATCCATGGCTCCAATAAGGTGGTCGATCAATCAATCACTCAATCAATCAAATCATTTGTAAAGCGCACTACTCACCCATGAGGGTCTCAAGGCGCTGGGGTGGGGAATGCTGCTACTGCTCGAAAAGCCAGGTCTTAAGGAGTTTTCTGAAGGTCAGCAGGTCTTGGGTCTGCCGTAGGTGAATGGGGAGGGTGTTCCAGGTCTTGGCGGCAAGGTGGGAGAACGATCTACCGCCTGAGGTCGTTCTTCGGAAGCGGGGGACTGTAGTGAGGGCGAGGTTGGCGGAGCGGAGCGGGCGGGTGGGGGTGTAGAAGCTGAGTCGTCTGTTGAGGTACGTTGGTCCGGTGTTGTGGAGTGCCTTGTGTGCGTGGGTGAGAAGCTTGAAGGTTATCCTCTTGTTGACCGGGAGCCAGTGCAGGTCTCTCAGGTGGGGTGTGATGTGGCTGCAGCGAGGGATGTCTAGGATCAGGCGTGCAGAGGCGTTCTGGATGCGTTGGAGCCGTCTCAGGAGTTTGGCCGAGGCTCCTGCGTAGAGGGCGTTTCCATAGTCCAACCTGTTGCTGACAAGGGCCTGGGAGACTGTTCTTCTCGTTTCAGTGGGGATCCACTTGTAGATCCTACGGAGCATACGGAGGGTGTTGAAGCAGGAGGAGGAGACGGCGTTGACCTGTTTAGTCATGGAGAGGGTGGAGTCGAGGATGACCCCTAGGTTGCGTGCGTGGTCGGTGGGTGTTGGAGCGTTTCCCAGTGCGGTCGGCCACCAGGAGTCGTCCCAGGCCGAAGGGTTGGATCCAAGGATGAGGACCTCCGTTTTGTCCGAGTTCAGCTTCAGTCGGCTGTTCCTCATCCATTCAGCAATGGCCTTCATTCCTTCGTGAAGGTTGGTTTTGGCGGTGTGGGGGTCCTTGGTGAGGGAGAGTATCAGCTGGGTGTCATCGGCGTAGGAGAGGATGTTGAGGTTGTGCCGATGGGTGACGTGGGCGAGCGGTGCCATGTAGATGTTAAACAGAGTTGGGCTGAGGGATGAGCCCTGGGGTACGCCGCAGATGATCTCGGGGGCTTCGGAACGGAAGGGGGGGAAGGCGGACGCTCTGTGTTCTGCCGGAGAGGAAAGACGTGGTCCAGTCCAGGGCCTTCTCTTGGATCCCAGAGTTGTGGAGGCGTGTTCGTAGTGTGTGGTGACAGACCGTGTCGAAGGCGGCTGACAGGTCCAGGAGGATGAGGGCTGCCATTTCTCCGTTGTCCAGCAGGGACTTGATGTCATCGGTGGCGGCAATGAGGGCAGTCTCTGTGCTGTGGTTGCTGCGGAACCCGGACTGGGAAGGGTCCAGGATGATGTTCTCCTCGAGGTAGCGGGTCAGTTGTTCGTTGACGGTCTTCTCGATGACCTTTGCTGGGAATGCGAGCAGGGAGATGGGCCGGAAGTTCTTGAGGTCCTTGGGGTCTGCCTTGGGTTTCTTGAGTAAGGCGTTTATCTCGGCGTGCTTCCAGCTCTCCGGGAAGGTTGCTGTCTCGAAGGAGGTGTTGATGACTTTCCGGAGATGGGGTGCGATGGATGTGCTGGCTTTGTTGAAGATGTGGTGTGGGCATGGATCTGACGGAGATCCGGAGTGGATGGTGTTCATGATCTTGATGGTGTCATTGTCGTTGATATTGGTCCAATAGAGCAGGCGGTTGGTGCGGATGGTGGTCGTGGGGGTGGAAGTCTCAATGGTTGTCGTGGCGGTCGTGGCGTTGAAACTGTTGTGGATGTCTGTGATCTTGCGGTGGAAGAAGGTGGACAGCGAGTCGCACAGGTCTTGCGAGGGTGGGACGTCGTTGGTGTTGGAGCTGGGGTTGGAGAGTTCCTTCAGGATGTTGAAGAGCTCTTTGCTGTTGTGCACGTTGTTGTCTAGGCGGTCTTTGAAGGAGGCCCTTTTGGCGGATCTGATGAGGTGATGGTGTCTGCGGGTGGCATTCTTGTGGGCGGCGTGGCTGTCTGATGTTCGTTCACGGAGCCAGATCTTCTCCAGCTTTCGGCAGGTTTGCTTGGAGGCCCGGAGGTCTTCAGTGAACCAGCTGGCTTTCTTGCTGGTATGATTGTTGGAGGGTTTCTTGATCGGGGCGAGGGTGTTGGCGCAGTCGTTGATCCACTGTCCATTTATGTAAAGGCAAAACAAGGTGGGGGACAGGACACATCCCTGGCGCACCCCTTGGTTCACCGGGAAGCAGGCCGACAATTTGCCATACTTCCTGCACCTTACTTGGGCGTAGGTGCAAATATGAAGCCTCATTAAAACATTGAGAATATAACATGGTAGACCAAGTTCATGTAATACCCTTTCACAGTGTATCCCTGGGTACCAAATCAAATGCTGACCGCAGGTTAACAAAGATCATGTAGATGCTGCCCCCCTCCACAATCACAGTTTTCCAGTATAAGACCTGGAGTCTAAATAACTGATCAACAGTTAATGTACCCTGCCTGAACCCAGCCTGGAAAGGAGATAAAATATCATTTTCCTCCATCCAGCTCTGTATTCTATCTAGAATAATCGGTCCCATCAATTTTTGGGTAACGTCTATCAGACTGATAGGCCTATAATTGGACGGTTTAAGGGGGCAGCCTTTCTTGTATATAGGAACTATTTCGGCGCACGCCAAGTATCCGGAGGTTCCATACCATTTAATATAGCGTTATAGAGTACACATAAATAAGGGGCCCATATTTTTGGTTCAGACCGAAATAAGTCCCCTGGTAACTTGTCCAAGCCAGGGGCCTTATTAGGAGCTAATTTCAAAATAGCAGCTTCCACCTCCGGATATGTAATCTCCCAGGCCCCATCCAGTCGATACTCGTGGGGGAGGCATGGGAGAGAAATTTCGAGGCCGTCGTTACTCGGAGAGGCATACAAGGCCCCGAAATGCAGTTCCCAAGCGGATGCAGCTATGTTAGGTTCATTTGCCAGATTTCCAGCCCTGCTTCCACAACTAACGATTGTCCAAAAGGATTTAGAATCCTTGGACTGTAGTGCAGTTCTAAGATCTTCCCAATTATCTGCCTCCCACTCTTTCCTTCCCTTTTGAGTGACCTGCCTGTACAAATGCCGGAAGTACTTGATCTTAGTTTTATCCTGTGATTTAACCGCTAGGATCAATTCCTTTTTAACTTTCCTACAATTGGCATTATACCAGGGATGGACTGAAGCTTGTTTAGCCTTCGAACTTCCTTCCGGATTGAACACATAAGATAATTTCAGGATGAGCCCCAGATGTATATTCAAGGGCTCATCACCCAATCCTGAGTGCAAAGCTTTGTCCTCCACCTCGCCCATGTCACTCAGACACGGCAAGCCCTTTGATGTAAATCAGCAAGTTTGTTTGTGTCACCTAGTATCTGCGGCCACTTAACTCTCCGCCTATTATTTGTTAATAGGAGCGGGGGATCTATTGGGTTTGGTTCAGAGTCGGAGTTAAGCAGACCCAAACTCCGTGGTTTCAGCATCATGACCAGGAGGTTGTGGTCACTGTCCTTTCTAGGGTAAATCTGGAAGTCCAGAACCATTCCCCCAGTTCTCGGTTCCACCAGAATGTAATCAAGGATGGAATTTTGACTTTCTCTATTGAAAGTCATTCGGCCCGGTCTATCTGAGTTTGTCCTCCCATTACAAGCTCTAGGAGAGGACAAAAGGGTAAAGGAGTTGATTTGTAACACCAGGGGGGTCCAAGCTCTAACTACCGGAATCTGCGGTTCCAGGATATACCAGTACAAATCCTCATCGTCTGGACCATCTTGAGTTATATCTGTGAGTGGCTCAAACTGGCAGTTAAAATCGCCACCCACTATTAATGTGACTGTTGGGTCAAGAGTTAAGATAAACTGTCTGAGTTGATCAATAGTTACTGACTCCTTCCCACTCGTGGTTGGTCGTGAATACATGTTAATTAGGGCAGTTTGTTTATTTTCTGGGAGTGTGAGGAGGACACACTGCACATCTAACGAGTCAGTGGGGATCTGTACTGCCTGGGCCCCAGGTGTGTACCTACCCAAATACTAAGTCCCCCAGAGGGTCTACCCCTACCCTCCGTAGTTGCCAGTATATTGAAGGTAGAAAACCCTCTCCTTTGTAGATCTCCCAACGCCCAGGTCTCCTGGAATAGGCAGACATCACTTCTCTCCACAAAAACTCCCCAGTCTGGACACATACGTTTGTTTTTGATCCCAGGCACAATCCAGGAGAGTATTTTGATGGAGACCTTTGGCACCCCCGCCCCATTTTCAGGTTTCACTAGGTTTGGGCAATCCCCCATAGCAAAGAGATCCTCAGTGTTGTTCCTACTAAGTGTTTGACCTATCTAGTCTACCTCACCATTGTGGATCCCACCCACAACCACTAGGGGGACTGGGCAACTGGCATCCACCTGGATTGCTGAATAGAGAGTTCCAGACACTGCCCCCACCCTGTGGTTACCAATCCTACTACCCCAGCCCGCACGACCTGGGTCCTTACTAGCTATCCAGTCACTCTGAGAGCTAGATACATTGGTGGGACACACACAAATATCAGGGCAAGCGCAAGTGAGCCCTCCGTATCAACAGAGGAGAGTTGGAATGGGCAGATGGTTGGCCGTCAGTCTATCTGGTCTAAAACACTGTATCTGTTACTCAAAGGAAACAAGTCACTTCTGGAGGCATTGTTGTTATTTCCCATCCAGGCAACTGGAGTGGCCTGCATCCTAGGACCCAATGCGTCCCAGACACCCCAGGGCCGTAGCCCTCTAACCCCAGCGGAAGTGTGATAGAAATAGGTCAGAGGGAGAGATTGGATTTGAGTTCCAGGGTGGCCTGAGGCCCAATTAGAAATGTGATCCACCCCCCTACTATTCCTGAAATTAATAACTACGCAATCTCCCTTTATATTTTTCGCCCTTGTTCCTACCCAATCAACGCGTCGCGCAAAAAGAATTTCCCTAAATGCGTGCAGGGGTAACGGCCTGTTGGAATTAAGCCAATGGATACATGTGTTGTTCAGGTCGCCATAGTCCTCCCTTTTCCCCCGCTCCAGCACTGGAACCCCAGCAAGAACTATTACATACGGGGCGGACTCAGGGGGGAGGTCTAAACATATTAGTTCCATGGCTGGGTGATCACTGATATTACTCCTGTTAGGTGGAACCTGGAAGTTTGGTGCCCCTCTAGCCACCTCACACCCATTGGTTCTATTCCTCTCTGAGTTACTGCTTACAATGCCCTCACTAGGCTGAGCCACGTGCTCCAATACGGGGATACTTTGGGAAGTTGAGCCGGGTAGATTATTCACTAGGGATGGCACAGAAAAATTGCAAGAAGCATTGTCATGCCCTGGCGGCCTCTCTATAGTATCAATGACAACAATTACTCGGGGAACAACCCCCTCCCCCGTGACAACTGGATATAGTCGTTCTAGGCATGTCAATCTACTCTCAATAGCATTGAGTCTATCGTACAAGGGATGACAATTCTTAGTGAAGATACTTTCCATTTTGGCCCAGAACTCTTCTCCAAATTCCGTAGTGCATGCAACATTGATATCTGGAGAAGTCATAGGCACTTGCTCAGTCCGCTGGTCAATGGATGGACTCCCGCTAGCTGTTGGCGTTTGTCCATCCCCCCCATTGTTACATTTCTGCATTTTATCTATTTCAAAATCAAGTCTCCCAGCGACATCTGACCCCTCAATGTCACTCTAACCGAGATCCAAACTTGGTTCAATGCTAACCACTTAAAGCTCAACCCAGATAAAACAGAACTAATCCTATTCTCTCCAAAAAGCAACCATCGACCAATCCAAGAGTGGCTCAAGAATCTGTTTGCCCTAAACTGCACCCTTGTCCTATCCCACTCAGCTAAGTTTCCAGGCATCACCCTTGAAACCTTTTCTTCCCCATGATGACCTCAAGACAGTAGTTCAATCCCTAGTTCTCTCTAAAATCGACTACAGGAAAAACCATCCTAACAGGGACTCCAAAAGCTCACCTAGCCCCACTAAGGGCAGTGCTGAACATGGCCGCTCGACTCATATCTGAAGTAAAAAGATTTGAACACATCACTCCAGCTCTCAACTCCCACAACTGGCTTCCCATGGAAGGGAGGTTTATTTACAAGCTGGCCTGCATCACACACAAAACCCTTCATTCTCTGGCCCCCAACTACCTGAACAACAAACTGGTAAGAGCAGGTCAATCCGGAATGCTGAGAAGCTCCAACTCACTCCTTCTTATCCCTGTGAAACTGAAAAAGAAGACCACCCAATACCGATCATTTTCTGGCAACGCTCCCAGGATGTGGAACGCTCTCCCTAGATTCCTCAGATGCAACCCCTCCTTCTGTTTCAAAAGGGACCTGAAACTCCATCTCCTTAACAAATACTTTCCTGACCAACATCAACTAACCTAGACTTCAATATCCGAGTTGACTCCTCTCTCTCTTGACTTTCAAGGATAGTTGGTGACAGGACTGGGTTAACCACCGTAGTTTGTTTTCTCTCCCTCCCCTGCACTGTTTACCTATTTTTCATGTTGTATTTTTTATTTGTTTTGCTTCCTTACTGCCTTCCTACTATGTAATGCAATTTCCTTCTGTTTTTAAAATGTGTATGTAAGGCGCTCTGATACCTAAGGGTCTAATACCTATGGGTCAAGCTAGCGTTATATAAAACTTTTAAAATAAAAAAATAAAATACCAGACAAGGGGTGTGGGTTGTTCTATCATGTGGCAGTGTTTGGAGGGGCGGCCAAAATGGCTGTGGCAGCCGCATGGAAGAGCTTGGCGCCTCCCCTCCTCTCTCAGTGGCATGCCGGGCTGTGGAGAGCTCTGGCCCTTGAACGCATGGCAGACATCATGGTAGATGCCCGTACCGCGTTCGTATATACTTGGAGCCCACTGATGGGATATCTTTCGGAAGGCCTGCAGCCCTTTACTTGAGGCCCCAGATTACTGGCTCTACATCTTTTTCAAACATAGCACTCCAGGTACTGCGATGAAGTCCCTGGGGTCTTGGGGTATGCGAGCCTCCTCTGGATCTGCATGTCTGGATCTGGGGGTGGTGGAATGCCCGCCCTGTCGCCTCCCCTCCCGGATTCACTTCTGCCCGCCTTCCGGACTCCTCTGACCCTCAGTCTGAATGTGATACAAACCACAGTATTCTTTTTGCTTAGTTCATTAGCTTTTCTTCTGTCTACATTGTAGGCTCAAGTGTTCTTAGCACAGGTGCATTGAGTCCTATGTTGATGGTTGGATGAAATATCTGACAAAGAGGGCAGTTGTATCTGTAAATGGGATGGACCTTGCAGAGTTCTTGGGGAAAAGATGTGTTTTATCTCTAGCTACATATCTCTCTTGGCTTATAGTAAACGAGTCTCGCAAGTTGTTAATCTTTAAAATTGCAATAAAAAGATTGACAAAAAAAACCAGTACCACACCCACAGTGTTCAAAGCATTAAAGATGCGATGTACAAGTTCATCAAAATGAAGAGACAGGTTTGTTAATAGCAGTAATTGAATCTCAGAGGACAACCTTGCTACTTGAAGTTCAACGCTTTTAACCGGCAGATGTAAGTGCCAAGTCCTTCTAAAACAAGAGGGCTTTTGTCTGCTCAGTTTGTCAAATTTAACCATAAACATTGGAATAGAAGGCCATAAGCTAACTTCTGTAACCATATGCATTGGAGGAAATAGCACAGAATTACAACATGTTACTATCTGAGAGACTGAAACCACATATGGGACAACTACTCTCATCCCACTCTCATTTAACATCAAATAACTCCCCTTTGAAAGTAACCTAATGCCTGGACAAATCGAAGACGCTGGTGCTCTCTTCAAATAGCACGCCAAATTGGCCATCGAAGCATTACACTCTCAGTGCAGAGCTATCTTTTTTACAAATAAGTTAGTGGCCGGGCAAAGATTCACATTTGTTTCCACTAAGGAACACCTCTGGTTTCCCACTTACATATTTGTACTTGAAGGGCATAACATTTCATAGACGAAACTCTCCCCTAAAGCCTCATATTTGCTGAGTGGCAAATGTTTCAAGCAAGATGTGAAATTAAACATTGAAATTGGTAATGAGATGACCCGTGTATTAAACATACTGTGTCTCAGCTACTATGAAAGGCAACTTTTCAAACTTCTCGAGGTTTAACATTGTATAGATAGCGTTTGTCTTAACCAAATTAAAAGGCAAGTACAATGCTGTTGTATTCAGGTGTCTCCATGGCACACAGTGAGATTTTAAAATGTGTAATGTCTAAGGGCCCGATGTATCAAGCCAAATTGCGATAGCAGAATTTCAGCATTTGCGATCGCAATTCTGCTGTGTGCAATGTAGGAAGGCAAATTCCTACTTGCAAGCATTTAGATAATCACAATTTGTGATTCCCTAAATGCTATGCTAGGAGGCATCACAAATTGCCATATTGCCTTAAGGAATCGCAAATTAGCACCAACTTGAAGTTGGTGGTAATTTGCTATTTACTTTAACAAAGCACTGTTTTGCTTTTTTCAAAGTGCCATGTGGCACACATACATGCCCTTAGGGGCATGTATGTGTCCTTTTGGAACCCTTGAAATTGCGCATGCAATTTGCGAGTACCTATTGCCGACTCGCAAATTGTGTGCGCAATTCTCATTCATTCCTATGGGCCTCTAGGCCCATAGGAATAGGAAGGCATTCCTTGATTGTGAATGCCAATTTGCAATTCCTAATTAAGGAATATTAACCTGTTGGCCGCTGCCGCGATTTCGCGGCAGTGTGGTCGTTTTAAAAAATGGGCGGGGCTGCGTCAGCCGTTGAACGTGCGCGGCATCAGCCAGGTAGTGCTCCGAACGTTCAACGGCCGACTGCAGCACTTAACGGGTTAAGGAATCGCAGTTATTATTGCGATTCCTAGATACATTCCATTTCGCGAGTCCTCAATAGCTATTGGCTAAAATCGCTATTAAGGACTCGCAAAACTGATTTTACCTACATCTGGCCCCAGCTCAACTCTTTAATCAACATAAGCTGACTCTAATAAAGACATGTCATTTTGTATATTGTCAATTGCAGAGGATACAATGTTATATAAACCTTAAAGAACAGTTGACAACGTATTCATGCCATGATCAACAACAGCAAGTGCTTTTTCTAAATTAGCTTGCTCTATTTGCTTTAAGCGTGCAACAGCTTCCAACTGTGATAGTTTCATAACTTCCTTGTAGAAGGTATAAATGTATCTTTTAGACCGTGAAGATTTAGGGCATCAACAAGAAATCCATGTCAACCGAAAGAGGAGAAAGATGTTCTTTGACTGCAGACAAAGTGGAATGTTGCAACCACTGCTGGCATAACATTCCCACAAAACAGGTAGTAATAACTTCTGAGTCTGCTAGCTTTAAAACCCTGAGTAGAGTTCAAGAAACGTGCCCAACAACCATATGTGTCCACTGGCTACACAACCCACCTGTTAGGACACGAAAGTGTAGGATTGTATGTAGCATTTTGCACCACACTATTGAGCTGTTCATGATTTATTTATCAAATGTTGCCAATTATCAAAATGGGTAATAGAGGAAATGCTGGGCAAATTCATTTCTTTCATTTTGTTTAGACATAAACAAGTGGTCTGATGACTGTCTTATTTAAGAAAATCATCTGTGTTGGAATCAAGCAGGCTCTAAATAGAGTGCCTGCTCCCTGAATTGCCAGTGTCTATGTCCCCAAACTGATTTAAAATCAATAGTGTCTTTCCAATACACACAAAAACTTTAACGTCAGTTGGGAAATTAATGAATCAGAGTAAATCAATTTTGTTTTGGGTCACCATATTTTTCTTTGCCTCTGAAGTGTTAAGTGTTAATAAAAAAAGGAGACTGGGTCCAAGGAATTATGAACAGAAAAACATGCAAACGTGTCCATATATGTTTTGGAGTTACTCACTCAGTTTTCCCATTGTGTAAAATTGAAAACCATACATGAAACACTAGCTCTGCGTAAATAATGATGTGCATAGTGATAACAAAACATCTTTCCATAATTAGACTTAAGGTACAAATCTTCACTTTCAAATACAATATAATATTCAAGCTCTGCATCCCAATCATAAGAAATAAAGCAAGGGAGGGCGACCTTTCTCCCATTTACTCTTAGCGGCAAGACTGAGCATTGCTCAGATGTGGAAGCAACCGCAGGAGTCTTCCATGAACATGTGGTGGGGGAAGATATGGACTATCTATGCCATGAAAAAGTTCACAGCAATCCTAAGAGACAGAGTCGTCAAGTTCAATGCAACATGGCACCCATTCACCACCTACATAAAGAGGCAGCAGAGAACTGGGGGACTACATCTAACTGTCTAATACGCTGAGGGCATCAGAACTGTGGGTGAAGTCCCTCTCAGACATGAAGAGTGATCAGACTTCAGATGCTGGCTTTTAGAACTTACCACTAGCTACTGAGGGACAAGTGGGTCCATTATTAAGGGTCAAACAGTGATGCTCTTCTTGCTTGTTTAACTCTTTATTTATGTCCATACAATAAGAAGCAGATGTATGTCCTGTTTCGCCATAACATCTTATCCCTTTGTCATTCACAATGATTTTGCAAAGTGTGTGATGTTTCTTTAATGCAAAATGCTGAATACAATTGTTAAAAAAAACAAAATGAAATTAAGCCAGAGGTAAACCTTTCACCCATTGCAAACTTAAAGTCATAAGGAATCTGCCGAGTCTCTGTAGGACCAAAAATATAAAATAGGACCATACCCCAAATAAATCCATCAAGCATTGAAAAGGCAGACATATTCACCAGGGACAGGTCTCTTTTCACTTGATGTGAAGACGAATGAGAATTCAACACCTTGACTACCAGTTCTGCAGTAGAACGCTCTGGGAGATAATGTCCATTTATTACCAAAAGACGAATCCAATCCAAATAAGCAGGAACAGTAATGATATGGCATTCCACATATAACGCCATAGAGGGATCAGATAAGTGAGTGAAGTGGTGTGGCTCACTGGTTAGAGGCGGCAGACCCGTAAGCAGAGGACGGCCCGGGACCAGGGTTCGATTCCCGACGCGGCAGGGTCGTGGACCATGGTCAGCGGGCTCGATAATTCTCGCCTCGGTGCCTACTCCAGTCAGGGACCACACTCGGCAACTCTGGGCATTAGCTTGCCTCATCTTCACAACGGCCCCCCAGACCGCCGGGGATGCTTAGTCGCACCTTAGGGATACCCATTAGTGACAATCTCTCAAGGTGAGCCAGGACGGGTTCCCCAGCGGTCAAAGCGCGGAGATACTCCTCCGGGAGTCAATTCCTAGCGCTATATAAACCCACAATTAAATTAAATTAAATTAAATCAGCCAAAGAAGAAAATCACGTACGCCATGTAGTGAAGTATGAGAAGAATCAAAGGAAAAGTCATCAACATCCACAAAGTAACCAGAAGCAACCTAACATCAGCAGGCAGAGGGAACTGGTAGGCACCTCCATCATTAACAATTCTGTTGTTAGGTGGAGCAGTAGCAAGCTGTATACTCGCATCTGATGTATGACTTTTATTTGTAGCAGCAACAGGAATCAACCATAGTTCATTCTCTGTCCTCACCAGCTGGGGGGGAAACAACATTGGTTTTGCTCAAAACTTGCGAAGTAATTTCCTGCAAAGTAGTGAAAGGAGCCAAGGAACTACTCAGTAGGCCTCATGGCCTACTGTGTAGTACTGGCTACATGATGTAATTTAACTTTATCAATTGAGATAAGTTGTTTGTCTTTAGAACCAGCAAGCAGTGGCAATATCCCAGTTCTTGTACCTTGAATGCCTAGAACTGGCACTATATGATGGTCTAAACTCTATCCTTACTGCAATCCTCTCGAACTAGATTCCCAACTTTTTTAATCCATTCGGAAGGTGATGGTTGTACCTTCACCCCAATCAGTGGCAGAAATAATTGACAGTTCCTTAGACCTCTTAACCCGGAAGGCTTGTCGCTACTGTTGCACAAAACAGGGAGAGGAGGGTCATAGGGAAAAGAAGAGATTGGAGACCTACTACAAATTAATTTCCCCAACTCCATAATATGAAAAACACACAAGAACTTGTGAAATCTATCAGCCAAATATATTGGCCCAACTGGCATATAGTACACTATGTCAGTAGGTGCTACAGTCACCTTAAGGAAATTTCTAAAAAGAAGAGAGCATGAGTCACATGTGTAAGGAATGCACATTCAAATGTCTGTAACTTATTCAAAAACTGGTCAGCAAAATCGAGAACAGCTTAATATGGATAACCATCAAACAAACCAAGTGATCCGTCATATCATTTGGCCGTCCATACTGTGACTAGGCCGGTCTTTTAGATCATCAAGACCCATTGCCTTACAGTAAGTTGTTAATACTGGTTCAGGTCCACAGTACACTATGAACCACCAATAGTTGGCCAGTTAATGATGGTTGGAAGTGGTGAAAACACAGTGCAACGTAACAAAAAGTGGTGAATCTAAAATAGGGTGATATGTCTAAACAACTCTTTAATGAAAACAAGGCACATCCCCTAATTAAAAGAACAGGAACAGTGCAATCGACAGTATGGAAAAAATGACTGTCTCTAATAGGGCCAACATGTTTCTGCATACCGGGCAAAGCGTCCCTTGGCTTTCATCAGGGCCACAGCTCTTAAATGTTGCTACTGTAACAAATCTGTGAGAACTAAATGTGTATATCATGTGTATATTACACCAACCTAATCAGTGAAAGAAAAGAAAGAATAGAAAATAGTAGGAACAATACAACCTGTGCCTACAGTGTAATACTCATCCTCCTTGTCACTTGGGTACTCAGCGTGATCTAAGGAAGATATACATCTGTTACTCATATTGGTACATTCACAGACACATGTTATGTTATGTTATGTTAATTTGATTTTTGAGCGCACAGCTGCCCCAGCGAAGGGGCGTCCCGGCGCTACATCTGAAAAGGTAACATAACTAACAAAAAGACAAGTAGGGAAAATTAATAAGGCAGGGGGAAAAGATACGTTTTAATAGCTTTCCTGAAAGCAAACAGATCTTCTAAAGATCGGATACTCACAGGGAGCGCGTTCCAAAGCTTGGAAGCCAACACAGTAAAAGAACGGCCGCCTAGTCTGCATCTTTGGAAGCGTGGAACGAGTGCTAGATTTTGTCCTGCAGAGCGAAGACTACGTGAAGGAGTGTACAGGGACAAGAGATGCTGGAGGATGATAGGGGTATCGGTTTTGAGAATTTTGAATGCAAAACACAGAGTCTTGAACTCTATGCGCCTGATTACAGGTAGCCAGTGTAATTTAGAAATTGTACTACGGGCTGAACAGAACCGTGGCAGGCCAACCAGAGCCCTGGCAGCCGCGTTCTGCACCCGCTGGAGTCGCAGGATCTCCGCCTGATTGGCACCCAAAAACAATGAACTGGCGTAATCAAGCCTTGATGAAACGCTAGCTTGAATCTCCAGCTGGCGGGTGGAGGCATCAAAAAATTTGAGGACATGCCTCAAGCCACGAAGGATGCCGAAGCATGTAGATGCCACCTTCTTAGTATGACATGAGAAGGTAAGTTTGGAGTCCAGCCACACGCCAAGATTTTTAAGTTCGGCTACCGGTTTAGGGGGGGGGGCCCAACTCGTTAGACCACCAGCTCGCACCCCACAGATCAGGTTGTTTCCCTAATACCATCACCTCGGTTTTGAGGGCGTTGAACTGTAAACAGTTGGTGGTAAGCCAGCCAGCAACAGCCCTCAAACCATCCGCAAAGTTTGATGCCAATTGGCCAGAGTCCCCATTGAGAACCACCGCCAACTGGGTATCATCGGCGTATGATACCATTGTGAGCCCCCAACTCTTCGCAACCGCCGCCAAAGGTTGGACGTATAAGTTGGAGAGAGTGGGGCTCAACGCCGATCCCTGCGGGACTCCTTGTGTGATGGCATGAGGCTTAGATCTGAACGGTGGCACTACTACCTGGAAAGATCGTTCCGAGAGAAACGATTGGAACCAATCCAACGCCTTGCCAGATATGCCAGCCTCACCAAGCCTGCGGATAAGAATGGTGTGGGATACAGTGTCAAATGCGGCACTGAGGTCTAGTAAGACCAGTGCCGCCGTTTGACCTGCATCTAGTACAGAGCGGAGATGTTCAACCATATACAGGAGTGCCGTCTCTGTACTATGCCCAGATCTAAAACCATTCTGTGTGGGATCCAGTAGGTGTGCAGAGGTCAGATGTTTTGATAAGATGTTATTTACATGAGCCTCTGTGATCTTTGTCACCCATGGAAGGAGGGAGATAGGTCGATAACTCTCCGGCTTCACTGGATCCAGTCCCGGCTTCTTTATAATGGGCATGACACAGGCAGCCTTCCAGCTAGGTGGAACTGACCCGGTGGTAAGGGATTGGTCCACCAGTTGTCGAATCCGTGGGAGGCAGAAAGATGCAGAGTCCAGAAACTGGGCCGGTCTCAAAGGGTCATCCGGCGAACCAGACTTAACCTTGGCCGCTAGGAGATTAAACTCCTGTTCCGATGGTATGGGGAGCGAGGCCAAGCACTGTGATGTACGCAATGTAAAGGTCGTACCGTCAGGATCAGTTTTGGGAAAAGAGCGATAGATGGTGTTTACTTTCTCCACAAAAAAACTGGCTAACGACTCACAGTGGGCAAGGAAGCATATATCCGTAATAGGAAGTCTGCTCGCTGTAAGCTCCTTCAAGACTTTAAAGACCAGTTTGGAGGGATTGGAACTCGCCTGGAACTCTAGCATAGTAGTCAGCCCTAGCCCGGCAGACAGCTCTATGATATATCTTTACCTTAGCCAGGTAGCAGGCCTTTAGATCTCTGTCATAGTTCTTCCTCCATGCTCTTTCGGCTTGACGGCAGATGGCTTTAGTCCGTCTAAGTGTCTCCGAGTACCAGGGGTTAGACTGAGAAGATCGATTTCTACTCCAGCTGGCTGGGATTAATGCGTCGAGCGCTTGAACAATCCAAGCGCAAAAGATGTTGTACCCAGTTGCAACGTCATCCTTAAGAACCAGAGGAGTGGTGGCCAAAAGACGGTGGAAGTCCTCCAATTTGAGCTTTTTCCAGGGACGCCTGAAAGATGTTTTATCGGGCTTCCCGGAAGAACGTGTTACCGTTGTAAGGTTTAGCTCAATGAGATGGTGATCACTCCATCCCATAGGTCTAGGGGGAGAGACCTCGACCAGTTGGAGATTGGTAAAAACCGGGTCTAGAATATGACCACCCTCATGGGTCGGAAGACGGACCAGCTGGAATAACTGCACTGCTTCAAGATTGTCCAGCAGGCTTCTAACCACTGGTAGCTCCATGGCATCAAAATGAATGTTAAGATCGCCGATGATGGTAATGTTGGAGGAGGACAAAGACAGAGTGCTGACCAGCTCAGGAAGAGCTTTCCTAAAGGCACAGTCACTCCCTGGAGGACGATATATCAAAAGGCCTGATAGTGTTTGTGTCTGACCAATGCTGATGGAAAAATGAGCACACTCCGCACCAATCAAGTCCATGGGCTTTCAGGTACAGGTGTAGCAAGTTTTAAAAGCCACAGCTATGCCTCCTCCTCTCCCCTTGCGATTTAATGTCTGGATTGCGTAGCCCGGGGGAAGGGCCAAGTTGGTAATAGCCGCATCCTCGTCGCCTAGCCAGGTCTCCGTCATGAAGAAGGCATCGGGGCCTTCTAACGAGATGAGCTCGTATATGTCTCGATGATGTTTCTGCAGGGACCTGACATTATGGTGCCAGATTTTAATGGCACTGAGAGGAGGAGGTGTTTTCTTCCGATGAAATGATACCTGGCTGGGGGCCATCGATGGTGCAGTTAGTTCCCACCAGCCACATGGACAGGTATGGGGACCACATAAGGGATGCTGAGCTGAGTGTGAGCAGATGGGCAGACTGTGTCTGATCAGGAGAAGGGCCTGTCTCGAGTACTGAAGAAACATGATGACCACACGCCGGGAACCTGCCGCGGACCGCGCGTCCTTAGCGCGGACGGGCGCAGACGGGCAGGACTCTGGCTTGACTCAGGCGCGAGTCAGGCGCTACCGCTGCGCGAGTAGAGCGAGCATTAAGTAGCGGCTCACCTGTGCTCCTAAGAAGCGCTAGAGCGCTCAAACAAGTGGCACACTCCACACGAGCCACCCCCAAGATGGCGACCAGGCGCCAACACGAAGGTAGGAAGAGAACAGCAGAATCCGCTCAAAACGCGGTGGGGGGCCCAATTACAGTGCAAGTGTGTGGACACAGCAGGATCGGTTAAAAACAAGGGAAAATGCAATTTAGGCTAAATGAAATACAAAAGCGGTATTTTTAAAAGTAAGCAGCGCTGTACACTAGAATTACAGCAGCATAGCGCGCGTGCGTGCTATTACCTTTCCAAGGCCGAGCTGGTGAAATGCTCGCCTTAAGTAGCGGCTCACCTGTGCTCCTAAGAAGCGCTAGAGCGCTCAAACAAGTGGCACACTCCACACTAGCCACACTCATACAAAAATATGGAAACATTTGTGATTTATTGCTCACCCAAAATGACAGGGGATTGGACCTCACCTCACCTGGACCGTGCTCAGGTATACGAGGCCCCGCGCTATAGGACAAAAAGGTGTGCAAACAGGGGACAGCATCAAAACTCCACTCTTGCTGTAGAATCTAATGGTGCTTATCTCTATTCCCTGCTAAGTATATCCCATTAGTCCACAGCTTTATTCAGTGTAAAAAGAGCGACCCCAACGACCCGGTCGCTACCCCTTAGACTGGCATTACAAGTAAGCCTGCCTAATTGTTCAAAAGCACACACTATGTTTAAGGGCAACCATGTTGTATCACTAATAATAGGTGAAACAATGCTGTTAAATTAGTTCCCCTATTTTTAGTCGGTTGAATCAAGCCTGATCTAATCTGGCAGTAAGTAAACGTAGAAAACACCACACACATGGCTGTCAAAAAAACGAATAACCATGGTAGCATACTCTCTCACCTGTCCGTCGGTGCCACCAACCTTTACTGAGGCTTGGGGGAGGCGTTGAAACGGCGGAAAGTAAGCGTATAAATCCACTGGTACACGAGGGGACTACTTTTCTTTGGTCCTGCCCTCATCAGTCTTAGCTCATATAGGAACTGTTTATTACCTCAGTAGAGCCCTTACTTGGTGTTGTGATGCCCTCAATGCATACTCACTAAGATCTTCGATCGCTAAACTGAATATTATGGCAGCGCCGTGGCAACTTCAATGCTCGAGAAAACGAGCTAAGACTAATGAGGGCAGGACGAAAGAAAAGTAGTCCCCTCGTGTACCAGTGGATTTATACGCTTACTTTCCGCCGTTTCAACGCCTCCCCCAAGCCTCAGTAAAGGTTGGTGGCACCGACGGACAGGTGAGAGAGTATGCTACCATGGTTATTCGTTTTTTTGACAGCCATGTGTGTGGTGTTTTCTACGTTTACTTACTGCCAGATTATATCAGGCTTGATTCAACCGACTAAAAATAGGGGAACTAATTTAACAGCATTGTTTCACCTATTATTAGTGATACAACATGGTTACCCTTAAACATAGTGTGTGCTTATGAACAATTAGGCAGGCTCACTTGTAATGCCAGTCTAAGGGGTAGCGACTGGTTCGTTGGGGTCGCTCTTTTTACACTGAATAAAGTTGTGGACTAATGGGATGTACTTAGCAGGGAATAGAGATAAGCACCGTTAGATTCTACAGCAAGAGTGGAGTTTTGATGCTGTCCCGTCTTTGCACACCTTTTTGTCCTACAGCGCGGGGCCTCGTATACCTTGAGCACGGACCAGGTGAGGTGAGGTCCAGTCCCCTACCATTTTGGGTGAGCAATAAATCACAAATGTTTCCAGATTTTTGTATGAGATATTGTGAGGACATGTGTCTGAATGCACCAATATGAGTAACAGATGTATATCTTCCTTAGATCACGCTGAGTACCCAAGTGACAAGGAGGATGAGTATTACACTGTAGGCACAGGTTGTATCGTTCCTACTATTTTCTATTCTTTCTTTTCTTTCACCGGTTAGGTTGGTGTAATATACACATGATATACACATTTAGTTCTCACAGATTTGTTACAGTAGCAACATTTAAGAGCAGTGGCCCTGATGAAAGCCAAGGGACGCTTTGCCCGGTAGGCAGAAACATGTTGGCCCTATTAGCGACAGTCATTTTTTCCATACTGTCGATTGCACTGTTCCTGTTCTTTTAATTAGGGGATGTGCCTTGTTTTCATTAAAGAGTTGTTTAGACATATCACCCTATTTTAGATTCACCACTTTTTGTTACGTTGCACTGTGTTTTCACCACTTCCAACCATCATTAATTGGCCAACTATTGGTGGTTCATAGTGTACTGTGGACCTGATCCAGTATTAACAACTTACTGTAAGGCAATGGGTCTTGATGATCTAAAAGACCGGCCTAGTCACAGTATGGATGGCCAAATGATATGACGGATCACTCCGTTTGTTTGATGGTTATCCATAATAAGCTGTTCTGGATTTTGCTGACCAGTTTTTGAATAAGTTATAGACATTTGAATGTGCATTCCTTACACATGTGACTCATGCTCTCTTCTTTTTAGAAATGTTCCTTAAGGTGACTGTAGCACCTACTGACATACTGTACTATATGCCAGTTGGGCCAATATATTTGGCTGATAGACCTCACAAGTTCTTGTATGTTTTTCATATGCCGCTACTGTGCCAGGACTGTCAAAATCTGGAACGTACATGTGAATGCCAAACCAGACCTTGTAGGGGGTCTGGCCACCCACAGATCACTAGGCAGATTATTTAATGCTCTCTGCGCACCGTTCAAGTAACGCATCCAATACAACCTGAACGTAATACTCTAGCTGTTAAGTATTACTTTTAAGTCATGATTTTTCCTCTCCACACTTGAATTTCACTCAGGACGATGTGGTGAGCAATAATGCACAGCAACACCCAGGATTCCTATATCCCTGTAAGCCTTAAAGGCAAAAGCATGGCCCTGGTCCAAGTGGAATGCAGCTACTGCATATGTCCTGATAAAGAATTGCAAATCTTTTATAACCCTGCAAGTGTCAACTGATAGTTGTGGCTACACCCATAGGAATATTGAGCATGAATCTACAGCAAGTAGAATTTAAACGCACTATCCGAATTGATTGATATTCATGCATTGAAGTTGTTTATTTGAAATGAAGAGGGGTATATGCGGCAGCGGCGGCCCGTGCAGCTAAGAGCGGTGGCGTTGGGGGGTGGGGGGTTTGGGGGGTTGACAGGCACTGAGGGAAAATGTCATAAAAAATGTATTTTCCCTCATCATCGTCTGTAATCCCCCCTCAACGGGCCCCACCACTCTTACCTGCATGGACCTTGGCTAGTCTGCGGTGGGCATACAATGGTGCAATGGGGTACAAGCTTTTAATTTGATGGCAAATGTCACACCTAAGGACATACTGTTTTGTCCCTGCAGGCCGTGCCAACATTAGCGCTTCTGCAGCAGTGCTTCTGCAGCAGAGTACAAGAGGCCGCCACACCAACGTGGGCAGATGCTACACCAACATGTGCAGCTATTATTAATTCTAGCCTGCGGTCCTGGTTGGGCATCATACAATTACCCACCCCAGGGATGGTGGCAAAAAAGGAATATTTGGGGCACTTAAGTGATAGGAATATTTTGCTGGATATTTTTTAGGTAAAGGGGTGCCTTTGCACGAAGCATTGACAGCAGCCATGATATTGTCATCTACCTTCATATGAGAACGAGTAATAGGAGCTACTGTAGCAGTCTTAACTGCAGATTTGGAAGCTTCATCAGCAAATTAATTCCCTACAATATGTATTCTAACACAATGATGACTCAATGGTTATATCACATGAGCCCATGGTGGCATATTATCTTTAAATAGTGCCACCTTTCCCCAAAGGAGCTTATGCTTTATAGTCTTCCCTTTTGAGTACCTAAATTTATTCAGGTTACAAAAATGTAAATTTTCATTAAAAGACTGGACACAATAATATGAATCACACACTATTAGTGTGGGGAATCTGGATCCATATTTTCGAGTGCCAGAATCAAGGCTTTCAATTAAGCCAGCTGTACAGTACAATCCCATAGGGAGTGCAGTGCATAAAACTTTTTGGAGTTTGGAATTTTTTCATCTGAATTATCAAGTTTGTTTTGTTGACACGTGAATGTAAGTGTCTAGATGCAAGCATGTCTGTCAGTAGGGATCAAAGTATTTGTGTATGTTCTAATGTTCAATATCTACTGGAAAAATGAAGGCGAATTACAATGTACAAATGTTTTATGCGCTGTACATAATCTGGTATGTTTATTCTGCCGGAACTGTAGCCTCCTAACAAGGATTGCAATTCTGTAATGGTATTTGGGTGTTGTTAAAGAGCACATTTATCTAGGAAATGTGGTGCCAGGCTCTTGTCCTCATTTGATAAATTGTATCCTAAAAATAGGACACTGAGAAAGACAGTTTTTTAATTGAAATTTTGGCCTTGTTCAGCAACTCCCAAAAACAATGGGATCTATTCTGACTAAGTCTGTGTTTAAGTCATCCATTAGATATATATCAACCATATAGGAGTATGCTTATGCGTCAATACTATGTAGAATTGACATTACTCTGGCAGTACACAATCCAGGACTGTTCTTATACACCAGCATGGCAAACACTGTTAAATCTCTGCTTTCAGGCACAATGTTTTGGCAGAAACAAACATTGGAAATATGTAAGATTGTTTTGCATTTTTTCAGACTATGTTGTGCATTATAGGTGTACTGTGTGAGTTTTGAATTTCAAATGTACGAGTATGACTATTTAAGTGTCTGTAGTCTAAGACTATGCGATAGGAATGAACTGGTTTAGCTACTGGAAATAAGGGATTATTCATAGGAGTTGAAAAGCGTGCAACTATTCCCTGGTACTCTAGTTGTGAGAGAATTTCTCTCCCACGAGCTTTTGCTTCATGTTTAATCTGATATTGTGGTTACACTTGCCTTATGGGTATAATGTGATAAGGCAAGTCCTTCTCCCAGCCTACATGGTTGCAGTATAATGCCGGGGCTTGTGCAAGAGCCCATTCTGTGGCATACTGAAAGGAAGAAGATATGCTGTCAGGTAAGTTGAAATTCCTTTATTCATCTTCAGCTGAGATGTAAGGTAAGCGACCGGCCAGAGCAAACAGCAACTCCAACTGAAGCTCTTGACTATTCCACATGACACCATTCCAACATGGCATAGTCATGGTGGCATGTGCAGGTATTAAAGAAATACAGAACCCAACACATCTCTTCCCTTACAACATTCGGAAAAGAATAACTATTCAGTAAGCATATAATTGAAAAAACAAACCAAAAGAAAACAACAACAAAAAAGACAATAAAAGAAAATATAGAATAAGCTTCAATTAAAATTATAACTAACAAAGCATCAAGACCTAACATAATTCTTGAGCCAAATAGGTGCTCTCCTTTCTCTCTTACAGAAGCATTGCAACTATGCTCATCATGAGTGGTGGAACTGGGCAAACTTTGAAAACAAAAATTCATGCTATGATCACCCCCAGACCTCTGTTTGGACAACCTCTCCATGTTCCACCATTTTCCATCGCTGAGTTTGACAGATCTGCCTTTCAAAGCAATGATCAGCATGGGACAAGAAAATGTGGGCGGTCCTTTTGCCACAAAACCAGGAAGTCTTACTTTAACCCAATCCCCTTCTTTGAAAACAGCCTGTTTTCTCTCTTTAATTGTCTCACTTGTAACATACTTGCTCTGAGCTTTGTCAAAATTGTCTTTCACTGACTCGTGTTTTCCATTAGGAACATTCAAATCCCGCATCCAAGGTCTAACTAATTTGTAAGACGCTAACCTTCCCTTTAATAAAGCAAAAGGAGATACCTTGGTGACAGCACTGGGAGTAGTACACAAAGCCCAGAGAAAATGTACCAGTTCTTTTTTTACAATTCAAACCATTGTCCTTAGACAAATGAATGCTGTCTTTTATGACCCTGTTGCAATGCTCTACTAAACCATTGCTGCAGGGGTCATATAATGAAGAAGTGATGTGTTTGATGCTCCAATGTCACAAAAAATCTTGAAATTCCTTGGACGTGACCTGCACTCCATTGTCAGTAACAAGTTCAATTGGAGCACCTTCCCTCAAAAAAAAAAGACTGGAGAAAATCCATAACCTCATCAGAGTTGGCAGATATCACAAATTTCACTTCAGGCCACCTAGAACCATAACCAACCACAACCAAACCATACGTGTTCCGTTCATCCAAAACAAACATAGGTCCTATAATGTCTAGACCTAACTTAACCCATGGTTTATCAGGAACCGGCACAGCCTCAATGGGACTGGGAAACGTAACTTGGGTCTTGAAATACAGCTGAGGCTGACAAGGCCAAAAGGCATCCTTTTGAATCTGTAGGCGCCAGAAGGAGTCACAAAAGAAGTTAGATGATGACATTCTTTCTTGAGTTTAATCTGATGAGAAGCAGAAGACATGTCCAATGTGGTAAAAACATTTACATCTTCAGAGAACTCAGCATCTCTGTGATATTGGGCAAAGGATGTCTGTCCACCCATACTCTGTCATTTAGATCCCTCAAGTCTATACACATTCTAAGAGCCCTGTTTGCTTTACTGGCTAAAACAACAGGGGATAACCACTCTGAGCTTTCTATAGGTTCAATGATGCCCTGATCGCACAGAGATTCAAGTTCTAGGGATAATTTTTTCCTCATAGCAAGAGTACCCGTCTCGGCTTATGCACGTCATGTTGGACTCCATGCTTCTGATGCTAAAAACCCTTTATTTTCAAAAGACTTCCACTAAAAACATGTGGAAATAATGTACGCCAGTTGTGGGTCTTCACTGTGAAAATAGGCTTAAAATCATCTCTAAGGAGAACTTGTTCAGGACTATTAGGGTCCAAAATGATGCCCCTGTTTTTCTGTTCCAACCACCCACGAAGTGAGGATCCCTCTTCTGCCACATAGACAGTAGCAGGGGTAAAGTGCTCTTTGAAGGTTAAGGAGCAATCAAACTCCCCTAAGACCTGAACAGGTTTACCCCCATAAGCCACAGGTTTAACCAGTGATTTTCTCAAAGGAACATCGACTAACCTGCTCCTTTCCTCAGGACCAATTAGAGTGAAAAAAGAACCCCAATCAGCCATCATGGAAATATAGTTACCATTTACACCAACCTGACAATATGGTCGCTTGGCAGTGATTGGCTGAAGCTTTAACACTTATGGATCTGTATGCATAGTATTGGCTCTGTGAGGAGCACATAAGACATTGAAAGGCTCACCAACCTGAAATTCCCCAGTATGAGATATAATCATAATTTCATTACCATCTTCAATGTCCAAATTAGAATCCACTTTGGATTAGGTATGGACAGAAATAACCTTTTTAGCTGAAATTTTAGAATTGGCTGGTCTAGATTTCCACAGCTTGGAAAGATGCCATGTCTTTTTGCACTTTGCACAGTATTTATCAGCAGTAGGACAATACGAAGCATTTCCCAAATGATGCCTGCTACCGCACCTATAACATTCTAACGGTCTGCGTTTATCATTCTTTATCTCCTTCTTGTTAACAACCTTGTCTACTGCGACAGCTTGGACCTTGGTCTCCAATGCCATGTGATCCATGTACATGGCTGTAGTTTCTACGTTTTTAGCTATCTCCAAAGATTTATCCAAAGTTAAATTCTCAGTAGTTAAAAGTTTCTCTTGAATCTTTCTACTGTTAGTCTTTTCAACTAATTGGTCTCACAACATTTCATCCTCAAATGTTTTATAATTGCACGTAGCTGCTAAAAACCTTAAATCGCTCACAAAAGCCTCAATGGGTTCGCCAGGCAAGTGTTTCCTCATGTAAAACTTATGTCTTTCCATAATGATATTACATTTCTTTTTGAACCTGGAATCCATTATCCTTATGGCAGAAGCATATTCATCGATTACATCACCCTCCCCCGTAACTACAGCTGGAGGTAAATGTTTTAAAACGTTCCTTCCTTCAGTGCCTAAAGAATGACGCAATAAAGCAAGTTTTTTTTGCGTAAAAACTTCTGCTTCAATGGCTTTTAAATAAGACTAAAAACATTCTAGGCATAACTCCCAGTCCACCGGAGGATTTTCCTGAGTGAAAAGAAAGGGAGAAGGAGGAAGTACAGATTGTTGCCTTTTAGCAATTCAAAATTGAAATACTGGAAATGAATAGTAAAAGATGGAAATAAAAAAACAAATGTTAAGGTGTGCGCGTCACCGACACGCACTAGAAAATAAAATAGTCAAAAATGTACTTCTGAAATAAAGCAATGAACTGAACAAAGTACCTGGTACGCGCATCACCGAGATGCACTTGTATATGAAGAAATGAACAAATTACCTGGTGTGCGCGTCACCGACGTGCGCTTGTATATGAAGAATGAACAAAGTACCTGGTGTGCGCGTCACTGACGTGCACTTCCATATGAAGAAACAAAACACTGATTGAGTTTGTCTTTAGTAATACACAACACGAAGAATACAGTCCCTGTGCGTAAAGGTGCCTGTGAAACAGGTATATTGGAAAAAGGTTGCTGTGGCAGCAAAACAAATAAAATGCAAAAGCAGAAAAACGTAAACATAAAAGTCATTGTTGCTGGGTTGAAGATGGGGTGATGCTAAAAGAAATCCCAGAAATAAAGAGAAGTGAGCAAAAATCGAAGGAATAATCAGGTGCGTGTCACTGAACACGATGGTCACAAAGTACATATATATTTTTTTACAGATGGGTGTGCGGATCACCGCAATGCGCATCAGCTGAAAACTAATTAGGAGGAAAACCAAACCAAAATGACCGCTGAGCGTCTTCACGCAACGTGACGTCGTAGTCAAAGGAACTAAAACTCTGACGCGTGGGCGCGAGAATTTCCGTGCACACGTTACACTGGGAGCTTCGTGAAAGGCGCGAGGAGTAGCGCAAGCTGCTAACGGCCAATTACAGGAAATCCTCAGAAATTGTGGAAAATGAAAGAAAATCCAGTCCTACCAGTATCCGGTTGGCATCAGGAACCAATGCAACTCCAGTTGCTAAAGAGAAAGTCCTGGAACCTAAAGAAAAGGAATTGACGAGTTGACCCAAGGAAATGTGCTCTACCGGTCCAGGGTCCGAGTCCAGTTGTCGCTAGTGAAAGGAAGAAGATACGCCATCAGGTAGGTTCAAATTCCTTTATTCATTTTCCGCTGAAATGTAAAGTAAGCGACCGGCCAGAGCAAACAGCAACTCCAATTGAAGCTCTTGACCATTCCACATGCACAATTCCAACATGGAATGCATAGTCAGGGTGGCGTGTGCAGGTATTAAAGAAATACAGAACCCAACACATACGCTGGTTTAACCTCTTCGGGAACGAGCACAGAGAAAGACAGTAAAAGTATCTCCTCTACTTGTGGGGCTTTTCTTACAAACCCCTGTGGTCAATCAATCTCCGCTAAGAGAATGTCAGAACTAACTATTAAATTTCCCCAGAATATTACCCTAATTATAAGCATTATGTCACCCTCAATCTGTATGTTTAGTCTATAAGGTCTGTCTGGAGTGCTGACGCGCTGATCGAAGGTTTTGACTTCAATTAAATCATTAGTTGCTTTTGCATTCAGAAACTCTTTAAGATTATGACAAACTACTGTAACCTCTGCCCGCTGTCTAGCAGAGTCACTGCCCACTTCTTGTTCTGAAGGAGATTTCTCAATATGTGTTGCAAATTTAGCTGAAATTCCTGCTACCACCTTTTTTAATTGGGGTTTTTTTTATAATGACATCAGACAAGCTTTGTGAGTCCTTTATCGGCATCACATACTCTTCTGGTCTCACTCTGATCGTCCCCCTCTCAGACTGTTTGTCCGATGAGTCCTGAAAGAAACGAGAAGGACGTGTATTAGTATCATGATACCTACCAGGCTGGTTTATTGTATCACGGTTACGTATATTATACCATCTATCACAGGTCTCCGGTTGCGGAAATCCACCCCAGGATATTACTTTTTCTTAATTTTTTGTTAGTCTCTGCATTTTTTTTAAGACGACTTCGGTGCTCGTTTGGTATTGCCCTTTTCAGAACTACCTTTAAGCTGTGGCTTATTTGGTCTACCGCCAAATTATAGCTGTATTGGTGTCTGAAATAAGTCTGGTAACTTGTGCTTCTGGTAAACTACTGCAGTGCTGCTTCTTCCCCTTTAATATTGCTTAATATGACTGAGGATACTGTAGCAAAACTGCCAATTAATTTCATCTCAGCATCCAGGGCAGGGGCAGCCCCATATTTGTTTTGAATCTGTTTTAGCACTTCAGGCAGAACAGCAACTGATGGAGTACCATGAGTTATGGTATAGGTTGCAGCAAATACTGTACTGTCAGTGGCACAGTCAATTGGGGAAAAGATCCCAGTGGCAAGGACATAGTGAGAATTGTATGTTTATCATGAGGTACCATATGGGGAAACACTGCTTAAAGCTCATTGTGCTATACAGAAAGGAATTTCCACCCATCTGGTGGGAATCTTGTCCATAATAGCAGTGATTGTTAAAGGACTAATCACAGGTACAGCTAACTGCTTGCTATTGTGAGTATAACAACCTGTGTTAAACGTCTGTATGGTCTAACTAGACCAGTTTAGAGAGGGCATGATGCAGTCCAAAATTTGGGAATGGTGTAGCCAGCTTAGACTGGCCATGTAGCCGGTTATTGCTGAGGGGACCCAGTCGAACGTTGTGCAATAAATGGGGTAGGACGCCTTGGAACTAATTTGTATATTCCTGAAATGTTAATGGTATTTCTAAGCCATTATAAGCTCTGTATTGGCCTGGTAAGGCAGCTTCAGTGTGTGTCACCCCCATGTACTCGCTTTTCATTAATGTGAGTGTGTAGGCTTCACTTCCTCTTCTTGGGTTTGTCCCTCCTCAGGAGCATGGACCAATCAGTTGTGTCGTTCAATTGCTCCATTTTAGGGAGCTACGGTTTTATTTTTGCTTGCGAGATCTACAAGAATGCGTGTGTTTTCCTGT
This sequence comes from Lissotriton vulgaris, assembly GCF_964263255.1. NCBI lineage: Eukaryota > Metazoa > Chordata > Amphibia > Caudata > Salamandridae > Lissotriton > Lissotriton vulgaris. The sequence goes on along the minus strand of NC_141691.1, from coordinate 1,078,713,098 downwards.
GGTCTCCCTCGTGTACATCTCCCCCTTCTGCTGCGCTCGCTACCCATGTGCTTTCCCCTACCATTGTGTGTTTATACCACACCTTGTGTTGGTTTTACACTAATGCATTTCTCCCTCCACCATTGTTATGTGCCCGATTTAGGCCCATGTAGCAATGCTGCACAAGTTCCTACATTATTCTCTTTTCTGCACAATAACATTACTTGGTGTGACCTTTCGCACATATTTGCATGCATGACAATGTTGGATTTGTTTCTCTGAAACTGCTTTGCTTATACATCCAGCTTCGCACAGCATTACCATGAAGCCTTGAACACCGACTACAAGCCTTAATGCATTATGTACAAATGTCTTACTGTCTTCATCCATGGGGCGACAGGGCTATCTACATATCCACAACAATGCTAATCTAAGTGTACATCCCAAGGATGCTTTTTATTTTAAATAAAGAAGCATTTCCAGCGGTTAGCAGAGGAGGCATTTCAGCGGATACTGAGGGTTCTTGTATGCTGTGGCGTCGCAGAACAGCTGCCTGACACCTCCGTAAGGGGTGTCCAATTTGTGACCAAGATGGGGTCCCACATTCTCTCTTAATGGGGTTGGCTCATCCTGTGGGGGGATACTTGGCTCTACACCTATACACACTCTAGACATGCACAGCGTAGAGATTGCATAGTAGGAGTACGCCTAATTACTAGCTTGTTTTATATGCTTGCATATATACACTGTCTTAGCACCATGGTGGAACTATATCTGCTGTTTATTATTTTGGTGTTTGTAATCAATTTTATCTGTCTCTGGCTACTGATTATCACAGCACATGTATTTTAAGCAAGAATAACATTGGTTCAATAAATATATTGAAAACATCCCATTGTGTATTCTCTGTATATTTCTTTGAGAAAAAAAAAGAGCATGATTGACTGAGCGGAAGGGTTCTACTCTGTTACCACTATACCTGAGGGGTCAGGGTTGTCATATTGTAAATGTAAATGTAAATGTAAATGTAAATGTACAGGAATTTATATAGCGCAAATCACCAAGCGGTTTCTAAGCGCTTGCTTAGGGAACCCGTCCTGGTATTCCCCTGTGAGATAACCCCAGAAGGGTATCCGCAAGGTGAAAGCCAGGCATCCCGCCGCGAGGGGCCGTTGTGAAGCTTAAGCAAGCTATTGCCCAGAGTTGCAGAGTGTGAATCCGTGAATCGAGTAGGCACCGGAGCGAGAATTGTCGAGTTCATGGACATTTTAGGACTCAAGACCCCACTGAGCCGGGAATTGAACCCTGGTCCCGGGCTGACCTCTGGTTCCAGTTCTGCCTCCTCTAACCAGTGAGCCACACTTCTCCACATATTCAGTGGTTGACAGAAACTAATCGCTACCTGGTTGGGTTAGGGGGCTTATGGTGGCACTGTGAGCTACCTGGTCTTCAAGCTAACATATCCTGCTGGGGTGCTTGAAATCAGTCTAGGCACCACAGCTAAAGTTTATGCTGTCTGTAAGCGTGCAGGTCCCACAAATTAGTGGGAACTACACAACACCTTCATGTTGCACTCTCCCTTGTTTGCTCCCCTCACATTGGTCTAGCTTTCTCAACTTGCTCCTCCCCGTGTTCCTTCCCCATGCTCCATGTAGCTTCCCCGCCATGCTCTCCTCCTGTTGCTTCCACCCTTCATTGCGACTTCCTCCCCATGTTCCTTTGAGCACTCCTTCCTTTAGCTTCCCCCACCCTCTGTGTTGCCCTGTTCCTCGTTGCTTCCCATTCGCTTCTGCTGCTTTCTTCAGCCCAACTCGGATTGTCAAACAGGAAAAAAAAACACTTGCATTATTTGTAGGCAGGTGTATGTTTGGTGTGCCTGCCTATAAAATGACGAGCTTAGCAACGTAAGTCTGTTTTTTAATTACTTTTTTAAAAACATGCTTCATAACTTCCAGGAAGCTGTACAACAATGCTGGAACCAGAGGCAAAGGCAATAGGTTCTCAAAAGCAACATTTATTCGTAGTGCCACTGCTTGTTATCTATTTGCATAGGTTTCCAGAAGAGTTCAAACGGTGCCAATGTAGCCCCTTTACTGATCTGTAAACTCAATTTTGCAGCTTTCCGTGCTTCCTTTTCTTGACACTCACCTTTCAATCTCATCCAGCCACAAGGTGACTACTCACAACCCTGTACAACCAGTTTAGGGTCCTGAAGCGCCACCTGCCAATAAACTAAATTGGCCTGGATAAATCGTCATGCAGTTCACAGCTATCTAGACCACCGTAGATGGCCAGTCATTTAAATGAATCTGAAACTCAACATCTTGACCTAGCATCAATAAAGCAGAAGAGCATGTGCAGAGGGAAGTGCTCAGTTTGAGTTTGAATGCGCCACTCAATGAATGTGTGACACCAAACTTCAGATTTTGTCCAAAAACTATTTTGATTTTGCAGAGAGAGTACCTTAAATGTCTAATGAAAATTGAGGACATGGCTACCAATATGGAATTTCTGACCAGATTTTCTACTTCTTCATACATTTAATTTAAAATGTATGATTTTTTATCAATCACAGACATTGACCATTTTTACATCTATGAAGCATCCAATCGTCCGTTTACAATTTTTTAAAAATATATCTCAAACAAATTGTCAGTGCAATTCATTTGCAGTCAGCGTGGCTAGAGGGGGGGGGGGTAAAACTTACTGTGCGGCTGCGCCCTGTGTCTTCTGTGCTCCTGCTCTTCTGCCTCCGACAGGAAACAGGAAGCAGGGAGCCAAGCTTCCTCCCTTAAGCCAATCACAAAGCTGCAATGGCAGTGTTGTAATTGGTCTGCACGTAATGACAGCGCTCAGCTAGGGGCTGGAGGGGTGGGCATCTTCTCCATGCAGGCCATAATGCAGGCGGCATTGAGAACAGGGGAGTGCTCATGACCGTTTTGGGTGGTACGAGAGGGCTAACCAAACAGTCATTGAGCACTTAGGAGTGGGCAAACCACTCTGCCCCTGTCCTGCTCGGAGAGCCGAGCAACCCTGCCCACCCGCCCGCCGCAAAGCAGCAGGACAGGAAACATAAAATGACAATAACTTTAAGTTAATGTAATTTTATGTCTATAACTGCTTAAAAGAAATGAGGCAACACTCCTACACCACAGCTGAGGAGCCACCCCTGGTACAATGTCTATGCACTGAGAACGACTTCTAAAAATGAAACAAAAAAATTCCAAGGTTTGCTATAAGCAAAAAGTTAGTCTGTTGCACATACAGGCTTGTTCCATTGGAGCAGCTCGTTTGCCTCTTTCCATCATTTATAAATCTGGGGAAATTTTTAATTATACCTTATTTAGGATAGGTTTTTATTTTGTATATTTATCACAAATCTATTTAGTACAAACTTGCCCATTATTTATTTTACTTTCACCAGCTACATGCATAGTTTGGAGGAAAATGTATACTGTAGAAATATGAAAGATTTCCCACAGCACACTCTGACCAATTATCCATCAATGAGATTGCTAAAGAACACAATAACTCCTACTGAAAAGGGAAACATTGCTGTTTATAATGGATGCAGTCATTCCTGGTCAATACATCATTTTCTTTAGGAATTTATGACTGAAATATGCAAGTGACCTGGATGATATAACCGAAGTCTTTTCCACGAGGGAATGGTCTTGAGGAGCATCATTTAGTCTTTAATGCCATTCAGAACTACAGAGAGATAGGCAATAAATGGCACCTTGCCCTCCCTTGTGCTTCAAGTATTTCCTGCAATGCAATAGAAAAAAGAAGGATCTAAGGAATGTGAGTTGAGATCAGTGACCAATAGGTATTTTGTTGAAAGTACATACATCCTGAGGTAAAAGACGTGTTCTTCTCTTGGACTGTATTTTCTCTATAATTATTTACTCACCAATTCTTGGTGATTTTGGATGAAAGGACCTAACATAACAGTCAGAAGAAATGATATCTAAAGACCTATTTTATTACCAACTATCCTAACAAATTTTCAGCACTGACATGCTCTGTAAAAGGATCCAATTTAATCCCACTTTTTCAGAGTTGAACAAGCGTTGCTTGATTTACTCGGAGAAGATATGCAGGAACCACCTGAATTATTGCCACTAACTTTTCTTGTACGTTCATCCTCTCCAGCTAAGATTATTACCACTATTAATGTTTTGACGCAAGAATCTAGGCACGCACATTCCTCCAAAGCAAGGCTAGAGTGGCAGAATGATCTGGGGGTAGTTATAGATGAAAACACTTGGCGATATTGCTGCAAAGTCACTAAGAGCATTTTATTAAACGGGAGGCATTGCCTCGTTTATTTAAAATTTCTCAATAGGGTTTACTATACACATGAGACTATTTTGATAGTGCTTGCGGGATACACCAGCCTGCGAACGCTGCAATGAGGAGTCGGCTGGTTTAACGCATGTTGCATGGCCCTGTATGAAAATCGCGAAATTTTGGAATACGATCATTCAGACTTTAAAAGAAATCAGAGGGCTCATTACCACACAACCAGTTACCGATGCTGTTGGGATATACCAAAAATTTGAAGAAAGAAGTCAGATGCCTGACAGCAATGGGCTTATTGCTTGCTAAACGCCAACCAGCAATGTACCGTTCTAGAGACCCGCACTCGAAAGTAGCAGATTGGTATAAAGACATATTATATTGTAACACGCAGTCCGAAATTTATAACAAATTTCTTCCTCCACAGAGTCGCCGTAAAAGTTTTTGGGGTCTATATCAACAATGTTATACTCCAAAACATGTCTATAATGTATCATTCCTCTGTTCATGATAATAACTGAATGGTAAGTTTTTACTGCTTTTTCTTTTCCTGTTGTTAATAATGTGTATTATTGCAAAATGATTAAATACTTTTTTTTTTTTTTAAAAGATCCAATGAAGATCAAGTGGCTTTTTTTTTAATCGTCTGCAAATGCACTCTTTCCAAAAAAAAAACACCTGCAAAGACAATAAGTATTGCCTTTGCCAATGTGTTTAGGTCATGTTGTACATCAGCGTGGCTGCTGTTTAGCATGGATTAAAGTTAATGGCATAGAGGAGAGTAGTGCAAATTGTCGTGGAGTGGCATACAGTGAAGTAGCATAGAGTGGTGAGGAGTGTCATGCAGTGTCGTAAAACGGAGTGACATGGAGTAGAGTGGAGTGGCATGGAGTAAAGTTGAGTGTTGTGGAGTGTCATAGTGTAGAGTGGAGAGGTGCAGAGTAAAGAGGCATGGAATGAAGTAGATTGTCATGGAGTAGATGGTGGCATAGAGGGGGGTGGCCTAGAGTGGGGTGAGGTAGAGTGGGCTGGCGTGGAGTAGCGTACAGTACAGTGGAGTAGCATAGAGTGGAGTAACGTGTTGTAGAGTGGAGTAAAGTGGCGTAGACTGGAGGGGCGTAGCATGTAGAATGGACTGGCGTGGAGTAGAGTTGAGTTGCATGTTGTAGAGTGGAGTGGCATAGATAGGTGTAGAGTGTTGTAGAGTGGCACTGAGTGGAGAAGAGTGTTGGAGTGGTAAAAGTGGAGTGGCAGAGAGTCGAAGGGAATAGAGTGTCAGAGTGGAGTGGAATAAATTGTTGTAGCGTGGAGGGGTGTAGAGTGTTGTAAAGTGAAATAGAGCATCATAGAGTGAAGAGTCGTAGAGTGGAGGGGTGCAGAGTGTCATAGAGCGGAGGGCCATAGAGAGGAGAGCCAGAGGGCCATAAAGCGGAGGGGTGTAAGGTTAAGTGTTCTGGAGTGGAGTGTCACAGAGTGGAGTAGAATGGCATAGATTGTGGTACACTGGAGTGTCAGAGAGAAGGAGAGTTGTACAGTGGGGTGTCAGAGTGGAGTATAGTGTACAGAGACCTAGAGTTAAGTGTCAGAGTAGTGTAGAGTGCCGCAGAGTAGTGTGTCAAGGAAAGGAGTGGAGTGAGATAGAGTTAATTGTCATGGAGGGACGAAGAAGTGTCAGAGTGGCTTACAGCTCATTGTGGAGGGGGTAGAGTGGAGTAAACTCTAGTCGTGTGGAGGAGCACAGAGTGGAATAGTGTTGCAGAGTGGAGAGTCAGAGTGCAGGGATGTGGAGTGTCATATGGCAGAAGGACATAGTGTTGTAGAGTGGAAAGGACAGAGAGTGGAAGGGCATAGAGCAGAGGGGTGTAGAGTGAAATGACGTAGCATGGAGTAAAGTGTCTAGAGCAGAGTGACTTAGAGTCAAGTGGAGTACAGTGGCCTATAGTTAAGTGGCATAGAGTGCAGTGATATAGTGGAGTGACAGAGTGTAGGGGCCTAGTATGAAGGGCAGTAGAGCCATGTAGCTTTGACTGGAGTAAAGTGTCTTAGAGTGGAGTAAAGTAGTGCAGTGTGGAATGTTGTAGAGTGGAGAAAAAGGAGTGGAGTGGCGCAGAGGCACAGTGCCGCAGCGTGGCATAGAGTAGAGGGTTATAGAGTGGAATGTTGTAAAGTGAAGTGTTGTGAAGAAGAGTAGAGTAGCCTAGAGTGAAGTGGCATTGAATGTCACAAAGTAGTGTGGAGTGGGCTAAAGTGTTGTTGGGTGGAGTGTCGTATACTGGAGTAAAGTAGCCTAGAGTGGAGAGGCATACAATGAAATTGTTTCATAGGGTGATGTGGTGTGGAGTAGAGTAGTGTGGCGCTAAGTGCAGTGGAGTAGAGTGGAATAGAGCACCACAGAAGGGAGTAGAGTGTTGGAGTGGAGTGCAGTACAGTGTCAGAGTAGAGTGGAGTATGCATGGTGTAGCAGTGCACTGCCATTTCAGACAACACATTTTCAATTTAAACAACCATCATATTTGCACAGGTATACAGTTTCACTGATAAAACTATAAGCGCACAAACCGTGTGGAAATAGCATCACCCAGTGTATTAATTTGTTTTGATCATATTCAAATATGTTTCAAGCACACATCAGCATTACAACAAAAGCGCTAAATTTGTGCTTTTCTACTTCTGACATATTATGAAATATTTGCACAGTTTATTTATAGACATTTAAATTTTGTTGTGTGCTAATTGACAAGCATTGACAAAGCCAAGCGGTCTCGCCTATGTGGGAGCTATTGGCTTTGGCAATATGTTTAAGTCACGTTGTACACGCGTAGCTAAAAGTGGAGTGGCATGGGGGAGATTAGCGTAAAGTGGGGTAGAATGGAGTGGTATGGATTGGGGTACATTACAATGGGCGAGTTGGGTAGATTAGCGTGGTAGATTGGAGTGGGGTAGATTTAATTGGAATATAGTGGGTGGATTATATTAGAGGAGAATGGAATATAGTGGGGGTATATTAGGGTAGTTTGGAGTGGGGTAGATTGAAGAGGCTTGGAGTAGATTGGAGTGGTGTAGATGGGGTAGACTGGAGTGGGGTAGAATGGATTGGAGTAGAATGGATTGGAGTAGATTGGGGTGGAGTGGAGTAGATTTGATTGGAGTGGGATATTTTGAGGTTCGAGTGGAACAGGGTGGATTGGGAAAGAGTGAAGGGCAGTGGATTTGGGCATATTGGAGTGGGGTAGACTGGATGAAGCAGGGTAGATTGGGGTGGAGTAGATTGGAGAAGAGTTGGAAAGAGTGGTATAGGGTAGATTGGGTGGGGTAGATTGGGATGGAGTGCGGTGGAGTAGATTGGGATAGAATGAAATGGGGCGGATTGGATGGGTTAGATTGGAGTTAGTTTGGGGTAGGGTAGATTGGAGTGAGGTAAATTGGGGTGGAGTGGGTTAGACTGGAGTGGGGTAGGTTTGAGTGGTATGTGATAATGAAGAGTGGGGTAGATTGGGCACTGTAGAATGGAGTGTGGTAAACTGAAGTACAGTGGAGTGTAATAGATTGTGTGGATTGGAGTGGGTAGATTGGGTGGATTGGAGGGGGTTAGATTAGAGTGGAGTGGGATAAATAGGAGTGAAGTCGAGATTGGAGTGGAATGAGATAGCTTGGGGAAGAGTGGGGTAGAGTGTAGTAGGGCAGATTAGGATTAAGTCAGGTAGAATGGATTAGTGTAGGCTAGAATGGAATGTACTGTAGTAGATTAAAGTGGGGGTAGACTGAAGAGGGATGATTGGAGTAGGGTACTTTAGAGTGGGGTAAATTGGAGTGGAGTGGGGTGGGGTAAATTGGAGTGGAGCAGGGAAAGCTAGTAAACTAGAGTGGGGCGGAGTACATAGGCATGAAGTGGGATGGATTGGAGTTGGGTAGAGCAGGGTAGGGTAGGGTAGGGTAGGGTAGATTTCATTGTAGTGGGGTGAATTGGGGTAGATTAGGGTGAAGTTGTGAAGACTGGAGTAGGGTAGATGGGGTAGACTGGAGTGGGGTAGATTGGGGAGGGGAAGATTGGAACAGGGTAGAGTGGAGTAGAGCGGATTAGATTGGAGTGGAGTGCAGTAGATTAGAGTGGGGTAGATTTGGATAAAATGGTGTGTGGTAGTGTGGAGAGGGGTAGGTTGAAGGGCGTGGAGTAGACTGGAGTGGTAAAGTAGACTGGAGTGGTGTGGTAGGTAGGAGTGGGGTGGGCATAGATTGGGGCAGGGTAGATTGGAGTGGAGTAGATTGAAGTGGAGTAGATTGAAGAGGGGTAGATTGGAGAGTGGTAGTGAGGCAGATGAATTTGGGTAGATAGGGGTGAAGTGGAGTAGATTGGGGTGGAGTGGGAGGGATTGGAAAAGTGGAGTGAGGTAGACAGGTGTGGAGTGGGGTAAATTGGAGTAGGGAAGGTTGGAGTACAGTGGGGTAGTCTGGAGTAGAGGGGGGAGTAGTACTTTGGAGTGAAGTGGGATAGTTTGGGGTGGATTGGGGGAGATTAGAGAGGGATAGATTGGGTTAAAATTAATTAGTGGAGACAACAGCCCCCTCTCTCACTTAAACCGCTTGCTCAAAGTTGTGTGTGATCTGGCTGGGGACTTTCCTCACGCAGATTGTTTGCTTACTGGGGACTTTAATACCAACCTTTGTCAAGGAAACCCGGCGGATTTGGGAAGTCTCCTACCATTTCCTCAGCCGGTCTTGAAGGATCAGATCAAACCCACATTTCAATCATATTGTGGTTTCGGGGATCACTATGTTTGCAACTTTACAGTGCCAGTTTAATCGTAATGAATGGTAGGTTCTCACAGGATATTCCACCGAATTGGACATGGAAAAATGGTCGAAAGCATTCTTATTTAGACTACACCATATGTAACTTAGCTCTGTTTCCAAAAGTAGAAAATGATAGCATCATAGTACGATCTGAGAGTGACCATCGCCCACAAGTCGTTACTGTTACCCTAAACTCAGTCCATCATGACCCTGCACCTTTTACTCACAGGGGAGTTCATTCGGAAAACCTAAAACATTTAAGATGGAATGACGACATCAGCATAAGCATTATGAAAAAATTCCTGCTACTTAACGCAGGTTGTTTCCTGTTGAAAGCCTCTCCCATCGATGATTAGACAAATTTCCATCTCCTCCGCATTTCTACACCGATCTTCGTAGCACTCAGACGCCCACTTCAAATCAAACTATGGCATTAAAGAAGACCAGAAACATCGCCCTCAGGGCAGCCAGGATGCATCCTGACTCTAAAGAACTATTGAATGAGTACAAAATCGCACAGAAAACTATAGATGGGCATACCATAAGGACAAACAACATCATCTTGAAAAATTTTGGTGCATGCTCCTCTGGGAAAGTAAAAACTGGAACTCAAGAAAATTCTGGGAGCTAGTAAACCAGCCATGGGAGTGCAAACATTGCAGAGACTGATTGGCCATTTCTGGGCCAATGGAGGAGTAGAATCTATAGCAATCAACAATGCCACACTGATTAAAGATGCCCCTAAGGAGTGCTTTGAAGAGTCACAGCAACATCTAAGCGAGAAAATCTCTATCACCCAAACAAGGCAGGCTAAAATTCTATCTAAAGCAGAATCAGATGGAGGGCCAGGTCCAAAAGGCCTGCCACAGGCCCTGTTTAAATCAAACATCCCTCTCTGGTCAAAGCAGCTAGCAATCCTTTTCAATTACTCACTAAGGAGCACAATTATACCGGACTCCTGGCGAGGGGCAATAATTCATCCAATCTATAAGTCTGGCTCTCATTCATCCCCAAACAACTACAGCCCGATAGCCTTACTGAACAATGAGGCGAAGCACTTTGCGAGTATTCTACTCAAAGAACTGCGCTCTTAGGCTGACCTGCAAGGACTGATTCCAAAAATAAAACGGCTTCATTGCAAACATTGGCACCATGTCTGACTTACTGGCACTATCAATACTTATCGATAAAGCAATTGTTTCTTACAAGGTGGTTTATTGCTGTTTTGTAGATTTCAAAGCTGCCTTTGATCGGATTCTAAGGGAACCACTTTGGGCAAAGCTAATAAAATGGATCTCAGTCAGACTCTTGGAGGCAATAGTCCAATCACACACCAACACCTGGATACAAGTCAAGCTTGGGACTGGCTCACACTTGTCTCGAAAAATCATGACGGCAAAGGGAGTCAAACGGGTAGGAAGCTATCCTGGCTCAAGAGGGGTGAAACCCCGAAACCGGTCCTAGGATGCTTGTTTCCGGGCCATGGAGGACCTGGCTCGGCAGTTCGGGCTGGACTGTTCCCGTGAGGCACAGAGTCAAGACTGATTTGCATATGGCGAGGTCTAAACTGGGGTGGCATGGTGAGCAAAAGAATGATGGATTTAACCCAGATCTCTTGACTGGGGGTGAATGTTTTGATTTGTTCTGCATTCCGTCAATCAATTGTGTGTCTTTCATTGCAAACTCTGGCACCATGTCTAACTTACTGGCACTATCAATTCTTAGCGATAATGCAATAGTTTCATCCAAGGTGGTTAATTGCTGTTTTGTAGATTTCAAAGCTGCCTTTGATCGGGTTCCAAGGAAAGCACTTTGGGCCAAGCTAACGATATGGGGAATCCCGGTTAAACTCTATCTCGCTCTATCGCCCTCACTCTATCTATCCATCACCCTCACTCTATCTATCGCCCTCACTCTAGCTATCGCCCTCACTCTATCTATCGCCGTCACTCTATCTATCGCCCTCCCTCTATCTATCGCCCTCACTCTATCTATCTATTGCCCTTCCTCTATCTATCTATCGCCCTCACTCTATCTATCGCATCACCACAGCATCACTCAGGGGCACCACATCACCACTATGCGCTACCACAGCATCACTGAACGCCACAGCATCACTCGCGCCACCACAACATTACTCAGCCCCACCACAGCATCAATCTGTGCAGCCATTCAACAACAACTGGTTAAAATATGTTCTCTCAATGTTTCAAGCTTTATTCCAAATGTCACAAAAAGATGTTAATATTTCACTTCTGTTCTTGAATTTTTTAACACTATAAAATACACTGAACATAATCTTAGATAGATAGCCAGACTGAGGGCGATAGATAGATAGAGTGAGGGCACTAGATAGATAGAGCGAGGGCAATAGATAGATAGAGCGAGGGCAATAGATAGATAGATAGATAGATAGCCAGATATACAGACTGAGGGCGATAGATAGATAGAGTGAGGGCAATAGATATAGAGAGGGAAGATAGATAGAGTGAGGCCCGATAGATAGATAGTGAGGGCGATAGATAGAGTGAGGGCGATAGATAGATAGATAGATAGATAGATAGATAGATAGATAGATAGATAGATAGATAGATAGATAGATAGATAGATAGATAGATAGATAGATAGAGGGAGATAGAGTAAGGGCAATTATAGATAGAGTGAGGGCGACAGATAGATAGAGTGAGGGCGATAGATAGATAGATAGATAGATAGATAGATAGATAGATAGATAGATAGATAGATAGATAGATAGATAGATAGATAGATAGATAGATAGATAGATAGATAGATAGATAGATAGATAGAGTGAGGGCGATAGTTATGAACATTCAAGAACAGAAGTGAAATATTAACATCTTTTTGTGACATTTGGAATAAAGCTTGAAACATTGAGAGAACATATTTTAACCAGTTGTTGTTGAATGGTTGCACAGATTGATGCTGTGGTGGGGCTGAGTGATGTTGTGGTGGCGCGAGTGATGCTGTGGCGTTCAGTGACGCTGTGGTAGCGCATAGTGATGTTGTGGTGCCCCTGAGTGATGCTGTGGTGGTGCTGAGTGATGCTGTGGTGATGCGATACAGTGAGGGCAATAGATAGATAGACTGAGGGCGATAGAGTGAGGGCGATAGATAGATAGAGGGAGGGCGATAGAGTGAGGGCGAAAGATAGAGTGAGGGCGATAGATAGATAGAGAGAGGGTGATAGATAGAATGAGGGCAATAGATAGATAAAGTGAGGGCAATAGATAGAGTGAAGGCGATAGAGTGAGGGTGATAGATAGATAGATAGATAGACAGATAGACAGACTGAGGGCAATAGATAGAGTGAGGGCAATAGATAGATAGAGTGAGGGCGATAGATAGAGTGAGGGTGATAGACAGACTGAGGGCGATAGATATAGTGAGGGCGACAGATAGAGTGAGGGCGATAGATAGATAGATAGATAGATAGATAGATAGATAGATAGATAGATAGATAGATAGAAGGCGACAGATAGAGTGAGGGCGACAGATAGAGTGAGGGCGACAGATAGAGTGAGGGCGACAGATAGAGTGAGGGCGACAGATAGAGTGAGGGCGATACATAGATAGGCAGACTGAGGGCGATAGATAGAGTGAGGGCGATAGATAGAGTGAGTGCATTGTGTGTGTGTTGTTGTTGTGTTGTGTGTGTGGAGTCGTGTGTGTGTGGGGCTGTGTGTGTGTGGGGCTGTGTGTGTGTGTGGGAGTTGTGTGTGTGTGGGGTTGTGTGTGTGGGAGTTGTGTATGTGGGCATTGTGTGTGTGGGGGGTTGTGTGTGTGTATGGGCGTTGTGTGTGTGTGTGGGCGTTGTGTGTGGGCGTTGTGTGTGTGTGTGCGGGCGTTGTGTATGAGTGTGTGTGTGGGGGGGTTGTGTGTGTGGGGGGGTTGTGTGTGTGTGGGGGGGTTGTGTGTGTGGGGGGGGGGTTGTGTGTGTAAAGACTCAGAAAACACAAACGTGAAAAACGTTGCTCCTCATCCAGCTCTGGGTTTCATCATAGTGATGCAAAGTGCTCTAAGCACAGACTTTGCTGTGCATGGTTGCCTAAGGAAGCATAAATCTATGCTGTGTCTCAGAAACATTGATTTAGTAAGTTCTTCGAAATACTGCACACTCAAATAAGACAACTCCACAACTCCACAAAACATCTAAGGTAAATGTGTAAACTGGCCAAAAGCACGTCCAATACGTATACACAAAAGAATAAACAATTGTAATATAATATGATAGGGTAACGATATTGACAATATTCGGTCAGAATAGCTTGCCCAGGCATGGTTTGGTAGGTGATTCAGCTGGCATTGGTTATGTTTTGCAAGTGGGAGTTACTTTTTTGTAACTTGCATGTGTTTAGAGCATAATCTGTCACTGCTATGACGTTACAGATCATTTAATCACCGGCCTTCCCCATTACATCTCCAAAACATTATTGCACTAGCTGTTTGCCCACAAAATTGCAAAAAGGAAAATGTTCACACAGTTTTGCAAATTCGATGTACTTTGGCTGATGCGCTCTTGGAGAACGGTTGAGTCTTTTTTCAATAAATGACAATAATAGGTTGTATTTTTCCTTCAGCCAAAGAAAATCAAACACCGAAAAGCCGTTGACAGTAACGTTATGCAAAACCTGCTTGTCGCCTCCCTTGAAAACAGACTCCAGTTTCGGATTACAGCCACCCTCCACGCACAGCAAGCCCTGTGCTAACACCTCCCGGTTAGGAATGCACAAAGGGACTAGTTCACAGCGACGCCGACAACGTTCACTTCCGTTTCCAGTTCCATGCTGGTACCATGGGCCTAAAATGAACACCTCTAACCCACCCCTACTCTCACCCTTCTCTGAAAAGGCAAATATGTCATGAAAGCATCGTATATCATGTATATGTTAAGATCCCAGCTAAATGATGGGGGATGTGCAATACACCCTTCACTACAGCTCCTACAAGGTACAGGAAGTTTTCAGTAATGTCAAACCAGGCGCGAGATTTACACCATTGTGAGGTTAAGCGAATCAGATACGGAATATCCAGAAATAAGAATCAACACTTTTTTAAAAGACATCTTGGTACATTAACTCAATGCAAAATACACGTATTGCAAACATACAAAGCGAAAGACCCTCTGTGCCCGAGTCAGTCTGGTCACAATCAACAACAGTGTAAATAAATAGTAAATAGACATATTGTAATACAGAGTCAAGATACAGCAGAAAAAACTTAACTATTCAAACTTGAAGGGCATTAAATATCCCCTTCACAGATAAGAAGGATCGCTCAGTGGGTTAATGACTGCATGCTGGCTGCAGGTCACAGGTTAGAATCCCTGCGAGTTTTTTTTAGGTCTGGCCTAGAAATAGAATTTTACGCTCTTCTCTCCTGACACACAAATACACACACAGATTTCAGTTGTCCCTCTTCATCCACGGGACTGTTCAGGTGTCATTTACGGTTTGCATCAGCCCACCACAGCATACCTCATGGACAAATGGTTCTGCCCACTTCAGCCATTGGCTCTTGTCACTGTTGAGTGACGCATTCTGCTTGTGCACATGTACACATCTGCAGTATTTTGCTTGTAGTGATCTGCCTAAAATGTAGTTGCGTTTAGTGCTAAAATTCGTGGACCAATCTGTTTTCATTCATGTTTATTTTTTTGTTCAAATCTGTTTTTATTGTGAACACAGCGATAAGCCTACAACCCCGTGTAGAGGCCGGCCGCGCAGTAATGAAGTGATAGGCATAAGTAACCAGGGGAGGACGAGGTATTAACACGGCGCCCTGCCTACAACCCCAGGAGGGGCCGGCCGCGTGGCTTAGGGGCAACGACGGCCGAAGGCAATCACGCGCTGATGTCATAACGCTGTATGGGGGAGGCGCGTATGGGAATAAAGGCAGTAGTGTCACTTTTTCCAAAGACCCAACGGGGCCCAAACTACCCCGTAGAGGGGCGAAAGCCAAGGCGGCAAGTAGGAAGGGAGAAAAAGTCGGAGGAAGAATGAGCAGTAGCAAGAAGAAGAGTGGAGCCTAGGGAGGAGGACTGCAGACGCCGGGTGGGGGCTAGAGGACGCAAACTGGTGAGCTGAGTGTTAGAGCGCCACAGCGGCTGTGGTGGGGGAGGCAGCTAAGGGTCTAACCTGCTTGGGTCAGCAGGGATGAGGGCGTCCTCGAATAATTGCAGAGCGCGCAGCCGGGGGGGCATGTGGCGGGCATAGCTGATGGAGCACAGATGGCGCACAAGGGGTTCCCACACTGCCTTGAAGCGTACCCCCCTCGATTGCACTCGCGCCGTAAGCAGCTCCATAGTCAGGACCTGCCAGAGGCGCACAAACCAGGAGGCTATCGGCGGTGCCTCAGCTCATGTTTATTTTAATTTACTTTCTGTGATTAGTCCATGTTTACTTTTTTTTGCTTGCAAAAATATACAGTTCGCCTTGAAATGGCGACATTTTTACGTATTATTATTTTAAAACTTCTATCACCTAATGTACATCTCAGCAACAAAAAAGTTCACAATTATGTACCAAATGTATATATTTTCCACGGCTACATCCAATGGCTTTGCCAATACTGCTTTTATTAACATTTCAAGACACGGACATTGAGTAAATTCCAACAGCAGAGTTTGCACCTAAAAGAATCCGCTTAAATACTCCAGCTTCCCCCGAAGTCTGTGGTGACGTACTATTATTAGGGGGTTTACAAGTTTGTGTTTATTTAATGAGAGAACAACGTCCCAACCCATGGAACAAAACCTGGATATGCCAGTCAGTGTAAAAAGTGTAACCTGTCTGCTTCAAAAGAGACCAAACTTCCGTGAATTTAATCTGGTAATATTGTCGACAAAATGACTGTAAAACGTGGAGATTTTAATAAATGATACATACACAGCATCGTGGAACAGGCTGCTGAAAGTGTACCGTGCACATTGTATGCCTGCAGCTCGATGGTGGCCCTAGCTAAATGCAGAAACACATAGGGAAATGCCCACTGCCCACGTCCATCGTTTGAGGTGACCTGCACTGTCGCCGCTGCCCCCATAGGGTGGCGGTGTCACAGATTCTGTGCTGTGTGCTGAGCCGTGCAACCACCTGTAGCTGCCAACTCTCCGAGTGCCAGCAGGAAGCGTGCGCTCCAGGCCCCCATGGGCTGGTTTATCTAGGCTGTGGTGTTGTCTTGTGCCACTTCACACCCAATCAATACACAAACTGTCCATGTCCAATTAAGGCAGCAACAGCTGCACGCGCTACAATGCCCCCGATTCCACAGCGCACCTTTTATTTTTAAAACATTTTCTGAATTTGATAAGTGCTGGTCTAGGGGATGGACTGTGCAAATAGCGGCAGAAGCTTGCTGCTAAAAATCTCTAACAACGTGACTTTTCGGGCCAAACACACAGGTCGACATTGTAATATTATGTAAACAGCACAAAGCCGCACAGAGTAGCCCTCCAGAGGAGAACCCCAAAAATTTAATATTTTCATAAATATAAAAATTATGAGGCACCCTGATTTGTTCATTTATTCAGAGTCCACCTCGAAGCACTAATGCTTATACTTGTTTTTTTTCTGAATATACATTATGAGGTTAGCGTGATCTCGCCTGTTTGAAATTAAACCATTTTAAAAACTCTTCTACCATTATACAAATCCAACATCGGCAGGTGACTCGGGATACTCAACTCGCTCGGTTTAAAAATTGACACGATCATGTATCCAAATTTATTATGGTTTATTTTTAAGTGTTTTTATTTATTTAATCTCAGCCGAGGTGGTCCTCGTGCCAATGTTGTCACACACGCAAAAATCATCACCTTTCTGCCGCAAAATCTCTAGGGTGTTTTTAAAGATGGCAATGTTTGGCAAGTGAATGTCTGAAATTCTACAGTTCCCGCACAAAACCAAAGCCACGGAGCATGTTGTGTTCTGAGAAAACAAATCCTTTTTTGGGCGGAGTTACAATTCCAAAAGGAGAAGATTAAAAATGACGGGAGGAAACGTGGGTGCATGGGGTGGTTCGCGCAATGTTGGGATATCCTGAGAAATTGCTTATTGTGTAAGAGCATCAGCTTTGGCAAACTGCATCCATGTGGGACAAGGCATGTTGCATAGAAGGATGCTGGTAAAAACAAAAAGGTACAGCTAAAAACAATGCTCAGATACATGCAGGTTTCCTATATAAACGGAGAATCTTGCAAAGTTATTACTGACACCATTTTTTTGTAAAGGTAAGTCAACCTCTGAAATTAATGTTCAAATGATGACAGCATTTAGAAGACGACGGAGGTAATTAAAATCTAGTAGGTGCATGTCGAAGTTAATACGAGGGGAAATGTGGTTCGCACTGTGGATAAGCACGAATGCAGGGAAGATTTTTCAAAATTCGGAAATAATTCTGCTCCCTACTGGCGGTTAGAATCCAAAGCCTGGAGTGATAGTCTTTCAGCGTTTCTCCGTCAATATTTTGCCGATACTGGCTGCTTAAAAGTGATATAAACAGACGAGGAAAAAGGAGTAACATCTGAACATGGTGTTTTAGTCAGGAGCTTTCTGCCCTCTAGGAATCCCAATAGCGTTTTCGGAAATCACAGCAGGAAAGCAGGCGAGAGAAGCCTGTTAATGAGGGGAAGAGAAGGTCTGATGCGCCGATGCGAGGCACAGCAAATGGTGGTGTGTGACATGGCTGGTAAGCAATTAGGGGGGAGAAGTGATGCCAGCGCTGGGTGCAGCAGGGGGCGGAGCGGATCTCTTGAAGCAGCTCACGGCCTGGCGACCGTGAAAAAAAGCAATTAGGGGGGAGGAGAAGGGAGCTGGGGAAGCTGTGGGAGGGAGGCTGATGTCTTTGAGGTGGGGAAATGCTCTCTACGAGACCTAAAAAAATGAGGTGCCATGGGGGGGTTCCAGATTTAGTGCAGAGAGAAGAAGTTTCATTTGAGAGCATAGTCTGGGATTCGAAGGACAAGCTGGATTAGAACATCTTCTTCGATTGTATATAGGCACAGAAAGAAGGTCAGAGCATAGAAATCCAGCACCAGACATTACAGCGTGTCGTAGCCTCAATATCATAATAACAAATCGGTGCTCTGGGATGTGACCTACATACATCCCTTAGAGGCGGTATACAAACCACCACAGACAAATAAACACAAATGACTCTGCACTCGAAAAACACCGGTGAACTATTTGTGAAGGCGGTTATACACCATAATATGAAAACCGAACAGAGTATAAAAAGAGATTGCTTCCCAAATGAAAAAGAAAACGGTAGATTTTTTGATAGTAGAAAAACGTGGTCTTTATTCTTTTATTCCATAAACTTAATTCTTTAAAATACAGATGCACACTGGACAAGACTGCCAAAGCATTTCATCCCTCTTGGGACTTCTTCAGGGCTCAAAACAATTACAAAAAACTATTTACAATACAATCATGATAAAGACACTCACTACTAAAAACCAGACCATTCAATAGCATAGTGGAGATTTCAATACTCCATATTCAATTTATGTTGTCTTTAATGCTTACTATATAGATCTATGGGAAGCTAATCTATGACTTGCAATAGAAAACACTGATGCAAATATCACTTTTACAAAGGAGGAACTAGGCAAAGTGAGTTCTAGAAACGTCTTTCGAGCAAAAAGTCTTTTTATTCAGACATCAATTTTTAGATCAAAGACCTATCCACCCACTCATAATACAAAGACAAATATATAACGATATCATAAGTTGTTCGAACAAAATATTTATTAATAATGCTAACATTCTATATTAGTTTTTTATATTGTCCCAATAATAAATCATACTTCAAAAAATTCCGTATTTTCTGCATTTTCTAATTCATATATGATGTTCGGATCAGCAAAACTAAAATGATTCTGTAAATAATCACAGTGCAAATATTCCCTTAATTATGGACTTGAACACGTAATATTTTTTCAGCTATCAATCCACTGATGATTTCTGATAGCTAGTTGATTTGACTTGTAAATAATTCAGTGTTTACTGACACTTACAGGTAGGTGATTAGAATTTCAATCAGTGCCTTAGAAAAGTCAGATACACTATCTTAGTGTGTGCATGGACCGATATCGTGCCAGTACTTCCATAATTTGGCAAGGCATGAATGACTATCTCAGTCACCCAAACCATATCAAAAGCACCTAAGACGCTATCCATCATTTTAATGTATTTCCTTCTGGTCTCACTCTGAAAAGGGTCGGGAATTGATTGATTATAAGACCTACATTGTCCACATAAGGGACTTAATTATCATGTTCAAACATAGTATTTTGGATGGATCATTTGTACGATCAGATCAAATATAAAACAATGTATTTATTCAAGCAGCATGACTTACGGTTTATTGTTTTTCTTTGTATTCAGTATCACATATCTATAAGGAAAGGGAGCCAGGCATCCACAAGACGCACTGGACAAGGCTCTCCCAGCGTAGCAATATCTGTAAGAGGATATTAAGAGCCTGAGGTTTGTATATAATCTCGACTTGCATATTAGCAAACAGATTTTTTATTTATCATTTATTATTAGAATATTGTCGCATTGTAATGTCACGGTCCTGTAATCCAAGAGAAAAAGCCCACAATACATTCCGCTAATCACGTGCCATCTTATATACTGATCACTTATGAGTAGAGAAATAAAATCTACACTTTAATGTTTAAATACAGCTGTCCATTAGCAAATATTTTTACATAGCGCAGCCTGTATTGAGAGTTACAAACTAACTCATTAGATTTCACAAGTCAAAAACCCTGTATCAAGATCTGGTGTGCTTTTAGCTAGTTTGCATAGTTTATAATAAGCGGCACACTGGTTATAAAAACACGCAATTTTGGCAAGTGCTAACTCTATGTAAAAAAAGCAGCCGACATATTGGATTAGAGTATTGTATATAGCGCAGATCTAACTTGTATCTGTGTACGTCAACAGTGCCCCATAATTCAAGAGAAAATGCCTACATTAAGTTCTGAAAATCACATAGACCATCTTGTATGCTAATCACTTATGAATAACAAAAATAAAATCTACATCTCTGAAATGTAAAGACTTACAAACAGATGTCCGCTATCAAGTATGTTTGCTTAGCGCGGCCTGTATCATTGTACTGACAGGATAAGTATCTCCCTCTGCGTGTTTGCAGTTGTCGGTTCAATGAAATTGAAAAGAACCGAGCACCTTTACACCATGCAATTTATACCCAATCAAAAGCCAGCACAACTATAAGAATCATGAAAACGATAGAGGTTTGCAAAACAGATCACATGATTCTCCTGCAAACCAAGGCGCCATCTTAGAGTGTCGAAAGGTTTTATATTCAATTACTTCAAACAGCACACTCACTTCATATGAACTCAGTGAGTCAAATATACGAGTCTATCTATAAACTATTCTACAAGAATTGTAAAGCTACTAAACCTTATATAAAGATGCCATTTTGTATTAAAATCACGAAAAACGGATCAAAATTGGCTATCGATCCGGACGTCAGAGATCGAAAAAGGTCACATGGTGGTGATACTACTCGGTCACGCCATCTTGAAATATTCGTGAGTTTATATGATAAATTTATTTATAGTCTCAGGCACCTCAATGTTGCATGTCAACACATGCAAAAACATTTTTAAATATAAAGCTGAATAGCCATTATGGTCATAAACTGTTAGACTGGATCTAAAAAACAGTTTTGTATATAAATCCAAAGGAAAATGGAATAATGAAAACTTGCAGTCCCAGTGATGTAATACAGGACTAATTGTACGATCAAAGTATCATATAAATACTGTTTTATTTCCCAAATATAATCAGTATCGGGGGGCGTGGCCACGGAGGCGACTAAGATGGCCGCCTTTGTTTAAAGCTCCGCCGTCCGGGCGGCCTGAACACGACGTCCTGAGGGCCTGAGGCTTCTTCAACGCCGCTCTCCACATCCATCCTGCAGCCGCGGCGATTTGCCGCCGTTTGACACCAGACTTGGGCTCGGGGGTGCCCGGAAGGGGGGCACACCGGCGGAGGAGCGAATCGCCACCCCACCGGCGACTGCTCTCCCTGCGCCTGGACCGCGAGTACGTTTCGTGCCGGGGCGCTACGCTTGCTGTCCGGGGTCCGCTTTGGGTGCCGGGGGCTTAGGCTCACTTTTCGGGTGCCGGCCTGGGGGTTTGTCCGTGCTGGCTCTGTGGTTCCGGACCGCGCGAAGCCTTGGGCCTAGTGCACGGGCCGGAGCCGGGGGCTTGAGTTGCGGCTGCCCCAGGCGGGGATCGGGAGGCGGGCCTGACCCGGGTGCCGGGAGGGGACGCCTGGGCGGGGGTGGGCGCCCTTCGGTCGGAACTGCTGCGAGGCTGGGCGGCCCCGCCTCACCCCCCCCTGGAGGTTCCCCCTGTGCCAGTCAGCAGCGTGGAGTGGGGCAAAAACTGGACTCTCGGCGGACTACCAGCCCTAATTCGCCATCTTACCTGGGGATCCCGCCAGAAGCGCAGTGGGCGCTCTGCCGCCTAGTAACGACACATTAGCCTTACCGTCAGCGCAGTTGGAAGAGAGTCTTGGCCCAGTTGCATGGCCAGTAGCGGTGAGCTGGTAGACTCATCCCCTGGACGCTGGCTGCCCTGATGACCGCCGGGAACCGGATTTAACAGCCCATTCTTTCTTGCCTACACGGCCTGCACATTGCGAGAACTCTGCACGCCAAGAGCATTGACAAACAATTGCCACATTACCCTGCTCGCCTAGCGCATCCACACTAGGCCTCAGAACTTGCCCCCCGCCTGGCTAGTTAGCAGCCGCACGCGGCAGACGGACCATCGGCCAACATGGGGAAAAGAGACCCTAACCAGCGTAAGCTCAGTTTTGATAAGGCCTCCCTGCTGAGTGATGACACTACCACAGGCTCCACGTCGGGGGCGGTGCCCCTTACTCAGCAGGACAGCACCACTACATTGGTCGCAACAATGATGTCCGAAATGAGAGCTGGGTTCAAGGCACTGGACAATAGATTTGATAAGCTGGAACAAAAACTCGCAGACATGGGATCTAAAGTGCAGGCCCATGATCGCCGTCTGGACGTGACCGAAGCCCGCATTTCTGATGTTGAAAACGCGGGCTCTAAAACGCTAAAACGTCTTGATAGAGTTGAAAAGATCTTGAAGGAGGTGGCCATAAAAAATGAGGACTTGGAGGCGCGCGGACGACGCAATAACGTTTAGATTTTGGGTGTGGCGGAATCGAGCCAAACCGGCCGGATGGACGTCTTCGTGGAAAAGCTTCTCATTGACCTGTTCGGAAGAGACCAGTTTACTCCGGGGTTTGTGGTGGAGAGGGCCCACTGGTCCCTGGGTCCACGACCACAACCGGGCCTGCCACCACACCCTATCATCGCCAGGATCATGAACTTCAGGGACCAAGATGCAGCCCTGCGTGCCGCCCGGGAGAAGTGGGAAATACGATGGCAAGGCGACTCACTGTCATTCTACCCTGATTTCACTGCCATGGTCCAAGAGGCACGTCGGAAATACACCGGGGTTAAGGCTACTCTGCGAAATCTGGGCCTCAAATACGGTATGCTTTACCCCGCACGCCTCAGGGTGGAGATAGCCGGCAGGGCTCGCGTCTTTGAATCCCCATCGGAGGTGCAGGAATTTTGTCACACCTATAAATCCAAAGGTTCCCAGAGCACAACCAACTCCAGGGCACTGTCACCGGCTCAGGGAGACACTCAACAAAGCGTGGATCTGTTCACGGACACTGGTCATGGCTGACAACTGTACTCTTAAGCTTGCTTCTACTTTCATATTTTGGACAATCGGCGTTACTACTGGAGACTCACTGGATTTACTACTACACAATAGTGATTTGATAGCCCGGATGTCGAGGCGTCGCTACCCCCCCTGGCGATCGCCGTTCTACTTGGGGAATTTCTTGTTTTTTTCATTACGGAGGTTTCAGTTGCAATTGCGCTTCTATTGTTCATAATGTTCCATTTCACCTCCGCGCAGGGTGGGGTGTTCCTCTTTGGGGTTTGCAAGAGGTTGGGTGGGGGGTGGGAATGTGGTTTTGTTGGATTTTGGTTTTTTTGCAGGTGTCCAGAAGTCTTCGCAATTACAGTTTTGGTACTAAACTGCTCATGCTATAGGTCATTTAGCCCTACCTTGTTCCCATGGCCAGATTAGGATTGCAGTCGGGCCCCTCTGAATTGTCCATGATGACCTGGAATGTTAGGGGACTGAACAACAACAGAAAGTGTAAGCAGGTGTTTAATTATATAGCCAGGCATAAAATAGACATTGTCTTCCTGCAGGAGACTCATTTGACCACCGACTCCGCCACAAGGGTGGCCGGAAGTTGGGGTACACATCGCTCCTTTGCTCACTAGAACAGATACTCCAGGGGGGTGGCAATTTGCATTCACAAGCGACTACCATTGCACCACACTGTCATTGACAAGGATGGCAGATATGTCATCATTACGGGAACCCTAATGGGGCACAGGGTCACGCTCGTTGGGATGTATGGCCCTAACACTGATACTCCCGCTTTCTTCAATGATCTACAGGTACAATTGTTGAACTCGGAACCAGGCCTAATACTGATCGGCGGTGATTTTAATCTGCTTCTCGATCCGCCAAGGGACAGCACGGCAACTACCCCGGACACGAGACCCCAATCACGTCCAGTCCTGCGAGACATCTGTACACACTTCTCTCTAGTAGACATTGAAGCGTTGTTACACACTGCCACGCCGGCTTATTCCCACTACTCTGGGTTTCACGACACATGGACCAGAATCGACTATTGGACCTACTTACACTGCCACGCACGCTATCAGATCATTCTCCCATAGTGCTGAGGTTGAGGGTCCCACGGGAAGGGGGTTATGAAAGAAGGTGGCGCTTCCCTGGGAAGGCTTTAATGGATCCAGTTTTCACAGAAGAAATCAGAGAGTCCATTGTAGAATATTTTGACTTAAACACGGGCACGGTGGACACCTGGGCTGTCCTCTGGGAGGGTTTTAAGCCAACCATTAGGGGGGTGTGCATCGCTAAACATACTGGAATGCTGCGTGATGTGCGGGCTGCCCTTTCTCGCATAGAGCGCGACATTGCGGCGCTGGACGCGGAGCAGCTTCAACACCACACAGAGGAGAGGGAGCGCAGGCGCTTACAACTGATGGTGGAGTTTAGGGAAGAAGCAGAACGAGAGCTCCGATTCTTGACCACATCATACACGGCCAGACAACATGGGGAGGGCGAAAGACCTGGCAGGCTATTAGCACACTTACTCCGTCCACCTCACTCCTCTTCATATATCACAGAACTTAGAGGACCGACGGGAGACATATTACGCACCACGCCTGAGATCTGTGACACTTTTCTATCCTACTACACCAAACTATACACCTCCACATTGACTGACGATGCTACTGAACGAGGGGATTACCTGAATGAGATTGCAATGGTGTACTTAGATACATGGATGATTGACTTTTTGGCGGATTCCATAACATCGGATAGTGTAGAGGAGGCCATTGACTCCATGAAGAGTTCTTCGGCCCCTGGACTGGATGGGTTTTCAGCCGATTTCTACAAGGCTTACACGGATCTGCTGGTTCCCCATCTTGTAGAAATGTACGCCGAGGCCCTTGAATCTGGTTGCCTGCCCCCCACTCTAAGGGAGGCGGTCATCGTGCTGTTACCTAAGCCGGGCAAAGACACTGCGCTTTGCGAATCTTACCGCCCTCTGTCCCTACTGAATCTCGATTACAAGATCTTAGCGAAAGTTCTTGCCATCCGCCTCTCGCTCCTGATGGAATCCATAGTCTCTCCTGCCAATCAGGCTTTATCCCACACCGCTCCACATCCCTCCACCTCCGCACCCTTTTCTCCGTTCTACACCGGGTAGACCCCGATACACAGGCGGCAGCAATACTGTTAGATGCCGAAAAGGCGTTCGACTCCTTGGAGTGGCCTTTTCTCATGTCTGTGATGCGCCGCATGAGAATTCCGGAATGCTTGGTCAACACAGTGGAATTACTGTATACTCTTCCTGTCGCCCGACTACGCTTAAATGGTACAATCAGTGCCCAGTTCCGACTGGCGCGCGGTACGAGGCAGGGCTGCCCCCTGTCCCCACTGCTATATATTCTGGCAATGGACCCATTGGTCCGTCATTTCTGGGAAAGGCATTTACACCGAGGCCTCCAATTTCGCACTGGCCCACTTTTGATTTCGCTATATGCGGATGATACCATCCTCTATGTCAGGCAGCCCCAAACCAACCTAGAGCCATTACTCTTGGAAATTACCCGATTTGGCAAATACTCTGGCCTTCGTATTAACTGGCACAAGTCGGTCATATTCCCGCTTACGCCCAGTACTGTCGAATGGCCCAACTCTTTCCCCTTCGCATGGTGCCGGGATTCTGTGAGATACTTAGGCATCCATATACATTTGGAGACAGAATCCATTATCAGATTAAATTACGGAACTGCGCTGACGGCCCTTGAGGGGCAGGTTGAAAAATGAAATAGACTTCCATTGTCCATGGCCGGCCGCGTTGCTATCATCAAAATGATTGTACTGCCCAGGTTTCTTTACCTGTTCAATAATATACCTATACCCCTCACCAAAGTTTTCTTCACGCAGCTCCGCTCTTTACTCCTGAAACTTGTATGGGGCTACAAGACCCCACATGTGACTTGGCGCGTGCTAACGCTCCCATATAAACGGGGTGGGTTGGGCGTCCCTGATTTTTATCTCTATTTTCTGGTGGCGCAGTGCTCATACGCATACCCATGGTTTCACCCTGACGCCAGGATCCCATACCTGAAACCGGAGGCCGATTTGGTGCTGCCGGGTTCACTGTCCACCACACTCCCGTCGGGCTTCCCCAGAGATCCGAAAGATATCCAAACGGTTTCAGCTACATGCTGGCCATGGGGAAGACTGGGCCGCCCTGTCGGCCTTCCGCAGCTGTATTCCCAGGCTCTCCCGTTGCCCAACGCCAGTTGGCTCCCGATAACTGAGGAGACTGTGGTGCGACAAACGTTGACCAAGTTCCACATAACCTCCGTAGGGGATTTGTTCCCGGAAGGTCATGCATTCACACTGATAGAGGATCACCATTTTACGGAGAGGACATTCATGGACTCATTTGTTCTAACCAGACTGCGCTCCTTGCTGCGCGCTTCATTCTCTTCGTTCCCCCTCCCCCCCAAGGAGATGATGCCCCTCACTTTTATCATACAACACCCGTCGGGCGCACACTTGGTCTCTAAGTTGTATCAGATGTGCTGCGACCTCCTCCCCTCTCGAGATCAGGTAGTGTGTGCTGCTTGGGAGACGGATTTGGGGTACACCATCTCGGATGATCAATGGCAGTGGTGCTGTAGAGCGACCAAAAACGTCTATCAATAGCAAACACAAACTTTTACATTTTAAGTTTCTGCGTAGGCTGTACTTCACACCAGCGCGACTCCACAGGATAGACCCATCAAGATCTCACGGCTGTCCCAAATGCGGTGGACCATTCACAGATTTCGCTCACCTCTCATGGACCTACCCTAAGTTGCATGAATATTGGTCCAGAGTACACAGCACACTCAGTGACATGCTACGCTTAACCCTGGCCCCAATCCCGGAGATCGCTCTC
Source organism: Lissotriton vulgaris (assembly GCF_964263255.1). Taxonomy (NCBI): domain Eukaryota; kingdom Metazoa; phylum Chordata; class Amphibia; order Caudata; family Salamandridae; genus Lissotriton; species Lissotriton vulgaris. The sequence goes on along the minus strand of NC_141691.1, from coordinate 1,078,686,348 downwards.
CTGGGATACGTGGCTGAATTTCCAAAGTCAGTGCGCAGACTGGCGGCACTGAGTTTTCTGCTAGCCAAACGAGAAGTTGCACTGAGATGGTGCGACCGACGACCCCCGCTACTCAGCTCCTGGCTCCGGAGCATGGCACACTGCAATCTTAACAGTACCGAATACTCAGACATGGTCCCTGCCACATCCAGGCCGGTCGATATATGGGGCCCATACCGCGCATATATAGCAGGCACCCTTGAGAATAGTCAACACACCCCTACACCTGCGATGGCCCCCGAGGGTATTGGGTGAGAGATGTGGGGGTACCCCGATGTTGACCATTTGATCAATGCACTCTTTGTGGGATCTCCCCGCCCCCCTTTGTCCGGGCGCCTCGCTGAACTGGGGAATTGCATTTTGTACATGCACGCATGGGAACGTTGAGTGGTAATGTTGCCTTAAGTGATTATGGTAGATATGTTTCCCCACTGTGGGCCTTTATCCCTATCTTGACCGTGCAATTTGAGTATGTTCGAAAGATTGTACAATTAATGATTGTGACTAGAGTGACACCTTATGAAACGGCATTGTATATTGAATTTGTATACTTCTCTTTATTTTTGTATTTCTTTTGGAAAATAATAAATACATTTAAAAAAAATATATATATATATATATATATAATCAGTATCAGCTTATAATACGGTAATGTAATGCAGGACTAATTGCATGATCAGAGTGTTACTAGATCACGCCATCTGGTAATATAGGCGAAATCGCAAATTAATGCCATAAAAAACTCCAAAGTCCAGGTTTAGTATTTTGTCATACATAAATCTCTCCAAATAGGTGTGTTGGCTATCATCAGATATAATTGGCAGTAATTGTACTGCGACCACCAAGAACCAAAAAATAGAAATTAAAGTTGGATCCAACTGTCGTAAAACGTGAGTCATCATGTTCACATAACCAAGATCTTGATACTATTTCATACAATGTTCATATGTGGATCGAAAGTATTTCCAAAGAGACGTAGAGATACTATATTCTTAAAACTGGATGATGTACAATTTGAAAAGGCCTAGTAAAGTTTGTTCTCATAGAAAATGATGAAATTCATTAATAAAATTAAGACCTACTGATACTGCCCAAGGCGACAGATCCATAATGCCTCGGTCTGTCTCAACAGAATGGTCCTGGCTCTACCACTATCATTGCCTTTAACATGGTCCAAGCAGGCGTGGCCAAGATGGCGGCGAGCTAGAACGCGTTTCCCTGAGCTCCTGCTCGCCGTCCGCCACAATTAGCTTTGTCTAGCGCATACCAGTGCCGAGCGCCCTTCATCTGCTGGCTGGGCGGGTCGATACACCCCCGGAGTCAGCAACCGAAGCCAGTTGCCCAGGGAAGCGCTACTTCGCAGCGGTGTAAGTGAGCGGCCTGGCACCCAAGCGACCCGCGGCAACCGCGGCCTCAATTAAGGGGCGGCCCCGCCTGGGGATCATTGAGGCCGGCATCACCTGCGGCGGGCGGCGACTTGGCTGACCTGGTGGCCTTACATCATTGCTTGCCGGGGGTGCTGACGACTGCCCGGAGCATCACCCTGCAGCAGCCTGGAAGATAGATAGACGCTGCTGCTACGGCGAAGAAACAGCGCGGGGAGACGGTGCAGACACTGGGACCGCGGCGGAGCCTCCGTACCGCCCGGTCCTATTGGCCAGTGAATAAAGCCTGGGGCTGATCCACCACCTCACCATGAGATCTACACACCAGGAGGTAAGGGGGGAAGGCCCCCGGGGCAGAGGATCACCGGTGCGGCGGGAGCGGCGCCTTGGAGGCGGGAATCCCGAGACTTGCACAGAGAGGGGGCCCTGAGACTGTTTCCCCAAGGGATGCAAGCTATGACCATCCTGAGTACCGCAGACATTGCTGGGGAGCACCATTGCGACCCCTGTGGGTGAGCCAACTGCCTTCCCTGCACTGTGGCCTTCTTGCCTTGTCGGCGCGTAGGATCACGCCGCCATTTTCTACCATTCGGCAAAGTGAGGCACATCGGTGCGGTACAGCCAGAAAGCGGGGACACTGGGGGTGAGCGCTCCATGCAGCTCTAGTGGACTTGCTGAGGTGGCGCAATGGGGAGTGGTGGTGGCCCGTATTGCTGGAGCCCATCTGCTGGAATGACCTAGGGAGACGGCGAACCGCCGGTTCTAACGGACCACTGGAGCTTCAAGGACTTGGGCCTACGGTGCGCTGAAGTGGCCCTTGCTGAACTGGGGTGACAGGGCAGCAGTTGAGTGAAAGGTGGACCCCTGCTGGCGCTCCAGGGTCGCGGCAGTCTTCTATAAGTGGTGAGGAGAATCCCACGAGCCGGGCTCTCGCAGCAGTGACATACAGGCCCTGTATCCGGGGACGTAGGGATTAACTGCATTGGCAGAGCGGGGGCCCCGGGCGGTGGTTTCCCAGAGCGGCTGCCCTCCCGAGTATGTCCACATCCAGGACACGGAAAACAAAGGCCCAGACGGATATCTTTGGCAGAGCTCTCCCCGGTGTTGGTGGGACGGCGACCACACCTAAAATGGCGACCTCGCAAGCAACTCCATAAACGGGCGATAAACCTATCACCAAGGCCTACATGGAGTCACTCTTTAATACCCTACGGGCGGACATTCAGGCTGTTAAGACAGAGCTGGCAGCGGAAATTAAGGAGATACGTAGAGACGTGGATGGGATTGGGGAGAGAGTGGCCACATTGGAGGACAGGAGCGACACAACCACAACCGACGTTGCCCTTTTGCAACAGGAAATCCTCCGCCTTCAGGACCAACATCTAGACACCCAAGTGCACCTCGAAGACCTGGAGAACAGGTCACGCAGACACAACAGACGAATTAGGGGAGTCAAGCTCACAGAAGACACGGCGGACCTCTTCGCATTTACAGAGGGCCTTTTCCGACACATCCTCGCAGGCCCAGATGACATGGTCATTGTACTGGACAGAGCACATCATGTTGGCCCCCCACATGCTCCTAATGCTCCCCCGGCAGACATTCTGGTGTGTTTGCAGGACTTTAAGCTCAAGGAATCTATCCTGTCCAAGGCGAGGTCTCTCCACCCTATCTCATACAAAGGACACTCTTCAGTGCTATATCAAGATTTGGCCCTAATTACGCTGCAGCGCCATCGCCAATTTCGCCCGGTGATGGAACATCTGAGACAGCAGGGTATCCAGTACTCGTGGGGACACTCGTTCAGGCTTATATTCTGTTTTAACTGCAAACTACACCAGATGCACACGCTCATTTACTCTTGTCGGCTCATAGGCCTAGCTCTTCCAAACGAGGACGAGGATGATCGCAGTGGTGCTTCGGGACCCGAGGTCACACCCTCAGGATGGCAGCGCCAACGGAGACGCCGACTGTTTCAGAAGCCGAACAGGGCAGACATTGCCAAGAATCAACAGGAGGCTCTAGCTTCCGCTGTAGAAGCCCTGTCCGGGAATGACCAGGCAGCTGAGGGATGAACTGTTCGTTGGCGAACTCGACTCTGGCCTTTTGACCAGCGGCGGGCGGCGAGGGGAGGCAGGACTCCTTCTGCTGGTCACGCTGCAAGCCCACTATGACGACCTCCTGGTCTTCCCACGATGGCGGACATTCTTCTTGGACATATCCTTTTCTCCTGTTTTCCTTCCCTTTGTTGTGGTTGTAATTTTACTGAAGCTATGTCTTCTTTGGGGGTTTGGGTTGGGACGGGAGTTCCATCGTCCACCTTTTTCTTTTGTTTTCAGTTCTGCTCTCCTCCTAGGTCGAGGTGACACCGGGGCCTTGCTGACACCTGTTCCTCTCTGTGGGTCACACCCCCCACAGCGTCCCATTTTCCATCCCATTCTTACATGACACGCGCTTCACTCAAAATTCTCACACTGAATGTGAGTGGCCTGAACAATCCGGTTAAGCGAAGGGCGATCCTTAATTACCTTGCACAATCCAAAGCAGACATCTGCCTGCTCCAGGAGATGCACCTCTTATCCAAAGACCACCATAGGCTGAAGACCCGGGCCTTCCCGACACAGCTCTTCTCTTCTAACACCTCTAAAACAGCTGGGGTGGCTATCCTGGTCTCCCGGGGACAGACTCACCTTGAGGAGTTGGGGCTGGCTGATCTCTGGCAACACTTTCACCCCCAAACTCGTAGCTATACCTTCTATTCTGGGGCTCATAAAACTTACGCGCGGCTTGACCATTTCCTATGTTCCTCCAGTCTGCAGACCTACGCTCAGGGCACCGAAACTCTCACAGCTTCTCTCTCAGATCACTCCCCGGTCTTGGCTTCTTTCCTCCTACCGGCACCGGTGCGGCCTCAGCGACATTGGGGCTTGCGGGACACGTTACTCCAACGAACCTCAGTAGTGGAGCAGGTCCGGAAAGCCATCATAGACTTTCTTGATCACAACGCTAACGCAGACACTTCCTTGGCTACACAATTGGGAGCGTTAAAGGCAGTACTACGGGGAGCGTTTATTGCTATATCTGCAGCTGACAACGCGGAGAGGGAACGCAAGCGAACTGAGCTCACACAGAGAGTTTCTGAGTTGGAGCAAATGCACTAACACACGGGCGCCTCTAGGGCGTGTCGGCAACTATGCACCGAGCGCAAACACCTAGCGGCCATTGACCAGGACAAAGCCGAGTATGCTGTTCTCCGGCTCAGCCACTCTTACTATGTGGGAGGAGATAGGTGTAGTCGCTTATTAGCAAACAAACTGCGGGAAGCTAGGCAGCGACAGGGAGTCCGTGAGATTCGGGCATCGGGAAGGGAGTTGGTCGCCGAGGATGAGCTCATAGCAGAGGCATTCAGAGGGTATTACACTAATCTTTACGCTGGAGACTCCTTGGATAACCAAGCCAGTGCTGAATATATTGCCAGAGCTCACATGCCCTCACTAACGCAGTACTAGGCTGAGCACCTTGATAGGGCGATCCAGAAGGAGAAGGTCATATCTGCTATCGCTCGCCTCAAACTGGGTAAATCGCCAGGCCCGGACGGTTACTCAGCGGACTTTTATAAAACATTCTGTAATCAGTTCGCGCCAATTTTAACGACTCTGTTTAATACCTTTGACTGCGAGGGGGCAACTCCTAGAGACATGCTGGAGGCAGCAATAGTGGTCCTCCCTAAGCCAGGGAAGAATGCGACTGTCTGTGGGTCCTACCGGCCCATTTCCCTTTTGAATATAGACATGAAAATATATATTAGCATTATAGCCGCTCGCCTTGCCCGTACATGGCCCAGCTGGTCGAGCCTGACCAAGCAGGCTTCATTCCACAACGACAGACCAGTGACAACACTAAGCGTATCCTCCACCTAATTGAAAAGGCATCCCGTATTCAAGGGGAGTATATGCTACTGGCCGTCGACGCGGAGAAGGCTTTCGACAGAGTGCATTGGCCTTATCTTGAGATGGTCTTAATAACGGCTGGGCTAGGTGAGAAAATGCATACCAGGATCCTAAATTGCTACCGATCCCCCTGGGCGACAGTCCGGGTGAACGTTTACACGTCCTCTAAACTCCCTATTGGGAGAGGCACGAGACAGGGGTGCCTGTTATCGCCTCTCCTATTTGCTGTTGGCACTTAGAATACGGCAACATCCCCTGATAACGGGGATTACGTTTGGGGGAGATATACACACCATTAGCCTTTATGCGGACGATATTCTCCTCTCACTCTCCAATCCAATCATGGCAATGCGCGCCCTGTTCGTTGAGCTGCATTGGTTTGCTTTGGGATCAGGCTTTAAGATTAATATGGACAAGTCTATAGCTTTAGATATCTCCTTGTTGCCACCTACTCTTGCTCATTTGAAAGAGGAGCACTAGATACAGTGGGCGTCGACAGCGGTCCCCTATTTAGGGATTCAGCTGGCATCCACCATCCCAGCTACGGCCGAGGTTAATTATTCTAAACTTCGGAAACACCTCCGAGCAACACTCGATAGCTGGCAGCACTGCAACATGTCCTGGATGGGCCGGATTGCAGCCGTAAAAATGACGGTTCTTCCTCAAATTTTATACCTTTTCCAAACACTTCCCCTTCGACCTCCACAGGGTTGGCTTCAGAGAACACAGGCGTATTTATCTTGCTTTATCTGGCATGGCCGCAAGCTGCGATTCCACCACCAAGTAGCGGCTTTGCCACCGGAGAAGGGTGGGGTGGGAATTCCCGACTTGCAACTCTATTTCTACGCAACCCAGCTTAGGTATTTAGTGGAGTGGCAGTGCCTGGAGTCTAGTAAACACTGGCTATTCCAAGATCAAGCAGTAGCGGGTCGACCGCTCCAGGGAGTGCCATTCCTTAGTAGACAACACAGAACCCCCAATCACTACGCCTCCTACATCACGAGCGCGATACAGTGACGCATGGGATCACACAAACATATCTCACCAACTTACCACCTTTCCGTCGCCCCTCACACCGTTGTTCGATATTCCGGTGTTTCGCCCTGGCACAGAGACTTCAGAGTTTAAATCCTGGTGTTCCTCCTCTTGCAGGTCTCTGGGACATCTTTGATCTAGATGGTATTATTCCTTTAACGCCCTTTAGGGACAGCTATGATCTTTCGGAGCAGGAGAGGTTGCCGTATTTACAAGTTCGGAATTGGGCAATGCACCCCACAGTTAGACCACAAGTGCAGCGTCTCCTAACAACATACGAGAAGTGGTTAGTAACGCGCACGTCCGACAAGAAGTTAATATCTGATCTCTATAAAATGTTGTTGACCGTCTCTACTTATACGCCCAATGCTGGCCGCATCAGGTGGGAGCTGGGGAGGACCCTATGCCACAAGGAGTGGGAGGGAATCTACTATAGAGCCATGCACTCGGCGTACCACATGGGCCTTACGGAGACACTGACTGAGGTAGCCACATATTGGTACTATACCCCAGAGCGCCTACACCAGTTTGACAAGAATAGAAGCGACAAGTGCTGGAGGGAGTGTGGGGAGGTGGGCACACTGGAACACGTCCTCTGGAGTTGCCCGGTTATACAACCTTACTGGAATAAAGTTCTAGAGGATGTAGACACACGTCTCAAAACGCAGATCCCACGGTTCCCCTCCTATGCTTACCCAATCCACTCACATATCCTCTTAAATCACATAGAGGCCGATTGATTGCTATTGCTTTGGGAGCGGCGACTCAAAATATCCTGGCTCAATGGCGATCTACTCAACCACCAACACATACATGCTGTATATAGAGGCTGTGGGCAGGGTTGGAGATGGAAAAACTTACCCTGACATTGGCAGGCAAAGAGGCTGAATTTCCTGAGCTATGGCGACCCTTTCTCACACTACTGAGGTCAGAATTCCGGGAACTAACTTGCCCCCGATATTTGCGACTCCTTCGTCTCCCAGATACGCAACTCCCAGAAGCTACTTCCCGCAAGACGCGCCAAACTCAACGTTGAGGACTGATCATTGCTTTCTGTATTTTCCTTCTTTTGTTTCAGGTGGACGGGGGGAGGGGCGGGCGGGGTGTAAGAATTCCTCTTGCTGGGTTGTTTTCTACTTAGTTGATTGAAGGCCCGCTGCCTGCTGTTTAACTCGGTAATGCCATTTATTGCGACCTATGAGTCACTTGTATGTATTATTAATGGAGCAGTGTGCCTACTTTCTATTTTTTGTTTGCTATATCAATAAAGAGATTTAAACAATAACATGGTCCAAGGCGTGGAATGTGATCTCAGGATGGGTCATATGTATATGTTGCGCAACTGGATAGTGCTCAGCTCTATTTTTTATACTCCTTACATGTTCCTGTATGCAGACTTTCAGGCTCCGAATACTGATGCCTACATACATTTTCTCACATGCACATATAATCAGATACACCACATGCGTCGTATTGAAATTTATAAAAGATGTGTATTTGAATTCCATAGAGTTGTTATACTTAAAACTGACACATTTGTTAAGTCCTAGATTGCAAATACAACAATTGCCACATATATAAACGCCCTGTGGAGAAGCGTGGCTCAGTGGTTAGACCCGGAAGCTGAGATCGACCATGGACCAGGGTTCGATTCCCCGCCTCGGCGGGTCTCGGGCTCAAAATTCCACGGACTCGACAATTCTCGCTCTGGTGCCTACTCAACTCACGGGGTCACACTCTGCGACTCTGGGCAATAGCTTGCTTAATCTCCACTACGGCCCCTCGCGGCGGGATGCCTGGCTTTCACCTTGTGGACACCCTGCCGTGGTTTCTCACAGGGGAATACCAGGATGGGTTCCCTAAGCAAGCGCCGGGACGCTTACGGGCAGCTGTGCGCTTTACAAGTCCAGCACATTTACATTTACATATTCATATTCATATTATTTAGTTCATATTAAGCGAGTGCGCTGTTTGAATTAATTAATGAATATGAAACCTTTCCACACTGTAAGATGGCGCCCTGGTTTGCAGAAGAATCATGTGATCTGTTTTGCAAACCTCTATCGTTTTCATGATTCTTACAGGTGTGCTGACTTTTGACTGGGTATAAATTGCGTGGTGTAAAGGTGCTCGGTTCTTTTCAATGTCATTGAACCGGACAACCGCGCACACACGGAGGGAGATACTTATCCTGTAAGTACAATGATACAGGCCGCGCTAAGCAAAAATACTCGCTAACGGACATCTGTTTTTAAGTCTTTAAATTTCAGAGATGTAGATTTTATCTTCGTTATTCATAAGTGATTAGCATATAGGATGGTCTATGTGATTTTCAGAACTGAATATGGGCATTTTCTCTTGAATTATGGGGCACTGTTGGCCTAAACAGATACAAGTTAGATCTGCGCTATATACAATACTCTAATCCAATATGGCGGCTGCTTTTTACATAGAGTTAGCACTAGCCAAAATTGTGTGTTTTTATAACTAGTGTGCCGCTTATTATAAACTATGTACACTAGCTAAAAGCACACCAGATCTTGATACGGGGTTTTTGACTTGTGAAATCTAATGAGAGTTAGTTTGTAACTCTCAATACAGGCTGCGCTATGTAAAAATATTTGCTAATGGACATCTGTATTTAAACTTTAAAGTGTAGATTTTATTTCTCTACTCATAAGTGATCAGTATATAAGATGGCACGTAATTAGCGGAATGTATTGTGGGCATTTTGTCTTGGATTACGGGACTGTGACATTACAATGAGCCAATATTCTAATAATAAATAATAAAAAAAAATCTGTTTGCAAAGATGCAAGTCAAGATATATACAAACCTCAAGCTCTCAATATCCACTTACAGATATTGCTACGTCGGGACAGCCTAGTACAGTGCGTCTTATGGATACCTGGCTCCCCTTTGCTTATAGATATGTGATACTGAATAAAAAGAAAAACGATAAACTGCAAGTCATGATGCTTAAATAAATACATTGTTTTATATTATGATCTGATCGTACAAATGATCCATCCAAAATACAATGTTTGAACAACATGATAATTAGGTCCCTTAAATGGACAGACAATGTAGGTCTTATAATCGACCAATTCCCGACCCTTTTCAGAGTGAGACAAGAACGAAATACATTAAAATGATGGATAGGGTCTTAGGTGCTTTTGATATGGTTTGGGTAACTGAGATAGTCATTCATGCCGTGCCAAATTATGGAAGTACTGGCACGATATTGGTCCATGCACACACTAAGATAGTGTATCTGACTTTTCTAAGGCACTGATTAAAATTCTAATCACCTACCTGTAAGTGACAGTAAACACTGAATTATTTACAAGTCAAATCAACTAGCTATTAGAAATCTTGAGGGGATTGATAGCTGAAAAAATATTATGTGTTCAAGTCCATAATTAAGGGAATATTTGCACTGTGTTTATTTACAGAATCATTGTACTTTTGCTATTCCGAACATCATATACGAATTATAAAAGACAGAAAATACGGAATTTTTGGAGGTATGATTTATAATTTGGACAATAAAAAAACTACTATAGAAGGTTCACATTATTAATAAATATTGTGTTCATTTTGTTCTAACAACATATGATATTGTTATATATTTGTCTTTGTATTATGAGTGGGTGTATAGGTCTTTGATCTCAAAATTGATGTCTGAATGAAAAGACTCTTTTTGCTCGCAGGACGTTTCTAAAACTCACTTTGCCTAGTTCCTCCTTTGTAAAAGTGATATTTGCATCAGTGTTTTCTATTGTAAGTCATAGATTAGCTTCTCATAGATCTATATAGTAAGCATTAGAGATGACATAAATTGAATATTTAAGTATTGAAATCTCCACTATGATAATGAATGGTCTGGTTCTTTAGTAGTGAGTGTTTTATCATGAATGTATTGTAAATAGTTTTTTGTAATTGTTTTTAGTCCTACAGAAGTCCCAAGAGGGACAAAACACGTTGACAGTTTTTTCCAGTGTGCATCTGTAATTTAAAGAATGAAGTTTATGGAATAAAAGAAGATAATGTTTTTCTACAATCAAAAAATCAACCGTTATCTTTTTCATTTGGAAAGCAATCTCATTTTATACTCTGTTTTGTTTTCATATTACGGTGCATTTTTGTTTTCACAACTAGTTCACTTGTATTTTCTTTTTAGTGCAGGATCTTCTTCCTTGGGTTGTAGTTGAAGGAGAAGAGGAATTAAACGTATTTGACCAAGCAGTGAGAATGCTGGAGAAACAGTTAGATGTAGAAAGTAGGCTTGTTGTAGCCAGACATACATTTTTTACAAGGGAACAAGACAACAATGAATGCATTGTGTCTTATGTAGCTGCTTTACGCATACTTGCTTCAGAGTGTGAATTTGAACATTTCCCCTCACAACTCATTTGTGATCAAATTGTTGTTCACTGCAGTGATAAGAAGATTCAAGAAAAGCTACTTACACTTAAGAATCCTTCTTTAGAAGAGACAAACACCATAGTTAAAAGTATTGAGCTCTCTCAAAAAGCCTCGAGAGAACTCAGTCCAGGAAAGAATGCTGTGGGTGTTGTGAAGGACTGTAAAGATAAAATTAACAAAGCACTGGGAGATAAAGACAAACTTCAACCTGAGAAGAAGGGTTTGTACAAACTTCAACCTGAGAAGAAAGGTGCGTACTCAAAGAATGTGTGTACAAAACGTGGGTTTCCTTCTCATTTTCCCAATTCTAGGATATGTCCAGCCAGGAATGTCTCTTGCCGCAAATGCGGCAAACAAGGGCATTTTGCAAAAATGTGTGGTTTTCGGTTCAGTGTTAGTGTGATGTATACTGAAGAAGTTAAGACTAATCCTGTGTGTGAGGTTGTGAGTTTGTTAACTGATTTGGTAGCAGTCGTTAAGGATGATTGAGGATTGTGCTGATCCGGTGGTTGAGGTTGTAGTGGATGCTAAATCTCTTCATCTGCTGGTGGATTCAAGTGCACATATGACTATGATCACGGAGGAGTTATTTGCGAGTAGCTGGGGGAACAAACATCTCAATCCATCTGACAGAAGTCCTGTTTCTTATGAAGGCAGAAAGATTAAAATATCAGTTTTTTTTAAACTTCTCTTGTTTTCAAGAACAGACATATTCAAGGGAAGGTCTAAGTGGCTAAGAAAGCCTCATATCCTCGGGTGGTACCATCAGGGTTTGTTTGGCATGACGCTTAACATTGGGACTTCAGAGCAAGTCTCTGTGGTTGATGAACATACTCAAAGTGAGAGTCTAGTCTTGTGGTCCAACAAATTTACAAAGGTTTTGGAGACAGCTTGGGTTGCATTAAAGGCTTTAAGCATTTAGTCAAAGAAGATGCCATCCCAATTAAGCACAAGTTACGTACTGTACCGTTCAGTGTCAGAGGTGATGTGTCAGCAGAACTCAGGAGAATCTGTGAGTCGGGAGTCATTGAACCTAATGAATCCTCCCTTTTGCTGTCCCACTTGGTGGTAGCGCGGAAGAAAAATTTGAGTCTCAGAGTTTGCATAGACTTGCGCAGTTTGAACGAGTAGATTTGGGTAGACTCACATCCCCTAGCCCGTATTGACGATATTCTGTCAAAGTGTGTGAGATTTTTCTCTAAAATCGATTCCGCGTCAGCTTATTATCAAGTTGAGCTGGATCCAGTCTCTAAACACTTAATTGCTTTTCTGTCACTCATTGGGACATTTCAGTTTAGAAGGATGCCTTTTGGGTTAGCCTTGGCGGCATCTGTTTTTCAACAGATTATGGAAAAGGTTTTGGAAGGGGTCACGGACACTGCAGTGTTCCAAGATTACATTTTGGTTGCTGGTAGATCCAAAGAATCTCATGACAAAAATCTTGTGTTGGTTCTGGAGAAGTTGGATGCTAAAGGTATTGTGGCTAACAAGCTCTAGTGTGTTTTTGGGGTAGAGTCTATTGAGTATTTGGGGCATCGTATATCTGGTGAAGGTATTGTCCGAAGAGAAGGTCTCATTGAGGCTATCGTCAACGCTCCTTGTCCCACTTCCAAGGAACTGGTATCTTCATTTTTGGGAATGTGTGAATTCTACACAAAATTCATTCCCAATTTAGCTGCTAAAACTGTACACTTGAGAGATTTACTAAAGAAGAAGGCTGTGTTTGTTTGGGATGATGCCTGTCAGAACGAATTTACTCAGATAAAAAAAGAATTGAGGTCTTGCAAAATTCTGACACCTTTTGATCCTCTCTATCAGTGTACTGTATCGGTTGACGCCCGTTTACATGGTCTAAGGGGCATGATTTCTCAAGTTAAACAAGGTAAAGAATACACTGTGGGTTTTGCCTCTCAAGCTTTACGCCCAAGCGAGAAAAACTATTCAGTCATCGAATAAGACCTTCGGGCGTGTTGTTGGGCTGTGGAGATATTCAAATGTTTCATCCTGCCCCAGTGTAGTTACTTCAGGGTCCTTCAGCCAAAATCTGCATCTGCTGCACAGATTCAATTAGATCTAGGCCTTCTAAACGATGACATGCTAAGCGCAGATGCTTATCTAAAATGTGCCACAAGCTAAGGCAGGCTGGAGCTGGTTCCCTCGAGTCATTGTTGTGCTCAGATATCAGCTCTAGCAATCCTGGCGGGTCATTCAGTTGATTTTTTCATGAATGCGTACAGCAATCATCAGCAAGCGGCCTCTGAAACCTCAACCCAAGTAATACAGCTTTTAAATTAAGTATCAAGAAGAGCATCCGAATGTGCTCCTATTCTTCTGACAAAGTGACCCTCGCCAAACACAAGCATGCATGGGCAGTAATCAACTCTTATCAGTTGGCCTCTCTTCCATCACATCAAACTGTGGTTTATGGCACTCAGACTGGGGGAGTGGCACTTTTTGAAACATTAGCCATTTGGCGCCTCCCATCAGATGAGCTTCTGTGCAGTGCCTGCAGGGAATCAGCTGAGTCTTTGGAGCATGTGGTATGCCTCTGTCCAGCATTGTTGTCTTTGCGCAGATCAAAACGGAGGCCAGAGTGGAACAGATTGGGAGTCTGATCTTGTAGGCAGGGTATCATCGCGGCATTGAATCTGGAGAACACAGCTTTAAATATTAGCTTCACACTCTTGATCCACCTTGCATATCGCAAGCTTAAACAGTAAATTCCAGGCCCTGTGTCAAAACCAGGGTACAAGCATAGGTGGTTATAATAATGGTACATCTCTGAAGCTGCTCCCTAGCAAAACCAGTGTATTCAGTCCCAGCCTCACAATACGGAACTCAAATTCAATGACTTGTCATTGACTATTGACTGTTGTCACTTTTAACTGTGCATTAACTTTGGGATGCTCTTTTACAAGTCGGTGTTCTACCTGCTGCTTTTAGAAGTAACTTCTATTTTTTATGAATCGTTTTTATTGATACTATGCCGCTACCTGGTTTCACTTATTGAGAACGATGGGAGGGGCTCAGTGAAAAAATATTCTTTAATTTGTAAGTTTTTACTTTTATATGATGATTGTAATGATTTAATTATTTAAACAATAAAATATATATAGATTGGGTGGATTATGGTAGGATAGATTAGAGCAAGGTGTGGGTAGATTGGAGTGAGATAAATATGAGTGGGATAGTTTGGAGTGTGGTGGAGTAGAGTTGGACAGAGTGGTGCAGGGTACACTGGAATTGAGTGGGGTTACTTGTATGGGCTAGACTGGAGTGGAGTGTATTAGATGGGGCAGACTGGAGAAGGGTTGAGTGGGTTACATTAGACTGGAGTGGGGTTGATTTGAGCAGCATGTGCCTGATTGGAGTGAAATGGAGTCGGGTAGATTAGCAGAGTAAAACGGAGTGTGGTAGATTGGGGTGGAGTGGGGTACACTGAGTGGATTGGAGTGGGTAGATTGAAGTGGGGTAGGTTGGAGGAGATTAAACCCCCCCGGCCCACCCCCATGTCTCTGTATTTCCGCCACGGCCCCCAGACCCTTCTCCATATTTTATTGCTCCCCCAGCTTTTGTAGATGGTTTCCTCCGCTCTCTGGCACCAGTCGAGATCCCGCACCCACTGATCCCACTGCGGAGGAGCCCGCGCCCCCCAAGCACTCGCAATATTTCTTTTTGAAACCCCAGCTGCTAGTGCAATCCAGAGCTCCCCATACCTGGTCCAGTCAATGGCCCCCTTGATCATTCGTAGCAACCATCTGGGTTCTCTCGGTACCGGCGAGCCCACCACCTCTGCCATCTTGTCTGTGACCTTGGTCCAGAAGGGCCCAATCACCGGGCACTTGAGGTTCTGTGACAATTGTAAGTGGTGTTTTCGACTCGCACGAATATGGTCGAGTCTGGTATCTATGAACCGCAAATGACGAGTTTAGTAAGTGTGCGCAGTTTCGCTGTGCTAACTTAAACCGTTCGTTTGTTATGTGGGTTTTTCATCTGTACCCACGGGTTCCATCTTAGATACGGCATCCATTTTGTCTCTTGCCCTCAAGTAGCCAGCGAACGGACACTGTCCGCTTCGCGACCCTGGGACTCCCAAGATATTTGCGGAAGACACATGTTCTTTGTAAATGTCTTTATGACGAGGGGGTTGCTGCTGTAAGGCAGATGGCGCCGTACGAGGCTCATCTTGCCGCACGGGCTTATTGTCTCAGCCGTGCATCTCATTAGGCACGTCCCTTTGATGCCTGTATCTCGTGTTTCCCGATACCTCCCCTTTTTACACCCTTTCCGATCTCCCCACTGTCTCCGTCTTCCTCTGCACCTGTCTTCGTTCCTATTTCGATCTATTTTACTGCTGATTGGAATTTGCTAATGGTGGGAAGATGGGTTTTTACAGTTGGGAACCGCCAAATGTTTCCGCACTTATGTTCCGGACCTTGTGTGTTTCAAAGTGACCAAAGCGACCCCTCTGGGGGATAATTGTGGGAACCGGGTTGTAAACTTTTGTGTATCATGTTATCCTATGGGTAAAAACTGTATAAAAGGAGCGATCCACAGAACCAATTTGAAGCAGTCTCCCCGAACTACACTCGATGTACTTCCTGTGATTTCTGTGTTCCCTGCAGCAAATAAACCTTGAATCTTTGACGTCAAAGGAAGTGTCCCGTGTCTCTGTGACTTGTACGCCGGAGCAGGTTACCCACGAAGGTTTCAGGTGTTGTGCCCTGGCACCGCTGGGTCTTAAAGAACCCAGTCCTTCAGTTGGCGCCCAACGTGGGGCTGCATCAGTGGTACCGGTCCAAGCCCGACGATCGTGAGGAACTTCGTGTGAAATCTCCGAGGGAAGGTGCACTCCGCTTCATCGATCCTGTTGTCGAAATAAGTGGCCCGAAGACTTTTCCCGCGAAGATTCCCGCCTCCGGACGGCTGCGACGGACTGCTGCCCTGACTGTAGACCTGTTTTGGCGCCTGGCGTAGACCTTGGTATAGCGAGACGATTGACGGGCCTTCCTGGTGACGCCATCGATCTTTGAGTTAAGTATTTGTGGGTCGCTCCCAGAGTTCTTGGTTGTGGTTACTTAGTAGTTGCATGGTTCCATTGCATTTGTGGTTCTTGGTACTTTGTGTTGTTTGACGACTGCAGCCGCCAAAAACCGAGGGTTTTTGTTCTTTGCTGGGACTTGGTAAATCCCGTAACCCTTGAAGTTTGTGAAACTCGGCTAGTGTGCAAGATGCCTGGTCGCAGTACTTTGTTTAGCTGTTTCAGACCTTGTGGTGTGGATTCCCGACTGGAGGACTCGTGTCCGATACCTCCGGTTGGAACTCCTACTTATGACCTATATAGCAAACATGGGCTAGGCCCGATTACCTTTAACGATTATTGGATTAAATATACAAAGAAAGACGGCGACCTTCGCTGGCCACCTCACGGTAGCTTCGAGGCGTCGATCTTAGATAATCTAGAAATGAAGTTGTTCGAACGTAAATCAAGGCCGGCCATGTTTGATGCCTTTCGGTTGTGGCGCAAAGAAGCCCGACAGAAAGAAATCAGACAAAATAAGCGTAGTCAACGAGATACTGTTGCTACCATAGTGAAGAAAGCTGAGCAGTTCCAGCGTGATAAGGAGGATAAGGATAAGGAAGTGTTTGAGAGATTACAGCGTATGACCATAGATAAGTGTTATCCTGCTTTGCCTACGGAGTCGGATAAGAAGGAAGAGGCAGTTGAGGATCCTTTAATGTCCTATCTTATGAAGTCGCCACCTCCGTACGTACAGGGTACCGCCGCTCCTGTGGTCCCTGCCGTACCTGTTCTTCCACCTATTGTTCCTCCGCCTGTTCCTCAACCTGCACCCGCTCTCCCGTCTGTTCCTGCACCTTTGTCTATTTCTATTCCTACTGCTCCTCCGCTTCCACATACTCCTGCTCCCGCTACTGCTCCTGTTTTGTTAACCCCTGTTGCTGCTACTGTTTCTACTCCTTCTCTTGTTAGTCCTGTGTCTTATTCTTCTCCCTCTACTCGTAGTCGCAATTCTCCTCTTGCGACTAGCTTCTTTCATTCGCTCGGACCTGTTCACGGGTCTGCTGGTTCCGATGGTCCTCAGAGACGTAGTCAGCTTCCTGGAAATAGAGAACGTGTTGCGCTGTATAATATGGCGATGGGTTGGATGGTAAACCCCCTTAGAAATCCACCTCGCGTTGTCCTCGAAACGTTTTGCCAATTTAATATACCAACCCAGAGGTATGTGTTTGACGAAATGTGCAAGTTCCTTCATGATCAGATAGCGGCCGTTGCGCCTGATGAGGTGCTAACCGCCCTGTCTGAGCTTCGGCTTCAGTTCGCCAATGGACTGATAGTCGATACTAACGTCCGTCGTGCTATTGAGCGGTTACTGTCTTTCCGTCCCGCTCCAATACCTCATGCACTGTTCGTTGAGGATATTGAAAAACAACCTGATGAGTCTGGCCAATACCCCATGCGGGAAGTTCCACCAGTGTGGATGCCAGGCAATGCTACTGCTGTTCCTATTATCCCGCCACATTTCCAGAGAGTATGGATACATCTCCCTTGGAAACGATCGGAAGTGCTACAGGTGAAGCAGTCTTTGCCTGATCCGCGCAAAAACCCTACCGGTTATTACAAAGAGTTATCGCAGCTCGTAGATGCTACGGTAATGAATCTTGCCGATATCGACATGTTGTTTGGCAATGTTGTACCACAACCGGTATGGGCTAAGATTCGGCAGGAAGATCATGCGAATGAATTGGGCGGTGATTGGGCTGCCATTTTAGCGGCAGATGGTTTACAAACGGCTGCTGCTAAACCCAAGCAGCTGATTACTGCTCTTCCGCAACGAATAATTACGTTAATGAAGACTCTTATGCCAGCTATGAGAGTAAATTGGGACAAATTGTCAGCTTGCAAACAAAAGAAAGACGAGAGTGTTTCCGACTTCTTTACGAGGTTTGAGGAAGCATTCATTGACCATAGTGGACAGGATATGAGTACTGAAGGTGGACAAAGGTTGTTTGTGGATAAATTTGTGTCGAACTTGTTGCCCGATTTGAGCAATAAATTGAAGAATTCAGAGAGTGCATGGGCCGTTTCTACCTCAGCTCAGATATTGGCTACGGCACAATATTATGAGAATAGGGAAAAAGAAGAGAATGACCGGGCTGACAAAAAGACAAAAGAGCTGAAAACTAAAGTATTGTTGCAACAAGCGTATCCGCCGCGTTCTAATCAGAATGCGCCCCAACAGAATAGATCGCAGTCGCAATCGAATCGATCACAGCCACGTAATGATTCCTCCTTCCAAAGATCCTCGTTAGGGTACAATCAATGTGCTTATTGTAGACAGGAAGGACACATTAAATTCAATTGTCCTGCTTTAAATGAACGAAATAGTGGTAATTCGTCTAAAGGAGGTCGTGGTGGCTCACAGCAGGCATCACGTGGTAGAGGTCGTGGTGCTCCAAACGATCGCTCAGATAACTCATCTAATTCTAATAATTGTTTCGATCAACGTGGATCGTCGCAAGGGCGATCTGCGCAGTACAATGTAGACGATTATTACGTCGATCAGGGAACTGACGACAGTAATTACTAGGACAGCCAAAGACAAGGAGAGGGAGTGGTATCAGTTCCGGTTGATCAGAGAGGGCCTTACGTCGCAGTTGCTACATCGGGCGTCGTTGAGCCTTTTCTGTTGGACACTGGTGCAGCGAAAAGTTCTATCATGCATTCGAAACTCCCTGGCGCACCTTTGTCTGGCTTAACAAATGTTTCCGTTGGATTCTCTGGCGCCCCCGTTAGCAATCCAGTTTCACGCCCTTTGCCCCTTCAAATTGGGCCACGTGTGCTAGAAGCCCCGTTGATTTTAACCACGGGTTGTGGCGAAAATCTCTTGGGCCTGGATTTGCTTAAACGTTTGTATGCAACTTTGTATTGTTCTCCTGCGGGTGTAAAGCTTACTTTAGGAGAGAGGGTAGTCTCTCCCATGTATTTGTCTCTCGATAAGCTTCCACCGGAATTGAGTTCTCTTCCTGCGTCTTTGTGGGCGACGGGTCCAAATGATGTGGGCCTACTTGATATCTCCCCCTATGTTGTTCAGTTGAAATCGAATGTGCGACTGCCGCGTATTCCCCAATATCGTATCTCCCTTGATGGTGAACGAGCTTTGTTAGCGATCATTTATGATCTGATCGAGAAAGATGTTATTGAAGAGACTCGGGGAAACGTGTGCAATAGCCCTGTACTGCCCATTCTTAAACGTACAGATCCTACAAAACCGCCTGTTTATCGCTTTGTTATCGATTTACGGGAGGTAAATAAAATTGTGGTTCCCCAATTTCCTGTTGTGCCTGACATCACGGCGCTACTGACTCTGATTCCAGCTTCTGCATCATGGTTTTCGGTGATTGATTTGAAAAATGCGTTTTTCAGCATCCCGATTGCCGAAGAGAGCAGGGACCTTTTCGGTTTCTCTCTCGGTGGACGTAGCTTCCGGTTCAAACGCGCTCCTCAGGGCTACTGTGAAAGTCCATCGATTTACAGTCAAGCCTTGAAGGGTCAACTGGATGCGTTTCGGTTGCCGGTTGGTGCGGCTTTAATTCAATACGTTGACGATTTATTGGTGGCCGCTGATACTCAGGACATTTGCAAAATTGCGACAGTGTCGTTGCTGCAACATCTCTGTGCATTAAATCACAAGGTGTCACCTTCTAAACTCCAATATTGTTGTCAAGAAGTAACCTATCTAGGTCACTTATTGTCAAAGGAGGGGAGGAAGTTGACCCCAGAGAGAATTGCAGCGATTGCGCGAATGGCTGTGCCACAAACCCAAAGAGATGTGCGTGCCTTTCTAGGTATCACGTCGTACTGCAGGCAGTGGATTCCAAATTTTTCATTGCTAGCGAAACCATTGGTGGCTCTTACGTGCAAGGATGTTCCAACTCCTTTACCATGGACGGAAGAATGTCAGAAAAGTTTTTCTGAATTACGTGATTCATTGTGTTCGGCTCCTGTGTTGGGTACCCCTGACTACAGCAAGCCGTTTACACTATATGTTCACGAGAAAGAAGGTTGTGCTTTGAGTGTCTTAACGCAACCTTTTGGTGGTAAGCAGCGTCCATGTGCATATTTTTCCTCGACCTTGGACCCAGTAGCTAGAGCATTGCCGAGTTGTTTGAGAGCAACTGCGGCAGCTGCGGTCTCCATCCGACAATCAGCAGGATTGGTCATGGATAATATGCTTACGGTGATGGTTCCGCATGCAGTCGATACTCTGTTGAATCGAACAAAAACTCAGCACTTGACGAGTGCGAGGTTGTCTGGGTACGAATTGACGCTCTTGGCAAGCCATATTCAGATAAAACGTTGTAATGTCCTAAATCCGGCAACTTTGTTACCAATTAGTGCAGAGTCAGATGAAGTAGCAGAACATGACTGCTACTTGAGGACTGAAGAAGAAACGAAAGGTCGAGTGGACCTTAAAAACACCCCACTGGAAGAACCGGATGGCACTTTGTATGTTGATGGGTCATGTTTTAAGTTGCCGAATGGCGATGTGACTACCGCTTATGCTGTTGTAACGTTGAATACTGTTGTTGAAACTGCAAGATTGAATCAGAATTCTGCCCAGGCTGCGGAATTGATTGCTCTCACTAGAGCATGTGTGTTAGCAAAAGGGAAACGGGTGAATGTGTACACCGATAGCCAGTACGCTTTCGGTGTAGCACATAGTTTTGGACGATTGTGGCGAGAAAGAGGTTTCTTGACGTCGCATGGTACGAAGATTCAGCATGGTCAGTTGGTGAATGATCTTTTGGATGCACTGACATTGCCTACACAAGTAGCAATTGTTAAATGTAGTGCACATCGTAAAGTGACAGATGATGTTGGTCGTGGTAACGCGTTTGCGGATGAGATTGCTAAGGAGACTGCCCGGAACCTTAGCACTCGAATGTATGTGACGAGTTCGGTTAGGTGGCCTACAGAATCAAGTATGTGTGAAGACACCGTTGAAAGTGTGAAAGAAATTCAGAATGAGGCCACCGAGACTGAAAAGATGAGGTGGAAAGAAAGTACGGGAAAGTTGGATGCGAGTGGTTGCTGGATTGATTTGTCGGATCAGAAAAGATGGTTGTTGCCTGATGCGTATGTGCTGGCTGTTGTGACAATGGCACATGGGTTAGCACATATTAGCGCGAAAGGTATTTGTAAGTTGTTGTCGCCTGTGTGGAAGAATGATGGCATTACGAAATGTGCTGAACGTCTGGTGAAGAATTGTATGGTGTGTATAATGTACAATCCTGGCAAAGGAACCCCAACTCCTCCTGGCAGTTTTGCTCCTCCTTCGTATCCCTTTGAGGTGATTCAATTGGACTTCATCCATATGGAGCGATGCAATAACCTGAAATACGTTTTAGTCGTGGTTTGCGCATTCTCCCGATGGATCGAGGCCTATCCCCTCAAAGACAATACTGCTTTGTCTACTGCGAAAATCCTACTGAAGGAATATTTTCCTCGGTATGGAATGCCTAGAGTCGTGTGGTCAGATAACGGAAGTGAGTTTGTTGGAAGTGTGATGAAGAGTGTGTGTAAGGGCCTTGGAATAAATCAAAAATTCCACAGCGCCAATCATCCCCAGTCAGCTGGATTAGTTGAGGGGTATAACGGCACCCTTAAACTAAAGTTAGCTAAGATTCAGGCTACGACTGGTCTTTCGTGGCCTGACGCTTTACCCTTAGCATTACTGTCAACTAGGGCGACTGTACACTCCCGAGTAGGGCTTAGTCCCTATGAGATAGTGTTCGGCCGTCCTGCGAATGTGTGGGGGGTTCCTAGGCCAGGAATATTCTCTGATCTTGAGTATCCAATGCTGATTGACTATTTACATGACTTGACTGCTAAACTGAGGTTAATTCACCAACAGGTTTACGACGCATTGCCGACGCAGACGGAGGGTCCAGGCCACCAGCTCCAGCCCGGAGACTGGGTGGTAACACGCAACTTTTCACGAAAGAACAATCTGGACCCAAGGTTTACCGGACCTTACCAGGTGCTCCTGGCCACGAGGACTGCCGTTCGTCTTGAGGGGCGGAAAAATTGGGTACATGCCACCCATTGTAAGCGAGTCCCTATTCCCTTGCCGGCAGACCCGTGGGTAAGGAAAGGCATTGCGTCAACAGAAACAGAAACATTGCCGGCGTTTGTACCTTTCAGCGACGCACAGCCTGTTGGAGAATCCTCAGCGCAGCAGAAAGCCACTGTTGAACACTTGTCAGCAAAAGACTAAAGACCAGAACAATCAACTGATCAGCAGGACACTGTCTCTACAACGGATCCTTTGTTCGACGAGCAGACACGTCCCGGGAAACATCGATATTCTTTGCGATCTCGCACTAAGGACAAATAAAATATTTTTGCTTTGCTGAAATTGACAACTGCATTATCCCCGTTTCCCGTGATCAGTTTGAATATTCGTATCATTGAACTTTTTGTACATATATTGAGCTTCCTCCTTGTATCTTTTTACTTCCACAGCCGAGAGACATTGTGCTTATATATACATATTGTGTATTGAAGGCCGTAGGGCCGCGCGCGTACTTCCTTCTGGACAGTAGGTCTTGACGCTAGGTTAAAGGCCGTCGGTTCCTAGGAACTCCTGGGGATTGACTATTGCTGCACAGAACGAAGTGCGTCAAGAAACGTTGCGGACGGTCATAGGGAATGGCATTCTCGAAGCTGAATGATTTGGAGGGAGCTCAGGTTCATAGATTCAAGCTGCAGCAACTCAGTCGTACCAAATGTTTTATATTCCAATTGTTTGTATTGTTTTTGACTGCTTCTGCATTATTGGTGGGTGGGGTGTATTACACTATGTCTTACTTCTTACCTGCTACACCTACTCCTACTCCTTACCCTAATCTTACCTCTACTGCTTCTCCTCATTCCTTTCACATGCTACCGGAACACGAGCAGGCTAGACGTGTAGAATTCCGCAACAATTCCTTTATTCAGCTCCTTCATCAGCATCAGTTAGTGGTTAATACTACTAATTGTTGGGTGTGTGGGTTGATGCCACATACTACGGATAAGGGAATTCCATATCTGGTGTTACCGTATAGTTCCCAAGGGTCAGCTCGAGCATTTCAAACAATGTTTCGAAGCGCACTGGGTTTCCACCCCATTCGAGAACCACGTTCCCCCTACTCTGGCCCTACCTCGTATCAGAAGCCTTTATCGATAGCCATAGAGGACTTAGATAGTGAGATCTATGATCCTTCGCTTATCCCTGAAGAAGAGGTACAAGCCTATAAGGTCCTAAGTAGAGGTGAATATAGTGTGTTCACTAGTGAAAAGCAGCTTAAAAGCTCGCCTCCAATATGGGTCGTACCCCACACTGGTAATTTTTGTCTCATGGGTCGTGGCCAAAGATCGCAAGCCCGACTTGGAGCAAGTGCTTGCACTGAAAATTACATTCTGCCGATGTTCTCGTCCCCTGTGTTTCTGGCTGCCAAGGGTACATACTTTATCTGTTATGATCGTGCATACACATGGCTGCCCGCTGACTTCATGGGCTCATGTTTTATTGCAAATCTGTTGCCTCCGACGTTCACTGTAGATGCCGATTATCATAAGACTAGAGTTGTGCGAGGCGTAATTAGCGAAGAGGATACTGCCGGTCAAGAGGCAGGAGACTTTTTCAAGGGTTTCCTCCCGTTTTGGGGACCTATGGTTAATAGTAGGAACCTGAGACAGTTGACTCGAGTGGTAGAATCGACAGCTAATATTACTGCCAGTGCCCTTGGTAATATCACCACAGAACTTCAGGCGGAGAGACTTATGACGTTACAAAACCGTATGGTTTTAGATGTCATCTTAGCAGATCGTGGTGGGGTATGTAAGGTGATCCATTCGAGCTGCTGCATTTTCATTCCAGATAATGCTCCAACTGTCTATCAAGCCATCTCGAGGTTGCATAAGATCTCCGAATCCATACACGTGGATGTAGGGGATTGGACGCTACTTGGATGGTTTTGGGGCCTGATGTCGACTTGGGGTTGGAAAATTCTGATGATCATTGGAGTTGCGGTAGTGTTCCTGTTCACGTGTTGCCTTTGTGTGCAGTGTGGTCCTGCCTTATGTGGCCTCTGTGCTACAACGTGTATGAGACAACCATCTGTTACCAAGGGGACTCGATTGGACAGAGCTATGCTACAGCAACATCTC
This sequence comes from Lissotriton vulgaris, assembly GCF_964263255.1. Taxonomy (NCBI): domain Eukaryota; kingdom Metazoa; phylum Chordata; class Amphibia; order Caudata; family Salamandridae; genus Lissotriton; species Lissotriton vulgaris. The sequence continues at coordinate 1,078,662,274 of NC_141691.1, read as the reverse complement.
GATGGTCTGATGAATATCGAGTATGATTCCGACTAGTGCTTGCCTACATGAGGGCAAAAGGAGCGTCTGAGGTTCTGTGACAATTGTAAGTGGTGTTTTCGACTCGCACGAATATGGTCGAGTCTGGTATCTATGAACCGCAAATGACGAGTTTAGTAAGTGTGCGCAGTTTCGCTGTGCTAACTTAAACCGTTCGTTTGTTATGTGGGTTTTTCATCTGTACCCACGGGTTCCATCTTAGATACGGCATCCATTTTGTCTCTTGCCCTCAAGTAGCCAGCGAACGGACACTGTCCGCTTCGCGACCCTGGGACTCCCAAGATATTTGCGGAAGACACATGTTCTTTGTAAATGTCTTTATGACGAGGGGGTTGCTGCTGTAAGGCAGATGGCGCCGTACGAGGCTCATCTTGCCGCACGGGCTTATTGTCTCAGCCGTGCATCTCATTAGGCACGTCCCTTTGATGCCTGTATCTCGTGTTTCCCGATACCTCCCCTTTTTACACCCTTTCCGATCTCCCCACTGTCTCCGTCTTCCTCTGCACCTGTCTTCGTTCCTATTTCGATCTATTTTACTGCTGATTGGAATTTGCTAATGGTGGGAAGATGGGTTTTTACAGTTGGGAACCGCCAAATGTTTCCGCACTTATGTTCCGGACCTTGTGTGTTTCAAAGTGACCAAAGCGACCCCTCTGGGGGATAATTGTGGGAACCGGGTTGTAAACTTTTGTGTATCATGTTATCCTATGGGTAAAAACTGTATAAAAGGAGCGATCCACAGAACCAATTTGAAGCAGTCTCCCCGAACTACACTCGATGTACTTCCTGTGATTTCTGTGTTCCCTGCAGCAAATAAACCTTGAATCTTTGACGTCAAAGGAAGTGTCCCGTGTCTCTGTGACTTGTACGCCGGAGCAGGTTACCCACGAAGGTTTCAGGTGTTGTGCCCTGGCACCGCTGGGTCTTAAAGAACCCAGTCCTTCACACTCCCACAAGATATGAAAGAAGGAGCCTTCCTCTTGGCATCCCCTTGCGCAGAGGGCCGACTGACATCTACCCCATGAGTACAAGTGGGTGCGAGGGTAAAACACGCAGTGCAATATCTTGAGCTGCACTAAATGGAACCGGACTCGAATCACAATCTCCCGAGGGCTCTGCAATGCGTCTTGCCAATCCTCGTCTGCCAATGCGCCTAAGTCGTGCTCTCACTGCGCTCGCAGCGGCCCCAAAGGATTTGGCATGTTGTTTATGAGCTTACGATAGATCGTCGAAGTAGGCTTCTCAGGGATGGGATCGAGGAGTAGGCGATCCTCCAGGGCATGCGTCAGGCGCAAATATTGATACCGCTGTGACTCGTGCATGTTGTATTCTTTTTTTCAGATAGTCAAACGAGCGAGGGGCGTCCCCTTTCCACACGTCCCCCAGGTGTTCTATGCCTATTAGTCTCCACCCTCAGAAGCCCACCAATCGAGACACCTCTGTCAATAGCTCACCAAGCCATAGGGGGGGTGCGACCTGTCAGGGATCCGGACCACCCCAGAAATGTATTTGCCTCCCTCCAGCAGTGCACCACCACCCCGTTATGCAAGGGCCAGTCCGCTCGGGGCCTGCGGGCATATAGCAATGATTTGCAGCTCCCACTCGGCATCACCAGCCGGTCAACCCTGTAGGCCGGCTCTGATCTGTCTGAAAACACCCAGTGGTTACCCACTTGCAACTGGGAGGCCCAATAGTAGAGCTGCATGTCTGGGAGGGCCAGCCCCCATCGTACACCCCTCGTGTGAGCTTACGTAGCGCTATTCGGGGATTGCCCCCATCCCAGAGCAGGGTCCGCACTGCCTGGGATATCTGTTTAAAGTCCCCTGGCGGAATTAGGTACGACATGTTCTGCAAGATATAGAGGAGGCAAGGCAATGCGAGCATCTTTAACATTGCGGCGCGCCCCGCAAAGGTGAGAGGCAACGATCGACAGTGGCACACGTCCGTTGCAAGGCGTGCAAGCTGGGGTTCCATATTTCTGGAGAAGAACACCATTTTGTCTCTGGTAACATACACCCCCAAATACTTGAAACCATCCAACGCAATCACCGCAGGGCATCTAGTCAGGGCATCTAGTTGGTACACGCGGAATAGGGCCCGAGAGTGGGAAGATCACTGATTTCGCCCAGTTTATTCTGTAACCCAAGTAGCTGCCAAAGAGCTTGAAGAGGTGGAGTGCCTGCGCCATCGACTGGTAGGGCCGAGCCATATACAACACTCTGTCGTCTGCATAGAGGCTAATGCATTCTTCCCAGTCCTCATTCAGAGCTAAGCCCCTGACTGACCTATCCCTCCTAATACAGTGAGCCAGCGGCTCCAGAGCGAGGGCAAATAGAAGGGGGCACAGGGGGCACCCTGCCGCGTGCCCCGCCGGAGTGACTAGACTCTGGACACTATCCCATGGATCGCGCTACCGGCTGCTCATACAGGAGAATCACCCAACTGCAGAAAGTAGGGCCATAACCCAAACGCTGTAGAACCATGAAGAGATACAGCCATTCAATACTATCAAAAGCCATTGAGGGGTCCAGCGCCATCAATGCGGTCTGTGCGATCCCCCCCTCTCCCTCCGTCATATAGAGCACACCGAACAGGCGCCCCAGGTTATCCCTGGTGCTCCTGCGTGGCATAAAGCCAGACTGGTCAATGTGCACTAGATCTGGCAGGACTGGCAGCAGTCTGTCCACCAGGACCTTAGCCAGCACCTTCTCTTTGACGTTGATGAGCGAGATCGGTTGATACGAGGAACAATGATCGGCCGGTTTGCCTTCCTTGTGAATGACCACAATCGAGGCCTCCCTTTGATCAGGCGGCAGCGTTCCCACCTGCCGCGCTTCAAGGTACATTTGCAGGAGGGGTCCGTAATGACATTCGCCTGCCTCCTAAAAATGTCTTCCGGTAGCCCGTTCAGTCCTTGCGCCTTCCCGGACTGCAGGGCATTGAGCACGGCTCCCACTTCCTCCCTGGTTGAATCCATCTCTTAACTGTCCCTCTGTTCCTGAGACAACGTGGGCCGTGCAAAATCGCGGCGAAATTCCTCACAATCCCTCTCCATTCTTGTACAGACCGGGGTGTAGACCTCTTCGAAGTGCGACGTAAACACCTCCGCTATGCCCATGCTGTTGGACACTAGGGAGCCCGACGTGTCCCGCACCGCAGCCACCCAAGTACACTCTTTGTCTCTGCGTTCGAGCAGGGCCAGGAGCTCTCAGCGCCTTGTCACTAACATCATACAGCCGGTGTTGCGTAGCCAGAGAGTAGGCGCGCACCTCGCCCTCTGCCAGAGCCCTAAGCTCCTTTTGTTTAAGTGCCAGCGCGTGAATACGGTCACTCGCGGTCCCAATATCAGAGCTACTTCCCAACACCTCTATCCAACTTTCTAATTTCTTAATCTGTATGGACTCCTCCTCCTTTTTAGCCCCAATCAAGGCCTGTGCCTGACCTCTCAGGACGGTTTTATACGCTTCCCATAGTATGACGTGAGATGCCACGGACCCCTGGTTCTCTTCAAAGTACAACTTGGAGCCCTCCCGGAGTTTGTCCCCTATTTTGTTGTCCCAGAGGTACCACAGGTCAATTCGCGGGAACGCTGCCCTATTAACAACAGGACCCTTCAATATGACGCACTCTGGGGAATGATCTGAGAGTCCTCGGACCAGTATGTGGGGTTCCGAATAATCGCCTAACTGGTCTATTCGAGCAAGCAGGTAATCCAGCCTGGAGAAAGACCCATGCCGGGCCAAGTAGAAAGTGTACAGTCTATGTTAAAGGTGGTAGGCCCACCACACATCTTCCAATCCAAAGGCCCCTACAAATCCCTGCAGTCCCTGCTCCCCCTTAAATCCCTGCCCCCGCCCGATCTATCCTTGTCCGCATTCATGACCGCGTTCATGTCTTCCCCCCGCCAGGAGAGTCCCCGAGGGGAGGTCAACCAGAAAGGAGCCCAGCCGTGCATAGGTCGGGGAGTGTAGGCCAGGCGGGACATAGCAGGAACACAACATCACCGTCCGCCCCTCCCACCGTCCCTCCACCATACATCCTGTATCTTCCGTCCAGACCCCCAAGATCACCATAGGGAGGGACTTCTGCAGGAGAATACCTACACCCCTGGGCCTGGTTGTAAACCCCGAGTGGGCAACCATTTTATACCCAAAGCGGTCCAATGCCCGGCAGCTATTGCCCCAGGTGCGTCTCCTGCATGAGAATCACATCAGGGGAGTGCCCCTTCAGGTGTTGTAGCACTAAAGTCCGTTTGATTTTGTTGCCCAACCCATTGATGTTCCATGTCCAAACCTAAACCTGCGTCTGGGTATCCATATTGGAGTATAGACCCCCACCTCCACGAATGAACCACGATGCCCTGCAGTGTGCCACAACCACCCTCCCCTGCAAAAAATCTGTCTTGATGATGAGCAAGAGAAAATGTTTCCCAAAAAACAACCCCCCTCCTCCCCCACCTATTCCCCCCCAACTCCCCAACCCCCAACTCCTCCCTCCCTGCCGCCCTGCCTGGTGAGCCCCCAACCACCCAGCAATCGAACTTGCAGAGTGCCTGTCGCCCTGTTACCACAACGAAAACCATTCCGGAGGAAACGTGAATCCGCTAGCCCAAGAAAGATGCATACATCTAGTGGCGGATCACTTACCCCCATATTAAACACCTCAAGTGACCCGCATAGTACATTATACTCCCTCCACCCGGCCTAACTTCCAGCATAGGGCTGGGACTATGAATGTCTCAACCATTGTCTGCCGCCTGGGACAGAGAAAAAGTCACTGCCTTGTCCTTCCCCCCCTTCCAGGGAGCCAAACAACCGACCACCAGCCCCACCATTCCAAAGTCAAAGGCCAATCAGGGCCACTGGCCAGGCACGATAACACCTTTATGGTACCAAAGTCACTCCGCCGTCGTTCTCTCACCATCGCTGGAGACCCGCTCGGCTTCGGGGGCCGCACCATGATCACCTTTGTTTGGCGGCCCCTCTTGCTATCTCCCCTGACGGCCAACAGTGCACCAGCCCTCCAACCAGTCAGCCGCATCCGCCGGTGTGTCGACGAAGTAGGCCTTTTCTCAGTCTAGGACCTTAAGCCGTGCTGGGAACAGCATCATGTACTTCACCCCTCTGTCCCGAAGTGCCTTCTTCACCCCATCGAAGGAGCGCCGCTGACGTTGCACCTGGAGCGTGAAATCCGGGAAGAAGCGGATGGTGGCGTTTTCCGTATGGAGGTCCCCATGCGTGCCCGCCGCCTTAGTATGGCATCCCGATCGCGGAAGTTTAGGATGTGGGCAATAATCGTGTGTGGGGGCGGCCCTGGCTTGGGCCTGTCGCCCAGGGCTCTGTGCACCCGTTCCACGGAAAAGATTTTGGAGAGTAGTTTCGGCTTCAGGTGGTTCAAAATGAGGTCCTCCACAAACCAGTCCGTCGAAGGCCCCTCAATGTTGAACTCTAATTCTGCCGCTTCACTGGCTTCCTGACTCCTTTGAGACATGATGTGCGGCTTAACGGTCGCTCAAAAATAGAACCTCTAGTTGGCTGAGGTAGGTACCTTAGTCCAAATAGAGAGCCTTGCTTCTAAGTCAGTGAAAGGAAGGACACCTTCTCAGATAGCCCCTGCTCACCCCCTCGGTAGCATGGCACGAGCAGCAAGGCTTATCTTCAGGGCAAGTGTGTAAAGTATTTGCAACCACGCTCTCTGCAACCCAATGATGACACCACAAATGGACTCCACACAAGTTTCATAAAAAACGATGAATAGTTTATAAACAAGATATACGATGAGACCACACAATAAAAATCCAACATATGCGTATTTGTGATATTTCACCTTGCCGGTTAATAGGCCGGCAAGCCCTTGTAGGTTCTTGCAGTATTATTAAGCAATTATCTATGATCCAATGCAGTCCTACTGCAATGCTACGCAGTTCGTAATATAAGAATCAGGCACTTTGTAACGTCAAAATAATGCAGTTCGTAATGCAACAATCAGTCCGTTCGTTATGCAACAATAATGCAATCTGTAATGCAACAATCATGCAGTTTTTAATGCAAACATAATGCAAAGCGCAATGCAATAATAATGTACTCCGGCACCGATCACGGTGCTCTGGACGGTCTCTATGCCACTCTTACTGACTCGCGGTCAGCTTCTGCCTTAATATGCCCCCAACACAGGTATGGTGGAAAACAATGTGCAGCTTCATACTCCGGCCCCGGTACTGCCATTCCTTGGCAAGTACGGGTCACAACACAAGGTGGAGCGGAGGCTCGCTCTGCGAGAATGGGAAAGGGCGAGAGTTTTTCTCTTGGAGCCCGCACCCTGCCCCAGGCGGCGACACATGCACGCTCGCTGAGCGTTTACCTGGGGGGTGCGACCTCACTCTCCTCTCCTCGCAACTTGGGCCTTCGTTGCACCTTGGTTGATTTTGGACAGTGGAACCCAGGCCCCCCACAGGGATGGTTTGAGGTTCCTCCTTGGCAAAGGCAGGCTCGGGCCAGCAGCACAGCTCCTCTGGGATGCCGTTGCGGGCTAATGGCAATGACAAAAGGTCTCAGGCTGCAACAGGGCACACGCACACAGCGTCGCTGAGACACACCTGGAGAAGCGTGGCTCAATGGTTAGAGCGGCAGACCCTGATGCAGAGGTCTGGCCCGGGACCAGGGTTCGATTCCCGACTTGGCGGTTCTTGGACTCAATTTCCCCGGACCTGATCATTCTCGCCTCGGTGCCTAGTCTAATCATGGGTCCCACTCTGTGCAATAGCTTGCTTAATCTCCACAACGGCCCCAGCAGCTTTTGGATGCCTGGCTTCACCTTGGTGGTGCCCAGGAGTGGACATTTCACAGGAAAGCCAGGATGGGTTCCACAGCGTTATGAATACAGCGCTACGAGACCTTTGGGTAGAAGTGCGCTATATAAATACAAACACATTTACATTCCGGATGCACACGATCACAGGGCAATCCTCACGAAGGTCTCCGGCTGCACGAAGCACACGCACACAGCGTCACTGAGACTCACTTGGACTCCAGGTGTGCACGGTCACAGGGCAATCCTCACGAAGGTCTCAGGCTGCATAAAGCACATGCACACAGCATCGTTGAGACTCACTTGGACTCCGGGTGCCCACGATCACAGGACAATCCTCAACTTGGAATCCGGGTGTGCAGGGTCACAGGGCAATCCTCATGAAGGACTCAGGCTGCACAAAGCACACGCACACAGCGTCACTGAGACTCACTTGATTTCCGGGTGCACACAATCACTGGACAATCCTCCTGAAGTTCTCAGGCTGCACAAAGCACACACGCACAGCGTCGCTGAGACTCACTTGGACTCCAGGTGCCCACGATCACAGAGCAGTTATTACAAGGAGCTCAGGCTGCAAAAAGCACACACACACAGCGTCGCTGAGACACACCTGGAAACTTTTGTGTTCCTGAGTTTTCATAATAGGGAGCCAACTCTCCTCGGACCCTTGGGGATAAGTTACTTCAGGACACAGCAAAGACCCTTTAGCCTCTCCTTGGTTAAATCAGCAAATATCAGGCCCCAGAACACACAGTAAGGGCCAGTTCTTTCCTTCAGTCTCTGCAACTGTTTCTTCCTTGGCAGAGGTTCCTCTTGACCAAGAACTAGTTTCAATCCTTTACAGTCTTGAACAGTTCCATTCCAACGTTCAGGGGTTTCAGCTCTCATAGTTATACCCCTAAATGTCTTTGGAGTATCTGTGTTATGGGGGCACTAACCCCTGTCCAAACTAGTCCTGGGTGTCTCCCTGCCAGTGACACCTTCTTCCTTTGATAGTGGGGGTCCCGATCCTTAATCACTCAGCAGGAGATGGAGCCATTGTTTTATGGCAGCACCCAGGCCTCTTCACCTCCAGGAGCTACTCCTCCCCCTACACTCCAAATGCAGGTCAGCCTGTTGCTGTCTCACCTCCTCCCCTTGGTCAAGACATTCCCCAGAGCCTATCACATTAGAATCCAGACAGTCAATCCACAACCAGGCAGAGAGACACAGAAATGTTAGAGCACACAAACCCAGCCACTTCTAAAAGAGTGGTTTCTAAACACACAATGCAAAAACCACCTTCACAAAAAGATGTGTTATTAAATTGTGAGTTCAGGCACATTAAACTTCACCTCTCCATCTTAAGCCTATGGGAAGATAGGCTGGAAACATATTACCCAGCCTTCCCCAGTCTGTCCTATGGGCAAGATGGCCTTTAAACAGTGAAAATCGAAATGGAGAGTATTTCACTGTACGGACATGGTACACACCTCAGTACATGTCCTACCCTTCACATACACTGCACCCTGCTAGGGGGGTACCTTGGACCTACCATAGGGGTGTCTGATGTGCATAAAAAGGGAAGGGTAAGGCCGGGCAATTGGGTGCACTTGTCAGGACAACATGGCATTTTAACAAAGTGAGCGCAGGCACTGCAGTGGCAGGCCTGAGTTCTCTCTTTAGGTCTATTTGTGTGGGTGGCACAATTAGTGCAGCAGGCCCACTAGTAGCATTTGCATTACCAGCCCTGGCACACATAGTGCACTTTACTAGGGACTTTACTAGTAAGGCAAACATATCAATCATGGACAACCAATTACCATTACACTTTACACATGGAGTACTTGCACTTTGACACTGATCAGCAGTGGCAAAGTGCCCAAAGCATCTAAGCCAGTAAAACGAAATCCATCACAGCATCAAAAATAGAGGAGAGAAAGGCAAAAAGTCAGGGGTAATCACGCCAAGAAATGCCAGGTCTAACAGGTATCCTTTCCCACAGTGATATTAAGAAATTGAAGTCCTCAATGCAATCTTCCATAAACGGAGTACAAGCGTACATGCAAGTCAGGCATTGGGTTCTTCAACGGGAGATGAGGGGGCCGGGGTTGGAAGGGGTAGTGTCACATCTAGGCAAGTGACACATTTTGGAACTGGCTCAAAAAAAGTCTCTCTGACAATTATAAACACCTATTAATATCCATTAGAATACCTTGACACTGGTATAAAAAAGGCTGGAGATAGACTTGATGAAGGCTTTACGATAAGGCATGCACATTAGCAAACAGTTGCAATGTGAAAGAAGCACAACATAAACTGCTGTCATATTGGTACAGAACCAGACAGAAACTAGCGGAATGAGACAAATCTAAACAAGGTGTTTGCTGGAAGGGATGTGGGGCTGATAGAATTCACTTTTCGATGCTCTAATTACCCTATGATGACGTGTGAGTTAGCATCATATGACTAACTAATGCATTTACGTATATGCACTTATGCTGAATTCATATTCTTACCTATTACTTATATTCGAATGTATGTGTGACCATATTAGTTTCTTAGCTTAGCCTGTGTGCCACCATTTTGTGTAACTCTCTGTGCCTGCGGGCTCTGCTCGCTCATGCCCCTCCCGCAGGAATACAGAAATATACTAAGACAGCAGTTTTCGTTTCTCGGCTCACTGTGGCCGAAACTAACACTTCTCGTTATCTGTAATGTTCTCAGGCCCAGAGACGCCGAAGCCTAGCTCCATGGCCTTGAGCAGAGATAATAATGTATCCCTTGCAGGTGCAGATGCCTGCTGTATGAGAGCATTGTTCACTGGTCTGGGGCTCGGTAGTTTTCCACAAGGGGCGTACCCCATTTACTGTATTGCATTATAATGTATTGCTGTGATGCAGAGAGTCAGTCCTCTCGTTCGCACTCCTAGGAGTGAGGTCGGACAGGGCCCTCTCATATGAGTGTTGTTTGGCCTAATAAAGACTTTTGTTTTACTTCTCCACTGTCCGGCTGACTTCCTATAAGGTAATTATAGGTGAGTGCTGTAAGTCACTCCAGTGGATTTGAGCCACGCTTATCAGATGGCGCCCGAACAGGGACCCCGCGATAAGGATCTTTCTCACCCGTAAGTGGGTAGCAGAAGACCGGGGACCCGCTGGTCGGCACGGTGGGCCCGGGATCCCATTTGATGCCGAGCTTGGTTCTCGCAGCGCTGCCCCACCCTGCTGATCGGGAGAGGTCCCGGTTCGGATCTTTCGCCGGGGTCCAGAAGGCGGAACTTGAAGCTGACCGTGTTGGTCCTGGCAGCCGGAGGTGGAGAACGGTAGAGGTCGGTGCCGCCTACGGAAGGTGAGTGGTCCACCCGTGATTGTTGCAAGAACGGGAGTGTTCCGAGAGACTAGGGTGTCTCCGATGGTTTGAGGAGCCGGTGTGCTCCTGGGGCTAGTGTGCTCCGGGGAACTCAGAGTACGAGTTGGTGCTCTGACAGACTTGACGGGGTTGGGGACGTATTTCAAGGTAATTGTTTGTAGCGATCCGACCGAATGGTACTGTTTTGAAGGCGTGGCTCATTGTGGGTAGACTCTGGTGCGCTTACCCTGAACTCCTAGTGTGGTGATTCAGTGGAGGTGTGATCCGGGTTTCCCGCGGTAAAAGTGCGCAGCGATCCATAGTGCCGCACGGGTGGCGGATCTGTTCCCCGTCCTCAGAACAGTTAGCGTACTGTTCGGTCTGCGGTAGAGTCCAGGTTCCCCAGGACTTGGTCGACGGGCCTTGTCCCATTTGGTAACACGTGTCTGAAGATATTGTATATGTGTACGTGGTTCTCTGATGTCCGTCTATATGTTTGTGTGTGAATGAACTCGAGTTGTGATTCAAGATAAAGTAAAGATGCCGTGTTTTAGCAAGTTACGATGTTTTGGATGCTGTTGTCGACCCTCAGATACTAGACTGGCCGAGAGCCAACCTGCACCCCCTGAAGGGACACCGAGTTTTGATATGTATGTTAAACATGGACTGGTCCCGATTTTGTTTGGTACTTTGTGGCATCGGTACACTGCTGATAATGTGGATTTACAATGGCCTTTGACGGGTTCTTTTGATGAAGCTAAATTGGATTATTTGCAAGACAAACTGTTTGCTAGGCGTAGCCGCCAGAGTATGTTCGACTCTTTGCGAGTATGGCAGAAAGAGGCCAGGAAACGTAAGATGCGAGAGGAGAAAGAGGAGTATAAAAAGTCCACCCAGACTATGGCGCAGAAAGCGAGGGAACAGGTGGGGAATGAGAATGCACTACGCATGGAGCGCGCAGATAGACTTTGTAGGTTGAAAGAAAATAAAAGTTACGTAGTACGAGAGGACGACCCAGATGAGATGGAGGACATTTTGAATGCCCGACCCCCTCCCCCTTATGCCCCGCAGCCCTTGTACCCCTCCTTGCCACTTTCGGCCCCTAGTAGTGCAGGTCCTTCAGCGAGTGCCCCCCAACAATCCCTACCCTCGACACCCCTCGTTTCTCTGCTCCAGACCACTTCACCTGCCCCCTCACCATTTTCTTTAGCACTCCCTACTGTTTCAGCTAGTACCACCCCCAGTCAGGAGATGCTAACACCGAGTCGCGGCGCAGGTAGCGGATTGTTCTCACAGGTACGGAAGCTGCTTACACGTTCTACAGTTGGTTTGGATGAAAAAAGTATAGTGGCTAACCAGGCATGCCAATGGGCCAGGAATAATATTTATTCGTTCGAAGATATCTGGTCCACCATGAAAGATTTTGAGCCATTGATGCAGCAGCACGCTTTGTGGCACATGGCTGGTGTATTGATACCGCTATGGGAGCAGGGATATGGAGGTGTGGCTCCGGCGGTTTTGCGGGACATACAGGCTGGAGCGTACAGAACGAACACGGGGGTGAAGGAAGTGATGAGTAGTCTGCGCGCGCTATTGCAATACAGGAATGAATTACCCTCTGTTGGTGCACCCCACTTCCCAGGTCTCCACCCAATGCGCGAGGTGCACCCTATTTTTCATCCCGAGGTCCCCGAGTTGTTAGACCCAGTCACGAGGGCTGTTACAAGGAACAGAATTGATGCGCATTTCCAGGAGCAATGGGTGTATACGCCATGGAAGAGAAGTGAGGTGTTGTCATTGAAGGCTCAGCTGCCGGATTCCAGAAAGAATCCGACCGCTTATTACAAAGAGCTTACGGAAGCGGCGTCTTCTACGGTGATGACGTTAGCTGATGTTGAATTGTTTTTCGGGCTTTTGGTCCCGGTTGATGTGTGGCGGCAAGTGAAAGGTACGGATCATAGGGAGGAACTGGGAGGTACATGGCAGGAGTTACAGGACTGGGACAAGGAGCGTAAGCCAGGGGAGAAGCCGAAGGCTGAAATATTAGCTTTACCGGGGCGCATAATAAAGTATATGCATTCCCTTATTCCCCCGAAAAAGGTAGATTGGGACAAGTTGACGGCTTGCAAGCAGAAAAAGGATGAGGCGGTCTCAGATTTCTTTACGAGGTTTGAGGAAACGTTCATGGATTTTAGTGGACAGGATGTGTCACAGGATGGAGGGTTACGACTCTTTGTTAACAGGTTTGTCACAAATTTATTGCCTGAAATATCAGCCAGACTGCAAGCGTCGGAGAGCACGTGGACGACGTCCTCTCCTTCGGGGATACTAAGTATGGCGCAATATTACGAACACAGGGAAAATGAGAACAAGGACAAGCAGGAAAAGAAGGCTAAGGATTTGAAGACGAGGGTTTTGTTGCAGCAGGTGGCAAGAGGCAGAGGAAGAGGTGCGGCGCTGAGTCGCGGAGGTGGTTTTGGGAGAGGTGAGAGTAGGGAAAGGCTGGGACCGAACCAGTGCGCCAAGTGTAAGCAGGAAGGGCATTGGTGGCGAGACTGCCCGTTGCTTCAGTCAGGTACTGGTCCAGGAAGGGGACGAGGACGAGGTAGTGGTGATTTTGGGAGACAGGCTGCGCGATCAGAAGGAGGCGGGAGACCGGGAGGCAATTACTTTGACAACGGGACAGATAGACAACATTCACAGAGGAGCGGGGGCCAGTATTACAATGATGATTACTCGGTGGACGATTTGACAGGGTTCTCCCACAACTAGGACAGCGTAGGACAGAGCATGGGACCGGTACTTATGGAAGTTGATCAGAGGGGACCTTATGTCGAAGCCGACTTACTAGGGTCTCAACAGAAATTCCTAGTGGATACGGGTATAATGAAAAGTTCAGTGGCTCGTTCTCGGGTCCCAGGGGCGGCTCTGTCTGGCAAGAATAACATATCCGTGGGTTTCGCAGGAACTCCGGTGATTAGCCCCATTTCTAAACCTCTCACGTTAACGATTGGTCCTTTTACTGTTGATTCACCGTTTTTATTGACATCAAATTGTGGAGAAAATTTGTTGGGTTTAGATTTATTGAAGAGATTGCATGCCACCATCTATTGTTCTCCGGATGGCGTGTACCTTACTCTAGGCCCCAATGTTGCCCGCCCACTACAGTGCTTTTCAAAAGACGACCCGCTGCCACCTGAGTTTCGAGGCATACCCGACAGCTTGTGGGCTGTCAGTGATAATGATGTAGGGAGAATGGATATTGCCCCGGTGTCAATAAGAGTGAAGGTGGGAGCCAAATTGCCCAGAATTCCACAATACAGAATACCCCGGGAGGGAGAGAAGGCCTTGTTACAAATAATTCAAGATTTGATACAGTCTGGAGTAGTGGAAGAGACTGATTCGAATATATGTAACAGTCCTATTTTGCCTGTACTTAAAAGACGGTCACCTGATGCAACTGATAATACTCCTGATGTTTATAGATTTGTGATTGATTTGCGGCAGGTAAATAGAGTGGTGGAGCCACAGTATCCGGTGGTCTCGGACATCACTACAATATTGACTATGATTCCACCTTCGGCCAAATATTTCTCTGTCCTAGATTTGAAAAACGCTTTCTTCAGTATTCCAGTACATGAGGAAAGCCGTTATCTCTTCGGATTCTCATTGGCTGGCCGAAGCTTCCGCTTCAAGAGAATTCCTCAGGGGTACACTGAGAGTCCTAGTATATACAGTCGGGCTCTAAAGGCACAATTGGATGATCTGGAACTTCCACCTGGCAACGTGATGTTGCAGTACGTGGATGATATCCTAATAGCATCGGATGATGAGCAGGGTTGTCGGGATGCTACTGTAAAATTGTTACACCATTTGGCAAAAAGGGGGCATAAAGTGTCCCTTCCGAAATTTCAATACTGTCGAACGGAGGTCACCTACCTCGGTCACCTCCTTTCGAAAGTGGGGAGGAGATTGACGCCGGAGCGCATAAAAGCGATCACTAACATGCAAATACCTAATACGCAGCGAGAGGTGCGCGCGTTCCTAGGCATAACATCGTATTGTCGTCAGTGGATACCTAACTATGCGTTACTAACAAAACCCCTATTGTATCTGACTACCAAAGAAGTGCGCGAACCCCTACCCTGGACCCCCGCATGTCAGGAAGCGTTTGAGTCACTAAAAACGTCTTTGTGTTCTGCGCCAGTGCTTGGAACACCTGATTACCAGAAGCCTTTTGTTCTTTACGTGCACGAGGCGGAAGGTTGCGCGTTGTCTGTCTTAACTCAGTGTTTTGGGGGGAAGCAGAGACCGTGTGCATACTTCTCTGCAATGCTCGATAATGTGGCAAGAGCGCTGCCGAGCTGTCTGAGAGCCACGGCGGCTGCTGCGGTCTCTATAAGACAATCGGCAGGGCTCGTGCTGGGATCAGATCTCACAGTAATGGTACCGCATGCTGTGGATATTTTACTGAACAGGACACAGACGCAGCATTTAACAAGCGCTCGTCTGACGGGTTACGAGATGACTCTTTTTGCACCCCATGTAACAATTAAAAGGTGCGCCACATTGAACCCCGCCACCTTGTTACCTATCCCTACAGATAATGACACAAATGATGATGACATACATGACTGTTTGTATAGGACTGAGGAGGAGACAAAGGGGAGGGTGGATCTGACAGACAGGCCCATGGAAGAGCCAGACGGGGAACTGTATGTCGATGGATCCTGTTTTAAATTACCAGACGGGACATCGACAGCAGCATATGCAATAACGACATTACAGACGGTGGTAGAGACTTCAAGAATACCTTACAATTCTGCTCAGGCTGCCGAGATTATTGCCTTACTGAGAGCATGTGAGTTGAGTGAGGGGTTGGATGTGAACATTTACACCGATAGCCAATACGCCTTTGGCGTGGTTCATAATTATGGGCGACTTTGGGCAGAACGGGGATTCTTGACCTCCCATGGACAACGCATCCAACATGGTCCACTGATATTACGACTGCTAACGGCACTGACATTACCCAAAAGATTGGCTGTGATAAAATGTAGTGCACACAAGACAATAGTGGACGATGTCGGGCGAGGCAACGCTTTTGCCGACGAGACAGCAAAAGAGACTGCTAGAGAAAAATTACCACAAATGTTTGTGGCAGGGCCAGCACGATGGGTCCCAGATATTCATATGTTCGCAGACACGGTACAGAGTGTCAAGAACATACAGGGCAAAGCGACGGATGAGGAACTGAGAGCATGGAAGGATGGGCAGGGACGACTGGATGCGGATGAATGTTGGACAGATGTGACAGACAAGAGACGATGGATGTTACCGAATGCATATGTCCTTCCAGTAGTGACGATGGCACATGGGCCTGCCCATGTGAGTGCCAAAGGTATCTGCAAACTGTTAGACCCGGTGTGGAGTAATAAAAATATCTCTAAAATGGCCACCAATTTGGTTCGTCAGTGTATGGTGTGTTTGAGACACAATCCTGGAAAGGGTACCCCTGTCCCAACTGGAAATTTTGCACCCCCCTCTTTCCCTTTTGAGGTGATTCAGATGGATTACATCGAAATGGAAAGAGTCAACAACTTGAAGTACGTCCTTGTAGTCGTATGTGCTTTTAGTAGGTGGGTGGAGGCGTTCCCAACGAAAGGCTGCACGGCTATGTCTACTGCAAAAATGTTGATAAAGGAGTATTTCTCCCGCTTCGGATTACCTAGGGTGATCTGGAGTGATAATGGCACGTCCTTTAATGCTGAATTAGTGAAAAATATATGCAAAGGTCTACACATCACCCAGAAGTTCCACTCAGCCTTGCATCCTCAGGCAGCAGGACTGGTGGAACGGTTTAACGGCACACTCAAGTTAAAAATGGCCAAAATATGTGAGAGTACAGGTCTCCGTTGGCCAGACGCACTTCCCTTAGCTTTGCTTTCCACAAGAGTCACTGTAAATGCAAAAATGGGCGTCTCCCCGCACGAGGTGGTATTTGGCCGCCCGGCCAATATCTGGGGAGTGCCCCGACCTAAATGTTTTTCCGAAGTTCCTTACCCTCTGTTGACAGATTATCTGTATGCTTTGACTAAAGATCTTCGTTCTATTCATCAGCAGGTAGCAGACACTCTGAAGCCGTTGCCGGAGGGGCCTGGACACACCATCCACCCAGGGGATTGGGTCGTGGTGCGACGATACCAGCGGAAGTCTTGTTTGGAACCGAGGTGGTCAGAGCCTCGCCAGGTGCTCCTCACTACACGCACGGCGCTTCGGATTGACGGCAGAAAAGCGTGGACCCATGCCTCTCATGTGAAGAGGGTCCCGCTCCCGTTGCCCTATGATCAATGGGTACAAGATGGCATCGCTGACCAAGAGTTCGAACATATCCCGAGGTATGTTCCTTTCTCGGATGCTTCACTGATTGGAGAAGAGCGAAGCGGAATTGAGAATACTGTGAGCTCTACCACTCCTTTTGTTGCTAGCGAAGAGATATCGGAAAGTGCAGCATCTGCCACTGATACACCTGCTTTGTTCTCTGACCCCGAAGTGCCAGGGAGCACTCGCTATAATTTGCGGCCCCGAAGAAAATAAGTACAGTGCTGGAATATGATGGACTAAATACTGGAAGAAGGGCTTAGTGGACATTCTGAAAAAGAAGATTTAGTGGTAGGGATGGACTTGTAAGAGCCCTGGTGTTTAGCCGAAGATTGTGTTCTTTGAGACTATAGAGTGGCGCGGGGCCCGAATTAAGTGCTTCCCTTGTTTCAAAGTGTTGACCAGCGACGTAGGAGTAGGTATGGACGGTAAAAGCCTGCCTGTGAGGCTTTGAAGGACACAGGGAGAAGATCCCTTTTAAAAGGGTTGAAGAACCCCTCTGGCCGGTTGAGGATTATCTGGGACTATTTTTTTAGTAGTAGTGTGATTTTTTATTTTTATTTTTGATTTTTGGTGCTTAGAGTATACAGAATGTATCCCTTTGGGCGGCCCATTCCTGATGAGGAGCAGCCTTTTGCAGCTCCCCCGAGACGTGAGCCTGATTCCCCCTGGTTGGCCCTTCCCCGGAAGGGTAAAATAGTAGTTATCATCATAGTTTTAATTGCCTTTCTGGTGACTCTTGGAATACTGTTTTTTCTAGATAAACATTATCCCGTTCATACATTTGTACCCACACCTACTGCTGTTCCGGAACACAAAATGTTAACTGTTGAATATGGTGAGAGAATGATACGTAAAAATTATAAAGACAATGTTTTTATTAAAACTCTGCATCACGCGCATGCCACTACCAACATGACAGATTGCTGGGTATGTGGGCTTTTGCCTTCTGCTGCTTATAAGAAAGATAGATTCCTTGCTCTTCCTTTGACTCCGGTAAATAGTTGTGTGGGATGGTACACCCTTATAGGTCTAGTTAAATATTTCCAACAGCCAGATTCCCTAACACCCCGACTGCAGAATAGGGGGTGGACAATGACAATGTGAGTACGCCCTTTGCCTTCAGCTTCCCTTGGACGAATATACACTGACGGACGTTTTGACCAGACTTTTATAGAGACATGTGAGAAAAAGTTGGGTCGTTTCTTGACACCTAATGATACTGATCGACTCAGGGATAGTTTCATGAAATTGAACGCCACTTTGTCTTATAGGCATCCCCCTAAGAGTAACGACAGCTCTAAGTCTTTGATACCCTTGGCTGTGGTGGGTCCTCCTCCATTTTTCTGTATAGAGGGAAGGGGTCCCATCAAGGTTGGAAATAGGTCTTGTAATGTGACTGCTTCAATACGCCTGCCCGTTAGCCCCTCTTTGATTGCCCCACCCAGTGTCTATTTTGTATGCGGTGAAAATGGATACTTATGGTTGCCCGAGGGTTGGGGTGGGGTGTGCT
Organism: Lissotriton vulgaris; assembly: GCF_964263255.1. Taxonomy (NCBI): domain Eukaryota; kingdom Metazoa; phylum Chordata; class Amphibia; order Caudata; family Salamandridae; genus Lissotriton; species Lissotriton vulgaris. The sequence goes on along the minus strand of NC_141691.1, from coordinate 1,078,644,201 downwards.
ACCTGGCTTATATGATTCCTCCCGTGTATGTGGCCCCCTCTGATTACCACAGAACTCATCGACGATTCCCCAGTCCTCAGGAGCAGCCGCAGGAGCAGCGTAAAAGGAGGGAACTTCAGGTAGAGGACGTTGATCAGACAGATACTTCGTATCAGCAATGGACTGATTTTTCTAAGGGTCTGCTTCCTTTCTGGGGTCCTATATTCAACAGTAGAGCTATTAGACGACTCTCTAGGGTAATGGAAAAGGTGGTTCTGGTTGAGGCTGACATTACGACTAACATCTCTGTTGAGGTTCAGGCTATGAGATTATTTACGATCCAGAATAGGATGGTCCTTGACGTCATACTAGCTGATAGGGGCGGGGCCTGTCGCGTCATCGGGACCTCTTGCTGTGTTTATATCCCTGACTCCGCCCCGACTGTTAACTTGGCAGTGCAAAAATTGCATAGATTAGCGACTGAACTGCACCAAGATAATGGGACATGGTCTCTCCAAGGGTGGCTCTGGGGTGCCTTTTCTTCCTGGGGCTGGAAAATACTGATGGGGCTGGTTGGAGTGGTGAGTGTAATTCTGTCATGCTGCCTTTGCATATATTGCCTCCCTCCATGTTGTTCAATGTGTGCTGCAAATATACGTCCGAAAAAGAAGTTACATGGTCAATATGCCACTTCTATGATTACTGAAATTCCTGCAGATGCAAGTTGGTTAATGTTTATTGCAGAAGATGTTCTAGATTGAAGAAATACAGCCCTGCCCCTAGAATGGATGTCGGCACTACCTTTTGCAAATAAATGAGGCTATAGTTAGCCAATGATGCTAAAAGGAGGGTCTGATAGAATTCACTTTTCGATGCTCTAATTACCCTATGATGACGTGTGAGTTAGCATCATATGACTAACTAATGCATTTACGTATATGCACTTATGCTGAATTCATATTCTTACCTATTACTTATATTCGAATGTATGTGTGACCATATTAGTTTCTTAGCTTAGCCTGTGTGCCACCATTTTGTGTAACTCTCTGTGCCTGCGGGCTCTGCTCGCTCATGCCCCTCCCGCAGGAATACAGAAATATACTAAGACAGCAGTTTTCGTTTCTCGGCTCACTGTGGCCGAAACTAACACTTCTCGTTATCTGTAATGTTCTCAGGCCCAGAGACGCCGAAGCCTAGCTCCATGGCCTTGAGCAGAGATAATAATGTATCCCTTGCAGGTGCAGATGCCTGCTGTATGAGAGCATTGTTCACTGGTCTGGGGCTCGGTAGTTTTCCACAAGGGGCGTACCCCATTTACTGTATTGCATTATAATGTATTGCTGTGATGCAGAGAGTCAGTCCTCTCGTTCGCACTCCTAGGAGTGAGGTCGGACAGGGCCCTCTCATATGAGTGTTGTTTGGCCTAATAAAGACTTTTGTTTTACTTCTCCACTGTCCGGCTGACTTCCTATAAGGTAATTATAGGTGAGTGCTGTAAGTCACTCCAGTGGATTTGAGCCACGCTTATCAGGGCAACGAGGTACTTGACGCAGTTGTTGTGGCATTGCCCAACTAAGATGTCAACACTGGATCCAAATCATATAGGTAACAGAAGCACCAAAAGATAAGCCATATGCTACAGTAAACATAGCTTGTACTGACACACCTTACACCGATCACAACCGATACACATCTGTGAAAAAATTACAAATCTCAACAATTCAGCAGTTAAATATGCAACTATAGCATGTGGGGGTCTTGGTGAAGCAACTTGACTGCTTGTGACATTAAATAGGGGGGATAAGAAACATAGGCTATTTACAGGTATTGTCCAAGTCTGGGAGAAATAGATGAATGTACCAAATAAATTATTGTGCTCTAATTCAGGCCACTAGAAGTATGGATGCTGGAAAACCTGTGCATTTGTGGATTCTGTAGAAAAGCACGAACCCAACAGAATGTGTGGAAAACGCACAGTTTATCTCTCAGTCAGCCCTTTTGGCAGTTTGGGCGATAGGCTAGCGGTGAGATGCTGTGAAAGGCCCTGACCTGTTGAATAGCACTAAATGAGCTTTGTGGTCACCACAACCCCATTGGTAAGTCGCTATTCATACTTAGGAAGCAGCAGAGGCCACAGTGTAGATATTGTTCTCTTGGACTGGGGTGGTGAGGTAATATAAATTTTATGGTCATGTTGTGTTCCCTAGCGAGTACCCCACCGACTCCATGTACGAGTTAAAAGTGCATGTAACTTCCCTCCTGTACCAGCTATGAAGACGCAAATACATTTGCGTCCAACGTTAACTTGTCCTCTTCCAGACCCACCATGAATGGGTTTGATGGTCCGTTCCTAAGTATGCTATGCCAACGTCTTTTTGAAGTGTACTCCTACGTTTTTCAGCCTGGCTGAAAGTAGGCCCTGAATCTCTGCCACCGAGCCTCTTTTCTGGCTTCTGACTGCGAGGGCCTCTGCCCAAGCAGCCCCCGTACCCGTGAACTCTGACTTACTTCTAGCGCGGCCCTCCGTGCTCAGCTCAGCCTGCTGCCTGCCAAGATTGACTATAACCTTCGAGTTATCTGTTTTCCTTTCCGAAGATACATTCCAGCCTGCTAGCTTCAGTAAACATCCTTCCTCAGCTACAGGGCTAAAGGGCCGACCTGTCTTTATGCAAGTAATTCATAGCCACTGTTGCCATGCTTCCATGGAAGGCCCCATGCCCCACGCTTCTCATACAGACACTCAGGCGCTTATACACGCACTCACAGCAAGTATAGAATAGCTTCTGCTCTAGAGACCTTTCTGCCCAGATAGCTTAGTTCCTAAACATCAGATATCAGATATGATAGAAGCACAAGTTGATCTGACATGCCAGACTTCTGTCTCTTTCCGCCAGTGTAAATGTCAAGTCCCCTGCACACCGTCTATCACACGTCATGCAGCTGCGCGCGCATCCAAGCCCCCGATTTCTGCTGACATTGCAACATTCTGTTAGCACCACCCCTTGGTGCCACCCACTTGCGTCACCTATCAGTGACGTTTCTAGCACACACGCCTAGTTACGCCTAGTTTACGCCTCTTGATGATGTACTAGCACCACGTGTATACTGTTATCTTGTCTTCTCTCAGCTGTTACGCCTTTTACATTGAACATTATGATGTAAATCAAGTATATAAGCTATGTATTGTCAATAAACGACGGCGCGCTCATCTATCCCTTCTGACATCCTGTGTGGTGGTCAGAACATGATATCCTGATTCCTTTATGAGGAATAAAACCCTTAGAAACTCTTACACCACGGACTCTGTTTTCCTTCTTTCCGATTGAGTTATTATTGATTAAGTACTTACCTGCATAGAAATTAAGAGAGTAAATTAATTATTTACATCATTTTGGCGCCCGAATAGGGACCCCTCCCCCACCTCACGCGCCGGAAGGTGCGTTGCAATCCGTGTCCCCTGCCATCAGTTAGACGGACAACACGTGTACTGGCAGGATTTCCTGCATCCCCCTCTGACACACGGAGGTGACGAAGACTGCGATCAGTGCCCAGACGAGGCGGTGAGGAGTGCGGAGGATCCCGACCAGAGCCCAGCCGAAGGAAGCAAGGTCCGAGGTGTGAAGAGGCCCACCAGTTTTCCGAAGTTTTCCGAAGTTTTCCGAAGTTTTCCGAAGTTTTCCGAAGTTCCGAGTCGAGTCCAGTCGAGTTTTCCGAGGCCTTCTGTTTTCCGTGCTTCCCGGTGAGTACCATTGCTGGGTCGTATCTAGACGGGTTTGGGTACGCAAGTCCGGTCTGCACTGTTTTTAGGCAGTGTATCTGTACTGTTTAGCAGTATATAAAGTATTCCGAATTTCTGCACTGTTACAGCAGTGTATCTGTATCGTTGAGCGGTACATTCAGAGTGGGGGGAAGTTAGCTATGTCTCTAAATGTTTCATGTGATTAATGTCGTGGTATGAATGTGATTGTTCTTGTGTATTATTGTGTTTTTTGTTTAAATAGTTACAGTTGACATTAAGTATCAAGGATCAAGCATTCCAGTATCAAGTAGGCACAATGCCGTTTTTTAACAAATTAAAGCAGATAGGAACTAGGAAAGGGATGTTAGAGGAAGAGATTCCAATCCCCCCTAGGGACACTCCAGGTAATTTCATGTATAATAAGCATGGCATAGACGCCATCTTGTATCTAGAGTTATGGACAGATTATACCAAGCACCTAGAGGAAAGATACCGATGGCCAGTTAACGGAACATGGGATGCCGAGTGCATCATAAAGGTAGAAGAAATATTACGGAAAAAGAAAGCTAGACAATCTCAGAAAGACGCCATAGAATTTTGGCGTAAGGAATCACGTAAGCGTGCTGATAGAGCACTCCGTAGAGAAGACAGGCTTAAAGAATCAGAAAAGGCCCAAGAAAACGAATTAGTTACTGAGGGAATTCGAGTAAAAGTAGAACAAATAGATCGTATCCTAAATGGCAAAGTGAACAACATGTATCTTTTGGCCGATGGTACCCCTGACGCCATTTCAGAAATACCGAAAAATTTGCCGTCACCATTAGTTCCAACTAAAGTAATGCATAAGACTACTAAAGACATATTCCTAAATTCATATCTCGAAGATGTAGCGCCAGCTTACACCAATCTGCCTGTTCGTGCCCTGCCTACTGACAGGGCCGGGGGTGGTACTGCCCCCCAAGATCACTCTCAGCCGACACCGAAAAAGACTAGTCCCGTTCCGCCAGCTCCGCCACTTCCCTCACCTAAAACTGATCTGCCGAAACCACTTCAATCAGATCCTACTAAAAGACAAATTCAGATACTGACTACACACAGAGATAATGCCCAAGTTTCCGCTTCAGGAGGTGCGACCGCGGGTCTCCAGACCCCGCCACCGACTCACAGATTTAATCTCAGAGGTATGCAGAGTCCTTTTACGCATAGATCCCCCCGTTCTTCTAATTCATCCCGTCTTGATGCACTAAAAGAAAATATGTCAGTTTGTAGATATGATCCAGAACCTGGACAGGACGACTTAATGATATTAGCGTCTTTACGGTTAAGATCTGCTACTGATAGTTTGTTATGTTATGCAGGAATGAAGGAGCACCTAGATAGAATATATGAGTTCGTTCAAACGGGAAAGGACCCCGACAGTATTAAGGATGCCCTGGAGAAACAGAAAGTTACCATGCAAGCACTGATACTACGATTTTTCATAAATTGTCTAATAAGAGAACGAGACAGGCCCGGAACAGATCAGAGTGAATTAGATGCATTGAACAAGTGGGGTCAAAATATAGCCGATGGAAAACATGACAGACAAAATTGCATAGAGGCCATGTATAAAAAGATTAAGAAAGCAGTGATAGCAGTACACGAGAAAGAGAAAGAAAAGGCTCCCTCCGAGGAGGAAGAAGAATCTGAAGAACCAGAACCAACTACAAGTACTATAGCATATGTAGGTAGGGGAAACTACCTTAGGAAGGGTATCCGTCCAGAAAGCAAGAGAGTTTTCTTCTCTGCCTTAACGAATCCGAATTCTGCTGAACATCAGTTCCAGGAAACTGATAAACGGCTTCGAGATCGAGTTGGGTACCATGTACTCAATTCTATGGATGAACAAGAATTAGCCCGATCAGCGGTATCATGGGCCGAAAATGCAGACATATATAATGATGACACCGTAGCACAGACATTTCTGAACCTCTCCCCCGACGAACAGAAATTAGCAGGTATATATATGATTCAGCACCTTCTCATTAAGTACAGAAAACATTATTCCGATCCAGGTCCCTTACATGAGACACTAGAAGCACTACTGATGGATAGATGGAGAGGCTTAAGCACTAAATTAGTTCAAATAATTCTAGAACAACGACGCAGATATGACACCTTTGTAAGTCCTGAATATGTTCCCGCCCCACCTCCAGAAAGGAAAATGTACCATATGCAGTGCGGGGGTGGTATTGAAAGTCAGAACCCCTTGCGAGAAGTGCACCCTGTCATGGGTGAGGATAAAATTTTGAAACGCGTGTATGTACACACGCCTCTAACTAAATTAGAACTGTTAGAAATGAAGAAATTAGTACCGTGCCATGATAAAGACCCTGCAGGTTTTCATAGAGAGCTCAAAGACATGTTACTGATGGGGGACTACACATATGATGATATCATGAAAATGTTGAAAGTATTATTGCCTACGGGTATATTCGAGAAATTAAAGGAAAAGGACTGGGAGGTGGGAGACGCAAAGATTGCCTGGGCAGAAATAGAGGATGAAGAAAAGAAACGGGTTCCAGGGTTAGGCCTTGGGGACAAAACTAAAGCATTACCAGGTTTAATAGTACAGGTCCTGCCCAGATTATTGACAACTAGAAAGGAGGATTGGGATGCAATCTCGTCCTGTAAACAGAAACATGATGAAGATACTAGCGACTTTTATTCAAGATTCGAGAAATGTTTTATTATCAATAGTGGCCTCCAGCCAAGTAGCGAGTCGTACCCACATCTTTTTGTATCAAAGTTAGTCGAGAATTCCCTACCGTTAGTTAAAAATAGAGTGTATAAAGTCGAGAGTACATGGCAAGCAAATACGCCATCCCAGATGTTACAAATGTTACAATATCACCAGAATAGAATTAGGGAAGAACAAGATCAGGAACAGAAGCGCATGAAAGACACGAAAATGAAAATGTTAGTAGCCCAGACGGTCCCATCCGACAGTCACAGGAAAGGTACGACCCAGACAAGTCACGCCGCAGCTCCTGTTAAAGGGACATGCAATTACTGCAAGCAGCCAGGTCACTACGTACACGAATGTGCAGTTCTGAAACATAACATAGCGACAGGTAAAACTAAAGAGAGACCGCATCCGCCTAGACAAGACCATAACCAGCATCAGTCTACACAGAATACACAGCCCATGCATGCATCCGCACAGACAGCACAGACCGTAGCAGTACCACAGCCACAGCCCATTGCTGCAACTCAGCAAGTCTCACAACAGATGTACCAGTATGCCCAGTCTGCTTACCCCGAATATTCCCGATATACATGAAACAGCCTAGAGAGGGAAGGTGGCTTGCCTCTTATCGAGATTCCTGTAGATCAAGAAGGTCCTTATGTACACAGTCAAGTATTGGGGAAAGATAGAAAGTTTTTAATTGACACAGGGGCAAGTCGCACTACAATAAGTCATGACGAAGTTCCAGGGGCACCCCTCTCAGGCTCACAAAATGTTTCCCTTGGTTTTTCAGGACAACCTATTGTAAATGAAGTCTCAGAACCAGTTCCCCTGGCTGTGGGTCCATTATCACGCGTTACAGACCTGTTACTAACAAAATCATGTCCGGAAAATCTGTTAGGAATTAAAACACTGAAGGCTCTAGGAGCCATAATATGCTGCTCCCCGGAGGGGGTTAGACTCTTTCTGCGGGATTTCAAGGGTCATTACGTCCTTCGTGAGTTTGACGTCAGATTGAAAAATGTACCTGATTACTTGTGGGCAAAGAGCCCAACTGATGTAGGATGTATGTACATTACACCGTACCGCGTTACCCTCAAGGCAGGTGTTGTATTACCCAGAATCAGACAATATAAGTTACCACCCGATGCTGTAGCGGCTTTACTGAAAATCATTGAAGAGCTCATTGCCCAAGGAGTGGTCGTCGAGACCGACTCCAATATCTGTAACTCACCCATCATTCCGATTCTTAAACGTACTGATCCCAATGCACCGCCAGTTTATCGGCTGGTGATTGATCTTCGAGAATTGAATAAATGCATTATCCCACAGTATCCTGTGGTCCCCGATATATCATCTCTCTTGACTGCTATTGATTCAGAAGCAACGTTCTTTACTGTAATTGATCTCAAGAACGCCTTCTTCAGCGTGCCTATTGATCCAGAGAGCCAATATCTCTTCGGATTCTGTTTAAATGGACGCAGTTTCAAATTTTCGCGCGCACCTCAAGGATTCACAGAAAGCCCCAGCATCTATAGTCAAGCACTGAAAAGACAACTAGATTGTATTCAAATGCCAGTTAACACCGCTTTACTACAATACGTCGATGATCTGCTGATCACCGCACGAAGTGAGCCCGAATGTGAAAAAGCATCACTGACAGTTTTACATTTCCTGGCCGACAAGGGACACAAGGTGTCTCCTTCGAAGCTACAATTCTGTGTTCAGCAAGTTGTGTACTTGGGTCACTTGCTGTCCAAAGTGGGGAGACAGCTCACTCCCGATCGCATTCAGTTAATTGTGAACATGCCGCAACCCAAGACACAAAAGGAAGTGCGGGCCTTCATAGGCCTCACCTCGTACTGCAGACAATGGATTCCCCAGTATGCATTTCTAGCTAAACCACTCATCCAGTTAACGACACAGGAGGCAGCGACTTCGACTGTCCTCCCTTGGACTCAGGAACACACACAAGCTTTTGAAGAATTAAAGAAAGTTTTATGCCAAGCACCAGTTTTAGCGACACCATGTTACAGCAAACCGTTTACACTTTTTGTTACAGAACGTGATGGCACAGCGTTGTCTGTCCTCACTCAAGACCAAGCAGGTTCACATAAGCCTTGTGCTTATTTTTCTAGTACATTGGATTCAGTAGCTCAAGCACTCCCTGCGTGCTTAAAGTCAGTAGCAGCAACAGCGTTAGCAATAAGACAAAGTGATTCAATTGTTTTAGGTCATCAGTTAACAGTTCAAGTACCACATTCTGTAGAGGTTTTGTTAAACAGAACCCAGACTCAACACTTAACTATAGCACGACTGACAGGTTATGAATTAACACTATTCCAGCCACACATAGAAATCAGACGTTGCAGCATCCTGAACCCCGCAACACTGTTACCTACAGTTATGACAGATCCAGCTCCGCATGATTGTATAGAAATAATTAATGCAGTAACTAAGCCTAGACGAGACTTAACAGATGTCCCATTGACAAATCCAGACCTGACACTTTATGTGGACGGTTCATGCATGAGAACAAGTACAGGAGAATTAGTGGCCGCGTACGCCGTGACCACTGAAACTGAAATTAAAGAAACACATCGTATTGACACCCTGTCTGCTCAAGCAGCAGAGCTCATCGCTCTGACTCGAGCCTGTATTCTAGCCAAGAACAGAAATGTTAACATATACACAGATTCCCGCTATGCCTTCGGAGTTGTACACGACTTCGGAGTCCTCTGGCAAGAACGAGGTTTTCTGACTTCTCACGGGGCCAAGATCCAACATGGCCCCCTCATTCAAGCACTGTTAGAAGCAATACATTTGCCCTCGGGCATATCAGTCATGAAGTGTAAGGCACATACTAAAGTCACAGATTCTGTTTCCCAGGGTAACGACCTGGCAGACCAGACAGCAAAACATACAGCATTGACTTACACCCAGACTACTGATGTGACAAAGACAATAGTACAAACACAGTGTATGACAGTTAGAGATCCCGCCCTAGACGTAATTGACATCCAGACACATGCTACTCCAGAGGAGATAAAGAAATGGACTGAACTAGGAGGGATTCAGACAGATCAAGGTTGGGTGACGAAGGGAAAATCTATATGGTTTCTCCCCGACTCAATGGTTCAAGTCATGATAAATACAGCACATAGTCCTGCCCATCTTGGAGAGAAAGCCATGTTAGACAGTTTACAGAATCTCTGGTACAACAAACACTTACGAGCAGCAGCAAAACAGAAAGTGCGTACTTGCATGATCTGTTGTCAGTTCAATCCAGGTAAAAGTGTCCCTGTTGAGCAAGGTGGATTTCATCCTCCCGATCACCCTTTTGAAGTCCTCCAGATGGATTATATCCAGATGAATAGCTGTAGAGGATTTAAGTATGTCCTTGTAATTGTTTGTGCTCTGTCCCGCTGGACCGAAGCATACCCAGTCCCAGACTACACTGCTCCGACCACTGCCAAACAGTTGGTTCGTGAATTCTTCCCACGGTACGGTTTGCCCCGTGTCGTGTACTCAGATAACGGACAGCCGTTCTCGTCCGAGTTGATGAGACAAGTTTCCCTCTTGCTAGGATATCAGTGGAGGTTCCACTGTGTCCGACATCCCGAAGCAGCTGGCCTTGTAGAAAGGCATAATCAAACACTAAAGATCCGTCTTGCCAAGATCTGTCAGGAAAAAGGGGTCGACTGGATAGTCGCCCTGCCCGTGGCACTATTCTACATGAGAATGGTCGCCCACTCGAGATCAGGGCTATCCCCGTACGAAGTGGTCTTTGGCAGACCGCCGAATATGTGGGGGACGCCCGTTCCGAAAAAGATCACTGATATTGATTGTAACATGTTGACAGATTACCTTGCCTCCTTGATGTCTGCACTCCAATCATGTCGTTCACAGGTTGCCGCAGCCTTCCCTGACAACACCGATGTAAAGGCGCATGAGGTCCGCCCAGGTGACCTGGTAGTCGTCCGGAATTTCGACCGGAAAAGTCCGCTGGAACCCCGCTGGAAGTCTCCAAAGACCGTTCTGCTTACCACTAGGACCGCCGTGAAAATCGAGGGGAGAAAGGGGTGGGTCCACACGAGTCACATCAAACTATGCAATGAACTAAAAAACGGACTGAAACAGGACTCTGACTCGTCCACCCCCACCAAAGACTGTGTTGAAGCACAAGACGTTACTGTGCCTAAAAGAGAAAAGACTCCTCAAGAACTTTACCGAATGAAGCTTCGATCTAGCAAGTCAGACAGTTTAATTGTTTAAGTCCTCCCTTAGGTGAATCGGTTAAATAGTTTCTGACATGTATCCCCTAGATCGAGTTAGAGAGAGAGAGGAAAAGAGAAGAACATATTGCAAATCACTTCGTAGTCACTGCATAGTGACACTAATAATCATGTTTATTCTGAGTATTCTAATTATTATTGCCAGCATTCTGCTTCCTATGTACTGGCCTATTTTCAGGCGTGAACAATCTGCTTACAATGTCTCTGCTGAACACACTTTTAGTGAACTTCCTGCACATGAACTCTCTTACAGACTTGCGCTGCGCAACAATACATTCATTAGTATGTTACACCATTCCCATCAGACAAATAATGCTACAGACTGTTGGATATGTGGCCGACTCCCTCCCTACCAGAATTACAAGGGAGCTCTGCCCCTCTTTCCGTACCCATTCACTCACAATGGCTCCTGTGGAGCATGGTTTAAAATAATTAATTCTTTAGATCCTGATATTGCTGTTTTCGATGGGGGCTGGGTTTGGGGAAACTTGAACTTAGTCCTGCTCAACGTCTGTTATCCTGATCAAGAAGGACTTCCCACTCGAATAGGAACTGATCTAGAAAATGAAGTATATGGATTAGGTAATTACACAATTAGCCTTATGATCCTCACTGTTGAATCTGAAACTGCTCCAGTTCTGCCCCATATGTTAGTACTACCAGTCACAGGTGAATTATGTGTTAGCAAGAAAGGTTCAGTACACGTAGGTCATAGTAAATGCACTACTGTGGTCGAGTTCAGTGACCATGGTAAATCGTCCTTTAAAGCTACCAGTCATTCCTACTTTGTTTGTGGTCATACCGCATACATACGTTTGCCCCCAGATTGGGATGGTACCTGTTACATTGCATTCCTTCTGCCACCTGTTTTCCTAGCTCCTCCTGATTACCATAGAAATACGAATCTAGCACCGAATAGACCCAAAAGAGATATTCCCCTTGTCGACTACACAGAAACGGCATGGGAACAGTACACTGATTTCAATAAAGGATTCTTTTTCTTCCTAGGACCTGTCCAAAACAGTAAATTAATACGCAGATTAACGAGAACACTCGAAGCAGTAGTGAACGAAACTGCCTCCGCTCTAGGTAACTTAACAGAGGAGCAGTCTGCTATACGGACTGTTGTCCTTCAAAATCGTCTTGTGATTGACGTCATCTTGGCAGATAGAGGTGGAGCTTGTAAGGTCATCGGGTCAAGTTGCTGTGTTTTCATTCCACAAAACGCACCATCTGTCTATCAAGCTATCACCCGTTTACATAAAATTGCAGATCAGATACATCAGAATCCAGGCACCTGGACTTGGTCCGGTTGGTTCTGGACTACGTTAACAGCTTGGGGATGGAAGATCTTATCGTTCCTAGGCATTGGCCTTGTTATAGTATTCAGTTGTTGCCTGTGCCTGCAGTGTGGGCCAGCGATATGTGGACTGTGTGCCACATCCTGCATTGAGCATTCCAGTTGCCTCTCAAACAGTCAAAGAAAGAAAGACGAACATATAATGTTACAAGAACAAACTGATCGATTTATGAGGATCGATATATCATGAAGGGTCCGTAGGGAACAAGGAGGGAATGAGGTAATATAAATTTTATGGTCATGTTGTGTTCCCTAGCGAGTACCCCACCGACTCCATGTACGAGTTAAAAGTGCATGTAACTTCCCTCCTGTACCAGCTATGAAGACGCAAATACATTTGCGTCCAACGTTAACTTGTCCTCTTCCAGACCCACCATGAATGGGTTTGATGGTCCGTTCCTAAGTATGCTATGCCAACGTCTTTTTGAAGTGTACTCCTACGTTTTTCAGCCTGGCTGAAAGTAGGCCCTGAATCTCTGCCACCGAGCCTCTTTTCTGGCTTCTGACTGCGAGGGCCTCTGCCCAAGCAGCCCCCGTACCCGTGAACTCTGACTTACTTCTAGCGCGGCCCTCCGTGCTCAGCTCAGCCTGCTGCCTGCCAAGATTGACTATAACCTTCGAGTTATCTGTTTTCCTTTCCGAAGATACATTCCAGCCTGCTAGCTTCAGTAAACATCCTTCCTCAGCTACAGGGCTAAAGGGCCGACCTGTCTTTATGCAAGTAATTCATAGCCACTGTTGCCATGCTTCCATGGAAGGCCCCATGCCCCACGCTTCTCATACAGACACTCAGGCGCTTATACACGCACTCACAGCAAGTATAGAATAGCTTCTGCTCTAGAGACCTTTCTGCCCAGATAGCTTAGTTCCTAAACATCAGATATCAGATATGATAGAAGCACAAGTTGATCTGACATGCCAGACTTCTGTCTCTTTCCGCCAGTGTAAATGTCAAGTCCCCTGCACACCGTCTATCACACGTCATGCAGCTGCGCGCGCATCCAAGCCCCCGATTTCTGCTGACATTGCAACATTCTGTTAGCACCACCCCTTGGTGCCACCCACTTGCGTCACCTATCAGTGACGTTTCTAGCACACACGCCTAGTTACGCCTAGTTTACGCCTCTTGATGATGTACTAGCACCACGTGTATACTGTTATCTTGTCTTCTCTCAGCTGTTACGCCTTTTACATTGAACATTATGATGTAAATCAAGTATATAAGCTATGTATTGTCAATAAACGACGGCGCGCTCATCTATCCCTTCTGACATCCTGTGTGGTGGTCAGAACATGATATCCTGATTCCTTTATGAGGAATAAAACCCTTAGAAACTCTTACACCACGGACTCTGTTTTCCTTCTTTCCGATTGAGTTATTATTGATTAAGTACTTACCTGCATAGAAATTAAGAGAGTAAATTAATTATTTACATCAGTGGGACAGAAGAGGAGAGATTGTGACTTTCACGGGTCCAGTCTGAGGGCCTAATATGTGACAAGGAGATACAGAGCAGAGGGACTCAACGAGGAGCGGTCTCCTCTACTATCAGCTGGTGGGGGGGCACTAGATTTAAAACTAGCTCCTATGAGACCAACTCTGGCCTATGCTATAAGCCACCTGGTTGTAGGTCTTTTGGGTCTATTTTAGTAATCCCTGCTGAAATACTTACATATCAGGTAGGCTTGAAATTCATCATGGTGGGACCAATGGGAGGATCCTGAATGAAATGCCAAGAATTATATCTATGAGAGCATAACATACACAGGGGTAAGCACAATAGAAACTTATCAGGCTAAACAGAAAGATCAGTGGGGAAACAAAAGAGACTTGAATTGTTGAGTCAGTCTGAACAGCCTAATAAACAGCAAGACATATAAGCGCAATACAAAGGTTTGCCCGGTTTTCCGCGGATAACACCTAAAGAGTTATCAACCGTGGACACAAGGCTGCATCTTGGACATTTCTTGAATGCAACAGGTCTATGTTTGCTGCTTACCTGATGTCACTTTCATCCAGTACTGCCGGATATGAATTCAAACAAGAGGCTTACTTTGTACCTTGCACATTATGGCCATTATGAATATAAACCCCAAGACCCCATTGACAAAAGTTGTTTTTACGTTTGCCACATCGAATATATCGCAAAATCCTTCAACAGAATTTAGCCCACCCAGAGTATTGATGGAGCAGGGGAGAAACAAACATTTTTGTATACCCCCTGTGAAGTTGATTTCACATAACAATAACCGTATTAATAGTATGATGCATGAAAATTAATCAACAAAACGCACTTGGACACTTATATTACACGTGGGAAACTAATTGCTATTTGCAAAATTAATTTACTAACAATTGTGAACAAGTCATTAATATAATACAGAAATTAAACTTACAAAATGATGCCTATGGTAATGCTCTCTGAAATATCTAATGTAGGACCGATAACATGAATTATCTATCCTCGGTTTTTTAAATACTCCTTGAATTAATCTCAAAGCATACTTTGTATTCATTCATCTAGTCACCATCTAAACAATTCAATAAATCCAACAAACTAAAATTGGTTTATATAACATATTTTAGTAAACCATATCTTTTTTTATAAGGAAAATTAATTTTCTCTTTTTCTGTTTCTTTTTTACTTTTTTTCATACATATATACACATTTAACACATTTAACATGTATATTTGTACAATATCTACAATATCTACATACAAAACGACCAACACAAAGGAGCAAAGAAACTTTCTCCTGAACCATTTTCGTGGTTCTAATGCCCAATTATTCAAACAAGTAAATTTATGGCACTTAATTATAAGAACTTATTCCTTTGTCTTGGTCACCACATCCAATTCTAATGGAGCCTGGGAAGGTAAAATCCTTTGTACTTCCTTTTTACTTAAGGCTCTCATCAAGTCTTTTTAATTCAATTCAACATTTTATGGTGGTGCCAGTATGAAAACAGTCGACGCGTTTCAGCCTATTAATAAATTCAGGCCTCTTCAGGATTTTGGGCAACAAAATATTTTACTGAAAATATATGCAGTCCAGATAGTTGCAAAATTCCGGTGGTAGGTCCCGAGCCTACCCGATTACGGGGGCTTAAAGTTATTTAATTGGCCCCAACCTGGAGTATCTTGAAGATATCTTGTGTATCTAAATTCCTTCCAAACCGGCCCCAATTACTGGAGGGTCTAGCAGCGCACCACGACCGTGCACGGCGCTGCTCGTACTTCTCAACCGGCTCCCAAATCTGTGTATTCAAGTGAACTCCTTCCTTCGTGTATAATACAGAAACAGCACATACGTTTTGCTTGAATAGAAAGTATGTCATTATCATGGCAAAAGAAAATAGGTACACTTGGTAAGTAAAATAAAGCTATATGTCACGCTTTTGCTAGGTAATTACTAATGAGGGTATTAGAATGGAGGGAGGTAAACAGAAAAAACGCTATTCTAAACCTAACGTCTGTTGTGTTTGTTTTCGCAGTAGTTCTCATTGAGGCCTACGCGGCCTGGTTGTTGAAAATGGCTGCTGACTGCAGTGTTGGCATCGGATAAAAGAGAGAGCCTCTAGCATGCATGTGAAAAAGAAGCTGAATAAGCAGATTGACTGGTACACAGAGCTAAGTGATGTTAAGGCCAACTTGACCTAAAGAACAAAAGGGTGTTTAAGGATGTTTGCTTCTAAGACCCTGAGAAAGGAAGAACATGTATCGAAAAATGAATGACCAGCATAAACGGAGATGACATCTATGGGAAAATGTTGAGTGACTGTGCACTTTGCAAAACTGGCTCAGGCGAGGAAAAAATGAGGTGATCATAACCACCCCTCTAATGGACCAATCAGAATTAACTGTGGACCCTAAAAGTTTCAATTTTAAGTTAGATAGTTAGAGAAAAAGGGTAGAAAAGAGCTTGGTCGAAAGGGTGAAAAAAGCTTGCTCCTTGGATTTATTTTGCACCACGACATGCTGTCGGTTTGATCTACTCTATGGTGCTAGAGACTTTGAAATATTTTTGGACTTTAACTTTTGGAGCAATGAAGATGGTCGATTGCAGAGATTTTCTCCTTGAAAAGAGGAGTTGAGGAGAATAGAGAGGCAGATTGAGACGTGTGCAATCCTGTTATTTCCTAACAGGACATGGTAATATGATTTCTAAATTGTATTTTATTTTAACATGTACTAAATAAAATGCTTATTTCTTGCTTGTCTAAATAAACTAAAATTCTGTTTTCTTTGCAATGAAATAGATAGATTTAAAATTTAAACTCGAGTTGTGATTTATTTTATTAAAATGTTATGATAAATTAAAATGCTAAGGTTATAGGATTACTATGATTAAGCTGGTCTTAATCTCCATCAACTAACTTCTACTAGATGATCTATTGACTAAAAAGTGGAGTACCTTGGTGTAGGGTTTTCCAGGTAACGGATTAGCATGTGTAAAGAATTATTTTATTAATGTATATATTGTATATAATATGAAGCTAGGTACCCCGCTAACCAGCAGCTCGCCTTCTTCGTCACTGATTAAATACTTCCCCCCTGATTGAACCATACCTAAGAATTGTGACTAAACCAATCACCGATGGCTGTTGACGAGGTTTCGTTTTAACTTAATTCACTTTTCATTGGGGAACCTGTCTGGATGGTGTAAACCAGAAGAGTCAGCCGTGTGTCATTGTGATGATTGTTCTTTTCAAGATACACTGCATTTCATCATGTTTTGTGGTTTTTATGATTCCATCCGACGGAGGTTTTTAGTTCCTCTTTTGAGAGGAAAGGGATATCAGCAAGTTAAACCAGCTTTATTATATCTCCAATTGGTAGATGATGTATGGTCCATTTTTAATATTGCCAGTTTTTTGGTTGCTGCTGTGAGGTTAAGGAAAAAAAGATTTCCTAGTGCTATTATGATATGAAGCATTATGTGAACCATGTTCATTTTATTTGAGATTTGGGGGTATTTTATAACAGTGGATGATTCTTTTTGATTTTTTAAAAATATGGTGCCTCTCTGATGTAAATATTAGAAAATAATTGAGTTTTTGTGTTTTTTAAAAAATGTATGTGTTTTTTGCTTTGTATGATTTTAATCAATCGAATAAAGTGGTTTGACTGACATTGATTCGGGAGTAAAATGTATGTGAGTGTGAAAGAGTGTATAACTCGCAGTGTTATGGGTCCCACTGATGAGTAAAGTGATTTGCTCCTGGGTTCGGTGAAATAGATATTGAGGGTTGTTGGAGAACCGCGCTGGATCAGATTTATTGGTAGCAGAGTTATGGTTTCTATAGGTTAGTTTGGAGATTTATTGATTATTGATGTTTTACATTCTAACACTATATGTTGAGTTTGTGTTACGTTATGTACAGTCGGAATTTGAAGACTTCTGGGATGTAGGAAGTTGGTCACTGTCTGCAGGCAGGGGGAGTGTGGCAAGTAAAGTCACACATTACATAGTCTGGTTTCAAAGTAGTAACATTGTTGTGTGTCACAAGTTAGGGATTTTCCGTGTGTAAGTGGTGAATGTATAGCGAAGGCAGCCTATGAAATCTTGGTCTTAAGCAAAGGAATCAATTAGGTATTCCGACTAAAACATATCCCTGAGAGAGTAAATAGGTTTTCCCCTAAGCTTGAAAGAAGGGTAAGGTAGAGGGAAGTGCTACTTTATCGGCGAAACTAAATTCTGTGGTAGAGAAGAGGTAAGCGCTGCCTACTTGAAATACAGAATACTTGTGAGTTTGGACTGAAACAGACTAATGGAAATGTTTTATGTCG
Source organism: Lissotriton vulgaris (assembly GCF_964263255.1). Classification (NCBI taxonomy): domain Eukaryota; kingdom Metazoa; phylum Chordata; class Amphibia; order Caudata; family Salamandridae; genus Lissotriton; species Lissotriton vulgaris. The sequence goes on along the minus strand of NC_141691.1, from coordinate 1,078,626,309 downwards.
TTACTAACTGATTTTAGTTGTATAAAGTATAAAACCAGTGTGCCGATAAATGTTGTAAAGGAGGGGCAGCAGAAGCAGGAGTTGAAGCTGACGTAACAAGAGTTGCGCTGGGATTGGTCCACGTGACTGTGACATTTGAAGTTTTAATTGGTACGTTAGTGTGAAGACGTGCTGGGATTAGTCAGAATTTGTGTTACGAAGATTGTGCCAATTGGTGCGTTAGTGTGAGACGCGCTGGGATTGGACAGAGAATAGTGGTACCGATCGGAAGAAAATAAACGATCGTATTTTGAAGCAGAGTTCGTAAAAATGGATTATTATTATTATGAAGAGGGCAGGGAAAAGTCTTCATGGCTTAAGAAAATAAAGAATTTCTTTAAAAAAAAGTTAAGAAAATAGAGACAAGTGAGGAAAAATTGCTTTCTGCACTGAAAATGCCTGCATCTTACATGATGACTAAATATGGCTATCATACTTGTATATGGTTGGAGAATTGGGCAAAGTACACTAAAATGATGGAATATTGGCATTTCCAGAAACAGGTTCATTTAGCTCAACTTGAGAGAGAAAATGATGAAACTTGAACCGAGACCTAAACTGACTCAGTTTGAAGCTTTAATGGAATGGGAAGACGGTATGCATGCTAAAGAGGAAGAACGATTTAGGAATATGGATGGCAGACGTGGAAATTTTAGAGGATATTGGGGATCTACACATGAGAGTAGAATGAAAAGATGGAGAATGACTGATATGTGGGATGGAATGTATCCGGTACGGACAGTGGATGAGACTGTATGGAGAAAATGTACGGAGAAAAGAAATAATCAGGTTTCAGAAAAAAGTATGTAAGAATGAGTGACACAGAGGACGAGGTGTTGGAAAGCATTCTGAATAAAAGACCTCCACCGTATCCATCAACTTCTGCTGTGGTGACTCCAAATGCACTGCCAATGGAGAATGATATATTAGAAACCCCAAAAAGGCATTTAGAAGAAAAACTGTTTTGAAAGGTCAGAATGTCCACCAATTGAAAAAGCAGGTACATCAGAATTAGAGAAGTCTACAAAAGAATTGGCGGAGACAATTAAGGAATTAACAAAACATGTAGAAGCTGTGACAGTACCTGTAACAATAGGTCCTGTAATTCCAGTCTTTGAAAATCAGAAAATAAATGAGAATTTGTTGGTTGTTCCTTTAAATTCAAGTATGCCACAAGTAAGGGAAAAGATTTATCCAGATTTGAATGAAACTAGGAATACTGCTAGGATATCACCACCTAATTTGCAATGAATCAGAGTCCAATATATAATATTCCCATGGGAGCAGAATCAGCAACTGTAACCCCAGAGAAAAGCTTGATTGATTTAGACATAATTAAAACTTCAGTAGGTCCATCAGTTGAAAAATTAAATGATTGGTTTAAAACACTTCAGCCATAGATGTGGCTAAATTAAAAATAGATATGGAAGAATTAATAATAGGAACAATTGGAACTGAAAAATTAAAAACATACCAAGATGAAGTTAATTTTTATGAGTAAAAGTATAACACGGAGAGCTAAGAATCTTCATGAAAAATTTGAGGAAATTAAAAATGAAGTATAGAGTTTGCAAAAATAAAAATTTTACCGAAACCGTATAGAGTAGACTTCACTGAAAAAGATATCGACAATATGAATACTGCAGGGAGATTGACCCAAATAAAGGAATTAACTGTAGTGCTGAGGAAATGGGGAGATGTAGATTGGTGGAGAGTTAAATGGTTGAAAAAGAAGGAAGAATCTAATAATAAAACCTCGTTAACGTTTCCTGTTAGAGAGAAAGAACCAATTGTAGCAAAAGAATACCCTATGAGAGAAATACCAGGAGGAGGATATGTTCATGTACCTTGGAGTAGGCAGGACATATTGTCATTTACGAATGATTTTCCAAGACTAAGAGAAAAACCAGTAGAGTGGTACAGACAAGTAGACAGGCTTGTGAAGGTATCAAAAGTATTATGGGAAGATTTGGATGGATTGTTTGACATAGTTGTACCTGCAGATTTATGGACAGAATGTAAAATTACAATTGATTGGCCGAAACAAGGGTATCCGAGAGATGCAAAAACGGGCGCTCCAGCTCCAGAAGTGATGAGAAAATATGATCAAGTTATTACATTTTTGAAAAATAAAATTCCACCAAAAGAAACTGATTAGTTAAAAATTGATAGAACAATTCAGGAATCAAAAGAATCTGCCCATGAATATTATGAAAGATTGCTGCTAGTTTTCAAACAGTATAGTGGATATGAAAGCCTAATTGGAAAAGATATGAGTCATTTTGTATATAGATTTGTGTTTGGGTTGAGACCTGAAATAGGTGACATGATAAGATATGATGATAAGATATCATATGATGTGCTGGCAGTCCAGCTCAGTAGATGATGTCCTGAGGTATGAAAAATATTGTAGTGATGATATTGAAGCTAGGCAGCGTAAGTTAAAAGAAAAAGCAATGTGGGCACAAGTGAAAGTTGCAGAGCGACAAGAGGCCCAAATTACTAATAATGGAAGCCAAACGAAATTTAAAAATAATTTGAATAAAGGAAAAGGACAAGTGAATATTGAGGAGGCTAAAAAGAAATGGCCATGTCATAATTGCGGGAAAATGGGGCATTGGAGGAACGAGTGTAAATTACCACCAAGGGTTGCCCTGGAAAATAAATCATTAAATCCGCAGGTGCAGAATGAGGTAAATCAACAATCTCCCACACAGCAGCAGGTAGTCACTCAACAGAATCAGGTGCCATTGCCACCTCTTCCACAGAGTGTTCATCTTCAGAAATACAGTGCAGAGACCGGATTCTACGGAGGAGAGCAGGTAAAAAGATCACCACGTGTGACTGTTGTTGCGCAGTTCAGGTTAAGATCGGATGGAAATGAATCTGATGAAAGCCTCTGACGGTGCCTAGGAGAGGAAGTGGAGTGCGTGCTTGGCGCAACTCTGGAGGTAGATCTATCTGGTCCTTTTGTGAATGGAAAAGTGAATGGTGTAAATGTTACTTTCTTAGTGGACACAGGTTCTACAGTTAGATCAGTAGAAAGTCAAAATCTTCCTCTCTCTGGAGAAGTAATCCAAGTTGTGGGTGTGACAAACAGACAAATTAAAGCTCCTTTGACAACCTGTAGAAGTAGAAATTGGGAATTACAAAGAAATGCATTGTTTTGTAGTATGTGGCAGTAGTCCTGTAAATCTACTTGGAAGAGTTATATTGTGTAAAATGGATTGTGCCATTTACTGTTCACCAAATGGCATAGCTTTTCAAACAGCAGATGATGACAGTATGTATAAAATGACCATGTCAATAATTGATTCCATCGTAGCAAAGCAATTAGAACCAGATTCGGCCTCCCGGGAGGCAAATACAGCATAACATCAATTGAAACTGGCAGCAGATCATACTATATGAGTACCAGCATAGTAGAGGTTCCATTTTATATTATAAAAATAGAAGGATCAGGTGCCAAACAATATCACAAAGGCGTGCGAAGGGCGGGCTAAACAGAAGGAGGTCCACAATTAGTTCGATCTCGTTTGGGATAATGGCGCTAAAACATACAGTTCAGGGTAATCAAGCATACAATTACTGTTCGCACCAGTTAAGCGCCCGCCCAATGGTACTGAAGTACCGTGAAAGTATAGGCACCGATGAAAAGTCGATAGTTAACAAAAGAATAGACCCACTACGCTGACCCAAAAAAGAAGAAACAAAAGAAAAGGCGAAGAAAGATAAGAAGAAATAAAGGCCATAGAAACAAAAAGGAAAACTAAATTCCCCCCACCCTGCACCCCTGCAGATGACTACGGCCTACCCCCCTAGCAGCGTGCCTGTCGCCCCGTAAATGAGCCCGAAATATAGAAAGAACAAAGGGAAAAAAAGAAGGGAAAGAAAAAAGGGACTAAAACCCTACCCTAAAAGAAGAAATGGAGGAGGGCTCTGCCATACGCATTCCCGGACTCTCCCCCCGCCTTGCGAAGAATCCCCCACAATGTTTACACGATCAAGCAGACCACAAGAAGCCATATACCAGAGGAAACTATAAATCCCGCCCCGGACTCCGTGAACCAAATAGAGCAATCCCGTTACCGGCAAAACAATAGTATGAAATCTCAGTCTCAGCCTTGGCCCCGTCGATGAAATTGACTGATCCCCTCCGATAAGTGGAGCCCCACCATAAAGTTGTCAAAGTGCATACAGAAGTCGCGAAACATGGTCTACCAGAAAAACAAAGGATAGCAAGTTCCACAGTAGATGTTCAGGTCCATGAATGCCCCTCCCCGACTCCAAGACCAGGCACTATCCCGTCCGCCATCTTGATGGACCAGTTGGGAAGGGGGTGAGACACAGTCCAACACAGTTCACTATTGCGATCAAAAGTCTCCAAATCGGAAACAGCAGCGAAATGTTCCGCCAATTGCAGTTCCAAAGACCCCGACCTCATAGGTACCTCGCCAATCTCCAAATGTTCGAACCGTTCCGCTTCCGCAGTGGCAGGTATAGTTCCGAGCACCGGGCCCGATTGCACCGCTGGGGTAGATATAGGGAATTGAAACGGCCAACGGGTCTCGGGCGGCAAGTCAGAGTCCGGTCCCAATCCTCGAATTCCATCCGCTGCCGACATCAGATTCCAAGCCTGGGTCTCCATAGTCGCCTGAAGTGACTCCAGGGCTGCTATCACTGACCGCAATGACGGGCCACACTTAACCCGCTCCGTCAGGTTCCGCATTGTAGCAGGCATAATGATCCCCACGGAGAGGCGCCTTCCCTGGGATAAGATTAGGCGGAGCAGGAACGAACCGTGAGGGATCGATCAGCAATAAGCGTTAGTGCGCACCAAGTCTCCGACCCAACGGCGCCGGCGCTACGAACGCCAGGCCCCCGGGTCCCGGACCCTCACACACCACCTTGGGCGTCACATGTCCCCTCACCTCCGGTACAGTTCCAGACAACAGATCGGCAGCAAAGCAATCGTGAAGATGTCGGAAGTTCCATGGACCGGACCCTGCCGCTCTCTCCGGCCCGCTGTTGTTCAACTAGGACCCGGCTAGGCCAACACTCGAGACCCCGGCTTCCAGACTCGGTTAGGCCTCCAATCAAGCCACGACATTACTCCACTCCACCATGTCGGAAAATTCTCGGGATTGCACCATCAGCCTGCAGAGTAGTTCATACACCCGGATATGGGGCGGGAAAGCAGGATATACGACAGGATCTTCGAGCGAAGGACGGAGGTCGGCGGAGCCGGGAAGCTACGCGGCCATCTTGCTTGCTGTCGTAGCTCCTTCCCGAAAGTCCTTTAATTTTTAATCAGATGCTAAAAAAGTCATTGGAGAGTTTCAACATGCCAGGAAAATCAGTATTGGTTCAGTATATTGATGACCTGTTGGTGGCATCAAAAACAAAAGAAATTTGCATTTCAGATACCATTGAGTTGCTGAACCATTTAGCAGAAGGAGTGCAGAAGGTGTCCCCATCAAAATTACAGTTTTGCAAACAGGAAGTACAATACCTAGGTCACAAGATTGGAAAGGGAGTGAGAAAAGTGACCTCAGAAAGAATCAATATATCAGAGGGATGAGTGACCAAAAAAACAGAAACAAGTAAGAATGTTTTTGGGAATGGTTGGTTACTGTCGTCAGTGGATAAGTGGATTTTCACTAATTGCAAAACCATTATAGAGGTTGCCAAAAGGTGATGTGAAAGATCCTATTGTGCTGAATGAAAAAGAAATGGAAGCATTTAAACAACTGAAAAACAGTTTATGTGAAGCACCCACACTAGGTATGCCTGATTATGAAAAATAATTTGAACTGTATTGCACTGAAAGAGAAGGATGTGCATTATCAGTTTTGATGCAAAGACATGGGAGAATGAGAAGACCCATTGCATACTTTTCAGCGGTATTAGATCCTGTAGCAACAGCATTGACTGGGTGTCTGAAAGCTGTGGAGGCATTGTAATGGGGTATCCAGTTAAGGTTTATGTGCCACATTCAGTGGAGATACTCCTTACACGTACCAAAACCCAATATATGACCAATAGTCGCCTAACTAGATATGAAAAGGTGATTTTGGGTGCAAACAATGTGACTGTTACAAGGTGTGTCAATGTGAATCCTTCAACCTTGTTACCTGATGCTTTGGATGTGGAAGTGAAGGATGATATTGATCACAAATGTTTGGATGTGCTTGAGTACTGTACCAAGCCAAGACCCGACATTAAAGATGAACGTTTGGAAGAATCAGATTATGTGTTGTTTGTTGATGGTTCTTGCTTAAGAACAGATGAAAGGAATTTGAGTGCTGCATATGCTGTATGTACAGTGGTAGATGTCATGGAAGCATCTTGTCTGAAAGTAATACGTTCTGCTCAAGTAGCCGAATTGATTGCTTTGATTCAAGCATGCAAGTTGGGAAAGCATGTCTGAATAACCATAGTGACTGATAGTCAATATGGATTCGGAGTAGTCCATGATTATGGGCAACTGTGGTCTCAGAGAGGGTATATAACCTCTGCTGGATCACCTATACGGAATGGTGAATTTGTGAAAATGTTGTTTGAAGCGATACAGCTGCCTAAAAGCAATGAAGTGGTGAAGTGTGCTGCATATAAGAATGGAGATGATTACATTACTGAGGGCAATCGATTTGCTGATGCCATTGCTCAATATTGTGCCAGAAATAATACTTCAATCAATCGGGACAGAGAAAAAGAACATGTTTCAAGTCTTTTAATGCTTACTAACATTGTTGAAACTTGTCAGGAAGTGAAACAAATTCAGGATGAAGCAGATGATGAGGAAAAAGACAGATGGATAAAATCAGGTTGCAGACAAAGAGAGGAAGATGAAATTTGGGTTTAAAAAGATGAAAGACCAGTAATGCCTGATCGCATATTCTCAAATATGGCTCGAATGCACCATGGTCAAGCCCACATGGGGAGAGATGCAAAGTTGAGAATGTTTAAACAAACTTGGTACAATCCTAAGTTCAGAATAATAGCTGAAAGTTTGTGCCAACGTTGTTTGATTTGCCAACAATTGAATCCAGGAAGAAAAACTGTTGTGACTTTGGGAACCATAGGACGAGAGGGTGGTCCTTTCACACAAATGTAATTGGATTTTGTAGAGATGCCTGGTTGCAACAAGTTGTGGTACATCCTGGTGATCATTTGTTTATTTTCAAGATGGGTTGAGGCTTTCCCTACACAGAGAAACGATGGAGTGACTGTTGTAAAGCTTTTACTAAGAGAAATTATTCAGAGATTCGGATTTCCAGTAACGATTGAATCAGACAGAGGGAGCCATTTTCAGAATGAATTAATAAAATTAATTTGTGAAGTACTGGATATTCAACAGAAACTACATTGCGCCTACATCCCAGAGGCTTCTGGGGTAGTTGAGCAGGTTGATGGAACAATTAGAAACAGACTCAGAAAAATGTGTTTGGCAACTGGACTGAAATGGCCTGATGCTTTGCCACTTGTTCTAATGACTTTAAGAAGCATTCCAGACACAAAGACTGGTTTAAGTCCACATGAGATTCTAATGGGACGAGTAATGAGACAAGCATTTGTACCTGTCAACAAACTGCCAAATATAAATGATGATATCATATTGGATTACTGCAAAGGTCTGTCTGACACAATCCATTTTGTGTTTCACCAGGTTGGAACTGATGCATGTACAAAAGAAAAGCATCCAACACATGATTTAAGTCCTGGAGACTGGGTTCGGTTAAAAATACACAGAAGAAGAAATTGTCTGGTGCCTCGTTGGGATAAACCGAGGCAGGTGATTCTGGTCAGTACAACAGCTGTGAAATGTGCTTGTGTTAAAAGGTGGGTGCATGCCAGCCATACAATCTGAGTACCAGAACCTGAAAATCAACTATTGCAAGAAGAAGAGACTAGTTCAGATTCTGATGCAGAGGAAACAGTTGATAAAGTTCCAGATAAGAAAGATCGAACTGTGAGGCGACATCTGGAAATATCTGATACAAGTTCAGCATCAGAAGCAGAGACTGAAATAATTGAAATTCCAGATCTTGAAGATCGACCTGTAAGTCGATATCTGGAAAAAGGAGGAACCAGTTTGGACACTGAAAAAGAACAGAATAAAACTGGTAAAAGAGGAGATTCTAAGAGTCAAACAGAAAGTTCTGAGAAAAGTAATATTGATCTTGAAACTGGAGAAAAGGAAGTAACTCACGATGAGGATGAGATTCCAAATACCAGTTATAAAGAGATTCCTTGCAAAAGAACTGAGTTGACTGAAAAAGTACTAGACTCAAAAACTGAATTTGAAACAATAAAGTTCAAAATTCGAGGAAGTAAAGACAAATCTCAAACTGAGTCTGGTGAAAGCGATGGAGAAAGTACTTTGAAAAAGGGCCTGGAAAGTTGAACGTGAAACAATTGAACCAGTGATTAAAAAGCCTAAAAGGGAAATAATTGGCCTGCAGAAATTAAGGATTAAAATTCAAATTGATAAATATAAATGGAGTACCACAAGAATAAGTAAATGAGATTTCTAGCCAAGAAGGTCCAAAGGAAAAGAATAAAGACATTTTGCAAAGACCCAAAAGAGTAAGGAGACCGAATCAAAAGTACAAGTCACCTGAGTGGGTATATATTTCTTTATCTGACATGCCAGAAGTTGAAAGTAATTAAGAAGATCAAAGTGACTTTGGTGAGAGAGAAAAACGAAGGACACAGAAGAGAGTTTTTGATTACAAAATTGAGAAAGAAAAAGTGGCAAATGAAAAGTAGAGGTCAAATGGAACAAAAGGAAAAGACATAATTGAATTTACAGATTTTTAAAGGACACATTTTTGTGTGGGAAAGTGACATTGTAAGTGAGAAAAAAAATGCCTGCAAGAAATTCATCTAAATGTGATAAATATACGCAAATGTTGCACAATGTGTCGAATATGTACTGTTTTATTAATGCATATATGAATTATTTTAGCAATATTAATTCCATTTCATTCAAGTTTTGAGCATTCATATAGAAATAGAGGTGATAATAGAAGTGAAATAATACATGATGCATATAATAATTTAGAATTGATAGATATAACAGGATTACACAAAGATAGATCTAGTAATGATTTTTAAAAGAATGTTTTTTCTAGACTATTGAAAGAATATGTAGAAACTATGGATGTACAAGACTGCTACGTTTGCATGCAGTTGCCTGCATCTGTATCAGAGGGTGTGCCCTATCATCACCTCCCTTTGATGTATGGAATGACTTGTAGTGTTATAGCTAGTGTATTTTATCAACCTGGCAATTAGAATATTACTATTCTGATGTTGATGAAATGTTTGCTAAAGTTCTTGTAGTGAATAGAATGAACAAAGTGAAACCTGCAAACGTTTTGGGTGAATTTTTCTTAGAAAATGATGAATTGGCAATAGAATATGCATAAAGAAACAACTTAACACGTAAATTGAAAAAGGCAGAATGGGTATTTTTAGAAATGGCGGAAGTTAGAAGATTAGCCTATCAGAGAAAGGCCACAGCAAGTAAATCGAAAACATCCACATTGAAGTTTAATGAAGAACATTTTGTTAAAGGAGATACAAATGTTGCATTGGGAATAGATCTTCCTCAACAGGCAAAATGTTGTATTCGAATGGACAACACAGCGTATGATAATTATTTTGTGGGAGCAAGTAATTGCAAGGACACTTACTGAATTATTGGGGGATGGGGATTTAAAGGGGAAGAAGATCCTGTATTTCCTGGACTATATTTTATCTGTGGTAACAAAGCTTATTATAGATTGCCAGACCACTGGTATCGTACCTGTAATGTAGGTTTGGTCTTTCCTAAAAAATTTCACGTAGATAGAGGTACTAATGGAGTTCATGAAATAGGTAAACCATTAACTCATAGGAGAAGGGAAACTTTTCTAGAAATTGTAGGTGATATTTCTAGTCCACTGATACCAGCAGTGGGTATATCTTTCAATGCAAACAAAATTCAAAAATTGTCAACGATAGTCGATCGTTTATCAACAAGCACAGCTGGAGGATTTTTTTTTTTAACAACTCACTTTATTGACAGATCACACAAAAGACGCAGCACTCCGTACCCCGGAGAAACTGCAAACCAGCATGTCTCGGCTAACACAGCGATCTATACAGTATCTTAAAATAGAACCCGTATCCCCCCGCCTACCCCACCCCCTCTATCAACACCCCCCCGACCCCCCTTTGTCCCCCGCACAATGCCGTTTTGTTCCTGTAGAGAGAAGAACTTATATACAAAAAAACAACGTGTACTATGTCGCCCCCATGGCCCCATCACATCAGCCCTGTGGTATCTCTTGGCAGCCCTGGTGTTTCCTGCCATAGTCCCCTGTAGTCCGCCCATCTTTTCCATATTTTATAGTGTTTCCTAGGGCAGCCCCTGGCTTCAAACACTGGACGCTCCAATCCCATACAAAAATCAAGGCCCTTTTTCCACACCACAACCTTAGGAGCCCGGAGGTCTTTCCAGGCCTGAGCTACATCTCTCTTTGCTACAGCAAGACCTAACAGTAGCAGATGTCTCTTATATAGATTACCACCTACCCCTTCAAAGACATGAAGAAGGCCTAGTTTGGGAGTACAAGGAAGATCCCAACCCAACACTTCGGACAAGCAATCCCACACCCCTGTCCAAAATCTAGCCAAATTACCACAGCTCCACACCGTGTGTAGGAAGGTACCCACCTTGTGACCGCATCTCAAGCATTCAGGGGACTCAATCAAACCAGCCCGCCACAACCTCTCTCTAGTATAGTAAGCCCTATGCAGGTATTTGAATTGGATAAAGCGTAAGCGCATGGCAATAGCCGCTCTTCTTGGGGCTTCGAGGGCTTCTCGCCAATCCTCTTCCTCTAGCTCCCCCACATCTCTTTCCCATGATTCCCGCAGATTCTGCAGCGAGGAGGAGCAGTGTATAACCAGGGTCTGGTAGATGCAAGATATTTTCCTGTCTTCCAAGACTCCCATGAAGACTTTTGCTTCTATCGGGCTGAATTCTGGCAAGGAGTCTAGTCCCTCCAGGGCAGGTGTAATGGCGTGGCGGAATTGCAAATACTTAAAGAACTGCGTTCGAGGCATGCAAAACTCCTCGCTGAGCTCCTGAAAGGATTTAAGCGACGTACCCTTCAGGACGTGCCCCAGTGTGGAAATTCCTATAGAATCCCAACCTCGAAAGCCCTGCAGTGACGCCAATGTCGGTAGCTGACCGTTTTGCTAGAGCGGGGTCTCCTCCGTTAGCCTACCCCACCATCCCATGCGACGTAGCGCCTGCCGCCAGACCTGGAAGACCACCTGGGTGACTCTGGGCAGCCTCTTCCTCAGTTGCGCTGAGTATAAGATAGTGTGCAGCGTGTCAGGTTCCATAAGGTATTTCTCAAGGGCGTACGCCGAGTCCCCCCTATCCCCATACCACCATTCATTCCGAATTAGGAGGTGGGATGCTTGATAGTAAGACAGAATATCCAATGTTGCCAACCCTCCGCAGTATGTGGACAAAAAACAGGTACACAAAGCCACTCGCACCACACCTCCCACCCACAGGAATTGACCCAGGGCCGAATTAACCTGCCGAAACCACTGCGGTGAGACCGTATATGGGTGGTTCTGCAGCTGGTACAGTAGGCGTGGAAGGGCAACCATGTTGAAGATGGCTGATCTGCCGTAGATATTGAGGGGCATACGGGACCATGTTTTCATCTTAGTCCGAACCCGATCCCAGACCGGCACTACGTTGCGTTCCCAAGAAATCACGGGCGAAACCGTTAAAAACACACCTAAATACTTAAGGCCCCCTGCTGCTACTTGCAGTGCCGATGCCCATGATCCAAGTCCCGTGCGATCACCCAGCACCCAAAGGGTAGATTTAAACAGGTTCAGGTATAACCCGGATACCTCGCAAACACTCATGATCTCCAGGACTCTAGGCCCTGACCTATTCAAATCCGTGAGGAAAAACAGAACGTCATCCGCATATAGTGCGATTCTGTCCAACGGTCCTGCATCCCACTCAAAGCCTCGTAATTGTGTGTCAATACGGACCCATGCTGTCAGCGGCTCCATAGCAAGAGCAAACAGATACGGCGAGAGGGGGCACCCCTGCCGGGTGCCCCGCCCTATGGAGAAGGCTGCTGACATAGCGCCTGCCACCCTTACCGAGGCCGTCCAATTCGTATATAGCAACCTCAGGTATGACAAAGTGGGGCCCAAAGTTAAGACGTGAGAGGAGTGCAAAGAGGTAGACCCAGCTCAGGGAGTCAAAGGCCCTGTCAAAGTCCGCCAACAAAAGCGCCGCCTGGACCCCAGTCCCCCCAATCGCCTCCACTGCTACATGCGCGCGTCTGATGTTGTGCCTCGTCGCCCTACGGGGCATAAACCCGGCTTGGTCCGGAAGAATCAGCTCCGTTATATAGGGGAGGAGCCGGTTCGCGAGCGCCTTGGCCAGTATATTGGCCTCAATGTTCAGAAGGGAAATTGGTCGGTATGACTCGTGTCTATCTGGGGGTCTTCGGGTTTGCAGAACACTACAATTTCAGCATGTCTCCAGTCTGCCGGTAGCCGACCACGCTCTCTTGCAGCCTCTAATGCTCTCTTATAATGTAAACCCAATTGGAGGTGATATTTCCTGAACAATTTGCTCCGAAACCCATTAGGCCCGGGGGCCTTACCGGTGTTAAGCTCCCCGAGAGCCGTGCCCAGCTCCTCAGCCGACAACGGCAGGGCGAGGCGCTACCGTACGTCTTCCGAGAGTGCGCGTGGTGGGAGGTCCGCAATAAATTTATCAATTTCCGGCGCAGGAAGACACTCCTGCCAGGCATACTGGGCAGCATAATACTGAGCTAAGCTGTCCGCCAGCTTCTTTAGGGCCCAGATCGTGGCCCCAGCCTATCTCTGAGACCCGGCAAGGCATGCGCCTGAAACGTGTTCTGGCAGAGTCTATGGAGCATTGTACTCGATTTGTCACCCCATTGATGAATTCTGCTCAGTGTCGCCAGCCACACTTGCCTGGCCTCGTCGAACAGCAAGGACGCATATGATTATTGTGCCAATAGCAACTGCCCCACCTCTCTACCTTCCCGAGCAACTCCGCATTGGTTCTCTAGCGCCTCCACATGTGCCGCAGCCTTCACTAATTCCTCTTTACGTTTCCTACGGGCCGTCGAGCACCAGGCGATATCCACTCCTCAAAGCGTGAGCTTTAGGGCTTCCCAGAGCGTCACAACATCCGTCACTTAGCCTACATTATCCTTCCAATAGTGAGCTATAGCCTCCACCATATGGTTCTGATAGTCTTCCTGTTGCAAGTTCCACGCCGATAAACGCCATCGAAAGGGGTGTCTCCCCTTATCAAGCATAAGCACTACCGTGACTGGAGAGTAATCGGATAGTCCCCGCGGCAATATGGACGCCGAGTCAACTCGCCCTATCACTGCACTGGGGACAAAGATATAATCTAGTCTAGAAAATGATTTATTGGCTGCCGAAACATAGGTATACTCCCGACTATGTGTGTGTAGATAACGCCACACGTCTACCTAACCCATGCCCTGCACCATATTTTCCAGTTTAGTGGGCGTGTCATAAACTTGTCCTCTGCCCGGATCTACAACAGTCCATTCGGCAATGCATCACATCATTCCAATCGCCCCCAACCACAGCCAGTCCCTCAGGAATCTCCGCCCACACTGTAAACAACTTCTAAACTAGTGACCACTGTAATGGGGGCGGGGCATACACACTCCCAACCACTAGGGATTCTGCACCAATCATCCCCTTAATAAACACATACCGGCCCTGTGGATCGATCCACTGCGTCAAGTGGACATAGGACAACCTACGGTGCACCAAAAGGGCCACCCTCCGAGATCCCCTCACAAACCCAGCATGGTAAACCTGGTCATAGCCGTATCGCTTCAGGCTAAGCGTTTTGTTGCCCAACATATGTGTCTCTTGCAGCAATAGAATGTCCGCTTTCTCCTTTTTCCCCAACCTCAGAACTGCGCCTCTTTTAATCTTGTCGAGAAACCCCGCACATTCCAGCTCCAAACCTGTATAGCGGCCTAGAGGTCATCAGCTTGGAACCCTCAACCGCCATCCAATTGCAGGCTAATCACTGTGCCAAGCAGCGGGCATACCAGACATGCACACATCAAGAATGAAGATCTCAACGACATTGTGCAGTGCAACCCAACCACCCCCCCTCCCCCCAACCCCCCCTTCACCCAGACCCCCCTCCCCCTGAAGCCATGCATCCCCCCCACCCCCATACCTCAACAACTCTGAAGTACCTGTCGCGGCATGGACATCCCCTGATCCCGAACGTGGGACCGGAGAGCATCCATGCCAATGGATCCCCAACAACCCGCCCATTCAACCAACCCCCCCTTCTTCTCAAAAACGAACTTTAAACAAGGGAAAAACCGTCTGCGCCTAGTACATCACCCCCCACCCCTTGCTGCCACCCCAAACAATCAAGTTTACCATAATTCAGCAGTCTTAAGTAGTCCGTTCCTCCAGCCCCAAGACTGTAACCTCGAATGTCTCCACCCTACCAGACACCTCAATCGGTCAAATACTCCTTACTTCTGCCATGTATCGTTCCTGTGCTCAAGGGTCCATCTGAGGCAGGTCAGGGGTGTCCGTCTTCTTTGCAGCCGCACCCCCGGACTTGGAGAGCCTCCGAGACCTGGACCTCCAGTTGCTTTGGCTCCAGGATCGTCGGGGGGTCCGCCCCTTGCCCCGCTCGACGATGAATCCGAGTCCCGGCCCGGCGGCGTGTGCGCCCTAACCTTCACTGTTTCATCAGTCCAGTGGAACACCTCCTCGGGGTATCGAAGAACAGGGTACAGGACTGGTAAACCGCTCTCAGGCGGGCCGGGTACAGTAACGCATAGGACAGTTTAAGATCCCGTAGGCGTGCCTTGGCCGCCGCAAAAGACTGCTTCTGCTGCTGGACAAACCTGGTATAATCCAGAAATATAAGGATCTTGTGGTTGTCGCAGATGAGGGGCTCTTTCTCCCGTGCCTGTCGTAGTATAGTGTCCCTATCATGGTAGTTCAATAGTTTGGCTATAACAGCTCGGGGACGCGGTCCCACCGGTGGCTTTTGTATGTGGGCCCTGTGCGCCCGCTCAATCACAAAACATTTAAAGAGGGAGTCAGGTGGGAGCCAGCCCTCTAGCCACTGAGTCAGGAATCTCTCCATGTTGCCCTTCTCGCAGACCTCAGGGAATCCTACGAACCTCAAGTTGTTCCACCAGGCCCGCCCTTCCACATCCTCCGCCCGGAGTGCTAGGCTTTTCTGTATTCCCTCCATGCTGGCTACCTTTTTCTTTAATATCGCCACATCATCCTCCACTCCCGATATCCTAGTTTCGGCCTCCGTGATGCGGGTCACAGCGTTCCGCAGATCCTGACGCAGCAGTGTGACATCCGCCCCCAAGGCACCGATCTTCGCATCCAACATGTCTCGCGACTGGGTGATCGCCGCCATAAGTGCCGCATTGTCCGGCCCAGAGGCTTGTTGGCCCCTGGCGGCCCCAGCGCCGCCACTCGGGCCCGTGAATTTGTCTATTGGACCCTGCATTGAGGCTCCGCCACCACTCCCGCCTCTGGTCATTGCGGACCACGTCTGGAATGTCCACACAAGTTCTGTCAGGGTGGGGCACCTGATGCACTGGGAATCCTCACGATTGCTCACTGCTGCTCTCGGCACCCGGCGACTCCCGGAATGGCACCACTCAACTCTGCAATCCGGATCCCACACCAGCCTCGACACTACCTCAGATCCAAGACAGGCTACGTCTTCCTCGTCCGGGCATTAACACCGGAGGGGCCACTCCTGGAGGCCGGCCTGCCCCCCGATGCCCTTTCTCCAAAGTCAATGGTGCGGGGAACATCTTCACAGAAGGTTCCTCACTCTCACACCCAGATCGCACCATGGGCGCCCGGGCCTTCCGCATGCAAGGCTAGCCGCTGTCCAGTCAAGAGTCCACTCCAGCCCTGCCACAGTCTGTCAGCAATGATTTTGTCCCAGGGCCCCAGTCAGGCGATTCCAACCCTGCCGCCCGGTATCCTTGGACCACAGGCCGCACTTCTTCTATAACATTTCAGTGGGACCAGTGTGCTCTCGAGTGTCCACTCACCCCAGTTTCTTTAGCTAAGGGCCGAGGGCTGCTCCACACCTTCCACAAGGATCGACCGCTCCGGGAGCACAATCCAGGCGCACCCGGGCTTCTGCGCCAGTGCCGTCAAACTTTAGCCCCCGGCTGTGCGCTGGCAACTAGACCTCTCGTCTCGGAGCCCCGCCGTTCCACCTCTGAAAGGAGCTATACTGTACTGCACCGCCAGCCCCAGTCGTCTTCAGGGCTCCCGCCGTCAATCAGGCGGGGATCTGGACCTCCCCGCACCTCCGGGTCCTGCCTTCGATTATGTAGCCGCTGGCAGTGCCCCCGGCTCGAGGAGCCCCAAACTAGAGGCCCCGGCTGCGCGGCGCCAGACTAGGCCGCAGATCGTCTCGACTCGCCTCACGGCGTCCGAGACCCCGGAGCCCAGAAAATACCACCGGAGGGTGCCCCACAGGTTCCGCAAGCTGGACTGCTCTTTTGGGCAGCGGCAAGTACTGGGGAACAGGATAATTCAGCGGATAGTGATCGGGCGAGACGGAGCTCCTCTAGGCAGCGTCCTCCATGCAAGCCTGCGAAGCCACGCCCCCCCAGCTGGAGGATTTTTAATGGTAAATACAGAAATGGTTGCCATGAGAGCCATGGTAATGCAAAATAGACTTGCTCTTGATATTTTATTGGCAAAAGAAGGAGGAGTCTGTGGAATATTGAAAGTGCAGCATTGTTGTACTTATATTCCTGACAAAAGTCAGAATATACAAAGGTATATTAAAAATATTACTGAATTGCATAAAGAAATTATTCCACTGGAGGTTGATGGTGTCTTAGAGTTAGAGTTTTTCTAATGTAAAAAATGGGTTTGCTGAAATAGATAGTTCATTATTTGGAAAAAAACTAATACCAGCAACAATAATAGTAATGATTGTAGTGATGATAAGATCAGGGTGTATCTGTATTAGACCAAAAAGAGCTGAAAGAAAGTTGAGGAAGAATATAGAAAAGAGAAAACAAAGAACATAACATTGGTGAAATTGAACTTAAACAATTAAAAGATAAAATGATTGAGAATTCAAGAGAACAAATTAGGAAAGATACTAAGGTTTAAAACTGAAGAGCCTCAAACATGTTCTTGAAGAAACTTTAGTGGGATGATTGTGTCGTGATAAAATCACCAAAGGGGGGAATTGATGGAGCAGGGGAGAAACAACATTTTTGTATACCCCCTGTGAAGTTGATTTCACATAATAACCATATTAATAGTATGATGCATGAAAATGAATCAACAAAATGCACTTAGACTCATATTACACATGGGAAACTAATTGCTATTTGCAAAATTAATTTACTAACAATTGTGAACGAGTCATATTAATATAATAACGCGGATACGGATCACTTAGTTGATACTCTTAAGTGCTTCAACCTACATCAGTTAATCAAAGAACCCACCCATCTGGCCAATCATACACTGGATGGAGTTCTCACATACTCAAAAACTGAAAATAGATAAAATCCTGACCACAGGGCAATTTGTTTCTCAATAACATCTCCATGTAATAGAGCAATACTGAACAATACAGTTAGAACTGTTAAATACAGCCCACAGAAAAACCTCAATGTAGAGGCACGGCAGAACACTGCTCTAGAAAATAATGTCAATAATGCAGCAATCGGGGAGGAGCCAAGATGGCCAACAGGACGGACGTGTAGGCTCCCAGCTCCGCGAGCCTCCTACTCCCGCACCGATATCCTGCCACTGATCCTGAGTTATTGATGCGGCGCCACGACCGCATGCACGCGCTGGTCACAACCGCGTTCCTCCGAGGCTTCTATCAGCCGTGTGGACGGAGATACGGTCGTGTGAGCCATTTGCCAGTGCACCCCCAGGACCCAGCTCTGATGGCCGCCGAGGGATGCCGATGTACCGGGTAGACGACTACTGGAAGCGCCGCTGCTTGCAGCAGAATTACCGCCGGCGGGGAGAGACGGTGAGGTCATTTTCTGAACCCTTGGCTCCCCAGACCTGGATGCGGTGGGCACTGACGGGACGGTACCCCTACCCCCCCTCGTACTGTATTGCGGTGCAACTGGCGGGCTGACTCGGCTCAGGCGGGCGGGACCGCCTGCGTCGGAAGCCGCCTCTGAACCAGCGGCGAGGGATCGTTTACAGATTGTTCTTTTGCCCTGCGAGCCGCTCCCCTGCCAGCGCCCCTGCCTGATGTGTCCCGTATTCTGATCGTCCCTCTCTCCCATTGTTACCGGATTGCCGATGTAAAGATGGCGGTCTCTGAGGAAGGAGAGATGGCTGCTTCTCTGTCCCCTGGACATTCTTCCGCGCCTGCTCTAACTCACTCCTGTAAACCGGGGATGCGGACCCAACAGCCGTCTTGTGTGGGATTACAGCGGGCCCCCACCTGTATGGATATCCTGGCAGCTATCACGGATCTCAGATCTACGTGTCGGCAAATTACTAAGGACTTGTGCCGCAAAATGGGCGAGGCGACTCTAGCGCCGAGACACCGGTGGCGCTCTGGTTCTTGGCTGCCTACAATTGTCATTGGCCCGGATACTATGTTGCAGCAGGCACCCGCATTGTCGCTGGCGATCTCTGGCAACAGTGCTGTTGGCTTGCCCACTGACATTGATGTTGCTACAAAGTCTCTCTCCACTCCGCACTCCGAGGCTCAGCCTCCACCATCGCTGCTCCTTCATGGACCGCTGACTCCCCGGCTGCCCGGCTTCTTTACAGTTCTTACCTCTGAAGCCTCCTCCTTTCCCCAGTCTGTGGTACTTTCTCCTGTTAGGGCTGGGAAGCCAGCCTTTTTCGCCAATCGACTCCTTGTGGACTGGGGACACTCGTCTCTTCCCTCCATGCTTTCTCTTTGTTGGGGACGGCCATCTTGTCCCTTTGTTCTGACTTCAGACTGTTTCCCGCAGTCGCCATTTTTGGGAGGCTTGCAACGCTCGGGCCAGGGGTGATGGATCCTTCCATGGCTGACGGTTATTGGGACTCTCAAACTACTTTGGAACTTTTTATTGTTTTTTTTTTTTTGCTCTTGCCCTACATAGGGCTGTGATTGATGGGCATAGCCGCTGATTCCTGTTTAGGAGATGGGGGGTTTAGTGTGCGGGCGGTCCTGGGGCACGTGGAGAAGGGGGGGTCCCTACTACGCTTTCTTCCTTGGCTGGCCGTACTCTGGACTATATTGTTCTCAATGTACTGGGTGGCTGCACGCTTGTTATAATTGCTCGCCTCGGGCTACAGCTGGTCTGCTTTCTTGTGGGTTGTGGTGTTTGGGTTGGGGGTAGGGTGTGGGCTGGGAGCCCGGGTTACAGTGTTTCTGGCCCTCCTCCGGGCTTTCTTCTTCGGGGGTTGTCTTCCCCCCGTCTTTCCCTTATGTGGGTACTCTTGGGGCAACAGGCACGTTAGTAGGGGGGGGTGGGCCATAGCCTCTTCGACGTGCAGGGTGGGGGGGTGGGGCTTTATTCTTTTCTCTTTTCGTTTCTATGGCCTTCTTTTTATCTCTATTCTTATTTCTCTTTTTCTTCCTATGTATCTTGGGTCAGACGGGAGGTTGGGTTTGGTTCTTTAGGAAACGTCTATTTTCTCTGTGTTTTGCGTCCACGTCCTTAACATTTGGCTCATTGATTCTATGATATAGATACCGATTTTCAAACATAGTCATTGAATGATTACAGAATTTGCTCTTTCTTCCCTTTTTCCACTATCGATTGAGGGCGCATATCCTGTCACGAATCTGGACATGTAATGACTGCCTTTTTTACACGTCATTGGATCCTTTATTTTTGCTATGTGATGGTCCCTTCTATATCCTGTCATATCGTAGGCAAGCTAGATGTAATTCCTGATTTCTACACTGAATGGGCGGGCGCTATTTGGGGCGACATCTAACTCTATGATTGTATATCCCTATTGTGAATGTTTATGCCAGTATTTTAATAGAGCTGCATCACTGTTGAACTTCCTTCATGTGGTTCGCCCACTCAGCTACCCTGTCTGACTTTAGGATGATCCGTCAAAACTATAAAATGAAACCCTCGTTATCCTTTTCCTTGGGCTCCTTGCAAATCCTTCGTTGTGTTCTTGTATATATCTGCTGCAATGCAAGGTACCTCGGGATGATTGTATATTGTCATAGCGGCCGGCCCGCAGTGGTTGTAGGCTGACGCTGTGTACTATGTTTCCGGAAAATAAAGGTTTTCAAAAAAAAAAAAAAAAAAAAAAAAAATAATGCAGCAATCAATTATACACACTGGGTAGACACAGCATGCCAAAGAGTGGTACCAGAAAAAATATTTAAGAGCTACAGGAAAAATACATCAGCCCCATGGTTTTCTCCAGAATTAAAAGCAGTACATGTGAAGGGCAGACTCAGGAGCGCAAATGGAGGGAAGAATATTATCTTGAAGAAAAAATCAAGTACAAAAAACTACTCTCTGAGTATAAGGAGTAAATTAAAGCAGCAAAGACCAAATATTTCTCTGCTAAAATTAGATTAGCGACAAACTCTACCAGGGAACTTTTCAAAGCTGTCAAATCCCTGTCCAAATGGAACAACAGTAACACCTTCATTCCTGATGAATCCTTCTACAATCAGTTGGCTGATTTTTCCAACTCAAAGTCAATTCTATATTTCAGGCATTTTCCTTCTCCTTAAACACACAGAGTTTAGATGTAGTTTCAGATCAGGCTGAGGTTTTGAACTCCAGACCAGCTTCTGGGCCTTTGGAAACACCCCTATTCGAAACGTTCAAACCTGTGACCTTGGAAAAAACAATTGGTCTCATGAGCTCCATTAAATCCGGGGCCCCTTCTGATCCTTGGTCTCCTCTGGTCATCAATCTTGCGGCCAGCATGGTGGCCGGACCACTTATGGTCTTACTAAATGAGATAATGAGTTCTGGATAATACCCAATTATTTGGAAAAGAGCTTCCATCCTTCGTTTGTAAAAAAAAAACATTGTTGAGCTTGTTTCTCAACGATAGACAACAGTGGGTAGAGATGGAAGACACACGTTCCAGACCTTTCTCTCTTTCCTGTGGGGTGCCTCAGGGGTCTGCTCTTAGTCTCACTTTATTTAATGTGTATGTCACTCCCCTCGTTAATCTTATTCACAGATTTTGGCCTGAATGTATTCTCCTACGCTGATGATACAAAGATAGTGGTATCTATCTCATCCGAGGTGGAAAAGGATGCACATAATTTCTGCAGATGCACGGCCCAGGTTGCAGGCTGGATGCAGAGAAACTCTCTCAAGCAGAACTTGTATAAAACTGAGATTTTGCTTTTTGGAAAGGAGACCACTTTTTGGGATGCATCTTGGTGGCCTTCGGATCTAGGCACTTTACTGAGGCCAGCATAGAAGGCAAAAAATCTGGGAGTAATCTTTTACACCAAACTATGTTTCTCTGAACAAATCAATGCTGTGACCTCAGACGGTTTTTTCATGCTAAGGGTTCTCAAGAAAATTCTTCTGTTTATTCCGTTTGATCTACAGAAGACAGTGATGATGGCGCTCATCTTCTCGAAGATGGATTACTGCAATGCCTTATATTTAGGCACTTCTAAATATCTGATTGGGGGTGCCGCTTCGTTGAGCCTGGAGTGCTAATTGCGGAGCAAGGACTGTTTGAGAAGGGACTCGAAGTCCCAGGAGCCTACCTAACCATCTCACCTGTGCTCCAGAGACCTGCCCGCAGCCGCTGCCTCTTAGCTGCTCACCGCACCCGCTTCGCGGGTGCCGCTTCGCGGGTGCCGCTTCGCGGGTGCCGCTTCGTTGAGCCTGGAGTGTTAATTGCGGGGCAAGGACTGTTTGAGAAGGAACTCGAAGTCCCAGGAGCCTACCTAACCATCTCACCTGTGCTCCAGAGACCCGCCGACAGCCGCTGCCTCTTAGCTCTGCGTCATACCCACTGCGCAGAACGCGCGCTGGCGTGCGCCGGGCGAATCCCGGGCCAAGGGCGGGCCCGTTTAAGCTTGTTGTAGCCCGTAGGATATCGGACCGGGCCAACTCTCTAACTTCCAGTTCGTGTTACATCGAGGGTTCGCTCACTGTCTTGTGAGTATTCTCTTACCCTATCTTTGCATTTGGATTTGATAATGGCTGGGCGAGAAGGCAGGGGAAAAAAAGTGATGTCGGGAGGGTACGTTGCCGGGACACTAGATCAATTTATTACAAGGTCAACGTCGGTTTTGAACCATGAGATAGCCATAACAGAACGACGGCTGTCCCAGGATCCCATATTTACTAAAAGGTCCTTGATAGGTCCCTTGATAAATGCTCGTACACCGGAACGGCTCCAGCATAGGGTCGAAACTGTCGGACATCTGAGTGGGTCTAATACTCATCCATATCAGGAATTGGACAATATTCCCCTGAGCGGATATTCCATCCAACCGACAGGAGTGAATGTTAATACACTATTCAGTCCTGATGAAAATACATTACTATGCAGCTCTGTAGATCCTGCTGTCCCTACACAGACACATGGCTGTCACGAGGGGGCTATTCCCAAAAGGAAGCGGGCAGGTGTAGCCATGCGGGGCAGAAAGCCTAAGGTACAAAAACTTAACAATAATAAGGGTCCTGGTATTGAGGAGCCACAACCCTCTGAGGACCTACAGGAGACTCCACTTGTACACATTGTATCTGATGTGGCAAATACGCCTAATAGACCATCTACGGCAGAAGATCTATTTTTGGCTAAAATAAGTGCCCTATTATCCTCATCATTGCAGCCCCTAGAGGAAAGACTTATCTATAGCACAAAGGCTCACTAAAATTGAGGAACACTCCAGAGCGAGTGAAGATTTTATTAAAGAAAATAAGGAAAATCAGGGGCACATAGCAGCAACCCATGTCCCTGAAGGGGCTCAGGCCACATCCATAATATCAGTTCCTAGTTGCCCCCCATATTCCGTGGAGATTGCAAACCGTCCTGCCACCAGTGTATGCACAGATGGTGTGTGCCCCCGGCCAGGAACACAGAACCGCCCAAAGCCCAGCAAGATTCGGGAGAGGAGGACTGGAAAACAGTAGGCAGAAGGCGGAAAAGGAAAACGAATTCTGAAGACTGGGGGTCCAACTTACCATATATTGATTTATCCCCCCAAAGTGTTCCTTATGTAGTTGTTTTAACAGGGGTACCCAAACTGGGTGAAAAAGTGACTGAGTCTTATACAGAACTAAAGAATAAGTCAATCCACTGGTTGAATCAAAATAGACCACTTCCTAGAAATGTTAAATGTCAAATGTTATTTGCCAGAAGAGTGGGATGGGTGGGTTGCAGACCTAAAGATGTGGAAGGGGACTGCATTGTTATTAACTTTAAGGACAGTAGAGTCGTTGAATATGTTTGTGGGGTGCCTCTGCAAAACTTGCAAACATCTATCCAATCGTTTGACTTAAGTTATTTCTATCCCCCACCTAACTATAGTATTAATCATGATTTTTATGGAATTAAAAGAGGGTGGCGACCTCCATTTGTTGCCCCGAGTCCTGGTGAGGTAATGAGAGGAAATCATCAATCCCTGGATCTTCCAGCGAGTAGTAGATTTAGTGTACTCGATCTGGTTGATTGACTACCATCTACTATCACACCTACAGATAGGCCATTGAAGAGAAAGAGGACAACAAATATAGGAGGGATTCCTATTGGGTATACTTGGGTCACTTTGACTGGGGAGGTATCACGACCTAGCGACATTAACCATTTAATTAGAGATGCCACAGATCTGATAGATGGGAAGCAGGTCATAATGATGGATGTACATACTTTGTCCAGTGAATCCCCGCCATTGTCTAAAGTTGTATCTCCCCCGGCCATGCACCTTAGTTTCTCGGATGCATTAGATAGCTCAGGCCCGGTGGGAAATGTTGGGAGCAATGTGGAAGGTCCCAAAGGCGGCACAAAAATGCTGTCATGGAACATTGCGGGCCTTGCCACTAAACTTGACCATATAAGCTGCGAAGATTTTATAGATTTGCATGGGATTTGCCTCTTCCAAGATAATTGGGCCTTAAGCCCTATTCATAGAGTTGGGTTCGTGTCATATTGCGAGCCGGCAGTGAAGGGCCCCAGAGGCAGACCATCAGGGGGTCTATGTATTTGGGTAGGGACACATCTTGGGTGTGAGGTGAGAAGAGTGGATACTCACTCCCCTGATATAATTTGTATCCTCATAATCCATAGAAAAGTACCAAACCTGGCACTTATTAACATCTATTTAGGCCAATTCAGTATGTGGAATATCCCTGACTTTAGACTCCCTGGTGAACATTCTAAATTCTCTCCCTGGCGATGTGCCCTTTTTGATTGGTGGGGACTTTAACTGTCACTATGAACCCTTGAGTGGCCTCACGAATTCTATCACAAGTGATGAGGATGCACTCTGGCTAATCCCACCCCCAAACACATATCCGGTAAAGGGGTGAACTCCATTAGTTCTCCAAATGACCTCGCTTACACTTACCTTCTCCCACAGAGCCTGTAACGGGCGATTCCCGAGTGATAACCCTGGACATCCAACCTTTGAGAGGGCAGGCCAGGTTTCTGTCATTGACTACTTTTTAATAAGTCTTCAAATTTGGCACAAAGTGGTTGACTTTAGTGTCGAACAGCGCACCGAAAGTGACCATAATCCTTTGGTCATTCTGCTGGATCTTGGTATGATGGAAACAGATCAAGGAATCGTATCCACCCCTAGTAGTAATTTTAGAATACTGGAGGGAGGGAGGCACATTCGTTGGGCCACAATTATTGAAACTCCAAAGAAAATAAATTGTTTGTATAATAGTATCATTCCCATTTTAGAAAGGGCTAGGATTGTTTCTGGAAACAATACTAATATTGGCCACCGTGATGACTTAGGTACAATACACCAGGAATTGGTTGTAACTCTGGCTGAGTACTTTTTTTCTAAGAAGTTACCACCCCACAAACAGCATCGGGGAAAAGAAACCGGTTCAGTAAGGGCTGTAGGCTGGCAAAACGAACCCTCCTATCAGCCCTAAAGGGGGGTGATCGACTACGTATAAAGGATGCTGGGCTAAATTTTAAGAAAATTGTTTTTAATAGTAAATCAGAATGGGAAGTAGATAGATGGCAGTCAATTAAGGCTGCCCTAGATGCAAAAGATCCAAGGTCCTTTTAGAATTTGGTCCACACAGGGAAGCCTGAGGGCAAGACCTCCATTGAACCAAATATTGCAGAGGAAGCCTTGCGCCACTATTTTAAGGAATTATATTCAATTACGGCAATTGAAGTAAGTGAGACGCCGGTCTCCCTCCAAGCTCTTGATCCCTCGTGGAAAATATCACCTTGTACCCAGGCCGAGGTCAAACTAGCTCTGGATAAGCTTCAATTGAATAAAGCCCCAGGACTAGATAGGATACCGGGAGACCTTTATAAAAATGAACAGTTTAGTGTGGGTACCTTATCTTCAATCACTCTTTAATGCAATTCTTCAAGGCCTTCAGGCCCCTCGCACATGGGCAGGGGCCGAGATAATCCCTATTTACAAAAAGGGCTCCCCACTGGAGCCGGCTAATTATAGGCCCATTAGCCTAATCGACGTATCCCAAAAATTAGACGCAAGGGTGCTTTTAGAAAGATTGCAGGAATGGATTCGCGACCACAATATTTTGACCCCATTGCAAGCAGGGTTTAGGGCCAAAACCTCCACTATAGACCAGCTATTTAGGCTCCAGCTTATTCACTGGAAGCATGTAGTATTGGTCGAAGGGAGCTTATACCTCACCTTTGTGGATCTGAATACTGCATTTGATATGGTGGATCGCAACCATCTATGGAATATTCTGTTGGATATGGGAGCTCCACCATATCTATGCTTCCAGTTTAAACAACTCCACGAAGAGACTTTTGCTAGAGTCAGATTTGGCAAGAATGGACAACTGACGGATCCATTTCCCGTGGGTATGGGGGTGAGGCAGGAATTGTGGGGGCATAGGCCAACTAATACACTCACAAAAACCGAGAATAATTTCATCAGACAAATTCTGACTCTACCAAAAAGTACACCACTAGTCCCCCTGGGGATGGACTTTAACATCCTTCACATTACAGACCTTATAGGATCACGCCTGTTGCAATACTGGCGGCGGTTGTGGAGCACTATGGAGTTGGAACCCTATAGGGAAGAATTAAAATCAGTCATGTCAGCACTAGGTACTGCCAGTATACCTTGGATTTCATTTATAAGGGACTCCTTTAGGGCACTAGGTAAGGAGAATCTTTGGTTGTATCCAGAAGTCTCCTGCCTTGCTATCTCTAAGAAAACCTTTGCAAGTGCAATAAAGGAGTTCAAATTGACCAAAATCATGAGAACAGTAAAACCAGCGGGTGTTGGACTCTATTCAACCGACACTAGCTAAAAAGTTGTCTCTACAATTTGGATATGGAACCTTACCGCTACTTGCTATTACAAATAAGTGGGAGGGAGTATCTAGTCGTCCCTTTCCTGGTTGCCATGCAGAAGAAGAAACTATGGTTCATGTAATGCTCTTTTGCAGGGCATACAAACAACCTAGGCAGAAGTGGATTATCCAACTTTGCAGGAACCTGGATATTAGCAGTTACCTTGATTTTGTTAGGATCCTAAAATCAGACACCGATCCGGTTCATGTGGTTGTAACATCTACATTTTTGTTTGCTATGTGGTTAATACGAAGAAACTTGTTAAAAGTGGAGTAGTCTACAAGCAATTTATAACAGCCCTTTCTCTATGGCTTAATGACTAACCCAGGAATTTTTAGCCTTAGCTTGCGGTGGTTTGAGGGATAGCTGTTTGGGATTCACCAGTATTATTTTGGGTTTGGACCTAGACCTTGGGACTGTTTATGAAATGTTATGATTATTTTATATTTAACTTATATTTTTATGGTTGGTTTTAAAATATGCAATTCCCATAATGACGATTTTATATTCTTATGAAAATGCATTATTTTCCACTATAGGCCTTGTCGCGGATGTATGATCTGATTTATTGACCATAATTCAGCTTGGATCTATGAAATTATGTGAATTTTAAATGTGCTTTTATGGCTATAAATGGCCGCAATAAAGTTTCTATGAATGAATGAAATATCTGATGGAAAAAGTCCAGTACTTGCAGAACGCAACAGCAAGACCGTTACTGAAGGTACCCACATTTGGACTAATCTCTCATTTTTTTTTTTATAACCAATTTGATAAAATTTTAAAACAGGACGAATACCACACTGATCATTTAATTCCAAGCTTGATACATTGATTGGCCGTCACATTTAATTGTGTCTGAAACACACTGTGACCTGCACCGGTCCTCATTATCATGCACAATGACAAAATCTCACCACACCACTTGACCCAACCATTTGCCCCACACCAGTCAATGTTTGGCTGGACATCCCCTGGCTTCATGCAGTGGCCTTTCCTGTGCCACGCACCAGTCTACGCCTTTGCGCCATTTGACTACACTAGGTGGGGTGGGATTTTTCCATGCGGCGGCAATGTCTCGCTTGGCCACCATGATGGCTGTACCCAGGAAGAGCCTGTCCCCCTTGGACCCGTCTAAGCTGTCCATATCTCTCGGGAGCAGGTTCAGGGGGCTATGTGGCACCTCCCAGCCCATGACGTAAGTCAGCTCTGATATCAGTGTTTCCCAGTACGGGGTGAGAAGAGGACATGTCCACACCATGTGGAAAAAGTCTGCTGGTTCGGACCCACATCACCTGCAGGATGTGGTGGCCCTTAGACACACCCGGTTGAGGCGACTGGGGGTGAGATATGCACAGTGGAGTTAGTACAGTTGGACCATACGGAGTTTAGCTGAAGTAGTAATGGTTTTAGTAGCCATCAGGGCGTCCTGCCAGTCCTCGTCCTCCAGCAGGCCCAGCCATACCTCCCATCGGTGTCTAAGAGAGTCAAGTGTGATCAGGCTGTTATTGGTCAATGAGCGATAGATCCTTGATACCCCCCCCCCTTCTGCAGATTATCCATCATGATTTGGGCCTCCATCGGACTAAATTCCGGAAGCGATGTGCCTGCTGGCACATGAGAGGTGAGAGCGCGGCGTAACCGTAGGTATTTGCAAAATTGTGACAGGTGGAGGGAGTAGCAGCTCTTGGAAAAGAGCGCAAGTTGTCCCCCTTCCATACGTCTACCAACTGTGATATGCCAATGAGGTTCCATCTCCTGAAGCCTTCTAATGTCCCTACCTCCCTAAGCCAGGCGCCATGCCAGAGGGGTGTCTGCTGCATAAGTCTGGTGTCCCAATGGGTATGGCATAAGGCGGAGCCCCATGCACGCAAGACCGCCCGAGCCACCGTGTGTAGTCCAGTGGGTATTGGGTCTCTGTACAACACTGCCTGAATCCGTGACAGCCCCAGCTCTTCCAGCTCCACCCAGTAGGCTGGGTCGACCATCTGCCGTTGAACCAGTCGTGCAGGACCAGTAGACGAATTGCCAAGTAGTATAAGTAATTCAGAAAAGGGGGTGGTGATGAACAGAGTGTCTGAATTAAGCAGACCATCTTACCCAGTCCAAAGATCAGGGCTTGATCCATCACCGTTTTTCAGCTCACTGCACCATCCCGGCTCAGAACCTGGCTATATGCAAATCAGTCTGTCCCTGGCCCAGTGCATCATGGGAACAGGGCAGACTAAACTACCAAGCCAATTCTTCACCAGAAAGGAGACAAGCTACCGGGGACCGGTTTCTGGCATTTCAGCCGTCTTCGGCCCGGCTTGCTTGAATCCTGATGATGCAGTGAGAAAGGGACTCATGTCTGAGTATACCCTGCCACACCTATAGTGGCCAAAAACGATTCAGAAAAGGGGGTGGTGATGAACAGAGTGTCTGAATTAAGCAGACCACTCTTACCCAGTCCAAAGATCAGGGCTTGATCCATCACCGTTATTTATCTCACTGCACCATCCCAGCTCAGAACCTGGCTATATGCAAATCAGTCTGTCCCTGGCCCAGTGCATCATGGGAACAGGGCAGACTAATCATTTTTGTCCACCATAAGCGTGGAAGGGTATACTCAGATGTGAGTCCCTAGCTCATTGCACCATCAGGATTCAAGCAAGCCGGGCCGAAGACGGCTGAAATGCCAGAAACCGGTCCCCGGTAGCTTGTTTCCTTCCCAGTATAAGAATTGGCTTGGTAGTTTGGTCTGCCCTGTTCCCATGATGCACAGGGCCAGGGTCAGACTAATTTGCATATAGCCAAGTTCTGAGCTGGGATGGTGCAGTGAGCTGAAAAACGGTGATGGATCAAGCCCTGATCTTTGGACTGGGTAAGAGTGGTCTGCTTAATTCAGACACTCTGTTCATCACCACCCCCTTTTCTGAATCATTTTTGTCCACCATAAGCGTGGAAGGGTATACTCAGATGTGAGTCCCTAGCTCATTGCACCATCAGGATTCAAGCAAGCCGGGCCGAAGACGGCTGAAATGCCAGAAACCGGTCCCCGGTAGCTTGTTTCCTTCCCAGTATAAGAATTGGCTTGGTAGTTTGGTCTGCCCTGTTCCCATGATGCACAGGGCCAGGGTCAGACTAATTTGCATATAGCCAAGTTCTGAGCTGGGATGGTGCAGTGAGCTGAAAAACGGTGATGGATCAAGCCCTGATCTTTGGACTGGGTAAGAGTGGTCTGCTTAATTCAGACACTCTGTTCATCACCACCCCCTTTTCTGAATCAAGTAGTATAAGTAAACATTGGTCATACTCACGCCTCCTTTAAAAATCGGTATTTGGCAGTGGGCGAGGGCCATTTGCGGTCTCTAGTTGCTGCAAAGGAACTTTATGGCCAGACTGTCCAGTTCCCTGAACCAGTTTCGCGGAAGATGGAACTGGGTGTTCTGGATGATATACAGGAGGCGGGGAAAAATCTTCTTTTTGAACAGGGCTATTCTCCCCAGGGGGTTGAGCGGAAGAGTCCGCCAGCCGCGGAGGTTCTCTTTGGCTTTCTTGACTAGCAGGGTGATGTTGAGTGACCACGCCAAGTCTGGGAGCAGCGCTACCCAAATACTCAGATATTTATGGGGATGGCCGACTGCCAGTCAATGCACTCTCTCGACATGTGTGGAGGCACTAAAGTCAACTTAGTGGGGTTTAGGCGCAGGTCTGATGCTTGCTCAAAGATGAGGAGGATCTGGAGGCATCTAGGTCCTGACTGCGCCAGATCCGCTAGGAAGAGCAGGACAACGTCGCGTACATAGCAATCCTATCCTTGTGCAAGCCCCTCCATCTTCATACCTGGATTTGTTTGTCTGCCCGAATGAGGCAATTAAGTGGTTCCATCACCAAGGCGGAGAGGAGGGGTGAGAGGGGGCATTCCTGCCTTGCCGTTCATCGGATTGGAAACTTGGCTGAAAGAGCTCCATTAATGAGTACCCATGCCATGGGTCTGGAGTACAGAGCTCGGACTAAGTAGCGGAAGCGATGGCTCAGGCATACTATGCTTAGCACGCTTTCCAGGTAGTGCCAATCAACCGTATTGAAGGCTTTTTCAAAGTCGATTGGCAGGCGCACTAAGTAGGGGGGAAAGTAAATGGTGGTTACAAAGGACTGGTCTCAGTCGTTGGGCTAGGATCATAGGGTATACTTTAACCTCTGTATTTAAGAGAGAAACTGAACTCAATACCGCTGATTACTCTCATCGCCTCCCTGGCCTTCCCCCTTCTCTGCACTACCCACACTGGCCCCACCTAAAAACCAAGCTCACTGGACTGACTTCGAATACTACAACGAAGACGCCATCTCCAAAATCCTCTCTACCTTGAACCCCAATAACCACTTCAATGACCCTCTACCATCTAACTGCCTCACCGCGGTCACCCAAGCCATTATTCCCTGCTAGACCACAATAATCAACGCCTCACTTCAACAGGGCTCTATCCCGGACCCCTTGAAAGCTGGTCAAGTCCCTACTATCCTGAAAAAGCCATCGCTGGACCCCGCTTCCCCCGACAACTTCAGACCTATCTCCAATATCCCTCTGTTAGCTAAAGTGTTAGAAAAATGTGTCCAACAGCAACTAAGTCAGCACATCAATAACTTCCACCTATTGGACAACCTTTAACCGGGCTTCAGACCGGGGCAGAGCACGGAAACCACTATGCTCCACATCGTGAATGATGCTCTCCAAGCCCTTGACCAAGGCAAAACCTGCCTTCTAATCCTCCTAGATCTACCCTCCGCCTTCGATACGGTCAACAATGATAAGCTACTCGAACGTCTTAATCTCAGGATGGGGCTTGCTGGTGTTGTCCTAGAATGGTTTAGGTCCTTCCTTCATAACCAATCTCAAAGATTCCTCATAAATGGCAAACTTTCAGCAACCACCCCAGTCACAGTAGGTGTCCCCCGAGGCTCAACCTTATCACCCACCCTCTTTAATCTTCATTTAGTGCCACTCACTGAAGTTCTCCGTACCGCCAACATCTCCTACCACATGTATGTGGACGACACCCAAATATACATCAATATTTCATAATTAGAGGAGATCATTACATTGAACGAGACCCTGAAACTAACTGTCCAATGGCTTGCCGCTAACCAACTGAAACTTAATGCAAAGAAAACCGAATTCCTCCTGATCTCCCCCTCCAAAGCCAACCCTGAGATCGAGACTTGGATCAAAGCTATCACAGCCTTAAATTGCCCGCCGACCATTTTATACACTGGCAAATCCCTGGGCGTACTCCTCGACAGTAACTTGAACGTGCGTGACCACATCAACTCAATGGCTAAATCAGCCAGATTCCACCTGAGCTACTTGTGGAAGTTTAAACCCTTCTTAGATCCCCTAGACTTAAAAAATGGCAGTCCAAGTACTAGTCATATCGAGACTGGAATAAGGGTGTTCCACCCGTACTGGTTTACCCAAAATCTCTCTGGCTCCTCTAAAAGCCTGCCTCAATGCGGCCACAAAATTACTCACAGGCACCAGGAAACTTTACCACATTTCTCCACATCTGAAAGCACTAAACTGGCTCCCTATGGAGGCCAGAATACAACTGAAAATTGCTTGCATCACTTACAAGGCCCTCTACACAAACTCCCCTGCCTATCTGGTGTGGAAACTGGTGATGTCTGGAGGAACTAGGAACTCCTGGTCCGCTCGAAACTTCCTGGTCCAACCTGCTCGCTTTCAGAAAAAAAGAACCTACAATAGGGCTTTCTCCGGAGCAGCACCAAGAATCTGGAACTCTCTCCCCCCTGACATCCGAAACATCCCTTCTCCATCACGTTTGAAGAAGGAAACCAAAACCTGTCTCATGGGCAAATTTCTAGGCCAATGACATGCTTGCACCTACCACAATGTGCCTATCGAATACATAACTATTGCCTCCTCCGCTGCCTACCAACTCGCCCTGATATGTAATCGTGTGGCTTTGTTTCTGCTTTTACTTGGCAACTTTAACTGTATCCTATGCTCCTCAGCTACCCTATCCCTCCCCAAACTCTGTACATTTCTGCACTTGAGTTTATGTTGCTTTGTTATCTTGCTTTGTTGCTTTGTTTACCGTGTAACTGTTTAAAGCGCTCTGATACCCTCACGGGTCAAGTTTGCGTTCTATAAAACCTTTAAAATAAATAAATAAATAAATAATAGGTGTAATACTCTTGTGGGAAGCCATCTGGTCCGGCAGCGACTAGGGACATGGTCTCTCTTATTTCCTCCTGCATGATGGGGATGTCTAGACTGGCTGCTTCTGCTATAAGGAGCCAGGGGAGTTGGATCGCCCCCAGCCCAGTCAACGCAGGAGCTGGGATTTTGGACCGATCAGCTGAGTAAAGCAGGGAATAGTAGTGGGTGAAGGCTTGAGCTATACAAGTTAGTGCACGGTGAGTGAATCCTGATGAATCTTGGGGACTATGCGGTTTGCCAGGGGGCAAGATGCCAGTCTATGGAGTATGTTTCCATTTTTTGTCTCCCCAGCCATATACGCGGGCTATTGAGGACCTCCATAACAGTTTTGTTGAGTCTAGTGAGATCTGTGTGATTTTGCCTCTCAGTAGCTTGAGCTGTCTCTCCTCCAGCTCGTCCGCCGCCTTGGCTGAGGCCCTCTACAGGCGAGTCGCCTGGGCTTCAAGGAGGGTGAGTCGGCTGTCCTGCGCCAGTCACTTGGCCTTTAGTTGCCTCCTGGCGTATGGTGGCCTTACCGACCTTACCGACCTCCCAGAGAGTGCCCGAGGGGACCGTGTTTTGATTAGTGGGGAAGTATTTTTGGAGATCCTCTCCAATCGCCTTCCGGAATTTGCCGTCCTGGAGGAACCAGGTGTTCACCTCGAGACAGGGCGCAGAGTGTCCACGGGGCCTCCCAGTTAGAGGAGAAGAGGCGAGTGGCATGAGATTCCATTGGAGACGCTACGGCACTCTGGGGCGGGCATGAAGACCATGTCAATACGCGTGTGTGGTGTGCAGTGGAGGTGTGGGTATAATGAGAAGTTCTGGGGTTCTAAGTCCTCCAGACACCAGATCTGTCAGTCTTTTTGCATTTAGGGTCCTGTTTGAGGACGGTGCACCTGTGGTGTCTAGGTCAGACTGCGTGACTGTGTTAACGTTGCCCCCAATCACCTGCTAGGGTGACTGGTAGCATGTATATTGACACTAAGTTGATGGTAGCTCCTCCCAGTGTCCCGGTCAGGGCCACAAAGTAACCCTGGGTTGCAGCTGAATGTGGATGGTTAGACTAGCAGGGGAAGTATGAATTTTTTTAAGTGACAAATACAGCTGGGTAATCCAGATTTAACTTTGACATGGGTAGGAGACCCATATTTTGTGTGTAGCTTGGCACTTTGCTGCAATTGTGCTAACGATGCTGGAGTGGACTGGATTGGAATGATAAATTGGAAATTCCTAATGAGCATTCTGGAATTGACAATGAGTCCGGAGCTGGCTGAGGTGCAATTAAGTATCTTTTCAAATGCTCTCTAAATTATGTTTCAGAGATAGACTCACTTGAAAGAGTCCCCACTGAATTGGGCTGTGTCTGAATCCAGATTGAAGTTGAGTAAACCAATGCAAACAAGTTAGTTCCTCCAACCTGATCTGAGCTAGAAGTACAACATACACAAGACAACACATGTGCTTACTAGATAAAGAGAAATGAAGAAATCTGAATGTAAAGTGCCCTCTCACAGCTGGGGGTGTTGCTCAACAAATGCAATCACTAGCCAAGTGCTTCTTACACCAACACAACCCACATCTGGAATGCTCTCTAAAGCAAGATTATACTTGAGGTAGCAGAAAATAGCTATGATGCTGATAGCAATGGGAAATATGCAAAAATGTTACTGTGGAAACAACTATGCTGGCATTTAAAACCGAATTAAATTAAAGGACAATAATAGTAACTGGAAATGACAATTATGTATAACTTGTTGAGGGCTAAAGCCAACAGAGCCTTCAAATGTGTGGAAATGGAAAGCATTAGATGGTCAGAGTTTCAACAGCACACAGTTTTCTCTGCTGTGAAGCTGTAATAAATCCAAAGTAGATATCAGTAACTAAGATTTATTGCATGGCCATCCATACACGACAGGTCAAAATTTAAAGAATTCATCAAAACTCAATAGTTATTTTCTCTCTGATGGAGAGGAGAACATAAAAACTAATTAAATAAATTAGGCTACCAAGAAGGGCTTGGGGATGGGCATTATCACTGTTGTGCTGAAAGAAGTGATTGCTGTGGAACTCAAAGAGGAACATCTTCTCATGACCTGAATATGAAGGCGGGAAGCAGATGACATAAAATCACAGGACAACATGCTGCATTAGGTTTATCAAGCCTGAAATCACTCCACACATTCTTTTGCAGTGAGGACTACAGTTCTGTAGACTATTTTACTATGAACTAAGAACTTCAAATCTATGACTAAAACATTCTCTTGTCAGTGTTTGCATTGGAAGGACACATTTCTAAATCTAAATAGTAACAAAAAAATATTAATATTCAGTTTACACCTAGAAGTTATGCAATCAATCTTTATCTCACTTTGTGACCCAGGTTTCCACACAATATCATAAAACCGTTGAAATAATTTATTTAATCACTCAAAACCGTTGAAATAATTTATTTAATCTCTCTATGGTGTATTTTAGCGATCGTTTCTGCAAATCAAAGTTTAAGTTTGATATGAAATAAATAATCTTTAAGAAAAAGCGTGAAAACATAAAAGTAGCAGTCCCTTTTGTGCTTCGGTGAAATCTGCTTTTTCAGCTTGTCAAGTTGTATCGTCCTCTTATACATCTGCTAAGGGAGAAAGGGGATTCAAGTGAGCCATCACTCTAGATGCACCTTATCTTTTGTTCTGTGTTTGCTTTTTTTTTTTAATTTACTGTCCGCTGAAGGTTGATGATATATCCAATGTTGGATACAATTGCTTTACTTGTATTTTCGTCAACATACTTCCCATCAATGAAATACATAAATAGTAGACACCACATACCCATCTGGCCACTGATGAGAGAGTAAGACTGTTTATCAACAGTCCAGAGTACACAGCCAAGGCTTACAATCTATACTACTATTATAAAGAGAGAACACGCACCTTTGAGCCAGGTAAACTCGTGAACCACAGCGCCAATCCACACAACCGATACATTGTAGAAATTGGCAGGGTGTGCAGATGGACATAGGCTATAAAAAAAAATTTTAAAACGTATATTTAAAAATATAACTTTTAAAAAAAAGTAGTGCCCTGGAAGTAGCGCCGGCCGCGACGCTGCTCTGGCCGCGACGTAGCGCTGGTCGCGACATACGTGATGAGGTCGTGCGTGATGACGAGGAGGAGAGACATGGAGCTGCGGTGAAGCGAGGAGCGCGGGCGCGTCATGGCGAAGAGGAGCGGCGGTGAAGTGAAGATCGCGGGAAGGAGCGGCAGCTCAGGTAAAGTAAATGCTCATTGAAATTGAGGCGGGCGGCGGGCGGCGGGAGGGAGCGGGTGTGCACAGAGGGACAGGCGGGAGGAGTGGGGGCGGGAGGGAGTGGGGGCGGGAGGGAGTCGGGACGGGAGGGGGTCGGGGCGGGAGCGGGTGTACTGCCCTCAGCCCCTTTCTGCCCCAGGCAACGCTGGGGCGGGCTGCTAGTAGTCTATATATTTAATATGTAATAGCAATCTAATGCTTATAGATCTAGCATAATCTATGGTTGAAGCTAATTTTGTTGCAATTAAATTTACAGCAATTTAGAAAAATCTTACTAATAAGTGAAGTGGAAATTAGTTATTGACACTTTGTTAGGATCAACACTTTTCAAGGTAATTTAGTATATTCACAAACCATAAATACCTCTGAATATGCTACAGTGATATGCTCATATATTCCTTGATGATGATGTATTGCATCTTCTAAATCCTGAAGCTCAGAGGGAAGTTCAATCTCACCACAAGCTTTACACCATGAATCCACATTGTTCATGTACTAGAATGAAAAAACAAAGGTTAATCAAGATGAATGCAAAAAAGCTGGCATACAGAACTACAAATCTTTTAATTTGCCGTGGTACTGGTCATAGACAATTCGATTATGAATATAACCACAACTGGCTTTCATATAGGTTTCATTATTAAGAAAAACGCATAACAACTGATGCAAATCAGCAAAGTCGATAAAAGCATTAATGTGCAAGTGCATGGTGTTTGATTATGTATATATTTGCTAAGAAAACTAAAGTTGAAATGGAGTACAGTTTGACCAATAGGTTAAACTGTTTCACGAAATTAAAATAACAAAGATTTGCAACGCAACAGGTCTCGCATCAGTTAAAGTTAGAGTTATTGGCACTGTAATTTCAAAATTGCTTAATGTCGCAACAGCAAAAGTCCCATGAAAAATTAGGAAGCTACACACTTAATATAAAACGCTGCGATATGAGCAAGTAAAAGCGCCAAGAAGATCCGAAAAGGCACTTTAAAAAGAAAGATCTGCCGCGATGTGTTGAAAGAGCAAGATGAAGATGAAAGCAGGCAGATTGAAGCCAGTGAACTGAAAAACAACAAAGAAATAACGGACAGATGCAGCAAACGCTCCTTCCAGTCTTCCCTCTTCCGGTTCGCAATGTAAATAAAGGTTTCACAGACATTAAGGAGGTGGCAGCATGCTTGTTACAATCCACAACACTTTGCTTTTAGAGTGATTCACGACTAACTGTAGATGGTGCCATAGATGAGATTTAGAATCTAACCCCCGAAACAGTAAAAAAAAAAAAAGTGCCGGAGGGCATGTGTCTGCCTCCTGTGAAGTATGTAAGCAGACAATTACATGGAGCGCT
The DNA here is from genome assembly GCF_964263255.1 of Lissotriton vulgaris. Taxonomy (NCBI): domain Eukaryota; kingdom Metazoa; phylum Chordata; class Amphibia; order Caudata; family Salamandridae; genus Lissotriton; species Lissotriton vulgaris. The sequence continues at coordinate 1,078,588,801 of NC_141691.1, read as the reverse complement.
AACAACTGGTATACCACAGCATAGACGCTATGATCTATGTGTTTTTTGTGTAATATAACTAGTTCTCCTGTAAAGCTCGCTACTACTTTTGGGGGGAGTTCGCACTACATGAAACTGCAAAAAAAACAAAAAACAACCAGCCAGCATACCCTATGGGCAAGATCTCACGACACCGGCTGATCCTGCACACGCACAGCTATGAAAGTTCTGTACACCCTAGTACTGTCCGTGAGGTGGAATGTTCCCAGTACACATATAGCTCTGGCAGTGTGCCGTATCCAGACACACACCGAGTTAGTATACCGTCCTTGAACCCGTATACAGCCCGGGGTGGTAGGAACAGCACACTGCACTCCCACAGCAGATAAATCAGAAAGGCAGCTTTGCTCTGTTTGCTGACAAAACGACAAGCCGCTAAATCGTATTCATCGAGACTGAAGCTTTAGTTCATCGTATATTTTCTTGAGTGTTTGATATTGGAACAGTTCTGCCAATCTATGGGGTGCCTGATTATTTTCAGGCGGTACTCTGGGTGAAGTGATTAGCCTGTCACATACCTATATCTAATTGGCCTGTCACATACATATATCTTGCGATATTACTGCTTGTAAAACCAGTGCAGAAGTAACCGGTTGTGAGAAGTTGAACCGGTATATGATGTTCACTATTCTAGTGAGAAACCTTGCACCAGTCCAAACAACCCTTATGGTGATGGTTGTAAAGTCAACCTTATAGACTAGCTATCCTAGTGGTAGCATGGACAAAGCAGTCTTAGGCTAACACTTCAGAGGGCATGTGAAGCCAATTGTTTTACCAATAATAACCCCTTGAATACCAGATGAAAGGACACCACAGAAGGTATATATAAAATATATATTTATTTATTTCTAACACAACCCCTCTGCACTCTTTATGAGGTCAGAGTTCGAGATACAGCAGAAGTGACTTAATAAGCATACGTTAAGTTGCACAAATACAATTCTGCCCTAGGGGCCTTGTAAACCATATATTACAGAAGTGGTATAAGAACCAGGACAGGTGAACAGGCCAAGGGCCTTGGAAATCGGTGGGGCTACACAGAGTAACCGAAGGTTAGGAAGCAGGAGTCCCACAGGATGCGTGTGCAGTGTCAAAACACACACGCAAGTGTTCTCATAGACTTAGAATGGGAACGTACAGTTTAGAAACTAGTTGATTTCGGACAGACAGGGTGGACTTCGAGGAAACCCAGTTAAATTAGGACACTTGCATAGTTATTACCCACGGGAGCACCGGAGTACTTGAGTTACCTCACCCAGGGAAGCCGGGTGCATAGGTGCGAAGTTGTGTCGGGTTTTGTCGTCTATTCCTATGGAGAGCTGCAAGAAGATGCTGCAGGTGACAAGGAGGAAGATGTCCGGGTGGATCCAAGGGTGGATCAAAGAAGTGAAGAACCTGAAAGCAGAGGGGACAGAGTCTGGGTCACTAGCCAGTGACCAGGAAGGAACCAGGCGATGTCGAGATGCTATCAGGTGATGTCATGAAGCTTGACTCTGCAGCCACGTGGACCAGGAGGCGTCGGCGACGACCAGGAGCTGGATATGGACTGTCCCACGAAGGATCTCGCTGTTGGCGGTGTCGGCTTCCGGATTGGAGTCAACAAGCCTTGGCAAAGGCAACCCACGCAGGATGTGAAGATCGGCTTCTGTTCAGACCAGCAAGGTCTTAGGGGCTTCCCTTTTGCAGGAAAGCAGGAGCAAGCCCAGAGCAACCAGGCAAGCAGCGTTGTTTCAAAATGGAGTCTTCAAGAGGGCCACTAGCCAACGGGCTAGCAACCGTGAAGACACGTCGAGGAGAAATGCAGGCGCAGGCCCCACGCGGCACTCGTGGAGTGTGGAGGGCTGAGTTTCGGTGGACTTACTGCTCGGGGTTTGGACTTCTCAGGGTCCAATGTACAACTTCAAGGATGCCTCAGAAACTGCACAGTTAGCAAAAAGCAGGTACTGCAGGATGTCCGGACCCACGTCTCTCGTGTCTGCCACGGGTCTCAGCTTTGCTGTGGATGTGGGTCGTGGTCAGAGAAGTCTGGAAGTCCAGAGACTGCGTCGCTAGGTCGTCGGGTTCCGTCGGAGCGGCAACAAAGCAAACCAGCAAGTTACTGGTGGTGCCTGTTTGCACAGGGTGGTCACTCCTTGACCACAAGGGAGATTCTTCAGTCTTCTAGTTGCAGTAGAATGTCGAAGGTCCAGAGTTTCGTTTCAGAGTTTCAGTTCAGGATAATCTAAAGTCTCTAGACTCAGCTCCTAGCTTTATACGAACTAAAGGGGCTGGATTACTTGCTAGGTCCCTCCTATGGGTGGGACCAGGGAAGGGGGTGGTTACACCCCTTTCCCTTTGTCCAGTTTCGCGCCAGAGCTGGGGCTGGAGTGCCCCAGCAACTGGTTTAAACCGGGCTATGCATGGAGCACCTTGTGTGCCCCAGGCAGTGTCTCATTCTTTTCAACCCACCCTGCCCCAATACATTATAGCCTGTCTGGGGAGGTGCTAGCACCTCCAAAGGCAGGAAACCTATTGTCCAGGCCTCCCTTGCTGGAAGGGCTCCCAGCTGCAGGAGGTCTACTTGTGTCTGTGGCAGCAGCATCCATTTTGTGATGCTGAGGCTCTGGTTAACTTTAACTGGGTAAAGCTACACCTACATGTCTTCTCCCTCTAGAAGGGTGGAATGCTACCCCCCGTTGCCAAAACTGGTGAGGGGGTAGTATTCCAAAGCGTATGAGACCTTACACGACATGTTTTGATAAAGCCAAACCAAAGTTAGCAATAACCGCGAGGATTATAATGCACTTAAGAGTATATGGTATGGCTATATCATAGAACAGCTATAAGGACATGGTTCAGAAAGCTGCAGACAGGCCCAGCTCATGCTAGAGCACCATCGTACATAAAACCAAGCACTCTGCCTCCAGGATTGTTAAGAAAAGGGGGTGGTGATGGACAGAGTCTCTGAATAAAGAAGAACACTCCTACCCAGTCAACAGCTCAGGGCTTGATCCATCACCGTTTTTTAGCTCACTGCACCATCCCAGCTCAGAACCTGGCTACATGCAAATTAGTCTGTCCATGGCCCAGTGCATCATGGGAACAGGGCAGACCAAACTAACAAGCCAATTCTTTAACTGGAAAGGAAACAAGCTTCCGGGGACCGGTTTCTGGCATTACAGATATCTTCGGCCCGGCTTGCTTGAATCCTGAAGGTGCAGTGAGCAAGGGACTCACATCTGAGCATACCCTTCCACGCTTTTGGTGGACAAAACGATTCAGAAAAGGGGTGGCGATGGACAGAGTCTCTGAATAAAGCAGAACACTCCTACCCAGTCAACAGATCAGGGCTTGATCCATCACCGTTTTTTAGCTCACTGCACCATCCCAGCTCAGAACCTGGCTACATGCAAATTAGTCTGTCCCTGGCCCAGTGCATCATGGGAACAGGGCAGACCAAACTAACAAGCCAATTCTTTAACTGGAAAGGAAACAAGCTTCCGGGGACCGGTTTTGCTAATTTGCATGTAGCCAGGTTCTGAGCTGGGATGGTGCAGTGAGCTAAAAAACGGTGATGGATCAAGCCCTGATCTGTTGACTGGGTACGAGTGTTCTGCTTAATTCAGATACTCTGTCCATCACCACCCCCTTTTCTGAATCCAGGATTGTTAAGGCCTGCCATAGGAGTGACTTATAGGTATATATGAGTCTCTTTTTTTTAAATGTATTAATTTTTTTATTTTTAGAAGTTTTCTACAGCGCTGGCCAGACCCGAGGGTATCGGAGCGCTTTAAAGAGGATGGAGAGAAGACAGGTACATAACAATAAATCAAAATAGAGACATACATGTTCGGAGGTTAAAAATTATGCAGCGGCTAAGGTGCGACTGAGGTAGCGCGGTCAAAGGTTCAGGGTGTGCTGCTGAGGTGGAGTAATCCGGAGACATTTTTCATTCTTAGAATTCTCGATGCAAGTTCAAAGTTGTTATTTAACTTCTTTGAGCCAGGACAGGCGTGTTAGTTACGTAATTGAGTTCGGGAATGCGCGGTTGAGGTAGATGATTTTTAGTGGGCACTTGAATTCTGGAAAGGAGGGGGTAGATCTGATGTCCACAGGGATGGAGCTCCAGATTTTAGGAGCGTTGCCTGCAAAAGACCGGGCTGCAGTTTTTTGTTTACATGTTTTCAGGGGGATGAGTAGGAGGGAGTTTGAACTTCTGAGAGTTCTGGACTGACCAGCTTTCTTGAGCTTAGCGGCTAGGTATTCTGGTTTCCCAGTGTGAAGGGCTGTTCTGAAGCTAGCGCGCATTTCCACTGGGAGCCATTTTAGATCTCTGAGTGCGGGAGCTATGTGGTCGAATTTCTTTGCACCGGATACCATTCTGGCAGCTGCATTGAGGGTAGTTTGGAGTGGGGCTAGGTGGGAGAGAGCTGTTCCGGAGAGGGTTGCGTTCCCATATTCCAGTCTAGACAGCACCAATGATTGGGTGGCTTGTTTGAGATCTCTCTGCTAAATGTGCGATTTTATTGAGAAGCTTCAGATTGAGGAAGGCGCTCTTTTTATTTTTTTTATTTTTATTTTTTTAAAACTTTATTGTGCATTTAGATACGGTTACAACCACTGACCTACAACCACAGGGGCCGGCCGCTAGAACAAGTAAAAGCGATCATTGTTCAGCACAGATCTGTTGCCGACCTCCTAGAGGTCCGGCAATAATACAGGATAAAATTCGTAGCAACACAGGATGAACTCAGGATAGAATAGTATTTTGTTTTTTATAAAAAGGAACAAAGAAAAGAAACAAACAAGTCTCAAGGCCTAAAACATTATATATGAAGTTGTGCTCATACGGGGGGGGGGCCCTCAAATGTAAGATGAACAAGTTAGCAAGCGGTAGAGATGGTCAGGGGGGGGTCAGTGGGGAAGTCAAAAATCAGGAAGGAGACTAGACTACACAAGAAATGCCGGATCAGGGGGATAGGGAGACGTCTGGATTATCCTCAAACGGGGGTGTACATATGTTTCCTCGATAGGCGTTCCACTGGCCCCAGATTCTAGTCCACGCCCCAGGCTTGCCCCTAGCCAAATACACAGTCTTCTCTCTAAACATACACCAATCCATATTCTCCTTCCATACTGACACGGTGGGTGGCCGTCGGGAACCCCACAACTGAGCAATGTCTCGCTTAGCGATCATGTTCCCAAGGGCCGCCCACCGGGCCTGGACGACGTTGTAATCATTCGGCTCCCACACATTCAACAGACATCTCCGGGCCTCAGGCAGCAGAGCAACCCCGGTGACACACTCCATCACAGCATGCACCTGAGTCCAAAACGCGGCCACCTCCCGGCATTCCCAGATGATATGGAGGAAAGTAGCACTCAAACCAAATCCACGCTTACATAACCCATCCGCAGAGAAACCCTTGGAGATCAGACGAGGACCGGTAACACACACGATGAAGAATCTAAAGCTGGACGAGACGGAGACGGGCGGGAATGGCTACCTCCTTCGGGAAAGACAGCGCAGACTGCCAGTCTTCATCATCCAGTTCCAACCCGTCCCCAGTCCAGGCCTCCCTGAGACGCACGAGGAGATCTGCCCGATTGTTGATCAACTTTTTATATATTAGTGAAATCGTTCTATCAGTCAGATGACCATTGAGTACGCGGTCTTCCAGTGGGGAGGACTCAGGAATATTGGCATCAGTAGCGAAGACCGATGTCAAGGCATGGCAGACCTGTGCATATCTAAAAACTCCCTTTCAATCAGCTCATATTTCTTCTGTAACGTCTCAAAAGTCTTAATCGCACCCTTCACCCAAAGGTCACCCACTCTGCTAATATTAATCATGTCCCATTTCTCAAAACCTTTCGTTGTCCAGAGGCCTCGCAATCTCTCCGACGCATACAAAGGAGTCGCACTTGTCAATCGATCCTTCCAACCCAGGGCAGCATTTGCATCACACCAGACGCGCACGGCAATCTTTGTGGGCCCTGTTAAATTTCTCCCTGCTGCTCTAGAGTAGAGTGCCCTGTTGTAATTCCCACCTGGCAACTGATACTTGTCCATCTCAAATGCCGGGTTTGGGCTGGGTGCATACATTGCGTGATTAATCGCGCACAGTTGAGATGCCCAATAGTACCGCCTGATATCCGGGAGCGCCATGCCCCCGTCATACCAGGGGAGAGTTAGCTTAGCGAGAGCAATTCTTGCACGGCCGTCCCAAATGAGCCGCCTCTGCAGGCTTTCCACCTCCCGAAAGTAACTTGCCGGGATGATGTCGAGTGAATTCTGAAGTGCGTATAAAAAACGTGGCAGGGACATCATTTTAAAGAGCGCGGCACGACCAAGCGGTGACAATGGCAATCTACGCCAACGAACCACATCAAGCTTCAACCTCTGGAGAGGGGGGAGCAAGTTACGCTCATAACGAGCAACAGGGTCTAATGATACAAAGATCCCCAAATATTTGAATCCCGTTTGGGAAACCTGAATAGGAAATCTACGTGGCAAGGGAGGGAGACCACCCGAAATGACATATACACAAGATTTAGTCCAATTTATTACCAGACCTGAATTCTTGCCGAACGAGGTAAGGACATCGAACAAGACGTTAAGCGATTTTCGGGGGGAGGTAAGGTATAAGAGGATAACGCCTGCATAAAGCGAGATCCGGTCTTCAAAATCGGGAGTCCACTGAATACCCTTTATCGATGGCTCCCATCGGAGCCAGGCTGCGAGGGGCTCTAAGGCAAGCGCAAAAAGCAGGGGAGACAGCGGGCATCCCTGCCTCGTACCCCTCCCAAGAGTGAAGGAATTGGACACTCGGCCGTTAACGACCACCTGTGCCAGCGGTTCCCTGTACAGAAGTTTCACCCACCCGATAAACTCCGAACCGAAACCAAATTTCGCTAGGGCGGCCCAGAGATAAGGCCATTCTATCGTATCAAAGGCCATTGTGGCGTCTAAGGAAGCCAAGATGGCCGGCTCTTGAAGAGACCCCGCCCTCGCGAGAACACCATGCAAGCGCCGCAAGTTGAGTCCGGTGTTCCGATGTGGGATAAAACCAGATTGGTCCGGATGGATCAGGTCACAAATCACCGTAATCAAACGATTGGCCAGAACTTTGGCTAGGACTTTAGGTTCAGTGTTCAACAGGGAGATGGGCCTGTACGAGGAGCAGCGATCCCGAGGCTTGCCCTCCTTAGGAATTACCACAATTGTAGCTAAACGCTGATCACAAAGGTAGGGCGCTTTCTTATCAAGCCACGCAATCAATTTACCCGCCTTGTCCCCGACATCATACAATCTGCCCTGTTGCTCCCTGTACATTGTTTTGGCAGCATCCGTGACAAGAGACTTATAGTCCAGCTGCTTCAAACCAAGGGCGTGGAGTCTATCATGGGTAACGCCTGATTCTAAGTCATTCTCCAGTTCGACTATTTCTGCCTCAAGACGCACAACCTCTTGATTTTTAATTTTCTTGGCTTCAGAAATTAAGGACAAGGCATGCCCACGAATGACAGTCTTGAAAGCTTCCCAGAGGGACACAGAAGAGGACACAGACCCCTCGTTTTCAAGGAAGTAATGGTCTAGGGACTTTTTCAGACTGGTACGGGTCTTGGGATTATGCAAATACCAGGGGTTTATGGGGGCGACTCGCCCAGCACTACTCACCCCAGTATCCATACAAAGCCACAATGGGGAATGGTCTGAAATGCCCCGGGCAAGGTGTCTAATCTCTCTAACAGAAGGGGACTGGACAGCGGGCATGAGAACGTAATCGAGTCTGGAGAGACTTCCATGGGCCCCAGAGTGAAAGGTGTATTGACTCTGCGTTGGATGCATCAACCTCCAGCAGTCTACCAAGCCAAAAGTGTCCAAAAACCCACCAAGCCATGACTGGGACTTAGGAAGATCCCTGGGGGGGAGGTGAAGGTCTACGGTACCAGAAACAACAGAATTAAAATCCCCGCCCATAAGGAGAGTGCCATTGAGGAGTTCCAGCATCACACGCCCAATATCTGAAAAAGTGGAGGTCTGGAGACCCGGAGGAACATATATAGTGAGCAACGAAAGAGTCCTACCCTCCCATCTACCAGTAAGGGCGGCTTAGCGCCCCCTGTCGTCGAGGATTACATCGTCTATCTCCAGGGGGAGAGAGGAGCGAATACGAATACCCACCCCCCTAGAACCAGTGGTAAACCCGGAGTGCGCGACAAGACGATAACCCCACCTATTCATGGCATGGCACATATTTCCCACCAGGTGTGTCTCCTGCAAAAGAACCACATCGGGGGACAGGCGACGCAGGAACTGCAGAACCACCCCCCGTTTTATTCGATCACCCATTCCATTGACATTCCAAGATATTAACCTCAACCCACTACCCCCCATCCCAACAAGTGATGCAGAACTCACCCCACAAAGACCACAACATTCGAAGCATGGAGAAGAACAATATGTTGCCTTGAAAGAGAAAAACGAACTCACAAACAACCCTTCCCACCCCCCAACCAACACCCGTTACAACTCCCCCCTCCCTGCACCCCTGCATTAGACTAAAAAGCCACCCCAACGTGCAGTGTGCCTGTCGCCCTAACATTTCCTAATCTACAAAAAGACCCTGGAGGAGGAAAGAGGCCCATCCCCCCGCCACCCTCGGGCAAACATCAGTAAAATACGAGCGTAACAAAATTATAGAACCCAGCTGCACAAAGTCAAGTGTTCGGAGATCAGGGGCCGAGTCATCATTTTTGTTCCGGCTCACCACCCTCGGCACCACCAGGGTGCTCAGTTCGGTCGTTCCGGGCAGGCAGAGCATCCAGCCAGTCACTCACATTCTCTGGCCGGTCAAAGAAAAATGTCCGGTCCTTGTACTCCACACGAAGCCTGGTAGGGAACAGCATTGCGTATTTCAGGCCTAAGTCACGGAGACGTCGCTTCACAACCTGAAAACCCATCCTTTGCCTCTGGACGAGCTGAGTGAAGTCCGGGTAAAAGTTGACTGTGGAGCTTTCGAATTTCACCGGGCCGCTCGCCCTCGAAGCCTGCATGATAGCATCACGGTCTCTGAAGTGAAAAAGATTGGCGATGATAGGCCTCGGAGGGGCGCCCGGTTTCGGCTTTCCACCCGGAACGCGATGGGCACGCTCCACTGCAAATAACTTGCTCAGTCCTGAAGGGGCCAGATGGTTCAGGACAAGGTCCTCAACCAGGAGATCCATCGAATGATTCTCAGGGTTTTCCGGGACACCTATGACGCGGATGTTGTTGCGTCTTGCCCTATACTCGAAATCTTCCAGCCGATGTGACATGAGATCATTAGTTGTTTTCAGATTGCCAAGATCGGTTTGAAGTTCCGACACATCGGCCGTGAGGCTAGAAGTCTCCAACAATTTCACCTTCTCGTTGGTTTTAGACAGGTCGGCTCTGATCAGGGTGACATCGATGGCAACCGTGTCGATTTTGAGAGCAAGAGCCTCATACTGTTGGCCGATGGTCTCCTTCATGTTAGCAATGGCGCTCATGACGTCTTGAAGAGACGGATCAGTAGGTGCGGTTGAATCTTCCTTGGCGTCCTCCGGGGTACGGCTGGCGCCACCAGGGGATCCTTTAGATTGAGTATACCGATCCATAATGTTGGTTTGGACCGGTCCCCCGCAAAGGGGCGCCTTAGTTTTCCGTTTCTTGGCTTCGGCCATGGCCGCCATACTGGAAGATGCGCCCCGGAGGGGCCCGTGAGACCTAGTGAAAATGGCTGCCTGCGGGCAAGTCACCAAAAGGCCACAAAAGCAGGCTCGTGCGGCCGAGGTAAAGACACAGTTCGACCCAACTGCGTGGAGGATAGAGTCACACTCTAACTAAACAGAGACTGGAAGATCTCCGACAGAACGGAACTGTCCCGCAGTCAGACAAAGTCAGGACCCAAAAGTGAAACCGAAAGTTGATGCAGGGCTACTGGGGGAAGACCCCTCAGCCGTTGTTGTTCAACTTCGTCCCGGCGGTCCAATTTGCCAAGTCCCCGGCTTACCGCAGGGTGGGCCTCAAAAGTTCGAATCGACGTCGCTTCGATTCCCAAAGTCCGAATCAAAATTTTAAAAGAGCTAAGAGATCAGCCGAGGTTCCTCTTCAATAACCCATCTGAAAATTAAGGATTTTGTCAGGATAAGTTGCGTAGAGTTGCGAGGGTCCCAGGAGCTCTGTGCTCAAGCGGCCATCTCGGATGCTCGCGTAGCTCCTGAGGAAGGCACTCTTAGCGGAGTTCTTGATGTGGTTCGTCATTTGATTTGATTTGAATAAAATTTATATTGCGCAGACAATAACCCGAAGGTATCAAGGCGCCTAACAACTAATATCATAAGCAAGGGCTTATCACCATTACATGTAGGCCTGCACAAAAAGGTGGGTCTTCAGGGCTCTTCTGAAAGCCTGGAGAGTGGGAAGGGATCTTAGTTCCAGAGGCAGGGAGTTCCACCATTTGGGCGCCAGGGTGGAGAAAGCCCTACCCCCCCATTTAGTTCTTCTGAAACGGGGGGCTGACAGAAGAAGTCTACTCGAAGAACGTAGGTTCCTAGCAGGAGTGTAGCGGAACAGAATAGATCCTATACCCGTAGGACTGTCTTTAGCTAGTGCCCTATAGGTCATACACAGGGCCTTAAAGCGGATACGATCCTCCACAGGAAGCCAATGTAATAGCTTTCTAGCCGCTGTGGCTGAGGTCCGTTTTGGGAGGTCCAGGACAAACCTGGCAGCAGCATTCTGGACTACTTGCAAGCGCTGCAGTAGACTTTTGTTCAGTCCCACATACAGCGCATTGCAGTAGTCCAGTCTGGAGCCAATCAGGGCAACTGTAAGCTGTTTCCTTGCCTGCAATGATAGGTAGTGTCTAATCCTCCTGAGGATGTGGATGATGCCCCAACAGGTAGAGATGGTTCTGTTGACCTGTTTATCCAGGTTGAGGGCGGGATCAATCGTGACCCCTAGATTTTTAGCAGAGGAGGTAGGGGTGGGACAGACTCCTAATGAGTCTGGCCACCAACTAGATGACCAAACATCCTCTTTCCCTCCAAACACCATCACCTCCGTCTTCTCTCCATTCAGTTTTAATGAATTGTAAATCATCCATTGCCCGACTGCCTCCATACAGGATCTAAAATTGGAGGCAGTCGGGGCTGCTGATTGGGAGAGAGAGACGAGGATTTGGGTGTCATCCGCATAGGATACTATCTCCATCCCATAAGATCTAATTAGCCTGGCAAGTGGGGTCACATAGATGTTAAATAGGGTTGGACTCAAAGCCGACCCCTGAGGGACCCCACATTGCACAGGCAGGGATGGAGATAGGTACTCCCCCCAACTTCACTCTTTGCGCACGATGGTTGAGGAAAGAAGTGAGTAGATCCAGGGCTGCCCTCTGAACCCCAACCTCCCTCAGCCTAGATGTTAATACTGAGGGAGAAAGGGTATTGAAGGCCGCCGTCAGATCTAGGAGGATCAGGAGGGTGGTCTGGCCTCGAATCAACACGCGTGCGGATATTATCCAGCACGATGGTGAGGGCAGACTCCGTGCTGTGTTCCCTCCTGAATCCATGTTGGGAGGAGTCAAGACAACCAGAATTCTCTATATATGCAGCAAGATGCTTGTTAAGATGTGTTTCAAGCATTTTTGCAGGGGCTGGTAGGAGAGAAATGGGCCGAAAATTTCTCAGGACCGCAGGGTCCAAAGAGGCTTTTTTTAGTAGGGGTTTTACCACCGCATTTTTCCATTGGGTGGGAAAATGGCCATCTCTCATTGCTTTATTCATAATGTCAACCAGCGGGGGCAGAAAAACATCTCTGCACTGTTTAAGAATCCTAAGTGGACATACATCCAAGGGGGAGCCGGATTTGGTTTTTATTAAGGAGGTTGTCCAGGTCCTCTAGAGAGAGAGGAGGAAAAGAGTCTAGGGTTCCAACAGGAGATGTTTCTGCGGGAGTTAGGTCCAAAGCTCCCAGGGCAGGGGGCTCAGTAATAAGGGATCTCTGCAGTTCCAATGCAGAGTAAATATCTGAGATTTTTGCCTGGAAAAAAGAGGCAATATTGTTGCAGAGCTCTTGGGATGCCACTACGGGATCTGGGATCTGGAGAGTTATGAGGGAGTCCACTACCCTAAAGAGCTCTCTAGGAGAGGACATAGAGGTTGTCAAGGCCGTAAAGTGTTCTTGTTTGGCCTTTATAATTTCTCTTTTATAGTTCCTCAGCAAAGTCTTATGGGCTTCCCTATCCTTTAGATTCCAACCGGAGTGCCACAACCGCTCCTGCCTCCTTACTTCATGTCTACGAAGTCTGAGATGTTCGGAGAACCAAGGGGCTGAAGGCCTTTTCCTGGCTCGATGGCGTAATTGGATATGGGCAAGTTCATCCAGTGCCTCAGTCACAGTCCTTTCAAACTGTGTAACTGCAATAAAGACGCTATCCTCTTGGGATATTGACAAGTTGGCTACCCACGGGGTGAGAGAGCTACTAGTAACATTTTTGAAATTCCTACCCAATTCCTTATTACTCAAAGTATTTTTGAGCGTATGGGAGATGGAACAGGATAGCTCAAATGGGACAGCCAGATGGTCAGACCATGATAATAGAATGGAATCCTTGATTTTCAACCTCTCATCATTGGAAAAAATTCCATCGAGCGTGTGACCTGCTCTGTGAGTAGCCCCTCTAACCAACTGGGCAAATCCACATGCTGACATGGCTTCAAGCAAGGAGAGAGTATCCTTAGTATCATACTTCTCCAGATGAAAATTAAAATCACCGAAGATCGTGAGTTCTTTCCGACCAAAGTAGGGTTCTAGAACATGAAGGAGCCGTTGTTCAAAGTTGGTACGAGAACCGGGAGGGCGATAAACCAAGATTCCATTAAATATGACATTATGGCCACTTTTTATGGAGAAGAATAGAGCTTGAAAGCTGTCTGTGGGGTCAGAGATAGGGACAGTGTGACAATGGAAATGGTCCATATACAGAATTGCTAACCCTCCTCCCACCCGGCTCAGTCTATCTTGACGAGCTAAGCAGTATCCCTCAGGGACAGCTTCAATGAGATCGGGCCCAGACGAGTCCTTTGCCCACGTTTCCGTAATGAAAACCAGGGAGGGCTTCCTATCTAAAACAAGATCCCTGAACATGATGTTGTTTTTAATGAGCGATCGGGCGTTTAGGAGAAGACACTCTTCCTTCGGAGTGGCAAAGCTGGGGGAGGTGGGATGTTTGGACAGATGACTAGGTGAAGGGGGAGTGGAGCTAGCCGTATCCCTAGTCCGACATCCACATGAGAACTTGTCAAGAATTGCGTCAGGCGAATGGGAATAAAAACATGGGAGCCTGGGTGGTTTAAGCGCAAGCAGAGTCCGAATGGAATATCTAAAATGTGGGGGATCAGGGGCATCTAAGCCATAGGTCCAGCCGCCCAGCCCGTCCTTAGCGCGGACGGGCGCAGACGGGCTGGACTCTGGCGTGACTCCGGCGTCAATGCAGCGCACTCGCAGCGCGCACACGCTGCGCGCCATGATAGCCGGTTTAAGTAGGGCTCTGGCCAGTCCTCCTGACTGCTAGTGCGCGGGAGAATCCAGCGTTTCCCTACACCCACCCAAGATGGCGCTCACCCAAATCCTAAGCGCGAGGGACCGGCCCACCAAAGTAGCGGTGAGGACACTATTAAAGTGCAAGAATGCGAGCGAGTCATTGATAGTTTGTGGTCAAGGGTGATTCCAAGTGATTTTACCAAGTTAGTCAGGGTGAGATTCCCATTGAGGGCATTGATTACTTTCACCCATTCAATGATTTGCGGGTTGTCCTCCTTGTTAGAGATGAGGAGGATCTCGGTTTTTCCTTGATTGAGTTTGAGGTGGTTCATTGCTAACCAGTCTTGGACTTCTCTGAGAGTGTTGTTGAGCCTTAGAATGTCATTAAAGGAGGAGGTTAGGTAGATCTGGGTGTAATCTGCATAGAGATGGAAAGGGATGTTAGCTTTTTTCAGTATGGTGGTGAGGGGTACCATATATATGTTGAACAGTTGAGGGGAGAGAACGGATCCTTGGGTTGATGTCAAGGGAGAGTTCGATCTTGGAGATTTTTTCGTTAAAGAAGTTGGCTAAGTTATCACAAAGTTCAAGTTCAAAAATTTGTATAGCGCACTACTCACCCAGAGGGTCTCAAGGCGCTTGAGGGAGGGGGGGTATTTTACTTATCGAATATCCAAGTTTTTAGTAAAGGGTTTTGGAGGGTTGGACATGGATAGTAGATGGCTTGGAAGTTTGTTTTTTGATGATGTCATAGAGTTCTCTTGGTCTGTTTTTTGCCTTGTCCAGCGCAGTACAGAAGAAGTTTGTTTTTTCGCTATTGGTGTGCTTTTTGTACCTTCTTCTTGCTGCTCTGAGTTCCTCACAGCGGCTGAAGGAGGGGCTCTTTCTTCAATGACGTTCTGTGGCTCTAAGATGTCTTCTTTCCTCATTGATGTCCTTGTTAAACCAGGTTCTGGAAGGGATGTTCCTAGGTTTTTTCTGTTTCAGGGGTGCTAATTGGTCTAGGATGGCGGACATGGTTGTGTTGTAGTGTGAGGTGAGTTCAGTAGTAGAGAGGCCGTCCGAACAGATTGGCAGGGTGGAGGCTATTCTTTCTTCTATTTCAACTGTCTTGATCTGCGATAGGTTCCTAGACCATGTAGGGGGGACAGCGATGGGTGGATGGCACAGGATCGGTTGGGCGAAGTGGAATAGGATTAGGTGGTGATCTGACCAATCTACAAGGAGGATGTGGTCTATAGTGATTGCATCATGTTGGGCGATGATGGCGTCCAGGATTGCCCCCTTGTTGTGGGTCTCTTTAGAGCAGTGTTGGGTAAGGTTGTTGGAAAGTAGTAGCTCATTTAGGGATTGTATTGTAGCACTGTTCACATCGTTCCAGTGAAGGTTGAGATCACCTAGAATGTGGTTGTTGGTCTCTCGGAGCGAGCAATGAGCGATCAGGTCTGACAGTTGTTCTGTGAACGTGGCGGTTTTACCAGGGGTAGAGTATAGTAGGTGGCATTGTAATAGATTGTTGTTGGCGGTTTTGATGTTGGCAGTGAGGCATTCAAAGGAGTGGTATTTAAAGGTATCGGTTTCAACCGACAACTGTTGTTGTGGATGATTGCCACACCTCCACCTTTTTTTTTTGGTCCTTCCTATCTTTATTGATGATGGCGAAGCCCAGAGGAACGAGCATATCTAGGATGGGCGGGGAGGAGTCATTTAGCCAGGTTTCGTATATGAAGGCTACGTCTATGTTATGGTTGAGGATGGATTCTGCCAGCTCTGTAGAGTGTTTTGTGGCAGATCTGCAATTTATGAGCATGCAGTTGGTACGGGGGGACTCTTTTATTCTTGGTTCGGTAGGGATGGTAATGTGGGAGGCTGGGGGTCTGGGGGGTTTTGGGAGGGCGAGGTCATTTCTGAAACAGGTGATTACCTGGATATTGGATAGTGGGAGGTGGGTGGGAGGGGTTGTGTAAGATGAGGCCAACTTGCGCGCTTCTACCAAGGACATGGCTTTCGCCGTTCTATTTGGTCTCGGTGCCTGGGAAAGGGAGGGGGGTGATGGATAGGGGGAGGGGGAGGGGCAGGGTGGGTTGCTCGAGGGCGATGGTATAGTTGGTCTAAGGTGTGTGTTGGAGGTGGAGAATGTGGTGGAGTGGGTGCTTAGGGGAGGGTTGTGTAGTGTTGAGAGGTTGGGAAGGATAAGATTCATGCCTTGTATTATAATGTCGATTTGGTTTTCGATGCGGGTGAGGCGGCACTGTGTCTCTTTCTGAGTGGGGGGTGTTGCTTCGGGTAGGTGTCTCTTTAGCAGGGAGAGGAGATGAGAGTTGTGTTGTCTTTTGGTGTTAATTAGGTTGTCTGATTGGGTTGTGGTGTCTGATTAGGTTGTGTTCTGGGGAGGAGGGAAGGGGTGGATAGGTTGTGGTAGTCGGTTATTCTTGAGAGGCAGTAGAGATAGGGGGTGAGTGATCAGCCAGTTGTGTCAATTTGGATGGCCAGCCAGGGGTGGTACACTATACAGGGGCTCACAAAGGTGACCCAATACCCAATTGGATATGTACCTAAAGTACATGGTAGGAATTTAGAGAGAGAACAGCTGGGCTGTGGGTCTGATTAGCAGGCCCACAGCCACACTAGAGTCGAAAAACCAGTGGATCAGAGCAAAAAGTGGGGGTGAAAATAGGAAGCAGACCCTACTCTCCTACACCGGTTACTATTGAACAGATGTCGCTTTTGTTTGTTTCCCTGTACAGTATGTGTAATCTGACTGCACTTTAGAGAGCACTGTATATAGGTAGGATAAGAATGACAGCATCGGGGCCTATATCAAGAGGGGATGCCTATTGCCGCTAAAGCAGTAATGCTAAAATATTTCAGAAGCTATACACCTAAATACATGCGCCACAGTTAGGTTAAGTGAAAATGAAAAGGTGTAAAATGGCATGTATAAATAATAATGTTGCAATGCGCCAATGTGGGAGCGCTATAAACCTGGAAAAAGCGTGTTCTAGACATTGCACGCAAAAGCAACCAAGAACAGGCAAATGTTGCTTGAGGCTGTGCCCCCAAGTAAGTATAAAGCTCTAACACATATGTGGCACAGCACTTCAGGTGCACACAAGTACGAGGTCAAATATTGCTGAAGCCACCAATAACAAATATTAGATGTTGCCTCTGTGTGTTTCTCTGTGTGTACTATGGGAAATTGTATTCATACAAAATATAGTGCTAATATCCCTATAAGTCAGAGGTCTTCAAACTTTTGTAGGTTGAGCCCCCCCATCTAAACCTTTTTACACGTCAAGCCTCCCTCCCCACCACCACCTGACAAAAAAGTTCTGGAAGCTGGTAGTCTGAATCAAATGTTTCTGTAGTCGTTCTCTGTCAGTGTGAACCTCTAAGTGAGAACCCAGGTCTGCATGTGAACATCATGCTGCTCACTGTCGGCATACTGTGCTTTTGCAGGAACTCTTTGACCCGGGTGGGTGGAGGGAATTCCGTTAAAACAAACATTCCCAGAATTCCCCTTCCTTGTGCACCTGTGTCCCTCATGTCCCTCTTTGCTGTAAGGCATTTGGGTAGTCACTGAAGCCAAAAAATAGGCATGGTCAGTTTCTGTGTTTTTATTTAACGCTGACCTCTGTGGATAAACTAATATGCTGGCTCTCAAGTTGCCTCCAGTTGTCATCCAACCTAGTCCAGGTGTGATGCAGGGGTTGATGGTGCAGAGCTCTGTACCTCCGGACTCCTGCAAGAGGTCAGCAAAGATTAGTTTGTCCACCACAGTTGGCGACTCAGTGCACTGTGCGTTTTTGACAGCTGTAATGAATCTAGCAGCTTTAGAATTATTTAAATTGTATTGTAGTGTTGTAATTGCATTTATAAAGCGCTTACTACCAAGGCATTGAAGCGCTTGTCTTCACACCTTGAGTAGCCCACACGGGGCTCCTAAAATATGAGCACTTGCGTTGATCTGTTCTTGAGACATATGGTGCATAGTGTACATGAGACCCTTGTATCTAGTTTCTGTCCTACCCTATGAAAGAGGTTTTAGGGTAGGAGAGGCACACAAAGATGATAGCCAGCTAGGCTGTTGAGGCAGGAGTAACAGCATGCATGCCCCAGACTCCCCTAACTTGAAATTCTCTTTAAAAACAAATACCCCAGCAGTAGGCACCCACATAGAATTCTGATACCTCCACCGCCCTGTGAATAAATATACCTGATCCAACGTCAGTATTAAATAAGGAGAGCAGTGGATTTCCAAGACTCCCATTTGCTGTTTCCTTGCAAAAACTGATGCGCACAATGGCTCTGCATCAGAAGTCCGCCTTGCCATAAAACGTAAGGAATAGGCAGAGTGGGGGCCCAGGGGGTACTGGAACCAGAAAACAAACTGCCTCTGGAAGCCAGCTTACAACATTATGTAAATATGCACATGGTCTTTAAAGACCTCTGAAAAACTCGGGCGTGTCGGAGATAAGACTCCAGACACTGCCCAGCAGAGGCTCCAGCAGCTCCAGCTGCAGCAGCAGCCCGGCTGAGGCAGACGACCGCGGGGGCTGAAGCCCTTTCAGCCTAATAGGCGTTGTGCACCTGGAAGCAACAATGAAACGTTTGAAGACCTATGCTGTAAGTTATGAGAGCACCGCATATAGGAACGTTAGAAGAAACACCAGCCAGAACTGCTGTGTGGGTTAACCTGAAACAATGGGCTAATATTGTAACAGCAAAAACCCCAGGAAAATGTATGAAGTTCCACACTCAAAATAAAACGCTGCGATATGACCAAGTAAAAGCACCAAGAAGATCTGAAAAGGCACTTTAAAAAGAAAGAAACTACAGGCGTGGTCTCGCAACTCATGGAGTGAGACGCACACGATTGGAGCTACGGCCCGCCGCCGCCGTTAAAGCTATTGCCAGCATTGTTACGAGCTGAAACGGGCTTTGGTTGAGGTGCACTCGCTGCGGTGTGGTCTGTGCCCCTCGGTGGGGGCTTGAAGATTCCTGGTGACGCCTGTGAACGGATACCTAGCCGCCATGGGCAGCGCAGCCGGGAGACGACCGTTGGGCCCGCCATCTTGAGCACCCGGGTCTGGTGTGGCGCTTGCCTCCCTCTGTGTGGATTCGGGACACGGGGACCCACCCAGGAGTCCTGCAGGAGGCTGGACGGGACCCGGGGGTCACCTGATACGGAGGCTTCACCAGCGGCTCCCCGCCGGGAGAGGTGACGGCCTGGCTGGTGGGGACAGATTACAGGACGAGGTGCCAGCCATTATCGGCGCCCTTCCCTCACAAAGCGCCCGCCATTTTCAGCGGCCAGGGCCCGTTCAGCGCTATCGGCTCCGTACCGCAGATGTGCTGGGAGACGACGGAGGATTGCTCAGGGCACGCCAGGAGGCCTACAACAGACTTGAAGGCGGTGAGGTCCCCCACAACCCCCTTCTTGAGGCGAGGGCATAGGCGGAAGACTCACCAGCGGCTCCCTCACGGGAGAGGTGACAGCCTGGCTTGCGAGGATGGATTGAGGGTCGAGGCGCCCACTATAATCGGAGCCCGGAGCCCGCACTGAGCTGCCTGCCCCGCGCTGGATGCCTTGCTGTGCTGGGGGTCTGCCGCGCTGCCCAGGGACACGCGAGGGGGCCTGCGGCTGAATTAAAGCAGTGCAGTTGGCGGCTGCCCCCTCCTCCACAAAGCGCCTGCCATTTTTGGCACCCAGGACCCACTCAGCGATACCGGCCCCGCTCTGCAGAGGTGTTGGGGGCGCCGGGACCGGTTGGCACATCGGGCCTGCTACACGAACGGCGGAGTTTAGAGACTGCCTGCCATTTTGCGCCCTGAGAACTGCGCTGACCCTGCCTGCTCTTTGGTGGCTGGACTGCGACGGCTGGGCTCAGGAGAGCAAGCCTTGTACAGGTACGGGGGCAGGGGGTGTCTAAGTCATCACTGGGGGGGGCAGCATCTTGGCAAGTACTGTGGGGGTCCCCTGAGACCCCGATGTCCCCCCAGGCCTAGTCTTGGGCTCTAGCGGCGTGGGGGTAGTTGCATAAGTTTCTTGAGCACTTGTTTGCTTAAGCGGGGTGGATGCTTGAGGCCCACCTCTTGGCAGACAATATTGCCTCCCTGTTTGCACAACTAAACCGCAGGACACAAGGGTGCCAGTTCCTTCATAGATAGAGGGGCTGGTCATTGGCCCAACATCTCTGCAACCCTCCTTCGACCTTCCTCCCTTTGGGTGGGGCCCTATCACCCGCTGGCCGCTATATCTGGACTGTGTACACCGCAGGCTGTGGAGAGCCTGCCTTGCTGTGAGACTGGTGGGGCACACAGGTACAATAGTCTGACAGCGGCCTCCAACGAGGGGGCGCCTCTTCTGCGGTATGCGTAGACAAGACACTACTTCTCCACGACCATGACTCGGTCAAGGAACGGGAAGGACCCCTCAGTCACCCCTAAGGAGGCTGAGAACACGGCCCTGGGGGACAAACCAGGGACGACACCTGCTACTGGAGAGATGCTGGCGACTGGGGGACCCTCCGAGCCGGTCACGCAGGCCTTTATGGCGCTTTTTATGCAAGAACTTAAAACGGAAATAGAGTCCCTGCGGAATGAGGTCCAGGCCTGCGTCAAGGATCTCCGTATATGTGGGAGAGCTGGGCGACCGGGTGGATGACCTTGAAAGAACCATGGACACTCGCACGGAGGATCAAGAACACCTATGGCAAAGGCTGGCCACCCTAGAGGAACAGCACATCGAGTTGCAGATCAAACAGGAAGATTTGGAAAACAGAGGGCGCCAGAACAACATACGCATAAGGGGGGGTTCCGATTGGCGCAGAAGGTACCGATATAATGACTTTCGTAGCTGACTTGCTCCATGACATCAGGGGGGACAATGACGCCCCTTCGCCTGCCTTGAACCGTGCGCATAGAGTGGCCGGACCTCCTGGGAGGCCTGGCCTCGTTCCTGACATCTTGACTCGAGTACATTTTTTCCACGGAGAAGGAAGCCATCCTCAAGGCGGCTCGCGATAAGCCTAAGATCCAGCTCAAAGGTGTGCCCATTCAGCTATATCAAGACCTGGCACCCACAACTCTTCGACGCCGCAGAGATTTCAGACCCATCACAGACAAGCTTCGGGAGCTCAACATACGCTACCAATTGGGCACCCCTTCGCCCTCATATTCCAGTGGGAATCCAAGCGGCGAGTGCAGAGATCGTACAGGGAGGCAGCCCAACTCCTTCAGATTCCCGACTCCCCCCCGTCGAGCTCCACCCGAGGGCCCGCCAAGACCTGACTTCCACTAAAGCAGCAATGGAACCTGGTGCACTGCTCTCGCCGTCCCTCTTCTAGGGAACGAAGCAGCTCCTCCCAAGAGAAGCAGGACATCATCCGACATATCAAATCCTTAGAGGGGGGCCAATCACCCTCGGGCTCGCAAGCGGCTACAGCTAAGTGAGTGAGTTTTGCAGAAGTCGACCACCTCATCAAGACATATTTTTCACCCTGCGAGTATCCCCCCCTGTTGTTACTTGTGCAGTCTCTTGGAGGCCTTTACGCCACGTCCTGGCTATGGAAGATAGCACCGGACTAGCGCTTGACTCTAACGTGTCCCATTGCTTCACATGGAGCGCCACTCCAGGGAGTTAGTGCTCCTAGCCTCACGAAGCGACCACGTCACTGGGGAGTGTTCCTGCTTGGCCTCTCGTACTTGCGGTCAGCAAGTTAATACCCCCCTGATGTTGCAAACTTGGCGGCCACTTGCGGCGCTACACACTATTTGCCCACTAGGGTCTTCCGGAGGGACTGCATCATAACTGACGTGGGCAAACTCCTGCTGGATTGGGTGCTTCCTCAAAGAGTTGTGACAGACTTTTTCTACTCGGTCGGCAGGCTCCCTGCAATGCGGAGGGGGCCCTGACGGAGCCATGTCCCATGTGTGCTTGTGGGTGCCCATACCTCATTAAATCGCTCGGTCTCCGGAGGTCCGGCCGCACGACTTTCCTGCGCTCCAAGGAGGGCTTTCATACATTAGCGAGGAAGAGCAGGGCTCTCTTCCTGCCTTTTTTGTTTCACTCCAGATGGCGCTTTACTGGACATTGGTTATACGCCACGAAGGTGGCGGCCCGGGGCTGCGTCCCGGACTTCACAATCTACTTTGCAGAGCGATGACCAACCCCCAGCACCTATTCCTGGGAGAGTGACATCTCTGGGAGAGCTTGTGCCGGAGTGCCTGGCTACTCCCTGAACTGGATTAGGACGTCGTTGGCCATGTTGGCCATTACTGTTACTATTTTATCTTCTTTGTATCTATCCTTCCTTTCTTCTCTCTTTTCGTGCCTGTCCCCTTGGCGGGGGTTAACCTCTCCCAGGGGCAACTCGCTAGTTGCAGCGACGTTACCTGACTATGACCTCTGTTCCATGCTTGAGGATCCTTTCTCTCAACGTAAAAGGGCTTAATTCCCCCAATAAGCGCCGCCAAATTTGGCGATACTTATTGCAGAATCCAGACATCATACTCTTCTTTTTTTTTTTTTATCCTCATTTGTGTGCAAAGCTCCAATCTATCAAAACCGAGAGAAAAATCCACCACAGAGCGAATAGTCAAAAGGTCATGTGCTGTGCCAACGCAGCCATATAGCTGGTGAGGGATTTGTCTATCGAGGGGTACGGCCGGTTCCCATTTGGCACTAAATACAGCGACCAGTCTTAGACTCGCTTAGGATGTTACCTCAGTTGATAGTGCCCGAGTCATCGAGACCCCCTTGAAATGTAGACATTAGTCTTGACAGCCAAGGTAGGCAATGCTCACATTAATCATCGGACCTGGGGGAAAAAAAAAAAAAAAAAAAAAACCCCAGGTAAAGGAAGCAACTAACCAAGCATTGCCCAGTATGCTCTAGTGTTTGGGTTTCCTACCCTGGCTAAATCAAGTTTAGAAATTTGGAGGAGGGATGTTCGCCATTCATGCACTGTAGGTGGTAGCGCATCTTTCCAGTGCCTGCATATCTCCCTACGTGCTGCAAGGATAGAGTAAAATATTAATCTTGTTGATGCATCATGAGTTTTATTTCTTAAACCAAAAATCACAAGCTCGAGGTCTATTGTGATGTTTTCGCCCACAGAAAGCGACAACTTGTTTTTAATGGCTTCCCAATATTCTGATAAACTTGGGCATTCCAAGAACATATGTGTATCGGTGGCAGCAGCTAGCCCACATCTAGGACATGAAACTGGGCCAGTTAATGAGAATTTTGTTAACCTATGGGGAGAATAATATGCCCTATGCAAAGTAAAAAGGTGATTCCGACGAAGCCACGATGGTTTAACTAAATCCCAAAGCAATGAGCAGGAAGCACTCCAGAGCTCTTCCACTTCAAGCCCCGGCATTAGTTCTGCCCATAAGTTTGTTGGTAGTTGAAAACTAACATCTATTTCATCTAATATTTTGTTATACCATCGGGAAATTTCTTTTTTCGCCACTGAGTTGTCTAGTAAGGAAGTTATCAAGTCACTGATGCCACCTATAGGCTGCTTGCTACGTCTCATAGACTGACCATAATATGTCTGAGCCCAGCTAGAAATCTGAATATATTTAAATCTTGACAACTCAGGGCCGACTTTGTTAATAAGATAGTCCCAAGGAAGTAAAGCCCCATTCATGAACAAATCATCCCAACACTCAATACCAGCTTCTAGTAAAGGTTTATTAAGGGCGTCTGTTGTCCATAGGGGGGGAGAAGGTAAGTTCCATATCGGTGCCCTAGCTGAGTAATAGCCAATCTTTATCGCTTGTCTTATTTTGTACCAAGTAGATACACAACCTTTTAGAATTTTCAATTTGATTTTTTTAAAGAATTTGGGGTCGCTGAACTTAAACAAGAAACCGGAATGATTAACTCCCTCACTAAGCAATAGGGTAGAAAAAAGAGGGCCCATCCCAGTAGATAACGGAGTTTTGAGCAACATACGCATGTGCGATAGTTGAAAGGCCCAAGCGTATATTTGAAGGTCTGGTCCAGCTAGGCCCCCCTTCTCTCTCCGTTGTCTAATTTTTTTCCACGAAATTCTGGCACTTTTGTTATTCCAAATAAAACTAGTAATAGCACTCTGTAGTTTAGAAATTAATTTTGAATCAAAATAAAGTGGAATTGAATTAAATAAAAAAGACACTTTCGGTAGGATACTCATCTTCACCAGATTAAGCTTTCCCAGAACAGAAAGCGGGAGATGAGACCAATCTCTCATGAGTTTCCTGCACTCTGCACCGACTTTATTGAAATTGAGAGGCGATTGCATTGATATCCTCAACTATATTCACCCCTAAATATCGAATTTGACTTTTAGATGTCCCGTTATTGTTAGTTCTGTTGCAGTTCCAGGACATTGATTCTGTCTTAAGAGCATTGATCTCATACCCTGAAACTTTCCCAAATGTATGAGCCTGTTCAATTATTTCTGGGTACGCCTCTTCGTAATCTGTGGAAAAAATCATAATATCGTCCGCATAAAGTGCCACCTTCTTATCCCAGCCACCAAAAATAAAAGGTTTAATGAGTGTATTATCCCTTAGGATCTGAGCGAATGGCTCTATATATAAGTCAAAAAGAAGGGGGGACAGGGGGCAACCCTGTCTAGTTCCTCTCTTGATCTTAAAAGGTTCTGTCAGGCCTCCGTTAATTAGTAGGGAAGCAGAAGGGTTACGATACAGAAGCTGAACTGTCCTCCGAAATCCATCTCCTATACCAAAGCTCTTCAAGGCCTCCGATAGGTACAACCAATTCACCCTATCGAAGGCCTTGGTAGCATCTAGAGTGAGAACAACCAGTGGAATTTCCTCCTTTAAAGCAATATCGATTGAACCAATCAGTTCGTATGTAAGCTCACAGAGCTGTCTCCCTTTTATAAAGCCCTTTTGGTTCGGAGCAATTATATCCGGAGCTACCTGCCCCAGCCGGTTTGCTAAAATTGATGTAAAAATTTTATAGTCTGCATTTAGTATAGAGATGGGCCTATATGAGCCACAGTCTGAGGCGGTTTTATCAGGTTTCAAAATTAGGGTTATAACGGCACTGTTCCATGATTCCGGTGGTGTTTTGCCCTCTCTAAGAATTTGGTTAAACAAAGTGACTAGCACTGGTGAGAGTTCCGAGATAAGTTTTTTATAAATCTCGCTAGGCATACCATCTGTACCAACCGCCTTTCCGTTTTTTGATTTCTTTATAGCCTCCTCCACCTCCGCTATAGTAATTTCCCCTTCTAAGTAGCGAGACTGTTCTACTGTTAGGGAGGGAAGAGGTATGCCCCCCAGCCAATTAATTACGTCACCACGATTCGGCTTGAGATCATCTTGATATATAGTTTCGAAGAACTCTCTAAAAACTGCTCTGATTTCCTCATCTCTGGAGAAAGTACCTTCCGCTGAAATAACCGAACAGATGTTATTTCGTGTCCGGTCTGATTTTGCTTTCCAGGCTAGTAATTTACCTGCCCCCTCTCCATATTGAAAATGGGCAAGCTTACTTGCTTCCCATCTCTGCATGACCCGCTTCTCCAAAACTACTGACAATAAAAGTTTCAGCCTACTCAATTCTGCTTGTTTAAGATCAAAGGTTGGATTTTCTATGGGATCAGTGTTATCCATATCATTTTGTACTCTCGAAATGTCTCTCTCAATAGAGGCGACTTCTTCTATGTATTGTCTACTGCGGAAGGCTACTTTATTCTTAATAAGGCCTCTTAGAGTACACTTGAACGCGTCCCAAGTAATCCCTATTGGAGCAGAATCTTTATTAGTGTTAAAAAAGTGCTTTGTCTCTGATTGTAAAAATTCAATATCCTCTGTTGAGGAGAGAAGAGATCTATCAAAGGACCATGTTTTAGTGGGTGATGTTGTGACTAATTTTAGTACTAATTCAATTGCAGAGTGGTCAGAAAGATGTATTGGGGTGTATTGTGTTGAGATAGTATTTTCAGCAAAAGCTCTACTTATAAGGATGAAATCAATTCTAGACCTGTGTCTATATTTATGATTTCTGAACGAAAATTCTTGCCTTTGACCCTCTTTAAACCGCCAAATATCTAAATAGTCATATTGACGCATCAAACCTAACAGGCAGTTTCTAGATTTAGAAGTTGTTTTCTGCCTGCTGTTGGGGGTTTTATCTAAAAGCGGATTCAGAGTAATATTAAAGTCCCCTGCTATTATCACTGGGTCTGGGAAACTAAGCAAGTTGTTAAATAACGTTTCCAGTGTTGAGGGATCATCTATGTTAGGACCATAGTATCCCACGAGTGTTAACTTTGTGTCCCCCAATTCTATTGCCGCAATAACCCATCTACCTCCGGTATCTACTTTCTGCTGCTTAACTTTGAATATGACAGATTTTCTAAAAAATATCGAGACCCCCCGTGTGTTAGAGCCTTGTGTTGTCGAGATTGATGATTCTATCCATCTGTTCCTACGGACCAAGTCTAGTATTTCACTCTCTACTAAATGAGTCTCCTGGAGGATAATGATTCCCGCATCAGTGTCCCGGAGGTACTGCATGATTTTACTAGCTCGTGGTTTGGTGCGGAGGCCATTGACATTCCAGGACAACATTTTTATTTTACTCATTAGATTGTACAGTTATGACGTTTATTAGGTATGGCTGTGACAGGAAGATGATAGGAGATTCAAACAAATTGTTACTTTGTGTCTTAAGATGAGAAAAAAACATTGTGTTGAAGAAAAAGCTATTTACATATAAGGATTGGAGCTCTTTACTAAAAGTGTGATTTTGCCCCCTTACCCCCCCGTGCCCACCCCGACTCCCACCCTGGGAAAACCCCGTACTCACCACCCGGAAAACTTCCGGAAGTAAGTGCTCCTAGCTCTTCCCCGTCTCATCACCTCGTGCCCATACTATTTAAAAGTGACTCATTGGACGTGGCTGTGTAAAAACGTATATTTTGTGTTCGTTAGTTTTTTTTTTTTTTTTTTTGTCACACTTTCCACCCATTTTTTTTTTTTTTTTTTTCATTTACGCATTTTTTGCTTTCCCTTGGTCATTCCCCTTATCCCTTCCTTCCTTCTCTTCCTTCCCGTTTTTTTTTTTAATATTCCTTGTATTGTATTCCTTGTATTTATTTATTTGTTCCTTTTTTTTTTTTTTTATCTTTCATTTCTGGTTTTTTTTTTCCCATTTGACTTTCGACCTGTGGCCATTTCAATATTCTTTTCCAGTTCTTTGCCACCTCTAAGTCTAAGTTTAAGGGTCGATGGCAGCACTTCTTTTCCTCAATTATGAATCTATTGTCACTCTCCTTGTTTCTTATTGCCAAAGGCTAACAAGAGTTCGTCCGCAGCTTGCACTGATCTGATATAGTGCATTTTATTGTCCAACATGACTTTAAGAGATGCAGGGAACCCCATTTGTACTGTGGCACCAAATTTTCGAAAAGCGTCCATTCTTTTACCAAGTTCCCATTGTTTGTCCAGAGTGAAGTGGGACAGGTCTGAACGGATCTGGAAGTTGTAGCCTTTATATGTTTGTGACTTAAGTTTAAGAGCCTGGTTCAAGATATGTTCTTTAAGTGTATAAGTGTGAAAGTTTACGAGAATTTTTCTAGGTTTAGACCGTTGGATATTGCGCCTGAAAGGATCCCGGTGTATACGTTGAATATCCACTGCTAGCTCCTCAATGGATTGGGTTAGATTTAAGGTTTCTTTCAAAAGAGTGATTACGTAACTCTTGATGTCTGCACCTTCAGACCCCTCCGGAATATTCAAAATGCGTATGTTACTCCGCCTTGCATTATTTTCTAAAACCTCCATTCTTTCTGAGATGGCCTGGTTTTCTTTCCTTAGTTTAACTATGTCCTCCGTGGTGCCCTCAGCTCTCATTGATATTTGCCCCACCGTCTCTTCTAGGGCTTGTGTTCTTAGGGTCAAGTTACCTAGTCTCTCGTCGAGAGATTCACAGAAGGACCTTATCTCTTTCTGATTAGAGGCTGACTCAGCGAAGCCTTGCTTAATTTCTGCAGACAGTTCTGCAAACATTCTTTGCACTGAGGCAACTGAGATTGTATCCGCACTTGAGCCAGCCGCATCGCATAAATCTTGATCTTGATCTTGAGGAATTTCCCGAGGGGCTTCAGCGAGTATATCAGCCTCGTAGTTGTCTGCAGTGTTAGCATTGGTGTTAGGACTCTCAATAGAGTTCGTGCCATCTACCAGAAAAATAGAAAATAACGAATCACCCCCTGCTTTTAAAGTATCTCCGTCTAATGAGTCTGCTGTGGCTCGGTGGACTGAAATCTCCGCCTCAGACTCTCTCTGTGAGCTTAATGTACTCCCCTCTGGTTGTGATGTATGGGGCAAATCTAGATTAGCATCTTGATTATCCTCTAGCTGGTTGGTTTCCATAATCTCAGAGCCAAACTTGAAAATGCTATTGCTATTACCAGATTGAACTTGATCTTTACCTAGGTTCAAGATTTGAGGTATCGCCTTAAAATATGAACGCAGTGAGGGGGTGACTCTAGGGGGGAAGGCTGTAGCGGGGGTTGCTTTGGCACGTTTTCTTCCCCTTTTAGCTTTCACCTCAACCGAGAGATATGAAGATGCTTCCCGATCTACTTGTGGACTTTTTTCTGGTTTAGACACTTTTTTAACAACCTCCTCCTCAATAGCTTGAAGTGCACTCTTTGCTTTCTTTTTTCGAGATGCACTAACACCTGCTGTATTTCTTGCTCCGCTTTTTCCCCTTAACTTTCTGACAGGGTCTGAAGCACTCATGTGTGCCAAATTTTGGCTGAAGGGGGCACTGGATGCTTTGCAATTGGTCAGCACATCAACACCCTTTATTTCATTCAAAACGCTCACAGTACTTACTGTGGAAGTCTCAGAACCCCCGGGGGACCCGCCTTCTGATGTACCAAACGATATAGTACTCACGTGCAGGGAAGAGTTATCACCATGTACCTTGTTTGCTCCTTGCGTGGTGTATCCAACTTTCAAACTGCACATACCAGAGGCTCCATTAAGTTTCCTGGCGCTTCCTACGCCTAGAAAGCACTGAAGGTGTTTTACCCTGTGCAACTCGAAAGCGGCTAGATTCCAGGGCTGAAGCCTCACAATCGGGAGCAGCCCACTCGGAGAACGGTTTCTTCCTTCTCCCTCGTCTTCGCGGTTACTGGTGTTTGTTGAGAGCAACCTGCACGAAGGGCGAGTTCTTCCGTGAGTACTTCCGCATTCGTCCCCGCTGGCGTTACCGAGGTTACCGAGGCTACTGCGCCCTTGCCGGACGCTGCCATAAATCCAATAAACTCAGCACATCGGGCAGAGAAAAGGTATTTACCCTCACGAAACAGCCGTGTAGATAACGTGGATGGTTTGAAGCCGAGTCAGGTGCAGATTGCTAGCAGACAGGCATCTGAGAGGGCGAGACGGAGCGGAGCACTTGCCGCAGTCAGCCGACTGCCGCCATGTTTTCCCTCCTGTCTGATGTCCAGACATCATACTCTTACAAGAGACCCACCTCCTTAGGCGCGATGTCCAGCTCATGTCCCACCCACGCTTTCCACACCAGTTCTGGTCCTAGGCACTCACCAAGACAGCGGGCGTCGCCATTTTTTGTAGAGCATGCATTTCACAAGGCGGCACTAAAGTAGTTCGGGACATGGTGGCAGATTCCTTAAAGTGGCGTTAAGGAGAGGGCACTGCACACTCATCCTTTGCAATGTGTACGCGCCAAACCAGGGAAAGGATGCTTTTCTGTGTAAGGTTCTCCGTGAGCAGAAAGGACCGGCGAATGCGGACCTCATAGTTGGGGGGGGACTTTAATTTTGTTTGGGATGCGGAGATGGATCGTAGCGGGGGTGCCTTCCATGGGGTGGGCGCTATGTCAGCGGCAACGAAAAACTCCCTCACCGCTTTCAATGTCTGGCGTTACCATTCACCTGAGGATCGCGGTTACTTACTACTCGCATGCGCACGGCTCTTATTCACGCATTGATTTTCTCTTCGTCTCCCACTCGCTGATTGGGGACACCCTCTCGGCTGACATCTCTATCTCCGATAATGCACACGTAGAGATACTTCTCCACGAGCGCTTTGCGCACCCTAAACGGCCTACAAGATGGCGGTTTCCGCCCCATATTCTTAGGGACCCAGTGAACAGGGAAGAACTCCAATCAGCCATCATATCTTACTTCGAAAATAACCACCTCCCTGACACGCCCCTTCCTGTGCTCTGGGATGCGTTTAAAGCTACGATACGGGGCGTGCTCACTTCCCTTGCTATTGCAAGGGCGCGAGAAGCTCGCCTGAAGGAAGCCAAACTTGCACGTGAAATCGAAACGTTGGAAAAGCTGGACCAGGAACGGCCGTTGGCGAGCCATAAGCGACGTTTAGCGGTCCTTAGGGGTTAAGTTAGGGCTCACAGGACAAATGCAGCAGAGTGTGCTTTGCTTGCGTTACGACAACACTATTATGATGGAGTAGACAAAGTAGGAACAGTGCTGGCGCGTCGCCTGCGGGTGCGGTCGACCAAGGCCCGCATCGCGAAACTAAAACTAGGAGATGGATCATGGGCCACCACGGAAGCTGATAAGCTTCGAACATTTCAGGATTATAATGCCAGTCAGTCAAGAGGTCTTTATTCGATTCACATCATAAAAGACAAATACATATATATTTAAAAAACGATTCATTTTGCATATAAGATAATAAATACATTACATTTTAAAACAAGTTAAGAAAAGTATTAAATTTTTAAACAATGATGAACGAGAAGACCCCTTGCTACATAAAAACAGTGCTACTTTAAACAAATAGTCATAAAAACTATACAATAAAAACATCATTTGCCAAGGTTACGGGTTCGGATTGACCACGCCCAACTCACAAATTTTGCTACACCAATAGCGATGGAGGGGGAAGTATCAGTTTTAAGTATCCTAAACGCTGCAAGAGCAGAGCTGGTGCCTAGTAACCGACAGACTGGTAAAAGCCAAACTTTCCTGGGTAACAAATACATAGGGCAGCAGAAAAAAAGATGTTCAATATTTTCCACTGCTGTTACACAGAAGGGACACTTATCACTACCACCAGTAGTCCAAGAGTGCGTAAGCCCCCGCACAGGTAACGAGCCTACTCGTAGTTGGTGATTATAATGCATTACTTTACGATCGAGACTCGCCCGTGCCAGCCCAGATATCTGCTGCCTTGGATGCCTGCGATTGGGGTCCCTTGGACACCTACCACTCCGAGCTTCTGGAGGAACCAATCACTCTGGAGGAGCTAACGAGTGCCCTCAAGGAACTTCCGCTTGGGAAAACGCCAGGCCCTGATGTGCTTCCGGTCCTGGTCCCGGTCATGTTTTACAGCACCTTCCTGCCATATCTCCAAACGTACCTGCTGCGCCTTTTTAATTTGTTCACGGACACTGTCGGGCCATACTCCGATATAGCAATGGCAGAAATTGCCCTCATACCGAAGCCTGGTAAGGATCACACGCTGTGCTCTTCTTTCCTCCCCCTTGCCTTGTTAAATACATACACTAAACATCTGGCCAAACTGCTCAGCGCGCACCTCCCTTATCTTGTCGGACCAGATCAAGTAGGCTTTATCCAAAAACGTCAGGGGGCGGATACCGTGCGGCGAGCGGCGCATCTCGTAGGGAAGGCACGACATTGGGGGACTCTGGCTTGCCTGCTCTCGTTAGACGCCGAAAAGGCATTTGATTGGGTGGACTGGGGATTTCTTTGCGCTGTCTAGCAGAAAGCCGGTCTAGGACCGCATATGATAGCGCGCATCATGGCCCCCAACATTTCTCCCCTTGCTAGGATACACGTTAATGGTCAACTCACACAGCCTATCTCTATTCTTGGGGCACCAGGTAGGGCTGCCCCCTGTCGCCCCTATTGTTAGCCCTGGTGGTAGAACACTTGCTATTATGGTGCGCGGGTCGCCCAACATCCGGGGCATTGCACTTGGGGGTGTAGAACATAAAATTGCCCTCTTTGCGGACGACTTACTTCTTATCCTGACAGACCCGTTACGCTCGCTTCCAGCAGTGCATACTTTGCTCCAACTCTACGAGCAAGCGTCGGAATTTAAGATTAACCACACGAAATCTTGGGCTTTTAATCTTACAATCCCAGCAGACGAGATTGCGACCCTGCTAACCCTTGTTCCCTACCAATGGGCGACCAGTTTTGTACGCTACTTGGGCCTAAATCTAACAACGGATCTAGCTACCTGGACTCAAGCCAATTGGCAGGAATATAAAAACTCAGTTATCGCTGATCTGCGAGCATGGAAAGCCCTGCCACTCTTTTGGTTGGGACGACTCTGTAGGAGAGTAGGGTCGGCTTCCTATGTTCACCCCCACTTTTTGCTCTGATCCACTGGTTTTTCGACTCTAGTGTGGCTGTGGGCCTGCTAACCAGACCCACAGCCCAGCTGTTCTTGCTCTAAATTCATACCATGTACTTTAGGTACATATCCAATTGGGGTATTGGGTCACCTTTGTGAGCCCCTGTACAGAATGCTATAGGCAACCAGGGCATAGGTGCATCCAAGGCCTACCAGGGGCTGCAGCATGAATTATGCCACCCCTGGCTGGCCATCCAAATTGACACAACCGGCTGATCACTCAGCTGGGGCAAGGTCGTGTAATCACCCCTTGCTTAGGTATAGAATTCCTATACCTACCATTATATATAGACACATATATACCTATAAGTCACTCCTATGGCAGGCCTTAACAATCCTGGAGACAGAGTGCTTGGTTTTATGTGAGATGGTGCTCTAGCATGAGCTGAGCCTGTCTGCAGCTTTCGAAACCATGTCCTTATAGCTGTTCTAGGATATAGCCATACCATATACTCTTTTAAGTGCATTATGAATCTCGCGGTTATTGCTAACTTTGGTTTGTCTTTATCAAAACATGTCGTGTAAGGTGTCATACGCTTTGGAATACTACCCCCTCGCCAGTTCTGGTGACGGGGGTAGCATTCCACCCTTCTAGAGGGAGAAGACATGTAGTTGTAGCTTTACCCGGTTAAAGTTAAACAGAGCCTCAGCATCACAAAATGGATGCTGCTGCCACAGACACAAGTCTGACCTCCTGCAGCTGGGAGCACTTCCAGTGAGGGAGGCCTGGACAATAGGTTTCCTGCCTTGGGAGGTGCTAGTGATGGAGCAAGTATTTGCACGTTACGTGACTTGCTTGTATCAAGAACCTCAAATAACCTTAACTTTGTAATCAATCTGTTTGTCTCACTAATATTACACATTTTACACTACACAGGGTGTCCCAGAGAAGCTTGCTTATGTGCTTACTAAAATGTAATACGCTTGCCTCTAAAATGGCCTCTGCTTTGCGGGAATTTAGTCTGCGCATGCGTCGGTCATAACCATGTGATGTGACGTACTCTCAGTTCTGGTGGGAATTTGTTGCTCATGCGCAATACAGCTAAAGATGGCCGCTTTGTTTTCTCATATGCTCCGAGCTTGCATTGCCGCTTTTGCAAAGCTGTTTGTTCTGCACTTATCCTAATGCTATAGTTATTATAAAGTAAGGGGTGTAGTACAGCCATTCATGGTATACAGTGTAATCATTTTTTTCTGTATTTCTAAATTGTTTTCGCTTACTTTTCATGTATCGTATTCTTTGGGCCTGGGAGGCGCTTGCTACTCCATCTTGAAGAGCCTGTATGGTACTTGTCATGTGATGAGGGAAAGAAACCCATGCTGCAGTGGAACCCTGCCAGCTGGCAGCCAAAGCCGAGAGGCTCCTGGGAATCGCCCTGTAACCCAGCAAAACAAAGCGGACTTGTACCTAATTTTGTTACAATTGTATTAACCGATGCATACTCCATTGTTCACTGTAAATGTTGTGTCATGGGAAACTAGAACTTAAGGGGTGGGTACGGAAATGAATATTAAGCCAGAGAAAACCTAAAATTCAGGTGATGTGATGACTTAACCTCCTCCTTTGTTCAATCAGAATTGGGGATCCTTACACTTGCAACATTGGGGGGTGGTACACTCACCCGCAAAACAGTATAACTAGCCTAGGTTTAGCTAGAGAATTTGTCCGACTTGTCCGAATAGCTGACCTGTCAATGACCCTACGAACTCTATAGGTGACTGATACAGAGAGCTGCGGAGCACTCTGTCCGTATTTTTCACAGACCCAATCAGGGTTTTGGGAAACCTTAAGTGCTGGCGAAGCACTTTACTGGGTGATTCGAGAACCCAAATCGGGGTTACTGGCAGATTCCTTGCAGAGAGGGAGTAGCGCAGGCGTTGCAACCGTAGCTGCAGGTGTTGGTCGTACCCTTTGGTAAAACCAGAGACTTCTGGAGTGGGTGGGCACAAAAACTCTGCCACAGCTGAGTAGGCGAGATATCCTATTTATTGGCTGTTGGTTATTCAAGCTTGAATGAATTTTCCCAAATTGTGCATAAAACCTTATCTTAAGTTCCTTGGACAAATAGTCTGTGTTCTATACACAATGGCTAACGAAAAAGGAGCTTTAAACTCAATAAACCAGGCACTTAATCAGTCAGAAGAAGACTGTGCCGATGCAATACAGATTGCACCCAAGGTAAGACATACTTTGACAGTTAAACTACTCAAAAATGGGTTACCACCCAGAGGAGGTGTAGTAATATTCGTGATAGAGGCACATGAAGATTTCCAAACAGAGGTATTCTACTCCTGGGTTATATTCCCAGCAGCGAATGCCGTAACAGAAACTTTTCATGATTACACACATGAAGAAGTTCCAGCGGTCTACACTCCATTTGCGGAGATTGAAAATCCGTTTACCAACCAGGAAAATTTTTCCTGGTTTAATGGCGCCCTACCCCACGGTACAAAAAGAGCAAGGCTTGGTCCTTTAAGAAGACCATGCCCAACATGGCCGATATTAGCGACCTATCCACCACGTCCTGGCATTGACACAATGCCACATGATGAACTGCTTGTTCAACACAAAGAGCTGATAAAACATTACAGAAACATGACACACTTCGTCTTGAGAACACAAGCGGTCCAACCTACATTAATTATACCTAATGCAGCTCCTACACAGAGCACAGGTACTAAACTTACTCCACAAACATTACACGCGATAATGGGCAAAGTGCCCACAAAACGTGAACAAATTCCTTTCTGGGTAGCTCAGAAAATAACCCAGTTAGAAGCAGTATTCCCAAATACAACACCATTTGAAAAACACAGAATGTTAACAATCTGTTTACCCATGGGGATTACACCACAGTTAGAGGATTGTACCTCTTAGGGTAGTCTTTGCTGCCATATATATCATAACACATGGTATTCCTTCATTAGCAGTAATACCAAGATGTATTAAGACAAATACAAAATGAGTACGGAGCAGAACCTGCCCTAAACCTAGGGATGAAGTTATTAAATAACTACGATCAGGTATCAGCCATAATACTAGCAAATATTAAAGGGGTAGCAGAATCAGTGGCAATCCACCAATGCCTAAGGGAGCTCTCTCCATTAATTCAGGAGAATGAACTACCCAAAATAATTGAAACTGCGTATGCAGAATAAGGAAACTATAGTTTGGGGGGGGGGAGAGCTTTAAAACCTCAACTAATGTGCAGTCCTGAAAAAGACACTTCTAAGCAGACACCTACTTCTTCTAAAAAGAAGTGGGATAATAAAAAAGAACACTCTAAAGACAAGAGATCCCCCTCTCGAGGTACGTCTCCTCAACAGGAGCACTCTGAAAAGAGGTACAACCTTAGGAATAGGGATAATATTAGGAAACCTGACAGCTATCAGGATACTGATACACGTTCCTCTCGTTCCTTTCAGGGCTTGAAGAAAAGCTCTGAAAGAGAAGGACAGTCTGAAAATAGAGAGGAGAGCAGACAGTCCAGAGACAAGCAGCGCGCTCAAGACTTTACTTCTAAAAAAAGAAGGTAAGCAAAACTCATACCCTCAATTTAAGAAAAAGAAAGTTGCAGGTCTGAAAATCAGACATGCTCAGAATACGGAGGACACAACTTTTGAACAGGGAATGGCTCTGACGATGCTAGACAGTGCGGCAGACGTAACAATAGCTTGCCAGAACCTGAAGGAATTTCTGGTGACAGCGGATCTGAATGATTACATCACGGTGGAAACACCAGACACCATGGTGAGAGTCCCACATAAGTCATATTAAATAACACTCCGGATGGAGGGGGACAAGCCCAGGAAAGTCAAAGGTCTTTTTTGGAAGAACTTATCATCTGGTTATGAGATCCTGTTAACAGAACAAGATCGGGCGCCTGCATTCGTAATGGAGTGCCCCAGGGGGTAAGTATAATGTTTCCAGCATTTTCTGACCATGTTCTCGTTCACCTTAAACATACATATGCAAGGTAGTGGGCAGTAGCCCAAGCTCCAGCACTGTACAAAAATCACGTTGGGTGGGATGAGGACTCAACCTGGCATGTGATCCCGTTAAAAGTTTCTCCTATTGCTCAGAGGCAATATCCAATAAAGCAACAAGCTAAAAAACAGGTCAGGGAGATCTTAGATCAACTTGAATACCAGGGGGTCATTGAAAAATGCACCTCTTCAATGAACAATCTTTTGTTTCCCGTCTCTAAACCCGACAATACATATCGTCTAGTTTTAGATTACAGACATTTAAACTCCTGCACAAAGACATTTGCTGTCCAAAATGCACATAGTGCCGCTTTAATGAATAACATTGTGCGCAAAAAATACGAAACCACACTTAATATCTCAAATGGATTTTTCTGCCAAAATATAGTGACTGCATTCAGTGCCTTAGGGTCTGAAGGACAATTTTGTCGACTAGCCCAAGGGTATAAGAAAATCCCGGTGTATTTTCTGCAAGAGTAACAGAATTACTTCAAAAATGTGATGAAGAAGCGTTGTCCTATGTGGATGATATTTATCTAACGGACGACGACTTAGAGAGGCCTTGACCAGGGTAAGCACCATTATTATGGGATTTGCCACAGCGGGCTACAAATTCAACTTTAAAATAATCGAAAATAGCCCACCTCAATGTCCTATTTTTGGGATATGAGCTGTCAAGTGAAGGCAAAAGTCTGGCAGCTAACTTTTAGAAAAGTGTGTGCTGCTCCAGCCTCCCAAATCATTAAAAAATTTACAATCAATACTGGGATTCCTAAATTTTGGCAGGACATACATTTTAGAATACACAAAAAGGGTAAAACCTTTCTATGACTTAATAAAACCTGACTTTTCAGCCAGGGATTGGACACAAGAACATACTAATATTCTTTATTTACTCCAGGGAGACATGATAGCTTCCAAACACGCGTAAACATACGCCACTTGATGATCCGAAAAATTGCGTGTCAATGCGGGTAAACTTATTAGACCTTCAATGAAGAAGAAACAGTACCAATCCCATACAAATCACACCTGTACACAAATGAAGAAAAAATGCATTTCACTTCAACAGAAAAAATACTGACAGCCTTTCAGACTGCGGTAGCAAGAGACAGAGCACTGGCTCGGGGGAAACGCATTACTGTCGTAACTCCAGTTCCAGCTTTAGAAGCTGTTACAAAGGCCAACATCCCAAATGCGAACATCCAAGGTGGGTACAATGGGCTAATTCTCTTACTGCAACAGACGTTGAATACAGATTTGATCCAAGTTTAAAAACACAGGTATTCCTGCAATACGAACAAGAATATCCTCTACCAAATGAAATCTTGCCTCAGGAACAGTATGAATATATTATTTATACTGACTGATCTGCTCAACTGGTCATAGGAAGTAAGCAGCAATATTTTTCGGCATGTGCCATCGTTAAAGGTCGCATGCGTGATGGCAAGTTCCATCCTAGTCTAGGAGATTGCACGGCACAGTTAGCAGAAATAAAAGCACTGATAATGGCACTTGTAAATATGGATCATGAATTCCCCACACTGATCGTGTGTGATCCTTTTTACTGTGTACAGTCGTACAATGAGTACTTACAGAATTGGGAACAAAACGGGTTTAAGGACACAAATTGCTATGGGAACAGGTAGCAGAGTTGAAAGCCGAGCTACTGAGGACTCATGTGATTCATTCATCAACGGGATGGTGTTCTCGTTGCAGGGAATTCATTGGCTGATGAAGCCACAAAGGGGGCTGTTCGCACGGCTTCCGTAGCTGCGCTGACTCGTTCAAAAACGAGAATAGACGGAGATATTATGGTAGCTGTTAACGCTTCATGCAAAGGCAGCACATCAGTACCTAAAAAATTTCCACTCAAATACTCCAACAAGTTAGATGCACAAAACATTCCATATGCTCACATTCCTGGAGTGGGGGATAGAGTAATACCAAATATGGATCATAGGCAAGGTTTAATACTAGCTGCACACAAGGGTTTGGGCTCTGCTCACACAGGGATTACAGCGACTATTTCTTTACTGAAACAGCGCTGTTGGTGGCCAGGGTTCACTAAGTAAACTAAAGACTATGTCTTGAAATGCGACATCTGCCAGCAGATGAAAGGCTCCACCGTTGCACACCCGCCATTATTAAAATCAGACAAACTTCTCGCATGTTTTTACATGGACCACTGCAGCCCCTTACAAACGGACGGGGCTTACAGATATATCATGGTTCAGTGGATTTCTGCTCGAGATTCCTATGGGTATGGCCTCAGCGCTCGGCTGACGCTCGAACTGTTATCAAAGATTTGCGAGTCTTTATCAGCACAGACGCAATTAGCACATTAAATTCTGACCGCGGCCCTGCGTTTAGCTCTCGGGCTTACAAAGAGGCCACGGAAGGAATGGGCATAGCATTGCGGTTCGCATCTCTGTACCATCCCGAAGTAAAATTCGGTTGAGGAGAGAAAAAAATGGGACTTAAAGCAATCTTTAACAGCTAGGGTATTAAGCAAGGGCGGTAGTTGGGTCACACACCTCTGTGGGGTACAGCGGGTATTAAACAACCAGCCAAGAAACTCTCTCGGGGGTGTCACTCCACATGAAGTTCTCTTTGGGACACAAATGTGGGTACCTGATCTTGATTGTGAAGGCGCAGTGGCGGATGAAAAACCATTTGATATCCATGATCGTTTGGCTGTTTTACAGGATCGAAATGAATCCAGGACAAAACAAAGCAATGTCCGTCTAAAGCAGACCGCCACTAAGGAAGTCAAGGTAGTCACGGCGAGACCTGTCTGGATCCCAGGAATCGGGGATCTGGTCAGAGAGAAAATTGCAGACAAAAAGGAATTTGGATCTGTATACAAAAACCTTTCTTTTTTGTCCTCATCTCACCTTAGACCAAAGCAGATTTAACAAACCGAGTAATATAGACCTGGGCACCCTTCGGCTCACTGCATAGGTCTAGGCCCCCATGGCCTTCCTCACTTGTTTGAGGCCTCGTGTCATCATTGGACCGACTTTGACCACCAAAGATCTAACAGGTTATCAAGCGCAGGCGCCGTCCCCAGATTAATAGGGGAGGCCAGATGTTCTCATGCGATCCTATTCCACCTACCTGATCTAGACATGCAATCCTATTCCACCTACCTGATCTAGACATGCCATATTCAACACAGCTTTAAACCAACATTTCTCTATTGAGGGGTATCGGGTCTTTCCCCCTTATGCAGATCTCCCTCCTGGCTAGAATAACAAGCCACTATGTATCTGCGACAGCGTCCCCCCCCCCTTATAAGATTGTTTGTACCAAAAATCACAAGGTAGAGATCAATCCCAATATCAATTCCAAAGATAGCTGTCAATGTTTCCCCCACATTCTTCCAAAATTGACTTAATTCTATACATTAAACAAGCATTTACAATGCAATGGTCTCGGCATTATTAAAGGTAGAGCTATTGGCATTGCTCATGACATTTCTTTTTTTTTTCTTTTTTTAAAAATCATAAATAAATGGCATTGTCATTTATATTGCCAATAGCTTAATCGCTTAAGAAACTAGTACATGGCAAATACAACTGACCTCTGCACTATAAAAGGGGTAGAGCCTCTTATACAGACTTCACTAGACTTGGTGGGTTATTTAGGGAAGAGAATGAAGAGAATGGACGTGATGACCAAAACCTACACAACGTAACAGAGGAGGAGGATTGTTAAACATGACTCAGTGAGTTGAACTCCAGTGACTGAAACGTGCAGTGATGTTCAGTTCATGTGCTCGAATGCTGGCTAGGCTGATGCAACATTCCAGCATACCATAGATAGGAAGTAGGTGAAATGAGAAACATTAAATTGGTATCGCCTGTTATTATAAGTGCTTAGAAATCACATACGTATGGTATGAACTGCTATATAAAAACAAGTTGTCACTATTTTAGAGGTGGTAGGACATACACGTGACAGACATTAGCAGCACTCTGCGCTCGCTCTCACACTCTGCACTCTCACACTCTCACACTCTGCACTCGCACTCACTCTGCACTCGCACTCGCACTCACTCTGCACTCACTCTGCACTCACTCTCACTCTGCACTCACTCTCACTCTGCACTCACACTGCACTCTACACTCACACTGCACTCACACTCACTCTGCACTCACACTGCAGTCACACTCACTCTGCATTCAGGCATATTTTCTATAACGGCACCTTTTGTGATGCCCGTCTAAACCCACTCCACCCCTCTTTGCCTATGAATTAAAATATCGGTTTATTTTTTTTTGCCTAATAAAATATTTTGGAAAACACATTGTTCGAATATGTATATTTTAGGTTGCAATGTAATTGCGTGCTTATTACATTTCTGTCAGTAGATTACGTGTACAATTGAGGGGTTCCTGTAAGTGCTCGTTTGTAGACACTATTGACAAAAAGCTTTTTAAATAATGCACATTTAAACGAGTAATTATATTAATAATAGACATCATCCTCCAGTCCATCCTGTTCATGTCTGACACAATCCAACCCTTTCCACCATTATTAGGTAAATTTCCACTGATGCATTTGTTTTTTATGTCATCAGTAGTTTCTATTACTTTAGCTTAGGTCTTTGTTTCAGGGGGTTACAGCAATGCACACACACGCGCGCACACACACACTCTCTGCTTGGGCATACATACAACAGTGTCTCAGGTCACTCAACCATACACAGCAGAGCCCTTCAGACTTTTACGTGCATACAGTTTGTGTTAATCGCACACACCAGGACATCTTCATTTACATGCAAAAGCTTCCCTCTGTCATCCGATCCATCCTAGCACGCACCTCACTCGCAAAGCCACAAACACACACACAACTAACCTGATTAACCTGAGCCTCCCCAGTAACACGCACGATCCCTACAGCCCCCCAGTCATACGCCGCAAACCACCCCAGTCTCACGCACAAACGCTCTGATACCCCCTGCGCCCCCCCATACACACACACACCCCGATCTCGTTGCACTCATCCTGATTAACCTGAGCCTCCCCAGTCACACGCACGACCCTGCAGCCCCCAGTCATACGCCGCAAACCACCCGTCTCACGCACAAACGCTCTGATACCCCCTGCGCCCCCCATACACACACACACCCGATCTCGTTGCACTCATCCTGATTAACCTGAGCCTCCCCAGTCACATGCAAGATCCCTGCAGCCCCCAGTCATACGCCGCAAACCACCCGTCTCACGCACAAATGCTTTGATGCCCCCTGCGCCTCCCCCATACACACACACCCCGATCTCGTTGCACTCATCCTGATTAACCTGAGCCTCCCCAGTCACACGCACGACCCTGCAGCCCCCAGTCATACGCAGCAAACCACCCCAGTCTCACGCACAAATGCTCGGATACCCCCTGCGCCCCATACACACACACACCCCAATCTCGTTGCATTCATCCTGATTAACCTGAGCCTCCCCAGTCACACGCACGATCCCTGCAGCCCCCAGTCATACACTGCAAACCACCCCAGTCTCACGCACAAACGCTCTGATGCCCCCTGCATCCCCCATACACACACCCCGATCTCATTGCACTCATCCTGATTAACCTGAGCCTCCTAAGTCACACGCACGATCCCTGCAGCCCCCCAGTCATATGCCGTAAACCACCCCAGTCTCACGCACAAACGCTCTGATGCCCCCTGCACCCCTCCATACACACACACGATCTCGTTGCACTCATCCTGATTAACCTGAGCCTCCCCAGTCATACGCACGATCCCTGCAGCCCCCCAGTCATATGCCGCAAACCACCCCAGTCTCACGCTCTGATGCCCCCTGCGCCCCCCATACACACACGCCCCGATCTCGTTGCACTCATCCTGATTAACCTGAGCCTTCCCAGTCACACGCACAATCCTGCAGCCCCCCAGTCATACGCCGCAAACCACCCGTCTCACGCACAAACGCTTTGATGCCCCCTGCTCCTCCCCCATACACACACACCCCGATCTCGTTGCACTCATCCTGATTAACCTGAGCCTCCCCAGTCACACGCACGATCCCTGCAGCCCCCTAGTCATACACCGCAAACCACTCCAGTCTCATGCACAAACGCTCTGATGCCCCCTGCACCCCCCCATACACACACACACACCCCGATCTCGTTGCACTCATCCTGATTAACCTGAGCCTCCCCAGTCACACGCACGATCCCTGCAGCCCCCCAGTCATACGCCGCAAACCACCCCAGTCTCACGCACAAACGCTCTGATGCCCCCTGCACCCCACGCCTACACACACACACACACCGATCTCGTTGCACTCATCCCGCATTCTCTCCGGCCAGGTGAAGTTAAAGGGCAGCCTGATGGGGTTGCTGAATCTCAGGACCTCGGTGATGGCGAACGAGTTGGCCCCCAGCACCGGGGTGACGAGGCTGCTGAAGGTGCAGGCCTCCGGGGAGGGCAACTTCTGGAAGTGCATCAGGCAGACCCTGAAGAAGGTTTGGCAGTCGGGCCAGCAGGAGCGCCCGTTCTCTAGGAGACTGTCACCGTTCACAAACTCCTGCAGCTGGTGTATGTGCCTGGGCATGTACCCACGTACCAAGTAAACCAAGCCTTTACCCACACACCAAGCAAACCAAGCCTTTACCTCGGTTTCAGACATGGCACTGCTCCTGGCACAACGCAAAGGGACACATCCCGGGGAGCTCCGGCCTCTTCTGTTCGGCCACATCATTGCAAAGCTCACTAATTATGTGGTCAACGGCGGAACGCACCATTCTGAGGGCCGAGGAGGGTGGAGATCGTCGGAAGCACCCTCTTGCAATGAGGTGGGATACCTTGCCGCTTTGCTTCCCAACAGCACATAAAAAGGGTGGCGCGAATGAAGGGTAGCAGGGGTGAGAGAGGGAGCGGGGAGGGGCAACATGATGAGGCAGAAGCGGAAGAGGGGGTGACACACGACCACGTTTCTCCGAGGCGAGGCAGAAATGCCTCGGAGAAACGCACGGTCATTTTGGGATTCGGGGGCGTGTTTTTAGGTTTGAGTGAAGGATGATGTCACAGGTAGAAAGAACCTAAAAAACACACCCCCGAATCCGAAAGAGACGTGGCTTCAACCGAGTGACGCCCCTCTCCTCCAATGGCTGGCCTCCATTTAGGAAGCCAGCCAATGGAGAAGAGGGGTGGGTTCAAGCCCCCAAACTAAAACACATAACATCTTCGGACTCCGCCCACTGCTACGCAGTGCAACGGTCCTCGACCTAAAAAACATGTGGGTGTCGTTGGCTTTGTCAAATTTACACCTAGGACATTGTGGAACCGGAACCGGGACCGGTGCAAACTTGGCAATTTTAGCCAGGGTGTAATAAAGCTTGTTTAGCACAAAAAAGTCATTCTTTTTTAGCCTAGCAGGCTTTATGTATCTGTAGAGTAGTTTAAGGGAGACTTCGAATTGATCTTCTATGGCATGGGCGTGTGGGAGGGAATTCCATACTGATGATTGGGGGGGAACCTCGCTATCCTCCGCTTCAAACATTCTTGTGTACCAAAGGGATATTTCTTTTTTCTTTGGTTGCGGGTCTGGTAGTAGCTGCTCGAGATCCCAATGCCCTTTAATTTCTCCAGCTTCAGCCTTGTACCATGATCTTAACTGAAGGTACTTAACCCTTGAAAAGGAGGGACCAATCTTAACTAGTAGCAGCTCCCAGGGAAGCACCCCATCTAAATTCACCAGATCCGACCTTCTCCCAAAACCAGCTTTTCTTATCGGGATCGCAAGGCTATCGCTCAGGCACGCAGGGGTCCCTGGGGAATCCCAAATAGGGGCAAAATCAGAAAAGTAGCCTATACCCCAAATGCATCTCAATTTGTACCAAGTCGACAAGGCAGCTTTCAAAAGCTTGA
The DNA here is from genome assembly GCF_964263255.1 of Lissotriton vulgaris. NCBI lineage: Eukaryota > Metazoa > Chordata > Amphibia > Caudata > Salamandridae > Lissotriton > Lissotriton vulgaris. Next base: position 1,078,544,909 of record NC_141691.1, on the reverse strand, counting down.
GACGCACACGCTTAAAAAAATCTGGCAGCCCCGAATTCATATAGGAACCCACCTCCCCAGCAGCCTCCCTCTACCAAAGCCATTTCCCCCAGAAGCCTACCCCACTTAGATTCCACTGGTGTAGATAACATCCTGATGCCCTTGAATTGAAAAGCCAATAGGTACCAGTTAATATCTGGGAGGGCAAGGCCACCTTTTAAGAGTTTCCTTCTTAGTTTCTTCCAAGATAACCTTGCGCTTTTCTGACCCCATATAAAGCTACCAATTTTACCTTGAATTTTACTAATACTTTTCTTGGGAAAGGTGAGAGGTACCGCGTTAAAGAGATATGTCAATTTTGGTAAGATCGAAATCTTTACTAGGTTTACCCTTCCATAAATCGTCAAATGAAGGTTTTTCCACCTAGCAAAGAGGTAATCTATGTCCTTTTCGGTTTTACCCAGATTTTCTTCAACTCCTTAACGATTTTTAGGTCTCGTCTACATCATTGCTTTAGCAATGCTTGTTTGCGAGATTATAGTAAGGCTTCCAAAAGTCTACCCAAAATACGGATCGGGTACAGTTCATGTGAGCCAGGCAGGTGCACATCGCACACCATTTGTCTGAGCCTCGGCATCATCAGACCCCCATCTGCGCAATGCCAGAGCTTGTTTTGCTGAGCAGCGCTGCCTCACTAAAGTGTCTAAGCCGCTCCCCCGCCCCCGCCACGCAATGCCGAGAGCTTGTTATGCTTTAATCCTTGTCTTACTAGAGGGAAACTATTGTTCGCGGATGAGTCTAATTTCTGCTGTCCCACTTACATATTAAAATGTAATCTTAGCTCCCATGTTTTTATGTCTTTTCTTCTCAACTGACTCGAATATTCGTGCAATATTCTCTCCTCCTACGTTTCTGGCTTTATGTTTTCATTCCGTGCCTGTGTCCCGCCTGACAGCTTCGACAGGATCAGCTGCATCATTGCTTCAGAATTTTAATAAAATGTGACCATTCTGGCTCGGTGAAGTATGTTTTTCAGACGTGGAAACGGCACACACTCACGTATTTCTGTGCGACGGTAAGCATTAGGAATAATATAATTACAGCCTAAATAAATATAGAAACTCTATTGACCTTGTGGGCATCTGACGAGAACCTGTTTTACGTGAAGCCTCCTTGCAGCTTGCTCCGCGCCAAAACGCACCGAACTCTCTGAAGCAGTCTCGAAAGAACAGGCAACGGGCACCCTCCAAACGCGTGACGCATTCTAATTCCACTGCTGATATTTGTTTTTGCCGACCTTAGTCACAGGATGATCTGTGGTTTACATGTCAATCCGGTAGTTTGACTCTTGTCGTGTTTGGGACCCTCCTCCTCTCTTGTTTACGTTAATTGATTAGTCTCTGTGGCACCCAATAGGCTGACCTTTAAAACGGTTCAGCAAACGCCACACAAGGTGGCTGGATTCGAGGCAACTAGACAGGCGTTGACATTGGTCTTTATATGCAGCTCTCAAGTGTTCTAACGTGTTTAATAACATAACCTAATTATTCGGGACACCCTCTATGCTGCAGCCCCCCCCCCCCCATTAAAGCATGTAAACAAGTGCTGGCACCGCACACGCAAACTGTTCTCACCCTCCTCAGCTGCGAGAGGGGCTTCTCAGAGGGCTGATCAACGCCTACAACAGACGTATTTATAGAGCGGAGGTATGCATGACATCCGAGGGGGCAGGTAAATCCAGCTATAAATAGCCAGTGCAAAGACACCCTGTGTGAATAACATTGGTGCAAAGTCTGTACTGCCGGTTTGCATCCGATTTATAACTGTGTGAATAATCTAGGCAAGCAGTGTTTGCGCCCATTTTACACAGACACTTTTCAACAGGTAGAACCTGATAGTACTTGCCCATGCAAACGCAGGAGTGGGGAAAAGTTAATCTCTTGTATAAATACACGGGGTGGAGGGGTGTATGGGGTGAACCAATCTCTGATAATTTCCGAGTCGGTTCCTGGCCTGACAATGACAACCACATCAGCCAAGAAAATATGTGCCAAGTAAGCCATGCAACAAATCGCATGATAAAGTCACTGCACATTTAAAAAAAATATATTAAATTTAACAAGCCGAAGAGTTTTACCTTGTTACTTCAGATTATATCACTGTATTGAGAGGCATTTATGAAAGTGATCCATTTAAAGCATGAATTTAGATATATTCAGGCAGCCAAGGATGTAGCTTCAGGGGAGGTGTATGTGCTGGGACCCCTGCCCCTTTCATAATTTCATATTCAAGGGTCTTGGCTTGACCAGGACAGTGGGATCAGCCAACAAAAGATGTGCCAAGTAGATCATGCAACAAACTTCATGCACAAATATGATAAAGATGTTTCAATTTTGATAAAAGTGTATTTCTTTAAAATGCAGAAGTGTTTCACCTTGGTACTATCTATCACCCTCACTCTGTCTATCTCTCTCACTCTGTCTATCACCCTCACTCGATCTATCGCCCTCACTCGATCTATCGCCCTAACTCGATCTATCGCCCTCACTCGATCTATCGCCCTGACTCTTTCGATCTATCGCCCTCACTCGATCTATGACCCTCACTCGATCTATGGCCCTCACTCGATCTATGGCCCTCACTCGATCTATGGCCCTCACTCTTTCTATCTATGACCCTCACTAGATCTATGACCCTCACTTGATCTATGGCCCTCACACTTTCTATCCATCACCCTCACTCTTTCTATCTATCTATCGCCCTCACTCTATCTATCTATCTATCGCCCTCACTCGATCTATGGCCCTCACTCTTTTTATCTATGGCCCTCACTCTTTCTATCTATGGCCCTCACTCTTTCTATCTATCGCCCTCACTCGATCTATGGCCCTCACTCTTTCTATTTATGGTTCTCACTCTGTCTATCTATCGCCCTCACTCTGTCTATCTATCGCCCTCACTCTTTCTGTCTATGGCCCTCACTCTTTCTGTCTATGGCCCTCACTCGATCTATGGCCCTCACCCGATCTATGACCCTCACTCGATCTATGACCCTCACTCGATCTATGACCCTCACTCTTTCTATCTATGGCCCTCACTCTTTCTATTTATCGCTCTCACTCGATCTATGGCCCTAACTCGATCTATGGCCCTCACTCTTTCTATCTATCGCCCTCACTCTTTCTATCGCCCTCACTCTTTCGATCTATGGCCCTCACTCGATCTATGGCCCTCACTCTTTTTATCTATCACACTCACTCTATCTATGGCCCTCACTCTATCTATCGCCCTCACTCTATCTATCTATCGCCCTCACTCTATCTATCTATCTATCGCCCTCACTCTGTCTGTCTATCGCCCTCACTCTTTCTGTCTATCGCCCTCACTCTTTCTGTCTATGGCCCTCACTCGATCTATGGCCCTCACTCGATCTATGACCCTCACTCGATCTATGGCCCTCACTCGATCTATGGCCCTCACTCTTTCTATCTATCGCCCTCACTTGATCTATGGCCCTCACTCTGTCTATCTATTGCCCTCACTCTGTCTATCTATCGCCCTCACTCTGTCTATCTATCTCCCTCACTCGATCTATCTATCGCCCTCACTCGATCTATGACCCTCACTCGATCTATGGCCCTCACTCGATCTATGGCCCTCACTCTTTCTATCTATGGCCATCACTCTTTCTATCTATGGTTCTCACTCTTTCTGTCTATCGCCCTCACTCTTTCTGTCTATGGCCCTCACTCGATCTATGGCCCTCACTCGATCTATGGCCCTCACTCGATCTATGACCCTCACTCGATCTATGACCCTGACTCGATCTATCGCCCTCACTCTTTCTATCTATCGCCCTCACTCTTTCTATCTATCGCCCTCACTCTTTCTATCTATCGCCCTCACACTATCTATCGCCCTCACTCTATCTATCGCCCTCACTCTATCTATCGCCCTCACTCTATCTATCGCCCTCACTCTATCTATCGCCCTCACTCTATCTATCGCCCTTACTCTATCTATCGCCCTCACTCTATCTATCGCCCTCACTCTATCGCCCTCACTCTATCTATCGCCCTCACTCTATCTATCGCCCTCACTCTATCTATCTATCGCCCTCACTCTATCTATCTATCTATCGCCCTCACTCTATCTATCGCCCTCACTCTAGCTATCTATGGCCCTCACTCTATCTATCTATGGCCCTCACTTTATCTATCTATCGCCCTCACTCTATCTATCTATCGCCCTCACTCTATCTATCGCCCTCACTCTATCTATCGCCCTCACTCTATCTATGGCCCTCACTCTATCTATGGCCCTCACTCTATCTATCTATCGCCCTCACTCTAGCTATCTATGGCCCTCACTCTATCTATCTATGGCCCTCACTCTATCTATCTATGGCCCTCACTCTATCTATCTATGGCCCTCACTCTATCTATCTATGGCCCTCACTCTATCTATCTATGGCCCTCACTCTATCTATCTATGGCCCTCACTCTATCTATCTATGGCCCTCACTCTATCTATCTATGGCCCTCACTCTTTCTATCTATCGCCCTCACTCTTTCTATCTATCGCCCTCACTCTATCTATCGCCCTCACTCTATCTATCTATCGCCCTCACTCTATCTATCTATCGCCCTCACTCTATCTATGGCCCTCACTCTATCTATCTATCGCCCTCACTCTAGCTATCTATGGCCCTCACTCTATCTATCTATGGCCCTCACTCTATCTATCTATGGCCCTCACTCTATCTATCTATGGCCCTCACTCTATCTATCTATGGCCCTCACTCTATCTATCTATGGCCCTCACTCTATCTATCTATGGCCCTCACTCTATCTATCTATGGCCCTCACTCTATCTATGTATGGCCCTCACTCTTTCTATCTATCGCCCTCACTCTTTCTATCTATCGCCCTCAATCTATCTATCTATCGCCCTCACTCTATCTATCGCCCTCACTCTATCTATCTATCGCCCTCACTCTATCTATCTATCGCCCTCACTCTATCTATCTATCGCCCTCACTCTATCTAGCGCCCTCACTCTATCTAGCGCCCTCACTTTATATATCTATGGCCCTCACTATATCTATCTATCGCCCTCACTCTATCTATCTATCGCCCTCACTCTATCTATCTATCGCCCTCACTCTATCTATCGCCCTCACTCTATCTATCGCCCTCACTCTATCTATCGCCCTCACTCTATCTATCGCCCTCACTCTATCTATCGCCCTCACTCTATCTATCGCCCTCACTCTATCTATCGCCCTCACTCTATCTATGGCCCTCACTCTATCTATCTATCACCCTCACTCTAGCTATCTATGGCCCTCACTCTATCTATCTATGGCCCTCACTCTATCTATCTATGGCCCTCACTCTATCTATGGCCCTCACTCTATCTATCTATGGCCCTCACTCATTCTATCTATCGCCCTCACTTGATCTATGGCCCTCACTCTAGCTATCTATCGCCCTCACTCTAGCTATCTATCGCCCTCACTCTAGCTATCTATGGCCCTCACTCTATCTATCTATCGCCCTCACTCTATCTATCTATCGCCCTCACTCTATCTATCTATCGCCCTCACTCTATCTATCGCCCTCACTCTATCTATCGCCCTCACTCTATCTATCTATCGCCCTCACTCTATCTATCTATTGCCCTCACTCTATCTATCTATCGCCCTCACTCTATCTATCTATCGCCCTCACTCTATCTATCGCCCTCACTCTATCTATCGCCCTCACTCTATCTATCGCCCTCACTCTATCTATCGCCCTCACTCTGTCTATCGCCCTCACTCTATCTATCGCCCTCACTCTATCTATCGCCCTCACTCTATCTATCGCCCTCACTCTATCTATCTATCGCCCTCACTCTATCTATCTATCGCCCTCACTCTATCTATCTATCGCCCTCACTCTATCTATCTATCGCCCTCACTCTATCTATCTATCGCCCTCACTCTATCTATCTAGCGCCCTCACTTTATATATCTATGGCCCTCACTCTATCTATCTATCGCCCTCACTCTATCTATCTATCGCCCTCACTCTATCTATGGCCCTCACTCTATCTATGGCCCTCACTCTTTCTATGGCCCTCACTCTTTCTATCTATCGCCCTCACTCTTTCTATCTATCGCCCTCACTCTTTCTATCTATCGCCCTCACTCTTTCTATCTATCGCACTCACTCTATCTATCTATGGCCCTCACTCTATCTATCTATGGCCCTCACTCTATCTATGTATGGCCCTCACTCTTTCTATCTATCGCCCTCACTCTTTCTATCTATCGCCCTCAATCTATCTATCTATTGCCCTCACTCTAGCTATCTATGGCCCTCACTCTATCTATCTATGGCCCTCACTCTATCTATCTATGGCCCTCACTCTATCTATCTATGGCCCTCACTCTATCTATCTATGGCCCTCACTCTTTCTATCTATCGCCCTCACTTGATCTATGGCCCTCACTCTATCTATCTATCGCCCTCACTCTAGCTATCTATCGCCCTCACTATCTATCTATGGCCCTCACTCTATCTATCTATGGCCCTCACTCTATCTATCTACGGCCCTCACTCTATCTATCTATCGCCCTCACTCTATCTATCGCCCTCACTCTATCTATTGCCCTCACTCTATCTATCGCCCTCACTCTATCTATCGCCCTCACTCTATCTATCGCCCTCACTCTATCTATCGCCCTCACTCTATCTATCGCCCTCACTCTATCTATCGCCCTCACTCTATCTATCGCCCTCACTCTATCTATCGCCCTCACTCTAGCTATCTATCGCCCTCACTCTATCTATCTATCGCCCTCACTCTATCTTTCGCCCTCACTCTTTCTATCTATCGCCCTCACTTGATCAATGGCCCTCACTCTTTCTATCTATCGCCCTCACTCTTTTTATCTATCACCCTCACTCTATCTATCGCCCTCACTCTATCTATCGCCCTCACTCTATCTATCGCCCTCACTCTTTCTATCTATCACCCTCACTCTTTCTATCTATCGCCCTCACTCTATCTATCGCCCTCACTCTATCTATCGCCCTCACTCTATCTATCGCCCTCAGTCTATCTATCGCCCTCACTCTATCTATCGCCCTCACTCTATCTATCGCCCTCACTCTATCTATCGCCCTCACTCTATCTATCGCCCTCACTCTATCTATCGCCCTCACTCTGTCTATCTATCGCCCTCACTCTGTCTATCTATCGCCCTCACTCTGTCTATCTATCGCCCTCACTCTGTCTATCTATCGCCCTCACTCTGTCTATCTATCGCCCTCACTCTATCTATCTATCGCCCTCACTCTATCTATCTATCGCCCTCACTCTATCTTTCGCCTTCACTCTTTCTATCTTTCGCCTTCACTCTTTCTATCTATCGCCCTCACTTGATCTATGGCCCTCACTCTTTCTATCTATCGCCCTCACTCTTTTTATCTATCACCCTCACTCTATCTATCGCCCTCACTCTATCTATCGCCCTCACTCTTTCTATCTATCGCCCTCACTCTTTCTATCTATCGCCCTCACTCTTTCTATCTATCGCCCTCACTCTATCTATCGCCCTCACTCTATCTATCGCCCTCACTCTATCTATCGCCCTCACTCTATCTATCGCCCTCACTCTATCTATCGCCCTCACTCTATCTATCGCCCTCACTCTATCTATCGCCCTCACTCTATCTATCGCCCTCACTCTATCTATCGCCCTCACTCTTTCTATCTATCGCCCTCACTCTTTCTATCTATCGCCCTCACTCTATCTATCGCCCTCACTCTATCTATCGCCCTCACTCTATCTATCGCCCTCACTCTTTCTATCTATCGCCCTCACTCTTTCTATCTATCGCCCTCACTCTTTCTATCTATGGCCCTCACTCTATCTATGGCTCTCACTCCATCTATCGCCCTCACTCCATCTATCGCCCTCACTCTATCTATCGCCCTCACTCTATCTATCTATCTATCGCCCTCACTCTGTCTATCTATCGCCCTCACTCTGTCTATCTATCGCCCTCACTCTGTCTATCTATCGCCCTCACTCTGTCTATCTATCGCCCTCACTCTGTCTATCTATCGCCCTCACTCTATCTTTCGCCTTCACTCTTTCTATCTATCGCCCTCACTTGATCTATGGCCCTCACTCTTTCTATCTATCGCCCTCACTCTATCTATCGCCCTCACTCTTTCTATCTATCGCCCTCACTCTTTCTATCTATGGCCCTCACTCTATCTATCTATGGCCCTCACTCTATCTATCTATAACCCTCACTCTTTCTATCTATCGCCCTCACTCGATCTATGGCCTTTACTCTTTCTATCTATCCCCCTCACTCTATCGCCCTCACTCTTTCTATCTATCGCCCTCACTCTTTCTATCTATCGCCCTCACTCTGTCTATCTATCGCCCTCACTCTGTCTATCTATCGCCCTCACTCTGTCTATCTATCGCCCTCACTCTGTCTATCTATCGCCCTCACTCTGTCTATCTATCGCCCTCACTCTGTCTATCTATCGCCCTCACTCTGTCTATCTATCGCCCTCACTCTGTCTATCGCCCTCACTCTGTCTATCTATCGCCCTCACTCTGTCTATCTATCGCCCTCACTCTGTCTATCTATCGCCCTCACTCTGTCTATCTATCGCCCTCACTCTGTCTGTCTATCGCCCTCACTCTGTCTGTCTATCGCCCTCACTCTGTCTGTCTATCGCCCTCACTCTGCCTGTCTATCGCCCTCACTCTGCCTGTCTATCGCCCTCACTCTGCCTGTCTATCGCCCTCACTCTGCCTGTCTATCGCCCTCACTCTGCCTGTCTATCGCCCTCACTCTGCCTGTCTATCGCCCTCACTCTGTCTATCGCCCTCACTCTGTCTATCGCCCTCACTCTGTCTATCGCCCTCACTCTGTCTATCGCCCTCACTCTGTCTATCGCCCTCACTCTGTCTATCGCCCTCACTCTGTCTATCGCCCTCACTCTGTCTATCGCCCTCACTCTGTCTATCGCCCTCACTCTGTCTATCGCCCTCACTCTGTCTATCGCCCTCACTCTGTCTATCGCCCTCACTCGATCTATGGCCCTTACTCTTTCTATCTATGGCCCTCACTCTTTCTATCTATCGCCCTCACTCTTTCTATCTATCGCCCTCACTCTTTCTATCTATCGCCCTCACTCTTTCTATCTATCGCCCTCACTCTTTCTATCTATCGCCCTCACTCTATCTATCTATCGCCCTCACTCTATCTTTCGCCTTCACTCTTTCTATCTATCGCCCTCACTTGATCTATGGCCCTCACTCTTTCTATCTATCGCCCTCACTCTATCTATCGCCCTCACTCTTTCTATCTATCGCCCTCACTCTTTCTATCTATGGCCCTCACTCTATCTATCTATGGCCCTCACTCTATCTATCTATAACCCTCACTCTTTCTATCTATCGCCCTCACTCGATCTATGGCCTTTACTCTTTCTATCTATCCCCCTCACTCTATCGCCCTCACTCTTTCTATCTATCGCCCTCACTCTTTCTATCTATCGCCCTCACTCTTTCTATCTATCGCCCTCACTCTATCTATCGCCCTCACTCTATCTATCGCCCTCACTCTATCTATCGCCCTCACTCTATCTATCTATCGCCCTCACTCTATCTATCTATCGCCCTCACTCTATCTATCTATCGCCCTCACTCTATCTATCTATCGCCCTCACTCTATCTAGCGCCCTCACTTTATCTATCTATGGCCCTCACTCTATCTATCTATCGCCCTCACTCGATCTATGGCCCTCACTCTTTCTATCTATCGCCCTCACTCTTTCTATCTATCGCCCTCACTCTATCTATCGCCCTCACTCTATCTATCGCCCTCACTCTTTCTATCTATCGCCCTCACTCTTTCTATCTATCGCCCTCACTCTTTCTATCTATCGCCCTCACTCTATCTATCGCCCTCACTCTATCCATCGCCCTCACTCTATCTATCGCCCTCACTCTATCTATCGCCCTCACTCTATCTATCGCCCTCACTCTATCTATCGCCCTCACTCTATCTATCGCCCTCACTCTATCTATCGCCCTCACTCTATCTATCGCCCTCACTCTATCTATCGCCCTCACTCTATCTATCGCCCTCACTCTATCTATCTATCGCCCTCATTCTATCTATCTATCGCCCTCACTCTATCTAGCGCCCTCACTCTATCTAGCGCCCTCACTTTATATATCTATGGCCCTCACTCTATCTATCTATCGCCCTCACTCTATCTATCTATCGCCCTCACTCTATCTATCGCCCTCACTCTATCTATCGCCCTCACTTTATCTATCTATGGCCCTCACTCTATCTATCTATGGCCCTCACTCTATCTATCTATGGCCCTCACTCGATCTATCGCCCTCACTCGATCTATGACACTCACTCGATCTATGGCCCTCACTCGATCTATGGCCCTCACTCGATCTATGGCCCTCACTCGATCTATGGCCCTCACTCTTTCTATCTATCGCCCTCACTTGATCTGTGGCCCTCACTCTTTCTATCTATGGCTCTCACTCTGTCTATCTATCTATCGCCCTCACTCTATCTATCTATCGCCCTCACTCTTTCTATCTATCGCCCTCACTCTTTCTATCTATCGCCCTCACTCGATCTATGGCCCTCACTCTTTCTATCTATCGCCCTCACTCTTTCTATCTATCGCCCTCACTCTATCTATCGCCCTCACTCTATCTATCGCCCTCACTCTATCTATCGCCCTCACTCTATCTATCGCCCTCACTCTATCTATCGCCCTCACTCTATCTATCGCCCTCACTCTATCTATCGCCCTCACTCTATCTATCGCCCTCACTCTATCTATCGCCCTCACTCTGTCTGTCTATCGCCCTCACTCTGTCTGTCTATCGCCCTCACTCTTTCTATCTATCGCCCTCACTCTTTCTATCTATCGCCCTCACTCTTTCTATCTATCGCCCTCACTCTTTCTATCTATCGCCCTCACTCTTTCTATCTATCGCCCTCACTCTATCTATCGCCCTCACTCTATCTATCGCCCTCACTCTATCTATCGCCCTCACTCTATCTATCGCCCTCACTCTATCTATCGCCCTCACTCTATCTATCGCCCTCACTCTATCTATCGCCCTCACTCTATCTATCGCCCTCACTCTATCTATCGCCCTCACTCTATCTATCGCCCTCACTCTATCTATCTATCGCCCTCATTCTATCTATCTATCGCCCTCACTCTATCTAGCGCCCTCACTCTATCTAGCGCCCTCACTTTATATATCTATGGCCCTCACTCTATCTATCTATCGCCCTCACTCTATCTATCTATCGCCCTCACTCTATCTATGGCCCTCACTCTATCTATCTATGGCCCTCACTCTATCTATCGCCCTCACTCGATCTATCGCCCTCACTCGATCTATGACACTCACTCGATCTATGGCCCTCACTCGATCTATGGCCCTCACTCGATCTATGGCCCTCACTCGATCTATGGCCCTCACTCTTTCTATCTATCGCCCTCACTTGATCTGTGGCCCTCACTCTTTCTATCTATGGCTCTCACTCTGTCTATCTATCTATCGCCCTCACTCTATCTATCTATCGCCCTCACTCTTTCTATCTATCGCCCTCACTCTTTCTATCTATCGCCCTCACTCGATCTATGGCCCTCACTCTTTCTATCTATCGCCCTCACTCTTTCTATCTATCGCCCTCACTCTATCTATCGCCCTCACTCTATCTATCGCCCTCACTCTATCTATCGCCCTCACTCTATCTATCGCCCTCACTCTATCTATCGCCCTCACTCTATCTATCGCCCTCACTCTGTCTGTCTATCGCCCTCACTCTGTCTGTCTATCGCCCTCACTCTGTCTGTCTATCGCCCTCACTCTGTCTGTCTATCGCCCTCACTCTGCCTGTCTATCGCCCTCACTCTGCCTGTCTATCGCCCTCACTCTGTCTATCGCCCTCACTCTGTCTATCGCCCTCACTCTGTCTATCGCCCTCACTCTGTCTATCGCCCTCACTCTGTCTATCGCCCTCACTCTGTCTATCGCCCTCACTCTGTCTATCGCCCTCACTCTGTCTATCGCCCTCACTCTGTCTATCGCCCTCACTCTGTCTATCGCCCTCACTCTATCAATCGCCCTCACTCTATCAATCGCCCTCACTCTATCTATCGCCCTCACTCTATCTATCGCCCTCACTCTATCTATCGCCCTCACTCTGTCTATCTATCGCCCTCACTCTATCTATCTATCGCCCTCACTCTATCTAGCGCCCTCACTTTATATATCTATGGCCCTCACTCTATCTATCTATTGCCCTCACTCTATCTATCTATCGCCCTCACTCTATCTATCGCCCTCACTCTATCTATCGCCCTCACTCTATCTATCGCCCTCACTCTATCTATCGCCCTCACTCTATCTATGGCCCTCACTCTATCTATGGCCCTCACTCTATCTATGGCCCTCACTCTATCTATGGCCCTCACTCTATCTATGGCCCTCACTCTATCTATCTATCGCCGTCACTCTAGCTATCTATGGCCCTCACTCTATCTATCTATGGCCCTCACTCTATCTATCTATGGCCCTCACTCTATCTATCTATGGCCCTCACTCTATCTATCTATGGCCCTCACTCGATCTATCGCCCTCCCTCTTTCTATCGCCCTCACTCTTTCTATCGCCCTCACTCTATCTATCTATCGCCCTCACTCTTTCTATCTATCGCCCTCACTCTTTCTATCTATCGCCCTCACTCTATCTATCGCCCTCACTCTATCTATCGCCCTCACTCTATCTATCGCCCTCACTCTATCTATCGCCCTCACTCTATCTATCGCCCTCACTCTATCTATCGCCCTCACTCTATCTATCGCCCTCACTCTATCTATCTATCGCCCTCACTCTATCTATCTATCGCCCTCACTCTATCTATCTATCGCCCTCACTCTATCTATCTATCGCCCTCACTCTATCTAGCGCCCTCACTTTATCTATCTATGGCCCTCACTCTATCTATCTATCGCCCTCACTCTTTCTATCTATCGCCCTCACTCGATCTATGGCCCTCACTCTTTCTATCTATCGCCCTCACTCTATCTATCGCCCTCACTCTATCTATCGCCCTCACTCTATCTATCGCCCTCACTCTATCTATCGCCCTCACTCTATCTATCGCCCTCACTCTTTCTATCTATCGCCCTCACTCTTTCTATCTATCGCCCTCACTCTTTCTATCTATCGCCCTCACTCTTTCTATCTATCGCCCTCACTCTTTCTATCTATCGCCCTCACTCTATCTATCGCCCTCACTCTATCTATCTATCGCCCTCACTCTATCTATCTATCGCCCTCACTCTATCTATCTATCGCCCTCACTCTATCTATCGCCCTCACTCTATCTAGCGCCCTCACTCTATCTAGCGCCCTCACTTTATATATCTATGGCCCTCACTCTATCTATCTATGGCCCTCACTTTATCTATCTATCGCCCTCACTCTATCTATCTATCGCCCTCACTCTATCTATCGCCCTCACTCTATCTATCGCCCTCACTCTATCTATGGCCCTCACTCTATCTATGGCCCTCACTCTATCTATCTATCGCCCTCACTCTAGCTATCTATGGCCCTCACTCTATCTATCTATGGCCCTCACTCTATCTATCTATGGCCCTCACTCTATCTATCTATGGCCCTCACTCTATCTATCTATGGCCCTCACTCTATCTATCTATGGCCCTCACTCTATCTATCTATGGCCCTCACTCTATCTTTCTATGGCCCTCACTCTATCTATCTATGGCCCTCACTCTATCTATCGCCCTCACTCTATCTATCGCCCTCACTCTATCTATCGCCCTCACTCTATCTATTGCCCTCACTCTATCTATCGCCCTCACTCTATCTATCTATCGCCCTCACTCTATCTATCTATCGCCCTCACTCTATCTATCTATCGCCCTCACTCTATCTATCTATCGCCCTCACTCTATCTAGCGCCCTCACTCTATCTAGCGCCCTCACTTTATATATCTATGGCCCTCACTATATCTATCTATCGCCCTCACTCTATCTATCTATCGCCCTCACTCTATCTATCGCCCTCACTCTATCTATCGCCCTCACTCTATCTATCGCCCTCACTCTATCTATCGCCCTCACTCTATCTATCGCCCTCACTCTATCTATCGCCCTCACTCTATCTATGGCCCTCACTCTATCTATGGCCCTCACTCTATCTATCTATCACCCTCACTCTAGCTATCTATGGCCCTCACTCTATCTATCTATGGCCCTCACTCTATCTATCTATGGCCCTCACTCTATCTATGGCCCTCACTCTATCTATGGCCCTCACTCTATCTATCTATGGCCCTCACTCATTCTATCTATCGCCCTCACTTGATCTATGGCCCTCACTCTAGCTATCTATCGCCCTCACTCTAGCTATCTATCGCCCTCACTCTAGCTATCTATGGCCCTCACTCTATCTATCTATCGCCCTCACTCTATCTATCTATCGCCCTCACTCTATCTATCTATCGCCCTCACTCTATCTATCGCCCTCACTCTATCTATCGCCCTCACTCTATCTATCTATCGCCCTCACTCTATCTATCTATCGCCCTCACTCTATCTATCTATCGCCCTCACTCTATCTATCTATCACCCTCACTCTATCTATCTATCGCCCTCACTCTATCTATCGCCCTCACTCTATCTATCGCCCTCACTCTATCTATCGCCCTCACTCTGTCTATCGCCCTCACTCTATCTATCGCCCTCACTCTATCTATCGCCCTCACTCTATCTATCGCCCTCACTCTATCTATCTATCGCCCTCACTCTATCTATCTATCGCCCTCACTCTATCTATCTATCGCCCTCACTCTATCTATCTATCGCCCTCACTCTATCTATCTAGCGCCCTCACTTTATATATCTATGGCCCTCACTCTATCTATCTATCGCCCTCACTCTATCTATCTATCGCCCTCACTCTATCTATGGCCCTCACTCTATCTATGGCCCTCACTCTTTCTATCACCCTCACTCTTTCTATCTATCGCCCTCACTCTTTCTATCTATCGCCCTCACTCTTTCTATCTATCGCCCTCACTCTTTCTATCTATCGCCCTCACTCTATCTATCTATGGCCCTCACTCTATCTATCTATGGCCCTCACTCTATCTATGTATGGCCCTCACTCTTTCTATCTATCGCCCTCACTCTTTCTATCTATCGCCCTCAATCTATCTATCTATGGCCCTCACTCTAGCTATCTATGGCCCTCACTCTATCTATCTATGGCCCTCACTCTATCTATCTATGGCCCTCACTCTATCTATCTATGGCCCTCACTCTATCTATCTATAGCCCTCACTCTTTCTATCTATCGCCCTCACTTGATCTATTCCCCTCACTCGATCTATGGCCCTCACTCGATCTATGGCCCTCACTCGATCTATGGCCCTCACCCTTTCTATCTATCGCCCTCACTTGATCTATGGCCCTCACTCTTTCTATCTATGGCTCTCACTCTATCTATCTATCGCCCTCACTCTATCTTTCGCCCTCACTCTTTCTATCTATCGCCCTCACTTGATCAATGGCCCTCACTCTTTCTATCTATCGCCCTCACTCTTTTTATCTATCACCCTCACTCTATCTATCGCCCTCACTCTATCTATCTATGGCCCTCACTCTATCTATCTATGGCCCTCACTCTTTCTATCTATCGCCCTCACTTGATCTATGGCCCTCACTCTATCTATCTATCGCCCTCACTCTAGCTATCTATCGCCCTCACTCTATCTATCTATGGCCCTCACTCTATCTATCTATGGCCCTCACTCTATCTATCTACGGCCCTCACTCTATCTATCTATCGCCCTCACTCTATCTATCGCCCTCACTCTATCTATCGCCCTCACTCTATCTATCGCCCTCACTCTATCTATCGCCCTCACTCTATCTATCGCCCTCACTCTATCTATCGCCCTCACTCTATCTATCGCCCTCACTCTAGCTATCTATCGCCCTCACTCTAGCTATCTATCGCCCTCACTCTTTCTATCTATCGCCCTCACTCTTTCTATCTATCGCCCTCACTCTTTCTATCTATGGCCCTCACTCTTTCTATCTATGGCCCTCACTCTTTCTATCTATGGCCCTCACTCTTTCTATCTATGGCCCTCACTCTTTCTATCTATGGCCCTCACTCTTTCTATCTATGGCCCTCACTCTTTCTATCTATGGCCCTCACTCTTTCTATCTATGGCCCTCACTCTATCTATCGCCCTCACTCTACCTATGGCCCTCACTATCTATCGCCCTCACTCTATCTATGGCCCTCACTCTATCTATGGCCCTCACTCTATCTATGGCCCTCACTCTATCTATGGCTCTCACTCTATCTATCGCCCTCACTCTATCTATCGCCCTCACTCTATCTATCGCCCTCACTCTGTCTATCTATCACCCTCACTCTGTCTATCTATCGCCCTCACTCTGTCTATCTATCGCCCTCACTCTGTCTATCTATTGCCCTCACTCTATCTATCTATCGCCCTCACTCTAGCTATCTATAGCCCTCACTCTAGCTATCTATCGCCCTCACTCTAGCTATCTATCGCCCTCACTCTGTCTGTCTATCGCCCTCACTCTGTCTATCTATCGCCCTCACTCTGTCTATTTATCGCCCTCACTCTGTCTATCTATCGCCCTCACTCTGTCTATCTATCGCCCTCACTCTATCTATCGCCCTCACTCTATCTATCGCCCTCACTCTATCTATCGCTCTCACTCTATCTATCTATCGCCCTCACTCTTTCTATCTATCGCCCTCACTCTTTCTATCTATCGCCCTCACTCTTTCTATCTATCGCCCTCACTCTGTCTATCAATCGCCCTCACTCTGTCTATCTATCGCCCTCACTCTGTCTATCTATCGCCCTCACTCTGTCTATCTATCCCCCTCACTCTGTCTGTCTATCGCCCTCACTCTGTCTGTCTATCGCCCTCACTCTGTCTGTCTATCGCCCTCACTCTTTCTGTCTATCGCCCTCACTCTTTGTGTCTATCGCCCTCACTCTGTCTGTCTATCGCCCTCACTCTGCCTGTCTATCGCCCTCACTCTGCCTGTCTATCGCCCTCACTCTGCCTGTCTATCGCCCTCACTCTGCCTGTCTATCGCCCTCACTCTGTCTATGGCCCTCACTCGATCTATGGCCCTCACTCTTTCTATCTATGGCCCTCACTATCTATCTATGGCCCTCACTCTTTATCTATCGCCCTCACTCTTTCTATCTATCGCCCTCACTCTTTCTATCTATCGCCCTCACTCTTTCTATCTATCGCCCTCACTCTTTCTATCTATGGCCCTCACTCTTTCTATCTATGGCCCTCACTCTTTCTATCTATCGCCCTCACTCGATCTATGGCCCTAACTCGATCTATGGCTCTCACTCTTTCTATCTATCGCCCTCACTCTTTCTATCGCCCTCACTCTTTCGATCTATGGCCCTCACTCGATCTATGGCCCTCACTCTTTTTATCTATCAACCTCACTCTATCTATCGCCCCCACTCTTTCTATCTATCGCCCTCACTCTTTCTATCTATCGCCCTCACTCTATCTATCTATCGCCCTCACTCTATCTTTCGCCCTCACTCTTTCTATCTATCGCCCTCACTTGATCAATGGCCCTCACTCTTTCTATCTATCGCCCTCACTCTTTTTATCTATCACCCTCACTCTATCTATCGCCCTCACTCTATCTATCGCCCTCACTCTATCTATCGCCCTCACTCTATCTATCGCCCTCACTCTATCTATCGCCCTCACTCTGTCTATCTATCGCCCTCACTCTGTCTATCTATCGCCCTCACTCTGTCTATCTATCGCCCTCACTCTGTCTATCTATCGCCCTCACTCTGTCTATCTATCGCCCTCACTCTGTCTATCTATCGCCCTCACTCTGTCTATCGCCCTCACTCTATCTATCTATCGCCCTCACTCTGTCTATCTATCGCCCTCACTCTGTCTGTCTATCGCCCTCACTCTGTCTGTCTATCGCCCTCACTCTGCCTGTCTATCGCCCTCACTCTGCCTGTCTATCGCCCTCACTCTGCCTGTCTATCGCCCTCACTCTGCCTGTCTATCGCCCTCACTCTGCCTGTCTATCGCCCTCACTCTGCCTGTCTATCGCCCTCACTCTGCCTGTCTATCGCCCTCACTCTGTCTATCGCCCTCACTCTGTCTATCGCCCTCACTCTGTCTATCGCCCTCACTCTGTCTATCGCCCTCACTCTGTCTATCGCCCTCACTCTGTCTATCGCCCTCACTCTGTCTATCGCCCTCACTCTGTCTATCGCCCTCACTCTGTCTATCGCCCTCACTCTGTCTATGGCCCTCACTCGATCTATGGCCCTCACTCTTTCTATCTATGGCCCTCACTATCTATCTATGGCCCTCACTCTTTATCTATCGCCCTCACTCTTTCTATCTATCGCCCTCACTCTTTCTATCTATCGCCCTCACTCTTTCTATCTATCGCCCTCACTCTTTCTATCTATGGCCCTCACTCTTTCTATCTATGGCCCTCACTCTTTCTATCTATCGCCCTCACTCGATCTATGGCCCTAACTCGATCTATGGCTCTCACTCTTTCTATCTATCGCCCTCACTCTTTCTATCGCCCTCACTCTTTCGATCTATGGCCCTCACTCGATCTATGGCCCTCACTCTTTTTATCTATCAACCTCACTCTATCTATCGCCCTCACTCTTTCTATCTATCGCCCTCACTCTTTCTATCTATCGCCCTCACTCTATCTATCTATCGCCCTCACTCTATCTTTCGCCCTCACTCTTTCTATCTATCGCCCTCACTTGATCAATGGCCCTCACTCTTTCTATCTATCGCCCTCACTCTTTTTATCTATCACCCTCACTCTATCTATCGCCCTCACTCTATCTATCGCCCTCACTCTATCTATCGCCCTCACTCTGTCTATCTATCGCCCTCACTCTGTCTATCTATCGCCCTCACTCTGTCTATCTATCGCCCTCACTCTGTCTATCTATCGCCCTCACTCTGTCTATCTATCGCCCTCACTCTGTCTATCTATCGCCCTCACTCTGTCTATCTATCGCCCTCACTCTGTCTATCGCCCTCACTCTATCTATCTATCGCCCTCACTCTGTCTATCTATCGCCCTCACTCTGTCTATCTATCGCCCTCACTCTGTCTATCTATCGCCCTCACTCTGTCTGTCTATCGCCCTCACT
The DNA here is from genome assembly GCF_964263255.1 of Lissotriton vulgaris. Classification (NCBI taxonomy): domain Eukaryota; kingdom Metazoa; phylum Chordata; class Amphibia; order Caudata; family Salamandridae; genus Lissotriton; species Lissotriton vulgaris. Next base: position 1,078,525,571 of record NC_141691.1, on the reverse strand, counting down.
CTGCCTGTCTATCGCCCTCACTCTGCCTGTCTATCGCCCTCACTCTGCCTGTCTATCGCCCTCACTCTGCCTGTCTATCGCCCTCACTCTGCCTGTCTATCGCCCTCACTCTGCCTGTCTATCGCCCTCACTCTGCCTGTCTATCGCCCTCACTCTGCCTGTCTATCGCCCTCACTCTGCCTGTCTATCGCCCTCACTCTGTCTATCGCCCTCACTCTGTCTATCGCCCTCACTCTGTCTATCGCCCTCACTCTGTCTATCGCCCTCACTCTGTCTATCGCCCTCACTCTGTCTATCGCCCTCACTCTGTCTATCGCCCTCACTCTGTCTATCGCCCTCACTCTGTCTATCGCCCTCACTCTGTCTATCGCCCTCACTCTGTCTATCGCCCTCACTCGATCTATGGCCCTTACTCTTTCTATCTATGGCCCTCACTCTTTCTATCTATGGCCCTCACTCTTTCTATCTATCGCCCTCACTCTTTCTATCTATCGCCCTCACTCTTTCTATCTATCGCCCTCACTCTTTCTATCTATCGCCCTCACTCTTTCTATCTATCGCCCTCACTCTATCTATCTATCGCCCTCACTCTATCTTTCGCCTTCACTCTTTCTATCTATCGCCCTCACTTGATCTATGGCCCTCACTCTTTCTATCTATCGCCCTCACTCTATCTATCGCCCTCACTCTTTCTATCTATCGCCCTCACTCTTTCTATCTATGGCCCTCACTCTATCTATCTATGGCCCTCACTCTATCTATCTATAACCCTCACTCTTTCTATCTATCGCCCTCACTCGATCTATGGCCTTTACTCTTTCTATCTATCGCCCTCACTCTATCGCCCTCACTCTTTCTATCTATCGCCCTCACTCTTTCTATCTATCGCCCTCACTCTATCTATCGCCCTCACTCTATCTATCGCCCTCACTCTATCTATCGCCCTCACTCTATCTATCTATCGCCCTCACTCTATCTATCTATCGCCCTCACTCTATCTATCTATCGCCCTCACTCTATCTAGCGCCCTCACTTTATCTATCTATGGCCCTCACTCTATCTATCTATCGCCCTCACTCGATCTATGGCCCTCACTCTTTCTATCTATCGCCCTCACTCTTTCTATCTATCGCCCTCACTCGATCTATGGCCCTCACTCTTTCTATCTATCGCCCTCACTCTATCTATCGCCCTCACTCTATCTATCGCCCTCACTCTATCTATCGCCCTCACTCTATCTATCGCCCTCACTCTATCTATCGCCCTCACTCTATCTATCGCCCTCACTCTATCTATCGCCCTCACTCTATCTATCGCCCTCACTCTATCTATCGCCCTCACTCTGTCTGTCTATCGCCCTCACTCTGTCTGTCTATCGCCCTCACTCTGTCTGTCTATCGCCCTCACTCTGCCTGTCTATCGCCCTCACTCTGCCTGTCTATCGCCCTCACTCTGCCTGTCTATCGCCCTCACTCTGTCTATCGCCCTCACTCTGTCTATCGCCCTCACTCTGTCTATCGCCCTCACTCTGTCTATTGCCCTCACTCTGTCTATCGCCCTCACTCTGTCTATCGCCCTCACTCTGTCTATCGCCCTCACTCTGTCTATCGCCCTCACTCTGTCTATCGCCCTCACTCTGTCTATCGCCCTCACTCTGTCTATCGCCCTCACTCTGTCTATCGCCCTCACTCTGTCTATCGCCCTCACTCTGTCTATCGCCCTCACTCTGTCTATCGCCCTCACTCTGTCTATCGCCCTCACTCTATCAATCGCCCTCACTCTATCAATCGCCCTCACTCTATCTATCGCCCTCACTCTATCTATCGCCCTCACTCTATCTATCGCCCTCACTCTATCTATCGCCCTCACTCTGTCTATCTATCGCCCTCACTCTGTCTATCTATCGCCCTCACTCTATCTATCTATCGCCCTCACTCTATCTAGCGCCCTCACTTTATATATCTATGGCCCTCACTCTATCTATCTATTGCCCTCACTCTATCTATCTATCGCCCTCACTCTATCTATCGCCCTCACTCTATCTATCGCCCTCACTCTATCTATCGCCCTCACTCTATCTATGGCCCTCACTCTATCTATGGCCCTCACTCTATCTATGGCCCTCACTCTATCTATGGCCCTCACTCTATCTATGGCCCTCACTCTATCTATGGCCCTCACTCTATCTATCTATGGCCCTCACTCTATCTATCTATGGCCCTCACTCTATCTATCTATGGCCCTCACTCGATCTATCGCCCTCCCTCTTTCTATCGCCCTCACTCTTTCTATCGCCCTCACTCTATCTATCTATCGCCCTCACTCTTTCTATCTATCGCCCTCACTCTTTCTATCTATCGCCCTCACTCTATCTATCGCCCTCACTCTATCTATCGCCCTCACTCTATCTATCGCCCTCACTCTATCTATCGCCCTCACTCTATCTATCGCCCTCACTCTATCTATCTATCGCCCTCACTCTATCTATCTATCGCCCTCACTCTATCTATCTATCGCCCTCACTCTATCTATCTATCGCCCTCACTCTATCTAGCGCCCTCACTTTATCTATCTATGGCCCTCACTCTATCTATCTATCGCCCTCACTCTTTCTATCTATCGCCCTCACTCGATCTATGGCCCTCACTCTTTCTATCTATCGCCCTCACTCTATCTATCGCCCTCACTCTATCTATCGCCCTCACTCTATCTATCGCCCTCACTCTTTCTATCTATCGCCCTCACTCTTTCTATCTATCGCCCTCACTCTTTCTATCTATCGCCCTCACTCTTTCTATCTATCGCCCTCACTCTTTCTATCTATCGCCCTCACTCTATCTATCTATCGCCCTCACTCTATCTATCTATCGCCCTCACTCTATCTATCTATCGCCCTCACTCTATCTATCTATCGCCCTCACTCTATCTATCGCCCTCACTCTATCTAGCGCCCTCACTCTATCTAGCGCCCTCACTTTATATATCTATGGCCCTCACTCTATCTATCTATGGCCCTCACTTTATCTATCTATCGCCCTCACTCTATCTATCTATCGCCCTCACTCTATCTATCGCCCTCACTCTATCTATCGCCCTCACTCTATCTATGGCCCTCACTCTATCTATGGCCCTCACTCTATCTATCTATCGCCCTCACTCTAGCTATCTATGGCCCTCACTCTATCTATCTATGGCCCTCACTCTATCTATCTATGGCCCTCACTCTATCTATCTATGGCCCTCACTCTATCTATCTATGGCCCTCACTCTATCTATCTATGGCCCTCACTCTATCTATCTATGGCCCTCACTCTATCTTTCTATGGCCCTCACTCTATCTATCTATGGCCCTCACTCTATCTATCGCCCTCACTCTATCTATCGCCCTCACTCTATCTATCGCCCTCACTCTATCTATTGCCCTCACTCTATCTATCGCCCTCACTCTATCTATCTATCGCCCTCACTCTATCTATCTATCGCCCTCACTCTATCTATCTATCGCCCTCACTCTATCTATCTATCGCCCTCACTCTATCTAGCGCCCTCACTCTATCTAGCGCCCTCACTTTATATATCTATGGCCCTCACTATATCTATCTATCGCCCTCACTCTATCTATCTATCGCCCTCACTCTATCTATCGCCCTCACTCTATCTATCGCCCTCACTCTATCTATCGCCCTCACTCTATCTATCGCCCTCACTCTATCTATCGCCCTCACTCTATCTATCGCCCTCACTCTATCTATGGCCCTCACTCTATCTATGGCCCTCACTCTATCTATCTATCACCCTCACTCTAGCTATCTATGGCCCTCACTCTATCTATCTATGGCCCTCACTCTATCTATCTATGGCCCTCACTCTATCTATGGCCCTCACTCTATCTATCTATGGCCCTCACTCATTCTATCTATCGCCCTCACTTGATCTATGGCCCTCACTCTAGCTATCTATCGCCCTCACTCTAGCTATCTATCGCCCTCACTCTAGCTATCTATGGCCCTCACTCTATCTATCTATCGCCCTCACTCTATCTATCTATCGCCCTCACTCTATCTATCTATCGCCCTCACTCTATCTATCGCCCTCACTCTATCTATCGCCCTCACTCTATCTATCTATCGCCCTCACTCTATCTATCTATCGCCCTCACTCTATCTATCTATCGCCCTCACTCTATCTATCTATCGCCCTCACTCTATCTATCGCCCTCACTCTATCTATCGCCCTCACTCTGTCTATCGCCCTCACTCTATCTATCGCCCTCACTCTATCTATCGCCCTCACTCTATCTATCGCCCTCACTCTATCTATCTATCGCCCTCACTCTATCTATCTATCGCCCTCACTCTATCTATCTATCGCCCTCACTCTATCTATCTATCGCCCTCACTCTATCTATCTAGCGCCCTCACTTTATATATCTATGGCCCTCACTCTATCTATCTATCGCCCTCACTCTATCTATCTATCGCCCTCACTCTATCTATGGCCCTCACTCTATCTATGGCCCTCACTCTATCTATGGCCCTCACTCTTTCTATCACCCTCACTCTTTCTATCTATCGCCCTCACTCTTTCTATCTATCGCCCTCACTCTTTCTATCTATCGCCCTCACTCTTTCTATCTATCGCCCTCACTCTATCTATCTATGGCCCTCACTCTATCTATCTATGGCCCTCACTCTATCTATGTATGGCCCTCACTCTTTCTATCTATCGCCCTCACTCTTTCTATCTATCGCCCTCAATCTATCTATCTATGGCCCTCACTCTAGCTATCTATGGCCCTCACTCTATCTATCTATGGCCCTCACTCTATCTATCTATGGCCCTCACTCTATCTATCTATGGCCCTCACTCTATCTATCTATGGCCCTCACTCTTTCTATCTATCGCCCTCACTTGATCTATTCCCCTCACTCGATCTATGGCCCTCACTCGATCTATGGCCCTCACTCGATCTATGGCCCTCACCCTTTCTATCTATCGCCCTCACTTGATCTATGGCCCTCACTCTTTCTATCTATGGCTCTCACTCTATCTATCTATCGCCCTCACTCTATCTTTCGCCCTCACTCTTTCTATCTATCGCCCTCACTTGATCAATGGCCCTCACTCTTTCTATCTATCGCCCTCACTCTTTTTATCTATCACCCTCACTCTATCTATCGCCCTCACTCTATCTATCGCCCTCACTCTATCTATCGCCCTCACTCTATCTATCGCCCTCACTCTTTCTATCGCCCTCACTCTATCTATCGCCCTCACTCTATCTATCGCCCTCACTCTATCTATCGCCCTCACTCTATCTATCGCCCTCACTCTTTCTATCTATCGCCCTCACTCTTTCTATCTATCACCCTCACTCTTTCTATCTATCGCCCTCACTCTTTCTATCTATGGCCCTCCCTCTTTCTATCTATGGCCCTCACTCTTTCTATCTATGGCCCTCACTCTTTCTATCTATCGCCCTCACTCGATCTATGGCCCTAACTCGATCTATGGCCCTCACTCTTTCTATCTATCGCCCTCACTCTTTCTATCGCCCTCACTCTTTCTATCTATCGCCCTCACTCTTTCTATCTATCGCCCTCACTCTTTCTATCTATCGCCCTCACTCTATCTATCGCCTTCACTCTTTCTATCTATCGCCCTCACTTGATCTATGGCCCTCACTCTTTCTATCTATCGCCCTCACTCTTTTTATCTATCACCCTCACTCTATCTATCGCCCTCACTCTATCTATCGCCCTCACTCTTTCTATCTATCGCCCTCACTCTTTCTATCTATCGCCCTCACTCTATCTATCGCCCTCACTCTATCTATCGCCCTCACTCTATCTATCGCCCTCACTCTATCTATCGCCCTCACTCTATCTATCGCCCTCACTCTATCTATCGCCCTCACTCTATCTATCGCCCTCACCCTATCTATCGCCCTCACTCTATCGCCCTCACTCTATCTATCGCCCTCACTCCATCTATCACCCTCACTCTTTCTATCTATCGCCCTCACTCTTTCTATCTATCGCCCTCACTCTTTCTATCTATCGCCCTCACTCTTTCTATCTATCGCCCTCACTCTTTCTATCTATCGCCCTCACTCTTTCTATCTATCGCCCTCACTCTATCTATCGCCCTCACTCTATCTATCGCCCTCACTCTATCTATCGCCCTCACTCTATCTATCTATCGCTCTCACTCTATCTATCTATGGCTCTCACTCTGTCTTTCTATCTATCACCCTCACTCGATCTATGGCCCTCACTCTTTCTATCTATCGCCCTCACTCTTTCTATCTATCGCCCTCACTCTTTCTATCTATCGCCCTCACTCTTTCTATCTATCGCCCTCACTCTATCTATCGCCCTCACTCTATCTTTCGCCTTCACTCTTTCTATCTATCGCCCTCACTCTTTCTATCTATCGCCCTCACTCTTTCTATCTATCGCCCTCACTCTTTCTATCTATCGCCCTCACTCTATCTATCGCCCTCACCCTATCTATCGCCCTCACTCTATCTATCGCCCTCACTCTATCTATCGCCCTCACTCTATCTATCGCCCTCACTCTATCTATCGCCCTCACTCTATCTATCACCCTCACTCTTTATATCTATCGCCCTCACTCTTTCTATCTATCGCCCTCACTCTTTCTATCTATCGCCCTCACTCTTTCTATCTATCGCCCTCACTCTTTCTATCTATCGCCCTCACTCTATCTATCGCCCTCACTCTATCTATCGCCCTCACTCTATCTATCGCCCTCACTCTATCTATCGCCCTCACTCTATCTATCGCCCTCACTCTATCTATCTATCGCTCTCACTCTATCTATCTATCGCCCTCACTCTATCTATCTATGGCCCTCACTCGATCTATCGCCCTCACTCGATCTATTCCCCTCACTCGATCTATGGCCCTCACTCGATCTATGGCCCTCACTCGATCTATGGCCCTCACCCTTTCTATCTATCGCCCTCACTTGATCTATGGCCCTCACTCTTTCTATCTATGGCTCTCACTCTTTCTATCTATCGCCCTCACTCTTTCTATCTATCGCCCTCACTCTTTCTATCTATGGCCCTCACTCTTTCTATCTATGGCCCTCACTCTGTCTGTCTATCGCCCTCACTCTGTCTGTCTATCGCCCTCACTCTGTCTGTCTATCGCCCTCACTCTTTCTGTCTATCGCCCTCACTCTTTCTGTCTATCGCCCTCCCTCTGTCTGTCTATCGCCCTCACTCTGTCTGTCTATCGCCCTCACTCTGCCTGTCTATCGCCCTCACTCTGCCTGTCTATCGCCCTCACTCTGCCTGTCTATCGCCCTCACTCTGCCTGTCTATCGCCCTCACTCTGTCTATCGCCCTCACTCTGTCTATCGCCCTCACTCTGTCTATCGCCCTCACTCTGTCTATCGCCCTCACTCTGTCTATCGCCCTCACTCTGTCTATCGCCCTCACTCTGTCTATCGCCCTCACTTGATCTATGGCCCTCACTCGATCTATGGCCCTCACTCGATCTATGGCCCTCACTCTATCTATGGCCCTCACTCTATCTATCGCCCTCACTCTATCTATCGCCCTCACTCTTTCTATCTATCGCCCTCACTCTTTCTATCTATCGCCCTCACTCTTTCTATCTATCGCCCTCACTCTATCTATCGCCCTCACTCTATCTATCGCCCTCACTCTATCTATCGCCCTCACTCTATCTATCGCCCTCACTCTATCTATCTATCGCCCTCACTCTATCTATCGCCCTCACTCTATCTATCGCCCTCACTCTTTCTATCTATCGCCCTCACTCTATCTATCGCCCTCACTCTATCTATCGCCCTCACTCTATCTATCGCCCTCACTCTATCTATCTATCGCCCTCACTCTATCTATCTATCGCCCTCACTCTATCTATCTATCGCCCTCACTCTATCTATCGCCCTCACTCTATCTATCTATGGCCCTCACTCTATCTATCTATGGCCCTCACTCTATCTATCGCCCTCACTCGATCTATCGCCCTCACTCGATCTATGACACTCACTCGATCTATGGCCCTCACTCGATCTATGGCCCTCACTCGATCTATGGCCCTCACTCGATCTATGGCCCTCACCCTTTCTATCTATCGCCCTCACTTGATCTATGGCCCTCACTCTTTCTATCTATGGCTCTCACTCTGTCTATCTATCTATCGCCCTCACTCTATCTATCGCCCTCACTCTATCTATCGCCCTCACTCTATCTATCGCCCTCACTCTTTCTATCTATCGCCCTCACTCTTTCTATCTATCGCCCTCACTCTTTCTATCTATCGCCCTCACTCTGCCTGTCTATCGCCCTCACTCTGCCTGTCTATCGCCCTCACTCTGCCTGTCTATCGCCCTCACTCTATCTATCGCCCTCACTCTATCTATGGCCCTCACTCGATCTATCGCCCTCACTTGATCTATGGCCCTGACTCTTTCTATCTATGGCTCTCACTCTGTCTACCTATCTATCGCCCTCACTCTATCTATCTATGGCCCTCACTCTATCTATCTATGGCCCTCACTCTATCTATCTATGGCCCTCACTCTATCTATCGCCCTCACTCGATCTATGACACTCACTCGATCTATGGCCCTCACTCGATCTATGGCCCTCACTCGATCTATGGCCCTCACTCGATCTATGGCCCTCACCCTTTCTATCTATCGCCCTCACTTGATCTATGGCCCTCACTCTTTCTATCTATGGCTCTCACTCTGTCTATCTATCTATCGCCCTCACTCTATCTATCGCCCTCACTCTATCTATCGCCCTCACTCTATCTATCGCCCTCACTCTATCTATCGCCCTCACTCTATCTATCGCCCTCACTCTGTCTATCGCCCTCACTCTGTCTATCGCCCTCACTCTGTCTATCGCCCTCACTCTGTCTATCGCCCTCACTCTGTCTATCGCCCTCACTCTGTCTATCGCCCTCACTCTGTCTATCGCCCTCACTCTGTCTATCGCCCTCACTCGATCTATGGCCCTCACTCGATCTATGGCCCTCACTCTATCTATGGCCCTCACTCTATCTATGGCCCTCACTCTATCTATCGCCCTCACTCTATCTATCGCCCTCACTCTTTCTATCTATCGCCCTCACTCTTTCTATCTATCGCCCTCACTCTTTCTATCTATCGCCCTCACTCTTTCTATCTATCGCCCTCACTCTTTCTATCTATCGCCCTCACTCTATCTATCGCCCTCACTCTATCTATCGCCCTCACTCTATCTATCGCCCTCACTCTATCTATCTATCGCCCTCACTCTATCTATCTATCGCCCTCACTCTATCTATCTATCGCCCTCACTCTATCTATCGCCCTCACTCTATCTATCTATGGCCCTCACTCTATCTATCTATGGCCCTCACTCTATCTATCTATGGCCCTCACTCTATCTATCGCCCTCACTCGATCTATCGCCCTCACTCGATCTATGACACTCACTTGATCTATGGCCCTCACTCGATCTATGGCCCTCACTCGATCTATGGCCCTCACCCTTTCTATCTATCGCCCTCACTTGATCTATGGCCCTCACTCTTTCTATCTATGGCTCTCACTCTGTCTATCTATCTATCGCCCTCACTCTATCTATCGCCCTCACTCTATCTATCGCCCTCACTCTATCTATCGCCCTCACTCTTTCTATCTATCGCCCTCACTCTTTCTATCTATCGCCCTCACTCTTTCTATCTATCGCCCTCACTCTTTCTATCTATCGCCCTCACTCTATCTATCGCCCTCACTCTATCTATCGCCCTTACTCTATCTATCGCCCTCACTCTATCTATCGCCCTCACTCTATCTATCTATCGCCCTCACTCTATCTATCTATCGCCCTCACTCTATCTATCTATCGCCCTCACTCTATCTATCGCCCTCACTCTATCTATCTATGGCCCTCACTCTATCTATCTATGGCCCTCACTCTATCTATCGCCCTCACTCGATCTATCGCCCTCACTCGATCTATGACACTCACTTGATCTATGGCCCTCACTCGATCTATGGCCCTCACTCGATCTATGGCCCTCACTCGATCTATGGCCCTCACCCTTTCTATCTATCGCCCTCACTTGATCTATGGCCCTCACTCTTTCTATCTATGGCTCTCACTCTGTCTATCTATCTATCGCCCTCACTCTATCTATCGCCCTCACTCTATCTATCGCCCTCACTCTATCTATCGCCCTCACTCTATCTATCGCCCTCACTCTTTCTATCTATCGCCCTCACTCTTTCTATTTATCGCCCTCACTCTTTCTATCTATCGCCCTCACTCGATCTATGGCCCTCACTCTTTCTATCTATCGCCCTCACTCTATCTATCGCCCTCACTCTATCTATCGCCCTCACTCTATCTATGGCCCTCACTCGATCTATGGCCCTCACTCGATCTATGGCCCTCACTCTTTCTATCTATCGCCCTCACTCTATCTATCGCCCTCACTCTTTCTATCTATCGCCCTCACTCTTTCTATCTATCGCCCTCCCTCTTTCTATCTATCGCCCTCACTCTTTCTATCTATGGCCCTCACTCTTTCTATCTATGGCCCTCACTCTTTCTATCTATGGCCCTCACTCTTTCTATCTATGGCCCTCACTCGATCTATCGCCCTCACTCGATCTATTCCCCTCACTCGATCTATGGCCCTCACTCGATCTATGGCCCTCACTCGATCTATGGCCCTCACTCGATCTATGGCCCTCACTCGATCTATGGCCCTCACTCTTTCTATCTATCGCCCTCACTTGATCTATGGCCCTCACTCTTTCTATCTATGGCTCTCACTCTGTCTATCTATCTATCGCCCTCACTCTTTCTATCTATCGCCCTCACTCTTTCTATCTATGGCCCTCACTCTTTCTATCTATGGCCCTCACTCTTTCTATCTATGGCCCTCACTCTGTCTATCTACGCCCTCACTCTGTCTATCTATCGCCCTCACTCTGTCTATCTATCGCCCTCACTCTGTCTATCTATCGCCCTCACTCTGTCTATCTATCGCCCTCACTCTTTCTGTCTATCGCCCTCACTCTGTCTGTCTATCGCCCTCACTCTGTCTGTCTATCGCCCTCACTCTGCCTGTCTATCGCCCTCACTCTGCCTGTCTATCGCCCTCACTCTGCCTGTCTATCACCCTCACTCTGCCTGTCTATCGCCCTCACTCTGTCTATCGCCCTCACTCTGTCTATCGCCCTCACTCTGTCTATCGCCCTCACTCTGTCTATCGCCCTCACTCTGTCTATCGCCCTCACTCTGTCTATCGCCCTCACTCTGTCTATCGCCCTCACTCTGTCTATCGCCCTCACTCTGTCTATCGCCCTCACTCTATCTATCGCCCTCACTCTATCTATCGCCCTCACTCGATCTATCGCCCTCACTCTTTCTATCTATCGCCCTCACTTGATCTATGGCCCTCACTCTTTCTATCTATGGCTCTCACTCTGTCTTTCTATCTATCACCCTCACTCGATCTATGGCCCTCACTCTGCCTGTCTATCGCCCTCACTCTATCTATCGCCCTCACTCTATCTATCGCCCTCACTCTATCTATCGCCCTCACTCTATCTATCGCCCTCACTCTATCTATCGCCCTCACTCTATCTATCGCCCTCACTCGATCTATGGCCCTCACTCGATCTATGGCCCTCACTCTTTCTATCTATCGCCCTCACTTGATCTATGGCCCTCACTCTTTCTATCTATGGCTCTCACTCTGTCTATCTATCTATCGCCCTCACTCTATCTATCTATCGCCCTCACTCTTTCTATCTATCGCCCTCACTCTTTCTATCTATCGCCCTCACTCGATCTATGGCCCTCACTCTTTCTATCTATCGCCCTCACTCTATCTATCGCCCTCACTCTATCTATCGCCCTCACTCTATCTATGGCCCTCACTCGATCTATGGCCCTCACTCGATCTATGGCCCTCACTCTTTCTATCTATCGCCTTCACTCTATCTATCGCCCTCACTCTTTCTATCTATCACCCTCACTCTGTCTGTCTATCGCCCTCACTCTATCTATCGCCCTCACTTTATCTATCTATGGCCCTCACTCTATCTATCTATGGCCCTCACTCTATCTATCTATGGCCCTCACTCTATCTATCGCCCTCACTCGATCTATCGCCCTCACTCGATCTATGGCCCTCACTTGATCTATGGCCCTCACTCGATCTATGGCCCTCACTCGATCTATGGCCCTCACTCGATCTATGGCCCTCACTCGATCTATGGCCCTCACTCTTTCTATCTATCGCCCTCACTTGATCTATGGCCCTCACTCTTTCTATCTATGGCTCTCACTCTGTCTATCTATCTATCGCCCTCACTCTATCTATCTATCGCCCTCACTCTATCTATCTATCGCCCTCACTCTTTCTATCTATCGCCCTCACTCTTTCTATCTATCGCCCTCACTCGATCTATGGCCCTCACTCTTTCTATCTATCGCCCTCACTCTATCTATCGCCCTCACTCTATCTATCGCCCTCACTCTATCTATCGCCCTCACTCTATCTATCGCCCTCACTCTATCTATCGCCCTCACTCTATCTATCGCCCTCACTCTGTCTATCTATCGCCCTCACTCTGTCTATCTATCGCCCTCACTCTGTCTATCTATCGCCCTCACTCTGTCTATCTATCGCCCTCACTCTGTCTGTCTATCGCCCTCACTCTGTCTGTCTATCGCCCTCACTCTTTCTGTCTATCGCCTTCACTCTGTCTGTCTATCGCCCTCACTCTTTCTGTCTATCGCCCTCACTCTGTCTGTCTATCGCCCTCACTCTGTCTGTCTATCGCCCTCACTCTGTCTGTCTATCGCCCTCACTCTGTCTATCGCCCTCACTCTGTCTATCGCCCTCACTCTGTCTATCGCCCTCACTCTGTCTATCGCCCTCACTCTGTCTATCGCCCTCACTCTGTCTATCGCCCTCACTCTGTCTATCGCCCTCACTCTGTCTATCGCCCTCACTCTGTCTATCGCCCTCACTCTGTCTATAGCCCTCACTCTGTCTATAGCCCTCACTCTGACTATAGCCCTCACTCTGACTATAGCCCTCACTCTGACTATAGCCCTCACTCTGTCTATAGTCCTCACTCTGTCTATAGTCCTCACTCTGTCTATAGCCCTCACTCTTTCTATCTATCGTATCGCCCTCACTCTTTCTATCTATCGCTGTGAGAAGTTGGCCAGGCGTATGATGTTCACTATTCTAGTGAGCACCTTGTACCAGTCCAAACAACCCTTATGGTGCTTGGTTGTAAATCAACCTTATAGACAAGCTATCCTAGTGGTAGCATGGACATAAGCAGTCTTAGGCTTAACTCAAGAGGGCATGTGAAGCCAGCTGTTTTACCATATGCAATACCTTTAATACCAAATGAAAGGACACCACACAAGTTACATATTATAAAATATATGCATTTATTACTAGAATAATCCTCTGTACTCCTTATGAGGGCAGAGGCACAAGCGCTAAACAAAGAACTTCATATAACATACAAAAGTTGCACAAATATGGATAGGCCCTGGTAGCCCCTAAAACCATATACTAAAATAGTGGTATAAGAACCACGTCACGAACAATGGTAAGGCCTAGGGCCTTGGGAATCGCTGGGGCTACACTGGACAAACAGAAGTTAGGATGGGAGCGGCCCACAGGATGCGGGTGCAGTGTCTAAATGCACACGCATGCACCAATAGAAGTCAATGGTGCGTAAAAGTTAGAAAGTTGCAGATTTGGAAGTCTTCCGACTGGACTAGAACTTAACCACTTAAAACTAGGACACTAGAGGTGTAAACCAATACAGGAGCACCTGAGTACTCGCGTTACCTCACCCACAGGAAGCGGGTGCATAGGTGCCAAAGTGTGTCGGGTTTCGTCGTGGAGTTCTATGGAGCCTGGAGGAAAAGATGCTGCAGGCGACCAGGAGAGAAGAGTCCGGTTGGATCCAAGGGTGGATCGAAGATGTAGAGTACCTGAAAGCAGAGGCGACAGAGTCAGGGTCACTAGCCAGTGACCAGGAAGGAACCAGGTGATGTCGGGCGCAATCAGGTAGTTGTCGTGAAGCTTGTCTCCGCTGCCACGTGGACATCGACGGTGACCAGGAGTCGGACACGGCCTGTCCCACGAAGGCTCTCGCTGTCGGCGGTGTCGGCTTCCGGATTGGAGTCAACAGGCCTTGGCAAATGCAACCCATGCAGGAATCGAAGATGGCTTCTGGATCAGACCAGAAAGATCTGATGGGCTGCTTCTTTTCAGGAGAGCAAGGGCCAGTCTGGAGCAACCAGACCAGCGGTGTAAATTTGAAGGTTGGTCGTCACAAAGGCCACTAGCCAACGGGCAAGTGACCGGACAGATGCGTCGAGCAGGAAAATGCAAAAGGGCCCCACGCAGCACTCGGTGAGTGTGGAGAGGTGATTTTCGGTGCAAAAGCTGCTTGGGGATGAAGCTTCTCAATCCCCAATGCACAGCTTCGAGGGTGCCTCGGGAGCTGCACAGGAAGCACTTCACTGGCTTTCCAAGACGGCGGGTCCACGTCTCACGTCGCCTTCACGGGTCTCAGCTTTGCTGTGGCTGTGGATCGGGCTGTTGGAAGTCTGGGAATTCGGGTCTTGTTGATCTCGGTCGCTCGAGCTCCGGCGGGAGCTGCAACAAAGCAAACCGTTGAGCGCTTGATGGTGCCTGCTTGCACAGGGTGGTCACTCCTTGACCACAAGGGAGATTCTTCAGTCTTCTACGTCGAGTAGGATCTCGAAGGGTCCAGAGTTTCGTATCAGAGTTTCAGTCAGGATAAATCTAAAGTCTTGGGACTCAGCTCCTACCTTTATTCCAAATCAAGGGGCTAGATTACCTGCTAGGTCCCTCCTATGGGTGGGACCCAGGAAGGGGGTGGTTACACCCCTTTCCCTTTGTACAGGTTCGCGCCAGAACTGGGGCTGGAGTGCCCCAGCACCGGTTTGAACTGGGCTATGCATGGGACACCTTGTGTGCCCCAGGCAGTGTCTAGTTTCATTCAGCCCTCCCTGCTCCAATCCACTATCTCCTGTCTGGGGTGGTGCTAGCACCTCCCTGTGACAGGAAACCTTTTGTCCAGGCCTCCCTGTCGGAGTTTCAGTCAGCAGCAGGAGGCCAGACTTGTGTCTGTGGAAGCAGTATCTATTTTGTGATGCTGAGGCTCTGGTTAGTTTTAACCGCGTTTAAGTAAAGTAACATGTCTTCTCCATCTAGAAGGGTGGAATGCTACCCCTGTTGGCAGAACTGGCGAGGGGGTCGTATTCCAAAGTGTATAACACCTTACACGACATGTTTTGATAAAGCCAAACCAAAGTTCGCAATAACCGCGAGGATTATAATGCACTTAAGAGTATATGGTATGGCAATATCATAGAACAGCTATAAGGACATGGTTCCGAAAGCTGCAGACAGGCACAGCTCATGCTAGAGCACCATCTTACATAAAACCAAGCACTCTGCCTCCAGGATTGTTAAGGCCTGCCATAGAAGTGACTTATAGGTGCATATGTGTCCAGATATAGGTTTAGACATAAGTATACTATATCTAAGCAAGGGCTGATTACACGACCTTGCCCCAGCTGAGTGATCAGCCAGTTGTGTCTGTTTGGATGGCCAGCCAGGGGTGGCAAAATATATGCTGCAGCCCCTGGTAGGCCTTGGATGCACCTATACCCTGGGTACCTATAGTACACTGTACAGGGGCTGATAAGGTGACCCAATACCCAATTGGTGATGTACCTAAAGTACATGTATGTGAATTTAGAGAGAGAACAGCAGGCTGTGGGTCTGATTAGCAGGCCCACAGCCACATTAAGTCGAAAACCAGTGAAGCAAAAAGCAAAAATTGGGGTGACCATAGGAAAGCAGATCCTACTCTCCTACATAACACCCCCCCCTCCCCCCAACGCATGGACATTAAACGTAACCTTGACCAGATAAGTCTTCATGTTCTAAGTGGAAATACCTGGAGAGACCATCTGCATTGCCATGGTCAGTCCCTGGTCTGTGCTCCACTGTAAAGTCCATCCCCTGTAGGGAAATGGACCACCTGAGCAGTTTGGGATTTTCACCCTTCATCTGATTTAGCCACAAGAGGGGCGTGCGTATGGTCTGTCTGTATCTTGAAGTGAGTGCCAAACAAGTATGGTCTCAACTTCTTCAGGGCCCAAACCACAGCAAAGGCCTCCCTCTCAATGGCTGACCAACGTTTCTCTCTAGGGGTCAGCCTTACTGATCAGAGCCAGCCCTATTTGTTATTAGTTCTGCTAATAAAAGCAATGGGCTGGTCTTGACCATCTACATTAAGTTGTGAAAGCACAGCTCCCACCCCCAACTCAAAAGCATCTGTTAGGACAATGAACTCTTTGGAGTAGTCAGGACTCTTTAGGATAGGTGCAGAGCACATGGACTTCTTCAGGTCATCTAATGCCTTTTGACAGCTAACTGTCCACTGAAACTTTTTTGGCATCTTCTTGGATGTCAGATCATTTAATGGTGTCACAATGGACCCATAGTTATTTACACATTTTCTGTAGTACCCAGTCAGGCTCAAGAAGGCTCTGACTTGTGTCTGGGTAGTTGGAGGAGCCCAGTCCTGTATGGCCTGGATCTTGCTCTCCAATGGTTGAACCTGACCCCCACCTACTAGGTGGCCCAGGTACACAACCTTACTCTGCCCTATCTGGCACTTTGTGGCCTTGATAGTCAGGCCTGCCTTTTGCAGGGCCTCTAAAACCTTCTTCAGGTGGATCAGGTGATTCTCCCAGGTGGAGCTGAAGACAGCAATATCATCTAGATAAGCTGCACAAAAGTCAACCAACCCAGCAAGGACTTGGTTCACCAACCTTTGGAAAGTGGCAGGTGCATTCTTCAAACCAAAGGGCATTACCACAAACTGATAATGACCACCAGGGGTTGAGAACGCTGTTTTGGCCTTAGACTCCTCAGCTAACCTGATTTGCCAATAGCCAGCTGTCAAATCAAATGTGCTCAGAAATTTGGCAGAAGCCAATTTATCTATGAGTTCATCTGCTCTTGGAATAGGGTGAGCATCTGTCCTAGTGACAGCATTGAGACCTCTATAATCCACACAGAACCTCATTTCTCTCTTTCCATCTTGGGTATGAGGTTTTGGCACAAGGACTTCTGGGCTGGCCCAGGGGCTCTCTGATGGCTCAATCACTCCAAGTTCAAGCATTTTCTGCACCTCAGCCTTTATACAATCCCTGACATGGTCAGGTTGCCTGTAGATTTTATTCTTCACAGGCAGACTGTCACCAGTATCCACCTCATGGGTGCACCAGTTAGTTTGACTGGGTGGTAATGAAAACATATGTCTGTGAGCCTGTAGAACTTGTCAGCAGTCCAATTGCTGCTGGTCAGAGAGGTTACAACACTCCTTAGCACACGTAAGTCACAATGATGTCATATATACAAGTGTTTCCACATTTCTTCTGATACAACCACGAAGAGTAGTTATTTCTGGTACATCAGATTCGTGTTTATTCCCGTTCACTGGAAACTTTTCATACAGCCGACACGTGTTTCGTCGTATTTGGGAATGTAACCCACGACTTTCTCAAGGCTGCAAAGTTCAAAACAAAAGGAACATAGACATAGTGCCATATGTGTGTGTACTTAAGACCAATATTTCAAGTCTAATCAGAAACCATTATTCCATATTACAATTCAAGTTTACAGAAGTAGCCCACACCGTGATAAGGTACCGTAATCTATACGTTGATAGACAAAAAAGAAACCACATTGCACATCATTCCTTCTTATGTAAAAAGTAGCCCACACCTTGATAAGTTATCACAATTCATAACTCAAAATATACAATGTTGACAATTGAGAGTCACAAAACGGTATGTGAAAATCTCACTTTGATATAACACAGAATGTACCTCTGTTCTTTACAGAAGGTCTATGAGCCCGTTATGATTAGGAGAGACCGGGTGGTTGGATGATCTTATTAAGGCGTGATTCGGTAATGAGCGAGTTCCTCGTGGTCAGTGTGTACACTCTGTTCTTTTGAAACCCTACACCAACACCACGTGTCAAAAGTAGTCTAGTGGTTATAATTTTTGAAGTGCTCATATTCTTTATTAAAAACGGCTATTCATGCATTGCCAGTGATATCAGAGATAGGTAATGTGTATTAACAAATACCTATTTCCAGATCTGTTGTCTTTCCACTGTAAGGGTAGTAAGTGAAAAGCAGTGTAAGTATTTTTTATTATTTATTTTCTAACGTCTTGATTCATCTTATGGG
This sequence comes from Lissotriton vulgaris, assembly GCF_964263255.1. Classification (NCBI taxonomy): domain Eukaryota; kingdom Metazoa; phylum Chordata; class Amphibia; order Caudata; family Salamandridae; genus Lissotriton; species Lissotriton vulgaris. The sequence goes on along the minus strand of NC_141691.1, from coordinate 1,078,507,220 downwards.
TACTTAAAGCTGCTAACTTACTCAGTATGCGGTGATAATTCCAACCCGCATGGGGGTTCTACGGGGGTCTTCCGTTGTCAGAAACAGATACCTGAAACTGATCGGACAACGCACACTGAATAATAGACAACAGAAGACCCCTGTAGAACCCCCATGCGGGTTGGAATTATCACCGCATACTGAGTAAGTTAGCAGCTTTAAGTACCCATAAGATGAATCAAGACGTTAGAAAATAAATAATAAAAAATACTTACACTGCTTTTCACTTACTACCCTTACAGTGGAAAGACAACAGATCTGGAAATAGGTATTTGTTAATACACATTAACTATCTCTGATATCACTGGCAATGCATGAATAGCCGTTTTTAATAAAGTATATGAGCACTTCAAAAATTATAACCACTAGACTACTTTTGACACGTGGTGTTGGTGTAGGGTTTCAAAAGAACAGAGTGTACACACTGACCACGAGGAACTCACTCATTACCGAATCACGCCTTAATAAGATCATCCAACCACCCGGTCTCTCCTAATCATAACGGGCTCATAGACCTTCTGTAGTGAACAGAGGTACATTCTGTGTTATATCAAAGTGAGATTTTACATACCGTTTTGTGACTCTCAATTGTCAACATTGTATATTTTGAGTTATGAATTGTGATAACTTATCAAGGTGTGGGCTACTTCTTTTACATAAGAAGGAATGATGTGCAATGTGGTTTCTTTTTTGTCTATCAACGTATAGATTACGGTACCTTATCCCGGTGTGGGCTACTTCTGTAAACTTGAATGGTAATATGGAATAATGGTTTCTGTTTAGACTTGAAATATTGGTCTTAAGTACACACACATATGGCAATATGTCTATGTTCCTTTTGTTTTGAACTTTGCAGCCTTGAGAAAGTCGTGGGTTACATTCCCAAATACGACTAAACACATGTCGGCTGTATGAAAAGTTTCCAGTGAACGGGAATAAACACGAATCTGATGTACCAGCAATAACTACTCTTCGTGATTGTATCAGAAGAAATGTGGAAACACTTGTATATATGACATCATTGTGACTTACGTGTGCTAAGGAGTGTTGTAGCTTTTGTAAGGCTTGTGCCGTATTTGGAAGGATTAAAGTGGTTCCTTCTACCTTTTAGCACCGTCAGATACAGCTCTTAAAGGCAAATAAACTGTGAGATTTTCTAAGTGTCGCCAGCTAACCTATACCAACCCACTGCTTGTGTTTAACTCTGGTCAGAGAGGTTGCCTGCCAAGGCTACTCCATCCACCAAACTATCATCAGGGTTTTGGGATAACAGGTCTGGGAGAGGGTCACTCTCTTCCTCCTGGTTCCCATCTGTTGCCATGAGCAAGCCCATGTCTGCCCTGTCCACATATGCCTTCAATCTGTTTACATGGAGCACCCTGTGGGGGCTCCTAGGGGAGCCAAGGTCCACCAAGTAGGTGACCTCTCCCTTTTTCTCCAGTATGGTGTGGGGTCCAGACCATTTGTCTTGGAGGGCTGCTGGGGCCACTGGCTCCAACACCCACACCTTCTGTCCTGGCTGGTACTCAGTCAGCACAGCCTTTTGGTCATGCCAAGCTTTCTGTAATTCTTGACTGGCCTCAAGGTTTTTGGTTACCTTCTCCATGTATTCAGCCATCCTGGAGCGGAGACCAAGTACATAATCCACAATATCAAGTTTAGGCTTTTTGAGAGGTAACTAACATCCTTCCTTCACAAGACACAGGGGACCCCTTACCGGGTGTCCAAACAAAAGCTCAAAAGGGCTGTAGCCAACCCCCTTTTGTGGGACCTCTCTGTAAGCAAACAAAAGGCAGGGTGAAAGGATGTCCCATCTTTGCCTAAGCTTTTCAGGTAACCCTTTTATCATCCCTTTTAGGGTCTTGTTGAACCTTTCAATAAGCCCATTGCACTGTGGATGGTAGGGTGTGGTGTACTTATAGTTCGCTCCACACTCTTTCCACATTGCTTTCAAATATCCAGACATGAAGTTGGTACCTCTGTCTGAAAGTACCTCCTTTGGAAAGCCCACTCTGGAGAAGACTCCAAGTAGGGCCCTTGCCACAACAGGAGCTGTAGTGGTCCTCAGGGGAATTGCCTCTGGGTACCTGGAGGCATGATCCACTACCACCAGAATAAATCTGTGCCCAGATGCTGTTTGGGGATCCATTGGTCCAACAATGTCTATCCCAACTCTCTCAAAGGGCACCCCCACCACAGGTAGAGGTATAAGGGGGGCCTTTGTGGTGCCACCTGATTTGCCACTGGCTTGGCAGGTGTCACAGGAGCGACAAAACTCCTTAGTATCTTCTGACATGTGATGCCAGTGAAAGTGAGGGACAAGCCTGTCCCAGGTCTTGTTCTGGCCTAAGTGTCCTGCTAGAGGAATTTCATGGGCCAAGGTGAGAAGGAAGCCCCTAAATTGCAGAGGTATGACCAACCTCCTGGTAGTACCATGCTTGGGGTCTCTACCCTCTGAATAAAGGAGCCCATCATCCCAATAAACTCTATGAGTACCTTGAGCATTCCCAGCAGCCTCAGCAGCAGCCTGCTGTCTGATGGGTTCAAGAGAAGGACAAGTTAACTGAGCCTGCCCCAGATCTGCCCTTGAGGGTCCCCCTGTCCCCAGAAACTCAACCTGATCAGGTTCAAGTTCTTCCAGGAAAGTCTTCTCTTGGATCACAATCATCCTCCTGAGAGGGCTGATCCTCAACCTGGGGCAAGGTGGAAAACACTGCCTTAACCCTCTTGCTCCTTCTCTTGGGTTGTGGTTGGTCTATAGTTTCAAGATCCACCACAGGTTCGGGTAGGCACTTCTTGGCCTGGGACCTGGTTACAGCAGGGACATGTGCTGAAATACCTAGCATCTCTGCATGAGTCCAATACTCCACTTCTGACCATAAGGAATCCTCTAGGTCATTGCCCAAAAGACATTCAACTGGGAGGTCTGCACTTACCACAACTCTTTTGAGGCCAGTTACCCCTCCCCAGGAGAAGTTAACAACAGCCACACTATGTGTAGTAGTGGCATTGCTAGCATTGGTCACTAGGTAATTTTTACCCAGTATCATCTTTCCAGGGTCCACAAAGTTAGGTGTCACCATAGTGACACTGGTACATGTGTCCCTGTAGGCCTGAGCCACTTTTTCATTTATTAAAGGTGCCTGCCTGTACTTGCCCAAAGTATTGGGACTTATAGTAGTGGACATAGCCATGTCCACATCACAGATCAGAACAGCTTGAGTAGGGATCCTGACTAAGCAAGAATCAATTTCAGTACCCAGGGTTAACCCTACTACACCCTTAGGCTGGGAACTACCACTGCTGACTGTACTAGGGGGTGCAGGTGCCTTAGGGGCTGCAGTGGTAGGGGCTGTACCTTTCTTAGTGCATTCACTACCCCAGTGTGAAACTGATTTACAGGTATTGCACCAAGGTTTCTTTGGGCCATCATTATTCTTTTTCTTTCCAGTTTGGGACCCCCCCCTCATTAGAAGTATTTCGGGGGCCTGAAGAAGACTTCTGGTCTTTTTGTTTCTGATCTCCACCCTTCTGGTCTGCCTTTTTCTGATCACCTCCATGGTTCTGGGGTTTCTGCTTAACCCTGGTTCTGACCCATTTGTCTGCCTTCTTTCGCAATTCTTGGGGAGAGGTCAGATCTGAGTCAATCAGGTGTTGATGCAACAGCTGGTTCTGGCAATTATTAAGGATCTGTTCTCTTATTATTAGATTGTACAATCCTGTATAGTCTGTGACTTTACTTCCCAGCAACCAACCCTCCAGAGCCTTAGTGGCACAATTAACAAAATCAGTCCAGTCCTGAGACAGAGCTTTTTGGGTATCTCTGAACAACAACCTGTATTGCTCAGTGGTTAGGCCAAACCCATAAATAAGAGCACTCTTCAGGACAGTGTAGTTTTTAGCATCCCCAGGGCTAACTGTGAGGAGCTTATCTCTCCCTTTCTCAGAAAAGGAGTAACATAAGATTGCTGCCCACTGATCTTGGGGGACCTGCTGTACCATGCAGTCCCTCTCCAGAGCAGTCATCCATTTGTGGATGTCATCCCCTTCTTTGTAGGGGGGCACAATCTTTGTCAGGTTTCTATGTTCATAAGACCTGTCTTTATCTTTAGGGATATTGCTGCCACCAGTGGAATCTGATCCACTCAATTTTTGTTCCCTTGCTAAAGCAAGTTTAGCTTGGGCCAGGGCCACCTCTTCTCTCTTTATCTGGAGTCGGACAGCTCTCATCCTGGCCTTATGCTCTTTTCTTTGAGGGGAAGTCATTCCCCTTTGAGAAGCCCTTGAGGCATTAGAAAGGTTAGATTCCCTGGAAAGGGATATATCTCTTCTATTGCCAGGGAGTATTCTGTTATTAGGTCTGGAAAGGTGGTTCACCTCTCCATCCCCATGTAGGCTAAAGTTAGCATGGCTAAGCCTCCTAACTTGGACCTGGGTATCCCCTTGATCATCTGAATCTTGTCTCCATCTACCTCCTCATCTTGTACCTCTGGGGTGGTGGTATCATCACCTAGGGGTGTTATTCCATCTCCTGGATTACCCGAGGGGCCTGCAGTAGACTTCTCAAGATCATCCTTCTCTAGGACTTGTATCAGGATAGGAATGGTTGGGTTGTGACACTTTTTCACCCCCCTTGTAGTGCACAAGGCACTCAAGTCTCTGAAGCTGAGTTTTCTATAGCTGGAAGGTGCCTTGGTAAGGTCACCTGTCACAGGTAGAGAACTGGCTGGTTCACCTGTGCCAGACATGGCTAGTGAGGTGTAAGTGTGTGCACTTACCTACACTATGTGTTTTCCTACTGCAACCTTGCTAGCGAGTTGTAGTCAGGGTGTGCTAAGCCCTTTAGTCTACAACTACTAAGTTCAGTAGAACTTAGGTATGTAAGCTTTGTTTATATGTACCTATGGTACTTAATGTGATCTTTCAAATGATATAAAGATTACAATTGGTAAAACAACAGCAAGCTCAAATCCCAACCGCTGCCCACCAATGTGAGAAGTTGGCCTGATGTATGATGTTCACTATTCTAGTGAGCACCTTGTATCAGTCCAAGCAACCCTTATGGTGGTGGTTGTAAAGTCAACCTTATAGACAAGCTATCCTAATGGTAGCATGGACTAAGCAGTCTTAGGCTTAACTCAGGAGGGTATGTGAAGCCAGCTGTTTTACCATATGCAATCCTGTAATAAGAAATGAAAGGACACCACACAAGTTATATATTATAAAAATATATGTATTTATTACTAGAATAATCCTCTGTACTCTTTATGAGTCCAGAGGCACAAGCGTTTAAACAAAAGCACAGTTAAACATACACAAGTTGCACAATTATGGATAGGCCCGGTGGCCACTTAAACCATATACTAAATAAGTAGTATAAGAACCACTTTACGAACAATGGTAAGGCTTAGGGCCTTGGGAATTGCTGGGACTACACTGGACTAACTGTGGTTAGGACGGGAGTAGCCCGCGGGATTCGGGTGCAGCGCTAAAAGCACATGCATGCACCAATGCAAAGTCAATGGTGCGTAAAAGTTACAAAGTTACTGTTTTGGAAGTCTTCCGACTGGATTAGAATTTAGCCAATTTAAACTAGGACACTAGAGGTGTAAACCACTACAGGAGCACTGGTGTTTGATCGTTACCTCACCCACAGGAAGCAGGTGCATAGGTGCCAAAGTGTGTCGGGTTTCGTTGTAGAGTTCTATGGAGCCTGGAGATGAAGATGCTGCAGGCGGCCAGGAGAGAAGAGTCCGGTTGGATCCAAGGGTGGATCGAAGATGTAGAGTACCTGAAAGCAGAGGGGACAGAGTCTGGGTCACTAGCCAATGACCAGGATGGAACCAGGAAGGAACCAGGCGATGTCGGGCGCAATCAGGTGGTTGTTGAGGAGTTTGTCTCCGCTGCCACGTGGACTTGGGGGCATCGACGATGACCAGGAGTGGACCAAGGACTCACCCACAAAGGCTCTCGCTGTTGGCGGTGTCGGATTCCGGATTGGAGTCAACAGGCCTTGGCAAAGGCAACCCACGCAGGATCTGAAGATCGCTTCTTACTCGGACCAGCAAGGTCAGAGCGGTGGCTCTTTTTCAGGGGAGCGAGGGCCAGTCTGGAGCAACCAGATCAGCAGAGCAGTTTCAAAGATTCGTCGTCGTAGAGGCCACTAGCCAAGGGGCAAGTGACCGGACAGACGCGTCGAGCAGGAAATTGCAAAAGGGCCCCACGCAGCACTCGATGAGTGTGAAGGGGTGAGCTTTGGTGCACAAGCTGCTCGGGGCTGGGGCTTCTCAAACCCCAATGCACAGCTTTGAGGGAGCCTCGGGAGCTGCACGGTCAGCACTTCGCAGTCTTTTCAAGATGGCCGGTCCCACGTCTCACGTCACCTCCAGGGGTCTCAGCTTTGCTGTGGCTGTGGATCGGGCTGTTGGATGTCTGGGAATCCGGTTCTTGTCGATCTCTGTCGCTCGAGCTCCGGCCGGAGGTGCAACAAAGCAAACTGTTGGGCGCTGGATGGTGCCTGTTTGCACAGGGTGGTCACTCCTTGACCACAAGGGAGATTCTTCCATCTTCCACGTCGAGTAGGATGTCGAAGGGTCCAGAGATCAGTATCAAAGTTTCAGTCAGGATAAATATAAAGTCTATGGACACAGCTCCTACCTTTATTTCAAATCAAGGGGCTGGATTACCTGCTAGGTCCCTCCTATGGATGGGACCCAGGAAGGGGGTGGTTACACCCCTTTCCCTTTGTCCAGTTTCACACCAGAGCTGGAGTGCCCCAGCACCGGTTTGAACTGGGCTATGCATGGGGAGCCATGTGCACCCCAGGCAGTGTCTAGTTTCACTCTCCCTGCTTGCCTCAATCCACTATCTCCTGTCTGGGGTGGTGTAACACCTCCCTTTGACAGGATACCATTTGTCCAGGTCTCCCCTGCCGGAGTTTTGGTCAGCAGCAGGAGGCCAGACTTGTGTCTGTGGCAGCAGCATCCATTTTGTGATGCTGAGGCTCTGGTTAGATTTAACCGCGTTTAAGTAAAGTAACATGTCTTCTCCCTCTAGAAGGGTGTAATGCTACCCCCGTCGCCAGAACTGGCGAGGGGATAATATTCCAAAGTGTATGACACCTTACACAACATGTTTTGATAAAGCCAAACCAATGTTAGCAATAACCGCGAGGATTATAATGCACTTAAGAGTATATGGTATGGCAATACCCTGGAACAGCTATAAGGACATGGTTCCGAAAGCTCCAGACAGGCTCAGCTCATGCTAGAGTACCATCTCACATAAAACCAAGCACTCTGCCTCCAGGATTGTTAAGGCCTGCCATAGGAGTGACATTTAGGTGTATATGTGTCCAGATATAGGTTTAGACATAGGTATACTATATCTAAGCAAGGGGTGATTACACAACCTTGCCCCAGCTGAGTGATCAGCTAGTTGTGTCAGTTTGGATGGCCAGCCAGGGGTGGCAAAAGATATGCTGCAGCCCCTGGTAGGCCTTGGATGCACCTATGCCCTGGGTGCCTATAGTACACTGTACAGGGGCTCATAAGGTGACCCAATCCCAATTGGTGATGTACCTAAAGTACATGGTTGTGAATTTAGAGAGAGAACAGCAGGCTGTGGGTCTGATTAGCAGGCCCACAGCCACATTAAGTCGAAAACCAGTGAAGCAAAAAGCAAAAATTGGGGTGACCATAGGAAAGCAGACCCTACTCTCCTACATGCAGGTTCGGAGCCTGAATCCACGCAGACACAGCCATTAGATATCAGGGGGACCCAGTGCAATAACTTGGGAACTAAGCAAGTGGTAACGAAACTGTAGTCTTTTTATCTCAAGGGCTAATCTTCTTTTTAAAAGGCACTCAAAAGTACTACAGCAGCTCCAACAACATTTCTATTGTCTCTACCATCTTGGAGAGCTCGAGACACAGATACTCGACCAGTGTAGCCAGATAGCCCTAAAGCCCGGCAGCCCCTCAACTCAACCGTCCAACTATCACTCCAACAGCTCAATAGTTTAATAGGTTAGTAGTTTTAATAGTCCAATAATTTAAAAGGAAGCCTCAATCCTAATCTCAATCTAACTCTCCTCAACGATATCAATTTTCCTTCACGCAAACTCAGTGTAACCACAAATATGAGGAAAAGAGACTCAAACCTGGTCCAACATCAAGTGAAGCCTCGCCCCCACATTCAGCAAGGCGGCAACAATTAAAGCTGCTCTACCCTCTAGGCAGCGGGAGTTCCAAACTAGGGTTAAGCCCCAAGGAGGACCTGGAAACAGGTGACTTATTATCAGTACCAGCACCTGCAACTCCATCGGGAAGGGCTTTCACTCCATACAAGCTCACAGCGAACAGGAAGAGTCTCAGCACCACAAAGAGAACGACCAGCACAGACTGTAACTGAGACATAAGAGGGTTCCTGCACCATACAACTCCTGACGACAAACTTGGTGAATCTGGAGGAGTAGCGTGCTCACCATTATCAGGAAAAACCACCATAAATGTCAGAACACCAACAGATGTCAACGACAGAACTTTAGGACCTCACTCTCCCAGGCACATAGCCATTCCACTTTCACCAGAAATAGTCATTGTTCGGGGGACAGAATATCAGAAACAAACACAGCACTAGGCACGTCTAGCCATAATAGTCCACACAATTCAACAACTCAAAGATTAAGGGACACACAAATGGGCCCCGTGGCTAATGGAGCTAATGGAGCCAATGCTCACATAACAAGTGAAACATCAGAAACATCAGAAACCAATCCCTCAAACCTCAGTGGTCCTGTACAAGATAAATGTCCTTGGATCCTCAGTCCTCCCAGAGGGGGAGCGGAAAAAGAGCAAAAGCACCCCACAATAGAAAATCACTTAGCACTCATCAATGAAGCCTTGATCTCAAAGGCAAACGCTGCAATAATGCATGCAGACAAACTGGACGCTCAAATAAACATACTACAAACAGTTGCTGGTCTGATTTTAGGGATAGACTCTAAACTGGAACAGTTGAACTCACTGATACACAGAGCCCAGGCCAATACAACATCAATATTCAAACAAGAGGGCTGTGGCTGCAGCCCTATACTGTACAACCTAGAAAAGCTTCCAGAGATAATGAATAAGCTAATCGAGGATCTCAAGGAAGAAGCTAACAGGCAACGGAACATCTCACACTACCAGCAAAACACCAAGGAGTCTACAACCACGAAAAATTCACAAACTAACGACAAAGAATCTTCGCAAGATACGACAAGGACAGTGGTCGAGCATCTACTTAGGACTGAAGAAACTGCAATAAAAACCAGCCCCAATCCTGATGACTACCACGGAACACAAATTAATCCAAAGCCGGCAAGCCCATACACTCTCCATCTTTCTCGAAAAAACAAGAAAAAATTTAAAAAGCTGAACAAACAGAGAAAAAACAAATCCAACAACAATGGCTCCATTCGGCAGTGGTTGCTGCCCGAAAACCAGGAGACCGAGGCTCACACTGATGATCAACATGAGACCAATATTCCACCTCAGACTCAGAATATAAACAAACATATTGCATGCTCAGTAATACTAGGTAAAACTAATTTCGAAACTAACTCTGATGATATTGTGGATCACCCCATGGACCATCAGCTAAATCCTATGGATATGAGGGAACAAAAACAAAGCTGGCACTCTAACCACTTACAAGGACAACAAGCCGGGGAAGGAAACCATGACTTACAGAGAGATCGGGAACCTAGTTTAAAGAGCCCCCCGTTGACTAAACCGGCAGACAAAAGTACGTGCAGCATGAACCAAGAAATTCTAAAAATAAATAAACAAATTACCACACCAGCATCAGGTCACAGGGCATCTCACGGCAAAAATGAGTCTACCAATAACAGAGAGATGAAACCTATGCCAACTAGACCACTGACCGAGATGAAAGTTCAGCAGACGTTGGCCACCTCAAACCGGGCAGAGGTTGATTTGGACACCCTGGCACAGACAACCCCAAACTCTACAAAGGCCCACGACCCGCAGGAGGTAATCATACAACAAAATCTGCCATCTATAAATCACGATGACCTGAAAATATTGCTGTACCCTGAATATGTCTCACAGGGCACAAGTGGGATACTCTTAACCGCAGCAATCTCCTAAAACTCTGTGCAAACATTTCAGGTCTAGAAAAGATAAAAACAACGGACATTGAGAGTGTTTCTTTCTTCACCCCAGGACCAAGTGAGACCAATGAGACCACAGAGCTAATTCTTACCAATATGGCCATAGTTAAGGACTTGAAAAGAAACTATAAGCAATTGGAAAACTGGGGCATAAAAATCATGACCCAGTCTGTGCTAAAATATCCAATGATCTTGAAAAACAGCGACTCGAAGGAACCATCAGTTTCTCAGGAACAGAATATTCAAAAAAAGCCATTCACGAACGACTTGACCTACTCAGTTCCACTAGCTGAGTCCATCCTTAATGGGACTAAAGGTGGCACAAAAATAAATCTCACAAATGACAGCTTAATTAAAATAACACGTCTGAATACCCATCCCTCTGCAAGCAAGGAGATCGTTCAGCACCTGCCGAAAAATGGCTCAGCCAAGTACAGCAATTCGATGGTCAGCATTCGAAAATTAAATATCATGACCCGAAACATGGCAGGGATTGCAAAGGTCATGCAAACCCCAGCGACATTGGCATTTCTTGAAGGAGTCGACCTAATCTGCACCCAAGAAACATGGGCAACTAAATCAATATCAATGAGGTTACGCGGAATATTGCAAACCAACTATTAAAGACAACATATTTGGAAGACCCTCAGGAGGGATTTCTATATACATTAAGCACTCTCTGAAAATACATTTCACAGAAATAAAAACAACATCAAGTATGTTTCTGGCGGGCACACTGAAAGGTCTGTCCACAATAAATGGCCCACTCCCAATACTCTTAATTAACGTTTATTACAACTCCCATGGGCCGGGTGCCGAGGACAAGCTGACCCAACTGATAAGTCAGATAGAAACTCTGGTTTTACAGTTCGCACCTATGGAATCCATCATCCTTGGGGACTTCAATACACAACATAGGGGACACTGCAACACAAAGTAAACATTCTGGGGCTACAAACGCTTTCAACGCCTTAATGCAGTCTTATAATCTGCTAACAGCACACTCTCTGTTTTTAAGGAATAAGTCAGGGGCATTCTTTGCTCCCACACATCATAATCAAACGACAATATATTGTATCTTATTAAGCGAAAGAATACAAAATCTCATGGCAAACTATACAGTGCACCCGCGAAACGAAAGCAATCATGCCGCCCTAACGACTACGTTAAACCTCACAGCAGATACACACCACACTTTACGCTGCATTGGGGTATCTAACGAAAAAGAACTGCACAAGTTATTAAGAAGAATCAAATGGGGGCCAGCGCCAATTAACAAGTTTGACAAATGGAAAAAACATGGCCAGGCTGGCAACTTAGCCCAAACAACAGGGGGGGCTATAGACGAATGGGATCGGTCCGCCAGCAAATTAGCCTCACTGCTCCGAGGGGATACAATAAGCAGAACCCCCCCCACACCAATCACATACTTTTGGACTCATCCCAGCAATTAAAGAGAGTGCCAAACAATTAAATGCCAAACGCAGGGCTTATCGGAAAACTGGCTCAGCATCTGCCAAAAGGCTACTTAAAGAAGCCGTAAAAAGCCACTTGAAGGAAGTCTGGTCCGCAAAACGCAAATGCATTGAGGCGAAATGGCTGAAGATCTTTGACTTGCTGAGACCTTGCAAATCCCAAGAGTACTGGCGATACATAAATACTCTTACCCAAGAAGACACCCACAGAGAGAACTCACTCGACGCAGGCACCTGGGCCGCTCATGTGGAAACATTGTACAAAGAAGATCGAAGTAGAACTTTGTTAAACAAAGGCCTTAATGCGAGTGAAGAATTAGACATCACTGCACACACATCGAAAACGCTGGATGACCAAGCTCCTCCAGGCAAAACTTTAGTTTGTACAATCTTAAAAAAGATCCAACACAATGGGGCACCAGGTCCTAATGGCCTGCCAGGCTCCCTCTTCAGGGCCAACACACGACATAAGAAAGGGCCAAAATCCGACCCAAAAAACTACCGTATGATTGCCCTGTTGGATATCGAGGACAAGGCCTGTGCAAGTACCCATCTGGCGGAACTATCAAATTGGGCCAGCACTGAAGGCCTTCTGCCCTTCTTCCAAATAGAGTTGAGAACCTGGGCATCAACCGTGGACAATATATTTGCCCTCTCATATCTAGCACAACAAGCTGTGTCTCGCCAAAGCCTGCCGCTCTTTGCTTCTTTTATTGACTACTCGGCAGCTTTTGACGGCGTAGATCGTTCCATTCTTGGCATAAGTTGGCACGCTGGAATATCAACCCATCTTTACTACAAGCAATCCAACCATTGTACTCAAGAACTTAGGTAAGAATCAAACTCTCGAGCGAATCTGCTACAGAGAAAATCGACACGGACCGCGGCCTAAAGCAAGGGTGCGTCCTAGCTCCGACGCTCTTTAATTTATACACCACAGACATGGGCCAAGCCTTGACTCGAGCCACATTATCAACATCCAGGATTGGGCGCACTAAGATCCAACTAATGCAATACACGGATGACCTGGTACTCCTAAACCATACTAAAATAGGCTTACAAAAAGCACTTACTGCCCTGGCAACTTACAATGTCAAAAACAAGTTGGTTGCCAACCCATCAAAATCCAAAACAGTAATTTTTGGGCAATACCCTAAAAAAAACTGGCAAAATGGAGGCTCCGCCAGCTTACTCTGGACTGTATACAACATTACAACTACTTGGGGGTTCGGTTTAGTGAAACAGGCGGTGCAGGAGTCCATCTCCACAAAATGCAGACGAAAGGGAAAAGCATCATTTACTCCCTCTGTAAGCTATACGCCACTCTACATAGCCCTACAACAACAGCTATCCAAAGAGTCCTGAGGGCGAAACTAATACCATCTTTTAATTATGCACAACAGGCATTCCCAGGAAAACTAGCGAAAGACCTTGAAAAAATCCACTGCACAGCCTATAAAAAGTTATTCCTGCACCAGGAATAATCTAGTGCGGTTAGAATTCAACCTGAACCAACAAAAACTGGAAGAGATGGCCCCTCTGAGCAAATACTTCATATCTTACAACGGCGGCACCAGAGAACACAATGAAGGCTGCTATGAAAAGTATCTTTCTGGAACCCGCCAATCCCTGGTCATCCACTCTCGCCGCTGCCAAAGACCTTTTGAAACTTGCAATAGAGAACTGGGACCCCAAGATAGTCAAGTACACTGCCATCAAAAGCACAATAAAAAAACAAGTTTGTCTTTGCTCTCGCACCTTGGACATGGAATCGCTGGTAACGAGGCTTCCACGAGTCCCAAAGCGTCCTACATACAGAGTATAACCCCAAACTTCATCTTACACAGGCCGTGGGGAGACAAGCCTTACACAGGATCTTAGCTTTCACATTACACCCTCTCCCCCTTAAAGAATTATACCCCACCGGGTCGACAAAAACAGCGATCATGGAGTGCCGGTTTTGCAAATATAAACGCGAGTCTTTGGCCCACATCCTAATTTGCTGCCCTGCCTTGCGCTTAGCTCGCAGACTTTACCTTAGTACCATCTTGCTACAACTGGGCACGAGAACTGTAAAGGAGGCAGTCCATCAAGTGTATATACTGGACATAGTGAAGCATATGGCTATGTTTGGCAAATTTGTACAACAGACTCGTACGAAGCTGACGGACACTCCCTGTTAAGTGATCAGAAAAAGCACTTGCGCCGAGGTTACACATCCTCTTGTACTAACTGATTAGTTTAATTGGAGGATCTGTTGGCTGAGTTCAAAAAGCTATCTTGGATTTAAGGATCATTGAATTTTGGACCCTTAGATGTTAATCACACTGCCTATCTTTTAAAATGTTTATTTTTTTTTAAACATAGTGCTCTTTTGTACTTTGTTTTATTGTAATGGTTTTCAGTAACCACACAAATAAATGTATTCATTCATTCATTCAGTGTTAGAGTTACTTTCGAATAAGAGTTACTTGATGCTGAATGATCAAGGTTGCTGTGGGATGCCTCCGGGCATTGCATAGCTGGTCACCGTGAACACCAGGGTAACTTGCTGTATGCAAGTATTGTTTCCTCCGACAAATTCAGTCAGGGAGGCGCCGCTATATCCTTCACTGAATGTTTCCTTTATACAGTTTGATGTTTTTAGCAGAATGAAAGCCATGATTTTACAGCAGACCATGCCGTTAATGTCCGCTAGAGAAACCTTTGAACTTCAAGTTGCAAGGAGCTCGACAGAGATACAGGCGCTAATGCATACTAACTGCCCCCTACATTTCGTAGAAATGGTGGGTTGTATCGTTAATATGTCAGATACAAGCGGCATTGTACACCTATTTAAGACCATAGGGTCAGGATTCCTTAGCACCTTCCAGGCAATCCTCTGAGTTATTCCAAACTTTATACACTCTGTATTTGGAAGCATTTTCAGTGGTCTACCTCTGATCCTGCTCGGAATAGCTGGACTCCTGATTGTCGTTTACCTGCTACGCAATGGACGGCCCGTTCACCAGCGAGATTGCAAAAGCTCTCCTGGAGTGATATTACCGTGAGCGCATGGTACAACATCTGGGTGCACCTTGCCTTAGAAAGCTAAGTGCGTCTTGGTTCTTATCATTCAGAGCAGTCTTCGAGGACTGCATTGTACCTGCTTTCCGATGCCTGTTTTGCGGAGGAGAATGAGAGTTGGACATCTGTCTGACACCTCTAATTGAGACGTCAGCAGACTTAGACTCCAGGCTGGAATCACTGTGGTCCCATTCTCAAATCTGTCCTCAGTGTATTCCCATCTTGACAAATGCATTCCTCGAGGATCCGCTGGTGCCCTTTTCAACTGAGTTAAATTTTAGCTCCACCATTGGCACCGAGGTATCGACTACACCGGCTGCCTCTACAACAGCTGTTGGCAGCGCAGAATTTCATCTGTGCACTCTTGACTCTGTGCACTACTACAAACATTGTAGTACCTCACTATGCGAGGTACTACAATGTTTGTCCCCTGCGGCAGCAGGCAGCGATAATGTTATGTCTCCCATCCAGGACATTTAATTTAAATCTGGCTCACCGTGTGCTGGGAATGAATCAGCTTTTTCTTTCCCCTTTTTCTCAAAAGAACTTTTTTCAAATTGACACTTTCCATAACTAAGCATGGCCTAAGTACTCTTGTAGTAATTCAACTTGTGTGATCAAACCATTTAAAGCTGTGATCTGCGGAACTTTACTACAAAAGTCAAACTTTGACAAAGAACACTTTTGTCCTTGTTTTGTAAACTGTTTTTAAATGCATTTTAAAAATTTTTTAGAAACATTTTAAATGACTCATTGATAATCTTATGCACTGACACCGTTGTAAATGTGTATCTCAAATTGCGTATTATTATTGTTGAGTATAAGATGGAGTGAGTGTTATATTTCATATTTGTACCAGTGTCAGTCAGTCAGTCAAAATATCTTTATTCAATTTAGTTAAAAATCATACAAAGTAAAAACATTTCAGACATTATAAAATATATACAATACAATTATTTACAAATCATTTACAACAAACAAATCAGAGTATGCGTTGGATTGATAAAACATAATTCATTTAGTAAAACACCAGGGTCTCACATCTTAATTTACACTTTTTACAGGGGTCGTTAAACTAATGGATATGTTTCTTAATTCTAGTCACAGCTACCAAGAAATTGACCATACCGAAAGTAGTACGTTGGTTGGACAATAATTGTAGGTAGAGTAAGGCTGGTCTCACTTGAGTGAAACTAGCCTCCTTCAATACCGGTACCAGATTTTTTTTTCTTGGTTCTAAATAAAAACCACAAAACATGACAAAGTGCATGGTGTCTTGGGTAGAGAAGTGATCACAATTACAGGGAGGGGCTAGTTCAGGTTTTTTCCATGTTTTAAAATTCCCCAGATAGAAATGTAACAAATTAAACCTGAACTTAGTTAAAAGGAACCTATGAAAAGGAATAGTGACGAAACCAAGGTAAGGTGCTAATGCAGGTGAATTAACAAGTAGGTAGTGTCGCCTCACTGCTGGCTTCGCTAGTTCCCTTTCCTCTCGGCATGCTCTTGCCCTCTCCATAAAAAGCTTTTTGACAATGACGATATCTTTAATCCTAATATCTTCAGGGGAGGTGAAGCGCTCTGGTCGTCCTATATCTGCAAATGCCTTCATCAGATAGGCCAGCCAGGGAATCCTTTTAAAGTGATCTAGGGCCAGAACATCAGCCATGATCTTGTGGTTGAGTGGCAGATCTTCATTAAGCCAAGTCTTCAACCAGAAGATCAGGGGTGCCATGTTGAGCCCATCGGTGAGGAAGTCTAAAGCCTTCTTTCGCTTACCCATTGTTAGTAGCAGTTGTCAGTGGGGTGGCCCAGCCCGGCCTCCTTCGGCCCCTGACGGCCACCGACGGCCCCGCCCTTGTCCCGGGCTTCTCCCGGCACGCACCCGCGCGCGTCCTGCGGGATGGGGTACTGGCGCTGCCTTTATGCGCCTCCTGGCGCTGGTGAGGGCGTCACTGGAGTGGGAGGGGCCCCCGGCGGAGCCAAGCCCGGCCGGGAACCTGGCGGAGCTAAGCCCGGCCCTTTGCTGGTGGTGCTGCGGCGCTTCGGGAACTGCTCCCGTCCGTGATGCTGCAGGTAGCGTCTGTGTCCCCCAACAATTGTTTGCTGCTGGCGCTGCCTTTATGCGCCTCCTGGCGCTGGTGAGGGCGTCACTGGAGTGGGAGGGGCCCCCGGCGGAGCCAAGCCCGGCCCTTTGCTGGTGGTGCTGAGGCGCTTCGGGAACTGCCCCCGTCGGTGATGCTGCAGGTAGCGTCTGTGTCCCCCAACAATTGTTTGCTGCTGGCGCTGCCTTTATGCGCCTCCTGGCGCTGGTGAGGGCGTCACTGGAGTGGGAGGGGGCCCCGACGGAGCCAAGCCCGGCCGGGAACCTGGCGGAGCAAAGCCCGGCCCTTTGCTGGTGGTGCTGCGGCGCTTCGGGAACTGCGCCCGTCCGTGATGCTGCAGGTAGCGTCTGTGTCCCCCCCCAGTGCTTAATTTGAGCAGGTGCTCAACACCTGCACTGCTTTCACAGGGCCGGGGCTACAATATCTGAAGCTGCAGGTGGTGGTCTCAATATTATTTGTTCAAATTCAAAATAAAAAGAGTAACATACAAGTCATGGTGACTGGCTGGAAAATGTTCATAGGCAGGCCAGCATACGCCTGTCCAGGCAGGCATGATTGTGTATCACCACGTTAGTGATGATGTCATCACGCTGATCACAAATCTAAGAAGTCATCGACAAACTATGGCTTGCATTCTATTCCCCTAGTCTGCTGCACCCTGCCACTGCCTGAGCCTAAACCTCCCATTGGATAATTGTAGCTGGTGGCTGTCTCATGACGGAGTTGAGGCAAGGAAGCTGCAAGAGCGCTTTTGGAACTTGGGAGTGAGGGCTCTTGACCAAGAATAAATGAAAGTAAGTGTGGACTTTCCACTTGTTGCGCAGCCAGAGTAGCATATCCGCAGCCCTGCATTGCTCCTATCCTCAATGTGCTCGATGCGGCTGTGGCCCAACACAACTTTTGTGCGCCATGGCATCACCTGTAGAATCTGTACGCTGCACCCCAGCATGGTAATTGCGGAGCGTGAGTAAGTCCAGTACTTACCGGCATTGGCAGCATTACTGCTGGGGACAAGGCCTGTGCTGTAGCAGGCAGGGTCAGAGCAAGCTGAGCAGTGGATGTTGATGTCGTCGCCATCCATGGACCTACTAATTGCAGGCAGCACTAGCAGTGACATGACCTGCTGTGCTCAAGCAGCCGCCTGTTCCGCAATAAAACCAGTCATACTACACTGATTAATATATGCAAAAAAGCATTTTCATTTGGTGTAATTTTGTTTTTGCACTCGGTGTAGGTCGGAAAGTAAAACAAGTCATCTTCTGCTTCTTTAGGAATGACAACAGGAAAACGCAGAGCTCAAAGTAGCAGGGACATGTACAGGCTGACGACATGAGTCACAGGCAGGAGCAGCGTTAGAGATGAGAGTCAGCAAGAGTAAAGAGGAGAAGAAACATCAAGAGAGGAGAGAGATACAACGGAGCAAAGTAGAAGAAAAGGAGGAGAGCAAATCATATACAAAGAGAAAGCAGCCATGATGTGAAGTAGAAACCATTAAGAAGAGAGAAGATAGAATAAAAGTATGTGGAGGACAGGACCGAGGAAAAAAAGCAGACAAATGATAAATTGAAGACACATCTAATCACTGCTAGAGAGTGATAGTAAAGAGCCAAGATTGAGGGGAGAGAGAGCAGAGCAAGGATTAAAGTGAAGAGAAAAAAGGGCAGGCCTAAAATGAATAGAGGGCACATCAGAAATACAGGGTGTGACAAAGATGTTAGAAAACAAGTAGGGAGGTAAGAGGATAGACTCTTAGAGCAAAGACTTAGGGACAGACAACAGATCAAGGTTAGAAGATAAAGACTGAGGCAGTGAGAGTGTTGAAAGTGGGGCTCACCGGAGGAAGACGTGAACGGTGGACTCCTGGGCAAAATTTTCAGCACCTACACTTCATTTGTTACAAATTAAGTACTGGTTTGTACCCTAATATAGGTCCAGAGAACATCATTCTCTTACCCTACATCATCTTCCCTACATTTCATGTGAACGAGCCTTATAAGGACATAACTCCTAATAAGGACAGAATGCCTTATAGGGATATAATGCCTTTTATGGACTAAACCTTTCACCTAGTTCCATGCAGAGGGTGGGGTTTTCCCAATCGATATCCTTAGAACATATGAATAAATTATGAGAACACTCTTCAGGGGGTATACTTCACCTCTCCTATCTACGCACCAGGTTTAATCCCCAACGTCATCCTCATACCGAACAATGGCTAACACATGCACATGAACTGTATAAATACAGCACCCCTTGCTATCAGTAGGCAGGAGGGAGCAAGACTTCAAGGCCGACACACTGACCAGAGACGCTGAAGCTCCGACATGCAGTCCCTCCAGCTGACAGTGGTCTAACCATCCAACTCGAGTCCAGGACAAAGTCCCACACTCTCACTATTAAGGTAATGGGGTTCGACTAAATCCTAGCGGGATTCTGTGCTCTTAGACTTTTATTAGCTCTTTCACACCTACTCACATGCTAGGTACACTTAGGTACATCTAGACAGGCACCTTAGGAGTATGTGCTTTATTTTATAAATGCATTTTATATTTATGTATACATTCATGCCTATTGCAAAATGATAGAACTGTACTATTCCTTTTCATTCACTGTACAGCTGATCCTATATCTCTGCTACTGTGTAACAGGTGTAGCAGCGCATATATTTTACACAAGAAGAACAACGGTACAATAAATTCCTATTGTAAACACGCCAAACTGTTTCTTCTGTGTATCTCTCTGAGAGAAAATGAGCAAGCACGAGTGGCTGGGTGAAAAGTAGTATATTGTTTCCACGAGTCTGAGGAATGAGGGTTTGTTGTGAACGGAGCTATAGGGAAGGTTAGAATCGGCAGTGGACAGAGCAACTAAGCTCTCTGTTGTGTCTTTTTATTTTCCCAGTGACGATTTTGGGATTCGACTTGGATATTCCAGAAGGGTACACGGGAGTGACATTGAGACGTATCATTACAGATTTATTAAAACCAGGTGAGAACAAGTCTCCTGGATTAGAGATTGTGAAAATGAGTCGAGGTTTTATTGATCTGAGTATATTTTTCGGTAGATCAAGGTCGAGATAGGGGATAGGAATGGATGACTTTGTCCGTGGACCTAGGAATTTTGTATAAGTTGTGACAATGAATATCGAATGATAAACTTAGACATATTTATAGAATGAATAGAATACCCCCTCTTTTCTAGATTTAAATACAGTGGGGCTTTCAAGATTCAACTAGTGATCTAGAAGTTGGACCGAGCGCTTTTCTAGCATAAGGATCGAGAAGCATTAATAAACTCGGGGATATACAGGTAATTAATGATTACAACAGGAACCCTTCCCTGGAACATATTTGAGAAGTGGGTTAATTTTCGATTATTGATTTCTACATTTTAGATTTGCGCTTTATAATATTCTGAGTCGCCTTCTGAATACCTGTGAAGATACAGGAGTGGTCGATAATTTTGACATATTGACTGTAAATACACGTAATTGAGGTGAGACATTTTTGTGTATTTAGATGGTATACTAGAAATTAAGTTTTTTATAAATTGAACAGTTTAATGGATCATGGATGAAAAGAGAACCATTACATGTAAAATAGGTCTAATGCATATTCAGAATGTTCAATAGGCAGCAATGCTTGGGTATCTGCAGGATGTAGCGATGTTTAACATAGAGATGAACAGCTTGGGGAAATGTGTATACATATTTGCAATTGACCCGGTTCATTTGATGTATTGAGGAGATTGAATAGGACTATGTATTCTGCTCATGTCACCATTTATTTAAAAATATGTGGATAGAAGTATCTGTAAAGCTTCTTATTGTGTCAAGATGAACATTCTTGGTGATCCTTTTTTGTTGATCTTGTTTTTCTACAGCCCTGAGGATGTCCCATTAATGGACGAAACGCATTGGATGTCGAACTTACATTTGTAATCATTTGAAAACTACAGAATTCAAAGAATAAAGACTTAATTTAATATATCCAGAAGATGTTTTTCTTGTGAATAAATGTTAATGTGAACTGAAGATATTATATTGGCATCATATTACTATTACGCTCCTTCCTAAATTGGTTGATTTGTTGTGTTCTGAAGTCGACAAAAACGAATCTCTTTGATAAAAGGAGATTCTCGTGGCACTGTGAGCTAGCTAATACAAAACACGGCTAACATACACGGTGGGGGTGCACAGAATCAGTCTACTACCAGACCCACAGTGTATGTTGTCCAGAAGCGCAAGTCCTGTATGAGGGTACTATAGGAACTATACTACACCACCTCTTCTATTACCTTAGAAAGTATGAAATAATGGTATATCCCCCGACCCCAATGATTCTGTGATAAACTTGACATAACCAACAGAAAGCTAAAACATCTGCATCTTTTCTGCTGATGTATCAAACAGTTCTAAACTTATTAGTAAATAAACACTTCTTAACCTCAATTTGAATTCTTTCCCCCTCCAGTCCTTTCTAGTATCTGCAAAATATTGTCCATGATATTAACACTGCATTTAAAATTAAGTAATAAAGTTAAGATTTCTATAGGCAGATGAATTTCTTTTTAGTCCTTAAAATCTTCAGCACTTTGAAGCAAATCTATACGAAATTCAGCATATGATTTACCAATTCAGCTCAGGTATTTTATCACAAATGTCGTACAAATATAATGAGGACAGCATATAACAGAAGCTGAATCGAATTACACTCAACCTGTATGAAGAAAGAACTCAATTTTCGTTTGACGCAAATACATGCAGTAGATTGAGATACATGCATTAGAAAAGGGCATTAAGCAAGCTTTTGACAGTCAACATATAAACTGAATATACTGACTGCATTTCTCAGGAAGACCACCAAATAACTACACTGGAACTTTACATATTAAAGAACACTACATTATGATGTATTAACAGTCTACTTCCACGCTTAGAAACTAGATAGCTCGCCAATCACATGTTGACTGTCTTTGCCTTGATCCCTATATAATCCTTTTCAGCTAGGTTTGAGCAATGTAAATACCACGTGTTGGACTTGGCCCTTTTTGCAGGGTCATCCCTGAACTTTTTGCCTTCCTCCTGTATTTTGTCCGACATATTTATGTTGGTTTTGTGACTCTGGGCACTTTTTCACTGCTGATCAGTGCTAAAGTGCATAAGCTCTCCCTATTGTA
The DNA here is from genome assembly GCF_964263255.1 of Lissotriton vulgaris. Classification (NCBI taxonomy): domain Eukaryota; kingdom Metazoa; phylum Chordata; class Amphibia; order Caudata; family Salamandridae; genus Lissotriton; species Lissotriton vulgaris. Next base: position 1,078,485,180 of record NC_141691.1, on the reverse strand, counting down.
AATTTATGTATGGATTAGTGATTCCATGATTGGCTTGTTTGGTTTACTTCTCAGACCCTACTACTGTGCATCAGGAGTGCCCAGGGCTGGTAATCCAAATGCTGCTAGGGGAGACATCAGCCATACCTGCCGCACCTTTGCTTGCTGCACCGGTCAGGAGACCAAAAATCTTGTGCCCAGTTGCCCTTGCGGGACCCTAGTCTTCCTTGGCTGCTCGCCCCCCCGCTGCCGCCCACAAGTTCATCAGCGGCCGCCGAGCGGGGGGACTACAGCCCCCAGCAGCCTGTGCGGGTTCTCCCCCCCCCCCCCACTTCCGTGCCCGGAGGCGCTCAAAACAGCGACGATTCCTCAGGGGAGCGGGAGACATCAGCCATACCTGCCGCACCTTTGCTTGCCGCACCGGTCAGGAGACCATAGATCGTGTGCCCAGTTGCCCTTGCTGGACCCTCATCTTCCTTGGCTGCTCGTCACCCCCCCCCCCCGCTGCCGCCCACAAGTACATCAGCGACCGCCGAGCTGGGGGACTACAGACCCCAGCAGCCTGTGCGGGTTCTTCCCCCCCCCCACCCCCCCCCCCCCCACTTCCGTGCCCGGAGGCACTCAAAACACTAACGTATGCAGTTCAGCATTGTGATTCTCAGGTGACCGGGACTATAGTGTGTCATATGTATCTGCTTTTGACCTGATTGATAAATTTATCATCACTCTCCGTGATTATGGGCCATTTACCAGGGAAGGGTAGGAAGTCAATGCATAGTATAACAGGAGGCAGTGTAACAGGGACTTTGGATAACTTCATTACGAGAGAGGCTGTAGTCTTGGAGCGCAAAATCGCCCTCACAGAAAAAAGGTTATCCTTGGAACTTTTGGGGACAAAACGGTCCTCTTTGGGGAAAATTCAAAATGCCAGGACACCAGAAAAGTCGTTTCCCACTGGAATAAGTGGGCTCAGTTCAAGGGAAACATGCTCAGACTCCGATGGGGGTAATTTTATTATAAACGACTCTACTGTTAGCGTTTCATCTCCCGAGGAACACCATCCATTAACTTTAACCACTAAGAAAGTGCCTGTTGTGTCGAACCAGAACCTAATGGCCCCAAATATTACTCAATCAGGGAAAAGGAAAAGGGGAGGCGGTAGACAAATGGGGAAAAGATCTAAAATCCCCAAAATATTAAATAAACCAGTGAAAGTAATTCTACTAATAATAAGTCTATCAACACTTCCCTTGTACCGAGGCAAGTGGCTCCTAAGGCAGCTTCCAAAGCCACACTACCTCCCCCTGTGTGTACTATATCGGGGCCTAGTGAAGCAGCAGGTTTTATGTCCCAAATTGAACAGCTGCTTAAATCTTTTATGCTCCCTCTTATAGAGAGGCTGAACATAATAAACCAGGATTTAGGGAAGCTACAATTGGTGGCTAGTAAAAATACCCAGATGTTGGAAAGCCTTACTGCTAACTCACATAAGGGGGGCACTCCGCTATCTTCTCCTACCCATACCATAAATCCTCTCCCAGCATTAAGTTAGGAATCGAATACTTTAGATGCAGAGCAAGGGGTCAACTCAGAAAAGGAGCCTGGAACAAGCAATGTTAGATCCAAGAATCAGGGGTCCCTGGCAAATCTAATGAATTGACTGCGAACTTACAACAGCCAGCAAGAAAAACTTGGCCAACTCCTCAGCCTGCGGAAATAAGACCCTCAGTTGTACCCTCAATGGAAAAATTCCCGGTTATTGATCTACCTCCGGAATCGACACCATTGGTGCTGGTTCTTGCTAATGTACCACCCTTGCCTGAGGGAACCAAGGAGGATTACGATCAGCTAAGGAATAAGGTGACCCATTGGTTACAATGGAAAACGAGCATGGGTTACACGGCGGGGCGTAATGTTATTATGTCACGCCGAGTCTCCTGGATAGTTGAGAAACAAATAAGGTTTTGGATCCTACGTCTACCTAGCCCGGATCTCAACAGTAGAGTAAACAGAAAAAAGTGGCTAAATAGGGAAAATTTGTGACATAAGTATTAGTGACGCAGTCAATATGTACCACGTAACTACGGTCAAAAGTACCAAAAACAAATTTATTTTCTTTTTTGTTTTTTCAAAGTTTCAACAACACAAGGGCAAACCAAGGACTGTCACGACAGTGATTCCATGAATACCATATCTACACATATATACAAAAAATGCAAATGTACAATATTTACAATAGAAATAAAGCAAGACTAATGAAAGCAAATGACCAAAAAATTAAACAAATGACACACAAATAACAATGCATCAATACAATATTCACAACTTGATTGCATTAATAAACAGTGAAAAAGTTCGTGCAAAAAGCAAGGAACAACCAGTCCATGGGGATGTAAAACCATGGGACAGGCGGGAATGGATGGAATGGGACGCCTGCCTGCCTGACAACACTGCGGTGCAAGGTTTATATTGGGTTGCACTGCTAGGAACTCCGCTGTTAGACAATTTCTTTTCCTAGATGCACCCTTATGCGTGACCGCAGGGTGGTGGAGTCGACGCGTTTCGAACCCGGGAATTTAGGGTTCTCTTCAGGACGTGGACTGGGAGCAGGGAGTCTGCACGTGGCAAGAGATGTGCCTCGGTGTCGGTATTTCGCCAAGGGTAAGAGAATTCTTTTGTTCACCAACGGTTCGTGTAGAAGTTTGACCCACTGTGCGGTGCAACACTCGGAGGGGACAACGGCTCACATTGTCATCGTATTTTAACAGCTTCTTATTAAGGGTATCTAGTCTGGTGCACCAATATGCAACCAGAAGGCGGTGTCTCCGTAGCCCGGGACTTGTTCCACGCCAGAGAATCCCTTATCAGTCGAGTCAGCATTCAGTTAATGCAAAAATCCCTCACCAACATTTAGCAGTTTTGCAGTCATTTCAGTGTTTGAACCCGCACCCCTGATGGCTGAATTGGATAAACTCAATTATAATTTATCGGAGGGGTCTAGTGATGATATTCGCCTTTAAGTAGCTTTGCCCGTTTCTTTGGGAGATGACACGCAGGGGGTACATAAGAATTATTCCTCCCACAATGTTCTCTCATGGAACGTGGCAGGGTTAGTGCGTTAAGTTATGGACCCTTTATGGGTACAATTCATTAGCAAATTTACGCTTATCTGTCTCCAAGTAACGTGGCTAGTAAATTGTGACATTCGTTGGAGGGGTACCAAGCTTTTATGTTCCAGCAACTAGAGGTACTAGTGGAAGAGCTAAGGGTGGTCTTGCCATTTTTGCATCGTTGGCTCTTCGATGCAGCATTAGGAATATTCCAACAGCCAACAGCAATATCCAGGCTATCTCCTTGGGTAACAAGGCTGGCTCCCTCTTGGTGTTAAACTTCTATAATTCCATTAACAGAGAAAAGGGAAGTGGGATCATAGATTTGAATAGTTTTGTTAATCAGGAAGGGGGCTCTCACAAGAATAACCTGCTTATATTAGTAGATTTTAATATCCACCTATGTGGTAACCCCATGTTACACACCATGGGGCTCTTGGGTTGCCCTCAAATTTCGGGCCTCCACTTTGAGCACACCATGCAGGGAGGAGAATTGAATGACATGCTCGCTGAGCAGGATTTAGCCCCGGCAATTAATTTTGTCTCCCCACATTGTAAATTAAGGGATCCTACATTTAAGGGGAGTGGCAGTGGAACCTTTATAGACCACATACTACTATCTAGATCTATAGCACCTCTTCTGAAGGGCTTTTCCATTATCCCAAGTTCACATAGTGATCCCAACCATGTCTGTGTGACTACCTGGGAGAACTTTGAAGATAAAAGATCTGGTGACAGGTAGTAATAACCCACAAACCACCGATGGTGGGCGGCTGATTAAATGGAAACAGATCATTCCGTCCACTTTTCATGAGTCACTCAAAGTAGAATGTGAGGCAGAATTTTCCTGTTGCCTCAACCAGGAATCAACTCCTCTGTGTATTTTAAAATCTTTTGAAGGAATCTCGTCTACAATAGAGGGCATGTTACTCGCACAAGGGAGAAAGAGTTTGCCCAGTGGACCTAAGTGGTTCTGTCATACCTGTTCCAAGGCAGCAAGAGACATCAAGGCAGGGCTAAAAAAGATACCAAGAGATAGGGCTCTGATTTGCACCCTTGGGAAAAACTATAAAAATGCCCTAGCCAAGCACAAGTTGGAAATAAAGGAAGCATTGTGGAGGGAACTCCTAGATCCCGTAACTCTGGCTAACAGTTCCAGATTTTGGAGCACAATAAACCGAACACCTTTTTTAGAGGAAGGGGCCGGTGAGGTGTGCTCCAATATTACGGAGGACAAATGGGTGTCCTATTTTGAAGGTATCTTCAAAAACACATCGTGTAAGCCTTACATACTGTCAGGGCAAGCGGGAAATGAATTGGTGGTTTTCGCAGAGCATGAATTTAGGGAGGGTATCGCAAATTTGACCAACAAAAAGGCACCAGGCCCGGATGGCATCACTCGGATCTTTTCAAATCTGAACCTACCTTTTGGGCGGGGATCCTTACTGCCGTGGGTAACGCGGCCGCTAGAGGAGGTTGCCCAGTTTCATGGGGTGTTTCCACGATTGTCCCGGTACATAAAAAAGGGGATCGTAATTGTACAAAGAATTACAGGCCAATCTTGTTGATTGATTCTGTTGTCAAGGTCGTGAGGGGGGGGGGGGTAATCCTCAAGAGACTGTGTACCTGGGCAGAGGAGAATAAGATTATCTCTGACATACAGTACGGGTTTCGCCCAGGTCACTCCACCATGGCCCAGTGTTTAAATCTCTATATGATCATAGGGAAGTACACCAAGGCTCGCACGGGCTCCGTTTTCATGGCCTTCATGGACCTCTCCTCCGCATTTGATTGTGTGAATCGAGGGGGTCTGTGGGGGTCCATGGAGGCAATGGGGGTGGAGCGTAGCCTGGTGGACTTCCTGAGGGATCTTCACAGGGACACCAAGGCAAACGTCAGGTATTCCAACGACCTAAAGGTATCAATAAATTTTGATATTAAAGTGGGGTCAGGCGGGGGTGCTTATTGGCCCCGTTCCTTTTTAACTTATACATTAATGACCTGGAAGGTGTGTTGTTGGAAACAGGGGCTGATTACCCATATGTGGGAAGGAGAGGTCTGCCCGTCCTCTTGTATGCGGACAACGCAGTCCTCCTGGCACGCACCCCAAAGGGACTTCAAACCCTGCTAGATGCATTTCACGAATTTATGGACAAGCGTGATTTGTCCATAAATAACACTACATCTTATGTGATGCAGGTGGGGTCTTGCTCAAAAAAACAGTACCCTTTTAAGGTGAATGGTATGAGGGTGCCACATTGTAAAACATTTTCCTATTTGGGTGTCTTGCTGGACCATCGGCTCAACTGGGCAGCACTTTTAAATAAAAAATGGGGCGAGGTTATTAGGGCAAATGCAGCACTGTTCGGATTTGCAGCTAGAATGGGTAATCGTCCAGTTGCAGCAATGCTTAAAATTTATAAGGCCAAGAGTGTGTCAATCTGAAGTTATGGCAGTGATCTGTGGGGGTATTGCGGGCTGCAGGGCCTTCAGGTGACAGAAAATTATTTCTTGAAGCAGCTCCTGAGCGTCCCAAAGGGGAAAGAAAATCTGTCAGTCCACGAGGAAACAGGTATGCCATATATGGAGTAGTTTCTGTCCTGTAACTCCAGTTCTGTAGTAGGGGTATCGCTGTTATAGTCATAATCTAGTGAATAGTCCTGCCCATGTGCGTGGACCCCGGAGCAATCAAAAATAATCTCTTAAAGTGTGGAAAAAATGCAGAACTGCATAGACACTTAAGAGAGAATTAAAGACAGATAATGCAGCCTATAAAACCAGGCTACACTGTCCAGTACTTCAACTAGAAACTCCACCAAAAATCCACAAACAGCAAAGCCTGTCAAAATTTCCCTTGCTTCAACAGCAAAACCCCTCTGGAATGATAGAGAGGAGGACCTGGACAGACAAGCCCCATAGGCTGCCATTATGTGGCTCAGAACAGGATACTGTGCCTTTAAGAGAATCATTCCAGAACTTCACAGTATCCCAGAATGCACTGCAGCTCCCTTTTACTTTCAGTTCTTTTTGAAGGCGTAACACGCCAGACCTGTAGCATTCCGTACATGAATATCTCTCTCCACCGAGGAGGAGGGCGGGCGCTTAAGACTATAACAGAGATACCCCTACTACAGAACTGGAGTTACAGGACAGAAACTACTCCTTCTGTAGTAGGGGATCTCTGTATATAGTCATAATCTAGTGAATAGAATGGCAAGCCCATCCCCACACCAAAGCGGCGGTGGAGAAACGAGAAATAACACCACTATTGTGCGAACAGATTTCGCAGCAAAGCCTGCCCAACCTGAGCGTCTGCCCTGGCATCAGTGTCCAGACAGTAATGCTTAGCAAAGGTATGCACCGACTTCCACGTGGCCGCCTTGCAGATTCCTGCAATTGGAACATTACGGAGCAAAGCCGTCGCGGCAGCTTTGCCCCTGGTGGAATGAGCCTTAGGTTTACCCCCTAAGGTCTTATTAGCCTTTTGGTAACACAGTTGTATGCAGGACACAATCCACCTAGAGATGGACTGTTTAGAGGTCGCAAGACCGGTCATGGCTGATCCATAATTAATAAACAATTGGTCTGACCTACGAATATCTTTGGACTTATCCAGATAACATTTCAACACCCTCCTAACATCCAGGGAATGTAAAGACCTTTCCGCTGGAGATGAAGGATTCTGAAAAAACTTAGGCAAAGTTATGGTCTGGTGGACATGAAAATCAGAAATAACCTTGGGAAGAAATTTAGGGTGAGTACGCATAACAACCTTAGCAGCATGAAATACAGTATAAGGTTCTTGGCAACACAACGCCTGAATTTCACTCACCCTGCGGGCCGATGTAATGGCCACGAGGAACGCCGCCTTCCAGGACAGGTATTGCAACGAAGCCTTATGAATAGGTTCAAAAGGCTCCTTCATCAATCTGGACAGCACCACATTCAATTCCCATGAAGGCGAAGGAAGCCTGACAGGAGGGAACACTTTCTTCAAGCCTTCCAAAAAATCTTTGATCACAGGGATCTGGAAGAAGGAAGTCTGTGAAGGGCATTTCCTGTAGGCAGTTAATGCGGCGAGATGAACCTAAATGGAATGAACATTAAGGCCAGACTGCGCCAAATGCAGAAGGTAAGGAAGGATGAAGTCTTCCTTGCACGTCGTCGGGTCATAGTTCTTGGACTTGCACCAGATACAGAACCTCTTCCACTTGTAAGCACAGGAAGTTCGAGTGGAAGGTTGCTTAGCCTCCTTCAGTATGTTCATGCAATCATCTGGTAGATTCAAATGGCCATATTGCACTATCTCAGGAGCCATGCCGCCAAACTCAAAGATGAGAGGTTCGGGTGTAACATCTGCCCCCCGAACTTCGTGAGAAGGTCCGGCCTGCACGGCAGCCGTATGTGCGGAAGGATAGACCGGTGAAGCAGGTCCGTGAACCACCACTGTCTGCGCCATTCCGGGGCAATCAGGATCATCCGTGCCTTGGACTGGGACAGCTTGATGAGCACAGCCGGAATCAGGGGAATGGGTGGAAAAGCGTACAGAAAACTGTTCGACCAGCTGATCCATAACGCATTCCCCAGCGTCCCCTGCTGGTAGTACCTGGAGGCGAAGTCTCGGCATTTGCTGTTTTCGGCGGTGGCGAACAGATCTACGTCTGGAGTCCCCCACCTTGCGAAGACTTCTCCTAGTACTTCGTCGTTTATGACCCATTCGTGGTTTTCCTGAATCAGTCTGCTCAGTGCGTCCGCCTGAACATTCTGCACACCTGGTAGATGGGTAGCCGTTATTGTCAGCCCTCTGGCCAGAAGCCAATGCCAGATCGCCTGCGCATCCTGCGACAGAGTGCGTGATCTCCAGCCCCCCTGCTTGTTGAGGTAATACATTGTGGTCGTATTGTCCGTCTGCACAAGCAGAGAGTTGGTCTGAAAAGACGGAAGTAAAGCCTTCAGTGCCAAGTGAACAGCTCTGAGTTCCAGGAAGTTGATATGATATGGGGACTCCATCGGCGACCACATTCCTTGAATCTGTAAGTCTCTGGAGTGCGCTCCCCAGCCCTGGAGAGAAGCATCCGTCACGATAGTCTGAGTGGGAATGTCCTTGTGGAAGGGGACCCCCCTGAGGAGATTCTCCGCTGAACACCACCACTTCAGAGACTGAAGAGCATGCAGAGACAGTCGTATCTTGTCGTCCCAAGACCCTTTCCTCTGATCCCACTGATCCTCCAAGCACTCCTGCAACGGTCTCATGTGCCGTCGCGTGAGTGGCGTTAGGAAGATACAAGAGGCCATCGATCCCAGTAGAGAAGACACCGTCCTCACTGTTGTAGATGGAGTGGTCATATGAGCCTGAGCCTTCCGAAGGAGTGATAATCTTCGCTCCTCCGAAGGAGACACGCTTGCTGACAGCGTATTGATGGTGGCTCCCAAGAAATGAATGCACTTGACCGGAGTCGGACAGACTTGGACATGTTGATGTGCAACCCCAGCTTGGTCAAGAGAACGCACGTCTTCTGGAAGTGTGCCTGAGCTTCCGAGAAGGAGGCCTTGATCAACCAGTCGTCCAGGTACGGGTAGACAAACACCTTGTTCTTCCTTAGGTGCGCTGCTACCACTGCCATGCACTTCGAGAATGTTCTGGGCGCAGACTTCAGCCCGAAAGGCAGTACTGTGTATTGATAATGGTTGGTGCTGACTTGAAATCGCAGGAACATCCTGTGTTTGTGTGCAATGGGCACATGGAAGTACGCATCCTGTAGGTCTATTGCACATAGCCAGTCTCCCTGTTGCAACTGAGGAAAAATCTGATGCAACGACAGCCTGCAAAACTTTTCTCTGAGAATTCACTTGTTTGCCTGACGCAAGTCCAGAATGGGCCTGAACTCGTTCTTGTCCTTCTTGCGGACCAGGAAGAACCGGGAGTACAGACCTCTTCCTCTTTGAGCCAGAGGTACGTCTTCTATCGCCCTTTTCCTTAACAGGATATCGGCCTCCGCCTGGAGCTCGCGCAGTTGATACTGCGAGCTGACCGGAGGAATCGATGGAGGCAGGCTGGTGAACTGAAGACTGTATCCAGTGCAAACAATATTCAGCACCCACTTGTCCTGAGTAATTTTCCTCCACTCTGCCAGAAAAAATTGAACGCTTCCCCCCACCGGAGCGGGTAACGGATGAAGGGGAAGTAACAGCTCAGGGACGCGACCCAGCCGGGCCCTTGTTCGCTGTAGAGGACTGCTGTCCCCCTCTACCCTTCTGACCCTTTTGGAAGGGTCTCCGGAACTGCTGCTGTTGTTGCTGCTGCTGTCCCGAAGACTGCCCTCGTACTCTTCCTTGTGCACCGAACCGTCTCTGGAACGGGCGGTAGGACTTCTTTTCTTTGGGCTTCTCCAAGCCCACAGCCGTCAGGGTCTCTGCCATCGCCTTCATGCGGGCCATCTCATCATCGGCATGCTTTCCGAACAGGGTTTCTCCAGAAAAGGGCAGATTGGCCACCCGCTGCTGGGCCTCCGGCTTGAGTGATGTGAGCCTGAGCCAAGCATGGCGCCGCTGGTTGATCCCATGACAGTACCCATGGGCAGCCAAAAAAGAGATATCCGCAGCCGCGCTGATGACCTGGTTTGACACCAGCATCCCATCTTTGAGGATCTCTTGGAAGTCCTCCCTCTTGTCTCGTGGCAGAAGGTCCATGAACTGTTGCAGGGAGTCCCACAGGGCACGGTCGTACCGCCCCAGCAACGCGGCATCGCTGGAGGCCTTCATGGCCGTGGAAGCAGTCCCACAAGCCTTCCTTCCAGCCGAGTCGATCCATTGACTTTCCTTATCGGGCGGCATGGTTGAGGATGGGGAGGTAGAGTGTAACTTCCTGGCCGCCGTCACTATAACAGAGTCGGGTACCGGATCTGTCCGCAGAAAGGCCGGGTCCGAATCCGGGGCCCTGTACTTCTTCAGAAGTCGGGAGGGAGCGGCCTTCACCACCACTGGTGTGAGGAACAGCTCCTCCGCAGGTTCTACCAAGCCCGGCACTAGTGGTAGAAGAGGGCGAGACAAATGCTTCTTCTGAAGCGTTTCAAAGATCACGGACGTCGTGGGTGTTGAAGCCGTCACTGTGATTCCCAATTTTGTAGCCCCCCTCAGGAGAACCTCCTGGAACGTGCTGATGTCGTCCACCGGAGACACCCTTGTCTTGGGGAGTACGACAAGGTCAGTGAATAGGATCTTGTCATGGAGGAGTCCCTTCAGGACCTGGATCCCCGCCTCCTATGGCGACGTCTTGATCTAGTGGAGGATCTACGTCGACTCCTCGATCTTCCTCTCCGTCCGGAGCGTGATCGTTACTTCCTAGGCCTCGGTCGATCCACAGGAGTGGGCGTCTTTGGTTTGGCCGGGGCCTTCGGCTTAGGAGTCCCCTTGGGAGGGGTTGGAAGTCTGGGCAGCGAGACCGACCTCGGAGGGACCGGAGGCGGCTTTTCTGGCAAGTGAGGTCGTGGTCCGGGTTGCGGCAGTGGTGGTAAAGGAGAAGGAGTCGGGGCCCTCGGAGGGAGACCCCTCGGCAATGGAGGCGGAGGTGTAACCGGCCTCTGTGACGGGGTATACACCTGCGAGTACACCGAGCCCGGTGAACTGCCTTCCTTTCCAGCCTGGGACGTTGGCGAACCTCCCATTGCGTCAGGCCTCCTTCCACGTCTCTTCGGCATCGACGAACGGTCCCTCGACGTCGAGCGTCCTTTCCTCGGCGTCGACCGTCTCCCCCTCGACGGCGACCTCGTCTGCCTCGACGACGACCTCTTGCGCCTCGACGGCGACCTCCTGCGCCTCGACGGCGATCTACTCCTCGACGACGAGGATCCCCTCGACGACGATCTTCTCCTTTTCGTCGACGGCGAACGGCAGTGTCGTCTCGACGGCGGGCCTTTCGACGTCGATCACTCGACGATTACTTCGACGAGGACGACGACGACGAAATAGTCACCGGAGACTTTGACGGCGGTCTGTTCAATTCCTTCGACGTCGAGCGTCTACGTCGCTTCGACCTAGAGCCCTGGGGAGACGGGGAACAGACTGTAGTCATCCCTCTCAACGTCGTAGTCGGTGCAATCAACCCAGACGGAGAATGGGGACGCTTGCTGGTCTTCCTGCCCCTGGGGAGCCCCCCAGAGGCCTCAGCACGGGCAGATGAAGCCCCTCCAGACCCACCTTGCGCCTTCAGCCTTCTTTCCTCAAGGCCCTGAAGCCTGATCTTCTTTCTGTCCTTCAGGGTCCTGTCAGAGAAGCCTTGACAAATCACACATTCCTCTGGGACTTGGGAAGAGGGAAGGCAGAGGATACACACCTCATGGGGATCTGATTTGGCCTTCTTCCTGGAGCACTCCGGACATTAGTCAAATAATGCAGGCATATTTGACATCAAAAAGGGTGCAAAAACCAAGAAGAAAGCACTAAAGTACTTAAGAAAGCACTCAAGTTGTAAAAAATAGTGAAAAATCACCAATAAACCCTTGAAAAGGGAGAGCTCAATGCTCCAGGGTCCTGCTTGCAGGAGCCGGAAAAAAGAACTGAAAGTGAAAGGGACCTGCAGTGCATTCTGGGATACTGTGAAGTTCTGGAAAGTTCTCTTAACGGCACAGTATCCTGTTCTGAGCCACATAATGGCAGCCTATGGGGCTTGTCTGTCCAGGTCCTCCTCTCTATCATTCCAGAGGGGTTTTGCTGTTGAAGCAAGGGAAATTTTGACAGGCTTTGCTGTTTGTGGATTTTTGGTGGAATTTCTAGTTTAAGTACTGGACAGTGTAGCCTGGTTTTATAGGCTGCATTATCGGTCTTTAATTCTCTCTTAAGTGTCTGTGCAGTTCTGCATTTTTTCGACACTTTAAGAGATTACTTTTGATTGCTCCGGGGTCCACGCACATGGGCGGGACTATTCACTAGATTATGACTATACACAGAGATCCCCTACTACAGAAATGTGATACCTTGGCCCTTCGCCCCTTAACCTTTTGGCTACAGTGTTGGCTCAATAAGTACTTAGGCCTCAAACACAGTATATTAAGAGAAGCTTTAAACCTTGATAATAAGATGAAGATCCCTTGGTTAAAATACTTAAAAGCAAGTTTTATAGAGTTGGGACGTCCTGATCTATTTTTTAATCCTGATTGTATTACCGGGCAGGATGTCATGTTTATAAAGCAGTCCTTCATACAATCAAAAAAATGGATAGAGAGGAGAAGGAACTGCTGAAACCTAGTGTGAGGACACATTTAATGCTTAAAACCTCCATAGATATAGAGCAGTACCTATCTAGTCCATTGCCAGCCTACGAGCGCTTTTTATTAACAAGGTTTAGATTTAACCTTTTTCATTTTTATTGGCAGTTCCAAGGGGCAGTAACATTGGGATGGTGTTAGCACCCTGTGGCTGAGACAATTTGTCTCCACAGGACTTGCTCCATTTTCTATTTTTTTGTAAATATTATGTAATACATAAAACCTAATACTATGTGGAGGGTCTAAAGGAAGTTTATAGACCAGCCTAGGTTGCAATCCCCTATAATACTATTCACTACAAGAAAACCTAGGGGTCTTATATACGAGGAAAAAAGGAGCCTCTAATGCAGAGTAACGATAGCATGCAAGTCTATCAATTACTTGGGCAATCTTGCTACTAATTTGAGCATTTAGATAATGCACACAGGACCAAATAGTGATTGTGGGTGAAACCAATAAACAAATATAGGATTCCCATCAAAGTCTTGTTGTGATCAATACTATCATCTGGTCATCCTTCGGGGATGGAGAGTCTCTAGATCATTGAGACGTTTCTACCAACCTCCGGTCGGAGTTGGGTTCAGACCCACAGTCAATCCTGGACAGTGTAGATAATAATGTATGATGGAAACCAGCGCAGTGCAAAACCAAAAAAAGGGGTATTGGAGTGGTGAATTAAAATAGGATAGAGGACAAACAAAAAAACTTTCATAAAGATTGGACTCTTCCTAATTAAAACCAGGAACAGTGCATGAAAAGACAGTTTTTAACAAATTTACTGTATAGGGGCCAAATACTCACCATAACCGAAGGATGACCAGATGATAGTATTGATCACAACAAGACTTTGATTGGAATCCTAGATTTGTTTATTGGTTTCACCCACAATCACTATTTGGTCCTGTGTGTATTATCTAAATACTCAAATTAGTAGCAAGATTGCTCAAGTAATTGATAGACTTGCATGCTATCGTTACTCTGTATTAGAGGCTCCTTTTTTCCTCATAAATATTATGTAATGTCTAGGACTGTCTATTTATTACCTCTTTTAAAAAGACTTAATTTTATTCAAGTACGTCCCGCTCTTTTACACTTGCAATTGCTTAATTCTGACTGTATTCCATATGTGGCCGGGTTTCTTAAATGTGCAATGAAATATAGAAAATGTTTGGACTTTTAATATCATAGCATTTTACTTGGGCCCACTGATGTTGTTTTTAGCTTTCTTTGCCTTGTGCGCCACTACTGCTGCTACTATACAATAACTGATCGCATTTACAGTATCATGGTTTTAAAGTGTATATGTTATATTTTAAAGTGTGACTTTTATGGTTTCTAACAAAGAATACCAAATTAAGTATTTGAATTTGAATTTGAAATTTGCTAGTGGGCTTGCAGCACTGGTTGTGCCACCCACAGAATCAGCCTGTAAATGTGTGTCTAAGGCCTGCCATTGCAGAGCCTGAGTGCAGTCTGGTACTGCCATGCTGACTGGGCAAGTGCTCCCACTTGCCAGTCCCTAAACCTTTCCTTTTCTTCATATTAGACACCCCTATGGTAGGCCCAAGGGCAGGGTGCATTGTAAGTATAAGGTAGGACATGCCCTGGTGTGTGTGGCAAGTCCTAATAGTGAATTACAGCTATTTTCGTTTTCCACTATTGCAAGGCTAACTGTTCTGCATAAGCCAGAATGGGAAGTTAGATTATTACATCTTATAATCCTAACTGACTCAGGGAACATGGTAGAAATTCGAGTTTAGTATGCTTGAACTCAGAATGATAAAATACATCTCATAGTGAAGTTGGTTTTAACATTCTGTGTTTGAAAATACCACTTTGAGAAAGTAGGTATTTTCTTGTCTAACTATCCAAGCCTGCCTCTGCTAGGTTGTGTATTCCTTGTCTGGAGTTTGAGTGACAGGGCTGAGGGATTCCAGGAGACAGGGTGAGTCAGCCCAGTGGTGAATAGAGAGATCTGCATCAAGATTAGAGAGAGGAGTTGCACCTGGGACCTGAATAGGGCTGTGCCTTCCCTCTACAATGCTGGCTCCACCTCCTGTGGTGCTTCTGGTGTCTCAGCCCTGCACTGTGTAAGGAGAGAAGGAGTCATGTAAACAGAGTGCTCCAGGACTGACCAGAACTGGTTTAGACTAGGTAAAAGCCCCTTTTTTTCCTCAGAGGACAATGGATTTGGGGGTAGAAGTATTGGGAACCTGATCCCAAGAATTTAGATCACTTTTGGACAACAAGAAGAAACCTTTGCTGAGGAGTGGAACTAGAGAGACGGAGGAGAGATTATCCCTAAGCTGAAGTGCTGCTTGGGGGATTGGCCTGCAGTGTTTGCCTGACTGCCAAAGAAAGGAGAGAGGAACTTTGCGTACTTGTAATCAACTTGTAAGGATTTCCAAGGGCTTGGAACAGAGCTTGCCTCCTGCTCAAGTCACAGGGACAACATACTTCACTCACCAGCTCCCCAAGAGTTTTCTTGAAGTGCCTGCAGTTGTGCTGGACATTTTGAGGACTAGCGTGTTGCAAGGAGCTGGAAGCGCGACTCAAGAACAGGAAGCGTGTCTCCGAACTGCAGCATCACAACACGAAGCGCCTTGCATCGCCGGAGAAGAGGATCGACGTCACCGGGAAGCGTGTCGCCGGAGAAGAGGATCGACATCACCGCAGACGCCGCCGCATCACCGGGAAGAGTGTTGCAGGGCCTGTCGCTGCTCGCATCGTTGTGGAAGCAACTCACCTCGACAGGAGAGAGGATCGATGTTGCAGCAGACGCCACCGCATCACCAGGAAGAGTGTTGCAGGGCCTGCTGCGGCTCGCATGGTGTAAAGCAGCTCACATCGCCAGAGAAGAGGATTGACGTCGCAGAAGACGCCGCTGCATCACCGGGAAGCGTGTTGCATCAAGGAGAAAGCGTCATCTTTATTTCTTTGCACCAGATCTTCAACGCATCATCCTTGCTTGTAAGGGACTACCACATCACCTTCCCTGCAACACTTTCGTTGCCCTGCGTGTCGCATCTTAACGTACATTGACTCAAAATGTTGCATTTTAAGATCTAAAGAGAACTAGGCTAATTCTACCATTTTACGTACAGTATTGTGGATTTTTGGCGTTTGTGGTCTTGTGATAAGTCTATATAAAGAATGCTTATTTTTTATATAAAACCTGTGTGGTGTCCATCTGTAGTGTTGTCACTTGATTACTGTATGTGTTCACAAATGCTTTACACACTGCCTCTTAGATAAGCCTGTCTGCTGGTGCTGAGCGGGGGCATCACTACAACCCCCTCCACCTAGGCACACCCCCTCCAGTGCCCGGTGACCAACTTTCTAACATGACGCACGAAACCAACTCTTGACGTCCACCCTCCTTGCCAACCAGTCCACAACATAAAATTATATATACTTATTGGTGGTGATGGTCTTTGTTTAATTATGAAGAACAATCAAATGATATTTTCAATTCTCTGAAGGAATAATAAATATTGAGAATAGCCTTGTTCAGTTAAATATATTTTTTAATAAAAAAATAGGAATTTTAAATAAATATACTATATCTCACAAGCCATGATGACATCGGACAGCTAACCGGTTAGTTTTTTTAGGTCGAGCTGGACTAGCATCCGTAGGATGCTGTCCAAGTTCGACAACTATAGTCATCGACTTCGGGGGGATTAGGACAAGAGGGTGCCACGCGCTTTAAACTGTGGATTTGACCTCGTGCAAGTGCACGTCGGGTCCGTCCACATTCGCAGCAATTCCCGCGCCGTGCACATCCCCACACATACACACATGCGTGCGCATACAGACAGCAGACACTCGCTCGCTCACACACACACACACACACACACACACTCTCTCCCCCCCCCCACCCCCCCCGCCGCAGTCATCGGGCTCTTTTAAACACACACACGCATACACACACAGACTCCAAGACACATACACACACGCACGCTCACACACATACAGAGCGCCCCACGCACACACACATGCCCCCCGCCCTCGCAGCTCAGCAAAGGCCCCCACTCACCGGTACTCGTCTCCAGGCGAGGGCTCGTTGCAGGCGGCGGCGGTCTCATCCTTCTGTGCGTGCGAGGCTCTCACCTCTCGGAAGCCCGGCCGGGCTTCCGGTGTGTCTTGATGTCCCGCCCCCGGCCTGCCTGACTTCCGCCCGGGATGTCTATGTCTACTATGAAAGAAGTACTATTATTTCAACACATTTCCATTTGTGGCGTGCCTTACTTGAGTATACAATGGTGATTATTTGTAATAATTGTGCTTCTAGTAACCCACTGCAGTAACTGCGTGATTACAATGCGTGCTACAGATCTGGATGTTGCGGCTTCTTTCCCTTTGATGGCGGGCTCATGCACCTGTTGTAACTATCGCTGTGCAACCAGCCTGACACATTTTAGGATCCCAGTTACTAAGCGTTTTTATGTTTCTGCTCCCTCTAGTGACAATTTAGTGCATAAAAGACATTCTGAAAATAAACGCTGTTACGGTAGAAAATAAATATTATTTCGGAACATTCCTAACGAAGAGAATGAACTTAGACTGAGGCAAACTCTGATATCCATTGAGGTACACCCCTCCTTTCTTTGTGCTTCTAGTAACCCACTGCAGTAAC
The DNA here is from genome assembly GCF_964263255.1 of Lissotriton vulgaris. NCBI lineage: Eukaryota > Metazoa > Chordata > Amphibia > Caudata > Salamandridae > Lissotriton > Lissotriton vulgaris. The sequence goes on along the minus strand of NC_141691.1, from coordinate 1,078,468,189 downwards.
TGCGTGATTACAATGCGTGCTACAGATGAGGATGTTGCTGCTTCTTTCCCTTTGATGGCGGGCTCATGCACCTGTTGTAACTATCGCTGTGCAACCAGCCTGACACATTTTAGGATCCCCGTTACTAAGCGTTTTTATGTTTCTGCTCCCTCTAGTGACAATTTAGTGCATAAAAGACATTCTGAAAATAAACGCTGTTACGGTAGAAAATAAATATTATTTCGGAACATTCCTAACGAAGAGAATGAACTTAGACTGAGGCAAACTCTGATATCCATTGAGGTACACCCCTCCTTTCTTGACCCATTACAAGGAAACGCAGACCAACAACAGATTCAGGAATATAAGGGAGACAGAGAACTTGAACGGCAAAGCTTCAGTGGTTCCCAAACTGGTGCGCATCTGTTCGCGGCGCCCCTGGCTTGTATTGACAGCACAACGGACTGCCCTGACGCACAGATTGGGAACCGCTGAATTTGCCCCAATATTAAATAAGAATTCCCCCTTCAAAAAATAAAGTGGAAGGGCAGAATATCACTAAGGGGCCCCACTGTGTTTCCGATTAAAATACCTCCTGGAGAAAATCCATGGACTAAAAGCTGACTACGAGAGTTGAAGAGTGTGTTTTTTAGGTCGAGCTGGACTACACGGACACCACCACTGTCATGCACACACGGACACCACCACTGCCATACACACACGGACACCACCACTGCCATGCACACACAGATACCACCACTGCCATGCACACACAGACACCACCACAGCCATGCACACACAGACACCACCACTGTCATGCACACACGGACACCACCACTGCCATACACACCACCACTGCCATGCACACACAGACACCACCACTGCCATGCACACACGGAAACCACCACTGCCATGCACACACGGAAACCACCACTGCCATGAACACACAGACACCACCACTGCCATACACACACGGAAACCACCACTGCCATGCACACCACCACTGCCATGCACACACAGACACCACCACTGCCATGCACACACGGAAACCACCACTGCCATGCACACACGGACACCACCACTGCCATGCACACACAGATACCACCACTGCCATGCACACACAGACACCACCACAGCCATGCACACACAGACACCACCACTGTCATGCACACACGGACACCACCACTGCCATACACACCACCACTGCCATGCACACACAGACACCACCACTGCCATGCACACACGGAAACCACCACTGCCATGCACACACGGAAACCACCACTGCCATGAACACACAGACACCACCACTGCCATACACACACGGAAACCACCACTGCCATGCACACACAGACACCACCACTGCCATACACACACGGACACCACCACTGTCATGCACACACGGAAACCACCACTGCCATGCACACACGGAAACCACCACTGCCATGCACACACAGACACCACCACTGCCATACACACACGGACACCACCACTGCCATGCACACACAGACACCACCACTGCCATGCACACACAGACACCACCACTGCCATACACACACGGACACCACCACTGCCATACACACACGGACACCACCACTGCCATGCACACACAGACACCACCACTGCCATGCACACACGGACACCAAAAATAATTTTTATGCAAAGCATTGTCATTTACAATGCCAGTAACTCAAACTTTAATGCTGCGAGACCTATTGCATTGCAAATGCTTGTTGTTTTAATTCTCAGAGATTTCCTAATATCTATTTTTCTGTCAGTTGATCCAAAGCTTAGAATTCTGTGTTGCATACCTGGGTGTTTAGTGTGACACACACTACACCACACAGTTCTAAACCACACAATTCACCATCACACAATTCAACACCCCCCAACATAATTACACTCAACATAATAACACAACGCAAAATTATTCAACTCCACATAATTACACTTCTCAATACCACATAAATATACCAGCATAAAACACTGTCACATAGCAACAATACACACATGTAGGAGGCTGCTTAGTATATGGTGCACACTTATTTAAGTGAAGCACCCTGCACTAATCCAGACAACCCTTATGGTGATTTTAGTGGTCTTAGATAACCATAGAAAGCTCTCCGAACGGTAGCTGTGGAGAGCAGCCCTCAGGCTTAATCCAGAAGGAGTGTAAAGCAGCTTGTTTTACCAGTTACTAATCGTATAGTGTAGCTTAAGTGAACAAGCATTGGCATAGCCAATGGGTCTCGCCTTTGGAACCTTATAATTGTTTAGCCATGCAACAGTTGATGTTGTTGCACCAAGGATATTGTGCTGCATACAAAAATACTTATAAGGTCCCAAAAGCTAGACCTATTGGCTATGCCAATGCTTGTTCCCATATCTTTTAGAGCACAAGAAAGAAAGAAATGGCAGTACACAAACTTATTTTCCCCCAACTCACTTTCAAGCTCCTTACCAGCTCCTTACCATCTGCCAAATTGTGTTTGAGAATCAATTTTGGTACGATCAGCCAACATCGACTGCATCGACATTATGCTAAAGCGATTTAGAAAGGCCACATTATGACCATAATGTGCAAGGGGCCCACGAAATACAACGTGTTGTGTTTTAGGCACCTGGGAGAGCCAGTGCAACTGCTCAGAGACCTGGAAGCATTAGTAGCCGTCAAAGTTCAGTATCTTCAAACTATTGCCTTTGCACTGCCCAGCTCGGCCCAATCAACCGCCCTCTGCAAAGGTACTTAGAAACAGCACAGCTAATCAACCATGGAGACTCGCTGAACCTGCAGATGAGGGAGTCCAACGGCCCAACAAATACAACAGGCTGGAACTAAACAAGGGCTTACTTTCAACGCCCCCTAAGCAGCACAGGGGAGAGGGTGGAATAATGAAGCAAACTGCATGGCAAGGAAACACGAAGATAGGAGTTCCAATAAAGTGCCGGGGAAGGGCTAGTGATGTGGTAAAGACAACAGGAAAGGATTGATGGTTCATTGGTAGGCTGGTGGTTCCTAAGCATACTGCTACTCTGCCTACACCCCACCGGCGCAGCTGTAAGATGAGCAGTTGGCGTAGGCTAGAGGATGCACAGAACAGTAGTCATTTGAGCTACACTTTGTGACAGCGAGCGGAACTGCTTACCAATCTGAATCCCTGAAACTTAAGTGAAGGAGCGATAGGTTAAATCTGTACATGCTGATTTAGGTCTAGAATGGAACAAACCGCTGTGAACATGAATGTATTTCACTCAATGCCACACAAAGGGAGCATAAGGGTCCTCTGGATGGAGGTGCCCAATTCTGAAAAGCAGACAACCCATCCAGCAGGTGACAAGCTGTCTATTTCAGCATCAAAAAGTGCACACGAGCATGAGGGAAATGGGAGAAACACGGGAAAGTAGTGACTGGTCCCTTCTACTTAACGTGTGTTACACAACCATGTCCCCTCACGGGAGTCGGGGAGAAGGGGTTAAGCAGTGAGGGAGCAGTGGGGACAAAGTATGGGGCAGGAGTTGTAAGATCTTGCACTACCTCTGAAGCACAAGATTCATACATTCGACCACAGACAGAATCATCAAACTCAACTAACGAAAGTGTGGAAGCACAGCCATAATCAACACAGCCACAGGCTATGTGTATGTTCTAGCACAGCAAACTGAGCTTGGGACACTGACCAAACATCATACACTTCTGCAGCCCAACTACCCACTTTACATCCCTGGACCCAAAGATTGCCCAAAGATTATAGAAACTGTTGGAAAAAAACGCAAACTCCGGATATTAACCAATACACATCTCTTCCTCCACATTTTCAGATACAAACCCACGCAAATAAATCTCTTAAGTGAGCTGAAGTTGTATTGTCCAAACACACACCATACTTCTGTCGGTTTATAATTTATGTTTCTGGGGGAGGAGATGAAGGGGAAGGATTTCTTTTGTTTTTTTTTTAAAGCAGGGCTGTGCATTCAAACCAAGAGAAAATGTGTCTGGAGCCAGACGAGGAACAATCTCGCCCATTGTTCGCGGTGCTGGAGAGCTCCTGAAGAGAAAATTACAGCTGTTAATGTGTAACCAGCAGCGAGAGACTGCAACCTCCCCCGACAGCTAAAAACAATATCGGTGCCATTATGGCTGGATAAACATTAACAGAACAAACTAGATACAAAAAAAACGGAAGTACACGTTCTACCTCTTAGCTACCTTTCAGCAAACCCATTAGTTACAGCAGAAAAAGCGGTCTTCTAGGAGCTGCAGCCATATGTAACAGGTCAAGTCCAGAAGTCCTGTCACAACCCTAGACACATGCGAGTCTCTCATGCATACATACGTACATACGTGCGTACGTACATACGTACAAACATCATGCCCCCCACTTCTGTGCGCACCTGCAACTCCCTAACCCGCACACATGAATGTCAACAATTGATGACACATAAATCACATTGAAAAAACAATCCCTCATCTGAAGAGTGTAACAAACTCCAACGATTTGCACTCTCTGCCAGCCTCAACCATCAAGAGCCTATGGCAGACGCGTCAACATCTGCACGTGCACACCTACAGAGACAATCAATACCACGACCACAGATGCAGTGGGTAAGGAAACACACACCAGAAAGAGATAAATGGCATTGCAGAGCCAGGAACATACCATAGGGCGGCGGCTGAAGATCTACCATCAGCGCAAATAAGGCCCTCCCAGCTGACTACACAGACGACACGCACAGTCAAATTGATAACCACGACGCGCAGCACTTTCTGCAGGGGAGCAAAGAAAAACACTAACGTGCAGTACAAAGTCCCAAGCTGGAAAGAGCAAAAACGTTAAATATCGAAGAAACAGGCGTGCATCACGTGAGATGGTCTTCGTCAGCTGCTGGAAAGATGTAGCCCATTCAAATTAAACCGGAGACCTACATATGCGACGAATCTGAGCAAATCCACCCTGGCAACCCTAAAACAGCGAGTGGCTTCACTGGGAAATAGCAGGCAAGAGGCACAGAAATATTTAGCAGCGCAGCATCAAGTCTGCATCTCTTCCAACTGAAACCAGCAAAAGCATGTGCCAGCAGGGGGAGGGGGCCTGCGGGAGCGTGCAGCAAGGCACGATGATTGCGGCCATATGGCGCCACCATATGGCGCCGCGCGCTCCTGCAAGGCAATCGCCAGACGTGCACGCGTTGCCATTTCAAGCAATGCAACGCATGCACGATTTTGCCCCCAAAGCTGTGCCAATGGCTAAAGGTCTCTCTCCTATGCAGTGCATGCACGCTGTATAGGCGAGACCTATAAAAGGACCACACAGTGTAGTTATAAAAATAAATATTTATTCTAAACACTCACTAACACATTGAGATATCTCCTATCCGGAGATATAATCACAATACACACAATACTTCAGTAATCGAAAAGGTAGGTATTACAAATACACAGTGGTGTCCAGGGGAGATAAAACCATATACTAATAAAGTGGAATGAGAACCGCGACTGTAGGAGAGTAGGGTCTGCTATCCTATGGTCACCCCAAATTTTTGCTTTTTGCTTCACTGGTTTTCGACTTAATGTGGCTGTGGGCCTGCTAATCAGACCCACAGCCTGCTGTTCTCTCGCTAAATTAACATACATGTACTATAGGTACATAACCCAATTGGAACTGGACTCCTTGTCAGCCCCTTTACCATGCACTATAGTCGCTCAGGGCATAGGTGCCAACAAGGCCTACCAGGGGCTGCAGCATATCTTTTGCCACCCCTGGCTGGTACTTATATCGACACAACTGGCTGATCACTCAGCTGGGGCAAGTTGGTGTAATCACCCCTTGCTTAGATATAGCATTCCTATATCTAAACCTATATCTGGACACATATATACCTATAAGTCACTCCTATGGCAGGCCTTAACAATCCTGGAGGCAGAGTGCTTGGTTTTATGTCAGATGGTGCTCTAGCATGAGCTCAGCCTGTCTGCAGCTGTTGGGACCAATTCCCTAAGATGTTCCGGGATAATGCCATACCATATACTATTAAGTGCATTATAATCCATCGCGGTTATATGCTAACTTTGGTTTGGCTTTATCAAAACATGTCGTGTAAGGTGTCATACGATTTGGAATACTATCCCATCGACAATCCTGTCGACGGGGATAGCATTCCACCCCTCTAAAGGGAGAAGACATGTTACTTTACTGAAACGCGGTTGATTTTTAAAAGCGCCTCAGCATCACAAAATGAACGCTTCTGCCACAGACACGAGTCTGACCTCCTGCTGCTGACCGAAACTCAGCCGAGGAGGCCTGGACAAAGGCTTTCCTGTCGTGGGGAGGTGTCACACAACCCCAGACAGGAGATAGTGGATTGTAGCAGGAAGGTTTGAAAGAAACCAGACAGTGCCTGGGGAGCACAAGGCTTCCCCTTGCATAATCCGGTCAAACCGGTTCTGGGGCACACCAGCCCCAGTCCCAGCGCGACCCTGGACAAAGGGAAAGGGGTGTAACCACCCCCTTCCTGGGTCCCACCCATAGGAGGGACCTAGCAGGTAATCCAGCCCACCAGATTGGTATAAGAGTGGGAGCAATGCCCAAGCATTCAGATTATCCGGACTGAAACTTATGAAATGAAACTCTGGACCCTTCGACATCCTATTCGACGTAGAAGACTGAAGAATCTAATCTCCCTTGTGGTCAAGGAGTGACCACTCTGCGCAAACAGGCACCATCCAGCACCTCTACGTTTGCTTTGTTGCAGTTCCCGCCGGAACTCGAGCGACAGAGTTCGACAAGACCCAGTATGCCTGCCTTCCAACAGCCGATCCACAGTCCCTGCAGAGCTGAGACCCGTGGAGGCGACCTGAAGCGTGGGGCCCGCCATCTTGGAAAGACCACGAGACGCTGACCGTGCAGCCCACGAGTGACCCTCGAAGCTGTGCATTGGGGTTTGAGAAGCCCCAGCCCTGAGCCTCTCTTGCACCGAAGCTCACCCCTCTACACTCACCGAGTGCTGCGTGGGGCCCTTCTGCATCTTTTGGCTCAACGCGTTGGCCCGGTCACTTGCCCGTTGGCTTGTGGCCCCTGTGCCGACGAACCTTGAAACCTAACTTGTGAATCTGGTTGCTCCAGACTTGCACTCGCTCCTCTGAAAAGGAGCACCCGCTCTGACCCTCCTGGTCCGAGTATTAAGCCATCTTCGAATCTTGGGTGGGTTGCGATTGCCAAGGGTTGTTTGCTCCAATCCGGAAGCCGACACCGCTGACAGCGAGAGCCTTCGTGGGACAGCTCATGATCCACTCCTGGACATCCTCGGTGCCCCAGAGTCCACGTGGCAGCGGAGAGAAGCTTCATGACAGCGACCTGAAAGCACCCGACATTGCCTGGTTCTGTCCTGGTTCCACCCTGGTCACTGTTGAGTGACCCAGACTCTGTCCCCTCTGCTTTCAGATCATCTTTATCTTCGATCCACCCTTGGATCACACCGGACACTTCTCCTCTCGACGCCGGCAGCATCTTCAGCTCCAAGCACCAGCAACCTGCGTGACAAAACCTGACACTACTTCGTACCTGTGCACCCGCTTCCTGTGGGTGAAGTAACTTAGTAACGCCGGTGTTCCTACACTGGTACACACCTCTAGTGTATGTGTCTAAAGTTTCGTCCTTCTAGGTTGAGCGGAAGTCTCCTTTAACAGTAACTTTGTAACTTATATGCACCATTGACTTTACATTGGTGCATGCGTGTGCTTTAAGCGCTGCACCCGAATCCCGCAGGCTTTTCCCGACTTCAGCATTGCTAGTCCCGACTGCTCCCAGCAATTCCCTAGGCCCTAGGCCTAACCACTGTTCGATTGGTATCTCTTATACCACTTTTTTAATATATGGTTTGTGTGGCCCCTGGGCCTCATCCATAATTGTGCAACTTTCATATGTTTAACTGTGCTTTTGTTTAAACGCTTGTGCCTCTAGACTCATAAGGAGTATAGAGGATTATTCTAGTAATAAATACATATATTTTTATAATATATAACTTGTGTGGTGTCCTTTCATTTGATATTACAGGATTGTGATTGGTAAAACAGCTCGCTTAACACGACCTCTTGAGTTAAGCCTTTAAGGCTGCTTAGTCCATGCTACCATTAGGATAGCTTGTCTAATAAGGTTGACTTACAACCAGACACCACAAGGGTTGTTTGGACTGGCTGCAGCTGCCCGGGCCTCTAACTTTCTGGTACTCGGAGACCTAAATCTTCATTTCGATGACCCCAACGACAAAGTAGCCGCAGAGCTTAGGTCAAATCTCAAATCATTCGAACTTAATCTCCTTAATGAGGAAGCTACTCATAACAAAGGTCACTTGTTAGACCCTGTTTTTTCTAACAACACTCAGTTCCTAGTTACTTCACCTTTGCCCATACCTTGGTCTGATCACTTTGTAGTTCCCTTTTCCTGGGAACTCCGTTTGGAAGTGACCGGCGCCCCGCCCCCACGCATTCTCCAAAGAGCCTGGCCGAAACTCTCAGTGGAAAAATTAAAATCGGCACTGGAGAAATCTGCTCCTGAACCAGAATCTGATGTTCTGCTCGCAGATCAGAATTTTCAGAATTGGCTCAATAGCTCCCTGAACATGGTTCTGCCCCAAACTATGGTGACAAAAAAGAGTAGTACTTTTAAATCCCCTTGGTATACCACAGCACTGAGAGATCTTAAAAAAGCCTGTAAAAAGGCAGAACGTATCTGGAGGAGGGACTGGGCCCTTAGCAGCAAAACCTCCTACCAGGCTGCCCTGAGACTCTACAAAGATGCACTACAAACGACCAAGGCCTCCTTCTTTGAAGAGAAAATTAAACAGGCAGCCAACTCCTCAAGGGAAACCTTCAAAATACTCGCTCAACTGACCAAAATTCCAGCGCCGATCATTCCACAAAATGATTCCACATCTAGATGTGACCTGTTAGCAAACTTTTTTGACCAAAAAATACAGAAAATACTAGACAGTCTTCCTTCAACAGGCACTCCCCTGGCTTCTGACCCCCCCCCTCCTTCCACCTCAGGCCCTTTACTTAAGACATTTTCGTGCATCTCCAGGGAAGACTTCTGCACGACACTTTCCAATATCAAAAGCGGCTCGCCCTCTGATCCAGCTCCCATGCACGTTCTTAAGCAAATCATGAGTACCATCGCCCCCCTTGCTACTGATCTCCTGAATACCTCTTTCACTACCGGCATTGTCCCCCCAAGCTGGAAACAGGCAAAAATCAGAGCCCTCCTTAAAAAACCAGGACTTGATCCCGCCGACCTGGCAAATTTCCGCCCTATTTCATTGTTACCTGGATTGGGCAAAATCGCAGAAAAGTGGGTGAATCGGCAGCTCTCCGGATTCTTGGAGAGTAATGACTTGCTGGGTAATTCCCAAACGGGATTTCGCCCTGGGCAGGGCACAGACACTGCCCTTATAGTGGTTGCTGAAGAGGCTAGGTGCATCTTAGATTCAGGGGGATCAGCAGCTCTGATCCTCCTGGATCTGAGCGCCGCGTTCGATACCGTAGACCACCCCACCCTTGTCCACCGTCTCTCCAAACTAGGCATTGTAGGGTCTGCCCTCAAGTGGCTGAAATCATTTCTCGACAACCGGTCCTTCAGGATCTGGGAGAACGGTACCACGTCGAAGCCCTTTCCTCTTCAATGTGGGGTTCCTCAGGGATCTTCCCTGAGCCCCACATTGTTCAATGTTTACATGGCTCCGTTGGAGGACTTAGTAGCCCCATTCGGGATTAAATCCATCAGCTATGCTGACGACACCCAACTTGTCGTCTCTCTGACTCAACAAGGGGGATGCTCGGACAATCTCTCGAGCTGCCTCTCGGCAATCTTCTCCTGGATGACTGACTCCAAGTTGAAACTTAATGGAGCCAAAACGGAGATTATGCTCCTAGGCCACCATTTTACATCTCTGCCTTCTGAGCTCTGGCCCCCCTGCATGGGTGATCTGCCACCAGCAAAGGAGAAAATCAAAAGCCTCGGGGTCTGGTTTGAACCCCAATTAACATTCAAGACCCACGCCCAGAAAGTCGCAGGCAGCTGTTTCGGCCTGTTGCGGTCAGTGCAGAAAGTGCTCCCCCTTCTGCCTTTCCAATCTAGGAAGCTCCTAATTCAAGGTCTTATACTATCAAGACTGGATTATGGTAATGCTCTCCTTCTGGCTGCACCCAAAAAGACAATTAACTCCTTGCAGCGGGTCCAGAACGCTGCAGCAAGAACGCTCATGGGGGCACCCAGAAGGGCCTCGGCCAAACCACTTTTGAGATCCCTGCACTGGCTCCCCATCCAGGAACGAATTGTATTTAAGACCCTGTGCATTACTCACAGGACATTGCAAGGCAAAGGCCCTCCTGCCCTAAGAAAGCTTATTAGCCCCTATAAACCACCAAGGACCCTCCGCTCTGATGGGGAGAACCTGGTCTCCATCCCTAGAGTGAGAAAAGCTCGGACTGGAGGACGCCGGTTCTCCCTGAATGCAGCAAAACATTGGAACACCCTCCCTAGGGAAATACGGATGGAATCCTCCTATCCCAAATTCAGAAAATCTCTCAAAACTTTTCTCTTTCCTATAGCAGAATAATCCTATTCCCCTCCTTCCCTCTCTAGGGCTTTTCTGTTTTTCAGTTAAGTTAGCGCTGGGACGCTCAAGGGCATCCATGCGCTTTATAAATCTAATTTCATTTGGACTGATACAAGGTGCCCCCAGAATTGGAGACATCATATATCAGGCCAACTTCTCACAGCGACCGAAGTCAAGACTGGACCCAGAAGACTTAGAAGTGCTAAGGACCCAAGGAACCACCCAAGGAGGCTGTGAGCAAAGTGGAAACACGCACCAGCACATTGCCTGTGTAACCTCAAAAATTTCGAAAAAAGAAAACCTACAACCGAGCCTTCTCTGAATTGGTCCCTAGAATCTGAAACTCACTGCCCCCTGAAATCAGACTGATCCCTTCAATCATTTCATTCAATAAAGAAGTCAAACTACTTTTAATGAACAAATCTCTACCATGAACCCACAAACTCATTCTCCGGATACTGATCTGAAGCTGTTCTCCAACCAGGGTCCCACTCCTGATTTGCAACAGACATTGTCAGCGTTTATGTTTTTTGGTTATCTATTTTCTACTTATTGAACTGTAAAGCGCTCCGATACCCTTCTAGGGTCAAGTTCACGCTATACAATACAAGTCAATGGGGAGGTCGCAGTTGCAGTTTTCAAGAAGACGGACCCTTCCTGAAGGACCCTGAAGAAACCCTGTGGAAGATAGAAGGTTGGGGAGTCACCTCACCCACGGATACCCTAGGAACCAGAATAGCTACACCAGGGAAGCCGGGTACATTGGTGTGAAGTGACGTCAGACACCGCTGTAGACCACAATCGAATATGCCACAGGCGAAGAAGGTGAGAGAGTCCGGTGCAATCCAAGAGTGGAATCTTGAAGAGGAGTACCTGCAAGCAGAGCGGACAGAGTCTATGCCACTCTCAAGTGACCAGGAGGTACAGAAGACCAATGACCACTGATGAACAGATGCAGGAGAGTTGACTGGGACCTTATCGCTGCAGCTGTGAGTACCAGGCAATGCTGTGGAAGACCAGCAGATATTCACAAGCTGTCCCATGTTGGAAGTCGAGAGCCAGGGGGGTCGGTGTCCAGTGGGAGCACCAACAAGCCGTGGGAGCACCAACAAGCCTTGGCAGCAACAACAGATGAGGAAAACTACGAAGGTGCAGTGTCTAGGCCATAAAGGTCAAAGCAACTCACCAAGAGCTGGAGAGTCAGAGCAGGCCCAGAGCAAGCAGGGACGCCCACTGGAGCTAAAGAGGACCCTCAAGAGGACCCACAGGCCGAAGGCACATGAGCTGCAGGAGGACCTCAAGCAGCTAACCAAGAATGTAGGCCCATGGTGCAGAGGATGCAGTGAGGACGAAAATCTTAGTAGCAGGAGATGCTGGAGCTTCTTTGAGCCGAAGACCTCTTGGGAAGAAAGTCAACAAGCCTTGGCAATGGAAAGTTAACCCGGTGCACAGGGGTAACTGCTCCAGCGGTTCAGACGGGGAACACTGGCATCAAACTTGCTGAGAAGACAGTGCGGGCCCGGGTCAGTTGCAGAACAACTCCCTGTGTTGCTGAGCCTTTTGGAGTCCGTAGGACATCGGGAGCAGCAGGCCAGTCAGCCTATTTGCAGTGCCTGCAGGGGAGTGACTCCTTCAATCCAAGGGCAATTCCTTTGGGTGTCTTGGATGCTCACAGGCTTGGTGAAGAAGCTGTATGGAGCACAGGTGCAGACAATGCAAAAGACTGGCAGGACGAAGAGACCAGGAGCAGCAGGAGTCTTCCTGATGCAGTCTCGGTTCCTAAAGCAAGGCCCTACCAAGTCCAACGTGCCCAGATGGTTGAAAATGAAGTGGTTTCGGATCTGAATCTTCTCACGACAAATCTGAAGAGCCACCCACAGGCAAGCCCTTAAGTACCCACAGGAAAGGTTTGTGACAATTCAAGGGTCCCTCCCAGAGGAGAGGCTGGACAAAGGGGAGGATACTCCCATGTCCTTTGTCCAATTTCACCCCAGAGCGGGAGCCAACGGCTCCCTGAACTGGTTTCAACTGGAGGAGGCCACTAAATGTGCCCTTCAGAGCAGTCTGGTGGCGCTGGCAAGCACCCCTACCCCAGCCGAATACACTAAGTCCTGCCTGGGAGGTGGTTACACCTCTCTGTGACAGGAAACCTATTGTTCTACCTTCCCCTGCTCGAGCCTGGCTCAGCAGCAGGAGGGCAGAATTGTGTCTGACAAACGGCAGAAGCACTAGCTTGCTGTTAGACCCTGAAAGGCTGGTACTGGGAATACTGGGGGCCCCCCAGTACATGGGGCCCTACACCCAACACTGAAATCGGTGTTGGGGTAGGATTCCAACATGTTTGATGCCAAACATGACCGGGTTCGGTGCAGCCAATATATAGTTAGACATCTCATAATTGACTTGATGTCCACTAAATAACTAAATTGGCTGACCACACTTACAGAGCCGGGATAATCGACTCCTAGGTTTGCAGGAGTGTCCTGCTCACGCAGGGCACCCTCACACTTTAAACCAATCACCCTCCCTTCAAGACTATGACCTGACTCTAGGGGCACCAGTGCTATCAACATGGGACTCTAGTCCCAAATTCTTCCTAGCCCTCTAGACTTCTAGGGTCTCTCTATCAAGGGCCAACTGTCCTTGCCTGAGCTTGAGTCTAACTCTCTCAAGTTTCATCAGGTGGTATTCCCTCTCTAAAGAGTCCTCCCTCTTGCTAGAAATGGAGGTCCCTATGGAATTTACAGAAGCATTGGAATTGGCAGAGGAGGACCTAGACCACCCCTGTATCCTCTGCACCCTTCCAGGAAGGACAAAGGTGGACCTACCTCTACAAAGGTGGACCTACCTCTAGGGACACTCTGTTTCATCTGTACTCTTCCCTGGGGGATCAGAATTCACCAAGGGAAGACATCAGACTCCTCCTGGTCATGCTCAGAATTAGGGTTACTAGAGGTAACACCTCCTAGCCCATCTTCTGGAGCATCCCACCCACTTTGTCCTGTTTCTCTGACCTATCAGAATTCTGGTGGTCATCTAGGATCAGCAGCTCTAAGAGATGCTTAGTGGTGGGGTTACTACCAGTCTTCAACTTTCTAGAGGTACACAGGGTCCTTAATTCCTGAAACCTAATGCCACTGTATCTAGAGGACTGGGACCCATTGGATTCCATAGGTAAAGACATGGTATCTAGGTGTATTGTGGTGTTGCACCTACCTACCCCAGAGGAAACTAAACTTCCTAAGATTGTAGAGAGGGTTGTGCTAGACCCTTAACAACTAATCTAAAAGTCCAGTAGAACTTACATGTCCAAAAAAATATTATATGTTTCCTAATGCTAGTGATGGTTTTTCAATTAATCCAGACCTAGATTAGCTGGTAAAACAATGTAGGCTTAGATCTGCACACCACGAAAGTCTGGAACTGGGAATATAGGGGGGCTCCCTAGGGGAGCCCCCTAGTACATGGGATCCTACATCCAACACTGGAATTGGTGTTGGGGTAGGATTCCATCATGCTGGATACCAAACATGACCAGTTTCGGTGCAGCCAATATATAGTTAGACATCTCGTAATTGACTTGAAGTCCACTATATGTATAAAATGCCTGACCACACTTACAAAGCCGAGAGAATCGACTCCTATGTTTGTAGGGGGTGTCCTGCTCATGCAAGGCACCCTCACAATTTAAACCAAGAACCCTGCCTTCAGGCTTGAATGGCCTACCTTAGGGGTGACTTATAAGTTTTAAGTGCAGTGACCTCAGACATAAGGACATTTATATCTGTTGTGAGTGGTAATAGTACCAGCTCACACAGGCTGCAATGGCAGGCCTGTAGTCACAGTTTGAGTGGTCTCTCATAGGTGGCATAATACATGCTGCAGCCCATGGGAGACGCCTGGTGTACCTATGCACTGGGTACCTTAGTACCATATACTAAGGACTTAGAAGGGTACACCAGTAGCCAATTAGGGAGGTACCAAAGTACTTACCAAGTCCAATTTAGGGAGAGAGCACAGTGACTGGGGTCCTGATTAGCACGAGCCCGGTCAGACTAGTCAGAAAAGGAGTGACACTAACAAAAAGTGGGAGTAACCATAAAAGCAAACCCTACTTTGCTACAACACAGATACACCATATCATTGCACAACACAAAATGCCATTTAACAAAATTACACTCCATGACACATAATCCTACTCCACATAATTCCAGTACACACAATACCACATAATTACTAGCCACATAATTTCAGCAGCACACCATGTCACATAATTCCACTACACAAATCCACACCACATAATTCCACTCCACACACCAACTTCACTTCAGAACACATGAGCAAAAGACATTGTCTATTTACAACTCCAATAGCTCTAACCCTTGTGTTTTTCTTAGCTCTGGAAACCTCTGTGATGAATTAAAAGTTGTTACAGCTACAGATTGCTCTGCTAAGCACTCTGCCCAAGCCCTGCAAGCTGTTCAGATGCTTCTTACACAAGCACATCTATGCAGCATTGTACAAATTGTATTTATTTTTCGCTCTTGCGTAACAATCAGCTATCTTGAAAATATAAATAAAAGTTTTCAAATAGTATGCCAAAATAGCAGCCACTGCATAACAAAATAAGTGCACACAAAGACACACATAATCAGAAAACATATACATTTGATTTCTTAGACAAGATAGGAACCTTACATTGTTGACTGTGTAACCAGTAGGCTTATGTTTTAATCCAGACTCTCTCACTTTACTACATTGTGTAATTTTGGGAAAATATGGCAATCTTCATTAATGTGAATCCAATCTGAATAGTCTGAAGTTGTGAAATAAACAGAATCGCTCCACTCACATGGGCACCTTGTGGCATACCTGGATGTTTAGTTTGACATACAACACCACACAATTCCTAACCACACAGTTCACAAAAACACAATTCAACACCCAAGATAATTACACTCCACATAATACCACTCAACGCAACATGATTTAATGCCACATAATTACACTCTTCTCTATACCAGATAAATACACCCCACATAAAACCTATGTCGCATAGCAACAATCCCCATAAATACACTCCACATCATGCCACACAATTCCAATCAGCATAATTTCACTCAATGCCACACAGTTCCACACCACACAATTCAACACCACACATTTCCATTCCACACCACATAGTTAAGCAACAAACCACAATTCAACTCAACAACACAATTACACAGCACACCACATATATCCAAACCACTCCACAGAATTCCACATCAGGACACAATATTGAAAGCACACCACATAATTAAAATCCATTACATACCTCTCCATAACACAAAATGCCAATCAACATACTTACACTCCCCAGTAAGTACCACAAACTTACTATTCACATAATTGCCCTGGACACCATGCCAAATAATTCCACTACACAAATCCACTCCATACCACATTATTTGTCTAGCTATTCTGTGCAGCTCTCACCCCTATCTATCCACCATGACACATAATTCCACAAGACAAATCCACTCCTCACCACACACAATTCCACAACTATCAATTCCAATCCAACCTACATAATTCCACTCCAAACCACATACATACATACATCCACTCTACTTCAAACCAAAACACATGGGTAAAAGACATTGTCATTTACAATGCCAATAGCTCTAACTCTATCAAATGCGAGACCAATTAGCATTGACACTGCTGGGTTAGAAAAATCAGTGGCACAAAACAAACGACTAGGAACACAAATAGAAACTGTTGTATTAATCACAACGATTTAACTGCCATAGTTATCACATAGAGCTTTTCAGAGATATGCCAACAGCAGACTCACTCAAATGCCAATTACGGAATAGATTCTGCAAGAAGGGAAAGAAGGGTTTTAGTGCTAAAAATGACTTATCGGGAGAAAAAGCACACTGCAGAAGGGCTCAATGATCACGTCAATGGCACACCAATGTATTTGGAAATGACAAATCAGCATAAGAACCAGAGAATGTTTAAAAACCTCCCTAGGTCACAAGTTCATCAACATACTAACCTGCTCCGCTTTCTGATGGAACACAGCAGACATTTCCAATAAAGTGCTTCGTTCATCAAGTGCTGCAGCAAATGCTTTCCACTCCTGCTCCAAAAGACCGGAAATCTGTTCTATCTGCTGAGAGGCATAGTGGCCAGATTCAACAAGACGGCTGGCTACCGACATGATTCGATTTACATTGACATACACATTCTGTCAAAGAGAAAGGAAGTTACAATATAAACAATTTCAATAAAATGCAGACACATGAATCTGAAGTAACTAAATATTCAGTTTCACAATTATAAATCCAGCTCCTTCAGCTGGAGTCCCTAGCGGCTTCTATTAGTTTTGCCAAAGCCAAACATACAAATTATCTCTTTGCTTTCATGTCACAAATTACATTAAGAAAGGCTTCTTTTCTGTTTACAGATATCAAGTGACACCAACGAAGCTTTAAACAAGGGGGATAACATACACATTTTTCTTCACGAGGTAGGTAAACACCTACAGTATTTATTCTCCAAGGACTCAGACTGCAATCTGTTATACCAGCATGTTCTTTTTTGTTTTGTGCATAATTTTACTACAGAGTCTAAAAAAATTATGAGTGTAGGGTCCCACTCAAGGCTAAAGAGTGGGCCCCTTGATCTGCAATTCTCTTCATTCCTCCGTCGTGCTACTTTTTCAGACCTTCCATTCTGTCATTCTGTATTTCCAGTAGAATTATGTACATGGCATTAACAATTTTATCATACCGGCACCTGACATGTTCCGTTCGCAGGACTTTTTCAAGGCTAAAAGAATGTATTCTACTACCATACATCCTGTACTAGGAGCATTCAGTAAATCCATCGACAATCAAATCCCCTGTGACTGCAAAGCAGAGTTATTGTGCCAATCATAAATCCCCTGTGACTGCAAAGCAGAGTTATTGTGCGTCCTTGAATGAAAACATCAGCGAGTCAGTGGCGTAACAAAACCTTAGGGAGCCCCCCTGAAAGGTGCGATGAAGGGGCCCTGCTCACCTACATGCAATCTATGTCCCTCACCTTTCACCTTTTGTAGGAGAGTAGGGTCTGCTATCCTATGGTCACCCCAATTTTTGCTTTTTGCTTCACTGGTTTTCAAATTAATGTGGCTGTGGGCCTGCTAATCAGACCCACAGCCTGTTGTTCTCTCTCTAAATTCACAGACATGTACTATAGGTACATAACCAATTTGGTACTGGACACCTTGTCAGCCCCTAGGAGGTTGGTTATACCTCTGCAATTTAGGGGCTTCCTTCTTACCTTGCCCATGATATTCCCCTTGCATGACACTTAGGCCAGAACAAGACGTGAGACAGCTTGTCCCTCACTTTCACTGGCCTCATATGTCAGAAAATGTCAAGGAGTTTTGTCGCTCCTGTGTCACTTGCCAAGCCAGTGGTAAGTCAGGTGGCACAACAAAGGCCCCCCTGATACCACTACCTGTGGTGGGGGTACCCTTTGAAAGAGTTGGAATTGACATTGTGGGTCCCATGGATCCACAAACAGCATCTGGGCACAGATTTATACTGGTGGTAGTGGATCATGCCACCAGGTATCCAGAGGCAATTCCCCTGAGGACCACAACAACACCTGTTGTGGCAAGGGCCCTTCTTGCAGTTTTCTCAAGAGTGGGCTTTCCAAAGGAGGTTCTTTCAGACAGAGGTACCAACTTCATGTCTGGATACTTAAAAGCAATGTGAAAAGAGTGTGGAGTAAACTATAAGTTTACCACACCCTATCAATCCTCAGTGCAATGGGCTTGTTGAAAGGTTCAACAAGACCCTCAAGGGAATGATAAAAGGAGTACCAGAGAAGCTTAGGCGGAAATGGGACACCCTTTTACCCTGCATGCTCTTTGCTTACGGAGAGGTCCCACAGAAGGGGGTTGGCTACAGCCCTTTTGAACTTTTGTTTGGCCACCCTGTGAGGTGTCCATTGTGTCTGGTGAAGGAAGAATGGGAGTTACCTCTCAAAAAGCCTAAGCTAGATGTTGTGGACTATGTACTTGGTCTCCGCTCCAGGATGGCTGAGTACATGGAGAGAACATCCAAAAACCTGGAGGCCAGCCAAGAATTACAGAAAGCTTGGCATGACCAAAAGGCTGTTCTGGTTGAGTTCCAGCCAGGACAGAAGGTGTGGGTGTTAGAGCCAGTGGCCCCAGCAGCTCTCCAAGACAAATGGTCTGGTCCCTACACCATACTGGAGAAAAAGGGAGAAGTCACCTATGTGGTTGACTTTGGCACCCCTAGGAGCCCCCACAGGGTGCTCCATGTAAACAGATTTAAAGCATTTGTTGACGGAGGACATGAGCTTGCTCATCGCCACCGATGGGGAACAGGAGGAAGAGAGTGACCCTCTCCCAGACTTGTTGTCCCAGAACCATGATGATGGTTCAGTGGATGGAGTAGCCTTGGCAGGCAGCCTCACTGACCATCAACAGATGAACTGCAGACAGGTGTTGCAGGCCCAAAGACATATGTTTTCTCTCACACCCAGTCAAACTAACTGGTGCACCCATGAGCTGGACACTGGTGACAGTCTGCCTGTCAAGAATAAAATCTACAGGCAACCTGACCATGTCAGGGATTGTATAAAGGCTGAGGTGCAGAAAATGCTTGAACTTGGAGTGATTGAGCCATCAGAGAGCCCATGGGCCAGCCCAGTAGTCCTTGTGCCAAAACCCCATACCAAAGATGGAAAGAGAGAAATGAGGTTTTGTGTGGACTACAGAGGTCTCAATGCTGTCACTAGGACAGATGCTCATCCCATTCCAAGGGCAGATGAGCTCATTGATAAGTTGGCTTCTGCCAAATTTCTGAGCACATTTGATTTGACAGCTGGCTATTGGCAAATCAGGTTAGCTGAAGAGTCTAAAGCCAAAACAGCATTCTCTACCCCTAGTGGACATTATCAGTTTGTGGTGATGCCCTTTGGTTTGAAGAATGCACCTGCCACCTTCCAAAGGTTGGTGAATCAAGTCCTTGCTGGGTTGGATGACTTTTGTGCAACATATCTCAATGATATTGCTGTCTTTAGCTCCACCTGGGAGGATCACCTGATCCACCTGAAGAAGGTTCTGGAGGCCCTGCAAAAGGCAGGCTTGACTATCAAGGCTACCAAGTGCCAGATAGGGCAGCGCAAGGTTGTGTACCTGGGCCACCTAGTAGGTGGGGGTCAGGTTCAACCACTGGAGAGTAAGATCCAGACCATACAGGACTGGGCTCCTCCAACTACCCAGACACAAGTCAGAGCCTTCTTGGGCCTGACTGGGTATTACAGGAAGTTTGTAAAGAACTATGGGTCCATTGTGACACCATTAAATGACTTGACATCAAAGAAGATGCCCAAAAAAGGTTCAGTGGACAGTTAGCTGTCAAAAGGCATTTGATGACCTGAAGAAAGCCATGTGCTCTGCACCTATCCTGAAGAGCCCTGCCTACTCCAAACAGTTCATTGTTCAAACAGATGCTTCTGAGTTGGGGGTGGGAGCTGTGCTTTCACAACTTAATGTAGATGGTCAAGACCAGCCCATTGCTTTTATTAGCAGAAGGCTGACCCCCAGGGAGAAACGTTGGTCAGCTATTGAGAGGGAGGCCTTTGCTGTGGTTTGGGCCCTGAAGAAGTTGAGACCATACTTGTTTGGCACTCACTTCCTAATTCAGACAGACCATAGGCCCCTCCTGTGGCTAAATCAGATGAAGGGTGAAAACCCCAAACTACTCAGGTGGTCCATTTCCCTACAGGGGATGGACTTTACAGTGGAACACCGCCCAGGGACTGACCATGGTAATGCAGGTATTTCCACTTAGAACATGAAGACTTATCTGGTCAAGGTTAAGCTAAATGTCCCTGCGTTTGGGGGGGGGGGGGGTGGGGGGTTGTGTAGGAGAGTAGGGTCTGCTATCCTATGGTCACCCCAATTTTTGCTTTTTGCTTCACTGGTTTTCGACTTAATGTGGCTGTGGGCCTGCTAATCAGACCCACAGCCTGCTGTTTTCTCTCTAAATTCACAGACATGTACTATAGGTACATAACCAATTTGGTACTGGACACCTTGTCAGCCCCTATACAGTGCACCATAGGTGCCAAGGGCATAGGTGCATCCAAGGCCTACCAGGGGCTGCAGCATATCTTTTGCCACCCCTGGCTGGTTCTTAAATTGACAACTGGTTGATCACTCAGCTGGGGCAAGGTGGTGTAATCACCCCTTGCTTAGATATAGCATATCTATATCTAAACCTATATCTGGACACATATAAACCTATAAGTCACTCCTATGGCAGGCCTTATCAATCCTGGAGGCAGAGTGCTTGGTTTTACGTGAGATGGTTCTCTAGCATGAGCTGAGCCTGTCTGCAGCTGTCGGGAACAACTCCCTTAGCTGTTCCAGGATAATGCCATACCATATACTCTTAAGTGCATTATAATCCCTCGCGGTTATGTGCTAACTTTGGTTTGGCTTTATCCAAACATGTCGTGTAAGGTGTCATATGATTTGGAAGACTATCCCCTCGACAGTCCTGTCGACGGGGATAGCATTCCACCCTTCTAGAGGGAGAAGACGTGTTACTTTATTAAAACGCGGTTAATCCTACCCAGAGCCTCAGCATCACAAAATAGATGCTGCTGCCACCGACACAAGTCTGACCTCCTGCTGCTGACCGAAACTTGGCAGAGGAGGCCTGGACAAAGGGTTTCCTGTCGCGGGGAGGTGCTACATCAAACCAGACAGGAGATAGTGTATTGGGGCAGGGAGGGCTGAAAGAAACTAGACAGTGCCTGGGGCGCACAAGGCTTCCCCTTGCATAATCCGGTCAAACAGGTTCTGGGGCACACCAGCCCCAGTCCCAGCGCGACCCTGGACAAAGGGAAAGGGGTGTAACCACCCCCTTCCTGGGTCCCTCCCATAGGAGGGACCTAGCAGGTAATCCAGGCCCCTAGATTGGTATAAGAATGGGAGCAGTGCCAACGCACTCAGATTATCCTGACTGAAACTTATGAAACGAAACTCTGGACCCTTCGACATCCTACCCGACGTAGAAGACTGAAGAATCTCCTTTGTGGTCAAGGAGTGACCACCCTGTGCAAACAGGCACCATTGGCACCTCGACGTTTGCTTTGTTGCAGTTCCCGCCGGAACTCGAGCAACAGAGATTGACAAGACCCAGTGTGCCTGCCTTCTAACAGCCCGATCCACAGTCCCTGCAGAGCTGAGACCCATGGAGGTGACCTGAAGCATGGGGCCGGCCATCTTTGAAAGACCACGAGGCGCTGACATTGCAGTTCCCGAGGCTCCCTCGAAGCTGTGCATTGGAGTTTGAGAAGCCCCAGCCCTGAGCCACTCTGGCACCGAAGCTCACCCCTCTACACTCACTGAGTGCTGTGTGGGGCCCTTCTGCATCTTTTGGCTCAACGCGTTGGTCCGGTCGCTTGCCCGTTGGCTAGCGGCCCCAGCACCGGCGAACCTTTGAATTTAACTTGTGAGTCTGGTTGCTCCAGACTTGCCCTCTCTCCCCTGAAAAGGAGCACCCGCTCTGACCCTCCTGGTCCGAGTAAAGGGCGATCTTCGAATCCTGCATGGGTTGCTTTTGCCAAGGTTTGTCTGCTCCAATCCGGAAGCCAACACCGCCGACAGCGAGAGCCTTTGTGGGACAGCTCATGATCCACTCCTGGACATCCTCGGTGCCCCAGAGTCCACGTTGCAGCAGAGACAAGCTTCACAACATCGACCTGATTGCGCCAGACATTGCCTGGTTCCTTCCTGGTTCCACCCTGGTCACTGCTGAGTGACCCAGACTCTGTCCCCTCTGCTTTCAGGTCATCTACATCTTCGATCCACCCTTGGATCGCACCGGACACTTCTCTTCTGGCCGCCTGCAGCATCTTCATCTCCAGGCTCCATAGATCTACACGATGAAAGCCGACACTACTTTGCACCTGTGCACCCGCTTCCTGTGGGTGAGGTAACTCTTGAACGCCGGTGCTCCTGTATTGGTATACACCTCTAGTGTCTAAGTCTAAAGTTTTGTCCTTCTAGGTCAGTCGGAAAACTCTTAAAACAGTAACTTTGTAACTTTTACGCACCATTGACTTTGCATTGGTGCATACGTGTGTTTTAAGCGCTGCACCCGATTCCGGCGGGCTTTTCCCGACTTCAGCATTGCTAGTCCCGATTGCTCCCAGCGATTCCCCAGGCCCTAGGCCTGGCCACTGTTCGATTAGTGATACTTATACCACTATTTTAGTATATGGTTTGCGTGGCCCCTGGGCCTCATCCATAATTGTGCAACTTTGTATGTTTAACTGTGCTTTTGTTTAAACGCTTGTGCTTCTAGACTCATAAAGAGTATAGAGGATTATTCTAGTAATAAATACATATATTTTTATAATATATAACTTGTGTGGTGTCCTTTCATTTGATATTACAGGATTGTGATTGGTAAAACAGTTGCTTAACACAACCTCTTGAGTTAAGCCTTTAAGGCTGCTTAGTCCATGCTACCCTTAGGATAGCTTGTCTATAAGGTTGACTTACAACCAGACACCATAAGGGATTGTTTGGACTGATACAAGGTGCACCCTGAATTGGAGACATCATATATCAGGCCAACTTCTCACACTTTTGCAAGGACTTTCAGAACTGCACAACATATAGACACTTTCAGCAGAACTATTCCCAATTTACACAAATCTTCAGGCTGTGGATTGAGATTGTGTTGCATCTCTGGTGAAAAAAGGTCTGCAGGCTGCACACACTAAATGGCATCAACCAGACTGGGTGCTAACCCGGGGGTTGTAGGTATGTTAGTGATAAAATAAAGAGAGGCATCTTAGACAAATTACTATTGTCCTTAGTGTATACAATGCTAGGGCTGGCAGAGAGGAAATTAGAAGATCTAAAAAGATCTTTTGAAAATCAATTAATCAGAAAGCTTATGCAAATGTAAAAAACAGTAAGCCAATCCAACAAGCTTTATTCAACGACAAGTCATAAAAGCACACAACATACTCTATAAAACACAATACAAATACAAAGTTTTAAAACCATGATTTGGTACTTCAGATCTTGGGCCGGATCGGTAAGAAAAATAGAACCGATTAAGAAAACTATAAAATGCTGAAACATAAAAACAATTAAAATTCATTATATAAATTGGGACTAGGGTACGCAATACAATCACAGACAGTAAGAACATGTTCATGTGTTACATATGTACTAATTTAGATTAAAAGGAACTGATAAAATCTTTAAAGTGCATAAAGTGCCTTTGACCGAATAGCCCAGGCCCAACCCAGAAATGTTGCTACTGCGATAGCAATTGGATCTGAGGTGTTTGTGTGCAATATTCTTTGTGCGTCTTCGCTCCTTCTGGTGCTCAATGGCCTGCAAATTGTAGTCAGCCACAATCGGTGCAGAGATTTATATGCAGGGCAGACAAACAACAAGTGGGTTAATGACTCCAGCTGTGCCTTACAAGCGGGACATGCGCTATCCCCCTCCGCGACCCATCTTGCTGTGTAAGATTTAACTGGTAAAGAACCTAACCGGAACAGAAAATACAATTTCTGATCGTGATGTTTAGTTATTGTGTCCCAATACTGCTCCAGGCATGAGGATGGTTTAGATTCGATTAATCTGCCCGTGAGTGAGAACGTGTCACCATTTCTGTAGATATTGTGGGCCACCAGATCCCAGTATTTCTCTTTTAGGATATCTTTAGATGGGAAGGAAGCACCTGAGGGGTTTTCCCAGATTGTTGCCATGTCCATATTTACTAGAGATGCTCTAACCTCCCATAACCATTTCAGTTTAAGAAAGCAGTCAGCGGAGGAGGAGCTTCGCCGGCAACCAAGATGGCCGCGTGAGCTCGGAGCTCCGAAGACCTCCCGATCCTCCGCAATAATCCTGTGACCCATCCTGTCCCACGGTAGTGGGAATCGATTGCTAAGCCGGTCCTGAGGCGGCACCCGCTTTCGGAATGAAAATCGGACATTCCTAGACTCAGTTAGCTCGACAGACCCCGGAGGCTCCGCCCGCGTCGCTGGCGACCGTAGTAGGGTACAGCGGTGTCTCCACATGGTACCTCCCTGCCTACGCTTCGTCTTCCCGATGGGTGCTTCTGATCCTTGAGCGCCTTGCTGTGCGGCCTCAACCCAGGACTTTGGAGATATCACCATGTGCATTGTGCATACTACACTGGACCTTTTCGCCCCTGGTGTCCCCCCGTCCCGAGAGTGCCAACATGGCGGGCAAGGGTGGCTCGGACGCAGGCAAGTCTCAGCGGCTCAACAGGAAACCATCCCAGTCCCAGTCCACCATTCCGGAGCGATTCTCCCAGTCTAAGGGATCACCGGTACTGGCAGGTCGTACTAAGGACTCGAGAAGGGATGAATCACCGGACGACTCCGAGATAACACTTCGGGACGTTATGGGAGCGATAACGGGGGTGAAGACGGAGATGCACACTCTCCGCGAGGAACTGTCCAGCAAGGTTGACTCCCTGAAGATTGAGTTAAACCTCATCAGGACCGACCTCGGGAAAACTAATGACCGGGTGAAATCGCTGGATCTCAAAACTTCCAGCCTGGTCACTGATGTGTCCGATATACAGCTAGAGGTGCGCAACCTGAAAATGGCTAATGGTATGCTGGCGCGTCGACTGGACGAGTTCGAGGGTCGCGCACGGCGCCAAAACGTTCGCATCACCGGAGTACCGGAAAAGGCCGAGGAGGACTCGACTGAGCTCTTTGTGGAAGAACTGGTGGTTAAGAACTTGGCACCGGGGGGCCTGAGTAAGTTCTTTTCGGTGGAAAGGGCCCACAGGATCCCGGGTGGGCCGCCGAAATCGGGTGCCTCCCCTCGCCCCATAATCGCAAGGCTGTTCAACTACAGGGACAGAGACTCTATCCTGCAAGCATCGAGGACTGCGGGCCCTCTCCGCTTCCAGAACTCTGATGTGAACTTCTTCCCGGATTTCACCCAGGCTGTCCAGAAAAAGCGCCAGAGCTTTACGGGGGTGAAACGGAGACTGAGGGAAATGGGCCTGCGTTACTCCATGCTCTATCCTGCCAAGCTTCGCATCGAGCGTGACCACCGGACCTTCTTCTTTGACTTCCCGGATGAGGTGGGACACTGGCTTGATACCCTGCCCCAGGAACGACATGAGCCGACCGTCCAGACGGAGGAGACCACCGGAGGCGCGGAAGCACAGGAATAATTGTCTGGTTACTTGCTTTCCGAGAGCTGGGTTGCCGTGGGGGGCTTCGGCCTTTGACATTGCTGCTGTTAGTTTGACTCGTTTTGTAATTAATATGGGGGATGACGGGGGGGGATGGGATGCCTCCTTTCTCCTCTGTGGGCTTCTTGTAGGTTAGTTAAGGGGCGACAGGCACACTGCTAGTTGGGGTGGATTTTAGTCTAATGCAGGGGTGCAGGGTGGCGGGTAGTTGGGGTGTGTTTTTTCGACCTCTTTCTTTGTTTCACTCTTTGTTCTGGCTGAGGTACTATTGGACTGATATGTTATTGCTGTGGGCGCCATTGTGGGTGGGGGAAGGGGTGCGGATCGTCCTTGATGATGGGGGGTAAATCTCTTAATTTGTTGAGCTGGAATGTGAACGGGCTGGGGGACCGTATTAAGAGGGGTGTTGTGTTGCAGATGCTCAAGCGCTGCTCGCCTGATGTTGTTTTTCTACAAGAGACCCACTTGGTGGGTCATGCCTGTAAGGCTTTGAATAGACGTGGATACAAAATGGTGGCACATTCAGGGTTCTCCTCGGGTTCCAGAGGGGTGGGCATCATGGTGCGCACGTCCCTCCCGTTGGAGGTGGAGTCTGTACTTACTGATGAAAGGGGCAGATACGTGGCGGTGGCGGGCAAGTGGGAGGGCCGCACGCTAGTTTTGGTTTCGGTTTATGTTCCCCCGGGGCTGCAGGAAACTACTTTCAGGGACCTGGGAGGCGCCATTTTAGGTCTCCCCGAGGGATTGTTGCTGGTGGGTGGCGACTTCAACTCTGTAGTCTCGGGGGACTTGGACCGCTTTCCATCCAGGGATCTCCGCCCTTCCCAGTCTTGGCTGCCTGATTTTCTGAGTTCCATGGGGATGGTTGATGGCTGGAGATTGTTACACCCTACCCAGCGGCAGTACACTTTCCTCTCGGGTGCCCACGGTAGCCTTTCTAGAATAGACTACGTCCTCACCCCGGCTGCCCAGGCGCAGTCTGTGTCCACCGCGCGTCTCTTAGCTAGGGGCATTTCGGATCATTCCCCGGTCTGGGTCTCTTTTGACTTCCAGATACCCGCGTCTTCGCGCTTGGCTCCCATTAACCCGTGGTACTTCCGCGATCCGAAGACCAGGGCCCTCCTGACTAAAGCTATGGACCGGTACTTCGCCGAGAATACTGGCTCCGTTGACTCCGCAGTCTCCCTTTGGGAGGCCTTTAAAACTGTGCTTCGTGGCGAGGCCTTCTCCCTTATTGCGGAGGCTCGCCGCCGCCGGGATGAGGACGTGGTGCGGCTGGAATCCGATCTCGCTGACCTGAGCGCCCAACTGGCGCTAGGCCCGTCTCCCGACTTATTTCACGCTCTCTCCCTCAAACAGTCCGAACTCCGGGCGACCGCCACTGACGCGGCGAAAGCCTTGAGCAGGGAACAGCAGGGCAGGATATATGACTCGGGTGATAAGGCGGGCAAGCTCTTGGCGTGGCTGGATAGACGGGAGCTGGCGTCCCGGGTGGTCCCAGAGCTGGTGGGTGAGGATGGCTTATCCCTGACGGACCCGGCGGCTATAGTTGGGTCCTTCGCTGAATACTTCGAAGGGGTATATACCTCCGCGAATCCTCTCCCAGAGTCTGCTTTGGCCTCCTTTCTGGAGGGCATCGACCTTCCCTGCCTCTCGGATCTCGAACGAGATGACATGGATCGGGACCTGTCTGTTGATGAGGTAGCCTTGGCGATCCGTTCGCTACGCTCCGGCAAAGCACCGGGACCCAACGGTATCCCGGTCGAGCTTTATAAACTCAAGGCCGACGCGCTGGCTGCACCATTGCTAAATATGTTCCTTGAAGCCCGCGAGACGGGAGAACTCCCCCTCGACCAGCGACTCGCCACCATTGTGGTGATCCACAAGGAGGGAAAACCGCGTGATTTGTGCCGGTCCTATAGACCCATCTCGCTTCTGAACGCCGAACCCAAGATCCTGGCCAAACTTTTGGCCAACCGGCTGGTGGGAGTTATCACGGACTTGGTTCACCCGGACCAGTCCGGCTTCATACCGCACCGGAACACGGCACTCAACTTGAGGAGGCTTCACGCGGTCATGGCACGCGCTCACCTGCTTCGTGAACCTGCGGTTCTCGCCTCTCTTGACGCCACTATGGCTTTCGACTCGCTGGAGTGGAACTACCTGTGGGCAGTCCTAGCCAAGTTGGGGTTTGGGCCCACTTACATCGGATGGGTCCGGCTGCTGTGTTCTGCACCGTTGGCTAATGTGACCGTCGATGGTCGGCTGTCGGCCTCCTTTGCGCTGCACAGAGG
Source organism: Lissotriton vulgaris (assembly GCF_964263255.1). NCBI lineage: Eukaryota > Metazoa > Chordata > Amphibia > Caudata > Salamandridae > Lissotriton > Lissotriton vulgaris. The sequence goes on along the minus strand of NC_141691.1, from coordinate 1,078,440,012 downwards.
CACCAGGCAAGGTTGTCTGCTCTCGCCGCTCCTGTTCGCCCTGGCACTGGAACCCCTGGCGGCTTGGATCAGGACACACCCTGATGTCTCCGGGATTACGTGGTCACCTGGCTTTGAGGACCGAGTGTCGCTTTACGCGGACGACATCCTCTTGTATCTCACCTCTCCTTGCCGCTCGCTTATTGTGGTTTTCGACCTGCTGGGGACCTTCGGGACTCATTCCGGCTTGGTGATCAACTGGTCTAAATCCTCACTATACACGTTGTGTGGAGACACTCCGCGCCTCCCCCGTGGGTGCTCAATACAGATAGCCCAGCAGGGCTTTCGGTACCTGGGCATTTATGTGTCGCGAGACCCCCGAGCCCGATACTCACACAACCTTCTACCACCGCTGGCGCGTTTACGCAGGGACGTCGAGGGATGGAAGAAGCTACCGATCTCCCTAATGGGCAGGGCTGCATTATTCAAAATGATGGCGCTACCTCGCTTCCTCTACGCTTTGCAGAACACCCAGGATCCGGTCCCGGCCAAATACTTTGGAGAGGTCGAATCCCTGCAGCGAGCACTGTTGTGGGATGGTAGGCCACGAATCTCGTTGCTCAAGCTGACCATACCGTGCTACGACGGGGGTATCGCCCTGCCGGATATGCGACGCTACTACTGGGCGTCCCAGCTTGCGGCTATCAACCACGGCCTCTATGGCCCAGCGGCCAGCCCGGGCTACGCCATGGATCGGTGGCTCGTGAACGACGGGAACTATTATAGAGCATTGTACTCCAGGTCCTTGGACCGGAAGTTGACGGGGCCCACCAAAACGATGGTGCACATATGGCGCTCGGTCACTGATACCCTGGGCTGGAAAGATAGGGTTACCATGGCCACCCCCTTATATGACTCGGACATACTGGGAAAGCTGTGGAAAACTAAGGGTTTCGACCGATGGGACACCATTGGGATATCTAAGGTTGGGGACATGATGGCAAGGAGGAGGATCAAGTTGTTTGACGTGCTACAGTCTGAGTTCCAGCTGGCGGCGACGGAATATTTCCGACACGCCCAGCTTAATCATGCCCTCTCCCCTCACATATCGGAAGGAGAGGCGATCCCAGAGTCATCACCCCTGGAGGACCGGGTGCTGGACGGCCACATGCCGGACAGCGCTATCTCCCTGACGTACAAAAAGCTCATCAATGTGAGAGTGGATTTGCTTGAACGATTGAGAATGCACTGGGTGAATGATGGTATAGAGATGGACGACGAGGAGTGGCAATCAGCGGTCTCCTCCCCCAGGGAGGTGGCCATATCAGCACGACTCCGCCTGGTTCAGTTGAAAATACTACACAGGGTGTATGTCACCGGCCCTAGACTCATACATATGGGACTTTCCACGGACGGCGTGTGTCGGAGGGGTTGTGGTATGCTTGCTACTTTCCTGCACATCATATGGGAATGTCCTGGAGTTGCCCGGTATTGGACACGAGTGCATGAGGTGATGGAAGAAGTGACTGGAGTGGCCCTACCGGCTGAGGCCCGGCGATGCCTCCTCAATGTTTGGTGTCCGAATGATTACAGTGTAGCCCAGACCCGTTGGGTCACCCTGGGTAACATGGTGGCCAAGAGGGCCATCGCCCAGAAATGGGGTGCGCCTGCTCCTCCCTCACTCAGTTTATGGGAAACCAATATGGACTGGTGCATGCTGCGTGAAAAGACAGTGTAAGTGGCCAGGGGCAAGCCTAAAATGTGGAGGTCTGTGTGGGGAGCCTGGAACTCCTATAGAGGTGACATTTGCGACCCTCCAGTAGAGATTGACTCTAAAGTCCAGCCTTCCCCGTAGAGCCCCTTCCCGTAATTCCAGATAGGTTATCCTGATGTGTTACCCCCCACGTGCCTTACTGTTGTCACTGTTATTGTGTGCTGTCTTGGGTGTGCGGCCCTCGACCCCCTCCCGCTACGCAAATCCACTACTTCTGTACTGTCCTCAGCCTTTCTTTTTTCTCTTTGACTCTCTTTCGTGCCTGGCGCACACTTCTTTCTTTTAGCCTTTTTTGAGGCTTTCTTGTTCTTTGGTTTATTTATTACTAAGTTCAATGCTATTGAAAATTAAACCTGATTGCTTCTGCGTACAGTATTGTACACGATTTTACCTGCTTCCTTCTATGCTGCCTGGCCTCCGGGATGTATGGCTGAATAGCGGTGTACTTTTTCTACAAATAAAGGTTTTCCAAAAAAAAAAAAAAAAAGAAAGCAGTCAGCACTAATTTGATCTTTTAGGCCTGCGGCGTAGGTTGCCAGTTTTGGGGTGCACCAAATTCTACGCCAATATAATATAGGGCGCAGTCTAGCTATATCAGCCAGCGCTTTCCTGCCTAAGTCGTACAGCAGTGGGCGTATTGGGGTCTTTGTGGGAGGCTTGTAACCTTGCGTAAAAACCTATTTTCAGCGGCTGTTAGCTTTGGCATCTTCTCAAACCCCCAGAGTTCGGCTCCGTATAGGGTGGAACTGACCACCACTTTCATATTATATATTTGGAGCACCGGGCTAGCTGGTTTTGTCAGCGAGGTGTTGAATTCAGTTTGTAAAACTCCTAAAAACACTAAGCACTGACAAGCTCAATAATTTGTTTTAGGATTTGGGGACATGGCAGGCAGAAACCTTGAGGTTTTTTATTAAATCATAAACACGTATTTGAAGATGTTGGTGCCTCTGTCTGAGACAGCCAGGCTATCTGATAGGCATATTTCTAAACCCTGGTTTAGTTTGTCCATTTATCACCAAAGGGAGATATGTAGAACAGCAGAAAGAAGGTGGAGGAATAGAGAATTTGAGGAAGACAGAGCTTGCTGTTGGAAGAACCTACAGCTCCATTTGGAACTGGAAAAGGCGAACGTATTATATTACTACACTAGTGGAAGCCATAACATCGTGCTGCTAGGAGTTCAATTCGCTTACTCATCTATCAGGCCTCTTCCTGATGGCATTGCCTTCACAGAGTTTGGTGACCAACTGGGACTCTTGCTTTTCAACACAAGATTATGAACCAGCACAAAATATGAATATTATCTAGTCAGGAATTCATTTTTTTTCCTCCCTATCTAACTGGATGAGGCACTGTTGGGACCCTGCCCAGCAGCATGTTATGGTATCTGCCCATGGTATGGCAAGAGGGTGTGGTCTCACAATAGATTAAAATAACTGTTATGACTCCCCACCTTCAAAAAAGTAGGTCTGCCCATGGATGACTGACAATTTTAGACCAAGTTCATATTTGCCGGTATTAACTTAGCATGTACTCTCTTCCAGATTTCCTACAGTCTTTCAGTTCCAAATGGTCCTTTTTGCCTTTTCAGTGCTTCGGTGCCACTTTTTTTCTTGTCTACTATATTCAGCCCGGGTCAGACAGATACCTTTATTACCAGGAATTTTCGGATCAGAATTTCAACTAGCAGTGTGTCACTCCAGGCTTCTGGTTTCTTTGCCATCTCTGGCTAGTATACAGCTGGGCAACTCTACTGCTGATTACCATTTCACTCCAGAACCATTTGTAGTGGTAAGTTCGACGACGCAATCTTGAAGGTCAGAAATTAGACTGCCATCATCCTGAGGCTTGGTGCTGCCTCTTCTTGTAAATCAGGAGTCATGTGCCATTTTAGAGTGAGGGTTGTAGTATTCTATTGTTATTGTATTCTATCCCCTCATGTCTGACAATAGAGAGAGCAAATAATAGCTTCTTGATGGGATGAGAGTAAGTAAACCAACTTTCAGCGGCAGAAAAAATGAAATATCACAAAATGGAGTGGCTATTCGATCTAAGTCTCTGTTTTCTTGGCCAGAGTTCCTTATGGCAGCATCATGAACCAACTCTACCGTTAAGAACCTGAGAGTCTATACTAGCCATCAACACTCTTTAGTTCCCAAAATTAGGACAGAAGAGAAAGGTTTAGTCCAGACTGACCAGAAATCTTCTTCCATTTTTGGGCTCAGTGAAAAGGGCTGCATTTATGAGGGTTATCATTTTATTTTGTATGCACTATGGCAGTGGCCTTCATGTCAAGATAACTGCTAGACAGATTTACATGTTTCAGATGGCTAAAGACCAAACTATGTGATTGATTTACAGAGTGAAGAATCCACATTATGCTGTGCTCCATAGAATTAAGAATACTATGTCTGGCTCATAGAGCTATTTGTTACAAAGGCATTTGGTGCCTTAAAAAGTAATTAGAAGATACTGCCCCTGAAGACATTTACGATATTCAGCTTAAATGAGACCTATCTCTCAGAGATACTGTAAAAGTAATTCCAGTGGAGCCTTCTTTGCAATCTTCCTGGTTTCTCTTTGTTACATATTGCCTTTGGATAACTAGGTAACTGAGAAAATATTAAAAACCAGCCATTTCAAGAAAATGTATAGCTAAGGATAAGTTACTGCTCTACTGGGTGATACGGTTCTTTGTGCAGTGGCCAACGCTCTACATACATACACATTCTCCGTAATAAAACACCAGAATGTTAATCTATATTTGTAATAGGACATGCCCACTTTTCTCCTTTGTGTTGTACTCCTCTGCAGATTTTCCCTGGTCATAGCTATTAAAACCCATTTGTGTCTTCTACTAATATTCTAACTCGTGGCCTCTATTTACTCTCTCCTTCACGTCTTCCATGTCCTATGATTCTTCACTCCCTTTCTCTGTCTTTTAACTTACTCCCCGCCTCTGGCCTTTCTTCCATGATTTCTTTTGTCATGTCTTCTCTACTGGGTTTTCTGTCTTTTCCCCCTTCCATATTACTCGTCTCAGTGTCATGTGTTTTCTTCTCTCAACTCTCCCTCTCTGTCTAGTGTCTCTATCCTCACTGCTACCTTTCCCTATCAGTTATTTCTTGATTACATATGTGTCTCTTTATTACCTGTTTCACCCTTCTCGCCACTCTTGCTCAGCTATCTCTCACTCATAATTATCATTTAATGACCTCTCTTCTACCTCTTCTCCAACCTGTCTCTTTATATAGTGCATGTCCCTTTATCAACTAGCTATTTCGCCCCACCCCCTCTCTTCTCTTTCTAACTTGTCTCTATCACCATACTCTCCCCATCTCCCCACTCTCTCTGCATCTCTCTCAGTTCTTTCTCATCTGTATCTGTCTCTTGATTTACTTTGCTCTCTCTCTCTCTCTGCAATGTCTTGGTCACGTGTCTCTTCATCATGACCACCATCACTTCTCCCCTCTTTCTCTCTCTCTGCAGCCCCATTCTCATCTGTCTGTTGCTTAATCAACTCTTTTAGCTTTTCACTTTCTCACCTCTCTCTCTCTCTAACCTGTTGTCTCTTTCTCATTGCTCTGTTTTGTGATTATTTTAGGCATATTGCATTTTTGACTGCCTCTTTATAACCTTCTCATGCCACCATATTTACCTCTCTGGGTTGTCTTGCACCTCTTTTCATCTGTCTCAAGCGCCTGTATCCTCCCTACCTCGGGTTGTCTCCTCTACTCTGCAGTCCTTTTTTCACTTCTCTCTCTTAATCACCAATCTATCCCGCTCATCTTTATTCCCCGACTAGCCCTTCTCTCTCTCCCATGCCCTCAGCTGGGTGTCCTTCAAGCTGTCTCTTTCCCATATGCCTCTATATCTTTATCACCTCTCCCACACAAATCTCTCCTTCCAGATCTCTCAGCTGTTTTTAACTTATCTTCCTCCCAACAACTGTCTCTCTCTTTCTCAACTGTCTTTCTTTCTTAATGTTCTAGCTCTATCACTTCTCTCCACTTCTATCTTTAACTGTCTCTCACTTGTCTGCTATCTCTCTCACATCTGTCTCCTCGACCCTTTTTTTTCCTCAGTTGTCCTCTATAACATGGCTGTCTCTTTACCAACCCCAATCTCTCTCACTCTCTTTCTCTCTCTCAGCCATTTATTTTCTTCTCACAGTCTCTATTGTACCTTTTTAACTGGCCTCCCCTCTAAGGCTCTCCATGGTGTTTCACCTGTCTATCACTCACACACCAGTCTCTTTGGTCTCTCTACCCTGTCCCTTTCTCACCTGCCTGCTTTTTTATTACCTCTCTACTCTCATTCTGGCATCTGTCTCTTGCCTGTTTGTCTCACACCTGTCTCCTCTCGCATCTTCCTTTTGCTCATCCTACCACGTCTCCACCTCTCTCTGTAACCTATTCCTTATTACCCCACACTAATTATCGCAGTTCTCTCTGTCTCTTTCTCCCTCTCTCCTTTAGCCCATGTAAGATTCTATTTCTCGTTTGCCTTTCTCCTTCCCTGTGGTGCCTTTCCCCTCTCTCACCCTGAGCTCTGCAGAGGTTTCCTTCCTCACTGATATAAAGAGACATGGAGGCGCGCTTTACCGATGGCCTTCCCCGCCAAAAACCATTCATTGCGCACATTTATGTGTGACTTTCACTGTGTTGAGAATCCCATCCTGGGCAGCAGGCTTCAGCCAGGCGGCAGCTGCTGTGCTGTTTACTGCAGCCTTTGCAAGAAGGATTCGAAAGTGGATGGTGCCCCCCTCCAGAGTAAGGGTACATGCGGGCCCCCCGCACCGCGGGGCGTCGGGGGCCTGTGTTATGCTCCTGCAGCATGCATCTATCTGACTGCCAACCGCCCCTCAAGTATGTCGATACAGTAGTGCCTCAAACCATGTGCTCCTTAAATTGGTATTTGCAGGACCATGATAATCCCGTCCCTCCTAACCGCTCACGGATGCCGAAAATCCGACTTTCGACGTACTTAATGGGCCATAAAAGATGATGTGGCTTAACGGCTAGGGTGGTTGACTTTGAAGCTTGGGAACCAGGTTCGAGTCTGGCGGGAGGTTCAAATATCCTGTGATTCAGGGCAAATCACTCAATCTCCCTGGGCCTAAAAAAAAAAAAAGAATGTGTCGGTCTGTAATGCAACTGGTGCACTGATACTTTCGAGTCAAGTTTGCACTATATAAAACTGCAACAAAAAAACTCTGCTTTGCAGTCACAAGGGATTTATGATTTTAGAGGGATTAAATGGATGCTCTTTGTACACAACGTATAGTAGTAGAATACATTATTTTAGTCTTATAAAGCCCTGTGGACAAAACGTGTCTGCTTCTGCTATGGTGTAATTGTTCATGCCATGTACAGAATTGGGTCTAAAACATATAGACTGGACTCAACTGAACATCGATTATATATAGAGGCTTATCAAAGATTTAATTAAGTCAATAGTGTGTGTGCTTTGGAGCTTTTTCTGCAATTTGTCTGGACTGTCTACACAGTACAGGAACTTGCACTTTAGGTGGCTGGGTGCCGTCACCATGTGAGCACCACTATATGAGCTGCCTGGTTCGGTCTTTATCAAGGACGTTTGGAATATACATTTATTTGTATATACATTAATGACTAGTACTCCAGAATTCGGACACAATTTTGTCACTGATGTGCAAAATAAATACCATAGCCACACATGGTTTGTTGCTCACTGTGTTTCCAGTAGATATTGTATCATAAGGAAGACCCAATGTGTACTGCACACAGACATAGCTTCTGGGGTTCCTAAGACATAACCCTGCTTGTGAACATAAAAGACTATTTTTGTTTTGTACAGACTCATTTCAATCAGTCTTCCACCTTCTGAAAGAACCTAAAGCCATGATACTGTAACAATTAACCAACTCAAGCAGGTAATGTTTGCTAATGCTCCAGACCGCAACTAAAACACTCAATGAACCTCTGAGCATATTGGCCACTTTAGCCTTCCCTTGACCATACTGCAAGCCCCAACTGTTTAGAGTTTTCTGCAAAACAGACAAATCAGAGTCTGCCTATTTTTGGCAGCCTGCCCTACAACCACACACACAAACCCAAAATGAGCTACATTCATTGACGTTTATTATTCAATGTGAACCTGCAGTCTCTACAAGGTATCAAACATTAACACTGGAGCTGGTTGTCCTATCTTTTCTCATGGTAGTAAGCATTACATTTTTTGTTCTTTAAAATTTTATTTATTAAGTTTTATAGAGCGCGAACTTGACCCTAGAAGGGTATCAGAGTGAGTTATTGATAGTTCAATAAGTAGAAAATAGATAACCAAAAAACAAACACTGACATGGTCTGTTGCAAATCAGGAGTGGGACAGTGAGTTATAATCCAGGACTCAGACGGCGTGTAAGCCTTGGTTGGAGAGCAGCATCAGATCAGTATCCGGAGAATGAGTATGTGGGTTCATGGTAGAGATTTGCTCATTAAAAGCAGTTTGACTTCTTTTTTGAATGACGCGATTGAAGAGATCAGTCTGATTTCAGGGGGGCAGGGAGTTCAAGATTCTGAGAAGGCTCGGTTGTAGGTTTTCTTTTTTCGAAATTTTTGAGATTTCAACATTAAGGTGCTGGTGCTTCTAGATGATCTGCCACCACCGGACGGTTCCAGTTTGTCAGCTAGGTACTTCGGTGTATTGAAGTGTAGGGCTTTGTGGGTCATGCAAGCAATTTTCATCTGAATCCTTGCCTCACAAAGGAGCCAGTTTAGTGCCTTCAGATCTGGAGGGATGTGGCTGTACCTTTCCGAGACAGTGATGAGCCTTGCAGCAGAGTTAAGGGATGCCCTTAGTGGAGCCAACTTGGATCTCCACAGACCACATAGGGTAGCACTCCCATAGTTTAATCTGGGGATAAATAGCGTTTGCACCACTGATTTAAGGTCGAAGGGGAGGAAGGGTTTTATTTTTCTTAGATTGCTCATTTGAAAGTTTGCTCCTCTGGTGGCTGAGCTGATGTGTTCTTGCATGTTGAGATTCTTGTCAAGTGTAATTCCTAATAATCGTGTGGAATCTATAATGAGTGTAAGGCAATTGAAGACTGTTAAGTGTTTCATCCAATCTTTGATGTCGAGGGATCTTTTTCGTTGGGAAATTAAGAGGAATTGGGTTTTGAGCGAGTTGAGTAAGGTGGTTTCTGGTTAGCCTGTTTTTTTTTGCGAGTTGTGTTGAGTAGACTGAAATCCTCAGAGGAGGAGATTTTAAGGTATAGTTGGGTGTCGTCTGCATACATGTGGTTTTGTACATTGGAAAATTTCAGAATTTCGGTTAGAGGCTTCATGAACAGGTTAAAGAGAGTAGGTGATAAGGCAGACCCCTGAGGGTCCCCTAAAGCGAAAGGAGTGGTAGTGGACAAGGATTGGTTAACCTTAATTCTTTGAGTTCTGTTGTGTAGCAAGGAGGTGAACCAATTTAGGACAACCCCTGATAATCCCATTCTTTGTTCATGTAATTCAAGGAGGCTGTCATGTTTGACTGTGTCGAAGGCTGAGGATAGGTCCCGGAGGATTAGGAGGCAAGAAAGGTTCCTATCTAGCATTTTAAGTGCATCATCAACTATGTGGGTAAGTACTGTTTCCGTGCTGTGACGCTGACAGAAACCGGATTGGAATTGGTGACTAAGGTGGAACTGATCAATGCGATTGCATAGCTGGGTATGTAAGCATTTCTCAAGGAGCTTTGCCAGAGGGGGAATGGCAGAGATGGGACGGAAGTTATTGGTCTTCGTATGATCCGCTGTGGTTTTTTTTAGAATGGGGATAACCTGCCCTGATTTTAGGCAGTCTGGTAAAGCCCCTTGGAGTAGTAAAGCATTCACTATCTTAGTCCAGAGAGAGAGTAAAGAGGTTTAAATCTTTTTGAAGATGGGTCGCAGAAGTGGTTTGACGATTTACGTGTTAAGATATTAAGAATAAAGAATGAAAATAGGGGTATGCCCAAATGACCCTCCTACACCTGGGCAAGGGACATCGAATAGATGAAACAACAATAAAGTACGGAGGGATAAATCTCAAATTTATTCTCAGGGCACAATTAATTACCCTAACGTTGTTATTTAGTTATCTACACACGTTGAAATTGATTTAATTTCACACACATGCCCTTGGACCAGTCTCTGACCAGCAAATGACTTCAAAAAATAAATTGATCAAAAACATACAACAATATATACAATAACCAACATAAAACATACATATATGTATGTGTATATATATATATATATTACCTACTGGCGGTCGCCAGTAGGTATTATAGTTAGGATTTTTTCTCTATGTAACTTTTGAAAATTCTATGTCTAATAACTTTGGCGTTTGTGGACGGAATCGGCTGAAATTTTCAGGAAAATTGCACATTTTGTTTCTGAGCAGCCCCTGAAAATTTGGGGGGATTTCGTCAAGGGGGGGCCGAGAAAAAAGGGGGGTCCCAAAACGCATTTTTAACATTGAGTTTTCCATAGGGCGTTTGGCCTCACTTTTAGCTCGAACGGCTGAATGGATTTGCACGAAACTTGGCAAAATTGTAGGGACTGTTAGCCCGATGTGCCTTTGCTGGGTCTCAATATATGTGCTCCAGTGGATTTTGAGAAATTAACGTTTAAAAAAACAGATATATCTGTGACAGCGTCCCGGATAGCGCTCCGGTTCGCGAACTTTTCGCGTAACGGAACTTTGCGTAGCGAAGCTGATTGGCTCTCCGGTGTCTGTCAACATTCTAAACAGTCCGGAGCGGCCGCCATCTTGTCTCTCGGTAGGATCGAGAGACAAGAGGAGGAGAAAAACGAAGGGGGAATTTAATGAAAGGGGGCAAGGTAGACCCTTCTTGACCCTCTAGGAATGATGTTGGGGTTATTAAAGGGTCCCATGGGGCAAATAAAAAAATATTGATTTTTTTGCGGTAGAAGCGCTTTCCGGTTCGCGAACCGGGACGCAAAACGGGAATTCGCCATTTTGTGTTTCGATTTAATTAAATTACAAGATGGAGGAAAAACAATGTGAGAAATGGGTATAAGGGGGTACGGGAGAAGTATCCTGACACCCTATGTTTTCTGAGGGTGGCTGAGGAGGCTCATATATGTTGATACTTGTCTTCCAGCGGCTGCGCGTGAGCGTTTTTTTTTTTTTTGCTGCGTGACGTCTGTTAACGTTCGATTCGAAGGAAATCAGGAAGTGTTGACCGCCATTTTGACACTGCGAGTAAATATATTGTTAAAAATAATTGTTATAAATTAATCCGTATTGATAAACATTGTCTGCGCCATCTTGCTTTTTTTCCAATGCCACACTTTTGTCGTGCACGGCAGCCATTTTAGATGCCTTGACCAGACCCACTCTCTGCACGCCGCCAATCCTCAGCATGGCTCACCACCCTCGCAAGCATCTCCCCCACGCACTGGTCACCCCCGCTCTCTGTCTTATGCATGGGCCATAAACCTCCCCCCATCTGCGCTGCTCTTCCCTGAGAATCACACCCTGTGCCCGCCCGACACCACCCTTTCACCCTATTCACTACCGCACCCTCTGACATTCCTCTTCCTTTGTGTCTGATTGTCCAGGCCGGTCCCAGGCTATCACGTAGCCCTGCGGATGTAGTTTATGGCCTCAACTGTAAAGAATCACCCCTCTTCAAAGGAGTTACAGTAGATCAAGGCCCCCACCCGATGAGATCCGTCACACCACACACGTTCCTACTATCTGATAACCATCCTGTATTGTGATTGGGGAGGGGATTCTCACTGTGAGGGTGTGTGGGACCGAGCCTGAAGCGGAAGATTCCAGGGATGCCTCTTTGTACATCAAAGTTTTTACAATTATGTGTCACATTAAAAATATATAGCACTGCAACAAAGTAGTAGGATTATAAAACTTTAATAACTTATAAATATATAGAACGCAAAAAAAACAGTAAACACATTTAAATTTTTTTTTTAAAACAGAAGCAACAATGGTCAGTAGCTGTCTTTTGTGCGAATAGTCCCAAGGCAGCACAATGTGCTGAGTTCTGTACGGCACTGGTTTTGGTATCCTACAATGCTGCTCCGAAAAACGGCGTGGGGCGCCCCGGGGGGGGGGGGGGGGGCTTTGGGAGGCCTCGTCAGTAGCGGTCTGTTGTGCGAATAGTCCCAAGGCAGCAGAACGCGCTGAGATGTGGATGGCACCCAGGTAATGTCCAGTAAGTTGTCGCACTGGTTTTGGTATCCTACAATGCTGCTCCGAAAAACGGCGTGGGGCGCCCCAGGGGGGTGGGGGGGGGGGAGGCGGCGTGAACGGGCCTCCCCAGGTGGAGGCTCGTCTGTTGTAGTGGGGCGCCCCTTTACCGTTTCAGTTGCCATTCCGCCCGCTTTTGCTACACTGTGCCTCATCCGCCATTCAGCTGTTTATCGCACGCTCTTGCAGCTACAGCGTCTCGCTCACCATGTAGTTGAGTTGCGCCCACTCTTGCGGTGCAGCGATAGGCGGCTGCCACAGGACTCTTAAAATGGCGGCCGGCTCTTCGGATTTGGGCCTGGTCCACTAAAATGGTCCTGGGACACCTTGGAACTCGGACGCTTGTCTGCTAGGGCTTGGGCTCCATTCTCGAAAGCGTCCCCTCAGCCTTGAAGATTCTACAAAAGTCTTGGGGGCCCCCGACTCCCGCAGGCTTCCGGTGGGGAGCGGCTGCCATGATTGCTTGCGGAATGGCCACGACGGAGCTACGAGATGGTGGTGCTCTCATGCTGACGCCAGCTTCAGTCTGAAACATCCAGAAACACTGTAGACTATCAATTCGATGAGTTCCGGTGGAGCCCCAACGTGACCCGGTAGGGAAGAACTTGCCCTCCCCTTTTTTGAGTGATGGTTCTTGTTGCCTGTCCCCTCTGTTGTCATCTAACGGAACCTTTTTTGATTGCCGAGTGAGAAAAAAAAAGGTGGGTCTTTCATCGTTTGGGAAAAAAAAATCTTTTAATCCAATGAAAGTGTTATTTTTAGGTGATATGATCAAGCCTTCCATCATTAGGAAACCAAAAGTAAAATGAACCAATGAAAAGTTTTATAAACAAGTCACATGACCTGTTATGCGGCTTTGGGCTATAAAAAGCGTACAAATCCGTTGGCCAATGAGGCGGCGTCAGTAGCGGACCGATGTGCGAATAGGCCGAAGGCAGCACAACGCGCCGAGATCCGGATGGCACCGAGTTGGTGTCCAGCAAGTTGCACTGGTGTGGCCATCCTACAATGCTGCGCCGAAAGACGGCGTGGGGTGCCCGGGGGGAGGCGGCGCGAACGGCCCTCTTCCGCCTCCCCAGGTGGAGGCATCTCATCTGCAGTGCGGCACCCCTTAGCGTTTCACACGCCGTCCAGCCGAGTTGCGCCCGCACATGCTGCTACAGTAGGCCGAGATCCGGATGGCACAGAGGTGGTGACCAGCAAGTTGCCGCACTGGTGTGGCCATCCTACAATGCTGCGCCGAAAGACGGCATGTCCAGCTGAGTTCCGCCCGCTCTTGCGGTACAGCGTCTCGCCCGCCATCCAGCTGAGTTTCTCCCGCTCTTGCGGTACAGTGACTCGAACGCACCGAGATCCGGATGGCACCGAGGTGGTGTCCAGCAAGTTTCACTGGTGTGGCCATCGTACAATGCTGTGCCGAAAGACGGCGTGGGGTGCCCGGGGGGCGAGGGGGGGAGGCGGCGTAAACGGACCTCTTCCGCCTCTCCAGGTGAAGGCATCTCATCTGCAGTTTGATTCGGTGGATAATCCCCGACCTGCCAGTACATCCACCATTGAAGTGGCAGTGACAGAATCAGAGGCAAGGGAAACGGTTCTAAAGAACTTTGGACAAATGAAAATGACATGTTTAACTTGCGGCAAATTAATTTCATGTGGAGAGAGGAGTGTTATTCTAATCAATAGAGCTTATGAACATCATCATAGTCGCTGGTTGGTGGAGACATTTTGACTATATTCTGGACCTGTCCGGCCTTGCCCAAAATGGCGCCGGTATAAATGGGACTCGTAACTCCTTGTTGTGTACTGGTTGCCCAACCTTGATATCACGAGATACGTATGCAGTTTTGAAGCACATGGCGGGCGGGGACGAGTACTGATTGAACATTTGGACATCCCTATTGATATTAAGTTCTGATGTGTTATTGATTACTGTACTATTGAAAGTTCGATTTAATGTCACACATGGTACTTGCCCGCAAATGTATATCTAGATAATTTTATTGTAACTGGCCCTGTCGTACTTTAATTATAAAATGTACGTCCACCGATTCCGCAAATGTTAGACACCTTAGTTCTTGCAACCTAATGGGTTGCTCGTTACGTTGTTCTACAGTGTAAATGTCCCCTCATCATATACGATTCCAGTTTGCTCCGTGGCCGGCCCACGTGGTTATAGGCCCGTATTTGTATACTGACATTTTCACAATAAAGGTTTTTAAAACAAAAGATGGTAGTAGTACTTACATTGGAAAAGTTTTGAATAATAGCCACTGTTTTCGAATCAGTAAAAGGCAAGTGAAATAAAGCAGTCCAATTACATGACGGTTAAAAGGTATAATACGCAGGAACGCAGTAAAGATAAATGGTCAAGGGCTGTTGTGTTTTCTACTCCTGCAACATAAAGTGATCGATAAGAATCTGATATTCAGGCCTATCGGCGACTAAGACAGCAGGCCGAGCCTCTTTTGCTCAACGGCTCCCTCATGGGACGAAGAAACGCCCTTTTTCTCGAAATAGAAATATTTTACTTGCAGGACAGTTGTAAATTTCCCGGGAAAATACATTAGCCTGGAACATTATAACATATATGTTTAAGAAAAAAAAATGTTCGAAAGCAATGAAAAGCGTTATTATGACCAAGCCTTTCATCATTAGAATAACAAAAGTAAAATGAACCAATGAAAAGTTTTATTAACAAGTCACATGACCTGTTATGCTTATGTTACGCGCTGCGCGCCGCGCTCTGGATCGCTTCCGGGAAGCTGCGCCTTGCGCACCGGAGTACTTCCGGGTGCGCTAACGCGGCGCGTCATATGACGCATTACGCGACCACGCAGGTCCAGAATATAGTCAAAATGTCTCCACCAACCAGCGGTCGAACACAACCCCTTTCAGTAGTCCAAAAAGTTCTGTTAAATGACAACAGAAGGGACAGGCTACAAGAACCTTCAGTCAAAGAGGGGAGGGCAAGTTCTTCTCTACCTGTTCACGTTGGGGCTCCACCGGAACTTATAGAATTTGGGCGGGGTGGGTGGCGGAGCCGAGCTGTCTTGCAGTCATCATGGCGTCGAGCTCAGTTCATCTCACTAGTTTCGTATTTCTCATGAGGGGTTGGGTACTAATGTTTCTATTTTAGCGAGGTCAAAAAGAGATCCCATTAGTGGCCTACTGATTTTGCTCGATTCTTTTTGTTTTTTAAAACGATTTTTCACTATCCGCAAAGACTAAACAGAGTATTGCGACTCTGTGCTTGTTTGTTATTAGAAAATGAAGCAAAGAGATCCAATTCTAAAACAGTAAATGCTTGGATAACAATCAATCAAATGGAGAGAGAAGCAGGCACGACGGATTACAACGGGGGCAAAGGCCTGCGTTACCTACCCTTCACTATCTGCAAAGAGAGAATACTCCTAAAAGAAAAAAAGGGGGGGGGGCAGCGTTCAAAGCACATCAGCGTGCATAGACACGAAAATGTTTTTATCTACCACGTACTTGACATTTTAAAGCTTTTCATATTTGCTATTAAAAAACCATTGAAATTCACTGAAAAAACCATAGGTTATAGACCATATATAGTTAGGAATTAGCATTTACAAAACCTTAATTTACTCGCACAAAACCATAGAAATTCGCATATATAGTTAGTTGCAATAACTATATATCGCGCACCCGCAATCCACTGCTGATGATGTCACATATTACATCATTCATGACATGGTCAGTGACATCACTGATGACATCACTGATGACATCTCAAATGACATCACTGATGACATCACTGATGACATCAATCATGTGATAATACGATTAACCTCTTCAGACTCTAATATAACCTTAGATACACTCAGAGTAAACAGACACTCACAGATTGTCACTCATCCATGGAGTTACTCATACACCTAGTCAGTCATGCAAAGAATCAATCACACCTCCATTTCCTCAACTATACAGTTATACACACCTTACTTATTCAAACATATTCTAACACATATTTACTCTCTTATACAATCACTGATACAAGTTTTCAATGATCCATGCAGCCACTCACACATTCACTAGCTCTTATACACAGTAATTTATATATGTGAACTCTCATATGTTCTTTGTTTTACATATGTACTTACTTTGACATGTAGCATTGAGATATCCATTCACTCACCAATACACTCATGCACACAGTCAACCACCCATACAGCTGTTTCCACATGCAGTTTTGAACCCATACATCTAGTGAATCAACTGTTCATACATCTATGCACAGAGTCACACACCTCCCAGACACCCACACACACACACTCACTCTCCCATAAAAATACTTGGGCAACCAATCAATAACCCATATAGTTACTCATATAGGTACTGATCAACACATGCAGCATCTTACACAACAACAGACATACTGATGCACACATTCAGACAGTTTAGTCACTAACCCATGCACTCAGTGAGACGCATTTAATCATTTACTCATACAGTCAGTCATGCACCTACTAAATCCTTCATCCAGACACTTATACATCCACTCATTCTTCAATATGTAAGACATATTTTAACTTTACAGAAACTTACAGTCACTGGATGATGTCATCAGTGATGTCATCAGTGATGTCACTGACCACGTCATGAATGATGTAATATGTGGCATCATCAGCAGTGGATTGCGGGTGCGCGATATATAGTTATTGCAACTAACTATATATGCGAATTTCTATGGTTTTGTGCGAGTAAATTAAGGTTTTGTAAATGCTAATTCCTAACTATATATGGTCTATAACCTATGTTTTTTTCAGTGAATATATATATATATATATATATATATATATATATATATATATATATATATATATATATATATATATATATATATATATATATACATACGACTCTCAGGAAGCACAAAGAGCAAGGACACAGGAAGCTTAATAAAGTTCTATTTAATGAAATCGAACACTTGCCAGCAGTCACTGCGCCACAATACAGGCTTCTCAATCTTAATACTTTGCTAAACGCGTTTCAGGATTCAAAAGTCCTTTCTTCAGTGCAGTTTGCAGGAATGAAGCATCACGCTGCACAATTCAGATTTAAAACACCTACCCATGTGGGCGTAGCGCTCCCAATGCCTCTTGGTGTTTGTAGTCCATTACCCCCGAGTGGGTGCGCTGTTGACTCCTCAGATTTAGCATATGATAAACCCAAAGTGGGTCGATGCTCTGTGTTTGGTGCTTTGACTGCCCTGCTTTAAAGTCGTCGATGACGAACTTGGTGCAAGCTGCAGCCCTGAACTGCAGCCTGTACTGCTTCCTCCTGATATTTCTTGGCTCACAGTGAAAGCCCAAACAGACGCACAGATCGCGGTGAGCCTTCCTCGTAAGGCGTGCAAACCCCAAATATCCAACTCTCAGGAAGCACAAAGAGGAAGGCCACAGGAGGAAGCTTAATAAAGTTCTATTTAATGAAATCGAACACTTGCCATTTAAATAAAGAGAATCTATGGATATTGCACCATAACCTTTTTAGCGGATGTTAAATGGGTTTCAGTTAAAAAAAAAAAAAAACACTATTTTTAGGACACAGTTGAGATATGTGTAGTCAACCTCATACATGTTTATTCAATGATGGGCGGGGTTAACTACTCAAGGGATGAGCTCATTACATCATCATCACAAGAGAATTATGTGCAGTAGGGATTTATCCCGATATTTTTAAATACTACGATGACTAGCACACATTAGAGCAGCATACTTAAAAGTGAAAAAGACGATATGCCCCACAATCTATCGGTGGTTAAACATCTGGGCGGAATGCTATCCCTTGTCGCAGCTTATTATATACCTGCGGGCTTAACACAAGTTTGTTGATTCTTTGCATATCAATTTTTATAATGATTAGTCCAGTACTTATGAAGAGTAATGCATTGCCTTGTTCTCCATGTTTATGATAAATGATAACATCGATATGAACAATGGCCAAACAGAATATTTTGAAAAATGTGCACAATTGCTTATTTTGCACTTATTGGATTAAGCATTAGGCTTTTATTACAGGTCATGACTAACGTGAAACATAAAAAAGTTCACATGATCTGGGTCCGAATTAACTGATGTAAATATTTTGTATTTTACCATTATTTATATAAACAATGTATTTAATGATTTTAATACATCACTTAACATGCATTAAGGACTACTCGTTTACAAAATTGCAAAGTATGATGGTATCCGTTAATTAGAAAACTCCAAAGTATGTTTTTTATCTCTATAGATGGTACTGTCACGTGAAGCACTTTCAAATAATGCACTGTCACTTCAAAAACTGTAACTTACCCGATTCACATTGTCATGTGAACAAACCTCTGCGGAGGTGAAACATTATGGCGGGTTGCAACAAATCAAAATACTTTGCACAGAACTATCTTGGTCCATGTCTGCGTTGCTGGGTGGGAGACTGAATTACCCTCGCCGTCGCTGTGGAAGTTGAAATATATATATATATATATACATACATATATATATATATACATATATATATATATTTTTGTCACAAAAGGAGCGGCACAACCAATTCCTTATTGAAGCCTTTTAATCAGAGCTTCACCCCACCAACGCGTTTCAGCCACACAAGGCTTTGTTCACGTGAACAAAGCCTTGTGTGGCTGAAACGCGTTGGTGGGGTGAAGCTCTGATTAAAAGGCTTCAATAAGGAATTGGTTGTGCCGCTCCTTTAGTGACAAAAATATTACTTTGGGCCAGGATCCGACCCCTGGGCTGAGCACACGCTGTTGAGCGCACTCGCTATCTGCTGGATCACTTTGTGGCGACATATATATATATATATATATATATATATATATATATATATATATATATATATATATATAAATAAAACACAGTTCTCTCCAGTACCCTAACAAGAAATCACAGTTCTCTCCAGTACCCTAACAAGAAATTAGAAACACTGGTGTTCACCCGTACTATCGGAGTGATACACTTAGAGGTAGTCCTTCTAGCACACAAGTTATCACACCTCTCTATCCTTCCAGCAATGTGCTTCTAAATCATTCAATGCGTTTGTATTAGTGGTGACTCCTATCAAAAAGCTGTTGACACTGGTGCGGTTCAGCCGTCAATTTCTCCAGGCCTCCACAGGACAAGGGTAAAGTAATCTCTACAATATCAATAGAAACCTTTAATTACATATATACAAAAACTATATACATCTCTCTCTGTCCCATATATATCCACACAGTGCGCCAGGACCAAGATACCGATCACCAAAAATCATGACCGACCGTCACCAAGTGCAATACAAGGACTGAGGTGTTATGGTCATAGAAGTATCCCACTCTGCGTTAAACCAGGGCACTTCTTAGTTCCTACCATCAATTGTGACTAAGATATTAAGAATGGCATTTTCATCAAAGGTTTTGAAAGTGTCCCACGACGCGTTGTTTTTGAGGGAGAGTCCATGTAGGTCTGGGAGCTGAACGATCATATGCTGGCCTGGGCTATTCGGGGGTATCATCGGAAGGAGCTCAATTGCTGTTTGGATATCACTATTTTTTGGGGGGACTTTTCAAGATAGGAGGCAAATATGTTTCAGTTTGGCAGCGGAAGGGATCCCGTTGTGCAGGGGTTGGGTTTTTGAGTAGATTGAAGTTTGATCATTTCAAACAGTTTCTTGGGTGATATTTGGCTTGGTCTAGTTGAACTCTGAAGAAATTTGCTTACATGAGCCTTACCACCAAAATCTGCAATCGATTCAACTATTCAGAGACCCTCGAGTCAATGATTCAGATGGAGATGAATATAAACAATAGATGGATCATGTTGACCCTATCACATGGTTACTGTATCATGTTACAGCTAATATATATTTCTTTTACATGTTTAAATGCTTGTATCCAAGAAAATGCTGTTGCGTAAAAACTCCCTGACTTATACTTCCCTTACTGTCTACCTTTAGTCCACAGCCTTATTACATTATTTGTGGCCATTCCAAGAAATGCTGTGTTCCTCTCTTGAGGATCCGTGGATTAAAGCACTAGATTTACCATATTAACACCTTTTAACCGCGGCAGCAATTCCGCCGCGGTGCGGGCTTTCTAATGAGGGGTGTAGTGACAACTGTAGAGGATATTGTATATTGTTACGATTTATTCTGGTTGTGTCCGCGCTGGGACACCGTACCTTCTGTTCACAGTCAAGTAATCAGCTGTGCATTCTGGAATATTGCCCAAAGACAGCTAATGACTGACCCAAAAGGATGCACTGCTTCTTCCACCTGACCTGATTTATTTATTTGTGTGTTGGAAACTCACCTAACCTGATTTATTCGTGTGTTGGAAACTATCAATAAAGCTTTTATCTACTCTGATGGTGTACAGAATTGTGTTTACAAAGTGGCGATCATTTCCAATACATCAAATCCAGGAGTGTGCAATGAAGCTACAGTGAACTACCGCTGGAGAATTAGATTTTCCGACACCGTGCCTTTCAACTTTATCGTGGTATTGTATACTGGCTGCTGTGTGTGAAGCTCAGGTCAGTGTGGGTGCAGCGTTTCACACTTACTGTACGATGCACTGAGGTGTGAGGCAGGGGCGCAACTAGGTCTTAATTTCGGGGGGGGCTAACATGGCAAATGAAGGGGCGTGGCTAATGTTAATCAATGGGGCGGGGCTAAAATGGCATATTCAGTATCGATTAATGCTCAGGTCAAGCGGAGAAAACATGCAACCCTATAATTACCCCCTCGCACCCCAAAACCCATTACCACCCTGAAATCATCCCCCTAGAACCCCATACCTGCGCTGATCCCTAAAATTACACCCTTGCCCCCCAAAACCCATACCCACCCTGAACCCTAAAATTACCTCTGGCACCCCAAAACCCATACCCGCACTAATCCCTAAAATTACACCCTTGCCCCCTCAAATCCATTACCACCCTGAACCCCAAAATTACCCCCCTAGCACCCCCCAACCCATACCCACCCTGAACCCTAAAATTACCCCCTGGCACCCCAAAACCCATTACCACTCTGAACCCTAAAATCAAACCCTGGAGCCCCAAAACTCATACCCGCGCTGATCCTTAAATTACACCCTTGCCACCCTAAACCCATACCCACCCTGAACCTTAAAATTACCCCTGGCACCCCAAAACCCATATGAAACACAGAGAGTATAAAGTTCCCCGGGAGCGTCTAGAAAGGGAAGGAGTGTGTAAACAGGATAAGAGAGTGGAGTCAGGGAGCAGCAGGCTCCCTTTTTAGAACAGAGAGGCCTCACACACCCAGCGAGCTAGATGTCAAGCTTCATCATTGGCCTCTTGCTCCTCGTCAGACTGGCGCTGCAATGCCTGACGGGCGCCTAAAAGGCGCTCTTTGTCAGAGATCTTTTGTTCAAGCCAACGGTTGTGTGCGTGTGAGGGGGAGAATAAGGGGTGTAGTCATGTGGGGAAGGTGATATTAAAAAAGGTGAACCAATTCACAAGGATTTTTATTCGCGTGACTGATACCCTTGGTTAAAAGGTGGGAGGGGAGATAGAGGCTGTAAGGGGCACAGTGGAACTACCTCGACCCTCTAATCAGGTCGACATGTTTCTTGCTTAGTATCGCAATTCCTCAGGACCTCAAGTACACAGTACTACACAGTGAAAAACCAAAAGTGAAGATAAAAAGGATCAATACAACCTCTCTGGGTCTGTAAAGGTGCAGGCCAAGTGGTTCTGCGGTAAAGGGTTGACCTAGAGGAGATGTGAGATAACAAGCCAGTTGACTTATAATGGCACCATCACCTCATCCAGTAATAGGTAACCCTTAATCTCTTAAAGAATGTACACACTCCAAGGAATATTAAAAACAAAGGGCCTAACACAAGGCAAGGCCTATGGACATTTAGGTATGTATAATAACGATAAAAACAACACCACACAAGAATGAAGGCGTAGGCTGATGCTTACCCTAAAGGAGTCCCTAAAGGGCCTCGCAGTCTGTTCCCGTGGCGCAGCACAGAAAGGTATAATAACCTGGAGAGACGAAAATAAGTGCACACACCCGGTTCAAGGTTTTAGAATGGGACTAGGAAGAAGGTCAGTGAGAAGGTCATGGCTATAGGAGTACCATGATATCAGGAGGTCAGGCAGGTCAACTGCCAGCACCAGAGCCCGACATCCGGAACAACCCAAGCCGGACCCAGCCCACCAGACCCCCCGTCAGGGCGGCGCGCAATGCGGTCCCATAGTGTAGGCGTGTGGACACCATGAGCACCTTATCATGGCACGTGTGCTCGAGAGATCAAAACATCCAAAATCCCCGGGTAATGCACGTCAGGGGAAGAAACCGGGAACGCCCGGTTTAAATACACATCAAAACAACACAAGGTAAATGCCCTGATGCACAGCCCCACTGGGACCGCAAGCCCGCCCACCAATATTAGAGGGGGCCAGCGCGGCCAGAAATCAGGCTCGGGAAGAACGATGGACATCGTGGACCGTGTCCTGACGGTTTGGGCGGCCAGAGTCAGTGATATCAAGGGGCCCTGTTGGGTAAAGGACAAACGCAGCTCTTACCTCTTGCAAGTGCAGCCCAAGGCTTGCAAACCTACCCGCACGTGAGGCGCTCACTTCGTAGCGCGGAACAGCTGGTCACGGGAGTGCCGGTGTACGGGGATTAAAAGCTGTCCGCAACTCCGCCTCGGCAACCGGGCGCGGGGGCGTGGTCACGAAACAAGTCCGACTGCGCGTGCGTAGGCAGAGTGAGCTTGTCAGGTCTCAGGGTTTAGTGTAGATCATAGGGAAAGTGGCGGCCATCTTAGCGTGGTGAAAGTTACGCCTCGTGTTTACCAAAAAAATATATAACAGGAGCTTAGTAGCGAGTGAATGGATAGCCTGGTCATAACATATTCAAAACAATTTGTGAATAGTGATAATGGGTTTAAACCAAGGACGAAAACGGACGAACACTGTAAACCTGTGTTCCTAAAAATGGACTGTTGTCATACATCACCCATGAAGGAGATAAGGGGTAAAGGATATCTTTTTAGTATGCCCCCTCAAGCAGAATTAAAAATAGTGCCCAATGTGGACTGGCACTTGTCACATGGGGGGTATGGTGTGGAAAACTATCTATGGATGGCAGGCACAGATCTAACTCGTCAGGGATGACCAAGAGACCGAGTCATTGAGGCCAAGGGTGTCTAGCTGCAAGCGATGAACCCAACGTTGTTCGATCCCGAACAAGGCCTGTGGCGTGATTGAGGGATGGGATTCAAGTACTAGCCACTTTATGCTGTCTGCACGGTGGTTGTGTTGCAGGTAATGTTCATAGAGGCGTGTGTGTGTTTTGGAACAGCGGATATTGCTCTTGTGTTCCATTATTCTTTGCTTGACATGGGCAAATGAGCATGTAGATGCAACGGAGACTGTTACAGTTTGTATGTTTGTTCAGGTGCCAAGTGAATGTGTCGGACAGTTCGATTTCTTTACACTGAATTGTCTGAGGACATACAACACAACCCCCACATTGGTAATGGCCCACCACAGGTGGTAGACTCCACAATGTACTTTGATTGATGGAGGTTTGTTTCTTAGGACGTGTATGGATGAGGGCATCTTTAAGGTTAGATGTGCGCTTAAAGGCAAAGCGGGGACGTGGGATGTCTAACTCCCCTGTATTCAGTAGCCCCCAATGTTTATTTATAGTCTTTTTAAGGAAGGCCAAATTTTTGGTGAAACAGGTCACAGAGGTAATCAAATTGTCAGGTTCTTTTGGGTGTGTCTCCAGGAGTGCCTCCGTGGGATTGTTAAGAGCCCTTTTGCGTGAGTCGCGGATAGATTTGGTGGGATAACCTCTATCCTGCAATTTATGTTGGAGCAAGACAGATTCCTTTTTAGGTCGAAGCCTCCATTGCAGGGCATGGCCCTGCTGGAGGCAAAGACCTATTGTGAACAGGGGGATTTCAGTACTGCGTGAAACCACGCCCCCTTTTTCCATTGGCAGGCCTCTGGAAACGGAGGCCTGCCATTGGAAAAAGCTCCTGTTTAGCAGATTTGTCTGCTCTGGATCCCGCCTCTCGAGGACTCCATGACCTGCCTTACGGTAGCACGACAATATTTTTAGAAATATTGCCTTGGCAACCATGAGGCAGGTTAGGGAGTCCTGGAGGGGCGGGGTTCAGTATCCGGTTTTCTCGGCGGTGGAGCAGGGCGGGGAGAGGCGGTGCTTGTTCCTGAAGAAATTGCAGTCAAAGTTTAAGGCGATTAATAAAATCAAGTTCTTTGCATGTAAATGTATATTTATTTACACATTGTGTCTGTGTTTTTTTTGCCTCATTTAAGAATCGCGTTCCTACTTCAAACACATGCTATTTTATTACTTCGATACGACTTCTCTTACAAAAATAATAACAATAGTCATTTAGCCTTAAACGTAGGACAGTGGTGATTGGGCTTGTTTTGGTAGGGCCTGCGTTCTTGTTTTGTGCTTCTTTTGAAGGTGAGTGGGGCTTGTTTTGGATTTTAGACCTGGCAACGGTGCATATTGAAGTTGGGTTGGTTTGAGTCGGAAACGTAGTAAAAGAAATCGGATCTTTGAAATCGTCCGTCGGGAGACTGAAGGTAAGGACCACGTTATGAAACCTGCCGCATGATTCGCGGGGAGTGACATGGAAGTACATCAGTTTTCTTTCATGTCCCCTGCATCCAGTGACAGCTGCATCATGCCCTCAATGTTTTGCACCCTCTACACAGGATGACGCATGTCAACCGGTGACATCGGCCACTTTATAAGTTAAACGCACGTCAAGGCTGAGGCTCCTCTGAGATAGGGTATTTGAAATTTGGCATCGCTTCTGGGAGACAGAGAGTGTCAGTGAAGGTTAATGTGTGAGGGGTATATCTCTGTATGAGACGGTTTCTGTGGGGAGGTACTCGCATAGTGGGCATAGTGGTTTTTGTGATGGGGGGTTGCTTGGTATGGAGAACGAGTGACAAGTAGTGGATGTGACGGGGAAGTTGTTGTTTGCGGGAGGAAATGTCTAAGTGAAGCACCCCGTTAGGGGTTTCTCCAAGGCAGTTGGTTGTAGGGGATGGTCCTTTATATACAGGCCAGTATAAGTAATTAAACCTGAAAAAATGCTTTACTTTTTTTAATGTGAACATTATGATAGAACGCACATCTCTATTGTAAGTGACTTGTTTAGGGAAAACCCGAACGTTGATAGGGGCTTTTTGCACTATAAAAATAAAATTTGACATTGATTCATCACAGAAGTAAAAACGCTCTACAGGAAGGTTAAGCCGCGTATTTATCATTTATATGCGTGTGTATATATATATATATATATATATATATGAGGTACGTGGCGCTCCTTAGACAACACACAGCAAGTTAGCCGATCAGTGGACACAGGAACCAGCAAGACCCGTAGTTTGGTGCAAATCTTTTTATTTTAGTGTGTAGCCCAGCACCAGTCCGCCATGACGCGTTTCGGCTAGAGATAGCCTTGATCACATGACAACGTCACGAGGGCTGATCACCCTTTTAAAGTGCAATGTGCCATCACATGATATTAGAAACAGAAAAAATACTATCAGTGTTTCTAATTTTCAAAACAAATAATTACGGCATGAATGCCCGTATATTGTTAACAAAGTTGCACAATAAGCATCATATATTCATGTTAAAATGATAAACATTATGAAACTGTACACAATACACAACTGTTTTACTCTCTTAAAATCAATGTTAATACATGAAAATTTGCAAGGCTTAGGCAGTAATAAACTTTTAAAATTCATATAAAAGTTAAAAGGACCTATAAATAGTTATATAAATATTAAAATATAACTAAAATTATATTTGATTTATTAACACTTTAGATCAAGGTATAATATGTTAAAACCCTTAGATCACGATAGTACAATGATGCCCCAGTGGGCGAATACCAAAGCCAGAGATGTAAACATTGTGTATGTGCAAAATATGCTAGTTGTGCAATATAAGCTGATGGCAAAAAAGTGCTACCAAGTGCGTGATAAATAATAAAATCTAAATGTAGAAATAACTGTTGGTCATGGAGGGAGAAAAGGATGTAGTGTGTTTAAACAGAATGCATGATCCACAGTTCATAGTTAACAGTTACTGATTTTTTGGGTACACCAACTCAAAATTACAGGAATTATACCAATGACATGGATGACTGGCTCAACAAAACTTAATTAGATATATTCAGAGATAAGTGTGGCAGTCCTCCCCTATATTGAGGCCAAACGGTGCCTTAGTATCTAACAGGATTATATAGCGAGTCTCCAGTTTTCTTAAAAGAGACTCCCTATCACCGCCTCTCCTTTGGGGAGGAACACAGTCTATCGCGAAATATCCAAGTAAGGACGCATCCTTCCCATGCTTACTCTCGAAGTGCCTGGCCACTGGGTATGCTGCATCTGCATGGGTGATCGCTCGCAAATGCTGCAGTATGCGCTTATGCACCTGTGGCCTGGTGCTGCCAACATATCTTAGGCCGCACGGGCACTCCAAAACGTACACAACAAATTCTGATTTACAGTTTAATTTTTGTTGGATTTTAATTGGAAAGGGTGAGAGAGGGGTAGAAACCTCAGTCTTACTGATGCCGTGTTTACACGCTTTGCAGCTTGAGCATCTTAAAAAGCCTTTGCTGTCATTTAGCCATGTTCCTGAAACCACTTCAGGGCTGCTCGATACCAGACTATCTTTCATTGAGTGTGCTTTACGATAGGTGATGCTGGGATTTTTGCTGATGGAGGATCCAATTATAGGATCACTTGAGACTAAAGACCAGTTATCTTTGATTATCTTATGGATACTTTTGTGTTGTGTATTGTATGCCATAATTAGTCTTGTCTCGCCATCAGTGCTGACAGTGACAGAGCTAGTTGGTACACTACCTGAGCCCAGGAGTGCAGTTCTATCAATCCTATTGGCTCTGTTAGTAGCCTTATCTATCGTATCTGTTTTGTAGCCACGCTCAACAAATCGGGCCCTACATGCTGCTTGTGCCAGCCGGCATTCTTCCTCACTACTGCAAATCCTTCTGATACGCAGCATCTCCCCGTAAGGGATGCTACGTATCAGATGTGCTGGGTGGTGGCTTCCAGCATGCAGCAGCGTGTTCCCAGCTGTGGGTTTACGGTATAGTCTGGTATGTAAGCTGTTTTCACAAACATATAATTCCACATCTAAGAATACAATGGATTCTCTGCTCAGGGTGCTAGTGAATTGTATGTTCAAGTTGTTACTATTCAATTCTTCAATGAAAAGGGTCACCTCTGATTCAGATCCATCCCATATAAAAACCAGGTCATCTATATATCTTAACCAAAGTTTAACTTTGGTGTCCATGACAGTAGCAAATTGCTTCCTCAGGACCTGCTCCTCCCAGTACCCCATGTGTAGACAGGCGTAACTGGGAGAGAAGCAGGCCCCCATTGCCACCCCCCTGGTCTGTATGAATAACTGATTAGCAAAGAGAAAGATGTTATTTTCAAGACAGATGTTAATCATATCCAACAACATTTTAGAATGATCATGGAAACACAGATTTCTTTTCTCCAAAAAATGTTGCACAGCCCTCAAACCATCAATGTGGAATATGCTGGTATACAGCGATGTAACGTCCATAGATACTAGGACATAATTGGGGCACCATTCGAAGTCTTGGATCTTTCTCAATAGGTCACAGGTGTCTAAAATGAATGAAGGCAGACCCCTCACAAATTCCTGTAGGAAAAAGTCAATATATCTGCTCATGTTCTCCAGTAGACTGTTGCAAGCAGATATTATGGGCCTGCCGGGGGGTTGTTCTATACTCTTATGTACTTTAGGGATGAAATATATCACCGGAGTAACCGGGTAGTCTTTTTTCAAAAACTTATATTCATCCATTGTGATGAGGCCCTTGCTTCTCCAAGCTGATAGTTTGAGGTAAATTTCATTCCTGGAATTTAATGCCTCTTGCATGGAAATGCGACGATAGCACTCTCTATCGTTAAGTTGCTTGTGGGCTTCCTCTAAGTACATTTTGCGTGGCCAAAGGACCACGTTGCCCCCCTTGTCAGATTGTCTTATCACCAGATTCTTGTTTGCTCTCAGTTTTTTGATTAAAATGTGGTATTCTTTATCTCTGTGGTCATATCGTTTGGTTTGATTTGCAGTTCTGATTTGGAGTTCCTTGAGTTGGGTGACAACACGGTCGTGGAAGATATCAATATTGTCTTTGAGCATTAGGGGGCAAAATTTCGATTTTAACCTGAAATTAGTTGCACAAGATGTTAATGTGTGAGGGGTATATCTCTGTATGAGACGGTTTCTGTGGGGAGGTACTCGCATAGTGGGCATAGTGGTTTTTGTGATGGGGGGTTGCTTGGTATGGAGAACGAGTGACAAGTAGTGGATGTGACGGGGAAGTTGTTGTTTGCGGGAGGAAATGTCTAAGTGAAGCACCCCGTTAGGGGTTTCTCCAAGGCAGTTGGTTGTAGGGGATGGTCCTTTATATACAGGCCAGTATAAGTAATTAAACCTGAAAAAATGCTTTACTTTTTTTAATGTGAACATTATGATAGAACGCACATCTCTATTGTAAGTGACTTGTTTAGGGAAAACCCGAACGTTGATAGGGGCTTTTTGCACTATAAAAATAAAATTTGACATTGATTCATCACAGAAGTAAAAACGCTCTACAGGAAGGTTAAGCCGCGTATTTATCATTTATATGCGTGTGTATATATATATATATATATATATATATGAGGTACGTGGCGCTCCTTAGACAACACACAGCAAGTTAGCCGATCAGTGGACACAGGAACCAGCAAGACCCGTAGTTTGGTGCAAATCTTTTTATTTTAGTGTGTAGCCCAGCACCAGTCCGCCATGACGCGTTTCGGCTAGAGATAGCCTTGATCACATGGCAACGTCACGAGGGCTGATCACCCTTTTAAAGTGCAATGTGCCATCACATGATATTAGAAACAGAAAAAATACTATCAGTGTTTCTAATTTTCAAAACAAATAATTACGGCATGAATGCCCGTATATTGTTAACAAAGTTGCACAATAAGCATCATATATTCATGTTAAAATGATAAACATTATGAAACTGTACACAATACACAACTGTTTTACTCTCTTAAAATCAATGTTAATACATGAAAATTTGCAAGGCTTAGGCAGTAATAAACTTTTAAAATTCATATAAAAGTTAAAAGGACCTATAAATAGTTATATAAATATTAAAATATAACTAAAATTATATTTGATTTATTAACACTTTAGATCAAGGTATAATATGTTAAAACCCTTAGATCACGATAGTACAATGATGCCCCAGTGGGCGAATACCAAAGCCAGAGATGTAAACATTGTGTATGTGCAAAATATGCTAGTTGTGCAATATAAGCTGATGGCAAAAAAGTGCTACCAAGTGCGTGATAAATAATAAAATCTAAATGTAGAAATAACTGTTGGTCATGGAGGGAGAAAAGGATGTAGTGTGTTTAAACAGAATGCATGATCCACAGTTCATAGTTAACAGTTACTGATTTTTTGGGTACACCAACTCAAAATTACAGGAATTATACCAATGACATGGATGACTGGCTCAACAAAACTTAATTAGATATATTCAGAGATAAGTGTGGCAGTCCTCCCCTATATTGAGGCCAAACGGTGCCTTAGTATCTAACAGGATTATATAGCGAGTCTCCAGTTTTCTTAAAAGAGACTCCCTATCACCGCCTCTCCTTTGGGGAGGAACACAGTCTATCGCGAAATATCTAAGTAAGGACGCATCCTTCCCATGCTTACTCTCGAAGTGCCTGGCCACTGGGTATGCTGCATCTGCATGGGTGATCGCTCGCAAATGCTGCAGTATGCGCTTATGCACCTGTGGCCTGGTGCTGCCAACATATCTTAGGCCGCACGGGCACTCCAAAACGTACACAACAAATTCTGATTTACAGTTTAATTTTTGTTGGATTTTAATTGGAAAGGGTGAGAGAGGGGTAGAAACCTCAGTCTTACTGATGCCGTGTTTACACGCTTTGCAGCTTGAGCATCTTAAAAAGCCTTTGCTGTCATTTAGCCATGTTCCTGAAACCACTTCAGGGCTGCTCGATACCAGACTATCTTTCATTGAGTGTGCTTTACGATAGGTGATGCTGGGATTTTTGCTGATGGAGGATCCAATTATAGGATCACTTGAGACTAAAGACCAGTTATCTTTGATTATCTTATGGATACTTTTGTGTTGTGTATTGTATGCCATAATTAGTCTTGTCTCGCCATCAGTGCTGACAGTGACAGAGCTAGTTGGTACACTACCTGAGCCCAGGAGTGCAGTTCTATCAATCCTATTGGCTCTGTTAGTAGCCTTATCTATCGTATCTGTTTTGTAGCCACGCTCAACAAATCGGGCCCTACATGCTGCTTGTGCCAGCCGGCATTCTTCCTCACTACTGCAAATCCTTCTGATACGCAGCATCTCCCCGTAAGGGATGCTACGTATCAGATGTGCTGGGTGGTGGCTTCCAGCATGCAGCAGCGTGTTCCCAGCTGTGGGTTTACGGTATAGTCTGGTATGTAAGCTGTTTTCACAAACATATAATTCCACATCTAAGAATACAATGGATTCTCTGCTCAGGGTGCTAGTGAATTGTATGTTCAAGTTGTTACTATTCAATTCTTCAATGAAAAGGGTCACCTCTGATTCAGATCCATCCCATATAAAAACCAGGTCATCTATATATCTTAACCAAAGTTTAACTTTGGTGTCCATGACAGTAGCAAATTGCTTCCTCAGGACCTGCTCCTCCCAGTACCCCATGTGTAGACAGGCGTAACTGGGAGAGAAGCAGGCCCCCATTGCCACCCCCCTGGTCTGTATGAATAACTGATTAGCAAAGAGAAAGATGTTATTTTCAAGACAGATGTTAATCATATCCAACAACATTTTAGAATGATCATGGAAACACAGATTTCTTTTCTCCAAAAAATGTTGCACAGCCCTCAAACCATCAATGTGGAATATGCTGGTATACAGCGATGTAACGTCCATAGATACTAGGACATAATTGGGGCACCATTCGAAGTCTTGGATCTTTCTCAATAGGTCACAGGTGTCTAAAATGAATGAAGGCAGACCCCTCACAAATTCCTGTAGGAAAAAGTCAATATATCTGCTCATGTTCTCCAGTAGACTGTTGCAAGCAGATATTATGGGCCTGCCGGGGGGTTGTTCTATACTCTTATGTACTTTAGGGATGAAATATATCACCGGAGTAACCGGGTAGTCTTTTTTCAAAAACTTATATTCATCCATTGTGATGAGGCCCTTGCTTCTCCAAGCTGATAGTTTGAGGTAAATTTCATTCCTGGAATTTAATGCCTCTTGCATGGAAATGCGACGATAGCACTCTCTATCGTTAAGTTGCTTGTGGGCTTCCTCTAAGTACATTTTGCGTGGCCAAAGGACCACGTTGCCCCCCTTGTCAGATTGTCTTATCACCAGATTCTTGTTTGCTCTCAGTTTTTTGATTAAAATGTGGTATTCTTTATCTCTGTGGTCATATCGTTTGGTTTGATTTGCAGTTCTGATTTGGAGTTCCTTGAGTTGGGTGACAACACGGTCGTGGAAGATATCAATATTGTCTTTGAGCATTAGGGGGCAAAATTTCGATTTTAACCTGAAATTAGTTGCACAAGATGTTAATGTGTGAGGGGTATATCTCTGTATGAGACGGTTTCTGTGGGGAGGTACTCGCATAGTGGGCATAGTGGTTTTTGTGATGGGGGGTTGCTTGGTATGGAGAACGAGTGACAAGTAGTGGATGTGACGGGGAAGTTGTTGTTTGCGGGAGGAAATGTCTAAGTGAAGCACCCCGTTAGGGGTTTCTCCAAGGCAGTTGGTTGTAGGGGATGGTCCTTTATATACAGGCCAGTATAAGTAATTAAACCTGAAAAAATGCTTTACTTTTTTTAATGTGAACATTATGATAGAACGCACATCTCTATTGTAAGTGACTTGTTTAGGGAAAACCCGAACGTTGATAGGGGCTTTTTGCACTATAAAAATAAAATTTGACATTGATTCATCACAGAAGTAAAAACGCTCTACAGGAAGGTTAAGCCGCGTATTTATCATTTATATGCGTGTGTATATATATATATATATATATATATATGAGGTACGTGGCGCTCCTTAGACAACACACAGCAAGTTAGCCGATCAGTGGACACAGGAACCAGCAAGACCCGTAGTTTGGTGCAAATCTTTTTATTTTAGTGTGTAGCCCAGCACCAGTCCGCCATGACGCGTTTCGGCTAGAGATAGCCTTGATCACATGGCAACGTCACGAGGGCTGATCACCCTTTTAAAGTGCAATGTGCCATCACATGATATTAGAAACAGAAAAAATACTATCAGTGTTTCTAATTTTCAAAACAAATAATTACGGCATGAATGCCCGTATATTGTTAACAAAGTTGCACAATAAGCATCATATATTCATGTTAAAATGATAAACATTATGAAACTGTACACAATACACAACTGTTTTACTCTCTTAAAATCAATGTTAATACATGAAAATTTGCAAGGCTTAGGCAGTAATAAACTTTTAAAATTCATATAAAAGTTAAAAGGACCTATAAATAGTTATATAAATATTAAAATATAACTAAAATTATATTTGATTTATTAACACTTTAGATCAAGGTATAATATGTTAAAACCCTTAGATCACGATAGTACAATGATGCCCCAGTGGGCGAATACCAAAGCCAGAGATGTAAACATTGTGTATGTGCAAAATATGCTAGTTGTGCAATATAAGCTGATGGCAAAAAAGTGCTACCAAGTGCGTGATAAATAATAAAATCTAAATGTAGAAATAACTGTTGGTCATGGAGGGAGAAAAGGATGTAGTGTGTTTAAACAGAATGCATGATCCACAGTTCATAGTTAACAGTTACTGATTTTTTGGGTACACCAACTCAAAATTACAGGAATTATACCAATGACATGGATGACTGGCTCAACAAAACTTAATTAGATATATTCAGAGATAAGTGTGGCAGTCCTCCCCTATATTGAGGCCAAACGGTGCCTTAGTATCTAACAGGATTATATAGCGAGTCTCCAGTTTTCTTAAAAGAGACTCCCTATCACC
This sequence comes from Lissotriton vulgaris, assembly GCF_964263255.1. Lineage (NCBI taxonomy): Eukaryota > Metazoa > Chordata > Amphibia > Caudata > Salamandridae > Lissotriton > Lissotriton vulgaris. Next base: position 1,078,406,797 of record NC_141691.1, on the reverse strand, counting down.
GCCTCTCCTTTGGGGAGGAACACAGTCTATCGCGAAATATCTAAGTAAGGACGCATCCTTCCCATGCTTACTCTCGAAGTGCCTGGCCACTGGGTATGCTGCATCTGCATGGGTGATCGCTCGCAAATGCTGCAGTATGCGCTTATGCACCTGTGGCCTGGTGCTGCCAACATATCTTAGGCCGCACGGGCACTCCAAAACGTACACAACAAATTCTGATTTACAGTTTAATTTTTGTTGGATTTTAATTGGAAAGGGTGAGAGAGGGGTAGAAACCTCAGTCTTACTGATGCCGTGTTTACACGCTTTGCAGCTTGAGCATCTTAAAAAGCCTTTGCTGTCATTTAGCCATGTTCCTGAAACCACTTCAGGGCTGCTCGATACCAGACTATCTTTCATTGAGTGTGCTTTACGATAGGTGATGCTGGGATTTTTGCTGATGGAGGATCCAATTATAGGATCACTTGAGACTAAAGACCAGTTATCTTTGATTATCTTATGGATACTTTTGTGTTGTGTATTGTATGCCATAATTAGTCTTGTCTCGCCATCAGTGCTGACAGTGACAGAGCTAGTTGGTACACTACCTGAGCCCAGGAGTGCAGTTCTATCAATCCTATTGGCTCTGTTAGTAGCCTTATCTATCGTATCTGTTTTGTAGCCACGCTCAACAAATCGGGCCCTACATGCTGCTTGTGCCAGCCGGCATTCTTCCTCACTACTGCAAATCCTTCTGATACGCAGCATCTCCCCGTAAGGGATGCTACGTATCAGATGTGCTGGGTGGTGGCTTCCAGCATGCAGCAGCGTGTTCCCAGCTGTGGGTTTACGGTATAGTCTGGTATGTAAGCTGTTTTCACAAACATATAATTCCACATCTAAGAATACAATGGATTCTCTGCTCAGGGTGCTAGTGAATTGTATGTTCAAGTTGTTACTATTCAATTCTTCAATGAAAAGGGTCACCTCTGATTCAGATCCATCCCATATAAAAACCAGGTCATCTATATATCTTAACCAAAGTTTAACTTTGGTGTCCATGACAGTAGCAAATTGCTTCCTCAGGACCTGCTCCTCCCAGTACCCCATGTGTAGACAGGCGTAACTGGGAGAGAAGCAGGCCCCCATTGCCACCCCCCTGGTCTGTATGAATAACTGATTAGCAAAGAGAAAGATGTTATTTTCAAGACAGATGTTAATCATATCCAACAACATTTTAGAATGATCATGGAAACACAGATTTCTTTTCTCCAAAAAATGTTGCACAGCCCTCAAACCATCAATGTGGAATATGCTGGTATACAGCGATGTAACGTCCATAGATACTAGGACATAATTGGGGCACCATTCGAAGTCTTGGATCTTTCTCAATAGGTCACAGGTGTCTAAAATGAATGAAGGCAGACCCCTCACAAATTCCTGTAGGAAAAAGTCAATATATCTGCTCATGTTCTCCAGTAGACTGTTGCAAGCAGATATTATGGGCCTGCCGGGGGGTTGTTCTATACTCTTATGTACTTTAGGGATGAAATATATCACCGGAGTAACCGGGTAGTCTTTTTTCAAAAACTTATATTCATCCATTGTGATGAGGCCCTTGCTTCTCCAAGCTGATAGTTTGAGGTAAATTTCATTCCTGGAATTTAATGCCTCTTGCATGGAAATGCGACGATAGCACTCTCTATCGTTAAGTTGCTTGTGGGCTTCCTCTAAGTACATTTTGCGTGGCCAAAGGACCACGTTGCCCCCCTTGTCAGATTGTCTTATCACCAGATTCTTGTTTGCTCTCAGTTTTTTGATTAAAATGTGGTATTCTTTATCTCTGTGGTCATATCGTTTGGTTTGATTTGCAGTTCTGATTTGGAGTTCCTTGAGTTGGGTGACAACACGGTCGTGGAAGATATCAATATTGTCTTTGAGCATTAGGGGGCAAAATTTCGATTTTAACCTGAAATTAGTTGCACAAGATGTTGGTAACGGTTCACCCCCCAGTGCATCTTGACTCTCAGTAGTGGGACCAAATTCCTCTCGATGTAGTTCCAGTAGCTCTTGTGTGAGGGCTGCTCCCAACACCATAGAATCACCTTCACTACCAGTTAAGTTCGTGGTTGGAGCAGTCACTTCACTGATATTGCCAGTATCCATACTAGAGCTAGTGCGTGAAGCAAAGTGTTTCCGTAGCTTCAGCTTGCGAACAAACTTAAAAACATCGATTTTTGTAGTCGCATAGTCAAAATTTTCCTTTGGACTATACGAAAGCCCCAACAAGAGTATTGCAGTTTCTTTAGGAGTCAAGTTCACATCAGAAAGGTTGATGACCGCTTGCGAGTTAGTTTGGAAAGCCTCTGGGGTAGCTGATACTGTTACTGTTGTGCTACCTGTGTTTTGTTCCATTGCTTTCTGGTGCGCTGTTTTCGCGGCTTGCCATTTGTGTTTGCGGCGTTTGTTGCAGACCCGCCTTTCTGCGCGTTTCCTGTTTTTGCGCTGGCGGCGGTTGATTGTGTCCCAGAGCGGAGGGTGAGTTTTCGATCCTGTGTCACCATTTCCATCTCTTGCCCTGGGGTGAACTTGCAAAACCCCGACATCTGTTGGCGTCTGATTTCCGATTCTGACTCACTTTCATACTGTGAACTTTCTCCAGAGACAGAGGATACTTCATTCTGTTGGGTTGTCACAGATGTATTTTTATCAGCATTGGTGGCGGGAGCTGTATTTAAAAGTTCTTTACCATGTCGCTGTTTAATTTTATCGTAACGCTTGGCAAACGTGAAGATTTAGCCATTCTCGTAATCCAGCCGGTCACGCTGGAATTTATATGCCTTCCTCTTCTTTATTATGTCTTCCTCACGCTTGAGTCTTACTGCCATATCTTCTCTGTATTTAGTTAATTCCGCAGATGGAGGGAATTTGTCAATTTCAGCGTTAATGGCGTCGATCTCCTCAAGTAGTTTGACCCTATCGCTTTCAGCGTATTGTATTAGGATCCCCATAAAGCGTTTGGAATTCTCTAGGTTACACTGTGCCCAGTCGGCTAACATTTGGGGGTCTGGTTTTTCATATGATGGTGCTAGTAAAATTCGCAGACCCCTCGGCACGCGACCCACCTCTAGGTAGCCCGTCAGTGATGTGTGCTCCCACCACTTCGACTGTTCACTCTTGCTGCACTTTTCCAGTTTTTTTAACAGTTCTTTTAATCCAGAGCTCTGCTCCGGTGCAGCTTTGGAACTGGGATGGACGACGGACTCCCCAGCCGGGGGGTCCGTAAACATACCCTTAGACGCCTCCATGCGCCCCCTTAACGTGTCTGCAGACATGGTGATATTGGGCAAATGTAATGTACAAGCACACTCAAAAACGCGTCCTACCGGTAGTCCACAGATAGCGTTTCTGGAACTCCTCACAGGGAAATGCTGCGGTCCGTTTACCAGCCGCTCCTGGTACTCGCTCAGCAGGCTCAGGATGTCCGGACCAACCGACGCTGATCCGTAACCTCCGAACCACTTCCGGGTTTTCCTCACGAACGCGGCCAGCAGTCAGATCCGACGAACCCTGGGGCGTGGCAGCTTCTCCGTACACGGAGCTTTTCGAAATTTCCTGACAGGAAGGTCGCTTCTCGCTGCAACTTCGCCCAAAACGAGGAGGGGTCTCGCAACAAGCCGGTGAAGCTTCCCAGCTAAGATACGAGGTACGTGGCGCTCCTTAGACAACACACAGCAAGTTAGCCGATCAGTGGACACAGGAACCAGCAAGACCCGTAGTTTGGTGCAAATCTTTTTATTTTAGTATGTAGCCCAGCACCAGTCCGCCATGACGCGTTTCGGCTAGAGATAGCCTTGATCACATGACAACGTCACGAGGGCTGATCACCCTTTTAAAGTGCAATGTGCCATCACATGATATTAGAAACAGAAAAAATACTATCAGTGTTTCTAATTTTCAAAACAAATAATTACGGCATGAATGCCCGTATATTGTTAACAAAGTTGCACAATAAGCATCATATATTCATGTTAAAATGATAAACATTATGAAACTGTACACAATACACAACTGTTTTACTCTCTTAAAATCAATGTTAATACATGAAAATTTGCAAGGCTTAGGCAGTAATAAACTTTTAAAATTCATATAAAAGTTAAAAGGACCTATAAATAGTTATATAAATATTAAAATATAACTAAAATTATATTTGATTTATTAACACTTTAGATCAAGGTATAATATGTTAAAACCCTTAGATCACGATAGTACATATATATATATATTTTTGTTTTAGCCTTAATGTAGCTCCTTGAAGGGTGTTTTTTTTTAAAAACCACGCTTTGATAATACTAATGTTTTAAATTCAGGCAGTTTATACCGATTAAGGAAAGAAGATGCTTCTATGTTAAATTGTATACGCAGGACATTCTTAAAGAGTAAGCGTGCTGTAGGCCACTCGTGCTCTCCCTTTAAAGAAAACAGCTGCCCTTCCCTCAAAAATCCTTTGAATAATAATTTTTTTGACCACAGAGCGTGGCCCAGATGCTGCTGTCTTACTTGACTTTCTGTGCCACACGATTCCATCTGCCTGCAGTCTGTGCTGTAATGGAAGATGTCTTTTGTACCCACATGCTTGTGATTTTATTTGTATTACTTGTAGAGTAGACCCTTAATGTGCCCATTACCATATTCGTACAGTAGCCAGCCATTCTTTCAGGAGTACGTTAATTTGTGTACACTATTTATAATCATAAAACGAGTTGAGATTTTCATTTTTTCTGAAGAGACTTGTCTTTTTTCACTTAACTTGTAATGCGCGAGTAATTGTGAAGGGGTTGTCAGCGATGTTCCAAAGCTTACACTTTTCCCCTTTTATTGGAAGCCTATTTCCAAAACGTACAGTTTGGTTTCTCTCAACAACTTGATGAAAATAACTAGACGTTACTTGCTGATCGGCTCCTACACATTGCTTTTCTATGAAGATTTTGTTTTCAAATGCAACGCATGATTTAAGAGGAGCTGATAATTCACAATAGTGCTATTTTACCACAGTAGCTCTTGCAGTGAATAGTGCAGCTCTGCATCACAATTCATTTCTTATGTGAAAATGGTAGTAGTTGCGCATCATGTATTTTTATGTTCAAGAGCTCTCAATTTTAATGCTACTTTGACCTGAATGTGATATCCGAGGCATTTACTGAGGGCATGCAGCATCCTCTTATTCATATGACTTGGCAGTGTGTCCCTATTGTTTCAGTGGATGCATGCGGATGCAGCTGCCACATCACTGTGCTTGTTACTGGAAGATAGTATAGTAACCTCTTGACTGCCATCATGTTTGTGGGAAGCCACACATGGGCCCTTCTGCTGCTTATGGTATGTCACTATCATTCTCTATTGCCTTTCAATCAATCAATCAATCAGTGACACTTATAAAGCGCGCTACATACCCGTAGGGTCTCAAGGCACTGGGGGGGGGGGGGGGGGATCTGGGGTGCCGCTACTGCTCGAACAGCCAGGTCTTCAGCTTCTTCCTGAAGGGGAGGTGGTCTTGGGTCAGGCGCAGGTCGGGAGGGAGGGAGTTCCAGGTCTTGGCGGCCAGGTAGGAGAAGGACCTTCCTCCTGTAGTGGCTCTTCGGATGCGGGGGACGGCGGCGAGGGCGTGGTTGGCTGATCGGAGGTGGCGTTTGGGAGCGTAGAAGTTGACTCGGCTGTTGAGGTAGCTCGGGCCTTGGTCGTGTAGGGCTTTGTGTGCGTGGGTGAGGAGGCGGAAGGTGATTCTTTTGTTGACGGGGAGCCAGTGAAGGTCTCTCAGATGTCCGGAGATGTGGCTGGTTCGTGGGATGTCGAGGATGAGTCTGGCTGAGGCGTTCTGGATCCGCTGGAGTCTCTTCTGGAGCTTGGCGGTGGTACCGGCGTAGAGGGCGTTGCCGTAGTCCAGTCGGCTGGTGACGAGGGCCTGGGTGACGGTCTTCCTGGTCTCGGTGGGGATCCACCAGAAGATCTTCCGTAGCATGCGTAGGATGTTGAAGCATGCCGAGGAGACGTTGTTGACTTGCCTGGTCATGGAGAGGGAGGAGTCCAGGATGAAGCCCAGGTTGCGTGCATGGTCTGTCGGTTTGGGTGCGGTGCCCAGGGCGGGAGGCCACCAGGAGTCGTCCCAGGCGGAGGGTGAGGAGCCCAGGATGAGGACCTCCGTCTTGTCCGAGTTCAGTTTCAGGCGGCTGGTCGTCATCCACTCGGCTACCTCTTTCATCCCTTCGTGCAGGTTGGCTCTGGTGGCGGCGGGGTCGTTGGTCAGGGAGAGGATCAGTTGGGTGTCGTCGGCGTAGGAGATTATGCTGAGGTTGTGTTTGCGTACGATGGCCGCGAGGGGGCTCATGTAGACGTTGAAGAGGGTGGGGCTCAGAGATGATCCTTGGGGGACGCCGCAGATGACTTCGGAGGCCTCTGACTTGTACGGTGGTAGGCGGACTCTCTGTGTTCTTCCGTCGAGGAAGGAGATGATCCATTCCAGCGCCTTGTCCTGGATTCCGATGTTGCTGAGGCGCCGTACTAGGGTGCGGTGGCAGACCGTGTCGAATGCCGCGGAGAGGTCTAGGAGGATGAGGGCCGCTGTTTCTCCATTGTCCATCAGGGCTCGGATGTCATCGGTGGCAGCGATGAGGGCGGTCTCGGTGCTGTGATTGGCTCGGAAGCCGGACTGTGAGGGGTCGAGGGATCCGTTCGTCTCGAGGAAGGCGGCCATCTGCTTGTTGACGGTCTTCTCGATGACTTTGGCTGGAAACGGGAGGAGCGAGATGGGGCGGTAATTCTTGAGGTCGGTGGGGTCCGCTGTTGGTTTCTTGAGTAGAGCGCTGAGTTCGGCGTGTTTCCAGCTCTCAGGGAAGATGGTGGTGTTGAAGGATGTGTTGATGATGTCTCGCAGGTGGGGTGCGATGACAGCGTCGGCCTTGTTGAAGACGTGGTGAGGGCAGGGGTCGGTCGGTGATCCGGAGTGGATGGAGTTCATCGTGCGGATGGTGTCTTCGGTGCTGATCGGGGTCCAGGCGTGGAGGGTGGTGGTGGGGGGTGGTTGTTTCGGTCATGGTGTGCATTGGTTGGTTGTTGAAGCTGTTGTGTATGTCCGCGATCTTGTTGTGGAAGTATGAAGCGAGGGAGTTGCAGAGGTCTTGCGATGGGGTGATGTCGTTGTTTCCTGCGCTGGGGTTGGAAAGCTCTTTCACGATGTTGAAGAGTTCCTTGCAGTTGTGTGCGTTGTTGTCCAACCGGTCCTTGAATGCTGTTTTCTTGGCACGTGGTTCTATATTTCTAAGAGCCCGAAGGCTACCTAATGCCAAGAAACTTTTCTGGTACAGGACTTCACCTTTTACAATATCTGCTAATAATTGGTTCATTTTGGTGGCTTATTTGCATTTTAGTTGTTTAGGTCGAGCCTAGACAGCGCTTGTCTGCAAGACTTGTTTATTATATGACGCAGAAGACATACCAGCGGGCGCGGAGCCGCGCCGGTCCGTCCTCAAAACTTCAAGCTAAGCTTTCCGGCCGCCCGATGTGAGTTAGTGACGTCCCCCGCAATCACAAACACTTTCGCTCAGAGTTCACTTTCCATTTTGGCGAGGAGCATAACAATCTTTCCGTTTTGGGCAAACCATGTTCAACTGGTTCATAATTGTAACTCCGTTGCTACATCCATCTTATCATTATAACCTAACCTCCCTATTTTTGCTTTGCTAGCTTCAGCGTTTAAAAACCACACCAGAAATTGCCATATTCGTCTGCTCTGCTTGTTAGGTCTCGCGACCTATCAATGCGCGCAAGCGCATTGAGCGGAACGAGAATTCATGTCCTCAAAACGCTCGTGAAACCAAGGGTTTCGTTCGTGCGGTTTTCTTTAAGTTCACGTGAATCACGTGACCAAACAAGCACGCGCATCAGCCTCCCTCCCTCCTAATTGCATTTTTTTTAACTGCCGCACAGCACATCAAAGGGCTTCGCCCAGCGTGCGCTCTGTGGCTTCTCCTCCCCTAATTAATCATGGCTGGCCGGCTGTACTTTCAGTTTCCCGGCCGCTCTTGCGCGCGCACCACTCGCGTCTTTTTTTGAAATTGTTTTCGCGTCTTTGTTGCTCATACAGCACCTCCCCCCTCCATTCTTCCACGCCCTCCTTGTCAGTCACAGGCTCTCTACTCTGCAAACTCTGGGGGCACAGAATAATTTAATCGATAGCGATCAACAACATAGACAACGCAGACAAAGAGACGCCAAGCATCCGTGCTAACTAAACTGCTTTCAGCTAGACAACGCAGACAAAGAGGCGCCAAGCATCCGTGCTAACTAAACTGCTTTCAGCTAGGCGCTGCCAACCAATTCTGCATTGGAAAACATTGAAAATTAATCGCACTCTGTGTACATACAATATCAGCATGAAGCCCTTTCACGAGCGCCATGCTTTAATGTTTTGTTTGTTGTCTCTCTCCATGTTCCTCCACCCCAATCTCTGCTCTCACTCCCCCCACCATTCTCCCACGCCCTCCTTGTTATCCTTCTGCCCCTCTGTGCCCGCCTATCTCTTGGGGCACTGGTGTCTCTTCTTCACCCCTGTGATCCTATGTGCACCTCCTGTCTGTCTTCATTCCTCTCTGTGCCCCGTATGTCTGTCTGTCACCCTTCAGCTATTAGTGTTGCATTCTCTGTTCCTGTCCATCGTGACTAGTATTTTCTCTCTGTGCCGCTTGTGTGTGTGCCACTGTGATTCTTCGAACTGTGTGTGCTGCTCCTTGGCCACCTCACTGTCTCCCCTCACACTTTCCCATGACGTTCCCTATGTCCGCTCTCCTGTTTCTTCTTTCTTTCCTTCGAACATTCTTTCTTTCCTTCTTTCTTTCATTCTTTCTTTCCCATTCCTACTCCCCAACTCTCTCTTCACTTCCTGTAAGCTCAGGGTGGGCGGAGTGCAGCATTGCCGTCTTTTCTGCCCTTCTGCTGCATGAATGCAAGAATAAACAGAAGCACCAGTGCCCCTTTTATTTTATTTTTAAATGTTAGTGCCATCATTTTTTAGGCCCACTTCCACTGCCCCACTGCACCTTGGATACTCATCACTGTTTTTAGTGCCCAAACCAGAGCCAACTACCAGCAATGACAGCAACGGGGCCTTTGAAATTGGTGGGACGTCGATTAGGTTCGAGAGGAGGTGTGTTCTCCCCTGCCCAAATGTAATTAAAACCGTGCTAAATGTGCAGTTTCACATTACTTTTTTTCCACATAAACGCACTAAAAATCGATTTTAGCTTTAGCAGTACTGAACACACATTTTAAACGCTCCTCCGAAAAGTTTTTCGAAGCAATTTGTCTGTAATTGTAGGCAACCCCAACCAAGTAAATTCAAATGCAGTTAATTTTCAAACCCTCTCTACCAATGTTCGTCAAAATTCATTCTACATCTTTGCATTTTTTGGTAATCGAAACTTATACATTTTAAAATGCAGTAAATTCTGTCACTCTTTTTCTCATTGAAAATATATTGATAATACAAATAGCATTAATCAAAAAAACGTGTAGCGTTCCTTTTACCAAACAACCTTTCACATGGTAAAGTTGTGCAGAAGATTAGTCTGGCAGTTTTGTGCAAACGTTTTGTAAGCAAAGCCAACTTAAAAATACAATAACATCCTCTGGTCTCAATTTATCCGGTTCTATATGTGACAGGCCTGCTTGCTTCCCTTGAGACAACTGCTGCAACTTTGATTACTGTTTTGTCAGGCTGACTTTCCAATTGACTGAACCAACGTCCACAGACTTCTATGCGCCTGGGGTTTCCCTGTCTCTTGACTCCCCATATCACCAGTTTTACACCACCCCATGTAAATCTATGGCCTTACGCCTGCCCACGTTACAAAGGACTGTAGAAGTGTGTATGCCTCACAAAGTGCACCAGGGCTACGATTCACTATCGAAGGAGTAGACATTGGATGCCAATAACGATATATAAATATAAAATGTCATTTACAAAACCAATAGCTCCAACTTTCCTACTGCGAGACCTATTGGCAACGCCAGTGCTTGTTGTAGTTGGAGCTAGTGGTACAGTTTCTACGTATCCTTAGGAACTGTCCAAAGGGAAGGTTATCTCTAAGGGCCTTAGGGTGATGACTATTGTAGAGAAGAAGACTGTTTTTATCTGTCTCTTTGCGAAACAGGGTGGTACTCAGTCCCTCCTGGTCCAGACTGATGGTTAGGTCTAAGAAAGGTATTGTTGTGTCTGAGATGGTACCTGTAAATTTCAGAAAAGGGTTCTGATGATTGATCCAGGTACAGAAGGCGTCACAGCTCTCCCGGTCCCCTCGCCAGAGGACTAGTATATCATCGATATACCTGCGCCAAAGAATAATATTCTCAGAAAAGGGGTTGTGGGCTGGTCTAATGATTTTGTCCTCGAAAGTGGCCATGTAGATGCAGGCTAAGCTAGGGGCGAAGGTAGAACCCATCGAAGTCCCCTGGATCTGATGGTATAGCTGGGACCCATACTGGAAGAAATTCTCAGTTAGAGCTATGCTGGCACAGGCCATGATGAAGGGGATAGGTGTCGGCGAAGTCCACTCTTCCGTCCGGAGAGTGTCTTCCACTGCTTCCAAGGTGGCCTGTTGGGGAAAGTTGGTGTAAAGCGCCTCAACATCCAGCGTCAGGAGGAGGTCGACGCTCTCTCTCCCCTTGATGGAATCAACCAGGCGGAGTACATCCCTGGTATCCTGTAGATAAGATGGAATTTTCTTTACCAGTGGTTGGAGAAATACGTCACAAAATTTAGAAAGAGGTTCAAGAAGTGAGCCGATGCCAGATACAATAGGCCTACCCGGGACAGGTGTTGTTCCCTTGTGGATTTTGGGTAGGGTGTAAAAGTAGGGGATGACCGGGTCAGTTGTCAGTAGAAACTCTGCCTCCTTTTTAGTGATCCACTCATTAGCTTCTCCTTCCATAATCAAACTGGTGATCATGGTGGTCAGTCTAGGAGTGGGATCAACAGGTAGTGGCCTGTAGTGGTTAGTGTTGGCCAGTTGTCGTTTACACTCTGTGTCGTAATCAGTCACATTCTGGATTACCGTGGCTCCCCCTTTATCCACCTGTTTGATGACAATGGTGTTGTCATGACCAAGTGTTTTGACGACCAATCTCTCTCCGTGGCTAAGGTTGTTAAAGCTACTCTTGTTAGGTTTAGCCTCTAGGGACTTCAGAACTGCCTTCTCAAAGACCAGAACTTCTGGTGGGACCATACCATCAGTTGGCGTGAACCTGGACGGTCTGTGCAACCCTGTGTCGTTTGTTTCTTGGTCTGGTTTTTTGTTGAAAAAAGAACGTAAGCGTACTTTTGTGAATAGTTGCTTGACCTCACACATTTCATTGAAATTGTCAGGGATGGGAGTAGGTTCGAAACCTAAACCTTTTTCAAGGACTCTGATTTCATCGGATGTGAGGGATCTAGTAGAAAGGTTGACTATCAAGCTTTCTTCCCTCTGGTTGTGCTCCTGGTCTCTACCGACGTCGACCCCGCTAAATATTGTCCAGACAAGTGCACAGAAAGCACACCCAGGGCTATGACGCCAGCAGGAATTCCTTTACAAAGGAAAAGCGTCACCTGCACTGGCCGTCCCTTTCCCCCTGCTGTGTGCATCTTCCCACTCTCACCCCATGCTGAACACATCAAGTGCTTAGGTAAAATCCCTGCCTTGAGGCAAGGATATCACCTTGTGCCAGTAAAGGAAAACAAGAGGTGGGGGCAGGGGGTTCACTGAAACTGTTCAGAGGCTGGCTGGCTCGGGCTGCTGGGCCTCTCAGAATAAGCATCATAAAAATGAAATTCTCAGCTCCGATGCGCAGTCATTTCAGTGCGTGTCAAATTAGCCCGGGCTGAAGAAGACGACGGGGGGGCTGAAGCCCGGTGAGCCCAATGGGTGTTGCGCGCCTGGTGTGAGGTACTTCGTGACAGTTTAACTGCACGTGACATCAGCTGCAGTCTTTGTCTTGGATCAGCTGATTCAGGCCACACCACCACTTTGCTGTGAGTGAGCTGTTTGGCCGTTGCTTGGTAACATGGCCTAGGTCCCTGACGTCTCAACGTTGGTTTTCAATAGTATGCCTGAGACGCAGCACACTTAAATCCTTGCACAAGAGCACACCATGTATTGATACCTAGTGCACAACAGGGTCACACAAGAGTACAGGCTGTCCCAACACTGGTGCATAACAGGGTCACACGAGTGTGAGTCTGTGCCCGTCAGGCGCGCAACACCCATTGAACTAACCGGGCTTCAGCCCCCCCCGTCGTGTGTGGCAGCCCGGGATGAGACAGATCCCGGGCACACACAGAGCCGCACCCGAACGTTTCACAGGTCTTTAAAAGATCATTTAAATGTTAATTAGGCCTTGCAGTTGTTTCACCTCTTCTAAGAGCCCCTGCAGCCTCACTCTGCCTACTGATTAAAGGTTCAGCCCCCCCCGAAATTTGGCTCTAGTTGCGCCTCTGGTGCCCGTCATGCCAACATGCATCCGTGTCCCATGTTTCTGCATTTCCCCGATTCCCATTGATACTTACCTTTAGCTCCTTGAGTGGGGCCTGGAAGTCGTGGCTAGAGGACGTGAGGATAAAACTGAGCTTGGAGGATCGCCCTGTGCGAACATCTGGGCTGCAGAGAGGCCCAACTCTACCTCGTGCCGCAAGTCGCAGGGAGCACTATTTGAGAAAACTGAGCTCACTCGTAAACGCACCCTATGACTGGCCTTGCCCCTTCTGCCTTTCCCACTCCGTTTAAACTGTACGCACCTTATATCTCGCCAATTCCCAACCCATATGTTTTTATCTTTTCATCTCCTTTTTACCAAAGCATTCTTCCTCCCTCAGTCTCCACGTCCCTGTTTGCTGCTTAACCCACCTCAATGTCTCTTGTCTACTCTCTTCTCTGTCGCTTGTAAAACAATTTTTCACCGGTGTACGACTTTTTCCAACTCCAACTCTGCTGCTGCTAACACCCCGTAGCTGACATCCCGCAGCTGACACCCCGCTGCTGACACGCCGCTGCTGGCACGCCGCTGCTGGCACGCCGCTGCTGGCACGCCGCTGCTGGCACACCGCTGCTGACACACCCCTGCTGACACATCACTGCTGACACATCACTGCTGACACACCACAGCTGTGCGTCCCAGTGATGAAGTCAGAATTCAATTCAGCCAAATTTGGAAGAGGTGGGCATGCACAGCACAGACCCACGTCATCTGAAGTTGTCAGGGCAAGAAGGAGGGTGCAAAAAGCCAACAGCACAGCTACGATTGGAGGAACATTAGACAGGTGCATGAAAGACAAGGACGAAATCCATTTGATACCAAAGCGGAGTGACGCGGGCGGGGGATAAGAAGGTTGGTGCAACTAAAAGAAGTGGAGTAGGAGGAGGCAAGAGCTCTGATGTAAAGAAACAACTAGCTCCGTAGAGCAGATGGACAAGGGGTGCTACCGGGTAGACAAGGTTTTACAGAGCAGATTAAGGCTGCTCAGCCGTCACTAAGGATAGTGCAGGTAGAAGTGATGTTTGCCAAGGATTGTAGGGGGAGAGGACATGGGAGAGTTAAACGAATAGAACAAGCATTGAAAATGCAATCGGTCGCGCCTTTCATTAAGTTAAAGCCATTTGCTTTGCTATACAATACCATTAGCAAAGCAAATGGCTTTTACTTAATTAAAGGCGAGACCTATTGCATTTTAAATGCTCGTTTCTCTTCCATCTGGGTGAAGCGGACGCTGCAGTACAGTTTTTTTTGTCACCGTCGCTTTACCGTTACAAGTGGGGCAGTCCAGTCTTCTCTGCAAGTACGGCAGGTGTAGGTTAAGTGGCATTCCCTCGCCTATATCGGTTTGCTGGTTTCCGTTGCTGTTTCTTCTCCACTGACAGACACAGCTGCTCTTGTGCTAGTCACATCATCCATGATTGGCACAGCTTACTGCTTGGTGACATTTGTTTATTCTTCATGCTGACCGGCACAGCTGGCCTCGCATTTGCCATAGCCGTGCTCCCTTTTACAGTTTGCTGTTTGGTGCTTGCATGCAGATAGGCACCACTTGGTTTCATTGCCTGATTATTTTTTGCAGCTCCTTGCTGATTGGCACAGATTGCTGCTGGTGCCAGTCTCTTGGTTGGTCACGTTGACAGGCACAGTTTTTCACGCTACATACACAGCCAGTTGTCATTATTGTTTCTGTTTCTGCATTTTTGTGAAAGTGGCTTCTGGGTATTTATTCAATCTCCCTCGTCTCCAACCTTTTTATCCTCCGGTTGGTGATCCTGTACTTAAGTGGGAGGAGTGGAAGGAATATTTTACAATCTACATCACGACATTTGATGATGATGAAGAGTTCACAGCAGGAAAGTAATTTAACATTCTTTTGCATTGCTTGGGCGCTGGTGGGTTATGAGTTTACATTGGCATTAATAAACAAGCATTTGCAATACAATAGGTCTCGCATTAGGAAAGTTTGAGCTATTGGTATTGTAAATGACATTTTTTTTATTTATGTTTTGGTTTTGAAAATAGCCAAATTAATAGCTTTGTCATTTACAATGCCAATACTTTTACCTTTTGCAAATGTGACACCTATAGCATTTGTAATGCAACATGTTTTGTATTTACGTGATTTATCAAAGCACCGTGCAAGTTTTCACGCAGTGCCATAAACTGCTGGGACTGTCCCATTAACAGCACTACTAGCCGCCGTAAACAATAAACAGGGGCATGCTGTGGGAGATGATAGCAGGGGAAGGGCAGTGCACGGCCCGCCATAGTTAAATATAAACAGTGGCGTGGAGGGGGGGCTGCGAGGGAGGTGACTCACGGTGTTGCTCACAGGCCGCTGCAAGGGAAAGGGTGAGAGCAGCAGACACAGCAAAGCGAGTTTCACATGGTGCCTGTCAGTGGGTGGCAAAGTTTTCAGAATACCTGGTCATTCAGAACTCTCTCTACGGAATGCAGGGAGCAATGCCTTGTATAATGATAATTGCGATTCCATGCGAAGCATTGTGAGCACTAGAGGGTAGCATAGAACCAATGCGTCAGCCCAGGGGTCCTCACATTGTAAATACTCAAGGAGCCGCAGGACAAGCCATGAACTGCTGCGTCTTAAGCAGTAGCCCGTAGTCTATGGATTTACAGCCGCCTCCATGAGTCCGAGCTCCGTATATTCCAGGTCCTAAAACAGGGCAACCAGGAGATAGTGTCTTCAAGGCACTGGAAACGCCACTCGGCGATGCTGAAACCTCTCCAGCTCGCGCTCAGCGACTGGGCGGAATGAAAGCACCTATTCATCATCCATAAGAAAAATAAACAGCCACACAATTCCGGCGCTGCGTGGCCATGATGCTTGTGGGGAATGTACCCCCGGGGAGGGCTCCCGTCCCGACTCCGCAAGTACAGACAGCAGTAAACAAAACATATCCAGGAGACAGGGCTGGGAAGCAGGCCCCGGGGGCAGCACAAAACCAGGTGCGGGAAGGTCTCCTGAGCTTCGGGGAGGCATACAGAATCAGAGGGGGTAAGGACAAATAAATGGGGGCACGGAGGAGGTGGGGGAGGGGGAGAAAGAGAGAGAAAGAAGGTTGTGAGGGCTTGGGTATGAGAGAGTAAGGGGTAAAGGGACAGGGAGAGACGGGGGATATTGAGGAGGAAACATGAAAAGAAGTCCTTGTGTAACGTAACCGGTGCTCACGTAAAGCGCTTCAATACCTTGGGGTCGAGTTCGCGCTATATAAATCTGCTAAAAAAAGGGAGTAGAGCATGAAAAGAAGGGGAAACATGTAAACATCAACAGAATGGGGAGAATGAGCGCGGCGATTGGGGAATGGAGCTGAAATGGCTGACCGAGCAGGAGAGGCGCGTACGAATGAAGGGCTGATGGTCAGAGGCAGGTACTAAGAGTGGGCCATGGGGGGACGCAGAGATTGTGAGAGACACGAATTAGAGCAAGCATTAATTGTTATTGACTTTGGAACCTACTGGCTCTGCCAAATGCTTTTGGTGGTGCTGTACAGCATCGGGACCCTCTGCAACATCGTCAAAAGACATGCGGCCGTGACCGGGAGTTGTGTGCATGCGAGCGAGCAAAAAAAAAAAAAAGAGAGCTCTAGTGCATGTAAGAGGGTCAGTCAAGGGTAGCAATAGCGGCGAAACAAAAATCGGCCGCGAAATGAAAACAAGCCGGGTGGGGGCCGGGGGAGTGAGCGAAAACAAGAGCATCGCAAAGAAGCAGTTGCTTATGGCAGGCATGGGGGCGGTGTTTTGGGTGTGCTCAATGCAAAGGAAAACCAGAATCAGCCGAGCGCCACCCTGCAGCCGATGATGAGTGGGAGGGCGGGGGCTGTATGCGCGCCACTGTGCAGTTTCGTTTTGGCGAGCGCGAGCCCGGAGACGAGAAGTGCCGCATGAAGTCCCGGGTCTCAGGAGGGGGCCCGGGTGAAGACCAGCGGGGAGACAGTGTGGAAAGCTCCGCTTCTTTGTAGAGGAGCTCGAGTGTTCTGCGGGGCTCCCTCGGCAGATGGTGCGAGCCCGACTCCGGTGAGGTAAGAGGGGAGGGGGCGGGGGGGGGGCTGTGTGCCTGCATGTGTGTGCCTGCTTGTGTGTGTGTGTGTGTGCGCACGCGCGTGTGCCTGTGCGTGCAGGGGATGGGGCCTGCCTGTGTGCGCGCCGTGTTTGCATGCAAGCCCTGCGGTCTGCGCAAGTGCGCTCGCTCCCGCGGTGAAATCCGACACTGGGAAAGCGCGTGGCACTCTGCTGTCCACTTTCCCAAATACGGATAGCATTAGTTGTCTTGCTGACAGCATTCATGCTTTCGCATGAATGCTACGTCAGCTCGACCTAAAAACGTAGGCCCACTGATGAAGGTGAGGTTTACACCAATGCTCTGGAAGGCTTGAACACTTACTATAAGCCCACAGTTTTAGTGGTCGTTGATAGGTACACATTTTTCCATGGGAAACAGGGTAAAGAAGAACCTATTGAAGACTATGTTTCTGCCTAAAAGGGTTGGGTTCTCACGTTAAGTTTTAGTGACCGTTCAAGATGAGTTTATTAGGGACCATATCGTAATGCAGGCTTCGAATTCCAGTATCCAGAAATCCAGTAGGAGAATTAGTGGGCCAAGGGTGAAAGTCCTTTACAAAATGTGATTGAGATTGTCAAGAGAGCGGAGCAGACTGGTAGTTGCGCAAAAGCTGTTTTTGCAGAAAACAAGGGTAAAGGGGAAGAGGGGATAGTGGCTAAACTTGGGGATGCCAGACCTCTTACTAAGCAGAAGAAGAAAATGCAATTTAACAATTCTGTTTGTGATCAAGCTTATGTAGGTACCAGGAAATGGTGTTTTAGATGTGGGAGTTTCCATCATCTGGCGAATGATAAGAAATACCCGGCCAGGAAACAGAAGTGTTCTTTTTGTGGGGTTATGGGGCATTTTCAGACGTTGTGCGAGAAAATCTTTTTCTGGTTTTGTTAAGTTGATTGAGGTAGATCGTGAAGCTGCTGCCAACACTTCAGAATATGACAGGTTTGAGAGGAGAAGTTTGCACCAGTTTTGAGTGAGCAGTTGGAGATCTCCGCTATTACCATCAAGACCTTAACAGGCAATCCTATAGACGTTTGTGGCTACAGGAGGCTTAAGTTTGTTTTCAAAGGGAGGGCAACCTTAGGCAAGTTGTATGTATCCATGACAGGTCCGTCCATGTGAGGTTGAATGTATCAAGGTAGTCTAGGAATTGTTTAATTCCCAACAGTCCTGATCTGGTACTCATGGTCCAGTATGAAGAGGAGTTTAGTAAGTGTGTGCTAAAAAGAAAAATTCAGAGAGTATTTTCAGGGGAATTTGGCAAGCTGAATGGGTTCAAACAAAGGGTGGGTCAAGAAAGGGGCTGTACCTAAGGTTCACAAAGTGAGGAATAATCCCTTTGACATTAAGAATGAAGTTAAAGTACAATTGGAGAAATTGCTAGAAGAAGTGTGATAGAACATGTGGAGTCTTCAGAGTGGGTAGCTCCCTTGTTGGTGGCTAAGAGACCTAACGGCAAATTAAGGTTGTGCATAGACTTGCCGATCTCAATAACATTTTAGTTGATAAGTTCCCTTTGCCATGCATCAGCGAAATGTTAGGTCTTACTAAAGGTGTCAAGTTATTTTCCACCATAGACTTCAAGGCGGCTTACCATCAGGTTCCTCTATATCCTGATAGTAGGAACCATACCACATTCATCACACCACTTGGATGTTACAAATTCAAGAGGGCACCATTTGGTCTTGCCTCATTCAGCTATGTTCCAAAGCTTAATGCATGACATTTTCAAGGGAGTCAAGAACATACTTATGTTTCAGGATGACATTTTGGTTATGGGCAAGACCAGGGAAGAACAAGTCAAGAAGTTGTTTTACAAGTTCTTAGCATCCCTGAGTCAAAGGTTTAACCACTGAGCACAGTAAGTGCAAGTTTGCTTGTAAGGAGGTGACATATTTGGGTCATGTGATTGCTGGTGAAGGCATTATGCCTAATAAAGAATTGCTACATGCTATACGGAATGCTCCAGAACCCAAGAACCGGGATGAACTACATTCATTTCTCGGTCTTGTTGAGTTCTATGCAAAATTAATTAAAAAAATGTCATGCAAAAAGTATGATATGAGACAAGGCGAACACATGTCATGAAGTTCCCTTAATGAGGAATTATGTGTTGTACCCCCATCACAAGGTTTTGATCCAACTCAATGTAACATTATCACATGTGATGAAAGTGGTAAAGGTATGGGGGCTACATCACCCACAAAAATGTGCAGGATAAGGAGTTTATGACGCCTGCTGAAGAGAAATAGTCAGTCAGAGCAGGAAGCCTTGGCGTCCGTGTGGGGTTTAGAGTATTTCCGAAAATTTGTTTGGGGAAATAAAGTTATGTTGCGCAGTGACCACAAGCCTTTAATGAAAGTTTTGACTGCTAAGAGACTTGATGCTGCGTCTCTTAGACATGCCTGAATGTTTTTACGGTTATTCAACTGTAATTATGAAATCCAATATGCATCTGGTGTCAAAAACCGTGGTTGCTGAATTCTTGACTAGCATGCTTGTGCTTCTGACTGATACCAGCAACATCGTGGGGGATGATTTCTGTGTTGCGGATATACATGAGAAGTTGCATGACATATCTATGAATGAGTGGAAGATGGAGCAGGAAAATTATGTATTATTGAGCAGGGTTCTCGGAATGCTATCTGGGGGTTGGCCACACAAAAGATCTGTTCCCAAGGAGTTCTACCCTTTTAGGGAGGTGAAACACAAATTGACTGAGGAAGATGGTTTGTTAATGAGGAGTGGAAGAGTTGTTCCTCCTTTCAAGGTAAGGAGCAGAATACTGGAAATTTGCCATGAAGGACATTTGGGTATTGGCAAGACCAAATGTAGGGTAAAGAATTAGTATTGGTGGCCTGGTGTGAACGTTGAGATAGTAGGGACTGTTATGGACTGTTTTTAGGTGAGAATTCTGACTAGAGACAGGTCACACTCAGACCCCCTCTGCACCCCATCACTTCTCCCAGTATGTCGTGGGAGAGGGTTGGCGTGGACATAATTGGGCCCATTCAGGAACACGACGAGCAAGTGTTTGTCATTGTTCTGGTCGATCATTTTTTTAAGTGGCAGGAAATTGGTTTTGTGCATAAAGCAAATTCCTGCAGTATTGTCAGGTTTTTGGATGACCTTCATCAGAGAAGGATTACCCAAGTACATAGTTGGTGACAATGGTCTACAATTTACCTCTGACGTTATTACTGCTTATTTGAACAGGAACAGGGTTGTGCACAAAAACGACAGAAGTCTATCATCACGCAGGTAATTGTGCTGTGGAACAGTTCAACAGTGTCATCAAGGGATAGTGCAGATGGCTTGCAACAACAATCTGGCTTGGAAATCTGAGATTCACAAAATTTTGTGGGCATATCACGCTACGCCGTGCAACAACACCAGACTCTAGGATGTGGAACTCACTCCTCCTACAACTCCGGACTAATTCAAACCTACTCTCTTTCCGCAAACAATTGAAAACCTACCTGTTTGCTAGGTCCACTGAATCCTAATTCTCTCCGTTACTCCCAGTTCTGTCTTCATGCTTCAGCGCTTGGTCGCCCAGTGGGCAGCAACCGTGCTATATAAATAACAATACAATACAATACAATACAATACTCAGAACTTTTCGCCTGAGTGGTAGAACTACTATCTCCAAGGACAATGTAAGTTGGTTAGCTGCATCCAAAAGAGTTGATTGATCAGCAGAAGTAGCAAGGGGTAATCTGGAATAGGCCCAGAGGGGGTGTAAGGTGCATTTTGACAAGAAACACAATAGCAGGCCTGTTCGCTTGAAGGCTGGTGAAGTGGTAAGAGTTAAGAAAAAGGGTCTTTTTGGTAAAGTCCAAAACAGGTTTTCTCAACCCCTTGCTGTTAGCAAGGTGTTTTGTAATTCTGCCTTGCTGAGCAATGGCAGGGTTTGGCACTTCTCTGCTTTGGCTTTGTCCAAACGTATGGTGGATGCAGAGTCTGCTAGTGGTGTTGGTATGACTGTTGGTAAAGGTGGTTGGACGAAGAAGATGAGCGCAATTGCGAACATTATCCTGTGATTCACCAGGAATTATATTGAGATGCAGGTTCTTCTACTGTTGCTGAAGGGGTGGTCACCTTAACAAGCACTAGTAGAATTGGTCGCCCTGTAGTCAGGCCCAGGAAACTTACAGTTTATGTATGGGAACAGATACAGTGTAGAAGCTACAGTGGTTTCTGCAAGTGGGACCTTTAAACACTGTTGGGAATTTGTTTTCGCTCACACAGGGCTTCCTTTCTTTAATATAGACAAAAGATGCACCTTATGTTTTCTGTAAATGTTATGGAAATCCTAGCAGTATGGATATGTAGTGCATCTACTTGTATGTTTTATGTTTTTTTTGTTTTGTTGATGAATTTTAACATGCCCATATTATGCAGCAGTGATATACACATTAATGTAATATGCATTTATTTGTGTTGGTTTTGTAAAGAGGAAGATGTGTTACGATTTATTCTGGTTGTGTCTGTGCTGGGACCCTGTACCTTCTGTTCACAGTCAAGTCACCAGCTGTGCATTCTGGAATGTTGCCAGAAGACCACTGATAACTGACCCCATCAGATGCACTGCTTCTACCACCTGACCTGATTTATTTATTTGTGTGTTGGATGCTATCAATAAACCTCTTGTCTACCCTGTCGGTGTATGGAATCGTCTTTAGATATATTAGATATAATTTTTTTCTTAATATTCCTTAATATTCCTAAATGTTCAGAGACAGCCTCTCGAAGAGATCACAAAGTATGAAACAACCAGGGCTCTCCATACACGGGAGTTAAGAGTGCTCAGTACCAAAAAACAGTCCAGGTAAACAAACAGTTTATTTATTTGACAGGTTTTATATAGCGCTGGCTAGACCCGGAGATATCGGAGTGCTTCACAGGTGCCTAAACAAGATTCCAAGAGTTGATTAAAAACACAGTATATACAATACAATAAAAACAGACGTTCCATTGACTGTAATCTCTACTGATGAAGGTTAAAGAACTAGAAACACATGTCTAGAGATCAGCACTATCTGCGCCAACTGTGGCGAAACACTTGAGCACTCTTGAAGAAAGCAAGTAAACTGCATTTACCATAATGCCAGGGGCAAACCTTGCTGGGAGGTGAAGCGGTGTGCTCCCACCCCTGTTCCTGTTCCATTGAGGTCTGATAAACATGGTCACTACAAAAGCATATAAATTAGCATATAAAGTGGCTGGTGAGGGGAACACGCTTCTGGCTAAGCTGTAAACGATAGAACAACAACAAACGTTTCATTGAGGTCTAGTAGACATATACATAAGCAGAAGCAGAAGTGGTAGGTGGGGGAACAAGCTTCAGGGGGAGGTGGGAGTAGGATAGGGAGATAGACCGGTGAGGGGGGATAGGTGAAGGGGAGGGAATGAAGTAGAGGAGGATGGAGTCAGAGAAGGTTGTTGAGTTGTTGAGGCCAGCGAAAAGATGTTAGGTCAGCATGCCTAACTTAGTAATAACACACTTCCAGTGAGGAATGAGTTACTGTGAAATTGGATTACTTGGGACCAGACTTGTAAGTCTTGCCTCTGAGCCACTGCACCATTGGATGTGGTACCCCTTGTCCGCACTGTTTGGGAAGTTTTGTATATGCTTTCAAACTAAGGCAGAGTCTACCCCCTGAAGAGCATGAATTACAGACTCCCTGCAGTGAGTCGGAGAAACTGAGTGGGTAATTGTTTGTGAAATCCTGGAGTAAATCATTCTGGTCCAAAGGCCTTGCCTAGGTTACAGCTATTTATTGCTCCACAAATCTCCAGCTGCTCTACCTTTGAGGCAGGAAGAGGGGGCAAAACCATGGATTCTAGATGGGAGTCTCTTCCTAATGGGTCGGTCATGTAAAGGGTCTGGCAGTAAGCCTAGAATGCATAGAGTTTTCCATCCTTCTTATTTGAACCTACCCGTTTTAGTCAACAATCTCGCCAACATGTCAATGTACTTAGCTAGCACACAATCTGTTCACCAGGTTGGTGGCTACCTTGTATGTCCTTTGTGGGAAGGCCTCTATTCTAGTCAGAATGTAATCGGCTCTGTCATTTTTTAGGGTAAGAAGTTAACCCCTTACTGGCCTTTTCTTTCTTCCAAATCTTTGAGGCATTGGACATAGGCATATATGCTCTCTCAGTAGGGTCACTAGTAAGGTATTTTGATGCCATTATTCTTATGAGCTTTAGACACCCCACATCTTGCATAAACTCCTCTCAGATCACCGTTTTCAGGCAATGTCATACCACCTCCTTACTCAATTCACCAATATTATTAAATGTTGGATGCTCCCTAATCTGTTCGCAGATCGCATGAAGAACAAACGGGTCTTTCAACAAGGAGTCATTCAGGTGCTATATTACAGTGGGCTGGGGGTTATCCCTTGTCCACCCATGAATGGATACCATAATTGGGTTATGGTCAGATAGCGTCTGGGGTGCCTGAATGATATTGACCACAGTAAAGAACTGATTAGCGCATAGGTTAGCTGCATGGCTGAAAATGGATTAGTCCACTTTCAACGGGTGTGAAGTCAGCAGGCATCAATAAAACTTAGATTCTTCAGCCAGGTATACCTTCTGCTGAAAGCTCAGGTGTTCCTCCTGTTCTTTGCTGATATCTATGCTCATTATCAAATTGAAATCCCGGTTTATTAATACCAGATTCATGTAGCACTCTACTAGCTCTTGCCCATCATGCCTTATGAACTTTTCCTGTCTATGACTAGGGGTGTATATCGTTAGTAATGTAATAAGCTGGTGATCCCACTCCCTGTCTACTAATATCCATCTACCCACCTAGTTTAATTTAGATTCTATGAAGTTGTGGAAACACCCACTGCTTTGGATGGCTGCAAGGCCTAAAACTTGCTTGGATAATTCTGAGATGGTAACTGACCTTGATCTACCCAAGAAGATGTGCCTAGTGCAGGATACAGATGTCTGAATCCAAGTTGTGTAGCTCCTGCAGGATGATCATTCGTTTTGTCAGGTTTTTCAGGCTTCTGAAAATATAGGCTACAGTTATCAGTTTCTGTAGGTTGTGTTCCATCTAGGAGTGCAAAAATGCTTCTGCGTGATCAGCAATCCCTAGAATGTTGTATACGTTTGGGCTCATGTTTGATCTGATCAGAACCAGCCATCCCTCTATATCCTCCTACAAGTTTAAACATTTTCAACTCAGACTAAAATGAGGAATTTAAGCCAACTAATTCTATGGAATAACTTTATCAACAAACATAAGTAAGCAATGTATCAGACTTAATTAGGCTATGGTCATTGGCCCTGTTCACAAACTATAGGGGTGTCTTTTCCCTGACCTGCCTCCCACCCTAAAAGCTGGTTTAGTTAGTTTATGAGTTACCCCAGGGATTATCCGGGCCCCACAACATCCTCTTATTTTATATTTATTTTAAAGAAAGCTTTGTATAGCGCGAACGTGACCCTCGAGGGTATCAGAGCGCTTTACATGTGGA
Source organism: Lissotriton vulgaris (assembly GCF_964263255.1). Classification (NCBI taxonomy): domain Eukaryota; kingdom Metazoa; phylum Chordata; class Amphibia; order Caudata; family Salamandridae; genus Lissotriton; species Lissotriton vulgaris. The sequence continues at coordinate 1,078,382,677 of NC_141691.1, read as the reverse complement.
TAACACAATTAGCATTTGGTCTGATCAACAGGAAAACATATGCGTGATACAAACAAATCAACAGTTAAGAATAGGCTAACAGTGATTGGAGTAAAATAAAGCACATCCAAGACAGGATAGACTACATAAAAGTATGCTATCTGAGTCACTTCGGTATCATTTAAATGTTGAATTAGGGTAAGAACTTAGTCAGTAGATATGATTTGGCTTCTCTTTTGAAGGAGTAGGTGGAGGAGATAAGGCGAAGGTCCGGCGGTAAAGAGTTCCCTATCCTGGGAGCAACAGCTGAGAATGCTTTAGCTCCAGTTTTCTTTTGGTGGGTTCGTTGGGGTTTCAGCAACAAGGTGAGCGCACTTCTTGATGATCTGCTGCCCCCTGATTTTTCTAACTTTTGTGCCAGGTAACTGGGGGTGTTGAAGTGTAGCGCTTTGTGCGTCATGCAGGCAATTTTTAGATGGATTCTTGCTTCATATGGTAGCCAATTTAAGCTTTTTAGGGCTGGTGAGATGTGTGCATTTCTTTTTGTTCAGAGGACCAGTCTTTCTGCTGCATTGAGAGAAACTCTTAATAGTGCTAGTTTGTATTTAGGTAGGCCACACAGTGTGGCACTACCGTAATCCAATGTGGGTAATACTAAAGCTTGCACTGCTGGTTTTAGATCCTCCTGTGGTAAGTATGGTTTCAGTTACCGCAGAATGCTCAGTTGGTAGTTTGCTCCTTTGGTGGCAGCACTAATGTGATTCTGCATATTTAGGTGTTTGTCTAATGTAATACCTAAGGATCTGGCTAGTATATGATGTGGGGCGAGCAATTGAGTGCTGTAAGGTGATTCAGCCACAAATCAATCTTCTTGTTGTTATTTAGTGGAGAGATGAGGAGAAATTCAGTTTTAGCAGCGTTGAGTTTGAGGTGGTTAACCGTGAGCCAAAGGTGAGTATTTTGTAACATGGAGTGACGGAAATAATGTCATCTGGAGAGGCAATCTTGAGATATAGCTGGGTGTCATCAGCGTACATATGGTAATGGATGTTAGCTGATTTTAGGAGGTTTGCTAGTGGTTCAAGGAATAAGTTAAAGAGAATGGGGGAGAGAGCGATCCTTGAGGAACACCCAGAGTTATTGCTTGTGGCTTAGATAGAGATTGATTCATTTTGACTGGTAAGGACTTGTTTTGGAGGAAAGAAGCAAACCATTTTAGTACCGCCCCTGATAGTCCCATTCTTTGTTCCAGTAGTTTTAGTAGGGTGTCGTGTTTGACTGTGTCAAATGTAGCAGATAAATCAAGCAATATTAGAAGGCATGATTCGTTCTTGTCCAGCATTTTTAGAATGTCATCTACAATATGGGTAAGGGCTGATTCTGTGCTGTGGTCTTGACGGAAGCCTGACTGGAATTGATCGAGGAGTAGAAACTTTTCTATGTGCTTGCAGAGTTATTTCTGTACAAATTTTTTTAAGAGCTTTGCCAGTGTAGAGATGTTGGAAATGGGCCGAAAGTTGTTAGGGTCAGAGCAGTCTGCCAAAGGTTTTTTTATAATGGGTGTTACTTGACCGATTTTTAGGGAGTCTGTGATACAGCCTAGGCGTAGAGAGACATTTACAATCTTTGACCATAGTGGAAGGATACAGGTTTTGATTTCTTTGAATATGCTGGGAGGTAGAGGGTCAGAGAAGTGGTTTGATGGGTTTAAAGATGAGAGAAATATGTAAATTAACTGTTCGCTGATTGGGGAGAAGGCGTTCCAAGTGGCATTATTTTTGGAGGTGATGCAGGGTGGTTCCATCCCTTGCGTAGATTGGGAGTTGTGAGATAGGTTGACAGGGAGGGCCAGTAGTAGTTCCTTAGCTAGTTGAAGTTCCTTCTCTATCTTTGTTGTTTTATCCTTGAAGAAGGTGGCTAGTTCTTCGCTGTTTAGTAGGGAACTGGGTCCGGAGTCTATTGAGTTTGATGTGTTATTTGATTGCTGTTTGACTATTTTGAATAGTTTTTTGGGTCTATTTCTGGCCTGGTCAAATTGGGTTCTAATAAATTTAGTTTTTGCCTGTCTTATTCTGCGATTGTATGTGTTCTTTATTGCTCTTAAGCGTTTTAGTGATTCCATTGGTGGAAAGTCTTTGCAAGCTCTTTCTGCCAATCTTAGGTTGCATCTTTCTGTGGTCAAGTTGTCATTGAACCAAGTCTTTGCGATTTAAGTGGAGATGTTTTTCTGTTGGAGTGGGCAATAAAGTCCATGACTTCTCGTATCGAGGTATTGTAATAGTCAGTGAGGTCGCTGACATCCTCCATATTGGTCTGTGGGATCAAGGTGTTGTTGCATACAGTGGTTAGCTCATTCTGGTTTATTTTACAAAGATTCCTTTTCCACTCTTTGATTTTCTTCGGTTGGCCATTCCTAAGGATTTCCTTTAAGTTGATGAGGAAGGTGATGCGATAATGATCTGACCAATCACAAGGGGTAATAGACTGTAAAGATATGGTTTCCGACTTAGAGATGATAAGGTCCAAAGTCTCTCCCTTATTGTGTGTAGGCCAGTCGCAGATTTGAGACATCCCATGGTTTACTAGGAAGGATTTTAAGCTATTCACTGAGGGGTTATTTCGGTCATTCCAGTGCTGATTAAAATCACCCAGGAAGATCTGTGGTTCTTTATGATTATACTTTATTGTTAAGATTTCCATGAATTGTTTGATGAAGTCCAGGTTATCACCCGGAGAGTGATAGAAGGCATGTACATTACCAATAACTTTTTTGTTACAAGACATATTGATGCTAAGATATTCAGATGTTGTTGCCTCTATTGTTTCCAGTTGTCGTAATGATAAGGTATTGTTGTGGATGCATGCTATTCCACCACCCGTTTTCCCCTCTTCTGTTTAGTCGTATGATATTATGACTAGGTGGGACTAGTAGATCTAGGATGGGATGGGATGAGCTGTTTAGCCATGTTTCGGTGAGGATAACTATATCGAACTTATATGTAAGGATGAGGTTGTAGATATCAGCTGCATGTTTATTTGCTGATCTGCAGTTGAGGAGCATGCACTTCAAATGTTTATTATTGTTTTGATAGGCCATTTGTGATAAAATGATTTTTTTAAGGTTGTTTTTGTTTATTCCTCTTTGTTTGTGAATCAGTTCTCTGAGAGGGTTCGCTTGGATGGATTGGATTTGATTATGAACTGCATTGCTCAAATTTAATTCAGATTAATAATCTAGGAGGAGTTCATGGATCTCGTTGTTTGATAGATCTTGCACTAATTGGTTTGGTCTGGAAGCATCGTTGGGGTAAGGAGTAGTATGCTGACCTAGGTTGGTTGTGAGGGTGGATTGGAGTGGGGTGATGTCTGAACAGTTGTCTTTTCTGGTTGCCTTGGTGCTTTTTGCATTTCGAGAGGGCCAAAGATTTGCAGTGATTGAATGAAGTCTCTGTATATACTCTTTAAGGTGCTTTAGGCCATGCTCGATCTCATTGAGTTGCAATACCCAATACTCCGGTTTAAGGGAAGCGGTGGGATGTGACACGAGATCTGATAATGGTGAGTTGTATTTATCGTTAAGATCGCCTATTTGAGAGCAAGAGTCAATTCTAGGTGTGTTTTTATGTTGTGCATATGTGAGAGGCTGATTGGCGGAGATGCGAGGAAGCATAGGACTGGGGGTGGTGACAATGTTACTGGATCTCACTGATCTAAGATTGGTTAGATGTGCGGCTGTGGGTTCATGTATATTATTGTTTCCTCTCTGGGGGGTCAGGGAGGACGAGAAGGCAGTGCCCTCATTGGTTCTATCTGGTGAGGTGAGCGGGGGTGAGTGGGGGATGAATTGTCAAGCCATGATTGTCTAGATTATTTTTGTTGTTGAAGGGGTGAGCGGGGAAGTTGGTTGCAGAATTCCTAGTAGCGATCATAGTCATAGATTGCACAGAAGGTTCTGGTGGTGGTTTTGGGTGTGGGTCGGGAATCCTCTGGTGCCGGAGAGGAGTTGACTGATTTGGAGTGTCCCTGAGCTCTATGGGGGATGACGGAGCTCCACCAAACACGTTAGGGAGAATATGGGTGGAGAGATTCGTCTTGTTGTGGATCCCCTTATTTAGGATGTGGAAGATTTTATCAATTAAGGTTAGATTATCATTTGAAGACTGAATTAGTATAATCCCATTATTGTAAATGGATATGGTGGGATTTGCATTGCATAGTGGAGAGGGTGATACCGATAATCTAAGTCCGTGAGGAGTTTTTCTGGAGCCTGTGATGCTTAACATGGAGTGTAGAGTGTTTCTCCATTGGGCTTTTTCTTGTGTGGAATATAAGGTCATTCGTTCTTGATCCCTTGGTGATACTAAAATATGGGTCTAAGATGAGCGTTTCTGGTGCTTTGAGTAGTTGGTGTTTGAGTTTTTTGATGCGTTTTGGAGAGGTTGGGGGGTATTTGATGGTATAGGCATTTGTCTGGAAAGAATACACTGTAGCTAGTGCAATTTCTTGGTTATATAGAGTATAGAGACAATGGGGTCCATTATGATATCGGGCGGATTGCTTGCGCCAGGCTGGCGGTAGCCACCGCCAGCCTGGCAGAGGCAATCCGCCCGATATCATAACCAGATTTCCCCCCGCCATATTAGGATGGCGGGGGGGACCACGGCGGACGGAAAGACCGTCCGCCGCTTTTCCGCCCCGGTCGCCTTGCGGCCGGGGCGGAGAAGGATTAATATGGTGGCGGTGTCTAATAGACACCACCAGCCATATTATGATGTCTGGTTTTCAGTGCCTTTCCGCGGCGGCGATGCCGCCACGGAAAGGCATGCGGGCTTCACACTGGGGGCCCCCTGAGGGCCCCCAGAGTGAATTACAGGTGGGGGTGCACATGGGGGGTACCTGTGGTACCCCCCTTCATTGTCATTTACAAAGCGGCAGACACCACGCGGTGCCTGCCGCTTTGCAAATGACAATGTGAAAGTGCATTTTCAGCATTGTGGCGGGCGGTGCAAAGAGAACCGCCCGCCACAATGCTGAAAATACAGGATGTGCCCGCCACTGTGGCGGCACATCCTAATAGCACCCCGGGACCCCCGCCCTTATGGCGGGCGGTCCAGGTTTACGATGGGATGACGGGCGGGCAAAGTCCACCCGTCATCCTAATGATGGCCAATGTATCTCTCTTTCTGGGTTGTTGAGTCTCTGAGGACCGGACTAGTCTAAAACTCAACTGTTCACCGCATTGCTATATTTCTCAATTATTAAAATTAAAATGGACTAATTTTGGTGTATAATTAGCATTATATATACAGGGAATTTAAATATCTTGCCCTATCTAAGATGGCTGCCGAGGGAGCTCCAATCTGGAGAGCAGTCCTTTCACTCTTTCACTGAGTCCTGCTTCCCTGTGTCATAGTCCTATGTCACTTTCCAGTCACCAATTGAAGAGATTGGTGTAATGAGGTGACACCAGGAGCCAATATGATTGAAGTAATTGGAGGCATTTAATAAACAACCTCAGCCATCACGGTCACAGCAGCAACTGTCAATACTTAGAACCACCATGTACAAGGTTCCATGTAGGAACAACAGAATTAGAACCCAGATACATCAAACATCTCCCTTCCTATATGAACAAAGCACAAGCACAAGCTATTAGATCCTCACTACCCTTCCTCACCTGAAACAGTAACGCACCCAGACCTTTACTGCTGGCATCTGTGACAATAAAAGTGGGATCACCAGGTCTAAAGGCTTGAAGATTCGGAGCATTTTTAAGTTCTTTCTTAATTTGAACAAACTTCCTGTTACATTCATCTGTCCAAACAAACTCACTTTTCCTACACATCACACTCCTGAGTTTCTCCGTCTTATCTGCAAAAAAATGTATGAATTTATTGTAAAACTCAGCCATTCCCAAGAATGACAAAAGCTCATCTTTCGAACATGGTTCCTTCTGCTCCTCAATGGTTCTGACCAGATCTTCCTTAGGTCTCACACCCAAACCAGAAATGTGATGTCCCAAATAGTCCAGCTCCGTAACAGCAAATTTGCACTTGTCACGTCTGAGAGATAAACCCGCCTTTAACATTTTCCCCAAGACGCATCTCAATCTCACATCATGCTCCTCCTTTGTACTGCCACAAACTAACAGATCATCCTGGTAACATTTCACACCAGTCACACCTTTAAACAAATCATTCATAATCCTCTGAAACACAGAGGCAGCGGAAATTAGGCAAAACGGCATCCTTAAAAATTTGAATGAACCAAAAGGAGTTATAAAAGCTGTTAACTCCTGTGATTCCTTGCTGAGTGGGACTTGGTGATAGGCCGAAGCCATGTCCAATGTTGTAAAAAAACAAGCCCCATCCAATGTGGCAACCAACTCTTCAATACTAGGTAGCGGAAATGTATCTACCACCACCTCCTTGTTCAAAGCACGAAGGTCCACACACAGACGAATTTCATTATTGGGCTTTCTGGTAACGACAATGGGGGCCAGCCATTCTGTTACCTCCACAGGCTCAATTACCCCAGCCTTCAACAATTTATCAATTTCTTTCTTTACAGCATCTTGCATACAAATTGGGACCCGCCTCACTTTCGCCGCAACAGGGTTTGCACCACACTTCAACCTTATCTGGTGTTTGTACCCTCTCAAACATCCAAGTTTCTCACTAAACAATTCCTTAAAATGTTCCACAAGATCTTCTCCTACACCCTCCACCGATTGAACCTGAACAGAGGGTTTAGCATTAGGATTGAGTACCACCCCCAAACCTGCTTGATGTGACCAACTTAATAAGCTATCGCCTTTTTCAGCCACATACATTTTTGCCACCACAAACCTCCCATTATATTCTATGCTTTCACTAAAACATCATAACATTTTGATGGGTGTTTCCCCATACCCTGTTAGTTTTACATCAGATGTTCTTTGAGAAAAACTTTAAGTAATCTTGCTTTGAAACAAACTCAAGTGTAAGCACGAATCAAATTTCATTTTTATCCTTACACCACCCACACTAACCCACTCAGATGGATGCTCCACTTTACAGTCATTTATTTGAAAGGTGGCTTCTTTAGTCTCAACCCGAGCAGATCTTCTGTTTTTTAAACGACAATTCTTCCCAATATGACCTCTTCTTCCACACACATTACAAATTACCTTCAAGGACGGACAGTCTTTAGTATCAGCCATATGTCCAAATCTGCCACACCTAAAGCAGTTGTCTTGAAAAACACCCACACTTTTCTTCTCTATCAGTGTTTTACCAGCTTGGTTATCACCCAAACTACTTTTGACATCAACTGAATCTTTCCTCTTTTTGTCATCTAAAATCTTCACTTCTTGACACTGTACCTCTTCTACCATTTCACCATTAGTCCCAGTCTTACCCGCTTTACTCAATTCACCCACACATTTGACCATATGTTCAACCCGCTTAGCTATAACCATGACCTCATCCAAAGGTGGCTCATCTTTCATCCAAAGTTCCTCTCTAATTTTGTCATTTGAACATCTTAGTACAAACTGGTCATGTATTCTTTCCTCAACCAATTCCCGAAACTTACAGCTCGATGCCAACTTGCGTAAAGCAAGGGCAAATTGCTCGACTGTTTCTTCCTTTCCTTGTTCTCTTAAACCAAAGTAATATCTCTCCATAATCGTACTTACTTTCGGTAAGAAATGTAAGTCCAATTGCTTCATGCAAAATCTCATACTCATTTAGCCCCCTCTGATCTGCCTGACTTAGCTGAGGTAAGTTCTCCAAAACCTCCTGTCCCTCACCCCCTAGACAATACATCAAAAGGGTATACTTCCTTTCCGCACCCAGATTCGTTCCATAATTTTCTAAAATTTTCCTCCATTTTTTCCACCTAATAGGAGGATCCCCTGGATCAGGAAGAAAGAACGGCGGTGAAGTCACATTTTGCATTTTCCACTCACCACACAAATAAAATATACTTTAAATGATATCCCCCTTACACTAATATACCTCAGTTAAACATAACTTGTTACCCTTTAAAATAAAATACGTTGTACATAGGCTAGTGAGTATTCAATATTACATAGCAAAATAACACTTGAGGCGTGCCTGTCACCGTAAGCACAAGCACATAATCAATTTTCCTTTTCCACACTAAAACAGCAGAGAGTTTATTCCTCTATAACTTGTGTCTGCTTCTTCTGATTTTTAGTCACTCAAAGATTTCTCCATCCTTCCTTTACCGCAAAGCGTCCCGTACAATCCCAAGATCTCTTCCTGATGATCTCGTTTTCCACTACTAGCAGTACCTTTTGAGTAATTCTATCCGATTTCCTCACAAACGCTATTTTCAATTTGTATTAAAACGATCAATCAATCAATCAAGAAATTTGTATAGCGCGCTACTCACCCGGGGGGTCTCAAGGCGCTTGGGGAGAGGGGTCCGCTACTGCTCGAACAGCCAGGTCTTGAGTTGTTGAGATGTCACCCTTATTCCTGTTTGCAGCGATAACGATAAAAAAAAATTCAAAAATGCCCGCCGATGTCGTCACAGCCACATTTAGTCTTTTTTCTGAAGACGATTGGGCTTGTTTCCTCCCAAACTCCTCTGCAGCTTTCTTCTAAACGAGGTTTGAAACGTGCTAGGCACACGCATTACGCTCTAACCTCAGACGGGACTTGACACGCACGTACCTCTTGCGTTTCAATGACTCATGCAGCTCACCACGCTTCGTGAAACGCGGACATCAGACTATGCATCACTCATGAAACGCAAATGGGGCCTAGTGAACACCACCTCCGAATTCCACCTACCAGCTGTCCAGTCCCTTACTACGCCTCCCGCCATCAAGGTAGGACCTGTTCAAGTAGTATTCTTCACCCCAACTGTGCTTTTCTCGTCGTACATGTCTCAGATTTTTCCGAAAAATTTTCCTCGATCTTGAGGTTGCTTTTTCCTTCACCCTTCTCCAAATCACCTTTATTCTCCACACACAATCGTCGCCACTTTAATAAGGTGACACCGGGAGCCAATATGATTGAAGTAGTTGGAGGTATTTAATAAACAACCTCAGCCATCACGGTCACAGCAGCAACTGTCAATACTTAGAACCCCCATGTTCAAAGTTCCATGTAGGAACAACAGAATTAGAACCCAGATACATCACAATTGGTCCTTTCTTTCTTTTTATGTTTTTAAGTCCTCTGTCACTTTCCAGTCACCTATTGCAGAGATTGGTCCTTTCTTTCTTTCTTTTTTCTATCTTTAAATTGTAGTCCTATGTCTTTTTCCCTACAGATTGATGAGTGAGAAATCCTATCTTTGTGTAAATTGATAGGCCAGCCATTTTGCGGCAAGCGTTGGTGTAGTTGAACTAATGAACATAGGACCTATAAAGGGAACTTGCATTGCCCCCGGTTAACAAAAGCAACGAAAACTGAGCATGCTACTTAGTTAGATGTGCTTGTAAGATAGGGTTATCTAATGGCCCATAGAACTGACCGATCCTACACATTTGCTCCCCAGGCCCCCATTCCGATTTCAGTCAGAGTTATTAGTGATAGTGTTCAGGCATGACCATTCTTACTTGTCATATTGTTCTCCTGGGCTCCTTATCCGCGGATCGAGTTAGCCTCTCCCAAAACAAAAAAAAAACAGCGAATCTCATCTGTGTCCAATTATCCTGCTACTAGAGGAAATTCCAAGAGACAACTTTGTATCCAGTCCCTTAATCCGGCGACTGATCCGAGTGCAAAAGAGTGTATTCCAGACTCACTTATTTTTTTCCGTTTCTTGTGCTTCACATACCAAGCGCTCTTGTAATGATGGGGATAAAAACAGCCTTGGGACTGAGTGCCGCCACAGATCGATGGGCGCACTTAGCTTCAAAACTCATCCAAGCCTGATTGAAGTTTTCTCGCAATGGCAGTAGGGAGGGAGGGTCGTCACCCGCCCTGAACAGAGAGTCCCTTCAGCGCGGTTACTTTCCTTCACTTTAAACAACTCCTTCCGTGCGATGCATCCAGGTGTGAAATTTGTCCCAGCTGTTTGGGGGGTATGCCACTCGCGACTCCTGCAGTGTTGGAACTCCCGTGGGGACCTTCGTCGAGGTGGCTGGCCCGAGGACAGACTGTCATCACCGATTACACGGTCCCTGATGGGTTGGTTTCCGCATTCTGCGTTGCTCCGATGTCGGTTACTTCTCCCTCGGTGTCTGCCTCGTTCGGGAGTGCTGCCCGTCCAATCTTTACTGCTGTTTGCTTCTTCATACGTGCTTAGATACACTGGTAGTGATTATTAACATCTCTGCTGGCTTTCCTCAGATGTTGAAATCCTTTACGATGATTGCTGCCATTTCGTAATGGCAGGGCTTTTCCTTTTATGTTGATTGCCCACTTTGTTCAATTTCTTGAGGTTAGACTCCATGGGAGACTAGTCTCCACTCCATATCAAGACCAGGTCCATGCAGGTCTCCTTAAGCAAGACAACGGTTTGCTGCTTGCCCTCCCAATGGAAGATCACAGTGAAAGTGTGGCCCCATCGGTCTTGTTGACTTCGCCGTTATTATGGTATCGTTCCTGACATACAAGGGAGAACAAATGTAGACTGGCAGGTTGGCTAAGTAGTGCAGTCTGTGGGTTATTCATGCCTGTTTAAATTATTGGAGCCGATATTGCCATTCAATTACATAGTTTCCTGCCAGGTCCTAAATCTATCATTTAAACAAAAGTACTGAAATTTTGAGAATCCGAATTTAGCCCAGAGACCACAAGTCCGAACAGACACGTGTAGACCCAAGGGGAGGCATTCCCCTATTCTCAACTGCGGATGTAACCGAGGAATCTCAAATGTCGCCCAAATCCTCTGGAATTGAGAAGCTACTATTTTGGGAAATTTGTATCGTGATCTCTTTGGAAGCTTAGGAATTCGTAAAAAAGATGCTAAGGCAATCTCCATTTCCCCCAGCATTAACTAAAAAAAAAAGATTTGCAGAAGACATTTCATCCAAGCTGTTATAATGTAACCAGTTAATCAGTGAAGCTTGGTAGTATAACCGTAAATTGGGAAACGCGAGACCCCCATCTATTACTTCTAGTTGCAAGGTTTCTAACTTTAATCTAGGTTTTTTACCCTGCCAAATAAAAGATCTCAATTCTGAATTAATTTGCTCAAAAAAGGACTGAGGTACTCTAACCATCAAATTGGAAAATATGAATAAAAATAAAGGGAGTATATTCATTTTAATAAGAGCTACTCTACCCATATTTGTCAGGGGAAGATCCTTCCATTGAGAAAGCAAGGTTCGCATTTTATTAAATGTAGGGATATAGTTGAGCGAAAATAGATCTTCCAAGTGCGAGGAGATAAATATTTCCAGAAACATTATAGAGTGGGATCTAAGATATGGTCCCTGCATCGAAGAAGGTAAGACAGCTGGTGAGCAGTTGAAAAGAAGTGCCTCTGATTTTGCTCGATTGATTTTATAGCCCCCAATAGCTGTGAATTTGCTAATTTTAGCCAAAGCGAGTCTGATATTGTCTTCATCGGCTGCCAAATATAAACCATATCGTCGGCGAAGAGGTTTACTTTAGCTGCATCTGGAATTCGGGGTAAAATAGAGCAATCTTGCCTTATTGCGCAGGCTAGCAGCTCCAAAAAAAAAGAAAATATTGGAGGAAGGGGGCAGCCTTGCTGCGTCCCCTGGCTAATAGAGATTGTGCCCGCTCTATTACCATTTATCATTATGGACACCTGGGTACCTGGATATAGGTTTTTAATCGCAGAACAGAGTTCAGATGGAAGTGCCAATCTACCTAAGATTGCAAAGAGAACATTCCACTGAACTCTGTCGAACGCTTTCTCTGCTTCCAACATCATAATGACTGCCTTAATCCTGTTGATGTTAAAATAATCAATCAATTGGCACAAATAGTGAGTGTTAGTAGCTAAAAGTCTACCTGGGATAAACCCATTCTGGTTGTGATGTACACGCAAGGTAGACACTCGAGATAAACGATTTGCCAGAATCTTTGAAAAAATCTTATAGTCGCTGTTTAGCAGGCTTATTGGTCAATAAGAATTAACTTCCTCCGCTGCTTTGCCCTTTTTAACTAAGCTAACTACCACAGCTTGCATGAATGAAGTTGCAACCTTTTCGCCTTCCAGGGTTCCATTAAATAAAAGATTCAAGTCAGGGCTGAGCTCAGGTAAAATAAGCGTATAGAACTCTATAGGGATCTGTTGAAAATGGCCCTTTTTGCAGGGTTATCCCCAACTTTTTGCTTCTTCCTCATATTTTTTTCCTGACTTGTTTGTGTTGGTTTTAGGACTCTGGGCACTTTACCACTGCTAATCAGTGCGAAAGTGGATATGCTCTCTGTGTAAATTGTGTTATGGATTGGTGTTTCCAGGATTGGGTATTTGATTTACTTGTTAGTCCCTAGTAAAGTGCACTGAGTGTGCCAGGGCCTGTAAATTAAATGCTACTAGTGGGCCTGCAGCACTGATTGTGCCACCCACATGAGTAGCCCTAAAAAGGTAACTCAGAACTGCCATTGCAGAGTCTCCGCACAGTTTGTAACTGTCATGTCGACTTGGCACGTGCACACACTGGCCAGTCCCTAACCTTCCCTTTTCTTACATGTCAGGCACCCCTAAGGTAGGCCCAAAGTACCCCTGTGGGCAGGGTGCAGTGTATGTGAAAGGTAGGATATGCCCTGGTGTGTGTGGCATGTCCGGATAGTGAATTACAGCCCATTTCATTTTTCACTATTTCAAGGCTACTTGTTCCCCTATACGACAGAATGGGAAGTTTGTTTATAACATCTTATAAACATAACTGGCACTGGCAACAAAGCGCTCACAGACTGGGCGACCCAGTGGGACCTACATGATGCCTGGCACAGTCGCAACCCTCACGCGAAGGTCTATTCGTACTATTCAGGTGCCCACACGCTACACGTTCGGTTAGACAGGTACATGCTATCGAGCGATCTACTTCCCCATGTCACAGACACCTGTTACCTAGGCCGCACTCTGACCACAACCCTCACACCCTAGACTTTACTTGGGAACGCCCCCGCCCACCGGTGCCCACATGGCGACTCCAACCAGATGTCTTATTAGACGCCCCATATAGGGAAGCGCTTTCAATACGCCTCTTGCAGTATTTTGATGAAAATAACGATACTGCGTCCGCCCCACAGTTGGAATAGGATGCGTTTAAGGTTGTCACAAGGGTTCACTGTCTGGGCATGCAGGCGGGAATGCGGAGGCAGATAGAGGGAGAACTGACATGAGTTGAAGCTACCTTACTGGCGGGGGAGCAGGAGGCGGCCGAGGTAGACGATGGGGCGCTGATGGCAGCCCGAGAGCAGCACACACAACTTTTAGATAGGCTGAAGAATCTAAATTATGCTGCCCATTCGGCGCATGCACCACCTTCGGGACAAACCGGGTAAGCTACTATCATGGCTGATACGGCGTGACACCCAAACTACACCGGTGATGTCCATCCGCACCACTCAGGACATCACTGTCTACACGCAGAGGGCTATTCACGAGGCCTTCACAAAACATTATGAGGGCCTTTATCGCTCTCATTTGCGGATCACCGCAGCTGACAATTCAGAGTATTTATCGACCTTGCCCCTGCCAGTGATTACCAATGCGCAACGTGGAGAATTAGGAGCGCCGCTCACGTCGGAGGAGCTCCGAACAGTCATCTTTTCACTCTCCAACGGTAAAACCCCGGGGCCAGACGGACTACCCGCGGAGTTCTACAAAGCCTATTCTATTATCCTCATTCCCGAGCTGCTACGAGTGTATAGGGCAGCAATAACAGATTCTGCTCTCCCACCTACGCTGAATGAGGCGAGTCTGAAACCGGGCAGAGACGAACTCAATATGGTCTCATACAGACCGCTTGCCCTTCTCAATACAGACTATAAGATCCTGGCATCCACGCTAGCCCAGCAACTGGCGCCCTTGGTACCTGCTCTGGTGCACGCCGACCAGAACGGTTTTGTGCCGACCCGCAGTACGTCTTATAACATCAGACGCCTGTTTAGAGTGCAGAGTCTAGCTACACCCCAATGGCTTCGTTCAGGGTGCCTGGTGCTCGATCTAGAGAAGGCGTTCGACTCCGTGGAGTGGCCCTATCTGATGCTGGTGCTGGAGAAATTTGACTTAGGAGATGCCTTTCTTCAGATGGTGGAACTTCTGTACCAGGAGCCCGTGGTGCGCGTTCGCACAGGCAAGCTTCTTTCGGACCTGATTCGGTTACGCAGAGGCACTAGACAAAGGTGCCCCCTCTCCCCCTTAATCTTTGCTCTCATAATGGAGCCCCTGGCAGCACAGCTCCGTGCCTCTGGCACAGACTGGGGCATCCCTCTGGCTGACGGGATACACACGGTGTCACTGTACGCGGATGACCTACTACTTTACGTCAGAGACCTGACTTGTTTCCCGCGGGCGATTACTGATATATTCTGTGTATTCGGTGAAGTGTCGGGACTCCAAGTTAACTGGGCAAAATCAGGGGTATATTCTTTTGATGCGGACACGCCGGAATTTGATATTGTGGTCCTGGGCGAACAACTTCTTTGGTATCCAACCACTTTCCGCTATCTAGGAATTTATATATAACGAGACCCCACTGACTTGTTAGAAGGCAACCTAACAAGGGCAATCTCATCACTCACGGCTCAGGTAACTTTTTGGAACTCCCTCCCTCTCAATGTCCCAAGTCGAATCACGCTGACGAAAATGATAGCGTTGCCGAAATTGCTGTATTTTTATGCCAACCATCCGATTTATGTCCCGGCCCGAACTTTCCGAGAGCTGGAAACTTTGTCCAGGTGATTAATATGGAATACTGGGCGGCCCAGGGTCGCGCTGAAGACATTATATGCTTCGGTGGAAAATGGAGGGTTGGCTGTTCCCAATCAGGAGCTCTATTACTTGGCGGCGCAGCTGCAGTGGGTGACCTACTGGCTGAGTGGGAAGAATCTAGGTGATACTGCCACGGACGACACTATCATGACGGTTGCACAGTCCACGCACTATTTCATCCCTTAGCTAAGGTCCGCTGCCCGGAGCAGCTACACCTTGCAGTGGCGCGGAAGTGCTACGTGAGGAGTCTGAAACTCACGAACTCCACCAAACCGTATGCTCCTAACCTACCATTATTGGGGACACCCTGGGAAGGCGGCGCACTCTCGGAGACGGCATTGGGCAGCTGGACACGAGCTGAGCTGGAGGGACTGGGAGACCTGTTCGCAGAGGGCGCCTTACTTCCATTCGAGACCCTAGCGGACAACATGGAACTACCCGTCGGTCAATTCCTAACACACGCAGCGATCATACACTTGTTAACGCAAGGCTGGGGTGACCTTACGGAAGAACTACCAACCCACCTGCTGATACAGTACTTACACGTGATGGGCAATGCCTCCCACATAGTACACTGGCTTGCGCAGGCCCTGCACACGCATACTCAATTTTCCTCACAGCGTTTGGGAGACAAATTGTCTAGAGACAGGGGTCGAGACTGGAACGATAAAGAATGGGCAATGGTGCTGGCTGGTGCGCTAAATGTTCCACGCAATTCCAGCTTTAAAATCATCCAATACTATATTGTGCATCGCGCGTATTTATCCCCGGATAAAATAAACCGATATTTTGGCCTTGACACGACTGCATGCCCCAGGTGCGGACTAGTAGATGCGCAGTTCCTACATATGTTCTGGTCGTGCCCTCTCCTACACGATTACTGGAAGGCAGTATCACCCTCTCTAGCGATGGGAACAAGGAGCAGTTTACCGCACACGTGGGAAGCTTGTCTATTAGGCTTATTTAGGCGGACGTAACAGACGAAGGTCCCAGCTAGATTTTGGGATCTTCGTCTGATAACGGCGAAACGACTTATTACCAAGCGCTGGAAGAACAGCGAACCTCCCCAGGCAATACACTGGCGTAATTCTTTTGACAATTGGGCACGGGCGGAGAGCGTAGCCTTGCACAGGGAAGAAACAGCGGGGCTCCGCATGTATCCCATAGCCCAGGACTGGGACAACACCTTGGCTGCTTTTCACCAAGCGTGCCTACAGGGAGGTATCACTTAGACACTCTTCCCCTTTGGAAAGTATTCGGACCCCCCCCCCCCACCCCCCCTCCCTCCCTCCTCTGTCTCCACACCTTTTTCCCCTCCCGGCTCTGGGTCGGGATCTTTTGCCGGATTTCCCCCTCTCCCCCCCCTCACTACGGCCGTTGCGCGCTGCGCCGGATGACTCCCACTGCTGACACAGCGACACATATGCCCGCCGTTGCCCATACCCCATCCCATATGTACTGACATTACTCAGATTTCAATCCCTATATTCTTAGGTTCTTACTCAAAGTTTATTGTTATGAACAAACGGTATTGAATATTGTTTGAATCTCAGTTCGCTTTGAACTCTGCTCGGTAATCGCAGAGGTACCCATGAATGAGTAGCTACAGTTATCCTCAGGGACGAGCGCTTTTCTTTTGGGTACGGAGCAGGAGACACACCCTGGAATTGGGGGACATTGTCGAGCAAAACATATGACCTCACACGCTGACACATACTGACTGTCATGTCCTCCCCTTTCACGCCCTTACTCTCGATGGGGACGTCACTTGCTGACTGCAATGCATCAGACCTGGCCCGCTCGGAGTCCTCTCATCAATCTTCCAGCACGCCCGATTCCTCTTGATTTATCAGTTTTTTGCTATAGGTGCCCCATCTTAACCATTTACTTTGCAGGACATGGATGGAAGGATAGATTATTCTAGCAAACTGTTGTTGTTGATATGCATTCTCATACAGCTATGTCCAACAATCTGGTCATGTTGCTCTTACTACTTTATTTTTCCTTTTTTTCACTATCATGTATGGAAAACTGATATGACATGCTATGTATTTCCTGCAATACCGCTGGGTAACCTATTTTTTCATGTACTCTCATAAAAGAAAATGCAATAAAAGATATTCAAACAAAAATAAATAAATAACTGGCACTGGGAACTAGGTGGGAAAATAAAATGTAGTCTGCCTGAAATCAGAATCTAACTATGCATCTTTTAGTAAAGGTGATTTTAACTTTCTGTGTTTGAAAATACCACTTTTAGGAAATAGGTTTTTTCTTGCTCAGTCATCCTCTGTGCCTCTGTTGGAATGTGGATTGCCTGTCTGGGTTTTGGACTACAGATGGCTAGGAAGCAAGGGTGGCTCCCGATAGTCTAGGTAGGTCAGGAAAGGGCTGAATAGACCTGGGCTGCGATGGGGGAAGAGGGAGGAGATTTCCTTGCACCTCAAGGAGCCTGGTCTGCCTCTGACAATGCCATCTCTATCACCTGCCGGGAAATCACACCAGAGAAGGCAGGACTGGTTCTGGCTCTGCACAGAGACCCTCTGCCCAGAGGATCAAAGGATTTTGAGATACAAATACTCGGGCCCAGACCCCTGAACTTTAGAACTCTTTTGGCTCAAGAAGACTGCCAAGAAGAAGAGCTGGAGAAGCTGTATGGAGGGACTACCACTTTTCTGTGTGCTATGCTGTGTTGGCCTACAGTGGCTGCTTCTGTCTTGGGCAGTGAAATGCGTGGACTGAACTTTCTGCAATCTACTTTTGTGAGTTTCTCCAAGGACTTGAGGCAGAGCTTGCCCCCTGTTTAAGAAGTCTCAGAAACAGCAAAGATTTTTAGCTCTTCTGCCCTCAGCACTGGGGACGGTGTGTTTTGTGCTGCAACAGAAGAAAATCAACTCGACGACGTCTACGACGCTGCTGCCAACTCCGTGTCCTGAAGGCACCGCAGACGGGCAACGCCGCACTGCAACCCTGGTCTCACCGACGACGCCTGCTGATGCCGCCACCGAGCCGCTGCCTATGGGCCCCGATTCTGGCTAGAGTTTTTAATTTTACTTTTCAGAATGGTCCTCTTCCATCATGGCGCGAATCACTGATAGTTCCTATATTTAAAAAAGGGGACAGACTCAGCTGTCACTGTTATCGACCAATCTCACTTTTGGATAGCACTATTAAAGTTTTTGGAAGGGTCATCTTAAATAGGCTCCAAAAATGGGCGGATGAAAACAAGATAATCAGCGATTTACAATACGGGTTCCGGAAAGGGCTCAGTACAATTGACCAGTGTTTGACCCTATATATTTTAATAGGGAAGTATACAAAGGCCAAAGAGGGTCGGCTATTTTTAACTTTTATAGATTTAACCTCTGCATTCGATTGCGTGTCACACAGCAAACTTTGGTTGGTGTTGAACAAAATGGGGGTAGACACTTCAATTATAAATTTTTTAAGGGAATTGTATCAGGGCGCATCTGCAAGAATCAGATTTGGAAAAAATTGTGAATGTACCGAATCGTTTGGTATAGCTGGGGGCGTACGACAAGGCTGAGTGCTGGCCCCACTCCTCTTCACACTTTATATTAACGATGTGGAGAAATCTCTTCTGAGGGAATGTAGGGATTTGCCCATGGCAGGAGAAAGATCACTGCCTGCATTGTTGTACGCCGATGACGCGGTCCTGATGGCCCGAATCCCACTAGCCATGCAAGCCCTAATTACCTCCTTCGCAAATTTTATGAACGGTCTAAATTTAAAGATAAATTGTTCAAAAACTTTTACCATGACCTGCGGTGGCGGCACAAACAAAAAGAGGAAAGCAGTTTTTATTGGCATGACCCCAGTTGATTTTACCCCAACTTTTTCTTATTTAGGAGTTTTGTTCAATTACACTGGTAACTGGAATATTACAATCAAGACAAGAAAGCTGTTGTACTGTAAAGCCATAATGGCCTTAAAAAATGTTAGCCATAAAATGGGCAGGAAGCCCATAGGGGAAATGCTAACTGTGTATAAGGCCACCTTCTTAGCAATAGTGACATATGGCCGGGCCTGTGGGGGTATGCCAATGTGACAAGTCTACAGGTGGTAGAAAATCTTTTTATGAAATACCTCCTGGCTGTTCCGAGAAGTGTTTCCACGTACGCTTGCCACACTGAACTTGGGGAACCATATCTAGTAGATATTATAAGAACAGCCCGATACTGTTATGGCACAGAGCCTGGACAACTGACGAATGTGGTCTAAACTGCCTGATTTTGAATAACGTGTTAGGCTTAGAAAAGAAGGGCAAAATGTGTTGGTTGTCGTATGTGAAGAAATGTTTTGAGGAGCTGGGTACTGCATACTTTTTTAATGACCCAACCTCTTTATGTAACATCTCTAGGAAAGCTCTGAAAGTAAAGTGTATGGCATTCCTACACGAACGCAGAGCACTAACAGAAATGAAAATGAAAACGGTGGTTGCACATGCACAAACTGTAATTTCAAACAAAATGCAGCCATATGTCAAACTCCAAATGAGTGATTACGAGAGGTTTTTATTAATTTGTTTTAGGTTTAATTTATTGTTTCGGCTATTTAGTTTCCCGGATATGAAGGACTGGTCAAAACATCTGATCAAATGTCCCTGCGATGACTTGTCCGAACAATCAGACATGCACATTCTTTTCTTTTGTAAATTTTACATTAAGCCCAGACGAAGATTGGTTATTCCCCTATTGAAGATCATGGATGTAAACCGCTGTCGCCCTGCCTTTTTAGCTGTACAGAAACTGGAAAATATTTTAACTGTTGTATTTATTTCCTCGTTTTAAAAAAATGTTTTTAAATTACGAAAAACAATGGCACCCTGAACTATAATGTACTGTTTATGAAATCATGCTGAACTGGAATTATGTAGAAATTTCTATGGCATTATGACAAAATGTTTACGTATTTATGACGATTTGACATTGGTGCTTATGATGTATTTATTAATTGGTTGTGATTTTATCTGAACTTTTATGGTTATTGAGCTTTAATAACCGAATAAAGAATTTTTGATTGATTTGATTTGATACTACTTAACAGATTAACTTAGCATACAAAAAGCCAACAGAAAAAAAGACCCACTCTTTATTGGAAACACAGAATAGCTTGATTAATAAAAATATAACAACTTCACAAGCAAACTCACGACAGGTACATTCTCCACACACTTTGCCTGAGCCCAAACGAGCCCATTCTTTGAAGCCATTAAAGGACGATATATTGGCTCTGGATACTCACCTTGACCTTCCTCCAGAAGCTAACCCCTAAATCATTGTCCTTGGTAACGTGCCTAATAATCAAGCCCTGATTGAGGAAACATGGACATCACTCAAGAACAAATCATTACATTGGTTGAGCAGTAGTGTCGGTTTACACAGACACTTATTTCAGAACTTTAAGATGGTCAGACGTGTACAGTGGATGGGGTCGCGAGAAAAAGGTTTGTCAGGAGACTGTATAGTCCTGACATTTAGCTCACCACTGTTGGTCAATGAAATTTTGAGAATCGGGGCTAATCAAACTGTAGATGCTATAGATAAATATATTACCACTAGGTTTTTTCTATCCCCCTAGAAGAAATAACTACCCTCATACAAATTGGAGAAACCCTCTCACTGACCAATTGGTATCCCAGCCCACACCTATTTATAACAGATTCAATGCTCTTTCAGGACTAGACGATAATGAATGACTGGAACAGGAATTAGGACATAATCAAAAGGGGATCTATTGGGAGAGACTAATGGAGCGGTTCTTAGTCGGCCCCAAGTACAGCTCTCCGAGAATACTTATGACTTATCCAATCTTGCCGTTGACAGTCCATTTAGCCTAGACCCTTTATTAATAATAGACTCTGTGGTCCTCCCTCTATATGAAGGGCTGTTAGGGAGTGGCCGTCTAACACATCCACCAAATTCAGAGCCATACCTTCGGCCTACTATAACTAGGTCTGAATTGAAAGCCCTAAAATTTAACATTCTCTATTGGAACATAGCGGGTCAACTTTCAAAGTGTACAAACGACAAGTGGGTGGAAGTGGTGAGGGTACACAATATTGTTTGTCTCCAAGAGACCTGGCTTAGTACTCCAATTCATTTAGAGGGCTATTAGACCTACTTCTCACAGGCTACTCCATCATTTTCGGGGAGAAGGAAGGGGGGTTTAACGACATATGTGTCAAATACCTTGGCACTAGAAGAACTAGTCCCGCTGAGCCTGGAAAGTAATTATCAGATGTTAATGTTAAAAATAAATAAATCGACTTCTTATTTTTTAGTAAATTTTTATAATAATTTGAATTCAAGTGACTTAATTGATGTTTTAAATAAGGTTTCCTTTTTATTACAGGAATTACGTACAAAGTATATGAAAATTCGTTTGAATTGATTTGGGGGGGTGGCTTTAACCTATTTCTGTGTAAAAAGAATTGTACTAAAAGCTGTGGAATTCAGGACGAGGACGGAAACAATCTAACACATTTTTGCCACACTAAATCTGGTAATCGGATGAATGAGATTATATTCGGTATGGAGCTGGATTTGCAAATGAATTGGTAACCCCCTCTGTAATTTTTTCTTCTACCTTTCATGGGAGGGGATTACAAAGTACAATTTATTTTATACTAGCTTCGTATAGTTTAGCACCAACAATCCAGAAGTTTGACACTGTCAACAACGTAATAAGTGACGATTCCCCCATTAGCCTAACTATAAGTATACCTAATAAAATGGAGGAGCCTGTCTACCTAAGTCTTTTGGAGCAAGAGAGCCTGAAATGGCTTCACATTAAAATGGGGTAAAATAGACCAAGAACCAACTACGGCCAAAATAGTCAAACATGCTCTACTTTTAATTGAAATTTGCTCAGACCCTAAATCCACTCCAGAACTAATCTTGTCTAGTTATAAAGATATCACTAAAACTATAGAAGAACTACACCGTAAACACTCAAATATAAGAAACTCCAAAAAGGAATGGTTTAATCATGAGTGCACCAAAACTTATTCTGCACTAAAAGTCGCACTAAGCAAACGTAATCGGGACAGAAAAGAGATTACCAACCTTAGAAAAGCTTATGCTGTGGCTCTAAAAAAACGTAAACAAAAGATAAGGAATGATTTATGGATCCAGCTACATAATAGCTGTATACTGAAAGATAGCTCTACTTTTTGGAAAGTAGTTAAATCTCCTTTCCTACTCCAACGAAACGATACTCCAAAGTTAGATGTTGCCATAGATGCCCAAACATGGGTCAACCACTTCTCAAACATATTCAGTCAGGACTCAGATCCGAATATAGAGCATTCTGAGTATGTCAGGAGGGAAATATCCCCTCTAGAAGTGGTTTACCCATTCCAACTAATCTTTACTCACACGGAGGTACTAAAAGCTTTAAAAGCTTCGAAATCAGGAAAAGCACCAGGGCCCGATGGGGTCCCTGTGGATCTTTTTAAATATAATCTTGATATTTGGTCCCCTATTCTTACAATAGTGCTTGAAGCAGCAAAAAATGTGGGACTAATCGATTCCTGGTCCACTTCAATTTTAGTCCTAATTTTCAAAAAAGGTGATCGGCAAAACCCAATATGTTACTGACCAATTTCTCTTTTAAACTCCTTCAGTAAGGTCGTAGGTCGCATATTATTAGAGCGACTTCAGAACTGGTCTGCTGATCATAAAAAAAATTTAAGACCTACAATATGGGTTCCGTGAAGGACTGGGCACAGTGGACCAGGCGTTGAATTTAACACTTCTCATTGGAAAATATGTACAAGCTAAACAGGGGTACCTCCATATGGTATATGTTGATTTGACCGCAGCTTTTGACTGCGTTAGTCATACAAAACTGTGGTCAATCATCCTAGAAATGGGAGTGGACCCTATGCTGGTGAATTTCTTGCGCGAGCTGTACCCGGGAGCAACAGCTAAAGTAAGACATGGGACGGCGGGAGAACTTACTGAATCCTTCCGGATCGAGAGGGGGTCAGACAAGGATGTGTTCTGGCCCCCTTCCTATTCACACTATACACAAACGGGCTAGAAGTAGCCATGTTGGAAGGGATGTAAAGATCTCCCAACAATTCGTCGTCGGCCAATTCCAGCATTATAATATGCCAACGATGCGGTGATCCAACTAGAACCCCCATTCAGTTACAGCGGACCCTAAATAAATACTGTAGTTTAATGAATAGTTTAAATCTTAAAGTAAATATAAAGAAAACCTATACTATGCATGCAGGGCCCAGACCAAAGAAAATTAAGGACATATATGCTAACAACATCGCATTAGAAAGTACTACATTTTATCCTTACTTAGGAATTCTAATAGATAATAAATCTAAATGGACACAGGCAATTAATTCCAGGAACCTTTTATTCCTGAGGGCTACCACTGCCCTAGTGGCAATCGCACAGAAAATAGGCAAGAGAGCTCCGATAGAAATGTTGAAGATCTACAGGGCCAAATGTACGAGTGTTGCAATTTATGGCTCAGGGGTTTGGGGGCATGCCAAAGTGGAAGAACTACAGAAAATTGAGAACACTTTTCTGAGGTACCTTCTTGCAGTCCCCAGGAGCACCTCGACCTATGGATGTCACTTAGAGCTCGGGTTGGATTACATAACAGACATCATTCAAATCCAACCAATCATGCTATGGCATAGGATCTGGTCCACAGATCAGTGCGAGCTAACACGATCCTTGGTTCGCGACTGTCTGTCACTTGATAACATGGACGACATTAAATGGCTAGCTTATGTGAAAAACATTTTGGAAGATCTCGGGTTTGTAAGATATTTCATTAATCCTCCACTTATATCTGAGCTCCCTAGAGAAGAATTAAAAAAAAGTGATGTAATATGTAATGTCATCAGCAGTGCATTACACGCGCAAGTTATAGTGAGTCCAACTAACTATAACGTGGAATTTCATTGGTTTTATGTCAGTAAAATTTCCAGCTAACTATAACTGGTGTCAAACCTATGGTTTTTTCAGTGAATTTCATAGGTTTTTCAAATGCTACTTCCTAACTATAACGTGTGTAAAACCTATGGTTTTTTCAGTGAATTTCATAGTTTTTTTGAATGCTAGTTCCTAAGTATGTAATCACGTTCGTAACTACATAGTGTCACCGCCTACACGTCCTGAGAAGCGCATGTAAAGTCACGTGACTTGAAAACAAAACTTCCAATTGGTTATTAGTAGTTTCTGTTCTGGAATATACACGAAGCACTCCACCCACTTTCCTCACAATCTTTTCTACTCTCAAGAGACAACAACGTCGAGCATCTTCCGGAAGTCTTTTCCGAATCTGAAGGAAATGAGCGACCACCGTTAAGAAGAAAAAAGGAATCTTTCATTTGGCAATTTTTCACTTATCCTGAAGATCAAAAGAAAGTGAATGCGCCAAAAGTAACCTGCACGATATGCAATTCGGAGCTCTCAAGAGGAAATCCAAATAAAAAATATTCCTTTTCTGCACACACCATGCAGCGGCATGTTAAACAAAGGCATCCTGAGCATTATGCAAAAGCATCGACAAGAGCCCTGGCCACGCTATTACCATCAGAGGTGGCCAGCACATCTTCTGGTGTACGACCTGTATCTCCATCGAGTGCTGAAATGGACTTGAGACCATATCTTGCGAAGGTGCATATGAAATGCAACAAGTGTGGAGAAATTCTTTTATATGGAGAGCAGAGCCTCGTTCTTATTAAACTCAAAATTGACAGTCACAAATGCCCCAAGAAAAGATAAATTTCTTCACTTTATTTTCAAACTATTACATACTGAAAAATGTAGTAGCAACTTTAAGAAATCGAAAGCATTATAACACTTCTTTCCCCCCCAAAAAAAAAAAAAACTAACTCTTTCTACCAAAACGTGCTCCAAGAGCATATTATGAGATATTTTTTCGCCGCTTTATTTTAGTGCGAGACCGGGTGCGCGCACCCTCCTATCGCGTACAGGACCTGACACTTGCATATGAAGTCATGTGACTTCATAACAACACTTCCAATTGGTTCTTGGTAGTTTCTATTCTGGAATTTACACGCAGCACTCCACCCACTTCCATCACTTTCTTTTCTACTCTCAAGAGACAACAACGTCGAACATCTTCCCGAAGACTTCGGTACAATGGCTACCGTTTCGCATTCATCTTCCGAATCTGATGAAAATGAGCGACCACCTTTCACAAGAAAAACGGAGGCCACGCTATTACCATCAGAAGTAATCAACACATCTTCCGGTGGACGACCTGTATCTCCATCGAGTGCTGATATGGACTTGAGACCATATCTGGCGAACGTGCACATGAAATGCAACAACTGTGGAGAACTTCTTGTATACGGAGAGCAAAGCTTTACTCTAATTAAACAAATAATTGAGAGTCATAAATGCTCCAAGAAAAGTTAAATTTCTTCACTTTATTTGGATAGTATGACATACTGAAAAATGTCGTCGCAACTTTAAGAAATAAAAAGCATCATAACACTTGTTTCCAAAAAAAAAAAAAAAAAAAAAGTTCTTTTCAGAACTAACTCTTTGTACCAAAACAAGCTTGAAGAGCATATTAGCTGATATTTTCTCGCCGCTTTCTTATAGTGCGCGGCCGGGTGCGCGCACCCACCTATCGCGTCGAGACACGCATGTGCAGTCATGTGACCTTAAAACAACACTTCCAATTGGTTCTTACTAGTTTCTATTCTGCAATTTACACCGAACACTCCACCCACTTCCCTAGAAAACCAGTTTATCGTAAATCTTTTAAAGCCTCCTCTTATGAAATATTCGACATCAATCACATAGCAGAGTACTAAATAGCACTATATACACTCCGTCCCTTAATTATAAGAGACTTATTGCTATGTAAAATCAACTTTTGTTTTCCAAGATAATGTAAAATGCTGAGCCTATTACATAATTTTATTACACATATATGTTACTAGTCTCCTTCGAGTACTAACACCGTAGAAAATACCACCAATAGCGGTGATATTTTTTACACCGAGAACGGGCGATTTCTATTGCTTACAGCCCTTACAATTATAAAGTTTTATTTCCTAAGTCTCTGATCTCCAACTGTGCAACGTAGATCCCCTGTGTGTCGCAATAAGGTCCATAAACAAAAACTACAGAGCCAGCATTATAAACATACACAAAACAACAAAACGACAAGAGCCACCATGCTAATATATATCCTTAATATAATAAACCTCTGAGAATAAATACATATTTCCGTGGCAGCCCATAACACAAATGTGGCGTCCTCTGACTCTGCTCCATTACCAAACACCGTAACTCCCCGCCCCCCTCACTTTTCACTAAACTCCGCACTCCACCCCAGCCAAACCCCCTATTACAAACCCCCAACCTACCCTCCCTGCCCAAACCCACCATGAACCTCAAACCGCCCCTAGAAAACTTATAAGACCCAGGATTACTAAAACTCAAAGAATACGCAACAGGCACATAATGTAAATAGTACATAAAGACACATATTTTTTCCAAAATACTATTTAAAAATATGTTCTATTTTTAATAAATCTATCATGCATCTGACCCTCTACAACTGCTTTCAAAACGTGAACTATAAACCTCTACTTTTCATTTTCAAACCATACACTTTCTTCTGACCCTCTAGAACTGCTTTCAAAACATGAACTATAAACCTCTACTTTTCATTTTCAAACCATACACTTTCAATTACATTATTTTTTTTCCACAATTCATGTAATGTTACAAACCTTTTCTAAAATACACCAGTCTGTATCATTTATAAGGATTTATTTTCAGTCTTCATCAGTGACACTTTCTTCACATACAATAGAAATCACTATACCTTTTTAAACGACAATGCTAACGCGGTAAAAATAACCCTTCATTTACTTTCCTTTAAGAATGCACACTATGTACCCCACGCATGCGTTTCTTAATCTTTGTATTTGGCAGCGAATACCGACCTTGAATCGGAAGACATGAACAAGAGCGCCATTGTCACATTTAAAACTGAACGTTGCATCTGCTCACACACATATCTTTCACTAAGCTAACATTCACAGAAAACAGCATTGATGTAAAAAAAAATTGACCTTGCTTTACAACTCCCTCAAATCACTCCCTTATTTTTTAACGCATCCTCCAGTTAAAAAAAAGCTACTTTTTTTAATAACCACTAAGCAATATATAAGTGACTAGACTCCTAGAAAATTTATCAAGTCATTCTGCTCCTCTCCACTGCATAGCCGGCGACCTAATTCTGTGGAGTTGCTATACAACCGGCAGTGCTGCGCCGTTTCCTGTACCATCTTGGGAAATTCAAAATGGATGTCCCTCCTGCCTTCGCAAACGAGCCGGGCCACTTAGAACTATTTCGCCAGAGGATGCTTGACTACTACGGCATCTTACCACTCTCGACTTTGAATACTTCATATCGATTATCATTTCGATATTCGCATTTCACCTGTGTGCAGCCTGTATTTCATTGCCTGAGCTGTGATTTCACGTGGGCCCTGGATTTATGTCTCTGCAATTTGGTACCTCCTGAACCGAATTACAATCACCTCATGAATCCGTTACTTGATCATGAACAGCTTTGTTACAACGGAGGGTTTATGGCCTTTGCAGCGATACAAGGAGTTCTGGGTCATTGGAATATATTCGCAGCGGCGCAAGATTTCCTAACAGAGAGCTACATCGAAAACCCACCGAGCTGCCCTATGATGGTAAAAGACACTCCAATAATGACAGATCATGAATGCTCCTTTCATCTTCTCAATTGGATGGCTGACATGTTTTCAGATGATAACAATGATTTCATGTTAGAGGCACTTGCTGCATACTTTGCCTACACAATGGACGCTTAACTCTTTCCTAACAGCGAGCTACATCGAAAACCCACCGAGCTGCCCTCTGATGGTAAAAGAGGCTCCGATTATAACAGATCATGAGTACTGCTTTACTCTTTTCCATTGGATAGCTGACATACTTTCAAATGATAAAACTGATTTCCTGTTACAAGCAGAAGCTACCTATTTTGCCTAAACAATGCTTCAATAACTCTCAAACAAGCCATTGACATCCTCATTTCCATTTGGTTTTCTATATTCTTCACGTTCTTTTCCATATTTTCTTTTGAAGAACAGACCTATTTGCTTTACTAACAGTGGACATTATGATTTCGTGTTGTTTGACAGCTGATTCATAAAGTAATGATGTATAACCACTTGCATTTTCATATATCGTTCCTAAACTGAAAGGCCAGAAACCTTCTTCCATTTATTAAAATATAGTATACTTCCTTATTAGAGTGTACAATGTTTTTTTCCAACTATATTCATTTTTCTTCAACTATAGCGTTTGTATTCCATGTACTACTGACAATACCAATTACTGTGTTTTTTGCAATTTCTGTACTCATATTACATAATGATTTGCCTTTAAAACAGTACATTTCTAAATAAACATTTCAAATATTCACGGTTTCTCTTTTAATCCATAATCTCAACTGAAATGATTTCATATTGAAAAACTATTCATGGGTTCCACATAACCTTAACTGTAGTCACTGAGGACCTTATTTATGAAGACCTTCCGCCGCCAGTGCCTCATTTTTTAAAATGGGAAAAAGTAACGCACCGGTGGCGCAAGGCCTTCATAAATAAAGTCCTGAATGTTTTCTTTTCTCGACCTCACTTACTGATACTAGAACCTGCAAGCCAATTACGGCCCGTGAACTCTTTCTTAGTAGGTCGCGCACCGTAAAGACAGTTATACCACTGTTAAAAAATTTTTTTTTACTGTTACTAAGCACCGACACAGTTCCGCTTCACTCAGAGTTAATCACTGCTCCCACGCTTCTACAGGCCAGACGCTATGTCGTATTTCTCTCCTTATCACCCTTTCATCTCCACAATAACAAACAGTTGTCCGCCAGCCACCAGAGAACAGACTCAGATGCAGAGGCACCAAAGAGTGAACCCATCACCAACTGCCATCTCCGGCTGTTTCCATGGTTACACCTCATTCTGCACCTTGCTGAAGGCACAGGTCAAAAGTTCATCTCTCAACGTTCTACAGCTAACTAAGAAGACTATTTTCCCTCCAGAAACACCTGCCAATCCACAACTCTGTTACATGTCTTGTTTTTTCACACCCAATAGTACTTTTCGTTTAACATTAACATTGACCTGTTCACTCTCCACTTGTTACAATCAACCAATCATTTTTATTTTTTTAACCACACCCAGCCTCTTCCTTTTTCTTTATTTAAAATTTCAACTTCTAACTACCATTCCACTTCCAGAACCGATCGGAGACGACTACAAATCCCTTGAAAATGAAGGTCTGGCTAATAGGACACAGTTATATTCACTGGAGTGAAAAATATGCAGTAAGCAGACGAATTTGCAACCTCAGCTTACGAAATGTACACATAACATGGATTTCCAAAAGAGGATTGAAATGTCACCAATTAATTCCATTGGTGAAAACTTTTATGCATCTCCCAGAACCAGACCTTATAATTGTGCACTGTGGTGGGAACGATCTAGGCACAATCACTGGGGTAGGTCTGGAAATGCTACTAAAAGACACCTTTCGACAATTGATGACACTTTTTCCTCGATCTGCCTTGGTATATTCCAATATATGCCAAAGACAGAAATGGAATTGGTCCAATCACCATTGTGCACAATTTGAGAAAGCAAGGAGACATGTAAATAAATCTGTTTCTGCGTTCCTCAGAGATTATAGCATGGGTTCTATTTACCACAACAACTTGCGATACCACATGCAAGACGTCTATAGGAGAGACGGTGTTCATTTCACGAATGAGGGAAACAGAATCTTCCTCTGCAACATCAGGCTCTGCATCGGTACTTACTTATAAATGCAGAAAACACTCAATTAACACAAGGGCTCTTTTCAGAGCCACCTTATATCTAAGCACTCAAACTTCTGATTTACCTCCACTTTCACACTCTTGTAAATAGGTGTGCGCGACCGGGTGCGCGCACCCTGTATTTTTTTTCGGGGGAAAATGATATCTTTTCGCGTTTAAGGGCCTTACTACACACCCTGAGAAAACCTACGCAGGAAGACAATCTCTACCTTCTCCCCTTTCCATGTTTCAACGCTTTGAAATGAACAATATATTTACTCGCAGTGACAAAATGGCGGACAAAACTTCCTGATTTCCTTCGAATCGAACGTTAACAGACGTCACGCAGCCAAAAAAAATCCGCTCACGCGCAGCCGCTTGGGTGCGCGCACGTGTGCGCGCCTATAGATATATAATTGACTTTAACTTTAATTTTCTCAACAACTACTGAACGGATTTACACCATTCCAAAAGAAGCGTAATCTGCGAACAAGACTCTACAGTTTTGGCAAATTTCTTATAAATTCATTCACACGTTCGAACTGCAGCCGAGTCTAAAGGTCCTATGGAAAATAACATTGAGAAAACACGTTTTGGGACCCCCCTTATATCTCAGCCCCCACTTGACCAATCCCCCCCAAACTTTCAGGGAAGGAGTGCAGCGAACCTAGCCATCTTCTTTGAGAAATTCGCAAAGACTCATCCACCAGGGCCAAAGTTATTCCAAATAGAATGTTGAGGATTTCCTATGGAAAACAATCCTAACTATAACTACCTACTGGCGACCGCCAGTAGGTAATATACATATATATATATATATATATATATATATATATATATATATATATATATGTATATGTATGTCCTGACGTGTACCTGTGGATTAAGATACGTTGGAAGCACCAAGCTGCAGGTACACGTCAGGATTTTACAGCACTTGCGCGCCATATTGCACAGTGACCCAGCGTACCCTGTAGCCCGTCACTTTAAAAGAACACATAATAATGACTAATCCTGTTTAAAATACTTTGTGATTGGAGCTCTACCCCCCCTTAAGAGGGGAGGGGACAGGGAGTCACTATTAAGACAGCTGGAAACCAAGATGATCCTAGAACTTGATACCCGTTGGCCGAATGGATTGAACAATATTGATGAAATGCATCACTTTTTATAATATATTGTTCTGATTCAATCATAAATATCAATATATCTTTTAGACCCGGTACATTATGTCCCCTCCCTCCTAGTTAGGTTCCCTATTTTGAGGTTGAGGTCGGGTCCCATTTCTGTTTCTCACGTATATATCCTACTTAAGCGGCTTTGTGATGAATATTGAAAATATGTTGGTTGAAATACAAACGCTTTGATATGTGTATATTTATCTTATTCATTCTATTTGATGTCACTCTAATTTTGTACTTTTCCTTGTTGTAGATATTTGTATATAGACATTTATATTTTTATATGTGTATCTATATGCATCTCTATTTATCAATAATGTTTTCTACTTTTGTACTTTGACGGAGGTCAAATTTACATACATGAATTGTCATATTAATTATAGCTTTTATTCATTATATTGTGTATATATATATATATGCAGTTATATATCAATTTGTATATGTGTGTATATATGTATCACAAATTTAGGTGTATTTATTGGGTTTTATCATATTCTTTTGATACTATTTATTACTAAGTGACGAATCATGTTCATGAATTTAGAGATATTTAAATGTTTCCAGGGACCTGTGAAACTCTCTTATGCCATGATATTTCCCGTCCCTTGATTAATGAATGGTATTGCACTGAACTTCCTTGCTCCCTTTCCTGCCTTTTCTCCTTCTTTGCACTTTATTTCACTCTCACATAGCACTTTATTACCTGCCTCTTTTATATGATTAGACAAGCACTATGTGCTTTAGATTGCATGTAAGAATGTTTATACGCCGTACAAGAATTCTGTATTTATACAATTAGATTGTGTTTCTGTGTTGAGCGTTAATATGTGGTAGATTTATTTTACTCCCACATTGTACATGCAAAAACCCGGGATTTATCCGGTTATCTATTTTTCGGCACTTTGGTTTGTTTTTTCAAAGACCAATAATAGCGGCAGTATGTCTTCACTGTTTATTTTGTCACATGACACATTACATCACTGTGAGGGGGTGTTCCCTTCGAACCTTGCATTTTAATAAGCATTATGTCTCAAGTACATGTTGCAGCGTGATCAAGGGCATAATTTGCCAGAAACGCGTAGCTGCTTTCTGTGTACCGAATAAAATCATTATGATGCTGAATTTTGGTGGTCCGTCTTCCTTCTGTTTGCTGGCGTGCTGGAAACGCCGAGAGATTCGGAGGAGTCACGTGGTATATTATATATATATATATATATATATACACCTATAAGTCACTCCTATGGTAGGCCTCGACAATCCTGGAGGCAGGATGCTTGATTTTATGTGAGAGGGTGCCCTAGCATGAGCTGAGCCCCTCTGCAGCTTTCGGAACCTTCTCCTTATAGCTGTTCTATGATATAACCATACCATATACTCTTAAGTGCATTATAATCCTCACGGTTAATGATAACTTTGGTTTGGCTTTATCAAAACATGTCGTGTAAGGTGTCAAACACTTTGGAATACTACCCCCCCCCCCCCGCCAGTTCTGGCGGTGGGGGTAACATTCCACCCTTCTAGAGGGAGAAGACATGTAGTTACTGTTAAACCTGGTTAAAATTAAACAGAACCCCATCATC
The DNA here is from genome assembly GCF_964263255.1 of Lissotriton vulgaris. Taxonomy (NCBI): domain Eukaryota; kingdom Metazoa; phylum Chordata; class Amphibia; order Caudata; family Salamandridae; genus Lissotriton; species Lissotriton vulgaris. The sequence goes on along the minus strand of NC_141691.1, from coordinate 1,078,350,147 downwards.
ACAAAATGGATGCTGCTGCCACAGACACAAGTCTGACCTACTGCTGCTGGACGAAACTCCGCCAGGGGAGGCCTGGACAATAGGTTTCCTGCCTTGGGAGGTGCTAGCACCTTCCCAGACAGGCTTTAGTGTATTGGGGCAGGGAGGGATACATTCAGCAATGTAATTCTAGACACTGCCTGGCGCACACAAGGTGATCCTTGCATAGCCCGGTTCAAACCAGTTGCTGCGGCACTCCAGCCCAGCTCTGGCGTGAAACTGGACAAAGGGAAAGGGTGTAACCACCCCCTTCCCAGGTCCACCCATAGGAGGGACCTAGCCAGGTAGTCCAGCCCCTAACCTTAGTATAAGTATAGGAGCTGTGTCCCTAGGACTTTGGATTACCCTGGACGAATCTTTGCAAGACATATCCTGGACCTTCGACATTCCATTTCGACTGAAAGATGGAAGACCTCTCCCTTGTGGTCAAGGAGTGACCACCCTGTTCAAACAGGCACCAAAAGCAACTTTGCCGGTCTGCAGTTTCAAGGCTCCCGCCAGAACCCGAGGACTCTGCGACTCAAGAACTGGACTTCCAGACTTCTCTGACCCCGACCCACATCAAAGCTGAGACACGTGGCGGTCACGAGAGACGTGGGACCAGACATCTTGGACATCCTGCATTTTGCTACCTGCTCTACTCCTGAGGCACCCTCGCAGTTGTGCATTGGGGTAAGAGAAGCCCCAGCCCGAGCACCCTTTGCACCGAAGCACAGGCCCCCACCCTCCGCGAGTGTCCTGTGGGCCCCACTTTTGCATTTGTGCTCGACGCGTCTTCCCGGTTCCTTGCCCGTTGGCTTGTGACCCCCCTGAAGACCTTTCTTTGAATTTAACTTGCTGGCCTGGTTGCTCCAGGCTCGCCCCAGCTTCCCTGAAAAGGAGGAGCGCCACAGACCTTGCTGATCTGCAACAGAGCCAATCTCGACATCCTGCGTGGGTTGCGGTTGCAAAAAGGCTTGTTTGGTCCAATCCGGATACAGGCACCGCAGTCAACTAGATCCATCGTGGGACAGCTCGAATCCAGCGCCTGGTCATCGTCGATGCCTCCTGGACCTTGTGGCTGAAGAGACAAACTCCCCTTCTTCACCTTCAAGCACCTGACATCGCCTGGTTCCTTCCTGGTACCTTCCTGGTCACTGGCTAGTGGCCCAGACTCTGTCCCCTCTGCTTTCAGGTTCTTCAGATCTCTGATCCGCCCTTGGGTCCACCCGGACACTTTTCCTCTGGTCCCCTGCAGCACTTCTTTGCAGCTCTTCATAGAAAACGATGACGAAACCGGACACCAAAAGGCACCTATGCACCCGGCTTCCCTGGGTGAGGTAACAGGAGTACTCCGGTGCTCCCGTGGGTCTTGACTCTCGAAGTGTCCTAGTCTAAAGGAGTTTTATCGTAGTCCATCTGGAAGTGTCCTTAAACAGTAACTTTGTAACTTCTTCGTTCTCGGGGCGTGGCTTGGCTGCACAGCGGAATGGCCGCCTTGTAAAGCGGCTCCGCCGGGCGGGCAATAAATCTGCAATTAATCCGCACATAAGACGTGGTCTCCTGACCCCACCTGAAAATATAAACCTACCGGGATGCTGCCGTGAGTTGGACGACCCCTGGGAGACGCCTGGACTTTGTCTCGGTGAGGTTCGGGATCCGGAACCTCCCGGGGCCTGAGGCCTGTCATTCCAGAATGAGCCGGGACCTAGATTGCGGACTGGCCGGGTTGCAGGCTTGCAGATGCGGCTGAGGTGGGGCGAGCCGGATCGGCCTCAGGGATGCCTCAGGGACGCGGCCCACGCCGGAGGCATAGTGTGTCAGGCAAGCTGCCGACTGCAGCGGAGAGTGCGTAGCAGGTCCACGGGACGAGGAGGACACGCCACAAGAGGCTTTTGCGAGCGTCTGGCTGCAGAGGTGCACGGCGACGTGGCAAATCACAATCCCAGGACCGGATGCCGATGAGAGCGGGACGTATCGCCTCAGGCAAGTTCCACACCCTGTTGGGTGTAAGTTCTGCTTTCTGCCTTTTGGAGGCGACAGCTGCCATTTTATTTCTGCGGAGACAGCAATATAAACAGGGACTTTGACTCCTAGCCCCCATAATTTGCCGCGAGCTGCCCTATATTGGCTCACTAGGGGTTTGACCCCCCCGCTCCCATGGCGACAGAAGTTACCGGATGAATGGTGCTGCGACAACTCAGACCATCTATTGGTGGGGCAATGGGCGAACACATCGGTCTATAGTCCTTAACAGTGTGTAATGTGCTGAGGCCACGGGCTGCTCCCACATCTTCGACTTGGACATGTACTCAACCATCACCATGGGGTACAGGGCAACATAGGCTGTGGTGCACCGACGAAGCTATAGTGGGCAGTGTGAAGGTAGTGCAGCGAACCTTGTGTAACGGAAGCCATTTGTGTGGGCACTCTGCCTGGCTGTGAGCACTGCCCACCCACAAGCTCGCATAGGCGCGGTGGACGTGCATAGTCCCACAGTAGCAAGGCTTTCTACAACTGTTTGGATGTGTCGTACCATTGTCACAGCATAACCCAAAGATCACGCTTGCAGCTTGACCCTACCGGCGCGTCACAGGACATAAGGACGCCGGGCGCGTCTTCCGCGCACCTAGATAAGCGTCATCAGCGATGGGGAAGCCTGACACGAGACAGCCGCGGCTCACCTTTGAGAAGCCATGAGAATGGACGGGATAAATTGCAGAATGGATAAGCAAGAAGGTCGAGTGCGCGTCCTCGAAACTAGAGTAACCGAAACGGAGGAGGGGCTGACGGACACGGACAAGAAGCTTAGGAACCTGGACGGGATCCTCCACGTGATACAACAGAAGAACGAGGACTTAAAAGCCAGGTCGCGACGCAACAACATTCGTATCGGCGGAATTGCGGAAATGACAAACATTTCGAACATGGAGCAATACATAGAAAAAATGCTGTTGGATCTTTTTGGGCAACAACTGTCGGCAATGTTCCTAGTTGAAAGAGCACATCGTACGCTTGGCCCGCGTCCGCTGCCGGGGGCGCCGGCGCGCCCGGTCCTTGCGTGAGTCCTGAACTACAGAGACCGCAACACTATATTGCGGATGGCTAGGGAGAGAGGGGGTATTCAATATGACGGAAACCACTTGGCATTGCATCCAGACTTTACGCTCCAGGTGCAATCCCCGCCACGAAAAATCTTTCAGCAAATCGGCACCAAATACTCTCTAATATACCCGGCCAAGCTGAGGGTACAAGGGCCGGGGAAACCAACGTTCTTCACGGATGCACGGGCGGCGCTCACGTACGCCAATCAACTGGAGAAGGAACATAAAAGACAGGACACGGAGGAGAACCGGAGTGCAGACAACCACCTCAGTGACAATGACTGAATAAGTGACACCAGATGACCGAGCGCACAGATAAGTACACAACTTGCCCAGGCTGTCGCTGGGGGGGGGGGGGGGGAGAGGGGGGGGGGAGACTTATTTTGGAGGTGTAGTGAACCGACAGAACTGTGTTTTCTCTGCATCATACTTGTTGTGGGTGTGAATAATTCATTGCATGTTTGTAAAGTGCACATTGGGACTATGGAGCGTAGCGTCCACTCCCGGCCACCCTGCCATAAGTGCAGGGGTGTTTGGCAGGCCGACCCATGTACCTCACTGGGATGATTCCCACAAGTTCACCATTACGGACCTTTTGTTTGCATTTTGTTGGGTTGCATTTTGTTGGGTTGCATTTTGTTGGGGGGGGGGGTATATCACAGCCTGATTGGGGGGTTGGTGTGGGTGGTTGGGGGGGGGAGGGATGGTTTTCTTCTTTTTTCGTATCTGCTCTGCCTCATATTGTATGTACATATTTGCAACTGGTGTGACTACGCATTCTGGAGAGATTACATGTTTACTGAATTCGATGGATAGTCCTTTGGTCATAGCGTCACAAACTGTCACCTAGGTACTAATACACAGGACTCTGGTATAAATTCGCTTAAGTGCTTGTGCTGGAACATACGAGGTTTAAATGATCATAGAAAAGTGCGTCTAGTTCAGGCCTACCTGCAGATACACGAGGTGGACATCTGCCTCCTCCAAGAAACACATCTACCCATAGCGTCAGCAGGCGCTCTTTGGACTAACAGATGGGGGGAGATACAGGCATCGGGTTATTCGACATACTCCAGAGGGGTGGCCGTTCTAATTCGCAGAGGTCTACAATGGAGGACACATCACACACTGGTAGATAGTGCAGGGCGGTTTGTTATTATACAGGGCACGTTGTTCGACACCCCCATGTTGTTGATCAATGTCTATGGCCCGAACTCAGACGACCCGGATTTTTTCCAAACACTCACTCACAAGATATTAACGCTGCAACCATTGGCTGTCTTATGGGGTAGAGACTTTAATGTAGCCTTATCGCACACATTAGATAGGGAGGGAACGACCCGCGATCAACACCCCAGGGCTGCACAGGCAATGTCTGACATTATGCAGGATCTTCATTTAGTAGACTCATGGAGGGAGCTACATCCTACAGTTAAGGAGGGCACTTGCATCACACACCATAGAAGCTCATGGTCAAGAATAGATTACTGGCTTGTATCGAAAGACGTCCAGACTTGGGTGTCTGACGCAACACATTACCCGCGTACCCTATCGGACCACGCACCCACTGTGCTGACACTGCGTATACCTGAGCAATACATCCGGCCCTTCGCCTGGCGCTTTCCGTCCGCTGCATTGTTAGATCAGGTCTTCAGGGAAGGTCTGAGGGAAAAGATAGAAGAGTTCTTTACGCTCAATGAAGGGTCGGTGGACTCTCCAGGGACGCTTTGGGAAGCTTTTAAAGTGGTTATCAGAGGGAACTGCATTGCGTTAAAAACTGGTGTATTGAGAGACCTCAGGCACACGTTAGCCAAGTTGGAGAAAGATATAGGAGACTTGGAGCGAGATTTTCAGGTTCATCCGTCTGCGGCCACTACGGCGAAAATTAGGTCAAAACTGACAGAATTTCAAGTAGAGGCGGAAAGAGAGTTACACTATTTACACAAATATGCACAGGCGCGAAGATATGGTGAAGGTGACAGAGCTAGAAAGACGCTAGCTGGTATGTTACGTACGCCTAGGGGTGCAGATTACATAACCGAATTGAAATTAGGTGATGGCAGGGTGGTAAGGACCCCGCGCGAAATATTAGCCACTATCTCTAGCCACTATCAGTCACTATACACGTCCAACACGTGTCCGTCGGAGACGGATATTACAACCTATTTAGACACGGTGGCGCTAGCCTGGTTCAACGATGGAGCAAGGGTTTATATGAACATGCCTATCACGGCTGAAGATATACGGCAGGTAATCAGTAGTATGCCGGCAGACAAAGCCCCTGGAGCGGACGCCCTTACGGCCGCATTTACAAAGAATACACTGACATTTTAGCTCCTCACTTACTGCACGTCTATCAGGAAGCGATGGAATCGGGCGAACTGCCTCCTACCATGAGGGAAGCTATGATCATAACTTTGCTTAAACCTGACAAGGATCCTACCTCTCCCGACTCCTACAGACCCCTATCCCTCATTAATTTGGACACTAAAATATTACTGGCCAATAGGTTACAGCCAATGCTTCCTCATATAACACTTCCGGACCAGTCCGGATTCATACCAGGGAGGTCGACTTCACACAACCTGCGCACTTTGTTCGGTGTGTTACATTACTTAGCTCCTAATGTGCAAGCAGTGGCGGCTTTGCTGGACGCGACCAAAGCGTTTGATTCCCTGGAATGGAACTTCCTATTCAAACAATTGGTGCGTATGGGTCTTAGTCCAGGCTTTATTCAGCAGATTCGACTCTTATACTCCAAACCGGTGGCAAGGGTGCGAGTCAATGGACAGGTTTCAGACCTGTTCAACATCACTCGTGTCACGAGACAGGGCTGCCCTCTGTCGCCATTACTCTTCGCTATTGCGACGGAGCCCTTGGCGGCGCGACTCGGCCAACATCATACGCACAGAAGCATAAGGGTTTACTTCTAGGGGCCTTTTAATCTCCATGTACGCTGATGACATGACTATATATATATGATCAACCCTAAAGACAATTTCAATGCCATAATGAGAGAACTTATCAGATACGGCGGTCTAACGGGGATCCAAATTAACTGGTCCAAATATACGATCTTGGCGCTCACTGACGAGACGGAACCTTTCGCAACAGACTACCCTATAGGGTGGGTGGAGTCGCAGACGAGGTATCTAGGCATTATCATTAGCAGATCCATGCAGGACTTGTGGCTGGCGAACTATGGGAGAGTAATGGACTGGATTGAAACAAAGGTTCAAAGATGGAGGGGACTCCCCCTGTCACTGCTAGGTCGAATAGCAATTGCCAAAATGGTGCTGCTACCTAAATTGTTATATCTATTTGTTAATATACCAATGCCACTCAATGCGCACTTTTTCCGTCGACTAAAAACTGCTGTGCTTGCACTGGTATGGGCCGGTAGACAGCCACGTGTTGCCTGGAACTTGCTTACACTGCCCTTCAGGCAGGGGGGTCTAGCCGCTCCAGACTTTGAGCTATATGCTTTTAGTGCCCAGGCGCAATTTGTACACTTTTAGCTTCACCCAACACCGTTCCAACCGCATGTGGCGATAGAGATAGACAGAGCCGCGCCAGTCCCTCTGAATACGGCGGTCTACCAGGCCTATAAACGACCTCAGCAGGAAATAGACACAGTAGAGGTAACAAGATGGGCATGGTGTAAGATAGCGAAACGAGCAGGACTACAAGAACTCTATGCTCCATCCATGCCATTGGGCGGGAATCCGCTATCGTCTCTGCTCACAGATAAGGCCACCACTAGGCTGGCGGAGGCGCACAGGTTGGTAACAGGTGGAGACCTATTTCCAGAGGCCACTTTTTTAACACTGTCACATATGTGCAAAGAGCAGACACCCACAGCTTCAGACACATTACTATTCTACCAGCTCAGAGCAGCCTGTAGAGCGCGCTATGCCTCATTCCCTAAGGAGTCGCAACTCCTCCCGGCATTGGAAAATGTCCTCTCTAATCCATCTCCTAAGAAATTGATCACGCGCATATACAATGAAACGCAAGAGTCATCCCCTATAGCACACTACACCCCGAGGGCGGAGTGGGAAACAGACAGAGGTACACAAATCTCGGAAGAACAGTGGACGTATTGCTGCTCTCAGTTAGAGCATTTATCACTGAATTACAGGCTATGGTTAATACATTTTAATTTCTTACATAGAACATATCGTACGCCGGTGCAATTACACCGAATGGGTCTTCTAACAGACACGTTTTGCTGGAGATGTGGACACCTAGATGCAACATTCCTACACCTGGCATGGTCCTGTAACCGGATAGCTCAATACTGGGTGGAAGTGGGTAGTCACATTGGAGGCATCATAGGCACACAAGTAGAACTCACACCCATGGTCGTACTATTGAGTCATGTCCAAGGGCTACCGAAGACGAATCGCAGGTTGGCATCTATGCTATTTTTATTGGCTAAGCGGCAGGTGGCACTTCATTGGAAAAAAGTAAACCCACCCACAGTTAAGGGCTGGCTACACACAGTCACTTACTGCAAGGACCAATTGTCTCGTTATTGGGAACTGATGCCCGCAAGGACTCGTCCAGAGGATATATGGGGGCCCTATGTAGCGTGGTTGGAGGCGGGAGGTGCAGACTAATGCCTGACGGAAATGGGTCCTTCTGTATGTTCTGAAGGGAGCCGTGCCACGCGGCTTGGTAGGGGTGAGTGCCACCCAATATTCATAGAGCGCCTGTTGCACTCGGTCAGTAGAAAATGTAATACAGGATAAATATATTGTACATCCATCGTACAAATCTAGTTACACTGTGTCAGATTGTATGCTGTGCATTGGACAGATAAGGGCAGATAAGAGGTGGGGGGGAGTTCAGCGTACACAGTTTTTCATTATGGTAAAGATTATGGCAAAATGATACATTTGATTTGTCTATTATTTATCAGTGTGTAAGGCATCGGTATTGTATCCTCTATAATGTCTTATTGGCAGATTCCATTCGCTGCCGGACCCCCGGGTTGTCGGCCATTAAGCTGTGTGTTAGACAAATTTTAGATTTATTTTTGCTGCCGGCCTCAGGGTTGTAGGCTCATTTAAGCTGTGTATTGCCTTGCAAATGTAATAAACTATAAAAAAAAATGTATAGGTCAACTAGCAACCCGTCTCGACCTTGTCCGGGAGCAACAGGCTTCCCCGACCCCCGCCCGCCCCGACATTGTCCAGCAGCCCGGGCCCCCACCCGGCCCGTCCCCCACCTGCCCCGACCCCCGCCTGCCCCGACCCCCGCCTGCCCCGACATGAGTCCCCTTACCTCAGCCGCCGCTCCTTCCGCCAGTCCGCTGCTCGCACCGCCGCTGGCCTGTCCGCTGCTCCTCACATCACCGCTCCTCCCCCGCGCCATGTCCGCCGCTCCCTTACCTCAGCCGCCGCTCCTCCAGCCTGTCCGCTGCTCGCACCGCCGCTGGCCTGTCCGCTGCTCCTCACGTCACCGCTCCTCCCCCGCGCCATGTCCGCCGCTCCTCGTCGCGCTCCTGGACGCCGCTCCTCCCCGCGCTCCTGACGTGAGCACGCATGTCGCGGCCGGCGCTACTTCGGAGGGACTACTTTTTTTGTTACTGTAAATTTTTTAAATAACGTTTTTTTTTAAATTTATATAGCCTATAACCATCTACACACCCTGCAATTCCAACGGTGTATCGGGTGTGTGGATTGGTGCTGTGGCTCCCGAGTTTACCCGCCTCAAAGGCTGAAAGTTCTTCCTTTATTATAGTAGTGTAGATGGTATCCGGCGGCTGTGTTTAGACACTGCACGCGTCTCCTGTGGGCCTCCTACTTCCTAACCCTTGGTTGTTAAGTGTAGCCCCAGCGATTCCCTAGGCCCTAGGCCTACTTTCTATTTCAGACGTGGTTCTTATACCACTATTTTAGTATATGGTTTGAGAGGCCCCTAGGGCATAACTGTATTTGTGCAACTTATCGTATGCAAATTGAGAATCTTGTAATGTACCTTGACCTCTGACCTCATAAACAGTGCAGAGGGGTTGTGTTTATAATAAATACATATATATTTGATATATACCTTGTTGGTGTCCTTTCCTTTGGTATTCAAGGGATTATAAGTGGTAAAACAAACAGCTTCACATGCTCTCTGAAGTCTTAGCCTATTGACTGCTGGTCCACGCTACCACTAGGATAGCTTTCTATAAGGTTGACTTTACAACCACCATCAATAAGGGTCGATTAGACTGGTGCAAGGTGCCCACTAGAACTAGTGGACATCATATGTCAGGCTAACTTCTCACAAACACCCCTAAATCTAGTAAAATAATCAGCAGAGTGATTCTTAAAAGAGAACAGCTGGGTGTCATCCACATAGGAGACTGCCTTCCCTTCCCAAGAAGCAATGACAGAGAAGAGTGGCACCAGATGGGTGTTGAAGAGCAATGGGCTCAGGGCCGAGCCCTAATGCACTCTACACCACAGTGGCTTAAGTTCTGATTGATGGGGTTGGAGAATGACCTTTTGAGAGTGGTCTTTAAGGTAAGACTAGATCCAGGAGAGTACTACCCTCTGTAAGCCCAACTGTTTGAGTCTTTCCAGTAGGATTGGGTGCGCAACCGTGTCAAATGCAGCAGGCACATCTGAAAGGACCAGTATCCCTGAAGCCACTGCATCTACCGTCTTACAGAATCCGCCAACTCCATCAGTGCAATCTCGATGCTGAATCCTGACTGGAAACCAGACTGAGTGTCATACAGGATGTCATGACCTATCAAATTGACAAGTTGACGTTGCACCAGTTTTTCCAGCATCTTCACAGGTGCTGGCAGTAGTGAGATCGGGCGGTAGTTGCTAAGCTCCCTCGGGTCAGCGTTCAGCTTTTTTTTTTTTTTAAATGTTTTTATTGTACAGAGAAACACATAGCTTGGGTAGGTTACGAACATTCAAATTCTTTGCCATTATGAAATCGACAGCAATTCGTAGTCCTTGCACATTCATTCTCCATCGGTAACACAGTCCCTGCTAGGCCCCCCCACCCTCTCCCTACTCATCATCTGAACTATCTTCGTTCGATTCTGTTATTGGATCACAGATGTCCCCTCTATGCTGACCAGATTTTAGTACATTTTCGGGGGCTCTTCCGATTGGTATATACTGTCCGTTCCGTTGCCATAATCAAATCCATGTCTCTGCACCAGCTCGCCAGTGACTTACTTCCACTGCACCCCATTTCTGTGCAATATTTCGTTTTGCTACCATGAGCCCCAACGTGACCCATGTTTGTCCGTGGCGTGTGAGGTCATTTGGCTCTCATATATTGAGTAGGCACCAACTCGGCTCCGGTAAAAGTGATACCCCCATCGTCTGTGATATTGTACGCAGTATCTTTCGCCAATAATCTGCTATAACTGCACATTCCCACAGTGTGTGTATAAACAACCCCTCCTCTCCGCATCCTCTCAGGCAATATGGATGTTGTGCCCTTTGTATTTTATATAATGTGGTCCTAGTGTAGTATACTCTGTGCAAGACTTTAAGCTGCACTAACCGAAGTCTAGCAGAGATTCCCACCTCTTTGGGTGACGCCAGGACCTCCTACCACTCTCAGTCATCTATTTCGTCCACTTCTGCCACCCACTTGTTCCGTAAGGAGACCGTCGGGTCTGGTAGGTTGTTGATTAGTTTTCTATCCGTGAGGGACGTGGCGCGCTTTTGCATGTGATCAGTTAGCAGTCTGTCTTCCAACGGGGCCGCCTCTGGGACCTCGGTATCTAGCAGTAGCACTGCCAGCAATGCATGCCTTATTTGCATGTATCTGTAAGTCTCGGTTGGGCCCAAGTTGTATTGTAGCTGAAGCTGGGTGAAAGGTAATACCGTTCCCTTGTCCCACAGATCGCCCACAGTGGAGATGCCTATATAGTCCCATTGTTCAAATCCTTTGCTGTTGCGCAGTTGTCCTCGTTTATTGGTGTCCCAAAGTGGAGTAAGTTTAGTGATAACCCCTCTCCACCCCAGCCGTGCCTTTGCTGTGTGCCATAATGCCACCGTATGCTTCATAGAGCCTTCTAGTTTCAATGTTTGCCCTCTGTTGTATAAGACCGCCAGCATGTTATTGGTGCCCAGTTGGGCTCTATCTGCCCTGTAAGCTGGGTCGTCCTGAAGCACGTGAATCCACTGATTGATGACCTTAAGGTGTGCTGCCCAATAATTCGATTGTATGTCGGTGTAGGAGAGTAGGGTCTGCTATCCTATGGTCACCCCAATTTTTGCTTTTTGCTTCATTGGTTTTCGACATAATGTGGCTATGGGCCTGCTAATCAGACCCACAGCCTGCTGTTCTCTCTCTAAATTCACAGACATGTACTTTAGATACATCACCAATTTGGAACTGGTATCGTTTTTGGCGCTTTGCTTTGCTTAATTACAACTGTGTTTGTGCCTGTGCCTGCTGATCGCCACTGAGCTAACTTGCACTTTAATTGTTTGTTTATTTGGCTGACTCGAGCCTGTCTGCGCGCTGTGCCGCTTTGCTCCCACGGCTGCATAGTTGTTTGTGCCTGCTGCCTGCCTGGTCGCCGCTGAGCTTGCCTGCATTTTGCTTGAGTATTTGAAGTGTATTTCCACTCGGTTTGCGCGTTTGCTGTGCTCCCCCTCCGCCTCCATTTTGTTTGTTGTTGTGCTCGTCTTTGGCCCGCCCCGCCTCCCAGCTGAGACGCCCTCGCCCCTCCCCCTCCTCCATCCATATATGACAGGAGTTCCCGCGCGCAGCGTTCACGCGCAGCGTTCGCGCCCAATCCGCGCCGAAGGTGCGCCAAAGGTAAGCCCGTCTATGCCCGTCCGCGCCTGGACCGCGCCCAGCGCCAGACCCCCTGCTCCTCGCGCTGCCCAGCCCTCCTGCATCACCTACGATGCCGCCACCCTCCTAGCCCTCAACCCTGGTCGCGCCCCCAACTGCGTCCAAGCGGCTCCTGGACACACCCATGGACCTTTCTCCTGCTACTCCTGCAAATTCATCGGCACCGACAACATCTCTGCTACGACCACACCACTGATTCCCGCCCCCAACCACCTACAATGCATCCTTCTCAACACCCGCTCGGTCCACAGACACGCCATTGACCTATGGAATCTATTAGACACCATCTCTCCAGACGTCGCCTTCCTAACGGAAACATGGATGAACGCTTCTTCCGCCCCAGACATCACCATTGCCATCCCTGAAGACTATAAGATCACTCGCAAAGACCGTACCGGCCATACAGGAGGAGGAATCGCTATCGTCCATAAGAAAACAATCCGCATCTCAACCAGCTCTGAAGCCAACCTCGCCAACTCCGAACACCTTCACTTCCAGATCCACATCGACCCCAAGACCACACTCAGAGGCACCCTCCTCTACAGACCACCAGGACCCCGCGCAAAATTCAGTGAAGACATCACGGACTTCATCACTCCACACGCGCTCCCCTCCGAAGAATACATCCTTCTGGGAGACCTCAACTTTCACCTTGAAAAGATCAACGACCGCAACACCACCACCCTCTTGGACAACCTCGCCAACCTCGGACTTAAACAACTGGTCACTTCCCCCACCCACATCGCAGGTCACACACTCGACCCCATCTTCACCTCCAGCAATCATATCTCCGTCAGCCACACTACGGATCTCCTCTGGACTGACCACAGCTGCGTTCACTTCACCTACAACAAGCCAAAACCCACCAACCACCTCCAACCAACTCTGCAAAGAAACTGGAACAAAATCACCACCGACCAGATATCCTCATCGCTCCTTCTAAACACCCCAGCCCACTCCTCTAACCCAAACTTCACCCTATGGTTATCCAACACCGCCGACACCTTAGCACCACTGAAAAAACGTCAAAGCAAACATGGCAACAAGAAGGCCTCATGGTTCAACGATGATCTCAAGAAGTCCAAGAAACTCTGCCGCTCCCTTGAAAAGGCCTGGAAAAAAGACCCAACCACCAGCACCAAGGACGCCTTCAAAAACGCCACCCGCACTCACCACCAACTTATCCGAAAGGCCAAGAAAACAGCATTCAAAGATCGACTTGACAACAACGCCCACAACAGCAAGGAACTTTTCAACATCGTCAAGGAATTTTCCAATCCCTCGGCCAACTCCAACGACATCACCCCCTCTCAAGCCCTCTGTGACTCCCTAGCCTCATTCTTCCACAACAAGATTGCAGACATCCACAACAGCTTCGACAACCAACCCGGAGACCAACCCACCCAACCATATGTTGAACATCCTCCCCCCTCGAACACCCTTAACGACTGGAACCCAATCTCCACTGAGGACACCATCCGCCTGATGAATTCCATCCACTCAGGATCCCCCACAGACCCATGTCCTCACCACATCTTCAACAAAGCATACTCCGTCATAGCACCGCACCTCCGAGACGTCATCAACTGCTCCTTCAACTCCGCCACCTTCCCGGAAAACTGGAAACACGCTGAACTCACCGCCCTTCTGAAAAAACCCACAGCGGACCCCACCGAACTCAAAAATTACCGCCCCATTTCGCTCCTTCCATTCCCGGCCAAAGTAATCGAGAAAGCTGTCAACAACCAGCTCGCCGCTTTCCTCGAAGACAACAAATCCCTCGACTCCTCACAATCTGGCTTCCGAGCAAAACACAGCACTGAAACCGCCCTCATCGCAGCAACAGACGACATTCAAACTCTACTGGACAATGGAGACACAGTCGCCCTCATCCTCCTCGACCTCTCTGCAGCATTCGACACAGTCTGCCACAGCACCCTTTTACAACGCCTCAGTAACATCGGAATACAAGGAAAAGCACTTGAATGGATCACCTCGTTCCTCACCGGAAGAACCCAGAGAGTCCGCCTTCCACCATTCAAGTCCGAGGCCACTGAATTCTGCGGCGTACCACAAGGATCCTCACTCAGCCCCACCCTTTTCAACGTATACATGAGCCCCCTCGCAGCCATCGCCCGCCAACACAACCTCAACATCATCTCTTACGTGGATGACACCCAACTAATCCATTCTCTCACCAAGGACCCCAGCACCGCCAAAACCAACCTACACGAAGGAATGAAAGAAGTTGCTGAATGGATGAAACACAGCCGTCTGAAACTGAACTCAGATAAAACAGAAGTCCTCATCCTAGGTACATCCCCCTCTGCATGGGACGACTCTTGGTGGCCGGAAGCCCTTGGAAAAGCACCCATCCCGACAGACCACGCACGGAACCTAGGCGTTATCCTGGACTCTTCACTTTCAATGAACAGACAAGTCAGCGCCGTCTCCTCATCCTGCTTCAACATTCTTCGCATGCTCAAAAAAACATTCCGCTGGATCCCCACCGAAACCAGGAAAACAGTCACCCATGCTCTGGTCACGAGCCGACTGGACTACGGAAACACCCTCTACGCAGGTACTACCGCTAAACTCCAGAAGAAACTCCAACGAATCCAAAACGCCTCAGCCAGGATCATATTAGACATCCCGCGCAACAAACACATCTCTGGTCACCTGAAAGACCTCCACTGGCTACCCGTCAATAAGAGAATCACTTTCCGACTGCTAACCCACGCACACAAATCACTCTACGACATCGGACCAGAATGCCTCAACTCACGACTGTCCTTCTACACCCCCTCCCGCCAACTACGTTCTTCCAGCCAAGCCCTCGCCACTGTTCCTCGCATCAACAAGACCACCATGGGAGGCAGATCCTTCTCATACCTGGCTGCTAAAACATGGAACTCACTCCCCACTTACCTTCGCCTTACCCAGAACCACCTAGCATTCATAAAGCAACTTAAAACGTGGATATTTGACAAGTAACCCTCCTCCCCCCTAAGCGCCTTGAGACCCTCTGGGTATGTAGTGCGCTATATAAATTCTCTGACTTGACTTGACTTGACTTGACACCTTATCAGCCCCTGTACAGTGTACTATAAGTACCCAGGGCATATGTGCATCCAAGGCCTACCAGGGACTGCAGCATATATTTTGCCACCCCTGGCTGGCCATTCAAATCGACACAACTGGCTGACCCCTCAGCTGGGGCAAGGTGGTGTAATCACCCCTTGCTTAGATATAGTATACCTATATCTAAACCTATATCTGGACACATATATATGCCTATCAGTCACTCCTATGGCAGGCCTTAACAATCCTGGAGGCAGAGTGCTTGGTTTTATGTGAGATGGTGCTCTAGCATGAGCTGGGCCTGTCTGCAGCTTTCGGAACCATTTCCTTATAGCTGTTCCAGGATATTGCCACACCATATACTCTTAAGTGCATTATAATACTCGCGGTTATTGCTAACTTTGGTTTGGCTTTATCAAAACATGTTGTGTAAGGTGTCATACACTTTGGAATACTACCCCCTCGCCAGTTCTGGCGAC
This sequence comes from Lissotriton vulgaris, assembly GCF_964263255.1. Taxonomy (NCBI): domain Eukaryota; kingdom Metazoa; phylum Chordata; class Amphibia; order Caudata; family Salamandridae; genus Lissotriton; species Lissotriton vulgaris. The sequence goes on along the minus strand of NC_141691.1, from coordinate 1,078,334,630 downwards.
GGGGGTAGCATTCCACCCTTCTAAAGGGAGAAGACATGTTACTTTACTTAAACGGGGTTAAATCTAACCACAGCCCCAGCATCACAAAATGGACGCTGCTTCAATAGACACAAGTCTGGCCTCCTGCTGCTGACCGAAACCTGGCAGGGGAGGCCTGGACAAAGGGTTTCCTGTCACAGGGAGGTGTCACACCACCCCAGACAGGAGATAGTGGATTGTAGCAGGGAGGGTTGAAAGAAACTAGACACTGCCTGGGGCACACAAGGTGTCCCATGCAAAATCCAGTCAAACCAGTTCTGGGACACTCCAGCCCCAGCTCTGGCGCGAAACTGGACAAAGGGAAAGGGGTGTAACCACCCCTTCCCTGGTCCCACCCATAGGAGGGAAATAGCAGGTAATCCAGCCCCTTGATTTGGAATAAAGGTAGGAGCTGTGCCCAGGAGCATCAGATTATCCTGACTGAAACTTTGAAATGAAACTCCGGACCCTTCGACATCCCACTCGACGTGGAAGACTGAAAAATCTCCCTTGTGGTAAAGGAGTGACCACCCTGTGCAAACAGGCACCATCCAGCGCCCAACGGTTTGCTTTGTTGCAGTTCCCGCCGGAACTCGAGCGACAGAGATCAAAAAGACCCAGCTTCCCTGACTTCTAACAGCCCGATCCACAGTCCCAGCGAATCTGAGACCCGTGGAGGCGACGTGAAGCGTGGGGCCGGCCATCTTGAAATGACTGCGAAGTGCTGACCGTGCAGCTCCCAAGGCACCCTCGAAGCTGTGCATTGGGGTTTGAGAAGCCCCAGCCCTGACCAGCTTGTGCACCGAAGATCTCCCCTCCACACTCATCGAGTGCTGCGTGGGGCCCTTTTGCATTTTCCTGCTCAACGCGTTGGTCCGGTCGCTTGCCCGTTGGCTAGTGGCCCCTGAACCGATGAACCTTTGAAACTACACTGCTAGTCTGGTTGCTCCAGAATGGCCCTCGCTCCCCTGAAAAGGAGCAACCTCTCTGACCTTGCTGGTCCGAGTAAGAAGCAATCTTCGAATCCTGCGTGGGTTGCCTTTGCCAAGGCTTGTTAACTCCGATCCGGAAGCCGACACCGCCGAGAGCGAGAGACTTCGTGGGACAGCTCGTGATCCACTCCTGGACATCCTCTAAGCCCCAGAGTCCACGTGGCAGCGGAGACAAGCTTCTTGACAACCACCTGATTGCGCCCGACATTGCCTGGTTTCTTCCTGGTTCCACACTGGTCACTGCTGAGTGACCCAGACTCTGTCCCCTCTGCTTTCAGGTTCTCTACATCTTCGATCCACCCTTGGATCCAACCGGACTCTTCTCTCCTGGCCGCCTGCAGCATCTTCATCTCCAGGCTCCATAGATCTCCACGACGAAACCCGACACTTTGGCACCTATGCACCCGCTTCCTGTGGGTGAGGTAACGATCTAACACCGGTGCTCCTGTAGTGGTTTACACCTCTAGTGTCCTAGTTTAAAGTGGGGTAATTCTATTCCAGTCGGAAGACTTCCAAAACTGTAACTCGATAACTTTTACACACCATTGACTTTGCATTGGTGCATGCGTGTGCTTTTAGCGCTGCACCCGAGTCCGGCGGGCCTCTCTCGACTTCATCACTGCTAGTCCTGAGTAGCCCCAGCGATTCACAAGGCCCTAGGCCTTACCATTGTTCGAGAAGTGGTTCTTATACCACTTATTTAGTATATGGTTTGAGTGGCCACCGGCCCTATCCAAAATTGTGCAACTTTTGAATGTTTAACTGTGCTTTTGTTTAAACGCTTGTGCCTCTCCACTCAAAGAGTACAGAGGATTATTCTAGTAATAAATACATATATTTTTATAATATATAACTTGTGTGGTGTCCTTTCATTGGATATTACAGGATTGCATATGGTAAAACAGCTGGCTTCACATGCCCTCTTGAGTTTATCCTAAGACTGCTTAGTCCATGCTACCACTAGGATAGCTTGTCTATAAGGTTGACTTTACAACCACCACCATAAAGGGATTGTTTGGACTGATACAAGGTGCCCACAGAATTGTGGACATCATACATCAGGCCAACTTCTCACATTGGTGTGCAGCGGTTGGGATTTGAGCTTGCTGTTGTTCTACCATTGCAATCTTTATATCATTTGAAAGATCACATTAAGTACTATAGGTATATATAAAACAAAAGCTTAACATACTTAAGTTCTACTGAACTTAGTAGTTGTTGATAAAAGGGAGTAGCACACCCTGACTACAACTAACTAGCAAGGTTCCAGTAGGAAAACACTTAGTGTAGGTAGGTGCACCACTTACACCTCACTATAAGCATGTATGGCACAGGTGAAGCTTCCAGCTCTCTACCTGTGAGAGGTGACCCGACCAGGGTACCTTCCAGATATGCAAACCTCGGCTTCAAAGACTTGAGTGCCTTGTGCCTCACAAGGGGGCTGAAAAAGGGTCACAACCCTACTATCTCACTCCTGATAGGAATCTTAGAAAAGGATGACCTTGAGAAGGCTAGTGCAGGTCCCTCAGGGAATCCAGGAGATGAGGTAAACCCCCCAGAACCTGAACCCATCACTCACATAGTTCTAGATGATGAGGTGGGGGATGATGAGGAGTCCGATAGTGATCAGGGGGATATCCAAGTCCAAGTTGGAAGGCTTAGCCAAGCTAACCTGAGCCTACATGGGGATGGAGAGGTGAGCCACCTTCCCAGACCCAATAGCAGACTCTTTTCTGGCAATAGAAGAGTGAGATCCCCTTCCAGGGAATCTGACATTTCTAGTGTCTCAAGGGCCTCTGAAAGGGGAATGACTTCCCCCCTAGAGAAAAGAGCATAGGGCTAGAATGAAGGCTGTCAAACTCCAGATAGAGAGCCCTGGCCCAAGCTAAACTTGCTTTAGCAAGGGAGCAAAGATTAAGTGGATTAGATTCCACTGGTGGCAGCATTATCCCTAGAGATAAAGACAGGTGCTATGATCATAGAAGCCTGAGTAAGATTGTGCCCCCCCTACAGAGATGGGGATAACATCCACAAATGGATAACTGCTTTGGAGAGGGCCTGCATGGTACAGCAGGTCCCTCAAGATCAGTGGGCAGCAATCTTGTGGCTCTCCTTTTCTGAGAAAGGGAGAGAAGCTCCTCACTGTTAGACCCGAGGATGCTAAAAACTACACTGTCCTGAAGAATGCTCTTATTGATGGGTTTGGCCTAACCACTGAGCAATACAGTGTGTTGTTCAGAGATACCCAAAAAGCTCAGACTCAGGACTGGACTGACTTTGTTGATTGTGCCACTAAGGCTTTGGAAGGTTGGTTGCTGGGAAGTAAAGTTTCAGACTATACAGGATTGTACAATCTTATAATGAGAGAACAGATCCTTAATAATTGCCAGAACCAGTTGATGCATCAACACCTGATTGACTCAGATCTGACCTCTCCCCAAGAATTGGGAAAGAAGGCCGACAAATGGGTCAGAACCAGGGTTAAGCAGAAAAACCAGAACCAAGGAGGTGATCAAAAGAAGGCAGACCAGAAGGGTGGAGATAAGAAAGAAAAAGACCAGAAGTCTTCTTCAGGCCCCCAAAATAATTCTAATAAGGAGGGTGGTTCCCAGAATGGAAACAAAAAGAAGAAGAATGATGGCCCAAAGAAACCTTGGTGCAATACCTGTAAAGCAGTTTCACACTGGGGTAGTGAATGCACTAAGAAAAATCCAGTCCCTACCACTGCAGCCCCTAAGGCACCTGCACCCCCTAGTACAGTCAGCAGTGGTGGTACACAACCCAAGGCTATAGTGGGGTTAACCCTGGGTACTGAGATGGAGTCTGGCCTAGTCAGAATCCCTTCTCAGGCAGTTCTGCTCTATGATGTGGACATGGCTATGTCCACTACTATCAGTCCCTATACGTTGGGCAAATATATGCAGACGCCTTTCATCAATGAGAAACCGGCTCAGGCCTACAGGGACACATGTGTCACTGCCACTATGGTGACACCTAATTTTGTGGACCCTGGACAAATTGTACTAGGTGAGAACTACCTTTTAACCAATGCTAGCAATGCCACTATTACCCATAGTGTGGCTGTTGTTAACTTCTCCTGGGGAGGGGTAAATGGCCTCAAGAAAGTTGTTGTGAGTGCAGACCTCCCAGTTGATTGTCTTTTGGGCAATGACCTAGAGAATTCCTTGTGGTCAGAAGTGGAGTAGTCAGTCAGTCAGAATACTTTATTTCGATAAATCAATATCATAAAAAGACAATAGTAATATACAAAACTTACATGAAATACAATACGTTAATTATACACACTAAAACAGAGTTAATTATACATAGTAAAAAATATCAAGACCTTTAAAAGTTTCCTTAAAAATTCATAAAATGAAGTCATGATAAAAAAGGTAGAAAACATCATTCAATATAGTTACCCTAACTACCATTATTCATAGTGCATACATTATACTGGATTTCATCCCAATTTATTTCAATACATTTAAGGGCTATCAGTCATATTCTTGTTCCTAGTCCTAACAGCCCCCACTAAGAAGCTAGCAACGTGGAAGATGATCCTAGGGGTCTGTAATAATTGCAAATACAAAAGAGCTGGCTTAACCTGCAAAAACCCAGCCTCCTTTAAAATGGGGACCAAAAATGTCAACCTTAATTCCGTGTAATGACCACAGAACATCAGAAAGTGCATTGTGTTCTGGGTGGAAAAGTTATCACAAGAACACGGCATTGCGTTTTCAGGGGTACTCCAGTTAGGGAAATAACCAAGGTTCAAATGAATCATATTAAAACGGAAGCGGGTTAAAAGAAACCTATGATATGGGCGATTCACTATATTAAGATAGATTTCAGGTCCTTGTTGGCTGGATATAATGAGATTAGTCCTCACAGTTAATTCCCGTTGTTCTCTCTCCAGGCGTAGCATTTGTCCCATTGCACCCTTAATTAGTGCAATGTCCTTTGATGTTATTGACTCTGGTGAGGAAAAAAGCTCTGGTCTCCCTAGCTTGACGAAACTGTTTTTAATGTATGTATCTTATTATTGTTATCTAAATGAAGACAATCTTTCAAAATAATATGATTCAAGGGAATTTCCTGATTTAGCCAGGTCTTCATCCAGGATATTAAAGGGGCCATTTTTATCATATCTGAGATAAAGCCTACCCCAAGTTCGGTATGGATAGTATATAAGGGAGTAGACTGTGGCACTGAAAGGACAGATCTCAAAAAAAATTTCAGTAATCTGTAAACAATCCGGGGAACCATATCCCCAAATTGAGCTATCGTATGTGGCCACTGAGAGGCATTTTGCTTTGTAAATTTTCATTAATGCTACTATAGGCCTAGCCCCCAATTTTTTAGAGAAACCCTGGAGAGCAGAAGTAGTTCTTGCGAGGGAAATGTTTCTGTTTTTTAACTGCGGACCCCAGTTTCCTCTTTCATCAAAAGTGATCCCCAGATAGGGGAATGTGGGTACCCTACAAAGTTCTTCTTTTCCACAAGTGAAAGTTTTAGAGTACTTCTTCCTAGAGCACCTTCCCATAATCATAATCGGGGACTTCTTTGCATTTATTTTAAGGTCCAGGGAACCCATAAAGTTCTCAAAAACATCCAGGAGGTGTTGTAATCCCACCCCGGTCCGCGAAAGAAGGACAGCGTCATCGCGTAGAGGAGAATTGGAATACCAATTTCTCCTATACGCGGGATGTCAAGGGTGGCCTCCTTTAGTGCAGGTTCCAGAGCATTTATGTATATCGTAAAAAGAAGGGGAGCCAGGATGCACCCTTGCCTGACCCCCCTTTCTGAGTTAAAATTGCTAGAACAGCGGCCCTCCGAAGTGACCCTGACGGAAGCTAATAAACCAAAATGTAAGTCCGCCAGAAGGTTAACTAAGGCCCTATCAAGACCCATATTGAGTAAAATTTGCCACAGCTTTGATCGGTTTACAAGGTCAAAAGTTGATGAGAGGTCCATGAACCCCAGGTACATGGACCCCTCCTTGGCCTTGGTGTATTTATCCAATAGCGGATGCAAATTAAGACATTGGTCTAGTGTGCTCCTCTTTGGTCTAAACCCATATTGCACATTGGACAGAACCCCTCTATCATTCACCCATTCATTCAATTTAAACAAGATGACCCGTCCCAAAATTTTGACCGAGGAGTCAATTAAGGAAATGGGTCTGTAACAGGAGGGGTCCTGCCTGTTTCCCTTCTTGAAGACAGGAATGATGATCGATTTTTTCCACGAGGCCGGTATGTTATCATGGTTTAAAACATTAAAAACATTACACAAGATCTTTGACCAGAATTTTGGCGTGCATTTGAAGACTTCTGCAGGGACCCCGTCAGGGCCAGGAGCCTTGTTTTTTAGGGTCAAATCTATCGCTCTTTCCACTTCTGAGACCTAGAAGGTTACAATAGAACCCTCGGTGCTAAGAGGGATGACACCCATTTGTGTTTCATTGCTAGGGTCAGAATATATTTTGCCAAAGTGTTTTATCCAGCCCTCATCTGGGATGTTAGCCTCAAGTGGGGAGTTCTCCTCACCCGAGAATAACGGTTGGTTTACAATTTTCCAAAACAGTCCACTATTTTTTAGGGTATCCGCGGCAAGTAATTGAGCCCAGGCGTCCTCTTTCAGCTCTTTTTTCCTGTCTTGGATAGCTTTCTTGTACGCAGATCTTAAGCTAGCTATTTGAGCTCGGTCTTTTGGAGTGGCCTTCAAGGCCCTAAGTAGATCACCATGTGCCCTAGAACATATTTTATTAAACCATCTCTTGCCATAATGCGTCTTCTGTCTTGAACCAACAAGTAAACTTTGCTTAATTTCTCTACAGATGTTATCAAAAGCAATAACCACGTCTATATTTTGCGCCTGATTCGCTAGGCATACGGCCACCTCGTCCTCAACTTTATCCAGTACATCTAACAAGAAAGTTTCAGGGACTATATTTGTCCATTTTAGCCTACGTCCTTGATCTTTGACGATCACATTTAGGCCACCCTTATGTGTCACCGTTTTCATGGAAAATAAGTCCATCGACATTATTTCCATGAACACCGGATTATGGTCACTGAAGACCGAGACCTCAGTTTTATATGTTAAAACTTTACACAACAAAAAAGAGGACATAAAAATATAATCAATAATAGTACCATCATCTATTCCCTTGAATGTAGGAGACCTACATCCACCTTCACCGCAACCCGACTCGTAAAGGTTCCATCTAGCCAGGGAGTTTTCTAAGGCCTTCCCCCGTTTAGAATGTGTTCAAGGTGCATGGGTAGAGAGTATGGGGGGCCGCCTTCTTCTAAACTGGCACACGGTAGGTTGCAGGGGTGAATATTAAAGTCCCCAAGGAATATTATTTCAAAAGTATTCACATTTACGCTATAGACTGTTAAAAATGTTTCCAATACATCCAAATTATAACTGGTGCACTCATTTGCACTTGAATTATAAAAGTTAATAAATAAAATCTTAGTCTTATCAGGGATGGATAGTTCCACAATTAAACAGTTCTCACATCCTGAGTTACACTGAGTTAGTGTGCCCTTTATGTCAAGTTTGAATAAACTTAGTACACCTCCCTTGGCTCTACCTGCAACACTACTAATTGTAGGGATGCAAAAATGTCTGTAGCCATCCAAAGAGAAACTATTTACCTGGTCCCATGTCTCTTGAAGTACTATAATTTCAAAAGTTTTTAATGAATTAATCCACAAATCATTCCCTGCTTTAGCCTTGATGCTAGCAATGTTCCAGGTCGCAATTCTAAAAATAGGAAGTGGGGGCTGTACTTTAGTCCTAGGTTCATTTGACTGTCAATCATTTTCCTCCAATGAAGATAGGGGGGTATAGCGATTGGCCAGTGGAAGGACTTAGTCAAATTGATTATATGGCCTAGCCAACCGGTAACAATATGGGTCAAGTCTATTTGGTGGTTGATATGCATTTTGCGGAGAACAAACGAAACCCCGCCTAGGTAAGGAGACAGGAAACTTGGACTGATCAGAATGTGAAGGCGGAGAGTTAATGAGATGATTATAAAAGAAACCAAGGGGCCGTGCACATATATTGTTGTCCGCAACAGGTAAGGAAGCTGCTCTAAGTAGAACTGTGGCAACATGTTGCGGATGCTTAAAATTAACAATCATGCAGTACCCCCTAGTGTTCTTCCTAGAATTTCCTATCCAGCTGACTCTTCGGGTAGAGATTATATCATTAGAGAAGGCGAGTGGAAAACCGCAGTTCCTGCTCAACCACGATAGTGATTTATTTTTCAGGGCCTCGTGTGTTTCTAGCCTAGAGTCAGTAAGATAAGAGTCCACCTCAGGAACATTAGTTAATACAACTGCATATGGGACACACTCAGGGGGAGATTAACTGGAGCTCTTCTCTTAGCCACACTCCTCCCTTCATTATTCCCCCCAACTATAGTAGTCTGATTACTAGAAATCGTTGGGAGAGGTTGGATTTCTGGTACTGGTGGCGGTTGAGAGGATGGTACCAATGATGGTTGAGTGGCTAGTACAGTTTGTGCAGTATGTGTGGCCCTATTCCCCCCATTGCTGGAAACACCTGCATCCTTATTAACATTATTGCCAACCATGGAGCTCTTATGTGTATTAGTCAAGGTTAGGTGAGAGTTCAAAAGACCACCCAGTCTAGATACCTCTTGTGTTACCTGATCTAATTTTGCCACAAGAGGTTTAATCATAAGTTCAAATTGATTCAATAATGCTTGCCAAGAGGTCAATATGGGCGGGAAGCAGGTTGATCATCTCAGCATTATTTGCGATCTCAGTTACACTCCCTGAACTAGTTGATTGAGTCTCAGCCTTTTTTGATTTCCTAATCCCCCCCCCCCCCCGCTTAACTGGTGCCTTCCTACAGGCCCTTACTAGTCTTCGTACAGGCGAGGATGCCGGTGAAGGCCTCGGGGAAGATATCGGGAAAGACTGTGATATAATATCCGGTGATTTATCCCGCTCTTCCTGCCTCTGTTCTGGAGGTATATCGTTGACTCTAATTACAATCGAGTCATCATTACAGCTACGATCCAGGTCAGGGGTAACTAATGGGGCATGCAGGCTTGTTGGTGAGACCGGAGGGCTTACCCGGTTTAGTGAAAGACGCCTTTCTTTATTAATTTTACTAACTACCTTTACCAAATAATTGTCCATTGTGCTAGTCACAAGCTGTGTTTTAGCCGATCTAAATGTAGACATTGTAGTGTACCAAATTTACAGTTCCAAACACTTTGAATTATAGACACGGATACTATTGCAACAGGCAGGGATTACCAAAGGTTGCTGCAACTTCAAGTACATCAGACAGGGACCACGATTCATAAAATAATAAGTCTCACGGTTTTTAGAGTATCCAGAGGCAAGAGAACCAAAGTCCGTGGCCCACCCCAGCCTCGGTCTGCCACGGACGGCCACAGACGGCCCGCCCTTGTCCCGTGCTTCTCCCAGCGCGCGCGCGCGTCCCGCTGGACGAGGGACCGACGGTGCCTTTATGCTCCTCCTGGCGCTGGTCAGAGGCGTCACTGCTGCTAGTCACGGGGTGGGAGGGACCCGGCGGAGCCAAGCCCGGCTGGGGAGCAGGCGGAGCAAAGCCCGGCCCACTGCTGCTGGTGCTGCGGCTGAGTTCGGCGGAGCAAAGCCCGGCCCTCGGTGATACCTGCACGCTGGTAAGACTTCCCACAGGACTCTGCACCGACGGTGCCTTTATGCGCCTCCTGGCGCTGGTCAGAGGCGTCACTGCTGCTAGTCAAGGGGCGGGAGGGACCCGGCGGAGCCAAGCCAGGCCGGGGAGCAGGCGGAGCAAAGACTGGCCCTCTGCTGCTGGTGCTGCGGCTGAGTTCGGCGGAGCAAAGCCCGGCCCTCTGTGATACCTGCACGCTGGTAAGACTTCCTGGTAAGTGGAGTATAGGACTCATGCAGAGATGCTAGGTATTTCAGCACATGTCCTTGCTGTAACCAGGTCCCAGGCCAAGAAGTGCCTACCTGAATCTGTGGTGGATCTTGAAACTATAGACCAACCACCATCCAAGAGGAAGAGCAAGAGGGTTAAAACAGTGTCTTCCCACTTGCCCCAGGTTGAGGATCAGCACTCCCAGGAGGATGATTCTGTGATCCAAGAGGAGACTGTCCTGGAAGAACTTGAACCTGATCAGGTTGAGTTTCTGGGGACAGGGGACCCCTCAAGGGCAGACCTAGGGCAGGCTCAGTTAACTTGCCCTTCTCTTGAACCCCTCAGACAGCAAGCTGCTGCTGAGGCTGCTGGGAATGCTCAAGGTACCCATAGAGTGTATTGGGTTGATGGGCTCCTTTATTCAGAGGCTAGAGACTCAAGGCCTGGTACTACCAGGAGGTTGGTTATACCTCTGCAATTTAGGGGCTTCCTTCTCACCTTGGCCCATGATATTCCTTTAGCAGGGCACTTAGGCCAGAACAAGACTTGGGACAGGCTTGTCCCTCACTTTTACTGGCCTCACATATCAGAGGATACTAAGGAGTTTTGCCGCTCCTGTGACACCTGCCAAGCCAATGGCAAGTCAGGTGGTACCACAAAGGCCCCCCTCATACCACTACCAGTGGTGGGGGTGCCCTTTGAGAGAGTTGGGATAGACATTGTTGGACCAATGGATCCCCAAACAGCATCTGGGCACAGATGTATCCTGGTGGTAGTGTATCATGCCACCAGGTACCCAGAGTGAAAATTGCAAAAAACACAGTTGATGGACAGAATGTAGAACAATGTCATACATTCACCCCAGTACAAGGATCTGGGCCTAAATCCATCGTTTTTTTGTACTCCACACCACCCTGGGTTAGACACTGGCTATATGCAAATCAGCTCTGACCCTGTGCCTCATGAGAACAATCCAGTCCGAACTACCAAGCCATGTCTTTCCCAGACCGGAATCAAGCATCCAAGGACCGGTTTCTGGCTATCAGCCTTCATCAGCCTGGACAGCTTGACTCCAGTGGTGTGGAGAGCCTGGGACTCACGTCTGAGTATACCCAGCACACTAGGGGTGAAAATTGCAAAAAACACTGTTGATGGACAGAATGTAGAACAATGTCATACATTCACCCCAGTACAAGGATCTGGGCCTAAATCCATCGTTTTTTTGCACTCCACACCACCCTGGGTTAGACAGTGGGTATATGCAAATCAGCTCTGACCCTGTGCCTCATGGGAACAGTCCAGTCCGAACTACCAAGCCATGTCTTTCCCCGACCGGAATCAAGCATCCAAGGACCGGTTTCTGGCTATCAGCCTTCATCAGCCTGGATAGCTTGACTCCAGTGGTGTGGAGAGCCTGGGACTCACGTCTGAGTATACCCAGCACACTCGGGGTGAGGCAATTCCCCTGAGGACCACAACAGCTCCTGTTGTGGCAAGGGCCCTACTTGGAGTTTTTTCAGAGTGGGCTTTCTAAAGGAGGTCCTTTCAGACAGAGGTACCAACTTCATGTCTGGATACTTAAAAGCAATGTGGAAAGAGTGTGGAGTAAACTATAAGTTTACCGCACCCTACCATCCACAGTGCAATGGGCATGTTGAAAGGTTCAACAAGACCCTAAAGGGAATGATAAAAGGGTTACCTGAAAAGCTTAGGCAAAGATGGGACATCCTTTTACCCTGCCTGCTCTTTGCTTACAGAGAGGTCCCACAAAAGGGGCTACAGCCCTTTTGAACTTTTGTTTGGCCACCCTGTAAGGGCTCCACTTGGAGAGAGCAACCAAAAACCTGGAGGCCAGCCAAGAATTACAGAAAGCTTGGCATGACCAAAAGGCTGTTCTGACTGAGTACCAGCCAGGGCAGAAGGTGTGGGTGTTGGAGCCAGTGGCCCCAGCAGCTCTCCAAGACAAATGGTCTGGACCCCACACCATACTGGAGAAAAAGGGAGAGGTCACCTACTTGGTGGACCTTGGCACCCCTAGGAGCCCCCACAGGGTGCTCCATGTGAACAGATTGAAGGCATATGTGGACAGGGCAGACATGGGTTTACTCATGGCTACAGATGGGGAGCAGGAGGAAGAGAGTGATCCTCTCCCAGACCTGTTATCCCAAAACCCTGATGATGGTTCAGTGGATGGAGCAGCCTTGGCAGGCAGCCTCTCTGACCAGCAGCAATCGGACTGCAGACAAGTGTTGCAAGCTCATAGACATATGTTTTCTCTTACACCCAGTCAAACTAACTGGTGCACCCATGAGGTGGATACTGGTGACAGTCTGCCTGTGAAGAATACAATCTACAGGAAACCTGACCATGTCAGGGATTGTATAAAGGCTGAGGTGCAGAAAATGCTTTAACTTGGAGTTATTGAGCCATCAGAGAGCCCATGTGCCAGCCCAGTAGTCCTTGTGCCAAAACCCCATACCAAAGATGGAAAGAGAGAAATGAGGTTTTGTGTGGACTATAGAGGTCTCAATGCTGTCACTAGGACAGATGCTCATCCTATTCCAAGGGCAGATGAGCTCATAGATAAATTGGCTTCTACCAAATTTCTGAGCACATTTGATTTGACAGCTGGCTATTGGCAAATCAGGTTAGCTGAGGAGTCTAAAGCCAAAACAGCATTCTCAACCCCTAGTTGACATTATCAGTTTGTGGTAATGCCCTTTGGTTTGAAGAATGCACCTGCCACTTTCCAAAGGTTGGTGAACCAAGTCCTTGGTGGGTTGGATGACTTTTGCGCAGCTTATCTAGATGATATTGCTGTCTTTAGTTCCACCTGGGAGGATCACCTGATCCCCCTGAAGAAGGTTTTGGAGTCCCTGCAAAAGGCAGGCCTGACTATCAACGCAACCAAGTGCCAGAGAGGGCAGAGTCAGGTTGTGTACCTGGGCCACCTACTAGGTGGGGGTCAGGTTCAACCACTGGAGAGCAAGATCCAGACCATACAGGACTGGGCTCCTCCAACTACCCAGAAACAAGTCAGAGCCTTCTTGGGCCTGACTGGGTATTACAGGAAATTTGTAAAGAACTATGGGTCCATTGTGACACCATTAAATGATCTGACATCCAAGAAGATGCCAAAAAAGGTTCAGTGGACAGTTAGCTGTCAAAAGGCATTTGATGACCTGAAGAAGGCGATGTGTTCTGCACCTATCCTGAAGAGTCCTGACTACTCCAAAGAGTTCATTGTCCAAACAGATGCTTCTGAGTTGGGGGTGGGAGCTGTGCGTTCACAACTTAATGTAGATGGTCAAGACCAGCCTATTTCTTTCATTAGCAGAAGGCTGACCCCTAGAGAGAAACGTTGGTCAGCCATTGAGAGGGAGGCCTTTGCTGTGGTTTGGGCCCTGAAGAAGTTGAGACCATACTTGTTTGGCACTCACTTCCTAATTCAGACAGACCATATGGCCATCTCTTGTGGCTAAATCAGATCAAGGGTGAAAATCCCAAACTGCTCAGGTGGTCCATTTCCCTACAGGGGATGGACTTTACAGTGGAGCACAGACCAGGGACTGACCATAGCAATGCAGATGGTCTCTCCAGGTATTTCCACTTAGAACATGAAGACTTATCTGGTCAAGGTTAAGTTTAATGTCCCTGCGTTGGGGGGGGGGGGGGGTTATGTAGGAGAGTAGGGTCTGCTATCCGATGGTCACCCCGAATTTTTGCTTTTTGCTTCACTGGTTTTCGACTTAATGTTGCTGTGGGCCTGCTAATCAGACCCACAGCCTGCTGTTCTCTCTCTAAATTACTAACCATGTACTATAGGTATATCACAAATTTGGTACTGGACACCTTATCAGCCCCTGTACAGTGCACTATAGGTGCCCAGGGCATAGGCGCATCCAAGGCCTAACGGGGCTGCAGCATATCTTTTGCCACCCCTGGCTGGCCATTAAATCGACACAACTGGCTGATCAGTCAGCTGGGGCAAGGTGGTGTAATCATCCCTTGCTTAGATATAGTATACCTGTATCTAAACCTAGATCGGGACACATATATACCTATCAGTCACTCCTATGGCAGCCCTTAACAATCCTGGAGGCAGAGTGCTTAGTTTTATGTGAGATGGTGCTCCATCATGAGCTGAGCCTGTCTGCAGAGGTAGGAACCATTTCCTTACTGCTGTTCCAGGATATTGCCATACCATATACTATTAAGTGCATTATAATCCTCGCGGTTATTGCTAACTTTGGTTTGGCTTTATCAAAACATGTCGTGTAAGGTGTCATACACTTTGGAATACTACCCCCTTGCCAGTTCTGGTGACGGGGGTAGCATTCCACCCTTCTAGAGGGAGAATACATGTTACTTTACTTAAAACGCGGTTAATCCTAACCAGAGCCTCAGCATCACAAAATGGATGCTGCTGCCCTGACACAAGTCTGACCTCCTGCTGCTGACCGAAACTTGGCAGGGGAGGCCTGGACAAAAGGTTTCCTGTTACAGGGAGGTGCTACACCACCCCAGATAGGAGATAGTGGATAGGAGCAGGGAAAGAAACTAGACAAGAAACTAGACACTGCCTGGGGCACACAAGGTGTCCCATGCAAAATCCAGTCAAACCGGTTCTGGGGCACTCCAGCCCCAGTCCTGGCGCGAAACTGGACAAAGGGAAAGGGGTGTAACCACCCCCTTCCTGGATCTCACCCATAGGAGGAACCTAGCAGGTAATCCAGCCCCCTGATTTGAAATAAAGGTGGGAGCAGTGCCAATGCACATCAGATTATCCTGACTGAAACTTATGAAACGAAACTCTGGACCCTTCGACATCCGACTCGACGTGGAAGACTGAAGAATCTCCCTTGTGTTCAAGGAGTGACCACCCTGTGCAAACAGGCACCATCCAGCGCGTCACAGTTTGCTTTGTTGCAGTTCCCGCCGGAACTCGAGTGACAGAGATCGACAAGACCCAGCGTTCCTGCCTTTTAACATCCCGATCCACGGTCCCAGCGAATCTGAGACCCGTGGAGGCGACCTGAAGCGTGGGGCCGGCCATCTTGAAAAGACCACGAGGTGCTGACCGTGCAGCTCCCGAGGCTCCCGAGGCTCCCTCGAAGCTGTGCATTGGGGTTTGATAAGCCCCAGCCCTGAGCAGCTTTTGCACCGAAGCTCTCCCCTCCACACTCACCGAGTGCTGCGTGGGGCCCTTTGCATTTTCCTGCTCAACGCGTTGGTCCGGTCGCTTGCCCGTTGGCTAGCGGCCCCAGTACTGACGAACCTTTGAATTTACACTGCTAGTCTGGTTGATCCAGACTGGCCCTTGCTCCCTAAAAAGGAGCAACCTCTCTGACCTTGCTGGTTCGAGTAAGAAGCGATCTTCGAATCCTGTGTGGGTTGCACTTGCCAAGGCTTGTTAACTCCGATCCGGAAGCCGACACCGCCAACCGCGAGAGCCTTCGTGGGACAGCTCGAGATCCACTCCAGGACATCCACGGTGCCCCAGAGTCCACGGAGACAAGCTTCTCGACAACCACCTGATTGTGCCCGACATTGCCTGGTTCCTTCCTGGTTCCACCATGGTCACTGCTGAGTGACCCAGCCTCTGTCCCCTCTGCTTTCAGGTACTCTACATCTTCGATCCACCCTTGGATCCAACCGGACTCTTCTCTCCTGGCCGCCTGCAGCATCTTCGTCTCCAGGCACCATAGAACTACTCGACGAAACCGGACACACTTTGGCACCTATGCACCCGCTTCCTGTGAGTGAGGTAACTTATGAACGCCGGTGCTCCTGTAGTGGTTTACACCTCTAGTGTCCAAGTCTAAAGTTTGGTAATTCAAGTCCAGTCGGAAGACTCCTAAAACTGTAACTCGATAACTTTTACGCACCATTGACTTTGTATTGGTGCATGCGTATGCTTTTAGCGCTGCACCCGAGCCCCGCGGGCCTCTCCCGACTTCATCACTACTAGTCCGGAGTAGTCCCAGCGATTCCTAAGGCCCTAGGCCTTACCACTGTTTGTAAAGTGATACTTATACCACTTTTTTAATATATGGTTTGAGTGGCCACCGGCCTCATCCATAAACGTGCAACTTTCATATGTAAAACAGTGCTTTTGTTTAAACGCTTGTGCTTCTATACTCATAAAGAGTACAGAGGATTATTCTAGTAATAAATACATATATTTTTATAATATATAACTTGTGTGGTGTCCTTTCATTTGATATTACAGGATTGCATATGGTAAAACAGCTGGCTTCCCATGCCCTCTTGAGTTTAGCCTGAAGGCTGCTTAGTCCATGCTACCCCTAGGATAGCTTGTCTATAAGGTTGACTTACAACCACCACCATAAGGGATTGTTTGGACTGATACAAGGTGCCACAGAATTGTGGACATCATACATCAAGCCAACTTCTCACATGTATTTTCTGAAATAATGCTTTGACACAGAATGCAGTCCACCCCACCTCACCCCCACCCTACACCAATCTGCCACACTTAACACAATCCAAACCACCACACTCCAATCCTCCCACCCCACTCCACAACAATCTGCCCCACTCCATCCAAAACAATATGTCCCACTCCATCCAAAACAATATGTCTCACTCCATCCAAAACAATATGTCTCACTCCATCCAAAGCAATATGTCTCACTCCATCCAAAGCAATATGTCCCACTCTAATCCGCCTCACCCCAATCCATTCACTCATCCCAATCCACCCTACTCCAATCCACCCCACACCAATCCAATCTAATCCACATCAATCAGCCCAATCCAATCTACTCCACTCCTATCCACCTCACCGCACCCAATCCACCCCACTCCCACACCAATCCACCCCACTATGATCCAATCCACCCAACTCCAATCCTAAAAAGTCTCCTCCACAGCAATCTTCCCCGCTCCAACCCAAACGAATTTACCCCACTCCAATCCAAAACAATCTGCCCCACTTCAATCCAAAACAATCTGCCCCACTCCAATCTACCCCGTTCCAATCCAAAACAATCTGCCACACTCTAATCCAAAACAATCTGCCCACTTCAATCTGCACCACTCCGGTCTGTCCCATTCCAATCCACAATAATCTGCCCCACTCCAATCCAATC
This sequence comes from Lissotriton vulgaris, assembly GCF_964263255.1. NCBI lineage: Eukaryota > Metazoa > Chordata > Amphibia > Caudata > Salamandridae > Lissotriton > Lissotriton vulgaris. Next base: position 1,078,317,577 of record NC_141691.1, on the reverse strand, counting down.
CACCTCACCCTAATCCAATCCATCCCACCACGATCCAACCCACCCCACCAAAATCCATTCTACTCCAATCCACCCTACCCAATTCAATCCAACCTACCCACCCCTTCAAATCCAACCCAACCCACCCCAATCCGCTTCACCTCATCCCAATCCAATTCACCTCAATCGAATCCACCCCACTCAATTCGATCCACCTCTCTCTAATCCAATCCACCCCACTACAATTCAATCTTCTCCACTCCAATCTACCCCACCCCACTCCATTCCATTCCACCCCACCACATTCCACCCTACTCCAGTCCACCCCACTCCAGTCCAGTCCAGTCCACCCCACTCCTGTTCATTCCACCCCATTCCAATCCACCACAAACCAGTTCCCCCACCCTTTTTTTAATCCACCCCACTCCAATCTAATCCACCATATCAGTCCAACCCACTCCATCGCCCCACCCCACTGCAGATCAACCCACCCCGCGTTACTCCAATCCACCCAACTCTAACCCAATCCAATCCAATCCACCCCAGTTCAGTCACCCACTCAGTCCAATCCCTCCAGCCCCCCACACTACAGTCCAATCAACCTCACTCCAGTCCAATCCACCGCAAGCCAATCTAATTCACCCCACCCCAAACCAATCTAATCCACCCTACCCAGTCCACCCACCCCAATCCACCTCACTCTACCACAATCCAATCCAACCCAATCTACTCCAATCCAATCCACCCACTACCTCAGTCTACTCCACCCCACTCCACTCCACTCTACGACTCTGCACTCAACGACACTCTCTGCCACTAAAACACTGAACTCTACTCCCTTTCACTCAAATGCATGACACTTTACCCCCCTACTCCACTGTACAACACTCTACTTCAATGAATCTAGTCTATGACACTCTGCTGCTACCACTCCACGCCACTCCATGCCACTACCTTTTAACCATGCTGAACAGCAGCCACAATGGTGAACAACACAGCAAATACACATTGCCAAAGCCAATAGTTCTTATAAATGAGACCGATTGGCTTTGCCAATGCTTATTAATGGTGATGTCATTCTGAGCCTTTGCCTATAATATATATGTATTTTTTAAAGTTTTATTTTTCCAGTTTTCTGTATACATGAATAAAATAATCAGTACACTGCGGGGTGTAGCATTGGCAACAACAAGAAATTAAAAGCAAGCGTTAAAGCTTTACAGTGAGAGGTGTAGGCGATCAATGCGGTGCGGGCAATCCTTGAAGACATACAATAAAAGTGTTCAAGAAAGTGAGTCACAGTACATGCAGGTCATAATCTTTACAAATACAAAAATATTATAACGAACATCACATTGATAGCGGCAACTAGCAAAGATTGTTCAATCCCACAGGCATCAGTTCCAAAAACACGCGTCTAGCCAACCCCCTCAGGAACTATACCACTAGCTATCTGTGAGTTCTGTTCGGATTGTTTCTTGGCAACGCAATCCCTATATGGGCCCCAAATATCCACCGGATGTGATGAGCTAGGGACCAGTGTAGAGTATTCTTCGCAATTAACATTGCAAAAGGCTAAACTTCGGAGCCATGACTGTAGTGATGGAACTCTTCTGCCACCCCATAGCAAAGCAATCTCCCTCTTAGCTAACAGGAAACCCAGTGCCGCCAGCTTTCTGACCTACCGAGGGAAGTTAGCCACATAGCCCAACAGTGCGATTTCAGGTGTGGGTAAGACTAGCGTGGAAAGTATGTCACCTAATGTGATGTGGACTTGGGACCAGTATTGGTGTATTTTAGGACATGTCCAGGCGAGGTGGGCGAAATCAGCAAATGGAGCCAAACACTTCTGGCAGTGATGGGGCCTGGAGTGGTCTATTCTATGGGATCGTGCAGGTGTGTGATACATACTTAAAATTGAGTAGTTTATGCCTGCTATTCAACGAGATTTCCTTGGTAACCCTGCAGCATTGTTCCCATTGGTCATCTGTGATGAGCCTGCCCAAATCCACCTCCCAAGCCATGCGTATCTTGGTGTCAGAGAAACCCCTGGACGCCCCACATTGTCTGTATAGTTTTGAGATCACATGTGCGCCAGTAGGACTTTGGATAAGCAGCGTCAGTTGAGGTGTTGGTTCGGGGGGCGATGGGAATTAAGGGGACGTGGCCCGGAGCATGGAGTACATACGTGTCAAAACGAAGGTGTCCATAAAGGAGCGATCACTGAATCGGGCCTCCTCCGAGACCGAGAAGACATGACCTTCGGGGAATAGGTCGCCCATCCTGCGGATATGAAATTTCCCCAGTGTGCGTTGGATCAAAACCTCACCCGTTCTGGGAAGTGAAGGATTAGGTAGGGGTAGTTCTGGAGAATACAGCTGCTCAAGTCCCAGCAGTCTACGCAGCCTGTCCCATTCCCAACAAGTGGAGGAGACAGTTTGAATATCGTGGGGATCCAGAGCAAAGCCCGTGGGTAGGATAGTAGAAAGGTGACGAGGGAGCACCAGGTCCGCCTCCGGTTTCAAATACGCGTGCGTCAGGGTGAAGCCAGACATGTGCGTAACAACATTGTGCTGTGAGGTAATACAGATAAAGGTCTGGGACCCCGAATCCCCCCCTTTCATACGGCAGAGTCAAGGTCTGCCAGTTCACTCAAGGTGTCTTGTCCCCCCAGATGAGGCGCAATAGGAGTGTACGCAATTGAAGAAAGAACGTCTTGGTGAGAGGGATGGGAATATTGTTAAAAAGATATAAGAACCGGGGGAGGACCACCATTTTAATTATAGCAACTCTCCCGGCCATTGACAAAGGCAGTCGCAGCGATTTCACGATCTGAGATTCCAAGGAGCCGACAGCCCTCCCGAAATTTAGTCTGATCATAGTAGCGGTATCTAAGTGGATATAAACTCCGAGATATTTGACAGCGTCCTGGCACCACTCTAGCGGGTATACACATTCCCAAGAGGTCGTGCTGGCAGTTAGCGGGAAGATAACCGATTAGTGCCAGTTAATGCTGAGCCCAGAAAACCTTCCGAATCGAATGATGTCCAGAATCAGGAATTCGAGATTAAGATGGGGCATCCTAAAATATAAAATAGTGTCATCCGCATACAGCGAGACCAGAAAGGGGCCCAGTGCGAAATTGTAGGCAGCGGTGCAGATGTTTTTCCTGAAAGTGGCAGACCAGAGGGTCCATAGCCCGAATAAAAAGCAATAGGGACAAGGGGCATCCCTGCCTCGTGCCAGAGTGAAAGGACTGGAAAGAGTGCAGTTCAGGCGCAGTCTAGCCGTTGGTTCAGTGTAAAAAAGAGCGAATGTGGAGACAAAACATACGGGCATACCCATATGTCGCATGACGGACAGGAATAAAGGCCACTCAAGGGAGTCAAATGCCTTCTCCGCATCTAGGAGGACGGCGGCGGCAGGCATGGCGGGATCAATCCAATGCAACACTGTGAACCGAGTTTACAAATTAAGTGACGTGTATCTATTTATTTTATTTTTTATTTATTTTTGGAATTTATAGAGCGCACGGCTACCCCCGAAGGGGTGTCCCGGCGCTAACAACCAATGAGCCCAGAGACAAGAAGGAGAGCAGAAAATTAAGAGGAGAACAACCAAGTCTTTAGTTTGCGGCGAAAGATGGGTTCCGTGGGGACAAATCTTAGCTCCAGAGGGAGATTGTTCCACAGTCTGGCTGCAGCCACTCCAAAACCTCTGCCGCCTACTCTAGATAGGCGGAAGCGCGGAACGACCAAAAGACGCAGACTATTAGAGCGTAAGGATCTCACAGAATGTGAGAGAGCAAGCCTTTTTTTCAGATAGCTTGGGCCGAGGTTGTTCAGGGCTCGGAAAGCAAGTATCAGTATCTTGAAGTGGATACGTTTAATGATAGGGAGCCAGTGCAGTTGTTTACGATAGAGTGCTACGGATTGACGGTAAGGGATGTTCCCAATCAATCTGGCCGCGGCATTCTGCACGATTTGTAGGCGTTCAATCTGATACAGAGGAGCACCTACGTAGAGACTGTTGGCATAGTCTAAGTGGGACGTAATCAGAGATTGAACCACAGTTCTGCGAGCATTCAAAGGGAGGAAAGGCAGAATTTTTTTAATCATACCCAGTTTTGCAAAACAAGCAGATGTAGTTTTGTTAATGTGAGGAGCACAAGAGAGGGTATTGTCGAACTGGAAACCCAGATTGCGAACTGTAGTGGCTGGAATCGGGGGGGGGATCAAGGACCGTTGGCCACCATAGGCTGAATCTATGAGGCACAAAGCCCGATTGGGCCTGAGAGATGATGGATTCCATTAATAAAGATAGTCGTATTGAGATTACCTTAGCCAATATTTTGTAATCAAGGTTTAGTAAGGACAACAGCCTATAGGAGCTGCATAATTTGGGGTCTCTGCCTGGTTGTGGGAGGAGAATAATGACCTCTTCCCTAACGCCTCAGCATAAACCCCCATCAACCGTGGAACCAAGATATCCTTATATGCTTTATAAAAATCAGCCTAGAAGCCGTCAAGACCAGGAGCAGAGGAGCCCCGTAACGCTTCGATGGCCTCCAATATGCTGTCTTGGGAAATGGGAACTGCCAAAAATTCCTGCACGTACCATTCTAAATAAACCATTGCTATTTCCGCCAAGTATTCCCCCTGGTCCCGCAAATCCCCAGTGATTCTAGAAGTGTATAATGTTTTTTAGTATGAAAGGAAAGTGTCACATATTTCTGGGATAGAGTATAATGGGGTGTCATTTGGACCAGTTATTTCTGTGACGTACGCCGTGTCTCGCGGGGGGCGTAGGGTGTGCGCCAGTATTCTACCAGGTCTTTCGCCCTCACCGAATCGCCACGCGACATTTTGTTTATTAAGGAACAATAACTCTTGTTCCGCTGCTTCCCGAAATTCGAGCAGTAGAGCCAGACGTTGTGCCTCCCCTGTACTGGATAACACTACCATTAACTCTCGGTCCAAGGCAGCAATGTCTGTTTCAATGCGATTCAAAGTGAAGCGGAGATCCCGTAAGATTCCAGCATGTTTTGCAATACAGACGCCTCTGATATAGGCCTTGAACCCAGTAATCAGGAGCAACTGGTGACCTCAGTGTCGCAACATTGGGGGGAAAAATCCCAGCATCATGTACCCGCTTGTGTAGATCTTCCACAAGTCGAGCAGCCTATCTCTGTGGTGAGAGAGTGTCCGGGAGGAGGAGCGGGATCGCCCGACGAGGCCCAGCATCGCCGCAGTTCCAGATCGGATCATAAAAGCCTCCTCACAAGCCTGCCTCGCCCCCGCCAGAACCAACGCGGAAACGCCCACAAGGCAAGGCAAGCGCTCCGCACACAGCAGGACCCAGCCGGCAGCCACAGCAGGGGGGACGGGGGGAGAAAATCCCATAGGAAGGAGGGGGGAGGAAGCGCAGGTCAGCGCTGGGCACCCATCTGGGCCCCACTCACCGTCGCCGGCGATTTCAGCTCCTCCGTCAGGGAAGGCCGCAGGGCCGCGCCCGTCCTTCGCGCCGGCCGAGACATGCCAACCCCGTCCCTCGTCGAAATCAAAGGCGGGAATCAAACTGTTCCTCTCGGTCCCCGGGGGCTGATGGAGGGCGTCTGCCGGAGCGGGGACGCTCCTACATCGAGGAAATCAGGGTGTATGTAGCCCGGCTGGCGGAGCTTCAAGCAAAGGCGGCCATCTTGGTCGCATCCGTTGCCACGCCCTTGCCTAGAATATTTAGCATGAAAAGATGCACACAACACTTTGGGTATTAATACAGTAGTGAAATGCATAATACATATGTGGTGGTGTGTCAAGGTACTTTTAGCTGTCATTTGAATTATCACATACATAGAAAGGGGTTACATTCCACTTTTTCTAAGGAGTTACTATTATGGTATTTAATGACGCTCAGATAATGGACCCTGGAAGGACAATTGTGCCTTGCATAGACTAAAAATCTCCTGATCTGCACCCTTGATCTGAGAGCAAGGGTGCAACTCACAAAACTATTCTTCTATCAACTGTGAACAAACTGATGCCTTTGCTTGCCTCCTCTCCAGGCTTTGTCAGCAGATTTATGTTATACCTGCTGCTCAGCCAGCAGGTATGAGGTGGCTGTGGAATGTTGGTGAGTGGGAGTGAATTGGAGGATGGGCTTCGCAGCAGGAAGGGAGCTCCTGGTGGGGCTCCACATGATCAAATCCGTCTTAAATAAACCAACCTATAATCTACATGGACCAAGAGTCCTTTATTCAGAATAATTGTCTATCCCATCATAGGCCCCAATTATTAGCGACCACACACAAGGATCCTGGCCCAGCACATATTTAGCCTTGTTTGTTGCATATACTGAGGTCAAACCCATTTTACGGAGGGATCAGAAGGAAGATTGACATTGTGCAATGGCTTCCTATTGGTCTCACATGTAAAGGTGTAGCCATAGGATGGGAATGATGCTCACTAATTCATTCCCTAATCCCCATATTCAGACTTCGGTTTTGGTTCATTAGCAGCCATTTGAGCTTTTTGTTTTGAGGGTTTATCCCTGATAAACTTGATTTATAGTGTTGTGAAAGGCATACGTAACTGTTACCCAGTTTAAGGATATATTAATTATAGGCTGGACAGCCTGTTAATGAAAAATGAAATAGGCACACTTATAACATTTTACGTGATTGATGAAAGGTCTGAACGTCCGTGCCAACCTTAGGTCAGCTAGCCTGCTCGAGGTTGCACACTGATCACAACAGAAGTCATGTTACCTCATCAAGCAGCGGTATAGGTTAATATTCAGTGCCGTGTGACCCGCAGCAGTAATTTGGAAGCATTTCAAATTCATTTTAATGGGATTTTAACTTTCCAAGTGCGTCTTACTTTGATGTGTCCAATTAAAATATTGTATAGTTTTGTAGCATTTGTATAGCACTTACTACCCATTTGTGAGTCGCTAAAGCACTTACCAACAATGTTAGCAAGGTACAACATGTAGTTGAAAGTGTGTGTAGTTGGAAGTATGTTGTGTATTGAGATTATGGGTAATGTGTTTTTATGTCATGCTTGATGACCAACGAGGTACGGCTTACATTATGGGACGCAGCACCAAGGGGAGAGATGGGTGAGGGTATGTGAGAGGGAGACTCACAAACTGTAATCACAATAAGGAATTCCCAGCTTAGCCACAGCGATAGCGGAATGCTGTGTGCCTGTAACCCAAAAAGGGTGGTAATCATAGAAGGCCCAGTAATCCATATGGCAACATGTGCCAGGCAGCAATGGCTTTCAATGAGTACAAAGATGCCAACATCTCTAGAATAGTATTTGGTGCCATAAGCTGTACCCAAGCACTATTTTAATGTATTTATTTAGAGGCAGAGATACTGCCTAATGCTAAAAAATACACCTGATGGAGGAAGGAAGCCAAACAGAAATCAAGGATGTCAACCTCAGCAGAAACTACACGAACTTTAAAACATCCAAATTCCATCTACTTCTACTGGCCGGAAGGAAGCCAACATTTTGAGCAGGAGTTCACACCGCAAGCCTCTCTCAAGCTGTTGAAGGCTATCAAAAGCAGGCAATCACCAGTCTGATGGGCCTTATTCGGATTGTGGTTCTGACCCCAGCCACACTAGAACCCTGCATATGGGAGGGTGAATGACAACGCTCTTGGTAGGTTTTTGCCCTGAGAGCACAAGAGCAAATTGTGCTGCCTAATGTTGCCTTGCTGGCATCACCCCTCAATGCAAGCCCAATATTTTACTTGGATCCCAGTGACCCTTGTTCGTGCTAGCTAACATGAGGAAACATCCTCATGACCTTCAGGAGTTTCCTACCAGAAATGTTCACCTTCATTATCAGTAGTGAATGACATTTCAGGGTAAAAAAAAGACACAATTGAAGAAATGAGACTTACACTACTTCAATTTTTTTGTCTGGGAGAGCATCATGGCACAGATTTGTAGCACTCAATTTTTAGGTCCCGCCTAGCAATACAGCGCAGGCGCTGTTCGCTCTGCAAGGGCTTCTTGTAATCAAGCCAATTTGAGAAGTGGAGTCTAGGCTCCGCCCCTTCTTTCCATTGGCTTGCATCATCTTGCATGTAAACCCTGGCTTTCCATTGTCAGTGAGGCTTTTTAGTCCCTCCTTGTTGCCGCCTTGTCTCCTTTTGGCCCCACCCCCCCGACTGGATCTTTTGCTTGCGGCTTTACACGGTCTCCTTTAAAAGTCTGTAAAGCACTCTTATTTTCATTTTCAGCGCGTTCCACTTCGGCTGCGCTTGTTTGAGATCTGCGTCCACATTAAAGGGGCCAACTGAGTGGGTAAGCTAATCAGCGAATCCGTTCATGGCTGTCGGATTAGATGATCCTCGGGCTCTAGAGTGCGTGCACTTGCAACTTGTTGCCATTACCATGGAGACGACAAGCACGTATCCATTATTAAAACCGGTCGACAAACGCTACTGGCGGCATTTCAATTAGGACAGCAAGCAGCCTCGCGGGCGCCTCCCCATCTCAGTCCGGAAGTGAATCCGATCAATGAGTCAAGTGGTGATTGTTTATTTATCAGACTGACCTCACTACGATAAAGACCAGCGGCTCTGGTACGGTACACACCACACTGACATACATAAATGAAACTTAAATACAGATTTCTTTCATTATGTTATGGTGTGCAGTGCTTTCATTAACAAAAATAATAATGCATAAGTACGTTGCAGCAAGTTCGTTTTTATGGATAATTATATACGTCCAAGTAGTCGTTTTTGCAAAGAGGTTAGATCGGGGCATGGTAGGTTAGAAACTCCCTAGTTACTTTCTTTGTTAACCAGATGCATGATTTGGACAGTAACAAATATTTATAACTATAGTCCCTTCTGTTGGCCTGTTTTATGTATGAGGGTACAAGGATTAATTTACTGCTAGTAGATAAATATTCTGCCTGGGAAAAAACAGGGGTATCTTTCCATCTGTATGTAACAAATAGAAATGGCATTTAATTCCTAAAACACAGGAGGATGCTGTGAATCTTCCCGAAAACTGTTTTGTTACTCGTCATCAAACGCCTTCTAGTGGATAAAGTAGCATTTCTTTTATCATCTACATTGAGAATTGGATACCGTGCAACGCATCAAGCGAAGCGCAGGTAGCTTATCTGTCCTTTATCCTTCGCTTCCTGGAGCTTAATGTATTAATTTCCCCTTTATTTACACAGGAATAGGCATGTAAAAATGCAAACAAAAACACGGACAATATAAATTATCTTCCCCTATGAATAGAAAAATGGCTACCGGGTTTCGCTAAGTAGAGGAAGCTTCCCTCAGAGAACAGAAAAACCATGAGGTGCAGCAGTGCAAGCTTCCTGCACTCATAAAACAGGGACTGCATTGGATGAATCACAAAATGCACACAGGCAAAGTCAATAACTCACGCTTTTGGATCTATTGGCTTTGTCAATGGTTCTAGGTCTGCTGTACAGAAGAGAAAAAAAACCACAACCTGACTCCTCATTTTGCAGGCACGCGCCGGATGCATGCGTGCACCTACAAGATGATGAAGCACTTTTTTTCTAATTGCCTGAAAAAGCGGTGCGGGTGGTGTGAATCAACAATGGGAGGCGAAAGCAATTAAGGTTCAGCAACATTGAGGGGGGAAGGGAACAATGTGAAGGGGTGGAAGCAACAAGTGTTTTAAGAAAAATCCTGATCGGCTAAGAGGATCGTCACCACCTAATCATTGAAGGAGAATGCAACTCTAACATAAATTTTGTTGCCTTGTATTATTTCCCTGTTAGTTATGAATGAGCTTTCTAATAACTTGTTATATGTATACGTTTGTGATAGGATGTAGGTGAAACAGGGCAGATCCTACCAATAACTTCCATAAGTGTACAAGACATGATACAAAGATGGCAATTTCTTTTTTTTTCATATGCCTGCCCTTCTCTCACTTTTCTCAAGCCACATAAAGTTGGAAATATATACAATAGGACTGTCTTTTTGGGGTGATTAATGGATTTTCATCAGAATCCTGCCATTTTGTCACTACCACTTTCTACAGTTCTGACACCAAATGAAAAACCTTGGTATGAAAACCCCGTAAATCTGCAGCATACCTTCTCTTTGAATACACAGAAACTCAACTAAACTTAACATAATGAATCAATACCAGGGAGCCACCCAACGAAAATAACCTAGAACTTTGAAAATACTCTATTTATGTTTCACAGGAATTGTATGTTTCTGTACTTATCAATTTACTTATCTCCTCATTTTCAGATTGCAGTGTTTCCTTTTTCTACTTTTTATAAAAAATGTATATTTCCTCACCTGGCACCCATCCCCTGTGAGAAGAATATATTCATTCTGTTCCTAAATCCGAAAGCTTATTTTCGACAGAACTCTCCTGCCCTTTTTTTTGTTCTGGTCTGTGATTTATGAAGCTCTCAAATGAGATGAAAAAGGTGTATGTATCTCAATTCAACTTTATCTCGCTATACCCTGTTCTATCATTTTTACCAGTTTTACCAAATTATTATTTGCACTAAGAATAACAGTATTCAAGAGAGATTGTGGATTGAAAGTGACTCTTGTCTCAGGGATATTATTACCTTGGTCAAGAAGGCTCAGCTTTCTGAAAGAAGTGCAAAAGCTATTTCTGTGCATAATGAGAACACTTCAGTTAATGTGGTCTCGTCTCATAAAAAAGGAAAGTCTGGTTTTGCAAGAGTTTCAGAAAACCATACTTACAGTATTAAACCGCCCAACAAAGACATACCAAGCACACAGGGAAAGGCCTCTGGTTTTGCTTGTTATAGATGTGGTAGTACTTTGCATAATGCTAGGTCTGACAAATGTCTTGCTAAATCTGTAAAATGTCTACAATGTGGTATTTTTGGACATTTTGCTAGAGTTTGTAGGAGGAAAGGTAGGGAAAAAATAAGTAGCTTGTCTTACCGAGAATGATTGGATTCTTCTGAAAATGAGTCCGAGAATTCTTAATCGTCTCACTCTGGCTCCATTTCACTTATGAAAAAGAAAAATGTTGCCTTTAATATTACTGATCTTGACACGAGCAAACCGATGTGCATCATTAATTTTGGAGGAAATCCTTTGCAGGTTGCTGCTGATTCCTGATCCCCTTTCACTATCATAGCTCGTTCCATTTGGACTTTAATTTTCTAAGTGTTTTGGGTTCACATTTGGAGTCCACTGACATTAATCCTGAAAGCTTCACCGGGGAATAGATAAACATGTTAGGTTATTGCTTACACAATTTTGAATTTAAAGGCATTAAAGAGTTATGCAAATTATACATAGCATTGGATGGTCCTTCAGTTTTAGGTTGGAAAGACCAAAATGTAATCATTATCTTAGACCCTAACAGTCCAGAACAAGTTTTGGTGGCTTGTGAGAGTAAAATGACTAATAAGTGGGTATTGAATGAATTTCAAGATGTTTTCAAAGGCAAAATTGGTAAACTTAGAGGTTTCACCCACCTCATTAGAGTTAAGCTTTCTGCTGTGCCCAAAATTCACAAATTTCGTAATATTCCTATGATTGCTAGAGACGAAGTCAAGCTGGAGCTTTAAAAGTTACAGTATGCAGCTATCATTGAACCTATCGAGGCGTCCAAATAGATTTCTCCCTTGGTCATAGCCAGACGTTCCAATGGCAAAATTTGACTCTGAGTTGATTTCAGAAGTTTGAATGACAGCATTATTGTAGACCAATTTCCCTTACAGAGGATTGATGAAATGCTGTCCCTTACCAGAGGTGCCAAATGGTTTTCGACCATTGATCTGTCCTCGGCATATCTCCAAAGTGTCTTACACCCTTCTTGTAGGAGTGTTACTTCCTTATGCGCACCTTTTGGATGCAATCAATTCCGTAGCATGCCTTTTGTATTAATGATTGCTGCTGCGGTCTTCCAAAGGTTAATGTCACAATTGTTTGATGATATGCCAGGGATTACCTTCTTTCAGGATGACATTCTCATCATGGGCCGTGACAAGCAAGAGCATGATGATAGGCTAAAATTTTTTTACGAGTTTTACCCTTGAAAGGTTTCACTGCTGAGATCTCTAAGTACAGATTTGCCGAAAGTAGTATGGTTTACCTAGGTCATGAAGTTAGTCACAAAGGCATTTAAACCCAAAGAAAAATTGGTTAATGCAATTGTGGCTGCACCTTCCCCTAAATCGAAGGAAGATTTGCGGTCACTCTTGGGTTTATCTGAGTTTTAGTCTATTCTTTGTAGAAAACTTCTCAGAAAAAGCTTACCCTATGAGATCTTTGCTCAAAAACAGTGAATTTTGTGTAGTCTGTGGAATGTCAAAAAGCCTTCCCAATCATTAAGGAAGCCATCAGTAAAGCTCCCAAACTCCAGGGTTTTGATCCTTCAGCCAGTTCTTTCGTTACCACTGATGCAAGCTGCAAGGGTTTAGGGGGCATTTTTACTCAAACTGACGAAAACATAAAGGAAGTGGTCATCGCATTTGCATCAAGATCCTTGTGTCCCACATAGGAGAAGCAATCGGTTATTGAAAGAGAGACTCTGACACGTGTTTGGGATCTGGAACATTTCAGAAACTTTTTTATGGGGTAGGCATTTTAATTTGAGGTCTGACCATAAACCTTTGACTAAGTTGTTTACCACTGAAGGTTTGTCCAGAGCTACCGCCAGAATTGCCAGATTTTCCATGCATTTGCAAGATTTCAGGTACACTGTTCAGTACGTCCCAGGTGTTAAAAACAGAACAGCTGATTTTTTAAGTAGAATGGGGTTACCATTAACTGAAATTGACAGTAACCCTTGGAATTAGTTTTCTGTTGCCAGTGTTTATCACATTGATGTCTTGCAGGGAAGTATTGAGCATAAGGATTGGACTAATGCTGAGATGAAGGATTCTTTTCTTTTAGATGTTAAATCCAAAGTTGTAAATGGTTGGAAAGGTGTGGAAAAAAGCCTTTAACTGTTGAACTTAGAGGATTTTTGGAGGTAAGGGACGAATTGTGTGTGAATAATTAGTTTTTAATGAGAGGTGAAAAAGTTGTCCCACCAACTTCTTTAGAAAAAAAATGATCAGTTTGTGTCATGTTGGGCATTCTGATATTACTCGCACCAAGCAGAGACTCAAAGCATTGTATTGGTGGCTTGGAGCAGATATAAGTGTGGAAAGGTTTGTAAGAGAATGTGTCAATTGCGAGGTTGCTGACAAATCCCATAAAACATTAAACCCTCCTTCGTTTTCTTTGCATTGTCCCAGCACTCCTTGGGAGGAATTTGCTTTGGACTTCATGGAACCCATCATTTGGCAAGATGGTTCTACCAAGTATATTATTTTCTTTGTTGACATGTTTTCTAGATGGTTTGAATTAAACTTAGTTGAGAATGTGAATTCATCTGTGGTTATTTCGTTTTTAGATAGAGTATTTTTGAGAGAAGGTTTTTCTGCGTCCATTCTCACGGACAATGGTGTTCAGTTTAAATCCAATGAAATGGTCCAGTATCTTAGTGCCTCTGGCATCAAACAAAAATTCACTGCACTTTACAACCCTAGTGGTAATAGTGTGGTGGAAAAAAAATCAACAGAACCATTAAGAGAATTCTTCAACTTTCCAATAAAGCCAATATTTCTTGGGAAAATAAATTAATGAAAATGGTTTGGGCTTACAGAGTAACTTGTCATTCTTCTGTTGGTTGTAGTCCTTTCTCTATTATGAGAGGTAGAATTCCTTTTTCTAAAGAAAATCCCGGTTGGATGGACAGAAGTGTGTTCATAATGATTGGGAAGGTGTGAAACGCAATATTAAAAGGTCTCAATCGAAGAACAAGCTTTACTTTGATAAGAAACATGGCAGTAAACAAATCAAATTGGATGTTGGTCAATGGGTACACGTGAAATTTTCCAAAAAAGTGCCCAAACGTGCGAGTAGATTCAGTGAACCTCATAAGGTTGTCAAGGTGAACAACACAGTTGTTCTTGATAATGGAGTAGTTTGACACATGGGTCTCTTGGCCCTTACTGGAAAGTGTGGTCAAAATTCTGTTTCTGACATAATTCCTCACAAGAATTATTGGTGGTTTCACAATGATGAGTACTGTTCTGTTCCTCCCTGTGTTCATGATCGCTCTGGTGATGATAATGGTGAAGTAAACGATGGGGAGGATGCAGTAAACTTGGAGAACGATAAGCAACCTGTGCAGAATCAAGGTAGTGTTTCTTCTGAATAAACTTCCCGGGGTAGAGTTGTTAAGAAACCCAGTCATTTGAATGATTTTGTATGGGATTAGAGCCCTATCAAATGTACCTCGGGCTCTATGTGTTAAAAAGCCTTTATCCTTTATATTTTTTACGTTGTTTTATTTATTATACTGCTCTTTTTTGTTTTGTTTTTATAAAAGGGGAGGATGTGTATTATCTTGTAAGTTCTGCCTTTGTAGAATATAGAACTTCCATTGTGTAATATAGAATTGTAGACCTTATGTGTTAGTTCCATGTGCAGGTTGGCAACAAAGAAGAACTTAAAGCTACTGTTCGTGTGATTATTACTACCACAATGCAACAATCGGTGTCTAGCTTTTCCATCCAATGTGACTAATGTAATCCATGTAATACAGTTTTAAAATAGATAGAGGTATTTCATTTGGATAATCTTTTAATTCATGTTACTAATATCAACACTAGGTCTCTTCAGCAATGACAAAAAAGATCAATATTCCTGTGATGTCGGTTTTCTATGAGGTCACTTTTTTGTGATGTCACAGGCAAATTAGAGAATTAGAGAGGCCTCACATCTTCCCTTTCGCCCAGGCCCCCACAAATCCTAGGCCCGGCCCTGCGCCCTAGATGGATGCTCTACGCAGCATCATTAATTAAGAGGGAGGAGGCCGGAGTGCCCAGTCCAAGTCGCAAATACTGGAAGGTAGGATCTCTCTTTGCCGGCCCACCCAGCAACACTGATGGCCATCCCAGGTCCAATGTATTCCTGCCTCAGTTGGGGCCTCACACATCCTGTTTGGGCCGGGTTCCCACTTGGGAGAGGGGTCCTGGAGTGATGTTATAAGCACTGCAGCATCACTAATTAAGGGGTGGGGGTAGCTAGGGGGCCCAGTCCCATGTCCAGCCTATGTGGAATGTTTTCCTGCTCAGCCAGTGTGCTCCAGCTTGGGTCCCCTCTCCGTAACTGTAGCTGTCTCCTGGCAACAGTAGAACTTCCTCAACAGTGACTGATTAAGCCATTTAGGTTACACTTACACACAGATTTAGAAAACAGCAGGGGAAATATTTGAAACAAAGGATAAACTGGGTGGTGAAATTAGTATCACAGGATAAAGAATGCACTGTTTTTATACTGTTAATAGAAATTTCGTTTGCATAACATCGAGCTAGAAGCCCGATCTCTTGGTCTGTTTCTCTGCAGTGAGACGTTTTATGATTTGGAGCAAAGACGGGATGAAGTTCAAGCCACCAGGTGTGCTGCACGGAGAGAAAGGGGCTCTCATGCAGAAGGACCAATTGAATTGCGAGCCGAGGAAGAGCCCCGCTCCGAAGTCCACCGGTGCCTGTCCCCAAGATGGCCGCCCGACCTCTGATTCTGAGACCCCAACTCTAAGCCATATACAGCTGGCATTGAATCGTCCAAATACGCGAGCCTCAGACGAGCCTCGCTCCGGAACCCCCGAGGCTGACTGCATGATGGCCACCCCCTGGGACTGATTTTGCAATGCGTTGAAACTAAGAAGCTGCCCACCTTACATTAGCCGGTATGTTAACTACTGTCACAACGCCCGCATCACGGCCCGCGATCTGCAGCTTTGAAGGGTTGCTGTCCATGCCCTACAGACCCTATCACTTCCCTCAGCTCCCTACCTACTGCGCCTGACCTCAAGATGGCCGCCCCTGCACTAAATACACATGGATACTGCAAAACTGTCTATCCATCAACACAATTGATACTAACGTACGGCAGCAACACTTACATCTCGACCTGCCAGCCGCAGCCTGAAAGGGATGAAGACCATGTCTCACTGAGACCAGCACTTCCTTCAGCTTGCTGCCCACAGGACTGACCTCAAGATGGCCGCCCCTCGTCACTGAATGCACAAGGAGACCCTTCACATCACTCCACTGGCCCCAGTGTCTGACCATTGTAAGGAGACTCTGAAAGTGGACCCAGCAGTTGACCCTTGGGAGTCTTTGCAACCACAGACGCAGGCCTACAAGCAACAAATAAGCTAACTCTGGGAAATCAAGCTTCGCATGCCTTGAAAAACCAAAGAGCTCTGTAGAACTCCACTGGCCCCAGTGTCTGACCCCTGTTGGGCTACTGTGGGAAACTTTCCCCCGGTATCTAAATCGCCCAAGCACTGCAAAAGTCCAGGACTCCTTTTCAGTTTCACGGCCCCCCCTTCTAAGAAACCCAACGATGACACTGGATCCCCAACTTACTCCAAGCACCCCATTTCGACCTACCTGAAACCTCATGGCGCTAACTCCTTCGCTATCAGCTTCCCCTCCAACCTTCAAACATAGACTGATTAGACAGCACCCAGAAACACTAGTCGCGGACACATACCATTGCTCCTCCAAAGGGCAGAATAAGATGGATTTCATCTTCCACACTGAAAGTCCCGACAACTGGAACGCCACTCTCAGAACACAACTTTACATCTCATAAACCACGACTACCTCGCATCGCTCCAAACTGACGACCTTGCTCCCCAACCCCTCGGCAAGGGGTGGGAACACGTCTGTGACCATCTACACAAACGGCACAGTCATGATCCAGGCAAACAATGAGAACCTAGAGGCCTTCGACTCCCTCTTCCCCGCCCCCCAAACCGCCCATCTCCACTTGCTTCGATTCTCTATGACCCAGCACCAACCCCCGGACAACCTGTCCCGCCAGGGGAAGCTTACATTCACCACCATGCCCAACACCACCATCTCCCCCCCACCCCCGAGTCTTCTCCCACCCCTTCGCCCACAGGATTGGCGATCTACAACTCCCAGAGGATCGCCTAACCCAACTGCCTCACCTGACCCCCTCACACAAACTCGTTGACCCGACCCACGCTAACATTCTCGCAGCCCCAGGAGGACGAAACAACGACATGACCCATTGCACCCCTTAGCCAAGGTCCCAAACAGAGGCAGCACGGCCCTCACAAAGAGCATTAGACATCATAACTTAGCCACGACCAGGGTCCCTAACAGAGACAACTTGGTTCACATAAGGAGCAATAGGCTTCTTAACTTAGCCACGACCTCCACCACTCAAGACGACCCTACCCAAGTCTCCATTTCCCCCGGCCACAATAACATGGCTCAGCGGCGCGCATCACTAAAAAGCAGCTAGAAACTATAGTACTGGGCCTGACCGAAATCCTAACTAACCTAGACAAGGCTCAAAAGCCCCGGTAATACCCTCCCAGGGCGCCCTCGACCTGCTCCAATCATCTAAAACACCCTTCCGGACCCATAGCGACCCCTGTGACTCAATCACAGAGACCCTCTAGAAAGGACAGTGAGTTCCCGTCACAGAACCCCATAGGGGCCAAAGCCCCCACGCCCAGGTAACAGAGACTCTTAAATACTGACACCAAGATCCCGACACAAAGACCCACAAGATACAAAGCTGTAATGTCCCTAGAAGAAGCGACTGATCTAGTCTCAACATACGACTCACCCCCCCCCTACAGACTCCGCCAAATCCAAGATCCAAGTGATCACGGGTTTCAGAACAGACCACCTACCCCCGAAACCCCCTAGACACCCACCCTTCCTCACAAACATACCTAGGGCCCCCCTGGAAAGATCCACACTGAAAAGGAGTTCTCCACCAACTGCATGCTCATTAACTGCAGATCAGCCTCTAGGCATGCAACTGAGCTAGCAGAAGCCATCCTTACGCAGGACATGGATATTGCGTTCATCACGGAGACATGGCTCAATGACCTCTCCACACCATGCTGAGACATGCTTGTGCACACAGGTGTTTCCATTATCAACAAAGATAGTCAAGACCAACGAGGGGGAGGTGTAGCTATCATACACAGAGACAACATCGCTATCACGGAATTGGACTCTTGCCAATACAATACCTTTGAATGTCTTACTGCCAATATCAAGACTAAGGACAATGGAACATTCCTCTGCCACCTTCTTTATCACCTTCCAGGCAACACCTTAGCATTCAGGGAGCACCTGTCCGACCTATTTGCTCACTGCGCACTCGGGGAAGTCAACAACCTAATTCTTGGTGACCTAAACCGTCGATGGAATGTAGCAAATAACTTGTTAATTCAAATACTATCCAACCTTCTCAGTGACAATAACTTATCTCAGCACTGCTCACAGGAAACGCACAGTAAAAGGAGCAACCTTGGATACCATTATCGCGCAGCATGACGCAATTACCATTGACCACAGACTTCCCGTTGACTGGTTGGACCATCACATGATTCTATTCCATTTCAACCAAAAACTGCTCTCTCAGCCGCCCGTACAAGACCCCCTAAATGGGCCAGAAACCTCACCCAGATCCCCCACTTGCCCTTGAAGAAAGGATAAACTCGCTCCTCCCCAGCGCCAACGACCATCTCACCACAACCAAACTCACCTCGCTCTATAATGTAAATATGATGACCATGCTTGAACAACTAGCCCCCTTGAAACAAAAAAAAAGCTGAGCTACTCCATCCAGATCATGGTTCAACACCGACACCAACTCCGAAAGGAGACTACTAAGAGCCACAGAAAGACGCTGGAGGAATAATCCTTCGACTACCCTCCATGAACAACTCAGAACAGCCTGCAGGAAGTACAACAATCATATCAAAATAAAAAAATCCACGTTTTTTCGCTCCGCGCTGGACAGTGCAAAAAATAGACCTAAGGAGCTCTATAACATTATCAGGCAACCAACCTCCAAGCCCGCGACATCCTTAAAACAGGCGTCCAAAGAACTTTGCGACAACTTCGCCAATTTCCTTAATGACAAGATCACCAAGATCGAACTCTCACTGGACACCAACAGCACCCCACCCCCCCACAAAGAGCAGCATGGCGCCGGTGCTTGATAATGCCCCCACACCCCCTAACAAATCCTGGCTAATCTTCCACCCAATTCAAGAAGTTGAGATAGTCAAACTTATCTCCACCTCAAAACCCTCTTCTCATGCCCTAGAACCTATACCCCCCCCCCCCCAACTGAACAAAAAAATGAATTTCTCCCAAGCACCGCACTGGTGCACAATCATAAACAGCTCCTTGAAAAACCGAGTCATGCCTGATTGCCTTAAAGTAGGGCAAGTCACGTCACTGCTGAAAAAATCCAGCCTTGACATAAAGGACTTGAGCAACTTTAGACCCGTCTCCAACCTTCCTCTTCTGTCCAAAAGCCTAGAAAGATGCATACTACAACAACTAACCCAACACCTGGACAACATCGACCTCCTTGACTTCCATCAGTCTGGCTTTAGAAAAAAGGATGCAGCACTGAAACTGTGATCCTCAACATTATCGGCGATATCCATAAATAACTAGACTCAGACCATTGCTGCCTCCTCATCCTCCTAGACTTAGCTTTCGACACGGTAGACCACAAACTTCTCATTAAGGCTCTCCAAGAACGAGCTAGACTTGGCGAGGTGGTCCTCGAATGGTTCTCATCCTTCTTACACAACGCACTCAAAGAATCAAAATCAAAAACTTTGCATCCGATCTGCATCCAGTCAACAAGGGAGTCCCGCAAGGTTCAGTGCTTTCCACACAACTTTTCAACATTTACATGGAACACCTCACCAAACTACTCAAAAAAGCCAAAATCCGCTTCCATCTTTATGCAAATGATACGCAGATCTACCTGGAATTCTCCTCCATCAAGGACATTCAAAGACTGAACGACATACTGAGAGACGTCCAACACTGGCTGTCTAGCAACCACCTTAAACTAAATCCAGATAAAACCGAAGTTCTCATCTCGAACAAAGAGGAGAACCCCCAAATTGCTGACTGGCTAAAAGCTATCGATGCGCTCAATGGGAACCTCACCCTGGCCAACTCTGTCAAATCACTAGGTATCACGCCATAACTGGACTTCACCTCACACATCAAGAACTCAGCCAAGAGCGCCTTCCTCAACCTAAAACTACTGAACAAAATAAAACCTTTCATCCCACCCAATGATCTCAAACAGGCCACCCAAGCACTGGTGTTGTCAAGACTAGACTATGGAAATGCAGTCCTCTCAGGAGTAGCAAAATCACATCTTGCTCCCCTCAAAACAACGCTCAACGCGGCAGCCAGAATGGTCACCGGAATCAAGAAATTTGATCACATTTCTCAGGCACTCAGAGAACTTAAATGGCTCCCAGTGGAAATGCGGGCTAGCTTCAGAACAGCCTGCCTCACACACAACGCCTTGCACACCGGCAAACCTGAATATTTGGTGGCTAAACCCAAAAAAGCCGGTCAGACCAGGAACCTTAGAAGCTCGTACTCTCTTCTACTCATTCCACTGAAAACTCGAAAACTAAAAACTGCGGCTCGATCCTTCGCCGGGAGCGTGCCCAAAATCTGGAACTCTATTCCCCCCCACATCAGAACTATTACCTCTTTTGCAAAATTCAAAAACCAGCTCAAAGTACTGTTCCTCAACCGCTCCTTAGGGAACCGATAGGAGCAGCCAGAGTGTGAAAACTGTCACCTCTCACAGCTGCGACTATGTCTGCAAGTCGCATAACCGAACTCGCCGCTAATCTACCTACACTATTCTGTATTTTGTGATTCTCTGCATTGTAACTGTTGTAAAATGCTCTGATACCCTCGGGTCAGGCAAGCGCTATATAAAACTTCTCAAAAAAATGAATAAGTTATTTATGCTTATTGGTGAGGTTACCCTGAGTCCTCTGTAGTTGGTGCGAGAACTTAGCACAATTACCTTGCTTGATTTTACTCACGACAAAGTGAAACTCATAGTTGTTGAAATGTCACTCATAATTACAATGAAATTATGAAAATGTCACATAGCAGCAATGTGAAACCTTGGCAGCTATGTGACAGTTTTTTTCATATTGTGATGGCCTTTCATGTCTTGATTTTACAGCTCTTCAATCGAGGGGTTTCTCAGTGGTGTTCTCTGCTGGGTCTGTTGAATGCTTATTTCCACTGGCCTTCAAGTGTCCCACTGGCCTGATCCATCTTGCCCCAGGGTAACATTCAACGTCTCATTTAAAGTGGACCCATGGAAAGGGGCGCTTTCACCAGGTATCTATTTACTATTTTAAAGGAAGGCTGCAGAGCAGTCGGTGTTTGCTTAGGCCACTATCGTTTTGGTGACTACAATGCCAGGTACAGACTTCTTCTAGAGTGATAAAGTCTTTCCCAGAGACCTGGTTCCTTTCCCGAACAGCCACAAATCATCTCAGTCGAGCTCCCATTCTATGTAAATGCTGGATCTCTGTCACTTCTCCTCTGCCGGTCTCCGCTGTTATAGGCTGCTCAGGCAGATCCTCGATGTGCCACCCATCGCAGGTTGTATCGGTTGTGAGATTGGCAGTGCCCTTCAAGAAGTCCCAGCAGCCATCTTGGGGGGCAGAGGCCTTGTCTAAGGATGGATTATTTGTGGCCGATTTCTTTTATTGTAGACCATCATACGATATTCCTTACTTGCTACAAGTTATACCCAGTGGGAGAGTAAATTACTGTCATTTGGAGCTCATCCATGATCATTTTAAAACGGAAAAATGGCGTACGTTGGGGCTGGGTAGCTCAAAAAGTCATGCCCTCGGGGGGGCGTGGCCAAGATGGCGGCGGAGTAGGACGCCTTTCCGTGCCGCTCCGGCGCTGATCCAGCAAAGCATCTAAAAGCACGAACTTGTGGGAGTTCACCCGCCCCAAAAGCGGCGGGGAAGTCCGCCCGACGGAGCGGTTGGCTTTGGTGTGGTCGCCGAGGCGGTGTGACCCCGGGTGTGCCTCTGAGATCGAACGCGCCCCGCGGCCTGTGAGACCCCGGGCTCTCCTGGCATCGAGGCCCGGCGCGGTCGATGGGCGGGGCCCTGGATTTGCCCTGAAGTCGTCGGCGCAGGCGGAAGGCTGAAAGTAGCTGCACATAGGCGACTGGTGACCTAGCGGCGGACCCAGATCGTACCCCCCTGCACCTTGGGGTGGTGATGCACCAGTTCCTGGCACGGACCGTGGCACTCGGACGACCGGCGGCGTTCTACGATCTGCACCACCCGCCATTGCCTCTGCGAGGCTAGGCTCGGCTGGCATCTGCCGCCTGATCGGGACCTCGAAGCCCGCCATTGTACTTGACCACGAGGCGCGGGGCCTGGGCGCTGTGCACGGACGAGATTACTGCGGAGCAAAGGAGCGGAACTGGCCGCCAGCTATCGGCGCAGCACGTGTCGGGAGAAGGCCCGGAGGGCACAGGCAAACAGGCGCCGGCTCTTGGGCTTTCCCCTACTTGGGCTCCGGGGGACCCACGGATCGAGTAGCTGTGTGCGGGGGGCTGGACGTATCTGGTGGCCTCAGAGAGCGCCTTCCCGAGCACTTGGACTGCCTATAGACCCCGCTGCTCTCCAGGGCCACGTGGCGCCGGATCAGAGCGCTGTGAGCCGCCATGACTACTATGCCGCGCAAACGGGGCCAGGGGAAAGACAATGCCCCGAAATCCTCTCAACAGCCGGCCTCCCCTGGAGCGAGTGGATCGTCAAAGCAATCGGACGAAGATGCCCCAGCGACGAAGGCTTTCATGACAGAGTTGTTTGCCTCTATCAAGGAGGACATCTCCGAGCTCAGGGCACAGCTAGCCTCCGACTTGAGGGAGGTGCGGAGAGACGTGGACGGCATAGGCGAGAGGGTGGCGACCCTGGAAGACCGGGATCTGAGCGTGGCTACCGACGTCCACATGCTTCAGCAGGACATCATTCGCCTCACGGAGCAAAATTTGGACTTACAACTACACACGAAGGACCTGGAAAACCGCTCCCGTAGAAATAACATCCGAATACGGGCGGTGCCGTGGGACGGTGAGGCTGGGGACCTACGGGGGTACGTCCAGGAGCTGTTCCTCCAGGTCCTAGATGAGGAAGACACGAAGGAGATACGGATGGACAGAGTACACCGGGTAGGATTGCCACGGCGCGGGGGGGGGCCCCCCCTGACATTCTAGTGTGCGTCCACGATTTCCAGCTCAAGGAAAGGATTCTACGTAAGGCCAGGACTATCGAGTCGCTACAGTTCCGGGGGCATCGGCCGCAACTGTATCAGGACTTGGCTGCTTCTACCTTGCAAAAGCGGAGGGAGTTCCGACCGGTGACAGCGTTCCTGAGAGAGAGGGGCATCGCCTACTCCTGGGGGCACCCTTTCAGGATCATTTTTAGATGGCAGAATCGCCTTGCTCAAATCCGCACGCTTCAGGCGGCAAAAGAGCTTTTGGGCCTGGAGGATGTGCCGTCTTCACAGGCCGCGACGGCTTCCCCGTCTCGAAGGCGCCACCGTTCGTCTTCATGGCACAGGGTGGGGGGTTCTCCCATCAGACAACGACCAGATCTTTCTGCCAGCCTGCAAGAACGGGGAGCAGCAGTCGCCTCTGTGGCATCGGCCACGTTGGCCGACTCACAGCATAGCTCTGGGGCGGCGTGATCCCCAAAGAATGGCGGATCGGCGCCGGAGGGGCCCGGGCCTTCTGGTTGAGGGATCTGAAAGTACTCTTATTGGAGACGACCTCGACTGTGGCCAAGGGGAATAGTGTCTTCATTCCCCCGGCCTGCTTCTTAAGTGGGGGCCTCCTACGGACTTCGGCCTACTGATCTCGATGAGTATTGTAACTGCACTTTTCTTTTTGATTTTGTACAATGTTGGGTTTACATATCGTTTGGGGAGGGGTTTGGTTGGGGGTTGTTGGGGATGGGGGGGGGGGACCCGTGACGGAAGGCCATTGGGGGTGAGGGTGGTGTGTCTGCGGATGAGAGCGTGCTTTGCCTTTGAGGTTGTGGTTCTGCGAATGTTCTGGAAGCACCTGGGTGTTTTATGCCTGGGGGTGGGGAGGACTGCGGGATGGGTGACAATTGGAGTGCTGAAAGCGGGTTCTGTGGTCTGTATTTGCCATGCCACTTAGTATAGGGACGTGGAATGTTAAGGGCATGAACTCTCCTCAGAAGCGACAGAAGGTTCTGAAATATGTGGTAGACCATCACCTAGATGTGGTAGGGTTGCAAGAAACTCACTTGGCACGAAAGGATGAGTTACGGCTCCGCCATAGGGCGTACCCCATTGTATACAGGTCCTCTGCTGTCACGAAGCACCGGGGGGTGGCATTACTGTTCAGGGCAACGTTGCACTTTCAACCTGTGGGGGTCCGCAGTGACAAGGAGGGGCGTTGGCTGATGGTGAAGGGGCACATTCAGGGTAGATTGTGTACGTTTGTTGTGCTTTATCTGCCCAATGCCGGTCAGAACAAGTTCCTGCAAGACTTACTGGTTAAGGTGGGGGACTTTGCAGAAGGTCTCTTGTTCCTGCTGGGTGATTTCAATTTGGTATGGGACAGAGATATGGACAGCTCGGGGGGGCGCAGGGCGGACACAGGGGTCTTTTCTGATTCCACGCAGCGTGGGGTGGAGGAGTTGGGCCTAATAGATGGATGGCGATTTTTTCACCCTGCCGTGAAAGACTATACGTTCTTTTCACATGTGCACCACTCCTACTCTCGATTGGATCACGTCTTCCTTAGTCAGTCCCTTAGAGGGAACATTCTAGATGCCGCCATTCTCCCGATATCTGTGTCGGACCACAGCCTCATGGTGCTCACGCTCCGCTGGTCGCCGCCCGACACCGCAAATCGGAAGTGGTACTTCCCTGCATCGGTGGTCAGAGACGAGGTCTCCAATCGGGCCTTACGTCTGGCCATACGTGAATTTTTCGACTGCAATCCCCCGTCGGACACTTCTCTGACGACTACGTGGGACGCCTTCAAGGCGACGATCAGGGGGACGTGCTTGGGCCTCAATTCGCAACTGAACACTCTGCGTAGGAAGGAGAGGGAGGCGCTGGAAGCCGAGGTGCTTGCGCTTGAGAGGGCACACAAAGCTAACCCCTCGAGGATAACCCTGCGTCCCCTGACGGCGGTTCGGGGCAAGCTGAAGGCACATTATACAAACAGGGCCGAACTCACCCTCCTGCGGCTGGGACGGCACTCCTATTCCAGTAGTAACAAGATTGGCAGACACTTGGCCCGGCAACTGAGGGACAAGAGGGAGCGTGAGTACATAGGAGGGATTAGAGACTCCGCGGGGGCACTCCACCATCGTGACGGAGCGAAGGCGGACGTCTTTGGCCGCTTCTATGCCACTTTATACAAGGGAGAGGAGCTAGATGCTGCTAAGCAGCGGGAGTTCCTGCAGCGCTTACCGCTTCCGCAGGTCTCCAGGGCCTGGAATGACTTGTTGGACGCCCCGATCTCGAGGGAGGAAGTCCTCTCCGCCATCAAAAACTTGAAATTACACAAAGCCCCCGGGCCTGATGGGTACACTGCAGTTTTCTATCAGACCTATGCGACTGAGGTGTGTGACTTCCTAGTCGCCCTCTTTAACGACATGGCTGGATCCGATGTGAATTCCGGGACCCTCGCGGAGGCGGTGATTACGGTCCTGCCGAAGCCGGGGAAGGATCCAGAGCAGTATGCCTCATACCGCCCCATAGCCTTACTCAATATCGACGCGAAGCTGTACTCGGCGATTCTGGCGAGCCGCCTCCAGGACCTGCTACCGACGATTGTCCACGCAGATCAGTCCGGCTTCATCAAAGGTCGCCAGACGCACGACAATACGCGGAGGGTGATTCATCTTATTGAGAAAGCGGACAAATTCCGCATTCCAGCAGTCTTGGTGGGCCTGGATGCGGAGAAGGCCTTCGACCGAGTGGACTGGGGCTTTCTATTCCACACATTACAGGCGTTTGGTTTCTCCGACAGATTCATCGCCATGGTGAGAGCAAACTTCTGCAGCCCACACTCGAGGGTGGCAGTGAACGGCCACCTGTCGGCCTTCTTCCAGCACTCGCGGGGCACCAGACAAGGGTGCCCCCTCTCTCCCTTGTTGTTTGCGCTCAGCATTGAGCCTCTGGCGATGGCGGTCCGGGTGCATGAGGGGGTTAAGGGCATCCCATACACAGGAGAACAGCACAAGATTTCCCTTTTTGCGGACGACGTCTTGCTATCGGTGGCCGACCCCGCTAACTCTCTTCCATGCGTTCGAGATATCCTGCTGGAATTTGAGGAAGTGGCTGGCTTCAAAGTTAATTACGGCAAGTCTTATGTCCTGAACCTGACTATCACAGGCCGAGGTGGCACAGGTGAGAGCAACGACGCCTCTGGCCTGGGCCTCAGGCTCCATACTGTACTTGGGAGTCCACCTCACCCCCACGGTGGGTGGCTTATTTGCGGCCAACTTCCCGCCCCTCCTAGCCAAGACGCGCGCAGAACTGGAGAAGTGGAAGCCCAAATTCCTATCCTGGCTGGGTCGGGTGCACGCCGTCAAAATGGTCCTTCTCCCCAAATACTTGTACCTGTTCCAGGCCCTGCCGATCCCACTGAGCTCTTCCTTTTTTAGCCACCTTAAGTCATTGATCTTGAAATTTGTCTGGCAGGGTGGTCGGGCACGACTTTCGTTTGCACTCCTGCGACGTCTACGGACTGACGGGGGTCGGCCTCCCGGATTTACACCTCTATTATAAAGCTGCCCAACTTAGGGTCATGGTGGAATGGTCACAGCAATTTTCCGACAAACACTGGTTGCATATGGACCGGAGTGTGGCGGGCCGGTCCATCTGGGATCTGGCCTGGAAGCCAAAGCGGGACCGCCCGGCGAATGCGTACATTAGTACCCCCACGGGGACTACGCTGAAAGTCTGGGATACCTTGGCGGGTGATGAGCGATGGATGACCTTTCCGTCTCCATTCACTCCATTGCATTTCAATCCGGAGTTCCCGCCGGCCCTCGCCGAGGGCCCCTTTGACGCCTGGAGGGAGGGGGGTTGTCGGGCGCTACTCCACCTGTTCCACGGTCCTGACCCCCTAACTTTTGGGAACTGCATGCGGGACTACCAATTGCAGCCAGTTGAACAATATAGGCACTTGCAACTGCTCCACTGGGCCACGTCACCAGGTGTAAGGGAGGCTGCAACGAGACCTCCATCCGACTTTGAGGCCTTCCTCCTGAAAACATCCACCATGAAGGGGGCCATATCCTTTCTCTACCAACTGCTGCTTCGATCTGCCCTTTCCCCTAGACCGCGCTACATGGAGCAATGGGAGGAGATGGTGGGGAGGGATATCACTGATGGAGAATGGTCGGCGCTCTGGAGGGACATGACGCAATTTAATCACTCAATACTCCTGAGGGAGGCGCATCTAAAAACCCTCACGCAGTGGTACATGGTCCCGGCCCGGCTTCACCGCATTTACCCGGCTGTCACGGATAGGTGCTGGAGGGGCTGTGGCCTCCTGGGGGACTTCCGCCACATTTGGTGGGACTGCCCGGTCATCAAACCCTTCTGGGACGAGATCTTATCCCATATTAAAGATATCCTGAAGTACCCTATCGACGACTCGCTGGAGTTCGTGCTCCTGGGCTTGAGAGACCCTGGTCTCGAGCACCAGACGCGAGCAGACAAGAAGATTCTCTGGCTATGTCTCGGCGCGGCCAAACTTACGTTGGCATCAGCCTGGAAGCGGAAAGAGGCACCGGCGATCTCCCTTTGGCACGCTAGACTGTGGAGGCTCCTGAATCTTGAGAGAATGACATCTTCCTAGGCAACTACAAAAACTTCAAACACATATGGGGCCCCTTGGTGTCCTTTCTCTCTACTGGTTTACCCTCAGCAGTGTGTCCGGCGTCTTTGAGGAATTTACATTTATTTCAGCTCTAAGTATGACTGACGGATGAATGGGGAAAGAGTGCGGCGCCGTCACGGGAGGGGGGGGGCGGGTAACGGGGAGTTAAGTTTGGGTGCTACTGTCGGGACATTTATATCACTAGGACGAGGCTCAACTCGACGGCTTGGTGATTCTGGACTCCCTGTCGGCTGAACTAACTGAGCAACCCCGCCTTGGGGAGTACAAGCAAGACTGCCTACGCTTGTGGCTGGCGAAGCCTATTGTTCACTAACTTTCTCGTATTGCAGCATTGCCTCGTCTTAATTTACTGCTTCCCACTGTGTGGGATCATCTGTGCGCCCTATGTGGTACCTTTTGTTTGCTGTTTTATTTCTTTATGTCTGCAAAATAAAAAAATTTACAAAAAAAAAGTCATGCCCTCCACAATTTCAAAATTATGACATCACCAACCAATAATTTATATTATGATACAAATCTGTTGGAACCCTTTCAATGTGCATCTTTGTGTGACCCTTAAAATCAGGCATTCATTACAATAAGTTTCTAAGGGACAGAAAAGGCGGAGTACAATAATGATAATAATAATAACAATAATAATAATAATAATAATAATAATAATAAACCCTCCATTAATGTTTCATGTAACCTTCCATCTGTAAGGTCGCGAGAAGGACGTGCCGCCTGACAAACATTCCGATTTCCAATAGCAAAATTATCAAAGAGGGAGTGCACCCCCAATTAGTTATTAATCACATCAGTCAATAACTACCTGGGAGAGTCATTCTCCTTGAATAGTATTGCTTCAATATATTACAACGGTGTAGTTACAGCTGACACCACATTCCACTGGAACTCCGATGTTTGTAAATAATAATAGCAGGTTTGACAAAGAAGGTATAAGGTGCTCCCTAACTCGTTTCTTCATTCACTATTATAACAGGATTTCTTTCTCACAGGCATACATAAATCCGAAACAGTGGAAAGGATGCCACCAAATATTTATGAGAGGGAGGTCTTTCTAACTCGGAGTATTATTTCTTGGTTAAGGGAAAATATGTTAAAGGGAATGTACATTGCGCAGGTCAAATTATGTCCATAATATATGGTTTCCAGTTATGTTTCTATGGGTCAAAATGTATCATTGAATGTAAATCTAAACATTCATTACATGGGTCTACATATCAAACGTCATGAAGCCCCCAAAACATAGGTAATTATAAGAAAATAACATCCTAAATGATTAACAGCACCCATAAAGTCTCCTCCATGCTGACCGGTGTGCACACAGCATTAAAAGGGATCACCCCAAGTCACCACTACCATCAGTAGGTGAACACAATTTATGGTATATCTTAACTAAGTAAACTTAGTCAATTACGTTTTTCAGTGAATGTGTTTCTGGTATAGCGAACAACTGTAGCTCCTATCGAGAGTAAGAACTTGCTGCAACGAGTTTTTAGTGGTACAGGGTCTACCAGCCTCTGCGCCCCTAAAACCTACTGTGCACAATTAAAACTCAGAGCAGAGTGGTGGCGTCCGACATGCCAGACACACAGAGCCTTTGTGTTTTTTAACTCATCAATCACAGCCTTCAGTCATGTGCAGTGTATGGTGTGTAGGATATGCCTCTTCAAAAATAACTTAGACCTAAGTCATATGCCGTATAACTCAGCAAGCACCATCTTTGGCTGTGCACCCAGAATACTGGTCCCGCACCATGCAACAAAAACAGTAACCAATTCAAAGAGAAAGTGGAATTCATAGGCATGGTGGTAGGTTCAGGCCCGATCAATAAATAAACAAGCATTGGCATAGCCAATAGGTCTCGCCTTTGGGACCTTATAAGTGTTTAGCCATGCAACACTTGATGTTGTTGCACCAAGGAAATTGTGCTGGATAACTAAACACTTATAAGGTCCCAAAGGAGAGACCTATTGGCTATGCCAATGCTTGTTTAATAAACTAGTGCATGCAGTGAGTCGTCTCCGTGCAAGTGACTCAAACAAATTGGAAACACACTCCAAAAAACTATGACCTTTAAAAACGAAAGCTCAGGACTAGAGATATTTCCATTTGTGATATTGGCGAAAAGTGTGTTACAACTGTAAATGTGCTATATATTTACCAGAAAGAGCTGGTAAACAGCACCCCACCCATTTGTAGAATAGTATCTGATTTTGACCAAGTTTGCCAGTGCAATGTGCTTTAAAATGGAAGGTTTCCTGAAAATTTCAATAAAATAGCAAGCTATGAGCCGTAGTCCTTAACATTTCCATATATTATCCAATTTTTGAAAGAAAACACACCTCAGTCCCTACACGTGCTTGTTACTGTCGACCATGACCATGAGGTTGCCACCAGCTCACCAAGACGCCTCATTTCTAATACTCTGATTTTATTTTGCAACCTAATGTGCAGCGGGACTTTTACTCATAGGCAATAATAACAAACTATTTGAACTCACCCACCATATAATAGTGGAACATGAAATCCCTGGACTAGAAACACAGTATCCTGAAAAAAATTATGTAGGAAAGAAATCTACTTGTCTTTTTAAACATGTCAGATCAGTTTCCCAGTTCAATACATGCGAGTAAAAAGTAGTTCGGCCAGGCCCACTTTGCATGCTGGGTAGTTCTGATTTGAGATGGTTGGCTTAGTTTAAGGCATCGAGTTTTTATGCTAGACTGGACTTCCATTTTATGAAATGAACACAAAAAACAAGCAAATTGTGCTGGTTTTGAATCGTGGTGCAGGGAGAAGAAAAGTGTGCAGATAGAAGCTGTGAGAAGCAATTCGAAAAAGTCGTTGTTTCATTCTTGTAAAAAGCACAAGCATCCGATTTTGTGAAGTTTTCTGCAAGGCTGATATGTTCTTCAAAGTCGGAGTGTATTTCTGTGTGTGAAGTAAATAGTCAGATCCTTTTCTATTATTTGTATTTAGTCCATAAAATAACCATTCATACGATTTATTAATGTGAAAAAAATCGACCCTCACTTGATATTACCGATAGATATATAAATATTTTGGAACCTTCACACAATTAAGGACAATTGTGTTCAGAAACTCATTGTAAGGGAGACCATATTTGTTTTCATTCATTCATTAGTTACTGTAAAATGGCACTGTCAGCAGAACTTTGCTTTGACCTAGACAGCAGCTAGAGGAGGAAGCAACTTGCCCCCCCCCCCTCCCCCCTCGCCGCACAAAATTACAGATCAAACAGGTTGGAAAAAAAGTGTTGGTCGACCTCTGACAAGAGAAACTAGACATTAGTCGAAGCACCTACGTCAAAAAGAAATCACAATATTGAAAATTGAATCATAAGATTTGCTCACAAACAAAAAACGGTTGCAAGAATACACCAAGACGTAAAGAAGAAAAATCCTACTTTGCGCTCTGTAAAATGTGCTCCTACTTGTTTTGAGAGAGCCAGGATGCTCCATTTAGATTACGATTTACAGTTAATTAATGAATTCCCTTTCATTCAAAGTCCCCTAGAGGGGAAGTGACTTGTGCCAGTTTAGAGAGGAAACATCATTCAAACTCCCCCAGCCTTTAGCCTCAAACACATTTCTTCTGAGACACAAGGGTTGATCGGTTTTCTCTGGAGGCTTGAAAAAGAAAGAAAATGGACGAGCTGATTGCCTTTCGCGAATGGAACAACTGTTTATTGACGCATGCTTCTTCCCACAGAAAGCTATGTTGCCAAAATTGCAAGTAGAAGAGAATGATATCATAGAAGGAGGTTCTCAAGTGGCGCAATATTTAGAGCATGCTTGTGCTGAGGAAAAATGAGAAACCTTCGAGCATGGATGGAAAAAGCAAGTGTGGAGAATGGGGATATAAAGAGAGATGAAGCAATATTAACGCAGCTGTCCGTACAGTTGAAGACCTGGGTCATTATCTCAACAGAATAGGAAGGGAATAGGAAGTGATGGATTAGGACGCGCGCGAGGATAACAAGCCCTGGAGAGGTGTGTGCGCTCGCGCGTAGTCTTCTAATTTTCAAGCACTGCACTTGTGCTTGTGGCGAGTCTCTGCATGCTCCCGCAAGCTGGATGCCACCACAAGCACGAGTGTGTGCTTGAAAATGAGCAGTACAACAGTTAAAGGCTCTCCTATGTAGCGCATGCACGCTGCGTAGGCGAGACCTAAAAACTAATAATAAAAAAGTTAATTTAGAAAGCCAGACATTCAAACACAAACTGGGGGAAAAATCATTGTGTATGGGTCTGAAGGTGGTTTTAAATAGGTTTTTCCTTAGTCCGTTCTCAAGTGGCAAGCCTGGTCTTTGCACCCTCTGACTCTCTTTGCAATGATCATAATTTTCGATCTCTTCCTTTCTACGCAAACATTTAAGGTACAGTGTGTCACACAAGACGTCCCATTTCTTCAGAAAAAGCTTGATATGTTGCCATCAGCTATCTGCGGAGGGGCCACAACTTCGCCTCCCGGGTATAGATCTCAGCCATTGTGTTGAGCCCAAGTTTACCTGCTCTTCTGAAAGCACCCTTCCCATGCATCATGGGAAAGTTAAGGTTCCCGGGCACCGGTATAGCAGGTGCGAGCAGGTCCAGAATAGCTGCTCATTTCCTGGCCCATCTTAAAGTCTCAGCTGTGTCTATTTCCGTGCTCGGGGAGGGGGTCTATATTTCTGATATATAGCTGTGTGAGTGGAAAGCGGGGCGACCTTATCTGTCTCACTAGCTTACATGTGGCTGGAATGGGACTGGATAGAGCCAGTAGTGCAGGATCTGGTCCTGTGCGCAGTACGCATAGAGTTTAAAATCCGGAGGTCCAAGCCCTCCAGGCTTCATCGGCAGTGTCATGATCTCCCAAATTATTCTGGGCTGTTTACCCACCCAGACTACAGTAACCATGTTGGACCTTAGTCTCTTAAAAAGTCTTCAGTTAGGGGTATTGGTAAGTTTTCAAATAGGTAAAGCAGCTTGGGCAGTGTTATCTTTGTTATTGCTATACGCCCTGCTTGTGATATTGGTAATTTCGTCCATACTGGCATCCTTTCTTCAATCCACGATATGGCTCGGCCATAGTTCATTTCCCATAGGTCATTTATGTCCCTGCTGATCCACATTCCAAGGTATTTAACCGGTCCGTCCGCCCATTGCAGTGTGAAGTCAGGTATAAATTTTGTGTACCCTTGGTTAGAGGCAGTATTACAGATTTTGACAGTTCATGCGGAGCCAGCAGTGGTTCCCAAAGACTAGCAGCTTGCGCATCACATCATGAGATTAAGGTTGCCTAGTGGGTTATACGCATATAGCGGGATGTGGTCCACGTATAGGGATGCCACTAATCCTCTTGTTGCCCACACAATTACCCATGGTGCTGTCTTAGCCGAGCGGTTCAGTTGCTATGGAGAATAATAAGGGTGACAGTGGGCAGCCTTGACTTGAGCCTCAGGAGATAGCTGTTGGCCTAGTTACTGCCCCATTTACTCTAATTAGCGCAACAGGCTTTGCGTAAGGCAGCTGAATGTGTTGTATGAATTGTGCACTTAGGCCAATTTGGGCTGGAAAGGTTAACTTGTAAGGCCTTGTCCTGAATCACTACACCACCTCCCTTATCCGCACTTTTGATCACAATCGTGGGGTTTCTTTTCAGTGATTGGATTGCCTGGTATTCACCTGCTTTCAGATTTTTATAAACAGTTGGACAAGTCAGGGAATCTACTTCGTGTAACACTGCCTGCTCAAAAGCTAGAATTTCTGGAGGTATCAGGTGTGTTGGGGGCGTGAAAGTAGATTTTAATTTAAAAGGTGTATCATTCTGAACTCTGTCAACTTGCTCATTGTCTTTACTTTCGAAATAGCTTTTCAATCTTAATTTCCTGAAAAATTTATTGAGCTCACAAAGCAACTTGAAGTGCGGACAAGGGAGGTGATGTAGTGATTCAGGACAAGGCAGCCTATGACCTTGAGTGCAGAAGATTACTGAACAACAACATCAACTATGCCCCCTGAGAGAGAATCCGACAGATAATCTGAAAGATGAGATTCTGGAACTAGTCTCTACGGCCGAAGGAGAAGGCTGGATATCAAAGCAGGAAGCAGACTTCCTTACATCCTCAGGTGGAAAAGTACCATACTTTTACACCCTACCAAAAACACATAAAAACACCCTGCCACCCCCTAGACGCCCAATAGTTTCGGGCATTGGATCTTTATTAGAGCCTCTCTCCCAATATTGCGACTTCTTTCTGAAACCCATAATACAGTCCACAGAAACATACATAAAAGATACGAAGAGCCTCCTTGCCATGTTGTGTACCATCGAAATACCAGATGAACCTAGCTTCCTTGTCACACTAGACATCAATAGCCTGTATACCTGCATATCACAGGATGAAACTATCAAAGTGGTAGCAGAATCTTTGGAACAAACCACCTGGAATTATAAGGTTCCCAGAGGCTTTATAGTGGACTGTGCTACACTAGCATTGAAGAGAAATTACTTCGAATACGAAAGCCAGATCTTCCTCCAAACAACAGGGACTTCCATGGGCAGCACATTTGCCCCTTCGGTGGCAGGTTTGTATGTTTACAATTTTGAAAAGAAATATATCCTGACCCACACTAACCCCTTCTCCGCCAACATCGTCTTATGGCAACGTTATATTGACGACGTTCTGGTGATATGGAAAGGTGAAGAAACCACCCTGTCCCCATTTTTCACATGGATCAACACCTGTGACCCTCATTTGAGGTTCACTTATGAATACGCCAGAGAGAGTATCACCTTCCTCGCATTTAATCCAAACAAAGACATATTACAAACCGACATCCAAAAACAATCTGCTCCTTTTTTCCAGCTTTCACCCCCGCCCCCTGAGGGAGAATCTCCCTTACGGACAATATCTCCGCTTAAGGCGGAACTGTAGTGAAACAGCTGATTTTAGAAGACAAGCGGATGATCTGACCAAAAAACTTGAGAAACGAGGTTACCCCAGAAGAATCCTTCAGAAGAGTCGGAAGAGAGCGACTAATCAAAACAGAGATGCCCTTTTGGAATCATACCCCAAGGACGCATCACAAGAAGTTCCCCTGACGTGTGTAACCACATTTAATTCCCTATCTAACGTGGTGAGCCGGAGCATACAAAAAAATTGGAAGATCGTTACAAGCAATTGTTTTGATTGGGAAAAACCTCTTTTCTCTTACAAAAGAGCAACAAGTCTAAAAGACTCATTAGTCCACACACGTCCGGTAGCAAAACAGAGAAGTCAGGACCCGACAGAATTGAATGCCTGGGGGCTCCCAGCGGCGACTGGCCATTTCCCCTGCGGGGATTGCAGTATTTGCCATTTGACCACCCACACAAAATTCTTGAACATCGAACCTGGCAAACAGTGGGAGCAACGTAGCCACACTAATTGCAATACAAGTAACGTTGTATATCTAATAACTTGCACGTGCGCTTTGAACTACGTTGGAATGACCACCAGACGTGTAAAACTCAGGATCTGCGAACATCGGAGCAATATCCGATGCAAACAGAACTCAACAAAACTCACAAACCATTTCCTTGAGAAAAATCACACGCCGAATGATATGCATTGGACGATCCTTGAACACGTTGTGGGAGATGAAAAAATCCTATTTGAGAAGGAGCAGCGATGGATCCATCGTCTATCAAGTTATCGAATAGGATTAAATGATGAAATCCCATGGGGCTCTTTACTGAGACGTTAACATTGCCAGTACATCAACCAACCAGTAACAGACATAGACTGCCACAGACCATGCACAAGCCTTGTGCATGGTAGTAATACTTGTGCCTATGATGTATGTCTGCTAGTAAGTTCTCCATTTGACTAGAGGGTCTACATCAACCTAGTACCCCTCCACCCCGCCTGAATTTCGGATGAGGCTAGCATTTCTTCACCCCTGCCATCACTAATGGTACAATACAACCATTCTTATTGGATTATTGTGACCACTAGACATTCGTTCTCATTTTACAAACACATCTTCCTAACGTTCCTCTTTTTATAAGAAGTGGGGTAATTGCATGAACATCATACCAATAACATTGTTGGTTTTGTTTATATGGCCACTAAAATTATGGTATTGTTCTTCGTTTTATAAAAGGAATATGCTACTTACCAGTATGCATCTGTTCTTGGCATAGAGGGCTGCAGAGTGGTACATTATGAATAGATCGCCATCTGGTGTTGGGCTCGGATGATTGCACTTTGTTTTTCTCTTGGAGAGTCTTTTGTATCTTGGTGACTCCTCACTTGGTTGGTAGTGCGCATGGGCATCGGCTCCATCCTTAGATTGTTTTGCCATAGTAGGGTTAGATGGAGTAGTATGATAGAATACAGATAAGAATGCCCATGTAAGTGTATCTAAATAAGATAATGTTGGAACAGACACAGGTTTCCGGGGAGGCTGGGAGGGCATGTACCACTCTGCAGCCCTCTATGCCAAGAACAGATGCATACTGGTAAGTAGCATATTCCGTTCGAGGCATATGGGCTGCAGATGGTACATTATGAATAGACTATACAGCAGTTCTCTCCCTAGCGGTGGTTGCCCGTGTCTGTTGCAACTGTCTGAAATAAAGTTTTTAATACCGCTTGTCCCACTCTAGCTTGTTGTGTTGTGTGCACATCTACACAATAGTGTTTTGTGAATGTGTGCGGTGTAACCCAGGTAGCTGCTTTGCATATGTCATCTAGTGGAATGTTTCCCAAAAATGCCATAGATGCTCCTAGTTTACGTGTAGAGTGAGCTCTAGGAGGAACAGTTAATGTTCTCTTTGCTTTTAAGTAGCATATTTGAATGCATTTTACAATCCATCTGGCAATGCCCGCTTTAGAGATGGGATTGCCTTTATGTGTAGGAGAAAACGCAACAAATAGCTGTTTTGTCTTTCTGAAAGTTTGTGTTCTTTCTATATAGTACAATATTGCCCTTCTAACATCCAATGTATGTAGGGCTCTTTCTGCTACTGTTTGTGGTTTTGGAAAGAAAACCGGTAATTCCACTGACTGATTGATGTGGAATGCCGAAATTACCTTTGGTAAGAATTTTGGGTTTGTTCTAAGAACCACTTTATTTTGGTGTAACTGCATGAATGGTTCTTGAATCGTAAAAGCCTGCAACTCACTTACTCTTCTAAGTGACGTGATAGCTATGAGGAAGGCCACCTTCCATGTGAGGAATTGTATTTCACACCTATGCATAGGTTCAAAGGGTGGCCCCATTAGTCTGGTAAGTACTATGTTGAGATTCCAGACTGGGGAAGGTGGTCGTCTTGGTGGAATGACTCTTTTGAGTCCCTCCATGAAAGCTTTAATTGCTGGTACTTTAAACAGGGAAAGATGTTGCCTGTTTTGAAGGTACGCCGCTATGGCTGCGAGATGAACTCTGATAGAGGTATATGCTAAGTTACATTGCTGCAAGTGTAGTAAATAGCAAATGATTTGTTTAGTGGATGCGTCCAGAGGGTTGATGTGCTTACTGTTACAGTGTATAGCAAACCTCTTCCATTTTGCTGCATAGCATGCTCTGGTGGTAGGACGTCTTGCTTGTTTAATGATTTCCATGCATTCTGTTGGTAAATCTAAATATCCAAACTCTATGACCTCAGGAGCCAGATCGCTAGGTTCAGTTGTTTGGGATCTGGGTGCATTATTTCTCCATGGTTCTGTGTAAGATGCATGGGTAATAATCTTAGTTTTTGATGTGGCACATGTGAGAGTTGTAGTAGCGTGGTGAACCACGGCTGTCTTGCCCACGTGGGTGCCACTAGTATCATTGTCATTGAGTGTTGCTGCAGTTTCCGAACCAGTAACGGAATTAGTGGGAGAGGAGGGAACGCGTAAGCAAATTTGTTGGACCAATTTATCCATAGTGCATTGCCCTGGGACCGTTGGTGTGGGTACCTGGATGCGAAGTTTTTGCATTTTGCGTTCTGATGATTGGCAAACAGATCTATCTCTGGTTGCCCCCATCTCTGGAAGAATGGCTGCAGTATTTGGTCGTGCAGCTCCCATTCGTGTACTTGTTCTGACTGTCTGCTTAGGATGTCTGCTATCTGATTTTGAACTCCTGGTAGGTGTTCTGCTAACAGATAGATCTTTTGAGGAATGGCCCATCTCCAAATGTCCTGTGCTAGTTTGGATAGTTGGAGAGAGTGTGCCCCCCCCTGTTTTTGAATATAATACATTGCAGTCATGTTGTCTGTTCTGATCAGGACTGCCTTGCTTGTTATTTGCATTTGGAAAGCCTTTAGTGCTAGAAATACTGCTAATAGTTCCAGGTAGTTGATGTGCAGTTTCTTTTGCTGCACACTCCACTTCCCCTGCACTGTGTATTTGTCCATATGCGCTCCCCATCCGGAGAGCGATGCGTCCGCTGTTATTATCACTTGTGGAATTGGCTCTAGGAACGACCGTCCCTTGGAAATGTTTTCTGTGTTCCACCACTTCAGAGAGCGATACGTCCGGTCGTTTACCAACACCAGATCTGTAATCTGACCTTGAGCCTGATTCCACTGTGTCGCTAGACACTCCTGTAGTGGACGCATTTGTAGCCTGGCATGTGGTATTAGCAGTATGCAGGAGGACATCATGCCTAACAGTTGCATAAACACTCGTGCTGGTAGTGAGTGTTGTGGTTGAAATCTTTGTATTAACCCGACCATTGTCTGTATCCTGATTGGGTTGGGGTATGCTATTGCCTTTTCTGTGTCTATCGTAGCCCCCAGGTATTGCTGAATCTGGTTTGGTTGCAGGTGTGACTTTTTGTAGTTCACCGTAAACCCTAGGTGGTGCAGCAATTGAATTGTCTTCTGTGTGTTGTGAAGACATTCTTCTTGTGACTTGGCCTTTATTAGCCAATCGTCCAAGTAGGGGAAGACATGTATTTGTTGTCTTCTTAGGTGTGCTGCCACCACAGCTAGGCATTTTGTGAAAACTCTCGGTGCTGTTGTGACACCGAACGGAAGGACTTTGAACTGATAGTGTTGTCCTTCTACTACAAACCTTAGGTATTTTCTGTGGGCTTTGTGAATTGGGATATGAAAGTAAGCGTCTTTTAGATCCAGTGTAGAAAGAAAGTCCCCTTTCTTCAGTAAAGGGAGTACTTGTTGGAGCGTGACCATGTGGAAATGCTCCGAATTTATGTAAGCATTGAGAGGTCTGAGGTCCAATATTGGTCTTAGGGACCCGTCTTTTTTGGGGATTAGGAAGTATAGAGAGTATACTCCTGTCCCTTGTTGATTTTTTGGGACCTTCTCTATTGCATGCTTTTGTAGAAGTGCTAGTACTTCTTCTTTTAACAATGTCAGATGATCCTGACTCATTGGACGCTGTTTGGGGGGGATGTTTGGTGGGGTAGCTGTGAGTTCCAGGCAATAACCATGTTGGATAATCTGTCTCACCCACTTGTCTGATGTGATGTTTTCCCAGACAGGTAGGAACTATGATAGACATCCCCCGACCGGTGTTATGTGGTCTGGGGGGAGTTCTATGAAGTCACTGTTTTGGGGTTGAGGCGTTGCGGTTGTTATTATTTCCGCGGCCTCTACCTTTGTTGTTGTTACCCCTGTAATTTCCTCTTGAATTGCCTTTGGGTGATGTAGGTGTGAAAGAGGTGGATTGCTGATGTGTTCCTGTATTTTTTGAGCCCCCTCTATAGGTGGATCTACGAAAGGAACCTCTTTGTGTTGGCTGTTGCAATGCTCCCATTGACTTCGCCGTTTCTGTATCTTTTTTCATTTTTTCTAAGGTCTCATCTGTGCTTGAACCAAAAAGTGTCTTTTGATCAAATGGTTGGTTCAGTAAGGACGTTTGTACTTCCTGTTTGAATCCTGAGATTCTAAGCCATGCATGTCTCCTTAACATGACACTGGTGTTGATGGATCTTGCTGCAGTGTCTGCTGTGTCTAGGGCGCACTTAATGGAAGTATTAGTTATTATTTTACTTTCCTGTATTAACTGATCTGCCTTTTTCTGATGTTCTTTGGGGAGATGTGTGATGAGTTTTTCTAATTCATCATAATGTGCCCTGTCATAACGTGCAAGTAGTGCCTGTGTATTGGCTATACGCCAGCTATTGGCCGCTTGTGATGCTACTCTCTTGCCTGATGCATCTATTAATTTTGACTCTTTATCAGGTGGAGGAGCCTCTCCTGTAGATAATGAGTTTGCTCTTTTACGAGCGTTTGAGACTACAAGCGAGTCCAAAGGTACATGCCCTTTGATAAATATTGGATCCTTTGGAGCCGCCTTATAGTACCTGATGTTCTTTGTGCATTAGGTAGCGTCTCTAACAGGAAATCCTCTATTTGAGGTTCTGTATGTATATCTACTTTATGATATTTTGCTGCCCTATTAATGAGCTGTACAAACCCTGTGTTATCATCAGGTGGTGAAGGCTTTGAGGGATAGAACTCTGGGTCGTTGTCCTCATCTGACCCTACGTCATAATTTTCCCATGGGTCATCCTCATCTGGGATGGTTTCATCATCCCCTTGAGGTTCTCCCTCCCCTGGATCACTGTCTACATCAGACTGAGGTGTAGATGGTCTTGGTGTGGAAGGTGTAGGAATATTTGGCATAGTGTGAGGAATAGGAGAAGAGGGTGTGACTTTAGGTCGAGGAGAAGCAGGAGGAGTTGTATTTGTCCCCAGTGTTCTCTTTTTTGAAGGAAAAGATTTATCTTCTGTCTGTTCATTCTTTCTCTTCTTCGTCACTACTTTTCCAGTTTGCGGATCGATAAACAAAATCTTTTGTTTGGGATCTGTCTGTTGCTCCTGAATCGGTACCGAAGGTCCTGGTTCCGAAAGGTGCTTATGTTTTCGATCGTCAGTGTTCGGTGTTTTCGGCACCGAGTGTCTACTCGATTCCGACTTCCTGGGTATCGAGTGAGTCTTGGACGACGAATCATGTTTCTGTTTCGACATGGAATGTTTCGATACCGAGCTTTCCCTTGTATGGAGCTTCGGTGTCGAAGTCGATGTCGACTTTTTCTCGGATCCGACATGGTGGGAGGCCGAGTGTTTCGGTTTCAGTTTCGGTTTCGTTGCCGGGCCCGAGGGCGGGGCGTCGGAAACTTTTTTCTGCGGTTTGACCGGGCTCGAAGGCGGGGTCGTTACCGCACGGGGTCGTTTTTTCGGTAAGGGGACGTCGTCACTCACGGTTTGTTGCACGTCGAGTTCTTCAACATCCGACTGGTCCCCTTCCGACCCCGACTGATCCTCTTCTTCCTCAATTTGCTCGTCTCCGAACAGCTCCGGGATCGCGTCCGACTGCATTCTGGAAACCTCGTGTCTT
This sequence comes from Lissotriton vulgaris, assembly GCF_964263255.1. Taxonomy (NCBI): domain Eukaryota; kingdom Metazoa; phylum Chordata; class Amphibia; order Caudata; family Salamandridae; genus Lissotriton; species Lissotriton vulgaris. The sequence goes on along the minus strand of NC_141691.1, from coordinate 1,078,276,386 downwards.
CTAGCTCGACGATTTCTAATCGTTAGCTTGGAGGAGAATGCTGCGCAGGCTTCGCAGTCCCTAGATTCGTGTTCAGGCGATAGACAGAGGTTGCACACCTCGTGTAGGTCCTTGTGTGGGAACTTAGCACCACACGTTGGACATTTTTTGAATGGAGTCCTTTCCATGGACTCCGGGCTTGACTGCGTCGAGAAAGGCCTCCTGTTCGTCGACGTAGATCAAAGTTTTTTCTTCGATTTTGAATTCGCAACGCGTCGGAATGGAAATGAAACGCGTTCGATAACAATACCGTCGAATTGGAAAGGGAATACGCGCCGATAAATCACTTTTCTCTGAAGTTGATCTGGAGCGTCTCGATCCTCATCCGAACCCGATGGCGGAAAAAAACAATCTAAGGATGGAGCCGATGCCCATGCTCACTACCAACCAAGGGAGGAGTCACCAAGATACAAAAGACTCTCCAAGAGAAAAACAAAGTGCAATCATCCGAGCCCAACACCAGATGGCGATCTATTCATAATGTACCATCTGCAGCCCATATGCCTCGAACATAATCTTTAAGTAATTTGCCATATCGCCGGAGGTATCTGATCTAGTATTGAAAAAGGATATTGTATGTTTATAACATAGCTGTCAGCAAAATTAAATACACTGTTTTCGTTAGCTCTGAACACTAGCCCCTTTATAATTTGGAGGGTGTTGGTGGCATTCCATCGTCGCGCGCATTGTTTGCGTGACGCAGAGGCGGCATTGTACCTTCGCCACACACCTCGGCACCCATTTCCATCTGGGGTCCGAGGCACCTTTGAAAACTTCGGGGGACTTGGTGTGGGTGTTAATCAGTATAAATGAGACTGTGACATCCATGCACAGTTTGGCAAGCGCTTTAAACAGTTTGTTCCCCGTAAAATAACCCGTGGCTCCTTTAAGAAACACATTCAGCCAGTATGACACCGCAGTTACGTGGTATGGTCACATGACGCGTAAGGAATATGCTACTTACCAGTATGCATCTGTTCTTGGCATAGAGGGCTGCAGAGTGGTACATTATGAATAGATCGCCATCTGGTGTTGGGCTCGGATGATTGCACTTTGTTTTTCTCTTGGAGAGTCTTTTGTATCTTGGTGACTCCTCCCTTGGTTGTTAGTGCGCATGGGCATCGGCTCCATCCTTAGATTGTTTTGCCATAGTAGGGTTAGATGGAGTAGTATAGTAGAATACAGATAAGAGTGCCCATGTAAGTGTATCTAAATAAGATAATGTTGGAACAGACACAGGTTTCCGGGGAGGCTGGGAGGGCATGTACCACTCTGCAGCCCTCTATGCCAAGAACAGATGCATACTGGTAAGTAGCATATTCCGTTCGAGGCATATGGGCTGCAGATGGTACATTATGAATAGACTATACAGCAGTTCTCTCCCTAGCGGTGGTCGCCCGTGTCTGTTGCAACTGTCTGAAACAATGTTTTTAATACTGCTTGTCCCACTCTAGCCTGTTGTGTTGTGTGCACATCTACACAATAGTGTTTTGTGAAGGTGTGCGGTGTAACCCAGGTAGCCGCTTTGCATATGTCATCTAGTGGAATGTTTCCCAAAAATGCCATAGATGCTCCTAGTTTACGTGTAGAGTGAGCTCTAGGAGGAACAGTTAATGTTCTCTTTGCCTTTAAGTAGCATATTTGAATGCATTTTACAATCCATCTGGCAATGCCCGCTTTGGAGATGGGATTGCCTTTATGTGTAGGAGAAAACGCAACAAATAGCTGTTTTGTCTTTCTGAAAGTTTGTGTTCTTTCTATATAGTACAATATGGCCCTTCTAACATCCAATGTATGTAGGGCTCTTTCAGCTACTGTTTGTGGTTTTGGAAAGAAAACCGGTAATTCCACTGACTGATTGATGTGGAATGCTGAAATAACCTTCGGTAAGAATTTTGGGTTTGTTCTAAGAACCACTTTATTTTGGTGTAGCTGCATAAATGGTTCTTGAATCGTAAAAGCCTGCAGTTCACTTACTCTTCTAAGTGACGTGATAGCTATGAGGAAGGCCACCTTCCATGTGAGGAATTGTATTTCACACCTATGCATAGGTTCAAAGGGTGGCCCCATTAGTCTGTTAAGCACTATGTTGAGATTCCAGACTGGGGAAGGTGGTCTTCTTGGTGGAATGACTCTTTTGAGTCCTTCCATGAAAGCTTTAATTGCTGGTACTTTAAACAGTGACAGATGTTGCCTGTTTTGTAGGTATGCCGCTATGGCTGCGAGATGAACTCTGATAGAGGTATATGCTAGGTTACATTGTTGTAAGTGTAATAAATAGCAAATGATTTGTTTAGTGGATGCGTCCAGAGGGTTGATGTGCTTACTGTTACAGTGTATAGCAAACCTCTTCCATTTTGCTGCGTAGCATGCTCTGGTGGTAGGACGTCTTGCTTGTTTAATGATTTCCATGCATTCTGGTGGTAAATCTAAATACCCAAACTCTATGACCTCAGGAGCCAGATCGCTAGGTTCAGTTGTTTGGGATCTGGGTGCATTATTTCTCCATGGTTCTGTGTAAGATGCATGGGTAATAACCTTCGCTTTTGATGTGGTACTTGTGAGAGTTGTAGCAGCGTGGTGAACCACGGCTGTCTTGCCCACGTGGGTGCCACTAGTATCATTGTCATTGAGTGTTGCTGCAGTTTCTGAACCAGTAATGGAATTAGTGGTAGAGGAGGGAACGCGTAAGCAAATTTGTTGGACCAATTTATCCACAGTGCATTGCCCTGGGACCGTTGGTGTGGGTACCTGGAATTCTTTGCATTTTGCGTTCTGATGATTGGCAAACAGATCTATCTCTGGTTGCCCCCATTTTTGGAAGAATGGCTGTAGTATTTGGTCGTGCAGCTCCCATTCGTGTACTTGTTCTGACTGTCTGCTTAGGATGTCTGCTATTTGATTTTGAACTCCTGGTAGGTGTTCCGCTAACAGGTAGATCTTTTGAGGAATGGCCCATCTCCATATGTCCTGTGCTAGTCTGGACAGTTGGAGAGAGTGTGTCCCCCCCTGTTTTTGAATATAATACATTGCAGTCATGTTGTCTGTTCTGATCAGGACTGCTTTGCCTGTTATTTGCATTTGGAAAGCTTTTAGTGCTAGAAATATTGCTAATAGTTCTAGGTAGTTGATGTGCAGTTTCTTTTGCTGCACACTCCACCTCCCTTGCACCGTGTATCTGTCCATATGCGCTCCCCATCCGGAGAGCGATGCGTCCGCTGTTATTATCACTTGTGGAATTGGCTCTAGGAACAACCGTCCCTTGGAAATGTTTTCTGTGTTCCACCACTTCAGAGAGCGATACGTCCGGTCGTTTACCAACACCAGATCTGTAATCTGACCTTGAGCCTGATTCCACTGTGTCGCTAGACACTCTTGTAGTGGGCGCATTTGTAGTCTGGCATGTGGTATTAGCAGTATGCAGGAGGACATCATGCCTAATAGTTGCATAAACACTCTTGCTGGTAGTGAGTGTTGTGGTTGAAATCTTTGTATTAACCCGACCATTGTCTGTACTCTGATTGGGTTGGGGTATGCTATTGCCTTTTCTGTGTCTACTGTAGCCCCCAGGTATTGCTGAATCTGGTTTGGTTGCAGGTGCGATTTTTTGTAGTTCACCGTGAACCCTAGGTGGTGCAGCAATTGAATTGTCTTCTGTGTGTTGTGAAGACATTCTTCCTTTGACTTGGCCTTTATTAGCCAATCGTCCAAGTATGGGAAGACATGTATTTGTTGTCTTCTTAGGTGTGCTGCCACCACAGCTAGACATTTTGTGAAAACTCTTGGTGCTGTTGTGACACCGAACGGAAGGACTTTGAACTGATAGTGTTGTCCTTCCAACACAAACCTTAGGTATTTCCTGTGGGCTTTGTGAATTGGGATATGAAAGTAAGCGTCTTTTAGATCCAGTGTAGAAAGAAAGTCCCCTTTCTTCAGTAAAGGGAGTACTTGTTGGAGCGTGACCATGTGGAAATGCTCCGAATTTATGTAAGCATTGAGAGGTCTGAGGTCTAATATTGGTCTTAAGGACCCGTCCTTTTTGGGGATCAGGAAGTATAGAGAGTATACTCCTGTTCCTTGTTGATCTTTTGGGACCTTCTCTATTGCATGCTTTTGTAGAAGTGCTAGCACTTCTTCTCTTAACAATGTCAGATGATCTTGACTCATTGGACGCTGTTTGGGGGGGATGTTTGGTGGGGTAGCTGTGAGTTCTAGGCAATAACCATGTTGGATAATTTGTCTCACCCACTTGTCTGACGTGATGTTTTCCCAGACAGGTAGGAACTGTGATAGACGTCCCCCGACCGGTGTTATGTGGTCTGGGGGGAGCTCTATGAAGTCACTGTTTTGGTGTTGAGGCGTTGCGGTTGTTATTATTTCCGCGGCCTCTACCCTTATTGTTGTTACCTCTGTAACTGCCTCTTGAATTACCTCTGGGTGATGTTGGTGTGAAAGATGTGGATTGCTGATTCGTTCCTGTGTTCTTTGAGCCCCCTCTATAGGTGGATCTACGAAAGGAACCTCTGTGTATTGGCTGTTGCAATGCTCCCATTGACTTAGCCGTTTCCGTATCTTTCTTCATTTTTTCTAATGTCTCGTCTGTGCTTGACCCAAACAATGTCTTCTGATCAAATGGTTTGTTCAGTAGGGCTGTTTGTACTTCCTGTTTGAATCCTGAGATTCTAAGCCATGCATGCCTTCTTAGCATGACACTGGTGTTAATAGACCTTGCTGCAGTGTCTGCTGCGTCTAATGCACACTTGATGGAAGTATTGGTTATTATTTTACCTTCCTGTATTAACTGATCTGCCTTTTTCTGATGTTCTTTTGGGAGATGTGTGAGAAGTTTTTCTAACTCATCATAATGTGCCCTGTCGTAACGTGCGAGTAGTGCTTGTGTATTGGCTATACGCCAGCTATTCGCTGCCTGTGATGCTACTCTTTTGCCTGATGCATCTATTAACTTCGACTCTTTATCTGGTGGAGGAGCCTCTCCTGTAGATAATGAGTTTGCTCTTTTACGAGCGTTTGAGACCACCAGCGAGTCTAGAGGTACATGCCCTCTAATAAATATTGGGTCCTTTGGAGCCGCTTTGTATTTTTTATCAATTCTTGGGTTTAACACCCTGGCTCTCACTGGGTTTTCGAATATTTCCTCCGTGTGACTAAGAAGACCCTTCAACATAGGAAGAGTACCTGATGTTCTCTGTGCATTAGGTAGAGTCTCTAACAAGAAATCCTCTATTTGAGGTTCTGTATGCATGTCTAGTTTGTGATATTTTGCTGCCCTATTAATGAGCTGCACAAAACCTGTGTTATCATCAGGTGGTGAAGGCTTTGAGGGATATAGCTCTGGGTCGTTGTCCTCATCTGACCCTACATCGAAATTTTCCCATGGGTCCTCCTCATCTGGGATAGTTTCGTCATCCTCTTGAGGTTCCCCCTCCCCTAGATCACTGTCTACATCTGACTGAGGTGTAGCTGGTCTTGGTGTGGAAGGTGTAGGAATATTTGGCCTATTGTGAGGAATAGGAGAAGAGGGTGTGACTCTAGGACGAGGAGAAGCAGGAGGAGTTATATTCTACCTCCACCGCGGTTTTCCGCTCCGATTGCAATTCGGGCTGCGGTGGTGAAAGGTTAGGTAACCTGCGGGGAGTCCCCTGCGTTAAAGTAAGTGCACGGGATTTATTTACGTTGCCCTGAGGCCCTGTACCTATACTACAAGTCCAGGACCCTATAAAACCCTTATTACCCGTTTTTCTTCTCGTACCTATGACTATTGACTTATGGGACACAGAGGGCGCTGCCTGTCTACATACTCGGCCCCCTCGTCTCGGAGGAGATAACGGTGTGTGTCTTTCATTATATACAGGAAACGCGGCGTGAAGACAACCCCCCACCGCGCTGGCCCATGTAAAGCGACATATTGACGCCTCCTGTGAGTTCGTTAAGAAACCTATCTTTCTTCCTTGTTTCAAAGACAAAGATAATCGAGCACTTTATTATCTCTTTTTTAAAAGTGCATTTTTCATTTTTCTTTTAAAAAAAGAAACCTTTCATGAGAGATATTTAATTAATCTATCCTCATTTGATTCACCTTATTACTAATTTTGGTGGATTTGGAACATTCTGCCTGCTACATGTTGCCAGGCATTTGAGACAGACACTATGATACTTGTCTAATTAATATAGCAAAGTGCACTTTTCACATCTCCATATCTTTTCCTCATAAGAGATCACTGGGAACAGTGGATTTTGGTGAAGGGAATGAGATCCAAAAGTACTGTCTGAAAGATTTGAATATTGTCAATCTGTAACTTGCCTAATACAATTTGTTTTACAGGTACTTGGCCCCAGCGATTAGCTGAGTGTGCCTCATTACGGCCTTTGCCGTGAGTATACTTAAGCAAAGTAATACTTTTTTAACCTTTTTCACACTAATATCCTCACGGTCGGATGCACCTTAGCGAGTGTAGACAGCCGGTGGATCACACTACTGGTCCTGATGAATTCTGAGTGACTCGGGCTCTGTTAGCAGAAACATGTTGACCAAATTTATTCTAATATCTATTGAGGGCTAGGGGTCTCCATTTATTGAGACTATCCCTATGATTCCACTCATCACTTGTTTTTAACCAGTGCTGGTTGGACTAATAATAAAATAATTGGCAGTCAAGTCAAGTCAAAAGAACTTTATTCGAATGTACATAGTAACATTCATAAAAGCACATTTAAAAAGAAAATTTAACAGTTAATCCATACATTACTCAAAATAACAAAAAGTATCAGTTTACAGGCAGAATACACAGTATAAAAACATTCTAATTAAAATAATTAAAAGAGGAACTCTCGACAAGAACACCAATTATCCCTCCATGCTTTTCCAAAATTTGATCGCAAGTTTTAAAAAGTTACATACAAACAAAGTGCAATCACTACTTAGTAGTTGGAGATAATAAAGTACTGGTCGAATTTGTGCAAAGTTCAGCTTTTGTTTTTTTTGTTTTTTTAAAACAAAGATCTTTATTCGACATACTGCATGGTACACATTACACATCCCACAATGTCTCGTACATTTGAACATAGCAATATTGTTAAGCACCGTAGTGTGGATACGTTGGACACAGCCATTTAGCCGGTATCCCGGGGGCCCGGTGGCAAACAGTACAGCAAGTATACAAAGCCAACAGCGGCTAACCATAACATTGCAGGAGCACGAGTAGCGCAGTGGGTGGTTAAGTTCTCATGTTGTCCTCAACTTACATGTGCCCTGACAGCGCTCGCGAGTTGCGTGACCAGTGTCCTGTTTGCTTGTGTACCTAAAAATCTTTTGAGTATACAAAGGCAATAAACTAACTACCCCAACTAACCCTCACCCTCCCCCAAGCGCCAGCAACTATGCGTCTAGTGATGTGCCCATGGTGCGTTATCGGCCAGTACATACCGAGCTACCTACAGAACTCTACTATGGTGGCCCCAATCCGGGTCCTATGTTAAGCGGGAGCTACGCTACGGGAGCTACCACTGGGGTACCCTCGTCACCGCCCAGAGCCCCACGTTCACTGTTCCTCCCGTTCCTCCGGGGATTCCGGGGCCTCCTGTGCCTCGGCACTTTCCATGTCATCCACCTCGCTTTGTTGTATGTAAGCCTGATATAAACCCCAGACATTTTTTGGCCTGCTCCTGGGTGGTAGTGTTATACTGTAGTGTTCGGACTGCGTGCAACAATAAAGTAAGTCACCAGCCCATCTCTTCTTTGTGGGAAGCGGGCCCCGCATCCAGCATATGGCCACCACTCTTCTGGCTATCAGTAGGGCCATATCCACCAGGCGCCGCTGGGATAACGGGAGTGGCTTCGAGAAGCCCAGGAGTGCGAGGTCCTGTCTAGCGGACAGTTCTGAGCCCAGGATCGTACTAAGTTCCGAAAAAACGTCAACCCAGAATTTATGGATGCCCGGACAGTACCATGCCATGTGGATAAAGTCAGCAATCTGCGTGTGACACCTCTCACACTCCGCCGTCTGCCTGAGCCCATAACGGTGCAGCCTCTCCGGGGTGTAGTATACCCGTTGTAGAAACTTAAAGTGCACCAGCCTATGCCGTCCATTGAGTGAAAGTCGTCTGGTGCTGGAGCAGCAGTAGCGCCACATGACGTCGTCAATTGGAAGTTGCAAATCCTTTTGCCATTCCTCTCTAGCTTTCGAGCACTGTGGCAGCTGATGCGCCACTCCCAATTTGTTCAATGTGGAGACTAGTCTGCTAGATGAGGGTGAGTCAATCACATACGTGAGTTCAGGGACCTCCGGCGGCTCCGCCATCTCGGGGCCCAACAAATCCTTCAACGCGTTCCGTACCCTGTGGAACTGGAAGCGCTGCAGCAGCGTGGCCTCCGGTTGCGTGGCAAAGAGCTGCTCCCAGGACCCGACGACTCCCTCGGTAAACCCATCTCCCATTTTAGTGATTCCCAATGCACGCAGTGCCTCCGAGACCCCTTTTTTCCTTAGCGGGCCCAGCCAGAGCGCCCAATCAATCGGCATCTGAGGCGAGTGTAGAAAGCTACAGTCTCGTGCCCGGGCTAGCGCGTGCCATGCGTGGTTGGTAGATTTAAGAGAGTCTAGCTGACCAGTGGCTCGATCTACCGGGAGGCAGATGGTGGCCGGAAGGGGAAGAGGTTCCGCAAACAAGCGTTCCAAGGTCACATGAGGGATGCTGGGGTCCCCATGGATCCAAGAGTGTAAATGGGCTGCCTGTGCTATACGGTAATATCTTTCCATGTCGGGGTCTCCCAGACCCACCATTTCATAAGGGAGCAGTAGTGTCGTCCATTTAACTCTAGGTTGTTTACCCCCCCATGCCAGCTTAATGAGTACTTGCGTTAGTTGTTGAAGAACGCCTTTGAGAGCACCACCGGTATATTGTTGAAGAGGAAGAGGAACCTAGGCAGCACCACCATTTTCATGATGGCTATTCTGCCCATTAGGGACAGCGGGAGCTTGCACCACGCGTCCACGTCCTCAACCAGTTTCGCATATGCTACTCCATAATTCTCCCGGACCAGGACATCTGGGTCAGTGTGAAGATGTATGCCCAGGTATCTTACCGAGTCGGTGGTCCATTTCAGGGGGTATTCCATGTCAAAGGGCTGGGTCGTGGGGGTCAGCGGGAAAGCGATGGACTTGTCCCAGTTTACCCTGAGCCCGGAGAGGGCGCCAAATCGCACAACCTCTCGCAAAACAGCCGTAAGGTTCGTTTCCGGGTCGCGGACATAGAGAAGGGTATCGTCGGCATACGTTGATATGCCGATTTTATACGTTGGGAAACTGATACCTTCTAGGCTGTGGTATTCCCTGATTGCGCCCGCCAGTGGTTCCGCTACTAGCGCGTACAGGAGTGGCGAGAGGGGACAACCCTGTCTGGTGCCTCTGCTGATGTCAAATGGGTCTGTGACCCTATCCCCAACCGCAGCCTCGCGGTGGGCCGGTAGTATACGGCCCCCAGCATCTGCAAGAACGGCTTCCCCAACCCTAGTCTCCTAAGGACCCTAAGCATGAAAGGCCATTCCACTGAGTCGAAGGCTTTTTCCATGTCCAGGAAAACCGATAGGGCCGTGTTCTCCTGGCGCACATGTTGCATCGTCCCCAGTACCGTTCGGATGTTATAAATCAGGTTTCTGTTGGGGACAAAGCCAGCTTGTTCGGGTGCTACCAGATCCGGTACCAGGAGAGCTAATCCCGTGGCCAGAACCTTAGCAAATATTTTAGTGTCAACGTTTATCAGGGAGATTGGCCTGTAAGAGCTGCAGGCCTCCGGGGGTTTCCCAGGTTTTAAAATGGTGATTAGTAGGGCTTCCCTCATGGACTGGGGCATACTGCCTTCCTCGCATATGTCATCGAACAGGGCGATCAGGTGTGGGACCAACTTGTCCTTGAACGACTTGTAGAAGCCCACCGTCAACCCATCTGCGCCTGGGGCACTGCCGGTGCGCATGCTCGCCAGCGCTTCCAAAATCTCGTCCTCCTGAATTGGGGACATCAAAAATTCCCTGTCCGAATCTGGCAAAAATGGCATGGCGATATGCTCTAGGTAGTCGTCAATCTCTGCCTCCACCCGCAGTGATCTGGATTCATACAAGTCTGCATAGTACTGTCTGAACGTTCGGAGGATCTCATCTTCATCAGTAATCACCTCACCCTTGGGCGTGAGTAGTTCATCCACCACTAGGGGCTTCCTGGTACTCCGCATCATTCTAGCTAGCAGTGCACCCGGCCGCTCCCCCTCTCCATAAGAACGTGCCGTGGCGTATTTGCCCATGTGTAGTACCTCTCTATCAGCCAGGGTGTGATATTCGGACAATAGGAGTTTAATTTGAGCCTTGTCCGAGGCATCGGGCCATTCTGTAGGTGCCTCTCTAGAACTGACAGTCGAGCTTCAAGTTGTTTCAAGTCCCGCCTTATAGATTTAAGCACGCTCGAGTGTTTGGACATTGCCATACCTCGAATGAAGACCTTGAAGGCCTCCCACACTGTTTGGAAACTGTCAACAGACCCCAGGTTTTTCTCAAAAAACGTATCGATATCTTCCGCCAGCTCGCCCCGAAACGCATCGTCCAGGAGGGAATAGGGGGGAAACCTCCAGGTGAAGGGGGGGATTGTTTTCTTCGGAAGCACTAGGCGGAGCAATACAGGGGAGTGATCAGAAAGGGTGCGGGGCAGCACCTCACAGCTCCTGATACTGTCTAGTAGGGTCTGAGTCACTAGCCAGTAATCTATTCTAGTGTGAATGTTATGGAAGGCGGAGTAGTGAGTGAAGCCACCTTTCGTGGGGTGCTTGCTTCTCCATACGTCCACCAAGTCCAGTTTGAGCATTTCCGCTCCCATGTGCAGAGCTGAGGCCACAGGCCTCCGGACAGGCCCCGTTGACCTGTCCAGTTCTGGGTCGAATACAAAATTGAAGTCCCCCCCCACAACATTCTAGAGGGGACATGTGTTCTGCAAAGCACAGCTAGTGTGGTGTAGAAGACAGGACTATCATAGTTTGGCCCATAAACATTGACCACCACCCAGTCGTGACCCCTGCCCACACACGTGGTGATAACGAACCGACCCTCCGGGTCTGTCGCTAGTGGGACCAGTTTTAACTGTGAGGAAGGGTTGATCCAAGTGAGTACCCCCCGGGAGTGCGTTGTGAAACCTGCAGCTACACTATGTCCCCCCAATCCCCTGGTCTGTAGCATTCTGCTGGTGAGTGGTTGGTGAGTTTCCTGCAGAAGGGCGAGGTCAACGCGATGTCTGTGTAAGTAACTGAGGACCCTACGTAATTTACGGTGATCATTTAGCCCCATCACATTCCATGTTAGCAAGTTCAGCTCCTGCAAATTGCGTGTAGCATGCTCATTGCTAGCGTCAGTCATCCTGGCGGCAAAAACAATAGGATGCAGGCAGCCGCATCATTCTCCTGAGGCTGAACATCAGACAACACATTGCTTGGCATAGAGTTTGAATTCCCACAATCAAAATAACCGTCACTATCCCCAACTCTGTCCCCCCCCCACCCACAGCAGACCTCCCCCAACCTGGCCTGACAGAACCCAAGCCCACCCAACGACATCAGATCTCTTTACCGCCCCCCAACACCCCTGTAACCCAACTTATACAGTCCCCGAAATGACTCTCTCCAGAGCTTGTAAGCCAAAAGCGCAGGGGCTGACGTCACCAGCAAAAGCAGGTATCAAACAGTCCAAAACCGCTTTCCTACTGCACCCCAGCGCCATGCCCCTTGCCAATGTTCAGTGCCAACATAAAATCAGTCCGATAAACGCACAGTGTCACTCCCCCCCGCCTCCAATAGTGCAGCTCCCCTCCAAATTCCAACAGCGACTCAATCCCCCAACCCAGATAACAAGTACTGTGTCACGATACTGCCGCCCCAGAAGAGGAGCACTCCCGGTTCCCCGTACTCCAAAGACAAATCAGTAAGATCTCACCCAGTCGGAAATCCACAAAGCAATGCCAGGACTCAATCCATGCAGAGTAAGCACAGCACCATCGTCGCACCGTGCACATCACGACGTTGGGCAGCATCCTCCCGGAGGCGGTGTGCTGACCACTGCAAAGCGGTGACCAGGCTGAACAAGTGTAGAGTACTCAATCCTGCTCCTCTAATAGCGATGAGGAATCAAGGTCCTCCTGGTCTCTCCTCGGGCTGTTCCTGCGCTCTTTGAACCACTCCTTCAGTGATTTCTGCAGTTCCCTGGGGTCAGTGAAGAAATGCGATTGCCCTTGTCTGTTAATCCGAAGCTTCGCTGGGTATAGCATCGCATAGTCCAACCCTAGATCACGCAGCTGCTTTTTGTATGGTGCAAATTGTCTCCTCTCCTCCTGGACCTTTGCAGTAAAGTCCGGATAGAGTGAGATGTCCATCCCCTCATATTGCAGCTTGCCCTTGTCTCTAGCCAAGCGAAGTGCAGTGTCTCTATCCCGGTAGTTCAGGAGCTTCGCTATGATGGGCCTCGGGTTCGCACCCGGCTTCGGTCTGGGTCCCAGTGTGCGATGGGCCCTCTCCACTATAAACATAGGGGAAAAGACCTCATCCCCAAGCAGGGCTTTCAAGAGTTTCTCCACAAAGAGCTCCATCTTGCCAGTCTGTGTAGTCTCCGCCACACCTGTAATACGGATGTTGGATCTCTGCGACCTCGCCTCCTAATCCTCCGATTTGTCTTGGATCACCTGCAAAAGCCTGCCAAATTGCTTACGATCCTTGTCCCACTCCGATTGAGCTTCCTCCGCCTCGGTCAACCCTCGCTCCGTCATGTCAAGACGCTCAGCGTGTTTATCCACCCGTACCGACATGCGGTCCATGCGATAGGACAGGGCATCAATTTTAGTCCCAACCGATGCTATGCTGTCTTGTATCCCCTTCTCCATTGCGACCAGCATTTTGCGGATATCCGAGCTGATGGAACCTTCCGAGGCTGCTCCCTTCGGCGACGTCTCCGGAGCCGGCACTTCGGACCCCTTGGCTCGGCGCTGCTCAAAGGTGAGTTTAGATTGTGTCCTATCATTTTTGCCCATGGCTAGTCTGGTGGACATGTAAGCGACCCTCACCGCAGGTGTCTGCGGCACGTCGGAGCGGCCCAGTGTTCTTCTCGGCTCCCACGCGGGCCCCAGGCGTCAGCTCTCCGTCCTCACGCGATACCAGGATGGCGGGGGGCCCTTGCAGCAATTCGCACCACACGCCCACAGCAAATAGTAGCACCCCACGAGACCTTGCAGATTAACACGCCACAGTTCATAAGCGATGTGTCTCCCTTAAGCACAGCGTGTCTTGATGAGGACTCAGTCCGAATCCCGGGCAAGGTGTTCCCGGTGTCTCACAACCTATCAGGGCCCAAACATTGGCCGAAGTACCTCAAGCAGGTAGCCGAGCCCTCCGTAGCCGCCTGCGCTGGCCTTGACCTTCCCACTATGCGCAGTCCTGCAGCGCAGCCCCAGTCAGCCTCAGGCGTTGTAGCAAATGGCCGCCACAGGGCCAGACCCGACTCCAAGATGGCTGTAAACGTGCGTTTGGGGGTGCGCCAGCAGGTCACCTTCAAAGTGCACCACAGTTCTGTGTTTGGGAAAGCACTCACCCTTGACAATGCTCGAGGGGCACAGATCTCAGCAGTAGTCCTGGCAGGAGAGGTAAGGTCTTCCTCCCACGTCGCGGGTCCACCGGGACCCCCGGGGCCCCCGCAGTCTAAGTCGCCGATCGTCGGTGCCTCGGTTCCAGGCCTCAGTCCTCCACAGGCGCAGCGGTGCGAGCATTGCACCGACAACCCAGCAGTCCACGCCGGCTGTCCAAGGCCTCACACGGCTGGGTCGGGCAGGTAAGGCGATGCGAGCGGGGGGGCCGAGGCAGGGTTACCTGCAGGAGCGTTCCCGGGTGCTCAACAGCAACTCCTCGGATTTCGTTCACCAAGGTCCCGGGCCGCCGCAAAGCAGGTCGCATCCAGCGCCGTGGTCCTCGGCAGGGAGAACGGAAGGCACGGGGATCAAACTCTCCATCCCCATCCCCGGGTCCTCTCCTCCGGATCGCTCGGGGCCTCCCAGGCCGCACGCAGAGTGACGTCGCCGGGGTTCTCCTTCAGGCTAACCCGCGGCTTCAGGCCTGGTCAGTCACAGTCAGGATCATCCCCCGGGGCTCTCCTCGCGGCCGCCGAGCAGCCCGATTTCGGTCCGTCTGGGTGCTCCGGGCGGAGCAGGGGAGCGCACCACTGCAGCTGCGATTATTTAGGCACTTTGAGGATAACTTTGAAGGATTTTGCTGGGGCCTCGGCGAGGAGCTCAGCGCTCACACGTCCAGCATGGACGCAAGCAAGCTCCGCCCCCCCCAAAGTTCAGCTTTTTGAGTATTGGTTTTAGGTATAATTTCCTCGGTATCAAATAAAAAGGGCAGATGAATAAAAAGTGTGCCAAATCTTGCGGAGACTTATCGTCGCAGCCGCAAGATGGCAACACTGGTCCCCGATGGGCCCCCCTCGGTACTGCCAGTAGAAGATGAAATAAATCTAGCCAGAACCTCGAGAGTAAAAAACGTCATAGCCTGTCAGGGGCCATGACAGGTACGGTTCCATAAGTACAGAGGTTTTTACAAGTACATGTTTCCGTACACTGTCTTTCTTTAGTTTGGCCTCCTCCCGGGTTAGGTACCTAGAGGAAAGAAATAACTTCTTCACAAAAGTAACATCCGTTTTTCTAATGAGTTCAGGGTTTGTAAAAAGATTAGGGCGCTCTAGTTCAATTAGGCACTTTCTAATATATTTAAGCCGGGGAACTTTGGATCCGTTTTCCCAAGTTATTGCTTCTTGTAAAAAAATTTGGGTTAAAGGTATTGCAGTATTTGTCCAGCAGTTTAGCCAACAGAGTACAGGGTTTAAGGCTAAACTGTCGCTCAAGTACGACATACCTAATTCTTCGTGAACGGTAAAGTTACCAGTACCCCTTGGCACCCTCAGAACTCTTTTTAGGAAGTTATTTTCTGTTGTTTCCAGGCCTTTATGGGAAGTAAACCCCCATAATTCACTACCGTAACACGCAATGGATATACTTTTTGCTTTATAAAGTTGGAGCAATACAGCCACTGGTGAATTACCCATTTTCCTTGCAAAGTCTAGTATGGCAGCATTTGCCCTTGTTACCTCTCCAATTTTCCTCTGTATAGCGGGTCCCCAATTCAACTGGTGGTTCAAAAGGACACCCAGGTAGGAGAATGTCTTTGTCACAGGAATTTTTTCCCCATTTATATTAAAGGTATTTGATTTTTTGTACCCCAGGCCTACCTTCATGACGTAGGATTTTGAGTTGTTAATACTCAAATCCCGAGATTGCATAAAGTCATGAAATGCTTTTAGCAGAGTTTGTAATCCCGCTGCTGCCCTGGAGATCAGGACTGCGTCGTCCGCATAAAGCAGTACCGGCAGTCCTTTCCGACCTACATAGGGGTAATCGACTCCCGTGTCTAGAAGATATTGTTCTAAATCGTTAATATACAGATTAAATAAGAATGGGGCTAGAATACACCCTTGGCGAACACCACGATGTATTCCAAATTCCCTTGTTACTTTTAGGTCTAGAGTATATCTGACATTGGCTCGTGTATCGGAGTGCATATCGGCTAGGAAGTTTATCAAGTTCTGCTCTATGCCCATTTTAGCCATGACATCCCATAATCTACCCCGATCTACGCAGTCAAAAGCTGACGATAGATCCATAAATGCCATATGGATTGTACCTTCTCTGGCCATAGTATATTTCCCTATAATCATGTATAGGTTCAGGCATTGGGTTATCGTTGAATGACCAGGCCTGAACCCATATTGAATCAGGGAAATTATATTATTTTCATCAGCCCAAGATGTTAATCTGTTTAAAATTACACCCCCTACCACTTTTGCTATGGAGTTAATTAAAGATATTGGTCTATAGCAAAGTGGACTACTGCGGTCACCTTTTTTGAAAACAGGTACTATAGTAGAAATCCCCATGGAGGATGGGCAGCAAGACGATGCCGCTGCGTTAATTACTGCGGTGAGGACTGGGACCCAAAGTGATGGCAGGGATTTAAAAAGATCCGGGGGGAGGCCATCAGGCCCCGGGGCCTTGTTACAAGTTAGGCCTTGAATACCTAATTCAATCTCTTTAGCTGTAAAGTGCAATAAGTTCTCCATAGGAGTAATAGAAGAGTATTATGCCTGGGGCTTATTACTTTTAAAAATGACGCTGAAATGAGTGACCCAGTCTTCCTCAGGAATGTTTGTGCCAAGTGCCGTATTACTTGGGTCATCAAATAATGGCTTATTTATGATTTCCCAGAACCTGGCACTATTACCCAGGATTTTCGGATCTAAAAGAGACTCCCTGGTACTCGCCTTAACCTCTCTTTTCCGAGTTGCGAGGCATTTTTTATACTGTGCACGCATGGCTTTAATACAGGCTGGGTCTCTAGGTTTAGCTTTTAAGGCTGTCTTGAATCTCTATTCGCCTTGGAGCAAGAATGATCAAACCATTTTGGATTATTTCCAATCCTCCCTCTTACAGGCACAGTTAATAGAGACCCCACTACCGCAGCGACCCCCTCAAAAGCAGACAAAATTTGATCGGGAGATGATGTGGATGATACACAGGTTTCAAGATTCAAACTGCAGAGGTTATTTATCGCTGTATATAGATTATCACTGTCCACCATAGTCCATTTTAATTGGCGCTTTCCATTTGTAGTTTTTATAGTTCCACGGCTATCACTGTTCTTTCGCAATTCCAGGATACCTCCACCAACATTAATAGAGATCGGGTTATGATCACTATGGGTACTCCATTGAATGTGAAAGTCCGAGGCAAAGTTCACAAGGTCAGTAGATAGTAAAATGTGATCTATATATGAACCTTTTGAGTTACCTTTAAACGTAGGAACTTGAAAGAGTGTATGCTCCGGTGTCTCGGACATGGCAGCGACCAGATTATATTTGTCCATCCTATTATTTAGCAGTGTACCGCGCCGCGAGTGGTCAAAGTGAAATCCTTTTATACTGTTGCACCCTAAGTGTCCAATGGGTTTCTCTCCAGGATTCCCACAGGGGTGTATGTTAAAATCACCAGCAATCAGCAGTTTACTCGACAGTTTATCTCTGTTGTCGCACAGAAAGTCACTCAAGGGCAATAGATTACATTCTCCAGACTGATTTGATGCATTATAAAAGTTAATCAGAGTCAGAGTGGATTTACCCCTTTTTAGCTCAAGTACTTGTAGATTCCTGTTACCTGTGTGTCGGATGGTTTTGTGGTGGGTAAGAGCCAAACTTATATAAATGGCCAAGCCCCCCTTTGCTCTCCCACTGTTAGAGGGTTCAGCCTGATTTAAAAAACTTTGGTATCCCTCGATGTGAGCAGATTTTGTATCTATCAGCCAGGTCTCTTGCAGGCATATCACTGCATATTGTTTAACAAAGGACAACCAGGTGGGGTCACAAATTCTATCGGCCAGGCCTGCCGTATTCCATGAAATAAGACTTGTAACGTTTAGGTCAGTACTTGGAGCTGCAGCTGTAGCAGCTTTTTGGAAAATGGGCTCTGGTCTGGCAACTTCCTGTTCTACTAGTGCGTTGTGCTGTTGTTCTTCATTAATTAATTTGTGGCTAAGAACTTGTACATTATTTATAAACAGCTCTAAGCTATTTTGTGGGGGTAAGCACTTATCTGATGTTCCTATGATGATGCCCATTTGCTCAGATGTTGGAAGACAATTGGTGGTATCAAAAACAATAGGACCCTTTATGCTGTTACTTTTGTCTAATATCAGTTCACGTTCTGCTATGACCTTGTTCGCACAGGAAGTTTGTGATTTGGGTAGTCAGTCAACCCCCTCCAAATCACACTGGTCATAAAAGGCATGAAATCTATTAGAAATAGGGACATTATACTGATTGTTTATGTTAGGGAAGTGGGGGTATTCCTGTTGGTGTGTCTGATACAAACCTTCCCTCTACTCTCTGGGTACATTGTTGAATAATCTCTAGTTCTATAATTCCAAGGTATAGCCTGGCCTGGATATAATTGATCACCCAATTCATGGAGGCTGATTTTATCGGTATTTTGCCAATGTAGGTGTTGATTAGTGTGAGTATAGGACCCTCTCTGTTCCCCATAGGGATGGGGATACCTGTTGTTTGGCCCAGGACCATTAGAAGGGTAAAGATAACTGAGGTCCTTTGTACGGATCAAACTATTTGTGAAACTGTCCCTCCATCTGGTAATATACCTTGCCACTCTGGTGTCGTTAAATGTAACAATAATGCAGTCTCCTTCTGTAGATCTGTGGCCCACCCAATCTACCCTCCTGACATGTGCTATACGGCCGTCTAGGTGAGGTTGAAGAGGCCTATGGGTGGTTAACCAATGAGACACCTTATTTTTTAACTCCCCATATGTCTCTGTCTTTCCCTCAACTAATTTAGGAACACCTATCATCACCATTGTGTAGGGATGAGACTCTGGCGAGAGATTAGTATGTATAGGTTTTTTAGGCGGTTTTTGGGTTGGGTTTACATTGGGGTCGTTTGTTGACACCTTTTGTACTACCAGGGGCCTTGAGGATCCATGCTGGACAGTTTGTTTGTCCGGACATAGACCCTCAGCTGCCCATTCGCTCTAGTCGTTTTCCACTAGAGGCGACTCGGGGGTGGCGTTTGTATCTAAAATATCTGCTGGGACACTGATATTATTAAGGACAGTGGAATTTGTATTGGAAACATCCAGGACAGTCCCTGTGACAGCACCTGTCAGCGACAAAGATAGTGGCTGTTTAGCATTGCCAATATCAGGAAGATTTTTTAGTCGTGCAGTCTTTTTATGTGACAATTTTTGTGGGCATTTAGATAAGGCCTCTTTTGTTGGTAAAGAATCAATTTTTTCCAGTATTAATGCTGTATTTTTATTATGTGTAGAGTTGGATTTCTCCGTCAATTCTTCCAACTTGATGATTCTTTCTCTTATTGGTAACAAGAGAGACCTTATTAAGTGTTCTATACGGTCCAAAAAAATAGTATCATCTAACGATGATAAGTCGGTTTGGCATGACCGGTGAACACTGCCCGATGTGTTATTTGATGGAAAAGACTGGTAAGTATTTAGGTTGTTTGTCTGTTTTGTTAATCTAAAAGTAGACCAAATATCTTTAACAGAGGCTTTGTGTCTACAAGTAGATCGTGAGATTTGTTTCCTATTAATTTTTAACTTTTTCCCGTGCCGACTTCTATATTTAATTTTCGGAGTGTCCTTTTCACTCACTGGGGTGTTTGAGAATGGTAATCCTCCTGTGATTACTTCGCATGATAAGGTTAACGGCATATCCTTCGTTGAAGAAGGAGTACCTTGGTGTATCTGTAAACTGTGATTGAGTAATGTGCTACTTTCTGCACTGTTACAGATTATTGGTGTGTCTGTGTCTGGGGTGGGGGACTCTGTAGCCTGGGTATTAGGCAAACCAGTAAAAGACTGCATCAAGAGTGAGTTCTGTGAGTTAGTACTAAGATCAAGTGTGTTAGTAACAGGGATGTTATGTAGTGATAAATTAGGAAAACATAAGTTGGGAGTTAGAAAAAGACGTCTCTCAGTACTTTGAATAGCATCAGCCACGACATTGATGGTTTTCTGCAGCATGATGTCAATTGCAGTAAGGGTGGGCAGAGGTGTGATGGGAACCACTTTGTTCCTGGTTGAAGATCTGGTAGCAATAGGAGTCTTTTTAACTTTCATCATGCTATAGTTTAGTTGTCCTTGGTCAGACAGTTGAATTGCCACAATAATAAACAGATGCCTTTCCTTCAGCTCGTGGATATTGGACACTGTACAGATAGCCAGGTAATATATTATGTCTCTCACCTTATGCAGGATGATTTGGGCCAAAATCAAAGGGGGGGTAGCCCGTCCCGTCCTCCTTGGGCCTCCGAGGGCCCGCCCTTTGCCCGGACTTAGCCCTGGGCGCTCCCGCGCGCTCCCGCGACGCGGGGGTGACGCTGTCTTTATGCGCCGCCTGGCGCGATGGAATTGTCGTCTTCCGCCGCAAAGCCTGGCGGGAGTTGTAGTTTTGTGTGCCCCCCTCCGCTCGGCGGCCGCTACTCTTGGTCAGTTGCGGCGGCGGGAGGGGGACGCTGCAAGGCAAGCACCAGGGTCCACGGCAAATGCTGGGGGCGAAGTTTCACTCTCTCGGTCAAGGCTCCTGGGTATTATTTTTCCGCGTCACCCGCTCCACCGGGGTGACGCTGTCTTTATGCGCCGCCTGGCGCGATGGAATTGTCGTCTCCCGCCGCAAAGCCTGGCGGGAGTTGTAGTTTTGTGTGCCCCCCTCCGCTCGGCGGCCGCTACTCTTGGTCAGTTGCGGCGGCGGGAGGGGGACGCTGCAAGGCAAGCACCAGGGTCCACGGCAAATGCTGGGGGCGAAGTTTACACTCTCTCGGTCAAGGCTCCTGGGTATTATTTTTCCGCGTCACCCGCTCCACCGGGGTGACGCTGACTTTATGCGCCGCCTGGCGCGATGGAATTGTCGTCTCCTGCCGCAAAGCCTGGCGGGAGTTGTAGTTTTGTGTGCCCCCCTCTGCTCGGCGGCCGCTACTCTTGGTCAGTTGCGGCGGCGGGAGGGGGACGCTGCAAGGCAAGCACCAGGGTCCACGGCAAATGCTGGGGGCGAAGTTTACACTCTCTCGGTCAAGGCTCCTGGGTATTATTTTTCCGCGTCACAACCAGTCACAACCTAGCATTTTTTATTTCTTCCCCCCTTTTTTTGCACTTCACTGAGCACAATTGGGTTACTATTATCACCTAAACACACACAAGAACCAGCTCCGCTGTAAACAGGCGTTGTAGCACACTGGGAGGACGCTAGGTCCTTCCAGTGGGAACCTGATGATGAAGCATGTCACCACCAGGTTGGTGAGTGAGGGTTCTTCCTAACCATCATTCTGTGTATGGCCTTCACCATTTTTCACTGTTCTTTGTCTGTCCCTCACATAATTCCTTGTGAGGTTCTGTGTTTTTTAGTCGTGCCACTCTCCTGTTGTTTATTAATAGTAGAACTAGGGGTAAGAGAGTGAATACCTATACCCTTACTCTCTTGTTGTTTGATTGTGGGTTAACTGTTGCCATTCCTTTTTCTTACCTACATCTTCCCTACCGCTCAGCCAGGATGAGCGCTTGGTGATGAATGGAATGCTGAATGCTTGGGTGCATGATGATGTGCTGAGTGTCAGTAGGAGTATGCAGGCTGAGCAGGAGGGAGCCTGCTCCTGGTGGGGCGATCGGCTATCATCTACCTACTTACCTGGAACTTACCTTGTAATTAAGCTTAAATAATCAATCTATAAAATATACACTTCGGCTAATGGACTTTGTATTACATTTTGTTGACGATTTGAACAAGAGCCTACCTGTTGTTAACTATGTAATGTAAGGAACCTGCTGAAGAAACTAGAACTACGGAATCTACTGAAGAAACTGGAATTAAGCAAACTGAATCTTGAAGGAAACTCAACGCCCCACCGCTGACCCTCATCACCTGGACAGCCTGTGGCATTTGACTTTCTTGACATTAATGAACTGATCCCAGCTAGCCCACTTCTTTGTGTGACCTGTCTTAGTGAAACAGACTTCAATGAGTTGTGCAAGTACCGGGAGTTACTATACGTGTACATGGAGCTTTCTGAATTAAAGCTATGATTTTGGATAACTCAGCTAAAGCAAACAGCAGTCTGTAATTTTGGAGGAATGACCAGCATTGAAATTTGTTGAGACAGCTGCGCGTATCTGGAGACAATCAGCAGCATTTCTTGTGACGGAACCGGCAGTGTTGTGAATATACAGCATTTCTTGTAAGAAACCAGCTGCTCGATCGCTGTGGAACTAATGATGAAGGTACTATGGAAAATATTAGTAACAGTGTATTCTGCAATGCTGTGGAGGCATCCTAACTCTGACTTTGGCTTGCTGTGGGTAGTATGGAGTGCGTTCCTTTTACCGTTGGGTTTTGCAGGATTCAAATGGCCGCGACACTGTCATCTGTGAAAATGCCCACGGGCCGCTGCCCCGTGTCATGAAGTGTCCTCTCCTGCTTCCACCCTGAGGCTTCGCTGCGAGCACTATGACACACTCTGCATGAGTCAGCAACAAGCGTCAATCGACAGTGGACCTTCGTGCTTAGTGGAGTTGCGAGGACAGTGAGGGAAGCGCGTCATCACCGTGATGACTGCTAGACCACCAACTAGACCACATATCTGTCCGTTTAATGCTTGCTCCAAGGATACAGGAAGTGGCGTGTGAGCACCGGAAACATGAGGAGGTTGATTTTTGTTGTGCTGCGGCCTTTATTCCATCTACTAATTGAGATAAGGATTTGTGAACTTGAACAAGCATGGGGAGGTGCAGAACTGACAGAGGAACAGGAGATAAGGGAACAATGACGCTCTTGCACAATATTTAGGATTGGAAGCGGAGTGGTGCTTTGTTTCTCCGGTGAGGGATCACTCACTAGGGGAATTTGAAATATTTGTGTGACTGCCTATTTGCCCTAGTTTGCTGCTGATGTTTTATTACATTTATTTTACTTGTTTCCAAGGTCATTATCATTGTTTATGTTACATGGTATGGGGAGTGTATGTTATTCTGTTTTTCCTAATTACGTTTATGCTAAATATGATTTGGATTTACTCTTTTTTTCAATGATTTTAGAGTCTCGTTCACCGGCTTGCGGTATTGTGTTTTTAATAATGGTGTGCATGTGGTAAGGTTTTGTGTTCTTGTTTGTAGTTGTAGGGTTGTGATTACCCTAGTATAGAGTTGTAGGGTGGTGAGTACCCAAGTACCGAGTTGCAGGGTTGTGAGTACCCTAGTGCAGAGTTGTGGGGGTGTGAGTACCCTGAAACAGAGTTGTGGGGTTGTGAGTACCTTAGTGCACAGTTGTGGGGTTGTGAGTACCTTAGTGCACAGTTGTAAGGTTGTGAGTACCCTAGTGTAGAGTTGTAGGGTTGTGAGTACAGAGCTGTAGGGTGGAGAGTACCCTAGTACAAAGTTACAGGGTTGTCATTACCCTAGTATAGAGCTGTAGGGTGGTGAGTATCCTAGTACAGAGCTGTAGGGTGGTAAGTACCCTAGCACAGTGTTCTAGGGTGGTGAGTACCCTAGTACAGAGTTGCAGGTGTGCGTATTTGATTACTGTGCAAAGTATGTTTCCCTGAGATTCTTGTGTGGTCAGAGGTACAGGGATTGTTGTGGGTTACGTCTCGTCCCCTTTGGTCTCGGTATGCTTGTATAAATATGTTCCCTAAGGAAGGGGGATTGGGTAGAACTTAATGTATTTAACTGATTCAGGAAGTGCTGTTTGCTTTAGTAGTGATCGTTGGCATCAGGAATATTCTGCTAATTCTTTTCCTTGATTTCAATGCATGTATACTTTAGGAATAATCCATCAATCATTTGTGAATTTAATATATAGAATGATTTGGTAATGTATCTTTATCTTCTATTTTCTTCCTTTTGGATTATATGCATGTTTCTGTTCTTTGCATAATTTTTATACAGTTTCCATAAGGAAAGGGGATATGTTGTGACTTATATATTGCCATTTCTTTTCCTTAGCTACATCTCTTCCCTACTGCTCAGCCAGGATGAGTGCTTAGTGATGAATGGATTGCGAATGCTTGGTGATGTCATAGAATGCATGAGTGCCTGGTGATGTGCTGAGTGTCAATTGGAGTGTGCAGGCTGAGCATCGGGGAGGCTGCTCCTGGTGGGGCTATCGGCTATCTGCAACCTGTTATCATCTACTACTTACCTGGAACTTACCTTGTAACTATGTTTAAATAAACCATCTATAGAATATAAACTTCGGCTAATGGACTTTGTATTACAACAGCACTGCGGCCACATACCTTTAAAGATTGAATCTTTGTAGCCCTACGTGCAATTTATGGAATGCCCTTCCTCAACATTTAAGATGCTCATGTGCCATACTACAAGTCTTCCAAAATAAAGAGAGAACATCTCCTTTGACTAGCAAAGCGGTATACATTTTCGAAAATATGAAAATAAAAACAATGGACATATTTTGACATTTTCCTGTAGACATTATGGATGGCAAAGCTTGCGCTAAAGGTACACAGAATTTGCTGAGAGAAGATAGAGAGAACAGACTTGTCATTCTGAAGAGAATAATTAGGGAACTAAATAAATCAAGAATAAAGAGATATTGTGTTGGTTCATGAAAAGACCTTTGATTAATTAATATAAAACTTTATGGAATTTGAATAATAAGACCAAACATATCTTTAAAAGTATTTTTCACACCGAAGACAATTCTAGGGGATGCATTTCATGGGAAAAGCTTTGTAATGACTTACCATGCAATTCATGGCAAAGTGGTTGTGTTGTGCCTGAAGTTCCATCGCATGGTTGTGACTTGTGCCAATCTCTGTGTAACTTGTCAGAAACAAACCTTTGTTATGCGTAATCCAGTCAAACATCTGCAAAAGAAAAGTTAAACATGCCAGTTGAATGTCTAAAGCACCAAATCTAGTTGAAGGTCTAAAGCTCCCTATAATAAAGATGATTCCAAGGACAGGAATGCAGATTGAAGAAGATTTATTGATAAGCAGAGAAAGTCAGTCAATACGTGAAGCCTGGGTCGTAACTGTCATCCATGGAATCCGGAACACAGCAGTGTTCCTGATTCCAGGCATGACACGACAACACCACACATTCCCCTTCGTAAGGGAAAATAAAGCAACATAAACAATAGATAAAGAACAAGAACAAACAATATACAATATGAATTCTGAAAAGAAAAGTCATAAGTATGAATAACTGGAGAACAAATTACATAATACACAAATCAGATCACCTATAAAGATGATAGTCTTTAGACCACACAGGAACATGACACTTCCTCTGTGCTCGTTGGACATGCACATAGTCATCAGAAGAACAGGAAGACTTGTTTTCAGGAAAACTGTGGAGGGTTGTAGAACCAGCGAATTTCCTCCAATTGCTAGCACCATTGGAAGACCTCAAGCCGGACGGAACTCTAGACTCTGGGGACACATCCTTGGGCCACAACCACCTAGGAACCTTTACCACTTTAGACAAACTCCACACGTTACCATCTGAAAGTTCAACAACCTGTCTTCCAACACGCGTGACCATCAAAGGACTAGAATACCGTGACTCACCAGACTTGACATTTCTACACTTCTTGACACGGACCCAATCATTGACACAGAACTGGGAAGAATCACTACATAGAGCACGATCAACCTCAACGGCCCTACCTGTACCAAGCATTCTCATCCAAGGTTGACTCATGTTGGAGCCACTCCTCCTCCCTCTCATGTTCTCAAAAGGAGACAGATCACCCATACTTCTAGGTGTGTTTCTGTAACACCATAGGACTTCACTAATGGTTTGTTTACAATTGCTACCATTCTGCAAGGCTAATTGAAGGCCTTCCTTAAACACCCTGATCCACCTCTCAACAATGCCATTACTTTTGGGATAATAAACCGATACACGTTTATGTTTAATACCATTGACGCCCCAAAAACTCCCTCATCTCCTGGGATACAAATTGCACACCATTGTCAGTTGTAATAGATTCTGGAAAACTCTCCCATTCAAACACTTCATTTAAAAACTTGATCACCACACTAGATGTTATGTTAGAAACCATTTTTACCTCAGGCCACTGAGACAACTTATCTATCAAAATTATTGCATACATCACACTCTTGTTGAATGACAAAGGACCAGCAATATCCAATGATACACTCTCCCAAACCCGTGAAGGTCTAGAAATGGGAAACCGTTCATATGAAATATGCTTTTGAGACTTGTCACTCAAACAGCAATCCAAACAGTCTCTGACGTGCCGTTCTATGCACTTATCCATTGCTGGCCACCAGAATTCACTTCTAATCCTCCTTTTCATAGATGTCATTCCAGGATGCCCTTCATGAGCCATTTCTAAAATCTTAGGTTGTAATTCACGAGGCACCACTAATTGCAGACCCCTAAACAATACTCCTTCAACCACCGACAACTCTTGAGCAACGTGAAAGAAAGGAAGAATCTCAGACAACAAAACTTTGCGTGGCCACTGGGTTTTTACAAAATTACAAATATCACTAAAAACAGAGTCATTACAACACGCCAATTTCCATGCATCCTCATCAACACAACCTTTGGAGATTTCACAAATTGACACAACATTATCATCATCCTTGTCTTCTTCAACAATATTGTCATCAGGAATAGGCAATCTAGATAAACAGTCAGCTAGCACATTCCTAATACCAGGGATATACTCCACTTTAAAATGAAAATCCTGAAGCTTGTATTGCCATCTAGCAATCCTTGAAGTCGCTTTTCCACAACCTTTCGTAGTAAATAAATCCACTAAAGGACGATGGTCAGACCAGAGCTTAAAAACAGTACCGTACACATACTTGCGGAAATACTCTATACCCCACCAGCAAGCAAGAGCTTCCTTTTCTAAAGTAGAATATTTGCACTCAGCATTCCTTAAAGGTCTTGATGCGAATCCAATTGTTACCAATTGACCCTTTTGACGCTGCATTAAAACTGCACCAATACCTACATTACTTGCATCAGTGATGATAAATGAACAATGTGCAGTATTAAACGTTGCTAAAGCAGGTGCAGATGCAATGTTTTGTTTCAACAACATGAACTCTTTTTTGCAATTTTCAGCCCAAAGAAATTGAACATTTATTTTCATCAAGTTCCTGATGCTTGTGGTCTTATCAGAGAACAGGGGAATGAATTTGGAATAATATTCGGCAAGCCCCAAGAAAGATCTGAGCTGATCTTTATTCACAGGGTCTGGAGCTAATTCAATGGCCTTGACTAAATTCATTTTCAGGGAAATGCCTTCCTTACTAATAGTATGTCCCAAATAGTCAACAGAAGACACACCAAATTAACATTTTTCCTTTGTAAGTGTAAGACCACTATCTTGCAACACACTTTATACAAAATTATACTTAAAACAAAATTTTCAGAATGATCAGATGGATTGGATGCAAAGATCAAAATGTCGTCTTGGAAGTACAAGACATTATCAAAATCCTTAAAAAGGTTGTGCATCACCCTTTGAAAGACAGAAGATGCTGATATCAGACCAAAAGTCATCCTTTTGTACCTGAAAGCACCTTCTGAAGTGATGAAAGATGTCAAATGCTTACTATCCTTGTGTAACGCTATCTGGTGATAAGCATTAGACAGGTCTAAAGTAGAAAAAATGGATGCCCCCTTCAATTTAGTGAACATTTCATTAATATTAGGCAACGGATGTCTATCCACCCATACGTTCCCGTTTAAATCTCTTAAATCCACACAAAGTCTCACTTTGCCGTTGGGCTTGTGAGCGACAACGACTGGGGATAACCAAACAGAAGATTCTATCTCCTCAATGACATCTAAATCACATAATCTTTTGAGTTCAGATTTTACAGCATCTCTTAAATGTAAAGGGACATTCCTAACTTTATGGACTTTTGGTACAGCATCTTCTCTAAGAATGATTTTATGTTCAAAGTTTTTTAAAAGACCTAATGCAGATGTAGAAAAAACAGAAGGAAATTTCTTTTCACACTCAGAACCGAGATTAGACTCTACACTCATGACCAGGTCAGAATATCCAAGCACTTGTTCAGGATGATTGGGATCCAATTTTATCATTAAGTCCCTCTGTTGAGGCCATCCCAATAAACAAGAGCCATCTTTAGCCACATAAACCTTGGAATTACTGGTTTTACCCTTGAAACTCAGGGATGTCGTAAAAAACCCAAGAATTTCAATGGGTTTCTTCCCATACCCAAGCAACTTTATGTCTGGAGGAGATAATTTTAAACCCGGAAATTCTTTTACCCATTCTTCGCCAATGAGAGTACGTTTTGCCCCAGAATCTGCCATAACATTGATATCCTTTCCTCCAACATTCACAGTGCAGTAAGGAGACTCTTTATCACATGCATTAACTTAATACACCGCAAAAAGAAATTCTTCTTCTAAGTAATCGTCACCAATTTCATTAACATGCTCATCTGAACTTCTTTTTTGAATAAAACCCTTACTTTTAAACTTGTTCTTATTCTTACACATTTTACTATAATGACCTTTCAATTTGCAATATCTGCACACTTGACCAATTGCAGGACATTTTCTGTCATTTGCTAGGTGATCCGGACTACCACATTTAAAACATGCAAATTCTCTCCTCTCTTGGAATGGTTGGTTTCTGTTTCTAAATGAAGATCTTTCCTCAAAATTAGATTTCTTTACAACATTGACCTCAGCAATATTTCTTTCTGCAAGTTCCTTCACCCCAAGTTTCATGTTCTCAAAACGATGTGCGATATCTAATGCTTTGTCTAAAGTCAGATCCTCAGTGTCTAAAAGTTTTCCTTGAAGCTTGACATCAGCAATTTTGTGGACCATTTGATCACGCAACATTTGATCATGAAAGGTTGAATAATTGCACTTAGATGCCAAAACTCTCAAGTCATTCATAAATGAGTCAACAGATTCACTTGGAATTGACCTCTACTCAAGAATTTATGACGGGCAACTACAACGTTAACTTTCTTAATATATTGTTTATCCAACTGTTTGATCGCTTCCTCGAAAACATCTATCGCTTCTTCAGAAGATGTTACACTACCTGGAGATAAAGGTAAATGACTTAAGACATGTCTTCCTTCAGCACCTAAACAGTGTTTTAAAATGGCAAGTTTCCGTTTATCGGTGTAGTCATCTCCACCAATAGCTTCAATGTAAGCATAAAAACCTTCTTTCCATCTTTACCATTCAAGGATAGGTTCACCTGGATTTGGTAGAAATGGAGGTGGAGCTGAGAAACTTTCCATTTTGATAAAGCAAAAACATAAAATAATTTGGTAGATGAATTGTGTTCCTTATTGAATAAGGTCGTTTTGCTTTATATATATATATTTTTTTTATATATATTGTGAGGCAAAATCAAACTTTCTCGCAGAGTTAAAACCAAATCCAACTTTCTCGCAGAG
Organism: Lissotriton vulgaris; assembly: GCF_964263255.1. Taxonomy (NCBI): domain Eukaryota; kingdom Metazoa; phylum Chordata; class Amphibia; order Caudata; family Salamandridae; genus Lissotriton; species Lissotriton vulgaris. The sequence continues at coordinate 1,078,247,228 of NC_141691.1, read as the reverse complement.
TTAAAACCAAATCCAAGAGTTAATGCCAAATCCAAAATTTCAAAACGATTGATGAAAGACTAATACGCGATGTTAGCACATTCTCATTGCCTTTCATTCAATTTTGTCCCAAAAGATGGCCGCCGTGCGTCAAAATGTGTGAAGAAAACGTTGTGACGTCACGCGCATGCGCACAGGCTCGAACTACCAGACTTGCGTAGTTTCAATCTACCAAGATTCGATTCTTGAAAATGCCCAAAATTATAAATATCCGTCATAGATGGGTACAAAACTGTGGCGGTTTCACCTGTTTGATCCCGCTACGGTCCGTGACACCGCGCAGACAGCTCCGACAGCCCTCCTTGACAGTTCGTGATCCTCCGCATCTGACGAAAAGCAACGATGCAGGTAGGGACTCCAGGCTTGTTTAAAAGTTCTTGCCCAATCGTCGCCAGTATAATAAAGATGATTTCAAGGACAGGAATGCAGATTGAAGAAGATTTATTGATAAGCAGAGAAAGTCAGTCAATACGTGAAGCCTGGGTCGTAACCATGGAATCCGGAACACAGCAGTGTTCCTGATTCCAGGCATGACACGACAACACCACACTCCCATTGAGATCGTGAACCAGACAGACGTCTTCTGTCTGTGACGCCTACATAAGGCTATGAACAGGAAACTATTCTGTTAACTGTGCTCATCTCACTGCCATGCGCTGCTCAAATGGTGCTCACTACAATTTTAATGGCACAGTCACGGAGCGCACACATCCCGGATGCATTTTGCACATGGTGGCATTATCATGGGACTGTTTTTTTTTACTCGTGACCCCATTTAATTGAACGCAGAGCCAACCAACTCCCTGACATCTGCTCTACCATCGGGTCCCAGCATTCAGAGTCCTCATGATGATCGGATATCTCGAATAGGATTCAAACAAACTATGGCGCGGACCTGAAACATCGACTGTGGCGTGGACCCTTAACATTTTTGTTTCATATACTAACATGGGCATTTATATTTGATATGCATTATGATTGCTTGTCTCACAAGTGTATCACATTTAGGAGAGCACCGAGCATGTTTTATTCGCTGGCAGCCATAGCGTTGTAATACATTCTCTGTTTTACATGTTATAGTTGTATTCCATTTGCATTTGTTATCGGCTGTTCTTCATTAGTGTATTGGGAACCTCTGTTTCTGGACTAGCTATAATACCCCTGATGCCTAGTGATTTATGATTTACCCATGTGCCAATAAAACTACACAGGAGTGTGCTGGTTATAGACAGGGATGCTGAAAGCAAAAAACAGGGTTTATTCAGGAGAAGCAGAATTGTCAACCATGTCATGCTTAAAGGTATGGCATACAGGCAACCTAAATAGATGCAATATAAGCCTACCCTGGAGCAACAGTAAAGGGCTCCACCAAAGTTCTTTGTTTAAAGTATTAGAGCAAATGTTTTATAGGGTCCACTAAGGAGAGAGATGGGGCAGTGGCCCAAGGTCATGCACTGGATACTATCAGCCATTGTAAAGAATTCTTCCACATGCATGGGAAATAACCTACGGATATACAGAATGCTCTTTAATCGCAATATGTTACTACATTTTCCACATGTTAACAGACAACATTTATAGCATATGAGCAAATTACTCAACAAGCTAGTTAGTAAGAATTCAGATGTCGCATAGTTACAATGATAACGTCATAACAGTGCAACTCACTCAACAAATCATTTATTGCAGCATGGGCGAGCATCGAAAGTAGCAAGATAAGAAACAAGGTACAGATGTACTAAGCATTTTTTTTTTGTTCCTCATCTCAACCATGGCTGACCCATCAGTACCGTGGGCTCGAAAAAGTGTGACTTGGAAGACCAACATGCTGTCTCAGTGCAGGACTGGTAGGGGTCAATCGTTATGAAGGAGCACCATAACCCTACAGCTAGGTTAGCTTCCCACTAAGTCACAAACCCTTTTGTACTCTTGAGATGGAACTTGCCATTAGCCAAATTACACCACTGCCTATACCACAAATTGACCTTGAATATGAAGGACAGACGTGAATAAGCGAAAGGAGTACGACATGGCTTCGTAATCATTGGAACTGGGGAAAAAAAAACAAAAAAAACCCCAGTTTCTAATTATTGAGACCAATCGAGTTTCAACCAAAAAGCTCTTTTTTCTGGTTTGCCTCCTCTGGAAAGATCCAGTTTCGATATAGAAAGCATGGAGGAACTCTAGTCTTGTAGTGTCTGGGGAGAGGCCTCTTTCCAACTCCTACAAATTTCACGTCGAGCCGCCAAAATTGAGTAGAACAAAAGGTTATTATTTGCACTGCGTTTTTTGTCCTTTACTCCAAAAATTACCAGGCCTAGATCTATATTCACAGTGGTGCCTGTAGAAGATGTTAGTTTGTTGCTTATTGATTGCCAATAAGACGTTAAATGTGGGCAATCGTGAAATATATGTGCGTCAGAGGCTTCAACTTGACCACACCGGGGGCAAGCTACTGGTGTACCGGATGAAAATTTGGACAACCTCTGAGGAGAATAATAAGCCCTGTGAAGGGTAAAAAAGTGGTTTCTTCGCAGCCACGCTGGTTTAACAATGTCCCATAGCACAGTGAAGGACATCTCCCATAATTCATTCACGTTTATTGTTGGGAGTAGAAGACCCCAAAGATGATCTGGAAGGTGGAATATTCCGTCTGTTTCCTCTAAGATTAGGTTGTAAAAGTAGGAAACCTCTTTGGTTTTTAGGGCATTGTCAAGTAAGGAAAATTCTAGTGGACTATTACCACCCAGTGATCGTATTGGTTGCCGAGTGGGGTCTGATTTTTGTGCTGTCGCCCAACTAGAGATCTGGAGAAATTTAAGTCTTGATAGGTTGGGGCCTACCTTTCTCACTAGATGTTCCCAGGAGAGCATTTCCCATTCAAAAAAGAGATCTCCCCAAGTTAAAATCCCAGCTTCTTTTAGCGGGCTTATCAATGCATCTTTAGTCCACTCAGGTGGAGCCGGAAGATCCCATATAGGAGAACCGTTAGAATAGTAGCCTATTTTGGTAATAGTTCTAAGGTTATACTAGGTTCTTGCTAGACCCTGTAGTATCTTCAACTTAATCTTCTTAAAAAATTTGGGATCTCCAAACTTGAATAAGAATCCCGTCTGATTTAAACCTTCACATTTTAGTAGTGTTGAAAACATAAGGCCGATACCCTGATCAGTTGGAGTTTTGAATAAGATTCGGGCATGCGTCAGCTGAAATGCCCAGGCATAGATTTGAATACCAGGGCCAGCCAAACCCCCCTTCTCCCTACGACGCCTTAGTTTATTCCAAGAGATTCTTGCTGTCTTGTTCCTCCATATAAATGAAGTGATGTCACTTTGCATCTTTGCTATCGTTTTCTTCTCAAAATAAAGTGGTAAACTGTTGAAAATAAAGGTCAACTTAGGTAAAATGGACATCATGACATCTCTGCCTAAGAGCGTCAATGGAAGATGTCTCCAAGAATTCATTAAGTTCCTGCAGTCTTTGGCTACCTGAGTAAAATTTATGTGGGCGATCTGGTTGATATCTTTTAAGATTTTAATACCTAAAGATCTCATACTGTCACAGGGTTGTACTGGGAGTGTCGTATTAATGCTGTTCCATGCCATAATCTCAGTTTTTGTGGCATTAATTTCATAGCTGGAAATTTTGCCGAATTTTTGTGCCAGATTTATAACTGATGGAAATGCTGTGTTGATATCAGATGTTAAGATCATGAGATCATCAGCGTATAGAGATACTTTTTTTCCCAATCTCTGTGACTAAATGGAGCGATATTGTTTTCTTCACGAATCAACTGGGCGAATGGCTCCATATAGATATCAAAAAGTAGGGGCGAAAGCGGACAACCCTGCCGGGTGCCTCTTGTGATAGTAAAAGGTTCCGACAGTCCACCGTTAACCAAGACCGAGGCTGAAGGTTTGTGGTATAATAGCTCCACCGCTCTACGAAAAGCTCGGCCCACTCCGAATTTTTCCAAGGCCCCCGACAGGTATTTCCAATTAACCCTGTCGAAGGCCTTGGCAGCGTCTAAGGTAAGAATGGCCAAGGGCAGTGATGAATTAGTTGCCATGTCAATTGCACCTATTAGGTCGTAAATTAACTCGTAGAGTTGGCGACCCTTAACGAAACCCTTTTGGTTAGGATGTAAGATTAAGGGAGCTACCGGTCCCATTCGTTTGGCTAGTATAAACGCAAAAATCTTATAGTCAGCGTTGAGGACTGAAATTGGGCGATATGAGCCACAGGCCGTAGCTACTTTGCCTGGTTTCAAAATTAGCCTAATGGAAGCTTTGCTTCATGATGGAGGGGCCAAGTCGCCTTCTACCAGTATCAGGTTAAATAACTTGGTAAGAAAAGGAGCGATATTGACTACAACATATTTATAGATCTCTACCGGAAGACCATCTGGGCCTGCCGCCTTCCCAGGTTTACTATTTAATATGGCAGATGATACCTCCTCTACCATAATTGGGTGGTCTAATAGGTTCGCCTGTTCTTTAGAGAGTGCCAGTAGGGTGATTTTGTTAAGCCAGTTTTCTACATCAATAGGGGTGATGTTATTGACCTCCCTGTAGATAGCCTGGAAAAAATCTTTAAAAGCTGACCTTATTTCTAGGTCTGAAGATGCTGTACCAGAATCCGTTATTATAGAGGCAATATTATTACGTGTTTGGTCTGTTCTGGACTTCCAGGCTAATAGTTTGCCTGCCCCTTCACCGAATTCAAAATTAGCTAGTTTACTAGCTTCCCACCTCTGCAGAATACGCTGGTTTAATAGAGAAGCCATTTGTCCTTTAAGTTTCGTAAGCTCCTCCTGTTTAGTCTGTATAACGTAGTCTGAACAATTGTTTGAGTTTTCTAAATCTAATTGAGATTTTAGTATATTGGCCTCTATCAGTGTAACCTCTTGAATATATTGTTTCTTACGATACGAAGTTTTATTCTTGACGATTCCTCTCAAAGAGCATTTAAATGCATCCCATATTAAACTGGATGACGCCGAGCCAATGTTAGTTATAAAAAATTCTTGCGTCTCGACCTTAACATAGTCCAGATCCTCAGGGGATGTAAGAAAGGATATGTCGATTGTCCATGACCATGTCGCGTTTTGGGATTTTAGTTCAAGGTCTAAAAGTACTGCCGAATGGTCGGACAGGTGTGATGGTAAATAAGTTATATCCCTTACTGACCTTTCCAAGCACTTGTTAACCAATATAAAATCGATCCTTGATCTATGACGGTACTTATAGTTTCTAAAAGAAAAGCCGGATTTCAGACCCGACCTTACCCTCCAAATATCAATACATCCATATTGATGCATGTTTTTAATTAGAAGATCTCTAGATTTTGAATGTAACTGTTGTCTGGTAGAAGTAGACTTGTCCAACTTCGGATCAAGCACAATGTTAAAATCTCCCGCTATTATCATAGGTTCTGGGAAATGTAACAGCTCGGAGAACAACGTGGCCAGGACAGATGGGTCATCGCAATTAGGCCCATAATAGCCTACCAGTGTAATGCTTGACCCCCCAATCATAACAGTCGCGATTGCCCATCTACCATGAGGATCGACCCTTTGTTTCAAGAGTTTTGTAGTGATGGTTTTTTTAAATAGAATGACAACCCCTCTTGTATTAATTGTCTGAGAAGTAGAGACTGTTAAGTCTATCCATCTATTCTTTTTTACCAAGTCTAATATTTCAGCTTCAACCAGGTGTGCCTCCTGGAGAATAATGACCTGGGCACCAAAATCTCGAATATATTGTACTATTGTGCTAGCTCTAGGTTTGGTGTGCAGGCCATTAACATTCCCGGAGAGAATCTTAATGGTGCTCATACTTGGCATATCTACTGATACTTATTGAGAGTCCTGCCAATACATTCCCCTTGATATTGCTAAAATAAGCAAAATTCGCCCATTCTTTATTTATGCAATTATCGACCACCATTTTAGAAATGAGAAACATTTTATTTTTTATTCCCCTAACCCCTTCCCTCATGATCACCTCCCCCCCACCCCTGAGGAACTCTTGATTATCCAACCGGAAGGGATCCGGTTTGTGATACCCCTGATGCTCTATCTAGGCTCGGGCGGGACGTTCTTAGATAGTGGAGGACCTGATATACGTAATATGCCTAAATCTAATGAAACCTACGGTGTGAAGATATGAATAGGTAGCTTAAAGTAGTATCTATATGTGGTTTTATAGAGGGAGAAAGAAAGAAGTTCATACACTCGTGCTCTTTATTGATTTAATATGTGGTAAAAAAAAAATATATATGCACTAAGCATTTTTATAGTCTTAAACACTCCAATTAGGCTTTTCCAAACGTAAAAACACTTTTCAGGTGTACTAATCCAATTTAGGAGTCAGAATATTTTTTCTGCCTCATAAAATCTAATTGCGAAAGGCATGCTATGTACCAGTGTTTTATCAGGTAGCAAAACACTTGAAAGTAACCGAGACATCAAAGAAGGGAGTAAACCATTTGCATAAGGGAAAGGAAGTACTTGAAACCCCTTGCCCTTTCTCAAACAAGCATTTACAATGCAACGGTTTCGCCTTTGCAAAAGTTTGAGCTTTTGGCATTGCAAATGACAACATTTTTATTTATGTTTTGGTTTTCAAAACAGATAAATAAATGGCATTGTCATTTACAATGCCAATAGCTTAATCTCTCGCAAATCTCACGTATTTACGCGAGTTTGAGCTATTGACATTGTAAATATCACGTTTTATTTATGTTTCAAAAACACACAGAGCCACACACACACACACAGAGCCACACCCACACACAGAGGCACACCCACATACACACAGAGCCACACACACACACAGAGCCACACACACAAAGAGAGCCACACACACAGAGAGAGCCACACACACACACACAGAGCCACACACACACACACAGAGCCACACACACAGGGCCACACACACAGAGCCACACACACACACACACACACACACACACACACACACAGAGACACACACAGAGCCAGCCACACACACATAGCCACACGGATGTATGACGTTACACCGCTAACTTTTACAACGCACACCGTTACAACCCATTTATTACAACGCAGAAGCATTTACAACACATACCTTTACAACGCATGACATTACATAGCAGATGCTATTACAACGCATGCCTTTACAACGTAAGTATAGGTAAGTATATTATTAAATTAAAAAATGTAATTAATTAAAATTTAATTTAATAAATTAAATTATTTTTAAATAATTATTTTGTACATATATATATATTTTGAACTATTATTAATGAAGAAGTATTACAAAATTTAATTTTATTAAAATTATTTTTTTTAATTAATTTAAATTATTTATTTTAAAACTGAACCCTAAAAATACCCCAGTTCCTCAAAACTCTAAAAATACCCCTGTACCCCAAAACCAACCCTGAAACCTAAAAATACCCCTGTACCCCAAAACCCAAACCTACCCCTGAACCCTAAAAATACCCCTGTAACCCAAAACCCAAATCCAACCCTGAACCCTAAAAATACCCCTGTACCCCAAAACCAACTCTGAAACCTAAAAATACCCCTGTACCCCAAAACCCAAACCCAGCCCTGAAACCTAAAAATACCCCTGTACCCCAACACCCAAACCTGAACCCTAAAAATACCCCTGTACCCCAAAACCCAAACCCAACCCTGAAACCTAAAAATACCCCTGTACCCCAAAATCCAAACCCAACCCTGAACCCTAAAAATACCCCTGTACCCCAAAACCCAAACCCAACCCTGAAACCTAAAAATACCCCTGTATCCCAAAACCCAAACCCAGCCCTGAAACCTAAAAATACCCCTGTACCCCAAAAACCCAAACCCAACCCTGAAACCTAAAAATACCCCTGTACCCCAAAACCCAACCCTGAAACCTAAAAATACCCCTGTACCCCAAAACCCAAACCTACCCCTGAACCCTAAAAATACCCCTGTACCCCAAAACCCAAACCCAACCCTGAAACCTAAAAATACCCCTGTACCCCAAAATCCAAACCCAACCCTGAACCCTAAAAATACCCCTGTACCCCAAACCCAGCCCTGAAACCTAAAAATACCCCTGTACCCCAACACCCAAACCTGAACCCTAAAAATACCCCTGTATCCCAAAACCCATACCCAACCCTGAAACCTAAAAATACCCCTGTACCCCAAAATCCAAACCCAACCCTGAACCCTAAAAATACCCCTGTACCCCAAAACCCAAACCCAGCCCTGAAACCTAATACCCCTGTACCCCTAACCCAACCCTGAACCCTAAAAATACCCCTGTACCCCAAAACCCAAACCCAACCCTGAAACCTAAAAATACCCCTGTACCCCAAAATCCAAACCCAACCCTGAACCCTAAAAATACCCTTGTACCCCAAAACCCAAACTATATATATAAAATTACTTTAATTTATTTTAATTTTTTTTAAAATATTTGAAATTAAAAAAAGGTTAAATAAAATGATATACTTACCAATACTTACGTTGTAAAGGCATGCGTTGTAATAGCATCTGCTATGTAATATCATGCGTTGTAAAGGCATGCGTTGTAAAGGATCCTGCGTTGTAATGGTGTGCGTTGTAACGGTGTGCGTTGTATTAGTTGCGTTGTAACGGTGGTTTCCCAGCCACACACACGCAGGTGTGCGCCAGCGCGCCTGTGAGGTGTTGGACTGATTTGGTGAGAAGGGGCTTTGCCAAAAGTATTGTGAGGAGCTTGGTGGAAATTCTCAACCATGTGCAGGCCCTTCAGGTAATCTGTCCTTCATGCAGGCCAGTCAGAGGTGCATCATACGTAGCTAATCTTGTGGTAACCAGTTCGATGCCCCTCCACTTGAAGTTCCCATAGTCCTTAGTGAGCTTCGCCTTGTGAGTTATGGACTTTTTGCTTCTGCTGGAACTTGCCAAGTCGTATGAGGGCCGTGGGCTTTGTGATGGTACAGGTGAGCTTTAGAACCTCTTTGCGCGTTCTCACCTGGTTTTGCAAGAACAGACACCTTAGATATAGTCGCCTTTGACCCAACAACACAGGGCAGCAGCAAATAATGTGCCCTGCTGATTCTGTACGGTACTGACACAGGCGACATCCCTTGTTCCCAGACACACTATGTTTCCAAAGGGTCCTGAAGCTCAGAATTGGCAGTGCGTGGAGCCTAGTTTTCAATATGTTCCGGAGGGCTGTCCTCCCCAGCCCTGCTTTCAAGTAAGGTTGACTTACTGTAATTTTATGTGACTGGACGAGGCCCTCAGCGCCAGGGATATAGGCATGCCACTTTTGACCTCAGTGGCATGACCTGACAGCAGACATATATGCATGCTGCACCTGCACATGAAAGCGCGGACTCCAGCAGCAGGCCCATGTTTAGAACATGCCTACATGGACTGCGAATATGCGCCCTAGGCGCTCTGCCCATCGGTGGCATGCCCTCCATCCACAGAGGCCACAGCTTTACCCCTGTTGCTTCCACCCTCCCCCCAGCTGTCCTTCCACTTGGTGGTAGAACCACGTCCAAGGCTCGGTGACAGGCTACAGAGGGCATGAGAAGGATGAAACCTGCAGCATGCCACATGCTTCCTTTGTGTGGGGTGCACGCATGCAGCCACGGATGCAAGGGCACATACACACAAGAGCAATGCGAACCAGCCTCTCAAGGCACAAGAGCACAAGACTCGAGCCCCACTTACCGGGACTCAGCAGCAGGTCTCTTCTCCGTCACCCGGGTCCCCCTCCTGGGGCCCGGGGCTTCACCGCCATGCTGGGGGAGGCGGGGTAGGCTCCCGTCCTCCCCGCTCACCTGCAATGCTTTCTCTCCTGTCTGGTGCCATCGCGGCTCCCCTCTACGCATGGGAGCCCCGCAGCACAGCTCACGCTGCAGACTCTGCAGCCGGCGAGGTTCCAGGCTGCCTCCGTTACCGGGACTCCCTCCAGCACATGGGAGCCCCGACGACCAGCCGCCATGCTCCTCTTCCTTTTCCGGGGCTCCCTCAGCACACGGGAGCCCCAAACAGGCCACACTTCCTCTTCCTCGGGCCGGCGGCGGCGTGCAGGACTTCCTGCCGGATTGCAGGCCCGCCCCCGTCCCGGCAGAAGATGCCTGACTTCCGGTTTCGCAGAGAGCCAGAAGGATGGTTACAAGTAAAAAGAATAAAGAACAGACAGTAAAAAGCATTTGCAAATAACGTGTTGCCCTGAGCCCAGAGAATGAAGTAACTTCAGAGTAGGCCGATGTGAACATGTTGTCGGACAAACTGCAGTCAGCACAAGAGAGCCTTCGTGGCTGAAGTGTGCTGACCCGCTGCCCCCAGGATGCAAAGGGTTAATTATCGGAATAGAACAGACCAAAGGTGACCCCCAAAGTCCCCCATGTCTGCCCATGTATGTGTTTGTGGAAGAAGAGAAAATCGTGGAGAGGGATGCAGGGGTAATGAGCAAGAGTGAAACTAGCATCTTGTATATAACCCACCCGCCCCAGATCCGTGAAAAAATGGCGGCGCAAACATAGTGACAAAAAAAATAATAAGACAACACCCACCGCCGCATGACGTAAACAAAGGGGCGGAGCGAGAAAAAATCACCGGAACGCCCACGAATCTGCTCTGATCATTACTGACAGATCTCTCTTCCAATGGCTAGCCTCCATTTATGGAGCTAGCCAATGGAAGAGAGAGGCGGTTGAAAGCCCCTTATTGCAAAACATAAAATTTCGCCTGCGCGACACTGCTTGCGCAGTGAACGCCAGGCGTAACCTAAAAAGGTTTGTTGGTGAATAGGGCCACTGCCAACTCTCATAAAACATTTTCTGCTGAAACCCAGCCTCATTTTCCTTTAAGGAAAATGTGATGCATAAAAACAAGCTTGCTTTATATAAAAGAAATTGTAGACTTGGCGGTATGTATATCCCAGCAGGCCACAATCCGTGATAGGGTGAATTGCAACCCACTACCATCCTCAATTTAATAAACTGACTAATCAGTATATAGGTCAACTCACAAGATTCTTTAGTGGTCACAATTTGGACCCAACAATCGTCATTACTCTCTAACCCTAAGAACCCAGACAAGTTGCAATATGTTACTGTTCCCCTCTATGGTATTGTACTTTCTAGTCCTTTCTGTTCTTGCGTGCTCTATCCTAGAACTATGTTAGACTGTAGATATGTCATAGTAGATTTGTAAAGAGTTGTTTCTTAAACTGTTAGACAGTTGAAGTTGTTCACCTCCGTTGCTGGATGAGATCTTCTATATGGAACAGGGCAGTTTCCTGACATATTGTGCCTGGACATGATTTCTTAAAATCCTACACTGGCATAGTGGGCAGTTCCTGGAAGATCTCAACGCGATCTCAGTCTTCTCTCAAGATTCTGGTGAGAGCTAATTTTTTTGAAAGTACTTAACTTTAATTCTTGCGGGTCAAGTTAAATCTACAGCACCTGGTGCTCCGTTACATCACGTTTAAACTAAAGAAGAAAAGTGACTGTATTCAGTTTTATATCTGTTGGAATAACGAGCATGTGAGTTCTGGTATTTCCGGTTTGGGAAAAGCGAGTGTGCGGCATTTATTATATTGCTTACATTTCCTGGATACCAAAATCTTTTTCTTCTGAAACGCGCAGGTTTTTTTTTTTTACAAAATCAGCTGGTTTGACTTTAATGCGGGTGGACTTAGCTGCGAAACAGCCACTCGTGCTAGCGCTATTCTTAGGCTCTAGTTCAAACGTGTGTGCATCTGTGTTATGTCGATGAACTGTGCGTTCCATCTGTGACTTCTGTGTTGAATTCCACATCGTCTGTAAGCACTGGAACTCTCCGTTTACATAACGTAAAGAAAATAGAACAGCTTTACCTGCCTCCCACACCGACGAGATTCCGACGACAGTCATTACGTCCCTCCTGCTTGCTAGTTTCTCCAGTACGGATGCTGAGTGCTTCCTGCTTCATTCCCATTGGCTGTGACATCGGAGGAGCGTGTGTTGCTGATAGTAGAAGACGCGCCTTTGATTTAAAGTTAAAAGCCTTTTGGTGCCTTCGCTGATAGGCACAGCCTGATTATGAAGATTGGGGTCTTCTGTAGTGTGCTGATGCACACAGTTTTTAATAGCACAATCTGACATCTTCAATTTCATTTAGTGTTTTCGCCGATAGGCACAGCTCAATTTCTACCTGAAGTTTGTTATTGCAATGCGCTGATGCGCGCAGCTTTTAAAGGAAGAATTACACATTGCCTATTTTACTTCACTGCAGAGAAATATCTGACATCTTCAATTTTACTTTTTTTGCGCTGATGCGCACAGCTTTTAAGGGATTTGTGAGTTTTATTGTACATGCCAATATAATTGTGCTCTCTAGCATGAACTATTTAAGATTTTGCATATTTAACATTGCTTTCAATCTAGCTTGTCTTCTACACTTTGTTTTTCATTAATTTATGTTTGGTGCAATGCAAAACGTAACAGCAGCTACTTTCTTCTTGGCTAATCCTGGTAAGCTACCTATAAAATGGAAGAAATGGAAAAAGGTATTTGAGAGATATGCAAAAGTGTGCGAAACTTCTCTGAATGCAGAAAGAAAATCGTCTTTGTTCCTTCATGGTTTAGGCTCAGAGGGGCAGGACGTTTTTGATCAACTTTCAGATTTGTCACCTTCTGAAGCTGAAGAGTTAAACAATTATGAGATCTGCATAAAAAAATTTGATAAACATTATCTTCCGAAAATAAGTACTATTTTGGAAAGATACCAATTTGCGAAAAGAACTCAGAGAGATGAGGAATCGGTTGAAGGATATGTTACAGATTTAAGGAAGCTTGCTTCGTCGTGCAAATTTGACAATTTAACTGATGAGCATATCTGTGACCAGTTCATGTTTGGGTGTAACATGGAGAAAGTGAGGGAAGAACTTTGGTTGCGTGATGAACCAACTTTTTATGAGGTTCTTGTTGTTGTAAAAAGAATTGATCATTCTTTAAAATGTGTTGCTGTTTTAAAGAAAGAAAGTGATAACGTCACTAGAGTCCAAGTTATTAAAGACAAAAACCAAGTAGTAAGGTATATGTGAGAGGTAGATACTTTATAGATAATGAAAAGGTTAAAAAGAAAATAGTGGTCTTAAAATGTTATAGATGTGACAGAGCTGGTCACTTAGCTAACAACAAGAAGTGTCCAGCCTTAGGACATACTTGTACTAAGTGTAAGAAGAAAGGGCATTTTTCGACAGTATGTAAAACTAAACCTGATCCTAGAGTTAAAAGAGTTGAGGTTTATGAGGATCATAATTCTGATTCTAGTTCTGAGGATTTTGAATGTGGTCAAATTGTGGTTCAAGTCAAAACTGCAACTCGTAAGAAGTCTTGTCCCCTTGACACCATCTTAGTGGATGGTGAATCTACTCGTGTCTTATTCGATTCTGGTGCAAAAATTACTAAAGTATCTAATGATTTTTAAGTCCACAAACTAAAAGATAAAGTTAATCTTTTGTAGCCTGATATTACAACTTTGGCCTATGGTGGAGAGCCAATAAAATTACATGGATATTTCATTGGACTCATTGAATATAATGATATGATGGTATCTGGGAAAATGTATGTTTCCAAGAAAAGGGATTACATCATTAGTTGGATTCATCAGGGTGACTTAGGTGTATTCCTTGATCTTAATTGTGATCCTCCCATTTTGTTGAGAGAGAGAGTTTACCCAGTAGAAAAAAAGTGGTGAATGTGATTTTGCTAACACTCTAAGAGGTGAATTTCCAGAAGTCTTCAGAGAAGGTTTAGGGTGTTTGAGAGGCTATCAATGTAAAATAAAACTTAAAGATTGTTCTGTACCAGTTTCTTATAAGGTCAGAAATGTGCCTATTTCTGTGAGAGATGACATGCAAAAAGAAATTGGTAAGCTCAAAAGTGGTGGTATTATAGAAGAAGTAGACGGTACAAAGTTGCTGGCCCCAGTGGTCGCTGCTCGCAAGCCCAATGGGGATTTATGTTTGTGCATCGACTTAAGACAATTAAACAAAATTTAATTGTGGATAGATATCCCCTTCCTAATATAACAGAATTGCTGGTGTTATTAGGTGGAGCGAAAGTGTTCAGTACAATTGATCTTACCTCCGCTTATCACCAGATAGAACTGGAGGAGTCATGCAGAGATTTCACTGCTTTTATTACACCTTTTGGCAAGTTTAGATTCATTAGGATGCATTTTGGCTTAGTTTCGGCATCATCAGTGTTTCAACGTGTCGTGGAAAATGTATTAAAAGATCTTGCAGGTTTTTGTATATACCAAGATGATATTCTGATATTTAGTAATGACGAATAAATACATGACGGTCGTCTAAAATTGGTGCTTAGGAAGTTGTGTGAGTGTAATTTGACGATAAATGTGGAGAAATTCCGATCAAATTCCATAAATTATTTGGGTCATAATATAAGTGGAGATGGAGTTAAGCCGAGAGATGATCTTGTAACCACCATACAGAAAATGTGTTCGCGGAAGAATAAGGAAGAACTGATTACGTTTTTAGGCATGGTCGAGTATTATACCAAGTTTGTCAAGAATCTTGCTGGTTTGACAATGAACATGCGTACTCTGTTGCGAAAAAGGTGTACGTTTTGAGTGGTCTGAAGCATGTGAAAAAGAGTTTTCTAATGTGAAAGATATGTTAAGAGCTGTTCCTTCCCTTCAGAGTTTTGACACAGGTCTTAAACACATACTCCCCATTGATGCTAGTGAGAAAGGTTTGAGAACAGTTCTACAACAAAATGGTCCTCTGGGTTACAAACCAGAATGTTTTTGTCTTGTGGTTTAAGGGATGCTGAGACTCGTTATTCTGTTGTCGAGAGGGAGTCTAGCCGTTTTCTGGGCAATAAAGAAGTTGAAGAATTTTTGTGGGGTGTGGGCGTTGAGGTCAGAACAGATCATAAACCCTTGGTAGAGATCTTCAGTAAAAAAGGTTTAGACTTGATCTCAAGTCATATAACTAAATGGATCAATGGACTTCAAGAGTACTGTTTTTCACTCAAGTACATTCCAGGTATTGAAAATGGTGTGGCTGATGCATTGTTACTTCTTGTTGATGAAGATTGTTCAGCAGATGATGGGTTAGATGTGACCAATGAGTAGGTGTGTGAATTGGATTATAGTTTCGGATCAGAAGATAGATGGCGCAAAGAAATTGAGGAAGATGCCACTCTCAACGAAGTGATGATGTTGGCGCAAAATGGTTGGTCAAGTATAAAATGCGGGTCTGAATCAACAAGACCTTATTGGTTTCTACGGGATGAATTGTCTGTTAATAATAATTTATTGTTCAGTGGAACAAGATTGGTTCCTCCCAGTAATCTTAAGAAAGAGCTGATGGACTTAGCTCATGCTACTCATTCAGGTGTTACAAGAACCAAGGAAAGGTTGCACATGTCATACTGGTGGCCTGGAATGTATATATTTGTTGAAAGGTTAATACGCAATTATCTTACTTGTACTTTATGTAATAAGTCTAAATGTCCAAGAATGCAACCTATGGTCCTGAGGAGGCGACCTTCAAAGCCTTGGCAAGACGTTAATTTGGATATCCTAGGGCCTGTAGATAATAATGGGTCACAAGTGTTTCTCTTGGTCATCATGGACATGTACTCTCGCTGGCCTGAATAATTTTTCTGGTCTACTATTAATTCTGGTCATGTCATTAAATGTTTGAAGGAATTGTTGGCAAGAGAAGGGGTTCCAGGGTAAATTTTAACTGATAAGGATGTTCAACTTATCTTGAGAGAAATGGAAGATTATCATGCTCACTGTGGCATAACTCATAAAACGTGTTATCTTTATCATCCCAAAGCCAACGGTATGATTGAGAGATTTAATAGGGTTCTCAAAGAGACCACTGCTTTGGCTAAATCATCATTCTTAGAGTGGTAATGTGAGGTTCTGAAGAAAGTAGAGGAATAGAGAATGACTCCTCATGGTACCACGAGGAAAACTCCTTTCTTGCTTTTTCATGGAAGGGTGCCAAAAACTCCTCTTAACCTTCTTGAGTGAATCAATATGGTTTATCCAGGGGTAGAGAAAGTGTTTGTGATAGCAAAGATGTTTGGTTGAGGGAACACAAGAAGGCTACGGATAGAAACACTTTGATTTAAAAAAAATCTGTAAAAAAACTGAAGTAAAGGTAAGAGACTGGGTGCAAGTTAGACGTCCTGGGTTTAAGGATGGATCTTCTTCCAAGTATTTTAAACCCATGTTGGTCATTAAAGTTGTTAGAAATGCAATTCTGTGAGGGGCGTGGCTTACCGAGCCAACATGGCGGACGTGTGCTGAAGAACTCCGTCCAGCCCGACGATCATCCTCCAGTGATCCTGGCTCCCTCGGATGCAATCCTGGTCCTGGAGGGAGCGCTTCGACTGCCGACACCGGAGGCGACTCATTGTACCCCGCTCTGGTCGGCCGGTGTGTCTAAGAGCCGGCGCAGCAGCTTCTGAGTGCCGCGGCCTAGCTGCCGCGTGTGAAACCGGGAGGTGCCGCATTTTGAGACCCGGGAGAGTGTGGCAGGCGGCGGCTGGCTGACGGTGGCCGGCCGGTGGCTGTGGCTTGGTGGCGCCAGTCCCTGCGGGGGGTGGATTGGCCCCGGACCCCTTCGTGAGACGTCCCCCTGGTGAGACACTAGAGAGGGGGCGCCCCGTCCGGCGCGTGGGACTGGGACTGGCCCAGACGGGGTGCCAGCAGCTGCGGGGGCTCGGAGGGTCGCAACCCCCGGTACAGCTTCAGAGGCAGCGGTGGTGGCGGTGAGATGGAGCGTGGGGACCCCGGGGCCCTTCCCCCTTGCCATCATTTCTCCAGGTCAGGTTGGTGCTCCGCGGCTAGGTCGGGCTGCACTGGCACGTTGAGGGGCGGTGGGCACCGCCAGGGCCGTCGGCGAGGCCCACATCCTTGAGGTGCAGCCTGGGGTTTGCGCTGGGGCCCTGGAACGACTAGAGGAGACACGATGGGAGCTGCTGGGGACGTCTAACCCTGCAAGATATACGCGGCAGAGAGGCAGCAAGCAGGCCCTTTGGGCGACGCCGTTTGGCAACGACAGGTGCCTGAGCTGAGAAGCGGACCTGGAGGAGGCATTGGCTGGGTGGTCTCCCCATCTCCCCTGCTGGACGACGACGCTTGCTCGCCCCTGGTAGCCCAGACCGCAATACGCTAAGTACCGGAGGTGCCGGCCATTGGCGCATGGGGTAGCTGTGACCGGAGGAGGGCCCGGATCGCGGAGGTCAAGCGAGTTGGTGGCCGGTCCGCCCCTGGGGCCCCGGCGGGGTGCCGGCAGGCACTGGCCATGACGAGGGGCAAAGGAGGCAGCGGCCCAGCCACGCATGGGCCCATCGATAAGTTCACTGTCCCGGGGACTGGCAGCAGGGCGGCCGGCTCTGCACAGGAGGCCCCGCCGGACAATGCAGCGTTGCTGGCGGTGATCACCCAATCGAGGGATATGCTGGAAGCCAAGATTGGTGCGGTTGGGTCGGATGTGATGCTACTGCGGCAGTGTCCCGCTTAACAGAGGCGGAGGCGCGAGTGTCTGGTGTGGAGGACGATGTCACTATCCTCAAGCAGAAGGTGGCGAAGCTGGAGAGTACCCCGAGGGGCCTGGCGCTGCGGGTTGAGGACACCGAAGGGAGGGCCCGGCATAATAACCTGCGCTTCGTGGGCTTTCCGGAGGGATGCGAATCTGGTAACATGGAGCAGTTCCCCACGCAGTGGTTGGAAGGCTGGCTCCCTTCGGATGCCCTGTCCCGTTGCTTCGTGATCGAGCGGGCGCACAGGGCGCTCGCTCAGAAGCTGCCTGTGGAAACCCGACCTCGCCCAGCCATCGCGAAGCACCTGAACTACTTGGACCGGGACGCGATGCCGAAACAGGCTCGGGCCAAGGAACCCCTGCTCTATGACAACCATTGTATTATGGTGTTCCCTGATTATACGCGCCTTGTGCAGCACCAGCGCCAGTCCTTCCAGGCGGCCAAGGCCCGGCTGCGGGAGCTCAAGTTGCCCTATGCCCTGCTATTTCCGGCGCGCCTTCGCATGGTGTTCCAGTCCCGCACCCTGTTTTTCGACTCTCCGGAGGATGTTTTCAAGTGGACCGATGAAACTGTACGAGTGAGACCCCATACGCCGCCTGGCCTACACTCAGACTCCTCATTGAGTGAGGGGGTGCGGAAAGGATCACAGAGACCGCGCAGGCGTGACAGCAGACGATCTTGTTCCCAGAGGCGGTCGCTGTCCTGCAGTCCGGCGCTGGTGGGAGACGCGGGGCTGCAGCTACAGGACACTGGCACATCCACCCCGGCGGGCAGTCACCTAGCGGAAGAGTCCTCCTGATTGGACCTTATGTAATGCTTTCTTCCAAAATGTCTGAGAGAGCTCTAAAGTGGGCTTCTACCCCACTGACTCAACACCCGTAGGCAGCAGGTTGGACTGTCATGGGTGGTAAGTTAGGGATCCATTGGTGGGATGGGCGTGGGTCCCCCCGTTGGGGGCTTGGTCCCCGTCTCACCGCTACAGGTACTTCAGAGTTCTTTGAGGTATGGGGTGGGGGGGTTGTTGGGGGTTGGGGTGGTTTGGTTGAGGGGTTGATTTGCGCTTCCGTGCTGGGTTCCATTTAGAAGGTTTCCTCTTCATTAGGTCTGCAAGATAGGGTCGAGGGATTGCATGCTTCTAGATGGCTAGTGAACGGCTGACTGCCCCGGGATCCGTGGGTACACTCTGCGTTGTCAGCTAGAATGTCCGAGGGCTTCTTGATAAGATTAAACGGGGAGCGGTGCTGCACCTGGCCAAGAGGGTTGGGGCTGATGTCCTCCTATTGCAAGAGACTCACCTGATGGGATCCAAGGTTTTGTGTCTGCAGCGCTATGGCTATCAACAAATCTTCCATGAGGGCTTTACACAGGGGTCCAGGGGGGTGGCCATTCTAATACACCGCAGGGTTCCGTATGTGCGTGTGCGACAGTGGGTGGACGGGCAGGGCGCTATGTTTTTGTCCGGGGAACCATTGGGGAGGCTCCCGTATTTTTTGATTGTGTGTACGCCCCACCTCCTCTGCAGTGGCATTTAGTAGAAAGACTGCTGACACTTTGGTCCGATATGCCTGAGGGGATTTCCGCCATAGGGGGGGGACTGGAATGATGTCCTGGATCTTTCCCGAGACAGACGTAGGAGGGGTGAGTGTCCAGGGGGCACCCAACCCACGAAGTTACACGCCCTGGCCTCCAGCCTTGGTTGGGTTGATATGTGGCGACTCCACCATGGCACTGAGAGAGGGTACACTTACCTTTCATCTGTGCACGCGTCCTTTTCCAGGCTGGATTACCTCTTTGTCCCTAGAGGGGTGGCCTTGAGGGTGGTGTCAGCTGGTATTCACTCGCGGGGGCTGTCCGACCACTCCTCCATTTACGTGGTACTGCAAATGGATGGGCGGCGGTCGCCTTCTCGATGGCGCCTCTCGGTGTGGCATCTACTGAACGAAAGCTATGACAATCAAATGAGGGAGGCGATTGCAGACTTCCTGGCCACGAATGTAGGCTCGGTGTCGGGAGCGGCAACAGTCTGGGAGGCAATGAAGCCCACCCTTCGGGGTGTGGATAGAGCCTGGTGTACGGTGGCTTACCGGCGGAGCCGGGAGGAGCTGCTCAGGGCAGAAGCGGAGATTGAGCAGCTGGAACGCCAGAGCCGGGTGGCGGATGGGGGTATTGGGGTGAGACGCCTGATACAGGCGCAACAATCTTACGCCTCCCACCTATTGGAGGAGGCGAGGCAAGCGTGGCTGGCGACACGTAGCAGAATTTGCCAGTGGGGATACAAGTCCGGCAAAATGTTACATAGGCTCTGTCAGGGCACATTTAGTGCCCAGGCCCTTCCGAGAGTGCTTGATGATGGCGGAGCGCCGCTTGCAGGCCCCCAGGCTATCGCAGACAGCTTTGCCGCTTATTACGCTGCCCTCTACGCCCCCCGGGAGTGCCTGGCTGAGGAGTGGGTGGACAGGTTTATTGCAGACCTTCCGCCCAAGGCGGTCTCTGACGAGACACGGCAGCAATTGGACCTTCCCCTGTCAGATGAGGAGCTTGGCGGGGCGCTTGGGGAACTTAATGCCGGGAAGGTTCCAGGCCCGAACGGATTCCCCAGCGAATTTTTTAAGAGGTACTTCCTTCAGCTGGCTCCACACTATCGAGCCGTGGTGGAAGAATCCAGGGAGGCGGGCAGGCTTCCCTCGGACTGGCGGCATGCGGAGGTGGTCGTGTTTCAAAAGCCGGGAAGGCCGCCCGAGCAGCACGACTCCTACTGCCCTATTTCCTTGCTAAATATAGAGGCCAAAGTACTTGCTAAGGCCCTGGCAAACCGCCTCTTGCCGCACATATCAGCCTTGGTGCACCAGGATCAGGCCGGATTTATGCCCCAACAGGCGACCCGGCATAATATTCGGAGAGCGCTTGTGGCACTGGCGATGACTAGGAAGCTTGGGGTCTCTGCAGCCTTCCTACTCGCGGACATGGATCAGGCTTTTGACTCCCTCAGCTGGGTCTACCTGTTCGCCCTACTGCGCAGACTCAATTTAGGCCCTTGGTTTCTGTCATATATTCATCTTTTATATACCGACTTGACGGCATCGGTCAGAGTAGCCAGGGCAACATCATCTAGTTTCTCGGTGAGCCGCGGTACTAGACAGGGCTGCCCTCTGTCGCCCTATCTATTTGCTTTAGTGATGGAGTCCCTGGCGGCCTGGGTGCGTATGGATGTGCAACTGAAGGGGCTGGACTGGGCACCTGGTATGTCTGATAGGATTGCGCTGTACGCCGATGATGTCCTTTCTTTTTAACTGAGCTGGACAAGTCGAGTCCGAGGATCCTGGAGATCATGCACATCTTTGGGGAATCCTCCGGACTGTACACGAACCCCCGGAAGTCCACCTTGTGGGTACTGGGTGACCCCGGGATGGTGGGGTCCTTGGCCTCTGCACTGCAGCGGGCTGATGGCGGCCTTAAGCATCTGGGGGTGTTCCTTTCTGGCAAGGGAGAGGAATCTGGCGCCGGTGTGGGAATGAGCTAGGGCTGATATGAAGCTTTGGTTGCGCCTGCCCCTTACCATCTATGGCCGATCGGCAATTTTTAAAATGGTCACACTCCCCTGGTTGCTGTATCAGCTACAGAACCACCCATATCCGATTGCGCCTAAATGGTTCCAGCAGGTGAATTCTGCGCTGGGGCAGTTCCTTTGGGGGTGTGGAGTGGTACGTGTGGCAATCCGCAAATGCTTCCTCTCCACCTACTGCGGAGGGCTGGCGACCTCCGATATCCTGTCCTACTACCATGCCTCCCACCTCCTTGTGCTGAATGACTTGTGGTATGGGGACGGGGGGGGCCCGGCGTACGTGCTGGAGCGCTATCTGATGGATCCACACTCTCTACATACCATGCTCTACTCGGCACCTCTGTTAAGAAAGCTACCACTGGTCACACGGCTGATTTTCCGCATTTGGAGACAATTGCTGAAGCGTATGGGATGGTGGAATACCCTTACGGGGGAGACACCGCTGTGACATATTGGGCGCCTGCCTGAGCTAGCGGCCCTGCAAGGTTTTAAGGGATGGGATGCCATTGGGGTCTCGACCCTGGGTGATGTGCTCGGCCACGGGAGCCTTAAGTCCTTCACGGATCTCCAGAGGGAGTTTGACATGCCGAGGACTCAGTTCTTCCGCTACCTACAGCTCCGCCATGCGTTGTCCCCCTATCTGGAGGGTGTTGCCACACTTCCAGAGTTTAGCCCCCTGGAGGCCAAGGTCTTCATGGGCGATCTGGAGCCCAAGAAGATAGCAAAGATCTATCAATCGCTATTCACCCACAGTGCGCCGACTTTGGATGGGCTGAGAAAGATGTGGAAGGAAGACGAGGGCACTTTAGAAGAGGAAGACTGGAGAGAGGCTCTGGCAGCTCCGCGGGGGCGGCAATAGCCATGCGTCTCCGACTGATACAGTTTAAGTACCTACATCGGGTCTATTTTACAAGGGTCTGGCTGTGGCGGGCAGGTATGGTGGCCTCCCGGAATGCCTTCGGTGTGGTCGTGAGGAAAGCACTTCTTGCATACTGTGTGGTCCTGCCATGTGTTAGATCGATTTTGGAGGGGGGTGTTCTCCTCCCTGGCGGAGGTCCTGGGGTGGGAGCTCCCGCGCACACCCCAGCTCGCTCTCCTGCATGTCATGGAGGGGGTCGGGGGCAATGCCTACAAGCGCCATGTGTTACTCCTAGGGCTCACCTTGGCAAAGCGCGATATTGCGAGGAAATGGAAGGATGCCCAGGCTCCACCCCTATCAGCCTGGAAAAATGCCCTTGATTTTAATATGGGGCTGGAGCAACCCATCTTCCTGGCCCGTGGATGCCCACGCAAACATTATAAAATATGGAAGAGGTGGGCTGATTATAGGGGATTGTGGTTGGAAGCCCCGGCTGCGCCTACTGATCTCCCTGGGGGTTGACCGTAGTGACCTACTTGTAGGGGGTTGGCATAGGTGGGAGGGGAGGGCTGGGGGTAGGTGGGATCTTGGGGTGAATGCAGTTATATGGCTCTATCTATGTACTTATTCTTGTCTTATGACCCTATGCTATTCTGTGACCTGAACCCAATGGAATGTTGCGCAAGTTGTGGGGGGGGGGGGAACGGGGGTATTCTTTTTGAACGGCTCTATTAATTCAGCTCCCTGGTGCCCTTGAATATATCCCTGCCGGCGATGCGCCCATCTGTGCTCGTTATGGGTTGCGGCAGTGGTCTCTGGGTTTCAGAGGCCTGCATATATGGAGTGCCATCTTTTTGGAGTCCTAGGTGATGGAAGTTTGTCTTAACACCATCGCTGCTAGTGATATTTTCCTCCTGTGCTGGAATTTTCAAAAGTCCATTGATCATGACGAGCTGGGCTCGTCATCAGCCTGGTAGGAGGCTACTTCATGACGAGCCCAGCTCGTCATGAGCCTGGAAGGGGTTAATAAAGAGCATATATGATGGGCAGCGCTAGATAGTTGTGGTGTAGACCGGGGGTGATGAATAACTATATACTTGACACCGAAAGGGGGATGCTAAGCTTAATGATGCACAAAGCTGTATACTGTCGGGGTTATAGAGCCAGGGGGTGGGGGAAAGGGGTTCGGTTTGATATGTGTTTCATTTAATCTCTGTGCCATGTAAACAACGGCTTTATGTACCAAAAACACAGTACTCTTCGAATAAAAAATGTGCACCTGCATCACAGGATGTCCCAACGGCTATTGTTGGTAGATGTATCCCGGTTGTGTTATACTTACGGGTCGTCTCCTAGATATGTAATGTATGGTGCAATGCTTCCCAATGTACTGTGTCGTTTTCATTCAATAAAATGTGTTTTTAAAAAAAAGAAATGTAATTCTGTCAGGATTGCGCGGCTCGGCAGTCATGAAACTACTAAGATGGCCGCCTACTGAATGTGCAGGCGCGGAGATGGGTCAAGTAAGCAAAAGCTGTCCTTCCCCAATTTGCTGTGCTTTGCGTTCTAGTTGTTGGTTTCCGTTCCTGAAGCTCTTCCGGGTCGTCGTGCTCTATCGCGTTGGACTCGTCTCATTCTCTGCGTTTTCTCGTGGCGAGTCTTCTCCTCTGCCGTGCCTGCATCTTGTCCTTCCCTGCTTGAACCTATGGAAAAAGAATTCGGACACTACAGCAACCTTTATTAAACGTGGTAACAGCGCATCTGCGCTGCCTTATTTTTTGTATTCATATTGTGAAGCAACAGCCCTTGGTTTGAACCCTAATGCCTCCTTTAAGTTTGGATGACGTAGTGTGCACACTTCTCCCTTTCATGTTTTAACTTCTTCCTGCCCTCTCGGCTCTGTGGGGATCCGCTTAGCCTTTTAGTGGAGAGAAAGCACTAGACTACATTAACTTATTTTGAAGTACATTTCGGCCTAGTGTTATTTAGGGTGAGAAGTTAGGCACATATGCATCTCTTTCTATTATGCTTCCTGTTCACTTATTTTCTAGATTTCTTCATTTTATTATCTTTTATAATTCTAGACACAAACCCTAGACATCATTATAGCACTTATCAGCTTTCCAGAAGAAGGAATATGCCAAGGTAGGGAAAAAGAAGGAATAAAGGATATACAGGCCAGCTTATGTGTAATAAGTGTATTTAAGTTATAACCCTTTTCTTACAGCTTTTTTCATCTTATTTTGAGGAGCCTTGAGGTCCTGAGACACTGCGTGGAGATTTTCCCCTTTTTTCCCTTGTTTTGTTTCCCTTCTTCCCCAGATTACCATGTGCCTCCTTTTTTAGTCTTAGGTGTCATAGGGTGGTTTGGAGAGGTTGTGGATCTTGCTTCGCATCTTTGGCGGTCCCGCGGAATATCCAGGTGAGAACCTTACAGAACGCGAAGCCCAAAAAGAATAGTATTTCTTTCCGCCTAGACGTCATGGATGTGAATCAAGTTACTTTAGCCGATTGTGCCCATATGTTAGGTAATTTACAATTAGAAACTCAATCCCGCTCTACCAGGGTGGATTATTTACAGCAGGAAATGAGAACAGATCCAGGGGTAAGGGCTCCAAATGCAAGTGTTAATATGCCAGTAGTGAAAGTAACAACTCCCTCGTCTGTCCCTTTGGCACCACCTGAACGTTTCTTTGGAGATACTACTAAGTTTGCTGCCTTTCTTAGCCAATGTCAGCTCCATTTTATGTGTAAAGCTTCCTGCTTTCCCACAGATCAAGCCAAGGTGGCATTTGTTATTTCCTATTTAGGGGCATCTGCGGCTAACTGGACGATACCCCTGATAGAAAGGATCGATCCATTATTACAAGATTATAATGCCTTTAGAAGAGAACTTAGAAAACTGTTTGGTAAACACACTTTCACACACTCAGCTGACACTGAACTTTTAACACTGAAACAAGGGACCAAGGATTTATCCTCCTTTATATCAACATACTATAGACTGGTAGCCGAAACCGGATGGCCAGAGGAAAAATGGAGTGCCTTGTTTTACAAAGGGTTGAGAGAGGATTTGAAGGATGCATTAGCTCAAATAGTAGACCCTCCTGAGTATTGTTCTGACCTAGTCGACCTAGTGGTCAAGTTAGACCATAGAATTACTGAGCGCAAGAGAGAGAGAGATAGGTCAGAAGGGAAAGTCTACGCTTAGCGTGAAAAGAAAACTGAACCTGAGAGAACAACAGACAAACCCGAACCCATGCAAATTGGAAGCAACAGAGAGCCCCTCAGTGAAGATGGAAAAAAAAAGAAGGCATGACTAAAAATTATGTTTGTATTGCGGGAAACAATTCATTTTCTTAGGGAATGTACTGTTAAACCAAAATCGATAAGGCAATCGGAAAACTAGTGAGCCCGAAGTCTCAGGAGACAAGGACTTCAGGTAATTCAGGTTTAATTGTCTCAGCTATCGAAGTAACAGCCTCTCAGTCCCGTCATTTTTATCTCTCTTCGTCTTTACGATGGGAACACGAGACAGTAGAAGTACAACTAATGGTAGATTCTGGAACCTCTGGTAACTTCATGGATGTTCAGTGGGCTCAGAATCGAAAAATCCCTAATATGTCTAAAGCATTTTGGGAAGAGGTTACAACAATTGATGGTAGTACCTTGAAAACCGGTCCTGTTAAGCACGCTACAGTTACTTTAACATTGATCATTGAGAAGAAACACCAGGAACACATTGCATTAGTTCTGATACAATCTCCTCAGTTTCCAGTTATTGTGAGGTTACCCTGGTTACGTCAACATAACCCGATTATTGACTGGCGATCCCCGTCTTTAACCTTCAGTCATGACCTGTGTAAGGTACATATTCTTCCTGATCCAAGTACTCCTGAGAAGACTCTTTCTTGCACAGATATAAATAAAAATGTTTTACCATCTGTTTATCAGGACCTTAGGTTAATCTTTGATGTCGAACAGGATACTAGTCTACCACCTCATAGGGTATATGACTACAGAATTGATCTGCAGCCTGGTGTTCGCACACCCTGTTGTAGAGTATAATCTTTAACCAAAAAGGAGAATGTGTATGTGTGGGAATATCTGGATGATATGCTAAAGAAGGGTTTTATTCGACCCTCCAGATCGCCGGCTTCATCTCTTTTTTTCATACCAAAGAGAGAAGGGGGTCTGAGATGCTGTATAGACTATAGGGCTCTGAATTCCATTACAGTCAAAAACAGGTATCTTTTTACTCTAATAGCCACCCTCCTTGATCAGGTAAAGAATGCCCAGGTTTTCACCAAGCTAGACCTGAGTGGGGCCTATCATCTTGTAAGGGTCCAGGAATGAGATGAATGGGAGACGGCATTTTGCACCAAATACGGGTTATATGAACATTTAGTGATGCCCTTTGGGCTCTTCAATGCCCCTTCCACGTTTCAGTTTTTAGGTCTCGCCTGACCCAGCGCATGCGCTAGCCTGGCGAGACATTTAGTGAGGGCTCAAAAAAAGCTACCATGGCCAGCTTGGCCAGCCTAGAGCTACAGTGCATGTGCACAGGCACGCGCTTAGGAGCCGAGGCACCAAATGGCAAACCTCGTCATACTCATTAAGCGCCCGAGATTACTTTCGCCACGATCACTTTAGCAGCGCCCCTTTGATGCTCTTGTTCAAAGAACATCAAACATCAAAGAACATGTTGTGTTAATGCTTTGCTGCACCCATTTGACTTACAATGTGCTTTTGTTCCACAAACTCGATGTTTGTGTTCCTTTATTTTGAGATGCTTTTAGTATTACTGTCACACACACAACCACACACACAACCACGCACAACCACAACCACAAAACCACACAACCACACCACAAAACCACACAACCACAAGCACAAAACCACACACCCACACAATCACATACCCATACAAAAACACACACAACCACACGAAAACACACAACCACACGCACACCACACCCAATCACACACACAACCACACAAACGCACAACCAAGCACACAACCACTCACAACCCAACACACACAACCCAACACACACAACCCACACACACACAACCGCAGACACACACAACCGCAGACACACACAACCGCAGACACACACAACCACACACATACACACAACCACACACACACACAGCCACAAACACAACCACACACAGCCACAAACACAACCACACACCACCACAACCACACATACAACCGCGCATACAAAACCACAACCACACACAACCACAACCACCCACAACCCCACACACAACAAAACACCACACAATCACACACACAACCACAGCCCCAAGCACAAACAGAAACATAACCCCACACACAACCACACACACACAACCCCACGCACACAACCACGCACACAACCACACACACAACCACACACACAACCACACACAACCGCACACACGACCACAACCACTCACACCACACACACACAACCAAAACCACACATACAACCACACCCAAATAAACACACATAACCAAACACACACTCCCAACCACACACTACCACAAGCACCCACACACAACACCACAACCACATACACAACCATACTGTAGTGTAGTTCCTAGTTTCCCACTAGGCCCTGCGCATTGGAATAACATAAACAGTAGTATCGACGTAGAAGTGCGGATCTTCCAGGCCTCTACTGACTATGCTAAACTTAATTGGGTTTGTTACCAACTAGCTCAGAGGTCACTGGAAACTTTCTTGACTGAATAGGAAGTGATCAGCTTCCCTGGCACAGACAAGAAGGGATTCAGTTTTCCAACAACCGTGCAACATGACAACTTTGCTCCTCAGATCAAGAGTCAATCTCTAGGGTCGTGTGAAACAATAGACAGTTATTTTACTCAGTCAGGTTGGTGCAGTTTACTTTCACAATATGTAGAGAATAGAGAGACGGGCGTTTGTCAATAAAAGGTTAACATTTATTGAACAGTCTTTCTTCTCGTACAAGAGAAATGTATTGCCACAATTGCAAGACTTGTTATTATAAAAAGTATGTACAGTAAGATAAGTATTGCGAGATAATACTGTAAAAGCATTGCTATGGTTTCTTAGCCATACAATGGTTTAAAAGTAATAAAACATATATACATTCATATATACATTAGGCTAAAATACTCAACTGGTGCTTCTAACTACGCCTACCCCAGTGTACCTGACCTAAGCCTAATACATGGGAGGGGAGTAAGTAAGTAGTTTTAAGTTAAGTTGGTTTTGCCAAGGTTTGCTTCAAGAATTCTCACTACGGGTTTAGTCAACACCATACCTCTGAATAGAATGATGGAGGTCTGGTATCTCCTTCAGGGCTCGATATCCCAGTCACCCGCAAGGGTAGACCAGAAACGCTGGAGCTGGATTTCTCAGCAGGAGAAAGGCAGCGTCTCTTCTTCAGCGCGTCAAGGAGGAGAAGGAGGGGGGACAGCGTCCGCGGGCAGCTTGCATCTGCTGGGCTCTTGCAGGGGGACGGCTGTTCAGCTCCTAAGTTCACCACACCATCGTTCGCTAGTTAGCAGCGATAGCAGCTATGATATCTTCAACATAACAGCAGCTTCAGGCGACGGGCAACAGGGGTTGCTTCACCAACAGCAACGAGACAGCAGCAGCATCAGCGTACTGCAGACAGTGTTTGCTTAAGGCAACGTTGGTAATATTTATACCTGACAGGTGCCTGGTTTGACGTAAGTTTGCTGGACATAAGACGTCAATTAAAGATGTCACTAGGAAGTGATCGCTATCAGTTGCTCATTAGAGTTCCATTACTAATCAAAACACAGCAAGCGGGGATTTCCAGGTTTGCTGAGTTTTTATCTTGTTGAAGAACTCGGAGTGTTAATCTAGGAATCTCAGATAGTGACTTCTGCTCTGTCATTGCACTAATTGGTTGCAAAGGAAGTGGCAGAGAAAACTATTCTGGAATGTGGCCCTGTTCGTGTGAGGCCAGAGATGACTTTCTGAATATCGCACTTGAACGGTTATGCCAATATAGGGAATAAATGGATTTATAGCCGAATAGGGGCATAAGGTCACAGTATCGATCAGGATCCTAGATAAGCACACAACAATACACAACCACACACACAACTACACACACAACTACACACACAACCAAAACCACACATACAACCACACCTACATAAACACACACAACCACACACACACCCCCAACCACACACTACCACAAGCACCCACACACAACACCACAACCACACACCTAACCACACACACCTAACCCCACACACACCTAACCCCACCCACACCTAACCCCACCCACACAACCCTACACAACCACACCCACACCCACAAAACCACACACACATAAACACACACAATCACACACACAACCACACACACAACCAAACACACACCCAACCACAAGCACCCACACAAAAGCACATACAACCACATACACACAGCCACACACACACACACAACCACACACACCCACAACCACACACATACAAGCACACACACAACCACAAGCATACACACAAGCACATACACAACCACCCACACAACCACCCACACAACCACTCAAACTACCACGCACACACCAGGCGCACACAAACAGGCGCACACAACCCGACACAACCATACAAAACCCCACACAACCATACACAACCCCACACAACCATACACACACAACCACACACACACAACCATACACCCACAACCACACCCACCCACAACCACAACCACACACATACACAACCCCACACACACACAACCCCACACAACCACTCACACACAACCGTGTTGGACCTGGCCCTTCTGGCAGGTTCACCCCTAAACGTTTTGCTTTGATAGGTGACTTGGTGTTGGTTGTTTTTGGCTTCTGCGCACTTTAACACTGTGTCCCAGTGTAAAGTGTGTGCGCGCTCTGAGTGCTGTGGTGAGATTGGCCTGCCCTCCCATATGAATGCATGGGGAATGGATGGGCCCATGTTAGTTCCTGATACGCGGGGAGTGCAGGGTCTGGTATGTGCGAACTCGTGAGAGTAAATACTGTGCGATGATGTGTGCAGATTTACTGTGGTCAGTGTGGAAGTGCCACTTCTAGAAGTTGGCATGTCTGTGTAATAAAGATGAATTGACTGTCTGGCTTGTGATTGGCTGGAGCTGGCTGGTGTGCCTGGCTCCAGGAGTCAGGATGGGTCTGCTCCGGTGGTGAATGGAGAGATCTGCATGTTGATGTGAAGGAGGGGTGCACCTGGGACCTGAATAGGGCTGGGCTTTCCCTACACAATGCTGGCTCCGCCCCCTGTGGTGCGACTGATGACCCTAGCCTGTCCTGTGAATAGGGAGAAGGGCTGAGCACAACAGAGGGCTCCAAAACCAGTTGCATCTGGTTTTTCCTTAACCCTGCAGCCGGAGACAAAGGATTTCTGTGTATAAGAAGGGGCTGCGATCCCATGCAAAAGGTTCTCTTTCCTGATCCTACCTTGAGGGGGGCCTGCTGCTGCTGGGCGCCAGGAGGACCGCCACTGGGGACTGCCTCCCTGCCTGGAGGATCCTATGAGCTGGCCCCTGGGCCCACCCTTTGCCCCCCCTACCTTCCTGGACTTTTGCGCACCTCAAGCACCTGGGAGCGCTTGAGGCTTTATTTCTTTACAGTGCTTTGCTTTCCTCCAGGGGAGCGCTTCTGCTTTTTACTGCAGCACGGAGCTGCGATCGTCCTGCAGAGGGAGTCCCCGGCGTGGGGATCCCCCTGCCTTTGTGCCGTCTTGTGCCCCTGACGGTTGCCCACCCCGCCAGGGACTTGGTGCTTGTTTGCGGGTGCCACCCCGCTTCCTGTGTCTCGAGCGAGTGCCTACCCCGCGTGGGTGGTGACTGGCAGCTTAATTAAGGCGCGGGAGTCCACCCAGTCTCGCCAGCTGTATCGGAGATAAACCAGGATTCCCCCGCGCATCTGTTGATTTGAAATCCCTAGCGGGTGCCCACCCCACCAGAGACTTTTGCCTCTAAACGGGAGCCTGCCCCATATCTTGCCAAGGGACTCACCGCCACCGCCCGGGGCCTCATCGAGAGGGCCGCGCCGCCATTGGCTAGCGCGCCCCAGAGCCTGGAGGCTCGTAACCCGGGCAGCGCTGCCATTGGTTCAAGTGCCCCGGAGCCTGGAGGCTCGTTTGAAGGGCAGTGCAGTGATTGGCCGCCCAGCCAACCTGCACCTCGAGCCAGGGGGAGCTTCCCCGAGGTGAGGCTTCGCCGCTTAGGACCCACGGAGAGACCGGAGAGCCCCCACTGAGTCCGGGAGGGTCTCTCAAACCCCGCCAGCAGCCCCGCCACACCGCCGCAGGAAGAAGCAGGGAAGCCCAGCGGAGACACCGCCTCCCAATAGCTGGTGGGTGCGGGCGACTCGGCGTGTCGCTCCTCTGCTAGCGGGGGCATTTGTTTAGAGCCCACGAGGCTCAACCTGATTTGGGGGCATTGTTTTAGTTAGAGGCCGAGAGGCTCCTGGAGGCATTGAGGTTTCGAGCCTGAAAGGCTCCAACGTGACTTGGGCACTGTTGGACAGGCCACGTGAAGGGCTTGCTCCCTCCCTGCACGACCAGGCCCGAACCTGGCTCTTCAGGTGTTACACGCAACAACCACCCGTTCCCCGTCTCATATGGGACCCCTGCCCCTGGACATCTCCCCATCATGGGCCGATTCCCCACCGGCCCTCTCGCCTGGCCTGGGCGCCATCTTGGACACAGCACCACGAGGCCGCGTGGCCTCCGATCGACCCTAACCCTGGGCCTGGCCAGGCCCCGACATCCCGGCACCACCATCCACCCAGGAGGTGAGCGGACTACTTGGCAGGTCAATGGGAGAAAGAGGTGTCAATGGCTCTCCCCCGCCAGGTGCTGATCACCCCAGCTCCCCGAGGCGCTGGCTCCACCCCCCTGCTGGGTGTCTGGACTCCCTCATCCTGGACCTCCCGACCTCCGAGTGCGAGGGTCCGGACATCAAAGGGCGCCAGACCTATAACTGGGGCAGCTCCAGAGCAGGAAGGCAGTTGTATCCTGGAGTCGAGAGACGCAGTGAAGAACTCATCCTTGACGGACTACTGGCGCTGCCGTAGCCCTGCCTTGTGAACTATCGACCTGCCTGCTGGCGCTGCCGCAACCTTCTGAAACCTTCATCGTCGTCGGGACCTGCTGGCGTGGCCGCGGACCGTTTGTAACCACCACCTTCATCGGGACCTGCTGGCTCCGCCGCGGACCGTCGCTACCTTCAACCATCCCGGGACCTGCTGGCTCCGCCGCGGCCCGATCATCTAGAACGCCGAGCTCGAGGATTGTGAGCTATTCCATCTACCAGATTGGTAACGAGACTGTCCCGCTACCCTTTTCCCAACCAAGAGACTAGCCTAGAGGGGACCCCTGAGTCCAGACCTCCTTGTACCATTTCACCGTACTTGAAGAATTGCTTATAAAGTAACATTGAACCTTATCCTTGTGTGGTGTACATCTGTGGGGGGAGAAGTTACTTGTCTGTACGATCGCTGGAGACGGCTCTCCCCGGAGACCTCTCCCCTTGTCCTCGGCCGACCCTCCCGGTCCGTCTAACATTGGTGGCCAGCGGCGCGATCCGAATCGACGCGTAATCGTACAGAGAGTAGCTCACCCCAAGGCAAAACCACAATGCCAACCAAAGAAAGCGGATCCACCGAGAAATTCCAGATGGAGAAATTGGAAGAATACAACCATCGTGAGTTGAAACAATTCTGCATTGAACTAGGTATCGCTACCACCGGTCTGAGTACTAAAGACGATTTCAAGCACGCCATTGAGTCATGGGCAGAAACCGGGGCCGTCAGACCCCCGGACCAAAATGTCGCAGCAGCAGAGAAAAACACCCCGGCTCCCGAGGAGCAAAGAACGGGTCTCTCGCAAGATGAGATCCAAGAACGAGAAAGAAACCGACTACACGAGCTAGAAATGGCCCGGCTCAAAATGGATGGCGAACTCAAATTAGCCGAACAAAAACTGAACCTGGAACACCTGCGGCTCCGGGAAGAACGGGAAGAGAAACAGAGACAAAGAGAGCTCGAAGAGAAGAGACTGGCGTATGAACACGAGCGCAAACTAGCTGAAATAGACTTGCGCAAGCAGAACAAAGAATTAGGGGTGCCCGAGCAACCGCGCACCCCGGGGGCAACAGAAAAGAAGGTACACATCCCCAAGGATGTCGTTCGAGAATATTTCCGAGATGACGACATACAGCAGTGGTTCAAGGCCTATGAGATCGCTATGACCTCCCACCGGATCGATCGCAGCGACTGGGGAGCCGGTCTATGGGGGAGGTTCGTCAATGAGGGCCGCGATGCCCTGCTGCAGCTTCCCGACCATCTGATGACCTCCTATGACCACATGAAAGCTACCCTCCTCACCCGCTATGGGCTCACACCCGAAATGTACCGCCAGAGGTTCCGAGACTGCACCCGGATCCCGGGTACAACTTGGGTGGAATACGTGAACTATTTCAGCCGAGCCTTCGAGGGTTGGATCAAGGGAAGCAACGTAACGACCTACGAGCAACTATTCAATCTCATGGTATGGGAGCATCTATCAAACAACTGCTTCGTCGAGCTCAGGCAGCACCTCCTCGACAGTAAATTGACTGATCCGCGGCAGCTCGCCGCCGAGGCTGACCGGTGGGAAATTACCCGAGTGGGCCGAAATGGGTCACATGAACAGATCCGGAACAACCACGGTCAGCACCGTCCCCGAGGAGGAGGAGGGGGCCAGGGACAAGGAAGAGACAACGCCCCGGCCGCTCCCGCTACCAGCACCCCACCCCCGGCCAACCGGGGCAACACCCCGGCGCGGCCGGGATACAGAGCCAATGTCACATGTCACCGATGCCAGCGAGTCGGCCACTACGCAAACGACCCGAATTGTCCACAGAGCCAGACTCCGAGACCCCGCCAGATGGCTGCCGCCGCCCTGGGGGAAGAACAAATCTCCGAAGAACACGAGGAATGTGAGCAAGAACACCAAGAATGGGAACCCGCCGCCATGGTTCTAGCGTGCCTAGGGGGAAAAGACATGGTCCCGCGGGTCCCCCTACCCGCCAACACCCGGAAGTACAGTCAGTGGGTGAACATTAATGGACGCCGGGCCGAAGCCCTACGTGACACCGGGGCCAGTGTAACGGCCGTCCGCTGTCACCTGGTGACCCCAGAACAGATCCTGCCGAACGTTCTCTGCCCTGTCCGGTCAGCCGACAATTCGGAGAGTCTATGTCGGATGGCCTGCGTCCCCTTCGAGTGGGGAGGAGTCTCCGGCATGTTGAAAGTGACGGTCCGAGATGATGCCCCCGTAGACTGCCTCCTGGGAAATGACCTTGAGAGTTCCCCGTGGGCCGCCGTAGAGAGGAGAGAGCACCTGGGGATGTTGGGCATCCCGGACTGGGCGTGCGTAACCACCCGGTCCATGGCTGCCCGTACCACCCCCCGACCCGAAGAACCTGAATGGCCGGCACCTCCTCCCCCGGTCGCTCCAGTAGAAGACACCGACCGTGCCGTCCCCCCAGAGCAAACTCCCGAGGGGCTCGTTCAGCCTCAGGACCTTCCCGGCCTGGCTCAGTGGCGTCAGGAGGGGGGGCCCACCCAGGAACAGTTTCGCCACGAGCAGAAGACCTGTCCCTCCCTCGAGGGACTCCGCCAACAAGCCCTCGCCCAGAGTGCAGGGGATACCTCCGGAACCCATTGGGTCTATTGGGACAATGACCTGTTGTACAGCGAACAGAGAATCGCAGAGTTAGGGGCCAGCCGAGTGCTAGTGGTGCCCCTATGCTTTAGAGACTTCTTGCTAAACCTGGCCCACGATGTCCCCCTGGCTGGCCACCTGGGTCAGGACAAAACCTACAGCCGCCTGGTGACCCACTTTTTCTGGCCCAAGATGAGGAACGACGTACTCCAGCACTGCCGGTCTTGCCCCACGTGCCAGGCCAGCGGGAAGAGCGGCCGCAAGCTTAAAGCACCTCTGCAACCTTTCCCGGTGGTCACCAACCCGTTCGAGAGGGTGGGGATAGACATTGTGGGGCCCCTGGACCCCCGTACAGCACAAGGGCATCGGTTCATCCTGGTACTGGTGGACCACGCCACTCGCTACCCCGAGGCTGTTCCCCTACGAACTGTGACCGCCCCGGTAGTCGGCCGGGCCTTGATGGGGATCTTCTCCCGGGTGGGCTTCCCCCGAGAAGTCGTCAGCGACCGGGGCACAAACTTTATTTCAAAATACATGAAGTCCCTCTGGCAACAGTGTGGGGTCACCTACAGATTCACGACCCCCTATCACCCTCAAGGAAACGGACTGGTTGAGCGGTTCAACCGCACGCTCAAAGGGATGATTGGGGGGTTGGAAGAGCCCCTCCGTCGCCAGTGGGATGTGCTACTGCCGTGCCTCCTCTTTGCCTACCGAGAAGTCCCCCTGAAATCCCTCGGCTTCAGCCCTTTCGAACTCTTGTATGGACACCCTGTGCGCGGGCCGCTCAGCCTAGTCAAAGAAGGCTGGGAAATGCCCCCTCTAAAGAACCCTCCAGATGTTTTCAAGTACCTCCTAACCCTCCGCAACCAGACCAGACGGTTCCAAGAGATGGCAAAAGCAAACTTGGAGGCCAGTCAAGAAGACATGAAACGGTGGTACGATCAAAATGCCTCCTCCATCGAATTTGAACCCGGCCAACAAGTGTGGGTAATGTCTCCCACCGAACCATGCGCCCTGCAAGACAAATGGACAGGGCCCTTCAAAGTAGTCGAGCGCAAGAGCCCTGTCACCTATCTCATCGATATGGAACCTTCACGGAACCCTCTCCGGGTCCTCCACGCCAATAGACTGAAACCCCACTTTGTGCGCTCAGAGCTCAGCCTCCTGATGGCAACAGACAGCGGAGCCGAGGAGGACTCCGAACCCCTCCCTGACCTCCTACGGACTCGAGAGAAGGACGGCTCCGTGGACGGGGTCCGACTCTCGGAGGCCCTCACCCCGGAACAGCACCAAGGCTGCCGAGACCTCCTGCTGCAGTTCGCCACCCTGTTTTCCCTCACCCCAGGGGTCACCCCCTGGTGCTTACACGACGTGGACACGGGAGAGAGTCCCCCTGTCCGCCACCGGGCCTACCGCGTACCGGATCGGGTACGGGCCTGCATCCAAGAGGAGGTGGGCAAGATGCTCACGCTCGGGGTCATCGAGCCCTCAGACAGCCCCTGGGCCAGCCCAGTGGTACTGGTCCCCAAAGCGGCCGCCCCCGGCACCATGCCTGAGCTCCGGTTCTGCGTCGACTACCGGGGCTTGAATGCGGTCACCAGAACAGACGCACACCCCATTCCCCGAGCAGATGAACTAATCGACCGCCTGGGAGCTGCCCGCTACCTCAGCATCTTCGACCTGACAGCGGGCTACTGGCAGATCGGTCTCACACCCCGGGCCCAAGAACGATCTGCCTTCTCCACCCCTGATGGCCACTACCACTTCAAGGTCATGCCCTTCGGCATGAAGAATGCCCCAGCAACATTTCAGCGGCTAGTAAACCAGGTCCTGGCGGGACTCGAAGAATTCAGCGCCGCCTACCTGGACGATATCGCTGTGTACAGCCGCCACTGGTCCGACCACCTCCACCACCTCCGAGAGGTGCTACAGGCCCTCCAACGAGCTGGCCTCACGATCAAGGCCAGCAAATGCCAAATTGGCCAGGGGTCCGTGACCTATCTCGGGCACCAGGTGGGAAGCGGTCTGGTGGCCCCTCTGCAACTCAAGATCGCTGCCATCCAGGCTTGGCAGCCCCCCATCACCCAGACCGAGGTCCGCGCCTTTTTGGGACTCACAGGCTACTACCGGCGGTTCGTGAGGGACTATGGCAGCATTGTGGGGCCCCTCACGGAACTCACCTCCAAAAACCAACCAAAGGAGGTCAACTGGACCCCCGACTGTCAAGCGGCCTTCGAGAAGCTGAAGGCCGCCATGTGCTCCGCCCCTGTGCTCCAGGCCCCCGACTACAGTCAGGAATTTATCGTCCAAACGGACGCCTCCGACCATGGCATTGGGGCAGTCCTTTCCCAGCTGAACCCCGAAGGACTTGACCAGCCGGTGGCTTTCATCAGCAGACGGCTCCTGGCCCGAGAACAACGCTGGAGCACCATCGAGAGGGAGGCCTTCGCCGTGGTGTGGGCCCTCAAAAAGCTCCGGCCTTATCTCTTCTGCACCCACTTCCGGGTACAGACCGATCATCGGCCCCTGCAGTGGCTAATGCAAATGCGGGGGGAAAACCCGAAACTCTTGCGTTGGTCCATCTCCCTGCAGGGGATGGACTTCACTGTGGAACATCGACCCGGGCAAGACCACGCCAACGCAGATGGCCTGTCCCGCTTTTTCCGCCTCGACGAAGAGAGTCCCCAAGAGGATGGGTGACTCTCCCCGCCTTCAGCTGGGGGGGACGCATGTTGGACAGGCCACGTGAAGGGCTTGCTCCCTCCCCGCACGACCAGGCCCGAACCTGGCTCTTCAGGTGTTACACGCAACAACCACCCGTTCTAGTCTCATATGGGACCCCTGCCCCTGGACATCTCCCCATCATGGGCCGATTCCCCACCGGCCCTCTCGCCCGGCCTGGGCGCCATCTTGGACACAGCACCACGAGGCCGCGTGGCCTCCGATCGACCCTAACCCTGGGCCTGGCCAGGCCCCGACATCCCGGCACCACCATCCACCCAGGAGGTGAGCGGACTACTTGGCAGGTCAATGGGAGAAAGAGGTGTCGATGGCTCTCCCCCGCCAGGTGGCGATCACCCCAGCTCCCCGAGGCGCTGGCTCCACCCCCCTGCTGGGTGTCTGGACTCCCTCATCCTGGACCTCCCGACCTCCGAGTGCGAGGGTCCAGACATCAAAGGGCGCCAGACCTATAACTGGGGCAGCTCCAGAGCAGGAAGGCAGTTGTATCCTGGAGTCGAGAGACGCAGTGAAGAACTCATCCTTGACGGACTACTGGCGCTGCCGTAGCCCTGCCTTGTGAACTATCGACCTGCCTGCTGGCGCTGCCGCAACCTTCTGAAACCTTCATCGTCGTCGGGACCTGCTGGCGTGGCCGCGGACCGTTTGTAACCACCACCTTTATCGGGACCTGCTGGCTCCGCCGCGGACCGTCGCTACATTCAACCATCCCGGGACCTGCTGGCTCCGCCGCGGCCCGATCATCTAGAACGCCGAGCTCGAGGATTGTGAGCTATTCCATCTACCAGATTGGTAACGAGACTGTCCTGCTACCCTTTTCCCAACCAAGAGACTAGCCTAGAGGGGACCCCTGAGTCCAGACCTCCTTGTACCATTTCACCGTACTTGAAGAATTGCTTATAAAGTAACGTTGAACCTTATCCTTGTGTGGTGTACATCTGTGGGGGGGAAGTTACTTGTCTGTACGATCGCTGGAGACGGCTCTCCCCGGAGACCTCTCCCCTTGTCCTCGGCCGACCCTCCCGGTCCGTCTAACAGGCACACTCCATGTTTTAGAGCCCACGTGGCTCCAACATGAACCAGGCACATTTTGTTTCAGAGCCCAAGAGGCTCCAACGTGTGGGGCATTTTAGAGCTTAGAGCCTGCGTGGCTCCCACCTTGTGTTTGGCCGCATTCCTATATTCAGAGCCCCAGATGAGAGCCAGGGAGCACGCTGATGCCCAGGCTCAGTTCCCCATCTGCCCAGCACTTAGTCGGCAGCTGCTACTTTTAGGCCCTGAACCCTTGCGCAATCTCCTTTGGCTGCCTGCGCAGCCAACCCAGACATTCTGAGAGGCCAAGTTGGCCTGGGGTCAGTTATGTGATTTTTGGGGCAAATATGATTACTTGGGGTGCCGCAGCGCAAGTGATGCCGGTACAGCAGGATGGAACAGCGCTTCACACCGGGGGCTGTGCGCCGACTCTCTGCTCTGTGCCCCCAGGACTGACATCGGGGGCTGGCTTCGCGACGCTCACACCGCACGACGGACTCCATGTCCCAGGAGCCCCTAGCACCACACACCTGAAGCTGTGATTGTGCCCTGCCCCGCCTACCACCCAGACGCTATTTCACCAGCACTCTATTCCGCTGCGCTGGAGCGCGCGGAGCGTCCCGGGAGAAGCCTGGGCAAAGGGCGGGCCGTCGGTGGCCGTCCGGGGCAGGAGGAGGCAGGGCTGGGCCACCCCCCTTTCGCCTCGTCACCTGAAGGTACTCTGTGCTATATACTCTTATTGCTTGTTCCTCCTTTTCATTAATCGTAATCATGGGG
Organism: Lissotriton vulgaris; assembly: GCF_964263255.1. Classification (NCBI taxonomy): domain Eukaryota; kingdom Metazoa; phylum Chordata; class Amphibia; order Caudata; family Salamandridae; genus Lissotriton; species Lissotriton vulgaris. The sequence goes on along the minus strand of NC_141691.1, from coordinate 1,078,207,931 downwards.
ACAAGGAAAACTATAGAGGACGCTAATGAGGCTGCAGGTGTGGTAGCTAAGGGAGGGAAAAAAGCTAAGAGGTCGAAGGACAAGCCTCCCAGAAAGCGTTTGCTTCATGCAGTTGGAAACTGTGTCATGGACCGTATTGCTGGTTTGGTGCAAGACTGTGAAGACCTATTGACTACTGCTCCTAACCCCAAGGAGAGGGAACTAGAGGGTGGGAGTAATACGCTTATCAACGAAGGAAAGGGACAAAAGCGGGGCGTAGCAGTTATTCCAGAAATGTTTTTGAGTAAGCCTAGCATAGGGAGTGTGGTAAAACCTGTGATTCCTGAGGGGGGGGGGGCATTGTTTAGATCAAATACAGCCCTCTCCAGTAACCACTCACAGCTCTAATGATATAGTCGCTTTGCTTTGTAGTAATAGGTTTTCTATTTTGGCCCAAATAGAAAACTGTCATTCTGGAACCGGTCCTGAAGTATTTGTGCCAGTTCCTCCCCAAAGTGAAGGCGTATCCCCTGGTGCCTGGAAATTTTGAGTTTCTACGGCAAATGGAGTCAAATGCCAATCCGCTGTTTGAAGTTGTAAAGCACCTGTGTGACTTGGTTGAAGTTATGCAAGCCAAAATTGAACGATTGACCGATGTGGTAAACAACATGAGGGTGGATGTAGGTTATTGTTCAAACAGATCTGTAGCGACAAAACCTATTGGCTCAAATAGACCGCAGGTAGAGGATTGCATTAAGTCTGCATGAACCCCCCCCCCTCCCCCCCCCCCCCACCTCCAGGGGTGTTTCTTCAACTACAAGCATCCCGTTTAGTGAGGTGGTTAGGACAGGGAGGGGAGCACCTTTTACCCATCATGATTGCAAAGGATGTGGTGCAGTGTCTGCAACCTCAGCACGTACACCAGCAGGGAATGTGGGTGGTGTTTCTACTGTCACAGCAAGACTTGTTGAACAGAAAACCTCAAGTACTCAACAAGTAAACAGATTAGTCCAATCGAGTACGTGTGTAATTCCCACCTAAGTAAACCACCAATGGTGTACCTTATTAATACCCCCAAGCGGAGTCCCGGCAGTGATTACGAATCCACTGAATCTTTAACTAATAAAGCGATCCATTGGATTAGGTATGTCAGAGGCTGCAGGTCTGTTATCAGGGAGGATATCCTCAGTGCTGAGAGGTTTACTTTCCAGGGGAATATATATGATAGTATTGAATTAATTTTCCAAAATCCTAAGTTGGCTGGAGATCTAATTAACTTAGAATTTAGAACTTGTTCCACAGAGCACTCTAGGATTCAACTGAGAAACTCCCTGCAACCCCCCCCCCCCCAGAAGTGGTTGACCAAAAATAAAAAGTGTGCTGTGGGTAATCATAGGGTAAGCTCTACACTAGATTGTAATGATTGACTACTGGTAGAAGATGCAAAAGTAGTATGTAGAGAAGTAAGTTGTGGTGAAAACCCTGCCCCAGGTGCAACTATTCACCCGGCCAGTACTCTTCCTCCACCAGTCTCAATGCCTTTTGTGCCCCCTTCGACTATTGTGCCACCTAGTACTTCAGATATAATCCAAAACGATGCCTCTGTATTTGATCTTGGCAAATCAGGATCCATCTTGTCATGGAATATAGCCGGCCTGAAATCCAAAGCAGACTCTCCAGAATGGGCAACATTCATTAACCAGTACGAAATATGTCTATTTCAGGAGACTTGGCTATTGGATGCATTGCATTTCCCAGGGTATTTGAATTATAGTATCCCAGCTGATAAGGGAGGGAGAGGCCGTCCATCTGGTGGCCTGACGACATGGGTTAGGCAGGACCTCGATGCTACAATCAAGCCCCTACCCACCAACCACAAGGACCTACAGATTTTAAGGTTAGAGTTCACAAATAAAGAGCCTATCTATATCTATAATCTGTATTCACGAAGTACTGGGGGGAAGAAATCCCAAGTCTTAGCACTCCTGGAAGACCTGATAGAATCCTATTCTTTTCATTCTAATATAATTCGAGGGGGGAATTTTAATGTAACCTTTGAACCCCTTTTATGTGGTAGCTGGAACATAGCGGATGAAGAAGATAGGGAATGGGGTGTACCCAAGCTTGACCTTGAGCCAGTTAAAAGGTGGCCAGAAATAGTGACTCAACTTAACTCAATCTGTCTAAATAAAGGCTTAAGATCGGCTAATGGCAGGACTGCTGGAGATAAGTCAGGGGCCTACACGTTTAAGAGTGGGCCACGTGAGAGTAGAATTGACTATATCCTGGTCAGTCTGGATTTATGGAGACACCTCAAGGACATGACAATTGTTGATAGGGTTGAGAGTGATCACTACCCCCTATGTAGGACGCTCACCTACTGGGAAGAGTCCGTCAATGATGGAGGGGAGTTGGGTATTAACTCTCCCACCGACATCGCCATCTCGAATGATATGCGCCAAGTCCGTTGGTCCAAGGTTTTGAATATTCAAGAGAATATTGATTTTATATCAAGCAAGCTAGCTCAGGCAACATGTGAACTGGGTGTTTTATCCAAAGAGGGTTTAATGGCTCCTACATTAGAAAAGGGCACAAGGATCCACAACTCTTTCTTTGGAGAGCTAAGAAGCTTATTTGTTTGGCCTTGTAAGTCAAGCGGATCCCGCATCTCCCAGCCACCACGTTGGTATTCAGGGGTTTGTAGGCAGGCCCGCCTGGATCTGAGAAGAGCCATTAAAAGCGGATCAAGCGGGAATATTCGTCTTGCTAGGGCCACGTATAAAAGTGCTGTCTCTAAAGCCAAACATGCTTGGGATGAGCAGAGATGGCAGGATTTAAAAGAGGCAGGATCTCAAAAAGACTCGCACAGGTTTTGGAATGTCTTTAAATGGGCTAGTGAGGGTAACCCGGATAAGCCCCAGAACTGGGTCCCACAAGAAGAATGGGTAGCCTATTTTAAGCCGCAATATGCAAAGGGTGAGGTTACAAACCTAACCATGTAGGTACCGTTTATACCTTTTTCGGAAGATCCGTTCACCCTTGGAGATGTGCATTGTGCCCTAGATTCAGTCGTCCCTGGAAGAGCGCCAGGTATTGATGGCATACCTGCGGATTTATTCCTGCAGGATACAGATTCTTGGGGTATTTACATACTCCTTTTGGCTAATGCGGTTGCTAAGGGAGCTCCCATACCTCAATCTTGGAATGGGGCCAAAATCATACCTGTATTTAAAAAAGGGGATAAATCCCTACCTGGTAACTATCGCCCAATCAGCCTGATTAACACCACCCAAAGAATTTTTGGCAGGCTGATTCTCAATAAAATATTGGCGAGGGAGCGGGACCAGAACATCTTATCCCATTTGCAGGCAGGCTTCAGAACGTCCATCAGCACAGACGGCCAGGTCTTGCATTTTGCTATGCTGTACTGGAAGACTGTGGTAATTGGACGTGGTAGCCTATATGCTGCCTTTATCGATCTTAGAGCGGCATTCGACTTGGTCCCTCGTTTAACCCTTTGGAATGTTCTTAATGACATGGGCATGCCCGGGCCCCTCCTTTCACTAATTAAAAAACTTAATGAGCAAAATTTTACTCAGATTAGGTGGGGCAGTCCTGGTAATGTCACTACCCAGTTCCCTGAAGAAACCGGAGTGCGTCAAGGCTGCGTTTTGGTGGCAACTTTATTTTCTATGTACATCAACGACGTGGCTAAGATATTGATTGACTCTAATGTTGATGCGTCTACTCTTGCAGGAGCCAAAGTCCCCATTTTAATGTTTGCTGATGATTGTCTGATAGTATCTAAAATCCCGAGCGGGCTGCAAAGGGCATTGTCGATTTTTGAAAAGTTTTGCACCGCTCGAGATTTGTAAGTGAATGTTTTAAAATCCAAGTTCATGTCTTTTAACGCGTCAAAATCTTTTAAGGGTACTGTAAGCATCAACAAATTACCTCTTGAGAAGGTTCAAGCTTTTAGCTATCTGGGAGTCTGTATTCAGCATGATTTATTGTGGAAACAGCAGGTTGACCTGGCTACTCTAAAACATCGCCAGCTTGCAGGAGCTCTGAGTCTGGAACACTCAAGGTCCCTCACTAAGCCGATAGCCCCTGTATTATCGGTATATAATGGTAAAGTTGTCAGCTCCGCTTTATAAGGAGTGGAAATATGGGGGTTTGAAAACTTAAGGGGGTGACAGCTTTTGAAAACCGTTTCCTCAGGAATTTAATCTAACTACCCCAGAGCACCCCTATGAGCCCCCTATTTTACGATCTGGGTCTGTGCTCAATAGCTCTCATTGCGTCCTTGCGCCCAGTTTTATACTGGAGGCGGATCTGGTCTACGCCCGAACTGGAAATATATACCAGGGGACTGCTGGGCGTAATAAGAAGCGGTACTTCCCACAAAATCAAGTGGTTAGAAAACGTAAGAGATTTAGGCCTTGGCGAACTGTGGGAAGACCCAGGAAATGCTAGGTTTTCCCCCAAGAAGGTTCTCAAAGACCTGTACTGGAAGTCCGTGGCTTCGAAATTTTTTAGGAACATTGCTCCCCTTTCTTTGACTGGCATGTTCTTGGACTTCAAAGATGTGTCAAGTTTTGAAGCCTTCTGGGATGTCATAACGAAACCGCTAGACCGGAAGCTCTAATTCCAACTGAGAATTGGGAGTTTACCAGTAAGGGCGTTTACCAATAGGTGGACTAGTGGGGCCAAGGCTGCCTGTCCAGTCTGTTCGGCCACTATGGAAACTATTAGCCACCTATTGTTTGAATGTCCTGTGTACACAGCACCCCGACGGATCTGGTTACATCCAGTGTGTAGATTATTGGGCACTAGGAGTGGGTTGGTTGCTGTGAGATTACTTCGTACATGTACCAACCCGCCTGTATACACAGCTATGGCCAAATTTTTAGGTTGGGCGTGGACAATTAGAAGCAGACTGTTGGCAGCTTAATGTTAACTATGGGGTGATAAAAGCTTTTGCCTATGTAACATGTTTAACTTTACCCTTTATGATTGTAGTAGCAATGACTTTTATAAATTTGTAAATTTTAATAATATTTATTACATTTCTATGGATGTATTTTATATGTATTATATGCTTTTATGACAATCGTCAAATAAAGCTTGCTTGATCTGATTACTTGCCTAATGTGATTTTATGCATAATATGCATTCCCTTTTTGCCTATACCTCTTAATGTATTTTTATGCTTAGAAGGTTGTGTTACCTAATATAGTTATGCTAGTGAGTTCATGGGTCCCTGCGTGATATATGCCTAAGGTGGTTAATTGTTGCGTAGAGTGTACCTACCTTTTTCCAGTAGTTACTGGTTGTGTTCTACAAGTGCTATTTTATGCTACAATTATCCTAGGTTCTAAGTGCTAATTTCTACCAAGTGCTATTCCTGACAGTGGTCCACCTGGCCCTGTCCCATGTATATAATCCCCTGTAAATACTGCCCAGTGCCAGTTGTCACAGTGTACCTGTGTGATGATTATCTAATGTGTTTATGGTAATACAAAGGCTATTTTTTATATATAACCTTGCGTGGAGTTCCTTTTGTGGGGGCCTGAAATGTTGTTGTTAGTGGGTGCGTGCGTAAATAATAAACTTACATTGCCTCCGGGATCAGCCTTGCTGCTCGTGTCACGTTGCTGAGGGGGTGAACAGGGATTATCTTTGGAGTGTAACTTCCTTGCCCTAACTAGAGTGGTGGTTTCTGCCTGACTTTGGCGCAAGCCTCAGCCAACCAGAAATCCCATTTCTAACAAACCACAACCACACATAGATACAACCACACACACAACCACGCACACACAACCACACAACCACACACACACAACCACAATCACACCCACATACGCACACAACCACCCACACAACCACAGCCACACACAACCACAGCCACACACAACCACAGCCACACACAACCACAGGCACACAACCACAGGCACACAACCACAGCCACCCACAACCACACACAACCACAACCGCACACAACCATGCACACACAACCACATCCCACACACACAACCACATCCACACACAACCATGCACACACACACCCACAACCACACACACACAACCACAAGCACCCACACAACCACACCCACGCACACACAACCATGCACACACAACCACGCACACACAACCACACACATATAAACACACACAACCACACACACACACAACCGCACACAACCACGCACACACAACCACATCCACACACACACAACCACACACACACTCAAAACCACGCACACACAAAACCATGCACACACACAACCATGCACACACACAACCACGCACACACAACCACGCACACACAACCATGCACACACAACCATGCACACACACACCCAACAACACCCGCAAACACATACACAACCACACACACCCACACCCACACAACTACGCCCACACACAACCACACCCACAACCACACAGACACACCCACAACCACACACCCACAACCACACACACAAGCACACACAATCACAAGCACACACACAACCACAAGCACCCACACACCCACCCACCCACACCCACACACACAGCCACAACCACACACACACACAACCACGCACACACAACCACACCCACATAAACAAACAAAACCCCAACCACACACATACACACCCAACCACAAGCACCCACACAAAACCACACACAACCACACACAACCACACACATAAAACCAATACAAAACCACACACACACACAACCCCACACACAACCACGCACAGAAAACCACAACCACACACACAACCACACCCACATAAACACATACAACCACACACACAACCACACACACACAACACAAAACCACACAACCACACACACAAACACACACAAAACCACACACACACAAAACCACAACCAAACACACACAACCACACCCATATACACATACACAACCACACCCACATAAACACACACAACCACACACACACAACCAAACACACACCCAATCTCAAGCACCCACACAAAACCACACACAGCCACACACAACCCCACACACAATCACACAACCACATACACAAAAGCACACACACAACCACAAGCACACACAACCACACACACACACAACACCACAACCACACACAAAGACACACCCACAATCACACCCACATAAACACACACAACCACACACACAACCACACACACACATACACCCAACCACAAGCACCCACACAAAACCACACACAACCCCACACAATAATACACAACCCCTCACAAAACAGCACACACAACACCACACCCACAAACAACCACACCCACATAAACACACACAACCACACCCACATAAACAGACACAACTACACCCACATAAACACACCCAACCACACACACAATCACACACAACCACAACCAAACACACACACACACACACACCCAACCAAACACACACACACACACCCAACCACAAGCACCCACACACAACCCCACACAACCATATACAACCCCACATACACAACCACACACACCCACAATCACACAACCACACACACACACAACCACAAGCACACAAACACACACAACAAACCACACAACCACCCATTCAACCACAACCCCACACACAACCCAACACACACCACACAAAACCACGCACACACAACTACGCACACACAACTACGCACACACAACCACACACACACAACCACGCACACACAACCACGCACACATACACACAACCACACACACACAACCCCACACAAACATACAACCCCACACACACAACCCCACACATCACACACACAACCACGCACACACTACGCACACACACACACACAACCACACACAAACACACAACCCCACACAAACACACAACCCCACACAAACACACAACCCCACACAAACACACAACCCCACACACACAACCCCGCACACACAACCACAAACAATCACGCACACAACCACACACACACAACCACGCACACAACCACACACAAACACAACCACACACAAACACAACCAGGCACACACAACCAGGCACACACAACCACGCACACACAACCACGCACACACAACCACGCACACACAACCAGGCACACACAACCACGCACACACAACCATGCACAACCACACACACAACTACACACACCCACATAAACACACGCAACCACACGCACACACAACCACAAGCACACACACAACCACACACACAGAACCACAGACACACAACCATATACACGCCCAACCACACACAACCACAAGCACCCACACAAAACCACACAACCACACACACACACCCACAACCACACATACACAACCACACACATACCCCACACACAACCCCACACACAGCCTGTTGGACCTGGCCTCGTGGCTTGATTCCCCCGACCCTCAGCGCCCCGACAGTTACCCTGTGCAGCGAACACCCCCGGTCGTCCCATCCCCGGTCCGCCCCACTCCCTACATGACCCTACCAAACGGACGACCACCCCCGCATCCCGCCATCTATCCTCCTGGTACCGGACGCCCAGAACCCGCATCGCCCTAGAGGGCCTCCGGTAGCCATCACCCTTCCCTACAGATCCCTGACTCCATGGGCCCCTGCATGACCCCGGCCCCAGCGAAACCTAAGCTCCAGGCGCGCCATGGGGTAAAGGGCCTCCTCCGAGTGAGATAGGGCAGGTACTTTCGATCACACATCCGGCCACTCCCGGGAGACTGGTTTCCCTCACACCTCTAGCGTCCCCTTGAGGACTGGTTTTGATCGCACCTCCGGCCTCCCCGAGTGCTGGCTCCAAGCCCTGCTGGGTGTCTGGAAACCCCCTGACTCATCTTCAAGGGATCAAAGGGCCAGCAGGCAGGAAACCCCGACAATCAGCCCCGAGGCATCAGATACCCGCCTGCGAGGGCCCGGACTTCAAAGGGAGAAAGGACTATAACAAGGGCCGCCCGAGAACTAGCAGGCAGTTGAATCCTGGACTACAAGAACCCTGTTGACCTGGTCGCGGCTCAACCAGCTTGAAGAAGAATGCTACCCGAACTTTGGAACCTGTGCTTGAGCCCTGCTGACGAGGTCACGGCTCCTTGAACCATCTTTGCCTGAGCCCTGCTGACGAAGTCGCGGCTCCTTGATCCATCTTTGCTTGAGCCCTGCTGACGAGGTCGCGGCTCCTTGAACCATCTTTGCCTGAGCCCTGCTGACGAGGTCGCGGCTCCTTGAACCATCTTTGCTTGAGCCCTGCTGACGAGGTCGCGGCTTCTTGAACCATCTTTGCTTGAGCCCTGCTGACGAGGTCGCAGCTCCCCCAGAACAAAAGGACACTCCGCTCATTACTGCTCGAGCCCTGCTGACCTGGTTGCGGTTCGAGGGTACTCTGGTCGGCTGGACCGACGGCACTACCGAAACAACGTGGCTCGAGGAGGGTGAGTGGAACACCCAGTACCATCAACATTGACAGCAGACCCGTATCCCCCGGCTCGAGGATTGAGAGCTGTGCGCTGGATACGCTGATGCTGGTCCCTTGTAGTGTGACTGTCCCTCTTTTCAACCCCGCTATGATCAAAGACTTACGAACCTTTTTACCCGAATGTAAATATATGACCGTTTAACCTGCAACGAACGTAATAACTGCTGCTTGATAAAGAACTTGTTATCAGTACTCAATTGTGTGGTGTCCATTTATAACGCAGTAGACATTCTGCGCGTATGATCTTGAAGGTGAAGTCCCCACGGCGAGCGTTTCACGCCTGTGCTCGGCAGCGCTCCTGGGAGAGGTGGGTCCCGGGGTGGTCCGGAGAACGTTCTCTGCCCCCCCTGAGATCGCCCCTTCTAACATTGGTGGCAAGCGACGGGATCCGAGCCGACAGTTCGAGATCGTACAGTAAACAGCGTACACACTACCCAACAAAGACCCAGAACAGACCACCATGAGTCCCACTGGAAGCAACGCAAATCCAAAATTCCAAGAGGACCGTTTGGAAGAGTACACTCATAGGGAACTAAAACAGTTCTGTAAAGATTTTAAAATCGCTATCACTGGTTTGAGCACCAAGGAGGATTTCCAAGAAGGCCTAAAGGCCTGGGTGGAGTCCGGGGCCCCCCTTCCCCAAACAGAAGGGAGCAGCATGGAGGAGGGGGCCGCAGAACGAAACCAGCGTCACAGAGGGAGAGAGAACCGACCCCCCCGCACGGCGGAGAGCATCCGTGGGGGGCCTGTCCCCAGAGGAGCTGACGGACCGAGAGAAGAGTAGGATCCACAAGCTGAAGCTAGCTAAGCTCAAAATCGAAGGAGAGCTCAAATTAGCCAAAAAGAAATTGGCTGTCGAACAATTGCGGCTACAATGAGAACTGGAGGAGAAGAAACTACAGAGAGAACATGAAGGAAAGAAACTGCAACTGGAACATGATCGCAGCCTGAAAGAGATCGAACTCAAGGCGAGGAGCGAGGATACCGGGTCCCCGGGGAACCGAGGGACCCCTCCCTCTGTGGAGGCGAAAGTACACATCCCCAAGGATGTGGTGAACGAATACTACAAAAACGATGACATTCAGCAATGGTTTAAAGCCTCTGAAGTAGCTATGACCTCCCACTGAGTCCCACAAAAGGACTGGGGGGCTGGGTTGTGGGGACGGTTCCTAAGCGAGGGGAGAGACACCCTGCTGGACCTGAACTCATATAGCCACATGAAGGAGGCCCTGCTAGCCAGATATGGGCTCACCCCCGAGATGTACAGGCAGTGATTCCGAGACTGTAAAAAGATCCCTGGTACCACGTGGGTGGAGTATGTCAACTTCTACAGCCGGGCCTTGGAAGGGTGGATCAAGGGCAGCAATGTCACCACCTATGAAGAATTGTTCGATTTGATAGCCTGGGAGCACTTGTCCACGAACTGTTTTGTAGAACTACGCCAGCATCTCCTTGACAGCAAGCTGACAGACCCTCGAAAGCTCGCCGTCGAAGCAGATCGCTGGGTGAACACCCGGGTCCCCAAGGGCTCTATGGGGGACTACGCCCAAAATGGTCAGGGACCTCCCCGTCAGAGAGGGGGAGGAGGCCAAGGTAGACAGCGAGAATTCCAGTCAGGACCCCCCTGTAGCCCCCCAAGGATCCAGCCCCAAATTGTTCCATCTCCCTCCATGTCCAGCGCAGGGCCTCCCCCGTGTAGGCAAGGGCCAAGAGGCAGTATAGCATGCTACAAATGCCAACAGCCAGGCCACAACGCCAGAATTCTGCCAATCCATTGAAACTTATTTTTAAAGTATTAAAGGACCTGATGGCGAAGAGAGCAACTGCAGTGGAAATATGCTCGGACTCACATTGTGAGGGTTTGGCCTCTTTCTTCCATGAAAAAGTGCAAGCCATCTATCGCACTTTTCCAACGGGTTCCCTGATGTTAGAGCAAGTTGGTCGCACCTTAAGTGAGGGGGAATGTCTTTCTATCTTACCCCCCATATCTTTGGAGGTGTTTGAATCTCTCAGCGCCAAAATAAAGTCTGGATCTCCGGCAGACCCGCTGAAACCGGCCCAACTCAAGACCCTGGCGCCGGTTTGCCGCACCCCGGTGCTGTCCTTGATCAACCTGTCCCTCTCTTCTGGAGTGGTACCCGTCAGATGGAAGCAGGCAGTAGTCACGCCAATTCTGAAGAAGGCGACCCTTGACCCCTTAAACCTGAAAGCTACCGCCCTATCTCCCTTCTCCCTTGGGCCACGAAAATAGCAGAGGCCCATGTGAATGCCACTCTTACAGACCATCTTGGTAGGCTTAACATTCTCGACCCTACCCAGAACGGGTTCCGTGCGGGTCACAGCACGGAGACGGCCCTTCTCTCGATGGTCGAGCATCTGCGTTCCGTGCTGGATTCCGGTCGGACGGCGGCACTATTGTTATTAGATCTCAGTGCCGCCTTCGACACGGTCTCGCACGGGATTCTGATTCGGCGTCTTGAGGAGGTGGGCGTTTCTGGCTCCGCCTTGCACTGGTTTCGATCCTTCCTTACGGATAGGTCATTCCAGGTGGCGATCCCGTCCAGTAAGTCGTCATCCTACCCGTTAGACCAGGGAGTCCCACAGGGGACATCACTGAGTCCCACCCTTTTCAATCTGTATGTGAGACCGTCGGCTGCGGTCGTCAAGCGGTGGGGCCTGACCATGGTCTCTTACGCAGATGACACGCAGCTGGCGGTCACACTGAGTGGTGACTCAGACCTGGAGGCTCCCAGGTTCTGTGATGGTCTGCGGGAAGTGGCTAACTGGATGAATTCCAACTGTCTCCAGTTAAACACCAAGAAGACGGACATTATGGTGGTTGGTAAACAGGTGGCTTTGTGGGGTGACAAATGGTGGCCTTCGGAGTTGGGTGTGACTTCCCTCCCAGCGGCAGAGATAAAAAACCTGGGGGTGTGGCTTGATCCTTCTCTGAGTTTCATCTGTCATACCAAGAAGGTGGCGGCTTCTTGCTATGGCATCATCAGAGGACTTCGACCCATCCTCAAATTCTTTGATGCACCCACAAGACAGCTGGTGGTCCAAGCATCAGTGCTGTCCAGGCTGGACTATGCCAACTCCCTACTGGCGGGGGTTAACCAGTCAGAATTTCTGCGGCTCCAGAGGGTTCTAAACGCTGCGGCCCGACTGGTGACAGGTCTGCCTAGGCGTTGCTCGGTGTCCAATGCCCTGCGCTCTCTCCACTGGCTCCCTGTGCAGCAGAGGATTAGATTCAAGGTTCTCTGCCTTGCATTTAAAATCCTCAAGGGTACTTCCCCACAAATCTTGGAGAAACTGCTCATCCCCTATGTCCCCTCTCGCACTCTTAGATCGCTAGGCCAGAACTTAGCAGTGGTCCCGCGTTTTAAGTTGAGCAGAATTGGTGGCCGCTCCTTTCGAGTCCTGGCAGCGAGCTGGTGGAATTCTCTTCCTCCACAAATCCGGGCCATTGATGAGCTCCTTCAGTTTAGACGGGCTATCAAGACCTTTTTATTTGTCTAGCTCATCTGTTGTGTCTCTTCTCCTTTCTGCCCGCTTTTAATGCTGTGTTTGCCCGCCAGATAGCCACTGTTGCCCTAGGAGAGGAGGTTGAGGATACAAAGGAGTGGGAGCCTGCCGCCATGTCGCTGGTCACCCTAGGAGATAAGGAAATGATCCCTGGAGCCCCCCTGCCGGCCAACACTAAGAAATACGGGCAATGGACGCCACATAAGGGCCCTTCGCGACACCGGAGCGAGTGTTAGGGCTGTTCGCTGTCACCCGGTCACCGAAGAGCAATTCATACCGCACCTCTTTTGCCCTGTTATTTCCGCAGACAATTCGGAGAGCATCTGCAAGATGGCCCAAATTCCCTTCGAGTGGGGGGGAGGGGGGGGGGGGGGGAGTCTCCGATACCCTGCGGGTAGCCGTCCGACCCACCATGCCGGTGGACTGTCTACCGGGCAACGGTCTGGAGAGCTCCCCGTGGGCACAGGTAGAGCGAAAGGCTCACCTAAAGATGATGGGCCTACCCGAACGGGTATGCGCCACCACCCGATCCAGGACCGCCAGACTGCCCACCCCCGGGGTGGGGCCAGGGAACATAGACCAGACCTCAGACGACGGGGACGAGTTGCCAGAACCCCCCGGTCTCCCCACAGGAGAAGAAATCAACCTTGACGCAGGCCCTCTAGGCCCGACCACCGAACAAATCACAGTTAGGTGATCTACCTGAGTTGGCTCAGTGGCGCCACGAGGGTGGGCCTTCCAGGGAGGAGTTCTGCCAGGAGCAAGCCACCTGCCCCTCCCTCGTCGGCCCATGGCGGCAGGCCACAGCCCAGGCCGCTGGCGACCAGTCCGGATCCCATTGGGTCTACTGGGAGAATGGCCTTTTGTACAGCGAACATAAGTCTGCGGAACTAGGGTCAGCCCGGGTGCTGGTGGTACCCCTACGATTCCGAGACTTCCTCCTGAACCTGGCCCATGACGTGCCCCTGGCAGGACACCTGGGACAGGATAAGACCTACCACCGACTGGTCACCCATTTCTATTGGCCCCAAATGCGTGCAGACGTAGAGAACCACTACAAGTCCTGTCCCACGTGCCAGGCCAGCAGGAAGAGCAGGGGGAAGCGCAAGGCTCCCCTCCAACCCTTCCCCATAGTCAGTAAAATGTAAATTGATACTTGTATAGCGCACTACTCCCCCGCAAGGGTCTGAAGGCGCTTGTACGAATACCGCTGTGGAACCCATCCTGGCTTTCCCTGCGAGGCGTCCACTCCTGGGCACCCCCAAGGTGGAGGCCAGGCATCCTTAGCTTTGTGGGGGCCGTTGTGGAGATTAAGCAAGCTATTGCCCAGAGTTGCAGAGTGGAACTCCATGATTGGAATAGGCACCGAGGCGAGAATTATCAGGTCCGTGGAATTTTGAGACCAAGACCCGCCGAGGCGGGGAATTGAACCCTGGTCCCGGGCTAGACCTCTGCATCAGGGTCTGCCGCTCTAACCATTGAGCCACACTTCTCCAGTCAGTATACCCTCTTTGAACGAGTGGGAATCGACATTGTGGGACCCCTGGATCCCCGGACCGCCGTGGGCCATCGATTCATCCTCATCCTGGTGGACCATGCCACCAGGTACCCCCAGGCCATTCCCCTCCGAACGGTGACTGCCCCCGTAGTGGGGCGGGCCCTGATGGGGATATTCTCCTGGGTGGGATTCCCACGAGAGGTCATGAGCGACCGAGGAGCGAACTTCATCTGGAAATATATGAAGTCCTTGTGTCAACAATGTGGGGTGATGTACAAATTCACCACCACCTGACCTCAGGACACCCCCCACGCCGCACGGCTCGCCAGCGGTTCCCCCTCGCTGCTGCTCGCTCTCCCTGCTCTGTTTTTGGCCCGATTTTCGAGCTCACTGGTTATTTTTCCCTGTACTTGCTCCGTTTTGCCCCGATTTTCGTGCTCACTGTATTTTTGTTCCTGTCATTTTGTTTTGAACTTCTGCCTTTGTATTTACTTGTGCTTTTGTTTAGCGTGCCTTGCTATTCCCTCTGGTGCCCCCACCCGCTCCCCACCGCTGCTCCATTGCGGCCCCGCCCCTGCTCCATCACGGCCCGCCCCCTTTTCCTTACTGTACCCGATTGGCCGCCCGCTCCAGCTGCTCCGCCCTCCCACTTCGCCTCATATGGAGCCTGCGCGTACGCGCAGCGGGCGGGTCAAAGGCAAGCCCGTCTGCGCCTGGCCCGCGCCCAGCCCCAGGACCCCAAACCACGCGACGAACCTACGACGCCGCCACCCTCAACGCACTCAAACCTAACCGGAACCCCGCCTGCTACCGAGCCACCTCGAAACGCACCCACGGACCCTTCACCTGCCAAGCCTGCAAGTTCACCTGCATCCGGACATGCTCCGCACCAGACAAGCCGAGCACCAGCAGCAACCACCTCAAGTGCATCCTGCTCAACACCCGCTCCGTCCACAGACACGCCGCCGAACTCTGGAACCTGCTCGACACAACATCACCAGACGTCGCCTTCCTTACAGAAACCTGGATGAACGCCTCCTCAGCGCCTGACATCGCCATAGCCATCCCGGACGGATACAAGATCACCCGGAAGGACCGTGTCAACCAGACTGGAGGAGG
Source organism: Lissotriton vulgaris (assembly GCF_964263255.1). NCBI lineage: Eukaryota > Metazoa > Chordata > Amphibia > Caudata > Salamandridae > Lissotriton > Lissotriton vulgaris. The sequence goes on along the minus strand of NC_141691.1, from coordinate 1,078,192,385 downwards.
CATCGCCATCGTACACAAGAACACCATCCACATCACGCCCAACCCCGACGACACCTTCACCGCCGCCGAACACCTCCACTTCCAGATACACACCGATCCCAAGACCACCCTCAGAGGCACCCTCATCTACAGACCCCCGGGACCACGCACACAATTCAGCGAAGACATCGCAGACTTCATCAGCCCACACTCCCTCCCCTCCGCTGACTACATCCTCCTAGGGGACCTCAACTTCCACCTGGAGAACAAATACAGCAACACCACCACCCTGCTGGACAACCTCGCCAACCTCGGACTCAAGCAACTGGTGAACACCCCCACCCACTACGCCGGCCACACGCTTGATCCCGTCTTCTCCTCCAGCAAGCACATCTCCTTCAGCCACTCCCCCGGATTCCACTGGACTGACCACAGCTGCATCAACTTCAGCTTCAGAAGAACAACGACCCACCACCAGCCGCAACAGATTCCTCGCAGCAGCTGGAGCAAGATCACCACCGAGCAGCTCACCACCTCCCTCCGCCAGAACACCCCCACCAGCACAACGGACCCCAACGTAGCAGTTAGCAACCTCACAGAGTGACTCACCAACTGTGCAAATTACCTCGCACCACTGAAGAACCCTCCCAGCAGACCCGGCAGCAAGAAAGACTCCTGGTTCACCGACGAACTCAAGAACTCCAAGAGGAACTGCCGCACCCTCGAGAAAGCCTGGCGCCATGACCAGACCACAGACAACATGACTGCCCTCAAGCACGCCACCCGCAATCACCACCAGCTGATCCGCACCACCAAGAAGACAGCAGTCACAGAATGACTGGACAACAACGCCCACAACAGTAAGGAACTCTTCAGCATCGTCAAAGAGTTCTCCAACCCCAGCGCCGGAAACAACAACATCACCCCCCCCCCCGCAAGACCTCTGCGACTTACTCACCTCGTTCTTCCACCGCAAGATCGTCGATATACACAACAGCTTCGGCGCACCTACCACACACCCAACCACCGAACCAACGCCCCCCACCACCACCCTCTGCGCCTGGACCCCGGTCAGCACCGAAGACATCACCCGCACGATTAACACCATCCACTCCGGATCACCAACCGACCCCTGTCCCCACCACGTCTTCAACAAGGCTGACCATCATCGCACCCCAACTCCGGGACGTCATCAACACCTCCTTCAACACCGCCACCTTCCCAGAGATCTGGAAGCACGCCGAGCTCAGCGCCCTCCTGAAGAAACCAACAGCAGACCCCACCGACCTCAAGAACTACCGCCCCATCTCGCTCCTCCCTTTTCCTGCCAAAGTCATCGAGAAGACCGTCAACAGACAGCTTGCCGCCTTCCTCGAGACGAACGGATCCCTCGACCCCTCGCAGTACGGCTTCCGAGCCAACCACAGCACCGAGACTGCCCTCATCGCAGCCACTGAGGACATCATATCCCTGCTCGACAACGGGGAAACAGCGGCCCTCATCCTCCTGGACCTCTCTGCAGCGTTCAACACTGTCTGCCACTGCACCCTAGTGCAGCGCCTCAGCAACATCGGAGTCCAAGAGAAGGCACTGGAATGGATCATCTCGTTCCTCGCCGGAAGAACCCAGAGAGTCCGCCTCCCCCCTTCCAGATCCGAGGCCACCGAAGTCATCTGCGGCGTACCACAAGGATCATCACTCAGCCCAACCCTCTTCAACGTCTACATGAGCCCTCTCGCAGCCATCGCACGCAAACACAACCTCAACATCATCTCCTACGCCGACGACACCCAGCTGATCCTCTGCCTCACCAACAACCCCGCCACCGCCAGAGCCAGCCTGCACAAAGGGATGAAAGACGTCGCCGAGTGGATGAAGAACAGCCGCCTGAAACTCAACTCAGACAAGACGGAAGTCCTCATCCTGGGATCATCGCCCTCCGCCTGGGAGACTCCTGGTGGCCCCCTGCCCTGGGCACCACTCCCAAGCCAACGGACCATGTGCGCAACCTGGGCTTCATCCTGGACTCCTCACTCTCGATGACCAGACAAGTCAACGCCGTCTCATCATCATGCTTCAACACCCTGTGCATGCTCCGTAAGATCTTCCGATGGATCCCCATCGAAACCAGGAAGACGGTCACCCAGGCACTCGTCACCAGCCGACTGGACTACGGAAACACCATCTACGTCGGTACCACAGCCAAACTTCAGAAAAAGCTCCAGCGCATCCAGAATGCCTCCGCACGACTCATCCTGGACGTCCCCCGACACAGCCACATCTCCGGCCACCTGAGAGACCTGCACTGGCTCCCCGTCAGCAAGAGGATCACGTTCAGGCTCCTCACCCACGCACACAAGGCCCTCCACGACCTGGGCCCCAAGTACCTCAACAACCGCCTGACCTTCTACGCGCCCACCCGCCAGCTACGATCGACCAGCCTCGCCCTCGCCGCCGTACCACGCATCCGCAAAGCCACCGCCGGGGGAAGATCCTTCTCCTACCTGGCAGCCAAGACATGGAACTCCCTCCCCATTCACCTTCGACTGACCCAGGATCACCTCTCCTTCAGGAAGCTCCTCAAGACCTGGCTCTTCGAGCAGTAACGGACCACTCCCCCCCAGCGCCTTGAGACCCTACTGGGTGAGTAGCGCGCTATATAAATATCCATGATTGACCACCCCGTACCACCCTCAAGGTAATGGCCTGGTTGAGCGATTCAACCGGACCCTCAAGGGAATGATCATGGGCCTCGAAGAGCCCCTGAGGCGCAAGTGGGACATCCTCCTACTGTGCCTCCTGTTCGCCTACCAGGAAGTCCCCCAGAAGTCCTTGGGGTTCAGCCCTATCGAGCTGCTCTACGGACACCCCGTCCGGGGACCCCTCAGCCTCTTCAAGGAAGGATGGGAGGTGGCGCCCCGGAACCCTCCCCCTGATGTGTTTCGATACATCCTGACCCACCGAAATCAGACTCGAAAGTTCAGGGAACTCGCGGAGGACAACCTAGAGGCGAGCCAAGAGGAAATTAAACGTTGGTATGACCAGAATGCCACTCTGGTCAAGTTTTAACCAGGCCAACAGGTGTAGGTGATGGCCCCGGTGGAACCTTGCGCCCTCCAGGACAAGTGGACCGGGCCCTTCAAAGTGGTGGAACGAAAGAGCCAAGTCACCTACCTAATAGATGTGCAATCCCCAAGGAACCCTTTGAGGGTCCTACACGTGAACCGTCTCAAGCCCCACTTCGTGCGGTCTGAGTTGAGTTTACTCCTAGCCACCGACGATGGAGCGGAAGAGGACACTGAGCCTCTACCCGATCTCCTGTGTGCTAAGGGAAAAGATGGCTCCGTAGAAGGAGTGAGTCTGTCCTCCTCCCTCACCCCAGAGCAACGCGAGGACTGTCGCCAGTTATTGGGACAATTCTCGGACCTTTTCTCCCTCATCCCCAGCGTCACCGACTGGTGCGTCCACGATGTGGACACTGGGGACAGCCCTCTGGTAAGGCACAGAGCCTACCGCGTCCCTGACAGAGTCCGGGCCTGCGTTAAAGCAGAAGTCTCTAAGATGTTAGCCCTGGGAGTGGTCGAGTCCTCTGACAGTCCATGGGCCAACCCTGTGGTTTTGGTTCCGAAGGCGGCCGCTCCCGGCACCGTCCCTGAGCTGAGGTTCTGTGTAGACTCCCGCGGGCTCAATGCAGTCACCCGAGCCGACGCACACCCTATTCCCCGCGCGGATGAGCTCATTGACCGCCTGGGATCTGCCCACTACCTCAGCACCTTTGACCTGACCTGCGGATACTGGCAAATTGCGCTCACGGAGGGAGCCAAGGAGAGATCCACCTTTTCCACCCCAGATAGAGATTATCACTTCCGAGTGATGCCCTTTGGAATGAAAAATGCCCCCGCCACCTTCCAGAGGCTGGTTAACCAGGTACTGGCCGGGCTGGAGGAATTCAGCGCCGCATACCTGGACGATATCGCGGTGTTCAGCTCCCACTGGACCGAACATCTGCGGCACCCGTGGGAGGTGTTGATGGCCCTGCGGTGGGCGGGCCTTTCCATCAAAGCCAGTAAGTGTCAAAGTGGACAAAGGTCGGTGGTCTACCTAGGGCACCAGGTCGGGAGCGGACGAGTAGCCCCCCTCCAGCCCAAGATCGACGCGATCGTGGCCTGGGAAGCCCCCACGACCCAAACGGAAGTGAGGGCCTTCCTGGAGCTCACCGGTTACTACCGGAGATTCATCAAGGGATATGGCAGCATATTAGTCCCAGAATTAACCTCCAAGAAACAGCCGAAGAAGGTACAATGGACCCCCTCCTGCCAGGAGGCGTTCGAGGCTTTAAAGACCGCAATGTGCACTGCCCCAGAACTCCAGGCCCCCAACTACTCCCGAGAGTTTGTGGTTCAGACAGACCCCTCCGAGCATGGCATCGGGGCGGTCCTATCCCAGCTAAACTAAGAGGGCATAGATCAGCCAGTTGCCTTCATCAGCCGGAGGTTACTACCCCGAGAGCAAAGGTGGAGCACCATCGAGCGGGAGGCCTTTGCGGTGGTTTGGGCCCTGAAGAAGTTGAGGCCCTACCTGTTCGGAACTCACTTCCGGGTCCAAACCAACCATCGGCCCTTCCGATGGTTAATGCAGATGAGAGGAGAGAACCCCAAGCTGCTACGTTGGTCCATTTCCCTCCAGGGAATGGACTTCACCATAGAACACCGCCCTGGTACTGACCACGCCAACGCGGACGGCCTGTCCAGGTTTTCCGCCTCAGTGAAGAGAACCCCCAAGGGGGTGGGTAGTTCTCCCTGCCTTTCAGCTGGGGGGGACGCGTGTTGGACCTGGCCTCGTGGCGTGGTTCCCCCCGACCCTTTGCACCCCGACAGTTACCCTGCGCAGTGAACACCCCCGGTCGTCCCGTCCCCGGTCCGCCCCACTCCATACATGACCCTACCAAACGGACGACCACCCCTCCATCCCGCCATCTATCCTCCCGGTACCGGACGCCCAGAACCCGCATCACCCTAGAGGGCCTCCGGTAGCCATAGCTATCACTCTCTCAGTTGACATACCAGTTTTTTAGCACTTCCGGCCAGCAAGTTACAGCCAGGTGTTCAGCTTTAGCAAAGCAATTAATCAATTTAGCATGATATAAAAGCGCCGGCGTTTTCTCTCTCATTCACACCACGGAAGCCCGGGATGACGAGAGAGAATGTGAGCACTTCACAACTTCATGCAAGTACGGCATAGCCGTCGGAAACGAGGACATGGACTTCTGCAGTCCCTCCATGAAGGACGCCAGCATTTTAAGGTTCCTCCTGCAAAACTATGTTTAAAGACTATTTGTTCTTTACCCTTTTTTTCTCCGACAACCTTGCCTCATTAACAGATGACAGTTTAATTTCACCTCTCGACCCGAAGGCTCATGGGACATTGACTCCTTACGTTTCTAGTATGTACTATCTACAAAAACTCATTTTTTCACGCTAGAAATAATCTACATTTTTTTCAATCTAGAGTGTGTGTTTTCTGTTTCATGTATGTTTGGTCATGTATTGTCTTTTTTTCCACCAACATGTCACAATAACAATGATTAACTGTAGCCTAATTCTGTCTACTAAAGTCAGTATGAGTCACTTTTTTTTTCCACAGGTGCTCTATGTCTGTGCATTGGGAAGCGCTTGTGAAGTAACTGTGCTCTCTTTTACAGGCTTATTCTCAGAAATACTGACAGAGCTTTCCTAATACCATATAATCATACAACATAGGTATTGTATTTTAAATCACTTGTATATATTATTTTCTTCACATATTGATAGCAACATAGTGAGTGACAGAGGGATCTTACTCCGTCCTGACGAAGAAGCTTTCAGAGCTTCGAAACATGTTGACACCCCTAGGAGAATCACCACATTGACAGCGTGATTTCTCCGCCCCACTTTTTTTAACGGTACCATCCTATGACCAAATAAAGTTGTTTTTTTCCATAAGGCCAGGTATTTTTTAACCTCACTTGCTCATTCACCCCTGACCCTACTTCACTCACTTCAATACACCTCACATAGCACTTACATAACTTAAGTGCTCCAGCGTAGTCGCCAGTCGTAGCACGCCCCGTCCCGCAGCGAGGCGGGAAGACCCCGATGAAGAAGCATGACACCAAGGGTCCTTTTGGTGTGTGAGGGGTATTTTAACAAATACTGTGTATGCCTTATATATTTAGACATACTTAAACTTCTCATTTATTCAGATATACATATACATTTTTAAATACAAATTCACAATTGCCACTGTTAAAATATTTGTTTAATTGTAATGTGGTAATTTAATAGTCAACATGGGTACATAGAATCCGATATTTTAATGTCTCAGTTCGGAAAAACATGCTTCATGCACCATAAATAAAATGTAACGCTCGCACTTTTGGATTACCTACCAGCAGCAGCAGAGGGGGTTACGGAAGGCGGAGAACCACGCTCCCCACAAACCAGCAGGGCTGAGAGACGCCCTTTCGTCACGCCCAGCCCAGGTGGAGGCTAAATACCTCTTGCGTTTCCCGCTGTGAGCAAGAGACCCACGTATGGACATACCATGCCAACTTGGGGCGAACAAAGCAAACATAACTGGGGTGGCTAAGGGAACTAAAGAACGATGTTGGATTCAACCCTGATCAGTGACTGGGGGTAAGTGTGTGAAAAGTTATGGCGATCCATACATCATCTCCTTGTGTTTGCTTTGTTCGCCCTAAGTTGGTAGGGTATCACTCGAAAAGGAAAGCCCAAAAGGGGATGCAGACTTGTGTGTGTCAGATGCCACACTCCACCCCAGATTTGGAGATTCTATTTTACCAAATATCTTGTGGACATGTAATGGTACACCAAGCCTCCAAGTCTTGTGAACAGTAAGAGTTTGCTGTGAGAATTGGAACATATTTTATATGTGTAATGGAGAGTTTATAGTACCATTTTCTAGTGGGGGGTATTAATGGAGAAAAGCCATATTTCATTTTTTATGGAAATGTTCATCAAATTATACTAGATCTGTGAGCACAGACGTTTCCCACAAGATTTGCTCATACAAAAGTAGGTTGGCGTAGCAAAAGATGGAATGCACACCTAAAAATTGAATTTTGGATATTTTTGTTTTTCAGATTGGTCAGCAGATAAATCTACTTTGGTATTTCAAAATACATATTTTATGAACAATACCTAATTATATGAATCAAATACAGACTGGATTCTGTATGAATATGGAACAATATTTTATATCATGAAATCTATTAATGTTAAAACTTTTACTATTTTAATGCTGCCATTGTTATTAAAAGTCAATAAAACCCCATTATATAAATGTTATATCAAAAGAAATACAAAGTTTTAAAGGTGCTAAATATCATTTTGCCTGGCCTTTATAACTCTGCTAACTATAACTAATTCATTTCTGTGTTTTTTAGAGTTCGAAACGTCAATGTTGTCCCTGACATATTCGCCAAACTATAATGTTTCATTAATCTTTGTTTTTTTTCCATGAATGACACACAGATATATACACACAGATCTGTTCCTGAGATATTAATACCTCACAGGTTCCACAAAACTTAAGATGTTACAAACTCTAAGAGAGAAGCAATTGCATTTGAGGAAGAATGTACTTGAGTATTAAAAATGTAACCAAAGAACGACGGTCGATAGTAAATGATATAATGAGAATATGATGTTTTATTAATAATTTTTTTTATAGATAATCATACGTTAAGGTGTAACATCTAGACATGAAATGTCCTTCAAAATCATTTCCATTGGGCATTCTTGTGAAGAGAAAGAAAAGAAAAGGAAAGAAAAGAATAGGAGGTTTGGCATCAGATACCAGAGGCAGTCAGTCTCTCTTTCATCCCTATCCCCCTTGCCCGCATGAGAGTCGTCGGTGTGGAGAAGGTAATCAAGGTACTAACTCTGCACATGTAGAAGAAGGAGAGAAATGGGAGATATCATCTGCTCCTTTGGAATTTGAAGGCACAAGGTTAGTCTTGACATCCCTACTAAGTAACTATTTGTTAAGTTTTGTAACAAAGTGCTTTTTGGTAGTACATCATTATTTCGAGGATCTCTTGGGCATGATTCACATGTTTTCTGCAAAGAAATTGGTGCGTTTTAAATTGGGTTATGTTAGCATGAATATGGACAGGATAGAACATTGCAGTCTGAAAATTACAATGAAAAGGGCTTTTGTGCCTAAATACTAAGGGGCAGATTTACATTTCCTGGCGCATCCCTGCAAATCAGCAGGGATGCGCCAGGAAACTTGCGACACGCCTCTCAATCCTTGCGCCACCACGGATGCGCCGCATTTACAATGCGGCGCATCATGGCACCAGGAAATGCAGACGCGTGTCGCATCTGCTGCTGTAACGTTGGTGCAGTGATGGAGTTGTGTCGCGGGCGAGACGCAACTCCAGAACTGTGCCAACTCTGCCTATGTCTAACATGGTGCGTCAAGCCTTACGCCTGCTTCAAGCAGGTGCAAGGTTTTGACGCAGCGGGGTCGGAAAATTGACTGAGTGAAATCGAATAGTTTCTTACTTGCCGGTGTCGGTTTGCAGCTTTAAGATCTTTCTGGATTCCATATGCTGTGCATTATTCCGCGGTCTAGTGGTTGGGCATTAATCGTAGTCTTTTCTTTTTTTTGTAGCCCAGGTGGGCGTCGATGTCCCACCTTTTGGTGTCCTTCCTGTGACGCGGCATGCTTCCTGCGGAAGCTCCCCCACTTGGGCGCCATCTTCAGATTCTTTTTTTTTTCCCGTTTGTGTTTTGTTTCCGAATAGTATGGCAATTTTTGAATATTTGTTTCACCGCTTTTTTCTTCAAAAGTCTGTTTAAGTCTTTGCCCTGTTTTTACCACCTCTTATTCTAGTCTCATCTTTCTGGCGGAGGTGGATGGGTTAGCTAGTGAATCCAGAAAGATCTTCAAGCTGCAAAGCTACACCGACAGGTAAGAAACTATTCGTTTTGCAGCGTGAATCTTTCTAGATTCACTATGCTGTGCATTGACTTTGTAGCCGTCTGTTATCATTATGGTGGCTGTGTGGAAGATGAGCTTTGATTTTTTAATATGTGTTTAAGCACCTTCTGTCCTACTTGTGTTTCTTTGTTCATTTGTATGTCCACACAGTAGTGTTTTGTGAACGTGTGCACTGAAGCCCATGTTGCCGCCAGGCATATGTCCTGAATGGGAGTGTCAGCCAGGAAGGCTGTTGTTGCTCCCCTTTTCCTGGTTGAAGGGTCCCGCGGCCCCTCTGCCAGTTCTTGCCCAGCTTGTTTGTGGCAGAATTGTATTGCTTGCGCGATCCATCGTGCAATTGTCCCCTTAGTAACTGCTTTTCCCATGAAACTGTCTGCGAATAACACAAAAATTGTTTTGTTTTTCTGTGATCCTTAGTTCTCTCTATGTAGTGCATGACTGCTTGTCTAGCGTCCAGAGTGTGCAGTGCCCTTTCTGCGTTTGTCGTTGGTTTCTGGAAGAAACTAGGTATTTGAATAGTTTGGTTGATGTGGAACTTAGACACCACCTTTGGCATAAAGTGTGGCTCCGCTCTCATCACCACCCCATCGTTGTGAATTTGTATGTAGGGTTCTTGTAGCGTTGACGCCTGTAGCTCGCTCACCCTGCGCAGCGAGGTGATTGCCACCAGGAAAGCTGTCTTCAAGGTTAGCATTTGTAGGGAGGCCTTATGGAACGGTTCAAAGGGAGCTTTCATGAGTTTCGTCAGTACTAGGTTGAGGTTCCACGCTGGTGCTGGTAACCTCTTTGGCGGTGCGATCCTCTTTGCACCTTCCAAGAATCTTTTTACAATTTGTGAAGTAAAGAAGCTTTTTCCTGTCTCTCCTCTAGTGTAGGCGACTATGGCTGCCAGGTGTACCCTCAGCGAGGATGAGCTCAGATTAGCCTCGAGCAGGTGCGTGAGGTATTTAAGCACTGTTGAGTCTCTTGTCATCTTGTTGTGCAGTTTTTCCTTTCTGCACCATAGTGTGAACCTCTTCCATTTCGCCACGTAGCACTTCCGCGTGCTAGGTCTTCTTTCTTCTTAAAGTACCTTCAGGGTGCTCTCAGGTAATTTAAGGTGTGCAAATTCTATGTCCTCAGGAGCCAGGCTGCCAGGCTGAGGCTTTCTGGCTCTGGATGCAACACCTCTCCATATTGCATGGAGAGTAGGTCTTTCCTTCTCCCAAATCTGTGTGGTGCACTCTGTGTCATCTCCATAATCTGTGAGTACCAGGTCTGCCTGGCCCACTGTGGTGCGACCAATATCAGGGTCATGTTGCTCGTTCTGCACTTGCTGAGTACCTTGTGTATCAGGGGTGACGGCGGAAAAACGTAAGCAAATGTCTTTGACCAGCTTATCCATAGGGCATTCCCAAATGACCCTTCTCCTGGTTGCCTGGATGCGAAGTGCTGGCATTTTGCATTCTGGTGTGTTGCAAACAGGTGTATTGATGGTGTTTCCCACCTGTCGAACAGTCTCCTTGTCTCTTGGGCATTGAGCTCCCATTCGTGTGAAGCCGATGTCTGTCTGCTGAGCCAGTCCGCTTCCACGTTGTCCTTCCCTGGCAGGTGAATCGCCAGTAGATCTATTTTTAGTGCGATGGCCCATTTCCATATTTCCTGCGCTAGGTCTGACAGCGGGGCTGATTGTGTTCCTCCCTGCTTGTTTATGTAGAACATCGCTGTTATGTTGTCTGTCTGGATCAATACTGTTTGGTTGTACAGCTTCGTCAGGAATGCCTTTAGTGCGAGGAACACAGTCTTTAGTTCCAGGTAATGGATGCGTTTGACCGCATCCGCTGGTGTACACAGACCCCTCACTGAGTTTTTTCATGTGTTCTCCCCATCCCTTCTGGGATGCGTCTGTGGTGATGGTCACAGTTGGTGTTGGTGGTGTTAGAGGCTTCCCTTTTGTTATGTTTCCTTTGTTCCACCATGATATCTCCTCGTGCACTGCGTGCGTCACAACCACTAGGTCTACCCAACAACCTGTAGAGTGTGACCATTGGTCCTGTAGCCACTCCTGGAGTGGTCTCATGTGGAGTCGTACATTCGGCACTATGTGTATGCATGAGGCCATCATGCCCATCCTCTTGCTCGCCATCCTCACTGTGAGAGGACGCCCCTTCTGGTAGAGGCACGCCTCCTTCACCAGTGCCAGCGTTCTCTTCTCGCTGGGGAACACCTTCTCCTGTACGGTGTTGATCTGCGCACCCAGGAAGATTTTAACTTGTTCTGGGTTCATTGAGGATTTTCCCCAGTGGATGGAGAAACCCAAGGCCATCAGTGTATCTGTCACTCGCTGTGCGTGCCGTTTGCATGTCTTGTATGATCTTGCCTTTACTAGCCAGTCATCCAGGTAAGGGTATACATGGATCCCTTCCCTCCTTAAGTGTGCTGCGACTGGTGCAAGGCACTTTGTAAATACCCTTGGTGCTGATTTCAGTCCGAATGCCAGTGCCGTGAATTGATAGTGATCTGTGTTGATGGCAAATATTAGCAGATGTTTGTGCCGCCTGTTCATTGGGATGTGCAGGTTGGCATCTTTGAGATCTATGGTAACCATGAAGTCCCCGCCTTGTATCTGTGGAAGGACCTCTTGCAGGGACATCATTTTGAATTTTTGGGTTTTTATGTATTTGTTGAGGAAACTTAGGTCCAGGATGTGTCTCATTTTTTCGTCTACCTTTGGTACCTGGAAGTACGTGGAGTACACCCCCTTGTTACTCTCTATGGGAGGTACAGGCTCAATAGCCGCCTTCAGCAGGAGTTCTTGAGCTTCCATTTGAAGTAGCTCTAGTTACTTCTTTGCTAGTGCTCTTCTTTTTGGTTTTCTGTTTGGTGGTGTTTTTTCCAACTCTATGCAGTATCCGTACTGTATGGTGTGGAGAATCCAAATGTCTGTAGTTATTTTCTTCCACTCCTGGAAGAAACGGTTCAGTCTTCCTCCCACCGGTGTTACGTGCTCTTGTATGTTTAGTCCGAGCCACTCCTCTTTGTTGTATCTGTGCTCCACCCCTGGAGTTTTTGAAAGGGTGTGCACTAGTAGTGTGGCAGAGTCACTTGGAGGTGGGTTGTTGTCCACCTCTTCTGTTGTTTCCCCGGCCATTCCCCTTCCCGCGAAAGGACTGGCCCCTCTGTTGGTATTGCCAGTGTTGTTTTTGCTGGCCCTGTTGCGTCTGAGTGTCACCCTGGTGTGACTGGTGGAAAGTCTGGTGCGATGTTCCTGGCTGGTTTCCCCCTCTCCCGTTTGGTCTCCGTGACGGGGTTCCTCTCTTTGTTCCTCTGAATTGCAGGGCCCCCATGGATCTTGCGGTGTCGTGGTCCTTTTTCAGCTTGGTGAGCTTTTCGTCCACTGGTGCTCCGAACAGTGTTTCACCATTGAACAGGGTGTTCAGGATATTGTGTTGCATCTCCGGTTTAAAACCTGATATTCTGAGCCAGGCTTGTCTCCTTTCCGTGATGCCCAGCATCATAAGTCTGCTGGCTGTGTCTGCACCGTCCAGTGCTGTTTTTAGGCAAGAATTTGCCACGTTCTTCCCTTCCTCTACCAGGTGCGTAGCTCTTTGCTGGTATTCTTGTGGGAGGTGTTTGACTAACTGGCCCAAGTCGTCCAGGATCTGGTGTTGGTGTCTGTTCAGCAGAGAGTTGGAATTGGCCATGCGCCAGTGCGTTGCGGCAATCCTCTCGATCTTTCTCCCAGTCAGGTCCATCCTTCTTCTCTCCTTGTCTGGAGGTGGTCGGGACATTGGCTCTTTTCCTTGCTGTTGCCGCAATGATGGAGTCTGCAGTGATCCTTGGATGTAGGGTGGGTCCTTGGGGGAGTGCTTGTACTTCTTCTCCGTCCTGGGTGTGACGGGTTTACAAGTCGCAGGCTCTTTGAAGGCCTCTCTCCCTTGTCCTTTAATGCTTTCGAGCATTGGCAGGTACTGGCTCCTAGTTTGTATTGGGAGCAGTGTTTCCACGTGGAAATCCGCCTTTGGCTGTTCCTCCTCGAGTTTTACTTTGAACGCTGCTGCTGCGTTCTTGACGACTTCATTGTAAAGTCCAATTTCGTTGGGCGGCGAGGGCCTCGCCGGATATGTGTCCACTCCCTCTTCTGGACTTTCGGCTTCGAGGTCCTGCCACTCTCGGTCCTGTGTGTCCGAGTATGACGAGCCCTGAAAGGTCCTCTGGTCGTCATCTTCCTCCTCCTCGTAGAAGGAGGTCTCTTCTTCTCGATATTCCAGATCTTCCTGGCTTTCCGACGGTCCTTCGACCTCAAACTCCTCTTCTTCCTCAACGAACTCGACCACCGGTGGCTTTGGCTTCGACGGAATTGTATACGCTTTCGTCGAAATCTTTCTTTTGCTGCAGGATGTTCTACATCTCTGCCTCGAGTCTTCTCTTATTTCTTTCCATCTCGGCCGCCTGTTCGGCGTCGATTGGTTGTGCCGGTCTCTTTGTCTGCGCCGAGACTGGTTTCGGCGTCGAGACTGGTTTCGGCGTCGAGACTGGTTTCGCCGTCAAGACTGGTTTCGGCGTCGACGTCAAAGAGATCTTCGGCGTCGAGCGTTCCTTTTCGTGGACGCTTTTCGACGACCTTGGTTGGTCGCCGCCCTTCGGCACCTGGGAGTCCTTCTGTGAGGATCCGCTGGCCCTGGGTGTTGCTGTGGACGCCGGAGCTTTCGGCGTCGGCGCTTTCGGGGTCTTGCCCTCGTTTTTTCGGGAGTCCGTTCCCTGAATACCCTGTCCGGTTACAAAGTTAGGTTTGAAAATTCAGGCATCACCAAGAGGTGGGAGCTATACCTGATCACGCAGCTGCCTGGGACTTATTTTGTTCAATCCGTGATCAAATTACTCGCTGCTTGCCACAGATTCGAAGCGGGGTGGGGGCGGGGGGCCGTCTCAGTCTTTCATCATTCCCAGGTCAATTAAGTGGTTTCCTGAGCTGGGTTACATTAACACTCAGTCTTTGCAGCACTATAGAATAGCAGGATAGAGGTAGCAAGCACTATCTAACACAGGCTATATAGAGTTATCAAGTTTTAATTTTAGTACGTGTTGTTAAATCTCAATACATGCACACCCATGCCCAGAGCAGTCTTTTTCTGGGTCACCAAGCACGCTTGGCCAGGTTCCAGGAGTTTTTATTTGGGTGGGCTAAGGATGCATTCGGGTGGGCCACTGCGGGCCCAATTTGTCACTTATATGTCTAGGCAGGCCTGCTTGAGGGCCCTCCTTTATCTCTCCTTAGTCTTACAAGGGCCCAGTAAAACTCATTCTTTTCTTTCCACATCTCTTTTTAAATGGCATCACTCTCAAAAAGTGTTTTTGGGAAGAGGAGGTTTCTGAGGTGGGATTATTGGGCAAGTGGCACTTCTCGAGCTCTCCCTCATGAACTCCTCCTCGGATTCCCTAACTGCCACCCTCAACCAGCGCCCCACATCTCTCCTTAGCCCCCCTATTGACCTCCTTCTCAGACTCTCTCACTACCACCCTCCTCCAGTGCCCCTCATCTCTCCGTAGACCCTCCCCCTCATGACCTCCTCCTCAGACTCCCTCACTGCCACCCTTCACCAGCACCCCTCATCTCTCCGTAGCCCCCACCTATTGACCTCCTTCTAGTACTCTCTCACTACCACCCTCCACCAGTGCCCCTCATCTCTCCGTAGCCCCCTATTGACCTTCTCGTACTCCCTCACTAATCTCTCCGTCGCCCCTCCCCCATTGACCTCCTCTTCTGACTCCCTCACTGCCATCCTCCTTCAGTGCCCCTCATCTCTCTGTAGCCCCCCCCCCCCCATTACCCTTCTTCTCGGACTCCCTCACTACCACCCTCGACCAGAGCCCCTCATCTCTCCGTAGCCACTTTCTCATTCTCATATGCATTTCCTTTGTTGTATAGTGCTACTCATATCAGTGTAGGGTGTCACAGTACTTTACAGCACGCACACATTATACAGAGACAATCAATCATGCAAGTATGTAAATCAGTCTACAGAGAATGTCACATAAGCCAATGAGGATTACAAGGTGTAGGAATTATGTAATGTCATCCATACTGGTGGGCAGTATATTTTAAGAGGGTTTGGTCTGGAGAAGATCAAAACGCATGCCCCAGTGGTTAGGGGTTGGCTTTACTGATAAAAATGTATATCTGCCCAAACAAACTTTTTAGTAACATTAGAATAATGAAAGACTGGGAAAGTTCTAACTATATTACAACACAAAAAAAATCAGTTTTAACTATATCATTCAGGTTTGCATGCAGCTCTTTGATGACAGTTCATAGGTCACTGTCCTATGACGGGATTGTAACTTCTGAACTGCAAGTAACACAAGGATTTCTGTGACAAAGGCTGTAACCCACCGAGCTAGCCACATAAAATAGTTTATCTGCATTTCAAAACTACCGCCAGACAAAGGATTGGCAGGATCATTAATCACCAGTTATCTGGACATTTTTATTGTTGTCTTACATCCGTGGCAGAGCCGGCCTTGATAATGATAAAAACTGTTTAAATAAAGCATACCGGATGTATGTGTCTTGCTGGCCATCCGTGATGATTTTAAAAAGAAAAAAAATAGCCAGACATTCTCTCTCACTTGTTTGGTTCCTCAGCGCTGCACGATCGGTTAAGCAGCTGCCAGGAAAGGTGAATCCGAGAAATACACTTTTTCTCCAGTACTGAATAGAAATGGAAATATCCACACAGCAGAACGGTTAAGGTTAACCAGTGCCAAAGAGAGGATTCGTCTCCTTCGCTATGGCCCTATTTTACCTGCAAGAGTGGGTGGGGACACAGCCCAACTTTCTACAAGGAGATGCAAGATTGGGGTGCCTGTGAGAGAGCCCAGGCCCAATCACTAAACTCAAAAACAACAGTTGATGGACAGAATGCAGAACAATGTCATACATTCACCCCAGTACAGAGATCTGGGCCTAAATCTTTGCATATAGCCATGTCTGAACTGGGGTGGTGAGCAAAAAAACGATCGATTTAGTGCATGACAATGTGAAAAATCAATATTCATATACAGATAAAAACTTTGTATAGATAGATATATCGTTTTTTCATGGGACAAGGATACACTTGCAGACGCGGAGATTTTTGAATCCCGACTGTTTGCGAGTACCATCACTTCATGTTTGGGCATCGTATTTTAAGAAAAAATCTACATTAAGCTGGATCTGGTATCGGACCGTGAAACTATAGATACCGACGGTGGTATTTTTCCTTCAAACAGTCTATAGGAAATTGAAACCTTCCGAGGATATTGCTGAGCAAGTTTGGAAATCGGAGCCTTTGTCCCCGTATATGTATCACAAGCCCTGATCAAGATATTCAAAGTGCTGTGATATGATTAATCTCATTTTTAATGCCTGAAGAAGGTGGTTGGACCTGTGAGACCACCGAAACGCGTCGCTTCTTGGTCACTTTTAAAGAGAGTTTGCCCCTTTGGGGACAACACTGTTTGAGATTTACTCCAACAAAGTTTTTATCTGTATATGAATATAGATTTTCACATTGTAACGCTCTTTTATTTTTAATTTGGAAGGTTGCATGTCGCTGTGTTTTGACCTTTGTTATGATGAATTTAGAATGTACAAATAATTAAAACAATTTTTACATTTTGATTAATTGGCTAATACATGAAGCTCCATTGGGTGAGTGAGTAGTGAGAAGCTGATATTTGGGTTATGAGAGTAGAGTACTAATAGTGGGGTGTTGAATGCAGAAATTCCCAAAGGGATCTAATTTTTAAGACATTTTGTCAAGTGGCGTCCTGTCCCTTTGGCAGAGTAGGACCCTCTCATTTGTTTTGGTAACCTAACATCTGGCAAGCATCCAGCCCTTCTGGACCCACACTGGACGCACCTGGTGTAGAGCCAGTTGTAATGAGTGGGCAAGTCACCACAATATTTCACTACTTAAATGTGCAACTTATCTTAACGATTTAAAGCAGAGGTGCACTTTGGTGCTATACGAGTGAGTGAGAGGATGCAAGCAGCTTTACCTTTCCTCTCTTGAACCCTTTCAAACCCCCTCACCACCGCTGTACTCTCATAAGCCTATCGGTCGCCCACGAATGATGCTCTGTTCACACCCACTCTGTCGTGAACTCGATGCTTTAGCTTCCCTACGGAAAGGCGCAGAAGCAAATCCCTCTCTGGCTTTTCTTCAGTTTCCTCAGAGCTCAGTGTTCAAAAGGAACTCAATACGTACATTTATCATCGAAGAAAGGGCCACAGTTCCAGGAAAAAGCGGATATGCTAAGAGAAGTTCAAACTGCAGAGAAAATAAATAAATAAACAAACGCGGCGGACCGCGCAGAAAATAAAAGCACACTGCTTTAGTTAAGAGAAAGACTCCTTTTAAAAAAAATAAAGGAACAAGCGCGGCCTAGGCGGGCCTCGCCAAAATAAAATAAAATAAAAGAGTGCTTGTACACTTATGAAGGAGACCGTGTCAGTACACAAGTAAAAGATCCAGTCAGGATGTGCCGTCCCAAAAGGAGACAGGGCGGTAACAAGGAGGGACTAAGAAGCCTCCTTTTCAATTGGAAGCCAGTGTTTAGCATGGAGGAAGATGCCAGTGAATGAAATAGAAGGGCGGAGCTTCAAGTCCCCTTCTGAAAGCGTACTGATGACAATAAGCCGCGCAGAGCGAGGCTCGCAGAGCGAGGAGCGCATGTGTGCTCCAGTGCTAGGTCTGCAAGACCTAAAAACAGGGATTTTACGATTCAAGCTACAGTACACAATAGCTTGCAGCATCATAAAAGTGCGTGGGAATTAAAACTCTTAATAAAAACAAGGATTTACAATTTCAGAATACAGTACTCGATAACTAGCAGCATAGTGAGTAGCAATAAAGTGCAAGTGCTCTGAAACATTCTTAATGAACCAATCAGGTTCTAAAATATATTTAAGAATTGTTGAAAAAATAATATATATTTTTTAAACAAACTAGTTCAGAATGGGGGGCAGCAGACAGTTACGGGCTTCTTCTCCTTTGGCAATGTTATACTTTAGAAAAAAATCTTAGGTATTTACGGCGTAAAGATTGTACTGTGGGACAAATGAATAGGACATGATTTAAGTCTTGTACACAGGAATTACATAAGTGGCAGAGTCTTTCTAGTCTAGTAAGGCCCTCCCAAGCTCCTGTTACAATTCTGAAAGGGATTACATTGAGCCTAAGCAACAAAATAGCTCTAGGTACTCCTGTTGGAGATTCCATAAAATAGAAGGTTGAGGTTTTTTGTAGATACTACTCCCTGCTATACAGTCATTCTTACTATTCTCTAAGCACAATAAAATGTCTCTTTTACAAGATACACCATAGATTGTTTTTTTAATTCTGGTTTTCAGAACTAGTTTAGGAAGCACCGCCTTACTGTCCATCTCGAAGCCAAACAGTTTTATGGCTTTTTGATGAGCATTTTTTCCATTCATGGTGACAAAGATTTCCTCACATAATGCTACACGTAAGGTGTTCTCAGAGCTATTCACTAGTGCGTTGCTCCATTTTAAGCACGCAGCCATAGACAGCACGTATGGAGAGTAAACCGAGGTCTAGCCGAAACGCTGCTTTAGGGGCAGCGCAATTCAGATTACAGATTTGGCACCAAATCCGTCCCTCTACTTTCTCAAATTTATCCCACTCTTGTCCATCTACTATTTTGCAGGCATAGCTCAGTGCTGGCGGTATCTTTATTTTATAAACTGATAAAATATGTGCAAAATGTCTTTTTCCACAGTGTGTATAGAATCGATTGATTGCAGAGGCCTGTGAAATTGCCTTGGCTCTGCATTGATCCATATGATTGCTACTGGAACAATGCAAGTCATCTTTGAAGTCCAATAGGGGTTAGAATCATTAATATGGAGTCATCCGCGCATAGCACGCAGCTCAACTTTAAATTTCCTAATTTTGGGGAATCCCCTCTGCGGAGCCCCACTCTGCTGGGCAAATCATTGATATACCATTATGGGTCTCTATGTTTCCTGACAGGCCCTGTGTTCCCCCCAATAAAACCTGCGTACAAGTGGAGGAATACAGTGCAATAATCAGTCGTAGTAAATTCACTGGTATCCCCATGGTGACCAATTTTCTACACAACTTCCCCCGGTCTACCCGATCAAAAGGCCATTGAGAAGTCTATAAAAGCTGCATATAATGGCATTCCCTGGTTCATTTTTCAATTAAAGTTTGCAGGGCAGTGATAATATTAAGGGTACCACTATTTTTGCGGAAGCCTGTTTGCTCTACAGGAATGAAACCATTTCTGAAGGCCCAATCTTGGAGATGAGAAAGAATGCTCTTAGCAAACAATTTACCAGTCGCATCCAGAAGAGAGATCTGTCTAAAACTAGCGGGGACATTTTTTTAACTTTTTTAGGATAATGGAACAACTATGCTCCTTTCCAGGATAGTGGAATGTCCCCATGAGTGTAACAGTGAACAAATAGTGGATGTAAGAATTCTGCCCATGCTTTGTCATCCTGTTTACTTATGGCTATTGGTATATCGTCCGGGTCCATCACACCAGAGTATCTTGCCCCTTTGATATAACCCTCTATTGCATTGCACGAGGGGGGTCCATAATCACTCCCCATGGAAAAGTCAGAGACAAGATCAAGATTCCATCCAACTGAGGAATTTAGAGCATACAGCCGGGAAATATATGTAGATCATTCTTCATCTGATAGCAGAATGGGCTTTGCCTAATCTCTCCCATCACAGAATTTGGCTATTAACGCCCAATATTTCCTGGTGTCACCGGACTGTGCGACCTCTCGTAGTTTGACCCAGTTTGTGTCTTCCACCCTTCTACATTCAGATACCACTTTCCTTTTCCGTGCCTATTTTAGTCTATTAATTTCCCTTTGCCTGGGTATTGAGGACTGCCTAAATTGTTCCCTTATCAAGGCGTTAATTTCCCAATTTAGTTTTTTAATCTCCCATGATTTAACCACTGGAGGAGCAGAACTGAAAACTTGCTTTTTACTTCCTCAGGTTCAAGTTCAGGAATTTGTATAGCGCACTACTCACCCAGAGGGTCTCAAGGCGCTTGAGGGAGGGGGTGTATTATTTGTCGAATAGCCAGGTTTTAAGTTCCTTTCTGAATGAAATGTGGTTCTGTGTGAGGCGGAGGTGAGTGGGGAGAGAATTCCAGGTCTTAGCCGCCAGGTAGGAGAAGGATCTTCCTCCCATGGTGGATTTGTGGATGCGCGGGATTCTCTCGAACCTGGCAGTGGGTGGTTCCTGTATGTGATTAGAAGCCACATTTTCAAAAACTCTTAAAGCTTTGGAGCGAATTATTTGACCAAAAAGTACACCCATTACTGAAATTATATAAAATATTTTCATCCCTTTGATTCCAAAGTTCGGGCTGCTCAAATTCCATATTAACATCCACGGCCAAAACTCCATGATCACTCATGCTTGTTGGTAGTATCTTGAATTGCGCGCATACACCAAAAAATTGGTAAGATACCTCCATATAATCAATTAGTGAATGTCCATATCAGCCTGGTAAGTATAAGGGGCAGGGAAGTCCTCTGGGAATCTGCCATTCAACATCACAAGGTCAAACATTCTCAGATTATGCAAGAGTGACAAGCCTAGTTTATCCGATCTTAAATGGTTGGGCAGTACAGATTCTGGAATGGACCATACTTCTTCCAACATGGGTTGAAAAAAACGTGGCAGAACCATTGGAAATAGTAGCATTGAAATCACCCACAATCATAATCCAGGAGCACAAAGATTACCATACCATATTATACTATCACAGGTCATACATACCATACTATCAAAGTCCATACCATACTATAAAATGAAAGGCCTTTCCATACTATAAAATCATGAGCCATACCGTACTATACTATGCAATGACAGGTCATAGCATACAATGGCAAGCCACATCTTACCATACTAGAAAATGAAAGGCCATACCATACGATCGGCCATATCATGCCATATCATACTATACAATGACTGGCCAAACCATACTATACAGCAGGCCGTACTATGCTATATACAAAGACAGGCCATATCATATCATACTATATACTGGCAGGCCATACCGTACCATGCTCTGTAATTAGTGGCCATACCATACCATCTACAAAGACAGGCCATTCCACACAATACAATGAGAAGTCATACCATATAATACTGCACAATGACAAATCACAGCATAACACACCAACCTATACTATACAATACAATGACAGGCTATACCATATCATACCATAGGACGACAGGCCACATCATACCATATGACAGACCATTGCCTACTATACCATACAATTACAGGCAATTCCATACCATACCATACCATACAATGACAAGCCACACCATACCATACTATATTATTCATTGACAGGCCAAATCCCACACTATACAATGACAGACCATACGGCACCATACTAGAACATCCCATACCATTGTATACAATGACAAGCGATTTCATTATATACAATCACAAGCCAAGCCATACCACACTATACAATAACAGGTTATACCATTGTCACAATGAAGGCTATGCATTTCCTTTTGGTAGAAAGATCAAGAATATGAGGTCAATTATGAACTGGGGAGTCTTATTCCTCAGGAGCAAGAGCCTTCACGCACCCAGAAGGGTGTTGTGCTTTCTCATAGGGCTTGCTGCTTGATGTAACTCCAGGGACGGCGGACAATATCATCTGATGAGACAACAGAGGCGAGAAACGATGCCCGCCTGCTCACACTTCATCCTAACTTTGAATCGGACTGCTGTGTTGGGCAATTACTGTGGGCATGGGCTAATGCAGATGGAGTAGGAAACGTTGCCTTTAGACTGTAGCCTGTCCCCCATTGGAAGGCTGAATCTGCACCTAGTTTGGGTCTGCTGATTCAAAACAATAGTTTACTCATCGTTTGGGCGGCTGGGGGTTGCCAGACTGCTCTTGGGAAAAGGAGTTCATGTTAAGGGATGTTTTAAATTTTAGGTTTGTTTGTTTTCTATGCAGAGGTGGCCTGGCACGGCCTTACTGAGGGGCAGGGGACGGGGTGAGACGAGGAGTAGTTCAGCAATGAAGGCTTTCTTATTGCTGCACCACATTACACATGAAAGTTTCTGACATGGAACATCGAGCGGATGGGGTTTCCAACCAAGCGGACAATGTCCATAGATATTTACGACGGCGGGGAGTGCAAATAGCAGGAGGCACTTTTGCAAAGCAAAGTGGGGAAACAGCACAGGAGATGGAGGGGACAAGTATTTGCCACCTCCTTCTCAGCATACACCCGGGGGGTAGTGATATGGATGACAGCTGGAGTCCAATTTGAGCCTCAGCGTACATTCAATGATACAGAAAGCCATTATGTTCTGGTTACGGGGCGGCTGTGGGGATGAGAGGTTACCCTTGGTAGCAACTATGACCCTAATCAGGACTATATCCTCTTCCTGCATAGACTCTCTGCCCCCTTGGTCGACTCAGCAACAGTAGATCTACTTCTTGGGGGAGGTTTTAAAAGTGTGTCTGATTTTTTATCGGATTGCTTGACACCCCCATTGCCGGGGGCTTCGGCCCATCATACTGCAGCTAGGTTGAGGGATTGAATGGAACATTGGGGGCTGGAAGATATATGGACGACACAACATGCCTCCATAAGAAACAATTGTTTTTATTCACCTATAGATCAGTTACACGTGTAGATGCTTTTCTGTGCTCTTACGCCTTTGGTAATGCCATTCCCCACACTGAATATTTAAGATGCACAATATCAGATCACTGTCCTTTGTTGCAAGAGTTTAAGACATTGAGGACCCGCCCTATGATTCCCTTCTGGCGGCTTAATCTCCGGGCTCTGGGGGATGTCTGGGGATCTCTGGGGGATGTCTGCCATCGACAATTACTTTTCAGATAACGCGTGGAAAGCTACCACTGGACTGGTGGAATAGTGATACGCGGACACGGCCTAGGACACTGGATAGGTGTCCAGCGGGAACTACACTACACTTAGTGATTCAAAAAAGGCTTATTTTGATGAACTAATTAGAATGGCTAATTCATCGTCTAAAGCCTTGTTTAAAACAATTTCCTCGCTTACAACGGCCCCCATTCCTAAGACTGAGAGCAATACTGAACTGTGCGAGACCCTAGCTACTTTCTTCTATCAAAAGGTTTAAAATATTTTTTCCTCATTCACTCTCACCCCCAATGAGGTGCGGCCCTCAGCAAGTGTTGTCCAGAGGGGTTGCTCCCCCAGATTCGATCATTTTACTCCACTGGAACAGCAAGGAGTAATTAAATTGATCTCAGAGATTCGGTCTGGTTCTCCTTTGGACCCTTGCCCAGTTTCTGTACTGAAAGCAGCACCAGCAATTGTGCTGTCAGCTTTCAGACATTCTAATTCACTTTGCACTTGCTCACGCACTGCAACGGGGATTTTGCGCACCTTGCTGCACACAGGTTTGGCACCCTGAACCAGCCGAATGTGATGCACATAATTTCTCAAACAGCTCAAGGGTTTGCAAAAAACATGAGGAAACTTCAGTTTCAACATTTGCATGACATCCTCAGAGGAGAGACTTCCCACAGAAGAGATTACATTTGCGTTGAAATTCTCTCTTAATCTAATAGGGAGCGAAGCCTTGGGATCCAGGATTACACCAAGATCTCGCTAGTGGACCAGCTTAATATGCTGTCCCCTTTTTGAGAAATGTACATTTTGGCATTGATCATTCTGTTCTTTTATTCTAAAGGACCACAAAAATAACCTAACAGCTTAATGGGTTCACCCCCATAAGCACGCGGTGTAATGTCAGGAGGGCAAATTTTATTTTGTGCTTGATTTTCTTGACATAGAACTCTTTTGAAATCATGGTGATCTTCGCACCAGAGTCAAACAAGAGAGATGTACTGTCACCTTGCACCAAGACCTCATCTATGGAACCCCCCCCAGAACCAGGTCAAACTGCCCGCAACCTTGGCTTCCAATTCAACACCTCCCTCTCCTGCAATACTCAAATCAATAAAATCACCTCAGCCTGTTTCGGGAAACTTCGAATGATAAAAAAAAATCATCCCATACCTACCACTTGAGTCCCGAAAAACAGTAGTTCATGCCCTCATTACTGCTCATCTGGACTATGCCAACAGCCTGTACGTAGGCGCCCCTACTTACCTCATCTACCAACTTCAAAAAGTCCAGAATGCTGCGGCCAGGCTAGTCTGCAATATCCCCTACCGCCATTCCATCACACCCCACCTAATCAAACTACACTGGCTCCCAATAACAATCCGTATTCAATTCAAGGCCTTAATACTGGCCTTTAGAGCACTCAATGACCGAGGCCCAACCTACCTAAGTCGCAGAATGAGGTTTTCACAAGCATCAAGAAACCTGAGATCCAATCATCTTCGCCTCATGATCTGCCCCCGCTTTCGCCTTACACGTACAGGAGGAAGGGCCCTGGCAGTAGCCACTTCCAAACTGTGGAATCAGCTACCCACACAGTTAAGATTCCTGACGTCCGAACCCCAATTCCGGAAAAAACGAAAGACCTGGTTATTCTCACAGATCTAATAGATCCCACTCTACTCCTTCTCGACCCTCTTGAGACTATGTCTTCAGCGCCGGGACACCTCCGTCGGAGGTAGCTGCGCGCTCTACAAAATTCAAAATAATAAATAATAATCACCATTCTTACCCTCACAATTACCAGTGACTTGTAGCAGAATTTGACCACAATCAACCTCTGCATCTGTATCATTAGAATATCCTTCTTCATAAATTTAATTTACTTTTCCCTTATAAGGTTTACCTTTACATACCACAGCAAAATGACCCTTCCTCTTAAAATTGCTGCATGTAGCTTTCAAGCCTGGACATAGCTTGTCTTTGGCCAAGTGACCTAATATTCCACAGCGAGAACATTTAGGTTGAAAAGTATTACATTTTCATTTGTCATGGAGTCTGCGAGGGGCTGAATTGAGATATGCTGTCATAGAAAGAGAAGCCCTCGGTGTATTTTGGTCCATAGAGAAACTCGAAAACCTGTGGTGGGGCAGTGTGTTTGAAGTCAGGACTGACCACAAGCCTTTGTGTGAAATCTTTAAAAAAAGGGCATCAATGCGGTGTCTAGTAGGATCACCAAGTGGGTTGTGGCACTACAGTATTATGATTTTGAGATCAAGTACCTGCCTGGAGGGGCGAATAAGGTCGCTGTTGCATTGTCACGTTTTGTTGATGGTGGTGAGCGAGGTTCTTCTGATGATTGTGAACAAGAGGACGAAGGCATGGTCTGTTACATTGAGGGTGACAGTATTACGCGACAAAGGTGGTTTGAGGCTTTAAGCACTGACAGTGTGTTGCTCGAAGTTTTGAACGTGTCAAGGCTGGTTGGAAAGAAGAAAGCGGGAATGGTTTTTAGATGTCAATCTTGAATGGGCGCACTGCCTGTATGGAAGCACTAATGTGTAGTAGTTTGTGGTGCAACTGGGTGAGTGGAAAACCATGTAACCACCCAATGGTGATGCCAGCGAGCTGACAGGACCTTACAATTACTACAAAGACGCGCTGTTTCTGGGTCGCCGTGTTCCTGGTAATGGACACGTGTCCATTACCAGGAACACGGCGACCCGGGAACAGCGCGTTTCTCTGTTACTCCACGAAACTTATACTCACTACGAGAGCGCAGAGCTACCTCTGTCGCTCCTAAAGTATACGACGCATTAATAGGATTCTGAAGATACCAGCTCAGTTTTACTTGAACTACATTTCCCGGGTATATATAAAAGCGCATTTCGCTTCAAGTCCACTCTCTCTATTCGAAATTGGAGCATCAGACGGTCTTGGGCCCCACCGGGTCGGAAGTATCACCGGCAGAGCGACCTATTGGCTCAAACACAGCTACCTAGAGCCCTGAAGATTCACGTGTTGCGATGAAACACATGTCGGCTGGCTGTTGTTAAGCCTTGAAAATTAAATGAGGACACAAGGATTCTCCATTGTCATTATATTCATTTCCTATTATTGTTCACTCCATCTGTTTCTCTGCATGGTTTTACAACTATTAAGAATGTATACATTGACCTACGTTTACAGAAATATATAGTGTGTGCATAGGGTACGTCTTTGTAGTAAGGCTGGTTTGAAAACCAAACCCAAAAGTGAGAATGAGTTAGAAAAATGTTGGTATGTCAGGGATGAGCTTTCTGAGCACAGTGGTCTACTGGTTAGGGGTTTGAGGTTAGTTCCTCTGTCTACCCTAAGACAAGAGCTTGTTACTTTGGCCCATACAGGACATCAGGGGATGTCAAAAACCAAGGAAGGCTAAGGTTGTCCTACTGGTGGCCTGGAATGGATTTGCAGGTAGAACGCATTATCAGAGATTGTGTGCAGTGTGCCTTGCGCGAGAGGGCAGCCAAGCCGAAGGTCCAATCGATGGTCATACGAGATCGCCCTGATGGTCCTTCGAAAGAAGTCGGGCTGGATATTGTTGGCCCTGTTCGTTCCCTGGGCTCCGAGTGGTATATTCTGGTAAACTAGTTGTTCAGATGGTCAGATTTAGCTGTTACACGTGGCATTGAAACTAAGCATGTGAAGACATTTTTGCAGAAACTCATAGCCAGGGAAGGCATCCCTGATGGCATATTAAATGACAATGGCGTTCAGTTTGTTTCCAGAGAAAATTAGTAGTTCCTGGTTCAACATGGCATCAAGCACAAGAAGTGTATACCATCCTGAAACCAACTGAATGGTGGAACGTTTCAATCGTGTTCCTAAAGAGACGATTGAGTTGGCTAAATCCACTGGGTTGGACTGGCGTAATGAAATCTTCAAGAAGGTTGAGATTTATAGGTTGTCCCCCCACGCCACGACTAAGAAAACCCCCTTTGAGTTTTTCAGGGGTAGACGTCCCAACACGTTGGTGGCCCCTACACGGGTGAATGATTTACAGAATGCTCAGGGTGCAAAATGTGATGAGCATGATTGGACCCTGGCTGAGTCAAGAAAAATAGTAGCTCATAAGGAGCTTTATGACCAGAGAAAGAGTGTGAAGGAGGCTACTGTGAACGTGGGGGATTGGGTCCTAATTAAAACTCCTTGTAGAAGAAGCTCTTCTATGGCATTTCTGAAACCTTTGCAGGTTACCAAGATCTTTAATAATGCCATCAAAACTGCCGACCACCGCATTTGGAACCTGAACAGAGTGGTTGTAGTCAGCGATGATCTGGTACCTTTTCATCCACTGTACGGAGTTTCCGTTCTCGGCTTTTCTAGCAGCTTTAGTGGTTCAAAGGTCTCTCCTGCAGGTTTGAAGGGCTCTAATAGCTCTTGTGGTTCAAATAACTCTCCTGGAAGGTCAAAGGGCTCTCTCAGACCTTCATGCACCATTCGTAGGTCCAAAAGAGAGCCTTCTTCTCCGACGTACTTAAAGGATTATGTAAAATGAATTTCTTGCTTATGTAGTGTGAATCTCCTCTTTATGCTTCACTATTGTTTTTTTCGTAATGTATATCATTTATGGTTTTAGTCTGTTTTGTAAAGGAGGGAGACATGTGGCATTCTAGGCCTCTGTTCCCGTTGCCAGGAGCTTTGCAATGTGTTTATGTAAGAGGCTGTCAGTTGAAGCGGAGCCTCCTCCCTGTCTGCGCTGTTCCTGTGTATGGGATCCTTTTTCCTATGAATAAACCTTCTTCCAAATATCAATCTGCGCAGAGCTTGATTTTACAAACAGGCCATCCCAATTCCACTGTATAATAGCACCAATTACCTGAGGCAGCCTGGTCATTTTGAGAATCAACCTTAGCTTCTGGATTTACACAGTAATATATTAAAACACGTGAACTCATATTCGGGAGACTGCCCAACAGACGTCAAAGTGGTATATTGACTAAGAAAGAAGAATAAACAACTTACCACCCATAATTAAATCTCCCTCTCTCTCTCTCTCTTAAGGAGGGTGCTTAACTGTCTGAAAAAAAGTTCTCTTCATAAATACTGTTTTGATTACGCAATAGGATCAAATTATGAAGCATAATGTAACTATTGTGACTTTTTAGCAAAATCATGCATCAATCGAAAAAGGATGTTAATGCTTCAGAGAAGCTCTGGCAGAGTCAACAGTCTGGCCCTTCCAAACCTGCAAAGGCGTTTTAAATGCATTTCTTTTCTTGGAAGTAATTGCAGTACAAAATTAAAAAGTGAAAAGTAAAAAAGCAAACGTGCCGTGGTCTGAAGAAAAAAAAAACATTGCAGTGGGTGGCCACAACCTAAGGCACAATGTGCAGTAAAAATATAACAAAAGTGAAGAACTGGACCGCCTGTGAACTCACTGAAATAAACTTCTTTTTAAGCAGCTGTGCACATGTGATCAAACAAACTGCTGTAAGCTGCAGTGCAAGACACCCAATTGCTTAAGCCGGCAATCCAGCTGACCCATGTGAGAGGCTGAGGTGGGAAGAAGCAAAACTTAAATGACACATTAATAGAACAGTGGATAAAAAAGGCTGACCCAAAGCCCATCTTTGAAAGTATACATGTATGCGTTATCACTTTTTGATTACAAGAGATTAGCAACACAATTAAAGATGTTTGTAAATCTATCGCACATTAGTAGACAATTTTCAGAATTCTACTCAAATTATTAACAATTTTGTCATGCTTGAAAACACATACCATTTTTTATCAAGACTATCTTTCTAATTCCCATTAGAAAATATTTGTGTAAAACTTTGACAATGCTACAAACATAAAAAAATGATTTGCTGTTCACGTTGTGTGATTTCTGAAATCAAGAAGTAGCATTTCTAGTCCTATGCCTTAGTTACAATCCAGGGGAGTAAAACAACTACACAATAAATCAATAGTAATGGATAAAGGAAAAAATAAACAATGTGAAGGATCAGTGGTGTTGTGGAGGACAAAAACTCATACGCCGCAAAATCAATGGTATTACTGTTGCACTTACAAATCAAAGATTCAGTACATGTCCGGTAAAAAAAATATATAAATACGTTATTTGTTAAATGAAAAATAGTACGCTTTGACTCAATATGTGATGCAAACGTTAATGTATTCAGGTTCATTGTTTACCTTCTCAGCATCTTGCTCAAAAAGCCTGAGCTGGAAACATTGGTCTAGTTTCAACTTTCTCATGTGCCACATCTGATGCAGATGCTGGCGAGTGGAGTGCAGCCTGTCCAGCATAGTGGAAACCTTGGGCAAGAGGTTCTGTAAGTCAGCATTTCCAGTTCCAGAATTATGTTTGGGAAAACATTCACTGCTCTGTATTCGCTGCAACAACTTCTGACCGTCTAAGTCAAGGTCCTCAATAGGTGCTTTGATCACCTTCTTCTTGAGTTGCGAGTGCTCCTCGATCATATTCCGTGCCCCTTCAAGGTCCTGAGGTAAATCCTTCTTTGCAAGGATCTCTTGCAAGTCCTCCAATCTGGACAACATGTTGGTTGCATTGCTTATGAAGTCTTCAAAGGCTACTCTGATTTCAATCCACTCCTCGTGGTCGTACTCCAAACATCCTTCAAACTCCGGAGTAAGCTGAGAAGGGTCAACTACTTTGGCAAGGCCTTCTAAAGACACCATGGTGGTCTGCAAACGAGAATATTAATATTATTTGTCAATGTACTTTGTATACATGTTCAGTACAAAATGTGAAGTAAAAAAATACCACTTTTCACCATGATTGTATGCTGCCTCTAACTTACTTAAAATAAAAGAAAATTATTTAATTGTTCAAGTACTAAAATGTTCCTGATGAGCCCAACAGCCACATTATTTTACGAATAACAGCGAAAAACTAGTGCTGTGCAGAAAAGTGAAAATGTCAAGTTAAAAAGAAGCGTTGAAAATGAATGTGTTACCAGTCACCAGCACCGTACTAAATTCCCATTTACCTGAAAGAAGCAGAATTCACCGGAATCAAAAGCTGCTAAACCAAAACTTGTGGTGATGGTAGGCAAACATCTTGAAAATTCAAATTAATAATGTAGCTACATTCAGAAGCATGCACTTTTGGATAATGTGCATTTATATCTTGGGGAAAGGATTCTAAAGTAGAGTTGGAGTCTATCATAAACTACTTTGTTAAGCCCAATCAAGGTGAATGAAGTTTTTTAATTTTAGAAGACAGACATGGGGAAGAGGGCGTGGCCACGACGGAAACCAAGATAGAGAGTATCCTTCCACGTACCCAAGAGGAACCTCCCCTCCGCCGACCTCGCCCTGGCAGAGGTCTCCCGCATCCGCAGAAACAGAACCGGTGGGAGAGCTTTCTCATACATCGCAGCCAAGACCTGGAACAAGCTCCTTGTGAACATCAGAAGACGCTCCCCGACCCTGCACATGTTCAGGAAGGACCTCAAGACCTGTCTCTTCGACTGATCCGGAGCCGCTTCCCCCCCCCAGCGCCTTGAAACCCTCATGGGTGAGTAGCGCGCTATATAAACCCCCTGATTGATTGATTGATAGCAGTTCAGCAGTTCAGGTCTGGCTCCATCATCCCACACAAGGCGTGTTGCAGGTCATAGTGAAATCTTTAAGCATCCTGCACACTGGATGATGCGTCTACATCGTAAGCGGAGGAGAGAGGTGCAATTATCGATACCGATTGGTCATCGAGAGTGGAGAATAGGGAGCAGGCGGGGATAAGTCCTAGCGTGACCTCAGAGGCCCTGAGGCCATAGGGACAGGGTGAGCCTGAGGTCCGATGTGCCCGAGCCTCGCATTGTCCCCCCCGCCTGCCTTCTCCATCAAATAACTGCCCTCTGCGATAAAATACTACTGGTCGGGATCCTGGCTGTGTGCGCCGGCCCAGGATGCCTGGAGCGTGCACTGGCAGAGGCGGGCCATCAGACTACAGAAGGTGAGGTGAGCGCAGGGATGTCTTAAGGATTTTGGGGGCCCTGGGCCAAATGTTTTTCCAGGGCCCCATCAGGAACAGATTTAAATTTATGATCTAGTTACATCTCTTTCACACCCTCTATGGCAAAGTCGCTGATAGTGCACAAGCACACTAGTCCAAAATCACAATGTGTTTACATCTAATATTAAGGGATAGTAATGAAGTTTTCAATATTGTAATACAGCACCAGCTCGCTAATATTACTACAAATAATCTTTGTGCCCCGCTTCCATGCGAGTACCTGTTTTGATCTAAAACAAACTATTTTAGGGGTGTTGCATGAAACAAACTTAATTGTCTGAAACATTTCTGCAATAGACTCATACATTCAAATAAATGAATGGAAAATGCTATTTACAACAATCAGTTTAAGAATTATTCAAGTACATCAAGGCAAGACTCTCGCAGGGGCCTTTCAGGAAGGCTGGGGCCCTGGACCAGAGCCCACTTTGCCCATGCCTTAAAATGTGCCTGGGTGAGCGGCAGCCAGGCGGATCGGAGGCGCGGGGGGCCCCCATCCCCACCGGCACGCATACAAACTTGGTTAAGCAGCGGGCGGTGCCAAGCTAGCAGGTGAGAGGCCCTGCTGTAGGGTGACCAGATCCTGAGAACTAAAAACTGGAACATTTTGGAAAAAGAGAAGACAGCAATTTTTCAGCGACAGCGGCGCAGAATGACAACTCTCATCACCATAGGATCACAGAAAATGCATTAATAAAATTAATAAAAAGTAATTTTAGAAGCAACATCATACCTATTAATGAAACTGCTTACTTATAACAGCTGCTAATTAGCACAGCTTTAGAACAACCAAAAAAGTGCTTCTCACTGTTTTCAGTCGACAGCTCTAAAAACCGGAACATGAGCCAAAACTGATGAAATATGCTGGGACAGTTGGTGAAAAGCCGGGACTGTCCAGGCAAATCCACAAAGTCTGGTCACCCGAACCGGCTGACCTGCAGGGCCTCTTATGGCCTACTTGATTGGTGGCGAGGGACCGAGCTGCGGAGTACCCGTAACAACATAGGCATCAAAAATGTGTATACCCCAGGGCACTTCTGGTGTGTTTTTTAAAGCTTCATCCTGCCTACTGCTTCTTAACTTTTTTGAGACTTGCTGTTCGAGCTCGTAAAATGATGGATAATCCTTGATTTTTCTGCTGTATATTGATTCTTTTAACTGTCTGACGCCTATCTTGTAAAGTATTTATACGGATTTTCGATTGTATAAATGTGACATGCTTTTATGAATTCTTGGAATTTGAATAAAGATAATGAAATGAAATTAAACTGACTTTGCCCTGATTCGCCAACCAGTGCTGTGGATTGTGGGATCAAAAGACACACAATTGATGGACGGAATGCAGAACAAATCAAAACATTCACCCCCAGTTAAGAGATCTGGGTTAAAGCCATCATTTTTTTGCTCACCATGCCACCCCAGTTTAGACTTGGTCATATGCAAATCAGTCCTGACCCTGTGCCTCATGTGAACAGTCCAGCCCAAACTTCCAAGCCAGGTCCTCCCTGGACCGGAAACAAGCATCCTAGGACCTGTTCCAGGGATTCACTCCTCATCAAAAAAATGATGGATTTAGGCCCAGATCTCTGTACTGGGGTGAATGTATGGCATTGTTCTGCATTTTTTCCATCAGTTCATTTAGCATTTGTCACCCCGTGTGGGACGGATATGCCCAGATGTGGGTTACGTGCTCTCCATGTCAGTGGAATCAAGCTAACCTGGCTGATGAGGAGTGAAACCCCGAAACTGGCCCTAGGATGCTTGTTTCCAGTCCAGGGATGACCTGGCCAGGCAGTTCGAGCTGGACTCTTCCCATTGGGTGCAGGGTCAAGACTGATTTGCATATGGCTAGGTCCAAACTGGAATGGCATGGTGAGCAAATAAAACTATGGATTTAGGGCCAGATCTCTGTACTGGGGTGAAGTCATTGAAGGACCTTGCTCTGCATTCTGTCCATCAATTGTTCTTTTTGCAGTTGTCACCAAGTGGGATGGGTATGCTCTCCACTCTCCATGCCACTGGAGTCAAGTTATCCTGGCTGATGAAGGGTGAAACCCCGAAACAGGCCCTAGGATGCTAGTTTCCAGTACAGGGTTGACCTGGCCTGGCAGTTCGGGTTGGATTGTTCCCATTGGGGGCAGTGTCAAGACTGATTTGCATATGGCTGGGTCTAAACTGAAATGGCAAGCTTTGCAAAAAAAAACTATGGATTTAGGCCCAGATCTCTGTACTTGGGTGAATGAATGACATTGTTCTGCATTCTGTCCATCAATTGTTCTTTTTGCATATGACTGTGGGCTGGCACCACTTGAAGACTGATCATTGCGGCGCTACTGCGCCTGAGGCTCCTAATGCTCCACTGTATTTCATCCCTCGGCTTGACCCTTGGCCATAACCCTGACTGCTGCACAACAGACATAGGCCCATCTACGCCTCCAGAGAGGCGATTACTCCCCGCCCATACACAGACCTGGTCTGAGGCCTCTACTGCACCTATCCATGCCATACAGCTGGACGAGCTGGTCAGGCCTGAATACCAGAGAGTGTCCCAGAACTCGGTGGCTGCAGCCAGGGCCACCCGTAGTCTGCATAGAATGCTTTTTTCTGTACCCTGGCCCTCACATTCTTTCTCCTGGGGCACAATTCCTGTACTCCTCACGTCCACTTAGGTACATCAACTCCTGCACATACCCCGGCATCATGTGTAAAGGGGATCCCAGGTAGTGAAAGCATCATTTTGAGTGTGCCAGGTGGTTGGAATCCTTGTAAGATGTGGAGGAGGGAGTGTTGGCCACATCCACAAACAAGCAGCTGAGCGGTTCCACTGCCATCACGGCCGAGATTCCTGCTGGACTTTGCTCCATCGATGCGCCTTTCGATGCATTTGCATGGAAACTGGAACATATGGGAGAATGTTTGGATCGTCACAACATCTGGTTAGACGGGGCAGAGGAAAGCACAACTGGGTTGGGTGCTGTGTCCATTACTAAAAGGTTGGAGAAAACAAAGTGGCTCCTAAAAGTAGTGGCAGTTAAAAATAAGGATTTGGAAGTGAGGTCGCACTAGAATAATATCCGCATCATGGGGATTGCGGAATCCAAAGAAATAGGGCAGCCTGACGCAGAGTTACCAAACCCTTCTACCACCTCCATCTTTGTGAAGCGCCTCCTGGTAGAACTCTTCAATCGCCAAAGCTTCACAACTGCCTTCAAGGTGGAGAGTGCGAATTGAACGGTAGGGCCTCGCCCACAACTGAGCGCCCTCCCACATCCGCTCACTGCACATCTGTTAAACTACAGAGACATGGCGCTTTGCCTTGCCCGTGAATGGGGCCCACTACAATACCAAGGCTTTACAGCCTCCCTCTTACTTGACTTCAGCATGGTGGTACAGGAGGCACATCGTAAATTTGCTGATGTCAAAGCTTGGCAAGTAGCAACTGATGCTTGTTTGAGGATTTCTGTGGTTTGAGATTGCATTGGGATTTGCTGAGTAACCTGTTGCCTGGTGGAGGTGGGCTCAGGTTGTCCGTTAGAGCACAGATATTTTTTTTTTGCACAAATGTTTGTTTAAAAGATGGCATCACAGTCTAGGTGCATGTAACAAAGCATTTTTATAGTAAAGTAGGATCTGCTTTTATGGTTACCCCCACTTTTTGCTTGATGTAATGGGGTTTCGGACTGGGATCCTGCTAATTAGGACCCCAGTCTCTGTGCTTTCTCCCCTAAATTGGTTTGGTAAGTACTTAGCTAAATCCCAGATTGGACACTGGTGTAACTATCAGTCCCTAGAATATGTTACTTAGGAACCCAGGGCATAGGTACACCAGGGGTCCCCATGTGCTGAAGCATGTATTATGCCACCCATGGGAGACCACTCAATTTGTAACTACAGGCCTGCCATTGCAGCCTGCGTACTAGCACCACTTACAAAAGATATAGGTTTACCTATATCCGAGGTCACTGAACTTAAAACCTATAAGTCACCCTTAGAGCAGGCCTTTCAATCCTGAAGGCAGGGTGCTCAGTTCTAAGTGTGAGGGTGCCCCTGCATGAGCAGGACACCCCTACAACCTACGGAGTCCATTCTCCCAGGTTGTAAGTGAGACAGCCATATAACATATAGAGGGACACTCCTTCATTACGCGATGAGCATCTCCAAACTGGCTGTAACAAATCCTACCATGTTTGGTATTAAACATGTTGGAATCATACCCCCCTCACCATAAACGGTGTGATGGTATGATTTCATATACCACAAAGTTCCTTTGGGAGGCCCTTGGTGCTCTCAGTACCAGTCTTCCAGACACAGACAGCAAGCTAGTGCTGCTGTGGGCCACAGAAACGTTTCTGCCCTCCTGCTGCTGAGACAAGCTTGGGTAGGGGAAGGCAGAACAATAGGTATCCTGTCACAGGGAGGTGTGATCACCACCTAGACAGGGTTTAGTTTATTGGGAAGGGTGGGGTTGCATGCCAGCGCAACATTGTCCGCGTGCAGGGTGCACTTGGTGCCCTCCATGCATACTGCAGTTCAAACCAGTTCAGGGAGCCATGGGCTCCCTTTCTGGTGCGAAACTGGACAAAGGTTTCAACAAACAGAGACGACCAGTCAGGATGTGAAGATGCCGACGGAGCCGTTATCAACTCTATCCACACCATTAATCTACGATTATCGCCTATCCATCGCGTATGGTTTTTATCCTGAATGAGCTGTTTCAGGTGATATAGAGATCCTGAAAATCAGGAATAATTATCACTCACAGATTTTATAGTGCTCTAATTTAGATTTACAGACTATTTTAATGGTACCCATCGATCAAGCACACTTTGTGCACATCATAAAAGTCATACAAGAATAAATAGAGGAATTCGACATCAGACAGAGATGCTACTATGCATATGAGAGAACAGTAATATTCCTACATCCTTGATTGATATACTGAGTCATTGTGTGGCTTTTTTCTGATGAAGACGCAGTTTGCGTTGAAACGCTCGTCGAAGATATGTTAATTTTCTCTACCACAGTGAACGTTCTTGTTATATATGTAATTGTTTTTAGATTATTGACACAATCTTGTTGATATATATGTAACTAGTACCACATCATTGAACATTTGTATGAATATGAGAATAAGACATGTAATGAGAGATTAACATGTGCCATGAACTGTATTTTTAATACTGTAATAAATCCCTTCTTTTAATTTTAAATATTTTTTACTTTGCTGTTGTAGGTATTGATTGTTACACTCCGTTTTTTAATTGTTTGCACTGCAAAGGCATATATACTTAAAGATCTATAACTAGTATAAATCTATAAATTGCCTAGGGATGTACATTTCACTTAACGCAAAATTGGACAAAGGACTGGGGAGTGTCCTCCCACTTGTCCAGCCCCTCCTTAGGGAGGGACCCCTGAATCGTCCTAACCCTTTCCTTAGAGTATTTATGGGCTTACCTGTAGGTGGGTCCTTAGATTTGTCGTGAGACAAGATTAATTTCAGACACCACTTTTTCTTCGACTGTCTGGCCATGCTGGACTTCGCTGTCGGAATCAAGGCTGCAACCGGGAAGACTCCTATTGCTCCAGATTTCGTCGCACTGCTCGTCTGCTGCAGCGTCCATGCCTGTGCACAATACAGGAACCTTCCAAGGCCTGTGGGCATCCAAGACACCTGAAGGAATCTCCCTGCATGTGTAGGCACCACAACTAAGCTGACCAGTCTGCTCATCCTGGGCTACCACTGACACCTAAAGGCTCAGCAAACACATGTGGTAGTTCTTCACATCCCTAGAGGCCTGCCCTGTCCTCTCACCAAGTTTGAGGCCAGTATCCCTCGTCGGAGCCGCAGGAACCGAACCCTTGTGCACCACGTCGACTTGCAGTTGCAAAGGCTTGTTAGCTTCCTTCCACCAAGACCTTTGGGCTCCAAGTAGGCCCACCCTCCAACATCTCCTGTGACCAAGATCTTTGTCCAACCGCATCCCTTGCACCGTGGGTTTGCATCTCTGGTGAGCTGCTAGAGGTCCTCTTGTGACTACAGTGCCTCCGGCCTGTGGGCCCTCTTGAGGGTAATCTTTAAATTCTTTGGGCTCCCCTGATTACTCGGAGCCTGTCCTGACTCCCCTGCTTGTGGTGAGTCTCCTGAACCTTGCTGGTCCCGACATTGTATCTTCTTTAACTTCCACATTGGTTGCAGTTGCCAAGGCTTGTTGGTGCTCTCGCTGGACACCGCCCCCTCAACTCTCGACATCCGACAAGGGACAGGTCGTGTACGGCTCTGGTCTTACACAGCGTTGCCTGGTCCACACACTGGAGTTTCAACGTCACGCCAGCTTTCCTGCAACACTCGACATCGTGGGCATTCGTCTTCCGTGCCTCCTGGTCACTCCTGAGTGGCATAGACTGTCCCCACTGCTTGCAGGTTCTTCACATCTTGAGTCCACCTTTGGGTTTCAATGGAAACTGTCACCTTACCCATCAGTGGCATCTTCCTGAAGTCCTCCATTGGGTTCTACTGAGGTTTCAGATGCCACTTCACACCTATGCACCTGGCTTCCCTGGTGCAGGTATCCTGGTTCCTTAGGGATCCACGGGTGGGGGGGCTCTCCAACCTTCTGTCTTCCACAGGGTTTCTTCAGGGTCCACTGGGAAGGGACTTCTTTAAAATTGCAACCGCGACTTACCCATTGACTTGCATCGATCCCACTGTTGTGTTCCCACTCTGCACACGGCCTCCGTGGGGTTCATGGTTACTTACCTCAGGTTGTTCCATGGGTCCTCAGCACTTCTTCGTCTTCTGGGTATAGTCTTGAATTGAGTTGTGGTTTGCATACCACTATTTTAGTATATGGTTTTGTCTCCCTCGGTGACCACTGTGTATTTCATGCTATTTACCGGTTTCTATTGAAAAGTATTGTGTGCATTCTGTATATCTCCGGCTAGGAAATATCTGTATGTGTTAGTAAGTACCTTACAATAAATACATATTTTATAAATACACGGTGTGGTTATTTTTCACTTAATCTATACCTATAAGTTTATGTTCTGGTAAAAGAAGCTGCTTTACGCTCCTTCTGGACTAAGTCTGAAGGCTGCTCTCCACAGCGACCACTTAGAGAGCTTTCTAAGGTTGTCTAAGACCACTAAAATCACCAAAAGGGTTGTCTGGATTGGTGCAAGATGCCTATTTACGTAAGTGCACACCAAATACCAAGCCAGCTTCTCACAATTTTCAACCATTTCAAGTCTTCAGTGCAAGCCCTAGTGATTCCCAGGTTGGACTATGGAAGCACAACGCTCTGCGGCTTGCAGAGATCTAAATCAGCTCCTTTAAGGGTCGCTCAACTCTGCTGCAAGCCTCATTACTTCATATAAAAGAAACAACCACATCATCCCCGATTTGAAATCCCTCAACAGACTTCCTTATTAAGCAAGAATTAAGTTAAAAATTGCCTGCATGACCAATAAAGCACTGCAATACCCCCGAGATACCTCGCTCAGAAGCTGGATCTGTCTGGCGGCTGCATATCTTCCAGAAGCTCGAGCACCTTACCACTGAAACCACAGAGATTCACAAAAAAGAAAACCTACAACCGAGCTTTCTCTGGTATCACCCTGAGAATTTTGAACACCTTGCCCACACTGGTGGCGAACCGCCTGCCTTGCTGCTCTTCCACGATATTAGCGACCCTTATGCCCTAAGAGATGCATCACGTCTCAAACATGCGAATACCCTGGGTAATCATTCTATTCAGCACTACACGAGGTGTGGACATGTATAGACTACTGTTTCATATAGGAAACGGCCATTACAACGTATCAGTTTCCACGCATACACTTAACCACACATGCTTTACAACGCATGCGTGGTTACCACGAAAAGCCTTTACCACGCATTCCTTTACTACTAGATATGTGTGTGAAAGATAAAATAAAATAACGCACCTGTTTCAGTCGTTTTCTGAATCTGAAGAAAAAAAGATGGAGGCAATCAGCGGCGTTAGAGGAAACGGAGAGAAACTTCTACTTCCTCTTTACGACGTGCAACGCAAAACGGAAGTGCGTGGAGAGGACGTGGAGAGGTAAGGAAGATTTTAGTGTGGAGGGTCGGACAGGGTTACAGGGAAGGGGTTTTATAAAAAAGGAGGGCACAAGGGAACATGTAAGGAATTAGGGCAGGGATCGGAGAAAACCTTTACCATGAAAATGCCATTATCATGCATAGTTTTACAACGAAAATTGTTTTAAAGGTATGCGTGGTAAAGCCATTTTCGTGGTAAAGGATATGCGTGGTAATGGCATTCGTGTTGTAACGCATGCGTGGAAAAGGCATGCGTTGCAACGGAATGCGTTGTAACGTCATACAACCCTTTCCAGTGCGAATGGTTTTGAGAGTACCATATGGTTGAGGACTGGAATGTGGATGGTGCTTCCCATGCACAGCCCTTCTGGATTACGTGTTCCATTTAGAAGTGTGTGACTCCATACTTGAAAACTTTTCGCACAACTCAGGGTCCATCGCACTTCAGGCAACATTATGGGACACCTTTAAATCTTACAAACTGGGTTGATTTGCATTTCCAAACATGCAGGGATCCTCCGAGATATTCACAATGAACTAGCCAATATAGAACATGAACTGAATGAAGTTGATAAGGCATGTTGCAACACGGAGCAACCCAATTGCATCGCCACTCCGTGCTGCTTCCGTTCTCTAGCCGATCATGAAAGCTCATACCTGGGGAATTATGCCAAGGCTCTTCGACATGGGCAGGGGGGGAACGACCAGGCTGAACACTTGTCCGATACTATAAACATTTATACTATTCCAGAATTGATGGGGACGCTGATGATAGGGCGGCATACTTAGTAGAAATCGACATGGTGTGGATTGCAGATGTGTAACAATTCCTAAATGAACCTATCTCCTGTGAGGAGATAATGCAGGCCATCGACTCGCTAGACGGATCCAAAGCACCGGGCTTGGATGGCCTCACTGAGGCCTTCTACAAGGCACACAAACATCACCTTGCCCCACACGTCTTAGACATGTATGCTGAGGCTCTTGAATCGAGGGCCCACCCACCATCGTTGAGAAGCGTTTTTCAAGCTGTTGTTGAAGCCAGTTAAGGACCCACAACTCTGTAAAGCCTACGCCCAACAAAATCTTGGCTACCTGACTGTCGCCCTAGATGGACCAGATTATTTCAGCCATGTAACTGGGTCGTACCTCCAATGTCATACCACGCTTCTTTCTGACCCCAAGGATGCTACTCAGGTGGTCTACTTCTCATTACATGAGTCCCATGTCTCCCCATTTAATGGGATTTTGGTCTATCGTCCGCCCGGTTCTAGAGCGGACTTTAGTCTAAAACTGCTTCAACTCCTGGAACCCTACTTTGGTCGGGAGAATCTGACTATTTTGGGTGATTTTAATTTTCATTTGGAACTATTGGAATCACATGACACCTCCGTGCTGCTGGAAGCTCTGACAGCATGTGGATTCACTCAACTGGTGAAAGGACCCACCCATCGAGCTGGCCATACGCTCGATGGCATTTTCTCTAATGACCAGAGACTTTCAGTTATGGTTCCTTTCTCCCTCTCCTGGTCAGACCACTTGGCCGTGCCTTTCAAAGTGGCCCTCCCTAGTCAGGAAAGTGTCAGGAAAGTCCCAAGTACTTTTGAAGTACTTAGGAACTTCAAAAAGATCGATGAACACTCTTTTGACCCTTGGATTTCTAGTCTGTCTTCTATTCGGGAGATGGATCCTTCCTCAGCGGTGCCACATTATGATAACATTCTGAAAGAGGCCTTGGACGAACTGGCGCCAGCTCGGTCCTGCTATTCAGCAAGGAAAAGACCATCAGCTCCCTGGTTCTCTGAACAACTCAGACTCCTTAGGCAGGAAGTAAGGAAACAGGTGCGTCGATGGCATGCCAGTTGGGATCTCAAAGACAGGGAAGCTCACAAAACCCTGCTCAAGAGATATAAATCGGAAGTTATCAGGACCAAGCAAGATTACTTTGTGGCCCTGACTTCCTCCCTTTCATCTCCCAAAGAGCTCTTCAGGATCGTGGACTCTATTACATCTCTTCAGGTCCCCGATCCAGTTGTTCCATCTCAGGAGCTCTGTAATGACATCGCTCGCTTCTTCCAGTCCAAAATAGCGGACATTTACACTGCCCTGGAGTCTCAGAGGCTTTCTACGGCAGAGCCATCAGTTACCGTAGTCCCTGATGTCCCATCGGCAGAGTCTCCCGTGGCCGGTTATCTGGAATCCTTCCCCCCGCTCTCCCTACAAGATCTCGACAAGCGGCTTGATAAAACCAAGTCAGGGTCTCCACTAGATGCTTGCCCTCTTAAGATCTTGAAGCAGTGCAGGGGATCTCTTCTACCCCCTCTACTTGAGATCATGAATGGGGCCATGAGGGAGGGTGTCTTTCCACAGCAGTGGAAAAATGCTGTGGTTAAACCCCTTCTTAAGAAACCCTCCCTTGATCCTGGGGTCTTAAAAAACTTCCGCCCCATCTCACTGCTTCCGGCCCCTGCAAAGATGCTCGAGTCCCATCTTAACGAGCATCTAGCGGCCTTGGGGTAATGATTGACCCTACCCTGGACATGCGCCAGCAAGTCAACAGGACGGTATCGACCTGTTGGGGTATAATTCATGTTCTCAGGAAAATAAGGAACTATCTTTCCCAGCCGGCAAGAAGACAACTTGCTGTCGCCCTTTTGGGTTCGCGCCTGGACTACTGCAATGCGCTGTATGCTGGACTGAATAAGAGTCAGATGCAGCGCTTGCAGGTAGTACAGAATGCGGCAGCTAGATTTGTCCTTGATCTTCCCCGTCGCTCTTCGGCCACGCTGGCCAGGAAGCAGTTGCATTGGCTTCCGATCAAGGAGCGGATTGTCTTCAAGTCCATGTGTATGGTCTATAAAGCCTTGGCCAAAAGCAGCCCCACAGGGATCAGAGCCATCCTGACATACTACAACCCTGGCAGGAGCCTCCGCTCCTCCAATCACTCTTTCCTCCACATCCCCCGTACTCGGAAAGCCAGATGGGGTGGTAAGGCTTTTTCCCTCCTGGCCCCTAAATGGTGGAACGATCTTCCACTAGAACTTAGGTCCCTCCCCTCCCTCCAAACTTTCAGAGCAGCCCTTAAAACTCGCCTCTTTGTTCAAGCGTACATTTAAGTGCATTACTGCCCGCTTTTTGATCTCTTTTGCTAGGCGCCTTGACACCTTCGGGTTTTAGTTTGCGCGGTATAAGTTGCAAAATAAATAAATAAATAAATACCTCACAGATCTACTTCCTTTAATCTCCGTACTATGTTTGCAGTGTTGAATAGGGTGTCACCAGATAAGCCTGCGTCCGTAGCACTGCTAGGTGTAGAGAAGGCATTCGACTCCCTGGAGTGGCCCAGTATCACCGATTTGATTGTGCGTCTTTATTCCAACCCAGTGGCCCAGCTCCGGGTGAATGGCTCATTATCTGAGGCCTTTGCTATAGCCTGTGGAACTAGGCAGGGATGCCCCCTGTAGCTTTTTTTTTTTTTTTTAAATAATCGCTATGGATCCTTAGTCCACCACCACCAGACAAAACATATGCATTATAGCCTCCATTTTGGTCCGAGCCCACTACCCATGTCTTTATAGGCAGACAATACTTAATTTATTCACCATCCCTTGGACAATCTGGCTCCTATTGTTCACAAGATAATCCATCTAGCGAGTACTCACTCACCTGGTGTGTAGACTTTCCCAAATATTTGCTATCAGTTTGCACCACGCCAAGGAGCAGGTAATAGGACTGAACTATGGTCCCGATAATGACAGGCTGTTCTTTCAAATTGAGCGATGGCTATGACTTCCTCTATCTATGGCGGGTCGTATTACCATCATTAAATGGTTGTCCTCCCTCGGTTTTTGTATCTATTCCTCAATATACCAATCCCTCTGACCAATGCATTCTTCCATAGACTCCCAAGCTGATAACTGTGGCTTATCTGGGCAGATTGTCGCCAGTGTAAAGTGGGCTACATTAGTGCTTCCCTATGAGCAGGGTGGGTGGTTTGGGGTCCCGGATTTTCAATTGCATTTCCTGGATGTCCAATTTCAATTTGCATCACACTAGTACCATGCAGATGCCCATTTTCCCTATGCTAAACCTGAAGGGGACCAGGCAGGAACTGTTCCCCTGGCATTCATTTTACCACAGGGCAAAAGAATTAGCCCCACCGATATACAGACCTTATCTACCACGTGCTGGGTGTGGAGGATACTTTGTCGTATTTTGGTTGACGGCCCATTAATACTCCCCTGCTCTTCCACTGACTAACAATCCCTCACTCCCATTGACACAAGAGACACAGACCCTGTATCGAGATGACCTTCATACAATTGGAGACCTCTTTCCAGATGGTCATGCCCTTACCCATGCAGACACATGGACCATTTTATACTTCGGCACATGGAAACACTACGCTCGCGCATTCCATCAAAACCCCTTAGCACCAGATGATTTCTCTCCCTGGACACTATTTTTTTTTTTTTATAAATCTTTTTATTTCAAAAGTAAACTTAGTGGTCAGTAACCACACAGTGATTGTGTTTGTTACAGTTTTCTTATACATAATGGTAATGAAGTACATTGCTGTTGGTGTCATAGCATACAAGATGTTGTCAATACATAGGTCAGTTAAGGCATTAATGGAACAGCAAGGGAGGGGACAAGGGGCGGTTCACACAAATTGCCTCGATATTCATTCCAATTCGACCACACTGCCAGGACTCCTCACTCTCTATGAACAGACAAGTCAACGCCGTTTCATCATCTTGCTTCAATATTCTCCGCATGCTTAAAAAAAACATTTCGCTGGATCCCCACCGAAACCAGAAAAACGGTCACCCACGCACTGGTCACAAGCCGCCTGTACTACGGAAACACCCTATACGCCGGCACCACCGCAAAACTCCAAAAAAAACTCCAACGCATCCAGAACGCCTCAGCCAGACTCATACTAGACATCCCGCGTAAAGACCACATCTCTGGACACCTGAAAAACCTCCACTGGCTCCCCGTCAACAAGAGGATTACTTTCCGCCTCCTAACCCACGCACACAAAGCCCTCTACGAACTTGGACCCGAATGCCTCAACTCACGACTTTCCTTCTACACCCCCTCCCGCCTCCTACGATCTTCCAATCAAGCTCTTGCAACTGTACCTCGCATCAACAAAACCACCATGGAAGGCAGATCCTTCTCCTACCTGGCAGCTAAAACCTGGAACTCACTTCCAACTCACCTTCGCC
Organism: Lissotriton vulgaris; assembly: GCF_964263255.1. Lineage (NCBI taxonomy): Eukaryota > Metazoa > Chordata > Amphibia > Caudata > Salamandridae > Lissotriton > Lissotriton vulgaris. The sequence goes on along the minus strand of NC_141691.1, from coordinate 1,078,148,132 downwards.
TCACTCAGAACCACCTTACATTCAGAAAGCAACTTAAAACCTGGATATTCGACAAGTAATTCCCCTCCCTTCCTCAAGCGCCTTGAGACCCCCTGGGTATGTAGCGCGCTATATAAATCACTTGACTTGACTTGACTTCCGGGGTCAACCCCGGGCCACATATACTGTCTTTTCCTGTAGCATGCACCAGTCCACATCTTTCTTCTATGCAGTGAGCGTTGGGCGTGTCCCTGCTCCCCATAGGCCTGCAATATTCCGCTTTGCAATTGCTAGTCCTAGAGACACCCATAGCCTGCCTTTAGTTGATAGATCTGTGGGTTCCCATATATTTAAAAGGCACCTTTTCACTTCGGGCCGTAACTCCACCTCCCAGACCACACGCATACAGTTGTGCACCTTCTGCCAGTACGTTTGTATTAGAGGGCACTCCCATAATATATGAAGGAAAGTCCCCACCTCCCCACACCGTCGCCTACAGAGCCCGTCCTCACTCCTGCCCATCAACACCAATCGAGTGCCGGAAATATACACCCTGTGCAGCACTTTCAACTGCACCAGTCGTTATTTTGCTGATATTGCTACTTCCTTGGGAGAGGAAAGTGCTTCCCTCCACTCTTCGTCATCGTTCTCAAGACCGTCCGCCTCCCACTTTCTCCTGAGTGCAAGCAAGGGGTCTGGGGTGTGGTTTATAAAGTTTTTATATGTGAGGGAGATAACCTTTTTCTGGAAGGTGACCGTCCAGTAGTCTGTCCTCAAGGGGGGAGGATTCCGGGAGTGTCGTCGCGGGCGGGATGTTTGCCTGGAGGGACTGCCTGACTTGCATATATCGAAAGTGTTCAGGTCCCAGTTGCGGAACCCTTTGGTGCACCCAAATGTACCCAGCTTCTCGGAGACCAAAAGCAGGGTAGCCAATGTCAGTTTGTCAGCCCATCCCAATTTAAGGTGAACAATATGACAAAGTTGGACGGAGTATCTTGTAGGCCCCGTCAGGGGGTACCTACTTGGTTTAGAGTAGAGTACAGCTTCAAAGTTCCCACCCGGGAGGAGCCACTTATCCATCCCATACCCTGGATCATCTCCACCACAATACGTGCCCTGATTTATAGCCTAGAGGTGTGCAGCACAATAGTATTTCCGAATATCTGGGAGTGCTATTCCCCCGTCGTACCATCCCAATGTAAGTTTTTGGAGTGATATTCGAGTCACACCGACCCACAAAAGGTCTCTTTGGGTGGCCTCAAGTTCCGCAAAATACTTTTGTGGGACTAAGTCTGGGTAGTTTTGGACGGCCTTCAAAAAACACGGCAGCGCCCTCATCTTAAAAAGCGCTGCCCTACCCAGTAGGGCCACGGGAGCATCTTCCAAACGGTGGCATCCCTTTTGAACCTTTGCAACGGCGGCAGGAGGTTTCTTTCGTAGCACGTCGCCTTATCTTTGGAAATAAAAATTCCAAGATACATGAACCCTCTGTGGCCACTGTAATCGGACAAGAGCGCAGAATTGCTGGGGGGTCCCCGCGGAGGACAAAGAGGAGTGATTGTCCCTAGTTAAAGCTATAACCTGAGTTCGTCCCAAAACTGGTAAAAATGTCTAATGCCACGCTGAGAGACTTGGAAGGGGACGTGAGGTATAAGAGGATATCATCCGCATAAAGCGAAATCCTGTCCTCCCACCTGTCTGTCCATCTGAGCCCCCGCAAGGAAAGATTCTGCCGTATCCAGGCCGCCAGCGGCTCTAGAGAGAGGTGTAAAAAGTAGGTGTGAAATGGGGCAGCCTTGCCGCATTCCCCGTTCCAGCGTAAAAACCTCTGAAATGTTATTGTTCACCGCCACCTGTGCTAAGGGCGCAGTATAGAGGAGGCGTACCCATCCAATAAAATTAGAACTAAAGCCCAGTTTTTTGAGAACCGCTATCATATAAGGCCACTCGAGCGTATCAAATGCCATAGCGGCATCTAACGAACTCACCACCGCGTCTTCCTGGATCGTGTGGCAGCTTCCTAGCGCACCATGAAGGCGTCGTGAGTTGAGCGTGGTATTTCGGTGTGGCATAAAGCCAGATTGGTCCGCGTGGACTAGAGTGGTGATGATCGGCTTGATCCTGTTAGCCAGCACCTTCACAAGGATTTTGGGCTCAGAGTTTAACAGTGATATTGGCCTGTACAAAGTGCACAGTTCCCTAGGTTTCCAATCTTTAGGAATGGCCACCAATGTAGCGATGCGCTGGTCTCTCGGTAGAATCCCTTGCTCTTTACTATCTTCGAACATAGTTTTAAGGTGGTGACTTAGACAATCGGGCTTGAGCTTGTAGAGCTCGATAGGGATGCCATTACGACCCAGGGCTTTCCCAGGCCGGAGGTCTTTGATCGCCTTGGCCAGCTCCTCCACTGTGAGCGCACCCTCCAGAGTCACTCGATCTTCCTCAGAGAGGGTAGGTAGCTTAATATCAGTCAGGAGTGCGGAGGAGTCTTCCGACCCCCTGCTATATACCCTTTTGAAATGGGCCGCAAATTCGTTAATTATCTCTTGAGGTTCAACTAGAAGGTCACCAGAGTCGTTCCTAAGCTCAGACACCACCTTCTGTGCCTGTTTCTTTTTGTCTAACCAGGCTATTAATTTGCCCACTTTGTCCCCCTGATCGTACAGCCGGCCATCTCTGTCTCGTGCCAGGGTTTTAGTCGCGTCAGTGGCCAGTCCCTTATATTCGTCCGTTTTAAGCTGCATCTGATGTAGAGTTCCTGGATCCCCGTTGCTTTGCGCTGCCTCCTCGAGTGCGAGTAAGTCTCGTTCAACAGTTACTAATTGTGCCTCTTTCTCTTTGCGGTGCCCAACAATTGCGGAGAGGGCTTCACCCCTCAGCACAGTTTTAAAGGCTTCCCAGAGGACAACAGGGAATTCCACCATCCCAACGTTTTCTTGGAAGTAGTGCTCAATCAAGTGGGTGATCTTCCTCTTGATCTCAGAATTGTGAAGGTACCAGGGGTTTATGGGTGCTACAAAGCCTACCTTCTTTTCCCCAATAGTGAGGTGTGCCCATCCTGTAAAGCGCTCTGATACCCTCACAGGTCTGGTTTGCGCTCTATAAAACCTTCAAATAATTAAATATAGGGGAGTGATCAGAGATACCCTGCGCTAAATGTTTAATTTCTCGAATGGCCGTGTCCTGCTGCAAAGGTGTGAGGATGTAATCTATCCTGAAGAAAGTATGATGTGGACCCGAGATGAATGTGTACTGTCTTAGTGTCGGGTGGCGCAAGCGCCACCCGACGCCCTTGACCGAATGTTTCAAGGAGATTGGAGAGCCACTTGTGTCCAGTAGCTATGTCCAGTGGCTGATGCCTATCCAGTACTCCCGCCACTACTGCATTGAAGTCACCTCCTATTAGTAATTGCCCCTCAGGTAGGGAAAGGAGAAGCCCACCCAAGTCATGATATGACATAGTTTGGAGACCCAGCGGCAAGTAGGCCGTCACCAGATTGAGTCTGCGTCCCTCCCACCTCCCCAAGAGCGCTGCAAGGCGCCCCAGCGGACCAGCTTCTGAGTTGTCAATGACAAATGGAAAATTTCGACGTATGAGAATACCCCCCCTCCCGCCCCCCCCCCCGAGACCCTGAAGTGAAACCCGCATGTTTCGCCAATGTATAACCCCATCTATTGAGCGCATGACCGGTGTTGCCAACCAGGTGCGTTTATTGTAAGAGGACAACATCCGGGAGGTGCCTTTTGACAAATTGAAGGACCACGCTTCTCTTGAGCTTGTCCCCTAACCCATTGACGTTCCAGCTAAGTATTTTAAGACTTTTATCCCACCTCGTAGCCATTGATAAGAGCTAGTTTAGTATGCAGTCTTAAGTTCTTGCAACATCGAACCAGCACAACATTACATTCTCTGTGTGAACAACCCAAACCCCCCCACCTCCCCCCAAAATGCACCCACCAACAGTACTTAATGACCCCCCCACCCCCCACCCTTCTACCCTGCCAACAATAGGTTTCAGGTGACCCACACCCCCCAACTAGCAGAGAGCCTTTCGCCCCACACACCCAAGGAGAGAGAAAACCCTCCCTCCGAAAATCTGATTAAAGGTGGAAAATGCGCTGGCCCCAGCTCCTGCCGCTAAGCGCCCTTCCCCACCAAGTCAATAATTTGTCAAGCTTGTGCACACATATTCAAGTTCATTTATTCTGGCATCCATACATTGCACTCCCCTCCCGCAAAGTGCTTGCCCCACTGCCCCATTGGCTGGCTGGGACTGTCTGCCAAGGAAGGACGGGTAATCAAAGGCATGCAGTGGCTCTTACCCAAGATATTCCCCACCTCTAGTCCTGAGAGCCCTCCACCCAATCGGATGACATCCTCCTAGGGAGGTTCATAGCCCCAACATCATGGAAAGTATGTATACATTACATTACAACTTGTCTGGGGCCATATTCGTTGTCCTTCAATCAACTAGAGTCCACTAGCGTCTCTGGGTGTCGCCCATGTTAGGGCTAGCAGATCTTGATCGGCATGAGCACTGACTCGTTCTGTCGGTGTCTGATCTACCGTCCAGAGAGCCTGGTGATTTGTCCCGAGTATCCCTCCACTTGTCTCCAGCGGCGGACGTGGACGACTGCGATGCTCCTCTGTTCAACCAGTCTTGTACCTCCGCTGGCGTAGTAAAGAAGAGAGAATTGCCTCCAGCAATAATTTTGAGCTTGGCCGGAAAGAACATCATGTACTTGAGTCCCTTATCCCGAAGTGCCGCTTTCACCCCATCAAAGGAGCGTTGGTCCCGTTGAACTTTGAGCGTAAAGTCTGGGAAGAACCTGACAGTTGCGTTTTCATATTGAAGATCTCCCATTTGTCTGGCCTGCAGGATAGCGTCCCGGTCTCTATAGTTGAGAATTCGCGCAATGATTGTCCTTGGCGGCGCCCCTGGTTTGGGCTTGGAGATCGGCGCACGGTGCGCCCTTTCAATGGTGAACATGTTGGAGAGACGTTTGGGCTTCAGACAGTTGAGGATTAAGTCTTCCAGGAAAAGGTCCATACTGGGTCCCTTCGAACCTTCTGGAACGCCCACCACGCGGATGTTGTTCCAGCGGGCCCTCCCCTCCTGGTCCTCTAGCCTTAGGGCTACCTGGCGATGTTGGTGCACAAGTTCATTGACCCTCTGCTTCAATTTCCTGGAGGATGTCTGGAATTCCCGGATGTCTGTCACATTGGCCCTGGCCTTGTCCGACATCTTGTTGAGGTCTGTACGAATGAGATTCATCTCAATTGACATCTTATCGATTTCTGATTCCAAGGTGGTCCCAATGTTTGGATTGCCGCCATAATGGAAGCCAAGGAGGGTTCCGCCGGTGTAGGGTGTTCCCCCCCGTTGCTCCCTCGGTGTGGGCGGCCGCCAACGGGACCGCATATTTGTCCAGCTTGTTCGTTTGCGCAGCTGCCGTGCCCTTCGGTTTCATTTTACAGTCCCAAATGCCCGGGTACTGCCCTCCCGGTCTTCAAAGGCTCTGTGATGATGGCTTGCGTTACCCGGCTGGTACTCTTGGGAGCCTGCTGCTAGGGCGTCTCACCGCCCCGATATCTCTGCACCTCAGCTCCTTTTTACCGCCCCGCACCTCAGCTCCTTTTTACCACCCGCACCTCTGTCGTTGCAACTCTAAGGGGACTCATTCCCAGACCTCTGGTGCCCCTTTTCTCTCACTGCTTACCACGGAATTCTGTGAACTTTCATGCCCTAATTATTTACGGCTTCTGCGACTCACTGTACCACCAGCCGCTGTACCTTAGAGGTGACCCTAGCGCCCACACTCACAACCTGAGTTCAGAGGGATAGGCAGATGGGATGGAGGCTGGTTCTGGGGGATTCAGATTTGGAGATATGTTTTTCTAGGATTGTCTCCTGCTTTGTCTTGATTAGTCTCCCTTTTGATAAACCAATAAAGAAATGTAATTCTAAAATAGCAGGAAATTAATGCAATTGCACAATTAGATAATATATAGGTTGAGAGCAATTTTGAAAATTTATATAAAGTAGTAAATAGTAAGCTGATTGCAATTGTAGTGAGTTTGGGGACAGGTAAATAATAAGTTAATGAACTAAAAATCTAAGCTGGTAAAATGGACCTAGGATCTTCCAGAATAAAAATGTTGCGCATGCACTTTCTAGAAGAGTCCAGCTGACCAGTTGAAACTGGATCTGCCTTTGACCTTGTTGGTGGCTTCTGCTGGACTGAATCCTGACCCCAAAGTGCTGTTCCTGAGGTCCTGGAATCCTTGGTTGCTGTCAGACTGCACTCCTCAAGCCTAACCCTAAAACCTTGGAATTGGAAACGTTTTTCTAGACTTTTTATCTAAGAAGAACGACTGAAGACCGGAACAAACCGGTCAAGAAAATCTGAAGCAGGTGAGTTGCAGCTGAGCCAGAAAATAAGGTTGCTCTCACTCTGAGCTTTTCCGCAGCAGCAAATCCTTTCAGCAGGGCGTCGCGGAGAAGGATTCAGAATTGTGGAGCCCTCTATGGCTACAGCTTTCATTCTTGCCCCACTGGAGGAATCCGATGTCAAAAAATGTGACAGAGTCGAAGGTAGAAATCTTCATCAGACGAAGTGGCCAAAATGATTTGGCTGGCAATGGATTTTCCTAGGGTGACATTTTTCAATTTCTCCCAGTCAGAGCTTTACCAGCAAAAGTCCACAACTTCATTGAAACTGCGACTGATGGCTATCAAGGCACGTGGAATCATGTGCCTTGCTCACTGATGATTTTTGTCTTTCATTTCAGAGTCAGAAGGTGGAACGTCCGAACGGCACATGACTGGACACTGTATCTGTCCTGTGCTTCATAACAGTGATCCTTAACTCGCTCCAAAATACAAGTCAAACACAACCAGATGACAATTGACAACTGTTAATAAAGTCTTACAACAGAAAAATAAAAAAAAACACAACCAGATGACAAAGTTGGCCCATAATGCTTTTTGATGCTATTTTTTTTTAATTTAAAACATTAAAAGTTAATATGTACGGTTTCTCTAATTGGATTTTTTGTCATTTTGGTTTCATTTTGTTAATTAAAATATTCTCTATTTTTATAAACTGGATTTTTATTGTGTTGTGGTTTTGACTTTTTAACTCTTTTGGTACTTCTAAATGCCTTACACTTTTCCTAAGTTAAGCCAGTCTGCTCTGTGATAGCTACCAGGGTTTGAGCTCAGGTTTAAATTGCGTAAACCTTTACTGGACTTAACAAGAATAGTGACATTATTACTTCTGGTAGACTAGGAAGGAAGTGTCTTAACTCTAGGTGTTCAGAAGCCATGCCCTAAAAAACATTTTCACATGTGATGAAGGACCTCAAGCTTTCTTAGCACGTTCATTGATTGTAAAACAGTACTGACGCTGTGTAATGGAGCTAGAGACATTCGTTCAAGGTTTATTATCCATTTTGGTAAGCAAACAAGGGCGGCAGTACCATGCCTATTTGAATATGGCCCACAACTGCTTTCTGGCCATTTTGCAATCCGAACAAGAGTCTCACTTCTGTTGTGCAAATCTACAAAGTTTTATTACTAAACTCTATTTTTGCATTTTCAAAGTAATATGGGACAAGAACTTAAATAAAAGAACCAAGAAAGGAATGCTACTTGCCAGTATGATTGTTTTTGTAGCTTGTAGTGTCATTAGAATCATATGCTCTGCATAATGCTTCCGTCTAGTGTTTGGTTCAGACACTGCAAGTTGTTTTTCTTCAAAAAAGTATCTTTGAGTCACTAGGTCTCTTGTGACTACTCCCAGAGTAGGAAATGCTCATGGGCACCAGATACTTTTTTTTTTTTTTTTTTTAAAGAGTGTTTTCCATACAGGTGGTGAGTACAAGTATGGGGTGATTTTCAGCAAGAATCCTGTGACCATGCAAATAGTATATTAACGTAACGTAAGCACTTAATGCTACTCTAAGATGTGCAAACAAGACCATGACTCCCGGAGGACAGCACTACAAGTTATGAACATATGCTTACAGGTTAAGTAGTAGTAGTAGTAATTATCTTTTTTCGGATAAAAGAAATCCATAAAAGCACAATTCAATTACTGTCTAACAGAAATTTCCACGGTAAACAATGTATAAAAAAACACAGTAAAAAATGCAAAATGTCATAAGGTAACATTTTAAAAACAGTTGGACGGGCATTTCAAGACGACATAATATAATAAAGTGCGAAAGTGTAAATAATGTTGACCACATAGTAGGTATAGGGTTAAATATAAATATAAGTAACAGCAGCAGCATTAGATAGACTAAAGTGCAGTATAATTGTAAACAATAACCGCAACATAGTGTGCGGTAGTTATTTTACTTGCGCCTCCACACCTAAACGGGGAGGCCTTAATAATGCTCAGATGAGGAAATAATAATTACTAAATGCACACAACCATTATTAGGTATGTTTGGCACGTTATAGGTCACCCATGGAGGCACGTGAACGTACTGCCGCAGCTAAAAACGAGTTTACTCGAAGGATCAGATCCACACTACCCAGTTGTAAAATTTCAAGATAAGCTGTTTTGTGATCTGTAACGCTTACTTCCTTATAATACGGAATCAGATATTGTTTTGTATATTTACCATACTAATTGCAGAACAGTAAGAAGTGTACCACTGTTTGGTTACTTCCGGTGCCACACGGGCAAGGCATCTGCCCAAGATTTTTGTTAAAACCCAGAGGGAAACAAAGTGAGTATTTTATTGAACCATCTCTGAGGCGGAAGAGTAAACTTCCAGCACCCAATGCTACTCAAAAGGTATTTAGGAAGCATTGGGTTTTGAGGGGCGATTGCCTTCCTGAGGGCAGGTACCCAACTACTGAGGGTTTAGGGGACTCAATGGCGTGTCTTTCATTATTATATAGTTTGTATAATGCCCCCATGAGGGATCTTTTGGTCATGCCCTCATTTTCTAATGGATGTGAAAAACACGTTCTAAGTTCACACTGATTAAACTTTTTCTGACCGCAGAGAGCCATGGTATAGAACCACCCTTGTCACACTTAAGGCAGTCAGTGATGATTTCTCTAGTCAAGGATGCAGCCGGGTTCTGCCAAATTTTTAACCAGAATATGGCTGGGCGCGACCGAATAAAATCTTCAATATAAAACAAGTTAAGTTCCCTGTGACATACATAGGAAGATGATGAGATTTGGGCCCCCCCAAATATTTCTGCAGAATCTATTTTCTTCTCTTTGGACCCCGCTGCAATTTATGAATCCCCAAACTTCCGCGCCATAAGTGGCTGTCGGCTGACACTGCGATTTGTATATTTTCATTAAAAGTAAAACGACATCTGCCTGATTCGGCTACCGAAGGCACAAGATGGAGTTAATCGCTTTTGAAAATTTGCTTCTACTATGGGCAGCATGCGCTTGCAAAGATCCTGTTTCTGAGAACACTAGGCCCAGATAAGGGAAGTTTATTTATTTATTTATTTAATTATGAGGTTTTATATAGCGCTGCTAGACCCAAGAGTATCAGAGCGCTTTACAAGGTAGGTAGACATATTAAGAAATAATAAACAATTTACAATGTGCAGGAAGATTCAACAGAAAGGTGAAACATTGCATAGAATGCGTGACGGGGGCAGAGAAGCAACGGGATAAAAAGAGGGATACAGGGGGTTGCAATTAGGGAGAGAAGGGGGTGTAGAGAGGGGAGTGAGAGAATGGAAAGAAGGAGGGGGGATGGGTAAAATGTGAATCATAGTAAAGCGGTAATGAGCGGGGTCAGAGTAAAAAACATTAGGAACCCCAGTGTTCATGCATGTGCATGATAGGGACTCAGTGTCAGATGTTATAGAGTTGATACAATGTTTTTTCGTACCACAACTCATTATATACGATTTTTTAAAATTGGTGCGGAGCTCCAGATCCGCCATGAAGGCCACAAATCCCTTAACTAAACTGCGGAGTGCATTAGGAGTGCGGCCCATAATGACGGCATCGTCTGCGTATAAAAGCGCGGGGAGTATATTACCATTAATTTTTCATTGGTCAGTTTTGACAGGGTATTATGTAAGTCATTTATGTAAAGTATAAAATGTAGAGGGGCAAGTACACATCCCTGTCTGACCCCTCTACCAATTGCAATCTCCCCAGAGACCTCCCCATCATTGCCAATCCTGACCCGCGCCTTCAAATCCCTATGCAAATATGCCAAGAAATAAACCAAGGCCTCGTCCAACCCATAATTTAAAAGGACCGACCATAAGTGTGACCTATTGACAAAATCAAATGCTGATGTGAGGTCCATAAAACCCAAATAAATAGATGTATTTTGTGCAATCATGTATTTACCAAGAATTAAATTTAAATTCAGACACTGTTAGACTGTGCCTAATTTACTCCTAAAACCAAACTGACATTGGTTTAAAATTCGATCCTTCTCCGCCCAAGACCTAATTTTTTTAAACATGACCCTTCCTAAGATTTTCAAGGTGTTCTCTATCAAAGAGATAGGGCGGTAACAGCTAGGGTCGGATCGGTCGCCTTTTTTAAAAATGGGCACTATAATGCTAGAGGTCCAAGTCCCGGGAATAGTTGTTTTGGACAAATTGTTAAAAACGTTACATAAAAGAGGTGCCCAAAATTCCGGTTCTTGTTTAATAAGGTCAATAGAGAGCCGGTCTGGACCTGGGGCTTTATTCCCAACACTTTGGTGTATGGCATCCTCAACTTCTATGACTGATATAAGTACCTTGGCGGCTGGGGGGCTAATGCTAATGTCCAGGGTCGTTGATGGTGCTGTATAGATCCTAGCAAGATGTCCCTCCCATGATTCACTCGCTATATTACAGCTTATGGGAGTGACGTTTAAACCCATCAATATCATAGCTTTAACAGCGAACCAAAATCTGTTTCCGTCATTCAGTGTAGCAGCACAGGCAAGATTGTCCCAGTGTTCTTTTAAGATTATCAGTTCGCAACCTGGTCGCTTTCTTGTAACAAGATCGTAACGATCTCACAAGGGTTACGTCCCTGGGTGAAGCTGCTAATGCTGCACGGAGTTCCCTATTTGCCCGTGAACAGGTGCCATCGAACCATTTATGGTTCGTACAAGTTTTTAAGGCTGGTTTTGAAATCATGTGTTTAATGCCTGCGCATAAGCTGCTAAACCCCTCAATGATCTCTGCATCAGAAACACAGCATTACAGGCAGGTACTAATGAGCAGTGGATAAGATTTTATCATATTCACAAATAGGGCTTTATTATCTATTCCCCTCCATATGTTTCTTAGCTTATCAGTAGATGCCACTAAGTTAGTTGCTCAAAATGGTTTTGTTGGGCGCACTACACGCGTTGATAAACGTTGTATGGGTTGCACGATGCTCCAGGGTATCACTCTCTGAATGGGAGTGTATGACTATGATTCAGGTGGGTAGCATTCCCACTCCGGTGGGATATGTCCCCCGGGCTCCGCGAAAGTCTTTCAAGCAGAAGGTTTCTCCATTTTAAAACAATAAGTTGAAACGTGCAAGTATGATTTGCTCGACAACCAGCCCAAATACAAAATATATGCCCTATGCCCCACACACCTATAGAAGTAGAGGCCTGCAAAATTATTAGTTGGAACATTGCAGGCCTAAGAGATAAGAGGACAGACATATCATGGCTGGAATTTATTAAGGCACACAATATTATTGCTTGCCAGGAAACATGGGATAGCTCCCCTGACTTCTGGGTTGATGGATTTATTACCTTTGCCACACCTGCAGTCCCAAGTCGGTCAGGCAGAGCTAAGGGTGGTTTAATGTCCCTGTTTTCCCTTAAATTGAAGGGTAGCTTTAGGCAGATTCATTGTGATTCGCCAAACCTTTTAGTTGTAGAATGGGTTGTCTCACCAGTTTGCACTATTCTTCTTATAAACTTTTATAATGCTTGGGAGAGAACGAACGAAAGAGAACATCTGGCCGGGCCGTATAATTTTCTCTCACTGTTTAGTCTAAATAAATACACTAATTTCGAATTGGTTTTACTAGGTGATTTTAATGTACATCTCTGCAATGAACTGTGTAGAAGAGATGAATTGGAAGACCCACAGTACAACCAGGTGCCACATTTTGAACATTCTAAAGGGGGGGGAGGCTCTTGAGGAGCTGGTGGCATCTTATAATTTGTTCGAAGCCAATATCACGGAGAGGGGCGACAGGACAGTTACCTTTAAGGGTACATCCCCTGGTTCCATAGTAGACTACATTTTTGTGTCGCCAGGTATATTAGCTAGAGTTAAGATACATAATGCACTCTTTGTAGTCTATAGTGATCATAACCCTGTTTTGCTTGCGGTACAGGGTGAAGATTGGCTGTATACTAAGCAACAGGTGGATGTCCCGGACCAAGCAGTACGTCCCATAGATCAAGGACGCAGACTAAAATGGGCGAACGTGGTCCCTGAGAACTTTATGCAGGAAATTTTACCAAAGATTGGGCCCCACATAGCGCCCTGCCAGGAGGTAGGCACACCTGTACAAGCTATTATGAGTAGCTTTGAATTAATCTGCTCACAGGTCTCAACTGCCTGGCTCCCCTCCTCTTTAAGATCTATATAAATGGGCTTGAAAAACATCTGATGGCCGTGGAGGGGGATGTTCCGCGTGTAGGAGAGAGAAAAATACCAGCTCTCCTATACGCGGACGATGCTGTCCTGATAGCGCGTACTGGGGTGGGCCTCCAACGACTGTTAGACTCATTTGGTAACTTTATGGACCAGTTAAATCTTAAAATCAACACCAAGAAGTCCCACACCATGGTGGTGGCCCGAAAGAAGCATAAAACTATTCTATTGCATTGTAAAGGAGAGGTTGTGTCCCGAGTAACATCGTTCCCTTACCTGGGCGTTACTTTCGATGAGAAGGGCACCCCGGGGTTCCACAGCCAAAGTTAAAAAAGTTGGCTATGACTAGAGCCGCTTCAGCTCTTGTGGGGTTTGCGAACAGGCTGGGAGCGAGACCCATGGAGGCTCTTTTAAAAATATACAACGCAAAATGCATTGCAATAGCTATATATGGCGCACCTTTATGGGGGTACCTGTCCCACGATCTCCTACAAAGGGCAGAAAATAAATTTCTTCCACAACTACTCTCTGTCCCCCAATCTACCCCTAATTTTTCGTTACACGCAGAGCTGGGTCTAGATTACATTTCAGATAAGTGGAGATTGGCTCCCTTAACGTGTTGGTTGAAGTTATGGCTTAATGAGGAATTATCTCTTAATCATGTTATCCTGGAGGACATCATGTCTCTTGATTACAGGAAGAAAATCCCCTGGTTAGAATATGTTCGACTAGCATTTGAAAAACTAGGTCGTCCAGGATTATTTAATTTGCCATCTTCTATCAGGGTTGAGGATATCAAATGGGTTAAAAACATTTCATGGAGAATGTAAGGCTGGCTCGGGAGGAGCTCGAGCTGACAAAAACTTCAGTAAGAGCGCACTACATGCTGTTATCCTCCCCATCCTTAGAGCCCTACCTTACCTTTGTGACTAAACCCTTACATAGACACCTCCTAATTAAATTTAGATTTAATCAAATTCCCTCTGTGCTGGGCTGCTTCCAGCAATGGAGCACGCTGGAACTAGGAGCCCCATGTAAATGTGACGATTTTTCCACCCAAGACACGTTGCACTTTATGATGTTTTGTAGTACTTTTAGAGAGCCAAGAATTAAATATTAAGTACCCGTTTTAAAAGAAGCCGGTTTTATTCAAGTCAGGCCTGCCCTGTTATACTTACAGCCCTTTGGTAATATTTTCATTACATATTCTGTGGCTAGCTTCTTAGTTGCAGCATTCAGAATCAAGTCAAGGCTCAACAAGGGCAATGCTGTAACATGAATGTTGATATATATGTCTTGCTACTTATGATTGCTTAATGTGTCGCAAAATCTGAGGATCTGTATGTATTCTTTTAATCTGTATATATTATTGTGTTTTTATTGGCTTTTATGATTTTAATCAAATCGAATAAAGTGTATTTTGACTTGACTTGATTTGCTTGTTTATTTCCAATTCAAAATCTTGTTATTCTCACAAAACTCATTTGAATGTATAGAAGAATTCATCATTCCTTTGTTGTTTAACAATTTTAAATTTCCTAATGCATTTCGGCATAGATGTTGCCTTCATCCGGGGATATTCTAGAAAAAGCAAAGTGTGTCAGCACTTAGAATGGGGACGTCAGCGGTAGTTAAACGTGAAATCGTGGTGATTAAAGTGATAATCAACGGGTACCGAGAGCCATCTATATTCGTGAACTGTGTTCGTGTTGTAGAAGAAAATTAAATGTGGACGTGGATTAGGCATGCTCCAGTGAAAAGTATAGAAGCGGGCTGTGCTACTAAAATGAAAAAAAGAAAAAAAAGAGCTGTGCTCTTGTATAAATGTTGAAAACGCGGTTTGTATTCGGAACGTGAACAGTCGATGAAAAGTGACTTCGTCAAATCTCAGTGAGGGTATTCATATGAACTATAATAAAAATTAAAGGTCTAATGATCTACTAACATGCGTTATTGTTGAAAGAAGTTAGCCGTTCGGCGCTTACTGCAACTCTCTATAGCTCCATCTCTCCCTGCATGAACCGGAAGTGAAGCTTCGTCATAGGGGAAGTGATTTAAATGGTTGCAGGAACGCGTTGCTAGGCACGACTAAACTATGCCATGATTAATGTGGTGACTTCAAACGTGACGCTAGTGTACACGAAAGTACATGTCCTGAGTTATTGGTAAAACGCACATTTAAGTAATTTAAAACTCAGGTATTGGAAAAAAATGTGAGACCCCGCTATTTAAAAAAATTAGGCTATTGAAAAAATCAACAAAGTTACACCGCTACATAAACATAACATCAGGGAAAGTGTTGTTCAAAAGAAAACAGTATAACTAAACTTTCTAAACAACGTGCATAGAGTTCAGATAGTAAACGCTGAAAAATCAATAAAGTTCATTGAGAAATCAATAAAGTTGCGCCACTGCACAAACAAAGGGACATGTACTCCATACGGTCATTAAGGCCGTGTGGCTTCATGCTGGACAATAATGAAATCCAATCATTCTCTTGTTGCAAAAGTGAATCGTGATTATCCTTTCCTTCACTTTTCACAACATTCTCTAACGCACAGAATCTTATCTGGCTGACGTTATGGCCAGCTTCAATGAAATGTTGGGCCACTGTTGATTTGATTTGTTTCGTTCTAATGTTTGATTTGTGGTTTTTTTAATCTTGTTTTGATTTTTCTTTCAGTCTGTCCAACGTAAATTTTGCAACAAGGGCACTTAAGCATGTACACCAAGTTCGAAGTGTCGCAGGTTGCAGTTGCTCGGATTTTGATCTTATGGCCCTTCATAGGGTGGTTAATGGTTGTACCCTTTATGATGCTGTTGCAATGGTTGCAATTACAGCAGGGGAGGGTTACCTTGAAATGTGTAGCCTGCTCATGTTCCGAATGTTTAATTAATTCTCCAATGTTTTTTTTACCTCTGGTGTAAGCCAGTGGTCGAAGTGGGGAAAAAAAAGTAGGGGAACTGTGGGTGGAGAATCAGGGGGCGGGAACAACCGAAGATTGAATCAGTGGGCGGAGTCAGGGGTGTGGCTAGAAATAGCAAAACATACCAATTTTTAGTACGTTAAGCATTTCACTGACCAGTTACAGCTTATAACGTTATTTAATTAAAAGAATGGATATGTTTATTTGGGGTTTAATTCAGGAATTGGGTTTCTCAAACATCTTTGGAATGGTGTGTGTTACACCGGGCCTGTATGGGGAGGACAACTGTCAACAGAACTAGAAGTGGCGTGAGAACGGCCCGGGTGCACCTCCGGGCCGAGATTGCCGGGAAACAGACTTGTAGGCATTGATGAACGTTGCTTCCACAGGTAAACACTGTGAATATTACTGCCACAAAACCCAACTAATAGCAGCTTTAAATTGGCATGTAAATTTGCTGGCAGCGTCCTCACAAATGAGGTGTGATCACGGGCTCACAGCAGCCGCAGGGCCATCAGAGTAGCTGTTTTCGCACTATGCTACACTGATGGCCCTTTCAGTCTCACTTTGCAGGCCCATTAGACCCAGCGGGGAAGGGGAAGAGGTCGGGCGCAGTGCAGAGGCCTTCTGAATATTCACGTTGCACCACTCATGCGTGAAAAAAAAGGTGTACTTTTAAAGTATGGCAATTTTACAGTCCCCGGTACGCTCTTTCAAAACTAAGAAGTAGGGGAATGGACTAACATAATTTTAAGAAGTAGGGGCACGCCGTGCCCTTCCGTCCCCGCCCACTTCTAACGCTGGTGTAAGCAAAGATTGGTTCGGGATCAAAAATGTGATTACAATCATGTTCCATTCTGAGAATTTGCCAATGCTTTTTGATGATGATCTTGTATGCTCCGCTCATGGTGGAATATTTAGATACTATAGTGGAATATTTAGATACTATAGTGGTTGTTTCTTTGATGTCTTTCTGACGTGCAGATAATAATTAAGGTCTGGTCTTTTGTGCACAGCCAAGACATGGAACTCCCTCCCCACTCGCCTACGGCAGACCCCGGACCATCTCGCCTTCAGGAAACAACTCAAGACCTGGCTGTTCGAGCAGTAGCGACCTCCCGCAAGCGCCTTGAGACCCTTACGGGTGAGTAGCGCGAAATACAAATTTTTGTGATTGATTGATTGAAGTGATGGCCCAGTGATATTTCAAGTCACAAAGGGGGCACTTTGTAAAGGGTATTTGTAGGAAAGCAGTACCCTTCTAGCATGGGTACCCCCACTTTTAGCCTGGTGTCAGTGTGTTGTTGACCTAGTCTGCTGGCATCCTGCTAATCAGATCCCCAGCAACTGTGCTTTCTCATCTAAATTGACAACGTAAGTACTTTGGTACTTCCACTACTGGCTACTAGTGCACCATTGAAAGTCCCTAGATTGTGATCCAAAGGTACACCAGGGGTCTCCCATGGGCTGCAGCACGTATTATGCCACCCATGGCAGACCACTCAACCTGTGACTACAGGCTAGCCGTTGCAGCCTGTGTGTGCTGGTGCCCCTATGGCAGGCTCTTCAGTCCCGAGGGCTGGGTGCTTAGTTATACGTGTGAGGGTGCCCCTGCCTGAGTTGGACACCCCTAAAAACCTTACCATTATCCAGGCTTTGTAAGTACGGTCAGTCATTTTTCCAGTGTTGGAAGTATGATCCCATGTACTGGGAGGGCTCCTTGGGAGACCCCACCAGTACTCCTGGTAACAACCTTACAGGGTCTGTAAGCAAGCTAGTGCTGCTGGCGACCACAAACACGATTCTGCCCTCCTGCTACGGAGCCCAGCTCAAGCAGAGAAAGGTAGAACAATATGTTTTCTGTCACAGGGAGATGTGACCACCTCCCAGACAGGACTTAGTGTATTGGGCAGGGGTGGGGGTGATTGCTAGCCCCACCAGACTGCATTAAAGGTCACATATGGTGCACTTCTTCCATACTCAATCAATCAATCACAGCATTTATATAGCGCGCTACTCACCCGGAGGGTCTCAAGGCGCTTGGGGAGGGGGGGTCCGCTACTGCTCGAACAGCCAGGTCTTGAGCTGCTTCCTGAAGGCGAGGTGGTCTTGGGTCAGGCGGAGGTGGGTCGGGAGGGAGTTCCACGTCTTGGCGGCGAGGTAGGAGAAGGATCTTCCTCCTGTGGTGGCTCTTCGGATGCGGGGGACGGCGGCGAGGGCGTGGTTGGTTGACCGAAGCTGGCGTGTGGGAGTGTAGAAGTTGATGCGGCTGTTGAGGTATCTTGGGCCTTGGTTGTGTAGGGCTTTGTGTGCGTGGGTGAGGAGTCGGAACGTGATTCTCTTGTTGACCGGGAGCCAGTGCAGGTCTCTCAGGTGTCCGGAGATGTGGCTGTGTCGGGGGATGTCCAGGATGAGTCTTGCTGAGGCGTTCTGGATTCGCTGGAGTCTCTTCTGGAGTCTGGCAGTGGTTCCGACGTAGAGGGAGTTGCCGTAGTCCAGTCGGCTGGTGACGAGGGCCTGGGTGACCGTCTTCCTGGTCTCGGTGGGGATAAACCGGAAGATCTTACGTAGCATGCGCAGGATGTTGAAGCAGGACGAGGAGACGGCGTTGACTTGTCTGGTCATGGAGAGGGAGGAGTCCAGGATGAAGCCCAGGTTGCGTGCGTGGTCTGTTGGTTTGGGTGCGCTGCCCAGGGCGGGGGACCACCAGGAGTCGTCCCAGGCGGAGGGCGCAGATCCCAGGATGAGAACTTCCGTCTTGTCTGAGTTCAGTTTCAGGCGGCTGTTCTTCATCCACACAGCTACGTCTTTCATCCCCTCGTGTAGGCTGGCGCTGGCGGTGGCGGGGTCGTTGGTGAGGGAGAGGATCAGCTGGGTGTCGTCGGTGTAAGAGATGATGTTGAGGTTGTGTTGGCGTGCGATGGCCGCAAGGGGGCTCATGTAGACATTGAAGAGGGTGGGGCTGAGCGAGGAGCCTTGGGGAACGCCGCAGATGACTTCGGTGGCTTCTGATCTGAACGGGGGGAGGCGGACTCTGAGTCCTTCCGGCAAGGAAGGAGATGATCCATTCTAGTGCCTTCTCTTGGATTCCGACGTTGCTGAGGCGCTGCTCTAGGGTGCATTGGCAGACAGTGTCGAAAGCCGCGGAAAGGTCCAGGAGGATGAGGGCCGCTGTTTCCCCGTTGTTGAGCAGGGCTCGGATGTCATCAGTGGCAGCGATGAGGGCGGTCTCGGTGCTGTGGTTGGCCCGGAAGCCGGACTGCAAGTGGTCGAGGGATCCATTCATCTTGAGGAAGGCGGCCAGCTGCTTGTTGACGGTCTTCTCGATGACTTTGGCCAGAAACGGGAGGAGCGAGATGGGGCGGTAGTTTTTGAGTTCGGTGGGGTCCGCTGATGGTTTCTTCAGTAGAGCGCTGAGTTCGGCATGCTTCCAGCTCTCCGGGAGGGTCGCTGTGTCGAAGGAGGTGTTGATGATGTCCCGCAGGTGGGGTGCGCGGAGTCGGCCTTGTTGAAGACGTGGTGAGGGCAGGGGTCGGTTGGAGATCCGGAGTGGATGGAGTTCATCGTGCGTAGGGTTTCCTCGGTGTTGATCGGGTTCCATGCGCGGAGGGTGGTGGTGGGGGGTGCAGGTGCTGTCGTGGGGTGCATCGGCTCTGTGCTGAAGCTGTTGTGTATGTCCGCAATCTTGTTGTGGAAGTAGGAGGAGAGGGAGTTGCAGAGGTCTTGTGATGGGGTGATGTCGTTGTTTCCGGCGCTGGGGTTGGAGAGCTCTTTGACTATGTTGAAGAGTTCCTTGCTGTTGTGGGCGTTGTTGTCCAGTCGTCCCTTGAATGCGGTTTTCTTGGTGGTGTGGATCAGTTGGTGGTGTTTTCGAGTGGCGAGCTTGAGGGTGGTCATGTTGTCTGGTGTTGGGTCTCTGCGCCAGGCTCTCTCGAGGGCTCGGCAGTTCCTCTTGGAGCTCTTGAGTTCGTCGGTGCACCATGGTGCTTTCTTACTGCCGGGTCTGCTGGGAGGGGTTCTTAGTGGGGCGAGGGATACTCCACTTTGAACCAGTTCAGGGACCCCTTATCTCCCACTCTGGCATGCAATCAGACATAGGACATGGAAGTATCCTCCCCTCTGTCCAGCCCCTCCTCTGGGAAGGACCCGCAAGTCGTCCTAACCCTTTCCTTTGGGTATTTTGGGGCTTCCCAGTGGGTGGGTCCTCAGATTCGTCATTCGGTGGTTCTGCAACTCCCTCAACACCTCACCTGTCCTCTCTGCTATTTTGATGTCAGTTTCCCTTGTCAGAACTGCTGGGACAAAACCCCTGTGCACTGCGTCCACTTGCTGTTGCCAAGGCTTGTTGGCTCTGCATTCCAGAGATCTTTGGGCTGCAAGAAGCTCCAGCCTCAAGCAACTCAATCCTTCAAGATCAGCATCCTCACTGCATCTTCTGTACCATGGGTCTTTATCTTTGGTGAGCTGCACGAGGTCATCTTGCTACTCCTGTGCCTTTGGCCTGAGGGTCCTCCTGAGAGTCGTCTCTTCTTTCAGTGAGCTCCCCTGCTTGTTCGGGCCTGCTCTGAATCTCCTGCTGTTGGCGTGTCTCTATGACATTGCAGCCACAACGTTTCACTTTTATCTTCAACACCAGTTGCGACTACTAAGGCTTGTTGGTGCTTCTGCCGGACACCGACCACCTAGTCACTGACATTCGACATGGGACAGCTTGTGCACGACTCATGGTCTTCCTCTGTGTCAGCTGGTTCTCACAGCTGCAGCGACAACGTCACAGTCAACTCTACAGAACCTCCTGACATCAGTGGCATTGTGTCTCTGTGCCTCCTGGTCACCACCGAGGAGCATAGACTTTGCCCCCTCTGCTTGCGTGTTTTTCACTTCCAGAATCTACCCTTGAATTCCTCTGTACTCTTTCACAGTCTTTTTCAGCTGCTTCTTCTTCTAAGTCATCCATTGTTGTCTACAGCAGGTTCCGATGTCACTTCAACCGTATGCACCTTGCTTCCCTGGTGTGGGTAACCTGGTTCCCGGGGGGCACCCACAGGTGGGGTGGCTCTCCAACCTTTTGTCTTCCAAAGGGGTTCTTAGAGGTCCTCTGGGAAGGGTCCTTTTCATCAAAACTGTAACACAACTTCACCATTGACTTTTATTGGACATGCAGCGGTGTTTCCCCTAGGCACACAGCCTCCGTGGGGTTCCTGGGTACTTACCTTGGGTGTTTCCTTGTGTCCCTGGCTCCTTTGGTCCAAGTCACGTTCTCTTTTGCAGTTCGCATTCCACTTTCTTAGTATATGGTTAGGTCTACCCCCTGGAGACCACTGTATTTTGTGCTACTTACCGGATTGCTTTTGAAGTATTATTGTGTATTGTGTTGATAGCCCCGGGAAGGAGATCTACCAATGTGCTAGTGATACTGTGTGGTTCCTTTACATCCAACGTACACTACAGATTAAAATGCTAAAACAACCTGCTTTACACTCCTTCAAGATAAGCCTGCTCTCCACAGCTACCACTTTGAGAGTTTCTATATTTATCAAAAAACACTAAAATCACCATAAGGTTTGCCTAGATTAGCAAAAGGTACACCACTTGAATAAGTGTGAACCATATACTAAGCCAGCCTTCTACGGCATACATTCCATCATCTTTTATAGTTTTCAACCTCTGCAGTTGATGGTAAGGGAGGAGACGGACCCCTATGGGGCATCGGCACACCGACTATCAGGGAAGTTGGTGTTCAATGTCCCGGTGTTGAAAAGGTGTCTCTCCACCATGTTGATCCTACCCCAGGAGCCTGAAGAATGAATGTCGAGAGTATTTACAGTCACACATGCTCCAAACACATTTACAAAACTCTGCCATCTGAGGATCATGAGTACTGTATGGAATGGCATGGAGTGCTAGGAAAATACTATAATAACATATACAATGAATTAAACAAATAGGCAATGTAAGCTACAGTTCAATACCTCAACATCCTCCACTTCTATACACATTTCATTCCAAGAGGCTGCCTTCCCGGAACATCAATTAGTACCAAAGTACACTTTAAACCTTTTGTTAAAGAGCATCCCATTATTAGGCCACACAATATTAATATGTTCCAGATTGATTTTGCCCAGTCAAGACGCTGCATAGTGGCTGCCAAAAATGCTGAGTAACGGGCTGGGGGTGTTGATGCTGGAAGTACAGTTCACTAGTTTCATTGAAATATATCAGATCCTTACGCCATACCCTTGTGCGTGGGTTGGGGTCCTTAAACACATTCCATAACAATATGTCTCTTAGCCAACATCAAGGCAAAGGCTGCAAGCCTATAAACAAGCTTTAGGAAATAGACTTGGTAACATATCCAGGGGTGCAATCAATGGGTCCAGTGCTATATTGAGCACAATCATGACTGACAAATCTTTAAATACCTTCTGCCCAATACTGCATTTCACAGGGCCATCTCCATGTCAGATGAAGACAATCAGCCTAAGGAAGGCCACAGTTCGTCTCTTTCTGGAGCAGCAGGCTCCTGAGGTTAGCTAGTCTGTGATACCAAGTGTAGAAATTAGTAATGAATAGTTCTGTGTCAGCCATTCATAGAAACCTTCTGATATGCTGACATAATCTCCACTGTGCTTAGTTATCTGCTTACCCAGACCCTCCTCTCCCTTCTGATTTTGAAAGTGGTCTTGGGTTCACCCTTCACCGACATATGGCAAATTAAGGAAACTCATTTTTTTATCCCAGGTGCAAGAATAAGATGACAATTGTGACAGTTCAAGGGGTTCACAGGGAAACTTTCCCAACAGCTTGTTCGTCATTTGCAATCTATGGCAAAGGAAACAAACATTGGAAATGCAATAGGTCTCGCATTAGGAAAGTTTGAGCTATTGGTCTTATAAATGACTATTTTTGTATTTATGTGTTGTTTTTGAAAATAGATAAAATAATAGCTTTGTCATTTACAATGCCAATAGTTATAACTTTCGGAAATGTGACACCTATAGCATTTGTAATGCAACATGATTTGTATTTATGTGACTTAGATGTATTGATATTACAAATAACAATGGCTTTTAATTTTTTAAATAATTAATACTTAAATAATTTATTTAATTTGTAATGTCAATAGCTTTAAGTTTTGGAAATAACTTTTGTGAAGATTATGTTCAGTGTTTTTTATTGTGTCGAAAATCCAACAACAGAAGTGAAAAATCAACATCTTTTTGTGATTTGTAATAAAGCTTGAAAACTGCTTGAAACAATGAAAGAACATATTTGAACCAGTGATGCTGTGGTGGTGCTGAGTGATGCTGTGGTTGAGCTGAGTGACGCTGTTGTTACGCTGAGTGATGCTGTGGTTGCGCTGAGTGATGCTGTGGTTGCGCTGAGTGATGCTGGGGTGGTGCTGAGTGATGCTGGGGTGGTGCTGAGTGATGCTGGGGTGGTGCTGAGTGATGCTGGGGTGGTGCTGAGTGATGCTGGGGTGGTGCTGAGTGATGCTGGGGTGGTGCTGAGTGATGCTCGGGTGGTGCTGAGTGATGCTCGGGTGGTGCTGGGGTGATGCTGAGTGATAATGTGGTGGTGCTGAGTGATAATGTGGTGGTGCTGAGTGATGCTGGGGTGGCGCTGAGTGATGATGCTGAGTGGTGCTGTGGTGGTGCTGAGTGATGCTGGGGTGGTGCTGAGTGATGCTGGGGTGGTGCAGAGTGATGCTGTGGTGGTGCAGAGTGATGCTGTGGTGGTGCAGAGTGGTGCTGTGGTGGTGCAGAGTGGTGCTGTGGTGGTGCAGAGTGGTGCTGCGGTGGTGCAGAGTGGTGCTGCGGTGGTGCAGTGTGGTGCTGCAGTGGTGCAGTGTGGTGCTGTGGTGGTTCTGTGGTGGCGCTGAGTGATGCTGTGGTGGCGCTGAGTGATGCTGTGGTGGTGCAGAGTGGTGCTGTGGTGGTGCAGAGTGGTGCTGCGGTGGTGCAGAGTGGTGCTGCGGTGGTGCAGTGTGGTGCTGTGGTGGTTCTGTGGTGGCGCTGAGTGATGCTGTGGTGGCGCTGAGTGATGCTGTGGTGGTGCAGAGTGATGCTGTGGTGGTGCAGAGTGGTGCTGTGGTGGTGCAGAGTGGTGCTGTGGTGGTGCAGAGTGGTGCTGCGGTGGTGCAGAGTGGTGCTGCGGTGGTGCAGTGTGGTGCTGCAGTGGTGCAGTGTGGTGCTGTGGTGGTTCTGTGGTGGCGCTGAGTGATGCTGTGGTGGCGCTGAGTGATGCTGTGGTGGTGCAGAGTGGTGCTGTGGTGGTGCAGAGTGGTGCTGCGGTGGTGCAGAGTGGTGCTGCGGTGGTGCAGTGTGGTGCTGTGGTGGTTCTGTGGTGGTTCTGTGGTGGCGCTGAGTGATGCTGTGGTGGCGCTGAGTGATGCTGTGGTGGCGCTGAGTGATGCTGTGGTGGCGCTGAGTGATGCTGTGGTGGCGCTGAGTGATGCTGTAGTGGCGCTGAGTGATGCTGTGGTGGCGCTGAGTGATGCTGTAGTGGGGCTGAGTGATGCTGTAGTGGGGCTGAGTGATGCTGTAGTCGCGCTGAGTGATGCTGTGGTGGTGCTGAGTGATGCTGTGGTGGTGCTGAGTGATGCTGTGGTGGTGCTGAGTGGGAGACGGGGAGAGGGAGAAAAAGGAGAGCAGGGAGAGGGAGAGGGTAAGGGGAGAGGGGGAGAGAGGAGAGAGAGAGGGGGAGAAAGGAGAGAGAGAGGGGGAGAGAGGAGAGGGAAGTGAGGGAAAGGGAGAGAGGGAAAGGGAGAGAGGGTAGAGGGAGAGAGGGAGGGTAAGAAGAGAGGGGGAGAACGAGAGCGAAGGACGGAGGGGAGAGAGAGAGGGAGAGAGAGAGAGAGGGAGAGAGAGAGGAGAGCAGGCAGAGAGGGAGATGGGGAGAGGGAGAAACGAGCTCACAAAAACAATAACGCAATTCACATTTGTAGGCAATATTTCACGATAGTAAAGTACTTGAATGGTAAACATCGGTGGTGGTAGAGAAAGCAGCTTGGGTCTGGAAGTGATGTGACCCCATGATCTCAACTACAGTGTGCCCTTTCGTGTAGCTCCTACACAAAATAGGTAAAGTATAAAACGTATATCTGCACATAAACTGTCTATGTGACGGGTATAGGGAGAGGGGCAAAATGATGGACATGAAAACAGGGAAGGGGCGAGGGAAAAGGAGTGAAAGCAAGAGGCACAGATGGGAAGAGAAAGATTAAAGTAGAGAGGTAAATCTAAAGCAAGAAAAGGAGTAATAAAGAAGGGGAGAGAAAGTGGAACTAGGGAAGAAAAGATGGCGAGAAAGACGGACAGAAAAAGCAAATTAAGGGAAGACAGAGAAGGGAAGACGGAGAAAGTAAGAAAGAAAGTGAGACAAAAGGAATTCAGTACGAGGAGACGAAAAGAACAATAAAAAAAAAAGTTAAAATAAAAGGAAACACGGCCTGGCGGCCGTGAAAGTTAAAGTAAGGCCGGCCGGCCGTGAATAATTAGGGGAGGAGAAATGCCTGAGGCAGAGCGCAGGGGGCGGAGCGGATACCTTTAAAACTGCTAGAGGCACCACGCTAGGGAACATATGCTGTTTACAGACTTAAGATTTGATCTCATCTGTAGGGAAGTGTGTAAACGCTGCCGATATCTCATAATAATACATATAACTCAAGCCACACGAAAACAAGATTACCTGGGTATTGAAATATTAAATATATAATTATACTGGCTCTTAGTGCAAAGCGGAAATCCGATCAGCTACTGCTTGGGTCACTCTATAAAGTTAATGGTTCCACAAGCTCTAGTGGCACTGAACTTCAGTTAACAGTAAAATGCTAGTCTACGTTTGAACATTCCATTGAGACACATGTGATTCACGTAAATAATATTAGTACGATCAAGCTGGGGCATGCAATGAAGTCACAGCACAATAGAGCAATGTGGAAAACCCTGTGTAAGAGTGTTTAACTGATGAACGGGAGTTCAGAATAGAGAGGACTGCAACGAATACGATAGCATCAATGCGGGAAAAAAGCGGCCATATTTGAAATTACATCGTGACATACGGAAGGCTGCAGAGCCTGCAACTGAGCCAGCGGGGGTGGCAGTAGAGTGTTGTCTCTACCCAGCGTCGAACGCGCGAGACTGACACCGACGTGGCCAGGGGGACACCGGGATCCGCCATCTTGTTTGAAGGGAACCAACGCCTCGGAGGAGAAGCGGAGGCAACGCCGACTGCGGGCGTGGGAGAGAGCCGGGGACGGGCAGCATAGGGTGAGGAGCTTGCTCGGGTACTGCAGGCTGGGTAAGGGAGGGAGTGGAATTAAACAAACTAGCCTGAATATAAAGGTACAAGAAAGGGGCGGGAAGTAAGGAAAGGCCTTAGTAATAGGAAAAGGGTAGGAGGAGGGTTAAGAGAGGAGAAGCCCAGGTGGGGGAGGGGGAAGTCGGTTCAATGGTGTATCCCTCACTGAGTACAGCAGAGGGAGATCAACCGAAAAGGGGGCTGCAGAAGAAATGGGCGGTTAACAATTACACGGATGGGCTGGGGGTGGTGAGAAGAGAGAGAGGTGATGGTTGCTGTATTGTTCGGTAATTTGGGGTGAACTCAGGGAGATAGGTGATGGGGAGTGGACCACGGGGGGCGTGGCTTGGATGCCGAGGAGATAGGCAGCGTGAGCTCGGAGCTCCGCGCCCGATCCCGGAAAATATCCTGAATTTTTGATCGTACCTCGATGAAATCGGTATAATCCGACACAGGACGATACCACGGAGGGTCCGGCGCCGACGGCAGACGACTCGGAGTCATTCCAAACCCGATAATTGACTTTGAAAGCTGCACCCAAGCGCGAAGACCTCGACCTAAAATGGCGGCGGTGGCATGAGGCACAGGGACAACGAAGGCGCTGGCCCGGAGTCACATTAAGGGCTGCTACTTCCGCAGATAGGAGGTGTTGACGGCTGCATCGCGCCCCTCTCGGGGTGTTGGAGTGGACCTTTAGCGCGCCACCGGCGGTGGTTGGGATCCGACCCCTTAATAGTGGCGGCGACGACACGGCGACGACCCAGTGACGATGGCCCCGGGTCACTGAGCACGACTGGCGCCAGCCGGATTAGCGACCGATCGAGCACCCTGCTCCCCAGAGGCGGCCTTGAATCCGGAGACTAGAGCAGTGCCCCAGGCGCGGAACGCGGCGGGCCTTTTCCGCTACTGCTGCAAGGGGACCTTCCTGAGGGCGACGGGCGGAGCGGGGGCAGAGACAGCGCTGGAGGCCACCACTCGTGCCGGCCCAGATGGGGAAGCCGAAAGGGAAGGGAGATGGTGCGACCGACACAGAAGTCGCGGAAGGAGCAGATCGAGACCAGTCGGCGCTACAAAGGATAAAGGACCGTATCCTGGAGGCCATCGCCACCACAAGGGACGCTTTGCAGCAGGATATAGCCCAGGTGGAGACGGGCCTGGGCCTCCTAAAAGCGGACCACGATAAGCTCAAGGATAGAGTGAAATCCGTGGAGGTCACGGTCCAGGAATTGGCCCCGGGCCATGCAGCGGTGAAAGCGCAGATGACGGAGGTGATGGATCGCCTGAAGGTGCTGGAACGGAGGGCCGAGGATGCGGAAAACCGGAATAGGCGCAACAACGTACGCCTAGTAGGCCTGCCGGAAAAAATCGAGGGCGACGATATGGTGGGCTATCTTGATAATTGGTTGCGAACGGAGGTGGCACCGGAGGGGCTGTCCCCCTTCTTCTCCCTCGAGCGAGCGCATAGGGTTCCGGCGCGCCCGCCGGCCCCGGGCCTCCCGCCTCGCCCAGTGGTATTCAAGTTGCTCCATTACCGGGACAGAGACTGGCTTTTGCAAAGGGCGAGAGAGGCAGGGCCCTTTCAGGTGGATAACAACAGGGTCACTATGTTTCCGGATTATACGTTTGAGACGCAGAGCTCAGGGCGAACTTCCTCTCCCTTAAGCGGGAGCTCCGTGATGAAGGCATCAAGTACTCTCTGTTGTTCCCGGCGAAGCTGAGGGTGGTGGTAGATGAACAGACACTCTTTTTCACGTCCTCGGCGGACGCTTGGACCGGGTGGGACACTTATAAAGCGGGTACGGATGGTGCCAAGGCCAGGGAGGAGGAGGCTAAAGTGGCACAGCCGATCAGGAAATCTCAACGGATCAGGAAGAACCGCAGGAGGACCGGTAGACCCTCGGTGTCACAGACGGAGACGGAGAGACAGGCGGCCCTACAGGCAGTGGCGGATTTATCCAAGACTACCAGAAGTCAGTCCGGGAAGGGCACGGACTCGGAGGGCCCGGGCACCGGCTCGGAGACGGGACTCTCGGAATATGGTGGAGCCAGGGGCCCTATCGTGACGCCGCAGACTTCGGAGGAGATACTTGAGACGTGTTGATCTGGACTAGTGGAGTGAACTCGCTGGTTGGACACCGGGGCGCTGGGCCCGTGGCAGTGGAACACTGTTACTTGAGGTTTCGGGGAACTATGATGTGGGGATTGTGGGGTGGAGTGCGCGGGGTTGATCTGCTTTCACAAACCGTTTGCATCGTTCCACGCCCTACTGGCCCTTAAGGTCATCGCAGTGGAGACTGCGACCATAACTGCCTTTCTTTGAGGGGTGGTTGGGAGTGTTGGTTTGGATGGGGGTACTTCCAGTTGCGGGGGGGCCTGTCCTGGGGGGTGGGAGTTGAGAGCAGTTGGGGTTGCTCCGAGGGTAGTTGTTGTTGGGGGGGGTTTGGCTTCCTGTTTGGAGAGGGAGGGTGGGTTGGTCCGTGGTCGCGGAGCGAGCGAGGTCAATGAGCTATATTGTTCGGTCTGTTTGTGTGAAGGGGAATGGCTAATACTGGGGCGTTGAAATGTGTGTCCTGGAATGTGCGGGGTATGCAGTCCATGACACGCAGGCACAAAGTTCAGGCATATCTCAAGCGTAGGGGGGTTCATATAGCGTTCCTGCAAGAAACACATCTTAATAAGCAAGAAGGGATTGCACTGCAGAGGCGTTGGAGGGGGCAGCTGTTTAACACGACGTTCTCAGCTTTTGCGAGGGGGGCACTGATTTGGATAAGGGCGGGGGTTCCCTTCCAGGTTACAAAAACATTGGTAGACCCTGAGGGCAGGTATGTGGCAGTGGAGGGGAGGCTGAGAGGCAGGGTGGTGTCTCTCTGCAGTGTGTACGCTCCTAATGTGGACCTGCCCGCATTTTTGTCTACACTCTCGGGTAAACTGGCGGGCTATTTGGCGGGGCCGGTACTCCTGGGGGGGATTTCAACTCGGTCGAGGATGTGGTATTGGATAGGTCCCATCCCCCACTGCGCGCGTCCCCAGTGCATAGAGTAGCCAAGCGTAGGTTGGAATGGCAGGAAAGCTGGGCCCTCACGGATGCATGGAGGGCGATACACTCCACTACTAGGGATTACTCCTTTCACTCACAACTGCATGATCTACACGTTAGGCTGGACGCGTTTCTGTGTTCATCGTCCGTACTATCTGCGGTGGGAGGGGCGGAATATTTGGCCCGAACGATATCGGACCACAACCCTTTGTTGCTATCCCTGAACTGGATGACGACTGCTAACTGCGTGCCGACATGGCGCCTGCAACCCGACACCCTGGATGACTTGTTGTTCAGGGAGGCCCTGGGAGAACGCATTGAGTGCTACTTTGAGGAGAATAATGGCTCGGCCTCCACGAGGGCGGTAGAGTGGGATGCATTTAAGGTGGTGGTGCGGGGACACTGTATTGGTCACACGGCTGGGGCTCGCAAGACTTTGTTGGATGACTTGGATAAGGCTGAGACGCGGTTGAGAGAACTGGAGAAGGGTCGCCCAAATCACCCTGTGTTACAGGAGGAGCTTAGTGGGGCCAGGGAGGGGCTGGCGGTGGAACTGGAACGGCTGTGCAGCTTTGATCACAAGGCATACGTGACGAGGGCGCACGCGGAAGGCGATAAGGCGGGGTCTATGTTGGCGTGGCTCGCTAACCCAGTTAGGAGGGGTATGCCGATCATGATGATCCAAGAGACAGGGGAGGAACCCTGCCACACCCAACCCGGGATCCTGAATAAGTTTCGGACTTATTATGAGGGTCTCTATGAGAGTGGAGGGACAGGGGGACCAGATGAGCTAGGAGAATTCTTGGACGGCTTACGACTGCCGAGGGTGGAGGAATCGGAGGCAGAGGAGCTGGGTCGGCCCATTACGCTCGGAGAGATAGGGTGCGTAGTGAAACAAATGGCTAGAAATAAGACCCCGGGACTCGACGGACTCCCGATAGAGTTTTATAGTAAATATCTGGAGTGCCTTGCTCCTCGGCTGCGAGAGGTCTACAATGAAGCGCAATCGAAGGGCCGGCTTCCGGGCTCCATGTGTGAAGCCCTCATGATCCCGCTGTTAAAACCGGGCAGGGAAGGAGCGGCTTTATCCTCGTACCGTCCGTTGTCCATGTTGACGACGGACTACAAGATCCTGAGTAAGATTCTGGCCAACAGACTGCTGGGGCACATGACTAGCCTTGTTCATAAGGACCAATGCGGTTTTATCCCGACGCGAAACACTACCCACAATATTCGCAGACTTACGAGACTGATGGGGGCGGACTGGCCGGGCGCCGTCTCTCCATTTGTCCTTTCTATTGATATAGAGAAGGCCTTCGACAGCCTTGAATGGGAGTACCTGTTTGAGGTGATGCGACGCTTCGGGCTGGGGGACGGATATATAAACTGGACCAAGGTCCTATATACTGATGCGGTAGCAAGAGTCCGCGTGGGCGCTCTGATCTCGAGGCAATACCCGGTCAGGCGTGGCACCAGACAGGGGTGTTCCCTATCTCCGCTTCTGTTTGCCCTGGCGATGGAACCCTTCGCTGTGGAGGCCAGGCTGGGCCGCCACTACACCGGTCTATCATTCAGGGGCAGACCGCATTACATTTCTTTATACGCAGATGATCTGCTGATGTTTTTGGCTGACGCGGGCCCCGAGCTAGAGGGGGCACGGCGGTTACTGGGGCGGTTCGGCCGGCTATTAGGCCTGAGGGTCAACTGGCCTAAATCCTGCTTATTCCCCCTGAGGTCAGGAGAACCGTGTCCACTCACCGCGCAAGAGCTTCGGTGGGAACCGCGCTGTCTGCATTATCTGGGAGTCTATGTCTATCACACCCCGGCTGATTTGCTAGAAGGTAACATCACCCGCTGTATTACTAACCTGCGGGGGAACATGGATTTCTGGTCTACCCTGCCGCTCTCTCTGGCTGGTAGGATCTCCCTGCTTAAAATGGTGGCCCTGCCCAGATTATTGTATTACTTCAGGACGCTCCCGGTGTGGGTCCCGAGTTCTGTTTTCAAGCGCCTGAGATCTCTGGTCATAGCGTTCCTATGGGGCACGGGACGGAGGCGCATAGCGCTCGACACTCTGCTGCGCCCCAAGGATGAAGGAGGGTTGGCGGTACCTGATTTTGAGGGATACTATCTGGCTGCGCAGCTGCAGATTTTTACTCAGGAGGTCGCGAAAGTATATAGAGGCCCTGAGGACGCGAGAATGGAAGGCACCCCGCGACATGTGCTGGCGTACATCACGCTACACCAGAAACTCCGGTTGGGAGATTTGACGGTTGAGGAACAGACATTCCGGCTCTGCTGGAACCGGGCCCGTAAGCGGGCAGGAGTCCGCCTTATGTATGCCCCTGAAATTCCGTTGGGTATGGTTACGGCCCTCCCACATGGTGGAGACTGGTCGCGCTTGTTGGGTTGGGAGGAGGCGGGGATTCAAATGTTGGGTGATCTATATGAGGATGGAGTACTACTGCCGTTTCAGGAATTGCAGGAGCGGTTCGACCTACCGAGGGGCGACTACTTGTTGCACGCAGCGGTCACGGGCGCTATACAGGCTCATTGGGGGGAAGGATTGCAGGAGCCGGGCACCTCCATGGCATGTCAATACACGATGATGGCCGCGGGGACCTTTAAGGCTGTCACCTGTTTGTACTCCAGGATACAGAGGGAGGCCTTACAGCCTCTGACGGTTCTGAAAGCCAAGTGGGAGCTGGACCTCCAATTAGAGATCCCTGACACGACCTGGGGCCAGCTACTGAGGCGGGCACGGAAGAGCTCGAGAAATGCCAGGTTTCAGTTAATCCACTTCTATATCATTCACAGGGCATACCTCACGCCGGGGAAAATACAACAATACTTTGGGATAGAAAACGCTGCTTGCCTCAGATGCAATACAGATGGGGCGGACCTAGGTCACATGTTATGGGACTGCCCCTCTCTGGGAGACTACTGGCAGGAAGTGGGGCGAGCCCTCAACAGTGCAACAGACAGAGACATTCAATACACGAAAGCGGTATGCATCCTCCATTGGTTCCCGCACACGCCTAGAAACAAGACTACCGGCAAATTTATAGACTTGGGGCTCATTCTAGCTAAGCGGAGATTACGAGGAACTGGAAATCGAGAGTGGGGCCCGCGTATAAGAGATGGTATGGGGAATGCCTGAGGTGGGCGGCGTGTGAAAGCACCTTGAGGTACCAGATGGCCTGGAGGACGAATGATGAGAAGGCTCTGGAGAGGGCAACTGCGTGGGAAATGATGCTGCAGGCGCTCCGGGAGATAGATGACGAGGAGCGGGAGGGCGAGGAGGAGCTGGATGCAGCAGACCCTGCTAACATGCCGGGGGGCACACCTTAGCGAATGTAGGTACTCCCTGTATCACAGCAGATGTTCTTACAACGATGAATCAGCGCAGCGCGACCACGGGGGTGGGAGGGAAGGAAGCAGGAATTGGCGGGCTGTTGGGGGACCGAAATTGTGGGGAGGGGGGAGGGGTGAAAACCAAAAAGCAACCCAGCAATTCCTAAGTACTGCTTATGTCGGACAATGTAAGGTGATACGAGAACTACCCATGGATGGAGGTTAACCATACCCGAGGAAGGGACGGACCTCCCGGACAAGAACACAATGAACAATGCTATTTCTTGTACTCAGAATAATTATGGCCTTGACTGTCTTGTCTGTACAATTATATTGGTGATGCAATAAAAATGATGTTAAAAAAAAAAAAAAAAAAAAAAAATGGGGAGTGGACCACTGGTATCTAATGAGGCATGAACGTTGGTATCTATGTGGTGTAATGTTGTAGGTTGTGATGGCAAAGCATATAACAGTGGATAAACCTTTTAGCGTACACATTCATTTAAGATGTAAAATTCCTTTAAGTATTTCAAATGATCCCTTACATATTAATCATTAATGAAAGAAAAGGTTTTAGTACTTAACAGTGTGACGTATACTCTTGTCTCCACTATCCGGGAAAAAGCATTAAAGTGAATTAATTTGGAAATAAAATTCAGTGCAGAACCCAAACGTTTGTGAAAAAGAGATGCGGTTATGTACACACGAAACATACACATTGCATATTGTATAGAAATCGTTCACTGATGAAACAGTATGACATTCAGTTTTACTTTCCATTTGTTGGTTAACAATCATAGCTTATACAGGTATTGTTTAGTCATGGAGGCACTAAATAACAGAACCCTATATCTAACATTAGGTTTTTTCCTTAGATCTATTAATTTTTGTGAAAGAATGTCTATTCTAAGTCTGCTTACACTTCTAACTTTAAACACACCTGCCTTTTCTTCCTGTTTCCTTCCGATTATGATGATTTATGGATTTGAAGATTGAAAACTTTTTTCACATGGCATTATTTGCAGCCTTGAAAAACTTTCAAAGAAACGAAACACGTGTTGGCTGCCGGTTCAACGCTCAAGAAGGAGGACTTTTGCATAAAGCTGTCTATCCCTAATGATTTTGCCATTATGCCCTAAATTAATACGATCAATTTCTCGTATTCGTTCTGCAGTCTCTGATTGCGTAATCTTCCATATTTCATTATATGCAGCATATATACAGGCATATTTAAAACGTTTTTAAATGCGGCTTTCTTGGTCCTAGCAAGAATTCCCTAAGATCAGCGCCATCTTTAAGTAAAGATAAGTGTTG
This sequence comes from Lissotriton vulgaris, assembly GCF_964263255.1. Taxonomy (NCBI): domain Eukaryota; kingdom Metazoa; phylum Chordata; class Amphibia; order Caudata; family Salamandridae; genus Lissotriton; species Lissotriton vulgaris. The sequence goes on along the minus strand of NC_141691.1, from coordinate 1,078,114,606 downwards.
CTTTACATCCTTAAGTGTAGATCTTTGTAGCCAATCAAGGCAGAGCTTCCTCACACTGTATGTTGCTACTATCCCAGGATGCTGTCTTTGAACATATCTTGGGTCTGACCTATTGAATGTGAAACCCTATGTTTTGTTCAGGAATCTATCTTGACAGTTGTTTGTGTCTGTGGGCTAGATCAACCGTTTATTCCAATATGGATCTGTTCTGTTGTGATGCAAAATAGTATGTACGTCTACCTCCCCCTCTAAAGTGTTATCACTCTCAGGTGTAGGTGTAGGTATGGATGGATTGTTCAGGTCTTTGATCTTGGCCAGCCCAAGGCAAGAAGTCTGTTGGACAGTGTCATTCAAAAACATACTTTGCTCAGGGATGATACTGGCTCTAAATATAGCTTTTACCCCCTGTACCTGCCAAAGCTTTGTACCCCAGACAGTTTTTGTCTCAATGTTGTCTTTCCAAAAGTCAAAACGCAGTTTAGACAGTTGGGCATAAAAGGCTGCAGATTAAATCTGTTTGGTATTTGTCAACATACTTTTCATTCCTGTTTTGTTTATATAAAATGATTCAGCATTGGATACACTGAACCCTGAGAAGTATGGCAATTTCATAGCAAATGTTTTTGAGATACCCTTTGGAGGTAAAGCCCATTGGTTATACATTAATAAATTTCTAGGATTTGCAGATTTGTGCAAGAAATGATGACCATAATGATTATAACAATACATTTGCTCATAGTCTGATGAACCTTCTAAATATTCATGATTTGTAAATACTGCAGACATTTCTAGGTCTGACATCATATTATTAACAGTCTCGAAGTCCCAATCATCAGAAAAGTTACTAGATGAAACAAAGTCGCTTAATGAAATATTGAATAGGCGTAGAATCTTCAGCAGCACCGACGGGCCAAAAATGTCATATTCTGTTTTGTCCCAAGCTATACCATATGGTATAGGAACGGCTGTGATGTTCACTGATGACAAGTCTCTTTGTTCACGATGGGATGATTTGTGTGGTTTTAGGAGTAAGTTGACTTTCTTACTTGCTGTGTCCATTTTGACATATCTTCCATTTATGAGATATCCAGAGTTTTTACCAGAGATAACCAAAGTAGAAGAAAATATATTCCCAACACAATCCAAAGTTCAATCCATGGTGAAATCAGATAAGTCTTTTCCAGGTGATGAAAAATATAATTTGCTTGTTCTTTGAAAGTTCTTTTTGCTGGCGTTGTTTCAGGTTCACTGGGATCCTCAGAAAACGTATCAACGTTAATGAAATAGCCAGAGGCAGTTCTGTCAATTGTTGGGATTGCATCACGATTTGTAGATACGCTGGAGCCACTTGATCACTTGTTACTTCATTTTAGACAGGTGCTACTTCATTGTAGACAGGCGTTTCGTGACAAACTGTTATTTGGGTCTCAAGAGGTACAAGTTCCATAGCTTTATTGCATAGTCCTTATCGCACCGCAGATTCCTCAAAGCTGATGAGTCTCTCAATTCGAACCTCTTGGATTGTAGCTAGAGGTGTGCGTCTGTTACACTGGTGAAGTCCACTTGGCCTACTGCTTAGTATCGGCCACATAGTGTGGTTTTATCAGGTCGATGGACACAAACCTGTTCTCCTTTTTACCAGCAAGGGGCGGCACTAAAACTGTTCTTGACAGGTACTGTTTATCTGTAAGAAGGCCCAAATTCCTTCTTGTCCGCGATCTTTTCTCTGACTAGATAACCAAGCTTTGGGATCCAGACAAGCCTTGCTGGGATGGTTGGTTTTTCCCGAGTGGTGTTTGGCTTCAGGAACACGTGGCTTTGCTTTGTTCTTAGTTAATTTAAGTCCTGTAAAACAGCCAAACGATCTATGATACCAAATGTTTTTTGTTTTTTGTTCCAACACTGATGTCTGACAATCAAGGTCAGGGACCAACATTCTTGTCCCAAAAAGAACCTCATATGGAATGATATCCCCTAGATAACTTCTTGGCAAGTTGTTAAGACTATATTGGACACTTATTAGATGTTTAACCTACCAGTCACCCACACTTAATACCCTAGCTATTATAGATGGCTTTATGTCCCGGTTTTTTCTCTCAACAACAGAATTTCCCTCAGGATAGAATGGACTAGAATACTGCAATGTAATGTATGTAATGTATGTGGTCTTGTAAAGCGCACTGCTGCCCTGAGTCGTCGTGGCGCTGTAGACAATGCCACGCCCAAACTGGCCATGGCTTCTTTGTAAGCTCGAGAGCTAAACACAGGACCCTGGTCAGAATGTAGCGTGCCGATTGTGTATGTGCCGATAAAGACTTGCAAATCTTTTATAACAGTTCGAGCGTCAGCCGAGCGCTGAGGCCACATCCAAATGAACCTAGTCTTAGTTTTTATGGGATTGCATTTGTCCACAGGGACATTTGCAGGTAGATAGTCTAATGCGGTCTAACAAAGGTGTCTGTACTGGACTGGCTATGCTTTAGTCAGGTGTCTGGCGGCGTTCTGTGCTGCGATCTCTATTACAGTCTATGCAGTCAATGACAAACATATGAATGCGAGCATTTATCCCTGGCCACCAATACGTCTCTTTTACAGTTCATATTGTTTTAGAGATCCCTTAATGTATCAGACTGTCTCCCCAATGTGCTTCGTATATCAAAGCTACTCTACGTTTCCTGTTTGGAATTACTCTATCCCCCACTCCAGGGAGTCGAGCAAAAGGAACGCCGTTTGCATCAATTATATATGAGTGGAAATTTATTAGGTAACACTGCCCAGCTGCCTTTGCATGTAGCATTGACAGACAGCATTATTTTGCCGTCTATTTTCGTTTTTGAACAAGTGATTGCAGCTACGGAAGCCGTTTGTACAGCTGCCTTCGCGGATTCATCAGCCAATGAATTCCCTTCAAAGTGAACGCCATCACGTTGATGACTCAGCGTGTGTATCACATGAGTGTATTGTAGTCCTTCTCGTAACTGAACTACTTGTTCCCAAAGCGTTTTATTCTTGATTGTGCCACCTTTTGCATCTTTGAAACCATTTTGAAGCCAATTCTGTAAATATTCATTGTAGAATTGGACACAGTAGAAAGAATCGCACACTATGAGTGTGGGGAATTGGCGATCCTTATTTTCAAGTGCCATTTTGAACGCTTGAAGTTCAGCTCACTGAGCTGTACAATCTCCTAGCGATTGTGTTTTTGTGACCATGGGTCTGAATTTGCCATTGCGCATACAACCTTTAACGATCGTGCATGCAGCACTGTAAGCTTGTTTACCCCCCCATAGCGGGTTGTGCTGATCAGTCAGTATAAATTATACATTCATACTGTTCTAGAGGCAGAATTTCAGTAGGCAGAGGACATTCTTGTTCGTATTGTACAAATGCTTGTATTTTCAGTTAAGGTTCAAAAACGTATTCAACATCTGTTGCAGCAAGAGAATTAACCAATTGTATCCATCTCGGATGTAATGCTTTTGCATTTGGAATGCTCGCTTTTGTCACTGCTTCTAAGGCAGGTATGGGAGTTACGACCATAATGCGTTTTCCTTGTGCTAGGGCTCTCTCTTTTGCTAGAGCAGTTTGAACAGCTGTCAGAATTTTTTCTGTAGAAGTGAATTTCATTTCTGCTTGTGTATACAAATGTGATTTGTATGCAATTGGTACTTTTTCACCTTCATTAAAAGTTAAGTAGGTGAATCCGCACTGACCCGGAATTATTCGGATCACTAATTTGCGTACGTTTACACGTGTTTGCAAATGTTTTGTTGCCAACACGTCTGTTTGGAGTGAACGCAAAATTTGTGTGTGTCCTTTTTTCCAATTTATTGTTTTAAAATCAGGTTTGATTAATTCGTAGAGATGTTTAACCCTTTCTGCGTAATTTAGAATGTACGTTCTTCGGAAATTCAGGAATCCTAGAACTGACTAAGTACTTCAGCGTTTTTGGAGATTAGAGCAGCGCACACTTTTCTAAAAAGTTGGCTGCCAGGCTTTTGCCTTCACTTGATAACTCATATCCTAGGAAAAGGACATTGAGGTGGGTAATTCTTGATTTCTTAAAAATGAATTTGTCCCCTTCAGAGGCGAAGCCCAGTATAATGGTGTTCACCCTGCTCAAGTGCCTATCCAAGTCATCGTCTGTCAGATAGGTGTCATCGACATATGACATTGCATCAGCATCATAAGTTTGTAGTTACTCTGTTACCCTTGCTGAGAATAACCCAGGATTATTCTTGAATCCTTGAGGGAGATGACAGAAGTGACGCTGTGACGCACCACCCCCTTTTCTAAATCGTTTTTGGCCACTATAGGTGTGGCAGGATATACTCAGACATGAGTCCCTTTCTCACTGCTCCATCAGGATTCAAGCAAGCCGGGCCGAAGAAGGCTGAAATGCCAGAAACCGGTCCCCGGTAGCTTGTCTCCTTTCTGGTGAAGAATTGGCTTGGTAGTTTAGTCTGCCCTGTTCCCATGATGCACTGGGCCAGGGACAGACTGATTTGCATATAGCCAGGTTCTGAGCTGGGATGGGGCAGTGAGATAAATAACGGTGATGGATCAAGCCCTGATCTTTGGACTGGGTAAGAGTGGTCTGTTTAACTCAGACACTCTGTTCATCACCACCCCCTTTTCTAAATCGTTTTTGGCCACTATAGGTGTGGCAGGGTATACTCAGACCTGAGTCCCTTTCTCACTGCTCCATCAGGATTCAAGCAAGCCGGGCCGAAGAAGGCTTAAATGCCAGAAACCGGTCCCCGGTAGCTTGTCTCCTTTCTGGTGAAGAATTGGCTTGGTAGTTTAGTCTGCCCTGTTCCCATGATGCACTGGGCCAGGGACAGACTGATTTGCATATAGCCAGGTTCTGAGCTGGGATGGGGCAGTGAGATAAATAACGGTGATGGATCAAGCCCTGATCTTTGGACTGGGTAAGAGTGGTCTGTTTAACTCAGACACTCTGTTCATCACCACCCCCTTTTCTAAACCCATTATTAAGAAAGCGGTCAAATACCTAATTTCTGGTGCAATGTTTTGACAAAAAAACCATTTGAGATGTCTAATGTGGTTTTATATTTTTTACGCAAAATGTTATTCATTAATGCTGTACTGTGTGCATTTTACACTGCAAATGTTTTGCAACAAGAGTTTAGATGTCTGTAATCCAATGCTAGACTATATGTATTGTCTGGTTTGGAGACAGGAAACAAAGGATTGTTCATTGATGGGATGCATGTTTCAATCACCTCCTGGTATTCAAGTTGATCTAAGATCTCCCTTACCTGTTCTTTAGCTTCTTCGTTAACTGGGTACTGCCTTTTTTTTTGACAGACTTTTATATAGCGCAAACTAGACCCGAACCGAATCAGGTATCAGAGCGCTTTACATAGCACCAGTTACGTTACATGAGGACACACTCGGTTGATTTTTTAATTGGATTTTATGGTGAGGAGTCCTCATCCCATACTACATGATTTTTGTATAATGCTGAGGCTTGAACGACTGCCCATTTCCTGACACAGGTATATGTTAAATGTTTTGGAATAAGATTAGATGAAGGCTGGCAAAATGATGTCTTCACCATGTGGGCACTCCCTGACAAATTCTGGTGGCCAGTCTTGTTCAGCTAGAAGAATGTCATAACCCTTAGAAAGTCGCTCCCAAAAGAGTGCTTTCACTTTTCTTGGCTTGTCTCCCTCTATTCGGAGTGTTATTTCATATAACCTATGTGAAATACTAACCCTAGTATCTGCAGTTGCAACTTGAATGTCTTCATTCAAGTCCACTGTCCCCAGAAGACCCTTCAGGTTCTGGCGAGCCATTGTGACTTCTGCTGCGCTGTCCAACATTGTCTGAGCCCATTCTCCATTCTTGAGTTGTGTCCTCAAGATCCTCAGCAGGTCTGATTTTTAGACCTGCTACCTTCTTTTTGGCAAATTGAAGTTTCTTGTTTTTCTGAACGTGTTGATCGTCTTTGGACTTCACACATTCTTCCTTGTTTTCCGACAGTCCTCTTTCGGATTTCTGTGATGAAGTCTAAAAGGTAATAGAGGAACGTGTATCAGTATCTTGATATCTCTCAGGTTTTCTCAAATTATCCCTATTCCAGAGGTTCTACCTCCTTTCAGAGGGCTCCTTTTCAGGAGACCTACCTCTGGAATGAGAACGCTTCTCTTTAGGAGTTTGTTTGCTAATTTCCCACTTCTTTTTAGAAAGAGTAGGAGTGTATTTAGCGAAGACCTTTTCAGGACTTTCAGAAAGTTGGGGTTTCACTGGTTTCCCACCCAAACTGTCTCTGCCTAATTCTTCATATGATTTCTCAATTATTCTGGCCAGTTCTTGTGGTTGCTCTGTTATATCAAATTCCCTTAATTTCTAGCGGACCGCCACTGATGTTGCTTCTTCTTTAATATTGGATAATATTATTGTAGAGACCTCTTTGAAATCTTTCAGTAGTTTCATACCTAAATTTAAAGCAGGCTCTGACACGTATTCGTTTTAAATTCTGTTTCAGGACATCAGGTATTACCACCATAGACGGAACACCATGTGTTTTAGTGTAGATTGCAGCGAAGACTGTACTCCAAGTGGTGCAGTCCTCCAGATGTGGTGTGATCCCCATTGGTAGACAGATTGTTAAAATTCTGTGTTTCTCATGAGGGCTAATATTAGGAAATACTGCTTCGATCTGAGTAATTTTTTGAGCTAACCAGAATGGAATTTGTTCACATTTTGTTGGTAGTTTACCCATGACTGTGTGTAAAGTCTGTGGTGTAATTTTTAGTGAATTCCCCTGGTGAGAGGTTTGTTGTGCAATAACTACTGCAGGTTGGACCGTGAGAGTCTGCATGACATATTGAACCAATTGTCTATAGATTCTGATTAACTGAGTTGAGTAAGTAATTCTACTCCTGACATGTCGTTTATGTCACGATGTGGTGTATAGCCGGCCAGAAACGGCCATGTAGCTTCTGGTCTACCTAGGGGACCGAGCCTGGTAATGCAATTTAAATGTTTTATGGCGCCTTTAAACCAGAGCTCATGCTCCTGGAATGGGAGTCGAATTTCAATATCCTCAAAAGGAATATATTCCTCTGGTGGTTCATCTTCTTTATAGAAGTGAAACATGTGTGTTACTGGATTTGCTTCTGGGAATATTATCCATGAATAGAATACCTCTGTCTGGTGATATTCATATGCCTCTATCACAAAAACTGCCCTACCACCTCTTGATGTTAGGCCATGTTTTATAAGTTTTATAGTGAGGGCTGTCCTTAAATTTTGAGGAATGACTACAGCATTCCCATCAGTTTCTTGGAAACCTGTGAAGTTAAAAGCTGCATCGGCTGGATCAGCCGCAGCTCCACCAGTTTCGGTGTTATCCCTGTTTAGGGACATTTTTGTTTAATAAAAACTGCAGAGCAAGTTTCAAGGTGTAGGAGAGTAGGGTCTGCTATCCTATGGTCACCCCAATTTTTGCTTTTTGCTTCACTGGTTTTCGACTTACTGAGGCTGTGGGCCTGCTAATCAGACCCCCAGCCTGCTGTTCTCTCTCTAAATTTACATACAAGTACTATAGGTACATAACCCAATTGGAAATGGACTCCTTGTCAGCTCCTGTACCATGCACTATAGGTGCTCAGGGCATAGGTGCCACCAAGGCCTACCAGGGGCTGAAGCATAGCTTTTGCCACCCTGGCTGGTTCTTAAATTGACACAACTGGCTGATCACTCAGCTGGGGCAAGTTGGTGTAATCACCCCTTGCTTAGATATAGTATACCTATATCTAAACCTATATCTGGACACATATAAACCTGTGAGCCACTCCTATGGAAGGCCTGATCAATCCTGAAGGCAGAGTGTGTGGTTTAATGTGAGATGGAGCTCTAGCATGAGCTGAGCCTGTCTGCAGCTGTCGGGAACAACTCCCTAAGCTGTTCCGGGATAATGCCATACCATATACTATTAAGTGCATTATAATCCTCGCGGTTATATAGCAACTTTGGTTTGGCTTTATCAAAACATGTCGTGTAAGGTGTCATACAATTTGGAATACTATCCCCTCGACAGTCCTGTCGACGGGGATAGCATTCCACCCCTCTAGAGGGAGAAGACATGTTACTTTACTGAAACGCGGTTGATTTTTAAAAGAGCCTCAGATCCACAAAATGGATGCTTCTGCCACAGACACAAGTCTGACCTCCTGCTGCTGACTGAAACTCAGCAGAGGAGGCCTGGACAAAGGCTTTCCTGTCGCAGGGAGGTGTTACACCACCCCAGACAGGAGATAGTGGATTGTAGCAGGGAGGTTTGAAAGAAACCAGACACTGCCTGGGGAGCACAAGGCTTCCCCTTGCATAATCCGGCCAAACCGGTTCTGGGGCAGACCAGCCCCAGTCCCAGCGCGGCCTGGATCAAAGGAAAGGGGTGTATCCACCCCCTTCCTGGGTCCCACCCACAGGAGGGGACCTAGCAGGTAATCCAGCCCCCTAGATTGGTATAAGAATGGGAGCAGTGCCAACGCACTCAGATTATCCTGATGAAACATAAGAAACAAAACTCTGGACCCTTCGACATCCTACTCAACGTAGAAGACTGACGAATCTCCTTTGTGGTCAAGGAGTGACCACCCTGTGCAAACAGGCACCATCCAGCACCTCGACGTCTGCTTTGTTGCAGTTCCCACTGGAACTCGAGCGACAGAGATAGACGAGATCAAGCTTGCCTGCCTTCTTACAGCCCGATCCACAGTCCCTGCAGAGCTGAGTCCCGTGGAGGCGACCGGAAGCGTGGAGCACGCCATCTTGAAAAGACAATGAGACGCTGAATGTGCAGCCCACGAGTGACCCTCGAAGCTGTAAACCGGGGTTTGAGAAGCCCCAACCCTGAGCCACTTTTGCACTGAAGCTCACCCCTCTACACTCGACGAGTGCTGCGTGGGGCCCTTCTGCTTTCTTTGGCTCGACGCGTTGGCCCGGTCACTTGCCAGCTGGCTTGTGGCCCCTGTGCCGGCGAAAACCTAAAACCGACTTGTGATTCTGGTTACTCCAGACTTGCACCAGCTCCTCTGAAAAGGAGCACCCGCTCTGACCCTCCTGGTCCGAGTGAGAAGCAATCTTCCAGTCCTGCGTGGATTGCTTTTGCCAAGTGTTGTTTGCTCCGATCTTGAAGCCGACAGCGCCGACGGTGAGAGCCTGCGTGGGACAGCTCGTGACCCACTCCTGGACGTCGCAGATGCTCCAGAGCCCACGTGGCAGCGGAGAGAAGCTCCTCGACAACCACCTGATTGCGCCAGACATTGCCTGGTTCCGTCCTGGTTCCACCCTGGTCACTGCTGAGTGACCCAGACTCTGTCCCCTCTGCTTTCAGGTACTTTTCTACTCTGATCCACACTTGGATCACACCGGACACTTCTCCTTCACATCGCCTGCAGCATCTTCAGCTTCAAGCACCAACAACCTGCGTGACGAAACCAGACGCCACTTCGACCCTATGCACCCGCTTCCTGTTGGTGAGGTAACTCAGCAACACCGGTGTTCCCACACTGGTACACACCTCTAGGGTCTGTGTCTAAAGTTGTGTTCTTCTAGGTTCAGCGGAAGTATCCTTAAACTCTATTTGTGTAACTTTTACGCACCATTGACTTAACATTGGTGCATGCGTGTGCTTTAAGCGCTGCACCCGAATCCCGCGGGCTTTTCCCGACTTCAGCATTCCTTGTCCCGACTGCTCCCAGCGATTCCCTAGGCCCTAGGCCTAACCACTGTTCGATTAGTATCTCTTATACCACTTTCTTAATATATGGTTTGAGTGGTCACCCGCCCTCATCCAGAATTGTGCAACTTTCATATGTTATACTGTGCTTTTGATTTAACGCTTGTGCCCCTTTGCTCATAAAGAGTACTGGGGATTATTTTAGAAATAAACACATATATTTTTATAATATATACTTGTGTGGTGTCCTTTCATTTGATATTACAGGATTGTGATTGGTAAAACAGCTCGCTTAACACGAGCTCTTGAGTTTGGCCTTTCAGGCTGCTTAGTCCATGCTACCCCTAGGATAGCTTGTCTATAAGGTTGACTTACAACCACACACCATAAGGGATTGTTTGGACTGATACAAGATGGTTCCAGAATTGGAAACATCATATATCAGGCCAACTTCTCACATTGGTGTGCAGCGGTGCGGATTTGAGCTTGCTGTTGTTTTACCATTGCAATCTTTTTATCAAATTGAAAGATCACATCAAGTACCTTAGGTACATATAAATCAAAAGCTTAGCATATTTAAGTTCTACTGAACTTAGTAGTTGTAGGTTAAAGGGATTAGCACACCCTGACTACAACTCACTAGCAAGGTACAGTAGGAAAACACTTAGTGTAGGTAAGTGCACCACTTGCACCTCACTAGCAGTCATGTCTGACACAGGAAGAGCTTCAGGCTCTGGCCCTGTGACAGTTGACCTTACCAAGGCAACTTCCAGCTATGACAAACTTAGCCACAAAGACATGGGTGCCTGGTGCATTGCAAGGGGGCTAAAAAGGGGCAGAAACCCCACCATTCCTTCCCTGATAGCTATCCTGGGAAAGGATGACTTAGATAAGGGGAATGCAGCTCCCTTAGATTTAGGAGATGGAGTGAACACCCCTGAGAATGAGAATACTTCAGTAGAGGAAGAAGAAGAGGAGGAAGAGGGCTCAGAAGTAGATGAGCCTGAGGATCAGGATCAGAGGGATAACCAGGTTGAAGTTGCCAGGCTTAACCAGGCCAACTTAGACCTACATGGGAATGGGGAGGGCCAGCACCTCCCCAGATCCCATAACATAATTCTCCCAGGCAACAGAAGGGTGAGATCTCCATCAGGGGACTCATTTTTCTAGTGCCTCAAGAGAATCTCAAAGGGGAATGACTCTCTCCCCCCCCCCCCCCCCCCCCAGAGGAAAGAGCATAGGGCCAGGATGAGGGCTGTCCAACTCCAGATAGAGAGGGAAGAGATAGCCTTGGCTCAAGCTAAACTTGCTTTAGCAAGAGAACAGAAGTTGTGTGGCTTAGATGCCACTGGTGGCAGCAATATTCCTAGAGAGAAAGACAGGGGCTATGACAATAGAAACCTGACAAAAAGTGTGCCCCCCTACAAGGAAGGAGATGACATCCACACATGGATGACTGCTCTTGAGAGAGCCTGCATGGTACAGCAGGTTCCTCAGGATCAGTGGGCTGCAATTTTATGGTACTCCTTTTCTGAGAAAGGGAGGGATAGGCTCCTCACAGTTAGACCTGAGGATGCCAAAAACTACTCTGTCCTGAAGAGTGCTCTTATTGAAGGGTTTGGCCTAACCACTGAGCAATACAGGTTGTTGTTCAGAGACACCCAAAAAACACAGACTCAGGACTGGACTGATTTTGTTGATTGTGCCACTAAGGCTCTGGATGGTTGGCTGCAGGGAAGTAAAGTCTCAGACTATACAGGATTGTATAATCTTATAATGAGAGAGCAGATTGTTAATAACTCTCAGAACCAGCTGTTGCATCAATACCTTATTGACTCTGATCTGACCTCTCCCCAAGAATTGGGAAAGAAGGCAGACAAATGGGTCAGAACAAGGATTAAGCAAAAACCCCAGAACCATGGTGGTGACCAGAAGAAAACAGACCAGAAGGGTGGGAATCAGAAAGATAAAGAAAAAGACCAGAAGTCTTCTTCAGGCCCACAAAATTCTAATAAGGAGGGTGGTTCCCAAAATGGTAACAAAAAGAAGAAGAACGATGGCCCAAAGAAACCTTGGTGTAATACCTGCAAATCAGTTTCACACTGGGGCAGTAAATGCACCAAGAAAAATCCAGTTCCTACCACTGCAGCTCCTAAAGCACATGCACCCCCTAGTACAGTCAGCAGTGGTAGTGCACCACCTAAGGGGATAGTAGGGTTAACCCTGGGTACTGAGGTGGAATCTGGCCTAGTCAGAGTCCCCACTCAGGCAGTTCTCCTATATGATGTGGACTTATCTTTGTCCACTACTGTGAGTCCCAGTAACCTGGGCAAGTATAGGCAGACGCCTTTGATAAATGAGAAACTGACTCAGGCCTACAGGGACACTTGTGCCAGTGTCACTATGGTGACACCTGACTTTGTGGACCCTGGTCAGATTGTACTAGATGAGAATTCCCTAGTGACCAATGCAAGCAACACCACTACTTCACATAGTGTGGCTGTTGTGAACTTCTCCTGGGGAGGGGTAAATGGCCTAAAGAAAGTTGTGGTAAGTGCAGACCTCCCAGTAGACTGTCTGTTAGGCAATGGTCTTGAAAGCTCAGTTTGGTCAGAAGTGGAGTACAGGACTCATGCAGAAATGCTAGGGATTTCAGCTCATGTCCTTGCAGTGACAAGGTCTCAGGCTAAGAAGTGCCTTCCTGAACCAGTGGTGGATCTTGAAACATTAGACCAACCACAACCCAAGAGAAGGAGCAAGAGGGTTAAGGCTGTGCCTTCCCACTTGTCCCAGGTTGAGGATCAGACTTCAAAGGAAGCTGATTCTACAGTCCAAGAGGAGACTGTCTCAGTAGAACTTGAGCCTGACCAGGTTGAGTTTCTGGGGACAGGGGGACCCTCAAGGGCAGACCTGGGGCAGGCCCAATTAGATTGCCCTTCACTTGAACCCCTCAGACAGCAAGCTGCTGCTGAGGCTGCAGGGAATGCTCAAGGTGCCCATAAAGTATATTGGGATGATGGACTCCTTTACTCAAAGGCTAGAGACCCCAAGCCTGGAGCAACCAGGAGGTTGGTTATACCTTTGAGGTTTAGGGGCTTCCTCCTTACCTTGGCCCATGATATTCCCCTTGCAGGACACTTAGGCCAGAACAAGACTTGGGACAGGCTTGTCCATCACTTTTACTGGCCTCACATGTCAGAAAATGTCAATTAGTTTTGTCGCTCCTGTGTCACTTGCCAAGCCAGTGGTAAGTCAGGTGGCCCAACAAAGGCCCCCCTGATACCACTACCTGTGGTGGGGGTACCCTTTGAAAGAGTTGGAATAGATATTGTGGGTCCCATGGATCCTCAAACAGCATCTGGGCACAAATTTATACTGGTGGTAGTGGATCATGCCACCAGGTATCCAGAGGCAATTCCCCTGAGGACCACAACAGCACCTGTTGTGACAAAGGCCCTTCTTGCAGTTTTCTCAAGAGTGGGTTTTCCAAAGGAGGTTCTTTCAGACAGAGGTACCAACTTCATGTCTGGATACTTAAAGGCAATGTGGAAGGAGTGTGGAGTAAACTACAAGTTTACCACACCCTATCACCCACAGTGCAATGGGCTTGTGGAGAGATTCAACAAGACCCTCAAGGGAATGATAAAAGGATTACCAGAGAAGCTTAGGCGGAAATGGGACACCCTTTTACACTGCTTGCTCTTTGCTTACAGAGAGGTCCCACAGAAGGGGGTTGGCTACAGCCCTTTTGAACTTTTGTTTGGCCACCCTGTGAGGGGTCCACTATGTTTGGTGAAGGAAGGATGGGAGTTACCTCTCAAAAAGCCTAAGCTAGATGTTGTGGACTATGTACTTGGTCTCCACTCCAGGATGGCTGAGTATATGGAAAGAGCATCCAAAAACCTGGAGGCCAGTCAAGAATTACAGAAAGCTTGGCATGACCAAAAGGCTGTTCTGGTGGAGTACAAACCAGGGCAGATGGTGTGGGTGTTGGAGCCAGTGGCCCCAGAAGCACTCCAGGACAAATGGACTGGACCCTACCCAATTGTTGAAAAGAAGGGAGAAGTCACCTATGTGGTTGACTTTGGAACCCCTAGGAGCCCCCACAGGGTGCTCCATGTAAATCGTTTGAAAGCATTTGTTGACAGGGAGGACATGAGTCTCCTCATGGCCACAGATGGGGATCAGGAGGAAGAGAGTATCCCTCTCCCAGACCTGCTTTCTCAGAACCCTGATGATGGTTCAGTTGATGGAGTAGCCTTGGCAGGCAGCCTCACTGAGCAGCAACAGGTGGACTGCAGACAGGTGTTGCAGGCCCACAGACATATGTTTTCACTCACAACCAGTCAAACTAACTGGTGCACCCATGAGGTGGACACTGGTGACAGTCTGCCTGTCAAGAATAAGATCTACAGGCAACCTGACCATGTCAGGGATTGTATAAAGGCTGAGGTGCAAAATATGTTGGAGCTTGGAGTGATTGAGCCATCAGAGAGCCCATGGGCTGGCCCAGTGGTCCTTGTGCCAAAACCTCATACCAAAGATGGAAAGAGAGAAATGAGGTTTTGTGTGGACTACAGAGGTCTCAATGCTGTCACTAGGACAGATGCACATCCCATTCCAAGAGCAGATGAGCTCATTGATAAATTGGCTTCTGCCAAGTTTCTGAGCACATTTGATTTGACAGCTGGCTACAGGCAGATCAGACTAGCTGAAGAGTCAAAAGCCAAGACAACATTCTCTACCCCTAGTGGACATTATCAGTTTGTGGTAATGCCCTTTGGTTTGAAGAATGCACCTGCCACCTTCCAAAGGTTGGTGAATCCAGTCCTTTCTGGGTTGGATGACTTTTGTGCAGCATATCCAGATGATATTGCTGTCTTTAGCTCCACCTGGGAGGATCACCTGATCCACTTGAAAAAGGTTCTGAAGGCCCTGAAAAAGGCAGGCCTGACTATCAAGGCTACCAAGTGCCAGATAGGGCAGAGCAAGGTTGTGTACCTGGGCCACCTAGTAGGTGGGGGTCAGGTTCAACCATTGGAGAGCAAGATCCAGACCATACAGGACTGGACTCCTCCAACTACCCAGACACAAGTCTGAGCCTTCTTGGGCCTGACTGGGTATTACAGAAAATTCGTAAAGAACTATGGGTCCATTGTGACACCATTGAATGACTTGACATCCAAGAAGATGCCCAAAAAGGTTCAGTGGACAGTTAGCTGTCAAAAGGCATTTGAAGACCTGAAGAAGGCCATGTGCTCTGCACCTATCCTGAAGAGTCCTGACTACTCCAAACAGTTCATTGTACAGACAGAGGCTTCTGAGTTGGGGTGGGAGCTGTGCTTTCACAACTTAATCAAGATGGTCAAGACCAGCCCATTGCTTTTATTAGCAGAAGGCTGACCCCCAGGGAGAAACGTTGGTCAGCTATTGAGAGGGAGGCCTTTGCTGTGGTTTGGGCCCTGAAGAAGTTGAAGCCATACTTGTTTGGAACTCACTTCAAGATTCAGACAGACCATAAGCCCCTCTTGTGGCTAAATCAGATGAAGGGTGAAAATCCCAAACTGCTCAGGTGGTCCATTTCCCTACAGGGGATGGACTTTACAGTGGAGCACCGCCCAGGGACTGACCATGGTAATGCAGATGGTCTCTCCAGGTACTTCCACTTAGAACATGAAGACTTATCTGGTCAAGGTTAAGTTTAATGTCCCTGCGTTGGGGGGGGGGGGGGGGGTGTGTAGGAGAGTAGGGGCTGCTATCCTATGGTCACCCCAATTTTTGCTTTTTACTTCACTGGTTTTCGACTTACTGAGGCTGTGGGCCTGCTAATCAGACCCCCAGCCTGCTGTTCTCTCTTTAAATTCACATACATGTACTATAGGTACATAACCCAATTGGAAATGGACTCCTTGTCAGCCCCTGTACCATGCACTATAGGTGCTCAGGGCATAGGTGCCACCAAGGCCTACCAGGGGCTGAAGCATAGCTTTTGCCACCCCTGGCTGGTTCTTAAATTGACACAACTGGCTGATCACTCAGCTGGGGCAAGTTGGTGTAATCACCCCTTGCTTAGATATAGTATACCTATATCTAAACCTATATCTGGACACATATAAACCTGTGAGCCACTCCTATGGAAGGCCTTATCAATCCTGAAGGCAGAGTGCGTGGTTTAATGTGAGATGGAGCTCTAGCATGAGCTGAGCCTGTCTGCAGCTGTCGGGAACAACTCCCTAAGCTGTTCCGGGATAATGCCATACCATATACTCATAAGTGCATTATAATCCCCACGGTTATATAGCAACTTTGGTTTGGCTTTATCAAAACATGTCGTGTAAGGTGTCATACGATTTGGAATACTATCCCCTCGACAGTCCTGTCGACGGGGATAGCATTCCACCCCTCTAGAGGGAGAAGACATGTTACTTTACTGAAACGCAGTTCATTTTCAAAAGAGCCTCAGATCCACAAAATGGATGCTTCTGCCACAGACACAAGTCTGACCTCCTGCTGCTGACTGAAACTCAGCAGAGGAGGCCTGGACAAAGGCTTTCCTGTCGCAGGGAGGTGTTACACCACCCCAGACAGGAGATAGTGGATTGTAGCAGGGAGGTTTGAAAGAAACCAGACACTGCCTGGGGAGCACAAGGCTTCCCCTTGCATAATCCGGCCAAACCGGTTCTGGGGCAGACCAGCCCCAGTCCCAGCGCGGCCTGGATCAAAGGAAAGGGGTGTATCCACCCCCTTCCTGGGTCCCACCCATAGGAGGGGACCTAGCAGGTAATCCAGCCCCCTAGATTGGTATAAGAATGGGAGCAGTGCCAACGCACTCAGATTATCCTGATGAAACATAAGAAACAAAACTCTGGACCCTTCGACATCCTACTCAACGTAGAAGACTGACGAATCTCCTTTGTGGTCAAGGAGTGACCACCCTGTGCAAACAGGCACCATCCAGCACCTCGACGTCTGCTTTGTTGCAGTTCCCGCCGGAACTCGAGCGACAGAGATCGACGAGATCAAGCTTGCCTGCCTTCTTACAGCCCGATCCACAGTCCCTGCAGAGCTGAGACCCGTGGAGGCGACCGGAAGCACGGGGCACGCCATCTTGAAAAGATCACGAGACGCTGACTGTGCAGCCCACGAGTGACCCTCGAAGCTGTACACCGGGGTTTGAGAAGCCCCAACCCTGAGCCACTTTTGCACCGTAGCTCACCCCTCTACACTCGACGAGTGCTGCGTGGGGCCCTTCTGCTTTCTTTGGCTGGACGCGTTGGCCCGGTCACTTGCCAGCTGGCTTGTGGCCCCTGTGCCGGCGAAAACCTAAAACCGACTTGTGATTCTGGTTGCTCCAGACTTGCACCAGCTCCTCTGAAAAGGAGCACCCGCTCTGACCCTCCTGGTCCGAGTGAGAAGCAATCTTCCAGTCCTGCGTGGATTGCTTTTGCCAAGTGTTGTTTGCTCCGATCTTGATGCCGACAGCGCCGACGGTGAGAGCCTGCGTGGGACAGCTCGTGACCCGTTCCTGGACGTCGCAGATGACCCAGAGCCCACGTGGCAGCGGAGAGAAGCTCCTCGACAAACACCTGATAGCGCCCGACATTGCCTGGTTCCGTCCTGGTTCCACCCTGGTCACTGCTGAGTGACCCAGACTCTGTCCCCTCTGCTTTCAGGTACTTTTATACTCTGAACCACCCTTGGATCACACCGGACACTTCTCCTTCACATCGCCTGCAGCATCTTCAGTTTCAAGCACCAACAACCTGCGTGACGAAACCCGACGCCACTTCGACCCTATGCACCCGCTTCCTGTGGGTGAGGTAACTCAGCAACGCCGGTGTTCCCACACTGGTACACACCTCTAGGGTCTGTGTCTAAAGTTTTGTCCTTCTAGGTTCAGCGGAAGTATCCTTAAACTTTATTTGTGTAACTTTTACGCACCATTGATTTAACATTGGTGCATGCGTGTGCTTTAAGCGCTGCACCCGAATCCCGCGGGCTTTTCCCGACTTCAGCATTGCTTGTCCCGACTTCTCCCAGCGATTCCCTAGGCCCTAGGCCTAACCACTGTTCGATTGGTATCTCTTATACCACTTTCTTAATATATGGTTTGAGTGGCCACCCGCCCTCATCCATAATTGTGCAACTTTCATATGTTATACTGTGCTTTTGATTTAACGCTTGTGCCCCTTTGCTCATAAAGAGTACTGGGGATTGTTTTAGAAATAAACACATATTTTTATAATATATACTTGTGTGGTGTCCTTTCATTTGATATTACAGGATTGTGATTGGTAAAACAGCTCGCTTAACACGACCTCTTGAGTTTAGCCTTTCAGGCTGCTTAGTCCATGCTACCCCTAGGATAGCTTGTCTATAAGGTTGGCTTACAACCAGACACCATAAGGGATTGTTTGGACTGATACAAGGTGGTTCCAGAATTGGAAACATCATATATCAGGCCAACTTCTCACACAAGGGAACAAAGATAAGGCGCACAATATTTTGGAACACTGTATCCTTCAACGTTGAACAAAGCCAAAAAGCTAATACATAGGATTTTCCGTCCTACTCAGCTATGGAGGATATTATCCCTTACCCACTCCAGATGTCTATTGGAATATTATGAGTAAAGGGTCTCTGAGAAAAGCACAACTTAGTAACTTCAGTATCTAGCATTAAATTAGTGTCTTACCAAACCGTTGGGTGCCATGTAGTGTAGTTCCTACATCCCTAAGAGGCTCTGTGTATTGGAATAACATACACCATAGATTTGACATAGGACTGAGATCAGTATGTCTCTATCGAGCATATTAAACTTAATTGTGTGTGTGCCAGCTAACTCAGAGGGAATTAGAAACTTTCTCGAATAAACAAGAGGGGATTAGTCTCGGACAACCACATTAACATGACAACTTTGTTTCCCCTAGAACCGGAACAATATCTTCAGATTTGTTGAAACAATAGATAACTATTTCACTCAGTCAATCACGCATGCTTCCTTTTGACAGAGTTGCACAGAAATAGAGAGACTGGCGTTTCAATAAAAGGTTTTATTGAACAGTCTTATTTCTCATGCAAGAGATATGAATTGCTGCAATCGTTAGACAGAATGTAAAGTATAATGCGCCCAGCGTAAAGAGTAATATAAAATAATACTGTAATAGCATTGTCTGTTGCTATGACATATATAAAAATACATACATAAATACCACAGGCTAAAATACTCAACTGGTGCTTCTAAAATATGCCTACCCCAGTGTACCTAACCTAGGTCTAGTACGAGGGAAGAAGTAGGTGCTGTTTTAGCTATAGTTTAGTTTTTCCAAAAATTGCCAAAGGTTTCTCTAGGTTCTAATCAGCTCCATACCTTAGAATGAGAGAGGTTGGTATCTCTTTCCCTAGACTCGATTTCCCAACACCCCGCAAGGGGAGTCAGAAACACTGGAGCTGGATTCTCGGCAGGAGGATGACAGCGTCTAGTCAGTGCATCAGCTGGAGAGTTGTCTTCCTTCGGGACTTGCTGTGGCGAGCTGCTTCGTGCATGTAGGTAGTCTAACTACACCAAACCACACATGCTTTGCCATAGCAAGTGAAGGTATATTTATACCTTGAAGGTGTTTAGGAATGCCAGTATTGACGTAAAGTCGGGCATATAGGTCTCGCCTTTGATTAAGTTAAAGCCATTTGTTTTGCTAATGGTATTGAATAGCAAAGCAAATGGCTTTAACTTAATAAAAGGCGAGACCTATTGAATTTTTAATGCTTGTTTTTCCTGCTTTTATTTTTTTAAGGAACTTTTTATTTTGAAAGCAAAGAATCATCAATCTTTCTTTCAAGCTTCTGCAAATATTTGCATCAAATTAGAGAGCCTTCTGGAAGCATTAGACATAGCCTCATATTGCTCAACTTTTAAAACGTGTTTACACATTTTTATACTGGAACCAGTGTCAGTAATGCAGTCAGAGCTTACAATATTTACTTAGAGCGCTCATCCTATTAATAAAGGCTTTTAATTAATGAACCATGAATACAAGTTTGAACAGCATTAACACATGGACAAAAATATTACCTTAACTGCAGACAGTGCCCTTCCCTGATCCATACTGTGGTAATGCAAACTGCCAGCCAAAAGGTTTGTGCAGCAGGGGGTTGGGCCTACTTGTCCAAACGACAAACTACACTTGAAAACTTGTTGCCCTTGGCCACAAACAATATATCCTGGGCTTGGGGCTATAGGAATTCCACATCCCTAAGGTTGCCCGCCAGTAAAGAAAAACCTCGGCAAACAATATATTGTGAAAAACAATGGCTCACATATTTACATTTTGATGATTGCAGAAAAAAGTATGCCAATCAATAAATGATACTCCTGGTTTGGTATTTGATTTTTATGCAGGTTGCCGAACTAACCGGTACGCTCCGGACTCGCAGCTGTAATATTTTAACAAATATCCTGTGGAGCCATTCTTTCTTTTGCTATATTATATACTGCGGTTGCCCAGTACGAGTTGCAGAATATTATTTCATTTTGCGTAGCCAAACAAAGGATTCTGCCCTTGCCCCAGTTAGTGTAACTGGGGGAGGAATGAGTGCAGCACCTTTGATTTGTGTTTTTGTCTGCATTCAAAACATAAGGTAGGTAAGAAACAAGTTTATTTAGACAATTGTCCATAAAACATTCTAAAATAAAGAACTCAATTAACATGTTACATATATGTTTCAACGTTTCCTCGTGCTTGCATGCACGAGCCTATTGTATTTTTGTTTTAGGAGTCTTGATTCCTAGCACGATCAATATGTTCTAGAATAGAGCATCTGATTGGTCCTGGAATCAAAACTGGCAGTGGTGTGGAGCTAGCCGGAGCCTCCAGTCTTGTAGCCCGTGGTGCTTCCTTTCCTTACAGAATAAACTCTTCAAAATACTATTTGGAGTTCCTCTTTTATCTCAACAATTTGACGACGATACCTGGAAGCACCAAATCTATCGAACCTACAATCTGGATTAATGTATTTTTTTTATTTTCTTTTACTTCAAAAATCTACCTCGATTTTCTTTAAAAGGATTCCCAGGATTTACACTTTATATTATTCTGCGTGATTTCTTGTTTTAAGGAACTTTTGCAGGTCCAGATTCAGGAGAACATTGGAGTCACTATTTTGGAATTGTGGAGTTGGATTTTTACTTTAATTGAATATTTGAACGACTAATTAAGAGAGAAACGATCTACTTGGTGAACTATTTTGGAAGTGCGGAGCTTCTGTCGATGCAAGCATCCATCTATCGAGAGGTGCCGAGCATTTGCCGTTGCAAGTATCTTCCAAGTTGTTATGTTTTGAAGCATAACCAACGTTTCACTCACCCAGTTCGTCTTGGATTCCTCATCTTTCTCACCGTGTTCCAACGAATTTCCCACCAAGAACATTTCGACTTCCCTGGCGAACTCTCCGCCAGGAACATTTCTTCTCTCTACATTTGTGACGTTGTTACGTGACATGCATGTCCCACGTAATACGTGTACGTCCTATGCAACACGTCTAGCAGCCATTTTCGGATCTGCTGGTTACTTCATTCAATTTTGGGGAAACGTTCATTTACTTTCTGGAATGTTTTCTTTTCCCCACAAAACTCGAATTTTCAAACGTAAGGTATTTCTTCCTCATAACATTGATTTATTAGAGACTCTTTTACAACAAAGATTTTTTTTATTAGTTTCAAAACAAAGAAAATAGACATATCAGGTGCCATACATTCAGACATAATAAAAAGGTGGACAGATGTAGATACAGGATGGATACTAAGTAATGAAGAAATGGCTGGGACGCCTACGCCAATTTATGAGAAACAGGATGTGCCACAGTACAATATACAATTCACATTAAGCGCAAGCTCTCAGAGTCTGCCCACCTATAAAATAAGGATAATAGGACAAGCCTGAGCACCAGATACTGGAATACCAACAACGTCAGGATGTTCCACCAACTATAATTATAAAAGGAAAGTGAAAGAGAGTGTGAAGAAAAAGAAACCATAAAAACAAAAAAGGAGACAAAACAATAAACCCCTCCCCCACCCTGCACCCCTGCATATAGCTATTGCTAACCCTAACTAGCAGTGTGCCTGTTGCCCCAACTAACTAAATACTAAAAGTAGAAAATGGAGGAGGGCATCTTCTTACATGCCCCTGGTCTCCGCTCCCCCCAGCCAAAGCCAAGAATCCCCAGACTAAGCTCGCAAAATCTATCAAGCTGTAAATACGTAGCGCAACAGGGGAAACTCCAAACACCGCCCAACCTCCCGAACGCATCGTGGTTGCAAACTTTGTGTCCAGTAATACCCGATGGCACACTGAATCACACAGTCTCATCCTTGACCCTTCCGATCAAACATGTGTGCCCCTTCCGGACAAACTGTCGCTTCCGCAGGATAGTCAATGCACAAAAAGGCTGTAGCAAAGTTCAATCCGAGATGAAGCAGAGAGATGAAAGTGTTGAGAACTCTGCTAAGTCCAAAGACTCCCCACCCCGTCATGGATTCCCAGAGTTGTTTTGTCCGCCATCTTAGCGGTGCCAATGTATAGGGGAGTGACGCAGTTTCAAACCAACAACAGTTCCCATCAAAAGTCTCCGGAAAGGGAGCATCAGGTAGTCGATCCATAGTCGGCAACGGTCGTAGACCTAACAATCCAATTGCGGCATCAAGCTTGCTCTCAGCACCCAAAACACTGGTCAAAGGCTCCAACGTCACCCATAGTACGGGGTCTGCTTCCTCCATCGAAGTGGCCATCTTGGGTATCTCGAGTCGTTTCGTTTCTTGTTGTGGACCAGGGTCCGGTCCCATCCGCCCAGTTACAGACAAAAACACTATAATTTTATGGATACGGGCTTCAATGCTAGCATGAAGTGACCCTATGGCTGCCAACACCATTCGTAGTTACGGATCACTCTCAGTCCGCTCCACAACATCTCGCTCAGTTTCTATCATATTCGCGTCCCCAGAGAGCCCGGTCTCCCCGGGGGGAATAGGTGGGTGCGGAACGGACGACTTCAGAGGGGGACTTATCGTTCGGGACAATAACAGTCTGAACTCAGCCACCGCCGGCGAGATCCCAACCCAGCGAACACCAGCGGGGCCCTAACCGGGCCACCGGGCCAGGGATCCCCGACCGCCGCCCCAATTGTGCGTCGTCACCCCTCCTTTGATATTCAGCAATTCAGCCAACCATCGTCAACTTCAGTCCAAATTAAATAAAATTCCACCTCGGTAGACCGGACCCTGGCATCCAACTACAGCTGATGTTGTTCAACTGAAACCCGGCAGGGCCAGTACTAGAGACCCCGGCTTCCAGGCTGGTCTAGGCCGCAAACTGCCACACAACGTATTTTTGTCTAACCAAACTGGTAGAAATCTCGGGATTGCACCGTTAAGTTCCAGACCAGTTCATAAACACGGAGGCAGGGCGCAAAAACAGGATAAATAACAGGATCTTCTGGCAGAAGTCGGAGGTCGGCGGATCCGGGAGCTTACGCGGCCATCTTGTTTGCTGGCGTAGCTCCTCCTCCTACAACAAAGATTAGTTTTGATTTTATTGTTCCCCTATCTGTTTATTCTACCTACTGTGCTTTGTACCAATTACTTTTATGTGAAGCACTCAGAAACAATACTACTTTTTTTTAACTTGTTTCAGTTCCTTCCACATTTGCTTTATTACTTATTTCTACACACATTTGCTTTATTACTTATTTCTACATTAGCTCAACTACGCCATCTACTGGATTAGGTGCACATACATTATTTCCAAAAGATTCATTATTTCAGTACTTTTCAAAAAAATGTATTAATTCGTGTCTACATTCATTTTTTCATTATTTCAAGCATAACTACTGTGGCTGCATGTAATATTCTATTGTACATATTATATATATTTTTTTTAATTGCTGCGTATTTCATATTGTCATCACTATGTGTGCACAAGGTTATACCCTTTCTCCTCCACAAGCCTTTTGGTCTGCTGGTAGTTTACCTTGTATGCCTTGGATAGAATGGAAAGCCTATTTTATGAATTGTATTGAAACACTAGATGCTAATGGAAAGATGAAACCACCTGGAAAAAAGTTATTTTTCTAGACTCTTTAGGTCCAGAAGGTCTCAAAGCATTCAACCAACTACCTTGAACTGAGAGCAGTGGTGACAGTAATGTTTTTGATAAAGCCATTTCGGATTTTGATCATTACTGTTCACCAAAAGTTTGTATAGGCATTTCAAGATACACGTTTTAAGAGGAAACAACTTAGCAATGAATCAGTTGATAGTTATGTTTCAGCTTTGAAAAAATTGTCTTTAGATTGTAAATTTGGAAGTTTACAGGTAGTAATGCATGTTAATAATACCACAATCCAAGAAAGATTGTGGATCAATGGCGAGTCTGACCTCGAAAGTATTTTAGCCATTGTGAGAAAATCGGAGATGTCATGTAGAAGTGCCAAACAAGTCAAAAGGGAAACAAACAGTTGTAATAATGATACTGTTGCTAAAGTTAATTAAAAAAAGTGTTTAAAGGAGGAAGACTCTCAAAAAAAGAAACTTTATAATTCTTTCAAGGGGAAACATTAAGACAAGAAGGAAAATATGAGATGTTATAGGTGCAACAGCAAATCCCATCTTGCTAATTATAAATTCTGTCCAGCCATTAAGCAAAGGTGCTCTAACAGTGGTGTTGTTGCCCATTTCTCTAAGGCTTGCAACAAGAAAAGCAAAAATAACAAAATCAAATGCATTGATCAAAGTGAAGAATTCAACACGGATTGTGGAGAAAGTAGTTCCTTCATTCTTAACATTAAAGATACCGAATTCCCAATCCTTAACATTGACAACAATGTGGTAAAAAAGAAACCTATTTGCGACATGGTCATTGGTGAGGTTAGCACCAAAATGTATGCGGATTCAGGTTCTCCTTATTCCATTGTGAATGAGATGGTATGGAATTCTCAGTTTGTAGAAAAATTAGGTAAGGAATTAGAATCTACAGGCATCAGCCCAGAAGGTTATTCTGGAGAACGCATTGATATTCTTGGGTTTAGAACTCTGATTTTTAGATTCAAGAATAGAGAATGTACTGCTAAATTTTATGTCTCAAAGAAAGGGCCTTCTGTTCTAAGCTGGTTTGAGCAAGGTAAGTTAGATATCATTCTCAATCCCAACAGCCCAGATCCTGTTATGGTCATTGACGAATCTAATAGTTTTAGCGATCTCCTCTTACAAAAATTTCCTATGGTTTTCAGAACTGAAATTGGCAAATTAAAACATTTCAAGCATGAGATACGTTTGAAAAAAGACTCTTTACAGTTTACAAAGCTCGTAATATCCCTTTAGCTGTGCATGATGAAGTAAAAAAAGAACTCGATTCTCTAGTAATTGAAGGTATCATTCAAACGTGCCAATGGCAAAATTAGATTATGCATAGACTTGCGCCATTTGAATAATAACATCCTTATTGATCAATTTCCATTACCACGCATTTCTGAAATGCTAACCAGTGTAGGTGGTGCTACATTTTTTTCAACTATTGACTTAACCACAGCATATCACCAAATTGAATTACATGAAAGCAGAAAAGATTGCACAGAATTCATTACCCCTTTTGGATGTTTCAGATATAATAGAATGCCTTACGAATTAGCTTCCGCTGCTGCTATTTTTCAGCGTGTAATGCAAGACATTTTGAAAAATTGCAACAAAGCAGTCTGTTTTCAGGATGATTTATTTTTTATTTTTTTATTTGTTTTTTATTGTTGCATCAAAGTATATAGGTACAGTGTAAATTATCTGCTGACGTGGCATCAACATACAGCCACGATCAGCTAGGCGCGCAACGTTTTCTTGTTTTATACAACTGGCACAAGTATGCATTTCCTCCATTAAGCAGTACAGATCGTGCAAATATGTCTGCAGGCTGGGAGACAGTGAACATGCATCGCCAAGAGGACGATGAAGAATAGCAGGCATGTAAGTTCCCGCCTCAAGGGCGTAGGATCGGGGTCTGTACAGTTCATATAGCGGTGCTACCAGAGAACAGGGGGGGACAAAACCGTGGGAGGGAAGCATGTGGGCGCTAGCAGGGTCTAAGTAGGGGGATACTGGTGACGGGCGTCGGGGGGGCCACTGGGCTATCCAGTTTGCACTCCAAGGGGGGGGAGAGGGACGGACAGGGGGTGGACACATCCCGTGTATGAGAGTGACGGGATGGGTGGTATGACAGAAGAGAATTTGACCAGGATGCGTGGGGTACCGGGAGTTGGCCCTGGGATGGTTGACACCAGGTAGAGACTACTGGCCCTCTCGGGTGGGGGGGGGGGGGGGGGGGGGAGGAGTAGGTGGGTCTCCTGCACGCATGGACTGCCGGAAGCTATGAAGGAGCATGGCCCATTCCATGGATATGGGAATTTTACGCGCGCCCCTGGCTTCTTCCTCTCTAAGAGCATCCTCTTCCGCCGCCGCCCACTTACAGACCGCCCCCGTCCATGCTGCTATAGGGGGACCCTCCAAGGATCGCCAGTGCATGGCTATGCATCTATTCGCCAACAGGAGCGCTAAGGACACGAAGCGTCTGTGCACCGGTTCTTGCTTAGGGACATGAAAGATGCCTAGTGCGCTGGGCTCCCAGGTGGCTAGTGTAGTGAGACCCGTGAGTTCCGACAGTGTTCCGTGCACCGCCCGCCATAAGGGATGAAGGTTGGGACAACTCCAAAACATGTGACGAAAATCTGCAGCAGGGGAGCAACATCTGGGGCATAGGAATGGTGTGGAGGGATAGAACTTCTGCAAGCGCGCTGGGGTGAGGTATGCCCTGTGTAAAATATAGTATTGGATGTTTTTGAAGCGGGCGTTCCTAGAGACGCGTTTTGGGGCCTCGAGTGCTTTAGTCCATTCCGAGTCGTGTAGTGCGCGACCTATGTCCTCCTCCCATGTAGCACGTAAGGTCGTCAGGGGAGCATGCGAGAGTTCCCGGATGGATTTATATAGCCAGGTGACTAAGTGGAGTCCCACTCCCATATGCCGGATAGTATGTATTACTGGATGCGTGTCTGGCTCGCCAGTTCGGAGATTAAAATGGGGCCGGTACCCATCGAGCAGCTGTCTATACCCGAGGAATTGACCTGGGGGGAGCCCGTATTCAGCAACCAGGCGGTCGAGTGATTTCAGCTGGCCTTCCTCAAAGAGCGATTCCAGATCTGTGATGCCACAGTGCGACCATTCGGTGAACAGTGGAGCCGTGAAGTAGGAGTCCTGCCTGGGGCTGACTATCAACGGTAGTAGTGGGGAGTACGGAGGTCTACTGGGGGATATCCGGTGGATCCGCATCATGCACCGGCGCGCTATCGCTACCTGAAGGGGGTATGTACGCCGTGGCTTGGTGCCCGGGAGGAGAAGACAGGTGAGTTCCGGGGTTGCGACTCTGCCGGTCGGGGTGAAAGTCTCTTGGGGGTAACGGTCTGCCGTCCAGTATGACAGCCATTGGAGCTGTGCCGCGAGGAAATATGACTCGAAGGACAGAGCTCCGAGCCCACCTTGCGTCGTGGGAAGTTGGAGGGTTTTCAGGGCAACCCTGTGTCGGCCCGCGCCCCAGATAAGGGTTCCTAGGAGGGAGTCGACGTCGCGGAAGAAGGACCTGGGTGGTACTACCGGTAAATTTGTTAAGTGGTAAAGGAGTCGGGGAAGCATCACCATTTTAGCCAGGGCTATTCGTCCTATTGGGGCCAACAGGAGTTTATTCCAGAAGGCAACAGTCGGGCGCAGGCTAGCGAGTGCTTAGCGGTGGTTACCCTCAAAAATGTCTGCTGGAGAATGGTACAGGCGGACACCTTCTGCGGACCATGAGAGTTTATGCGGTCCGAGCTCGACTTCCCGAGGGGGTAGACTCGAGTGAAAGGGGTAGACTGTGGACTTGTCCCAGTTCACCTGGAGTCCCGAGGCGTCTGCAAATTCCGCCAGCGTTGCCCCTATGGGGGCCAGGTCTGGCTCGATGTCTCGGACGTATATGAGGAGGTCGTCCGCGTACATGGAGACGCAATGTGTGCCGTCCGCAAGCGGAATGCCCCAGTCCACACCCTCCAGGCGCAGCCGAACCACCAGCGGCTCGACTACCAGCGCGAATAAGAGAGGCGACAGGGGGCACCCTTGTCTTGTGCCTCGCCGAACTCCAAAAGCCGGTGATATGCGTTTCCCGATACGAACACGAGTGGTTAGATCGGTATACAGAAGGCATGTGTATGCCGTGAGTGTCGGGCCGATGTTGAGGCGCCGCAGGACTGAGAATAGATAGGGCCAGGTGAGGGTGTCGAACGCCTTCTCCAGGTCCATAATGAGGCAGGCGGCGCGGGGAAATCTGTCACGTACCTGATCTTGGACATGGAAGACTCGGCGGAGGTTCTGGGAGGTGTTCCTCCCCGGAACGAAGCCGCATTGGTCGGGGTGGACTAGTGGGCGTATGACCTGTGCATACCGATCAGCCAGGATTTTCCCCAGGATCTTACAGTCAGCCGTCAGGAGCGTGATGGGACGATACGACCCCATGTGGAGTGGATCCCTGTGGGGTTTGGGAAAGGTGACAATCACGGACTCCCGCAGTGACTGGGGTAACCTCCCTAAATGAAGAGATGCCCCGAACATCCGAGATAGATGGGGGACCACTAGGGGAGAGAATGTCGAGTAGTATTCTAGTGGGAAGCCGTCCAGTCCCGGCGCTTTATTCCGAGACATGGCACGTATCGCCTGGGTGATGTCTGAGGGTACTATCTTGGCGTCGAGTGTGCGCTTGTCATCATCCGATATCGTGGGTAACGTCAGCGGGTCTAAAAAACGATCCACAGAAAACGGAGAGTACTGGGCCGGGGTCCCGTACACTTGTGCATAGTGGCGCTGGAACGCCAGAAGGATCTCGGTCTGTGAACGCACTAGCACACCTTCCGGATTGATAATATCCGTGATTGGCTTGATTTCAGTGTCCTGCCTCGCCATCCAGGCCAGTAGTGCCCCCGTTTTGTCTCTGTCCTTATGCACCCTAGAGGCGTAAGCCCTAAAATTGTATTTTCGGAGTTCAGCGCAGGCAGTCTGATACGCTGTCTTAGCCTCGGCCGTGAGCACGGCGTGTTCCTCCGAGTCGTCAGGCCGTTTAGTGAGTGCGGCTAGATTCTGCTCTGAGGATAGGCGTGTCCGTTCCAATGTGCGGCGAACCCCTACTACCTGCTTGATGCATTCTCCCCTTGCCACTACTTTAAATGCGTCCCACTCCACCAGTACCGACGATGCCGAGTTCGTGTTGTGTATGAAGTAATCTTGTATGCTGGTTTTGTGTGCGTCTCTGAAGACTGGGTCTGATAGGCAATCCCTCGGGAGGCGCCAGGTGGGGACTGGTGGGTGCGGGGGATGCCAGGTCAGACGAAGGATGTGGGCGTCATGATCTGAGAGGATCCGACCTAGGTAATCTGTAGATGTTATCTTAGGGAGGATTGGTGCAGAGCATAGGAATCGGTCTAGGCGGACCCGGAGGTTGTGTGGAATCGAGTGGAATGAGTAAATGCGAGCCAGTGGGTGTAGGTGTCGCCATGCGTCAGTGAGCGCCCAATGCGTGGTCCATGCCCTGAAGAGCTCCGCCTGCCGGGGGACTGGGGAGTGTGCGGGGGAGGGTGCGAGCGGTCTAGGGTGGGGTCCAGCGTGCAGTTATAGTCACCTCCTAACACCCACGGAACTGTAGTGAATTGGGCCAAAATGCCCGTGAAGTGGTCCCAGAATTTATCCTGGTCCGTATTAGGGGCGTAAATGCTGCCAAGGAGTATTCCCTGTCCGTCAAGTATTCCCTCCAGAAGTGCATATCTGCCCTCTCTATCCACTAGCCGCCGGAGCACCCGGAAGGGAGTGCCCGGTCTGACCCAGATTAAAGCGCCCGCGCAAACGCTGAGTATTGTGTGGCACAAAAGATCCCTCGCCATTTGGCCTGCAAACGAGTGAGTTCGGTAGCGTTAATGTGCGTCTCCTGCAGAAATGCAATACTAGCTGACATACGCTTAATGTAGGAGTAAACAGAGTAGCGTTTGCTGGGCGTGTGTAGGCCTCGTACGTTCAGTGTAAGGACATTAATGTCTGATTGTGGGACTGCCATCATTAGGGTGTCGTGGTTGGGAAAGTGACCTCCCTACAGTCCCCGAGGGCCGCCAGTGCTTATGTGTCGCGTGTGCTCCTGCGCGCCAAGCTTCCACAATCGTGGGGGAGGAACTAATGGGATTAACAACAAGTAGAACCTTGGGTGGGTAACAGTCCCAATACTGAGGATATATCACCGGAGGTGGCATATCCAAACTAGCGTCGTACTAGGGGAGAAATACAACAGATATCTGCGGGGGTGGCAGCGTGTGTCGCTGCTGGGCTTGTGCGCGGGTCGGGCTCTTGCAGGAGAGATGTCTATCGCTCGCTAGCGCATACAGTTATCTGGTGAAGCAGTCTAGGCTCCTAGACGTCGCGCAATACAGTAGGCGACCATGAGAAGGATATAGCAGTGGACAGTTCATCCATCACGAAGAGGTGTTAGGTTGGCTGGCCAGGGCAGCGTCCAATGTGTGTGCCACAATGAGGGGGGAAGAGAGTGGGCCAAACCCCGACATTGTCCCATCACTGTCCCGGTCTTTCTCAGGGGTGAACAGGTGTGGTTGGCCTTCCAGATCTGATGCAGGGGGCGATGTGTGCAGTTCGGTCACCGCCCGTAGGGCGTCTCGTCGTTCCTGCATGATTTGCGTGAGGTCAGGCGAGCCCGTGGGGGAGGATGCCTGGCTTTTGGGGCGGCCTGATTGAGTACGGTTGGTGCCCCGTCTTCTGGATCGTCTCGAGTCGTTGTTGCGTGTCCTCTGGGGTCCGGGTTTAGGGATTAGCGGGCAGTGAAACTCAGTCCAATCCTGCGCTTCCTCCGCTGTGTTGAAGAAGAGAGCTTTCCCTTTGTGGAGCACTTTAAGGCGGGCCGGGAACAACAAGGAGTATTGAAGTTTATTTGCGCGGAGGCGCCTTTTCACTTCCAGAAAGGTGGATCGCTGCTGCTGGACTTCTCGGGCATAGTCCGGGAACACCATGACTTGTTGGTCTTCTACCTGTAGGGGGCCGGCCGTCCGGGCCGCACGGAGCACCGCATCGCGGTCTCGGAAGTGCAGGAATCTAGCCAACATGGGACGCGGAGGAAGGCCTGGCTTGGGCGCCCGGGCCGGGACCCTGTGGGCTCTTTCAATGGAGAAGTACGCCGACCGCTCCGCCTCCGGGGTGAATGATCTGGTCCATGACTCCATGTAGGTCAGAGGGTCCGAATTTTCGATTCCCTCCGGTAGGCCCAGGACGCGGATGTTACACCGTCTCGAGCGTCCCTCCAAATCCACCGTACGTTCCTCGAGGATCGCCACGCGACGTAGGACCTCTTTCATGTCTGCCTCCTGTGTTTTCCCCGTAGGCTGCAGCGCAGTCACAATCCGTTCCCCCTCCTTCACTCTGTCAGCCAGCTTGCGATGGTCGTCGCGAATCAGGCTGATATCCGTCGTCAGGACGCCCAACCTCTCCTCCATCGAGAGTCGGGACAGTTCAATTGCCGCCAGCACCTGATCCAATTTCGCCGACAATTTGGGGTCGGTTTGCGGTGTGTTGGCTTGCGTCCACGTCCTTGTGTGTGGCATCTTCTCGATGGCTGTTTCGGGGACTGCCATCACCTGCGAGGCCTTCAATTTCCCCATGAGTGCTGGCAAGAGGACCCCGCACCCTTGTGGATTCCGGGATCGGCGGACCGCCGTCTCTCAGTGCGCCCGGGTAGGCGACAGCACAGTGCAGGCCGGTCACCCAGTCGTCCTCGGTCCCGGGGCAGGCACTAGTTCACCTCGGGGAGCCCCCACTGGTTCCTGGGCGTTAGTGGTGGCTCGCGGCTGCTGGTAATGATTGCGGCGTGGCGGAGGGCCGCACTAGTGCCCAAGGGTGTGGAGTCAGCGGTGCAGTAGGAGGGTGCGTACTATCAGGAGGCTCTTCCCCCACTGTTCCCTAGGAGACTGGCTTCCCAAGTGCGGCCGGTTCACGCCTTCTCCCCCCTCGGCGTGTGGTGCAGTGTCAAATCCGATCGGCGGGGTCAAGGGTCAGGTGGTATGGACCTGGGGGGTCCGGGGCAGCGGACGTTCACTGTTACTGCCTCAGGTTCGGGGGAGCACTCCTACTCCCAGGATAAGGCTCGCTGTTCCCGGTGTCCAGGTCTCCGTGGGCGCCATCTTGAGGTCAGGCACTCGGGTCCACTGAGCAGCTCGAGGCGGCGAGAGCGTTCTGGCCCCCCCGGTCAAGGGACGATGCGAACTGTGTCCTCCCACGGGGCCCAGAGGAGGTGGGGGGCCGCTGGGTTGCTGGCGCTGGGATCCTCGGGGGGGGGGGGTAAGGATTGGCACTCACCGCCCTCAAGGGAAGGTCGCGGACTTCTGGAGGGCGCAGCACCGTGCAGGCGGCGCGTCCACTGGCGCTCCGCGATCCGCGGTGGCAGGCTGGCCGGTGCTGGAGTCAGATCAGTCTCCCGGTGGAGCAGAAGCGCCGGTGCA
Source organism: Lissotriton vulgaris (assembly GCF_964263255.1). Classification (NCBI taxonomy): domain Eukaryota; kingdom Metazoa; phylum Chordata; class Amphibia; order Caudata; family Salamandridae; genus Lissotriton; species Lissotriton vulgaris. Next base: position 1,078,082,292 of record NC_141691.1, on the reverse strand, counting down.
GCGGAGCTCCAGTGCGGCGGCCGCCATCTTGCGTGCCGGAGTGCTGTTATGGGAGAAAGCGTAGTCCGGGGTGCACCCCCGTGGGCCGGCCCCACCGCTCCCCCGGGACCTCCGTAGCTGTCAGTTGGCCGCGTCCTCCAGGGCCGTCGCTCAGGGAACAGGCTCTCGGCGGCGTACGCGCCTGTGGGACGGAGCCGCGTCTGCCATTTTGAGACTCGGCGCTCGGCTCCGGTAAGAGATGTTTCAGTGTGCGCCGTCCGCCAGCAGCCTTCACAGCTCACCCGGAGGATGCCCCAGTGCGCGGGGGCATTACAGGTGCTTTTTCAGTAAGTTGAGGCTCCCGGCGATCTCCGGAACTGGGCAGGATGCTAGCCCGATCGCGGAGCCTCAGCAGGACACAGCCGCCATCGTGGCTTGCTAAGCCACGCCCCGTCTGTTTTCAGGATGATATCCTTGTTTTTGGAAATGATGCACAAGAACATTGGTCAGCTTTAGAAAATGATCTTAAGGCACTTTCAGACCACGGATTAACAGTAAAACACTCCAAATGCAAGTTCGGAGTGAAATCTGTAACCTATTTGGGACACGAGTTGTGTGAAGAAGGAATTAAACCCAAAAATGATTTAGTTGAGGCCATACGTTCTGCTCCTCATCCAAAATCTAAAGATGACGCAAGATCTTTTCTAGGGATTACTGAGTTTTATTCAAGGTATGTACCTAATTTCTCTTGTCGTGTATTGAACATTAGACAATTAATCAAGAAAAAGAGCAAATTTTATTGGTCTAAAGATTGTGAAACTGAATTTATGGATGTCAAGAGTGCAATTTGCGCAGCTACTCCTCTTTCAAGTTTTGACCCATCACTTTCATGCACTGTTATCACTGATGCCAGTTCGAAGGGTTTAGGTGCTGTACTTGCACAAAAATCCAGTTCTGGGAAGGAATGCCTTATTGATCATGCTTCAAGAGTGCTTACGCCTGCTGAATTAAAGTATTCTACTATAGAAAGAGACTTTGGCAGTGGTGTGGGCTCTTGAGCATTTTAGAGTATTTGTATGGGGAAAACAGTGTCTAGTTAAAAGTGATCATAAACCTTTAGTACAGTTACTAACCACAGAGGGCATGTTAAAAGCTTCAGCACGTATTGCAAGCATGTCAATGTGTCTTCAAGATTATATTTATTCTGTTGTTTACATTCCTGGAAAAGAAAATGTAACTGCTGACTTTCTGTCCATAATGCCTTTACCTCTAAAGGAAAATGTTCACAATGAGTGGGATGATTTCAATATTGCCTTGATACAGGATGAGGATCTTTTACCTATTGACCAAGATGTGTGGTGTGAAGAGCTTAAAAAAGATTCCTTATTGAATGAAGTAGACAAAAACATTGCCGGAGGATGGCCACACAAAAAGAACAAATTCTGACCTCAGGTGTTTTTGGGAAATAAGAAATTAACTTTCATTTGTAAATGGTGTACTCAAAAGAGGTGACTGTGCCATTCCTCCATGTAAACTTAGACACAATATTGCTTGTCATGGTCACGAAGGTCATGCTGGTATTGTTAGGACAAAACAAAAAGTAAAGAAATTTCTTTGGTGGCCAGGTATGGACATTTGTATTGAACGTTAGGTTAGGAACTGTGTTACATGTGCTAATGCAGATAAGACTTTTGTCACCCTTAAATCTAATTTGGGTGATCATGTAATTCCTGATGATCCTTGACATACCATTGCTATGGATATAATGGGACCTCTTGGTCCAAATTCAAAGTATTTCCTAGCAGCTTTTGATGTATTCTCTAAATGGCCAGTCATCAAAATTGAAGAGAAAGTTGATACTGACGCTGGTTTGATTTTCTTAGATGAAACTTTCACTGAGAAAGGTTTACCAGTGCGTCTTATTACTGATAATGGCGTACAATTCCTCTCCAACAAAGCTAAAGCTTACTTTAAAAGAGTTGGCATAGTTCATACACTACTTCTCTATAGAACTCCAGTGGGAATGGTGTTATTGAAAGATTCAACAGAGTTATCAAGAGTGCAGTTCAAATTGGGCAAATTGACAAATTGACGTCTCGTTTACAATTTGAGGGTGACAAACGGGAGGTTCCTTCACTGCTTTCCTCAAGGACAGTTAAGGATGGTCTGGTGACTTCTGACAGATGCTTCATATCTAGAAGATCGAATAATATATGACTGCTTACTTCACAAAGCTTCTGTTTAGGGCTGGTGAGACTATACACGATGGGGTGAAAGAGTCGTCTCTTTGGATCTGTGAGTGACTATTTGGCAGAATTCCTTCAAGTCAGTGTCAGAGCCTTTATCTCCAGGAGCTCCATCTGGTCAGAGGCCATTGGTGATGTGTCACGGTGGAAAAGGGCGTTGTTTAAGGTGGAGGACTGCTTCTCTTGAAGAGATTCTGCTCAAAGTTAACTGGGGACCGGATTAAAAAAAAACGTATGAACGGCAAATAAGCCAGGAGATCCACACATCAGCTGCTACATATATTCTGAAAGCTCACTTCAATAAGGAATGTCACTCATGCATTCTTGGAGTGGCTGCAACACAGCAGTACGATGAGAAAGGGAATAGCGGTGAAGTGAGCCACACAATAGTCCGAAATGGTGAAGAGGGCAGGGGCAACCGTCAGTGAGAGAGCAACACAGTTGTAATCGCATGGACCATAGGAATGAGGACACCCAACACCCATGACCCAAGCACATGTCCTGTTTACCAAAAACCTACCAGTAAAGGATCCCTTAAGAAACTTGGGGGCGGGGGGGGGGGGGGGGGGGAGGAGGTTAGCTTGGCTCATTATGTTGTCTTTGTCTTCCATAGCCCAAACCCTGCATCAGGAGTAAGAGGCGCAGCTCCAGGTAAGACTTGAACCGTCTCCTCCTGAACGTGCACTCACACCGGCATATCTGACAACAAATGGGAACGGTGGGTAAGAAATCAGATAAGAAGTTAATGTCAAGTTTTTCCTGACTGGGAGAAGGTGTGACCTCTAGGCGCATCCCCTATGCTGGGTAGATTACCACTGCCAAGACCAGGAAAAATACCAGCTCGACTTGCACTATCAGCATCCCAGATGCTGACAATACAGGTGCCCAGGTGCGTGGAGGCCCTGGCATAGATCAATTCGCCCAAGCGATTAAAAGCAATTTAGTAAACAGTCTACTGTATGGAGGCGATAAACTAATTTAAATGCTGGGCAAAAGTTCACAGTGAGTAGAGAAAAAACTGTCAGTTGAGAAACCTGGTTTTCACGCCCCTCCCTGTAGTTCACCTTTCAGAGGCAATGTTGTTTAATAAGTTAACACTAGCCGGCCCGGCCGGTGTACCATCGTTTTGATCTCCCCATCGGAATGATCTCCCCTTAGCATCTGCGCATGGTACTTCAACGCTCTTGCTCACTTGCAACAATCTAACTTTCGCCTGTCTTTCTGAGCTACCCCTGAATCTTCAAATAAATTTTAGTTTTCCTTCGCACTACCCTCCCACCCCTCTCACAAATTTTCCAAGCTGCTGTCACACCCACGTGATCACTCATGTCTGCAAAACAATCTGTAAAATGAATATTAGTTTCTTATTTTGCTTTAGTTGCCAGGTGAGTTTTTATTCTTTTATTTGTTTTAATGTTCAAAATGTTAGCCTTTCTGTTGCTTGAAATCACGTCTGCAAAACGATCCATGCAACGAATATTACTTTCTTAATTTGCTTTAGTTGCAAGGTGAGTTTTAATTCTTTTATTTGTTTTAATGTTCAAAATGTTAGCCTTTGTCGCTTGAATTTCTAGATTATACCTTTCACCATTAGCGCTTTTTGTCTGATGTTGTTAGAAATTTGAGCTTATTCATACTTTTTAGTCATGTCGCATTTTAGACAGGTGACTAAGGGGGGCCCCTCTAATCGGACTTTGGCTGCACCATTGACCTTGGTCCGTTGGCCCCCCTTGCTCTACCCCATAACCAGCCGTGGCCGGCAGTGGGAGGAAATGCAGGGCGGTGACGTGGGGAGGGGCAGGGTGGGGGGGTAGTAATGTATGGATTACGGAGTTTTACAGGTAAGTAAACATTTAAATAAATAAAACGAATTTCGTAGTGCGCACTGCAGTTACTTTAAACAGGATAGATCTCAAAGTAACAGCATACGCGGATGACATCGCGGTCTTCTACAGTCAGCCGATAACTGCTCTGGCTGCCATAACCACAGAGGCACAGCGATTCGGCTCCTTCTCTGGGTATAAGCTTAATTTGAATAAATCGCAGACATTACTTAATTTTGAACCCAATACTCTCCCAACAGCTTTAGGTGTCACAAAAAGTGCAGTATACTTGGGAGTAACTTTAAGTAGTCAAGTTAGGGACATCATATCTGTGAACTATGAACCTCTTTTGAGGAAAGTTCTCGCTAACCTACGCTGTTGGCACCGACTCCCATTGAGTATATATGGGAGATGTAACATTGTCAAAATGAATGTTCTTCCTAAATTTTTGTATTTTTTTCGTACTATTCCACTGAAGGTTCCTCAAACCTTGTTTAAACGCCTGGATAGCGCTGTAGGCAGGTTTATTTGGGGTTATCGGCATTACAGGAGTGCTTTACGATATATAAAATTGCCTTTTAAACTGGCGGCTTGAAACTCCCACATTATAATTTGTACTTTTGGGCCGCATTTACGGCGGGAACACAGAGCTTAGTCAAAGGACTTGAAATTGGTCCCACTTGGCTTTCATACCAGCTAGCCTCTGGATCTGATTCTGGGTATTTGCTCTATAAAAGATCTGATCCATATTATTTTAAGAGGGTGCGATTCAAGACAGTTAGGGACATAGCTAATATATGGAGCCAAATCTCTAAGGCATACGAATTACCTGACTTGCATGCCTATACTGTATTATGGGAGAATGCTCTACTGCCGAGTATTTTTAGGTCTCGCCTGGCGATGCGCATCGAGCAAGCGAGACTATGGGAGCTTATCCACTCTTTATCCAACTTGCAAGGAATCGTGGCAATTCCTTGCAGTGCACGAGAAATTTAAGCTCAATGCGCATGCGCTGAGCTTAAAAGCGCGTGCACATGCCCCCAGCCGCCTGCCTTGCCTACTCTCCCGCCCCCTCACTTCTTGATTGCACGGCCGCTAGGCCGTGCCTCCCCTACTTTCCTCCCCCCTCCCGCCTGCCTTGTTAGTTACTGCTACTCTCCCGCCCCCTCACTTCTTGATTGCACGGCCGCTAGGCCGTGCCTCCCCTACTCTCCTCCCCCCTCCCGCCTGCCTTGTTAGTTACTGCAAGCATACAGAGCTGTTTTGCGACGGGTAAATCTCGCGAGGTGAGAGTGGGCACAGTCGGATCTGGCGGGCTGTCGCTTTCCTAAGTTCACCGGCTCCGCAGCCCCAAACATCATGGAGCACTAGCTGACAACTAGGGCCAGTAACTGGCGCATGCTGTGCTCTCGCACCGGTACCTAATTCCTCTTTCTTGCTTTAAGCCTTCGCAAATTTTAGTTAACAGCCATGTTGGGTGAAACGGGGGGTTACATTGAAGCTTCTCGACTGGGGTTGCGTACCCTCACTAAGATGGCGCTTTTATAACAGCAGACTTGTCGAATGCCCCTCAAAACATGTCTGCCAAGAAAAACGCGACGCGCAAATTTTAGTTAACAGCCATGTTGGGTGAAACGGGGGGTTACATTGAAGCTTCTCGACTGGGGTTGCGTACCCTCACTAAGATGGCGCTTTTATAACAGCAGACTTGTAGAATGCCCCTCAAAACATGTCTGCCAAGAAAAACGCGACGCTCGGAAGACTCGTGATGTTAAACATGCGTTTACCCTCAACCGTCAAAGTGAATGAACTGTTGCTACATTTAATAGCTATTAAAAACCCATCAGCATTTTCTCCTGTATGGTTTTCAGGTTTTCCACACTCCACAAACACCCTCTGCCTAACAGCTGAACAAAGCCACACTTGCGTCGAAGTGGAAAGTCCCCGACGATCTCTGTTCGATCTTTAGTCTGCTTTGCTTTCACTTTCTTTTAAGACAGTAAAGTTACCATTTCCAGGAAAGGAAGGACACCCACGCGCAGTACATGTGAACTCCACCACTCCCATTCCATCTGCTCCATCCATATTTTTTAGGTCTCAACCCCTCACTCACCCTCACTCTCACTCATCCTCACTCACCCTCAACCCCTCACCCTCACTCACCCTCAACCCCTCACCCTCACTCACCCTCAACCCCTCACTCACCCTCAACCCCTCTCCCTCAACCCCTCACCCTCACTCACCCTCACCCTCACCCTCACTCACCCTCAACCCCTCACCCTCACTCACCCTCAACCACCCTCAATCACCCTCACCCTCACTCACCCTCACTCACCCTCACCCTCACTCACCCACCCTCAACCCCTCACCCTCACTCTCACTCACCCTCACTCACCCTCAACCCCTCACCCTCAACCCCTCACTCACCCTCAACCCCTCACCCTCAACCCCTCACTCTCACTCATCCTCACTCACCCTCAACCTCTCACCCTCACCCTCACTCACCCTCACCCACCCTCACCCTCACTCACCCTCACCCACCCTCAACCCCTCACCCTCACCCTCACCCTCAACCCCTCACCCTCACTCACCCTCAACCCCTCACCCTCACTCACCCTCAACCCCTCACCCTCACTCACCCTCAACCCCTCACCCTCACTCACCCTCACCCTCACTCACCCTCACTCAGCGCAACCACAGCATCTTTACTAAATATATTTAATAAACTTTAAGCTATTGGCAATATAAAATAAAATCCATTTTATTTACGTATTAATTATTAATTGTTTTTTAAAGCCATTGATTTTTTTAATATCAATACATATAAGTCACATATAAGTCCCATTAATACAAAACATGTTGCTTTACAAATGCTAGAGGTGTCACATTTACAAAAATTATAACTATTGGCTTTGTAAAGAAGAAAGCTATTAATTTAGCTATTTAGAAAAAACAACACATAAATAAAAAACAAAAAAATAAATAACACCTATAGCTCAAACTTTACTACTGCGAGACCTATTGCATTTCCAATGCTTGTTAATGACTGTTTTGGCAAAGGATGGCAATTTAAGGGTGACCCAGTTGGGTCATCTTTACGATGGGCAGGGTTTTCAATCCTTTAAGTCTCAGAGAGGAATTCCCCATACGACACAGCTATTTTTTTAAGTACCTGCAAATCAGGGATTATTTAGTTTGAGGCCTAGGCGTGTCAGAGCTGGAGTTTAAGGGATCTTCTTCTGAAGGTCTGGCTGCTTTCTTTGGGTCAGCCAGACTAGGGGTCATTGGCAAAACCTATCACAAACTAATCGGGGGCTAGCGATGATGGGATACAATTGGCGGCCAAGTTAACTCTGATCTTTAACTGTAATAGTACTAAGGAGGAGATTAATGAATCTCTGGAAACAATAGATGCAGCAGTAACCTCAGTTAATCTGAAACTTCAGCAAACCAGATTAATTTGTATGCTGTATTATACCCCGGAGCAAGTATGTAAATGGGCTACCAGCTCAAACAACCCAAAATCACATTGTCCGAAATGCTTAGAATTTGCTGCGGATTAATGTCATATGTTTTTTTCATGTTCTCATCTGAAGGAATTCTGGGCTGGTATCTTTCTCGCTCTTGCAGTCTGGGCTGGTTAGGACAAGGTAATTACTGAGAAAGAGCTTGCTCTGGGAATGTTTTCAGATTTAGGCTGTCTTACGAAACCCTTTGTCTTTATTGTATCGGGTTGTGCTCGCCTATGTGTTCCACGTTCTTGAATTCAGAGCAAGGGCCCAAGTGTTAAGGAATTTTGGGGTTTGTTAAGAGACATCTACGAAATGGAGATGACACTAGCTAAAGCTAGAGGTCCTCGGTTTAGGCGCAAATTTGAAAGGATATGGTCTTGCCTTCAATGGGATTGAGAGCTGCAACGTAGTCTAAAAGGCTAAAGTACCACATTACACTCAAACGTTGCTAGTTTTATAAGTGTGAAATGCTAACAATCCTGTGGAGTTATTTCACAACTGCTAAGCTTTTTTTCTAATACAATTACCATTACTTCAGCAAAGTGTGTGACAATGGCTATAAACAAATACAAAGACATACAATATTGTACGTGCAGGATTTTACGTTTTGTTCCAGTTGGATGCTTTGAGGTCGATGCCCGAGACACAGCAGGTCGAGCGAACAGTTGGCGCAGCGTAAATCGGTATTAGCAGTCTAAAATCAATTGAAGTTGGCACGCGGCTGGCTCCTCTCGGCAAGGTAAGCACAGCCCAGTAATCTAGCGCTTTTACAAGTTGGATTCTGGTATTCAACACTTCGCATGCTGTGCTGGATATTAATTACGGTAATTAATGAGCACTCTCCTCGCTGTTAACTCCAGCGCACTGTGCATTTCCTTGTTGCCCTTTCATACTGCTGTACACCAATTAAACAGGGTGTTGGCGCCATCCCATACCGTCTGAAGGTGAGGCGAGTAGCACAACTTTAATTGCCTTGCGCAGTGATGCCTGTGTGATCATCCCCGTACGCTTTGGCACCGAAACCGAAACGCGAAGTGCACGATCACAGAATCTGAAGGCACGTAATGAGGCTCTGTGGAATATCAATGCTGCTAGGTGGTGCAGTGCATGAGCACATCAGCAGCAGCACTGAAAGGGCCTCCAAATATTACTAACACAAGTCACGGCACAGGGATAGAGGCGTCGGATGTGTACTAGAATAGCTGAGCCAAATGTGTATGGTTTAATTAATAGCTCGCCCAGGGCGCTCTGGTCTAGCGGATCTGGGTGGAGCACACTAGATACAATTCTCCCCTCTCTCAGCGGCAGCATGGACTCGCCCTGTACATCACCCAGTACTTGCATTTTAGCCAATATCCACCTGCACCAGACTGACCAGATTTCGAAAACCAACAACTGGGACATTTTGCAAACATAGAAGTAGGACAAAAAATTGCATCGAGTTTGGGAATTAGTGGCCCCGCTCACCAACACGGAAAACAGACAATGAGGCACTGAGTGGAATTCAATGCAACGTTCACACATCAGTGTAAAGTAAATTAATTTCTGCTAGAGGCAGTTAATCCTGCTCTCGAACACATGCAAATTGATCTCAGTCAGTGTAGTAGCATAACAAAACACATACACTCATTTGCGAAAGTTATGACTATTGGCATTGTAAATGACAAAGTGATTAATTTAGCTATTTTAAAAACCAACACATAAATAAAAAAAATTGTCATTTACAAGACCAATAGCTCAAACTTTCCTACTGCGAGACCTATTGGCAACGCCAGTGCTTGTCTTACTTAGCTGTTCATGATTGCTATTGGTAGAATGGTATATTCTGTAAGAAATGTTTCTGTCCATGTAACATGTTGCAATTTTATTTATTTTTTGTCTGTGGCTAAAAACTAAAAAAAAAAAGCAAAGAAAAGAATTAATAATAAAAATTAAAAGAACTCCCGATAATTCTTTTTATTACTTCACACAATTAACACTATAAAATCTATATAAAATAAATAAAAAAGAAAAGAAAAACATGACTATTACAAAATGAATTAAATCCAAAAACAAGTACACTAAAAACTCACTACTCGCTAAGGAAATGTAAAACGAAAAATGTAATTAAAAAAGAATTGATAACTACTAAAAATGTCACACAGATGTTAGAAAACGTAAACAGTTATAGAAATCGCAAAAATCACATACATTAAAAATATATACTAAAATACATAACACTGATTTTAAAAATAATTTATTAAAAAAACAGTCAATTTTTGACAAAAAAAATTAAAAACAAATGTATTATTTAAAATGATATTTCTGGTTTTATAACCGATATTCTTAAACACAATATTCTCAACATCATGATTTCTGACTCACAATATTTAGAAATCAATATTTCGGTAGAGCGACATTTAAAAACACATATGTCTGTCTGAAAACCCCGTAATTTACCGAACCTGGCTGTGACCCGCTTCAATTGGCAAAATACGAACCAATATGAATCATAAATGCAGATATAAAGATCATGGTGAAGGTTGTGCACAATAAACTGAAGGTCTATATTACATAATTATTTAACCACCACAGGTAGGGTTAATACATGATCACACTTCAGCGAATCATGTTGGGAAAAACTCCCGTCTACAGTTGGAGATGCAGAAGGATAAGGATGAGAAGGTGGTTGTCTCTCTTGAAAGCAAAAAGGGCTACAAACATATAAAGCAGACATAGATTTATGGATAATGGAGGTCATGGACCTAAAGGACGCGTACTTTGCTTAAAGAATAGTGATTATAACGTGCTACTATGGCCTGAGTGACCTGTGGATGCTTCTCATCCACCTTTTCTGCTCTCCTTTGTAGCACAATTCAGGGGTGCCCACTATTTCCGCTCTGATTTTATTTTCTTATTTGGAAAAAATAAGGGTAAATACAACTGAGAAAAAATTAAAGCTAAATATTTAGTCATCCAGAAAAAGTAAAATATGTATTAATTTATCGAAAATGGTAACCACATGTCCATGGAACTGAAGATCCGGAAAACTTATACCAGTAAAAATGAAATAACTCCTCCACATAAATATTTTAATAACATTAGAGGACTTATTATGGTGTACGGCACCATAATGGAAACATGACCGAACAACCGCCAAACTGCGGTCACGACCATCTGATTACGATAAGACCACACATGGTGCGGTGCGGTCGCATTCTCAAATTCCACTTTAGGAGCATGTGCTATGGTCGTAAACTGGCCGTAGCTCAAGCTCACATAGGGAAATAGGAGCTGGAGTTCATCCATGCACCGTGTACCAGGGAAAACATGGTGCTTGCCACACTGCGCAGGGATCTACAAGTGGGCATCCTAGATATCACATTAAAGACAAACCGTAGGCCGAAGGGTGAAGTAGGTTTCAAACATGCTTTCCATGTGTGAAAGCAGGATATTAAAAAACCCTAACAGAAACAGTGAATCGTAATCCAGACGGCGTAAATTGCCATACATATAAATTACATGCCAGTTCAGATTGAGCAACAGGTTCCTGGAACCAGTCAGAACCCAGCGTGAATAACTGGCCGGTTTCACTTCAGACCGGCAGTATTATGCTCAGACAGTTGTAAGTGAAACCGACTGTTTGAGTCAGAAAGCCCCCGACGTAAGGTCAGAGACTGTAAAAAAAAAAAGATCATAATAAAGGCCTATATATATTAAACTTAAAACAATTAAAATAACTCACACATACTAATGTACACATAACTAAGGGGCTTGTTACAAGGACTTATAGCGGTGATTGGTACCGCCTGCCATCTTCCATCAGGATGCGCCCGCCAGTTTGGCGGGCGCATCCTGGGTCTTTAACATTGCAGGCAGTGCTGGGGGAAGCAGCGCCGTCCGCAATGTTAAAGGTGCTTGCACAGCATTTACCTGTACCATGTGGCAGAAACCACAAAATAACTGACAGTTGGTGCATGGAAATGCAGGAGGGGCATGGGTACCCCCCAATGCAGCTACCACCACCCGCACCACAAGTGGGGCCCGCAAATAGCCCCCCAAGCCCAATTCACGACAGCCTTTCCATGGCGGCACCACCACCATGGAAAGGCCTCTTACAGGACACAAACCAATATGGAGGATGGTGCCTGCTAGGCACGTCAACATTTAAGTGGCCCTTTTCCATCCACTAGGCAATAGGTGCGATTGCCACCAACGGAAAACCCTCCGCCATGCTAATATGGCGGTGGGTAAATCTGTATGTGATGGCTATCATAATGAGCACCTAATATACAACATATTGCTAAGCCTTAAAGGTTATCATGGTAGTAAACATAGAACTGTACCCATGTATTATACAACATATTAAAATGATCAAAAAGACAATACAAACGATATACAAAACTTAACTACCTCCCCTCTAATATTAAAGTAACTGAAATAAAAAATTATTTAAAATTAAGTTATCTTATCCGATAACCGTAGCTACCAAATGCAAGTGAGAGGTACGCAACCCGACTTGTATCTGCTGGTAGACGAGTCAAGTGGGACTGCTTCCCCCAATCCCAGCGAGCACCTTGCGAGCACAATGTAGAGCACGCTCTACATTGTGTAGTATAGTACTGCAGATTCAACTGCATTTATATAGTGCTACGGACCATGGCGTGGTGTTGTAGCGCTTCACATGTTGATATCTGATCTCTTGAGTGCACCTAAGGATGAGACACTACTCCCCCTCCCTCACGTGTCTCAGTGAGAGAATGGCACAGTATGCTTCAGTGTGCAGAGCTCTCAGTTTTCAGAATTCGTAAGAGTGAAAGCTGCTTAGCATGCTTGATGACATCATGGTAAGTGATGCAGAGAGATGTTGACATCAATAACATGGCACTGTGGGAGTGACGCCAGCGCGAAGTCAAGGGTATTAATACCTGTTTACTGGGCAAGTGACTTTAATGCTCGCAGGAAGCCTAGCACCAGCTCCTGGGGTCAAGCGGTGGCTGTGCGCGCCGCGGCGGATTTCTCACCACTGCCGCTGGGCCCTTCAGCCTGTCTGGGAAAGCGAAAGGGCGCCACCATGCGTAGGGACAAAGAAATGCAGGTGCGTGTGAACATCCCTTCGCTAATGAAAGTAAACAAAGATGGCTGCCCACATGCGCGTGCATTTTTTTGTCCCTACATGTGCATGTTTAGTTTTGCGGATGGCGAGAGCAGTCATCTTTGTCCATCTGGACGCACGTGCATTCAGCTTTGGCTGAATCGATTCCAAAAGGTGCTCTCCATGGTGAGAGCAGCGCATTCGCTGCTTTCACCAGGTGAGTCCTAAAAAGTGGGCGTTTGAGAGACCCTGTGCATGGTTGTGTGTGGTATGTAAATAGAACCCCTTGGAGGGATGGCTTAAAGTCATACCCACGTTGGTAATTTGGCTAGCACTAGCGGTAGCACTGGAATGATTAGTAACCTCTGCCTGGAACAAAGGAGCACAGAGGAGTAACTGCATTTAGTTTCAAGGGACACAGGACTGGACAATTGTGCCCATCTTGATAGTTTGAGGTGCTTTGCCTATATGATTACTATACACTGTATATATTATGGGTTCTTAAAAATAATTTTGTATATACTTTTTTAACACATGAGCCTGCAAACCCTGTAATAAAAGCCAGTTGTAATTTCCTTATTGAGTTGTGACACCATGAATCACCTGTAATAACGAAATGATGTAGCTGCTAAACTGTCATTACAGTTGAGTTGCAATGTCAGAATGCCAGATGCCTGAGCCAGCAGCCACTGTCAAGGAAGATCACAGAGCATTAATTACAGCCAAAGTTTAACAAGCATTTGCAATGCAATAGGTCTCGCATTAGGAAAGTTTGAGCTATTGGTATTGTAAATGACAATATTTTTATTCATGTTTTGTTTTTGAAAATAGCGAAATTAATAGCCTTGTCATTTACAATGCCAATAGTTATAACTTTCGCAAATGTGACACCTATAGCATTTGTAATGCATTATGTGTTGTATTTGTGTGACTTACATGTATTGATATTACAAATAACAATGGCTTTTAATTTTTTTTCAATAATTAATACTACATGGAGAGAACATATTTGAACCAGGTGTTGTTGAATGGTTGCACAGGTTGATGCTGTGGTGGCGCCGAGTGATGTAATGGCGAACGAGTGATGCTGTAGCGTTCAGTGATGCTGTGGTAGTGCATAGTGATGTTGTGGTGCCCCTGAGTGATGCTGTGGTGGTGCGGAGTGATGATGTATGCTATGCTAGGTTTTGTTTTGCTATCTCATATTTTGTTTTGTTATGCTATGCTATGTTTTGCTATCCTATGCTTGGATTTGCTATGCTATGCTATGCTGTGTTTGGTTATGCTATGCTGTGTTTTGTTATGCTATGCTATGTTTTGTTGTGCTATGCTGTTTTGTTATGCATGCTATGTTTTGTTGTTTTATTATGCTATGCTTTGTTTTGCTATGCTATGTTTTGTTATGCTATGCGTCTGTTTTGTTGTATTTGGTATGCTATGTTTTGCTATGCTATTATATGTTTTTTTTGCTATGCTATATTTTGCTATGCTATTATGTTTTTATTTGCTATGCTAGGTTTTGCTATGCTTTGTTAAGCTATCCTATGCTTTGTTGTGTTTTGTTTTGTTATGCTATGTTTTGTTCTGCTAGGTTTTGTTATGCTATGCTTTGTTTTGCTATCCTATGCTTTGTTTTGTTATGCTATGCCATGTTTACTTTTGCTATCCTATGCTTTGTTTGCTTATGCTATGCTATGTTTTCTTGTGTTTTGCTATGCTATGCTATATTTTCTTATGCTATATTTTGTTGTTTTATTATGCTATGCTTTGCTATGCTATGTTTTGTTATGCTATGTTTTGTTTTGCTATCCTATGCTTTGTTCTGTTATGCTATGCTATGTTTTGCTATCCTATGCTTTGTAATGCTATGCTGTTTTTTGTTATGCTAGGCTATGTTATGTTATGCTATGCTATGCTGGTGAGGGTGTGAGGGTGAGTGTGTGTGAGGGTAGGTGTGTGTGAGGGTGAGTGTGTGTGAGGGTGAGTGTGTGTGAGGGTGAGTGTGTGTGAGGGTGAGTGTGTGTGAGGGTGAGTGTGTGTGAGGGTGAGTGTGTGTGAGGGTGAGTGTGTGTGAGGGTGAGTGTGTGTGAGGGTGAGTGTGTGTGTGAGGGTGACGGAGGGTGAGGGTGACGGAGGGTAAGGGGGTGTGAGGGTGTGAGGGGGTGTGAGGGTGAGGGGGTGTGAGAGTGAGGGGGTGAGAGGGTGAGTGTGTGTGAGGGGGGTGAGTGTGTGTGAGGGGGGTGAGTGTGTGTGAGGGGGGTGAGTGTGTGTGTGGTGGGTGAGAGTGAGGGGTGTGAGGATGAGGGGTTTGAGGATGAGGGGGTGAGAGGGTGTGTGAGGGTGAGAGGGTGTGTGAGGGTGAGAGGGTGTGTGAGGGTGAGAGGGTGTGTGAGGGTGAGAGGGTATGTTAGGATGAGAGGGTATGTGAGGGTGTGTGAGGGTGAGAGGAGGTGTGAGGGGGTGTGAGGGTGAGGGGGTGTGGAAAATTGATGATGACAGCCCTGGGATCTACTGCTGGCTGACTCAGCAGGTACACCATATCTGCACCTTGCCACTCATCAGTTACATAAGCAGTTCACCATGTTTTTAAATACATTCACAAAGAGGGCAATAAATCCATTTTACGTACTCAACTTCACTTACTTGGTGTGACCGCTTTAGTCGGATCGATGAAAAGGGCGTGTGGCGCTAGGCAACTTTGCCTCGGGTAAAGGCGACATCTGTCTTATGAACCCAGAAGTCCAGCGTGTGGGTGAAAAACTAGAACGCTGTAGATCGCATTCAAAGCAAATGAGCGTGCTTGAATGTGCCTATTCAGAGTGAAAACTGAAAGTGGTTTGTGGTGCTTGACGTTGCTTACGCGAGTCATGCAAATTAAGTGTTGGTAATTAAATAACTCAATTTGTTTGTCTTCAAATACTTTATCATTGTTACGCGATTGGTAATTGAAACCAGATTAGAAATTTCACGGAAGAAGGAGGAAATTCCAGGGAATTACACATATAGATGAAACAAGTTCAGCGTGATGCCGAGGAAGTCAGGCAGCCTTCGTTGGGACGTGGGCGGGGCCTGCAAAGAAACAGGAAGGAACTGCCGGGAGAACGTCCTGGAACCCTTCACGCTGAATGCAGGCTGCTGAGAGACATGCGCAAAGAGCCCGGTGAGTGGGGGGGGGGGGGAGGGGGGGGTGGTGTACGCGCGTGTGTGTGCGTGTGTCTGTCTGTGTGCGCGTGTGTAGCTGTGCGTGTTTATGTATGTGTGTGTGTGTGTCTGTGTGTCCCGTCCGATGCATTGTGCCTGCGTGGGTGTATGTGTGTGTGCGCGCATGTGTGAGTGTGGCTGTGTGTGATTGAGGGAGGCTGTGAATAGGAGGCAGGGGATGTGCACGGCGCCGTGCGCGCCCTCGAGGACAAATCTGAGACAGCAGAGGCGCGTGGCCGAACGCTGTCTCAGATTCCCCCGAAAGCGCTAACAATAGGTCCTTCGATGACGCTCGACCTAAAAACACAGAACTGTCTTTTCCTTCTTATGATATGTTTATCTAAAATTAACAATGATCAGCAGAAAGGAGATATTTACGGCAGAATCTCACAGCATGTTTCTGGGCAGTGTCCTACAGAATTTTTTTTAATATCGGAGGGCGAGGCGAGAGGCGGAGCTTAAGAGGAACATGGCGGCAGGCTGAGTGCCGGTCGCAGCAACCCCAGGAGACACCCGATGGCTGATACCACCTAATACATCAGCGGGCTTGCAGGAAACTGAACGCGGTTCATAGCGGGGTAAGACACAGATGATTTGCGGCGTAGTTGAAGCGCTCTGTTGAAACTAAAACACTTCCCTTCTTTGTTTCTGCCCGAGGCAACCGGCCGTCCTAGTTTAGTGTTCGCGGAGGCGGCGGCGCTAGGACCTACGCATCAAGCTGCACGCATGACACGCGAAGAGGCGTCTGCACAGGGAAACCCGGGAGAGCGCCGGCGGAGCCTTTGGGTCAGGATACGCTCCGTTCTTGCACAGCAGCAGTTCAGAGGGCCAGTCTGTGAGGGAGCCTGCAGTATCCTATCCAATGAGCAAGATGAGCAAATACAGGTGGTAAGGTGTGGTGCAGAGGGGCTAAAACTGAAGCGTGGGTTTATGGAGCTAGTACCAGTAGACGCCCCGGTTAAATTTGTAAGTGAGGGAGAGACTTTAAAAGCCAAGGAGCACTCTATAGAGCGTACCTCAAAGCAAAGGCAGACAGAGCTCTCTCAGCCATCAGTGGAACTCGCCCCAGGTGGTTCAAGCCTGAAACGAATAGTTTCTTACCTGTCGGTGTAGTTTTGCAGCTTGATGATCTTTCTGGATTCACTATGCTGTGCATATTCCGCGGTCTTGTGGTTGGGTCCGGATTCGTAGTCTTTTCTCTCTTTTTTTTTTTTTTTTTTTGTGGCCCAGGTGGGCGTCGGCGTCACCCTTCCTTGGGTGTATTTCCGGTGACGTCGGCATGCTTCCTGCGGAAGCTCCCATCCCTGGGCGCCATCTTCGGATTCTTTTTTTCGTGTTTCCTTCGTTTCCGAAGTGATGGCAATGTTCTATGTAGGTGATTTTTCCTTAACCGCCTTGTATGTAAAATCCATTTTATCTCTTCATCTTCCTTTTTTTTTTTTTTTTTTTTTGACCACCCCTTTTTCTCTCCAGCCTCATCTTTCTGGCGGAGGTGGGTGGGTTCGCTAGTGAATCCAGAAAGATCATCAAGCTGCAAAACTACACCGACAGGTAAGAAACTATTCGTTTTGCAGCGTGAATCTTTCTGGATTCACTATGCTGTGCATAGATTTTGTAGCGGTTTCTCATTTCCGTGGCGGCTGGGTGGAAGATGAGTTCTGGTGTCTGAATATGTGCTGGAGCACCTTTTGTCCGACTTGCGCTTCCTTGTTCATCTGCACATCCACGCAGTAGTGTTTTGTGAACGTGTGCACTGAAGCCCATGTTGCCGCCAGGCATATGTCTTGTATGGGCGTGTTAGCCAGGAAGGCTATTGTGGCCCCCTTCTTCCTAGTGGAGTGTGCACGCACTCCCTCGTCTAGTTCCTGTCCTGCCCTGTTGAGGCAGAGCTGAATCGTCTGTGCTATCCATCGTGCAATAGTGTTCTTCGTTACTGCTTTGCCCATGTAACTGTTGGCGAATGACACAAAGAACTGCTTCGTTTTTCTGTGCTCCTTTGTCCTTTCAATGTAATGCATGACCGCCCTTCTGGCGTCTAAGGTGTGCAGAGCTCGCTCAGCGCTATTGGTTGGTTTTTGGAAAAAACTCGGTATCTGTATGGACTGGTTCATGTGGAACCTGGAGACCACCTTCGGCATGAAGTGTGGGTCCGTCCTCATCACAACCCTATCACTATGTATTTGTATGTAGGGTTCCTGTAGCGTCAGCGCTTGTAGTTCGCTTACCCTGCGTAATGACGTTATAGCAACTAGGAAGGCTGTTTTCATGGTTAGCATCTTTAAGGAGGCCCTGTGCAGTGGTTCAAAGGGCTCCTTCATGAGTTCCGTGAGAACTACGTTCAAGTTCCATGCTGGTGGTGGCACCCGCTTGGGCGGTGCGATCCTCTTCGCTCCTTCCAGGAACCTCTTGACAACCTGGGATGTGAAGAAGCTCCTGCCCATCTCACCCCTTGTGTAGGCTACTATAGCCGCTAAGTGAACCCTCAAGGAGGATGAACTGAGTTTTTTGTCCAGCAAGTGTGTCAGGTATCGCAGCACTGTGGAGTCTTTCTTCATTTTCTTGTGAAGTTGTTCACGTTTGCACCACATCGTGTATCTTTTCCATTTTGCGACATAGCACCGCCGTGTGCTCGGCCTCCGTGCCTCCCGAAGGACCCTGAGGGTGCTCTCTGGCAGTCTCAAATGTGCAAACTCTATGTCCTCAGGAGCCATGCTACTAGGCTCATGGTCTCTGGCTCTGGGTGCAGCACCTCTCCGTTCTGCATGGAGAGCAGGTCCTTTCTTCTGCCGAATCTGTGGGGTGCACTCTGTGACATCTCCATGATCTGCGAGTACCATGTCTGCCTCGCCCACTGTGGCGCGACCAGTATCAGGGTCATCTTGCTCGCTCTGCACTTGCTCAGTACTCGGTGTATCAGTGGTATCGGGGGAAAAGCGTAGGCAAATGTCCCGGACCAATCTATCCATAGGGCATTCCCAAGGGACCCCTTTTCGGGTAGTCTGGATGCGAAGTACTGGCATTTCGCATTCTGGCGTGTTGCAAACAGGTCCACTGATGGCGTTCCCCACCTGTTGAATAACCACCTCGTTTCCTGAGCATTGAGCTCCCACTCGTGGGATGCCGATGTCTGTCTGCTCAGCCAGTCTGCCTGAATGTTCTCCTTCCCTGGTAGGTGTATGGCTAGCAGGTCTATCTGTAGAGGGATGGCCCATCTCCATATCTCCTGTGCCAGTGTTGAAAGCGTTGTTGACTGTGTTCCACCCTGCTTGTTGATGTAGAACATTGCCGTGGTGTTGTCTGTCTGCAGCAACACCCTTTGCTTGTACAGTCTGGTCTGGAAGGCTTTCAGTGCAAGGAAGATTGTCTTCAATTCTAGGTAATTGATATGCTTTGTCGCATCTGCTGGCGTCCACAGTCCTCTCACTTTGAGCTCCTCCATGTGAGCGCCCCATCCCTTCAGGGATGCGTCTGTGGTGATGGTCACTGTCGGAGTTGGGGGTGTTAGAGGCTTTCCCCTTGTTAGGTTTTCCATGCTCCACCATGTCATCTCCCTTTGCACTGCGTGCGTCACCACCACAAGATCCTCCCAACTGCCTGACGCCTGTGACCACTGTTCCTGGAGCCATTCCTGCATGGGTCTCATGTGTAGCCGCACATTCGGCACCAGGTGGATGCATGATGCCATCATCCCCATGATCTTGCTCGCCGTCCTCGCTGTCCGAGCTTGCCCCTTCCGGTAGAGGCGAGTTTCCTTGACCAGCGCCCTTGCTCTCTTCTCGCTGGGGAACACCTTGGCCTGCACGGTGTTGATCACTGCCCCCAGGAAGGTCTTCACTTGCTCCGGTTCCATTGACGATTTTTCCCAATGGACGGAGAACCCCAGGTTTATGAGCGTGCTCGTCACTGTCTGAGCGTGGTGTTTGCACCTTTGGTACGAACTCGCCTTCACCAACCAGTCGTCTAGATAAGGGTATACGTGTATCCCCTGTCTTCGTAGGTGTGCAGCAACTGCTGCGAGGCACTTCGTGAATACCCTTGGTGCTGATTTGAGTCCGAAGGCCAGCGTTGTGAACTGGTAGTGGCCTCCCCCGATTGTGAACCTGGGCATATGCTTGTGCTTTTTGTTCATCGGTATGTGCAAGTAGGCGTCCTTGAGGTCTATCGTGACCATGAAGTCTCCGACCTGCAGTTGCGGTAGCACCTCCTGCAGGGAGGTCATTTTGAATTTCTGTGTTCTTATGAATTTGTTGAGGAACCTCAGGTCTAGGATGGGCCTCATCTTGTCGTCTACCTTTGGTACCAGGAAGTACGTCGAGTAGACTCCCTTGTTCCTTTCCTTGAATGGGACTCGCTCTATGGCCTGCTTTTGCAGAAGTTCCTTTACCTCTTCCTGAAGCCTCGCCAGCTGGTCTCCTGCTGGCGGTCTTCCCCTTGGTTTCCTGCTTGTGGGCCTTTTCTCCAATTCCAGGCAATACCCGAATTGGATGATGTTTAGGATCCATTTGTCTGATGTGATTTCTCTCCATTCCTGGAGGTAAAATTTCAATCTTCCTCCCACTGGTGTCATGTGGTCGTAGGTGTTTTGATTGTCCCGACCCCTTGGTACGTGGTGCCCCCCCGGGTCCTTTCTGTGGCTGGGCACCCAGAGTTCTGTGGAGTCACTTCGAGGAGGGCTGCTGCCCCCTCTCCTATTCTGGCCACGTCCGTTTCTTCCTCGAAAGGACTGACCTCTTGGTTGGTACTGCCAGGACTGCTTCTGCTGACCTTGCTGTCCCTGTGAGTCAGCCTGGTGCGTTTGCTGGAAAACCTGGTGTGATGTACCTGGTTGGTTTCCACCTCTCCCGCCGGGCCTCCGTGACGGGGTGCCTCTTCTGTTGCCTCTGAACTGCAACGCCCCCATAGACCTTGCCGTCTCATTATCTTTCTTGAGCTGGCTGAGTTTCTCGTCCACAGTTGCCCCGAAGAGCGTGTCGCCGTTGAACGGTGTGTTGAGGATACTGTGTTGCACCTCGGGTTTGAACCCTGAAATCCTGAGCCAGGCGTGTCTCCTTTCCGTGACACCCATCATCATCAGCCTGCTGGCGGTGTCTGCCCCGTCCAGGGCCGTCTTAAGGCAAGAATTTGCCGCATTTTTCCCCTCTTCGATCAACATCTCGGCCTTCTGCCTGGCCTCCTGGGGTAGGTCCTTCACCAAGTGCCCCAGGCCGTCCATGATCTGGTACATGTGTCTGTTTAGAAGAGCGTTGGAGTTAGCCATGCGCCAGTGGGTCGCAGCATTCCGTTCGATCCTTCTGCCCACCAGATCCATCCTCTTGCTCTCCTTATCCGGTGGTGGGCCCGAGGTAGTGGATACGTTGGCCCTCTTCCTAGCCGTGGCCGTGATAATGGAGTCTGCGGAGACCTCGCCTCGAATGTAGGCCGGGTCCTTCGTGGAGTGTTTGTATTTTTTCTCTGTTCTAGGGGTTACCGCCTTGCATGTTGCGGGCTCCTTGAATGCTTCTCGTCCTTGAGCCAAGACGCTCTCGAGCATTGGGAGGAACTGGCTCCTTGTCTGTGTTGGGAGCAAAGTCTCGAGCAGGAAGTCTGCTTTCTGCTTCTCCTCGTCGAGCTTCAACCTAAATGCCGCTGCGGCAGATTGTATCGCCGAATTGTATGCCCCGATGTCGTCAGGCGGCGAGGGCCTCGAGGGGTATGTGTCGACCGCCTCCTCCGGGCTCTCGGTGTCGATATCCAGGTAATCCTCCTCGATGGGGTCAGAGGTGGCCGACTCGGCGTCCAACCTACTGCCCTCCTCCTCGTCATAGCCGTAATCCTCGTAGGGATTCTCCTCATCTCCCTGGTCGTCGACCATCTCGGCGGCCGGGCCATGTCCGTCGCCGAGTTCTTCTTCCTCTTCGACCAGATCTAGCACCACGTGCTTGGTCTTGTGTGGAATTGTAAAGGCACTCATCTCTGCGTCGAAATCCTTCTTCCGCTGCAAGATGCTCGCCATCTCGGCCTCCAAACGCCGTCTTTTCTTTTCCCTTTCGGCCGCGTTCTCGGCCTCGGAACGCTCGGCCCCTCTCTTCGTCACCTGGCTCGGCGGCGAGACTCTCGGCGTCGAAGGTTTGGACGTCGAACTTGGCTTCGGGTCCTTGGACGTCGTCAAAGCTTTCGGGTCTTTCTCCCTCGACGCCGATCGGTCCCTTTCGGAGACGATCTTCGGCGCCTTCTGCTGTTCTACAGCTCTCGGCGCCAGGGACTCCTTCTCTGAGGATCCGCTGGGCCTGTGTGCGGTCGCGGACTGCAGATGTCGCTGCGTCGGCGCCTTCGGGGTCTGGCCCTCGTTCTTTCGAGACTCAGGGTCTCTCGTGCTCTTGTGGGACGTCGAGTCTCCTACCTTATCAGGCGTCTTCTTGGAATCGGTCTCTACGACCGTGTAGCTGTCGTGTTCGGCGGCAGCGTTGTCCTCCTCCTCTGAGGACATCCCCAGGTCGTACAGCGAAGGCGTCGGGGCTTTTCCTCCGAGGGTGGCGTGTGCTACCCTCTGGCTCTTCCTCACACGAAGGGTCTTCGCGGCGAAGACGGAGCAGGCGTTGCAGTCTTCGGTTCTGTGGTCCACCGGTAGGCAAAGGTTGCACACCGGGTGCTGATCTTTCTGCGCGTACTTGTGTCTGCAATTCGGGCAGAACTTGAACGGCGTGTTGTCCATCCTCGAGCGTTTCAGGCTTCCCTGACCGCGTGGACGTCGATGATCGTCGAAGTTCTCAACGTTCTCTCCTCCTTCTCTCTTCGCCAATGGTCTGCGAAGTCTTCCTTGGTCTTCTTCTTTTAATTTCTTCTCGAACTTCTCGCTTTGCAGTACTTTCTCCAAAAATGTCTGGAGCCCAAACGGGAACGATCCAGACCCGACCGCGGAAAAAAGAATCTGAAGATGGCGCCCAGGGATGGGAGCTTCCGCAGGAAGCATGCCGACGTCACCGGAAATACACCCAAGGAAGGGTGACGCCGACGCCCACCTGGGCCACAAAAAAAAAAAAAAAAAAAGAGAGAAAAGACTACGAATCCGGACCCAACCACAAGACCGCGGAATATGCACAGCATAGTGAATCCAGAAAGATTCACGCTGCAAAATCAGGATTGCCTAAAGCTAGATCCTCTCCCCCACCAGGGAGACGAAAGAACAGGTATCAGCTGAGATCTCGGCAGGAGTTGAGAGCAGGAGGAGCACTAGACTTCGAGGAAAAGGAGCGACCCATGCCATTAACCCCCTGTAAGGGGAAGAAAAAGGCGACCAGTATAAAAAAGCCTAGAGGCTTAAAACTGTTCCGCTACCAGTAAAGAATACTCCTTCTCTTTAAACTTATTTCAAAATCATGGAGCAGTCAGCAAGCCCAGCTACACAGTCAGAACATATCAGCACTGTGCTCCCCTTAAAGAATCGATTTGGTCCCCTGGAGAGTCTGTCTAACGCTGGGGGTGGTAAACAGTTAGAACAGACAGATGTGGAAGCAGGAGGCCAAGAGGATGGGGTAATCGTGGCCCTAAATCTGGGACAGGATTTGGAGCCACGGCAGGTCCAGCCAAAGCATATAAGCTCCAGCACACCCTCCTCCTCTCCCCTCCCTTCTCGCAGTACTCAGGCCCACGAAAGAGCACTAGGGCCACAAGATACCGGACCTCAGATGCCCCTGGCGCTACTTGAGCCTTCCTCAAATAGCTTGATGGTTACCCAGGAAGAGAATGTAATTCAGGGCCAGTGCCAGGGCCAAGGCCAGAGTCTTAGCGTGGTTACAATACCGGGAGAGTCGGACGAATCAGGGGAGTTGGATGGAGACAGGCTGGGTTATCTTTTTCAGTCCTTAAGGGGAGACTTGATGTCTAAATTTGAGATCTCAGAAGGCAATCAAAAGGCGATACATGACAGGTTCGATCTATTGGAGTCTAAGTTAGACAATGTTATTTGCCGCACTGGGAAGTTGGAAACGGAAGTTGTAGCTTTAAATAAATCAATTAGAGGAAACTCAAAGGACATTGAAACTCCGAGAGCACAGAACAGATCCCTGGCTACAGGCGTGGAGAGGATGGAAACCCAGGATCGAAGAAACAATTTGAGAATTCTAAAGATACCGGAGGGCGAGGAATTGGAAGATATTAAAGGATTTGTCTGCAGGCTTCTAAGGAAGGGGGTCCTAAAAGACCGTCCCGATATAGACCTGGAGGCGGAGATACAAAGGGTACACAGAGACCCTTTCAAGTTGCATGCAGACAGGAAAGCGCCAAGAAAGATATTGGTAAATGTTCAGACCTTCAGTGTTAAAGAGCTAATTCTGGGGAGATGTCTTTCTAAGTCAGACCTCCACTATCGGGCAAATCTTTATCTTATTAGATCGGACCTAGGAGCAAGAACAGCACAGCGACAGTGGGAGCTAGGCACCAGAATGCCAGAATTGAGATCGTTTGGAGCCCAAGTACAGATGAAATTCCCCGCCCTTCTAAAGATCATGTGGAGAAACAAAATGTACAATTGCACTCAACCCGAGGATGTGGATAACCTCTTAGCCTTGATGAGAGAGAAATAAGACAAGTTAGAGCTGTTGAAGCTGGGCTAACAAAAAAAAAAAATAAGGAATAAGGAAAGTATTTAATATAGAAGTTGTTTGAGGCATAGAGTGTTATACAGGGTTATTTAGAGGCACAAAGGGAGTAAGTAGAATAGAAAAGAAGCTGGAGAAAAATGGGAAAAAAAGAGAAAAATCAGAACTTGAGTCATATGCAGTAAAAAGTTACTCTCAAATGAGTTGTGATAAACCACCCGTTGATAAGGTTAGTTGAAGTTTGCATTCAGCCAGAGGTATTTCTCCTGGGGTTCCAAAGGCGGTTTCATCCTCAGGTATGTTGGGGGGGTTCCTCTGGGGGGAGGGTGGGGTGGGGCACTGGGTGGAGGGCGTAGGGGGAAAAAAGATAAAAAATCCTCATATATGGAAAAAGTTCTTTTACACAGGGTTCTGGATGTGCGAGAAATAAGAGCCTGGTTATGAGTAGGTTAACTAATATTAAACAGAAACAAATGAAGGAGGCCCCCTTATCTGTCGCTTTCGGGACAGGGGAGAATGAGTGAAAAGACAAGACAGTCCCACAGGTGACCCTAGTTGGGAGATAATATTTTGTAGGTGCCCAAAATTTTGTTTGTTACTAATACCAATCACACATTATTGTAACCAAATCTTATTAATAACTTTCTTAGGTTGTATAGCTGCCAACATTTAAATACAAAAAATTCAGGATTTATTTAAAACTCATACTCTCCTTGATTTTTATCAAACTTAAAGAGGACAGGACATTAGATTTTAGAAAAATATAACAATGTATATTTATTTCAGTGTCACAAGTTAGTCGCAAAAAACACAAGTAATAAAAACAGTTTATACAATAACAGGTTTAAAAACATTTCAAAAAATCATTGGTGTACGTATCAAGCGAATAGTTCATACACAAAGATTTCACAAGAAATTGCACAAGAACAGGGGTCGACGCGGCGTTTCGGTTTTTGGAGAAACGATTAAAAAACCTTCTTCAGGACCAAGTTCTAAAAAGAAACATACAATTACTTTTTTTGCGTTTAACAAGTATTTTAAGCATTTTAAAACATTTTCAGTGACGATCATGTAAACCTAGATCATATCCTGTCATTTGGAGATACAGAACACCTTATTCCTATTTCTAGTTGGCACTAAGCTATTTTCAGATTTTGGTAAAGATATTGGTATATGTAAAAGACATCTTTAATAACTAAAAGGCACATCACTGGTAAATACCAATGTTTGATTTACATAATGTATTTATTACGAATGGCATTAATTGCCGTTGATTTAATTTAATAATATCATTAAGGTGTTTTTAGCATATCACCATCGTTTTCTAATTTTTAAAGCAGATGGTAACTCACCCTTATCCCTTGCCCGATGTGGAAGGACATTTAATAAAGCTGGTTACCTTTGTTCTAAAAAGCTGTCATCCAGATAAATCAGAGAGGACAGTCTACCCAAGTACACTTTTGGGTTTCAGCAGAGCTGTATATTACCAGGTATAGACATGATTGTGGTACCTGTGAGTAAATAATGGTGACAAAGCCTGTATCAGTGTCTAGCCAGCCATGCTATATAAGACAATGGGCAAATAGATTAAAGAACAGCTACCTTGTGATTTCATGGAATGTTTTCATATATTAGTAGTAGGAGCCACCGATATGGGTTTTTCGTAGGGCTGAAAGATAGATGGAGATAAAGATACTCTAATCACTGTTTTTTTAGGGTGATTCTCGAAGTTCAAAAAGGGGGCTGCATTGTATTCACTTACTGGGTCACTTTTCAACTGTCTACTGATCCATGGTTACAGTACCCCCCCCTACATGGTCTGAAGCCACAATTACTCTCATTGCAAAACCCAATAAAGACCCTAAGAAAATTGAATCCTACAGGCCAATCTCCCTTTCTGAATTCAGATATGAAGCTATACTCTGGGATTTTAGCCACTAGACTCGCTAAAATAATAAAATCTATAATTAACTCAGATCAAAGGGGGTATATACCGGGAAGGCAACTGAATGAGTTAACTTTTCAGGAGATTGGAGCCATAGACTACGCTGAGGATAAAGGCCTTCCGTTAGCCTTGGTCGCGATAGATGCGGCAAAGGCTTTCGATCAGGTAAACTGGAAATATCTAAGGGCCACCATGGATGGGTTTGGGCTCCCTCCAGTTTTCATAGAGGGCATAAAATCATTATATCAAAACCCACGAGCAAAAGTCTTGGTCAACAGGGCCCTATCGGATTGGTTCAGCATATCCCGCGGAACACGGCAGGGCTGCCCCCTGTCCCCCCTTTTGTTTGACATTAATATGGAACCTTTTGTTTGTGGTATTAGGGAGGACAATGTAACTCAGCCCTTTAGAATAGCAAATCTTGAGTTTAAAACCGCCTTATATGCAGACGACCTACTCCTATACACTTCCAATCACACAGAGGCTATACCTAGGCTATTTTTTTTAGCTGAGGAATTCGGAAGGTTATCTGGTTATCTGGGGTGGAACAATAGTATTCCTATTCAGGGTGCAAAACAAAAAATGAGATACTTGGGAATCTATTTAACTCAAGAATTAAAGAACATCCCAAAAATTAGTTGGCAGAGGGTAGTGAAAGATATCATTAAAACACTAACAAGATGGGGCAGTCTGCCATTAAACATATATGGACGAGTTAACCTCATTAAAATGTCCATACTCCCTAAGTTGACTTTTTTATATAATTCCATCCCTTTATCTTTTCCATTGAAAGAAATCGCGAACCTTCAGGGCAAGATTGGTTCTTTTATTTGGGCTTGTAAATCCCCCAGGATAGCCTGGAAAAAACTAAGGAGGGGTTTAAGGATCGGGGGTCTGGCCCTACCAGACCTACTCTTATACTGCCATGCCTTCCATTTTAAAAACTTCAGGCTACTAGCTAATATATTAGACTCATCTTCACAGGGCTGTTTATTTCAGGCTTTATTATATGATCTACCACATGGCCAAGAGTTTTTTTTATTTAAATTTGGCGACCAGAAATTTTATAAGAAAGTCCGTCTTAAGATTTTGCAGACTGCACTTAGGAACTGGGGGATATATTCGGAAGGCCCAGGGAATTCCATATTACCATACCTATACTCCAGTCTGGGACTCTCCGGGGACACCAGCGTGTCTTCAGGACCAGCTATCCCTGCCTCTAAAAACAGCAGGAGTGCAGAAATGGGGAGATCTATGGGTGGATTCCGGTCTTATGGATTGGAATTCTCTAGTGTCACTCACAAACGGGTCATTGACGAGATTTAAATTCTATCAACTATCTGCATGGTGGTCAAGGCAGGCATTACAGCGGGAAAAAGATACTGGAATCCTTGACTCAATCTGCAGGGGGGGAGGTCGGAACCGAGAAGTATCACTCTGGTACAAGCTACTCACAGAGGCAAAAGGAATCCTGGATCATGAGTTGGTAAGCCTCTGGGGCAACGCTATAGCTGATTATCCCAAAGAAATCAGTAAGATATGGACAGACTCTTTCTCCTTGTCTCAGAGATTAATAAAACCGGCCAACTTGAGGAGGAATCATCTGTTTACGGCCTATCGGGTGTATTGGACCACGGCCAAATTGTATAAGATAACACAGGAGAACTATTGTTGCCCCCGCTGCAAACTCTTAGCAGCAAACGACATGCACATATTCCTAGAGTGCCACGAGATCCAGGAGTATTGGAAGGCGATCGTTGGTTTTCTGGGTGAGGTTTTATCAATTACTATCCCCTGCTCTCCCAGGTTAGTGTTTTTTGGTCTACCACGAGGATATAATATTAACAATTTCTCCTCACAATTCATATTTTATGTGGTAGTCATAGCCAGGAGGGAGATCTGTAAAGAATGGAAGTCAGTGGCTCCCCCCAGATTCGCAGACTGTCTAAAAAACATCATGGAAGTTTGTAAGATGGACATGGTTGGTCGAGCAGAAAGCTCAGATAACGTATAGTTGAAACTAGTAGCCTGGTCAAAGAAGTAACGGTCTGATGATTATGCCAGAGGTTTGTGTCGGTCCTGTCCTCCCCTAGTCTGAGGTATTCTATCAAGAGACAGGGGAGTTGGATAAGGAAACAACCCACCGCTGGGAGATCTCTGGTCGCTGTATATTGACCCCGGGGCGGCACCAAGAACGTCAGTATAAAAGGCATCAGAGGGACCCATCTAGAGCATATAACATCTGGTGGCATATATAAGGACAAAAAAAAATTATTTTAAAAAAAAACCAAAACAAAAAAAAAGAATTTTTAAAATATCATGTTAAACTGATATTAATAAATTTTGTGCAACAAATTGTTAACTGCATTTTGGTGTGTTTAATCTTGCACTGTAGATTTTACTCTATGTCAGCAACCAGATTATCCCTTTTATATAAAAGCACAAGAAACAAGATCAATCAAGGAATAATTTCGCGAGTCCTTAATTGCGAATATTAAGGAATCACAATTAAGGACTTGCAAAAGCCTATGCATGTAGGAATCGCTATAAAAATAGCGATTCCTAAACAATCCTTAATTGCGACTCGCAAGTTGCAATTAAGGAATGGTTCTCCATTTATTCCTATGGGCATACAGGCCCATAGGAATCAATGGGAGATTGCATGTTGTCGGAGTTTAGGTTATGGGAACCATGCTCTGACCTCACCTGACACTACCACCACTAATTCCCCACTACAGCCACCGGACTCAGTCCTTTCCTGGGCAGGTTCTTTTGGCCCCGCCACCACATATGCCTGGCCCTTTAAAGAAAACTATGACGATCCCTTCTCTAGCCTCTGGGGGTGGAACCTCGCCGTGTCATCCGCTGTTAAAAAGCTGACAGCCAATACCAGGGGAGATACAGCCCGGAAGGAGGAAGAAGCTGAGGAAGACGTCCCACGGAGCGAAGAGCTGTCCAGCGGCCCCGGAGCCGAGAGAGACGTCCTGCGGAGCGGAGAGCAACCCGAGGATCCCGGATTGCGAGAAGCGCCGAAGGACCCTGCCAAAGAGGAGCCAGGAGGCCAAAGTCCCCTTGAGTCGTCCCACCACGTTCCTGGAGGAGCGTGGCTTGAACAGGTGCGTCAGCGCTTGCGGGGAACCGGGAGACGGGTGGAGTCAATAGTCCAGGGAGGAGTGGGACTGCCGGCTGGGAAAACCGCATAATAGGTGGCATTGTCTGGCCCCGGTACTCTGCCGAAATACCGGTGATGGTTACCCTCCCCTGCACAGAACTGCAACTTCCCCAGAACTCGGGTGAAAGCCCTCACACCCTTTCCTTTCCCCATCATCATGTATCAAAGCACTAACTCGTGCTTTTAGTTCGCTTCGGTTTATTATTTTCTGGACCACGTTGTTGCCTGAAAATTCCCCGACGTGCAAGACAAGAGGGAGATCGCCAACGAGGGAGAACCCCACCCCCCTGAAGGAAGACGCAGGAAACTTCCTCTTTCCTTTATTAACTTTCTGTGTTACATAAACCAGCAATGAAGAAATCTCATTACCAGCATCAGGGTGTCGCAAGTTTTCTGCCCATACTAACAATTGGTGGAGAATGCGGGCAGCGTGAACTCCATTGACTGAGGAAAATGGAGAACCTCATACAACACATAGTTGAGGTAGAAAAAAAGCTTAAATGGGCAGTGGAAAGTCAGCTATCTACCGCACAGGCTGACAGAGACACTTTCAAGGATCTCATGAAGGCTCAGATGGAGACTCTAATAAAAGAGAGGGGCCCCAGCAGCCAAAGGGGTAGGGCTCCAGAAGACAATAAGTCAAATACAGTGTCCCCTTTGGACAAATTGTAAATAGAAGATACACTTTCAACCTCCTCAAACAAAATTACTACAATCCATCCAGTTAAGCAAGAGGGAAGATGATGCAAAAACAGTCAGAAATTAAAAACGTGTACAATTTATTGCAACATTTATAAAAAACAAACTCACAGTAAAATGATTATGCCCATATCCTAACACAATTTATACAATTAATCATAACACGGTGGGAATAAAACATAGAAAATATTTCTAAATAAAATAGAATAGGACAAG
Source organism: Lissotriton vulgaris (assembly GCF_964263255.1). Classification (NCBI taxonomy): domain Eukaryota; kingdom Metazoa; phylum Chordata; class Amphibia; order Caudata; family Salamandridae; genus Lissotriton; species Lissotriton vulgaris. Next base: position 1,078,051,849 of record NC_141691.1, on the reverse strand, counting down.
ATAGTCAGACTTAATTAAATCAAACTCCAAATTTGTATAAATATCTTTGAGATGGAGAAGTTGTATAGTCCAATGACTTAGCGTGTCACAATTCAGAATTGTGACACGCTAAGTCATTGGCTCTTGCTTAACTGGATGGATTGTAGTAATTTTGTTTGATGAGGTTGAAAGTGTATCTTCTATTTACAATTTGTCCAAAGGGGACACTGTATTTGACTTATTGTCAGATGGAGACTCTCCTTAAAGTAGTGGAAGAGCCTGTTACGACCACCTCTGGACAGAGACTGCACCAGGGTGACATTGCAAAAATACACTGCAGGCGATGACCCCGACGCCTTCCTCCTGAACTTCGAGAGTGCGGCCAGGGCTTCAGGCTGGCCTATGGGGAAATGGCCATTTTTTCTGGCACCCCTTCTCACAGGTGAAGCCCAGGCAGCCTATCAAGTCGCCAACGCTAGGAGTGTAACTCCTTACAAGGAGATCAAGGCCACAATATTGGATCATCTAGGTATGGATTCAGAAGCATGTTAACTTCAGTTTCGGAGGGAAAAGGGGGCACCCGGCGACACACCAAAGACCCTTTACTATAAACTCAAACTCGCCACAAAAAATGGCTGAAAAGCAACTGACCGCTCCAAGGAGGAGCTCATGAATGCCATTATCCTAGAGCAGTTCCTGGATGCCCTGCCCTTTAATACCCAGGGGTGGCTACGGCAGCATGCCAACCCAACGGTAGAACAAGCAGTGGATATGGCCACCTCTTTTTCTCGCACCCAGCGCGACCATCTCCCTGGGAGCCAGAGAAATCCTCTAAGACAACACCTGTCCCACGAAAAGCACTCATTCCACCCCAGTTTAGACCCAGCCATATGCAAATCAGTCTTGACCCTGTGCCTCATGGGAGCAGTCGAGTTCGTACTGCCAAGCCAGGTCCTCCCTGGACTGGAAACACGCATCCTGGGACCGGTTAATAGGTATTACCCTTCATCAGCCACGCTTGCTTGAATCCAGTGGCTCAGTGAGAAAGGGACCCACGTCTGGGCGTACCCATCCCACTTACGGTGAAAACTGCTACGCAAACAAATGATGAGGCACAGGGTCAACACTGATTTGCATATGGCTGGGTCTAAACTGGGGTGGAATGGTGAGCTAAAGAAAGATGGATTTATCCCAGACCTCTTGATTGCGGGTGAAGGTATAATGTATTTAGCATTCCGTCCATTTGTTTGCATAGCACTTTTCACCCTAAGTGGGATGGGTATTCCCAAACGTGGGTCTCTTGCTCACTGTGCTACTGGATTTAAGCTAGCCTGCCTGATGAAGGGTAATAGTCAGAAACCAGGTCAGGATGCTTGTTTCCGGTCCAGGGAGGACCTGGCTTGGTAGTTCGGTCTGGACTATTCCCAGAAGGCAGAAGGTCAAGACTGATTTGCATATGGGTGTGAGAGTCTCCCATCAGATGTGTTGGCGAGCCCTAGCCCACAGCCTCAAGAAGGTACCACAAAGTGAGCGAAAAAAGAGCTGTGATAAACGGGTTTGCTGGAGAAGAGGTACAGAAAGCGGGGCAGGACAACCATTTGTATTATGGCAACTCGTCCCGCTATAGAACAGGGAGCTGAACACAGCAATCCACCTGAGCGTTCAGGTCCGCCATTGATGGCCCATAATTTCGCTGTAAGACCTGTTCTTTGTTGATGTGGATGCCCAAGTATTTTTTTTACCATCCATGGGGGTTCAGATAAACAGCAGGATGTCATCTGCATATAGCGATAACAGAAGAGGCCCATGGGTGAGCTGCTGCCCCCGATGTAAGTGGCGCTCCTGCATCGCCCGGACCTAAGGGTCCATAGCCATTATAAATAGAAGAGGAGATAATGGGCACCCCTGCTGGGTACCACGCATATTCGGAAATGCATTCGGAAATATGCTGAGCGTATTTACTAATGTACGCAATTTCATATTCCTCCAAATCCTGATACTTGGCTAGGAGCTCCGCATGTTGACGCAGCCGGGGATCCCCATCAGCAACCACCCGAGCACCATATCTCGGAGTTCTGTCTCAACCCGGCTAAGTTGTGTACGGATATCTCAAAGGATACCCACGTGTTTGGAGATACACACCACCCGGATATATGCCTTAAAAGCCTCCCACAGGGTTGTCTGTGTGGATACGGTTCCAGTGTAGATCTGAAAGTATTCAAGGATGGAGCCTTGCAGCTCAACACCTGGTCCGGGAGCAAGTTGCCATGGAACTGCCAGCTATACTCAAGGCCGCATCCATGCGGGATCTGAAGCCACAACAGGAAGGGGTTGTGGTCCGAAAGTGTACTTGGGAGTATAACGAACTTGGACACCCACGAATGGACAGCAGCCAACAGGAACCAGTAGTCAAGCTGGGTCCAGACCGAGTGGAGCGCTGAATAAAAGGTGAAGCCGGGAAGTGTTGGGTTATGTGTTCACCATGTGTCATATGATACTTAGTGTTAGCGATGTGGCGAAATGGCTTCCCGGGCTTAGGTTTGTCAGATGGTTGCATGCTAGTGGAGTCAGCACACAAATAAATTGGCACTTTAAGGTCACCAATAATTATTAAATGGTCCACCTCAAAACTGTTCAGTCGGGAATGAATGTCTTGGAAGAAATTGGGGTTGTCAGTATTTGGAGCATACATTTTATCTAATAATATGGTTTTGTCCCGTAGTGTTCCATGCAATTGAAAATATCGGCCTTCTGGCTCCGAACAGTGAAAATGATAAAGAAATGGCACAGTTTTATAATTGAAGATACAGGTGACTCTGGAATATAAGCTATAACATGAAACATAGCGATGTGTGCCCGAGGTTCCTAGCAAAGGCGAGTTCGCAGTGCGGGCGGCGCATCTCCTGAAGAAAGGCAATTTCAATAGTTTAATAGTGTGTCTATTAAGATATGACAGAACTCATTTTCCTCTACTTGGGTTGTTAATATCACGTATGTTCCAGGAGACTGCCACTAGGTTGCATACTTTAGCTATACTGTGGGGCTAAGGTGAATGGGTGCAGCGTGGGTCATAAAGTCAGGTGACATATGGCGATATCAGCAATGTATTGTAATTGTATTTATATAGCACTTACTACCCCTGATGAGGCGTCCTAGCGCTTTTTCAGGTAGTAGAATGCTACTCAAAAAGCATTAGTGGTGAATTAATATAGAGAAAAATAAGATTAATTTGAGCAGTGGATATGTTAGTCTGTTATTTGGATTGAGAAGGCTAGTGGAGGGGTAGAAGAGGAAAAGGTTTTCATTTATATAGTGCTTGATACACCTGAAGAGGTGTTTAAGTGCTTTTCGACAAGTAGCAAGCTACTACGGAACCAGAATAGAATTAGTGGTGAAATAATCTAGAGAAATATGTAATTCATTTTATTTCAATGATGGACATATTATTCTGCTATTTGTATTGTAAAAGGAATAGTGAAGGGATAGAAGGAAGGGTCTAGAAAGTTTCTTGAGGTTATTGGGGGAGGGGGGGGGGGGAGTTCCTAGCAGGAGGAGGGGGTTTGGGATGAGTAAAGGGGAGAAGGAGGAGGAAGAGTGAGGGAAGGGTTCAGAAAGAGTTTGTTTAGGAGATCTGAATAGTAAAAGAGGTATTAGATGATGCAAGGAGGGGTAGAGGAGGGAAGAGTCTAGAAAGGGTTATTTTGGGGATCATAGTAGTGGTTTGGGATGAATGGGAGATGGAGGTAGAGGATATATTGAGGGAGGTATAGGTTGTGAAATCGGGTAGTGCATTGGAAAGAGTAGTAGAATTAGGTTTGAGATGATTCAGATAGTGGAGTTAGAGGATATATTGATAGCTGTATAGGGTGAGAAATAGGGTAGTGCATTGGAAAGAGTAGTGGAAGGCAGTTTGAGATGAGTCAGAGTGAAGGTAGGAGATATATTGTGAGAGATATTGGGTGAGATCTAGAATACGTATCTTTCTATGCAAAGTACTCCGATAACCCAAAGAGTACGAGCTATATAAAGATGCAAAATATGTAAATATTCACTGCTACTTCGTTAATTATTTAATAGACTACGTTTTGCTTTCACTAACAGCATCTATCAAACTCTCATTGTTACATTATTGTATAGGAAATACAATGGACAAAAACACATAAAACAATGTTTAATAAAAAAAAACAATAAATAAAAAATTAACATTTTGCTTGTGGTCCATTTTTTGTGTTTGTGTATATTTGCTATGGGCAGGGGTGTGTTCCAAACAACTGGATAGAGTGCAAGATTGTTCTAATATGTAAAACGTTAAAGATGTATCACAAGGTTCTTATACAATTTCCCTGCTTAACACCCTCGCCAAGGTACATACTAGGACAATACTCTTGTCGATGCATGTTAGAAATAGATTGATGGATAATACCAACATACTCCCTGAAATTCAGGCAGGGATCAGGAAACTACAGTGAGCAAGATTAATGTTTCTTTTTATATAACTTCACTAACAGGCATTTAACCATCAGAAAAGGTAATATGTAAGTAGATTATACTGAAAACTGCAATTGATAAGTTTTGATGATACAATTTTGCTTGTGCTGACTGAGCAATAGAGAACTGTGACCAATGTGCTCGTAATTGTGATGCGCAACGTCAATAAACATTTCAATCACTATTAAAGATTCCCCAAACAATTTCCCACCCACACTAGATTAAGAGATATCCGGTGAATCCCGCTCAACCTTTAAAGAGATAAAGAACATAACCTCAAATAGTAAAGGTTGGTGTTCACCAGGGGGGGTGGTGACAACTCATATCCCGGCAGTCCCATAAAGCAAGTTATATAAGCTAGTGGCATGTGGTCGCCACTAAGGGGTACAATAACTTTGGCTGGATTCTATATTATAGGCAGTTTTATCTGGCATGTGTGATCGCAGTTTAAGCGGCAACTGTCACCCTATTCAAGGGCGGATCATCTCATGTAGTTTCATCTTGAGAGGTTGATGGTGGACTCCCACGCCCCTCCGGCCCCGCATGGCCAGAGGATGGTTGGTTAGGCTTGAGAGATTCCGCACGGACAGATTTGCAGTAGGATTCTGCAGGAGTGTCGAAGATCTCAATGGGGACCTTACGGTCAACGTCCACCCGGCTTGGGTAGAGCATGGAGTAGCGGATGTATAACTTGGGGAGTGTGTTTTTACGCGGTTATATTTCCGCCTTCCTTCTTGTAAAATGGGGGTTAAATCCGGAAAGATGGAGATGTTTGAATCCCAGAATTGCAAGGGTCTTTTTTCCCAGGCCCTTTGGAGTGTTGTATCTCTGTCCCTGTAGTTGAGGAGACGGGCTATGAGAAATTGGGATGCTCAAAAAGGGTCAATAGGAGTTTCTCCACAAAGATCTCAGGCCGCCCCATGTTGGTAGTTTCTGCTAATCCCAAGATACGAATATTATTCCTCCAGGATCTGGCCTCCAAGACCTCATTCTTAATTGCCACTTGCTTTAGAAGGCATTCCATTTTGTCCAGGCATTTTTGCAATGTTGGGGTGTTCCTCCAGGTTGGACATTCTTTCTTCCGCGCCATGAATCCGGACGCCCTGCCTGTCCATCCGCTCACCCAGACTATCCATATGGCCCATAAGTGTGTCAAATAGCGCCTCCATAATGCCAAAGCCTGCCCTGAGCTCGGCAATTACAGCAGAAATATCACATGGGGGGGGCGCTCCTCGGTGCCCCGGCCCACAGTTTCCTCAGTGTCGGACAGTGAGCACTGATGTTCGGTGGGGCCGGCGGGGTCAAAGATGGGCCCTCACTGTTTTGTGCCCAAATGCCATATGGCGTGGGCCATAGCCTAACAGCGCTCCCACTGCACTTCAGTGGTTCACACGCCAAGCGTGTAGTTTCTTTCAGTCGCGGCTCGCATGACTCACTGGAGTCACACAGGGGTTCGAGCAGTGTTAAGGGGGGGGGTCGCTGGGGGTTCGGGCAGGGGCCTCCACTGCTGGCCAGGTCCCCCTGCTGGAACAGGAAGAAGGCAGCCTCCCTCCCACAAGTCAATCACAACGCTGCAATGGCAGCATTGAGATTGGTGCGGAAGGTGCCCAGCCGGGCGCCTGTTGGGAGGCCATTTTCTCTATGTAGGCTGCATGCAGCTTACACAGAGAAAATCCAGAGTGCGCATGACTGGTTTGGTCCGCTCCAGAGGGTCGACCAAACAATCAGGGCACTCAGAGTGGGCAAGCCACTCCTCCCTGACCCGCCCGCCCTCAAGCAGGCACTCAGTTCTGCTTTCTCGCAGCGCAAGAAGCAGAAACATAAAATGGTATTTAAAATACCATTTTATGTTTCTGCTTCTCGCACTGCGAGAAAGCAGTAGGGTGATGCTCCTCCGCCCTAATGGAGGCGCCGCCCCTGGTTTTCTTACTTTCCCTCTCAAACCCTGCCCTCAACAATGTAGGTGGGGAAGGTCCAGGCAATTGTTGCAGATCCTGTTATGCAAGGGGGTATACAGGTGAATCCAACAGCGAGGCAGTTGGTCTTGGCCGCAGATCTTTCAGTGACTTCTCGGTTTTGGGCAGGCACCAGTAGGTCAGCGGGCCGCAGCACCTCTGCCCTCACGTCACTCAATAGTGCGGAGCGACAGCGCAGGCAGATCTATATCCAGGCCAAAAAAGATCACTCACTGCCGTTTCAAGGGTACCCCCTCCACTTCTTAGTGGTTTCTTTTGGGCAGGATGCGACTGAAAGAAGAAGGCCCCGTCTCGAGGCGTAGTTCGGCCAGAGGGAACCGGCTCACCGCTCCTGTGCTGGCCCCAGCATTGCACAGCTCACATCTCTCCAGCTGGCCGCAGTTACGTTGTCTCCCGAATTAGGAACATAGGTAGCACACCTCACGGGGAGGGGTCGCTCAATCTCCAATTTACAGAACAGGGAATGTGGGGGGGGGGGGCGCCCACAGCTGACGAGATCGGGCTGTTAGGAATTAAGTTACTTACCTCCATTATTCTCCTCTGTCCGGGGTGTGCATGAACAGTGCTGCGCGCACGTTCTTTTGCGCATTTCAGGGGGTATAGAAAGGGCCGTCCACTGCACTTTAGTGCTTGGTTTCGCTTCCTGGTCCTTCTACCCGGAAGAACTTCGCCTGGGTTTCTGGATTACTGTTCTTAGGATTGCCTGGATTCTCCCAGTCTTTGACCGTGCCTTGGATCTCGGATCTGGACTCTGCCGCCTGCAGGCCTGCAGGCGCTTCGTGGTTTTTGGAACTGAGTTTTTGCTTCTTCCCTTTCCTTTTTCTTTTCCTTTGGGACAACGGTGCTGGATTAGGCGTGTTGCGGTAAAGCTTGGTCTCACAGGTACGTGGCTGCGAGCCTGTGTAGTTCTTATGCTGCACTTCCTGGATTTTTGTACTCTTTTCACATTGTTTGGATTTAGAATAAACATTTGGGTGTTTTTCTATGGGCTTGAACATTACCAATATAGGTTGCTGTGTGTGATACTTCACGGAGGTTGTTTTTTATGCTGAGTGATTATTTTTTCCTCTGCATATTTTCTTGTGGATACCCAATTGATCTACTGGGAGATCATTTCCTCTTTTTTGCTGCCTTGTGATATTCCTTCTGGAGAACACTGCTCAGGACTACTGGAATTCATGATATTGGTAAGGGGATTTTATATTTGCGCATTGTAGTGCCTGTTCATGCATGCTCTTGGGTATTCTCTGTGGTGTGGGTACTTTCATTTTTTGTTTTTGTTTTCATATAGAGTACGGAGGCTCCTCTTCTTAGTAGCAGTCCCAGAAGAAGAACAAGGTGTGCTGGGGTTTATACTTGGTGTTGTCTCCTCTTTACCCCCACCCTCTCCCTGTGTTCCTGGTGGCTATTTTACTGTGTTTACATTGGTTGTACCAGAGGTAGGGGCCTGAGCATATCTTCGCTCCGCAGTGTTGGCTAGAATCGGGTGGTATCAGGTCATGGGCGATCTTGGCCTCAGGCTCACCCGCAGCCCCTGTCGCCGGGGGGCGTCCGAGGCGTGTTGGCAGTACGGCCTCGCCCCCGGCCCTCCATTGGTTGCAGGCATCAGATCCTCGGCCAGGCACCGCTCCCATGCTCCTCCAACTCAACACGACTTTAACCAGCCATATACACTGAAATGTGGGACTTACTGTGGCGGCGAACAGTTGCCAGATTAAGAAAAGAATACAATAACACTATTCATGCACGCAAAGACGCACTTAAAAAGGATGCTTGGGCCACTCTAATGGAAAAAGCAACTCTAAGAGATAGCGCTAGCTTCTGGGCCATTATAAATAATCCTCTTTTTTCCGGTGAGGCAAATGACAACTTGGAGGTCAATATTAGTGAGGAGGACTGGTTAGCGCATTTTAAAATCATCTATGGGAGCGATCACGTATGTGAAACACCCACTCTTCTCACAACTAACTTCTTCAAGTCATCACTCTCCTTCACCGTGGAAGAAGTAGAGAAGGCCATAATTAATACCGTAGGGAAAAAAGCGCCAGGCCCGGATGGCGTCCCAGCTGACATGTACAAGGCCAACACCTCCTTCTGGGCTAATATCGTGACTAATGTTTTTAACGCCGCCACCAACCACAGTTTGCCTGTCTCCTGGTCACACGCCACCATTATACCCCTTTTTAAGAAAGGCCAAAGGGGAGACCCGAGGTGTTACCGCCCCATCTCACTCATCGATTCTTCCTTTAAAATTCTGGGGAAAGTGATACTGGCAAGGATTGATGAGTGGGCTGCTAACAATATTTTATCTAACGCCCAATATGGGTTTCGAAGGGGAAGAGGGACTGAGGATCAGTGCCTCAACCTACACCTGATCCTAGGTAAATACACAGTGGCATCCAGTGGATCAATTTATTTAGGGTTCATGGATTTGTCCACAGCCTTCGACCTTGTGAACAGGTCCAGGCTGTGGGAAATCCTCCTGGACCTGGGGATGGACCATTCTCTGGTCTATTTTCTGGCTGAGGCACACCGGGACCTAGAAGCTTCTATCAGGATGTCACAGGAGGGAACTTGCACTGCTGGTTTCAAGTCCACTAGAGGGGTGCGACAGGGGTGCATCCTCGCCCCAATGTTATTCACACTATATATAAACCATCTTGAATCCACACTAGATCTGGCAACATTAGACGTCCCGCGTTTTGGAGGACTGTCCACCCCGGTCCTCCTCTACGCGGATGACGCCGTGCTTGTGGCACGCACTCCCCTTGGGCTACAAAGATTATTGGCGGCCTTCGACGCCTTCATGACCTCCCTTGATTTAAAAATCAACACAGATAAGTCACAGATAAGTCAGTGGGCGGGAGAAAGAACAAGAACTTGAAGTTCTTTTTTTGTGCCAATACACCTATTTCTAGTGTAAAAACTTTTACTTACTTGGGGGTGGTTTACGACGACAAGGGCTCCTGGGTACCCCAAATAACGGTCAAAGTCAACGCCATGAAAAGATCTGCAGCTGCTATCGCCGGTTTTTCGAAACGACTGGGCGGCAAACCCACGGAAGCAATGCTAGCACTTTATAGAGCGAAATCTATCGCAGTAGCAAGGTACGGGGCTTCCATTTGGGGTTACACTAATAACGCAGAAGCGATACAGGTAGAAGAAAACAGATTTTTACGTATGCTTTTAGGTTTGCCGCAATCTACGGCTACCTTCTCCGTTCATACAGAATTAGGCCAGGGGTATATAAGTGACATTATCAAACAGTCCCCAATTATGATGTGGTTAAGAACGTGGCTGAACTCTAACCTAACCCTGAACCATACAATCATGAGGGACTGCTTACGCTTGGACAATATGAAAAATATTCCGTGGCTTGCATACATTAAAAATACTTTAAGCTCCCTGGGCCGCCCTGATTTATTCTGCAAACCGGAATGTATTGTTAAAGATGACCTGGAATGGTTTAAAGTGACTTTCACCAAATTGAGAGAAACAGAGCGGGAGAGCCGCGAGCTTGTGAAACCCACTGTGAGGGAGCACTATATTTCGAAGTCCACAATGGCCATTGAACCTTATTTAACGATCGTGTCAATTCCGCTACACCGCTGGTTACTAACCAAACTAAGACTTAACCAGATTCATCTCCTGTTAAATGACTCTACGGTGTGGGCTAAGCCTGAGGATTTACCCGTCTGCAAATGTGATAGTTATTCTTTGCAGGACACTATACATTTTATGTTTTTTTGCAGTATTTACGCCTTGCCTAGGAAAAAATATATTGTTCCGTTGCTTAAAAACAAGGGGTTCGTCCAAGCCAAACCATCTCTACTTTATTTAAAAAAGTTAGACTCACCACTAATAATGTTTAGTGTCGCAAACTTCTTGGTAGCTGCTTTTCGCCTAAAAAAACGTACCGGAAACAGACAACATAACATCATTGGCGACAACTTATGGAATCATTGAAAAACTGTTGTACCTTTTAAAACCTGTAAATATTTTAATTGTTCAATTTTAATAGTGACATCTATTCAATGTAACTGTATCCCCTGATTATGTATTTATGTCTGTGTGCTTTTATGATTTGTTATGAATCGAAATAAAGCTGTTTTTTTTAACTCTTTGTGGCGGCGAACAGCAAAATGAGGACCGCTGGGTCTGGAGCCTCACAGAGAGCATGCAAACATAGATAACGTGCACAGCCTTGAGATTGCTAACACACACAGGATACACACCTTCCAAAGAGGGAGCATGTGAAGTGTGCACATACCGCCGTTAGCATGCCTATCAGGCGAGGCTAATGCATGCACGTGCTCATTGACAGTGTACACCAGTAAAAAATGGTGGGAACCACGGCCAACTGCCGATTAGGTCAAGGGAGCCACAGGTCAAAAAAGTTTGGGAACCACTGCCCTATGCCATGCTCTATCCAACCAGAGTTTGAAACGATCATGGCGGTACACAAAAGATATTCGCCACACCAATAGCAGCTATGAATTTTGCAAATCAATCGCACAAGCTCATCACAGTCCAGCACGATGAGAAAGTTAAATGAGTGTGCATAAGGTATGCTGGTTGGGTCACAATAGAGGGAACTTTTGGTCCTTGCTGTTACAGACTATGACACATCCTCCTGAAATTACAAACAAACCAAATTTTGGCAGAAGACCAGGTTTAGTAGTTGTGACATAAAAATTGTTTTTATCTTCCTGCACTTGATTCCTGGGTTGCCTGACTGTTATCCGAGCTCTGGAACTCATGACGCACTGCACAGACTGCCCCCCTTCCCCCGGTTCATTACAAATTTTAAGTGTTCACTAGTCAGTTCCCGCCACCTCCGTCAACCTGGAGGGCAACAAGGCCTCTAGCAGCCCCACAAGTATACACCCTGGATGGTTTCATATTGTGATTAGCAGATTGCACCTGTACGTTGTAGTACGTCTTGTGTATGTTCGATTTGGTTCTAGGGATGGCTTTAGCATACTTGGGATGCTTAAGTGGGTGGGGCTGGGGATTTCTAGATGTTGTTTATGGCACCACCTATGTAGCAGTACTTGCGTCTATTCAACGTCACATCATGCACTGTTGCTATTGTTATGTAAAGTGATGCAAGGCCGCATCAAATTGTAATGACCCCTACAGCAGGTCGCATTAACTGCCTTACATGGAATGTGCCAGGACTTCAAGAGCCCCAAGAAGAGGAGACAGGTGCGCGCCTACTTGGATCGTCATCATGTGTAGATAGCACTCCAGCAAGAAACATCTCATACAGCGCACGGAGGGGCAAGGTGGGCTGGAGTCTGCATAGCTTCATCGGATTCCTCACACTCGAGAGGGGTTCTCCTAATGGTGACTAAAGAGCCCAAATAATATGAGACAGGTGCTCGCCTACTTGGGTCATCATCAAGTGCAAATTGCACTCCTGCAAGAAACATCTCACAAAGCACACGGAGGGGCAAGGTGGGCTGGAGTCTGCATAGCCGCATCCTATTCCTCATTCTCGAGAGGGGTTTTCCTATTGAGAAGGGTGTCCCGGTCACGATTATCCATTCTGAGGCTGATGATCAAGGGGGATATGTAACTGTACAAGGATGTCTAAACTGTAGCGCCGTAACTATAATTAATTCTTATGCCCCACTATAGATGACCCTGAATTCTATACTAGAATTTGGCTCCGACTGCATGCCTAGAAGTCGTCTGCTGTCCTGTGGAATAGGGATCTAACCACATCTAGACTCAGAGCTTGATCTGTCTGCAGTAACAGAGTAGCAGAGCAAACAACCCATTTGGATAATATGTAAAGGCATGGAGGACTGTGGGCTTCTAGATATATGGGGCTTCTGGTATCCAGCCAGGGGTTAAAGAAGGCACTTTACGTCCTCAATATACAGAACATGGTCTAGGTTCGATTATTCGTTGGTAACTAGAGTGGTGAATGTATGGGCAAGGGTAGTACAACACATGCCGAAAAAACTCTGACTATGCTCTAGTGCTATAAGAAATTGCAATCCCCACATACATTCCCACACAATATCAGTGGAGATTACAGGCTGTGGCACTGCTAGACCAGGTTTTTAGGTCGAGGACCGGAAATGCTGGCTTACCAGCGTCCGGGAGGAGATCTTATGTTTCTCAGTAGGGCTGAAGAACCCGCCTCCCTGCCCTGTCTCTCCTCCATTGGCTGGCTTCCTAAACGGAGGCCAGCCATTGGAGAAGAGAGCCGTCCCTCCAAAGAAGCTCCGTCTTTTTCGGATTCGGGGGCGTAAGTTTTGCTGTTCTTTAGACAGTGACGTTGTCTGTCACTCAAAACAGCAAAACCACACCCCCAAATACGAAAAAATCGGAAGCTGGCGGGCGCCATTTTGCTGGTCGAGCAGCGTCTACCAGGACATGAGGTAAGCCTCTGCTCCCCTGATTGTGCCTTTCTTCGTGCCCCTCTGCTCCCCTGTTTGTGCCTTTCTTCGTGCCCCTGCCCCCGTTTGTGCTGTTTTTCTGCCCCCCCCCCCCCTGTTTGTGCCGTTGTTTCTTGCCTCCGACTCCCTGTTTGGCAACCCCTTCCCCTCCGCCCGCACGTCTGGTTTCGGTTGCGCCGGAGAGAACTGAACAGCGCGTCCCTTTTAAGCGGCTTCAGAGGGTAGAGCCAGCGGCAGAGAGTTGTGTGGCTGGGGACGGGCTGGGACCCCCTTGTGGCATGGTTGGTGGGGGGCGCTCTCCAGTTGAACAAAGCATTTGGTATGGGCGAACTCTGTTCTTGTCGGTCCTACAGACAAAGTTGAGGGTTCGGCATCTTCAAAGAGCATTGGTATAATTAGCCTTGGTGTTTCGGGTGCGGAATTTTCGGTAAATACTCGGGTTATACAGTGCGTGGGACACCGGGATCGCTTCGGGGGGTATTCTAAACAGGTCTTGTTGTACTGCTCCTTCTTGGACAGAGAGCATCGTTCCCACTCGGGATGAGATTTCATGGAGGAGCGATTTCTTTACTGGTATGCGTGTTCGTTGGGGCCTGAAATGTTCTCTGGATACATGGAGCATCTGGGCGCAGACCCTTGGACACCGGGTGCTGACCGGATGGTATGGCTCGCCGACTTGAAGCGCTGCTCACGGAGATGTTTGGCATAGAAACTGGGGAGCTGTTTTATCCGACATAAGATCAGTTCAAGTTGTGTGCCCCACTCGAGGATCGGGTATTAGGGGCGCAGCTCGAACTGGCGGAGTTGTACAGCGCACCCGATGGTTACTGAGGTGTGGTATGAGCCTCCTGACTCGTTGCTCCAACCCCTGGGCACACAGGGGTTTCAGACTAGAGGGGAGAAACCACCGCCCTCTTTGCAGAATCAAATGCCCTTCATTATAGACAGTCATTGCATGCTGGAAGCTTAAATTGGCGCGCTTTTCCTCTGGGTGGGTGTCTGTTGTTGTGGGAGAAGACACAAGCATGTTAGAGGGCACAACGCTAAGGCCATATAGAGATTGTTGCATGGGGAGGCATTTCTCGGACATTACATAGGCGAATCAGACACGATTATTAGGGGTCTTTTTGGTGCCAAAGTTGAACCTGTACCTGATTATTTCTTGCATACCTGGCCCTGTGCAGGCAGACACCCATACTTGGTGACTCATGCCCAGCCGCACATTTAGGGATATAATGAGAGGCAACTTCGCCTTAGAACACTCTTGATGGATGGAAGAACGGCATGTACATGTGGGGCGCAGGCGTTAGCTTTCAGTGATGTTACTGCCTGACTCACCAAATGATGGCAGGGCGTAAATTCCCCTATAACACAACTAAAGCTCGTGAGTAGTGCTCTGAGGCTCCCATTAGTAATCGGAGATGGGATTGCATCCTGGGAATTAGTCCTTGGGGAGATAGCGCCACCAGCTTCATGCGAGTGGGGGAATAGGGCAGTAGGGGTTCATAGTGCATGTTAGCAATGCGATGCCCCAGGGTCGTGAGTTAGTGCAGCCAGCAGGACTGTAGATACTGTGCCCTTTTGAAATTAGCGCTTTTTGTCCACTCCAGATTACTGCTATCCCCTCGAAGCATAACATTCAGCCCCTGCCATTGCACTGATTTATTATTGCTCATTAGAGCAGCCGGCTGTTGCAAGTGGAGCTTGATCTACTCAGCTTTCTCTTTTTCAAGACGCACCTGCAGAGTATTTGGTAGGTGTTAGTGACATTTTCGCAGAAGCAGAGATGCAACCAGGTGTTTTTTTCTGTTTATTTCTTCATCTTCAAGTTTCGACATAAATATCGCTACAGCCAAATCTATTCAGCATTTAATTCTTTGTTTTGTGTAATGATGTGGCGTTTCTCTTTTTTGCTGACTGTTTATCAGGGGTACAGTTAAAGTTTTGAGCAATGTTACTCTGTGAGGTGCAGTTACAAATCTGTGAGGAGTTAAAAGCGCTCGGATTGTATTTACCATATTAGTCTCCGATCTGAAAACTTGAAGGTAGTAAGCAAAGGATTTGGGTAAGATCATTTTACCCACGAGTCTGATCGAAGGGCCTACATTGAGTTTACAAATTCTGCCCCAATTTCCGTATGTGTAATTGCAGCAAATGCCCGTTCGGTCATCATGTCTGCCATTACCACTTCAGACATCCACATTATATCCTGTTCCAGCATTGTCATCAATAAAGTCTGCAGTTGTTTCTCAGTTTTTCTGCTCTCACTATTCTCATACTGCAAGTCTCTAATTCTTTAACAGTGCCCATGTTTTTGTTGCCAAGTAGTTTAGATGTGATGGACCACAATTAATAGAATACTAATTTGACAACACTCCATTCAACTCCTGATCTGCTCACTTTGTTCTTATGTTAAATGTCTGTAGGATATTTGTGAATATTCCATTGGCTTTTACAATCTAGGCAATTTCTGTGTTTTATTTAATTTCCAGTTTGTCTTGTTTTCTTCATTGCTAGCCCTTGCTTTCATTTACCCTTAGGGTACTGAGGTAGCACGCCCCATGGTGACACCCATACCAGTAGATTTGTTCTGGTAGGGTGAGTTTCATGAAATTACCCGAATTCATCTCACATGAATGACTATACACTTACTCTGTTTTCCTGTCCGGGGCACCAGAGTGTCCAGACTTATTCTTTTTCTTGTTGGCCAAGTAGCTCCTCATTGCCTTTTAACAAAAAGAATGATACTGTGAAAAGTTAGCATCATCTTTAAAACATTCTATAAATTCCTGGTGCAGGAATGAACGCACACACAGCTCCTTATGCAACTTTTCCACCAGAGTTTTGTCACTTTAAATGTTTGTTATAGGTTTTATTATTCACTTAAAAGAAACATCGTAGGTTTGGGGGATTTCAAACTTAGTGTTTGATGTGGAGTTGGTAACTAGACATCCGGCCTGTACGTTCAACTTTAATGGTCTTTATTGTATCCTTAGCATTACCTTAATTTTACCGTCCTGCTTTTAATACTCCCTTTTTAGGTCGAGGACCGTAGGCTGCGCTTTCGCAGTTCGGCCCGAAGATTTAATGTTTCTTAGTGCGGGGCATTAACCCGCCCCTCTTCTCCATTGGCTCGCCTTGTAAATCTGTCTGAAAAGGACGGGGCTTACATCATCTGTTTGCAGCCCTGCTTGTGATTGATCTGGTTTTTCCGTGCCTCTGTTCCCTCCTGCTTGTGATCTGGTTTTTTCGTGCCTCTGTTCCCTCCTGCTTGTGATCCGGTTTTTTCCGTGCCTCTGTGTGTGTGTGTGGCTCTGTGTGTGTGTGTGTGGCTCTGTGTGGATAAGCTTTTTTTGTAGGTGGCTCTATGTGTGAGTGGCTCTGTCTGTGTGAGAGTGGCTCTGTGTAGGTGGCTCTATGTGAATGACTGTGGGTGGCTTTGTGTGGGTGGCTCTGTGTGAGTGTAAATACAATAGGTCATGCATTTGCGAGCGATTAAGCTATTGGCGTTGTAAATGACAATGCCATTTATTTAACGATTAAGCTATTGGCAATGTAAATGACAATGCCATTTATTTATAATTTAAAAAAAAGTCATGAGCAATACCAATAGCTCTACCTTTAATAATGCAGAGACCATTGCATTGTAAATGCTTGTTTTGTTTTTCTTCAAAGTTTTTATATAGCGCAAACTCAACCCGAAGGTATCAGAGCGCTTTACATGAGCACCAGGTGGGTTACCGACTGACACATTCATTTTTGTTAGGCACAGAGAGATTGAGTGATTTGCCCAGAATCACAGGATTTTGAGCGTCGTTGCAGAGACTTGTACCCGGTTCACAAGATTCAAGGTTGACTGCCCTAGCCGTTAGGCCACATCGTCTACCCTTACAGGTATTCCAAGACAAAACACAAGCAGCACTCTCACATTATTTTGAGAAAAATAAGGGATCTGTGAAGGAAGCAGGCATGCTATGGCAGGCATTTAAAAGCACTTTTAGAGCTCCATGCATCATGTTACAGGCCGAGGTATTGAAGTCTATTTGATCTCACTTCAATTCTATAGAAAATACATAGCACATCCAGGAGCAAGAATATGAGAGTAATCTGAGCCACGCCATATTAGCAGGGATAAGTAAACAGATAAAGGAATACAATGCCACCGCTGAGCAAAGGGTGCAACATGTCCCGGCTTTGGAATGCACAGTCCTGTGGAGAGGGAGGAAGACCAAGTCGCTGTCTTGCCGCCAAAACTAAAGAACAATGGGCTAGTTCCTATATTATGGCCATTACATCCCATGACGGCGACATCAGTTGTTATGATACACCTTCCATACTACACCAATTTGTAAACTTTTATGCACGTTTATATGCTCCTCAGGACAATGATCTAGTGCAGTGACTGCAAAATATTTAGATTCGGTGGGCCTGGCTTGGCTTACACCTGGAAAGAGGGAGTACTTGGTACAGCCAGTTACGATAGATGAGGTAAAAGATGCCATACGTAAACTCTCTTAACATGAAGGACACTGGAAGTTATGGGCTTCCAAGTGAATTTTATAAGAAATACACAGACCTATTAGTACCCTATGTACATGATATGTATATGGAAGCCTACGATAAGCAAATATTACCACCACCCCTAAAAGAAGCCTTAATAATAAGTGCTAAAGCCTGGTCAGCCACCAGATCGATGTGAGTCTTATCGACCACTCACTAATAAATACAGACGCTAAAATACTGGCTAAGATATTTTGTCTCTAGACTCCAACCACTATTAATCACAATGGTCTTGTAGGACCAGTCGGGAATTATTCCCACCCATTCTACAGTGCACACCTTTGTGGCCCTTCTTCAACTAGAACCATCAGTAAAGACGGCTGCAGTTCTATTGCATGAGCCAAAGCATTTTATTCTATACAGTCAGTCAAAAATACTTTATTCGGTTAATTTAAAAGCATAAAAGATTCGGGTTCATTTACGGGGCGACAGGCACGCTGCTAGGGGGGTAGGCCGTAGTCATCTGCAGGGGTGCAGGGTGGGGGGTTGGAGGGGGAGAATTTTGTTTTTACTATTTGTTTCTATGGCCTTTTTTTCTTCTTATCTTTCTTCTCCTTTTCTTTTGTTTCTTCTTTTTCGGGTCAGCGTAGTGGGTCTATTCCTTTGTCAATTGTCGACTTTTTATCTGTGCCTATACTTTCACGGTACTTCAGTACCATCGGGCGGGCGCTCTACTGGTGCGAAATTAATTGTATGCTTGTTGATCCTGAATCGTATGCCTCAGCGCCACTGTTTTGAATGATATCGACCTAACTGTGGACTTCCTACTGTTTTGCCCGCCCTTTATGCACCTTGGTGATATTGTATGGCACCTGATCCTTCTATCTTATATTATAAAATGGAACCTTTATTATCCTGCTATTCGTATAGTATGCTATGCTGCCAGTTTTAATTGAAGTCGTGCTGTACTCGCCTCCCGGAAGGTCGAGTCTGGTTCTAATTGCTTGATTGAAATTATATTGATTAGCGGCCAGCCCTGGTGGTTGTAGGCCCATACTTGTAACTGGTTGAAGTATCAATAAAGGTTTTCCAAAAAAAAAAAAAAAAAAAGCATACTATACAATACATAAAATTAAGTTATAAAACCATGAATCACAATAAAAAGATTCAGACATTGGATGCATATCAAACAGATAATTAATTCTTGTTTGAGTATTTTCTTAAAAACCACTGGTCCAATTAAAGACATGATTAAATGTAATTAATTCAAACTTGATCGTGAGAATCAGTTGCCTTTTTCTTGATTTTCATCCTCAATCTAACTGCTGCACTAAGAAAACTAGCTACACAAAAGGTGTCCCACACATTAGATAGCAGCTGCAGATAGAGAAGTGCTGGCTTGACATGCAAGAAACCTTTGTCTTTTAAAATTGGGAGAATAAAACGCTTCCGAATGTGCAAAAAATGCTCACAAAAAAAGATAAAGTGCATTGTGTCCTGGATAGAAAAGTCGTCACAGGAACATACCCCCAGATCCTCCACCCTTTTCCATCCAGGAGGATCAGCGAGGAGGAAATGAAGTTGATTCAACCTGAATCTGACCAGAAGAAAACGGTGGTTGGGGTTTGTAACAGTATTCAGGTATGATTCAATTGCACAAGATGTTATTAACAAACGGTGAGCTCTTAAAGTTGGTTTTACCAACTCCCTTTCTTCTCTATCCATGGCAGCCATTAACAAATATGAATCCTTCGTCCATTTCATATCCCCTTCCACCAACTTATCAGGTGAGTTAAATATCTCTGGTCGACCCAATTTCCCTGTCAGCCTAAGGACATAACTCAGCCAGGGGATATGTTTTGCTTGATCAAGAGCCAGGCAATCTCTTAATACTTCACGATTCAACTCCAACTCAGGATTTAACCAAGTAGAGATCCACTTCAGGAGAGGTGCAATAGCAATTCGATCCTCCAGAAAGCCAGCTCCAAACTCCTGATATACAATGTAGCCAGACGTGGATTGTGGAACAGATAGGTTTTAAAAAAACTTGTTCTCGACAACTTGAATTTCCTTTGCGTTCCTAATATACCAGATATCTGCGCCATACATCGCGAGGGAGATGCATTTTGCTCCATATATTTTTAAAAGGGCTTGCATTGGTCTGGCCCCTAGTCTACGTGCAAAGCCCGGGACAGCTGATGTAGATCTGGCCACAACATTTCTTTTGGCATGTATTTGCGGGGTCCATGTACCTCGATCATCAAAAATAATTCCTAGATAAGGAAAGGTAGAGACCCTAGCGAGCACATTGCCCTCGCAGTGGAAAGTTTTAACCCTTTTCGGTTTGCAACCAGTTATCATAATATGGGATTTAGAAAAATTGACACTGAGGTTTAAGGATTTCATGAAAGCAGCGAAGGAATTTAAAAGAAGTTGTAACCCTACCGCCGTTCGTGCTAGAAGGGCGGCATCGTCCGCATAGAGGAGTGCCGGGATCAAGTGTTCCCCTACACGCGGAATGTCTTTACATACTTCACCTAATACTTGGTCCAAGTTATTAATATAAAGGGTGAAGAGTAACGGGGCCAAAATGCACCCCTGCCTAACACCATTGGCAATACGTATTCCCCCGGTGCAATTGCCCCTTTGATCATATCTCACAGTGGCAGTTAAATCCCTGTGCAGATCGGAGAGGAAATGCACAATATTTCTGTCTACACCTAGTTTGAGAAGCATAACCCATAATTTGGACCTATTCACTTGGTCAAAGGCCGAGGAAAGGCCATAAATGCCAGATAAAGTGTACCCTTTTTGGCAACTGTATACTTCCCAATTAAAAGGTGTAAATTGAGGCATTGGTCAGTTGTGCCCCTGCCTTTCCTGAAACCATACTGCAGATCTGATACGGTTTTGGTTTCAGATAGCCAACCCGTGAGTTTGCGGATTACCACCCTACCAAGCACCTTTATGGCAGAATCAATAAGTGAAATGGGTCGATAACAACTGGGGTCCCCTCTGTTTCCCTTTTTGAAGATAGGCACCATGTCTTTATGTCAGATTTAAAAAGATCGTCTGGGACGCCGTCCGGTCCCGGGCCTTATTGCTCGTCATTTGGTTTATGGCCTCTGCTACATCTTGCTCTGTGAAGGTCAGGGTATAAGCCTCAATCTCAAATGTGGTGCCAGTGAGACCTTGGCTATCCTCATCATCATACACAGATTTAAAATGATTGTACCAGGCCTGATCCTGGATACTACAATCAAGGGGATTATTAATAGAGACTTGGGAAAAGGGTTTATTGACAACTTCCCAAAACTTGGCACTATTTTTAATAACGTCAATAGATAATAACTCGTTCCAAGCCTCATTTCTAATCTCCTTTTTCCGTTTTGTTAGAGCCACTTTATAGCTTTTCCTTAGAGCTGCTATGGTGGATTTTTCTGATGGATTTGTTTTCAAAGCTGCCAGCAGCTTACGATGGTCTACTGAACAGTTACGGTCAAACCATCTCTCCCCTTTTATTGGCTGCTCCTTACAAGGCCGCATGAGATCAGAGGCTATCTGGGTGCAAATTTTGGTATAGGCCGTAAGGACATCAACATCCCCAGAGCTTTCATTTAAACAGGTAAGCATCTCGCATCCGGCCTCAACCAATAGATTGGCCTGGAAATCCTGTGGCACAACCAAGCACCATTTGATTCTACGGGCCTGATCTGTAGGCCGTATATCTAAAAAAATGGCGGTTCTATTGGCTTTCTCGGGTTTCCTAAGTCCATCACCAAAGTCAAAATGACCGGATTGTGGTCACTAAACGTAGACCAAATAGTGATGTAGCAGCTAACCCTAGTGATCAGTGCTGCACTAATACAAATATAATCGATAATTGAGCGCATACCCTTACCCTTAAAAGTTGGAACAACTATGCCATCATTAAATTTGCTGGGATAAGTTAAGCCATTGTCTACCACCAGATTCTATACAATGGGGGTATATGTTCATGATCTTCCAGCGTATGGGAATGCTTTGGGCCTTTCTGTGTTGTTTTAAATTGTTATACACGGACTCGGTGGTAAGGGTGATTGGGTCAATGGTCAATCTCACAAGTCAGATAACCTGAAAATACATTGTGGAACTCAGCACTGGTGTTCACTATCACCAATTTTATTTGCATAGACACTAGAGCCATTAGCATGTGTAATGCGCCAGAGGCAGGCAGATGCAACCCTGCATTTCTA
Source organism: Lissotriton vulgaris (assembly GCF_964263255.1). Taxonomy (NCBI): domain Eukaryota; kingdom Metazoa; phylum Chordata; class Amphibia; order Caudata; family Salamandridae; genus Lissotriton; species Lissotriton vulgaris. The sequence goes on along the minus strand of NC_141691.1, from coordinate 1,078,030,258 downwards.
TCAATGACCGTTGGCCACATCCCTATATTACCACGATATGGTGCTGTATATACGTGACCCGAAGACGAACTTGGCGGTAATCATCCGTGAATACATCTGATAAGAGTAACACTCGGCCCAAGCATAAATTGGTCCAAATCAACCATTTTTCCCCTGCCCCGGGTACGGAACCTCATGCGTTAGACTTCCAGCTGGAATGGTGCACAGATCCTATAAAATATTTAGGTATATGGGTAAACAGAGATCCTGAAATGGTTGTTAGGCAGAACTATGGCAGTGCAATATTGAAACTTTAAGATCAAGTGACGCGGTGGTCATGCCTACCCATGCCACTTTCTGATAGAGTGGCAGTTATGACGATAGTAATATTACCTTCTTATACATGTTGAATAATATACCTATCAAACGGATGCAAGATTTCTTTAGAACTTTTCGCTCCTATTTGACCATATTAGCTTGGGCTGGCAAACAACCGAAATAGCTGGAGCACTCTTACTCGACAATATAAGCAAGGGGGATACAGTAACCCAGATTTGTACTTATATCACTTGTGCACACAAGCACAGTTCTCTCATTGCTGGTACTAACCCCCGATATATACACCACGGCTAGCTATAGCGAGTGGCAATGCCCACCCTATACCTCTTGAATCTATACTTCCACACATGCGATCTCGCATAGCACACACAGAAAACAACACTATTCATAGCACCCCAATGGCCTGGCGGACACTTACCGCCAGAGCGAATAACTCCAACCCCTATATGCACCTGCACTGCCACTGCTCCACCACCTGACCCTTTCAGTCACGCGGTAGCCTAAAGTGCTGTCTTTACTGGCAGAAGCACGATTAAAGAGAATGGCAGACATGTACCAGGGAGGGCGGTTCATAGAGCTGAAGGATGTAGCATAAACACAACATATTACCCCCAAATTAATTTTGATATATAACCGACTCCAGACAGCCATAAGGGCATTTAATCCACAATTTTCATACAAACCTCTGATTTTGCTGGCATTAAAGACACTACTTAACTGTAACACACGTAAGAGTCTCATCACTAGATCATATAATGCCTCCCAGAGGGACAGTGCCCAAGGCTCTGCTACAGCACTAGAAAGATGAAACAACATTCTAGAGGTCCCACTCACTTTAGAGGACACAGGAATCTGCTGCACACTAACGAATAGACTCACATCTAATTGCAACCTGCAGATTATCCGTTTTAAAAATCTACAACAAATATATTATACCCCAGTTCAGCAGCATAAATGTGGCATCCGCATGGATGCAAGGTGAGTTCGATGCCAGGTCATGGAGGCAGATTTCCTTCATTTAGCCTGAGCATGCCATCATATTCATCGTTTTTGGGTCCAAGTGACACGGACGCTCTCGGACATTATGCAGGTAACATGCACACCCCACATAAGTCTTCTTGGCCTTGTCAGTTCGCTGCGACCAACCAACTGTAGACTAGTAGCAGTGTATCACTTGTTAGCAAAGAAGATAGTGTTTATTAACTGGGCAAGAGAGCAGTCTTACAACTAGATCAGTGGTTAAAAGATATGGCATACTGCAGAGATCAACTTAAGAGTTATGCTGAGGAGCTTCCACAGCCCTTGAGGCCAAAGGGCATCTGGAGTCCATTCACAGCATTTCTCCTGGCAACATCAACCACAATTTAGTAGCACTATGGACACTAAGGCTCTTTACAATTAAATAAGGATATCCCAACAACCTTATTTTCAATTCTAATCAAATAAGTGTGGTATGATGATTATATTATATACTTTACAGTGGTGGCTGTCGGTGATGAAGTTGTAATTGGTACAGCCAATTAAAAAATCTAATCAAAACAATACAAAAAAAAAATGTTTCTAAACTAGTTACTCACACTAGTTCATTTACTACTCGCCTACTACAACTTTCCTGTAATGTTCATTCATTAGAAGAATAATGTTATTTACCCAGTAACGATCTGTTATTGGCATGTAAAGCTGTAGATTCCCTTGCTTTGCATACTCCTGCCATCTAGTGTTAGGTCTGGATGTTTGCAAGTTGTTTTTCTTCAAAGAAGTCTTTCGAGTCACGAGGTAGGTGACTCCTCCTTTCGGTGATAGTGCGCATGGGATTCGTCTCCATTGTTAGATTGTTTTCCCGCAGAGGGTGAGAATGGAGATAGTAAAGGTAGAATAGAGAAGTCCATGTGTATGTATGTAAAGTAAGAAAACTGAAACAGGTATAGGTACCTAGGGAGGCGGGTGGGCGCATGTGAATCTACAGCTCTACATGCCAAAAACAGATGCTTACGGGGTAAGTAACATTATCTGTTCGATGTATGTGAGCTGTAGATAACATGCTTTGCATAGACTATACAGCAGTAAACTCCCAAAGCGGCAGCTAACCTGTAGCTATTGCAATTGTTTGAAAAAGTGTTTTAAGTACTGCCCAGCCTGCATTAGCTTCTTGCCCTCGCTAACACATCTACACAATGGTGTTTTCTGAATGTGTGCTGTGTAGACCATGTTGCTGCCTTACAGGTGTCAGCTAGGGGAATATTCCCTAAGAAAGCCATGGTAGCCCTATTTTGCGAGTGGAATTCCCTCTAGGGGGTATTGTCAAGGTTCTTTTCGCTTTCACATAACATGTTTGGATACATTTCACAATCTTTCTTGCAATGCTTGATTTAGAAATAGGATTGCCGGCGAGTGGTAGTGAAAAAGCAACAAAGAGCTGTTTTGTCTTACCAAAATATTTTGTTCTTTTCACATAATATGGTAGAGCTCTTCTAACATCTAGTGTGTGTAGAGCTCGTTCTGATACAGAATGAGGTTGAGGAAAGAACACAGGTAACTCTACTGATTGATTGATGTAAAAAGCAGAAACCACTTTAGGAAGAAATTTGGGATTGGTTCAAAGAACCACTTTGTCTTTCTGAAGCTGAAAGAAATGCTCTTGTATAGTTAGTGCGTGGAGGTCACCAACTCTCCTTAACAAGTAATTGCAATAAGAACAACCACCTTCCATGAGAGAAATTGTAGTTGACACTTGTGCATTGGTTCAAAAGGTGGACCCATTAGCCTCGTAAGGACTATGTTCAAAAATCCATACCTGTGCAGGTGGAGCACTTGGTGGTATTACTCTTTTTAGTCCTTCCATAAAGGCTTCAATCACTGGTAGTCTGAATCAAGATAACTGTTGTCTGTTTTGTAAGTATGCAGCTACTGCTGCTAAATGCAATTGAATGGATGTGTAGGCTAATCCAGATTTCTGTAAGTGTAAGAGATAACAGATGGTGTTTTGCACTGAAGCATCAAGGGGAATGATATTGTTACAGTATATAACAAATCGTTTCCACTATGCTGCATAACATGCTCTAGTAGGAGGTTTTGTAGCCTCCTTTAGGATGTTCATACAGTCTGGAGGTAATTGTAAATAACCAAACTATGACATCAGGAGCCAAATCGCTAGGTTTAGTTATTTGGGATTTGGATGCCAGATTTCTCCATGGCTCTGAGTAAGGAGACTGCAGTTGAGATGCAGCTATTGCTGTGGAACTACTGAGAGCTCTAGCAGGGTGGTGAACCAAGGTTGACCTGCCCATGTGGGAGCTATGAGAATGAGTTTGAGGGATGATTGTCTGAGCTTCTGAACTACAAGTGGTATGAGTGGGAGAGGCGGAAAAGTGTGGGCAAATATCCCTGACCAGTGCATCCGTAGGGCATTGCCTTTGGAGAAGGGGTGTGGTAACATGGTGGCAAAGCATGGGCATTTTGAGCTGTGGCGAACAGGTCTATGTGAGGAAATCCCCATTCCTGAAAGTAAAGCAGAATTATTTGGGGATGTAGTTACCACTCGTGGATTTGCGGTCTCTGTCTGCTGAGAAGGTCTGCAATTTGATTGTTTTACCCTGGAATATGTTCTGCTAGGAGATACATTTTGTGATGTATGGCCCATTTCCTACTGGCTTGTGCTAGTTGGAGAGAGTGTGTCCTCCCCGATTTTGCATATAGTACATAGCTATCATGTTGTTTGTGCAGACTAAGACAGTTTTGCCTATTAGGATAGTTTGAAAGGTTTTGAGCGCTAGAAACACTGCTAGTAGCTCTAGGTGATTTACATGGAGGCTCTTGTACTTTAGCGTCCATAATCCTTGGATTGTGTGCCTTTATAGGTGAGCGCCCCAACCAGTGAGCGATGAGTCTGCTGTTAGCAATGTCTGTGGAACAGGGTTGAAAAAGGGCTGCCCTTTGGATACATTTTGTGGGTCCACCACTGCAAAGAGCGTGGGTGCAGCCACCTACCGACACTAGATCGGTCAACTGACCTTGCGACTGGTTCCACTGACTTGCTAAGCATTCTTGAAAGGGACGCATGTGAGGTCTTGCGTGGGGAACAATTATAATGCAAGACGCCATCATCCCAAGCAACTGCATGAATACGTTTGCTGGCAATAATTGGTTGGGCTAAAATTGAGTGAGATGGGACCAAATACTGTGAATCCTGACTGTATTGTGAGAGGCTAGAGCTTTCTGAGCGTCCATCATGGCTACCAGATAAGGTTGTGTGTTGGAAGGCTGTAGATGAAACTTCAACGTATTCACTGTAAACCCTAGTTGGTGAAGTATGTGAACAGTGGTTTGAATGTGTTGGAGACTCATTTGGTAAGTGCTGGCTTTAAATGAGCCAGTCATCCACATATGGGAAGACATGGATGTGTTGTCTTCTCAGATGTGCTGTGACTACTGCCCAGTGCTTAATTTGAGCAGGTGCTTTCAGGTGCTCAGCACTTGCACTTCTTTCACAGGGCCGGAGCTACAATTTCTGACCCTGCAGGCAGTGGTCTCAATATTCATTGTTCAAATTCAAAATAAAAAGAATAACACACATTGCATGGTGACTGGCTGGTAAATGTTCATAGACAGGGCAGCATACGCCTGTCCAGGCATCTTGCCGATCACAAATCCAAGAAGTCATCAACAAACTATGTCTTGCATTCTATTACCAGAGTCTGCTGCACCCTGCCACTGCCGGAGCATAAGCCTCCCATTTAGATAATTGTAGCTGGGGGCTGGCTCAAGATGGAGTTGAGTCAAGGAAGCTTCGAGAGCGCATTTGGAACTTGGGAGTGAGGGCTCTTGAGGAAGAATAAACAAAAGTAAGTGTGGACTTTCCACTTGCTGTGTAGCCAGAGTAGCATATCCTGCAGCCCTGCATTACTGCTATACTCAACGTGCTTGATGCGGCTGTGGCCCAACACAACTTTTGTGTGCCATGGAGTCACCTGTAGAATTTGTGCGCTGCCCCCCAGCATGGTAATTGCTGAGCGTGCGTGAGTCAAGTAGGCACCACAGCCATACTTACCGGCATTGGCAGCATTACGGCTGGGGACAATGCCTGTGCTGTAGTAGGCAGGGTCACAGCAAGCTGAGCAGTGGATGCCAATGCAGTCACCATCCCTGTACCTACTAATTACAGGCAGCACTAGTAGTGAAATCACCTGCTGTGCTCGAGCAGCTACATGTTCTGCAAATAACCTAGTTATAGTGCACTGATTAATATATGCAAAAAAAGCATTTTCATTTGGTGTACATTATGTTTTTGCACTCGGTGTAGGTAAGAAAGTAAAACACATCATCTTCCTCTTCTTTAGGAAAGACAACAGGAAAACGCAGAGTTCAAAATAGCAGGGACATGTGCAGGCTGACGACAGGGGTCACAGGCAGCAGCAGTGTTATAGATGAGAGAGAGAGCAGGAGTAGAGAGGAGAAAGAAACAACAGTAGAGGGGAGAGATAAGGCGGAGCTAAGTGGAAGAAAGGAGAGCAAATCAGATACAAAGAGAAATCAGCCATGATGTGAAGAAGAGAGCATTGGGAAGAGAGAAGATAGAATGTAAGGATGTAGAGGACAGGACAGAGGAGAAAAAGCAGACAAATGATAAAACAGAGACACAGCTAATCAATGCTAGAAGAGTGATCATAAAGAGCCAAGATCGAGGGGAGAGACAGCAGAGCATGGATAAAAGTGAAGAAGAAAAAGGCCAGGGGTAGAATGAATAGAGGGCAAATCAGAAATGCAGGGAATAAGGTAACACACCAGGTGTGACAAAGATGATAGAAAACAATTAGAGAGGTGAGAGGATAGACTCTTAGAGCAAAGACGTAGGGACAGACAAGAGATGAAGGTTGGAAGATAGAGATTGAGGCAGTGAGAGTTGAAAGTGGGGCTCACTGGAGGAAGAAGTAAGCTGTGGCCTCCTTGGCAAAAGTTTCAGCACCTGCACTTCTTTTTTTTACAAACTAAGCACGGCTACTGTCAGACATTTGGTAAATACCCTGGGAGCAGTGGTGACTCCAAAAAGTAGTTCTTTGAATTGATAATGCTGACCCGCTATCATGAATCTGAGGTATTTGCGCTGAGCGGGATGAATTGGAATGTGGAAATATGCGTCTTTTAAGTCTCGAGAAGATAAAAAAATAGCCCTGCTGTAAAAGTGGGAGCACTTGTTGAAGTCTCACCTTGTGGAAATGCTCTGAAAGTATGTAGAAGTTTCGTTCTCTGGGGTCTAGAATTGGTCTCCAGGAGTCGTCCTTTTTGGGGATGAGAAAGTACAGGGAGTACACGCCTGTCGCTTGATGTTGCAACGGCACAGGTTCTATGACTCCATTGGACAGGAGAGACTGGACCTCTTGCTAAAGTAGATGTAAATGTTCTGGTGACATTTTGTGAGAACGTGGTGGAATGTTTGGAGGATTGTTGGTATTCTCCAGGCAAAAACCATGTTGCATAACTCCTAACACCCATTTGTCTGTGGTGATAGAGTGCCAAATGGGGGGGAATTGTAGAAGACGTCCGCAGAAAGGTGTTAAATGATCTGGGAAAGTGTAGTTAGGTCACTGTTTGTTTGGGGGGGGGATTATGTGATGTGGAACCCCTGCCTCGACCTTTGTTTTTGTTACCTCTATATCCCCCTCTAAAGAAGCCCCTTGTAAAGGAAGATTGACTGTTGCCTTTGTAGGAGGCGGCCGTATTGTCCAAGGACAAGGTTTTTGACCTTCCACTGTAGAAGGAGCGGTAGAAGGAGCGACAAAAGGAGCCCCAATTACAGGGAGACTGCAGAGCTCACATACTCAGTCTCTTTTTCTAATGACTGATTTACTTCGGGCCCGAAAAGATGTTCCTTGTTAAAAGGAGTATTTAAAATAGACTGTTGTATTTTGGATTTGAAACCAGAAATACTCAACCATGCATGTCTCCTTAATACCTCACTAGTGTTGATCTCTCTTGTTGTGGTGTCTGCAGCATCTAAAGTGCATCTAATTGAGGAATTGGATCTGAGCTACCCTTCCTGGACTAAATCCTGGGCCTTTGCTTTGTGCTCATCTGGGAGGTGTTGTAGCAACTGCTCCATTTTGTCCCAGTATACTCTATCATATCTGGCCATCGGAGCCTGGGTGTTGGCAATGCGCCAATGATTTGCTACTTGAGCGGCTACTTGTTTACCCGAGGCATCGAATAGTTTTGACTCTTTGCCTGGAGGGGAAGCATCCCCTGTAGCCTGTGAATTGGTCCGTTTACGGGCATTAGAAACCACCAAGGAGTCTAGTAGTAACTGTCCTTTAATAAAAACTGTATCTGTGGGAACAGGCTTATATTTTTTTTTGTCAATTCTGGGGGTGAGAATGTGATCACGCACTGGATCTTTAAAGATATTACCGGCATGTCCCATCATATCTTTAAGCATAGGTAGAGTGTGGCTAGCCCTTTGTGTGCTACTGAGCTTTTTAAATAGGAAATCTTCCTCTAGAGATTCCTGTGTAACTGTACCCCATGATATTCTGCAGCCCTAGCAAGTAATTCTAGATATCCTGCATTGTCGTCAGGAGGGGAAGGCTTTACAAGGTAAAGATCTGGATCGTTATCTGTAGGTGAATCAGTGCTATTATGTTTCCAGGGGTCCATCGGTAAAATATTGTCCCCCATCTCCATCATCATTATCAGGTGGTGGTGGAAAGATAGTTGGTGTAATCAGTAAATGATGGAATAAAAAGTTAACAGTGAACATGGATAAAACTAAAATGTTATGCTTCGGTAGGAGTAAAACTAGCTTCCTGTGGTATCTGGATACAAAGCCACTCGAAAGGGTGAACGAATACAGATACCTGGGAATCTGGTTTAAGAGTGACCTTAAATGGTATACCCATCTGGAGGCTCTCAAAATGAGGGCATCTGCCTCTGTGAAGGGGCTAAAAAGATTTAATAGTGTGTACAGGGAAAATTCAGATAGACCGGTCATAAAAGCCTACCTAGCAATGGTCCCCCCCCCCAATTCCTGTATGGGGCAGAAGTGCTCTATTTAAGTGGGAAAAAAGGGTGGGATAAAGAGGAGGGAAATATTTTAAAAAACCTGTTCTCTCTGCCTAAATCTTCTATGGTACATGCTGCAAGACTGGGGCTGGGAATTACCTCCTGGGCAGTAACTGCCTGTATGGCACTAATCCGCTTTTGGCAGCGCCTAGGGTCTGGAGAGCACTTAAAAATTTCACAGTGGTGTAAAAGTGAAATTGTCGCTTGCGAACTGACCTGGGCGAAAGAAACAAGAGCCGCACTAAGTGAAGCCTATGGTGTGTTGAGTTTAAAACTATGCCCGGAACTGAGTCATCCACATATAGCTAGGAAGGAATTGAGGTCACTGGGACCTGAGACGTCCCGCACATATGATAGAGAGTATCTCTCGCAGAAAGTTTCGGTGTCATATATGACCCTGGCCTGGAAACTTAACCAACAGTACCCCTATTTAGACAGATTGCCCAGCTACCGCCTAAGACGTGAGGTCCTAAAAGTGCGAATGGGGATAAACCCCTGCTATGGGAACAAGGAAGCCAAAAATTTTATGTTGAATAATAATGGAACCTGTACTTGCGGGTTGGGTACCCACTGCGATATTGTACACATTTTACTAGATTGTATGATGTTTTTAGATTTACGAAAAGAAATTTTATGTCCGATTTTTAAAAAATACAGGATCAGAAATAGGATGCAAGCTGCTAGCTTTATAGTTGAAATGAGGTATCTAGATATTGCTTGTGCTATGGGGAAATTTTTGTGTAAAGTCAAGTTGTTTCTAAAGTGTTCAGAGTAAATATCTTAGGCGGCGCTCATGGGGGGAGGATGAGCCTGTACATGTAAAGGTTAACGTTGTGATTTGGAACCGTTGGAATTGATTTGATGCTGATGGAAATTACCTGACTTAATTACCCCTAGGGGTATTTTTGTATTTAGTACGAAGGAATGTACTATTTTACGGGAAGTACAAATGCCATGTTTTTAATATGATCTTGTTCAAGTTTTAACAGTAATTTTATGTATAGGGTATACTTTTAAGGTTGTAATTAACCAAATAAAGTTTTCTTACTGACTGACTGACAGTAAATGATGCAAAGTTGGAGAAGGTGGTGTAGGGCAACGAGGTGGGGAGGAGGAGGGGTGGGGTTACTATCTACATTCTTCCTCTTCAAAGGAGTATAGTAAGGGGTGTTCTCTGACCCCGGTTTGCGGTTCTGAGGTGATTTAGTAAGAACACGTCCTCTATCTGGATTTATATAAAGTTCCTTTAGTTTTGGGTCCGATTTGGGTGTTGGGTCGTCGAAAATCGGATCCTGCAGCTTCGGAGGAACAATTTTAGGTTTTGGCACCGAAGATTTCGGTGCCGGGGAGAATGACCGTTTGGCATCGAAGGAGGCTTCGTTTTCGGTGTCAAAGATTTTGGCTCAGAAGCGGTTTTCAGCTTAGAGTCTTGAGGTTTCGGCTTGGTGCCAGACTTTGGCAGATCCCGATCCGGAAGGCTTAGTGACATGTTTCGGTGCCGAGCCGGAGGGCCGGGCATCAGAAACCTCTTGTTGGTGCCCACAGTGGGCCGAAGGCGGGGTAGGGACCGAAGCCTTTTTTTCGTTTAAGTTGGAGTTTGGGTTAAGGGGTGTTCGGTACTCACAGAATGTTGGTCTTGTGGCAAGTCTTCTTCCATCTCAGAGTATTATCATATATGTATATTGACCCAGCTATAGTTTTTTTATAGGCTAGTGTGCTGCTGATCTCCCCCCCACCCCCAACTTCAAACCATTTTGAAGATGAGAACATCCTACTTTAGAGCCCTGAAAAAGGTGTTACCCATTTTTGGGTGATCACCGAAACGTGTGTCGGCACTGGCTACAGCAGGAGCACGAGGATATTATACCTAGATGGATGAAAATATTTTATGATACACAATATTGGAAAGCAAGATATACTGACAGCTATCTATTAGCCTTGCATTTCCTATTGAATTGAATGCAATGTAATTCTTCATTGTCTATATATCTAAAGAAATTATCTTTTGAATTTGATTACGTATGTATTTTGAAATCGCACTACTATAAGTTTAAATCTCAGGTGTTATTTTCTGCACTTATGTAATCTTTTTATATGTATTGTGGCGTGTTGGATGATATAAGTATGTGGATGGTTTGAGTGATTGTAGATACAAGTAGTTGAGGATTTTTGGACTGATGTGTGAAGGGGGATGTGAGTTTTAATGTTGATTTCTTTTTCTGTTATTTATTGTTATGTCGAAAAAAGTAAGTAAATTATAAGTAATAATCAATTTAGTTTATTTATGTCTTTATAATCAATTTAATTTCTGATGAACACTTTAAATGCGGCTGAAATGTTCCCGCAGGGAAAATTTAACCCATGCACAAATCGGATGGCTCCCCGCGTCCGATGCACACGCCACCTGTGATGTCGGACGGCCGGGGGCAGTCCGACGCATCCAAAGGGTTAATACTGTATATATATGTATTTTGAATCATATTTAAATATTAAATGTATTTACATGTGGTTTGTAGCATGTTGTCTATATGTATAGCTGTGTCAAATATGAGGAATGATTATCCCAGATAAATGTGAGATATTCCACTTTGGTAATGAGTTTGGGCAGGGTAGTTTGTCTGTATTACATATGGACTGTTGTGAGGTCTAGGCTGCATTGGCTGTTCGAGCCAGGGGCGTAACCAAGGCCCCCGAAGCCCCCAAAGTGCGGGGGGCCCCGGGCTCTAGGGGGCCCTTCAGCCCAGCTGTCAGCAGAGCTCCTGAGTGTGGTCGGAGGGGGCCCCCTTCATGTACTGTGCAGGTGGGCCCACTCAACTTTCGTTAACCATTGAAACGACATGTACTCTTGGTTTGTATTTAATCTTGGTTTGTATTTAATCATAGTGCAGTGTATTTGCATGCTCCGGCTGCATTTCAGTGAGTGACACCTTGTTCCTGCAGCCCCTCACTAAAGCCGTCCCTGTGCTGTGTGGAGTCCATTGTGGGCCTCAGATATTCCTCCTCAGCTTACCCTCCCGCCTCAAATGTATAAACAATACATGTACAAATAGGCCCGTGTCACCTCATGTCACTGTGCTCTGCTCGTTGTCAGCTCACTAAACACACATTTTACATTTCAAGGACTTTACGGCCAGACATTACCCCATTTGACCTTTGTTTGCATATTTAAACGCATCTGCATGACAGCAAGGTTGCCATTGGCGCACTGCATAAAAAATGTGTCTTCTAAAATTATTCTAGATTGTGTCTTCTGTACTGTGCACTCTTTATATTGTTGGTTTGTTTCCTGCGTTTGCTTCTAGCTTGTATCTCCATTCCCAATAGTGATTATGGGTTCCTGACTTATGAATGAACTGCCATTCATATGAAAACTTTATAGGTTACCAACAATTTGTGGTAACATCTGTTCACAAACCTCTTTCTCTCAAGAGAGCTCTCTATGAACCAGCTTGGTAGCTTAGGTTACATTTAAGGAAGCATTACTTCTTTTTAGTGCTGCTAATCTACATCATTTGTGTGGCCTGCAAAGAAACTACTCCATTAGGGAGTCTGTACATTATCACCCTTTATTTGGTATTTGATGAACATTCTAGTGCTAATTTTAGTGATCAATCAAAAATATCATGTGATTTGCGGCAAGCAACTTTATCTCCAAGTGCCTCAAGTTGTGAATAATGTTTAACTTAAATATTCAGAAAACATCTATACATTGTTCTGTTTAGTATGGCCCCAATTGCATGATCACCTGGTTTCCTTGTTAACACCTACCTTATGAGCAACACCGATGGCTACAACCTAGGCACTACATAAATGCAGATGATATCCATATACACTCCAAGGTATGCAAACAAACATATATTCGATGGCACATCGTCATGGTATCACCCAAGATAATGTGCTGGATGGCTAAATATTTAAAAGGTCCCAAAGTCTAGATCTATTGGTTTTGCCAATGCTTGTTCTTATTATTTAGGGCTCCCCGTTTTATGGTATCAAGTATTTTGACACTTCCATCTGTATTTAGCCATATTTATTTTTGGGTAATTTTATCTGTATTTATTCATATTAATTTTTGGTTTTGTGAAAAAAATGAGAAATGCTGCCTGGTATGAGTGTTAAGATCATCCGAAGAAGATAAATCAATGCGCCTTATGTGAAAATATGCAAATTTCAGCATCAACCATGTGCATATCTGCTGCTGTTAAAGCTTATTTATGAAAATGACTTTTTTTTAACCCCTTACCTATAAATCCACACTGCTGTTGGCCTTGCAGTCATAGCATAGTATTTAGAATCACCCAAAAGCAACCCAATTTCTGTTTTAATCCACATTTAAAAATAAATACAGACAAGGAACCAATGGTTTTCTGTCTGTATTTATCTGTAAAAATGGAAAACAGGGAGCCTTCATTATATTTTTAATGTATTAGCTTTTAAAGCATAGTAAATGATGACTTAACAGTTCATCAGGATACAGCAATCTTTGTTGAGGCTCTTCAATGGTTCCCTGACTTTCACCCTCCAACATTGCCTCTCATCCCTCCATATCCTCTCTCTGACATGCATTTTTATTTGTTTGTAGCCACTTTCATAGTTTCATGTTGACGCACTTTACATCGCACACGCTTGCAGAGACAAAGAATCATACATGTGTAAACCCCTGGTGGTGTGTGGCTCGGTCTTTCGCTGCTAGCTCTCTCTGACGGACTTCTGGGGCGTGACATGGATGGAGAACGGGGCTCCAGTGGCTGAGGAAGGAGAAACCTACCAAGGTAGTCGACCAGGCTTGGGAGTGGTGTGGCTTGGCATGTGCTGGGCACCCGAAGGCCTGTATAGAGCCTGTACTTTGACCTGGTCTGGAGGTCATGCCTCCTCTGTGACAGGGGCGTAACATACGCCCCCGCGGTGCGGGGGGGGCTCAGCACAATGCAGACTGGCTCGACTCTGGGACCAATAACCTTACTCTTAATAACGGGCAGTCAGTGTCACGGCACGCATCAGCTGGGCACAGTCTCTCCGAGGCAGAGGAGTGTTATAATAATGTCTTATTACTTACCGGTTGTTAGAAACGGGATCCTGGCTGGCCAAGACTCGCGTCAAGGTCAGTCAGGGATCACCATTCCCAAGGTCAGAGCAAGGGAGTTACACGCCAAGATAACCCCTACTCGCCCTCTAGGTAACGTGGCGCGAGCAGCAAGGCTAAACTTGGAGGCGATATGAGTTAAGTATTTGCGCACGCACCCCAGCAACAACACCCAAGGCCCACCACAAAGGAAACTCCACACAAGGGTATATATAAAAATAGCCTTTGTATTCCAATAAACATACATTAGATAAAACACACACTTTACAATGTGCCAGAGGCACGGGCAGAATTTACAAGGGATATGTACAAGACAGGGCCACCTTGACCACTGTCCGGAATCAGCACTTTTAGAACTTAGAATACAATACTTGTAGGCCTAGAACTTAAACATAGAGCCTAACGGACAGTACCTCCCGACCTGGTTGCAGGGATAATGCGAGTGACCTTCTTAGTAAACTTGAGCGGGCGGCCCAGCGAAGCGGCACGACTCAGGGGAGAGTGGTGCGGCTCGAGGCTTGAGCGGGCCACCGGCAAGGTACAAGCGTTTCTCTGGGGCGACCAATGTGTGCGGCTCAGAAGAGGAGGGGAAGGCAGGATGCAGGCGACCCAGCGAAGCGGCGCGGCTCAGGGGAGAGCGGTGCTGCTCGAGGCTTGGACGGGCTGCCGTGCACGAGCTGCCGGGGGGAATGAGCGAGGCACATTTCAGCGAGGCCCCAGGGGCCCAAGGGAGATCAGACAAGTCCCAGCAATTTGTCAGGGAAGGCACATTAGAGTCCACTGGTCCTGGGACTCTGGTCAGGGGGCGAGCTCAGTACCACGCCCTTGGAATAGCACTTAGAATATAACAGAAAATCACTGTAGCTCAATACAAGTAACTACTGGTAATCAGGTAAGTACTCCCTACGCAATCCTAACCACCTTAGGAACAGGTCACGCAGGGAACCAGGACCTCACTAGCACCACCTGTACTAGCAAGAACAACCAACTAAATATCACCATACATTTAGGGGTATAGACCTGGGGACAAAACACATGATGTATCAACAACACATTCAGCGGTGTAAGGAACACATGACGCATCAACATACGTTCAGCGGTGTAAGGAACAAGGCACATGATGCATCAACCACACATTCAGAGGTGCAGAACACAGGGTGCGCAAAACATACTACACATTGTACATTTCCTAGCACCCAAAAGCAATAGGACATAGATCATAACAGCATCTAAACCTCAGTTAGCGCATAAATCACCTTTAGCGCAGAACTCACAAAGTCCAGGTTGCGCCACTTGCGCCAGAACCTAAACGTAGCAGCTGCCCACAAAGTGCTGGGCAGCTGAGGGACAGAACAGGGGGCCTAAACGCTGCAGCTGGGGAAAGGCCAGGGATGAAGCAGGAGTGCGCCTCACTCCTAAGTTCACAGAACATGTCCCTAGAAAAGAAAGACCTAAACGGTGCAGCTACCCACTAATTGCTGGGCAGCTGAAAACAGAGCTGCGACAGGGCTCTTACTGGCCCCTCAGGACAAGGACTTTGCCCAACTGAGCCCTCTGGCTCTAAAAACAAATATGTCCCGGGTTGGAGCCATCTAGGCTCAAGAAACACTACTGCCCAGCGTGGGAGCCCTCAGGCTCTGCAGTAAATACCATGCCCCAACACGTTGGAGCCACGGGGCTCAGCACGGGCTCCTCGGGCCCTTTCACTCGATACTGTGCCCTGGGGAAACGTTGGGGCGGCCCTCTACCATCCGGGGCCGCCCTGAAGGCACCTAAAGGCGGAGCGCACGGACAGAAGAAAACGCTATGCCCCCACCGAGCCCTCTGTCAAGCGGGGCCGCTCAGCGCTGCGAGGGGATCCCTCGCGCACTTTCACCACGTCCCGCCCCCCCCCCCCCCCCCCGGGCAGCTCTACTCACCGGCTGCTCTCCGGAGGCGGCGGGGGACACCATCTTCTTGCAGCAGTCTGCCGGGGCCCTCCCTCGCTCACGGGGGCCTCGGCGGGTGTCAGCAGGGCAGCGGGCGGGGCTCTCTCACCTCATGAGAGCCCCGCTTTCTTGACACAGGGGTCTTCACCCGGTCCCCCATCTCGGGACCGGGACTCAGCCCCAGGCTCAGTCTCCCTGGCGGCGCTGGCCAATCCCAGCACGGCGGCGGGCGGGACTTCCTCCGGCAACCCGGAAGTCCCGCCCCGCATCAGGCACTGTAGTGCCTGACTTCCTGTTTTGCGGCGCTCGGGCCGCGGCGGTGAATCTCGGGGGCATTTCAGAGGGGTGGCACCCTTGAGATTAAAAATAAACAGCGAGGTGGGCACTCGCTCGCTTTAAGTAAATAACGGGCAAAAGTAAAAATAAAGCGCTCCGAGCGCTAGGGAACAACACAGCGCTTTCAAGCGCTAGGGGCAGAATAAAAGCGCTCCCATGCGCGATAAAGCAAATAAAGCGCTCCTTGCGCTAGGCAACAGTCCCTCTGGCATCCAGGAGCGGGGCAGGGCAAAGAGGCCCCCCCCGAGTCCAGAGACAAGCACAGCAGAGAAAAGTCCTCCAGGGCATCAGCAAGCCAGGGGCTGGGCAGAGCCCAGGGGAGGCAAGCCTTCCCCTGGGCCCAAGCAGCAGCACGCCCCTGGTAGATCCAAGTCAAAAACAAGAACATTTTCATGGGGTCACAGCCCCTCTTTTATACACCTTTTCCTTTGTCTGTAGGTGCAGGGTGGGGGCAGAACCAGTCGCAGCTGGTCTGTGAGCACTGTTGATGGCTCAACCACCCCTTTCATTCATCAGGCAGGCTAGGGTCATCAGTCGCACCACAGGGGGCGGAGCCAGCATTGTGTGGGGGAAACCCAGCCTCATTCAGGACACAGGCGCAGCCCTCCCACACATCACTCATGCTAATCTCTCCATTCACCACCAGGGCAGACCCACACAGACTTCCTGGAGCCTGGCATCCCAGCCAGCTCCAGCCAATCACACGCCAGCACCTTCACAGCACATACACAGTCATGTCTAGAAGTGGCGCTTCCGCACAAGACACATACATACCGCACATACCATTGCGCAGCATTCACTCTCACGAGTTCGCACATACCAGACTTGACCATGCACGCCTCACGCATCAGGAACTACCAGGGACACAGACATTCCCCATGCATTCCTATGGGAGAGCAGGCCAATCTCACACATGCACTCAGGGAGAGGACGCACTTTACACTGCGCCACAGTGTCAAAGTGCGCAAAGACCAGAAATCACTAGGCAAAAAGTTCAGGGATGAACCTGCCAGAAGGGCCAAGTCCAACACCGGTAATCTTCATTACCCCGATTGGGGTCCTCCCCGTCCCAGTCCTTACTACGCGAGGCAGTCCTGCCTCCACACAGCCAATCAAAACGCCAGAAATCCAAAGGTTGAAGGTTACATAAGCCCCTCTCACCCACCGCCATGCCGGTTATCAACAAGACTCAGACACAAACACAGCGGGAGGGAGGGAGGGAAGAGGACTGGGACGGGGAGGACCCCAATCGGGTAATGAAGATTACCGGTAAGTAATAAGACATTACCCCCTTGCTCCTCCCCGTCCCAGTCCTTACTACGTGAGGAACTCACAAGCAGAGAACCAAGAAGAAAAAATGCAGGACACCAGGGATCCATGCAAAAGTACAAAACTATAAACAATAAAGTATCAACGAACAGCAGCGTACAAGACGCCAACAGAAATCGTCAAAAGAAGCAAGAAAACATCAAGCTGAGAAAGTCGTACAAACGTACGACGGTACCGCCAAATGGCCGCCCCACAAACCACCCAGATAGAGACCCCGCCGCCTCAGCACAGGAAGCAGACACAGAACCCACAGGAGACAAACAGGACAGGACAAACCCGAGACTGTAGTGAACATTGGAGGCAAAACAGAAGAGCCCTGCGAACACCCAAAGAAGGGAAACAGGGGAAACCCCCTCAGCAGGCAAAACAGGAAGGAACACCTCCAGCCGCAAAAGGAAACACGAAGAAACCTGCAGAAATGCTCGACCTAAACCGCAAAACAACTCAAACCACCAGAAACTGCAAAGAAGGAAACAAAACGAGCAAGGCACCCAACTCACCCAACCGACAAGCGGAAGTGAAGGCCAGCAAAAAAGCCACTGCAGTGGACAACCACAACAAGACCGCCACTAACAAGGACACGAAAGGGGCAACCGCAGACCATGCAAAACAGCAGGCAAGGCCCAAAGAAGAAACGAGCACAGGAGAGCCCGGACAACGAAGCAAAAGCCCCGAAGAAGCCGACTCACCAACGGGCAACAACCACCGAGGAAGCCCCAAGGCCCCGACAAGCACAAACCGCCGTCAACGAGCATTTGAAGGGGAAAAATCCCAACAACAAACCCAAGCCGGAGAAACCAGCACAGAAACAGGAAACCCAGCACGGATTCCGACCAAGAGAAGAGCACCAGGAAACAAAAGAGCCCTAAAGTGCATCACAGCTCCAAAGAGCGGAAGGCCAACGCGACCAACACATGCCACCGGCCACCACAGAAGAACAGCCCAAAGACGCCAAAGACAGCCGCTCAAGAGCCAGGCAGTCAGAAGTAAGCGCCAAAGATAGGGCAAAGACAGCAGCGGACCCAGAAGCAGAGCCGGAGGCAAGGGAGGCTGGCCAAAACCGACTCCCACCAGCAACAGCAGGAGCGGAAACCAAAAACAGCGAGGCCAATCCAACAACACCGACACCCCCCAAACCTCCGCAGAACCACCGGGAGGAGAAAACGGGAGCGAAGGCATACAGAAAACCCGAAGGCCAAGGAAACGAGAGAGCAACCCCCGAGGACAGACCACCCCGGAACAAAAACCGGGGGAGAAGAGCAACAGGAGGGGAAGCAAACACGACCGAACTAGAGTCCCAAACCAAAGACAAAAGGACCTGGAACAGAGGAACAGACAGAGGGAATGCTACACGTAGCAGCAAGACATCCCAGCGCAGGGCCATTCCAAGCACCAGCGCACAGTCCCAAGCACCCGTGCATAGTCCCAATAAAAGGACATGTCCCGCCGAAACGAGCACTAGACAGCACCAAACAGAGGACGGGGGGGAAGCGGCCCAAGCCACCAAAAGAAGGCACAATCAGAGTACCATTCCATAAAAGAAACCAACCGCCGTAACAGGGATGTTTCCTCAAGACCCCCCGAAAGTCAACAGAGAAAACGCCGCCCAGACACAAAACAGGGAAGCCAGCAGGAACAGAGACACGTACGGGGACCCCCCAGGAAGGCCCAAACAACAACAAGCCACCGGGGCGCCAGTCCAAACAACCAACAAGCCGGCCACCAAGGACCCCAACGGGGCCCCCAACACAAGGACAGGCATCCGAGGACAACAAGAGGAGAGAGGGAAGCAGAAAGCACCCCCCACACCAGGCCGGGAGAGCAGAGCCACCAGACATGGGGAAAGAGGGACCAAAGCCCCGAAACCAGCATGAAAAAGGACTCCGCGAGTCAACAGAAGAAACACCAAGGACACGAGGTGCATGAGAGCCCAAGGAACCACAGCCGAGGAGGCATCCACCATCCGCCGGACACATGACCAACCCCGAGCCGGGGCAGGAGGGAGACCCAGTAGGACCCGCAGAAGATCCAACAGGGCAGAGAACAGATCCGGATTTATGGAGCGCCTCACGAAATGCGTGTCATCCTAGCGCAGGGGCCATGCCAACCCCTACCATTAACGCTCAACACAAATGCATACGAGCCGCCAAAGCGAGCACTGAGAAACAGCTCCCAGCAAAGCGTCAAACCGACCTAGGGAAGCCAAAACCACCCACCAAGAAGAGGGGAAAAACCGGGCAGCAAGGGGCAC
The DNA here is from genome assembly GCF_964263255.1 of Lissotriton vulgaris. Classification (NCBI taxonomy): domain Eukaryota; kingdom Metazoa; phylum Chordata; class Amphibia; order Caudata; family Salamandridae; genus Lissotriton; species Lissotriton vulgaris. The sequence goes on along the minus strand of NC_141691.1, from coordinate 1,078,010,961 downwards.
AACCGAAAGGGACACAGCCGCACCAGCCCGACCAAAGCTCCGGGAGGCAGAACCGAACAGAAAGACCAATGGGAGCCAGGACCAGGAACAGAGAGAAAGAGGACCCCTGGCCCCACTCCGTCACCGAAACCAGCACCACAGAGCACAGCGACAAAAAATAGGCAGAACGTATCACAGTGCCAACGGACAACGAATGAACCGTGAAAACAGCCTAAAAGGGGGGACGACCCCGGAATGGAAACCAGCAACCAACAATGATGACAACAGGACTCACCATTCGGAAAGCAGACCGGGCCAACGAGTAAGGAACAACGGAGCCGAGCCCCCAAATCGAAACAATGTCAACAAAGGAGACAGGTGACCCACAAGCAGGTCAACACCAGGAGCAGAACACAGAACCTGAAGAGGAAGAGACTCAACCACCAGGCCACAAAGACTCCTCCTGGGCACAACATATCCGACTGACACCCAGGGGGCAGCAGCAGGCGCCGCAGAGGCAGGGAATCAAACGAAGTGCAAAAAATGCAGGCAGCGGACCAAGGCGCCAGGGGAATGGCAAAGCACCAAAACGCAGGCCAGAGAGAAATCTCACAAGCCCCTGCCGCCCCTGTAGCCGAGGACAAGGCCCAACCATCCAGGACTAGAAAGAGGGACCCCCAAGAAAAGAACCTGCGAAGCACAGGCCGAAAAAGAGCAAGCATACACCCCAAAAGATGAAGCCACATACGAACTCTTGAGAGCGGAATCCACCAACCTCCCAACCCAGTCCTCCAGGGAAGACGCCTCCGAAGACAGAGGAAGAAGGCGCAAAAAGAAGAAAATGGAGGATACAAGGTGACAAAGACCGCCAGGCGAAATCGTGTCCCCAGAAAGAGAGGAACACCCCGCATGGCAACGCCAGGCCACACCGCAGCCAGTACAGCCAACAGGACAGCACGAAACGGCTGGTAAAATAAAACCGGGAACAAACCCTGCAGGAGCAAATGAATCCGGGAGAAAGTCCCAGCATCAAAACGCTAGAAATCTCATGGACCATCCCCGAATGTATGCCCCAACAGGGGAAAATGTCCACGACCCCATCAACAGCAGATGATGGCATAGCCGCATGCACCAGCAGCGCAGACAGCGCAAAACAGGCCAAGAAAAAACTGCAAAAGATGCCACGTGGACAAAGAGAATGCAAATTTCCAAAGCACAGCATGAAAATGAACATCCCAAGTCACATTGACAGCATAGGCAGGACTTGAACCCTTGGCAAAAGGGAGCCAGTGACACCAGAGGCATATGACATACCATTGAGCAACAGCACCGTGGATGCACCGGAGAGGAAGCCCCCTCAAACATGGCGAGCAAAGGAGTAAACCCCACAGGAAACTCCCAACACACCAACAAAGGAAGTGCCCAGCAACCTCCAGAAAACACTGCCCCCAAACAACAATCTCGCATGCGAGACCGAAGAAGTAATGAAAAAGGCAGCCCTGCAGTCTCCACCCACAGCCACATAAGAAGAACATGGCAGCAGGGGCCGGACGCTGCACTAAAGCACCAGCGCCGGAACGACCTGGGGCCAGAACACCAGGAGGGCTCCCCGCCCCGCCCCAGCCCAGCCCATGAACGGGGAGCATCCTGACCCCAGAACAGGAGCGAGGCCAACCGGAGGACCGGAGTGGCCACACCAGGAAATGTGAAAAGACCACATCAGAAGCATTACAGATGGAAAAGAAACACTCACGGCACCGCCAAACCATCCAGCAGAAAACAGGAACAGAGACAGGAACCGGGAGCACCAGCGTTCCGACAGCCGTCGGAGCAGAAAAAAAACAGGCATGGCGGTGGGTGGGAGGGGCTTATGTAACCTTCAACCTTTGGATTTCTGGCTGTGTGGAGGCAGGACTGCCTCACGTAGTAAGGACTGGGACGGGGAGGACCCATGAGGGGGTAATGACAATGGCCTGCTGCCCATGCACCGCAATTACTGTCTCTGCACGGGTGACAGCCAGGCCAATATTAAAATGGGATCTTGGCCTCAGAGAGGGTAGGCGCGCGCAGCCGCAGTCATGCACGTTCACATTTGGCGCCATCACGCCGTGGTCTACAGCAGTGATTCCCACACCCACAGGGCTCCGTGGCACATTCCCAGGGGGTCCGCAGGACTTGAGTGCCTACCCAAGCCTTCCCTCATCGTTAAAGGCATTGGGATTGAACATTTGGCAGGTTAAGGAATTCCACAGCGGCACCAGCCTGAGGACTGAGACAGCAGGGAGCAGGCTCGGTGTCTGTCAGTCTGTAAAGTTTCAAGAACAATTAATACTCGAGTGAGTCAAAACCTCTCGTCACAGACCCTGGTCTGGTCGCGCCAGCAGGGGCATGATAACATGATAAGGCAGGCAGCAGTGCGAGCACTGGCTGCTGTCTAAACTGAAAACAAATCTATAACTGCCACCCTAAGCCCACTCGCAAAATGGACACACTGCTTTTGCAGTCATGTGACGCTCACGTGAACACAACGTGAATGCAACAGAAAAGGCAATTACATGTAGTGCGTGGCTCATATATAGAATAAGCACGCTGAGCCCAAATTGCAGGTTGAGTACTTTAATTTAGAGCGCCGGGGTGAGCGTTCAACAGGCTCGGAGGTCGCGGCTCACTCAATATGGCCGCACTTCCATTTCCGCCTGCGGCGCCCGCCACCGAGAACCACTAGACCGTCAGCACATTGCATGTCTCAGCTGAGCCCCAAGGTGGCCTGTTTCCATTCTCAGCAGTCAGTCAGCAATGCACAGTGAGTGTGCAAAGTACTGCACTGTCAGTCAGTCTCTGCCACAGCAGCACCAAACGAGCGTGCGGTGACGCTACAGCTGCTTGCTCAAATGACTGCTAATTAATTTAGTATAGCCCGGCACTCGAGAGGCGCTATAATTGACTTTGCATTTTAGTGCAGTGATACGAACCACCACACTAAAATGCGTAGGTCTAACGCCTGATGCGTGGTAATTGGCAGGGCTGGGGGGGTGGGGGGGGGGGGGGGGGGGTTGGGTGTATGGAATTAATAGTGCAATACAGTGAAAGAGGATTTGGAAAGGAGCTCCTGGTCTTACCCCGATTTTGTATCATCAAGAACAGAAGTAAGTCTTCTAGTAGTTTACATGTTGGGGAGGGTGACTTGACCGTTCCCCAGTATATAACCACGTCGGTGCACATCTAAGTCTTCTGCCTTAATAAATACAACCAATCAGTGTAATTTCATACATGGTATCCGTCAACAGACTGATCAAAATTATTTTTTTATTTATGGACTGAATTGAAGACTGTAGTGTAAGTGAGCCTAACGGTGTCATTGCAGAAATTCAGAGCCAAGAGAACTGGTGAAGGTGGCAATTGATGAAACACACATTAAAAGGAAGTAGGCGTGGATACTGTCTTTAGGTGATAACCAAGACTGAGGTAATGTGCGACTTCGGGATTTTGAGGTCTTATATGATGCATAGAATTGTCAAACTGTCTCTTTGTTTGAATGTTTAGTCTTCAGGAATCCAGTGATATGGTGGGTGACAAATAGCACCTGGGGCACACAGACTGGTGTAACAAAAGAAAGAATGGAAGAAAATAGGTAAATGTTGCTTTTGGGGTCAGGAGGTTATTTACAGTAGCTATACCCATTTGACTTCCAAGTTTGTCTGATGTTGTGCTTCCAAAGTTCTGGGGTTTCTAGTTTATCCTTTTATACTCAGTAATGCACCCGTTAGTTAGGGCATTGATTGATACACCTTTGTGACACCAAACACCTCTGTAGCAGAATATTTCGATGGCCTCTTTTTTCCAATTCACCACGTTTCAGTATTAATGTATATTTGTCCTGGGTAAGATGGGGGGTCGTGGTTGCAGAACAAATGCAGATTTTATATTTGATGGGTACTTCAGCAGCAAATCCAATCAATAACCTTTCACAGCGCGTTTGTGAACTTTAAAGGAAGCATTATCAGGCTGCATTTCATTCAATCTTTAACATATTTAAAACCTAAACAGCAGTGGAATACAGACCAATTCGAAACCACCATAAACGTCACCCAAACATGTGCACTTTTTTTTTACTAACTGGTGGTGGTGGGGTGGGGGGAAAGAACAGTAATTACCTCAAACTCAAACTTAGAGCTGCCAAAATTGGTCCGCTGTTTCTGCCAAAAATTATCCGGCTTTATTATGAGTGCAACATGAATACAACAAGGAAACGATTCTTGCAAAATTTTCAGCAAAGGTTTGATAGAGTCCCACTTTGATCCACGCATATCTACAATCACTGTAAATCCTCGTTTAAAAACATCTTCACTGGAAAAGAAAAAACACAGAAGAGTGGTAAGGAAGTGTAAATAGATTTAACTCATAGACATCATTTTTGAAGACAGATACATTGTCCAAAAGATTATCATTTCAGTTGCAATACTTTGTCACAGACCAAGACTACAATGTTTTCAATAGAATTAAAAATAGGTTTGCTAAGCTATGTTGTAGAATAGGGCTTAATCGGGATTTCTACATACAAAGTGACATTTAGAAAGTTTGCAGTAGTAAGGTTTTGATTAATACCAACTGTTGATTCCAATAAGAGGGATGATAAAGATTCACATGTGGAAACTAGGTAATCTGCGGAGTGGAGAACCACTTTACAGCTAGCGGAGCAGTAGGAGATTCCAAATAGGAGTGCCAATAACCAGGAGGGGAGCATTAACGGGGCACCAGAAAAGCCAGTACATTAAAGAGGACATATACAGACTTACTCCAAGGCTGAGAACAAGGTAGAAGAGAACGTAGAGGACGACTATTCATATCTTAAGGTGGGGGATGGAGGCAGAAGAAGTAAACATAGTACAAGAGAGAAGGGAATGAGTTGTATCGGCAGGAGAAAAAAAAGGTACAAAAGGGGGTAATCTGGGGATTTAAGAATCGAGGGAACCAACTAGAGATCTTCAGGTGGAGCAAGTAAATTAGTTATAAGGAAAAATGGGGCTAGTAAGAGAAAGGATCAGGAAAGAGCTAGGTGTGTGAATGAAAAAGGGAGAAGGGGTTTCTGCTTTAAATCGGCAGCAAAAAAGTTATGACACGATTTGACCACCACCAAATTGAAATGACAACAAGCTCAGAGATGATTGCTCTGCAAGAGAAGGGTGGGCATTTTTCTTGTGCGCCTGTAAAAAACATCTGCAGAAGGCTAAAAGCTTCTAATGTAAGTTACTGAAGACCTATTCTAGGCTGCAGTTAGGAATGTGCCTCAATTCAGGTAAAAGGCTAAAATACCAAACCAAAGCACTTTGGGGAAGAATGCAATTCTTAAAGTTCCATCACTGAATAATAAACAGTATCACATTATGAATTGTGATTTTAACAATTATGTTTGCTAAAACATCAAATTTGCTTCTGCGAAGTTATAGCATAATGTTCTTTATATCACTCCCAGGACACAGTATCAAATTGCAATTCTCCTATTACCATAAATAGAGAATCTGGATTTCATTTAAGACAAGGAAGCTAATATTATGCATGTTTCTTTTTATGCAGTCCAACCAGCTGCATGCACCACAAAGTAGAAGGTTACAGAACAGTACATTAGAAACAAATAATAGCCATGAGCCAACAACAATCTGCCTCTTTTAAATGTGGTAGAGAAGAGAATAAGTCCACAAATTTTAAACTTCTTAACGATTCTCAGATGGTCAAGACAAAGGGGAAAGACAAACTGAGGAGGATCCAACGGTCAAACTCCTTGAAATTATGGAAAGTTACCTGAAAAGAGAGTGAAGTTAATACCTCCAGAAAGGACACACACTATAAAAGTTAACAAGTTATTAAATGAATTATGAGACATTGTTAGCAGAGGAAATAAACATGAGCATTTATTTAATATAAGCCTCAGCCATCCAAAGGGAGGGATGGGTGGGATAATGTTAGCCTCCATGTCTTTAATGAAATCCAGATTCTCTAGTTCTGGTAATAGGAGAATCACAATTTCATTACAAGAACAGAGGCTACATTATGCATGTTGGTAGCTATGTAAGACTACATCAGACATGTGTTCGCATGGGTTGCAATAGTGTTGTGCAAAACTGCTAGCATTTGACCAATCGGCAGCTTTGAGAATGTCATCCATCTTACCTCCAGACCATAGAAATTTACTGGCCATAGCACCTCTAAGAGAGTGAGCTTGACATTTCTTCAAGTCAATACCAGCTAACTTCATGACAGTTTTAACCCATCTGGCAATAGAGGTTGCGGTTATACCATTATGGGGTTTAACAAAGTATATAAGTAACTGGTTCACACCTTTGGCATGAAGAACAGACATTCTGCGATCATATTCTCTCCTGCAATTTACTGCACAAAGTTTTAGGCATAAATCAAAATGAGGATAAAAGATTGAATCAGACATAGTTTTTGTTCTTCTATAGAAGTCAAATTTGATACCAAACATGTTCTAGGATCAATTTGTGATTTCAAGGGCTTTGACATCAGAAACCCTTCGACAGGGACTTAGTCATAGCAGAGTTGCAAGTTTGATGGAAAGATTTTTTCTATTCAGGAGAGAAAAGATCTAGAATTAACTTTATATCCCAAAGACTTTCGTATTTGGGTTTAGGAGGTCTTCTCAGATGAATGCTTTTCATTACTCTGCAAACAATGACATTTTCACCTACCGTTTTACCGTTGACAAGGACAGGGCCAGCAGAGATAGCAGCTCTATAGCAGTTGATAGATCTATAGCTGGGACCCCTTTCAAACTGTTCAACAAGGAAGTTCACTACGTCAACAATAGGTACCTCCAATGAATCAAGCTCCCTTTCCAGGCACAAACTTAACCGCCTTCTCCATATGTTGTTATATCTGTAGTGAGTGCCTGGGGCCCTAGACTCACTGAGGAGAGCTGCAGCAGTCGACAAGTGTCCTAAAGTTTCATTGGATCTCCTGACACTCTCCAGACAAGAAGGGTTAAACTCCAGCTCTGAATTATGGGATGGCCTCTTCCATCTATGTCTGTTAGAAGAGTCTCTTGGGTAGGAATTAAGAATGGGGGGTTGCAAGCTAGTTCTAGAGCGGTGGGAAACCAGGCCTGGGATGGCCAGAAGGGAGTTATTAGGACACGGTAGCACTTGTCCAGCCTCACTTTCTGAAGAACTCTCTGGATTGTAGGAAGGCGTTCACTGCCAGAGCACCCGGGTCTGGCATCCAGCTGAAGTATTTCTCTAATTGAAAGGTTAATCTGCTCGCAAAGAGGTCTATCTCTAGGGTTGCCCAAATCCTGTTCAGAGATCTTAACATGTAAACATTGAGTTTACAATCGCTGTGGTCTAGCAGGAACCTCGAATTCCAGTCCGCGGAGATGTTCTATTTCCCTGGGAGGTATTCCGCGCTGAGAGCAATTTTGTGTTCCACACAGAACATCCAAAGTTGTTTGGCTAAATTCGAGAGGTCTGCAGATTTGGTACCTCCCAAACGATTTATATAGGCTACTGCGGACAAGTTGTCCATCTTTAAGATGACTGAACTTCCCTGAAGGGAGTGTCTGAAGCTCATCAAGGCGTAAAGACCAGCTGCTAGTTCCAAGTAATTTATGTGGTGATATGACTCCTCCTACGACCAGATATCGCTGGTGTTCTGATTGAGAAGGCAAGTTCCCCAGCCATGAAGGCTCGCATCTGATTCTAAAACAAACTCTGGTACTGAGCCAGAAATTGCTTTGCCATTCCATGCGTCAAGGTTCTCAAGCCACCAGGCTAGTTCCGATCTGGCTTCCTGATCTAGAGTAACACGATCTCCGTACCAGAGGCCAGATCTTCGCGCTCTCGCTTTTACCCTTTGGATGGCACGATAGTTTAGGGGGCCACGAAAGATGGCTTGGATGGAGGCGGAGAGTAGACCCAGAAGTCTGGCTAGCTCCCTCAGAGAGAAATCTTCCTGTTTCAGGACATGTCTTATTTCCTTCCTGATTTTTGTTATCTTCTTTAAAGGGAGTAAAAGGAGACATCTCGATCTACGGTGAAACATGGAACTGTAGGGTTCTGGAAGGGGTCAAGATTGATTTTTCTTGGTTTATAATGAGCCCTAAGCTTTCTAGAAGGTTCATAACGGTATTCAGATCTTGGACTACCTTGGTGAAACACCATGGGGCAGAGGATAGTTCGAAAGGAAGTGCCTGAAATTGGTATAGGTGGTTTTTCCACATGAATTCGAGAAAAGGGTTGATGAATTTTAGCCATTGGGATGGTGGAGTATGCATCTTTTAGATCCAGTTTGACTAGCCATTCTCCCTCTAGTAGAAGATCCCTTAAGAGGTGGTTGCCCTCCATTTTGAAGTGTCTGTAAACCAAATATTTGTTTACAAAAAATAAGAGCAGGCCACACAACACTCTCAAAAATGTCCAATTAGTAATTAATCTAGGAAAACCTAGATAAGTATTCTGAATCTATCAAAACAAAGTAATGTATTATAGGTTCATTCACAGTCTACAATATGCAATGTCCATTGTTATAAAGCAAGTTCCAAATTCAGAGATCCAAGCCAAGTCGTATTCTTCCAACTCTTTATTATGTATCCTTAGACATATAAAAAACTTCACAGCTCACACCGCCGACACGTGTTTCGTCTCAAAGAGACTTTTTCAAGGCTGGAAGCATAGAACAGAACTACAATCAATATACTTTAAAAACACTTAATATTTAATCTTTCTCTATATACACTTTAAAAACAGAATATATTACAAAGTCTAAGATTTTCTTGAAAAACCATCAACGCATACTAATAACATAAGAATATCTCAGACATTGATAAGCACAATTTATTGCATATATCTCAACCTATACCAACATTATTATCATGAAGTTGTCTAGTTGATAACGTGTAGATACACGCCTGTATAACTGATGCCTATACATAATCAAAGCACAGTTAATACAACTCAAGTAAGAGCTTAATTTTGGTGCTGAGTGAAACGTCAGCGCAAATGCACAGAAGTATATACAACTAAGATATTCAGCATGTAGAAACACTAGTAACACAATTTACACTATGGGCGTTTAGTGCAAATATTTGTTAGTACCTATGTTTCTAATACCATTACCACGACATACGAACTTGTGTTGGTCCATGAAAAGATCAATTATCACCACATATTAGGGAGGACATACCAAGGATAGCAAATGCGTGGACATATTCGTATTCCGCCTTAGTAAGTCGACCTGTATCCCTCAAATTGCGGCTACTCAGTGCTGCTTGTAAAGTCGACCACCTAACCAAAGTTCCTAAAGTAGACGAGAAATAACACCACACACTGAGTAGCATGTTCTGTAATTAGCATGAAGATCCCCTCTTCTTTACCATCAGCAAGTATAAATCGACCCATAGTGCTATTCCCAAAAGATCCTACCGAATGTTGCCTGTTGCAACTAAGTAACCCTCATCTTTAAGCAAATCTCCACTCACCTCTCCTACATATTCTGTCTGGAAAATCTTCGTTAAGAGAACAGCCGTTATCGTATGTCTAGAAATAAATATAAATCACAGTCATGTCTAAAGTAAATATTGAGGGTGTCACCATTTAATAGTGAAATGTTAACGGTATCCCTCACCAAAGATTGTACAGAGTGTTTAGGCCAAGTCAAGCTACAAAACATCCAATTGCTGTGTCAGCACCGCAATTGATAATGAAATTCAATAATCTCAGTTCTGTATAAGAAAGAGAAAATATTGTAAGGTTACAGACCATCTGCAGTAACTATAGCGACTAGATCCATTCAGAGCATGTTAACATCAAAACATAAGATGTCCTACTTAGTTGGTAACGTTGTATCCCATGAATCAAAGAACACCCTTTATATATTTTCACTTGGTGTTCGACATTTAGAAAGAAAACTATGCATAATAATGAGAGCCCCTTTCGCACTTACCACGGCTCTGTTGACCATGTCATATAGTTACACTACCACTCCACTGTTTTCTGAAAAGTAAAGAGCAACAGCTCAATAAATAGAAAGAACAAACTAAGGTGATCTTGACATCTCCCTACGCTAAACAATAGGAAAAACAGACAGGATTTATGTATCAAACTCACTTAATAAGTGAAACGTAAGTGGTGAGTGGAGATTCCTCTTCAATATTAATAGGCGCGTAACCCAAGACCTTGATAAGTCTGTAAAATAATAAAATGCATTGACCCAACAGCACGGTAGGCATAACGTCATGTCAAATCATTTAATGGTTAAGCATAGGGAAAACATTGTTTAGTTACCGAATTTTCCCAAACTCAAGCTTAGTAGATATTACACCGCAATTATTCCTAACAGACTTCACTAGCTCATAGCTCAACTCTCCAATAGTCGATGGCCCGCCGACCTTCAATACCGCTAGCAACCCGACTCGAGTTACCGCGAGTCTATTTAAAGTGCAGATCGAGTCCCGCCCCTACACCACGTGATGAGAATACCAAAGCCCATAGTACAATGATATAGCGCTACGCGTATACACGGAGGCCATCTTGTAGTGAAGTTCAGATTCACAAGCCCCAAACACTACTCATAACCAGCTGCCTCGTACTACGGTATAAACAAGTAAATGTAACGCAATGGGATCAATTAGACTGATAGCACTAGTCCTGAATATTCTATATTATGAATCAGCGAGTTAGTTACTTGTATAAAAACAATCAATGAAACATGTTGTAAATTATATCATTAGGTTCAAATATAGCTATGTAAAGTGAGGATATGATAGAAATCGAACACTCTTCTATTGCGTATAATATGAGCACCAAATACTAATATTCATAAGTCATCTTCATGTTAGTTTCAAAGAAATGGTATTTAAAACAATCCAGTTATACTTCTTAACATAGATACATGTAAGGCACTAAGTTCTAATGCTCATTTTATCATGCCTTGACCATAATGGTCTAAATAATACATGTAATGCGTTATAAATGTGTCTAGACAATATATAGGGGGAAATAGTTAGACCCAAGACAAAACAAATAGGTCAATCTTTTAGGAAAACATGTAGCTCCCTATCTGTGCTTAATCCCAAATCCACTGCTCGAAACTTGATAAGCCACTTTGTTTCCAATTTACGTAATGCCATAACATTGTCACCCCCCCCTGGGATTCGGTTTGATCATATCTATTCCATGAAACTGTATCCCCAATATTTCCATATCTGAGTGTTCCTGATTATAATGCACTGCCAGTGGGTACCTTGCATTGTTATTACGGATGGCTCTGACATGCTCCTGTAGTCTTTCTTTGAGTGGACGTATAGTACTTCCAACGTAAATAAGGCCGCACTGGCAGATAACACAATATACCACCTGCTTGGAGTTACAATTTATGAAATAGTTGATGTAATACACTTGCTTTGTAGCTAAAAGACTTTTTTGTCTAGCGCAAATTGGCACATGTTACATTGTGTACATTTGTAGAAGCCACATGGTTTAGTAGGCAGCCATATCTGGGTTTTCTTTAGCGTTGGATTTTTAACGTTATTTTTTTTATAATGGACAAACTGAGTATATTTCTAAAGGTTCTCCCCTTCTTGTATACAATCCGTGGTCGTACCCCAACATACTTCTCTAGATCCTGATCCAGTCTGAGTAGGTGCCACTGTTTTTAAGGGTGCTAAAGATTTGTGAACTATTGGCGCTATATTGGGTTATAAATGCCAATTTTTCATTTGTGTGTTTTTTAGTGCCCTTATGTTTCCTTTTCAATGTAGATTCTCTAAAGACCGTCTGTATTTTATTCTGTGCAGTCTCTAGCAGAGTCTTATCATATCCTCTAATGAGAAATCTTTTTTTCAGGGTCTCAATCTCACGGGCAAAGTCCTCTTCCGTGCTACAGTTGCGCCTCAGTCTTGTCATTTCTCCATAAGGTATAGCTCCTATTCGAGAAGCAGTATGCGCACTACTGGCAAGATGCGCTTTTTCTGTACAATTTATATTCAAGTTTACCGTCAGCAATGAATAAAGTGACATCCAGAAAGGAGATGCTGTCCTTGCTAGATTCAGAGGTGAAATTCAAATTATAATCATTGCTGTTGAGGTACATTAGGAGGTCATCTAACTGTTTCTCATCACCTCCCCAGATCATAAAAACATCATCGATGAAACGACACCAATACACAATATGTTCGGTGAGCGATGGAGGGCCCTTTTTCCAAATATGTTGGTCTTCAAAGAACCCCATGTAAATGTTCGCAAACGATGGGGAAAATTTAGCTCCCATCGCAACACCGGAGTGTTGCTGATACCAATCATTGGGAATAGCACTATGGGTCGATTTATACTTGCTGATGGTAAAGAAGTGAGGATCTTCATGCTAAGTACAGAACATGCTACTCAGTGTGTGGTGTTATTTCTCGTCTACTTTAGGAACTTTGGTTAGGTCGTCGACTTTACAAGCAGCACTGAGTAGCCGCAATTTGAGGGATACGGGTCGACTTACTAAGGCGGAATACAAATACGTCCACGCATTTACTATCCTTGGTATGTCCTCCCTAATATGTGGTGATAATTGATCTTTTCTTGGACCAACACAAGTTCGTATGTCGTGGTAATGGTATTAGAAACATAGGTACTAACAAATATTTGCACTAAACTCCCACAGTAAAAATTGTGTTACTAGTGTTTCTACATGCTGAATATCTTAGTTGTATATACTTATTTCTGTGCATTTGCGCTGACATTCCACTCAGCACCAAAATTAAGCTCTCACTTGAGTTGTATTAACTGTGCTTTGATTATGTATAGGCATCAGTTATGCAGGCGTGTATCTACAGGTTATCGACTAGACAACTTCATGATAATAATGTTGGTATAGGTTGAGATATATGCAATAAATTGTGCTTATCTATGTCTACGAGATATTCTTATGTTATTAGTATGCGTTGGTGGTTTTTCAAGAAAAACGTAGACTTTGTAATATATTCTGTTTTTAAAGTGTATATAGAGAAAGATGTAAATATTAAGTGTTTTTAAAGTATATTGATTGTAGTTCTGTTCTATGCTTCCAGCCTTGAAAAAGTCTCTGAGACGAAACACGTGTCGGCGGTGTGAGCTGTGAAGTTTTTTATAGGTCTAAGGATACATAATAAAGAGTTGGAAGAATACGACTTGGCTTGGATCTCTGAATTTGGAAGTTGCTTTATAACAATGGACATTGCATATTGTAGACTGTGAATGAACCTATAATACATTACTTTGTTTTGATAGATTCAGAATACTTATATAGGTTTTCCTAGATTAATTACTAATTGGACATTTTTGGGAGTGCTGTGTGGCCTGCTCTTATTTTTTGTGATATTTGGCACTTTGTGCTGCTTGACACCCCTGGTGGTGGGTGTGCATCAGGCCATAAGAGCACCTCTTTGGGGCAGACGAATACATCTTTTATACAATATATTTCACGTGTACTATTAACTCCATGAGATGTATTAACTCTATGTGCGGACGTTTTCCCTCTTGGTAGGGAGACACTACCACCTATCCTTTTTGTGAATACATTGTTTAGTGAGTCCTTGCCCTTTTGTGATACTTTCTCTGTGGACGTGAGCTGGCAGGTAATTCCTACTAGTAATATCCATTGATTTTTCAAAACATGGCAATGTTTGAAGATGACCGGGATAAAATGTTCAATGACATATTCTCGAGTCAAGGGATCCAAACTAAAACAAAAGTGTTAACAGAAGAAAAAACACAAAATTTGAAACAATTATTTTTGAAACTAGAACGTCTGCGTAAGGCAGAGCTATCTCGTTGGTGGGACCTCACCACCCTCAAAAAATACATTGAGATCAAGCAAATCCCTAGAGAGTTGAGGGTAAGTATATTCCCTACCTTTGAAGATCTGGACCCAGATTTATTGGGTGAGTGGGAGAAACTAATTGCTGGGTCCTCATTTGGAATGATGGACATTCTGATCCGTCTCGCAGAACGTAAGAGGGATAAACTCTTGAAAGACATTGAAAAAATAGAGGGAGAAATAAACTCCCTTAACATGGGAGACATAGCAGATATGAACTTCAAAATATTAAGAGATGTTCTGAGTTCTCATCAAAGCTACATAAGATCAGAAAGCTTAAGCGCGATGAACTAGACTACAAAAACGGAAGAATTTTCACGTTCGCAAAGAGATTTGATTAAACCAAACCGAGAACAGGGACTTCATCTCTGAAAGAAGCGAGAATAGACAAAACAATATCTATAAGTGAGTCAGAAGCATCTAGTGTCAACAGCGAGTTCACTGAAATTAGTGACAAAAGAAGTGATTCTTCTATAGTGGCAGGAACATTCAGAAGCCCCATCCCTGGTTCCTCTTTTTTAACAGAACTAGAAAGATACCGAAAGGGAATACAATCGGGGTTCAATCGCAAACCACAGTCAGGAAAAGAACAAGGAGGGGGGCAGGAAGAACAGAGGAAGACCAAACTCAAAGAGTCACCAGGTCGGTTTCACGTCTACAGAAAAAGTAATGGTATCCGAGACTGGACAAGGCCAATATTATGTGTTCTAACATTACTGATGTTGACAATGATGTATCTGTGGTAAACTTATCAGAAACAGAACTTTCTGCTAGTGAAGTAACTTTGTTAAAGAAAGGGTTGAACTTCTGTCCTATGAGCAAAGCTGACTTTACTTCTGTCCATATGGCCCTGTACAAGTTTGTAAGAAAGCTTAAACTGAAGAAGTTCTTTGACATGAATAAAAAACCAAAAGAAACTTTGATACACAATGTCAGTGAGAGTGGCAAAACGATTCAAGATATAATGGTGGTCCAAATGCTTCTTGGGATGGACGATGATTTGGAACAGACACCAACTATGGGCAGTATTATGGCAGACCTAGGTATTGAGAGTAACATTTACCCAGATAGTGGTCTTATAGTCAAATCTACGTTTTCATCAACTACGATGGCAGATACTCTTATAGATTGTTTTCATAAAACGGTTACCGAGGAGCTTTACAAACTAGAAGATAGGACCCTAGGTACAAGACTAGGAAAGAGGGATAATCTGAGGAAAAGTGAGAGGGATGCCCTTAAGCAACTTAAAGCACAAAATAACCTTGTGATAAAAGAAGCAGATAAAGGCGGCAATATCGTCATGCTTAATAGTGTGGACTATATTGGAGAAATCAATCGCCAGTTATAAGACCCCAACTCTTATATCAATGCTCATGTCCAACCCTATGAATTCGACCATCTCTATTCTTGACACGATTCTCAAATATTGGCACAGTGCAGGACTACTCTCAGACCTTGAGCTAAAATATCTAACCATTCCCAATCCTAAAGCAGCCTATATATATGTATTACCCAAAATACACAAGTGCATGACAGCACCTCCTGGGAGACCGATCATCTCAGGTATTGGTGGGCCCATAGAAAGGATATCAGAATATATTGATATCACTTTGCAACCTATTGTACGCAATATCCCCTCCTTTCTAGAAGACACTAAAAACCGCCTATGTAAACTTGAAGATCTTGAATGGACATCAGAATTCATACTAGTAACACTAGATGTATGCTCTTTATATAGTAGTATACCTATTGAAAAGGGAATGGCTGCTCTTACATATTACTTATCCAAGAGAGATACCACTCTATATGATCACACTACAATGATCATTGAACTTACTAGATTTGCCCTTAATAACAACTTCTTTAAACATCTGGATGATTGGTATCAGCAACACTCCGGTGTTGCGATGGGAGATAAATTTTCCCCATTGTTTGCTAACATTTACATGGGGTTCTTTGAAGACCAACATATTTGGAAAAAGGGCCCTCCCTCGCTCACCGAACATATTGTGTATTGGTGTCGTTTCTTCGATGATGTTTTTATGATCTGGGGAGGTGATGAGAAACAGTTAGAGGACCTCCTAATGTACCTCAACAGCAATGATTATAATTTGAATTTCACCTCTGAATCTAGCAAGGACAGCATCTCCTTTCTGGATGTCACTTTATTCATTGCTGACAGTAAACTTGAATCTAAATTGTACAGAAAAAGCACATCTTGTAACGTAGTCCTCCATGCCAGTAGTGTGCATCCTGCTTCTCAAATAGGAGCTATACCTTATGGAGAAATTACCAGACTGAGGCGCAACTGTAGCACGGAAGAGGACTTTGCCCGTGAGATTGAGACCCTGAAAAAAAGATTTCTCATTAGAGGATATGATAAGACTCTGCTAGAGACTGCACAGAATAAAATACAGAAAGTCTCTAGAAAATCTACATTGAAAAGGAAACATAAGGGCCCTAAAAAACACACAAATGAAAAATTGGCATTTATATCCCAATATATCGCCAATAGTTCACAAATCTTTAGCACCCTTAAAAAACAGTGGCACCTACTCAGACTGGATCAGGATCTAGAGAAGTATGTTGGGGTTCGACTACGGATTGTATACAAGAAGGGGAGAACCCTTAGAAATATACTCAGTCCGTCCATTATAAAAAACCCAACGCTAAAAAATCCAACGCTAGAGAAAACCCAGATATGGCTGCCTACGAAACCATGTGGCTTCTACAAATGTACACAATGTAACATGTGCCAATTTGCGCTAGACAAAAAGAAGTCTTTTCGCTACAACACAAAGCAAGTGTATTACATCAACCATTTCATAAATTGTAACTCCAAGTTGGTAGTATATTGTATTATCTGCCAGTGCGGGCTTATTTACGTTGGAAGTACTAAACGTCCACTCAAAGAAAGACTACAGGAGCATGTCAGAGCCATCCGCAGTAACAACGAGAGGTACCCACTGGCAGTGCATTATAATAAGGAACACTCAGATATGGAAATATTGGGGATACAGTTTCATGGAATAGATATGATCAAACCGAATCCCAGGGGGGGTGACAATGTTATGGCATTACGTAAATTGGAAACAAAGTGGCTTATCAAGCTTCGAGCAGTGGATTTGGGATTATACACAGATAGGGAGCTACATATTTTCTTAAAAGATTGACCTATTGGTTTTGTCTTGGGTCTAACAATTTCTCCCTATATATTGTCTTGACACATTTATAACGCATTACATGTAATATTTAGACCATTATGGTCAAGGCATGATAAAATGAGCATTAGAACTTAGTGCCGTACATGTATCTATGTTGTTAATAAGTATAACGGGATTGTTTTAAATACCATTTCTCTGAAACTAACATGAAGATGACTTATGAATATTAGTATTTGGTGCTCATATTATACGCAATAGAAGAGTGTTCGATTTCTATCATATCCTCACTTTGCATAGCTATATTTGAACCTAATGATATAATTTACAACGGGTTTCATTGATTGTTTTTATACAAGTAACTAACTCGCTGATTCATAATATAGAATATTCAGGACTAGTGCTATCGTTCTAATTGATCCCATTGCGTTACATTTACTTGTTTATACCGTAGTACGAGGCAGCTGGTTATGAGTAGTGTTTGGGGCTTGTGAATCTGAACCCCACTACAAGATGGCCTCCGTGTATACGCGTAGCGCTATATCATTGTACTATGGGCTTTGGTATTCTCATCACGTGGTGTAGGGGCGGGACTCGATCTGCACTTTAAATAGACTTGCGGTAACTCGAGTCGGGTTGCTAGCGGAATTGAAGGTCGGCGGGCCATCGACTATTGGAGAGGTGAGCTATGAGCTAGTGAAGTCGGTTAGGAATAATTGCGGTGTAATATCTACTAAGCTTGAGTTTGGGAAAATTCGGTAACTAAACAATGTTTTTCCTATGCTTAACCATTATATGATTTGACATGACGTTATGCCTACCGTGCTGTTGGGTCAATGCATTTTATTATTTTACAGACTTATCAAGGTCTTGGGTTACGCGCCTATTAATATTGAAGAGGAATCTCCACTCAACACTTACGTTTTACTTATTAAGTGAGTTTGATACATAAATCCTCTCTATGTTTTTCCTATTGTTTAGCGTAGGGAGATGTCAAGATCACCTTAGTTTGTTCTTTCTATTTATTGAGCTGTTGCTCTTTACTTTTCAGAAAACAGTGGAGTGGTAGTGTAACTATATGACATGGTCAACAGAGCCGTGGTAAGTGCGAAAGGGGCTCTCATTATTATGCATAGTTTTCTTTCTAAATGTCGAACACCAAAATATATAAAGGGTGTTCTTTGATTCATGGGCTACAACGTTACCAACTAAGTAGGACATCGTATGTTTTGATGTTAACATGCTCTGAATGGATCTAGTCGCTATAGTTACTGTAGATGGTCTGTAACCTTACAATATTTCCTCTTTCTTATACAGAACTGAGATTATTGAATTTCATTATCAATTGCGGTGCTGACACAGCATTGGATGTTTTGTTGCTTGACTTGGCTTCAACACTGTACAATCTTTGGTGAGGGATACTGTTAACATTTCACTATTAAATAGTGACACCCTCAATATTTACTTCATACATGACTGATTTATATTTATTTCTAGACATACAATAACGCCTGTTCTCTTAACGAAAATGTTCCACACAGAATATGTAGGAGAGGTGAGTGGAGATTCGCTCAAAGATGAGGGTTACTTAGCTGCAACAGGCAACATTCGGTAGGATCATTGGGAATAGCACTATGGGTCGATTTATACTTGCTGATGGTAAAGAAGTGAGGATCTTCATGCTAATTACAGAACATACTACTCAGTGTGCGGTGTTATTTCTCGTCTACTTTAGGAACTTTGGTTAGGTGGTCTACTTTACAAGCAGCACTGAGTAGCCGCAATTTGAGGGATACGGGTTGACTTACTAAGGAGGAATACGAATACGTCCACGCATTTACTATCCTTGGTATGTCCTCCCTAATATGTGGTGATAATTGATCTATTCATGGACCAACACAAGTTCGTATGTCGTGGTAATGGTATTAGAAACATAGGTACTAACAAATATTTGCACTAAACTTCCATAGTGTAAATTGTGTTACTAGTGTTTCTACATGCTGAATATCTTCGTTGTATATACTTATTTCTGTGCATTTGCGCTGACATTTCACTCGGCACCAAAATTAAGCTCTCACTTGAGTTGTATTACCTGTGCTTTGATTATGTATAGGCACCACTTATGCAGGCGTGTATCTACACGTTATCAACTAGACAACTTCATGATAATAATGTTGGTATAGGTTGAGATATATGCAATAAATTGTGCTTATCTAGGTCTATGAGATATTCTTATGTTATTAGTATGCGTTGGTGGTTTTTCAAGAAAAACTTAGACTTTGTAATATATTCTGTTTTTAAAGTGTATATAGAGAAAGATGTAAATATTAAGTGTTTTTAAAGCATATTGATTGTAGTTCTGTTCTATGCTTCCAGCCTTGAAAAGGTCTCTGAGACGAAACACGTGTCGGCGGTGTGAGCTGTGAAGTTTTTTATATGTCTAAGGATACATAATAAAGAGTTGGAAGAATACGACTTGGCTTGGATCTCTGAATTTGGAACTTGCTTTATAACAATGGACATTGCATATTGTAGACTGTGTTTTTATAGATTCAGAATACTTATCTAGGTTTTCCTAGATTAATTACTAATTGGACATTTTTGGGAGTGCTGTGTGGCCTGCTCTTATTTTTTGTGATATTTGGCACTTTGTGCTGCTTGACACCCCTGGTGGTGGGTGTGCATCAGGCCATAAGAGCACCTCTTTGGGGCAGACGAATCCATCTTTTATACAATATATTTCACGCGTACTATTATCTCCATGTGATGTATTAACTATATGTGCGGACGTTTTCCCTCTTGGTAGGGAGACACTACCACCTATCCTTTTTGTGAATACAAATATTTGTTTAGTTCTCTTAAGTTTATCACGGGTCGCCAACCCATGTCTTTTTTCTCTACGAGAAAGAGTGTGCTTATAAATCTCAAAGTTTCCAGTGGAACAGCTATTATAGCTCTTTTCTGAAGCATCGAGGAGATTTCCTCCTCTACTATTTTCTGTTGATCTAGGGAGAGCGGGATGTTTCTCTGGAAAGAGGTTTGTGAGGGAGCTTCCAGAAACTCCATCATAAAACCCCTGACGGTATTTAATATCCAAGGGCCGTGATTTAATTAATCTCCAATTCTGGTAGAAGAATTTGAGTCTGCCTTCCACCTTTAGGAGGAAAGAAGGGGAAGGGGAATAGTACTCACTTGATGGGTTGGTGTTGTTGGTGGGTCCACGTGATTTAAATCCTCTGTTGCGAGGTCCTCTCCCTCTCTGGGGGTAGAATTGAGGAGGGTAGGTGGTTTGATAACCTCTTCCATAGCCTCGAGATCTTGAATAGGGCCTTTGATTGAAGCAGCCGGAAGAGAGGCCCGTTATTCTGGCCCGTCCAAAAAGGTTAGAATTGAACACTTGCCTCATATTTTGTTGGGCCTTATCCAAAGCTGTAATGTTGAGACGTATTTTCCCAAAGATTTTTTAAGGTCCTCACTGTTTGGATTTTGAGAGGGATCTCTATCTGCCATGTCACTTAATTTGGGGTTGGTTTTAGTAAGAACCACTCTACTCCTCTCGGCATTGAGGCTTCCATTAGCATTGCCCAGCAATATTACCGCTCTCTGGCTCCAGCCATCTGATTAAATCTGTTTTTAGGTGTGTGTTACTGATGTGACTTTCCTCAGCGGAGTCTATGATTCTGGCCAAGGATCCAGGACGTCAAGGAGGCGGTCTTGGCAGCCTCTGAGGGATCTTTCCATCCCCTTTCTCGGATCTCTTCCGAGCTTGAAAAGATATGTAATTACCTTCGGATCCAAGTTCGGAGTCTGGTAGGTCTTGTCTTCAATTGAGGGTCTTGAGCACTCGGCACTGAGTATATTCTGAATGTCTCTCTCTAAGAGGTTTCTTAGCCATTTTTAATGAACTTGGCCACATGATCCTAGAGCCACCACTCAGAGCTCCTAGGGTGTTTGATGTTTAGTGGGGAGAACATTTCTTCTCCCAAGGGATTAAAGATATTATCTTTGGAGGAGGAAGGGAGTTCCTCTTCAGGTCTATAAAATTCTTAATCGTCCTCATCTAGGTCTAGGACGTATTCGTCAGGTATGTCTGATGACTCATTGTCATGTAAGTCATTATCTCCCACATTGTAATGAGCCGGGACGCCCCTTTGCCGGGGCAGCTGTTGCACTTACAAAACATTTAACATAACCTAACACCATGATATTTTCTGCTGCTAGGGACACCAAGATATTTTGTGCCACAAAGGACATCTAGGGAGTTCGAGGTGCGAAAACCTCCAATATTACTTAAAGTGCTAAGACCTCCAGGGTTAGAAGAGGTGCTAGGACCTCCACTCGTGCTCTTGGGGGTTCTTTGTTCGATATTTTTCTTTTTCTTTTGTCTTTTCCCCCTAAATTTAATTATAGCCTTGGTGTAGTGAGGGTCCATGGTTTCTGTAATCTCGTCCTCTTCAGTAGGGAAGGACCTTTTGAAGGACATGACCTGGTTAAAGGTTTCAAGCATGCAGGACCTCATTTACTCATGTAGGATTCTTTTAAAGGCCTCATTGTCCATGTCAGGAGTAGGGGCGGTACCGTCATTTGAGTCAATGTCAGACATGGCGTGGGTGGTACATTTATTTTTTTAAACTTTATTTACCATTTTAACACAACAGCAATGCGATCATAGTGGCTCACTGTTGACATTACAATCGAAGTAGGTACTATGAAACAAAGGATCGACACCAATGACTCTCTCGCTCATTGACTCTCATTGACTCACTCTCACTAACTGACTCGCACTCTCACTGACTTACTCACTCTCTCTCTCACTGACTGACTCTCTCACTCTCTCACTGACACACTCTCTCACTGACTCTCACTCTCACTGACGGACTGACACTCTCTCACTGACTTTCACTCTCACTGACAGGCTGACTCTCACTGACTCTCACTGACTGACTCTCACTCTCTCTCACTGACAAATTCTCTCACTGACACACTCTCTCACTGACTCTCACTGACTTTCACTCTCACTGACGGACTGACACTCTCACTGACTCACTGACTTTCACTCTCACTGACGGGCTGACTCACTCTCACTGACTGATTTTCTCTCATTGTCTGACTCACTCACTCACATTGACTGACTCTCACTCACTCACTCACGGACTGACTCTCTCAATCTGACTGAATGACTCATTGACTCACTCTTTCACTGACTCTCTTGCTCTCTCTCACTGACTGATTGACTGACTCTCTCACTTGCTCACTGACTGTCACTTACTGACTCTCACTGATTTACTCTCTCTCACTGACTGACTCACACTTTCACTGACTCTCACTTACTCTTACTCTGACTGACACTCATTAACTGACAGTCAGTCAGTGAGTGAGTGTGAGTCAGTCAATCTGACTGACTCACTGACTGACTCTCTCTAACTGACTGACTCGCACGCTCTCTCACTGACAGACTCGCTCTCTCACACTCACTGACTGCCTCTCACTGACTGCCTGTCTCTCACTCACTGACTGAGTCACTCACTCACTGACTGCCTGTCTCTCACTGACTGAGTCACTCACTCACTGACTGAGTCACTCACTCACTGACTGAGTCACTCGCTCACTGAGTCACTCGCTCACTGACTGAGTCACTCGCTCACTGACTGAGTCACTCGCTCACTGACTGAGTCACTCACTGACTCACTCACTGACTCACTCACTCACTGACTGACTCACTCACTCACTGACTGACTCACTCACTGACTGAGTCACTCACTCACTCACTGACTGAGTCACTCACTCACTGACTGAGTCACTCACTCACTGACTGAGTCACTCACTCACTGACTGAGTCACTCACTGACTGAGTCACTCACTGACTGACTCACTCACTCACCGAGTCACTCACTCACCGAGTCACTCACTCACCGAGTCACTCACTGACTGAGTCACTCACTGACTGACTGAGTCACTCACTCACTCACTCACTGAGTCACTCACTCACTGACTGACTGAGTCACTCACTCCCTGACTGAGTCACTCACTCCCTGACTGAGTCACTCACTCACTGACTGAGTCACTCACTCACTCACTGACTGAGTCACTCACTCACTGACTGAGTGAGTCTCTCACTCACTGACTGAGTGAGTCACTCACTCACTGACTGAGTCACTGACTCACTGACTGACTGAGTCACTCACTCACACTCACTCACTGAGTCACTCACTCACTGAGTCACTCACTCACTGACTGAGTCACTCACTCACTGAGTCACTCACTCACTGAGTCACTCACTGACTGACTGAGTCACTCACTCACTGACTGAGTCACTCACTCACTGACTGACTGAGTCACTCACTCACTGACTGACTGAGTCACTCACTCACTGACTGACTGAGTCACTCACTCACTGACTGACTGAGTCACTCACTCACTGACTGACTGAGTCACTCACTCACTGACTGAGTCACTCACTCACTGACTGACTGAGTCAGTCACTCACTGACTGAGTCACTCACTGACTGAGTCACTCACTCACTGACTGAGTCACTCACTCACTGACCGAGTCACTCACTGACTGACTGAGTCACTCACTCACTGACTGACTGAGTCACTCACTCACTGACTGACTGAGTCACTCACTCACTGACTGACTGAGTCACTCACTCACTGACTGACTGAGTCACTCACTCACTGACTGACTGAGTCACTCACTCACTGACTGAGTCAGTCACTCACTGACTGAGTCAGTCACTCACTGACTGACTGAGTCACTCACTGACTGAGTCACTCACTCACTGACTGACTGAGTCAGTCACTCACTGACTGACTGAGTCACTCACTCACTGACTGACTGAGTCACTCACTCACTGACTGAGTCAGTCACTCACTGACTGAGTCACTCACTCACTGAGTCACTCACTCACTGACTGAGTCACTCACTCACTGACTGACTGAGTCACTCACTCACTGAGTCACTGACTGAGTCACTCACTCACTGACTGACTGAGTCACTCACTGACTGAGTCACTCACTGACTGACTGACTGAGTCACTCACTGACTGACTGAGTCACTCACTCACTGACTGACTGAGTCACTCACTGACTGACTGAGTCACTCACTGACTGACTGAGTCACTCACTGACTGACTGAGTCACTCACTGACTGAGTCACTCACTGACTGAGTCACTCACTGACTGACTGAGTCACTCACTGACTGACTGAGTCACTCACTCACTGACTGAGTCACTCACTCACTGACTGAGTCACTCACTCACTGACTGAGTCACTCACTCACTGACTGACTGACTCACTCACTGACTGACTGAGTCACTCACTCACTGACTGAGTCACTCACTCACTGACTGACTGAGTCACTCACTCACTGACTGACTGAGTCACTCACTCACTGACTGACTGAGTCACTGACTGAGTCACTCACTGACTGAGTCACTCACTCACTGACTGACTGAGTCACTGACTGAGTCACTCACTGACTGAGTCACTCACTCACTGACTGACTGAGTCACTCACTCACTGACTGACTGAGTCACTCACTCACTGACTGAGTCACTCACTCACTGAGTCACTCACTCACTGACTGAGTCACTCACTCACTGACTGAGTCACTCACTGACTGACTGAGTCACTCACTGACTGACTGAGTCACTGACTGACTGAGTCACTCACTCACTGACTGAGTCACTCACTCACTGACTGACTGAGTCACTCACTCACTGACTGAGTCACTCACTCACTGACTGAGTGAGTCACTCACTCACTGACTGAGTCACTCACTCACTGACTGAGTCACTCACTCACTGACTGAGTCACTCACTCACTGACTGAGTCACTCACTCACTGACTGACTGAGTCACTCACTCACTGAGTCACTCACTCACTGACTGAGTCACTCACTCACTGACTGAGTCACTGACTGAGTCACTCACTCACTGACTGAGTCACTGACTGAGTCACTCACTGACTGACTGAGTCACTCACTCACTGACTGACTGAGTCACTCACTCACTGACTGACTGAGTCACTCACTCACTGACTGACTGAGTCACTCACTGACTGAGTCACTCACTCACTGACTGACTGAGTCACTCACTCACTGACTGACTGAGTCACTCACTCACTGACTGACTGAGTCACTCACTCACTGACTGAGTCACTCACTCACTGACTGACTGAGTCACTCACTCACTGACTGACTGAGTCACTCACTCACTGACTGAGTCACTCACTCACTGACTGAGTCACTCACTCACTGACTGAGTCACTCACTCACTCACTGAGTCACTCACTCACTGACTGAGTCACTCACTCACTCACTGACTCACTCACTCACTGACTCACTCACTCACTGACTCACTCACTCACTGACTGAGTCACTCACTCACTGACTCACTCACTCACTGACTGAGTCACTCACTCACTGACTGAGTCACTCACTCACTGACTGAGTCACTCACTCACTGACTGACTCACTCACTCACTGACTGACTCACTGAGTCACTCACTCACTGAGTCACTCACTCACTGAGTCACTCACTCACTGAGTCACTCACTCACCGAGTCACTCACTCACTGACTCACTCACTCACTGACTCACTCACTGACTCACTCACTCACTGACTGACTGAGTCACTCACTCACTGACTGAGTCACTCACTGACTGAGTCACTCACTCACTGACTGAGTCACTCACTGACTGAGTCACTCACTCACTGACTGAGTCACTCACTCACTGACTCACTCACTCACTGACTGAGTCACTCACTCACTGACTGAGTCACTCACTCACTGAGTCACTCACTGACTGACTGAGTCACTCACTCACTGACTGAGTCACTGACTGAGTCACTCACTCACTGACTGAGTCACTCACTGACTGAGTCACTCACTGACTGAGTCACTCACTGACTGAGTCACTGACTGACTGAGTCACTCACTCACTGACTGAGTCACTCACTCACTGACTGAGTCACTCACTGACTGACTGACTCACTCACTGACTGAGTCACTCACTGACTGAGTCACTCACTGAGTCACTCACTCACTGATTCACTCACTCACTCACTGACTGAGTCACTCACTCACTGACTGAGTCACTCACTCACTGACTGAGTCACTCACTCACTGACTGAGTCACTCACTCACTGACTGACTCACTGAGTCACTCACTCACTGAGTCACTCACTCACTGAGTCACTCACTCACTGAGTCACTCACTCACTGAGTCACTCACTCACTGACTCACTCACTCACTGACTCACTCACTCACTGACTCACTCACTCACTGACTCACTCACTCACTGACTGAGTCACTCACTCACTGACTGAGTCACTCACTGACTGACTGACTGACTCACTCACTGACTGAGTCACTCACTGAGTCACTCACTCACTGATTCACTCACTCACTCACTGACTGAGTCACTGACTGAGTCACTCACTCACTGACTGAGTCACTCACTCACTGACTGACTGAGTCACTCACTCACTGACTGACTGAGTCACTCACTGACTGACTGAGTCACTCACTCACTGACTCACTGACTCACTCACTGACTCACTCACTGACTGAGTCACTCACTCACTGACTGAGTCACTCACTCACTGACTGACTGAGTCACTCACTCACTGACTGACTGAGTCACTGACTGAGTCACTCACTGACTGAGTCACTCACTCACTGACTGACTGAGTCACTGACTGAGTCACTCACTGACTGAGTCACTCACTCACTGACTGACTGAGTCACTCACTCACTGACTGACTGAGTCACTCACTCACTGACTGAGTCACTCACTGACTGAGTCACTCACTCACTGACTGAGTCACTCACTCACTGACTGAGTCACTCACTGACTGACTGAGTCACTGACTGACTGAGTCACTCACTCACTGACTGAGTCACTCACTCACTGACTGACTGAGTCACTCACTCACTGACTGACTGAGTCACTCACTCACTGACTGAGTCACTCACTGACTGACTGAGTCACTGACTGACTGAGTCACTCACTCACTGACTGAGTCACTCACTCACTGACTGACTGAGTCACTCACTCACTGACTGAGTGAGTCACTCACTCACTGACTGAGTCACTCACTCACTGACTGAGTCACTCACTCACTGACTGAGTCACTCACTCACTGACTGAGTCACTCACTCACTGACTGACTGAGTCACTCACTGACTGACTGAGTCACTCACTCACTGACTGAGTCACTCACTCACTGAGTCACTCACTCACTGACTGAGTCACTCACTGACTGAGTCACTCACTCACTGACTGACTGAGTCACTCACTCACTGACTGACTGAGTCACTCACTCACTGACTGACTGAGTCACTCACTGACTGAGTCACTCACTGACTGAGTCACTCACTCACTGACTGACTGAGTCACTCACTCACTGACTGACTGAGTCACTCACTCACTGACTGAGTCACTCACTCACTGACTGACTGAGTCACTCACTCACTGACTGACTGAGTCACTCACTCACTGACTGAGTCACTCACTCACTGACTGAGTCACTCACTCACTGACTGAGTCACTCACTCACTGACTGAGTCACTCACTCACTGACTGAGTCACTCACTCACTGACTCACTCACTCACTGACTCACTCACTCACTGACTCACTCACTCACTGACTGAGTCACTCACTGACTGAGTCACTCACTCACTGACTGACTCACTCACTGACTGACTCACTCACTGACTGAGTCACTCACTCACTGAGTCACTCACTCACTGACTGAGTCACTCACTCACTGACTGAGTCACTCACTCACTGACTGAGTCACTCACTCACTGACTGACTCACTGAGTCACTCACTCACTGAGTCACTCACTCACTGAGTCACTCACTCACTGAGTCACTCACTCACCGAGTCACTCACTCACTGACTCACTCACTCACTGACTCACTCACTGACTCACTCACTCACTGACTGACTGAGTCACTCACTCACTGAGTCACTCACTGACTGAGTCACTCACTCACTGAGTCACTCACTCACTGACTGAGTCACTCACTCACTGACTCACTCACTGACTGAGTCACTCACTCACTGACTGAGTCACTCACTCACTGAGTCACTCACTGACTGACTGAGTCACTCACTCACTGACTGAGTCACTGACTGAGTCACTCACTCACTGAGTCACTCACTGACTGAGTCACTCACTGACTGAGTCACTCACTGACTGAGTCACTGACTGACTGAGTCACTCACTCACTGACTGAGTCACTCACTCACTGACTGAGTCACTCACTCACTGACTGAGTCACTCACTGACTGACTGACTCACTCACTGACTGAGTCACTCACTGAGTCACTCACTCACTGATTCACTCACTCACTCACTGACTGAGTCACTCACTCACTGACTGAGTCACTCACTCACTGACTGAGTCACTCACTCACTGACTGAGTCACTCACTCACTGACTGACTCACTGAGTCACTCACTCACTGAGTCACTCACTCACTGAGTCACTCACTGAGTCACTCACTGACTCACTCACTCACTGACTCACTCACTCACTGACTCACTCACTCACTGACTCACTCACTCACTGACTGAGTCACTCACTCACTGACTGAGTCACTCACTCACTGACTGAGTCACTCACTCACTGACTGAGTCACTCACTGAGTCACTCACTCACTGATTCACTCACTCACTCACTGACTGAGTCACTGACTGAGTCACTCACTCACTGACTGAGTCACTCACTCACTGACTGACTGAGTCACTCACTCACTGACTGACTGAGTCACTCACTGACTGACTGAGTCACTCACTCACTGACTCACTGACTCACTCACTGACTCACTCACTGACTGAGTCACTCACTCACTGACTGAGTCACTCACTCACTGACTGAGTCACTCACTCACTGACTGAGTCACTCACTCACTGACTGAGTCACTCACTCACTGACTGAGTCACTCACTCACTGACTGAGTCACTCACTCACTGATTGAGTCACTCACTCACTGACTGAGTCACTCACTCACTGACTGACTGACTCACTGACTGACTGAGTCACTCACTCACTGACTGAGTCACTCACTGAGTCACTCACTCACTGAGTCACTCACTCACTGAGTCACTCACTCACTGAGTCACTCACTCACTCACTGACTCACTCACTCACTGACTGAGTCACTCACTCACTGAGTCACTCACTCACTGACTGAGTCACTCACTCACTGAGTCACTGACTGAGTCACTCACTGAGTCACTCACTCACTGACTGAGTCACTCACTGACTGAGTCACTCACTGACTGAGTCACTCACTGACTGAGTCACTCACTGAGTCACTCACTCACTGAGTCACTCAC
Organism: Lissotriton vulgaris; assembly: GCF_964263255.1. Classification (NCBI taxonomy): domain Eukaryota; kingdom Metazoa; phylum Chordata; class Amphibia; order Caudata; family Salamandridae; genus Lissotriton; species Lissotriton vulgaris. Next base: position 1,077,981,608 of record NC_141691.1, on the reverse strand, counting down.
TCACTGACTCACTCACTGACTGACTCACTCACTGACTGACTCACTCACTGACTGACTGACTGACTGACTCACTCACTGACTGACTCACTCACTCACTGACTGAGTCACTCACTCACTGACTGAGTCACTCACTGACTGAGTCACTCACTGACTGACTGAGTCATTCACTCACTGAGTCACTCACTCACTGACTGAGTCACTCACTCACTGACTGACTGAGTCACTGACTGAGTCACTCACTCACCCACTGAGTCACTCACTCACTCACTGAGTCACTGACTGAGTCACTCACTCACTGACTGAGTCACTGACTGAGTCACTCACTTACTGACTGAGTCACTCACTGACTGAGTCACTCACTGACTGAGTCACTCACTGACTGACTGAGTCACTCACTGACTGACTGAGTCACTCACTGACTGACTGAGTCTCTCTCACTGACTGACTGAGTCACTCACTCACTGAGTCACTGACTGAGTCACTCACTCACTGACTGAGTCACTCACTGACTGACTGAGTCACTCACTCACTGACTGAGTCACTCACTGACTGAGTCACTCACTCACTGACTGACTGAGTCACTCACTCACTGACTGACTGAGTCACTCACTCACTGACTGACTGAGTCACTCACTGAGTCACTGACTGAGTCACTCACTCACTCACTGACACACACACACTCTCACTGACTCTCTCTCACTGACTCTCTCTCACCGACTCTCTCTCACCGACTCTCTCTCACCGACTCTCTCTCACCGACTCTCTCTCACCGACTCTCTCTCACCGACTCTCTCTCACTGACTCTCACTGACTCACTCTCTCTCTCACTGACTCACTCTCTCTCTCACTGACTCACTCTCTCTCACTGACTCACTCTCTCTCACTGACTCACTCTCTCTCACTGACTCACACTCTCTCACTGACTCACTCTCTCTCACTGACTCACTCTCTCTCTCACTGACTCACACTCTCTCACTGACTCACTCTCTCTCACTGACTCACTCTCTCTCACTGACTCACTCTCTCTCACTGACTCACTCTCTCTCACTGACTCACTCTCTCTCACTGACTCACTCTCTCTCACTGACTCACTCCCTCTCACTGACTCTCCCGCACTATCTCTCACTGACTGACTGACTGACTCTCACTAACTGACTGACCTTTACCCTCCTGTTATTTATGCCCCCATAACAAAAATAAAAACCATAACAAGCAACCATTGGGATGGGCAAATCAAAGTTGCCAGCATTGAGTGGACAAAAAAAACTCAAGACATTATTTATTGTTAATAATTTTTTTATATGGTTGTTCTGTTGTACATAATGCTTTCTTGGTCATATCTAAGGTAACAAAACTGCTACTGACACTTCTTTATTATAACTTTTCAGCAAGCAGCAGACTTATATACAGCGCAGCTTAAATACATATGCAAACTCAATATCTCTGGCTAAACACTTATAAGTTCCCAAAGCCTATTGGCTATGCCAATGCTTGTTATGGTTTGGCCCACTGTAAGCATCTCCTTGATGACCTGGGCAGACTGTAATGCGTGCAATACCGTCTAAAACGTGCATTTCCTGTGTCTCCCTCCTTACAGCAGCCACCCAGGGCCATGACGCAATTAAGCATTAAATGGGAGCTCTGGACTTCTTGGAATGAATGTATACCATAGTGATAGCAGTCCCTGGGAAGGAAATCCAGGGTGAACCCTCCGAGTGCTGAAGGGCAACAACGACTTTTGGTGCTCTGTGAAACTGCCCATAAGGACACGTTTGGCACTAAGATGGTGATGCTACCAGGAGTACATTACCACTTAGCAAACCTACTGGTCTGGATCACCCTCACTTGGTTTAATGCACTGGATACATTACAGAGGGAGGTGATCTGGAAGGTGGGGTCTCAGATATTCAAAGGTCTCATGAGAGAGGGAGGACATAGTGCTCCGGCTATTGCAGTGTACTACTTGGCAGAACAAGTCTAGTGGATGGCTCGATCAGTTGGATGGCCAGGGACTGAACGAGGTGCGTTAAGGTGATTGGGGCGGGGGTTTGTGAGGCTGCTGGATGCAAAGCTCCAGACTGGTAGATACCTTGCTGGAAGAGGGTTGTACACAAAACCACCCTCTATATACACCGGCACTCCTGCTAGTGGGTATACCTAGAGTACAAGTGGAATAATTTAAGCAGGAATGTTGTGAGCATGGACAGAAGAAGTCTGCAGACGACAAGTGATTGCCACCAAGATGAGAAGTTACAGGATTTCGAGGACATGGTCAGCAAGGACGGGCTCCCAAACTCGCAGTTCCTGGCATACATGGCTCCGAGACGCTCATTGGGGACCATGTGGGGGATTTACCACACTGGGCCTCCTCAACACGGAACATGCAAACCCTACTCGTGTTTGAAGGAGGATGTTGTCTTGTCTGCTGCTTATATAAGTCTTTACTGACAGAATACGAGAACATATTGGGGGGCTGCGGTGGTGAAAGACCTCAGGGAGAACAAAAGGGCCACAGCACTGGAGAACCCTTGACTGGACTCCAGAAACACCAGGTTCGAATTTGCGCACTCAAACTAGCTACACATTATGTATTGATCACCTTACAGATTGAATGTTATGAGCAGCACAGATGACAAGAGTTGCCCCAGGTGCGCTCATGGGAGGTGGTTTCCCGTATAAGACATGGGCATGCCCAGCAATTGTAGTCTTTTGGAAAGTGTTTATCCCCACACTGGAAATGGTGAAATAGGGTGGGTATCCACGCTCTTGAGATTTGCCTCTTGAGCCTGTATGCACTACTAAAACCTGGAAGGTCGGCTTAAAGTTCTCAGCCTTGGCATTAGTGCTTGTGCGTTGACCCATAGCAAGGCAGTGGAGATCCCCTGTAGGCCCTCTCTGGAGTCGGTGGAAAGATGAGGTGAGGCTATGGTGGAGAGCATCGCTCTTAGTACAGATAAACTTTTTTTTAATTTTCACAAAATAAGCAATGGATAGCCCCATCGCAGCAGTTGTGTTTACCTGTGCATGTTAAGTTTAAGATGAAATGCTAAACTCCCGCCTTAGACATGACCCCCAGCAACAAAAACAGCCATATTCCACAGTGCTCTGAGACACAGTGTCTCTTGCTCTTTCCTGCTCTAATCCGCCCACAAACCCCTCTGCAATCCAATCAATACTATATCATAAAACTGCCTGTAGAAGTCCATTCCCCATGCCTATGTTGGTGTATACTGTCTTAACGAACTTCCCTTTTTACTGTGTCTTAATGTTTGTCTCAAATTGCTCAAGATGTCTCCAAAGGTCTGATTACATTATGGCTTAACATTGCCCAATTCATGCTAAATATACTGTTTTGTGGTTGTGTTCCTTTCTATGCATGTAATGTGCTTTTTTAAAAAAAAACGTTTTTTGTGGTATCTTTCAAGTATATTGCGCAATCCTTCTCAAACTTTTGCAGTGTAGCAGGCTTTCAGACTGCCATTATTACAAATAATAATACTGCATAAATGCAGCCTGTACTACAGGTTGTGCTATATAATGTCAATAACAGAACTTTAATAAAGAGGTTAAAAAGGTTAAAAGATGAAATGCTTAGTAGATCTAAACCAGCAAACCCTCTCATTTGTATCCCCTGGGTAAGTAGGTGGCACATGTAAATCTACAACACAACAAGTATCGCTTAACTGCATAGCTGCCAAGGTTTCAGATTGCTTATGTGTGACATTTTCATAATGTCAGTGGCATTAATAGTGACATTGATTGACTATGAGTGGCACTTTCTCTTGAGCAAAAATCAAGCAATGAAGACGAGGGAAACACATAAATATCAGAAATTGCACCCATGTGAGCAGGAAAAAAACGATGTGCTGCACCATTTTATTAGAAGCCTCAAAAAACATCCATTTATTGCTATTTTTAGTAGCACACCAAAATCAAGCCACATCCAATACCCTTATCCCTCTCCTTCACATTAAAAGCACGCATTAATTTTGAGCCAGCCCAATAAACAAATTTGCATGTAACGTGTCCTGCCCTGCCTTTAATCTTATCAACTTTTGTTGGCCGTTTTGGCCTGCATTGCGTGAAATGCGCGCGATACACCTTTCGTTCAAGGTATAAATAAAAATATGTTTCTTCCATAGATCGTTTTCATGGAGCCTTGAATTTATTTATCTGAAACGCAGTTTCAGCGTGTATTGGATTTGTAGCCAGCATACAGTATCAAATGCAAAACTACAATTGTGAATGCGATGTCATGTTCCCTAGAAAAGAAAATATGGGCTGAAGGGTATTATGAAATATTGAGCAAAAAGTGTCAAAGTGTCATACATAAGGCGCTGATTGAAGTGTCACCCATACGTTTGCTGAAACTTATACAATATGACACATAAGCCAGTTGATGAACTTGGCAGCTATGCCATGCTCCCACTGTGCATGCAACACACAGCAAGACGTTCGGAATAAAGTTATTTTCACTCAGTAACTGAAAAAAGGTCACCTTTTCAGAGAGTAGGCCTCCTGCTCCCTGCATCAGCCTGGGAGCAGGGGTGACTCTGTCCTCGCAGTTCAGCTTCCGGTTGGTAGGAAAGGGACGAGGAAGGGTGTGTCCTCAGGTACAGTGAGAGGATGGGCGCGCAGGGTGTCGCTCGGTTACAGGTCTCTGCGGCGGTGCACCAACTGCAAGTTGAGCAGGACCAAAGTGGGTGTCTGGCAGGCACACGCTCGGCTTCTGCTGTGAATCACTGGACTACTCCCGAGTGATTGAGGAAGCCTCTAAATCTACAGCACGGTACTTCACAGCAAGTTCCTGTGTTTTACCTTGTTTTGACTCTCAAAGGAGAGACTGAGGCAGGAGCTGCACAGCCGCACACTCACTTGAGAGAGTGACACTTGTCTGTGCAAACCCCAGGAATAGGCCGGCCAGCTGTGACGATGGACTTTCTCCGAACCTGGCTGGGCAGTGCACGGGCTGCGTACGGGCCAGGACTCTCCACTCACTACGGCATAATGGCTGTACACTGCCTGATTGCAGTGCAGGCTCAGTTCAGGCACCACTGCACTCCGGCGGGTCAGAAAATAGTAGTAATACACTACCCTGCTCGATTGTGAGCAGCGGCAGGAGCTGCCTGCGCAGTTTAAAACGTATGCAATGCACTGCCTCACTCTTGTTCAGCCCGCCTTTTCTTGCTCTCTTATTCGGCAAAATCAAAACTGACTCTCCTGACGTCAGTGCTGAAGCTGCACTCATGTGGGGCGAATAGGTTACATTTTAGCCTACGCCAGAACGCGCTCAGTAAGCAAGCCCCCAAGCCTGTCCTGAGAAGAACGCGCTACCACTACCTTGCTCACCCTACTCACACAGTGGACAGTAAAGAGTACTCCAAACAGCCGAGAAGGCACTGTAAATGCGTGACTTTGCATTTCAGTGCGGTGATGCAGATCACCACACTGAAATGCGTTAGTGTCACACCTGATGCGTGAAACTTGGCAGGGCTGTTAACTGCAGTTTTTTCAGAGTCTTACCGGCTGGTAACTGTCACTGCACTTCCCTTGTGGCCGAGTCGACGGCCGCTGTGCAGACTGAATCAGTGTGGTGAAGACCAAGTAAATGAAAAAAAAAAGGAACTGCTAATTTGAGGAAGCCGGCACCTGACTAGATAGCGGTTATGTAAAGTGTTCATTTTCCCCAGCTCTGATGGTCAGAAAATATGGATTTTAATAAAGACACCGAGGCTAATCTTATTGCAGTTTCTTTTATTGCCACCACTCAAAGAAGCCACATTATAGAACTTACAACACTAAGAACAAAGTTCCAATCTTTATAAAAGGCTAGAACCCCAGACCATATTCCTTCTTTTTGGCTTACTGCAACACATCTATACTTTTTAATTTTTTATTTATTATTAGTTGGCATTGTTAACGTCAAGATACTGTTGGAAATCAAGCCATGCAATGTAGGCAGATGCACGCACATAGCACTCGATGTGATGCGTTGTCTGGCACAGGGTACCAATCCGATTGTAGTCCTGTTACAAACAAAAATTTCCCGAAGCTAGCATTCTAAATCTTGACATGTTCAACTGTACACAGTGATGGGCTAGAACCAACCAAGGTGTATCTCTAAGAGGTACAGGAACGTTGATCAGGTAGTAGCATCTTCGGCGTTCACGGGTTCTCCGCCATAGTGGGTGACGTCGAGTTTCTCGGTTGAAGGTAGGTCGTGAAAGGTTCCCAGATATCTCTGTGATGGGATTTCAGTAGCATAAGTTCCCAAAATGAGGATAGTTTGAACTACAAAAAATTCAGAATGGCTTCTTAAGGTACCTTTTGGCCCTTCCACGGAGTGCCCCTACATATGGCTGCCACATAGAACTTGGAATTGATTACTTAACAGACTACATAAAATGCCAACCAGTGCTCCTTTGGCATCGCATTTGGACAAAGCCACAGTGTCATCTTACCCGTGCACTTATCTCAGAATGTCTTGAGATGTCGGCCTGGAAAAACATCCCATGGTTGAACTATGTAGTTAATTTCCTGAAGGATCTTGACCTCTTGCAGTACACCATCGAGCCTTCATCCATCACTGAGATGAGTAGAAAAACCTTGAAGCATCATTGTCTTACCCACTTAAGGGAACTTCGTTTGTGTAATGAAATATCCAAGCAATCAAATGTAAATATTTTGATGGTTCAGGTGTCTCTAGGAACTCAGCCATATTTATCGTACCATGTTTCTAACTACGAAAAATACCTATTAACTAGGCTACGCTTTAACCTCTTTTTTAGACTAGTTACTTTTCCTAGAATCCTAAATTGGTCCCGTGACCTTGATAAATGTCCTTGCGACAAAGTCTCCTCCCAATCAACGATGCATGTTGTACTGTTTTGTCATTACTACGCAGAAATACGCAAGCGCTGGGTTTTACCATTGCTGCGTCAAATGGGGTTGAGGACCTGTCGCCCTGCTTTTTTAGCTCTGCAACATCTTGATTCACAGTATGTGGCAAAGAGCCTAGCTCTTTTCCTGAAATCATGTATAACCATTCGTAAAACGTTGGAAACGAATCTCTCTTGATTACATGGTCATCTGTATTACTGTTGTAAATATTTTTTACTTTCCTGGACAAAGTAGCTCTCTACCTGTCACATTTTATAGTGTATTAATAGTAACTGTGATTTTATGATGCAATGCCTATATGTGATGTACTTTTTATGTTTAACAAAATGGTTAAACGAATAAAAGATTTGAACTGAGGATAGTTGTTCATGGCAATTCGAAACATTTTTGAGACATGCTTGGATTGTTCGAGACAGTTTTCTGCCCCAATTCGGCACCTATCAGGTGAGCACCAGTTTCCTTAAAGACGGACACATTCATTTTTGTTAGGCAAGGGAAGATTAAGTGATTAGCCCAGAATCACAGAATGTTGCCGACATTTGAACACGGTTTCCCAGCTTCGAGGTCGACAGCTCTAACCGCAAGGCTACATCCTCTCCCCTTTACCTAACCAGTAAAAGCAGCATGGCAACGTGCCAACGTCAGTCGTTTAGAACTTGATTCACCTACCCAAGCAGGCCAATCACCGGAGTGAGGGGGATTGGCGTATCACTGATATCATTCAATTTGTTAAAGATTTTATTCCAGAAAGCTGCAACCCGGGGACAGTACAATGCAAGATGCATAAAATCAGCTTGCGGTGTGTGACAGTACATGTCGGAGGCAAGCCCCATCTGCTAAAGCTATGTACGTGTTCGGTATAAGCAATGTATACATGTTAACTGTATTAGGCGTACCAGGTAATTAGGGGAGAACATTTCGAGGTGGTTACAGCAAAAGCTCCACTGGGCATCAGTCGATGGAGGTGTCGAGGTTAGAGCTCCAGGACTCGTGTCCCTTCGGACAGAGTATCAGGAAGGCCTGCTGCATGTGTGTGTAGAGGTGTGTTATCAGCTTGCGCTGTGATGAGTTGCTATGCACCTATTCCAACGCAGTAAGTGTCGGTGGGGGTGCAGGGAAGGACCCATGATGCAGCAAATAACTCGTAGCTGAAAATATACTAAAGTTTAGATCAGCACAGGGGCAGAAGGAGCTGGGGCCCCGATGAGGGGAGGAAGTGGTTGTCGGATAGGAATCCGCAAAAGTGTGTATGCCCATTGTGCCTGCGTGCCTAATCACTCCCTTATCATGCAACAGCAGGAGCAGGGGATTATTTGCAAAAGGGACCAAAGGGAACTATAATCTCGGTATACTGGCACAACTCCTGAGCCCGGCTTACACCCAGCGCACACTCTCTGTATTGTCAATCTCAGTCCTGGGTGGTATGTAGGTGAGGAGCAGAGCTGTTATGAGAGGCCGGGAGGGGGATACCTTATCACGCTCAATTGGCAAGTGTGGATGGAATGGTGTGGGATGTATCCAATAATGTAGGTACTGAGCCTGCACACATAGGGCATAGAGGTGCATATCCGGAGCTCCCAAGCCCCCTTGTGACTGTGGTAATGTAAGCTGTTCGTAAGACGCTTGTCGCTGCTGTCCAGCCCATATCAACGAGATCAGGTGTGACCGTAAGCGTTTACAAATAAGTAAAGGAATTTGGGGGGTACAACCATTTTGGTAAAAACAATGCAGCCTACTACAGTTTCAAGTTTCAAGTTTATTGTATTTGATTTGGTTCTCCACTGAGAACCACAAATATTAAATACACAATATAATCATTTAAACAGTTTTGTTAACATTTTCATACTAATACAAGATTAAAATTAGTTTTAAAAATTTGTAAAAATTGTAACACACTTTGAGAAGTTGGCCTGATATATGATGTTTCCAATTCTGGAACCACCTTGTATCAGTCCAAACAATCCCTTATGGTGTCTGGTTGTAAGTCAACCTTATAGACAAGCTATCTTAATGGTAGCATAGACTAAGCAGCCTTAAAGGCTAAACTCAAGAGGTCGTGTTAAGCGAGCTGTTTTACCAATCACAATCCTGTAATATCAAATGAAAGGACACCACACAAGTATATATTATAAAAATATATGTGTTTATTTCTAAAATAATCCACAGTACTCTTTATGAGCAAAGGGGCACACGCGTTAAATCAAAAGCACAGTATAATATACAAAGTTGCACAATTATGGATGAGGGCGGGTGGCCACTCAAACCATATATTAAGAAAGTGGTATAAGAGATACAAATCGAACAGTGGTTAGGCCTAGGGCCTAGGGAATCGCTGGGAGCAGTCGGGACAAGCAATGCTGAAGTCGGGAAAAGCCCACGGGATTCGGGTGCAGCGCTTAAAGCACACGCATGCACCAATGCAAAGTCAACGGTGCGTAAAAGTTACACAAATAGAGTTTAAGGATACTTCAGCTGAACCTAGAAGGACAAAACTTTAGACACAGACCCTAGAGGTGTGTACCAGTGTGGGAACACCGGCGTTGCAAAGTTACCTCACCCACAGGAAGCGGGTGCATAGGGTCGAAGTGGCGTCGGGTTTCGTCACGCAATTTTGTTGGTGCTTGAAGCTGAAGATGCTGCAGGCGATGTGAAGGAGAAGTGTCCGGTGTGATCCAAGGGTGGATCAGTGTAGAAAAGTACCTGAAAGCAGAGGGGACAGAGTCTGGGTCACTCAGCAGTGACCAGGGTGGAACCAGGACGGAACCAGGCAATGTCGGGCGCAATCAGGTGGTTGTCGAGGATCTTCTCTCCGCTGGCACGTGGGCTCTGGGGCATCTGCGACGTCCAGGAGCGGGTCACGAGCTGTCCCACGCAGGCTCTCACCGTTGGTGCTGTCGGCTTCAAGATCGAAGCAAACACTTGGCAAGAGCAATCCACACAGGACTGGAAGATTGCTTCTCACTCGGATCAGGAGGGTCAGAGCGGGTGCTCCTTTTCAGAGGAGCTGGTGCAAGTCTGGAGCAACCAGAATCACAAGTCGGTTTTAGGTTTTCGTCAGCACAGGGGCCCCAAGCCAGCTGGCAAGTGACCGGGCCAACGCGTCGAGCCAAAGAAAGCAGAAGGGCCCCACGCAGCACTCGTCAAGTGTAGAGGGGTGAGCTTCGGTGCAAGAGTGGCTCAGGGTTAGGGTTTCTCAAACCCCGGTGTACAGCTTCGAGGGTCACTCGTGGACTGCAAGGTCAGCGTCTCGTGGTCTTTTCAAGATGGCGTGCCCCACGCTTCCAGTCGCCTCCACGGGTGTCAGCTCTGCAGGGACTGTGGATCGGGCTGTAAGAAGGCTGGCAAGCTTGATCTCGTCAATCTCTGTCGCTCGAGTTCCGGCGGGAACTGCAACAAAGCAGACATCGAGGTGCTGGATGGTGCCTGTTTGCACAGGGTGGTCACTCCCTGACCACAAGGGAGATTCTTCAGTCTTCCACGTCGAGTAGGATGTCGAAGGGTCCAGAATTTCGTTTCTTATGTTTCATCAGGATAATTTGAGTGCGTTGGCACTGCTCCCATTCTTATACCAATCTAGGGGGCTGGATTACCTGCTAGGTCCCCTCCTATGGGTGGGACCCAGGAAGGGGGTGGATACACCCCTTTCCTTTGATCTAGGCCGCGCTGGGACAGGGGCTGGTGTGCCCCAGAACCGGTTTGGCCGGATTATGCAAGGGGCAGCCTTGTGCTCCCCAGGCAGTGTCTGGTTTCTTTCAAACCTCCCTGCTACAATCCACTATCTCCTGTCTGGGGTGGTGTAACACCTCCCTGCGACAGGAAAGCCTTTGTCCAGGCCTCCTCTGCTGAGTTTCGGTCAGCAGCAGGAAGTCAGACTCGTGTCTGTGGCAGAAGCATCCATTTTATCTGAGGCTCTTTTAAAATCAACCGCGTTTTAGCAAAGTAACATGTCGTCTCCCTCTAGAGGGGTGGAATGCTACCCCATCGCCAGGACTGGCGAGGGGGTAGTATTCCAAATCGTATGACACCTTACACAACATATTTTGATAAAGCCAAACCAAAGTTAACATATAACCGCGAGGATTATAATGCACTTAATAGTATATGGTATGGCATTATACTGGAACAGCTTAGGGAATTGGTCCCGACAGCTGCAGACAGGCTCAGCTCATGCTAGAGCACCATCTCACATAAAACCAAGCACTCTGCCTCCAGGATTGTTAAGGCCTGCCATAGGAGTGACTGATAGGTATATATGTGTCCAGATAGGTTTAGATATAGGCATTCTATATCTAAGCAAGGGGTGAATACACCACCTTGCCCCCGCTGAGTGATCAGCCAGTTGTGTCAATTTTAGATTAGCCAGCCAGGGGTGGCAAAAGATATGCTGCTGCCCCTGGTAGGCCTTGGATTCACCTATGCCCTGGGCACCTATAGTGCTCTGTACAGGGGCTGATAAGGTGACCCAAGCCAATCTAGTTATGCACCTAGGGTACATGGAATCCATTTTACAGAGAGAGCAGATAGCCTGGGGCCCTGATTAGCAGGGAACCAGGCCAACTAAGTCGAAAACCAGCTACACGCAAGGCAAAAAATCTGGGGTAACCATAGTCAGGTAGCCACCTTCCTACACATACCAATTCGTTTGGCGGAACTTTACATAAAGTAATCAATTCTTGTATTGAGCTAATTCTGCATTTTGAGTAAACTGGTTGTAAAAATCTTTTCCTTGCCTTTACCACTGACAAATTTGTGCAAGTAGACAATAAATGTTCCAAGTCCTGCTTTCCACCATTACATAGATTACAAATAGAGTTTTCTTCTGAATACCATCTAGATGTAAGGGTTTTTACAAGGAGTATTCCGAGTCGGAGCAGGACAATCGGTCTCCTAGCCCCATGATACTGGTTAAAATTTATATATTGTTGAGGTTTCTTATATTCAATTATTTCAGTAATATTTTTATATAAAGACAGTTTAAGACAATGTTGAGAGTCAAGATCAAAACTTAGTCTTGTAGTAAAGTGCTTTAAGAAAAGTTTCAATTGGGCAGGAGTCCAAGAAAGTAACAGCTTAATGTTGACCTCTGATAGTTTAAAAGCAAATAGGGCATTTCTTAAAAATACATATTTCGATGATTCACACTCAAATGTCTAAATTTTTAACAGGGATCAGAGCATTCCTTCTTCAGCATGGAGGAGATTATACGCCCACCTGATGATATTGGCGATACCTCGGGCATAGGAGCTAGTTAATGAAAACTCAAGACGGAGAGCTTGCACTGGAACCGACTGGGAAAACTTCATTAGTTTCCGTAGGATCTTTCCTTCTTTTAAATCTAAAAAGGACCACCGACTTATTGGTATGTGTTCAAGTGCGTACGACAGTACTGGTGGTACTTTGGCACTATATACCTTAAGCATTGCAGAAAAATGTCTCTGTCCAGATGCAGCGTATAGCCGTAAAAGTGCTCCTACATGAACATCAGATTTCCGGGTCAAATTCAGAGTATGGGACTTATTTTGTAAGGACTTGGTGAAGATTCTTCCTAGGTAGGTGTATTCATTACCCACTTCCACCGTTTTTCCCCCTAGGGACCAGGTAAATTTAGTACTCCTTTTTCTACCAGAGAACGGTACTATTTTTGTTTTCGAGATGTTCGGTATTAGGAAATTTTCCTCTGTATAGTTATAGAGCCAGAAGGTTTCTTTGCAATCCGAAGGGGGTTAGATCTAGGATGATAACATCATCTGCATACAATAATGTATGTATTTTGTGGGAAGCGATTTTTGGCGGAAAATTACTTATTTGCTGAAAACATTGAGGCAAATCGCTGAGATAGAGGGAAAACAATAACGGAGCGAGGAGACATCCTTGCCTAAGGCCATTTAGGGTCGGGATAGAATTAGTAAGGCCTTTTTCCTTACCCATTTGGACTTGGCACCAGGTATCTGTATGTAATGCTATTAATATGTGTAGTAGATTGTCCGGGATACCCATATTACTGAGTTTTCTCCATTGTGTCGCTCTGTCTACTCTATCAAATGCGGTGGAAAAGTCGATAAAAGCAGCATATACAACCTGAGATTTTATAGTAACATATTTATCTAAGATGGTTTGCAGAACAGCAATATTATCGGTGAATGAATGCTTTGGTCTAAATCCAGCCTGGTATAGTGGAATCTGTCCAGATGAAAAGGCCCAGTCTTTTAAATGATCTAAAACAGTCGCTGTAAAAATCTTTCCAGTTGCGTCCAACAGGGCTATCTGTCTATAATTGCCAGGATACAGCCTTGTACCCTTTTTGTGTATGGGTACTATAATGCTCCCCTTCTACGATTTGGGTATATCTCCAGTACTGAAAATGTAGTTGAAACGGGGAGATAGCATCTTACTCCATTCTTTGGGGTTGCATTGGAGGACCTTAATTGGTATTTGGTCCGGGCCTGTGTCTCCTGTAGATCTTGCCTTTCTTATGTTTAGCTCAATAGAAAATGGGCTAGAAACTCCACAGTCTGAACATTTTATTTCTGAGTTTCTAACAGAGTGATGACTCATTTCTGCGGTAGTATTTAATTTATATAAGTTGGTCAGATAAAGTTCCCATTCTGATGGAGGCACCGGGATAGTTTGTAATTCTTTTTTCGTGCCTATTTCTTTAGCGATTATATTCCAATACACACGTTGATCATTTTGTTTCGCTGCTATCTGCAAATCTACCCAGTTTTTATCTTGGAATGTTCTCTTGCTTTTTTCTCTCTCTCCTGCATTGATTTTTCAGTTTATTAATTTCTAGCTGTCTAGTGGCTGATTTTTCCAAAAATTGTTGTTGTATCAGTTTGTTTAGATAAGTCATGTTGCTAGTTAACTTTTGTTTTTTGCTGCGATTCTTTGTAGGATGCCTCAGCTTTTCCTGTAACTTTTGTGTTAGTTTTTTAATCACAATTTCGAAATTTATTATCGGATTTGCTGCATGTATTCTTTGCAAGAGTTGCGTTGAGTCAATTATGGAGATTATTTTGGTAAGAGTAGCTGAATTCCAATGGATCCGTCTTTGAGATGGGTTTACCAGGACTGTACCATGGCTATACATTATTCGATTAGATTGAGACTGTTGTGCTTTCCACTCTGTACTTAGCTGTAGTTTCGCATGATCACTACCTTCAGCAAAGTTGATTTGGAGTTGTAAAACTGATCTGAACAGATCGTAACTACAGATCATATAGTCTGCCTACTACAGACAATGGAAGCCTAGACCACACAGGGACTTGGTCTTCCAGCCAATCTACTGCACGTCCCTAATTGGCTTGCCATAGTTCCGCTAGCCAGATATCCAAATATTTAATCGGACCATGGGCCATTTCAAAGAGTCTTCAGTGGGAAAAGGCAGTGTGGCATCGGTCAGTGGGAAAATGAATGATTTTGCAAAGTTCACTTGAATGGAGGAATAGCCTCCAAACAGCACAACCTCTGGTGTTAATAGTGTAGGAGAGTAGGATCTGCTTACTATGGTTACCCCCACTTTTTGCTGGTGTTTCAATGATTTGTCGACTTTAGTCTGACTGGGGCCCTGCTAACCAGGGGCCCTGCTAACCACGACCCCAGTCTAGCTGCTTCATCTCTAAATTGATTGCATGTACTTTAGGTACACTCCAGACTGGTTACTGGGTTACCCTTGTTGAGTCCCTAGTATATGGTACCTTAGGTACCAAGGGCATAGGTACCCCAGAGGCCTACCAGGGGCTAAAGCATGTATTATGCCACCCCTGGGAAGCCTTACAAAATGGCACCACAGGACTGCTACTGCAGCCTGAGTAAGGTGGTGCTTGCACCCCTTACTAAGATATAGTCTACCTGTATCTACCTTAAAATACAGACACATATAAACCTATAAGTTACTCCCATAGCAGGCCTTGACAATCCTGAAGGCAGAGTGCTTGTTTTTGTGTGAGAGGGTGCCCATGCATGAGCAGGACCCCTCTGTAGCTTTCAGAATCTATTCTCGGAGGCTGTTCTGTGATACAGCCATACCATATACACTTAAGTGCATTATAACCTCGCAGTAAATGTTAACTTAGGCATGGCTGCATCAAAACATGTCGTGTTTGGTGTCAAACACTTTGGAATCCTATCCCCCCCCCACCCCGCCAGCCCTGGCGGCGGGGGTAGAATTCCACCCTTCTAGATGTAGAAGACATGTACACACTTATTTGACCGGTAATAGTTTAAAAGAGCCCCAGGATCACAAAATGAATGCTGCTGCCACAGACCTAAGTCTGACCTCCTGCTGCTGGACGAAAATCTGACAGGGGAGGCCTGGACAATAGGTTTCCTGTCATAGGGAGGTGTAACCACCTCCCCAGACAGGCTTTAGTGTATTGGGGCTGGGCGGGTGCATTCAGTGAATGCTTTTCAGACAGTGCTGGGGGCACACTTGGTAATTCTGTGCATACCCCAGCTCAAACCGGTTGCAGGGGCACGCAGCCCCTATTCTGGCGCGAAACTGGACAAAGGGGAAGGGATGTAACCACCCGCAACCTGGGTCCTCCCATAGGTGGGACCCTACCTAGAGTAAGTCCAACCCCTAAACTTAGTATAAGTATAGGAACCCAGTCCTTAGGACTTTAGATTACCCTGGACGAAACTCTGCAACATATATCTTGGAACTTCGACATTCTATTCTGACTAGAAAACAGAAGAATCGCCCTTGGAGTCAAGGAGTGACTCCCCTGTTGTAACAGGCACCAAAGAAGCATCTTGCCAGTCTGCATTTCCAAGGCTCTCGCCGGATCCCGATGGATTTGTGACACGGGACACGGACTTCCAGACATCTCCGAGGCAGACACGAGATCACAGCAGCCATCACGAGAGATGTGGGACCAGAACTCCTGGACACCGTGCACATTTGCTAATGCACCTACTTCCCGAGCTTTCCCGAAATTGTGCATTGGGCTACTCTTAGTCCAAGCCCTTCGCACCATCTGTACCATAGATTGTGGGCCTACACTCAACGAGTGTTCCGTGGGCCAGTTTTCTAGCAATTCTGTTCGAGGCCCCTTCGCAATCCCTGGTCCGTCGACTGGTGGGTCCCCACAAAGGTAACTCTCTTGTTTCTTGGGCATCCCTGGTTGCTCCAGACGTGCCTGACTCCCCTCCAAAGGGTGAGTCCCTCAGACCGTGCTGGTCTGCTCCGAAGCCAGTCTTTGCCTTCTGCGTGGGTTGCTGTTGCCACGGCTTATTGGGTCCATTCAGGATACCGACACCGCAGCACTCGACATTCAATGTGGGACAGCTCGAATCCAGCTCCTGGTTGTCGTCGATACCTCCTGGTCCTCGTGGCTGAAGAGTCGAGCTTCACCTTCTGCACCTGAAATCACCCGACATCGGTGGGCATCTTCTTAATGCCTCTCTGGTCACTGGCAAGTGACCCAGACTCTGTCCCCTCGGCTTTCAGGTTCTTCAGATGTCCGATCCACCCTCCATCCATCCAGACACTTTCCACTTGGTCACCTGCAGCACTTTTCCGCAGCTCGCCATAGATGACGAAACCCGACACGAAAAGACACCTATGCACCCGGCTTCCCTGGGTGAGGTAACACAAGTACTTCGGTGCTCCCGTGGGTCTTGACTATCGAACTATCTAGTTCTCAAGGGGTTTGCTCCAAGTCCACTTCTAAGTGTCCCTAATCTTTAAAATTCTAATCGCAACTTTCTCCATATAAGTCAATGGTGATACGCTGCTGTGTTTAGACACTGCACGAGTGCCCTGTGGGTCTCCTGTGTCACTACCTTGGGTGGTTCCTGGTTGCCCCAGTGGTTCTACAGGCCCTAGGCCTTGTCTGTATGACTGTAGTGGTACTTATACCACTTTCTTAGCATATGGTTTGTGACGCCCCTAGGACTAAACTTATATTGCGCTAATTTACTGTTTGCTAAATAAGTTTACTGTGTGTACTTTTGCCTCTAGCCTCACAAAGACTAGAGAGATGTGTTTAGATTAAATACATATATTTTATCTAAATACCTGGTGTGGTTCTCCTTTCATTTGGTCTTTCACGAGATTATAGACTGGTAAAACAAGCTGCTGTACATTCCTTCAAGACTTAGCCTGAAGGCTGCTCTCCACAGCTACCACTAAGATAGCTTTCTATATAGGTTGTCTTTAAACCTACCATCTGTAAGGGTAGTTTGGACTGGTGCAAGGTGCCCACTAGAATAGTAGACAGCATATGCCACGCCAACTTCTCACAAATAGGGCAAGGTTAGTCCGGAGGTCACGTGAATATAGGATGGTGTTATCTACATATAGTGATATTATTAAACCCCTAAATGTAAAGCCTATACCTCTGTCTGAGTGGTGTTGGCAGAGACGCGTGGCAAGGGGCTTCATGGCAACAGCAAATAGTAGGGGTGAGAGTGGGCATCCCTGTTGCGTCCTGCGTGTGAAGGAAAATGTTTCAGAAATGAGGCCGTAAAGCAGCACACGAGCCATTGGAAGGGTATATAGGAATAGGATTTGTTTAATAAACTGGGAACTGATTCCACGTTGCTATTATTGTGGGAACAGGTATGCCAATTCTAATGAGTCGTACGATTTAGTAGCGGCCAGCAGCGCTGCAGAGGCAGGGATCTGCGGATGTAAATGATTCATCATTGCAAATATGGTTAGGAGATTATGGGATGTTGACCTCCCTAGAATGAAAGACTAGTCAGGCCGCACCACCACTGGCAGCAGTGGCAATAGCTGGTTTGCCAGTACTTTGCGTAGATCTTATTGTCTAGGTTTCTAAGTGATAAGGGCCAATAAGAGTCGCATTGACAAGCTGGCTTGTCGGGTTTAACAGTGTGACTGTAACAGCTGTCCTCGGGGACGGGACAGCGACCCTGCATCCATGGAGTCCTGGTACCTGTCTAGGAGTTGAAGGGCCAGGAGCTGGGAGTATTCTTTATAGAAGGTCGTTGTTAAACCTTCAAGGCCAGGAGCCTTGTCCTCAGGTAGACTTGCAATCACCTGAGCTATTTCTTCAACTGTTATAGGTGAATTCAAACATTCCTGTTGGGGCATTGGACAACAAGATCAATTGTATGGTATCAAAATATGTCTTGAGTTCCTCAGAGCTAACTATGAGCTTAGAGGAGTATAGATGTCCATAGAAGGAAAACATAACATGTAGGAGGTCAGGTGGAGAGGAGCCTATCTGACCCTCTACAGTTCAGAGTTCCGACACATAGATAGAGTCATGTGGCTTCAGGAGCAACCCGGCAAACGTCCTTATGGGGCGGTCCCCCTCGCCATATTGTCAGACCTGAACCTCCTTGCCTAGATAATGTGTTTCACATATTGCTTCCTCATGATATTCAGTCATTTTGTTAGGAATATTGGTCAATATGATGGAATCGTTTGAGTGGAAGAAGTCTGCCTCCAGGGCTCTGATGTCGGCCCTCAACCTGGTGAGTGACCCAAAGATAGCCTTAAGGATACTATTTTGCTTGGTGATGCAGATGCCCCTTATGACTACCTTAAAAGCCTACACAAGGAAATGATGGACTGAGCACTGAAACTTTTCAGAGACTCCCCTCCAGTCACAGATCTGGGTGGAATCATTCTTGACCCTGTTCCTCATGGAAACAGTCCAGCCCGAACTGAAAGCCAGGTCTTCCCTGGATCAAAAGTTCCAGGGATTAGGAAGTAAAGTGAGTAAACTCCTGACTCTTGATGTTTTAATGGAACTGGTTCTATAGCTTATTTTGTTAAAAGAGTTTGTATCTCTTGTTTGGGAAGCTGTTCGTGTTGCAGTGAGACTTTATGAATGTGAGGTGGGATATTGGGAGGATTGCTGGTAAGCTCCAGGCAATAACCATGTTGGATAATATTCAAAACCCATTTGTCTGTTGTGATACATTGCCAAGTGGGAAGAAACTGTTGTTATCTTACCCCAACAGGTGATGAATGGTCGGGGGAAGTGTCCTCATGCAATAAATTAACTGTCACCACCTCTGAGCACAAACATTCTGGATGCATTCTGTGCACAGCGGAATTATCGCATGACTTTTTTTTTTACTCTCTACTAAGTTAATCCTATTTAATTGTTTCACTCTCACCATCGCACTACATGGACGAACGCATGTGTTTCTTGTCAGATTAAAACATTTCAGCCTTCTAAAGTTGTGGGCCGTGATAACTTCTTTAATTAATGTATCTTTTTTTAAAGTCTTTTTCCAGATGACAACTGGCATCTCCTTTTCTCTTCCTTCTTCTAGGCTTATCTGGAGGTGTTTCCAGCCAGTATTCTCAAAAATAAAACCAGAGCACAGATAGGTTCTTTGCTTTCTATTGCCTTTTCTTTCTATACTCTTTTTCTGTTCTTTTGGTCTGGCCTTCTTTCTATTTCCTTTAAATATTTCTTTCTTTTTTTTGGGTCCCCAGTGTCCCTTCTTTCTAGTTTATCTCTTCATTTTACTATATTTCCCTGTTCAATATCCTGGGATATTGAGACCATTCTCAATACCGCTCGTTATAGAAATCGTGATGGGTAGCTCTTCTCTCACAAAATAATACTAGAAATAAATTTATCAAAAGATAAATGTGGAATACATAAACGATCCGTTTGAAAATTTTGAGAGGTTCTTTTAAATTGTAACCTTCCCTTCCATCTTGCTTTCTCCACCCATCTCCCTCCCACACTCTAAATTATTCCTGCACCTGTGTGAATCATGCTCCTCCTGGAACGTGGTGGGATGTTGTGGTTTGCCGTCCGGCCCCACGGTTTTCCTCATGCTGGTTAATGAGTTTCATGTAGCTCCTCTCTAGTCTCTGAAAACGCCTCCTGCATTCTTGTTCCGCAGGGTCCTTCATTTGACTCAGGCTGCTCCTTTCTCTTGACAGATGGTGTCTCCCATGATCTGACCTCCAAATTACTCGTAATGGTCTCTTAAGGCTCTTCCTCTCAACGGTCAATCCTCCCACTTGCTCCTACTTCTATCTCAAATTTCAGTGGCCTTGCTTCGGCGTCTCTTCATTTTTTCACCTCCCCTTTCGGTCTCTCCTCCTGGATGTTTAGCCCGTTATCGCTGTCACTGTCTTCCTACTTATACTCAACCTCCTTTATTCGTCCTCTTTCTTGCATCCTGAAAAACCAAAAGTGTTTTTTCTTTTTCTTTTGTGGGAAGGAGGTTTGAAGCGTACCAGCAGTGGATATAAGGTAGGTCATCCCCAGCATCTCACTTTTTTTCCTGACAGCATGGTGATAAAGGAGCAATTTTTAACCCTTATTTATTTATTTATTTGTGGTTTTGTATAGCGCTAGAATCACTCCGACAGGAGTATCTCTGCGCTTTTGACCGGTAAATCTGCGGACATACTGAGGGATGAAGTTAGATTTCATTTTTGAATAGGATAGTTTTTAATTGTTTGCGGAATGCTAGATGTTCTTTGCATTGTCTTAAAGTCAGTGGTAATTTGTTCCACAGCTTTGGGCCCATAGTGGATAAAGCTCTACCTCCATGCCTGGCTTTTTTGACATGGGGGACCGCAAGGAGGAGATTGCTGCTTGATCTGAGGGATCGTGCTGGAACATAAGGAACACATTTCCGTTCAAGGTAGATGGGTCCCTGTCCGTTCAGACACTTGTGGATCAGGCAGCATATTTTAAATTTTGCCCTTTGTCTGACTGGGAGCCAGTGCAATTGCTCAAGGAGGGGTTTGGAGGCAGTTCTCGGAGGGGCGTTCAGAACAAGGCTCGACTATTATTCAAGACACCACTTAATTGAACCTGGGGCCAACTGACACCCTGACGACTGGTGGCGAGTCATTTCCCTGATTGTTCACTTAATCTGCTACTCTTTCCTTTGGGGCGAAATGTCAATCACTTTTAACCCTATTTTCATATATCCTGATTTTTAGGTCTCACCTGAGCCAGTGCATGCGCAGCACTGGCTTGACATTTAGTGAGTGGGCTTTAAAAAAAACGACCACAGCTTTTTGTGTGGCCTAGAGCGTGCAGTTACGCGCACAGTTACGAGCAGAGGCGCAGGCGCGCCCCACAAGCACGAGTGTGCGCGCACGCACCACTCTGCTTTCCCAGGTCTCTCGTCTATCCCGCCGTCCACAAGGGTGCCTTCCCGCTTCAGTTTCTCGCTCCATACCAAACCCACTCACCGGCATCTCTCCGTCTCTTTCTCTCCACAACACACACCAAATCTGTTCTTACAAGCCCAACAGAATAAATGGAACAACAAATCCCATTCCACCTCACTTCCCTTTCCGACGTCTCGTTGATGGAGTTTACTGACCAAGCATTTATATCCGGGAACTGCGTCCCTATGTGCTGCTGCACTTGCTGTTAAAGACATTCGGGAATAGGTTGAACCGCGGCCATCTTCGAGCTTATCAGTGAGCCCAGTGAGATGGCACGGTGTAGCGGAGCAGTCACGACTGATTTATGATCCACATAGGATCAGCATTCTGGCCGCCTTGAACGTGTGTGTATATGTCCCAAATTGGTGGTTGGTGCACCGACACGATTAATGCAGCCGACATTTCTTTTTCACGAAACCGTAGGTTTCCGATTCCTTATACATTTACGGTTGTCTTTGCTTTTACTCTACATAGCCTCATCTATGACAATCAGCCCAGTATAGACGCAAACACTGATTAATTCTTGGGATGACTACAGAAAACAGCAGAGAGGAACAGTTTACAGCACAGAATGTCGCTTCCACATTTTTTGTCAACTCACCATCATTAGGCTGGTTTCACCGTCTTTTTGTAATGATATTCACACTCCTAAAAACAACAACATGCTTCCATAAACTCCCCACCTTTTGCAAACCTGCTGCACACAACTCCCATTGAACCTATCAGACTACCCTGTGCAGCGTCAGTCATCATTTAATATACAAACAATAAAGCGCCTTGCAAGTTTAAAGCACTTTATTACGTTCAGCTCTAAAGGCGGCGGCAGTTTCCCCTGCAGCAGAGGTAGAGCCCCGTTGCGTAGCTCGGGTGAAGACTTCCCTGTAATTCATTGGTGAATTCCGAAGTTTTCATAAGGGCACGGGGGCATGTACTTTTCACATGGAGTTGACCTATGCCGGTGGCCCCCCTAGGATTATTATTTGACGCGTTGAGAATGGGCTTTCGCACTTTACTTAACAGAGAAACCTATGTGGTTAAATCAGTAAACAAGAGTAAGTCTGTAAATTAACCTCTAAAGTGTTTTTCTTTTAACCCCACTGTAGCCCTTGTCCTGTTCAATGGGGTTCCCCTACTTTTATTGGGGTTCTAACGTACTTTACCTCAGTGCTCATACAAAGGCACAATTAACTCCCAACTCCAGTCACTCGTTTGTAAGATGGCCGCAGCAGTCTCATCTGTTGCGCAGACTGCACAGGTGGCGCAAGCGTCTGTTCTGTAAACCCTAAGTAACAGAGGCTATGGCGGCACTCTGGTAGTTGTTTATCTGCCAAAACTCAGCTTGCCACAGACAAAAACGTTATGCAGTTGTGGGGGAAGGGGGTGATTTTGGGAACACAATTATACCCGGTTAGCTAGCTAAACGTTGTTCCATCTACACATGTTAACAAAACAGTACAATAAAACCTCTCTGCTCCCAAAAACAACATATGTGCTAGTTTAAGTCGAGGCACCCACCTGCCGCTCGCTGCTTATATGCACTTCAAGGGCAAGTTGGTGTTTTTTACGGAGATAACAAAACAATCTAAATTCAAGCTGCGTTTTTAGTCACAGTTTTTAGAGTTCCATTTTTCCTAACTTAAATACGTTAAACAATTCTGTGACTCTCACCGCTCACCCTCACAGTCCCACCCCTCGCACCCTCAGAGCCCCTCACACTGCATTAAACTACTGCTTTCACTCTGCGGTGTCTCTTCCCATCATCCTCTCACTCTCTTCCTCTCAGCCCCCCCTGGCAGTGTCACCCCTGCATCACCACAAACCATCTGCCCACCATACTCCCTCCCTGCATTCCACCAGCCTCACATCCTCACTGTGTGCAGCCTCTCCGCCACTTTGACCTCACATCTTCCACTCCTCTGTCACTCACCCTCTGCCTCACCCCACCAGCTGTCTCACCCTGCCCTGTCATACCTCCCAGCCTTGCATCGCCCCCTCTCACCTCACCCTCACAGTCTTATCCCTCACCTGTTACGCACATGCACGCTTTCATCCACCACTTTCCCCTCATAGTTTCACTTCCTTCCCATCGTATCTCTCACTCTGCATCACTTCGCCCGCGCATCACCCTACCTTCATTTCACCACACTCGCAGTGTCACTGTGCAACATCCCTGCCCATCCTATCTCCCACTTTCTTAATCCCTCCCTGTGTCTCACCCCACCCTCAAACCCTGAATCACCCCCGCCCCACGGACTTCAGGCGCCTAATACGATTCATGCTGAAAGCTGGCAGTGTTTGCTGCATCTCGTGATTAACCCCTTCGAGCCCTCGTCCTGCTTGTCGGTGCTGCTGGGAGCCATGCCTGCCCTCCTCCGGAGCAGATTCCCTACTCTGCCATAAACATTTGCCCTAGTACTCAGCACCACTGCCCTGCACCTACCCACGGGGGGCATTGCTTCTTTATTTATTTTTTATTTTTCTTTATTTTTCCAAATAGCTCTTCTGACTTAGAATATATGGTATTCTTAAGCCCTACATATTAGCCCCTCTTTTCAGGTCGAGCCTAGCGTTGCAGCAAAGGCGCTGCACGCTTTGCGAGGCATGCTCTATTAGGGTACGTTTTAGAAGTCGTGTGGAAGCCCCGCCCATATTTTTCATTGGCTGGCGTCATCGTCCATGGTAAATGCTGGTTTCCGATTGATAATGAGGCTTCTTAATCCCTCCTGGTTATCGCCCGGTCTCCTTTGGGGACCGCCCATCAGGACTGGATCTTTTACTTGTGGCGTTACACTATCTTTCATTAGTGGGTAAACACTATATTTTTTCACAATGGCAACAGCTTGTCTGGTATTTGTATTTGGGGTTTCAGCGCACAGCTGTAGAGCCTGAGAACCAGGTCAGCAGAGCAGTTTTAGAGCCAGAGAACCAGGTCAGCAGAGCTGCTGTAGAGCCAAAGAAACAGGTCAGCAGAGCTGCTTTAAAGCCAGAGAACTAGGTCAGCGGAGCTGCTGTAGAGCCAGAGAACAAGGACAGCAGAGCTGCTGTAGAGCCAGAGAACCAGGACAGCAGAGTTGTTGTAGAGCCAAAGAATCAGGTCAGCAGAGCTGCTCTAGACCCACAGAACCAGGTCAGCAGAGCTGCTCTAGAGCCAACAAATCAGGCCAGCAGAGCTGCTCTAGAGCCAAAGAACCAGGTCAACAGAGCTGCTCTAGAGCCAGAGAACCTGGTCAGCAGAGCTGCTCTAGAGCCAGGTCAGCAGAGCTGCTTTAGAGCCAGAGAACCAGGTCAACAGAGCTGTTGTAGGGCCAGAGAACCAGGTCAGCAGAGCTGCTCTAGCGAAAGAGAACCGGGTCAGCAGAGCTGCTATAGAGATAGAGAACCGGGTCAGCAGAGCTGCTGTAGAGATAGAGAACCGGGTCAGCAGAGCCGTTGTACAGCCAGAGAACCAGGTCAGCAGAGCTGCTGTAGAGCCGGAGAACCAGGTCAGCAGAACCGCTCTAGTGCCAGAGAACAAGGTCAGCAGAGCTGCTTTAGAGCCAGTGAACAAGGTCAACAGAGCCGTTGTAGGACCAGAGAACCAGGTCAGCAGAGCTGCTCTAGAGCCAGAGAACCAGGTCAGCAGAGCTGCTCTAGAGACAGAGAACCAGGTCAGCAGAGCTGCTCTAGAGACAGAGAACCAGGTCAGCAGAGCTGCTCTAGAGACAGAGAACCGGGCCAGCAGAGCTGCTGTAGAGACAGAGAACTGGGTTAGCAGTGCTGTTGTAAAGCCAGAGAACCAGGTCAGCAGAGCTGCTACAGAGCCAGAGAACCAGATCAGCAGAGCCGCTCTAGAGCCAGAGATCCAGGTCAGCAGAGCTGCTCTAGAGCCAGAGAAACAGGTCAGCAGAGCCGTTGTAGAGCAGGAGAACCATGTCAGCAGAGCTGCTTTAGAGCCAGAGAACCAGGCCAGCAGAGCCGCTTTAGAGAACCAGGTCCGCAGAGCCGTTGTACACCCAGAGAACAAGGTCAGCAGAGCTGCTGTAGAACCAAAGAACCAAGTCAGCAGAGCTGCTGTAGAGCCAGAGAGCAAGGTCAGCAGAGGTGCTGTAGAGCAAGAGAACAAGCTCAGTATAGCAGCTCTAGTGCATGAGTACCAGGCCAGAGAACTGGGCCAGAGAACCAGGGGCAACAAACCAGGTCAGCAGAGGTGTTATAGAGCCAGAGAACCAAGTCAGCAGAGTTGCTGTAAAGCAAGAGAACCAGGTCAGCAGAGCTGCTGTAAAGTCAGAGAAGCAGGCCATCAAGCTGCTGTAGAGCCTGTGAAGCAGGTCAGCAAGCTGCTGTAGAGCCACAGAACCAGGTCAGTAGAGCCATTGTAGAGCCAGAGAACCAGGTCAGCAGTCTTGCTGTAGAGCCTAAGACTCAGGTAAGCAGAGCTGCTGTAGAGCCAGGAAACCAGAACAGCAGCGCCACGGTAGAGCCAGAGAACGAGGTCAGCAGAGCCGCTGTAAAGCCAGAGAACCAGGTCAGCAGTCTTGCTGTAGAGCCTAAGACCCAGGTAAGCAGAGCTGCTGTAGAGCCAGGGAACCAGGTCAGCAGAGCTGCTGTAGAGCCAGGGAACCAGGTCAGCAGAGCCGCTCTAGAGCCAGAGAAACAAATCAGCAGAGCTCCTGTAGAGCCATAGAACCAGGTCAGCAGAGCTGCTGTGTAGCCAGAGAACCAGGCTGTCAGAGCCAGAGAACCAGGTCAGCAGATCCCCCTAGTGCCAGAGAACCAGGACAGCAGAGCTACTGTAAAGCCATTGAACCAGGTCAGCAGAGCTGCTCTAGAGCCAGAGAACAAGAACAGCAGAGCCACGGTAGAGCCAGAGAAACCAGGTCAGCAGAGCCGCTGTAGAGCTAGAGAACTAGGTCAGCAAGCTGCTGTAGAGCCAGAGAACCAGGTCAGCAGAGCTGCTGTAGAGCCAGAGAACCAGGTCAGCAGAGCTGCTGTAAAGCCAGAGAACCAGGTCAGCAGAGCTGCTGTAGAGCCAGAAAAAAAGGTCAGCAGAACCGCTCTAGACCCGGAGAACCAGGTCAGCAGAGCTACTGTAGAGCCAGAGAACCAGGTCAGCAGAGCTGCTGTAGAGCCAGAGAAACAGAACAGCAGAGCCACGGTAGAGCCAGAGAACCGGGTCAGCAGAGCTGCTTTAGAGCCAGAGAACCATGCTAGCAGAGCTGCTCAAGTATCAGAGAACCAGCTCAGCAAGCTGCTGTATAGCCAGACAACCAGGTCAGCAGAGATGTTTTACAGCCAGAGAAGCAGGACGTCAGAGCCAGAGAACCAGGTCAGCAGATCCCCCCCCTAGTGCCAGAGAACCAGGACAGCAGAACTATTGTAAAGCCAGAGAACCAGGTCAGCAGAGCTGCTCTAGCGAAAGAGAACCGGGTCAGCAGAGCTGCTGTAGAGATAGAGAACCGGGTCAGCAGAGTCGTTGTAAAGCCAGAGAACCAGGTCAGCAGAGCCGCTGTAGAGCCTGAGAACCACAACAGCAGAGCTGCTCTAGAGCCAAAGAACCAGAACAGCAGAGCCGCGGTAGACCCAGAGAACCAGGTCAGCAGAGCCGCTGTAGAGCCAGAGAGCAAGGTCAGCAGAGGTGCTGTAGAGCAAGAGAACAAGCTCAGTATAGCAGCTCTAGTGCATGAGAACCAGGCCAGAGAACTGGGCCAGAGAACCAGGGCCAACAAACCAGGTCAGCAGAGGTGTTATAGAACCAGAGAACCAAGTTAGCAGAGTTGCTGTAAAGCAAGAGAACCAGGTCAGCAGAGCTGCTGTAGAGCCTGTGAAGCAGGCCAGCAAGCTGCTGTAGAGCCACAGAACCAGGTCAGTAGAGCCATTGTAGAGCCAGATAACCAGGTCAGCAGAGTTGTTGTAGAGCATGAGACCCAGGTCAGCAGAGCTTCTGTAGAACCAGAGAACCAGGTCAGCAGAGCCACTGTAGAGCCATAGAAGCAGGTCAGCAGAGCTGCTCTAGAGCCAGAGAACCAGAACAGCAGAGCCGCGGTAGAGCCAGAGAACCAGGTCAGCAGAGCCGCTGTAGAGCCAGAGAACCAGGTCAGCAGTCTTGCTGTAGAGCCTAAGACCCAGGTAAGCAGAGCTGCTGTAGAGCCAGAGAACCAGGTCAGCAGAGCCGCTCTAGAGCCAGAGAAACAAGTCAGCAGAGCTGCTGTAGAGCCATAGAACCAGGTCAGCAGAGTTGCTGTGTAGCCAGAGACCCAGGTCAACAGAGATGTTTTACAGCAGAGAACCAGGCCGTCAGAGCCAGAGAACCAGGTCAGCAGATCCCCCTAGTGCCAGAGAACCAGGACAGCAGAGCTACTGTAAAGCCATTCAACCAGGTCAGCAGAGCTGCTCTAGAGCCAGAGAACCAGGTCATCAGAGCTGCTGTAAAGCCAGAGAACCGGGTCAGCAGAGCTGCTGTAGAGCTAGAGAACTAGGTCGGCAGAGCTGCTGTAAAGCCAGAGCACCAGGTCAGCAGAGCCGCTGTAGAGCTAGAGAACTAGGTCAGCAAGCTGCTGTAGAGCCTGAGAACCAGGTCAGCAGAGCAGTTGCAAAGCCAGAGAGCCAGGTCAGCAGAGCTGCTGTAGAGCCAGAGAACCAGGTCAGCAGAGCTGCTGTAAAGCCAGAGAACCAGGTCAGCAGAGCTGCTGTAGAGCCAGAGAACCAGGTCAGCAGAGCTGCTGTAAAGCCAGAGAACCAGGTCAGCAGAGCTGCTGTAGAGCCAGAAAAAAAGGTCAGCAGAACCGCTCTAGACCCGGAGAACCAGGTCAGCAGAGCTACTGTAGAGCCAGAGAACCAGGTCAGCACAGCTGCTGTAGAGCCAGAGAACCAGGTCAGCAGAGCTGCTGTAGAGCCAGAGAAACAGAACAGCAGAGCCACGGTAGAGCCAGAGAACCGGGTCAGCAGAGCTGCTTTAGAGCCAGAGAACCATGCTAGCAGAGCTGCTCAAGTACCAGAGAACCAGCTCAGCAAGCTGCTGTATAGCCAGACAACCAGGTCAGCAGAGATGTTTTACAGCCAGAGAAGCAGACCGTCAGAGCCAGAGAACCAGGTCAGCAGATCCCCCCTAGTGCCAGAGAACCAGGACAGCAGAACTATTGTAAAGCCAGAGAACCAGGTCAGCAGAGCTGCTCTAGCGAAAGAGAACCGGGTCAGCAGAGCTGCTGTAGAGATAGAGAACCGGGTCAGCAGAGCCTTTGTAAAGCCAGAGAACCAGGTCAGCAGAGCCGCTGTAGAGCCTGAGAACCAGAACAGCAGAGCTGCTCTAGAGCCAAAGAACCAGAACAGCAGAGCCGCGGTAGACCCAGAGAACCAGGTCAGAAGAGCCGCCGTAGAGCCAGAGAGCAAGGTCAGCAGAGGTGCTGTAGAGCAAGAGAACAAGCTCAGTATAGCAGCTCTAGTGCATGAGAACCAGGCCAGAGAACTGGGCCAGAGAACCAGGGCCAACAAACCAGGTCAGCAGAGGTGTTATAGAACCAGAGTACCAAGTTAGCAGAGTTGCTGTAAAGCAAGAGAACCAGGTCAGCAGAGCTGCTGTAGAGCCTGTGAAGCAGGTCAGCAAGCTGCTGTAGAGCCACAGAACCAGGTCAGTAGAGCCATTGTAGAGCCAGATAACCAGGTCAGCAGAGTTGTTGTAGAGCATGAGACCCAGGTCAGCAGAGCTGCTGTAGAACCAGAGAACCAGGTCAGCAGAGCCACTGTAGAGCCATAAAAGCAGGTCAGCAGAGCTGCTCTAGAGACAGAGAACCAGAACAGCAGAGCCGCGGTAAAGCCAGAGAACCAGGTCAGCAGAGCCGCTGTAGAGCCAGAGAACCAGGTCAGCAGTCTTGCTGTAGAGCCTAAGACCCAGGTAAGCAGAGCTGCTGTAGAGCCAGAGAACCAGGTCAGCAGAGCCGCTCTAGAGCCAGAGAAACAAGTCAGCAGAGCTGCTGTAGAGCCATAGAACCAGGTCAGCAGAGTTGCTGTGTAGCCAGAGACCCAGGTCAACAGAGATGTTTTACAGCCAGAGAAGCAGGCCATCAGAGCCAGAGAACCAGGTCAGCAGATCCCCCCTAGTGCCAGAGAACCAGGACAGCAGAACTGCTGTAAAGCCAGAGAACCAGGTCAGCAGAGCTGCTGTAGAGCCAGAGAACCAGGTCAGCAGAGCTGCTGTAGAGCCAGAGAACCAGGTCAGCAGAGCTGCTGTAAAGCCAGAGAACCAGGTCAGCAGAGCTGC
Source organism: Lissotriton vulgaris (assembly GCF_964263255.1). Taxonomy (NCBI): domain Eukaryota; kingdom Metazoa; phylum Chordata; class Amphibia; order Caudata; family Salamandridae; genus Lissotriton; species Lissotriton vulgaris. The sequence continues at coordinate 1,077,952,341 of NC_141691.1, read as the reverse complement.
TGTAGAGCCAGAAAAAAAGGTCAGCAGAACCGCTCTAGACCCGGAGAACCAGGTCAGCAGAGCTACTGTAGAGCCAGAGAACCAGGTCAGCACAGCTGCTGTAGAGCCAGAGAACCAGGTCAGCAGAGCTGCTGTAGAGCCAGAGAAACAGAACAGCAGAGCCACGGTAGAGCCAGAGAACCGGGTCAGCAGAGCTGCTTTAGAGCCAGAGAACCATGCTAGCAGAGCTGCTCAAGTACCAGAGAACCAGCTCAGCAAGCTGCTGTATAGCCAGACAACCAGGTCAGCAGAGATGTTTTACAGCCAGAGAAGCAGACCGTCAGAGCCAGAGAACCAGGTCAGCAGATCCCCCCTAGTGCCAGAGAACCAGGACAGCAGAACTATTGTAAAGCCAGAGAACCAGGTCAGCAGAGCTGCTCTAGCGAAAGAGAACCGGGTCAGCAGAGCTGCTGTAGAGATAGAGAACCGGGTCAGCAGAGCCTTTGTAAAGCCAGAGAACCAGGTCAGCAGAGCCGCTGTAGAGCCTGAGAACCAGAACAGCAGAGCTGCTCTAGAGCCAAAGAACCAGAACAGCAGAGCCGCGGTAGACCCAGAGAACCAGGTCAGAAGAGCCGCCGTAGAGCCAGAGAGCAAGGTCAGCAGAGGTGCTGTAGAGCAAGAGAACAAGCTCAGTATAGCAGCTCTAGTGCATGAGAACCAGGCCAGAGAACTGGGCCAGAGAACCAGGGCCAACAAACCAGGTCAGCAGAGGTGTTATAGAACCAGAGTACCAAGTTAGCAGAGTTGCTGTAAAGCAAGAGAACCAGGTCAGCAGAGCTGCTGTAGAGCCTGTGAAGCAGGTCAGCAAGCTGCTGTAGAGCCACAGAACCAGGTCAGTAGAGCCATTGTAGAGCCAGATAACCAGGTCAGCAGAGTTGTTGTAGAGCATGAGACCCAGGTCAGCAGAGCTGCTGTAGAACCAGAGAACCAGGTCAGCAGAGCCACTGTAGAGCCATAAAAGCAGGTCAGCAGAGCTGCTCTAGAGACAGAGAACCAGAACAGCAGAGCCGCGGTAAAGCCAGAGAACCAGGTCAGCAGAGCCGCTGTAGAGCCAGAGAACCAGGTCAGCAGTCTTGCTGTAGAGCCTAAGACCCAGGTAAGCAGAGCTGCTGTAGAGCCAGAGAACCAGGTCAGCAGAGCCGCTCTAGAGCCAGAGAAACAAGTCAGCAGAGCTGCTGTAGAGCCATAGAACCAGGTCAGCAGAGTTGCTGTGTAGCCAGAGACCCAGGTCAACAGAGATGTTTTACAGCCAGAGAAGCAGGCCATCAGAGCCAGAGAACCAGGTCAGCAGATCCCCCCTAGTGCCAGAGAACCAGGACAGCAGAACTGCTGTAAAGCCAGAGAACCAGGTCAGCAGAGCTGCTGTAGAGCCAGAGAACCAGGTCAGCAGAGCTGCTGTAAAGCCAGAGAACCAGGTCAGCAGAGCTGCTGTAGAGCCAGAAAAAAAGGTCAGCAGAACCGCTCTAGACCCGGAGAACCAGGTCAGCAGAGCTACTGTAGAGCCAGAGAACCAGGTCAGCACAGCTGCTGTAGAGCCAGAGAACCAGGTCAGCAGAGCTGCTGTAGAGCCAGAGAAACAGAACAGCAGAGCCACGGTAGAGCCAGAGAACCGGGTCAGCAGAGCTGCTTTAGAGCCAGAGAACCATGCTAGCAGAGCTGCTCAAGTACCAGAGAACCAGCTCAGCAAGCTGCTGTATAGCCAGACAACCAGGTCAGCAGAGATGTTTTACAGCCAGAGAAGCAGACCGTCAGAGCCAGAGAACCAGGTCAGCAGATCCCCCCTAGTGCCAGAGAACCAGGACAGCAGAACTATTGTAAAGCCAGAGAACCAGGTCAGCAGAGCTGCTCTAGCGAAAGAGAACCGGGTCAGCAGAGCTGCTGTAGAGATAGAGAACCGGGTCAGCAGAGCCTTTGTAAAGCCAGAGAACCAGGTCAGCAGAGCCGCTGTAGAGCCTGAGAACCAGAACAGCAGAGCTGCTCTAGAGCCAAAGAACCAGAACAGCAGAGCCGCGGTAGACCCAGAGAACCAGGTCAGAAGAGCCGCCGTAGAGCCAGAGAGCAAGGTCAGCAGAGGTGCTGTAGAGCAAGAGAACAAGCTCAGTATAGCAGCTCTAGTGCATGAGAACCAGGCCAGAGAACTGGGCCAGAGAACCAGGGCCAACAAACCAGGTCAGCAGAGGTGTTATAGAACCAGAGTACCAAGTTAGCAGAGTTGCTGTAAAGCAAGAGAACCAGGTCAGCAGAGCTGCTGTAGAGCCTGTGAAGCAGGTCAGCAAGCTGCTGTAGAGCCACAGAACCAGGTCAGTAGAGCCATTGTAGAGCCAGATAACCAGGTCAGCAGAGTTGTTGTAGAGCATGAGACCCAGGTCAGCAGAGCTGCTGTAGAACCAGAGAACCAGGTCAGCAGAGCCACTGTAGAGCCATAAAAGCAGGTCAGCAGAGCTGCTCTAGAGACAGAGAACCAGAACAGCAGAGCCGCGGTAAAGCCAGAGAACCAGGTCAGCAGAGCCGCTGTAGAGCCAGAGAACCAGGTCAGCAGTCTTGCTGTAGAGCCTAAGACCCAGGTAAGCAGAGCTGCTGTAGAGCCAGAGAACCAGGTCAGCAGAGCCGCTCTAGAGCCAGAGAAACAAGTCAGCAGAGCTGCTGTAGAGCCATAGAACCAGGTCAGCAGAGTTGCTGTGTAGCCAGAGACCCAGGTCAACAGAGATGTTTTACAGCCAGAGAAGCAGGCCATCAGAGCCAGAGAACCAGGTCAGCAGATCCCCCCTAGTGCCAGAGAACCAGGACAGCAGAACTATTGTAAAGCCAGAGAACCAGAACAGCAGAGCCGCGGTAGAGCCAGAGAACCAGGTCAGCAGAGCCGCTGTAGAGCCAGAGAACCAGGTCAGCAGTCTTGCTGTAGAGCCTAAGACCCAGGTAAGCAGAGCTGCTGTAGAGCCAGAGAACCAGGTCAGCAGAGCCGCTTTAGAGCCAGAGAACCATGCTAGCAGAGCTGCTCTAGAACCAGAGAACCAGCTCAGCAAGCTGCTGTATAGCCAGAGAACCAGGTCAGCAGAGATGTTTTACAGCCAGAGAAGCAGGTCATCAGAGCCAGAGAACCAGGTCAGCAGATCCCCCCTAGTGCCAGAGAACTAGGACAGCAGAACTATTGTAAAGCCAGAGAACCGGGTCAGCAGAGCTGCTGTAGAGATAGAGAACCGGGTCAGCAGAGCCGTTGTAAAGCCAGAGAACCAGGTCAGCAGAGCCGCTGTAGAGCCTGAGAACCAGAACAGCAGAGCTGCTCTAGAGCCAGAGAACCAGAACAGCAGAGCCGCGGTAGAGCCAGAGAACCAGGTCAGCAGAGCCGCTGTAGAGCCAGAGAACCAGCTCAACAGTATTGCTGTAGAGCCTGAGACCCAGGTCAGCAGAGCTGCTCTAGAGCCAGAGAACCAGAACAGCAGAGCCACGGTAGAGCCAGAGAACCAGGTCAGCACAGCTGCTGTAGAGCCAGAGAACCAGGCCAGCAGAGCTGCTGTAGAGCCAGAGAACCAGGTCAGCACAACAGCTGTAGAGTCTGAGACCCAGGTCAGCAGAGCTGCTGTAAAGCAAGAGAACCAGGTCAGCAGATCCGCCCTAGTGCCAGAGAACCAGGACAGCAGGGGTATTATAAAGCCTGAGAATCAGGCCAGCAGAGCTGCTCTAGAGCCAGAGAACCAGGTCAGCAGAGCTGCTCTAAAGCCATAGAACCAGGTCAGCAGAGCTGCTCTAGAGTCAGAGAACCAGGTCAGCAAAGCTGCTCTAGAGCCAGAGAACCCGACCAGCAGAGCCAGAGAACTAGGTTAGTAAGCTGCTTTAGAGCCTGAGAACCATGTCAGCAAAGCTGCTGTAGAGCCTGAGAACCATGTCAGCAGAGCTGCTGTAGAGCCCGAGAACCAGGTCAGCAGAGCTGCTGTGGAGCCAGAAAAAGAAAAAAAGGTCAGCAGAGCTGCTATAGACCCAGAGAACCAGGTCAGCACAGCTGCTGCAGAGCCAGAGAACCAGGTTGGCAGAGCTGCTGTAGAGCCAGAGACCCAGGTCAGCAGAACCGTTGTAGAGTCTGAGACCCAGGTCAGCAGAGCTGCTGTGTAGCCGGAGAACCAGGCTGTCAGAGCCAGAGAACCAGTTCAGCAGATCCCCCTAGTGCCAGAGAACCAGGAAAGCAGGGCTACTGTAAAGCCATTGAACCAGAACAGCAGAGCCACGGTAGAGCCAGAGAACCAGATCAGCAGAGCCGCTGTAGAGCCAGAGAACTAGGTCAGCAAGCTGCTATAGAGCCTGAGAACCAGGTCAGCAGAGCAGTGGCAGAGCCAGAGAACCAGGTCAGCAGAGCCGCTGTAGAGCCAGAGAACCAGCTCAACAGTCTTGCTGTAGAGCCTGAGACCCAGGTCAGCAGAGCTGCTCTAGAGCCAGAGAACCAGAACAGCAGAGCTGCGGTAGAGCCAGAGAACCAGGTCAGCAGAGCTGCTGTAGGGCCAGAGAACCAGGTCGGCAGTCTTGCTGTAGAGCCCGAGACCCAGGTCAGCAGAACTGCTGTGGAGCGAGAGAACCAGCTCAGCAGAGCCACTCTAGAGCTAGAGAACCAAGTCAGCAGAGCTGCTGTAGAGCCATAGAACCAGGCCAGCAGAGCCACTCTAGAGCCAGAGAACCAGGTCAGCAGTCTTGCTGTAGAGCCTAAGACCCAGGTAAGCAGAGCTGCTGTAGAGCCAGAGAACCAGGTCAGCAGAGCCGCTCTAGAGCCAGAGAAACAAGTCAGCAGAGCTGCTGTAGAGCCATAGAACCAGGTCAGCAGAGTTGCTGTGTAGCCAGAGACCCAGGTCAACAGAGATGTTTTACAGCCAGAGAAGCAGGCCATCAGAGCCAGAGAACCAGGTCAGCAGATCCCCCCTAGTGCCAGAGAACCAGGACAGCAGAACTATTGTAAAGCCAGAGAACCAGAACAGCAGAGCCGCGGTAGAGCCAGAGAACCAGGTCAGCAGAGCCGCTCTAGACCCGGAGAACCAGGTCAGCAGAGCTACTGTAGAGCCAGAGAACCAGGTCAGCACAGCTGCTGTAGAGCCAGAGAACCAGGTCAGCAGAGCTGCTGTAGAGCCAGAGAAACAGAACAGCAGAGCCACGGTAGAGCCAGAGAACCGGGTCAGCAGAGCTGCTTTAGAGCCAGAGAACCATGCTAGCAGAGCTGCTCAAGTACCAGAGAACCAGCTCAGCAAGCTGCTGTATAGCCAGACAACCAGGTCAGCAGAGATGTTTTACAGCCAGAGAAGCAGACCGTCAGAGCCAGAGAACCAGGTCAGCAGATCCCCCCTAGTGCCAGAGAACCAGGACAGCAGAACTATTGTAAAGCCAGAGAACCAGGTCAGCAGAGCTGCTCTAGCGAAAGAGAACCGGGTCAGCAGAGCTGCTGTAGAGATAGAGAACCGGGTCAGCAGAGCCTTTGTAAAGCCAGAGAACCAGGTCAGCAGAGCCGCTGTAGAGCCTGAGAACCAGAACAGCAGAGCTGCTCTAGAGCCAAAGAACCAGAACAGCAGAGCCGCGGTAGACCCAGAGAACCAGGTCAGAAGAGCCGCCGTAGAGCCAGAGAGCAAGGTCAGCAGAGGTGCTGTAGAGCAAGAGAACAAGCTCAGTATAGCAGCTCTAGTGCATGAGAACCAGGCCAGAGAACTGGGCCAGAGAACCAGGGCCAACAAACCAGGTCAGCAGAGGTGTTATAGAACCAGAGTACCAAGTTAGCAGAGTTGCTGTAAAGCAAGAGAACCAGGTCAGCAGAGCTGCTGTAGAGCCTGTGAAGCAGGTCAGCAAGCTGCTGTAGAGCCACAGAACCAGGTCAGTAGAGCCATTGTAGAGCCAGATAACCAGGTCAGCAGAGTTGTTGTAGAGCATGAGACCCAGGTCAGCAGAGCTGCTGTAGAACCAGAGAACCAGGTCAGCAGAGCCACTGTAGAGCCATAAAAGCAGGTCAGCAGAGCTGCTCTAGAGACAGAGAACCAGAACAGCAGAGCCGCGGTAAAGCCAGAGAACCAGGTCAGCAGAGCCGCTGTAGAGCCAGAGAACCAGGTCAGCAGTCTTGCTGTAGAGCCTAAGACCCAGGTAAGCAGAGCTGCTGTAGAGCCAGAGAACCAGGTCAGCAGAGCCGCTCTAGAGCCAGAGAAACAAGTCAGCAGAGCTGCTGTAGAGCCATAGAACCAGGTCAGCAGAGTTGCTGTGTAGCCAGAGACCCAGGTCAACAGAGATGTTTTACAGCCAGAGAAGCAGGCCATCAGAGCCAGAGAACCAGGTCAGCAGATCCCCCCTAGTGCCAGAGAACCAGGACAGCAGAACTGCTGTAAAGCCAGAGAACCAGGTCAGCAGAGCTGCTGTAGAGCCAGAGAACCAGGTCAGCAGAGCTGCTGTAGAGCCAGAGAACCAGGTCAGCAGAGCTGCTGTAAAGCCAGAGAACCAGGTCAGCAGAGCTGCTGTAGAGCCAGAAAAAAAGGTCAGCAGAACCGCTCTAGACCCGGAGAACCAGGTCAGCAGAGCTACTGTAGAGCCAGAGAACCAGGTCAGCACAGCTGCTGTAGAGCCAGAGAACCAGGTCAGCAGAGCTGCTGTAGAGCCAGAGAAACAGAACAGCAGAGCCACGGTAGAGCCAGAGAACCGGGTCAGCAGAGCTGCTTTAGAGCCAGAGAACCATGCTAGCAGAGCTGCTCAAGTACCAGAGAACCAGCTCAGCAAGCTGCTGTATAGCCAGACAACCAGGTCAGCAGAGATGTTTTACAGCCAGAGAAGCAGACCGTCAGAGCCAGAGAACCAGGTCAGCAGATCCCCCCTAGTGCCAGAGAACCAGGACAGCAGAACTATTGTAAAGCCAGAGAACCAGGTCAGCAGAGCTGCTCTAGCGAAAGAGAACCGGGTCAGCAGAGCTGCTGTAGAGATAGAGAACCGGGTCAGCAGAGCCTTTGTAAAGCCAGAGAACCAGGTCAGCAGAGCCGCTGTAGAGCCTGAGAACCAGAACAGCAGAGCTGCTCTAGAGCCAAAGAACCAGAACAGCAGAGCCGCGGTAGACCCAGAGAACCAGGTCAGAAGAGCCGCCGTAGAGCCAGAGAGCAAGGTCAGCAGAGGTGCTGTAGAGCAAGAGAACAAGCTCAGTATAGCAGCTCTAGTGCATGAGAACCAGGCCAGAGAACTGGGCCAGAGAACCAGGGCCAACAAACCAGGTCAGCAGAGGTGTTATAGAACCAGAGTACCAAGTTAGCAGAGTTGCTGTAAAGCAAGAGAACCAGGTCAGCAGAGCTGCTGTAGAGCCTGTGAAGCAGGTCAGCAAGCTGCTGTAGAGCCACAGAACCAGGTCAGTAGAGCCATTGTAGAGCCAGATAACCAGGTCAGCAGAGTTGTTGTAGAGCATGAGACCCAGGTCAGCAGAGCTGCTGTAGAACCAGAGAACCAGGTCAGCAGAGCCACTGTAGAGCCATAAAAGCAGGTCAGCAGAGCTGCTCTAGAGACAGAGAACCAGAACAGCAGAGCCGCGGTAAAGCCAGAGAACCAGGTCAGCAGAGCCGCTGTAGAGCCAGAGAACCAGGTCAGCAGTCTTGCTGTAGAGCCTAAGACCCAGGTAAGCAGAGCTGCTGTAGAGCCAGAGAACCAGGTCAGCAGAGCCGCTCTAGAGCCAGAGAAACAAGTCAGCAGAGCTGCTGTAGAGCCATAGAACCAGGTCAGCAGAGTTGCTGTGTAGCCAGAGACCCAGGTCAACAGAGATGTTTTACAGCCAGAGAAGCAGGCCATCAGAGCCAGAGAACCAGGTCAGCAGATCCCCCCTAGTGCCAGAGAACCAGGACAGCAGAACTGCTGTAAAGCCAGAGAACCAGGTCAGCAGAGCTGCTGTAGAGCCAGAGAACCAGGTCAGCAGAGCTGCTGTAAAGCCAGAGAACCAGGTCAGCAGAGCTGCTGTAGAGCCAGAAAAAAAGGTCAGCAGAACCGCTCTAGACCCGGAGAACCAGGTCAGCAGAGCTACTGTAGAGCCAGAGAACCAGGTCAGCACAGCTGCTGTAGAGCCAGAGAACCAGGTCAGCAGAGCTGCTGTAGAGCCAGAGAAACAGAACAGCAGAGCCACGGTAGAGCCAGAGAACCGGGTCAGCAGAGCTGCTTTAGAGCCAGAGAACCATGCTAGCAGAGCTGCTCAAGTACCAGAGAACCAGCTCAGCAAGCTGCTGTATAGCCAGACAACCAGGTCAGCAGAGATGTTTTACAGCCAGAGAAGCAGACCGTCAGAGCCAGAGAACCAGGTCAGCAGATCCCCCCTAGTGCCAGAGAACCAGGACAGCAGAACTATTGTAAAGCCAGAGAACCAGGTCAGCAGAGCTGCTCTAGCGAAAGAGAACCGGGTCAGCAGAGCTGCTGTAGAGATAGAGAACCGGGTCAGCAGAGCCTTTGTAAAGCCAGAGAACCAGGTCAGCAGAGCCGCTGTAGAGCCTGAGAACCAGAACAGCAGAGCTGCTCTAGAGCCAAAGAACCAGAACAGCAGAGCCGCGGTAGACCCAGAGAACCAGGTCAGAAGAGCCGCCGTAGAGCCAGAGAGCAAGGTCAGCAGAGGTGCTGTAGAGCAAGAGAACAAGCTCAGTATAGCAGCTCTAGTGCATGAGAACCAGGCCAGAGAACTGGGCCAGAGAACCAGGGCCAACAAACCAGGTCAGCAGAGGTGTTATAGAACCAGAGTACCAAGTTAGCAGAGTTGCTGTAAAGCAAGAGAACCAGGTCAGCAGAGCTGCTGTAGAGCCTGTGAAGCAGGTCAGCAAGCTGCTGTAGAGCCACAGAACCAGGTCAGTAGAGCCATTGTAGAGCCAGATAACCAGGTCAGCAGAGTTGTTGTAGAGCATGAGACCCAGGTCAGCAGAGCTGCTGTAGAACCAGAGAACCAGGTCAGCAGAGCCACTGTAGAGCCATAAAAGCAGGTCAGCAGAGCTGCTCTAGAGACAGAGAACCAGAACAGCAGAGCCGCGGTAAAGCCAGAGAACCAGGTCAGCAGAGCCGCTGTAGAGCCAGAGAACCAGGTCAGCAGTCTTGCTGTAGAGCCTAAGACCCAGGTAAGCAGAGCTGCTGTAGAGCCAGAGAACCAGGTCAGCAGAGCCGCTCTAGAGCCAGAGAAACAAGTCAGCAGAGCTGCTGTAGAGCCATAGAACCAGGTCAGCAGAGTTGCTGTGTAGCCAGAGACCCAGGTCAACAGAGATGTTTTACAGCCAGAGAAGCAGGCCATCAGAGCCAGAGAACCAGGTCAGCAGATCCCCCCTAGTGCCAGAGAACCAGGACAGCAGAACTATTGTAAAGCCAGAGAACCAGAACAGCAGAGCCGCGGTAGAGCCAGAGAACCAGGTCAGCAGAGCCGCTGTAGAGCCAGAGAACCAGGTCAGCAGTCTTGCTGTAGAGCCTAAGACCCAGGTAAGCAGAGCTGCTGTAGAGCCAGAGAACCAGGTCAGCAGAGCCGCTTTAGAGCCAGAGAACCATGCTAGCAGAGCTGCTCTAGAACCAGAGAACCAGCTCAGCAAGCTGCTGTATAGCCAGAGAACCAGGTCAGCAGAGATGTTTTACAGCCAGAGAAGCAGGTCATCAGAGCCAGAGAACCAGGTCAGCAGATCCCCCCTAGTGCCAGAGAACCAGGACAGCAGAACTATTGTAAAGCCAGAGAACCGGGTCAGCAGAGCTGCTGTAGAGATAGAGAACCGGGTCAGCAGAGCCGTTGTAAAGCCAGAGAACCAGGTCAGCAGAGCCGCTGTAGAGCCTGAGAACCAGAACAGCAGAGCTGCTCTAGAGCCAGAGAACCAGAACAGCAGAGCCGCGGTAGAGCCAGAGAACCAGGTCAGCAGAGCCGCTGTAGAGCCAGAGAACCAGCTCAACAGTATTGCTGTAGAGCCTGAGACCCAGGTCAGCAGAGCTGCTCTAGAGCCAGAGAACCAGAACAGCAGAGCCACGGTAGAGCCAGAGAACCAGGTCAGCACAGCTGCTGTAGAGCCAGAGAACCAGGCCAGCAGAGCTGCTGTAGAGCCAGAGAACCAGGTCAGCACAACAGCTGTAGAGTCTGAGACCCAGGTCAGCAGAGCTGCTGTAAAGCAAGAGAACCAGGTCAGCAGATCCGCCCTAGTGCCAGAGAACCAGGACAGCAGGGGTATTATAAAGCCTGAGAATCAGGCCAGCAGAGCTGCTCTAGAGCCAGAGAACCAGGTCAGCAGAGCTGCTCTAAAGCCATAGAACCAGGTCAGCAGAGCTGCTCTAGAGTCAGAGAACCAGGTCAGCAATGCTGCTCTAGAGCCAGAGAACCCGGCCAGCAGAGCCAGAGAACTAGGTTAGTAAGCTGCTTTAGAGCCTGAGAACCATGTCAGCAAAGCTGCTGTAGAGCCTGAGAACCATGTCAGCAGAGCTGCTGTAGAGCCCGAGAACCAGGTCAGCAGAGCTGCTGTGGAGCCAGAAAAAGAAAAAAAGGTCAGCAGAGCTGCTATAGACCCAGAGAACCAGGTCAGCACAGCTGCTGCAGAGCCAGAGAACCAGGTTGGCAGAGCTGCTGTAGAGCCAGAGACCCAGGTCAGCAGAACCGTTGTAGAGTCTGAGACCCAGGTCAGCAGAGCTGCTGTGTAGCCGGAGAACCAGGCTGTCAGAGCCAGAGAACCAGTTCAGCAGATCCCCCTAGTGCCAGAGAACCAGGAAAGCAGGGCTACTGTAAAGCCATTGAACCAGAACAGCAGAGCCACGGTAGAGCCAGAGAACCAGATCAGCAGAGCCGCTGTAGAGCCAGAGAACTAGGTCAGCAAGCTGCTATAGAGCCTGAGAACCAGGTCAGCAGAGCAGTGGCAGAGCCAGAGAACCAGGTCAGCAGAGCCGCTGTAGAGCCAGAGAACCAGCTCAACAGTCTTGCTGTAGAGCCTGAGACCCAGGTCAGCAGAGCTGCTCTAGAGCCAGAGAACCAGAACAGCAGAGCTGCGGTAGAGCCAGAGAACCAGGTCAGCAGAGCTGCTGTAGGGCCAGAGAACCAGGTCGGCAGTCTTGCTGTAGAGCCCGAGACCCAGGTCAGCAGAACTGCTGTGGAGCGAGAGAACCAGCTCAGCAGAGCCACTCTAGAGCTAGAGAACCAAGTCAGCAGAGCTGCTGTAGAGCCATAGAACCAGGCCAGCAGAGCCACTCTAGAGCCAGAGAACCAGGTCAGCAGTCTTGCTGTAGAGCCTAAGACCCAGGTAAGCAGAGCTGCTGTAGAGCCAGAGAACCAGGTCAGCAGAGCCGCTCTAGAGCCAGAGAAACAAGTCAGCAGAGCTGCTGTAGAGCCATAGAACCAGGTCAGCAGAGTTGCTGTGTAGCCAGAGACCCAGGTCAACAGAGATGTTTTACAGCCAGAGAAGCAGGCCATCAGAGCCAGAGAACCAGGTCAGCAGATCCCCCCTAGTGCCAGAGAACCAGGACAGCAGAACTATTGTAAAGCCAGAGAACCAGAACAGCAGAGCCGCGGTAGAGCCAGAGAACCAGGTCAGCAGAGCCGCTGTAGAGCCAGAGAACCAGGTCAGCAGTCTTGCTGTAGAGCCTAAGACCCAGGTAAGCAGAGCTGCTGTAGAGCCAGAGAACCAGGTCAGCAGAGCCGCTTTAGAGCCAGAGAACCATGCTAGCAGAGCTGCTCTAGAACCAGAGAACCAGCTCAGCAAGCTGCTGTATAGCCAGAGAACCAGGTCAGCAGAGATGTTTTACAGCCAGAGAAGCAGGTCATCAGAGCCAGAGAACCAGGTCAGCAGATCCCCCCTAGTGCCAGAGAACCAGGACAGCAGAACTATTGTAAAGCCAGAGAACCGGGTCAGCAGAGCTGCTGTAGAGATAGAGAACCGGGTCAGCAGAGCCGTTGTAAAGCCAGAGAACCAGGTCAGCAGAGCCGCTGTAGAGCCTGAGAACCAGAACAGCAGAGCTGCTCTAGAGCCAGAGAACCAGAACAGCAGAGCCGCGGTAGAGCCAGAGAACCAGGTCAGCAGAGCCGCTGTAGAGCCAGAGAACCAGCTCAACAGTATTGCTGTAGAGCCTGAGACCCAGGTCAGCAGAGCTGCTCTAGAGCCAGAGAACCAGAACAGCAGAGCCACGGTAGAGCCAGAGAACCAGGTCAGCACAGCTGCTGTAGAGCCAGAGAACCAGGCCAGCAGAGCTGCTGTAGAGCCAGAGAACCAGGTCAGCACAACAGCTGTAGAGTCTGAGACCCAGGTCAGCAGAGCTGCTGTAAAGCAAGAGAACCAGGTCAGCAGATCCGCCCTAGTGCCAGAGAACCAGGACAGCAGGGGTATTATAAAGCCTGAGAATCAGGCCAGCAGAGCTGCTCTAGAGCCAGAGAACCAGGTCAGCAGAGCTGCTCTAAAGCCATAGAACCAGGTCAGCAGAGCTGCTCTAGAGTCAGAGAACCAGGTCAGCAAAGCTGCTCTAGAGCCAGAGAACCCGGCCAGCAGAGCCAGAGAACTAGGTTAGTAAGCTGCTTTAGAGCCTGAGAACCATGTCAGCAAAGCTGCTGTAGAGCCTGAGAACCATGTCAGCAGAGCTGCTGTAGAGCCCGAGAACCAGGTCAGCAGAGCTGCTGTGGAGCCAGAAAAAGAAAAAAAGGTCAGCAAAGCTGCTGTAGAGCCAGAGACCCAGGTCAGCAGAGCTGCTGTGTAGCCGGAGAGCCAGGCTGTCAGAGCCAGAGAACCAGTTCAGCAGATCCCCCCTAGTGCCAGAGAACCAGGAAAGCAGGGCTACTGTAAAGCCATTGAACCAGAACAGCAGAGCCACGGTAGAGCCAGAGAACCAGATCAGCAGAGCCGCTGTAGAGCCAGAGAACTAGGTCAGCAAGCTGCTATAGAGCCTGAGAACCAGGTCAGCAGAGCAGTGGCAGAGCCAGAGAACCAGGTCAGCAGAGCCGCTGTAGAGCCAGAGAACCAGCTCAACAGTCTTGCTGTAGAGCCTGAGACCCAGGTCAGCAGAGCTGCTCTAGAGCCAGAGAACCAGAACAGCAGAGCTGCGGTAGAGCCAGAGAACCAGGTCAGCAGAGCTGCTGTAGGGCCAGAGAACCAGGTCAGCAGTCTTGCTGTAGAGCCCGAGACCCAGGTCAGCAGAACTGCTGTGGAGCGAGAGAACCAGCTCAGCAGAGCCACTCTAGAGCTAGAGAACCAAGTCAGCAGAGCTGCTGTAGAGCCATAGAACCAGGCCAGCAGAGCCACTCTAGAGCCAGAGACCGGGTCAGCAGAGCCGCTCTAGAGCCAGAGAACCAGGTCAGCAGAGCTGCTCTAGAGCAAGAGAACCAGGTCAGCACAGCTGCTGTTGAGCCAGAGAACCAGGTTGGCAGAGCTGCTGTAGAGCCAGAGAACCAGGTTGGCAGAGCTGCTGTAGAGCCAGAGAACCAAGTCAGCAGAACCGTTGTAGAGTCTGAGACCCAGGTCAGCAGAGCTGCTGTATAGCCAGAGAACCAGGTCAGCAGAGATGTTTTACAACCAGAGAACCAGGCCTTCAGAGCCAGAGAACCAGGTCAGCAGATCCGCCCTAGTGCCATAGAACCAGGACAGCAGAGGTATTGTAAAGCCTGAGAATCAGGTCAGCAGAGCTGCTCTAAAGCCATAGAACCAGGTCAGCAGAGCTGCTCTAGAGCCAGAGAACCAGGTCAGCAGAGCTGCTCTAGAGCCAGAGAACCAGGCCAGCAGAGCCAGAGAACTAGGTCAGTAAGCTGCTGTAGAGCCTGAGAACCATGTTAGCAAAGCTGCTGTAGAGCCTGGGAACCATGTCAGCAGAGCTGCTGTAGAGCCTGAGAACCAGGTCAGAAGAGCTGCTGTAGAGCCAGAAAAAGAAAAAAAGGTCAGCAGAGCTGCTCTAGACCCAGAGAACCAGGTCAGCACAGCTGCTGCAGAGCCAGAGAACCAGGTTGGCAGAGCTGCTGTAGAGCCAGTGACCCAGGTCAGCAGAACCGTTGTAGAGTCAGAGAACTAGGTCAGCAAGCTGCTATAGAGCCTGAGAACCAGGTCAGCAGAGCTGCTGTGTAGCCAGAGAACCAGGCTGTCAGAGCCAGAGAACCAGGTCAGCAGATCCCCCTAGTGCCAGAGAAACAGAACAGCAGAGCCACGGTAGAGCCAGAGAACCAGGTCAGCAGAGCCGCTGTAGAGCCAGAGAACTAGGTCAGCAAGCTGCTATAGAGCCTGAGAACCAGGTCAGCAGAGCAGTTGCAGAGCCAGAGAGCCAGGTCAACAAAGCTGCTGTAGAGCCAGAGAACCAAGTCAGCAGAGCTGCTGGAGAGCCAGAGAACCAGGTCAGCAGAGCTGCTGTAGAGCCAGAAAAAAGGTCAGCAGAGCCGCTCTTGACCCGGAGAACCAGGTCAGCAGAGCTGCTGTGGAGCCAGAGAACCAGGTCAGCACAGCTGCTGTAGAGCCAGAGAACCAGGTCAGCAGAGTCACTCTAGAGCCAGTGAACCAGGCCAGCAGAGCTGCTGTAGAGCCAGAGAACCAGGTCAGCACAACTGCTGTAGAGCCAGAGAACCAGGTCATCAGAGCCACTCTAGAGCCAAAGAACCGGGTCAGCAGAGTCACTCTAGAGCCAGTGAACCATGCTAGCAGAGCTGCTCTAGAATCAGAGAACCAGCTCAGCAAGCTGCTGCATAGCCAGAGAACCAGGTCAGCAGAGATGTTTTACAGCCAGAGAAGCAGGCCGTCAGAGCCAGAGAACCAGCTCAGCAGATCCCCCCTAGTGCCGGAGAACCAGGACAGCAGAACTATTGTAAAGCCAGAGAACCAGGTCAGCAGAGCTGCTCTAGAGCTGGAGAACCAGAACAGCAGAGCCGTGGTAGAGCCAGAGACCGGGTCAGCAGAGCTACTCTAGAGCCTGCGAACCAGGTCAGCAGAGCTGCTGTAGAGCCTGAGAACCAGGTCAGCAGAGCTGCTGTTGAGCCAGAAAAAGAAAAAAAGGTCAGCAGAGCTGCTCTAGACCCAGAGAACCAGGTCAGCACAGCTGCTGCATAGCCAGAGAACCAGGTTGGTAGAGCTGCTGTAGAGCCAGAGACCCAGGTCAGCAGAGCCAGAGAACTAGGTCAGTAAGCTGCTGTAGAGCCTGAGAACCATGTCAGCAAAGCTGCTGTAGAGCCTGAGAACCATGTCAGCAGAGCTGCTGTAGAGCCTGCGAACCAGGTCAGCAGAGCTGCTGTAGAGCCTGCGAACCAGGTCAGCAGAGCTGCTGTAGAGCCTGAGAACCAGGTCAGCAGAGCTGCTGTAGAGCCAGAAAAAGAAAAAAAGGTCAGCAGAGGTGCTCTAGACCCAGAGAACCAGGTCAGCACAGCTGCTGCAGAGCCAGAGAACCAGGTTGGCAGAGCTGCTGTAGAGCCAGAGACCCAGGTCAGCAGAACCGTTGTAGAGTCTGAGACCTAGGTCAGCAGAGCTGCTGTGTAGCCAGATAACCAGGCTGTCCGAGCCAGAGAACCAGGTCAGCAGATCCCCCTAGTGCCAGAGAACCAGGACAGCAGACCCACTGTAGCCATTAACCAGGTCAGCAGAGCTACTGTAAAGCCATTGAACCAGGTCAGCAGAGCTGCTCTAGAGCCAGAGAACCAGGTCATCAGAGCCGCTCTAGAGCAAGAGAATCAGGTCAGCAGAGCCGCTTTAGAGCCAGTGAACCATGCTAGCAGAGCTGCTCTAGAACCAGCTCAGCAAGCTGCTGTATAGCCAGAGAACCAGGTAAGCAGAGATGTTTTACAGCCAGAGTAGCAGGCCATCAGAGCCAGAGAACCAGGTCAGCAGATCCCCCCTAGTGCCAGAGAACCAGGACATCAGAACTATTGTAAAGCCAGAGAACCAGGTCAGCAGAGCTGCTCTAGAGCCAGAGAACCAGAACAGCAGAGCTGTGGTAGAGGCAGAGAACCAGGTCAGCAGAGCCGCTGTAGAGCCAGAGAACCAAGTCAGCAATCTTGCTGTAGAGCCTGAGAGCCAGGTCAGCAGAGCTTCTGTAGAGCCTGAGACCCAGGTCAGCAGAGCTGCTGTAGAGCCTGAGACCCAGGTCAGCAGAGCTGCTGTAGAGCCAGAGAACCAGAACAGCAGAGCCGCGGTAGAGCCAGAGAACCAGGTCAGCAGAGGCGCTCTAGAGCCAGAGAACCAGGTCAGCAGAGCTGCTCTAGAGCCAGCGAACCAGGTCAGCAGAGCCAGAGAACCAGGTCAGCAGAGCCAGAGAACTAGGTCAGCAAGCTGCTGTAGAGCCTGAGAACCATGTCAGCAAAGCTGCTGTAGAGCCTGAGAACCATGTCGGCAGAGCTGCCGTAGAGCCTGAGAACCAGGTCAGCAGAGCTGTTGTAGAGACAGAAAAAGAAAAAAAAACAGCAGAGCTGCTCTAGACCCAGAGAACCAGGTTGGGAGAGCTGCTGTAGAGCCAGAGACCAAGGTCAGCAGAACCGTTGTAGAGCCAGAGAACCAGGCCAGCAGAGCTGCTGCAGAGCCATAGACCCAGGTCAGCAGAGCCACTCTAGAGCCAGAGCACCGGGTCAGCCGAGTCGCTCTAGTGCCAGAGAACAGGTCAGCAGAGCTGTTCTAGCTATAGAACTAGAGAACCAGCTCAGCAAGCTTCTGTATAGCCAGAGAACCAGGTCAGCAGAGATGTTGTATAGCCAGAGAACCAGGTCAGCAGAGATGTTGTAAAGCCAGAGAACCAGGCCGTCAGAGCTAGAGAACCGGGTCAGCAGATCCGCCCTAGTGCCAGAGAACCAGGTCAGCAGTCTTGCTGTAGAGCCTGAGACCCAGGTCAGCAGAGCTGCTGTAGAGCCAGAGAACCAGGTCAGCAGAGGCGCACTAGAGTCAGAGAACCTGGTGAGCAGAGCTGCTGTAGCGCCATAGAACCAGGTCAGCAGAGCTGCTCTAGAGCCAGAGAACCAGGTCAGCAGAGCTGCTCTAGAGCCAGAGAACCAGGTCAGCAGAGCTGCCATAGAGCCAGATAATCAGGTCAGCAGCCTTGCTGTAGAGCCTGAGACCCAGATCAGCAGAGCTGCTGTAGAGCCGGAGAACCAGGTCAGCATAGCCACTGTAGAGGAAGAGAACCAGGTCAGCAGAGCTGCTGTAGAGCCATAGAACCAGGTCAGCAGAGCCACTCTAGAGCCAGAGAACCGGGTCAGCAGAGCCGCTCTAGAGCCAGAGAGCCAGGTCAGCAGAGCCGCTTTAGACCCTGAGAACCAGGTCAGCAAGCTGCTGTAGAGCCTGAGAACCATGTCAGCAAAGCCGCTCTAGAGCTTGAGAACCAGGTCAGCAGCAGAGCCGTTGTGGAGCCTGAGAACCAGGTCAGCAGAGCTGCTGTAGAGCCAGAGAACGAGGTCAGCAGAGCTGCTCTAGAGCCAGGAACCAGGTCAGCAGAGCTGCTGTAGAACCAGTGAACCAAGTCAGCAGAGCTGCTGTAGAGCCAGAGAACCAGGTCCGCAAAGCTGCTGTAGAGCTAGAGAGCCAGCTCAGCAGAGCCGCTGTAGAGCCAGAGAACATTGTGAGCAGAGTTGCTCTAGAGCCTGAGAACCAGGTCAACAGAGCTGCTCTAGAGCCAGAGAACTGAGTCAGCAGAGCTGCTCCAGAGCCAGAGAAGCAGGTCAGCAGAGCTGCTCTACAGCCAGAGAACCAGGTCAGCAGAGCCGCTCTAGAGCCAGAGAGCTAGGCCAGCAGAACCAAAGAACTAGGTCTGCCAGCTGCTGTAGAGCCTGAGAACCAGGTCAGCAGAGCTGCTGTATACCCTGAGAACCAGGTCAGCAGAGCTGCTGTAGAGCCAGAGAACCAGGTCAGCAGAGCTGCTGTAGAGCCAGAGAACCAGGCAAGCAGAGCTGCTGTAGAGCGAGAGAACCAGGTCAGCAGAACCGTTGTAGAGTCTGAGACCCAGGTCAGCAGAGCTGCTGTATAGCCAGAGAACCAGGTCAGCAGAGATGTTTTACAGCCAGAGAACCAGGCCTTCAGAGCCAGAGAACCAGGTCAGCAGATCCGCCCTAGTGCCAGAGAACCAGGACCGCAGAGGTATTGTAAAGCCTGAGAATCAGGTCAGCAGAGCTGCTCTAGAGCCAGTGAACCAGGTCAGCAGAGCTGCTCTAAAGCCATACAACCAGGTCAGCAGACCCACTCTAGAGCCAGAGACCAGATCAGCGGAGCCACTCTAGAGCCAGAGAACCAGGTCAGCAGAGCTGCTCTAGAGCCAGAGAACCAGGTCAGCAGAGCTGCTCTAGAGCCAGAGAACCAGGCAAGCAGAGCTGCTGTAGAGCGAGAGAACCAGGTCAGCAGAACCGTTGTAGAGTCTGAGACCCAGGTCAGCAGAGCTGCTGTATAGCCAGAGAACCAGGTCAGCAGAGATGTTTTACAGCCAGAGAACCAGGCCTTCAGAGCCAGAGAACCAGGTCAGCAGATCCGTCCTAGTGCCAGAGAACCAGGACCGCAGAGGTATTGTAAAGCCTGAGAATCAGGTCAGCAGAGCTGCTCTAGAGCCAGTGAACCAGGTCAGCAGAGCTGCTCTAAAGCCATACAACCAGGTCAGCAGACCCACTCTAGAGCCAGAGACCAGATCAGCGGAGCCACTCTAGAGCCAGAGAACCAGGTCAGCAGAGCTGCTCTAGAGCCAGAGAACCAGGTCAGCAGAGCTGCTCTAGAGCCAGAGAACCAGGCCAGCAGAGCCAGAGAACTAGGCCAGTAAGCTGCTGTAGAGCCTGAGAACCATGTCAGCAAAGCTGCTGTAGAGCCTGAGAACCATGTCAGCAGAGCTGCTGTAGAGCCTGCGAACCAGGTCAGCAGAGCTGCTGTAGAGCCTGAGAACCAGGTCAGCAGAGCTGCTGTAGAGCCTGAGAACCAGGTCAGCAGAGCTGCTGTAGAGCCAGAAAAAGAAAAAAAGGTCAGCAGAGCTGCTCTAGACCCAGTGAACCTGGTCAGCACAGCTACTGCAGAGCCAAAGAACCAGGTTGGCAGAGCTGCTGTAGAGCCAGAGACCCAGGTCAGCAGGACCGTTGTAGAGTCTGAGACCTAGGTCAGCAGAGCTGCTGTGTAGCCAGAGAACCAGGCCAGCAGATCCCCCTAGTGCCAGAGAACCAGGACAGCAGAGCTACTGTAGCCATTGAACCAGGTCAGCAGAGCTACTGTAAAGCCATTGAACCAGGTCATCAGAGCCTCTCTAGAGCAAGAGAATCGGGTCAGCAGAGCCGCTTTAGAGCCAGTGAACCATGCTAGCAGAGCTGCTCTAGAACCAGCTCAGCAAGCTGCTGTATAGCCAGAGAACCAGGTCAGCAGAGATGTTTTACAGCCAGAGAAGCAGGCCGTCAGAGCCAGAGAACCAGGTCAGCAGACCCCCCCCTAGTGCCAGAGAACCAGGACAGCAGAACTATTGTAAAGCCAGAGAACCAGGCCAGCAGAGCTGCTCCACAGCCAGAGAACCAGAACAGCAGAGCTGTGGTAGAGGCAGAGAACCAGGTCAGCAGAGCCGCTGTAGAGCCAGAGAACCAAGTCAGCAATCTTGCTGTAGAGCCTGAGAGCCAGGTCAGCAGAGCTTATGTAGAGCCTGAGACCCAGGTCAGCAGAGCTGCTGTAGAGCCTGAGACCCAGGTCAGCAGAGCTGCTCTAGAGCCAGAGAAGCAGAACAGCAGAGCTGCGGTAGAGCCAGAGAACCAGGTCAGCAGAGGCGCTCTAGAGCCAGAGAACCAGGTCAGCAGAGCTGCTCTAGAGCCAGCGAACCAGGTCAGCAGAGCTGCTCTAGAGCCAGAAAACCAGGTCAGCAGAGCCAGAGAACTAGGTCAGCAAGCTGCTGTAGAGCCTGAGAACCAGGTCAGCAAAGCTGCTGTAGAGCCTGAGAACCAGGTCAGCAGAGCTGCTGTAGAGCCTGAGAACCAGGTCAGCAGAGCTGCTGTAGAGCCAGAAAAAGAAAAAAAGGTCAGCAGAGCTGCTCTAGAACCAGCTCAGCAAGCTGCTGTATAGCCAGAGAACCAGGTCAGCAGAGATGTTTTACAGCCAGAGAAGCAGGACGTCAGAGCCAGAGAACCAGGTCAGCAGATCCCCCCTAGTGCCAGAGAACCAGGACAGCAGAACTATTGTAAATCCAGAGAACCAGGTCAGCAGAGCTGCTCTAGAGCCAGAGAACCAGAACAGCAGAGCTGTGGTAGAGGCAGAGAACCAGGTCAGCAGAGCCGCTGTAGAGCCAGAGAACCAAGTCAGCAATCTTGCTGTAGAGCCTGAGAGCCAGGTCAGCAGAGCTTCTGTAGAGCCTGAGACCCAGGTCAGCAGAGCTGCTCTAGAGCCAGAGAAGCAGAACAGCAGAGCCACGGTAGAGCCAGAGAACCAGGTCAGCAGAGGCGCTCTAGAGCCAGAGAACCAGGTCAGCAGAGCTGCTCTAGAGCCAGCGAACCAGGTCAGCAGAGCTGCTCTAGAGCCAGCGAACCAAATCAGCAGAGCTGCTCTAGAGCCAGAGAACCAGGTCAGCAGAGCCAGAGAACTAGGTCAGCAAGCTGCTGTAGAGCCTGAGAACCATGTCAGCAAAGCTGCTGTAGAGCCTGAGAACCATGTCAGCAGAGCTGCTGTAGAGCCTGAGAACCAGGTCAGCAGAGCTGTTGTAGAGCCAGAAAAAGAAAAAAAGGTCAGCAGAGCTGCTCTAGACCCAGAGAACCAGGTTGGGAGAACTGCTGTAGAGCCAGAGACCCAGGTCAGCAGAACCGTTGTAGAGTCTGAGACCCAGGTCAGCAGAGATGTTTTACAGCCAGAGAACCAGGCCTTCAGAGCCAGAGAACCAGGTCAGCAGATTCGCCTTAGTGCCAGAGAACCAGGAGAGCAGATGTATTGTAAAGCCTGAGAATCAGGTCAGCAGAGCTGCTCTAGAGCCAGAGAACCAGGTCAGCAGAGCTGCTCTAAAGCCAGAGAACCAGATTAGCAGAGCCACGGTAGAGCCAGAGAACCAGGTCAGCAGAGCCACCTTAGAGCCAGAGAACCAGGTCTGCAGAGCTGCTGCAGAGCCATAGACCCAGGTCAGCAGAGCCACTCTAGAGCCAGAGCACCGGGTCAGCCGAGTCTCTCTAGTGCCAGAGAACAGGTCAGCAGAGCTGTTCTAGCTATAGAACCAGAGAACCAGCTCAGCAAGCTGCTGTATAGCCAGAGAACCAGGTCAGCAGAGATGTTGTAAAGCCAGAGAACCAGGCCGTCAGAGCTAGATAACCAGGTCAGCAGATCCGCCCTAGTGCCAGAGAACCAGGTCAGCAGTCTTGCTGTAGAGCCTGAGACCCAGGTCAGCAGAGCTGCTGTAGAGCCAGAGAACCAGGTCAGCAGAGGCGCACTAGAGTCAGAGAACCTGGTGAGCAGAGCTGCTGTAGCACCATAGAACCAGGTCAGCGGAGCTACTCTAGAGCCAGAGAACCAGGTCAGCAGAGCTGCTGTAGAGCCTGTGAAGCAGGCCAGCAAGCTGCTGTAGAGCCACAGAACCAGGTCAGTAGAGCCATTGTAGAGCCAGATAACCAGGTCAGCAGAGTTGTTGTAGAGCATGAGACCCAGGTCAGCAGAGCTTCTGTAGAACCAGAGAACCAGGTCAGCAGAGCCACTGTAGAGCCATAGAAGCAGGTCAGCAGAGCTGCTCTAGAGCCAGAGAACCAGAACAGCAGAGCCGCGGTAGAGCCAGAGAACCAGGTCAGCAGAGCCGCTGTAGAGCCAGAGAACCAGGTCAGCAGTCTTGCTGTAGAGCCTAAGACCCAGGTAAGCAGAGCTGCTGTAGAGCCAGAGAACCAGGTCAGCAGAGCCGCTCTAGAGCCAGAGAAACAAGTCAGCAGAGCTGCTGTAGAGCCATAGAACCAGGTCAGCAGAGCTGCTCTAGAGCCAGCGAACCAGGTCAGCAGAGCTGCTCTAGAGCCAGAGAACCAGGTCAGCAGAGCCAGAGAACTAGGTCAGCAAGCTGCTGTAGAGCCTGAGAACCATGTCAGCAAAGCTGCTGTAGAGCCTGAGAACCATGTCAGCAGAGCTGCTGTAGAGCCTGAGAACCAGGTCAGCAGAGCTGTTGTAGAGCCAGAAAAAGAAAAAAAGGTCAGCAGAGCTGCTCTAGACCCAGAGAACCAGGTTGGGAGAACTGCTGTAGAGCCAGAGACCCAGGTCAGCAGAACCGTTGTAGAGTCTGAGACCCAGGTCAGCAGAGATGTTTTACAGCCAGAGAACCAGGCCTTCAGAGCCAGAGAACCAGGTCAGCAGATTCGCCTTAGTGCCAGAGAACCAGGAGAGCAGATGTATTGTAAAGCCTGAGAATCAGGTCAGCAGAGCTGCTCTAGAGCCAGAGAACCAGGTCAGCAGAGCTGCTCTAAAGCCAGAGAACCAGATTAGCAGAGCCACGGTAGAGCCAGAGAACCAGGTCAGCAGAGCCACCTTAGAGCCAGAGAACCAGGTCTGCAGAGCTGCTGCAGAGCCATAGACCCAGGTCAGCAGAGCCACTCTAGAGCCAGAGCACCGGGTCAGCCGAGTCTCTCTAGTGCCAGAGAACAGGTCAGCAGAGCTGTTCTAGCTATAGAACCAGAGAACCAGCTCAGCAAGCTGCTGTATAGCCAGAGAACCAGGTCAGCAGAGGTGTTGTAAAGCCAGAGAACCAGGCCGTCAGAGCTAGATAACCAGGTCAGCAGATCCGCCCTAGTGCCAGAGAACCAGGTCAGCAGTCTTGCTGTAGAGCCTGAGACCCAGGTCAGCAGAGCTGCTGTAGAGCCAGAGAACCAGGTCAGCAGAGGCGCACTAGAGTCAGAGAACCTGGTGAGCAGAGCTGCTGTAGCACCATAGAACCAGGTCAGCGGAGCTACTCTAGAGCCAGAGAACCAGGTCAGCAGAGCTGCTGTAGAGCCTGTGAAGCAGGCCAGCAAGCTGCTGTAGAGCCACAGAACCAGGTCAGTAGAGCCATTGTAGAGCCAGATAACCAGGTCAGCAGAGTTGTTGTAGAGCATGAGACCCAGGTCAGCAGAGCTTCTGTAGAACCAGAGAACCAGGTCAGCAGAGCCACTGTAGAGCCATAGAAGCAGGTCAGCAGAGCTGCTCTAGAGCCAGAGAACCAGAACAGCAGAGCCGCGGTAGAGCCAGAGAACCAGGTCAGCAGAGCCGCTGTAGAGCCAGAGAACCAGGTCAGCAGTCTTGCTGTAGAGCCTAAGACCCAGGTAAGCAGAGCTGCTGTAGAGCCAGAGAACCAGGTCAGCAGAGCCGCTCTAGAGCCAGAGAAACAAGTCAGCAGAGCTGCTGTAGAGCCATAGAACCAGGTCAGCAGAGTTGCTGTGTAGCCAGAGACCCAGGTCAACAGAGATGTTTTACAGCAGAGAACCAGGCCGTCAGAGCCAGAGAACCAGGTCAGCAGATCCCCCTAGTGCCAGAGAACCAGGACAGCAGACCTACTGTAAAGCCATTCAACCAGGTCAGCAGAGCTGCTCTAGAGCCAGAGAACCAGGTCATCAGAGCTGCTGTAAAGCCAGAGAACCAGGTCAGCAGAGCTGCTGTAGAGCTAGAGAACTAGGTCGGCAGAGCTGCTGTAAAGCCAGAGCACCAGGTCAGCAGAGCCGCTGTAGAGCTAGAGAACTAGGTCAGCAGAGCTGCTGTAGAGCCATAGAACCAGGTCAGCAGAGCCACTCTAGAGCCAGAGAACCGGGTCAGCAGAGCCGCTCTAGAGCCAGAGTGCCAGGTCAGCAGAGCCGCTTTAGACCCTGAGAACCAGGTCAGCAAGCTGCTGTAGAGCCAGAGAACCATGTCAGCAAAGCCGCTCTAGAGCTTGAGAACCAGGTCAGCAGCAGAGCCGTTGTGGAGCCTGAGAACCAGGTCAGCAGAGCTGCTGTAGAGCCAGAGAACGAGGTCAGCAGAGCTGCTCTAGAGCCAGGAACCAGGTCAGCAGAGCTGCTGTAGAACCAGTGAACCAAGTCAGCAGAGCTGCTGTAGAGCCAGAGAACCAGGTCCGCAAAGCTGCTGTAGAGCTAGAGAGCCAGCTCAGCAGAGCCGCTGTAGAGCCAGAGAACAATGTGAGCTGAGTTGCTCTAGAGCCTGAGAACCAGGTCAACAGAGCTGCTCTAGAGCCAGAGAACTGAGTCAGCAGAGCTGCTCCAGAGCCAGAGAAGCAGGTCAGCAGAGCTGCTCTACAGCCAGAGAACCAGGTCAGCAGAGCCGCTCTAGAGCCAGAGAGCTAGGCCAGCAGAACCAGAGAAATAGGTCTGCCAGCTGCTGTAGAGCCTGAGAACCAGGTCAGCAGAGCTGCTCTAGAGCCAGAGAACCAGGTCATCAGAGCTGCTGTAAAGCCAGAGAACCAGGTCAGCAGAGCTGCTGTAGAGCCAGAGAACCAGGCAAGCAGAGCTGCTGTAGAGCCAGAGAACCAGGTCAGCAGAGCTGCTGTAGAGCCAGAGAACCAGGCAAGCAGAGCTGCTGTAGAGCGAGAGAACCAGGTCAGCAGAACCGTTGTAGAGTCTGAGACCC
The DNA here is from genome assembly GCF_964263255.1 of Lissotriton vulgaris. Taxonomy (NCBI): domain Eukaryota; kingdom Metazoa; phylum Chordata; class Amphibia; order Caudata; family Salamandridae; genus Lissotriton; species Lissotriton vulgaris. The sequence goes on along the minus strand of NC_141691.1, from coordinate 1,077,927,910 downwards.
AGGTCAGCAGAGCTGCTGTATAGCCAGAGAACCAGGTCAGCAGAGATGTTTTACAGCCAGAGAACCAGGCCTTCAGAGCCAGAGAACCAGGTCAGCAGATCCGCCCTAGTGCCAGAGAACCAGGACCGCAGAGGTATTGTAAAGCCTGAGAATCAGGTCAGCAGAGCTGCTCTAGAGCCAGTGAACCAGGTCAGCAGAGCTGCTCTAAAGCCATACAACCAGGTCAGCAGACCCACTCTAGAGCCAGAGACCAGATCAGCGGAGCCACTCTAGAGCCAGAGAACCAGGTCAGCAGAGCTGCTCTAGAGCCAGAGAACCAGGTCAGCAGAGCTGCTCTAGAGCCAGAGAACTAGGCCAGTAAGCTGCTGTAGAGCCTGAGAACCAGGTCAGCAGAGCTGCTGTAGAGCCAGAAAAAGAAAAAAAGGTCAGCAGAGCTGCTCTAGACCCAGTGAACCAGGTCAGCACAGCTACTGCAGAGCCAAAGAACCAGGTTGGCAGAGCTGCTGTAGAGCCAGAGACCCAGGTCAGCAGAACCGTTGTAGAGTCTGAGACCCAGGTCAACAGAGCTGCTGTGTAGCCAGAGAACCAGGCCAGCAGATCCCCCTAGTGCCAGAGAACCAGGACAGCAGAGCTACTGTAGCCATTGAACCAGGTCAGCAGAGCTACTGTAAAGCCATTGAACCAGGTCATCAGAGCCTCTCTAGAGCAAGAGAATCGGGTCAGCAGAGCCGCTTTAGAGCCAGTGAACCATGCTAGCAGAGCTGCTCTAGAACCAGCTCAGCAAGCTGCTGTATAGCCAGAGAACCAGGTCAGCAGAGATGTTTTACAGCCAGAGAAGCAGGCCGTCAGAGCCAGAGAACCAGGTCAGCAGACCCCCCCCTAGTGCCAGAGAACCAGGACAGCAGATCCCCCCCTAGTGCCAGAGAACCAGGACAGCAGAACTATTGTAAAGCCAGAGAACCAGGCCAGCAGAGCTGCTCCACAGCCAGAGAACCAGAACAGCAGAGCTGTGGTAGAGGCAGAGAACCAGGTCAGCAGAGCCGCTGTAGAGCCAGAGAACCAAGTCAGCAATCTTGCTGTAGAGCCTGAGAGCCAGGTCAGCAGAGCTTATGTAGAGCCTGAGACCCAGGTCAGCAGAGCTGCTGTAGAGCCTGAGACCCAGGTCAGCAGAGCTGCTCTAGAGCCAGAGAAGCAGAACAGCAGAGCTGCGGTAGAGCCAGAGAACCAGGTCAGCAGAGGCGCTCTAGAGCCAGAGAACCAGGTCAGCAGAGCTGCTCTAGAGCCAGCGAACCAGGTCAGCAGAGCTGCTCTAGAGCCAGAAAACCAGGTCAGCAGAGCCAGAGAACTAGGTCAGCAAGCTGCTGTAGAGCCTGAGAACCAGGTCAGCAAAGCTGCTGTAGAGCCTGAGAACCAGGTCAGCAGAGCTGCTGTAGAGCCTGAGAACCAGGTCAGCAGAGCTGCTGTAGAGCCTGAGAACCAGGTCAGCAGAGCTGCTGTAGAGCCAGAAAAAGAAAAAAAGGTCAGCAGAGCTGCTCTAGAACCAGCCCAGCAAGCTGCTGTATAGCCAGAGAACCAGGTCAACAGAGATGTTTTACAGCCAGAGAAGCAGGACGTCAGAGCCAGAGAACCAGGTCAGCAGATCCCCCCTAGTGCCAGAGAACCAGGACAGCAGAACTATTGTAAATCCAGAGAACCAGGTCAGCAGAGCTGCTCTAGAGCCAGAGAACCAGAACAGCAGAGCTGTGGTAGAGGCAGAGAACCAGGTCAGCAGAGCTGCTCTAGAGCCAGCGAACCAGGTCAGCAGAGCTGCTCTAGAGCCAGAGAACCAGGTCAGCAGAGCCAGAGAACTAGGTCAGCAAGCTGCTGTAGAGCCTGAGAACCATGTCAGCAAAGCTGCTGTAGAGCCTGAGAACCATGTCAGCAGAGCTGCTGTAGAGCCTGAGAACCAGGTCAGCAGAGCTGTTGTAGAGCCAGAAAAAGAAAAAAAGGTCAGCAGAGCTGCTCTAGACCCAGAGAACCAGGTTGGGAGAACTGCTGTAGAGCCAGAGACCCAGGTCAGCAGAACCGTTGTAGAGTCTGAGACCCAGGTCAGCAGAGATGTTTTACAGCCAGAGAACCAGGCCTTCAGAGCCAGAGAACCAGGTCAGCAGATCCGCCTTAGTGCCAGAGAACCAGGAAAGCAGATGTATTGTAAAGCCTGAGAATCAGGTCAGCAGAGCTGCTCTAGAGCCAGAGAACCAGGTCAGCAGAGCTGCTCTAAAGCCAGAGAACCAGATTAGCAGAGCCACGGTAGAGCCAGAGAACCAGGTCAGCAGAGCCACCTTAGAGCCAGAGAACAGGTCTGCAGAGCTGCTGCAGAGCCATAGACCCAGGTCAGCAGAGCCACTCTAGAGCCAGAGCACCGGGTCAGCCGAGTCGCTCTAGTGCCAGAGAACAGGTCAGCAGAGCTGTTCTAGCTATAGAACCAGAGAACCAGCTCAGCAAGCTGCTGTATAGCCAGAGAACCAGGTCAGCAGAGATGTTGTAAAGCCAGAGAACCAGGCCATCAGAGCCAGATAACCAGGTCAGCAGATCCGCCCTAGTGCCAGAGAACCAGGTCAGCAGTCTTGCTGTAGAGCCTGAGACCCAGGTCAGCAGAGCTGCTGTAGAGCCAGAGAACCAGGTCAGCAGAGGTGCACTAGAGTCAGAGAACCTGGTGAGCAGAGCTGCTGTAGCACCATAGAACCAGGTCAGCGGAGCTACTCTAGAGCCAGAGAACCAGGTCAGCAGAGCTGCTGTAGAGCCTGTGAAGCAGGCCAGCAAGCTGCTGTAGAGCCACAGAACCAGGTCAGTAGAGCCATTGTAGAGCCAGATAACCAGGTCAGCAGAGTTGTTGTAGAGCATGAGACCCAGGTCAGCAGAGCTTCTGTAGAACCAGAGAACCAGGTCAGCAGAGCCACTGTAGAGCCATAGAAGCAGGTCAGCAGAGCTGCTCTAGAGCCAGAGAACCAGAACAGCAGAGCCGCGGTAGAGCCAGAGAACCAGGTCAGCAGAGCCGCTGTAGAGCCAGAGAACCAGGTCAGCAGTCTTGCTGTAGAGCCTAAGACCCAGGTAAGCAGAGCTGCTGTAGAGCCAGAGAACCAGGTCAGCAGAGCCGCTCTAGAGCCAGAGAAACAAGTCAGCAGAGCTGCTGTAGAGCCATAGAACCAGGTCAGCAGAGTTGCTGTGTAGCCAGAGACCCAGGTCAACAGAGATGTTTTACAGCAGAGAACCAGGCCGTCAGAGCCAGAGAACCAGGTCAGCAGATCCCCCTAGTGCCAGAGAACCAGGACAGCAGACCTACTGTAAAGCCATTCAACCAGGTCAGCAGAGCTGCTCTAGAGCCAGAGAACCAGGTCATCAGAGCTGCTGTAAAGCCAGAGAACCAGGTCAGCAGAGCTGCTGTAGAGCTAGAGAACTAGGTCGGCAGAGCTGCTGTAAAGCTAGAGCACCAGGTCAGCAGAGCCGCTGTAGAGCTAGAGAACTAGGTCAGCAAGCTGCTGTAGAGCCTGAGAACCAGGTCAGCAGAGCAGTTGCAAAGCCAGAGAGCCAGGTCAGCAGAGCTGCTGTAGAGCCAGAGAACCAGGTCAGCAGAGCTGCTGTAAAGCCAGAGAACCAGGTCAGCAGAGCTGCTGTAGAGCCAGAGAACCAGGTCAGCAGAGCTGCTGTAAAGCCAGAGAACCAGGTCAGCAGAGCTGCTGTAGAGCCAGAAAAAAAGGTCAGCAGAACTGCTCTAGACCCGGAGAACCAGGTCAGCAGAGCTACTGTAGAGCCAGAGAACCAGGTCAGCACAGCTGCTGTAGAGCCAGAGAACCAGGTCAGCAGAGCTGCTGTAGAGCCAGAGAAACAGAACAGCAGAGCCACGGTAGAGCCAGAGAACCGGGTCAGCAGAGCTGCTTTAGAGCCAGAGAACCATGCTAGCAGAGCTGCTCAAGTACCAGAGAACCAGCTCAGCAAGCTGCTGTATAGCCAGACAACCAGGTCAGCAGAGATGTTTTACAGCCAGAGAAGCAGACCGTCAGAGCCAGAGAACCAGGTCAGCAGATCCCCCCTAGTGCCAGAGAACCAGGACAGCAGAACTATTGTAAAGCTAGAGAACCAGGTCAGCAGAGCTGCTCTAGCGAAAGAGAACCGGGTCAGCAGAGCTGCTGTAGAGATAGAGAACCGGGTCAGCAGAGCCTTTGTAAAGCCAGAGAACCAGGTCAGCAGAGCCGCTGTAGAGCCTGAGAACCAGAACAGCAGAGCTGCTCTAGAGCCAAAGAACCAGAACAGCAGAGCCGCGGTAGACCCAGAGAACCAGGTCAGCAGAGCCGCCGTAGAGCCAGAGAGCAAGGTCAGCAGAGGTGCTGTAGAGCAAGAGAACAAGCTCAGTATAGCAGCTCTAGTGCATGAGAACCAGGCCAGAGAACTGGGCCAGAGAACCAGGGCCAACAAACCAGGTCAGCAGAGGTGTTATAGAACCAGAGTACCAAGTTAGCAGAGTTGCTGTAAAGCAAGAGAACCAGGTCAGCAGAGCTGCTGTAGAGCCTGTGAAGCAGGTCAGCAAGCTGCTGTAGAGCCACAGAACCAGGTCAGTAGAGCCATTGTAGAGCCAGATAACCAGGTCAGCAGAGTTGTTGTAGAGCATGAGACCCAGGTCAGCAGAGCTGCTGTAGAACCAGAGAACCAGGTCAGCAGAGCCACTGTAGAGCCATAAAAGCAGGTCAGCAGAGCTGCTCTAGAGCCAGAGAACCAGAACAGCAGAGCCGCGGTAGAGCCAGAGAACCAGGTCAGCAGAGCCGCTGTAGAGCCAGAGAACCAGGTCAGCAGTCTTGCTGTAGAGCCTAAGACCCAGGTAAGCAGAGCTGCTGTAGAGCCAGAGAACCAGGTCAGCAGAGCCGCTTTAGAGCCAGAGAACCATGCTAGCAGAGCTGCTCTAGAACCAGAGAACCAGCTCAGCAAGCTGCTGTATAGCCAGAGAACCAGGTCAGCAGAGATGTTTTACAGCCAGAGAAGCAGGCCATCAGAGCCAGAGAACCAGGTCAGCAGATCCCCCCTAGTGCCAGAGAACCAGGACAGCAGAACTATTGTAAAGCCAGAGAACCGGGTCAGCAGAGCTGCTGTAGAGATAGAGAACCGGGTCAGCAGAGCCGTTGTAAAGCCAGAGAACCAGGTCAGCAGAGCCGCTGTAGAGCCTGAGAACCAGAACAGCAGAGCTGCTCTAAACCCTGAGAACCAGGTCAGCAGAGCCGCTGTAGAGCCAGAGAACCAGCTCAACAGTCTTGCTGTAGAGCCTGAGACCCAGGTCAGCAGAGCTGCTCTAGAGCCAGAGAACCAGAACAGCAGAGCCACGGTAGAGCCAGAGAACCAGGTCAGCACAGCTGCTGTAGAGCCAGAGAACCAGGCCAGCAGAGCTGCTGTAGAGCCAGAGAACCAGGTCAGCACAACAGCTGTAGAGTCTGAGACCCAGGTCAGCAGAGCTGCTGTAAAGCAAGAGAACCAGGTCAGCAGATCCGCCCTAGTGCCAGAGAACCAGGACAGCAGGGGTATTATAAAGCCTGAGAATCAGGCCAGCAGAGCTGCTCTAGAGCCAGAGAACCAGGTCAGCAGAGCTGCTCTAAAGCCATAGAACCAGGTCAGCAGAGCTGCTCTAGAGTCAGAGAACCAGGTCAGCAAAGCTGCTCTAGAGCCAGAGAACCCGGCCAGCAGAGCCAGAGAACTAGGTTAGTAAGCTGCTTTAGAGCCTGAGAACCATGTCAGCAAAGCTGCTGTAGAGCCTGAGAACCATGTCAGCAGAGCTGCTGTAGAGCCTGAGAACCAGGTCAGCAGAGCTGCTGTGGAGCCAGAAAAAGAAAAAAAGGTCAGCAGAGCTGCTATAGACCCAGAGAACCAGGTCAGCACAGCTGCTGCAGAGCCAGAGAACCAGGTTGGCAGAGCTGCTGTAGAGCCAGAGACCCAGGTCAGCAGAACCGTTGTAGAGTCTGAGACCCAGGTCAGCAGAGCTGCTGTGTAGCCGGAGAACCAGGCTGTCAGAGCCAGAGAACCAGTTCAGCAGATCCCCCTAGTGCCAGAGAACCAGGAAAGCAGAGCTACTGTAAAGCCATTGAACCAGAACAGCAGAGCCACGGTAGAGCCAGAGAACCAGATCAGCAGAGCCGCTGTAGAGCCAGAGAACTAGGTCAGCAAGCTGCTATAGAGCCTGAGAACCAGGTCAGCAGAGCAGTGGCAGAGCCAGAGAACCAGGTCAGCAGAGCCGCTGTAGAGCCAGAGAACCAGCTCAACAGTCTTGCTGTAGAGCCTGAGACCCAGGTCAGCAGAGCTGCTCTAGAGCCAGAGAACCAGAACAGCAGAGCTGCGGTAGAGCCAGAGAACCAGGTCAGCAGAGCTGCTGTAGGGCCAGAGAACCAGGTCAGCAGTCTTGCTGTAGAGCCCGAGACCCAGGTCAGCAGAACTGCTGTGGAGCGAGAGAACCAGCTCAGCAGAGCCACTCTAGAGCTAGAGAACCAAGTCAGCAGAGCTGCTGTAGAGCCATAGAACCAGGCCAGCAGAGCCACTCTAGAGCCAGAGACCGGGTCAGCAGAGCTGCTCTAGAGCAAGAGAACCAGGTCAGCACAGCTGCTGTTGAGCCAGAGAACCAGGTTGGCAGAGCTGCTGTAGAGCCAGAGAACCAGGTTGGCAGAGCTGCTGTAGAGCCAGACAACCAAGTCAGCAGAACCGTTGTAGAGTCTGAGACCCAGGTCAGCAGAGCTGCTGTATAGCCAGAGAACCAGGTCAGCAGAGATGTTTTACAACCAGAGAACCAGGCCTTCAGAGCCAGAGAACCAGGTCAGCAGATCCGCCCTAGTGCCATAGAACCAGGACAGCAGAGGTATTGTAAAGCCTGAGAATCAGGTCAGCAGAGCTGCTCTAAAGCCATAGAACCAGGTCAGCAGAGCTGCTCTAGAGCCAGAGAACCAGGTCAGCAGAGCTGCTCTAGAGCCAGAGAACCAGGCCAGCAGAGCCAGAGAACTAGGTCAGTAAGCTGCTGTAGAGCCTGAGAACCATGTTAGCAAAGCTGCTGTAGAGCCTGGGAACCATGTCAGCAGAGCTGCTGTAGAGCCTGAGAACCAGGTCAGAAGAGCTGCTGTAGAGCCAGAAAAAGAAAAAAAGGTCAGCAGAGCTGCTCTAGACCCAGAGAACCAGGTCAGCACAGCTGCTGCAGAGCCAGAGAACCAGGTTGGCAGAGCTGCTGTAGAGCCAGTGACCCAGGTCAGCAGAACCGTTGTAGAGTCTGAGACCCAGGTCAGCAGAGCTGCTGTGTAGCCAGAGAACCAGGCTGTCAGAGCCAGAGAACCAGGTCAGCAGATCCCCCTAGTGCCAGAGAACCAGGACAGCAGAGCTACTGTAGAGCCAGAAAACTAGGTCAGCAAGCTGCTATAGAGCCTGAGAACCAGGTCAGCAGAGCAGTTGCAGAGCCAGAGAGCCAGGTCAACAAAGCTGCTGTAGAGCCAGAGAACCAAGTCAGCAGAGCTGCTGGAGAGCCAGAGAACCAGGTCAGCAGAGCTGCTGTAGAGCCAGAAAAAAAGGTCAGCAGAGCCGCTCTTGACCCGGAGAACCAGGTCAGCAGAGCTGCTGTGGAGCCAGAGAACCAGGTCAGCACAGCTGCTGTAGAGCCAGAGAACCAGGTCAGCAGAGTCACTCTAGAGCCAGTGAACCAGGCCAGCAGAGCTGCTGTAAAGCCAGAGAACCAGGTCAGCACAACTGCTGTAGAGCCAAAGAACCGGGTCAGCAGAGTCACTCTAGAGCCAGTGAACCATGCTAGCAGAGCTGCTCTAGAATCAGAGAACCAGCTCAGCAAGCTGCTGCATAGCCAGAGAACCAGGTCAGCAGAGATGTTTTACAGCCAGAGAAGCAGGCCGTCAGAGCCAGAGAACCAGCTCAGCAGATCCCCCCCTAGTGCCGGAGAACCAGGACAGCAGAACTATTGTAAATCGAGAGAACCAGGTCAGCAGAGCTGCTCTAGAGCTAGAGAACCAGAACAGCAGAGCCGTGGTAGAGCCAGAGACCGGGTCAGCAGAGCTACTCTAGAGCCTGCGAACCAGGTCAGCAGAGCTGCTGTAGAGCCTGAGAACCAGGTCAGCAGAGCTGCTGTTGAGCCAGAAAAAGAAAAAAAGGTCAGCAGAGCTGCTCTAGACCCAGAGAACCAGGTCAGCACAGCTGCTGCATAGCCAGAGAACCAGGTTGGCAGAGCTGCTGTAGAGCCAGAGACCCAGGTCAGCAGAGCCAGAGAACTAGGTCAGTAAGCTGCTGTAGAGCCTGAGAACCATGTCAGCAAAGCTGCTGTAGAGCCTGAGAACCATGTCAGCAGAGCTGCTGTGGAATTTTAGTTTACGATCTGAACATCATCTGCGCCAGCTTGTCACCTATGCGCTACGTGCATGGCAGCCATTTTAGATATCATGGTCTCCCTGCCCACGATCGATCGCCAGCGCGCCCCTGTGACCCAGCAAGCATCCTCCGCGCACCCTGTCTCCCCCTCCCTCCTCTTTATGAGCATGACCCTTCTGCATGACCCTGTCCTTGGGAGTCACGCCAGCGCCTGACCAACACCTCCTCTCCTCCCATGAATGCCCCTCTGTTGATAAACCTCCCCTCTGTGCTGGATTGTTCATGCGGCATGAATACCACTCCATTGATGACCCCTCACCCCGTGTCCGACTGTCCACACAGGTCCGAGGCCACTGCCTAAGCCGGGAGATATCATTTACTGCCCCTTATTGCACGAGGTCGCTCTCCTTCAAAGGACCCTCTATTGATCCAGGGCTCCCCACCCCCCTGTGACATAATCAGGCGCACACATCCTAAGACTCGACGAAACACTCAGCTGCGTGATGACTCTCTCTCTTATCAGCAGGTTGAGGACCTCCATTGTGAATGTATATGGGGGTGGGATTAACACGAGGATTACGGGGATGTCTTTTCCCATGCCTTACAAAGTTGTGATTGTATTAAAAGAAGGTCACATGCCATAAACCAGTGTATAAGAGGCCAGGCCTCTGAGTGGCTGTTAGAGCACCTCGAGACGATACCTTGTTGTCTGATCTGATGTGTTCTGCTCCGTCGGAATAAAACTTCTGTTTCCTGCCTTCTGGTCTCCGGCGCCTGCCTCATTGCTTGGTAAACTTGAATGGTACAAGGGCGGTTAGCGCCGGGCAAATCTTGAGAAAGGTCCTAGCCCTACCTTTTTCTACAAATTGGCGCCCAACGTGGGGCCCATCAGCGACACGTGGATCCAGTGGGAGAGGTCCCGATGACAGAGTGAACGACTGCAACGATCGGGAAGTGCTCATGTCCGATAGACCCTCGTCTGACAGCCGATCATCCGACCTTCACTAGTTCTGAACAGACCTCTCTCGAGTGATCTACGGTCCTGACTGGGAACCATCAGGAGTGCCGCGAACATCACGAAGGAGAGAGGACGATCGGGCGCTGGATCCAGAGGACAGGAAACCGTCCATGCGGTCCGGGTAAGGTCGTGTAAACACGACGAATTGAGGAAAATTGTTTTTGTTTGGATAATACTAGTATTACGCTTTGTTGAAACCTCTGGAGATTCGCTGTCTGCAAACGGGGAAAAACAAACAGGCTCTCTCTTTGCAAACAGTGAAGGATAGGTAACGCAGACTTTTGTCCCCATTGTAATCCGTCGTGCCTATCTTCCTCCCCCACTGTTTCCCGAACTGTCGTTCGTGGATTATTGTCTGGAGATTCTTTGTCTGCAAACAGGGAAGAACAAGGTCTCTCTTTGCAGGTAGAGAAAGAGTGGGTAGCGATAACTTTTCGTGCCCACTTATTCTCCCCACTGAATTGTTTGATTGACCGATTGTTCGGTATTGGTTCGTTTTGAGGTATTCACCGCCGCCAAACAACGGAGAATAGAAATATTCTGCCTAGTCTTTGCCCGCTGTGATAAGATAGGTAGTGCAGACTTTTGTCCCCGGTGTAAACCGTCATGCCTATCTTCTCCCCACTGGTTGGTAGCCTGTTTAGCCCGGACCGCTTATTAGAGATGAACCATCCAGCTCCACTGGAGGGCACCCCTAATAAGGACATGTTCACTAAGTATGGACTAGTCGCTATAGCTTACACTAGACTATGGCATAAATACACGAAAAAGGACCCTGAAAGTCAGTGGCCACTGATAGGTTCCTTTAGTGAAAATAAAATAAAAACATTAGAAATAGCGCTCCAGAAAAATAAGACCACGCCCACCATGCTCGACAGTATCGGCATGTGGCGCAAAGAAACGGAACAACGAAAGAAAAGAGAAGAAGCAAAAGTAGGGAAAGAATTACGAAAGGCAGCCCACCTAGCCGCAAAGCAACTAGAAGAGGAAATAAAAAAAAGAAACGAAGCTACACAAAACCAAGAATCGGGGTCAACAGGCCAATGTCCTGTTAGGACCCCCTCTGCGCTCTACCCTGAACTACCCTCCAAACAACGGGCAAACGATGAGTTATTGCTAGGTCCCCCAATCATCTACATGCCCCCTCCATATGCTCCCAGCCAACAAAACCTGCAAGCCCCGAGTGTGAGTGAAAGTGACCCTAGTGCTAGTGCACCGGCCCTCACGGCCTCCGCACCAGCCGCATTAACAACTTCGTTAGGTGACCCCGAGGCTAGCAAACAATCATCAGCCAGGTTAAATAGGTTAAGCAAAGATGAGCGGGATGGGATCGACAAAATAGCAAAGATATTGGTAGAACGAAGGGAGAGCGAAGAATACACAATGAGCGTGTATAATTCACATGCCGACAGCCACAGACGGCATTTCATTTTGCGATTCAGCTTCCACACCCTGAACGCGTATGAAGATAGGTATCAGAGTAAGGGTCCCGCTAAACTAACAACACTGTATAGGAAGATTGATGTCGGAGATGGGACTGAACGTGAGGCGACGGAGCTCTTCATGCAAATGCTTGAGGTCTTCCGCCACCTCGCAGAACAGAAACCAGAAACCAAGGTTACGGCCCCTGAAACAACCTCGGCAGAGGTAGCCAATACTATGATGCCTATCAGAGAAGCGGCTCCTTACTGGATCCCGCCACGGGGCCAGGGAACGAGCGATGATATTAATAATGAACATGCAAAGGGAAGGGTTGTGTACAATTGGGTTTACCAACCATGGGACCGACAAGACATCCTAACCTTCAAGCAAACCTTGCCCGACTTAAGAAAGAACCCGACGGCATTTTATACTGAATTAGGCACAGCCTTGGGTTCGACAATAATGACTTTAGCAGATATTGACTTGTTCTTTGGGTTATGCCTGCCAGCTGATGTGTGGAAGCAAATCCGGAAAGTCGACCACACGGATCTGTTTGGACATACCTGGGACCAACTCGGTAAACTAGATAGACAGCGAGAGCCGGGGAGTAAACCAGTGAAGGACATACTGGAACTCCCAGACAAACTGGTCCAGAAGTTAAAAACCCTGGTCCCGGAAAGAAAAGTAGACTGGTCGATAGTCACGGCCTGTCGACAGAAACCCCAGGAGGATGTGTCAGAATACTTCTCTCGATTCGAGACAGTGTTCTCCGACTACAGTGGCCAAGACATGACCACCGCAACCGGACAACACCTGTTTGTGCAAAATTATGTAAAGGGACTAACGCAAGAAGTCTCCCAAAAACTGCAGACGAGTGAGAGTAGTTGGGGAGCCTCCAAACCCGCAGCCATCCTTCAGATGGCTCAGTATTACGAGCACCAAAAGAATGAGAATGATAGGGCGTCCGAGAAAAAGAAGAAAGATTTGAAGGAAAGGGTAATGATAGCCCAGATACAGGGTATAGCGCTAGGACGGGAACACCAAAGGGGGAACTACCAATCAACCACCCCCAGAGATCTACCTCCTAAAGATCACACCCCAGCACCCCACACTGGACGTAGAGACGTTAACAATGACCAATGCGCCTTCTGCAAAGGGCTCGGCCATTGGAAATTTCAGTGTCCAGTTCTGATAGAAATGAACAGAAATAGGGAGTCCAGGGATGTGGCGGGTGGACCGAGGAATAGAATACAGGGACGAGGGAGCCCCAACGACACCAATAATGACAGATCAGGAAGACTGAACACATTTGACCGTCCCCGACAGAACCAATATCAGCTATCCGAAGGTGAACATGCCCCCGACTTTGCATAGGACTGCCAGGGGCAAGGGAGGGATCCAGTCGAGCTCTGTGTTGACCAGCAAGGTCCTTATGTCACCGCTAAGGTCTTGGGTACAGAGTCTCCATTCTTGGTAGACACTGGGGCGACACGTAGTGTGTTATCAAAACGACTGATTCCAAGGGCACCCTTGTCTGGCTCACACATAACGTCGATAGGTTTCGATGGGACGCCCTCCACTAACCCCCTGTCCGTACCTATTACCTTTGACCTGGAAAACAACACTACTGACGCGACATTTCTCCTCTCCTCCAACTCCCCTGACGCCATTATGGGCATTGACTTACTGAAGCATTTTCGAGCTACCATTAGGTGTTCCCCAGATGGAATACGAGTCATCCTATACGACAACCCAGACATGCCCAGATCCCGTCCCCCACGACACATGTGCTCTATAACTGACGCTGACCTATCCCTGCTTGACACCCTACCTTCGTACCTGTGGGCCAAAAATGACTCTGATGTGGGGCGAATGATGATTGACCCTATTCACATAACTGTACGACAGGACGCTATGCTCCCGAAACTCCCGCAGTATCGGATATCGCCAGAGGGTGAGAAGGCACTGGTAGCGATCATTCAGTCTCTGGTAGACGCAGGAGTGGTTGAAGAAGTGGTTAGCAACGTCTGCAACAGCCCAATCCTACCTATTGTTAAGAAGCAAGGTGAAGGAGATGAGAAAGCGTACCGCTTCATCATCGACTTGCGAGAGATCAACAAAGTGGTTGTACCCCAATATCCTGTGGTCTCTGATATCACCACCATTCTGACCCTCATCCCGTCCACTGCCACCACCTTCACTGTTATCGACCTTAAGAACGCGTTTTTCTCTATCCCCATCCATCCAGACAGCCGTTATCTCTTCGGCTTCACTTTAAAATCCCGTTCGTACCGATTCTGTAGAGCTCCCCAGGGGTACACTGAAAGTCCCAGCATTTACAGCCAGGCCCTCAAAAGACAGCTGGATGCCTTCCAGCTACCAGAGGGAGTGGTGTTGATCCAATATGTCGATGATATCCTTTTGGCGGCTGACACCACCCCGCTTGCAACGACAGCCACCGTTCAACTCCTACACTTTCTTGCAGAAAATGGCCATAAAGTCTCCAAAAAGAAGTTACAGTTCTGCCAGCCACAGGTGACTTACCTAGGCCATCTTCTGTCCAAAGAAGGGAGAAAACTTACACCCGACCGAATCCAAACCATCCTAGATACCCCCATCCCGAAAACACAAAAGCAGGTCCGTTCTTTGGTTGGCCTGACATCTTTTTGCAGACAGTGGTTGCCTAATTACAGCCTCATTGTGAAACCATTACTTGCCCTACTGACCAAGGATGCCCCCTCCCCGTTTCCTTGGACCGCTGAGTGTCAAGCCTCCTTTAAGGAATTACGGGATGCACTCTGCTCAGCACCCGTCCTCGGAACGCCGGATTACTCCAAACCCTTCTCCCTCTTCACCCACGAAAGGGAGGGATGCGCATTGTCTGTCCTAACTCAATCAATTGGTCCTAAGCAGCGCCCTTGTGCCTACTTCTCCGCCACTCTTGATCCTGTAGCCAGAGCTTTGCCTGCCTGCGAGCAGTAGCCGCCGCTGCTGTCTCTATCCGTCAGAGCGAGGGAATTGTACTTTCCAACTCCCTCACAGTGCTAGTACCCCATGCAGTCGACACCCTCTTGAATCAGACAAAGACCCAGCACCTGACTAGCGCACGACTGACAGGGTATGAACTGACGCTACTTGCACCCCACATCACCCTAAAAAGATGCACGACTTTGAATCCTGCCACATTGTTACCCCTGCCTGAAAATGACCCTGACATTCCTCCCATCCACGACTGTGTGACCCTCACGGACGAACAAACTAGGAGTAGGATTGACCTCCGAGACACTGCTTTCCCTGACCCCGATGGAGAGCTATGGGTAGACGGCTCTTGCATCAAACTCCCCGATGGCACCACTTCAGCTGCCTATGCAGTAACGACAGCCCGAACAGTAGTTGAGACAGCCTGCATCACACAACGATCTGCCCAAGCAGCAGAGCTGATAGCCCTCACTCGAGCATGCATCATAGCCGCAGGGACCACCACGAACGTATATACGGACAGCCAGTATGCCTTCGGAGTGGTCCACCATTTTGGGCTCCTGTGGAGGGAGAGGGGATTCCTGACGTCCCACGGCACCCCGATCCTCCACGGAGATTTAGTCTCCGCCCTGATTGAAGCAGTTCTCCTCCCCAAACGATTAGCGGTGATAAAATGTCAGGCACACAAAAGGGTGACAGACTTAGTTGGACAAGGGAATGCATTGGCCGACATTACTGCACGAACCACAGCCGAGAATAGGACGGTGACACGCATGTACGTGACCAGGTCACAAGCAGAAACATGGAGTGACACAAGGACAATGATCAGAGACATACAATCGGCCAGCACCCCTCACGAGCTGACTAAATGGGCAGGGGTGGGTTTGAAGGATGAGGAAGGTTGTTGGCGAACGAAGGATGCAAGCAAATGGATGCTGCCCGACTCATATCTGATTCCCATACTGACCATGGCCCACTCTCCCGCACACATAGGATCTGCACCCATGATCGAACTCATTTCCAAAGTCTGGCATAATGACAAAATCCCTGACTCAGCCAGACGCCTAGTTCAGCAGTGCCTTATCTGTCTGCAACACAACCCCGGGAAAGGGACTGTAGTGCCCCGGGGAGGGTTTGGGACCCCCAATCACCCCTTTGAGGTCCTTCAGATGGATTATATCCAACTAGAGAGATGCCAAAACCTGAAGTATGTACTAGTCATTTCTTCCCTCGCTATGGCCTTTGCCGAATTTTATGGAGCGACAATGGCCCCCACTTCATAGCTGAGGTTATCCAACTAATCCTGAAGGGGTTGGGGGTGAAGCAACGATTCCATGCGGTCTTCCACCCCCAATCCGCCGGTCTAGTGGAACGCCATAATGCCACACTGAAGCTGAAATTGTCAAAAATCGTGGCCACCACTGGACTTAACTGGCCGGATGCCCTCCCACTGGCTTTGTTATCAATGCGCTCCACTCCCACCAAGCACCATTTGACCCCCTACGAGGTCGTGTTCGGGCGGCCAATGAATCTCTGGACTGCCCCCAAACCGACCTCCATTCATGACGTCCCAGACGTCCTACTATCTGATTATTTGTGCAAGTTGACTAAAACGTTGTCTGTCATTCATCAACAGGTGCAGCAGGCCATCCCCGATGCTTCCAGGGGCCCCGGTCACGACATCCAACCGGGAAATTTCGTATTGATACGAAATTTCCAGCGAACCAAGAGTCTGGAACCTCAGTGGACGGGCCCCTGGCAAGTGCTGATCACCACCCGAACGGCACTCCGAGTGGAGGGGAAGAAGCACTGGCTGCACGCGCATCATTGTCGGAAGGTCCCTGCAAACCTGGCCACGACAGAAAACGTCAGCACCCAAGAAGAGCTCCTGAACAAAGACCGACCGATATTGGACTGTTATCCAGATACTGGGGCACTCGAACTTGCAAAATTCTCTGATCCTACTGTGCCATCCAGAGAAGGGTATTTCCTGCGTCGAAAGGAGGGAGTCTCGGCTAAGTAGGCCACGGACTAAGTTAAAATCTCAGAACGGTGACCTACACACAATCCAGGGTTGCCGGGAGAGAGGCTAAACAAGGTCTGTGGTTCTGCCCACTACCGAGCCCCTTGAAGGTGATGGAAGCGCCAAATAAGAAGATGATGGAAGCGCCAGATAAGAAGATGATGGAAGCAACGGGAAATACCCAGTATAGAAATCCAAAGACTGACAACCTGCACAAATCGAAGACAATTGCACTCTTCATTGTCTTCCTCTTCTGCCTCCTTCTCATGACCTCCTTCTGGATTCTGGAAGAGAGCACACCGGCTCATGAGACATTGCTACCTACTGCACAGCCAACACCTCTGAAAGAGCATCACCTAATCTCTCTGTCGCCTCAGCTCCGGGAAAGGCGCAGGGAATTCTGGAACAATTCCTTTGTGCAACTGTTGCACCAACATAACCTTGCTGCAAATGCTACGAACTGTTGGATCTGTGGGTTGCTCCCGCATGCCACTGGACACTCCATCCCCTTCATCCCTTCACCCTTCTCAGTTCACGGCTCTTGCCTCGCCTGGTTGATCCTCATGCAAGAGAGCCACAGGGACAACGCCACCTCCAGCCGGACAGTGTCACACTTCTACTCTGGGTTTTGGCTGAACAAAACAGGAAAAACCCCAGCCGCCCTGTGTCCTGCGCTCGCAGGCGCCACCTTCATCAAAGACATTCCAGCCAAAGAACGAGTCGAAGTACAGGTGCTCCACAATCCAGCCAGAACCACCTTCACTCATCTGCAAAAACAAACTACTGCCGCTCTAACTGTGGCCCTGTCCGTTATCAATGTCACAGGTCTTGTGTGTCTCGAAGGCCATGGAACGCAGCTGGTGGGTCACAGCGCCTGCCGAATCACCAGAACATTGGACTCAGCTGACCCTCCTTCCTTTGTTGGTTCTCCAAACATGTACTTTGTGTGTGGCACCAAGGCTTACACCTGGCTCCCGAAAGGCTGGAAGGGCACCTGTTATATTGCCTTCGTTCTTCCACCCACATACGTAGCCCCTGCCAACCACCACCGGCAGAGGCGTGCAGACGACCTTGGGCAAGCCGACTCCACTGGAGCACAGTTCCTGGATGCAGCAAAGGGACTTGTTCCTCTGTGGGGCCCAATGGCAAACAGCCGTGCTATCCGACACCTGACCCAGGCAGTAGAAACAACGATCAACATCACGGCTGGCATCCTCGCCAACAACACTGCGGAGCTTCAGGCGGTCCGCCTCGTGACCCTCCAAAATCGTCTTGTCTTAGACGTGGTCCTGGCCGACCGAGGAGGAGCATGCCGCATCATCGGATCCAGCTGCTGCACCTACGTGCCTGACAACTCGCCTTCAGTCTACAAAGCCATTGAACACCTCCACAGACTGTCCTCAGAGGTTCACCAAGAACAGGAAGGATGGTCGCTTGGGAGCTGGTTTTGGGACACTTTGAAACAGTGGGGGTGGAAGCTGTTTTCCTTCGTGCTGGTACCTGTTGTGATATTATGTGGGTGTTGCCTAGGTATCCAATGTCTGCCACCCTTGTTCGGCCTTGTTTCTCACTGTATGTGCCCAAAGACTTTGGACTTCCGAAATGAGCACATGAGCCCCCTCTATGAAGTAGAGATACGTGGTCTTATGGGGATAAATCCGAACTGACAAGTTGGCGAGATATGTTAAAAGGGAGGACTGTGGAATTTTAGTTTACGATCTGAACATCATCTGCGCCAGCTTGTCACCTATGCGCTACGTGCATGGCAGCCATTTTAGATATCATGGTCTCCCTGCCCACGATCGATCGCCAGCGCGCCCCTGTGACCCAGCAAGCATCCTCCGCGCACCCTGGCTCCCCCTCCCTCCTCTTTATGAGCATGACCCTTCTGCATGACCCTGTCCTTGGGAGTCACGCCAGCGCCTGACCAACACCTCCTCTCCTCCCATGAATGCCCCTCTGTTGATAAACCTCCCCTCTGTGCTGGATTGTTCATGCGGCATGAATACCACTCCATTGATGACCCCTCACCCCGTGTCCGACTGTCCACACAGGTCCGAGGCCACTGCCTAAGCCGGGAGATATCATTTACTGCCCCTTATTGCACGAGGTCGCTCTCCTTCAAAGGACCCTCTATTGATCCAGGGCTCCCCACCCCCCTGTGACATAATCAGGCGCACACATCCTAAGACTCGACGAAACACTCAGCTGCGTGATGACTCTCTCTCTTATCAGCAGGTTGAGGACCTCCATTGTGAATGTATATGGGGGTGGGATTAACACGAGGATTACGGGGATGTCTTTTCCCATGCCTTACAAAGTTGTGATTGTATTAAAAGAAGGTCACATGCCATAAACCAGTGTATAAGAGGCCAGGCCTCTGAGTGGCTGTTAGAGCACCTCGAGACGATACCTTGTTGTCTGATCTGATGTGTTCTGCTCCGTCGGAATAAAACTTCTGTTTCCTGCCTTCTGGTCTCCGGCGCCTGCCTCATTGCTTGGTAAACTTGAATGGTACAAGGGCGGTTAGCGCCGGGCAAATCTTGAGAAAGGTCCTAGCCCTATCTTTTTCTACACTGCTGTAGAGCCTGCGAACCAGGTCAGCAGAGCTGCTGTAGAGCCTGCAAACCAGGTCAGCAGAGCTGCTGTAGAGCCTGAGAACCAGGTCAGCAGAGCTGCTGTAGAGCCAGAAAAAGAAAAAAAGGTCAGCAGAGGTGCTCTAGACCCAGAGAACCAGGTCAGCACAGCTGCTGCAGAGCCAGAGAACCAGGTTGGCAGAGCTGCTGTAGAGCCAGAGACCCAGGTCAGCAGAACCGTTGTAGAGTCTGAGACCTAGGTCAGCAGAGCTGCTGTGTAGCCAGAGAACCAGGCTGTCCGAGCCAGAGAACCAGGTCAGCAGATCCCCCTAGTGCCAGAGAACCAGGACAGCAGAGCCACTGTAGCCATTAACCAGGTCAGCAGAGCTACTGTAAAGCCATTGAACCAGGTCAGCAGAGCTGCTCTAGAGCCAGAGAACCAGGTCATCAGAGCCGCTCTAGAGCAAGAGAATCGGGTCAGCAGAGCCGCTTTAGAGCCAGTGAACCATGCTAGCAGAGCTGCTCTAGAACCAGCTCAGCAAGCTGCTGTATAGCCAGAGAACCAGGTAAGCAAAGATGTTTTACAGCCAGAGTAGCAGGCCATCAGAGCCAGAGAACCAGGTCAGCAGATCCCCCCTAGTGCCAGAGAACCAGGACATCAGAACTATTGTAAAGCCAGAGAACCAGGTCAGCAGAGCTGCTCTAGAGCCAGAGAACCAGAACAGCAGAGCTGTGGTAGAGGCAGAGAACCAGGTCAGCAGAGCCGCTGTAGAGCCAGAGAACCAAGTCAGCAATCTTGCTGTAGAGCCTGAGAGCCAGGTCAGCAGAGCTTCTGTAGAGCCTGAGACCCAGGTCAGCAGAGCTGCTGTAGAGCCTGAGACCCAGGTCAGCAGAGCTGCTGTAGAGCCAGAGAACCAGAACAGCAGAGCCGCGGTAGAGCCAGAGAACCAGGTCAGCAGAGGCGCTCTAGAGCCAGAGAACCAGGTCAGCAGAGCTGCTCTAGAGCCAGCGAACCAGGTCAGCAGAGCCGCTCTAGAGCCAGAGAACCAGGTCAGCAGAGCCAGAGAACTAGGTCAGCAAGCTGCTGTAGAGCCTGAGAACCATGTCAGCAAAGCTGCTGTAGAGCCTGAGAACCATGTCGGCAGAGCTGCCGTAGAGCCTGAGAACCAGGTCAGCAGAGCTGTTGTAGAGACAGAAAAAGAAAAAAAAACAGCAGAGCTGCTCTGGACCCAGAGAACCAGGTTGGGAGAGCTGCTGTAGAGCCAGAGACCAAGGTCAGCAGAACCGTTGTAGAGCCAGAGAACCAGGCCAGCAGAGCTGCTGCAGAGCCATAGACCCAGGTCAGCAGAGCCACTCTAGAGCCAGAGCACCGGGTCAGCCGAGTCGCTCTAGTGCCAGAGAACAGGTCAGCAGAGCTGTTCTAGCTATAGAACTAGAGAACCAGCTCAGCAAGCTTCTGTATAGCCAGAGAACCAGGTCAGCAGAGATGTTGTAAAGCCAGAGAACCAGGCCGTCAGAGCTAGAGAACCGGGTCAGCAGATCCGCCCTAGTGCCAGAGAACCAGGTCAGCAGTCTTGCTGTAGAGCCTGAGACCCAGGTCAGCAGAGCTGCTGTAGAGCCAGAGAACCAGGTCAGCAGAGGCGCACTAGAGTCAGAGAACCTGGTGAGCAGAGCTGCTGTAGCGCCATAGAACCAGGTCAGCAGAGCTACTCTAGAGCCAGAGAACCAGGTCAGCAGAGCTGCTCTAGAGCCAGAGAACCAGGTCAGCAGAGCTGCCATAGAGCCAGATAATCAGGTCAGCAGCCTTGCTGTAGAGCCTGAGACCCAGATCAGCAGAGCTGCTGTAGAGCCGGAGAACCAGGTCAGCATAGCCACTGTAGAGGAAGAGAACCAGGTCAGCAGAGCTGCTGTAGAGCCATAGAACCAGGTCAGCAGAGCCACTCTAGAGCCAGAGAACCGGGTCAGCAGAGCCGCTCTAGAGCCAGAGAGCCAGGTCAGCAGAGCCGCTTTAGACCCTGAGAACCAGGTCAGCAAGCTGCTGTAGAGCCAGAGAACCATGTCAGCAAAGCCGCTCTAGAGCTTGAGAACCAGGTCAGCAGCAGAGCCGTTGTGGAGCCTGAGAACCAGGTCAGCAGAGCTGCTGTAGAGCCAGAGAACGAGGTCAGCAGAGCTGCTCTAGAGCCAGGAACCAGGTCAGCAGAGCTGCTGTAGAACCAGTGAACCAAGTCAGCAGAGCTGCTGTAGAGCCAGAGAACCAGGTCCGCAAAGCTGCTGTAGAGCTAGAGAGCCAGCTCAGCAGAGCCGCTGTAGAGCCAGAGAACAATGTGAGCAGAGTTGCTCTAGAGCCTGAGAACCAGGCCAACAGAGCTGCTCTAGAGCCAGAGAACTGAGTCAGCAGAGCTGCTCCAGAGCCAGAGAAGCAGGTCAGCAGAGCTGCTCTACAGCCAGAGAACCAGGTCAGCAGAGCCGCTCTAGAGCCAGAGAGCTAGGCCAGCAGAACCAGAGAACTAGGTCTGCCAGCTGCTGTAGAGCCTGAGAACCAGGTCAGCAGAGCTGCTGTATACCCTGAGAACCAGGTCAGCAGAGCTGCTGTAGAGCCAGAGAACCAGGTCAGCAGAGCTGCTGTAGAGCCAGAGAACCAGGTCAGCAGAGCTGCTGTAGAGCCAGAGAACCAGGCAAGCAGAGCTGCTGTAGAGCGAGAGAACCAGGTCAGCAGAACCGTTGTAGAGTCTGAGACCCAGGTCAGCAGAGCTGCTGTATAGACAGAGAACCAGGTCAGCAGAGATGTTTTACAGCCAGAGAACCAGGCCTTCAGAGCCAGAGAACCAGGTCAGCAGATCCGCCCTAGTGCCAG
Organism: Lissotriton vulgaris; assembly: GCF_964263255.1. Taxonomy (NCBI): domain Eukaryota; kingdom Metazoa; phylum Chordata; class Amphibia; order Caudata; family Salamandridae; genus Lissotriton; species Lissotriton vulgaris. The sequence continues at coordinate 1,077,906,674 of NC_141691.1, read as the reverse complement.
AGAACCAGGACCGCAGAGGTATTGTAAAGCCTGAGAATCAGGTCAGCAGAGCTGCTCTAGAGCCAGTGAACCAGGTCAGCAGAGCTGCTCTAAAGCCATACAACCAGGTCAGCAGACCCACTCTAGAGCCAGAGACCAGATCAGCGGAGCCACTCTAGAGCCAGAGAACCAGGTCAGCAGAGCTGCTCTAGAGCCAGAGAACCAGGTCAGCAGAGCTGCTCTAGAGCCAGAGAACCAGGCCAGCAGAGCCAGAGAACTAGGCCAGTAAGCTGCTGTAGAGCCTGAGAACCATGTCAGCAAAGCTGCTGTAGAGCCTGAGAACCATGTCAGCAGAGCTGCTGTAGAGCCTGCGAACCAGGTCAGCAGAGCTGCTGTAGAGCCTGAGAACCAGGTCAGCAGAGCTGCTGTAGAGCCAGAAAAAGAAAAAAAGGTCAGCAGAGCTGCTCTAGACCCAGTGAACCAGGTCAGCACAGCTACTGCAGAGCCAAAGAACCAGGTTGGCAGAGCTGCTGTAGAGCCAGAGACCCAGGTCAGCAGAACCGTTGTAGAGTCTGAGACCCAGGTCAACAGAGCTGCTGTGTAGCCAGAGAACCAGGCCAGCAGATCCCCCTAGTGCCAGAGAACCAGGACAGCAGAGCTACTGTAGCCATTGAACCAGGTCAGCAGAGCTACTGTAAAGCCATTGAACCAGGTCATCAGAGCCTCTCTAGAGCAAGAGAATCGGGTCAGCAGAGCCGCTTTAGAGCCAGTGAACCATGCTAGCAGAGCTGCTCTAGAACCAGCTCAGCAAGCTGCTGTATAGCCAGAGAACCAGGTCAGCAGAGATGTTTTACAGCCAGAGAAGCAGGCCGTCAGAGCCAGAGAACCAGGTCAGCAGATCCCCCCTAGTGCCAGAGAACCAGGACAGCAGAACTATTGTAAAGCCAGAGAACCAGGCCAGCAGAGCTGCTCCACAGCCAGAGAACCAGAACAGCAGAGCTGTGGTAGAGGCAGAGAACCAGGTCAGCAGAGCCGCTGTAGAGCCAGAGAACCAAGTCAGCAATCTTGCTGTAGAGCCTGAGAGCCAGGTCAGCAGAGCTTATGTAGAGCCTGAGACCCAGGTCAGCAGAGCTGCTGTAGAGCCTGAGACCCAGGTCAGCAGAGCTGCTCTAGAGCCAGAGAAGCAGAACAGCAGAGCTGCGGTAGAGCCAGAGAACCAGGTCAGCAGAGGCGCTCTAGAGCCAGAGAACCAGGTCAGCAGAGCTGCTCTAGAGCCAGCGAACCAGGTCAGCAGAGCTGCTCTGGAGCCAGAAAACCAGGTCAGCAGAGCCAGAGAACTAGGTCAGCAAGCTGCTGTAGAGCCTGAGAACCATGTCAGCAAAGCTGCTGTAGAGCCTGAGAACCAGGTCAGCAGAGCTGCTGTAGAGCCAGAAAAAGAAAAAAAGGTCAGCAGAGCTGCTCTAGAACCAGCTCAGCAAGCTGCTGTATAGCCAGAGAACCAGGTCAGCAGAGATGTTTTACAGCCAGAGAAGCAGGACGTCAGAGCCAGAGAACCAGGTCAGCAGATCCCCCCTAGTGCCAGAGAACCAGGACAGCAGAACTATTGTAAATCCAGAGAACCAGGTCAGCAGAGCTGCTCTAGAGCCAGAGAACCAGAACAGCAGAGCTGTGGTAGAGGCAGAGAACCAGGTCAGCAGAGCCGCTGTAGAGCCAGAGAACCAAGTCAGCAATCTTGCTGTAGAGCTTGAGAACCATGTCAGCAAAGCTGCTGTAGAGCCTGAGAACCATGTCAGCAGAGCTGCTGTAGAGCCTGAGAACCAGGTCAGCAGAGCTGTTGTAGAGCCAGAAAAAGAAAAAAAGGTCAGCAGAGCTGCTCTAGACCCAGAGAACCAGGTTGGGAGAGCTGCTGTAGAGCCAGAGACCCAGGTCAGCAGAACCGTTGTAGAGTCTGAGACCCAGGTCAGAAGAGATGTTTTACAGCCAGAGAACCAGGCCTTCAGAGCCAGAGAACCAGGTCAGCAGATCCGCCTTAGTGCCAGAGAACCAGGAAAGCAGATGTATTGTAAAGCCTGAGAATCAGGTCAGCAGAGCTGCTCTAGAGCCAGAGAACCAGGTCAGCAGAGCTGCTCTAAAGCCAGAGAACCAGATTAGCAGAGCCACGGTAGAGCCAGAGAACCAGGTCAGCAGAGCCACCTTAGAGCCAGAGAACCAGGTCTGCAGAGCTGCTGCAGAGCCATAGACCCAGGTCAGCAGAGCCACTCTAGAGCCAGAGCACCGGGTCAGCCGAGTCGCTCTAGTGCCAGAGAACAGGTCAGCAGAGCTGTTCTAGCTATAGAACCAGAGAACCAGCTCAGCAAGCTGCTGTATAGCCAGAGAACCAGGTCAGCAGAGATGTTGTAAAGCCAGAGAACCAGGCCGTCAGAGCTAGATAACCAGGTCAGCAGATCCGCCCTAGTGCCAGAGAACCAGGTCAGCAGTCTTGCTGTAGAGCCTGAGACCCAGGTCAGCAGAGCTGCTGTAGAGCCAGAGAACCAGGTCAGCAGAGGCGCACTAGAGTCAGAGAACCTGGTGAGCAGAGCTGCTGTAGCACCATAGAACCAGGTCAGCGGAGCTACTCTAGAGCCAGAGAACCAGGTCAGCAGAGCTGCTGTAGAGCCTGTGAAGCAGGCCAGCAAGCTGCTGTAGAGCCACAGAACCAGGTCAGTAGAGCCATTGTAGAGCCAGATAACCAGGTCAGCAGAGTTGTTGTAGAGCATGAGACCCAGGTCAGCAGAGCTTCTGTAGAACCAGAGAACCAGGTCAGCAGAGCTACTGTAGAGCCATAGAAGCAGGTCAGCAGAGCCACTCTAGAGCCAGAGAACCGGGTCAGCAGAGCCGCTTTAGACCCTGAGAACCAGGTCAGCAAGCTGCTGTAGAGCCAGAGAACCATGTCAGCAAAGCCGCTCTAGAGCTTGAGAACCAGGTCAGCAGCAGAGCCATTGTGGAGTCTGAGAACCAGGTCAGCAGAGCTGCTGTAGAGACAGAGAACCAGGCCAGTAGAGCTGCGGTAGAGCCAGAAAACCAGGTCAGCAGAGCTGTTGTAGAGCCTGAGACCCAGCTCAGCAGAGCTGTTGTAGAGCCTGAGACCCAGGTCAGCAGAGCTGCTGTAAAGCCAGAGAACGAGGTCAGCAGAGCTGCTGTAGAACCAGTGAACCAAGTCAGCAGAGCTGCTGTAGAGCCAGAGAACCAGGTCCGCAAAGCTGCTGTAGAGCTAGAGAGCCAGCTCAGCAGAGCCGCTGTAGAGCCAGAGAACAATGTGAGCAGAGTCGCTCTAGAGCCTGAGAACCAGGTCAACAACAGAGCTGCTCTAGAGCCAGAGAACTGAGTCAGTAGAGCTGCTCTAGAGCCAGAGAAGCAGGTCAGCAGAGCTGCTCTAGAGCCAGAGAAGCAGGTCAGCAGAGCTGCTCTACAGCCAGAGAACCAGGTCAGCAGAGCCGCTCTGGAGCCAGAGAGCCAGGCCAGCAGAACCAGAGAACTAGGTCTGCCAGCTGCTGTAGAGCCTGAGAACCAGGTCAGCAGAGCTGCTGTATACCCTGACAACCAGGTCAGCAGAGCTGCTGTAGAGCCAGAGAACCAGGTCAGCAGAGCTGCTGTAGAGCCAGAGAACCAGGTCAGCAGAGCTGCTGTAGAGCCAGAGAACCAGGTCAGCAGAGCCGCTCTAGAGCCAGAGAGCCAGGTCAGCAGAGCCGCTCTAGAGCCAGAGAGCCAGGTCAGCAGAGCCGCTCTAGAGCCAGAGAGCCAGGTCAGCAGCCTTGCTGTAGAGCCTGAGACCCAGGTCAGTAGAGCTGCTGTAGAGCCGGAGAACCAGGTCAGCATAGCCACTGTAGAGGAAGAGAACCAGGTCAGCAGAGCTGTTGTAGAGCCTGAGACCCAGGTCAGCAGAGCTGCTGTAAAGCCAGAGAACGAGGTCAGCAGAGCTGCTCTAGAGCTAGGAACCAGGTCAGCAGAGCTGCTGTAGAACCAGTGAACCAAGTCAGCAGCGCTGCTGTAGAGCCAGAGAACCAGGTCCGCAAAGCTGCTGTAGAGCTAGAGAGCCAGCTCAGCAGAGCCGCTGTAGAGCCAGAGAACAATGTGAGCAGAGCCGCTCTAGAACCAGAGAGCCAGGTCAGCAGAGCTGCTCTAGAGCCTGAGAACTGATTCAGTAGAGCTGTTCTAGAGCCAGAGAGCCAGGTCAGCAGAACCGCTTTAGACCCTGAGAACCAGGTCAGCAAGCTGCTGTAGAGCCAGAGAACCAGGTCAGCAAAGCTGCTCTAGGGCCTGAGAACCAGGTCAGCAGCAGAGCCGTTGTGGAGCCTGAGAACCAGGTCAGCAGAGCTGCTGTAGAGCCAGAGAACCAGGCCAGCAGAGCTGCGGTAGAGCCAGAAAACCAGGTCAGCATAGCTGTTGTAGAGCCGGAGACCCAGGTCAGCAGAGCTGTTGTAGAGCCTGATACCCAGGTCAGCAGAGCTGTTGTAGAGCCTGATACCCAGGTCAGCAGAGCTGCTGTAAAGCCAGAGAACCAGGTCAGCAGAGCTGCTCTAGAGCCAGGAACCAGGTCAGCAGAGCTGCTGTAGAGCCAGAGAACCAGGTCCGCAAAGCTGCTGTAGAGCTAGAGAGCCAGCTCAGCAGAGCCGCTGTAGAGCCAGAGAACAATGTGAGCAGAGTCGCTCTAGAGCCTGAGAACCAGGTCAACAGAGCTGCTCTAGAGCCAGAGAACTGAGTCAGTAGAGCTGCTCTAGAGCCAGAGAAGCAGGTCAGCAGAGCTGCTCTACAGCCAGAGAACCAGGTCAGCAGAGCCGCTCTAGAGCAAGAGAGCCAGGCCAGCAGAACCAGAGAACTAGGTCTGCCAGCTGCTGCAGAGCCCGAGAACCAGGTCAGCAGAGCTTCTGTATACCCTGAGAACCAGGTCAGCGGATCTGCTCTAGAGCCAGAGAACCAGGTCAGCGGATCTGCTCTAGAGCCAGAGAACCAGGTCAGCGGATCTGCTCCAGAGCCAGAGAACCAGGTCAGCAGAGCTGCTGTAGAGCCAGAGAACCAGGTCAGCAGAGCCGCTCTAGAGCCAGAGAGCCAGGTCAGCAGAGCCGCTCTAGAGCCAGAGAACCAGGTCAGCAGAGCTGCTGTAGAGCCAGAGAACCAGGTCAGCAGAGCCACTCTAGACCCAGTAACCCGGTCAGCAGATCTGCTCTAGAGCCAGAGAACCAGGCCAGCAGAGCCAGAGAACTAGGTCAGCAAGCTGCTGTAGGGCATAAGACCCATGTCAGCAGAGCTGCTGTAGAGCATTAGAACCAGGTCAGCAGGGCCATTGTAGAGCCAGAGAACCAAGTCAGCAGAGCTTTTGTGGACCCAGAGAACCACGTCAGCAGAGCTGCTGTAGAGCCAGCAAAAAGGTCAGCAGAGCCCTCTAAACCCTGAGAACCAGGTCAGCAGAGCCGCTCTAGAGCCAGAGAGCCAGGTCAGCAGCCTTGCTGTAGAGCCTGAGACCCAGGTCAGCAGAGCTGCTGTAGAGCCGGAGAACCAGGTCAGCATAGCCACTGTAGAGGAAGAGAACCAGGTCAGCAGAAGCTTGCATGAGCATCGTATTAGACATACAAGGGACTACCTGTTACAATTTTGCGCGGCAAATTCACTCCCAACCCCGATCCCTTTAATTACCTTCCACAACGATGCTCCCGAGATATCCTCCAACCAGACAACCAACAGCTTCAGTCTGGCATTATTGAATTGTAGATCGGCTGTCAAGCATGCGTTAGAGATAAAAACGCTTATTCTGGACCTACAATTAGATATTCTTTTCCTCACGGAAACCTGGCTAACGCCTCATTCAGATGCTGATATTGTGAGTATGTTACCCAAGGATTACCTCATACACCATCAAAATAGAATAAAAGGCATAGGAGGCGGACTAGCGATTATTTACAGGAATTCCATCACTTGTAGGCTACAAGAAGGAGGGATTGAGGACTGCGAAAGTGCCCACTTCTCACTTCAACTAACCCCTAATAAATCCCTGTCAGGTCTTTTGATTTACCGCCCGCCGGGGGCCACAGGTAACTTTGTAAGATCATTACTGGACACCACCACTTCTTCTTGTACTTTGACCCCCAATTTTATCCTGCTTGGCGATCTAAACCTACATTTTGAGGACAGTACTAATAAAATTGCTGGGGACCTTATCTCAGAATTAAAAGTACTCGACCTTCATCTGATCAACTCAGAGGCAACCCACACCAAGGGTCACCTCCTGGATCCCTTATTTGCCAATCTCACAAAAATTGAAGCTCGCCCTGCACTCCCTCTCCCTTGGTCTGATCACTTCCTCATCCCTTTTATGTGGCAAATTAGCAAAATCACTGGCCAATTGCAAACTCCTAGAGGACGGGACAGACCATGGTCCAAAATACCTCTTGAAGACTGGACACAGGAGTTGACACGATCTACCCCTTTAGCAGATCCTGATCCTGTGCTAGCCAACGATAACTTCACTAATTGGATCACCTCCACCTTGGATATAGTCGCCCCGAAGATCGACTTAAAGAAAAGAAGTACCACTTTTAAATCACCATGGTTCTCACAGGAACTCAGGAACCTTAAGAAAATCTGTAAAAGCCATGAGCGTAAATGGAGGAAAACATGGGACCCCACCACCAAGGAAGAATATAAAGCAGCGATGAGGACTTATAAAGCGGCGCGAAAAGCAGCCCAAGCCTCCTTCTTTGATAAAAAAATCAAAGCTGCCTCTAATTCTTCTCGGGAGACCTATAAAATAGTTAAAGAGCTCCTAACTATACCGAACACCCTCCCAAACCAACAACCCACAACTGACAAATGCAACCAAATAGCCTGTTTTTTCCAAAATAAAATCATCAAGATCCTACAGTCACTTCCTCCTTTAAACGATGATAACTCCCTGACCGCTTCATTAGTCTCTGTCAGTGGTCCAACATTAGACAGTTTCAGCCAACTTTCTGAGGACGATTTCTTAAAAACTCTTTCAGACTTGAAAAGTGGTTCCCCTAACGATCCTGCTCCTATCCACATTCTCAAACAGGTTGGACCCACCATCTCGCATCTGGCCACCAATCTTATTAATGCCTCGTTGAACCAGGGAGTGGTCCCTCCTGATTGGAAACATGCCATTGTTAAGGCACTTCAGAAAAAACCGGGTATGGACCCTACAGATCTGACTAACCTCCGCCCAATTTCACTCCTTCCTGGACTAAGTAAGATTGCAGAGAAGGTAGTCAACAAGCAATTGTCTGCCTTCCTTGAAACCAACAATCTCCTTCGTCCCACACAGACAGGCTTCCGTCCAGGTCAAGGGACGGAAACAGCCCTTTTGAAGGTAGTTGAAGAGGCAAGATGCATCTTGGATTCGGGAGGATCAGTGTTACTGATCCTCCTGGATCTAAGCGCTGCATTTGATACGGTGGACCACAAAACCCTCATTAAGCGCCTCTTCAGTCTGGGAGTAAGGGGCACAGCCCTCTGCTGGCTCTCTTCATTCCTAAAAGACAGAACATTTCAGGTCTGCGAAGGGAATGTGCGATCCGATATTCTCCCTCTCCAGTGTGGGGTCCCCCAGGGCTCTTCATTGAGCCCTACGCTTTTTAACACATACATGGCCCCCCTGGATGACGTGGTCTCCCCTTTTGGGATAAAAGCCGTCACATACGCTGACGACACCCAAATGATCGTTTCATTTTCTCTGGAAGAGGATAAGGTAAAAAACCTTCATGATTGTCTAGAGGGTATTCATGCCTGGATGTCCGCCTCAAGGCTTAAGCTCAATGGCTCGAAAACTGAGCTCATGCTGTTGGGAACAAAATATCTTCTCTTCCATCTGCCATGTGGCCAGCATGCTTAGGCCCCCTCCCTCAACCCAAGACTGAATTAAAAAGTCGGGGTTTCTGGCTCGAACAGGACCTATCCCTCAAAACGCAAGCGAAAAAAACAGCTGGCACATGTGTGGGGCTACTGCGTTCCATCAGAAAGATCCTCCCTTTACTTCCAGGACCCTCCCAGAAATTGCTTGTTCAAGGTCTAGTCCTATCAAGACTAGATTACTGCAATGCTCTCTTTCTTGCTGCCCCGGAATCCACGATCAACATTCTTCAAAGAACACAGAATGCCGCAGCTAGGACTCTTACTGGGACCTCTCGCAGAGTCTCAGCCAAACCCGCCCTTAAGGCACTACATTGGCTGCCGATCCGCGAAAGGGTCAAATTTAAGGCCCTTTGCACGGCCCATAAAGCTTTGCAAAATCAAGGGCCTCCAATGCTAAAAGATATGATCTTTCCATACAGACCCAATAGGCCCCTACGATCAGCTCAAGGTCATCTGGCCACAGTCCAAAAAATTAGAAAAGCCCGAACTGGAGGACGCCGTTTCTCGGTTACTGTGGCCATCTCTTGGAATGCCTTGCCATTTCACCTTCGTTCTGAGTCCAATCTTCTGAAATTCCGTAAGCATCTAAAAACTCATCTCTTCCCGCAATAACTTCCTTCCTTTCCCCGTCTTCACCCTCAGAAGTTCTGCAATTTCAGCGCTGGGACGCTCACGGGCAGCCATGCGCTATATAAGACCTAAATTTCATTTCATTTCATTTCAGCAGAGCTGTTGTAGAGCCTGAGACCCAGGTCAGCAGAGCTGCTGTAAAGCAAGAGAACGAGGTCAGCAGAGCTGCTCTAGAGCTAGGAACCAGGTCAGCAGAGCTGCTGTAGAACCAGTGAATCAAGTCAGCAGAGCTGCTGTAGAGCCAGAGAACCAGGTCCGCAAAGCTGCTGTAGAGCTAGAGAGCCAGCTCAGCAGAGCCGCTGTAGAGCCAGAGAACAATGTGAGCAGAGCCGCTCTAGAACCAGAGAGCCAGGTCAGCAGAGCTGCTCTAGAGCCTGAGAACTGATTCAGTAGAGCTGCTCTAGAGCCAGAGAAGCAGGTCAGCAGTCTTGCTGTAGAGGAAGAGAACCAGGTCAGCAGAGCTGCTGTAGAGCCATAGAACCGGGTCAGCAGAGCTGCTCTAGAGCCAGAGAGCCAGGTCAGCAGAACCGCTTTAGACCCTGAGAACCAGGTCAGCAAGCTGCTGTAGAGCCAGAGAACCAGGTCAGCAAAGCTGCTCTAGGGCCTGAGAACCAGGTCAGCAGCAGAGCCGTTGTGGAGCCTGAGAACCAGGTCAGCAGAGCTGCTGTAGAGCCAGAGAACCAGGCCAGCAGAGCTGCGGTAGAGCCAGAAAACCAGGTCAGCATAGCTGTTGTAGAGCCGGAGACCCAGGTCAGCAGAGCTATTGTAGAGCCTGATACCCAGGTCAGCAGAGCTGCTGTAAAGCCAGAGAACCAGGTCAGCAGAGCTGCTCTAGAGCCAGGAACCAGGTCAGCAGAGCTGCTGTAGAGCCAGAGAACCAGGTCCGCAAAGCTGCTGTAGAGCTAGAGAGCCAGCTCAGCAGAGCCGCTGTATAGCCAGAGAACAATGTGAGCAGAGTCGCTCTAGAGCCTGAGAACCAGGTCAACAGAGCTGCTCTAGAGCAAGAGAACTGAGTCAGTAGAGCTGCTCTAGAGCCAGAGAAGCAGGTCAGCAGAGCTGCTCTACAGCCAGAGAACCAGGTCAGCAGAGCCGCTCTAGAGCAAGAGAGCCAGGCCAGCAGAACCAGAGAACTAGGTCTGCCAGCTGCTGCAGAGCCTGAGAACCAGGTCAGCAGAGCTGCTGTATACCCTGAGAACCAGGTCAGCGGATCTGCTCTAGAGCCAGAGAACCAGGTCAGCGGATCTGCTCTAGAGCCAGAGAACCAGGTCAGCAGAGCTGCTGTAGAGCCAGAGAACCAGGTCAGCAGAGCCGCTCTAGAGCCAGAGAACCAGGTCAGCAGAGCTGCTGTAGAGCCAGAGAACCAGGTCAGCAGAGCCACTCTAGACCCAGTAACCCGGTCAGCAGATCTGCTCTAGAGCCAGAGAACCAGGCCAGCAGAGCCAGAGAACTAGGTCAGCAAGCTGCTGTAGGGCCTAAGACCCATGTCAGCAGAGCTGCTGTAGAGCATTAGAACCAGGTCAGCAGGGCCATTGTAGAGCCAGAGAACCAAGTCAGCAGAGCTTTTGTGGACCCAGAGAACCACGTCAGCAGAGCTGCTGTAGAGCCAGCAAAAAGGTCAGCAGAGCCCTCTAAACCCTGAGAACCAGGTCAGCAGAGCAGCTGTAGAGCCAGAGAACCAGGTCAGCAGAGCTGCTGTAGAGCCAGAGAACCAGGTCAGCAAAGCTGTTGTAGAGCATCACACCCAGGTCAGAACAGGTGCTGCAGGGACTGGAGCGGTACAAACGTAATCAGACACAGAACAGGTGCACTGACGCAGCGTAATATTGGACATTCTGTCACAATATTTTGTCATTTTACAACACAGTAGTACTGTCTGGGCAAACGTTTCTTCTCATTAGCAGCACTCTAACACCCGAATACAGCCATCAGCAACAAAATGGTGACAGTTAATCTTTGCAAAGAGTCTGGCCCCCTGAGGGACCACGGCTGATACTTTTTAAAGCCTCTTTTGATCCATCTGATTTAGAATCAGTGTTAGCAACTGTTACAGAAGATCTGAATCATGCGGCAAGTGTGGAAAATATGCAAATACTCTGAGAAAGCAGCAGCCACGATATTACGTCATTCCAGTGGTCATGCCTATGAGCAAAGACTTGCAGTGTTGTGGCCTTGATTTACTGACTGTGTTGTAAATCAATGGAACTGTCCCCCAGAAGAATATTTGGGCAAGAAATAACCTCAAAGTACTGATTCTGTGGTACTGATAAAGTAAGAATAAAAGTGGAGGCCATGCAAGGTCAATGAAGTCAGGAAGGAATGGCCAGTTCTTGACAGCATTGTCATTCTCAAGGTAGGAATTCCCATGCAGGGCAGCGCTAAGTAGCTGGGATGAAACAAGCATTTGCAATGCAATAGGTCTCTCATTTAATTGAGTTGAAGCTATTGGCATTATAAATGACAAAGTGTTTTGCTAAGGTTTTTAAAAAGCAAAACATAAATTAAAGGCATTGCCATTTACAAAGCCGGCAGCTCAAACTTGCGTAAATGTGAGATCTATTGCATTGCAAATGCTTGTTTTACTTTCTTCTTTTCTTGCAATTTTCAGCTCTACCCTAAAGCTCCACCATTCAGTGTCTTGATGAGGATCCCGTATCTCTAACGGAAGGGAAACGTCGACAGTGGTGCAGACTCTTACAAATATTTGTTATCATATTAAGGGGCTGTGCTGTTATTTTATATTTGGTACTCACTGTGATCACTTTATCACAATTGTCTATCATGTTTAAGACTGGCACCCAAAGTGTCTTTGTAATACATTCCCTGTTTTGTATTTTATGAATAAATTCCATTTGGATGTGTCAAAAATTGTCTTTATTGGCATATTAGGGACCACTGTTTTTGTACTAGCAATAATACCTACGTCCCTAGTGATTTATGGGTTTATGTTGGTCAATAAAAAAAAAATTCTCCAATTTCAGCACCCGAGGAAGAGCAGTCCAAAGTAAACTGGAGTTGAGCAGAGCATTTGACTGCAGTGCAAAGTATGTGGGCCACATGATAGTGTTCTGATCTTTGTATGTGCATAATATTTCATTGATTGTTTTGTGCCATATGATTTGTAATTTTATCCCATTGTGTTCTGAGTAGTTTCCTGTTTTTTACTGGTTTGGCTGTTCTTAAACTAGTAAAGAAAGATTCCGCTTAATCCTGGTCCGTTTAACCAAATTGAAACTTTATGCGGAAAGGGAAATGTCCTACCTATTATGAAGGACCGATAGTAAGCACACATCTTAAGTCCATCAGTAGTCACCATAACAGGGATTAAAAAAACACTAGGATAGGCAATGGGTGGGCAGACATAATCCAGGCGAGTGAACCATCCCTGATCTCACATTAAGACATTCCTGTTTGTGTAATATTTTTTCATATTCATTTGAGTGATTCAGGTTACTTACCAATTAATGCTGAAAAGCGTAATTTTTTTTGCAGATGTCTACGACCAACATTTTCTATTTGAAGGAACACTCAAGAGTATTTGAGTGCGATATAAGTCTTTTTATAACATATAACATAACTTTACTTGATCTGGGCGTCTCCACAAGCTTTGCTGTTAAAAATCTTTACACTTATGAGTGTCCAGACTTGTACCTATACTATGTCTCCTTTTTTGAGGGGTTTCTTGCAATAATAGCACTTTCACAAGATTATTCTCTTCTCTAATAAAGTTCCATTAAGTATTTCAAACAATAATTAACACACCATAGAATATGTTAAGGAACCCAGAGCTGCCCCATATGGACTGCATAGCTCTAGTTATTTCGAGAGCCAATAGGCATCACAAACTTAGCTGGGGACAAGAAACTGCAACAGCTTTGGGGACTGATTATAGTGCATGAACTACACATAGCCAAGTATAGCTACAAATGAGTAAAGTGCACCTCAGGAACAATCTGAGCGGGCCTGGATGTTCAAAATCACACTTTTCTACACGTCATTCTTCACAAGTCAAGCCACAGAGTGTATCACTTTCCATCATATTGTTACACCTTCCTTGACAAGTAGTATATTTGGACTTGCATAAGCCTAATCATACTGAGGCATACAGGGCTTTGCAAACCCTGGCAGTTTGGCCAAACTCCTGAAGGCAACATAACAATTCCTTAAAAAGTGTGACACTATACATACTCGTCAAAATGTAAAACAAAAAGTTAAATCCTGTCATCTACATTTATTCACTCTATCCTTTATGATCAGTGTGACTTTTATACATTTCTGCAATGGGCACGCCACTTAGTGTGGTGATAATAAAAGAAAATACAAACAAAAAAAACACTATTTACCTGGGGACACAAGCAAGATACGACATTAATCTTCTGAGATCTTCTTGTCGTATTCTATCATGGTTGCTGCGAGCTGGAAATGTCAAGACGGGTCCTCCCCGTTTATCTCTACCACCTATTAAAAATGACATATTAATGTAACACATGGGACACAGGGGACAGTGAACAATCAAATGATGAATGCTAACAAATACTTCTATTTGGACTTGCCTTCAATACTACATTTAAGGGAACATAACGCATAGCAAAAACGTGCTCACAAAATAATTTTTGCAGGCAGCAGGACATCAATTCTCACTAAAAACATGAAATACAAATTTAACGCAACATGATGCTGGATACAAGATGCTCTCAAAATCAGCTTGAGACTATAAGCTGCAGATAACTCCTTGAACTCTTTCCACTGTTCTTTAAATTAATAAATAGCGAATAAAGTGGTTGCCTAGGCTACAGAATAATAGTTGAGGTAGGCACGAATACCCAAGGTCATGACTGAGAAAAGTCCATGGATAATTGAATTGTGCTTGTTTTTATGTGTGCATTTATTTTACACATATATATATATATATATATATATATATATATATATATATATATATATATATATATATATAATATCGTGTTTTTGATTATTTCTTCACTCAATATTCATCCTTTTATTAAAGTAATAATTTTAGAGTTTAATTTTACTTACATTTTTTATATTTTTCGAACCCCCATTTTTGCGTGTATATTTTTGGAAATAAATGTTCTTAATATGTTCCTGGATATAAATATATATTGTATAGTTTAACAATGTTTTTACGTTAATGCTTACATATACCTACTTATCTGTGTTGTAATGCCCTTTGCATAGGCTGTGTGGTAATTGTCACATGTGTGCGGATTCATTATAATGGGTCCGCACCAATAAAATGCCAGATTGAGGGTTGCTGACTTCCATTTGGATCATCAGACGTAATAATATACCAGCTTAACACAAAATAACCTCATAACTGCACATGAGGCTAGGAAACAGAGCTGAACCATTGGCGCCTCAGTACCACACCACCAGTGCGCACCATCATCAGTTTATTGCCTTATTTCTCTGCCTCCCCAGCTGAAGATTGCAAACAATTGTTGGTAACAGTGATCTAAATACTAACTTGGGACTTTTTTAGATGTTAAGAAGTGGCCATTATAGAGAATGGGGATTGAGAAGGCTAGTGAGGATTTTGCAGTTTGATAAGAGTATCAACCAGAAGGAAAATGCTAACAACCCAGTAAGCATCTGTTCTTGGCATGTAGAGCTGTAGATTCACGTGCTTTGCATACTCCTGCCATCAAGTATTGGGTCCAGATGTTTGCAAGTTGTTTTTCTTCAAAGAAGTCTTTCCAGTGACAAGATAAGGGACTCCTCCATTTGGTGATAGTGCGCATGGGCATCAACTCCATTGTTGGATTGTTTTCACTCGGAGGGTGAGAATGGAGTTAAGAGTAGAATAGAGATGTCCATGCGTATGTATGTAAGTACAGGTACCCGGGGAGGTGGGTGGGCGCATGTGAATCTACAGTTCTACATGCCAAGAATAGATGCTTAATGGGTAAGTAGCATTTTCCGTTTGAGGCATATGAGCTGTAGATCACATGCTTTGCATAGACTATACAGAAGTATTCTCCCAAAGAGTTGGCTAACCTGTAGCTGTTGCAGTCGTTTGAAAAAGTGTACGAAGAACTGCCTGGCCTACATTAGCTTGTTGTCAGGCTAACACATTTACACAATAGTGTTTTGTAAATTTGTGTGGTGTAGACCATGTTGCAGCTTTGCAGATGTCAGTTATAGGGATGTTTCCTAAAAAAGCAATAGAAGCCCTTCGTTTGAGGGTGGAATGCGCCCTAGGAGGAATTGGTAAAGTTCTCTTTGTTTTTTCACAGCATGTCTGAATACATTTAACTATCCACCATGCAATACCTGATTTTGAATTGGGATTGCCTTTGTGTGGTGGAGCAAAAGCAACAAAGAGTTGTTTAGTGTTGCAAAAAGGTTTTGTCTTTTCTATGTAATATAACCGTGCTCGTTTAACATCTTAAGTGTGTAGAGCTCGTTCTGCCACTGAATCTGGTTGAGGAAAGAACACAGGTAACAACAGATTGGTTGATTTTAAAGGCAGGTACCACTTTAGGTAGGAATTTGCGGTTAGTGCGAAGAACCACTTTGTTATGGTGGACTTAAAAATGGTTCTTCTATGGTTAATGCCTGAAGCTCGCTCAATCTCGTCAGTGAAGTAATAGCAATGAGGAAATCAACATTTCAAGTGAGAAACTGCAGTTCGCATTTAAGCAATGGCCTAAAAGGTAGACCAATTAGTCTGATAAGGAATATATTAAAGTTCCACGCTGGGGCAGGGGAAAGTCTTGGTGGAATAACTCTTTTGAGTCCCTCCATGAAAGCCTTGATAACAGGTACTCTGAAAAGGGACAGATGCTATTTTGAACATATGCAGCTACTGCAGCGAGATGTAAGCATATGGATGTGTACCCAAAACTGGTTTGCTGTAAATTAAGTAAATAACAAATAATATTTTGAATGGAAGTATCTAAAGGGTTGATATGGTTGTTGTTACAATATATAACAAATCGTTTCCATTTCGCTTCATAGCCAGCTCATATAGTAGGTCCTCTGGCCTCTTTAATGATATTCATACTGTCTGGTGGAAGATTCAGATAGCTAAACTCTATCATTTCAGGTGCCCGATCGCAAGGTTGAGATGTTTGGGATTTGGATGCCTAATCTCTCCATGGCTCTGCATAAGGAGACTGGTTGTGAGATGTAGTTTTTGATGAGGAACTACTGAAAGTTCCAAAAGGGTAGGGAACCAGGGTTGACGGGCCCATGTGGGAGCTACCACGAATAGCCTGAGGGACGTTTGCCTGAGCTTATGAACCACTAGTAGAATGAGTGAGAGAGGCAGAAAAGCGTAGGGAAATGTCCCTGACCAGTTCATCCATAGTGCATTGCCTTTGGATAATGGGTGTGGATACCTGGAGGCGAAGCTTTGGCATTTTGCGTTTTGGTGTGAGGCAAACAGATCTATCTCTGGGAAGCCCCACATTTGAAAGACTGGGAGGAGAACTTGAGGGTTAAGTTCCCACTTGTGAATCTGTTGTATGGGTAGATCTACAATCTGATTGTTTACTCCTGAGAGGTGTTCCGCTAGGAGATATATCTTTTGATGTATGGCCCACCTCCAAATGGCTTGTGCAAGGTATGACAGTTGGAGAGTGTCCCCCACCCTCTTTTCTGTAGGTAATAAATGGCTGTCATAATGCTGGTGCGTTTCAGGACAGCTTTGCTTACAAGGTGAGCCTGGAAGGCTTTGAGTGTTAGACATACTGCTAGCAGCTCTAGATGAGTTCTGAGAAGTTGCTTTTGTTTTTAGCTCCACAGGCCTTGAATTGTCGGAGTTTGGAGATGAGATCCCCAACCAGTGAGCGATGTGTCTGCTGTTTCCACTGTCTGTGGAATAGGGTCGATGAAGGGCCACCCTTTGGATAGGTTTTGTGGATTCCACCACTGCAGAGAGTGATGAGTGCGGCCATCCACCAACACTAGATCTGACAATTGACCCTGAGATTGATTTCACTGATGTGCTAAACATTCCTGAAGGGAAGACATTTGAAACCTTGCATGGAGAACTATGATGATGCAAGACGCCATCATTTCTAGTAGCTGCATAAATACCCAAGCTGGTGTGGTCGGGCTGAAACTGGGAAATTAGAGCCTGAATATTGTGGATTCTGACAGGTTTGGGACAGGCTAGAGCTTTTTGGGTATTGAGAGTGGAGTGATACCCAAGTAAGTGAGGGTTGGAGATGGGATTTCAACAGATTTACTGTGAATCCAAGATAATACAGTAATTACTGGATTTGATGAGCCAGTCAGCCAAGTATGGGAAGACATGAATATGTTGTCTTCGCAGGTGAACAGGGACTACTGCCAGGCATTTGGTGAATACTCTGGGAGCAGTGGTGATTCCGAATTAAAGCACTTTGAACTGATAGTGTTGTCCCGCTACCACAAACCTGAGATATTTGCAGTGAGTGGGGTGTATTGGATTATGGAAGTTTGTGTCCTTTAAGTCTAAAGGAGACAGAATGTTGCCTTGTTGAAGGAGCGGGAGCACTTGTTCAAGTGTCACCATGTAAAAATGGTCTGATTGAACATAGAGATTTATGTCTCTGAGGTTTAGTATAGCCCTGAGAGAGCCGGCCTTTTTGGGTATGAGAAAGTATAGGGTATACGTAGGATCCTTCATATTGTAATGGTACGGGCTATAGCTCCCTTTTGCATTAGAGAATGAACCTCTTGTTTGAGAAGGTGCAGATGCTCTGGTGACATTTTGTGTGATCCTGGAGGAATGTTTGTGGGATTGGCAGTAAGCTCCAGATAATAACCAGATTGGATAATTTGTAGGACCCATCTGTCTGAAGTTATTGAATTCCAGAAGTGAAAAAATTAAGAGAGACGTCCCCCGAGGTGTGGAATGATCGGGGGGAGAAGGTGGCAACTCATAGTTTGTTTGCTGCAGGGGAAGTACGGGGTGCGTTACCTTAACCTCTTCCCTTACCATTATTGCCTCA
Organism: Lissotriton vulgaris; assembly: GCF_964263255.1. Classification (NCBI taxonomy): domain Eukaryota; kingdom Metazoa; phylum Chordata; class Amphibia; order Caudata; family Salamandridae; genus Lissotriton; species Lissotriton vulgaris. The sequence goes on along the minus strand of NC_141691.1, from coordinate 1,077,889,203 downwards.
AAATCCTCCTCTAAAGTAACCTCTTACAGAGGGTGATTGATTATTGCCTCTACACGAAGTAGAGGTGTTGCTTGTGGATATATTCTTTGAACACCCTTGTAGAAGGAGCGGCGAAAGGAACTCTGATTTGATAGGGACTGCAAAGCTCCCATGGATTTGCGACATATGTATCTTTCTCCATTTGTTCAAAAGAAGTGTCTATCACAGGTCCAAATAGGTGTTCCGTTTCAAAGGGTAGATTTAAAATAGAGGCCTGGACTTTGGGTTTAAACCCATAAATTCTGAGCCAGGCGTGCCTTCTTAAAAGAACACTGGTGTTCAAAGCGCGAGCAGCAGTGTCAGATGCGTCTAAAGTGCACCTAATGGAAGTGTTGGGAATGAGTTCCCCTTCCTGAATTGAGTCGTGCACCTTAGTTTGTGTTCATATGGCAAGAACTGGAGCAATTGTTCCAATTCTTCGTAGTGAAAGCGGTCATATCTCGCTAAAAGAGGCTGGGTGTTGGCAATATGCCAGTGATTGGCTGCCTGCGCAGCTACTCATTGCCAGAGGCATTTATGAGTTTGGATTCCTTGTCAGGTGGAGGGGCATCTCCTATTTGTGAGTTTGCCCTTTTGCAAACCTTAGAAACCACTAGGGAGTCTGCAGGAACTTGACCCTTGATGAAAACGGGGTCTGTAGGTGCAGGTTTATATTTCCTATCTACTCTTGGTGCTAGAATTCTTGCACGCACCGGGTCCTTAAAAATGTCATCTGCGTGTTTAAACATACCCTTGGTTGTGTGGCGCTTTAGGCTCCGAGGGAATTTTCCCGATTCATGTCCTTATATAGGTATAATTCACATTGCCCTAATATAGGCATATGAATCAAGCCCTTATTTAGACATAGCCCATGCAGTCCAAATACACGCATGGCTACTTCCACCCGTACCAAACGTCACAACGATTTCTTGGAAAATCGGTTTAAGCTGTAAGGGAACCTCCCCTTGCTGAAATATTGATTTGTCCAAGAACTCATGTCCTTTTCAAAGAACTACTATTCCCTAGGGGCTCTTTCCGGACGTTATCATGCCTGACTTTACGTCAAACTAGACACTTTCAAGGTATAAATATGCCTTTACTTGCTCTAGCAAGACACAGTGGTTCAGAGCAGTTCTACTTGCCCGACGGAGCTCGCTACAGCAAGTACCGAATGACGTCAACCCTCCAGCTGACGCACTGATCAAGAGGCTGTCTTTCTCTCGGCGAGAATCCAGCTCCAGTGTTTCCAAGCTCCCCTTGCGGGGTGTTGGGAAATAGTCTCGAGACAGAGATACCAGACCTCCTTCATTCTAAACTAAGATATGGAGCTTATTAGAACTTAAGAGAAATCTTAGATAGATTCTTGCCAAAGAAAACTAAACCTATGCTACACCACACTTCATTCTTCCCTCGTACTAGACTTAGGTTAGGTACATTGGGGTAGGGGTATTTTAGAAGCACCAGTTGAGTATTTTAGTCACTGTTATTTATGTATGTATTTTTATATGGCTTAGAAACCATACAAAGCTCTTACAGTATTATTTTATAATCTTGTTCTCGCTGTACGCATTATACTTCACAGTCTGTATTACAAGTCGTCCCTCAGCCTGGGACGACTTCTGGTGGCCAACCACACTCTGAAGTGCACCGACACCCACCGACCATGCACACAACCTAGGATTCATCCTCGACTCCTCCCTCTCCATGTCTAAACAGGTCAACGCCATCTCCTCCTCCTGCTCCTGCTCCTGCTACAACACACTCCGCATACTCCGCAGGATCTACCAGTGGATCCTGACCGAAACAAGAACGGTGACACAGGTCCTCGTCAGCAGCAGACTGGGCTATGGCAACGCACTCTACGCCGGAATCCCAGCCAAACACCTACGACGACTACAACGCATCTAAAACGCCTCCACCCGACTGATAGTCAACGTCCCCCGCTGCAGCCACATCACCCCCCACCTGAGACCTACACTGGCTCCCCGTCGACAAAACGATCACCTTCAAGCTCCTCTCCCACGCACACAAAGCACTCCACAACGCCGGACCGACCCACCTGAACAGCAGACTCAGCTTCTATACCCCCACCCGCCAGCTCCGCTCCACCAGCCTCGCCCTCGCCGCTGTTCCCCGCATCCAACGAACAACATCCGGCGGCGGATCCTTCTCCTACCTCGCCTCCAAGACCTGGAACACCCTCCCTACCCACCCACCTACGGCAGACCCAAGACCTACTCGCCTTCAGAAGACTTCTCAAGACCTGGCTCTTTGAGCAGTAGCGGCACCCCGCCCCTCAGCGCCTTGAGACCCTCACGGGTAAGTAGCACGCTTTACAAGTACTCTGATTGATTGATTTAAGCAGTTCACTTTTCTTGCATGAGAAAGACGACTGTTCAATAAACCTTTTTATTGAAAATGCCGGTCTCTCTATTTCTCTGCAACTCTGTAGAAACTAAGCAGGCACGATTGACTGAGTGAAATACTAATCTATTGTTTCCACGACTCTAGAGATACATTTCTTTTTCTTGGGAAACAAAGTAGTCATGTTTATGCGGTTGTCAGAAACAAATCCCTCCTTGTGAATTCGAGAAAGTTTCTAGTGACCTCTGAGCTAGCTGGCACTCACTATTAAGTTTAGTATATTCGATAGAGACCTAGTCGACCTCAGTCCTACGTCTAATCTATAGGATATATTATTCCAATGCGCAGAGCCTATTGGGAATATAGGAACTACACTACATGGCGCCCAACATTTGGTAAGGCACTAATTTAATGCTAGATACTAAAGTAACTCGGTTGTGCTTTTCTCTGAGACCTTTTTTCCCGTAAAATACTCCAATAGAAGTCTGGAGTGGGTAAAAGGATAAAGTCTAGTCTAGTCTGGATATTTGTATTGCGCAGACATATCACATCCCGTGAGGGAGTCTCATGGCGCATGCGGACAATCCCAGAATAAAAAGGTGAAAGATCCTGGAAGGCAAGACCTAGCTGAAAAGCCATGTTTTCAACAACTTTCGGAAACTCATGTGTTCGATCGTTGCACGGATATTCAGGGGAAGTTTGTTCCATAGGAGTGGTGCCATATGGGAAAAGGCACGTCCCCCATTTCTGACTGTTTGTACTCTAGATGGCGTGAGTTGGAACTTGGAGCTAGATCTCAGTTCTCGTCCGGGCTGGTACCAGGTCAATTTTCGGTTCCAGTATTTTGGTCCAGCGCCGTGCATATGTTTGTGAACCAGACACATGGTTTTAAAGATGGCTCTTTTTTTTATGGGGAGCCAGTATAAATATCCGCCATAACTGAATAGGACAAAAATCCTATGCATTAGTTTTGGTTTGTTCAACGTTGAAGGATACAGTGTTCCAAAATATTGTGCACCTTATCTTTGTTTCCTTGAAACTTGCTCTGCAAACTTTCGGCCGAAAAAATGAGTTAAGTCAAGGACGGCAATAACGCCGTAGCAGGTTTTGACACAATAGGCTTTAATGAAGCCGACGATGATGCTTTAATCATCCCAGAATATGTAAGGAAAGCCATCACTATAAAACTTATAAAAAATGGCCTATCATCAAGAGGTGGTAGGGTAATTTTTGTGATAGAGGCACATGAATATCAGCAGGCAGAGTTATTCTATTCATGGATTATCTTCCCTGAAGCAAATCCAGTAACACATGTGTTACACTTCTACAAAGAAGAGGAACCTCCAACGGAATATATTCCTTTTGAGGATATTGAAATTCCACTAACTTACCAAGAGCATGCGCTCTGGTTCAAAGGCGCCCTACAACATATAAATCACATTACCAGGCTCGGTCCACTAGGTAGACCAGGAGCAACATGGCCGGTGTTATCCAGCTATACACCACATCCTGCATTGAAGAAATGTCAGGTGCGGAACTATTAGTTCAACTAAAACAACTAATCAAAATACATAGACAATTGGTTCAATAGTTCATCCGGACTCTGACAGTCCAACGTCCTATAAGGATTCCACAACACACCCCTTACCAGGGGAACACAAATAAAATTACACCACCGACTATACAATCAGTCATTGGCAAATTACCAGCAAAACAGGAACAAATTCCATTCTGGGCAGCTCAAAAAATTACTCAAATCGAGGCAGTATTTCCTGATACTACCCTTCATGATAAACAGGATTCTAACAATCTTTTTACCAATGGGGATCGCATCACACCAGGAGGACTGCGACACCTGGGGTATAGTCTTCGCTGCAATTTACACTAAAACACATGGTGTTCCATCTATGGCGGTAATACCAGCCATCCTGAAACCGATTCAAAATGGCAGATCCTGCTTTAAATTTAGGTATGAAATTACTAAAAAATTTCAAGCAGGTCTCAGCAATAATATTAGCTAATATTAGAGGTGAGGCCGCATCCATGGCGATCCGCCAGAAGTTGAGATAATTTGATGTAATCAAGCAACTTATGGAACTAGCCAGAATAATTGAAAAATCCTATGAAGAACTAGGTAGAGACAGTTTGGGTGGTAAACCGGTGAAACCCCAACTGACTGAAAGTCCTGAGAAAGTTTTTATTAAAAACACTCTTACTCTTCCTAAAAAGAAGTGGGTGAACACTAAGCAGACTCCTAAGGAGAAGCGTTCCCATTCCAGGAGGTAGGACTCCTCAAAAGGAGCCCTCTGAAAAGAGGTATAACCTCAGGAATAGGGATAATTTGAGAAAACCTGATAGATATCAAGACACTGATAAACGTTCCTCCCGTACCTTTCAGACTTCATCAGAGAAATCCGAAAGAAGAGGACGGTCAGAACAAAAGGAATAACGAGTGAAGTCCAAAGACTAACAACACGTTCCAAAAAATAAGAAAACTCAATTCACCAAAAAGAAAGTAGCAGGTCTAAAAATGAGACATACCGAGGATCTTGAGGTCACAATTCAAGAACAGGGAGTGGGCTCAAACAATGTTGGACAGCACAGCAGAAGTCACCATAGCTCGCAAGATCCTGAAGAATCATCTGGAGACAGTAGACTTGAATGAGTACATCCAAGTTGAAATCGCTGATACAAGGGTTAGTGTGCCACACAAGTTATATGAAGTAACACTCCGGATGGAGGGGGACATAACTAGAAAAATAAGAGCACTCTTTTGGGAGAAGCTCTCTCGGGGTTATGACATTCTTCTAGCTGAACAGGACTGGCCACCTGAATTTGTCAGGGACTGCCCACATGGCGAAGAAATACTTACATAATGTATATAATGTTAGGAGGTGCACTCCTGAATCTCCGAACTATTCCTTGAATTTATTTATGGGTGCTGCAACAAGCAAGAGCTGTCAACCCTCTGGAAAACACAGGGTCAGAAATACAAGCATTATGGCTACTCTGTACAATAGATGTAGTAGCATTTTATACTTCAATACCACATGCAGCTGGTCTGGAAGCTGTTGAATGGGCGTTACTACAATTACAGGACATCAACACTGAAAAGGTACTATTACTACAGTTGTTGAACTTTTGCTTGCAACACAGTTATTTCAGATGGGAAGACAAATACTACGCACAACTCACAGGAACCTCTATGGGTTTTTTCGGGGGCGCCTGCATACGCGAACATCTTTATGGCTTTATTTGAACATCAGAACCTAATGAGCAATCAAATATGGTGGTCCAAGATAAAATTATATTGCAGATTTATAGACATTTTTGGTCTGGATGAACACACGTGAGGCTTTGGAAGAATTAGCACTGATGAATATATTTGATCCCAGAATTCAGTTCACCTACAAAATTCATGATAAGGAGATAGAATATTTGGACGTGACGGTAATGAAAAAACCGGATGGCACTGGCCTTGACACTCAAATATACACTAAAACCACGAACCGGAATAACTCTTTTGAATACTCAAGTTTTCACCCAAGGAGCCTAATAAATAACTTGCCATATTCTCAATTTGTGAGGATAAAGAGAAAATGCTCAGATCCTCAAACATGTCAAAAGAAATCTGAGGAATACAGACAAAGGTTCAAACAAAGAGGCTATCCAGACAGGGTATTACATCAATGTATGCAAAGAGCTACCAATAAAGAACGGAAAGACCTATTTGTTCCTAACATAACGAGAAAAACCATAACATCGTATTTGTATCTAAATACACCACTAGTTCTCCAGCCTTCAAAAAAATTATTAACACGAGTTGGGAACTTCTGGCCAATGAACCTGATTTTAACGGCATATACAAAGAGTTACCTCTACTTGCTTACACCAGAGGTAGAAATCTACTGGAGTTGTTATCAACAAGCATTTACAATGCAACGGTCTCGCTTTTGCACAAGTTAGAGCTATTGGTATTGCAAATCACACATTTTTTATTTATGTGTTGGTTTTGAAAACAGATAAATAAATGGCATTGTCATTTATAATGCAAATAACTTAATCTCTTGCAAATGCGAGACCTATTGCATTTGCACCCACACACAGAGCCACACACACACAGAACCACACACCCACACACAGAGCCACACACCTACACACAGAGCCACACACCTACACACAGAGCCACACACTTACACACAGAGCCACACACCCACACACAGAGCCACACACAGAGCCACACACAGATCCACATACCCACACACAGAGCCACACACAGAGCCACACACCACCAGTCCATCAAGTAAGGTTTCTACTGACCTATAAGTAAGTCCACCTAAAAGATTCAAGCCATGCAATCTCAGAACTGCACCCCTAATTACACCTTTCCCGACCCCTTAATGTCAGCTGCTCTGCAGGAGAAGGGTCCATAAATGGTGCTTTTGTAGTTTGCCATATCAACATCTCAAGGATTAAAGACAGACGCCTTGTCTCAGAACCCTATCTTCAAACCCTGTAAAAGGAGGACGCACCACAGAGAAGTTCGCAAACTCGAACATAATAAAAACCACACACAGCTCGAGCCCCTGTTTCATGAGCCAACCTTTCCAGGTCCTAGTGGTGCACGGAACAAAACATAAATCTAGTTCTTGCACATTTACCCTTGACATGAGCCTGTACACATCTCTCCTCTTCTTACATTTCAGCAATAGATGGGTCTAGACAATAAGGTGTCTGTGATGAAACCAATAGCATGTACCATACACACAAATTTCCGCAACTGAGGCACAACCCACAGAGGTGTTTAATGGGATTGGATTTGAACCGGTGCCCTGAATCTTGTACACACAAACAGGTATGCGTCAGGGGCACTATAGCGGTAAGCACACAACAGAAAAGGCTATATGGCCTGTGGCGCGCAGACACACATACCTGCAGGGAGTGCATTAACTCTCTCAGCTGTCGTAAAATTCCAACCTTTTGATCAGTGTGCACACAGAAAACACAGGGGAATTCCCCGACGAGCTATATTAGATCGGAGTATGTGGCCTGCAGCAAACAAACATCCAAAGCAGGGACATTAACTCACCACTTCATATACTGGCACCCAAGACCAGCTGTCTACAGCAGGGACATTAACCTGCCAAGCTTTCTTGCTGAGACTTGAACCCGTGACTCTTGGTCACACACTCATCTGGCAAACCAGTGCTCCACCCCTCCACTCCCCGTACAGTCTGTGAACCGGGGGAGGGATGTCTGCAGCAGGCACATTGACCCACTGATCTGCCTCGTTGGAAACACGACCCCCTAGCCTTTCGCGACTGCAAATGAGGCTCGCCCCGGCCTCCCCGCTCTCTCCCTCCTTGGTGTATGGCAGCAGAAGCCGACAGTAAAACACAACCTGGTATTTTAATCTCAGACCCTCGGCAGAGGAAACAGGCAGCGCCCCGTCCACGTCCAGATGTACACAAGGGGTGCAACGCACATGGGCGCGCAGCGACCAGGCAACAACTGAAAACACACCGTGACACAAAACACACAACGGGTACAGGGAGCAACACCCCTCTCCGTCCCCGCCTCCAAAACAAACCCATTACTCACCTACTCAAGTTCTGCAACCCCCCTAACATCTCGCGACTGCAAATGAGGCTCGCCCCGGCCTCGCCGCTCACTCCCTCCTTATTTTTAAATAAACGATTGAGGGAGAAAAACTGTTTGAAACTGCACCGCATCGTACGCTTTCCATGTCAAAGACATTTCAGGTTTTTTTAAGTCATATATTTAGACGCTTTTCTGCATTCGTGCGGCGTGCTCTCAGTTTTATGAGTAGGGCATGAACGGTCCCACCTATGGCAATATATAGCTGCAATTAACCGCGGTGTGAATACCGGGCGGCGTTGTATATATCCTCATATTGTTTTTCTCTTCCTCGGAAAGTATTACAATGCTGCAGTGGGGGCTTGTCCTTAGCGGCAATTAGACCCAAGAGCGCACTATGAAATGAACAGCCCTGACTTAATGAGCGCTTCAAAAGGCAATGCAGGGCTGCGAGTTGTGAATTGAAGCAGCTTCAGGCGAGGCCTGGGAGCGGGCACTGTGCCTGGTGCATTTTGTCAACACAAAGTTCGTGTCCTCGAGAGGCAGCAAGACCTGTCCTTTTCAGACTGGGTGGTGTGTTTTTGACTGTTTGTAAAGAATGTAAGAAAGAAAGTCAAAAACACGCCCCCCAGTCTGAAAAGGACGGGACTTAGATAGAAAGAAGAATGTCACTAGGACCTCTTCTCCAATGGCTGGCCACCGTTTAGGAGGCCAGCCAATGGAGAAGAGGGGCGGGGCTTAATCTCGCTAGTGATGTTCTCTCTACCCCATTAAGTCTCGCCAGCGAGACTGCGCATGTGCGCAGTCTTTTGCAGGCGAAGACCTAAAAACTATCACCACTGACCAAACCAAGGAATTCAAGGGAACCTCAAGATGTCACAACTTCTACACTGCAACAATGCCATTACAGGTAACACGTTAATACAACAGAGTTTAGGCACGCAAACACCGTTGAGGCACACAAGTGATTGCAATACAGACAACAACATATATTGCATAAAATGTCCTTGTGGAAAGGCATACGTCGGGAAGACGGAAAGAAAAATAACAAGCATTTGCAATGCAATAGGTCTCGCATTAGGAAAGTTAGAGGTATTGGTATTGCAAATGTTAAATATTTTATTTATGTGTCTGTATTGAAAGTGGGCAAATTATTAGCTTTGTTATTTTCAATGGCAATATTTTTAACTTTTGCAAAAGTGAGACTTATAGCATTGCAATGCAATATGTTTTGTATTTATATGATTTAGAAGTATTAATATTATAAATGTGAATTGTTTATTTTTATTAATAATTAATAATTAATTAAAAGTTAATGTAATGTATAGTGGCAATATTTTAAAGTTTTGTAAATAAGTAATCGGAAGATTATGTTTAGTGTATTTAACTGTGAGGCAAATTGAAGATTATAAGTGGAATATTGCCTTTAAAATTTTTTTTTTTTACTAAAGCTTAAAACATTGAGAGAACATCTTAGAACCATCTGTTGATTGTTTTTAAAGAGTGATGCTGTGGCGTTCAGTGATGCTTTGGCCTTTTGTGTTGCTGAGTGATGCTGTGTCTTTTAGTGGTGTTGGGCGATGCTGTGGGCTTTAGTGGTGCAGAGTGATGCTGTGGGCTTCAGTGGTGCTGATGTATGATGTGGCCTTCAGTGTTGGAGTGTTGCTGTGCTATTAAGTGTTGCTATTTTGTTGAGTGGTGCTGTGGTGTTGAGTGTTGTTGTGGCGTAGAGTGATGCGGTGGCGTTGAGTGATGTGGTGTTGAGTGGTGCTGTGTTGTTGAGTGTTGCTGTGGCGTTGAGTGGAGCTATGCCGTTGAGTGGTGATGTTGTGTTTATTGGTGTTGTTGCGTTGAGTGGTGATGTGGCGTTACGTGGTGCTGTGGCTTTGAGTGGTGCAGTGGCGTTGATTGTTCCTGTTGCTTTGAGTGGTGATGTTGCGTTAAGTGGTGCTGTGGTGTTTAGTGGTGCTGTGGCGTTCAGTGGTGCTGTTGTGTTGAGTGGTGCTGTGGCGTTCAGTGGTGTTGTTGTGTTGTGCTGGTTTGTGTTATTGAGTGTTGCAGTGGCATTAAGTGGTGCTGTGGCATTGATTGGTGAAGTGTCATTGAGGGGTGTAGTTGAGGGGTGTAGTTGGAGGTTGGAGTTGGATGTTGGAGTTGGATGTTGGAGTTTGAGTGTGGCGTTGGAGGGTGGCGTGTGAAGGAGGAGTTGGAGGGTGGAGTCGGAGGGTGGAGTCGGAGGGTGGAGTCGGAGGGTGGAGTCGGAGGGTGGAGTCGGAGGGTGGAGTCGGAGGGTGGAGTCGGAGGGTGGAGTTTGACGGAGTCGGAGGGTGTAGTTGGAGGGTGTAGTTGGAGGGTGGAGTTGGAGGGTGGAGTTGGAGGGTGGAGTTGGAGGGTGGAGTTGGAGGGTGGAGTTGGAGGGTGGAGTTGGAGGGTGGAGTAGGACGATGGAGTAGGAGGGTGGAGTAGGAGGGTGGAGTAGGAGAGGGTGTAGTGGGTGTGTGAGTTTGTGAGGGTTAGTGAGGGTGAGGGTGAGTGAGGGTGTGAGGATGAGTGGGGTGGGTGTGTGAGGGTGTGTGAGGATGAGTAGGGAGGGGGTGTGTGTGTGTGTGATGGTGAGTGAGGATGAGCGTGAGTGAGGGTGGTCAGGGTGTGATGGCGATTGTAGGCGTGTGAGGTGTTGTGAGGGGGTGAGGGTGAGTGAAGGTGTGTGAGGGTGGGTGAGGGTGTGGAGGTGTGAGGGTGAGTGAGGGTGTGGAGGTGTGAGGGTGAGTGAGGGTGTGGGTGAGTGAGGGTGTGGGTGAGTGAGTGAGGGTGGTTAGGGTGTGGGTGAGTGAGGGTGTGGGTGAGTGAGGGTTGTTAGTGTGTGAGGTGAGTGTGGGTGAGTGTAGGTGTGTGAGGTGTGAGGGTGTGTGAGGGTGAGTGATGGTGTGTGAAGGTGTGAGGGTGAGGGGGTGTGAGGTTGAGGGGGCGATGGTGAGTGGGTGTGTGAAGGTGAGTGGGTGTGTGAAGGTGAGTGTGTGTGTGTGAAGGTGAGTGTGTGTGAAGGTGAGAGTGTGTGTGTGAAGGTGAGTGTGTGTGTGAAGGTGAGTGTGTGTGTGAAGGTGAGTGGGTGTGTGAAGGTGAGTGGGTGTGTGAAGGTGAGTGGGTGTGTGAAGGTGAGTGGGTGTGTGAAGGTGAGTGGGTGTGTGAAGGTGAGTGGGTGTGTGAAGGTGAGTGGGTGTGTGAAGGTGAGTGGGTGTGTGAAGGTGGGTGTGTGAAGGTGAGTGGGTGTGTGAGGGAGAGTCTGTGGGTTAGTGGGTGAGTGTGTGTGAGTGGGTGTGTGAGGGTGAGTGAGGGTGTGAGTGTGGGTGTGAAGGTGAAAGAGGGTGTGTGTGTGTGAGGGTGAGGAGGTGTGAGGGTGAGGAGGTGTGAGGGTGAGGAGGTGTGAGGGTGAGTGAGGGTGAGTCAGGGTGTATGAGGGTGGGTGAGGGTGAGGAGGTGTGAGGGTGAGTGAGGGTGAGGGTGAGTGAGGGTGTATGAGGGTGGGTGAGGATGCGGAGGTGTGTGGGTGGGTGAGGGTGATTGAGGGTGGTTCGGGTGTGAGGGTGAGTGTATGTGTGTGAGGTGTTGTGAGGTGATGGTGTGTGAAGGTGTGAGGGGGTGTTAGGGTGAGGGGGTGATGTTGAGTGATGGTGTGTGAGGGTGTGAAGGTGTGTGAGGGTGTGTGAGGTTGTGGAGGTGTGAGGGTGAGTGAGGGTGAGGGTGAGTGAGGGTGTGGGTGAGTGAGGGTGTGGGTGAGTGAGGGTGTGGGTGAGTGAGGGTGTGGGTGGGTGAGGGTGGTTAGGGTGTGGGTGGGTGAGGGTGTGGGTGAGTGAGGGTTGTTAGGGTGTGAGGGTGAGTAGGTGTGTGAGGTGTTGTGAGGGTGTGTGAGGGTAAGTGATGGTGTGTGAAGGTGTGAGGCTGAGGGGGTGTGAGGTTGAGGGGGTGATGGTGATTGGGTGTGTGAAGGTGAGTGGGTGTGCGAGGGTGAGTGGGTGTGCGAGGGTGAGTGGGTGTGCGAGGGTGAGTGGGTGTGCGAGGGTGAGTGGGTGTGCGAGGGTGAGTGGGTGTGCGAGGGTGAGTGGGTGTGCGAGGGTGAGTGGGTGTGCGAGGGTGAGTGGGTGTGCGAGGGTGAGTGTGTTTGTGAGAGTGAGTGGGTGTGTAAGGGAGAGTCTGTGGGTGAGTGTGTGTGAGTGGGTGGGTGTGAGGGTGAATGAGTGTGTGAGGATGAGTGTGGGTGTGAAGGTGAGTGAGGGTGTATGTGAGGGTGAGGAGGGGTGAGTGAGGGTGAGGGTGTATGAGGGTGGGTGAGGATTAGGAGGTGTGTGGGTGAGTGAGGGTGATGTTGATTGAGGGTGGTAAGGTTGTGAGGGTGAGTGTATGTGTGTGAGGTGTTGTGAGGTGGTGGGGTGTGTGAGGGTGAGTGATAGTGTGTGAAGGTGTGAGGGGGTGTTAGGGTGAGGGGGTGATGTTGATTGATGGTGTTTGACGTGTGTGAAGGTGAGGGTGTGAGGGTGTGTGAGGGGGGGTGAGTGTTTTTAAGTCGTGAGCGTAAGTTTGTTGTGATGATGTGTGAGTGTGAGTGAGGGTGAGTGTTGTGATGGTGAGGGGGTTGAGGGTGTGTGAAGGTGAGGGTGTGTGAAGGTGAGGGGGTGTGAGGAGGTGTGAGTGTGAGGGGGTGTGAGTGTGTGAGGGTGAGTGGCTGTGTGAGGGTGAGTGGCTGTGTGAGGGTAAGTGGGTGTGAGGGTGTGTGATGGTGAGTGGGTGTGTGAGGGTGAGTGAGGGTGTGAAGGTGAGTGGGTGTTTGAGGGTGGGTGAGGAGGTGTGAGGGTGAGTGAGGTTGGTTAGGGTGTGAGGTTGGTGTGGGTTTGTGAGGGGGTGAGGGTGTGTCAGGGTGAGTGATGGTGTGTGAGGAGGTGTGAGAGGGTGAGGGGCGATGGTGTGTGAGGGTGAGTGAGGATGAGGGTGTGTGTGAGTGAGGGTGTGTGAGGGTGAGTAAGGGAGTGTGAGGGGGTTAGTGTTAGAGTTAGGGGGTGTGAGGGTGACTGAGAGTGTGTGAGGGTGAGGGGATGAGGGTAAGGGTGGGTGAGGGGGCTTGATGGTGAGAGGGTGCGAGGGTGTGAGGTGTAGTGAGTGTGAGAGGGTTGTGAGGGGTGTGAGGGTTGTGAGGGTTGTGAGGGGAGCGATGGTGTGTGAGGGTGAGGGGGTGTGAGTGGGTGAGGGTGAGTGAGGGTGACTGAGGGTGTGTCAGGGTGTGTGAGGGGGTGAGGGTGAGAGTTAGGGGGTGTGAGGGTGAGGGTGTGAGGGTGTGTATGTTTATATGCAATTTAAATGTGTGTGTGTTTTTTAATATGTATAGTATTAAAAAAAATGTGATTGAGCTTCCCTTTTGAATTGCCCTGCCTTATGTGTATTTTTATATGTAATTTAAATGTGTGCGTGTTTTGTAATATGTGTTGTGTTGTGTTATGTGTGTGTTTTGTGTCTGTTGACTCCCGTATGAAAGTGAATAATTGTAAAATGGAGGACGCAATGCGTCACCTTGACGCTACCTACGTTAGCGTTGTAGTTTTTTTTTCTATTGTGACTGATTGTTTTTGATTGACGTTTATTTTTAGCCAATCGGAGCGCTACGTTTTTGACGTAGCGTTCAGATTTGCTTACGTCAACGGTGGAATTCCCCAGAAGATCGAGAATCGTCGGTCGCGGAAGGCGTGTTCTTGTTCGCGTGCTGTTGCTGCGTCGTTTGACAGGTAAGAGTTTATTTATAAGTGTTTTGTTATCTAATTTAATGTAGTATCCAGAGTATGTATAAAGCAATTAATGATTATGAGTGTATTTATATAAATATTGAAATATTTTGTTAGCGATTGTAATTGTCATTTATTTATGTAAATGAAATTTAATTAAGTGTTTTTATTGTTGATATATAATGTATATGTTAGCGACAACTCTAATTTAATGATTTTTTAGCTGGTGTTAGTTATTTGACGTACATGAAATGTTTTTAGCACTTAGAAGGGCTATTTCGTTTTGAGTATATTTATGTATTAAGAGGATGTACTGTGATTTAATGTGTTTATTTCTAATTTTTTACAAACTGTTATTTTGTAATTGTATGTAATAATGTTCGTGATATTTTTTATTTAGGCTATGTAATTGTGTTCTTGTTGTGTAACAGTCTATTTTAATCCTTACTGATGGGATGTTTTTCTGAGATCGTGTAGTGAAGACATTGTTTTTTGTGCAGTCTAACTGTATTTTTTATTTTGCACTTTTTAGAAAGTTATTGTGAAAAGACAGTTATAAATGTTCTGGCCCTTGTTAAGTAAGCTTTTTTCCGTGTACCTTTGCATGTTAATGGTCACTGTCTATAACCAGCTTTACTAACAATGTGCAAGTTTATCCATCTTGTGACTGATGATTAGTTGAACGTGTATTTTTTCTAATCATTTCTCTTTGTATTAGACCGTTTATTATTTGACTCAAGTTGTTGCTTGTAGACAAATTCTTTCCCTTATTTTTCGCATACCTTAATGAACTGTTTAGATTCCTTTGCTTACTTTGAGTTGAATACTTTTTTGTAGTTTTGGAAGAATTGCAATTAGGCTGTGAAGTTCCGTGCTTTTGTGATTACGCATTTTTTTTTATTTTTTATTTATTCCGGCATTGTTTAATGGTTTATTTTCCCTTACTTTAGTAAGTGCTTTATGTTGTGAATTGGTGTCCTTTAGATGGCTTTGTCCACTTTTAAAGTGTTGTATTATTTGCTGTGTATTCAGATGTTTCCCTATTTTGTGTGCATTTATGTTTTTTGTTAAGAAATTGTTTTATTTTACAATATCTTTCAGCATTTTTGTGTATTAATTGCTGCACTGTCCTTGCGTTGCATTAAGTTTAAATTTTTGAATAGCTACAAGTGTGTTATCCTATTTGTATTTATTAAAATAAATGTTGCCTAACGCTATTTATGTGTGGAGTTGGAGGGTGGAGTTGTAGTTGGAGGGTAGAGTTGTAGGGTGGTATTGTAGTTATAGGGTGTAGTTGGAGGGTGGACTTTGATAGTGTGAGTGTGAGCGTTAGTGGATGTGAGGGTCCGGGGGTGTGAGGGTGTGTGATGGTGTGTGAGGGTGATTGAGTGTGATGGTTTTAGTATGAGTGAGGTTGTGAGTGTGTGTGAGGAGGAGGGGGTGACGGTAAGGGGGTGTGAGAGTGTGTGATGATAGGTGTTGGTGAGTGAGGCTGAGAGTCTGAGGGTGATTGTTGTGAGGGTGTGAAGGTGAGTGAGGGTGTGCAAGATTGAAGGTTGAGTGTGTGAGTGAGGGTGAGTGTTTGAGGGTGAGGTTGTGCGAGGGGGTGTGAGGGTGAGGGGGTGATGTTGAGTGAGGGTGTGTGAGGGTGAGGGAGTTGATGTTGTGAGTGAGGTTGAGGGTGTGTGGGTGAGTGATGGTGTGTGAGGGTGTGAGTGTGATTGAGGGTGTGAGGGTGTTAGGTAGGGTGATGATGAGTGAGGGTGTGTGAGGCTGAAGGTGAGGTTGTCATTGGGTGTGAGTGTGAGTTGTTGTGATGATGCTTTTAATTTTTTTTTTTTTATCCGTGAATATTGTCACAGAGACATACCGGCATTAGAACACCAAAGCACAGGGACAAGGAATCATATGTAGCATGAGATCCGAAAAGGGAAGGGAAAGAGAGATAGGGATAGGAAAGTAAGGCAGAGAATGTGAAACACGGGTGACCCAATACAGGAAGATGAGGCTAGATAATAAGTGTATCCAGCAGGTGTTTGTGACAATTATACCTTGTAAAGAGCACATTTGTTTGTGAAAAAATTGACATGGGGTGTTGAAATTTTGAACAGATGGACTAGTAATATACATGTGAGTGTGTTGCATGTTTTTTTGATTTTGAGCGTTTTTGTGTATTTTTTATATGTACGTATTTGCACAGTGTGTTAATGTGTAGTGTTGTAACGTTTTTAATAAAGTTTTTTTTTTTTTAAATGGCGGACGCGATGTGTGCCCTTCACGTTTGTTACGTTTTTGTTGTTGCGTTCTAGTTTTAGTTGAGATTTTGTTATTAGTTGAGGTATGACGTAATTTAGAGCCAATCGCAGCGCTATTTTTTGGTGACGTAGCGTTGCGTTTGACGTCCGTAAACATTCACTTTCGTAGATATTAGTGAACCGTCGCGTGGAAAAGGTGCGTTGTTCTTACGGTATTGTTTCTGCGTCGTTTGGCAGTTAAGTCTAAATTTTAATACAATATAGATTATATTGCGAATGTGTTTGCCATTTTGTAGAATTATTTGTTTAGTCATGGACGGAATATGTAGCAGTCGATTTCCAGAGTATGTGTGACTTTGCAGTAGTGTATGCAGTCTATTTTCTTATTGAAACGTGTTTATTGTTGTTTTGCTTTCTATGTGTTAGATAATAAAGTGTATGCCAACTATCTTTGCTGTATGCAACAGTGGGCATAAGGGTGTTGCTTGCTATTTATGGGCATAAGGGGATACGTGGTTGGATGTGTTTGTCTTTTTGGACTTTCCTAGATGTTCGTGAACAGTTGCGTGGGAAAGCCGCGTTGTTCTCCCGGTCTTGTTCCTGCGTCGTTTGACAGGTAAGTTTAAACTTTAATACTCAATACTTAAATATGAGAAAGAATTATCTATTTTAGAGATGTTGTTGTTAATGTCTAACAATGTTTTTTTAATAATTTGCAATCTTTGTGTCTAAATTTTTTGTTTCGTTAGCCGATGTACTTATTATTTAGTGATATACTTATGTAAATGTGTTGCTTGTTGGTGTTATATGTCCTGCTTTTTACAATATGGAAGTATGCTGCTTATGTGTATTTTATATATGCCTTTACAGTCTATTGCGAACATTTATTAGAACACTATGTGCAATCGCAGCATTAGTCATAGGAACACCAGCATCACTATACAACACATGCAGCATCACTTACCACCACCCTAGCAACACTTACCAACACACCAGCATCACTTATTAAACTATAGGATCATTGTTGTGTTGCTGAATGTTTATGTGGTGATGCTGAGTGGTGTTGTGATTGTGCTGAGTACTGTTGTTTTTTGGAGTGTTGGTGTTGTGCTGTATAGTGTTAATGTGGTGTTTGCGAGTGATGATGTGGTGCTGGAGGGTGATGTTGGTCTGGTGCTGAGCGATGTTGTAGTGTTGCAGAGTGATATTGTTAATGTGCTGACTGGTGTTGTGTTGGTGCATTGTGTTAATGTGGTGTTGCTGAGTGATAATGTTGTGCTGATGAGTGGTGTTGTGGTGGTGGTTAGTGGTGCTGTTGTGTTGGTGAGTTGTGCTATGTTGATGCTGAGTGCTGCTGTTTTGTTGCACGGTGTTCCTGTGGTGGTGCACTTAGCACCACCAAAACACTTAGTGCAACAGCAGCTCATTTAGAGCAACACCAGCATGACTATGCAACACATGCAGGATGACTCCCCACCACACTAGCAACACTTAGCAACACACCAGCATGACTCATTGATACATATTCTCACTCTTCATCACCTCAGCATCACTTAGCAGTATAACAGTAACATTTTGCACCACAACAGCATTACTTAACACCAGTACAGCAGCACTTATTAGCACAACAGCATCACTGTGCAGCACTGTAGCATAATTGAGGGAGGGATCGTGTGAGGGAGGGAGCATGTGAGGGTGGGAGCGTGTGAAGGAGGAAGCAGAGTATGTGTGAGGGAGTGAGCGTGTAAGGGAGGGAGCATGTGAGGGAGGAGGCAGAGTAGGTGTGAGGGAGGGAGCGTGTGAGTGGAGGGAGCGTGTGAGTGGAGGGAGCGTGTGAGTGGAGGGAGCGTGTGAGGGAGGGAGCATGTGAGGGTGGAGGCAGAGTATGTGTGAGGGAGCGTGTGAGGGAGGGAGCATATGATTGAGGGAGCGTGTGAGTGAGGGTGCAGAGTATGTGTGAGGGAGGGTGCAGAGTATGTGTGAGGGAGGGAGCATGTGAGGGAGAGTGTGAGGAAGGGAGCGTGGGAGGGAGCATGTGAGGGAGGAAGCAGAGTATGTGTGAGGGAGGGAGCGTGTAAGGGAGGGAGCATGTGAGGGAGGAGGCAGAGTATGTGTGAGGGAGGGAGGGAGCGTGTGAGAGAGGGAGCGTGTGATGGAGGGAGCGTGTGAGGGTGGGAGCGTGTGAGGGAGGAGGCAGAGTATGTGTGAGGGAGGAGGCAGAGTATGTGTGAGGGAGGAGTGTGTGAGGGAGGGAGCAGAGTATGTGTGAGGGAGGGAGCATGTGAGGGAGGGAGCGTATGATTGAGGGAGCGTGTGAGTGAGGGTGCAGAGTATGTGTGAGGGAGGGTGCGTATGATTGAGGGAGCATGTGAGTGAGGGTGCAGAGTATGTGTGAGGAAGGGTGCAGAGTATGTGTGAGGGAGGGAGAGTGTGAGGGAGGGAGCATGTGAGGGAGGGAGCATGTGAGGGAGGGAGCATGTGAGGGAGGTGGCGGAGCATGTGAGGGAGGAGGCAGAGTATGTGGGAGGAGGCAGAGTATGTGTGAGGGAGGGAGCGTGTGAGGGAGGAAGCAGAGTATGTGTGAGGGAGGGAGCGTGTAAGGGAGGGAGCATGTGAGGGAGGAGGCAGAGTATGTGTGAGGGAGGGAGGGACTGTGTGAGGGAGGGATCGTGCGAGGGAGGAGGCAGAGTATGTGTGAGGGAGGGAGCGTGTGAGGGAGGGAGCATGTGAGTGAAGGGAGCGTGTGAGGGAGGGAGCAGAGTATGTGTGAGGGAGGGAGCATGTGAGGGAGAGTGTGAGGGAGGGAGCATGTGAGGGAGGGAGCGTGTGAGGGAGGAGGCAGAGTATGTGTGAGGGAGGGAGCGTGTGAGGGAGGAGGCAGAGTATGTGTGAGGGAGGGATCGTGTGAGGGAGGGAGCGTGTGAGTGAGGGTGCAGAGTATGTGTGAGGGAGGGTGCAGAGTATGTGTGAGGGAGCATGTGAGGGAGGGAGCATGTGAGGGTGGGAGCGTGTGAGGGAGGGAGCACACATGAGCCACGCAAACAAAGTGAAAGATACCCTGGATTTGTCAACAACATTTTTTACCGGTGAAGCAAGGGGAGTAGAAGAGGGCATCTGAAAATGGCGCACCCAAGTCCAGTGATGTGTATGTCCGTTGAATGCATGCACAGATCACTGATGGTGTCTGTGTCTGCCGAAAGCATGCAATGACGTCCGGTGGTGTCTATGCCTGTTGAATGGGTGCACTGATGTCTGTTGGTGTGTGTGTGTGTGTGTGTGTGTGTGTGTGTGTGTGTGTGTGCATGGTGTGAATGTGCACTGACTGGCGGTGGTGTGTATGCCTGTTCATATCGTGCCACACTTTTACTGATGTTGTGACTTGTGATGCAAGGACGGATACAGCCAAATTCAATTCGTGCGCCACACTTTGTACTTATGTTGTAACTTGTATCACATTAAAAGGTTATCCGCCATTCTGATTTACTACAGCTAAATGTTGTCGTGCTAGAGAAGGGGGGTATGGGGGCAAATAAATGTAAGATAAGTGCATGTGCGTGTTGCCGCGAGTTGGAAGGCAGGAAGTCATATGCTTGGAAGGAGTGCACGTCTGAATGTTGTCGTGCTACAGAGGAAGGGGTGGGTTCAGCAAAAGGCGCGCGCTGGACCTTAGAGAGGCTAGAAGGAAGAAACAGATGGTGTGCGTGAATGTAAAAGAGTCTGGGGGCTGTTGGTTGTGTAGTAAAATGTTTATTTACTACAGCTAAATGTTGTCCTGCTAGAGAAGGTGGGGGGGGCGGGCAGATGAATGTGAAAGAAGTGCGTGTGCGTGTTGCCGCGAGTTGAAAGGCAGGAAGTCGTATGCTTGGATAGAGTGCACGTCTGAATGTTGTCGTGCTACAGAGGAAGGGGTGGGTTCAGCAAAAGGCGCGCGCTGGACCTTTGAGAGGGTAGAAGGAAGAATCAGATGGTGTGCGTGAATGTGAAAGTGTGGGGGCTGTTGGCAGTGTAGTAAAATGTATTCAGGAAAAAAGTAGGTGGGTGGTGGGAGAACGTGCAGATGAATGAGTAAGAAGCTCTGGTGTGCGTGTTGACGTGCGTGAATGGAGAGAGACTAGGAGTGTGTTGGGAGTCTCTGGGCTGTTTGAGTTTGGTGTGCGTGTTTCCGCGAGTGAAAGGCAAGAATAGCTCGACCCGAATATATCAGAGCACTTTTCATAAGCACCAGGCAGTTCCTGCCGAGACGTGTTTGCGTGTTTGACAGAGGAGGAAAGGTGGGAGGGAACACGGCCTGGGGGAAGCTGGCTGGGGAGGGGGAGGGCTGTGAGTCATGGCAATCAAGCAAGCCTTTGAAGAGCAAGGCAGGGAGATAGAAGGGCGGTCACGAGCACGTGCACTTCTACAAATCCGGATCATAAAAGTCAGATTTGTGGATCGGCGGCAATAGGTCTCTCTGGGAGACCTAAAAAACAGGCTCTAAGAGCACAAAAGTCGTATTAGAACAAAAAACCTGACTTCAGCATTAGCAGCCCACTGGACAAATGAAAACCACTGAATTTCTCAACTAAGATTCCAGATCATTGAAAAAGAAAAACCATGTCCTGGAATAGACACAAATAAAACAACGTGAGGTATACTGGATAAAAACACTTGATACAATGATCCCCAAGGGGTTAAATGACATACTAGATATGACATGTTTTTTGTAGGATTACGATAGGTCTATTGAATGGTCAACATAGTAGTCACAGAGTGAGACACATTAAGCATTTTACTCACATATAGACTACACAATACGTGCTTAACAGCTAGCAGGAAAACTGTGTGATTGCTTCTAATGGTTGGGTTTACCAGTGATGACACTGTACTTGTAATTGGGTGGGAGAATAATTATTGCACATGATTACCGTTTAATAGAAGCGGCGAGTATGTTCTGGATGAGGACATTGATATTTTATATAGTTCGGTTTCTTTGTGTAGTCGGATCTTGAATTGCTTTTGTTCAGATCACATAGAGGGAACAATCCAAACAAGACATCAATGCGGTTGAATTATTAAGGATAATCCAGCGGTATTACTATCTGCATTTAGTTTGAATTTATGTAGATTGAAAATTACATCTTTAATCATGGCGTCCATATAGAGTTACGAGATCTAATGGTATAATCTTGGAAGTCCGTTGTTTATGTTTATCATCGCGATGTTAAAACAGCATCACAAACTCGCGAGAGTTAGCGTTGAAGGTACGCGGTAACGCAGAAGCTGTTTGAAGGGAAACAACATCATGGGTTTAAGGTATGGAGCGTTCTGATTAATAAAGGCAGAGTTGGCGTCAGTGTAAATGATTTCGCATAACACGCATTCGAAAACACTTGCGGTTTAAAGTTGCGGAGCATTCTTTGTATTTTTCACAGTAGTGGCGCTCGCATAAAAGATTAGGAGCAGCAGGCATAAGGAAAAAGATGCAGGTTGTAACAGCTATATTTCTGGTCACCTGTTTCATATATACGATTGAGGGAGCATATGTGAGGTAAGACCTTTCAGTTTTAAATTAATGAACACAGCGGCTTAAGAAAACTCGGGCAGAGTGTTTAAAAATTCTGTGGTTATTAAAGAGAGTCTATGGTGATTTGCATTGCAGATTTCGGCTACAATTGTTGAAATAGAGGTAAGAGACCTATTATGTTGAGTCATGGCATTAATGATCGTATTCTACTGCATATGTGTATAATCATACAGCAGTTATGGTGATACTGTGTTTTGGTCATTCACAGTCCTCATAATAGGCAAACATGCTTATGAGACATCCAAGCACCGGAGGAAGTTAGGGAACAACACATACCACATACCAACACCTTGGGTGTTAGATATATAAATTCCACACAAGGTACAAAACAGGAGATAGTTGGTGTTATAATACACTAGTTTCATTTGTGATTTTGAGCTGAACATGGACCTTGATTACATGTAATTGTGATATGTTTTATTTACAGATCAGCCCCTGAGGAAGGAACTATTCAAGTTCCGAAATGCATTGGGCACAAGAACTTGATGCTGTAAAAGAATTGTTGTGTTTTTACAAATGTATATAGGGTATATACAAAAACTTGAATATTGAACACAAATGAAATGTTATGTACATTTGTGATGATGGTTTGGGATTTTTTTGAGTTTGAAATGCTTTCTAAGCAGGAATAGCAGTTGTTCTAATTTGAGAAAATTATTGTTTACATTGTGGTGTTATCACCAAGTGAATTGTGCGCAACAAAACCAAGTCTCTGCACTTGTCATGACTAGAAGAAATAATCAGGCCAGCCTTCTCCAATCATATTCCGATTCATAAAAAATACACCTATGCCAGAAATGGGCAGTAGCCCAGGCTCCTGCTTTATATAAAAACCATGTAGGATGGAATGAGGATTCTCCTCAACACAAAATCCAGTTAAAAAAATCAACCAACTGCACAAAGGCAGTATCCAGTTAAGCAAGAAGCTAAGAAACAGGTCAAGGAGATATTAGATCAACTTGAATATCAAGGGGTGATTGAAACATGCACCTCGTCCATGAACAATCCTTTGTTTCCTGTCTACAAAATTGACAATACTTATTGTCTAGTTTTGGACTACAGACATTAAAACTCTTGTTGCAAAACCATTGCGGTACAAAATGCACACTGTGCAGCACTAATGAATAACATTGAGCGTAAAAAATACAAAACCACATTAGATATTTCTAACGGTTTCTTGGGTCAAAATATTGCACCAGAAAGTAGGTACTTGACCCCTTTCTCAATTATGGAGACACAGCGTCACTTCTGTCGTCTCCCCCAGGGATTCAAGAATAGGCCAGGGTTATTTTCAGAAAGAGTAACAGAGTTACTACAATCCTATAATGATGAGGCATTATCATATGTCGATGACATCTATCTGACAGACAATGACTTGGATAGGCACTTGAACGGGGTGAACATATTGGGAACAATATTGGGCTTCGCCTCTGAAGGGTATATATTAAATTTCAAGAAATCAAGAATTGCCCACCTCAACGTCCTATTTTTAGGATACGAGTTATCAAGTGAAGGCAAAAGCCTGGCAGCCAACTTTTTAGAGAAATGTGCGCTGCTCCAACCTCCAAAAATGCTGAAAAACGTAGTCATTCCTAGGTTTCCTAAATTTCGGAAGAACATACATTCTGAACTACGCAGAAAGGGTTAAACCTCTCTACGACCTAATCAAACCTGATTACAAAACAGTTAATTGGACAAAAAACACACTGAAATTTTGCGTTCAGTCCAAACAGAAATGTTGGCAACAACACATCTACAAACACGCATTAACATACGCAACCTGGTGATCCGAATCATCCCAGGAAGATGCGGATTCACGTACTTAACCTTTAATGAAGGAGAAAAAGTACCAATAGCTTAGCAATCACACTTGTACACACAAGCAGAAATAAAATTCACCTCTACAGAAAAAATTCTGACAGCGCTTCAAACTGCAGTAGCTAAAGAGAGCTCTAGCACAGGGTAAGCGCATAATAGTCGTTACTCCTGTACCTGCCCTAGAGGCAGTGACAAAAGCGAGCATTTCGAATGCCAAGGCTTTACATCCGAGATGGATACAATGGGTTCATTCTCTTGCTGCAACAGACGTTCAATACGTTTTATTTGAAATCACAAGAATTTCTACAATATGAACAAGAATGTCCTCTGCCGACTGAGATTCTTCCTCTAGAAAAGTATGAATGCATCATTTATACTGACGGTTCAGCACAACCCGCAATTGGGGGTAAACCAGCTTATAGTGCTGCATGTGCGATCGTTAAAGGTCGCTGGCGAGATGGTCAATTTGACCTATGGTCACAAAAACTTCATCTTTAGGAGATTGTACAGCTCAGCGAGCTGAACTACAAGCATTCAAGATGGCGCTTGAAAATTCTGATCGCGAATTCCCCACACTTATAGTGTGCGATTCGTATTATTGCATCCAATCATACAATGAATACTTGCAGAACTGGTTTCAGAACGGTTTCAAAGATGCAAAAGGTGGCACAATCAAACATAAATTGCTTTGGGAACAGGTAGTTCTATTACAGAACGAACTACAAAAGACTCACGTCACGGTACATACACTGAGTCATCAGCGTGATGGCGTTCACGTTGCAGGGAATTCATTGGCTGATGAAGCCGCGAAGGCAGCTGTGCAAACGGCTTCCTTAGCTGCAATCACTCTTTCAAAAATGAAAATAGACAGGGAAATAATGCAGGCTGTACAAGCGACAAGCAAAGGCAGCGGTGCAGCATTACCTCAAAACTATCCACTCGAATATTCATAGATAATAGACGCAAACTCCGTTCCTTTTGCTCAAATTCCTGGAGTGGGGGGTTGAGTAATTCCAAACAGGAAACGTAGAGTAACTTTGATACACAAAGCACACTTGGGAGAGGGTCTGATACATCAGGGGATCTCTAAATCTATACTAGAATTAAAGGAGAAGTACTGGTTTGTAATTAACTGCCATAACTGCAACAGAGATCGCAGCATAGAACGCCGCCAGATACCGGACTACAGTGTAGCCAGCCCAGTACAGACACCATTGTTAGATAGCATTAGACTATCTACATGCAGACGTCCCAATGGACAAATGCGGTCCCACAACTATTAGGACAGATTCATTTGGATGTGGCCTCAGCATTCGGCTGACGCTCAAACTGTTATAAAAGATTTAAGAGTCTTATCGGCACATACGCAGTCGGCACGCTACATTCTGACCAGGGTCCTGCGTTTAGATCCAAAGCTTACAAGGAGGCCATGGACAATCTAGGCGTTGCATTGCGGTGTTCTAGTCCATTCCATCCTGAGGGAAATTCGGTTGTGGAGAGAAAAAAACGGGACATAAAGCAATCTAAAACAGCTAGGGTACTAGGCTCGGGTGACAGGTGGGTCAAACATCTAATAACTGTCCAACGTAGTCTTAATCTGCTCTAGGGGGAATCACTCCATATTAAATCCTTTTTGGAACTAGAATGATTGTCCAGGATCTTGATCGTCACACTTCAGTGGTGGAACAAAAACCCTTTGATGTCAAAGATCGTTTGGCTGTTTTGCAGGACATCAATGAAATACGATCCGCACAGAGTAACATACTCCTGAAGCCAACAACCACTGAAAAGAAACCACTCGTCCCCGCAAGGCCTGCCTGAATTCCAAAGATTGGGGATCTAGTTAGAGGAAAGATCGCAGACAAGAAGGAATTTGGGCCTTCGTACAGACAACCGGTACCTGTCTTAGCAATCCACGGATCAAGAACAGTGCTACTGCCGCCCCTTGCTGGAAGAAAGGAGAACAGGTTTGTGTCCATCGACCTGATAAAACCACATCA
Organism: Lissotriton vulgaris; assembly: GCF_964263255.1. Taxonomy (NCBI): domain Eukaryota; kingdom Metazoa; phylum Chordata; class Amphibia; order Caudata; family Salamandridae; genus Lissotriton; species Lissotriton vulgaris. The sequence continues at coordinate 1,077,863,819 of NC_141691.1, read as the reverse complement.
TGTGGCCGATAATAATTAGTAGGCCAAGTGGACTCCGAAGATGTAGCAGACGACCGAATCTAGCTACAATCCAAGAGGTTCAAACTGAGAGACTCATCACCTTTGAAGAATCTGCAGTACAAAACAAAGGACTATGCAACAAAGCAATGGAACTTGTGCCTCTTGAGACCCAAATAACAGGTCGTCAAGAAACACCTGCCTACAATAATGTTGCATATGACTGCACTAATATGACAAGTGAACAAGTAGTTCCTGCGATTTCAACTAATCCTGACGCAATACCTACAATTGACATTACTGCCTCTGGCTACTTCATTAACTTTGATACGTTTTCCGAGGATCCTAGTGAACCTGAAACGACGCCAGCAAAAAGAAATTTTAAACAGGAGACAGAACGTTTGACAATTGGAAAAGATTTACCTTGGATTGAACTTTGGATTGTGTTAGGTGTAATTTTTCTTCTCCTTTGGTTGACTATGGTAGTTACTTTAGGAACAATGATAAATGGAAGATATAGTAAAAAGGACACAGCAAGTAAGAACATCAACTTGCTACTGAAACCACACAAATCATCCCATCGTGAACAGAGAGACTTGTCGTCAGTAAACATAACAGCAGTTCGTATACCTGGTGGTATAGCTTGGGACAGAACTGATTATGACATCTTTGGTCCTGTGGAACTGTTGAAGATTCCACACCAATTCAAGGTTTCCTTGAGTGACTGTTTCATCTTGTACCTTTTCTTATGATTGGGACTTTAAGACTATTAATAATATGTCAGACTTAGAAATGTCTGCTAAATCTACAAATCATGAATACTTAGAAGGTTCATCAGATTATGAACAAATGTATTGTTATAATCACTATGGTCATCATTTCTTGCATAAATCTGCAAACCATAGAAATGTTTTGAAATATAATCAATAGGAACATTGTCCATCGCCACCAAAGGGTAGCTCAAAAACGTTTTATATCAAATTTCAGTACTTTTCAGGATTTAATGTTTCAAAAGCTGAATCGTTTTAATTTAAAAATATCAATAGAACAGGAATGAAAAGTATGTTGACCAATACTAAGCAAATTTATTATGCAGCCTTTTATGCTCAATTGTCCATTTCAGGCTTTGACTTTTGGAAAGACAACATTGAGACAAAAACTGTCTGTGGCACAAAAGACTGGCAGGTGCAGGGTTTAGAAGCCTTGTTTAGAGCCTGCATCATCCCGGAACAAATTATGTTTTTGAATGACACTGTTCAACAGACATCTTGTCTTGGCTAAGATAAAAGATTTAAATCAACTGTCTATACCAAAACCGACACCTGATAGTAACATCACTTCAGAGGGGGAGGTCAACCTACATATTATTTTACAACAAAACAGAACAGATCCGGATTGGAAATGGTTAATCTGGCCCACAGGCACAAACAACTGACAAGATAGATACCTGAAAAAACACAAGGATTCACATTCACTAGACCAGACCCCAGATATGTCCAGAGACAACATCCGGGGATAGTTACATCATACAGTGTAGGAAAACAGTGCCTTGAATGGCTACAACAATCTACATTGAAAGAAGTGAAACAACACTTATCTTTACTTAAAGATGGCGTTGACGTGAGGGATTTCCTACAGGGACCTAATCGACCACATCATAAACATTTCATAAATGCCGGTATCTATGCTGCTTATAATGAAACATGGAAAATAACACAAATGGAAACTGCAGAACTAATACGAGAAACTGATTGTATTAATTTGGAAAAATCACTGTCTGTCGTTGAGAATGGGATGACAACTCTGTCTTCCAGAATATATTCTTTGAACATCATAGCATCCTCTGCCATAGACATAATGAAACAGGACTTAGTCATGTTACAACATGGTCAGTCACAATTGCGTTCTATAATGCTTTTAGGCTGGACGTTACAAAATCTTCATTCAGGCTATGTGCCTTGGAGTCTAATCAACAGCACATCATTGTTTTCTGACTTTAACCTTACAGATAAACAAATCTCTTTGGCACAGAGGGCAGCAGACTATACGGTGCTGAGCATTGAAAAACTGGAAAGATTACCATTTACTATTTCTGAGAAACCAGCTATAGTATGGATAATACATGGCAAATCACTCTGCCTGTTACGATTTTCCATTTTCAGTATTGCTTAAAACACATACCAGCAGGCCTATGTGAAAGGTTGGGTAAATATCCTGGAAATTACCGTATACACACAGATGTTGGAGTGGGGGAAAGTACAATTGCGAAAACGCGCAAAGTGGTTCTCTCCTATGTCAGGGTATTTACTTCCACTGGGCTTGCGATGGTTCCTCACAAAACGTATCCTGCCACTTGCAAGGTTCTCCGGCAGGGGTGATTGATCCAATTTTTGGGCAACTTTCTAATGGGAGTTATTTAATGTTGAATGATCACAGCTGCTGTGGCATGTTGCCAGGAAAGCCTATCTCATAACTGTGTCAGCCAGGGTCACTTGCTGTATGCAAGTATTGTTTCCTAAAACCAAGACAGACGGGGAGTCGCCATTATGGCCTTCACTGAACATCTCTTCTATATGAATGGATACTTTAAGCAGGAAGAAAGCTATTCATTTACAAAAAACAGTGCCACTGACCTCTGGCATGCACCCACTTTTGAACATCTGTGGGCATGCACCAAACTTCAGAACATCTGTGGGCATGCACTCACTTCAGAACATCTGTGGGCATGCACTCACTTCAGAACATCTGTGGGCATGCACTCACTTCAGAACATCTGTGGGCATGCACTCACCTCAGAACATCTGTGGGCATGCACTCACCTCAGAACATCTGTGGGCATGCACTCACCTCAGAACATCTGTGGGCATGCACTCACCTCAGAACATCTGTGGGCATGCACTCACTTCAGAACATCTGTGGGCATGCACTCACTTCAGAACATCTGTGGGCATGCACTCACTTCAGAACATCTGTGGGCATGCACTCACTTCAGAACATCTGTGGGCATGCACTCACTTCAGAACATCTGTGGGCATGCACTCACTTCAGAACATCTGTGGGCATGCACTCACTTCAGAACATCTGTGGGCATGCACTTACTTGAGAACACCAACAGTGTAGGCCACAGTAGTACCAAACAAGTTCAGAATGAGTTCACTATCTAAACGCACCAACACTTCAATGTTACACTGATTTCTCATTTGCTTTCAGTAACTTTGAGAAGGTTGAAGTAAGGGGCAAAAAGATGTTGCAAATGGAGCATGGGAAGTGCAGTTAGATGCACAGAGAGGAAGAACAGGGCAGTGGCATTGCCAATCAATCAATCAATCAATCAATAGCATTTGTATAGCGCACTACTCACCCGGAGGGTCTCAAGGCTCTTGGGGGAGGGGGGTCTGCTATTGCTCGAACAGCCAGGTCTTGAGTTGTCTCCTGAAGGCGAGATAGTCCTGGGTCAGCCGGAGGTGGGTGGGGAGGGAGTTCCATGTCTTGGCCGCCAGGTAGGAGAAGGATCTTTCTCCGGCGGTGGCTCTTCAGATGCGTGGTACGGCGGCGAGGGCGAGGCTTGTTGAACGTAGCTGGCGGGTGGGCGTGAAGGTCAAGCGGTCGTTGAGGTACTTGGGGCCCAGGTCGTGGAGGGACTTGTGTGCGTGGGTGAGGAGTCTGAACGTGATTCTCTTGCTGACGGGGAGCCAGTGCAGGTCCCTCAGGTGTCCGGAGATGTGGCTGCGTCGGGGGATGTCCAGGATGAGTCGGGTGGAGGCGTTCTGGATGCGTTGGAGTCTTTTCTGTACCTTGGCTGTGGTTCCGGCGTAGAGGGTGTTTCCGTAGTCCAGTCGGCTTGTGACGAGTGCCTGGGTGACCGTCTTCCTGGTTTCGGTCGGGATCCATCGGAAGATCTTACGGAGCGTGCGTAGGGTGTTGAAGCATGATGAGGAGACGGCGTTGACTTGTCTGGTCATCGAGAGGGAGGAGTCCAGGATGAAGCCCAGGTTGCGTGCATGGTCTGTTGGCGTGGGTGCGCTGCCTAGGGCCGTGTCGTCCCAGGCGGAGGGTGATGGTCCCAGGAGGAGGACTTTCGTCTTATCCGAGTTCAGTTTCAGGCGGCTGTTCTTCATCCACTCGGCGACGTCTTTCATCCCTTCGTGTAGGCTAGTTCTGGCGTTGGCAGGGTCACTGGTGAGGGAGAGGATCAGTTGTGTGTTGTCAGCGTAGGAGATGATGTTGAGGTTGTGTTGGCGTGCGATGGCTGCAAGGGGTAGAGGAAGGATTGTGAGGAGCAGTAGCATATCATAGCATTTGTAATACAATAATGTATTTTATTTAAGTTTGGTATCGGTTTACACAAACCATACAGACAAAGCAGCACACATGAAAGCTTTACAAACGTGAAGCTGCTGCTGTTAGAGGTGATCTAATGCTTCTCTTAATTTGTTGCATTTGTTTCTTGAAGGTTTGCATTTTTGTATCTTATAAATGTGGTATTTATATATCGATTTCATATGGAATGTATCTGTGTGGTTTATGTAATAAACCGTTAGCAAACAAATGCAGCCCATTATCAAACTGCATGCTTGTCATCATCTGACAAATTTGAACAACGGATGATTCTGAAGGAGGATGACAAAGGCCTTGCTTCTGGTATAGACCATATGCTCACAGAGATGAGAGTGAGGGTTAATCACCCATTCAGACTCCATGGGAAAGGAAGCCGGGCTGTACCCGGGTATGTGAAGAATGGAAGCAGCTGCACACTAGAACCCTTCATGAATCACCACAGCCAGCGAAGAGTTGCTCAAAACATTCAATTTTTGGTACCATAACCAAATACATTTCACAAGTGAGATGTTAATGGAGACAAATGATGGAGGGGATGTGGTGACAGTGGAACCCTACTGTATTTAATTTAGGAGTGTCCAGGGTTTCATACATACTGGAAAGAAAGTCTTGGGGGTGATAGACTTGATGTTCCATAGGATACGTGGACCTACTAATACATTCTCATTGCAAAAACATAGCTTAGTAGGTGGCGCAGTGCAAAACCTTCAGGTTAAAAGATAGAATCCAAGCAGCGCTGATCCAGCCGTACATGCTCTGGATTCGGTTAAAATAGATACCTATTAGACGGATGGGAACAAGAACTATGTAAAGAGCTAAGGGACAAGTTTGTGCAGTGGGTTCTTTTAATCAGTGCTTTAAATGGGCCAGTACTCACCGGTACTGAGTACCGGCACTTCTAAATTTTCGGCGCTTGAGTACCGGAACTTCTCTTTGTCCAAAGAGAGTACCGGTACTCATGGGCTTTAAGCCAAGCTCCTTGATATTGACATTTACATCAGTGATATTGACATTTACAAAAAAGAAGAGCAATGCAGCTGGGAGTGGGTCAGTTTTCCTGAAGCACTCTAATCGAGTGCTAATTTCTCCCCTTTCAATGTGCTAATCGAGCCGCGGCCGGCCCGTTGGCATTGAGAGTTGGCAGGAAGTTTGGGAAGGGCCAGACTCACACTGTGATGCCTGAGGCAGTGTCCATTTCAGGTAGTGATGACCGTGAGATAATCTGCTAAGTGTGATGCCTGAGGCAGTGTCCATTTCAGGTAGTGATGACCGTGAGATAATCTGCTAAGTGGCACCGCTGTCTCGAGACCCCTGCTTGTTGTGCCTTTAAAGACATGCAGCACCTGCTCTCAGACTCACACTGTGTGGGACACAAACTTCAGGGATCCCCCACAGCAGGGGCTAAAAAGGCAGGAAGTGTCGAGGTCAGGAGGTGACCGGCCAAACACCGGCCTCCTGTAATTATCTAACTAGGCACAGGGGCGGCAATGACCTCTTGGAGGTAGGGAGAGCAGGAAATTCTGATTTGAAAAATGTGTCAAAGGAGGAAAATACCTTGACCCTACTTTAAATGACAGAGCATGTGCAACCATCACTGTAGGGTCCGGTAAGGTCGGATTTGCACTGCCCGCATTCTCAAGAGGTATAGTTGCAGGCACTAAATTGCACAGGGGGCTGATCAAGGAAGTTATATATTTTACTGACACCACAGCGCACAACACAAACGGTGCGAGCACTACAGCGGCAGGATTTACTTGCTGCTACCAAACTGCACATAACTGGTGCCAACCCAGCCCCCTTTGAGTGCCATGTCTCGGCTTTTCAGCCATTGGTTGAATCATTGCAGCCATTCTCCTGACGTGCACACGTGATCCAAAATGCTGAGGGTGAATGCATCTTTGCAGCTAAGCCAGCCCCCATCCGCAAGCAGTGCGGACTGGCGTAGACAGCGGCTTTGCTCAGAGTGCTAATTATAATACTGCAGTCCTCCAGCCTAAGTACAAGAGGCACAATATGAGTGATAATTATTTTTAATGCAGCAATGCGGGGACTTGCCTTGAAATCGGTTAGGCTAACGCATGAGGAGTAACACTTGGCAGGACTGCACTCAGGCTCTGTGTAGTCCATAGCACTGTAGTTGTGAGAACAGGGCCTGCTAACAGGCATATCTTGTGACTCAAGAAATCTAAGAGAAGTCTCCCTGCTGGCATATCAGAGTAGGACAGCACTTGTTTGAATCCAGAGTAAGGAGAAAAGTGGTGATAGCCTGTAGCACAGCACGTGGGAATCAAGGTTTAGTAATGTTTGCAGCAGCAAATGTAAGCGTTTCTATAACATGTCTGTCTGCGTGCACAAGTGCTTCTATGTTCTGTTATATTATGTTATGTCACTGTGCATGTTCTTGCATGAGTGAGTGTTGGCTCCAGTGTCCAGCAAGGCAGATATATAGTTGCAAGCCCGATAAGCCCTGCATTACCACACTCTGCACTTGAAGCGGAGGTGGAAGGGGTTGCTTGTAGCACCCCTAGGACTGCCAATAGCCCCGCCCCTAACACTGCCCCAAGGCCCGCCCCCTAACCCCACCTCAAGCCCCACCCCCTAGTTAACATCTCAATTTGTTGAGTACCTGCACTTATTTTGTTCCATTTAAAGCACTGCTTTTAACGCTCAGTATTATTAGCCTTAAAGGCCGCCCTCCTCAGCATCCGAAAGGCGACTAGTTGGGATCTCCCCGCCTGATGAAAGTAAATGCCTGCACACATAAATACCAAGCCTCTGGTTTATCATTCATCAAAGTCCCCCATGGGCGTCCTCTGTTACAGGGGTGCCTGCCCGGTCGTCAGCGACTGGAGCCCTCTCTCTAAAGCCACGGGAGTAGGGGGTCGAGATCATGCAAGCGCTTCTCAAAATGGGAACTTCGAGGATGAGAAAAACAAAATGGAGAAAACTGACATTTTAATTAACGAAAAAATCTGCACTGTTTCACAGCGCAAAGAGCTAACAATACCACAATGCCAGAGACGATTCTATTTTTGATAAACAACAAAGCAACAACTAATAATTCTTGGCGCCTTTCAGTTAACTCGAAAGCGGTGTATACTGTGTGCATCTCTTTTCATAGACCTGTAGTAAGGCTGGATTTCTACAGATTGCGTTCCCTGATCACACAGACAGACACTCGCACGTCTCTTCGCTTCCAAGCACAGAGGCTTTGTTGCTCCGCTCGCGGTGCAGCCTGTGCAGCCATTAGACTCTCTTGTTTTGCGGTCAAGCGGCAGTGTGGGGAGATGTCACTCACAAAGCAGTCTCCGTCTAAACACAACCCACCCACGCCGTCTTATAGATCTTTTAAAATCCACTGTGCAGCCTCCCCCACTTCAGATCTGCCTTATTCGATTTCACCTCAAGGCAAGATCTGCAGAAAAACATGCAACGTCTTGGAACATACAGGTGCATGCATTTATTTTGGCATATTTATATAGCGCAAACTCGATCCTAAGTTATTGAGGCGCTTTACATAAGCACCAGTTACGTTACACATTCAGGCACCGAAAGATTAAGTGATTTCCCAGAATCACAGCATGTGAACTCGACCACAAGGCTCGAACCTTGGTTTCCCAGCTCCAAAGTCGGCAGCTCTAGTCGTGAGACCACAGCCTCTCCCCCAAATTATGGTACCACAAGAAATGGCGCAGCGCAGCCCACCCCAAAAGAATGAAAGACACTTATCGAAAGATCATGTACGTTTGCAGACGCATTAGTAAACGTTCAGCTGATTATACAACGGTTCACCACACCAGTAAGCCCTACACTTCAGACTCATCCCTGCTACATTTCCCTGCACACCCATTTACATAGACAGGCGGAAAGCAGACCTGCTTCCAGTTCTAACATTGCCAGTCTCTGCCGCGTATTTGCAAGCGTTAATAATGGTTTTCTCGTGCTGCGTGCCTTTGGACGCGGGCATTGAAATGTGTGTTTGCGGTTTGCCGAAGACAAGCGCAGGCTCCTCCGTGGACTGTATATACATATACCCACGCACGGCTCCGAAGGAAAAATTGATCTCACGGCAGACGCTGGAATCAGCGCTTCCCAGTCACAGCCACAGAGCCATTAAAGCACGCACATGAAACAAGGAGAACGTGTCACACTTATCGATACGTGAACATGCTGCCCGGAGCACTATGAACCGACTGCATTTGTTTGGGCAATATTTTGCAGCTTGAATATAAACCATTAGTGATCTGTCGGAAGGGTGGGTTGCAGAATGATAATGTTGCGTGCCCCTGTGCTGCAACCTGCGGGTTCCTTCAGCCATTCATCCTTCTAAGGTAAAAGAAACATGCAGTGCGCTGCTTCCAATTCACTGTAGCGGTATTTTATTTAGCAGGGCAGACTAATTGTGTTAGAAAGGAAGAAAGAGCGCGGCTGACATTAACAAGTGCCCACGCAGGACGAGAGGCGCATCCTGCCCAGAGTCCTCGGTGCCTGTGCTCGCTTTGCAATGATGGCCCCTCATTCTCTTGGCTTCTAGAACCAGGGCACGCACCACATGGGGTGCATAAGAGAGGAAAGCCGTCGGAGTCCAGCCCAGCAGGCTGCTCTGAGAGGGTGAGGGGTGTACAGAAGCAGAGAGAAATAAGCGGACAGAACAAGCACTCGAAAAAAAGTTCAAATAAATAAATAAACAGAGCGCGGTGACCCTAAATCGGGCGCCACGCTCAAGCACTCGAAAAAAAGTTAAAATAAATAAATCAATAAAGGGAGCGCAGTGACCCTAAATCGGGACGCCGCGCTCCGAAATAAAGTGAACCAGCACTGAAAGCAAGGGAGGTCGGCCGGGCTGGCGCGCAGGGCACGCGTGCAGGCATTGCGGCGTGCTTTCACTTTAAACTGCGTTTAAAGTGAAAGCACGCGTGTTTATCAAGATGGCAGCGGGCTGTCCACTGTCCTTACATGCATGCGCATGCTGTTAGGTTTGGACAAATGGCGAGAGCAGCCATCTTTGTCCATCCCTGCGCGTGCATGTAAGGCTTTGGAAGAATCAATTGCAAAAGGTCCTCTCTGGCAAGAGCAGCACATGTGCTGCTTTTGCCAGGCGAGACCGAAAAAGGGGGGCAGAGGAAGAGGATAATGTCCAATGATTTACACCTATAAAACAAATGAAGTTAAACGTTCAAACCATGCCTGCATTTCCGGCAATGACGTCTGTGTAGTACCTGTTCCACCCCAGTGTAGCTTAGGTATCAGGTTGTATGCCGGCTGTGAGGCGTAGAATGCCCAAGTATATTGGACAAGTGAGTTCTCAGAAGGTGATGGGCAAGTACTTTAGGCAGAGAATCAAGAGATTGAGATGGGGTGGGAGGTCGTTCAAACACCTGGTACCCAAGCTATGGAACAATATGGACCCAGAGCTGCGAATGATCGAGAACAAAGTGACCTTTAGAAAGACTAAAAACATGGCTGCTTCCTTGAGCCAACGTGCTGGAATTCTTCTGGTCTTGTTTCATACCAGCGCTCTACAAATCCCTAAACCTAAAACCCCATGTCTTCTTGAATTTGGGGAGCGTTTGGTCTAGAACTGCTGTTAGTTTCTCCATGCTTAATCAGACCCCCCAGGATATAGCGGCATGGATTAGCAAATTTAGCGGCACAAAAATGGAAATTTAGCGGCACAAATATGGAATTTTAGCGGCAATTTTGCGGCATTTTATGTGGCCATTTTTCCTACAACAAACACAGATATCTTAGTTTTTTAGTTACTTAATAACATGAAGCTATGTATATTTGGTTTCTTTACAATGCAGACACTTTGGGGCAGATTTACAAGCCCCTTGCGCTGCTTTTACGCCGCCGTTGCGTCACTTTTGTGACGCAGCGGCGGCGCAAAAGATGCACCATGGTGCAGGGTATTTACTACGTGACGCATCTCCCAGATGAGTCACGTTGCAAAGCCTTGCGCCAGAAGAGGCGTACCATTGCAGGTCAGTTTGTGTCTTGCAATAGCCTTAGAGCTTGGTGCCACTGTACCTGCTGCACTAATGATGGCTATACCCATCGCCCCTTTTATTAGTAAGCACGTTAAATAGTACAGTGTATTTTGAACACGACCTGATATCCCACCGGATGCCCGTTCGACAGACCTAAACACTAGAGAAAGAGCAGTCAAAACCGCCAAGTGGTCACTTGTTAAACAGTAGCAAACTGCATGTTGGTACTTGTAGTTTTGTTGCAAAATGTCAGCCTGCAAATCGTCTCAGATTTAAAAGCGGGGACTGATTGAAGTTGACACCCATGACATGGGGCCACTTGACGCCCGTGTTAAATTTCTCACCTCTAGGATTTTTCCCATGGCTCACTCCCAGGGGGAAATGGTCTGCAATAGGTGAGCTCAACCCTCTGACTTCATCCCTTGTCCAGCGCGCCTCTGCAGATACCCCGTCCCGTGTGCGCCTCAGCTCTCTCGGCTGAGTGGTTCTGTCTGTTTATCTTGAGGGACAGACATCTCTGCACGGCGCTCCGTCTCCAAGCCAGCGAATAGGGTGACCAACTGGCATTGGTGCAAATTCAGGACGGTGAGTGTAAAAATTCAGGACAAAGGGTCAAAATTCAGGACACAAATTCAGGACAGGAGCTCAAAATTCAGGACAAAACTTCAGGACAATAGGTACGTTTTACAGACACATCAGAGGTCGCGCAATAGTATATAAGTAAGCCCAGCCATTTCCAAACATATTCAACCGTTTGCAAACCTATCCATCATGTATCCTTCCATCTATCATTTCACTCATCCATCCCCTCATCCATCCTTTCACTCATCTCCATTATCCATCCACCCTTTCACCCTATCCATCTGTACACTTATCCATCCACTCTTCATCCCATCCATCCATTCACTCATCCATTCAGCCATTTACCCTTTCACCAATCCAGCCATCCTTTCACTTACTAATCCTTCCACCCATCCACTCTTTTAGTCATCCATCCATCCTCCCTTTCTCTCTCCATCGACAATTTCACTTAGCCATCCTTCCTTCCATCCCTTTCACCCACCCATCATCCATCCATCCATCCATCCATCTGTCCTTCCCCTCATCATCCATCCTTCCCCTCATCACCCATCCATCCTTCTCCTCATCCATCCATCCTTCTCCTCATCCATCCATCCTTCCCCTCCATCCATCCATCCTTCTCCTCATCCATCCATCCTTCCCCTCCATCCATCCATCCTTCTCCTCATCCATCCATCCTTCCCCTCCATCCATCCATCCATCCTTCCCCTCCATCCATCCATCCATCCATCCTTCACCTCATCCATCATCCTTCCCCTCATCCATCTTTCCCCTCATCCATCATCCAGCTACCCTTCCATTTCTTTATTTTCTTAAATTATAGACTGCATGTTTGAAGAACCGAGGTTTGCTTACAATTTAATGACAGTAATTACGCTCTGTGAAGAGAACCACGTGCTGCCTCGGTGTAATCTGGCCGAGTCTCGGATGTTTGGGGCCCTGGGTAGAAATGGAATGTGTGAGCCCACCTCTAAATAGCAGAGACATGACACATTGCCTCGTACAGGAATTCACAGACGCAGGGCGCTTGCCGCCCCAGAGCTCGAGAGACAACCCCCCAACCTCACCTCTCCCCAGCCCCTCTTCCACCTGCTGGCGCGTGCTGCCCTCCTGGGACCCTGTGACCTCTGCGGCTGGCCCCTCTCGGGCGGATAGCTGAACCGGTCTGCTCCTTAACAAGCACGTGCGAGGTGGGATCAATGGGGCGCAGGCTAGCCACTGAAAGGTGCTTTTATCTGATAATTAGCATCAACTTGGAGACAAATTGATTGTTGGCTCGGGGTAACAAGAGGGAAATGGCAGTCGCGGATTCCACCATCAGGCAGGGCTGTTTGCATGTGAATAGATGTCGCTGCTCCTGAACCTGCAGCCCCTCCCTCTCAGTCTCCTTCGAAGCACCTCTTAACAGGTCATCAAGGGCTGGAGGTGTGAGGGTTGCAATCCTGCTGTGCCTCCAATGCTGCTGATAAAGCAGACCCCCCAGGATATAGCGAAAAATGCCGCGATTTCTACAAAAATGCCGATTTCGCGGGCATTTTTGTAAAAATCGCGGCATTTTTTAAAAAGTGCCGATTTCGCGGCAAATCGCGAAATCGCGATATCCTGGAGGGTCTGCTTAATAGGTCCCAAAGCTTGTGAAGCCAGTCTAGGTTTGTGGCTGAGTAGTCTGTCCCTCATCTGGAAAGCAGGACAAGTTTTGCAGCACACAATGCTAGCGGGATGGCCCTCGCCCTGGGGGAATGAAAAGGGTGCGTCAAAGCGTAAGAAAGCCCCAGGAGAATGTAGCTAGGGAAGCGAGGTAGTTCGGTCTCGAACATCTGGTCTATATCGACCAATATCTCTTCCCAATAGCGATGCGATTTGGAGTCGTACCACAAGAGGTGTGTTAGTGTACCTGAGTTGCCACAATGACGCCAGCATTTGTCTTCGCATCATTGCTTCCACCTGGCCAGGTGGGCAGGTGTGTAGTACCAATAGTGTACTAGTTTTAAGAGAGTCTCCTTCCCGGCGGCACTGTGCACTTGTACGGGCTCGATGCATGATGTCCGTCCACTCTGACTGTGAACGTGCGTTCACATTCAGTTTCCCATCTGGACCTCCCTGGCGACACTAGGGAGGTAATCGAAGTGTTAAAAAAAGTATAATTGACGGACAGCAAATGCCGGTCATCGCTCTGTGGAAAATTAGTACGGTTTGGTAAACATTATCTGCGCCATCTTGCCATCTCTCCCGATGCCACACTTTTTGTCGTGCACACCCGCCATTTTAGGTACCTTGGTCAGAACCACCCTCTGCACGCCACTGACCCCCAGCACGGCTCTTCGCCCTCACAAGCACCCCCCACGCACTGGTCACCCCCGCTCTCTCATGCATGGGCCATAAACCCTCCCCATCTGCGCGGCTCTGCCTCGGAATCCTATCCTGTTCCCAGCGCGACACCTCCCTTCATCCCTTTCATGGTCCCAGGTCCTTTGATACAAACCCCCTTTTCCTGTGTGTCCGTTTGTCTTCCTCGTTCCCAGACCGCCACCTGACCCTGCGGATACTGTTTATTGCCCCCCCCTACAGTAGGAAGCTTCCCCCATTAAAGGACCCTCTAATTGATCAAAGCCCCCACCCTATGAGATCCGATCAACCCCACACATTCCGTGAATCGGCGGAATGTCCAGCTGCGCGATAATCATCACCTGTTGTGACCGGGGTGGGAACTTCAACTGTAAATGTGTGTGGGAACGGGCCTGAAGGGGAGATTCCGAGGATGTCCTTTCATACTAAAAAGCATTGCAAGAATGTGTTACATGCAATAAAGATCATAAACTTGTGTATAAGAGGCCAGGCCTCAGAGATGCGGTTAGAGCACCTTGTGACGATACTTGCTGTCCGAACTGATGTGTTTCTCCTCCGGAGAGAATAAAACTTCTGTTTCCTGCCTTCCAGTCTCCAGCGCCTGCCTCTTTGTTTGGTAAACTTGAGTGGGTATAGAGGCGGCTAACGCCGGGCAACTTCAGAAAAGGTCTTCTGCCTGTACCTTTTTCAACAATTGGCGTCCCAAACGTGGGGCCCATCAGCGACACGTGGATCCAGTGGGAGAGGTCCTGACGACAGAGTGAACGACTGCAACGATCGAGAGAGCTCCTGCCCAATAGACCCTCGTCTGGCAGCCGATCATCCGAACTTCACTGGTTCCGAACAGACCTCTCTCGAGTGATCTACGGTCCTGACTGGGAACCATCAGGAGTGCCGCGAGGAATACAAAGAAAAGAGGACGATCGGGCGCTGGATTTGGAAGACAAGAAACTGTCCATGCGGTCCGGGTAAGGTCGTGTAAACACGACGAATTGCGAAATGATTGTTTGATTGTTTGGAAAATACTAGTATTACTCTTTGTTGATTTGTTTGGAGATTCGCTGTCTGCAAACGGAGAAACAACCGGCTCTCTCTTTGCAAGCAGTGAAGGATAGGTAACGCAGCCGTCGTGCCTATCTTTCTCCCCCACTGATTGATTGTTTGAACCCGAACTACGGTTCGTGGATTGTTTTCGGGAGATTTCCCTCTCCCACACTGATTAATTGATTGAACCCGAACTACTGTTCGCGGATTGTTTTCTGGAGATTCTCTGTCTGCAAACAGGAAAGAACAGATTCCCTCTTTGCAGATAGTGAAAGGGTAGGTGACGCAGACCTTTGCGGGCCTACTTATTCTCCCCACTGATTGTTTGATTGACCGAACATTGACTGTTTGATATTGGTTCATGAGGTATTCACTGCCTGCAAACAACGTAGAATAGAAATATTCTGTCTAGTCTTTGCACGCAGTGATAAGATAGGCAGTGCTGACTTTTGTCCCCATTGTGATCCGTCATGTCTATCTTCTCCTCACTGATTGGTAGCTGGTTCAACCCGGACCGTTTATTAGAGGTGGACCATCTAGCTCCGCTGGAAGGCACCCCTAATAAAGACATGTTCACAAAGTATGGATTAGTTACCATAGCTTATAGTAAGCTATGGCACAAGTACACCAAAGAAAATCAAGAGAAACAGTGGCCACTGATAGGATCCTTCGACCTTGATAAAATAGAAACGTTAGAAATAGCCCTTTGTAGTAGTAAGACAACGCCTATTATGCTCGACAGTCTCGGTATGTGGCGCAAAGAAGCAATGCAACGAAAAGAAAGAGACGAAGTCAGAGTAGGTAAAGAAACGCGACAGACAACCTTCCAAGCATCTGATAGGCCAAAGGAAGTGATAGCGGCGACACGGTTCCAAGGAGTAAACACAGGAAGGGAACGGTGTAAAGGGATGTACCGACAGGACAACCCCAAGACACAACGACCCGAACGTAATCCCCCGACATTGCGCGCAGGACGAACAGACTTAGGACAAAATCAATGTGCTTTTTGTAAATATTCCGGGCACTGGAAAGCCCAATGCCCGACTTTACTGAACACGGGTAAGAGCAGAGGGCCGATAGAAATAACAGGCCGGCAGAAAGGGAAAAGGCGTGAGACAAAGATGAATCAGACTGACACGGACAGGCCAGATAGAACCACCACGTTTGATTACACCCGATGGCACAGATTTCGCCAGACAGATTTCAGCGACATGTTTGAGTTCTCATAGGTCGAACAACGCTAAGACGGGAAACCCAGGCAAGCTCTAGGTCACCCGGTGGCGAACCCCGTACTACCGCTACTGTTCCCGAACACAAAAGCCACCCATTCGGATATCATACAGAGTAATTTCGGACAGACTAGTATACATTCCATTAACAAACTCAAACTTCGAGTGTGATGGGACTGATTACTCTCTGTTGCCCCCCCCACTCTGTGGACAAAAGCAATTACCGGCCTGCATAGACAACCCCCCGTTCAGGAAAACTGTTCTTGTGGGCACCCCCCATTACCCAGGCATGCCTGTCCCGCCTCCTACCACGCCCAATGAAAAAAAAAAAAAATACCTACCCCCACTCCGGAAATTCCCGAAATGCAGCAGGTCACCGGTCACGCCCATCCGGAAGGTGAAACACACAGCACGTGTGGGGCGGGGTCCTGCTGACAGCCGTCGATCGAAGAGGTCGCCGGTGGGATGTCCAGGAGGCACCGCGGGCCCGGCATGAAATGGCCTTCCCAATCCTCTTCTTCCTGGGGCGGCGTCCCCCGGGCCACGAGTAGGGAGGGGGCGAATGCAGATGACCCCCTCCCTCGTATCTCCTGGTCCGGCCATCACAAATACCTCCGCTGAACAATTGGTGCAGGGTGGGCTGGGAGAGGGAGGCGGCGCGAACGAGCCTCCCTCGCCTCCCCAGGTGGAGGTTCAGCCCCGGCCCGGCGCCGAAATCCTCCAGCCGGGCGACGGACATACTTGCGCAGCACAGGACATAGAATGGCCAGCAACCCTACTTGCGCAGCACGAGACATATGATGGCCCTCAAGTGTACTTGTGGAGCACGGGATGTGGGGTGGCCATCATGTATACCCGCGCAAAGGGACGGCGTGGGGTGCACTGGGAGAGGGAGGCGGCGCGAACGAGCCTCCCTCGCCTCCCCAGGTGGAGGCGCCACAGCTACACCCTAGCGCCCTGAGCCGAATGTCCTGCTCCTACGGCACGGTGTTCCATTTTTCGCCCCAAGAAGTCTCATCCACTCTTGCAGACACGACGAAGTGCGACCGCTGCGGAGTCTCAAAATGGCGTCTGGGCCCCCTGGAAGTCGAGTCTAGGCCGCTAGAGTAACTTTGACCAGTAACGTAACTCGGACGCTTGCCCACCTGGGCACGAGCCCCCACCTCCGACAACATCCCCACAGCTTTGAAGATTCTACAAGAGTCCCAGGAGCCCTCGACCCCTACAGGCTTCCGGTGGGGAACCACTGCCTTGATCACTCGAACAAGTTCTGGCTGAACCTCAACGTGACCCGGTAGGGAAGATTTTGCCTCCCTCCCCTTTTTGATTGACGGTCCACATTGCCTGCCCCTTCTGTTAGCACAAGTTTTGAACTACCGAAAAGGACTCTGGTCCAACCGCCGGTTGTTGGAAACATTTTGTCCTTGATGCTACTTCCGGACTAACCCGGCCTCGCCCAAAATGGCGCCGGTGTCAATAGAAACCAACGAACACCTCGTGGTGTTTTTTAGCTAATAAGACTTGATGTTCTGAGATATGTATATGATCCTTTGTACACTTGACGAAAAAGGGGGAGGGTTCACTTGGCGAACATGTAAAAGGATCCCGTTAAAACGTTGATTTCAATGTACGATTTATTATGATATTATTGTAACTGATACATAACGTCGCTTATGACACACGCCCACGGTATGCATCTAGGAAATTTGATTGCAACTAGTCTAACTATGCTTCCAATTATGAAACGAATGCCCCCTGATCCCTCAACTATTGATAAACGTTTTTATTTTCCTGCAAATAACAAAACAAACCCTTTTAAAATGTTTTTAATGCTGCAAAATAGCCCCCTACTGTACGTGCTTCAACCAACGCCGTGTCCGGCCAAATACGATTGCACTCTCATATTTTACATGCTGATCAGATCGTGTAAATAAAGGTTTTTCAAACTATGAACAGGTATTGCATACTTTTGTAAATGTGGGATCAGCGGGAGGGTTTTTTTTTCTGTGCGATCTGTTTTGTTCTCTTTTTAAGGTTATTAGAAAATGGTTGCTCAACCCCGGATTAATGATCGAATCTAAGGCACGATACGTTGCCTCCAAATGTGCGACTGACCCAGGAACAAACGCATGAAGAAGGACCTCGACTTCTGAGAACGGGTAAAGTGAAGCGGTGTAAATGATAAAATGTTATAAAGGTATGGTACTCAAAGGTACTAGGGAACAGGGTTGGCCGAAGAGCCGATATGCCTTAGGACATCACAGCATTGGGAATGATTTAAGGATCCCGATAGCTAGATACATCTACAAACTAGATACCTCGCACTAAGCGCCTCTGATTTTTAACGTTTCCCTACACACGACCTATAATGCCACACTCGGACCGTCTCCCTCATGAACAACCTATCGCTTGCCATCCTTACCACACTGCCCGCCCCCTGGCTTCGGAAACCAAGACCTCAGGGATTATATCCCGAGGAGATAAGACGAGTAGGTGGTAAGTAAAGGACTTTCGTGCCCGTACATGTGATATGCTCGAATGTTGTGTCCCCCCCTTCCCCTCTTTTCCTCCCTCTACAGGTTACATTGGAATCCCGACTGAGGTATAGTGAAGATCTGAAGTCACGCCATGTCTGATACATGAAGCGGACTAACGCTGCAAGGTGGCACCTAAAGACGCCCACAAACTACTCTTGTAACGAGAGAACCAATAGTTGTATGATATGATGAGACGCGATCACCCCTAACCCGTGTTGCGTGAATGAGCACATGTCACGTATGTCTGAAACTATGAGAAAATGTTTTCTGTGCGACTGAAACATTGACTTAACTAGGCAAAGGACCGAGAGTGCGAGAAATGCGACACAATGGTGCTTTTTACTCGATGCATGTCCCTCTGTACCCAGCCTAATGCTCGTCCGTCCCAAACTGCATGCTTTCTAAATTCTAACACAGACCTGTAATGTCTCATGTTGTGTAATGCGCTGAATGGCCTATCTTAGTACACGGCCACTCTCCATGTTGCACGTGTACTGTTTAGCCTATTGTTGCAAATCTCTCTCTCTCTCTCTCTCTCTCTCTCTCTCTCTCTCTCTTCCACACTCCCACTCTTCCTAACGATTGGCACCCAATTGGCGAACCCCCATCCCTGGTGCACCACCCAATTGGCTCCAAATACCGCAAGTATTTGAACAAATTTGTCCTAAATAAAATCACATTGATACCATGTTACTACCTCTCCTTTCTGCTAAATATTGATGTAACCTAAATTGGCCAAAAAGGAAAGGACAGGTAAGACGACTGAGGTTCCCTAATCTGACCCGTAATAAGGGAACTACATGTCAGTGGCTTCTATGATAAAATGCCTCAGGTAACGCGACCTTCCCCGTCCCGAATTGTCTCAGTGCCCAAACGGTAAAAGTGATCGAAGCATCCCCGTCTTCCCAGAACGCCCCCAGTTTTGTATTAGCTGCCCCGGACGAGAGTTTGAAAAATGTGGCTCACCCCTGGTTGTAAGAGATGGGTCGACTTACGGCTGACCCAGGCCAGCCGTTGTTCCTAGAAATGATTTGTTGATGAACAAGCTACAAAATTTAGAATTTGAGAAATGTCCCTGAACGCTTACCCACTGAACTGTAGCCTTCTGCTAGATAACGCCCTTGCGACTCAAAGCAAGACGATAGTCCCTCACCCCAGTTTGCTATGTTCCTAGTTGTTTTTCATAAGACCCCGGTCACCCCAAGGATGAGTCGAATAGTTATCGCAAGCTCCCCCCGTTTTTATGAAGTAGCCAGGTTGTAAGAGACTATGTAGAAATTAGAATGATGTTTGCGAAGTTAAGATTAGATTGAAATGAAGAAATTGTTGCAGTTAACCCTGTTGAGAGTAAAATGTTTAGCTGAAAGATAGGATGCATTGATATAATGGAAAATTGTTTAGCCTATGTTCATTCCTCAGAAAGATACCTATCAGACCATGGTGATAGCACGTTGCACTTTTTCGTAAAATACAAAGCCCTGAAGGACGCTATAGCTTTGTAAGACTCGTACTAGAAAAGTGGGTCTCTGCCAGAAGAACTGACGTGACTGTAATAAACAAATGCAATGAATAGGTATCAGACCTCGTACCACGACAATGAATGTAAAACCAACAAACGCCAAAGAAATAGGTACGAAGGAAAGTTGTAGGGAATCCAGCAAACCTATCATCAATTATCTATACGTTGGTTGTAATCCCCAATGTAACGGATGTTTCCCCAGTTGCTTGGAGTTGGGAGAGAAATAGACTTATGTGATTACCTTCCTATGCCAATTCTCTAAAGACTGTCTTTCCAAACTCATTTAAGGGTACCACTGTCGGAGGAGAGAGAGACCGGATGTGGGAGCACGCGGCCTGACTGCAGATCGTGGATCATCTGCGACCTTGGCCAAGGCGGGACCGCAACAGTAAGGAGTCGCAGGACGAGGCACTGTTTCCGACAAAATGAAAGGAAAGGGCTGACCTGATGCCCCTACTCGATGATCAACATGTGCCGGAAAGTCCCCACCCTCTGAGCCCGGTCATGGGCCCGCCTACCTGAAATTTTCCATCCCCCTGGTCTGTTCCCGATCTGGCCCTGCTCCATCCACTCTTCCTCCGACCTACCATAAGGACCGCTCACACACCCCCTTCTTCCACCTGAACTCTTTGACAATCGACTCGAAAAAGAAAAACTGCAATCAGATAGAATAGGGTTTTGTTGCGTACTAAAATGAAACTTGGGTGCCCTGTCTAAGGTACCCGTGAAAGAATAGTTAGGACACAGGGCGAAAAAGGACCTTTTTTTGACCGGAAAAACGAAGAAAAGGTCATGCCCTGCAACACAGGACCTGGAATAGAGCTGGACGCATAGCTCCACCGCCGGTGCTCAACAGTGCCAACAGAAGACGACAAAGAATGCTGAGAACTCACTAATAATGGTCCACGACAATAAGACACTGGAAAAAGCAACACCCCTCCTCTTCGAACAATGACACCCCTGATTATCGTTTTTACTACGTCTCATTTCTCTCCCAGCTACCATTGTATTGATTATGCTCCAACCGAGTACAAAATGAACGTACATATGTAATAACCTATCAGTTCATATTCCGAATGACTATAAGCATCTATGAAATGTACCCAACGCTCTCACTACAGAATCCTTTTTGTCCGATATTGCATTACTATGACTTTCCTGCAACGAGCTCAACGATGGGCCCGCCTCCTAAGATGAAAGATTTTAAATGTAATGTTTATGCACAGCTCCTTCACCTGGGTTCCTACTTCTTTACTTATGACTGCCACAGTAGACATGGTAGGAAATAGGCCAGCAAGATGTCTTAGGAATGTTAAAGGGAGGACTGTGGAAAATTAGTACGGTTTGGTAAACATTATCTGCGCCATCTTGCCATCTCTCCCGATGCCACACTTTTTGTCGTGCACACCCGCCATTTTAGGTACCTTGGTCAGAACCACCCTCTGCATGCCACTGACCCCCAGCACGGCTCTTCGCCCTCACAAGCACCCCCCACGCACTGGTCACCCCCGCTCTCTCATGCATGGGCCATAAACCCTCCCCATCTGCGCGGCTCTGCCTCGGAATCCTATCCTGTTCCCAGCGCGACACCTCCCTTCATACCTTTCATGGTCCCAGGTCCTTTGATACAAACCCCCTTTTCCTGTGTGTCCGTTTGTCTTCCTCGTTCCCAGACCGCCACCTGACCCTGCGGATACTGTTTATTGCCCCCCCGTACAGTAGGAAGCTTCCCCCATTAAAGGACCCTCGAATTGATCAAAGCCCCCACCCTATGAGATCCGATCAACCCCACACATTCCGTGAATCGGCGGAATGTCCAGCTGCGCGATAACCATCACCTGTTGTGACCGGGGTGGGAACTTCAACTGTAAATGTGTGTGGGAACGGGCCTGAAGGGGAGATTCCGAGGATGTCCTTTCATACTTCAAAGCATTGCAAGAATGTGTTACATGCAATAAAGATCATAAACTTGTGTATAAGAGGCCAGGCCTCAGAGATGCGGTTAGAGCACCTCGTGACGATACTTGCTGTCCGAACTGATGTGTTTCTCCTCCGGAGAGAATAAAACTTCTGTTTCCTGCCTTCCAGTCTCCAGCGCCTGCCTCTTTGTTTGGTAAACTTGAGTGGGTATAGAGGCGGCTAACGCCGGGCAACTTCGGAAAAGGTCTTCTGCCTGTACCTTTTTCAACAGCTCTGTGTTAAGAGCCAGCACTTGAATTGCGTAAGGGGCCTGCTAGCATGAGGTTGCGTGTCAGGTCGAGTCACCCAGTGGCGAACCGCTGCGTATCACCACTGCTCCAAGACCGGGAAGCCTTAGTGTTGTTGAAGCCCTGGGAAATCTTTTAATCCCTGTTCATCGAAGAGATCTATGCGCTTACAATTAGCCTCCTACCACTGGGAGTAAGTTATGCCAAGCATGGCCGGGGGAAAGTCCGCCTTACCTATGATCGGGGTAAGTGGAGAGATATGGGAAGTCGGGCCCTTGGAGATGCTCAGTTTATCCATGCACCCATTGTAGCTCGGACCACCGGTGACATGTATACTCCCTTTGGGCGATTCTTGCACAACAGCCACAGTACCTTCCATATGTGGATACTGGCCAATGCCTGATCCAGAAAGCACCAGTGCTTTTCCTAAGTGGACGTAGCTACTACACTTAAAACCTCAATTGCGCCACTTGGTGATAGCGTAACAGATGGGGTATCCCTAGACCTCCCTTGGCCACTGGAAGATAAGGCCGTTCTCTAACCATCCCAGCTTTTTACCCACCCCAGATGAAGGACTCCAGCGATAGTTGCAGTTTCTTTATCACTGTGGGGGGTGGTTGCAAAATCAGAGCCTGCATTAAATATAGGATTTTGGGCAATAGAGTCATTTTGATGGGAGCTGTTCACCTCAGCCATGACATAGGGCTCCCATGCCACGATTGGATGAGCGAGTGCACCGTGGCTAACAGGGTGGCATAATCGTGTGATAAAGCCTTATCATTGGTAGAGAATAACTGGAAGTCTAAGTATGAAATACCCTGCACAGCCCAAGAGAAGGGGAAGGTGTCAGCCAGTTAAGTCTGTTCATCATGTAGGAGGAATATGCTACTTACCAGTATGCATCTGTTCTTGGCATGAAGGGCTGCTGACATTCATATCTGTGCATAGATCACCGCCTAGTGTTGGGTCCGGATGATTGCACATTGTTGACCTGGAAGAGTCTTCGAAGTATCACAAGATAGGTGGCTCCTCCCTCGGACTACAGTGCGCATGGGCATCCTCTCCATCCTCAGATTGTTTTTCGCAATTGTGGCAGAGATGGAGTGTAGTACAGTAAGAGATGTCCATGCAAAGAAAGAATGGTGCAGCTGCGACAGGCACTGGGGAGGTGGGTGGGCGATATGAATGTCAGCCAAGAACAGATGCATACTGGTAAGTAGCATATTCCGTTCGAGGCATGTGGGCTGCTGAATTCATATCTGTGCATAGAAGGTATAGCAGTATCTCCCTTAGCGGTGGCTACCTGTGTCAGCTGCAGCAGTCTGGAAAAGAGTTTTGAGAACAGCCTGTCCTACAGCAGCTTGCTGCTTTGAATGTACATCCACACAATAGTGTTTTGTAAATGTATGTGTGGTTGACCATGTGGCTGCTCTACAGATTTCGTGTAAAGGAATGTTACCCAGGAAAGCCATGGATGCCCCTAGCTTGCGTGTTAAATGCGCCCTAGGGGGAATTGTTAATGTGCGTTTTGCCTTTAAATAACATATTTGGATGCATTTAACGATCCATCTGGCTAGACCTGATTTTGAAATAGGGTTACCTTTGTGTTGCGGTGAGAAAGCAACAAACAGCTGTTTTGTCTTTAGAAATGCCTTGGTTCTATCTATATAGTATAGCAGAGCTCTTTTGACATCTAGAGTATGCAATGCCCTTTCAGCAACTGTCTGTGGGTTTTGAAAGAACACTGGCAGTTCGATAGTTTGATATATATGGAAATGGGATACCACCTTTGGCATGAATTTAGGGTTTGTTCTGAGAACTACTCTATTTGCATGTACTTGAATGAATGGCTCTTGAATAGTTAGGGCTTGCAGCTCGCTAACTCTTCGAAGCAAAGTAATGGCAATAAGGAAAGCCACCTTCCAAGTAAGAAATTGTATTTCGCATGAGTGTAGTGGTTCAAAAGTTGGTCCCATAAGTCTGGTTAAGACAACATTCAGATTCCAGACTGGTGAAGGTGGGTGTCTTGGAGGAATTACGCGTTTAAGTCCTTCCATAAACGCTTTAATTGCTGGCACCCTAAATAGTGAAAGGTGTTGCCTATTTTGCAGATATGCTGCTAACGCAGCTAAATGTATCCTGATGGATGAGTAGGCTAAATGGCAACGTTGTAAGTGCAAGAGATAGCAAATGATGTTTTTAGTAGAAGCGTCAAGTGGGTTAATGTCATTGTTACTACAGTAAATGATGAATCGTTTCCACTTTTCTGCATAACATGCTCTGGTAGTGGGTTTTCTTGCCTCTTTGATAATAGTCATGCGGTCTGGGGGCAAGGTTAGGTATCCAAACTCTAGGACTTCAGGAACCAGATCGCCAGGTTCAGCTGTTGCGGGTCTGGGTGATGGATTTCTCCATGGCTCTGAGTTAGAAGATTGGGTGTGAGTCGCAGTCTTTGATGAGGCACCACTGACAGTTCTAGGAACGTCGTGTACCATGGTTGCCTTACCCATGTGGGAGCAACTAGGATTAGTGTCAGCAAATGTTGGCGCATTTTGCGTGCTACCAGCGGTATTAATGGAGCTGGGGGAAAAGCGTACGCAAATTTGCCTGACCAGTTCATCCATATCGCATTGCCCTGGGACTGCGGATATGGGAACCTGGAGGCAAAGTACTGGCATTTTGCATTTTCGCTTGTGGCAAACAGATCTATCTCCGGGTGTCCCCACCTCCGGAAGAATGGTTGGAGCACTTTGGGGTGAATTTCCCATTCGTGCATCTGTTGGCTGCGCCTGCTGAGCAGCTCGACCACTTGGTTGTCCTTGCCTGGGAGGTGTTCTGCCATGAGAAACATGTTCCTCTGAATGGCCCATTTCCACATTGCTTGAGCTAGGTGCGAGAGCTGTGGTGAGTGTGTTCCTCCCTGTTTCAGAATGTAATACATAGCTGTCCTGTTGTCCGTCCGGATCAACACAGCTTTGTTGCATAAGTGTGCCTTGAAATCTTTTAGGGCTAGAAAAATTGCCATCAACTCCAGAAGGTTGATATGCATTTTCTTTTGCTGTACAGTCCAGAGTCCATGTACTGTGTAGTGTAGGACATGGGCTCCCCATCCTATTAGGGATGCGTCGGCGGTTAACACTATTTGTGGGACAGGCTCTTGGAACAGTCGTCCCTTGCAAAGGTTTTGTGGATTCCACCAATGCAGAGAGTTGTATGCCCGACTGGTCACCAACACTAGGTCTTTTAATTGCCCGTGAGCCTGGTTCCACTGTGTTGCTAGGCATTCTTGGAGCGGAGGCATATGTAGCCTGGCATGAGGGACTATGAATATGCACAACGCCATCATGCCGATCAGTTGCATAAACACCCGAGCTGGTAATGAGTGTTGGGGTCTGAATCTTTGGATCAACGTTTGCATTCCCTTGATCCGTGCTGGGTTGGGATATGCTTTTGCTGCCAGTGTATTATTGTTGCTCCCAGGTACTGTTGGACGTGGGAGGGTTGCAGATGTGATTTTGGATAGTTTAGTGAGAATCCTAAACTGTGCAGGAGATGGATGGTCTTTGACATGTGGTTGGCACATTGCTGGGCTGATGGCGCGTGTTTTAACCAATCGTCCAGATAAGGGTACACATGTATGTGTTGTCTCCTGAGATGTGCTGCCACTGTAGCTAGACATTTGGTGAACACTCATGGAGTTGTTGTGACACCAAATGGTAGGACTTTGAACTGGTAGTGCTGTCCTTGAATGGTGAACCTTAGATACTTTCTGTGAGCAGGGTGTAATGGTATATGAAAGTTTGCGTCTTTGAGGTCTAGAGTTGCTAGGAAGTCTCCCTGGCAAAGCAATGGTAAGACTTGCTGGAGAGTGAGCATATGAAAATGCTCTGAGAAAATGTACAGGTTGGGGGGGCTGAGGTCCAATATTGGTCTGAGAGACCCGTCCTGCTTTGGAATAAGGAAGTATAGGGAGTATACTCCTGTTCCCTGATGTTGTATGGGGACTGGTTCTATGGCCCCCTTTTTCAGCATACTGATGACCTCTTGCTGTAGTAGCGTTATATGTTCCTGTGACATTGGCGGTGCACAGGTGGTATGTTGGGTGGTGGTGAAGTGAGTTCGAGGCAATAGCCATGATGGATAATTTGCCTGACCCACTTGTCTGAAGTGATATTTAACCAGACTGGCAGAAATTGTTGTAGACTTCCCCGACCGGTGTTATATGGTCTGGGGGTAGTGTCTAGAAGTCCCTGTTTGGTGTTAGTGGAGGATCTATTTGCATTGCCTCCACGACCTCTTCCCTTGGTATTATTACCTCGGTATCCACCCCTGTTGGTGTTTTTGTTGTATGTGGATTGCGTGTTAGTCTTGTAGGTGGAGGATTGTTGTGATGTATTACTTTGCGCTCCTCCTCTATAATTGGAGCGACGAAAGGAGCCCCGGTGTTGTTGGGACTGGAGAGCTCCCATGGACTTCGCTGTTTCCGCATCCTTTTTCATTTTGTCCAGAATTGAATCAACTGCTGGACCAAACAAAAAGTCTGGGTTGATGGGCTGATTAAGAATTGTGGATTGGACTTCATTCTTAAAGCCTGATATGCGAAGCCATGCGTGGCGCCTTAGCAGCACGCTTGTATTGATGGATCTGGCAGCTGTGTCTGCCGCGTCTAGGGCACATTTAATTGAGGCATTGGTGATGAGCTTTCCCTCCTGTATAAGTTCATCTGCCTGCTGTTTGTAGGGATCAGGTAAGTGTTGGAGAATTTCTTCTAAACTGTTGTAGTGCGCCCTGTCATATCTGGCCAGCAAGGCCTGTGTATTGGCTATTCTCCATGAGTTTGCTGCTTGAGCTGCCACTCTCTTGCCTGACGCCTCAAAGATTTTTGACTCCTTGTCTGGAGGAGCAGCCTCCCCAGGTGTCTGGGAATTTGCACGCTTCCGTGCGTTGGATACCACTAGGGAGTCTAGGGGTAGTTTGCCCCTGATGTATGTAGGATCTATAGGTGCAGCCCTATATTTAATTTCTTTTCAATTCTAGGGTTTATGACCCGTGCCCTAGCAGTGTCCTTAAAAATGTCACTTGCGTGCTTTAAGACGCCCTTCAACACGGGGAGTGTTTTTACATGTCTTTCAGATGTTGTCAGTGTATCAAAGAGAAAGTCTTCTTCAATAGCATCAGAGTGCATATCTACATTATGGTAGGTTGCTGCTCTATCTAGTAGGGAATTAAAGGCTACTGTATCCTCTGTTGGTGAAGGCTTAGTTGGGTATACTGCGGGGTCTGTAATGGGCAGAATCCCTTCAGTGTCTGGTTATCCTCCCCCACCCCATGGCTGTGAGTTGGGGTCTCCAATTGGGTTTTGTTCATAACCAAACACCACATCTACATCTTGATCTTCATCTGGGTTGTAGTCAGAGCGTGCAGGTGAGGTTGGGGCATATGGAGTAGTAGGCATAGCTGGAGTGATAGGTTCAAAAAGTATAGGAGAGGTAGCACAGTCTCTCTTTTTCTTTAGTGGAATTCTAGAAAAGTCTTCAGTTGGCGGAGGTCTTTTCTTTTTTGTGTAAACAGTCACTTTACCAGTCTTTGGGTCAATATACAGTTTTGACTGGTCTTCTGTGGAGGGGTCTGGATGAATAATCTCTTATTCCACAGTTTTTGGCCTTGGTGCTGTTGGCTTTGGTGTGACTTTTTTGGGTCGATGCCTTTGTGGGTTCGACTGCTTTTGGTGGTTGGGTAGGCTTTTGATGTTTTTCGACAGCTTTTGTCGGTTGAACGTCTTTGGCTGACTTCACCGACTTTTTCGGACCGAGCGGTGTGGTCGGTTCGACAGTGTCTTTAGGTTTCTTTTGAGCCTGCGGTTTTGGCTCGCTGACCTTTTTCGGTTCGATGTGCTTCGGCTCGACCGATTTACTTTGATCCACCTTATGTTTCGCTTTCGGTTCGACGTGGGTTTTGGGCGTAGGCCTTGTACTTTCGTAGACTGCTTTTTTCCCCCTTGTCGATAGTTGAGGCTGCGTTGCTCGATTCGACGTGCTTTGTTTTGGGGGTCGAGTCGACGTGCTTTTGTTTTGGTGTCGATTCGACGTGTTTTGTTCTCGAGGTTGACTC
Source organism: Lissotriton vulgaris (assembly GCF_964263255.1). Lineage (NCBI taxonomy): Eukaryota > Metazoa > Chordata > Amphibia > Caudata > Salamandridae > Lissotriton > Lissotriton vulgaris. Next base: position 1,077,835,919 of record NC_141691.1, on the reverse strand, counting down.
GACAGCTTTGGACCTTGAGCTCGACTCGACGGTTTTGGTCTTCGATGTCGACTCGACGGTCTTTTGCTTCGAAGGTTGTATTGGAACTGTGGCCTTCCGGTCGACGCCCTTCGGCTTAATCACCTTCGGTTCGATGACGTTCGGTCCGAAGATGGTATTGTCGACGAGTTTCGGTTTCGATGGAACCGGTGTCGTATGTCGTGTCTCAGAGGGCTCTTTGTGTATGTTTTTAGCCGGGCGGTATGGCGGGGCTGTAGAACGAGAATGTTGATCTTGGCTAAGGCCTGATGGCGATGCCTCGACCTGAGTCTCTGATATTGGTGTAGTGTTTATATGGGGCGGTGAACTCACGGTTTGCTCCTCGTCGTCATCGGAGTCGTCTTTAACAGCTACGATGTCTTGATCGTATTCCTCGAGATCGACAATTAGTTCCTCCGCTTCGAGGTAATATTCGGAGTGGTGCTCGGAGTATTGTTCTTCATCTTGATCAGAGTCTTCGGCGCTAGCTAGATCTTCCTCATCGTCGAAGATATTATCAGGCTCTGGCGCCGACCTCTTCATTTCTAGCCTTGCCGCCCGTCGATTACGGATAATCTTTTTCGATCGGAACTGGGCACAGGCTAGGCAACTATCTTCCTTGTGATCTGGAGATAGGCATTTGTTGCACACTGGATGCTTATCTGTGTGCGGGAACTTGGAGTTGCACTGCGGGCAGTATTTGAATGGACTTCGTTCCATCGACGGTCGGTCCACGTGGTGTCGAGAACGCCTCACGGCCCGATTCGATGACCGGAGTGCAACAGATGTTCAAAAAGTGCATCGGTACCGAGCGCTTAACAATACCGACGGATCTGAAGGCCTTTTGGCCCTTTTGAAAAGTTTTCTTGATTCCGAAGTTGGAGTGCAGGAAAGTACATCCGAACCCAATGGCGGAAAAAAACAATCTGCGGATGGAGAGGATGCCCATGCGCACTGTAGTCCGAGGGAGGAGCCACCTATCTTGTGATACTTCGAAGACTCTTCCAGGACAACAAGTGCAATCATACGGACCCAACACTAGGCGGTGATCTATGCACAGATATGAATTCAGCAGCCCACATGCCTCGAATTAGTGATGATTGGGACTTGGCGTCGTTCATCTTAAAGCGTGCTGGTGGTTCTAGAAAAAGGTACTGGGGGTCCCTCTCTATTTGGTGTGTCGGGACATTCCTAAACATGGGTGGTGTATGAATGTATTTTAAAGAAAACATACAGTGAAACATAAATAACGTCACCAAGTGGTGAAAAACCAGTGTATACGTAGTAGTGGTCCATGTCGTAGGCAAGCCACATGGGTTGTCTGGGATGATGACACTGGAGGGGGTTCTCCGTCAATGCAAGCTAATATTACTAACCAGCCCTGAAGCAGATCCTGGTGTCAGGCCGGCATAGTCTGTGATCTGTGTCCAGCTGGGGCCTGCTCGCTATAGGCAGTCTAATCTGTAGCGACAAAGTTCGCAGTTGTGCTCAGGCGTTCAAAAACTTCATTTGTCTTCTTGTTCTGGTGCGGAATCTTCTTTTGTAAGTTGTTGAAGCAAAGCCAAGCGTTCCATGATGCTCTCAGTTGTGGTTGGTTTGAGCACAAGTTTCGGAAATCTGTTTTTGGGATACCTTTGCCGGCAGGTCCCTCCAAGTGGAGTCCCAGAATCATTGCTGCTTCCGGGGAGTGCGAGTTGAGTGTGTCGCGCCCTTCCCTATGAAAAGAAGGCGAAAGGGGTGACCTCATCTCTAGCACACACCCTACTTCCTTAAACAAATCTGTAATGGGTTTTGTGAGAAGTTGGCCTGATGTATGAGGTCCACAGTTCTGTGGGCACCTTGTATCCGTCCAAACAATCCCTTATGGTGGTGGTTGTAAGTCAACCTTATAGACAAGCTATCCTAATGGTAGCATAGGCTGAGCAGTCTTAGGCTAATATTCAAGAGGGCATGTGAAGCTAGCTGTTTTACCATATGCAATCCTGTAATATCAAATGAAAGGACACCACACAAGTTATATATTATAAAAATATATGTATTTATTACTAGAATAATCCTCTGTACTCTTTATGAGTGCAGAGGCACAGGCGTTTAAACAAAAGCACAGTTAAACATTCAAAAGTTGCACAATTTTGGATAGGGCTGGAGGCCACTCAAACCATATACTAAATAAGTGGTATAAGAACCACTTCTCGAACAATGGTAAGGCCTAGGGCCATGTGAATCACTGGGGCTACTCGGGACTAGCAGTGATTAAGTCGGGAGAGGCCCGCGGGACTCGGGTGCAGCGCTAAAAGCACACGCATGCACCAATGCAAAGTCAATGGTGCGTAAAAGTTATCGAGTTACAGTTTTGGAAGTCTTCCGACTGGAATGGAATTGCCCCACTTTAATCTAGGACACTAGAGGTGTAAACCACTACAGGAGCACCGGTGTTAGATCGTTACCTCACCCACAGGAAGCGGGTGCATAGGTGCCAAAGTGTGTCGGGTTTCGTCGTGGAGATCTATGGAGCCTGGAGATGAAGATGCTGCAGGCGGCCAGGAGAGAAGAGTCCGGTTGGATCCAAGGGTGGATCGAAGATGTAGAGTATCTGAAAGCAGAAGGGACAGAGTCTGGGTCACTCAGCAGTGACCAGGGTGGAACCAGGCAATGTCGGGCGCAATCAGGTGGTTGTCGAGAAGCTGGCCTCCGCTGCCACGTGGGCTCTGGGGCATCGAGGATGTCCAGGAGTGGATCACGAGCTGTCCCACGAAGGCTCTCGCTGTCGGCTTCTGGATCGGAGTTGACAAGCCTTGGCAAAGGCAACCCACGCAGGATTTGAAGATCGCTTCTTACTCGGACCAGCAAGGTCAGAGAGGTTGCTCCTTTTCGGGGGAGGGAGGGCCAGTCTGGAGCAACCAGACTAGCAGTGTAAATTCAAAGGTTCGTCGGTACTGGGGCCACTAGCCAACGGGCAAGCGACCGGACCAACGCGTTGAGCAAAAAAAATGCAAAAGGGCCCCACGCAGCACTCGATGAGTGTGGAGGTGAGATCTTCAGTGCAAAAGCTGCTCAGGGCTGGGGTTTCTCAAACCCCAATGCACAGCTTCGAGGGGGCCTCGGGAGCTGCACGGTCAGCACTTCGTAGTTATTCCAAGATGGCCGGCCCCACGCTTCAGGTTGCCTGCACGGGTCTCAGATTCGCTGGGACTGTGGATCGGGCTGTTGGAAGGCAGGAACGCTGGGTCTTGTCGATCTCTGTCGCTCGAGTTCCGGCGGGAACTGCAACAAAGCAAACCGTTGGGCGCTGGATGGTGCCTGTTTGCACAGGGTGGTCACTCCTTGACCACAAGGGAGATTCTTCAGTCCTCCACGTCGAGTGGGAGGTCGAAGGGTCCACAGTTTAGTTTAATAAGTTTCAGTCAGGATAATGTGATGTGCATTGGCACTGCTCCCTCCTACCTTTATTCCAAATCAAGGGGCTGGATTACATGCTAGGTCCCTCCTATGGGTGGGACCAAGGAAGGGGGTGGTTACAACCCTTTCCTTTTGTCCAGTTTCACGCCAGAGCTGGGGCTGGAGTGCCCCAGAACCGGTTTGACTGGATTTTGCATGGGACACCTTGTGTGCCCCAGGCAGTGTCTAGTTTCTTTCAACCCTCCCTGCTCCAATTCACTATCTCCTGTCTGGGGTGTTGTAGAACCTCCCTGTGACAGGAAACCCTGTGTCCAGGCCTCCCCAGCCAAGTTTTGGTCAGCAGCAGGAGGTCAGACTTGTGTAGGGGCAGCAGCATCCATTTTGTGATGGTGAGGCTCTGGTTAGTATTAAACGCGTTTTAAGTAAAGTAACATGTCTTCTCCCTCTAGAAGGGTGGAATGCTACCCCCGTCGCCAGAACTGGCGAGGGGGTAGTATTCCAAAGTGTATGACACCTTACACGACATGTTTTGATAAAGCCAAACCAAAGTTAGCAATAACCGCGAGGATTATAATGCTCTTAAGAGTATATGGCATGTCAATATTCTGGAACAGCTATTGGGAAATGGTTCCGAAAGCTGCAGACCGGCTCAGCTCATGCTAGAGCACCATCTCACATAAAACCAAGCACTCTGCCTCCAGGATTGATAAGGCCTGCCATAGGAGTGACTGATCGGTATATAGGTGTCCAGATATAGGTTTAGATACAAGTATACTATATCTAAGCAAGGGGTGATTATACCACCTTGCCCCAGCTGAGGGATCAGCCAGTTGTGTCGATTTGAATGGCCAGCCAGGGGTGGCAAAAGATATGCTGCAGCCCCTGGTAGGCCTTGGATGCACCTATGCCCTGGGCACCTATAGTGCACTGTACAGGGGCTGATAAGGTGTCCAGTACCAAATTGGTGATGTACCTATAGTACATGGATTCCATTTAAAGAGAGCAGATAGCCTGGGACTCTGATTAGCAGGATCCCAGGCCAACTAAGTCGAAAACCAGCTAAACACAAGGCAAAAAATCTGGGGTAACCATAGTCAGGTATCCACCCTCCTACAGGTTTCATATTGCGGTGACGCTGCAGAGCGATGGGAGAGAGGTCCTTGAATAGGCCCACATGGAACCCCTCAAACAGAACATAGGCTTGGTCTCGTACCATGCTTATTATAAGTTCCTTCTGGCAGTAGTTATGCAGGCAGGTAAGGATGTTCTGAGGAATACCTAGAGTCGTAGATGGATGACACGCTCTGTGCGTGCGTTCCAAAGGGATTGTCATGGAGATAGGCTTTGCCTTCACTCTGTGTTAAGTTAGCATGAGCTTATTAGAAGTTTAAACAGCATTTTTCCTATCTGCTGCTTCTGTACACGGCACATATTGTTATTAATGCTTTGAGCCTAGTAGAATATTTTGCTTCACACGAGAATAATATGTTTTCCTATTGTATCAGCTTTGCTTGGTAAGCTATGTCTGAACAGTGAGTGCCGAGGCCTTCAAGGTTATTTCAACACGGTGGTTGTTGTTCGGTCTGATCAGCGCACGTCCTAGATATAACATATATGCAGCTGTGGCCAACTCTGGTTTTGGCACGTTTAATAATGCACTGCGCAGAGCATGCACACACACTTGCTGAATATTCGCATGCAGAGAGCTGGTGTAGAAGATGATGTGATCCCTTTCTACTAAGACCAGAGGTATGGGGACACCCTTCTAAAACCCAAAGAGACCTTCTGTAGATATAATATAATATACTAGCAAGGGAGGGTAAGACTAAGGTGCCATTTAGACTTCTTCCCTTTAGCATTTTAACATGCTTTCTCCCTTGGTATTTTATGGAATAGTAATTATGCTGCTAACCTTGTTGCTTATATTATGTTTGCTTGTATTAGCTAATATACTGCGCCTGAGAACACGGCATTATAAATAAATATTTCAAACTTGCACGAGTCTTCATTTACTCCTCATTCTGGACTGGTATGATAGTATAACGAAAGAGTGTGCATGTGTTCCACATTACCTGAGGTGTTCTAAGTCCATGTTCTGGGTTGTCTAATCATTGGGGGTATGGAAGAACCAATGAGACACTGATTGCTAGTCTGGTAGGGGATTTTAGATACTAAGGTGAGTTTTGGTACACCCTAATTCACTGAGGTTCCAAGTCTCTATGCACAGTTCTGTGTAGGAGCAGAATTCCTGCGACATGACGCCCAATCGTTGGTGGTCTTATTACGTGACACTTGAGTAGTGCTTATATCAGTCCTTAAACCCCTTCACGATTGTTTCGGGAAGACAGTGGTGTCCGACAAACCTACCTATAGTTACATAGGTCTTTTCAAGCTTGAATCTTTTCAAACTGTTTCCTTTTGAATTACTACCCAGTTGTGCTACGTAGGTTTTTGTTGTACCTCTTTCTTACTGTGTCACTATGGCTGACGTTGACATACCGCAACATAGTCGAATTGCGGTTCGCAATCCTTTGCAGGCTTATAACGTCGGGTTAGAGGGCATGGCAGTTATTATGGTAGTGAGTGCGGAAGTAGCTTACCCTTTTGAAATTTTCTATTCGTGGATGACATTCCCTGCTGTGAACGCAAATACTGGTGTGTTCGACACTTATGCTCCCACTGCCGTGCCACAGGAATATGTTCCGTACAGGACACAAGAAGTTCCGATCAATGCTTGGCAGCACAGAGTTTGGTTTAATGGCGCCCTACCCCACACTTGGTTTTTATTTTCATTAAAAAAAAATAATAATAATCTGGACTTGTATAGTCCAGAGTAGTAATCTCTGAACTCTTCAAGGATCTCCACTTTGTCTGTGATTACATCCCCCGTGGACGTTATCAGTTCATCGACCACCAGAGGTCGTCTGTCATTACGCATTATTCTAGCCAACAGACAGCTAGGTCTCTCCCCCTCCCTGTATGTGCGTGCCGTGGCGTATTTGCCCATGTGCTGCAATTCCCTATCCGCCTCTTCATTATAGTCAGCGATTAGTATTTTGATTTGCGCAGCATTGTCAGCATCAGGGTTGTTCTGCTGCCGCCTTTCTAGGTCCAACAGTTGGGTCTCAAGATGCTTCAGTCTTTGCCTTATAGTCTTAAGTACACTTGAGTGTTTGGCCATTGCCATACCCCGGATATACACCTTAAATGTGTCCCATACTCTCTGAAAACTATCAACAGACCCCAAATTGATCTAAAAAAAGCTGTCTATATCCTCTGCCAATTCTCCTCTGAATACATCATCTAATAAAGAATAAGGGGGAAACCGCCATGTAAATGGAGGAATTCTCTTCGCCGGCGTTGCCAGCACCAAGAGTAAGGGAGAGTGGTCCGAGAGGGTACGCGGTAATATCGCACACCTCTTAATACTATTGAGCATTGCCTGGGATGCTAGCCAGTATTCAATTCTTGTATGCACATCGTGATAGGCTGAGTAGTGTATATATCCGCCCCTTGTGGGGTGCCTGTGCCTCCAGATGTCAACAAGGTCTAATTTGACAAGTTTCGCCTGCATGTGGAGGGGCCGCGGCCGCTGGCCGTCGGGCCGGCCCCGCCGATCTATCTAGGTCCGGATTAAACACAAAATTGAAATCACCCCCCCCACAACATTCTGGAGCAAACATGGAATCTGCAATGCGTAGCTAGGGCAGCATAAAACTCAGGGTTGTCATAGTTGGGGCCATAGACAATAACCACTATAAGATCGTGCCCTTTGCCAACACACCTGGTAATTAAGTAGCGGCCTTCCGAGTCCGCTTCAATCAGTGTTAGTTTTAATTTGGATCTAGGGTTGACCCATGAGACCACCCCTCTGGAGTGTGTAGTGAAACCTGCAGCCACACTGTTACCCCCGAACCCTTTAGCTGACAGCATCTTACTTGTAAGTGGGCGGTGGGTTTCTTGTATAAGGGCGAGGTTAATGTGATGCCGTTGCAGATAATTTAGCACCTTTCTAAGTTAGCGATAATCGTTAAGCCCTCTCACATTCCAGGTCAACGCTCTCAGCGACTCAGAGTCGCCTTCTGTGTTCATGTCACTTGTATCTGTCATCCCAGCAGTGAGTTTTGATAGTCATCAAACAGAATTCTCCAGACCCTGTGCACCATTCTCTGTAGGGCAATAACTATCATAGCCAGTCTTCGATAAGTAGAACCGGGAAACACAATGCTTGGCGTAACTTTCAGCTCCCCCTCCCCAAAACCAAAACTCCCCCCCAATCTCACCTGGCCAGACAGCACCCTGTACCTCCCCCCGTCTTCTCCCCCTGGAAACTCCCTTAACAATCCCCAAAGTGGCCCCACTGGGGACCATGTGAGCTAATAGCACTAGGGCAGAGGTTACCAGAAAAAACAAATAACCATACTTCAGCATTGTGTATCTCAAGATCGCCCCTGCACCATTACCTCTTTAGTGTCTATCAACGTGAGTCAACATCTTTACTCCGTGAGTCTTCAGAGGGCATCTCCCCATTATCTCAATGATCCACATAGTATTATTAAAGTTCAAGCATTATTTGCATTAGAGTATACTCTGCAGCCAGCTCCGCTTACAAATAATCAATTTAACATGTCGGTTGGCGGACACAAGTATAATGAAAAGATCTCACCCAGTCGTAGCAGCCCAAGCTCTGAACGGTCCCCCTCAGGTTCCATAATTCGATGTTGAACAGCTCCAAGGGTTCACTGCAGTAGGGGTCCCTGTACATACCCCTTTATTCAGTCTCAGTAGTCAGGCAGTGAAACACCCCGAACCCCCCCCCCCCTCCGAGTTGCCGCAGCCATACTAGTCCTGCTCATCCAATTGGGTGATCTCCTCCTGTTCTCCATTTTGACCTCTTGGATTTTTCCTCTGTTCCTTAGACCATTCCTTTAAAGATTTCTGAAGTTCTCTGGGGTCCGTGAAATAATGTGAGTGACCTTGTATAGCGCGAAGTGCCGTCTTTCCTCTTGAACTTTCGCAGTGAAGTCCGGGTATAAGGAGATATCCATACCTCCGAACTGCAGCTTTCCTTTGTCTCTAGCCACCCGCAACTCTGCATCTCTGTCTCTGTAGTTCAATAGTTTTGCTATTATCGGTCTCGGAGGTGCCCCGGACGTGGGCGAGGTCCCAGCATGCGGTGAGCTCTTTCCACTATAAACATTGGTGAGAAAACGTCCTCTCCCAAGAGAGTAATTAGGAGTTTCTCCACAAAGAGTTCCATTTTACTAGTTTGCGTCGTCTCCGCAACCCCCGTAATGCGAATGTTCGAGCGCGCTTCCAAGTCCTCCGACTTATCCTGGATGACCTGGAGTAGTCTACAAAACTGTTTGCGGTCTTTGTCCCATTCCATTTGGGCTTCTTCCACTTCAGCTTCAGTGAGACGCCTCTCTGACATGTCGAGGCGTTCCGCATGCTTGTCCACCCGCTCTGACATACGATCCATGCGGTACGTGAGAGCATCGATTTTGGAACCAATTGACGCCATACTGTCTTGCAGTCCTTTCTCCATGGACACCAGCATTTCTCGGATATCTGCGCACATTGAGCTCTCAGGGGTCCTGCCCCGTGGTGACGATTCGGGCGCCTGAGATTCCGGCCCCTTCGCCCGCCGTTGGTCGAATGCCAGCTTGATCTGGGTCTTGTCGCCCTTGCCCATGGCGAACAGACAGGTCGTCAAATAGACGGACCGGGAGGGTCGGCCGAGGACAAGGGGAGAGGTCTCCGGGGAGAGCCGTCTCCAGCGATCGTACAGACAAGTAACTTCCCCCCCACAGATGTACACCACACAAGGATAAGGTTCAACGTTACTTTATAAGCAATTCTTCAAGTACGGTGAAAAGGTACAAGGAGGTCTGGACTCAGGGGTCCCCTCTATGCTAGTCTCTTGGTTGGAAAAGGGTAGCGGGACAGTCTCGTTATCAATCTGGTAGATGAAATAGCTCATAATCCTCGAGCTCGGCGTTCTAGATGGTCGGGCCGCGGCGGAGCCATCAGGTCCCGGGATGGTTGAAGGTAGCGACGGTCCGCGGCGGAGCCAGCAGGTCCCGATGAAGGTGGTGGTTACAAACGGTCCGCGGCCACACCAGCAGGTCCCGACGACGATGAAGGTTTCAGAAGGTTGCGGAAGCGCCAGCAGGCAGGTCGATAGTTCGCAAGGCAGGGCTACGGCAGCGCCAGTAGTCCGTCAAGGATGAGTTCTTCACTGCGTCTCTCGACTCCAGGATACAACTGCCTTCCTGCTCTGGAGCTGCCCCAGTTATAGGTCTGGCGCCCTTTGATGTCCGGACCCTCGCACTTGGAGGTCGGGAGGTCCAGGATGAGGGAGTCCAGACACCCAGCAGGGGGGTGGAGCCAGCGCCTCGGGAAGCTGGGGTGATCGGCACCTGGCAGGGGAGAGCCATCGACACCTCTTTTTCCCATTGACCTGCCAAGTAGTCCGCTCACCTCCTGGGTGGATGGTGGTGCTGGGATGTCGGGGCCTGGCCAGGCCCAGGGTTAGGGTCGATCGGAGGCCACGCGGCCTCGTGGTGCTGTGTCCAAGATGGCGCCCAGGCCGGGCGAGAGAGGGCCGGTAGGGAATCGGGCCCATGATGGGGAGATGTCCAGGGGCAGGGGTCTCATATGAGCCGGGAAACGGATGGTCGTTGCGTGTAACACCTGAAGAGCCAGGTTCGGGCCTGGTCGTGCGGGGAGGGAGCAAGCCTTTCATGTGGCCTGTCCAACATGCGTCCCCCCCAGCTGAAGGCGGGGAGAGTCACCCATCCTCTTGGGGACTCTCTTCGTCGAGGCGGAAAAAGCGGGACAGGCCATCTGCGTTGGCGTGGTCTTGCCCGGGTCGATGTTCCACAGTGAAGTCCATCCCCTGCAGGGAGATGGACCAACGCAAGAGTTTCGGGTTTTCCCCCCGCATCTGCATTAGCCACTGCAGGGGCCGATGATCGGTCTGTACCCGGAAGTGGGTGCCGAAGAGATAAGGCCGGAGCTTTTTGAGGGCCCACACCACGGCGAAGGCCTCCCTTTCGATGGTGCTCCAGCGTTGTTCTCGGGCCAGGAGCCGTCTGCTGATGAAAACCACCGGCTGGTCAAGTCCTTCGGGGTTCAGCTGGGAAAGGACCGCCCCAATGCCATGGTCGGAGGCGTCCGTTTGGACGATAAATTCTTGACTGTAGTCGGGGGCCTGGAGCACAGGGGCGGAGCACATGGCGGCCATCAGCTTCTCGAAGGCCGCTTGACAGTCGGGGGTCCAGTTGACCTCCTTTGGTTGGTTTTTGAATGTGAGTTCCGTGAGGGGCCCCACAATGCTGCCATAGTCCCTCACGAACCGCCGGTAGTAGCCTGTGAGTCCCAAGAAGGCACGGACCTCGGTCTGGGTGATGGGGGGCTGCCAAGCCTGGATGGCAGCGATCTTGAGTTGCAGAGGGGCCACCAGACCGCTTCCCACCTGGTGCCCGAGATAGGTCACGGACCCCTGGCCAATTTGGCATTTGCTGGCCTTGATCGTGAGGCCAGCTCGTTGGAGGGCCTGTAGCACCTCTCGGAGGTGGTGGAGGTGGTCGGACCAGTGGCGGCTGTACACAGCGATATCGTCCAGGTAGGCGGCGCTGAATTCTTCGAGTCCCGCCAGGACCTGGTTTACTAGCCGCTGAAATGTTGCTGGGGCATTCTTCATGCCGAATGGCATGACCTTGAAGTGGTAGTGGCCATCAGGGGTGGAGAAGGCAGATCGTTCTTGGGCCCGGGGTGTGAGACCGATCTGCCAGTAGCCCGCTGTCAGGTCGAAGATGCTGAGGTAGCGGGCAGCTCCCAGGCGGTCGATTAGTTCATCTGCTCGGGGAATGGGGTGTGCGTCTGTTCTGGTGACCGCATTCAAGCCCCGGTAGTCGACGCAGAACCGGAGCTCAGGCGTGGTGCCGGGGGCGGCTGCTTTGGGGACCAGTACCACTGGGCTGGCCCAGGGGCTGTCTGAGGGCTTGATGACCCCGAGCGTGAGCATCTTGGCCACCTCCTCTTGGATGCAGGCCCGTACCCGATCTGGTACGCGGTAGGCCCGATGGCGGACAGGGGGACTCTCTCCAGTGTCCACGTCGTGTAAGCACCAGGGGGTGACCCCTGGGGTGAGGGAGAACAGGGTGGCGAACTGCAGCAGGAGGTCTCGGCAGCCTTGGCGCTGTTCCGGGGTGAGGGCCTCCGAGAGTCGGACCCCGTCCACGGAGCCGTCCTTCTCCCGAGTCCGTAGGAGGTCAGGAAGTGGTTCAGAGTCCTCCTCGGCTCCGTTGTCTGTTGCCATCAGGAGGCTGAGCTCTGAGCGCACAAAGTGGGGTTTCAGTCTATTGGCGTGGAGGACCCGGAAAGGGTTCCGTGAAGATTCCATATCGATGAGATAGGTGACAGGGCTCTTGCGCTCGACTACTTTGAAGGGCCCCGTCCACTTGTCTTGCAGGGCGCATGGTTCGGTGGGAGACATTACCCACACTTGTTGGCCGGGTTCAAATTCGATGGAGGAGGCATTTTGATCGTACCACCGTTTCATGTCTTCCTGACTGGCCTCCAAGTTTGCTTTCGCCATCTCTCGGAACCGTCTGGTCTGGTTGCGGAGGGTTAGGAGGTACTTGAAAACATCTGGAGGGTTCTTTAGAGGGGGCATTTCCCAGCCTTCTTTGACTAGGCTGAGCGGCCCGCGCACAGGGTGTCCATACAAGAGTTCGAACGGGCTGAAGCCGAGGGACTTCTGGGGGACTTCTCGGTAGGCAAAGAGGAGGCACGGCAGGAGCACATCCCACTGGCGACGGAGGGGCTCTTCCAACCCCCCAATCATCCCTTTGAGCGTGCGGTTGAACCGCTCAACCAGTCCGTTCCCTTGAGGGTGGTAGGGGGTCGTGAATCTGTAGGTGACCCCACACTGTTGCCAGAGGGACTTCATGTATTTTGAAATAAAGTTTGTGCCCCGGTCGCTGACGACTTCTCGTGGGAAGCCCACCCGGGAGAAGATCCCCATCAAGGCCCGGCCGACTACCGGGGCTGTCACAGTTCATAGGGGAACAGCCTCGGGGTAGCGAGTGGCGTGGTCCACCAGTACCAGGATGAACCGATGCCCTTGTGCTGTACGGGGGTCCAGGGGCCCCACAATGTCTATCCCTACCCTCTCGAACGGGGTGGTGACCACCGGGAAAGGTTGCAGAGGTGCTTTAAGCTTGCGGCCGCTCTTCCCGCTGGCCTGGCACGTGGGGCAGGACCGGCAGTGCTGGAGTATGTCGTTCCTCATCTTGGGCCAGAAAAAGTGGGTCACCAGGCGACTGTAGGTTTTGTCCTGACCCAGGTGGCCAGCCAGGGGGACATCGTGGGCCAGGTTTAGCAAGAAGTCTCTAAAGCGTAGGGGCACCACTAGCACTCGACTGGCCCCTAACTCTGCGATTCTCTGTTCGCTGTACAACAGGTCATTGTCCCAATAGACCCAATGGGTTCCGGAGGTATCCCCTGCACTCTGGGCGAGGGCTTGTTGGCGGAGTCCCTCGAGGGAGGGACAGGTCTTCTGCTCGTGGCGAAACTGTTCCTGGGTGGGCCCCCCTCCTGACGCCACTGAGCCAGGCCGGGAAGGTCCTGAGGCTGAACGAGCCCCTCGGGAGTTTGCTCTGGGGGGACGGCACGGTCGGTGTCTTCTACTGGCGCGACCGGGGGAGGAGGTGCCGGCCATTCATGTTCTTCGGGTCGGGGGGGTGGCACGGGCAGCCATGGACCGGGTGGTTACGCACGCCCAGTCCGGGATGCCCAACATCCCCAGGTGCTCCCTCCTCTCTACGGCGGCCCACGGGGAACTCTCCAGATCATTTCCCAGGAGACAGTCTACGGGGGCATCATCTCGGACCGTCACTTTCAACATGCCGGAGACTCCTCCCCACTCGAAGGGGACGCAGGCCATCCGACATAGACTCTCCGAATTGTCGGCTGAACGGACAGGGCAGAGAACGTTCGGCAGGATCTGTTCTGGGGTCACCAGATGACAGCGGACGGCTGTCACACTGGCCCCTGTGTCACGTAGGGCTTCGGCCCTGCGTCCATTAATGTTCACCCACTGACTGTACTTCCGGGTGTTGGCGGGTAGGGGGACCCGCGGGACCATGTCTTTTCCCCCTAGGCACGCTAGAACCATGGCGGCGGGTTCCCATTCTTGGTGTTCTTGCTCACATTCCTCGTGTTCTTCGGAGATTTGTTCTTCCCCCAGGGCGGCGGCAGCCATCTGGCGGGGTCTCGGAGTCTGGCTCTGTGGACAATTCGGGTCGTTTGCGTAGTGGCCGACTCGCTGGCATCGGTGACATGTGACATTGGCTCTGTATCCCGGCCGCGCCGGGGTGTTGCCCCGGTTGGCCGGGGGTCGGGTGCTGGTAGCGGGAGCGGCCGGGGCGTTGTCTCTTCCTCGTCCCTGGCCCCCTCCTCCTCCTCGGGGACGGTGCTGACCGTGGTTGTTCCGGACCTGTTCATGTGACCCATTTCGGCCCACTCGGGTAATTTCCCACCGGTCAGCCTCGGCGGCGAGCTGCCGCGGATCAGTCAATTTACTGTCGAGGAGGTGCTGCCTGAGCTCGACGAAGCAGTTGTTTGATAGATGCTCCCATACCATGAGATTGAATAGTTGCTCGTAGGTCGTTACGTTGCTTCCCTTGATCCAACCCTCGAAGGCTCGGCTGAAATAGTTCACGTATTCCACCCAAGTTGTACCCGGGATCCGGGTGCAGTCTCGGAACCTCTGGCGGTACATTTCGGGTGTGAGCCCATAGCGGGTGAGGAGGGTAGCTTTCATGTGGTCATAGGAGGTCATCAGATGGTCGGGAAGCTGCAGCAGGGCATCGCGGCCCTCATTGACGAACCTCCCCCATAGACCGGCTCCCCAGTCGCTGCGATCGATCCGGTGGGAGGTCATAGCGATCTCATAGGCCTTGAACCACTGCTGTATGTCGTCATCTCGGAAATATTCTCGAACGACATCCTTGGGGATGTGTACCTTCTTTTCTGTTGCCCCCGGGGTGCGCGGTTGCTCGGGCACCCCTAATTCTTTGTTCTGCTTGCGTAAGTCTATCTCAGCTAGTTTGCGCTCGTGTTCATACGCCAGTCTCTTCTCTTCGAGCTCTCTTTGTCTCTGTTTCTCTTCCCGTTCTTCTCGGAGCCGCAGGTGTTCCAGGTTCAGTTTTTGTTCGGCTAATTTGAGTTCGCCATCCATTTTGAGCCGGGCCATTTCTAGCTCGTGTAGTCGGTTTCTTTCTCGTTCTTGGATCTCATCTTGCGAGAGACCCGTTCTTTGCTCCTCGGGAGCCGTGGTGTTTTTCTCTGCTGCTGCGACATTTTGGTCCGGGGGTCTGACGGCCCCGGTTTCTGCCCATGACTCAATGGCATGCTTGAAATCGTCTTTAGTACTCAGACCGGTGGTAGCGATACCTAGTTCAATGCAGAATTGTTTCAACTCACGATGGCTGTATTCTTCCAATTTCTCCATCTGGAATTTCTCGGTGGATCCGCTTTCTTTGGTTGGCATTGTGGTTTTGTCGTGGGGTGAGCTACTCTCTGTACGATTACGCGTCGATTCGGATCGCGCCGCTGGCCACCAATGTTAGACGGACCGGGAGGGTCTGCCGAGGACAAGGGGAGAGGTCTCCGGGGAGAGCCGTCTCCAGCGATCGTACAGACAAGTAACTTCCCCCCCACAGATGTACACCACACAAGGATAAGGTTCAACGTTACTTTATAAGCAATTCTTCAAGTACGGTGAAATGGTACAAGGAGGTCTGGACTCAGGGGTCCCCTCTATGCTAGTCTCTTGGTTGGGAAAAGGGTAGCGGGACAGTCTCGTTATCAATCTGGTAGATGAAATAGCTCACAATCCTCGAGCTCGGCGTTCTAGATGGTCGGGCCGCGGCGGAGCCAGCAGGTCCCGGGATGGTTGAAGGTAGCGACGGTCCGCGGCGGAGCCAGCAGGTCCCGATGAAGGTGGTGGTTACAAACGGTCCGCGGCCACGCCAGCAGGTCCCGACGACGATGAAGGTTTCAGAAGGTTGCGGCAGCGCCAGCAGGCAGGTCGATAGTTCGCAAGGCAGGGCTACGGCAGCGCCAGTAGTCCGTCAAGGATGAGTTCTTCACTGCGTCTCTCGACTCCAGGATACAACTGCCTTCCTGCTCTGGAGCTGCCCCAGTTATAGGTCTGGCGCCCTTTGATGTCCGGACCCTCGCACTTGGAGGTCGGGAGGTCCAGGATGAGGGAGTCCAGACACCCAGCAGGGGGGTGGAGCCAGCGCCTCGGGAAGCTGGGGTGATCGGCACCTGGCGGGGGAGAGCCATCGACACCTCTTTCTCCCATTGACCTGCCAAGTAGTCCGCTCACCTCCTGGGTGGATGGTGGTGCCGGGATGTCGGGGCCTGTCCAGGCCCAGGGTTAGGGTCGATCGGAGGCCACGCGGCCTCGTGGTGCTGTGTCCAAGATGGCGCCCAGGCCGGGCGAGAGAGGGCCGGTAGGGAATCGGGCCCATGATGGGGAGATGTCCAGGGGCATGGGTCTCCAATGAGACGGGAAACGGATGGTCGTTGCGTGTAACACCTGAAGAGCCAGGTTCGGGCCTGGTCGTGCGGGGAGGGAGCAAGCCTTTCATGTGGCCTGTCCAACAACTGGCCTCACCGCACTTGGACAGAAACCAATTCTGGAGGGGTACTCCAGCTACCAATCCCGCGTCAGCCCGCTCCTGCGAACCAGTGTGGTCTCCACTCTACAGCTCCCTCCTGGTCTGATGACTGGTGTATTGAGAGGCCTTGGCGTTATGGTGACCAAGTTATGCTTCCTTCTGCACTCCCGGTCGCGCTGCTCAATGGTGTAGTCGCGGTGTCAGGTACAAATGCGATGGGTACTGTCCACTGCGGCCGCAGCACACCTATTCTCCCAACCACCTCGCCAGGTGTGGTCACGCTCTCTAAGGCAGCAATACCTAGTGTGCAAACACGGCCCGATCAGGCATCCACTATGCGCTGGTAGGCTCAGCAGCTCTCAGCGCTCCTCCACAGTGGAAGTTGTGATGGTGGGAGGCCTAGTGTCCTGGTACTGCGTCGCAAGATGGCGGGGAGGGGCAGCTCTCCAATGATTCCAGCCTGCACCTCCTTCCCTCGGTCCCGTGTCCTCACCTCTTGCCCTCTTGGTAGCCTGCGCTCGTGTCAGCCTTCCTGTATCTGGACTTTTGCCAACTCTGGTCGTTGTGTAGGCAAGAGGCCGAGGGTACTTGCTTGGGAGGGCCCACTCTCGGCAGCCGCGTGCGTTTCCAGCCAACATACGCGCTCGTGGCGCAGGGTCTCCGTATTAGGCAGTGTCACCGGATCCGGGTCAGGGGTCAATCCTGTCTATAGCGCCGCAGCCTCGGGAAGTCGTCTGGTAAGGGAGGCGATGTTTTCCCAGCCTAGCGCACCGCCGAATCCAGGCCCTCGCCAGGTCTCCCACCGTTATTGGGCGTTATAAGGGTTTTTTCACCCAACCTCGCACTCCGCTGCAGCAGCTACCACCCCCTGTGGCTCCCGCAGCCGGCTCCTGTCTGCAGCGTCCTCCTTTCTGTTATGGCTCTGGCTGGACCGGGCCCGTCACTGCCAATCCAGCCGCACGCACAGTGACACAGACCGGGCAGCTCTCCAGGAAAGTCCGGGGATTGCGGCCTGGTCCGTGAGGGATGCAGCGTCAGACCGCAACTTCGTCTCCGGCTATCGTTTTTCACCGCGAGACGCCGCAGTTTCTGTCGCTGAGCTCCAAGGGGTGACACCCCCTCGGGGACTGTTGTGCTCTGTCGATTGTGGATATTTAGCAGGATTGGAATGGGTAATGGTGCGGAGCTCTGTACCTAGACGTCCGCCATTGACGCTGGCAAGCTCCGCCCCCGAACCCACACTTTGTTAGGCACAAGGTTAGGTCCTTTGTCCATTCCAGGCGCTACCTGGCCTGTTTTGGCTGGATTTACACCGCATCCTCGACATGGAGCGGTTCCCGTTGCAGATTTATGGCTACTACATACAGTCCCAATTAGTGTAATTCGGTCGTTATTGCAATACATTACTCGCAATCTCCCGGACGGGGCCCCCGGTGTTGCGGCGCTTCCAGCCGGACCGAGCGGTATGAAGCTTATTCCTGTCATGGTTAATGCAGTGATAGGCAAGCGCCCCCAGGATAAGGATGATATGCCTTTCTGCCTTGCCGAGAAATTTGACCAGTTGGAAGCAGTATTTCCTATCACGACTCCTGTTGAAAAACACAGGATTCTGACAATCAGTTTGCCGAAAGACTTGATACCAGAAGTTGGTGACTGAGTCTTGGGGAAAGATTTTTGTGGCGGTGTACATGAGGTGCTTCGGCACTCCGTCAATGACCGTCCTTCCCTCGGTCATTAAGCGTGTTCAAGATGAGCACGGACCTGAGGCGGCGGTTGAGTTGGGTATGCAGCTATGCAGCAGTTTTGACGTAGTTTCCGATCTCGTACTTACGAATGTCAAGGGAGATGCGGTAAGCTTTCAGGTGTCTAATGCTTTGCAGGCTGTTCCCGATGCCGATAAACCCCGCCAGTTACTGAGAATTATTACGGCGGCTTATAAAACCGTGGGCCGTAATAGTTTGGGTGTCAAGCCTTTCTCTACAAAAGAGAAAAAACAACCCCAAGGACAGAAGTCGGAAACAGACGACCAGCCCAAGGCTAAGAAGCAAAATTGGCCGAAAAAACAAAAGCAAGGTAAACAGAAACAGGGGTCACGTCCTGCATCACCAGTGCCTGCACCTACAGAACGTGTTTATGACTTGCACGATCGCGCGACGATAAAATCTCATCGTTTTCAGGTTACTGTGAACAACGCTCTCCTCGTTCTTTTTAGGACTCATCGGCCTCATCGACTGGTGGTGGAGGAGGTGGCAGAGGTCGGGGTTGCCAGCAGGGACGCGACCAGCCCCGCCCAAAAGTCAGTAAAGGCAAGCAGGACGATTCGACACAGAAAAGACCCCAGTTTCAGAAGAAAAAGGTTGTCGCTTTAACAGCGAGATACGCTACAGATAGTGAGAACGCAGCTTCGGAATCTGACATGGGCGCTGACGTTGTTGGACAGCGCGGCGGAGATTACCATAGTGCTAGAGGCCCTGCGTCCACTACTGAAGGTGACAGCGACTGACCAGAATGTTGTTGTGGCGACAGCTGATACCAGAATAGCTCCCCCTGATAGACTTTATAACATTGTCCTTTTAATTGAAGGTGACATACAACATACCATAAAAGGGGTATTTTGGGAAAATCTTACTACTACTTATGATATTTTGTTAGCGGAGGCTGACTGGCCCCCACCTTTTGTCCTCCCGGCTCCGAGAGGGGAGGAGGTGATCCTCCCTAGTTTCGCGCACACTGTCTCAAAGGAGCATGCGCTGAATTTTGCAGAAGAGTGGGCTAAGGCCCTTGCGCCGGCTCTATAACATACACACTGTGGTTGGGATACATTTTCCCCACACCACGAGATTCCCTTACGGAATATGCCCCAGCCTCAACATCAATATCCCATCCGAAGCGAAGCTAAGGCTTCCGTTGCGGAAATCCTTGAACAATTGGAATATCAAGGTGTAATTGAAACTTGTGTGTCACCGATGAATAACCCTCTTTTTACTGTGACCAAGTCAGATGGGTCGTACCTTTTGGTATTGGATTACCAGCATTTGAACTCGCATTGTCGTACCTGTGCAGTACAGAATACCAACAGCTCTGCTTTAGTGGATGGTCTTGTGCGAAAACGGTTTAAAAAAACACTTGACATTTCCAACTTTTTTTTCCCCACAATTTGGATGGTCTTAGTTCCCAATGGACCAGTTTTACCTGTGGCGGCAAACCGTGCCAATTTAAACGCCTAGCAATGGGCTATAAGAATAACCATGCATGTTTGCTGCCCGTATAGTCTCTCTCTTGGAGAGAGTGGACACGGATGCGTGTTCGTATGTGGATGACATATATCTCACAGACGACTAGCTTTGGGCGCATCTGTGTCGCGTTGCCGGCATAATTTGTAACTTTGCGGACTTTGGTTACAAATTCAACTTTGCAAAGTCTCACATTGCAGAGCACAGTGTTGTTTCTGGGCTACGAGCTCAACAATGAAGGACGAGGATTGACTCCTCACTTCTTGGAGAAATGCGCACAACTCTGCGCTCCTACAACTCTGAAAAAGTTACAGTCCTTGCTGGGATTTTTGAATTTCGGGCGTACATACATTCCTTAATATGCCCAGCGTATGCTTTGATAAAACCAACCTTTACCAAATCTTGCTGGCTGCCAGAACATTCAGCTATTTTGCAATCTTTGCAGGCTGATCTTCTAGAATCTAAATTCTTATTGACTCGTGATAACCACACCAATCTGGTGATCAGAAAAATCCCTAGGGCGGTGGGTTTCACTTACCTTACTTTTAACGAAGGAGACACAGTACCTATTGCTTACAAGTCACACTTGTACACTTCGGCAGAAATGCGGTTTTCCACTGTGGAAAAAGTTTTGACAGCAGTGCAGATGGTGATTCTTAAGGAACGTGCACTGTCGCAGGGAAAACGCATGTTGGTTGTTACCCCGTATCCTGCACTAGAGGCAGTGACGAAAGCTAGTGTACAAAATTCTAAAGCTTTGCACCCACGGTGGATACAATGGGCAGCATCATTGACGTCTCCGGATGTCACATTTATTTTTGATGCCTCCCTACAGTCGCAAGAGTTTTTGCAGTATGAATTTGTTCATCCTGTGCCTTTGACTATGCGGCCTTTGGAGGATTTCCATTGCATCATATACACTGATTGTTCAGCGCAAGTTGCGCATGGGTCTAAGCACGCATACGTTTCAGCTTGCGCCATTGTGGTAGGTGCCATGGTGAATGATGAGTTCAAGTCCAGGGTCGTGCACACGCAGACTTTAGGGGCCTGCACCGCACAATTGGCAGAGCTTTGTCCTCTGATGCTTGCATTGGAGTACGCTGATCCTAGTGTGATGACGCTTACTGTGAGTGATTCTTACTACTGTGACAGTCTTACAACGAAAACCTGTTCTTTTGGATTCAGAATGATTTTCGTGATTCCAAGGGTAGCACAATAAAACAAAATGATCTGGGTCAGAGTGGCTGAGCTTAAGGAGCAGTTGCCACTCGTGTTTGTAATTCATACTCTCGGTCATCAGCGCGTGGGAGTTCACGCTGTTGGCAATTCTTTGGCCGATGAGGCCGCAAAATCAGCAGTATCAACATATTTGGTTGCAGCAGTTACACGTTCCAAAAGTAAGATTGATGATGATATCTTGGCAGCCGTTGCTGCGACTGAGAAGGGCAGTAAATATCCTAAGGGGTTCCCTTCAAAGTATTCAAATCACTTAAGTCCTGATAAAGTTCTTTATGTGAAAATACCGGACATTGGTGAAAGGTTAATTCCCAACGCGGACCGCAGGTCCTCATTGATCACAGCTGCCCATGAAGGTGTTGCGTCTGCGCATGCGGGCGTTTCGGCTACTGTATCTCAGTTACAACAACGTGTCTGGTGGCAGGGACTGTACAAACAGACGCGTGATTATGTCCTTCAAAGTGACATTTGCCAGCAGATTAAACCTTCAACTGCTGCATGTCCGCCCCAGACACAGTGGTACATTTCTAATAAACCACTTGGTTGTGTTTACTTAGATCACTGCAGTCCTTTTTCTTCTGATACTGCGTATAAGTACATCTTAGTAGCAGTTGATTCATGCACACGCTTTGTGTGGGTGTGGCCACACCACAGCGCTGATTCACAAACTGTCATAAGAGACTTGTGTGTCTTAGTAGGGATTTTTGCCTGTGGTACCTTCCATTCGGATCAGGGTCCGGCTTTCGCCTCTAAGGCATAGAAGGATGCCATGACTTTGTTGGGGGTCTGTAACAGTGCGAGGCGGAGTGCTACCGAGGAATGGTGGACTCCCATAACTGACCCTGTCATGCCTCCTTCCTTACAGACTGACCCCTGGGATACAGGACTGGACGACGTAGATGAGGAGCGCGGCGCCTTTAATTGGGCGTACTCAGAGGAGGAGGTGACCACTCCTCCTGTATACGTCTGCAAGCTCGGATTGGATAAAGAGCAGGAAGTACTGCAGGAAGTGTGTGACATCACCCCAAAGGAGGAGAAGGCGAGGAGCGGCGTCGGAGAGCAGTTGGAAAGAAGCAGAGAAGTCGGTAAAGAAGGACACCGAAGGAATTCCGAAGAACAGGCCGGAAGAGACGAGCCACACGGAGAGCCAGGTGGCCAACAACCCTGTGAGCCGCCGTGCCACTCTCCCGGGGGAGGAGCGTGGCTATCCCAGGTACGGGAGCGTATGGCGGTGTGGGTGGGGAGACGGCGTGCATGTAACTAGTGTACAGCAAACCCCGTTCGTGTTTCCTCGTATTCCCCTACCTCTTGTGTTCATTACCCCGCGTTTATCCCTCACTTTCTGTACCCTCCCCATGTCACCGATTGAATAGCAGCAAGTTCAACACTGGTGCCCTCCTTCCCCCACTTCACACGGCCCCAAGGTGCAGTTCCCAAAAAGACTGTAGAACTAACGGTTCCCTCTCTGTTGGTCTTCCTTTTCATGGGCTCCGGAGCGACGAGACACCTCCTTGACCAGACCTTGAGGCCAAGACCGGAAGACCAAAGACCCGAGAGAAGGAGACCACCCTGGTCCAAAGACGGATCCCGGTCAATTTGCTAGGGAGAGACTTACGTTTAGGACCCGGAGAACTTTGCAACCAAACCCTAAACGTACAATACCAATAAAACCCTCTTTACTTCCAAGACCTGCTGTCCATCCAGTTTCTGATTCTCTACCGGGTTTGCACAGCAGTCCTGACCTGGAACCAATTCTCATACCACCGGGTAACCCCTACCCACTACACCCGGTCACAGTGGTGTCAGAAGTGGGATCTACTCCCTCTGAGCAAGAAACGACCATGGAACAAATCATACAGACACTAGTCGATGGTCAACAAAAACTGGAATGGGCGGTCAGCCAACAAATCAGTACAGCGGATGCAGATCGAGCCCTGTTCCGTAGCACTATGACGCAACAATTGGACAGTTTACAAAAAGTGGTTCAGACACCGGGGACCCCTGTCTCGGTGGATCGAAGACCGGCCGGACCACACCCAGCCGGAGTCTCCTTACAGAAGTATGTAGTCGGAGAAGACCCGGATGCCTTCCTGGTCAATTTCGAGAGGGCCGCCCGGGCGTGTGGGTGGCCAGAGGAAAAATGGCCCTTTTTTCTTGCGCCCTTGCTGACGGGCGAAGCACAGACGGCATACCAGGTCGCAAATCATGCTGGTACCTCCTCATATGCTGCAATCAAGGAGGCGATACTAGATCACCTCGGGAAGGACCCCGAAGCATATAGACTCAGGTTTCGGAAGGAGAAAGGGGTCACGGGGGAAAACCCTAAGACACTGTATTTACGCCTGAAAATGGCGGCAGAAAAATGGTTACGTCCCGAAAGCAGGAGCAAGGAAGATGTTATGACGAGCATTATACTTGAACAATTTATGGAAGCTCTTCCCTATGGGACCCAGCGGTGGCTAAGACAGCACCCTGGACTGACCGCAGCTCAGGCTATAGAAATGGCGGCGAATTACACCAGAGCTACTCCTAGACCTTCTCCATGGGAGACTGAAAAACCCTCAAAGGCTCTGGTACCACCCCCTAAGACAGAGAAAAAGAAACCCATCTACGAACCCCTAAAGCCACGGCCATTCCGTCCGGATGTTACTCCAATGAGGGGACCCCAGTGCTTTGAATGCGGGGAGTGGGGCCATATTGCGAGGTTGTGCCCCAGAAAGAAACCGGTTGAGGAACCCATGGAAGTTGGGTACATACCCAAAGCTGTGATGTACTCCGCCGAAATGGGACCTTCTTATTATGTAAGGGTACTGGTGAACCAAGCACCTGTAAAGGCGCTTCTCGATTCAGGGTGCAGACAATCCGTCATACGGGAGAAATTGCTGGTACCATCCCAAATAGGGCGGGAGGGCGTAGTACACATCCGGTGTGTCCATGGGGATGTGAAGACATATCCCCTTGCACGCATCACTATAAACCCGATAGGAAGGGAACCATGCTCAGTGAGAGTAGGAGTGGTTGCGTCACATCCCGAGGAGTTGATCCTCGGGGTGGATAATCCCCATTTCCTGGCCTTATTTAAACGAGAGCTAGCCAGTTGACCGGTGGAGGCCTTCTTATCAGTCGAACCCTGGGTCATAGACAAGGGGTTCAAATTCGCACAAGCCAACGATCCGACCCTTTTGAATGCGTGGGAAGCAGCCCACGTGGCGCAAACCACCGACACTGTTCGGGGATACCCCCGGTTTAGGATCGTAAATGATCTACTATATCGAGAAGGGAAAGAGGGGGACCAAGGGCAACTGGTGGTACCAAAAGAGTTCCGTGAACAGATACTGTTCTATGCACACACTCATTTAACCGCAGGACATAGTGGGGCCGAAAAGACCACCCAAAATATACTGAGACTGTTTTTTTGGCCCGGAATCTACAAAGAGACCGAAGCCTACTGCCAACACTGCGAGGTGTGTCAGAGGAGAAACCTGACTAAACCCCCAGCGGTGCCTCTGCAACCCCTGCCCGTAATAGGTAATCCCTGGGAACGCGTGGGGATGGACCTCATAGGACCATTGCCCCGCACTTCACGAGGTCATACTTACGCTCTAGTGGTGGTGGACTACTCCACTCGCTTCCCTGAGGCATTTCCTCTACACACCCGACCACCAAGAACGTAGCAGAGAAGCTGGTGGAACTGTTTTCAAGAGTCGGATTTCCCCGGGAAATCCTAACAGATCAGGGGACTCCTTTTGTGTCACGGATGATGAAGGAGGTTTGCAAGACCCTGGACCTTCAACACATCCGCACTTCCGCTTACCACCCCCAAACGGATGGTTTAGTGGAACGGTACAATAGGACTTTAAAATCCACTCTTAAGAAACTGTTGAGTGCCGAAAACAAAGATTGGGACAAAATGCTCCCATTGGCCCTGTATGTAGTAAGGGCCCAAGTCCAGAGCAGCCTGGGATACTCCCCGTTTGAACTATTGTATGGTCGGCAACCAAGGTCGCTACTTGAAATAACTAGAGACGTCTGGGAAAGAGAAGAGGCTCAGGAGCAACGTTCACTACTGGACTACACCCAGCAGTTGCGGTCCAGATTAGGCAAGTTGAGAGATCTCGCCTACTCGAATCTCAAGTCGGCCCAAAATCACCAAAAGCAATGTTATGATAAAGGGAAAAGGTGGAGGTCACTGAACCAAGGAGACTGGGCTCTGGTATTGCTCCCTTCTTCCACGCAAAAATTCAAGAGCGAATGGAAGGGACCATACCAAGTCCTAGAGAAATATGGCAATACGACATATAAGATACAGCTATCACCCACACGCAATCAAACATACCACATAAATCTCCTGAAGAAATGGTTAGGACCAGTCCCTCAATCGTCTAACCTGGTGCTACCCGAAAATAGTACTGAGACAACCTTGGACTGTTTGCCTATCAATCCAGAGCTCACAGATGAGAAGAAACAGGCCTTGCTTGAAAGACTTCGCCCTTTTTCTCAGTTGTTCTCAGACACACCTGGGTGCACCCACCTGGCAGAACATGAGATACATACGGCTAAAGGGAGTATAGTAAAACAGAGGCCTTATCGCATCCCAGCTGCAAAAAGGGCAGACGTACGAAAGGAGGTTGCGAGTATGTTAGAACTGGGGGTTATTAGACCGTCAAAAAGCAGCTGGTCATCTCCCATAGTCATGGTGCCCAAACCCGATGGGTCCACCCGATTTTGCATGGACTTCAGGGCATTGAATGCAGTGTCCACTTTTGATGCGTTCCCTATACCCCGGGTGGACGAACTCATAGAGCGGATAGGAGATGCCAAATACATGACCACTCTGGATCTGACAAAAGGATACTGGCAGGTACCCCTGAGGGAGGAGGACCGTCACAAAACAGCCTTTGCCACCGAGGACGGTCTGTACGAATTCAACGTCCTCCCTTTCGGACTCCACGGGGCTCCTGCCACGTTCCAGAGGCTTATGAACAATGTATTGGCCCCTCACACCGCCTATAGTTCGGTGTACCTTGACGACATTGTCATCTTCAGTCAAACTTGGAAAGAACACTTAGAACATCTGGCTAATGTACTGTCCTCTCTGGGTAAGGCCCGTCTTCATGTTAACGCCAAGAAGTCCCGAGCTGCCTTCCCGAAAGTGAAATACCTCGGCTTCATGCTAGGGGATGGGATAATAGCCCCTCAAGAAGAGAAGATAAAAGCCATAACAGAGACCCCATTTCCCTCCACGAAACGGGAACTAAGGGCGTTCCTGGGCCTCATGGGCTACTATCGAAGGTTCATTCAGAACTTCGCAGACATCGCCTCCCCCCTGACCAATTTGTTGCAGAAAAACGTCAGAAATGCACTGCCCCAACCCCCTCCCCTGGAAGCCAGGAACGCCTTTCTTCACTTGAAGAGAGCCATTACCACCAGTCCTGTGCTTATTCCACCCGACTTCGGGCGTCCCTTTATACTGGCCACTGATGCTTCAGAGACGGGAATCGGGGCAGTACTGTCACAGATAGGGGAGGATAATGATGAACATCCCGTATTGTATGTCAGCCGAAAGCTACACCCTAGGGAAAGGAAGTATCCCACGGTTGAAAAAGAGTGTTTGGCTATACGCTGGGCTGTGGAGAAACTACGTTATTATCTGGAGGGAAGGGCGTTCACGTTGTATTCCGATCATGCGCCACTGCAGTGGATGCAGAGGAACAGGACTCAGAATGCACGGATACTACGATGGTTCCTCTTTCTTCAGCCCTTTGCCTTTACGGTGGTACATAGGAAGGGAAGGGACAATGGGAACGCTGATTATCTCTCTCGCATGCCGGTTCTCCCCGATCGGGAGAATCCAGGGGGGGAGGAATGTAACAGTGCGAGGCGGAGTGCTACCGAGGAATGGTGGACTCCCATAACTGACCGTGTCATGCCTCCTTCCTTACAGACTGACCCCTGGGATACAGGACTGGACGACGTAGATGAGGAGCGCGGCGCCTTTAATTGGGCGTACTCAGAGGAGGAGGTGACCACTCCTCCTGTATACGTCTGCAAGCTCGGATTGGATAAAGAGCAGGAAGTACTGCAGGAAGCGTGTGACATCACCCCGGAGGAGGAGAAGGCGAGGAGCGGCGTCGGAGAGCAGTTGGAAAGAAGTGGAGAAGTCGGTAAAGAAGGACACCGAAGGAATTCCGAAGAACAGGCCGGAAGAGACGAACCACACGGAGAGCCAGGTGGCCAACGACCCTGTGAGCCGCCGTGCCACTCTCCCGGGGGAGGAGCGTGGCTATCCCAGGTACGGGAGCGTATGGCGGTGTGGGTGGGGAGACGGCGTGCATGTAAATAGTGTACAGCAAACCCCATTCGTGTTTCCTCGTATTCCCCTACCTCTTGTGTTCATTACCCCGCGTTTATCCCTCACTTTCTGTACCCTCCCCATGTCACCGATTGAATAGCAGCAAGTTCAAAACTGGTGCCCTCCTTCCCCCACTTCACACGGCCCCAAGGTGCAGTTCCCAAAAAGACTGTAGAACTAACGGTTCCCTCTCTGTTGGTCTTCCTTTTCATGGGCTCCGGAGCGACGAGACACCTCCTTGACCAGACCTTGAGGCCAAGACCGGAAGACCAAAGACCCGAGAGAAGGAGACCACCCCGGTCCAAAGACCGATCCCGGTCAATTTGCTAGGGAGAGACTTACGTTTAGGACCCGGAGAACTTTGCAACCAAACCCTAAACGTACAATACCAATAAAACCCTCTTTACTTCCAAGACCTGCTGTCCATCCAGTTTCTGATTCTCTTCCGGGTTTGCCCAGCAGTCCTGACCTGGAACCAATTCTCATACCACCGGGTAACCCCTCCCCACTACACCCGGTCACAGGGTCCAAGTCAAGTTTTCGTCTCCATACAGACCTAAGGGTAATAGTGTGTGGAACGAATGAACCGAGATTTAAAGCAGTCTTTGACAGTTAGAGTTATAGGCACAGGCAGGAACTGGCTGAGCCACCTCAATAGCGTGCTCTAAATAATCTTCCTAGAAGGTGTCTGGGTGGGCGGACCCCATACGAAATGCTCCTTGGTGTCAGAATGTTTGCCCCGCACCTTGACGGTCTAGACAAGGTGGCGGTTGCTGGCCCCTTTGACCTAGATGAACATTGGCATGTTTTACAGAATCTACAAGAGACGAGAGACGGTCTTGCAAAGGAACACTTGCCCTCCACCTCAGATGATGTGTTGCCGATACCAGTAGTTGGCTGGCTACCCCAAGTTGGAGAACTGGTTCGAGAGAAGATCGAAAACAAGAAAGAATTTGGTCCCTCTTATCGAGCTCCTATTCCGGTGCTTGGTGTGAAGGGCACAAGAACAGTCATTTTACCACCACTTCCAGGTTGTAAGGAAAACCGGTATAGCTCCATTGACAATGTCAAGATATACAGAGTGGCCGATTCTTCTTAGTATGACACAGGCAGTCTCATGTCCTTCGATTTTGAGAAATTCTGTTTTGGCCCCGGCTTCTGATCCAGTACCTGATGTTGCCCTCGAGATGCCTGCAATTTCTAGTCCTTTATTAAGTACACTGCCTGGTACTCAACTTGATGAAACTGACTACACTTACCCAATTGACTTATCGATGCCTGATTTGAAAACTCGCTTGCTACAGATTCCAGATTTTCATTTGACACTGATTCACAAACATAAAGGGACCTTCAAAGGTTTCTGTTTTGGCTAAATTGTTTTAAAAAAATTTTTTGATTCCCCCTGTGACCTACATTTGGTTGGTGCTTTTTTCAATTTATCTTTTCATGTCAATTGGCTTTGTGGTGTATTTTTCTCGGCTTGTCAATGGACACTATGTCGAAGAGAGAACATGCATTCGACATATCAATGGAACATTGGCTCCCCATTCCTCATCACCCAGATTGAAGAGAGACTTGGCTTTTGTTAACATCACTGCTTGGCCTGTTTTAGATGGGATTGTATGGGATGCTGTTCGTTTTCATATTCATGGGCCCACTGAGGTTATAAATGTCCCTAATGTGCTTAGAGTTTCTATGGGGGATGTAATTAAACAAAATATACGTTCTGATGATTGGGATGTTCAGGCCGTAGAAGCCTTGTTTTCTTATTTGAAATATTATGCTGCCTTTGATGCTGAAGATTTGTATTTAGAATCTGCTAATTACGCTGATTTATATTGTTACCAATATTTTGGCAATCATTACCTCCATAAAGCTAATACCAGGAGGAACACTGTCAATTATACGCAATGGGAAGATTGTCCAGCTCCTATACAAGGCAGTTCTGCTTCCTTTTTGAAGAGGTTCACTTACTTTACTGATTTTAATCAGTCGAATCCCAAGGCTTTTTATTTTAAATTTACTGAAAAGTCCACATCCAAAGTTAGACTTGCCGATACTAAATTATTGTATTCGAAGTCCTTTCTAGACCAGTTAGCTGTAGGAGGCTATGAGTTGTGGAAGGATATTATTGACCTTAAATCAGTTTGGGGTTCTAAAAGCTGGCAAGTGCAAGGCACTGAGGCTTTGCACCGTACATGCCTTATCCCGAACCATATGTTGTTCTTGAATTCTACAATTTCACAGACGACATGCTTTGGATTGGCTACTACTAAAAAATTAAATGCTCCTTTTCCTGAATTAGAAGAATATACTACTAAATTTTCTATCCGAGAGTTAACAACTCTGTTGCTGAATTCTTCCTTTAAAATATCCAGTTTGGATCCCAACGGTTGGTTGCTCTGGCACAGAAGGGCTGATTCTTGCCATCATCGTTTTTCTGGGTTCGGCTCAAGGCTTTACACAGGTCAGGGTGGATCCCCGTTTTGAAAGTGGCCATTCTGTTACTACCTATTCTGTAGGCAAATTATGTCAGAATTGACTCAACATTCCACTTTGGCGTCGGTTAAACTACATTTATCTAAACTGACTGACAATGTTGATCTGAATGATTTTATAAAGGGTCCTGCTTACGGCAGATCTAAAAGATGGATATATGCTATTTACAACGAAGTCTGGAAAACATCCCAGATGGAGGCGGCTACCCACATTAGAGCTATAGATCAGGCTAATTTAGAGAAAGTGTTAGCAGTTGTAGATTACAGCATTAATACGCTTGCTTCCCGCATTTACACGTTAGACAATATTGTATCATCTGTTGTTGATATTGTGCAGGATGAAGTATCTGTTTTGTACCATGGTCAAAATCAATTGCGTTCCATTATGCAGTTTGCATGGACTTTACAAACCTTAAAAGCTGGCAAAGTGCCATGGCACTGCATGAACGCATCATCATTGTTTGCCACGTTTAATTTGACTGATAAGCAGCGTTTGCTGTCAATGAAAGATGCTTCCTTTTCTATTTTACACATTGAGAGGTTGGAACCATTGCCGTTTTCTGTGGCAGAGGCCAATTCAGCAACGTGGCTTATCCATGGGTTAATAACTCTCCTGTTTCCTCTATTCAAGTTCGTGGGGTGTATGAAGTACTTTGCAATTGGTAGGTATGAACCTCTTGGAAGTTCTTATCTCCATGAAGCTTGGTCGTTTCCATTTACCTATAGATGCCTTAGGGAGGGTAAGGAAGTTTATTTGAATGGTGAAGATTTCACTGAAACACCAGATCACTCATTGATGTGTAGACATAACCAATTACATGGCTCTTGTAACCAGAATGAGCCAAATTTAGCCTGTATTTTGAAAGGTACACCTGTGCCTGCTATCGTGCCCACATTCACATTACTGGCAAACGGGAGTTATTTACTTTTAAATAATGAAGATTGTTGTGGGTTAGTAGCGGGAATTGCTTATGTGGTTACAGTCAGTGAACGTGTGGTTTGCTGTAAAAATGAAATGTATCCTCCCCCGCATGGGAAGCTTGATGTTTCCATCTGGCCCATGATTCTGACCTTGAAAGCAGAGTTCAAAAGATGAGTCGCATAAGAGCTCTATTGTCCCAGAAAGAAGTTGCCCTAACAGTTTTCCAGGTCTTCTAAATAGTAGTTAAGCTCTGCATTGCAGTCTTTGCGTTCAAGTATTTCGCCACGGCACAGTTCCAGTTCTTCTTCTCTGGCATCACCCAATTTCTCTGCGGTGTCCACTCGTTGCTCCAGTGCGCCCACTTCACGGCGTAGATCCCTCATGTCTTTGGCCATCTTGGTCCTTAATGTTGCAATGCCGTCCCTCAATATGCCAAAAGGGGACTCCATGTAGCCACGTGTGACTGGAATCTCCTTGTCTGCTTTCTGTCCATGCTCTGCTCCCATCAACTGACATTCTTGTGAGGCTTCCCCTTGAGCCTGACCTGTACGTTTGGAGGGGTTTTTTGTGAAGAGGTCCTTGAGGGTGGGATCTTTTTTGGTCCTGGTATTTGCCATTTTTGTCTCCTGGTGGTGCGCAGCGCGTTAGCACTCTCAGTCCAACTGGTTGCGTTTCTCTGCCGGCAGATTGCCCCTCCAAGTGTGGGTACTATGCACAGGACGTTTGCCCATCTATGAAAGCCAAGCACAGTCCACATAGGGAGACCAGGCCTGGTCTCGGGTATGAGGTACAGCCCAAGCTTCTCGTCCCTTGGTCAATGGTCACCTCCGGCATTATGCGGTTTCTTTTGGGGGGGGGGGCGCACTTGTTCTCCACCACCAAAGGGCCAGTGGCCCAGCAAAATGAGGGCCCAGGCTTGGGGCAGGCATTGTAGTTGATTTGTTGCGGTGTTGTAGCACCACAGAGTCGTTGCAGCAGTGATTTGTCTCCCAATGTCCACCAGGTTTCTGGGCCTCTCCAAACTGCAGAGGCACTTGGGCCCCTCTATCTCCAGCATTCTCAACAGCCCCCTGGTGCCCTCTCCTTGCCCTTCAACTGCCCCACTGCACTGTGTAGTAAAGTCCTGGTCATCTGGGGCGGGGGCCCACAGTCTTCAGCTCTCCTCCTCTGCCCAGGGTGGCGTGTTGTGTCTTGATTCAACGGTGGCCTGCCAGCACCTCAAGGAAGAAGTTGCTGACATTGTTGGTGGGCACTGCAGCAGGGGAATAATCTCACAGCGCAGTTTATGCAGTTCTGGGGTCACCCGGCAGGCTAAGTGTCATGCCAGAATGACCTATCCACACCGGACGCCACCCTTCAATAGCCCTCAGCACAGCTGCCTCAGCTCCTTTCCCGGTGGGTCTCGGCCTGCTGCAGTGTTGCTGAGCGCTGTTCCGAGGCATCTCCTGGCCACCAGGCCTCCCACTCATCCGCCCGTCCGCACGCTGCTTCCAAGCTGACAGGCATCAGGATCACATCCGTTTGGCATTGCGCTTCGTTGCAGGGGCGGCACTACCCCCCACCTCCCTCCCGGCAAATTACTTCTGTGCCACCTGCCGCGCTCTCCGCTCAGGGCTTATCTAGCGACCAGCATGTAGCGGCTGCACCAAACAGGCGCTGCTGAGGATGGCCTGGTCTTGGCTGCGCTCCTACCTAGAGCTGAAGCCTCGTCTGAAGACCCAAGGCTCTAGTGTAGTATGAAGAGGGTGAGGTAAGATGCGCACCTCTGTGGCCCAAGGTCCATCGGCCGAGACCCGCCTGGCTCCGTCTTAGTGCCTGCACTCACTCAGAATTCCACGGACTGGCATCGCACCCAACCGCGACTCTGGCGATCCACAGCTTTAGCAGGTTCCCTCGGTCACCATTTTATCTTGTCCACTCGCACCTTCTGTCTGTTGTTGTGTCGCTTGCGTCCCTTTTCTCACAGAGAAGGGGGGGTGGCTAGCAGGCACCACTCAATGGCTGTTTGTTTGCCCCCAGGCTTAGATCTGACCAGGGCACGGGAATACGCTGTCTCGTGATGTGGTGCATCTGAGCTCCGAGGAAGAGCTCCTACACAGGCGCCATCTTGGACACGCCCTAGTAGTTACATATTTTTAACCTTTTTTATGCACTATGGAACCCACTCCATTACCATCTCAACCAGCATAGGTGCATAAGAAACATCATTAATTAGTGCTCCCGTGTAGTCACTGTCGTAGCACGCCCCTCTCCGTAGCAGGTCAGGAGTAAACCCTATGATGAAGCATGCCACCAAGGGGTAACCCTGGTGGGTAAGGATTATTTAAAAGTAGAAACTTTTTCCTTCCACAACGAGGTTAGAGTCGTTACTGTTTCATCGCTCTTTTTCCTTTGGAGGGACTCTTTTTTGGTTATTTATATATATTTTGAAGGACGAGTTCGCTCCTTTCCCCTCTACCTCCCTCCTTTGTTTCTGATAAGTCCATTCTTATGCATTGTAAGTGCAGTAAAGCCATAAAACATATATAGTCTAGGAGTTGGTTATTACGAACTAAACAGCTCCACAATGGCTTTACTGAAACCTGTGAAGTTTGATATCAAACCTCTCAGCACATTAAACCCACACTGATGCCAGTGTGGGATTTAATGTAAAATGCACTCAGAGGGCATCTTATAGATGCCCCCTGTAAAACGAGCAGCCCTGGTGTGGTTTCTGAATGGCTACCTGCCATTTACCACCAGACAGGTTTTGGACCTCTGGGTAGAGACCCTCCATATCTGGGGCTAAAGAAAAAAAGCCCATATTGGCAGAGGAGTCATGCCTCCTCCCCTTTGGAAGCGGTCCCTGCCATTTGCAGCCCCCAGCAACTGGTTCTACCCCCCACTTTTTAGGGGGGGGGGTGGAGGGGATAATCGGCAGGAACACCAAGCTAGGAAGAGAAAAGTGCCCGACTTTGCCAATCACAGCCCTCGGGTGCGGAAGGCGAGGCAAAGCACACATCGCAGTCCCCTCCACTGGAGGGTGGCATAATAGGATGTGCACCCACCCCAAGGAAGGAACCCATTGGTCCCGCCCTGCACACCTCTAAACACCCCTAATTCTAGTATTTAGGGGCCACCCTAAACCTTGGCTCCTCAGATTTGAGGATAAAAGAAGAAGGACCGAAGAGTCGTGCTGACCAAATATGAAGTGGACACCAACTACTTTGGCCCTAGCTCTAGATACTATAGTAGGAATTATCGATGACAACCGCGTTGCTAGGATTTTAGAAAAAGCTTTGCCGTCGGCATTTATAAGTGATATCGGCCTGTAGGAGGCCGGATCAGAAGGAGGTTTATCCTTTTTAATAAATGCCATAATGGTCGATTCAGCCCACGAAGGAGGAGTATCACCTTTCTGTGCTTTCAAGAATGTGATCAGCATGTCTTGTTTTAGCACGTTTCTGAACATTCGATAAAATTCTAAGGGAATCCCGTCTGGTCCCATGGCTTTACCAATAGCCAGAGATAGTATGGCAGAATTTATCTCTTCCCAGGTGATATCCAAGTCTAAAAACTGGGTCTGTTCTGAAGAGAGTTTGGCCACATTATCATTTAGAATAAAGTTCAAAAATAAATCGCTAGAATAATCTAAGGTATCTTGAGCATATAGCTTGCAATAGAATTGTCGAAAGACATCTAGAATTTTATCAGGTTTAGTATGTGTCTGACCAGCCTCATCTTTAATTGAACCAATAAAATTTGATGCCTCTTTTTGTCTCATCAATGGAGGGACCTTGAACTGTGAGAACCGTATGCTCCTCATCACATCAGTCAGGTCGCTCCGAGGATTTATCACAGTCAAAGTCAGAATCCTGGGGGGAACTATGTAAACTCTTCCCGCTTTCATCGTCCCCCCACTCACCGCCTCCTTCTCCATCTCCATCTCCATAGCAGCTACCAGCTTCAGGCGCATTCGATAAATCCGACATCGAGTAGAATTGGCCAGCCGAGTCGGTAGATTCAACTTCTGTTCGCAAATTAGCTGCTTCTGTAATTTCTACTGACTCTAAAGATTCTTGCGGCAGGATGTCGAGGGATGAAGTCCCCTTCGGCTGTGACTGCTGTGCGGATGGTATGGCGACGTCAAGAGGATTAGTTGTAATACCCCTCTCTTTTCCTGGATTTTGAGATAAAACCAATGTAGACTCATCTTGAGGTATCTGCTCAATGAGTCCAGCATTAGCCCGAATAGGGCTGTTGAAATTTGCTGAGTCGTTGTTGATCAGGGTCAATTGTTGTTGACTTAAAGGCTGCTCGGGCTGTTCAGGCTGTTCCGGAATTTCTCCTTGCTCTCCTTTTCCTTTGTTGTTAATAGCACTTTATTTATTTTCCTGAAAATGCCATGGATTTTCGGGATAGTGCCAGTAGAAACACTACTGGTCCCAGAATGCACTGGTGTAGTTTGTTCATGATCCCAGACTGGAGCACTTGTTACCGATGGCCCTGAGCTTTCTCCAACTGCAGTTTTACCATATACTATATTACCAACAGCTTTGCCACTTTGAGCACTTTGACCCGATGATGGTGTAGCAGCTCCTTGACTCTGAGCAATGTCCTGAGCAGCTGCGGCTATCACGGCACGCGTCTTGGGTTTTGGCTGTTTCGGCATCCTGTGAAGAGAGATGCAACCCGCTGCCGCTGTCTGTAAACGGCTGTAGTGGAGTCCGGCTGGGCCACCCAGCTTACAGATGCCGCTGACGGAGCTCCGAGCAAGAATCTCACAGGAGGCAGGCACACCTCCTCCCCTCACTGACCGGCGCTGCCAAGCTGCCAGGAACGAGCGCTGAAGGTTCGTGTATAAATCCCTCTGCATCCCCGGCTCGTCATTAAGAATTATCGTAGTTTCAATGGAGCAGGCATGCAGGCTGCTTAATCGGGATATAGAACGGGTGCAGAACGTAGATAATGCCGAGACCACTGCCGCTGCTCCTCACACGGACACCCTTGCGTCCGCCATCTTGCCTCTTAGTTGTAATGAGAGCTTAGTTAGTCATTTTTATTTCTAGCAGGGTATTATTAGCCTAACGGGTCAAACCAGGAGCAATGTAGGTGAAACCCCCTGAAGACACAGCTTACAAAACACAGAGAGTAATTAACAAACTCTAGGGTGATGCAGTTTCTGGAACCAACAAGATTATCAAGAAATCTCAACCACATGAGGTTTAAGAATCCATGGACGCCTCCCAGAGGCAGCAAAAGCATAACCCTTAGGAAGAAGCACATTCTAACAAGCATTTGCAATGCAATAGGTCTCGCAGTACTGGAAGTTTGAGCTATAGGTGTTGCATTATTATTAGCAATGTCAATAATGAAAGTTTCAGTAAAGCGAGACCTATTGCATTGCAAATGCTTTTGCAACTATTGCCTTGTCTTGCGGAGAGGGAGAGGGAGAGAGCGAGGAAGCATGAGAGGGAGGGGAGAGAGAGAGAGAGAGAGGAAGCATGAGAGTGAAGGGGAGAGAGAAAGGAAGAGGGATAAAGGGCAAGAAAGAGGGAGAGAAAGAGGGGAGTGAGAGGGAGAGAGAAAGAGGGAGGGGGACAAAGAGAAGTTGGGAGGGGGAGAGAGAGCGGAAGAGGGGAAGAGGAAGCGAGAGAGAGGAAGAGGGAGACGGAGAGAGAGAAAAAGCAAGGGAGGAGTGGCAGGAAGAGCATGAAAAAAGAGAAACAGGGAGAGACTCACTTAAAAAGAAAATCACAAATAGTACACTGGCCGCAAGCTCAGAAAGGAAGCAAAGGAGTATTTGGACACCTTCAGAATGCACATGATGAGGGCAGTGAGTGGGACATCCATTTGTGTGCACTGTAAGAAGCTGGCAATGATGGCATAGTGAGCTGGCACTGGTGGTCAGGATCGCACGGATCTGGGGCACACCTGAACCGCAAGAGCTCAAGCTTGCAGGCGATCTCCACAGTGCAGCAGGGGGCTAAGGGGAGGTCTGAAGCCATCTGGCTGAAGCCAGCACCAGAAGTTGTCCAGATTGGAAGAACTAAAATGCGACCCCTCACCCTACAACTAGCTCCTGTCAGACATGCTGTTCACCTTTAAACGGTCTAATGGATGCCTGCAGAGCAAGATCACATGGCTGGAGGTCAGCAACTAAGTGAAAGAAACTGTCTTTTCAACAGGGAAGGGGTCTGGTGTTGACCTGCTGCGCAGCCACGCCCAGCTAGATAAGTTGTCGACCCTAAAAGTCAACAGCTACCTGAAGGAAATGATGCGCCCGGCTTTGAATGAACCTGCTGGGGATTTGCAGCAGACAATTATCCGGGGTGACAACATTCCAACATTTAAAACAAGCAGTGTGTAAACTCGCACTTTGCACATATTTTTATCTGGAATGTAGGTACAACAGTGCTGTACCTTCAAAATTCTACAAACTCCTACTTCTTTTGCCAATATTATATCAAGAACAAGACGATTTTGCATTACCATAGCTCTTATGGTAACCATTTCGGTGTTTACCATTAAAAATCCACCAGCTGTGTCTGTTGACAAATGATCTACTATCGTTGACAATCTTCGAATTCGATTTGCATTAAAAGATATTCCCACTGCTGGTATCAGTGCTCCAAAAATATCACCTATTATTTCTATTGCACTCTCTCTTTTTCTACGACTTAAAGGTTTACCTATCTCATGTATTCCATTTGTACCCCTATCTACATGAAAGATTTTTGGAAAGACCAGACCCACGTAGCATGTCTCATACCAATGGTCTGGTAATCTATAGTAAGCTTTGTTCCCACAGATAAAATATATTCCAGGAAAAAATGGATCTTTTCCCCCTTTAAATCCCCAACCCCCTATAATTCTATAGGTGTTTTTACATTGACTCACTCCCACAAAGTAATTGTCATACACAGTGTTGTCTCTTCTTAAACAGAATTTCCCTAACAATGGAGTATCTATATTTATAGCCACATTCACATTTTTATCATCAATGTTTTCATCTTCAAATGTCCAATATTTGGATTTCTCATGCTTTATTTTTTCAGTACATTTATAAGCAATTCTTCTCTCTTCAACCATTTCTAGAAATGCTTTCTCCTCAACTCTCATTTTAAATGTCAAATTATTTTTGAAGACTTACTCATGGCTCAATTAATCTATTTCCAAAAAGAATTCCCCCATTACTTTGGCAGGCTTTATTTTATTCAGAGCATTAACAATTTTTTAACTTCGCGAAAACATCATCCGAATTTGAATAATGATATTCTAACTTTGTTGTTTGATAAAACAGGCTTGCAATCACACTACAGATGACACCATATGTAAGTGGAAGATGGTGATACATCACCCCTTCTGAAACAGATGCAGGTAATTTTACACAAACGTAACAGTCACTGGAATCCATGGTCTCAACATATTCAAATAACAATCTTGAAAATGAATCTTAGTATAATCACTAATGGACCTATCCTAATGCATTTCTGGTCTATATACATGCCGTTTGTTAGACTTTGATTCCACATTTTGTCCACTTGAACTCACATTATGTTTCAACTTCACTAAGTTATCCTGGAAAGGAATGACAATAGCTAATATTATCCATATCAATATTAGTAATCCTGTACATATCAGACATGATCTACACCATTTTCTAAAAATAAAACATTTCGTTTTGTGATCACTGCTAGACATTTTATTTTATTTTTTTGGGTTCTTTTACACAGCAATTTTTCTAACAATTTTTTCTTTGACCTTTTGTCACCTATAGATCTTTTATCAGGATTTCAAGTTTTTGTCTTTCACCTTATACCTCTGACCAATTGTTACTTTTACTTTTACTTTCTACAACCTGCCTACAGTGAGTACCTGCTAGTCCAGCATCCAGCAATCCCCTAGAGCCCAGGGGACCTACCTGCACTCATCTAACCATCTATGTCTCCCAAGATCACTGGATTTGCTCAAGCCAAGACTCACCCTGATGCAGGCAGCTGTGCGATTCTGCACCACTCTGCACCCGATGCCCAAGGCCAGAGTTTGAGTGGCACAACATCACGAGGGGGTCTCCCCAGTGATCCTGACCTGGGATCTGGTAACCCCCAAATTCCCCCAAACTTCCAGACATCTCCTGCAGCCTCAACCTGAAAGGTCCCCCCGACCTTGACCGAAGCTGGTAAAGAAACCAGACGTTAAAAATTACCCCTGCACCAGATGCTTCACAGCCTTGGTTGGCCCAACTGACGCTGTCCAGGCATCCCCCAAAAACCCAACCTACCTCTCCAGCTAGTGGTCCTCTTCAGGAAGTCTCCCTGCCTGAGCCTGCAGCAACTTTGCAGAATCAAAGTTCTCCATTGGAATGGGGGTACCCGGCGTCTTCTTGGCACCCTGCATTCAGCCACCCCTGTGCCGCTGGTGGTGCAGCTTCTGTGCTGATCATTGGCCCCCTGCAGTGCTGACCTTAATCCCAGGACCTTTGCTCCCACACCCGAGTGGGCTGCTCACAAGCAGCCCCTAACCAGAAGTCCCCTTAGCCCCATTGGCTAACACTGGGCCCCTGCACTCAGGACCTGGCCGCCCCAATGCCACTGATGGTGCAACTGGGGTGCCTACCTAGACCTCGGGAACCCCCAAAACTCCCACTCATAGGTCCAGTACTTACCTGCAAAATCGATAACCATTTTTTTCCCAAAGGAACGCATGTTATGAGTTTTTGTGCCTAAAATGTTTCAAGTGTTGAACTGCTGTTTTGTATAGAGGAAAAAGTAGCTATAGCCTAAACACAGAAAATTCTTACTTACCTTCTATAGTGCGATCCCTCTGTGTAGTAATCTAGGTATACCAACCCTAGCAGGTGTTGTAAACTGAATTACTGTGCAATCTAAACTGCTTTTTTAAACCATACCAACCTGTAACAATTGCAAATCCATTCTGTGTATAGGTTTACAATTGAAAGTAAATTTTACATACCTGTACCAAGTCCTGCTTGGTTCTAGAAATATAGACCAAGTATACCTTTTGTACACTTACCAAATTTGGACTGAGTGAGTGTAATCAGTCCTTGAGTAAGGGAATACAATACATGCTTAACACACCCTCTAGATAAGCCAAACTGCTTGCCCACACTACCACAAAGAGAGCTCTTAGTACTTAGCTAATGTATCCTCTGCTATACCTCTGGGGACTTTCTGAACTCTTTGCACACTATACCTTACATTTGTATAGAATATACAAAGCCAGCTTCCTACAGTTCTTCGTCGTATTTCGGAAATCTGGGCAGCTGAGATAGTGGCAGAAAGGCATGCACGAGGTAATGGTTTCATTCATGCTGGTATGAGTCTCCAGTTACGTGTTTTTGTAGAAACTCCAAGGCAAAAAATTGTTGAAACTGGGTTTTGACAGTGGCAACAAATCTAGCTAGGTTTCCCCTCTACTGGTTACATTCACACTGCACCATCTTGGTATGTAGATGCCACTCTTGATCTTCTACACATCATATGCTCCGTTCTTCCACTTGGGCATTCAGGTATTCTGCCAGGTGGTTAGTGATCAAGATAATGTCCTGGCACCAGAGCTACCTACAGAGAGGCAAGGCCTCTTGGCGTAGGATCCAGAGTGCCACACCGCCCTGCTTGTTGCAATGCCACATGGCAATGGTATTCTCTGTGGGAACTTGTCCATCCGTCCCCTGAAGGGACAACAGGAATGGTATCAAGGTACTTTAGGTAATTTGTTGCGTGCCACAGAGGTATCACCTTGTCGACCTTGTTAAGCCAGTGGCTTGTGAGAGTGTTGAACTTTCCTCACAACAGATATGCGATAAAATATCGCAATTTTTTACAACCAAGATTGATAAGATCTATGATAACATCATGAGCGCCAACCGGTCTTCTATGGCAGATTTACCATCCCCTTTAGTCGAAGGAGAAACTTGCTCAGCCACTCAGTGCATTCCCTCCCATCTCTTTGGAAGAGGTGCAATGCTTGGTGAGTCAAACTAAGAGTGGCAGCCCTTCGGACTCTATTCCAGCCAGAATGATGCCGGTGGTGGCTCAGACACTGGGCACAGGGATTCAATGCCTGATAAATCTATCATTGACTGAAGGCCGAGTGCCCATGGCATGGAAAAAGGCATCGGTAAGACCTATTAGGAAGAATACTACAATCCCTTGGACGGATTTGTCTAATCTCAGACCGATATCCCTACTTCCATTCATGGGAAAGCTCACTGAAAGACATGTAAATAAGCACCTTTCGAGCTATATCGAACAGGCCGGCAGTCTAGATCATTCGCAATTTGGCTTTAGGCCGAAACATAGCACCGAGTCGGCACTATTGTCAGTAACGGATGATCTACACATGTACCAGGACAAGGGTCATTCCGTAGTCCTGGTACTGTTAGATCTGTCGGCAGCGTTCGACACTATGTCTCATAATATTCTGCTCGTACGGCTTGTTAAGATTGGTCTTGTGAGTAGAGCACTTGCTTGGTTAAGAAGTTTCCTATCTAACTGGTTTCAATCGGTTAGTATGGGCACATTTCGCTCGGCGGAAACTGAGATTACTAAGGGGGTGCCACAGGGCTCTTGTTTGAGCCCAACTCTTTTTAACATCTATGTGGCCCCCTAGCTAAAATCTTGAGAGAGTTCGGTTTCATCCCCGTATCATACGCGGATGATACCCAGCTCCTGTTTCCTTTTAAAACTCTAACCGACGAAGTGAAAACTTCTTTTTCCAATGGCATGAAGGCGGTAGCAAATTGGATGACCTCTAATTGCCTCAATGTAATGTAGGCAAAACGGAAGTTGTGCTCTTTGGGGAAGCAAAGATCCTATGGACTCCGGACTGGTGGCCGCAAGACCTTGGCCCGGTCCCAGACCCTAAATTGGTTGTGAAAAATCTAGGAGTGCGCTTGGATCGTGAACTCTCTTTTAAGCAACATTGTAACATCACTGTGGGTTCTTGCTTCTATGTCATTGGCATGTTGCGAAAGGTCTTCCCCCTGCTGCCGGATTATACCAGGAAACCCTTGGTGCAAGCTCTGATACTTAGTCGCATTGACTACTGTAATGGCCTCCTGTTATCGGCCAATGATGGAGCACTAGCCAAACTCCAGATGATTCAAAACACCGCGGCTAGGCTGGTATTAAATGCCCCCCCTAGAACATCGTCTAAACCTCTCCTGGAGAAACTGCATTGGCTCTTAGTCCGTAACAGGGTAAAATTTAAGACCTGTTGTCTAATACACAAGTGCTTAAATGGACTAGGGCCATTGCACTGGAGAGATAAATTCATTCCATATAACCCGGTTCGGTCTCTTAGGTCCAGTAACCAACTTCTCCTGAGAGTACCAGCAGTGAGAAAGACCAGACAGGGTGGTAAGGCCTTATCTGTAGTTGGTCCGACTCTATGGAATAAGCTACCCCTTGAGCTGAGGCAATGTTCTGAACACCTGAGCTTCAGAAAGAAGCTCAAAACATTCTTGTTTAAGAACTAAACTACTATCCATAGACTGTCTGACTACGCTTCTGGTGTTTTGGGCGCAGAGATACTCTGGTAAAGAGTCGATTCAAGCGCGTTATAAACCAGCAAATAAATAAATAAATTAAGGTGTTGAGTCAAATACCAAAAAAATGCGTCCTCTACAATTAGAGTGCGACCCTCTGGGCACTGCAGTTATAAATCGCCTCTGCGATTTTAAATATGTAGTCTCAGTAATTGCAAAACTAAGTTGAAAGAATGGTTGAAAACTAAGAAAATTTGTTTCATAAATGATAGTAGATTTATTCAGATATATTCATATTCATCTGTAAATGTTGTCAATCACAAACAGTATTGCTCTATATTCATTGAGGTTCCAAAAGGTTATTGCATAGTGGTCCCACTGCATTTCGTGCGCTTAGGGCACTTCATAAGGGGAATCTAATGAGGAAAAATTTATGTATGAGGACCCAGACTCGTTCGAGAATTATGTACACGCAAACTTAATATGTGCACTCACTCGAATAGTGAAGAGGAAAGAAAATAAGCTAACCAGTGAAACTGGTTGCATAGCACAAGAATACAGCTAAATAACTGAACCACGGAAGATTGAAGTACACACAATAGCGGGAGCAAAGTAAAATTCTAAACCATGAGTGAAAGAACACTGAATTTACACGGTGCTGATGACAAAAGAAAACCGGTGGCTTGTAAGTCTCGGGTGCAGACACTAGCGTGATTAAAGGTACTTGTTACATAACAAGCATTTACAATGCAATGGTTTCACCTTTGGAAAAGTTAGAGCTATTGGAATTGTAAATGACAACATTTGTATTTATGTGTTGGTTTCGAAAACAGAAAAATAAATTGCATTGTCATTTACATTGCCATTGGCTTAATCTCTCAAATGTGAGACCTATTGTACCCTACGGACGAGCTCAGCAGACAGCAATTACTACCACTCACACACACCCAGAGCAACACACACACACCCAGAGCCACACACACAAACACACACCCAGAACGCCACACACACACACACCCAGAGCGCCACACACCCACACCCAGAGCCACACACACACCCACACCCAGAGCCACACACACACACACCCAGAGCCACACACACACACACACACCCAGAGCCACACACACACACACACACACCCAGAGCCACACACACACATAGCCACACACACACACAGCCAGAGACACACACAGCCAGAGCCACACACACACACAGCCAGAGCCACACACACACCCAGAGCCGCACACACACACACACACACACCCAGAGCCACACACACACACCTAGAGCCACACACCCACACCCAGAGCCACACACACACCCCCAGAGCCACACACACACACACACCCAGAGCCACACACACACACACCCAGAGCCACACACACACACAGAGCCACACACACACACACCCAGAGCCACACACACACACAGAGCCACACACACACACACACACACCCAGAGCGCCACACACACACCCAGAGCCACACACACACACACACACACACCCAGAGCCACACACACACACACACCCACCCAGAGCCACACAAACCAACCCAGAGCCACACACACCCACTCCGAGCCACACACACCCACTCCGAGCCACACACACCCACTCAGAGCCACACACACCCACTCAGAGCCACACACACACACCCAGAGCCACACACACACCCCCAGAGCCACACACACACACACACCCAGAGCCACACACACACACACACCCAGAGCCACACACACACACACCCAGAGCCACACACACACACACACCCAGAGCCACACACACACACACCCAGAGCCACACACACACACAGAGCCACACACACACACACACCCAGAGCGCCACACACACACCCAGAGCCACACACACACACACACACACACCCAGAGCCACACACATACACACACCCACCCAGAGCCACACAAACCAACCCAGAGCCACACACACCCACTCCGAGCCACACACACCCACTCCGAGCCACACACACCCACTCAGAGCCACACACACCCACTCAGAGCCACACACACCCACTCAGAGCCACACACACCCACTCAG
This sequence comes from Lissotriton vulgaris, assembly GCF_964263255.1. Classification (NCBI taxonomy): domain Eukaryota; kingdom Metazoa; phylum Chordata; class Amphibia; order Caudata; family Salamandridae; genus Lissotriton; species Lissotriton vulgaris. The sequence goes on along the minus strand of NC_141691.1, from coordinate 1,077,792,016 downwards.
AGCCACACACACATTCAGAGAAGCAAGCACAGCGAGGGGGCAGGGAAGCAAGCACAGCGAGGGGGCAGGGAAGCAAGCACAGCGAGGGGGCAGGGAAGCAAGCACAGCGAGGGGGCAGGGAAGCAAGCACAGCAAGGGGGCAGGGAAGCAAGCACAGTGAGGGGGCAGGGAAGCAAGCACAGCGAGGAGGCAGGGACGCAAGCACAGCGAGGGGGCAGGGAAGCAAGCACAGCGAGGGGGCAGGGAAGCAAGCACAGCGAGGGGGCAGGGAAGCAAGCACAGCGAGGGGGCAGGGAAGCAAGCACAGCGAGGGGGCAGGGAAGCAAGCACAGCGAGGTGGCAGGGAAGCAAGCACAGCCAGGTGGCAGGGAAGCAAGCACAGCCAGGTTGCAGGGGAGCAAGCACAGCCAGGGGAAGGGGAACCAGGGGGGTGGGGGAGCAAGCACAGCCAGGGAGTGGGGAAGCAAGCACAGCCATGGGGCAGGGAAGCAAGCACGGGCAGGGAAGCAAGCACAGCCAGGGGGCAGGGAAGCAAGCACAGCCAGGGGGCAGGGAAGCAAGCACAGCCAGGGGGCAGGGAAGCAAGCACAGCCATGTTTCCAGTGCTTGGCTATTCTGAACAAACCATTGGTATCCGGCCTGCCACTCAAACGAAAACTCCCAGAATACCTTAAATAGCTAAATGAAACCTCAGAAGTAGAAACATTATGTCCTGACTACACGAGAGAGGCTGCATTTGTAACTACGAGGGACAAATACCACTGAACTGGGAAGAAGACGGCGTACAACTATAGTGGAGGAATAACAACCTTGTACACTACTGCAGTCCACTGTGCTTTGGATCCAGAAACACCACAGGCCCAGGTTTGGACGCTACTTCAGAAATGCCACAGCACAGAAAGAATAACATTACCTGATGTACTTGTGTAATGTAGTTGATGCTCATGTAAAGCACTCCAATACCTACTTTCGCGTTATTTAAAACTGCCCAAAAATAGAAGGGGGGTTGAAGTCCTGGTAACGTGTTACAAATGCAGTTCATTAAAAAACGTTTTTTCTTGTTATTGAGGCCGCTGAAACGGCCAGCCTCAAGGAGCAGCTTCAAGCATGGAGAGTAACTGTGACTGTGAGTAAGCTGTTTTCTGGGCTAGTTCTTTAGATGCTTACTGTGCAGCGAGAGCGGAGACGGGGCTTCGTGATAGGAGAATAAAGACCCTGCAATGGACAGAGGCTGGTAATCTATAAGAGCGGAATACGTGGCATTGTGTGAGCCTCGGCCATGCTGAATCACGGTAAAATATCTAATCCACGTCTCTGTACAAGGACAATCAAATAATGTACCAAAAAGAGAGGTAGTATCCAGAGACCTCACGAACGCATCCCATATGCCCAGCTGTAGCGATCTTCTCAAAATCCTTGAAGCGATGGCCTTTAGGTAAATTATCCAAGCAAGGATCCAGCTACTGAATAGTAACCCAACGGCCCAAGTAGCAGGGAAAGTGATATTGGAGCCATAGTCAGTGAGGAGGGGAGACATATCAGGGTGTCACCTGCCTTCGCTATTATGTTCCTGACCACGGAGCCACAGGTCCACCACATGAGAAGTGATGGTGGTAGGAGGGGACTGGGCACAATGATGGGACATTCACAAGTCATCTTATTGAACCGATGACCTTTTGCTATACGATATGATGATGGGACAGCTGCTGTCATTGGAAGTACTGAGGGAATTTAAGGAAGGCTTGTCGATAAGGGCAACTAGAATGGAGTCCTGTCTTTAGCCATTGACAAATGAAGATGAAAAGGTTATCAGCCAGGCAGACACACAAGAACGAACCCTCGAGAAACTTTAAATACTTAGGGATCAGAATACATCCACAACCTACTGACTTAATAGCTGCCAATCTGAACAAGGCGTTAGCATCCGCTAGGGTATCGGTTCACTTCTGAAAAAAAAAAAAAACTACTTATATCAATGCTATGGAGAGTAACACTTTCAGAAAATGCTGCTCCACCCACATATGCTGGACCTCTTTTCAAATATATACCAACCATTCTAAACAAGTCCTTCTTTCATGAACTTAACACCATACTGACCGAGTTAACATGGCGCACTGGCAGAGTGTGGGGTTGGAGAGATTTTCTTGCCTGTAGATGACTGCAGCCTAGGCATTCGGAAATTTGCCCTGCATCCAATCATGTTGCATGCTACTGGAAGAAGCCAAAAACTATTTTACAAAATACCAGTTGCAGTTTTTGCACAGGTTTTTGCACGGCTTAAATGCGTAGCTATACAGTATTGTAACCGCAAATCACTACTGCCTGCATTAGTAATTTGTGGTGCTCATCATAACAAAAGCACATAGGAGGAGATTGACAAATTTCCCCATCGCCTGTGTGTGGGTCAAGTGATAGAGAGACCAAGAAAACATCCAGATTCCAAGCCACTTCCATCGAGGTAGGCATTAGGTAGTAGAGATTGTATCTAATACCAAAATCAAGTTTGGAACAGTTCATGTTGTTACTTAGTATGCCTTTAAAATCACTGTATCAAGTCTGACTTGTATCAAGGAGAGGGAACAGGGGGTGGACAATTTTTATCGGGGTCCAGTGTACATGTCCTATGACTCGAGAATCAACAAAATAGGTACAAAGTTCCCCACCGGGATTGACTAGAGTAACTCACAGTAGCCTCTCTCTTACAGGGTGTGACATAGCAGGGAGTAAAGTAATCCCTTTTCGGAATCTAGGGTGCCTCACACATACCAAAGGTTGAATGGCTGTTGTCATCCCACCCGATGAATGTACAGTATCATCATTGGCACCCTGCTCCTACGGCAGGCTGGCGGTGCAATGCCCGTCGGGCAGCACAAAAGTGCCGCTCTTTAACGGAGATCTTTTATTCCTTATGCCAGTGGGTGCATGTGTGTGAGGGACCTAGAAAGTGCAAAAGTGAGCGTGAGTGTGGTTAAAACAGGTCAGTAGAGTCCAAAAGGGGAACCTTTAATAGCATGGCTCACTGCCTCATTAAAATACGTGAAAAAGTGAGGGGTACTGAGGCGTGATGGTTAGGGTAATCAAGCCTCATTCAACCCTCAGTCCAAGTGCGGTCGACATGTTTCATGCCCAGCAGGGCAATTCATCAGGACCTAAAGTGCTCATAAATTGCTATAGTATTCCTCAATAATTAAGGAACTGGGTATACGACCTGGCTAGTGTCGCAGGATCACCCCTTCCTTGACGTCCTCCCTGGGACCTCAATCCCTGGGCGCTGATCCTCCCGGCAGACCTGGTGGGGTCAGTGCTGGTAAACTAGCACCTGACTGAATGCGGTCTCAGGCGTGTAGACACCTACCCCGCCCACGTCGGTCTCGCCGCAGGAAAGCCGGTGACTTAACAAGATGAAGATATCCCTTGGCGGGGCCTTCCTGGGGGATCCGGCAGTTAGAGGGGCGCCGCGGTACGGGGCGTCTTGGCGGGACCTCGAGGGGCCACAGCGGAGGGTCCGGGGCGCAGGCGATCCTTTGTGGCACTTAGAGGCTCCAGATGCAAACACGGCGGTACGAAGTGGCCTGTGCGGTTCAAAGGCACAGGGCGGCTTGCGATACGGCCAGGTACGCCCCGTACTGGGGGGCAAAGGGAAGGATCAAGAGCACTCAGGCGGCGTGCGCGCCGTACTTTCCAGGGGACGCTGCAGGTTGGCGCAAGGCGTACTGCCGAGGAAGCCAGGCGGTACGTCTCAGAAGGTGGGTCAAAGGGCCGGTGCAGCTGGGTACGCCTCAGGCGTACGAGACGTACTTGGCGGGACGCTGCCGGCTGGTGCGAAGGTGTACGCTTCAGGCATACGTGGCGTACGGGGAGCACCCACAGACTGCTACGCATTGTAGTACTGAAGATTCTGGACCCGTGTTATAAACATCGTCGTATCATGACGATTTTGGTATTAGTAGACTGGTAATGACTGAGATACTATGCACAAGCATTTCCGTCATATTCGAATGACGAAATCACCCTGAAATCGGAGTTTCCGTCTTGAACCCTCGGGTTCCATTTTGTGAGCGGCAGCCATTTTGCGATTGCCCTCACACAGGCTATGACTGAAGCCGAGATCGAGTCAGAAGGACACGTATACCTTTGCTGACTCCTCTGTGACCTGGGCGAGCTGAGTCCATTGCCTAAAGCCAAACCTGTTTGGCCAGTTCCTTTCCCAGTGGCCGAATGAGATTAGCATCAAGGCGCACATGTCGTAAACCTTTTTCATCGCACACAAACTGTGTCTAATCTCACACACACCTGTCTCTGTTTCTTTCTTTATGACTTGCTTTACGATGAGGAGGTTCCCGTTTTTATTAGGGGTTCGTTGATATCTGATGGAAATACTGGGCTTTGCCGGATAGTTGATTGTGGGCTGAACAAACTGAAATATGGGCTTGTCATCATGACTCTGCCTTTTCTTTGTAGTGGAAATATGTGAATGGTCAACTGTAAAATAAGGAATGTTTGCCTAAAGCATAATATTTTGTATAAAAGAGAAGGCTGACTTTGTAAGATTGAGCAGTCTCCTGAGAATATACACCGTGTTGTACTTCTAGGATACCTGTTACTGGCTGCAGCCAATAAATACGATCTTTGACTTCACCAAGAAGACTGTTTCTGTAGTCTGAAACAGGAAGAACTCGAAGTCTTTGGGTGTGTTCCCTGACACCGCTGGGTTCTTAAAAACCCAGTACTTCAGTTGGCGCCCAACGTGGGGCGGTATCAGCGGTACCGGTCCAAGCCAGAGGTTCGTGAGGAGCTTCGTGTGAAAATTCTGGAGGAAGGCCGCCACTTCATCGACCCCTGTATGTCGACGTGGTCTGAAAGTCTTTTGCTGCGAGGTTCCCCGCTTCCCGACGGCTACGAAGGACTGCTGCCCTGACTATCGCCTTGTTTTGGACCCTGGATGATTGGTAGAGCGAAACGGTAGACGAGTCTTCTGGTGACGTCATTGATATTTTCAGTTAAGTATGAGTGGAGCGTCTCCCAGTCCTTAGTTTGATTCTTAGTTTTGGTATCCTTTTTGGATCGCTTTGATTTGGAATTTGCAAATCCCAAAGCCGAAGGACTCGTGTATTCATGAGACTATCGTATTCGATAATCCTTTGAAGTTTGAAGCTAGACTAGAGAGCGTAGATGCCTGGTCTTAGCAGACTTGGAAGTATGTTTTGTTTTGGCTGTAATAAGGATTCCCGATTGGAGGACTCGTGTCCGGTTCCTCCGATTGTAACTCCAACCTATGAACTCTATGTGAAACATGGGGTAGGCCCCATCGCATATAATAAAGTATGGATTCGATACACCAGGAAAGATGGTGTTTTAAAATGGCCTCAATATGGTAGTTTTGACACGGATATTTTGGATAATTTAGAGGTTAAACTTTTTAAGAAGAAAGCCCGGCCGGCAATGTTTGACTCTTTTCGCATATGGCGCAAAGAAGCCAAACAGAGACAAATGAAGTTAGCGAAGAAAAATAAACGAGAACGAGGTATGTCTATGGTACAAGCAGCAGTTGCGTTTAGGGATAATGAGGAAGAGCAAGACAGTGAACAGATGCTTAGGGTGAAGAAGTTAGCGGTAGACAGATGCTACCCAGTTTTGCCGCGTAAAGAACAAGAAGGAAGGGAAGATCTTGAAAAAGATCCTTTAATGTCACATCTCTTGAGTTCACCACCCCCTTATGCACAGAGTGCTACGGCACCACCGCCACCAGCTGTGATTGCACAACCCCCAGTTGTTGTGCCACCTGTGATTCCACCACAGCCAGCTCCTTTTCCGTTGGCTACTCCTCCTTTGGCGCAGCCTCCTCAGGGGCCGCCACCTTTGTCTCCTTCTTCGTCTCCTACTTCTACGCCTGTTCTTAATGTTTCCTCTATTCCGACTTTAAATTCTTCTGCTACTGTTCCGTCTTCTCTTATTCTTTCACCTTCTCCTTCTGCCAGACAACAAACGACTACTGCAGTTACTGGTTTCTTTTCTCCTTTCTTGGGACAGTTGGGTATGTCCCCTGTTATTGAGCGTAGACTGTCACGTAGTCAGTTGCCGAATATGGATGAGTGTACGATTTTGGATCATATGGCGCGTAGATGGATTATGTATGATACACGGTATGATCTTGAGGGTGTTATGCATGTTTTCCTTCAATGGGAAGCACCGAAGCAACGGTACGTTTTCGATACGATGTGTGATTTTCTTGTCGAAAAATGGGATGAGTAAGTAGGACAAGCTCCTGACAAATTGTATAGCATACGTTCCGAATTTGCGAAAGGAACGATTGTGAGTCCATCTGATGTTGAGAAAGCGGTTGCGACGTTGTTGTCACTTAGGAAAGGGTCTACTTCTCGACAATTGTTTGAGTCTGATTCTTCAGTTGGGAGAAAGGCACGACAATATCCGATGAGAGAAGTTCCTCCGGTGTGGAAGGAGGAAGTGGCTGCTGGTCCAGGTAATAATCCGCCAGCTGTACCGGCTCATTTTCAGCGTGTTTGGGTACATGTTCCGTGGAAACGTGCTGAAGTTTTAGCTATTAAGCAGTCTTTGCCCGATCCACGCAAAAATCCAGCAGGGTACTAAAAAGAGTTGACTCAAACTGAGTTTGTGTATTATGAATTTGGCGGACATCGACCTGTTGTTTGGCAATGTTGTTCCACAACCTATTTGGAGTAAGATTCGTCATACGGATCATGCGGATGAATTAGATGATACCTGGGTTAATCTTAGAGACGCAGACAATAGACAAGTAGGCGGTGCTAAGCCTGAGGATCTGATTACTGAACTTCCTGAGAAAATTATTACGTATATGAAGACTTTAATGCCGAATTGCGTGTCAATTGGGACAAGTTGTCTGCATGTAAGCAGAAGAAAGACGAAACGGTGTCTGACTTTTTCACGAGGTTCGAAGAGACCTTCGTAGATCATAGTGGTCAGGATATGGCTACCGAAGGTGGTCAAAGATTGTTTGTTGACAAGTTTGTATACAATTTGCTTCCTGAATTGTGCAATAAGTTGAAGGATTCTGAAAGTGCTTGGGCTGTTTCCACGTCAGCCCAAATTTTGGCTACTGCCCAGTACTATGAAAATAGGCGCAAAGATGAGTTAGAGAAAGTGGATAAGAAGACTAAGGAATTGAAGACTAAAGTTCTTCTACAGCAAGCTTATCCACCCCGTATTACTAGTCAGCGCGATTATCAGCAGCCTCGGCAGTATTCGAGAAACTCGCAAAGAAACGAGTCCTCTCAACAGCGTTTTCCGTATGGGCCTAATCAGTGTGCATATTGTAAAGAAGAGGGTCATTACAAGAATAGTTGTCTGGTTCTGTTACAACGCACGAATGGTGCTTCTGGTGTGAGAGGTAGAGGTGCTCAACAAGTGCCTAGAGGTAGAGGTCGCGGACAGAACATACGTCCTTTGCCTCCGCAGAACTCGCTGAATAGTTTTGATCAACAGCAAAGTTCATCTGGTAGGACAACACAGTACTATGTGGATGATTACTATGTTGAAGGTGATGAAGCAATTGATAATGATTGTTAGGACAGCCATGGACAAAGAGAGGGAGTTGTTTCAGTTCCAGTAGATCAGAGTGGACCTTATGTTGAAGTGATTACATCAGGTGTGTCAGAACCTTTTCTGTTGGATACTGGTGCTACAAAGAGTTCTGTTATGCATTCTAAACTCCCTGGCGCACCTTTGTCTGACTTTGATAATGTTTCTGTAGGTTTTTCTGGCACCCCCGTTACGAATCCGATTTCTGCTCCATTGTCTCTTACTGTTGGTCCGCGTGAGATTGAAGCACCCCTTCTTTTGACTACAGGTTGTAATGAGAATTTGTTGGGATTGGATTTGTTAAAGAGATTGTATGCGACATTGTATTGTTCTCCATCAGGAGTACATCTTACTTTAGGTAAGAGTGATCTCTCCAATGTAAGTGTCGAAAGATCGTCTTCCATCTGAATTGTCTCTCTTACAGATTCATTGTGGGCTACTGGTCCAAATGATGTGGGTTTATTGGACATTCCTCCATATGTCGTGACACTGAAGGCGAATGCTAAGTTACCGCGCATTCCCCAATATCGCATCTCGAGTGATGGTGAGCGTGCACTTTTAGCGATTATTTATGATCTGATTGAAAAGGGTGTCATTGAGGAAACGAGAGGTAATGTGTGCAATAGTCCTGTTTTGCCTGTTCTGAAGAGAACTGATCCTTCACAGCCTCCTGTATATAGGTTTGTCATCGATCTTCGCGAAGTAAACAAGATTGTTGTCCCACAATTTCCAGTTGTGCCTGACATTACAGCCTTGTTGACTGATTCCAGCTACTGCCACATGGTTTTCGGTGATTGACTTGAAGAATGCTTTTTTCAGCATCCCGATTGCCATGGAGAGTAGGGACATTTTTGGATTCTCTTTAGGAGGTCGCAGTTTTCGCTTTAAACGCGCTCCTCAAGGCTATTGCGAGAGTCCATCGATCTATAGTCAAGCTTTAAAGACACAACTTGGTCTGTTGATTTTACCTGATGGTGCAGCCCTTATTCAATACGTAGATTTACTAGTCGCTGCTGACACTGAGGAGATTTGCAGGGAAGCCACTTTGTCGTTACTACATCACTTGTCTGATTGTCATCACAAAGTTTCTCGAAGTTGCAATTTTGTCGACAAGAAGTAACCTACTTAGGTCACCTCTTATCGAAGGAGGGAAGGAAACTGACCCCAGAAAGAATTCAAGCTATTACGAAAATGAGTGTGTCTAAGACACAGAGAGAAGTACGTGCATTTTTGGGTATTACGTCGTACTGTAGACAGTGGATTCCTAATTTTTCTCTACTAGCGAAGCCTTTGACAGCTTTTACTGTTAAGGATACTCCAAATCCTATTCCTTGGACTGACGAATGTCAAATGAGCATTTCTGAATTACGCAATGCGTTGTGTTCGGCTCCTGTGTTGGGTACTCCCGACTACAGTAAGCCCTTCACATTGTATGTTCACGAGAGAGAGGGATGTGCATTGTCAGTCTTGACACAGCAGTTTGGCGATAAGCAACGTCCATGTGCGTACTTTTCGTCGACTTTAGATCCGGTAGCTAGAGCGTTGCCGAGTTGCTTGAGAGCTACGGCGGCAGAGGCTGTTTCAATTCGGCAGTCTGCTGGTTTGGTTATGGATAATACGTTGGTTGTTATGGTTCCACATGCAGTGGATACCTTGTTGAACCGTACGAAGACACAGCATTTAACTAGTGCTCGGTTGTCGGGTTATGAGTTGACATTGTTAGCGAGTCATGTGCACATTAAACGATGCAACACGTTGAATCCAGCCACATTGTTGCCGAATTCAGTTGAGACAGATGATAATAATGAAGAACAGCATGTCTGTTTTTTGAGAATTGAAGAAGAAACGAAAGGGAGAATAGATTTGAGAGATACTCTTCTTCCTGAATGTGATGGTACTTTATGGGTTGATGGTTCGTGTTTTAAGTTGCCGAATGGTGATACGACTGCAGCATATGCTGTTACGACTTTGCATACGATTGTTGAAACTGCACGTATCCCACATAATTCAGCACAAGCAGCAGAATTGATTGCACTTACGAGATCTTGCGTGCTGTCGAAAGGTATGAGAGTAACCATATATACTGACAGCCAATACACTTTTGGCGTGGCTCATAGCTTTGGACGTTTGTGGCATTAACGCGGATTCCTAACTTCACATGGGACGAAGATCCAACATGGACAGTTGGTGAATGAGCTTCTTGAGTCACTGACCTTGCCGTTACAAGTTGCGATTGTGAAGTGCAGTGCACACAAAAAGGTTACTGATGATGTTGGTCGTGGTAATGCATTTGCTGATGAAATCGCAAAAGAAACAGCAAAAGATGTAATGAATCGAATGTATGTAGCAGGCCCTGCAAGATGGATTGGTGATGTTGGAATGTGTGAAGATACGATTGAGAGCGTGAAATCCATTCAAGCTGAAGCTACAGAGAAAGAGTTGAATGAATGGAGAGAAAGTAGGGGTAGATTGGATTCGAATGGTTTTTGGATTGATTTGTCAGATCATCAGAGATGGTTGTTACCCGATGCGTATGTGCTTGCAGTGGTGACAATGGCTCATGGAATGGCACATATTAGTGTGAAAGGGATTTGTAAGTTGTTGGCTCCGGTTTGGCAAAATGCGGGAATTCCAAAATGTGCAGAGAACTTGGTGAAGAATTGTATGGTGTGTCTGAAATACAACCCTGGTATGGCAACTCCAACTCCAGCTGGTCATTTTGCACCTCCAACGTATCCGTTCGAGGTTTTGCAGCTAGATTTCATTCACATTGAAAGGTGCAACAATTTGAAATATGTACTTCTTGTTGTTTGTGCCTTTTCGAGATGGGTAGAAGCATACCCCCTAAAAGACAATACTGCCATATCCACAGCTAAAGCCCTTGTCAAGGAATTCTTCCCCAGATTCAGAATGCCGAGAATGGTCTGGAGTGACAATGGAAGTGAATTTGTGGGTCGAGTGATGAAGAAAGTGTGTGAGGGGCTAGGCATCCAACAGAAGTTCCACGCTTCAAATCACCCCAATCAGCTGGTTTAGTAGAGTGCTATAATGGCACATTGAAGTTGAAATTAGCAAAGATTCAAGCTAGTTCTGGCCTTAAATGGCCTGACGCTCTGCCTTTAGCACTCCTATCAATGAGAAGGACTATTCACTCGAGAGTGGGACTTAGTCCCTACGAGATTGTGTTTGGCCGTCCGACCAATATATGGGGAGTGCCAAGGCCGAAAAAATATAGTGAACTCGAACATCCTGTACTGCTTGATTATTTGTACGAATTGACGGCTAAATTGCGTGTTTTACACCAACAGGTTCGCGATACTCTGCCTCCGGTCTCTGAAGCTCCAGGACATCCTATCGATCCTGGATCGTGGGTGCTGATCCGGAATTTCCAGCGGACAAAGAATGACCAGCCCCGTTGGACCGGACCTCACCTTGTTCTTCTCTCAACGAGATCAGCTGTTCGAGTAGAAGGCAAAAAGCACTGGATCCACGGCGTACACTGTAAGAGGGTCCCACTGCCTCTCCCGTACGACCGTAGGATCCAGGAGAGTATCGTTGACTCTGAAACTGAGACTGTGCCTTGTTTTCTGCCTTTTAGCGATGCACGTATAAAGGGAACAATTTCTGAACAAAAAGCGACAATATCTTGCAAGAAGCTGTGCCACCGTCAAGTCGATTGAACATTACAGAGCCTGAACTTTTGTTTCAGAACCAGACAGTACATGGAAAAAGCCGTTATAATCTGAGGCCGAGAACTATGGACAAATAAAAATTCGTATTCTTTATTTTTGAATGTGTAGCTCTCTCATCTGAGAAACTTGCTTATTTTTGTTTTTTGAACTGCCATCTGGTTCAGCTGCTAGGGTCGCGGTTGCTTAAGTCTTTGGAGTGCAGCTGAAGACGTTAGGTCGACAGTTCTGGTTGGTCTAAGGGAGTTGCCCTGGACTGACAGAAGCATTCCTTAGCATGGAACACCCTACCGCCGCGGGCAGCTACTTAGAGAGGATGGAGTTTTTCAAGATGGAGACCTGCAAAAAATGATGTTTTTTATAGGATATGTCTTATTCTCTTTTCAAGTGACCTTTGCATCCACTACACAGCCCATACCTCCTCCTACTGTTTCTTCGCATTCTTTTCACCCTCTGCCTGAGCATGAGTCCACTAGAAGATTAGAGTTTACCAATAACTCTTTCATTCAGCTTTTGCACCAACACCAATTAGTAGTGAACACAACTAATTGTTGGGTGTGTGGTCTTATGCCACATACAACAGATAAAGGCATCCCATACTTGGTAATACCATTTAGCTACAATGGTTCTTTGTGGGCGTTTCAAACAATGTTATATATGCTATTGAACCATATCCTCCGCGTTCCACGAGGAGTAACTCGAGCAACAAAGCATTGGTAGTAGGAATTGCAAATATGAGCAGAACAATTGACTCGTACAGAACGATTCCTAGAGATGAGTTGCAAGCTTACGTTAGATGGAATGTAACAAAATATGGAGTTGCTTTGAGTGAGAACCAGCGAGCAAAGAGATCCTCCTCGATTTGGATCGTACCCCATCAGGGTTACCTATGTCTGCAAGGTAATGGCAAGAATCCCAGAGCTCAGTTAGGGAGAAGTATCTGCACTGAAACGTATGTTTTTGTGTCCCAGACTTCCCCTCCGTTTCTAGCAGCTAAGGGTACCTATTTCATTTGCCATGATAGAGCCTATAGATGGTTGCCCCCTGACTTCTCGGGCACATGTTTTGTTTCGTTTCTGTTGCCTCCCACCTACACGGCTACGGCAGATTACCACAGGACAAGGATAGTTAGAGGTGTCATGAGTGAATAAGACACTGCAAGTCAAGAATTTGGAGATTTCGTGAAGGGTTTTCTGCCGTTTTGGGGACCTATGGTTAACAGCAGGAACATAAGGCAATTGACAAGGGTGGTTGAATCCACTATAGTTGAAACTACCGGTGCCCTTACTAATTGGACGGCTGAGCTCCAGTCGGATCGCCTTATGACTCTTCAGAATAGGGTCGCATTAGATGTCATACTTGCAGACCGAGGTGGGGTATGTAAAGTGATCCAATCAAGTTGCTGTATTTTCATCCCCGACAACGTTCCGACAGTTTACCAGGCCATTTCCAAACTGCATAAGATCTCCAAATCAATCCACATGGATAAAGGGGATTGGTCATTGATGGGGTAGTTCTGGGAACTGATATCCGCCTGGGGATGGAAGATTCTGATAGTCATTGGGATGATCTTAGCCATTTTTTTCTGTTCTGTCTGTGTGTACAGTGTGCTCCTGTAATATGTGGCCTCTGTGCTACATCGTGTGTAAGGAAACCTGTATCAAGAAATGAGCTAAATAATAGGATGATGCTACAGCAGCATCTCAATGACTTTATGAATACAGACCTGGACTCAGATTAGCATGAGTATAGGTTATTGCCTATGTAAAGGCAAAAGGAGGTCTGTAGTACTGAAGATTCTGGACCCTTGTTCTAAACATCGTCGTATCATGACAATTTTGGTATTAGTAGACCGGTAATGACTGAGATACTATGCACAAGCACTTCCGTCATATTCGAGTCACGAAATCACCCTGAAATCGGAGTTTCCGTCTTGAACCCTCGGGTTCCATTTTGTGAGCGGCAGCCATTTTGCGATTGCCCTCACACAGGCTATGACTGAAGCCGAGATCGAGTCAGAAGGACACATATACCTTTGCTGACTCCTCTGTGACCTGGGCGAGCTGAGTCCATTGCCTAAAGCCAAACCTGTTCAGACCGTTCCTTTCCCAGTGGCCGAATGAGATTAGCATCAAGGCGCACATGTCGTAAACCTTTTTCATCGCACACAAACTGGGTCTAATCTCACACACCTGTCTCTGTTTCTTTCTTTATGACTTGCTTTACGATGAAGAGGTGCCCGTTTTTATTAGGGGTTCGTTGATATCTGATGGAAATACTGGGCTTTGCCGGATAGTTGATTGTGGGCTGAACAAACTGAAATATGGACTTGTCATCATGACTCTGCCTTTTCTTTGTAGTGGAAATATGTGAATGGTCAACTGTAAAATAAGGAATGTTTGCCTAAAGCATAATATTTTGTATAAAAGAGAAGGCTGACTTTGTAAGATTGAGCAGTCTCCTGAGAATATACACCGTATTGTACTTCTAGGATACCTGTTACTGGCTGCAGCCAATAAATACGATCTTCGACTTCACCAAGAAGACTGTGTTTCTGTAGTCTGAAACAGGAAGAACTCGAAGTCTTTGGGTGTGTTCCCTGGCACCGCTGGGTTCTTAAAAACCCAGTACTTCAGCATCTGGCGGCCGGTACACTTGTACGGGCGGGCGGGCGCAGTGCAAGCTCTTAGCCAGTGGGGATGCAGCGAGCGGTGCGGTCCGGCAAGAGGGAGGTGAAGGGGGTAGAAGCGGCCCAGGGACACAGTGCAGACACGGCTCGAGATCGGGTTCAAGACGGCACTGCAGAGCTTCTCAAGTAAGCTACTGCCCGGCCGCCATCTTAGGAGAAATGATTAAAACAAACCTAAAAAAAAAAAAAAAAAAACACCGCCCACCGCCGCAATGACGTTCTACAAGGGGCGGAGAGGGGAAATAAAAAGAAAATCGCCGGAATGCCCACGAATCGCCTCGGACAATGACGGACGCCTCTCTCTTCCAATGGCTAGCCTCCATTTATGGAGCTAGCTAATGGAACAGAGAGGCGGGAATAAGCCACATTCTGTTGTAATATAAGATTTCGCCTGCGCAGCGGACGCCAGGCGAAACCTAAAAAGTGCTTGGTGATCGGCAATCGACGTGGAGGTAAGCGGTTAACAAAATCGTGAATCAGCTAATATTACAAAAACGCTGCTTGTATTAAAAGAATCCTACCGTGTATATCAGATTCCGCAATTACGACGAAAAGCTTCAGCAAGTTTTCGAGAATGGCTCCCTTACTACAGTGGCGTCTATAAGTAGTTGAAATGCAAAAAGGCTAGAGATGTTAATAGTGTGTATGAACAGTGAATTTCGACCGCCATATTGGAATGGTGACTCCACACACAAGCGTGCAGGAAACTGTGTGTAAAAAACATGATACAGTGATGAAAGAAAGTAAATGAAAGATATCACAAAGGGGTATAACCAGTGGGGGATGGAAAAAAAACAGGATCTAGAACCAAAATAAGTCAAAAGTGAATAAAGTTCAACCAGTTCAACAAATCATGTAGATTAATAACATATCCCATAATATCGATAGGATGCAACAGTAATCGCTATAAAGGGAAAACAGTACACAATTCACAGATAGCACAAGATTTCCAGACGGTCATTAAGCCCATTGGGCTTCATGGCATCCGATTTATAAATCCATTCATTTTCTTTTTTCAAAAGGATTCTATTAATCTGTCTGTTTTTGGTGTTAGTAACAGTTTCAAGAATAGTGAATTGAAGTTGCGAAATGTTGGGTCTTCTCATTAAAATGTACAGCCACAGTGGATTTGGCATTTTTAGTCCTGATATTGCTTTTATATTCTGATAAACAGATTTTTATTTTCCTGGTGGTTTTTCCTACATGAACTAGGCCACATGGGCACTTTAGCGGATAGATAACATTGGAAGAATCACAGGTAGCCGTTACTCTCAGTCTTATAGGTATCCCTCTGATGGGAAGAGAAATGGTGACTCCTTTGATTATAGAGTGACAATTATTACAGTACCTTTATTCACGCTAGTGTCTGCACCAGAGACTTACAAGCCACCGGTTTTCTTTTTTCATCAACACCGTGTAAATTCAGTGTTCTTTCACTCATAGTTTAGAATTTTACTTTGCACCCGCTATTATGTGTACTTCAATCTTCTGTGGTTCACGTTACTAAGCTGTATTCTTGTGCTAGGCAACCAGTTTCACAGGTTAACTCATTTTCTATCCTCTTCACTAATATAGTGAGTGCACATATTAAGTTTGCGTGTACATAATTCTCGAACGAGTCTGGGTCCTCATACATACATTATTTTTCCTCATTAGATTCCCCTGATGAAGTGCCCTAAGGGCACGAAATGCATTGGGACCATTACGCAATAACCTTTTGGAACCTCAATGAATAGAGAGAAATACTGTTTATGTGATTGACAACATTTACAGATGAATATGAATATATCAGAATAAATCTATCATTTATGAAAAAGAATTCTTCGTTTTCCACCATTCTTTCAACTTTGTTTTGTAATTACTGAGACTACATATTTAAAATCGCAGAGGCGATTTATCACTGGAGTGCCCAGAGGGTCGCACTCTAATTATAGAGGACGCATTTTTTGGGTTGTTTATGGTAAACCCTAATAATTTTAGAAATTCTGCTGTCCTCTGGAAGTGATCCATGACGGACTGTGGTGCTCCCACCTTCAGCAGCCAGTTGTTGAGTCACAGGGATACAATACCTCTTGTCCTCAGAAAATGGGCAGTAACCACCACCACTTTCATGATCACCCAAAGGGTGCTGGCAAGGTTAAGGGAATCGAAATAAACTGAAAATGCTCCTAGCATACTATTAACCACGAGTAACACTGCTGGACTAGAGGGCAGGTTTATGAAACCATGCGTCCTACAAGTCTAAAGACGCCATATAGTCTTGAGTCCAAGTCAGAAAAGATCTGAACCAATGTCAGCATTCTTAATTCATCCTCCAACAGGTTTGTTCCCCAAGTCTGGCACTCTCAATATGGCACCTTTGGATAGCAACAAGCATATCTCCTTTAAAAGGATGGACAAGTGCTGGTTTGTGCTGGTGTGGAAAGGGTTGTGGGTGGCAAGTAGAGAAAAGGTAGGAATAACCTTCATGAACTATTTGCAAGAGCCTTCTATTTGAAGTGATGGATCACCAATCAAGCAGAAGTATATTTATCCTACTTTCTATTGTTGGGCATGTGCTGGTAAAGGCAAGCTAACACCTTTTTTGGTTGTTGTAAGAGGGGAATAGGACTTAGGAGGCCTGGTGCCCCTGCTGGGCAGCACACTGTCTGCTGGTTCCGTGTCAACAGCCCTGAAAGGAGTGAGTTGTCCGCTACCTCATTGGCTGGGAAGGCTGTTTCTTGCTATATATCAGCCTACTGGAATAGCCCCTAAATTTCCAGAAATTGTGAAGAAATGATCTTGCAAAGGTCAACAGCCACAAGGGACATGCTGTAGCTCTGCTGTCTTCAAAGTGCTCCAAAGAAGAGACCACCTTCTCCCAGAAGAGCAAAGAACATCAAAAGGAATATCTATTAGCAATGCCTGTACACAGTCAGAGAATTCTGTTGACTTCATCCAGGCGTGTCTACAAAGCATTATCGACTGACCCATCAATTCAGTCCTTTAAATTCAAGCCTGTGCAGATAATGTATGTATCATGGATTGTCTAAGCCAGAGAGGCCTCAAGATTCTCAGTGACTGCCAACAAGATCTTGCTGTCCGTGTCCAAAAGGGCATGTGTATATCAGCCCAACACACAAGCTGTGCTTACCAGTCACAGTACCAGGCTGGCAGAAGAAAAGACACTATTGCCAAAGCCAACTCCTCACAGTCCAGCTTTCGAGCCAAACAGCACCGAAACCGCCCTCATTGCAGCGACAGACGACATCCGAACGCTACTGGACAACGGAGAAACAGTTGCCCTCATCCTACTCGACCTCTCCTCCGCCTTCGACACAGTCTGTCATAGCGCCCTTATACAACGCCTCAGCAATGTCGGAATACAAGGAAAAGCCTTGGACTGGATCATCTCGTTCCTCGCCGGAAGAACCCAGAGAGTCCGCCTCCCCCCATTCAAATCAGAGGCCACCAAAGTCATCTGCGGAGTACCACAAGGATCATCACTCAGTCCCACCCTCTTCAACATTTACATGAGTCCCCTCGCATCCATCGCGCGACAACACAACCTCAACATCATCATCATCTCCTACGCTGACGACACCCAGCTGATCCTTTCCCTCACCAAAGACCCTAACACCGCCAAAACCAATCTTCATGAAGGCATGAAAGAAGTAGCCGAATGGATGAAAAACAGCCCTACCACTGATTGCATAGCCCTGCTCTCACCCTCGATAGCGCTGTGACCCTCCTGACGCTCTCAGTAGCGGTCGCTCCCCACGCTCCCTGCTCTACTCCTGAGATCGTTTGGGCTGCGCTCTTTGCTCTCCTCAGAGTATTGTACATCTGCTGGCTGCTGTGCATATTGGCGCTATATTGAGATAAGCTTTGCCGAATTGCAGAATTAATGTAACCTTCAGCGTTCGCTGTGTTGCTCTGATTATAATTGCATTGATTGCGTTGTACCTTGTTTATTTGGAGCGCTTTATTGTAACATTGTGTAAGCTGCTTGATTTTGGCTTTGTGCCCCAGCCTCTCTCTAGTTTTGTTTTTCGCTACTGCTGCCATTTTGTTTTTGTTGTGCCTCGGAGACCGTCCCCTGCACCTCGCCCCCGCCTCCCAGCTGATCCTCCCTCGCCCCTCCCCCCTCCACTTCTCCATTTATGACAGATGCATTTGCGCGCAGCGTTCCCGCGCAGCGGTCGCGCCCCATGCGCGCCGAAGGTGCACCAAAGGTAAGCCCGTCTACGCCCGTCCGCGCCCGGACCGCGCCCAGCGCCAGACCCCCTGGCCCCCGCAAACCGCACTCCTCCCGCATAACGTATGACGCCACCACCCTCTTAGCCCTTAACCCCGGACGCACACCACAATGCTACGAAGCTGCCCCAGGATTTACCCATGGTCCCTTCACCTGCCACTCCTGCAAGTTTGCCTGCATCAAGACCCACACCAAATCCACTTCCTCCAAACACAGCTTCAACTCTAACCACCTGAAGTGCATCCTGCTGAACACCCGCTCGGTCCACAGACACGCCACTGAACTCTGGGACCTACTCGACACTGCGTCACCGGACATCGCCTTCCTTACAGAAACCTGGATGAACGCTTCATCAGCACCCGACATCGCCATAACCATCCAGAACGCTTACAAGATCATCCGAAAAGACCGCACCAACCAAACAGGAGGAGGCATCGCCATCGTCCATAAGAACACCATCAGAATCACGACCAGCTCCGACGATAACCTTGCAACGGCCGAACACCTCCACTTCCAGATCCACACCGACCCCAGGACCACACTTAGAGGCACCCTCATCTACAGACCACCAGGAACGCGTAAACAATTCAGCGAAGACATCACTGACTTCATCAGCCCACATGCCCTCCCCTCCGAGAACTACATTTTACTGGGAGACTTCAACTTCCACCTAGAAAAGAAAAACGACAGCAACACTACCACCCTTCTGGACAACCTGGCCAATCTCGGACTCAAACAACTTGTTGACACCCCCACCCATGTAGCCGGACATACGCTCGACTCTGTCTTCACCTCCTGCAAACACATCTCCTTCGATCATACCACAGCTCTCCATTGGACGGACCACAGCTGTGTTCACTTCAGCTACAAAACTACCACGATTCACAACCCCCCACAACCTATTCCTCGAAGAAACTGGAACAAAATCACCACCGACCAACTCCTCACATCGCTCAACCAAAACCCTCCCACCCTCTCATCGGACCCAAACGAAGCTGCCACCAAACTCAAACAATGGATCACTCACAGCGTTGATGAATTAGCACCCTTGAAAAACCACCAGATCAAACAAGGTAGCAAAAAGGCCCCCTGGTTCAACGATGACCTTAAGAAATCCAAGAAACTATGCCGTACTCTCGAAAAAACATGGAGAAATAACCCAACCACTGACAACCTGACCACCTTCAAGGCAGCCACCCGCAAACGCCACCAATTGATCCGATCCACCAAAAAATCCGCATTCAAGGATCAACTCGACAACAACGCCCATAACAGCAAGGAACTTTGCAACATCGTCAAAGAATTTACCAACCCCACCGCAGCCTCAAACGACATTACTCCCTCCCAAGACCTCTGCGAATCGTTATCCTCTTTCTTCTACAACAAAATCGCCGACATACATAACAGCTTTCAGAACATTTTTAAAGAACAGTCCACTCCACCCACCTCCGAACCCGAACCGCTCTCTAACAACCTTAGCGCCTGGAACCCAATCACCACTGAAGACACCATCCGCCTAATGAACTCCATCCATTCAGGTTCGCCAACCGACCCCTGTCCCCACCACATCTTCAACAAAGCAGACTCCATCATCGCACCCCATCTCCGTGATGTCATCAACTGCTACTTCAACTCCGCTACCTTCCCAAAAAGCTGCAAACACGCCGAACTCAGCGCCCTCCTGAAGAAACCCACAGCAGACCCCTCTGAACTCAAGAACTACCGCCCCATTTCCCTCCTCCCATTCCCTGCCAAAGTCATTGAGAAAGCCGTCAATAGCCAGCTCGCCGCCTTCCTTGAATCCAACAACTCCCTCGACTCCTCACAGTCCGGCTTTCGAGCCAAACACAGCACCGAAACCGCCCTCATTGCAGCGACAGACGACATCAGAACGCTACTGGACAACGGAGAAACAGTTGCCCTCATCCTACTCGACCTCTCCGCCGCCTTCGACACAGTCTGTCATAGCACCCTTATACAACGCCTCAGCAACGTCGGAATACAAGGAAAAGCCTTGGACTGGATCATCTCGTTCCTCGCCGGAAGAACCCAGAGAGTCCGCCTCCCCCCATTCAAATCAGAGGCCACCGAAGTCATCTGCGGAGTCCCACAAGGATCATCACTCAGTCCCACCCTCTTCAACATTTACATGAGTCCCCTCGCATCCATCGCGCGACAACACAACCTCAACATCAACATCATCTCCTACGCTGACGACACCCAGCTGATCCTTTCCCTCACCAAAGACCCTAACACCGCCAAAACCAATCTTCATGAAGGCATGAAAGAAGTAGCCGAATGGATGAAAAACAGCCGCCTAAAACTTAACTCAGATAAAACGGAAGTTCTCATCCTAGGATCTTCCCACTCTGCCTGGGACGACTCATGGTGGCCATCGGCCCTGGGCACAGCACCCATACCCACAGACCACGCACGTAACCTAGGCTTCATCCTAGACTCCTCCCTCTCGATGACCAGACAAGTTAACGCCGTCTCATCCTCTTGGTTCAACGTACTTCGTATGCTCAAAAAAATCTTCAGTTGGATCCCCACCAAAACAAGAAAGACGGTCACCCACGCACTGGTCACTAGCCGACTGGACTATAGAAACACCCTCTACGCCGGAACCACAGCCAAATTACAGAAAAAAATCCAACGCATCCAAAATGCATCACCCAGATTCATATTGGACCTCCCTCGCCAAGCTCACATTACCGGCCACCTGAAAGACCTCCACTGGCTTCCCATCAACAAGAGAATAACGTTCCGTCTCCTCACCCACGCACACAAGGCCCTCTACAAACTAGGACCCGAATGCCTCAACACACGATTGTCCTTCTACACACCCACCCGCCAACTAAGATCCTCCAATCAAGCGCTCGCCGCAGTTCCGCGCATCCACAGATCCACCATGGGAGGAAGATCCTTCTCCTACCTGGCGGCCAAGACCTGGAATTCTCTCCCCACTCACCTCCGCCTCACACAGAACCACATTTCCTTCAGAAAGGAACTTAAAACCTGGCTATTCGATAAATAATGCACCCCCTCCCACAAAGCGCCTTGAGACCCTCTGGGTGAGTAGTGCGCTATACAAATTCCTGAACTTGAACTTGAACTTATCCGGAACTGGTAAACAACAAATTAGGGTTCACCTTTTTGGCCTAGGCCTGCACAGTGAGATTCTCCATAGTAGAGTGTTAGCAAAAAAATCCGGTTCAACAGGCACTGGCATATACCGCCTGGTTATCAGCTTCCTAACATAGTTGTTACCAAATCATCATCAACGTATCTGTGAGGAGATCATTAAATGGAAGCAAGAGCTCACATGCTGCTGGTCCATGCAGCAAAATGTTTGTCCAAACATTTGTTTTAGTAGAGAGCAGCTATAATTCCAGACCTCAAGCTGTCTTCAGAACAACCAATGTGAACAAGGCATTTTCCTCTATTGGTGGACCATACGTTAAGTAAAACAAGGGGTTTTCCCACTGGGAAGTATTATAACCTGTTACTAGATCAGGATTCAAACTCACAACCATAAATCACAACATTCATTTTGTGGAAAAACACTTACCAAGAAGGAACATATACAAACAAGATTATAAAAAGTTGCAATTTATTAAAAAGATATTGGTTACAAAATTTATCACAAAATTTATCAATTAAAAACATATAAAAGACAAAAATACCTCAAAGCTATACAGTTAGTAAAAATACAATCAGAGCCACCTAACGTGGACGTGGAGAGATTTTGGAAAGACACTACTATCTGTCTTATTCATTTCATTTCAGGCATCTAGTTTGTCAACAATGGAAGGAATGTTTTTCCTTTTAACCAGAATTGTTGTTGGCAACGCTGAATATGAATTTAAGTTATAGCGTCGACGCGTTTCGGAAGCTTCAACTTGATAACGGCTTCCTTCCTCAGGACCAATTTATACTTTTATTCTCCACAACGTAAACGAGTTACTCCAGAATGGTTCTGTTGCTCATAGAAGGCTACCCACGGTGTAGTTCCTTATAGCTTGTGTAGTCATCAAACATTATACATTCCGATCTTAAATTTATTTTCAGATGCTCTTTTAATTAGCAACTTCTCTGTTCGGGAGGTAATTCCGGGACATAAACGGCACAAACCTCTCTTTATCTGTGCCAACCAGCGTATTTGACTTGGCGGTTCCCCTCCGTTTGAAAACGTTTAGTACCAAAAGGATAGGTCTTGTTTCCGTGGGCGGGGTTCTGTCTTACAGCCGGGTAGTTTTACTCGAGGCTAACAAACCATTTTCGTCTCTGTAACGGGGGAATATGTTTGGCAGTCGGGTATTTTAGCACGTGGCTGTTGAACGCACACGTCGAGTTTCCCCGGACTTGCTCTTCGAGGGCGTCTGATAGATCACCGCTTGTATTTTGAGAGGACCATACGTTAAGTCAAGCTCTGCCTCAGAGGAGATATCAAGCCTACTGGTGTTTTGTAAATCAAAGTATAATGCACCATCAGTACTCTAAAACAACACCCAGAAACGCTAATTGTAGATAACTACCACACAGCGACCAACGGCAACACGAAAACTAACTTCATTTTTTACACTAATCGCTCGACTAAATGGAAAAATACCTTCTCTCTTCACCTTCAAGTCGCCAAGTCAGTAATCATTCCCTATGGTGAAAAAATCTCCACTACCATATCTCCGACCTTCAAAGGGGAACTCACCATTTCCATCTACAGAACTGGAAACATTCTCATACAGGCCACCGACCCCAACATCACTACTTTTGACTGCTACTTCCCCACACTTCTCTCCTAGTTAACTTAACTGAGCCATCAAACCTGGAGCTAGCAGACCTAAGCTGGGTCTGGTTGCTCAGTGGATTAATGCATCCACTGCAGGGGCCTGTGTTCGACCTCATGGTCACAGGTTCAAAATCCCGGCGGGTCCACTCAGCCTTTCATCCATTTGAGGTCGATAAACTGAGTACCATTGAGTTGGGTAACAATATACATCTGCTATTTCAGCACCAAGATGCCCCGTTGCTGGGGTGAACGTGCGCTTTGCAAATACACCTTTTATGTTATGTTCTCTCCCCTATCCCCCACCACCCTCACTAATAACGTGGAACTGATCCAATCTACCTGCCCTGAAGAACCTCTCTTCAACTCATGGACATCCACCTTCACTCACTACAATCATACTACCCCTATCATTACTCTCCGTCGCCAAACACCCACCATTATTACATCAACTGATCACACCAGGAACAACAAACTCACAATTAACAAACACCACAAAGCCGATCTTGATCTTGACAGCCCTCCCGCGACTGAAATCCATACATACACTCCCCTTTCGACAACCTGATAATCTGAACCCTCCATCACAATCTACCCCTTCCTCCAACACAGACCCTTTCCTCCCGACCCTTACTTCCCCCTTGTCCAACATCATCTCCAATCCAGCTGTCGCTCTCACCCCTACTACCACTGCACACTCCCCTTCTGATGTCCCACATCCACAGGCACTACCCGTCTCCACCGCTTACCTCACTGACACCCCCGGAACTCTGACTTCCTACTAGAATTTCTCTACCTCCTCACTTGACAGAAAGCCCACTACTCCTCCTTCTAAATGGAAAAACACCTTCTCTCTTCACCTTCAAGTTGCCAAGTCAGTAATCATTCCCTATGGTGAAAAAATCTCCACTACCATATCCCCGACCTTCAAAGGGGAACTCACCATTTCCATCTACAGAACTGGAACCATTCTGATACAGGCCACCGACCCGCACCTTCCCACTTTTGACCGCCACTTCCCCACACTTCTCTCCTTGTTAACTCAACTGGGCCATCAAACCCTATTTCCCCTATCCCCTTTCCACTACTAATAACGTGGAACTGATCCAATCTCCCTGCCCTGAAGAACCTCTCTTCAACTCATGGACATCCACCATCACTTACTACAATCACACTACCCCTATCATTACTCTCCGTCGCCAAACACCCACCATTATTACATCAACTGATCACACCAGGAACAACAAACTCACAATTAACAAACACCACAAGGCCGATCTCGATCTTGACAGTTCGGACTCTAACCTCAGCCCTCCCATGGCTGAAATCCCCACAGGCACGCCCCTCTCAACCCCTGAAAATCTGATCCCTCCCTCACAATCTACCCCTTTCTCTAACACAGACCCTTTTTCCCCGACCCTTACTTCCCCCTTGTCCAAAGTCCTCTCAAATCCAGCGTTCACTCTCCCCCCTACTACCACTGCACACTTCCCTTCCAATGTCACACATCCACAGGCACAACCTGTCTCCACCATTTAACTCACTGACAACCCCCGTGACATCCCCATGTCTAACATATTCACCAATCCAGCAGACACTTTCCCCACTATTATCACTGCCCACTCCCCTTCCGCCGTCACACACCCACATACACAACCTGCCTCCACCACTAATCTCATTGACATTCCCCGGAACTCTGACTTCCTACCTAGAATTTCTCTCCCTTCTACTTTGACAGTAGACCCACTACTCCTCCTCTAAACTCCTTGAATGGGAACATTACTAATCCGGCTCCCCGTGTCCATCCTCTCCCATTTCCTAATCCCACTGATTCTGTCAAATCCCTGACCCCTGTTCACTCTCCCTCCATAGACCCAAGTCATGCTCGGCGCATGCCAAAAACCTTAAACTTTTTCAGCTCAATAACACAGCAACTAAACAAAATAGAGCAGACAATGAACTCCCTTGCAGCCGATTTCCTATACTTACAACACAACCTTCTCAACAGGAACAAGCCACTGTGCTCCATCTCATCAAGTAGATTTGCTCCTACCCCCCGCAATACCTCCCCCATGGCCCCACAGAGCACCCCTCGACCCTCCAGTCGGTCAGGCACTTTGACCAAACCGGGATCGCCAACCCTTTTCGACACCGAAACCTGATGAGATCAACGACTCGGACCTCGCTTTGAGCCAGAAGTCAGCCCCTTTCCCAATCCCTGTTATTATTGGCACTAACAGAATCCCTAAAACTGTCCACTCGCCTAGACATCCTGCTCAATACTCCTTTATCCACCTAACTCCCCTCATCATCGAGGCTCCCGGCTCTCTCTTCCATGCTCCTAAACTGCAGATCAGCAGTACAACACGCCACAGACATTGCTGAAGCTCTACTCGCTGAAGAAATTGACATCGCTTTCCTCACAGAATCCTGGCTCAATGTCCACTCCACCCCCATTCTTGACACCCACCCCTCCAGGGTACAACATCATCGGACAAGACAGGGCGATCAAAACTGGGGGGGGGGGGGATGGGGGGGGACTAGTCATCATTCACAAAGCTGGAATACAGAGTACCAAACTTAAACCTGCTGAATACCTATCGTTTGAATATCTGGGTGTCAAACTCACTGCCAAGGGCACTTCATCCATCAAATTCCACACCATCTACCATCCTCCTGGAGAGCGTACCCTTTTCCCGGAAGAACTAACAGACCTAATAACACGTTTCTCCATGACAGACACAAAAGACGTGTTCCTGGGTGACCTCAATATCCACTGGAACGACCCAGAAGACTCCACTGTCCAGAACCTATCCAACCTACTTGAAATATACAACGTTAAACAACTCTGCAATAAACCAACTCACATCAAAGGTGCAACACTGGATGCGATCATTACCAATAATGAACTGGTCTCTCAGAGCGATTTCTCCCATTGAGTGGTCCGACCACCACCTCATTCTGTTCAAGATTGATGCACTTGTCAGCCACCAACCTAATCGCGAAGACAAACCTAAGCACTGGACCAGAAACATCAAAGTCGTCCCTTTACCCGAACTTGAATCAAGGATTCATGCCTATCTACAACTCCAACCCTCATCATGGACGTCCGATGACCTCACTACACACTAACTAAAAAATGACAAAGGTTTTAGACCAAATAGCTCCACTCAAACTCAAACAAATGAGGCGAACCAAATCTAAACCCTGGTTCAACGTGGACCTGAACAATGAAAGGCGTCAACTCAGACAAACGGAAAGGTCTTGGAGACTAAACCCCTCGACTTTGCACCTAGCGCAACTTAGATCTGCTCGGCTAGCATACAAAAAACACTTTCAGTGAAAAGGAGTCTTTCTTTCGCAGCCAATTAGATCTGGCGAAAAACAGACCAAGAGAACTCTTCAACATTGTCAAAAGCCAAACAAATTGCACTCCCTCTCACGAAATCAAAGCCACAAAAGCGCAATGTGAAGAAATTGCCACCTTCTTCACTAATAAAGTCTCAAAAATTGATCAATCCTTCATCCAAACCGTAAACCCTCCTTCCCTCTTAACCTGCACCCCTTTAACCACCCTTGACTAATCAGAAAGAGTTATTACCAAGGACAATCAGGTCTGCCTCAGGCTAAAAAAACATGTGCATTGGTCCGACTTTGAGCTAATGTCGGAAAACAAGGTCTTCAGTATGATTTCTAACCTAAAACCTTCCTCCAACACTATGCACCCCCTCCCATCCATAATTATAAAAACTCAACCACACCATTTCCACTTCCTGGACAAAAATCATCAACGCCTCTCTCATCTCAGGCTTTGTCCCTGACTCCCTTCAACTAGGACAATTCACACCCATTCTCAAGAAACCAGGGGCCGACCCTAATGATCTTAACAACCTCAGACCTATCTCCAAACTCCCGTCCCTTGCAAAAACATTGGAGAAATGCATTCTCCACCAACTCAACAAACACATAGATGAGTTCAACCTCCAACACCTTTCAATCAGGATTCAGGAAAGGCTGTAGCACTGAAACAGCTATGCTCAACATCTCTGACAATATTCACAAGGCTTTAGATCATGGGTACTCACAAACTTTCTCTCGGGGGCCAAATTTACAGTGTGCTTTGTGGCTGAGGGCCGCATCGGTGGGGGCGGGGTCAGAGGGGGAGGGGGCGGGGCTACAAAAAAGAATTGTGACCATGAGGTTGAACACAGGTCCCTGCAGCAGACTCCTTCGTCCACTGAGCCACCAGACCCGGCATACACACATCCCTCTGTCTCCCTCCCCGCTCCGCCAGCCCTCCCCGCGCCGCCCTCCCCGCTCTGTCTCCGTCTCCGTCTCCCTCCCCGCTCCGCCAGCCCTCCCCGCGCCGCCCTCCCCCTCCGTCTCCGTCTCCCTCCCCGCTCCGCCAGCCCTCCCCGCGCCGCCCTCCCCGCTCCGTCTCCGTCTCCCTCCCCGCTCCGCCAGCCCTCCCCGCGCCGCCCTCCCCGCTCCGTTTCCGTCTCCCTCCCCGCTCCGCCAGCCCTCCCCGCGCCGCCCTCCCTGCTCCGTCACCGTCTCCCTCCCGGCTCCGCCAGCCCTCCCCGCGCCGCCCTCCCCGCTCCGTCTCCCTCCCCGCTCCGCCAGCCCTCCCCGCTCCGTCTCCGTCTCCCTCCCCGCTCCGCCAGCCCTCCCTGCGCCGCCCTCCCCGCTCCGTCTCCCTCCCCGTTCCGCCAGCCCTCCCCGCGCCGCCCTCCCCGCTCCGTCTCCGTCTCCCTCCCCGCTCCGCCAGCCCTCCCCGCGCCGCCCTCCCCGCTCCGTCTCCCTCCCCGCTCCGCCAGCCCTCCCCGCGCCGCCCTCCCCGCTCCGTCACCGTCTCCCTCCCCGCTCCGCCAGCCCTCCCCGCGCCGCCCTCCCCGCTCCGTCTCCCTCCCCGCCAGCCCTCCCCGCGCCGTCCTCCCCGCTCCGTCTCCGTCTCCCTCCCCGCCAGCCCTCCCCGCGCCGCCCTCCCCGCTCCGTCTCCGTCTCCCTCCCCGCCCCGCCAGCCCTCCCCACGCCGCCCTCCCCGCTCCGTCTCCGCCAGCCCTCCCCGCGCCGCCCTCCCCGCTCCGTCTCCGCCAGCCCTCCCCGCGCCTCCCTCTCCGTCTCCGTCTCACTCCGTCTCCGTCTCACTCCGTCTCCGTCTCACTCCGTCTCCGTCTCCGTCTCACTCTCCCTCCCTATGTCAACCTCGGTCTCTCTCCCTACCTCCCTCTCCCTCCATCCATCCATCCATCCATCAATCAAATCAAAGACATTTATAGAGCGCACTACCTACCCGTAGGGTCTCAAGGCGCTTGGGGGGGGGGGAGGGGGGGGGGAAGGGCGCTACTGCTCGAACAGCCAGGTCTTGAGCTTCTTCCTGAAGGAGAGGTGGTCTTGGGTCAGGCGCAGGTCGGCTGGGAGGGAGTTCCAGGTCTTGGCGGCCAGGTAGGAGAAGGACCTTCCTCCTGTAGTGGCTCTACGGATGCGTGGGACGGCGGCGAGGGCGTGGCTGGCAGATCGGAGGTGGCGTTTGGGAGCGTAGAAGTTGATGCGGTTGTTGACGTAGCTCGGGCCTTGATCGTGGAGAGCTTTGTGTGCGTGGGTAAGGAGACGGAAGGTGATTCTCTTGTTGACCGGGAGCCAGTGCAGGTCTCTTAGGTGTCCGGAGATGTGGCTGTGTCGTGGGATGTCGAGGATGAGTCTGGCTGAGGCGTTCTGGATGCGCTGGAGTCTCTTCTGGATCTTGGCGGTGGTTCCGGCGTAGAGTGCGTTGCCGTAGTCCAGTCGGCTGGTGACGAGGGCCTGGGTGACGGTCTTCCTGGTCTCCGTGGGGATCCACCAGAAGATCTTCCGAAACATGCGCAGGATGTTGAAGCACGACGAGGAGACTGCGTTGACTTGTCTGGTCATGGAGAGGGAGGAGTCCAGGATGAAGCCCAGGTTGCGTGCGTGGTTCGTCGGTTTGGGTGCGGTGCCCAGGGCAGGGGGCCACCAGGAGTCGTCCCAGGCGGAGTGTGAGGAGCCCAGGATGAGGACCTCCGTCTTGTCTGAGTTCAGTTTCAGGCGGCTCGTTGTCATCTACTCGGCTACCTCTTTCATCCCTTCGTGCAGGTTGGCTCTGGCGGTGGCGGGGTCGTTGGTCAGGGAGAGGATCAGCTGGGTGTCGTCGGCGTAGGAGATTATGTTGAGGTTGTGTTGGCGTGTGATGGCCGCGAGGGGGCTCATGTAGACGTTGAAGAGAGTAGGGCTCAGCGAGGATCCTTGAGGGACGCCGCAGATGACTTCGGTGGCCTCTGATTTGAATGGTGGTAGGCGGACTCTCTGTGTTCTTCCGTCGAGGAAGGAGACGATCCATTCCAGTGCCTTCTCCTGGATTCCGACGTTGCTGAGGCGCTGCACTAGGGTGCGGTGGCAGACCGTGTCCAAAGCCGCGGAGAGGTCTAGGAGGATGAGGGCCGCTGTTTCTCCGTTGTCCATCAGGGCTCGGATGTCGTCGGTGGCGGCGATGAGGGCGGTCTCGGTGCTGTGGTTGGCACGGAATCCGGACTGCGATGGGTCGAGGGATCCATTCGTCTCGAGGAAGGCGGCCAGCTGTTTGTTGACGGTCTTCTCGATGACTTTGGCTGGAAACGGGAGTAGAGAGATGGGGCGGTAATTCTTGAGTTCGGTGGGGTCTGCTGTAGGTTTCTTGAGTAGAGCGCTGAGTTCGGCGTGCTTCCAGCTCTCGGGGAAGGTGGCGGTGTCGAATGAGGTGTTGATAATGTCCCGCAGGTGGGGTGCGATGACAGCGTCGGCTTTGTTGAAGACGTGGTGAGGGCAGGGGTCGGTCGGAGATCCGGAGTGGATGGAGTTCATCATGCGGACTGTGTCTTCGGTGTTGACCGGGGTCCAGGCGCGGAGGGTGGTGGTGGGCGGCTTTGCTGCGGTCGTGGCGTGCGTCGGTTGAGTGCTGAAGCTGTTGTGTATGTCCGCGATCTTGTTGTGGAAGTAGGAGGCGAGGGAGTTGCAGAGGTCTTGCGATGGGGTGATGTCGTTGTTTCCGGCGTTGGGGTTGGAGAGCTCTTTCACGATGTTGAAGAGTTCCTTGCAGTTGTGTGCGTTGTTGTCCAGTCGGTTCTTGAAAGCCGTTTTCTTGGCGGTGCGGATCAGTTGGTGGTGTTTCCGGGTGGCGAGCTTGAGGGTGGTCCTGTTGTCCGGCGTGGGTTTCTTTCTCCAGGCTTTCTCGAGGGCTCGGCAGTTCTTCTTGGAGCTCTTGAGTTCGTCGGTGAACCATGGGGCTCTCTTACTGCCGGGTCTGCTGGGTGGGATCCTCAGAGGGGCGAGTTCGTCTGCGCATTTGCTGATCCACTTTGTGAGGTTGTCGGCGGCCTGGCTGGGGTTCGCTGAGCTGGCCGGAGGGTGCTGGCTCAGGGAAGCGGCGAGCTGGTCGGCTGTGATCTTGTTCCAGCTTCTTCGGGCAACCTGTTGTGGTGGATCGTCGTTCTTCTGAAGGTGAAGTGGATGCATCTGTGGTCCGTCCAGTGGAGTTCTGTGGCGTGGCTGAAGGCGATGTCTTTGCTGGATGAGAAGATGGCGTCGAGTGTGTGTCCGGCGAGGTGGGTGGGGGTGGACACCAGCTGCTTGAGTCCAAGGTTGGCGAGGTTGTCGAGCAGGGTGCTGGTGTTGCAGTCGTTGTTGTTCTCCAGGTGGAAGTTGAAGTCTCCCAGGAGGATGTAGTCAGCGGAGGGGAGGGCGTGCGGGCTGACGAAGTCGGCGATGTCCTCGCTGAATTGAGTGCGTGGTTCCGGAGGTCGGTAGATCAGGGTGCCTCTGAGGGTGGTCTTCGGGTCGGTGTGGATCTGGAAATGTAGGTGTTCGGCGAAGGGTGGGGTGTTGTCGGTGCTGGTCGTGATGCGGATGGTGTTCCTGTGGATGATGGCGATGCCTCCTCCCACCTGGTTGGCGTTGCGGTCCCTCCGGGTGATCTTGTAGCCTTCTGGGATGGCGATGTCGGGCGCTGAGGAGGCGTTCATCCAGGTCTCCGTGATGAAGGCAACGTCAGGGGCTGTGGCGTCTAGGAGGTTCCAGAGTTCGATGGCGTGTCTGTGGACGGAGCGGGTGTTGAGCAGGATGCACTTGAGGTGGTTGCTGCTGGTGTTCGGCTTGGCAGGTGGTGGTGTCGGGCAGGTCCGGATGCAGGTGAACTTGCAGGTGTTGCAGCTGAAGGGTCCGTGGACGCGTCGTGGGGTGGCTCGGTAGCATCCCGGGACTCGGCCGGTGTTGAATGCGATGAGGGCGGCGGTGGTGTACGTCAGGCGGGTCGGTCGGGGTCCTCGAGGGCCAGGGGTCCTGGCACTGGGCGCGGTCCAGGCGCGGACGGGCGTAGACTGGCTTACCTTTGGCGCGCCTTCGGCGCACAAACGGCGCACCCGCTGCGCGTGACCGCTGAGCGTTCGCACGGTCGCCATATATGGCGGAGTGCGCGGGGGGGCGGAGCAGCTGGGAGGCGGGAGCGGGGAGGGTACAGAAGGGAAAAAGGGGCGGGGTCAGCTGTGGTGGCGGGAAGCGGGGAGGGAGTACGAAGGGCGGCGAGACAAAGGGCAAACAGGAAGGAAAACGCAAATACGATCAGAAAATTACTAAACAGGCACTAAGGAACGACAAAAACAAAACATTAAAAACAATCAGAGTTACACCAGCAGGCGAGCACGGACCACGCCGCTCGAAGGAGGGGGCGTGGTAACGCGGCGGCAGCGAGGCAGGCAACGAGGCAGGCAACGAGGCAGGCAGGGCAAGGGGGCACACGCAGCAGCTGGTGGCCGTGCGGCACGGGGGTGTCCTACAACTAGGTCACACTCACATGCGTCGCACGGTCGCCATATATGGCCAAGTGCGCGGGGGGCGGAGCAGCTGGGAGGCGGGAGCGGGGAGGGTACAGAAGGGAAAAAGGGGCGGGGTCAGCGGCGGGAAGCGGGGAGGGAGTACGAAGGGCGGCGAGACAAGGGGCAAACAGGAAGAAAAACGCAAATACGATCAGAAAATTACTAAACAGGCACTAAGGAACGACAAAAACAAAACATTAAAAACAATCAGAGTTACACCAGCAGGCGGGCACGGACCACGCCGCTCGAAGGAGGGGGCGTGGTCACGCGGCGGCAGCGAGGCAGGCAACGAGGCAGGCAGGGCAAGGGGGCACACGCAGCAGCTGGTGGCCGTGCGGCGCGGGGGTGTCCTACAACTAGGTCACACTCACCTGCGTCGCACGGTCGCCATATATGGCCAAGTGCGCGGGGGGGCGGAGCAGCTGGGAGGCGGGAGCGGGGAGGGTACAGAAGGGAAAAAGGGGCGGGGTCAGCGGCGGTGGCGGGAAGGGAGTACGAAGGGCGGCGAGACAAGGGGCAAACAGGAAGAAAAACGCAAATACGATCAGAAAATTACTAAACAGGCACTAAGGAACGACAAAAACAAAACAATAAAAACAATCACAGAGTTACATCAGCAGGCGAGCACGGACCACGCCGCTCGAAGGAGGGGGCGTGGTCACGCGGCGGCAGCGAGGCAGGCAACGAGGCAGGCAGGGCAAGGGGGCACACGCAGCAGCTGGTGGCCGTGCGGCGCGGGGGTGTCCTACAACTAGGTCACACTCACCTGCGTCGCACGGTCGCCATATATGGCCAAGTGCGCGGGGGGCGGAGCAGCTGGGAGGCGGGAGCGGGGAGGGTACAGAAGGGAAAAAGGGGCGGGGTCAGCGGCGGTGGCGGGAAGCGGGGAGGGAGTACGAAGGGCGGCGAGACAAGGGGCAAACAGGAAGAAAAACGCAAATACGATCAGAAAATTACTAAACAGGCACTAAGGAACGACAAAAACAAAACAATAAAAACAATCACAGAGTTACACCAGCAGGCGAGCACGGACCACGCCGCTCGAAGGAGGGGGCGTGGTCACGCGGCGGCAGCGAGGCAGGCAACGAGGCAGGCAGGGCAAGGGGGCACACGCAGCAGCTGGTGGCCGTGCGGCGCGGGGGTGTCCTACAACTAGGTCACACTCACCTGCGTCGCACGGTCGCCATATATGGCCAAGTGCGCGGGGGGGCGGAGCAGCTGGGAGGCGGGAGCGGGGAGGGTACAGAAGGGAAAAAGGGGTGGGGTCAGCGGCGGTGGCGGGAAGGGAGTACGAAGGGCGGCGAGACAAGGGGCAAACAGGAAGAAAAACGCAAATACGATCAGAAAATTACTAAACAGGCACTAAGGAACGACAAAAACAAAACAAAAACAATCACAGAGTTACACCAGCAGGCGAGCACGGACCACGCCGCTCGAAGGAGGGGGCGTGGTCACGCGGCGGCAGCGAGGCAGGCAACGAGGCAGGCAGGGCAAGGGGGCACACGCAGCAGCTGGTGGCCGTGCGGCGCGGGGGTGTCCTACAACTACAACTCCCTCCATCTCCCTCCCTCCCTCTCCCTCTCCCTATGTCTCCCTCTGTCATCTCACCCTGTGTGTGTGTTAGCCCTCAGCCCGGGATGAGACGGCTTCCTCAGCGGGCACACCATAGTACTTCACAGGTCTTTAAAAGACCATTTACATGTTAATGAGACTTTGATGTATGTCACCTCTTGGCGCCCCTGTATCTCCACACAGACATTCACTGGAATCCCCCGGACCCCACAGAGCAGAGTCCGAGTGTCCAGGATGCTGCAAACGGCAGTGTTTGCTAACACAATTAAAACATTTTTTTTAACACAGGTACGATGTCTGCACGGTCCGCGGGCGCCAAAGAAGGCTTGCCGGGCTGCTGACGGCCCGAGGGCCGTACTATGAGTACCCGTGCTTTAGATGAAGGTGATGCCTGCCTACTCATCCTTATTGACCTATCTGCGGCATTCAACACAGTAAATCATCTAGCTCTTCTGGAGACCTTGTCGAAGCGCTCGGGCATTAATGGCACAGTACTAAAATGGTTCACCTCCTTCCTTCAACAACGCTTGCAATAAATTAAAATCAACTCCTGTGTCTCGAAGCAAACAAAAGTCACACTCTGGGTCCCACAAGGGTTGATCCTCTATCTGTCCCTCTTCAATCGCTTCATGGAGCCCCTCACAATCATCTTGAAAAAAGCTGGAGTGAATTACTACCTTTACGCTGATGACACCCAAATCTATCTCAAAATCAAGTCTCCCAGCAACATCCGACACCTCAAT
This sequence comes from Lissotriton vulgaris, assembly GCF_964263255.1. NCBI lineage: Eukaryota > Metazoa > Chordata > Amphibia > Caudata > Salamandridae > Lissotriton > Lissotriton vulgaris. Next base: position 1,077,757,861 of record NC_141691.1, on the reverse strand, counting down.
GTCACTCTAACCGAGATCCAAACTTGGTTCCACGCTAACCACTTAAAGCTCAACCCAGATAAGACGGAACTAATCCTATTCTCTTCAAAAAGCAACCATCCACCAATCCAAGAGTGGCTCACGAATCTGGTTGCCCTAAACAGCCCCCTCGTCCTATCCGACTCAGTTAAGTCTCTAGGCATCACCCTTGACAAGAACTTATCAATGGAGACCCATCAAAAACTCTGCAAAAGGTGCTCTTTTCTCACTAAAACACCTCATGAAATTGAAACCTTTTCTTCCCCATGATGACCTAAAGACAGTAGATCAACTCCTAGTTCTCTCTAAAATCGACTACGGAAACCTATCCTAACAGGGACTCCAAAAGCTCACCTAGCCCCACTGAGGGCAGTGCTGAACATAGCCGCTCTACTCATATCTGGAGTAAAAAGAGTTGAACACATTCTCAACTCCCTCAACTGGCTTCCCATGGAAGGGAGATGTATTTACAAGCTGGCCTGCATCACACACAAAACCCTTCACTCTCCGGCCCCTAACTACCTGAACAACAAACTGGTAGGAGCAGTTCAATCCAGAACGCTGAGAAGCTCCAACTCACTCATTCTTATCCCTCCGAAACTGAAAAAGAAACCCACCCAATACCGATCGTTTTCTGGCTACGCTCCCAGGATGTGGAACGCTCTCCCTAGAGTCCTCAGATGCAACCCCTCCTTCTCCTGTTTCAAAAGGGACCTGAAACTCCATCTCCTTAACAAATACTTTCCTGACCAACGTCACCTAACCTAGACTTCAATATCCAAGTTGACTACTTTCTCTCTTGAGATTCAAGGATAGTTGGTGACCGGACTGTGTTAACCACCTTCATTTGTTTTCTCTCCCTCCCCTGCACTGTTTACCTATTTTTCATGTTGTACTTTTTTTAATCACTGCTTTGCTTCCTTACTGCATTGCAGTGTTTATGTAAAGTGATCTGATACCTACGGGTCAGGCTAACGCTATATAAAACTTTAAAAATAAGCAAATAAAAATTCTGTATAATTGACGGGGGAGGTAGCACGACTATCTCCTCACCATCATCAGTATCCTGTCTTCTCCTCACAATCATCAGTATCCTGTGGTACACCCTGTTCTGGCACAAAAAAAGAGCTGGAACCAAAAAGATAAAATATTTGCAATGCAATAGGTCTTGCATTTTTAGAAATTTTGACTTGCAATATTATTAGAAACGCCAATAGCTCAAACTTTCATTAATGCGAGAGCTAGTGCATTGCAAAGCAATTGCGGCACCCATGCTTTAGCTTAAGATGTTTAAAGCTAAAGTGTGGGTGCCGCGCTTGTAACAAAAGTAAACACATTTTTTAAAAATGGCAACCGCATAATTTTTACCTATTTCTTTATCTTTGTTACAATGAAAGCAGCCGCGCTTTAGCTTAAGATGTTTAAAGCTAAAGCGCAAGTGCTGCCTTTTTAACAAAAATAAACAGGAAAAAAAGGTATGCAGACGCGTTTAGCACTGCACATAACAAAAGAAAGGCACGTCCGGCATGATGCTGTCCGAGGGTACAAGAATAGAAAAGGCGGGTGTAGGAAAGTAGGATCTGCTTTTATGGTTACCCCCACTTTTTGCCTGGTGTTACACTGTTTCTGACTGGTCTGACTGGAATCCTGCTAATCAGGACCTCAGTCCCTGTGCTTTCTCCCCTAAATTGGTTATGGTGAGTACTTCTGTACATCCCAGATTGCCTACTGGTGTACCCTTATAGGTCCCTAGTATATGGTACTGAGGTACCCAGGGCATAGGTACACCAGGGGTCCCCCATGGGCTGAAGCATGTATCCACTCGAACTGCGACTACAGGCCTGCCATTACAGCCTGTGTAAGCTGGTGCTAACACCACTCACAACACATATAGGTTTACCTATATCTGAAGTCATTGTTTTTAAAACCTATAAGTCGCCCCTAAGGCAGGCCTTTCAAGCCTGAAGACAGGGTGCTCAGTTCTAAGTGTGAGGGTGCCCCTGAATGAGCGGGACACCCCTACAACCTTCAGAGTCCATTCACCTGGGTTGTACGTGCATCAGCCATTATGATATAAAGAGTGGCCATGCAACATTATGCGATGACCATCTCTAAACTGGCTGTAAAGCTCCTCCAGGAGGCCCTCAGTGCTCTTGGTACTAGTCTTCTAGACCTGGACAGCATACTATGGCTATTGCCGACTAGATACATGATTCTGCCCTCCTGTTGCCGAGCCAAGCTCGAGCAGAGGAAGGCAGACAGTAGGTATCCTGTTACAGGGAGGTGTGACCACCTCTCAGACAGGACTTAGTGTATTAGGACAGGATGGGGCACTTGCCAGTGCCACCCAGTCTGCTTGCAGGGCACATTTGTGGCCCTCCTTGCATATTCCAGTTCAAACCAGCTCAGGGAGCAGTTGGCTCCTGCTCTGGCGCAAAACTGGACAAAGGACATGGGAGTATGCTTCCCACTGTTCGACCCCTCCCCTGGGAGGAACCCCTGAATCTTCCCAACCCTTTCCTTAGGGTACTTAAGGGCTTACCAGTGGGTGGGTCCCTTGATTCAACGTAGGATAAGATTCATATCAAGACACCACTTAATCTTCGACCGTCTGGCCACTCTAGACTTCGCTTGACTTTGCTCTGGGCACGCAGACTGCAACTGGTAAGACTCATACTGCTCCTGGTTTAATCGTCCTGCAGATCTGCTGCAACGTCTGTGCCTGTGCTCCATAAAGGTTCCTTCCAAGGCCTGTGGACATCCAAGACACCTGAAGGAATCTCCCTTGAAGTGAAGGAGTCTGAAAGCACCGCAACACAGCTGACAGGTCTGCTGATCCTGGGCTCCCACAGACTATGAAAGGCTCAGCAACACAGGTGGTGGTTCATCAACTCCTTCGAGGCCTGCACTGTCTTCTCACTGAGTTGGAGGCCAGAATCCCTCGCTGAACTGCATGAACCGAGCCCCTGTGCACCGCGTCAACTTTGTTGTTGCAAAGGCGTGTTGGCTATCATCCTCAGATCTTCGAGCTCCAAGTTGCCCCTACCTCAAGCATTTCCTGTGGCCAAGATCTTCGTCCTCACCGCATCTTTTGCACCGTGGGCCTTCGTCTTTGGGGAGCAGCTCAAAGTCCTCTTGCGACTTTAGTGCCTCTGGTCTGTGGGTCCTCTTGAGGGTCTTCTTTGATTCCAATGGACTCCCCTGATTACATCGGGGCCTACTCTGACCCCCCCCTGCTTGTGGGGAGTCACTTGGACCGTGCTGGTCCAGATACTGCACCCTTTTCGCTTTCCACATTGTTTGCAGTTGCCAAATCTTGTTGGTGTTCCCGATGGACACTGACCTCTCACCTCTCGAATCCAACATGGGACAGCTCATGAACAGCTCCAGGTCTTCCTCAGTGTCGCCTTTTTCACACCGCTGCAACTCCAAGGTCACTGTCAATTCTCCTGCAACACCAGACATTGGTGGGCATTTGTCTTCCGTGCCTCCTGGTAACTCCTGAGTGACATGAACACTGTCCCATCTGCTTGCAGGTGCTTCTCAACTTAATCCAGCTTTGGGTTCCACCTGACACTTTCACCTTCTTCACTGCCTCTTCCTGAAGTCCCCTCATTGAGTTTGACTGTGGTTTCCGACGCCACTGCGCACCTATGCACCCGGCTTCCCTGGTGTAGGTATCCTGGTTCCAAGGGTGGGGTGGCTCTCCAACCTTCTGTCTTCAATAGCGTTTCTTCAGGGTCCACTGGGAAGAGTACTTCTTTAAAATTGCAACCGTGACTTACCAATTGACTTGCATTGAGCCTGAAGGGGTTCCCGGTTACTTACCTCAGATGGTCCCTTGGGTCCCAAGCACTTTTACATCTTCTGGGTGTAGTCTTGACTTGAGTAGTGGTTCGCATTCCACTATTTTAGTATATGGTTTGGTCTCCCCCTGGCGACCACCATATATTCGTGCTACTTAACCGTTTAATTTGCAAAGTGTTGAGTATATATACGGTACGAGATGTTTGTGTCTTATAATAAATATAAATATACTGCGTGGTTTTTTTCACTTAATCTACACCAATATGATTATATTCTGGTAAAACAAGCTGCTGTACACTCCTTCTGAACTAAGCCTTAAGGCTGCTCTCCACAGATAACACTTAGCAAGCTTCTAAGGCTGTCTAAGACCACTAAAATCACCATAAGGGTTGTTTGGATTAGTGAAGGGTGCCACACTTACATAGGTGAGCACCATACACTGAGTCAGCCTCCTACAACAGGACTAAGGAGGGACGGGGCGTGGCTAAGCACGCAATGGCGACGGACGCTCTTGGGTAGAGCTCCGTGATCAGCTCCCCTTCCCGGAGCCGATTCTCCGTTAAATTCCATCGTGGCCGCCTGAAACTGCGAGCGGACCTCCCCGGAGCCCACTGCGGCTATTTGGCAAACTTTCGATCTCAGACGCCGACGGGGCCGACCCCGACCTATCCTACAGCCCTCCTGCGGGACTGGGCGCCCCCTGACCGGCGGAGCAGCTAGGGGAGACCGAGGCTTGGGCCTAGCGTACAGGCCCCAACGGACCGGCCACACTGCGCTGCCTGGGACCCACAGGCCGCCCACCGCCTCACCAGGAGCACACACCGGTGGTCCGGAGACCGCCCCGCATAGCCGCAGGACACCAGTGACGGGCCCGGACGGAGAGGGGAACGGACACCCCCCACCCACAACGCGGCCTCCACACGCCTGCTGCCCCGGAAGGAGGTGAGGCATAACCGGGCCCCCCCTTGGCACACCCGAGGCAGCCGGGGAGCGGGGATCGACCCAGGAGAGGCGCGGGAAGTGACGGGAGCCCCGATAGACAGAGGCCCTCCCCCGGGAAGCCACACTGCAGCCGGCACCACCCGGTGAGCCCACCACGCCCCAACAGACACAGAGGGGTCAGCGTGGAGCGGCCGCCCCCAAGCCCGACGCTGAGGACCTGAACCCCCGGCCTGGGAGGCACGCCACTGCCGGGGTCGGACCGGCCGCCCCCCCTTGCACCGGGGGCATACGGAGAGGCATCCAACGCTGGGTCCACCTGCGGGCCCCCTCCCACGGAGGTGGAGGCTGCCCGGGGGACAGTGAGGCACACGTGGCGGGAGGATCCGGCCTAGACAGGACGCCCGGACCCCCCGGACACACGCACCGCGCACGCCTCCTCGGCCTCTGCCACACCCGGGTCGGCGAGGCGAAGCCATGGGGCGGTAGGGAGAAGACCCGCCTGACGGACCCCCCCCCGGGCGCAACACCGACGGCCTCGATTGAAGAGACAGCTGCCGACCACCAAGCCCCCTACCCAGGAGGGGAGTGATTCCGGGGGCACCGCCGGAGCAGCACAGGCGACGACTTTGCCGGACGGGCACCCCCTGCCCATGTCCGGGGGAGTGCGGACCCGCACCGGGACTGGTGGGGCCCCGCCAAAGGGGAAGACAGACAAACTGCTGCACAAAATGGCCACCGAACAATTGGCCACGAGACTGGACAGCGTGCTGGCAGCTGTGGAACGCATGGAACAGTCACTCCAGCAGACCAGAACCTCCCTGGAGACAAAAATCGACGGTGTCGCTGTGGACCTGACCCTCCTGCGAGACGACCACAGGAAACTATCCGACCGGACCAAGACCCTGGAGGGCGCAGTGAAGGAGATCGAGCCCAAGGTCACCCAGACGGACAGGCAGGTGCAGGATCTCCTGAACAGGGTGGAGTTCCTGGAGGACAGGGCTGAGGATGCGGAAGGGAGGGCGAGACGCAACATCAGACTCGTGGGGGTCCCTGAAAAATGGGAGGGGAATCACCCAGCGCAGCATGTGGAAGAGTGGCTTCGGACCCTGTTACCCAAAGGCTCGCTATCACCTCACTTCGTTGTGGAACGTGCACACCGAGTGCCGACAAGGCCCCATACCACCGGCGCCAACCCGAGACCACTGCTCTTCAGGATACTGAATTATAGGGACAGGGACACGGTGCTGCGGGAAGCAAGACGACTGGGCGAAATACGCATAGACAATGCGACGATCATGTTCTTTCCTGACTATACCATCCAGGTGCAACGCCAGAGGCACGACTTCATGGAAGTGAAGCGGAGACTACGCACCGCGGGCCTCAAGTACTCCCTGCTCTTCCCTGCCAAACTGAGAGTGGTGGCGGGGGACAACACCTACTTCTTCGGAACCCCTGAGGAGGCCAGTGAGTGGCTGGACGGGGGCACGGACACGGCACCCAAACACTTTCGTGGAGGTGAGACAATGTCCAGGCCACGCGGGCCGCGGCGCCGCCGCAGGCACAGAACTCAACAGTCCCAACGGACGGAGGAGGGGTCGCGACACTCTTCCCCGCTGGACCAGATGCTCCAAGAACAACGCGATGCACTCCGGAGGGTTTCCCAGCTGAGCAACCCGCCTTCCCAAGAGACGATCCTAGAGGACGGTCAGCAGACAGTACCCAGCGATGAAGATGAGGCCATATATGGGATCCCGGACTCACAGATTTCAGTGGACCTGCCGGTCGTCTCGCCGCAAACCTCTGACCTGATTCACTGAGTCCGCAGGAGAAGTTTGCAAAGAGTTTGCCATGGCGGGGGGGGCCGGCAGAGGCCAACTGGACGATGAAGCGCAGCTGACGCCCGCCACTGCTGGGGGTGTCTTCCCCCCCCCCCTGCCTGCCGATTGAACAGTGGACATCTGGAACAGTGAGTAATGCCCCTGCGGCACTGGTGGTCGACGGGGTGGGTAATGGCGGGGTTGTCTTTCAGCATGCACCCAACCTTGGTCACCTCCATGTGCGGGCCCGGGCGGGAGGGGACTCCTCCTGATAGGGGCCCAAGGCTCACATCGCATGACACTCTGCCCCCCACCGGCAGAGACTCACACAGGCGGGGCCCCCCACAAGCAGAGTAACTCCAAGCACCGGAGCGCAGACGGTGGCCACCAGCACCCTGTATCGTAAGGCTCGGGGATGGGACTTGATTTCCCTAACTGTCTGCACATCCTCATTGCCGAGACTGTGCTTAGTGCACGTTGCCCCTTAGACTAGTAAGGTTGTTCCTCTCACTTGAGAGCATGGACGGTGGCCCGTTTTGCCACTGCCCTTTTGGTATTTTAGTGGGGTTCACCCGCTGTTGGTTACTGTTATTCATTGTTTTTCCCCGCCCTAATGTCTTCCCGAACATTGCTGAGTGTACTGTGGGGGGTGGATACGAGAGAGCTGGGAGAACCGATGTGAGAGCACTTGGTGGAGCTGCTGTTAGTAGAGATGTTGGGGAGGAGTGTGTACTGCCAGAATGACTGCGATAAAACTGTGTACCTGGAACATCAGAGGCATGCACACACCTGCGCGTAGGTATCAAATATACTCCTACCTGAAAAGGCAACAAGTGCAGGTTGCACTCCTGCAGGAAACACACCTGTGTGGGGCGGAGGTGGCCGCGCTGCGACGAAGATGGAGGGGACAATTGTATGCCACTGAGTACTCCTCGTTTGCCCGCGGGGCGCTATTGTGGGTAAAGCCGGGCACTCCCTTCACAATGTCAGAAGTTTACACGGACCCGGAGGGGAGGTATGTCCTGGTAAGGGGCCGCATGGACGGGCAATCAGTAGTTCTGGCGTCCATTTACGCTCCAAACATGGACCAGGGAAATTTCCTGGCACGCATTTCGGAGAAACTGGCGCCCTGGCACGGCGTCCCATGGATACTGGGAGGTGACTACAACACGGTACTGGACCCTGTGATGGACCGCTCGGTCCCGCCCAGGCCAGAAGCAACATCCCTGGGGGCCACGAGGGCACTCACACAGTGGGCGACACAGTGGGACCTGAAAGATGCATGGCGCGCGCACAATCCCGACGCTAGGGTATACTCTAATTTCTCAGGGGCGCACACGTTGCACGTCCGCCTTGACAGATACATGGTGTCAACGGAAATGCTGCCGCACATTACTGACTCTCAATACCTAGGCCGGACACATTCGGACCACAACCCACACACCCTGCACATGGCATGGGAACGCCCGCACCCACCCATCCCTGCATGGCGACTACAACCTGCTTTGCTATTAGACGCCCCCTTTAGGGACTCCCTGCAGGCCTGCGTAGCACAATACTTCACTGACAACTCGGACACAGCGTCCTCCCCGAGAGTGGAATGGGACGCCTTCAAGGTGGTGATACGGGGACACTGCCTGAGCGCTCAGGGAAGCATACAGAAGAAGTTGGAGGCAGAACTGCGCAGGGTAGAAGCGGACTTACTCCGCTGGGAGCAGGAGGCGGTGGGTGGCACGGGAGACCGGCTGAGGGAGGCCCGAGCGGAACATGAAGCATTGCTGGAAAGACTGTGGCACGTTAACTTCGCGGCCCACTCGGCGCGAGTGCACCAATACAGTGACAAACCCGGGAGACTGCTGGCCTGGCTGGTCAGGCAGGAGACCCGCACGGAGCCAGTGTCCGCTATCCGTACAGCTGAGGGAGAGATAGTGTACACCCAAAGCAAGATACATCAAGCGTTTGTGGGGCACTACCAGACCCTGTACAAATCACAACTGAGGGTCTCCGCGGCCTACATTGCGGGTTACCTTGTAGACATCCCACTGCCATCCCTCACGGACGCACAACAGGGCGATCTAGGGGCATCATTCATCCCGGAGGAAATGCGCGAAGCCATTTTCGCTCTGTCCAATGGCAAGTCCCCTGGCCCGGATGGCCTACCCGCCGAATTCTTTAAGGCATGTTCGGACACGCTGATCCCGGAGATGCTCAAACTGTACAACAATGCAATTGACGACTCGGCGCTCCCAGACTCGCTCAATGAGGCAAACCTAGTCTCACTACTGAAGCCAGGCAGGGATGGTACGTGCATGGGGTCCTACAGGCCGTTAGCCATGCTGAACACCGACTATAAAATCTTCACCTCCCTCCTGGTCCGACGCTTGGCCTTAGAGGTCCAGAACCTGGTGCATACGGATCAGAATGGCTTCATGCCGGCGAGGAGCACTTCCCGCAACCTGCGTCGCCTCTTCCGGGTTCAGGAAGCGGCCACGACGCATTGGCCAAGATCGGGGTGTCTAGTCTTGGACCTGGAGAAGGCTTTTGACTCTGTGGAGTGGCCGTACCTGGGGGCAGTATTGGATAGATTCGGAGTAGGGGATGCCTTCGCAGACATGGTCGGACTACTTTACCAAAGGCCCAGTGTCCGAGTGCGGACGGGCGGGCTGCTATCGGAGAGGGTTAGGGTACGCAGAGGCACCCGACAGGGCTGCCCCCTGTCGCCCCTCCTTTTCTCTCTGGCCATCGAACCCCTGGCGGCTCTACTACGGGACAGAGGAGCGGAATGGGGGATCCCGCTGGCCGATGGAATACACACGGTCTCCCTCTACGCAGACGACATGCTGCTCTATGTGCGAGACCTTACCGCGGTGCCCGCCGCGCTGTCGGACATTTTCCGGACCTTCGAGGAGGTGTCGGGCCTCAGGGTCAACTGGACCAAGTCCGGAGTATACTCGTTCAGACAGGACCTGGGGGAGTGTGATGTGCACCTTGGAGGAGCTCGGCTCGCATGGTACCCAACCACGTTCAAATACCTCGGGCTACACATCTACAGAGACCCGCAGAACATACTAGAGGGTAATCTGGTGCGCGCTATCTCCTCGTTGCGGGCCCAGGTGACCTTCTGGAAGACTTTGCCATTGAACGTGCCCAGCCGGATTGCATTATCCAAAATGATAGCGCTCCCCAGGCTACTCTACCACTTTGCGAATATCCCACTGTATGTCCCCTCACGGATATTCCACGACCTGGAATCCATGCTTCGCGGCTTGATCTGGAACACGGGACGCCCACGCGTGGCTCTGGCTAAGCTATACTCCCCGACTGCGGAGGGAGGGCTGGCAGTTCCCAACATGGAGCTCTACTACCTAGCCGCACAGCTACAGTGGGTGACGTACTGGCTTAGCGGCACACATCTCGATGACACGGCCACCGCAGACTACCAATGGACTCACCCACAGGTGTGCACCCTGTTTCACCCATTGACCAAGGGACCCCGCCCTCTACCCCTACACATGGCTGTGGCCCGCAAATGCTTTGTCCGTAGCCTGAAACTGACGCAGAACGTTAGGCCGTATGCACCCGCCCTCCCCCTGATGGGCACCCCCCGGAAAAGTGGGATGGTGACGCCACGCAACCTGGAACACTGGACTGCAGCCGGAGTAGAGACCATGGGCGACCTGTATGCAGATGGGGCCCTGCTTCCATTTGCGGAATTGTCAGAGGGCACGGGCCTGCCGGCTGGGCAATTCTTGCTCCACGCGTCGGTACTGCGGGCATATACTGACTCCTGGGGGGACATCCAGGACGAGCCACCGATGCATCATCTAATACAATACCTGCATGTCATGGGCAGAGGCTCACACATTACACACTGGTTGGCGCAGGCGCTTCTCATTCACACACAAAAACCCACACAGCAGATCATGGACAAATGGGCAGCCCACCGTGGGAGGGACTGGACAGATAAGGAGTGGAACCTGGTTCTGGCCAGCCCTGTGAACGTCCCCCGCAACTCCCGCTTCCGAATCATCCAGTTGTACATATTACACCAGGCGTACTTAACACCAGATAGAATAAATAAATACTTTGCGATCAACACTGCCGCTTGTCCCAGATGCGACCTGCTGGGCGCGGACATCTTACATATGCTCTGGCACTGCCCGTCTCTGGCTACATACTGGGGGGAAGTGACATCACTCCTGACTCACAGCACAGGCCCGGGGTTACCTGACACGTGGGAGGCATGCGTTCTTGGGTTGTATAAAAGGACTAAACTGAATAAAACGCAAGCCCGGTTCTGGGATCTGGGCCTCATCACGGCCAAGCGGCTGCTCACTAGGCACTGGAAGCGACGGGAACCACCTACCCCAGCACACTGGTTTGCGTCCTTCACTAACTGGGCCAGAGCAGAGGGTACGGCACTACACCGGGAGGAGATAGCGGGTTTGAGGCAGTTCCCTTTCGCACAGCTCTGGGATGACATCCTGGGGTCCCTACAGGGGGAGGGCACGGTCAGAGGGCTCACGTAGAGTAAGCTGGGCTGGGCGGGCGCCACAGGGGCGACAGCTCAATAGGCGGCACCACGCATCGCGTCCCCCCCCCCCCGACCTGGACACCGACCCTCAAGCGCGCAGACCACAGACACGGTCAGCCACCCACACGAGGGCTCTCCAGCAGACGCCGCCTCACAATTCGCCCCCAGCTCCAAGACACTAACACTGCTCCCGCAAGTACACTCCACCCCCCCCACCCTTTCCCGTTATATGTTCTCATGTTTATAGTATCGGACTCCTGATTCCCAGATATAGCCATAGCACACTTCCACGTCACGGTGGAAAGACGCCAATAGCCGCGCCCTCGACAGCGAGTCCAGGCGCGGGCGACATCTGCTACAACAACAGCTAGGCTACTCCACTTGTCTGCTACACACGCTGCTAGCCAGGCCGACGACTGGCGAGGCACCACGGCCCACAGGAGCTGTCCCTCATCAAGTCCCCGATTATCTGCGCATGCGCACCACTGACCCCCCAATACACCGACACATTATCAGAGTACACTGCACCGTCTAGAGGGGTCTTCTTTTGGCACCATGCATGCAGGACAGGCACGATGCGGTGCAGCCACGAAAGGAGCATTGGGACGCGCCGATACAAACTGTTCTGATTCGTTTGCAGAATTCATGGTTTAATTATAGAAAAATTGTAAAATGAGACGTCACTTATGGAACTGTTTATTTGCTGAACAAAAGTAATGTGAACGTAATACCTGAAGTCTAGCATGCCAGAGACAAGTAGGGCGCCGCATAGCACCCTCCCCTGCAGATCCTCACCCTTACGATCTACCGCTTTTTTGCAGCCGGCCCGCAGGGTTGTAGGCTTTGCTATATGTACTGCACTTTTGAACACTAATAAACGTCTTACAAAAAAAAAAAAAAAACAGGACTAAGGAGGGACTACTCAGCCTACTGACCAATGAAAATCCACCATTACAAAGGACAGTGACAGGAGGCAATTAAAAAGATGGGAGGAAAGTAGGTGGAGCTTCATGCTCATATACTAAATACTGCATGCCTTGAATAGACAAAGCAAGTGCTGCCTAGGCGAGAACTAAACACGAGTCTCTGCTGATAGCTGCAACATGGTTTGAGGCATTGGGTTAGAGTCAGCCTGCATGACAATTCGTAGCACAACAACAAGCAGGGGACAATGTCAATTTGGGATCCGATATTTGTCTGCACCAGATCATCCACTGGCATGATGCATCTGGACCGGCATCAGGGTGGCAGGAACCAGCGTAGGTCTCAGATTCAGTTCTGAAGTCTCAACCGGAGTCTATACAGGACTGTAAAAGGTGCCAAGGAAGGGCCTACCAGCAATAATACAACTCAAGGCTCCTGCAGTTCTGAGAAGCCCAAAGGCACTTGAGAGAGTACACTAAAGATTTGCAGCATGGAGTTTTTGAAGACCTCAATCTGCTGAGGAATCAACACATCAAAAACTCAGGACTAATAGGGCAATCTTGTCTGTGGCCTTTAACCTTGAGGGAGAGCAACTTAAATCTTGACACCCTTAAACATTCCTTTTGGAGCCAGAGTAGCGCAATGACAGTCCTTCACTGCTTCCGAGTCTTTGCTGAGCTGCACAAAACTAATTATCGATGCATGTGTATACGGCTCCAAACTTCTACAGATGCTGTCTGGCCCCTGTAGGATATTCTACAGCGAGGAATCTGCAGTTTTAAATATACATCATAAATAGAGTGTATGTATAATAAAATACCTTTGTTGGGGAAGAGTAATTGTCAACTAAAAATAGCAGAAAAAAGAGCTATTCGCTTGACTATTAGACTGGAGCCATAACAGAATAGTTAACTTGTAGAAACAGCACAGTGGAGCAACAGAAAGCTGTTGAGGATAGGGGTGGGGAGGTTGTGTACATCTTCAACCCACAAGGTGAAACTTCAAGAAACTGTTCTGCACTATGGAACCATGTTAACACACAACTGTAAAAGAGCTTGCACATTAGCATCTAATGGCCACATAGGGAAATCATTGTATGCTTAAGTTCAGTCTGCCTTACAGCAGATCACCCAGATTTTCTTTTTAAAAACCCAGTGTCAACATGGATTTTTTCCCAAATCTACAAGAATGACAGTTGAGGGTGGTGTGTGTTCTGAAAGAGTATTATAGCTAGGCTGTCCGGTTTTCAGTTTAAACATATTATAACTGATAAAATCCCACCTTAAGGGAAATAGCCCTCACCAGTGTATACATACAAACACTGACAAACCACTGCCCAAACACAAACTAAATGACATTCAAGGAAAGGAAAGGGAGAGACCGAAAGTCATTTTTATTTCTTCCTGAAGGGGCCAATACAATGTAACTTTGTTATATAAGGTAGCAGTAAGAAAGACTGGGCTAACATTATTCTGCTCGAGTTATGTTGTTTAGGGAGGTCACTAAAATATTGTTTCTTCTTCCTTTTGCTTTTTTTCCAGTTTTGTGGTCTTTGCTCTAAAGACACAGAGGTAAGAAGCATGTTATAGGTGTTGTTTAATTATTTTATAAACTGCAGAGAATCAGGAAATATCAAAATCATATTTGATTTTTTGGCTATGTTTGAGTCTTTCACTGATGTGAAAAATGTAGGTTTCATAAGAATCTTTCCCAATATGTACCATCACATTTACCGACAGAGAATGGGTAAAAACCTTGGATTGTACCAGCGCCCTTTTCTAGTGATTCAGTATTGATAGTAGGTGAATTTCCAAATAACCCAGGCTTTAAACATTCAATGCAAGGTATAGTGACAGGTATATTTGAAAAGAGTGCAGTCACCAAGCATCTGGGATACTGATGAAAACATGACACCAGACTTTTGGAAAACAAGGAACGCAGTGCCATTTGTTTGATGTAACACTTTGAATTCTGCGGCAAAAAGTTCTAACCAAGTTCAACAAAGATTTAAGTAATATTGTTTGTATTTGCAGTGATTCAGCTATGTATATGAAAAGGTTGTGTGATGACCTGTCAAAATCGCGACCTGAGCTGAAGTGCTTCCCTGTAGGAGATTGTTGCCACTTGTTAGATGGTATGGTGAAAACATCTTTACAATCTTCAGAGTTAATGAAGAATGCCATTGACTTTTTTTTTTTTTTTGGTGTAAGATTTTATTGAAGTTTGCCATCATTACAATGTCAGTACAGCGCATCACAAGAAATCGTTTCACATTCAATCACATTTCTGTACTGTTACACAGCTATTCAGCCGACAACCTTCCGGTCCGGCAGCAAACGTTTGGTATAGTGCAAAATGCAATAAGGATACAATGATAGAATACGTGTCATCTTACTTTTATGTTATTTTTTGTTTTAAATTTAACAAGAACAAAAATATTAGACTCCTGCATAGTGTATAGTCACAGTGAATCATCACAGTTGAGTTCAGTGTTGTTTGCCGGTTCCAGGTTCCCAGGCTACTACCCCTCCCTCTCTGTGCACCAAACTAAGTGAGGCCCCCATCAGTCGATTCCTATCCTCCTACACGCATCTACACATATCCCCCAGTCTCATTCCTCCAGCTCGTCATCATCTTCTGAGCTGTCGTCCTCTTCTTCCGGCAGTGGCTCACACAAATCCCCCCTATATCTGTTCCATGCTTCCCAAACCTTGTTCCACTTGTGGGGGTTGGCTCTCATTTTATACACTGTGCGTTCGGTTAGCATAAGTCTATCCATCGTCCTACACCACAGTGCTAGAGTAGGTGTTTCTGCCACTCCCCATCTCTGTGCAGTGTCGCGTTTGGCCACCATAGTCCCAATAGTGACCCATTGTTGTTGCCGGAGTGGCAGGTCAGTCCCCTCCCACACATTCAGCAAGCACATACGTGGTTCCGGTGTCAAGGAAGTGTCAAGGGTCTGGGAAATGGTGCGCATGACTTGCTGCCAGTAACTCGAGATGGCCGGACACTCCCAAAGCGTGTGCAGTAGTGTCCCCTCGTCCCCACACCCCCTGAGACAATACGGGGTTTCCGCCCTGTGCATTTTGTGCAGTGAGGTCCTGGTGTAATATACTCTATGCAGTATTTTAAGTTGTATGAGTCTAAACCGGGCTGAAACCCCCGCCTCCCTTGGTGATGCTAGTGCAGCATTCCAATCTGTCTCGTCCATGGCACCTAACTCAGCTTCCCACTTCTCTTTCAACCGTTGTAAGGGGTCCGGGAGATTGTTCAGTAACTTGCGGTATGTAAGCGAGGTAGCGCGTGTTTGCATTAAGTCTGTGAGAAGTCGGTCTTCCAAAGGTGAGGACTCTGGAACAGTGGACCCTGGCTTAATTACTGCCATTAGTGCGTGTCTAATTTGTATGTATCTGTAAGTTTCAGTGGGGCCTAATGCATATTGTTGCTGCAGGTGTGGGAAAGGGATCATCCCAGTAGTGGTCCATAGGTCCCCCACCGTCGAGATTCCAATAGTATCCCATTGGGTAAAACCTTTACTGGATCTAAGACAGCCTAGTTGCTTAGTGTCCCATAGTGGAGTAAGCTTCGTTAGGACTCCCCTCCATTTAAGCCGTGTCAGCGCCCTATACCATATTGTTACTGTGTGTTTGGTTGGACCGAGCAATTGCTTCAGTAGGCTTGGATTATACAGTGGGGCCAGTAAACTATGTGTTCCCAATTGCGCTCTATCTGCTAGATATGCCGGGTCATCTTGTGGGGCGTGGATCCATTGATTAATGACTGAGCTGTGATGCCCAATAGTAAAGCTGCATGTTCGGCAAAGCTATCCCTCCGTCATACCACCCACGATTGAGTTTAATATGCGCTATTCTGGGCGGACGTTCTCCCCATAACAGATCGGTCATTACTGCCGTCACTTTTCGGAAATAGGAAGGCGAGATCAGATCTGGGGTATTCTCCAGCACATATAAGAGGCGCGGGAGTGCCATCATCTTAAACAATGCCGCGCGCCCCAGCAGTGTGAGGGGCAGGGCTTTCCAGTGACGTACATCCGCCTTCAGGCGAGTGAGCGGGGGTGCCAAGTTCTGATCGTAAAACACACCCGCGTCACCAGTTACGTGTATGCCCAGATATTTAAATGAAGTATCGGCTACTACCAACGGGCGATCGTCGGGGAGGAGCGGCGCAGGACCTTTCAGCACATAGAGGACTGACTTTGTCCAGTTGATGGTGTATCCGGAGGTCAGACCATGCCTATCACAGAGTGCCAACAGTATCGGGATGCCCACCTCTGGGTTAGATAAATAAATTAGCATGTCATCAGCATATAAGGATATTCTATCTTCCCAGGCGTCACCCCACGTTAGTCCTTTCAACAGTGGTGTAGTCCTAATAACAGTAGCGAGCGGTTCCAACACCAGTGCAAACAGTAGAGGGGATTATGGACAACCCTGACGCGTCCCTCTGGCCAGAGGGATCGCTCGGGAGATGTGGCCATTGGCTGCTATATGTGCAACCGGGTTCGCGTATAAGAGTTTAATCCAGGAGAGAAATTTGGGGCCAAAACCCATATGGGCCAGGACTGCGAATAAATATTGCCACTCCACCATATCAAAAGCCATTCTGGCATCTAGTGACAGAATGGCTGCCGGCTCCCGTAGCAAATGGGCTCGCGCCAGTGCCCCATGCACACGCCGGAGGTTTAATGCCGTGCTTCTATGTGGCATGAAGCCTGACTGGTCCGGGTGGATCAGGTGTTTTAAGTGCGGGGTCAGTCTGGTCGCAATCAGTTTTCCAGAATTTTTGCTTCTGCATTGAGCAGCGAGATTGGGCGATACGACGCACAGTCCGTGGGCGATTTACCTGGCTTTGGGATGGTCACTATAGTCGCCATTCGTTGATCCAAGGGCAGAACCCCCGTTTCTCGACATTCTGCGAACATGGCTAACAGTGGTGAGCTCAGGGTGTCCGATACTGCTTGGAACCACTCAATCGGAATCCTGTTAGGGCCCAGCGCCTTACCCGTGTGTAGCGCACCGATGCCGTTCGGAGCTCCTCCTCCGTTAGGTCTGCCTCCAGTTCAGACACTGCCTCCGGTGATAGAGTTTCGACCTGTACATCTTGAAGCGCCGACACTGCCGCCTCAGCCGTGACCACTTCTCCTGGAGTATAGACTGCTTGGAAGTGGTCAGCTAAGATGTCTATGATCTCAGAGGGGCGTGTATGATATGCCCCTTCCGGATCCTGCAGTTGTAAAATGTGTCTGCTGCCTTTACTTTTTTTATCTAGCCAGGCCAACAGTTTGTTGGCTTTGTCGCCTATATCATAAACCCTATGCGCAGTCGTCTCAATATTTTCTATTGTCCGTCGTCTGAGAAGATCGTCATGTAGCTGTTGACAGAGGTGGAGTGAGTGGCGTGTATCCTCCGATGGGAGTGCCATATGGGCCGCATTAGCTTGTTCCAATTTTAGTTCTAGTGCTAGCAGTTCTTGTTTCTGTGCACGTTTATGTCTCGTGATCGTCGCAATCGCCTGCCCTCTCAGCACTGTTTTATATGCTTCCCACAGGGTCGTTGGGGAGGACACTGAGCCCGCATTTTCATTGAAGTAGTGTTTAGTCGCTTTTTTAAAGTCTTTACGGACGTGAGGAATTTTGAGATATCCAGGGTAGATTGGGTAGATTCTCTGACGTGCTATCGCTGTACAGAACATGGACATGGTCAAGGGGGAATGATCTGATATACCCCGGGGTCTTATCTGTACCTCATTGACCGTGAGTCGGCCACCCCCCAGTGTAAGAAAATAATCAATACGGGATAGGCAATCGTGTGTGGCCGAATAATAAGAATATTGCCGATCCTCGGGGTGTAGGTGCCGCCATATGTCAACCAATCCCTGTGCCTCCATGAACTCGCTGAATCTGGTCGGGCCTGGTGAATTCGCCCGGGTTGGGAACCTATCCTGTGGGACATGAGCCATTGCGTTGAAGTCTCCTCCCACCACTAGGTCTCCGTCCGGAAGCTCCAGAAGGAACTTTCCCAGGTCCGGAAGTGGTGATGCATGTAGTGCTGGTGGGATATACACAGACACCACATTAATGGATATCCCTTCCCACTGCCCACAGACTGCAGCAAAGCGGCCATGACCATCAATCTTAGTAGTCTGTTGAATGAATCGTGATGCCTTCTTCACTAAGATGCCTGTCCCCCGGGACCCCGAAGTGAAGTCTGAATGTGTTACCATGCGGTATCCTCGCCTATCTAAAGCCTTGCTAGCTGCACCCACTAAATGTGTCTCTTGAAGAAGGACCAGGTCGCAATTTAACCTTCTAATACTCTGGAGAACCAACCCTCTCTTTACCTTGTCCCCCAGACCCCTGACATTCCACAATATTATTTGTAACGGCGGCACAGGCCCCACATCGGGACCATCCATCACGTTACTGGGCTGTGGCGGTCCTGCCATCGTAAAATTGTAAACATAAACACAGACCCCATAGGACGAGGCAGCAATGTGTCCGGTAGAAACCCACCCCCATGGGCGCCCACATTTGTATGCTGTAACGGGTCTAGTGTCCTCAGATCAGTGCCGGTCGGCCCGGTGTGTGAAATCCGGCATAATGTGACTATAGTGATTGTCAGTGTAAACAGTAGAGTCAAACAATGCAAACCATCAAACCTTATTAACCCCCCCATGCCCCGAACTGCCGCCCTCCCTGCTTCCCTGCCACACGGACCCAAAACTGCCCCCCACCCCAATTTAGCAGAGTGCTTGAACCCACCCAGATAGAAATACAAGGTTACTTGCTCGTTGGGGGTGAGGGATACTCCGGAAACAGCGACCCCTCATACCCTCCGCAGAGGCCTTCAGCCCAGTGTCCATGGCGGTCCCGGCGGCAGTCCCATATCAAGAATGTCTCGTACCTGCCGGGCCGTTAGATATCCACCTCCTGGTCTGCATCAGCATTGTCTCTCATCGGCGAGCTTCTGTTGTTGTCTAGGTCCCCCTCTCGGACGTTGCCATGATCCTTCAGTTGTTGGCCATTTTTCGTTCGTCCCGGGCGGCGGGATTGAGAGGCAGGACGCCAGCCATCCAGCCAGTCCCGGGCAGTCTCTGGATTATCAAAAAACCATGTCCTGTTTTCCGCTACCACCCGTAGTTTAGCCGGAAATATCATGGAGTATTGAATCTCTCTCCTCCTGAGTTCCTTCTTTATGTCCAGAAACGTTTTTCGCTTCCTGGCCACCTCCGCTGTATAGTCCGGGAAGAATGCCAATGTGGAGTTCTGAATCTTTACGGGCAGGGAAACCCGCGCCGCTTGGAGGATGGCATCCCTATCACGAAAGTTGAACAGTCTCGCCAGGATCGGTCTAGGGGATACCCCCGGTTTAGGCTGTCCTCCCGGGACTCTGTGCGCCCTTTCGACTGAGAAGAACGCTGACAGTCCTTTGGGTTGGAGGTGCGATTTGATGAGTTCCTCCACAAAAAGATCAGTTGCTCTAGTGCCTTCTGACTCCGGAACTCCAAGAATTCGTATATTATTTCTCCTGGAGCGCCCTTCCTGGTCATCCAGCTTGTCCTTTAACATTTTATTCTCTGCGACGACCGCCTCCATTGCCGTCTGGAGTTCCGACACGTCCTCCACCAGCGATTTTGTGACCAGCTCCAGTGACCCCACTTTTTCGGCCATTTTGTGGAGATCTGCCCGAATGAGAGTTATTTCGGTCGAGATGGCGCCCACCGTTGTCTGGACCTGCGTGAGTGCTCTCATCACATCATCTAGGGTCGCCTTTTTCGTCCCCACGTTGTCCACCGTTTTCGTGGAGGTGTGTCGTCCGTCTGCTGGAGGGGATGCAGTTTTATCATTTGTGTATCGTTCGATACGTGTTTGGGTCGTGCCGCCTTTAGAGCCCTTTCCCGCCATGATGTCCACTTAGCTGTAACTCAGGCCTTCGAGAAGAGGGGATCGGGAGGAAGGGGAGCGGCAACGGATACGATTCGGCCTGTAGTCCGATCAAGGAAAGCAATCTAATGTAGATGGGGGTCGCATCCAGCGCACCCCCGATGGTAACGGAGTTGAAGCCACAGTATTCTTGCCTTGTCAGGCGATCTGTCCTTTCCGGCCGCCCAATATCGTCCCGGTATCTCAGGGTCACTGCTGCGACATCAGTCTCGGATAGTCCCTCCGCCTCTCCAGCAGCGTACAGCCTTCTGTTCGAGCTAACGCCGCTTCCAAGGATGAGAACTCCAGTTCGTTGTTCGTTTCGCAGGCTTCCTCTCCAGTCCCGACCACTTCCGGTCCGTCGTCGCCGGTCAGGTCGCACTTTCGGTCGGCTTCACTCGCCACTGGTTTCCCCGGATGCAGGCCTGTGTTTCGGTCACACCGACACTCGACGGTAACTCCGCCGTCCGGCCTCCGATTTTCGTCCGGTTACTTCCCGCCAGTCCCACCCGGTCCCGGGCGTTCGGTGCCTCCGTCTGAGGTCTGATTCAGCCACGGATTACAGTACGGATAGTCTGAGAGGCCGCTTCTCTGTCGGAGCTAGTCCTCTATGCTCCCGCCATGTTCGGGCGCCGTCATTGACTTTTTAGTTCATTCTGGTGAACTGTTTTGTTATGCGTGGGAACTAAAACACAGATATTTCTCATACAGTGCTTTGTGTAGAATCAAAGCAAGAGTCATCCCAACTGTGTCACTTAGCTGTTGTTTCTCATTCCTAAAGGCCATGAATGCTATATTATTCATTTGGCAAAGCGTTTACAGAACTTTTGCTGAGTGACGATGCCAAAGGCAAGAAATGTGAGGATCTTTGGTCATATATTGATAGGGATTTGAAAAAAGTACACTGTACTGCATTCTTAGATTTTTTTACAGGAAAGCATGGCTGCTACAGTGGACATAATAAAAAGAACTAGTGTCTGAAAACGCCCTAGTCTACCAAGTATTCAGCATATTTGGTGTAGATGTGAAACATCTCCTTTAAAGTAGGCTGGGCAATACTTTGTGATTTTGCCACTGCAACATGTTCCATGTTAGAGGGCTAGCCACTTGGTAAGCAAAGAAATGTTGAGGAGCAATTCAGGAACTTTTATTTTACAATGTATGAGAAATAGCCCTTCATTAACCATGGCATTTGAAGTCAATGAAGGCTCATGGTGGTATTCTGCACAAGTTTAGATCCCTTCTGTAAAGGGAAATTTTTTCAGGAGTTTCAAAAGTGCTGCCTCATTTGTGACCGCTTCAATAACTCAGAGCATATGCGGCTAGTCCAACACATATGTTGCAGAACAAGTCAGAGAATAGCAATCTATAGTTGCACCAGTATTGGAAAGCTACGTCAGTCGCCAGAGATAGCAAATTGTGTACTGACTATTTTGGCATTGCCCATCTCAAGTGCCAATGTTGAGAGGGCCTTTTCACAGATAAAAGTTTACATGGAAAGGAAAGAGTGAGCATGCATGAACAAAAACTCAATGAAGAAGCATTGTATGGTGTACTACGATAAGTTTGATTTGTAAAAAAAGTATTTGGACCTACTATACACTGTCTATATACCATGCAGAAAGCATGCAATAATGAAAGCAAAAAATTCCATAAACACCGGAAAAATACTGTTTCTGTTTTTAATGGTGTGAAAATGTGTAACCACTGATGACCCCTGTTTTTTAAGGTATTGAAATAACTCAAAAACACTGAATAAACCCCACCAGAATTGACCAAAAATAGAAACTGAAACCAGGAAAGCCTAATTATAGATAACCAATACCTTTATATTAAAGATATTGCAAAGAAGGGGCAGAACTGGGTTTCTGAATATCATATTTAATAATTTAGTCAGTCAAAAAACAAATGGATCAATGAGGCATCCAGATTGTTGAAGGTAACAGAAGCACATAGGAAAGGTGAGTGAAATTGAAAGTCACAAGATATTAGATACACAAACGGAAAGAACCAAAAGAGACTAGCTGGATAATATGCAAGATCATGCTTTAACAGAACTTCAAGACTGATTCAAAAACGTACTGAAGTTCAACCACCTGCTAAAGCATGGCTGCAAATAAACTTTCCATTAAATTAACTATTTACCGTACAAGATGTGGCACTTCATTTGCGATGAGCATACATAAGGTTGGAGGTTTTCAGTTAAAATAGATTCAAATTGATAAAACAATATATGCTTTTTAGTAGGAACGGAATAAGACAGTTTTACTGCTATGGCGCCCTCTGGTGTCATACAGAGTAAGTGCAGCCCCTACCCATATCTCTTTTCTGGGATTGTTGCTCCTGCTATGATCCAACAAAGCCATGGTAAGTCACTTAATATGCCCAAGTAACCACCCACAAGGTCCCTGTACCCCATGGCCGACTTCACCCGTTTTGAGAGCCTGGCTCAACCCATATGGTTAAGCTCACTATTTAGTGCATAATGCTGTAGCATGCCCAGCAGATTTACAGCTAAACTTGTGCAGTGTGTCAGTTCATGGCCAGCGGCACCTCCATGATGTCATACTTCTTTACTGAGAGCATAATATGCATAATAAATCCTAAGAATTCTCCCCTGTGAACAGGAAAAGACGGATTAAGCCCAGAACAGACAGTAATAATCCATGTATTTAATAGCCAAGTCCTTTCTTGGATTCTCAAAGCAAAAAACAGGGCAGTGAGATATTGGATTGCCACAACACAGCACTGAGCAGATAGCAATATGTATGTCAAATTCAAAGTAGAAAATCTTCATTTAGCTACACGTAGCCATTTGTCTAAAGAACAAAGAAGCAGGAAAGTGTGTTAAATGCCCACTATTAATAATCTTTTATCTACTACCATCAAGTCTTAAAGATGTGCCAGCATATATCCGTCCGTGCACATGCTTCACCTATGGTGGGCCTGAAATGCTGAATAGAGGGCTATGGGTACTAAAATCAGACAATGAGGGAGGGAAAATAATTAAAAATAATTTGAAAGAGCAAATTCAAGGAAAGGCTACAAAGAATGGGGTTAGAAGTGTGGATTTTGGGGGTTTTGGGGGGGACCACCCAAAAGGTGCAGGGTCACTCTGTAGTCCACGGGTCCGGAATACAAACTGAGACCAACGCTGGAGCACGGAGAGAAAGGATATTTATTAAAATCTCATGAGATGGAGAGAGCATCAGCAACGGACACCCATAGCTGTCGGAGGAGGCAGTCTGCTGAGGGCTTTGGTTCTGCACCTTATATACCCTTCATCCCCACCCGGTGCGTGCTAGGTGAACAATAACAAACACCAATAATTTACAGTCAAACAATGGTCAGTTCTGATACAATCAGCAGGTGGTGGCTGTTTGGCCCCTGCAGTACATAGGTGAAAAAGGCATGATTATATATCAAATAAAGGTTAATCTGATAAGTCCACAGATGGTAGCGGTGAGATCCCTGCAGGGTGTAGGCAAAAAGCATGTTTATACGACAAGTAAAGTTCAATCTGACAAGTCTGCAGACTGTAGTCGTTGGACCCCTGCAGGGCACAGGTGAGGGGAATGATTACACAGCAAGGAGAGATCAATCGGATAGGCCTGCGGATGGTAGCTGTCGGACGCCTGCAGGGCGTAGTGTTCAGGGTGAGGACGTTAAACATCTGGTAAACTCCCTGTCTGACTGGTTGAGCATGAGCTGGTCAGTTTGTGGCAGGCCAAAGCACAAACCGGGTGCGAGTGTCCGTGCAGAAATGTGGCAGGTCAAAAGTGGAGCTCCAGAGTGTTTGTGATACAGAGAGAAGGTCAGTCATGAAGGGTAAAGCGCAAAATGGCAGAGCGAATAGCAAAATAACAGTTCTACTTTTCAACAGAGTACACAACGGCTGAGCGAGTGTCAAGATAAAGAATACATTTCCCACAGTCCCTCCTGTTGACAAGAGCGAAGCTTAAAGTCTTGAGGCATTTTTCCAATCGTTGGTACGTGTGGCTAGTGAGACTTAGTTGGAGGACTGTCTTATCTTCTGTTGTACTTTTACTCTTTTCAAAAGTTTCCTGACGAATAATGCAGAGCCTCAGTGGTAATACCTGTAAAAAGAACAAGTAACTGTTGGTGCCTGTCTGTAAGTAATTTGAGAGGTTACTAGCACTTCTATTACTCTGAGGGGATGGGGCATTAATGTTTCCAGACGTTCTTTAGGTTATGTATCCTCGGGGCCCGCTTACACACACTTTCTTGCTTTGCTGTGTGGAGCACGTTCAACCCTTCAGGATGAGCTTGGCATACCATTCTCCCTTGGTAGTTTCTGTGGAACACATGTAGTTTCTGTGTAGCTCCTAGCCCCTTGCACAACCCCTCAATCACATGTGAGATGAAGCCAGTCCAAAAGCATAGGTACTTTAAAGCACAGTATGAATTCTTTCAGGAGGCATTTGGCAATCGTTTGTACATTACAGTTCTTGGATCGGTACGCCTCAGTCCATGTGCTGCACATGCACACAATAACCAACAAGTATGTCAGGATCGCCGCCCCTCCCCTCGTTCCTGGTATACGAGCGGCGTACCGCTCAGCAGCATCCGCGGGAGCCGCCGCCTATGGACTACGCCTGCCAGCAAGCGAAGCACGGAGCAGGCACAACTCACCGCCACGCTGCGGGACTACACTACCCAGCAAACCATGCGCAGGTCATGCGCAGGCTACCCCAGCCATAAATGACAGCTGCAATACGGAAGCGGCGTCGGATATTGAGCCGAAAGCACGCAAAGGCAGGATTATCCTGGGAGAAGCGCAAGGCTGGGCTCTTGTCTCCCCCATTCTCGGCGAGGTCGTGGTTCCCGGTCGTAGGGCGGAACAGCCATACACCTTTGGATTGTTTTGGAGTTTGCCTGCACTTGTGGGGTTTTAATAAGCAGATTGGAGCCTAAATACAAACAGAGGAACTTACAGACATACCTCACAGACCAGCGGGCAGGTATGTGGGCGGTGAAGTCAACCGCCAACATGATACCGCCACAAGTCGCAAACACCCTACCACAGCAAGCGGAACTCGAGCGGCATTTTTGGCCGCTGCTTAGTACGGTGTCCTCCATTGGCGAGTAGCCAGGACTGGTGCTCATGCGGAGGACGGTTGGTCCCAGAGAAACCCTCTGTATTGTCGGCCGAGGAGGGGTTCCGCCAGGATTAGCTGCATGGTGAAGGGTATCGTCATTGAACTTACCTTTTTGTTTATTCTGGATATTAAGGGTGAAGGAAACCCTTTCTTTTGTGTTGTATTAAACAGCACACTAACAAGTTGTTGTATTGGCTTTCTTTCTGATTTCTCATTGCTCAGGGGATACCTAACTGTTTACAGGGGCGGTGGGTGACATTTCAAAGTGGTGGGGCGCAAAATGATTTGCATACAGCACCGTAGCGAGCGATCGCAGCGAGCGAGCCTGAACCCAAAAAGGGTGGTTTGAGAAAGCAGGAAGGTTAATAAAGCAATTGTGAAAGTGCAGTTATTACATTAATAGATGGCATAACACAGGTAGCTGCTTATTAAGTATAACCACAGAGCTTCATTCATTCCGTCCTATTACGCTCAGGTGCTGAAAAAAAAGACTATAAGACTTTCATGAAAATTTCAGCTCTAAGAGTAGAAGAAGTTGCACAGCAGTTGGGAAACAGCCTTCACAAAGCATTAGGAAAATGAGAGGCAATTACTTGAAAGCAAACTGAAAGCAATGCATCAAGTAGTAACTGAAAGCAATGCATCCAGAAAAACAGTGCCTGCAGTCAACCATACAAAAGTAAACTAAAGCAAGTGTGAACCTGTGAACCTTCACTTTGAAAGCAGGGTGCTAGTCAACAGGCCAGTCACATACATTTAAACTGAAGAAGAGTACACCTCAGCATGCAGGCACCAACATAAAAGCAACAAGCAAGTCAAACAGTTTAATGAAAGAAAAATGAAAGCAATACATCCAGCAAACTAGACAGTGACTCAAAAAGTAAACTGAAGCAAGTGCACACTGAAAGGAATGCGCAGCATAAGTCAGACATTCACATAAAAGCAACTTACCAAGACACCCAATCAATTACATGGGAAAAACTTGAGCCAATGCACCCAGAAAACCAGACCAGCACACCAAAGCATCCCACCCCTGATTGGATGGCAGCTGTGCTCTTAGGGTCACCCCTCAGTTTTTTGGCAGGGTTGAGCACCCCCCAGTTTTATGCCCTCTACGTCTGAAGGGGAGACAGGCAAAAAGGGTCAAAATGGGACATCTGGTACAGCCACTTTGTAATCGAGGTCACCCACCCAGCTCAAGACTGAGTTACAGGCTGATCTTAAATCTTTAAACAACCACAAGGGTCTCCAGCTAGTTGGTTCTTGAGCCAAAAGAGTCCTCAGCTCACTGGGAGTCTTTACATCGCGCCTGAGATGACATGACAATGTCCCTTAATCCGGAGCAACTGTGGGGACTGGTCTGGATCTGGATCTGACTTGGTACGAGCAGGATACAAAAAGTAACGGGTAGGTGGTGACCCACTTCAAGTGAAGGAGCTGTAAGGAACCTAAGTGCACTGGTGTTGATACCACTAACAGAGCAGCTCTGGATTTCTCAGGGTGGGTGTCAGCTGTGTGATGAAACCAGCATGTGAAGCAGTTACCTCAAACAAACTAAAACCAATGCACTCATCAAGACAAGGAGTTACATGAAATCAAATAGAAAACCACCATCAAGTCAGGTAGTCATCTAAAGGCAAATTGAAGTGACTGCACAGTATGGGAAGTGCACTTCACCAGCCAGCCTATTACACTAAAGGAAAATAAAATCAATGCTCCCAGTAAACAAGACAACATAAATTGAAAATGTTTCCCCGCAGGACCAACAGTCACAAAAAGTAAAGAAACAGAACGAAGTCAGAGGCACTCCAGGAATCCAGGTAGTCACACAAAATCATAACTGATTGCGCAAACTGTGAACTGAAAACTATTGCAAATAAGAAAATTATATCAGAACAAACTAGTCACAGGGAAACAAACGCATGCACCCATCAAGCCGTGCATCACAAGTCAGCAAACGGAATCGAATTACACCAGCAATACTTGGTGTCACTCAAAAGCAAGTATAACATGCACTTCAGCAAGCAGGTCAGCCACATTAAGAAACTTTCGAGGATACACCCCAAAAAGTCATAGAATCAGTTGCAAAAAAAACAAATGCACTCCAGCAACATAGGAAGTCGAATGAACACCACTGTACATAACAGCACTGTACATAACGCACACATTACACAGAGACTAGCAATCATAGATGTGTAAAACAGTGTATAGGACATGTTATATAAGACAAACGACAAAAAGGGGTGAATTCACATGTCATCCATATTGATAGGCAGTATAGTTAAAGAGTACTTGGTCTGGAGAAGCACAAACTCTGAATTTAAAATGTAACACAATGGATTGATGCTCTCTTTAATAACAAGAACTGATTTGTACCCAAGTGAACCCTTTTCCCAACATTGGAATAATGACAGTCTGGGGGAAAAATCCATACACACTAATCTATACCTTGAAGTCTGCACACAGTTCTTTAATGAGGACAGTTAATAGTTCACTGTAAACTACAACTAACAAAAGGAAGTCTCTGACAAAAGCAGTAACCCACTGACCTGTTTACATTACATTCACAGTTATATGCATGGTACATGTTCTTCGCAGCAAGCATATTAACCCTCTGCTCTGCACTACCTTACCATGAATTAAAACTTCGACGAGTCAAAACATCTATTAGACAAAACTCCGATCTCGCCTGGAAGAACATTAATCACCGGAGTTTTTTTGGACATTTTAATTGCTGTCTGGACATTGCTAGAGCGCGGCAGCAGGTGCATTTACGCACAATGTAAACAAGCAAACACCAAACAGGCGCCCCCGTTCTAAATCAGCACCCGGTGCGGTGGTACCGGTCACACCACCCTAGAGCCGGCCCTGTGCATTATATAACGCAACATTATAGGGCCGCTTCTCTATCATCACCATCAATTCCCGCGTTGCCTAGGTCTGAGGCTCACTTCTCCCTCCATTAAATGTCTACCGCCGTCTCCTCTCTCCAGCCCTGCCTTTGAGGCTCCCCTCTACTTCAGTGAAGCCCACGCCTCTCAATATGAAATATGCCTCTCCGCTCATGTCTAACCCTCCTCTGCCGTTGCTCTTTTCCAGACCTCGCTCCACTCTTTGTGAATACGGCATCATAGTTATATCCGAGCCCCCCCCCTCCCTAATTCCTTTGAGACATGCCTTACCCCCACCCACATGCATTCATTATCTCGCCCCTCGCGCCCTTATTCTTAACCCCTTTCCACGACTCCCCTTTCTGAAGCTAACCGCTCACTCTATCCCTTACCCCCCTCTCCGAATTCCACCTTTTCACCCTACTCGATCTGTGACCATCTGCCCCCTCCCTTCCCACCAATGGCCTCTACGTCCTTCCCCACTCTGTATCTTGGGCTGACATGTCCCTTCGTTAAAGTAGCCGTCTCCTTTCCCTCCCCCATCTCCTGATTTCTTAGGATCTGCATTTACCCTACTAACTACCGAGCTCCCGTTATGAAGTCCACTACTTCATCTGTCTTCGTGGCTGACTGCTTCGTCTGCGTTCTCCCACATTGCCCTGTCCCTTTTCTCCACACACCCAAAAAACGCCCAGCTCCTTTTTCTTTTCTCGTTTTCCTCTTCGTACATTTATTTAGGTTTTATTATGGGGAGGTCTCGATTTTCCTTCCTATTGCTCTAGTCTACTGGCTGCCTTCCTCAACTCTTTGTGAAGCCAAGCCCTCCATGTCACCCCTTCTTACTTTCAGGGTTACCTCTGCCTTTTTCCCCTAAAGCATAATGAACGCATGCTCTCCCTATAACCATAACTGATGCCCGTCTCCCTTTGCCATTGACACAAAGTCTTCCTTCCATTGGACCACTCTATCCATCTCATCACTAAAACCACTGCCCTCTCCCTGTGGCTGAGAACCCCATAAATCACTGTAAGAAGAAGCAAGTCCACAGTCATTCATTGGCCACCGCTCTCTGGTCCTCTCTCTCCCAGCCCTGATGTCTTCATCATGATGTGCATTTAACTCAAAGAGGACATGTTCCTCTGCCCCTAGCCCCCGATTCCTGAGCTCACAATTGCAATGTTTGTAAATACCCACAATATTGTGAAATGCAGACAAAGTACATTGATAGAGAATTCTAAATGAAATATTGCACGGCTGCTATGTAGCTGCACGTTTACGTTCTTTAGTTCCGGATTTCCACATTTTCAGATCAAATTCAAGCAGAAATAAAAGGCTTATGTCTTTTTCTGTTGTCAGACACAGTCAAGAGTAATTTCTACTTTGTGTATAATTTGCATGCCATTTCTTCCGTAGATTTGTCAGTATTCAACCCCCCTGTTAACACCTTGCCTGCTAGGCGTTTTCCCCCTCCTGTGCTGGAAATTGCCATTTTGCTGGTGTCATGGCGAGCTCAGCTCTCATCAGCACAGCTCAACTGTGCATCATGACGAGCTGAGCTCGTCATGAGCATCGAAAGTATCCCTCCAGCCCCTTCCTCACCATGTGTGACTCTGGCATATAAAGGCGAGTTGGGGTTGTATTTCCAAGGCGTTATTGTTTTTTAATTGGGCGCAGGGTTCCAGATTCAGTCATCTCGGTACCACAAATACTCAGATATTCACATAAGTGTTGTTCATTTCATCCAGCATTTCATCCAGCAGGACGCTGGCCCACACCGAGAGTCAGCAAACAAAGAATGCAGTGGCTGCTTATAGCTGAGATCCCCTTGATTCCCCTTTAATATGTGAGTAGCACACCTAATCCTGGTTTTAATTTGTAGTCTGGTGTTTGCAGTTGTACATTTCCAGTAGAAATGAAGCAGTGCACAAATCAAACTCCCGAGCAAAAAACATTGTTGGGTACACCTATGAACCCTAACACAAAGTCCATCTGTGAGAGAAACTATATCATCCCCAAATCACACAAACATATTAACCTGTTGCTTGACTTTAAAGTAGTAAACTGAACTCTCTCACAAAGCAGTTACGTAATGTAGCGCTGTGAAGTGGGCAGAAGGATGCGTGTCAGCGCTATAACGATTATTGTCAACAATACAATGCTTAATCAATAACAGGGCATTTTTGCTAACGCTGTGTGGTCGAAGACAAGACGACTTACTCACAGTACGTGACCAGCAGGTACTTGTATTCTTTCAAGGCCCTTCCGAAGTTCTCGCGGGGCTGATGCTATACATTAAGGTATACCCAGAAAGAGTACCACATGTTGGCTGCGGTGCTGTCTTTCCATGGCATCAGTACCAGCAGGGGCTTGTGCTGAGGCATAGCCCCTGATTTCAAGCAGGTCGGAAGAATGTGAAGTAGTTAACCCACCCAGTAACTACTATTACTGCAGATGAATTACTTTCCAGGTCCGCCAAATACCACCTATTCCAAGATTTTCACTTAGAATTGAGTCCAAACATACGGAACCAGTATTTAACCCACTGAATTGTTCATGTGTCACCTTTTTTCCCAGGTCTGTTCAGCTGATACATTCAGCAGGCCCGGCCTTCCAAAATCCGTCACCATAACTCACACACAACACAGAATTCCGATCCCTTTGCAGACTCCTGTTTGCAAGGGATTCAGAATGTAACCCTCAGCTCCTACTCAAAGCCATGCACAAAACATTGGACAGGAGTGATTGGAATGTGCCGTAACGGCCAGAGCTGCCAACTTTGAAACTTGGGAACCAGGTTTAGGTCACTTAATTTCCCCATGTCCAAAAAAAAGGAATGAATGTGTCCTTGTGTAACGTAACTGGTGTGCATGTAAAGCGCTCCAATACCTTCATGTCGAGTTCATGCTACATAAAACTGCTCAAAAAATGAAATAAAGGTTTATAGCCCTGAGATAGCTTCGGTGGTGCTTATATGAGTGTCATGGTGCCCTTGAGGATTCCTTTGTGTTTGTGGTATATATAAACATATAAACCCAGGTCTCCCGTAGGTAGAAGTATTGCCTAGCCGCGTTATTTCATTCTGTCCATTTGTACTTCACTTTTCTCAACAGACGATGTAAGATTAATAATGTTACCTCTGAAACCCACTGCAATAATGGAGCAAATCAGATGCTCCAGGGTTATATTCAGGGGGCGTAGTTTACATTGGTGCAGTAGCACCAGGGGCACAGGCCTGAGGGGGGAGGGGGGGGGGGGACAGAGACACTAAAGCCTGCTTAGTGCCTATTTTATCATTCAAACAGCAGCTACGGTGCCCATTTCCTTCCTTGTACTAGGGCACACAACACACTGGCTACGCTATAGTGTTAGCAGGGATTTGTCACAGAGACTAAGGGCATACATGTAGGAGTGAAAACAGATGAGTTTTTGGATGTTTGTGAGGAGTGTGTTAAGAGAGTTATAAGCAGAGTTGACATCCCCAGAGAAGGATTGTTTCTGTTGGTGGGAGGTTTTGTTGCTCTGAGCTTCCAATTGTACAAAATTACGAATTCTTAATTTCCTGAGGCATTCCAGTGATTTCATTCTGTCTATTCGCACATAACTTTGCTCCATAGACGCTGTGGGATTCATCATGTTACTTCTGAACTCTACTGCAATATTGGAGCACCTCAAATGCTCCGGAGCTATAGTCAGGGGGGGTTTGGTGCAGGCCTTTGTTAGAGGAATGCTGTAATGCGACAGCCGTCCACTGGTGGCTGTTCCATTCACCCTTCTCTCAACTTGACTTTGAAGTAGTAAACTGAACTCTCTCACAAAGCAGTTCCGTAATGTAGCGCTGTGAAGTGGGCAGAAGGATGCGGGTCAGCGCTATAACGATTATTGTCAACAATACAATGCTTAATCAATAACAGGGCATTTTTGCTAACGCTGTGTGGTCGAAGACAAGACGACTTACTCACAGTACGTGACCAGCAGGTACTTGTATTCTTTCAAGGCCCTTCCGAAGTTCTCGCTGGTGAGCACCAGGACGTTCTCTTCCTCTTTAAATTTGGGCGCTTTAACTTTCTTAGCCTTTGATGTGTTTGGCCCAATCTCAGCTCCGGCCAGAAAAAGAGAAAAACTCGCAGAAAAGAGGAAGAAAAGCAGCAACGCCCTCATGGTGGTTTGCAGAGAGTTCCCGGGGCTGATGTCGCACACGAGAAGGAAGGAAAGAACGTTGTTTTCTCATGCTGCGTGGTGACTGGACCAGCCAATCCTGGCGCTGCATGCAGCGCCAGGATTGGCTAGGGGGGCCCATTTGCTGCTCGCCCTGTCGCCCTTTGAAATCCCGGGCTGTGGCAGGCGAACAAGTACCCCTGGGTCACGCTGGGGAACTTACAGTGCGCATGCTTGAGATAGTTGCCAACTATCCCAAGCATGCGCAGCGCACAGTGCACTTTAAGTTCCCCAGCGGGACCCAGGGGTACTGTGCACTACGGTGAGTGTCACTCAAGCTGCAGGCCACCCCCCTGCACAATTCCCGGCGGTGGGCTGAGGCTGATTCGGATTGTTGCATGATTAATGTATTTAGGATTGCGGCCGGCGGCCGCGATGCGGGTTCATTGTGGCTGGTGGGGCTACGCCCCTACGCCCCAATGGACGCACCGCGGCTGACTGTTTACAGTCCTTGGCTTTGCTAACTTAGGGAACGCAGTGTCGTTGCTGTCTTTACCTTGCAGGTAGCCCTCCGTGGCAGTTCCCATTGGCGTCAAACCGATCCAGAGGACCGAAGAGGATCACATAATATCCGACCTTTAACAACCGTCTTCCTGGTCGGATTGACGACGCAATGGCCCTGATGGACGATGTCCTGGCGGCCTTGGCTGCGGTCAGGGTCGAGCTAGATGCATTGAGGCAGGAAACTGCTGACCTCAGGGCAAGGTTGGATGGGAGCCGGAGGAACCCTTTTGGAGCAGGGGCTGCACACAACGCCCCCCCCGGCGGCTGTGGTAGTGGAGATGCCGGTATCCATACCATTGGCAACACCGGAAAGATACAACAGGGAGCCTAACAAGGTGCAAGTGTTTCTGACACAAGTGGCTTTACACTTCTCGTGCAAACCCAAGTCGTTCCCCACCAACCAAGCCAGGGTCGCTTTCCTTATCTCCTACTTGGCAGGAGACGCCGCTCAGTGGTCTGTGCCTTTTGTGAGCCGAGACGACGCTCTCCTGCATGACTGGGAAGCCTTCAGGGAGGAGTTCGTTAAAGTATTCGACCGCAGAGCCGACTCCTACACAGCCGACCGAGAGCTTCTTGAACTCAGACAGGGCAGCAGGGATCTGCTGCACTACCTAAATGCATTTAGGCGCCTGGTGGCGGAGACCAAATGGCCGGAATCCAAGAGGGCAGCGCTCTTTCATCAGGGGCTGAGCGAAGAACTGAAAGAAGTCATCGCGCAGATAGACCCCCAGCCAGACACCTGTGAGGGATTGATCGGTCTGGTCCTGCGGTTGGACCACCGGATGGGAGAGCAACGAGGTGACCATAGGAAGAAAGATAAAACCCTGCCTATGGGTGGCCATTTGGGGCCATCGGAAGTTCATCCGACTCCAGGGCCTGAACAGAAGGATATCGGGGCCATCAGAGCCAGCCTTACATCCACCGAAAAAGAGTCTCGCCGCAAACAGGGTCTTTGCCTGTACTGCGGCAAGAAGGGTCACTTTGTGCGCGAATGTCCTGCTAAGCCGAAGGCCGGACGTTTTCGTTCCAATAGGCTGGTCACTACGGCAGTAGACCCAATGGCGGAAAACTGATGGACTCTCGGAATAGAGAAGGGGCTTCTCTGAGTCGCAGCTGATCCTTTCACTGCTAAGCTCAAACCAGACAAGTCAACAACACCTGCTTATCCCCCTTAGGCTTCTCGTCCAGAACGGATGGGTTTCGGTGGCAGCTATGGTCGATTCTAGGGCCACCGGCCTGTTCATGGATGTAGGAGAGGTTCGTCGTATTGGCATTCGCCTTTTACAAAAGTCCGTTCCGGAGGACGTGTATGCTGTGGATGGGCGCAAGCTGATCTCTGGACCTATAGGCCAACACACAGTAGAGGTACAAGTCAGGTATGGGGGAAGACACCGGGAAACGATAGACTTCAGCATCATACAGGCCGCGCAGTACGGAGTCATACTGGGGTTGCCTTGGCTTCAAAAGCACAATCCAGCGATCAACTGGGTATCAAGAGAGTTGATCATGGCTTCACCCTATTGTCTTCTACATTGCGGAATGCCACCGAACAGCCCCAAGCCTCGTCACAGGCGGTCGCCATGGCGGCTGAGAAGGACGTGAGGCTTCCTGATGCGTATCATAAGTACAGGGGAGTGTTTGATGACGTACAAGCCGAAGTGCTTTCTCCCATTAGGCAGTACGATTGCCAAATTGACTTTGTTCCAGGAGCATGCGTACCTAGCGGGCGTTTATACGTGCTAACAGAAACTGAAAACCTCCACTTGCGCTCCTACCTGGACAAGCTGCTGGATATAGGGTTTATCAGGCCTTCCAAGTAACCAGCGGTGTCACCCCTTTTCTTCATACCAAAGGCCAACGGTGAGCGGCGCGCCTGTGTGGTCTTCAGGGCCCTCAACGCTATTACCATCAAGAACCGTTACCCCTTGCCGCTCATCAACTTATTGCTGGAGCAGGTCTAGACGGCCAGGATATACACCAAGCTTGATCTCAAGGGTGCTTATCAGGGTTCGCATGAGGAGCGGGGATGAATGGAAGACGGAGTTCAAGACAAGATACGGCCTCTTCGAATACCTGGTGATGTCGTTTGGGCTCTGTAACGCCCCTGCCGCGTTCCAGTACTTTCTGAACGACGTGCTTCGGGAGATCCTGGACGTCTATGTAGTGGTGTACATAGACGACATCCTTATTTATTCGATGACGGTGGAAGCCCACGTTGGACATGTGTCAAACGTCCTGAAGATCCTGCAAGACAATCATTTGTTCTGCAAACTCTGCAAATGCGACTTCGACGTCACAACGGTGGAATTCTTAGGAGTGATGTTGAGCCCGGACGGGCAGGAAATGGCAGAGAGGAAGGTCAAGGAGGTGAAGGACTGGCCTGCTCCTCGGAGCGTCAGGGATGTGCAGTGCTTCATCGGCTTCGCCAATTTCTATAGGAGGTTTATAGATGGATTCTCTGGTCTTGTTGCTCCTATCACGCATTTGCTGCGTAAGTCCCAGCCGTTCCTTTGGACCTCTGAAGCACAGGCGGTGTTCCTAGCTTTGAAGCAAGCCTTCATAACGGCTCCTGCCCTGGCACACCCGGACCCGGAACAACCGTATATAGTGGAAACTGACGCCTCAGCAGTGGCTCTGGGGGCCATTCTATCACAGAGGCATGCTTCTACTGACGTCCTACACCTGGTGGCCTTCATGTCACGAAAGTTGAACAATGCGGAAAGAAACTACCACATCGCAGAGAAGGAGCTCCTGGCCATAAAGGAGGCGTTCACAGACTGGAGACACCTATTGATGGGGGCGAGGCATGTGGTGACGGTATTCACGGACCATCGGAACCTTCAGTTCATGACCGCGGCTAGACTCCTCTCACCATGCCAATTGAGATGGATGCTGTTCTTCTCTGGCTTTCACTTCATCATCACGTATAGACCAGGTGCTAAGAACAGGAAGGCGGACGCCCTTTCGCGTCAAACGGAATCATCAACACCCCCCCCCCCTCGACTATCGGGCCCATCATCCACCCGGCCAAGGTATTAGGGGTAATACAACCGGATTCGTTCCTGCGAGGAGTACAGCGGGGTGTTCAATCCTTTGCGTGGAAGACCTGGCTACGATGCCACAGGGAGTGGCAGGTAAAGGATGGGATTCTGATAAACGGACGACTTCTGTTGGTTCCTACCTTGGATCTTCGGAAACAAGCCTTTCGCTGGTGCCACGACGCACCCAGCGCCGGACATTTGGGGGTCGAAAAAACGATCGAGTATCTTAACAGACAGTTCTGGTGGCCTTCCCTGAGAGCGGATGCCAAGGAATGGGTCATGGCATGCGAAACCTGGGCCTCCATGAAATCTGACCATCGCCGTCCACAAGGACTACTGCAACCCCTTCCAACGCCCTCAAGGCCTTGGGAGAACATTTCCTTGGACTTCATTGTAGGGCTTCCGGTGGATCAAGGGTGTACCGCAATTCTGGTGGTCGTCGACTATCTTACTAAAATGGGGCATTTCATGGCGTGTAGGCAAGTGCCTTCTGCAGGACAATTGGCCAGACTACTGTTAATGAATGTGGTGAGGTTGCACGGACTACCAAGCGTAATCGTGTCTGACAGGGGTTCGCAGTTCACCGCCCAGTTCTGGAAGGCATGGTGTTCTTCCCTACACGTCAAAACCGCACTGTCCACAAGCTACCATCCTCAGACGGATGGCCAAACCGAGCGTCTCAACCAGTCCCTCAAGCAATACCTGCGTTGCTTCATCGATCAGGGCAAGGAGGAGTGGGTTGACCGCCTATGGCTTGCGGAGATCGCGTACAACAACGCCACACACAGTTCGACGAAGGCGTCCCCTTTCTACAGCAACTACGGGCAGCACCCGCGGTTTCTCCCGTTTCTATACCCAGTCAAAAACCACAATCCGCCCGAGGCAACCAAGTGAGTGGCGCACATTAAGGAAAACCTGCTGCTCCTGCGAAAGAAGTTGGACAGGACCAAGGCAGCACATAAGGCCTCGGCCGATAAGCATCGGAGACCAGGGCCGCTGTACCGGGTTGGGGACCACGTATGGGTGTCAACTAGGAACATGCGCTTCCACAAACGCAGCGTGTTTCACCCACGGTACGTAGGTCCATACCGCATTACGAAATGTGTCAGCCCGGTGAATGTGCGGCTGAGCCTGCCGTCACATATGCGCATCCATCCGGTGTTCCATATCTCTCTACTAAAGCCCTCGACCACACTCCTGAGGAAGGCCCCTCACCCTGTGGTGGTGGATGCGGAAAGGGAATACGAAGTGGAGGGTATCCGCGGCTCAAAGTGGCGCAGAGGCAAGCTATGGTACCTGGTGGCGTGGAAGGGTTACGGCCCTGAGGAGCAATCGTGGGAACCGGCTTCAGGAGTGCATGCTTCTCGACTAGTGGTTTAGTTTCACAAGAAGCACCCGACAAAGGCCGAACCGGTGAGAGGCCTTTGATGGGAGGGGAATGTACTGTCAGGATCGCCGACCCCCCCCCCCCCCCCTCGTTCCCGGTATACGAGCGGCGTACCGCTCAGCAGCGTCCGCGCGAGCTGCCGCCTATGGACTACGCCTTCCGGCAAGCGAAGATCGAAGCAGGCACAACTCACCGCCACAACTCACCGCCACGCTGCGGGACTACACTACCCAGCAAACCATGCGTGGGGCATGCGCAGGCTACCCCGGCCATAAATGGCGGCCGCAATACAGAAGCAGCGTCGGATATTGAGCCGATCGCACGCAAAGGCAGGATTTCCCGGGGAGAAGCGCAAGGCTGGGCGCTTGTCTCCCCCATTCTCGGCGAGGTCGTGGTTCCCGGCCGGAGGGCGGAACAGCATTACGCCTTTGGATTGTTTTGGAGTTTGCCTGCACTCGTGGGAGTTTTAATCGGCGGATTGGAGCCTGAATACAAACAGAGGAACTTACAGACATACCTCATACCTATGTGGGCGGTGAAGTCAACCGCCAACGTGATACAGCCGCAAGTCGCAAACACCCTACCACAGCAAACGGAACTCGAGCGGCATTTTCGACCGCTGCTTAGCAGGGTGTCCTCCGTTGGCAAGTAGCCAGGACTGGTGCTCATGCGGAGGACGGTTGGTCCCAGAGAATCGCGAGGTATTGTCGGCCGAGGAGGGGTTCCACCAGGAGTAGCTGCATGGTGAAGGGTATCGTTAAACTTACCTTTTTGTTTATTCTGGATATTAAGGGTGAAGGAAACCCTTTCTTTTGTGTTGCATTAAACAGCACACTAACAAGTTGTTGTATTGGCTTTCTTTCTGATCTCTCATTGCTCAGGGGATACCCAACTGTTTACAGTCCTTGGCTTTGCTAACCCAGGGAACGCAGTGTCGTTGCGGTCTTTACCTTGCAGGTAGCCCTCCGTGGCAGTTTCCATTGGCGTCAAACCGATCCAGAGGACCGAAGAGGATCACAACGTACTTGTAGTTTGAGTAGGGGGCATGCTGAGGAAATCCATTTAATGTGGGGAAGGGAAGTGGCCTAGGGCAGTGGGAGTACCCTTTCCAATTTAAACTTTGTACCAACATTTAGGAAAACAGTCTGATCATTCCATCACATCTTAAAAGTGATGAACCATGAAAAAATAGAGCCATGGGAGCAAGCATTATCGTTGGTAAAACATCTTACTATTTGGGCCTATCCATATTCCTTTTTTGTTTGTTTACATCCTCCCCTTTTCTCTTCTTCCTTTTCTTCCACCCAGCCCTTTCAATAATATACTTAGGGTCATAGTACATATCATCATCCTTTATCTCTAGGTCATGATATCACGTGTAGTAGAAACAACCTGAATCATTGTGTACTCACAACCATGATACATAGCCCTCGGAGGTGTACAGTATAATATGAAGCACAGTTATTCAATGCACACTGTCCTTCTGTATTTCCATATACTCATATTCTCATTCCTAAACCTCAATACATAAATGTAATCCCACTATGTATTATCCATCCTTTGTAGTCCCAGGTGAATGCACTGCATTTAGAATGCATTTTAACACATTCTACCTTACAATGTAATGTGTTACAACAATATTCTCTTCAACTCCAAAGAATCTAGAAATAAAAACATTAATATACTTATACATTAGTTCTTTTAGATAGACATAAAAAATAGTACTTTGAACAGGGATGCCAAAAAATCCCACAGATATATTAAATTTACCTGAGAGGAGAGACCTAGGAAAGTGATTATGAACTAGAGAGGTACAAGAAGCACTGGTATGCACCAGGAACTCATGTCCCCCGCATCCCCCCAGCAGTACAGTAACCTAGGGGCCAGCTTTATTAACTGGTATCATGATCCTTCTTCTGCCCTTCCTAGACTGCCGTATGGAGGGTATTCATAGATATTGTATCCAAATGTCAGTAGTCATCATTGTAGAAGCTTCTGTCCGCTTGCTTATAGTGCGTACATCTTTGCTACCATATTTTGACCATAAAAGCTCTTTCATAAACACCGGCAAGTAATCAAATGCAAATATATATTGTAGTTACTATTGAGAGTTTGTGAGTATTTTTGTTAAGGAGTTATATTAGTCAGATATCAATCAGGTCTCAAAAATTGATAATAGAAAAAAAAAGTTTGTGCAAAAAACCCAGCATAATTTGCACACAGTACGTTCCACAAAGAAAAGATTACCTAGAACCTAAGGCCAAGCAAATACGCCTTGACAAAAGCTGGTTGTCAATACATAGAGCTTAGGTGTTTTCAATAAAAAGTCAAAATGTAACATAGCATTAATCTAATCTGTCCTCGTACTAGCCAAATCTACCTCCCTCTGTTCAACTTCATCTTAATCTGTTCTGCTCTTCCATCAAAATCTGCCCTCTCCTCTTCTGCATCTGTTCTCTAATCTGCTTCCTTCATTTCTGCATCAAAGTCTTAGTCTGAGAAATGTGCTTGCACCACTTCTGCTTGTACTCCTTGTGAATGAATTACCCCTTCCTCTCGCCACCATTGTTTGGCCCTGTAAATTAGAGCATTCATCCTTTCAATGACCCTTTCTGTAAACAGTAGGCACACTCATTTTGGCCTAATCCTCCACTATGTTGCTGTGCAGGATCCAGCGAAGGTTGACCAGCCCCTGTTGCATTGTCCTCCTCCTCTCCCTCACTTTTCCCATTCATTTCGGTCTCCACTGCAAAAACCTGTTGCAATAACACTTTATCAGAATTTTCTTTGTTCAATTTTAAATAACTTTCATAATAAGAATATGTCTAATGAGAACAAACAAGTGCAACATGGTCTGTAAAAGGCAATGCTAATTGTACTTTTTCAACTTCACTGTGTTTTTATAGTTCCTAGCATCTAGGCACTATAATACTGTTTTGGGTCAGTACTCTGGCCCAGAGGGTTGTAGAGAGATCTGGTTTTCACTGTTCATCCCAATTTTATGTGGAATATAATTCTCTTGGGTGTACTAAAGTGCTTTTCTATAAAAAGTAAAGCACTGACTGTACATTGAGTTCATCCGCTGGCAGTACAGCGTGTGCTGTATTCTGTATGTCTAACCGCACCTGACCTCTTTGAGTGAGCCTTGGACTGCCCGGTCTTGCTATCCTAAGATTCAAAATGAGTAGGGAACACTCCAGTTGATGCAATTGGAACATAGTGACCCCTGAGTGCCATGGTCCCTAGAAAGCTTGTTCGAACAGGCTGTGAACCTGGGGCGGAATGCACCTTCACTGAAACAAAAGGCCCAATTGAATGGGCTAGCATTTGCACATATCCCTGTAAAAGCACAATGTTTTGCGCATCCTGGGAAAGGGGTGCGTCAGGCTTTTGACTAGCTGGACCCCATTGTGGTTGACTTGGTAATAGCATTGTCATCTTGCAGGAATAGCAATAATTTCCAGTTTATGTCTAAAACTCTCCTATCACAAATATATTAGTCAAAAAAAGCATACTGTAGGAGTGCACTATCATTGGAGATAGCATATTCCCCATTGAAGTGGCCACTAAAAGTTTCCGACTAATGTGTAGTCTTACTGATAAAGATTCACAGTGCACAAACAATGTTTGGAAATCGGCGCTCAGCAAAAAAACCAAAAATTTGCACATTGGCAAGCAAACCATTCTAATAAGATTACAAAAGTGTGTGTTCATAATTGGTGAAGCATATTTGAAATATTTGATCCGTTCACTTAGCCATTTCAGTGCTGTGTTGGAGAAACCTGGCATCTTACAGCGTTTCATTTCACATGCTTTGCACAGTTCAAGGGGCGTGGCTTGACGCCGGCGATGGGGGATGCCTGAACGGGGAGCTCCGCCAATGAGCCCCCATTTATCCTGCTAAACCAGCACTTGGGCCCCCACCTCCCACACGACGGTAGAGGAAGGGGTGGCCCTCCCACGAGGCCAAAAACAGAGGAGGGCGGACAGCCCTGAGACCTGCTGAAGTCCGGCTGTGGACTGCCGGGGGGCCGCATGCAGCGCACTCAAGATGGCGCCCGCGACGGCTCGCTGAGCTCTCGGCAGAGCTGTGCTGTTGGGAACGACGGGGAGCCGCTGTGGCCTCTCCTGGAGTGGCGCGCACCAGAACAGGCAAGCGGAGATTCCTCGGGCCCACGCGGCAAGGCGGGAGCATCCTCCGCCCGCAACGGAAGCCAAGGGCGACATACCGGCGGTCCAAGCCGCCACGAACTGGGGGCCTTGCTGGTGCCCGCCCCGGAACTATAAACCACCTGTGAAGGGACCACCGGTAAATGAGGGAAGTGCCGTGAGCGGCTGGCTGACTGCTGCGAGTTGCCCCAAATTGAATTGGCGCTGGCTCTTGGCTACGCAGGCAGTCAGCGTGGAGCTTGCTGGAGCCAGGAGGCCTGCGGAAACGTGCCGGGAAACCGGCGGCAGAGGTGCGGGGACAGAGGCTAGGGCTGTAGGTACTGAACTGGTAGCGGTGTGAGCCCCCCTCCGCTGGCAGAGTGGAGGACGCCCCTTGGCAGTTCCGCAACGGCTGAGTGGGGTCGTGAGGACACTGGGGTGGCCGCCCTGGAGCTACTCATACCCGGGAAGCCGGTCGACCGACGGGGCACTTGAAATCCGGCTGCACGAGGAGCCCTGGGACCTACGGCCTGGGATCAGCAAGGGGACCAATCCACGTGCCTGATCGCAGTGACCGCTCCGCGGCTGGAGCTGCCAAGACGGCGGCCTAGATGCACCCTGCCTGATAGGCTGCTGGGACCCTTGCAAGGTACGGTGTGGCGACGGCTGCTGACTCTCCTGGCGGTGGTTGTTGTGGCTGCCGCTGCCCATGAAATAGACCAGCACCGAGCAGAGAGCTGTACCAGACCTGTGAGTGATCTGCAGCGGCTGGGGCCTAAGGAGTGGGACGAGTAGGGCGGACAGACACGGGTGACACTAGCTGGGCCACACAGCGCAGCCACGACTCACCCACTAGGACCGAGGCGGTGGGCAGTAGCCTGACGAGGGCTGTGGAGCAGCCTTGAAGAGGACTGAGAGCGTCCGTCTAACGGCGGTTAGAGGCCTGGGACTGGGAGGTGCTGGTCTCAGGAAGGCCATGGTACGACCGGAGGGACGCCGTTGGCGTGGATCACATGCACTATAATGGATGACCCACGAGAGACCTGAGTCCTCACTACACATTGGGACCTTGACCCTGCGACCTGGATCCACAGAGGAGCCCGCACTAGCTATCCGGGTAAGAGAGTAGACCAATGGTTGGGCCCAAGAAGATGGCAGCCATGATGACTGGATTAGGTCGCGCCTGGAACCAACTGACTAGGTCAAATAGTGGAGGCTGGTGATTCTGGCAGTGACGGCAGCTGTTGGCGCTATTTTCTTGTGGAGAGCCCGGGATTTCGCGAGGGGCCGAGTCGAGCTCACGCGTGCCTGGCCGCGCTTGGGGCGAAACCACCCTGAGGTCTGGGCCGGAGGGCCCAGAGGCCTCCGACCACTAGTAGCTGGGCCACACGACATTCCTGTGACTTACCCACTGGGGCGGTGCACGTGCTGACGGCTCTGTGCACGCTCGACCATGGGGAAACCGAAGGGGGGCAGAGGCGGTGCCCAATCGTCCATGGAGGGAGAGCCCACGGATGGAGGCGAACGAGTGGGGCATGATCCGGTGCGAGACCCCCACCTGCAGCAACAGCTGGACAAAATCCTGGCGGCCATAGCCGATTCCTGCACGGCGCTCCAGCAGGACATCTCGCAAGTAGCCACAGGACTAGGACTGTTGAAAGCTGATCATGGCAAATTGCTGGATAGAGTCAAATTGGTGGAAAACACACTTCAGACCATTGAACCAGCGCAAAAGGACCTTGGAGCTACTGTGGCCAACGTGATGGACCGGGTCGACGCCCTAGAACGGAGAGCAGAAGAGGCTAAGGGACGCAACCGATGGAACAATATTCGTGTAGTAGGTCTGCCGGAGAAAATCGAAGGGTCGGACATGGTACAGTACCTCGAGGATTGGATAAAGACAGTGGTGGCACCGGAGGGCCTGTCCGCCTTCTGCACCCTGGAGCGAGCTCATCGGATGCCGGCACTACCGCCTCAGCAAGGGAGACCGCCGCGGCCGGTGGTGGCCCAGCTGCTGCACTTTAGGGACCGGGACCTCATTTTAAAGAAGGCTCGATTAGGTGGTTCATTCCAGCTAGACAACAGTAGGGTCAACATCTTCCCCGACTACACATATGAGAC
Organism: Lissotriton vulgaris; assembly: GCF_964263255.1. Lineage (NCBI taxonomy): Eukaryota > Metazoa > Chordata > Amphibia > Caudata > Salamandridae > Lissotriton > Lissotriton vulgaris. The sequence continues at coordinate 1,077,714,449 of NC_141691.1, read as the reverse complement.
CCAGCGCCGGCAAACCTCTTTTCTGGCAGTCAAGAGGGAATTGCGTAGCGAGGGTGTCCAATACTCCCTTGTATTTCCGGCCAAGCTGAGAGTCATAATGAACGGAAAAACATGGTTCTTTGATACCGCAGATGATGCTGCTGCCTGGCTGGAACTGTATAAAACGGGTAAGGATGGCGCTGGAAGCGGCGCGCTGGTTACCTCGGAGGGGCTACCACCTCGTAAACCGCGACGAAACCGGAGCAGACGGCGGGGACTGAGGAAACCTTCGCCGTCCCAGACGGCTGCGGAGAGGCGAGATGTGTTAGAGGTGGTGTCCACGCTGTCGGGGGCGCAGGAGGCCCCATCATTGGAGGGCACAGACTCAGAGAAGGACGGTAACCGATGTGACTCCGAACATTCCGAAACGAACAGTGAACACTTACCGCAGGTAACTCCGGAGACAGCGAAGGGAATGTTGGACGAGGGATAAACGGTCCTGGGGGACGACCCGGATGGCGGACTTGGAGCTGGTATGGACTCCGGAGTGAGAACTGTTCGGAGGTTTCGGCTTTGTGATGTTCAGGGGGGAAGATGGGGGGGCTTGGGAGGGGGGGGGGGGGAGGAAGGTGCAGGAAGGGTTTTCATTATAGGGGCTCGGTTGACCAGGGAGGTCTGATAAGATAGGGCAGCTCCACGTTGGTGCATAGTCCCCCCTCATCGCCCTTAAGGCATACCCACAGCACCTGCTGTTGGATTTCATAGTTGTTTGGTAGGAATACCGGTTTGGATGGGAACTAAATGGGAGATGCTAGGTCCTGTTCTTGGGAAGGAGGGAGGGGTTGGGCGTTTGGGGGGGGGGGGAGGGGGTTAGTTGGGGATGGGTAATGACCGATGCAGACACGAAGGCGCGACTCCAATGGTGCAGGGAACTGTGGGAGAATGGTTGATTCAGCTAATATAAGATTTATAACCTGGAATGTGAGAGGGCTTCATACCATGACAAGACGCCACAAGATTCACAGCTATCTAGTCCGCAGGGGGGTGCACATCACTCTACTCCAGGAAACACACTTAACGAAAGCGGAAAGTATAGCGCTACAGCGAAGATGGAGGGGCCAAGTGTATAGTACCACGTATTCAGCTTTTGCTAGAGGGGCGCTCATCTGGATTAGAGTGGGGGGCCCTTTCCAGATGACTAGACAGATGATAGACCCGGAAGGCAGGTATGTGGCCATCGAAGGTAGATTGAGGGGCAGGGATATTGCCTTATGTTGTATCTACGGACCTAATGTTGATCAATTGGGCTTTCTAGCGAGGATATCTGGATCTCTGGCGCACTATCTCGTGAGCCCCTTGCTGATGGGAGGGGGGGGGGACTTCCAACTCCATTATGGATGTGACCCTGGATAGATCGCATCCCCCTTTGGCAGACTCTCCAACGCATCGCTTGACCAAGGGTAGGCTGGACTGGCAGACACGATGGGGGTTAGTGGATGTTTGGCGTGCACAACACCCTAGGGACCGTGATTACTCCTATTTCTCTGGTATGCATGAGCTACATGTACGATTAGATGCGGTGCTGTGTTCCCCCGCGGTACTGCCAGCTATTATGCAGACTGAATATTTAGCCAGAACGATATCTGATCATAACCCGCTGTTAGTCACCATGCAATGGATGACTGGAATCTCGTGTGTTCCCACATGGCGATTGCGCCCCGAAACGCTAGATTACCCGCTCTTCCGGGTGGAGGAGGAAATTACCTATTATTTTGCGGAAAACGCTGGCTCGACTGCGTCGAGGGCTACGGAATGGGATGCCTTTAAGGTAGTTGTACGGGGGCACTGCATAGGGAAGCACGCAGGAGTGCGGAAAGTCCTGTTAAACGATTTGACCAAAGCTGAAGATAAGCTGTGTCAGGCGGAATTAGTGAGGCCGGGCCACCCTGAACTACAGGAGGAAGTTAGTGCAGCGAAAGAGGCGGTGGCTGCAGAAGTGGAGCGTTTGCATAGCTTTGACTATAAGGCTTACGCGATGAGGGCCCATGCAGAGGGAGACAAGGCTGGAACTCTGCTGGCCTGGCTCTCCAGTCCCTCGAAAAGAAGCTCCCCCATCCTGGCTCTAGAAACAGAGGAGGACGAGGTGGTCCACACCCAAAATGAGCTCCTGCAGTGTTTCACGAGCTACTATGCGGAACTTTATAAGATCAAGCTGATGGCTGGGGACCCTGCCATTGATTTTTTTCCTGGAAGGACTGCACCTTCCGCGACTAGAACAACAACAGACGAAGGACTTAGGCAGAGACATAGAGCGGAGAGAGATTCAAGGTGCCATTAAACAAATGGCCCGCAACAAAACCCCTGTGCTAGATGGGCTGCCCATAGAATTTTATGGGAAATACGTTGATTTGTTGGCACCGAGACTTCAGGAAGTTTATAGGGAGGTGAAGATGACGGGGCGGCTGCCCCAGTCGATGCGGGAAGCACTAGTGATCCCACTGTTGAAACCAGGGAGGGAAATTAAGGACACGGCTTCTTACAGACCACTGTCGATGTTAACCACCGACTACAAGATACTGAGCAGCGTGCTGGCGACCCGGTTGTTAAAGTATATGACCACGTTTGTCCATGAGGATCAGGCTGGCTTCATACCGACTCGGAACATGACTACGAATATTATGCAGTTGGTGCGCCTACTAGAGGAAGACCACCCGAGAGCGCGACAGCCAATGGTACTGTCGGTAGATATTGAGAAGGCTTTTGATAGTTTAGAGTGGGAGTACTTGTACAAAGTGATGGGACGGTTCGGTTAGGGCGGCAATTACCTGCAATGGACCAAGGTCTTATATACTTCGGCAGTGTCCAGAGTGAGAGTGGGCACGCTGATATCCTCGCAATACCTGGTAGAACGAGGGACGAGACAAGGATGCTCGCTCTCCCCATTGTTGTTCGCCTTAGCGGTGGAACCCCTCGCGATTACGCTTCGGGCGGGGAACCACTATGGAGGGTTGGCGAGCCGAGACTGTCAACAATATGTATCACTGTACGCGGACAACCTGCTCCTCTTCCTTGAAGATGCTGACAGGGCGTTGACGGGAGCTGAGAACTTGCTCTCGAACTTTGGAGAAATTTCGGGCCTGAAGGTAAACTGGTTGAAGAGGGGTATGTTTCCGGTGAGGCAGGGGGAACCCCGCCCAGCCATGGTTCGAGCAGTGAGGTGGGAGCCCGACTGCTTGAAATACCTGGGAGTGCACATATACCACACTGCAACGGACATGCTGGAGGGTAATGTGGGTCGCGGTGTGAGAGCGTTGAAAAGCAGCATGGCATTTTGGGCCACCCTCCCATTGTCGGTGATGGGCCGCGTAGCCCTGTTAAAAAGGATAGCGCTTCTTCGCTTCCTATATTATTTTCGGACACTACCAGTATGGATACCATGCTCCACATTTACAACATTGAAGTCGCTCATAGTGTCTTTCCTATGGGGTGCAGGCAGACGCAGAGTTGCGCAGGCGACGCTCATACGGTCTAAGGCTGAGGGCGGACTAGCAGTCCCAGACTTTGAGCTATATTACTTAGCGGCTCAATTGCAGATCTTCACGCAGGAAATTGCAAGGGAGTTCAGAGGACCGGATCATAAGAGAGGTAAAGGGATACAGTGCCATGTCCTCTCGTTTATTGTGCTGCAGCAGAGATTGGACCTCCGAGAACTCTTAACAGAAGAGAAAACGCTCAGACTCTGTTGGAATCGCTCCCAACGCAGGGCGGGAGTGTTGCACCCAAATGCGCCCGAAATCCCGTTGGGAATGCTGGCGGCGTTACCACACAACGGAGACTGGTCGCAATTGCAGATTTGGGAAGAGGCAAGTCTCCAAATGGTGGGGGAGCTATACGAGGATGGGGCTATGCTACCCTACCAGACGCTCCAGGAGAGGTTTGACTTACCAAGAGGGACTTTCTTGCTGCACGCAGCTCTGACAAGAAAATACAGGCACACTGGCGGGAAGGACTGATGGAGCCTAAGACGTCGATGGCCTGCCAATATACCATGATGGCGGCAGGGACGTTCAAGACGGTCACATGTCTGCACTCCAGAATGCTCAATGAAGGGTTGGCACCCCTGGAAACACTAAAAGGAAAGTGGGAGATAGATCTAGAGAAACCCATCCCTGATGCGGCCTGGGCGCAAATAGTGAGAAGGGCTTGGAAGAGCACGAGGAATGCAAGGTTTCAGCTGGTGCACTTCTATATACTCCACAGAGCGTACTTGACGCCGGGAAGAATACAGAAATATTTTCAAGTAGCAGAGGCGGCTTGCCCCAGGTGCACGAGAGTCGGGGTAGAATTAGAACACATGATATGGTCCTGTCCAGCGATGGGAATTTACTGAAAGGAGGTGGGAAACACCCTAAATGCGATAACAGAGAGACAACTAACATTTGATATGGCCACTAGCATACTGCACTGGTTCCCCCACACATCCAAGAATAAGATCACGAGTAAGTTTGTGGACATGGGGCTTATACTAGCGAAGCGGGAAATTATGAAGCACTGGAAGGCAACGGTAGGGCCCAGCTACACACGGTGGAAGGGCGAGTTCCTAAAGTGGGCCACTAGCGAGAGCGCGCTACGATATCAGCTGGCGCGTAGGCAAAACAATGATAAAGAGCTAGAGGCAGCGACAGCGTGGGAGATCCTAGTGCAGACATTACGAGAGTATGAACCACGAGATGACTGAACGGAGTGGGTAGCTGAATGAGGATAGCCCCGAACCATGACAGGCACATCACACGATTTACTATATGACACCTCCTGAGCACACATGATCATGGGAATAGAACAGGTTGAGCGCTTCGGTGATGGGGGGGGGTTAGGGAGGAGAGAGGGAGGGTACAGTTCAGCTAGAAGGGAGTTGGAGGGTTAAATTTTAAAGGACGTTGTTTAACTTGGTAAACTGATGGTATAGAGCTGTTAAAATTAACAAACCATGTAATGGACGGTGAATGGGGGGGGTTTCCGATCGGCCCTAAGAGGCTGACGTGGCAATTGTGTAAATGTTAAGATGGTTTTTTTTTTCCTTTTTTGCACAAAACACCAATAAACTACGTCTTTAAAAAGAATGCTTTGCACAGTGCAATTGTCATGCAGTTCACTTTACAAAATCCTTTAACTTCAGTCACAGAAAACAAATTTACTTTTTACCTCTGTTTCTGAAAGCTGAGCAAATGTTGCAAGATAACAATATTTAAAAGCATTGTTATTTCTTATTCAGTCTGCTGAGTGAGCAGAACACCCGTTGTCAACTTGCTATGGTAACCTTATATTTTCCTTTAAAAAAAAACGTAAATACTGCATTTTTGTTTAAATCTAAGGAGCCGTCCAGCAGCCACTCAAATCTTCATTGTCCTTTGTATATTTTATATAAAAAACCCTATTCCAAAGATTCACTCCAAATTTCACCTACATCCTCCAATTTGAGGTGAGGAGTGGAGCAATGTGTCCAAATACGGACTTCCAAAACAACATAACAATGAGAAATGCATTCCCTTAGTTTACTCACTGTCCCCTAAAATTGGAGACCCTCAATAAATGAGAAAACTAATAATCCCAATCTCCCAAAATGACAAGTGTCTCCAATTCAATCAATTGCACAAGCATGCATTTAGAGCAACCTCACCAAGTGAATGTGGGGGCGTCCGTATGTCCGCACTTTTGACAAACATGTCAATCTGCAATCAAACCGGTTCGGGACCAGAGACGGGGGTGGAGCTGTAGTGTGGGGACACAAGTCTGGCCTGGGAGTTGTTGTCCGTTAGCGTCAGGGGGTTGTTGTCTGTCAGTGGCAAGTAGAGGGGGGGGTGGGGGTACGTGATATGGTGATGGTGTGGGTAGGAGCAATTCGTCCTCATGTGGGTCTTACTGTGCTAAGGGGGTATATCGCAGAGGATACTGGCAAGGGGCATTTAGCCGGTGTTCTTTATCTAGACAGGCAATATTTTAATCCACCTTTTCTTGTTGTAATACGGCCAATTTTTGTTTCTCTGATTTCCATACTGCCTTCTGGGATCAAGCCTGAGCTCTCTTCCCCTTTTCTATAAATTCCTTCTTCTATAACCCCAAGGAATCAAACTTGGATTGTCTAGATCTGTGTCTATGCAATTGGGCTTCTACTGCCTCTATTTTCTGAGGGTCAAAAAGAGCCATATTTTGGCCAGGTATTATCCCTATCCTTTGACGTGTATTTGTTCCATAATGTGCTGTACATTATGGGAGAAATACTGTATTTTATGTACATTTCTTTACTCGGGGTACCCTCCGGAGGGGCTGGTTGATTTTCTTCCAAAACATCGGACTGAGATACACAACAGCGTTTCCCTACAAATATACTACACACGGGCATGTTTACAATATTAAAAAACATCTCTACAAGTTTTTAGGCCGGTTAAAAAGTCCACATTACCCGTTTACCTTCACTGTTTGCAAAGAGTGAACAAAAGCCAGATAACAAAACCTAACAAACAAAAGGTATCGCCAACCAGCTATCCTACCAGAAGCCTTTGTCTCGTTCTCCAGGCGGTCTCTTTACTGCAAAGCTCGTCTAAGTCTATCGGGCCCCAGTCAGGACCGGCGCCACTTGCGGGGGTCTCCTCAGATGCAGTGAAGGTCAGGTGGTGGCTACGAAGACGAGGGTCTCTTTGCGTAGGTATACCCCACCACCGTCCTTTCAAAACTTCGTTGGGACCCCCGACCGGGCAGCCGCGTCACTGATGGGCTCCATGTTTGGGCGTCATCTCTGGATTTTGGGGGTCTTTTGGAGGACCACCCCAAAGGTGCAGGGTATCCCTATAGTCCACGTGTCCGGAATACAAACAGACCAACACTGGAGCACGGAGAGAAAGGATATTTATTACAATCTCATGAGATGGAGAGAGCATCAGCAACATACACCCATAGCTGTCTGAGGAGGCAGTCTGCCGAGTGCTTTGGTTCTGCACCTTATATACCCTTCATCCCCACCCGGTGCTTGCTAGGTGAACAATAACCAACACCAATAATTTGCAGTCAAACAATGGTCAGTTCTGATACAATCAGCAGGCGGTGGCTGTTTGGCCCCTGCAGTACATAGGTGAAAAATGTGTGATTATATATCAAACAAAGGTTAATCTGATAAGTCCAGAGATGGTAGCGGTGAGGCCCCTGCATCGTGTAGGCAAAAGCATATTTATACGACAAATAAAGTTCAATCTGATAAGTCCGCAGATTGTAGCTGTTGGACCCCTGCAGGGCACAGGCGAGAGGAATGATCACACAGCAAGCAGAGATCAATCTGATAGGCCTGCAGATGGTAGCTGTCGGACGCCTGCAGGGCGTAGTGTTCAGGGTGAGGACGATAAACATCTGGGAAACTCCCTGTCTGACTGGTTGAGCATGGGCTGGTCAGTTTGTGGCAGGCCAAAGCACAAACAGGGTGAGAGTGTCCGTGCAGAAATGTGGCAGGTCAAAAGTGGAGCACCAGAGTGTTTGTGATTCAGAGAGAAGGTCAGTCATGAAGGGTAAAGCGCAAAATGGCAGGGCGAATGGCAAGATAACAGTTCTATTTTTCAACAGAGTTCAAAATAGCTGAGCGAGTGTCAAGATAAAGAATACATTTTCCACAGAAGATTAAATAAGGTGTTGATTACAATACAAATGAAAAAAGTAAGAAAATAAAACCACAGTTCTGTACAAGCACAGGAAAAACACAATCCCTGTGATTTTTTATGCAATGAAAACAGAGTAAACACTAATTTTTACACTTTTTGAACAATTGGAAAACAGTGAAAATCCCGCCAACAGAATTCACAACAACATGAAACTGAAAAAGTAAAGCCTAGGCATTCAAAAATGTCCTCTCCTTACACCCATGTAAAAAAAAATGCTGCACTGGGGTAAAAGACCATACCACTACAAAATGGTGCTATGAAAACCAATCCGGCTGACTCTCACGTTAGAGGCAGTAAATTCTGTTAAGTTGTGAGCGGAAGTGTAAAACATATTAGTTGTCTGCGGTAGGCCAACTAAAGGTGATAGACAGCTACGAAGCATGGGCATTACAAACAATCTAGCAGAGCAGTTAGTTTTTTTTATCAGCCTGCAGAGCCCATCTTAATATAAAAACATCTGCAAATCCAACCGTTTCACCAAAGACCATTTACTCGTAGCATCTTCCTTGCCCTCTGAAGTTTTACCTCATCACGGACTGAATCCTGAATATAGAGTACAAAACACCATGCAACACCAATATTGTAGTCACAATATCGAGTGAAAAATATTGCACAGCAAGTATGTATATATTTTCTATACCTACCCGCACATATAGGTACCATGACGATATATATATCTTCAAGGTACATAGCTGGGCAGTTAATAGTAAATCTATACATTCCCTATATACACTTTTTGATATTTTGTCCACAATATTAAGTGTCCCACAATATTTTTGCACTCGATATTCCAGAGTACAATCGCTCACCATTATATACTATTCTACCTTTCGCTTGTCATCGTTTCTTCGTTAGGAATTTGACCTCAACGTTAATGCCTAAACCTCAATTTTTCTTTTTTACATTTTAATTTAAATCACATAACCTAAATTATATAGATTTTTAAATGTATGAAACCTTACCCCAACGCTAGCTATTGCTAATCAATGTCATTTACTTAATTATAACCAAACTGATTTTATTTAATTTGAAATATTTCCGACTCAAATGTTCTTGCCCCAGACCTCTATACTATTTAAAATATTTGTACATAGTAAGGGTCCCGGAACATGTTTGACTCTGTAATAGCGATCTTTTAGGGAGTGAAGGCAAAGATCTCTTCTGTAGGCCAAACACTGGAGTTCAGGAAATTAGTGGGATTGAAGATCAGTGGGCCCAGGTTCAGAATTGTAACCATGTGCATAATTTTTATAATTTTAACATGTGTAACATTGAATTTTACATTACTTTTATGGTTTTTATTAACCGAAATAAAGAATCTTGACTGACTGACCTCAGATGAGACGTTTTCTTGTCTCAAGGAGTCAGAGTTGATTACATTTAACTGAAGCTTTCTTTCTGTCCCTGCTCAAACATGACTGTGAAGTCAAGACAACCTGAATGAATCCGAATGAAGAATACACAAGCCCACCCCAACATATGTAGGAGTCCACCCTGGGATTCACATTTGGTAAAGGAATAAAGTATCACCAAGAAGGGACAAACAAGGATGTGCACTGATATCCCTGCACACTGAAGTTTGAAGACTATCCCGTTGAAAAATGCCAAATGTCTAGTCAGCTAATTCCTTGGCACCATGCACTGCAAATGTGACATTCCATTCTAATATCTATGCTGCTAACTGAAAATCCTAATTATTATGTAAAACCTTGCATTGTCCACCATCAACGTTTGTAAAAAAAAAAAAAAAAAAAAAAGCATTGTACAGGGGACCCTGCACTCCCAAGCACATGTGCAAAAGCACAAGCTCTGGGAGTGCTTTGGAAATCAAGCAAACTTCTCCCTGGGCCATCAATGTAACGCCCTGGGAGACTTAAGGTAAATTTTTGTGGGGCATCTTCAGGGGGTTGCTCAAATTCATGCAGCACAAAAGCACTCTCCAGGTCCACTGGTGGTGCCCATACCCTTCCTGGTATAGGAAAAAAAACAATGTCTCAACCGGTATTATTGAGAGGACTATTTATCAAGTATGTACACAACATTACAAGAAAAGAAAATAGGAAGACTCATTATTTGGTTTAAATGGGCTCAAGCCATCATATATTTAGGTAGATATGAGGAAAAACAATGGTTGTGGAAGACAATTGGGAACAGTTGTGTCAGCACTGTAAGCAATTATTGCATAGGCAACTCGAACACTTTGTGCACGCAAGTGCTCATGACACTCAAAAGTGAATGGCGCAGGTGACAAGTGGAAAAATAGCGAGGGAGCAATGTGAAAAAGAGACTGATATATACAACAACGACCTATGGTTCAAAAAAGGATTATTTACATAGATTTATCATATATTTTAGAATTTTTTTAAGTGAACCATAGCTGAAGAGGCACCGGAAGTCGCGCTGGTATGTCGATGGCGTTTCGATCCTAGTTTATTGTGATCATCATCAGGACCAAGTTGCCAGTTGAAGGTCCTATACAAGGGAGGGAAAAGGGGAAAATCAGACAAGGGGAGGTGCAAGGACGCAACAGGTATGCAGGGGATGCGGGCAGTGAAGTATACCTGAGTAAGGAGCCATGGCACAGAGGTGGATAGGGCCGCAAGGCTTGTACTATCGGGAGGGGTGTGAATCAAGGAGAAGAGGCCCTGGAAGACCACAACCGTAAATATGCAGATTTAGCAGCCCTCATGGGGGGCTAAATTACACTGCTGTGCCCCCAGACGGGGCATGCTTTATTCTTTTTAATCTGTGGCATTCAGCTACGTTTTGCCTTTTTTCAGGCCAGATGCCATGTCCCTTTTATGGGACAGCTGGCATCTATTTAGCGTGGGAAGCCCACTCATTCAAGCCCACTGGCACAGCTGTTGTGTGCTGGCACCCTCTATGCTTCGCCCTGGCCATGAGCAGCACACGCTGGGTGCCTCCCTCTCCCCAAACACAGAGAGCAGGGATGGTGCGGAAGAACACCCAGCTATGTGGGATCGCAGCGGTGCAGTAGTCCTTGCGCTTCTGTCCTCAGGGGATGGGGGTTTCCCGAGACAGTCTATGTATTATCAGGTACTGGGGAAAGGGGTTCCCGAGCTGTTGGACGATCTTACAATGACAATCTAATCTTTTGGTCTCGGAATGACTATCGAGTCTCTAAAGGCAGAACAATTAAGCATAAACCGCTTTGCATTCAAGTGGCAGATCTTAAACTACGCCTGCCCCCTCACACAGGTTATCCATACTCTTGGCCATCAGCGTGTGGGAACACATGCTCTGGGTAATTCTTTGGCTGATGAAGCAGCCAAGTCTTCAGTAGCCACGGGTTCCGTAGCTGCAGTTACAAGATCCATGACTAAACTAGATAATGAGATCTTGGCAGCGGTAGCTGCAACGAGGGCGAGAACTGCTTATCCTTAGGGCTTTCCCTTCGAAATACTCTTCTCATATAACTCTAGAACAGGTTCCATTATGCTATGATTCCTTCAGTTGGGTATAGGATGATTCCCAACTTGGACCGCAGACCAGCTTTGATCAAAGCTGCACACAAAGGCATGGCGCCTAAGCATGCCGGTGTGTTGGCGAAAGTCTCAATTTTACAGCAACGTTACTGGTGGTGTGGTTTATACAAACAGACCCATAAATATATACTTTCTTATCACATTCATCAGCAAATCAGGCCGTCTACGGTGACACGCCCAACGCAAACACAGCTGTGCATTTGTAATCAACCTTTTGGCTGTATCTATCTTGATCACTGCGGTCCTCTCTCTGCTGATACTGCGTATAAATATATATTTATTGCAGTTGATTCGTGCACTAGATTCCTTTGGGGTTGACGCTCAAAATGTAATTAGGGATTTGTGTGTCTTTGTTGGAATGTTTGCCTGTGGCACCTTCCATTCTGACCAAGGTCCAGAGTTCCTCTCTAGGGCGAACAAGGTTGAGATCAAGTCAATGGGGGTGCTGGTGCAGTTTTCATCTCCATATAGGCCTTAGGGCAATTCAATTATGGAGCGGATGAACCGTGACTTAAAGCAATCCATGACAGCTAGAGTCTTAGGTACTGGCAGGAACTGGCTGGCCCGCTTGTATGGGGTTCAACATGCACTGAATAATCTCCCAATAAGATCTCTGGGTGGGCAGACCCCATATGAAATGCTCTTTAGCATTAAGATGTTTGTGCCAGACATTGATGGTCTACACATTGTGGTGGCTGCCGCAACCTTTGACGTACATAATCATTCTACTGTATTACAGGATCTACAAAAGACATGTAACAGCTATGCTACTGAACATTTACCCTCTTCCACCGATGCAGCACTGCCGATTCCAGTTGCTGGTTGGCTTCCAACAGTCAGATATCTGGTACAAGAAAAGCTGGGGAACAAAAAAGAATTTGGTCCCTCTTATCGTGCACCCGTTCCAGTGCTTGCACTGAAGGGTACTCGTACAGTCATCTTACCACCTTTACCTGGTTGCAAAGACAATAGATAAAGATCAGTGGACAATGTCAGGTTACACCATGTGGCCGATCCTGAATAGTGTCACGCCTGCAGTTTCATTAAACACAATTTCATTGAATCCACGGACTTCATAATCTCCTATTGGTCAGCGTGCGGCTAAGAATGTGATTAACACTATAATTGATCTTTCTCCGTCCGACCTCTCTCTTCCACTATGGATGTCGAGTCTACATATCATGCTAATGAGTCCATGATTGCGGTGCTCAAGAACATCAGGCGGACACAGCACTTCCTCCTCTGATTACTCAACCTGTGAGTGGCTACTATGGAGATCATACCAGCCACCCTTACTGCTCGTCCCCTTCGATATCCAGTTTGGTGGTACCACCAACTAAATGAAGTATTTTCTTCCCTTGGTTCAAAAAGGCTTACCTGGTCCCTCCTTGGACCTACATTTGGTTAGTACATATTACGCAGCTGAGTTCTTCAACAGCCCCAACCCCTCTAAGTTGATCTTCAAGGTACTTAAAGACCTGATGGGGAAACGGGCCACCTCGCAAGAAATCTGTACGGACTCGCACTGTGAAAGCTTAGCATCCTTTTTCGTCGAGAAAGTACAGAAAATCTACCGAGGCTTCGCACCAGCTGCCCCCGGGGATGCTCCTAGCGACGTAGAAGTCCTGGTGTCTGAAACCCTGTCAATCCTGCCAACTATGTCTAATGAGGTATTTGACACTCTGAGCCTCAAAATTAAATCTGGCTCTCCCTCAGACCCTCTGAAGCCGGAGCTTTTCGCCTCTCTCCCGCCCCTCTGTCGTGAGCCCATTCTGGAGCTTATCAATCTCTCCCTCAGTGAGGGCGTAGTTCCGTTATCCTGGAAGCAGGCTGTGGTCAAGCCCATTTTGAAAAAACCGAATTCGGACCCCCTGCTCCCGGAGAACTATCGGCCCATCTCCCTCCTGCCTTGGACCGCCAAGGTCACGGAGGCACACGTGAATACCACTCTGTCTACCCACCTCTCGCGCAATAATATCTTAGACGAGAGTCAAAATGGGTTTCGTGCTCAGCACAGCACTGAAACGGCTCTGCTCTTCATGATCGAGCATCTGCGGACAGTGCTGGATGCGGGGCAGACCGCGGCGCTCCTATTGTTGGACCTGAGCGCCGCGTTCGACACGGTGTCTCATGACATCTTGCTGCGGCGTCTGGAGGAGGTAGGGATCGCCGGGAAGGCCCTTAAGTGGTTCCGCTCATTCCTCTCGGACCGTTTTTTTAAAGTAGCCATTCCACCTGGCCAGTCCCCGTACCATTCTTTGGATCTGGGAGTCCCTCAGGGCTCTGCCCTCAGTCCCACATTATTCAACCTGTATGTGAAACCGCTGGCTGCTGTCGTCAGGCAATATGGCCTTACGATGACATCGTATGCCGACGACACGCAGCTGGCGGTGACACTCAGTGGGAACCCTGAGGTGACTGCGCCCAGATTCCAGGCGGGACTGATAGCTGTGGCTAGCTGGATGCGTAACAACTGCTTACAGCTCAATGCTAAGAAAACCGAGGTCCTGATTGTGGGGAAGCAGGCGGAACTCTGGGGAGACCAGTGGTGGCCTCTCGAACTGGGGGCATTGCCCATTCCAGTTGACGAAGTTAAAAATCTGGGAGTATGGCTGGACTCTAACCTTTCTTTCACCAGTCATATGAAAAAGACAGCAGCTACCTGCCATGGCATTCTGCGAGGACTCAGACCAGTCCTCAAATTTTTCGATCCTCCCACACGTCAACTGGTGGTTCAGGCCTCTATCCTTTCACGGATAGACTATGGGAGTGCCCTACTCCTTGGAGTCAACCAGGCTGAGGCGACTAGGCTCCAGAGGGTGCAGAACGCTGCTGCACGGGCCATTGTTGGCCTCCCAAGACGATGTTCTGTTTCTCCTGTCTTGGCCTCCCTGCACTGGCTTCCGGTCAGACAGAGAATCAAATTTAAGGCTCTCTGCCTGACATTTAAAATTCTAAAGCTGTCTTCTCCCCCGGCCTTGACAGGCCTTATTTCTTTGTATGTCCCTACGCGATCCCTCAGATCCGAAGCCCAGTATCTGGCGAATAAGCCTAGGTTCAGGCTTAGCAGGATGGGAGGGCGTTCCTTCCGTGTGTTGGCGGCGGATTTATGGAATTCTCTTCCGGTTCACATTCGCGCCCTTAACAGCCTGACCCTCTTCAGACGGGCCATCAAAACCCACCTGTTTACCTCTGTCAGCTAAATTTCCCCCTTGTTCAGCTTTGATCTGTTATGTTGCTGCATATGATCTGGCGCCAGGACGCCCCTTCGCTGGGGCAGCTGTTGCGCCTAATAAATGTTATTAACTTAACATAACATAACATAACATACTAATTTTCCTTTTTATGTCAATTAGTTTTGTGACAGTTTTCTTTTTGCTCATCTAAAGTCATTACTTGCCAGAACGCTCTGCTGTAAACTTGGTCGATGGAATTCTGGTCCCTCACACATCGTCCCATATCATGAAACGTGATCAGATACTTGTGACCATTTCGGCATTCCCAGTTGCAGATGGTATTGTATGGGACAGAGTAGCCTTCGAGGTCCATGGTCCAACCGAAGTCCTTAAAGTACCATACGTGTTTTGCGTCTCATTAGGAGATGAGGTTACACGGGACATACATTTGTATTTAAATTCTGCAAATTATGGGTATTTACAATCAACATTATGGGCATCATTTTTTACACAAAGCAAACACGCTAAAACCTGTTTTTAATTCATACACAATGGAAACATTGTCCGACTCCCGTAGAGGGGAGTTCTAAAACTTAGAGACACATTCACATATTTTACAGATTATGACATCTACACCGGAATCCTATTTTTTTTAGACTTCGATCGTCTTCTCAATCCAAATTTATGTTGTCCTATGATCAGTGGAAAGTCTGTTGATTTAAAATCAATATGGGGCATGAAGCCTTAGCAGGTTCAGGGAACTGAGGCTTTACATTGTGCCTGCCTGATCCCAGCTGTTGGAGGGAGCTTTGACACACCCATACCCCATTAAATTACATAAAAAGATGACGGACAGACCTGTGGGGGCTTGATCATCCCGGGGAGAATTTGAAAGAGATTGCAACAGTTCTACTTGCTCCATTTCCCATTTGTTCCCTTCTGAAAATGGATCTCAGTTCTGCTGCTTCTTTGCTAGTCCTATCTAATGCCCGGACGTCTGAGGTGCTCTCCTGCTTGGGGACAGTCTTCGTCAACCTCTCCACAGCCAACAAGCAGAACACCCTCCATGCTGCGCTACGCAGGTCCCACAGACTCTTAGCTACTTGCAGGGCCTGTGGGTGCCAGCAGAGTCAGGGCCAGTCCACAGACTTTTCGGGGGCCCATCCAGGGACCCCTAGAATAGTCATTTCACCTACTGTTCCTCAGGTGACACATGGGGGCCACTGACAAGGTCCTTGGAGAGAGCCGTCATAGGTGTTAGCTGGAGTTTTACTCCTTCAGTCCATCATCTCAGTGGAGTAAGGTGCCCCATTCTTCAGTCACCATTCTTTCTTGCCATCTCTCCTAGGTACAGTGTCTTCTCAGGAGTCTCTCCCTTGAGCAGCAGGTTTTAAGTACTGGAAGATAGGCACCCCTGCCCAGTCCTGGCGTGCAACATCATTGCTTCACTCCTGCCTCAACCTTCCTGGACAGCATTCTGGGACTTTTAAAGATGGTGGTCTATTAAAAGACTTTCATTGGGGGCCACAGCCTTGCCCCCCAACTACCACAGCTGGCTGATACCTTCCCACCAAAACTTAAAAGGGGAGCCACTCCTTTGTTTCTGTGGGCTTGGGCTTGTCCAGACCAGGTGCAGTGTTAGGAGTAAATTAGCGCATGCAGGGTTCCTACCCTTTACTTTCCCAGAAACCCAGGCAAGCATTGTTAATAGTTTTATTGTGTGGAAAGACTTTTTATCCTTCTATGCACCACAAAGTAATTATCTTGACGCAGTAGGGGAGGCATGTATTAAAGCCTGGAATCTAATTATGGGTGAACCAGAGAAACATGATCAATCTTAAAGTGGCATAGGGAGTACAGTTACAGTGGATCTTCACTTGTTGTACATGAAGACCCTAAAAGTGATACCGGGACAGTATCTCTAAACTCAAGTAAAGCAAACCTACACAGTGGTTCTGACTTCACCTATTGGATATAATGCACCAAGCACACAACCTTGCCATTAAGCACTACCAGCATAATCTATGAATGCTCACCCACATTAAAGGCCTACACCAGATCTGGACCAATCCCTGAAAGGTCTCTTCCGCAAGAGGATAACTGTGTGCAGATACCAGGCTGAGTTAGACGGCAGTCTTACAGTTTAGCCCGCAGAGGTTATCACGTGTTATTGTGCAATCAGCCCAGAGCCTCTCACCCTAGCACTACATCAGAGACCTTATCTTAAAATACAGAGACTGTCAGTTAGCACTCAGCCCAGTTCCAGAGAATTTACTGTGGGTGAGAGTCAATTGGTCAGACTCACTCACAGTAAAAGTCCAGGTAGTCAAAAGTGAAAAATCCACTTTGAAGAACCCACTTTGCTACACTGACTTTGCTACACTGACCTTTGGAGGTAAAGGGTAGGCTGAACGCTCCTTTAAGTATATTAAATATTTAATTTTAGTCAAATCAAAAAGTCTTGGTTGATACTGGACATAAACAGGATGTTTGAGTAAATTATTTCCCGTAAGCTATTTAGCTGCGAGGTGGAACACTAAGATGAGAACTGCTCGAACCAAATGCACTAAGCACAGGGGATTCACTTCTAGGTAAGAAATAGGATTGTGGCCTTATTGATGGCACCATCAGCAGATTCTTCTTCATTTGAGAGAATATGAAGCTCTCATATGTCTTTTAACCACCTTCAAGATGACCCTGCCAGACTGAGGAAGATTCAGGTGTTGAGACTGTTTGATCTCAAGAGCCTTGCTGTTGAACCCAAGGATGTCTTGTTCTGCTGGAATGATACAAAACAAATGTAGAATGGATCAGCCACCTGGCGCTGTTACAGTTGCTTCTTTTTTCTTCTTTCTCCCCAGTAATTCTAGTGTCGCAGCACACCCTGTAAGCATTCTCCGGCAACCAGGATGGGAACCCAAAGATAAATCATGTCACCTACTAGGTAGGTGAGTGAAGGTTATTTTAAAACACCCTGCAGGTCCCTATGCCTCTATAAAAAACATCTAAAGGGACTAAAGGAGAAAAAAGGAGCAACCGTAAAACAGTGCCAGGTGGCTGATCTGTTCTATATTTGTTTTGTATCGCTATGGTTTGGGACGAAGAACGGAACAAGACTTCTCCTTCTCTCATTGTTTACATTGTTCTGGTGGAAGCCTGGTGTGTAGGTTCAGCGGAATGGCAACCTTTTGTGTAGGTACACTGACATTTGTAGGAGATCAAGATATGAATACAGCTTGGGCCACTCTGAAGCGATGAGGATCATGGTCACCCAACAGTTCAGGAGCAGAACAGTGAATGCACCTAATTGGGGAATCCCTTAATAACAATGGAGTTCTGTCCTTGACCAGTTTAATGAAAAGCGTATTGCCCAGAGATCTTGGCTCTAAAATTATGTATGCAAAGTCTTGGCATTATTTTTGGCCGGAAAACAAGCACACAAAAGGTGATGGGAGGAATCCTTGAAATGTGTCCAACCACTAGCAATCACTCAGGGTAGACTTCCAACCCACCATTCTTTTGCTCACCATGCCACCTCAGTTTGGACCCAGCCATTTGCAAATCGGTCGTTATCCTGCCCTAATAGTAACAGCCCAGTCCAAACTGCCAGGTTAAGTCATCCCTGAACTGGTAAACAAGCAACCCAAGACCAGTTTCGCCCTGATTAGGGCGCATCACTTTGCTATACCTTGGCTCCAGCAGCACAATAAACAAGGGGCAAATGTCTGAGCGTACCCTTGCCACTTGCAGTGTTACATCAAACACACAAAAGGATATGGGAAGAATGTTTGCAATGTTCTCACCACTGGCAATTGCTCAGGGTAGCATTCTAATCCATTGTTCTTTTGCTCATCATGTCATCTTAGTTTAGACCCATCCGCATTCAAATCAGTCTTGCTCACTATGCTACTAGAACCATAATACTAACTGAACACTAGGTAACCAGGTAAACGAAAGGGCGCTCAACTACACATCTGGGTCAAAGTATCAAATTACAATTCGTATATAACGGTGCTCAGAGGGGAAGAAGAATTGGTTGCCTACACAACCCTACCTCTACCCGCATGTGCGGATAACAAAACAAAGAAAAAATCCTCCCCGAGCACACAAAATGTATATGATCCGCAAATATAGATTTCAATGTCCATAAATGTATTCTTCTTGTCTTAAATCAAGTATTCTTCAGTTGGTACAGCAGACTTCTCTTGTCCGTACATCCAAAACATTCAATTAGGTATTTCTTCAATATAAACCAAATTCAAAGCAGCCAACACGTGTTTCGTCATGCTAGATCAAGCATCCTTGACTTCTTCAGGGCTGCAAACCAAAATAAGCAAAGTATAAGCAAAGAAAAGTATTGTATCTTACAGAATGGTACACATGCAGCTCATTCCTCCTTAGTCCTTGTCTAGTTACTTAAAAACGACAGAAGAACATTCAAGGTGTCATAGTAAACCATCACCCAGTGTGACATAGAATAAAGTCTCAAGGAAAGCTTTATAACTCATAGCACCAAATGTCTCCTATTTCATCACCCAGAAGCAGGAAAGCCCAAGAGCAAGAGTTACATTTACATTTGTTTTTTTATTATAGGCGTAAAATCACGTGAAAATCAGATTTCAAAGTACAAAACTTATAAAGTAGTCCGTATCGGTGTCAAACGCACAACTCTCTATCTGTAAAATCAAAATCATGCATCAAGTGCAGTAAACACAAATAGTAAAAATTCAAATCATAACCAGATAATCCCCCATCACAAGTTCTAACCCCGGTTTGTTCTGTTATACGTAGAGATCGTAACAAGTAGCAAGAAAGTGCCTCTTGATCGCTGAAATAAGGAACAGTCATTGTATCCAAAATTAACAAAGCAGATCCTGTGGGATATCATGATAGTCTGAAACCCACAAAGATATTTTGTTATGCGTAGAGATCGTAACAAGTAGCATGTATGTGTCTCTTGTTCTCTGAAATACAAAACCGTTGTTGTACCTGAAATTAACAAAGCAAACCCTGTAGGAGATCATGATAGTCTGACACCCACAAAGATGAATAAATCATATTCACAATCAAAGTAATAAGCCACTCATAGCAATTACCCTTTCTCTCTTAATATAGTCTGAATACTCCTTCGTCAAAACTCAGCACTTTATCAATATTATTTTCACGAACGATAATCCCACTTGAAGTCTCCGTATGGTAGAGAGTTTCTGTCTCTGAAAGCAACATAAAAGCATCAGGAGTACCAATTAGATATACAACAACTCCCAATCTTACAAAAAAACGTTAAAAAGACTATTTCTGTAGTATACGCTAAATCATGTGTATTCATGCACAATTGTATACAGAACTTAAAAAAATATATCCCAGATGTTTAATCCATTCAATAAGTCGTATCCACAACTCCAATATTCTTTATTTGCAAACAGTCTCCAAATCCCAAGTGTACGTGATCTATAAGAAAGACCCAGAATTGGAAAGTTAAGTAATCACTATTCTAGAGCTCATTAAACGTCTGCGAAACAAATATTAATGTCAGTCCCCCACTTACCCAATCTCAGACGTAAGCCTCACAATCGTAACGGGAAACCAGCATTCTACCCGGGCACCATATTGTCACTTTCTTATATATAGAAATGTGACCGGCGCAATTTTTTAATGTGCAATTGGCACGTTAACTGACAAACAGAGCTCTCGTTTTTACTGTAGTTCTGTCAATAACCAAAATCAAATATTTGCAACCCAAAATCTAAATCGCGAAACCTGCTTTAAATTAATTTAAAATATAATCCAATACAGTCAATATTCAACTCGTATTTCAACAATCATATCGGAGTCATATCGTACCAAGTATATGTCGTAAGTGCAAACTCACCCAAAATGAAACATACCATGTAATCTACCGGTTATCACTTTATCCTTTATGTCCCGTGATGTCAGTGTACACAATTGCCAATAAAGCTTTACAATTTCCGCTAAGTCCGTCTTTTGCCTACCAAAGTAAATCCTCCATCTTAGAATGGCCAATATACTATAAAATACTATTAAAGTACCGAAAGAATAATTCCAAACCCAGTCATACTCATATGTACGAATACTACGTAATGAAATTACATATTCTAATAAATGTCAACAATCCAGATTATCGATATTATTCTAGTACATGTCAACGATCAGATCTTTCAACCTATTACCATTAAATTAGATTCTGAGGTACTGTTAAACGTCTAAACGTTACATGGTAATAGTAGTTTTGAGAGAGGAAAACCTCCACCACGTTAGTAAGCAAACAGAATAGAAAAAAGAAAACAAACGGGAAAGGAAGTAGTAAAATTGTGTTGAAAACAGTCATTCATTCTTAAGGACCAAGGAGGAATGAGGAGCATTTGTACCATTGTGTAAGATACAATACTTTTCTTTGCTTTGCTTAGCTTATACTTTGCTTATTTGGGTTTGCAGCCCTGAAGAAGTCAAAGATGCTTGACCTAGCATGATGAAACACGTGTTGGCTGCTTTGAATTTGGTTTATATTGAAGAAATACCTAATTGAATGTTGTGGATGTACGGACAAGAGAAGTCTGCTGTACCAACTGAAGAATACTTGATTTAAGAAAATAAGAATACATTTATGGACATTGAAATCTATATTTGTGGATCATATATAGGGCTCCCGGTTTTATGGTATTTATTTTTTCTACATTTCCGTCTGTATTTATCCATATTTATTTTTTGCAGATTTTGTCCGTATTTATCCATTTTTTTGTGTGTTTTCTGTATAAATGAAGCTGCCATGGGTATTTTTTTTTTCACATTTATTTGACTGATAAATGTATACTCACATTTGAATGTCCAAAAGGTTTCAGCAGTATACAGTGCAATAGCGTTATCTGTAAGCACTTGCATTGTAGAATAGCATCAATAACTGTAGATCTGCACTTAATTAAACTTAATTAGGAAATCTATTGTCTTTTTTCATCTCCCCTACCTCTCAATCTGTACTTCTACTGACCTGGCACTCATAATTGACAGTAGA
The DNA here is from genome assembly GCF_964263255.1 of Lissotriton vulgaris. Lineage (NCBI taxonomy): Eukaryota > Metazoa > Chordata > Amphibia > Caudata > Salamandridae > Lissotriton > Lissotriton vulgaris. The sequence goes on along the minus strand of NC_141691.1, from coordinate 1,077,693,055 downwards.
AAAAACATCCAAAGAAGACCTATTTTCCGTATTTGTCTGTATTTTAAAATAAATACAGTCAGGAAAAAAATAGCTTTCTGTCTGTATTTATCTGTAAAAATCAGTAAAAACGGAAAACTGGGAGCCCTAATCATATACATTTTGTGTGCTCAGGGAGGATTTCTTCTTTCTGCTACTAGAACCAAGCTCTGGGCAAAACTGTTCTTGGGTTACCTCTGTTCTGGTTGAGAAATGAACTGGCTTGGCAGTTAGGGCTGAACTGTTCCCTTGGTTAGTAGTACCAAGACTAATTTGCATATGGGTGGGTCTAATCTGAGGAGGCATGGTGGGCAAAATAACAATGGATTGGAATGATACATAGAACAATTGCCAGTCGTTAGACTTGTTGCAAGCATCCTCCCATCACCTTTTGTGTGTTTGATTGTTTTTGTTTTAAGCCATAGCGAAGAGCTTCACAGTTGGAAAGCATGACTATGTGATTATATCCTGAAGAATATAGTTGCCTAGAACCCATTTGTGGTTTTAGTCATAAAGCCTACTTAGGAAGGTTGCTTGTTGATGTAGAGCTCCTGGAAATTGGACTGCTTTGACAGGCCCGTGGATAGGGTCCATAAACAGATCTTCCGTGTCTTCAGTGATAAACAGGTTTAAGCTTGTGCCTCCTTCATTGAGGCAACGTATTGTTGCCATCTGATTAAGAATGTTATTTATCATCAGTGATGAGAAAAGGCCCTAAGAACCAGATGGACTGCTCTGAGCTCCAAGAACTTATGTGACAAGGACTTATCTTCTTTAACATGTTATAGGGATCATAAATGGGCTCCCTATCCTGACAGTGACACATCCGTCACAACTGTTTGCACTGGAGAGTTCTACAGAAGAGGGACACCTTTCAACAGATTGTTAGTCTTGCATTACCAGGAGAGCGATTGTTTTGCTGTCACTGAAATGAAGAGTATGTCATTCCAGTTGCTGATCTATTGCAACACAAGGTATGTTGCAAAGGGCGTAAGCAAAATGTGACTGATACTGGAACAGATCAGTAAACGAAGAGTCGAATGAATGCCCCTGCATATACATACATGTATTTTTGTATTACGGATCTTTTTGGAAAAAAACATGGCTCAAGGAAGTTGTGTTCCGGTTGACTTATCAACTATTGCAGTGCATTGAACTAAGGCTCAAGCACAATGCAGGTGAGCTGAAAAAAAAACCAATATGGAGCCTGCATTACCAGAAGAGTCCAATTAACAAGAATATTCTCTAGCGCATCTTAAACGGATAATGCCATGGACCGTACCAACGTTATGCATATAAGAAATTGATACTTCAAATTTGTCAAAAAGAAAAGGTGAAGTTAAGGTGTATAATACAAAAAGAGCAGGAAGTAACAAGACAAAAAGTAAGGCACAAAAATCTAGAAGGGAAAAGATGCACAGACTTGGGATTAAGTTTAGAGAGAACAGACAGTAATGACCATGTTATAGGATAATATAACACTTCTCTGGAGCTTTTAAGAATGTTTCTCAATCAAAACACTATTTTAATGGGCTTAAAAGAGTAAAGCAAATCTTCCTTACCCGACAAGTATGCAACCTTTTCTTTAAGAATTGGCAAAACGTCCATAGCTTTCATTTCATCACTTCTGCAAAAACCTGAAACAAAAATGAAAAGTACTGAGTCAATCGCCAACCTTACCCTTCTTAAGTGTGGTTTAAAATACATCTTTTCAGCTTTCTTGTAGGAGAAATCCTATTGTTGACTATACCAAGAACCTACAATGGACTTTGACGCAACCCATTGATTACCACCGATTGCCTTAGCTGTTTCTCGTATTTGCTTACTTATTATTCAACAACTTCCTTTGTCCATATTATATTGGTTGTTCTCCTTAATCCGTTTGTCCCTCCCCTGAAGTATAGTCTCTACCATCCCGTTTGATTGGACGACTTGCATCATTGCACTACTCACTTTTAGGAACCACTTTTTTTTTCTTTCAGCACTTCATGAGAGTGCATGTGTTTTCTAGCTTTCTCCCTGGAAGGATGTATCCCTCTCCCCTGCAGCTATGTTGCTCACTCAAACTTCCATCCAAACTCATCCATGGCTTTCTACATTCCTCCTTGCCTTTTTAGGCTGCAGACTACCAGACAGCGCAGCTGCCTGGTTTGGTAAAGACATCTTGAGAACTTTTAAAACGTTGACCTAGGAATGCATTCTGCCCGTTGCTTACCATTTGCTTTGTGGTTTGCAACTCGCATTTCCTGGGCTTTCCATTTGCTGGCTTTATTAGCCTTAGGGTGTCCAGCTCTAGTTTATCCCTCCCGTTGCACGAACATTGTTTAATGCAATCTTCCACAAACTGTTTTTCTGTAAACGGGCCTTCAAATCTTGTTCTTATCTTGTCACATTTGCTGTGCATTCAAAGACAGAGGTCAAATGTCAGGCTGTGTCTTCAAGTGAGCTTAATGTCTGACTTCAAAGTGACAGGGTTTATGTGACAATCGTGCTTGCTCCAGGCAGTGCTTGAGACAGGGCTGTACAATTATTTTTTTTACAAGCACACAACAAAATGTACATGTCTGTAAATGAACTGTGCTGACGGACAAATCAATACATTGGGTGATGACATTCAAATACATGATTGTATGTGTGTTGTATACTTTTATCACCAAAACATATGCGAGTGCATATGTAATGGTTATTTCTTTAATTAGAAGTTTTGTATAGCGCTAGCTGGACCCGAGGGTATCATAGCGCTTCACAGCATGCCCAATTATGAGCATTAGCGGCATAAACAAAATACGCAACTTACATACTTATGAGCATTATAGACATATATATAATACAGATCTTGTGGTCCAGCAAGAGGATCGTGGCAGAGGAGTTTCCAGTGGAGAGGTTACCTTGCTGACAGTGCGTGGGGTGTCTTTCGATCCAGTTGAGGTCTGACAGGACATCACGGCGATTTTAGTTCCGAGACAACTGTTTTAGACCACAACGAGGTTCTGGTACGGTGTCAAACTATAACCAGAGTAACTTATGACCATCTTGTTAAGATCGAAAGCGCTCTAGAAAGAGGGCTTTGAGTAGGATCTTGAATTTCGGGAAAGAGGTGATCGTTCGGATGGGGGGGGGGGGGGTGGAGTTCCAAATCTTAGGTGCATTTCACGCAAAAGATTTAGTTGCGGTTTTGGGTTTCCGAGATTTCAATGGAATGAGTAGTAGCGTGTTGGAACTTCTGAGATTCCTGGACTGGCCGGCCCTTTTGAGTTTGGTGGCCAGGTATTTTGGTTTGCCTGTGTGAAGGGCTTTATGTGTGAGGCATGCAGTTCGGAAGCTGACTCGCTGTTCAATTGGGAGCCAATTAAGTTTCTTGAGTGCGGGAGAGATGTGGTCTAATTTCTTAGTTACTGTGACCATTCTTGCTGAAGCATTGAGGGTAGTTTTCAGGGGAGCTTCATGTTACTCGGAGATCCACTTCCTGAAGTTGCTATCAGCTATAACAGGATCTCCGGAGGGGGCGGGGGTCGTTTGTTCCAGAGCTCTTGCCCAGTCCTTGCTTGAGAGTCTGGACCATGCCCTGTCCTGGGTGTACGTGACGGGCTTGTGGGGCTTCCTAAATTCTCCTGGTCAAAAAAGGGGGACCAAAAAATGGTCTGTCCAGGGGAGGGGGCAAGAAGGTCTAGCCTGGAGGGTACGGACATTTGTAAAAACTGGGTCTAGCAAGTGGCCCTTGATATGGGTGGCTCCGGTATTGGCCAGTTGGAGGCCATAAGCAGCCAAGTCTAGTATCAAGTCAGCAGCCCCTGTGTCTAGGGGGATCATCAAAGTGGATATTGAGGTCCCCTAGCACAGTAAAGTTAGGTGTAGAGTGGGCAAGTGCTGAGATAGAATCTAGTAGGGCGCTAGCAAAGGGGCCAAAATGGCCGGGGGGGCGATACACCAGAAGACCTGTCAGAGAGGTTGTCGGAGCCAGGTGGATGGTAAAATGGCAACTCTCCGAGTCCTTGATGTGGGCATCGCTAATTCTGCATGAGAAATGATCTCTGTGCAAAATGGCCAGTCCGCCCCCTCTACCAGAGGGGCAAACTTGGGACTGGATAAGAAAACCCGGGGCCAGAGCCAAGACCACATCCGAGTCCGAATGCGTTGTGAGCCAAGTTTCCGTAAGAAACAGGATGTCTAGCTCATGGTCCACGAGCAGATGGTTAATAAGCAGGGCGTGCATAGGGAGCGACCTACAGTTCAGTTCTGCTAATTTCAGGCCAGAGTGTAAGATTGGTGCCTGAGTCAGTTGTAATTTTACGGGGGGGCAGATAACGCAGTTTGTGAAATGTCCGTCTGATTCGTGAACATGATTACATTGTGTGTTCTTTGTAGGTCTAAGACTTAGTAGAGCACGCCGCGAGTAACTCACCCTATCGGTGTGCCCGTCTGGCATGGGTTCTGGCCCTGAGCCCGGTCGTGCGCAGACGGGCTTGCCTTAGGCACTCCCGCTGCGCTCGTCCGCTGCGCTTCCTAGAGATGCACATATTTATAAAAGAAAGAGGGCGTAGCCTCCAGCAATGGGCGTGGCCAGGGGGCTTGGCGCGCGAAAGGCAGCAGTGTTTGTTTCAACCCGTCAGCGCTAAAATCCGCTGTACGGTGTTGTTTCCTGCGGCGTGTGGCAAGGGGAAGTGCTCAGGGGTAGTAACAGAGGATAAAATCAAGTGCTAAACAATATTATAAACAAGTTTAAAAATGCGATCAGAATGCACCCGGCTTCCGCCTCAGGCGCTCAGGATTCTTATGGCGCGACTAGCAATCAGGGCGCTTTAAGTGTCCTGTGTTGTGGTGGGCGTGGCCTCCAGCAATGGGCGTGGCCAGGGTGCTTGGCGCGCGAAAGGCAGCAGTGTTTGTTTCAACCCGTCAGCGCTAAAATCCGCTGTACGGTGTTTCCTGCGGCGTGTGGCAAGGGGAAGTGCTCAGGGGTAGTAACAGAGGATAAAATCAAGTGCTAAACAATTTTATAAACAAGTTTAAAAATGCGATCAGAATGCACCCGGCTTCCGCCTCAGGCGCTCAGGTTTCTTAAGCTAAAGCATAAAGACTGCTGCACAAAATCCCATCGAAGGGATGTTGGGCCTGCACTGTAACCGCAGTAAAGATAGTAAGTCACGCTAAGCGTGCAGAGTAATTCTAACTGTCCCCACCTCGTTGATACATGGCTTTACTATTCTTAAACGTTGGACCGATAACTGTGTACCTGGTAGAGAATATAATATTGTGATTGAGGGTGAATCAACACTGTACGGTACACCAGAGAAGTAAACAAAGGGAGAACCAGTGCAAATTGCCTGATTCCGAGAACTCATGGATCTAAATCAGAGGTGCTTAGATATGAGACCCACCTGTGGCGGTGTGCTCAATAAATGGTCGCTGATTACAGGGTCTGGAAAAAGATGGGTACGTCTTCAGGTGCTGGCTGTGGGTAAGGTTAAAAGCACAACGCGAATATCAGCACGGAGTGTTAAGGGTGGATATCAAGGCAATTAAAAACGGAGTCTACAATGGTCATTTACATGAACGAATAGGTCTTCAATGAGTGACCTCCAAATTCCGGTGGCTCCTCGGTAAAAGCCTAAATAAAATGCAATCTTGGTCAGAAAATGGCGCCCAATCGGCCTCTGGGCGCAATTATAAACTACTGTTTCCTACGCGCATACCTGGTGACCTGTCCGACCCCGGTAACGGCGTCCTCCTAGTTTCCGATGATGTGCATCAACAAAACTAAGCGTACGCATGCGCTATATTGGGGAAAATTCCCTTGTGTGAGTGAAACACTAGACCGGTGAACGCGTTTCCGAGAAACGCATGTGGCCGCACCGGAAGTAAGCAAAACTATTTGTTCTCGTGATGCGGCTAAAATTCAGAGCATGCGTCGAGTACTCCGGAATGAAATGGCTACTAGACCGGGGCCCGTACTTACGAGTCAATGCACGTGCGCTCCCTGAAGTGAGATGCAATGCCTCACTGGTCTCTCATAAACCCGTGAAATCTGGAAAGTATTTCCCGGGAAACATGCCAAAATTGTCTCCCCAGAATGACACCAAACCATTCAATATATTGAAAGAAGGTGCACGCAAACATAAATGAGGTAGAGAATTGAAAACGAATCTATGGGCTGATATCAGGGCGACTCGAGGAAAGAGAAAAACATTTTATACCACATATCGCCTGCTCATAAAAATGGAACACATGTAGTGTGTTGTTTACCATGGATTGCGTAATCTATACACCATAATAAAAATGTTAAACAAAATTTACCACATTAAGGGAGAGTGTCAGCGAAATCCAAGATCAGTACGCTATCAGGGGAAAAAAAAGGGGGGAGAAGGGAAGGAAATGTATCAGAAGATTATCACCAATTATTGAATAAAAACAGAGGTGATCAGGCGATCACGCTGTTGCTGGGCAATTCGAAGAAGAAACAAATATAGAATGGTTGTGGCCACTATTGTGCCTAAGTACAGAACCACCACCATTGTGAACTACACAACATAATCTCTATCATACTATAGATCTTGGCCCCCACCGTTTTGTGTGTCCAGTCTCTTATGACAGTGATGAGTGAGAATATTACATATGGCTGATATATACATGTGACGTCTCTTAAAATTGAACTGTAAGACACGTAGGTGACCTATCATGTAGATGACGAATCATATTCGGATGTTCAGATAAAGAGTACTCAAACGTAATCCATATTTATGACATTTTGAACCACAGATTTAGCATTCATTTCTCTCTATTGTGACAAGATCCCATCAATTGTGGTTTCATTTAGCCTAGAAAGTATTGCATTTCTGAATCACAATTTAAACCATGTTTAACCGATTGCAAGCGCATTATCCAAGTAGCTTCTATTCTGCACAGACGGAGTTCCCTATTGCCCCCTCTGGGGTGTTCCATTACTTCACAACCCATGATTACTTTCAGGCGAGGTAGAACCCTGCGCACTAGACTAAGTCCTTCACTACCTAGAACGACGCAGACCAACACATGGCTCACACCACACACTTTGGGGTTTCACAAATGTGGTTTCTGTGGCGCTTGCAAATGGGCACAACACAAAGTCAAGAGCTTTAGTGGTCCTGATAATCAGATTTATACAAACAGGAACAACATCAACTGTACCTCAAGATTCGTTGTCTATGTGATTGTGTGTAAATGTGAAAAACTGTATATAGGCAGCACAATTAGACATTTGAAAGAAAGAATTGCAGAACACATGAGAGCGCTGAAACAGGGGGATGCCAGATATCCAGTTGCCATTCACGTAGCATTGTGTCCTGCACAAGGGACACAAAGAGTTTTCCTTCTTTGGTATTGAAGTAATAGATTATGTTGTGTAGTTCACAATGGTGGTGGTTCTGTACTTAGGCACAATAGTGGCCACAACCATTCTATATTTTTTCTTCTTCTAACTGCCCAGCAACAGCGTGATCGCCTGCTCACCTCTGTTTTTATTCGGATACATTTCCTTCCCTTCTCCCCCTTTTTAGGTCGAGTTATACTCGAACCTATTACTACTGAACCAAAGTCTCTCAAACCAGCCGGATTTCCTACAATGCGTGTCAATTGTTAATCCGTGACTTCTTGAGCGCGTGCTTGGCCCATTCCCTCCCACTCGCTGGCATCCCGCCCCCCCCCAACCAGACTCGCGCTTCTCCAGCACGCCGAGAGCTTCACTTCAAAGGGATCCGCTCTCCCGCACCTGCTTCACATTTCGCAGTTAAAGTGGCTTCTGCTTTTATATGCGTGTTGGTGGCAGTTTATATTTTTGTGCTGCTATAAATTACCTGCAGGAAACTACTTGGACTGCGCTACTTTTATTACAACAGTTTAGCGTATGGTCAGTTACATGTCCCTTGCTTTTCATCCTGGAAACGTGTAATTTTCTTTCTATTCTGATTCAGTTACAAACTTTAATAGCTGTGTTTACAGACTAGTTGAGAACAGAGAAAGTTAAATAACAAGTTGAAAGCATGTGTGTAGATGCGAAACGTTAACGTGAAAACATTCCAAAAAGACAATATTTGTAAGTTCACCAAACCTCTTTGGTCTAGAGTCTCATTTTCTGTTTATCGTTCATGTAAAACAAAACGAGACTCCATGCCAGGCACCGACCTGCAATCAGCTGATCGCGCTGCAGTAAAAAAGATAACACTCAGCTGACACTGAGTCTCAAAGTGGCACTGTCACTTGCGAGGCTTGCAGCAATTCAATGGCCAGCCGCCCGCCTGTCGCCTCAGACTCCTGGCCGCTAAAACAATCATTCCCTCAGCAAACGTGCACAGTATGCCTCCCACATCATCAGGCACAGCAGCTGGCGCCACTGTTGCAATTAATTAGGGTGCAACATAAAAGTATTACACTGAAACTGCGCTTTGAATATCTTGTAAGATATCTGCTGTGGAGAACAGCTCCACGTAAGCTATGTACTCTCTCAACCTATCGTACCTTCTGTCACTGTGTCGTTTCTGTTTTTGGTGTCCCTGTCCCAGCTCTTTTACAACTTCCCTTTCAAGTACACCCTGCAGATTGGACTCAAGTGTGCCATGGACTGTCGATGGTGTCACATGTTACTTAGCAGGTCTCACAATGTCAGTGCTGTGGTCTGGTCATGTCCGTTAAGCACGGGCATTGTGAGATCTGCTAAGTAGCACCTGACACCCATAGACCATGGCACACATGAGTCCAATCTGCAGGGTTTGCTTGAAAGTGACAGTGCTAAAGGGTGAGCAGGAACACCAAAAGACAGGTAAACGACATTTAGTGGCAGAAGGTACACCAGACTACAAAACACACAAAAATAACTTGCAAGCTACATCTACGTTCCTGCGGCAGGTGTTTAACCCACCGAACTCTTTAATTTTAACTGGCTGTGGTTTATGGGGAAAGGAAGCATGAAGGTGGATGCTGACATTTCTGGCTCTGTATTCCCTTGCTTGGACTCAAGACGACTTTCCCCAAAAAACCATTGTTTCGCTATAGTATTCATTGCGACTAATGATCCAGAAGAGCTTGGGTTATGAAATGTACCTCACAAAGATAGGGAAAACGCATTACTTGGGAAGCCTGCTAAATAACTTTTATAGAGGTAAAGCAAGCACTGCAACATATACAGATAGAAAGCACGGATTGCAACTCCAGAAAAATAAACATGTAGAACACCCACCTGGGTAAAGGTGGTGAGGGAATGAAGGCATAATCTGCCTCCAATGCAACAGGCAACTAGCGGTTTACCTCGTACTAGATACTTTTTTCTGCCTGTATAGTCATAGAAAGCGGACTGGCTGTCTGTTTCACAGTTTGCAATCGGCCAAAAATAAATGTTTCGGCCATTTTTAAATGGTATTACAACCACTGAAATGTCAACTTCACAGGCAGATGACAGAACTACGCCTAACGTTTCAGAACTATAACATATTAACTCACTAAAATGTCTACGTTTTCTATGAATGTATACAATTTAATTTGGATCAATTTTTTTTGTGTTCATCTGATTTGGCAACAATATTGGTTATTGACTTTTATTGCACTTAGAGAAATATTATTGATATGAAGTGTTATAAGTTAATATGAAACTTTTTCGTTCATGTCCTTTTTATCTTTACCCGTGTTTTTAGGTCGAGTTATACTCGAACCTATTACCACTGAACCAAAGTCTCTCAAACTAGCCGGATTTCCTACAGTGAGTGTTAATTGTTCATCCGTTTTTTCTTGAGCGCGCACTTGGCCCGTTCCCTCCCACTCGCTGGCATCCCGCCCCTCCCACCAGGCTCACGCTTCTCCAGCGCGCCGAGAGCTTCACTTCAAAGGGATCCGCTCTCCCGCCCCCTGCTTCACACTTCGCAGTTAAAGTGGCTTCTGCTTTTATATGCATGTTGGTGGCAGTTTATATTTTTGTGCTGCTATCAGTGCGGTATAAAACATAATATATGCGTGCGGTTTGGGTTTCTTTTCATGGACATAATTAAGTTTTGTGTAGTTTTGCAATAATACTTATTGATACGTTTTAGTTGTACTGCATGCATTAAAACGAAGCTTTACTTTATAGTATGTGCTTTAAATGCATAAAAGCGCTGCTTTTATTTTCAGTATGCGCTCTTAGAAAATTGTTACTGCTTTTATTAAAATGCAGACTAATTAGAGGCAGACAACATAGGTGCGTACAACTGGCATCACATTCTTAATTTGTTCTTTACAGTTAGCACATTAGAAACAGCAAATCAGTTAGGCTAGTGCCTGGTTATCGTGGGTTCTCTTTTGTGCTCATTTTTCGTTGCTTCGCATTTCAAAGCTACAAAAGGAGTGTTTCTGTTTTTGTTGCTGACGCCATCTTATAACACTTAGTCTTCTTTGTTCACCACTTTAGGCTGTACGTTTAAAATAAGTAGAGGCAGAGAATGTGGGCGCATACAACTGGCGGCACATTTCCAATTTGTTCCCTTCCTGCTAGCACCTCGAAAACAGCAATTGCGTTAGCCTGGTGTCCATTATCACTCAGCAACACCACAGCACCCCTCAGCACCACCACAGCACCACTCAGCGCCACTCAGCGCCACCACAGCACCACTCAGCGCCACCCCAGCACCACTCAGCGCCACCCCAGCACCACTCAGCGCCACCCCAGCATCACTCAGCGCCACCCCAGCATCACTCAGCACCACCAAAGGCATCACTCAGCACCACCAAAGGCATCACTCAGCACCACCACAGGCATCACTCAGCACCACCACAGGCATCACTCAGCACCACCACAGGCATCACTCAGCACCACCACAGGCATCACTCTGCACCACCACAGGCATCACTCAGCACCATCACAGCATCACTCAGCACCACCACCACAGCACCACCACAGCACCACTCAGCACCACTACTCAGCACCATCACAACACCACCACAGCACCACTCAGCACCACCACAGCATCACTCAGTACCACCACAGCATCACTGAGCGCAACTCCAGCATCACTCAGCACCACCACAGCATCACTCAGCACCACCACAGCATCACTCAGCACCACCACAGCATCACTCAGCACCACCACAACATCACTCAGCACCACCACAACATCACTCCGCGCCATCACAGCATCAATCTGTGCAACCATTCAACAATGATTGGTTCAAATATGTTCTCTAAAAGTTTCAAGCTTTATTACAAATGTCACAAAAAGATGTTAATATTTCACTTCTGTTCTTGGATTTTCATCACAATAAAATACACTGAACATAATCTTCACAAAAGTTATTTACAAAAGTTTAAGCTATTGCCATTATAAATTACAATCACTTTTATTAAAGTAATAATTATTTAAAAAAATTAAAAGCCATTGTTATTTGTAATATCAATACATCTAAGTCACGTAAATACAAAACATGTTGCATTACAAATGCTATAGGTGTCACATTAGCGAAAGTTATAACTATTGGCATTGTAAATGACAAAGCTATTAATTTAGCTATTTTCAAAACCAACACATAAATAAAAAAAGTGTCATTTACAAGACCAATAGCTCAAACTGTCATAATGCGAGACCTATTGTATTGCAAATGCTTGTTTTTTCCCCCTGATAGAGTACTGATATAGGATTTCGCTGACACGCCCCCTTAATGTGGTACATTTTTTATTTTATTTTTATTATGGTGTATAGATTACGCAAACCATGGTAAACAACACACTCAATTTGTTCCATTTTTATGAGCAGGCGATATGTGGTACATATTTTTTTTCTCTCTTTCCTCGAGTCGCCCTGATATCAGCCCATAGATTAGTTTTCAATTCTGTACCTCAATTATATTTGCGTGCACCTCCTTTCAATATATTGAATGGTTTGGTGTCATTCTGGGGAGACAATTTTGGCACGTTTCCCGTGAAATACTGACCAGATTTCACAGGTTTATGAGAGACCAGTGAGGCATTGCATCTCACTTCCAGGAGCGCACGTGCATTGACTCTTAAGCACGGGCCCCGGTCTAGTAGCCATTTCATTCCGGAGTACTCAACGCATGCGCTGAATTTTAGCAGCAAACCGAGAACAAATAGTTTTGCTTACTTCCGGTGCGCCCACACGCGTTGCTCTGAAACGCGTTCACCAGTCTAGTGTTTCACTCACACAAGGGAATTTTCCACAATATAGAGCATGCGCACGCTTAGTTTTGTTGATGCACATCATCGGAAATGAGGAGGACGTCGTTACCGGGGTAGGACAGGTCACCAGGTATGCGCGTAGGAAACAGTAGTTTATAATTGCGCCCAGAGGCCGATTAGGGGCCATTTTCTGACCAAGATCGCATTTTATTTAGGCTTTTACCGAGGAGCCACCGGAATTTGGAGTTCACTCATTGAAGACATATTCGTTCATGTAAGTGACCATTGTAGACTCAGTTTTTAATTGCCTTGATATCCACCCTTAACACTCTGTGCTGATATTCCCGTTGTGCTTTTAACCTTACCCACAGCCAGCACCTGAAGACGTATCCATCTTTTTCCAGACCCTGTAATCAGCGACCATTTATTGAGCACACCGCCACAGGTGGGTCTCATATCCAAGCACCTCTGATTTAGATCCATGAGTTCTCGGAATCAGGCAATTTGCACTGGTTCGCCCTTTGTTTACTTCTCTGGTGTACCGTACAGTGTTGATTTACCCTCAATCACGATATTATATTCTCTACCAGGTACACAGTTATGGGTCAAACGTTTAAGAATAGTAAGGCCATGTATCAACGAGGTGGGGACCGTTAGAATTACTCTGCACGCTTAGCGTGACTTACTATCTTTACTGCGGTTACAGTGCAGGCCCAACATCCCTTCGATGGGATTTTGTGCAGCAGTCTTTATGCTTTAGGTCGGATATGATCCACAGTATCAATTTTTACCCTGGATTGTATGGATTTTCAATATGAGTGTACTAAAATTTGTTTTAGTGTGACATGCTATTATTGACTGCGTGTACAGTGCAGGCCCAACATCCTTCCGATGAGATTTTGAGCAGGAGTCTGTGTGTGTGGAGCTAGCATGATTCACAGTATCGTTTTCTACCCTGGATTGTACAGATTTTCAAATAGGAGAGTACTAATAGTTGTTTTTCCTCCCACCTCTGTTTCTTCGGACCTGTCCCATTCCGCCAGCGGAGCAATTGATTTTCTTTCTCTACCCACCGAACAATCTACAGATACCCTAACCGGGTTGGAATTATCACCGGTTGTGGGGTGAGTGTTTTTTTTATTCTGGCTTTTTCTTTAGATTTTTAATACGAATTCACGACCTTTTATATCCTTTCCTGCCAGTTAAGTAGAGTTCTCCCCTTCTTTTTCTTATTCTTTAGGGATCGATTGTTTCTTATCCATTAGGACGTAGGTATGTATCTGCATGCCGATTATCGAACTATTTCAAACTTACACTCCACCCGGCACTGTCCTATGGCAACACAGTTGTGTGGGGTGTCTTAAGGGTATCGGTTTATCTTTCATCCTGTTCGCATTCACATCGGTGGCACTGAACCTTTGCACGGTTACGAGAAGTCAAATTTCTTATCGCAACGATTATCAATTATAATGAATGGTCTTGATGTAACATAACATTGGTCCAACTGTGTATGTATAACCGTACAATTGATATTGTGGGTATGAAGTAGAAATCAGAATTCTTGTGTAGAATGTAATCACGCTAATGGAGCAATTGATTACATGACTGGTACTTTTCAATATTTCTGAACATTTTGTGATGAAACACCCCCCCCCCCCCTTTTTTTTCTCGCATGCTCACATATTACCTCTTAAGCCCTCAAAAAACGTCTAATTGTTTACAGAAGTGCGCAAGTAGGAGAATTGTGAATTTGAACGTTACATCCCCAGGGATGTTGTTTGTCACCGACATTCTGGCTAGAATAGTCAGTTTTGTGTGTATTTTGTTTTATCTCCAGCCCCGAAGAGTCAGAGTGTTTTGTTCTCCGACGAAACACGTGTCGGCTGCCGTTTTCTAAAGCGAACATTAAAACAACGAGATCAACAGGCGTCAACTGCTTTTTCTTCCAGTCTCACAAATTGCCATATTATATGTTTGATTTTCATGTGTGTGCACAGGTCTTTTGACTTTAATGTGTTTGTCTTGTACAACATCATCCAAGGGGTTGTTAGGGTCTCCCCTTTCCTGGTAGCACCACATTAGGTCTGTGTCAGTTAATTTGCCAGTTAACCAGCTGAGCGCAAACACTCCCTCACACTAAGAACCCTTCACTTTGGTTTAACACTGATTTTATTTTGCACCATGACATTCTGTCGGTTTGGACAATTTTATGGTGCTAGAGACTTTGAAATATTTTGGGACTTTAACTTTGATGGAGCAAAGAAGAATGACCGATTGCAGAGTTTTTATTTTGGAAGGGAGGCATTGAGGAGAATAGAGAGTCCGTTTTGGGAACTTGTGCGACTCAGTCATTCGATTATGACTGATGGGTATATGTTTTTCTAATTTTTATTTTCTTTAACATATACTAAATAAAATGCTTACATTTTGCTTGTCTACATAAATTGCTAAATTTACTTCCTCAAATTAAGCAGATAAACTATTTTAAATGTCAAACTCAAGTCTGTTTTATTTTAGATAAATGTCATGGCAGAATAAAATGTTAAAAGATTATAGGATTACTGTGATTGAGCTGGTCTTAATCTCCATCAACTTACTTCTACTAGTTGGTCCATCGACCAAATTGCGGAGTATCTTGATGTATTTGTGTCCTATTTACAGGTTAGTCTGATAATCAAAGTTTATAAATGTACATAATGTATAAAGCGTAAATCCAAGGTACCCCACAGCACACCCTCTTTGTCACTGACTCAGGGGCAGTGCAGTGTGTGAACAGGTGACTCGCGGTGCTATGGGCCCCACCGATGAGTAAAGAATGAATTATAGCTCCTGAGTCAAGTGGGACAGATTTCTTGTTAGCAGAGGATTGTTATTATAGGTCAGTTTGGAGATTATTGATGTTTTATGTTTAACACTATATGTTGAGTTTGTATTACGTTATATGTAGTAACATTTTGAAACTTCCGGGAAGTAGGAAGTTGGTTGCCCTGTATGCAGGCAGGGGGAAATGCAAGAGAAGTTGCACAGTACATTGTCTGATTTCAAAGTGGTAACATTGTCGTGTGTTATCTTTAGGGACATTTCATTGTGAAAGTGGTGAATGTATAGCGAAGGCAATCTGTGAAATTTCCGCCTTAAGAACAGGAGTCAAATGTACTCTGATTAAAACTTATCCCTGGGAGAGTAGTAGGTTTTCACCGAAGCTTGAAAGAAGGGTTAAATAGAGGGAAGTGCTACTTTATCGGCGTAACTAAAATCTGTGGTAGAGAAGAGGTAAGCGCGGTCTACTGGAAATACAGAATTCTGGTAAGACTGGACAACCTATCTCTTTTGTTTTAGTGAAATAGACAATGGAAATGTTTTTGTGTCATAACTAACTGATTTAAGTTGAACTTTTGTAAAGGAGGAGTCAGCAGAAGCAGTAGTGAAGCTGACATCAGCAAGATTCGTGCTGAGATAGGTCCACGTGACTGTGACATAGATTGCTCTGATTGGTGCGTTAGTGTGAGACGCGCTGAGATAGGTCAGAAATATTGTGATGTAAACTGACTGATTGGTGCGTTATTGTGAGACGCTCTGGGATAGGACAGATTATTGGAACGGATTGAAAGGAAGTGTACGATTTTATTGAGAGTGAAAAATCCGTAAAGATGGATTATTATTATGAACAAGACAGGGAGAAACCATCATGGTTTACAAAAATCAATAATTTGTTTAAAAAGGACAAGGAAATAGTCAGGAGAGAGAGAAAATTGCTTCCTCCACCGAAAATGCTAGCATCATATATGATGACGAAATGTGGCCATCATACTTGCATATGGTTGGAAAACTGGGCAAAATACACTAAAGATGACGCAATCTTAGCATTTCCAGAGACAGGTTTGTTCAGCACAGCAGTGTTACGTAATTTGAGCATTCCATCTCTTAGTAAAACAGTGAAGCATTTTGTGCACACAACTTGCAGTTCTACATTCTCCAAAACAATTCTTTTGCATTTTGTGCACACAACTTGCAGTTCTACATTCTCCAAAACATTTGTTTTGCGAGATTTATAAGAAAAGTGTTCCTTTATACAACCTAGTAATCTAAAATCCTAAGATTTTTTTTAAAAGCAAAAAATGAAACATCCTGCCAAGAATATGCGAGGTCCAGAAGTAATGAGAAAATATGACCAAGTTATAACCTTTTTGAAAAACAAAATTCCACCAAAAGAAACGGATTGGTTAAAAAAATCGATAGGACTAAACAAGAACTTAAAGAATCTGTACATGCTTATTATGAGACCTTGCTTCTAGTTTTCAAACAATATAGTGGTTATGAAAATCTAAGTGAAAAATATAGGAGTCATTTTGTATATAGATTTGTATTTGGGTTGAGACCTGAAATAGGAAACATGATAAGACACCATATGATGTGTTGGCAGTCCAGTTCAGTGGATGATGTTTTGAGATATGCGAAATATTACAGTGCTGATATTGAAGCTAGGCAGCAATGTGGGCACAAGTAAAAGTTGCGGAACAACACGAGCCACAATTTTCTAATCAGACTAATGATGGAAGTCAAGCGAAATTTAAGAATAATATGAGTAAGGGAAAGGGACAAATTAACATAGATGAGGCTAAAAATAAATGGCCATGTCATAATTGCGTAAAGATAGGGCTTCGGAGGAACGAGTATAAGTTACCTCCAAAGGTTAATCCAGAAAATAAATCATTGACTCCACAGGTGCAGAATGAGGTAAATCAACAGTCTCCCCCACAGCAACAGGTAGTCACGCAACAGGTACAGGTGCCACTACCACCTCTCCCACAGAGTGCTAACCCACAGAAATACAGTGCAGAGACAGGATTTTACGGAGGAGTGCAGGTAAAAAGATCGCCGCATGTGACTACTGTTCCGCAGTATTGGCTGAGATCGGATGGAAATGAGTCCGATGAGAGTTTGCCTTGGAGAGGAGGTGGAGTGCCTGCTTGGCGCAACTCTAGAGGTAGATCAATCTGGGTCCTTTTGTGAATGGAAAGGTAATGGTGTAAATGTTACTTTCCTAGTGGACACAGGTGCTACGTTCTACGGTTAGATCAGTAGAAGTTGAAAACCTTCTTCCCTCTGGAGACGTAATCCAAGTTGTAGGTGTAACAAACAGACAGATTAAAACTTCACTAACACAACCTGTAGTAGTGGAAATTGGTACTTTCAAAGAAATGCATCGCTTTGTGGTATGTGACAGCAGTCCTGTAAATTTGCTTGGACGGGACATACTCTGTAAAATGAACTGTGCCATTTATTGTTCACCAGATGGCATAGCTTTCCAAACAGCTGATGATGATAGTCTGTACAAAATGACAATGGCAATAATTGATTCAGAAAAAAGTATAACTTTCCCCATGTTTGACAAAGAGAAAATTAAATTGAATTAAAAGAAACAGTTGAGGAAGAGGTGTGGGACTTCACAGGAGAAGAAATAGGGTTAATGAAAGGAGTAAGTCCGGTGAAAAGGATTGTGAAGGAAGATGCCATACATCCAAATGTCCTCCAATATAAACTGACACTAGAAATAATTGAAAGAGTAACTCCAGTGATAAACAAAATGATTGAGCAAGGGATCCTAAAAGAAATAATGAGCAGCCCATGTAATTCACCAATTATGGAGTTGAAAAATCCAAATAGCACTTTTTGGATAGTACAGGATTTGCAAAAGGTGAATAAAATAGTTGTGCCATGTTGTCCAATTGTACCAAATCCAGCAGTGATGTATCAAATTCCACATGACACAGAATGGTATACTGTCATTGATTTTTGTAATGCTTTCTTTACAGTTGCACTACACCCTGAAAATCAGCCAATTTTTGCTTTCAGGTTTGGCGAGCGTATTTTGGCATGGTGCTGAATTCCTCAAGGGTGTACAGAAAGGCCTTCAATTTTCAATCAGATACTAAAGAAGTCATTAGAAGGTTTGAACATGCCAGAGAAATCTGTATTAGTGAAGTATATTGAAGACCTATTAGTGGCATCAAAGAAGCCTGTATTTCAGATATTATTGCATTGTTAAATCATTTGGCAGAAGGAGGACATAAGGTGTCGCCATCAAAATTGCAATTTTCTCAATAGGAAGTGCAACATCTAAGTCATAAGATTGGAAAGGGAGTAAGAAAGGTGACCTCAGAAAGAATCAAAATTATCAGAGGGATGAATCCACCAAAGACACAAAAGCAAGTGAGAATGTTTCTGGGAATGGTTGGGTACTGTCGACAGTGGATAAGTGGATTTTCACTAATTGCAAAGCCTTTGCAGAGACTGACTAAGGAGGATGTAAAAGACCCTATAGTGCTGAATGAAAAAGAAATGGAGGCATTTGAACAATTGAAAAACAGCTTATGTGAAGCACCAGTACTAGGCATGCCTGATTATGAAAAAGAATTTGAACTGTATTGCAGTGAAAGAGAAGGGTGTGTATTGTCAGTTCTGATTCAAAGACATGAAGAATGAGAAGACCCATTGTATATTTTTGAGCAGTTTTGGATCCAGTAGCAAGAGCATTGCCTGGATGTCTGAAGGCTGTAGCTGCTACAAGTGTGAGCTTGGAACAAAGTGAAGGTATTGTGATGGGTTATCCCGTTAAGGTGTATGTGCCACATTCAGTGGAAATACTCCTTACCCGAACCAAGACAATTCCTGACAAATAGTCGTTTGACTAGGTATGAGAAAGTGACTTTAGGTGCAGACAATGCGACGGTGGCAAGGTGTGTTAATGTGAATCCTTCCACCTTGTTACTGGTTACTTTGGATGTGGAAGTCAAAGATGATATTGATCATAAATGTCTGGATGTGCTTGAATATTGTACCAAACCAAGGCCTGACATTAAAGATGAACCTTTGGAGGAATCCGATTGTAGGAGAGTAGGGTCTGCTATCCTATGGTCACCCCAAATTTTTGCTTTTTGCTTCACTGGTTTATGACTTAATGTGGCTGTGGGCCTGCTAATCAGACCCACAGCCTGCTGTTCTCTCTCTAAATTACTGCCAATGCACTCTAGGTGCATTACAAATTGGAACTGGTTCACCTTATTGGCCCCTGTAACAGTGTACCCTAGGTACCCAGGGCATAGGTGTTTCCAAGGCCTACCAGGGGCTGCAGCATGTATTGTGCCACCCCTGGCCTGGCCTCCATATTTGACACAACTGGCTGATCACTCAGCTGAGGCAAGTTGGTGTAATCACCTCTTGCTTAGTTGTAGTATATCTATACCTAACCTAAACTGGGCACATATGTTCCCATCAGCCACTCCTATGGAAGGCCTCATCAATCCTGGAGGCAGAGTGCTTGGAAATATGTGAGATGGTGCTCTAGCATGAGCTGAGCCGGTCTGCAGCTGTCGGGAACAACTCCCTTAGCTGTTCCGGGATATTGCCATACCATATACTCTTAAGTGCATTATAATCCTCGCGGTTATATGCTAACTTTGGTTTGGCTTTATCAAAACATGTCGAGTAAGGTGTCATACGATTTGGAATACTATTCCCTAGACAGTTCTGTCGACGGGGATAGCATTCCACCCTTCTAGAGGGACACGACATGTACATAGCCTTAACCCTGGTTAAAGTTAACCAGAGCCTCAGCATCACAAAATGGATGCTGCCACCACAGACACAAGTCTGACCTTCTGCTGCTGGGAGTCCTTCCAGCGAGGGAGGCTTGGACAAAGGGCTTCCTGCCTTGGGAGGTGCGAGCACCACCCCAGACAGGATTTTGTGTATTGGGTAGGACAGGGCTGAATAGAATCAGACATGCCCGAGGCACACAAGGTGTCCCCGTGCATAAGCCAGTCCAAACCGGTCCAGGGACTTTCCAGACCCAGGCCTGGCGAGGAGCTGGACAAAGGAAAGGGAGTGTAACCGCCCCCCTTCCTGGTCCCACCCAGAGGAGGGACCTAGCAGGTGATCCACCCCTCAGATTGGGAATATGAGTGGGAGCAGTGCCATAGCACCTCAGATCATCCTGAATCAACTTGAAACTAAGAAGACGACTGGACTTCGACATTCTGCTGCACAGAAGACTGAAGAGTATCTCCCTTGTGGCCTAGGAGTGGCCACCCTGTGAACACAGGCACCATCCAGCAACTCGACTTCTGCTTTGCCGCCGCCTCCCGCCGGAGCCCGAGCCCAGAGCCTGACAAGTCCCAGACTTCTCACCACCCGATCCACAGTCCCTGCAAAGAAGGGACCCGTGGAGGCACCGAGAGACGTGGGACCGGACCTCTTGAAAGACCCCCGAGACGCTGACTGTGCAGCACCCGAGGCACCCTCGATGCTGTGCTTTGGGGTTTGAGAAGCCCCAACACCGAGCAGCCCTTGCACCGAAGATCAGTCCCCCAGCATCTCCACGATCTGCGTGGGGCCCTTTTGCATCGTGCCACTCGACGCGCCATCCCGGCCACTTGCCACATGGTCAGCGGCCATCTTGGCGACGAAACCTATAATCTACACTGCGGGTCTGGTTGCTCCAGACTTGCCCTCGCTCCTGTAAAAGGGAGCACCCGCTCTGACCTTGCTGGTCCGAGTGATAAGCCTTTTTCACTTCCTGCGTTGCTTGCATTAGCCAAGGCCTGTTTGCTCCAATCAAGTTGCCGACACCGCCATCAGCTGGAACCTTCGTGGGACAGCTCGTGACCGACGCCTGGACGTCCTCGACCTCTTAGTGTCCACGTGGCTGCTACACCTCAACGCCTGTTTGCACCCGACATCGCCTGGTTCCAATCTGGTTCCACTGTAGTCACTGGCTAGTGACTTTGAACATTGTCCCCTCTGCTTTCAGGTCTTCACCACTTCAGATCCACCCTTGGATCCACCGGAACTCTTCACATCGAGCCGCCTGCAGCATCTTCAGCTCCAAGCACCATCGACCTGCGTGACGAAACCGGACACTACTTCGCACCTGTGCACCCGCTTCCTGTGGGTGAGGTAACTCAACAACGCCGGTGTTCCTACACTGGTACACACCTCTAGTGCTTGTGTCTAAAGTTTCACTCCTCTAGGTCACTCGGAAGGTTCCTAAAACACTAACTTTGTACCTTTTACGCACCATAGACAATGCATTGGTGAACGCGTGCACTTTAAGCACTGCACCAGAGTCCTGTGGGCCTTTCCCAACTTAGTCACTGCTAGTCCCGATCAGCTCCAGCGATTCCCAAGGCCCTAGGCCTACTTCCTTTTCGATTGGTATCTCTTATACCACTTTCTTAGTATATGGTTTAGGTGGCCCCTAGGGCTCATCCATATTGTGCAACTTTTGTGTATTTAAACTGTGTTTTGTTTTAACGCTTGTGCTTCTGTGCTCATAAAGAGTATAGGGGATATTTGTAGTTAATAAATATATATATATATATATATATATATATTTTCAATATATATCTGTGTGGTGTCCTTTCATTTGGTATTCAAGGGGGTTGTATATGGTAAAACAGCTTGCTTCACATGCCTTTCAGAGCTTAGCCTAAGACTGCTTTGTCCACGCTACCACTAGGATAGCTGGTCTATAAGGTTGACTTACAACCAATCATCATAAGGGTTGCTTGGCATGGTACAAGGTGATCACTAGAACTAGTGAGCATCATATACCAGGCCAATTTCTCACACCGATTATGTGCTGTTTGTGGATTGTTCCTGTTTAAGAACAGATTAAGGAACTTTGAGTGCTGCTTACGCTGTGTGTACAGTAGCAGATGTCATGGAAGCATCTTGTTTGAAAGGAATAGGTTCTGCCCAAGTGGCTGAACTGATTGCTTTGATTCGAGCATGCAAATTGGGTAAAAATGTCCGAATTACCGTAGTGACTGATAGTCAGTATGGATTCGGAGTTGTCCACGATTATGGACAACTGTGGTACCAAAGAGGTTATATGACCTCTGCAGGATCACCAATCTGAAACAGTGAGTTTTTAAAAATGTTGCTTGAGGCGATATAGCTGCCAAAAAGCATAGCGGTAGTGAAGTGTGCTGCTCACAAAAATGGAGATGATTAGGTCACTGAAGGAAACAGGTTTGCTGATGCTATAGCCCAGTACTGTGCCAGACACTTAGCTTCCATAAATCGGGACAGAGAAAAAGAACATGTTTCAAGTCCTTTAATGCTTACTAACATAGTTGAGACTTGGCAGGAAGTGAAACAATTGCAAGTGGAGGCAAATGATGAGAAAAAAGGCAGATGGATAAAATCAGGTTGCAGACACAGAGAAGAAGATGAAATCTGGGTGTATAAAGATGAAAGACCAGTTATGCCCGATACCATGATCTCTAATATGGCCAAATGTACCATGGACAGGCACATATTGTCAGGGATGCAATGATTAAACTTTTAAGACAGACTTGGTATAATCCCAAGTTTTGTGTAATTGCTGAGAGTTTGTGTCAAAGATGTTTAATTTGTCAATAATTGAATCCAGGAAGAAAAACTGTTGTGAGTTTGGGAACCATAGGACGGGAGGGTGGTCTTTTTACCCGAATGCAGTTGGACTTTATGGAGATGCCACCATGCAATAGAATGAGATACGTCCTTGTGATCGTTTGCTTGTTTTCACGATGGGTGGAGGCATTCCCCACTAGGAGAAATGATGGAGTAACTGTACCAAAACTCCTCTTGGGAGAAGTGATTCCACGTTTAGGATTTCTAGTAATAATAGAAACAGATAGAGGAAGTAATTTTCTAAATGAACTGATACAGTTGATTTGTGAAGCACTGGATATTCGTCAAAAATTGCTTTGTGCTTACAGACCAGAGGTGTCTGGGGCAGTTGAGCAAGTTAATGGAACAATTAAAAACAGACTTGGAAAAATGTGTTTGGCCACTGAACTAAAATGGCCTGATGCTTTGCCACTTGTTCTAATGACTCTAAGAAGCATACCAGACAGGAAAACAGGCTTAAGTCCACATGAGATACTGATGGGACGAATCATGAGACAAGCATTTGTACCCGTCAACAAACTGCTATCTATAAATGATGATATCATACTGGATTACTGTAAGGGCCTGTCTGACACCATCACTTCTGTGTTTCACCAGGTTGGAACTGATGTGTGTACTCAGGAAAAACATCCAACTCATGATTTGAGCCCTGGAGACTGGGTCCGAATAAAGGTACATAGAAGAAGGAACTGCCTGGTTCCACACTGGGATAATCAGAGTCTAGTGATTCTGGTCAGCACTACAGCTGTAAAATGTGCAGGTGTGAAAAGGTGGGTACATGCCAGCCACACCATCAGAATACCAGAACCTGAGAATCAGCATTTGGAAGAGGCAGATACAAGTTCAGACACTGATGTAGAGGAGAAAACAGACAACATTTCAGATTAGAAAGATCGACCTGTGAGACGATATCGGATACAAGCTCAGCATCAGAGACAGAGAATGAAGTAATTGAAATTCCACATCTTGAAGATCGACCTGTAAGTCGACATCTGGAAGTAATAAAACCCAGTTTGGACACTGAAAAGGTACAAGATTAAACTGGTGAAAGTGAGAAATCTACAAATCAAACAGAGTTCAGTGAAAAGGAACATTAATCTTGAAACTGGAGAAAAGGAAGTAACTCATGATAAGGATGAGATTCCAAGTCCCAGTTATGGAGAACTTCCTTGTAAAAGAACTGAATTAACAAGAGAAAAACAGATTTCAGAAGCTGAACCATAAATAATAGAATTCAAAATAAGAGGAAGTGAAAAGAAATCTGAAACCGAGTCTGATGAAAGTGAATGAGAAATAACTTTGAGAAAAAGTCCCAGAAAGAGGGCTTGGAAACTTGAACGTGAAATAGTAGAGCCTGTGATCAAAAAGCCCAGAAAGTAAGACAATTGGCCCATAGAAATTAAAGGACTAAAGTTCAAATCCAGAAATATAAATGGAGATCAAAAAGAACAAGTGAATGAAATAACAAGTCAAGAAGGTCAAAAAGAAAGATATTTTGCAAAGACCTAAAAGAGTGAGGAGACGAAATCAGAAATATAAATCACCTGAATGGAGATATATATCTTGTTGCCTGATATACAAGAAGTTAAAAGTAGTCAAGATAACCAAAATGACTCTGGTGAGTGAAAAAGGCAAAGAGAAAACAAATTGTGCTTAAATTATTATTATTATTTTTAAAACAAGCTTTATTTGTCATGTTTCACATATATTGCAGAGCTTCGAAGCCCCGGAGACAGCTGCATACATCCAAAGCACAGTAGCAGATGACAGTGACTTTTTATATTAAAGAAAACTAACAAGAACACCCCGCCCCACCTCCCCCCAGTCGCACCCACACCCCCTGGAAACACGTAGCAGTACACTGGAATCACATACAAACCCCCCACATCCCCCTTGCAAGGTCCCAACTTCTTCACACTCAGTCTGTCGGAGGGCCATCTCGCTCCAACGGCGGATCCAAGTCCAGTCCCCGGTAAGCTGCCCATCGTTTCCAAATCTTATAATGTTTACGGGGAAACCCCTGGCAGTAAAGATCGGCTGTTCAAGGCCCATGCAGAAATCGAACCCATTTCTCCACGCGGTCAAGGACGGGGCTTGGGGTGCCTTCCACGCCCTCGCTATATCCCTCTTTGCCAAGGTTAGACCAAGCAACAATAGGTGTCGCTTATATCTACTACCCCCACCCCCTCCAGGACATGCAACAGCGCCAGACGCTGCCTATGAGGAAGCTCCCAATCCAGCACTTCTGATAAGCAGGAAAACACCCCGCCCCAGAACCTGTGTAACAAAAGACAGCTCCAGACTGTGTGCAAAAAGGTGCCTCCTTCTGAGCCACATCTAAGACACTCGGGGATACAATCATTCGTGCTCTCCACAATTGCACCCTAGTGAAGTACACCCGATGTAAGAATTTAAATTGAATCAGGCGCAATTGCGTGGCTATTGCCACCCCCCGCTGACTCGCTAGTGCCTGAGCCCAATCCTCCTCCTCTAGGACCCCTACATCCTCCTCCCAAGCTGCCTTGAGCCGCTGCAAAGTTGTGGAGCATTGAATGATCAGGGTCTGATATATGCGGGAAATCTTGCGGTCTTGCAGCTCCCCCATAAAGACCTTAGCCTCGATGGGGCTGAAGTCGGGGAGAGATTCCAGGCCCTCCAAGCAAGGCGCCAGCGCATGCCGAAACTGGAGTGATCTAAAAAACTGAGAACGTGGCATGGCGTACTCATCTCACAGGTCTTGAAATGATTTAAGCGTAACAGACATCACATCCCCCAAAACCGAGATGCCAATGGAATCCCAGCCCCTAAAACCATGCAGGACAGCAAGCTGGGGTAAACGTCCATTGCCCCAAAGAGGAGTCTCTCTAGTCAGAACATTCCACCACCCCATCCTGCGCTGGGCCTGCCTCCAAATATCAAACACAACCTGTGTCGCCGGGGGCAGAGTCTTCCGACGCGGTGCGGAGTACAATAACGTATGTAAAGAGTGACTGCCCATCAGCTGCCGCTCAACCGCATAAGCCGGGCTATTCCTATCCCCGTACCACCATTTGTTAGGAGCCAGCAAGTGTGCGGCTTGGTAGTAGGAGAGG
The DNA here is from genome assembly GCF_964263255.1 of Lissotriton vulgaris. Classification (NCBI taxonomy): domain Eukaryota; kingdom Metazoa; phylum Chordata; class Amphibia; order Caudata; family Salamandridae; genus Lissotriton; species Lissotriton vulgaris. Next base: position 1,077,667,360 of record NC_141691.1, on the reverse strand, counting down.
ACATCCGATGTAGCTAGTCCCCCCGTGTACATAGATAGGAAGCATGTGCGCAGGGCCACCCTAACCGCGCCGCCCAGTGCCGTGTTAACCTATCGGAACCATAGGGGTGGAATCTGGTAGGAATGGTTTCTCTAATCTTCTTCCTTCCGTGACGTCAGACGCCGGAAGGCTGCCGACCGGAGCAGTGTTAGATCGAACACCCGTATCACAGTAATTATCCTGAATTTATGCCATTACCGGACTGTGGTGTTTATATCGGCACAAAATATCTTGAGACTACCAACTATGCATTCAAGTGCCTTTATCTACAAAGAATAAGAAATCCTTTGGTCTTTATTCGTGACCATTTTTAATCAATCCTGTACCCTGAAGATATTAAATAGAAAGAATCATCACTATATAAATTAATCTCTCAAGTATTAAGGACTACATCGTTCCTTTCTACACAGCAGAGCTATCCATACTTTGCTTTGTGTCCTTTCCAGGTTTTAAGTGTGGTAATTTCCTGAAGAAGGCGAATGTTACGCCGAAACGTGCGTCGATAATTACTACTGTATTATGTATTTTTAATTTTAGATGATTTATTATGTGGATATTATGTATTGTTTGTAAAAATGAGATTTTATCTGTTTGTTTTACCTTTCCTACATACTAAAGTCAGTACAGAACATATAATAAAATACGCTGTACTTTTTAGACATTTGTTTTCTCATGTTTTTTGTTGAGCCCTCCATGGAGCACTGTCATTATTATTTATAATTGCCTAGGAAATATATTTTCTCACACATCCCAGCCCCTAAAACCATGCAGGGCAGCAAGCTGGGGTAAACGTCCATTGCCCCAAAGAGGAGTCTCTCTAGTCAGAACATTCCACCACCCCATCCTGCGCTGGGCCTGCCTCCAAATATCAAACACAACCTGTGTCGCCGGGGGCAGAGTCTTCCGACCGGGTGCGGAGTACAATAACGTATGTAAAGAGTGACTGCCCATCAGCTGCCGCTCAACCGCATAAGCCGGGCTATTCCTATCCCCGTACCACCATTCGTTAAGAACCAGCAAGTGTGCAGCTTGGTAGTAGGAGAGGACATCCGATGTAGCTAGTCCCCCCCGTGTACATAGATAGGAAGCATGTGAGCAGGGCCACCCTAACCGCGCCTCCCCCCCATAAAAACCCGCCCAGTGCCGTGTTAACTTGCCGGAACCATAGGGGTGGAATCTGGTAGGAATGGTTTTGTAACTGATAAAGAAGACGAGGGAGCGCCACCATCTTAAAAATGGTATGTGTAGAGAGGGGTCCCCGCAAGGGAAACGTGTCATGTACACCATACACGAAATTCAAGACTTATTTTTACTTTCTCAACTCTATAAACAATAATCAAAGACTAGAGAGGAAGGTATTGTAATTTATTTTCCAATACCCGGTGTCAAACATATAACAGTTCATCCATAATTATATTCAGAAGGCCCCAAAGTCGGGGGAGGAAGGGGGATTGAAAGGGAGGGGGTGTGCTCAGGGCAGTGTAAAGTTAAAGAAGAGTAAACATAATCAAAGTGAAAATAATCATAGGCAGTAATAACATATGAATCAGAAAAAAATCTAATACAACAGCCTGAATACTTAGGGCATTCAATATAAGAATATTGCACAGAAGACCTTCAACGGTCACATATGAACCATTAGGAGTAATTAAAGGGCAAGTGCCGGAGGTCCGCGTCAAAGAAAAAGAGCCGTCGACGTTTCGACCCCTGGCCGTAGGCTAAGTTAGGTCCTTTAACGGGGTCTTCATCAGGACAGGTGTGAAGGAAGGGAGGAACAGGGTAGGAAGGGGCGATATTATCTGTGGGATAAAAACAGTTGGTCAGGTCACTATTTATAACCGTCACCTAATTAGGCAAAATTTAACTGCACTTAATTAACAGAAAATTACCATGGGCTTAGGGCCAGCTCGGCCTCCAAGTGTAGGGGATATAGAATGGAACCAACCTAAAGTCTTGGTCACACTCAAGTGATATGAATTCATTTACACACAGAGGGGAGGCTAACAGATTGTCAATTACGAGTGAGACCTCAAGTAATTGAATTTGTTAAAAACAAACTACCACTCACATAAATTATCTACCAATCAGCCGATTGGTGAAACTCCCAGTCATCAACCCACACGGGGGATTAGGATACCAGGCAGTTTCCACGAACTGCGAATATAGTGGTGAGATAAGTTCAAAGGTAAACCTGATCTGAATAGGGCTCATGCGTACATACTCTCACTTACTTAAAAGGGGAGCAACCTTAGACGTCACTGTAAATCTATTCACTTGAAACTTGCTTCTTCCACAGGCTTTACAAGCTTATTATTAAAAATAGCTGACGACCATAAATCGTCAGGGGCATGCGAGACCACACCTTGAGATCCTCTTTAGTACGGTCCCAGACCGGGGCCAAATTGCGCCCCCTGACTACCGCCGGGACATCGGAACAAAAAAAAAAAACCCATGTACTTCATCCCCCCCCCCCCCGTCGTAAATTGTAGGGCCGATGCCCATTCCGCCACCCCATAACCACCCCCCAGGACCCAGAATGTGGATTTACGTGGATTCATATATAGCCCCGAATGCGCAATAATTGCGACCCCGATCTATCCAAGTCTGTAAAAAAGAACAGAACGTCGTCCGCATATAATGCCATCTTATCAGTAAGTCCTGGTGCCCATCGAAACCCTTTAAGCTGAGCATCTATTCGCACCCAGGCCGCCAGTGGCTCCATGGCGAGCGCAAAAAGGTAGGGGGAAAGGGGGCAGCCCTGGCGGGTACCCCTCCGGATAGGGAAGGAACAAGAAATTGCCCCCCACCTCCTACCCGCACTGAAGCCGTTAAGGTAGTATACAACAGCTGCAAATAAGCCAAAAACTGCGGTCCCAGATTGAGCCTCTGCAGCAATGCGAACATGTATACCCAACTCAGAGAATTGAAGGCCCTGTCCATGTCCGCCAGCAGTAGCGCCGGCGACTCTCCGAGCCGCCCATGGGCAGACAGCGCCACATGCGCACGCCTAATATTGTGGCGGGTCACCCTCTGAGGCATGAACCCTGCCTGGTCCGATGGACTAGAGTTGTGTGCTGCTTAAGTCGGTTAGCCAAAGCCTTGGCCAAGAACTTTGCCTTGATATTGAGGAGGGAGATGGGGCGATATGATGCATGCTGCTCCGGAGGTCTACCTGGTTTGTTGAATACCACTATCTCCGCATGTCTCCAGTCCGGGGGAAGCAATCCATCCTCCCGTGCCTCCTCCACCATCGGCCGAAAGTGTGGGGCCAACTGCGTGAAAAACCTTTTAAACTATTCGCAGGAAACCCATTCGGACCCCGAGCCTTCCCCGGATTCAATTCTCCCAGGGTCACACAGAGTTCCTCATTCAACAGAGGTCGATCCAGTTGCTCTCGCACCTCATCCGAAACAGTCTTAGGCGGGAGATCGTCAATGAATTTCATAATAACCGCTTCCTCTAGACACTCTTTGGGAGAGTATAGGTCTTCAAAGTACGCCGCAAAGCTCGCGGCAATAGCAGAGGGTTCCAATATCGGCTCCCCCACCGGGTCCACGACCCGTGGTAAGGGCTGGGCATGAAACGTACCTTGGCACAAACGGTGAAGCATTGTGCTCGATTTATCCCCCCATTGACAGACCCTACTGCACGTTGCCAGCCACGCCTGACGAGCCTCATCTAGCAAGAGTGCAGTGTACTGCTGCTGAGCTAACACCAACTGTCTCCTGGCCGGTACCCCATCCACCTCCTTGCCCCTTCGCTCCATGACCTCAATATCCTACGCACGGGTCCCTCTGCCTCTCACTCCGCGCGGCCACACACCAGGAAATATCCACCCCGCAACGTGGGTTTCATCGCCTCCCATAGCACAGCCGGTGACTCAACTGACCCTACGTTGGCAACCAGGTAATTATCCATCTCCTTGGCCAGGTGTTCCCTATATTCCTCTTTCTGCAGCTGCCATCCCGACATGCGCTATCTAAGAGGGTGCCTCCCTGGGCCAATCCGGACCTTGAGTGCAACAGGCGAATGATCAGACAGGGCTCTAGGCATAATGTTTGCTGACATTGCTCTGTGGACCATCCTCCTAGGGAGAAATATATAATCAAGTCTCGAGAAGGAATCATGTAGAGGAAAAGTATGTGTATTCCCTGCAAGGACCCTGAATGTGTCTCCAGACACCTGTCCAGTCTAACCCGGCAGCCAGGGAATGCAACTTGGTGGGGGTTCCTCCCACACCCGCCTCCTCATCACTCCTCCATCTATCCCAATCCCGGTCCATGACATCATTCCAGTCGCCCCCTACCAAAGAAAGCACATCTGGCATATCCCCCCACAGTGTTAGGAGCCGTTCCACTAGGGACCACTGTAATGGCGGGCGGCAGTGCATATACACTACCCAGGATCACAACCTCTCCCCCGAGCATGCACTGTACGAAAACATACCATCCCTGCGTGTCAGACCAAATTCTCTCGTGCTCAAACTGGACTCTGTGCTGAATCAACACAGCCACTCCATGCGAGCCTCTCGTGAACCCAGAGTGAAACACCTGAAAATATCCATAGCGTTGGAGGCATAAGGCTTTGGTACCCATAAGGTGTGTTTCCTGAAGCAGGAGCACGTCGGCCCCAGCCCTCTTATCATGCTGAAGAAGAGCTCCCCGCTTAACCTGGTCTAAGGCTCCCCTGACGTTCCAACTGACCACATGTATGGACTCCGGGGTCATCCGCCGTTCTTGCAGCATACATACGTGTTCTCCAAGCTACAGCCAAGGTTCCAGTCAATGGGTGTGAATGTGCAATCAAACAACCTGGACAAACCCCCCCCCCCCGCCCCATACCTCCCAAACATGGAAGCATCTGTCGCGGTCAGATAGGAGCCTAATCCCAAACAGGGGGAAAGGTACCAACCCTTCCAATGGATCCCCAACTGACTACCCCTACCCCGCTGGGCCTCACCCCTGCCCACCCACCACTACGTGACTGGATACCCAGCCCCACAAATGTGCCCATTCTGACGTCAAAATGTAACCACAAGGAGATCAGTCACCATAGAGCCGGTTAATCAGTCTGCTGAAGTCTGTCTCTCCGACGACCTGTCATCCCGCCAGGGGGGCCGAACCAGACAACGATCGTCGCCTGGACCTCGATCTCCTGCCGCCCGCCGCCGACCCTGTTGTCCCTTCTGTGCCGCTTCATTTGACGACGAATCCGAGTCTCGGTCAGGTGGTGTGTGAACCCGCACCAGTACAGTTTCATCCGTCCATGTAAAGACCTCCTCCGGCGAGTCGCAGAACAAAGTGCAGGACCTATATATCACGCTCAGGCGGGCTGGATACAGCAACGCATACTAGATCTTCAATTATCGAAGACGAGCCATGGCCGCTAAGATGGATTGACTCTGCTGCCGCACCAGGCGCGTGTAGTCTGGAAAGATGAGGATATTGGCGTTGTCGCATGTAAGAGACTCCTTAGCCCTGGTCTGCTTCAGGATAGTATCGCGGTCCATATAGTTCAAGAATTTGGAGATGATCGGCCGGGGACGCGCCACCTGTGGGGGCCTCTGCATGAGGGCCCTGTGAGCGCGCTCCACCACAAAGCATCGGGAGAGGGTATCTGGGGGGAGCCACACCTCCAGCCACCGCGTCAGAAAGCGATCCACGCTGTCTCCCTCGCAACCCTCCAGAAATCCTACGAAGCGGAGATTGTTGCGCCAAGCCCTCCCTTGAGCGTCCTCTGCCCGCAGCGCCAAACCCTTCTGGATCTTCTCCATTGCCGCCACCTTCTTTTTTATGATCATAACATCGTCTTCCACCCTCGATATTCGGGCCTCAGTCCCTGCTATGCGATCGACGGTGTTGCGCAAATCCTGCCGCAGTAGCATGACATCGGATCCAACAGCCCCTATCTCCACATGTAACATATCCTGAGACTGGGTGATGGCAGCCATTAACGCCGCATTGTCCGGCACCTGGCTCTGCGTTCCCGTAGCCCCTGCAGCCGCACCGGTTCCAGTAAATTTATCCAGGGTGCCCTGCTTGGTAGAACCCCCGCCACCTTTGTCCCGCATCATTGTCTCAGGGGGTGTCTTGTCACAAGATCCTCAAGAACGGCTGTCGAACCGGCTGAGCACCAACACAGCCCAAAGCCCAGACCACATGCCCAACGCAGGATCTGTCCCACTCCAAGCCCACTTGCAGGTGGCCACCTCCTCAAGCACAGCCCCAACGTCAGCCAATCCCCTACGTCTTCACCTCCAAGGGCCCCAATCTTCCAATCCGTGGCCCGACCCGACCACCGACATACGCCACCGACCCTGGCCCCTCCTGGGCTCAGCCTATGACCCCAAGGCCAGCGAGGCCCAAGTATACCACTGTTAATATGGGGGAGGCCGGTGTCGGACCACCTTTCCACTTCCTGGGGGCTACGCCGTGCTGCTCCACAATGGCCCTGTGCACTTGTCGCACCGCAGGCTTGAGTACCTAATCTTCGACCTGCAGCCCAGGGCGAGAGACCGGACGTCCAGGTCCCGGAGGGCCCTGCCCCACCTTCACTACACCACCGGTTATTCCTATGCAGCTATGTCCTGGAGCTGTGCCACACCACCCTCCACCACAACTGGGGCACCGTCTGGCTGCGCGCCTCTGGGGGCCCAGCACCATAAGTAGTTCACTCACTGCAGGCGTGTTTAAGATGGTAGTGCGTGTCCCCCACGCTCTAGGGACTGGGGGTGCCGCCCTTCCACCACCACCACCACCTCTGCAGCCCGGTCCAGCCGCCGGGCAGAGAGGGCCCTTCCGGGGACAGCGGGAACTCACTCCCCAGGGTTCGTGCCAGTGCCCGTTTCCTGCTCCCGGACCAGCGCCGCTGCCCACCGCCTAGAGGCTCCGCAAGATGGCCGCTGGCTCCTTCTCGCCGTCCAACCCCGGGGGGGTCCGCTGAGGTCACGGCCGAGCCTGCCGCCGGCTCCCACCTCGTCAAAGGCAGCCCAGCACTAGAGAGAAAGCACAGTCTCTATTCCTCCGCTGCATCCCTGCCGGTCACACCAACCAACAGGCCCCTTCTCGGACCGGGCAAAGCACTGGAGAACCCGGCTCTTCTCGGGCAGTCTCCTTACCAGGCCGCCTCCACGCACGGCACTCCAGTCGCCCCCTCCAGCTCCCCCGCTCACAGCGATGGCCTGCCGGGACGTTAGCAGGTCCTTTGGCGTGGGAGGTCCCAGCCCAAAGAGGAAACTCGGTCACAACTCCTCTGCCGCACCTCCACCGGCAACACCGCCCCTAAGGCCCCTTCCCGGGTCGGGCGAAGCACCTGAGTCCCTGGTTCTTCCGGGGCCGTCTCCTCATCAGGCTGCCCCCACGCACGGCGCTCCAGTCTCCCCCTCAATGCCTCCTCCAGCTCCCCGGCTCACAGCAATTACCACCGGGAAGTTAGCGGGTCCTTCGGCACAGGGCACATCCAGGTCTCTCGTCCGAAGGGCAGGATATTTCAGGGCCGGCCGGAGCGAGCTGAAACCGCGATCGCCATCTTCGCTGGCCAAGCCACGCCCCAATTGTGCTTAAATTTAAGAAAATAAAGATGATAAATTGAAAGAAAAGACAACAAAACAAAAGAACGAAAGACATCATTGAGTAAAGGATTTTAAAAGGACACATATTTTCCGTGTGCAAAGAAGTGAAAAGACATTATAAAGAAAAATCAACTGTAATAGGGTACTTACTGATTACTACAAAAAAAAGCCTGCAAATCATACTAGTACATCTAGATGTGGTATATTATGTAAATGGTGTAGAATGTGGTTAATCTGTACAGGTTTACTAATGTTTATATGGCTTACATTAGCAATATGGATTCCATTTCATTCAAATGTTGAGCATTCATATGGAGAACAAGATCATAACAAGAGTAAAAAGATACATGATTTTAAGAATAATGTAGAGCTTGTAGATAAAACTGAGTTTCACAAAGATAGATATATATGAATGATTTTTCAAAGAATAATTTTGCTAGATTACTGAGAGAATATATTGAAACTATGGACGCCCAAGACTGCTACATCTGTATGCAGTTACCCGCATCTGTATCAGAAGGGGTGACTTATCACCTTCCTTTCACTTATGGAATGACTTGTAGTGTTATAGCTAGTTTATTTTACAAAACTGGTAAATAAGAATATTATTATTCTGATGTTGATGAAATCTTTGCTAAAGTTCCTGTGATACATCGAATGAACAAAGTGAAACCTGCTAAAGTTTTAGGTGAAATTTTCTTAGAAACTACTGAATTGACTATAGAATATGCTTTCAAGAATAAATTAACATGTAAATTAAAAAGAGAAGAGAAGGCATGTTTAGAAATGGCAGAAGAGAGAAGAATTGTATATCATAGAAAAGTAACTGCTAGTAATTTGAAAACACCCCTATTGAAATATGATTAAGAAAATTATGTTAAGAGTGATACTAATGTAGCATTGGGAATAGATCTTCCTCAACAGGGAAAACTGTGTATTCAAAAGAGACAATATGGTATATGATAATTATTTTGTAGGTGCTAGTGATTGTAAAGACACTTATAGAATCATTGGGGGGTGGGGATTCAAAGGGGGAAATGATCCTGTTTTTCCTGGACTTTACATGTGGAAACAAAGCTGATTATAAGTTGCCTGATCACTGGTATGGGACATGTTACGTGGGTTTGGTCTTTCATAAAATTTCCATGTAGATAGAGGAACTAATGGGAGTTCATGAGATAGGTAGACCAATAACACGTACGAGAAGAGAAAGTTTTCTAGAAATAGTAGGAGATATTTTTGGTGCACTGATACCGGCAGTGGGTATATCACTTAATGCAAATAAAATTCGAAAATTATCAATAGTAGATTGTTTATCTACAAGTACAGCTGGAGGATCTTTTATGGTACATACTGAAATGGTTGCCATGAGAGCTATGGTGATGCAAAATAGAGTTGCTCTTGATATTTTATTAGCAAAAGAAGGAGGAGGCTGTGGAATATTGAAAGTCCAACATTGTTGTAATTATATTCCTGATAAAAGTCAAAATATTCAAAGATATATTAGAAACATTACTGAATTGCAAAGAAATTATTCCACTGGAGGTTGATGGTGTTCTAGAGAAATTTGGTAAGAGTTTTTCTACTGTAAAGTAATGGTTTGCAGAAATAGGTAGTTCATTAGTGGTAAAAATACTAATACCAGTAACTATAGTAATAATGATAGTATTAATGTTGAGATTAGGGTGTGTTTTTATTAGAAAAAGAAAAGCTGAAAGAAAATTGAAAATAAATATAGAAAAGAATAAGCAAATAGAACATGAAATAGGAAAAATTGAGCTAGAAGATCTTAAAGAAAAGATTTATGAAAATTCAAAAGGATGAACTATGAAAGATACTAAAGTCTATACTGAAGAACCTGAAACACGTTCATAGAAAACTTAGTTGGGATGATTTGTGGTGATAAATCACCAAAGGGGGGAGTTGATGGAGCAGGGGAGAGACAACAATGTTTGTGTACCCCTTGTAAAGTTAAACTCTCCTAACCATAATAGTATTAACAGAAATGAAGCATGGGAATTAATCAACAAAATGCACGTAGATAGACATTACATGTGGGGAAACGGATTGCTGTCTTGCACAAAATAATTAGCTAAATGAATGTAAATGAGACATACTAACATAGAGCTGTAATAATATATATTTGATCAAATAAGCGTGTGTATTTATGCTTGGATAGAAAAAGTCCATTGTGGCAAAACGAAAATACAATTGGTAAGTAAAACAAGCATTTTCAATGCAATAGGTCTCGCATTAAGAACGTTTGAGCTATTGGTATTGTAAATGACACATTTTTTATTTATGTGTTGGTTTTGAAAATAACGAAATTAATAGCTTTGTCATTTACAATGCCAACAGTATTAACTTTCGCAAATGTGATACCTATAGCATTTGTAATGCAATGTGTGTTGTATTTACGTGACTTATATGTATTGATATTACAAATAAAAATGGCTTTTAATTTTTTTTATTAATACTTAAATAAGTTATTGTAATTTATAATGGCAATAGCTTAAACTTTTGTAAATCACTTTTGTGAAGTTTATGTTCAGTGTATTTTATTGTGACGAAAATCGAAGAACAGAAGTGAAATATTAACATCTTTTTGTGACATTTGTAATAAAGCTTGAAACATTGAGAGAACATATTTGAACTAGTTGTTGTTGAATGGTTTCACAGATTGATGCTGTGGTGGCGCTGAGTGATGCTGTGGCGTTTAGTGATGCTGTGGTAGTGCATAGTGATGTTGTGGTGCCCCCGAGTGATGCAGTGGTGCCCCTGAGTGATGCTTTAGTGGTGCTGAGTGATGCTTTAGTGGTGCTGAGTGATGCTGTGGTGAGGGCCATAGATAGATAGATAGATAGATAGATGGATAGATGGATAGATGGATAGATGGATAGATAGATAGGATAGATCGGATAGATAAACAACAAGCATTTACAATTCAATAGGTCTCGCAGCATTAAAGTTTGAGCTATTAGCATTGTAAATAACAATGCCTTTTATTAATTTGTTTTTAAAACATGGAATGGGTGCTTAAACACACACTTTTAACGTATAGTCCTTGTTTAACTGTCGCCTGCCCAAGATCAGGAAGCAGGCATACCGAACTGGCACCTCCTCACCACTTCTTGTCAGCCAATAGCAACCCCCATGCCCAGCATACACAGAGAACTACACTGCTATGGCACAGCACTACCAACTGTCTGCATTCCTGCCCCTACACTGTTACTCCGCGATGCAGCCACAGGACAGTGGCTACAATGGTTGTTAGTGCCCCGCAACACGTTGTTCCTGCCATGGAGGTTTCCCACAGCCGGGTGCAGTTAATAAATACAGGGGCCCAAAGATATGTGTCATCAAAGAATAAGAACGGACGTGGTACAGGTAGGCTTTTTTTAAATGTATTTATTCGTTTTCACTTTTATATAGCGCAAACTTTACCCGCAGGTATCAGAGGCATTTAAATCAGCATGCTTATAACAAGCAAGACTAGCACTCTATATTACTGCCAACTTTGCTTAGCATAAGCAACAGCTAACCATTCACAAACAATGTTTATATACCAATTGCAAATTAAAAAGCATTTACAATGCCAGAAACTCAAACTTTAATGCTGCGAGACCTATTGCATTGTAAATGATTGTTATTTATGGGCTTTAGAGGCTGGGGCAGCAACCTGGCCCAGGGCTTGGATATGACTTGGGTGCCCAGAATGGCAATGGGCTCTTTTTCCAACGCCACCCTCCCAGAGTGGGGCATCTGACTCCAGCAAGGTACAACACAGGAAGAAGAAAGAATGTGCACAAAGATTTTCAGCACAGAAGTGGCACTGGCTTAGGATTGGCTGGCAGCTTTCACAGGTGTGGGTCAGAGCCCCCCACAGGTTGTAATTTAAGGGGCCTGTACTCGCTAGGCAGCTGTGTTGAGTTGCTTGAACAACCCAACTTCGGACACAAATATTCTGAGCAAAGGATGCCAGAAAATGATGGTGGAAGTCTGAGTGGAAATAGAATGAAACTCCTCTTGGATTCATGCGGTCAGACGTGTGATCATTGTGCCCGGCCATAATGACAGTTGTTTGGATGGGGGACTGTTCCCCTCATCTTTGGGATGTCAAACAGCAGCACCAGCTGGCAAAAGAAAGGAGGGTTGATCTCAAGACAGACTAGGATCTTGCAACCCAAAGCTCCGCTGGAGACCAGCTCGGGTGGACACTTTATTTAGTTAGCGAGGTGAGCCTGGAATCTGCAGGGCGATTTACCCAGGGGATAGACAAGCATCAAGAGCCTCAACCACCCGATCTCTGATCAATCATGCTTGCATAAATAATTGACGTTATGACTGTAGTAATGTACCCTTGGATTAATAATGAACATGACATAATGACCCCCTCTGCTTGCGAGGAGTGGATTACTCATTTTGAATGGTTTAATAAAATCTCCGCCTATTGAACTCCAATAGATGCTGACATTGGTTGGGATGTGTGAGGCCGGATGGCCCACGTGCAGGGTATTTACTTGTGATTAGTTTGTCTGATATCCGACAGCTTCATCCGAAAACGTCCTCAGCTAGCGTAGCTGCCTCTGAACCCCACAGGGGCATGAAGTTCTCCAGGGAGCACAGAAGGAAGGGGGGGGCCCACAGGTGAGCAAGGGCCACACTGCACAACCCAGCTCACCACACACCCCAGATACTAACACGGGCTATACATGTTGCACAGTACAATGGTAAACTTACAAAAAATGAGGTGGTTCAGCTGGATGCAGGAGCCCGGCTCCAACCAAGTCTACAAATAACTCTTACAATAGAGATTCCACACTGCATTTGGTTAATCCCAGCAGCGCTCTGGGAACGTGCAAAGGTATATGACAATATTTCGTTTTAAGGTTTACACTGCACACAATGGCACAAATACAACTGGTGGGATTATGTGAACAAATATATACTGGCCTTTAGAAACGCACAAAACTATTTCGATAATACTACTGGAGAGAATAAAGTCACATGTTCTCCATCTGAATCGTAACAAATCTTTGTAACACACTGGAAACGCCAGGCAGATAGGTACTGACACAATATGTGCGAGATTTTAATCAGGAACAACTACACAACACCGAGAAGCGAAGCAAATAACCAGTCAGCAGTTTAACACACCAGCCGAAGATGACGTCAAGCTGGCGCTTCCCAGCGGAGGGTGGGGTCGCGGTACGCAGACGAGGCCGCACCTGCACGCGGTCGGCGCACTGGGAGGGCGGGAAAGGCGTGAACGTGTCACAAGTTTGACGTCCAGCCCCAGCACTCCACAGTGATTTGTGACCGGTCTCGAACCTCTGCTGGATATCAAATAAGGTAATCATGAAACGGACATGGGAGGGGGCTTATGTACAGTGAATGGGGGTTGAGCCCTGGAATTCGCAAAAAGTACTATGGAAGGAATGGGTGGTTCTACTAGCATTTCAAGGTGGTGAAATTTAAAATCCGGAAACAAAATTGCAAAACTCTATTTGAATGTCATATTTACGAAAAGAAAAAGGCCCACCAGCAGGAGAACAACGTGCTAATGCAAACAAAGAACAACAAACAGCTGGCTACACAAGATACATTTTACTACACCAACAAAGCCCGCGCCCACGGAGTGCCCGGCCAGAGGAGCAGTGGTGACGTGGGGCTCCCATGCCCGATGGAGAACCCTGCCTTTTCGGAGCCTGTACCAGAAAGAGCCCGGTGAGTGGTGGGGGGAGGGGTGCATGTTTGTGTGTGTGTGCGTGTGTCTGCATATGTGTGTGTGTGTGTCTGAGTCTGTGTGTGTGTGTGTGTGTGCGCATGTGTATGCGTGTGTGTGTGTGTGTGTGTGCGCACGCATGTGTCTACGTGGGTCTGCGTGTGTGTGTGTGCGTACGTGTGTACGTGTGTCTGTGTGTACTTGTCTGTTTGTGCGCGTCCATATCCATTGTGTGTGTGTGTGAACAGCCTGCCGGATTCGGAGCGCATGTTCACGCGCACAACCTGATCCGATTCCGGCAGGCTGCGTGCACGTGCCAGTCTCTTGTCCTCCCCTCTATAGTCTTTGAAAGCAGAAACTATCACCATAGACTCGCTTTCCAACAGCAGGGCTTCGCCCTGCAATCGCAGGCGTGAGACCTAAAAATGTGTCACTGTCTGCATTTTACCCCCAAGGCCGTAATCTTAAAAAACGTGGAAAGTGGTATTTAAATGCAGGACTCCATTGTACTCCATATTTTGCCCCTTTCAGTTGTATACAAGTCCACTTGTGGCATCACTTCCTACCATGAAAAAGCACCACAGCGATGTCACAGAACAGCTTATTTAGTGGGAAGAGAAGTAAGGCATGCCATCAGGATACTACATCATAGATTTGTCAATAATGCTGCAAATAATGGAAAAAATAAAACTCAAATATGAAAGACATTTTAGATATACACACATTAGGAAACTGGAAAAGAGATACCCTAGACAGCCTGCCATAGCTGCTCCGGAAGGGCAAAAGTAGCAGCAGATCGGTCCTGGTCACCAGCCAATATTATCTTTATTAGGATACCCCTGCAATCTCAATATTGTGTAGATAACACTCCTTTTGGGGGAGAGAGTTCTGAGAGGGGTTTAAAGTATTCAGAAATAGTAGGCGCTCATCAGGCAGGGTGAGAGTAGAAAAGAATTTACAAAATGTGGAACAGTGCTGCTTGGTCAGGGGGAACCCATAAACCCATGAGATAGAGTGGGGTAAGACCCCCTCCACACAATTTTACAAACAGGGTCCAGAGCACACGAAAGAAGTTCCTTCAAACGTAATTGTATATGTTAAAAGAAATGAGATCGTTCACAAAAGGTTGTTATAAAAGCAGACAGAAACAACCTTTTGTGAACTATCTTATTTCTTTTAACATATACAATTACGTTTGAAGGAACTTCTTTCGTGTGCTCTGGACCCGGTTTGTAAAACTCCTTTTGGGGGAGTTTCACTTTAAGAGACTGTAACATTCATATGGTGTATCATTAACTAAAACTAGCACTCAGTCACTGCTGCAGCACTCTCGCTAGAGCACTCTCAGTGCTGCATCACTGTCTCTCACTGGAACACTCATTCACTGCTGTAGCACTCTCTCTCACTGGAGCACTCATTCACTGCCGCAGCACTCTCACTAGAGCACTCTCAGTGCTGCATCACTCTCTCTCACTGGAGAACTAGGTCACTGCTGCAGCACTTTCTCTCACTGGAGCACTCATTCACTGCTGCAGCACTTTCACTAGAGCACTCACAGTGCTGCAGCACTCTCTCTCACTGGAGCACCCACAGTCGCTGTGCGTGAGAACGGCTAACCACACTACTGAGGCTGTGTCCGAGAGGCCGAGTAACCCCCCCACATAGGCCGTGTTTGACCCTGAGAGGCCAGACTCTGGGCATACAGTAACTCCACCACCACCAGCCAGTGTGTGTCTGAGAGGCCGGGCACCGGAGCCTTCTCAGAGGAAGACTTTCCACCTAGCCCACGAGATAAAGCCGAGCCTCCATCTCTAAGTGGAAGTGAGTTAGCCAGCGGGCCCAGCACCGCAGCCACCATTGTTTCCGCTCCCCCCCCCCCCCCCCCCTCGAACACGGAAAGCCGCATGCCAGGAGGATTCAAAGGACAGTTCCAAAACACCGGATGAATCTGAGGGAAGTGCACAATTCCATCTCGGCTATTTTCTGACCTGGCCCAGGCCCACCAGCACAGTCAGTGCACCACCCTCGGTGCCGGCAGCAGGGCAAGCGCTGCGTCAGTGTGTGATCCTGGGAGGCTGGTCCAGTGAACGGCACCCACACGTCACTTATGTGAGCCCCAGACTGGAGGACCCGGAAACAAGCTGCAGGGCACCCTCGAGTTGTGTGACCATATTTTCAAAGTAAACCCGAGAGTAGCTCTCACTGATAGTACCATCTCTTATTTAATGCGCTTAGATACGGCAGCGGCACTTTATGAAGAGCTATGTGACGCAGGAGTTATTATTACCTGAGGCAGGAGGCGAATAGGCGCGGTGAATGGAGCTGGGAGTAGCAGGCATTGGGGCCCAGGTACAAAGGGAGTAGGTCAGGACAGCACAGGGTAGAGGTGAAGGGGGAAAGGAGGAGGAGGGAAGAAAGGGTGGAACTGGCTGGGAAAAAATTTATGGCAAGGTGTGGGCAGGAAGAGCAATGGGCTGCGAAGGTCCATGGAGCGGAGCAGCTGGGGAGAGGTACAGGCATGGAGGGGTGCGGACAGAGACATGTGGACAGAAACAGGGAAAGGGAACTGTGCGGCGAGGGAACGGTATGAGCTCAGAGAGCTGTGCGCTGGGAGAAGGGAGGACAGATAACTGTGGGTTGGGAACAGGCTGGGAGACCTGCTGACAGGAAGATGTGGTGCAGGCTTCGCCGTGAAATGGATCAAAAAAAAAAACAAGCCTGTTACATAATGCTGAAACACACAAACATGCAGACTTTGGTAAAACTGAAAAATTTTAATCACGCCTCACATATCCGCACCCTCCTTTCATGCGCGATTTCCCCAGCCTCCGCCGGCCGCCCCCGTGTGTGAAGTTGGCCTGATATATGATGTTTCCAATTCTGGAACAGCAGCGGTGCGTCCATTGGGGCGTAGCCCCACCAGCCACCATGGACCTGCATCGCGGCCGCCGGCCAATCTACATTGCATTGCAACAGATCAGCCACCGGCAGGAATTGCACAGGGGGGGTGGCCTGCTGCAGCTTGAGTGACAGTCCACACTTAGGCTGCAGCAGACCATCCCGCTTGGGGAACTTACAGTGCGCATGCTTGGGAAAGTTGGTAACTTTCTCAAGCATGCGCACTAAGTTCCCCAGCGGGACCCAGGGGTGCTTGTTTGCTGCCACAGCCTGGGTTTCCAAAGGGCGAAAGGGCGAGCAACAAATGTGCCTCCCTAGCCAATCCTGGCGCTGCTCCAGCGCCAGGATTGGCTGAGGACGGAGGGTGGGGTTTCCGCTCCAGTGAAGGCGCCACGGTCCCAGAAGATGCAGGCGGCGCTGATCGGCGGTCAGGTAAGTTTTCCCTTCTTTATTCTAATTCCCCGGTCCCCCCTCCCACCCCCGCAATTGTCTTTCTTATGTGTTGGATATCGGTCAGATGAATTAATACTTGGGGGAGGCGGGGTGTTAATTTTATGGGAATATGGAGGTTAGCTCAAATGACCCTCTTTTCTGAGCATGGAGCTCTCGTGTTTGCCAGAGGGGGCTCGGTCTGCCGAGTGGGCATTGACTGGTGAGGGATTACCCTGTCTGTACTGGGAATGCTTTTGTCTGTGTTTTTTGCGGGTCTGGGAGCTGCGTTTGCCTTAAAAATAAAAAAAAGCCCTCGTCGTTATCGGTGCGAGGGTCACGATTTCGGTGCGTGGTGCCCCCATAAGATCTAGCAGCGTTTCCAATTACCGCCTCCTGGGCCGATTGACAGCAGAACTGGTTAGACCTTCAGTGTCCGGTTAATTTACCCGAGAATATAGGTGCGCATAATAAGTTTCAAATGTTTGAGCTATGGCCCAATCACCCTTACAAATTGCCTATATTATCACTGGAAATGTATGAAACTGAATCATGTTTAGACATTTTATGACACAGGTGACATACGGTCTTGCCAGCTTTGTCCCCCACTGACAGACAGGACTTTGTGTCACAAGCTAAGCCTACTTCGCCTCATCTAATAATATTTGGTGAAGTAATGTTTTAGTAAGCAATTATGGCGGATGGAGAGGCAGAGTGAGTGTGTGTTAGCGTGCGAGTGCAAGGAGACGGATATCCATGTCTATCACCTCCCGCTGCTACCAACAATTTTTCCTCAACTTTAAAGCGGATTGGGTGCCCTTGCAAAATGGCTTTAAAAGCTTCCCAAAGTACCACAGGAAAAGTCATCGATCTTTGGTTATCTGTGTAGTATGTGTCAACTGCCTCTCCAAAATATTTTCTACAGTGTTCGTCTTGTAGTTATGATGCACTTAGGCGCCACCCTAATGTGGTCCTTCTCGAGCCCATCAGTAGGTCAAGCTCCACAGATGAGTGACCTGAGAGACCACCAGCTAAGATGTGAACCCGCCACCCCGGGTAACTTAGCGTTTTTTTTAAACAGACTGTATCGTTTTTCCTTGTGCAGACATAGGCCATTGTGTGGCTGGCAAAGGTACACTATAGACATTGAGCAGCAAAATTAAATTAAAGTATTAACAATTAACTCCCACCCTCCCTGCCCCCAAACCTGTCACAGTCTCATGTGCAAATGTGTACCACATTGTGCTGCTGGGTGAATGTATCTATGTGCAGATAGGAGCAGTGAAGCCTAGGAATCCATCTGGAAATGGCTGTTATGGAAGAGAGTATTATATGACACCAGCGATTCCGCTATATGTCACCACAGATCATAAGTGGGTCAAATAGTGGTGGTAATATTCAAGAATAGTTTGTGGTGTTATGCCTTTGACCGAAGATGGGTGATTTAGCATTTGGCATTAATAAGTAGTTGACATGGAAGAGAGTTCTGTGTGCCACAGAGTAAAATGTAAAATGCTTTTCTTTCTGATGGAAGGTTTGTCAAATGTCAACAAATCTCAAAGACCCAAAGAACTTTGCTAGTATCGAAGGGTTACATTAAAGAACCGCAAACTCACTTCACCCTTAATGGTTCCTGTCAACCAAACCATTCAGATCTACCCCGAGAGCCCAAGAAGCAGCCACTCTTAGAAGCCTACTAATAATAACTTCCAGAAAAGACATAGATAAAGGGGCTTATGTGGTGCGTATATACTAATTAGGGACAATGGCCTTCCATACAACAATCTAGTGACCATGACATCATGAGAAAAACGATGTAATCTGCAGAGGCAGATGATGATGAGGTAGGATGGCAACTCCCATTGAGCCTCTTGTGAAACTTTAATGGAACACCTACGAAAATTCCAGGCGAGGCAAAAATAAATATTTATTGCCCATGAGATGGGCCTTTTACAGAAATATGTCTGGGTTTTGGTATATTGCGGCCTTAGGTTTGCACCCCTTTTGACTTTGACTAGCAAGCCGTTTACTTTCCAAGTAAGTGGGCCTAATTGCCCTTTCTCAGGTTCTATGTCATGATTGACAATAAGGGGTAGACGACACATATATTCCTGTGATACATTATGTGTTGCTTTATGCCATAGTAGTATAATGAATGGCATCTGAAAAACACCATGTCACTCTCTCCACCCTACACTTCTTGAAAATGAAGTATTTATCACTGGAATGAACCAATACTGCTGCCAACAGGGCAGAACAAACCACGTGTCTCAACTTTGCATAACCCAACCACCACTACCAATAAAGGGAAATAAATGAGAGAGACAGGAGATAGAGAGAAAAGAAATTCCAAACTATCCAACCAGAGAAGTGGGCGGAGGACCATGCACCCTTAGTCACTGAATACCTAGCTCAGACTTAAAAAAATAAATGAATGAATGAAGGTTACGGCTGTCAGTGTCCTAGATAATTCTCGCTAATCTGTAATCAGTAGAACAAATTCGATGCCCAAAACCTTTTTAGTAGGATGCAGTTAAACACTGGGTATACCGATTAACAAGGGCACCTCTTCTCAGAGGCAACAGAGCTATCATCATTTATATTTAGATTTCGGTGCGTGGTGCCCCCATAAAATCCTTACGTTTGCGTGAGGGGCTCTTGCGTGAGTTAAGAGTTAATCCCTGTGAGAGGTGTCCCCCTGTCTATATGAATGGTCACCGACAGGGCCCCGTGTCTTTGCAGCTAAGGAGTTACATTTGTCTGATATATTTTTTTTTTAATTAAAAGCTCTTGGCTAACGCAAGACCTAAAAAGCAACGTAGCAAGTGTCACCGAGGCAGCCGGAAATACCGTGGATTTAGGCTCTCCTTGTGCTTGTGACAGTAGCCCGCCATGGGCAGGTTGCCAACCTTGAATCCTTTAGATTCTCCCTCCCCCCCCCCCCGCACAGCCCCAGCCAAAACTCTACTCTTCCATTTCTATGTGACTCTTAGAGTATATCCATGTGTATCCCTTCCCTATGTATATAGAGATCACAGGTGAGGTCCAACAGAGTACAGTTGGTAGGCCAGGCATTTTCTATTTAAGCTGTGCAGTCTAACAGCCTCGTGGTGTTCACTCAGGAGAGTTTGTTGTTTTGCAAACTCGACCCAAAGGTTTTGGTGGGTATTACCTGTGCACCCACCCTGGCTACATTACACTAGCTCAGAGGTTTGTAAGCACCACAAGGCGAAGCGATTTGCCCCGAATCACAGGATCTATTAGAGCCGGCGCTGAGACTCGAACAGCACTTAGTGCTTTTTTGACTTTTTTCACGGACCTCCAGTTAGCCACGTGTGCTACATGTATACATATTTTCACTGTATGGAGCTATAGTCTGTACATAAATATGTATACATGTAGCACACGACACAATGTGAAACGGAGACTCAAGAAAAAGCACTAAGTGTTATTCGAGTCTTAGCCTCGCTCTCTGTTGACTAAGATAATTTAAAGGCTTACTGACAAAATGTGTTTGAGCTGGCAGCACCTTTATTTCACATTTTTCATAACAATTTGGAAGGAATGTAGACGTCACTGGAATTCAATAGTAATCTATCGAAGCTCGAACAATGTTTCTTCAGTGCCTGGACTGTGTGTATGTGACAGGACTGCACCATCTTCTGCGCATGATAAAAGAGCTCTGCATATGGCGTGCGAACAGCATAAATATTGAAGGCTGCAGTCTGGGAAAGCTAGGAGATTTCATTGTATGAAAGCTTGTGAAGGTGTTTGGCATTTATCCAAACCGGTGAACCCTTGATTGTCACAATCCAATACTCTGTAAATTGCTGGTTTTATTGTTGGGAAGTCAAATTGTGAGCGGGATGTGTTCCTCCCTGGTGATTGCAGCCTGCTGGAGTGTGTAGAGTGAAAATAAAGGGAAAGGCGAAAGCTGGTCTGAAGTGACATTAACATTTGTAGTAATTAAGTTGCTTTTTGTGAGCTTTTAAGCCTTTTAATTGCTAATTGGTGATCTGACAGTCAAAGTGTTTATTTACAGCTGCCAAGACTTCAGATTGCTTACTTGTGACAGTTCCAGAGTTTCGGTGTACTTATGTCCACTTGTACAAGTGGCTCACTCCAGAAACTGTTGAATGTTTATAATGCAGTAAGGTATGGGGCAGTTCTGATGTACCAAGTCAGACCCAGACCAGTCCCCACAGTTGCTCCAGATTAAGGGACATTGTCATGTCATCTCAGGCGCGATGTAAAGACTCCCAGTGAGCTGAGGACTCTTTTGGATCAAGAACCAACTAGCTGGAGACCCTTGTGGTTGCTTAAAGATTTAAGATCAGCCTGTAACTCAGTCTTGAGCTGGGTGGGTGACCTAGATTACAAAGTGGCTGTGCCAGATGTCCCATTATGACCCATTTTGTCTGTCTCCCCTTCAGGCGCACAGGGCATAAAACTGGGGGGTGCTCAACCCTGCCAAAAAACTGACAGCTGCCATCCTATCAGGGGTGGGATGCTTTGGTGTGCTGGTCTGGTTTTCTGGGTGCATTGGCTCAAGTTTTTTTCCCATATAATTGATTGGGTGTCTTGGTAAATTGCTTTTATGTGAATTTCTGACTTATGACTGCGCATTCCTTTCAGTGTGCACTTGCTTCAGTTTACTTTTTGAGTCACTGTCTAGTTTGCTGGAAGTATTGCTTTCATTTTTCTTTCATTAAACTGTTTGACTTGCTTGGTGCTTTTATGTTGGTGCCTGCATGCTGAGGTGTACTCTTCTTCAGTTTAAATGTATGTGACTGGCCTGTTGACTAGCACCCTGCTTTCAAAGTGAAGGTTCACAGGTTCACACTTGCTTTAGTTTACTTTTGTATGGTTGACTGCATGCACTGTTTTTCTGGATGCATTGCTTTCAGTTACTACTTGATGCATTGCTTTCAGTTTGCTTTCAAGTAATTGCCTCTCATTTTCCTAATGCTTTGTGAAGGCTGTTTCCCAACTGCTGTGCAACTTCTTCTACGCTTAGAGCTGAGATTTTCATGAAAGTCTTATAGTCTTTTTTTCAGCACCTGAGCGTAATAGGACGGAATGAATGAAGCTCTGTGGTTATACTGAATAAGCAGCTACCTGTGTTATGCCATCTATTAATGTAATAACTGCACTTTCACAATTGCTTTATTAACCTTCCTGCTTTCTCAAACCACCCTTTTGGGGTTCAGGCTCGCTCACTGCGATCGCTCGCTACGGTGCTGTATGCAAATCATTTTGCGCCCCACCACTTTGAAATGTCACCCACCGCCCCTGTAAACAGTTAGGTATCCCCTGAGCAATGAGAAATCAGAAAGAAAGCCAATACAACAACTTGTTAGTGTGCTGTTTAATACAACACTGTTTCCCAACTGCTGTGCAACTTCTTCTACTCTTAGAGCTGAGATTTTCATGAAAGTCTTATAGTCTGAATTCAGCACCTGAGTGTAATAGGACGGAATGTATGAAGCTCTGTGGTTATACTGAATAAGCTGCTACCTATGTTATGCTCCCTGCACTCCAGGGCACTTACTCCTACTCAGCCCCCCCACGCAGCCGAGGTCAACGCTGCCGCGGGCGAGGGAAATCTTTCCAGGCGCCATTACCGGGCCTGTTCGCTGGCTACGCTCCCTCACTCTAGGCCACGCCCCTGCCTTCTTAAACCGGGCGGATTGTGAGCCCGCGCATAGAACTGAGACACTCCTGAGGCACAGCCGGGAGCTTGTGATTGTCGCTTTTTAAAAACTCTTTGTAATAAATTGTGTATTGTTTTAAACTTTATCCTACCTTGCTCCCTGCACTCCAGGGCACTTACTCCTACTCAGCCCCCCCGCGCAGCCGAGGTCAACGCTGCCGCGGGCGAGGGAAATCTTTCCAGGCCACGCCTACTCTCACTGGGCCACGCCCCGAACACCACCTATAAAATATGTGCTTTCCACGGACGCTCAGCGGGCGCACCTAAGGCAAGCCCGTCTGGGCCCGTCCGGGCCCAGCCGGCCCCGGGCTTAGTCACTATGCCCAATTCTCCTAAGAGCCGACTTACGTACACCCAAGCTAGGCTCCTTGCACTCAACCCTTTAAAAAAACATTAATTGTCATTACACCTATACAGGAGAAAAACCCTTTATTAACTGCGACCTCTGCAACCCTGCCCTTACTGACGCTCAATGCCACGGCCTTCAACTCGGCCTTCTCAACTGCAGGTCCCTCCCTAAACACTCCCCCGAGATAAACCTCCTTATCCAAGACCTCGCCATTGATATTCTGTTTCGTACGGAAACTTGGCTCACCCCCAACACCGACTCTGATATCGTTAATGCCCTTCCACCTGGCTACCAAATCCATTCTTTGAACAGACCCCTCGGCAGAGGAGGTGGCCTGGTAATAATATACAGAGAGCATTTCGCCTGCAGAACAGATAATGGCAATATTGTTGACTGTGAAAGCTGCCATTTCGCTTTACAGATCTCACCTGCAACCTCCATCTCTGGTCTTCTGATATATCGCCCACCAGGAGCCCCAGGCAAGTTCTCGAGCGCTCTCGTTGACACTGTTACTCTTATGGAAACGACATCTCCTAACTTTTTAATTTTAGAAGATCTTAATCTCCATCTTCTAGACCCCAAGGACACAACTGCCTCTGAACTTCTCCTTGATCTCGCCTCTTTCGATTTACGACTAGTGAACTCAGAGGCTACCCACGACAAAAGGATACCTTCTGGATCCCATCTTTTCTAACATCCACCACTTTAAAACTCGCACTCCCCTCCCACTGCCTTGGACAGACCACTTCTTGATTCCTATCGACTGGCATCTCGATGTCCCATCACCCCAACTGCCCAAAACCCGGGTCACCGATAGACGCTGGCACAAACTCTCGCCTGAAGAATGGGCCTCCAGGCTCATGGAATCTCTCCCCCCCCCGGCTCTAGACCCAGCCACCGCTGATATGGCGTTTAACTCATGGCTCACTCAATCACTGGACAGTCTCCTTCCCAAAACAAGCACCTTGAAACGAGCCAAAAGAGTGAACCCGGCCCCTTGGTACACCCCTGAGCTTAACGTACTACGGAAGGAATGTAAATGGACAGAGTACGCCTGGAGGAAGGACAAATCCACAGTCAAAAAAGACGCTTTCCGCGCCTCCATAAGAGCTTATAAACTCGCCCTACGTAACACCAAAAGCCAATTCTATGAGGAAAGGATAAAAAAACTCCTCCTGCTCCGCCAGTGAAACCTTTATTATCCTGAAAGAATTACTTAAAGTCCCGGATCCTCCAGAGAAAGCCCCAGCCTCCAACATCTCTGGGGATAAATGCCACAAACTGGCAAAGTACTTTGACGAGAAAATTCAGAAAATTCTCGCCACCATACCCAGTCGACCACAGTACCAACAATGAGGATTGCCCCGAACCTGACCGAACCGCTAGTCCTCACCCGGATATCCCCGCCATCCACCTAGACACCCTCGGCCCGGTTACCATTGAAGAGGTTTCCGCAATGCTCGCCACAATCAAAAGTGGTTCCCCCAGCGACCCGGTGCCTATACGCATCCTCAAAAAAGTGGCTCCCACTATTGTCTCCCCCTCTAACGGACCTCATTAAGTCTTCCTTACTTCAGGGAAAGGTCCCCGCCAGCTGGAAAGCGGCTGTTGTCAAGGCCCTTCTAAAAAAGCCTCTTCTAGACCCGCTAGACTTGGCCAACTACAGGCCAATTTCCCTCCTCCCTGGAATTAGTAAAATCACTGAAAAAATAGTGAATAAAAAGCTCTCCCAGTTTTTGGAGTCTAACAACTTACTTAGGAGCTCGCAGACTGGATTTCGCCCAGGTCAGGGCACGGACACCGCCCTCCTGGCTGCAGTGGAGGAGACCAGATGTATTCTGGACGCAGGAGGATCAGTGGCAGTGATCCTCCTGGACCTCAGTGCGGCCTTCGACACTGTCAACCACCAGGTGTTAATCCAGCGGCTCAGAGACATTGGGGTGGATGGCACTGCCCTGGCCTGGTTCGCGTCATTTCTTAACCACCGTTCCTTCCAGGTTTGGGAGAACGATATTCACTCCCCTGCAGTTCCCCTCCAGTGCGGAGTGCCACAGGGCTCTTCGTTAAGCCCGACATTATTCAATGTCTACATGTCCCCACTGGAGGAGGTGGTCATCCCGTTCGGAGTGAAAATCACCAGCTATGCTGATGACACCCAGCTGGTGGTGTCCCTATCCCATCCCAACCAAGAACCATCTAATCTACACAGCTGCCTTTCCAAAATCCAAGGGTGGATGAATAACTCAGCGTTGAAACTCAACGGGTCCAAGACAGAAATTTTGCTTCTTGGTCATAAAGGGCTCTCCCTTCCCCCGAACATCTTGCCCTCCTGTCTGGGTGAACCCCCAGTCCCTAAAACCGAGATCAAGAGCCTGGGAATCTGGCTAGAGAAAGACCTGTCCTTCAAAACCCAGGCTAAAAAAACGGCTGGGATTTGTTTTGGGCTTCTTAGATCAGTCAGGAAAATCCTCCTCCTGCTCCCCCCCCCCCCCCATCTCCCGGAAATTGCTTATCCAAGGCCTCATTCTATCTAGGCTGGATTACAGCAATGCCATCTATCTGGGAGCCCCTGAAGCCACCTACAACAAATTACAAAGAATTCAGAATGCCGTGGCCCGGCTTCTCACTAACACCCCGGCCAGATCATCGGCCAAACCAGCTTTGAAGCACCTTCACTGGCTGCCAGTAAGAGAGAGAGTTAAGTTCAAGGCTCTCTGTCTGGCCCATAAACTCTTACAGGACAAAGGCTCCCCCATCCTCAAAAACGTTATCATGCCTGACAAGACCACAAGATCCCTCCGCTCGGACCATGAACACCTCATCACAGTTCACAGAGTGAAAAAGGCCCGTACTGGCGGACGGCGATTCTCTGTGAACACGGCCAGCCTATGCAACACCCTCCCCCGTAAACTAAGGATGGAATCCGATCACCTCCGATTCAGGAAACTATTGAAAACACACCTATTCCCCTGATCCCCCTTCTGCCTCTTTCCCCGTTACCCACCCTCTCGAATGTCTTGGTCTCAGCGCTGGGATGCTTACGGGTTACTATGCGCTCTACAAAACCCTAATGATAATAATAATAATAATAATAATAATAATAATAATGCCATCTATTAATGTAATAACTGCACTTTCACAATTGCTTTATTAACCTTCCTGCTTTCTCAAATTTGCTTGAAAATGCACGATTTTTTTTCTTTTTTTTCAAAATTGTCTTGGGGGGGTAATCCTCCCAACCCCCCCTTTTGAGGTTCGGGTTCACTCGCTGCGCTCGCTCGCTATGGTGCTGTATGCACATCACTTTGCGCCCCACCACTTTGAAATGTCACCCACCACCCCTGTTCTGGAACCACCTTGTATCAGTCCAAACAATCCCTTATGGTGTCTGGTTCCAAGTCAACCTTATAGACAAGCTATCCTAAGGATAGCATGGACTAAGCAGCCTGAAAGGCTGAACTCAAAAGGTCGTGTTAAGCGAGCTGTTTCACCAATCACAATCCTGTAATATCAAATGAAAGGACACCACACAAGTATATATTATAAAAATATATGTGTTTATTTCTAAAATAATCCCCAGTACTCTTTATGAGCAAAGGGGCACAAGCGTTAAATCAAAAGCACAGTATAACATATGAAAGTTGCACAATTATGGATGAGGGCGGGTGGCCACTCAAACCGTATATTAAGAAAGTGGTATAAGAGATACCAATCGAACAGTGGTTAGGCCTAGGGCCTAGGGAATCGCTGGGAGCAGTCGGGACAAGCAATGCTGAAGTCGGGAAAAGACTGCGGGATTCGGGTGCAGCGCTTAAAGCACACGCATGCACCAATGCAAAGTCAATGGTGCGTAAAAGTTATACACAGAGTTTAAGGATACTTCCGCTGAACCTAGAAGGACAAAACTTTAGACAGACCCTAGAGGTGTGTACCAGTGTGGGAACACCGGCGTTGCTGAGTTACCTCACCCACAGGAAGCGGGTGCATAGGGTCGAAGTGGCGTCGGGTTTCGTCACGCAGGTTGTAGGTGCTTGAAGCTGAAGATGCTGCAGGCGATGTGAAGGAGAAGTGTCCGGTGTGATCCAAGGGTGGATCAGAGTAGTAAAGTACCTGAAAGCAGAGGGGACAGAGTCTGGGTCACTCAGCAGTGACCAGGGTGGAACCAGGACGGAACCAGGCAATGTTGGGCGCAATCAGGTGGTTGTCAAAGAGCTTCTCTCCGCTGCCACGTGGGCTCTGGGGCATCTGCGACCTCCAGGAGCGGGTCACGAGCTGTCCCATGCAGGCTCTCACCGTCTGTGCTGTCGGCTTCAAGATCGGAGCAAACAACACTTGGCAAGAGCAATCCACGCGGGATTGGAAGATTGCTTCTCACTCGGACCAGGAGGGTCAGAGCGGGTGCTCCTTTTCAGAGGAGCGGGTGCAAGTCTGGAGCAACCAGAATCACAAGTCGGTTTTAGGTTTTCGCTGGCACAGGGGCCACAGGCCAGCTGGCAAGTGACCGGGCCAACGCGTTGAGCCAAAGAAAGCAGAAGGGCCCCACGCAGCACTCGTCGAGTGTAGAGGGGTGAGCTTTGGTGCAAAAGTGGCTCAGGGTTGGGGCTTCTCAAACCCCGGTGCACAGCTTCGAGGGTCACTCGTGGGCTGCACAGTCAGCGTCTCATGGTATTTTCAAGATGGCGTGCCCCACGCTTCCGGTCGCCTCCACGGGTCTCAGCTCTGCAGGGACTGTGGATCGGGCTGTAAGAATGCAGGCAAGCTTGATCTCTTCGATCTCTGTCGCTCGAGTTCCGGCGGGAACTGCAACAAAGCAGACGTCGAGGTGCTGGATGGTGCCTGTTTGCACAGGGTGGTCACTCCTTGACCACAAGGGAGATTCTTCAGTCTTCTACGTTGAGTAGGATTTCGAAGGGTCCAGAGTTTCGTTTCAAATGTTTCATCAGGATAATCTGAGTGCGTTGGCACTGCTCCCATTCTTATACCAATCTAGGGGGCTGGATTACCTGCTAGGTCCCCTCCTATGGGTGGGACTCAGGAAGGGGGTGGATACACCCCTTTCCCTTTGATCCAAGCCGCCCTGGGACTGGGGCTGGTCTGCCCCAGAACCGGTTTGGCCGGATTATGCAAGGGGAAGCCTTGTGCTCCCCAGGCAGTGTCTGGTTTCTTTCAAACCTCCCTGCTACAATCCACTATCTCCTGTCTGGGGTGGTGTAACACCTCCCTGCGACAGGAAAGCCTTTGTCCAGGCCTCCTCTGCTGAGTTTCGGTCAGCAGCAGGAGGTCAGACTTGTGTCTGTGGCAGGAGCATCCATTTTGTGGATCTGAGGCTCTTTTAAAATCAACCGCGTTTTAGCAAAGTAACAGGTCGTCTTCCCTATAGAGGGGTGGAATGCTACCCCCGTCGCCAGGACTGGCGAGGGGGTAGTATTCCAAATCGTATGACACCTTACACAACATGTTTTGATAAAGGCAAACCAAAGTTATCATATAACCGCGAGGATTATAATGCACTTAATAGTATATGGTATGGCATTATCCTGGAAACGCTTAGGGAATTGGTTCCGACAGCTGCAGACAGGCTCAGCTCATGCTAGAGCACCATCTCACATAAAACAAGCACTCTGCCTCCAGGATTGTTAAGGCCTGCCATAGGAGTGACTGATAGGTATATATGTGTCCAGATAGGTTTAGATATAGGTATACTATATCTAAGCAAGGGGTGATTACACCACCTTGCGCTAGCTGAGTGATCAGCCAGTTGTGTCAATTTTAGATAGCAAGCCAGGGGTGGCAAAAGATATGCTGCAGCCCCTGGTAGGCCTTGGATGCACCTATGCCCTGGGCACCTATAGTGCTCTGTACAGGGGCTGATAAGGTGACCCAAGCCAATCTGGTTATGCACCTAGGGTTCATGGAATCCATTTTACAGAGAGAGCAGATAGCCTGGGGCCCTGATTAGCAGGGCCCCAGGCTAAGTCGAAAACCAGCTAAACACAAGGCAAAAAATCTGGGGTAACCATAGTCAGGTAGCCACCTTCCTACACCCCGAATCTGTTACTTCTGGCCAGGATCACAGCGCCGGGCCATACATCGCCCGCAAGAGAGTGCCAGCATGTTGTCTCATTGGGCTCGCTGGGGGCAGTCCCCGTCTTCATGGCTCAATGGTCGTGGCTGCTGGTATCGTGTGTAACACATTGCAGACAATGGCTGTGACCACGTACCTTAGGCGACATGCCCTGTGAAAGTGAAAGTGTGGAAGAGCGCGAGAAGAGACGTGCGCGTTCACAGCGCTCGTCTCCTAAAGCCCGCGGTCACAGCCATTGACTGCAATGGGTTTTTAAGCTCGTGCACATCTCATGACCCAATTTGCTATCTACACAGCGACAATAGGTTCGCTAGCGAGCAACGCATGGCGCTGCATCGCTAGGCGAGACCTAATGACGCTACATGTTTGCTTTTGCTAGGTAACAACTAACTGGGATATTAGAATGGTGGGAGGTAAACAGAAAGGCTATAATTCTCAATCTAATTTCTGTTGTGTTTATTTTCGCATTAGTTCTCATTGAGGCCTGCGCGGCTTAGCTGGGGAAAAATGGCTGTTTACTGAACCATTGCCAGAACTTCGGGAAAAAGATGGCCTCCACGCATGCCCTTTGAGTAGAAAGTGTGAATAGATTGGCCTGTGTAAGGAGTGAGAGATGTCAAGGTCAGCGTGGCCTGGCCAAGGATACGTGCCAAAGGATGCCTGTATCTAAAACCGTGAGAGAGGAAATGTGTTGAAAAAATAATAACGAAAAGTGTTACAAAAGGAGAATGACAAGTAAAAAGTTGAGTAATGCCATGGGACGAATTAAAAGATGACATTGCTAAAATACAAACTGGTTTGAACAAGGGGTGCCTGAAGTGATCATTACCACCCCTCTAATGGACCAATCAGAAAGGACTGTGGACTGTAAAAGTTTAAATTTTAAGTTAGATAGTTAGAGAAAAAGGGTATAATAGAGCTTGCGCAAAAGATAGAAAAAAGTTGCTCCACGGATTTTATCTTGCACCACGACATGCTGTCAGTTTGGAAAATTTTATGGTGCTACAGACTTCGAAATATTTTTGGACTAACTTTGATGGAGCAAAGAAGAATGACCGATTGCAGAGTTTTTATTTCGGACGGGAGGCATTGAGGAGAATAGAGAGACAGTTTTGGGAACCTGTGCAACTCTGTCATTCGCTTAAGACAGATGGGTAACATGTTTTTCCAATTTTCATTTTCTTTAACATGTACTAAATAAAATGCTTACATTTTGCTGGTCTAAATAAATTGTTTATTTCCTTTCTAAAATTAAGTAGATAAACTATTTTAAATGTCAAACTTGAGTCTGTTTTATTTTAGATAAATGTCATGGCAGAATAGAATGTTAAAAGATTATAGGATTACTGTGATTGAGCTGGTCTTAATCGCCATCAACTGATTTCTACTAGTTGGTCCATCTACCATATAGCGGAGTATCTTGATGTATTTGTGTCCTATTTACAGGTTAGTATGGTAATCAAAGTTTATAAATGCCCATAATGTATAAAGCATAAATTCAAGGTACCCCGCTAACCAGCAGTTCACCCTCTTCGTCGGCGGTGTAGTGTGTGAATGTGTGACTCGCGGTTTTATGGGCCACACCGATGAGTAAAGAATGAATTATAGCTTCTGAGTTAAGTGGGACAGGTTTGAGGGTATGTTGGAAAGCTTAGCTGGATCAGCATCATAAAGAGGAAAGGGCACCATCTGTTAATTACAGTTCTTAGAACCAGCTGAAGGGCTATATAAAAATAAGGCACCATTTTTGGTACTTCACAAAAATCAAAAGTGTTGAATTCCTTTCACCTTACACCCAGGACATACTATTTGGGGTGAAGGACAATATGTGCACATTTATTGCATATGTTCAACAAAAGGATTGCCTGCTGCTAGGACATGTTATGCATGCTACGTTCAAGATATTCAAAATGGTATTCATGGTTTATTAACACGTAGATTTTACAGTTAGATGACCGCTCAAAGAAATACAGTGAGTTGCAAGTGTAGATTATATTTACGATAGTGGTTCCAATGTATTATTAAGATCAAAGTTGAAAACAATTAGTCCAAATACACATTACACACAATGTAAAAATATATTATGCAACTGAATAAGTTTGATTTATATATATATATATATATATATATATATATATATATATATATATATATATATATATATATATATATATATATTCACTGAAAAAACCATAGGTTATAGACCATATATAGTTAGGGATTAGCATTTACAAAACCTTGAAAATTCACTGAAAAAACCATTGGTTATAGACCATATATAGTTAGGGATTAGCATTTACAAAACCTTAATTTACTCGCACAAAACCATAGATAATTCGCATATATAGTTAGTTGCACTAACTATATATCGCGCACCCGCAATCCACTGCTGATGATGTCACATATTACATCATTCATGACATGGTCAGTGACATCACTGATGACATCACTGATGACATCTCAAATGACATCACTGATGACATCACTGATGACATCTCAAATGACATCACTGATGACATCTCAAATGACATCTCATTTGACATTACTGATCACATCAATGATAATATCATTCATGTGATAATACGATGAACCTCTTCAGACTCTAATATAACCTTAGATATAATCAGTGTACACAGACACTCACAGACTGTCACTCATCCATGGAGTTACTCACACACCTAGTCAGTCATGCAAAGAATCAATCACACCTCCATTTCCTCAACTATACAGTTATACACACCTTACTTATTCAAACATATACTAACACATATTTACTCTTATACAATCCCTGATACAAGTTCACAATGATCCATACAGCCACTCACACATTCACTGGCTCTTATGCACAGTTATTTATATATGTCAACTCTCACATGGACTGTGTTTTACATATGTACTTACTTTGACATGTAGCACTGAGATATCCATTCACTCACCAATACACTCATGCACACAGTCAACTGTCCATACAGCTGTTTCCACATGCACTTTTGAACCCATACATCTAGTGAATCAACTGCTCACACATCTATGCACAGTCATACACCTCCCAGCCACCCACACACATACTCAGTCTCCCATACAAATACTTGGGCAACCATTCAATAACCCATATAGTTACTCATATAGCTACTGATTTAAACATGCAGCAGTTTACAGAACAACATATATAATGATGCACAAATTAAGACAGTTTAGTCACTAACCCATGCACTCAGTGAGACACATTTAATCATTCTCTCATACAGTCAGTCATGCACCTACTAAATCCTTCATCCAGACACTTATAAATCCACTCATTCTTCAATATGTAAGACATATTTTAACTTTTCAGAAACATACAGTCACTGGGTGTTGTCATCAGTGATGTCATTTGAGATGTCATCAGTGATGTCATCAGTGATGTCACTGACCATGTCATGAATGATGTAATATGTGACATCATCAGCAGTGGATTGCGGGTGCGCGATATATAGTTATTGCAACGAATATATGCGAATTTCTATGGTTTTGTGCGAGTAAATTAAGGTTTTGTAAATGCTAATCCCTAACTATATATGGTCTATAACCAATGGTTTTTTCAGTGAATTTTCAAGGTTTTGTATATGCTAATCCCTAACTATATATGGTCTATAACCTATGGTTTTTTCAGTGAATTTCATTGGTTTTTTAAAAGCTAATATCTATAGCTGTAAAATATATTCTTATTCTAATTCACAAATATATTTTTGTATTATATTTTTTTAATTCAATTTATATTATATTTTATTTTTTCTTGTTTCGCTGCCGGTCCGCGAACCGGTAAACGTTCCGTTAGTGCAAGTACCGCGTTAGAAAGCCACATTGTGACGCGTCGCGTAATCGCAACGTATCGCGTTACTGCGTAATGCGCCTTATGACGCGCCGCGTTAGCGCACCCGGAAGCGTTCTGGAACGCGAACCAAGGCGCGAAACGCAGAGCCCCGGAAACGATCCGAGGCGCGGCACGGAGCGCGTAACGTAAGCATAACAGGTCATGTGACTAGTTAATAAAACTTTTCATTGGTTCATTTTACTTTTAGTTTCCTAATGATGGAACGCTTGATCATATGACGTAAAATAAACACTTTTCATTGGTTTAGAACATTTTTTTTCCCAAATGATGAAAGTCCCACCTTTTTTCCTCACTCCAACTTTCATTTTTATGAGAGAAAGACCTGTTTTTGCTTGCTTAGTCATGGCATTTGTAGTAGCTGCAGCTGGTGGATCCCCACCACCTCCACCACCACCACCAAAGAAGAGAGGACCAACTGGCCAGGTCATCTTCCAACAAGAGGAGGAAGAAGAGGAAAACGAGGAACAGGAGCAAGGGACAAAGGGGTTTTTGAAAGAAATGCCAAGGACGTCCCATGTTAAAGTCAATTTTATTTGGCAATTTTTTTCTTTTCCTCAACATGAAAAGAAAGTAAATGCCAGGTACGTTACCTGCCTCATCTGCCACGAAAAACTCTCCAGAGGGATCGAAAATAAATATAGTTATGGTAATCATACCATGCATCGACACATGGAGAGGTGGCACCGATTAATTATAGTGCTGCACAAATTAGAGATTTGGTGGATAACCCCCGACCGGCCAATACATCCACCAATGAACTAGCAATAACTGAATCAGAGGCAAGGGAAACGGTACCAAATCTCCAAAATAACTTTGGGCAGATGAAATTGACATGTATACAATGTGGCAAATTAATTTCATGTGGAGAGAGGAGTATTACTCGAATAAATAGAGCATATGAACATCATCAATGTGCAAAACGTCCAAGAAAGTAATTTTTTTTGTTGCTCCTGTTGAGCCCTTTGAAGTGAATCATTTTGGTTTCCCCTTCCTCCAAAAAAACACAAAAAAAATATAAAACAACAAAAATAATAAAAAAAAAGTTCTTTTCAGAACTACCTTCCCTTTTAAAAAAAATTGCTAGAATGTTTAGCACTCTAGCATCTTCTATTTCTTTTGGTTCGCTTTCCGGTTAGCGTTCCGGTACGCGAACCGGGAGCGAACTAAAAAAATTTTTTTTTTTAAAAAGACGAGCAAATAAACAGAGTAATGTGAAAAGAAAGACAAATAGAGGGAGTAACACACAGTTACTGTTGAAAGAGGGACTGATAAAAGGAGTGAAAAGAGTAGTATAAATAAGTAATAGAAAAAGAAATGAAGGAAGTAGCAAATGCAGGAAACTAAGGGTTAAAGAAATGAAGCAGTGGAACTAATAAAAGTTAAATCTGATAGACATGTAACATAAAGAGTACTAAACACTTACCTTATAATTGTCATTAACGTAGTAAATTATCATTTTTATACTTTTAATCTGTGTAAGAAAGAACAAAAAAATTTAAATTAATACAAGGTAGTAAAAAAAGAGTGAGCATGAGACAAAATGAATACATATTATAAATCACAATTCAAAGTAGAAAATTAATTAAACATATTTAATGGTTTATTTTTGCTGTTATCAGAAAATATCAAATTTCACTGAAAACAGTGAGTTGAAGGTATTCATCATATAACAGCGGGGAAAAAAACACAATCAAAATGATTGTGTTTAAAAAACCCAAATAATATAACTAAGCAGAAATAAGAACTCCTCCAAAGTAACTTACTTTCTATGACGTCAAAGGATGTCCTATGAACAGCTTATACTGTGTTGTGCTGTTACTATTTTCTGCCCGCCACTTTCTGAAAGATAAACTCCATTGTTTTAAGAAAACTGAGACATACAAAGCAATTTAAAACAGCACACTAAATTACAGCAATACCTAGAATCATTATAGTCTAATTACCTACCCTAAATTCTCACTTCAGTAATCAAGTCAAAAGGCAACATTGCTTCGTACTCAATTAGTAATGTTTGCTGAAAGACTAGCCTTTTTTATATTCCAAATAAGCTGTGTAATACCCAGATGTTGTCAAACGACCATCATGTCATATAATAGCTGCAGTTGCAAATGTTCTTCCTGAAATCGATGACTGTGTAGCCCAAAATTTTTTTATTAGACTTGACAACTTATTTTCATCCAGTTTATGTAGTTCAAATTGTAAAATGACATTTCACCCATAAGTTTCCATAAAAAATATGGACAGCATTGCAGACTTGCATTTCCTCTACTCCTTATTTTGATCTGCTGCTTGACTTAGCTTATAAAAACAAACAGTTTTGGCTCTGTACTACAATTATCCACAAGGCCATATAGAGTAGGAGCCATTAGAACCTCTGGAAATTCCTCTGAACAAATCCCAAGATTCATTTCCTAAAATTTTGGTTGTAAGAACAGCAGGTAAGAATTTTTAAGGTGGAAGGGAAATCTTTTTTTGAAAGATAAAACAGAATCATTGCAGAATGACCAGCCGTTTCCAGATTTTAAATAAGCTGTGTAATGTCCTGAAGAAGTTGAAGGACCCTCATGATAGATAATTGCTGTAGTTACAAAAGTCCTTCCTGATATTGACAACTGCGAAGCCACAAAATTATTAATTAAAGTTGTCAATTTAGTTCCATCAGGCCTACATCGTTGGAACATTAAAATGACATACTGGCCATAACTTCGTAAAATTAACGTGGACAGCATTGCAGACTTACATTGGCTACACTCCATGTTTTGATCGGCTGCCTTTACTAGCTTATTGAAGGATACTGATTTAATGTCAGGCAAAGTTAAATATATAAATCTTTCTGAGTCTACACTAGTAGTACTTGATAGCCTACAGTTCTCGCAATCATGCTGCCATAGATAAGAAAGACCAAACAGATAATCTACATCTACAACTTCATCTTGCAATACATCAAGCATATACATTAAAAACTCCTGACAATCCTGCTGAATATTTTCAGAGAATTCTGTTTGACCTGAACATTCGTCTAACAGATAACGAATTTCAGACACACTTTCTACTTTTGTTCTATCAGTGCTACATTTCTCTAACACAGAATTCAACAAACAGCATAAACTTTGTTCCGAATTGATCACAATCTGTTCTTTTAAAGTCTCTAGTGAAAAGACAACATTAACAACTACATTAGCATAGCAGTTGACACCAGAACTATTTTCAAATTTAAAACCAACAACATTTTCAACAGAATTCATTTTATTCCTGCTTACAATTTTTGGTTCGTCGACTTTTGGTCTTTTTGCTTCAACCTCCCTAT
This sequence comes from Lissotriton vulgaris, assembly GCF_964263255.1. NCBI lineage: Eukaryota > Metazoa > Chordata > Amphibia > Caudata > Salamandridae > Lissotriton > Lissotriton vulgaris. The sequence continues at coordinate 1,077,631,371 of NC_141691.1, read as the reverse complement.
TATTACTGATATTTCTTCGTTTCCGGCCTACCACACGTTTCTCAAACAAAGGATATTGAGGCAAATGTGGCGCATACTCTCTTCTTAACCTATTGTATTCCTTAACACAATCTAGATCCGCACAAATGTTTGGGACATCACAGTCAATCAAGTACAAACCCGATAAAGTTCTGACTCGTGACAATGCTACATAAGCCATACCCTCTTTGAACACAGAACTGCCAATATTCACTAAAGCAGTGTCTACACTTAAACCTTGCGATTTATGAATTGTCACCGCATATGCCAAGCAAACAGGAAGCTGCTTACGGCGAACATATAGGTCTTTTACAAGCAAAAACCTAGCTGTGCAACGACCAATTAGCTGTACTTCCTCAATGCCATCAAATTTAATTTTTAAAAATTCAATTCCATCTCTACTTCTGTATTTTTCAAAATCAACAACATTACCCATTGATCCATTTACCAGACCTCTTTCAACATGTAAATTCCTTCTCAAAATGAAACGGCAATTTAAGCACACATTCAGAGTCTTTTCAAAACCCGCAGTTTTAGATATAGTCTTCTCTAATGAATCCAATTTAGATTTCAAATTCTCAGACAAAATAATTGTTGCTCCCATATGCTCTATTCGGTCAATAGCTTCCAGTTTCACAATCTCTTGTTTTTCTAAATTCAACATTTTGTTGTTGAAGATGGAACATTCTGCAAGAGTTGGCATTAAACATATTCCAGATTTTTTCTCAGTAATTTTCTGAAAAATATCCTCCGGCAGAACGTCTTCTTCTGGATACAAATTTGACAGTAATCGTGCATGTAAAGCTTCTTTCCCACGCTCAGTCACTTTCCCGATTCTAACATCATGTAGAATATTCTTGTAATCTTCGTCCTTCGCTTGACGCATATTTTCACGCAGCTCAGCATAATTGAAGTTTAACCATATGTTAACGTTGCCAATGCTCCCTAGGCACTTCTTGGTATCTTCATGTGAAAGCAGTTTAAACACTGGTTGTCCTTTTACTGGTGTCAGCTGCAGAAGATCACCAAAAACAATGATGTGTTTGCCACCGAATAACACATCATACTCTGTTTTAAGAACTTCCTGCATTCTCAAATGCACAAAGGCAAGCATGACATTGGAAACCATGCTTACTTCGTCAATGATAAGAAGTTTCATCTTCTTCAGGACTCTAGATACTTCACAACAAGCATCCCCAGATAACTTGTGGTATTGTAATTTGTTATCATGCTCCACTGGCAGCATCAGTAGCCGATGCAAAGTAATACCTTTAATGTTATGAGCTGCCAGTCTAGTTGGAGCGGTCACAACACAAGACAGCGATGACTCAGTCCTTTTCTGCAGATAACATGAAATTGCTTTAATGAGGAAACTTTTCCAGTTCCTGCTTCTCCACTCACGTATAGTCGGACAGGCTTCAACGACGTGCATGAGCACTTTTTCTTCTCATGACTTAATCCATGCTCAATTTGGTTGGTAACTTCGTCATATTTTCCTCTGCTCAACGTTGAGTTGCCTTTCCAAATCTTCTAAGTTAACCACATCCTCCTGAGCATGTGCCATGGCTCTTTCCACTTCAATCATGGCAGTGGCAGCTTCATTTTCGATAACTGGTCCTCCTAGTGGATCCTGACTCAATGAAACAGAACTCTGACTGTCCTGAGAACTGTCTCTAGCAATCTCAGCTGCAATTGTTGCTTCCTGCTCGATTTCTGCATTCAACATTTCTAGATATTTTGGAAAAACAGGACATTCTATGGACTCCTTGGCCGCATTGAAAGAGTCTTTGTAACAGAGGAAATCCCCAAGCAGTTCCTCTTCTGCACGCCAAGGCTTGAAAAGTTGCAAAAGAGCTAAATAGAAAAACTCTTTTCTTTCTGGAGATTCGCAATCCAATTTTCGATGATTAACCAATTGACATTTTCTTTGCTTGACCAGACATCCCTCACTTCCAATTACAGTATACACTCTTTATCAATATCTTCTTTGAAGTTCCTCTTGAAAACGTAATTTTGTAGAACCTCATACAGACAAACATTCTCCAGGTGACTGCTTCTATTTGGATAATATGTATCCAACATGTTGGTCTTCAAAATATCTGTACTGTTTGGCTCCTTCTCCGCCAAATACTCAATTTCCCGTACAGGTTTCAGAACTCGATTACGCGTTGCAGCAAGACCAAGACTCGCCCAAATGATACTCCTAGATTTGGCATAGAGACTTGCTGAAGATAACCGGTCAGAACATTCGTAAGCTCAGATTTCTCGATGCGACAACTTCTTCAGACTGAAACTGTACAACTTCTTACTGAGACTCTTTTCATGGGAAATATCCTCCCACATATCCTTCAGTTCTGTCTTTTCTTTTTTGGTGATGTAAGACGTCACATACCGAGCCACAGCCATACAGTTGTCAGCCACAAACTGTATATCCATGTTAGCATTCCAAGTGGACAAAATCACTGGGTTGTAGTCGTTGATGTACTTGGACTCTTCGTTTCTTTTCAAATTGTATGTGTTTTTGGGTGATTTCCTCGTCACATTATGTCGCAGCGAAGACATCAAATTGTTAACTCTTCCTTTTGATATCACCGACCGTGGAAATGCGAAACGGCATTTGGTGTAGTACTTGTCCTTATTTCTGAATTTACGACGACAGTACTTTCCACAACGATGGCTTTGAAACCGTAAAACTTGTTCTCTTAGACTTTTGTCTTCATTTGTCTTTGGAACAGCACATGTAGCATACTGTTCTATGAAACTCATTACTAAGTCATCCGGATCTGTTCCAAATTTGGGTGATCGATCACAAACTGTCGCTCTTGGCCCCTTCAACTCCAAAGAAAAGTCGATCTCTTCAGGTGACCCCAGGGGTCCATCCTAAGTCCCTCCTCTTCAACATTTACCTCATCCCACTCCTGTCCCTGATCGAATCATTCGGCATACCAGTTACCTCGTACGCCGATGATACACAACTCATCGTGCCACTAGAGGGCAACTCCACTGAAGCTGAGCTCAACCTCAAGCATTGCTTAACTGAAGTCTTCCGCTGGATGGACAGCAACCACTTAAAATGCAACTCTAGTAAAACAGAGATCCTTCCGATTGGAAAAAACACCTCCTTCTGTTCAGCCCTTTGGTGGCCAGACAATTCAGTCGCTCCCCCCCAGACAGTTACATCGGCCAGGAATCTTGGCGTTATTTTTGACTCGGACCTCTCCTTTGATCAACATGCCAGAACCGTAGCCGGCAAATGTTTTGGAATAATCAAATCCCTCAGAAAGTTTTTTGATTTCCTTCCTATCGATGCCAGAAAAACTGTGACAGTAGCGCTTATAATCTCACGCTTGGATTACTGCAACAGCCTTCTCGCAGGGGCAAAAAAGAACAGAGCCTCTATCTCCGCAGCCCTTCGATCCTTACATTGGTTGCCCCTTCACAAAAGAATTCTTTTTAAAATATTGATCATAGCCTTCCGTGCCTTCAACAAAACAGGCCCTAAATACCTCTCCAAACGCTTTCCCCACTACACCCCCAGTCGCTCCCTTCGCTCGTCCCATGACAATCTCATCCTCCCTGCTAAATACAACCTGAAAACGAAGGGCGGTAAAACCCTAAGCTTTGTGGCCACGAAAGCATGGAATAACCTGCCCAAAACTCTCAGACAACAGACCCTTGAAAAACCCTTCAGAAAGCTCCTAAAGACCTGGGTTTTCAACCTTTCTGACGACTACTCCAAATCAGCCATCTAACCCCTCTCCTTCTCTAGGACTGGTCATCCAGGATTTTCAGCGCCAAGATGCTCCCTCCGGAGCGAACGTCGCGCTCTAGAAATACCCTCACAAATATCACAAATATCTTTGATCCATAGCAGCATATGTATATGAGGAGCACCTCTTGCTTGATACTCCTTTCTCCAGAAGAAATCCAACACCTCTCCAAGAGGTGGATTTTTCTTGTTCGTGATGAAAGACATCATAGCTTCAAATCTATGATTGAAGTATCTGCATACATTCACAGGATCCAAAGAGCACAGTTCTCCGGGTGTCTTGAATTCAATATTTTCAATGTTTCCATTTACCTCTCGTAGAAATTCAAGTAAGTCTTCCCAGCCATACTCAGCACAGCTGAGAGTGAGGAACCATGTGGGAGTTCCTAACTTCCTCAGCATACATTTTAAGTCACCATGACGACGGTACCAGTACTCATTAGTACCACGCTGACATGCCATCAGATTAATCAGGTGAGAATCCAAAATACTGTCTTGCACATTGACTTTATCCATAAAGTCCCTTGCCAAGATATTTCGCAGTTGTACACCACTTTTCAAGATGTGGTTCACTGCATAAGACAACCCAGAGAGATCAGTATCAAACAGTAGATGAAATAAATAGGGAATGCATTGACGAAACCTAGAATCTTCTGCATACAATCGTAAAGTCCGGTATTCTGAAGCAGGAATTTGAACAGGTCGCTCATCATATCGTCCTCCTCGACGTGTGGGAAATAACTGTGGGAAACATCGAGCTTCCAAACTTTCCTCCCAAACACTAATGGGACTCCCTTTGGCTTGTTTCATTTGAAACAACTCAATAGCATTCCCCATGACTTCCTTGGAATGCAAAGGATGAACACTATAATGTTCATATATTTCTTCCTTTTTAGAGGCTTCTACTTTCTCAATTTGTCCAGGACACAAATCGCTGTCCTCTTCTTCACTTACTTCCTCTTCTGCAACACATACATTCTTGTAGTACTCATTATTTTTTATCAAATACAATGTTGCCTTTTTACTTTCCTAACATCCACTAAATCTTGCCAGATTTTCTTACTCTTTGTCGGAACACCATTAACTATGATAACCAGAGGTTCCTCTTCCACTTTCTCTACTCCAATTGTATTAATGTTATTCTTCAAATCCAAAGGCAAATAAACAACCCTTCCCTTTAATCCTCTCTGTAAATCTGATGGAGGCAACTTCCCTGTCTTTGGCTCCATTCGTACAATAGCCTGAAAGGGATGGACACTTTGAATCAAAATAGATTCATAAGTATTTAAATCCTTCAATTCAGAAGGAATGTCAACTAATTCCAGATTATTATAAACCGCTCTAGCAGGCATCTGGTTTTGGTTTAATTTGTTATAGCAATAAGTACACATACGTTGGTCGGCTCCCAAATCAAAACAATTTTCTACCATCAAGTATGTGACAAAATCCTTCCATTCACTATTGTTTTCCATATCACTTTTTGCAAATAAATCCACTAACTTAGTCTGATTCTTATAAGTCCTTCGACAACACACACAAGTTAAATTAGGCCTCTCACATGTTTTCACCATAAACGTGGAAATTTCCTTGTGAAACTTATGTGTACTGAAAATCTGTACACTGTCTTCCACATTACCTTCTTCTAGTGGTTCAGTATCAACATTGTTCTCTTTACCAGCAAAGTAACAGAACTCAATTTCTTGACAAATATTCTTCACATCTACTTCAGAACCATGCAAAAGAGCACTGCTTAATTGTTTAAGCATACTTGTTGGACTCTTAGCATAATACAACATTCTCACTAATTTCCTCACTTTATTATGATGCACTGCTAGCATCCTGAAATGATGAAAAACACTCTGGCATACTCTCCTGGAAAGACAAGCCAGTGAATGACCATGCAAACCTGTCACTTGTCTCACTCTGCAAGGATCTAATTCTTGCAACAACTTTATTTTTTGTTTTAAACTTTTCTTATTAAACGTCCGTATAAAATCACAAAGCAAATTGATGGAATCCTGTCGCACACTGCAAATAGAACTACACTTCCAGGTGTACACTGGTTCCTTAGGACGTCTCCCTAAAACCTCATCACTTAACGCCTCTTCTGCATCTGCAGACACAAGTATTTCTTTTTCAACCGGTTGACCGTCTTTCACCTCATAAGCTCGACCACTGGTGTCAACTGCATGCACCAAATCATTGTCCTGAAAATAACTCTCCTCATTAAAAAATGCCTCACTATTTGAACTATGCATCCATTCTCCTGAGAAAACTTCACAAAAATTACTTCGATTAACTTCTCTCTTCCATCTACTATTTGATTTGAAAACATAGATTACCTTGTTTAGTTTCCTAATTCTATTAATTACCAAAATAAATAACTTTCGCTTAATTTCGAAAGCCTGATCAATAATTTTCTATACATTTTTCTTTTTCTTATAAAATGCCACTTTCTGTTGGCCTTTCTTAAATTGTTTTAGCAAATTGACAATTACCCTGTTGCGGAACATTTGCCTACGAATGTCCCTGAATGCATTTTCCCTTCTACTGCCATGCACAGAGTTATCTCCTGCTCTAGCAGAAACTTTTTTGACGAGCCTTTCCTTTCCATTTAAATTGGCTCTCTTTTTCGGCACTAAAACTTGTTCTGTAGTTATACTTTTGTTTCTACAAATGTTTCTAAGAAATGATTTCGTTCTCTTACCCTGAGCTTTCTTCGTACGTTGAGGTGATTTTAATGTAGAGGACTGCTGCAAGCATTTACTAATCTGCTGTCTTTGACGTTTCGTAGCCTTTCGGATTCTATCCTTAGACGGCATTGTCTAATTTCTAAATAATGTGCAGTTGAATCTGTGGTAAAATATAATAAAAAATGCTATTAACCACTATTACCAAACAGTAAATCAATAACAGTAAGAATTTGATTCAGCAATGCTATAAAGATGATTCAATAAAATATTTTTAATTTTACTGTGATAGTGATAGTATTACAGGGCTTTCATGCAAATGACTGCCCACCCTGCAACAAAAAGCACACATGAAACTTTACGCACATTAAATTGTGTACTTACCTGCAATAATCCATATGCCAGTGTTTACGTCCCTCCACCCTGCCCCCCCCTCCCCGCCTGCCTGCCCCACCGTAACTCCCTCCACGACCCGCGGCTGCTGTTTTGCAACATGGTGCATCTTGTAAATCTCTCCTGCATTATAAAAGTGACGTAACAGCAGCACAAAAGAGGCGCACAACCATCATAAATCTGTCCCTAAGACTTTAAGGGCCAAATGTAGGTCGGTCGATAACGGCCGAAAAACGGTATTTTCGGCCGTTACCGACCAGTTTACAAAATTTGTCATGTAAGGGGCAATATATTACCGAATCGGTAAAATTACCGAATCGGTAATTTTACCGATTCGGTAAAATAAAACATCGGTAAATATACCGATTTGAAGTCACCCATATGTAGGTGGGACTCTTCAGAGTGCCAGGAGCCTTTACGAATCGGTATTTTACCATCAAAACCAATTTGATGGTAAAATACCGATTCTAGGGCCAGATGTAGGTAAAAAACATTTACTGATTTTAAAATACCGAATTGTACCGATTCGGTATTTCAAAATCGGTAAATGGTATGTAGGTCTCAACATCTAGATTCGTTACCGAATCCTTAACAATTCTTTAATTACCGATTCGGTAAATACCGAATCGGTAATGCCCATTCATTCCTATGGGCTTTGAAGCCCATAGGAATGATTAGGCATTACCGATTCGGTATTTACCGAATCGGTAATTAAAGAATTCACAAGGGTGCAGGGGGTGTCACTTTGACACCCTCTGGCACCCCCAAAACAGGCACAAGTGCCATGTGGCAGGCATACCTGCCTGTCACATGACATACGTGTGCATGCACACATGTGCATGCACACCTGAATCGGTATTTTACTATGAAGTTGGATTTCATGGTAAAATACTGATTCGTTAAGGCCTTTGGGACTCAGAAGAGTCCCACCTACATATGGAATTTACAGAATCGGTAAAATTACCGATTCGGTATTTTACTGAATCAGTAATTTTACCAATTCTGTAAATGTAGATTTACCTACATGTGGCCTTGGATTTAGGCCCCTACATACCGATTAGCCATTTACCGGTCGGAAACGGCCGAAATCGGCCGTAACCGGTCGGTAAATGGCGTGAAACGGCCACCTACATCGGGCCAAAAGTGTGCATGCATTTAATTTCAAAAAAAGTTTTTAAACCTTTTATGTAAAACAATTATACACCTACATTCATGGGGAACTGACTTAAAATGCCCTAATACACATGAAAACGTTTTTTTAAGGTACTTGCACCATTTTTTCAATAACTATTTACATGGCTATGTAACTCAAACAATCAAAAACAAAATTTTTCAAGCACACATCGGGGCGTATTTACAAGGGCCTTGCACCACGGGGAAAGTGACTACAAATGACCAGACACACATGGGGACGTATTTACAAGGCCCTTAAACCAGGGGGAGTGACTTGAAATGGCTAAGGACACATAGGAGAGTATTTACAATGCCCGTGCAACACTTATGCATAATTTTATACATATACACTGTAGAACAGCATGGGGCAATAACAACACAGATGCATCATGCATCTGTTCTGCAAAAGCGACGCATTGCAGGAATCACATCACAAGTAAATAAATTCTCATTTTTTTTAAAGCATGCCTTTTCCTTAAAAACTATTTTCTGATCATAATTTCAAAAAACACAGCACAGCTCCTATGTACATACACACCTTATCAGTACTAATACTTTACATTAACTACAATTACAATTGGGAAAAGAATGCAAAATCGCCTTTGAAAGCATAATGTAAACACTTGACGCAAAACATCATTTTAAATACACAGCTGACTTTCTTATTTACTCAAAAAAGCATACTAGTCTTTATCTAAAATATAGAAACGATAACTCACCTTTACAAATTCTTTTTGAATTTCAAAACAGTCTCAGAAACACACCAATTATTCTTTAGCAGAATTAAAGGTATGCATTCCAGAGGCTGGAACCAACAAAGGCACTGAAACGCTGATATTCATCACACATCTCTCATGTCAGCCAATCAAAACTCTTCCCTCACTATTTTCAAATCAACACCCTTCCCCACTCTGCACTTTCTGACCTTTTTCCATAGCAACTACCGCCTGCCAGACCTCTCATGTTTACAAGTTCACACAACAATGTTTCAAATGAACTCTGAACTCTCAGTACACCTGCTAATCCACTGCAATCTTTCATAACATCATTTTTTATTAACCATTCAAATTACATCTTTCAAAGAACACATCCATGCACCCTAACTTTCTGTTTTCAGCAATGGAAATACACCAATCACTGCTAATGAATCATTTGCACTTAAACTCCACAGTTTTTTTTCATTACAAACTTCACTATTTCAACTGCCATTTCATTCCCACACTTCATCTGACTGCAGCAAAAACTCCTCTAGCCATGTTTTCAGTCTGGATTCTTGGACATAGCTACATCCACTGGGCTCACAGGTATGCTGATAACAGAAATTTACACAACCTCAATTTACAAAATGTGGAAATCAAATGGATTGGCCGAAGAGGATTGAAATGTCACCAATTGATACCATTGGTGAAAACCTTTTTACATTTGCCAAACCCTGACCTCATAATAGTGCACTGTGGAGGAAACGATTTGGGCACTTTGACTGGGGTAGGTCTGGAAATGCTCCTAAAAGACACCATTGAGCAATTGATGACACCTTTTCCTCAAACTGCCTTGGTATATTCCAATATATGCCAAAGACAAAAATGGAGGTGGTCCAATCAATTTTGTCCACAAATTGAGAAATCGAGGAAGCATGTAAATAAGTCTTTCAGCTTACATGAGAGACCATGGAATGGGCTGCATCTACAACAATAACTTGCGTTACTATTTGCAAGATATCTACAGAGGAGATGGCGTGCATTTCTCAGATGAGGGGAACAGAGTTTTCATACTAAATTTAAGAATGTGTATTGGTTCCTACTTATAAGTATCTAGAACTTACACAGAACACAAAAGCTCTTTTCAGAGCTACCTTAACTTTATTTACTCTTTTGAAATTTCGAATGTACCTTTTTTCACTTATGTTCGCTTTCCGGTTCGCTACCCAGTTCGCGTACCGGCAGCTAACCACGCGAAAAATTAAATTTATTTTCTCGACATATATGAGCCTCCTCAGCCACCCTCAGAAAACTTAGGGGTCAGGATAAGTCTAAAGTACCCCCTTCTACCCATTCTGAACATTATTTACCCTCCATCTTGTATCTCAATTCTACCGAAACACAAAATGGAGGACTCCCGTAACGCTGCAGGTTCGCGTACCGGGACACGCACTGACAAGCACTCGCTCAAAAAAGGTGGGAAAGTAATTTACAGAAAGACCACTGGAGACACTTTCACCAATTAAACATTAGCTCATACTACATACCAATCCCTACCATTTTCACAAATTTCGTTGGAATACCATTTAGCCATTTAGCATGTAGACCTCTCTAAAATCCCTGAGGTAAATTACTTCACAAAACATATCGGAAGTGTTGGAATTGACCACCAATTAAAATATTACTTTCAATTTCTACTATTATATCATGACATTTGATTGGTTATGTACCTGAATATATATAAAGAAAGAGAGAGAAACACAGCCATTTTGACTACTACTTCTTGAAGTGCATATCCACTAAATTTCAACTGATAACTTCAAGTTGTATTTAAAAGGTAACATATTATTTAAAAAACTGAAGTATGTTCTGTACTGTAAGCTAATTAGGAAAACCTACTTACTCAGTTTCTGAAGCGGAAGTTCCAGGCTTCACCCACGCTGTAGCCTATCAGCCCAGCAGCGCACCGGTCTCCCAGACCACCTCTCGCCGCACCCGCTCCGCGGGTGCCGCTTCGCTGGTGGGCGTTGGTAGAGGCAGCATCTTCAAGGACCAACGTAGGACACACGCGGCAAGGCGGTAAGGGGCGCGAGGAACCAGCGGGGCTGCGAGCGTGCGGGGACTTCATTTCCCAGAAGTCCCTGCAAGACCGACGGAGAGCTTCCGGTCCGCTCTCCCTGCTGGCCCGCCCCCCGCCCATCAAAGGCAGTTAAAAGTGTTCCTCTCCCACCATCCTGCGGGACACCTACTTACTCAGTTTCTGAAGCGGAAGTTCCAGGCTTCACCCACGCTGTAGCCTATCAGCCCAGCAGCGCACCGGTCTCCCAGCCCACCTCTCGCCGCACCCGCTCCGCGGGTGCCGCTTCGCTGGTGGGCGTTGGTAGAGGCAGCATCTTCAAGGACCAACGTAGGACACAGGCGGCAAGGCGGTAAGGGGCGCGAGGAACCAGCGGGGCTGCGAGCGTGCGGGGACTTCATTTCCCAGAAGTCCCTGCAAGACCGACGGAGAGCTTCCGGTCCGCTCTCCCTGCTGGCCCGCCCCCCGCCCATCAAAGGCAGTTAAAAGTGTTCCTCTCCCACCATCCTGCGGGACACCTACTTACTCAGTTTCTGAAGCGGAAGTTCCAGGCTTCACCCACGCTGTAGCCTATCAGCCCAGCAGCGCACCGGTCTCCCAGCCCACCTCTCGCCGCACCCGCTCCGCGGGTGCCGCTTCGCTGGTGGGCGTTGGTAGAGGCAGCATCTTCAAGGACCAACGTAGGACACAGGCGGCAAGGCGGTAAGGGGCGCGAGGAACCAGCGGGGCTGCGAGCGTGCGGGGACTTCATTTCCCAGAAGTCCCTGCAACACCGACGGAGAGCTTTCGGTCCGCTCTCCCTGCTGGCCCGCCCCCCGCCCATCAAAGGCAGTTAAAAGTGTTCCTCTCCCACCATCCTGCGGGACACCTACTTACTCAGTTTCTGAAGCGGAAGTTCCAGGCTTCACCCACGCTGTAGCCTATCAGCCCAGCAGCGCACCGGTCTCCCAGCCCACCTCTCGCCGCACCCGCTCCGCGGGTGCCGCTTCGCTGGTGGGCGTTGGTAGAGGCAGCATCTTCAAGGACCAACGTAGGACACAGGCGGCAAGGCGGTAAGGGGCGCGAGGAACCAGCGGGGCTGCGAGCGTGCGGGGACTTCATTTCCCAGAAGTCCCTGCAAGACCGACGGAGAGCTTCCGGTCCGCTCTCCCTGCTGGCCCGCCCCCCGCCCATCAAAGGCAGTTAAAAGTGTTCCTCTCCCACCATCCTGCGGGACACCTACTTACTCAGTTTCTGAAGCGGAAGTTCCAGGCTTCACCCACGCTGTAGCCTATCAGCCCAGCAGCGCACCGGTCTCCCAGCCCACCTCTCGCCGCACCCGCTCCGCGGGTGCCGCTTCGCTGGTGGGCGTTGGTAGAGGCAGCATCTTCAAGGACCAACGTAGGACACAGGCGGCAAGGCGGTAAGGGGCGCGAGGAACCAGCGGGGCTGCGAGCGTGCGGGGACTTCATTTCCCAGAAGTCCCTGCAACACCGACGGAGAGCTTTCGGTCCGCTCTCCCTGCTGGCCCGCCCCCCGCCCATCAAAGGCAGTTAAAAGTGTTCCTCTCCCACCATCCTGCGGGACACCTACTTACTCAGTTTCTGAAGCGGAAGTTCCAGGCTTCACCCACGCTGTAGCCTATCAGCCCAGCAGCGCACCGGTCTCCCAGCCCACCTCTCGCCGCACCCGCTCCGCGGGTGCCGCTTCGCTGGTGGGCGTTGGTAGAGGCAGCATCTTCAAGGACCAACGTAGGACACAGGCGGCAAGGCGGTAAGGGGCGCGAGGAACCAGCGGGGCTGCGAGCGTGCGGGGACTTCATTTCCCAGAAGTCCCTGCAAGACCGACGGAGAGCTTCCGGTCCGCTCTCCCTGCTGGCCCGCCCCCCGCCCTTTCCGCCTCCTACATAATAACATCTCACTCCCGCAGCGCGGGACGCAGCCGGGGCGAAGACTGGGCAAAGACAGGGCCGTTTGAGGCCGTTCGAGGACGGCAGAGGACGGCCCCGGCCCTGTCACCCTGCATTTCACTTCGTTCCCTCAGGTCCCCACGATTTCTGACTCACATCATTGACGATCACGATGCGTCCCAAAACCAGAAGCACTTCTAAGAAAGCTACATTGGTGACACAAGTGACCGGTCCCATAGACCTTTTCATATCCAGGGTAAACGACACCATTGATAACAGCATAATTCTACTGGAGAAAAGTTTCCCTGGACCTCATGCAGGCTAAACGCTCCTCGTTAGGTTCACTTGCCACCGCAAACTCCCCTGCTCACCAGGTTGCTAACAACTGCTCTTTACCATTGCCACTAACTATTGTTCCCACGATGACTGTTCCAAACTCTGTAGATTTATCCGTAACCCAAACAGATTCCGATCAATCATATGTCGACCTTGAGGCAACCCCAGACTTAGAAGCCTGCCAATCACCAACTGAAAAATTAGACCAGAGCGTCACTACTAATTCCATACTACCTGATCCAGTAACGACCTTTGAACCGACAAAAACAAGGAAAAACACCTCCACCTTCACTAAGGCTATGCCAAATATCAAGGAAAAATCTAAAATAAAAATAAAGAATCACAACCTGATCACGCCCACCTCAAACTCCTCGGCAGGTATCCCCTGCTGGGTGGAAAATATGGTAATGGACCTCAAATCAGACCTCGAAGCCACAATTACAGCACAAATTAAACCTCTAATATCAAAGTTGGACAGACTCACGTCACTAATCAATACGAAATGTAGCTGTAAGATAAGCGGTAATGGTCCCGCTCCAACGCATGGGGCAAAGGAAATACTCCCAAAAAAAACATCTAGTATCAAACAAACAACAGGCACAACGATCAAGCCTAATACTTTACCAGCTAGAAAGGCGCCAGCAACACAACTTCCAGCCAAAAAAGGGAGCAATTCAGATGCTCCCCCAGACACCCCGGTAGCGGTAGATCTCCCCCCCGCAACACAAATAGACCCAGTAGGTCAAACCAAAACAAACAACCGACAAGTAAAAGGTAATAATGGAAACACCACCATTCCAGTAGAGACCCCTCTCCCAGAAAAACCACTAGAACCTAAGATCAAGCAGTCTCGGCCCAAAATAATCAATTTACCCCCGGAAGCTTCTCCCTTCGTGGTGGTGCTAACAGCTGTTCCCCCACTGAAGGAGGGTGTAAGAGAAACTTTCGCAGAGTTGAGGAATAAATGTGCCCAGTGGCTCCAACTCCATAAACCCTTACCCGCTCACATCAGGGGCGATATCTTCTCCGCACGTAGAGGAGATTGGGTCGGCAGAAGCACGAAGTCCATAGCGGGGGACGTCATCAGCATCAAATTTAGGGAGATAGGGGCATCTAACTATATCTGTAACTCACCCAACAGTGGACCTGCCACCCAAATAAATCCCCTTCCCTTGTCCTATTTCCTACCCCCATCCTCAAGGCAAAATTTCCCCTGTCCCGCTTTCCCATTAAACACTGGGCCCATAAATCCCTCAGAATACAATACGTATCAATACCAGCAGCCCCCACACATGCCACGATTTCCACAAGTACCACAACAATCAGTCTTCCAGTGGCAACCACCTTCCCAATTTCCTCAACCTCTACATCTCGTTACCCAACCACCTGCTCATCCTCCTCAATACTTACACCACACTTCCCAACAGTGGTGGCAACCCCATCAATCCACGCAACACAATATTCACCAATGGCAGCAGCCGCGGCAAGGACGGCTCCCCCCATTCAACCCACTAGGCCTTAATCATCAAGGCAGAGAAAGGGATGAATGGAGTGGCCAGGATCACTGGAGAAAGCACAGTGATCCCACACGTTGGGATAGCTGGAATGGCCTTCATTTAGCAAATAGGTATAGCGCCTTAGAGTGCGTTGACTGACTACCACAGCTACAAGAACACTCCCAAATCCACACAGACCTATCGGAACCCACGGTCTCCCCATTAGTCCCTCTAGATCCAGAGATCCCTCCAGCCCCAGAGATCTTTAACGAACCAAAAATAGTAAAAAGCTCAAGGGATAGTCCAACAATCCTGAGCCTGATCTCGTGGAACATCGCAGGATTAAGGACAAAAATAGAGGATGGGACAATTATGCATCACACGCATAACCACCAAATAATATGCATACAGGAGACATGGTCATTACAAGAACACCACCTACAGGGGTACAAGACGTACTCCTCTCTCGCAAAGCCGGGACAGATAGGTAGACCAAAGGGAGGCCTGTGTATCTACGTAGCCAATACTATCCAAAATGCCAAAATAAAGGTCATAGAACTGGCCTCTAATTTGCAGATCCTTGGTCTTTTCTTCCCGAAAAAAGAGTCAATGGTTATCATTAATTTTTATAACAACCTGGATGAACTAGACTTTGAGGGAGTCCTGACCCACCTCCACGAAAAACTAACCACCCTCAGAATGAAACAAGGAGAAAGAGGCCCGGCAACAATAATATGGGCAGGCGATTTCAACCTTCACGCCTGTACCCAACCAAAAAGAAAATGTCCTGGCATGGTGACAGAAGAAGGCCTCTCACTCACCCATTTTTCGCATAACAACATGGGCAGACAAATGAATGATCTCCTATCCGACCTGGATCTCCAGATAGTAAACACCTTGGACCATGGAGATAATTCACTAGCACCTACTTACTTAGGAAGAGGCTATAAAACCACGGTAGACTTCATAATAATATCAACATCCTTACAATCAAGAGTAAAAAACTTTGAAGTCAAACCGAATTCTCAAAGTGACCATGCAATATTAAACTTGGAAGTCTTACTAAACTACCAACAATGTTCTCCAGTAACAATAGCCAATGCATTGACCCAGGAAAATATCAATATGGATAAATTAAATGGGTACTCAATAAAATGGGGAAGGATAAACCCAGAAGAACTTACTAAAGAGCTAATAAAATCAGGCTATCCCCAAATCAAAATTTGTTTGGACATAGCAACAAAAGACGAGGAGCTTCTAAACAACTTCGCCCAAATTATGGACAAATTAAAGGTTTTACTTACAGCAAAACAAAAACCCGGTCCATCCCGGCTCAAAGGCTGGTTCAACCAAGAGTGTACTAAGGCTCACACAAAGCTGAAGCTAGCCTTAAACAAAAATGAAAGGGACCCTCTCACTATAGCCACCCTCAGAAGTGAATATCACAAAACAAGGAAAAAGAGGAAAGAGGAACTCAAGCAAGCGCTGTGGCATGAACTCCACACCAGTGCACAAGAAAAAAACTCTCAAGCCTTCTGGAGAATCATAAGAACTCCCTTCTTGGTAGACGACACGTGCCCAAAAATCGAAGCTGCTATAGACGCTGCAGCTTGGGTATCACATTTTACCAACATCTTCCAAAAACCAACCTCTGATCAAGAGACGGAAGAGGAGGAAAAAACATTCCTACCATACCCTATAGACATAAATTTCGATATCTCCGAGATTCTTTTGGCATTGAACTCAACCAAAAAAGGAAAAGCTCCAGGCCCGGATGGAGTCCCGGCAGACTTTTTTAAATACCAAACAGAACTTTGGGCACCGATCTTAACAAGGGTCTGCACCGCAAAGGCAAAAATAGGAATTTTGGAGTCATGGACAAGGTCCATCATGGTGCCGATATTCAAAAAAGGTAACCGCATGGACCCTGCCTGCTACCGTCCAATTTCCTTGCTGGATTCACTGGGGAAAATAGCAGGTAGAGTGATCCTAGAAAGACTTCAGGACTGGGCGGAAGAGAGAGGCATCCTATCCGACCTACAATTCGGATTTAGAAAAGGACTAGGAACTGTGGAACAAGCCCTAAATCTATCGGTAATTTTTGGAAAATATGTGCATGCAAAGAAAGCAAAACTCTATATGACCTACGTAGACTTGTCCGCGGCCTTCGACTGTGTCTCCCATACAAAATTATGGTCCCTTTTAGCACAAATGGGGGTAGATCCATCACTCCTGAACTTTTTAAGGGAACTCTATTCCAACCCATCCGCAAGAGTCCGGTACGGCACAAAGGGGGAACTGACGGCGTCCTTCAGAGTAGAGCGTGGGGTTAGACAAGGATGTGTCCTGGCACCCTTCCTTTTCTCCCTCTACACCAACAACCTGGAGGTAGAGCTCCTGAAGGGTGCCCGCGATCTTCCACTGGCCAAACATCGCCCGATCCCCGCTCTGCTCTACGCGGACGACGCCGTCCTCCTTGCACAAACCCCCCGTGAACTCCAAAGATCCCTCAACAGATATTCGCAGTTCATGAGAACCCTTGACCTTCATATAAACGTAAAAAAGACTTTCGTAATGAAGGCTGGGGTTGGGAGGAAACAGCAAAAATCTATCTATCTTGACACCCAAAAAATAGACTCTACAAATGAATACTGCTATCTGGGAGTCATGATAGATAATAAACTCTCCTGGAAACCAGCAGTAGAAGCCAGAAAACATTGTTTTAAAAGAGCACTAGCCGCATTGGTGTCGTTTACACAAAAATTGGGAAAACGTCCGCCCAGGGAATTGATGACCATATACAAAGCCAAATGCCAATCTACAGCTTTCGATGGAGCAGGATTATGGGGCCATACAGATGTTACCTCTCTGCAAATTGCAGAAAATAATTTTTTCAGATTCCTTTTATCTGCCCCCAAAAGTTCTTCGACTTACGCCTGCCACTTAGAATTGGGCGTTCCATATATCGAAGATCTTGCGAAAATTCAACCACTCCTTCTATGGCGACGTATCTGGGCTTCAGATAAAAACGACATTACAAAAACAATACTGGCAGATGCAATGTCCCTGGACTACGCTTTAAAAATCAAATGGCTGGCCTATATCCGGACCTTCCTCTTTGACCTTGGAATAGAAAAATATTACTCAAACCCCGAAAAAATTGGAGAACTCTCAAAAAATAACTTAAAAACACGAGCTTTGGACCACTTGGGTAATCTGAGATTACAATCAGAAGCTGGGAAACAGTCGGTACAGCACGCAATAATGGTCCAATCTACTCTTTTAATGCAGCCCTATTTAAACCTCGACATTGGCACCTTCGACCGATTTCTCCTGATAAGATTCAGACTGAACATATTTCACAAACTGGTAGCTTTTCCAACGCCAAACGTTTGGGACCCAAATCCACTTCCATGTCCATGCGATGGGAAATCAATACAAACCACCCTTCACACTGTTCTGTTCTGTAAATTTTATCAGGAACACCGCAAACTTTGGTTACTGACTCTTTTAAAATCTTGGGGTCTTAGACAATGTCGAGTAGCCATGTTGAGCTTGCAGCTTTTGGATACTGAAGCCACATGTTACCATGTTCTTAACTTTCTGAAATGTATACACGGACACAGGAAAAACCTTTAAATATAACAGTACTGTATAAACTACCGAAACTCCTTTTGCTGTTTTTAAAGTTATCTGTAATTATATTGCACTGCAGATTCATTTTTACCATGTACTGCTTTTATGGATCTTTTTAAAAAAAT
The DNA here is from genome assembly GCF_964263255.1 of Lissotriton vulgaris. Lineage (NCBI taxonomy): Eukaryota > Metazoa > Chordata > Amphibia > Caudata > Salamandridae > Lissotriton > Lissotriton vulgaris. The sequence goes on along the minus strand of NC_141691.1, from coordinate 1,077,613,072 downwards.
CTGAATAAAGTTTATTATTATTATTAGTTAGGAAAACATTTTCTGATAGTTATATTCTATCACTCTGTAATACTTATAGAATAAAATAGTCTTCTCTGTTATGGATGGAGTTAGACTTGTCTTGTATAATTCAGAATTGACTAAGAGTTTATTTGATAATTTTCTTCATATTTCTACTTCCAGTTTGATACCATACAGTGCCCAACGAAAAAATCACTGTTTAAATAAACAAACTGCCTGTCTGTACTGAAACCCAACAGTGCCCTATCTGTACTGATATATTTAAAAAAAAATCTTTTTTCAGCATACAAAATGGAAGGACAACAGGAAAATAACTTGGAAATTGAAGCAGGAACAAAAAACGAGTCGGAAATTGACCATCAATTCTATGACGATTCACTGAACAATGAACTTCTGCAATGTGTGGAAGCAGTAGATTTTCTACTGGAAAATGAAAAAAAAATGATAATGATTTTTTAGAATTTCTTTTACATTTTGAGAAAGAATCAGAATAATAAATTTTTATTTCATAATTCAAAAATTGTTTGACACATTATTCATTTTTATATGTATATTGTAAACTAGTAGCAAATTGATTATAACGTGAAATCAGACTTTAAATATACTGTGCAACTTTTTTGTGTTACATACTAAGTTTGCTCATAGTTACTTACTTTCTTCCACTATATTATCTCCAATGTGTATTTAACATCTCTTTATCATCTCCTGCCTCCATGTTGTTTCGGCTTTCCTGACAGACTATGGTATGAATTCCATATACCACAATAACTTCTGTAACAACATGCAAGATATCTACAAAGGAAACGGCGTTTATTGATTCTTAGACTCTGCAGTGGTACCTACATGTTGCTACGTAAATAAAAAAAAACAAAAAAAAAACATCAAAACGAACAATCAATAAACATACAATAAGTTAAAACTCAATCATTCTTGTTTCCTTATAGTACGCTCCCCAGACCGCTTTCCGGTACGCGTACCGGGCGCACCCCACGAAAAAAGCCTAGGGGGTCAGGGAGGATCTACTATGCCCCCTTATGGGCATTTGCCCCTTCGCTTTGGCCTCCTCTTGTCTCTCGATCCTACCGAGAGACAAGATGGCGGCCGCTACGGACTGTTTAGAATGTTGACAGACACCGGAGAGCCAATCAGCTTCGCTTCACAAAGCTCCGTTACGCGAAAAGTACGAGAACTGGAGCGCTATCCGGGACGCTGTCACAGATATATCTGTTTTTTAAAACGTTAATTTCTCAAAATCCACTGGAGCACATATATTGAGACCCAGCAAAGGCACATCGGGCTAACAGTCCCTACAATTTTGCCAAGTTTCGTGTAAATCCATTCAGCCGTTCGAGCTAAAAGTGAGGCCAAACGCCCTATGGAAAAATGAATGGGAAAAACGCGTTTTGGGACCCCCCTTTTTTCCTCGGCCCCCCCTTGACGAAACCCCCCCAAATTTTCAGGGGCTGATCAGAAACAAAATGTGCCATTTTCCTGAAAATTTCAGCCGATTCCGTCCACAAACGCCAAAGTTATTAGACATAGAATTTTCAAAAGTTACATAGAGAAAAAATCCTAACTATATATACACCTACTGGCGACCGCCAGTAGGAGTAGGTATAGATATAGATATAGATATAGATATATATCCAGTAGGTATATATAGTTAGGACCCAGCTTCCATAGGAAATCCACAACATTCTATTGGGAATAACTTTGGTGCCGGTTGAGGAATTTGCGTGTAATTTTCCAAAATTTAGGCCTGCTCCTTCTCTGGAGGTTTCGGGGGGATTAGTCATGTGGGGGCCGAGAAAAAAGGGGGTCCTAAAACGGGTTTTCCCCATGTTAATTTCCATAGGACGTTCAGACACGGCTACAGCCCGGACCGCTGAATGGAATTACACCAAACTTGGCAAAATGGTAGGGACTGGTACGCAATAGTGCCTTTTGTTTAAATGGTGTAAATCCCTCCAGTAGTTGTTGAGAAAATTGAATTTGAAAACACATATATCTCTGTAAGCTTACTGTAAGCTTACTGTACTCTGTACCTTCCTGAGTACGAGCTGCATTCTGATTGGCTGCCAATGTCTGTCAACACTCCAAAACAGAAATTGTTGGCAGCCATCTTGTACCTCGGTAGACTGAGGCACAGGAAAGCAGAAAAACAAACGTGTAGAACTCAAAAAGGGGGCAGGGTAGAAGCACCCTGACCCCCTAGGCCTGCACGCCTAGGGGGTCAGGCACGTCATCTTGGGACCAATATACATGATAGCACCTCATTAAAAAGCATTGCAGTTAATAGAAGGTTTTAGGACTTTAGTTACATTATACATCATTTGTTGATGGTACCATACTCATTTTAGAAATTGTGGTGTGTTCTAAGGTGATTTTACCATGTGAAAAAGCCTTCTGCTGGGATATCATTAATCAGGTTTGAAAGAAAACTATTTTCTGGTGCTTTTCCCACAGTGGTTTGGAAGGGGATCTATAAGCTAAACTGAAAGCATATTTTCTGTAAATTCACAGTATCTTTCTCAGTCATGTGAGAATGAAGTCTGACATTCTCAGTAAAACATGTACATCCAACAAGGACAGAGACTGTCAGTTAATTCCTTTGTGTTCTACTGCAGCCTCCTAGAGTGTTCTAAAGAACAACTAGAGTGCTAACAGTCCTACTTATTACAAAAGGTATGGCACACCTGAAGCCATCTTGATTGGAATAAAGTGGTAACTCTTGAAACATTTAATTTAAAAAGAATTAAAATGAGGGGGTATATTTTGCCATATAAAGTATGATTAGTGCTGCAGAAAGAAAAAGTAGGGCACATTTTGAATGACTTCTCAAATCCTCTTCTATTTCATTAAAAAATTCTGAGAGGCTGTCTCCCAAGATGGCCACCAAATGTAGCCCAAATATCACCCAGATGTAGCCCAAGTATAGCCCAATGACAGAATGTCCCAGAGTGTTCTAAAGAACAACTAAAGCGCTAACAGTCTTCCTTATGACAAAAGTATGGCACACCAGAAGCCATCTTGATTGGAATGAAGTGGCAAGTCTGAAAACATTTAATTTAAAAAGGAAAAAAAAATGAGGGGGTTCATTTTGCCATAGAAAGTATGATTAGTGCTTCAGAAAGAAAAATTAGGGCACATTTTGAGTGACTTCTCAAATCCTCTTCTATTTCATTAAAAAAAATTCTGACATGCAGACTGAAACATGCACTTTGAATACCAGCAGCAGACTTTCCTGGTGAGCAGTAGCTTTACTACAGTGATCTAATGAGCAACTAGAGTGCTAACATTCAGAATTTATGGCAAATGTGCGACACATCTGAATGCCTTCTTGATGGAACCAAAGTAAACAAGCATTGAAAATGCAATAGAACTCACCCTCGTTTAAGTTAAAGCCATTCGGTTTGTAATGAGGTAGCTTTTTAGCTTTGCTTTTATTAGTGTTTTTCAAACTTTCATGTAAATAACATGCATATGTATATGTATGCATGCATTTATATTTATATAGATATGCAGATTATATATGTTTATATATATGTATATATATATATTACCTACTGGCGGTCGCCAGTAGGTATATATAGTTAGGATTTTTTCTCTATGGAACTTTTGAAAATTCTATGTCTAATAACTTTGGCGTTTGTGGACGGAATCGGCTGAAATTTTCAGGAAAATGGCACATTTTGTTTCTGAGCAGCCCCTGAAAATTTGGGGGGGTTCCGTCAAGGGGGGGCCGAGAAAAAAGGGGGGTCCCAAAACGCGTTTTTCCCATTCATTTTTCCATAGGGCCTTTGGCCTCACTTTTAGCTCGAACGGCTGAATGGATTTACACGAAACTTGGCAAAATTATAGGGACTGTTAGCCCGATGTGCCTTTGCTGGGTCTCAATATATGTGCTCCAGTGGATTTTGAGAAATTAACGTTTAAAAAAACAGATATATCTGTGACAGCGTCCTAGATAGCCCCCCAGATCGCGTACTTTTCGCGTAACGGAGCTTTGCGTAGCGAGGCTGATTGGCTCTCCGGTGTCTGTCAACATTCTAAACAGTCCGGTGCGGCCGCCATCTTGTCTCTCGGTAGGATCGAGAGACAAGAGGAGGAGAAAAACGAAGGGGGAATTTAATGAAAGGGGGCAAGGTAGAGCCCTCTTGACCCCCTAGGAATGATGTTGGGGTTATTAAAGGGTCCCGTGGGGCAAATAATAAAAATTTGATTTTTCGCGGTAGAAGCGCTTCTCGGTTCGCGAACCGGGCCGCAAACTGGTAGCAAAACGTGAATTCGCCATTTTGTGTTTCGATTTAATTGAATTACTAGGTATAAGGGGGTACGGGAGACGTATCCTGACCCCTTATGTTTTCTGAGGGTGGCTGAGGAGGCAGCGGCTGTGCGTGAGCGTTTTTTTTTTTTTGCTGCGTGACGTCTGTTAACGTTCGATTCGATGGAAATCAGGAACTGTTGACCGCCATTTTGTCACTGCGATTAAATATTTTGTTAAAATTAATTGTTATAAATTAATCCTTATTGATAAACATTGTCTGCGCCATCTTGCCTTTTTTGCAATGCCACACTTTTGTTGAGCACGGCAGCCATTTTAGATGCCTTGACCAGATCCACTCTCTGCACGCCGCCGATCCTCGGCATGGCTCCCCACCCTCGCAAGCATCTCCCCCACGCACTGGTCACCCCCGCTCTCTCTCTCATGCTTGGGCCAGAAACCTCCTCCCATCTGCGCTGTTCTTCTCTGAGAATCACACCCTGTGCCCGCCCGACACCTCCCTTTCACCCTATTCACTACCGCACCCTCTGACACTCCTCTTCCTCTGTGTCTGATTGTCCAGGCCGGTCCCAGGCTATCACCTAGCCCTGCAGATGTAGTTTATGGCCCCAGCTGTAGAGAATCACCCCTCTTCAAAGGAGTTACAGTAGATCAAGGCCCCCACCCGATGAGATCCGTCACACCACACGCGTTCCTACTATCTGATAACCATCCTGTATTGTGCTTGGGGAGGGGATTCTCACTGTGAGGGTGTGTGGGTCCGAGCCTGAAGCGGAAGATTCCAGGGATGCCTCTTTGTACATCAAAGTTTTTACAATTATGTGTCACATTAAAAATATATAGCACTCCAACAAAGTAGTAGGATTATAACACTTTAATAACTTATAAATATATACAACGCAACAAAAACAGTAAATACATTTAAACATTTTTAAAAAAAAGAAGCAACAATGGTCAGTAGCTGTGTTTTGTGCAAATAGTCCCAAGGCAGCACAACGTGCTGAGTTCTGGACGGCACCCAGGTGATGTCACCTGGGTGCCGCACTGGTTTTTGGTATCCTACAATGCAGCTCTGAAAAACGGCGTGGGGCGTCCCGGGTGGTGCGGGGGGAGGCCTCGTCAGTAGCGGTCTGTTGTGCGAATAGTCCCAAGGCAGCAGAACGCGCTGAGATGTGGATGGCACCCAGGTGATGTCCAGTAAATTGCCGCACTGGTTTTGGCATCCTACAATGCTGCTCCGAAAAACGGCGTGGGGCGCCCCGGGGGGGGGGGAGGCGGCGTGAACGGGCCTCCCCAGGTGGAGGCTCGTCTGCTGTACTGGGGCGCCCCTTTACCGTTTCAGTTGCCATTCCGCCCGCTTTTGCTACACTGTGCCTCATCCTCCATTCAGCTGTTTATCGCCCGCTCTTGCGGCTACAGCGTCTCGCTCACCATGTAGTTGAGTTGCGCCCACTCTTGCGGTGCAGCGATAGGCGGCTGCCACAGGACTCTTAAAATGGCGGACGGCTCTTCGGATTTGGGCCTGGTCCACTAAAATGGCCCTGGGACACCTTGGAACTCGGATGTCCCCTGAGCCTTGAAGATTTTACAAAAGTCTTGGGGGCCCCCGACTCCTGCAGGCTTCCGGTGGGGAGCGGCTGCCATGATTGCTCGCGGAATGACCACGACGGAACCACGAGATGGTGGTGCTCTCATGCTGACGCCAGCTTCAGTCTGAAACATCCAGAAACAAGGTGGGGCTTTCATCGTTTGGGGAAAAAAAATGTTTTAATCCAATGAAAAGTGTTATTTTTAGGTCATATGATCAAGCCTTCTATCATTAGGAAACCAAAAGTAAAATGAACCAATGAAAAGTTTCATAAACAAGTCACATGACCTGTTATGCTTACGTTACGCGCTGCTATAAAAAGCGTAGAAAATCCGTTGGCACGTGAGGCGGCGTCAGTAGCGGACCGATGTGCGAATAGGCCGAAGGCAGCACAACGCGCCAAGATCCGGATGGCACCGAGGTGGTGTTCAGCAAGTTGCCGCACTGGTGTGGCCATCCTACAATGCTGCGCCGAAAGTTGGCGTGGGGCGCCCCGTTGGCCTGTGAGGTCGCGTCAGTCAGTGGGGGCTGTTTGAGGATCTGACTGCATTGGAAAGCAATGTGATGCTGTGCGTCGCCCCCAAGATGGAGGCTCCTCGGCTGCAGTGGGGCGCCCCTTGGTGTTTCACTCGCTATCCAGCTGAGTTGCGTCCGCACTTGCGGCTACAGTAGGCCGAAGGCAGCACAACGCGCCGAGATCTGGATGGCACCGAGGTGGTGTCTAGCAAGTTGCCGCACTGATGTGGCCATCCTACAATGCTGCGCCGAAAGTCGGCGTTGGGTGCCCCGTTGGCTTATGAGGTGGTGTCAGTAGCGGACCGATGTGTGAATAGGTCGGAACCAGCACAAGGCGCCAAGATCCGGATGGCACGGAGGTGGTGTCATAGTTGAGAGTTCTGAGCAGTGCTTGTAACACTGTCTGAAGCCTATTTGCACCTGCTGCAGCTTCACTATTGCCCTGGTGTGGCCAAAGATCACCCATGACATAGGCGGCCGGCTCCCGAGGTCCGGCTGAACTTTTTTCCTTTTCCTTTCTGCATCTTGTCCCACAATCCGTTTGACCTGAAGACACGACCAGGTCCCTGAATGTGTGCAGGGGGACGCTATTGATTGAATCAAAATGGGGGCTTCACACAAAGCTGACTCAAGCGTTGCTGCTGATGCTATACAGACAAAAACTGGTTTTCAGTTTGTACATTCTTCAGGATTTTTCCATCCAAGGCTGGTTGAGAGTTTGTAGAACAATGGCTTTAGATCTTGCCCTCCCCTCTTTTGACTGTTGGTTCTTGTTGCCTATCTCTTCTGTTATTTAACTGAACTTTTTTTGACTGCCGAAAGGGGTTCTGGTCGGACCGCTGGTTGGTGGAGACATTTTGACTATATCCTGGACCTGCCCGGCCTCGCCCAAAATGGCGCCGGTATAAATGGGACTCGTAACTCCTTGTTGTGTACTGGTTGCACAACCTTGATATCACGAGATACGTATGCAGTTTTGAAGCACATGGCGGGCGGGGACGAGAATTGATTGAATATTTCGACATCCTTATTGATATTAAGTTCTGATGTGTTATTGATTACTGTACTATTGAAAGTTCGAATTAACGTCACCCATGGTACTTGCCCGCAAATGTATATCTATAAAATGTTATTGTAAGTGGCCCTGTCGTATTTCAATTACAAAATGTACGTCCACCGATTCCGCAACTGTTAGACACCTTAGTTCTTGCAACCTAATGGCCCGCTCGTTGCGTTCCTCTACAGTGTAAATGTCTCCTCATCATATACGATTCCAGTTTGCTCCGTGGCCGGCCCACGTGGTTATAGGCCCGTATTTGTATACTGACATTTTCACAATAAAGGTTTTTAAAACAAAACATGGTAGTAGTATTTACATTGGTAAAGTTTTTAATTTTAGTCACTGTTTTCGAATCAGTAAAAGGCAAGTGAAATAAAGCAGGCCAATTACATGACGGATAAAAGGTATAATACGCAGGAACGCAGTAAAGATAAATGGTCAAGGGCTGTTGTGTTTTCTACTCCTGCAACATAAAGTGATCGATAAGAATCTGATATTCAGGCGTATCGGCGACTAAGACAGCAGGCCGAGCATCTTTTGCTCAACGGCTCCGCCATGGGACGAAGAAACGCCCTTTTACTAGAAAAAGGAATATATTTTACTTGCAGGACAGTTGTAATTTTTCCGGGAAAGTACATTAGCCTGGAACATTATAACATATATGTTTAAGAAAAAATAATGTTCGAAAGCAATAAAAAGCGTAATTTTTAGGTCATATGACCAAGCCTTTCATCATTAGAATAACAAAAGTAAAATGAACCAATGAAAAGTTTTATAAACAAGTCACATGACCTGTTATGCTTACGTTACGCGCCGCGCCCCGGATCTCTTCCGGGAAGCTGCGCTTCGCGCACCGGAGCACTTCCGGGTGCGCTAACGCGGCGTGTCATATAACGCATTACGCGACAACGCAGGTCCAGAATATAGTCAAAATGTCTCCACCAACCAGCGGTCGGAACACAACCCCTTTCAGCAGTCTAAAAAGTTCTGTTAAATGACAACAGAAGGGACAGGCAACAAGAACCATCAGTCAAAGAGGGGAGGGCAAGTTCTTCCCTACCGGGTCACGTTGGGGCGCTACCGGAACTGATCGAATTGGTAGTCTACAGTGTTTCTGGATGTTTCAGACTGAAGCTGGCGTCAGCATGAGAGCACCACCATCTCGTAGCTCAGTCGTGGCCATTCCACGAGCAATCATGGCAGCCGCTCCCCACCAGAAGCCTGCGGGAGTCGGGGGCCCCCAAGACTTTTGTAGAATCTTCAAGGCTCAGGGGACGCTTTCGAGAATGGGGCCCAAGCCCTAGCAGACAAGCGTCCGAGTTCCAAGGTGTCCCAGGGCCATTTTAGTGGACCACGCCCAAATCTGAAGAGCCGGCCGCCATTTTGAGAGTCCTGTGGCAGCCGCCTATCGCTGCATCGCAAGAGCGGGAGCAACTCAACTACATGGTGAGCGAGCCGCTGTAGTCGCAAGAGCGGGCGGTAAATAGCTGAATGGCGGAAGAGGCACAGTGTAGCAAAAGCGGGCGGAATGGCAACTGAAACGGTAAAGGGGCGCCCCACTACAGCGTGTCTTCAGGTCAAACGGATTGTGGGACAAGGTTCAGAATGGAAGAGTCATCAAAAGGCAAAAAGTTCCGCCGGACCCCGGGAGCCGGACGCCTATGTCGGGGGCGATCTTAGGCCACACCAGGGCAACACGACTTGGGGAGGGGGCAGGAGCCAAGCGCCCCCTCCCAGTCTGCACCACCACACCGTATGTTGAAAATCTGAAGCCATCGTTCTACAAACTCTCAACCCGCCATGGATGGAAAAATCTTGAAGAATGTACAAACTGAAAACCAGTTTGTCTGCATAGCATCAGCAGCAACGCTTGCTATCAGAGTGCATGAGTTTCATGCTCGATCGATTGAGCTAGCCGGATCAGGCAACAAAAAGTATAAAATAGTTATGTAAATAGTTATTTAATAAAATGTTTTACCCTGTTACTTTGCTGGTGTGTTGTATATATTTATAATATTTGCATAGAGTTTATCGTTATTTTGGGCGGGGTGGGTGGCGGAGCCGAGCTGTCTTGCAGCCATCATGGTGTGGAGCTCAGTTCATCTCACTATTTTCGTATTTCTCATGAAGGGTTGTTCCTAATGTTTCTATTTTAGCGAGGTCAAAAAGAGATCCCATTAGTGGCCTACTGATTTTGCTCGATTACTTTTGTTTTTTTACACGATTTTTCACTATCTGCAAAGACTAAACAGAGTATTGCGACTTTGTGCTTGTTTGTAAATAGAGAATGAACCAAAGAGAAATCAATTCTAAAACAGTAAATGCTTGGATAACAATCAATCAAATGGAGAGACAAGCAGGCACGACTGATTACAACGGGGGCAAAGGCCTGCGTTAACTACCCTTCACTATCTGCAAAGAGAGAGTACTACTAAGAGAAAAGAGGGGGGGGGGGGCAGCGTTCAAAGCACATCAGCGTGCATAAACACGAAAAAGCTTTTACCTATCACGTACTTGACATTTGACAGCTTTTGATATTTGCTATTAAAAAAACATTGAAATTCACTGAAAAAACCATAGGTTTTAGCCTATATATAGTTAGGGATTAGCATTTACAAAACCTTAATTTACTCGCACAAAACCATAGAAATTCGCATATATAGTTAGATGCAATAACTATATATCGCGCACCCGCAACCCACTGCTGATGATGTCACATATTACATCATTCGTGACATGGACCTTCGCGTGCGCGAGCTGCATGCTGATTGGCTGCCAATGTCTGTCAACACTCCAAAACAGAAATTGTTGGCAGCCATCTTGTGCCTCGGTAGACTGAGGCACAAGAAAGCAGAAAAACAAACGTGTAGAACTCAAAAAGGGGGCAGGGTAGAAGCACCCTGACCCCCTAGGCCTGCTCAGGGGGTCCCACAAGGACTCCCCCCTGCTGATATCAAATTCACTTTCAAGTCGGATGTTAAACAGGTTGATTTTCTGGATCTTACCATCTACGACAATAATTGCCTTTTGCAAACAAAATTATTTCGGAAGCCAACTGAACGCAACTCTATCCTGCAATACAGCAGCCACCATCCTAGAGCTTTAAGAGACAATCTGCCCTTTGGCCAATTCCTGCGTCTCCGCAGGAATTGTACTGAAAAACATCATTACAAGGAACAATCTGAGGATCTGATGAACAAGCTGATACAAAGGGGTTATCCAAGGCGACTCGTCAAAAGAGCTAAAAAAAGAGCCTGGTATAACCCTAGAGAGTGCCTCTTACAACCTAAACAAAAAGCAACATCACAGAAGGACAGAATGGACTGTGTTACCACATTTTCAACTGAGAGCAATAGAGTTAAGAAGATCATCAACAAAAACTGGACCATTGTCTCAGACGACATTGGACAGGTTACACCACCCCTACATGCCTTCAAAAAGGCCAAAAGCATTAGGGACCATGTGGTTCGATCCTTTCTACCATCTGTAGAACCCAATACTGTCCTCTCTCTTTGGAATCTTCCACCTGTGACTGGCCATCATAAATGTACACAGTGTAAAGCATGCTGTAACTCCATCCAGACCAAGGTTTTTGAATATAAACAACACAGGATACCCTTGAAGTCACACCAACTGTAATTCCTCTAATGTAATTTATGCCATCATCTGTGAATGTGACTTAATTTATATAGGGCAAACACAGCAAAAAGCAAAAATGAGAATCTTGCAACATTCTAGTAGGATCAGGTGCGAAGTAGCTGGAGACCCATTGGTCGACCACTTTAAAACTGCCCAGCACCCACCAGACGGTTTTAAGTGGGTCATTTTAGATAAAAATCACATTGGGCCCCAGAAGCGGTAGTATTGCAAATATTTTGAATATCCGAGAATCAAAATGGATGTTCCTCTTTGACTCCGTGAGATTTGGGCGGAATGAAATTGATAGCACATTTGTACAAATTGCCAATCTGAATTAACTTCTTTGCTCTGATTTGTACACTCTATCATGAATGGACATTTTATACTTTCTATACTATAATGAACATTGTTGCTATGTGTTTATAATCAGGAATGTCCCTTGTGCTCTGATGTTGATACATATCTCCTTCTTATTCCACACTGTAATGAACATTGCTGCCATGTGTCTATAATCAGGAATGTTCTTCATGCATTGATATTGATACTAATCCCTTCGTTATTCGGCCTTTACCATCCTGTGTGAGTGGTACGCCGATATATACTATAGGACTGCTAGTGGATGTACATTAACTTTGCCTATCACCAACTGTTGGCTTCTATCCTTCCCTTTGCTGAAGGTATACCAATACCACTGGAGCCATGCCACACCATCATTTTATAGGTCCACTTTCCCCTTTTTGGTCTAAGCGCATATTTGTTTTGGTGCGCTGTCCAGTAATCTTACGGGCTTTGTTGACCAACCCGCTCTATGACTATGTGTACCCACACTGCATGCCTTATTATTACCTTGCCATCACCCTGGGTAATTGAAAAATGTTTGACTCCCCAGATCCACAATTTGCTGGCGCTGTCGTTTGATTTTGAAAACCACACGCTACATCTGTGAGTTTTCCCTTTTCACGTGATTTTGATTACATCTTAATTTTCCTAACCAAACTTGACGGGGTTGCGCTTTGTATATCTCTCCTGTACAGGACTGATTCGCCTCCGCCACTCAGACGTTCAACTCCCCAGTCATTTACTGGTTTTATAAATGTGAGTTTTTTGCCTTTATTGAACACACATTATTAAGTGATACACAGACATTTCTGGCTAACCGCCATTTTTGGCTTTCCTTGTTTTACTGCAGTTCCTCTCTCCCATGATGTCCCACGCCCCCTGAGCACTCTTGCTTTTACCACAGTCGGATTTAACACGACCCATTGGTAACCACCCTTTCGACCTATGACAATTATTTGTAAGACATATATGGATCATTATGACCATAACTGATTAATTGATTATTATTTCCTGTTCAGAATTTTTGCCCCACCCGGTTCTCCACCGTCCTGATGAAGACCCTCTAGCAAGGTCGTAGCCAGTACCTGCAACGATTTTGGGTTGAAACGTCGACACACCCTCCCTTTCCTCAGCTTCTGTTATTATCTGTCATTTTTGCTTTCTTCATTGAAGCATGAGATTATCTTGATTTACTTGTGAACCGTTGGTCATATGCCATTTTTATGTATTAAGGCTAAAACTGACTATTAATTTGTCACATGTCCAGTTTTCCCACACACTCCATCACCACCCTGACCCTTCCCTTCCTTTAGGGGCACCAATTGTGTTTATATATTTATGTATTTTATTAATTACTTGCAATTGACTGTATCTGCTGGTTGTGATTAAAAACAATGTTGCGAACTTCTTTTGATTCAGTTTATAATCAATTGCCATTGCTCTATATTGTCCTTCCTCTGTTCTGGGACCACTTTGTTTGTATCATTAACTCACCCAGGTCCCAGTGACTTATTTGGGTAAACCCCCGTGTTCATAACACTCCATAGTACCCGGCAAAGGCCATAGGAGGGAAAGAATTCCTTCAGCAATATCTTGGCGGTGGTAAGGGCAGTGTTGTTTCCGACCGGGTAAGCCTACATCCATTTGCTGAATGCGCAAACAACCACTAAAACATATTTAAGGTTGTTTCATCGTTCCATTTGGATATGATCCATCTGCAGGATTTCCAAAGGTGATGTAGGGATGGCATATCCGCTCGTGGTACTAGAGTCCCTTTACCTACATTGTAGTGGAGACAAAACAAACACTGTTGGACCAGCCTGGAGGCAGTAGACCGGAGTTGGTTGTTATCCCACACTTCCTGTAATATTTTAGTCATGGTGGAAGCATTGGTGTGTGCTGGCAAAGGAGTCATGTTCAACAATGGGAGGAGATAAGCATTTGGTAATTTCCAAAATTTTGCATCTTTGGATCATCAACAATTTTCTTCATCAAGCATGCCCTCCTTCTCCCAATTTTTAATTTCTTCAGAGGTGGCAGTGGACTGGATGTCCCTGATCTGTTGTCTAACATCATGCCATTTATTTGCTTGGGATGTTACTATGTATATAGGGGTATGTATTCTTTCCTGTGCAGTAGCCTGGGCTGTCTCATCAGCAAAAGAATTTCCTAACCCTATTTCGTCTGTGACCTTCTTGTGTGCGTTGCATTTAACAATAGCTAATGTTCTAGGTAGTGTCAAGGCTTGGAGCAATGCAGTGACTAAGTCACCATGCTGAATGGGCGTACCATGTGATGTTAAGAACCCTCTTTCCTTCCAAAGGATACCGAAACTGTGGGCGTACTGGCTACCAGTATAAATGGTGACAGCGAGATCCTGGCTAAGGATACAAGCGTGGGTGAGAGTTATAAGTTCTGTGGCCTGGGCCGATTTCTGAGGTATGCGTGCAGTCTCAACAATGGTGTTGGTAGTGGTGACGGCGTAGGCAGCAGATGTGGTACCGTTTGATAGTTTAATACAAGACCCGTCCACCCACAATTGCCCATCCTGTTCTGTGAGAGAGGTGTCTTTTAAGTCTACCCGTCCCTTAGTCTGTTCTTCTGTTCGAAAAAGGCAGTCATGTGGTATGTCTGGAATGTCAGAATCTGGTGTAGGCAGCAGTGTGGCAGGGTTCAGGGTCGCACATCTCTTTAGCGTGATATGGGGTGCTAACAGCGTAAGTTCGTATCCTGTTAGTCGTGCACTAGTGAGGTGTTGTGTCTTTGTCCGATTCAGTAATATGTCGACTGCGTGTGGAACTAATACCGTCAATCTAGATCCCGACACAATCCCTTCACTTTGTCGGATAGAGACGGTCGCTGCTGCAACCGCTTTAAGGCAGGAGGGCAGACCTCTGGCCACAGGGTCTAGGGTGGCCGAAAAGTAAGCACATGGGTGTTTGGTGCCATGAATTTGGGGCAGGACTGAAAGAGCACATCCTGAGCGCTCATGGGTGTAGAGGCAGATGAGTTTAGAGTAGTCAGGTGTGCCCAATACTGGTGCAGAGCAAAGAGCGTGGCGTAAGTCTTGAAAGGCTTGGTCGTGTTCATGTGTCCAAGGAAGAAGTGTGGGTGTATCTTTCGTAAGCAAAGCAAGGAGTGGCTTAACTAGGAGGGAAAAATTTGGTATCCATTGGCGACAAAAGGAAGTGGGTCCAATTAGTGCACGAACATTTCTTTGGGTTGTGGGAGAGGAAAGGTGTAGTAATGTTTGGATGCGGTCAGGTGTGAGAGTACGTCCCTCCTTAGACAGCAGATGGCTGAGGTAGGTCACCTGCTGTCTACAAACTTATAGCTTATTCTTTGACACCTTATGGCCCTGTGATGCCAAAAAACGTAGTGTAGTAAGAGAGGCAGTGCGAGCCAGAGCCGGAGTGTCTGCAGCCAACAGAATGTCATCGACATTTTGGATGAGAACAGAGCCGGGTGGTAACTATCTGGTCGAGCTGTTTAAGGGCCTGGCTATAGATACTAGGACTTTCAGTATACCCTTGAGGAGCCCAACAGAATCTGTACAATCGTTTTTTTTTTATGGTGAAACCAAAAAGATAGCGTGAATCAGGATGTATTGGAATGGAGAAGAAGGCATTTTTTAGGTCAAGAACTGTAAAGGTGGTAGCAGTTGAGGGGATCATTGTCAATATAGTTGTTTTGTCAGAGACCACAGGATATTGTGAGACCACTATTTTGTTATTTGCACGGAGGTCAATGACAAAACGGTATATTTTCTCAGAGGTGGACGTACTTTCAAAACTGGAAGGATGGGACTATTGCAAATGTTAGACTGAACTTCCTCAACTACCCCAGCTACAATCCTATCCTGTGCTATAGTCATGAGAATCTTTTCGCCGTCTGCAGACATTTTATACTGAGGGAGGCGGGGAAGAGATGCATTCTGTTTTACTGTTATGTGGACAGGCTCCATCACAATCTCCCCTACGTCGGTGTCCATGATGGCCCACAGGATGTCAGGTAACTGGGACAAATCCTGCTGTTCGGAATCAGTGAGACAGTAAAGGTGGGATTCATAACCAAGGGGGCAATCATTATCAAACAGTATGACTCGGGCCTTCTGTGGAGAACAGCGAACGGTGGCTCTGAAGTGCTTTAAGAGATCAATGCCCATCAAATTGTCTGGGCAGTTTGGTGAGAGCAGAAAAGAGGCCATCACTGTGTCATGGGGCACCTCAGTAGAAAGGGGGTTGGTGGAGGGCGTGCCGTCAAATCCTACAGATGTGACCGATAAGCCAGACAGGGGAGCCCTAGGAATTAGTTTATGTGAGAGGGCACTTCTAGAGGCCCCTGTGTCGACCAAGAATTTTCCCTGAGTTCCAACCACTGAAGCTGTGGCATAAGGGCCTGATTGATCAACTGGAAGTTCCACTGGTTCCTTTCCCTGTCCCTGGCTGTCTCATGCAAATTTATTGTCAGGGAAGTGGTCACCAGAAAAATCCTGTGCAAAAGCCTGTCTATTGTTATCCAAGACATTGGGGCGTTGTCCGTTGGAGGGTGGGATTCTTCCTCTACCTCTACTCAATCCCCTTCCCGACCCATTGCATTTCGCTGTAAAAGAAGACAATCTGTGCGCCAGTGGCCTGTTTTCTTACAATACACGCATTGGTCCTGGGACAGTTGACGTGGGGGTGGGGGTGTTCCAGTAGGTGCGGGCATATAATTTTACTGTGGACCTCTACCGTTTCCTCCCTCTCTAAGGCTTATTTGGGAGAGCATTACTTTCTCTTTGAGTTCTTTTCTTTTCTTATCATTTTCCTCCTCTAGCTTATTCTGTAGACGTTCATAATATTGGGCCATAGATCTGTGTGGGTTTTGCAGCCGGCCACGTACTTTCAATACTCTATCTTTGTGGAGATGGGTGGCAACAATCCCTTAACAGAAGTCTAAACTAGTAAGTGTCGACCTGTCTCAGTCGTTGCGTCCTGTCCACTAAAAACACCCGGCTGAGGTGGGAGAAGTAGTCCGCTGTAGTTTCCTCCGATTTATGTTTACAAGCAGTGATAGCTGTCCAATCTACCTTCCTAGCTGGAATTGTGGCCTTCAATCTTTTTACTATATTACCTGGCAGCCCTAAAATAGCCTCTGCAGGCCTTTCACCTGGTTTTCTATCTCTGTCGTCAAATCTTCCCACTTATGCTTGAACAAGGCCTCATCGTCCACTTTTCTTATGGGTCTCCAAATATCTGGGGGCAGAATTAATCCACAGAACTGTTCAATGTCAGTCAGTGTCATTGTATATTTAGTAATAACCGTGTCCAACCCTTCGTAGAATCCCGTAGGATTCTTCAGGGGGTCAGGCAAGTCCTTTTTGAAAGCTAAGAGGTCAGCTCGAAGCCACGGAGTGTACACCCAATTATATAACGTCCTACTTTTGGCATCTGGACTATCCAGTCCCTTAGCACTACCTGCCCCCCGAGCGGGTACAAAAATTGGAGCTGCTTCCCTTATTGGTGCCATATGACCTCCAGTTGCACCCTCCTTTACTAATGGCTTTCCCTCTTCATCCTGGTCTCTCCTAAGACCCGCCATCATTTGTAGCGTGAGCGCTAACAAACTGTTGCTTTCCTCAGCACTTTCTCTCCACTCTGTCAACTTACGATACAATCAGGGCTCGAGTCGGGGTACCACGCGGGTGGACGGCATCCCCCCACTTATTTTACCGGGGGGACGCCATCCCCCCTGCCAAACAGCTGTACTTCACTCTTTGGCCTCTCTGGGATGAGGAGCTCGGCACCTTTCGTGACGTCACTTCCTGTCATGACGTCACTTCCGGTGACAGCGTCCCTCCACTTCTTTATTTACGACTTGTGCCCTGGGTACAATCCCCTAACATGGTCTGCTGGTGTCACTCCATGGCGTTTCTCATAAAAAGAGAATATTTCATAAGCAAATTGTTGTAGGAAGTAGCCCTGTTTAGGTGGTGCATAAGCCTCATAGATAGCACGGATCTGGCTAGAGGTAAAAAGATCCTCCAGGCAGGTGCGAACTAGACCATCCAATACCTGTTTCTGTGCAGATGTGATGCGGGGTGTGTGGGATTGAGCAGAAGATGCGGTCTCGGGGTCAGATTGAGCGGGAGGGGCAGTGGGATCGGGAGGTAGGGGTTGGGCATTGTCAGAGGGTATATTTCCATCGGCCGGCCGTGGGATAGGATGGGGAGTGACATGGTACAGTGGTGGTAATGGATGGAGGAGAAGCTCCTCTTCCTGGGGGTCTGCTCGCGCTAGTGGTGTATGACGCACAGGATACTGACCAGACACATTAAACCTGTGTTCTCTATCTGTGCACGCAAAGTTGGATGCAACTTTTTCCTGTTGTAATTCTTTTAATTTCCGTTTATCGCTTTTTCTAGCCTCTTTCTGTATCCTTGCCTGAGCCCTTCTCTCTCTTTCAGCTCCCTCCTTTTTCCATTGGCCTAGGACGTCAAACTTTGCTTGTTGCGACCTCCTTTTTAAGAGCTCTATTTCTACAGCTTCAATTTTGTGAGATTCAAATGAACCATATATGGGCCACTGAGTCTCTTTATTCTTGGACGTGTATTTATGCCATAATAAATTATACATTATGGGAGAAATACCGTATTTTATGTACATATCCTTACTTGAGGTAGCTTCCGGGGGAGCCGGCTGACAATCTTCTAGCACCCTTGATCGAGATATACAACAACCAAACCATCGTGCAAATTTACTAAACGCGGGCATGTTTTTCTAGTTTCTTAAAAAAACGTCTCTACAAATTTCAGAAAATTGGACAAATAGTCCACTTTACCCGCTTAACTATTGTTGTTTGCAAATATCGAAATACCAAGTCTGGATAATCAAAAATACCAAAAAAAGGTGTCATCAACAACCTTATCAAGCTGATTTACCAAGTACGGGCATACTTTTCTATGTTATCTTAAATAATATTTCTACAAAGTTCAAAGGTCGGACAAAGAGTCCACATTACCCGTTTTATCTTCAATCTTTGCAAAGAGTGAACTTAAACAAACCAGACAACCAAAACCAAATACAAACAAAAAGGTGTCGCAAATCAGCGACCCTACCAGAATTATTTGTCTCGTTCTCCAGGTGGTCTATTTAATGCAAAGATCATCCAAGTCTATCAAGGTCCCGAGTCAGGACCGGAGCCACTTGCGGGGGTCTTTTTAGATGTAGTGAAGGTCCGGTGGTGGCTACGAAGACAAGGGTCTTTTTCACGTAGACTGGCCCCACCACCGTCCGTTCAACTTCCTCGTCAGGACCCCACAACCGGGCAACCGCGTCTCTGATCTGCCCCGCGTCTGGGCGGCAATTGTGGATTTGGGGGTCTTTTGGTAGACCACCAAAGGTGTCGGGGTCACCCTATAGTCCACTGAGGTCTGGAATACAAACAGAGACCAACACTGGAGCAGAGAGAAAGGATATTTATTACAATCTCATGAGATGGAGAGGTGCCTCAACAACAGACACCAATAGCTGTCTGGGGAGGCAGTCTGTTAGAATGGTCTTACTTCACATGTTATATACTCTTTATCCTACCCCAGGTATGTAAGGGAGTTGTATTACTAATTTTTTATTTAATTCCTAAACAAATAGAACATTTGGAGAATCAGCAGGTGAGTAGCCTTTGGGGGTTTTAGCAGGATATGGGTAAAACATTATAATTACATAGTACACAGAGGTCAATCTGATTTAGATGGTACTGCAGGGCATAGCATGATTACATGTCAAAGGTTAATCTGATAAGCACAGGTAACGGTGAGGACCCCGCAGGGTGTAGGGGAAAGGCATGTTTATTACAATGGAGTCCATAAATATTTGTCGTTTGGACTACTGCAGGGCAAAAGGTGAGAGGTATGATTATACAGCAAACAGAGATAAGTCTGATTAGGTCTGTTGAAGGACGCTTGCAGGGCGTAGCGTGCAGGGTGAGGACGATAAACATCTGAGAAACTCCATGTCCGACTATTTGAGCATGGGCTGGGTCAGTTAGTGCAGGCCAAAGCATGAACAGAGTGTTCGTGCAGGAATGCAAAAGGTCAAAAGGTGGAGCACCAGCGTGTTTATGACACAGAGAGAAAGTCAGTCATGAAGGTTAATGCACAACATGGTGGAGTTAAGCACAAAATGGTGGAGTGAATGGCAAGATAGCATACACACTTTTCCACACACCCTCGACCCCATATTCACAGGAGGAAACAACATCCACTTCAGCCACACCATGCAACCCCCATGGATGGACTACCACTGCTTACACGTCCATGTCGACAAACCCAAGTCACCCAAACCTGCACACCACCCTCCACAAAGGAAATGGAGCAAAGTCACTGAAGAACAACTCCACTCCACCCTCAACTGCGACACCCCCACCACTGCGACCAATGCCAATCTCGACACAAACGGATCTCCAACTGCGCAGACAAGCTTGCATCCCTAAGCAACCCCGGCATACAGCGGCGCAGAAATGGCACCTGGTTCACCGCCAACCTCCAGGAAGCCAGGCGCACCTACAGATGTCTCGAAGAAGTGGAGGACCAGCAAAACCCCAGAAGACCGCACCACCTATAAGAATGCCATTACGGAATACCACCAATGGATTAGAGCCTCCAAAAGGACCTTCATTCAAAACAAAATCCTCACCAACTCCGGCAACTTCAAGGAACTCTTCAGTGTCATCCAAGAATTCACCAAGCCCCTCAGCGAAACCATGGACATCACCCCCTCCCAGGACCTCTGCAACAAGCTTGGATCCTATTTCCATCTGAAATCAAGAGCTTCTACAACAACTTCAACGACCAGACACCGGACTCTGCAACCACTCCCTTCTCCTGCAACGCCAGACAGCCCACCATCTCCTCCTGGACACTCGTCACGACCGAAAATAACACTTCGACCATGAAAGGCATCCTTTAAGGGGACCCCACAGACCCCTGCCTGACGCACATCTACCACAGAGCCGCCATCGCTCCAGAACTACGACGCACCATCAACACCACCTTCAAGACCGGCACCTTTCCAGATGACTGGAAAAGCATAGAAGTCAGACCTCTGCCCAAGAAGCCCTCCGCAGTTCCCATGGACCTCAAGAACTACCGGCCCATCTCTCTCCTCCCCTTCGCGGCAAAAGTCACTGAGAAGACAGTCAACGCACAATTAACAAGATTCATAGAAGAAAACGCCATCCTCCACCCCTCCCAATCCGGATTCCGCAGCAAACACAGCACCAAGACCACCCTACTCACTTCAACAGACTACATCCGCACCCTCCTTGACCAAGGACACACCGTGGCTCGACCTCTCAGCAGAGTTCAACACCTTCTCCCTTCGCCAGACTCCACGACGCCGGCATACAAGGAACACCCCTCAACTGGATACACTCATTCCTCACCGGCAGAACCCAAAGAATCAGACTGCCACCCTTCCTCTCCGAACCCACAGAAATCAGCTGCCGAGTACCCAAAGGACCATTGCTCAGTCCCACTCTCTTCAACATCTACACCGCCATCATCAGACAGCACGGACTCAGGACAGTATCCTATGCGGACGACACCCAGCTCATCCTCTCTCTCACCAAGGACCCCACCACTATCAGACTTAACTTCCAGGAAGGAATGAAAGACATTGCATCCTAGATAAGCAACAGCTGCCTGAAGCTCAACTAGGAGAAGACAGAAGTCCTCGTCCTAGGACCCTCCCACTCCGCATGGGACAACACCTGGTGGCTCACCACCCTCGGCAGCCCCCTGTCCCCCACGGACCATGCCCGAAACCTCAGCAAACCACTCGACTCATTCCTCTCCATGAAGCGACAGGTAGTTTCACGTGTGAGAAAGCTAAATTAGAGACATTTTTTCGCTTAAACAATTGCCAGTCTTCCGCCTTCATCGGTTCTATTGACATGTACGGAAATAGGTGTCTTTGCTAGTTTAAATTGAATGTTGAGTTTATTTTCTCATTGGGTAATGATTGATCTGTAACAACATTCATGTTGTATGCCAGGGCATTAAAATGGGGAAAAGAAAAGCAGCTGGAAATCGACAGGGGACAGCAAAGCTCAAAGAAAAATAGCCAAATGCGTCACAGATAATTACATTCTGAACTAAATAGATGAATGTCGAAGTGGAATCTATCCTCAATTCTGAGAAGGCATAGTAAGCAACCCTCCCACTAAAAGGCAACAATAACCAAAATGTTTCAATAAAGGTTACGCATCTACCCATTACTAGCCCAAGAGCATAGACTTCAGTTGCTCCTAATGCCACCAAAGAACAGAGCTTTTGGATTAAGAAAGTGCTAACACGAACAGCAGTTTGTGGATACACGTGTTCTCGTCTGCAGTTATTGGCATCTGTAAAAAGAGGTGTGCACGATGGTCACTGAGGCAGCCCAAGATAGCTACATAAAAGGCAAAATATGAGCCTCAATCGGAATTAACAGACTTGTCCAGTGAGGCAGTACTCCTCGATTTAGTAATGGACTTAAAGGCCGAAATTAGAGCAAATAAAACCCTGCTCATAAGACTGGTGAGCATAACATTATTGCGATTTGAGAAGGGAATTAGTCTTTTTGCCAGACCAGCCCAATTGTGCCACAGTTGTATGAGCCATAGAGAGAACAGTAAATCAAACACAATGGAAGTAAGTGAACCAACAGGGCGGGTGAGTGGGGTGTGCCATATTCTGAGAATTTCTCTCCAGCATTAATTGGCGTTCAGAGGAGTAATTGCAAAGTATCCTTCTCATTAAATAGACATTATGGTTTTGGAAATGCTATGAATGTGTGAAGGAGTTCAAGGCAGTTAATAGAGCAAAAGAGTTATGGTGACCATTCCATTGGAAAACTTACCAATGAACTCAGAGCCAAGTTGCTCTAATCAACACTACTACATCCTCATAAAATGCTAACCGGGGAACAGTGTTTATGATGCATATTGCTAAACTCTCCCTCCGCTGGAGAGGTCACAGATTCCTCGATGAATGGTTCAATTAATTGCATTAGGATTGTTCCCCACTGTAATTTGGTGATGAGCTCAAACATTCGAAAAACGTTGTGCCATTCTTCCTACTCTATTCCATTTGATTGTATTGAATTACCACTGAAAAATGGGAAGCTGGCAGATGGTCTGGTGGCCGTAGACTTACATGCAATACCCGCATCAAACTGTTGCCCAGCTCCGGTGTGTTAGGGATCTGGAATTTGCAAAAATCGATTGACTGTGCACTGGAAATGGGGGCAGTAGGCACCCAGTCACTGACAATCAAGAAGATGAGCAATAAGTATCTTAAGCAACGACTCCGCTGTTCCCAACAAGTGCAAAACAAACCCAATAGGAAATACCTCCAATGGCAATGAACTCATTCACTGTACCGATAATCAAGTAAAGAAGGGGACATGTTGATCAAAATCAAGTTTGCAGTAGGATTCAAAATGTTAGTATTTTATCAAGGAATGTAGCAGGAATGAAGTCCAAGTTGGCTGACCCAGAATGAGGTGATTTTATAGATCAGTTTGATATCAGTTTATTCCTGGAGACATGGAACAGTGCTCCAGTTGTTCGATCAGGTTTTATGAACTTCGATGTTGATGTACTAACTAAGGGAATACGACCACATACGGGAATCCAGCACTGTAAATTAAAAAATTGCTCTGAATTGAAAAGTGAAGCAGCTAAGGATTAACTTGTATGATCTATTAGGTACAAAAATATTAACCCCAAAAGGGTTAATACTCAACATTTATAATATTTATTTGCCAACATCTATAATATATATATAATCGAACAATCGTTGGAAATAGGGAATCCGAAATATCAAATTATATGTGAAATCAACCAATATAGATGGTTTCTTGATAGTTGTAGGTGATGTTAATACCATTTATAACCCCTAGGTACTGATGAAACCTCAATGACAGTGTTGGAGGATGAATCATGGACCATTCCTAGATTGGGTTTACCACCTATTAAGAAATGGACTGCTACATCAATCCAGTTGACATCATAAACCATGTCTTTGAGCCAACATGTAATGGCCACACATGCTATGACACCGAAAGGTCTGCACACTATTAATATAGCTAACCAAACAGGCAGAATAGATTATATTTTGGTAGATGTACAGCTGTGGAAAGGTATGATAGATATGGCAATTGTTCAACGAAAGACCAGTGACCTCAATGCCCTCCACCGAACTATGAAGAGCATTTTGTCATCTGTATATGGCCTAATTAGCCCTCTTGTAAGTAGGGATTTAGTTGTATCTAACAATAAACAAGCCATCAAAAGGCCATGTGTACAAAATCAACTGGAGCAGAAGGAACATCTTTACAGACAAGTGGCAACTAGGATTGCGTGCCTAGTGCAAACAATCAATCCAGCTTCTGATAAATGTCCTATTTGTAAACATGAAAAGGGAACCGTGACACATGTACAGTTTGTTTGGAACGCCAATATAATAGCCCCACAGCAAAGGGATTATTGTCATCTGCTGTTGGATTGGAGCACTCCAATGTGAAAAAGACAAAGAGCTCTTAGAAAACTAAGATTGAATACGAGAAAAACAACAATAGTTTTAGTTTACCCTGGTTTTCCGACCAAGTCAACCATCCTAGACATCAATAACATAATGAACTCCCCCCTCACTTTGACCTTCAAGGATGGTGGTTATCCGATTGTGTCAACACTCTGTGTCTCTCTCCCCTCACTGGATACATAAATATTATGTCTTTGCTTATATCTTTATGCATCCTCATGTCCTGCGATGTTATGCAATCTTTTTTTTCCTCTGTGTATGTAAAGCGCTCTGATACCTACGGTTCTAGCTAGCAATGTATATAACTTTATAAATAAAAATTTTAAAAATGTAAAAAGGTCAACGCTGTCGCATCCAGCTGCTTCAACACGCTCTGCATCCTCCGAAAGACCGCCAAATAGATCCTCCCGCATCAAGGAAAGCAGTCACCCGCGCACTCCTAACCTAAAGACTGGACTACGGAAACGCCCACAAGTCTCTGCCCGTAAGCTCTAGACCATACAGAACACCGAAGTCCGACTTGTCCTCTGCATCCCTTGACAGGAACAGATCACCCAACACCTACGGAACCTTCACTGGCTTCCCATTGAGAAGAGAGTCACTTTCAAGATACTCACCCACGCCTACAAATGCCTCCACAATACTGGACCCCAATACCGCAGAGAATCTCCTTCCACGTACCCAAGAAAAACTTATAATCCACCAACCTCACCTTCACCAAACCCCAGGCAGAAGAGCCTTCTCCTACATAGCAGCCAAGACCTGGAACGAGCTCCAGATCGACATCAGATGCGCCCCCTCCCTGAACATCTGGCCTGGCTCTTCAACTGAACCGAGGTGCTTAAACCCCCCCCCCCCCCCCCTCCGACAGCGCCTTGAGATCCTCATGGGTGAGTAGTGCACTTACAATTCCCTGATTGAGTGATTGAAGAAAGCCAGACTGCAAATGACTGAGGAGAAGCCTGTCCAGGGCTGAGGAGCTAAGTTGCAGCCCCTGAGAGGCTTGGGGTCCTACCAGGTGTAAAGTCTGGTGCAGAGTGAATGTATGAAATTAATGGGACCCCTACCCTTAAAGTTGTTGGACAACACTAGGTGAGACACTTCACTGAGCTTGCGTTTTTTGCCCTGATCATTCATGGATGGACATTGGGTGACAGCAGTAGGGTTGGTGCCTCGGTAATATTGAAAGGGAGGGCGGGGGTGTCACGGGTTGGTGGTGGCTTAGACTGAAAGAGTCTCCCCCCAAACAACTGCAGTGGAATATATGGACTCTGAGAAAGGAAAGCAATGCTTGTATCCACTGCTAAAGACTGTTGGAACCCTCTGTGATCTGCATTGGGGGTAAATCGGAAGTGAAGGCTGGGGAAAGAGAAGAAGTACCGAAGTCAACTGTCGCTTTAGTCTTGGTCCTAATCCAGAAGTGCTCTTACCCCATTCCCCTACCCTCCCTTGCCCCCCACCTGTTCTCATGCAACTAAGGACTGGGTGGACCCTATGGGCCCAAGCCAATCCCTATACAAGGGAAAGTGGTTGTTGAGTAACATTCTCACTCCTCAGAAGGACTTCTCATGTCAATTTGGCATAGTAGGCCATGGACTCAAGACGCATAAGCAGGAGCCTCTTTGTTTACGCATTTAATCCTACCACCATACAATCCTCAAGGCAACACCTCGAGACCTAAATAGGTGAAGTGGGAGTTGACGTAACCTTATTGCATAGGACCTATGCAATTCCATTAACTTAGTCACGAAGACTGAAAGCTGTATATCCGTGCTTAAAGGCATGGTGAAAGAACTTGCCAATGTGGTCCAAAAGCTGTAGGAATCAACTGGTGAGCTGATCGCAAGAGCAAAAGTTACAGAGGGCAACTCATATCGGAATAGTTTTACGGGCTTGCTGCAGGTTGTGGAAGGTCAGAAACCCAAGCAATTCATGGAGACATAGTTTAGGAGTTTCCTTCCCCCCGACATGATCTTGGCTTGCGTCCTAATTTAGTGGGCTCATCATGCCCTCACACAGAGACTTTTCCTGGTGGCCCCACCCAGACCTTTGATAGTCTGTTTCCTTAACTATAGTGGAGAGACTTGGTCCTGTAAATGGTGAGAGAAAGAGGGGGGTTGAGACATGACTCCCAAAAAGTACTGATTTGAAAAAAATCATATGAGCTAATAAAGAAAAAGCTCAGTGAAATGGGTTTAAAATATATGTTGCACTGTCCGGCCAAATTAAAGGTACTCCAACAAAGTAGGGCATATTTCTTTGGCCAAACTTAAGTGACTCAGAAACAGGGACAGCAGGTCAGGAGAACAGGTAACCAAAAAAACAAAATAGCAGGGTTTTATCTTAGGACATGAACCCCATATGTGGAGCATGTTGCCTGTGTTACCACACACTCTAAAACATTGGGCTTACAGTGCGAAACATCATGCAACTTAGCTGGGTGCATACACCAGTCCTATAGAAGCATGTATTGGGCCTCTTCACCTAAAATACATTGGGAGTTTCTTTTTAAGTCTCTCCACATGTGTCCATTGCTCCCTTGAGCTCCTCTTCAATAAAAACACGCCACTTGTCTTCATAAGAATGAGTATTCAATAGTGTCTCATTTATAAGTAATTGGTTTAGTGTCTGTCACCCCCATTCACTCGGAGTTGGGTCCCTAAACTGCCTCTTCAATAGGCAGGTTGCAATACCCAGCGCCTCTACTGTGCATAGTGTATTATTCTCTTTCTCTTTTAGTCTAAAGTCTTTTGCAATGATTAACTGACTTGACAGTTCATCTAGGTGTACATGTCACCCACAATAAGGCAATCTCCCTTGCATCATGGTTTGAGGGGCCCTGGTATGAATGCTGGAGTGAAGGAGAGGTAAATATAGACGAGGGAGAGAGTTGTGGTCAAGCCTAAGTTATTAATCTCATCCTAGGTCTGCAGAGTCAAGTTGATTGGAGTACTTAGGTACACGTTAGATGGTATGTCACCATTGAGTTCCCATACCAAATCCATAGAGAGGGAACCACTAAAGGTCTGTCCATGTGGAGCCAAGATTCTTCATATTCTTGTGGGCTCCAGTCTGCTGGAATACGTAGTTGAGTTGTCACATAGTGCACATTTCTGGTAGTACTAGACCTCCCTTCTCCTTAGGCCAGCACAAGAGTACCTTAGACACCACTCATGCCTTCCCCCATCCTGGATATATTTCATAACCTGCACCATTTACAGCCATGCCCCCCTCCTCTCAAGGTGAAATGTTTTATTAAGTTGGCAGGCCTATGATAGACTTATGACGCATCCTGCTGTGTCATGATCGAACCATGCAGTACTTTGGAGTGTCTTAACTCAAGGAATTGAACAACAATTGGCCCTGGTCTTTTGGAACTGCGTTGTTACACTGCGTGCAGTCCGTGTTCCACTGTCTGTGGTGTGGTAATTCCTAAAACCTGGTTAAGGACCGATGTAAGCTAGAAATTAAAATGGTGAAGCTAAATGCAGGGCTGGGCAGCCAACAGGATAAAGTTAATTCAATGGAAATTGAACAATAGCAGCATTTGAGAGTGTGAAAACAGAAGGGGTAGACAAGTATGTCAAAAAGCCCATTCAGACCTGTGCTACATCCATCTTGGTGTTATCTGTAAATAAAACTAACAAGCATTGACAAAGCCAAATGTCTTGCTAATGAAAGAGCTATTGACTTTGCCAATGTGTTTTAGCCATGTTGTACACCAGCTACTATGTTTCAGGATAACACAATAGACTCTCCACTGGCATTGGCTGATGGAGAAACTCAGAAACTGAAGCTAGTGGGGGGGGGGAAACAGCGGAGCGGAGTAAACGAAGAGCAGCAGCAGAGAGATTCGGGGGAGACTCGGAAGCTCAGCAAGCTGCTGCTGGGGCTGCAAGAGCAGAGGACCAGTAGAGTACACGGCCCACAAGAGGTCAGAGGAGAAGTGTGGATGTGGCTCAAGACCGCTCTATTTGAGCAGTAGCAGCTTCCCCCCCATCCCTCCAAAGTACCTTGAGACCCTCACGGGTAAGTAGTGCGCTTTACAAATGTCCTGATTGCCCCACATGTCAATCAATCAACCGATCAAACTGAGGTAGAGGTACTTGGTTTTGAGGGAGGGAGGTAACAGCACATTGAGACAACCACAGCAGTGCTGGGCTGAGCTTCAGCTCTCTGCACCACTTCCCCCCCCCCCCCCCCTCCACTTCCTCGCTCTGCCTTAACCACCAACGACAACCCAGCAGCTCAGTCCTGCCAAGCCTCATCACCTCGGTGCAGGACCTTAACAGCGACAAGGGGCTGATGCACACAATATAGTCACCGCCTCAACACCAGTCTTACACCCCTATAGCTTTACCGCTAAGCTGCCATAGACAGGGAGGGTGTAACAAACAGAGTCTCAAGCAAGGGTGCTAATTGGCGAACAGTTATACACGGTACAGTGAATTTACATGGGAATGGATCCAGGGGGAAGGAAGCCAAGGAGACAATAAATCTACAAGAATGCAGTGTAATTCAAATGTCACTCATGTTAGACATATTGTAATTCATATGTACAATCACATGAAGAGGAAGCACTGTCTTACATTAAATGGCATGTAACCAACAATATACAGTGTGTCAGTGCTTGTGAAATTCTGGTGATGACGCAGGTGACACGTGAGTGGGTATATACAGTGCCGTGGTGGGCGCAAAACAAACAATAAGTGAACTTTAAAAGGTCTTTATACCGTTTGAGATACCCCAACAATTAATGTTTTATGAATACAAAAAATAGGACAGGGTATCCACAATAGAGAAGCACCAGGGGTTTCGCTGTGGAAGTCGACGGCGTTTCTGGCCAGTAGGGAAGTTAGGCCATCATCAGGACTTGGTTACAAATTTTACGGAAACAGTGCAGGGGAAAAAGGAAATGGCGATTGTACAAAGGACTAATACAAAGGACCTGAAGATGACAGAAAAGGAAAGAGGTCGCACAACCAAGGGCCAAGACTGAAAAGGGGTGCGCGATGATAAATTACTGCGTGACTATGTAAAAGCAGAAGAGTGAGTAGGCTCAGTGCGCGAAATTACTGAGTAAATGGACTCACTCATGGATCAGAACCGGGCTGTGTCCAAAGGGGCAAGAAATGTCCACAGTAAGTATGAGAAGGGAGTAACTGGCAGTTCCAGGATACCCACAATTAGATCTGAAACAAAGGGAGAGAGAAAGCGAAGGTCTGCTCAGTGGTCAAGGACACGAGGAACAACTTGGGGGCTAGTAGTGTTGGGGAACCAGGGGTGGAGGACAAGACCCGGCTGGACCTCGTGTCAGTGGGGGAGCACAATGTTGCCTACTGGGTGGGGGAGGAGAGTGAACAAGGCATGCGTAGTCGGTGGAGATATCAGAAGGAATGGATCAAGGGGTGCCACGTGGGAGGAGACCCGGTGACTTCTAAGGGCACAAGGATCCCTGTGAAGGGGAGCTAACGGGACAAACGCTTTGGCTGGAAAAAAAATTTTTATATGAAAAATAATAAATAAGTAGGTTGCTACCCGGATGGGGTGGTGAGTGGAGGGGTAATGGTCCGGGATCGGGGGCATGTCGGTATATCTAGATCGGGCGGAGGAGAGCGCACAATGAGGACATCATGGGGTGTGTCCTGGGGGGAGACAATTACCGTGGTCGAGGGGGACGTGAAGGGGCAAAAAGTGGAATAAACATGGACCCGTGGGTCATTAACCACGGAGGTGACGGCTCCGAGGGAGCAGGCTTAAACAGGCATCTATGTCCTGGCCTGGGACTGCGTGGTTGAGTGCTGGGGCGGGAACGGGGGCACTGCAATCTGTAAGATATGGGCGGCTGGGAGTGCAGAGCATCGCCAGCGTGGAGGCACTTACTTGAGTTCAGGAGCTAGACTGCAAAGGAGGGGAATCAATCTCGCACCAGGATTAGTCAGGCAGTGCGGAAGGGTGATGTGCCAGGAACTAAAGGTGCACGGTCACGTGGGCGGGGTCTGCTCTTTGAACAACTAGAGCATGTGATGTATGAAAAAGTGAGGGGGAAGGAAGGAAGACTAGGAGGGCGGAACCACCGTAAAGATGCAGGTGGATCAAAGCGAGTGATCCAGAAGAGTAATCACATTTGAAATCATTATACAGGTCATAAATACATAAGCAGAATAAAGCAATAAACCACTTTGTACTGACATGTTTTGCATAAGTCAAGTATTCACATAGGAAAATGTAGTTATGGGCACAGATTCATATGCTGAATATATATATATATATATATATATATATATATATATATATATATATATATATTATTTCAGCGATCTTTTTTTATATCAAAAGATACTCTGACACATTCGTTCTGCAAAAAACGATTTATCGCGGCAAACAAACAACGCGTTTCGACGGTTAAGCCTTGATCACGTTCGAGAGCCTCAGTGCACATAATCAATTTAAATAAAACAGTGTACACAAATATCAACATAGACATAGGACTCTTGAAAAGGTGCTGTGCTGCGTAAGAGTAAACATGTCGGCTATTTTGGAAAGGTCAGATTCTCGTGTAACCAAATACTCATAATGCCAGTGGTACGCTACTTGTATCTAGATCAGGTCGTAAAGTTGTGATACAATCATTTCAGTCCTCAGTTCATTGCGCGCATGTGGGCTAATGTTTTTAAATAATGTAAGCACCAAAGTTTACACATTTAACAGCGCTGCACCACTCGCATCGACCCTTCAATAATGTGAAGACATCCTTCGTTTACAACTAACATGTTCCATAGCATGTATCAATGAATTTACTATCATGCCTGCATGTTCGTAATGAGTTACGAAGGGCATGGTTCAATATCATTCATCCAAAGTTACTTTAGCCCAAGTGGGCTATGCATACGTCAAATTTCATATACATTATTGTACCGACATATGCACTAATAGTGTGCATGCAGGATTGTTGTTACTGCAAATATCAAAGGAAGACATCATCATATATGTGCAGTCCGATAGTCCCGCCCCTGTGGGCTGGATCAAAATATTGCCAAAAAACTTTGTTGATAGTAGAAACATGTCAAACAATATGGAGCTTCACCATCCGTCTGCATATTCAGTGGCCAAAATATTCTACTCCCTACAGCACCTATAAGAGTAAAAGGTTTAAAATTATTGGATACCCTGACTGGGATATTGTTTCAAATACAGCTCATATCGTTCAAATCAATGGAGATGTACTGCCAATTCCTCCGTTACATTTAAACCATAAGGAACAAGGCTGTTAAAATCAATAATGTACAATGATTCCAGTTTTCGTAAAGACAATTCTTAATCACCACCCCTGATACCCAGATCGGACTGCACATATATGATGATGTCTTCCTTTGATATTTGCAGTAACAACAATCCTGCATGCACACTATTAGTGCATAGGTCGGTACAATAATGTATATGAAATTTGACGTATGCATAGCCCACTTGGGCTAAAGTAACTTTGGATGAATGATATTGAACCATCCCCTTCGTAACTCATTACGAACATGCAGACATGATAGTAAATTCATTGATACATGCTATGGAACATGTTAGTTGTAAACGAAGGATGTCTTCACATTATTGAAGGGTCGATGCGAGTGGTGCAGCGCTGTTAAATGTGTAAACTTTGGTGCTTACATTATTTAAAAACATTAGCCCACATGTGCGCAATGAACTGAGGACTGAAATGATTGTATCACAACTTTACGACCTGATCTAGATACAAGTAGCGTACCACTGGCATTATGAGTATTTGGTTACACGAGTATCTGACCTTTCCAAAATGGCCGACATGTTTACTCTTACGCAGCACAGCACCTTTTCAAGAGTCCTATGTCTATGTTGATATTTGTGTACACTGTTTTATTTAAATTGATTATGTGCACTGAGGCTCTCGAACGTGATCAAGGCTTAACCGCCGAAACGCGTTGTTTGTTTGCCGCAATAAATCGTTTTTTGCAGAAGGAAGGTGTCTGAGTATCTTTTGACAAAGAAAAGATCGCTGAAATAATTGTTTGGAGTCTCGGTATCCAGGCTCGGACCGCCCGAAGACAGCTTTTCAAACTGAGCGGGGATCGTGGAAAGATATTGATATATATATATATATAACAACAACAACAACAACAACAACAATAATAATAATAATATTGGTACTTAGTGTCAGGATGAAATTAGGAAATGGTTTTGGCATATGTGGGTGTAGTATGGCCAAAAAAGGCAGTGTTCAAGACCCAACAAGGGTGAATCGGCTGGCTGGGTGAAAAAAGCCACTGTGAGGTCAACAAGCATTTGCAATGCAATAGGTCTCGCACTTAGGAGAGTTTGAGATATTGGCATTGTAAATTACAATGCCTTTTATTTTTGTTTTCGTTATTAAAACATAAATAAAAGGCATTGTCATTTACAATGCCAATAGCTTAAACTTGCATAAATGTGAGACCGATTGCATTGCAAATGCTTGTTATTTCCTTGGAGAGGACTTTTAGCGAATGTCTGTTAAAGGACAGGGCAGGAAATCACAGAAATATCAAAATTGTTCGATATTGCACTCTTGGACCACCAAGAGGAGGAAACTAAACACTAACTCAAGACAACTGGAATGGACAATGCAGACAGTTTTCTATTTCCTTCTACCTATTCGCCTTATCTCTCCTCTTATGTCCACTTCTTACTATATTACAGTCACTCTGAAGCTGCCGTCAAGTGGTAGTTGGTGCCAAACAAAGCACCAGGAAATAAAGTAATTGAATGCATCGGTTCCTCAGTGCCCAAAGCCCACAGCTTAATTCGGTCCAAATAACAAATAAATGCATGGAACTACGCCTGGATAATTTCACTTCCTGGTAAAATGTTATGAATTTCTGACACTGACAAAACTGTACCTTATTATGCCTGGAAGCCAACAACAGTTAGAACTTTCCATGTATTCTCCAAAAAAGGTTTTTGAATTTTGTTTTCAGTATTGTCATTGCTTTTTCGACAGTGCACAGCTGTAAGAAGGGTACAGTTGCACATTATATAATGCAACAACCTTCATGAAAAGGCACCGCTTTTTAAAATGTTTTTTTCTACATGAAGAAAAGATTTTTAACATGGAGAACCTTTGCACCCATATAACGCTTGAATGGGTTGTTAGCCTTACCACCCGGAAAAAAAGAATTTACTCCATCGTTTGCTGGGAGCAAAATCTGACCATTTCCAGCATTAAAAAGAGTGGCAAAGGAAGGCAACAATCTTTCGTGAATGAGTATTCATAAACTTTCAAAGTTAACCATACTTTGAAAGGGCTAGTCCCGACCTCTTGCATGGGGCTTTACAGGATGGTTGGCTCATGAGAAGAAGGATTCACTACTACAAGGTTAGTTGCTGTTATTGTAAATGCTTTGCTATCATACATCTTGTAATTTAGCTCAAATCTGATATACTGGGGGCAAAGAGCTCTGTGAATCGGGTCGACTTACATTTCTTTTTAAAGGGCCAACTCTCACCTACTCAAGTGGGCAACATAGTACTTGCTTTTTTGCTGAAATAATAACTAGACAACAAAACTGTTGTAAATAGGAGCCTTTTATCATTTAGGTTGCTTTATTCAAGTTAGTCAAGTCTTCAAGATGTTAAGATAAGATATAAGGAAGACCCACCAGGAGTGACCAGCATGCCACTCAGCCTGCCTGGTGCCAACTGCTAGTTGTCATCAGGCTAAGCCCCAAACACTCCATGATGTCACCAAAGGTTCTAGTGGTGACATCATGTGAATGACAGTGAAATCCCACAGGCAGAAGAGAGACAGGCTAAATACAACACATCTCCTTTCTTTAGGGAAATCAAAAAGAGACAATTATGAAAGGTAAAATTAGCTACAATGTACTCCACCACATAAAGGTACACAGTACACTAGATTGTAAAAGTACATAACACACATTCTAAAGATAGAGTTACTAATACATCCCAAACAGTTGTGAACACAAGCCAACCACAACTTGTCCCAAACACAACTAGTCCCAAGTCCCATCCCCTTTCCTTGGGAAACAAACACAAACTGATTTTGTGTCAAAATTAATGGAGTCCACTTTGCTCCGTAACGGGGTACAACCCTCCCTGTGAACTGCACCTTGGAGTAGCCATTGCTCAGTCCCCAATTTTCTAATGGGGTACTCAACGGTGTACAACTCTCCCCGTTAACCACACCTTGGAGTAACCATTGCTCCGCCCCCAATTTCCTAATGGGGTACCCACCTCCCTTAAATCTTAATAAAAAGAAAACTATACCGTAACGACATACCTTGGAGTAGCCATTGCTCCGCCCCCAATTTCAAACACAGCAGGTAGGTTCTTTGCGCGTTACCTTGCTCGCGCACACTAGGCATAAGATGACAGTTAAACTGCCAACACCTGCGCTCTTTAAATAAAATTAAAATAAGCATATTTCCAACTTTGACGGTGCGCTGCAGACAACCAACTGTAACGTTTGAAATGCTCTAACAGTAACGCTTCGGAAACGTTT
The DNA here is from genome assembly GCF_964263255.1 of Lissotriton vulgaris. Lineage (NCBI taxonomy): Eukaryota > Metazoa > Chordata > Amphibia > Caudata > Salamandridae > Lissotriton > Lissotriton vulgaris. Next base: position 1,077,578,531 of record NC_141691.1, on the reverse strand, counting down.
TTTAAGCACAACTTCCCAAGCACAGGAAAGGATCAATCATCATATAGGCTCATCTGTTCTCCGTGATTTTCCTTCCCTCCCTGTGTGTTGTTCAATGCCATGCTGTACTCACTGTGTTAAACGCCTTGGGCTGCAGGCTGTTAATATGGTAAATGACACTGGTGGGTTCCAAGCAAGGCGTTTATTTTCCAGTGTGAAGCTTAGTTCCAGTAATCTGTTTCAAAGATAGTCTCTCCACAACATTGTAAATTGTTTTCTTTAGTTCCAGTTACTCTTGTCTTTACTTGTTCCTTGTTCCTTTTTCCGTTTGCGCGCTGTAAGTTCTCTTGTGAATAGGCTCTTATAGGTCTCTCCAAGGGTCGCCAAAAATGTTGTCAATTGGAGCCTGGAGCCTGGTATCATTTAGGTTGCTTTATTCAAGTTAGTCAAGTCTTCAAGATGTTAAGATAAGATATAAGGAAGACCCACCAGGAGTGACCAGCATGCCAATCAGCCTGCCTGGTGCCAACTGCCAGTTGTCACCAGGCTAAGCCCCAAACAATCCATGATGTCACCAAAGGTTCTAGTGGTGACATCATGTGAATGACAGTGAAATCCCACAGGCAGAAAAGAGACAGGCTAAATACAACAAAAACAAACAGGAAATATAGATTATTAAAAAGGTGTGTTCTGGACATCTGAATTTATGACGAGTTTTTCATAAATACTATTGGGTTCCTTGCGATTGATTTCATTCACCCTTGTTTTGGCAGACAGTCCAGCTCTGAATTATTTTGACTGCTTTGCATAGAAAATGAGAAACCTAATAGCTGAAGAGTTAAAAGTGATTATCTACAGTTTTAAATGTCATGATTGTTCATGTTATAGGAACATTTAAAAAAGCCTTGGTGAGATCGTTTACAAGAAACGGAAGTACAGCTACGCTACAAAAGTTTCCATTCATAAAACAATAGTTTAACAAAACATTGCAAAACGGAGGTCTAGGGATGTGCAAATTTAGGGATTTTCATTGTGCGTAAAGGGGTTTGCTTGACATATTTTCAATTTTAAGAGACAAAAAGAAAGGCGGTGAAGGGGGGGGGAAGAGACAAACAGATGTGCAGGGATTGCTCGTTATTGACGGGAGAAACGATGAGAGGCCAGTAGGAGACAAAATACAAAACTAAAAAGACATTTTTAAAGGGGCAAGAAATGAGGAGAATGGCATGGCAGAGAGAATCATTAACTAGACACATAAAGCCGGCTTTAATCTTGAAGCTGGAGTTAAAGACACACCTCATACAACCAGGGCCGGACTGGGACCCGAAACCAGCCCTGGCAAACTGCTCGGCCGGAGGGTGTGTGGCCGAGCTGTTTGCAAGGGCTAGATTCAGCCGATATTGTTACCGTGGGCCGCAATTGCAGTCCCCCGTAACAGAAATGGCCCCCCAGGGGCCCAAAACCGGCCCCCACCTTGGCGGCCCACCGGGGAAACGCCCGGTGCCTCCTACTGCCAGTCCGGCTCTGTATACAACAAGCTGGCTCCGTGGAGCCGACGGGAAGAGGGAAACTGAAAGTGCGCGCTCTGTCAGCCTCCGGGGACAGGAGATGTGCACGCCGTATGCGTGCACCTCTCCTGTCCGCGCGTGCCACCTCCTGTCTCCCTTCGCGCGCCACAGCAATAGTGGCACGGAGGCGGCCGGCGTTAGGTCAGTGCGTCTTGTGTCACAGCAGGGGGAGGGCAAGCACTCACGCGTGGACTGAATTTAGCGTCAGCACACAGATGCAACAACTGGCAAACCCTAAAACACAGTGCTGGCACAATCAATCAAGACTAGGCATCTGACGGGGCACCCAATCAACTCCAACAAATTGAACAAACTGCAACAACAATTAGGCAACTACCCCCCCCCCCCCCAAAAAAAACACACACACTTCCACATCCTGGTAAAAAGCCACCCACGCTGGAACTAGAATTAGGAATAAGGAGCATCAAAGAAAAGGTAGCAATAAGGCCCATATGCCATACAACCCAACAAGAAAAGTCACTTGCTCGCCAATGAGCCCAACCCCCTTGGCAGCACAGAATGCGCAAGCACCCACAGCCACACAATTTAGGAAAATCAGGCAATTGAGGCCGTGAAAGCAGGTGTGCATGATCAGACAGCAGGTTTCTGCATTTTATACCAATTGGAAACACTCACATAGGGTCTTCAAGGCCCGCAGGAACAGTGCATTTTCTATAAGAGTGAGGAGAGCGGGGACAAGAGCACATGCAGTGGAATCAGGAACGGGAAAAATGGTAGGGCCTCAAGGGGGGCCACATAGAGGACAGAAAAGCGTGCCTGGCCAACGTATGATGGGTGCTCAGCCCCATTACATCGCAGAAAGGAGTCAGACCACTGCAGTGGATGGAGGGGAAGGCTTGGGCGGGCCCGGGGGGCGAACAGCCCTGACCCACAACCCGGCCATAATAAGCATACCAAATCATCAGTATTTCACAACACTGAAGTTGGAAACATAAGGGGGCTGCATGGGGGAGACTGAGGGGTTAGCAGAAACCAGAACAGTCCCATCTCCAACTGTAGAGTTCGCCACAGCTTTGAAGAATAGCTAATTGCAGAGATGATGAGACTTGCAGACACTGCTGTGGACAGGAACAGGCTGACAATCCCATTGACAATCTGTTTAACTATAGTATGCCAGAGAAACAAACAGAGCCATCAGAGGTCATAGTGATCTTGTCAACAAATAATGAAGGCAAAATGCAGGGTCAAATAATCACAGGAACTACCCAAAAAAGGAATGTATTTGAAAAAGAGACCCTCCTTCATCACCCAAATAACCAGCAACATGCCACCTTGGACGACTCCACAAATCCTTGTGTTTGGAAAACTAGACAGACCTGCTCTACTCGAGTGAATAAACCTAGAATGGTGCAAGCACAATCACTCAGTGACCTCAATAGCTTAAATACAGAGCCCAACACTCTAGGGATAAAGGAAGGATCCAGGCATCAACCCATTGAAAAACCACTATTGGCAACAAACAGGAACTTACAACTAAGGGCAGATGAAATTAAAGGAGCAACAAGGGGCCCACATCCCGGATACTGTCCCCAAAGCTAAGATTCCCTCTATAAGTAGGGTCCGACCACATTCTAAACACAATTAATTCCTCCTTAGTCGTAGGATTTTGTTGAGCGCACAGATCACCCAGAGGTCTCAAAGCGCTTGCCTAAATCCTGAGAAACGTGAAGGGAAAGAAAGGTGAGAAGAGCGTCAGTAAAGGGAGAGAAAGAGTTAGAACAAATTTGAACAGCCAGGTTTTTAGAGCTTTACGAAATAGTCTATGATTCGTTACCATGTGTAATTGTAGCGGAAGAGAGTTCCACAAATAGGGGGCAAGATATGAGAAAGATCTGCCTCCAGTCCTAGCAGTACGGATCTTAAGAGGAGTGAGAAGATACTTGCTAGAGGACCTTCGTGTTCGGGCCGGTTGGTACCAGATGAGTTTTTTAGCAATGTAACAAGGTTTGTTCCCATAGATAGTCCTGTGGAACAGGCAAATGATCTTGTAATGGATGTGATTCCTAATGGGCAACAAATGGAGAGCTCTCAAACCTGGTGCCAACGGTGCCCAAGAAGCTAGGTTTAGTACCAGCCTAGTGGCTGTATTTTGTAGCACCTGGAGTTTGGTGAGCAGCTCTTTATTGAAAGAGGCCATCAGGGTGTTTCCATAATCAAGCCGACTAATGAGGAGTCCCTGGACCAGCAGCATCCTGGTTTCAACTGGGATCCACTGGAAGATCTTCCGAAGGCTACGTATCAGTCCATAGCAGACGCCTGGGGGGGGGGCTCCCATCATTGGACCACAGAGTTTGAGCTTTCCCAAAAAGAATAATCTCTGTTTTATTGGCATGGAATTGCAGGTGATTATTTGGCATTCAAGTGTTGATGTCAGTCATGCAGTTGATAAAGCAGAGTTTGGTGTCCGTAATATCAGGGCCAAGAGTGATCAGTAATTGCGTGTCATCAGCTTACGACAAGGTATCAAAACCATGCGATCTAATCACTCTGGCTAGGGGTGCCACATAAAGATAAAAAAGTTAGGGACTCAAAAAGGAACCCTGGGGAACTCCCTTGTCTATCACATGACTGCGAGACAAAGGAATCCATACTCATTCTAGAGGATCGGTCAGCCACATAGCTGCTAAGTCAATTCAAGGCCTTGCTGTCAGCAGTCAAGGCACGTACTTAGCAATCCCACAAGTTAGAAATTCAAGTGGAATTAATAAATATGCTAGCACAGAACGTTTTGACAATCAATAAAAAGGTGGAAATGCTAAATGCCAAAATCCCAGTGGGTCATTAGCCAAAAAGGTTTGGGAGCTACTGCAAGCTTCGCAAGTAACACATTAGAAGACAAATGAAAAGCTAACCGCACACCCAGGCCTGCTATCCACAATAATAAACCAATGTAGGGAAGGGGCGTGGCTTGGACGCCGGAGGGAATGGCGGCGTGAGCTCGGAGCTCCGCGCCCGATCCCCACAAATATCCTGAAAATCGGTGCAGAAAAACCCACGACGACCCCGGAAAAACGGGGGCTCTGGCAGATGAACTCAAGGGGCACACGGAGAACCACCAACGGAGCTGACTGATAGAATTTGAAGCTGGAGCGCCGATCCGTCTCAAAACTAAGACGCTCCTAAAATGGCGGCCGAGGTGTGATAAAAGTTGACCAGCTACGGATCCACCTTTCCCTTTGAAAGAGCCGGAGCCCTGGATCCGGATACCGTCGCCGAACAAGAATTGGTGACCCGGGGACTGCCTCGGGCGACAAATGATGAAAGGGTAGCCTGCCCACCGAGCCGGCTAGCCCGAGAACAAAGACTAGACAAGATGGCGGTGTGACCCGAGCTACTGAGTCATGTAGAAGGACGAAGGCCAACGACGTGCAGACCTACGACCAGCGAAGAGTCGGGGAGTGGTGCGGATTGATGAGGACGAGACGCCCAGGAGAGGGACTGCTCCACTGGTCTTGGCCCGAGTGACCCACGGAGCTCTATAGCAAACCGCAACCCGAAGCGGACCGGCGAGCTGGGTGATAATCCAGAGACGATCCGGAGACGGGAGGGGCTGAGAAAGCGAAGGTCCCATACCTAGGATCCAACGCCCGTGAAAAGGTCCGGAGATCGACAGAAGATCCGATTCGTGATCGGGGGCCGTGGACGCACCTGAAAAAGGTGGCTGAGAAACATGGTGAAGCCGAAGGGGAAGACCGAGGGAGCGGCGGCCTCAGATATGGCAGAAGGTGACCCTGCAGGACCCTCTGAGCTGCAGCAGCTGCAGAACCGCATCCTGGAAGCCATAGCAGCCACACAAGATACTTTGCAGCAAGATATTGCACAATTGGTCTCGAGACTGGGCCTCCTACAAGCGGACCACGACAAACTCAAAGATAGGGTCAAAGAGGTTGAAGACACTCTACAGGACCTGGCTCCTGCACATAAGACTCTAGAAAGCAGACTAATGGATGCCCTCGTTCGGATCCAGGTCCTTGAAAGGCGAGCGGAGGACGCTGAAAATAGGAGTCGGCGAAGCAATGTCCGTATCGTAGGAGTGCCGGAAAAGGAGGAAGGGGAGGACATGGTGGAGTTCCTTGATACCTGGCTCAAGACTGTGGTGGCACCAGAGGGCCAGTCGTCCTTCACTCTAGAGCGTGCGCACCGGGTTCCATCCGGACCGCCTAAACCAGGCCTACCCCCGAGACCGATCATCGCTAAATTACTGCACTATTAGAACAGGGACCTCCTACTACAGAGGGCCCGGGACACTGGTCCGTTTCAAATGGCGAACAGTAGAGTAACCTTGTACCCCGACTTCACCTTCGAGACACAGCGATTGCAGGCCTCCTTTCTATCGCTTAAAAAGGAGCTCCGGACAGAGGGCATCCTATACTCCTTGCTCTTCCCTGTAAAACTCAGGGTGGTGATTGACGAGAAGACACACTTCTTTGGCACGGCAGCGGACGCATGGGAGTGGTGGGACACATATAAGGCGGGCACTGACGGAGCCAAGGCCCGAGAAGAAAAAGAACGGGAACGAGAACGGGCGCCAAAGGGCCTACGGAAATCGCAACGATTGCGCAAGAGGCGACATGGAACAAGGAAACCATCGGCATCGCAAACGGAAGCGGAGCGGAAGGCCGCGCTTCAAGCCGTGGAAACGTTGGCGAGATCCGGAGGCTCTCAATCCAAACAGGACACGGACACTGAGACACACGCCTCAGCCTCGGACTCAGATTTATCGGGAATGCACAGTACCAAGGGCCCGCTGGTGACGCCAAAGACATCGGAGACGATCCTGAACATTTGACTCGGAGCAGGCAGGTAGTGGGCAGGATTGCCAATGAGGACCTCACTAACTAAAGAGTGGGATGACTGGGGATTGCGAACTGGGTTTCAAGCCTGCTGCTGATCATCGGGAACAAAGGGGAGGGTGCGGGGAGAGAGCTTGCGTGGCTCCCTTCTGGCCTTGGCCGCGCTCCACTAGCCCTTAAGGCAACCACGGTTACGACCGTGTTGTAGCAACACTGTTTGGGGAAGTTGCATTAGTTTGGATGGGATCTGATAGTCCAATATTGGGGCCTGTTCTGGGGGGGAGGAGGGGGCACACCGTTGTGGATTTTTTCCACGTTTGGTGATTGTTGTTCCAGGGAAATCTGGGTGATGGAAAGTTCAGAATACTCAATGGAGTTGGGGCGGGAGACACCATCCGTGAGGGGCTGAAATTTGATGTGCGACAGGGATTTGACTTACAGGACAATGGCTAATGTGGGTGTACTGAAGTGCTTGACCTGGAATGTGCAGGGGCTTCACACGATGCAACGAAGGCATAAGGTACACGCCTACTTAATTCGAAGGGGGGGTCCACATTGCGCTGCTGCAAGAAACTCATCTCACGAAGCAGGAGGGGACGGCACTTCAGAGGAGATGGAGAGGTCAGGTCTTTCACACTTCCTACTCAGCGTATGCTAGGGGAGCACTGATATGGATTAGGGCGGGATGCCTTTTCAACCAACACAACATTTAGTGGATCCAGAGGGGAGATACGTGGTGGTGGAAGGCAGGCTGAGAGGGAGAGACATAGTCCTGTGTAGCGTATACGCCCCGAATACAGAGCAGTTGGCCTTTCTAACAGGGTTGTCAGGGACACTGGCACACTTCCTGGCAGGCCCGATCCTGATAGGAGGGGACTTCAACTCCATAGCGGACACGACGCTGGATAGGTCCCACCCACCATTGAGGGACTCCCCTGTTCACTGACTCACAAAGGGTAGATTGGAATGGCAGGAGGGATGGGGGCTGACTGATGTATGGAGGGTGCACCACCCAACGACTCGCGATTATTCCCACTTCTCCAGCCTGCATGACCTACACGTCCGGCTTGATGCGATATTGTGCTCGCAGGGTGTGTTACCAGCTGTAACTTGGTCGGAGTACCTCTCGAGGACGATCTTGGACCACAACCCCCTAATCATTAACTTGGCCTGGGCGGCCGAGGTGCCTCGAGTGCCGACCTGGAAACTAAGACCAGAGACCCTTGAAGACCCGGTATTCCACGCGGCACTGGAGTAGGGTATAACCCAATACTTCACCGATAATGAGGGGACGACAGCCACCAGGGCGATAGAATGGGATGCATTTAAAGTGGTGGTGAGGGGCCAATGTATAACAAAATACGTGGGCGCGCGGAAGGTGTTGCTAGAAGATATCAGTAAGGCAGACTCCAAGTTGCGAGAAGCAGAGAAGAAGCGGCCTGGCTGTCCCAACCTCCAAGAGGAGGTTTGCTCGGCTAGAGAGGCGGTGGAGGTGGAACGACTTTGTGCCTTTGACCACCGAGCGTACATGCTTAGAACCCACGTAGAGGGGGACAAGGCCGGCACACTGTTAGCGTGGTTGGCGAACCCCACGAAGCGATGCTCCCTTATACTAGCTATAGAAGATGAAGCACCTGTTACTCCCAAACGGAGATACTGGATGGCTTCCAAAGATATTATGAGGCCCTCTACAAAAGCGAACAGGGGGACCGAGAGAATGAGACAGAGGTTTTTCTGGATGGCCTCCAATTGCCCCAGCTAAACGAGGAACAGGCGAAAGATCTGGGGAGAGACTTCACCCTGGGAGAGATCAGGGGAGCGGTCAAAAAAATGGCCCGCAACAAAACGCCAGGGTTAGACGGGCTTCCCATTGAATTTTACAGCAAATATCTAGACATCTTAGCGCCGAGACTCCAGACAATATATAGGGAGGCCCAGGCAATGGGCCGCCTGCCCCAATCAATGCGGGAGGCGTTAGTGATACCGCTCCTGAATCCGGTTAGGGAAAGTGGTAGGCCTGCCTCATACAGGCCAATCTCCATGCTAACCGCTGACTAGAAGATATTGAGCTCCATACTAGCAGCTAGACTCCTACAGCATATGCCCGGCTTAGTACACGCAGACCAGAATGGATTCATCCCCGCCCGGAACACGACGATTAACAACAGGAGGCTTACACGTCTGCTAGAGAGTTCACAGGCTGTGTCTCAAGCGCCTCTTGTCCTATCCGTAGACATCGAAAAGGCCTTCGATAGTCTAGAGTGGGACTATTTGTACAAGGTTATGGACCAATTCGGACTAGCAGAAGGGTATATTAAGTGGACGCGGGTCCTATACTCGGCGGCAGTGGCAAGGGTGCGGATAGGGCCCCTGGTCTCGCAACAATACCCGGTGGAGAGGGGCACCCGTCAGGGCTGCTCCTTGTCCCCCTATTGTTCGCACTAGCGATTGAACCACTAGCGGCCGAGGCCCGGACGGGAAGACATTTTGAGGGCATAGGTAGCAGAGACGGGCAGCAGTTTATATCACTGTATGCCAACGACTTGCTGTTATTTCTAGAAAATGACACAACAGCGCTGGAAGGAGCAGAGGGAATATGGCGATTTGGCGTAATATCGGGCCTAAAGGTCAACTGGGCGAAAACATGCGTATTTCCGCTAAAGAGAGACACCGGTCGTCCTGACCATCGACCCACACTAAACTGGGTACCGACTTATCTTAAATATTTAGGGGTGTATATATATCACACGGCCGTGGACATGTTTGAGGGTAACGTCGGTCGATGCATGCGAGCTCTGAAGGGCAACATGGCCTTTTGGGCTACGCTCCCGCTCTCTGTAGCTGGCCGCATATCCTGGTTAAAAATGGTTGCTCTACCGAGATTGCTATATTACTTTCGGACACTCCCGGTCTGGATCCCCAGCTCCTTTGTCCGCCAACTCAAATCCCAGCTGACTTTGTTCCTGTGGGGGGCGGGCAGGTGCAGAGTAGCGCTGGCGACGCTCACCCGCCCCAAGGATGAGGGTGGGTTAGCGGTACCAGACTTTGAGCTTTATTATCTGGCAGCCCAACTGCAGATATTCACGCAAGAGGTGGTGAGAGTGTACATAGGCCCAGAAGGTGAGGAGACTAGAGGCACGCCAAGACACGTCTTGGCTTATATAGCCTTACAGCAGAAGATCGCTACCCGAGACCGGACACTTGAGCAGCAGACGTTCCGGCTTTCCTGGAATCGCTCTCAACGACGGGAGGGGATAAGGCATCCATATGCCCCGGAAATTCCCCTGGGCATGCTGACGGCGCTACCCCACGGGGGCGATTGGTCGCAACTGTAGCGATGGGAAGAAGCGGGTATACAGGTTGTAGGAGACCTCTATGAGAACGGGGCGCTCCTCCCATATCAGGACCTTCTAGAAAGTTTTGACCTACCACAAGGAGGATTCCTCCTGCACTCGGCGGTGGTCAGGGCGATGCAGGCGCATTGGGGCGGTGGCCTAACGTAGCCCGAGACATCCATGGTTTGCCAGTATGCTATGATGGCGGTGGGGACGGTTAAGGCGGTGACATGCCTGTACTCAAGAATGCTCCGTGAAAACCTGTTGCCCCTCACGGCGCTGAAGGCCAAATGGGAAACTGATTTGGGAAAAGATATTCCTGACACGACCTGGGCCCGGTTTGTGCGCCGAACCCGTAATAGTACGAGGAACGCGAGATTCCAGCTCATCCATTACTACGTGCTGCACAGGGCCTACATGACCCCAGGCAGAATGAAGAAATATTTTGGGGTGGCTGAGTCGGCGTGCCCTCGCTGTACAACGGGCGGAGCTGGAACATATGCTATGGTCTTGCCCGGCCCTCCGGGAGTACTGGCAGGCCATTGGAGAGACCCTGAATGAAGTGACGGAAAGAGCCATTGACTTCGACTCGGCGGTCTGCCTTCTGCATTGGTTCCCTCACACGCCCAAAAACAAAACATCCAGTAAGTTTGTGGATATGGGACTGAAGATAGCCAAAAGGGAGATAACCAGACAGTGGAAGGCGAAAACAGGCCCAACGCACAGGAGATGGTACAACGAATTCCTCAAATGGGCAGCTTGCGACAGCACGCACAGATACCAGCTAGCACGTAGAAACCCTGACCCTAGAGCGTTAGAGTTGGCGACAGCCTGGGAGGCGTTAGTACAGGCCCTTAGGGATAACATGCTTACGGAAGAAGAGGAGACCCTCAGCGCAGACGGGAATAGCACCCAAGAATTACCAAGCACAGCACAAACTTAGACATTGGCAGGTTTCAAGTCACACCCTAGGATATTCTAACACGAGACCCTATGAGCGGATGGTGGAGGGGGGAGGGGTGTGGGGGGGAATAGCGTTATTCAGGGACGGGGTAAAGGGAGGGGGTTATACAGTTCAGTTAAGTTAGGACAGAAAAGTAGACATGCACACTTTAATGCGAAAACAAATGATCCTAAACGTCGCAACCAGACAAAACTCAGATCGACCATTTGCTGCCGCCCGACCTCCGGGTTGTGGGTCCACAGGCTGTGTATATCATGACAAAGAATGATTGATGATAGTAAGTCACAGAAATAATATGACTATATGTATCCTGGTCTGAGCGCTATATGTCTACAATAAAAATTACTATAAAAAAAAAATAAACCAATGTAGGGAAGCATGGATAAGCAACATACAAAACAGGAAACTTATAGAAAAGGATGAACCGCCTTCCACAGCCCAAAACGCAAGAACGGAAACAGGAGAAACAATTGGCATTACAGAACTAACTAGTAGCACGCCCCCTGGCAAACGTGGAAGACCCTCAACAAGCATGGATGAGGGGCACCTAAAGAAAACAAAAGGCCCAAAAGAAATGATTGCAGGGCAGCTCTCCAGACGACAAAAGGAAAAACTGCGAAAATCATTGAAAACCTATGAACCTATGTGTAGTGAATGAAGTACACCGATGAAGGGCTGTTTCAATATTTATTCAATGAAGTTCAACTCTTAAGATACCGTCCGCCTGTCAACCGTGAACCCGGCTGCTATCTCAACATTCCATAGCGAGCGCCGGGCTGATGGGCAGACCATACAATTGTCTGTGTAGAGATAGGGGGAACATGGGAAAGGTAAATATAACATTACAGGTTACAACACATCATCCTTCCTAAGGGACAAAAAAGAACAAGCGAGAAAAGATAGAAGGGAGAGGGAGATAACCCCTTTGCAGGATAGGATGAGAGGGGGATGCTACCCCCCCACCAAGGTCCAGACTGCTGGTCTACGCAGAGGACCCCTCCTTTGACTATTGGGGATGAACTGCAGACACTATTTCATAAGGTATTGTTTGTGCCAATGCGGGGAGGTCCTAGGTCTAACACTCTTCCTGTTTTGTCTGATCCCTCCATTGACCTTTCCACCCTCCATTCTTCTCGTGTCTGTCCTACGTTCTTCCACTACCGCTGGAACCACCCGATCATGGCTCCATAATCTACCATCTTCCATGACCACAGTGTTCTTATTTTGCATTTTGATGGTATTGGGGGCATAAAACTTGTCACCTCCTTTTCTCAGTCTCTCCGGTTTCTTTACGTAAACTTTTTGTCCACGCTGGAATTCTCTCTCCTTCACTCCCCACTTCTTATCGTACCATTCCTTGTATTTCTGTTGACTGGCTTCAATTCTCCTCTTGATCTCTTTGGGATCGGTCTCCTCTGTTTGCTTTCTTCCCATCCAACTGGGGGTCAGCTTGGTGCCAGCTTTCCTCCCTCTCAGTAACTCAAAAGGCGTGCAACCTGTAGTGGCCTTGGGCGTAGTGTGGTATGTCCACAACATGTCTCTTATGGCTACTTCGATGTTCACCCCAGCTTGATTGGCCAACTGTATGCATTCTTTGAGCATGAGGTTTACTCTCTCCACTTTGCCATTGGCTTTGGGGCAATACAGTGGGGTGCGGATATGAACTATGGAACAGTCCTTGAGAAACTCCGTCATCTCTTCTGAAATCAGTTGCACCCCATTGTCTGTCACTAGGGTTAATGGCAACCCTTCTCTCGAGAACACCTCTTTCAGGAATTCAATGATCGCCTTAGTGTTCACGTTGTGGACAATCTTGCAGCTTATCCAGCTAGAGTGGTAGTCCACCAGGACCAGTAGGTACCATTCTTGGGGCCCTTTGCCATGGATGGGTCCGGCTATGTCGAAACCTAGCTTTTCCCACAGAGCCTCGAGAACCTCCACTGGTGACAGAGGTGCTCGCCTCGTAATCTTAGACTTGTCACTCAAACTGCACGCGTAGCAGTCTCGCACCTTGTCCTCCATTTCACTGTCCATAGTTGGAAACCAGTAGTCTGTACGAAGCCTAGCTTTGCTCAAACTACGGCCTAAGTGTCCTTCGTGCGCTAGATCCACTATCTGGCTTCTTAAAGCTTCTGGTGGGACAAGTTTTCCGGACTTCAGTAAGAAATTTCCTTCTACTGATAGATCTTCCCTCACGTTCCAGTACGGTTGGATCTCTGTCTCCATGTCCTTGCACTTCTTTGGCCATCCCGTGAGTACAAGTCTCTTCACGTTCTTCAGTACTTCGTCTTGTTGCATCTGGGTTTCCCACGCATTCTTCTCCACTGCAGCTAAACGCAGTTCGAGAATAGAACCACCAGCCACTTCCTCGTCCTCCTCGCCTACCGCTGGTGCTCTCGACAGGAAATCCGCAACCATGTTCTGTTGCTTGGGTATGTAGGAAACTCTGAAATTGTAGGCTTGCAGGCCCACAGCCCATTTAGCTATGCGGGGCGTCATGCTTTCCATGTCCTTCTTTGTGAAAAGCGAGACTAGAGGTTTATGGTCGGTCTGTATTTCAAATGGAGTCCCCCAGATGAAGAATTTGAAGTGACAGATGGCCCAGTAGACCGCTAGAGCTTCTTTTTCTATGGTTGAATAGTTTTTTTTCAGCTGAAGTGAGGGTTCTGGAAGCAAAAGCCACAACATTGACCTTGCTCCCCTCTCTTTGCGCCAACGTCGCCCCTATTCCTCTGTTGCTGGCATCAGTCGAGATGATAGTTGCACCATTCGGGTCAAACTTCCCGATATACGGGGCTTCGATGATTGCTTTCTTTATGCAGTTCATGGACATCTCTTGTTCTTTCCCCAGGCAAAAACACTATCTTTCTTGATTCAGTCTCTTAGTGGCTGTGACACCATTGCAAAATCCTTGATGAACTTGGCCATGTATTCGGCCAGCCCTAGGAACGATAGTATGTCCTCCTTTCTCTTGGGAGTGGGTGCGTCTCTCACTGCTCTGACCAAGTCGTGCTTTGGTTTAATGCCTTCTTCTGATAAGGTGTGTCCTAGGTAGTCCACCGAGCATACTCCTAACTTGCATTTGGATGGTTTGGTGGTGAATCCTACCTCTTTCAGCTTTTCCAACACCTTCTTAGCCATCGCATTGTGTTCTCCCTCACAACCACCGAAGATCAGAATGTCGTCTTGGAAACAAATTGTGTTCCTGCAATCTTTTAACACATGTTGCATGATCCTTTGAAAGGCCGCAGCCGCTGACGCCAAACCAAAGGGCATACGCTGAAACTTGAAATTTCCAAAAGGGGTGGTGAATGCCGTTAGTATTTGTGAATCCGGTGTAGTTTGATTTGGTAATAGGCAGAGGACAGGTCCAGCACACTAAAATACCTAGTCCCCCGGATCGTGCTCAACATCTCTCCTATCCTGGGGAGAGGGAACCTGTCCACCTGAATATTTGCATTAAGGTCCCTCAGGTCCACACAGAGTCTGATGCTGTTCCCTCCATCTTTTGCTGTGATCACAATCGGGGCCAACCAGATTGAACTCTCAATTTCTGTGATAACTCCCTGGCTAACCAATCTCTGAAGTTCCTGTTGGAGGGGCTCTCTCATGCCCAATGGTATGGACCTGGTTTTGTGCACTACGGGTACTGCCCCCTCCTTTAGGATAATCTTGTGCATATAATCCTTAAATACTCCCAACCTGTCACTAAAAACCTCTTTGAACTCCTCTGTGAGATCCCCTGCTATGCCTACAGGGTCAATTAATAGCACCTGTTCTTTGTTGTTCGGATCCAGTGTGATACCCAACTCCTTCTGGTGTTTCCAGCCCAAAAGAGTCGAGCCACTGGTGGATACATACACTTTTCCCACTGTGTGTCTATCTTTAAAGGAGATTCTCATTGTCACCATGCCCTCTAACGGTATTTTCCCTTTGGTGTACCCCTTGGGACTGATGTCGGCTTGCATCATTTTGACAGGATGGTTTGCAAATTTATCCTCAAACACATTTTTATCTACCAAAGTGTAAGGAGAACATGAATCAGCATACATACTAAATTTCACACCATCTAGTAGAACATCACATTTTGGGTAAATGTCATCATTATTTTCATCTTCTTCCCCCACTTGGAAGATATAGGATTTTTCCTTTTCCTCGTCCTGAGGGGACTCCTCTATAACATGCACTCTTTACTGGGAGCTTTACATACTTTGGAATAATGCCCCCACCTGTTGCACTTCCTACATTGCACGTTTCTTGCTGGGCACTTCCAGTTATTGGCCAAATGATTTGGACTACCACATTTAAAACACACCATAGTACTGGACTTATTGCGATTCATTGCTTTACTCTTGTCTCCTAATTTACAAACTGTATCTCCCTCTGTGCTAGACTTGTTTTCTGCTTTCTCCCTGTTTATCCCTTCCTGTGATTTAATCTCTCTCATACATCGCGCGGTGTGTTCTAGGCCCTTGGCTAGGTTTATGGCTTCATCTAGGATGGGATTCTTAGTAAGCAATTCCTCTTGAGTTTTTGTGTCATTGGTGCATCTCACAAGTTGGTCTCTAATCAAAGAGTCTGTGAGTTGCCCAAATTCACATGTGGCTGATAAACCTCTCAACACTGCAATATATGCACTCACTTTCTCCTCCCTCTTCTGCACTCTCTTAAAAAACTTGTGCCTCTCCATCACCACATTTATTTTCTCCTTGAAGTGAGCCTCCAGCTCCCTTAATGTGCTTTCATAGTCATTGACACCTTTCTCCACTTCCTCTTGATCCTCTTCCACCAACCTCCCTGTTATATCTTCATAGATTCTCCTCCCATGTGTGCCTAAATTGTGGAGTAGTATATGTTGTTTCCTTATGTTGGTGTAATTGCTACCTCCAATGGCTATTAAATACGATTTGAAAATTCCTTCCCACCTTCTCCAGGGAATTACAGGTTCTCCTAACTCATTGAGAAAAGGTGGAGGCTGACTCATTCCTGCACCTGTCATTGCCATAAAATACCTCAGACTCCTGTGAGACCTTTCTTCTCTACACTGGATAAAAGAACTGACTAAACTGGAGATGTCACTTTACCCTCCAAACTACAGTTACTCAAATATCAACATGAATTCAGCAGCAGAGCAAATGAAATCGTCAGTCCCCTTTTTACTTCTACTGACTAAAAACAGAGCACCCAATGGTAATACAGATCCTATCCCCTGGGCGGCGGGAACTTCCTGTGAGGGAGATTTTCCTGAACAAGTTCCTGTCAGGAGCGGGCTGCTTAAAGGAATAGTGACCACAGAGGTAAAGAACATACAGTACTATAAGGGTTAATAAGTCTTGGCAGGGATGGCTTAGTAATAATGTACGTTTAAATTGGATGCGGCTCCTCACATGGGGTTCAGCTTTCAGTCGCGCTGCTCTGCGTTGTTCCCCTCGGCCCGGTGTAACGTCACACGAGCAAACGTGGTGAACTCTTATGACTGTCGTGAGGTATTAGGTGCGCAGCGCGGGTGCCAATCCTGATTGAAATTCCGCCCAGATCTCCTTCAACTCGCCACTCTGTTTTCCTCATCCAGCGCCACAACAGATCTTTAGCTGCATTCTCTTGACGTTACGCTACGAAGACCTCCCGAGTGCTCCTCCTGTGTCCGATTAGACACACGAGTTAACTCCCTCACGCAGAGACTCCTGTAGTTTACACACTGCTTCTTTCCTTGACTCGCTACCGCACAAGCTCATAAGAACCCCTGTGCCCGGTTCGGCACACGAAACTGCAGTCTCACTACACCGGACTGTTAAGATCTTCGGACAAGCTCTCAGACATCACGCGCATAGACAGCCAGCGGAAAACACTTTTCACTCCACGCTGATCTCCACAGGGCTTAACAAACCTCCCTGCGCGCAGAACCCTGAAGCCTGGTAATAGCTCCCCTCGAGCGTCCACTTTCTCTAAAGTCACACAGTGCTCACAGTGCCCGACCTGGCAATCGAACAATATAGCATCCCAAAGGATTGTACTTCATATGGTCTCGACTGTAAAGTCGCCGGAGCAAACTAGGGTCTATGTCCCCCTCCGTTATGGAAAAACCTTACTTGTTTTCCTTCTCACATGTGTCCGTTCTCAGTAGTTTCAGTCTTCTGCCGTTTATCACGGACACCGTTGAAGTTTCGTTGACAGGCAATATTTCACTCCAGGGGAACGGCATCAACTGTCCCTGGCACAGTCTCCTCACCTCGTCGCCATAAATTGTAGTGAATGAAGTACACCGATGAAGGGTTGTTTCAATATTTATTCAATGAAGTTCAACTCTTAAGATGCCGTCCACCTGTCAACCGTGAACCCGGCTGCTATGTCAACATTCCATAGCGAGCGCCGGGCTGACGGGCAGACCATACCATTGTCTGGGTAGAGATAGGGGGAACATGGGAAAGGTAAATATAACATTACAGGTTACAACACTATGTTACTTACATATAGCACTCAACCCTCAAGAAATATCCTATTTGGAGGTAGTGGACACAAACAGCAAAAACGTGCTTTAAGGGCAAGAAAGTTTACAGCCCCACAAACAGACAAAGGTGGTACCCAAGACAAGCAAAAGATTGGCAGTTCACACAGCAAATAGGCCTGAAGGAATGCAACTGTGCAAGCAGCTGGGAAATCTGCCATTGACACCAGAAAGGGTCACCTGCACAGCGAACAAACAACTACTGTTAATTGAAACGGATGTATGACGTTAAAACGCATACTTTTACCACGCATACCATTACAACGCAATATTTACAACGCAGGACCCTTTACAACGCATGACATTACATCGCAGATACTATTACAACGCATGCCATTACAACGTAAGTATAGGTAAGTATATTATTTTTAAATATTATTATATTTTTTTAAAGGTAATTAATAAATATTTAATTATTTTTATAAAATAAATTTTTTATTAATGTCATTGTAATTTTAAAATTATATATATATATATATATATATATATATATATATATACACACTTTTTTAAATAAATATTAAAATTACTAAAATAAATGTATTTAATTAAATTTAAGTATTTTTATAAAACTGAACCCTTAAAATACCCCTGTTCCCCAAAACCCAAACCCAGCCCTGAACCCTAAAAATACCCCTGTACCCCATAACCCAAACCCAGGCCTGAACCCTAAAATTACCCCTGTACCCCATAACCCAAACCCAGCCCTGAACCCTAAAAATACCCCTGTACCCCAAACCCAGCCCTGAACCCTAAAAATACCCCTGTACCCCAAACCCCAAACCCAGCCCTGAACCCTAAAAATACCCCTGTACCCCAAAACCCAAACCCAGCCCTGAACCCTAAAAATACCCCTGTACCCCATAACCCAAACCCAGCCCTGAACCCTAAAACTACCCCTGTACCCCATAACCCAAACCCAGCCCTGAACCCTAAAAATACCCCTGTACCCCATAACCCAAACCCAGACCTGAACCCTAAAAATACCCCTGTACCCCAAAACCCAAACCCAGCCCTGAACCCTAAAAATACCCCTGTACCCCAAAACCCAAACCCAGCCCTGAACCCTAAAAATACCCCTGTACCCCTGTAACAGGGGAGAGGTCGGAAGGCTTACCCCGGGAGAATGGTGGTGTCCGTGCCCCTCTGACCCCGATCCCCCTCCATTTCAGACTGACCCATAGAGGAACGATCAGTTCAACAGTGACGTGTACGGCGATCACGGCGGCCCCTTTAACTGGGCGTTTGCTTCCGAGAAGGAGGAACCGCCCCCCTGAGGACGTCAGCGCCGCCGGAATGGTCAAAGGCCAGGATGTGATGTATGGAGGGTGTGTTTACACCCCGGAGGAGCGGAAGGAGGAAGAGGTAACGACAGCGCGAGGAGAGAAGGACGGTGACGAGGAGGAAAAGACCCCGGAGGAACATCGAGGAGGCGAGGTGGAGTCGGAGACAGGAGGAAAGCCAGGAGGCCAACGACCCCGTGATCCGCCGTGCCATACTCCCGAGGGAGGAGTGTGGCTATCACAGGTACGGCGGCGTTGGGCAGCCTGGGTGGGGAGCCGGAGTGCTCACGTGTAATTTAGTGTAAAAAGCCCTTGCTTGTTTCCTCCCCTTTGTGTCTTCATTCCCGCTTCCACAACCCGCTCCCTTCCCGGTACCTCACCTCCTATCCCAACCCCTCGTTCACCGTGCACCGACTTGAAAGAGCACTGTACATTAAGGCTGTCCTCACTACCCCGGTCCCTAAAAAGGTGCATAACTGAGACAGAGCATACTTTAACGGCATCCCTCTTTCTGGTCTCTTCTATGTGACGGAGCTGGTCGGAGTCCCGCTAAACGCCTCCCCAAAGTTCATCAAGAAGCAGTGGAAACCTCAACCACGGATCCCAGCACCTTCCCCCGAGACCGCCTGACCCAGAGGAGGAGAAAGACATTTGTGTACAAAAGCACTTTGAAAATAAAACCTTCTTTGCCTGCAACACCTGGTGTCAAGGTTGTCCCTTCACCCACGCCCACAACCCCATAACCCAAATCCAGCCCTGAACCCTAAAAATACCCCTGTACCCCATAACCCAAACCCAGCCCCGAACCCGAAAAATACCCCTGTACCCCAAAACCCAAACTATATATAAAATTACTTTAATTAATTTATTTTTAATTTTTTGGTAATAAAAAAAAGTAAAATAAAATTATATACTTACCTATACTTACGTTGTAATGGCATGCGTTGTAATAGTATCAGTGATGTAATGTCATGCGTTGTAAAGGTATGAGTTGTAAAGGATCCTGCGTTGTAATGGTATGCGTGGTAACAGTATGCGTGGTAAAAATCGCGTTGTAACAGTTACATACCAATTGAAACACAATGTGAAGGCCAAAACATAGATACCTTGCAAACAACAACAGTGAGGAAGATAGCACCTATTGATCAGAGGGCCCAGATGGACAAGCAATGTCCCAGCATTAGGCTGGATGAAAAAGTACAAGTCCCACCACGCTAAAATGTCAGACAGGTACCTTGGTCCCAAAAAATACAAACGGTGGACAGGCACATCAGAACGACAACAGAGGAATTAAAGAACAATTGATGGCAAGTATACCCTCCACTGTGATCTTCACCCCTAAATTCGAAATAAGAGGCTCGTGTGACATTTTAAAATCGGTCAAAAATGTCATACCTCTTGTCGGTAAAAAAGGGCTGAACCAATTAAACACTCACACCCAGTCAACAGATCTGGGTTTAATCCATCACCGTTCTTTAGCCCACTCTGCCACCCCAGTTCAGACATGGCCATATGCAAATCAATCTGACCCTGTGCCTTATGGGAACAGTCCAGCCCGAACTGTCAAGCCATGCCTTCCCTGAACCGGATTCAAGCTTCCTAGGACCGGTTTCTGGTATGATGTGATGTGGCGAGCAAAAAAACGATGGATTTAGGCCCAGATCTCTGTATTGGGGTGAATGTATGACATTGTTCTGCATTCTGTCCATCAACTGTTGTTTTTGCATTTGTCACCCCGAGTGGGACGGGTATGCTCAGACGTGAGTACCGTGCTCTCCACATCACTGGAGTCAAGCTATCCTGGCTGAAGACGGCTGATAGCCAGAAACCGTTCCTAGGATGCTGGATTCCGGTCCAGGAAAGTCATGGCTTGGCAGTTCAGGCTGGACTGTTCCCATGAGGCACAGGGTCAAGGCTGATTTGCATACGGCCATGTCTGAACTGGGGTGATGTGGTGAGCAAAAAAACGTTGGATTTAGGCCCAGATCTCTGTACTGGGGTGAATGTATGACATTGTTCTGCATTCTGTCCATTAACTGTTGTTTTTGCATATCTTCTCTGGCCTACCTAAAATCGGCTCACTTAGCATTGGTGCACTTTCAAGATTTACATCTGGATTAGCCAAAGAGTCAATTCTGATGCAGTGGACAAGCAGGGAAGACACCCAAAACATTATAGCAGAAAAAGATCAACTCAAGGAAAGGGGTGTAGGCATAGACAATTGTGCAATGGAGAAGTATCCTTATGTATTATCTCAGAGGCAACAAGTCCAGTGGGTACAACAACCCTCAAAATGTGAACTAGGGGGCACCAAACCAATCTCAATACAGCCCGGTGAAAATAACATCATAATCCATCTCTCATTGAGTGGCAGAGTCAGACATTGTACGGAGGCAAGAGAAATGCAAAACTCCAGGGAATTAGGAGACTGGGCCTGGATTCCAACAGCACAGCCAACCAACTGGAGGACAAACTCCTAGCATAGGAAAATACCCGACTGTGGCTGGACACCATCGCACACCAAGGGGAGACCAAACTCCTCGTACGAAGGAAATAAAGGAGCAGACAATAAGTTCCAGGATTAGAATAATAAGCTGGAACGTGGCGGGGTTCAAAACTACTATAGCAAATAAAGAAGCTATAGAAACTGGTGACATTTTATGTTTACAGGAAACATGGTTGATAACACCTAGCCCTATGAAGGCTTCCAGGAAATCCACACACTGGCTCAAATGAAGAACCTTGTTGGAAGACCCATTGGCAGGCTTTACATCTTCATGAAACTAAATATGCAAGTACGTGTCAAGGAATGGTTTGCGCACTCACACCATGTCCAGATCCTAAATATAAAAAGGAACACCAACTAAAACTGCAGTAATCAACCTCTATGTCAAGCCAAAAAAGAATGCAAAAACATTGAATATTAAGATAATTACTAATCTCATGCCAGAATATCTCTACGAGCATCCGGGGACTCGAGTGCCTTGTGACCTGAGACTTTAGTATGAGACATCTGTGGCTTTAATATGAGAGACCTGTGACGCCACAAGCAAAACCATGTGGGGAGAGGGCGGAACATCATGAAAGCTTGCATCAATTAATTTGAACTGGGATCTGAGAATCAAACAAGGCTGATGAATAGTAAACCGCAGCCCATTTTGAAAAACATCGCCACGCTGGATTATATCTTCCTGAGCAAGGAACTATTAAGGAGGTGAGTCAAATATAAAGAACAACACACCTCTGCAAGTGACCATCACCCATTATCTATCTTGGTGAATGTAAGTGCTGCAATGCGCGAGGAATATCTCCCAGCTGGTCAAATGCTTTCTACAAACGGCGAGTCAGCAATAAAAAGAATTAAATGGGGGCTTACCTGCCGGGTTAGAGGCCAACAGTGGAAGCAGGACTCGTCGCTTCCGCCTTGAGTGATCGCTCCCCTCGCTGCTCTTTGTATCGTGGTATCGTATTATTGCATTGTGACCAAGTTCTGTAATTTTCATAGCGCCATTGTGACTAAGCTTCGTAATTTCATAGCGCCAATATTCAACAGCGCTTACATTGCTTTGCTTGATTCAGCGCATTGTTGTGTGTGATATCCCCCGGCGCCCTGCTCTGCCCTCCCCTCCATTTTGATCCTGTTGTTGTTGTGTTCCCTTGAGCCCGCCACGCCTCCCAGCTGAGCCGCCCTCCCACTAGCATTTAAGAGCATCCCCCAACCTCGCAGCGCTGTGATTCACTCGTCGCTTCCGCCTTGAGTGATCGCTCCCCTCGCTGCTCTTTGCATCGTGGTATCGTATTATTGCATTGTGACCAAGTTCTGTAATTTTCATAGCGCCATTGTGACTAAGCTTCGTAATTTCTTAGCGCCAATATTCAACAGCGCTTACATTGCTTTGCTTGATTCAGCGCATTGTTGTGTGTGATATCCCCCGGCGCCCTGCTCTGCCCTCCCCTCCATTTTGATCCTGTTGTTGTGTCCCTTGAGCCCGCCACGCCTCCCAGCTGAGCCGCCCTCGCCCCTCCCCCTCCACTATCCATATATGACAGCAATTCCCGCGCGCAGCATTTACGCGCAGCGACCGCGCCCAATTCGCGCCGAAGGTGCGCCAAAGGTAAGCCCGTCTACGCCCGTCCGCGCCTGGACCGCGCCCAGCGCCAGACCCCCTGCCCCTCGCGCTGCCCAGCCCTCCCGCATCACCTACGATGCCGCCACCCTCCTAGCCCTCAACCCAGGTCGCGCCCCCAACTGCGTCCAAGCAGCTCCTGGACACACCCATGGACCTTTCTCCTGCTACTCCTGCAAATTCAGCGGCACCGACAACATCTCCGCTACGACCACACCACAGATTCCCGACCCCAACCACCTACAATGCATCCTTCTCAACACCCGCTCGGTCCACAGACACGCCATTGACCTATGGAATCTACTAGACACCATCTCTCCAGACGTCGCCTTCCTAACGGAAACTTGGATGAACGCCTCCTCCGCCCCTGACATCACCATTGCCATCCCTGAAGATTATAAGATCACTCGCAAAGACCGTACCGGCCACACAGGAGGAGGAATCGCTATCGTCCATAAGAAATCAATCCGCATCTCAACCAGCTCTGACGCCAACCTCGCCAACTCCGAACACCTTCACTTCCAAATCCACATCGACCCCAAGACCACACTCAGAAGCACTCTCCTCTACAGACCACCAGGACCCCGCGCTAAATTCAGTGAAGACATCACGGACTTCATCACTCCACACGCGCTCCCCTCCAAAGATTACATCCTTCTGGGAGACCTCAACTTTCACCTTGAAAAGGACAACGACCGCAACACCACCACCCTCTTGGACAACCTCGCCAACCTCGGACTTAAACAATTGGTCACTTCCCCCACCCACATAGCAGGTCATACTCTCGACCCTATCTTCACCTCCAGCAACCACGTCTCCTTCAGCCACACCTCGGCTCTCCTTTGGCCGGACAACAGCTGCGTTCACTTCACCTACAACAAGCCAAAACCCAACAACCACCCCCAACCAACTCTGCAAAGAAACTGGAACAAAATCACCATCGACCAGATCTCCTCATCGCTCCTCCTAAACACCCCAACCCACTCCTCGAACCCAAACCTAGCTGCCGCCAACTTCACCCTATGGTTATCCAACACCGCCGACACCTTAGCACCACTGAAAAAACGTCAAAGCAAACCCGGCAACAAGAAGGCGTCATGGTTCAACGATGATCTTAAGAAGTCCAAGAAACTCTGCTGCTCCCTCGAAAAGGCTTGGAAAAAAGACCCAACAACCAGCACCAAGGACGCCTTCAAAAACGCCCCCCGCACTCACCACTAACTAATCAGAAAGGCCAAGAAAACAGCATTCAAGGATCGACTTGACAACAACGCCCACAACAGCAAGGAACTTTTCAACATCGTCAAGGAATTTTCCAATCCCTCGGCCAACTCCAACGACATCACCCCCTCTCAAGCCCTCTGCGACTCCCTAGCCTCATTCTTCCACAACAAGATTGCTGACATCCACAACAGCTTCGACAACCAACCCGGAAACCAACCATCCCAACCATGTGCTGAACACTCCCCCCCCCCGCGAACACCCTTAACGACTGGAAGCCAATCTCCACTGAGGACACCATCCGCCTGATGAACTCCATCCACTCAGGATCCCCCACAGACCCATGTCCTCACCACATCTTCAACAAAGCAGACTCCGTCATAGCACCGCACCTCCGGGACGTCATCAACTGCTCCTTCAATTCCGCCACCTTCCCGGAAGACTGGAAACACGCTGAACTCACCGCCCTTCTGAAAAAACCCACAGCGGACCCCACCGAACTCAAAAATTACCGCCCCATTTCGCTCCTTCCATTCCCGGCCAAAGTAATCGAGAAAGCTGTCAACAACCAGCTCGCCGCTTTCCTCGAAGCCAACAAATCCCTCGACTCCTCACAATCTGGCTTCCGAGCAAAACACAGCACTGAGACCGCCCTCATCGCAGCAACAGACTACATTCGAACTCTAATGGACAATGGAGACACAGTCGCCCTCATCCTCCTTGACCTCTCGGCAGCATTCGACACAGTCTGCCACAGCACCCTTTTACAACGCCTCAGTAACATCGGAATACAAGGAAAAGCACTTGAATGGATCACCTCGTTCCTCACCGGAAGAACCCAGAGAGTCCGCCTTCCACCATTCAAGTCCGAGGCCTCTGAAGTCATCTGTGGCGTACCACAAGGATCTTCACTCAGCCCCACCCTCTTCAACGTATACATGAGCCCCCTCGCGACCATCGCCCGCCAACACAACCTCAACATCATCTCTTACGCGGATGACACTCAACTAATCCTTTCTCTCACCAAGGACCCCAGCACCGCCAAAACTAACCTACACGAAGGAATGAAAAAAGTTGCTGAATGGATGAAACACAGCCGTCTGAAACTGAACTCAGATAAAACAGAAGTCCTCATCCTAGGTACATCCCCCTCTACTTGGGACGACTCTTGGTGGCCGGAAGCCCTTGGAATAGCACCCATCCCGACAGACCACGCACGGAACCTAGGCGTCATCCTGGATTCCTCACTTTCGATGAACAGACAAGTCAGCGCCGTATCCTCATCCTGCTTCAACATTCTTCGCATGCTCAAAAAAACATTTCGCTGGATCCCCACCGAAACCAGGAAAACGGTCACCCATGCTTTGGTCACGAGCCGACTGGACTACGGAAACACCCTCTACGCAGGTACTACCGCTAAACTCCAGAAGAAACTCCAACGAATCCAAAACGCCTCAGCCAGGATCATATTAGACATCCCGCGCAACGAACACATCTCTGGTCACCTGAAAGACCTCCACTGGCTACCCGTCAACAAGAGAATCACTTTCCGACTTCTGACCCACGCACACAAGGCACTCTACGACATCGGACCAGAATGCCTCAACTCACGACTGTCCTTCTACACCCCCTCCCGCCAACTACGTTCTTCCAGCCAAGCCCTCGCCTCCGTACCTCGCATCAACAAGACCACCATGGGAGGCAGATCCTTCTCATACCTGGCTGCTAAAACATGGAACTCACTCCCCAATTACCTTCGCCTTACCCAGAACCACCTAGCATTCAGAAAGCAACTTAAAACGTGGATATTTGACAAGTAATCCTCCTCCCCTTCCTAAGCGCCTTGAGACCCTCTGGGTATGTAGTGCGCTATATAAATTCTCTGACTTGACTTGACAAACATCTGGCAATGAAAAAAGCTGGCCAGAGGAAATAGATTTGCCATTTAAAACACTGTGTAATCAAAAGCGATCCAACCACAAAGGCAAACCAACAGGAAAAAGGCCCATGTACCTCCTTGATAAAGAATTCAATGAGCGCAAAAAGAGGTGCCGCCAGGTAGAGTTACAGTACAGAGAGAGAGAGAGGTGCGCACAGACGAAAAATAACCTGACAAAATGTAGAAAGCCGCACACACAAAAAAAAAAAAAAAAACACTTGGCATCTGAAACAAACAAAGATGAGAAATGGAAACATATATTTACTCCCTATTAGTGCCTAACAAGGCAAAGGGAATTCTGGGGCTACGTCAACAAGCCTCAATGGTGTAACCCATACAGAGAACGCCTTACCTGACAATGAATGGGCAGCCCACGCAACAAAGCTCTATGTTGATTTAGATCAAATCTTGGTTGCTGACAAGGAGACAGGGGGCAACTACCCTGACAATCAGGAGGAAGAACACACCATCAGCAACGAAAGGGAAACTCTAATCATCCTGGAGGGTATTCTAAAGGATGGGGCCCCTGGCCCCAATAGTCTACCGGGTAGCATCTTCAATGAAGATTGGGAATTATGGGCTCCCCACATGCATAATTTATTCAACCAATGTTACAACTCATCAGCAGTATCAGACTCATGGAAAGGCTCCATCTTGCACCCTATTTATAACAAGCATTTACAATGCAACGGTCTCACCTTTGCAAAAGTTAGAGCTATTGGCATTGTAAATGACAAAATGTTCATTTATGTGTTGGTTTTGAAAACCGAAAAATAAATGGCATTGTCATTTACAATGCCAATAGCTTAATCTCTCGCAAATGCCACACACAAACACAGACCCACACACAAACACAGACCCACACACACACACATAGAGCCCCCCACACACACACACACACAGAGAGCTACACACACACACTCAGAGCTACACACACACACACACACACACACACACAAACACACTTGTCCCCAACATTGGAGTTGCCTGCGCACTTGCAGGGCAACTCAGGAAGACACAGGCCCCTCTGGGCCCTTTAACAATACTTAGGCCCTTCTCTGGTGCTCTTTACGAAACCTGCCCAAACGTTGGAGCGGCCCACTGAGCGCCCGGGGCCGCTCTCTCTCTGCCCCCCCCCCCCCTTGGAACTCACCGGCTGGGACGGAGGACTCTGACGTTCTCCCTTGCTTCTCCAGCGGTGGGGGCAGGCACCAGATTTAGGGACGGTGCAGAAAATACAATGGTCAATAGTGGGGGCGTGGCGCCCTAGAAACAGAAAAGCCATGTATCTTTACCATTCCCTTACCCCACAACTCCCACCACATTTTATATTTCTAATGGGCCTCTAAAAATTTTTATTGCCTTGGATTAACTACGTTTAAACATGGCTCTTCTCCAGTGTGCACATTAGCAGTGACAGAACACAGTAAAAAGACCTTTGGGGAAGGTAGGCGCGAAATACCCCCTATAGTCATTAAATCTGAAGCGACTGCAGGAGTAAGAGGGTGAACCCTCTACTTGCGTTTTGTAAACACACTTATATATGTATACATAACTAATCTTCAACCAACACGGTGATTACCGAAGGGAAGCCGAGGAAGCATTTTTTGTGAAATAAAATAATATGATAAAAGGGGAAAAAAAAATGAGGAACACTATCTCCGCCCACGAATGAGCGCGTCACTAACTTCAAGATTGCGCTGGAGTCCCTCCTCCCCACAGCGACAGGGGAGGCGTCGCCATCTTGATGTGTTT
Organism: Lissotriton vulgaris; assembly: GCF_964263255.1. Taxonomy (NCBI): domain Eukaryota; kingdom Metazoa; phylum Chordata; class Amphibia; order Caudata; family Salamandridae; genus Lissotriton; species Lissotriton vulgaris. The sequence continues at coordinate 1,077,551,041 of NC_141691.1, read as the reverse complement.
TTAGCACACCGGAGGCAAACCGGAAAATTGCCGATTTGAAGATCAGTCATATCACACAAGTGAGAGCGCAGACTAGAAAATATAAATACAGAAATAAAATAAATATACATTTAAACTGAAAACTGGGTATAAACAGAAGTAATACAACTAAGAGGCCGCAGGCCTACAGCGGCCCTTTTGTTATAAGTGCGCGCACTGTCTTCCTCCGAGGCCTAGCTGCGGCTTCCTCGAGGCGTGTAACGCCGGGGGTAGACCTCGACCATTCACCACCTCCCTCCCCTCTTTGCCCACGCGAATCGTTGTCCCTATCGACCACTTATAGTTCCACAACAGGAAAGGATTCAGGAACGCGTGCCGCCGTTGCCTCGTTACACCTACCTGCGGTTGGTCCTTAGAAAATCCTCTTCTCCCACTACTGGCCTGGTCCCCTTGTGCAGGCCGCTCCGTGACCAGGCCTACCCTCAAAAGTTTCTGTCTTGGTATTTCCGGTTCGTAAAGTGTACTCGCACCGATTGAGAATTCCCCGCTTGGTATTTTTATTCTTCCGTTGGGCGGAGGGGAGCGTAGGGTGGGGGGTAGAGCCCAGGAGAAGGGAGGGGCCGAGAGTATGCAGCATCGCTGAGGCGAGAGAGGGAGGGGGGGGGGACAAATCACCCAAGCGGCAGGCCGCAGATTCTCCCGGAGCAGGCCCAGCCGTCAGAGCTGCGCATCACGTCACGGGGTAGCTTGGCCCCCCCGGCGGTAGAGCCCACAGGCCGAATCAGAGGCCGCCTACTTGAGTGTTTCTCAAGCCCGGGCGAAAAAAAGGAGCCTGGTTCCGGTGGTTAACAAGAAAAGCGAGCACAACCAGGAACTAAGCCCCGTCCTTTTCAGACTGGGGGGCGTGATTTTTTGATTGACTGAAGACGTCACAGAGAGAAAGAATCGAAAAAACACGCCCCCCAATCCGAAAAAGAGGGGGCTTAAATTGACAGCCAAACCTCTTCTCCAATGGCTGGCCGCCGTTTAGGAAGCCAGCCAATGGAGAAGAGAGGCTGCTTTCAGCTCCACTACTAGAAAACATAAAATCTCGCCAGCGAGACTGCGCAAGCTCAGCCTACGCTAGCCGAGACCTAAAAAGGGAGACACTTCCAGCCCGGAGAACTACAGGCAGATTGCCCTGCTGGACATTAATGGCAAGGCATTCGCGAAGGTGCTTTTGAAAGAGCTAGTGGCCTGGATAAGTGAAAATCACATCATACCCCACTATCAGATTGGATTCTGGCCCAACTCATCCACGCCTTGTCATATTTGGGGACAAGGGCCACTGAGGCTGCTTCATTTCCACTTAACACTTGTTTCGTTGATTATAGTGCTGCTTTTGACTGCATTACCCGTAACAGACTTTGGGCAAAACTCGCAAAGTAAGGCATCCCGAGGAAACTCCTGGTGGCCATTATGATGCTTCATACCAGTACATGGGCCCATTCCAAATTCACGCCGACACATGCAACAGCTAAGATCTATACAAACAAAGGGTTAAACCAGGGCTGTGTGATGGCTCCCACTCGGTTTAATTTGTACACAGCGGGCTTAGGAGAGGCCCTATCGAAAGCCAACATCTTTCCGCCCAAACTAGGCCACCTCAGAGTCCCCCATCATGCAGTACACATATGATCTGGGATTATTGGAGCAAAATAGAGTTAGTATGAAAAGGGCACTAGAAATATTACATTTATATAACTCAGAGAACAACCTCCAAGCAAATGCCATAAAAACGAAGGTTCTGGTATTTGTCCATACCCCAAAAAGGAACTGGTGGAATGGTGACTTGGCCCGCAAAGCCAACAAATATAACTATCTGAGTATACAATATTCAGATACTGGTAGACCAACTCTACAGGCCAAGGAACTGGAAGGCAAGGCGGCAAAGGTCACACATGCACTACGCAAACTACACCACAAGCTCTAAAGCCATTCTGCAGAGGGCATTCCACAAGTCAAGCGCGCAAAATTAATACCAACAATAGCTATGGGCATCTTGATTTTCAGGGACGGTTGACTGGAAAGTTGAAGCACCTACATATAGCAGCTTTCAAAATGTTATTCAATATCCCAAATACACCACGGAGCAAACAGTTCCGGTTGAATTCAATATCTAAACGATGGACATTGAATGTAAAAAAAGACAGTCAAATTCCATGACTGTGTGACCAATGCGGGTCCCGGCACAATCAGGGAAGCCTTAAATGCAATATTCGAGGACAATAAATGTCGTTGGGGCAGGTAACTGATGAGGGCCAATGAGAAACTCAGCCTGCCCTTATAAATTATAATTGACACACCTTTAATAATGGATTCTATGAACATCTCATGTACTGAAGACAAAAGACAGCAAAGCACACATTGCAGATCGTCCATTGTTGTAGAAACACTTTCCAGGGGGGCACTTTATATGAATTGACACTGAATGGCTTCATATGTACCTCGCACTCCAGGACCTGGAAGTGCACATTTGTACGCATGAAGCTTGTACCTCTAGGGACTTGTGCGTGGATCTGACTTTACATTCTGTGCCTCATTCCCCTCTTGTATAATCCCTCTGGTGGAGTCTTTTGCAAGAACAGTCGTCACATAGATTTAAGCATTTTTCCTGCACCTAAGGATTCAGCACCTTATTGTAAATCATTTTGGGAGGGGCCTTCCGTTTGACTTGGCACCACATGTATTTGTGCACTAATCTGGCACTTTAGGATCGCAAAAGCGTATGGTTGCACGCATACACTCTGCACTTTACGGCACCTTGGCTGTTCCAGCACTACTTGGTTCTTTGTCTATGCATATTTGCGGACCTTAGAGCCTCACGTAAGCTTGTCCACAATGCAAAACATTGAGTGCCACAACGCAATGCTGGAGTAATCTACCGCAATTAGTCGATGCATGCCCACGCACTTTACTAACCTATGCATGCCTGTCCATGTCTTAAAACTGCACGCCCATGCACCTCAAAGTTTTATGCATGCCTGGTTATGCCTTCAAATGCTTGGCCATTTAACTTTTTTAGGTCGAGTTATTTATAACTCGAAACCTATTGGGGCTAAACTAAGAGCTAAACTAATGCGGATTTCCAGAAGTGCATGTGGTCTCGTGACCGCGCTTCTATCCTCCTGCCTGCATCGCATCACCACATCAAAGCCAGCCATCTGTTGCTGGTGCCGCCAGCAGCTTCACTTCAAAGGGATCCGCTCCGCCCCCTACTGCATCAAAGGCTTTCATTTCGTTTTCTGCCCCTGTTAGGCCCGTTCACCTTGTTTGTGGGAAACGTTTTATCTGGCTGTCATTTACAGGAGTGTTTCTCTTCACATCTTTCGCCAGAGCAATGCCTAAAGCTCGCACTCTGCTTAAATACATTTTGCACATTATATTTGACGCAGACATTCGCCATTCCTTTCCTTAATGCCCCAGGACGCTGTCTGGTGCTACTGCGGCCCCAAATTCGAATCCTCCAAGGGCCATGTAAGAATGAGCTGTCCAGTCACGAATTCGGCCTGCTCTCTGAGTCGCGTGCCCTTTCAGCACACGTTTTTCAGCGGCAGTTTGGGCTCCGGGAAAGATTCTCCTGCAAACCTCTTTGAACTTTGTGCACCCCCCAAAGATGTGCGGTGTTCAAGACAAGAGAAGTGTGGACCCATAAACTTACAAAGCGCGCTGTGCGACTGTCCTCTTGAGGTCTGGCTGCCAGGCACGCATATGGTACTTGGCAATACACTGTACCCAGAGTGATTCAGCCACCGAGCCTTGTGGTGAATGGCAGTAACCGTACGTATGTTGCAGAGTGCGATGTGCAGATCTGGCATAGAAAGTATCTTTTTTTAGTTCCCACCAAATAGATTGTCTATCACAAATTAGGAGGAGAGAGAGCCTTTCGTCATTGGCCCTGTCTTTGCCCACGCTTGCATTCACGTCCAAATATTTTCAGGGCTCCCCGACAGAACTTTTGATCTCGTGCCTTTCGTACTCACCGTGTGCGAGGTTTGCACAGATGCAGTATTTATAGCGGACTCTGCATCATTGATGGCTTCCTGTGTTTCCATGCGGTCTTGAGCTCCTCGGTGCTGGGCTATCTCGCCACAGATGATTTACTTACTAACAGAGTAGGTGGAGCTAAAAAGCGCGGTCCCTCCGGTCTCCTTAATCGCTCTGCTTAGTCGTGCGCTTTAATCATTAAGTGAACTTGAACATTTGGGAATATTTCTTTTGGCCAACACAGCCGCAGTATTCCAACAAAGCTTCAAGAGGCTGTTGAGTTTTGTGTTGAGGAGCGTTGCAGCTCCAGAACGTCCATGCGAACACTGCACACAGCCAGCTGATCAAAATAAACAACCACAACACAACACCATGCCATTGCTTATGATATACATTTTCTGCATTCATTTCTTTATTGTCGTAATTAATTAAAATTACGACAAAGCAATCCAGTACACCCCAGCCCTCCCGAACAAAAATGAAAAATACAATTAGCAATGGGAAAACACAGGATCAATTACATTTTGGTAAAACCAGCACTCAAATAAAAACTGTTACTAATTATTAAGACTATCATTATACTGGCATTATTTTATAAACAGAAAGAATAGCCCTAATGGTGTGGCAATATCGTGATCTTTAATTTCACCCAAGAGTAGTGGTTGAATAAGTTTATTGTGTAGATTTAAATTGATTACAATAAATACAAAGAATAAAATCAGATACAGAATAAAGTGAGCTGTCAGTACATTCAAGGTACATAAGATGAGATAGTTAAAACTTTGCAATATCATAAATATGCAAACTTAGGAAGCTAAAGCAAGAAGAATAAAATGACTGCTATAGTCTCTTAGCCAACGTTATGCCCATTTTTATTCTCAGATAGGTTGTATACAGAAATGTCATCAATTCACCAATAGGTGTCGTAAGAACAGATGGACATAGTACAGCAAGGGGAAATAGCCTTAAAAATGTACGACATCTTTCTATGATAAAATGCGTTATTTAGGCTCCAGCATGGCTCGGTTACACTTAAGGCCATCTGGAATAGGGGCGTGGCTATCAATGGTGCAGCAGGTGCAGTGACACTGGGGCCCAGTGACCTCAGAGCCCAGGAACCCAGGTTATTGCAGCAATTTACTAGTAATCGAGGGGTGGGGGCATTTACCTTGTTTTTTTAATGCTTTTTGGAGGAAAAAAAGGATAACTCTCTCCCCGACTCCCTGCCCTCTTCCCTCTCCCCCCTCTCCCCCCTCTCCCCTCTCTCCTCAACCTCCCCCCTCCCACAATCTCTAGTGTTAAACAGAAAGCAGTGAAGAGGCGACACCGGGCAAGAAGGCAGACTGAGCCATCCTTCTTGATTAATGGTTTTAGCATTTCACGTGTTACCAGTAAACATGCCCGAGGCGCCAGCCGAGCACAAGCCACATGGAGACATCCTCCTAAGTTGCTTTTCCCCTCTAACCTGAATCACTTTTATGCGTAACTCCAATAAAAGAGAACTTTAAGGGAAAGACAGTACTTTTCTTCACAAAAGATCTTAAACATTGTTTGCGCGGTCAATAATTGAAAGACATTATGGTGGTCTCATCTCCGCATTTTTTACGATTAGCATTTACCTACTATTTAAAGCCGATCTCATAGTTCTTTTATATTTTAAAAACAACATTAAATGTTACTTACACATAACGGTGATTTTTAGACTTTTTTTTAAAAACTTTTGGTATGGGTTTCAAACATTACACACTAAACTAGCTAATTGTCTCTCTCATTCTCTGTTTTCCCCATCTAATTCTGGCAATACTTACATAACTTTATTTATAAGTTTTAAAATGAAGGCAGATTTGACAGTCCGGTCCTACCAGACCTTTTCAAGAATCATTTACAAAGAGTCACTCTATCACAAAATCTTTTTTGGAGCGCTTATTTACAGTGTATTAATGCGTCCTGTAGTGTGTGATATTTTTTTTTAAGAATTGGACTCAAATCCCAAACATGTGCTTTCATGGTATTTCATGCTGCTGAAGTCGAGAAGATGGGAGAGTGACCAGGCCAACAGATTTCGAACGGCTGCTGCTGCATTTTCTACTTCTGCCAAGGGGACCAAAACAAAGGAAATACTTACGCCTGTCCAGGTTTTTAGGAAGGTGCAAATAATAAAAGGTTGAATGTTTTTTTAAAGGCTTTTTGAAAAGTGGAAAATAACTCTTCCCCCTCCCATCTTCCCTCTCTCCTCAACATCCCCTCCTCCCTCTCTTCTCACTCTCCCCTCACTCTCTCCCCTTTATCCCCTCTCCTCTCTCTCTCTCCCCTCCCTCTACACCCTCACACTCTTCCCTCATTCCTCCCCTATCCCCTCTCTCCCATCTCCTCACTCTCTCCTCACTATACTCACTCCCCTTTCTCAACTCTCTCTACTCTCCTCCCTCTATCCTCTCCCCCTCTCTCATCACTCTCCTCTCTCTCTCTCCTCACTCTCCCCCTTTCTCCCCTCCCTCTACCCTCTCCTCAGACTCCCCTCTTCTCAGTCTACCGAGTCCTCACTCTCCCCAGTCATCACTCTCCCCAGTCATCACTCTCCCCAGTCATCACTCTCCCCAGTCATCACTCTCCCCAGTCATCACTCTCCCCAGTCATCACTCTCCCCAGTCATCACTCTCCCCAGTCATCACTCTCCCCAGTCCTCACTATCTATTTGAATAACCTGCACTAAGTCCTTTAAAACGAACGCACATTTGTCAGACCATTCCTAGCAGCCATTTCCGAAAATTATTTTTAAAAAGTCACACTATTCCAAGAGCTACTTTTGCGACCTTCCTCCGAGTTGATCATCCGCTACAGGACGTATTAATTATTAATTTTTTACAATCAAGATCAAATACAAAACATGTGCACTGCTGGCATTTCATGTTGCCGAGGTCGATAATAGTATAGTGACAAGACCTACAGAATTTTTCCGGTTCGGGCTGTTTTTTTTTTACCTTCTGGCCGACCTACTTCAATGGAATATTTGCTCCAGTAACACACACAACACCCCACACACAACACCCCCCCCACCACACACACACCAACACAACAACCACACACACACACAACACCACACACATCTACAACCACACACAACAACAGCACACACGACAATCTATCTATCTTTCTATCGCCGTCACTCTATCGCCCTCACCCTATCTATCTATTGCCCTCACTCTATCGGACTTCCTCTATATATCGCAAAAGAACAGCATCGCTCAGCAACACCACAGCATCACTCAGGGATACCACAACATCACTCACCACCACCACAGCATCACTCAGCGCAACCCCAGCATCACTCAGCGCAACCCCAGCATCACTCAGCGCAACCCCAGCATCACTCAGCGCAACCCCACTCCGCGCCATCACAGCATCAATCTGTGGAACCATTCAACAACAACTGGTTCAAATATGTTCTCTCAATGTTTCAAGCTTTATTACAAATGTCGCAAAAAAATGTTAATATTTCACTTCTGTTCTTGGATTTTCGTCACAATAAAATATACTGAACATAATCTTCACAAAAGTTATTTACAAAAGTTTAAGCTATTGCCATTATAAATTACAATAACTTTTATTTAAGTATTAATTATTTGAAAAAATTAAAAGCCATTGTTATTTGTAATATCAATTCATCCAAGTCACATAAATACAAAACATGTTGCATTACAAATGCTATAGGTGTCACATTTGCGAAAGTTATAACTATTGGCATTGTAAATGACAAAGCTATTAATTTAGCTATTTTCAAAACCAACACATAAATAAAAAAATTGTCATTTACAAGAACAATAGCTCAAACTTTCATAATGCGAGACCTATTGCATTGCAAATGCTTGTTTTAGCTATCTGTTGCCCCCATAATACTTGGCCCAGGCACATCCTAATGCCGCTAATCTCGTTTGGGCTTCGAATGTTGGCTTTCTATATTTTTTTACAATTTATTTTATAATATTGATCTTTGTTTTATGTTGCATACACATAGGCTGCCAGGTTCGTTTGGGCCTTAAATATCATGGTTTTAATATAGTCTTAATAAGATTTTATAAGTGACTTTCGTATAGTTTTTAACTACCTAGTTTTATATTTGATTGCTGCTTTTACATCGCTATATAGATTGTTCTTTGTAAATGATTTTAGGTAATCATACAATAAATATTTACTTACTTTACCAGCTTGGTTGCTGATCAGCATGACTAAAAGGTAGTGGGGTAAAGGACAGTGGAGTGTTGTAAAGTAGTGTTACAGAGCAGAATAAAGTTGGGTGTCAGAGTGGCAGATTGGAGAAGTGTAGACTATTGTGAAGTGTTGCGGAGAGAGTAGCATGTTGCAGAGTGGAACGATGTAAAGTAGCGTAGATTTTAGTAGTGTTAGGGTGGAGTAGAGTGTTGTAAAGTGGAGTGGCATAGAGTATAATAGAGTGGAGTGGCACAGAGGGTATTGCCTAGAGTGGAGTAGAGTAGAGCGGAGTAGATTGTCAAAGTGGAGTGGCACAGACTGGAATATTGTAGAAGACTGGAATGGCCTAGTGGAGTAGATTGTCAGAGTCGGCTGGTGCAGAGTAGAGTGGAGTTGAGCAGTGTGTTGTTAAATAGAGTGGAGTAAAGTGACATCGAGTGGCATAGAGGGAGCTGCAGAGTGGAGTAGTGACAGAGTCGAGTGCTGTAGAGTGGAGTAGAGTTTAACGATGTAGAGCATCACATAGTGAAGTATTGTGAACTGTAGTGTTGCAGAGTGGACAAGAGTGAAGTGCCGTAAATTACAGTGGCGCAGAGTAGATTGGCGTAGAGTGCGTTGGTTTCGATTAAAGTGGTGTAGAGTCAACTGGCATAGAGTGCAGTGACGTAGAGTGATGCAGAGTAGATTGCAATGGTGCAGAGTGACCTAGAGTACATTGCTTCAGAGTAGAGTGAAGTGGTATACAGTGGAGTGGTGTCAGTAGAGTGCAGAGGTGTACAGTGTAGTGGCATTGAAAGGAGTGGCGCAGAGTAGAATGCAGTGGCAAGTGTTAAGAGTGTAGTGGTGCATAGTAGAGTAGGGTAGTAAAGTGCATTGGCGTAGAATAGATTAGTGTAGAGTAGAGAGGTGTGAAGTGGCGCAAAGATCAGGGTCAATGTGCAACAGTGCACAGTAGATGAGAGTGGCATAGAGTGGCATAGCCTGGATTGGCATACAGTAGTGGCGTAGAGTGGCAGGGAGTGTAGGGTTAAATGTCGTAAAGTGCTGTGATGCAGAGTAAAGTGACAGAGTGAAATGGAGTAGAGTGAACTAGAGTAGATTGGTTTAGAGAGTAGTGGTGTAGATTGTATTGGTTTTGAGTAACGCGGTGTAGAGTGCAGGGGCATACAGTTAAGTGGGATACAGGGGAATGGTACAGGGTATATTGCAGTGGCGTAGAGTGGAATGACGAAGAGTGGAGTGGTGAAATGTATATTGCAATGGCGTAGAGTGGATGGGCACAGAGTGGAGTGGCACAGAGTGCAGTGTGGCTTAGAGTGCAATGGCGAAGAGTTCAGTGGTGCATATTAGAGTAGTGTGGGGTAGAGTGCATTGGCATATGTTAGAGTGGTGTAGAGTAAGTAGACAGGCATCAAGTGAAGTGGTGTAGAATGGAGAAATCCAAAGTAGAGTGCTATGATAAGTGGCATACTGTGGAGTGGTGCAGAGTGGGGTAAAGTGGATTATGCATGGTGTGGTAGTGCAAAACGACCATTACATTTACACAGTCATACAGTTTTACTGATAAAAGCATAGAGCGCAAAAGTGATAAAGTGTGGAAATGCCACCGCCTAGTGTATTGATTTGATCGTATTCAAATATTTATTACCACCCCACTTCAGAACAACCAAATAAAATGGGCTTCATTTGTGCTTTCCATATTCTGAAATATCTGCATAGTTCATTTACAGACATTTAAATTTTGTTTTGTGCTGCAAAAAAGAAATAACATTGTAGCCAGAATGTTTGCCACATAAATCCTCTCACTTTTAAGTTAGAGAAAGAAAACTAAACACCAAAGCTCACTGGAAGACACAGCCTAACATTTGACCTTGGTCTTTGAATGCACAGCAAACATGACAAGTTAAGAACACGATTTAAAGACCTGTTTACAGCAATTCAGTACTGGTGAAAGAATACAGTAAATAAGGACTGGGCAATGGAATGGACAAACAAGCACAACAGTCCAAAACAAAAGCAAGAAAATGTGAGTTACAAAGCAAATGGCAAGCAAGGGGTGAAATACATTCCCATGGAAGCTTTCCGAAGGTCCAAAAGATGTATGTTTCGACCAAGAAAAACAACAAAAACACAATAGGCACGCCTGTCAAAGACACTCACCTAGCCAACACAAAGCGTGTACATTACCTCCTCACCACATGACTAACAAAGTGAGCTTCAGCTCCACACCAGAAATCTCCAAAGCAAAAAAAGTCAGCCTCCCATGCCTCCCATCCCCTCCCAATATGGCCAACCCATTACATCCTGACCTCGTGAGGAGGCGGGTCGGCCCAACCCATCAGCCTGTTTTTTTTAGTTCGGCGCGGGATTACTCTCTAGTTGCGCCATTAGCTAAGTGGTTCCTGCTGTAGCTGGTACGTGAGTTTGGGATTGGCGGCCCTGCTCTAATGGTCCCTAGGATCTGGGACCTCTTCCCCCCTTCCTTCCTGCGGTTTTGTAGGGCCGGTTAGGCTCTGCCCTAGCGAGCCAAGGGTAAACACTGGGGCGGCCGGGGTGGCCCGGGCTCGTTTTCAGCCTCTTATTCCCCGGTCGTCTCAGCTTGGCTCCACGCTGTTGGGACGGCTTCTCTCAGAGTCTCCTGCCTGCCCCTCTGGGGCTTTTACTGGGGGGGAGGGGGAGGGGGGGGGGTGCGTCCTGGCGCTTGTGGTGGCTTGGTTTATCTGGGTGGGGGCCGGTGATCTGTGTGTCTTGGCCGCGCCCCCTCTTTGCTTGCCGGGTGTTGCGGGCCCTCTGGTCTCGCTTGGACTGACGCTGGCACCTACCCCTCGAGGGAGGTGCTGCGGCGCATCGCGTTTGTTTTTTCCTCCCTCCCTGTACACTTACCGGCATTGGGGGGTCAGGTCCCCACCGCGTTGTTCGCTCTCCTCCGGCAGGATTCCTCACTGAGCCGTTGGGATATGTGTGTGGTGAGTAACACGTTCTCTGGAGGGCCGGGACAGCCAAGGGCAGGGAAGCACCCTGAACTCACAGTACACCGCCGGGGTCCTGGCCCTCCGCTGTGTAGATTTCAGGGGATCGTGTATACAAGCGCCATGGTTTACATTTGATCCAGAGGTGAGACCTGTATAGCAGGCGTGGGACCAGAGCAGGTGGAAAGGGAAACTTGCTGTTCCCTTATGTGACAAGCGCAGCGCTCCCTCTCCGAGATGGCTGGCGTCTGTTTCTCTGCCCGTCCTCCAGGGGCCTATTGGGGAGTGTATGTGACACAGCGGATAGCTCTGTGCCTCTGGAGCTGGTATTCCGGTTCGTGTCTCGCCAGCGCACCGTCCTGTGGTTCAGGCGAGTTTCTAGTCTCTCCCGGTATTCTTTACTGCACTTTTGCATTCTGTTCCCCCATGTGCTGCATAGCGGCGTCCCCGGTTTTCTGGTTTCACCGGCCGGGGTCTCAGGTCCCCTACGGGGCCGGGTGCCATTTTCGGCTGCATTGCTGGTGTCCGTCCTTCGACAGGCGGGGCAGGGCTCATCCAGATTCCCACGCGGCTGGTTTTACTCAGCTGCTGCCGTTCCGCACTTTGTGTCCTTCACTCTGCCAGTGCTCTTTCTGGGCCATGAGGGGTTTGCTGGTCCCTGGGGGGTTGTCTGCGGCGTTTATTTTTTTCCGCCCTTTTGTTGTCTCGCCCGCGGTATGGCTGGTGCAGGTCCTCAGTTGCCGCTGAGGCCCTTTTCTCTCGGGCTGTGGTACTGGCTACGGGCGTGGGCCTTGGCTGTGCACCTGGGGGAGGCTGGTCTTTTCCCCCGCGCATCCTCGTCTGGCTCCCTCACCCCCCCCCCCCCGCCTTCGTTTTTGTTCCGGTCCTGGTGCTTATGGCGCAGGGTCGTGCCAGTGGTGTTACCTGGTGCTCGGTGTTTCTGGCCTTGGGTTTTCCTCCGGGGTCGGTTTTAACTGGTGCTGCCATACTGCATGTTGGAATGGCTGGTCGTTTCCTCCCTTGGTTGATCAACTTTCGAAGGTTACTTGTGTCAGCCCCTGACTAGATCCCTGGGTCCCTCTCTCCAGTAGGTTTTTCTTCCTTCTTGGCCTGCATCTTGGGACTGGGTTGTGGATGTTTTTGGACCATTGTCTTCTGTGCATGCAATTTTACACTGGAGATATCTATTGTTTTGCTTTTTTGATGGACAGGTCGGGTGTCTCCTGCCTGACTCAGTTCTATTGGGTGGTTGGTGTGCCGCCAGTAGTCAATCTGCAGGCTTTTCCTCGGTGCCTGGCCATGCTCTGCGCTGTCCGGGTCTTAGCTGCGGCATTCCCTCCCTCTGGTTGAGGGGGCTCGCTCTTGGCTGTGTGGCCACCGGGCCTGTTCCCTGGCTCGGCAGGCATACTTATCCTCGGCTCCTGGCGTTGGGGCTCTGTTGGGGGGCTGTCTATTGCTTCTCCTCGCGTCCTGGGTGCTTTCTGTCTCAGGATCATGGTTCCTGCCTCCTGCCTTGCCACCATCCTGTTGTCAGTTGTGGGACTCACTTGCTAGGGGACGGTTCCCAGTGGGTCTGGCTCCTGCTTTTGGTGGCGTCTGCTGTGTCTGGTCGGGTAATTCGGCTCTTGCCTTTTTCTGTGGCAAGTGGCCTGTGCTTGCTGTGGCGCTGTTGCTTGTTTTCGACTCTGGTGGCTCTGTTCTACTGTGTTCGACCTGTGGCCTGTCCCTCTTCCGATCTTGGTGTCGGCCTGTTTCGGGATGAGGGCGTGTTTTCTGGTGCCGGGCGCTTCCCCTGGGTCTGCCTCCTGCCTCGCTTGTTTTCTGGTCCCGGCTGGTTCACATGGTTGGTGGGACTCATGTGGCTTCGGCCTATTGGTCCTCTGGGCTTCCATGGGGCTGTTGCACGATGGTATGTTGTGTGCCTCTAGTAGCTCCATCAGGACAAGTGCTTGTATCTTGCCAGTGCCTTCCTCGGTTCCCTTGAGGGTGCCGTCGGCTATCCCGGCGGTCTCCTTGTCCCTCAGGTTCCGTTCATCCGCTGGTTATGTGGGGATTCTGATTGTGGCAGGGGTGTTCATCCTTTGTTGACTGGATTGCATTCAGATACTCTGGTGTGGTGGTCGGGTGTCCCCTTCCTTCCTCTCTGTGGCACCCTCTCAGGTATCTTTGTGCACAAAAGGTGTGGTTGGCTGCCACAGTGTTGGGGAGCTGCGCCTTGGCATATGGATTTATCCTCTTGCTTCCCACCCATGGTCTTCCAGGGCCCTCTGGCCGTTCTGCCCTATAGGCATCGGATCTCGTCTGGTCTGCGACGTTAGGCAGGGTCTGGTATGGTTGGCACCTTGAGGGGTGTCCACCTGGGACTACCAGGTCCTGTAGGCTACGTCTCCTGTGTGGCTCATGTTTTGTAGCTCCGCGGCTTCGGACGCTTTGCTTTTGGCCTGTGGCCTTTCTGTTTTGGGTTCCCCTTCTCGGGTGTCGGCGGCCTTTGCCATCCCTTGGGACGTGCGAAAGGTTCCCGGTGATGCTGGGTCGGTTGGTCTGCCTTCTGCCGGCCGTTCCTTGGCTTGTCTGGGATTTGCCCCAGCCCTGCGGGGGCTTCTTGTTGCTCTACAGGGCGTTTTCTCCCCTTCCTCGTGTTCCGGGGGGTTTGCGGCGTTCGCCCCTGATTTTTTAGCATGAGGGTGCTGTCCTTGCCTGGGTCATTTTTATTCTGGTTTGTTTCCCCAGTGTTGGCTTTTCAGGCTCCCGGCTTTGCGCTTTCCTATGGTCCCTTTTCTTCCAGGGGTTCTGGGCTTGTTTGGCCTGCCCTAGGCTTTTGTCCTGTTGGTGGTGCTCGCCTGGGTAGTTATCCATTGGCGTCTGCTGCTACGGTTGGTGGTCTTGGGAGCTGTTGCTCATAGTCCGTGTTCTGCATCTGTGGGCGCGGGTTTTGTGTCTTGCCCCTGCATTCTGAATTTCCCTTGGTGGTTTTTGTTTCCGCCTGGTGCTTTTGGTTGTCCGGGGGTGCTGGTATTCCCGGTTCTCCTCCGACTGGAAGGGCCCTGCGCTTCCAGTGTGGATTTGGTTTACTCCTCTTCTTTGTCCCTGGTTTTGGGGTCCTGGAGCCTGCTGGCTCGGGTTGCTCCCTGGGAGTGTTGACGTGGCTCGGGCTCTTTTTCGCCCGGCTCTTCTGTCCTTCTCTCATTTGGTATGTTTCTGCCTGTGGCTGTTTCCTCCTTGTGTGCCTTTGTTCCTGTCAGTTCTTCTGTGTTCGGCTGGGTCGGGCTTGGAGGTTGGCTAGCTGTGTGGACGCCTGGGTGCTCGCTTTGGCTGCTCGCTTCCTTCTTGTGGGACGGTACTGGGGCGGTTTGCTTAGTCCCTGTGCAGGGCGGTCTCGCTCCTCCATGCTGTGTTCCCCTCCCTACCGGGCTCTATGTGCGTTCTTCTGCATGGTGGCCTCTGGTGGGCGTTCGCTTCCTTTCTAGTGGCTTGGCCTTGGGCCTGGTCTCTTCGGGCTCCGTGGGCCTCCTTCTGGGCTTTTCGCTGTTGGCCGGTTGGGTTCCTTTTGTGGCGGGTCTCTTCAGAGTCATTTCCTGCACCTTCCTGGGTCTGTTTTGCCTTGTGCCTGCCTGGGTTCTCCCCTTGGTGTCGTGCTCCCTTCCCGGGGGTCTTTTGTGCTACTGGGATTCGTGTCCCACCAGTTTCTATCCTTGTGGGTGAGGTTGTAGTGCCTTTTGTTTTTTTGGTTGTTCGGTTGGCGTGCTGGGTTTCTTTTGCACCCCTTTCCGTTCTTGCGGCTCCTGACAGTCTGTTTGCATCTGGTTCCACTGCCCCGTTCATCTGGTGATTTCGGCTCTCTCGCGGTTGGTGGTCCATGGTGCGGTTTTTCTGTGTTTCTGTCGGACTGCTTCTCTTTTCTGCTGTGGATTTTTGTTGGGTCGCTGTGGTAGGGATGCCCTCTGTTTCTTTGGTTCCTCTATCTGTGTTTGGATCGGATTGATGCTTTCTGTTCTGGGACCTGTTTGCTGTTGCTTTTGGCTCCGTGCAGTCGGATTCCGTGCCTTCTCTGTCCTCCCTCAGTTTTTGGTTTGGGCAGATTTTCTGGGGGCCCTACGTGTCTCGGGGGTCCGGGTTTTGGGCCCTCCTGGTGTCTCTCTGTCCCGGGCTGGTTTTTTCCTGCTCGTGGATGCCTCTCTTGGGTGGTCCTTCCACTCATCTGGTCGTTTGGCTTTGTAAACTGTAAAAAATTGTAAATTGATACTTGTATAGCGCACTACTCACCCGCAAGGGTCTCAAGGCGCTTGTACGAATACAGCTGTGGAACCCATCCTGGCTTTCCCTGTGAGGCGTCCACTCCTGGGCACCCCCAAGGTGGAGGCCAGGCATCCTTAGCGTTGTGGGGGCCGTTGTGGAGATTAAGTAAGCTATTGCCCAGAGTTGCAGAGTGGGACTCCATGATTGGAATAGGCACTGAGGCGAGAATTAGCAGGTCCGTGGAATTTTGAGCCCAAGACCCGCCGAGGCGGGGAATTGAACCCTGGTCCCGACTAGACCTCTGCATCAGGGTCTGCCGCTCTAATCATTGAGCCACACTTCTCTTTCATGGGCATCCCATTCTGGTCCGTTGTTTTTTGTGAGTTTCCATGAAGTCGCTTGGCTTTGGTATGCGCTCACTTTGTAAATCATGTGGCAAGGAAGACTTACAAGGAGGGAATGCCCCGGTTACTTACCGGTAATCTTCATTACTCCGAGTATAGTCTTCCTCGCCACATGAGTTCCCATCCCTCCCTCTCTGTCTGGCTATCGGCTTCATGTTTATGCTTGGTAGTTTCAGGCTGATGGGTTGGGCCGACCCGCTTCTTATAGAGGTCAGGGTGTAATGGGTCGGCCATATTGAGAAGGGATGGGAGGTTGACTTTTTTTGCTTTGGAGGGTTCTGGTGTGCAGCTGAAGCTCACTTTGTTAGTCATGTGGCGAGGAAGACTATACTCGGAGTAATGAAGATTACCGGTAAGTAACCGGGGCATGAGCCCATGTTGGCACAAAATAAAACAAGTTCAACAAAAATTCCTGCACTGCAGTTTGCTACTCGAAAAACACAAGAGAGGTGACAGTACTCGGTTCTTTAATGCGGTTCTATGAACTATTACGCTATTCTCAAAACAAGTTTCAGCAGTCAGATCATAATGGTGATAATGGTTACTCAAATAGTTATGCGCTACCACTACTCACGATACACAGGCAATCGTTAAGAAACACTTCAATTACAAAGAGTCGGTCTGTAAATAAGTTCATAAAAAGCACACCAAGAAGATATAGCCTTGCGCTGACTTGGTTGGTCAGCGCAAGGCTAGTTAATAAACTAACGCCTCTCGATTCTAGTGTGACAAGCAGGCTGGTTATTTGCAACAATGTATCCACAGATAATCACAAATACCGGCGGCGGATTGAAATAGCCCTCTCCATCTATACGCTGCAAAAAACACCCACACCAGGCGCCGTGTCAAAGTATGATGAATCCGTGTAACAAAAGCAGAGAGTGGGTGAATGAATATACAAGGCGCAATTGTAACTACAGTCACAAAAAGCGTTTCTTGGTGTCATCCTGACGTAATTCCTACGGTGCGCCGAGATTGTATACGCTTCTCGTTTTTTGATTCCTTGAGATTTCACTGCCACACCAAGAACCTATGGTGGGTGGACGATTGATCCATCGCATTCGTGAGTGACCGAGACCATTACCAAGGACCACAGTAAGCAAAAGGGAACGCCCATTGGAATCAAAACAAAAAAGGTGCACGTCGCCTCGCAGACCACTGGAACCCGCTGCCTTTGCAAAGTGCAGACACCAACACCATGGGTGAGACGAGAAAATAAACACATCTAGGTAACAAGCGGGACTCCATCTGTGCCAAATGCCCTACCTCAAAGCAGCACAACCTGCAATTAAACTAAATGGGTAACAAAGACAGTAAATCACACACGATGACCTAGGTCGCGCTGCAGCTTCCATTTGTGAGTGACTATACGGAATTTCGGGCGCGCCGCTCTCACCTGACCGGTAAAAGGCCGCTACATCAGCGGACTCCTTTGCTGTCTCCTCGGGGGGCTCCACCGCGCTGCTAGTGCCACTCATTGTCGCGACTGAAGCCCAGCTTTACTCCGAGATTCACTCGCCAGGATTTCTGGTCAAAAACGGGAAGAACAGAGGGGTGAAGATATTGCAGCGCTTCAGAAGCTCAGTCTCTTCTCCATCTTGTTTTCAGCGGTCGGGGAGGCGGGGGGAGACGGGGGGAGGGACGGTTTCCGGCGAGGATTGTCGTCACGGCCTAGACTGGAGACGGGTACACAATCACTCAGTTCTTCACTACCAGTCGTTTTGTCAATCTGGTAATGTACAGAGTAAAAATTAGAGCCAGCCCGCAAAATTACTTTTCGAGCATAGCCTCGGAGCCCCCAGTCAGCACCATATGTATTCATCTCATTTCTGCCTGCAGTGACGAAATGAATAGAATTCTCTTGAGACTATGTTCCTGTTCAGAGCAAGGATTTATTTTTTTATTTATAAAGTTTTATATAGCACTTGCTAGACCCGTGGTATCGGAGCGCTTTACATACACAAAGGAAAAAAAAATGTTGACTACATCGTAGGACATGAGGATGCAAAAAAATATATAAGCAAATACATCACACTTAAGTATACATTGTTGGAGTGAAAAACGCAGGTGTTTGAAAGAGTTAGATAACCCCCATACTTGAAAGTCAGAGTGAGAGGGGAGACCATTAGCCTTGATGCCTAGGTTGGTTGACTTGGTCACTAGGGAAAGTGCTTAAGAAAACAATAGACGTATTCATTAGAACAGTCTATGAACAACGATCTCATGTTGAGTGACATCAGAGGAAGAGAGGGGGTGGGGGGAGATGTGGAAAACGACCAAGCTGCCGACCTTGGAGATAAGTAACCCGGTTCGGCGTCGGCTCAATATCCTGTGATTCTGGGCACATCATGTCATCTCTCCGTGCCTACCAAAAATGAATGTGTCCTTGTGTTATGTAACTGGACCTCAGGTATTTATTTATTTTATTGTATTTTATACGTTTAAATAGCGTTAGCTAGACCCGGGGGTATCAGAGCGCTTTACATACATAGGTGCATAACATAGCATGACAGAGGTATACATACAGATAAAAGCCGAACATTATAAGTAGTCGTACATTGCATAACAGCCCATACCGGTGCATGAGGATATAAGCAACACATTATAATTTGGCATGCAGTGAAGGATAGAGGGGGAGCTCACGAGGATTGAAAACAGTCCAATCTCCACTTATCCATGATGGACAAATAAGCAGGGAGTCAACTAGGTTATTGGAGTCTTGGATCGATGACTAGGACGATATGGTATTTCTTGAGGATAATTCGTTTCAGGTCCCTTTTGAAGCAGGGGAAGGAGGTAAGCGCTCCTATACCTCCGGGTCGAGTTTGCTCTATATACATCGGCAAAAAACAGAACCTGACTTTTAAAGGGAATGGGCAATTTCTCCCTTCATTTTTGCCATGCCCTCGCCGTTGCAGGTTAGTGTAGTGAACACACACATTCACGGGATTTAATGAAGTTGAGATAGTTACTTAGGAGGTAGGCGGGAAATGCTGCACCTAACAATGTATAAGTGAAATCTTCAACAAATAGAAAACTAAAGAATACATTTAAAGTGCACCAGTTTGTAAATGATTTTAAACTATTATCCTGCTTCTTTTTCATAAGTAAATAACCTATGTTTCATTGTGAAATTATGACTGCAATGATTTATGTCTAGAAATGTCTAGAAATGTTTCAGTTTATTCAGGTTGCTCATGACATTACAGGCTAAACATTCCCTTATTACCGATAAAGGAGCAACCTACATCTTCTTTGATATTACAGAGATTACAAATTGTCAAACTGTTATTTTTCAATTTTTTAATATGACAATAACAGTTTGCTAGCTGACACCTAATTCAACCTAATAACAGTTTACTTTCTGAACAGGGGACCCGCTTATTAAATGCGCCTAATTTCCATACCATTTGATAGTTCAGTAAGACAAGCAAAATATGCTTTTAAGCTCCTTTTAGAGTATACATATTTATGTAGAAAAATAATAAAAAATACTCTGTGATAACCTCCAATAAAGTGCCACTGAATATCAGAGTGCTTTGGAAAAGAGCAATAAAATGCGACCTAATGATCCCGGCTTCATCAGAAGGAAGCTATTAAAGTGCTAAGTCAGGAAGAGCCAGAGTCCATAAAATATAGTAACGCACAGGTCCAAGCAAATGATGCCTATATAGAGCCTTTCGCCATTAACAGATTCTCAGCAGAAAAGCATTAAAGGAATATTATGCAATAATCACTTTCGATGGGCATCGAATATCTGAGAACTGTGCAAAAAGGCAATAAAGTGCTTTGTAATGCTTCAAAGCTTCTCACATGAAGGAACTCATAAAGGGCCATATGTATCATTCCAAATTGCTATTCCAAACGCCAAAATTCACAGAATGTCAGCGTTTGCGATCGCAATTGGGCTTGTGGTATGTATTAATGAAAAACTGCCTCGCTAAATGTGCAATTCCCTATTTTGCGATTGCATTTAAGGAATCGCAAATTGCGATTCCGTAAATTCAATGTAAGACGCACAGAAAAAATGCACTTTGGCCTTAAGGAATCACAAATTACCACCAACTTCAAGTTGGTGGTAATTTGCGATTTCTTGAAAAAATTCATTTTTTTGCTTTTTTCAAAGTGCAGTGTGGCGCACATACATGCCACATGTGCACCCATGCTTATTTAAGGGTTGTCAACAGAAATGTAGATACCGCTGTACTCTCTAGTTATTAACATTTTCAACAAACAGAAAATGGTTGTAAACTATTTTAGGGTGCTCAGGGAGATCACCTCCTAGTCCATGAGGTGCAGTAGAAATACAAAATGCTACTCCGTGTAAGGGCAAACACTGAGCACACTCCTAGCGACTTAGCGCGTGGTTGTGGTAGTCAAAGATGAAGATGAATTTGATCAAAAAATTATTCAAAGAATTAGTGCTTTATTGTATAGCATATTCTTGTAAGATCTTCATCATATTCCATCATATGATTAATTGGTCTTAGATGAACTTGTATCAATCATATAGGTTCCAACATAATTAAGCATTTACCAAAGCGTGGACTTTGTCCCCTATGCATTTCGTGCATAGCACTTCGTCAGGGGGAGTCTGTAAACAGATAGCAAAGAAAAACATTGGTCTATCCCTGGTCAGCAAAGGGGGGAATGCATAGCAAAAGTTATAGCACTAGGAGCAAACTAAAAAGTGTTCGTGGCCAGCTGTGAAAATGCAAAGTTAGACAATCATCTGTGACAAGGTTATACAGCTCGACTTGAGTGAAGTGAAATAGTCCTGAAGTGTGAATGAAAAAGGTCAGTGAAAGTTAATACAGTAAAAGAATGTCCCGTGGTTAGTGTAGCAGCAAACCGTAAAAATGCAGTACGAAAATCGAGCGGTGTGATTAGAATAAAAACTATAAACCCACACAAAGAATTGTGTATGCAGTTATAAGGTACGAGTACTAGGGTTGCACGATGTAAGCAAAGATAATTCAAAACGACACCCAAATAGTGATGAAAGAAAAAATCTATCAACATGCGAACGCATTTTAAAAGATGCTGTGGCAAAACGCCTAAATAATGAGTGACAAGGCTTACCCGCTCTATGTAAGTAAACGAAACATACGTCCTTCAATGCGTGTGAAACCATGAGCGAACCCAGAAGACGCTGTTAGTTATGCACGTGTGCAATACAACATGAAAATAGAAACAAGACTGTGTCAATGTGACAAGACGAGTTGTGAAAGTAAATGAAAATGATTCAAACAAGGTGGTCAGCGGGAGCATGAAAATAAATGTAAATTAAAATACCAGTAGCGGTGAAAATAATCAGATGTAAAAAATAAAGGTCGAAAACACACAAGAAAAGATCGAGAAGCATAGAAATAAAGACAGGACTCAAGCAATGTGAAAATACCCGCAAAAAGCATAAGCTGAAGAACATTGAGTTAAGTAGGGGAATATGTCTAGAGCATAAAAAAATTGAATATCAGGGGAAACAACAAAGATATATGTGCAGAATATATACAATAGACCACAGTGACAATTGAGGTAAGAATAGAAGAAGACAGATAAAGATGGAAAATAAAATGGTCAAAAAAGTTTTGTAAGCTAATAACAATGTGCAGGATAAAATAAATAAGAAGAAAACACAGAAATGTACAGCAGAGAGAGAAATCCAATCGAACATAGAAATAAAGACAGGACTCAAGCAATGTGAAACTACCCGCAAAAAGCATAAGCTGAAGAACATTGAGTTAAGTAGGGGAATATGTCTAGAGCATAAAAAATGTGAATATCAGGGAAAACAACAAAGATATACGTGCAGAATATATACAATAGACCACAGTGACAATTGAGGTAAGAATAGAAGAAGGCAGATAAAGATGGCAAATAAAATGGTCAACAAAGTTGTGTAAGCTAATAACAATGTGCAGGATAAAATAAATAAGAAGAAAACACATAAATGTACAGCAGAGAGAGAAATCCAATTGAACAGTAAGCGAAAGTCTCGTTTATCATATAGACATAGGCAAAAGCTTTCAATAGTCTGAGTCAGTATTATAGATGACAACTGTATTCCAGTCTTTCATTAAGCCCTTTAGGCTGAAGAGCTTTTAGTCTGTGTATCCAATACAGCTCGCGCTGAAGAAGAAATTTGTTGTTATCTCTGTGTGGCAATTTTTCGATGACTTCCAAAACCAAGAAACTAATTTGACTGGGATTGTGTGCATTTTGAACGTAGTGTGCAGCTACACAAGATTTAAAAAATTTTGTCCGGATATTACTACGAAGCTCCGTTAGTCTTGTTTTGACCTTCCGTTCTGTTTTCCCTACATATGGGAGGCCACAAGGGCATTTGAGGAGGTAAATCACATTGGTCGTATCACATGTGGCATTTGCCTGAAGTTTTATGGGTGTTCCTTGTGTAGGGTGTGGTATGTTATTTCCTTTAATTATACTATTACAGTGGCCACAATTGTGGCATGGTAACGTTCCTTTGTAAGAGATGGTAGATGTGGTTTGTGGTTTTCTCAAATTCAAATTCAAATTCAAAAATAGCTTTATTCGGTATTTTGACAAAAAACCATAAAAGCATACAAAATACAAACGTAGGCAGACTAAATAGCTTTTCTCATTAAAAAACTTCTTACAAAAATACATATCATGAAGACAGAACAGATGAAGTTCATTAAAATGTATAAAAAATTTCTAAAGTTCATTAAAAGACTCTTGGAATCCATACAGACTCCTGTATTACGTATTATCTGATGTGATAAGGTACAATATAATACGATTTTTCAATTTTTGTTTTATCCATGAAGTCCTAATCATTGCCCATGGTCCCTCTACACTTTACAGTGAAGGTCAAAAATGTTATCGCTGTCACTATGGTAAGTTCATCTTGCATCATGTACAGTCTGACCAGTGCAGTTTTACAGGTTCTCAAACCCCATGTCTTTAACAATGGTAACAGATATCTTTTTCTCCCCCACTGGTAATACTTGCAAAAGAAAATGCAATGTAAGTTTGACTGTTTGGATAGGTTATCACACGGGCATTTTTCCAAGTTAGCAGACCAATCATTCGGGGCCGGAAATGATATTAACCTGTAAAATGACTCCGTCCTCATTCGAGTCAGGAGCATTCTGTGATAACACGAATAGGTTGGGGCTAGATAAGCGTGAAGGCCTGTACCATGTAGGATGCTACGATGGGCTACTATGGTAGACTTGTGCCCGCCTAAGTACCATCTCCTTTCCTCCAGTAAGTCAAGGCATGCCACTTTTAGAGCTTTTTTTGCTATTTGTGAGCATGATGTGGGATTTAGGTAGAGATCTGATTTACCAATGGAGAACAAAAACTTTTTCACATAGGCTAACCATGGCTGCTTACTAGAAGTGGAATGATTTAAACAGTCTTGGATAACTTCCCTGTTGAACCCTGTGTCATCACATGTCCAGATCTTAAACCACAACATCACTGGCGCTATCTTTATCAGATCGGTGATGTGGACTCTATCCAGTTCATTGTGGCAAATGGTAGTAGACGTGGAGCGGGGGACTGATAATAAGTACCTCAAGAAAGCATTTTCTACTGTTTGAATTTGTGTACAATCTGCTAGTCCCCAAATGCCGGCCCCATATACAGCGGTGGACACACATTTAGCTGCGTATATCTTAAGTAATATGTCTACAGGTTTCCTACCCAGTCTTTTAGCAAATTGTTTAAGAGCACCTATCGTGAGAGAAAAGGCCAGGTTCCGGGAGGTTATTGCTGTTGACCATGTGCCCCTATTATTGAATATGATACCTAGGTAAGAAAAGGTTTTGGTCATAGCTATCTTAGTGTTGTTAACAAAGGTTTTACAATCTGGTATATTTTTCCTCAATGTGCATGACATTGTGAATGTTTTTCCCTTGTTTATTTTTAAGCCTCTCGTGGTCATGAAGGTTGAGAATCCTGTTAGCGCTTTCTGAAGACCCAGCTGCGTGCGAGCCATGATCACGGCATCGTCAGCATATAATAGTAGAGGTACTGAGGTGCCATTTATTTTGGGGTAGTCCACTTCAAGATCATTTAAAAAGTCTGCTATCTCGTTAATGTATAAATTAAAAAGGAATGGCGCAAGGATGCAGCCCTGTCGAACACCCTTTGCTATAGGGAATTATTTAGTTCGCTCACCATTTTTGCCGTATCTGACCGTGGCACCTGCGTCTCTATATAGTTCCTGTATAAAATATAGAATGTTTTTATCTATCCCCAATTTAACCAGGGTTTTCCATAGCACACTATGGTCTAAACAATCAAAAGCCAAGGTTAGGTCGACGAATGTTAGGAACAGATTCCCTTTTTTCCTTCCAATATATTTATTTGTTATTAAGGCCAGATTTAAACCCTGCTCTACAGTACCTACACCAGTTTTAAAACCATACTGTAATTTCGATAGGATCCCTTTACTCTTACACCAGGTTTGTAATTTAGTTAGCAATACTCTCCCTGCAACTTTCATCAGGGTATCTAGCAAAGAAATAGGGCGATAGCATTTTGGGTCCTGTCTATCCCCTTTTTTAAATATTGGAATTATTATGGCTTCGTGCCATGTGTCAGGAAAACCCATTTTGCTGTACGCGTTTATTACATTTGCTAATAGAGGAGCCCAAAGATCTACATTTGCTTTAAATAAATCAATGGGAACTCCATCTGGGCCGGGGGCCTTTAAGTTAGCGCTCTGGGAAATTGCTAGCTCGACCTCTGGGGGGGTAATGACTATATTTAAAGGGAAACTATCTTGCATCACTGCCTGTTCCCCCTGCCTATTGTTAAAATCATATTCTGGGGTCATAGTTATTAGGTCTTTTTTATATAGGGAAGTAAAGTAATCAACCCAGACGTCTTCCGTTATGGCTATCTCCATTGAATCAGCCTTGCTGTCCGTGGAGAAGAAGGGGGCATTGATTTCTTTCCAGAAAGAGATATTATCCCTTAAGGCGCTTGCCTTTACTAGGGCTTCCCAGGCCTGGTTTTTCAGTTCGTCCTGTCTATCGCGTAGGGTCTTTTTATATACTCGCCTGGCATCCTTAATCAAACTAGTATCTTTAGGGACTGTCTTTTAATGCCTGTAACAGGTCTTTATGGGCTTTGGAACAGGCGGAGTTAAACCAGCCGTGTACTCTCTTTACTGTCCCTATCTTTAGTTTTTTTGTTAACTTATCATTTATAGTGGCAGTTATCGTTCCATAAGCCTCTATAATTGACTGAGGGTTAATATTAAATTCTAGGCAGGTCGTGAATTGTTTTAATTCTTTCTGGACTAAATCCTTCAAGAAATTTGTAGAATCGATTTTTGCCCATTTTATGGCATATCCATTCTTTCTTGCCAGTGACACTGAGTGACCGTGAAGAATACTAGGTATGCTTGACACAGGGCTCTCGGTCTTCCCGACAGAAATGGTGGTGCTAATCGGAAAGTGGTCGCTTAATGCCAGGTCTTCCGTGTTAAACTCCTCCAAATAGCCCTGATTCCTATTGGACACTAGGATGTAATCAATTACAGTGCCTGACCCTCGCCCAAAAAAGGTTGTCTGAAAAGCTACAGAAGGGTCACATAATTCGTTAGCAAACCCCAAGTCCCAATCGTGCATTAATTGATTTAGCATGTTACCCATGATGGAGTGCTCAAAGTGTGGGGTGGGTCCCCTCTTAAGTTATAAATGCCACAGTTTTTTGTGGCACTGTAAGGACATAGATGACAATTATAATCACCTACTAATAGAGTACAATCTGCGTCCTGCCCACCCCTCGTAAGCATTGTAGTGAGCTCAGCTATTAAAGCTTTAGGATCTACTTTTGGCACGTTGATGTATATGTTTATCACGAAAAGGGACCACCCCTTTGCTTTGACCATAAGTCCTTGCATTGATCTAGCCACCCCTACTTTGGGTCCACTTGCCATATATGTGGACAGTTTTGTGTTACACAGATTGGAGGCGAAGATACACAAACCCCCCGACCCTCTACCTCGATTGCCCTGTATCGACGGGATATAGAAGGTGCTAAAGCCCTCAATGTGGGTCTCCTCCTGGTCCCAGCATTCCTGTAAGCATATTATGTCCTGTTTTTCCATAAAGGATAGGAATGACTGGGCCTTTGATTTGTTGTTCAGCCCTGCGATATTCCAGGAAGTTATTTTTAGGTTGGATTTATGTTGACTGGCTTCTGATGCCAGTGTCTGAGGAGCTAACCTCTCAGCACCCTCTATGTTATGTTCTACCTGCCTATGGGTTTGTGTGGTGTCCCGCGGGATTATAGGTATAGCCCCAACATTAAATTTCTCTTGGGCTGCGCAACCTTCCCATTTTGGGGCCTTAATTAGTTGGTCTGGTGGTTGCTGAAGTGTTAGCGATGTTTCCCCTATTGGGGAATCGGATGTGTTCCCTAATGGTAGGATGTTAGCGATGGTAATCTGGTGTTCATTTCTACATGTCTCATCTGGGATGCCTAAATTATTTCCTTTCTGTTTTGTTACCATTATTGGTCAATCGACCATGTCCAAACAGTCGTACCTATTCCTTGTGGGGGCCCCCCTCCAATAGTCAGGATTTAGGTTTTCTCTTCTCGGTGGCCAGGGACGATTATCCCACCCTCTATTCCAGTGGTTGTTATTATTCCTATTTCTATTTCTGTTATAGTGCCCCACCTGAGTCCAAGGCCAGTCCTGGACTTCCTCCCAACTATTAGGGTCGCCATAATTAAAAGTATTTAGAGGTGTGTAGAAGAAGGAGAGACGCTGTACGTCGACCCCCCCCCTTTTCTCTAGAGCTGGCCATGAGGAAATATAATCAGCTGTAGCGGGGTACTCACAATTAAGTACAATGCAATCGCCCTGTAAGCTTTTTTTGGTATCGCCAATCCAAAACACTCTTCTCATTGAAATAATTCTGCTATGATTAGATGGATGGAGAGGTCTGTTTTGGCTCAACCACTGCAGTACCTTGTTGCGCAAAGACCAAGGGGGTTCGTCTATACCATCTGCCAGCTCGGTGACCCCAGTAAGTATGACAGTGTATGGGGTCGCCTCGGGCGGCAGATGTATCGGACGCCTGTACCTTGGGCCTTTCCTCTCATTGGCTTGTGGCTGGGGTGGTTGGGCTTTTTGTGATGTCTGTGGGGTATCCTTCTGCTTCGCTGCTTGGCTATTTGACTCCACGGGAGCCGGGGTTTTTTGAGGGTTATCAGTGGGGCCTTTTCGTTTTCCAATCCCTTCTGTTGGGGCAGGTTTTGAGGTAATTTGTTTGTTTTGCCTGTCGTTTTTTAGAGCTTCAGTGTTTGCAACTCTTTCGAGCGGCAGGGGCTTGGGCCGGGTAACTGGTAAAGACGGGGGTTGAGCCGGGTTATTTGTGTCTTTCGCGATCCCCAGGCCCTTGGCAGGTGTACCCAGTGATTTTTGCTTGAAAGCAGGGGTATTTAATTTAGCTAATTGCTTCTCAATAATCATGATGCTCTTTTCCAGTGGTTGCAGATGGTGTTTTAGCAACAGCCCCATGCTTTTTGTGATGAAATCATGTAATGTTACACATGCGATGCATGGTTTCTGTGTGCCACCCCCGGGGGCTTGGTTCTCTGTCAGCTCTCGGAGACCAGCGTCATGTGAGGTCAATATATAATCGGCACCACTATTAGTAGGGATCAGTTGATCTGACAGGATTGTATCAGTAGTTGGGTTAAGGGAGGTCGTGGTGTTATGCAGAGCTGATGTGGTCTCGTGTGGGGTCATCTCTGTATTTTTGCCTCTTAGCTATGGCACCCTCCCGCTTGCCCGTGGAATTAGGGTCTACGATATCCACCTGATTATGGGAAAATTGTAGATCTGGTGTTTTTTCCAAGTCCTCACTGGAGTTAGACCCCAGTGAGAGTTGGATGGCAGATAGATCGACAATATTTGGAACCGTGTGTATTAATGCATTTGTGTTATCAGCTTGCTTAAGCAATGGAATAATTGGTCCTTGTTGAGTAGGGGTTTGTGCAGAAGCCAGGGGCCCCATGGACGATCTTCTTGCAACCTCCAGTTCATGAGATACCCTGCGTTCTAAGATGAGTATGCTTTTGTCTATGACTTCGTGGGTCTTAGTAATGAATAAGTCTATAGGGCCAGTGATATCGGTTAGGCTAGAGGTCTTTTTACTTCTAGTGCGCTTATTCATAGTTGCTTCAAGTACGACAAAATTAATAATAAGTGCGGGTCAAATACAATGTCAACATCCAACAGGGGGTCACAGATAGAAGTAGCGGGCTGTAAATGTAAATGTAAATACCGTGGCCCAGTCCAGTCCTGCTCAGTCTGGAACGGGCTGAAACGGGCCCGCCCTTGGCCCGGGCTTCGCCTGGCGTCCCGCTCGCGTCCTGCGAGGCGGGGCAGACGCTGGATTTAAGCGCCTCCTGGCGCGGCTTGGTACGTTGCAGCCCGCTTGGGCTGATGGGGCTTGTAGTCTCCTGCCCCGCACTCCACTCGGCGGCTCAGCTTGACCAGCGAGCGGCGGGCAGGGTATGCAAAGGCTGGTAAGTCTCTACCCCAAAAGGCGTCTGTGGTGCAGCAAGGCTCTCTTTTCCCGTGGCAATTCCGCGCTTGTCAGGGCGGACGCTGGATTTAAGCGCCTCCTGGCGCGGCTTGGTACGTTGCAGCCCGCTTGGGCTGATGGGGCTTGTAGTCTCCTGCCCCGCGCTCCACCCGGCGGCTCAGCTTGACCAGCGAGCGGCGGGAGGCGGGCAGGGTATGCAAAGGCTGGTAAGTCTCTACCCCAAAAGGCGTCTGTGGTGCAGCAAGGCTCTCTTTTCCCGTGGCAATTCCTCGCTTGTCAGGGCGGACACTGGATTTAAGCGCCTCCTGGCGCGGCTTGGTACGTTGCAGCCCGCTTGGGCTGATGGGGCTTGTAGTCTCCTGCCCCGCGCTCCACTCGGCGGCTCGGCTTGACCAGCGAGCGGCGGGAGGCGGGCAGGGTATGCAAAGGCTGGTAAGTCTCTACCCCAAAAGGCGTCTGTGGTGCAGCAAGGCTCTCTTTTCCCGTGGCAATCAATTTGGCCACTTGGGCAGAGCAAACATTTTGCATCTCCCTTCTCTTCACTTCTTTCTCAACAATTGTATGTTTTTTTAACGTTGATATGCAAATATGGGATATTTCTCAAATGCATTGTGGAAGTCATTCTCTAATTGTAGAAGTAGCCAGTGTTTACGTATCGTCTCTTTGATTTTAGGACTTTGCGTAGAATACTTAGAGACAAAAACTAGTCTCGATTCTTGATCTGTGGGATTACCCTTTGGTTTCAATAATTCCTTGCTTTCTTTCTTTGCCACTCTATCTTCTGCTGTTTGTGTAATGTATCTGGGGTAACTGCGTTGGTGAAATTTCTCAATGATTTTAGCACTGTTTTCTTTAAAAACATCCTCAGTAGATGCGATTCATTTGGTTCGTAATAATTGAGAATATGGTAGATGTTGTTTTAAACTGGGCTGGTGAAAACTTTTGAAATGAAGGTAATTCTTTCGGTCCGTGGCTTTGGTGAAAATTGATGTGACCAAGTGGTTATCAGTAAACCTGATGTGAACGTCCAAAAATGATATTTCCGATCTGCTCATGGTGTGGGTGAATTGTATCCTGTTATCCACTTGATTCAGATTGTCGATAGCAGTAAGCAGTTTTGTTTCACTTCCCTTCCACATTAGGAAGATATCATCGATATACCGATGATATGCGCACATGTGTCGTTGCCAATTGGGGCTTGAAAGAATGTGTTGGATTTCATATTGATACATAAACAAGTTTGCCTATGCCGGTGCGGCACAGTTGCCCATGGCTACTCCAGAAAGTTGAATATAATACTCATTCTTGGGTGTTTTGAAATAACTGTGATGGAGTGTGAATTGCACACGTTCCATTAGAAAAATCTGTAGGTCGTGTGGTTTGTCAGTTTGTACTAGGGCGGATTCCATCGCTTCAAGTCCCAGGTTGTGGGGAATTGAGGTATATAGAGAGTTCACATCTATCATGGAAAGAATGACTAGTTGTTCTTTGGGTATATCAATGTTGTGGAGTTTGGTTAAAAAATCTGTTGTGTCTTGTATGTAAGTAGACATAAGTTTTACACTTGACTGTAGATGTTTGTCGATGTATTATCCGGTTGGTTCATGGATGGAATTGCACATGCTGACTATTGGTCGGAATGGGGGTTTACTGGGATGTTTGTGTATTTTAGGAACCAAATATATGTATGGTACTTGTGGATGATCTTTGAGTAGAAACCTTTTGTCTTTCTCTGTAATAGTCTTGAGAGTCAAAGCTTTATCAATGATGGTAACTAGAACAGATTTGAAAACTTCTGTACGATCTGTACTGATGGCCATATATAGTTCTGGATTATTCAAATGTGTGTCCAAGTTGTTAGTGTAGTAATCAGCATCTAGAATTACCAGAGCACCTGTAGGAAGGTGGATATCTGACTATGGTTACCCCCAAACTTTTTGCCTGGTGTTTAGCTGGTTTTTGACTTAGTTGGCCTGGGATCCTGCTATTCAGGGCCCAAGGCTAATTGTTCTCTCCTTGAAATGGACTCCATGTACCTTAGGTACATACACAATTGGAACTGCTTCACCTTATAGGCGCCTGTAACAGTGTACCCCAAGTGTATCCAAGGCCTACCAGGGGCTGCAGCATGTATTTTGCCACCCCTGGCCTGGCCTCCATATTTGACACAACTGGCTGATTAATCAGCTGGGGTAAGTTGGTGTAATCACCTCTTACGTAGGTATAGTATATCTATATCTAACATATCTGGACACATGTTAACCTATAAGCCACTCCTATGGAAGGCCTCGACAATCCTGGAGGCAGAGTGTGAGAAGTTGGCCTGATATATGATGTCTCCAATCCTGGGGGCACCTTGTATCAGTCCAAACAATCCCTTATGGTGTCTGGTTGTAAGTCAACCTTATAGACAAGCTATCCTAAGGGTAGCATGGACTAAGCAGCCTTAAAGGCTTAACTCAAGAGGTCGTGTTAAGCAAGCTGTTTTACCAATCACAATCCTGTAATATCAAATGAAAGGACACCACACAAGTTATATATTATAAAAATATATGTATTTATTACTAGAATAATCCTCTGTACTCTTTATGAGTGCAGAGGCTCAAGCGTTTAAACAAAAGCACAGTTAAACATATAAAAGTTGCACAATTATGGATAAGGCCGGGGGGCCACGCAAACCATATATTAAAAAAGTGGTATAAGTATCACTAATCGAACAGTGGTCAGGCCTAGGGCCTGGGGAATCGCTGGGACCAATCGGGACTAGCAATGCTGAAGTCGGGAAAAGCCCGCGGGATTCGGGTGCAGCGCTGAAAGCACACACATGCACCAATGCAAAGTCAATGGTGCGTAAAAGTTATCGAGTTACTGTTTTAAGAGTCTTCCGACTGACCTAGAAGGACAAAACTTTAGACCTAGACACTAGAGGTGTATACCAATACAGGAGCACCGGGGTTCAAGAGTTACTTCACCCACAGGAAGCTGGTGCACAGGTGCAAAGTCGTGTCGGCTTTCGTCGTGTGGATCTATGGAGCCTGGAGAAGAAGATGCTGCAGGCGGTCAGAAGAGAAGTGTCTGGTGCGATCCAAGGGTGGATCGAAGATGAAGAGTACCTGAAAAAAGAGGGGACTGAGTCTGGGTCACCCAGCAGTGACCAGGGTGGAACCAGGAAGGAACCAGGCAATGTCGGGCGCAATCAGGTGGTTGTCGAGAAGCTTGTGTCCGCTGCCACGTAGACTCTGGGGCACCGAGGATGTCCAGGAGTGGACCACGAGCTGTCCCACGAAGGCTCTCGCTGTCGGCGGTGTCGGCTTCCGGATTGGAGCAAACAAACCTTGGCAAGCGCAACCCACGCAGGATTCGAAGATCGCTTCTTACTCGGACCAGGAAGGTCACGAGCTGAGCCTGTCTGCCGCTGTCGGGAACAACTCCCTTAGCTGTTCCGGGATATTGCCATACCATATACTCTTAAGTGCATTATAATCCATCGCGGTTATGTGCTAACTTTGGTTTGGCTTGATCAAAACATGTTGTGTAAGGTGTCATACGATTTGGAATACTATCCCCTCGCCAGTCATGGCGACGGGGACAGCATTCCACCCTTCTAGAGGGACACAACATGTACATAACCTGAACCCCGGTTAAAGTTAAACTCGAGCCTCAGCATCACAAAATGGATGCTGCCACCACAGACACAAGTCTGACCTCCTGCTGCTGGGAGTCCTTCCAGCGAGGGAGGCTTGGACAAAGGGTTTCCCGCCTTGGGAGGTGCGAGCACCACCCCAGACAGGATTTGGTGTATTGGGTAGGACAGGGCTGAATAGAATGAGACATGCCTGGGACACACAGGGTGTCCCTGTGCATAAGCCAGTCCAAACCGGTGCTGGGGCTTTCCAGCCCCAGTCCTGGCGCGGAGCTGGACAAAGGAAAGGGGGTGTAACCACCCCCCTTCCTGGTCCCACCCAGAGGAGGGACCTAGCAGGTGATCCGGCCCCTAGATTTGGAATAAGATAGGAGCTGTGTCCCAAGACTTCAGATCATCCTGAACTCGACTTGAAACTAAGAAGAAAACTGGACTTCGACATTCTGCTGCACAGAAGACTGAAGAGCATCTCCCTTGTGGCCAAGGAGTGACCACCCTGTGAATACAGGCACCATCCGGCAACTCGACATCTGCTTTGCCGCCGCCTCCCGCCGGAGCCAGAGCCCAGAGCCCAACAAGACCCAGATTCCCAGACATCTCAGAGCCCGATCCACGGCCCCTGAAAAGAAGAGACCCGTGGAGGCACCGAGAGACGTGGAACCGGCCATCTTGGAAGATTCATGAGAAGCTGACTGCGCAGCACCCGAGGCACCCTCGATGCTGTGCTTTGGGGTTTGAGAAGCCCCACCATCGAGCAGCATCTGCACCGAAGATCAGCCCCCCAGCATCTCCACGATCTGCGTGGGGCCTTTTGCATTTTGCCACTCGACGCGTCATCCCGGTTACTGGCCCGTTGGCTAGTGGCCATCTTGGCGACAAAATCCGAAATCAACACAGCTGGTCTGATTGCTCCAGACTGGCCCTCGCTCCTGTAAAAAGGAGCAGCCCCTCTGACCTTGCTGGTCCGAGTGAGAAGCTTGCATCGTTTCCTGCGTGGCTTGCATTAGCCAAGGCCTGTTTGCTCCGATCAAGAAGCCGACACCGCCATCAGCTAGAGCCTTCGTGGGACAGCTCGTGATCGACGCCTGGATGTCCTCGACCTCTTTGTGTCCACGTGGCTGCAGAGACAATCTTCACTTCTTCTCCTGTTTGCACCTGACATCGCCTGGTTCCCTCCTGGTTCCACGGTAGTCACTGGCTAGTGGCTTTGAACATTGTCCCCTCTGCTTTCAGGTCTTCACCTCTTCAGATCCACCCTTGGATCCACCGGAACTCTCCTCGAAGACCCGCCTGCAGCATCTTCATCTACAGGCTCCATAGACCAGCGCGACGAAACCCGACACACTTTGAGATATATGCACCCGCTTCCTGTGGGTGAGGTAACCCTGGCATTCCGGTGCTCCTGTGTAGCAATACCACCTCTAGTGTCTATGTTCCAAGGTGCTAGGTCAACCGGAAGGTTCCCTTTTCAGTAACTTTGTACTTTTTACGCACCATTGACATTGCATTGGTGTATGCGTGTGCTTTAAGCGCTGCACCCGAGTCCCGCGGGCCTTTCCCGACTTAGTCACTGCTAGTCCCGAACAGCTCCAGCGATTCCCAAGGCCCTAGGCCAATTTCCTTTTCGATTAGTGAAACTTATACCACTATTTTAGTATATGGTTTAGGTGGCCCCTAGGGCTCATCCATATTGTGCAACATTTGTATATTTAAACAGTGTTTTGTTTTAACGCATTTGCTTCTGTGCTCATAAAGAGTATAGGGGATATTTGTAGTAAATAAATATATATATATTTCCAATATATATCTGTGTGGTGTCCTTTCATTTGGTATTCAAGGGGATTGTATATGGTAAAACAGCTTGCTTCACATGCCTTTACAGAGTTTAGCCTAAGACTGCTTTGTCTAATTTGTAGATCAATCAAATTTATCGAACATTTTGAGAAAAAACAAAGATTATAGGCAAAATCTTGAACATGGAAATTGTTATTCTTTACTCTAGAAAGACACTTGTTTTTATTACCAATTCTAAATTTTATTATTCTCACATCAGTGTGTTTTTAGTATATTATCATATCTGTATTTTTGTAATGGTTTTAATTAACTATACAATAAAGTTTCTTCTTTCTTTGTCTATGCTACCTCTAGGATAGCTGGTCTATAAGGTTGACTTACAACCAATCATCATAAGGGTTGCTTGGCATGGTACAAGGTGATCACTAGAACTAGTGAGCATCATATACCAGGCCAACTTCTCACAGCGCCCCCTTTATCCGCTTTACAAATTTTGATGTTGTCATTTTTAGCCAATTGGTTCAGGGCTTGTCCTTCATTGGTGGTTAGGTTAGATTTGTGACTTCTGTTGATCTGAAATATAGAATGTAAATCCTTTTGAACGAAAGTCTCAAAAACATCCAAGATTTTATGACTAACAGGTGGAACAAAAGTACTTTTGGGTTGTAAGTCCATTAAAGTGTTGTGATCTTCTCTCATGGTTGGTTCACAAACGTTACTGAAGAAGTGCTTCAGTCTCAATGTTCTCATGAATTTATAAAAGCACACTGCAGTGTCCAGTTCGTTAGTCTGATATGTTGGTACGAAACTTATACCCTTTTGAAGGACTTTTTCCTGCGTGTTGGTTAAAGGAGTTTGTGATATGTTGATCACTAAACTCTGTGACTCCTGGTCGATTTGGCTGGTGGCAATTGTGTTGTTTTTGTACTGGGTCCTCCTGGATCTACGGTTGGCTCGGAGCCTACCTCTAAAAAAGGCGGTGTAACAGTGGGAGTGTCTGTTGATGTAGTAGATGTGCTAGGCTCACTAGTTGTCTGCGTAGAAGGTCGTCGACCTGTGGTGACAGTACCTAATGTTGTAAGTTGTTGTTGTGGTCTACCTCTTTGAAACTCTTTACGCGTAGAATCATCCGAGGATGAGGTATCTCTGTCAGTGGATCTATTGTTAAATGATCTTTGTTGTCTCCTGGCAGCGTAAATTTCTGCCCAGTTGTATACCTCGCCTAATTTATATTCGACTGTGTCACGTTTAAATTTCCTTAATTTTCTTTCATTAATTTTTCAAATCTGTTCTAGTTACCATCATTGATAAAGCTTTGACTCTCGAACTGTTACAGAGAAAGACAAAAGGTTTCTACTCAAAGATCATCCACAAGTACCACACATATATTTGGTTCCTAAAATACACAAACATCCCAGTAAACCCCCATTCCGACCAATAGTTAGCATGTGCAATTCCATCCATGAACCAACCGGATAATACATCGACAAACATCTACAGTCAAGTGTAAAACTTATGTCTTCTTACATACAAGACACAACAGATTTTTTAACCAAACTTCACAACATTGATATACCCAAAGAACAACCGGTCATTCTTTGCACGATCGATGTGAACTCTCTATATACCTCTATTCCCACAACCTGGGACTTGAAGCGCTGGAATCCGCCCTAGTACAGACTGACAAACCACACGACCTACAGATTTTTCTAATGGAACTTATGCAATTCACACTCCATCACAGTTATTTCAAAACACCCAAGAATGAGTATTATATTCAACCTTCTGGTGTAGCCATGGGCAACTGTGCCGCACCGGCATATGCGAACTTGTTTATGTACCAATATGAAATCCAACACATTCTTTCAAACCCCAATTGGAAACGGCACATGTGCGCATATCATCGGAATATCGACGATATCTTCCTAATGTGGAAGGGAAGTGAAACACAACTGCTTACTGCTATCGACAATCTGAATCAAGTGGATAACAGAATACAATTCACCCACACCATGAGCAGATCGGAAATATCATTTTTGGACGTTCACATCAGGTTTACTGATAACCACTTGGTCACATCAATTTTCACCAAAGCCACGGACCGAAATAATTACCTTCATTTCAAAAGTTTTCACCAGCCCAGTTTAAAAAAAATCTACCATATTCTCAATTATTACGAGCCAAACGAATCGCATCTACTGAGAATCTTTTTAAAGAAATCAGTGCTAAAATCATTGACAAATTTCACCAACGCAGTTACCCCAGATACATTACACAAACAGCAGAAGATAGAGTGGCAAAGAAAGAACGCAAGGAATTACTGAAACCAAAGGGTAAACCCACAGATCAAGAATAAAGACTAGTTTTTGTCTCTAAGTATTCTACACAAAGTCCTAAAATCAAAGAGACGATACGTAAACACTGGCCACTTCTACAATTAGAGAATGACTTCCACAATGCATTTGAGAAATATCCCATATTTGCATATCAACGTTCAAAAAACATACAACAATTGTTGAGAAAACCACAAACCACATCTACCATCTCTTACAAAGGAACGTTACCATGCCACAATTGTCGCTACTGCAATAGTATAATTAAAGGAAATAACATACCACACCCTACACAAGGAACACCCATAAAACTTCAGGTAAATGCCACATGTGATACGACCAATGTCGTTTACCTCCTCAAATGCCCTTGTGGCCTCCCATATGTAGGGAAAATAGAACGGAAGGTCAAAACAAGACTAACGGAGCATCGTAGTAATATCCGGACAACATTTTTTAAATCTTGTGTAGCTGCACACTACGTTCAAAATGCACACTATCCCAGTCAAATTAGTTTCATGGTTTTGAAAGTCATCGAAAAATTGCCACACAGAGATAACAACAAAGTTCTTCTTCAGCGCAAGCTGTATTGGATGCACAGACTAAAAGCTCTTCAGCCTAAAGGGCTTAATGAAATACTGGAATACAGTTGTCATCTATAATACTGACTGAGACTATTGAAAACGTTTGCCTATATCTATATGATAAACAAGACTTTCGCTTACTGTTCGATTGGATTTCTCTCTCTGCTGTACATTTATGTGTTTTCTTCTATTTATTTTATCCTGCACATCGTTATTAGCTTACACAACTTTGTTGACCATTTTATTTTCCATCTTTATCTGTCTTCTTCTATTCTTACCTCAATTGTCACTGTGGTCTATTGTATATATTCTGCACGTATATCTTTGTTGTTTCCCCTGATATTCAAATTTTTTATGCTCTAGACATATTCCCCTACTTAACTCAGTGTTCTTCAGCTTACGCTTTTTGCAGGTAGTTTCACATTGCTTGAGTCCTGTCTTTATTTCTATGCTTCTCGATCTTTTCTTGTGTGTTTTCGACCTTTATTTTTTACATCTGATTATTTTCACCGCTACCAGTATTTTCATTTGCACTTCTTTTCATGCACCCGCTGACCACCTTGCTTCAATCATTTTCATTTACTTTCACAACTCGTCTTGCCACATTGGCACAGTCTTTTTTTTTTTTTTTTACATTTTTTATTGCAGATACACAAGGAGCCAATAAATGGAGCAGTCTGAAGGTACAGTAATGCATCACAGTCAGGGTGGTTCACTTGTCTAAAGAGATACACCAACCCCAGTGTTGCCCACAACCCTGGGGTTGGGCGGCGAACAGAATTTGTACGGTATGGTTACCAGAGCTGAGCTAGCTGTAGGCTTTCCCAGGCAATTCCTGTGTCTGCTTTTTACTTTTTAGATAACACAATAACAAAACTCCCCTCCCCCCCCCAAACCTCCCCCGAAATGGACAATAGAAGACATACAAGCCAGGAGCCATCACAGTGTTCAGGTATTTAAAACTAGAGATACATCGGTCACGCACCCTCATCCCTCCCCCCTTCCTCCCCTTCCCTCTCGTGTATCCGAACGGTCGCGTTCCTCCGAGCAGATGGAATACGGCTCTTTACAGGATCAGCATTGTCAGTCGTGATCTTACAGGCAGTTGTATTGTGTCCCACAGTTACTTCCCATTTCCTCGCCATTTGAAGCCTCCTATGACCCCCCATCCAGCCCATGGTAGTGTCTCCATTTTGACCAGACCCTACGGAATTTTTTTGGACAGCCCCTTGCCTTGTAGGTGACCCTCTCTGCCGCCATATATAGGTCTAACCCTCGTCTCCATTCCTCCAGATCCGAAGGGTCCGGGGAGCCCCAGCGTTTTGCGATGTCTCGTTTGGCGACCACCAATGCAAGGACTAGGAAAGTGAGTAATGGGCGAGTCAGGTCCACCTCATTTGTCATTCCAAGTAACGCCAACTTGGGGTCCCGTGGGAGTGAAGCTTCAAGGACATCCTCCAGTTCCCCAAATATCTGGGTTCAGTATGTCTGAATTACACTACAGGACCACACTGTGTGAAAAAAATCCCCCTCCTCTTGGAGGCACCGAAGGCAGCGTGGCTCGTCTATCCTTCCCATCTTACATAGACGCACTCTGTCAAAGTATGTCCTATGGAGAAAGTTGAATTGAATGAGTCGTAATCTAGATTTGATTGCTACCTCCCGGGGATGCATCAGAACTATCTCCCAGTCTAAGTCCTCCATCTCCCCCACCTCTGCCTCCCAAGTGTGCCTAAGTTTGTTCAAGTCGCCCAGCATATGGTTAATCAATGTTTTGTATGTCATGGACACCGCCTTTCCCACCACCTGTTCTTGCAGGAGTCTCCCTTCCAATGGCGCGTATTCAGGAAGATCCGTGAGCGTAATATGTTGGGCTATCCAGGCGTGTCTCAATTGAGCATATTTAAGATACTGTGTGTTGTGCAGTCCGAACTCCGACAGGAGGACTTGGAACGATTTCAGCTCCCCCCTGGCTATCACATCGCCCATGGTGGAGATGCCGATATCATCCCACCTTTTGAATCCTTTGAGCTTATGCAGATCGGTTAACCATTGGCAGTGCATAGTGGTGTCTGTCGTGTGGGCTTCCTCTCCCACCCCATGCGACGCGTAGATCTAGTCCATGCCCTAAGCGTTATAGACGTGGCTGGAAGGAGGGAGGCCCTTCCGCCACTCCCGTACAAATATTTTAGTATGTTATTGGGCGCCAGTTTAGTCCTCTCTAGTGCATACGTTGGGTGGTCCGCTGGTGTATGGAGCCAGTCATTGATTGGGGTCAGATGCTCCGCCCAGTAGTAGGCCTCCAAGTTCGGAAGTGAGATCCCTCCGCTATATTGATGTCTCTGAAGTGTAGACAGGGCCACCCTGGCCTGTTTACCTAGCCGAAGGAAGGATCTCAGATCTGCATGAATCCTGGTGAAGACTGCCACAGGTAGTGGGTAGTACTCATTTTGTAGGGCATATAAAAATTTCGGTAGGATGATCATTTTATACATAGCTGCCCTGCCCAAAAGTGTCAGTGGGAGCTGCCTCCAGCGGTCCATATCTGCCACTGCATTAGATCTGATCCGTACCAGATTTCTCTGGAGCGAGAGGGACTTATCCGCTGTTATATACACGCCCAGGTATTGGAAGCCCTCCGTTGTTGTCATCGGGTCCTCCAGTAGTCTCCCCCATTGATTGCGCCCCCCTGGGTCATAAAGTATAGATTTATGCCAGTTAATTTTGTGGCCTGCCATCCGTCCGTAGCATTCTAGCTCTCGAAATAACTCCGGTATCGTGTTCTCCGGTTTAGTGATGTAGAGCAAAACATCGTCTGCATATAGCGAGACATTTTCAGGGTTTAGTGCCGTGTCTCCACTAGTGAAGCCATGGATGTCCTCATTATGTCGAATTATGGCCGCGAGCACCTCAATGGCCAGCGTGAAGAGGAGAGGGGACAGGGGGCAGCCCTGCCTAGTCCCCCTCTGGATTTGGAACTCCAGAGAGAGCCTCCCGTTGACCCTCACCCTGGCCACTGGGCTAGTATAGAGCAACCGGGCCCAAGCAATAAACTTTGGCCCAAATCCAAACCTCTGGAGCACTGCAAACAGGAAGGGCCAATGGATTGCGTCAAAAGCCTTTTCGGCATCTAGGGAGAGGAACCAATGGGGGTCACCTCTTCCCCTCACCTCCTGGAGCCAATTATGGGCTCTCCTCAGATTCAATTTCGTTGCCTTATCAGGTAAGAAGCCCGACTGGTCTAGGTGTACGAGGTCTGTGATGACCGTCCTCAGACGGGTAGCCAAGATGGTTGCCAGCAGTTTCACGTCTGTGTTGAGCAGAGAGATCGGCCTGTAGGAGGCGCAGTTATCTCGCGGTTTGCCCTCTTTATAGATCGGTATAATAGTGGCCATTGCAAGGTCTGGAGGGAGCACTCCATCTTCATAGGCACCCGTGAAGAGGCCCCGAAGATGCCGGGTCAAAAGGTCCGCCGTGCTTTTAAACAACTCTGCTGGGAAGCCATTCGGGCCAGGGGTTTTGCCAGGCCGGAGTTTGGCAATAGCATTGGTGATATCCTCAGACGTTATGTCCGCTTCCAATGCCTCCATGGCCCCAGGGGGGAGGGTCGGCAGAGACGTCTCCTCCAAGTATTGGAGGGCCACCTCAGGGGTAGCTAGGTCTCGAGCGGCGTAGAAGGCCTCATAATGGGTCGCGAAAGCCTCTGCTATCTCTGTCGGAGTTGACCACCTTTCCGTCAGCAGTAGCGATAGTGTCTATCCATCTTACCGCCCACTCTTTTTTGCTGAGCCATGTTAGTAGCTTTCCCGACTTGTCCCCCACATCATATAGTCTATGGAGGGTGGCTAAGGCTTGGGTCCTGGCCTCATTGGTCACCAGT
Organism: Lissotriton vulgaris; assembly: GCF_964263255.1. Taxonomy (NCBI): domain Eukaryota; kingdom Metazoa; phylum Chordata; class Amphibia; order Caudata; family Salamandridae; genus Lissotriton; species Lissotriton vulgaris. The sequence continues at coordinate 1,077,510,424 of NC_141691.1, read as the reverse complement.
TCCCTATATTGTTTCTGGGCATCTAGTAACCGTCGCAAGGTAACGCTAGTCTTATGGGTTGTGTACTCCTCTTCCCGACTCAAAATAGCCTGTTCCAGGGCCGCTACCTCAGCTTGTTGCCTCTGCCTTTCCTCACCTAGTCTAGAACGAAGTCTGTCACGTAGGACCGGCTTCAAAGCCTCCCATAGAGTGACCTTCAAGTCCACCGAGTCTTCATTCTCGGCGATGTATAGTCTAATGTCTATTCTTACGCCTTTGAGGATTGCCGGGTTTTGAAGATCCCAGGCCGCGAGGCGCCAGGATTTCAAGTCCCTACTCCGGTCTTGGCCCACTTGCACGTATAATGGGGAGTGGTCAGATATTCCCCTGGCCCTGTATTCTGCAATATCTTCTACCCTCAGATAGTGTTGGGACATAAAAATATAATCCAGGCACGAGAGTGTCTTGTGGGCCCCAGAAAAATATGAATATGTGCAGTGTGTTGGGTGAAGCCATCGCCAGACGTCAGTTAACCCTACGGTAGTCATCTGGTTACACAGCGCAGTCATACGCCCTCCTTCACCTGTGCCCCCAGATCTGTCTAGGTTGATGTCCATGACGTCGTTAAAGTCTCCACCCACTACTTGTATCGTATCTGCCGTATCTAGGAGGATGTTAGCCAACGCTGTATTTGTGCGTGTCTGTAGTTTGGGTGGTGCATAGATTGATATCATGGTATATGTGCGTCTGTTCCAGGTGCCTTGCACACCCGCGTATGTACCTTGTGGATCGATCCACGTGTGAGTAATGTTGAAGGGTTGGGATTTTTTAACTCCCCTAGAGTCGGACGTGTATCCCGCATGTACTAGCACCCTGTATCGGCCTCTGGCTATGAAGGCACACTGGGTACCTTTGAGGTGTGTTTCCTGCAGGAATATGACATCTGAATCACTCCTTTTTATATAGGCATTCACTAGATCTCTCTTAACCTTGGAGCCCAGTCCATTAACATTCCACGTTATGATACTCAACCGTCTGCCTGCCCCTCTCGAAGTGTCTATGTTGTCTGCCATAGAGACACGTTATGACCATGTAGGACCCAATCCCTGTACGTGACTGTGATGTAGAGGCATGGCGTGCGTGGCTTTCCCTTAGCCCGTGTCTTCTGTGTTCCCTCACTGTCCCAACCCGAGTCCCTACCCCAACAAACTTTGAAACCCTTTTCCCCCACCCCCCTCCCCTTCCAGATGTGTCCCATAGCAGGACATGACTTTCCGTAGGAGTAGGCCTGTCGCCCGCCCACCACACCCACCCTAACACCCTACCAACGGGTGGAACAAAACAAAAGGGGGGTCCACTTGCGTGCTTCCCTGCGTTGTGCTGCTACTCCAGTTCTTCCATCTCACCAACATATCGAGAGTCCATCCATCACACCGTGCATCAGGATGGGTAGTGCGCATCGTGTCTTGAGTCAATTGCCCTTTAGGAGTTGGAGTCTTGAATCTCCGATTCAGGCGCACTATGCTGTCCAGACAGGTCGTGTTCCAGCACCCGTATCTCCTGCACCAATGGGTGGTCAGATTGTCCCTCGTCCTCTTCCTCCTCCCCACCTGACGTGCGACTGTCCAGGACCTCTTCCTCCTCTCCCTCCGAGCGTGCCGTGGCGTGCAGTACGGTAAATCTCGATCCTGATGTGGCTGCACCATTTGGAGATGCGGAACGTCCTCTTCGCAGAGACGCCGCACCTCGACCTCTGTATGGCGTCGCTGGGTTTTGCCTCCTGGATCTCCTGGATTTTAGTCTCTGTGCCTTCGGAATTTCCCAGTGAGTCGCGATCCTCGCGGATCTATCCAGGTGATCTTGTCTGGCGAGCTCTCTACTGTTAAGAATCGGCCGCTCCTCCAGCCATTGCCAGGCGTCCTCTGGGTGGGCGAAGAAGAGTGCCTGATCATTGTATATCAACTTAAGTTTTGCTGGGAACAGCAGCATGTACGTGATTTTCAAGTCTCTTAGTTTTGCCTTCACCGCATCAAAGGATCTTCTCTGCTTCTGTACCTCTTGACTATAGTCCGGGAATACCATGATGTGTGAGTTTTCAAACTGGATCTCTCCCATCTTCCTCGCTTCTTTCAATATTAAATCCCTGTCAGCAAAATTTAGGAATCAGGCAATTATTGGATGCGGTCTTGCTCCTGCTGGAGGTTTTGCGAGGAGGGCCCTGTGCGCCCTCTCAATTACAAAGCATGGCGAGAAGGGAGCAGCTGGGAATGTTTCCATTAAGCACGCACGCAGAAAGGATACCATGTCTGACTTCTCAATTTCTTCTCTAAAGCCGACAAAGCGCAGGTTGTTGCGTCGGGCTCTGTTTTCGGTGTCATCTACCTTCCAGAGGAGTTGGCGATGGGAGGCTTGTAGCTCCGCCATGTCCTTTCGTTGGGTTGTGATCGAGTCTTCTGCCTCACCCATCCGTGTTTCCGCTGAGGTGACCCTGTCGGACAAATTACGAAAGTCCTGTCTCAGGAGAGTCACTTCCACACCCACTTCACCTATCTTGACTTCTAGCACCACCCTGGACTCCTGGATATCGGTACGTGAAGCCTGGATGGCCTCCATCAGTAGTTCAGTGTCGGAGCGTGTGCCCGAGGTCGCCGGAAGGCCACCCGCGATCTGGCGCGGCGCGGCAAAGTTGTCCATTGGGCCCTGCTTAGGTCCTTTAGGTTGCACTTCTCTTTTCCCCATGGTGTATAGGAATGCCGCGCTTCAGCCACTCCGCAGCGGTCTGCTCTTCTCCCTGCTGGCGTCGGACGCGGTTTCACGATGCAACGCCCCACAATTTGCGGTCTCCGCTGCCCAAATCTCCTCACCAGTGATACTCAAGGTGCCTCCCGTGGGGGGGGCAGGGGGGGGCCCTCCGCCTCCTCCCTGTCGTCGCTCTCTTTCCGGTGCCCGGACCCCTGGGTGCTCAACTCCAAGCCGCTACACCCTGGCAGCTCGAGGGTATTTCCCAGCGTATTCAGTATGTTAGGCCGGCCTACAGGTATTCAGACACGGGTCATGACCTTGACATCTGCCATGGAACCAGGGAGAGTTGTGTCTCCTTGCACCGCTTGTGGCATGCACCTCCCTGTGTTTTGGTCTCCAGAGTCATTCATCCTTTCCCAGTGCCTCAATGTCCCTGGACATATCAGGAGCGAGCTTGTGCTGGCAGTCCCTGGCAGGATCAGGCGAGTTGGCACCTCATGTTGGTCTGGTTGTGCCTACCGGAGATTCGGAGCCCCTTGTCTCCGGAGCTGGGACAGTGAATGGTTCTGGGCTTCGTGTCGCGCACCGTTGTAGCCTTTCAAATGCCACTGCCACTGTAGTGTGATCACAATGACGCCACTCGATTCTTGGAAGCCCCAACTCTCCGCCTCACTGCCTCTCCCCTCCGTGGGATCGGGGGAAAGGCACTGCCTGCTGTCCCTTCCATCCGCTCTGGGGGCCTCGTCGTCGCAGGGGGGTCAGGTCCACAGAGAGCCCCGATATCGGAGAGGCCGCCACCAGTCCGCTGCCCCGCGCCCCTTGACCCGGGCGGGCGCCACCCACGTACCTCGGGCACTTCCCCATGCAAGTGAGCGTGTCTCTGAGCGCTGCACAGGGGTACCGCTCTCCACCAGGCCTCCCCGTCACCACCGGTCACACAGGGCCAGCTAATCGGGAGCCGAGACCGGGCCTCTCAGCTGCGCCGGCGGGCAATTCCGGTCCCGGGCGCCATCTTTGTAAAGTGCGGCCCTCTGCATTTGCGTCTGTCAGGCGTGGGAGCAGGTGGGGCTATTCCGGGGACCGCTGAGGATGGTCGGGCTCTTCTCCCCGGGACCTACTCATGGTGGCTTCAGGTGGCGGGGCAGGGATCCCGTGTATCCTGCGTCTCTCACCCCCGAGCTCAGGCGGCCGCCATCTTGGTGTAGTCGGGGCTCTCGAGCAGGCAGGTCCGGAGCCGATTTCTCTCGCGGAACGCCACCGTTTCGATTCTTTTGCCTCTCTCTGGAGCAGTACAGGTTTCAGACGTCTTCTCGCCGAATTTGGGAATGTTGGAGCCAGTAGTTCGCCGGATCTTGAGGCAGCCGTGCAGGAGCTCCGCAGTTGGACGTCCTAGCCGGCCATGCTGTTGGCCACGCCCCCACATTGGCACAGTCTTGTTTCTATTTTCATGTTGTATTGCACACGCGCATAACTAACAGCGTCTTCCGGGTTCGCTCATGGTTTCACGCGCATTGAAGGACGTATCTTTCGTTTACTTACATAGAGCGGGTAAGCCATGTCACTCTGAATATTATTTAGGCGTTTTGCCACAGCATCTTTCAAAATGCGTTCGCATGTTGATAGATTTTTTCTTTCATCACTATTCGGGTTTCGCTTTTGCAGGAGGGTGGACACCTGACTATAGTTACCCCAGATTTGTTGCCTTGTGTTTAGCTGGTTTTCGACTTAGTTGGCCTGGTTCCCTGCTAATCAGGGCCCCAGGCTATCTGCTCTCTCTGTAAAATGGACTCCATGCACCCTAGGTGCATAACCAATCTGGTACTGGACACCTTATCAGCCCCTGTACAGTGCACTATAGGTGCCCAGGGCATAGGTGCATCCACGGCCTACCAGGGGCTGCAGCATATCTTTTGCCACCCCTGGCTGGACCTTAAACTGATACAACTGGCTTATCACTCAGCTGCGGCAAGGTGGTGTAATCACCCCTTGCTTAGATATAGTATACCTATATCTAAACCTATATCTGGACACATATATACTATAAGTCACTCCTATGGCAGGCCTTAACAACCCTGGAGGCAGAGTGCTTGGTTTTATGTGAGATGGTGCTCTAGCATGAGCTGAGCCTGTCTGCAGCTGTCGGGACCAACTCCCTTAGCTGTTCCGGGATATTGCCGTACCATATACTCTTAAGTGCATTATAATCCATCGCGGTTATGTGCTAACTTTGGTTTGGCTTTATCAAAACATGTCGTGTAAGGTGTCATACGATTTGGAATACTACCCCCTCTCCAGTCCTGGCGACGGGGGTAGCATTTCACCCCTCTAGAGGGAGACGACATGTTACTTTGCTAAAACGCGGTTAATTCTAACCAGAGCCTCAGCATCACAAAATGGATGCTGCTGCCACCGACACGAGTCTGACCTCCTGCTGCTGACCGAAACTTGGCAGAGGAGGCCTGGACAAAGGGTTTCCTGTTGCAGGGAGGTGCTACACCTCCCAGACAGGAGATAGTGTATTGGGGCAGGGTGGGTTGAATGAAACCAGACACTGCCTGGGGAGCACAAGGCTTCCCTTTGCATAATCCGGTCAAACCGGTTCTGGGGCACTCCAGCCCCAGTCCCAGCGTGACCCTGGACAAAGGGAAAGGGGTTTAACCACCCCCTTCCTGGGTCCCACCCATAGTAGGGACCTAGCAGGTAATCCAGCCCCCCAGTTGGGTAAAAGAGTGGGAGCAGTGCCAACGCACATCAGATTATCCTGACTGAAACTTATGAAACAAAACTCTGGACCCTTCGACATCCTACTCGACGTAGAAGACTGAAGAATCTCCCTTGTGGTCAAGGAGTGACCACCCTGTGCAAACAGGCACCATCCAGCGCCTCAGCGTTTGCTTTGATGCAGTTCCCGCCGGAACTCGAGCAACAGAGATCAACAAGACCCAGCGTTCCTGCCTTCTTACAGCCCATCCACAGTCCCAGAGAATCTGAGACCCGTGGAGGCGACCTGAAGCGTGGGGCTGGCCATCTTGGAAAAAACACGAAGTGCTGACCGTACAGCTCCCGAGGCTCCCTCGACGCTGTGCATTGGGGTTTGAGAAGCCCCAGCCCTGAGCAGCTTTTGCACCAAAGCTAACCCCTCCACACTCTCCGAGTGCTGCGTGGGGCCCTTCTGCATTTTGCTGCTCAACGCGTTGGTCCGGTCGCTTGCCCGTTGGCTAGCGGCCCCAGTACCGATGAACCTTTGAATTTGCTCTGCCAGTCCGGATGCTCTGGACTGGCCCTCGCTCCCCTGAAAAGGAGCACCCGCTCTGACCTTCCTGGTCCGAGTAAGAAGCGATCTTTGAATCCTGCGTGGGTTGCGCTTGCCAAGGTTTGTTTGCTCCAATCCGGAAGCCAACACCGCCAACAGCGAGAGCCTTTGTGGGACAACTCGTGGTCCATTCCTGGACATCCTCGGTGCCCGAGAGTCCACGTGGCAGCGGAGACAAGCTTCTCGACAACCACCTGATTGCGCCCGACATTGCCTGGTTCCTTCCTGGTTCCACCCTGGTCACTGCTGAGTGATCCAGACTCTGTCCCCTCTGCTTTCAGGTACTCTTCATTTTCGATCCACCCTTGGATCGTACCGGACACTTCGCATCTGGCCGCCTGCAGTGTCTTCATCTCCAGGCTCCATAGATCCACACGACGAAAGCCGACACAACTTTGCACCTGTGCACCCGTTTCCTGTGGGTGAGATAACTCTTGAACGCCGGTGCTACTGTATTGGTATACACCTCTAGTGTCTAGGTCTAAAGTTTTGTCCTTCTAGGCTAGTCGGAAGACTCTTAAAACAGTAACTCGATAACTTTTACGCACCATTAACTTTGCATTGGTGCATGTGTGTGCTTTCAGCGCTGCACCCGAATCCCGCAGGCTTTTCCCGACTTCAGCTTTGCTAGTCCCGATTGGTCCAAGCGATTCCCCAGGCCCTAGGCCTGACCACTGTTTGATTAGTGATACTCATACCACTATTTTAGTATATGGTTTGAGTGGCTCCTGGGCCTCATCCATAATTGTGCAACTTTCATATGTTTTACTGTGCTTTTGTTTAAACGCTTGTGCTTCTAGACTCATAAAGAGTATAGTGGATTATTTTAGTAATAAATACATATATTTTTATAATATATAACTTGTGTGGTGTCCTTTCATTTGATATTACAGGATTGTGATTGGTAAAACAGCTTGCTTCACATGCCCTCTTGAGTTAAGCCTTTAAGGCTGCTTAGTCCATGCTACCCTTAGGATAGCTTGTCTATAAGGTTGACTTACAACCAGACACCATAAGGGATTGTTTGGACTGATACAAGGTGCCCCCAGAATTGGAGACATCATATATCAGGCCAACTTCTCACATTGGTGCGCAGCGGTGCAGATTTGAACTTGCTGTTGTTTTACCATTGCAATCTTTTTATCAAATTGAAAGATCACATCAAGTACCTTAGGTACATATAAACAAAGCTTAGCATATTTAAGTTCTACTGAACTTAGTAGTTGTAGATCAAAGGGCTTAGCACACCCTGCCTACAACTCACTGGCAAGGTACAGTAGGAAAACACTTAGTGTAGGTAAGTGCACCATTTACACCTCACTAGCAGTCATGCCTGGCAAAGGTGAAGCTTCCAGCTCTCTACCTGTGAGGGTTGACCTTACCAAGGCACCCTCCAGCTATGACAACCTCAGCCATAGAGACCTGAGTGCCTTGTGTACTTCAAGGGGGCTGAAAAATGGTCACAACCCTACCATTCCCATCCTGATAGCCATCCTGGAGAAGGATGATCTTGAGAAAGCTAGTGTAGCTCGCTTAGGGTCAGGAGATGGAGTGAACCCCCCAGATACTGAGAACAGCACCCCAGAAAATGAGGTGGACCCAGAATCAGAAGGTAATGAGTCAGATCAGGATCAAGGGGATATCCAGGTACAAGTGGGGAGGCTTAGCCAAGCCAACTTGGACCTACATGGAAATGGAGAGGGCCAGCACCTCCCCAGAATACATACCAGAATAGTTCCTGGCAATAGAAGATTGAGATCTCCCTCAAGGGATTCTCACATTTCTAGTGCCTCGAGAGAATCTCAAAGGGAATGACTTCCCCCCAGAGAAAAGAGCATAGGGCCAGAATGAGGGCTGTCCAACTCCAGATAGAGAGGGAAGAGGTAGCCTTGGCCCGAGCTAAACTTGCTTTGGCAAGGGAACAAAAATTGAGTGGATTAGATTCCACTGGTGGCAGCAACAAAATTCCTAGAGAGAAAGACAGGTCCTATTATACTAGAAACCTGACAAAGATTGTGCCCCCCTACAAGGAAGGGGTTTTACATCCACAAATGGATGACTGCTCTGGAGAGAGCCTGCATGGTACAGCAGGTTCCTGAAGAACAGTGGGCAGCAATCTTATGGTACTCCTTTTCTGAGAAAGGGAGAGATAAGCTCCTCACAGTTAGACCTGAGGATGCTAAAAATTACACTGTCCTGAAGAGTGCTCTGATAGATGGGGTTGGCTTAACCACTGAACAGTACAGGTTAATGTTCAGAGATACCCAGAAGACACAGACACAGGACTGGATTGATTTTGTAGATTGTGCTACTAAGGCTCTGGAAGGTTGGCTACATGGCAGCAAAGTACATGACTATACAGGATTGTGTAATTTGATTATGAGGGAGCAGATCCTAAGTAATTGTCAGAACCAGCTTTTACACCAACACCTGGTGGACTCAGATTTGACCTCTCCCCAAGAATTGGGAAAGAGGGCAGATACATGGGTCAGAACCAGGATTAGGCCTAGAAATCAGGGTAATGACCAGAAGAAGGAGTCTCCCAAACCTCAAGACAAGGGTGGGGATAAATCTAAAGAGAAGACTTCCCCAGGGCCCCAAAACTCCAAGGATGGGGGTGAGTCCCAAGACACTTCCTCTACACAGAAAAAGCATTACTGCCATGCCTGTAAACAGGCTGGCCATTGAAAAACAGACAGCTGTTGTCCAAAGAATAGTAATAAGGGAAATATACCTCCAGGTAAAGCTCCAGCACATCCTGTCACTGTTAGCAGTGGTCCCCCAGGTGGTGGGAGCACCCCCAAGAATTTGGCTGGGTTTACTTTTGGAACACAGGTGGACTCTGGCCTAACCAGGTCCCCTAACTTAGCTACTCTTGTCTGTGACAATGGCATGGGGTTTGCCAATTTCACTGCTTGCCCAAACACTTTGAGCAAGTACAGACAGGAGCCCCTCATCAATGGTCTGAAAGTTGAGGCCTTTAGAGACACAGGGGCTAGCATCACCATGGTGGCTGAATGTCTAGTCCCCTCAATGCAACTTATACCTGGTGCCACATACCAGGTGAATAATATTGATGGAATAGAAACCAATCATCCCATGGCAGTAGTAAATCTAAGCTGGGGAGGTGTCACTGGCCCAAAGAGAGTGGCAGTGTCAGCAAACTTGCTTGTAGATTGTCTACTTGGAAATGATGTGGAAATCTCAGCCTGGGCTGAGGTTGAACAGGAAATCCATTCTAGAATGGTAAATGCCCATGGAAAGGTTAGTGGGGCTGTGTTGGCCACAGCCCCAATCCAAGATGTCCTTCCTGAAAAGGTTGGTAGGACTGTGCAAGCCTCAGCCCCATCTTTTGCAGAAGCCCTTCCTGAACAAGTTAGCAGAGCTGTTATGGTAACAACCCATACCCAAACTGAGTCTCCTCCTGAAAAGGTTGGTGGGGCTGTGATGGCCACAGCCCAAACTCAAACTGATTCATGTGTTGTGAAGCCTGAAACTATGGATCACTCCACACAAACAGAGAGCATTGAGGAGGAAGAGAAATCTCCCTCCCACCAGACATTAGGACAGGATCAGCCTCCTCAGGGAACTGATCTTACCCCTGATGAAGGAACTGTCCCAGAGGTTGTTAGGCCTAGCCTGACAGAGCCCCTGATGGCAGTGGACCCTTCTCAGGGTAAACAGCAGGAATATCGACGTGGAAATATCGACAAGCAGAAATATCGAGATAAGAATATCGACTGTGTTAAATATCGACGAATGAAATATCGATGTTGTAAATATGGTTTTTTTAGAATAGCAGAAATATCGACATTGTAAAATATCGTTGTAGAGCATATAGTTGAGATAAATATTGATGTATATAATATCGATATACTAATTTGTTGTGTTATATTTATTTATTAATATGTATTTATTATGTTTATTTAATTGTATTTTAATGTTTTTTGTGATTATAATTAGAAAAAATGTAATTTTTATAAAAATTTTGTAAATATTTTAGGAGCGGGTTCTTGGTTTTATAGGGGATAAGGGTGGGTAGTAATTTAAAAATGTATTGTACATTTCTTATTTTAATTTACAAATTTAACGAAGAAAATAATGAATTTAGAAATTTTAATTTGAAATTAGAAATTAATTTTGATATTTTTAAAAATGGGTTGTTGGTTATATAGGAGATAAGGGTGGGTAGTAATTAAAAAATTGTGTGTTTATTTATTATTATAAAAAAATAGAAAAAAAAATGTAATTCGAAAATTTAAATTTTAAATTTTAAATTTTAAACTAAGATATTTTAAAAATTTAAATTAAATTAAGTTTGTGATTGTTTTATTAGTGGGTTGTTGTTTATATAGGTGATAAGGTTGGGTAGTAATTAAAAAACGGTGGTAATTTTTATTTAAATGTTAAATTGTAATAAAATAAAAATAAATTTTGAAATTTTAAATTTCAAAATCGAAATTAATCAAGATATTTAAATATTTTTATTAAATTAAGTGTGTGACTGTTTTATTAGTGGGTAATTTAGTTTATAAGGGATAAGGGTGGGTAGTAATTTAAAAAATGTGTGTAAAATATTTATTTTAATTTTTTATTGAAATAAAATTAATTTCAAAACTTTAAATTAGAAATTATAGAAAATGTTATTTTATTTAAAATGTAATATTTCAAAAAAATGAAAATGTAGGAGTTGGGTTTATAGGGGGAAGGGTGAGTTAGAGTTTAACATTTTTGTGGTTTACTGTTCAGCACTTTCTTGGAGTTATGTTGGATTTGGAGTTAGAATAGTAAATTATTATGGTTTACTGTCCAGCACTTTCTTAGAGTTATGTTGGATTTGGAGTTAGAATAGTAAATTATTATGGTTTGCTGTCCAGCTTTTTCCCTGAGTTATGTTGGATTGGAGTTAGAATAGTAAATTATTATGGTTTACTATCCAGCACTTTCCCTGAGTTATGTTGGATTTGGAGTTAGAATAGTAAATTATTATGGTTTACTGTCCAGCACTTTCCATGAGTTATGTTGGATTGGAGTTAGAATAGTAAATTATTATGGTTTACTATCCAGCACTTTCCCTGAGTTATGTTGGATTTGGAGTTAGAATAGTAAAATATTATGGTTTACTGTCCAGCACTTTCCCTGAGTTATGTTGGATTGGAGTTAGAATAGTAAATTATTATGGTTTACTATCCAGCACTTTCCCTGAGTTATGTTGGAATTGGAGTTAGAATAGTAAATTATTATGGTTTACTGTCCAGCACTTTCCCTGAGTTATTTTGGATTGGATTTAGAATAGTAAATTATTATGGTTTACTATCCAGCACTTTCCCCGAGTTATGTTGGAATTGGAGTTAGAATAGTAAATTATTATGGTTTACTGTCCAGCACTTTCCCTGAGTTATTTTGGATTGGATTTAGAATAGTACATTATTATGGTTTACTATCCAGCACTTTCCCTGAGTTATGTTGGATTTGGAGTTTGAATAGTAAATTCTTATGGTTTACTGTCCAGCACTTTCCCTGAGTTATGTTGGATTTGGAGTTAGATTAGTATCAATCAATCAATCACAGCATTTATATAGCGCGCTACTCACCCGGAGGGTCTCAAGGCGCTTGGGGAGGGGGGGTCCGCTATTGCTCGAACAGCCAGGTCTTGAGCTGCTTCCTGAAGGCGAGGTGGTCTTGGGTCAGGCGGAGGTGGGTCGGGAGGGAGTTCCACGTCTTGGCGGCGAGGTAGGAGAAGGACCTTCCTCCATGTGGTGGCTCTTTGGATGCGGGGGACGGCGGCGAGGGCGTGGTTGGTTGATCGAAGCTGGCGTGTGGGAGTGTAGAAGTTGAGGCGGTTGTTGAGGTAGCTTGGGCCTTAGTTGTGTAGGGCTTTGTGTGCGTGGGTGAGGAGTCGGAACGTGATTCTCTTGTTGACCGGGAGCCAGTGCAGGTCTCTCAGGTGTCCGGAGATGTGGCTGTGTCGGAGGATGTCCAGGTTGAGTCTTGCTGAGGCGTTCTGGATTCGCTGGAGTCTCTTCTGGAGTCTGGCAGTGGTTCCGGCGTAGAGGGAGTTGCCGTAGTCCAGTCGGCTGGTGACGAGGGCCTGGGTGACCGTCTTCCTGGTCTCGGTGGGGATCCACCGGAAGATCTTACGTAGCATGCGCAGGATGTTGAAGCATGACGAGGAGACGGCGTTGACTTGTCTGGTCATGGAGAGGGAGGAGTCCAGGATGAAGCCCAGGTTGTGTGCGTGGTCTGTTGGTTTGGGTGTGCTGCCCAGGGCAGGAGGCCACCAGGAGTCGTCCCAGGCGGAGGGCGAAGATCCCAGGATGAGGACTTCCGTCTTGTCTGAGTTCAGTTTCAGGCGGCTGTTCTTCATCCACTCGGCTACGTCTTTCATCCCCTCGTGTTGGCTGGCTCTGGCGGTGGCGGGGTCGTTGGTGAGGGAGAGGATCAGCTGGGTGTCGTCGGCGTAAGAGATGATGTTGAGGTTGTGTTGGCGTGCGATGGCTGCAAGGGGGCTCATGTAGACATTGAAGAGGGTGGGGCTAAGCGAGGAGCCTTGAGGAACGCTGCAGATTACTTCTGTGGCTTCTGATCTGAACGGGGGGAGGCGGACTCTCTGTGTCCTTCCGGCGAGGAAGGAGATGATCCATTCTAGTGCCTTCTCTTGGATTTCGACGTTGCTGAGGCACTGCTCTAGGGTGCGGTGGCAGACAGTGTTGAATGCCGCGGAAAGGTCCAGGAGGATGAGGGCCGCTGTTTCCCCGTTGTCGAGCAGGGCTCGGATGTCATCAGTGGCTGTGATGAGGGCGGTCTCGGTGCTGTGGTTGGCCCGGAAGCCGGACTGCGAGTAGTCGAGGGATCCATTCGTCTCGAGGAAGGCGGCCAGCTGCTTGTTGGCGGTCTTCTCGATGACTTTGGCCGGAAACGGGAGGAGCGAGATGGGGGCGGTAGTTTTTGAGTTCGGTGGGGTCCGCTGATGGTTTCTTCAGTAGAGCGCTGAGTTCGGCATGCTTCCAGCTCTCCGGGAAGGTCGTGGTGTCGAAGGAGGTGTTGATGATGTCCCGCAGGTGGGGCGCGATGACGGAGTCGGACTTGTTGAAGACGTGGTGAGGGCAGGGGTCGGTTGGAGATCCGGAGTGGATGGAGTTCATCGTGCGTTGGGTTTCCTCGGTGTTGTTCGGGGTCCAGGCACGGAGGGTGGTGGTAGGGGGTGCAGGTGCTGTCGTGGGGTGCGTTGGCTGTGTGCTGAAGCTGTTGTGTATGTCCGCGATCTTGTTGTGGAAGTAGGAGGCGAGGGAGTTGCAGAGGTCTTGTGATGGGGTGATGTCGTTGTTTCCGGCGCTGGGGTTGGAGAGCTCTTTGACGATGTTGAAGGGTTCCTTGCTGTTGTGGGCGTTGTTGTCCAGTCGTTCCTTGAATGCGGTTTTCTTGGTGGTGTGGATCAGTTGGTGGTGTTTTCGAGTGGCGAGCTTGAGGGTGGTAATGTTGTCTGGTGTTGGGTCTCTGCTCCAGGCTCTCTCGAGGGCTCGGCAGTTCCTCTTGGAGCTCTTGAGTTCGTCTGTGAACCATGGTGCTTTCTTACTGCCGGGTCTGCTGGGCGGGGTCCTCAGCGGGACGAGGTCGTCAGCGCAGTTGCTGATCCACTTCGTGAGGTTGTTGGCGGCCTGGCTGGGGTTCGCTGAGCTGGCGGGGGGGTCCTGGCTCAAGGAAGCGGCGAGCTGGTCGGCTGTGATCTTGTTCCATCTTCTGCGTGCAACCTGTTGCTGGCGGTGGTGGATCGTGTTCTTTCTGTAACTGAAGTGGACGCAGCTGTGGTCGGTCCAGTGGAGTCCGGTGGTGTGGCTGAAGGTGATGTCCAGCAGGGTGGCGGTGTTGCGGTCGTTGTTGTTCTCCAGGTGTACCAGAATAGTAAATTATTATGGTTTACTGTCCAGCACTTTCCCTGAGTTATGTTGGATTTGGAGTTAGAATAGTACATTATTATGGTTTACTGTCCAGCACTTTCCCTGAGTTATGTTGAATTGGAGTTAGAATAGTAAATTATTATGGTTTACTGTCCAGCACTTTCCCTGAGTTATGTTGGATTTGGAGTTAGAATAGTAAATTATGGTTTACTGTCCAGCACTTTCCCTGAGTTATGTTGGATTGGAGTTAGAATAGTAAATTATTATGGTTTACTATCCAGCACTTTCCCTGAGTTATGTTGGATTTGGAGTTAGAATAGTAAATTATTATGGTTTACTGTCCAGCACTTTCCCTGAGTTATGTTGGATTTGGAGTTAGAATATTAAATTATTATGGTTTACTGTCCAGCATTTTCCCTGAGTTATGTTGGATTTGGAGTTAGAATAGTACATTATTATGGTTTACTGTCTAGCACTTTCCATGAGTTTTGTTGGAGTTGGAGTTAGTATAGTAAATTATTATGGTTTGGAGTTAGAATAGTAAATTATTATGGTTTACTGTCTAGCACTTTCCCTGAGTTTTGTTAGATTTGGAGTTAGAATAGTAAATTATTATGGTTTGGAGTTAGAATAGTAAATTATTATGGTTTACTGTCCAGCACTTTGTTAGAGTTATGTTGGATTTGGAGTTAGAATAGTAAATTATTATGGTTTACTCTCCAGCACTTTCCCTGAGTTATGTTGAATTGGAGTTAGAATAGTAAATTATTATGGTTTACTGTCCAGCACTTTCCCAGAGTTATGTTGGATTTGGAGTTAGAATAGTAAATTATGGTTTACTGTCCAGCACTTTCCCTGAGTTATGTTGGATTGGAGTTAGAATAGTAAATTATTATGGTTTACTATCCAGCACTTTCCCTGAGTTATGTTGGATTTGGAGTTAGAATAGTAAATTATGATGGTTTACTGTCTAGCACTTTCCCTGAGTTATGTTGGATTGGAGTTAGAATAGTAAATTATTGTGGTTTACTGTCCAGCACTTTCCCTGAGTTATGTTGGATTTGGAGTTAGAATAGTAAATTATTATGGTTTACTGTCCAGCACTTTCCCTGAGTTATGTTGGATTTGGAGTTAGAGTAGTAAATTATTATGGTTTACTGTCCAGCACTTTCCCTGAGTTATGTTGGATTTGGAGTTACAATAATACATTATTAATGTATTTTTAAAACAATAATAAACAATTTTTTAATGATATTTGTCAATAGTATTACATATATTGAAATATTTAAGATTATATTTAATAACATTTGTATAAAAATCAATTATACATTTTTATAACATTTTTAAATTTATATCACAAGTTTATAAATTTATAAAGTACAATACTAATAAAGTCTTGTAAAAACAGTATTTATTGTTAGTTTTGTTTGTAGATGGAAACATTTTGAAAATAGTTTTTTTTTGTATTCACTTATATTTAACATTGCAGTATTTGTAACATATACTTTGTAATTGTTTATTAATTAGCATATTAAATTAAAAAAAAATTGAAAATAAATTTAATATGTTAATTCATTTACATATAATTGGCATTTCCAAAAGTATATACATAAAATTGTTCACATTTCTATATTATAAAGAAAAAAACTTTTTACTTAACAAACATACTTTTAATATACAATAATAGTTTTAATATATATTTTGATATTAAAAAAATAATGTATATTTTACATTATTCATATGTTTATTGTAAACATTTAGAAAGTTATAACAATTTAACAAAAATAATTTGCAATTTTTTAACATTTTTTCATTCATTAATATGGGGATTAAGTCCTATTTTTGTTTCTATTATGCTGCCATTTTGTTTTGTGTTGTTCACTTTTTAGTCTATCTACATCGTTGTTAGGGTCAATTCTGAAGACGGAACCTCGCGGTTGGGAGCTGCTTCGTGTTTGTTAATGTAAGTTTTATTTTAATTAATTTTAAGTTACTTTTAAGAAATTATTTAGTTAGTTTTAGTGTATATGTGTTGCTAACTGTATTATTTAACTGTTTATGTGAAATGTACGTGTTATTTAAAAACTTTAGTGATAGCGTACTTAGTTTGCTATCTAATATGGATGTAATGTTAATGTTTTGTATTCAAGTATTACTTTATGTATTTTAGTACGTTTTATATGTTATTTCTTGGCTTTGTGGGTTTATTATTTATTTCGGGTGGGTTTTGTTTGTACTTTATTTACAGGTGTCCGTTTTGGTGACCAGATGGATTTGATCTCGTTTTTTTTTAAACATAGAGGGAATTGTTTATATACATTTCCTTATTTTTCGGGATTTTGGAGCGTTTTTTATCGTGATATATTTTCAGGTTTTTATGGCTCAGTTATCCAGAGGATTTCTACGTTGGACTCTTTTTATACAGTTGTATTTTTTGCATTTTTTGGGGTTTCATTTGACGATGTGGATTGCTTTTGGTTGGATTCGTTTTGAAAGCATCTATTTCAAACACATTCTACAGCTGCAGAACCGTAAGTCATTATTTATTTAATTTTTGGGGTGGTTTATGTTTAGTGGTGATTTTGTATTTTAATTAGTTATATTGTCTTGTGATAATAATTTATATTTTATATTACATGACATAATTTAACTAATGTAACAAAAAATGGTCTATGTTATTTATTGTTTGATAGTTTGCTATTTGTATTTTATTAAAGGATAGATTTTGCAATTAGGTCTATGTATTCTAGACCTTGGATACTTGGGTACATTCTTGTTTTTTGTTGTAGGTATTCGTACATATTTATTGTTTGTTTGCTTAGTTTTGGCTCTATTTTTGATAGAGATTGTTCGATTCTTAGCTCTTGGTAGCTTTGCTCTTTTTTGATGCATTGGATTAGTTTATGAAGTGTTGGTTGTGTTCTTCCTATTGTGGCTTGGAAGGCATTATGCCATCCTTCTACCGCGTTGTTGGTTTTGGCTTTTTGTGCTATAGTGCTAGTGTACACATTCCACCATGGAATTTGGAACTTAGGTTGTCTGCGGTGACCAGAACAATGTCATCTTCCTACCCAGATGTCTTCAAAATAGTCTAAGAAGGGAGTTAATTTTTTTTCATTACTGCGGTAGAAAGGGCTGTCAATTAATACATTGTAATAATTAGCCACTTCTGTTGTTGGGACATATGCCAGTGCTATTAATTTTTTTATCTGGTAAGCAAAGTTGCTGTTTGTAGAGTATTCTATGCTTAAAGTAGATTTTTGTAAGTGTCTCCATATACTTTGGTTGTAGTGATAATAACACCCTTGTATTGCAGTGTGTGGATATATTTTAAGTATAGCTTGAATCATAGCTATTTCAAAGTCTATTATGATTCTTTGTGGGTAGTAATTATCTGTAAAATCTTTGTTGTTAAGATTTCTATGTAGGTTGCATTTGTTTTATTTGGCAGCAGTGTATAAATTAAGGAGATATTAGTTTCCTGGTATTCACCGTGGATGGTGTAAAGTTGATAGAAAGGTTTTGGACACACTTTAAAAGTTCCGTCTATCATTCATGTTTCACACGATTTTAGTTTTTGCAAGTTGCTATTTGTTGCAAAAAGTAAAATTCTTTTATCATGACTTTGGTTATCATACATTAAGAATTTATCTTCATTATGGGTAATAGTATAGTCTGGATATATTTTAATCTCTTCAAAAGTTTGAGGTGGTGGTGGAGTTGGATCAGAAGCTCTTTTAGTTTTAGCTTTTAATCTTTTCAAGTTGGGGATTGAGGGTAACTGTCCTGTTACGTGTTCTGGGACTTTGGTCAAAACATTTTTCAAAATAGTGGTGCTTGTTTCTTGGGAGCCTGTACTTGCTTCTCTAAGTGTCTCTAATGCTTCCCTTACTTCGACTTCTGTTACATTGGGTGGGTGATTATGCTCACGTACATTTACAACATTGTTATCGACAGTAGTTGCTCTACCATAGCATGCAGTTGAATAATATTTACTACATTTCCAATGAGTTTTATTCTCTTTGACTTTTTCTTGGGTGTAGGTATAACCCATGTAGCTGAGCATTATTTTTCCTTTTTGAGATGTTATAAAAGTATCTCCTTCTGCCCTTTCTAAGGTAGATCTGTGAAGACATATATATGTGTTTTTAGTAAATATGTAAAACATTTATTTCCATGTTTAGGTTTAAATAGTAAATTAAAAAATGTACTTACAATGTTGTTTTTTCAGCTATTCAGATGTTTTCAGTTCTTATATTCAGAGTTTCACTGTTGAATTTCCTGTAGTTGTGGTAGAGAACAGTAGTAATTAATAATATTGTTTGATACTTTTTTGTTTCTCTTTTCTGATTATTAATTGACACAGTGAGTATACTTACTTAATTTTGTAGAAGCTGTTGTTTGTGTAGATGTAGCTTGGTAGAGGAAGTTTGTTGAATCTGAAAAAATAAGTGTTACTATTAGTTTTATATTATATTTGGATATATTTATAGCTCATACAATATCAAGTCATTTCGAACTTTTCTTTGCTATATTGTTATTTATTTTGAACTTTTCTATGTAGGCATTGATAAGGCTGTTCATATTTTAGTATATTTATTTATTGTGGCTGTTGTTGATAGGATTTTTTAGTTTAATTAAAAAAAGAGAGAGCATTTATTTAGTATAGGGAGTTTAGCTAACTTTCTTGAGGCTTTTATTGTACATAAAATGGGAGTTCACTTACTTGAGTTGTAGTAGACTGAGTTGTAGTAGTTGTTGTAGGTGTGTATTCTTTTCTTTTCAGCAAAGTAACCGTTTTCTCCAAGTTTGGGCCAAAAATGGTAATTTTAGTTAAGTATGTAATTGTTTTTATAGTAGTTAGTTAAGTATTTCTTCATTTTGATTGGTTTAATTACATGTATTTTAAATTCATTGGATGAGAACGTTAGTTTGAATTTGATATCCGTTATTTTTAAATGAGGCTGTTTTATTTGTAATTTCGTTCTAGTATATATTTAAAGATGTTTTGTATGTGTTTTATATTTATTGTTTATAATGTTAAAAATGTTTCAATATGTGAAGTGTTGATAAAAGTATTATAAATGGAGTATATTTGAGTTATTAAGTAAGTTTATATTATTTAGTGTTTTGAAAAAAATATATATATATATTTTAAATATATAGTATATTTATATATGTTTTTGAAGCATTATTTAAAATGTAATAATTATAAAATATTACATTTGTTGAGGGTATTGTGTATTTAAGGTTATAGATAAAAAGTCAATATTTTTGGTATTTTTAATTAGGTAGTAAGTAAGTCGATATTTGTGTTATCGATATTTGTGTAGTTGGTAATGTTATTTCAAGAATTGTCAATAATTTTGTAGTCGATATTTATGTACTCGATATAATTGTGAACAATATCAATCTAGTCGATAATAAAATATCGATATTTGTGTAAATCCTTGTTTAAGTATATGGTGACGATATTTTTGTTGACGATGTTTTTGCGACGATATTTTTGTAGGTCAGTGTTTTTGTAATCGATATTTCATCATGGAACCCCTTCTCAGGTGGGACCCAGTCTGGAGCAGGTAACCTGCCCCTCTCTACCTTGCCTTAGTCAGCCCAGGGCTGCAGAGGACAAGAAGGACGGTGAGCCCCAAAGGGCCCCCTGTCAAATAAAGCACCCCCATCAGCAGATTAGGGGCACCAAAGGTAGCATACATAGCCAGGTGAAAACTTTAAAAACTCCTGAGGGTTCCCCCTTAAAAGTAGTTAGGGACCTCCCAGGTTTGGGTCCCAGCCAAACCTGGGACCCAAAGGGCCCAAACCTGAACTGTCCCTCCAGTAAGCCAACCAAAGGGACCCAGCCTCCAGCTTTAGGTAGCCAGAGGTTGACCCTGAGAGCACAGTGCAACTCAGTTGATGAAAGAAAGGCACACATGGTGGAAGATAATTGAAGGAAGCTGAGCCCTAAATTAGTGGAGCCTCACTTCAGTACTCCATATCAACACCAGCCTTTTACTTTGCAAAAACACACCCAAGGTAGTGATTCCCTATGGTGGTTCTAGTTCTAGTTCTAGTTCTAGTTCGGGCATTTGTATAGCGCACTACTCACCCAGAGGGTCTCAAGGCGCTAGGGGAAGGGGTTCATTATTTGTCGAATAGCCAGGTTTTAAGTTCTTTTCTGAAGGAGATGTGGTTCTTGGTAAGGCGGAGGTGGGTGGGGAGTGAGTTCCAGGTCTTGGCAGCCAGGAAGGAGAAGGATCTGCCACCCATGGTGGATTTTCGGATGCGCGGGACTGCGGCGAGGGCTTGATTGGACGATCTTAGTTGGCGGGTGGGTTTGTAGAAGGACAGTCGAGTGTTGAGGCATTCAGGTCCTAGATTGTAGAGGGCTTTGTGGGCGTGGGTGAGAAGGCGGAAAGTAATTCTTTTGTTGACGGGAAGCCAGTGGAGGTCTTTTAGATGTCAGGTGATGTGATCTTGGCGAGGGATGTCTAATATGAGTCTCACTGACGCGTTTTGGATGCGCTGGAGTTTTTTCTGTAATTTTGCTGCGATTCCGGCGTATAGTGTGTTACCATAATCCAGTCGACTCGTGACCAATGCGTGGGTGACAGTCTTTCTTGTTACGAGGGGGATCCAGCTGAAGATTTTTTTGAGAATGCGAAGTACGTTGAAGCAGGAGGACATTACTGCATTGACTTGTCTGGACATCGAGGGAGAGGAGTCTAGGATGAAGCCGAGGTTACGTGCATGGTCTGTGGGTGTGGGTGCTGTGCCCAGTGCGGAAGGCCACCAAGAGTCGTCCCAAGCTGAGAGGGAAGATCCTAGGATGAGCACCTCCGTTTTGTCTGAGTTGAGTTTTAGGCGGCTATGTTTCATCCATTCGGCTACTTCTTTCATGCCTTCGTGAAGATTGGTTTTGGCGGTGTTGGGGTCTTTGGTGAGGGAAAGGATTAACTCGGTGTCGTCGGCGTAAGAGATGATGTTGAGGTTGTGTTGACGCGCGATGGAGGCGAGAGGACTCATGTAGATGTTGAAGAGGGTGGGACTGAGTGAGGATCCTTGAGGTACACCGCAGATGACTTCGGTGGCCTCTGAGTAGAATGGGGGAAGTCGGACTCTTTGAGTTCTCCCAGCGAGGAATGAGATGATCCAGTCCAAGGCTTTTCCTTGTATGCTGATGTTGTTGAGGCGATGTATAAGGGTGCTGTGGCAGACTGTGTCGAAAGCGGCGGATAGGTCGAGTAGGATGAGGGCCACTGTTTCTCCGTTGTCCAGGAGTGTTCGGATGTCGTCGGTCGCTGCAATGAGGGCGGTTTCGGTGCTGTGTTTGGCTCGAAACCCGGATTGAGATGGATCAAGGGAGTTGTTGGATTCAAGGAAGGCGGCGAGCTGGCTGTTGACGGCTTTCTCGATGACTTTGGCCGGGAATGGGAGGAGGGATATGGGTCGGTAGTTTTTAAGTTCAGAGGGGTCTGCTGTGGGTTTCTTCAGAAGGGCGCTGAGTTCTGCGTTTTTCCAGCTTTCTGGAAAGGTGGCAGAGTTGAACGAGCAGTTGATGACATCACGGAGATGGGGTGTGATGATGGAGTCAGCTTTGTTGAAGATGTGGGGGGGGCAGGGGTCGGTAGGCGAGCCAGAGTGGATTGAGTTCATGAGGCGAATGGTGTCTTCAGTGGTGATTGAGTTCCAGGCGCTGAGGTTGTTAGTTGGCAGTGCAGGTTCCTCCTTATATGGCCACAGGTAATATAGGCTTACCTGGTCAAGGATAGCCTTATCTCCTTTCATTTGGGGGGGTTATGTAGGAGGGTGGACACCTGACTAAGGTTACCCCAGATTTTTTGCCTTGTGTTTAGCTGGTTTTCGACTTAGTTGGCCTGGTTCCCTGCCAGTCAGGGCCCCAGGCTATCTGCTCTCTCTGTAAAATGGACTCCATGCACCCTAGGTGCATAACCAATCTGGTACTGGACACCTTATCAGCCTCTGTACAGTGCACTATAGGTGCCCAGGGCATAGGTGCATCCACGGCCTACCAGGGGCTGCAGCATATCTTTTGCCACCCCTGGCTGGACCTTAAATTGACACAACTGGCTGATCACTCAGCTGGGGCAAGGTGGTGTAATCACCCCTTGCTTAGATATAGTATACCTATATCTAAACCTATATCTGGACACATATATACTATAAGTCACTCCTATGGCAGGCCTTAACAATCCTGGAGGCAGAGTGCTTGGTTTTATGTGAGATGGTGCTCTAGCATGAGCTGAGCCTGTCTGCAGCTGTCGGGACCAACTTCCTTAGCTGTTCCGGGATATTGCCATACCATATACTCTTAAGTGCATTGTAATCCATTGCGGTTATGTGCTAACTTTGGTTTGGATTTATCAAAACATGTCGTGTAAGGTGTCATGGGGCTGCGTGGGGCCCTTCTGCATTTTGCTGCTCAACGCGTTGGTCCGGTCGCTTGCCCGTTGGCTAGCGGCCCCAGTACCTAGGAACCTTTGAATTTGCTCTGCCAGTCCGGTTGCTCTGGACTGGCACTCACTCCCCTGAAAAGGAGCACCCGCTCTGACCTTCATGGTCCGAGTAAGAAGCGATCTTCGAATCCTGCGTGGGTTGCCCTTGCCAAGGTTTGTTTGCTCCAATCCGGAAGCCGACACCGGCGACAGCGAGAGCCTTCGTGGGACAGCTCGTGGTCCACTCCTGGACATCCTCAGTACCCCAGAGTCCACGTGGCAGCGGAGACAAGCTTCTCGACAACCACCTGATTGCGCCCGACATTGCCTGGTTCCACCCTGGTCACTGCTGAGTGACCCAGATGCTGTCCCCTCTGCTTTCAGGTACTCTTCATCTTCGATCCACCCTTGGATCGCACCGGACACTTCTCTTCTGGCCGCCTGCAGCATCTTCATCTCCAGGCTCCATAGATCCACACGACGAAAGCCGACACGACTTTGCACCTGTGCACCTGCTTCCTGTGGGTGAGGTAACTCTTGAACGCCGGTGTTCCTGTATTGGTATACACCTCTAGTGTCTAGGTCTAAAGTTTTGTCCTTCTAGGTCAGTCGGAAGACTCTTAAAACAGTAACTCGATAACTTTTACGCACCATTAACTTTGCATTGGTGCATGTGTGTGCTTTCAGCGCTGCACCCGAATCCCGCGGGCTTTTCCCGACTTCAGCATTGCTAGTCCCGATTGGTCCCAGCGATTCCCCAGGCCCTAGGCCTGACCACTGTTCGATTAGTGATACTTATACCACTATTTTAGTATATGGTTTGAGTGGCCCCTGGGCCTCATCCATAATTGTGCAACTTTCATATGTTTTACTGTGCTTTTGTTTAAACGCTTGTGCTTCTAGACTCATAAAGAGTATAGTGGATTATTTTAGTAATAAATACATATATTTTTATATAATATAACTTGTGTGGTGTCCTTTCATTTGATATTACAGGATTGTGATTGGTAAAACAGCTTGCTTCACATGCCCTCTTGAGTTAAGCCTTTAAGGCTGCTTAGTCCATGCTATCCTTAGGATAGCTTGTCTATAAGGTTGACTTACAACCAGACACCATAAGGGATTGTTTGGACTGATACAAGGTGCCCCCAGAATTGGAGACATAATATATCAGGCCAACTTCTCACAGTTTTGAATTTTCTTTGCTTAATGCTCGTTAAAACACATTGTGCAACCCTAGTACTCGTACCTTATAACTGCATGCACAATTCTTCGTGTGGGTTTATAGTTTTTATTCTAATCACACTGCTCGATTTTCGTACTGCATTTCTACGGTGTGCTGCTACAATAACCTCGGGACATTCTTTTACTGTATTAACTTTCACTGACCTTTTTCATTCACACTTCAGGACTATTTATTACATTTGTATAGCGCGTTATCACCGATTGGTCTCTAAGCGCTTGTACTTGAGAAACTGATCCTTTCAGAGAGCAGACAACCTAGTTATATCACACCCCACGCTTCTCGAAAGAGCACTGTTTTTAAAGATCGCCTGAAGGGCATTAAATTTGGTTCCTTCCTGAGACTAGATGGTAGCTTGTTCCAGGCTGCGGGAAGAGTGGTTGAGTAAGCCCGTCCACCTAAGGTGGTCAAACGATAATGCAGATTTACCAGAAGAGTGTCCTCAGATGAACGCAAGGTTCTTCTAGGGGTATACTGCACCAACCTAGCTTTAATGTAGGTGGGTGCATTACCGTAAACCGCTTTATGAGCGATGCACAGACCTTTAAATAAAATCCTCTGCCTAATAGGAAGCCAATGTAATTGGCGTAAAAGAGGAGAGGCATGAGTGTTTCTAGGCTTTCCGAAAATCAGTCTGGCTGCATCGTTCATCACGATTTGCAGTCTCGAAAGTTGCTGCTGGGGAAGCCCAACATAGAGGGCATTCCCATAGTC
The DNA here is from genome assembly GCF_964263255.1 of Lissotriton vulgaris. Lineage (NCBI taxonomy): Eukaryota > Metazoa > Chordata > Amphibia > Caudata > Salamandridae > Lissotriton > Lissotriton vulgaris. The sequence continues at coordinate 1,077,486,082 of NC_141691.1, read as the reverse complement.
GAGACGTCCTAGGATCATTGCGGACACCACCGTCCTTCGTGCGGAAAATGAGAGCATTGGGAAGATTTTCTGGAGTTGCCTTAGGAGGCCAGCGCATGTGCCAACCACCGATGACACTTGATTTTTCATGGATAGATTACCATCAATATGGATACCCAGGCTTTTCACCACTTTTGCAGGTATCGGAGTCCTACCCAACTCCTGAGGCCAGAGAAGATCGTTCCAGGGATTGCTTGAGATGGTAATGGGCAATACTTCGGTCTTCTCTGGATTAATCTTCTTAGCCTATTTCACTTCACTCAAGTCGAGCTGTATAACTTTTGTGAGAAGTTGGCCTGATATGTGATGTCCACTATTCTAGTGGGTACCCTGTATCAGTCCAAACAACCCTTATGGTGATGGTTGTAAAGTAAACCTTATAGACCAGCTATCCTAGTGGTAGCATGGACAAAGCAGTCTTAGGCTAAGCTCAAGAGGGCATATGAAGCCAGCTGTTTTACCATATGTAACCCCTTTAATACCAAATGAAAGGACACCACACAGGTTATATATAAAAATATATATGTATTTATTACTAACACAACCCCCTGAACTCTTTATGAGGTCAGAGGCACAAGCACATAACAAGATACTCAATTATCATACAATAAGTTGCACAAAATACAGTAGAGCCCTAGGGGCACGTAAAACCATATACTAAAATAGTGGTATAAGGACCACGTCACGAACAAAGGAAAGGCCTAGTGCCTAGGGAATCACTGGGGCTACGCTGTACTACCAAGAGTTAGGAAGCAGGAGACCCACGGGAGGCGTGTGCAGTGTCTTAACACACACACGAGTTACCATAGAGTTAGAATGGGAACGAAAGAATTGGAAACTAAGCATGGGCGAATTTTGCAAATCTGGCGTTCGCGAATTTGCGTATTTACGAACTCGCAATCCGCAAAATCCGCGAATTCTCGCGAATTTGCAGATTTTTTTTTTGGGTTCACAATGGTTTCTGCCAGTTCGCGAGGGTTTTGTACCAGTTCGCAATTGCGAACTTACTTGTCGGCTCGCAACGGTCGCGACTATGTTATTTGTACATCTGGTTCATCATCACAGGTTCCCAGCACCCTCTGTTTCACCACTGCCACCCTCTGTTTCACCCATGCCACCCTCTGGTACATCAATGCCACCCTCTGGTTCATCATCACTGTAGAATATGGGGGGGGGAAAGGAAGCACACCTGCCCTGCTTCAACTGACATGAATTAATTTGGGGTTGGTTTATTAATGTGTCACTGTTTTAAAATTCCAGTCTGGCACCTGCTTCCTTATCTGTAATTTGCTTTATGTTGCAGTGCAATTTTTTTTTCCAGGACCTTTGTGGCCTACTTGTAGCTATTCTATGAGCCTGCTGTGAGGGTCAGAGCAGGGTCATACAATTGTTGCAACTAGCAACTGAACTCTGGAGGGGCACCAGTCAGGAAGCACTACAGGGAATGGTTACTAATGATGAGTTTGAACTTTTGCACCTGCTGATTACTTTCAGTTTTGCAAAACTCGTTTTTCTGCAATTTCGCGGGATTCGCGGGGCGCGAACTTGCGCGAGATCGAATTCGGAAGCCGCGAATTCGTGCGAATATGCGATTTGTTTTTTTGTGGCGTGTTAGTTCGCAAGGTTTTGTGCGTTTTAGCGAGCCGCTTGTAGCGCAACGGCGCGAAGTTACCCTTGCGGTCGTTCACGGGCGCGGCCATCTTGTTTGCATGACGTATTTCCATTCCCGGGCGCGATGTGTAATCTCGCAAAGTGTGTGGCTCGCTAGTACAATTTCGCGAGTGATCGCGAGGAAAATCTCGCGCGAACTTACCCACGCGGTCGTGAACGGGCGCGGCCATCTTGTTTCTCATTCATTGCTATGGTTCTGGGCATGCTTTTTGTATCCTCTCTAAATATCTGCCATCCTTTGCTTGTTTGAAGTTTTTTTAAATCTATTTTACTTATTATCTATCCCTCTATTTTTCTAGCCCTATATTTTTGTGTTTTCTGCTACTTTTGGTTAATTTTAAACTACTTTTTAAAACTCTTTTCTTTTCTTCTCTTCCCTATTCTATTTTCTTTATTATTTAGCTTCCTTTCCGCCCAGACCATGGTAAAGGGAGCCGGGAAGCATCCCGAGAAGGGGAAGGGTCCCGCACCCCATGCCCGGCTCCCGTGCGGGCGTTTGAGGGGGGAGCAGGTCGCACCCCTGGAGATCTTCAGCCCGGAGGAGGTGGCCGCACTAATTTTTTATGTTCAGCGCCGCCTCCCCAGGACCATCATGGCAGGCGGCAAGATCGGTAGCGGGTACGGGATCCGGGAGCGCCGGAAGCGGTGGGAGAAAGTGTGCCAGGCCATGTACCACCACTCTCGGGTCCGGCGCACCTACAACCAGGCCACCCACCGCTGGACGGATGTCCTGGACCGTGAACGCGATCTGCTCGACCTGCTTGGCCTTGAGATCCCCGGGCTTGGTGAGTTGTAATGTGTTATTATATTGCAAATTTTTGTTTTTTACCAAGAGCAATAATGCTGCTCATTACATTGTAGGTAAATTATATTTCAAAATCTTCTGTGCATTTCAGGTGCACTGCTCTCCTTCTCAGTAGTGTTGCTACTATGCTTATTTGTTTTCGATTTTGTGTTCATTTCATTGGCCTGTGAAATTATGTATGAGTGTAGTTTAAAGAACTGCGTAATGCTAGACACTAAGGTTCAGATTTTTAATTACCGGCGCATCCCTGCAAAGTAGCAGGGATGCCCCAGTAATTGTGCGCCACGCCACCATCACCCATGGTGCGCCCTATTTACAATGCGGCCAGCATGGGCCCAAAACGTCACCAAAGCATTACGCATCTGTGCCGTAAAGGCGGCGCATTGCTGGAGTTGTGTCGCAACGATGGCGCAGCTCCATCAATGCTCTGGGGTGCCCTATCTCCCCAATGCTGCGTCAAGCAGTACGTCTGCTTCAAGCAGGCGCAGGGTTTGAGTCACGCATCATTGTCCTTAAAGTGACTGATTGAAATCTTGTAGATTTCCCTCAGCCACTTTTAGGATGCGTTCCTGCGCAGGAACGCCCTCCCTTGCGCCGGAACGCCCCCTGATGGCGCAGGGCTTTACAACGTGATGCATCTCCCATATGCGTCACGTTGTTAATATACGCCGCACCATTGCGCCTCTTTTGTTCTGCCGCTGCGTCACAAAAGTCACGCAACAATGGAGCAAAAGAGCCGCAAGGGGCTTCTAAATCAGCCCCTACAGACTCAAGTCCAGTCCTTCCTTTGTACACATGGCGATAAGAAGAAATAGTGGTGGTGGATTGATAGTTTGAGTATTTTAATGACTGGTTAACATAGTAGGAAGCTTTAGTGTTGTCGCTGATCTGCAATCACGATGGACTTTGTCTGTCACTTCGCGTGCTGCGGACTGCTGCCTGCCAATCCTAGGCAAACCTTTTTAGTACTTTGTTTAGTGAGTTACATAAGAACTTTCCAAGTCGACGGTCCGCAAATCAAGCAATACTAATAACGTAGTAGACCACATGAGATCGGTCAATATATCCCGTGGAATAGTTGTCTATTTGCTATTTCGCCAAAATATTTTGTTATTGTTCTTTTAAAATGTTTGATTTGGTTGACAAATATCATCCATGTTTTCTGGTATTTCTTTCTTTCATGTTGTACATCAGCTCCCCCCAGGGGCAAGAGGACACAGGAGGAGGAGGAGGGTGCTGTTCAGGATGCAGGCCAGGATCGGGCAGGCGAGGGCTCCTTTGCTGGCCCCAGTAAGTTTTACTTTTAATATAGAGTACCTATTTTTTCCTAGCGATCCTCATTCGATTTTTTCTAAATCGTCTTTGATCTTCTTGTAGACTGGATCTAAATTCTTATCCTGCCTCGACTATGACTCCCTGTGGTATTACTAGATTATTCTTATTAGTCTGTCTGTGTAGCTAACTAAGATTGCATATTTGGCAATTCCATTGGACTCCCATTCTAGTCAGCACTAGCTCTATGCACTGAGTGCAGTCCTCTGGGATTGCCCATAATGTCTTTTCAAGTCTTCTAAATGTTTATGCTTTGACAATTGCCAACAATAAAAAGGTGAATGACCACCAAGAAAAAATAAGATACTACTTTACTTTTGGTTTGGATAGGAGGACAATCCATTCTACTACTGTTGCAGGGACAAATCTGCACAAACAGAACTATGGACACTAAATAATGCACTGCTTAGCTTATCAATTATAATAGACGCTGTTAGACTTTCCACATACCTCAGTGATAACAGACTTTGTAGTTGAACCCCTAATCTCCTTACTGACTAGATAGTGTGGCAGAGTCATTTAACTCCCAAAGTCACCGATGATTGATCCCCAATGATGATTAGATTATCCAACGCAGGACAAGAGTACGGAGTCAGAGTCAAGAAGTGTCGGAGGCACGGACTCATGCTTGCAAAAATTCCAAAACCTTTAGCTCATCCACTCTAGTCTGGAGGACCAAAAACCACAGAGTCTATTTAAGTTTAAAAGCTTTATTAAAAGTAAACACATTTATTAAAATCAAGTTTGTCATAAAACTAAACGTTTAACTGAAAATGGAAAAGTGCTTAGTGCTGACGATTAATTGGACACATTTCTTGTGGTCGAGCCGAGCTCTCACCTGGTTTGAACTTGATCCTGCTCGTGTTCTTAGAAGTCAAGCTTCTGTCTGTTAGGAAAAAAAGTGGTGCGTGTTAAAAATAAAAAGCAAGCATTCATCAGTTGTGCCAAAAAGTGCAGCAAGACAACAGCCTTCCCTGGAAAAAGGGAAATTTTTACTTTAGAGTAGACAGTCACAAATTATTACATTGTATTCTGTTTTTTTCACATTTCTTTATTCCTCCTAGACCAAATATTAAATAGTAGTGAGTGGTGTATTCTAACATTCTTAAATGTACTTTGTAGGTGGAAAATCTGGTGGCGGGGCCAGCGCGGAGGTGGTGGTATTGGACGAGGGGAACAACTCTGGGGAGGAGGCGGTGCAAGTGCCGGACGACACCAATGTGCCTGTGAGGGTTAACACGTTGGTGGCGGGCAGAGGTAAGCTATATATTCCTTACTTATTGAGATTGAAGACTGCAGAGTGTGCTTTCTGCACGGGTGTATTATAAATCAACCAGGTAGTAGTCTCCTCAAAATGTACTTCGACTTAGCTGTGAAGTTTTTGGCGAGAAGAATCCCAATCAGATCTGAGATGAACTTGATGGATGGGATGAACGAAAAGCGAAAGAAGGGTGTAAGTAAGTGTGGAAGGACGAGAAATTTAATGATGACTGGCAAAGAAGAATGATATGTGTTTGCTTGGTCCCCGAGGTGGCTGGGAAGGAAAGAATATGGTATGGTGCATGGCTGGGTGAATGATGAAGCAAGGATGGGTGGAAGGAGAAAAGCCCGGTTGGGTGAAACAGAAACTGTATGTGTGCATATACTTTGAATGGATGGATGCCTGGATCATGGTACTATCTGACTCTTAGATAGCATATGTGTATCTAGAGAGAGTAGACGGTCACTGGATGAACTAAGTGTTACTTTGAAGAACATGTAACACCGCACCCGCACGTCCGTTCCAGTGTAGGAAAGGCAAGGAAAAGAAGTTGTAATTTTGTCCAAATACTACCATGAATAGTAGCAGTAGTTTGTATTGCAACTGCAAGCACAGCATATATCTGGTTATTACGGTGGACACTCCCTACCTCTCTTAATAACTTTAGTTTAGTAGTAGTACGTCATTCATGTGTGGGTGTATCACTGTTCACTCAATAATAAGCAAAGCACCTAAAGTCATCCAATATGTAATCAAATACATCCCATGTGAAGTGATAGATAATCAGATTATTTAGCTTCTTCGTTTTCCTTTTCTAGTACTCATTTGCACTGTAGGGTGAAAGCTAAATTAATTAAGCAGTAGCCCTTTTAACAGAGTATTCTCAGTGCCACCCGTAATAGAAAAGTAAGAGCTTCACCACCTGCATGTACTGGACCGGTACAGTAACGCAAGTCTGTCTCACTCATCATGGTGTGCGTCTGTTTTTCTCGGGTGCAAGTTCACTGCGTTGGCATTATGCCGGCTTGCATAAGATAACGTACCAATTTTCCTAAACAAGAGAGAAGAAGAAGAATAAGACTGGTGTACTGTCATAGTCGACTGTAATGGAAGTCCATAGTGCTCGTAGAATTTGTTCCTTAAACTCCCACTAATGTTAGAGCCAGGATGAAAAAGTGGGAGGTTAGATAGATACTGTCCTCAATAGTTATGTACTATGCTTTCAATTTGCTACTTGTACTGTGACAAAACTTTCTGCTCAATCATTTTGTGTTAATCTTAAGGAGCATTGGTTACAGACTATGTCTTTCTTTCTTCATATAGTTGCTCCTTCCAAATCAAACAGACCATCAAGGAGGGAGCTGGCTCGAATGGCCCGGCAACGGAGGCTGGATGCCACTGTCGCCGAATATCGGCGGCTGGTGGCCCTGGAGGAGGAGGACACGCAGTCTACCGGTACAACAACAACATCCACTGGGACAGCTGCATCCTCCTCCGTGCCCCCACGGGCGGCCAGCCAGTGCAGTGCTCCAGCGGTACGGAGCCGGGCTACCAAAGCCAACCGCCTCCGCCGAGCAGCAAAGACAGCAGCTGCCCCCCACAGGAGTTGCAAGGTACGCCAGCGCCGCTTATGCCTCAGAGTGTCCTACCTGGAGCAGGAGGTCCTAACCTATAAGAACTTTGTGGAGGGCCTCCGCTTCGACCATGCCACCCTCCGCAAGGAGTATGATGCCCTGGCCGCTAAAGTCAACTGCACCCTGCCGTAGTGTCCCTTGCCCCTTTTTTAGAGACTTTTGGGGGGTGGGAATTGGGAGTTGGGTTGTTTTTGGGACTTTTGAAGGACAATCGTTGGGGTTAGGGAGGGTCTTGCTGGAGATTATTTTGTTAGGGCTACAAAAATATACTTTTTGAAACTTTATCTGACCATACCTGTTTTTTACTGCTTTTGAGTCTGGTGGGTGGGGGTTTAACAGTAAGTTTGTTTTCCTGAAGAGTCCTGGACTTTAGTAGTACTACCGTCAATCTCTCGTCTCTCCTAATACTCCATTATACTACCTCCCACCAAACGCTTTTCTTACCTGTAATTTGTGTTTGAAAGTAGGGCTAGGCCCAGGGCTGGCTCCACAGGGAATGGCGATTAAGGTTGGCAATCCTGGGCGGATGAAATGTCCTCCTCATTGCGGTGGTACTAGTGGTGTGACACAGTGGCAGTTGCATGCCTATGGAAAAAAAGAAAATGAAACCTGGTTTGTCCTTACTGTAGCATTACAACGGTACGATAGAGAATATAACAGGTGACAGTACACTAGAACAGTGCCACAATGTAGCCTAACAAATGGTAAAGTATTGAAAGTATAACTTGTACTTGTGTTGAATTTCTTTGACATTGGCTACTACTACAAGAAATAGTACTGAAGCTGAGTAAGTCTAGAATATATCCTCGGATTCCTTCACCAGCCTGTTGCTATGACCTTATCCTCCCCAGCAAGTGTGTGGAATTATTGATGTCATTTAGTCACACATCAAGCAAAACCACACAGCCCGGGGGAAGAGGGTTAGGGTTTGGAAAATGGATGGGAATGGGGGTTTCTTTTTGGGTAGGTTTTGTTGAGAGAAGAAAAAAAAAGCACAGCATGGACAAACAATAATTGAAGATAAAGAAATCTTTGGGTACAAAGCTAACCATAAATCTTTTAAGTGACATAAAGGAAGTGCATGCACTACTGCATGCATTGTTACTGAAAAGTAAGTAGTACTAGAATACGACAGTACAGGGCTGCAGCGTTTTCACTTGCCTATCTCTGCACTCAGAGAAACACTTCTTACATTAAATTAGGTTTAAAAAATAGCCGAAGTAAAACCTATAGAATGGCTGTAGGGATCAATTTAGAAGCAGAGAGAGATCCAAGAAATGCAGTCACACTCATAGAAGAAAACAATGGATACTGTATATGTATGTTGTTGTAGTTGTCCTGTTGAATTTGGTAAGTAAGTTGCATGCAGCAAACAATTCCTCTTATTAGCGGCACTCCTCCATTCCAGCTGACGCTTCATCCATCAATGTTGGTGACCAGAAGACACCCTGTCCACTGCCTGCCTGGCGGATGCTGAATTGCGGCTCGCTAATGTGAAGCCTGACTCCATCCTTTTTTCCCCATTGCACAGACTGAAACCCGGCCTGTAATTATTGAACGAAAAACAGGAAGTGATATTAGAACACCACTGATAAATAAATATAAGGTATATATGCTGTGTAGTGCAAAAAGTCACACTTTGATTTTCCTAATAGACAATACAATATTTTTGAAAGTGCGTACTCTGTCTGAGTCACCTTTTGAAGGATAAATAAGTATGGGCAAATTAATTTAGCGGATCTTTCCCTCAAGCTAGGTGTACTGTAAACTGTGTTTTAGAACAAAATTAGACCTTCCCAGCAGTGCTTCCACCCAGACCCTTACTAAAGCCAGTCGCAAAAATGTAGAAGACCCCCAATCAGATCTCAAAAAACGAGGCCTAGCAGAAAACTGGTGACATCACGTACTTTGAAAGTAAAAGTAGGCCCAAATACCCCCTTACCCACCGTGGATTGTATTCAAACCACTTGCAAGCAAGCAAAAGTATCCATAGCCAGCATCGCTCCAAGACTCGAAAACCCCCCCACCCAAACACATGCAATAGAAATACTGCTAACCCTAACGAGCCCTAAGTTAAGAATAGTGGCAAAGGCTTTCTTTAACTATGCCAAATCCCTCCTTTCCAACCATGGATTTTCTCCAAATGACTTGCAACCAAAATTACACATTCCCACGAGTGCTCTAAGACCCCAGAACTCAGTTGCAAAAATCTAGAACACCCCGAAACACATGCAATCCTGCTGCTAGGGCTAACCCTAACGAACCATAAGTTACAAAAAGTGCTAAAAGGCTTTTCCTTATGGATTTTGTACGAACCACTTCTATCCGGTATTAGACCTTCCCAGCAATGCCCCAAGACCCGCCAACCCACCCGCAAAAAAGCACAACACCCCCAAACAGCCAAAAAGGAAAATCTCATACTTACAATATTTCTCGGCCTTCGGTCCAAACGCGCTGTGCAGCTAGGTCCTAACTCCCGTTTCCCACCACGGATTTCCTGAAAAGCAAATGCAATCAAAATTAGACTGTCCCAGCAGTGCTTCCAGACCCCAAAACTCAACCACAAACACCCGGAACCCCCCCAAACAGCACCTGAAAGGCAAGCAAGTCAGCAAAAATGCAAAAACAAATTTCACCTCCGATTTGGTCCACACCACTTTTATCCGATATTAGAGCTTCCCAGCAATGGCCCCAGAGCCGTCAACCCAGGCGAAAACTAGTATAAGACCTCCAAACAGCCAAAAAGCAAAAGTACAAAAATGGGACACAGTCATTTTTTTGGCAATTTCCAAAATCACTCCGCGCGTGCTCTGCAGCTAGGCCCTAACTCCCCTCTGCCACCATGGATTTACTTCAAACCTCTTGCAATCTAAAGTATCCATAGCCAGCAGTGCTCCCAGATCCCGAAACCCACCCACAAACACCAGGAAGCCCCCCAAACAGGCCCCCTAAAATGCTACATTGAGCAAAATGTCAGAAATAGCAAAAAGAAATTCGACATGGATTTTGTACGAACCACTTCTATCCGGTATTAGACCTTACCAGCAATGCCCCAAGACCCGCCAACCCACCCGCAAAAAAGCACAACACCCCCAAACAGCCAAAAAGGAAAATCTCATACTTACAATATTTCTCGGCCTTCGGTCCAAACGCGCTGTGCAGCTAGGTCATAACTCCCGTTTCCCACCACGGATTTCCTGAAAAGCAAATGCAATCAAAATTAGACTGTCCCAGCAGTGCTCCCAGACCCCAAAACTCAACCACAAACACCCGGAACCCCCCAAACAGCACCTGAAAGGCAAGCAAGTCAGCAAAAACGCAAACAAATTTTCGCCTCCGATTTGGTCCAAACCACTTTTATCCGGTATTAGAGCTTCCCAGCAATGGCCCCAGAGCCGTCAACCCAGGCGAAAACTAGTAGAAGACCCCCAAACAGCCAAAAAGCAAAAGTACAAAAATGGGGACAGTCATTTTTTTGGCAATTTCCAAAATCACTCCGCGCGTGCTCTGCAGCTAGGCCCTAACTCCCCTCTGCCACCATAGATTTGCTTCAAACTTCTTGCAATCTAAAGTATCCATAGCCAGCAGTGCTCTCAGACCCCGAAACCCATCCACAAACACCAGGAAGCCCCCAAACAGGCCCCCGAAAACGCTACATTGAGCAAAATGTCAGAAATAGCAAAAAAAAATTCTGCATGGATTTTGTACGAACCACTTCTATCCGGTATTAGACCTTCCCAGCAATGCCCCAAGACCCGCCAACCCACCCGCAAAAAAGCACAACACCCCCAAACAGCCAAAAAGGAAAATCTCATACTTACAATATTTCTCGGCCTTCGGTCCAAACGCGCTGTGCAGCTAGGTCATAACTTCCGTTTCCCACCACGGATTTCCTGAAAAGCAAATGCAATCAAAATTAGACTGTCCCAGCAGTGCTCCCAGACCCCAAAACTCAACCACAAACACCCGGAACCCCCCAAACAGCACCTGAAAGGCAAGCAAGTCAGCAAAAACGCAAACAAATTTTCGCCTCCGATTTGGTCCAAACCACTTTTATCCGGTATTAGAGCTTCCCAGCAATGGCCCCAGAGCCGTCAACCCAGGCGAAAACTAGTAGAAGACCCCCAAACAGCCAAAAAGCAAAAGTACAAAAATGGGGACAGTCATTTTTTTGGCAATTTCCAAAATCACTCCGCGCGTTCTCTGCAGCTAGGCCCTAACTCCCCTCTGCCACCATAGATTTGCTTCAAACTTCTTGCAATCTAAAGTATCCATAGCCAGCAGTGCTCTCAGACCCCGAAACCCATCCACAAACACCAGGAAGCCCCCAAACAGGCCCCCGAAAACGCTACATTGAGCAAAATGTCAGAAATAGCAAAAAAAAATTCTGCATGGATTTTGTACGAACCACTTCTATCCGGTATTAGACCTTCCCAGCAATGCCCCAAGACCCGCCAACCCACCCGCAAAAAAGCACAACACCCCCAAACAGCCAAAAAGGAAAATATCATACTTACAATATTTCTCGGCCTTCGGTCCAAACGCGCTGTGCAGCTAGGTCATAACTCCCGTTTCCCACCACGGATTTCCTGAAAAGCAAATGCAATCAAAATTAGACTGTCCCAGCAGTGCTCCCAGACCCCAAAACTCAACCACAAACACCCGGAACCCCCCAAACAGCACCTGAAAGGCAAGCAAGTCAGCAAAAACGCAAACAAATTTTCGCCTCCGATTTGGTCCAAACCACTTTTATCCGGTATTAGAGCTTCCCAGCAATGGCCCCAGAGCCGTCAACCCAGGCGAAAACTAGTAGAAGACCCCCAAACAGCCAAAAAGCAAAAGTACAAAAATGGGGACAGTCATTTTTTTGGCAATTTCCAAAATCACTCCGCGCGTGCTCTGCAGCTAGGCCCTAACTCCCCTCTGCCACCATAGATTTGCTTCAAACTTCTTGCAATCTAAAGTATCCATAGCCAGCAGTGCTCCCAGACCCCAAAACTCAACCACTAATCCCCGGAACCCCCCCAAACAGCACCTGAAAGGCAAGCAAGTCAGCAAAAACGCAAAAAAAATTTCGCCTCCGATTTGGTCCAAACCACTTTTATCCGGTATTAGAGCTTCCCAGCAATGGCCCCAGAGCCGTCAACTCACCCGCAAAGAAGTAGAACACCCCCACAAGTGAAGAGTCTTTCTTCATTGGGCGTAATCCAGCCCTCTGCTTTGAGGGAAATAGGAGTCTGGAGGAGGAGGATAGAGGAGCATGTTCTTGTGAACTTGTGAACCTGAGGAATGCAGACTGCGGCACCTTCAAATCAATAAGCAAACAAGTGAAGATAGTTCTGCTGATGGGCTTGTTTTTGTGATTAGGTGATTAAAGTTTGAATTATATTAACTGTGCACAACAAAGAAAGACAGACACACAAGAATAAAAGTGAATAAGGACGAAAAAGAAAGTTATTGATTCATTGTCTCATTTTCAGGGCTCGGTGTCAGTGAATAAGAATAAGGCTTCGTCATCATACTCTGCGAATTCAGGCAGGGTGAGGTCAGTGTCACCTAACAGAGAAGAAATTCCCTCATCTACGTTGCTGTCCACTTCGTCTTCATCCGGCGTGCTTTCTCGTACTTTGTAATCTGGTGGTATGAGGTGCTGATTCATCTTGATCATTGTTAACCTCTCCACATTTTTAGGCGAGAGGTGGCTCCGTTTGGAAGTTACAATGCCACCAGCAGCACTGAAAACACGTTCAGAAGACTGTCACACTTCAGAACAGATTGACCCACCTGTAGTTCCAGATACGGCGGGAGCGAAGCAGATGCTAAGTTCCCTCCTCCCTAGAGAAGGTAATCCAAGTGGGTAATACAGTTAACACACCACCAAGATAACCCCTCTCAGGGAAGGGGGAAAGTGGAGAAAGAAAATATAAAGGACTGGCAGCCAGAAATCATCTACAGCACAGAAGGACAGTGGGAACCCTCACATCAGGTCTAAGATCTGTGCACCTGCAGAAATACACAAGAAACACTGTAAGTATTCCCCCCCCCCCTTTTCCTGGTCTAGACATACACTATAGGTGCAGCTTAAAAGAACACTCACTGATAGAAGCTGCCACAAACATCCAATCCACACAGGTGTAGAAAAAATAAAGTAAAAAAAATGACGAAGGAAAAATGACCCAGCAGCACTTCACAGTTTAGTAGGGTGTGAGTCTAACAGAAGCCCATAAAAAAGCAGAGGGCTTTAAACTCATAAGCTACTGGCGCTTCCAGAGACGAGAAATCCCTTTATAGGTCCAGTGTTTGTCATGGAAGCAAAGCACTTGCCTCCTTAGCGGTCAACAAGGTTCTAATCCTGAACTGATACACAGCTCGGAGGTCCACACTCTAGTAAGGTTGAAGAGTCGAAGAAAACAAACAAACAATATCCAGGAACTGTTGATCCAAGGGAAAGTCACGGTACAGTTCATACAAAAAAGAAAAGGAAATCTGAAAGCGTTTCATTCCGCTCTCAGCGCGACTTACTCAGCGCGTTTCTTCCTGCTCCAAAACGGCACAGCAGGTCAAAGGTAGGAACGCCACGCTACCGTGAAGGCGTATCCTCCGACTCCCAGCGCGGCTCAACAGGTCAAAGTTCGTGAACACCGCACCACCGTGAAGGCGTATCCTCTGACTCCCAGCGCGGCTCCTCCAATGCGGAGAGAACAGAATCCCAGGTCAGGTACACTGCACACGTAGCAAGCCTCTTACTCTGCTACCAGCGGATAAGTTCCAAGCCTGAATCACAGGCACTCGATGTCATACACTCGAAAACTCGAAGAAGGCTAACACTCCTAGTGACAAGCCCCGAGTGCACCGGAAGTGAGTCAATTATAGGAAAGGGAGGGGAATCAGTATGACAAACACAGAGAACGGACACACTCGCAGGCATTCTGGGACATGGAGTCCAAAGCAACCGCACCTAAACCGTGACAAAGACACACTTGCGAGTGGGCAAGACAAGTAGTTTATAGCCAGGTTGGAGAGCTGTGCCCACAATTCTTTATTCCCATGCCAATACGCCAATGGGTCAGCATTAACATAGACCTCTGTTGAGTCATTCAGATAGTCCTGAACCATCGACTCAAGGTCCTCCAAGGTTCCTCCACTAGGCTTACTTTTTGCCGTGGAAAAGAAAAGGAAAATACCCTGCCTTAGGATATGATGGCCCTAGTTAGAGGGTCCAGAAGATATACATAAAGGGGTGAATAACCTAGGGGTTGGCACTGAACATCACAATCATATGGTCACATCAGATAGACCAAACAGCTTATATTGAAAAATATGTATTTTTTTATTATTTTTTGTTTTCTGATCACATAGATATAAACAGTTTCTTCTTAGGTTATAGAGATATATTTTTTAATATATAAAAAAAGTTTTTCAATAGTGCATATATATCATAAATAGGACAAACATATATATCAAAACAAACACAGATGGGAAATTTGTCCTACCCAGTAAAGGCCAATACTAAACACACACCATATCATTCATACTCAATTCTAACTAGTCTCATACCATACATCCTACATTCAACTACTTAATTTTTCTACTCCTTGCAAGTATAGCACAACGATGGTTCATGTGCAGAATATGTCAGGGTGTTAATCCAGAACGGTGGTTTTGACTACGGGTCCTGATGTAGTGAGGACAATGATCGTGTTCGTGGAGACATACGCCGACGCGCGTTTCGGTGACAAGCCAGTAAGGCTGCACCTTCGTCAGGGCAAGGGGCAATATACTGGGGCGGACAAAATGATAAAATTCTGCAAAACAAGGAATAAGACATACATTTCACTTTCAAGTCTGTACATCAATGTTTACAAATTACAATTCATTTATGACATTTAACCCTCATCGTCTTGAATGGATAACTGTAAGTTTCAGACATTTTAAGAAAATTATAAACTGCTAGTTTGTCCCTCCTATAAACATAGGGTCAATCATCCTATATCCGACCGTAGGTTGTCATGCAGTGTCAACCCTTCTAGAGACACTCCCTAAAAAGGATTCCCCAAAATGGTGGAACCTTACAAAGGCATCATGATAGCCTTGACTGTGTGGACCACAGAGCACTTTCAACACTTCACAGATTCATTACTCACACGTAAGTCCATACTTTTTAAAGACGATTCTCATATTAAAAAATATATCTCTATAACCTAAGAAGAAACTGTTTATATCTATGTGATCAGAAAACAAAAAATAATAAAAAAATACATATTTTTCAATATAAGCTGTTTGGTCTATCTGATGTGACCATATGATTGTGATGTTCAGTGCCAACCCCTAGGTTATTCACCCCTTTATGTATATCTTCTGGACCCTCTAACTAGGGCCATCATATCCTAAGGCAGGGTATTTTCCTTTTCTTTTCCATGGTTTTTTCCCCCCTATTTCCTGCCATATCCGTAAGTTACCCATGGGGAACCCCCTTCTTTGTTTACTTTTTGCCGTGACCTTTTGAGAACCAAACCCAAGCCGAGTTAGCCAATCCTCTTCTGCATCCAATGTTACTGTTGTGTCTGGTGCAGATGATCCGGTTGCCGGTGTCTTTAACGGCTGAGAGGTCACTTGTGCCACAGCCACAGGTGCAGAAGTGGATTCTTTTGACTTGGGATGGCCTGCTGATGCTGATCTACTGCCTTTTCCTTCAATTTTCTGCCGTTCTCTTTCAAACCTCTTGGCTGACAAGGCTAGCCAACGTTTGTACTTTGTAACATCTTGATCACCAAAAGGAAAGAATGCTTGGCCTGCCAGCGCCTTTTTGTAGCGTGGATCCAGAATAGTAGCACAAATGTAATGCTGTTCTGAGTGGGTCATTTTAAGACGTTCATCACCAAGTAGGCGCTCTAATAATTTCTCCGCCAAAAGAAAAGCGTCTTTCATTTCTTCATCTTTTTCAAACATAGAAGACACCGCTTGTTGGTGCTCCAGCATGCGCAACAATGGGATAGCTTTTCCTAAATTACAGTCCTCCTTGCTGACTGAACGCGTGAAGACCTCAAAAGGACGAAGCATGTCTGTCAGGCTTTTAACTAGGTCCCATTGCGCCGCATCTAGCCTCAGGTCCTTCTGAGCTGTACCCACTGTTAAGAAATAGTGATCGAGTACCGTATACTGCTCATACAGACGCTCAAGCATGTAGAAGGTTGAGTTCCAACGTGTTGCCACCTCCTGGATGAGTCCTTTCACTGGCATTCGACGTTCATGTAGCAGGGTCCTCAGATGCTTCCGGGCCTTAAAAGAATGGCTGAAATGGTTGCACATTCTTCGGCAGATGGCCACTATCTCGCACGCTGGACTGTCTTCATCACTCAAGAATTTTTTAACAACCAGGTTTATACAGTGCGCCAAACACGGCACTCTGAAATAGTCACCCAGCTCCATGGCCTTAACTACATTGGCGCCATTATCTGTGGAAACATAACCAATCTGGCGTTTTTTTGGGGACAGCCAGTGAAAGACCTTTGTGTTAAACTCATCCAAAATGTTTTGTGCTGTGTGACGTTTCTCCAAGCCAAACATGGCTAGTGTTGCATGTTTCCGAGCAGCTTTAAAAACTTGGTCCGGGTCAACACCTGCGTTTAGCTTTGCTTTAACCCCTGAAAAAGAGACCCAGTGTGCAGTGATGCACATGTAATCAGTGCCTGCGCCACTGGTCCACATGTCTGTTGTCAGATGTATAGTGTAAACAGCACTCTTCTGCAAAGCTGCCCCAATCACCTCCAGCACATCTTCATGTAGTGCTGGAACCGCAACTCTGGCAAAATAGAACCGGCTAGGAACCTTCCATTTAGGGCAGAGCGCTGCCACTAATTCTAGAAAACCAACCCCTTCTACAAAAGAAAAAGGGAGAAGGTCCAGAGCTAGCATTTTAGCCAGCTTAGTGTTATACAGACGTGTCAGTGGGTGGTTGTGTTCATATGGCGCTTCTGTAAACAACATGTTTCTAATGTTACCCTGGACCAAGCATTTACGGGATGATGATGATGATATCTTCGACCCAGTTACGCTCGCTGATGAACTTTTTCGCATTGGTGTCTCACTCTCTCCCACACACGGGGTGTGCTGCTGACAGGGGTACTGGGTGTAAGTGAAGTGTTTGACACGTCTTCTTCCTCCTCGTCATCATCAGATGAAACAACAAAGTTTTCTTGACGTGCAATTCGGGCTTCCTTGATCGCCTTTAGGTGCGCAAACCATTGGACAGCGTGCTGTCTCTTAAGATGACCTCTCTGGCCTCCGGTACCATAGTTGGTACCAAACTTACCACGACTAACTGCAAGCTTACAAATGCCACAAATGGCGAAGTTTTCCCTTTTTGGGCAAACACTAAAGAAGTCCCAAGCTGGGGACTTGAACTGTCTGTGGGGGCCGGAGGAGGCGGCGATACTGGTGGTGGTGGTCATGCTGCTAATGCCAGATGAAGTGGAGGATGTGGATTGCCGAACTTTAGTACGTTGTGCACTTTCACCACCACTAATTGAGGTCGAGGTGGATGGAGGTCCCTTCTGGCGAGGAAGAAATATGGAAGCGGTACGTGTTGGTGTACTAGTTAACTCCAATGATTGTTGTGTTTCCATTGCCTCCTCGTCGACATCATCATCACGCTCAGCAGCTTCTCGGGCTAGGGTCAAAATGTCTGTTTGCTGCATGCCCGCTGGGGCTGCAGTGACCTTTATGATGACTGGGTCGTCGTCGTGAGAGCCTTCATCAGCAGCAGTATCCACCACTTCTTGTTGAGCCTCATCTCACTCCATAACTATGAGACTTTGGACGACCTTCCTTTTACGCTTAAGTACCTTTGTCAGATCATGGTGTGCCTCACTCTCAGACGGCAGTGGTGCTTGTTCCCAATTCTGATCCGTATCATCAGAAGGAGGTGTGCTTGAAGAAGATGTAGACACCACCCTTGATCTCTTCCTTGCTAGGGGTGTGGAAGACAATGAATGATCATCAGGAGGAGTGGCTTCCTCAAATGATACCTCGCCTTGATTGTCGATTTCCTGATGTGCCCCTACTTCGGGAGGAACAACTATTGTGGGCACTTGTGACCCTCCATGCACCTCTGCTTGCGCATCTCCTTGTGCTGCCTCTCCTTCCATTTGTACTTGGGCTTGTACTTGCACATGTGGTTGTTGTTGCGGCTGTGGTTGTTCAACACTCGTCAGATGAGTTACAACAACCTGTGTTGATTGAGGGACATTGCTGCTACTTTCTTGCGATGAGCCAACATCACTGGTCGATGGTGATTGAACAAGTACACTGGCTGCCTCTGCAGTACTCAAGGGCTTGGACTTAAGTTGGCGAACTTGGCGTGGTGGTGGTGGTGGTCGCACTGAGCCCAATGGAGCGGGGGTGCTGCTCCCAGCTTGGTCCCCAGCAGATCCCGCTGCTGCTGCAGACGTACTTTTTTTTTTACTCCTCAAAAATGAATCGGGCGACACACCAGTCTCCTTGGTAAATTGCTTCTTCTGCTCCTTACTGGCAACTTTCTTGCTAGAGGAGCTATGGGGAACTTTTTTTGGGGCCATCTTCTTCAGAGCAGGTCAGAACAGCAGGCCGCAGTTGCACGAGTTGCAGAGTTGTCTGTGGCCAGACGTGACGTCGCGTGACGTTATGCTGCACACACACTCCGCTGCAGGACTTCTTCCTGGCACTGGTGGTTCTCTTGAGTCTTGTGCACCTAAAAGCAATGGAAGACAGAGGAACATCAGTTCAGTTATACACCCCAAAAAAAACGAAAATCACAGAAAAATCTGCACAATCCCAAGCCATCCAGGCCCTCCATGATGTTTAAATTCAAGACACCCCACAGAAAGACTAGGCCCATGCATCACTCACTACCCCTGGGCATAAAGGTTGAAAGCTAGGCAAAATGGTGGCAGACCTAAGAACACTGCCTGCATTCAAAATGGCCCCCTGCCTCCCAGCACATGGCCAGGGCCTGCCTGTAGCAGCACTCAAAATGGCCCCCACCTACATGGCCTGTCCCCATGAACACCCCAAAAAATCGAAAAACACAGAAAAATCAGCACAATCCCATGCCACCCATGCCCTCCATGATGTTTAAATTCAAGACACCCCACAGAAAGACTAGGCCCATGCACCACTCACTACCCCTGGTGAAAAGGTCACAACAACAGCCCAAAAAACGAAAATCACAGAAAAATCAGCACAATCCCAAGCCATCCAGGCCCTCCATGATGTTTAAATTCAAGACACCCCACAGAAAGACTAGGCCCATGCATCACTCACTACCCCTGGGCATAAAGGTTGAAAGCTAGGCAAAATGGTTGCAGACCTAAGAACACTGCCTGCATTCAAAATGGCCCCCTGCCTCCCAGCACATGGCCAGGGCCTGCCTGTAGCAGCACTCAAAATGCCCCCCACCCACATGGCCTGTCCCCATGAACACCCCAAAAAATCGAAAAACACAGAAAAATCAGCACAATCCCATGCCATCCATGCCCTCCATGATGTTTAAATTCAAGACACCCCACAGAAAGACTAGGCTCATGCACCACTCACTACCCCTGGTGAAAAGGCCACAACAACAGCCCAAAAAAACGAAAATCACAGAAAAATCAGCACAATCCCAAGCCATCCAGGCCCTCCATGATGTTTAAATTCAAGACACCCCACAGAAAGACTAGGCCCATGCATCACTCACTACCCCTGGGCATAAAGGTTGAAAGCTAGGCAAAATGGTTGCAGACCTAAGAACACTGCCTGCATTCAAAATGGCCCCCTGCCTCCCAGCACATGGCCAGGGCATGCCTGTAGCAGCACTCAAAATGGCCCCCACCCACATGGCCTGTCCCCATGAACACCCCAAAAAATCGAAAAACACAGAAAAATCAGCACAATCCCATGCCATCCAAGCCCTCCATGATGTATAAATTCAAGATACCCCACAGAAAGACTAGGCCCATGCACCACTCACTACCCCTGGTGAAAAGGCCACAACAACAGCCCAAAAAACGAAAATCACAGAATAATCAGCACAATCCCAAGCCATCCAGGCCCTCCATGATGTTTAAATTCAAGACACCCCACAGAAAGACTCAGTCCACCCACCACTGAGTACCCCTGGGCAAAAGGCCCCAAAAATCGAAAATTCCAAAATTGTAGTTGCAGCAACTGTAATGCCCCAAACAAACTTAAAGTCAAAAAGGCCTCAAATCCAAATATCCAGCAGCATCCACAAAAAGTAATCCTTCCAGGTGAAGAATCCGAATGACAGTGACCAGCACATGAAGAAAGCACTGGGAGGAGCCTGCTGGACAGGAACAGGAAGTTGGAGACTGTGGGGCACTTCCTTCCCCCCCCCCCCAAAATGGACTCCTTGCAAAAAAAAGTGCAGGCAAATGTCAACCTGAGAAGTTATTCTGATAAAAATCATCATTTCCAGAAGGTTTATGCTGCTTGCTGGTGGATTTCTTGTGCAGAATGGCAAATTTTGTATTTTCGCGAGTGCGAGATTGTTGCTGCCCGCCACATCTACAAGTTCGCAATTGCGAACTCCCGCGATACGTGATCACGGCGTACTCGCGTTGACAAACTCTTGCTGTGCAAGGTGGCAAGCCGCGATGACGTAATTGCGCTCGCCAAACTCCCGTGGGATCCCGCAGCAAGATCCAAAATGGCGCAGCACTCGCAAAATATCGATAAAAACAACTCGGCAAACGCTGAAGGACGGTAAGTGAACGCCGCGCGCCGCAAAATTGTATCACCAAGAAAAAAAAATCCGCTGCTTGCGAATTTGCGGATTTTCGGTAAATTCGCGAGCGTTCGCGGATTGCGAATTTACCGAAAATCCGTAAAATCCGCGAGCGGAACGGATTTTCCGCCCATGCTTATTGGAAACTAGTTCTTTTAGGGCACTTCCGGATGGACTAAGAGAAAGCTACTGAAAACTAGGACACTAGGATAGTCAACACCCACAGGAGCACTGGAGTACTTGCGTTACCTTACCCACAGGTATGGGTGCATAGGTGTCAAAGTGTGTCGGGTTTCGTAGCTGAATCCTATGGAGCCGTGAAGAAAGATGCTGCAGGCGACCAGGAGGGAAGTGTCCGGTTGTATCCAAGGGTGGATCGAGGATGAAGAGTACCTGAAAGCAGAGGGGACAGAGTCTGGGTCACTACCCAGTGACCAGGAAGGAACCAGGTGATGTCACAAAGCAATCAGGTGATGTTGTGAAGCTTGTCTCTGCAGCCACGTGGACCAGGAGGTGTCGACGATGACCAGGAGCTGGATACGGATTGTCCCACGAAGGCTCTCGCTGTCGGCGGTGTCGACTTCCGGATTGGAGTCAACAAGCCTTGGCAAAGGCAACCCACGCAGGAATGGAAGATGGCTTCTTGATCAGACCAGCAAGGACTGATGGACTTCTCCTTTTCAGGGAAGCAAGGGCCAGCCTGGAGCAACCAGGCCAGTGGTGTAGATTTGAAGGTTCTTCAACACAGAGGCCACTAGCCAACGGGCAAGCGACTGGACAGACGCATCGAGCAGAAAAATGCAGAAGGGCCCCACGCAGAACTCGTGGAGTGTGGAGGGCTGATCTTCGGTGCAGATGATGCTCGGGGCTTCTCAATCCCCAATGCACAACATCGAGGGTGCCTCTGAAGCTGCACAAGTAGCAAGGAGCAGGCTTTTCAAGATGGCCGGTCCCACGTCTCTCGTCGCCTCCACGGGTCCCAGCTTTGTACGGACTGTGGATCGGGGTAAGAGAAGTCTGGAAGTCTGGCTCTTGTCGGACTCTGTGCTCGGGCTCCGGCGGAAGCGTCGACAAAGTAAACCGCAGATTGCTGTATGGTGCCTGTAGGTACAGGGTGGTCACTCCTTGACCACAAGGGAGATTCTTCAGTCGTCTTCTGTGAAGTAGATCGTCGAAGGTCCAGAGTTTCGTTTCAAGTTTCAGCTCAGGATAAATCTAAAGTCTCTTGACTCAGCTCCTACCTTTATACTAATCAAAGGGGCTGGATTACCTTCTAGGTCCCACCTATTGGTGGGACCAGGGAAGGGGGTGGTTACACCCCTTTCCCTTTGTCCAGTTTCGCACCCGAGCTGGGGCTGTAGTGCCCCAGCACCGGTTTGAACCGGACTAAGCATGGAACACCTTGTGTGCCCCAGGCAGTGTCTCATTTCATTCAGCCCTCCCTGCCCCAATACACTATGGCCTGTCTGGGGTGGTGCTAGCACCTCCCAAGACAGGAAACCTATTGTCCAAGCCTCCCTCACTGGAAGGACTCCCAGCAGCATGAGGTCAGACTTGTGTCTGTGGCAGCAGCATCCATTTTGTGATGCTGAGGCTCTGGTTAACTTTAACCGGGATTAACAGGAACAACATGTCTTCTCCCTCTAGAAGGGTGGAATGCTTCCTCCGCCGCCAGAACTGGCGAGGGGGTAGTATTCTAAAGCGTATGACACCTTACACGACATGTTTTGATAAAGCCAAACCAAAGTTCGTATTCAACAGCAAGGATTATATTGCACTTAAGAGTATATGGTATGGCTATATCATAGAACAGCTATAAGGACATGGTTCCGAAAGCTGCAGACAGGCTCAGCTCATGCTAGAGCACCATATCACATAAAACCAAGCACTCTGCCTTCAGGATTGTTAAGGCCTGCCATAGGAGTGACTTATAGGTGCATATGTGTCTATATATAATGGTAGGTATAGGAATACTATACCTAAGCAAGGGGTGATTACACGACCTTGCCCCAGCTGAGTGATCAGCCAGTTGTGTCAGTTTGGATGGCCAGCCCGGGGTGGCAAACGATATGCTGCAGCCCCTGGAAGGCCTTGGGTGCACCTATGCCCTGGGTACCTATGGTACACTGTACAGGGACTCATAAGAGTGACCCAACATCCAATTTGGTATTTACCTAAAGTACATGTAGTCCATTTTACAGGGAGAGCAGATAGCCTGGGGCCTTGATTAGCAGGATCCCAGGCCAACTAAGTAGAAAACCAGCTAAACACAAGGCAAAAAATCTGGGGTAACCATAGTCAGGTATCCACCTTCCTACAACCTTGTCACAAATGATTGTCTAACTTTGCATTTTCACAGCTGGCCACGAACACTTTTTAGTTTGCTCCTAGTGCTATAACTTTTGCTATGCATTCCCCCTTTGCTGACCAGCGATAGACCAATGTTTTTCTTTGCTATGAATGAAATGCATAGGGGACAAAGTTCACGCTTTTGTAAATGCTTAATTATGTTGAAACCTATATAATTGATACAAGTTCATCTAAGACCAATTAATCATATGATGGAATATGATGAAGATCTTACAAGAATATGCTATACAATAAAGCACTAATTCTTTGAATACTTTTTTGATAAAATTCATCTTCATCTTCGACTACCACAACCACGCGCTAAGTCGCTAGGAGTGTGCTCAGTGTTTGCCCTTACACGGAGTAAGGCTTTTCATTTGGTATTTCAGGGGTGTAACAGGGTGTCCTTTTGACACCCTTGCAACCTTGAAATTGCATGCTCAATTTGTGATTCTCTAATTGCTAATCACAAATTAAGAATGTCTTTCCATTCATTCCTATGGACCTCTAGGCCTATAGGAATGAATGGGGAGGGATTCCTTAATTGCGAATCGCACTTTGCGATTTGCAATTAAGGAATATATAGGATTCTCAAATCTTTTTGCAAATCCTACATACATCTCGTTTTGCAATTCTCAAATAGCGATTATCTGAAATTCACTATTTGAGAATCTCAAAACCAAACTTTCATACATATGCCCCAAAGTGTTAAGCTAATCGAGCATCATTTTCACAAGGGCCCCAACGTCCTTCCTCTATCAAATTACTAAAAGTGGTAATATTCTTTTGCAGGCGGCTCTGTACTTTCCATTACCATGTCTAAAAAGTTCTAAGTTTTAAATGAAATCTCACATTTTAAGTCATTACAAATGACAATAAGTCATGCACACGCCTGATTTGAGTTCCCTAAATGGAGGTAATAGTCTCTTTCCATTTCATAGGATCTGCAAAATACAAGTAGGTGCATAATGTTGAAGAATCAGACGTGCAAAAGGGGTAGATGGATGTTTTGCTGGGACGTTTTACATTATTATCCTTAGGCTTCCTCCATTGTAAAAACACAGGCATTAGTACAGGTCTTAACAACAGCGCCCATCTGCTGGTGCTTCCGACTTTGATATTTTTTAGGTATGGATGGATGCATGTCCCCTCTAGATTCTGTGGTCTGCATATGAGCTAGTTGTTCTCTTCCTAGGCAATCCTTCTCATCCCTTTTAATTGCAGCAGCTTTTATCAACCTTTTTATCACTTTTCCTTACATTATGCTGCTAATTCTCCACTTTTAACACCTGGCTCAACATCCAATGATCATTATTTTTTCAACATTCTCCTGTCAGAGTGCTGCTTTCTTATGTTGGAGATGGAGATTTACTATATGTTTTCGAGCAGAACACTACCTGGTTTAACATAATAAAGCATTTATTCAGTGTTCTTTGATAGTATGTATACTTTATATCTGTTAATCCACGTTTGTTAGACGGACCGGGAGGGTCGGCCGAGGACAAGAGGAGAGGTCTCCGGGGAGAGCCGTCTCCAGCGATCGTACAGACGAATAACTTCCCCCCCACAGACGTACACCACACAAGGATAAGGTTTAACGTTCTTTATAGGCAATCTTTAAGTACGGTAGAATGGTACAAGGAGGTCTGGACTCAGGGGTCCCCTCGATTCTAGTCTCTTGGGCGGAAAGGAGGTAGCGGGACAGTCTTGTTACCAATCTGGTAGTTGCGATGATAAGATGGATAGCTCACAATCCTCGAGCTCGGCGTTCTTAGATGGACGGGCCGCGGCGGAGCCAGCAGGTCCCGAGATGATCGTAGGTAGCGACGGTCCGCGGCGGCGCCAGCAGGTCCCGGTGAAGATGAAGGGTTCAGAAGGTTTGCGGCAGCGCCAGCAAGCAGGACAGTAGTTCACAAGGCAGGGCTACGGCAGCGCCAGTAGTCCGTCAAGGATGAGTTCGTCACGGTGTCTCTCGACTCCAGGATACAACTGCCTTCCTGCTCTGGAGCTCCCCCAGTTATAGGTCTGGCGCCCTTTGATGTCCGGACCCTCGCACTTGGAGGTCGGGAGGTCCGGGATGAGGGAGTCCAGACACCCAGCAGGGGGGTGGAGCCAGCGCCCGGGGGAGCTGGGGGCGATCGGCACCTGGCGGGGGAGAGCCATCGACACTTCTTTCTCCCATTGACCTGCCAAGTGGGCCGCTCACCTCCTGGGTGGATGGTGGTGCCGAGATGTCGGGGCCTGGCCAGGCCCAGGGTTAGGGTCGATCTGAGGCCACGCGGCCTCGTGGTGCAGTGTCCAAGATGGAGGCCGGTCCGGGCGAGGGAGCCGGTAGTGATTCGGCCCCATGATGCAGAGATGTCCGGGGGCAGGAGTCCCGTATGAGACGGGGGGCGGGTTGAATCTGTGGGTAACACCTGGAGGGCCGGGCTCGGGCCTTGTCATGTGGGGAGGAAGCAAGCCCTTCACGTGGCCTGTCCAACATGCGTCCCCCCCAGCTGAAGGCGGGGAGAGTCACCCATCCTCTTGGGGACTCTCTTCGTCGAGGCGGAAAAAGCGTGACAGGCCATCTGCGTTGGCGTGGTCTTGCCCAGGTCGATGTTCCACAGTGAAGTCCATTCCTTGCAGGGAGATGGACCAACGCAATAGTTTTGGGTTTTCCCCCCGCATCTGCATTAGCCACTGCAGGGGCCGATGATCTGTCTGCACCCAGAAGTGGGTACCAAAGAGATAAGGCCGGAGCTTTTTGAGGGCCCACACCACTGCGAAGGCCTCTCTCTCGATGGTGCTCCAGCGTTGTTCTCGGGCCAGAAGGCGTCTGCTGATGAAGGCCACTGGTTGGTCAAGTCCTTCGGGGTTTAACTGGGAAAGGACTGCCCCAATGCCATGGTCGGAGGCATCCGTTTGGACGATGAATTCCCGACTGTAGTCGGGGGCCTGGAGCACAGGGGCAGAGCACATGGCGGCCTTCAACTTCTCGAAGGCCGCTTGGCAGTCTGGGGTCCAGTTGACCTTCTTTGGGTGATTTTTGGACGTGAGTTCCGTGAGGGGCCCCACAATGCTGCCATAGTCCCTCACGAACCGCCGGTAGTAGCCGGTGAGCCCCAAGAAGGCGCGGACCTCGGTCTGTGTGATGGGGGGCTGCCAGGACTGGATGGCAGCGATCTTGAGTTGAAGAGGGGCCACCAGACCTCTTCCCACTTGGTGTCCGAGATAGGTCACGGACCCCTGACCTATTTGGCATTTCCTGGCCTTGATCGTGAGGCCGGCCCGTTGGAGGGCCTGCAGGACCTCTCGGAGGTGGTGGAGGTGGTCGGACCAGTGGCGGCTGTACACAGCGATATCGTCCAGGTAGGCGGCACTGAATTCCTCTAGTCCCGCCAAGACCTGGTTCACTAGTCGCTGAAAAGTAGCTGGGGCATTCTTCATGCCGAATGGCATGACCTTGAAGTGGTAGTGGCCATCAGGGGTGGAAAAGGCGGATCGTTCTTGGGCCCTGGGTGTGAGACCGATCTGCCAGTAGCCCGCTGTCAGGTCGAAGATGCTGAGGTAGCGGGCAGCTCCCATGCGGTCGATTAGTTCATCTGCTCGGGGGATGGGGTGAGCGTGGGTTCTGGTGACAGCGTTCAAGCCCCGGTAGTCGACGCAGAATCGGAGCTCTGGAGTGGCGCCGGGGGCGGCAGCTTTGGGGACCAGTACCACTGGGCTGGCCCAGGGGCTGTCTGAGGGCTTGATGACCCCGAGCGTGAGCATCTTGGACACCTCCTCTTGGATGCAGGCCTGTACCCGATCTGGTACGCGGTATGCCCGATGTCGGACAGGGGGACTGTCTCCAGTGTCCACGTCGTGCAAGCACCAGGGGGTGACCCCTGGAGTGAGGGAAAACAGAGTTGCAAACTGCAGCAGGAGGTCCCGGCAGCCTTGGCGCTGCTCCGGGGTGAGGGCCTCTGAGAGTCGGACCCCGTCCACGGAACCATCTTTCTCCCGGGTCCTTAGGAGATCAGGGAGGGGCTCGGAGTCTTCTTCGGCTCCGCTGTCGGTAGCCATCAGGAGGCTGAGCTCCGAGCGCACAAAGTGGGGTTTTAGTCTATTGGCGTGGAGGACCCGGAGGGGGTTCCGTGAAGATTCCATATCGATGAGATAGGTGACGGGGCTCTTGCGCTCGACCACTTTGAAGGGCCCCGTCCACTTGTCCTGTAAGGCGCACGGTTCGGTGGGGGACATCACCCACACTTGTTGGCCAGGTTCGAATTCGATGGAGGAGGCATTTTGATCGTACCACTTCTTCATGTCCTCCTGACTGGCTTCAAGATTCGCTTTCGCCATTTCTCTGAACCGCCTGGCCTGATTGCGTAGGGTCAGGAGGTACTTGAAGACATCTGGAGGGGTCTTCAGAGGGGGCATCTCCCAACCTTCTTTGACTAGGCTGAGGGGCCCTCGCACAGGGTGTCCGTATAAGAGTTTGAACGGGCTGAAGCCAAGGGACTTCTGGGGGACTTCCCGATATGCAAAGAGGAGGCACGGCAGTAGCACATCCCACTGGCGATGGAGGGGCTCTTCCAACCCCCCAATCATCCCTTTGAGCGTGCGGTTTAACCGCTCGACTAGTCCGTTTCCTTGAGGGTGATAGGGGGTCGTGAATCAGTAGGTGACCCGCACTGTTGCCAGAGGGACTTCATATATTTTGAAATAAAGTTTGTGCCTCGGTCGCTGACGACTTCTCGGGGAAAGCCCACCCGGGAGAAGATCCCCATCAAGGCCCGGCCGACCACCGGGGCTGTCACAGTTCGCAGGGGAACCGCTTCGGGGTAGCGGGTGGCGTGGTCCACCAGTACCAGGATGAACCGATGTCCTTGTGCTGTACGGGGGTCCAGGGGCCCCACAATGTCTATTCCCACCCTCTCGAACGGGGTGGTGACAACTGGGAAGGGTTGCAGAGGTGCTTTAAGTTTGCGACTGCTCTTCCCGCTGGCCTGGCACGTGGGGCAGGACCGGCAGTGGTTGAGGACGTCGTTTCTCATCTTGGGCCAGAAAAAGTGGGTCACCAGGCGACTGTAGGTTTTATCTTGACCCAGGTGACCAGCCAGGGGGACATCGTGGGCCAAGTTTAGCAAGAAGTCTCTGAAGCGGAGGGGCACCACTAGCACTCGACCGGCCCCTAACTCCGCGATTCTCTGTTCACTGTACAACAGGTCGTTGTCCCAATAGATCCAATGGCCTCCGGTGGTGTCCCCTGCACTCTGGGCAAGGGCTTGCTGGCGGAGTCCCTCGAGGGAGGGACAGGTCTTCTGCTCTTGACGGAACTGTTCCTGGGTGGGCCCCCCTTCCTGACGCCACTGAGCCAGGTTGGGAAGGTTCTGGAGCTGAGCGAGCCCTTCGGGGGTTTGTTCTGGGGGGTCGGCACGGTCGGTGTCTTCTACTGGAGCGACCGGGGGAGGAGGTGCTGGCCATTCAGGTTCTTCGGGTCGGGGGATGATACGGGCAGCCATGGACCGGGTGGTTACGCACGCCCAGTCCGGGAGGCCCAACATCCCCAGGTGCTCTCTTCTCTCTACGGCGGCCCATGGGGAACTCTCCAGATCATTCCCCAGGAGACAGTCCACGGGGGCATCGTCTCGGACCGTCACCTTTAACATGCCGGAGACTCCCCCCCATTCGAAGGGGACGCAGGCCATCCGACACAGACTCTCGGAATTGTTGGCTGAACGGACAGGGCAGAGAATGTTCGGCAGTATCTGTTCCGGGGTCACCAGGTGACAGCGGACGGCTGTCACACTGGCCCCTGTGTCACGTAGGGCTTCGGCCCTGCGCCCATTAATGTTCACCCACTGACTATATTTTCTGGTGTTGGCGGGTAGGGGAGCCCGCGGGACCATGTCTCTTCCCCCTAGGCACGCTAGAACCATGGCGGCCAGCTCCAACTCCGGTTGTTCTTGCTCGCATTCCTCTTGCTCTTCGGAGATTTGTTCTTCCCCCAGGGCGGCGGCCGCCACCTGGCGGGGTCTCGGAGTCTGATTCTGAGGACAGTTTGGGTCACTTGCGTAGTGGCCGACGCGCTGGCATCGGTGACACGTGACAT
The DNA here is from genome assembly GCF_964263255.1 of Lissotriton vulgaris. Taxonomy (NCBI): domain Eukaryota; kingdom Metazoa; phylum Chordata; class Amphibia; order Caudata; family Salamandridae; genus Lissotriton; species Lissotriton vulgaris. Next base: position 1,077,457,147 of record NC_141691.1, on the reverse strand, counting down.
TGGCTCTGTACCCCGGGCGCATCGGGGGGTTGCCCCGGTTGGCCGGGGGCGGGGTGCTGGCAGCGGAAGCGGCCGGGGCGGTGTCTTTTCCTCGTCCCTGGCCTCCTCCTCCTCCTCGGGGACGGTGCTGACCTTGGTGGTTCCGGTTCTGTTCGTGCGGCCCGTTCCGGCTTACTCGGGTAATCTCCCACCGGTCAGCCTCGGCGGCGAGCTGCCGTGGATCTGTCAATTTGCTGTCGAGGAGGTGCTGCCTGAGCTCGACGAAGCAGTTGTTAGAGAGGTGCTCCCACACCATGAGATTAAAAAGTTGCTTGTAGGTTGTTACCTTGCTCCCCTTGATCCACCCCTCGAAGGCTCAGCTGAAATAGTTCACATACTCCACCCAAGTTGTACCCGGGATCCGGGTGCAGTCTCGGAACCTCTGGCGGTACATTTCGGGTGTGAGTCCATATCGGGTGAGGAGGCTAGCCTTCATGTGGTCATAGGAGGTCATCAGATGGTCTGGGAGCTGTAACAGGGCATCGCGGCCCTCATTGACGAACCTCCCCCATAGACCGGCTCCCCAGTCACTTCGATCGATCCGGTGGGAGGTCATGGCGATCTCGTAGGCCTTGAACCACTGTTGTATGTCGTCATCTCGGAAATACTCTCGAACGACATCCTTGGGGATGTGTACTTTCTTTTCTGTCGCTCCGGGAGTGCGTGGTTGCTCGGGCACCCCCAGATCTTTGTTCTGTTTCCGTAAGTCTATTTCCGCTAGCTTGCGCTCGTGTTCATACGCTAGTCTCTTTTCTTCGAGTTCTCTTTGTCTCTGTTTTTCTTCTCGTTCTTCTCGGAGCCGCAGATGTTCGAGGTTCAGTTTTTGTTCGGCTAATTTGAGTTCACCTTCCATTTTGAGCCGGGCCATTTCTAACTCATGTAGTCTGTTTTTTTCTCTCTCTTGGATCTCTTCCTGCGAGAGACCCGTTCTTCGCTCCTCGGGAGCCGTGGTGCTCCTCTCCGATGCTGCGACATTTTGGTCCTGGGGTCTGGCGGTCCCGGTTTCTGCCCATGACTCAATGGCGTGCTTGAAATCGTCGTTCGTACTCAGACCGGTGGTAGCAATGCCTAGTTCAATGCAGAATTGTTTCAACTCACGATGGCTGTATTCTTCCAATTTCTCGATCTGGAATTTCTCGGTGGATCCGCTCTCTTTGGTTGTCATTGTGGTTTTGTCGTGGGGTGAGCTACTCTCTGTACGTTTATGCGTTGATTCGGATCGCGCCGCTGGCCACCAATGTTAGACGGACCGGGAGGGTCGGCCGAGGACAAGAGGAGAGGTCTCCGGGGAGAGCCGTCTCCAGCGATCGTACAGACGAATAACTTCCCCCCCACAGACGTACACCACACAAGGATAAGGTTTAACGTTCTTTATAGGCAATCTTTAAGTACGGTAGAATGGTACAAGGAGGTCTGGACTCAGGGGTCCCCTCGATTCTAGTCTCTTGGGCGGAAAGGGGGTAGCGGGACAGTCTTGTTACCAATCTGGTAGTTGCGATGATAAGATGGATAGCTCACAATCCTCGAGCTCGGCGTTCTTAGATGGACGGGCCGCGGCGGAGCCAGCAGGTCCCGAGAGGATCGTAGGTAGCGACGGTCCGCGGCGGCGCCAGCAGGTCCCGGTGAAGGTGAAGGGTTCAGAAGGTTTGCGGCAGCGCCAGCAAGCAGGACAGTAGTTCACAAGGCAGGGCTACGGCAGCGCCAGTAGTCCGTCAAGGATGAGTTTGTCACGGTGTCTCTCGACTCCAGGATACAACTGCCTTCCTGCTCTGGAGCTCCCCCAGTTATAGGTCTGGCGCCCTTTGATGTCCGGACCCTCGCACTTGGAGGTCGGGAGGTCCGGGATGAGGGAGTCCAGACACCCAGCAGGGGGGTGGAGCCAGCGCCCGGGGGAGCTGGGGGCGATCGGCACCTGGCGGGGGAGAGCCATCGACACTTCTTTCTCCCATTGACCTGCCAAGTGGGCCGCTCACCTCCTGGGTGGATGGTGGTGCCGAGATGTCGGGGCCTGGCCAGGCCCAGGGTTAGGGTCGATCTGAGGCCACGCGGCCTCGTGGTGCAGTGTCCAAGATGGCGGCCGGTCCGGGCGAGGGAGCCGGTAGTGATTTGGCCCCATGATGCAGAGATGTCCGGGGGCAGTAGTCCCGTATGAGACGGGGGGCGGGTTGAATCTGTGGGTAACACCTGGAGGGCCGGGCTCGGGCCTTGTCATGTGGGGAGGAAGCAAGCCCTTCACGTGGCCTGTCCAACAACGTTTTAGCCTGAGCGCACTGTTGTGTGCCTTTGGCGAGGCTAAGCTGTTCTTTCCAAATCTTTGTCCCCACGGTTGGAGGCAGCTAACAACCTAGTCATCCAGGACCTCGCTACCACACAACAGTAGGTTTACTATTTTCAGATTGTATGTTTCTTTTATTATATTCAGAGTGTATGTCTCTTTTAGAACTTCCATGGATTCATGGCCAAGTACAATAGCCATATGTCCTAGGGCACCCGCAACCATCATCCTTCTCTGTTCCAACTAATCAATGTGATATTTAAACTTTAAATCCATTAAAAAAAGTCTAAAGTACACATACTCATTCACAATCTCTAGGCCTTCACTATTCAACCACAGCTTCTGGTTAATTTTTAGGGCTTGTAAGAGAGCCCTCTTGAACGGGTTTCAAAATAGGCTTGCAAATTCCACACGCTCGTGCGTGTGATTTTCTTTTTGTGGCTGGCTATTGGCCTTTCACTGCTTGCTGTTTTGTAAGATAGACACCAATAGGCCAGAGGCGGGTGCATAGCTCCGCCCCTGGCCTATTGGTGTCTATTACTCGTATTTCCAGACATATGCTTTCAATTAATTCAAAGCATATGGCAGGAAAGGCGTCCGCGCGGCACCACTCACGAGCTTCTTTCGCAATCAGACTGGATTTTTTTCCTGAAAGCTCTGAGTCGACTTGTTTTTTTTTTAGTTGTGCTGCTCTGGCCATCTGTTGCCTCCTCGCTAGCACCCCCTCCCATCATTGCTGCCCTCACTTACTCTCCCCAGTGCCGTCTCCACCTCCCATGTTTCACATGCATTGCGCCTGCCCCTTTTTTAGCCCGGTTCTGGTAGATCTCACCTACCGACTCTGTCCTCATTAGATCGGTGCTGGATTCGGCATGCTCCCCCTCAGCCTTTTGCTGGATTGACTGTGCTGTGCAGCGCTGGTTAACAGAGAGCACGTGGAATGTGTAAATTGAGGAGGAGTTGTTTGCAAGTTTTTTCATGTGGGCCTTTCACTCTTATTTCCTATTAAACCTCCCCTCCTTTTCCATGCCCTGTTCCATTCTTTAGCTCCCGCTCCTACTTCTGCATGGCTTGCGCCATAAGCCTAGACTTCAACTTAAAATGTTCATCGTCGAACGTTTCCTGCCGTTGAGGCAATTACTATAAATAGAATGACCCCTGCGTATACTTTATTATTTTTCATTAAAACCTCAGTCTAGGCGCTGGCTCATCTTCTTTTGGGCCCGTCGATCCTGTACTATTGTGGCTGGTTGGGACACTCTGACTGCATTTAATTTAAAGAGCCCACCACCATTTTTCTACTTGGTTCAACGTGCTGCACTGTACTCTGCTGACCGGCATTGCTTCATCTTCTCAAACACGAGGCACTATACAAGCACTTCCATCCTCCTTGTGCTCTTCTCTCGAAGTCCGTGGACGGTGGACCCCACGCTCTCACTCACTAGTGTCAAATCTTTGCCCCTGTCCCTCAACCCCACCTTCTGTCCTTTCTGAGCTCTCTATCCTCCGATCACAAGATTGGCAAACTCACCACCACACGCCTTCGGCACCAGCACAAGAAAAGAGAAAGGAAACTTCCAGATCTTCCAGAACACATACCACTGGCAGCGGAATACCAGACTATAAACACACCAGCATCTTCCGGCAGCACACTGGACCATCAGCAGCAGGCAAAGTGACTTTAATAGTGGAAAGACGCTGGCTCAATGGAATAATGCATTCACATCTGAGCCCGATTACTACCGGTTTAATCTCCACGAATCCCATCAGCTCTTCACACACCCCCTTCCGTCAAAAAATTATCATTGAGCTATTGTCCCCCCCAAAATACTCCGTGCCCAGACACCCATTGAGTGCACGCGTCACAAATACAGTTGCAAAAAGAACAATTGATGGACAGAATGCAGAACAATGTCATACATTCATCCCAGTATAGAGATCTGGGCCTTAATCCCTCGTTTTTAGGTCTCAACTATTATATCCCACAGGGATAAATAGGCGAGTATATAGCAGGCAAAACAAAATCTCTACCAACTGCGGATTGCGTCCAGTTCATGTGATGCAGTCGTGTGAGACACGCGCGTGCACGTCAAACCCATCAGCCTCGCATCAGACTTCAATGGAATGCGCTCCCAAGCGGCTCCCCGACCCCCGCCATCAGACTTCAAAGGAAAGCCTCCGGCTCCCCCGTTCCCCCCACAGCAATGCAGACAATGTTTACAGTAGCCTTGCTCCTCAAATGCTATTGCTGTGTTGCCATCTCTCTAGGGGAACTCAGCATGAAAACACTCGACTTGCTAGCTGCAATGCTACATCCGCTATGCTTTGCCTCTAGACACTCCCTCACCCTCACTCACCCTCACCCCCTCACCCTTTCAACCCTCTCAACCCTCTCACCCTCACTCACCATCACCCCTCACACCCCCACACACCTTCACCCTCACACACCCTGTTGGACTTGGCCCTTCTGGCAGGTTCATCCCTAAACTGTTCGCTTTTTAAATGTGAATTGGAGGTAGTGATTTTTGGTTTCTGCGCACTTTCACTGTGTCCTAGTGGAAAGTGCGTGCGCACTCTGAGTGCGTGGAGTAAGGTTGGCCTACCCTCCCATAGGAAGGCATGGGGAATGTGTGTGTCCCTGGTAGTTCCTGATGCGTGGGGTGTACAGGCTCGAGTCTGGTATGTGCGAACTCGTGCGATTGAATGCTGCGAAATGATGTATGCGGCGTGTATGTGTCTAGTGTGGAAGTGCCACTTCTAGACATGGCAGAACGTGTGCTGTGAGGGTGCTTGAGTGTGATGGGCTGGAGCTGGCTGGCAAGCCTGGCTCCAGGAAGTCTGGATGGGATTGCCCAGGAGTGAGTGGAGAGATCAGCATGAGTGATGTAAGGGAGGGCTGCACCTGGTTCCTGAATGGGGCTCGGCTTTCCCCACACAATGCTGGCTCCGCCCCCTGTGGTGCGTCTAACGACCCTAGCCTCCCTAGTGAATGAAAGGGGTGGTTGAGCCATCAAGGGTGCTCCAAAACGAGCTGCGACTGGTTTCTCCCCCACCCTGCACACACAGACAAAGGATTTATTAGTATAAAAAGGGGCTGTGTCCCCTTGCAAGTTATTCTCTTCCAGGATCCTGAGGGGGCTGCTGCTGTTGCTGGGCAGGAGGACCGCCACTTGAACTGCCTCCCTGCCTGGAGGCCCAGTGAGCTGGCTCTGGGCCCAGCCTTGCCCCCCCTGCCTACCTAGGAACTTTGCTGGAGCTTTGCTCTCACCCCTAGCGCTGAGAGCGCTGTGAATTGTCCTTGAGCGCTGTGAGTGCTTTACTTTCCCCCCTAAGCGCCTGGAAGCGTTTGCATTTTCCTCCTAGCGCCTGAGAGCGCTTTGTTCTGCTTCTAGCGCTTAAGAGCGCTTTATTTTGGCTTGTAGCGCTTGGGGAGCGCTTTATTTGTAAAAGCCGGTGCCCACCCGGCATTGGACCCGTTTGCCGATTTTCGGCGCATTGCCCCTCTTTGGCTGCGTTCGTGATTTATTTACGAGTGCCCACCTCGATTTAATATTATTGAAGAAGAGCCGGTGCCCACCCGGCATTTGCTGCTTATCCCCGCCTGCGGTGCCTGAGAAGGGCCGCCGCGCTGCCCGCGACGACCCGGAAGTGGTTGTAGCCGGCCAATTGCGGCGTGGCCAGGACCGGAAGTCCCGCCCCGCAGCCGCGGCGAAGAGAGAGCCGACGCCTGGTCTTCCCCCCCCCCGGGCTCCCAAGAGCGAGGGAGAGCCCCAGGGAGAGAGGGGAAGAGTGGAGAGAGCCCCCGAGGAGCGGGAGCTCTCGAGAGGAGCCGCCACACAGAGGAGCTGCAGCACCTTCCCGCAGAGACCCGGTGAGTGGGAGCCATGAGGTTGTACGGGAGGAGGGGGAGGCGTCGGGGCACATTGCCGGTGCCTGCACCCCCCCCCCCCCAGTGCGAGGGCCAGGGTATTCAGAGGCCCGAGGGGCCCCAGCGACGGCAGCATTCTGGCAGAGAGCCCGGAGAGGCTCCAAGGAGCATATTGGCCATATTAAGCCCACAAGGGGCTCAGGGGGCATTTGTTGCAGTTGCGAGTCCCCCGGGAGGGACTCCTACAGTACCGGGGCCGCTCCCACCTTGCCCACAGTGTGTTGAGAGCCCAGAGAGGCTCTCGAGGGCATTTTGTTTTGCAAAGAGCCCAGCACGGCTCAAAGGGGCCAGTCATTTGTTTAGAGCCCTGTGAGGCTCAGGGGGACATTTTATTTCTTCAGAGCCTGCGAGGCTCCCACGTTGACCCCATCATTTTCTCCAGCTGCCCAGCACTTCGTGGGCAGCTGCCACGTTTAGGCCCCCCTGACTTTAGGACACAGGGCGTCCTAGCCCCAACAAGGCCAGAGGGCCTAGGGACAGTCACAGGTGGTGACTAAAGTGAGTTTTGCGCAACTTGTGATTTACTTGCTAAGGTGATTTTTGCGCAAATGTGTTCTTTGATACACCTCTGAATGTTTTTAGGCATCATGTGTTTTCCTTCCCTGCACCTCTGAATGTGTTGTTTATGCATCATGTGCCTTGTTCCTTACACCTCTGAATGTATGTTCTGCATCATGTGTTATGTGCTTATACCCCTACAGGTATTGTGATACTTAGGTGGTTGTTTTTCTCCTAGTACAGGTGGTGCAAGTGAGGTCCTGGTTCCCTGCGTGACCTGTTCCTAAGGTGGTTAGGGTTGCGTAGGTGGTACTTACCTGTTACCAGTATTACTGGTTGTGTGCTTTATGTTCTATTTTGTGCTACAGTGATTTATACTCTATGTTCTAAGTGCTATTTCTAACCGTGTTTCAAGTTCTAAAAGTGCATATTCCTGACAGTGGTCCATGTGGCCCTGTCTTGTACATATCCCCTGTAAATTCTGCCCGTACCTGTTGGCACATTGTAAAGTGTGTGTTTTATCTAATGTGTTTTGGTATAATACAAAGGCTATTTTATATATAACCTTGTGTGGAGTTTCCTTTGTGGTGGGCCTTGGGTGTTGTTGCTGGGATGCGTGAGCAAATACTTAACTCACATAGCCTCCAAGTTTAGCCTTGCTGCTCGCGCCACGTTACCTAGAGGGTGAGCAGGGGTTATCTTGGCGTGTAACTCCCTTGCCCTGACGTAGGAGTGGTGGTCTCTGACTGACTTTGGCGCAAGCCCTGGCCAGCCAGGGATCCCATTTCTAACATTGGCGGCAGCGGTAAGGATAAGGATTTGTGTTTGCGTTGTACCACAGTGGCAACTGGCCGCACTACAAAACTCTACATTTTAGATGACCACATTTTTGGGATTAGTGTTTTCAAAGTTCTGTTATTTCTTTTCATAAGAGTATCATTTGCAAAGGGTGTCCAGTACATTTATTCCCCGCCCTGCGCCCAGAGTTTGGTACCTGTGTCACTTGTGGTCAGGTTGAGAAATCAGGGGTGGTAGAAACTGCCTTACCAGTTCGAGGGGAGGGTTGTGTGTGGATGAATGGTGTGTTGCCTTGGACAAATGAATGTGAGTTCTCTTTGATAGGGAGCTGCTGGAAGCTTTGAATTGTGTACTCTTACTTCAGACTGTTAGGTCCCCTGTGTTGCACGTGTCTGTGAGCATCCTGCCAAGATGGAATCTTCTTTTAACCTCTGTGGCCTGTTTAGGTACAGTATGCGTGAGTTGGTGCAGTTTTGTGAGGACAGAGACCTCGCAGTGAATGAGTCAGACACCCAGTCCAAGCTTAGGGATAACCTGATCCTATGGCAGAAGGATGACTGGGAACGTGAGCATAGTGAGAAAGAGAGGGCCCGGGCCTCACACCATGAGGGTGGTTGGTCTGTGGGGAGCCCTGAAGAGTCTGATGAGGAGGATGAAAATGGCAGTGGATGGGCACCAGCAGATAGTGAGGACCCCATAGATAGGAAGTCCCTTGCTGGGTCCAGCGTAGGAGGCAGCGCCTCATCCCTTTCCCTGTCCCCAGAGGCGAATAGGAGATTAGCCTTAGAGGAGAAAATGGCGTTATGGGCTCATGAGTTGAGTTTTAGGACATTGGCCCTTGAGCAACAAAGGCTAGAGACTGAGAAGGTCTTAGCGCAGGAGAGGATGGCGGAGGCTGAGAGGGCTTTTGCCAGAGAGAGATTAGCTCAAGAGGGTAGATTGTCCCCTGAGCGCAGTTTTAATTTTCTTAATTCCCCAGGGAGGATTGAGTCCAGTGGTGGCAGCTATTTAAATCTCAGTGTAGAAAATCCCATTCCCAGTTCCCAGAGTCTGGTACCTGTTTCCCCAGAGGAGAAGTTAAGGCTAAAATTCAGGGGCAGTAGGAAACTGTCTCACCAGTCTTGGGAAGAGTTTGTGGTTGAATGTCAAGGTGCACTGGCTGATTGGTTAGAGGTTCACATGGAATCTGAGTTTGACAAGCTATTTGATCTGGTTCTAAGAGAGCAGGTGCTCAGTAGTTGTTTGCCAGAGTTGCGCCAACACCTGTTGGAATGTGGGTTGACTGATCCAGACACCCTTTCAGAAGAAGCAGAGTGCTGGGAGAGTGCCAGAGGTTCTGTAGAGTCATTGGAGAGTGAGTCCAACAGTAGTGGTATAGGTATATTCCAGCCCAGCGTGGTAGAAGGGGCTCAGTGTAGCCCAGCTAGGTCCCAGTATAGTGAGAGTGGTGGAGAGGCTGACTACCTGGCTCAGTGGAGCAGTAGTCAGTGGGAGGCTGAGAGTCCCCCGATGCCCGAAGCCCTATCTCAGAACCTGGGCGGTTTCTTGAGGGAACACCAGGTTGGGGATCTAGGCTGTCCTGTTAGTACACTTGAGGAGGATCTCCTAGTGTCTAGGGAACCTGGAGCATCTGTAACTAGAGCTTCAGGGGTTCCAGTGTCCGGCAGTGCTACTCCAGGAGGGAGGGCACAGAAGTCCGAAGTGAGGAGGGATTGGGGGATGAGTTTCCCAGTGGATGCACCAGTGGACCAGGGACTAGCCAGTTGGGCTAGATCTTCTTGGGGGGACCCGGGTGGCGCCTGTTCTGGGGGACCTTCACGCACTGTCAGGTGGACATGGGACGGGAGATCTGCGCCAGACAGACAGTCACATGACACATGGGTCATGTGTCAGCCTCAGGGGGATGGTGTGTGAGTCCCCAGAAGTCCTGGAGTGCCAGGCAATTATTCCACCAAATGTTTTAGACCGGAGGTTGGGAGGCCAGGTTCAGGTTCAGCCTGACCTGAAGGGTAGGACGTCTGTAAGCAGCGTCCTGACCGGTTAATCATCCAGGGGAACCCCTCCAGTTGGGAGGGTGCAGACCTCTGGAAGGGGGTGCAGCGGGTGGGAAAGCCCACCTCTGACCCCAGTGCAACCTGAGGGGTTAAACCCTGGGTTGGAGTGGCGTTGTAAGGGTACCCCTCGCAGGAGGAGAAGGAACCCTAGAAGAAGAGGTAGGGGGAGGAGAGCCTTCCCTGAGACTCCTGGTCCACCTGAGGGTATAGACCATAGGCTGGAGAACCAGTGGCAGTCTAGCCCTGTCTTGTCGACCGGAAGAGTGGAGAGTGGCTACTATGTGCCAGGGGTAACTACCCCCCACTCTGTGAGTAGGCAGGAACCAGTGGCACCTGGGTGGCCTAGGGCCTGGTCCTGGCCGAGGACAGCTGGAGAGTACCAGTGGGGTAGCCCAGTTAGCCCTACAGTAGTTTTAGAAGGAACCCCAGGGGTTCACGGTGGCGTAGAACAGGAGGGTGTCCCTGCAGTTGCGGGCCCGCGTCCATGTTCTATCGCTCAAAGCAGGGAAGTCCATCACGGTGGTGATTGGTCTCCCCTGCGTTTTGGCTGGAAGGGGGTTGTCTTGGACTTGGCCCTTCTGGCAGGTTCACCCCTAAACTTTTTGCTTTTTAAATGTGAATTGGAGGTAGTGGTTCAGGTTTTAAAGTCTTTATTTCAATTTTTTAGATCATAAAAGACAATTAAAAGCGCAGTAAAATTTGAACATGCATAATAATATTGTATTTTAAGAAAAAGAAGAAAGAAGGAAATTCGATTAAAGTTAAAAAAACTCTCATGGTTATAATTTAACAATTTCATATTTTCCAATCGTTACAATACAAATGTCAGAATTAATATCAGAATTAAACAATGTGATAAAATAAAGAACTAATACAAGTTAGGATAAAAAACCTGTTTAAGAGTTTAACATACAGAGACATAATCAGAGAACGGGAAATGAGTTCATGGTGCCTCCAGGTGTCTTAATCTAATCAACCATGACCACCCCAGGAATTTGGCGACGGCCAACACTACCACCTCTGAGGTATTAGTTCGAAGCATCCAGGTAGCTTCTACGCTCCCTCTGACTTTGAGATGGCGGCAGATAGGCCCTAACCATTTACATCTTGGGGCATGATATGCCGGGCATGCAAATAAAAAATGACCCACACTCTCCTTATGTACGGGACACCAAGGACACAAGTCACTCACTTGGTTGGACCAGTTCCTAGTAAACGATCTTAAAGGTAAACTACCAACTCGGAACTGGTGATAAAGCTTCTTGTCTAGGGGCTTGGTTATGGCATCCCAATAATTTTCTAGATGAGGGTCCAGTTTGTGGTGCAAGAATGTTCCTGTTAAACTAGCACGGTCCAAATCAGTGACAAGCCCTTTGCGAACAGAGGCCAATAAAGTGCTTTAAATTCCTGTTTTGATGGAAAGCTGGTATGTCTCGGCGAAGTCCATAACAGATTAAGGCCCATCGCATCAAAAACCAATTTCACTTCACGCAACCAAGGTATACTACTAGACACCCAGATGGATCTAACTTCCTCAAGTTCTCTAGCAAAGAGGCCTAGATCTGGGGAGGTCCAGATGCGTCTCCACATAGCTACTAGTCTATATCTAGCCATTTCATTGATTGGATTACAAGCCATATCCAGACATAAGGGTTTGATTGGGGTAGATTGTGGGAGACCTACTAATTTCCGCATACATTTATTCTGAACCTTCACTAGTGTTGATAGATCCATATATCCCCAGAGGTCTGCCCCGTACAATATAGCAGAGCTTACCTTAGTAGTATAAATCTTAAGTGCGGGTTTGATGCGTTTTGTTAAGGACCTTTTTTGCTCCTGTAAGAGACAACCTGTAAGGCGGGCAAATTTGAGATGCAATGTATCAACCTGTGGTTTCCAACGGAGGTGGTGATCCAGGGTTACTCCTAAATAAGTCATGACCTCAACTTGTTCTAAACCCACTCCATTCAGGGACACTGAGGAAAATTAAATTTTGGTCATGATGTGTTCCCTAGCGCGTACCCCACCGACTCCATGTACCAGCTTAAAGTGCATGTAACTTCCCTCCTGTGCCAGCTATGAAGACGCAAATACATTTGCGTCCACCGTCAACTTGTCCTCTTTCAGATCCACCATGAATGGATTATATAGCCCGTTCCTAAGTATGCTATGCCACCGTCTTTTTGTAGTACACTTTTCGCTTTCTCCTGCTCTAGCCAGAGTAGGCCCTGAATTCCTGCCATCTGAACCTCTTTTGTGGCTCCTGGCTCTGCCCAGGCTACCTCTGTACTCATGAACTCTGTCCTACTTTCAGCGCGGTCCCTCGCGCTCAGCTCAAGCCTGCTTTCTGCCAAGACTGACTATAACCTTCGAGTTATCTGTTCCGCTCCCCGAGAATACATTCCTGCCTACTAGATCCTGTAAACATCCTCTCCAGCTGCAGAGCCAAAAGGGCCGACCTGTCTTAATGCAAGTAATTCATAGCCTCCGTTGCCATGCTTCCATGGAAGGCCCCGTGCCCCCACGCTTCACATGTAGACACTTAGGCGCTCATACACGCATCCACAGTTAGCATAGAGTAGCTTCTGCCCTAGAGACCTTTCCGCCCAGATAGTATAGTCCCTAAACATCAGATATCAGATATGATAGAAGTACAAGTTGATCTGACATGCCAGACTTCTGTCTCTTTCCGTCAGCGTAAATGTCAAGTCCCCTGCACCCCGTCAATCACACGTCATGCAGCTGCGCGCGCATCCAAGCTTCCGATTTTCTGCTGACATTGCAACATTCTGTTAACACCACCCCTTGGTGCCACCCACTTGCGTCACCTATCAGTGACGTTACTAGCACACACCTCTAGTTCACGCCTAGTTTACGCCTCTTGATGATGTACTAGTACCACGTGTATACTGTTATCTTGTCTTCTCTCAGCTGTTACGCCTCTTACATTGACTCCTATGTATAAATCAAGTATATAAGCTATGTAATGTCAATAAAGTTCAGCGCGCTCATCTATCCCTTCTGACACCCCTGTGGTGGTCAGAACATGATATCCTGATTCCTTTATGAGGAATAAAACCCTTAGAAACTCTAACACCACGGACTCTGTTTTCTTTCCTTCTGATTGAGTTATTATTGATTAAGTACTTACCTGCATAGAAATTAAGAGAGTAAATTAATTATTTACGTCATTTTGGCGCCCGAATAGGGACCCCTCCCCCACCTCACGCGCCGGTAGGTGCGTTGCAATCCGTGTCCCCTGCCATCAGTTAGACGGACTACACGTGTACTGGCAGGATTTCCTGCATCCCCCTCTGACCCACGGAGGTGACGAAGACTGCGATCAGTGCCCAGACGAGGCGGTGAGGAGTGCGGAGGATCCCGACCAGAGCCCAGCCGAAAGAAGCAAGGTCCGAGGTGTGAAGAGGCCCACCAGTTTCCGACGTTTTCCGAAGTTTCCGAAGTTTTCCGAGGTTTTTCCGAAGTTTCGAGTCGAGTCCAGTCGAGTTTTCCGAGGCCTTCTGTTTTCCGTGCTTCCCGGTGAGTACCATTGCTGGGTCGTATCTAGACGGGTTTGGGTACGCAAGTCCAGTCTGCACTGTTTTTAGGCAGTGTATCTGTACTGTTTAGCAGTATATCAAGTATTCCGAATTTCTGCACTGTTACACCAGTGTATCCGTACTGTTGAGCAGTACATACAGTATAGGGGGGTAGTCATCTATGTTTTCAATGTTTTTATGTGATTAATGTTGTGGTATGAATGTGACTGTTCAAACGTGTATTATTGTGTTTCTCGTATAATCTAGCTGTCAAGAGTATTAAGGAATAAAGATCTAACGTTCAGTAATAAGTAAGCAAGATGCCGTTCTTTAACAAGTTAAAACAGATAGGAACCAGGAAAGGGTTACTGGAGGAAAAAATTCCTATCCCCCCTAGGGACACTCCAGGCAATTTTATGTATCAAAAACACGGCATAGATGCCATATTATATCTAGATTTATGGGCCGATTATACCAAACACCTAGACGAAAGACATAGATGGCCTGTCACTGGAACGTGGGATGCCGAGTGCATCATGAGGGTAGAAGAAGCATTATGGAAAAAGAAAGCTAGACAATCTCAGAAGGACGCCATAGAGTTTTGGCGTAAGGAATCACGTAAGCGTGCTGACAAAGCACTCCGTAGAGAAGACAGACTTAAAGAATCAGATAAAGAGCAAGAAAACGAATTAGTTACTGAAGGGATCCGAGTAAAAACAGAACAAATAGACCGTGCCCGAAATAATCTTGTAAACGGTATGTATCTTGCAGCAGATGGCACATCTGAAACTGAATCAGAAATACCGAAAAACTTACCGACACCATTAGTCCCAACTAAAGTAATGCATAAAACTACTAAAGACATATTCCTGAATTCATATCTAGAGGATGTAGTACCAGCTTACACCAATCTGCCTGTTCGTGCCCTGCCTACTGACAGGGATGGGGGTGGCACTGCGCCCCCAGATAATGTTCCGCCGGTACCACGACAGACCTCCCCTGTTCCGCCAGCTCCGCCACTTCCCCCACTCAAAACGGACCTACCGAAACCAGTACTACCTGATCTTACTAAACGACAAATTCAAGTCCAAATCCAGACTACGCGAAGAGATAATGCCCAAGCATCCGCCTCAGGAGGTGCGACAGCGGGTCTACAGACCCCGCCACCGACACACAGATTGCATTTAAGGGATACGCAGAATACTTTCCAGTCTCCCTACTCATCCCGGCTTGACGCATTCAAAGATAGGATGTCAGTTTGTAGATATGATCCAGTACCCGGAAAAGACGATCTAATGGTATTAGCATCACTCCGATTGAGATCTGCCACCGATAACTTGCTATGCTATGTAGGAATGCAGGAAATTCTCGACAGACTATATAAGTTCGTACTGACAGGGAAAGACCCCGAAAGTGTTAAAGCTGCCATGCATAAACAGAAAGTCGACATTCAAGCACAGATATTACGATTTTTCATAAATTGTGTGATAAGAGAACGAGACAGGCCTGGGACAGATCAAAGTGAATTAGACGCATTGAACAAGTGGGGTCAAAATATAGCAGACGCAAGGCATGATAAAGGGACTTGCATAGCCAGTATGTCCCAGAAAATAAGAAAGGCAGTATTGACAGCACACCAGGAAGAGAATGATAAAACTTCCTCAGAGGAGGAAGAGGAACATGAAACATCAGGAAAAGCATCAGGAAAATCGACAGATACTATAGCGTATGTAGGTAGGGGAGCCTACCTTAGGAAGGGTGTCCGTCCAGAGAGCAAGAGAGTTCTTTTTTCTGAGTTAACAAATCCGAATTCTTCTGAACATCAGTTCCAGGAAACTGATAAGAGGCTTCGAGACCGAATGGGGTACCATGTACTGAACTCAATGGACGAACAGGAATTAGCTCGGTCAGCTGTATTATGGGCCGAACATCCAGACATATATAATGATGACACGTTAGTACAGACATTCTTGAACCTTTCCCCGGAAGAGCAGAAAATAGCAGGTGTATATATGATCCAGCACCTCCTCATCAAGTTCAGAAATCATCATTCTGATCCAGGTCCCTTACATGAAACATTAGAAGCACTACTCATGGATAGATGGAGAGGTTTTAGTACCAAATTAATACAGATAATTCTAGAACAACGACGTAAGTATTACAACTTCTTAAGCTCTGAATATGTTCCCGCCCCGCCTCCAGAAAGAAAAACGTACCACATGCAATGCGGTGGTGGCATTGAAAGTCAGAATCCCTTACGAGAAGTGCACCCAGTTATGGGTGCGGACCAACGCTTGAAGCGTGTGTATGTTCACACACCACTGACTAAGTTAGAACTGTTAGAAATGAAGAAATTAGTTCCGTGCCATGATAAAGACCCTGCAGGTTTTCACAGAGAGCTCAAGGACATGTTACTGATGGGAGATTACACGTATGACGATATTACGAAAATGTTGAAAGTACTGTTGCCCACGGGCATTTACGAGAAATTAAAGGAAAAGGATTGGGAGGTGGGAGAGTCAAAGATAGCATGGGCGGAAATAGAAGACGAAGAAAGCAAACGAGTCCCAGGGTTAGGCCTTGGGGATCTGACTAAAGCATTACCAGGTTTAATAGTACAGGTTTTGCCAAGATTATTGACAACTAGAAAGGAAGATTGGGACGCAATCTCGTCCTGTAAACAGAAACAAGATGAAGATACTAGTGACTTTTATTCACGATTCGAGAAATGTTTCATCATAAATAGTGGTCTAAAAACTAGTAGCGAGTCATATCCACACCTTTTTGTAACAAAATTAGTAGAGAACGCCCTACCACTAGTTAAAAATAGAGTGTACAAGGTTGAAAGTACTTGGCAGGCAAATACGCCATCACAGATGTTACAAATGTTACAATATCACCAGAACAGAATTAGGGAAGAACAAGATCAGGAACAGAAACGTATGAAAGACACGAAAATGAAAATGTTAGTAGCTCAGACAATTCCAGCCGAGGGTCATAGAAAAGGTGGGGCCCAGACCAATCATTCTGCCGCTCCCGTTAAAGGGACATGTAATTATTGCAAGCAGCCAGGTCACTACGTACATGAATGTCCAGTCCTGAAACATAACATCGAGACAGGTAAAACTAAAGAAAGACCGCGTCCGCCTAGACATGAACAGGGTCATCAACAGACCTCACAGAACGAACAGCCAATGCAGAATACACAGCCTATGCATGATCAGTCCCATACAGTACAGACCGTAGCAGTACCACAGCCACAGCATGCTCAGACACAGCCCGCTGCCGCAACTCGGCAAGTTTCACAACAGATGTACCAGTATGCCCAGTCGGCATATCCAGATTATCAGCGATATACATGAAACAGCCTAGAGAGGGAAGGTGATTTGCCTCTTATTGAAATTCCTGTAGATCAAGAAGGTCCTTATGTACATAGTCACGTATTAGGAAAAGACAGAAAGTTTTTAATTGACACAGGGGCAAGTCGCACTACTATAAGTCATAATGAAGTTCCAGGGGCACCCCTCTCAGGCTCACAGAATGTTTCCCTTGGTTTTTCAGGACAGCCTATTGTAAATGAAGTGTCAGAACCAGTACCACTAGCTGTGGGTCCATTATCTCGAGTTACAGATTTGTTACTTACGAAATCATGTCCAGAAAATCTGTTAGGAATTAAAACACTGAAGGCTCTAGGGGCTATCATATGCTGTTCCCCGGAAGGAGTCAGACTCTTTCTACGGGATTTCAAGGGTCATTATGTTTTACGTGACTTTGATGTCAGATTGAAAAATGTACCAGATCACTTATGGGCAAAAGGCCCAGCTGATGTAGGTTGTATGCATATCACTCCATATCGTGTTACACTCAAGACAGGAGTTGTTCTACCCAGAATCAGACAATACAAGTTACCACCCGATGCTGTAGTGGCTTTACTGAAAATCATTGAAGAGCTTATTGCCCAAGGAGTGGTCGTAGAGACCGACTCCAATATCTGTAATTCACCTATCATCCCAATTCTTAAACGTACAGACCGCAATGCACCGCCAGTATATCGGCTGGTGATTGACCTTCGAGAACTGAACAAATGTATTGTACCACAGTACCCTGTGGTCCCTGATATCTCCTCCCTATTGACGGCCATTGATTCAGAAGCAACGTTCTTTACTGTAATCGATCTCAAGAACGCTTTCTTCAGTGTACCTATTGACCCGGAGAGCCAATATCTCTTCGGATTCAGTTTAAATGGACGAAGTTTCAAATTTTCCCGCGCACCTCAAGGATTTACAGAAAGCCCCAGCATCTATAGTCAAGCACTGAAAAGACAACTAGATTGTATTCAAATGCCAGTTAATACCGCCTTACTACAGTACGTCGATGATCTACTGATCACCGCACGAAGTGAGCCCGAATGTGAACAAGCATCACTAACAGTTTTGCATTTCCTGGCCGACAAGGGACACAAGGTGTCCCCTTCAAAGCTCCAATTCTGTGTTCAGCAAGTTGTGTACCTGGGTCACTTGCTGTCCAAAGTGGGGAGACAGCTCACTCCCGATCGCATCCAATTAATTGTAAACATGCCACAACCCCAGACACAAAAGGAAGTGCGGGCCTTCATAGGCCTCACCTCGTACTGCAGACAATGGATTCCTCAATATGCCTTTCTAGCTAAACCACTCATTCAGTTAACGACACAGGAGGCAGCGACTTCGACTGTCCTCCCTTGGACTCAGGAACACACACAAGCCTTTGAGGAATTAAAGAAAGCTTTATGCCAAGCACCAGTTTTAGCGACACCATGTTACAGCAAACCGTTTACACTTTTTGTTACAGAACGTGACGGTACAGCGTTGTCTGTCCTCACTCAAGATCAAGCAGGTTCACATAAGCCTTGTGCTTATTTTTCAAGTACATTGGATTCAGTAGCCCAGGCACTCCCTGCATGTTTAAAGTCAGTAGCAGCAACAGCATTAGCAATCAGACAAAGCGACTCAATTGTTTTAGGTCATCAGTTAACAGTACAAGTTCCACATTCTGTAGAGGTTCTGTTAAACAGAACCCAGACTCAACACTTGACTATAGCACGACTTACGGGTTACGAATTGACATTATTCCAGCCACACATAGAAATCAGACGCTGCAGTATCTTGAACCCAGCGACATTGTTACCTACAGTTATGACAGATCCAGCTCCACATGATTGTATAGAAATAATTAATGCAGTAACAAAGCCCAGACGAGATTTAACAGATGTTCCCTTGACAAATCCAGACCTGACACTTTATGTGGATGGCTCATGCATGAGAACAAGTACAGGAGAGTTAGTGGCCGCATATGCAGTGACCACTGAAACTGAAGTTAAAGAAACACATCGTATTGATACATTGTCTGCTCAAGCGGCAGAGCTCATCGCTCTGACCCGAGCCTGTATACTAGCCAAGAACAGAAATGTTAACATATACACTGATTCCCGTTATGCGTTCGGAGTCGTACACGACTTCGGCATGCTCTGGCAGGAACGAGGTTTCCTGACCTCTCATGGTACAAAGATACAACATGGTCCACTCATTCAAGCACTGTTAGAAGCAATACATCTGCCTTCAGGCATATCCGTCATGAAGTGTAAAGCACATACTAAAGTCACAGATTCTGTTTCCCAGGGTAACGACCTGGCAGATCAGACAGCAAAACATACAGCACTGACTCACACTCAGACAACTGATACGATAAAGACAACAGATCCGACAAACTGCATGACAGTCAGAGATCCCACACTAGATGTTATTGACATTCAGACACATGCTACTCCAGAAGAAATAAAGAAGTGGATTGAACTAGGAGGGATCCAGACAGATCAAGGTTGGATGACGAAGGGAAAATCTATATGGTTTCTCCCTGACT
Source organism: Lissotriton vulgaris (assembly GCF_964263255.1). NCBI lineage: Eukaryota > Metazoa > Chordata > Amphibia > Caudata > Salamandridae > Lissotriton > Lissotriton vulgaris. The sequence goes on along the minus strand of NC_141691.1, from coordinate 1,077,438,118 downwards.
CTATGGTTCAAGTCATGATAAATACAGCACATAGTCCTGCCCACCTAGGAGAGAAAGCAATGCTAGACAGTTTGCAAAATCTCTGGTACAATAAACACTTACGAGCAGCAGCAAAACAGAAAGTGCGTACTTGCATGATCTGTTGTCAGTTCAATCCAGGTAAAAGCGTCCCTGTAGAGCAAGGTGGATTCCATCCTCCCGAACACCCTTTTGAAGTCCTCCAGATGGATTATATCCAGATGGACCGTTGTCGAGGATTTAAATATGTTCTCGTAATTGTCTGTGCTCTGTCCCGCTGGACCGAAGCATACCCAGTCCCAGATTACACTGCTCCGACCACTGCCAAACAGTTGGTTCGTGAATTTTTCCCACGGTACGGCTTGCCTCGTGTCGTGTACTCAGATAACGGTCAGCCATTCTCGTCTGCCCTAATGAAAGAAGTTTCCTTGTTATTGGGATACCAGTGGAAGTTCCATTGTGTCCGACATCCAGAAGCAGCAGGCCTTGTAGAAAGGCATAATCAGACATTAAAGATCCGCCTTGCCAAAATATGTCAGGAAAAAGGGGTCGACTGGATAGTCGCCCTACCAGTGGCACTATTCTATATGAGAATGGTCGCCCATTCGAGATCAGGGCTATCTCCGTACGAAGTGGTCTTTGGCAGACCACCGAATATGTGGGGGACGCCCATTCCTAAAAAGATAACAGATGTTGATTCTAATATGTTGACAGATTACCTTGCCTCCTTGATGTCTGCACTCCAATCATGTCGTTCACAGGTTGCCGCAGCCTTCCCTGACAACACCGATGTGAAGCCGCATGACGTCCGCCCCGGGGACGTTGTCCTCGTCCGTAACTTCGACAGGAAAAGTCCATTGGAGCCCCGCTGGAAGTCTCCGAAGACCGTTCTCCTTACTACAAAGACCGCAGTCAAGTTGGAAGGCAGAAAGGGGTGGGTCCACCTAAGCCATATCAAAACATTCCCAGGACTGAAACCGGAACAAGACACACCCACCCCCACCAAAGACTGTGATAACAAAGACTTTACCGAAGTCAAAAGAGAAAAGACTCCTCAAGAACAATACCGTATGAAATTACGATCTAGCAAGTCAGACAGTTTAATTGTTTAAGTCCTCCCCTAGGTGAATCGGTTAAATAGTTTCTGACATGTATCCCCTAGATCGAGTTAGAGAGAGAGAAGAAAAGAAAAGAACATATTGCAAATCACTTCGTAGTCACTGCATAGTGACACTAATAATTATGTTTATTCTCAGTATTTTAATAATTGTTGCTAGCATCTTGTTATCTATCCACTGTCCTATTTTCAAGCGTGAACAATCTGCTTACAATGTCTCTGCTGAACACACTTTTAGTGAGTTACCTCCTCATGAGCTTTCCTACAGACTCGCGCTGCGCAACAATACATTCATTAGTATGTTACATCATTCTCATCAAACTAACAATGCTACGAATTGCTGGATATGTGGCCGACTCCCTCCCTACCAGAATTACAAGGGAGCCCTGCCTCTCTTTCCGTATCCGTTCACTCACAATGGCTCCTGCGGAGCATGGTTTAAGATAATTAATTCTTTAGATCCCGACATTGCTGTTTTCGATGGGGGTTGGGTTTGGGGAAACCTGAACTTGGTCCTACTAGACGTCTGTTACCCGGATAAGGAGGGACTTCCCATTAGAATAGGAACTGATCTAGAAAATGAAGTATATGGATTAGGTAATTATACAATTAGCCTTATGATTCTTACTGTCGAATCCGAAGCCGCACCAGTTCTGCCCATTATGTCAGTACTACCAGTCACTGGTGAATTATGTATCAAGAAGAAAGGTTCAGTACACTTAGGTCATAGTAGATGCACTACTGTGGTCGAATTCAGTGATGATGGAAAATCATCTTTCAAAGCTATCAGTCATTCTTACTTTGTGTGTGGTCATACCGCATACATTCGTCTACCTCCAGATTGGGATGGTACCTGTTATATTGCATTCCTCTTGCCACCTGTTTTCCTAGCTCCTTCTGATTACCATAGAAATAGCAATCTAGTAAAGAATAGGCCCAGAAGAGATGCCCACCTTGTCGACTACACAGAAACGGCATGGGAACAGTACACTGATTTTAATAAAGGATTCTTTTTCTTTTTAGGCCCTGTCCAGAATAGTAAATTAATACGCAGATTAACTAGAACACTTGAAGCAGTAGTAAATGAAACTACCTCCGCCTTAGGTAACTTAACAGAAGAGCAGTCCGCTATGCGGGTTGTTGTCCTTCAGAATCGTCTTGTAATTGACGTCATCTTGGCAGATAGAGGTGGAGCCTGTAAGGTCATCGGGTCAAGCTGCTGTGTTTTCATTCCACAAAATGCACCATCTGTATATCAAGCTATCACCCGTCTCCATAAGATTGCAAATCAGATACATCAGATTCCAGGCACCTGGACTTGGTCCGGTTGGTTCTGGACAACGTTAACAGCTTGGGGATGGAAGATCCTATCCTTCCTAGGCATTGGCCTAGTCCTAGTATTCAGTTGCTGCCTGTGCCTGCAGTGTGGGCCAGCGATTTGTGGACTGTGTGCCACTTCTTGTATTGAACATTCCAGTTTTCATTCAAAACGTAACCGAAAGAAAGAAGAACAAATGATGTTACAAGAACAGACTGATCGATTCATGAGGATCGATATTTCATGAAGGGTCCGTAGGGAACAAGGAGGGAATGAGGAAAATTAAATTTTGGTCATGATGTGTTCCCTAGCGCGTACCCCACCGACTCCATGTACCAGCTTAAAGTGCATGTAACTTCCCTCCTGTGCCAGCTATGAAGACGCAAATACATTTGCGTCCACCGTCAACTTGTCCTCTTTCAGATCCACCATGAATGGATTATATAGCCCGTTCCTAAGTATGCTATGCCACCGTCTTTTTGTAGTACACTTTTCGCTTTCTCCTGCTCTAGCCAGAGTAGGCCCTGAATTCCTGCCATCTGAACCTCTTTTGTGGCTCCTGGCTCTGCCCAGGCTACCTCTGTACTCATGAACTCTGTCCTACTTTCAGCGCGGTCCCTCGCGCTCAGCTCAAGCCTGCTTTCTGCCAAGACTGACTATAACCTTCGAGTTATCTGTTCCGCTCCCCGAGAATACATTCCTGCCTACTAGATCCTGTAAACATCCTCTCCAGCTGCAGAGCCAAAAGGGCCGACCTGTCTTAATGCAAGTAATTCATAGCCTCCGTTGCCATGCTTCCATGGAAGGCCCCGTGCCCCCACGCTTCACATGTAGACACTTAGGCGCTCATACACGCATCCACAGTTAGCATAGAGTAGCTTCTGCCCTAGAGACCTTTCCGCCCAGATAGTATAGTCCCTAAACATCAGATATCAGATATGATAGAAGTACAAGTTGATCTGACATGCCAGACTTCTGTCTCTTTCCGTCAGCGTAAATGTCAAGTCCCCTGCACCCCGTCAATCACACGTCATGCAGCTGCGCGCGCATCCAAGCTTCCGATTTTCTGCTGACATTGCAACATTCTGTTAACACCACCCCTTGGTGCCACCCACTTGCGTCACCTATCAGTGACGTTACTAGCACACACCTCTAGTTCACGCCTAGTTTACGCCTCTTGATGATGTACTAGTACCACGTGTATACTGTTATCTTGTCTTCTCTCAGCTGTTACGCCTCTTACATTGACTCCTATGTATAAATCAAGTATATAAGCTATGTAATGTCAATAAAGTTCAGCGCGCTCATCTATCCCTTCTGACACCCCTGTGGTGGTCAGAACATGATATCCTGATTCCTTTATGAGGAATAAAACCCTTAGAAACTCTAACACCACGGACTCTGTTTTCTTTCCTTCTGATTGAGTTATTATTGATTACGTACTTTAGGTCAGGACCATGAATTTGGTTTTGCTTACATTGATTTTAAGATTGTTGACAATACAAAACTCCTCAAAGCGGGTCAATGCAACCTGCAAACCCCCACGAGTCTTCGAGAGGAGCAAGGTATCATCTGCAAAGATGAGCATGGGGAATATTGTCCCTCCCAAAGAGGGTGGATCGGTAGGGGTATTCGCAAAAAATTTGACCACCTGGTCGATGAACAGTAAAAAGAGTGTGGGTGCCAAGACGCAACCCTGACGGACGCCACGAGTTACCGGGAAGCAGTCCGTCACCTGCCCTTGACCTCACCCTAGCAAAGTTCTCCTCATGTAGTCTAACAATCATGTCCAGTAGTTCCAATGGCAGACCCAAATCTCTAAGAACAGTCCAGAGTTTGGCCCTTGGCACAAGGTCGAAGGCTGACTTCAGATCAATGAACGCAGCATAGATTGTTCCGCCGCCCAACAGCACCACCTTCCAGTAGATCAGACAAAGTCTGAAAACCTGGTCGATGGTGCTGGTTCCCGATCTGAAGCCAGCCTGTAGGGGGGACAGGATATTCTCCAGCTCCATCCATCCCTGAACTCTAGCAAGGACCATCCTAGCAATAACCTTTTGGAGTGAATCTATTAAACTTATGGGACGGTAGTTTCCTGGATCTGAGCGATCCCCCTTTTTAAAAATAGGGAGGATCTCCGCCCCCTTCCAAGACACAGGGATCCTACCGCCCATTGCAACAGCATTCGCTACCTTGGTTATGTTTGGGATCCAGAGTTGTGGGTTGGCCTTGAATAAATCTGCCGGGATGCAATCCATCCCTGTTGCCTTCCCTTTTAGGACCTGGCGGAGCGCAAGCTCAGTTTCCAATGGCGTGAATTTTAGCTCTTTATTAGGAGTGAAAGTAATGACGTTCCTGGGCAAAGCAGTATCAATTGCTAGATTAGAATCCGTAAACTGGGCAGCATAAAAATCAACCCATGTTTCTGCGGGCACATGATTAACTGGGACTTGTGAGTCTGGATTTCTTCCCCACTTTACGATTTCCCAGAATTTAATCTGGTCTGCTGAGTTACATGCATCCAGGAGGTCGGACCAGTATAAATCATCCCACTCCTTTTTCGCCTGCCATTGGGTTCTTTTATACAATAAGCGTGCCTCCTTAATGTCCCTAGATACCCTCGATTTCACTGCTTTAATTAAGCGTCAATGAGCCTCCCTACAGTTTTTATCATACCATTTTTTCCTAGGGCCGTGTACCTTAGTAGCGCTTTTCGTTAATGGGATCGTCAAAAGGATCTTAAGCTGGGCAAAGCACTGTTCGTGAAGGTCACAAATTTGGTTATAGGCAACCCCACTATGGGCAAGGGACGAGATATCCATCAAGGACGAAGAGACCACCTCTGTTATACTATCGAAAAGGGTTGGGTTCTCTACGACCCTGGACCATTTAAGCCTTCTTCTGTCATTTGTTAGTACCACTTCCCCGGTTACATAATCAGGAGATGCCGGCCTACCGGATCCATCTGGTAGTCTCAGGCTAAGTGATAAGGGGTTGTGATCGCTTTCGGGGCGGGACACTACTTCCATATCGATCAAAAGTGACCAATATTCAATTTTTAGCAAGATATAATCTATCCGGCTATTTCTAACCCCATTGTCAAAAGTGGATTTGCCAACTTTGTCAGAGGCTGTGCGACCGTTGGTTGCCCTTAACCCCCATTTTAAACACAGCCCCATCCAATGTATGGCTGCCTCTGAGCTTCTTTTAATAGTATCCATAGAGAGCATTGGAACGTTCCAGACTACATCCTCTGCGAACCCCAAGTACTCTTCTGCTGCATAAAGCGGTTCGAAGGTACAATTGAGGTCCCCTGCTAGAACGAGTAGCTTGTCTCTCCCTACCCCTTCGAGGTACGAATCTAGCACATCTAGGATACCGGGGCAGCGCCCACCTGGTTGACCACGTGCATAGATGTTGATAATTACAATATCCTGACAATTTTCTTTGCTTAGCCTGATTCCAAGGAGGTCCGGGTTGTCCACACAGATTTCCGTTGGTCGGTAGCCTATGGATTGTTTGACCCAAATCACTAACCCCCCGATGCCCGGCCCTTATTACCCCTTATCGCAGGTTTAAAAAAATTTAGGAACCCAACCCTATGAATGGGATCAGGGGCCCAGCTTTCCTGAAATAAGAGAATATCAAAGGTATCAATAAAGTCCACCCAATCTTCTGAGTCCATACGACCCCTCAACCCTGCCACATTCCATGATGCTATTTTAAATGTTGTAACCTGGCTAGGTGTTATGGGACTATCCCCACCATTGGGATCCACTCCCACAGATGCTGCTGCACTCAGATGTGAGCCTACCGCCAAACTATTCTTCTGTTGCAGGTGTACAGAGGCCACTACCAACTCCCTCTCGGTTCTGGGTTCCCCCTGAGTGGACTCTACGGTGCCAATTCCTTTTACCTCATCTAATTGGTTACCCATGACCCACCCATTACCTTTTGCTGTATGAAGTCAATCAATACACTCCAGGCCAGAGAGGGGTTCATAACGATTAAACAAAGATGGGTACTGCAAGAAGGAGGATATTCTATCAGACTGTTGTCCTCTAGCTGGTGTCCTTTGAAAGGTATGGCTAGGGGGGAATTTACAGGGTCGTCTCGGATAAAAATACCCCAGACCTAAGGTCTGCACATCTCCCAACCTCCCAAACCTTGCTTCCCTGCGCAGAAAATCTACCACCCAGGGGTCCTTAAAAGATATAATAATACAATCCCCTTCCAAGTCCTTGGTGCAGTGTCCTACCCATTCAACTCTTCTCACAAACAAAATTTCTGTTGAAGAGGAAGGGGGGAGTGGGCGGTTTTTATTCAGCCAGAATACAACCTTGTTTCGGAGATCCCCATGTGATTCATTTGAGCCCTCTCTAAGAGGGGCAGCACCTGTTAAAACAATCATATAAGGTGTTGCTTCTATAGGTAGATCTGTACATGGGGTGTCCGTTTACTGGCTTTAACAAACGGAATGGGAGGATTAGGGGGATTAATAGGTCTGTTCCCTACTGTACATTTAGTTGGTTTGGGCTGGGACGATCCACTTGGAGCGTTCTTTTTTGCAATATACTGAGACCCAATAGCCACATGGGAAGCGGGACTGTTCGAATGGTCTTGATGGTTGGATTTAAAGGGGGCCTTTTTTGGGACCTGATGCAGGGCAGCTGAGGCAGTCATATAATCATTTTTCCCTGAGCTCCCCCCTACCGGTAAACTCTTGTTTCTATTTGAACCGGGATTAGATGATGTGCCTACAATAGTTGACGAAGTGGTATTACCAATGGTCACATTTTTCTTTCCCTTGGGATTACTCAAGGAGGAACTGGGGTTCCCTAAGACAGTTTGGGAGTTTACCAACTTGTTTAAGAGACCTGTATTGGTGTTAACTACGGACTCGAGTACATCTAGTTTAGAGGTCATCAGGCGCGTTCTTTCTAATACAGGAAGCAAAAGAGTTTTAAACAAGGCTTCCATTTTAGCTAACAAATTATCATCACTACTGTAACAAGTGGGGCATGGGTCCGAGGGGCCAAAGAGGGTATGTGATTTGCTCGGTGGATCATTTGAGACTGGGACGGAGTGTATAATGGAGAGGGCATCATGAATTGGGGCATTGGGAGGTACTGGGGCATTCGGTTTTTGGATCTTATTAATGCCCCCCCTCTGATGACCTTTACGCCTTTTTCTTTTCCATGATGTTTTTCTCTGGTGATCCTCCACCTCTGAGGGACCCGACAGAGATTGGCTAGCCAGAAGCAGACTGACCTCCTCCCCACTGGTTTCTGTATTGTGGGAACTAGAGTAACTCTCTACAATCCTGGTCGGAGATAGGCCTTCAGCCTGTGCTTCATGGTGCACATCAGCCACTATTTCAATGAGATGGTGACTCGTAGTCGGAGGTTGAACATCAGGGCTGGGTATAGTAGCTAGCCTTCCCATGGAGGATCGTTTTTCATTTAGCAGATCTAGGGAAAGCCTTTTTTCGACCATGGCTATCTCTTTTTCTAGGATTCCTGTGGCCCTAGTAATGAAAGCGTCTAAGGGGCCAGAAACTACCCCATTTGAGGTTTGTAACTGAACATTACGTTCTTTTCCTGAACGTAGAGGCATGTTTAGTTAAAGCACAACCCGTACAATACAGTGTTGTCACAACAATAATAGATACTGAGGAGCAAAGGGAAGTGGCCCAACCTCGTCCGACCACAGACGGCCACAGACGGTCCCGCCCTTGTCCCGGGCTTCTCCCGGCGCTCTCCCGCGCGTTCCCGCGCAGCGGGGAGAGCAGAGTATTTTTATAGTTACTCCCGATGGTGGGGGGCGTGTCAGGCAGGCAGGGAGAGCGGCCCAGCTGATTGCGATTGGGTCTGGCAAGGACTCCTGGGAGAGGTAGTCCCGCAGCTCGCAGCCCTGCCCACGCACTTCTTCACCCACAGCAGTCTCCGATGATTCAGGGCAAACCGCAGCAGAGGTCCAAGATTCCGCGATGCACAACACTCGAAGCGGGACCCGCGCAGCGGGTTCCGCGAGGCGCTGCGCTGGAAGCAGTGAAAAGGGCAGCGTGTCCGGTCTCCTCAAACACAGGTCAAAACAGCATCCCAATGAGCAGAGAAAACGCCAAGGATTTTATTCCCGATGGTGGGGGGCGTGTCAGGCAGGCAGGGAGAGCGGCCCAGCTGATTGCGATTGGGTCTGGTGAGGACTCCTGGGAGAGGTAGTCCCGCAGCTCGCAGCCCTGCCCACGCACTTCTTCACCCACAGCAGTCTCAGATGATTCAGGGCAAACCGCAGCAGAGGTCCAAGATTCCGCGATGCACAACACTCGAAGCGGGACCCGCGCAGCGTGTTCCGCGAGGCGCTGCGCTGGAAGCAGTGAAAAGGGCAGCGTGTCCGGTCTCCTCAAACATAAGTCAAAACAGGTAGTGATTTTTGGTTTCTGCGCACTTTCACTGTGTCCCAGTGGAAAGTGCGTGCGCACTCTGAGTGCGTGGAGTAAGGTTGGCCTACCCTCCCATAGGAAGGCATGGGGAATGTATGTGTCCCTGGCAGTTCCTGATGCATGGGGTGTACAGGCTCGAGTCTGGTATGTGCGGACTCGTGTGATTGAATGCTGCGAAATGATGTATGCGGCGTGTATGTGTCTAGTGTGGAAGTGCCACTTCTAGACATGGCTGTACGTGTGCTGTGAGGGTGCTGGAGTGTGATTGGCTGGAGCTGGCTGGCAAGCCTGGCTCCAGGAAATCTGGATGGGTCTGCCCAGGATTGAGTGGAGAGATCAGCATGAGTGATGTGAGGGAGGGCTGCACCTGGTTCCTGAATGGTGCTAGGCTTTCCCCACACAATGCTGGCTCCGCCCCCTGTGGTGCATCTAACGACCCTAGCCTCCCTAGTGAATGAAAGGGGTGGTTGAGCCATCAAGGGTGCTCCAAAACCAGCTGCGACTGGTTTCTCCCCCACCCTGCACACACAGACAAAGGATTTATTAGTATAAAAAGGGGCTGTGTCCCCTTCAAGTTGTTCTCTTCCAGGATCCTGAGGGGGCTGCTGCTGTTGCTGGGCAGGAGGACCGCCACTTGGACTGCCTCCCTGCCTAGAGGCCCAGTGAGCTGGCTCTGGGCCCAGCCTTGCCCCCCCTGCCTACCTAGGAACTTTGCTGGAGCTTTGCTCTCACCCCTAGCACTGAGAGCGCTGTGAATTGTCCTTGAGCGCTGTGAGCGCTTTAGTTTCCCCCCTAAGCGCCTGGAAGCGCTTGCATTTTCCTCCTTATATTTACAACAAGGGGTGGTGAGGGACAGAGTCTCTGAATTAAACAGAATACTCTCACCCAGTCAAGTGATCAGGGCTAGATCCAACACCGTTTTTTAGCTCACTGCACCATCCCAGTTTCAGAACCTGGCTGTATGCAAATTAGTCTGTTCCTGTCCCAGTGCATGATGGGAACAGGGCAAACCAAACTACAAAAGCCAATTCTTACACTGGGAAGGAAACAAGCTACCGGGGACCGGTTTCTGGCATTTCAGCCTCTTCGGCCCGGCTTGCTTGAATCCTGATGGTGCAATGAGCAAGGGACTCACATCTGAGTATACCCTTCCACGCTTAGGGTGGACAAAAATATTTACAACAAGGGGTGGTGAGGGACAGAGTCTCTGAATTAAACAGAATACTCTCACCCAGTCAAGTGATCAGGGCTAGATCCAACACCGTTTTTTAGCTCACTGCACCATCCCAGTTTCAGAACCTGGCTGTATGCAAATTAGTCTGTTCCTGTCCCAGTGCATGATGGGAACAGGGCAAACCAAACTACAAAAGCCAATTCTTACACTGGGAAGGAAACAAGCTACCGGGGACCGGTTTCTGGCATTTCAGCCTCTTCGGCCCGGCTTGCTTGAATCCTGATGGTGCAATGAGCAAGGGACTCACATCTGAGTATACCCTTCCACGCTTAGGGTGGACAAAAATATTTACAACAAGGGGTGGTGAGGGACAGAGTCTCTGAATTAAACAGAATACTCTCACCCAGTCAAGTGATCAGGGCTAGATCCAACACCGTTTTTTCGCTCACTGCACCATCCCAGTTTCAGAACCTGGCTGTATGCAAATTAGTCTGTTCCTGTCCCAGTGCATGATGGGAACAGGGCAAACCAAACTACAAAAGCCAATTCTTACACTGGGAAGGAAACAAGCTACCGGGCACCGGTTTCTGGCATTTCAGCCTCTTCGGCCCGGCTTGCTTGAATCCTGATGGTGCAATGAGCAAGGGACTCACATCTGAGTATACCCTTCCACGCTTAGGGTGGACAAAAATATTTACAACAAGGGGTGGTGAGGGACAGAGTCTCTGAATTAAACAGAATACTCTCACCCAGTCAAGTGATCAGGGCTAGATCCAACACCGTTTTTTAGCTCACTGCACCATCCCAGTTTCAGAACCTGGCTGTATGCAAATTAGTCTGTTCCTGTCCCAGTGCATGATGGGAACAGGGCAAACCAAACTACAAAAGCCAATTCTTACACTGGGAAGGAAACAAGCTACCGGGGACCGGTTTCTGGCATTTCAGCCTCTTCGGCCCGGCTTGCTTGAATCCTGATGGTGCAATGAGCAAGGGACTCACATCTGAGTATACCCTTCCACGCTTAGGGTGGACAAAAATATTTACAACAAGGGGTGGTGAGGGACAGAGTCTCTGAATTAAACAGAATACTCTCACCCAGTCAAGTGATCAGGGCTAGATCCAACACCGTTTTTTAGCTCACTGCACCATCCCAGTTTCAGAACCTGGCTGTATGCAAATTAGTCTGTTCCTGTCCCAGTGCATGATGGGAACAGGGCAAACCAAACTACAAAAGCCAATTCTTACACTGGGAAGGAAACAAGCTACCGGGGACCGGTTTCTGGCATTTCAGCCTCTTCGGCCCGGCTTGCTTGAATCCTGATGGTGCAATGAGCAAGGGACTCACATCTGAGTATACCCTTCCACGCTTAGGGTGGACAAAAATATTTACAACAAGGGGTGGTGAGGGACAGAGTCTCTGAATTAAACAGAATACTCTCACCCAGTCAAGTGATCAGGGCTAGATCCAACACCGTTTTTTAGCTCACTGCACCATCCCAGTTTCAGAACCTGGCTGTATGCAAATTAGTCTGTTCCTGTCCCAGTGCATGATGGGAACAGGGCAAACCAAACTACAAAAGCCAATTCTTACACTGGGAAGGAAACAAGCTACCGGGGACCGGTTTCTGGCATTTCAGCCTCTTCGGCCCGGCTTGCTTGAATCCTGATGGTGCAATGAGCAAGGGACTCACATCTGAGTATACCCTTCCACGCTTAGGGTGGACAAAAATATTTACAACAAGGGGTGGTGAGGGACAGAGTCTCTGAATTAAACAGAATACTCTCACCCAGTCAAGTGATCAGGGCTAGATCCAACACCGTTTTTTTGCTCACTGCACCATCCCAGTTTCAGAACCTGGCTGTATGCAAATTAGTCTGTTCCTGTCCCAGTGCATGATGGGAACAGGGCAAACCAAACTACAAAAGCCAATTCTTACACTGGGAAGGAAACAAGCTACCGGGGACCGGTTTCTGGCATTTCAGCCTCTTCGGCCCAGCTTGCTTGAATCCTGATGGTGCAATGAGCAAGGGACTCACATCTGAGTATACCCTTCCACGCTTAGGGTGGACAAAAATATTTACAACAAGGGGTGGTGAGGGACAGAGTCTCTGAATTAAACAGAATACTCTCACCCAGTCAAGTGATCAGGGCTAGATCCAACACCGTTTTTTAGCTCACTGCACCATCCCAGTTTCAGAACCTGGCTGTATGCAAATTAGTCTGTTCCTGTCCCAGTGCATGATGGGAACAGGGCAAACCAAACTACAAAAGCCAATTCTTACACTGGGAAGGAAACAAGCTACCGGGGACCGGTTTCTGGCATTTCAGCCTCTTCGGCCCGGCTTGCTTGAATCCTGATGGTGCAATGAGCAAGGGACTCACATCTGAGTATACCCTTCCACGCTTAGGGTGGACAAAAATATTTACAACAAGGGGTGGTGAGGGACAGAGTCTCTGAATTAAACAGAATACTCTCACCCAGTCAAGTGATCAGGGCTAGATCCAACACCGTTTTTTAGCTCACTGCACCATCCCAGTTTCAGAACCTGGCTGTATGCAAATTAGTCTGTTCCTGTCCCAGTGCATGATGGGAACAGGGCAAACCAAACTACAAAAGCCAATTCTTACACTGGGAAGGAAACAAGCTACCGGGGACCGGTTTCTGGCATTTCAGCCTCTTCGGCCCGGCTTGCTTGAATCCTGATGGTGCAATGAGCAAGGGACTCACATCTGAGTATACCCTTCCACGCTTAGGGTGGACAAAAATATTTACAACAAGGGGTGGTGAGGGACAGAGTCTCTGAATTAAACAGAATACTCTCACCCAGTCAAGTGATCAGGGCTAGATCCAACACCGTTTTTTAGCTCACTGCACCATCCCAGTTTCAGAACCTGGCTGTATGCAAATTAGTCTGTTCCTGTCCCAGTGCATGATGGGAACAGGGCAAACCAAACTACAAAAGCCAATTCTTACACTGGGAAGGAAACAAGCTACCGGGGACCGGTTTCTGGCATTTCAGCCTCTTCGGCCCGGCTTGCTTGAATCCTGATGGTGCAATGAGCAAGGGACTCACATCTGAGTATACCCTTCCACGCTTAGGGTGGACAAAAATATTTACAACAAGGGGTGGTGAGGGACAGAGTCTCTGAATTAAACAGAATACTCTCACCCAGTCAAGTGATCAGGGCTAGATCCAACACCGTTTTTTAGCTCACTGCACCATCCCAGTTTCAGAACCTGGCTGTATGCAAATTAGTCTGTTCCTGTCCCAGTGCATGATGGGAACAGGGCAAACCAAACTACAAGCTTGTCTCCTTTCTGGTAAAGAATTGGCTTGGTAGTTTAGTCTGCCCTGTTCCCATGATGCACTGGGCCAGGGACAGACTGATTTGCATATAGCCATGTTCTGAGCTGGGATGGGGCAGTGAGATAAATAACGGTGATGGATCAAGCCCTGATCTTTGGACTGGGTAAGAGTGGTCTGCTCAATTCAGACACTCTGTTCATCACCACCCCCTTTTGTAAATCGATTTTGGCCACTATAGGTGTGGCAGGGTATACTCAGACATGAGTCCCTTTCTCACTGCTCCATCAGGATTCAAGCAAGCCGGGCCGAAGAGGCTGAAATGCCAGAAACCGGTCCCCGGTAGCTTGTCTCCTTTCTGGTAAAGAATTGGCTTGGTAGTTTAGTCTGCCCTGTTCCCATGATGCACTGGGCCAGGGACAGACTGATTTGCATATAGCCATGTTCTGAGCTGGGATGGGGCAGTGAGATAAATAACGGTGATGGATCAAGCCCTGATCTTTGGACTGGGTAAGAGTGGTCTGCTCAATTCAGACACTCTGTTCATCACCACCCCCTTTTGTAAAATGCATTTTCCTCCTAGCGCCTGGGAGCGCTTTGTTCTGCTTCTAGCGCTTAAGAGCGCTTTATTTTGGCTTGTAGCGCTTGGGGAGCGCTTTATTTGTAAAAGCCGGTGCCCACCCGGCATTGGACCCGTTTGCCGATTTTCAGCGCATTGCCCCTCTTTGGCTGCGTTCGTGATTTATTTACGAGTGCCCACCTCGATTTAATATTATTGAAGAAGAGCCGGTGCCCACCCGGCATTTGCTGCTTATCCCCCACTTGCGGTGCCTGAGAAGGGCTGCCGCGCTGCCCATGATGACCCGGAAGTGGTTGTAGCGGGCCAATTGCGGCGCGGCCAGGAACGGAAGTCCCGCCCCGCAGCCGCGACGAAGAGAGAGCCAGCGCCTGGTCTTCCTCCCCCCCCCCCCCCCGGGGCTCCCAAGAGCGAGGGAGAGCCCCAGGGAGAGAGGGGGAAGAGTGGAGAGAGCCCCCGAGGAGCGGGAGCTCTCAAGAGGAGCCACCACAGAGAGGAGCTGCAGCACCTTCCCGCAGAGACCCGGTGAGTGGGAGCCGTGAGGTTTTTCGGGAGGAGGGGGAGGCATCGGAGCACATTGCCGGTGCCCGCACCCCCCCAGTACGAGGGCCAGGGTGTTCAGAGGCCCGAGGGCCCCAGCGACGGCAGCATTCTGGCAGAGAACCCGGAGAGGCTCCAAGGAGCATATTGGCCATATTAAGCCCACGAGGGGCTCAGGGGGCATTTGTTGCAGTTGCGAGTCCCCCGGGAGGGACTCCTACAGTACCGGGGCCGCTCCCACCTTGCCCACAGTGTGTTGAGAGCCCAGAGAGGCTCTTGAGGGCATTTTGTTTTGCAAAGAGCCCAGCGAGGCTCAAAGGGGCCAGTCATTTGTTTAGAGCCCTGAGAGGCTCAGGGGGACATTTATTTCTTCAGAGCCTGCGAGGCTCCCACGTTGGCCCCATCATTTTCTTCAGCTGCCCAGCACTTCGTGGGCAGCTGCCATGTTTAGGCCCCCCTGACTTAGGGACACAGGGCGTCCTAGCCCCAACAAGGCCAGAGGGCCTAGGGACAGTCACAGGTGGTGAATACAGTGAGTTTTGCGCAACTTGTGATTTACTTGCTAAGGTGATTTTTGCGCACATGTGTTCTTTGATACACCTCTGAATGTTTTTAGGCATCATGTGTTTTCCTTCCCTGCACCTCTGAATGTGTTGTATATGCATCATGTGCCTTGTTCCTTACACCTCTGAATGTATGTTCTGCATCATGTGTTATGTGCTTATACCCCTACAGGTATTGTGATACTTAGGTGGTTGTTTTTCTCCTAGTACAGGTGGTGCTAGTGAGGTCCTGGTTCCCTGCGTGACCTGTTCCTAAGGTGGTTAGGGTTGCGTAGGTGGTACTTACCTGTTACCAGTAGTTTCTGGTTGTGTGCTTTATGTTCTATTTTGTGCACACCCTTTCACTCTCACACACCCTCTCACCCTCACCCTCACACACACTCTCACCCACCCGCACCCACCCTCAGACCCCTCACCCTCACACACCCTCACCCTCATACCCCCTCACCCTCACACCCCCTCATACCCCCAAACACACTCACACCCCCACACCCCCTCACACCCCCACACACCCTCAGAACCCACCCCCCTCACCCTCACCCACCCCCTCTCAACCCATCACTCTCACACCCCCTCACTCACACCCACTCACCCTCACCCTCACCCTCACACACCCTCACCCTCATACACCTTCACCCTCTCACCCTCACTCACCTTCTCATCCTCACACACCCTCTCACTCACCCTCTCACCCTCACACACCCTCACACCCCCTACCCTCACCCTCACACACCCTCACTCACCCTCACTCACCCTCACACACCCTCACTGACCCTCACACACCCTCTCACCCTCACACACCCTCTCACCCTTGTAGGGATCTAGAATTATATGTACTTATGATTGGCCCACTATGTACCATATACCGCATATGTAAATGAATAATCATGTGTTAATATGTAGTATAGGTATGCTTTGCGATTGCTTCATGAAGGCCCATTTCCGACCTATTGGCATGACTGCAGCCATCCTGTTTTGTTTCCCTTCGTTCATGTACTGTTTCCTAGAAGTCACGTGGGTTAGCTCTTGGTACGAAATCATGTTGCCAGGCTTAGCCTCCTTCTCTGTTCTTTAGTGTGTAGCTCAGGGAAACCCAAGGTCACACCTGCCCTTCTTGTGGGATGCGTGCATTCTAGCAGAGCCTGTTCCTGTACTCCCCGGGCTCTAGATAGACAAGAGGGCATCACACTGGCCTGCCCCCGGAATAGCTCCTGTTTAGCTACTAGCAATCAATGGTGCCTTATATGGGTCTTCCTGCTGGCTCACTGGCAACTTGTATTTTTCCTTGTAGGTTGTTAACCTGAATGTGCGAAAACGTATATATGCTTTGTATCATTTGTATCAAGTCAGTCTCCTCTGCGCACCTCCGAAGGGTCGTGTAGACCGAGGCTCCCCTGTCAGGGTTTGCATTGATTTGAATAAACGATTCGACCTTCTCCATTGCCGACTACTTTGTTGTTCGTTTATATTATATGTGGGCTATTGGTAAGTAAAGTCCGGACTATCAGAAATTTGGTTCCTTCAGTTGGCGACTCCGCCGGGACTCCGCGATAGGGTCGTCCCCCTCCTGTAAACAGGAGTAGACGGGACAGGGAGGAGTTCTGGCCGAGTGGGTGGACAAACAGAATTTTGATTTAAAGCACCCGTTTTGCGGTATGTTACTTGGAAGTTCCGCCCTCGAGCCCAGTATCCCTCTCAGCTGCTGAAGACCCTACGACGGAGTCCTACGGGCTTAACCCGAGAATAAAACAGGCTTTGTCGGGCTGTCTAGAAGTCGGCAGTGGAGAATTCGTGATCGGCCTGAGTGCACCAGGTGAGTAAATTTTGTGATTGTATTTGGAAACGACGCTTGGAATAAGTGCTTGCTTGGTAACAGCAGTCTGCTTTTCGGAGTAGTGGCCAGGGAAGCTGGTCCACAAGGGAATCAGGGGAGTTTGACGTTGTGGCGCAGGGGCTGCACGGGTAGACTCCTCATGGATTTGTTTTGAATTTTGAACAAGAATGCTTGGTGCCTTCGCAGAGCACGGAGTGCTCGCATGGCTGAGCCCACTCTTGGAAAATCCTGGGAGCAACTGGGTAAGCTAAGGCTCTGGGGCCGTAGGTCCCGAAGTCCGGCCCAACCAGAACAGGACCAGGTGATGATCTAGGAGTGAGTTTGTGGTTCGCCTACCAAGTGATTCTTAGAAGCGGTCTACGGACTATTCTTTTGTGGTGTAATTCTGGTTGGTTTTGGAATTCTTTTTTAATTGATTCCCTGAACAGGAGTCGACGGACTCTGTTCGTTTTGGAGACATGTCATTTGCATTTGAATTTGTATTGAGCTCATTTTGAACCCTGCCTTGTTTTACAGCACTTTATATGGTTGAAAAATAGAAAGAGTGTGAGAAAGTGAATGGTAAATAGGGCGCGCCCGTGTGTAAGAAATGATTGAAAGTTATAACATGAAATTGTAATACTGTTTTATTATGCCTTGTTTCAGAAAAATATGTTTTGGGTACTGTTGTCGGCGAGGGTCTCGGCTGGAACAGAGACAGCCCGCCCCTCCTGAGGGAAGCCCTAGCTTTGATATGTATGTAAAGCATGGTCTTACCCCGATCCTGTTCAATACCCTATGGCACAAATACACCAGGGATAATATGGATTTGAAATGGCCTTTAACAGGATCATTTGATGAGAAAAAGATTCATTATCTCCAGAATAAGATGTTTATGAAAAAGAGTCGTCAGTCGATGTTTGACTCCTTGAACCTATGGTTGAAGGAAGCAAAACGACGATGAATAAGAGAAGAGAAATTGGGAAAGATTAAATCAGGACAGAATGTCACTCAGAAAGCTATAGCTTATGATAAAGGAAAGGTGGAGGAAAATATAGCCCAGATGGATAGACAGTTCCGACTGGAAACAGATAAAAGTTATGTGGCACGACCCGATACTGGAGATGAGATGGAGGATTTATTAGAGGCCCGTCCGCCTCCTCCTTATGCTCCACAAGGTTTATATCCAGCAGTTCCGGTGGTCCGAGTAGACCGACCAGGGGCCGCAGCAACCATTACGGTTTCAGTTGGGACAGTAGCCACTGCCCCATCTGATGGATCCATACGAAGTGCGCTATTTTCCCCTCCCTCACTCCGACCAACTACCTCACCTTTGATTTCATTACAACCGGATACGGTTGTTTCCTCCCCTTTGTGCCCGGTATTTCTCTCTCCCCCGGCCCGAAGTTCTATAGATCCCCGAGCTTTGGCTACCTTAGATACCACGCCTAAACGCCTCAGATCCGATTCAAGTGATCAACGAATCTTTACTAGATCAGCGTTAGGAATGGAGGAAAGAAAGACAATAGTAATTCAGGCGTCCCAGTGGATGCGGAAAGCCATTTATACAATGGAGGATATTTAGAGTACTATGAAAGATTTCGAACCGGTTTCTCAGCAACTGGCTTTAGAAAATATGACGATTCGATTAATTTCGCTCTGGGAACAGTGTTTTGAGGATGGGATCGCTCCCCAAATATTGAGGGATATAAGAGAACGAGCCCATAAGTTCCAGTTGCAGGCTGATGAAGTGTATCAGAATGTAGCGGTTCTGTTACAATATCGAGAACGAATGCATCGGAAATGTGCCGATTGGGGAACACAGAATCCTATGAGGGAGGTACACCCTCCTTTCTTTCCCGAATTACCTGAAATAAAAGACGCTGGGGGCACCGTCACTAGAGCAAGGGTAGACGCAAGGCTCCAGGAACAATGGGTTTACACCCCTTGGAAGCGAAGTGAGGTTCTTACATTAAAAGCTCAGCTTTCTGATCCCCGTAAGAATCTCACAGCCTACTATAAGGAATTGGCAGAGGCTGCTAATTCCACTATCACGACTGTCCCCGACATTGAGTTATTTTTTGGTCTTCTGATCCCGGTTGATATCTGGAGGCAGATACATGATACAGATCATGCCCCGAGTTAGGGGGAACCTGGGATCAGCTGAAAAATTGGGATAAGGAACGAAAACCTGGTGAAAAACCCTGAGATGAAATTTTAGCGGTACCGGATAAAATCATTACATTTATGCAGACCCTCCTCCCTCCTAAGAAAATAGATTGGGATAAATTAACGGCTTGTAAACAAAAAAAGGATGAAAGTGTGTCAGATTTTTTTTACCAGGTTTGAGAAAACGTTCATAAATTTTAGTGGACAAGATTTGTCCACAGATTGAGGGATTCGATTGTTCGTGAACAGATTCATTACGAATCTGCTCCCAGAAATCATGTCTTGCCTCCAAGCAGCAGAAAGTACTTGGACTACGGCCACCCCGTCCGTGATCCTCAGTATGGCTCAATACTATGATCACAGAGAGAACGAGAGTAAGGAAAAGACTGAAAAGAAAACGAAGGATTTAAAGACCAGAGTTCTGTTGCAACAGGTTAGTAGAGGACAAAATACGGGACGAGGTGGGCGTGGTTTCTCCCAAAGGGGAGTAACAACCGGTAGAGGAAGAGGAGGTCCCCCGAATATCGGTATTAATCAATGTTCGTATTGTAAACAAGAGGGACATTGGAGAGCGCATTGTCCATTGTTACTGGCAAGAAATGGTCCCACTAGGGGACGAGGACGTGGTCGAGGAAATATGGATCGTAACAGTATGATACGGGAGAAGGAGGATTCTCGGAAAAATGATTTTGATAATCCACAGAACAGGCAGTACTATAATGAGAATTATAGAGAGCACGGATATGATGGACATGATTATGCATGAGACAGCCAAGGACAGAGAGGGGCCACATTACAGTACCAGTTGACCATGAGGGACCTTATGTACAAGGGGAACTGTTGGGCGCATCGGGAAAATTCCTATTGGATACTGGAGCAATTAATAGTTCTGTTGCTCGTACAATGGTCCCAGGGGCTGCTCTGTCTGGCCAAAATAATGTATCAGTGGGATTCTCTGGAATACCTGTGGTAAGCCCCGTTTCTAAGCCCTTGCCTTTTACCGTTGGTCCTATTTCTATACAGTCACCCTTTCTGTTGACATCCAACTGCGGTGAGAACCTTTTGGGGTTCGATATTTTAAAGAAGTTACATGCACAAATTTATTGTTCGCCAGATGGGGTGTATTTGACCATGCAGAAACCTTCCCCGTCAGACGCACAATACTTTGCAAAAACTAAACGCCTTCCTCCCGAATTTTCTACGATTCCTCAGACACTGTGGGCTACTGGAGACACTGATGTTGTTCTGTTAAGAATAGCCCCAGTGTCCATTACTTTGAAACCTAATGCACAGCTGCCTCGCATTCCACAGTATAAAATTTCACCAGAAGGTGAACGGGCTCTGTTGCACATTATTCGTGACCTTATTCAAAAGGGGGTGGTAGAAGAAACAGCAGCAAATACGTGTAACAGCCCGATTTTACAGATTTTGAAGAAAGCACCAGTTGATGGTGCCCCAGATTATAAGAATACATATCGTTTTGTGATTGGCCTCCGAGAGGTTAATAAAATAGTGGTCCCACAGTATCCGGTGGTACCCGATATAACTGCTATTTTGACCATGATTCCTCCCACGGCCCAGTACTTTTCTGTAATTGATCTGAAGAATGCCTTTTTCAGCATCCCGATTCATCCCGATAGTAGGCATATCTTCGGATTCTCATTGGCTGGCCGAAGTTTTAGATTTACACGCGCCCCCCAAGGCTATACTGAAAGTCCCAGTATTTATAGTCAAGCCTTGAAGGCAGTTCTGGATGAATTGATTTTGCCCGCTGGGAATACAATTATTCAATATGTTGACGACATTTTGGTGGCCTCTGATACAAAAGAGGGATGCAAAGAGGCTACTGTAAAATTATTACATCATTTGGCTGATAAGGGAAATAAAGTGTTGCTTTCTAAATTTCAATATTGTCGACCGGAAGTGACCTATCTAGGCCATTTCCTTTCGAAAGCAGGGAGGTGACTAACTCCTGAACAAATATCTGTTATAACTAACATGTCTGTATCTCGTACTCAGCGTGATGTTCGTGCTTTTCTTGGCATAACTTCTTACTGTCGTCAATGGATACCTAACTATTCACTCCTCTCTAAATCCTTGTTGCATTTGACAACCAACGATGTGCATGAACCCTTGCCCTGGACGGATGAATGCCAAGAAGCCTTTGAATCTTTAAAATCTGCTCTTTGTTCTGCACCTGAGTTGGGAACTCCAGATTACCGGAAGCCTTTTTCACTTTATGTGCACGAGGTGGATGGTTGTTCATTATCAGTATTAACTCAGACTTTTGGTAGGAAACAGAGACCCTGTGCATTTTTCTCTTCAGTTTTAGACATTGTTGCTCGAGCCCTCCCAAGTTGTTTGAGGGCCACGGCTGCAGTAGCATTGGCCATCCGACAATCGGAAGGAATAGTCCTAAATACTGATCTCACAGTTATGGTACCGCATGCTGTGGACATTCTCTTAAATAGGACAAAAACCCAACACCTGACGAGCGCTAGATTAACAGGATATGAACTGACACTGTTTGCCCCACACATTACCATCAAGAGATGTGATACTTTGAACCCAGCTACATTGTTACCTCTCCCTGAGAATGGCGAAAAAGATGATGTGCATGATTGCATATTTAGAACAGAGGAGGAAACAAAGGGACGTGTGGATTTGACTGACACCCTTTTACTCGAAGCAGAGGGAGAATTGTATGTTGATGGTTCTTGTTTTAAACTACCAGATGGCACTACGACAGCTGCATATGCCATTACGACTTTGAAGACAGTGGTAGAAACCGCAAGGATTTCACACCACTCAGCTCAGGCAGCTGAACGAATAGCTTTGATGAGAGCATGTGAATTGTGTGAGGGACTGAGGGTGAATATTTTTACAGACAGCCAGTACGGCTTTGGCGTTGCCCATAGCTTTGGGAGGCTGTGGAGGGAGAGGGGTTTCTTTACCACGCACGGACAGAAAATCCAACATGGCCCCCTAATTGATTGATTATTATTTGCTTTGACTTTACCAGCAAAAGTGGCATTAATAAATGCAGTGCCCACAAGAAAGTTGTAGATTCTACAGGGAAGGGAAATGCCTTTGCTGATTCGGTAGCGAAAGAAACGGCTCAAGCTAAAGGAAGCCCCATGTTCCCCAGTACTTCCGCCCGATGGCCTACTGAAACATCCCTTTTTGACAATACCATTGAGAGTGTAAAAGAATTGCAAAAAGAAGCAACTATGGAAGAAATACGAAGGTGGGAACAGGAAATAGGAAGACTAGATAGGAATGAATGTTGGATAGATCGATCTGAGAAACAGCGATGGTTGCTTCCTAATGCACTAGTATATGCAGTTGTAACTATGGCCCATGGTCCAGCCCATATAAGTGCGAAAGGAATTAGTCCGGTACTAGACCCAGTGTGGAACAATCCAAATATTTCCAAAACTGCCGCACACATTGTCAATATTGTCCGGTATGTTTGCAGCACAATCCTGGAGGTAGAGAACCTGTTTTGAGTGGCAATTTTGCCCCGCCTTCCTTGCCTTTTGAAGTCATACAGATGGATTTTATACATATGGAACGTGTGAACAATTTGAAATATGTACTGGTGGTGGTGTGTGCCTTTAGTAAATGGGTTGAAGCCTACCCCACCAAAGATGCCACGGCAGCTGCTACTGCCAAAGTGTTGATAAAATAATTTTTTTCCCGATTTTGTTTGCCCCGAATTATCTGGTTGGACAATGGGCCCCATTTAATGCCCAGTTGGTACAGAGTGTTTGTCAAAGCCTGAAGATAAGGCAGAAGTTTCACGCTGCTAGACATCCACAGTTAGCAGGGTTGGTTGAGAAATATAATGGTACGCTGAAATTGAAGATGGCCAAAATCTGTGCGAGCACTGGATTAAAGTGGCCGGATGCTCTTCCATTGGCCTTATTGTCCCTTAGAACGCCCCTCACATTCGGACAGGGCTGTCTCCTTATGAAGTGATTTTTGGGCGCCCTGCCAATGTATGGGGAGTCCCTAGGCCCTGATCCTTTAGAGATATTGATTACCCGTTGATGACAGATTATTTGTATGCCTTGACTAAAGATTTGCGTTCTATTCACCAACAGGTATCGGACACATTGCAGCCACTACCGGAGGGTCCTGGACATCGTTTGGAGCCTGGCCAGTGGGTACTGGTGAAGAATTATCAGCCGAAATTGAGTTTGGAGCCTAGGTGGTCCGATCCCTACCAGATCATCTTGGCTACGAGGACGGCGGTGAAGGTGCATGGCCGAAAACACTGGATACATGTGTCCCATCTGAAGCGCCTGCCGCTGCCCCTGCCTTCTGATCGCCAAAACGGATTCGGAGTGCCAAATCAGGAGAACGAGTAGCTGAAAGGTTTTGTGCCAATTTCAGATGCCCAGGAAATAGGGCAATCGAGTGAAGTGCTGCCTGAAGAGAAAGGTGTGATAGCTCATTCAGAAGCAGTTGCCAGTCCCGAGGTGTCACAAGGATTGACCGAATCTGCTACTAATGCTACCGAATTGTTTTCTGACCAGGAGCAGCCTGGTCGTTGTTGATACGATCTGCGGCCCCGAAAACAGCGCGGTACCCCACTCACTAATGGAAGAAATTAGATCAAGACTTTGTGTTGAAAAATTTTAAGTAAAGTGATTAGGGGTACTGAGCGAGACACTGGACTGAACCCGCAGAGAGCTTGGAACATTGTATTACTTTGGCTCTGTTCAGAAAGAAAGACTGAGTTGAGGGCCGCGATCGTACCTTTGGAATCTGTAAGTTTGCTTTTTCAAATGAGATGAGAAGAGTCTGCCTGTGAGGCTCTAAAACGGACTCAGGGAGAAGATCCCTTGGTGGGAAGAAGAAACCCTCTGGTGGTGTGCGTGCTTTGTGGGTACAAAGATTAGTTTTTGGACTTGTAGCAAGGGACCGAGATTGATTTTGGACTTATAGAGAGTATGTTCCCTTTTGCTCGATTTATGATGGAAGATGAACGACCACTTGCTCCCCGGCGCCCTATTAATGATATGCAACTGTTTTCCGGATGGCCCACCAGAGTGAAGGTGGCATTCGTTGTGTGTATTTCTATAATTACTGTAATTATGATGTGTGTGCTTGTATATTTAGAGTTTCAGCATCCAGTGCAGGCATTATTGAAAACCACTCCTGCTCCGGAAGAACATCTCTTTTATTCTCTACCCCCACATAAGGCTAGACATAGGGAAACCTATTCAAAGAATGTATTTATCGAAATGCTACATCAGACTCACAGTACTACGAACAAGACAAATTGTTGGGTTTGTGGGTTGTTACCATCAGTCATGCATCAGCATGAGTTATTCATTTCCCTTCCTCTGTCCTATTTAGCTAGCTGTAAAGCCTGGTGGCAATTATTGTCATTAATGTATTCACATTATGTTGAAAATCCCAAAATATACTCTGAGAAAGATTATGAGGCCATACTGAAGTATATAGAGCGACACCAAGGATTCGATGCTGAGGGGGATGGAGGTCAGGGTTCCTTAGATCCAAATGCTTGTATGAATGCATACACTGATTCTATAAACGATACCTGGTTGCAGGAAGAAATGCAGGATTTCGAACTTTTTAATTCTACTCTGTATTTCCAGCACTTTAAGGAACGTAATGTGACAAATGATAAAGCCCTTCCAATTCCAATAATCAACGCTACCTCCCTATTTTGCATTAGGGGACGAGGTCACGTTAAGGTAGGGAGTAGCACTTGTAATTATACTTATACCTTGCAGACTGACAGTACTCCTCCGATGATCACTCCCCCTAATGTATATTTTGTATGTGGGGAAAATGCTTATACTTGGCTCTCTCGGGGAGGGGCAGGACGATGTTATCTGTCCTTTCTCTATCCCCCTGTATATATTGCCCCTTCTGATTACCATAGGACCCATTGATTGGTCAGAAGAGGATTAGATGCTAATCGGACTATTAGGAGTTTTGATACTGATAGTACTGATCAGACAGATACCCCGCTGCAACAATTTGAAGACATCTCTAAGGGCTTGGTCCCATTCTGGGGCTTGATTTTTAATAGTCGGAATATAAGACGTTTATCTAGAATAGTAGAAAATGTGGTTCAAACCACAACTGAAATCCTGACCAACCTTACTGTTGAGCTTCAGGCCACGAGACTCGTTTCGCTCCAAAATCGGATGGTGTTAGACGTCATCCTAGCAGATACGGGAGGAGCTTGTAAAGTGATTGGCAGCTCTTGCTGCGTTTTTATTCCTGATTCGGCTCCCACCATACACCTCGCTATTAAGAAATTACATCGATTAGCCAGTGAGCTTCATGTAGAAAACGGGACTTGGTCCTTTAGTGGGTGGTTCTGGGGACTCTTGACTACCTGGGGTTGGAAGATATTTTTGATCTTAGCGGGGGCCTTCGGAATTATTTTTGTATGTTGCATATGCCTCCAATGTGGCCCAGCCTGTTGCACTTTTTGTGCAACTAGAATAACGTCTGCTCTAACCACTACCAGACAGGAAAAGATTAAGAAACAGATGATACAGAAGGAGGTATCCGATCTCATGCAAATTGATGAAGGTGTGTTTGTTGAGTAGATAGTTATATTGGCCATAGTAGGCCAAAAGGGCCGTGTGTAGGGATCTAGAATTAAATGTACTTATGATTGGCCCACTATGTACCATATAACCACATATGTAAATGAATAATCATGTGTTATTATGTAGTATAGGTATGCTTTGCGATTGCTTCATGAAGGCCCATTTCCGACCTATTGGCATGACTGCAGCCATCCTGTTTCGTTTCCCTTCGTTCATGTACTGTTTCCCAGAAGTCACGTGGGTTAGCTCTTGGTACGAAATCATGTTGCCAGGCTTAGCCTCCTTCTCTGTTCTTTAGTGTGTAGCTCAGGGAAACCCAAGGTCACACCTGCCCTTCTTGTGGGATGCGTGCATTCTAGCAGAGCCTGTTCCTGTACTCCCCGGGCTCTAGATAAACAAGAGGGCATCACACTGGCCTGCCCCCGGAATAGCTCCTGCTTAGCTACTAGCAATCAATGGTGCCTTATATGGGTCTTCCTGCTGGCTCACTGACAACTTGTATTTTTCCTTGTAGGGTGTTAACCTGAATGTGCTAAAACGTATATATGCTTTGTATCATTTGTATGAAGTCAGTCTCCTCTGCGCACCTCCGAAGGGTCGTGTAGACCGAGGCTCCCCTGTCAGGGATTGCATTGATTCGAATAAACGATTCAACCTTCTCCATTGCCGACTACTTTGTTGTTCGTTTATATTATATGTGGGCTATTGGTAAGTATAGTCCGGACTATCAGAAATGTGGTTCCTTCACCCTCACACACCCTAACAGCCTCTTACCCTCACACCCCTCACCCTCACACCACACACTGCTGCATGCCACACACTGCTGCACGCTGCACACTGCTGCACGCCTCACACTGCTGCACGCATCACACTGCTGCACGACTCACACTGCCGCATACCTCACACTGCTGCACGCCTCACACTACTGCACGCCTTACACTGCTGCCCGCCTCACACTGCTGCACGCCTCACACTGCTGCACGCCTCACACTGCTGCCCACTCCTGCATTACTCACACTGTTGCACGCCTCACACTGCTGCACACCGCACACTGCTGCACACCGCACACTGCTGCATGCCTCACACAGCTGCACGCCTCACACTGCTGCACGCCTCACACTGCTGCACGCCTCACACTGCTGCATTACTCACACTGCTGCACACCACACACTGCTGCATGCCACACACTGCTGCATGCCTCACACTGCTGCACGCCTCACACTGCTGCACGCCTCACACTGCTGCACGCCTCACACTGCTGCACGCTGCACACTGCTGCATGCTGCATACTTCTGCACGCTGCACACTGCTGCACGCTGCACACTGCTGCATGCCGCACACTGCTGCACACTGCTTTATTACTCACACTGCTGCATGCTGCACACTGTTGCACACCTCACACTGCTGCACGCCTCACACTGCTGCATGCCACACACTGCTGGATGCCTCACACTGCTGCATGCCTCACACTGCTGCATGACTCACACTGCTGCACGCTAAGCATGGGCGAATTTTGCGAATCTGGCGTTCGTGAATTTAGCGAATTTGCGAACTCGCAATCCGCAAAATCTGCGAATTCCCGCGAATTTGCGGATTTTTTTTGTGTTCGCAAGTGTTTCTGCCAGTTCGCGAGGATTTGGTAGTAGTTCGCAGTTGCGAACTTACTTGTCGGCTCGCAACGGTCGCCACTATGTTGTTTCTACGTGTGGTTCATCATCACAGCCTCCCAGCACCCTCTGTTTCACCACTGCCACCCTCTCTTTGACCCATGCCACCCTCTGTTACATCAATGCCAATTATGGCACCCTCTGGTTCATGATTCATCACTGTAGAAGATGGGGGGGAAAAGCAAGCACACCTGCCCTGCTTCAACTGACATGAATTAATTTGGGGTTAGTTTATTAACAACACCTGCCCTGCCCCAACTGACAATAATGAATTAGGGGCTAAATAACGTGTCACTGAATTTGAAGTTCCAGCCTGGCACCTGCTTGTCTGCTCCCTTAGCTGTAAATCAGGACCTTTGTGGCATACAGTTAAGTTCAGAGCAGGGTCACACAATAGTTGCAAGCAGGCAACCGAATTCTGGAGGGCCCCCTCAGGAAGCACAACAGGGAATCGTTACAAATCATGAGATTGACCTTTTGCACCTGCTCATTTGTTTTGCTTTTGCAAAAATCGTTTTTCGGTATTTTCACGCTATTTGCGAGGCTCGGCGTCGTGCGAAACCGACCGCGGAAGCCGCCAATTCGTGCGAATGAGCTTTAGATTTTTTTGCAGCGCGTTATTTCGCGAGTTTTTTTGCAGTATTCGCGAGCCGCTTGCAGCGCAACACGCGAATTTACCCCAAGGTCGAGTACGGGCGCGGCCATTTTGTTTGCGTGACGTATTTCCGTTTCCGCCCGCTATGTATAATCTCGCGAGGTAAGCGCATTGCGAGTACAAGTTCGCACGAGATCGCGAGGAAAATTGCGTGCGAACTTACTTTCGCGCTCGTGAACGGGCGGCCATCTTGTTTTTCATTCATTTCCTGTGTCTGGGCATGGTGTTTATCCTCTTGCTATCTTTGCCATCCTTTGCTTGTTTTAAGTTTTTTTCGAACGATTTTGCTTCTTATCTATCCCTCTCTTTTCCTAGCTGTATATTTTTGTCTTTTCTGCTATTTTTGTTTACTTTTAAACTACTTTTTAAACTCTTTTCTTTTCTTCTTCCCTATCCTATTCCTTCTTAATTTTTCTTTACCTGCCCTGACCATGGTGAAGCCAGGCGCCGTGAAGCTGCCCAGGCACTTGAGGGACGCAACGGCGGCGGGGAGGAGGAGTCCTGGACCCCGTGCCAGGACAGCATGCGGGCGATTGAGGGGGGAGCAGGTGAGCGGGAGATCTTCAGCCCGGAGGAAGTGGGCGCGCTGGTCTACTTCGTCCAGCGCCGCCTGCCCAGGACCATCGCGGGAGGCGGCAGGATCGCGGCCGGCTACAACATCCGGGAGCGCCGGAAGCGGTGGCAGAAGGTGTGCTGGGCCATGTCCCAACTCTCCGGGGTCCAGCGCACCTACAGCCAGGTCACCCACCGCTGGACGGACGTCCTGGACAGGGAGCGCGACCTGCTGGACCAGCTCGGCTTGGAGATCCCCGGGCTTGGTGAGTAGTAGTAGCTATTTCATCACTCACTACTATGTTTTCTCCTGCTCTGTGTTGTTGTATTGCAAATATTTGTTTTTTACATGGAGCAAGCCAATATTGCTGCTGACGATTATATTGTAGTTAAATTATATTTCAAAATCTTCTGTGCATTTCAGGTGCACTGCTCTCCTTCTCAGTGGCGTTGCTACTATGCTTATTTGTTTTCTATTTTGTGGTCTCATTGGCCTAAGTAACAATTATGTATGAGTGTACTTTACAGAACTGCGTAATGCTAGACACTAGGGGGCAGATTACATTTACAAGCCCCTTGCGCCACGTTTACGTTGCCTTGCGTGACGCAACAGCGGCCTCAACGTGGCGCATCCCTGCGAGTCATTTACAGCGTGACGCATCTAGGGAGATGCGTCACGTTATATAGCCATGGGCCTGCGCCACAATGGGTGCGTTCCTAGTACGCAGGGTGGGCGGTCCTGCGGCTGTGCTCCTCGCAAAAGTGCCTGCGTGAAATCTACAAGATTTAACGCAGGCACTTCTGCGACGCTGCTACGTCAATTCAATTCCTTATGCCTGCTTGAAGCAGGCATAAGGACTGACACAGCATGTTAAGTATTGGGTGGCCCTGAGCATTACTGAAGTTGCATTGCATTGGCGTCGTGACTCCAGCGATGCGCCGCTCTTACGTGACGAGATGCGTCACGCAAGTGCCTACCCTTGCGCCAGGGCGCGCCGCATTGTAAATGAGGCGCAACTGCCGTGTTGCAAGGGTAGTTTTGCGTGATGCATTTGATCTGGCGCATCTCTGGAGATGCGCCAGAACGCGTAAGTAAGTATGCCCCTAAGGGGCAGAATTGCAATTACCGTTGCATCCCTGCAAAGTAGCAGGGATGCGCCAGTAATTGTGCGGCCCGTTACCACCACCAAACATGGTGCGCCGTATTTGCAATGCGGCGCACCATGGGCCCAAAACGTCACCAAAGCTTTACTGCTGGAGTTGCGTCGCAACGATGGCGCAGCTCCAGCAATGCTCTGGGGTACCCTATCTCCCCAATGCTGGGTCAAGCCGTACGTCTGCTTCAAGCAGGTGCAGGGTTTGTGTGACGCATCATTGTCCTAAAGGTGACTGATTGAAATTTTGTAGATTTCCCTCAGCCACTTTTAGGATGTGTTCCAGCGCAGGAATGCCCTCCCTTGCGCCGGAACGCCACCTGATGACGCAGGGCTTTATAACGGGATGCATCTCCCAAATGCGTCACGTTGTTATAATATTATACGCCACACCATGGCGCCTCTTTTGTTTAGCTGCTGCGTCACAAAAGTCACGCAAGAACGGAGCAAAAGAGCCGCAAGGGGCTTAAATCTGCCCCTTCCTTTGTACCCCTGACAATAAGAAAAATAGTGGCGGTGGATTGATAGTTTGACTATTTAAATGACTGGTTATGCAGCAGGCAACTGTTAGTGTTGTCACTGATCTGACTGAACTCACAATGGAGTTTGTCTGTCACTTTGCGTCTTGCCTGCGGACTGCTGCCTGCCAGTCCTAGGTGAACCTTTCAGTACTTTGTTTAGTGAGTTACGTGACTTTCGAAGTCGCAGGTCCGCAAATCAATGAAAACTAACCCTAATCAATATAATTTCGTGGAAATATTTTGTTATTGTTGTTTTGAAATGTTTGATTTGGTTGACATTGACAAGCAACAATCATCCATGTTTTCTGTTCTTTCTTTCATGTTGTACGTCAGCTCCCTCCAGGGGCGAGGGGACACAGGAGCAGCAGGCGGCGGATGCTGTTGAACAGGGCCAGGATCGGGCAGGCGAGTGCTCCTTTGCTGGCCCCAGTAAGTTTTCATTTCAGACTAGTACCTATTTTTCCTAGCGTTCCCCATTTGATTTTTTCAAAATCGTCTTTGATCTTCTTGTAGACTGTATCTAAATTCTTATCCTGCCTCTACTATGACTCCCTGTGGTATTACTAGATTATTCTTATTAGTCTGTCTGTGTAGCTAACTAAGATTGCACGGTTGGCGAAACTCCCATTCTAGTCAGCAATAGCTCTATCAACTTAGTGCAGTGCAGTCCTCTGGGATTGTCCATAATGTCTTTTGAAGTGTTCTATCTGCTTTGAAAATTCCCAACTATAAAATGTGAATGACCACCAAGAAAGAATAAGATACTACCTTTTGGTTTGGATAGGAGGACAATCCATACCACTACTGTTGAGGGGACAATTCTTCTGCAGAAACAGAACTATGGACAATAAATAGTGCATTGCTTATCAATTATAATAGGCGCTGTTAGAGTTTCCACATACCTCTGTGATAACAGACTTTGAACCCCCAATGTCCTTACTGACTGACTACATAGTGTGGCACAGTCATTTACCTCCCGAATTCATCGATCATTGATCCCCAATCATGAGTATCCAACGTAGCTCAAGAGTACGGACTCGGAGTCAGAGTCAAGAAGTGTCAGAGGCACGGACTCATGCTTGCAAAAATTGCAAAACCTTTCGCTCAGTCACTCTAGTTTGGACCAAAAAACACAGAGTCTATTTAAGTGTTAGAATTGGGGGTCTCTGGTTGGCGCAAGTATGCACTTGTGACAAGCAGGGACCCTCTCCTCTAAGTCAGGGCGAAGGATGACCCCTTAGAATTACCCTTGCTCACCCTCTAGGTGCGTGGCGTGAGCAGCCAAGGCTATTCTTCAGGCGTTAGTTAGTTAAGCATTTGTAATCACACACACAGTAAAATATACCAATCCTCCCACAAATGGACACCAGGCTGTGAGTATATAAAAAAAACGAATCTTTATGTAAAATATATATATCTCTTAGGTCAGACTTATCACAAGACCAAATAACGTTTCTTGTGCACCACAGGTTGTAAATAGGCAAAGCATTTTCTTCTGTTTCAGTTCAAATGTTCTGTTTTTAGTTCAAGTTGTATTCCACAGTGTTCTCTGTTAAATGTACTTCTAGTTGCACTTCAGAATGGTTTCTCTTTTAAATTCAGCTCCTCCACATTCTCTCAGTGTCTTTGCCTTTCCTCAGAAAGCCTCTCTCTGTTCTGGGGCTTTGGGTCTCTCCCCGGGCCTTCGGCGTGCCTTGCAGTGCCTCTCCTGCCTTCAAGGGTGAAACTGACTCGGCCCCTACCAACTCTCACGCATCGGGCGTGAGCACCTCTCCTGCCTTCAAGGGTGAAACTGACTCGGCCCCTGCCAACTCTCATGCATCGGGCGTGAGCACGCCTGTGCCGGTCCCCCCTCTTCCTCTCGGCTCGAGGACAGAGTCAGCTGCGGGCCGGCCCAGCGGTGCGGGGGGGACTCGGGAGACAGCGCGGCGGGTGAGAGCAAGCTCGGGGGCCCTGACGGGGAGTACTGACGGAGCACACAGCTCTACTCACCCGTGGGGGCTCCGGGCAGACGGAGGCTTCCCTGCGCAGCTCCCAGGCAGGGAGCGAGGACGGGGAAAGAAGGAGTTGCAGGCCCCGGGCCCGGTGGTGATTTAATGCGCACTTCTTCTTCTTCTTTGGCAAGAGTCGGCACAGGCTTGTGCGACTCCAACGATGGGGGCACTCTCGGATCTTGACGCCAGCGGGCGTATGCAGACAGGCAGGCGCGGCCCGCGACCCTTGGCACGACGGTGCAGGGGTCTCCTCAGCGGGGGCGGCGCGGCCTGACAAAACCTCGGGGATTGCGAAGCGGGGTCACAGGGCACGGACTGTGCAGCTGTCGACCCGGCGTGGATCACA
This sequence comes from Lissotriton vulgaris, assembly GCF_964263255.1. Classification (NCBI taxonomy): domain Eukaryota; kingdom Metazoa; phylum Chordata; class Amphibia; order Caudata; family Salamandridae; genus Lissotriton; species Lissotriton vulgaris. The sequence continues at coordinate 1,077,405,590 of NC_141691.1, read as the reverse complement.
ATCCACAAAGGAAATTCCGGCGGGAGGGGTGAGGGCGCTTCAAGGCACTCCAGTAGCAGGCAAGGGGCAGAGGAGCAGGAAGCCAAGCCTGGGGGCATAGAGCGACTCTGGTCGGAGCGAGGCTCTCACAGGGCAGAGGCTGGCAAGCTCCCGAGGGCCACAGCCCTAGGAGGGGGCGATGAGGGGCGCAGTCTGGCTCCAGCAGGAAAGCACACACGGCTCGGAAGTCAAGACGAGCAAAAGCACCAAGAACCCACTAGTCCTGGGGTTCAGGTCAGGGGGCAAGCTCAATCAAGCCCTTGGAGAATGTTTAGAGCACAAAGCAGCAAAGTCTTTAAAGCAAGTCTTCTCCTCTCCTTTCTCAGCAAGGCAAGCAGCAGGCCAGTCCTTCCAGCGTCTCTTCTCCTTCTAGTCGGGTAGAGGTCCTTTGTGGTAAAACAGGATTCTGATTTCTTAGGAGCAGGGCTCCTACCTTTATACTCCATTTCTTTTGTTCTGACAGGCCAGGGGGGCCTTTGCATAGCCACTTTCCGTCTCTGAGTACTTTGTTGGGTGCAATCTGGCTTCTGCTTTCAGTGTGAGGGGCAGGCACATCAGACGCTCCACAGGAGGTGGAGCCAGTATTGTGTGGACAGGGGCAGCCAGGAGTACCTTGATGATGGGGCTTCGCCCTTCCTGGGCCAGGTGCAGGCTGAGTCATCAGTCGCTCCCCAGGGGGGCGGAGCCAGCATTGTGGTGGCAGAGCACAGCCAGATTAAGAGTCAAGGGCCACTCCTACCTCCCACTAAGGTGTAATCCTTCCATTCACCACCTGTCATCCCCCAGCCCTGTCACTCACACATCCCAGACAGTCAGATACACATACTGCAGAGGCGGGCTGAAATGGCTAGGCAAGCAAATGCTAACTTTCTAAAAGTAGCATTTGCAAACACAGGATATTAAAATAAACTTTACTAAAAGAAATATTTTATTATTCTGAGTTCAGGCATACTAAACATTATTCTCTACCATGCTCCCTGAGCCTGCTGGGATTATAGAGTGTAATAATTCCATCAGCCCATCTGGCCTAAAAGGGAGCAGGTAGCCTTACAATAGTGAAAACGAATTTGGCTGTAATTCACTATTAGGACATGCCACACACATCAGGGCTTGTCCTACCTTACACTTACAATGCACCCTGCCCTTGGGCCTACCATAGGGGTGACTAATATGAAGTTAAGGGAATGTTTAGGGGCTGGCGAGTGTGTGCACTTGCCCAGCCAGCATGACAGTACCAGACTGCACGCAGGTTCTGCAATGGCAGACCCTAGACACATTTTTAAAAAGCTGCTTGTGTGGGTGGCGCAACCAGCACTGCAGGCCCACTAGCAGTATTGGCATTTACAAGCCCTGGCACTCCTGGTGCACTTTACTTGGGACTGACAGTAAATCCAATGAACCAATCAGGAACATCAATCACAGTTACATTTTATACAGGGAGAGCATATGCACTTTAGCACTGGTCAGCAGTGGTAAAGTGCCCAGAGTCATTAAACCAACAAAAACAGGTCAGAGAGAGTATTGCAGGAAGGCAAAAAGTTTAGGGATGACCCTGCCAAGAGGCCCAGGTCCAACATTAAGTTTAAAAGCTTTATTAAAAGTAAACACATTTATTAAAATGAAGTCATAATAAAAAAACTAAACGTTTAACTGAGAATGGAAAAGTGGTTAGTGCTGACGATTAATTGGAGACATTTCTTGTGGTCGGGCCGAGCTCTCGCCTGGTTTCAACTTGATCTTGTTGTTAGAAGTCCATCTTCTGTCTGCGTGGAGAAAAATGGTGCGTGTTAAAAAGCCAGCCTTCATCAGTTGTGCCAAAAAGTGCAGCAAGACAACACCCTTCCCTGGAAAAAGGGACAATTTTTTTTACTTTCGAGTACACAGTCACAAATTACATTGTTTTCACATGTCTTCATTCCTAGACCAAATACTAGTGAGTGGTTTATTCTAACATTCTTAAATGTACTTTGTAGGTGGAACATCTGGTGGCGGGGCCAGCGTGGAGGTGGTGGTGCTAGACACGGAGGCGGAGGGCAATTCTTCAGGGGAGGAGGCGGCGGTTCCAGTGCCGGCTGTGAGAGTTGAGACGGTGGTGTTGGCGGGCAGAGGTAAGCTCTTATATATTCCTTACTTATTGAGATTGAAGACGTGGCAGGGAAGGAAAGAATATGAGATGCATGGCTGGGTGAATGATGAAGCAATGATTGGTGGAAGGACAACAGCCTGGGTGGGTGACACAGAAACTGTATGTGTCCATAATATACCTGGATCATGCTACTATCTGACTCTTAGATAGCATATGTGTATCTAGAGCAGGGGTACTCATAGTACGGCCCGCAGGCCGGTGGCGGCCCGGCAAGCCTTCCTTGGCGGTGCGCAGACCTTGCAGACAATCACTGCTCCCCCGGCCCCCACAGAGCAGAGGCTTTGTTGTATTTCACCTGTTAGCGCCCCTGCATCTCCACTCTGACAATCACTGCTCCCCCGGCCCCCACAGAGCAGAGTGGAGATGCAGGGCCAATAAGAGGTGAAATAGAACAAAGCCTCTGCTCTGTGGGGTCGGGCAAGCAGTGATTGTCAGGGTGGAGATGCAGGGGCTCTACAACAAACAAAGCCTCAATAATCTGTAAATGGTCTTTTAAAGACCTGTTAAGTACTTTGGTGTGGCTGTCTGTGTGTGCGCGTTGAGGAAGCTGTCTCAGCCCGGGCTAAAGGCTGACACAGACAGATACACACACAGTGAGATGACAGAGGGGGAGGGAGAGGGAGGGCAGGAGGGAGAGAGAGATGGAGAGGGAGGGCAGGAAGGAGAGCAGGAGGGAGAGAGATGTATGTAAATGCTGGGTCTGGTGGCTCAGTGGATGAAGGCATCTGCTGCAGAGACCTGTGTGCAACCTCATGGTCACACGTTTTCGTTTTGCTTTAGCCCCGCCCCCTCTGACTCCGCCCCCACCAGTGCGGCCCTCGGCCACAAACTACACTGTAAATTTAGCCCCTGAGAGAAAGTTTGTGAGTACCCATGATCTACTGAGAGTAGACGGTCAGTGGATGAACTAAGTGTAACTTTGAAGAGCATGTAACACTGCACCCGCACGTCCTTTCCAGTGTAGGAAAGGCAAGGAAAAGAAGTTGTAATTTTGTCCAAATACTACCATCAATAGTAGCAGTAGTTTGTATTGCAAGCACAGCATAGATCCGGTTATTACGGTGGCCACTCCCTACCTCTCTTAATAAGTTTAGTAGTACTCAGTCATTCATGTGTGGATGGATCACTGGTCACTCAATAAAAAGCAAAGCACCTAAAGTCATCCCATATGTAAGCAAAAACATCCCATGTGAAGTGATAGATAATCAGATTATTTATCTTCTTCATTTTTCCATTTCTAGTACTCATTTGCACTGTAGGGTGAAAGTTAAATTAATTAAGCAGTAGCCCTTGTAACAGAGTATTCTCAGTGACACCCGTAATAGAAAAGTAAGAGCTTCACCACCTGCATGTACTAAACCGGTAAAGTAACGCAAGTCTAGGTCACTCATCATGGCGTGCGTCTCTTTTTCTCGGGTGCAAGTTCACTGCGCTGGCATTATGCCGGCTTGCAGAAGATAACGTACCAATTTTCCTAAACAAGAGACAAGAAGAAGAATAAGACTGGTGTACTTTCATAATCGACTCCAATGGAAGTCCATAGTGCTCGTAGAATTTGTTCCTTAAACTCCCACTAATGTTAGAGCAAGGATGAAGAAGTGGGAGGTTAGATAGATACTGGCCTCAATAGTTATGTAATGCGCTTGCAAGTTGCTCATTGTACTGCAACACAAATTTCTGCTGAATGATTGAGTTAATCTTAAAGAGCATTGGTTACAGACTATGTCTTTCTTTCTTCATACAGATGCTCCTTCCAAACAAACAAGGAGGAAGGAGCTGGCTAGAGCGGCCCGGCAACGGAGGATTGCTGCCACTGTTGCAGAATATCGGCGGCTGGTGGCCCTGGAGGACGACGAAAGTGTGCAGTCGACCACAAAAACAACGTCGTCTGCATCGGCCTCCGTGCCCCCACCGGCTGCCACACAGCACAGTGCTCCAGCCAGACTGAGCCGGGCTGCCAAAGCCAAACGCCAACGCCGAGCAGCAAGGACAACAGCTGCCTCTCACAGCCATTGTAACTGCAAGGCACGCCTGCGCCGCAGTACCCCGAGGGTGTCCCGCCTTCAGCAGGAGCTCCACCACTTTACAAACGTGTTGGAGGGGCTCCGCGTAGAGCACGCCTTGCTCCGCCAGGAGTATGATGCCCTGGCCCAAAAAGTAAACAGCATCCACCCATAGTGTCCCTTGCCCCTTTTTTAGAGACTTTTGGGGGGTGGGAATCGGGAGTTGGGTTTGGGACTTTTAAAGGACAACCGTTGGGGTTAGGGAGGGTCTTGCGGGAGATTATTTTGTTAGGGATATAAATATACTTTTTCAAACTTTATCTGAGCATACCTGTTTTTTACTGCTTGCCTGGTGGGTGGGGGTTTAACAGTAACTTTGTTTTCCTGAAAGTTTAGTTCCATTTTCTTCCTTTAAGTGTAAATGCCCAAATGTTTTCAACACTAAGTGCCTCTCACAGAGTAAGTGAAGTGAATTCAAGAGTCCTAGGACTTTAGTAGTACTACCGTCAGTCTCTCGTCTCTCCTAATACTCCATTATACTCCCTCCCACCAAACGCTTATCTTACCTGTAATTTGTGTTTGAAAGTAGGGCTAGACCCAGGGCTGGCTCCACGGGAAACAGCGAATAAGGTTGGCAATCCTGGGCGGATAAAATTTCCTCATAGCGGTGGTATTAGTGGTGTGACACAGTGGCAGTTGCATGCCTATGAAAAAAAAGAAAATGAAATCTGGTTTGTCCTCCTGAGCAATACAACGGTACAATAGAGAATATAGCAGGTGACAGTACACTAGAACAGTGCCACATTGTAGCCTAACAAATGGTAAAGTATAACTACTAATTCGGTTGAAGTTCTTTGACATTAGCCATGGGTCTTTGTCAAGCAGAGTAAGAATATATCCTCGGATTTCTTCACCAGCCTGTTGCTATCACCTTATCCTCCCCAGCAAGTGTGTGGATTTATTGCTGTAATTTAGTCACACATCAATCAAAACCACACTGCCCGGGGGAAGAGGGTTAGGGTTTGAAAAATGGATGGGTACGGGGGTTTTTGGGAAAGGTTTTGGGAGACAAGAAAAAATAGCACAGCATGGACAAACAATTGTGAACATAAACAAATCTTTGGGTACAAACCTATCCATCAATCTTTGAAAGTGCATGCACTACTGCATGCATGTCAGTGAAAAGTAAGTAGTACTTTCGACAACTGTGGAAGAAAGAATGCGACAGTACAGGGCGTGTGTGGAAATATTGATAACTATATTCAACATAAGGTCTCTGTTGCCAGATACCTGAGAGCCTTGCTGGTCACTATAAATCCATTCACAACACTCAATGGGGTTGGTCTGGAAGGTATAGTAGATAGAAAAGGAGAAATTGCTCTTTTTCTAGGTGTCCCCTCACTCACCAGGGTTGCCCCTTGGTGACATGCTTCATCATTGGGGCCATCCCAGTCCTCTACGGGCTGGGGCGTGCTGCGACTTGCGAATTACGTAGGAGCACTTACAAATGACTATGTGTGGTGCAGATGTGATAGTGGAGTGGACTAAGTGATGTGTTAAGGGATCAATTTAGAAGCAGAGAGAGATCCAAGAAATGCAGTCACAGTCATAGAAAGAAACAATGGATACTGTATCTGTATGTTGTTGTAGTTGTCCTGTTGAAATTGGTAAGAAAGTTGCATGCAGAAAAAAATTCCTCTTATTAGCGGCACTCCTCCATTCCATCTGACGCTTCGTCCATCAATGTTGGTCACCAGAAGACAGCCTGTAAAAAAAACACAGCATGGACAAACAATTGTGAACATAAACAAATCTTTGGGTACAAACCTATCCATCAATCTTTGAAAGTGCATGCACTACTGCATGCATGTCAGTGAAAAGTAAGTAGTACTTTCGACAACTGTGGAAGAAAGAATGCGACAGTACAGGGCGTGTGTGGAAATATTGATAACTATATTCAACATAAGGTCTCTGTTGCCAGATACCTAAGAGCCTTGCTGGTCACTATAAATCCATTCACAACACTCAATGGGGTTGGTCTGGAAGGTATAGTAGATCGAAAAGGAGAAATTGCTCTTTTTCTAGGTGTCCCCTCACTCACCAGGGTTGCCCCTTGGTGACATGCTTCATCATTGGGGCCATCCCAATCCTCTACGGGCTGGGGCGTGCTGCGACTTGCGAATTACGTAGGAGCACTTACAAATGACTATGTGTGGTGCAGATGTGATAGTGGAGTGGACTAAGTGATGTGTTAAGGGATCAATTTAGAAGCAGAGAGAGATCCAAGAAATGCAGTCACAGTCATAGAAAGAAACAATGGATACTGTATCTGTATGTTGTTGTAGTTGTCCTGTTGAAATTGGTAAGTAAGTTGCATGCAGAAAAAAATTCCTCTTATTAGCGGCACTCCTCCATTCCATCTGACGCTTCGTCCATCAATGTTGGTCACCAGAAGACACCCTGTCCACTGCCTGCCTGGCGGATGCTGAATTGCGGCTCGCTAAGGTGAAGCCTGACTCCATCCTTTTTTCCCCATTGCACAGACTGAAACCCGGCCTGTAATTATTCAACGAAAAACAGGAAGTGATATAATATTACAACACCACTGATAAATCAATATAAGGTATGTAGGCTGTGGAGTGCAAAAAGTCACACTTTGATTTTCCTAGTAGACAGTACAATATTTTTGAAAGTGCGTACTCTGTCTGAGTCACCTTTTGAAGGCTAACTAATATGGGCAAATTAATGTAGCGGATCTTTCCCCTCAAGCTAGGTGTACTGTAAACTGTGTTTTAGAACAAAATTAGATCTTCCCAGCAGTGCTCCCACCCAGACCCTTACTAAAGCCAGTCGCAAAAATGTAGAAGACCCCCCAATCAAATCTCAAAAAACGAGGCCTAGCAGAAAACTGGTGACAAAACGTACTTTGAAAGTAAAAGTAGGCCCAAATACCCCCTTATCCACCGTGGATTGTATTCAAACCACTTGCAAGCAACCAAGCAAAAGTATCCATAGCCAGCATCGCTCCAAGACTCGAAAACCCCCCCACCCAAACACATGCAATAGAAATACTGCTAACCCTAACGAACCCTAAGTTAAGAATAGTGGCAAAGGCTTTCTTTAACTATGCCAAATCCCCCCTTTCCCACCATGGATTTTCTTCAAATGACTTGCAACCAAAATTACACATTCTCACGAGTGCTCTAAGACCCCAGAACTCAGTTGCAAAAATCTAGAACACCCCGAAACACATGCAATCCTGCTGCTAGGGCTAACCCTAACGAACCCTAAGTTACAAAAAGTGCCAAAAGGCTTTTCCGTGTGGATTTTGTCCCAACCACTTCTATCCGGTATTAGACCTTCCCAGCAATGCCCCAAGACCCGCCAACCCACCCGCAAAAAAGCACAACACCCCCAAACAGCCAAAAAGGAAAATCTCATACGTACAATATTTCTCGGCCTTCGGTCCAAACGCGCTGTGCAGCTAGGTCATAACTCCCGTTTCCCACCACGGATTTCCTGAAAAGCAAATGCAATCAAAATTAGACTGTCCCAGCAGTGCTTCCAGACCCCAAAACTCAACCACAAACACCCGGAACCCCCCCCCCAAACAGCACCTGAAAGGCAAGCAAGTCAGCAAAAACACCAACAAATTTCCGCCTCGGATTTGGGCCAAACCACTTTTATCCGGTATTAGAGCTTCCCAGCAATGGCCCCAGAGCCGTCAACCCAGGAGAAAACGAGTAGAAGACCCCCAAACAGCCAAAGAGCAAAAGTACAAAAATGGGGACTTAGTGATTTTTTGGCAAATTTCCCAAATTACTGATCGCGCGCTCTGCAGCTAGGCCCTAACTCCCCTCTGCCACCCTGGATTTGCTTCAAACCTCTTGCAAAGTAAAATATCCATAGCCAGCAGTGCTCCCAGACCCGGAAACCCACCCACAAACACCAGGAAGCCCCCCAAACAGGCCCCCGAAAACGCTACATTGAGCAAAATGTCAGAAATAGCAACAACAAAAAATCGGCGTGGATTTTGTCCCAACCACTTCTATCCGGTATTAGACCTTCCCAGGAATGCCCCAAGACCCGCCAACCCACCCGCCAAAAAGCATAACACCCCCAAACAGGGCAAAAGCAAAATCTCATACTTACAATATTTCTCGGCCTTCGGTCCAAACGCGCTGTGTAGCTAGGCCATAAGTCCGGTTTACCACCACGGATTTCCTGAAAAGCAAATGCAATCAAGATTAGAGTGTCCCAGCAGTGCTCACAGACCCCGAAACTCACCCACAAACAGCCGGAACCCCCCGAAAGAGCACCTCAAAGGCAAGCAAGTCAGCAAAAACACCAAAAAACTTCTGCCTCGGATTTGGGCCAAACCACTTTTATCCGGTATTAGAGCTTCCCAGCAATGGCCCCAGAGCCGTCAACCCAGGAGAAAACGAGTAGAAGACCCCCAAACAGCCAAAGAGCAAAAGTACAAAAATGGGGACTTAGTCATTTTTTGGCAAATTTCCCAAATCACTCCGCGCGCGCTCTGCAGCTAGGCCCTAACTCCCCTCTGCCACCCTGGATTTGCTTCAAACCTCTTGCAAAGTAAAGTATCCATAGCCAGCAGTGCTCCCAGACCCCGAAACCCACCCACAAACACCAGGAAGCCCCCCAAACAGGCCCCCGAAAACGCTACATTGAGCAAAATGTCAGAAATAGCAACAACAAAAAAATCGGCGTGGATTTTGTCCCAACCACTTCTATCCGGTATTAGACCTTCCCAGGAATGCCCCAAGACCCGCCAAAAAGCATAACACCCCCAAACAGGGCAAAAGCAAAATCTCATACTTACAATATTTCTCGGCCTTCGGTTCAAACGCGCTGTGTAGCTAGGCCATAAGTCCGGTTTACCACCACGGATTTCCTGAAAAGCAAATGCAATCAAGATTAGAGTGTCCCAGCAGTGCTCACAGACCCCGAAACTCACCCACAAACAGCCGGAACCCCCCAAAGAGCACCTCAAAGGCAAGCAAGTCAGCAAAAACACTAAAAAATTTCCGCCTCGGATTTGGGCCAAACCACTTTTATCCGGTATTAGAGCTTCCCAGCAATGGCCCCAGCGCCGTCAACCCAGGAGAAAACGAGTAGAAGACCCCCAAACAGCCAAAGAGCAAAAGTACAAAAATGGGGACTTAGTCATTTTTTGGCAAATTTCCCAAATCACTCCGTGCGCGCTCTGCAGCTAGGCCCTAACTCCCCTCTGCCACCCTGGATTTGCTTCAAACCTCTTGCAAAGTAAAGTATCTATAGCCAGCAGTGCTCCCAGACCCCGAAACCCACCCACAAACACCAGGAAGCCCCCCAAACAGGCCCCCGAAAACGCTACATTGAGCAAAATGTCAGAAATAGCAACAAAAAAATCGGCGTGGATTTTGTCCCAACCACTTCTATCCGGTATTAGACCTTCCCAGGAATGCCCCAAGACCCGCCAACCCACCCGCCAAAAAGCATAACACCCCCAAACAGGGCAAAAGCAAAATCTCATACTTACAATATTTCTCGGCCTTCGGTCCAAACGCGCTGTGTAGCTAGGCCATAAGTCCGGTTTACCACCACGGATTTCCTGAAAAGCAAATGCAATCAAGATTAGAGTGTTCCAGCAGTGCTCACAGACCCCGAAACACACCCACAAACAGCCGGAACCCCCCAAAGAGCACCTCAAAGGCAAGCAAGTCAGCAAAAACACCAAAAAATTTCTGCCTCGGATTTGGGCCAAACCACTTTTATCCGGTATTAGAGCTTCCCAGCAATGGACCCAGAGCCATCAACTCACCTGCAAAGAGGTAGAACAACACCCCCACAACTGCTGAGTCTTTCTTCATTGGGCGTAAACCAGCCCTATGTTTTGATGGAAATAGGAGTCTGGAGGAGGAGGATAGAGGAGCATGTTCTTCTGAACTTGTGAACCTGAGGAATGCAGACTGCGGCACCTTCAAATCAATTAGCAAACAAGTGAAGACAGTTCTGCTGATGGGCTTGTTTTTGTGATTATGTGATTAAAGTTTGAATTATATTAACTGTGCACAACAAAGAAAGACAGACACACAGGAATAAAAGTGAATAAGGACGAAAAAGAAAGTTATTGATTCGTTGTCTCATTTTCAGGGCTCGGTATCACGGTCCATGAATAAGAATAAGGCTTCGTCATCATACTCTGCGAATTCAGGCAGGGTGAGCTCAGTGTCACCTGACAGAGAAGAAATTCCCTCATCTATGTTGCTGTCCACCTCGTCTTCATCCGGCGCGATTTCTCGTACTCTGAAATCTGGTGATATGAGGTGCTGATTCATCTTGATCATTGTTAACCTCTCCACATTTTTGGGCGAGAGGCGGCTCCGTTTGGAAGTTACAATGCCACCAGCAGCACTGAAAACACGTTCAGAAGACACGCTTGCGAGTGGGCAAGACAAGTAGTTTAAAGCCAGGTTGGAGAGCTGTGGCCACAATTCTTTTTTCCCATGCCAATACGCCAATGGGTCAGCATTAACATAGACCTCTGTTGAGTCATTCAGATAGTCCTTCACCATCGTCTCAAGGTTCTCCTCCAAGGTTCCTCCACTTTGCTTAGCTGTTGCTGTTACCTTTTGAGAACCAGACCCAAGCCGAGCTAGCCAATCCTCTTCATCCTCCAATGTTACTGTTGTGTCTGGTGGTGCAGATGATCCGGTTGCCGGTCTCTTTAACGGCTGAGAGGTCACTTGTGCTGCAGCCACAGGTGCAGAAGTGGATTGTTCTGACTGGGGATGGCCTGCTGATGCTGATGTACTGCCTTTTCCTTCAATTTGCTGCCGTTCTCTTTCAAACCTCTTGGCTGAGGAGGCTAGCCACTGTTTGTACTTTGTAACATCTTCATCAGCAAAAGGAAAGAATGCTTGGCCTGCCAGCGCCTTTTTGTGGCGTGGATCCAGAATAGTAGCACAAATGTAATGCTGGTTTGAGTGGATCATTTTAAGACGTTCATCACCTTGTAGGTGCTCTAATAATTTCTCAGCCAGAACAAAAGGGTCTTGGTTTTCTTCATCTTTTTCAAACACAGAACACACCTCCTTCAGTTGGTGCTCCAGCATGTACAACAATGGAATAGCTTTTCCCAAATTACAGTCCTCCTTGCTGACTGCACGCGTGAAGAACTCAAAAGGACGAAGAATGCGTGTCAGGCTTTTAACTATGTTCCATTGCGCCGCACCCATCCTCAGGTCCTCCTTCTGAGCTGTACCCTGTGTTAAGAAATAGTGATCGAGTACCGTATACTGCTCATACAGACGCTCAAGCACGTAGAAGGTTGAGTTCCAACGTGTTACCACCTCCTGGATGAGTGCTTTCACTGGCATTTGTCATGGCTGGATTTTCTGATTAGATGGGATCAGCCCTTAGGGGCCCCTCCAACCCAGCCAGAACGTAATCACATCCCTCCTCAGGACCATCTATCCAGGCACCTGGGTACCTACCTGAGGATGGGGAACTCGCAATATACAAGCTCATATTATTAAAAACACCACTAAATCTATAGGGATACTAAGAATACTCACTGATTACTAGGGATATCCATACCCTACACCACACTCATATTCACATCAGTTGGTCTCGCGGCCACCCCGACCCAGACCGGTCTACCCTAGGGCAGATATGACACACAATCCGGTGCGTCTACACATGGGCCTGCAGAACCCAATGCTCTCCTTTCCAAACGATCCACAATCCGGTAGATCTACACGCCAGTATCCTCCCTGACGCTCTCACTTATGCAAGCCACAATCCTGTGGGTATCCGCGTTGGTAATCCCCCCCAACGTTCTCACTAACGCCGCATATCAACGACGACCACATTCCTATGAACACCTTCAGATATATGTTGGGAAGTCTCTTCACTAAGGGTCTGCTACTACAATATTAGGAGTTAGCCAATTAATATAATGTACCTCTTATTCTTGGCATCATAGGTCCACTCGCTCCCTATTTATGTGATCACCACTTACCTGATTGGGATTACTCATCCATTCATATAACTAATAAACACCTAGGAGATACATTTACCTAGATTGAACAAGGATACAAGGCACTTTGCAGTTTGCTACAAACTGGGGGTTTTATTAGAACAATATAAACACTTACACAGATCTGTAACTGACAAAGACTATAGATAGAACACACCGCTGAAAGAGAAAAGATTAGCAATACAATAGCTTAGGGAATAAGGACAAGATTAAGATGCAAGTGTAAAGTAAACTAATGTGATGAAAACAATATCACCTGATTAGTGTGAAGTCTTGTTCTAGCTGTCATCTGGATTCCTCTCTCGTCTGTGCCTTGGCTCATCTCAGACTCTCTCTCTCTCCTGCACTCTTGGGTACACCTCTGCGCTGATCACTTTGCACTGGACTCCTCTCCCCCACGAACTGTCTCCACCTTCCAGCTTCAATCTAATGGTTCCTGCCGCTCTGATCACCGTTCATTCCACTAGCTTATTCACTCTGTCTCTGCACCAATGTCCAAATAACTCCAGCTGCTCCCACAGGTTAGTCCACGATCTCTCCTCCGTCTCTTCTAAAAGGCATTACTTCAGACTCCAGCTATTCACACCTCCTCCTGATAAGTAACTGCTTCTGACTGCTTCCTTCAGTTCCAGCTCACTATTCAACTCAGCTCTCTCCAGCTTGAACCCTCTCTCTCTGCCAACTCCACTCGACTGCTTACCACTCCTCCACCTCAACACGACTGACTGGCTCCGCCACCTCCACTCAACTCACTAACTCCGCCTCTGCACTTCACTGATATAGAATGCTGTTTCCTCATGGAAAGTTCCAGCCATCAGCCTGCCGCCCACCAGGTCCCTGCATCACCTCGCATCAAGGACACACACCCAGCCGGCCGGCCTTTTGTTGTGTCTTCCACACAGAGAATAATACAGCCTACCGATAAGGGCTGGCCCAGACCGGTTCTCTCCAAGTGAAAAACAGCTTTAACTATAAACTTTACCTTTACCCTGAAAAGCCTCTCAGCTTCATCAGGATGGAGTCCCTCTAGCTCTAGGCCTGTAGGCCTGAAAGGGATGAAATGCCCCTTAGCTCTGCCAGAATACCTACATAAACCATACCAATGTGTCAAGTATGTCAAAGCCAATAGGCAATAGACAGGTTAGAGTCAAGAATAAGGGATCTATCATCATATTAAGCAGCTATCCTCTTCTAGGTCTGGAAGAAAGGGCTTAAAAGGGCCAACACAAGCTAAGAATAGATGTGAGCAAGACTAAGATCTATATCACTGCTAAATAGAGCCAAAAACTCTGCCATAACAGCATTTGACGTTCATATAGCAGGCTCCTCAGATGCTTCCGGGCCTTAAAAGAATGGCTGAAATGGTTGCACATTTTTCGGCAGGTGTCCACTACTCTGTACGCTGCACTGTCTTTATCACTCAAGAATTTTTTGACAACCAGGTTTATACAGTGCGCCAAACACGGCACTCTGAAATAGTCACCCAGCTGCATGGCCTTAACTATATTGGCGCCATTGTCCGTGGAAACATAACCAACCTGGCGTTTTTTTGGGGACAGCCAGTCAAGGACCTTTGTGTTAAACACATCCAAAATGTTTTGTGCTGTGTGACGTTTCTCCAAACCAAACATGGCTAGTGTTGCATGTTTCCGAGCAGCTTTAAAAACAATGTCCGGGGCAACACCTGCGTTTAGCTTTGCTTTAACCCCTGAAAAAGAGACCCAGTGTGCAGTGATGCACATGTAATCAGCGCCTGCGCCACTGGTCCACATGTCTGTTGTCAGATGTATAGTGTGAACAGCACTCTTCTGCAAAGCTGCCCCAATCACCTCCAGAACATCTTCATGTAGTGCTGGAACCGCAACTCGGGCAAAATAGAACCGGCTAGGAACCTTCCATTTAGGGCAGAGCGCTGCCACTAATTCTAGAAAACCAACCCCTTCTACAAAAGAAAAAGGGAGAAGGTCCAGAGCTAGCATTTTAGCCAGCTTAGTGTTATACAGACGCGTCAGTGGGTGGTTGCGTTCATATTGCGCTTCTGTAAACAACATCTTTTTAATGTTGCCCTGGACCAAGGATTTACGGGATGATGATGAAGATTTCTTCGACCCAGTTACGCTCGCTGATGAACTTTTTCGCATTGGTGTCTCACTCTCTCCCACACTCTTAGTGTGGCTCACATGGGGTGTGCTGCTGACAGGGGAACTGGGTGTAAGTGAAGTGTTTGAATCGTCTTCTTCCTCCTCGTCATCATCAGATGAAAAATCAACGTTTTCATTACGTGCAATTCGGGCTTCCTTGATCGCCTCTAGGTGCGCAAACCATTGGACAGCGTGCGTTCTCCTAAGATGACCTCTCTGGCCTCCGGTACCATAGTTGGTACCAAACTTACCACGACTAACTCGAAGCTTACAAATGCTACAAATGGTTACGTTTTCCTTTTTTGGGCAAACACTAAAGAAGTCCCAAACTGGAGACTTGAAATGTCTTTGGGGGCTGGAGGAGGCGGCGATACTGGTGGTGGTTGTCCTGATGCTAATGCCAGATGAAGTGGAGGATGTGGATTGCCGAACTTCAGTACGTTTTGCACTTTCACCACCACTAATTGAGGTCGAGGTGGATGGAGGTCCCTTCTTGCGAGGAAGAAATATGGAAGCGGTAGGTGTTGGTGTACTAGTTAACTCCAAATCCAATGATTGTTGTGTTTCCATTGCCTCCTCGTCGACATCATCATCACGCTCAGCAGCTTCTCGGGATAGGGTCAAAATGTCTCTTTGCTGCATGCCCGCTGGGGCTGCAGTGACCTTTATGATGACTGGCTCGTCGTCATCGTGAGAGGCTTCATCAGCTGTGTTGGACTTGGCCCGTCTGGCAGGTCCACCCCTGAAGTTTTGTGCTTATTATCTGTGTCCGGGGGATGGTGATTCCCCTTCTGAGTGTGTGTGTGGTGAGAGAGACCTGCCTCCCATAGGGATGCATGGGGAATGTATGTGGCTCTGGTAGTTCCTGATGCGTGGGGCGTGCCGGGTCGTGTTTGGTATGTATGCGCTCGTGAGGTTGAATGCTACAAGATGATGTATGCAGCATGGGTGTGACTAGAAGGGAAGTGCCACTTCTAGACCTTGGTGTGTGTGTGCAGTAGGTGTGCTGGCGCCTGATTGGCTGAAGCCGGCCGGGCCTTCCCCCACCAGGCTGGCTCCACCCCCCTGGGGTGCGTCCAGTGCCCCTGGCCTGGCCAGTAACCTGAAATTCCTGATAACCAGTTCCGGCTGGTTCTCTCCCTGCCTGCCCCTTTTGGAGACAAAGGAAGCTCCTGTATAAAAGGAGGGTGGGCCCTCTTCTCTCTCTCTTCGCCTCTTCCTGCTTGTCCGGACTGGAACCCTGCCAGGGGCGTGCTGCTGCGTGGGCTCAGGGTTGGCTGGCCTCCCTGGGCCCTGCCCTGCTCCTGAACTGCTGATGTCCCTTTTTCCCTTCCAAGAGCTGATGTGCTCCCTCTGAACTCCTGGACTGCCTATGGATCCTGCTTGCTATGGCCCTAGTGCCTGGGAGCGCTTTCTTGCTGTCCCGGCGCCTCGGGGCGTGTCATTCACCCTTCTAGCGCTGGGGAGCGCTTTCTTACTGTCCTAGCGCCTTTTGGCGCTCATGCGCGTTTCTAAGCGCTGGGAGCACTCTCCTCCACCAGCCGGAGCCCACCCGGCCTTTGCCCCTTTCGTGTGGGGGGGGGCCCGAGCCCCCAGCGAGAGCCTACCTCGCTTGCCCCGTTCGCGCTACATTTATCGAGGGAGCCTACTCCTCTTATTTCCCCCCGAGTTCACCGCCGCAGCCCGGGACCCCTCGTGAGGCCCTCCCCCGGGCCGCGCTGGGATTGGCTGCCGAGCTGATGACGTCTCCCCAGGCTGCGCTCTGATTGGCCGGCGGCCCGGGGAGCCTTGAGAGACGACCGAGAGAGCCGCGAAGGCAGGGGTCGGCGGGAGCCTACTCCGCGCCCCTGCGTCCCACTGAGAAGCTGCTGATTCCCCCCCCGGGGCCCCCGCGAGGGAGAGAGCCCCGGAGCACACGACGAAGGCTGGCGCAGCCAAGGAGACCGGCGAGACAGACCCGGTGAGTGCAGCGGAGGGGAGGGGGCGTCGGGGCACATTGTCGGTGCTCGCCCGCCCCTCCAACAACCCGCCTGTTGTGCCCCCGAGGGGGGCCCCGCCTGCCCAGATCATCCCTGAGCCCCCGAGGAGGCTCCACCATGGGTCTCTAGCCCTCCGAGCCCGCGAGGCTCCGCCCAGCGTTCTTGAGCCCGAGAGGCTCCAGCTGTAATCCTCTCGAGCCCGGAGAGGCTCCACCATTGTCCTCGAGCCCCGAGAAGCTCCACCGTTGGCCCCAGTCCCTACGAGCCTGCAAGGCTCCGCCCACTATTCTGTCCTAAGAGCCCCGAGAGGCTCCCACGTGGCCCCTTCCTCCTCGAGCCCCGAGGGGCTCCCCCCATTGTCCCTTGCCCTCTCGAGCCTGCGAGGCTCCTACGTGATGTCCCCCTCATCCCCGGTTGCCCAGCACTTCGTGGGCAGCCGCCACGTTTAGGTTTGCCCCGGGCCTCTTGCAGCCCACTCTGGACATCGAGACTCTAGAGCGCCCTTGCCCCAGGAAGGCTATCTGGCCTAGGGGGCGCTACTGACTATTATCAAAGTAATGCTGAGAATTCTTATGTGTGGCCCTGCTGATGGGGGCCTCTGTGTGTTATGTACCTTGCCTCATGTATGTCTATGCTGGTTAGAGTGAGTTCTATTGCTAGTCCTATGAGACCCCGGGGCGTGACGTATTCTAATGCTAAGCTCCTGGTGATTATGTGTTCTAGTCCTAGTCCGAGGAAACTCCCAGTTGTTATATGTCTAAATGCCAACTCCATCATGTGCACCTCCCTGGCAGTGGTCCCTTGGCTCTGCCCTGTACCCTTTTCCCTTGTAACCCCTGCCGTGCCTCGAGCACATTGTAAAGTGTATGTTCCTATGTGTCCTTCTTAATACAAAGACTATTTTCAGATATACTTGGTGTGGAGTTCCTTTTGTGGGAGGCCCGGGATGTTGTTGCTGGTGGGTGCGTGCGCAAATGCTTCACACATGTCCTCCGAGATAGGCCTGACTGCCCGCGCCGCGTTACCTAGAGGGCGAGCAGGGGTCGACTTTATATAGGGGTGGCGGTCTCTGACTGGCTGTGGCGCAAGCCCTGGCCGGCCGGGGGTCCCATTTCCTACAAGCAGCAGTATCCGTCACTTCTTGTTGAGCCTCATCACACTCCATAGCTATGAGTTTTTCGATGACCTTCCTTTTACGCTTAGGTATCTGTAATGGCAGAGTTTTTTGGGCTTTATTTAGCAGTGATAATAGATCATTATTCTTGCTCGCATCTAGTATAGGCATTCTTAGCCTGTGTTGGCCCTTTTAAGCCCTTTTTCCAGACCTAGAAGAGGATAGCTGCTTAATATGCCTTTATTCTTGACTTTAACCTGTCTATTGCCTATTGGCTTTGACATATTAGACATATTGGTATGGTTTATGTAGGTATTCTGACAGAGCTAAGGAGCATTTCACCCCTTTCAGGCCTAAAGCTAGAGAGACTCCATCTTGATGGAAGCAGAGAGGCTTTTTAGGGCAAAAGTAATGTTTATAGTTATAACTGTTGTTCGCCCTAAGCGGACCGGAGAGAACCGGCCAGAGCTGAATCTAATCAGGAATTGTTCCCGGGCTCAGTCTCTAGACGAAACAAGCAGACTGGTCACTGTGGGAGCGTCTAGCGCAAGGAGCCTGGTGCATGGGATTGGTGGGAAGAAGCTGCTGGCTGGAACTTTCCATGAGGAAACAGCATTCTATATTTGTGAAGTGCAGAGGCGGAGTCAGTCAGTCAGCCAGAGGGGAGTCGAAGAGAGAAGTCGAGGAGAGAGTCCAGCAGTGGAGTGGAGTTGGCAGAGAGAGAGAGAGAGGGTTCAATCTGGAGAAGAGCTGAGTTGAATAGTGAGCTGGAACTGAAGGAAGCAGTCAGAAGCAGTTGCTTATCAGGAGGAGGTGTGAATAGCTGGAGTCTGAAGTAATGCCTTTTAAAAGAGATAGAGGAGAGCTCGTGGATTAACCTATGGGAGCAGATGGAATTGGACATTGGCGCAGAGATAGAACGAATAAGATAGTGGAATGAACGGTGATCAGAGTGGCAGGAACTATTAATAGTGAAGACGCAAGGTGGAGAGACAGTTCGTGTGGGGGAGAGGAGTCCAGAGACAGAGCGATCAGCGCAGAGGTGTACCCAAGAGTGCAGGAGAGAGAGAGAGCATGAGATGAGCCAAGGCACAGACGAGAGAGGAACCCAGATGACAGCTAGAACAAGACTTCACACTAATCAGGTGATATTGTTTTCATCACATTAGCTACACTTAATCTTTTCCCTTTCAGCGGAGTGTTCCTGTTATGTGTAATCTTTTCTCTTTCAAGCGGTGTGTTCTACCTATAGCCTTTGTTAGATTTGTATTAATGTTTATATTACTGTAATAAAAGACCCCCAGTTTATAACAAACTGGTGTGTAGCCCCTATTCTTGTTCACTGAAGGTAAATGAAGCTCCTAGGTGAGCATTAGATGCATGAATGGATGAGTAATCCCAATCAGGTAAGTGGTGATCACATAAATAGGGAGTGAGTGGACCTTTGATGCCAAGAGCAGGTAATACACAATAATCTGGACCCACAATCAAAGTTATTATTGTAGTTTCATCCCGAGTAGACAGCTGAGATAATATCCCAATATATATATATATACATATGTATAGGTGTTCATAGGAATGTGGTCGTCGTTGATATGCGGCGTTAATGAGAACACTGGGTAGGAGACCAGTGTGTAAATCCACCAGATTGTGGCTTAAATAAATGAGAGCACTAGGTAGTGGAACTAGTGTGTAAGTTTCGCAGGATCGCGAACGGTTTGGAAAAGGGAGCATTGGGTTCTGCAGGCCCGTGTGTAGACGCACCAGATTGTGTGTCAGATCTGCCCTAGGGTAGAACGGTCTGGGTCAGGGTGGCCGCGAGACCAACTGATGTGAATAAGTGTGGTGTAGGGTATGGATATCCCTAGTAATCAGTGAGTATTCTTAGTATCCCTATAGATTTAGTGGTGTTCTTAATAATATGAGCTTGTATATTGCGAGTTCCCTATCCTCAGGTAGGTACCAGGTGCCTGGATATAGAGGAGTCCTGAGGACGGAAGGTGAGTACGTTTTGGCTGGGTCACAGGGGCCCCTGGGGGCTGATCCCATCTAAACAGAAAATCCAGCCATTACAGTATCTTTGTCAGATCATGGTGTGCCTCACTCTCAGACTGCCGTGATGATGGTTCCCAATCTTCATCCAGATTAAGATCATCAGAAGGAGGTGGGCTTGAAGAAGATGTAGACACCCCCCTTGAACTTTTCCTTGCTAGGGATGTGGAAGACAATGAATGATCATCAGGAGGAGTGGCTTCCTCAGATGATACCTCGGTTTGATTGTCAATTTCCTGATGTGCTTTCCTGATGTGCCCCTACTTCGGGAGGAACAACTATTGTGGGCACTTGTGACCCTCCATGCACCTCTGCTTGCGCATCTCCTTGCGCTGCCTCTCCTTCCACATGTACTTGGGCTTGTACTTGCACATGGTGTTGTTGTTGCGGCTGTGGTTGTTCAACACTTGTCAGATGAGTTACAACAACCTGTGTTGATTCAGGGACATTGCTGCTACTTTCTTGCGATGAGCCAACATCACTGGTCGATGGTGATTGAAGAAGTACACTGACTGCCTCTGAAGCACTCAAGGGCTTTGACTTAAGTTGGCGTGGTGGTGGAGGCACTGAACCCAATGGAGCGGGGGTGCTGCTCCCAGCTTGGTTCCCAGCAGATCCTGCTGCTGCTGCAGGCGTACTTTTTTATTTTGCTCCCAAAAAACGCGGCGGCCGGCACACCAGCCTCCTTGGTAACTTGCTTCTTCTGCTCCTTACTAGCAACTTTCTTGCTAGAGGAGCTACGGAGACCTTTTTTTGGGGCCATCTTCTTCAGAGCAGGTCAGACAGCAGGCCGCAGTTGCACGAATTGTAGAGTTGTCTGAGGCCAGACGTGACGTCGCGTGACGTTATGCTGCACACACACACCGCTGCAGGACTTCTTCCTGGCACTGGTGGTTCTCTTGAGTCTTGTGCACCTAAAAGCAATGGAAGATAGAGGAACATCAGTTCAGTTATACACCCCAAAAAAATTGAGAAAAAAAACAGAAAAATCAGCACAATACCATGCCCTCCATGATGCTTAAATTCAAGACACCCCACAGAAAGACTAGGCACATGCAACACTCACTAGTCACTACCCCTGGTGAAAAGGCCACAACAACAGGCCAAAAAAACGAAAATCACAGAAAAATCAGCACAATCCCATGCCATCCAGCCCCTCCATGATGTTTAAATTCAAGACAACCCACAGAAAGACTAGGCACATGCACCACTCACTACCCCTGGGCATAATGGATGAAAGCTAGGCAAAATGGGTGCAGGCCTGAGAACACTGCCTGCATTCAAAATGGACCCCTCCATCACAGCACATGGCCAGGGCCTGTAGCAGCACTCAAAATGGCCCCCAACCACATGGCCTGTCCACAACAGGCCAAAAAAATGAAAATCACAGAAAAATCAGCACAATCCCATGCCATCCAGCCCCTCCATGATGTTTAAATTCAAGACAACCCACAGAAAGACTAGGCACATGCACCACTCACTACCCCTGGGCATAATGGATGAAAGCTAGGCAAAATGGGTGCAGGCCTGAGAACACTGCCTGCATTCAAAATGGCCCCCTCCATCACAGCACATGGCCAGGGCCTGTAGCAGCACTCAAAATGGCCCCCAACCACATGGCCTGTCCACAACAGGCCAAAAAAACGAAAATCACAGAAAAATCAGCACAATCCCATGCCATCCAGCCCCTCCATGATGTTTAAATTCAAGACAACCCACAGAAAGACTAGGCACATGCACCACTCACTACCACTGGGCATAATGGATGAAAGCTAGGCAAAATGGGTGCAGGCCTGAGAACACTGTCTGCATTCAAAATGGCCCCCTCCATCACAGCACATGGCCAGGGCCTGTAGCAGCACTCAAAATGGCCCCCAACCACATGGCCTGTCCACAACAGGCCAAAAAAACGAAAATCACAGAAAAATCAGCACAATCCCATGCCATCCAGCCCCTCCATGATGTTTAAATTCAAGACAACCCACAGAAAGACTAGGCACATGCACCACTCACTACCCCTGGGCATAATGGATGAAAGCTAGGCAAAATGGGTGCAGGCCTGAGAACACTGCCTGCATTCAAAATGGCCCCCTCCATCACAGCACATGGCCAGGGCCTGTAGCAGCACTCAAAATGGCCCCCAACCACATGGCCTGTCCACAACAGGTCAAAAAAACGAAAATCACAGAAAAATCAGCACAATCCCATGCCATCCAGCCCCTCCATGATGTTTAAATTCAAGACAACCCACAGAAAGACTAGGCACATGCACCACTCACTACCCCTGGGCATAATGGATGAAAGCTAGGCAAAATGGGTGCAGGCCTGAGAACACTGCCTGCGTTCAAAATGGCCCCCTCCATCACAGCACATGGCCAGGGCCTGTAGCAGCACTCAAAATGGCCCCCAACCACATGGCCTGTCCACAACAGGCCAAAAAAACAAAAATCACAGAAAAATCAGCACAATCCCATGCCATCCAGCCCCTCCATGATGTTTAAATTCAAGACAACCCACAGAAAGACTAGGCACATGCACCACTCACTACCCCTGGGCATACTGGATGAAAGCTAGGCAAAATGGGTGCAGGCCTGAGAACACTGCCTGCATTCAAAATGGCCCCTCCATCACAGCACATGGCCAGGGCCTGTAGCAGCAGTCAAAATGGCCCCCAACCACATGGCCTGTCCACAACAGGCCAAAAAAACGAAAATCACAGAAAAATCAGCACAATCCCATGCCATCCAGCCCCTCCATGATGTTTAAATTCAAGACAACCCACAGAAAGACTAGGCACATGCACCACTCACTACCCCTGGGCATAATGGATGAAAGCTAGGCAAAAGGGGTGCAGGCCTGAGAACACTGCCTGCGTTCAAATTGGCCCCCTCCATCACAGCACATGGCCAGGGCCTGTAGCAGCACTCAAAATGGCCCCCAACCACATGGCCTGTCCACAACAGGCCAAAAAGACGAAAATCACAGAAAAATCAGCACAATCCCATGCCATCCAGCCCCTCCATGATGTTTAAATTCAAGACAACCCACAGAAAGACTAGGCACATGCACCACTCACTACCCCTGGGCATAATGGATGAAAGCTAGGCAAAATGGGTGCAGGCCTGAGAACACTGCCTGCATTCAAAATGGCCCCCTCCATCACAGCACATGGCCAGGGCCTGTAGCAGCACTCAAAATGGCCCCCAACCACATGGCCTGTCCACAACAGGCCAAAAAAACGAAAATCACAGAAAAATCAGCACAATCCCATGCCATCCAGCCCCTCCATGATGTTTAAATTCAAGACAACCCACAGAAAGACTAGGCACATGCACCACTCACTACCCCTGGGCATAATGGATGAAAGCTAGGCAAAATGAGTGCAGGCCTGAGAACACTGCCTGCATTCAAAATGGCCCCCTCCATCACAGCACATGGCCAGGGCCTGTAGCAGCACTCAAAATGGCCCCCAACCACATGGCCTGTCCACAACAGGCCAAAAAAACGAAAATCACAGAAAAATCAGCACAATCCCATGCCATCCAGCCCCTCCATGATGTTTAAATTCAAGACAACCCACAGAAAGACTAGGCACATGCACCACTCACTACCCCTGGGCATAATGGATGAAAGCTAGGCAAAATGGGTGCAGGCCTGAGAACACTGCCTGCATTCAAAATGGCCCCCTCCATCACAGCACATGGCCAGGGCCTGTAGCAGCACTCAAAATGGCCCCCAACCACATGGCCTGTCCACAACAGGCCCAAAAAACGAAAATCACAGAAAAATCAGCACAATCCCATGCCATCCAGCCCCTCCATGATGTTTAAATTCAAGACAACCCACAGAAAGACTAGGCACATGCACCACTCACTACCCCGGGTAAAAAGGCCACAACAGGCCAAAAAAACGAAAATCACAGAAAAATCAGCACAATCCCAAGCCATCCAGCCCCTCCATGATGTTTAAATTCAAAACACCCCACAGAAAGATTCAGTGCACCCACCACTGAGTACCCCTGGGCAAAAGGCCCCAAAACAGCCCAAAAATCGAAAATTCCAAAATTGTAGTTGCAGCAACTGTAATGCCCCAAACAAACTTACTTGTGAAATTTCTAATCCAAAAGTGATCCAAAGAAAGTCAAAAAGGCCTCAAATCTAAATATCCAGCAGCATCCACAAAAAGTAAGCCTTCTAGCTCCAGATCCAAATGAAAAGTGACCAGGAGATGAACAAAGCACTGGGAGGAGCCTGCTGGACAGGAACAGGAAGTTGAAGACTGTGGGGCACTTCCTTCCTCCCACCCACCCCCCTCCCCAAAATGGACTCCTCGCAAAAAAAGTGCAGGCAAATGTCAACCTGAGGAGTTATTCAGATAAAAATCATCATTTCCAGAAGGTTTATGCTGCTTCCTGGTGGATTTCTTGTGCAGAATTGCAAATTTTATATTTTCGCGAGTGCGAGATTGTTGCTGCTCGCCGCATCTCAAAGCTCACAATTGCGAAGTACCGCGATTCGTGATCACGGCGTACTTGCGTTGACAAACTCTCGCTGTAAAAGTTGGCAAGCCGCGATTACGTAATCGCGCTTGCCAAATTCCCGCTGGATCCCGCAGCAAGATCCAAAATGGCGCAGCACTCGCAAAATATCAAGAAAAATAACTCGGCAAACGATGAATGACGGGAAGTAAACGCCGCGCGCCGTAAAATTGTATCACCAAGAAAAAAAAAATCTGCTGCGTGCGAATTTGCGGATTTTGCGGGAAATCCACAAATCTCGCGGATTGCGAATTTACCGAAAATCCGCAAAATCCGCGAGCGTAACGGATTTTCCGCCCATACCTACTGCACGCCACATACTGCTGGACGCCTCACACTGCTGCAAGACACACTGCTGCACGCCACACACTGCTGCACGCCTCACACTGCTGCACGCCTCACACTGCTGCACACTGCTGCATTACTCACACTGCTTTCTGCACACTGCTGCATGCCACACTCTGCTGCACGCCTCACACTGCTGCACGCCTCACACTGCTGCACACTGCTGCATTACTTACACTGCTTTCAGCACACTGCTGCACTCCACACACTGCTGCACGCCACACACTGCTGCACGCCTAACACTGCTGCACGCCGCACACTGCTGCACGCCGCACACTGCTGCACGCCTCACACTGCTGCACGCCTCACACTGCTGCACACTGCTGCATTACTCACACTGCTGCACGCCACACACTGCTGCATGCCTCACACTGCTGCACGCCTCACACTGCTGCACGCCTCACACTGCTTTACACCACACACTGCTGTATGCCACACACTGCTGCACGCCACACACTGCTGCATGCCTCACACTGCTGCACGCCTCATACTGCTGCATGCCTCACACTGCTGCACGCCTCACACTGCTGCACGCCTCACACTGCTGCACGCCTTACACTGCTGCACGCCGCACACTGCTGCATGCCTCACACTGCTGCACACTGCTGCATTACTCACACTGCTGCACGCCATACACTGCTGCATGCCTCACACTGCTGCACGCCTCACACTGCTTCACACCACACACTGCTGTACGCCACACACTGCTGCAGGCCACACACTGCTGCACTCCTCACACTGCTACACGCCTCACACTGCTGCACGCCTCACACTGCTGCACGCCACACACTGCTGCATGCCACACACTGCTGCACGCCTCACACTGCTGCAATACTCACACTGCTGCACGCCGCACACTGCTGCACGCCGCACACTGCTGCACACCTCACACTGCTGCACACTCCTGCATTACTCACACTGCTGCATGCTGCACACTGCTGCACGCCACACACTGCTGCACACCTCACACTGCTGCACACTTCACACTGCTGCACGCCGCACACTGCTGCATGCTGCACACTACTGCACGACTGACACTGCTGCACGCCTCACACTGCTGCACGCCTCACACTGCTGCATTACTCACACTGCTGCACACCACACACTGCTGCACCCCTCACACTGCTGCACACCTCACACTGCTGCACACCTCACACTGCTGCACGACTCACACTGCTGCACGCCTTACCCTGCTGCACGCTGCACACTGCTGCATTACTCACACTGCAGCAGGCTGCACAATGCCGCATGCCTCACACTGCTGCACGGCTCACACTGCTGCACGCCTCACACTGCTGCACGCCTCACACTGCTGCACAACTCACACTGCTGCACACCTCACACGGCTGCACACTGCTGCATTACTCACACTGCCACATGCAACACATTCCTGAATGCCACACACTGCTGCACGTGTAACACTGCTGCACGCCTCACACTGCTGCACGCCTCACACTGCTGCATGCCAAACACTGCTGTACGCTGCTTACTGCTGCATGCTGCACACTGCTGCATGCTGCACACTGCTGCATTACTCACACTGCTGCGTGCCGCACACTGCTGCATGCTGCACACTGCTGCACGACGCACACTGCTGCATGCTGCACACTGCTGCATTACTCACACTGCTGCATGCATCACAGTGCTGCAGTACTCACACTGCTGCATGCTGCACACTACCGCACGGCTCACACTGCTGCACGCCTCACACTGCTGCACTCCTCACACTGCTACACACTGCTGCACGCTGCACTCTGCTGCATGCTGCACACTGCTGCATGCCACACACTGCTGCATGCCACACACTGCTGCATGCCACACACTGCTGCACGTCTCACAATGCTGCACGCCTCACACTGCTGCACGTCTCACACTGCTGCACGTCACACACTGCTGCACGCCTCACAATGCTGCACGCCTCACACTGCTGCACGTCTCACACTGCTGCACGCCACACACTGCTGCATGCTGCACACTGCTGCATTACTCACACTGCTGCAATACTCACACTGCTGCATGCATCACAGTGCTGCAGTACTCACACTGCTGCATGCTGCACACTACCGCACGGCTCACACTGCTGCACGCCTCACACTGCTGCACTCCTCACACTGCTACACACTGCTGCACACTGCACTCTGCTGCATGCTGCACACTGCTGCATGCCACACACTGCTGCATGCCACACACTGCTGCATGCCACACACTGCTGCACGTCTCACAATGCTGCACGCCTCACACTGCTGCACGTCTCACACTGCTGCACGTCACACACTGCTGCACGCCTCACAATGCTGCACGCCTCACACTGCTGCACGTCTCACACTGCTGCACGCCACACACTGCTGCATGCCGTACACTGCTGCACATCGCACACTGCTGCACGCCACACACTGCTGCACACCTACCACTGCTGCATGCCTCAGACTGCTGCACGCTGCACACTGCTGCACGCTGCACACTGCTGCATGTTGCACACTCACTGCTGCATTACTCACACTGCTGCATGCTGCACACTACCGCACGCCTCACACTGCTGCATGCCTCACACTGCTGCATGCCTCACACTGCTGCATGCCTCACACTGTTGCACTCCACACACTGCTGCATGCCACACACTGCTGCACGTGTAACACTGCTGCACGCCTCACACTGCTGCACGCCTCACACTGCTGCATGCCACACACTGCTGTACGCTGCTTACTGCTGCATGCTACACACTGCTGCATGCTGCACACTGCTGCATTACTCACACTGCTGCGTGCCGCACACTGCTGCATGCTGCACACTGCTGCACGATGCACACTCCTGCATGCTGCACACTGCACACTGCTGCATTACTCACACTGCTGCATGCTGCACAGTGCTGCAGTACTCACACTGCTGCATGCTGCACACTACCGCACGGCTCACACTGCTGCACGCCTCACACTGGTGCACTCCTCACACTGCTACACACTGCTGCACGCTGCACTCTGCTGCACGCCTCACACTGCTGCACGTCTCACACTGCTGCACGCCACACACTGCTGCATGTCGCACACTGCTGCACATCGCACACTGCTGCACGCCACACACTGCTGCACACCTACCACTGCTGCATGCCTCAGACTGCTGCACGCTGCACACTGCTGCACGCTGCACACTGCTGCATGTTGCACACTCACTGCTGCATTACTCACACTGCTGCATGCTGCACACTACCGCACGCCTCACACTGCTGCATGCCTCACACTGCTGCATGCCTCACACTGTTCCACTCCACACACTGCTGCATGCCACACACTGCTGCATGCCTCACACTGCTGCGCGACACACTGCTGCACGACACACTGCTGCACGCCTCACACTGCTGCACGCCTCACACTGCTGCATGCCACACAGTGCTGCATGCCTCACACTGCTGCATGCCTCACACTGCTACATGCCTCACACTGCTGCATGCCTCACACTGCTGCATGCCTCACACTGCTGCACGCCTCACTGTTGCACGCCTCACACTGCAGCACACTGCTGCATTACTCACACTGCTTTCTGCACACTGCTGCATGCCGCACACTGCTCCATGCCACACTGCTTCACGCCTCACACTGCTGCACGCTGCACACTGCTGCACACTGCTGCACACTGCTGCACACCTCACACTGCCGCATACCTCACACTGCTGCACGCCACACACTGCTGCATGCCGCTCACTGCTGCACGCCACACACTGCTGCACGCCACACACTGCTGCACGCCTCACACTGCTGCACGCCTCACACTGCTGCACGCCTCACACTGCTGCATGCCTCACACTGCTGCACGCCACACACTGATGCACGCCACACACTGCTGCATTACTCACACTGCTGCAATACTCACACTGCAGCATTACTCACACTGCTGCACGCCTCACACTGCTGCATTACTCACACTGCTGCACACCACACACTGCTGCACGCCTCACACTGCTGCACGCCTCACACTGCTGCACGCCTCACACTGCTGCATGCCACACAGTGCTGCATGCCTCACACTGCTGCATGCCTCACACTGCTACATGCCTCACACTGCTGCATGCCTCACACTGCTGCATGCCTCACACTGCTGCACGCCTCACTGTTGCACGCCTCACACTGCAGCACACTGCTGCATTACTCACACTGCTTTCTGCACACTGCTGCATGCCGCACACTGCTCCATGCCACACTGCTTCACGCCTCACACTGCTGCATGCTGCACACTGCTGCACACTGCTGCACACTGCTGCACACCTCACACTGCCGCATACCTCACACTGCTGCACGCCACACACTGCTGCATGCCGCTCACTGCTGCACGCCACACACTGCTGCACGCCACACACTGCTGCACGCCACACACTGCTGCACGCCTCACACTGCTGCACGCCTCACACTGCTGCACGCCTCACACTGCTGCATGCCTCACACTGCTGCATGCCTCACACTGCTGCACGCCACACACTGATGCACGCCACACACTGCTGCATTACTCACACTGCTGCAATACTCACACTGCAGCATTACTCACACTGCTGCACGCCTCACACTGCTGCATTACTCACACTGCTGCACACCACACACTGCTGCACGCCTCACACTGCTGCACGCCTCACACTGCTGGAGGCCTCACACTGCTGCACGCCTCACACTGATGCACACCTTACCCTGCTGCACGCTGCTGCATTACTCACACTGCTCCAGGCTGCACAATGCCGCATGCCTCACACTGCTGCACGGCTCACACTGCTGCACGCCTCACACATCTGCATGCCTCACACTGCTGCACACCTCACACTGCTGCACGCCTCACACTGCTGCACACTGCTGCATTTTTCACACTGCCGCATGCAACACATTGCTGCACGCCACACACTGCTGCATGCCACACTGCTGCATGCCACACACTGCTGCATGCCTCACACTGCTGCACGCCTCACACTGCTGCACGCCTCACACTGCTGCATGCCGCACACTGCTGCATGCCGCACACTGCTGCATGCCGCACACTGCTGCACGATGCACACAGCTGCATGCTGCACACTGCACATTGCTGCATTACTCATACTGCTGCATGCTGCACAGTGCTGCATGCTGCACAGTGCTGCAGTACTCACACTGCTGCATGCTGCACACTACCGCATGACTCACACTGCTGCACGCCTCACACGGCTGCACTCCTCACACTGCTGCACACTGCTGCACGCTGCACACTGCACACTGCTGCATGCCACACACTGCTGCATGCCACACACTGCTGCACACCACACACTGCTGCACGCCTCACAATGCTGCACGCCTCACACTGCTGCATGTCTCACACTGCTGCACGCCACACACTGCTGCATGCCGCACACTGCTGCACGTCGCACACTGCTGCACGTTGCACACTGCTGCAGGCCACACACTGCTGCACACCTACCTCTTCTGCATGCCTCAGACTGCTGCATGCTGCACACTGCTGCACGCTGCACACCGCTGCATGTTGCACACTCACTGCTGCATTACTCACACTGCTGCATGCTGCACACTACCGCACGCCTCACACTGCTGCAAGCCTCACACTGCTGCATGCCTCACACTGCTGCACGCCTCACACTGCTGCACTCCACACACTGCTGCATGCCACACACTGCTGCACGCCTCACACTGCTGCACGCCTCACACTCCTCCACGCCGCACACTGCTGCACGCCTCACACTGTTGCACACTGCTGCATTACTCACACTGCTGCACGCCACACACTGCTGCATGCCTCACACAGCTGCACACCTCACACTGCTGCACGCCTCACACTGCTTCACACCACACACTGCTGTATGCCACACACTGCTGCACGCCACACACTGCTGCATGCCTCACACTGCTGCACGCCTCATACTGCTGCATGCCTCACACTACTGCACGCCTCACACTGCTGCACGCCTTACACTGCTTCACGCCGCACACTGCTGCATGCCTCACACTGCTGCACACTGCTGCATGCCTCACACTGCTGCACGCCTCACACTGCTTCACACCACACACTGCTGTACGCCTCACACTGCTACACGCCTCACACTGCTGCACGCCTCACACTGCTGCACGCCACACACTGCTGCATGCCACACACTGCTGCACACCTCACACTGCTGCAATACTCACACTGCTGCATTACTCACACTGCTGCACGCCGCACACTGCTGCACGCCGCACACTGCTGCACACCTCACACTGCTGCACACTCCTGCATTACTCACACTGCTGCATGCTGCACACTGCTGCACGCCACACACTGCTGCACACCTCACACTGCTGCACACTTCACACTGCTGCACGCCGCACACTGCTGCATGCTGCACACTACCGCACGACTGACACTGCTGCACACCTCACACTGCTGCACGCCTCACACTGCTGCATTACTCACACTGCTGCACACCACACACTGCTGCACCCCTCACACTGCTGCATGCCTCACACTGCTTCACGCCTCACACTGCTGCACGACTCACACTGCTGCACGCCTTACCCTGCTGCATGCTGCACACTGCTGCATTACTCACACTGCAGCAGGCTGCACAATGCCGCATGCCTCACACTGCTGCACGGCTCACACTGCTGCACGCCTCACACTGCTGCACACCTCACACTGCTGCACAACTCACACTGCTGCACACCTCACACTGCTGCACACTGCTGCATTACTCACACTGCCACATGCAACACATTGCTGCACGCCACACACTGCTGCACGCGTGACACTGCTGCATGCCTCACACTGCTGCACGCCTCACACTGCTGCACGCCACACACTGCTGTACGCTGCTTACTGCTGCATGCTGCACACTGCTGCATGCTGCACACTGCTGCATTACTCACACTGCTGCGTGCCGCACACTGCTGCATGCTGCACACTGCTGCACGATGCACACTGCTGCATGCTGCACACTGCACACTGCTGCATTACTCACACTGCTGCATGCATCACAGTGCTGCAGTACTCACACTGCTGCATGCTGCACACTACCGCACGGCTCACACTGCTGCACACCTCACACTGCTGCACTCCTCACACTGCTACACACTGCTGCACGCTGCACTCTGCTGCACGCCTCACACTGCTGCACGTCTCACACTGCTGCACGCCACACACTGCTGCATGTCGCACACTGCTGCACATCACACACTGCTGCACGCCACACACTGCTGCATGCCACACACTGCTGCACGCCTCACAATGCTGCACGCCTCACACTGCTGCACGTCTCACACTGCTGCACGCCACACAGTGCTGCATGCCACACACTGCTGCACATCGCACACTGCTGCACGCCACACACTGCTGCACACCTACCACTGCTGCATGCCTCAGACTGCTGCACGCTGCACACTGCTGCACGCTGCACACTGCTGCATGTTGCACACTCACTGCTGCATTACTCACACTGCTGCATGCTGCACACTACCGCACGCCTCACACTGCTGCACGCCTCACACTGCTGCACGCCTCACACTGCTGCATGCCTCACACTGCTGCACGCCTCACACTGTTGCACTCCACACACTGCTGCACGCCACACACTGCTGCACGCATAACACTGCTGTACGCCTCACACTGCTGCACGCCTCACAATGCGTCACGCCTCACACTGCTGAACGTCTCACACTGCTGCTTGCCACACACTGCTGCATGCCGCACACTGCTGCACATCGCACACTGCTGCACGCCACACACTGCTGCACACCTACCACTGCTGCATGCCTCAGACTGCTGCACGCTGCACACTGCTGCACGCTGCACACTGCTGCTTGTTGGACACTCACTGCTGCATTACTCACACTGCTGCATGCTGCATACTACCGCACGCCTCACACTGCTGCACGCCTCACACTGCTGCATGCCTCACACTGCTGCACGCCTCACACTGTTGCACTCCACACACTGCTGCACGCCACAC
Organism: Lissotriton vulgaris; assembly: GCF_964263255.1. Lineage (NCBI taxonomy): Eukaryota > Metazoa > Chordata > Amphibia > Caudata > Salamandridae > Lissotriton > Lissotriton vulgaris. Next base: position 1,077,373,248 of record NC_141691.1, on the reverse strand, counting down.
ACTGCTGCACGCCTCACACTGCTGCGCGACACACTGCTGCACGACACACTGCTGCACGCCTCACACTGCTGCACGCCACAAAGTGCTGCATGCCTCACACTGCTGCATGCCTCACACTGCTGCATGCCTCACACTGCTGCACGCCTCACTGCTGCACACCTCACACTGCAGCACACTGCTGCATTACTCACACTGCTTTCTGCACACTGCTGCATGCCACACACTGCTGCATGCCACACTGCTTCACGCCTCACACTGCTGCACGCTGCACACTGCTGCACACTGCTGCACACCTCACACTGCTGCATGCCTCACACTGCTGCACGCCACACACTGCTGCATGCCGCTCACTGCTGCACGCCACACACTGCTGCACGCCACACACTGCTGCACGCCTCACACTGCTGCACACCTCACACTGCTGCACGCCTCACACTGCTGCACACCTCACACTGCTGCATGCCTCACACTGCTGCACGCCACACACTGATGCATTACTCACACTGCTGCATTACTCACACTGCTGCAATACTCACACTGCAGCATTACTCACACTGCTGCACGCCTCACACTGCTGCATTACTCACACTGCTGCACACCACACACTGCTGCACGCCTCACACTGCTGCACGCCTCACACTGCTGGAGGCCTCACACTGCTGCACGCCTCACACTGATGCACACCTTACCCTGCTGCACGCTGCTGCATTACTCACACTGCTGCAGGCTGCACAATGCCGCATGCCTCACACTGCTGCACGGCTCACACTGCTGCATGCCTCACACATCTGCATGCCTCACACTGCTGCACGCCTCACACTGCTGCACGCCTCACACTGCTGCACACTGCTGCATTTTTCACACTGCCGCATGCAACACATTGCTGCACGCCACACACTGCTGCACGCCACACACTGCTGCATGCCACACACTGCTGCATGCCTCACACTGCTGCACGCCTCACACTGCTGCACGCCTCACACTGCTGCATGCCGCACACTGCTGCATGCCGCACACTGCTGCATGCCGCACACTGCTGCACGATGCACACTGCTGCATGCTGCACACTGCACATTGCTGCATTACTCACACTGCTGCATGCTGCACAGTGCTGCATGCTGCACAGTGCTGCAGTACTCACACTGCTGCATGCTGCACACTACCGCATGACTCACACTGCTGCACGCCTCACACTGCTGCACTCCTCACACTGCTGCACACTGCTGCACGCTGCACGCTGCTGCATGCCACACACTGCTGCACACCACACACTGCTGCACGCCTCAAATGCTGCACGCCTCACACTGCTGCACGTCTCACACTGCTGCACGCCACACATTGCTGCATGCCACACACTGCTGCACGTCGCACACTGCTGCACGTCGCACACTGCTGCAGGCCACACACTGCTGCACACCTACCTCTGCTGCATACCTCAGACTGCTGCATGCTGCACACTGCTGCACGCTGCACACCGCTGCATGTTGCACACTGTTGGACAGGCCACATGAAGGGCCGCTCTCCCCCCGGCCCAACCAGGCCTGAGCCCAGTCCCGCAAGTACCACACACCACCATTGCACGTCCTCCGTCCCCTCAGGGACCCCTGCCCTCGAGCCTGCCGACCTCGTGGGTCCGATCCACTGCCGGCCCACGCGCCCAGCCTGGGGCGCCATCTTGGACACTCCACCACGAGGCCGCCTGGCCCCCGATCGACCTCAACCCTGGGCCTGGCCCGGCCGCAGACATTCCGGCACCACCCTCCACCCAGGAGGTGAGCGGACTACTCGGCAAGTCAATGGGAGAAAGAGGTGCCGATGGCTCTCCCCCACCAAGTGCCGCTCGCCCATCGCCTCCCCGGGCGCTGGCTCCACCCCCCTGCTGGGTGTCTGGACGCCCCCATCCCGGACCTCCCGACCTCCAAGTGCGAGGGTCCGGACATCAAAGCACACCAGCCCTATAACTGGGGCAGCTCCAGAGCAGGAAGGCAGTTGTATCTTGGAGTCGAGAGACGTAAAGAGGAACTCATCCTGGACGGACTACTGGCGCTGCCATAGCTCTGTCCTGTGCACCATCGTCCTGCCTGTTGGCGCTGCCACAGCCGTCGTAACCTTCATCCTTCATCGTCGTCGGGATCTGCTGGCGTGGCCGCGGACCGTTGTAACCGTCATCTTCCACCGGGACCTGCAGGCTCCGCCGCGGACCGTCGTCCTTCCTTCATCCATCTCGGGACCTGCTTGGCTCCTCCACGGCCCGACCATCTAGAACGCCGAGCTCGAGGATTGAGAGCTATTTTGTACTCATTGGTAACTAAGACTGTCCCGCTACCCCTTTCCTAAACCAGAGACTAGAACCGAGGGGACCCCTGAGTCCAGACCTCCTTGTATCCATCATCGTAACCTAAGAATTGCATATAAAGTCTCGTTAACCTTCAACCTTGTGTGGTGTCCGTCTGTGGGGGGGAAGTTACTTATCTGTACAGTCGTTGGAGACGGCTCTCCCTGGAGACCTCTCCCCGTAACCTCGGCCGACCCTCCCGGTCCGTCTAACATTGGTGGCCAGCGGCGCGATCCGAATCACCGCATAAACGTACAGAGAGTAGCTCACCCCACGACGGAGTCACAATGACCACGAAAGAGAGCGGATCAACCGAGAAATTCCAAATGGAGAAATTGGGGGAGTACAACCATCGTGAACTTAAACAATTCTGCATCGAACTGGGTATCGCTACCACCGGACTGAGTACCAAGGACGATTTTAAGCATGCCCTAGAATCTTGGGCAGAAACCGGGGCTGCCGGAACCCCTGATCAAAGCACCGTAGAAAAAACGACCACGGCCCCGGAAGAGCAAAGAACGGGTCTCTCGCAAGACGAGATCCAGGAAAGAGAAAGGACCCGACTACACGAACTCGAAATGGCCCGACTTAAAATGGACGTTGAACTTAAGTTGGCCGAACAAAAAATCAACTTAGAGCACCTGCGTCTCCGAGAAGAAAGAGAGGAGAAACAGAGACAAAGGGAGCTCGAGGAAAAAAAACTAGCGTACGAACACGAACGAAACCTAGCCGAGATCAACCTACGCAAGCAGAATAAAGAAGCAGGGGTGCCCGAGCGACCCCCCACCCCAGGGGCCACAGACAAAAAGGTACACATCCCCAAGGATGTTGTCCGAGAATACTTCAGAGAGGACGACATCCAGCAATGGTTTAAAGCCTATGAAATCGCTATGACTGCACACCGGATCGATAGAAGCGACTGGGGAGCCGGTCTCTGGGGAAGATTCCTCAATGAGGGCCGCGACACCCTACTACAGCTCCCGGACCACCAGATGACCTCCTACGACCATATGAAAGCGGCCCTCCTCACCCGCTATGGTCTCACACCCGAGATGTACCGTCAGAGGTTCCGAGACTGCACCCGCATCCCGGGTACAACTTGGGTGGACTATGTAACATACTTTAGCCGAGCCTTCGAGGGCTGGATCCGAGGAAGCAACGTCACGACCTACGAGCAACTATTTAACCTGATGGTATGGGAGCATCTGTCGAACAATTGCTTCATTGAACTCCGCCAACACCTCCTCGACAGCAAGTTAACGGATCCCCGGCAGCTCGCAGCCGAAGCTGACCGGTGGGAGATCACCAGAGTGGGCCGGAATGGGTCCTACGAACAGAACCGGAACAACAATGGTCAGCACCGACCCAGAGGAGGAGGAGGGGGCCAAGGGCGAGGAAGAGACAACGCCCCGGTCGCCCCCGCTACCAACACCACCCCCCCGGCCAACCGGGGCAGCACCCCAGCGCGACCGGGGTACAGAGCCAATGTCACGTGTCACCGATGTCAATGAGTCGGCCAGTATGCGAACGACCCAAACTGCCCGCAGTACCAGAGCCCAAGACCCCGCCAAGTGGCCGCTGCAGCCCTAGGGGAAGAACAGATCTCCGAGGAACAGGAAGAGTACGAACAAGAGCATCAAGAGTGGGAACCAGCCGCCATGACTCTAGCCTGCTTAGGGGGGAAAGACATGGTCCCGCGGGTCCCCCTACCCGCTAACACCCAGAAGTACAGCCAATGGGTGAGCATCAATGGACACCAGGCCGAAGCCCTTCGTGACACCGGGGCCAGTGTGACAGCCGTCCGCTGTCACCTGGTGGCCCCAGAACAGTATCTACCGAACATTCTCTGCCCTGTACGATCAGCCGATAACTCGGAGAGCCTGTGTCGGATGGCCTGCGTCCCCTTCGAATGGGGGGGGGGTCTCCGGCATGTTGAAAGTGACGGTCCGAGACGATGCCCCCGTAGACTGCCTCCTGGGCAATGACCTGGAAAGCTCTCCGTGGGCCGCCGTGGAGCGAAAGGAACACCTGGGGATGTTGGGCGTCCCAGACTGGGCGTGCGTCACCACCCGTTCCATGGCCGCCCGTGCCAACCACCAGCCAGAAGAACCCGAATGGCCGGCGCCACCGCCTCCGGTCGCCCCGGCCGAAAACACCGACCGTAACATTCCCGCCGAACCAGCTCAATCTACCGACCTCGCTAACCTCGACCAGTGGCCTCAAGAAGGGGGGCCCACGCAAGAACAATTTCGCAAAGAACAGAAGACCTGTCCCTCCCTCGAGGGACTCCGCCAGCAAGCGCTCGCCCAAAGCGCAGGGGATACCCCCGGAACTCATTGGGTCTACTGGGACAATGATCTGCTGTACAGCGAGCAAAGAATCGCCGAGCTGGGGAGCAACCGAGTACTAGTGGTACCCCTCCGTTTCAGAGACTTCCTGTTAAACCTGGCCCACGATGTCCCCCTGGCAGGACATCTGGGACAAGATAAAACCTACAGTCGCCTAGTGACCCACTTCTTCTGGCCCAAAATGAGAAACGATGTGCACCAGCATTGCCGATCTTGCCCCACGTGCCAAGCCAGTGGGAAGAGCGGCCGCAAACTAAAGGCTCCCCTGCAACCTTTTCCCGTGGTCACTACCCCGTTTGAGAGAGTCGGAATAGACATTGTGGGGCCCTTGGACCCACGCACAAAACAAGGCCATCGATTCATCCTGGTGCTAGTGGACCACGCCACCCGCTACCCTGAGGCTGTTCCTCTGCGAACTGTGACAGCCCCGGTGGTCGGCCGGGCCCTGATGGGGATCTTCTCCCGTGTGGGCTTCCCCCGAGAAGTCGTCAGCGACAGAGGCACGAACTTTATCTCCAAATACATGAAGTCCCTCTGGCAACAGTGCGGGGTCACCTACAGATTCACAACCCCCTATCACCCTCAAGGGAACGGACTCGTTGAGCGGTTCAACCGCACGCTAAAGGGAATGATCGGGGGGTTGGAAGAGCCCCTCCGTCGCCAGTGGGATGTGCTGCTGCCGTGCCTCCTCTTCGCGTATCGAGAAGTCCCCCAGAAATCCCTGGGCTTCAGCCCATTTGAACTGCTATATGGACACCCAGTGCGAGGGCCGCTCAGTCTCGTCAAAGAAGGCTGGGAGATGCCTCCGCTAAAGAACCCTCCAGATGTCTTCCGGTACCTCCTCACCCTCCGCAACCAGACCCGGCGGTTCAGAGAACTAGCGAAGGCCAACCTAGAGGCCAGTCAAGAGGACATGAAAAAATGGTATGACCAGAACGCCTCATCCATTGAATTCGAACCTGGCCAACAGGTATGGGTGATGTCCCCCACTGAGCCATGCGCCCTGCAAGACAAATGGACGGGGCCCTTCAAAGTAATAGAGCGCAAGGGTCCTGCCACTTATCTCATCGACATGGAATCCTCCCAGAACCCTCTCCGGGTCCTCCACGCTAACAGACTAAAGCCCCACTTTGTGCGAACAGAGCTCAGCCTCCTGATGGCCACAGACACTGGGGTTGAAGAAGACTCCGAGCCTCTCCCTGACCTCCTACGGACTCAAGAGCAAGACGGCTCCGTGGATGGGGTCCGGCTCTCAGAGGCCCTCACCAGAGAACAACGCCAGGAGTGTCAAGCCCTCCTATCACAGTTCGCCAGCCTGTTCTCCCTCACCCCGGGTGTCACTTCCTGGTGTGTGCACGATGTGGATACCGGGGACAGCCCCCCTATCCGCCACCGAGCCTACCGCGTGCCAGACCGGGTACGGGCCTGCATCCAGGAAGAAATAGCCAAGATGCTCACGATCGGGGTCATCGAGCCCTCAGACAGTCCCTGGGCCAGCCCTGTCGTACTGGTCCCCAAAGCAGCTGCCCCCGGCACCACACCAGAACTCCGGTTCTGCGTCGACTACCGGGGCTTGAATGCGGTCACCAGAACAGACGCGCACCCCATCCCCCGGGCAGATGAACTAGTCGACCGAATGGGAGCTGCCCGCTACCTCAGCATCTTCGACCTGACAGCAGGCTATTGGCAGATCGGCCTCACACCCCGGGCGCAAGAACGTTCTGCCTTCTCCACCCCCGATGGCCATTACCATTTCACGGTCATGCCCTTCGGCATGAAGAATGCCCCAGCAACATTCCAACGGCTCGTCAATCAGGTCCTAGCGGGGCTCGAAGGATTCAGCGCCGCCTACCTAGACGACATCGCTGTATACAGCCACCATTGGACCGAGCACCTCCACCACCTCCGAGCAGTGCTGCAAGCCCTTCAGCGAGCTGGCCTCACGATCAAGGCCAGCAAGTGTCAAATTGGGCAAGGGTCTGTAACCTACCTCGGACACCAGGTGGGAAGCGGCCTAGTGGCCCCGCTACAGCTGAAAATTGCCGCCATCCAGGCCTGGCAGCCCCCCATCACCCAAACCGAGGTACGAGCCTTCCTGGGCCTCACGGGCTACTACCGAAGGTTCGTAAAAGACTATGGTACCATAGTGGGGCCCCTCACAGAACTCACGTCAAAGAACCAACCCAAGAAAGTCACCTGGACCCCAGAGTGTCAAACTGCATTTGAACAATTAAAGGCCGCCATGTGTTCCGCCCCTGTGCTCCAGGCCCCAGACTACAGCCGGGAGTTCGTCGTCCAGACGGACGCCTCCGACCAGGGCATTGGGGCAGTCCTGTCTCAAGTGAACACCGAAGGCCTTGATCAACCGGTGGCCTTCATCAGCCGGAGACTCCTACCACGGGAGCAACGCTGGAGCACCATAGAGAGGGAGGCCTTCGCTGTGGTATGGGCCCTCAAGAAACTCCGGCCCTACCTTTTCGGCACCCACTTTCGGGTGCAGACCGACCACCGACCCCTGCAATGGCTGATGCATATGCGGGGGGAGAACCCAAAGTTGCTACGCTGGTCCATCTCCTTGCAAGGTATGGACTTCACAGTCGAACACCGGCCTGGGCCAGATCACGCCAACGCGGATGGCCTGTCCCGGTTTTTCCGCCTCGACGAGGAGAGTCCCCAAGAGGATGGGTAACTCTCCCCGCCTTCAGCTGGGGGGGACGCATGTTGGACAGGCCACATGAAGGGCCGCTCTCCCCCCGGCCCAACCAGGCCTGAGCCCAGTCCCGCAAGTACCACACACCACCATTGCACGTCCTCCGTCCCCTCAGGGACCCCTGCCCTCGAGCCTGCCGACCTCGTGGGTCCGATCCACTGCCGGCCCACGCGCCCAGCCTGGGGCGCCATCTTGGACACTCCACCACGAGGCCGCCTGGCCCCCGATCGACCTCAACCCTGGGCCTGGCCCGGCCGCAGACATTCCGGCACCACCCTCCACCCAGGAGGTGAGCGGACTACTCGGCAAGTCAATGGGAGAAAGAGGTGCCGATGGCTCTCCCCCACCAAGTGCCGCTCGCCCATCGCCTCCCCGGGCGCTGGCTCCACCCCCCTGCTGGGTGTCTGGACGCCCCCATCCCGGACCTCCCGACCTCCAAGTGCGAGGGTCCGGACATCAAAGCACACCAGCCCTATAACTGGGGCAGCTCCAGAGCAGGAAGGCAGTTGTATCTTGGAGTCGAGAGACGTAAAGAGGAACTCATCCTGGACGGACTACTGGCGCTGCCATAGCTCTGTCCTGTGCACCATCGTCCTGCCTGTTGGCGCTGCCACAGCCGTCGTAACCTTCATCCTTCATCGTCGTCGGGATCTGCTGGCGTGGCCGCGGACCGTTGTAACCGTCATCTTCCACCGGGACCTGCAGGCTCCGCCGCGGACCGTCGTCCTTCCTTCATCCATCTCGGGACCTGCTTGGCTCCTCCACGGCCCGACCATCTAGAACGCCGAGCTCGAGGATTGAGAGCTATTTTGTACTCATTGGTAACTAAGACTGTCCCGCTACCCCTTTCCTAAACCAGAGACTAGAACCGAGGGGACCCCTGAGTCCAGACCTCCTTGTATCCATCATCGTAACCTAAGAATTGCATATAAAGTCTCGTTAACCTTCAACCTTGTGTGGTGTCCGTCTGTGGGGGGGAAGTTACTTATCTGTACAGTCGTTGGAGACGGCTCTCCCTGGAGACCTCTCCCCGTAACCTCGGCCGACCCTCCCGGTCCGTCTAACACACACTCACTGCTGCATTACTCACACTGCTGCATGCTGCACACTACCGCACGCCTCACACTGCTGCACGCCTCACACTGCTGCATGCCTCACACTGCTGCACGCCTCACACTGCTGCACTCCACACACTGCTGCATGCCACACACTGCTGCACACCTCACACTCCTCCACGCCTTACACTGCTGCACGACACACTGCTGCATGACACACTGCTGCACGCCTCACAATGCTGCACGCCTCACACTGCTGAACGTCTCACACTGCTGCTTGCCACACACTGCTGCATGCCGCACACTGCTGCACATCGCACACTGCTGCACGCCACACACTGCTGCACACCTACCACTGCTGCATGCCTCAGACTGCTGCACGCTGCACACTGCTGCACGCTGCACACTGCTGCTTGTTGGACACTCACTGCTGCATTACTCACACTGCTGCATGCTGCATACTACCGCACGCCTCACACTGCTGCACGCCTCACACTGCTGCATGCCTCACACTGCTGCACGCCTCACACTGTTGCACTCCACACACTGCTGCACGCCACACACTGCTGCACGCCTCACACTGCTGCGCGACACACTGCTGCACGACACACTGCTGCACGCCTCACACTGCTGCACGCCTCACACTGCTGCATGCCACACAGTGCTGCATGCCTCACACTGCTGCATGCCTCACACTGCTGCATGCCTCACACTGCTGCATGCCTCACACTGCTGCACGCCTCACTGCTGCACACCTCACACTGCAGCACACTGCTGCATTACTCACACTGCTTTCTGCACACTGCTGCATGCCACACACTGCTGCATGCCACACTGCTTCACGCCTCACACTGCTGCACGCTGCACACTGCTGCACACTGCTGCACACCTCACACTGCTGCATGCCTCACACTGCTGCTCGCCACACACTGCTGCATGCCGCTCACTGCTGCACGCCACACACTGCTGCACGCCACACACTGCTGCACGCCTCACACTGCTGCACACCTCACACTGCTGCACTCCTCACACTGCTGCACACCTCACACTGCTGCATGCCTCACACTGCTGCACGCCACACACTGATGCATTACTCACACTGCTGCATTACTCACACTGCTGCAATACTCACACTGCAGCATTCCTCACACTGCTGCACGCCTCACACTGCTGCATTACTCACACTGCTGCACACCACACACTGCTGCACGCCTCACACTGCTGCACGCCTCACACTGCTGGAGGCCTCACACTGCTGCACGCCTCACACTGATGCACACCTTACCCTGCTGCACGCTGCTGCATTACTCACCCTGCTGCAGGCTGCACAATGCCGCATGCCTCACACTGCTGCACGGCTCACACTGCTGCATGCCTCACACATCTGCATGCCTCACACTGCTGCACGCCTCACACTGCTGCACACTGCTGCATTTTTCACACTGCCGCATGCAACACATTGCTGCACGCCACACACTGCTGCACGCCACACACTGCTGCACGCCACACACTGCTGCACGCCACACACTGCTGCACGCCTCACACTGCTGCACGCCTCACACTGCTGCACGCCTCACACTGCTGCACGCCTCACACTGCTGCACGCCTCACACTGCTGCATGCCGCACACTGCTGCATGCCGCACACTGCTGCATGCCGCACACTGCTGCACGATGCACACTGCTGCACACTGCACATTGCTGCATTACTCACACTGCTGCATGCTGCACAGTGCTGCATGCTGCACAGTGCTGCAGTACTCACACTGCTGCATGCTGCACACTACCGCATGACTCACACTGCTGCACGCCTCACACTGCTGCACTCCTCACACTGCTGCACACTGCTGCACGCTGCACGCTGCTGCATGCCACACACTGCTGCACACCACACACTGCTGCATGCCTCAAATGCTGCACGCCTCACACTGCTGCACGTCTCACACTGCTGCACGCCACACATTGCTGCATGCCACACACTGCTGCACGTCGCACACTGCTGCACGTCGCACACTGCTGCAGGCCACACACTGCTGCACACCTACCTCTGCTGCATACCTCATACTGCTGCATGCTGCACACTGCTGCACGCTGCACACCGCTGCATGTTGCACACTCACTGCTGCATTACTCACACTGCTGCATGCTGCACACTACCGCACGCCTCACACGGCTGCACGCCTCACACTGCTGCATGCCTCACACTGCTGCACGCCTCACACTGCTGCACTCCACACACTGCTGCATGCCACACACTGCTGCACACCTCACACTCCTCCACGCCTTACACTGCTGCACGACACACTGCTGCATGACACACTGCTGCACGCCTCACACTGCTGCACGCCTCACACTGCTGCATGCCACACAGTGCTGCACGCCTCACACTGCTGCACGCCTCACACTGCTGCATGCCTCACACTGCTGCACGCCTCACTGCTGCACGCCTCACACTGCTGCACACTGCTGCATTACTCACACTGCTGCAGGCTGCACAATGCCGCATGCCTCACACTGCTGCACGCCTCACACTGCTGCACGCCTCATACTGCTGCATGCCGCACACTGCTGCATGCTGCACACTGCTGCACGATGCACACTGCTGCATGCTGCACACTGCACACTGCTGCATTACTCACACTGCTGCATGCTGCACAGTGCTGCATGCTGCACACTACTGCTCGACTCACACTGCTGCATGCCTCACACTGCTGCACTCCTCACACTGCTGCGCACTGCTGCACACTGCTGCACGCTGCACTCTGCTGCACGCTGCTGCACGCCACACACTGCTGCATGCCACACACTGCTGTACGCCTCACACTGCTGCACGCCTCACACTGCTGCACGCCTCATACTGCTGCATGCCGCACACTGCTGCATGCTGCACACTGCTGCACGATGCACACTGCTGCATGCTGCACACTGCACACTGCTGCATTACTCACACTGCTGCATGCTGCACAGTGCTGCATGCTGCACACTACTGCTCGACTCACACTGCTGCATGCCTTACACTGCTGCACTCCTCACACTGCTGCACACTGCTGCACACTGCACTCTGCTGCACGCTGCACACTGCTGCATGCCACACACTGCTGCATGCCACACACTGCTGCACACCACACACTGCTGGATGCCTCACAATGCTGCACGCCTCACACTGCTGCACGTCTCACACTGCTGCACGCCACACACTGCTGCATGCCGCACACTGCTGCACGTCGCACACTGCTGCATGCCACACACTGCTGCACGCCTACCACTGCTGCATTCCTCAGACTGCTGCACGCTGCACACTGCTGCACGCTGCACACTGCTGCACGCTGCACACTGCTGCATGTTGCACACTCACTGCTGCATTACTCACACTGCTGCATGCTGCACACTACCGCACGCCTCACACTGCTGCACGCCTCACACTGCTGCACGCCTCACACTGCTGCACTCCACACACTGCTGCACACCTCACACTGCTGCATGCCTCACACTGCTGAACGCCTCACTGCTGCACGCCTCACACTGCTGCACACTGCTGCATTACTCACACTGCTTTCTGCACACTGCTGCATTTCACACACTGCTGCATGCCACACACTGCTGCATGCCTCACACTGCTGCACACTGCTGCACACTTCACACTGCTGCATGCCTCACACTGCTGCACGTCACACACTGCTGCATGCCGCACACTGCTGCATGCAGCACACTGCTGCACGATGCACACTGCTGCATTACTCACACTGCTGCATGCTGCACACTGCTGCATGCTGCACAGTGCTGCATGCTGCACAGTGCTGCATTACTCACACTGCTGCATGCTGCAAACTACCGCATGCCTCACACTGCTGCACGCCTCACACTGCTGCACGCCTCACACTGCTGCACACTGCTGCACGCTGCACACTGCTGCACGCTGCACACTGCTGCATGCCACACACTGCTGCATGCCACACACTGCTGCACGCCACACACTGCTGCATGCCTCACACTGCTGCATTGCTCACACTGCTGCATGCCATATTTATTTATTTGTTTATTTATTTATTTATTTAAACTTTTACCGCGCACAGCTACCCACAGTGGGTTTCCCGGCGCTAGGGACAGACTGGAGAAGAAGATATCAGATAGTCAGCATACAGGATCCAACTACTTATGTGAACAACAGCGTTTTCAGTGCTCTGCGAAAACGAAGAAGACTGGTCTCTAATTTAAGGGCAGTGGGCAGGGCACGTCCCCCCATCCTTGCCAGCTTAAATCTTGGTATAGAGAAATTGCCAATTTCCGAGGATCGTAAGGTACGTTTGGGCCTGTAAAGTTGCACCAGTTTTTGTAGGTAAGTAGGTGCAATGCCTTGCTTGATCCTAAACATGTAGCATAATGCCTTAAACTTTATGCGGCTGGAGATCTTCAACCAATGAAGATCATGCAAGGCAGATAATGCAGAAGTTCTTCTAGGGACATTCTTCAAGAGTTGCGCGGCTGCATTTTGTACAACCTGCAATACTTTAACAGTGGCTACATCAGCACCCAAATATAGTATGTTGCCATAGTCCAGGCAAGATGTTATCAATGCCTGGACAACCGTTCTACGGGAAGGAATGGGAAGCATCCATAAGATCTTTTGTAGCCACCTGAGAGTAGAAAAACAGGTTGCTGCGACCTTAGTGGCCTGCTGCTTCATTGTTAACTTGTCGTCGATTTGAACGCCCAAGTTACGTACAGCATGTGTGGGTACAGGAAGTGCACCCATCTCATTTGGCCAATGCTGAGGGCCCCAGAGGTTCTTATTTTTCCCCAGAATGACCACCTCTGTCTTCTCCCCATTCAGTTTGAGACAGTTCCTCTGCATCCAGTCCGCCACAAGAATGAGGCCCGACTTTAGTGCAGAGGGGTTATTCTCGTCTCGCCCTGATAGGGAGAAGACGATCTGGGTGTCATCAGCGTAAGAGAACAGGGTCAGCCCCGCCTGCTCTACGATGTTAGCCAAGGGTTTTACATAAAGATTGAATAATAGGGGGCTGAGTATGGACCCCTGGGGGACACCCCGCGCTGAGGAACAGACCGCTGATGCCGCCTTAGGGGAGAAAACTTGAAAGGTTCGCTCGCCAAGAAAGGAGGCCACCCAGGCTAAGGCCCTACCAGTCACGCCGAGTGACCGCAGAGAGTCAAGAAGAATGGAATGTGACACGGTGTCGAAAGCTGCGCTCAAATCCAACAGGATGAGCGCCATAGTTTCACCCTGGTCGACACCGTGTCGGAGACTCTCTGTCACCCCAAGAAGGGCTGTCTCGGTCGAGTGGCAGGACCGAAAACCCGACTGGGAGGAATGTAAGAAACCAGAACTTTCCACCAGTTCAGTGAGCTGGGTATTAATGTGTCTCTCTAACACTTTAGAGAAGATGGGTAGCAGGGATATTGGACGAAAGTTGGCAAGATTCGAGATATCAGCACCAGACTTTTTTAACAAGGGCACTACCATAGCGTGTTTCCATGGCTGGGGTACATATGCCTCAGTAAGTGAGGCGTTTAACAATTTAACAAAAATCTGATGGGTGGAGGGATCTAATTGTTTGAGTATTTTAGCCGGAAGTGCATCGCACGGAGAGCCAGAGCGCACACTATTTAGACAAGAAGAAAAGGAACTGTTAGAACCGGGACCCTGGCCGGCCAAGACTCGCGTCGAGGTCAGTCAGGGATCGCCAGTTCTAAGTGTCAGGGCAAGGGAGTCACACACCAAGGTAACCCCTACTCGCCCTCTAGGTAACGTGGCGCGAGCAGTCAAGGCTAAACTTGGAGGCGATGTAAGTTAAGTATTTGCGCATGCACCCCAGCAACAACACCCAAGGCCCACCACAAAGAAACACTCCACACAAGGTTATATAAAAATAGCCTTTGTATTCCAATAAACATACATTAGATAAAACACACACTTTACATTGTGCCAGAGGCACGGGCAGAATTTACAGGGGATAATGTACAGGACAGGGCCACCTGGACCACTGTCAAGGGTAGGCACTTTTAGAAATAATACTTTCAGAAATAGCACTTTTTAGATCATAGAATTATCACTGTAGCACAAAATTAACATACAACCAGTCACTACTGGTACCAGGTGAGCACCACCTATGCAACCCTCACTATCTTAGGAGATTACACTAGGGAACCTGGGCTCTGCTAGCACCACCTGTACTAGCAAGAAGGAAACAACCACCTACATATCACACTACCTGTAGGGGTGTAAGAACATAACCCATGATGCAATGCATAACATTCATTCAGAGGTGTAAGCAAAATGAACAATTGCGCCAAACTCACGTAAGTCACCACCTGTGACGGTCCCTAGGCCCTCTGGCCTTGTTGGGGCTAGGACGCCCTGTGTCCAATGTCAGGGGGGGCCTAAACGTGGCAGTTGCCCACAAAGTGCTGGGCAACTGGGTAGCACAATGGTGGGGCCAACAGGATGGGGGAGCCTCACAGGCTCTGCAAAACTGACTGTCTCTCAAGAGCCTCACTGGGCTCTGAATATCAATTATGCCCCTGAGCCTCTCAGGGCTCAAAACGAAGCAATGCAGCCCCTCTGGGCTCTGAATACAAATGGCACCCTCAGAGCCTCTCTGGGCTCGCAGAACGAAGGACGGTCGCCTCACTGGGCGGGGGAGCCTCTCTGGGCTCAAGAATAAGGATGCGCTCTCGAGCCTCCCGGGGCTCGTCACACATGGGGCCGCGTGGGGGGGAAAGAAGACTGCTCTTGAGCCTCTCGGGGCTCTGCCACGCACGTTGCCCCCTGAGCCCCACTGGGCTCTAAGTAAAGAAATGCCCCGTCCAGAGCCTCACTGGGCTCTACACAAGTGTGCCGCCTTGGTGGAGTCCCCCTCCTGGGGACTCAAAGCAGCTCTGGCCCCCAAGAGCCTCTGGGGCTCGAACAGCAGCAATGCCTCAGGACGTCCCCACTCACCGGGTCTCCTACGGCGGCCGGCTGCTTCACGAGAGCTCCCGCTCCTCGGGGCTCTCTGCAGACTTCTGCCCTCTCTCCGGGGCCCTCCCTCGCTCTGGGGGCCCGGGGGGGACAAGGGAAGACGCCGGCTCCTCTCTCCTTGCTCACCAGATCCCGGGGTCGGCTCCCGGCAGCTTCTGGCTTCCTCCTTCCTGTCCCGGGCCGGCAGCCAATCAGAGCGCGGCCCGGGTAAGGTCACGTGATGTCCCGCAGTCCCGCCCCCGGCCTGCCTGACTTCCTGGTCGCGGGCCGGGCGGCGATTTTGCAGCAATGTACGGGGCAAATGCCGGGTGGGCACCGGCTCTTTTTAAAATACAATAAATCGAGGTGGGCACTCGGTCGGGCCCGCAAATCCACCACCAAAACGGGCCAGATGCCGGGTGGGCACCGGCGAAGCAAAATAAAGCGCTCTCAGGCGCCAGGGGCACGGAACAAGCGCTCCCAGCGCTGCAGGAGAAATCAAGCGCTTCCAGGCGCTTGGAAGCCCAGAAGTCCAGCAAAAGTCCTCCTAGGCAGGCAGGGGGGCAAGGCTGGGCCAGGGGCCAGCTCACTGGCCCTCCAGGCAGGGAGGCAGTCCAAGTGGCGGTTCCTCCTGGCCCCAGCAGCAGCAGCCCCTCGAGTAGGATCAGGGAAGAACAACTTCTGTGGGCACACAGCCCCATTTTTATACAGTACATTCCTTTGTCTGAAGGTGCAGGGTGGGGGCGGAACCAGTCGCAGCTGGTTCTTGAGTACCCTTGATGGCCCAACCACCCCTTTCTTTCACTGGCAGGTCTAGGGACATCAGTCACACCACAGGGGGGCGGAGCCAGCATTGTGTGGGGGAAAACCCAGCCCATCCAGGACACAGATACACTCCTCCCACACATCACTCATGCTAATCTCCCACTCACCACCGGGCAGACCCATCCAGACTTCCTGGAGCCTGGCATGCCAGCCAGCTCCAGCCAATCACGCTCCAGCACCCTCACTGCACACATATCTCAATGTCCAGAAGTAGCACTTCCCAACTAGACACACACATGCCGCAGACACCATCTTGCAGCATTCACTCTCACGAGTTTAAGCATACCAAACTCGAGCCTGCACTCCCCACGCATCAGGAACTACCAGGGACACACACATTCCCCATGCATTCCTATGGGAGGGCAGGCCAGCCATACTACACGCACGCACTTTCACTCTGGGACTCAGGGGAAAGTGCGCAGAGACCCAAAAATCACTAACACAGGGTCACAAATAAGGCAAAAAGTCTAGGGGTGAACCTGCCCTGCGGGCCAAGTCCAACACAACCCCCTTCCAGCCAAAACGCAGGGGAGAACAATCACCACCGTGATGGACTTCCCTGCTTGGGGCGATAGAACACGGACGCAGGCCCGCCACTGCCGGGACACTCTCCTGTTCTATGCCATGGTGAACCCCTAGGGTTCCTTCTAAAGCTCCTGTAAGGACCAACTGGGCTACCCCACTGGTACTCCTCAGCTGTCCGCGGCCAGGACCCGGCCCTGGGCCACCCAGGTGCCACCGGTCCTTGCCAATTCGCAGAGCGGGGGGTAGTAACCCCTGGCACATAGTGTCCATTCTCCACTCTCCCTGTCTGCAAGACAGGACTAGACTGCCACTGGTTCACCAGCCTTTGGTCTACAACCTCAGGCGGACCAGGAGTCTCAGGGAAGGCTCTCCTCCCCTTACCTCGTCTTCCAGGGTTCCTCCTCCTCCTGCGAGGGGTACCCTTACAACGCCACTCCAACCCAGGGTTTAACCCCTCAGGTTGCGCCGGGGTCAGAGGTGGGCTTTCCCACCCTCTGCACCCCCTTCCAGAGGTCTGCCCTCTCCCAACTGGAGAAGTTCCTCTGGAAGAAGAACCGGTCAGGACACTGGTTACAGTCGTCCTACCCCTCAGGTCAGGCTGATCCTGAACCTGGCCATCCACCCGCCGGTCTAAAACCTTTGGTGGAACAATTGCCTGGCACTCCAGGACTTCTGGGGATTCACACACAATCCCCCTGAGGCTGACACATGACCCATGTGTCGTGTGACTGTCTGCCTGGCGCAGATCTCCCGCCTCTTGTCCACCTGACAGTGCGCAAAGATCCCCCAGCACAGAAGTGGCGCCACCCGGGTCCCCCCAAGAAGATCTAGCCCAACTGGCTAGTCTCTGGTCCGCTGGTGCATCCACTGGGAAACTCATCCCCCAATCACTCCTCACGCTGGACTCCTGTACCCTCCCTACCGGAGCGGTATTGCCAGCCTCTAGAACCACAGGAGCTCTGGTTACAGACGCTCCAGGTCCTCTACTCACTGGGAGATCCTCCTCAAATGGGCTAACAGGACAGCCTAGGTCCCCAACCTGGTGTTCCCTCAAGAAACCACCCAGGTTCTGAGACAGGGCTTTGGGCCTCTGGGGGCATTCAGCCACCCACTGACTCCTGCTCCACTGAGCCAGGTAGTCAGCCCCTACACCCTTCTCACTATACTGGGACCTAGCTGGGCTACACTGAGCCTCTTCCACCATGCTGGGCTGGAAGATCCCTGACCCACTACTTTCGGAGTCACTCCCTAATGACTCAAAGGAACCTCTTGCACTCTCCCAGCGCTCTGCTTCATCTGCAAGGTCCCAAGGACTAAGGGATTCAGACTTCAACAGGTGCTGGCGCAACTCTGGACAAACAACACTGAGCAACTGCTCTTTGAGAAACATATTCAGTACTCCGTCTCTCTCATCATCCGAGCTAGCCGCCAGCCAATCCCACATTGCATCAGAACAGTCATCCACAAACTCCCCCCACTCCTGGTGAGGCAGTCTCCTAAGGTTCCTGAATGTTAGACGGACCGGGAGGGTCGGCCGAGATTACGGGGAGAGGTCTCCAGGGAGAGCCGTCTCCAACGACTGTACAGATAAGTAACTTCCCCCCCACAGACGGACACCACACAAGATTGAAGGTTAACGAGACTTTATATGCACTTCTTAGGTTACGTTGATATAATACAAGGAGGTCTGGACTCAGGGGTCCCCTCGGTTCTGATCTCTGGTTGAGGAAAAGGGTAGCGGGACAGTCTTAGTTACCAATGAGTTCAATAGCTCTCAATCCTCGAGCTCGGCGTGGTTGCTGATCGGGCCGTGGAGGAGCCAAGCAGGTCCCGAGATGGATGAAGGTTGGTCGACGGGCCGTGGAGAAGCCAAGCAGGTCCCGATATGGATGAAGGATGGTCGACGGGCCGTGGAGAAGCCAAGCAGGTCCCGATGCAGATGACAGTTACAACGGTCCGCGGCCTCGCCAGCAGATCCGGACGACGGTGAAGGATGAAGGTTACGACGGCTGTGGCAGCGCCAACAGGCAGGATGATGGTGCACAGGACAGAGCTACGGCAGCGCCAGTAGTCCGTCCAGGATGAGTTCTTCTTTCGTCTCTCGACTCCAAGATACAACTGCCTTCCTGTTCTGGAGCTGCCCCAGTTATAGGGCTGGCGTGCTTTGATGTCCGGACCCTCGCACTTGGAGGTCGGGAGGTCCGGGATGAGGGAGTCCAGACACCCAGCAGGGGGGTGGAGCCAGCGCCCGGGGAGGCGATGGGCGAGCGGCACTGGCCGGGGGAGAACCATCGACACCTCTTTCTCCCATTGACTGGCCAAGTAGCTCGCTCGCCTCCTGGGTGGAGGGTGGTGCCGGAATGTCTGAGGCCGGGCTAGGCCCAGGGTTGAGGTCGATCGGGGGCCAGGCGGCCTCGTGGCGAGGTGTCCAAGATGGCGGCCCGGGCTGGGCGCGTGGGTCGGCCGTGGATCGGACCCACGAGGTTATCATGCTTGAGGGCAGGTGTCCCTGAGGGGACGTAGGACGTGCAATGGTGGTGTGTGGTGCTTGTATGACTGGCTCGGGCTTGGTCGAGCCGGGGGAGAGCGGCCCGTCATGTGGCCTGTCCAACATGCGTCCCCCCCAGCTGAAGGCGGGGAGAGTTACCCATCCTCTTGGGGACTCTCTTCGTCGAGGCGGAAAAACCGGGACAGGCCATCCGCGTTGGCGTGGTCAGACCCAGGCCGGTGTTCAACGGTAAAGTCCATACCTTGCAAGGAGATGGACCAGCGTAGCAGTTTTGGGTTTTCCCCCCGCATATGCATCAACCACTGCAGGGGTCGGTGGTCAGTCTGCACCCGGAAGTGGGTGCCAAAAAGGTAGGGTCGGAGCTTCTTGAGGGCCCATACCACAGCGAAGGCTTCCCTCTCTATGGTGCTCCAGCGTTGCTCCCGTGGTAGGAGTCTCCGGCTGATGAAGGCCACCGGTTGATCAAGGCCTTCGGTGTTCACCTGGGACAGGACCGCCCCAATGCCCTGGTCGGAGGCATCCGTCTGGACGACGAACTCCCGGCTGTAGTCTGGGGCCTGGAGTACAGGAGCGGAACACATGGCGGCCTTTAGCTGTTCGAAGGCCGCTTGACACTCTGGGGTCCAGTTCACCTTCTTGGGCTGATTTTTCGACGTGAGTTCGGTGAGAGGCCCCACGATGGTACCATAGTCTTTCACGAACCTTCGGTAGTAGCCCGTGAGGCCCAGGAAGGCTCGCACCTCAGTTTGAGTGTTAGGGGGTTGCCAGTTCTGGATGGCGGCAATTTTCAGTTGAAGAGGGGCCACTAGACCGCTTCCCACTTGGTGTCCGAGGTAGGTCACTGACCCTTGTCCAATTTGACATTTGCTGGCCTTGATCGTGAGGCCAGCTCGCTGAAGGGCTTGCAACACTGCTTGGAGGTGGTGGAGGTGCTCGGTCCAGTGGTGGCTGTACACAGCGATGTCGTCCAGGTAGGCGGCGCTGAACTCTTCGAGCCCCGCCAGGACCTGATTAACGAGCCGTTGGAACGTCGCTGGGGCATTCTTCATGCCGAAGGGCATGACCGTGAAGTGATAGTGGCCATCGGGGGTGGAGAAGGCAGAACGTTCTTGTGCTCGGGGTGTGAGGCCGATCTGCCAATATCCTGCCGTTAGATCGAAGATGCTGAGGTAGCGGGCAGCGCCCATTCGGTCGACCAGTTCATCTGCCCGGGGGATGGGGTGTGCGTCCGTTCTGGTGACTTCATTCAGGCCCCGGTAGTCGACACAGAACCGGAGTTCGGGTGTGGTTCCGGGGGCGGCTGCTTTGGGGACCAGTACGACCGGGCTGGCCCATGGACTGTCGGAGGGCTCGATGACCCCGAGCGTGAGCATCTTAGTTACTTCCGCCTGGATGCAGGCCCGTACCCGATCAGGTACGCGGTAGGCCCGGTGGCGGATAGGAGGGCTGTCTCCGGTGTCCACATCGTGCACACACCAGGAAGTGACACCTGGGGTGAGGGAGAACAGGCTGGCAAACCGTGATAGGAGGGCTTGGCACTCTTGGCGTTGTTCCTGGGAGAGGGTCTCCGAGAGTCGGACCCCATCCACGGAGCCGTCTTGCTCCTGGGTCCGCAAGAGGTCAGGGAGAGGCTCGGAGTCGTCCTCAACCCCGTTGTCTGTGGCCATCAAGAGGCTGAGTTCTGTTCGTGCAAAGTGGGGTTTCAGTCTGTTGGTGTGGAGGACTCGGAGCGGATTCCGGGCGGACTCCATATCGATCAGATAGGTGGCGGGTCCCTTGCGCTCGATTACTTTGAAGGGTCCCGTCCATTTGTCTTGGAGAGCGCACGGTTCTGTGGGGGACATTACCCAGACCTGTTGCCCCGGCTCGAATTCAATAGATGAGGCGTTCTGGTCATACCATCTCTTCATGTCCTCTTGACTGGCCTCTAGGTTGGCTTTCGCTAGGTCTCTGAACCGCTGGGACTGGTTGCGGAGGGTGAGGAGGTACCGGAAGACATCTGGAGGACTCTTGGCCGGAGGCAACTCCCAGCCTTCTTTGATCAGGCTGAGTGGCCCCCGTACTGGGTGCCCATAGAGCAGCTCGAATGGGCTGAAGCCTAGGGACTTCTGTGGGACCTCCCGGTAGGCGAAGAGGAGGCACGGCAGCAGCACGTCCCACTGGCGACGGAGGGGTTCTTCCAATCCCCCGATCATCCCTTTTAGAGTGCGATTGAACCGCTCAACAAGTCCGTTTCCTTGGGGGTGATAGGGGGTCGTGAAGCGGTAGGTGACCCCACACTGTTGCCAGAGGGACTTCATGTATTTGGAAATAAAGTTCGTGCCTCTGTCACTGACGACTTCTCGGGGGAACCCCACACGGGAGAAGATCCCCATCAGGGCCCTGCCGACCACTGGGGCTGTGACGGTCCGGAGAGGAATAGCCTCAGGGTAGCGGGTGGCGTGGTCCACTAGTACTAGGATGAAGCGATGGCCTTGTCTTGTACGTGGGTCTAGGGGTCCCACAATGTCTATTCCGACCCTCTCAAATGGGGTCGTGACTACGGGAAAGGGTTGCAGGGGGGCCTTTAATTTGCGGCCGCTCTTCCCACTGGCTTGGCACGTGGGGCAAGATCGGCAATGCTGGTGCACATCGTTTCTCATTTTTGGCCAGAAGAAGTGGGTCACTAGGCGGCTGTAGGTTTTATCTTGTCCCAGGTGCCCTGCCAGGGGGACATCGTGGGCCAGATTTAGCAGGAAGTCTCTAAAGCGGAGTGGCACCACTAGTACTCGGTTGGCCCCCAGCTCGGCGATTCGTTGCTCGCTGTACAGTAGGTCATTGTCCCAGTAGACCCAATGAGTTCCGGAGGTATCCCCTGCGCTTTGGGCGAGCGCTTGTTGTCGGAGTCCCTCAAGGGAGGGACAGGTCTTCTGCTCCTGACGAAATTGTTCTTGTGTGGGCCCCCCTTCTTGAGCCCACTGGTCGAGATTAGCAAGGTCGGAAGGTTGAGCAGGTTCGAGGGGGATGCCCTGGTCGGGGGTCTCGGCGGGGGCGACCGGAGGCGGAGGCGCCGGCCATTCTGGTTCTTCCGGGTGATGGTTGGCACGGGCGGCCATAGACCGGGTGGTGACGCACGCCCAGTCTGGGACGCCCAACATCCCCAAGTGTTCTTTTCGCTCCACGGCTGCCCACGGGGAGCTTTCCAGGTCATTTCCGAGGAGGCAGTCCACGGGGGCGTCGTCTCGGACCGTTACTTTCAACATGCCGGAGACCCCTCCCCACTCAAAGGGGACGCAGGCCATCCGACACAGACTCTCCGAGTTGTCGGCTGATCGTACAGGGCAGAGAATGTTCGGTAGATATTGTTCTGGGGTCACCAGATGACAGCGGACGGCTGTCACACTGGCCCCGGTGTCTCGAAGGGCTTCGGCCCGTTGTCCATTGATGCTCACCCATTGGCTGTACTTCTGGGTGTTAGCGGGTAGGGGGACCCGCGGGACCATGTCTCTTCCCCCTAAGCACGCGAGAGTCATGGCGGCTGGCTCCCACCCTTGATACTCTTGCTCGTCTGTTTCTGGTTCCTCGGAGATCTGTTCTTCCCCTAGTGCCGCGGCGGCCACCTGGCGGGGTCTTGGGCTCGGATACTGCGGGCAGCTTGGGTCATTTGCATAGTGGCCTACTCGTTGGCATCGGTGACATGTAACATTGGCTCTGTATCCCGGTCGCGCCGGGGTGCTGCCCCGGTTGGCCGGGGGGGTGGTGCTGGTAGTGGGGGTGGCCGGAGTGTTGTCTCTTCCTCGTCCTTGGCCCCCTCCTCCTCCTCTGGATCGGTGGTGACCATTGTTGTTCCTGTTCTGCTCGTAGGACCCATTCCGGCCCACTCGGGTGATCTCCCACCGGTCAGCTTCGGCTGCGAGCTGCCGGGGATCGGTTAACTTGCTGTCGAGGAGGTGTTGGCGTAGTTCAATGAAGCAGTTGTTGGACAGATGCTCCCATACCATCAGATTGAACAACTGCTCGTAGGTCGTGACGTTGTTCCCTCTGATCCAGCCTTCGAAGGCTCGGCTGAAGTACGTTACATAGTCCACCCAAGTTGTACCTGGAATGCGTGTGCAGTCTCGGAACCTCTGACGGTACATCTCGGGCGTGAGGCCATAGCGAGTGAGGAGGGCCGCTTTCATATGGTCGTAGGAGGTCATCTGGTGGTCTGGGAGCTGTAACAGAGTATCGCGGCCCTCATTGAGGAATTTGCCCCATAGGCCGGCTCCCCAGTCGGCTCTATCGATCCGGTGCGCAGTCATCGCGATTTCATATGCCTTAAACCATTGCTGGATGTCGTCTTCTCGAAAATATTCTCGGACCACATCCTTGGGGATGTGCACTTTTTTGTCCGTGGTCCCGGGGGTGGACGGTCTGTCGGGCACCCCTAATTCTTTATTCTGTTTGCGCAGGTTGATCTCGGCTAGGTTCCGCTCGTGCTCGTACGTTAGTCTTTTTTCCTCGAGCTCCCTTTGCCTCTGTTTCTCCTCTCTTTCTTCTCGGAGGCGAAGGTGCTCTAAGTTTATTTTTTGCTCGGCCAATTTGAGTTCTATGTCCATCTTGAGTCGGGCCATTTCAAGTTCGTGTAGTCGGGCTTTTTCTCTTTCTTGGATCTCGTCTTGCGAGAGACCCGTTCTTTGCTCTTCAGGGGCCGTGTTGGTCTTTTTCGCGGTGCTTTGCTCCGGGGCTTCGACATCCCCGGTCTCTGCCCAAGATTCTAGGGCATGCTTAAAATCGTCCTTGGTACTTAGTCCGGTGGTAGCGATACCTAGTTCGATGCAGAACTGCTTTAGTTCACGATGGCTGTATTCCTCTAGCTTTTCCATTTGGAACTTCTCAGTTGATCCGCTCTCTTTAGTCGACATTGTTGTTCGTTGTGGGGTGAGCTACTCTCTGTACGTTATGCGGTGATTCGGATCGCGCCGCTGGCCACCAATGTTAGACGGACCGGGAGGGTCGGCCGAGATTACGGGGAGAGGTCTCCAGGGAGAGCCGTCTCCAACGACTGTACAGATAAGTAACTTCCCCCCCACAGACGGACACCACACAAGATTGAAGGTTAACGAGACTTTATATGCACTTCTTAGGTTACGTTGATATAATACAAGGAGGTCTGGACTCAGGGGTCCCCTCGGTTCTGATCTCTGGTTGAGGAAAAGGGTAGCGGGACAGTCTTAGTTACCAATGAGTTCAATAGCTCTCAATCCTCGAGCTCGGCGTGGTTGCTGATCGGGCCGTGGAGGAGCCAAGCAGGTCCCGAGATGGATGAAGGTTGGTCGACGGGCCGTGGAGAAGCCAAGCAGGTCCCGATATGGATGAAGGATGGTCGACGGGCCGTGGAGAAGCCAAGCAGGTCCCGATGCAGATGACAGTTACAACGGTCCGCGGCCTCGCCAGCAGATCCGGACGACGGTGAAGGATGAAGGTTACGACGGCTGTGGCAGCGCCAACAGGCAGGATGATGGTGCACAGGACAGAGCTACGGCAGCGCCAGTAGTCCGTCCAGGATGAGTTCTTCTTTCGTCTCTCGACTCCAAGATACAACTGCCTTCCTGTTCTGGAGCTGCCCCAGTTATAGGGCTGGCGTGCTTTGATGTCCGGACCCTCGCACTTGGAGGTCGGGAGGTCCGGGATGAGGGAGTCCAGACACCCAGCAGGGGGGTGGAGCCAGCGCCCGGGGAGGCGATGGGCGAGCGGCACTGGCCGGGGGAGAACCATCGACACCTCTTTCTCCCATTGACTGGCCAAGTAGCTCGCTCGCCTCCTGGGTGGAGGGTGGTGCCGGAATGTCTGAGGCCGGGCTAGGCCCAGGGTTGAGGTCGATCGGGGGCCAGGCGGCCTCGTGGCGAGGTGTCCAAGATGGCGGCCCGGGCTGGGCGCGTGGGTCGGCCGTGGATCGGACCCACGAGGTTATCATGCTTGAGGGCAGGTGTCCCTGAGGGGACGTAGGACGTGCAATGGTGGTGTGTGGTGCTTGTATGACTGGCTCGGGCTTGGTCGAGCCGGGGGAGAGCGGCCCGTCATGTGGCCTGTCCAACACTGAACTTCATCCGGCACTCCTCCTCTTGGGAACAAGGGACCATACGTTGGGCCCTGGGTAGGGGACCTCCTACACTGAAGTCTAAATAGCTGCCACCACTGGACTCAACCCTCCCTGGGGGATCCAGAAAATTATGACTGCAGTCAGGGGATAACCTACACTCTAGGGCTATCTTCTCCCTGGCCAAGGCCCTCTCAGCCTCTGCAGTCCGCTCATTCACACCCAGCTGCGCCATCTCTCTGGCATACTCTAACCTGAGCTTCTCCATGGCCAGCTGGTGCTCCCTCTCTTCTCTCCTATCCACCCACTCCTCTGGGGACAGGGAAAGGGATGGGGTGCTACATCTGACACTGGACCCAGCAAGGGGCTCCCTATCTAGGGGGTACTCGCTCTCTGCTGGCGCCCATCCACTGTCAAACTCACTCTCCACATCAGACTCTTCAGGGTTCCCCTCAGACCCACCACCCTCATGGTGTGCGGTCCGGGCCCTCTCCCTCTCACTGTGCTCACGCTCCCAGTCACTCTTCTGCCACAGGATCATGTTATCCCTAAGCTTGGACTGGGTGTCTGACTCACTCACTGGGATGTCTCTCTCCTTACATAACCGTACCAACTCATGCACACTGTACTTAAACAGGCTACAAAGGTTAAAAGGAGATTCCATCTTGACAGGATGCTCACAGACACGTGCAACACAAGGGACCTAGCAATCTGAAGTAAGAGTACACAATTCCAAAACTTCCACTCTCCTTAAGAAAAGAACTCACTCATGCGTCCAGGAAAACACACCATTCATCCACACACACCCTCCCCTCGGATCGGTAAGGCAGTTTCTACCACCCCTGACTTCTCAACCTGACCACAAGTGACACAGGTACCAAACTCTGGAAGCAGGGCGGGGGACAAATGTACTGAACACAATTACACAATGATACCTTCAGGAGAAGAAAATAATGGAACTTCAAAAACAATAATCCCCTAAAATGTGGTCATCTAAAATGCAGAGTTTTGTAGTGTGGCCAGTTGCCACTGTGGTACAACACAAACACAAATTCTCATCCTCACCGCTTGCCGCCAATGTTAGAACCGGGACCCTGGCCGGCCAAGACTCGCGTCGAGGTCAGTCAGGGATCGCCAGTTCTAAGTGTCAGGGCAAGGGAGTCACACACCAAGGTAACCCCTACTCGCCCTCTAGGTAACGTGGCGCGAGCAGTCAAGGCTAAACTTGGAGGCGATGTAAGTTAAGTATTTGCGCATGCACCCCAGCAACAACACCCAAGGCCCACCACAAAGAAACACTCCACACAAGGTTATATAAAAATAGCCTTTGTATTCCAATAAACATACATTAGATAAAACACACACTTTACATTGTGCCAGAGGCACGGGCAGAATTTACAGGGGATAATGTACAGGACAGGGCCACCTGGACCACTGTCAAGGGTAGGCACTTTTAGAAATAATACTTTCAGAAATAGCACTTTTTAGATCATAGAATTATCACTGTAGCACAAAATTAACATACAACCAGTCACTACTGGTACCAGGTGAGCACCACCTATGCAACCCTCACTATCTTAGGAGATTACACTAGGGAACCTGGGCTCTGCTAGCACCACCTGTACTAGCAAGAAGGAAACAACCACCTACATATCACACTACCTGTAGGGGTGTAAGAACATAACCCATGATGCAATGCATAACATTCATTCAGAGGTGTAAGCAAAATGAACAATTGCGCCAAACTCACGTAAGTCACCACCTGTGACGGTCCCTAGGCCCTCTGGCCTTGTTGGGGCTAGGACGCCCTGTGTCCAATGTCAGGGGGGGCCTAAACGTGGCAGTTGCCCACAAAGTGCTGGGCAACTGGGTAGCACAATGGTGGGGCCAACAGGATGGGGGAGCCTCACAGGCTCTGCAAAACTGACTGTCTCTCAAGAGCCTCACTGGGCTCTGAATATCAATTATGCCCCTGAGCCTCTCAGGGCTCAAAACGAAGCAATGCAGCCCCTCTGGGCTCTGAATACAAATGGCACCCTCAGAGCCTCTCTGGGCTCGCAGAACGAAGGACGGTCGCCTCACTGGGCGGGGGAGCCTCTCTGGGCTCAAGAATAAGGATGCGCTCTCGAGCCTCCCGGGGCTCGTCACACATGGGGCCGCGTGGGGGGGAAAGAAGACTGCTCTTGAGCCTCTCGGGGCTCTGCCACGCACGTTGCCCCCTGAGCCCCACTGGGCTCTAAGTAAAGAAATGCCCCGTCCAGAGCCTCACTGGGCTCTACACAAGTGTGCCGCCTTGGTGGAGTCCCCCTCCTGGGGACTCAAAGCAGCTCTGGCCCCCAAGAGCCTCTGGGGCTCGAACAGCAACAATGCCTCAGGACGTCCCCACTCACCGGGTCTCCTACGGCGGCCGGCTGCTTCACGAGAGCTCCCGCTCCTCGGGGCTCTCTGCAGACTTCTGCCCTCTCTCCGGGGCCCTCCCTCGCTCTGGGGGCCCGGGGGGGACAAGGGAAGACGCCGGCTCCTCTCTCCTTGCTCACCAGATCCCGGGGTCGGCTCCCGGCAGCTTCTGGCTTCCTCCTTCCTGTCCCGGGCCGGCAGCCAATCAGAGCGCGGCCCGGGTAAGGTCACGTGATGTCCCGCAGTCCCGCCCCCGGCCTGCCTGACTTCCTGGTCGCGGGCCGGGCGGCGATTTTGCAGCAATGTACGGGGCAAATGCCGGGTGGGCACCGGCTCTTTTTAAAATACAATAAATCGAGGTGGGCACTCGGTCGGGCCCGCAAATCCACCACCAAAACGGGCCAGATGCCGGGTGGGCACCGGCGAAGCAAAATAAAGCGCTCTCAGGCGCCAGGGGCACGGAACAAGCGCTCCCAGCGCTGCAGGAGAAATCAAGCGCTTCCAGGCGCTTGGAAGCCCAGAAGTCCAGCAAAAGTCCTCCTAGGCAGGCAGGGGGGCAAGGCTGGGCCAGGGGCCAGCTCACTGGCCCTCCAGGCAGGGAGGCAGTCCAAGTGGCGGTTCCTCCTGGCCCCAGCAGCAGCAGCCCCTCGAGTAGGATCAGGGAAGAACAACTTCTGTGGGCACACAGCCCCATTTTTATACAGTACATTCCTTTGTCTGAAGGTGCAGGGTGGGGGCGGAACCAGTCGCAGCTGGTTCTTGAGTACCCTTGATGGCCCAACCACCCCTTTCTTTCACTGGCAGGTCTAGGGACATCAGTCACACCACAGGGGGGCGGAGCCAGCATTGTGTGGGGGAAAACCCAGCCCATCCAGGACACAGATACACTCCTCCCACACATCACTCATGCTAATCTCCCACTCACCACCGGGCAGACCCATCCAGACTTCCTGGAGCCTGGCATGCCAGCCAGCTCCAGCCAATCACGCTCCAGCACCCTCACTGCACACATATCTCAATGTCCAGAAGTAGCACTTCCCAACTAGACACACACATGCCGCAGACACCATCTTGCAGCATTCACTCTCACGAGTTTAAGCATACCAAACTCGAGCCTGCACTCCCCACGCATCAGGAACTACCAGGGACACACACATTCCCCATGCATTCCTATGGGAGGGCAGGCCAGCCATACTACACGCACGCACTTTCACTCTGGGACTCAGGGGAAAGTGCGCAGAGACCCAAAAATCACTAACACAGGGTCACAAATAAGGCAAAAAGTCTAGGGGTGAACCTGCCCTGCGGGCCAAGTCCAACAGGAACTATTGTCTAATGGCTGCCATACAGAGAGTTTGGCAACGTTGTCAACATTAGCAGATGACTGCCCAGCGCCAGATGCAAAAGGGGTTACCATCGGTGGTGGGGTAAAAAGACCGTAGATCAAGTCGACTTTTTTAACAAAAAAGTCAGCTAAGGATTGGCATTGAACCTTGTCAAGCGCAGGAGGAGTAGGAATAGAGTCCGCTCCTGTCAGTTTTTTTACAACTGAAAAGAGCATATTAGGGCAGTTTTGTGCATCTGAAACTATTTTTTTAGTATAGTCTGTTCTGGCTG
This sequence comes from Lissotriton vulgaris, assembly GCF_964263255.1. NCBI lineage: Eukaryota > Metazoa > Chordata > Amphibia > Caudata > Salamandridae > Lissotriton > Lissotriton vulgaris. Next base: position 1,077,343,912 of record NC_141691.1, on the reverse strand, counting down.
TTTTGCAGCTGTTATGATAGCCCTTCAGAGCTTCTCTGTAAGCTACTTTGCGTGTAGGAGAATAATTGCGCCTCCATTTCCTTTCTAAAATCTTACATTGAGTGCGAAGGCACTTAAGCTTGTCGGAGAACCAAGGTGCAGGTGGATGATGAGGCATAGTTTTGTTATATGTCAAGGGAAGCGTGGAATCAACAGCATTATTTAACCACTGACCAACTGCACAATATTTGCAGAGATAGATAGGTCGGTGTTAGGAAGTGTCCTTAATAATTGTTTATTAAGTTCTGGCATGTTAATTTTCCCCCAACTGCGTGTCCGTTTATCTATTTCCTTTCCGATCTGTAATGCTGTCCTGGTAATATCCAATGAAAAAGGAACAGCAAAGCGGTCAGACCATTCTATCGGGCGTGCTTTCTGAGAGCCGTCCAACTGTAGATTTGACAGGATGGGATCTAATAAGTGACCAGCAAGATGTGTAGGGGCATGTTGGACAGGCCACGTGAAAGGCTTGCTCCCTCCCCGCACGACCAGGCCCGAGCCCGGCTCTTCAGGTGTTACACGCAACAACCACCCGTTTCCCGTCTCATATGGGACCCCTGCCCCTGAACATCTCCACATCATGGGCCCGATTCCCTACCGGCCCTCTCGCCCGGCCTGGGCGCCATCTTGGACACAGCACCACGAGGCCGCGTGGCCTCCGATCGACCCTAACCCTGGGCCTGGCCAGGCCCCGACATCCCGGCGCCACCATCCACCCAGGAGGTGAGCGGACTACTTGGCAGGTCAATGGGAGAAAGAGGTGTCGATGGTTCTCCCCCGCCAGGTACCGATCGCCCCCAGCTCCCCCAGGCGCTGGCTCCACCCCCCTGCTGGGTGTCTGGACTCTGTTGGACTTGGCCCTTCTGGCAGGTTCACCCCTGAACTTTTTGCCTAGTGATTTCTTGTCTTTGCGCACTTTGACACTGTGGCGCAGTGTAAAGTGCGTGCTCTCCCTGAGTGCATGTGTGAGATTGGCCTGCTCTCCCATAGGAATGCATGGGGAATGTCTGTGTCCCTGGTAGTTCCTGATGCGTGAGGCGTGCATGGTCAAGTTTGGTATGTGCGAACTCGTAAGAGTGAATGCTGCTCAATGGTATGTGCGACGTGTATGTGTCTTGTGCGGAAGCGCCACTTCTAGACATGGCTGTGTATGTGCTGTGAAGGTGCTGGCGTGTGATTGGCTGGAGCTGGCTGGGATGCCAGGCTCCAGGAAGTCTGTGTGGGTCTGCCCCGGTGGTGAATGGAGAGATTAGCATGAGTGATGTGTGGGAGGAGTGTACCTGTGTCCTGGATGGGCTGGGTTTTCCCCACACAATGCTGGCTCCGCCCCCCTGTGGTGTGACTGATGACCCTGGCCTACCTGCTGAATGAAAGGGGTGGTTGAGCCATCAACAGTGCTCACAGACCAGCTGCGACTGGTTCTGCCCCCACCCTGCACCTACAGACAAAAGAGAAAGGTGTATAAAAGAGGGGCTGTGACCCCATGAAAATGTTCTTGTTCTGACACTTGAATCTGACCAGGGGCATGCTGCTGCTGGGGCCCGGGGGAAGGCTTGCCTCCCTGGGCCCTGCCCAGCCCCTGGACTCCTAATGGACCTTTGCTGGACTGTGGAATGCCCTAAAGCGCCTGGGAGCGCTTGTTCTTTGCTCTAGCGCTGTGGAGCCCCTTTCTGTCTGCCCTTCTAGCGCCTGGGAGCGCTGGAGTGTCTACTAAGTGCTTGGGAGCGCTGCCTTTCTGCCACAGCGCGCTGAGAGCGCTTTGTTTGCCAAGCCGGTGCCCACCCGGCATTCGTGGAGTTCTGCTGCACTCGTTGTGTGGTTACGAGTGCCCACCTCGCTTTATGGTTATTTTAAAGCCGGTGCCCACCCGGCATTGCCCCGCTTATTTAATTATTTAAAGTCGGGTGCCACCCCGATTATGGCCGCATCTTGATTTTTCACTTCGAGGGTGCCACCCCTCAGTTATGCCCAAGTGTTCACCGCCGCGGCCCGAGCGCCGCAAAACAGGAAGCCAGGCACTACGGTGCCTGACGCGGGGCGGGACTTCCGGTTTTGGAGGGAAGTCCCGCCTGCCGCCGCGCCACGATTGGCTGCCCGCTGCCGCCGGGAAAGAAGGGAGTCGCGGCTGTTTTTGAGCACCGGGGCAGGCAGGAGCCTACTCTGCGCCCCGGTGCACTCGCCCCAATCCAAGGGAGAAGAGGCAAAGTCCGGCCGCAGCCCAGCAGCGGAGAGCCGCGAGAGGAGACGCCGCCTCCCACACAGCCGGTGAGTGCAGGCGTCCCCGTGGGCCGTTCCTCTGCCCCCCCCCTGGTTCTGAGTCCCCGAGGGGGTTCCTGGGGGCACTTGATTGTTTCAGGGCCGCGGAGGCTCCAACGTGTGTGTTGGACAGGCCACATGAAGGGCCACTCTCCCCCGTCCCAACCAGGCCCTAGTCCGGGCCCACAAGTACCACACACCACCATTGCACGTCCTCTGTCCCCTCAGGGACCCCTGCCCTCGAGCATGTCAACTTCGTGGGTCCGATCCACTGCCGGCCCTCGCGCCCATCCTGGGGCGCCATCTTGGACACTCCACCACGAGGCCGCCTGGCCCCCGATCGACCTCAACCCTGGGCCTGGCCCGGCCTCAGACATCCCGGCACCACCATCCACCCAGGAGGTGAGCGGGCTACTTGGCAAGTCAATGGGAGAAAGAGGTGTCGATGGCTCTCCCCCGCCAAGTGCCGCTCGCCCATCGCCTCCCCGGGCGCCGGCTCCACCCCCCTGCTGGGTGTCTGGACTCCCTCATCCCGGACCTCCCGACCTCCAAGTGCGAGGGTCCGGACATCAAAGCACACCAGCCCTATAACTGGGGCAGCTCCAGAGCAGGAAGGCAGTTGTATCTTGGAGTCGAGAGACGCAAAGAAGAACTCATCCGGGACGGACTACTGGCGCTGCCGTAGCTCTGTCTTGTGCACCATCGTCTGGCCTGCTGGTGCTGCCGCAACCTTCGTAACCTTCATATCCTTCATCGTCGTTGGGACCTGCTGGCGTGGCCGCGGACCGTTTGTAACCATCATCTTCATCGGGACCTGCAGGCTCCGCCGCGGACCGTCGTTTCCTTCGTCCATCTCGGGACCTGCTGGCCCCGCCGCGGCCCGATCATCTAGAACGCCGAGCTCGAGGATTGAGAGCTATTTTCATCTTTTTGGTAACAAGACTGTCCCGCTACCCTTTTCCCAAACCAGAGACTAGAATCGAGGAGACCCCTGAGTCCAGACCTCCTTGTACCATTCCATCGTAAACTTAAAGAATTGCCTATAAAGCCTTGTTGAACTTTAACCTTGTGTGGTGTCCGTCTGTGGGGGGGGAAGTTACGCGTCTGTACGATCGCTGGAGACGGCTCTCCCCGGAGACCTCTCCCCTTATTCTCGGCCGACCCTCCCGGTCCGTCTAACATTGGTGGCCAGCGGCGCGATCCGAATCACCGCATAAACGTACAGAGAGTAGCTCACCCCACGACGAAATCACAATGACAACTAAAGAAAGCGGATCAACCGAGAAGTTCCAGATGGAGAAATTGGATGAGTACAGCCATCGTGAACTAAAACAATTCTGCATCGAACTTGGTATCGCTACCACCGGACTGAGTACCAAAGACGATTTTAAGCATGCCCTAGAGTCTTGGGCAGAAACCGGGGCCGCCGGAACCCCTGATCAGAGCACCGCAGCAAAAACCACCACGGCCCCTGAAGAGCAAAGAACGGGTCTCTCGCAAGACGAGATCCAGGAAAGAGAAAAAACCCGACTACACGAGCTGGAAATGGCCCGACTCAAAATGGACGTTGAGCTTAAGTTGGCCGAACAAAAAATCAACTTAGAGCACCTGCGTCTCCGAGAAGAAAGAGAGGAGAAACAGAGACAAAGGGAGCTCGAGGAAAAGAAACTAGCGTACGAACACGAGCGGAACCTAGCTGAGATCAACCTACGCAAGCAGAATAAAGGAGTAGGGGTGCCCGAGCAACCCCACTCCCCAGGGGCAACAGAGAAGAAGGTACACATCCCCAAGGATGTCGTTCGAGAATACTTCCGAGAGGACGACATCCAGCAATGGTTTAAAGCCTATGAAATCGCTATGACTGCACACCGGATCGATAGAAGCGATTGGGGAGCCGGTCTATGGGGGAGATTCCTCAATGAGGGCCGCGATGCCCTGCTACAGCTCCCGGACCACCAGATGACCTCCTATGACCATATGAAAGCTGCACTCCTCACCCGCTATGGCCTCACACCCGAAATGTACCGTCAGAGGTTCCGAGACTGCACCCGCATCCCGGGTACAACTTGGGTGGACTATGTAAACTACTTTAGCCGAGCCTTCGAGGGCTGGATCAAAGGAAGCAACGTCACAACCTACGAACAACTGTTTAATCTTATGGTATGGGAGCATCTGTCGAACAATTGCTTCATTGAACTCCGCCAGCACCTCCTCGACAGCAAGTTAACGGATCCCCGGCAGCTCGCAGCCGAAGCTGACCGGTGGGAGATCACCAGAGTGGGCCGGAATGGGTCCTACGAACAGAACCGGAACAACAATGGTCAGCACCGTCCCCGAGGGGGAGGAGGGGGCCAAGGACGAGGAAGAGACAACGCCCCGGTCGCCCCCGCTACCAGCACCACCCCCCCGGCCAACCGGGGCAGCACCCCGGCGCGACCGGGTTACCGAGCCAATGTTACGTGCCATCGATGCCAACGAGTCGGCCACTATGCGAACGACCCAAACTGCCCCCAGTACCAGAGCCCAAGGCCCCGCCAGGTGGCTGCTGCTGCCCTAGGGGAGGAACAGATCACAGAGGAACAAGAGGAATATGAACAAGAGCATCAAGAATGGGAGCCAGCCGCCATGGCCCTAGCCTGCTTAGGGGGGAGAGACATGGTCCCGCGGGTCCCCCTACCCGCTAACACCCAGAAGTACAGCCAATGGGTGAGCATCAATGGACGCCGGGCCGAAGCCCTTCGTGACACCGGGGCCAGTGTAACAGCCGTCCGCTGTCACCTGGTGACCCCAGAACAATATCTACCGAACATTCTCTGCCCGGTACGTTCAGCCGATAACTCAGAAAGTCTGTGTCGGATGGCCTGCGTCCCTTTCGAATGGGGAGGGGTCTCCGGCATGTTGAAGGTAACAGTCCGAGACGATGCCCCCGTAGACTGCCTCCTGGGGAATGACCTTGAAAGCTCCCCGTGGGCAGCCGTAGAACGAAGAGAACACCTGGGGATGTTAGGCGTCCCAGACTGGGCGTGTGTCACCACCCGGTCCATGGCCGCCCGTGCCAACCACCGCCCAGAAGAACCCGAATGGCCGGCGCCACCGCCTCCGGTCGCCCCAGCCGAAACCACCGACCATGACGTCCCCCCCGAACCAGCTCAACCTTCCGACCTCGCTAACCTCGACCAGTGGCCTCAAGAGGGGGGGCCCACGCAAGAGCAATTTCGCCAGGAACAGAAGACCTGTCCCTCCCTCGAGGGACTCCGCCAGCAAGCGCTCGCCCAAAGCGCAGGGGATACCTCCGGAACTCACTGGGTCTACTGGGACAATGATCTGCTGTACAGTGAGCAAAGAATCGCAGAGCTGGGGGCCAGCCGAGTACTAGTGGTGCCGCTCCGTTTTAGAGACTTTCTGCTAAACCTGGCCCACGATGTCCCCCTAGCCGGACACCTGGGACAAGATAAAACCTACAGTCGCCTAGTGACCCACTTCTTCTGGCCCAAAATGAGAAACGATGTACACCAGCACTGCCGATCTTGCCCCACGTGCCAAGCCAGTGGAAAGAGCGGCCGCAAACTAAAGGCCCCCCTGCAACCTTTTCCCGTGGTCACCACCCCGTTCGAGAGGGTCGGGATAGACATCGTGGGACCCCTGGACCCGCGTACAAAACAAGGCCATCGATTCATCTTGGTGCTAGTGGACCACGCCACCCGCTACCCTGAGGCTGTTCCCCTGCGGACCGTGACAGCCCCGGTAGTCGGCCGGGCTCTGATGGGGATCTTCTCCCGGGTGGGCTTCCCCCGAGAAGTCGTCAGCGACAGAGGCACGAACTTTATTTCTAAATATATGAAATCCCTCTGGCAACAGTGCGGGGTTACCTACCGATTCACGACCCCCTATCACCCTCAAGGGAACGGACTCGTTGAGCGGTTCAACCGCACGCTAAAAGGGATGATCGGGGGGTTGGAAGAACCCCTCCGTCGCCAGTGGGATGTGCTGCTGCCGTGCCTCCTTTTCGCCTATCGGGAGGTCCCTCAGAAATCCCTGGGCTTCAGCCCGTTTGAACTGCTATATGGACACCCAGTGCGGGGACCCCTCAGCCTAGTCAAAGAAGGCTGGGAGATGCCCCCGCTAAAGAACCCTCCAGATGTCTTCCGGTACCTCCTAACCCTCCGCAACCAGACCCGGCGGTTCCGGGAGCTGGCGAAAGCTAACCTAGAGGCCAGCCAAGAGGACATGAAAAAGTGGTATGACCGGAATGCCTCTTCCATTGAATTTGAACCTGGCCAACAGGTATGGGTGATGTCCCCCACCGAGCCATGCGCCCTGCAAGACAAATGGACGGGGCCCTTCAAAGTAGTCGAGCGCAAGGGCCCTGCCACCTATCTCATCGACATGGAATCGCCCCGGAACCCCCTCCGGGTCCTCCACGCTAACAGACTGAAACCCCACTTTGTGCGTACAGAACTCAGCCTCCTGATGGCCACAGACAATGGGGCTGAAGAAGACTCCGAGCCCCTCCCTGACCTCCTACGGACTCGGGAGCAAGACGGCTCCGTGGATGGGGTCCGACTCTCGGAGACCCTCACCAGAGAGCAACACCAGGAGTGTCGAGACCTCCTGTCACAGTTCGCCAGCCTGTTCTCCCTCACCCCAGGTGTCACTTCCTGGTGTGTGCACGATGTGGACACGGGGGACAGCCCCCCGATCCGCCACCGGGCCTACCGCGTGCCAGATCGGGTACGGGCCTGCATCCAGGAAGAAGTAGCCAAGATGCTCACGCTCGGGGTCATCGAGCCCTCAGACAGCCCCTGGGCCAGCCCTGTAGTACTGGTCCCCAAAGCAGCTGCCCCCGGCACCACACCAGAACTCCGGTTCTGCGTTGACTACCGGGGCTTGAATGCGGTCACCAGAACAGACGCACATCCCATCCCCCGGGCAGATGAACTAATCGACCGCATGGGAGCTGCCCGCTACCTCAGTATCTTCGACCTGACGGCGGGCTACTGGCAAATCGGCCTCACACCCCGGGCGCAAGAACGCTCTGCCTTTTCCACCCCCGGTGGCCATTACCATTTCACAGTCATGCCCTTCGGCATGAAGAATGCCCCAGCAACATTCCAACGGCTCGTCAATCAGGTCCTGGCGGGGCTCGAAGAATTCAGCGCCGCCTACCTAGACGACATCGCTGTATACAGCCACTATTGGCCCGAACACCTCCACCACCTCCGAGCAGTGCTGCAAGCCCTTCAGCGAGCTGGCCTCACAATCAAGGCCAGCAAGTGTCAAATTGGGCAAGGGTCTGTAACCTACCTCGGGCACCAGGTGGGAAGCGGCCTGGTGGCCCCTCTGCAGCTAAAAATTGCCGCCATCCAATCCTGGCAGCCCCCCATCACCCGGACCGAAGTACGAGCCTTCCTGGGCCTCACGGGCTATTACCGAAGGTTCGTGAAAGACTATGGTACGATGGTGGGGCCCCTCACAGAACTCACATCAAAGAATCAGCCCAAGAAAGTCAACTGGACCCCCGAGTGTCAAGCTGCATTTGAACAATTGAAAGCCGCCATGTGTTCCGCCCCTGTGCTCCAGGCCCCCGACTACAGCCGGGAGTTCGTCGTCCAGACGGATGCCTCCGACCATGGCATTGGGGCAGTCCTGTCTCAAGTGAACGCCGAAGGCCTTGATCAACCGGTGGCCTTCATCAGCCGGCGACTCCTACCACGGGAACAACGCTGGAGCACCATAGAGAGGGAGGCCTTCGCTGTAGTCTGGGCCCTCAAGAAACTCCGGCCCTACCTTTTTGGTACCCACTTCCGGGTGCAGACCGACCACCGACCCCTGCAGTGGCTGATGCAGATGCGGGGGGAAAACCCGAAGTTACTACACTGGTCCATCTCCCTGCAGGGTATGGACTTCACAGTTGAACACCGGCCTGGGCCGGATCACGCCAACGCGGATGGCCTGTCCCGATTCTTCCGCCTCGACGAGGAGAGTCCCCAAGAGGATGGGTAACTCTCCCCGCCTTCAGCTGGGGGGGACGCATGTTGGACAGGCCACATGAAGGGCCACTCTCCCCCGGCCCAACCAGGCCCTAGTCCGGGCCCACAAGTACCACACACCACCATTGCACGTCCTCTGTCCCCTCAGGGACCCCTGCCCTCGAGCATGTCAACTTCGTGGGTCCGATCCACTGCCGGCCCTCGCGCCCATCCTGGGGCGCCATCTTGGACACTCCACCACGAGGCCGCCTGGCCCCCGATCGACCTCAACCCTGGGCCTGGCCCGGCCTCAGACATCCCGGCACCACCATCCACCCAGGAGGTGAGCGGGCTACTTGGCAAGTCAATGGGAGAAAGAGGTGTCGATGGCTCTCCCCCGCCAAGTGCCGCTCGCCCATCGCCTCCCCGGGCGCCGGCTCCACCCCCCTGCTGGGTGTCTGGACTCCCTCATCCCGGACCTCCCGACCTCCAAGTGCGAGGGTCCGGACATCAAAGCACACCAGCCCTATAACTGGGGCAGCTCCAGAGCAGGAAGGCAGTTGTATCTTGGAGTCGAGAGACGCAAAGAAGAACTCATCCGGGACGGACTACTGGCGCTGCCGTAGCTCTGTCTTGTGCACCATCGTCTGGCCTGCTGGTGCTGCCGCAACCTTCGTAACCTTCATATCCTTCATCGTCGTCGGGACCTGCTGGCGTGGCCGTGGACCGTTTGTAACCATCATCTTCATCGGGACCTGCAGGCTCCGCCGCGGACCGTCGTTTCCTTCGTCCATCTCGGGACCTGCTGGCCCCGCCGCGGCCCGATCATCTAGAACGCCGAGCTCGAGGATTGAGAGCTATTTTCATCTTTTTGGTAACAAGACTGTCCCGCTACTCTTTTCCCAAACCAGAGACTAGAATCGAGGGGACCCCTGAGTCCAGACCTCCTTGTACCATTCCATCGTAAACTTAAAGAATTGCCTATAAAGCCTCGTTGAACTTTAACCTTGTGTGGTGTCCGTCTGTGGGGGGGGAAGTTACGCGTCTGTACGATCGCTGGAGACGGCTCTCCCCGGAGACCTCTCCCCTTATTCTCGGCCGACCCTCCCGGTCCGTCTAACAGTGTGGGGCCTATTTGTTTGAGAGCCTGCGAGGCTCTACACCGCCAGTAATTCCGAGTCCCCCGAGAGAGACTCCTGTGAAACCGGGCATTTCCTGTGAGCCCACGAGAGGCTCTGGAGTGCCCCCCCCTTGTTGAGAGCCCGGCGAGGCTCGAGGCACCGCCAGTAATTCAGAGTCCCCCGTGAGGGACCCCCACAGCCCAGCGAGGCTGCACCTTTGTTGTTGGAGCCCTGAGAGGTTCCCAAGGAGGCATATCTCTTTTGCCAAAGAGTCCTGAGAGGCTCAGCAGTGCCCTTATTTGTCTAAGAGCCAGAGAGGCTCAGGGGGACATTTTATTTCTACAGAACCCTGAGAGGCTCTCCTCTTTGCACCACATTGTTCTGGCCAGAGCCTGCGAGGCTCCAGTGGTGGCCCAACAGTGTTTCCAGTTGCCCAGCACTTTGTGGGCAACTGCCACGTTTAGGACCCTGACTTTGGACACAGGGCGTCCTAGCCCTAGAGAGGCCAGTTGGCCTAGGGACTGCCACAGGTGGTGGCTAATGTGATTTTTGCTCTATTGTGTTGTCCTGCACTGCTGAATGTATTGTTGATGCATCATGTGTTTTCCTTCCCTGCACCTCTGAATGTATGTTTATGCATCATGTGTTTTGTCCCCAGGTCTACACCCCTACAGGTATAGTGATACTTAGGTGGTTGTTTTCTCCCTAGTACAGGTGGTGCTAGTGAGGTCCTGGTTACCAGTGATTACTGGTTGTATGTTATTTTTGTGCTACAGTGATTTTTCTAAGTGCTATTTCTAAAAAGTTTTACTTCTAAAAGTGCTGATTCCTGACAGTGGTCCAGGTCGCCCTGTCTTGTAATATCCCCTGTAAATTCTGCCCGTGCCCCTGGCACATTGTAAAGTGTGTGTTTTATCTAATGTGTTTTGGTGTAATACAAAGGCTATTTTTACATAACCTTGTGTGGAGTTTCCTTTGTGGTGGGCCTTGTGTGTTGTTGCTGGGGTCGTGCGCAAATACGTAACTCATATCGCCTCCAAGTTTAGCCTTGCTGCTCGCGCCACGTTACCTAGAGGGCGAGTAGGGGTTATCTTGGCGTGTAACTCCCTTGCCCTGACCTTAGGAATGGTGATCCCTGACTGACCTTGACGCAAGTCTTGGCCAGCCAGGATCCCATTTCTAACAGACTCCCTCATCCCGGACCTCCCGACCTCCAAGTGCGAGGGTCCGGACATCAAAGGGCGCCAGACCTATAACTGGGGCAGCTCCAGAGCAGGAAGGAGTTGTATCCTGGAGTCGAGAGACGCAGTGAAGAACTCATCCTTGACGGACTACTGGCGCTGCCGTAGCCCTGCCTTGCGAACTATCGACCTGCCTGCTGGCGCTGCCGCAACCTTCTGAAACCTTCATCGTCGTCGGGACCTGCTGGCGTGGCCGCGGACCGTTTGTAATCACCACCTTCATCGGGACCTGCTGGCTCCGCCGCGGACCGTCGCTACCTTCAACCATCCCGGGACCTGCTGGCTCCGCCGCGGCCCGATCATCTAGAACGCCGAGCTCGAGGATTGTGAGCTATTTCATCTACCACCATATTCACCAGATTGGTAACAAGACTGTCCCGCTACCCCCTTTCCCAACCAAGAGACTAGAATAGAGGGGACCCCTGAGTCCAGACCTCCTTGTACCATTTCACCGTACTTAAAGAATTGCTTATAAAATAACGTTGAACCTTATCCTTGTGGGGTGTACATCTGTGGGGGGGGGGGAAGTTACTTGTCTGTACGATCGCTGGAGACGGCTCTCCCCGGAGACCTCTCCCCTTGTCCTCGGCCGACCCTCCCGGTCCGTCTAACATTGGTGGCCAGCGGCGCGATCCGAATCAACGCGTAATCGTACAGAGAGTAGCTCACCCCACGACAAAACCACGATGTCAACCAAAGAAAGCGGATCCACCGAGAAATTCCAGATGGAGAAATTGGAAGAATACAGCCATCGTGAGTTGAAACAATTCTGCATTGAACTAGGTATCGCTACCACCGGTCTGAGTACTAAAGACGATTTCAAGCACGCCATTGAGTCATGGGCAGAAACCGGGGCCGTCAGACCCCCGGACCAAAATGTCGCAGCAACAGAGAAAAACACCACGGCTCCCGAGGAGCGAAGAACGGGTCTCTCGCAAGATGAGATCCAAGAACGGGAAAGAAACCGAATACATGAACTAGAAATGGCCCGGCTCAAAATGGATGGCGAACTCAAATTAGCCGAACAAAAACTGAACCTGGAACATCTGCGGCTCCGTGAAGAACGGGAAGAGAAACAGAGACAAAGAGAGCTCGAAGAGAAGAGACTGGCGTATGAACACGAGCGCAAACTAGCTGAGATAGACTTACGCAAGCAGAACAAAGAATTAGGGGTGCCCGAGCAACCGCGTACCCCGGGAGCAACAGAAAAGAAGGTACACATCCCCAAGGATGTCGTTCGAGAATATTTCCGAGATGACGACATACAGCAATGGTTCAAGGCCTACGAGATCGCTATGACCTCCCACCGGATCGATCGAAGCGACTGGGGAGCCGGTCTATGGGGGAGGTTCGTCAATGAGGGCCGCGATGCCCTGCTACAGCTCCCAGACCATATGATGACCTCCTATGACCACATGAATGCTACCCTCCTCACCCGCTATGGGCTCACACCCGAAATGTACCGCCAGAGGTTCCGAGACTGCACCCGGATCCCGGGTACAACTTGGGTGGAATACGTGAACTATTTCAGCCGAGCCTTCGAGGGTTGGATCAAGGGAAGCAACGTAACGACCTACGAGCAACTCTTCAATCTCATGGTATGGGAGCATCTATCAAACAACTGCTTCGTCGAGCTCAGGCAGCACCTCCTCGACAGTTAATTGACTGATCCACGGCAGCTCGCCGCCGAGGCTGACCGGTGGGAAATTACCCGAGTGGGCCGAAATGGGTCACATGAACAGAACCGGAACAACCAAGGTCAGCACCGTCCCCGAGGAGGAGGAGGGGGCCAGGGACGAGGAAGAGACAACGCCCCGGCCGCTCCCGCTACCAGCACCCCACCCCCGGCCAACCGGGGCAACACCCCGGCGCGGCCGGGGTAACAGAGCCAATGTCACGTGTCACCGATGCCAGCGAGTCGGCCACTACGCAAACGACCCGAATTGTCCACAAAGCCAGACTCCGAGACCCCGCCAGATGGCTGCCGCCGCCCTGGGGGAAGAACAAATCTCCGAAGAACACGAGGAATGTGAGCAAGAACACCAAGAATGGGAACCCGCCGCCATGGTTCTAGCGTGCCTAGGGGGGAAAGACATGGTCCCGCGGGTCCCCCTACCCGCCAACACCCAGAAGTACAGTCAGTGGGTGAACATTAATGGACGCAGGGCCGAAGCCCTACGTGACACCGGGGCCAGTGTAACGGCCGTCCGCTGTCACCTGGTGACCCCAGAACAGATCCTGCCGAACGTTCTCTGCCCTGTCCGTTCAGCCGACAATTCGGAGAGTCTATGTTGGATGGCCTGCGTCCCCTTCGAGTGGGGAGGAGTCTCCGGCATGTTGAAAGTGACGGTCCGAGATGATGCCCCCGTAGACTGTCTCCTGGGAAATGATCTTGAGAGTTCCCCGTGGGCCGCCGTAGAGAGAAGAGAGCACCTGGGGATGTTGGGCATCCCGGACTGGGCGTGCGTAACCACCCGGTCCATGGCTGCCCGTGCCATCCCCCGACCCGAAGAACCTGAATGGCCGGCACCTCCTGCCCCGGTCGCTCCAGTAGAAGACACCGACCGTGCCGTCCCCCCAGAGCAAACTCCCGAGGGGCTCGTTCAGCCTCAGGACCTTCCCGGCCTGGCTCAGTGGCGTCAGGAGGGGGGGCCCACCCAGGAACAGTTTCGCCACGAGCAGAAGACCTGTCCCTCCCTCGAGGGACTCCGCCAACAAGCCCTCGCACAAAGCGCAGGGGATACCTCCGGAACCCATTGGGTCTATTGGGACGATGACCTGTTGTACAGCGAACAGAGAATCGCGGAGTTAGGGGCCAGTCGAGTGCTAGTGGTGCCCCTCCGCTTTAGAGACTTCTTGCTAAACCTGGCCCACGATGTCCCCCTGGCTGGCCACCTGGGTCAGGACAAAACCTACAGTCACCTGGTGACCCACTTTTTCTGGCCCAAGATGAGGAACGACGTACTCCAGCACTGCCGGTCTTGCCCCACGTGCCAGGCCAGCGGGAAGAGCGGCCGCAAGCTTAAAGCACCTCTGCAACCTTTCCCAGTGGTCACCACCCCGTTCGAGAGGGTGGGGATAGACATTGTGGGGCCCCTGGACCCCCGTACAGCACAAGGACATCGGTTCATCCTGGTACTGGTGGACCACGCCACCCGCTACCCCGAGGCTGTTCCCCTGCGAACTGTGACAGCCCCGGTAGTCGGCCGGGCCTTGATGGGGATCTTCTCCCGGGTGGGCTTCCCCCGAGAAGTCGTCAGCGACCGGGGCACAAACTTTATTTCAAAATACATGAAGTCCCTCTGGCAACAGTGTGGGGTCACCTACCGATTCACGACCCCCTATCACCCTCAAGGAAACGGACTAGTTGAGCGGTTCAACCGCACGCTCAAAGGGATGATTGGGGGGTTGGAAGAGCCCCTCCGTCGCCAGTGGGATGTGCTACTGCAGTGCCTCCTCTTTGCCTATCGAGAAGTCCCCCAGAAGTCCCTCGGCTTCAGCCCGTTCGAACTCTTGGATGGACACCCTGTGCGAGGGCCGCTCAGCCTAGTCAAAGAAGGCTGGGAAATGCCCCCTCTAAAGAACCCTCCAGATGTTTTCAAGTACCTCTTAACCCTCCGCAACCAGACCAGACGGTTCAGGGAACTGGCAAAAGCAAACTTGGAGGCCAGTCAGGAAGACATGAAAAGGTGGTACGATCAAAATGCCTCCTCCATCGAATTTGAACCCGGCCAACAAGTGTGGGTAATGTCTCCCACCGAACCATGCGCCCTGCAAGACAAGTGGACGGGGCCCTTCAAAGTAGTCGAGCGCAAGAGCCCTGTCACCCATCTCATCGATATGGAATCTTCACGGAACCCTCTCCGGGTCCCCCACGCCAATAGACTAAAACCCCACTTTGTGCGCTCAGAGCTCAGCCTCCTGATGGCAACAGACAACGGAGCCGAGGAGGACTCCGAACCACTCCCTGACCTCCTACGGACTCGGGAGAAGGACGGCTCCGTGGACGGGGTCCGACTCTCGGAGGCCCTCACCCTGGAACAGCGCCAAGGCTGCCGAGACCTCCTGCTGCAGTTCGCCACCCTGTTCTCCCTCACCCCAGGGGTCACCCCCTGGTGCTTACACGACGTGGACACTGGAGACAGTCCCCCTATCCGCCATCGGGCCTACCGCGTACCAGATCGGGTACGGGCCTGCATCCAAGAGGAGGTGGCCAAGATGCTCACGCTCGGGGTCATCGAGCCCTCAGCCAGCCCCTGGGCCAGCCCAGTGGTACTGGTCCCCAAAGCGGCCACCCCCGGCACCACTCCTGAGCTCCGGTTCTGCGTCGACTACCGGGGCTTGAATGCGGTCACCAGAACAGACGCACACCCCATTCCCCGAGCAGATAAACTAATCGACCGCATGGGAGCTGCCCGCTACCTCAGCATCTTCGACCTGACAGCGGGCTACTGGCAGATCGGTCTCACACCCCGGGCCCAAGAACGATCTGCCTTCTCCACCCCTGATGGCCACTACCACTTCAAGGTCATGCCATTCGGCATGAAGAATGCCCCAGCAACATTTCAGCGGCTAGTAAACCAGGTCCTGGCGGGACTCGAAGAATTCAGCGCCGCCTACCTGGACGATATCGCTGTGTACAGCCGCCACTGGTCCGACCACCTCAACCACCTCCGAGAGGTACTACGGGCCCTCCAACGAGCTGGCCTCACGATCAAGGCCAGCAAATGCCAAATTGGCCAGGGGTCCGTGACCTATCTCGGGCACCAGGTGGGAAGTGGTCTGGTGGCTCCGCTGCAACTCAAGATCGCTGCCATCCAGTCTTGGCAGCCCCCCATCACCCAGACCGAGGTCCGCGCCTTCTTGGGACTCACCGGCTACTACCGGCGGTTCGTGAGGGACTATGGCAGCATTGTGGGGCCCCTCACGGAACTCACATCCAAAAACCAACCAAAGAAGGTCAACTGGACCCCCGACTGTCAAGCGGCCTTCGAGAAGCTGAAGGCCGCCATGTGCACCGCTCCGGTGCTCCAGGCCCCCGACTACAGTCGGGAATTTATCGTCCAAACGGATGCCTCCGACCATGGCATTGGGGCAGTCCTTTCCCAGCTGAACCCCGAAGGACTTGACCAGCCAGTGGCTTTCATCAGCAGACGGCTCCTGGCCCGAGAACAACGCTGGAGCACCATCGAGAGGGAGGCCTTCGCCGTGGTGTGGGCCCTCAAAAAGCTCCGGCCTTATGTCTTCGGTACCCACTTCCGGGTACAAACCGATCATCGGCCCCTGCAGTGGCTAATGCAGATGCGGGGGGAAAACCCGAAACTATTGCGTTGGTCCATCTCCCTGCAGGGGATGGACTTCACTGTGGAACATCGACCCGGCCAAGACCACGCCAACGCAGATGGCCTGTCACGCTTTTTCCGCCTCGACGAAGAGAGTCCCCAAGAGGATGGGTGACTCTCCCCGCCTTCAGCTGGGGGGGACGCATGTTGGACAGGCCACGTGAAAGGCTTGCTCCCTCCCCGCACGACCAGGCCCGAGCCCGGCTCTTCAGGTGTTACACGCAACAACCACCCGTTTCCCGTCTCATATGGGACCCCTGCCCCTGAACATCTCCACATCATGGGCCCGATTCCCTACCGGCCCTCTCGCCCGGCCTGGGCGCCAGCTTGGACACAGCACCACGAGGCCGCGTGGCCTCCGATCGACCCTAACCCTGGGCCTGGCCAGGCCCCGACATCCCGGCGCCACCATCCACCCAGGAGGTGAGCGGACTACTTGGCAGGTCAATGGGAGAAAGAGGTGTCGATGGTTCTCCCCCGCCAGGTACCGATCGCCCCCAGCTCCCCCAGGCGCTGGCTCCACCCCCCTGCTGGGTGTCTGGACTCCCTCATCCCGGACCTCCCGACCTCCAAGTGCGAGGGTCCGGACATCAAAGGGCGCCAGACCTATAACTGGGGCAGCTCCAGAGCAGGAAGGAGTTGTATCCTGGAGTCGAGAGACGCAGTGAAGAACTCATCCTTGACGGACTACTGGCGCTGCCGTAGCCCTGCCTTGCGAACTATCGACCTGCCTGCTGGCGCTGCCGCAACCTTCTGAAACCTTCATCGTCGTCGGGACCTGCTGGCGTGGCCGCGGACCGTTTGTAATCACCACCTTCATCGGGACCTGCTGGCTCCGCCGCGGACCGTCACTACCTTCAACCATCCCGGGACCTGCTGGCTCCGCCGCGGCCCGATCATCTAGAACGCCGAGCTCGAGGATTGTGAGCTATTTCATCTACCACCATATTCACCAGATTGGTAACAAGACTGTCCCGCTACCCCCTTTCCCAACCAAGAGACTAGAATAGAGGGGACCCCTGAGTCCAGACCTCCTTGTACCATTTCACCGCACTTAAAGAATTGCTCATAAAATAACGTTGAACCTTATCCTTGTGTGGTGTACATCTGTGGGGGGGGGGAGTTACTTGTCTGTACGATCGCTGGAGACGGCTCTCCCCGGAGACCTCTCCCCTTGTCCTCGGCCGACCCTCCCGGTCCGTCTAACAGGGCAGAGTTCAAGAGTTGAATGTTAAAAACCTCGAGAGTAGAAATAAGCTGTTTAGTGGACGTACTGTCGGAATCTTCGAGATGGATATTTAGGTCCCCTAGAATCGAAACGTTGGCTACTCTAAGCAGCAAGGGGGCCAGGAAATCTGGCAAAGAAGAAACCCAGGGATTAGCATTCCCAGGAGGGCGATAGATTAATAGACCTGTCATTGTGAACTGAGGGTTAATAGTTAGCCTAAAAAGGGCTGCCTCGCAACCTTTGAAAGGAATGTCTTCAAATTTACAGGTGTACTTAGATTTGAAGATCATGGCTATCCCCCCCCCCCTTTGCCTAGAACTCTGTCCTTCCTTACGATGATGTAATTAGGGGGAATTGCAGCGGCAATATCGGGCCAGAGCTGTCATGCAACCAGGTTTCTGTAAGAAACACAGCATCCGGTTGTTCATCAGTGATGAAGTCACAGATGCTATATTTGTGTTGTGGGAGAGATCTACAATTCATACTCCAAAAATGTAAAGAGGAATGTGAAGAGACAGTATTGGACTTAACAGGCCTGCTGCGTCTGACATAGTGCTTAAGTGATCTGCAGCTCGCTGGTATTCCGAGAGCGAAACCGCATTGGTGACATTTGTATTTGGGGAAGGGCAATGTACATACAGAGCAGGTCTTGCTAGCAATGCGGCGCCATGAATGTAATTCCACAGCAGAATAGGAAAGAACCATAATGCAATACAGTAGATCAGAAACAACTTACTCACAGATGATGTATAGAGTACTTGCCAGAGCCCAGAGCCCATACACTGCTGCATGCCACACACTGCTACATGCCGCACACTGCTGCACGCCGCACATTGCTGCATGCCTTACACTGCTGCACGCCTCACACTGCTGCACGCCACACACTGCTGCACGCTTCACACTGCTGCATGCCGCACACTGCTGCACGCTGCACACTGCTGCATGCTGCACACTGCTGCATTACTCACACTGCTGCATGCTGCACACTACCGCACGCCTCACACTGCAGGCACGCCTCACACTGCTGCACGCCTCACACTGCTGCATGCCTCACACTGCTGCACGCCACACACTGCTGCACGCCTCACACTGCTGCACGCCTCACACTGCTGCACGCCTCACACTGCTGCACGCCTCACACTGCTGCACGCCACACAGTGCTGCATGCCTCACACTGCTGCACGCCACACACTGCTGCACTCCACACATTGCTGCACGCCTCACACTGCTGCACGCTGCACACTGCTGTATTACTCATACTACTGCATGCTGCACACTGCCGCATGCCTCACACTGCTGCCTGCCTCACACTGCTGCACGCCTCACACTGCTGGACATTGCTGCATTACTCACACTGCTGCATGCTGCACACCACCGCATGACTCCCTGCTGCACGCCTCACACTGCTGCACGCCTCACAGTGCTGCATGCCACACACTGCTGCACGCCACACACTGCTTCACGCCTCACACTGCTGCATGCCACACACTGCTGCATGCCACACACTGCTGCACGCCTCACACTGCTGCACGCCTCACACTGCTGCATGCCGCTGCACACTGCTGCATTACTCATACTACTGCATGCTGCACACTGCCTCACGCCTCACACTGCTGCCCCCTCGAACTGCTGCACGCCTCACACTGCTGCACACTGCTGCATTACTCACACTGCTGCATGCTGCACACTGCTGCACACCACACACTGCTGCACACCTCACACTGCTGCACCCCTCACACTGCTGCACACCTCACACTGCTGCATGCCTCACACTGCTGCACACCTCACACTGCTGCACACCTCACACTGCTGCACGCCACACACTGCTGCACGCCACACACTGCTGCATGCCTCACACTGCTGCATGCCTCTCACTGCCGCACACCTCACACTGCCGCACACCTCACACTGCTGCATGCCTCACACTGCTGCATGCCTCACACTACTGCATGCCTTACACTGCTGCCCGCCTCACACTGCTGCCCGCCTCACACTGCTGCATGCCTCCCACTGCTGCACGCCTCCCACTGCTGCACGCCTCACACTGCTGCACACTCCTGCATTACTCACACTGCTGCATGCTGCACACTGCTGCACACCACACACTGCTGCACGCCTCACACTGCTGCACGCCGCACACTGCTGCACGCCACACACTGCTGCACGCCTCACACTGCAGCACGCCTCACACTGCTGCGTGTGTGTGGCAGTAACTACTTGCTTTAGTCGACTAAACTCTCAACTATACAACTTAAACATTAATCCAATGAAAAAAATACAACAATGTCATTCATAGATTTTACTAAAAATACTCTCTACTCACACTTTACTAACACTTCCACCTCCACCGCTGCTTCCACCCCCACTTTCCACTCTGATTTTCTCTATTAGGGAGTCGACTTCTTCTAATTGACGTATGTTATACATGTGATTATTCCACATTTTACGTAGCGATGCGGGGAACTTAAATTGGGTCTTAGCTCCCAGAGTGTTCAAAATCGTAATTCTCTTCCCCAGTTCCCACTGCTTAGTGGCCGTAATATGGGAGAAATCAGAACGGATAAATGTTAGACGGACCGGGAGGGTCGGCCGAGATTACGGGGAGAGGTCTCCAGGGAGAGCCGTCTCCAACGACTGTACAGATAAGTAACTTCCCCCCCACAGACGGACACCACACAAGATTGAAGGTTAACGAGACTTTATATGCACTTCTTAGGTTACGTTGATATAATACAAGGAGGTCTGGACTCAGGGGTCCCCTCGGTTCTGATCTCTGGTTGAGGAAAAGGGTAGCGGGACAGTCTTAGTTACCAATGAGTTCAATAGCTCTCAATCCTCGAGCTCGGCGTGGTTGCTGATCGGGCCGTGGAGGAGCCAAGCAGGTCCCGAGATGGATGAAGGGTGGTCGGCGGGCCGTGGAGAAGCCAAGCAGGTCCCGATATGGATGAAGGATGGTCGACGGGCCGTGGAGAAGCCAAGCAGGTCCCGATGCAGATGACAGTTACAACGGTCCGCGGCCTCGCCAGCAGATCCGGACGACGGTGAAGGATGAAGGTTACGACGGCTGTGGCAGCGCCAACAGGCAGGATGATGGTGCACAGGACAGAGCTACGGCAGCGCCAGTAGTCCGTCCAGGATGAGTTCTTCTTTCGTCTCTCGACTCCAAGATACAACTGCCTTCCTGTTCTGGAGCTGCCCCAGTTATAGGGCTGGCGTGCTTTGATGTCCGGACCCTCGCACTTGGAGGTCGGGAGGTCCGGGATGAGGGAGTCCAGACACCCAGCAGGGGGGTGGAGCCAGCGCCCGGGGAGGCGATGGGCGAGCGGCACTGGCCGGGGGAGAACCATCGACACCTCTTTCTCCCATTGACTGGCCAAGTAGCTCGCTCGCCTCCTGGGTGGAGGGTGGTGCCGGAATGTCTGAGGCCGGGCTAGGCCCAGGGTTGAGGTTGATCGGGGGCCAGGCGGCCTCGTGGCGAAGTGTCCAAGATGGCGGCCCGGGCTGGGCGCGTGGGTCGGCCGTGGATCGGACCCACGAGGTTATCATGCTCGAGGGCAGGTGTCCCTGAGGGGACGTAGGACGTGCAATGGTGGTGTGTGGTGCTTGTATGACTGGCTCGGGCTTGGTCGAGCCGGGGGAGAGCGGCCCGTCATGTGGCCTGTCCAACATGCGTCCCCCCCAGCTGAAGGCGGGGAGAGTTACCCATCCTCTTGGGGACTCTCTTCGTCGAGGCGGAAAAACCGGGACAGGCCATCCGCGTTGGCGTGGTCAGACCCAGGCCGGTGTTCAACGGTAAAGTCCATACCTTGCAAGGAGATGGACCAGCGTAGCAGTTTTGGGTTTTCCCCCCGCATATGCATCAACCACTGCAGGGGTCGGTGGTCAGTCTGCACCCGGAAGTGGGTGCCAAAAAGGTAGGGTCGGAGCTTCTTGAGGGCCCATACCACAGCGAAGGCTTCCCTCTCTATGGTGCTCCAGCGTTGCTCCCGTGGTAGGAGTCTCCGGCTGATGAAGGCCACCGGTTGATCAAGGCCTTCGGTGTTCACCTGGGACAGGACCGCCCCAATGCCCTGGTCGGAGGCATCCGTCTGGACGACGAACTCCCGGCTGTAGTCTGGGGCCTGGAGTACAGGAGCGGAACACATGGCGGCCTTTAGCTGTTCGAAGGCCGCTTGACACTCTGGGGTCCAGTTCACCTTCTTGGGCTGATTTTTCGACGTGAGTTCGGTGAGAGGCCCCACGATGGTACCATAGTCTTTCACGAACCTTCGGTAGTAGCCCGTGAGGCCCAGGAAGGCTCGCACCTCAGTTTGAGTGTTAGGGGGTTGCCAGTTCTGGATGGCGGCAATTTTCAGTTGAAGAGGGGCCACTAGACCGCTTCCCACTTGGTGTCCGAGGTAGGTCACTGACCCTTGTCCAATTTGACATTTGCTGGCCTTGATCGTGAGGCCAGCTCGCTGAAGGGCTTGCAACACTGCTTGGAGGTGGTGGAGGTGCTCGGTCCAGTGGTGGCTGTACACAGCGATGTCGTCCAGGTAGGCGGCGCTGAACTCTCCGAGCCCCGCCAGGACCTGATTGACGAGCCGTTGGAACGTCGCTGGGGCATTTTTCATGCCGAAGGGCATGACCGTGAAGTGATAGTGGCCATCGGGGGTGGAGAAGGCAGAACGTTCTTGTGCTCGGGGTGTGAGGCCGATCTGCCAATATCCTGCCGTTAGATCGAAGATGCTGAGGTAGCGGGCAGCGCCCATTCGGTCGACCAGTTCATCTGCCCGGGGGATGGGGTGTGCGTCCGTTCTGGTGACTTCATTCAGGCCCCGGTAGTCGACACAGAACCGGAGTTCGGGTGTGGTTCCGGGGGCGGCTGCTTTGGGGACCAGTACGACCGGGCTGGCCCATGGACTGTCGGAGGGCTCGATGACCCCGAGCGTGAGCATCTTAGTTACTTCCGCCTGGATGCAGGCCCGTACCCGATCAGGTACGCGGTAGGCCCGGTGGCGGATAGGAGGGCTGTCTCCGGTGTCCACATCGTGCACACACCAGGAAGTGACACCTGGGGTGAGGGAGAACAGGCTGGCAAACCGTGATAGGAGGGCTTGGCACTCTTGGCGTTGTTCCTGGGAGAGGGTCTCCGAGAGTCGGACCCCATCCACGGAGCCGTCTTGCTCCTGGGTCCGCAAGAGGTCAGGGAGAGGCTCGGAGTCGTCCTCAACCCCGTTGTCTGTGGCCATCAAGAGGCTGAGTTCTGTTCGTGCAAAGTGGGGTTTCAGTCTGTTGGTGTGGAGGACTCGGAGCGGATTCCGGGCGGACTCCATATCGATCAGATAGGTGGCGGGTCCCTTGCGCTCGATTACTTTGAAGGGTCCCGTCCATTTGTCTTGGAGAGCGCACGGTTCTGTGGGGGACATTACCCAGACCTGTTGCCCCGGCTCGAATTCAATAGATGAGGCGTTCTGGTCATACCATCTCTTCATGTCCTCTTGACTGGCCTCTAGGTTGGCTTTCGCTAGGTCTCTGAACCGCTGGGACTGGTTGCGGAGGGTGAGGAGGTACCGGAAGACATCTGGAGGACTCTTGGCCGGAGGCAACTCCCAGCCTTCTTTGATCAGGCTGAGTGGCCCCCGTACTGGGTGCCCATAGAGCAGCTCGAATGGGCTGAAGCCTAGGGACTTCTGTGGGACCTCCCGGTAGGCGAAGAGGAGGCACGGCAGCAGCACGTCCCACTGGCGACGGAGGGGTTCTTCCAATCCCCCGATCATCCCTTTTAGAGTGCGATTGAACCGCTCAACAAGTCCGTTTCCTTGGGGGTGATAGGGGGTCGTGAAGCGGTAGGTGACCCCACACTGTTGCCAGAGGGACTTCATGTATTTGGAAATAAAGTTCGTGCCTCTGTCACTGACGACTTCTCGGGGGAACCCCACACGGGAGAAGATCCCCATCAGGGCCCTGCCGACCACTGGGGCTGTGACGGTCCGGAGAGGAATAGCCTCAGGGTAGCGGGTGGCGTGGTCCACTAGTACTAGGATGAAGCGATGGCCTTGTCTTGTACGTGGGTCTAGGGGTCCCACAATGTCTATTCCGACCCTCTCAAATGGGGTCGTGACTACGGGAAAGGGTTGCAGGGGGGCCTTTAATTTGCGGCCGCTCTTCCCACTGGCTTGGCACGTGGGGCAAGATCGGCAATGCTGGTGCACATCGTTTCTCATTTTTGGCCAGAAGAAGTGGGTCACTAGGCGGCTGTAGGTTTTATCTTGTCCCAGGTGCCCTGCCAGGGGGACATCGTGGGCCAGATTTAGCAGGAAGTCTCTAAAGCGGAGTGGCACCACTAGTACTCGGTTGGCCCCCAGCTCGGCGATTCGTTGCTCGCTGTACAGTAGGTCATTGTCCCAGTAGACCCAATGAGTTCCGGAGGTATCCCCTGCGCTTTGGGCGAGCGCTTGTTGTCGGAGTCCCTCAAGGGAGGGACAGGTCTTCTGCTCCTGACGAAATTGTTCTTGTGTGGGCCCCCCTTCTTGAGCCCACTGGTCGAGATTAGCAAGGTCGGAAGGTTGAGCAGGTTCGAGGGGGATGCCCTGGTCGGGGGTCTCGGCGGGGGCGACCGGAGGCGGAGGCGCCGGCCATTCTGGTTCTTCCGGGTGATGGTTGGCACGGGCGGCCATAGACCGGGTGGTGACGCACGCCCAGTCTGGGACGCCCAACATCCCCAAGTGTTCTTTTCGCTCCACGGCTGCCCACGGGGAGCTTTCCAGGTCATTTCCGAGGAGGCAGTCCACGGGGGCGTCGTCTCGGACCGTTACTTTCAACATGCCGGAGACCCCTCCCCACTCAAAGGGGACGCAGGCCATCCGACACAGACTCTCCGAGTTGTCGGCTGATCGTACAGGGCAGAGAATGTTCGGTAGATATTGTTCTGGGGTCACCAGATGACAGCGGACGGCTGTCACACTGGCCCCGGTGTCTCGAAGGGCTTCGGCCCGTTGTCCATTGATGCTCACCCATTGGCTGTACTTCTGGGTGTTAGCGGGTAGGGGGACCCGCGGGACCATGTCTCTTCCCCCTAAGCACGCGAGAGTCATGGCGGCTGGCTCCCACCCTTGATACTCTTGCTCGTCTGTTTCTGGTTCCTCGGAGATCTGTTCTTCCCCTAGTGCCGCGGCGGCCACCTGGCGGGGTCTTGGGCTCGGATACTGCGGGCAGCTTGGGTCATTTGCATAGTGGCCTACTCGTTGGCATCGGTGACATGTAACATTGGCTCTGTATCCCGGTCGCGCCGGGGTGCTGCCCCGGTTGGCCGGGGGGGTGGTGCTGGTAGTGGGGGCGGCCGGAGTGTTGTCTCTTCCTCGTCCTTGGCCCCCTCCTCCTCCTCTGGATCGGTGGTGACCATTGTTGTTCCTGTTCTGCTCGTAGGACCCATTCCGGCCCACTCGGGTGATCTCCCACCGGTCAGCTTCAGCTGCGAGCTGCCGGGGATCGGTTAACTTGCTGTCGAGGAGGTGTTGGCGTAGCTCAATGAAGCAGTTGTTGGACAGATGCTCCCATACCATCAGATTGAACAACTGCTCGTAGGTCGTGACGTTGTTCCCTCTGATCCAGCCTTCGAAGGCTCGGCTGAAGTACGTTACATAGTCCACCCAAGTTGTACCTGGAATGCGTGTGCAGTCTCGGAACCTCTGACGGTACATCTCGGGCGTGAGGCCATAGCGAGTGAGGAGGGCCGCTTTCATATGGTCGTAGGAGGTCATCTGGTGGTCTGGGAGCTGTAACAGAGTATCGCGGCCCTCATTGAGGAATTTGCCCCATAGGCCGGCTCCCCAGTCGGCTCTATCGATCCGGTGCGCAGTCATCGCGATTTCATATGCCTTAAACCATTGCTGGATGTCGTCTTCTCGAAAATATTCTCGGACCACATCCTTGGGGATGTGCACTTTTTTGTCCGTGGTCCCGGGGGTGGACGGTCTGTCGGGCACCCCTAATTCTTTATTCTGTTTGCGCAGGTTGATCTCGGCTAGGTTCCGCTCGTGCTCGTACGTTAGTCTTTTTTCCTCGAGCTCCCTTTGCCTCTGTTTCTCCTCTCTTTCTTCTCGGAGGCGAAGGTGCTCTAAGTTTATTTTTTGCTCGGCCAATTTGAGTTCTATGTCCATCTTGAGTCGGGCCATTTCTAGCTCGTGTAGTCGGGCTTTTTCTCTTTCTTGGATCTCGTCTTGCGAGAGACCCGTTCTTTGCTCTTCAGGGGCCGTGTTGGTCTTTTTCGCGGTGCTTTGCTCCGGGGCTTCGACATCCCCGGTCTCTGCCCAAGATTCTAGGGCATGCTTAAAATCGTCCTTGGTACTTAGTCCGGTGGTAGCGATACCTAGTTCGATGCAGAACTGCTTTAGTTCACGATGGCTGTATTCCTCTAGCTTTTCCATTTGGAACTTCTCAGTTGATCCGCTCTCTTTAGTCGACATTGTTGTTCGTTGTGGGGTGAGCTACTCTCTGTACGTTATGCGGTGATTCGGATCGCGCCGCTGGCCACCAATGTTAGACGGACCGGGAGGGTCGGCCGAGATTACGGGGAGAGGTCTCCAGGGAGAGCCGTCTCCAACGACTGTACAGATAAGTAACTTCCCCCCCACAGACGGACACCACACAAGATTGAAGGTTAACGAGACTTTATATGCACTTCTTAGGTTACGTTGATATAATACAAGGAGGTCTGGACTCAGGGGTCCCCTCGGTTCTGATCTCTGGTTGAGGAAAAGGGTAGCGGGACAGTCTTAGTTACCAATGAGTTCAATAGCTCTCAATCCTCGAGCTCGGCGTGGTTGCTGATCGGGCCGTGGAGGAGCCAAGCAGGTCCCGAGATGGATGAAGGGTGGTCGGCGGGCCGTGGAGAAGCCAAGCAGGTCCCGATATGGATGAAGGATGGTCGACGGGCCGTGGAGAAGCCAAGCAGGTCCCGATGCAGATGACAGTTACAACGGTCCGCGGCCTCGCCAGCAGATCCGGACGACGGTGAAGGATGAAGGTTACGACGGCTGTGGCAGCGCCAACAGGCAGGATGATGGTGCACAGGACAGAGCTACGGCAGCGCCAGTAGTCCGTCCAGGATGAGTTCTTCTTTCGTCTCTCGACTCCAAGATACAACTGCCTTCCTGTTCTGGAGCTGCCCCAGTTATAGGGCTGGCGTGCTTTGATGTCCGGACCCTCGCACTTGGAGGTCGGGAGGTCCGGGATGAGGGAGTCCAGACACCCAGCAGGGGGGTGGAGCCAGCGCCCGGGGAGGCGATGGGCGAGCGGCACTGGCCGGGGGAGAACCATCGACACCTCTTTCTCCCATTGACTGGCCAAGTAGCTCGCTCGCCTCCTGGGTGGAGGGTGGTGCCGGAATGTCTGAGGCCGGGCTAGGCCCAGGGTTGAGGTTGATCGGGGGCCAGGCGGCCTCGTGGCGAAGTGTCCAAGATGGCGGCCCGGGCTGGGCGCGTGGGTCGGCCGTGGATCGGACCCACGAGGTTATCATGCTCGAGGGCAGGTGTCCCTGAGGGGACGTAGGACGTGCAATGGTGGTGTGTGGTGCTTGTATGACTGGCTCGGGCTTGGTCGAGCCGGGGGAGAGCGGCCCGTCATGTGGCCTGTCCAACAATAAAAAAGATAATACAGTAGAGAAAGAGCTACATTATAGCTGACCGGCTTTCAGAGCAAGGGACAGGATGCTCTCCTTAATAGTATATGTAAGAAAATTCACCAAAACTTTCCTAGGGCGCTCTCTCCCTTGAACCCTCCTGAATGGATCGCGGTGCACCCTTTGAATATCCATGCACAAGTCCATGCCCACATCCTCAGAGTCCTTCAGGATGGTAGCCTTCATGAGGGAGACAACAAAGTTCTTTATATCGTTCCCTTGTAGATCTTCCGGTACATTTAGAATTTTCAGGTTGTTCTTCCTTGAATGATTTTCCAACCGCTCTATATCATCTTTCAAATCCTGATTTTGTTTGACCATTTCATTCATTGAAACAGAAGATGCACTCAGGGCTTCATTTATTTTTGGAAATTCTGCCTCGAGAGCGACTGTTCTTTGAGACACCTCCTCTACTTTCTGAGCGAGTACTTCGCAGGAAGCCTGGATAGCTACCTGTTTGGCCTCTGAGGTGGTAAACCTCCTACTGATGTCATCTTTCAGGCTTAGCAAAATATCAGCCAGCGTCCCAGGGGGCCCAGACATATCCGCAAAACCAAGTACAGAGTGGGCGGGCTGGGCAGAAGGTAAGGGTAACAAAGGAGATTGGTTAAGTAGATGTTGGGCAGAAGGTAAGGGTAACAAAGGAGATTGGTTAAGTAGCTCAGGAATTCCGTGCGTCTGAAGTTCAGGGAGAGACCCACCCTCTTTCACAAAAATTGTGGAGGTATCATTCTGCTCGTTTTGCTGAATCTCAAGCCCCGAAAAGCTATTTGACAGTTCTACTGACGGGTGGACAGATACTATGTGGTCCTGTGCGGATGAACACTTCACAATAGCAAAAGGCTCAGTGGAGGATTGGGTACTTAGCTCACTAAACATCAAGTTCACAGTAGTAATGGTAGCTGTAGCTGTAGTTGTAGTGACCAAAGTCGCAGTGTCAGCAGAGGTAGAAGCAGTTGCCATATTTAGAGCCACCACCTTGTCCTTATCCTTATCCATTATACTATTATTTGTGCTGTTATTCTGCCCACACACCACAGTACTGGTGAAAATAACTTTATAGAAGGATTTCAGTGAGGGTGTAATTTTGACTTTAGTGCCTCCCCTGGGTTTTTTCTTGCGATCTTTTCCTTTCCCAAATCCGTCGTGGGCCGTCATGCTGACATAACCCCTTGAAGCACGTGTGTATTAGCAGCTTATCAAGGACTGCACATACGTCGCTTCGTGGTCACGATAACCTGATGGATATTAATATTTACCTAATGGTATAATCTGATATGCTATTTGTGTGAACAATTCGACGGCCCTCTACGCTTTGGATACTTCTATTTTACTTGGAACCCTTTACTAGTATATGTACCATTATAGTGGCCAGCTCTTTCTTCATTTTGATTGCACTACTATAGGAGAACCATCTATTAAAATTGCCCTGACGAAGCTCCCATGGTTGGGGAGCGAAACGCGTTGGCTGTCCTGTGCACTTTGAAAATACGAAAATAAAAAGAGAAATATATTTTTGAAAAAAACTTTGGCCTTGTTGATTTACTTCAAGATTGGTGCTGCCTCCACGTTCTTTAAAAAGCTCTGAATAAGGCCTCACTTCCCTGAACCTGCCAAACTTTTGTCCTCCAGGCAGATTCTTTTTGCCTATGGTGTCTTTCTAAAAGTTGAAACCCTGTACAGACAGTTGGGAAATAAAGGAAGCAGGGAGTATCAGTGTTGGACTTGGCCCTTCTGGCAGGTTCACCCCTAAACTGTTTGCTTTGTGTTTGTGACCCAGTGGTAGTGATTTTTTGGTTTCTGCGCACTTTCACTGTGTCCCAGTGGAAAGTGCGTGTGCACTCTGAGTGCATGTGATGAGATAGGCCTGCCCTCCCATAGGAATGCATGGGGAATGTATGTGTCCCTGGTAGTTCCTGATGCGTGGGGTGTACAGGTTCGAATATGTGCGAACTCGTGTGAGTGAATGCTTCGCAATGATGTATGTGGCATGAGTGTGTCTGGTGTACAAATGCCACTTCTAGGAGTTGGTATATTAGTGTAAAATATGCCTGGCGTGTGATTGGCTGGAGCTGGCTGGTGAGCCTGGCTCCAGGAAGGCTGGATGGGTCTGCCCGGTGGTGAGTGGGAGATTAGCATGCTGATGGCTGGGGAGGAGTGTACCTGTGTCCTGAATGAGGCTGGGTTTTCCCCAGACAATGCTGGCCCTGCCCCCTGTGGTGCGACTGATGACCCTAGCCCTGCCAGTGAATGAAATGGGTGGTTGAGCCATCAAGAGTGCTCCAAAACCAGCTGCGACTGGTTTCTCCCCCACCCTGCACCCTTAGACAAAGGAATGTGGTGTATAAAAATGGGTCTGTGTCCCCACAGATGTTGTTCTCTTCCAGGATCCTGAGGGGGCTGCTGCTGTTGCTGGGGAGGAGGACCGCCACTTGGATTGTCTCCCTGCCTGGAGACTCAGTGAGCTGGGTCTGGGCCCAGCCTTGCCCCCTGCCCACCTGAAGAACTGTGCTGAACTGTTTGTTCCCTTTTAGAGCGCCTGGAAGCGCTTTTGTTTGACTTATAGCGCTAGGAGCGCTTTACATTTGCCCTCGCGCTCAATAGCGCTTGAATTTGCCTTTAGAGCGCTTGGGAGCGCTCTGGTTGTCCAGCCGGTGCCAACCCGGCATTTGCTGAATTTGCTGTGCCCAATAGTTACTTATCGAGTGCCCACCTCAATTTATTGCTATTTTAAACAAGCCGGTGCCCACCCGGCATTGCCCCGTGTGTTCACCGCCGAAGCCCAGGACAAAGAACCGCCGAGAAGAAGCTGCCGGGAGAGCCGCGCTGGGATTGGCCCAGCCGGCCGAGCCTCCCGCCGCGTCATCGGGGGAGGAGGAGGGAGCAGGAAGCAGCCTGCGTTAGCCGTCCCGAGGCTCCCGAAGCGAAGGGAGAGCCCTGGGGAAAGAGAACCATCCCGCCAGCGAGACCTGGTGAGTGGGGGCCGGGAGAGCAAGTGAAGGGAGGAGGGCGTCGGGGCACATTGCCGGTGCCCGCCCCTCCCCTACAGTGTGCTGCCTGGCTGTCGAGCGGCCCCGCCTGATCAGAGGGCCGCTCCAACAGTGTTCTGGGGCCATTGTTCTGAGTCCCCCGAGAGGGACTCCACCGTTATCCGGAGGCTCTGAGTGCCCAGTTGTTGTTAGAGCTGGGGAGACTCCTCAAGGCCCGCAATTGTGTTTCGAGCCCAGAGAGGCTCAGGGTGCAAATTCTCTCTTATGAGCCTAGAGAGGCTCGAGGGCCATTTCCTTGTTCACGAGCCCACGAGGCTCCCAGCCCATCATTGTTTGCGAGCCCCGAGAGGCTCGAGGGGCATTAGTTATTGCAGAGCCCCGAGGCTCTGAGGTGCCAGTTGTTCTTTGAGCCCGAGAGGCTCAAACCGCCCATTGTTCTGTGAGTCCCCCGAGGAGGGGATTCCGACGCACAGCAGCATATTTATTGGTGAGCCCTGAGAGGCTCAAGGCGGCATTCTCATTCCCGAGTCCCCAGAGGGGGGACTCCATTGTGTGGGGCATATTTGTGCTCGAGCCCCGAGAGGCTATTGAGGGCCTCATTCCTTTCTAGGGTCCAGAGGGGCTCAGGGGACACTCAGTAGCCCAGAGCCTGCGAGGCTCCAATGTTGCCCATCATTGTTCTTTCAGCTGCCCAGCACTTCGTGGGCAGCTGCCACGTTTAGGCCCCCTGACTTTGAGACACAGGGCGTCCTAGCCCTAGAGAGGCCAGTTGGCCTAGAGACAGTCACAGGTGGTGACTTGTGAGTTTGGCGCAATTTTTCTTGTTCTTACACCTCTGAATGTATTGTTGATGCGTCATGTGTTTTCCCTCCTTACACCGCTGAATGTATGTTATGCATCATGTGTTATGTGCTTACACCCCTACAGGTATTGTGATACTTAGGTGGTTGTTCTCCTAGTACAGGTGGTGCTAGTGAGGTCCTGGTTACCAGTGATTACTGGTTGTGTGCTTTATGTTCTATTTGATGCTAAAGTGAATATTATTCTATGTGCAAGTGCTAATTCTACCTAGTGCTAGGTTCTAAAAGTGCTGATTCCTGACAGTTGCCCAGGTGGCCCTGTCTTGTACATATCCCCTGTAAATTCTGCCCGTGCCTGTTGGCACATTGTAAAGTGTGTGTTTTATCTAATGTGTTTTGGTATAATACAAAGGCTATTTTTATATATAACCTTGTGTGGAGTTTCCTTTGTAGTGGGCCTTGGGTGTTGTTGCTGGGGTGCGTGCGCAAATACTTAACTCATATCGCCTCCAAGTTTAGCCTTGCTGCTCGCGCCACGTTACCTAGAGGGTGAGCAGGGGTTATCTTGGCGTGTAACTCCCTTGCCCTGACTTAGGAGTGGTGGTCTCTGACTGACTTTGGCGCAAGCCCTGGCCAGCCAGGGATCCCATTTCGCTCGAGGAGGGGATTCCGACGCACAGCAGCATATTTATTGGTGAGCCCTGAGAGGCTCAAGGCGGCATTCTCATTCCCGAGTCCCCAGAGGGGGGACTCTATTGTGCGGGGCATATTTGTGCTCGAGCCCCGAGAGGCTATTGAGGGCCTCATTCCTTTCTAGGGTCCAGAGGGGCTCAGGGGACACTCAGTAGCAGGGGTTATCTTGGCGTGTAACTCCCTTGCCCTGACTTAGGAGTGGTGGTCTCTGACTGACTTTGGCGCAAGCCCTGGCCAGCCAGGGATCCCATTTCTAACAATCAGCTTGGTGTTCGTTAGCATATTTTTGAGTGCAGGTGTAGGTGCAAGCCTATAATAATAAGAGGCTGGGTCTGATGTGTCAAAAGCAGAAAAATAAGCACACATTTGTTATGTTATGTTATGTTAAATAATATTTATAAAGCGCACGTACGCCCTTGGGCTTCATGGCGCTGAGGTACGGGAACATAACTGAGAAAGGAAAAATAGACAGCCAAATTGGAATAAACATTATTTGTGCAAATATTTTTTAACTACCTTTTGGCAGTGTTGAGCAGTGTTCCCATTGAGTGTAATTGTAAACAGCGCATGGGATACTAGCTTTCTGTAAAAAAAAAATGGTGACCATAATGTTGATAACAGAATATGTCGCCAAAGTTAAATGTACTATCATACAATTCATCATTGGATTAGGCAGCTGATTGCTCTAGATCTGCTAGGAAATTGTGCACAGCTTCAAAGTCTCAATCAACGATTAGAAAAAGTACTAGAGGTGATGATATAATTCAAGGAAATTTTAAACCAATAAGATATCTGTAAAAGTTCAATAGGACCATACACATAATACAATACCCTGTCCCACACTATTCCTACCAGAACTGGAACTGCTGTAATGTTCACCTGGGACAGGTCCCTTATCTCACGGTGCGATGATGCATGTGGCTTCAGTACCAAGTTCACAAGTTTTACTGCAGAGCGTTTATTTATTTATTTAAAGAGTTTTATTTAGCGCTGGCTAGTCCCGAAGGTATCAGAGTGCTTTACATGAGAATCAACAATGTAAGAGAAAAAGATCAACAATTACACAATACATAAAAAAATAGGCAATACAATTAGAAGAGGTGGGAAAGGAGGGATAAAAGTGGTGGAGGGGGCAGTGTAGAAATCAAAAATCCACTTCTCAGGGGTTCCACTGATACTTAGACCTTTTAAACTCACAAAGAACTTGACACAGAAGCTGGAATATAAAAGTATATTTTTATTAAACTCAAATGAGTGAGACTACGTCACACAGAAGCCTTATCAACTGAATGAGGCAGTCTGCTAGAATGGTCTTACTTCACATATTATATACTCTTTATCCTGCCCCAGGCATGTAAGGGAGTTGTATCAGTTAACTTTTTATTACATTCCTAAACAAATGGAAAATCTGGAGGGTCAGCAGGTGAGTAGCCTTTGGGGTTTTAGCAGGATATGGTCAAAACATTATAATTACATAGTTCACAAAGGTTAATCGGATTTAGATGGCACTGCAGGGCATGGCATGATTACATGTACAGTATCCCAACCCAAAAGTCAATCATTAAGAATGTCCCAAATTTAATCTGCAAAAGCCGGACAAACCTATAATTGAAAGCATAACCCATGTAATGAAGAAACATAAAAAGAAACAGTAACAGATGATGAACAAGATAAGGCATGTGCAAGGAAACTAAAAGTTAACGATGTCCTGAACATTGATTGTCAATCTCAGACAAAGATCGATCAGGAAAATTGGCTTTGCGAGGTCAGTTTCAGGTGAAGAGGTCAGTTTCTTACAGTTCATTTCAGAGTCAAAAAGAAACCTTAGTTAATGTATACATGGACTAAGAAGGCCAGGCCACTTTATTCGCCAGGCTACCTTCACAGGTCTACGTGAGGGCAACACAAAATGGTGGCACAATATAAAATGGAGTCAGTCTTGAGAATTACAGAACCTCAGACCCTCCTTTTGCCATTACATAGGCAATAACCTAAGACTCATGTTAATCTGAATCTAGGTCTATATCGATATTCATTAGGTCGTCAAAGTGTTGCTGTAACATCATCTTATTATTCTCTACTTCTCTTGGGACAGGTCTCCGAACACACATAGTAGCACAGTAGCACAAAGACTCACTTCTGGTGAACCATTTTTGGATGCTAAAGGCAGAGCCACTTCCTCTTCCATGGCAATTCAGTCAAATGAGAACTTAATTAACATTTACTTTATACAATTGCACTGGAATCGCTTGTGCAACTGTGCCCAAAGTCCGTTCAAAGCCTCTCTGGCAGGCTTCTATCGTTCATCAAATCTGCTTCCATTGTTTTCTTCCGCATTGGGCCTCTTGATTCAGGCCTTCCATGAAAATAGTTCTTCTCAGTATCCGTTGGAGTGCCCTCCTGGCAAACACTCACAGCTCACTTGAAAGTCTCAATGTCTCAAGGCAGTCCACCAGTATCTCTCCTCTGTGGCAGACACTAGAGATAGTGTGCTCTTCATTGATCATGGGCACAGATCATCTCGTGCAGACCTGGGTCTACATTCTCAAGCTCCAACACTCATTATTCAGTGTCAGAGGACGCTCAGGCTGCTCTTTCATGGGCACCATAATGTAGTGCCTTTTGCCAATCTTGGATCCTCCGGTGCACTGCCCTTCCGTTGGAGCAAAGGAAAAAGGGGGAGTGTGTGGCCAAAACTCAGGCCAAGGGGCTCAAGGGACTGCACACTGTCAGAGGTTACCAGCACATGACAGCTAGAAAACTTAATCTCCAACCAGCCCTGCCATCAATAGCAGGGATCCTTCTCTTTCGCTCTTTTGCACTGAAATTCATGTTCTGCATTGAACAGGCCTCCTTCTTCTCTGGAGTCCACTGCCGTCTAATGAAGCAAGCACGATGCTCTGGAGATGCAGTTGATGAAGCATTTTCTGGGTGTTGGGACTGTAGGGCCAAGGTATGTAGCCCTCATCTGTAGCTGACACTGATGAGAATTAGGACTCATCTTTATCACCGTTCTGCAGGGTATCATTCTTCCTTTGACTATGGAAGATACCGCAGAACCTAGTGATGTAGGAAATGTGACACAGTTGTTAGTTTCCTTCAATTTAGTACAAAAAAACAGTTCAATGTAATTCACAAGGGGACTGCAAACAGGTGGCCGCAATCTTCAAAGGAGTGGCCAAACACCATGGGACTATTGTGATCTAAAATACACTGTCATTCTCATAGAATACAAAGACAAAGGCAGTAGGCAAAACAGTGATTCTAGCCTCTTCAATTGGGTTTCCATGTGAGAGCATATCCTCTACCATCTAAGGGTAGATAACTACATGAGAATTCTATATGAATGGATGTCCTCACAAATAGTGACATCGTCTAATGGGGTAAACATTTTTTCTCAATGATTAAGTCTAAGTGTTCCGATCTTCCCTATCTAGAACACCTCAAAAGTGAAATCACATAATACAGATTATCAGGGACATGTAGATACCGCCTTTTTAATAATTGTGCATCAGGCGCACTATGCAATACAAAGGCTAATGATCAAAATGTGGAAACAAAAGACAAGAACTAGAGAGTCCTGGTGTTTCCATTATTAAACCACATCTGGTCCATCAAAAATTAAAGCAGCAGAAAAAAGAAACTGATAACCAAATTAGAATAGGCATTGAATTTGTCATATTCAAAAAAATAAACATAAGGTATCTCCTATTGAGATGGAAAACTTGTCTTACTATAATATTAAGTCAGTTAACCAGTCTATCACTACCCTGACAGTCAGACTGGAAAAGATCGAAGTAGGCCTAAAGAAAACTCTTGAAAACCAGTCCGGTCATACAAAAGGGAATTATACATAATATGGGGGTCCCTGGTACATCACTGCAGTCTGGAAGTGTGAACCCGAACAATACACCAATTATAATAAATGGGCTGACTGGTGAAAAGAATATGGAAAAGGAAATGGAAGTAGGACACAGCTAAAATCCGAATAAGTAGGCACAATGCAACATCAGTCAGGGGAGAAGCGGCAAAAGAAAAATCTATAGGAAGAACAAAAAAATTACTCGGGTGATAGTTAAGTTTGTGACATACAAGAGTATGGGTGATACACAAAAGTCACAATAGTACACAAATTTTAACTCTACCGCTGGCCCCTACACCATATACGGTAATCACAGCTAATGGTCCAGTTCCTTCTTCAAGGGAAAAAATGAAAAGTTTCGGTCACCTTTAGCAAGAGCCACAAATCTATAATTTCATCCTTAGGTCCAATCAAGGAAACATAAATCTAGGGCTGCCTGTTCCTTAATGGAAAGGGCAGTAACGTGACTAACTGCAGGTGACACAATTTGATCCTGTATCTCTTTTATTTTTCTTCAATATTATATAGCCAAATTTGACATACACTGGTGAAGTGTTGTCTGTCTTGTTCACAACATGAAAAATCATATCTGTGAAATTTAGTATCAGCACAAATTTGTTGTGCAGCGATATGCATCGTCATGAAAAATCCCTTCACAACACAGGGGAACTTGTAATAGTATCAAAAGCAGCAACATAAAACAAAAACATGCATAAGATAAAAAAACACACACATGCCAAGCCATCAGATATACACGCTGTAGATCAAGCACAAAAAGCATAGACAAAGTACAATAGCATATGTAAATAAGCGGTGACACACAACACCATTGCATGCACTTTATGCACTGTGAACCTGCAGCCCAAAACCCAATATTCTGGCCTGCTTAATTTGTCAGGCTTAAAATCGAAATTACACCAAAATTACTTTCTTTTACTTTCCTCACTTTTGACAGCGGATCACCAGTCAGTGGAGATCAGCTGTCAAATACAACTTACTGTGTCGCTTCTGACACACAGGACCAGCAGGAACAATTCATAAAAGGATAAAATGCAAAATCATGAAAAAAATGCACGAACATTTCTTTTCAAAGAAGTCATACTAAAAAACACATCTTATTTTCAACATACTGCTGATACTGCACATAACACACAAAATATCAACTGTAACCAACCATCTTTTGTAAACATGCTAAACTACCTTATTTTGAATGTCCAAAAATAAAACTCTTTCACAGACACTCTGCGTGTCACGTGCGCCAACCCCTTTAAGGCCCTGCTATTTTTGCAAGGCTGGTCAGAAATGCACTTCTCGGAGACAAAGCCCTAATGTAATAGGCTGCAGATGTGGACGTGAAAGCCTCGCAATGTGCAAGCTTTAATTTCTGTTTGTCAGAGAAGCTTTTCCAAGCAGTGATTTCTCCATCTGTTTTCACTTACTTCTAAACCCCCACTTCACTGACCTTAAGGTCAAAATCTGCCTCGCGTGATCCGCGCTCCTCAGCCCCCCTCTCTTTTCCCTCACTCGAGCTGACAAAGACAAAAAGCCTTCCTAACTCTTTCTAACTTGCAATAACCAACCCTATCCAAAACCACATACCATATATAATATTCCCTTTAGGGGTCACAATCCACTCCTATTCCCAGACTCAAAAACATCTACTGTGAATAATTCACAGAACACAACAACACAACATACCAGCTTTAGAACAAATGCTTGTTACCACCCTATGCAATGGTACTCATTTCATCAACCTTAAATGGATGAACGTCTCAGTAGGCCCAGCTAAAGTTAGAACCTTCAACCCTGATATTAAACACAAACCTCTGCACCGGGCACATTGGCTCACTGAGCTAGGAAAAGCAACCTCAAATGGTAACAACCTGCAAGTTTGTATTATACACAAATGTATGCATTTACTGAAGCCTGAGACACTATAAAGCAATTGTAAATGGCAAGAATGCTGTTTAAAAGTCTATTTAACTCAATTTCGACTTTGATCTCTGGGGCACTTAAAAATAAAGATCCTACAATTGCATTACTTATTAATCATCCTCAGAATGTTCTTTACAGATTGCAGAGATTGGACTTTAGACATATCTCATGTAATTCCTTAGAAAAATTAGTTTTTACGCCTCCGCCAATTGAAAACCCACATGCTAATTTCCTGATTATGCAGTAACACACAACTTAAATTAAATTCTAATGCTAGGAGGTCATAGTATGAGTATTAAGCTTTATAAATATTGAAAAACGAATTTAGAAGCACTTATTTTTAATAATTATTTTTCATAATTAATAATTATTTTTACTAAACCCAATCATTTTTGATAATTCCACATATACAAGCAAGCTGCATCCCTTGCCTATCATTTTAGACGCATTCATTTATGAGCCTAAGCACAGAAGCCTAACTGAAAACATGACAGATTTTCGCGCCACTTTTTTAAAAGGACAATTATCATTTAGCAACAGAACCAAGAATATGCTTACAAAAATGCTTAAAGAGAGGAAAACCGCAATTGAAATGTCTTCCTGTAATACAAAATAATGAACCTTATTTTTGTAACCCTGTAAAACACTATTCTGAAATGCAAAGTTCAAACCGTGATTAACTAACGGCTAAATCCTGGCTAAATAAACATTTCGATGTTATTCGTGGCCTTCAAAAAACAACATCTGCTTCCTTAACGGCAGTAAGAGCCCTTCACAGTGTTGAAACCTGAGCGCGGTGGCAGTCTTACTTAAAACAGACATTTCAAGTTTTAAAAAGCAGGTGCAATAATATGCATTTAAATTTTTGCAAAAATTCACTTTAGCTGAAGTGTTTGCCTGTTTACATGTAATATAATGAATGTAAGTAAAAATGCTATAAATTCGTTTTTCTACAAAACACACAATTTATTTTTGAGGCCTTTCATATTCCTAGTGAATGTGAATTTTAATTTTATCTATTTTTTTAAGCATTTAACAGTTTGTACATATGCGTTTTTACTTAGTCTAAAAATTAAATAGCAACATATAGCTATTTTAGTATATCACATGGTAAATTGCTGGATTTTTATTTAATTTCTACTTAATATAATTAATCTGACATTTTACTTAACAGACTGAAAACATAAAAAAAACCACAAACACACATTGAGCTCATTTCAGACATAAACATAAAG
This sequence comes from Lissotriton vulgaris, assembly GCF_964263255.1. Lineage (NCBI taxonomy): Eukaryota > Metazoa > Chordata > Amphibia > Caudata > Salamandridae > Lissotriton > Lissotriton vulgaris. The sequence continues at coordinate 1,077,305,540 of NC_141691.1, read as the reverse complement.
GGTTCAAACACTCAGGACATACAATACAGCGCTTTAGCCATTTGTTTCATAAATTGCACCAATGCTATTCACTTACAGAAGTGACACTAATGGGAAAAACCACATAGACATTTAAACACACATTTAACCCACAGATCAACATATAGGACTGAAACAAAGGACATCCCACAGACTGTACTAAAACCAAACCATTTGTAAATACTAGTTGTAAGTCATATTTACAAGAAACGCTTCTCAATAGTGTTCCAAAAGACTGCAAAAACAGCGCCACAGACCTTTATTTCCAAGAAGCCAAGATACACTCAATTCACTAGCTTTGGCTGGCAGAACACTAAAAAAAAATCGCTCTGCATATCTCCATTCATAAAATTGCACAGAACAAAGGACCCTTGTATGTATTATGTCCATATTTTAATTCCCTGGGGATACAAAATCACCAAGGAAGAAATATGTTTTTATACCCAAACCTATTTAAGTATTGCCTCTAGGGGAGCTAGCTAATTTTAATTCACATCTCACCATGGTACCTTCCAAAAAAGCAACACATTCTTTGATGTGAGCTTGAAAACAGGCATGCCAAAAATATTGCAGAATATACAATATTATACCCAAAGTAGTGCTTAAAATACTCTTCGTACGTGCACCGTTCAACAAAACCAGATAGAGAAAAATCTCCTCATTACCTGCCTACACAAATTGCAATTCGCATATACAAACCTATACAAATCCAAAGTTGGCCAACACAAATTCCAAAATTCCAAAGCTATACCAAACAAATGGTTGTCCAAATTCTAACTGCCAAGTTCTAAATGACCTAACGGTCTTTTTTTTTTTAAAATACCCACGCCAAAAAGGTTCTTAGTCAGAAGTGACATCATGTGGAGGATCAAAATCAGGAAGACCAGCAATATACTGGGCTGCAGAGACAAAGAATCCCCAGAAGCTCCGTGCACAGAGTACCTCCTTAGTAGAGCCTTGTCCTGTCCTCCTCAGTAGATTTCTGTCTTCTGACAAGATCACTCCCTCAGATAGCCACTTCTCTGATGAGGCCCGCGTTGGCCGCGCCATTTGTAGAAATCAAAAATCCACTTCTCAGGGGTTCCACTGATACTTAGACCTTTTAAACTCACAAAGAACTTGACACAGAAGCTGGAATATAAAAGTAAATTTTTATTAAACTCAAATGAGTGAGACTACGTCACACAGAAGCCTTAGCAACTGAATGAGGCAGTCTGCTAGAATGGTCTTACTTCACATATTATATACTCTTTATCCTGCCCCAGGCATGTAAGGGAGTTGCATCAGTTAACTTTTTATTACATTCTTAAACAAATGGAAAATCTGGAGGGTCAGCAGGTGAGTAGCCTTTGGGGTTTTAGCAGGATATGGGCAAAACATTATAATTACATAGTTCACAAAGGTTAATCTGATTTAGATGGCACTGTAGGGCATGGCATGATTACATGTACAGTATCCCAACCCTAAGGTCAATCATTAAGAATGTCCCAAATTCAACCTCCAAAAGCCGGACAAACCTATAATTGAAAGCATAACCCATGTAATGAAGAAACATAAAAAGAAACAGTAACAGATGATGAACAAGCTAAGGCATGTGCAAGGAAACTAAAAGTTAACGATGTCCTGAACATTGATTGGCAATCTCAGACAAAGATCGATCAGGGAAATTGGCTTTGCGAGTACAGTTTCAGGTGAAGAGGTCAGTTTCTTTCAGTTCATTTCAGAGTCAAAAAGAAACCTTAGTTAATGTATACATGGACTAAGAAGGCCAGGCCACTTTATTCACCAGGCTACCTTCACAGGCCTATGTGAGGGCAACACAAAATGGTGGCACAATATAAAATGGAGTCAGTCTCGAGAATTACAGAACCTCAGCAGGGGAGGTGAGAAAGGGAGGATAAGGGAAGAGACAACAAGGAGAGATGAAAGGAAGTCTGTCTAAAGACCAACTGGGTAGGTGATGACCAAAGGAGGGAATCCACAGCCCCTCTCCCCTACAGCTAAACCAGGTAGCTCCATCGGGCATCAGACAAAATAGTTCAGTCTCAATACATTAAGAGAGAGGAGAGAAGGAGAGAAATAAATAGAGGGAGGAAGCAGGAGGAGACTATAAGAGAGATGAAAGGAAGTCTGTCTAAAGACCGACTGGGTAGGTGACGTCCAAGGAGGGAATCCCTGGCCTGTCTCCCCTTTAGCTAAACCAGGTAGCTCCATCGGGCGTCGGTCAAAATCGCTAGATCTCAAATGACGAGGGAAAAATTCACAGATAAAAAGGGTGGGGACTAAAGGGCCAGGTAAGGTGAGGGCAAAGATCAGAAGCAGGAAAGTGGAGAAGAGTAGAGCGGGGAGGGGTAGGGGGTAGAGGGAGATAAGGTCAGAAGAGACGCAGGAGGGTTTGTTGCGTCTGTCATTTTAGGCAGGTACAAGCAGTATTTTCATGAGGATCAGAGTTACAGGATTACAAGTTACATTTGTTCCAAGAGCGAAATAAACATAGGAATTTGGAGTGTGACAGGGGGAGGGAGGGAAAGGACGGGGGAGAGACAAAGGGAAGTCTGCCCAAAGACCGACTGGGTAGGTGACGTCCGAGGAGGGGGTCCCCAGCCCATCACCCCTATAGCTTAACAAAGTAGCTCCATCGGTCATCAGTCAAATAGCTAGGTCTCAGCTGATGAGGGAGAGTTCACATAAGGAAGTCCAGTGGATAAACATGGTGGTAACTATAAGCAGGGACAGGTGTAACTATAAGCAGGGACAGGTGAGGGCAGGGGTCATTAGCTGGAAGGAAGAGAAGAGTAGAGCGGTAGGGGGTAAGGTGACGGGGGGAGGGAGAAAAGGTCCGGAAAGACGCAGGAGAATATTGCCCAAGGACCAGCTGGGTAGATGATGGCCAAGGAGGGAGTCCATATCCCATCTTCTCTTTAGCTCGCGAGGTAGCTCCACAGGGCATTAGTCAAAATGGGTCTCAGCTGCTGATAGTGGGTTCACAAAGTCAGTGAGTGAGGCGACCGTCGTGAGGCCAGGCGGGGGGATGGGTCCTTGATGTATATGTTCAGAGGATTCCCATAATTTCCTAAAATCCAGATGAAAGTGGGTGCAAACAAAGCAGAGGATCAGCATGAAGCACATAGGCAGGGTCAGCATGTTGGAGTACTTGACAGGCTGAAATCAGATCGTCAGATGGCTTGTAAGGAGGTTCCCGATGTTAGAGAAAAACATAATAGGAGCTGGGTACCATTTTGTGAATCTGCGAAGGCGCTGTCTCTCAGTGGGCACAAAAGAGGAGCTAAGCAATGCAGGATGAGCTCCCAATCGCATGGGAGGTGGGGGGCACAGTGGATTGAAAGTGAAACGCTCATAACACTCTGCAGACAGTTACAACGCTGGGTGAATATGCGCAAATGTCTCTATAATGAGTGTGTCTATTATGGCCGTCATCTTAGGGTCAGGCTAAGTCTGAAAGAAGCTTGATGTGATGATAAAATAAAAGAAATAAACTTGAATTGTTATAATGTGGTGGTACCTTAACCAGAGACGGAGGCAGCTAAATTCCGGGGAAGCGGCCGTTCCGATGGGTTATCCGGAGTATGAATGATTCACATCACAGCAGATACGCGTGCCACTTGATGTCCGCCATTTTGGGTTACTGCATTTACCCGGTTGGCGAAGTTAGTGATCATGCTGAAATCAGTATGCCTCGATGTTCGCTGGCCACACCACAAGTGCAGCGCTTCACCGGGAATCGACGTCCGGAGATCGTTCCGCGATCCTCAGTGGACTCCGGAGACCACCATGTCCCCTGCTCAGCCTCCTCTGGGGCTGTCACAACCGGCGTTCCGAGGCTGAGTGGAAGGGGGCCGTCTCGATTCCCGGTGTCGCGCTGCGGCAGTCCTCGCGCAAGTGTAGTCTGTCCGTCGCAGGAGGTCCTCCACGTCTTGACCGGTGAGAGGAAGCAGGACTCCGATCCTGTGGTGCAGGTCCACGCTGCGAGTGCCGGGGCAGAAGGGCCGATGCTCTGCGGTTCGAACTCGAGCCAGACTGCCCTAAAATTCCCTGGAACAACTCAAATCCATAGCGCTCTGGTCTGTTCCTCACATGTGAGTGATATGTCAATAAATGCACAGCAGTATAGGGAAGGGGGCCAGCAAACATCCCCTCGCTCGGGCTCGGGCTCAGCGTCGCAGTTCATCATATCGCAGTTAATAGTTTGTGCATAATTCTTTTTTAATGATGTGATTATGGATCCCGAGGCTAACATTTGTCACATGCTGAGACCTTCACTAAAAGCTTTCACGGGATAAAAGCCAAGAAGTGAGCTCCACCATGGCAAGCGATTAGATGGAGGAGATGTTCTGGGTAATAGTGACCATTCAGAAGTAGGAAAAAGACAGTCACCAAACCAATACAGAGGACCAGGAAAAGTAATCCAATTGTAATCCTGAGATGTATCCAAGGAGCAACAATGCATGTATTTTTCAGCCAAAAATAGAGAGCATACACCGGTAGCTTGAAAGGGAGAGGCGATGGTTGCAGCTCAGGTTCACTTGAATCCAATGAGAAGTTGTCATAATGCACGAAGTAGCCAGACGCAGTCCGGTCTATTTTTGGCAGCTCAGAAAGTTTTGTAGAACTGAGAGATGACTCGGTCTGTGGCATATTCACATAGACGTCGTCAAATGTTTTGAATTGAGATTTCTGTAATCGTTGACTGTACAGGTGTAGTTATTTCAACAGGAAGAAGTAATACTTCTTGTTGTTTACAGCTTCTCCTTGAAAAGTGGAATCTTCTGTAGTTATTAAAGCTTCCATCTGAACTTCTTGAACGGTAGCGAGAGGAGTGCAGTAGCTACTCAGAAGTCCATGTGGCCTACGGTTAAGAATCCGCCACATAGTGTGGTTGAATCAGATCAATGGAGACAAACCTTTTCTCTGTGGCCAGCAAGGGGCGGAAGAAGTACAGTTCTGGTACCTTCGACAGCCAGGACAGGTATAGGCCTACTGTAAGATGGCCCAAATTAATTCTTGTCCACATTGTTTCCTCTGACCAGGTCCTCAATCTTCGCGACCCAGGCAGTTCTTGCTGGTACGACCTTCACTTCTCCAGTGGTTGTGTGTTTTACTTGGACGTTGCCTTGAGATCCTTGGAAATCATTGAGTTTCTGTAAAACAGCTAAACATTCATTGATGGCAAACGGGTTTCCGCCGCTACTTTGAGAACATTAGCGAGGTCTGGTACCCATATTCTCACACTAAACAGGACTTTGTATGGAGTACAACCCACTAGGGATGTTCTTGGCATGTTATTAAGTGCCCTCTCGATCCCATTTAGGTGATTGACCCAACAGCCACCTGAACCTGATTCCTTAGCTGTTAAGGATTGCTTTAAGTCATGTTTTTTCCACTCAACTTACACATTTCCCTCAGGATGGTGGAGGAATACCGCAAGTCCACACCCATACATCCCATGGCTTCTTTGTAAGCCTGAGAGCTAAACGCCAGATCATGGTCTTAATGTAGTGTGCTAATTGCGTATGTCCAGATGAAGGATGCAAATCCTTTATAACAGTTAGGGCGTCAGCCGAGTGCTGTGGCCAAACCCACAGGCATCTGGAGCATGAATCCACTGCCACCAGGAAATACTTGTAAGCCCCGTCTGAGTGTAAGAGGCTGCAGTGATCCAAATAAACAACCGCTAGAGGCTTGTCTCAAATCAGTAGAGGTGTCTTGTGGAGGACTTGCTACTGTAAAATCCTTCATCTGCTGGCAGATGTCACATTTGAGCGCAAAGTCCTTGGTCTGTTTTGTAAGACCAGGCCACCAATAGTGATGCTCCAGTAATGAAACTGTAGCAGTGACCCCTGTGTGTGCTGACCCCAAACCCTCTTGTGAAGCTAGTATTAAACAAAATCTGCGATCAGGGTTTGGTATTACTCTATCCCCCACTCCTAGAATCTGAGCATATGGAATATTTTGTGGATCTAACTTGTAGGAGTACATGAGTGGAAAGCCTTTCCGCTGGTAGGTGTCTTTACAAGCAGCATTGATGGCTACTATGATGTCTCCGTCTGGTCTCGTACTTGAACGAGTGATTGCAGCAACGGCAGCAGTGTTGGCTGTTGCTTTAACGGCTTCACCAGACATGGAATTCCCTTCAACGTTAACACCAACACGTTGATGACTCAATGTGTGGATACCATATTTCCAAAGCAGCTTGTGCAATTATTGGAATCTCGGAATCCATTTTGGCCCCAATAGTGAAGATATTGTTTATTGCACTTAACACAGTAGTATGAATCACACACTATAAGTGTGGGGCATTAGTAATCTGCACTTTGTAGTGCCAGTATTATGGTTTTGACGTCTGCCAACTGCGTGTCTTGCAGGCTGAACAGTTCCATCAGTTTAGATTATATAGTCATATCAATCTAGAGACATTATTTCATTCAGCAAGGAATTACCTTGTTCATACTTCAGGAATGCTTGTGTTTGTAATGTAGAGTTGAATCTGTAATCTACATCTGTTGCAGTGAGAGAGTTAGCCTATTGAATCCATTGTGGATGTAAGGCACTCACTTTGGTGATCCAGTCCGGATCTTACACGCAGCACGCAGCAGAGCAGCAGAGTGAGAGGCTCACGGCGGCGGTAGCAGCAGCAGCCGCGGAAGGACGGCGACCGTGTATCGCCGTGTATCGCGACCGTGAACCACGACCCAGAATCCCGCGAATCGTGACCCGGTATCCGGCAACCGGCGAACCACGACCTGGCGAACCGCGATCTGGTGACTGGGGAAAAGCACGGCTTGGTCGCGCGCCGGGACTCGTGACCCGTGGCCCGGGGGTCGGGGTAAACAGCACCGGAAGGCAGCTACCGGAGGGTCAGCGGTAGGATCAGTGGCGTGGTGTCCTGTGGCGCTGGTTGGCCGCTGGGACCCGGTGCAGAGTGGAGCAGAGCGAAGCGCTGAGCACTGTGCAAGGCTGACGGCGGACGGCTGCTACTGAGAGCGGTAAGGTCAGCCAGCGTCAGTGGAGGCGTGGGAGGAACCGGAGCTAGACAACCACCGGGGGCTGGCTTGCACTGCTGGCTGTACCCTCTGTACCCCTAGCCGGCCTGCCCGCTCGCCTCTCCGCCCATTGTCCGCCCTTTGTCTGCCACAGCTACTGCCAAACCTTGGCTCCAGTCTATGCCAGCTCCAAGGTCTCAGCACTCCAGATTGAAGGATTGAGCACAGGCGCATAGGAGCTTCACCTCTGCAGTGTTTTAGCGGCTCGGCCTTGAGGTAAGAGGCGGGGAGAGGAGGGGGCGACATAAGCGCAGACGCCGTTAGAGGCGGTAGCTAAGTAAGAGCCCGGGGAGTAGATCGAGGGAGGCTGTCTTACTAGGTCTTTCAGCCTGCGGTCCCCCTGTTTGCTCCGCTTGTCGCCCCTTACCCCGCATGAACTAAACGGATTAAGCCTGCACCTCACTCCATAATCAAAACTGCCCAGCTAACAAACTAATAATATAAACGCCAAGGGCGGGTGCAAATTGAATCTCGTGGGGGACAGCAGGCGCTTATCAATTGATTGGTTTTGTCATCTGCCCGCCCTCACCACCATCTACCACCACATCTTTACAAAATCCCAATCAGCAATCAGCAATCCAGCAATCCAGCTATCCAGCTTGCAAACCAACTTGCAAAACCAACCATCAAAAAAGTTAAGAGATAAAAGAAGGATAATTCCGACCCATCGACTGCACACCGACGGAACCTTCAGCCCAGGTTCCCCCCCAAACGAAAGGAACAATTATACAGTTCACACTTGAAGTATCTTGATCATGAGATCCGGGAAGATATGAGGCGAGGAAAACCCAGCCGAAAAACCACAGGCAAAGACAAAAAAGGCCAAGGGGGACCCTGCGGGGACTATCAACGAGGCAGAGGACGAGTCCGCCACAGGTGGGGGCAAGAGCCCCAAGAAGCAGGTCCCGGACAAGGCATCAGTTCAGCAAACCTCGTAAAATCCCCTCCTGGCGCGATACTCCAACGTGATCAATTCGGATTGCAGAGCCCCGATGCGGGAGCCAAGGGGCTCCACAAGTTCAGCACAGCCTGTAGTCCCCTAGCCAGAGATAATGAATCATCGGAACACGATGCTACGCCATCACTGAACCATAAAGCTCAAGCTCAAGCGGCGCACTCCAAATCAAGCAAACGGGCACTGATTACAGACTTTCTTAAAGTCTGTCAAAGACTCTCTACCGGGAATGGATCAGAACTTCGCCCATTCGATGCTAGCTCCAATTTCAACAGTACTCAGCGCAAAGCACTCAAGGAGGGCACAAACAAAGGCGTCATATCGCCAGCACCACCATCACTTCACATAAGGTGTTATAGCGAACCTAGCAATGCCTCTAATACCAAAACAAGAAGGATCTCTGGGAGTGGGGGATCTGGCCCTCCCGGGGCGTGTGACCTAATTACCCGACAACTAGCCAATGGCTTAGACCAAACCAGGGGGCACCCAACTCCCAAGCCCCAACAAATAGCTCACATATCACCGGCTCGTGCCTTAGTCCATTGGACCCCGGACGCAAGCTATGACTCTGTTTTTTTAGAGCAAAGCCCACAATTCATCCAGAAAACGACCCCGACAATAACCGAGGAATGTCCCTCACAAACACAAACAGTAAACTGCATTCAAAACCTGCTGTCACCAGTAAACTCTCCCAGTAAATCGAGTTGCCAGCCCATATCTGCATTTGTTAAAAAGCATCACCCCCCATCTGTCGGACTCGTAACGGAAGAAACCGATGCCATTGAACACAGTGAGCCATCGAACCCACAGAAAGAAAACGTAACCACAAGCGACAGCATAGAAACAGAACGGAGTATGCGCCAGTTCGCAGCTCAATATGACCAAACGCCTGGCAAGGAGGAAGGAAATGTCAAAAGGTTATCGCTAAGGAGTGTGCAACCGTGCAAGCATCGCAATCAACTAAATCCTCCTGAGCATCCTTTCACCTCACCCAAGCTTACCCATACATATGGGGAAACACTAGTGAGCAACCAAACGGCCTCCATCTGGCCGCAACTATTAAAGACCATGGAAACCATAGGTGTCGCAATGTCCTACCATACGGACAAATTGGACACGCAAGTCGACCTGCTTAACCTTCTGGCCCTTCACGTTCAGGGCATTGAATCAAACTTAAAAGATTTAAACAACATGATCACGAAGGTGCAACTCAACAAGGACTCCACCTTCTATACCTGCCACTGTTCAGATATAATAGACAAACTGGCCACAGTACCAAGCCTGATGACGCAGATATTGGGGGCTGTCAAAGAACCCACAATGGACTCCCCTAAGGCAACAACTACAACTATAAGACACTCAACAAGTCAACAGTGCGCCAAAGAGGGCCCAGGTAGGCCGCTTGAGATTTGCAGCGGCGAAGCAATCTTGAAAACCCAAGACCAATCAGATTCCTCCATCTCCATTGATATCACGACGCCAGCAAGAGCACACGAACATACTCTAGCTGACCACGGATAGGAAGCAGACTCAACTCAGGCGTCCCTACAAATCGCGGAACATAGTCCCAATCTTACTGTTCAGGTACATGCGCTTACTAAAAGGGAAAGGAAGCGCCAAAGGAAAGCTAGAAAAGCAAAAGCATACAGGCAAGGCGCATTATCGAAGCCCCCCAAAAAAAACAACAACGACCATAGCAGCTGCGAAGATAAAGAGCAGTCAGAGGGTGTCCCATCCCAAATCAGAACAACTTCAGAGCAAGGGTCAACCTTAAAAGGATTACCCCTTGACAAGGACACAACCACCCCAAAAAGAGCCACAAATGGCACAAACTCAACCCAGAACGCAATAAAGGTGTTTAGCATCTTCAACCCACCCAGAGAAAAGCCAAACCGCAAGCCACCAATTGACGAGCAAGTCATAATCACAAACATCAAGCGAAGAATAAGTTCAAAGGATACCACCTCATCCATTCAAGTATCAGAAAACAAAAGACAAGTTGGCATAGATAAACCCGCAAAGATCAAGGAACCAAATTCACGAGACCTGCTGGAGGGAAAAACACAAGTCCCACCAGCCCTAGACCTCAACGAACAATCAACCACAAGCAGTGCACAGCCAGCTAATCAGTACACCTCAGAGCCAAAGATGGACCTGGAAGGAAAGTCTACCCCAATCATCAAAGAAATCAGACGACCAATAATTCAAAAGCGACATATTTCAAGCAATAAAATTGAGCTAATTCCGAAATACTGCTCAAGAGGGACCCATGATATTTTGAACAGAGGGGCAATCCTAAGACTCCTAGAGGAATTACCAGGCCTGAGTCACTTAAAATCATGCGACTTGGAATCAGTAGAGTTTAAACCAAACCCCTTCCAACCAGGCTCCGATTCCACGATAACAACCTGGACTGATCACATCGTCACAGAACAAATCCTGACCCACTGGGAGGATTTTGCCTCATGGGGTATTGATCTAAAAAAAGTGGAGCCAGCTCGATATCCCAGTCCGTTGCGGAAACAAAATCCAAAACGAGGCCTCCTAAAAAACGCTAAAGGACCAGAGTTAAGAGGCAGCATAGAAGAAGAAGGCAACCAACTCAGGCAAATCACAATCACGATTGCCCGTCAGGTGAATGACCTGCCCGAAAGTCACCAACATGCCCCTCTGGCATCAATCCATAGGAACACAGACTGAACCAAAAGTAGAGCAAAGGTTGGGAAGGAGCAGGGCTGCTTGTTCTGTTCATGGAACGTATATGGTCTAAAAGCAAAGCTGGAGGAAGAAGACTTTATAGAGTTTATCACGCAATTTAAAATACTAATGCTCCAGGAAACTTGGCAGACAACAAACACGCCTCTTGTGGGATACAAAGAATTCTTTACACCAGCACAAAAGGAGGCCCGCTCCGGCAGGGCAAAAGGAGGCCTATCCATTCTCATATCGACGGACCTTCTATGGCAACTTAGTCACATCGACCTAGAGTCTACATGGATGCAATGCGTTAAAATTGAAATTTCCCCAAATATGGGCCTTTTGATCATGAACATTTACATGCACCCGGGTGGAAAACATAAGGGGAAGAGGATAAAACAACTAGTTACTGCAATCAAGGGGTTAAAGTCTACCTATCCAAGCGAAAACATGCTTATAACAGGAGATTTTAATAGGAATCTAATTCATCGTCAGGAGGGAAGCCTCCCCACCCACATTGTCCCTCGGCAGGGCAATCTTTGCAGATAAAGTGCCATAGGAAGGAAATGTGCCATGGAGTTGGAAGCCCTCCAATTGTACACCTTAAACGGAAGGGGTAATCTGGATACACCAGCTGCCCTAACGAGGGTTTCCAAAAATTCAGGTTCAACCATAGACTATACTCTGGCGGACCCCGACCTATTCCTTTACATCAGAGACTTCCACATCCAGGAACGGGGGGAAAGCGATAATTTCCCACAGACCTTCACCTTGGCAATTGAAGTAAAAAAGTCTGAGCTAGCGCTGCCTCTATCCTTGAACACCCAAATCTTCAATTTACAACGTCTAAACTGGAATGAAGAAAACCTCGACAATCTAACGGCGTCATGCCATGCATTGCTTTCACTATCTGATACATCAAAGGACATAATAAAGACCTGGGAGTCCTTTGTAGCAGACTTAAACAAGAATTTCCAATCCAACCATAGAGGACAAAAAGCCATAAGAAACAGAGGAGGGAAATGGTACACCCCAAAGCTGCGACAACTAAAAAGGCAAACGAATGCATTTCTCAGGGCCGAACGCAAAAAGGATCCTCACTTTTCACAACAAACTTTGAAAACAATTGCAGCCTTAAAAAAAGAGCTAAAAAGAGAGACCAATCTGGCCAAGAGAATGCATAGGGAAAAACTAGCATGTACTATACTCCACGCCAGTAAGATGCAGAACTCAAAAGAATTTTGGGCAAAAATAAACTTCATGCTCAACGGTAAACATCGGCAGTTCAATTCCGACATGACTGACCAGCTTTGGTGTAGCCACATCGATTTATTATACAATTTCACACTTGATAACTCACTTGACAATAAAGTCGTGCCGCTCCTGGAGCGTGCCTTGCCAAGCCTGAGAACAACGACAGACCCAAAGCCTGCTGATCCCAAAGCCACTTGCGAACCGTCAACAACAAAGAACATAGGTGGCACGGACCTGATGACACTAACGCAGGTTTTTAACACCATAAAATCATTGAGAGCAGATGGAGCTCCTGGCCCAAATGGTCTCCCCAACGCTCTATTCAGGAAAGACCCCATGTTCTGGGCCAGTCAATTACTCCCTTTATTTTGTCACAGTGTAAAGACCGGGAACATTCCCGAATCGTGGAGGGGCAGCATTCTACACCCAATATATAAATCTGGGTCTCGCTCTGACCCCAACAACTACAGGCTAATAGCCTTAATAGATGTGGAGGCAAAGATCTATGCGTCAAACTTACTGGTAGAACTGGAGGCTTGGGTAAGCAGCATAGGTCTAATCCCCCTGACTCAAACAGGCTTTCGCCCAGGAATGGGCACCCTCACCAACTTATCTGCAATAACCCTACTAGCGAAAAAGGGCAATCGACAACTCTAACTCGCTGTATACTTGTTTTTTGGACTTAAAAGCGGCCTTTGATAAAGTGCCAAGATCCAAACTCTGGGCCAAAATGAAAGCCTGGGGCGCACCGCCAAAGCTAATGGGAGCAATCATAGAGCTGTATTCAAAGACCTGGGTCCAAGTGAAAAAAGGAGATGGCCGATGCCTGACAAAGAAATTCTTCACACTCAACGGCTTAAAACAAGGCTGCGTATTGGCCCCCTGCCTTTTTAACATTTACACCGCGGACCTAGAAAGCGACTTAAGCTCGATTCAGGGAGATCCACCAAAATTGGGTAACTTGCCCATAATGAGTCTACAATTCGCAGACAATATTGTGCTTTTGTCACAAACTCCTCTCAGCCTACAACGTATGATCTCTAAGCTTGCGTCATACCTCTCGAATGCACAACTTACAATAAATCTTAAAAAAACAAATGTTTTATGCTTTTCTGGCTCTCGCAAGAAAGGAGAAAAATTCGTCTGGAAGATAAACTCCAGCATACTAACTCAGGTAGATCAATACAAATACCTGGGCATCTCACTGGATCATCAATTAAAATATAAACAGCACTTGGAACAGGGGAAATCAAAATCCAAACAGCTCCAATTCGCCTTTAAAACAGTCCAAAAACACCTATGCGGAAATTCCACTGCCCACATTTTAAAGATCGTAGCGGCCAAATTCTTGCCATCCCTCACATATGGTTCAGAGATGATGGCAACCCGGGACTCCACAGCGCTAAACCTCGCCCAATCTCGCCTCTTCAAAAACCTTTTTTCAATCCCGCGCTATATTTCGCAATCTCAAATACGTTTGGAATACGGTCTCACAAATCAGCTCCCGGCAAGACAAGGAGCCCTCGTCAAATACTACTGGCGAATGAGGGATGCAGAAGATCACTCCCTGGCTCATCTGTGCTGGCTGGAAGTAGAAAACAGGCAGGACTTCCCAAGTCTATATATAAGTCCCTCAGGCAAGCGCTTCAATCATTAGCACTGGAAGAATCCTGGCTTGCACCCATGACTTACACCGCTTTTAAACTGCGAACTAACAACGCAATCAAACAAGCGTCACTATTAATGGACAAAGCTGCAGTGGCAGGCAAAAGCCACGCCTGGATTGTTCTGCCATCATACATCCACATGAAGCCCCATCCATATTTGCAAGACTGCTTCAGGGACCATTACAAAAGGAAATTAAGTTTGTTAAGGTTGGGCTGCTTTGCGAGTAAAGATCTCACTCCCAAATGGCTACAGTCGTGGTCAACTTCCGACTGCCGCCTTTGTAACAATGGCGCAGAGTCATTACTGCATCTAATATGTATCTGCCCCGCACTTCAGAAACTAAGGAAAGTGCTTCTGCTACCACTCTTTAGAGTCGCCCAGGTGAGAACCTGCAGGGCGGCTGTGATCATATGCCTCAGCGGGACTTGGATAAAACTATCTTGCAACACTATAAAATTTCTGGAGCATGCTGCTCAAGAGCTGGGAAACAAGGCAGCAACCAAAGAGAAGTCAGGATAACAGGCATGGACACAGCCGGCCATAGATTCACTTTTATTTTCCCAACGGACTCTCTTGTCTCCATCCCATAGCACTTCATTTTATGTCACAAAAGTGTACCCTGATCCAACCCACTTTGATTCCCCAAGTTTTACTTTCCCCCTTACACCACTTTTTGAAAAGTCTGTGTAATTTCATGTTACAAAAGTGTCCCTTGATCCTAATCATAACACCTTTCTAAATTTTAATTTTTACCTTAGACCACCTTCCTGAAAAGCTTGTTCAATTTTATATTCTCTTTGCTTTTTTTAATTCTTTTTGTTTTATCTTGACCTGAAGTTGATTTTGTGTTGTTTTAAAGATGTAAACATTGATCAAATGGTGGTAAGCTCCACCCTTTTATGATTTTTATTATAAATCAAATAAAAGTATTACTCTCTCTGGATGTAAGGCTTTGGCATTCAGAGTGCTTGCTTTAGTAACGGGCTCTAAGGTCAGTACTGAAGTAACAACAATTATTTGCTTACCTTGAGCTAGTGCTCTCTCTATCACTACAGCAGTCTGTACCGCTGTGACAAATTTCAAAGTGGGTGTAAAACGCATTTCAGCGTTTGTGTCCAAACGTGATTTGTATTCAATAGGTACCGTATCACCTTCCTTGAAAGTGATATAGATGTACCCAGTTGATCCAGTGACTACGCGGATCACCAAGTTAATCGTGTTTACATGTGTGTGTAAATGTTTGGAAGCTGTCATTCAGCTTGCACAGAACTTAAAATGTTTGTATGTTCTGTTGTCCAATAGTTGATTGAATAATTCGGTCTGATTAAATCGTAGAACGGTTTTACTCGTTCAGCATAATCCAAAATGTATGTTCTGCAAAAACTTTCAAATCCTAAAATGGATTGTTAGTTTTTATTTTAGAGTTGTTGCAGGTTGGAGCAATGCACATTTTTCTAAAACATTTGCTGTCAGGCTCTTGCCTTCACTAGCTAACTTGTATCCCAGAAAAAAGACATTAAGATGGGCAGGTTTAGATTTTATAAAATTGAATTTGTAGCCCAGGTGAGCAAACACAAGAATTATGTGGTTGCCTCTAGCCAAGTGTTCCCTTAACTCAGCATCCTTCAGATAAATATCATCTACTTGGGACAATGTCTCCTCATCAAAATCTTGAAGTAACTCTGTTACCCTTTCTGAGGCCAGCCCAGGGCTGTTTTTAGACCCTTGAGGTAGACGGCAAAATTAACGGCTGGTTTCGGAGGGTTAGGAGGTACCGGTAGACGTCGGGGGGGAGCCTCCTGGGCTGCAACCTCCCAGCCTTCTTTGACCAGGCTGAGGGGAACCTGGACGGGGTATCCATACAATAGTTCGAAGGGGCTGAACCCCAGGGACTTCTGAGGGACCTCCCGATAGGCGAAGAGGAGGCAGAGCAGCAACACGTCCCATTGGCGCCGCAAGGGCTTTTCCAGGCCCATGATCATCTCCTTGAGGGTGCGATTGAAGCGTTCCACCAGTCCGTTCCCTTGGGGGTGGTAGGGGGTTGTGAACTTGTACGTGACCCCGCATTGTTGCCACAGGGACTTCATGTATCGGGAAATGAAGTTCGTACCCCTGTCCCTGACGACCTCTCGGGGGAAGCCCACCCGGGAGAAGATCCCTATCAGCGCCCGGCCCACCACGGGGGCCGTCACGGTCAGGAGAGGAATGGCTTCGGGATAGCGGGTGGCATGGTCCACCAGGACGAGAATAAAACGGTGACCCTGAGAGGTTCGGGGCTCCAGGGGCCCCACAATGTCCATCCCCACCCGCTCGAATGGGGTGTTGACGACTGGGAATGGTTGAAGGGGGGCCTTGTGCTTCCCGCCGCTCTTCCCGCTGGCTTGGCAGGTTGGGCACGTCCGGCAGTGATTGTTCACATCATTCCTCATTTTTGGCCAGTAGAAATGGGTCACCAGGCGGCTGTATGTTTTGTCCTGCCCCAGATGCCCGGCGAGGGGCACATCGTGTGCCAGGTCCAGGAGGAAATCTCTGAACCGGAGGGGGACCACCAGCACCCGGCTTGCCCCCAGTTCGGCCCCCAGTTCGGCAATCTTTTGTTCGCTGTAGAGGAGATCGTTGTCCCAATAGACCCAGTGGGACCCCGATGGGTCTCCGGTCTCCGGCGGCTTGAGCAGCGGCTTGCTGTCGGATCCTCTCGAGGGAGGGACACGCTTTCTGTTCTTGACGGAACTGTTCTCGGGTGGGGCCACCTTCTTGGCTCCATTGGGCCAGTTCCGGGAGGTCGCCGAGCGTGGCAATTTCTTCCCGGTTGGGCCCCAGTGGACCGGGCTCAGGGTCGACGTCTTCGGGGACGGAGGGTGGCGGAGGCGCGGGCCACTCGGGTTCTTCGGTTGGGGTGGATTCAGTCGGGGCGGTGGCCCGGGAGGTCATGGATCGGGTGGTCGCACAGACCCACTCGGGAAGGCCTAGCATCCCCAGATGCTCTCTTCGCTCGACGTCGGCTCAGGGGGAACTTTCCAGGTCGTTCCCAAGGAGGCAGTCCACGGGGGCATCGTCCCGGACGGTCACTTTCAGCATGCCCGACACTCCCCCCCACTCGAAGGGGATGCGGGCCATCTGGCACAGGCTCTCTGAATTGTCCGCCGACCGTACTGGGCACAGCACATTGAGCAGGATCTGGTCAGGGGTCACGCTGGCTCCGGTGTCACGGAGGGCTTCTGCCCGGTGCCCATTAATGGTGACCCACTGGCGGTACTTCTGAGTGTTGCCCGGAATCGGGGTCCGGGGGACCATGTCTCGCCTAGACATACCAGGGACATGGCGGCGGGCTCCCACTCTGTCTGGTCTTCGTCATAGTTCTCTTCTTCGGGGTCGCTGGTTCATCGAGCAGTTGGGGTCATTGGCATAGTGACCGGGTCGCTGGCATTTGTGACAGATAACGTTTGAGCGGGGCCCCGGCCATGCTGGGGGGGCCCCTCTTCTGGCCAGGGATGGCAAAGTGTTGGTCAGGGGAGGCACTGCGGGGGAGTCTCGGTTCCTGTTCTGGCCTCCTCCGCCGCCTCGCGGACGGTGGGGCCCCTGGGGAGCTCGGCTGTGGTCTCCCATTGAGTTCTGGGGGACCCGGGTGCTCTCCTATCGATCGGCCTCGACGGCGAGTTTACATGGCTCGGTCAGCTTGCTGTCGAGGAGATGCTGCCTGAGTTTGACAAAACAGTTGTTGGAGAGGTGCTCTCATACAATGAGGTTAAACAGCTGCTCGTAGGTGGCGACCTGGCTGCCTTTGATCCACCCCTCTAGGGCTCTACTATAGAAGTTCACATACTCCACCCATGTAGTACCGGGGATTTTCTTACAGTCTGGGAATCGCTGCTGGTACATCTCGGAGGTGAGTCCATAGCGAGTAGGGAGGGTGGCTTTCATATGTTCGTAAGAGGTCATCTCGGCGTCTGGGAGCTCCAGCAGGGCGTCTCTCCCTTCGTTGACGAACTTCCCCCACAAGCCGGCACCCCAGTCTTTTTGGGGTACTCGGTGCGAGGTCATGGCTACCTCATAGGCCTTAAACCATTGTTGGATGTCGTCGTTTTTATAGTATTCTTTGACGACATCTTTGGGGATGTGGACCTTCATGTCCGCAGGAGGAGGTGGGCTCCGGTTCCCGGAGGCCCTGGCCTCCCCATTTTTGGCCTTGATCTCAAGTTCTTTTAAGCCACGCTCGTGCTCGAACGTGAGCTTCTTCTCCTCTAAGTCCCTCTGCCTTAGTTTCTCCTCCAGGTCCCCTTGCAGCCGAAGTTGCTCAAGGGCTATCTTTTTCTCGGCCTGCTGTAGTTCTCCGTCCAGACGGAGTCGGGCGAGCTCCAATTCGTGGAGCCGGCTCCTTTCTCGCTCTCGGGCGTCTTCGTGGGAGAGGCCCGCGTTTACGTTGGTATTTCCTTCCTCTGCTGGGGTTGTGCTGGTTTCCGGGTGCATATCTGGGATCGTGTTATCTTCGTTCTGGGGTGGCGTTGCTCCTGCCTCTACCCATGTTTGTAGGGCCTGCTTGAAATCGTCCTTGGTGCTTAGTCCAGTGGTAGCGATGCCCAGGTCCTTGCAGAATTGTTTCAATTCTTTGTGGTTATATTCTTCCAACCGTTCCTTCTGGAACTCCGCGGTCGGTCTGGTTTCCTTGGTAGTCATGGTTGTAGTGTGTTTCTGTCAGTAGTGGGTGAGTCACTATCTGTACGATTTGCGTTGGCTCAGATCGCACCGCCTGCCACCAATGTTAGAAAGGCGATCCTAGGGGGAGGCAGAAGTTGTCTGGCTGACCACCCCGCGACCCACCTTTCCTTCTGGAGTTGGCCGAGCGCCGTCGAGAGGTCTCCTGGCGAGGTTCCTCTCCTAGAATCGTACCGCCGAGCAATCACACCACTACAAATGGACACCACACAAGGATAGATTCTTAGAGTCTTTATCAGCAATCAAGGCAGGTTCTTTCAGCAATATATACAATCGGATCGAGGGATCCTTAATGTCTCGGTAACTGGGGGAATAGGGTAGCGGGACAGTCTTAGTACCAGGCTGCACAGGGAAACCCTACCCTCAGCTCGCGGTCCTCGAGCTGGGGGTTCCGCACGGTCGGGCCGCGACGTCGTCAGCAGGGCTCCGAAGATGGTTTAGCGAGGTCGGGCCGCGGCAGCGCCAGCAGGGCTCCGAAGATGGTTCAGCGAGGTCGGGCCGCGGCAGCGCCAGCAGGGCTCCAAAGATGGTTTCAGCGAGGTCGGGCCGCGGCAGCGCCAGCAGGGCTCTAAAGATGGTTTCAGCGAGGTCGGGCCGCGGCAGCGCCAGCAGGGCTTCAAAGATGGTTTCAGCGAGGTCGGGCCGCGGCAGCACCAGCAGGGCTCCAAAGATGGTTTCAGGGTTCAAAATCGCGAGTTCTTCTCAGGGTCCTCGACTCCAGGATACAACTGCCCACCAAGTCCAGAGCTGCCCCAGATATAGGTCTGGAGTCCTTTGATGTCGGACCCTCGCGCCTGGGGGTCAGAGGGGCCGGAATGAGAGGATCCAGACACCCCGCAGGGGGGTGGAGCCAGCGCCCAGGGAGGCCGGAGGGTGATCGAAACCAGGCGTCCGGGGACGGCTGGAGGGCCATCGAAGTCAAGTGGCCGTTTTACCACCTGGTCGGATCTTGGTGCCTCGATGTCGGGGTTTCGCTGGGGCCGCGGCCGGGGTCGGGCCGAGGCCACGGGGCCGGATGTGGAGGGTCCAAGATGGAGTCGGGGCCTGAGCTGGTGGCCCGGGATAGGGGTCGATGTCGTCCAGGGCCTGCCATGTGGAAGGAGGGGGACCACGCCATGAGGCCGGGTCCAACAGCATTCATCACCAACTCAGGTGGCCAATCTGTTTTAGCCAAAAGAATGTTGTGACCATGTGTCAGGTTCTCTCAAAATAGAGCCTTGCTGTTTCTGGGTATGTCCACCTACATTCGGTGCATTATTTTGTATAAACGATGTGGGACACTTACCCTTGTATCAGGTGTTTCCACCGTGATATTCTCATTCAGTGCTTCTACCACCAGATAATCCATCAGGTTACAGTGAGTTATTGTGACTTCTGTGGCGCTGTCCAGCATTGTCACTGCCCATTCCCCGTTCAGAAGCAGAGTCCTCAGTAGTCTGGGCATGTCTTATTTTAATCCCTGCTACTTCCTTCTTTTTGAATTGAGGTTTTTGAGTCTTTGATTTGACCTAGTTTAGGATGTAGCCTGAAGTGCAATGTGTTTTCTTTTCAGCTTCACACGCTCTTCTGATCTGCGCTCTGCCCGTTCACCTGTCTCTGAATGTGTATCAGATAAATTCTAAAAGGAACGAGAGGAAGGTGTATCAGTATCCCGATACCTGTCAAGCTTTCTAATATTATCATGGTTTCTTAAGTTATATTTCTTGTCAGTGGTTTCCTGCGGGGGAGACCCACGCCGTGATTGTGTCTTCTTTTGTTTATTTTTTTATTTATTGTCCCATTTGCTCTTGGAAGAATCGGGTGCTTGCTTAGAGCTATCCTTTCGAGAATTACTCTTAACATGTGGTTATCTCTACCCAGCATAGCATAGGTTTCTTCAGAAATTTTAGGCAATTCTCACTCCTGCTGCGCAAATGGTGTATGACCAATATTGCTGCTTCCCCCTTTATGTTTCTTAACATAATTGTTGATACTGCGGCTAAATTGCCCATCAGATTAATCACCAAGTCCAGGGCAGGTGCTGCCCTGTACTCATTTCAGTACCTTAGGTACTACTATTGAAGGGATACCATGAGTTCTGGTGTAAACTGCAGCGAAGATTGTACTCCAAGTGGCACAATCTTCCGTCAGGGGAGCCATCCCTATTGGCAAGCAAATTGTTAATATTCTGTGTTTTTCCAGAGGGCCCTTATGAGGAAAAACCGCATCAATCTGACTTGGTTTCTCTGCTATCCAGAGCGTAATTTGCTCACGACTGGTGGGAACTTTTCCATTAACGGCATTCAGTGTTTAATGCCTAATACCCATAGTAGCCAATTCTGGTTGTGCAGCCAAAGCTGTTTACCTGAGGGATAAAAATTAGGTTTTCTCATATATACCGGAGTGTCAGAACATTGTGTTAGCACGATTTTTCTATATCCTCTGTGCTTCATATGTATATAACATAACCCACATATGATTTAGTTGGTAGGAAAAGGGTTACCCTTCTTCAATTTGTCCCATTAATGGAGTAGGCCGGGAACTAGACAGACGCCATCTTGCTGTGATCACGTCTTACTCTCCAGCAGCTGTCAGGTCCCAGTTCATTTGAGTTACTGAGAGCAGCTGAAAGTAAACTGTTCTCCTGCTATCCGGAGACTCAAGGTCGCATCTGGCTTTGGGTGCGATAAGCACATTCCTGGAGGCGCTGTGCCTACACTCCCGGGTACCGAGACGAAAGGGAGTCACCCTTCCTGCCCCCCCCCAGTAATAGATAGTTGTGCCTTTATTCCTAGCCAAGCTGTGCCATATATGGTCCCTTCCTGGAGCTAGGGGCCAAGTGGTGTTTTTCCTTTTACGGTGACTTCATGTGTTGATCTGAAATTATATATGTTCTGTTTTGACTGTAAGCCAGCAGTCTTCTCTGCGCACCAGATGGGTGAGGACAGAGAGGCTCCTCTATAGAGTATTTTGCTTAATAAATTATTGAACCTTCTCCACTGCCAACTGACTGATTATTTAGTACTGGGATTTAAGCTGTTGGTAGGTAAAGCCCTTTATGTTATTTTTGCAGTACTTCACACCCAGGGTTAACTGTGAGTGTTCTGTAAATCTTTACACATTTTTTGTTTACTGTCGTTATTTCTGCTGCATCTAAATTAGCGAGATTAGGATCCGCTGTATAAGAAGCTAGGACTGGCTAGGTTGCTCCTTCTTTACCGAGCGGACCAAGTCTCACACTTTCTACAGTATGGGGTAGGGCACCTTAAACCAATTTATGTGTCCTTCGTAAGTTAACGGAATTTCTAGGTCCACATATGAAAAGTATTCCTCTCGTGTTTCATCTTTAAAGTATGTATGAAACAATTGTGTACGTGAATCCGCAGTCAAGAATTCAACCCAAGAATAGGATACCTCTGTTCTGAATGCTTCATGTGCCTCAACCATGAAGGTCGTAATGTTCTAATTTCATAGTAACTGAATGTCTGCAATTTTCTGTTCTATTTAGAGTAACTACTTCTTCTCCACTGGCTTTTTGGTTTACGGACATTGTGTGTAGAGAAAATAGATTTAGTAAGTGAATTTATGGAGAAAGATTCAGCACAATGTGGGAACATTTTATTCTACAAGCTTGCCAGTACATGGGGTATACCTACTTAGCTGAGGCGGATTTCCTTCCCATCATGGACGTCTCCGGTTTAATGGTGAGTAGGGGTATCTGAGAAAAGCACAACTGAACTACTCAGACAGACCGTTAAGTAAGTACCCAAACAACGTTGGCGGTGCCATGTCATTTATTTACCACTAATCCGAAGGACCTGTTAGTTTGTTGGACAACATAAACTTTGGGTGAGGTGCCTAGAACTGATTCCAGGCGCTCCGCAGGATATGTTGGCCTAAAGACTAGCTAGCTCACAGTTCCACCGTAAGTTCCCCTAACCTTATTAGAGAGCGAATGGTTTCTGGCAACCACTGAACCTGACAACCCTGACCTCTCAGAGATCATGAAATCAGATCAGAACCTTTCGCTCAATCATTCGTGTTTACTCATGCCCAGAGAAATATACAGTGAATACACATTGGGACGGTGTCATTATATTTATTGAACTAAAGTTATTCTTGTATAAAATACATGTCCTGCTATAATCAGTAGACAGAAGCAGATGAATGTGATTACACGCAGCAAAAAAGTAAATAGTAGATATAATTATACCATGGTGCTAAAAGAGGGTATATATGCAGGCATATAAACAAGGCAGTATTCAGGCCTACTCCTACTATGCAAACCCTACTCTGCATGTACCTAGAGTGTGTATAGGTGTGAAGCCAAAAATCCCCCCCAAGGGACGATCCAAACCCATTACCTGGCCGGAGAGAATGTAGGAGCTCGTCTTGGTCACAAACTGGTCACCCCCTCACGGAGATGTCAGACCGCTGCGTGGTAAAGTCTCAGCTTGCAAGGACCCTCTGTTTCAGCTGAAGTGCATCTTCGGCTAATCTTTTGGGATGCTTATTATTTATAATAGAAAGCAGCCTTGTGATGTGTAGGAAGGTACATCCTGACTATGGTTGCCCCCAACTTTTTGCCCTGTGTTTTAGCTGGTTTTTGACATAGTCGACCTGGTATCCTGCCAATCAGGACCCCAGGCCTACTGCTCTCTCTTTAAAATGGATTCCATGTACCCTAGGTACATTTCCAATTGGGACTGGGCCACCTTATCAGACCCTGTAACTCAGGGCATAGGTGTACCCAGGGCCTACCAGGGGCTGAAGCATGTATTATGCCACCCCTGGCTGGCCTCCTAAATTTGACACAACTGGCTGCATGACAGCTGGGGCAAAGTTGTGTAATCACCCTTTGCTATAGATATAGTATACCTATATCTAACCCTAAAATGGACACACAGATTCCTATCAGTCACTCCTATGGCAGGCCTTGACAATCCTGAAGGCAGAGTGCTTGGAATCGTGTGAGATGGTGCTTTGGCATGAGCTGAGCCTGTCTGCAGCTTGCGGAACCAAGTCCTAATAGCTGTTCCATGATATCGCATACCATATACTCTTAAGTGCATTATAATCCTCGCGGTTAAATGCTATCTTTGGTATTGCTTTATCAAAACATGTCGAGTAAGGTGTCATACGAATTGGAATACTAACCCCTCGCCAATTCTGGCGACGGGGTTAGCATTCCACCCTTCTAGAGGGACACGACATGTATGTAACTGTGAACCCCGGTTAAAGTTAAACGAAGCCTCAGCTCCACAAAATGGATGCTGCCACCACAGACACGAGTCTGACCCCCTGCAGCTGGGAGTCCTTCCAGCGAGGGGAGCCTGGACAAAGGGTTTCCTGTCAGGGGCGGTGCTAGCACCGTCCCAGACATGGTTTTGTGTATCCTGGGTAGGCAGGGCTTTACAGGAAGGTGACTGCTGAGTGGCACCCCGGTGCTCACTACCCATAGGCCGGTCAGAACCAGTTCCAGGGGCACACCAGCCCCTGGCCTGGGGAAAGTCCGGCATGGCAGAGGGGTGTAACCACCCCCTCCTAGTCCCACCCATAGGCAGGACCTAGTCACCGGGTCAGCCCCCTTTTTTAGTAAAGATGGGAGCGGGCCCCCTGTTCAAAGGAGATCATCTTTGGAATCAAGACACGACTTTCTGCGAAAGGACTTCAAGATTTCCTTCTTCAAGATTCTCCCTTGTGGCTAAGGAGTAGTCACCCTACATCCGCAGGCACCATCCTAAGAACACTGCGGTCTGCTGCAAGTCCTTCTTCACGAATCCGACGACCCAGCTCGACGAGACCCGGCTTCCCTGGCACCTCTGACCTCTACTCACCTCTACAGCAAAGCTGAGAACCGTGAGTGCGACGAGACCTCGAGGGACCGACGATCGCCAAGACTGCACGACTTCTTTGTAACAAGCCCAATGTGTGCTCCACTGGTGAGTGCTTTGGGGTCCGAGAAGCCCCAACCCTGAGCAGCTCCAGCACCAAAGATCAGCCCTCCAGCATCTCCACGATCTGCGTGGGGCCCTTCTGCTTTTGCGTGCTCACCGCGCTGTGTGGCTACTAGCCGGCTGGCTTGTGGCCTTCTTCACGACGCCCGACGACATCACTGCTGCTGGTCTGGTTGTTCCAGACTGGCCCTTGCTTCCTTCTTCAAGAGAGGCACCCCGTACCCTCCTGGTCCACTCCAGACGCCATTTTAAGTCCACCGCGTGGGCTTGAATTAGCCAAGGCTTTGTTGCCCAATCCTGGGTCCAGCGACGCCGACAGCTTCATCCATCGTGGGACAGATCGCTCCTCCATCCTGGTCACCGACAACGCCTCCTGGTCCGTGAGATCTGCGATCACAGCATCACCCACTCACCTAGTCGAGGTGGCTACCATCCGGTGCCCTCCTGGTGCCCCCTGACTACTGGCTAGTAGTCTCGAACTTGGTCCCCTCTGCTTTCAGGTGTCATCTTCCTTCGATCCAGGCTTGGATCCATCAAACTTTCTTCACTGGTCGCCTGCCAGCAACTTCTTTCTTCCAGGCTCCTGGTCCGTCTTCGAGAATTCCTGACGTCTTTTGAGTCCTATGCAGCTGCAGCCCCTGGGCTAGGTAACTTCGGCATTTCGGTGCCCCAGCATAGCCTCACTATCCAAGGGTCAGAATCCACTTTCGTTTTCCTCCTACCAGGTCGGGTTCGCCCGAGAACACTAACTTTGCGATTACTAGCTACCATAGACTTTGTCCCGCATCACGCGTGAGAGTGCACACTCTGCACCCGAGTCCCCTGGGTCTCCTAGAAGTAATCTAACGATTCTATAGTCAAGTCCTAGCGATTCCAAAGGCTATTAGTACTGTACTTACCTGCTAGTAATTTCGCATTCCACTTTCAGAGTATATGGTTTTCCGTGCCCCTCGGGCATTTGTATATACTGTGCTAACTTAAGTATTTTCGTAAGAGTTTTGTTTTGTGCTTAGTACCCTGTCCTCATAAAGAGTACAGGGCTGTTGTGATTCTTAATAAATATCTTGTTTATTTTCATAACACTTGTGTGATGTCCTTTCACTTGGTGTTCAAGGGGTATATGTGTGGTATAACAGCTGGCTTAACACGCCCTCTCGAGTCTTTAGCCTTAGACTGCTCGTATCCACGCTACTAGGATAGCTGGTCTATAAGGTTGACTTACAACCAATCATCAATAGGGGTTGCTGGACTGATACATAGTGTTCACTAGAATAGTGAGCACTGCATATCAGGCCACCTTCTCACATTGGTGAGCAGCGGTTGGGATTTGAGCTTGCTGTTGTTTTACCACACGTATCCTAAGAATATCTTGTTGAAAGATCACATAAGTACTGTTAGTACATATAACTAAGCTTAGAATACTCTGAGTTCTACTGAACCAGCTGTTGCAGCTCCTCAAGGCTTATCACACCTTGGCTGCAACTCTTAGCAAGGGATCAGTAGGCAAACACATAGTGTAGGTAGGTGCATCACTTACACCACACTAGAATCAGCATGTCAGACAAAGGAGGAAACTCTGAGTCTCCCCTTGTGTCAGTGGACCCTCCACAGGTCACTTCCAAATATGCTGCTCTTAGCTTCCAGGAGATGAGACAAGTGTGTACCCTCAGGAAGCTAAAACAGGGGTCTAACCCCACAATCTCCTTTCTGATTGGTCTCTTAGAGACTTATGATGCCAGGAAAGCTGAGAAACTTCTTAGCTCTCCTAATCCAGATGGGAGTTTGCCCTCCTTACAGGGACCCTTTGATAGCCATGACCATCCCCTCCAGGAGGCAGATGATGCTGAGGATGAGGATGAGGATCAGTTGTCAGGGGATGAGGCAGATAAGGGACAGGTAGAAGTCAGCAGACTAACCAGGTCCAACTTAAGCAAACATGACAGTGGTACTGGGGGACCCCTGGGGCCACTCTCAGGTCAGCTTAACATTGGGAATGGACGAGCCAGATCTCTATCAAGAGGCTCTGGCAGATCCCTTCAAACCAATGGCTCTCACAACTCTTCTCAAAGAGGGATGACTTCCCCTCAGAGGAGAGTGTATGAAGCTAAAGAAAGGGCAGCCAATCTGAGGATTGAAAGGGAAGAACTTGCCCTGGCCAAAGAGAGGCTTGCCTTTGCTAGAGAGCAACAGTTAAGTGGGGTAGTCCCCACTGGTGGCAGCAATAAACCTAGCAATAGGGAAAGGAGTTTTGATACAAAGCACCTGAGTAAGATAGTGCCCCCCTTTAAACAAGGGGATGACATCCACAAATGGATTACTGCTTTGGAGAGGGCCTGCACTGTGCAAGGTGTTCCCCAGAGTCAGTGGGCAGCTATCTTGTGGCTCTCCTTTGAAGGAAAAGGTAGAGACAAGCTCCTCACTACTAGAGTGGAGGATGCTAACAATTACCAAATCTTGAAAAATACACTGGTTGATGGGTTTGGTTTAACCACTGAACAATACAGGATGCTGTTCAGAGACACCCAGAAAACTCAGTCTCAAGATTGGTCTGACTTTGTTGATTGTGCCACTAAGGCTTTTGAAGGCTGACTACTGGGTAGTAAGGTTACTGATTTTAAAGGATTGTACAATCTAATTGTGAGGGAGCAAATCTTAAGTAATTGTCAGAACCAGTTATTACACCAGCACCTGGTAGACTCTGATCTGACCTCTCCACAGGAATTGGGTAAGAGGGCAGACAAATGGGTCAGAA
This sequence comes from Lissotriton vulgaris, assembly GCF_964263255.1. Taxonomy (NCBI): domain Eukaryota; kingdom Metazoa; phylum Chordata; class Amphibia; order Caudata; family Salamandridae; genus Lissotriton; species Lissotriton vulgaris. The sequence goes on along the minus strand of NC_141691.1, from coordinate 1,077,278,486 downwards.
CCAGGGTCAGGCCTAAAAACCAGGGTGGTGACCAAAAGAAGGAATCAACCAAGCCTCAAGAGAAGGGTGGGGATAAATCCACAGAGAAGACTTCCCAAGGGCCCCAAAACTCCAACAAGGGTGGTGGCTCCCAGAACACTACTTCAGAACAGAAGAAACCTTATTGCCATGCCTGTAAGCAGGTGGGCCATTACAAAAGTGATGCCAAGTGCCCTAAAAATAGCAATAAGGAAAACATACCCCCAAGTAACACTCCCAGACCTCCTGTTACCACTAGTGGTAATCCCCCAGGTGGTGGGAGTGCCCCCAAGAATGTGGTGGGCATTACTTTGGGCAATCAGGAGGACTATGGCCTAGCCAGGTCCCCTGACCACACTCTTGTCTGTGAGACTGGCATGGGGTTTGCCAACTTCACTACTGGACCCCACATTTTGGGAAAGTATAGACAAGAGGTCATAGTGAATGGTCAGAAAGTTGAGGCATTCAGAGACACAGGGGCCAGCATCACCATGGTGATTGACCATCTGGTCCCCTCTGCTCAACTGACCCCTGGTTTTACTTATCAGGTGACAGACATTCATGGAGTGAAGAGAAGGCATCCCATGGCAGTAGTCAAGCTCAGCTGGGGTAATGTCACAGGGCCCATGAGAGTGGCAGTGACAGATAACCTACCCGTAGATTGCTTACTGGGGAATGACCTGGAACTCTCAGCCTGGGCTGAGGTGGAGCAAGAAACTCACTCCAGAATGATAGGCCTATCCAGACAGGTTAGTGGGGCAGTAATAGCTACAGCCCCAGTCCAAGCACCATTCCTCACTGAAAAGGTTGGAAGGGCAGTGGTAGCCACTGCCCAGGCTCAGACAGACTTTCCAGAACAGGATAGGAGGGCTGTGACAGTCACAGCCCAAACACAAACTGAGTGCCCTCCTGAAAAGGTTGGCAAGGTTGAAATGGTCTCAGCCTCTACTCAAACAGATAGTGAGGTTGTGAAGCCTGAAACAATGGATCACTCCACTCAAACAGAGAGCATTGAGGAGGAAGAAGAGTCTTCCCCCTCCCAGACACTAGGTGAGAGCCAGCCTCCTCAGGGAACTGACTCTACCCCTGTTGAAGGAACTGCCCCAGAGGTAGTCAGGCCTAGCCTGGCAGAGCCCCTAATGGCAGTGGACCCTTCCCAGGTGGGACCCAGTCTGGAGCAGGTAACCTGCACCTCTCTACCCTGCCTCAGTCAGCCCAGGGCTGTGGAGGTCAGGGAGGCCAGTGGTGGACCCCAAAGGGCCCCCTGTCCAAAAGAACCCCTTAATCAGCAGATTAGGATCACTGAAGCTGGTAAACCTAGCCAAGTGAAAATAAAACAGACTCCTGAGGGATCCCCCTTAAAAGTAGTTAGGGACCTCCCACAGCTGGACACTGTTGGGCACAGCCAAACCTGGGGCCTAAAAACCCCAAACCTGACCTGTCCCTCCAGTAAGCCAAACAGAGGGACTCAGCCTCCAGCTTTAGGTAGCCAGAGGCTGACCCTGAGAGCTCAGTGCATCTCAGCTAAAGAAAGAAAGGCACACATGATGAATGGTGATTGGAGGAAGTTGAGCCCAAAGGTAGAGGAGCCTCACTTCAGTACTCCATCCCAGCATCAGCCTTCTTCTTTCCCAAGACACACCAAAGGCAGAGATTCCCTATGGTGGAGACCGTCAGATACCCTTAGGGTGAGGGGTTGCCTAGTGGACCATGACACAGGGGGAAACCAAGCCAGAGCTGGACCTTCTTTATATGGCCACTTAGGTAATAGAGGCTTACCTGGACAAGGATAGCCTTATCTCCTTTCGTTTGGGGGGGGGTTGTGTAGGAAGGTACATCCTGACTATGGGTGCCCCCAACTTTTTGCCCTGTGTTTTAGCTGGTTTTTGACATAGTCGACCTGGGATCCTGCCAATCAGGACCCCGGGCCTACTGCTCTCTCTTTAAAATGGATTCCATGTACCCTAGGTACATTTCCAATTGGGACTGGGCCACCTTATCAGACCCTGTAACTCAGGGCATAGGTGTACCCAGGGCCTACCAGGGGCTGAAGCATGTATTATGCCACCCCTGGCTGGCCTCCTAAGTTTGACACAACTGGCTGCATGACAGCTGGGGCAAAGTCGTGTAATCACCCTTTGCTATAGATATAGTATACCTATATCTAACCCTAAAATGGACACACAGATTCCTATCAGTCACTCCTATGGCAGGCCTTGACAATCCTGAAGGCAGAGTGCTTGGAATTGTGTGAGATGGTGCTTTGGCATGAGCTGAGCCTGTCTGCAGCTTGCGGAACCAAGTCCTAATAGCTGTTCCATGATATCGCATACCATATACTCTTAAGTGCATTATAATCCTCGCGGTTAAATGCTATCTTTGGTATTGCTTTATCAAAACATGTCGAGTAAGGTGTCATACGAATTGAAATACTAACCCCTCGCCAATTCTGGCGACGGGGTTAGCATTCCACCCTTCTAGAGGGACACGACATGTATGTAACTGTGAACCCCGGTTAAAGTTAAACGAAGCCTCAGCTCCACAAAATGGATGCTGCCACCACAGACACGAGTCTGACCCCCTGCAGCTGGGAGTCCTTCCAGCGAGGGGAGCCTGGACAAAGGGTTTCCTGTCAGGGGCGGTGCTAGCACCGTCCCAGACATGGTTTTGTGTATCCTGGGTAGGCAGGGCTTTACAGGAAGGTGACTGCTGAGTGGCACCCCGGTGCTCACTACGCATAGGCCGGTCAGAACCAGTTCCAGGGGCACACCAGCCCCTGGCCTGGGGAAAGTCCGGCATGGCAGAGGGGTGTAACCACCCCCCTCCTAGTCCCACCCATAGGCAGGACCTAGTCACCGGGTCAGCCCCCTTTTTTAGTAAAGATGGGAGCGGGCCCCCTGTTCAAAGGAGATCATCTTTGGAATCAAGACACGACTTTCTGCGAAAGGACTTCAAGATTTCCTTCTTCAAGATTCTCCCTTGTGGCTAACGAGTAGTCACCCTGCATCCGCAGGCACCATCCTAAGAACACTGCGGTCTGCTGCAAGTCCTTCTTCACGAATCCGACGACCCAGCTCGACGAGACCCGGCTTCCCTGGCACCTCTGACCTCTACTCACCTCTACAGCAAAGCTGAGAACCGTGAGTGCGACGAGACCTCGAGGGACCGACGATCGCCAAGACTGCACGACTTCTTTGTAACAAGCCCACCGTGTGACCACTGGTGAGTGCTTTGGGGTCCGAGAAGCCCCAACCCTGAGCAGCTCCAGCACCAAAGATCAGCCCTCCAGCATCTCCACGATCTGCGTGGGGCCCTTCTGCTTTTGCGTGCTCACCGCGCTGTGTGGCTACTAGCCGGCTGGCTTGTGGCCTTCTTCACGACGCCCGACGACATCACTGCTGCTGGTCTGGTTGCTCCAGACTGGCCCTTGCTTCCTTCTTCAAGAGAGGCACCCCGGACCCTCCTGGTCCACTCCAGACGCCATTTTAAGTCCACCGCGTGGGCTTGAATTTGCCAAGGCTTTGTTGCCCAATCCTGGGTCCAGCGACGCCGACAGCTTCATCCATCGTGGGACAGATCGCTCTTCCATCCTGGTCGCCGTCAACGCCTCCTGGTCCGTGAGATCTGCGATCACAGCGTCACCCACTCACCTAGTCGAGGTGGCTACCATCCGGTGCCCTCCTGGTGCCCCCTGACTACTGGCTAGTAGTCTCGAACTTGGTCCCCTCTGCTTTCAGGTGTCATCTTCCTTCGATCCAGGCTTGGATCCATCGAACTTTCTTCACTGGTCGCCTGCCAGCAACTTCTTTCTTCCAGGCTCCTGGTCCGTCTACGAGGATTCCCGACGTCTTTTGAGTCCTATGCAGCTGCAGCCCCTGGGCTAGGTAACTTCGGCATTTCGGTGCCCCAGCATAGCCTCACTATCCAAGGGTCAGAATCCACTTTCGTTTTCCTCCTACCAGGTCGGGTTCGCCCGAGAACACTAACTTTGCAATTACTAGCTACCATAGACTTTGTCCCGCATCACGCGTGAGAGTGCACACTCTGCACCCGAGTCCCCTGGGTCTCCTAGAAGTAATCTAACGATTCTATAGTCAAGTCCTAGCGATTCCAAAGGCTATTAGTACTGTACTTACCTGCTAGTAATTTCGCATTCCACTTTCAGAGTATATGGTTTTCCGTGCCCCTCGGGCATTTGTATATACTGTGCTAACTTAAGTATTTTCGTAAGAGTTTTGTTTTGTGCTTAGTACCCTGTCCTCATAAAGAGTACAGGGCTGTTGTGATTCTTAATAAATATCTTGTTTATTTTCATAACACTTGTGTGGTGTCCTTTCACTTGGTGTTCAAGGGGTATATGTGTGGTATAACAGCTGGCTTAACACGCCCTCTCGAGTCTTTAGCCTTAGACTGCTCGTATCCACGCTACTAGGATAGCTGGTCTATAAGGTTGACTTACAACCAATCATCAATAGGGGTTGCTGGACTGATACATAGTGTTCACTAGAATAGTGAGCACTGCATATCAGGCCACCTTCTCACATGATGTACATATAGATTACCATTTTATGGATATGCAGATAGCCTTGCTGCCCCGTGGATGAAGATACAACGACATTTGTACATAGTGGGTAGAAGGGCCTTGTACAAGATGTTTGGGCATCATGATAATGTTGTGCGAAGCTACATGTGTAAAAAAAGTAGTTTCAGAGAAATGAATCCAACAGTGTTGGGCACGCACATATGTGCAAAAGGTTACAGCAGAAATGTTAAAGTGAAAAGTAGGACAATGTAAGTAATTAGCCGCTTTGCTACATGGGCCTAATCTGTGCACATAACAATACTTGAGAAGGGTGGTTCTTTGACAGATGGGCAAGTATGTTTTTTTACCTTTGTGCTCTATGTTGGGAGAGTTAATACTAAGATATAGTGCAACCATAGCTCCTTCGGACCTCCATCACTCAGGATCCCTTCGGAAAGTGTTTTGAGGTTGAATGCACTGTACCAATATTGCATATTATACCACTTCTTTAAATGTTATTTTCAATCTGAACTTACATCATCATTACTTATAGAGAAGTTGATATTATCATGTAAGACAAAGACAGAATGATAAACAATAGTATTATTACTTGTATACATATACGGTGGCCAATCTTTCTTCAGCCAGCTATATACAATGCAACGATCTTTCATTATTACAGAAACAATCCTTGCTGCAGGCGAATTTTGATTCTGAACAAGTTTAAAGGTACTTAATACAAAGTTATCATAACTCAGAGAGTGAAAATTACAGCTAGCGGTTATTTCAGTATTATTTTGAGCTGTCCATAACACTTGCATATGCAGTTCTCTCTGGCTGCAGGCTTTGCTGAGTAGCAGTTCAGAGTAGCCCCATAGTATTAGCAGGGAGATTTCTGTTGTAGCAAAGAACAGCCCCATTTTCAAGGAAGAGGTTTCCAGCACTTGCACTGGAGCACACTTTTTGATAGTTGGACACGTGTGTTCATGATGGGAGGCCTTGCCACTTGACCACTGTATTGGAGGTGAGTAGTATCAGAAAAGGACCCTTCCACCAAGGCTACAACAATGTCTTTCTTTGAAGACTCTCATATGACCGACTTCCCTGACTGAAGTTGATGACGAGTGACTGTATTCCGTGGTCAAGGCTGTTGATACCTGTGAATGGAAGATATGTACGCAACTTATTAAAGCACAGCAATAATCCAGGACAAAATCATTAGCTAAGTGCATATCTAATGCAGATAGGGGTACCGGTGGTGAGACAGGATGTCTTATCATTTTGCCTTTTAGCATCTCATGTGAGCTAAGGCCTGTTTACCTATTTTCAGTAGCTTGAAGGTTCATAAGATCAATAGGCAGTGCATCAAGCCATTTGAGGTCAGTTTCCACATAGATATTTGCAAATTTGTTTCTAAGCACCCCATTATTTCTCTTGACTTTCCCTGCTAAATGGGGGTGATAGGCAGAGTAAAAGTTCTTATTTATTTGTAGTGCCTTGCAAATGTCACACATTATTTAGACAGTAAAGAGAGTACTATTATCTCTTTTTATGGTTAGTACAATGCCAAACGGAGGAATAAAAGGCCCAATTTATATCTTGGTGGTTGGGCTGTCCATCCTCCATGACGTCATTGAGCCTGCAGGGCTTCTCCTGTCATTCAGCCTTGATGGAGTCATTTCTGTACGAATAGTGGTTGTCCTCTGCACATGTCGCACACTTACCTGCTGTCAGACAATACTCCATCAGTATCGGAGTGGCTGTATACCACCTGCCAAATTTATATATGTTCGTCACATTGGTGGCCTTGCAGCAATGTACTTTCAAAGTAATTACGCCTCAGACCTATTTCAGTTTGCCGTATCCTTCCATCTTGAAGATGAACGTGTACATCACACACCTGAGAAGAATGGGCAAAGTAATCATAGCTGCACTGCATGGTATACAACACACCCCATTCAATACCATGTTCCTTTGCTTTTCTCATCTTGCAGCATCAAGAGGTACGTTTTTCTTTGGTTCCCTTGTACTAGTTCAGTGATTTTTGTTTATCCCCTACTTGTTTTATTGTTTATTTTCTATTTTACAGAGTTTTATATAGCGCGAACTTGACCCGAATCGGGTATCAGAGCACTTTACATAGCACCAGTTGCATTACATGAGGACACATTCATTTTTGTTAGGTATGGGGAGATTAAGGGCCATATGTATCATGCCCAAATGCGTTCGCAAACGCCGAAATTCACAGAATTTCGGCGTTTGCGAACGCATTTTCGCAAATTGGTATGCATCACACATCTGCATGCAAAATAAGGAATTGCAAAATTTGCGATTCCTTATTTTGCGATTGCATTTAAGGAATCGCAAATTTTGCGATTCCTTAAATGGAAAAACAACTATTGAAGGAGGGTCAAGGGGAATATATTTATAGACCATCTGAGTTCAAAAAACCCCTATTGAAACTATGAAGAACAAGAAGAACTAGAAGGTCTGAAAGGAGAAGCTAAGTCCTCATGGTCCTCAATGAGAGCTACGCACTGGAATTGCACTGAACCAGACCAAAATGGTCGATAGACACTAAGTGTACAGTAGAAATCCTATCAGCCCACCCTCTTGGCGGAGCCTCGTCATGTAGGACATCTAGAACCAAGTTGGTGTATCCATGCCCAGATGAATTGGCTAGATATCACGCTGTTATGGTTCACAAGATGGAAGTGTCCACGCCACTAACGGTGCTGGTACAGTGCAGTGCAGTGAAAAAAAGTGAATGAGTGATATTAAAATGACGGTCAAGGCAAAAGAAAGATCCCTTTATTATTATTCACCTGGACGTCATATTAAAAAAAGGGGTGCATAACAGTGTGACAAGATCACTGTCTACTTTGCTGTGTGGTTGATTAGGCCAACATGTTTTTTGCCATCAGGTGAAACTACACCGGCATTCTTCAGGGCCACTAGTATGAAAATTGCTACTGCAAAGATACACTCTATTAATAGTGCAAAAAGTGAAGTATCAGACCAAACTAAGTCTGTCAATAGAATAATATGGTCAATTGGACCATCCTACCGTATCCTCTTGAACCATGTGATGATAGAGGATGCAGTTCCCAACAATGTGTGGGAGTCAAGCCTCACCTCACCCGGCAACGGCTCGGAGAATGAGGCTCCGCTCTCATCGTCGGTACCTCTCGGCTAGATCCAAAGCCGATGGGGAGGCGAAATGGGGGTGATAGGCAGAGTAAAAGTTCTTATTTATTTGTAGTGCCTTGCAAATGTCACACATTATTTAGACAGTAAAGAGAGTACTATTATCTCTTTTTATGGTTAGTACAATGCCAAACAGAGGAATAAAAGGCCCAATTTATATCTTGGTGGTTGGGCTGTCCATCCTCCATGACGTCATTGAGCCTGCAGGGCTTCTCCTGTCATTCAGCCTTGATGGAGTCATTTCTGTACGAATAGTGGTTGTCCTCTGCACATGTCGCACACTTACCTGCTGTCAGACAATACTCCATCAGTATCGGAGTGGCTGTATACCACCTGCCAAATTTATATATGTTCGTCACATTGGTGGCCTTGCAGCAATGTACTTTCAAAGTAATTACGCCTAAGACCTATTTCAGTTTGCCGTATCCTTCCATCTTGAAGATGAACGTGTACATCACACACCTGAGAAGAATGGGCAAAGTAATCATAGCTGCACTGCATGGTATACAACACACCCCATTCAATACCATGTTCCTATGCTTTTCTCATCTTGCAGCATCAAGAGGTATGTTTTTCTTTGGTTCCCTTGTACTAGTTCAGTGATTTTTGTTTTTCCCCTACTTGTTTTATTGTTTATTTTTTATTTTACAGAGTTTTATATAGCGCGAACTTGACCCGAATCGGGTATCAGAGCACTTTACATAGCACCAGTTGCATTACATGAGGACACATTCATTTTTGTTAGGTATGGGGAGATTAAGGGCCATATGTATCATGCCCAAATGCGTTCGCAAACGCCGAAATTCACAGAATTTCGGCGTTTGCGAACGCATTTTCGCAAATTGGTATGCATCACACATCTGCATGCAAAATAAGGAATTGCAAAATTTGCGATTCCTTATTTTGCGATTGCATTTAAGGAATCGCAAATTTTGCGATTCCTTAAATGCCCAAAACATTTGCTAAATGGCCTTAAGGAATCGCAAATTACCACCAACTTCTAGTTGGTGGTAAGTTGCGAATTCCTTGAAAAATGCACATTTTTGCATTTTTCAAAGTGCCATGTGATGCACATATATGCCCTTAGGGCATGTATGTGCGCCACATGTGCACCCATGCATATTTCAGGGGTGCAACAGGGTGTCCTTTGGTCACCCCTGCACCCTTGAAATTATTCTCAATTTGCGATTAGCAAATTGCGAATCGCAAATTGAGAATACCTTCTCATTCATTCCTATGGGCCTCCTGGCCCATAGAAATGAATTAGAAAGTATTCCTTAATTGCGAATTCACAATTTGCGAATTCGCAATTAAGGAATATCCAGAAATCGCTAAAAAATTGCAATTTTCTTGATACATACCAATTAGCGATTCTGAAATAGCGATTTCTTAAAAATCACTATTACAGAATCGCTAATTGGTACCTTGATACATATGGCCCTAAGTGATTTGCCCAGAATCAAAGGATGTTCAGCGTCATTGCCGAGATTCAAAACCAGTTCCCCAGATTCGAGGTAGACCGCCCTAGCCATTAGGCCAACTCCTCTCCTTTACTTGTAATTCTGTAGGTATTTTTCATTACATTATATTTTTTCATTACCTTCACCATGTGTGAAAGAGGAAATCCTAGCTGCTCAATCACAAAATTAGCAGTCATGGCAGACGAGATAATTAGGTTAAATCAACAGTTGTTTAAAGCCCTTGTTCAAAGTACTATAATAACTCAGAAAATGCAAATGTGGGAGATCATTGTCTCAAGAGTGAATGTTGGAATGATCTGTGGGGAGAGTAAGAACCCTGGCCTCTAAAGCCCAGCAGACTGGTGGTGGTTCTCGTAAGCCCAATAACCTCATGCCCTGTGCCCTGGAGTAGGTGTATCGGATCCTACCTATAGAAGACGTTGCAGGAACCCCTAGTGGTTTGGAGACTGGTAAGTGCAGTCAATGTTAGTCATACAGCAAACTGTCTTCAGAATTTGTATTTTACAATGTGTCAGTGATTTCACTTAATTGTACACAAAAATTAAAATCTATATCTGTGCCTGAAGTGTAACATTAGATATGCTGTTATCAGAAGCTGCCTTCATTCATAATCCACTTTAATTCTTACAATAATATATTTTTTCTCCAGATTTCATCTCTACCCATGTATATGTTTAGACTTTTGACTTATCTGCTACAATATAGCCATTATGTTTGTCTTGGTTTTCAGAATATGCATTCTACTTCATAAAATGCATGTAATCATTTTCTTTCTATGGTTCTGGTAAAAAAAAAAACCTGTGCATTTTGTTTTAGCATAGTATAACACATATATTTTCACGAACTCACATTTAGCACATATTTAGTCAATTCTAAGTATAGACCACAACTACTTCAACATTTAGTTGCTAATAACTACATCTCCCATAATTCCCAAAAATGATGGATACGTTTGATGTATGTTTTTTTGTCAAAAGTATGTTTATTGAAAATTTCAAGTGCAAGTAAAGTACCAGACAGCTTAATAAAAAATACATGGCCATAGCAGAAATTCCCACATTGGATAAAATACAGTCAGGATGATGCAATAATAGGCAGTATAAGCAACAGAGATGAAAAACGACAGGCGACGAAGGGAGCAAGTCTCCCGCTGCGGGTCCAGCAATACATTTAAGAGTCATGTGCTATAAGCAGCTGGGAAGACGGTCCCTATAAAACTCAGTCGCAAGTCAGTCAGCAAACATCCTGAAGAAAGCGGAGGGGAGGAGCACCCAAATTCCTGCTAAGGGAGACAAAGAAGAACTGGACATAGCGAAGTGGCCTCAAGGAAGGCAGGCCAAGCATTGAACTAGAACAAAACAGACCCCCGTCCCCCTATCCGACCAAACCCCCCCACACCTATCCTCACCCCGCCACCAACCCCCCCGCCCCCCCTCCCCAGAACCCCCCCTCCAAACCTCCCCCCCCCCCCCCCCCCGGTGGCGGCAACAGCTACTAAAAGACGAGGGAAACAGCGAAGGAAACAACAGGACCAGTAGGTATGAGCGCAGCAGGCGTTATAGAATGTTCACATTTGGATGAGATGTAGAGACCTAAGAGTGGGAGGGCATACTGCGGAAGGGATAAAGTTCTTAAATCCATCCCTGAAGATGTCCGCCATGCGCTCTAAGCTTAGAAGTTGCCAAAGGCGGGCGTGCCATAAGGATATGGCAGGGGCCTCCTTCTTCTTCCAGGCCGCTGCTAGGGTTATCTTGACAGCCCCAACACACAGCCACATAATAGCCTTGTCTGCCCGTGTTTGATGTAGCAGGGAGGGATCGCGGAGCCCCAAAAGGACCCCTGCCATGTCCGTGGGAATAGGATAGCCAAGCATTTACTTTATGTGCGCTAGGATTTCTTCCTAATTGGGTCTAATGGAGGGACAGTCCCACCAGATGTGCCGAAAATCCCCCAGCTGACCACACCCCCTCCAGCACCTGTCGGAAGTGGCGGGGAATATCCGCCAAAGTTTGGAAGGGTGAAGGTACCAGTCCATCATCGTCTTGAGGTGTGCTTCTCTGAGGGTGATAGATTGGTTAAAGCGGTGGGTATCAGCCCACAGATGACTCCATTCCTCATCGGTGATGGGGCGCTGCAGCAGGTCCTCCCACATAGTCATATATCGATGTCGCTGCGAGATGCAGGTTTTAAGCAAGAAAGAATAGATAAAGGATATCACTCCCTTCATCGAGGAGGACTTAGTAAGAAAGGCCTCAAATTTGGTCAAGGGGCGGGTAGCAGCGTCTCTAATGGAAGGGTGAAGAGCCCAGTGCATGAGTTGGATGTAGTGGTAGGATTCAGTGGCTGGCAAGTGAAATTCATCCTGGCATTCCTGAAAGGTGAGAGGCTCCCCATCACGGAATAGATGAATCAAGGCAAGACACCCGCCCCGCTTCCAGGCGTCAAAGGGGCCCTCCTGGAGGGCTGGGGGAAAAAGGGAAGTGTGGTATATCGGAGTGTAGGGGGACGGGAAGGTGGTCCACCGTTCGTCGTCTGATAGAGTGTCCCAGATCTTCAGTGTGGTGCATGTGGGCGTGTTCAGGTAAGTGTTCAAAGGTCTATCCCTGCTAGGGCGCCAGACTAAATCCCATATGGTCCGTCCGTCACGCTGCGGTCCATATGAAGCCAATGTTTCTCAGAATCCTTCTGAGACCACATGAAGCCAATGTTTCTCAGAACCCTTCTGAGACCACTCGACCAGCACCCGCAATTGGGCTGCCTTATAATACATCTGTGTAGGAGGGTGGATACCTGACTATGGTTACCCCAGATTTTTTGCGACTTAGTTGGCCTGGGATCCTGCTAATCAGGGTCCCAGGCTATCTGCTCTCTCTGTAAAATGGACTCCATGCACCCTAGGTGCATAACTAATTGGCTTGGGTCACCTTAGTAGCCCCTGTACAGTGTACTATAGGTACCCAGGGCATAGGTGCAACCAAGGCCTAACAGGGGCTGCAGCATATCTTTTGCCACCCCTGGCTGGCCATTCAAACAGACACAACTGGCTGATCACTCAGCTGGGGCAGGGTGGTGTAATCACCCCTTGCTTATATATAGTATACCTATATCTAAACCTATATCTGGACACATATATACCTATCAGTCACTCCTATGGCAGGCCTTAACAATCCTGGAGGCAGAGTGCTTGGCTTTATGTGAGATGGTGCTGAGCTGAACCTGTCTGCAGCTTTCGGAACCATTTCCTTATAGCTGTTCCAGAATATTGCCATACCATATACTCTTAAGTGCATTATAATCCTCGTGGTTATTGCTAACTTTGGTTTGGCTTTATCAAAACATGTTGTGTAAGGTGTCATACACGTTGGAATACTACCCCCTCGCCAGTTCTGGCGACGGGGGTAGCATTCCACCCTTCTAGAGGGAGAAGACATGTTACTTTACTTAAATGCGGTTAAAACTAACCAGAGCTTCAGCATCCCAAAATGGATGCTGCTACCACAGACACAAGTCTGGCCTCCTGCTGCTGACCGAAACTCTGGCAGGGTAGGCCTGGACAAAAGGTTTCCTGTCACAGGGAGGTGTTACACCACCCCAGACAGGAGATAGTGGATTGAGGCAGGCAGGGCGAGTGAAACTAGACACTGCCTGGGGCACACAAGGTGTCCCATGCAAAATCCAGTCAAACCGGTTCTGGGGCACTCCAGCTCCAGCTCTGGCGTGAAACTGGACAAAGGGAAAGGGGTGTAACCACCCCCTTCCCACCGATAGGAGGGACCTAGCAGGTAATCCAGCCCCTTGATTTGGAATAAAGGTAGGAGCTGTGCCCAGGAGCATTAGATTATCCTGGCTGAAACTTTGATACAGAACTCTGGACCCTTCAACATCCCACACAACGTGGAAGACTGAAGAATCTCCCTTGTGGTCAAGGAGTGACCACCCTGTGCAAACAGGCACCATCCAGCGCCCAACGGTTTGCTTTATTGCAGTTCCGCCGGAACTCGAGCGACAAAGATTGACAAGACCCAGCTTCCCTGAGTTCTAACAGCCCAATCCACAGTTCCAGCTAATCTGAAACTCGTGGAGGCGACGTGAAGCGTGGGGCCGGCCATCTTGAAAAGACTGCAAAGTGCTGACCGTGCAGCTCCCGAGGCATCCTTGAAGCTGTGCATTGGGGTTTGAGAAGCCCCAACCCCGAGCAGCTTGTGCACCGAAGATCTTCCCTTCACACTCATCGAGTGCTGCGTGGAGCCCTTTTGCATTTTCCTGCTTGACGCATTGTCCAGTCACCTGGCCGTTGGCTAGTGACCCCTAAGACGACAAAAATACAAAACTACTCTACTGGTCTGGTTGCTCCAGACCGGCCCTTGCTCCCCTGAAAAGGAGCCACCGCTGGTCCGAGTAAGAAGCGATCTTCCAATCCCGCAATGGTTGCATTTGCCAAGGCCTGTTAACTCTGATTCGGGAGCTGACACCGCCGACAGCGAGAGCCTTTGTGGGACAGCTTGTGAACCACTCCTGGACATCCTCGATGCCCCAGAGTCCACGTGGCAGCGGAGACAAACTTCACAACAACCACCTGATTGCGCCCGACATCGCCTGGTTCCTTCCTGGTTCCATCCTGGTCACTGGCTAGTTACCCAGACTATGTCCCCTCTGCTTTCAGGTACTCTACATCTTCGATCCACCCTTGGATCCAACTGGACTCTTCTCTCCTGGCCGCCTGCAGCATCTTCATCTCCAGGCTCCATAGATCTCCACAACGAAACCCGACACACTTTGGCACCTATGCACCCGCTTCCTGTGGGTGAGGTAACGATCTAACACCGGTGTCCTGTAGTGGTTTACACCTCTAGTGTCCTAGTTTAAAGTGGTTTAATTCTATTCCAGTCGGAAGACTTCCAAAACAGTAACTTTGTAACTTTTATGCGCCATTGACTTTGCATTGGTGCATGCGTGTGTTTTAGGCACTGCACCCGTGTCCCGCGGGCCTCTCCCGACTTAATCACTGCTAGTCCTGAGTAGTCCCAGCGATTCACAAGGCCCTAGGCCCTACCATTGTTCGAGAGGTGGTTCTTATACCACTATTTTAGTATATGGTTAGAGTGGCCACCGGGCTTATCCAAAATTGTGCAACTTTTGAATGTTGAACTGGGCTTTTGTTTAAGCCCTTGTGCCTCTGCACTCATAAAGAGTACAGAGGATTATTCTAGTAATAAATACATATATTTTTATGATATATAACTTGTGTGGTGTCTCCTTTCATTTGGTATTACAGGATTGCATATGGTAAAACAGCTGGCTTCACATGCCCTATTGAGTTAAGCCTAAGACTGCTAGGTCTATGCTACCCCTAGGATAGCTTGTCTATAAGGTTGACTTTCCAACCACCACCATAAGGGATTGTTTGGACTGATACAAGGTGCTCACAGAATTGTGGACATCATACATCAGGCCAACTTCTCACAGTCTGGATGTCCGGTAGACCCACACCACCCTCAGCACGAGGCAAACGCAACAAGGCAAAGGAAAAGTGTGCTCTGCCCCCTTGCCAAATGAAGCAGAGCAACGAGGTCTTGAGTTTCTGGATATAGTCAGGTTCAAGGCTAATAGGGAGTGCCTGAAAGAGATAAAGGAGTTTAGGTAGTAGGGTCATTTTAATAGCGTGGAAGCGGCCCAGCCATGAAAGGAAGAGCGGCTTCCATTTTGCCAATTCGGTTTGGATTTGTGTGAGGAGAGGGGGAAAATTAGCTTGAAAGAGCCCCCGGAGCGAGGGGGTCAAATACACCCCCAGGTATTGTAGTGACTCAGTCGCTCAGGCGAGCGTTGTGGAGGAGCGAAGCTGATCCGCCCTTTCCGAAGGAAGGGAGAGGTTAAGAATGAAAGACTTTCTAGCATTGACCTTGAAGCCAGAGAGAGACTCAAAGTGAGCGAGCTCTGTGTGGAGGCTAGGGAGGGCTCTCAGGTTGCATAAGGGACAGCAGGATGTCGTCTGCGAAGAGGGAGATCTTATGGGTTTCGCCTTTAAACTGAATCCCCTGAATGGTCGCGTTTTGTCGCACAGCTATCGCTAGGGGTTCAATGCTGAGGGCAAAAAGCAGGGGTGAAAGGGGGCATCCCTGCCGTGTCCCCCTTGAATGCCTGAATGAATCAGAGCCTGTGCCATTGACCAGCACCCTGGAAGTGGGAACACAATAGTTCGCCTGGACCATCTCAATAAATTTGGACGAGAAGCCAAAGGCGGCCATCACTCGGTAGAGGAAGGCCCAGTTGACCTGGTCAAAGGCCTTCTCCGCCTCCAGGCCCACCAGGATGGCCAGGACCCAAAGTTTGTTGACCTTTTCTATGAGATGGATGATCCGGCGGGTGTTATCATGGGTCTGTCGCCCCTTAATGAACACGGACTGGTCAGCGTGAATGAGGAGGGGCATAAGATCATTCAAACGTTTAGCAAGGATGGAGGAATATAGCTTGGCATCAATGTTCAGTAGGGCAATTGGCCTATATGAGGAACAACATTGAGGGTCTTTCCCCGGCTGAGGTATGACGGATATCACAGCTTCCGCCATGGTACCAGCCGTCCTGCTCTCTTCAGCCGTTGCGTTAAAAAGCGAGACCAGATGCTTAGAAAGCTCAGGGGCAAGCGTCTTATAAAAGAGCGGCGTGTAGCCATCGGGGCCAGGGGCTTTATTGGGCTTCAGCGAGGAGATGGCCGTAGTAACCTCCTCTAGGGTAATGGGGGCAGCCAGCTGGTCATTCCACGTTGCAGAAACTTGAGGAAGGGAGAGGGAATCGAGGAACGCCTGCTGGGCATCACCATCGAGGGAGCCCCCCGAGTAAAAGTCTGTATAAAATGAACCAAACAGGGCTGCCTTCTCCTCACCCCCAGGATTCCCCCTATATACTCCTTCTCCCTTTTAGCCCGGAGTTGACGTGCCAGATGTTTTCCTACCTTATTGCCCTGGGAATAGAAGAGCTACCGAAGCTTAAGGAGCGTGAGCTCTGTCCTATTAGAATAAATGGCCCGAAGTTTGCCTCTAAGAGCAGGGAGTTGCCGTTGCTTTTGGCACGTGGGATTCGTTTTGTGGACAAGTTCCACGGCTGTGAGTTCAGTTTCAAGGGACTCGCGCTCCAGTGCCCGCTGTCGATTGTGCGCAGAGTTGAGGGGAATACATCTGCCCCGAACAACCGCTTTCAGAGTGTCCCAATTGGTAAACACCGAAGTGTCCTCCGGTGCGTTAGTCTCAAAGAACCCAGAGACAACAGCGTGCAGTTTATTGCAGGACTCCCTGTCTCGAACGAGGGAGGGCGGAAAATACCATCTAGGGGCAGCCGGCCTGGGGCCCGCCATTGTAGACAGACCGAATAAAGGCTATGGTCAGAGATTGCGAGCGGAAAGATCTTGTCTTCTTGTAGAGCACCCTGCAGGGATTGACTGATTAAACACATAGTCTAGGTGCGAGTACGTTCTGTGGACATGGGAGAAAAATGTGTAATCTTGTGTCTGGGGGTAAAGTGCCCTCCACGTATCTAGAAGTCTCAGGTCGCTGAAGCGGTGACGCAGCTCCCCCCCAAAAGTCCCCGCATCCGACCTCATTGTGTGTGTGCTGTCAAGTCCCTTGTCCCAGATCAGGTTAAAATCACCCATGAGGAGGAGAGGCCCTTCCACGAAATCAGTTAGTTTCTCCAGGAGTGTGGAAAGAAAGGCCGCCTGGCCCGCATTGGGAGCGTACAGCGCTACAAAGGTGCAAAGCTGTCCCTGGTGAACCCCCTTCACCATCACTCAGCGACCCTCTCTATCACTCTGCACACCCAAAGGCTGGAATTGAATCGCTGCGCGAAAAAGGAGGGCCACCCCTCGGTGTTTAGTGGTAGCGGAGGAACGATAAATGAGGGGAAAGAGTTTGTGTTTAAGGCGAAGTTCGTCCGCTCTCGCCAGGTGTGTTTCTTGTAGGGCCACGACATCCAGGTGATGGTCCACTATGTATTTCCACACCTTGAGCCTCTTCTGCAGAGAATTAAGGCCCTTCACGTTCCAAGTGGCAATCGTTATAGGAGTCATAGCATCAGGGGAAATATTGTACGCTGAACAACGCAGAGGAGGGCCCCGCAAACTCGCCACATGTTCCTGCGCCTATGTGCCCCGCAATAACTGCACACTGCCCGTGGAGCCAGAAAGAAAAAGGAATACCAAAATAAAATAGCCGCCACCAGGAAACCCTCCCAACCCCCCACGCCCCCACCCTAGGACCCAACCAAACCCCAACTTGGAAAATGAGAAGAACAACCAAGAAAAAGAATCAGCGGGACAGCAAATGCATCCCAGAGTCCAGTGGACCAGACTCCAGACCCATCAGCCGGTGGCCCTTGGGCCGGGTCCAATACTCGCCGGGGACGAACGGAGGGTACGGTGAACTCTCATGGATCACTCACTCCGGCACCCTCAATAGAGCTAGCAGTGCCAGTCGAAGGACATGACTTTCAGGAGGCCCCGGACGCCTCAGTCACCAGCGCCACAGATGCAACCGCAGCTCCTTGCTCAAGGCGGCTTGTAGAGACGTCAGGTGTCGCCGCACGTGGAGACCCGCCATCCCGCTGCCAAGCCATCGATTGCTTCTGTTCCACGGAGGCCGGGCTCGTGCCGACGGATGGAGTCTCGGGGTCCGACAATCCCAGGAGGGAAAGGGTCACCGCGAGGGAGCGGGCCTGGACTAGTTTGCCGTTGAACCTAAAAATCAATCTGAAGGGGTGCCCCCAGGAGTAGGGGATGTCCGGCTCTTTCAAATAGGAGGTCACTGGTTTGAAGTCTCTGCACTTGGTCAAAGTGGAAGCCGCCAAGTCCTGAAAGAGCAATGGCCGATGCTCTTGGAATTGCAGAGGATTAAAAGCGCGAGCCTAACGGAGGATCCGTTCCTTCAACTGGAAGTCATGGACACACACTAATATATCCGGAGGGGGCGCTTTGGGCGCTTTGGGGCCTCTCGGAAGGCCCACCCTGTGCACTCTGTCCATGGTAATGGATGTAATGTCGTCCTCGTTCAACACGTGTTTAAACAGGGCCTCCACGTATTCTCGTAGGTCAGTCCTCTCACCCTGCCATGGCACCGCCCAAATTATTCCTGAGCAATCTTTTCTCCAGGTCCTCAGCATGGGCCTGGAGGTCAAGATTTTGCTCGGTGAGCCGGATCACATCCTGCTGTAGGCGGTGAATGTCGCCGGCCGTGTCCACGTCGTGTTCCTCTAAGGTAGCCACTCTTTCTCCCAATTCGTCGACATCGCGCCGCACCTCCCGGAGATCCGACACTAACTGGGAGCGCAGCTCAGAAATATCCTCCTTAATGGCAGCGAAGAGTTCCATCATAAAGGCCTTGGTAGTTGGTGCGTCGTCGTCTCCAGGGCGCTGCGACTTCTCTGTGGATTTCGCGGGAGGGAGATTCCCCGGCGTGTCCTTGAGGGGCTTGTCTTTCCGGGGTCTACCCGTCGACATGGCGAAATGGCCGACAGCGGTGGCGGCAAGGTCCCAACCTCGTGGTAGCGTTCACAGGTATCGCCAGCCGCACAGTGACCACTGCGTAGGAGGAGTGAAGTGCAGGGTGCTCCGTCCACGAAAGCCAAGGGTAGCCTCACAGGGGGGGAGGGGCACCGCGGCTCCTCACTATGTTGGCGGCCCGGTCGTGTCCCACTGAGGCCGACAAAGACTGCTTCGTAGGAGAGGGTGAGGAGGGGGGAGCCCCGATGGTCCACTGCCTCACCACCGCACCGGCTCCACACCGTCCGCCGACACACGGACCGAACCTCCCCCCGGCTCCTGGCAGTTCCTGCTCTCCTCACCTCACACCGTGCTAGGCCGCCTCTTCACAGGCCGCCCCTCCACAGATCGCCGCTCCACAGGTCGCCAAACAGAAGCTCCTTCACCTGGCTGTGCTGCAGTAGGTCCTCTCAGCTTCTCCGCCGCCGCTGGGAGCAGGGCCCAAGATGGTGGCGCCAGCTCTCCCTACCGGGCAGGGCCCCACTCCAAGCTTCTCCAATGCCTCACTTGTCCCCCGGGCCAGGCGGCTGCCAACCACACTGCAGTATGCCCCAGCGAGGCGGCGAGGCGGCCAGGCAGCGGTGCAGGGGAGAGCCCGCTCGTTATGTAGGAGCTTCCCCCCGCGGCCTCCACGCTGCCCCGAGCTGCACACCCCAGTCCGCCGAGGCGCAGACCGAAACCAGGTGAGAATCACCCGCCCGCGGGCGGGAGACGGCCACTCACCGTAGGCGGGCCCGCTCTCCTCCACCGCGGGTCCCGCAGTGCCTTCCGCCGATCCGGGCAGACCAATGCCAACAGCCTGCCAGGCGCCGTTGTCGGAAGGCCGCCACTAGCGCTCCCTCCTCCCGATGACCAGGCTCTGTGAACAGCCCAGCCCGGGGCGCCAAAGGCCGCAGGTCCGTCGGACCGCAGAACGCTGCCAATACAGCTCCCCTCCGGCACCAATGGACACGGGACAGTCTGGGGCTCCCAGGCGAGCCGAGGTCGAGCATAGATGGGAACTAGCTAGGGCTCTGAACAAAGCTTAGCAAAAAGCGGCGCCGGAGAGACGGAGATACACGTCTTACTCTGCCGCCATCTTGGACACGCCCCTTGATGTATGTTTTTTGGAAACATTCCGGCCCGTATCCGTTGGTTGTCTGGCACTGAGTTGCTATGCTCGTGTCCTCTAATAATTTTGCATCATGCTCCGTTTTCATCAAGTTTAGCAGTTTATCTAGAATCTTTTAATCGTCGCCTTCTAGAGAAGGTCTTGTTGGACATCGTCCTCTGTTCCCCCAGAGGACCAGTTACGCCTGTCTCGGGATCGAGATAGGCTCCTTTACATATGAGATCGTCTTTTTGAACCCGTCTTCATCGGAATTTGAGTGCAACTTTTTGTTTTATACTTATTAGCCCTTTTTGGATCCACGCCATCCAGAACAGATCCTCTTGTCTATATATTTCTGTGGATACCATTTGAGATTCACATGCAGGAGAGTCTTCAGTATATGTTTTTCTGATAATTACAGAGACGCCATATACAGGTTTTCCTTGAGCACAACTTCTTTTGAGGTGATACTCCAGATGAAGACAGTGTGTCTGTCAAAACGCGTTGGATCAGCTTTACGCCCAGTTCAAAGATCCTATCGACTTATCAAACTTATTTAATTATCATCTTTTGGTTGAACATTAGGATATATTGTATATCATTTGTATCAAAGAATCGTTTTTTAAGTGAGTCGGTATGTGCCCTAGTATGTATGGTCTTGTATGAAAGTGGTAAGGATGTTGTGCATTTGTTCAAGTCTCTGTATGATATGATATGTTTTTTATTGTGAATATATGTCTTTTATAATGTATTCAAAAGGATTAAAGAAAATTACAGTTGAAAAAATAAATATTTTTGTATGGTTCTAAAAATTGTAAGTGTCACTATTGTGATTCCCTTTTGTATGAAATAAGGGTCTGTTATTTCTGAAGTAGTCCTAGAATGTCTACATGATTGTATTTTCCCTGTCTAGGTATACTTCTTACCAGTTCTCAGGGGTCCCCTTTCTTTTGCGATACGTTTGATGTATGTTACATTACACTTTCATCATACTATATGTTGGACTGATGACACATATAGATACATGTGATAGTCATCTACAAATCTATGCACTAACTTTACATAGTCTTTATACAAAAAGCTGTGTTAATTATGCCTGTTGTTTCACACTTTCTATTGTAAATATTATTACTCTGTGCTTCACAGGATGTATAGGTTCATAATCTTTCTACCGCATTCTCATGTTGTTGATCATCTTTTCAAGTCGTTATTCTTGTTATACAGATATGAAATCTATGTGATGTTGTGTCCTATACCTAAATGTCAATGAGAAATGTGGTTGTCTAACAAACCTCAGCAAGTTGAAGCACAGCAGTCTTACTTCTGAGTCATCAATTACAAATGTTATGTGATATAAATACTCAACATCTAATTTGTTGTAGTGTCAGACTAATGACGTTTATTTTGAAGGTTATCATTTTTAAAAAAAATGTTTTAAATTGGGATTTTTACAGTACAATACAATATAGAGCACATTTAACATGAAATAACATTTCGCTGAATGTACAGCGGGGTTTAGAGTCATCATTGATGGTCAGTGGATGCTTACCCCTCTTTGCGTTTACACATAACACAAAAACCACGAGTGGTTGCGATGTTGTCTTGGCTCAAGTTATACATGAAACATAAAAACATGCAGGTGTTGAATTGGGTGTTGTGGAAGACCCTCTTTGGTTTTACTTCCGGTACTATGTTTGAATCTTTCTATTTTACTTTGCATTCATGGGGGTTCGTAAGGATCAAGCAACTTATCTAGCATTGTCCACATCTCTCTGTTGGGATTCTTCCATGGGGCGTATCTAAGTGCAGTGTTGTCTGCGCCTCTAAGGAAAGTTATCCAATTTAGCCATACCTTGAAGGTGGCTTTGGTTGTATCTTTCCAGTCACCAACCACAGTTTTTGTGGCCGAAGTTAGGAGGAAATCTAGAAGGTTTCTGTCTTGCTTTGTGATGTTGTCTGCCCCTAGGCTTGCTGTGGTTAGTGTGGCGAATTCTTCTCTTAGTGTGCACCCCAGGGTTCTGTTTACGAATGTGAATACATCCTTCCAGAACTTCTTTACCATGGAGCAGTTGAAGATGAGTTGCGCTAGGTCGCCCATTCCTGAGTCGCAGTTCCAACATTGGTCTGTTCTCTGAGGCCTAGTGTCGCTAATCGTGCCGGGGTCCAGTATATGCGGGGCAATAGCCAGAACTTTGTTTGAGCAGCACCGGGGAGATTTGTGCTTC
Organism: Lissotriton vulgaris; assembly: GCF_964263255.1. Lineage (NCBI taxonomy): Eukaryota > Metazoa > Chordata > Amphibia > Caudata > Salamandridae > Lissotriton > Lissotriton vulgaris. The sequence continues at coordinate 1,077,256,417 of NC_141691.1, read as the reverse complement.
CCAGTACCTGGTGCTTTTAGTGTTGAGTTGTGATGTATTGGGGCGGAGTAATTTGTATAGATGGGGTACTTGGTGGCCCACCGAGTTTAGGTTTCCCATATATTAGATGATCGTGGGTTTACGCTTCAAAAGTTTAGCTTTTGCCACTGCCGTTTTAATTATCAGGAAGTTGTATAGTTCTATCTCGCTCTGGTTGTGTTGTGTTTTTATGTTGTTGTAGGTGAGTGGTTTCTTTTCATCATCCTCTAGTTGTGCCGGGAAGGAGAACCCTAGTCGTTTCCACAAATCTATGTCTAGTGTTTTCCCCCTGTACTTGATTTTGTTGTTCACCCAAAGGGATTCCCATTTTGAGTTTCTGACACTGTGTTCGAGTGTCCTGTCTATCTTAAGCAGAGCCTGTCTGGTATTTCTGAGAATGGAGTTATTCAGCAGTGCCTGTTTGTTTGCTGTTAGGAGGGTCATAGGGCTCATGTTATTTAAAGTGTCTTTCTCAATTGCTAGCCATGTCGGTGTGTATGTTTGTCCTGGTAGTATCCAGTACATGCCTTGCTTGGCAATGAAGGCTGTTTGGAACGTTCTGAAATCTGCCAGATGGAGTCCTCCTAGTTTTTTTTGTAGCCTTAGTTTTGGGAGACTTATTCTTGCTTTTTTATTGCGCCATATGAATGTGTTTATCATCTGGTCTATTTTACAATGAAAATTGTCTGTGAGTATGAGTGAAAGCATACGCGCTAAGTAGTTCACTATTGGCGTTATCATCATCTTAATGGTGTCAATTCTACCCCACCACGTTATGAATTTGGGTGACCAGTCTTCCAGCATTTTTTTAAATTTTCCTAATTGTTATGCTTTCGTTGTGTTCTAGGGTTAATTTTAGTGTTTTCCCGAATTGTATCCCCAGGTATTTGATGAATTGTGGTTGCCACGCTAACCCCGAGTGGGCTATAAGCTCTTTAGTTGTGTGTATGTTTAAGGGAAGGCACTCTGATTTATCTTTGTTTAGTTTGTATCCCGAGTGGGCTGAGTATGTTTGTATGGAGTCAGTTAATGCTTTGATGGAAGCATCTGGGTCTTCCGTGACTATAAGAATGTCGTCTGCATATGCCGCTAGTTTGACTGTGGTGTCATTGATTGTAACACCTTTAATTTTGCTGTTGGCCATGATGTCTGTGATTAGAGGTTCATGGGTGAGCAGGAATAGTGATGGAGATAGTGGGCATCCCTGTCTTGTGCCGCGCTGTAGGTTGAGCTGCTGAGATTTGGACCCATTAATTGTTATCTGTGTCTTGGGAGATTTGTATAGTGCCATTACTTTCTTGATGAATTTATCTCCCAGATTGTACGTGTGCAGACATTGTTGTAGAAACCCCCAGGACACTCTGTCAAAGGCTTTCTCTGCATCTAGCGTTACGGCTACCGTTGGCTTGTTTGATTTGTTTGCATGGTCGATTACGTGGCACAGGAGCCTAGTATTGTCGTGGGACATGCAAGTTTTTAGGTATCCTACTTAGGTGTTCCTGATGAGTTTAGGTAGCAGGCTTTGTAGCCTTGTGGCGAGTATTTTAGCACAGATCTTACAGTCTATGTTGATGAGTGAGATGGGGCGATAGTTCTGTGGACTATAATGTTAGCTTCCCTCATTGACGCTGATATTACCCCCTCTGTTTCACAGGTGTTGAAATCCTTCTTCATGATAGGGATGAAGTTGCTTTGGAAGGCTTTGTAAAAGGTAGCTGTGTAACCGTCCGGCCCCGGCGCTTTGTTATCTTTCAGTGAGTTGATCGCCTGAGCGATCTCGTTGCTCTTAATTTCTTGTCCTAGAGAGTTGGTTTCTTCTGTAGTTATTTTGGGTAGGTTTAGATTCTCTAGGTACTCACCGCAGCCTTCCTGATCTAGTGTGGTGTCCTCCTTGTATAATTCTAGGTAGAATTCTTTGAAAGTACGCAGTATGTCTTTGTGTTGGGTGCATGCGATGCCATTCGCATCTGTGATCGATGAGATGGAGTGTTGCTTTTGCATGGGTTTGAGGTATGATGCTAGGATTTTCCCTGCCTTGTTGGCCTCGCATAGGTTAATTTGCTTGTATTTGTTAATCCATAATCCTGCTCGTTCGCTCAGGATGATATTGAACTCGTATTTTTTACACGTGATCTCTAGTAATGAGTCGGAGTTTGTGGAGTCTTTGATGTGTTTTGTTTCTAATACTTTGATGTCTTTCTCTAATTGGTTTATCTAATGCTTTGTTTCTCTATCTCATCTGGCCTTAATTTCTATTAGTATCCCTCTGACAGTTGCTTTGAGGGCATCCCACAGAGTTTTGGCGTCTATGTCTTGGGTACTGTTCTCTGTTATGTAGCCCTTGATCGCCTGTTCTATTTTCGCTTTGTCTTCCTGTTTTGCTAATACTGTGTTGTTAAAGCGCCATTTACGGTCGGGGCTTTCGTTGTGTCTGCCTGTTAGTTTCAGGGTGATGCACGAGTGGTCGGAGATTGTCCTTGCTGCAATTTCTGTGTGATCTATTAGGTGTGTGTTAGCCTGATATGAGGATGTAGTCTATTCTACTGTATGAGTTGTGTGGATAGGAGTAAAATGTGTAGTCTCTGGTGTCGGGGTGTTGGAGCCGCCATGGGTCTTTGAGATCGTATCAGTTGCATATTCTTCAGGGTGTTCTGTGAGGCCGGGGGTTTGGTGTGTGTTGATGACTGCCTGTCTATGGTGTGGTCTAGTGTTAAGTTGAAGTCGCCCGCCAATACTAACATGTGGTTGGGGTCGCGTGACTCCAACTTCTTCTCAATATCTTTCCAGAATGCTACATCTTCTTTATTTGGCGCGTATACATTAGCTACAGCTATAGTGTCGGCTCCTCTCTTTAGGTGAGTTATCAGTAGTCTCCCTTCCTCATCATGTTGTTCTTTCTCAATGGATATCTTCGAGTTTCTGCTGATCAGTGTGACTACCCCTTTCCTTTTGCTTTCAGCTGGAGAGCAGGCGACTTGTCCTATCCACCTTGCCTTGAGTTTGCTGGCATCTTCCCTGGATAATTTTGTCTCCTGTAATAGTGTGACGTCTGCCTTCATCTTTGCTAGGTAGTCTAGCACTTTTTTCCTTTTTAACGGGTGGTTCAGACCCTTCACGTTGAGTGACCCTATTTTTAGGTCTGTTTGTAGCATGGGGCGGTTTCTCAGTGGGATGGGTGTGTTACTGTTGTATGTCATTACGTGTTTCTTTCTGTGGTTCCTTCAGTTTATCTATATATTCTTTGAGGTGTTTGGCCTGGACTGTTGCGTGTGTGTGTGTGTGTGTGTGGGGGGGGGGGGGGGGTTGCGCTTTCTATTGTAGTACCCTGTTGGCTGTTTGGAGTGTTTCAATTGCGCATTTAAGGGTTCACTTCTACTTTCTGTTGATGTGTGTGCACCTGCATATTTGGGACAGTACAAGACGAAGGGACAGACTAACCAAACAGAGCACAGGACAAGACAAACTAGACATACGTGATGATAAAATACTCCCTTCCTTCTCCCCCTTCCCTCCCATCCCCCCTGCCTCTATATCCTCGTGCTGAAGACATGCGACAGCAAGATCCCTCCCGCCCCGCCCTTTCCCAGGGGTGATTGTCTTGCTACATTGTGTTTGTTTTAGTTCCGGATGTCTCTTGAGAGTCGTTTAGCGGTCGTACCAGGCCTTTGCACAAATAAAGGATATTGCCGCTGATGTTGGAAGCCCTCTTGTATTGCCGTTTGTTTCCTCTTGCTTCTTGTCTGCATCTTCAGTCTGTATGTCATCGTGTTCTGTTACTGTGGTTTTAGGCTGAGGTAGACTTGTTACGTTTCTGAGGTAATGTTTTGTTATTGCCGCTACTGCCTGTGTTTCAAGTAGAGATCTTTCATTGTTAATTTCTGTATGCTAGGTGTCTGTTAAGAATCATTAAAAGAAAAAGTGTCTTCTGCCCTTGTCTTTAAAAGGATACGGTCGCTTCCATGTTTTTTTCTTGGCTCTTCATCTGTATCCTTCAATGTCCTGGGGCCTTTTGTTTCTGGCCATTGACTGTGCCTGAGGTAGGATTCGTTTAGGTTTTGTAAACTGTATCTATTGGTCAGTTTATTCCGCTAGTTGATCCTGTGAAGCTCTTCTTTTGCTCTAAGTCATAGTAGTGGTTTTCATCTCTTGTACGGTTGGTCCTTGCAGGTGTCTCGATAGCTCTTTTGGGTCATCAAATGTGTGTGACCTTCCATTGCTGCTGATCCTAAATTTAGTGGGGCCCACAAAGGAAAACAAAATGTTTTCTTTTCTGAGTTTGTCTCTTTGTGCTAAGAAGCCTTTTCGTATGTCTACCGTCGGTTACGAGTAGTCTTGTGTTAGGATTATCTTGTGACTGTTCCATTGTAGATTTGGGTTCTTTCTCGCTCCTCCAAATATGGCGTCTGTGTGGTGTGACCTTAGTGGTTTGCAGATTATTGGTCTGGGGCCTGCCCAGTTCGTTGATTTGGAGGCTGGTACTCTGTATGCTCTGTCCAGTTCAAAGGGGTGCTCGAAGTTGAGTTTTGTGAGTTTTGGATTGAGATCTTGGATAAGTTTTACGCACGATCCTGCTTTGTCTTCTTCCCCCTCTGGTACTTCTAGTATCCTTATATTGCCTCTTCTGTTCCTGTCCTCGAACTCTGCTGCTTGTTTCTGAAGGCCGTAGTCGCACAAGCTATGGCGCTGACAGTTTTATTTGTGATGAGCGACTTGTCCTCGATATCACTCACTCGTTGTTCTACCTCTGACAGTCTGTTGTTTGCTGTGTGTATATCAGCTCTAACTGCGGCCAATTCGTGTTGGATTGCGTCCGTTGTTAACTTCGTTGACTTCGCAAGTTCATGGACATCTGCTAGTTTTTTGAGGATGCTATCCAATGTACTGTTAATGTCCGGCTTTTGTTTGAGGGGGGATTCCGAATGACTTTCTGGCCTGTTCTTCTTTGTGGCTTGATTGCCAGTCATTATGGGTGGCCCTTCTACTTGCTTGACGATCGCAACTTTCTTTCTTTAGGTCTTTGTTATAGCCCGAAGCTGCTGTTTTTGCCCTTGTTGTAGCTTGCTCACTGTGAGTCGGGGTTCTTCTGTACGGTGCTGCTTGGCTTGTCTTTGTCTTCACAAGGGCTCTTTGTCGTGTGTGTTATAGTTGTTACCGGTTTCTTTGGAAGGGTCCAAGTGTATTTAAGCTGACAGGATGGCTGTTTTGCTTGTCGCCGTATGCCTGCACACGTGCCTTTATTGTGATCGGTCGCTCTCTTTGTGTTGGATTTTGTGACTTTTATGCGTGATCCTCTTTTTCTCTCGGTGCTCTCTGTGGCTTGCGGGTTTCGAATCAGCTGGTCGTTTCTTGACCGTGCGGTTGGCTTCTTCAATTGCTGTTGACACGCGCTGGTATTCCTTTGTTTCACTCTTGCGTGCTGCTTTTGCGGAATTTTCGCAGTGTGCTCCTGCTTCTTGGCGTTTTTGCCTTCCTAATCTTGTCTTTTTTTATTCAGCCCTTTCACATTTGTTCAAGGATGGTCCTCTGTTTTGGGGGCTACGTGTGAGAGCTTTCCTGATTTTTCTTTTCCGTTAAGTTTGTGGTGCGCTGTGGCCCTTGCAACTTTTCTGTTTACCTTTGTTGCGTGCTTCTTTAATATTTGTCCTCCATGCCCCGCCTAAGATGGCCTAAGATGGCCTCTCTGACGTTGGTTTCCCTGATGTTGGCATCAGTTTCGTTTCGTTTTGTGTCCTCCCCCAAAATGGCCTTTCCCTGTAGCGTATCTCAGTTTCATTTTTGTTCTTGGCGGGTTTTGTGCGGATACTAGCGGGGGTGTTCGCGGGGTTGGGGGGCGGTTTTCCTTTCCTCTCACCTTAATCACTGATCGGCAGTTATTCTCAGCGGCATCTGTGGATGTCCTCTGTTTCTTTGCTCGAGCGCGCTTTCACTTCAGCGCTCTACAGCCGTTGCGTTAGCGGTGCACTGTGGTCTTCGCGATTCTTCTGTTTACTTTTGTTGCGTGCGTCAGTTGTTCAGAGTTCAACCCGACAGTCTTTAAAATTTATCCTCAATGCCCCGCCCACGATGGTCGCTCTGATGTTGGTTTTCCTGCCGCTGGCATCAGTTTCGTTTCCTATCCTTGAAAAAGGGCGTAGAGGCAGCACCAGTTTTGAAGTAATTCACAAAGGCAAAGAATTCTGTAAATAAGTTCTTCTTTTTATTGATCTCTTTGTTTTAAAGGTGCACAGGACAGCCAACGCGTTTCGCTCCCCACCTTGGGAGCTTCGTCATGGCAAAGTCAAGAAAAATATTACACAATATACTGGTCCAGGCCAGGCAGGCAGTATAAGGCTCAGTCAGAGTCCCAATAGACATACAGTAAACAAAGTCAGGAGAATCGCACGCAAGTTAGTGCAGGAACTGAGTGCAATATGGACCAAATCGTGTAGGATCAGTTTCCAAGGTAATAGGCATATATTGAGGCAACAAGAATATGGGGTTCTTGACAGAATTATTTCTGGATAGAGATGAGGTCTTTCTTGAAAAACTTGCCAGACCTTAATAAGCTGCCAGGCCCACTCGTTCTCAAAAACGTATATCGTCCACTGCGAGTCCCCGAGTCTCGTTTCCTGTCCTTACCCAAAATGGCTGCTCCCTGTGTCGTATTTCAGGTTCTTTTTCGTTGTTTGCAGAGTTTTGTGGGGATACTAGCGGGGGGTGTTCGCGGCGTGGGGGCGTTTTTTCTTTCCACCCACCTTACTCGCTGATCACCCGTTCTTTCTGCGACACCGGTAGATGACCCCTGCTTCTTTGCTCGATCGCACTTCCCTTCTCGGTCCCTCTGCCTTCTTTCATATAGCGCCCGCGATCTTAATCTTTTTGCTGCTCTGCGGAGGTCTCTGTTTCTTTTCTAATTTGTCCGTTCTTTCCTGTTTTTTAACAGCTTGTTCTGTGGTCTTCCTGCGCACTGGGTGTTCCGATCGCTTCCTTTTGTTTTAGTTTGGTGTTTCGCAGTCTGCATTCGTTTTTATAGTCTCGCTTTTCCCTGGGTCTAGCGGAGCTTGGGATTCAGGCAACTCTCTTCATTGCCGTCCAAGCTTTTACGTCTCCCTTGGGAACACAGAAGAGAACATTTTATTCACAAAAGAAAAAGAGTTGTTGTTTTGGAATAAGGATGTTAAGTGAAAAGGCTGATATATAAATGTTAGGTAAAAACAAATGTATACACAGATGTGGTACTAATCCGTTTCTTATTTATATTGTAAGGTCATCATCCAGAGATGAAGTCCAGGCAATATCACCAAATTCCCCAACTACCAGTCCTACTCCTGCAGAAGCCTTCAGTAGAGACAACTCCTACTGGCTTGGATCCTGATAAGGAGCAGCCTGGTCTGTCATGTGTGGCTCAGCATGGTGCTAGGGTGAGCCTCGCTCTGCTTAACCTTCTCACAGCCTGTCCCTTCTCAACAGCCATTATTTTTTTTATTTCGTCCTGTGGCCCAGCAGCTATCACTACCTCTGTAGTGTGCATCACAGTCCTTGCTCCTCTATTTCTAACACCAAAATACCAACAACAGCTGTAGTTGAGCCACGACCCAGTGTTACGGTGCACACTGTTCAAAGGCCACAGGGTAATGTGGGTAGGGGTAGGCCAGTATTGGAACCGTAGAGTGAGGCCACTGATGCCCATAGTGGTCGTGAGACTATGGGCCATAACATCATTGGCGCAGCCTCCAGACACAAATCCAGATGGGCCAGCTCATAGTGCTCCTCAGAGAGACCAATCAGTTCCTGGGGGAGAAAAACCAGTTGCAGAGGGAGCACAATAACCTCACGTAGACTTATGTAAGGCAATTCAACATCTTTCTGTGCACCATATACTTCATGCAACACTCCAACAGGCACCTCAAGAGAAAGGGAGGCTCTGCATCCATTGGAGTCACCTATCATTACCTTGGACTCTGCAACTGCGAACACATCAGTCCCCCCGAGGAGAGGTCGTTCAGCTGGCCAGAGGGAGAAGATCACACTATGACCACTACCATGAGTTACAAGTCTTAATTTATTTCTGTGAGGCACGACCATTCACTCTTTTTTTATTTTTATTATTTTCTTTATTCAGCATTTTCGTACAAACCTACAAATAGGTGGAAATAAACAAAACCCTGTCAAAAGAAAGGAGGTGGGGAACACAAATAATCATCGGAACAATTTCAAAATATACATATCCGAGTACTGAATCGTTCAATTATTTCAGGCCACAAAGCGTTTGGAACTTAGCATGTAATAATCATCTTACAGGCCGGTCACTCCGGTCAGGAACATTCGGGACATAGCCCATTAGTTGCGATATCACCGATATTGTAGTTGTTAAGGGTAGGTGACACTGGTAACTTCCTTTTGTGGTGATAGTGCTTGGCCCTGTCAGTTTTTTACTCTATCTAGCCTGGCTTTCCAGGTAGGTATTATATAAACTCCAAAAATGTTAGGAGCAACTTCTAGGAGGGAGCAGCTCGCTGTATGCTTCTGTTTGTATGTTTCAAAACAACATGTCTCTAGACCATTGGGTTACTGAGGGGGGAGGACCCCGGGCCCAGTGCATTGCCATCACTCTTTTGACTATTAATACGCCCATGTCAAAGAGTTGTCTAACACTTTTCTTATGCGTTTTGAATATCTCAATATTGGCAATAGTGGGTCCGAGCCAACCTGTTCATCAGTGATGTCGCTAAGTTTGGAGAAAATTTGTATCCAGAAATCAACGATTGGTGGGCATAGCCAAGCCAAATGCAAGAATCCCGCCCCTGTCTCCCCACATCTTTCACAGCAGTCCGACTCCCGCAGCCCAAGTCTATGGACCCGCATGGGTGTGTGGTATATTCGGTTCAGAAATTTGAATTATGTGAGCCGGTGTCCTCCGTTAAGGGAAATTCGTTTGGTGGCTTCGCAGCAGTACGACCACATTGTATAGTCTATTGTGAGTTCTAAATTGCGCCGCCATTCCAATCTTGCTTTAACATATTGGTTACTGAGCAGCTCTTGTGTCTTTTGTTAAATGTGCAAAACCAGTCGGCATGGGGATTCACTGCGGAATATGGCCGAGAAGGCAAGGATCTCGGGTGGTTCTAATAAGTCGTCACCTAGCACCTCCTGTGGTGTCTTAGTGAGGACACGTTCTAGTGTTTCTATGCAATGTAATACAATCTACACCCACCCACCACAGACGTCATGGTGTCACATGACGCTGCCAATAAAAGAGGCTGAGCGCACGTGCTCAGGACCTTTCCTACCACTCATTCCTGGTGTCTGTGTCATTCTTGCTGCGCCTAACATGAGGGCCCAAGGCCCACACTTTCAATCATTACAATGGCGACGAGGTCGGTAGTGCAACCCACGCGTGCCACTACCAATCACTGAGGAAAAGGGGGAGATAGTGCCTGCCTGAAGGGCACCCCCTGCAGCAAGGCACAGCGAGCCGAGAAGCCGGTGCACGTCGGAGCCCAGCAGCCACCAAGAGGCGACCAGCTAGCCGACTGAAGCCACCCGCGATGGCCGCCACCAACATGTGCCTCGAGGAATGAGCGGACCGCCCAGAGCCCACCTGAGACGGCCGCATGGCAACAACCCCACCAGAGTGGTGCACGGACCGGGCGGAGTCCACCCGCCACGACCGCGACGCAGCATCTGGCCTGCCGGCCGAAGGTGAGCCCCTGGGGGGTGAAGTGCCCAACAGTAACTGTGCCAATAAATAAGCAGGACCAGCGGAGCCTACCCGCGGCCTGCCCGAGTCCTCCCTTGCCCCCGCCGCGTGTGTAAAGGAAGCGGCGGGGCCCAGAGTAAGCCACGGCGCGAAGGGAAGGCGGCCGGACCCAAAAATCCAACTACACCAACGAGGGGGAGGGAGCGGAGTAGCTAACCGCCTCCCGACCCCCCTCGCGACGTGGTCCAGGCCAGCGGAGCCCACCCGCGACCGGCCGGCGGCACCTCCATCGAGGGAAGACACAGTAGCGCCTGCGGAGCCCACCCGCGACCTGCCGGCGGCACCCCCAGCGAAGTAGAGTCTAAGCAGCACCAGCGGAGCCCACCCGCGGCCCGCCGGCAGCGCCTAGCGGAGGACGGTGACTGCAGAGCCAGCGGAGCCCACCCGTGACCTGCGAGAAGCAAGACAGGTCTCCGCCGCGCAGCGTGTGCCTGTGAAGCTGCAGCGGCGGGAGACCGGCGAAAGTGGGGCCAACGGAACAGCGCATTTAAAAGACAGAGCCGGCGGAGCCCAACCGCGGCCTGCCTCGAGCGTCCCCCGCCAAGGAGGAGTGAACGGAGCGACGCGCTTCCCCGCCGGAGTACAACACCTTCACCCCGCCCGCGTGAGTACTGCCGAGGCGGCTGCGGACGGGGAGAGGAGGCAAAGGGAAGCAAGCGTCTGCAAGCGGCCAGCGCCGCCAAGAGCAAGAGGCGCCCCCCCCCCCTCCTCGTGTGCTCCGTGCGAGGAGCGGAGTGCACGGGAGCAAGGGAGAAGCAAGCGCCTGCACCAAGCCAGCGCCGCCGTCGCATGAGAGCACCCTCCTTGTGTGCTCCGTGAGGGGCAGTACACCGTCAAAGCGGTCAACACCGCCAAGTTCACGCAAGCCCCCACCGGGACACTGAAATAAGAGGAACCACCGGGGCACCCACAAAGACTGCCAAAATTGCCCCCAGCACAAAAGCCTGCACGAAAAAACAAAGGGGATACAAACTGTGCTTTTGAAAGGCCTTCCGGACTTCATTACACTGATGCTTCAGTACATTTACATTGGTGAACACTAAGGCAAGGGAAAATCTACTCACCCATATCAGCAGCAACTCCAACCCCCTGTGCACGGAAGCATTAGAGTGCACATCCGGGAAGACAATACAGGCGGCTAAAAGATCCAGCAACACTGCTACCCTGTGGCCAAAAGTATTACTGCACCAACATCTTTAAGCACAGGAACAAGCACTGCTCAACGCAAAAGAAGTTAGCACCATCTAGCGGCAACAGACGGAGTAGTGCCCCAAGGTAAAGCATCTCAACGCCGCAATCCAGAAAGCGCGCTCCGCGCAGAAGACAAGGAAGAGAAAACACCAACACGCACCAGCAAGGAGTCGGCAGAGGCCACTTCCAGAGTGACGTGGGAAGAGGCACCAACGCCTCACCAAGCATCCAAGCAAGGACGAAACGTCTGGAGAAAACGACTGCCAAGCAATGGAGGAACGATCAGGGAATAAGACTGCCGAGATCAGAAGACGGAGAGAGCAGTGACTTCTAGTGGCCACAGGAGATCACCGCAGCATCAACTACTCCCGCCAACGGTCCGAAGCAGCAAACGTCTGACGCCATCCAAAGCAGCAAGTACCCGACGGTCCAAAGCAGCAAAGTACTGGACGTCAGCCAAAGCAGCAAGAAAACGACGCCAGCCAAAGCTGCAAGTACCGACGACACGCTACAAGTGTCCGAGAGCCTTGAAAAGAACGGGCGCAGATAACGCGCCACGTGGCAAGGCACAGCCCCCACGAGATGGAAGAAGGGCACAGGTAACGCCACAGTGCAGAAGAGTTACCGAAGAAGACCACTAAGCGTGGCACCCCCAGAAGCCGATCCACAGAAAGATCGCGTACCAAGTATGACCCGTGATGGGTTCTCTAAACCTACATCAGAAAGTCCGATGGACGACCAAAGGAACCTGCCAAAACATCAGCAGGAGCGGACCGCCAAAGGGTCCAGGACGTTCGACCTAGCCAAGGTCTCCAAACACCATCCCATGAACGTCACCTACAAGTATCTAGTGAAGAGGGTTCGCGACGCCAACTCAGGAAGCTGAGGAAGAAGGAGGAAGTGTTCCGGTCGGGGACAAACCAGGATCACACATGCAGCGGGCGCGCCCTGCATGGAGGAGCCAGGTCAGGAGAGAAGATGCAAGATCGGACCGAGTGATGTCGCGAAACAAGAAGGGAGAAAAGGAGAGATCTGCGTGGCACGTCTGCCACTGCGAAAAGAAAGGAAGAAGAGGAGAGATCTGCGTGGCACGTCTGCCACTGCGAAAAGAAAGGAAGAAGAGGAGAGAGATGTGTGGCACGTCTGCCACTGCGGAAAGAAAGGAAGAGGAGAGAGCTGCGTGGCACGTCTGCCACTGCGAAAAGAAAGGAAGAAGAGGAGAGATCTGCGTGGCACGTCTGCCACTGCGAAAAAAGAAAGGAAGAAGATGTGTGGCACGTCTGCCACTGCGAAAAGAAAGGAAGAAAAGGAGAGACCTGCGTGGCACGTTTGCCACCGCGAAAAGAAAGGATGAAAAGGAGAGACAGGTGGGAACCCTGCCACTGTTAGAGCGTAAGGAAGTATACCCACGTGGCAGTTGCCACAGTTAGTAAGGAAGGAATATATCCACGTGGCCGTTGCCACAGTTAAGAACAGAAAGAAGTACATCCCTGTGGCCGTTGCCACAGTTAATAATAGAAGGAAGTAACACACGTGGCCGTTGCCACAGTTAAGTAAGGAAGGAATACATCCACTTGGCTGCTGCCACAGTTAAGAGTGAAGAAGAAGTCAGTGCGCAGTGAGTCCCCACAGTGAGCCCTAGGCCAACCATCATTCCAAGGCGAACCACGAGAACTCCAACCGCACCCGTCACCGCGGAGGTCAGCAACAGAAAGATTGTGAGTACAACGGGACTCCCCAAGGCTTGCAGACTGTTTCCATCAGCACCACCAACCAGGCCAAAGCGGACAGTGTTCCCCTAAACAAACTGAACGCCATCTGCCCAATTCCAAGCAGCGGTGGATTGAACAGCTTGGCGGAACTGAACACTTCACTGCATCCTGAGATACGTTATTTTCTACAAATGTAAACTCTGAGGTTTAGTCTTTTCATAGATTAAAAGGGGGAGTGATGTGGTGTCTTAGTGAGGACACGTTCTAGTGTTTCTATGCAATGTAATACAATCTACACCCACCCACCACAGACGTCATGGTGTCACATGACGCTGCCAATAAAAGAGGCTGAGCGCACGTGCTCAGGACCTTTCCTACCACTCATTCCTGGTGTCTGTGTCATTCTTGCTGCGCCTAACATGAGGGCCCAAGGCCCACACTTTCAATCATTACACCTCCTGTAGCGCGCCTCGGGCCCTGAAGTAGGTGAATAGTGTTAGAGTGAACCTGGGGGTGTCACTGTCTGCTAGTTCGTCCCAGTCTCGTCCCTCTTTAAAAAAGTCACCAATTGTGTCTATTCCCAAGGTACTAAGGGCTCCAGTCATCTCAGGTGTAGTAAACTCTGGAAGCCACGCACACCATGCCAAGGGTGTAAGGGGAGAATACAGTTCAGTAGTTGCTTGGCGGTTCAGCAGGTTCGGCCAGGAATGAGTGGTTGCATTTTTCAAATCTAAAATTGCTGTGCGACAGGATGCCTCGTGAAATAGTGCAACGGCCAAACGCGCCAGGGCCATCACAATACATTCTATGTGGAGGTGTGTGTGTCGGGGGGGGGGGCGGTTCTGCTAGTGTAGCCAGTAGTATGCTTGTGAGGCCTGCGCAGCTCGATAGTAAAGATCTAGGTCGGGGGCCCCCAGCCCTCCCTTTGCATAAGGAAGAGTGATAATATCCCACCAGGCTCTAGGTTGCTTGCTGGCCAGGTCAGCTTGATTTGTAGTGTTTTTAGTCGTTTGAAAAAGTGTTCAGGCAAAAATATAGGGATGTTTAAAAACAGGAAAAGAAATCTGGGAAGTACCAACATTTTCATAATAGAAATCCTTCCCAAAAGCGTGAGGGGGAGGTGGATCCATCGGTCAATGTCTTCCTCCAGCCTGGCCATAGTCCTGCCATAATTCTCCTGCAGTACCACCGCGGAATCTGTGTGGATTTGTATCCCTAGATATCGGACCTGATCTGTGGACCAAGTCAAGGGGAAGTCCAGGTCCTTCAGGATCGGCATTGGGTCAAGGGAAAGATAATGGACTTTGCCCAGTTGATTCGTAGGCCGGAAAATTCCCCGAATCTCACAACTTCTTGTAGTACTGGGGAAAGGTTAGTTTCAGGGTCTCGAATGTAATGGAGGGTAACGTCAGCGTAAAGCGAGATTACCAGATCATAAGCAGAGGACCTAACTCCTCTATGGCTTTGGTACTCTCTTAAGGCGCAGATTAGCGGTCCCACGACTAGGGCATCCAGCAGCGGGGAGAGTGGGCAGCCCTGCCGTGTAACCCTAGATATCTCCAAGGGCGCAGTGACTGTATTGCCCACTCGTACCCGGGCTGTTGGGGCGGTGTAAAGCGTTTTCAGGAGATGCAGGAAGAGACTGCCCAGTCCCATATGCTCGAGCACTAGCATCACAAACTTCTACTCTACCTAGTCAAATGCTTTTTCTGCGTCCAGGAAAACTGCGGCAACATTGGTGTCAGGGTTCATTTGTTGGATTGCTCCAAATACTGTGCGGAGATTATGAGTTGATGTCCTTCCTGGGACAAAGCTGGCTTGTTCTGGGCTCACTGGGGTTGGGAGTAGAGGGGCTAGGCGGTTCTCCAGGACTTTGGCAAACATTTTTGTATCAAATTGTAAGAGGGATAAAGGGTGATATGTGGCACAATTATGTGGGAGTTCCCCTGTTTTAGGGATTGCTATTAGCAGGGCTTCCCGCATCGTGGGGGGCATGGTTCCGCTTTTGCCCATTTCTTCAAACAGGGATATCAAAGGAGGAGTGAGTGGTTGTTTTAATTCTTTTAAAAACCCTACAGTGAGGCCATCTTGTCCCAGTGCCCCGCCTGAGCGCATTGAACCAAGTGCGTTGTGGAACTCCCATGCTTCAAGCGGCCTCATTAGATATGCTCTATGATCATTCGATAACCATGGCAATTTTATGTGTTCTACGTAGGATGACATGTCGGCGTCTGTAATATACACAGAAGAACACAGGGGGTCTAAACACCACCTTGTATGGCTTGCTATCCTTAACTCCAACGTAGATTGCGAGTTAGTACCCTAGTCACCCTAGATAGCCTGCAAAACAAGATACAGTATAGTGGTAGGTCTGCGTGCATGGAATCACGTACAAACAGTGCCAGTTTACAAAATCCCAGTAGCTATTATATGGACTACCATCAAATGGACTTCGTGATCAGTCATATCATATGGTTCTTCAAAACAAAGGAGAGAGAAAGGGTGTTCTACATGTGTGTAGGGCGGGAACTCCTGATCCCCTTCTGAATATTTAAATAACAAATGGAGGAGTGCCCCCTATAGGTATAACAGAGAAATACTCTGTAACCAAAGCTTAAAGATCAATAATGCACAGTGTGCCCAACCTTTTTACAGGACATAGTATGTCCTTTCAGAAGACCCCTCACTCACCAACCTAGTTGGTGACATGCTTCATCATCGGGGTCCCACCCCGCAGGCCGAGTGCCAGCAGGGTGTGCTTCGACACCTGACTACAGTGGAGCGGGTAATTTTTCTTTTTTTATATGTGCAGTGATACTAAAAGGTGATCAGTGATTTAAAAAGGGGCCAATACTACTCACACCAAGACTTTATTCCTGAGTGATTGGACACCCTAAAGATAGAACTGTGACACCTATGTCTAATTAGGTAGACTCCGGTGTTCAAGACGTGTGGTGTTTTGAAATAGCGACGTGTGCTATGTGATTAAAATACAGGTCTACATGTTTCAACCATCTTGCAATTGTGGGTTTTCGTCAGGACTAGTGTAGATGACCTGGGTTAAAACCGAGCGTTTTTTTTGTGCGGGCGGGAGATCGCCTCAGTAGGTATTTGCAAGTGCCGTGGTAGCAAAGAAAGGCCATGATGACATTAGCGTTAAGAGAAGCACACGTGTCTCACAAATACCCAGGATTCGCCACATCTTGCAATCCTAAAGGTCGGATTTCTCATTAATACTGGTAATGTAGCAGTAAGGGACCTAGGTATATGTAAAACTGTGAGCTTACTCAGAAAGCGGTAATTGGCCGCTTCATGGGCGTCCTGGTTCCAAGAGCCGTATGCTCACGTAACCTGGTTGCTTAATACGGTATTTGAGCTTTGCACGTCAATTCCTAATGCTTTATTGCAACGCGCACATTCACACGGAGCCCCAGGCACCATGGCAACCTGCAAGCATGTCTCCCAAACGTTGTGCTCGCTTGCGATTGGCCCACATATCCACGTGACCCTGGTCACGTCTAACCACGCCCACTCCAGGAAGCGAGGAGTTTCAGTATATCTCCGGCGTGGAACGGGCTGCCGGTTACTTCCACGGGGCGTACCGCAAAGGAAACAAGTAGGCTACCTAACCGATGAGCAGAAGCCACAAGTAAGTCCCACGCTACTTGATCCTATGGGTGCTTTGCTGTGGCATTCGCTTTAACGCTCCGGCACTCATCCCGTGCTCGCAATTTTTTTTACCAACCAGGTTACGTGAACATACGGCTCTTGGAACCCGGACGCCCATGAAGCGGCCAATTACCGCTTTTTGAGTAAGCTGACAGTTTTACATATACCTAGGTCCCTTACTGCTACATTACCAGTATTAATGAGAAATCCGACCTTTAGGATTGCAAGATGTGGCGAATCCTGGGTGTTTGTGAGACATGTGTGCCATTCACAGAACTAACTTAAAACAAAATCCTAAACTTACTACTTTAGGTATTCACAGAAGGCATTTAGTAGTAAAGTTAGGATTTTGTCTTAAGTTTGACTTAAGACAAACCTAAGGCAGACCTAAGGCAGACCTAAGGCAGACCTAAGGTAGACCTAAGGCAGACCTAAGACAGACCTAAGACTGACCTAAGACAGACCTAAGACAGACCTAAGACAGACCTAAGACAGACCTAAGACAGACCTAAGACAGACTTAAGACAAAATCCTATCTTAAGTCTGTCTTAAGTCTGTCTTAAGTCTGTCTTAAGTCAAACTTAAGGCAAAATCCTAACTTTACTACTACTAAATGCCTTCTGTGAATACCAAAAGAAATAAGTTTAGGATTTTGTCTTAAGTTAGTTCTTTGAATCGGGCCCATTGTGTTTGTGTTTTTTGTATGGAATATTCATTGTGTATATCAATTGTTACAACCTTGAAAAAGTCTGAGTACAGACGAAACATGTGTCGGCTAGATCGTGTGCTGGGAATTCTTTTAAAACAATAAAGACGAGAATATAAGAAATTGATTGGGTTTGGATTTTCTGTTGGACACTGTGGTCGGGACACTCTCGACAGTCTGTCCGTACCTACCTTTCCTGGTACTGAAGTAGTCCCAAGGCTAGGTACATTTTATAGGTTTGATTTATTTAAGGATGTATGCATCAACTAAAGGGCTTTCTTTAGGCTAGCCACAGTCAGCGTAGAACAAGCAAGAACACAGGTCGAGGGGTTGGATGTGGGGCCCTTCTTTGCAGACTCCTTTGCCTCTTCTCCTAGCTCCTTCTTTTTGGCAGGCGAGCGTGGACCCAAAAGAAAAGAAAACAAAAACGGGCTCAGGCTACTGTTTCTGTTAAGCAATGATATAGGGGGTAGGGGAAATTGCACCATCACCAGTTCCTATTGTGCTGTGCCTAACGTGAGGGGGGGGCAACAATGGTGCTTCCAATGGTGCCCAGTTATGCGCGTCCACAACCCCTGGACAAGCCCCGAGCATGCAGCCAGTGCTTGCCTGCTCCCACGACCCTCCTGGGCCATGGTGTTGGGAGACCAAGCCTCCTCGCCGTCGGGGAGTACAGTGGTCCCGGGCACAGTGCTCCTTGTGCTGATTTCTCTCCCTGGCTCCTGTTTGCTGGTGCGTGACTCCCGCTTGGCTCCCGTGAAGAGCTCCTCAGGGTCAGGGTTCCCTCCTGTCTGTTCTTCTCATTTGGCTCCGGTTGCATCCTCCTCTTCTTCCCGTTTTAGAACAGCTAAGCCCCCTTCCGGACGCCAGCCACCCTTTTCACCGGTCTCCCCGCGTTGTCCTGCGTCCGACGCTAGACCACCGACCCGCTTCCGGATTCCGCGTCGACTTCGGCCATGTTGGGTAGGTCGATGGTTTGTGAGGGTCAGAGACCATCACAGACATGAAGACTACTTACTGATTGAATTTACCTCTTCAGTTTTCATATGTACCAATCAGTACATGTTTTCTCGCCTTTATGAATCTGTAAGTCTATCAGTCTGGCTGGTATGTGACCTCTGTATGTTCTCGTACCGGCAAAATTAAAACAAATAAAAACGAACACAAGAGAATACCACAAAACTCTCTTCTCCCACCCACACCATGCATTCCTCAACTTAGCACAGTCAGTACCTCCCTACCCCCCTCCCCCCTTACCCTTCTCATTAGAAACCTCTGGCAAGGACATGTAGTGTGTAACACGTGGGGGCTGATGTTACCACATCGCTTCAAGCAACAATCAGCTTAAGTTCTACGTATATATACATAATCGTGGACATTCAGACTTGACTAGACCTTTACCGGCCGCCACAGTTAATGAAGAGAGGAATCTCAGCTATGCAATTATGACTTAGCAAACTTTCCCCGTCAAGGAGCAAAAACCCAACCAGCTCAAAACAGTTACACTGGGGTAAGATAAGCAATAACAAATGGCTTAGGGTCATGATATATCAATAATTATTGCGACATTGCGACAGTTCAGGAGGGCAAGTCCTTTAACAGAGCCTTTGCAAAGTCAAGTGGTATCAACAGCGTGGCAGGTCAGCAGTCTATTGGGCCGCCAAGCAATCCAGGTCTTATGCATCGATTAGGCGGTCTCAGTCGTATGTTTCTTAGTGATATAGGCTCTCCGGCCCGGTGTATAATACTGTGTCATCTCGACCTCCTCTTGCTCCTCCAGTCGCTTCCTCAACCACATTGTTTGTTGTTTTTGCCAGCTTTTCTTTCTTTAACCCCTTCGCTGCGGCAGCAATTCCGCCGCAGCGCTAGGGGGGGGAGGGCGAGCTGCGCTCGCATGCTCGTGACGGAGCCGCTCAGTCACGAGCCGCGGTTGCGCTGTGCTCATGACGGAGCGGTTCCGTCATGGCCCGGCCCGCTCAATAGAACGCGCCGCGCAGGCGTGGCGGCAGGGCCATGACGGAACCGCTCCGTCATGCGCACAGCGCAACCGCGGCTCATGACGGAGCGGCTCCGTCATGAGCATGCAAAGGGTTAAGAGATCTTTTAGTGTCTTTTGCAGTATCTTAGGGTCCGAGAAAATGGCTTCTTTGCTTCAAAGAGACACTGCATTGCGCCTACCGCCGAGTACCATCCAGATGCATAAATACAATATCCAGCCTAACTAGCTCACAGGGGGTCGAAGTTTTATTGTACCCCACCCATGAAGCACCGCAGCTGCGCGCCCGTCGGAGAAGAGAGGCTGAAGATGTGGCATACAATATAACTGGTCCGGCCCGCCCTGTTGTTGCTGCCCCAGGGACGTCCCCGGGCCGCCGAGAGAGCGTGCCATGGGTAAGGTCGAAAAGATACAAACTAAGCTGCTGGCTGACCCTAAACTCACTAGAACCAGAGACACGGGCGGCACTTGCTCTGCGTACAGACACATGGAAACCCCGGAGGATGAACTGGGCGAGGTAAAGCAAATGTTCACCGCAGTTCAGAAAAGCTTATTGATGATAGACAGGAATATTGATTCACTGGTTTACCACATGGACAGAATGTCAGAATGGCTAAATAAGCACGCGCAGCGAATAGATATGACAGAATACCGTGTCACTGAGGTCGAGGAGGCTCAAACGGAGGTGACCTCGACCCAACAGCAAATGGCGAAGGCGCTCATGACCTTACAGGACATGGCTGAAGACCTTGAAGCCCGATCTAGAAGGAGTAACATCCGCATAACTGGCCTTCCGGAATCCACTCAGATGCCTAAAACTGAGCAGTTCATAAAACAGCTCCTGGTCACCTTGTTGAGTCGTGATGTTTTCTCGGACATATTCATGGTGGAAAGAGCTTGTCGTTCGTTGGGACCGCGTCTGCAACCAGGGGCTCCCCCGCGCCCGATAGTCGCGAAGATGCTGAACTACCGCAACAGATTCCACCTTGCGACGAGCCAGGGAACCGGGTGAGCTAGAGTACAAAGGCACGGTAATCTCCCGCTACCCAGACTTCACAATGAAAGTCCAGGAGGCGAGACACCAGTTCACAGCGGTTAAACATGCCTGCAGGCGCTCTGCACCGGAGGCCAAACATGCTCCCCAGGTCTCAGTCAGACCACCGCCCACCGCTCCAGGGACGGGCTGCACCTCTCCCAATCCAGCAAGATGTTGTGACGTTTTCGGTATCGGATGAAAGTCCCGGCTCTCAGCTCGTCGATTCTGTGGAGAGTGGTCAGCTAGGAGCGCAGAATGTCAGGATGGTGACGTTATATTGCAGATGGCGCATAGAGCCTTTTCCTCACGCAGCCATCTTACGTTGTGGCAAGCACCGCCTCCTGGCACTACCATTCACTCTTGAGACTCATTTTTTCAACTTTGTCTGCATTTGCGAGGCTCCTGCCGGATCCCGAAGAATCTGCTACACAGGACATGGACTTCCAGACATCTCTGAAGCTGACCTGAGATCCCAGCAAAAAGCTGAGACCCGTAGCTGACACAAGAGACGTGTGACCAGAACTCCTGGACATCCTGCATTTTTGCAACTGTGCCTAATTCCTGAAGTTTCCCGAAGTTGTGCATTGGGGTATTTGAAGCCCCTGCCCCGAGCACCTTTTGTACCAAAGCTCAGAGGCTTACACTCCACGAGTGTTCCGTGGGCCCACTTTGTGCATTTCCACTTGAGGCTCCTTTGCGATCTCTAGTCCGTTGGCTAGTGGGTCCGCACGAAAGACAATCCTTTATTTCTTGAGCTTTCCTGGTTGCTCCAGACGTGCTCTCACTCCTCTCCAAAGGAGGAGTCCCCCAGACCTTGCTGGTCTGAACCGAAGCCAATCTTGTCATCTTGCGTGGGTTGCTATTGCCAAGGCTTGTTGGGTCCAATCCGGATTCTGATGCTGCAGCACACAACATCATTCGTGGGACAGCTCGAATCCGGCTCCTGGTTGTCATCGACACTTCCTGGTCCTCGTGGCTGAAGAGTCAAGCTACACCTCTTTCACCTGAAATCACCCGACATCGGTTGGCATTTTCCTATCGCCACCCTGGTCACTGGCAAGTGACCCAGACTCTGTCCCGTCTGCTTTCAGATTCTTCAGATCTCCGATCCACCCTTGGATCCACCCGGACACTTTTCCTCTGGGCGCCTGCAGCACTTCTCAGCTCTCCATTGGAATGGACAACGAAACCCGACACCTATGCACCCGGCTTCCCTGGTTGAAATATCACGAGTACTCCGGTGCTCCCGTGGGTATTGACTCTCCAAGTGATTAAGTCTAAAAGGATTCCATCTTAATTAACCTAGTAGTGTCCTTAATCTTTACATTTTTAACTTGTTTGTTCTCCATAGAAAGTCAATAGTGATCCGCGGCTGTGTTTAGACACTGCACGAGTCCCCCGTGGGCCTCCTGCTTCCCTACCATAGATTGTTCCTGGTAGCCATGTGGTTCTACAGGCCCTAGGCCTGCTTTCTAACTCTAATGTGGTTCTTATACCACTATTTTAGAATATGGTTTGTGAGGCCCCTAGGGCATAACCTATACTGTGCAACTTAATGTATGCTAATTAAGTTCCTTGTATTGTACTTTTAACTCTGACCTCATAAAGCGACCATAGGGGTTGTGTTTAGAATAAATACATATATATTTGATATATACATTGTGTGGTGTACTTTCATTTGGTCATTCAAGAGATTATAACTGGTAAAACAACTTGCTTAACTCGCCTCTAAGTCTTAGCCTGAAGGCTGCTCTCCACAGTTACCACTAGGATAGGTTTCTATAAGGTTGACTTTACAACCTACCATCAATAAGGGTCATTTCGACTGGTGCAAGGTGCACCCTTGAATAGTGGACATCATATGCCAGGCCAACTTCTCACAGTGACGCTGTCAGTCAACATAGTGTACTGCTGTCCCAAGAAATGGTGAAACAAGGTGTCAAGCACAGAAGTATACTATGTAAAAGAACATTTGCCACGTCCAATGATCAACAATGATTAAAAGTTAGCGGAGCAGGTAATTTTCCACCTATGGGGTTGCCCAAGGGTGGGCAGTGTGAAAGCCCCTGTCCCCCTTTTCCGGAATATTCTAGGATGGGGGGTTGGTAGGACTAAGTCAATCCTCAATGTTAGGCACCATATCGCTCAGTGTGAACTGTATTAAATCAGACAGACTCTCTTAGCTGGTATGCCTAGGGGGTTTCACCACAGAGGGAGCTCGGCTGGCGAAATTCTCATAAGGAATAAGGGATGCATGGCAAGGGCAGGAGGGCACCCTTGCTCATTGTCACATACTGCTAGTTATGAACCATCCTGTGCGTCATGATTTAAATGAGTCAAATGTCCATGGACTCGATAATTCTCGCTTCGGTGCCTGACCTAATCATGGGTTCACACTCTGCAACTCTGGGCATTAAGCTTGCTTAATCTCCACAATGGCCCCCCTGCGGCGGGATGCCTGGCTTTCACCTTGGGGATGCCCTGTAGGGGCTATCTCACAGGGAAAAGCCAGGACGGGTTCCCAAGGCAAGCGCGGAGATACCCCTTCGGGGGTCGATTCTGGCGCTAAGAAATATATAATAATAATAATAATAAAGCAAAGGGACTGCAAAGGTTAAGCATAATCCTCCTCACCCGAATAGCCAAAGTAGGCAGGCGGGGGTGGGAACAGTTACCTAACAAGTGGGCTGCTGTCCCATAGATGGGGGACACAGGGGTTCAGGCAAACACAGTGCTAGAAGGATGGCAGCTAGGTGGGATCAGCAAATAGATGGGGCAATGTGAGCCGTAGTGTAGGAAATCGTCCCACCCAGAGTTGGCACGGGGCTAGGTCATGTGAGGCAGAGGAACTTTCCCCCAGGAGGGTGAATAGTTCTTGGCACAGGTTCACAGGCCAGAAGGGTCTTTGGTTTCTTCAGACACTAGGTGATCCAGGCTAACGTCAAGGGCTATTGTGATATAGGGAGGGCGTGGCTAGCCAGCGGACATGGCGGGTCTATAGCGCTCCAGCCAAAATACCCAAACTCTCTGTGTCAATGATCCTGACGAGGTGTCATAAACTGCGGAACTGGTGAGGCACTGAGGCGAAGCAGCGGAATAGCCTACAGAAGTGTGGCTTCCGCGAGCGAGATAGCTGCCGCAGCTTGAGGGCCGTGAGGTCTGGGAAGCGCGGACAGGTGAGGAGGTGACGTGTGGCGGAAGACTGCGGCTGGCGACTGTGATTCTGCTCTCGGTGAAGGCAGCTGGCCGCGACTCCTGTGTTCGGCGAGGGCGCTCTGGTCAGTGACGGTCCTGACTGGGAGGGGACCTCCGGGGCCTGTGGATGACAGCTAGCCGCCTGGAGCAGGCTGGCGGGTAGCGAAGATCCTTCGGAAAGGACGCGTGTGCCCGGCGGCGAACAGCGACGTGCTGGGGACAGCGGAGGGGAGTGTGACCGACCGGGATCGTGCAATGACTGGCAGGGATCGTGCACAGACCTGCCGGGATCGTGCACAGACGGAGGGAGCTGATGCGAGAGACGGAGGGCTGAGCTGGGACTGTCCCCTGTGCCGAGCGCGGAGTCTTGCGGCCATGGCTACAAAGTGGATCACTGGCGGGCTCCCGCTGCCTGAAAGACTGTACAAGGAGACGTGGGGCGCAGGCTGTGAGAGCGCTCCCTGGGGACAGCATGCCACGAAGGAGGCTGCTAGGGTGGCGTGACATCCTGGTGGGGCCCCCAGATCGACTCCAACTGGCGTGCATTGGTGGAGTTGGGGAAATCATTGAGTAGTGCCCGAGTCCTGAGCCCGCCATAGACAGCAGGGGTGAGTGCCATTTTGTGGAGCTGGGACGTAAGAGGCACACTATGGGAGGCGGATCACTGAAATAATATCGAGTGACAAAATATCGACTTGCCAAAATATCGTGGACAAAATATCGACAGTCAAAATATCGAGTTTGTATCTACAAACAGGTAAGTACAAAACTATCGAGTACAAAATATCGTTAACAATAATATAGATATAAAAAATATCGACTTTATTAAAAACAGTGTTAAATTAAATTAATATTAAATTTTAATTACTAAAATATACTTAAAAATACTTAAATTAAATTATAATAATTAAATAATAAATGAAAATAATAAAAATAATTTTTTACAATCTTATTTGTTGACCCTGAACCCTAAAATATACCCCTTTACCCAAAAACCCAAAACTGACCCTGAACCCTAAAAATACCCCTTTACCCAAAAACTAAAAACTGACCCTGAACCCTAAAAATGCCCCTTTACCCAAAAACTGAAAACTGACCCTGAACCCTAAAAATGCCCCTTTACCCAAAAACTAAAAACTGACCTTGAACCCTAAAAATGCCCCTTTACCCAAAAACTGAAAACTGACCCTGAACCCTAAAAATGCCCCTTTACCCAAAAACTAAAAACTGACCCTGAACCCTAAAAATGCCCCTTTACCCAAAAACTGAAAACTGACCCTGAACCCTAAAAATGCCCCTTTACCCAAAAACTAAAAACTGACCCTGAACCCTAAAAATGCCCCTTTACCCAAAAACTGAAAACTGGCCCTGAACCCTAAAAATACTCCTTTACCCAAAATGTATCAATATTATTTAATTACCAAATAATTATTAATTAACAATAACAATAAAGTAAATATATTAGCACATTAGCTGTAATTATTTTAATAATTAATATTATTTTTTCCCAATTATTAACTTAACAATAACACAAAATTATATATATTAAAATGTACTCTAATTAATGTAATTAACTAATTACAATTAATTAATTACCAATTAATTACTAATACAAAATATGTACAAAATTATATTAATTAATTAACTAATTATTATTAATTAAGTATCAATTAATTATTAATTATAAATATTTACAAACATATATTAATTAATTAGTTATTATTAAATTACTTCCCACCCTATTCCCCTATAAACCCACAACCCGCTACAGAATTACATTACGCAATTATTAAAAAAACAAAATTCATTTAATAAAATATTTTATAACATTAATACACACTTTTCACACATATTATTACATAAAAATACACTATAAAATATTATATATTATTAAAAATTCGATATTTATGCTATCTATATTTTATACAGTCGATATTACTTTACTTACCTGAAAAACGATATTTTTGTAGTCGATATTATGTCCAGTCGATATTTTGTCCAGTCTATATTTAAAACTCGATATTATGTCGCGATATTTTGGAGTCGATATTTTGTCTGTGCACCATGGGAGGCATAGCGCTGGGGTGAAATGGCGCCCTGAGAATGGAACAATACCTTGCCTCCAGGTAAGGGGACCTAATTACTGGCGCTTCCTCCATATCAGCAGCGAGACTGTGGCAAGGGAGCCAGAAAAGTGTGGAGGGTGTAATCGCTCTGGATAATCCCCTGCGGAGGCAACTACAGAGGTAGCGATGCACATTTGCAGGCCACAAGGCAGTGAGGAGCCACTAGCTGAAAGCGGATTGAGGCGATCATTGCATCGCGTGGGTGGACCCTTGTGTCAGCAGGCCGAAAACTGAACTGAGGTGGGAGTTTCTGGGGTCCTTTTTAATAGCGGGGGCCGCACAATTAGCCTGCCTGACTGAGGGACTGCGCCACAGGCCCAGGGCTGCATCGAACGTCGGAGGCGGGTAACTGCAGGTCACAGCACAATTATTGGGTTGCGGCTCAGACCAGCGTAACTTTTTCCTATAGCGCCATGGAGATGGCGTGGATGCCCCAGACCCGCTAAGCTGTGCTGTCACAACGGGCCTGCCCCTCTCTAGGCCCCCCCCCTCTATACTTCAAGTCAAATGCAGTACGCAGGTTGCTGGGAGCGGCCACCGGTTCACCCTCGGCTGCGCCTACGCCGCATGATAACGAAGAGCTGGGGACCTACTGGGGAAGTGCAGACCAATTAGAGAACGTCGAGACCCGCAGCAGAGGATACCAGACATCACCAGAAGGGCGCAGAGGCGAGTAGACCCGACATCTAATTTGCCCCCACAACCAAGTGCCAGATGCCAACGGCGCAGCAACTGATGATGGGTCGCTTGCGCAACACCAATCAGCACCTTAATGTACGCAGCAGCAGCGCAGACCTATCAACGGCGCAAGGAGGAACAATTGCTGAAACACCACAGGCTACGTTAACCACCAAGCTAGACTCCGTGCTGGCCGCAGTAGAAAAGATAGGATCCTCGCTGGACCAGACCCGCACCTCACTTGAGTCCAAAATCGATAAAGTCACGTCAGACTTTAACCTGCTGCGCGCTGACCACCAGAAGCTCAGAGACAGAGTGTGTTCACAGGAGCAGTCGATTGCGGAACTGAGGCCCAGCGCTCAAAGTCATACGGCCGCCTGGCAGGACCTCACTGACCGCGTGTCTGGACCGAGGCCTCCTGGGTCAGACGAACTAGGGATGTCGGGCAGAAGACCACGTCGACGAGGTGGGCGGAACAGACCTCGGATAGGGGCCACGGCGACCTCCACCTCTCCCAACCTGGAACAGAGACAGGCTGAACAACAAGTGGTGATCCACATGGCGGCGTCGTTGGGACCACTAACTCCCAATCCTGATCGCCTTCCTAGCCCCTCGAGACTCTTAGATACTGGGAATTCGGAGTTGTTCAGATTGGATGGATCCGAAGAATATCCAATGCCGGTAGTCACCCCGCAAACAGCGGATGGAATTATATGACTCTTCAATTGACGCCTGCATCTTGCACATCAACCACAAATATTCACAGTACCAACACTACATTGCGCTAATGTTTGGCACCCTAGTTAGTCACCCATTCCCTACAGATGGCAACGGCTGTCACGCATATCACACGCATCGCAGCGAACAGCTCCCACCGCAGCCCGGGCGACACAATACGTGCACCGCTCACACTGCTCTCACCATCACGGATCGACTTAGGGGATACCGGGTTACACCCTGGTACTAGGGGGTAGTCCGACACACACTACATACGAGCCACTAGTACCCCCACTAAACGTCACTCGACCATTGAGTTTTCCTCTGTTTTTTTTTTAGCCCCTAGTTGGGCCTCACACTTTGGACGAACACCTCTTTGGTGCTCGCCCCCACAGTTAATCGTAATTTAGCTTGTTTTTTATCTTTTCCCCCCTGTTTTACTTAATGTTGCTGGGTTGGAATCAATGCACATGCCGCTCACATCACGATGCCCCGCCCCTTCTTCCCCACCTTAGTTATCAAACAGCTACACTTTGGTACAGGTCAACATGATTACGTGGAATGTGCGGGCTATACATACGCCAACACGTAGGTACTCCATTTATGCCTATATGTGGCGCAGAGCAGTCGACATTGCGCTCCTCCAAGAAACGCACATGTCATAGGCAGAGCTCGGTAGACTGCGGAGTAGATGGAGGGTACACATACATGGCACAGTGTACTCGGCCCATGCACGGGGTGCCCTTGTCTGGATAAGAGCAGGAGTCCCATTTGTCAGCGAACAGACGCTAGTTGAGGGCAGATACACCTTTGTTAGCGGGAGACTAAACGGTCAGCTGATTCTCCTGGGCTCGGTCTATGCCCCCAATAACAATCAGTCCGCCTTCCTAGATAGCCTCACAGGGAAACTTACTAATTGGAGAAGGATCCCCTGGCTCATCGGAGGGGACTTTAATTCAGTATTAGATGTCGAACTGGATAGATCATTATCGCCTCTCACGAGAACCAATGCAGCTTGTAACGTGCGGGCCCTCGCAGACTGGCTGACATGCTGGGCTCTAATAGACAAATGGCGCGCCACTAATCCCGACACTCGGATATACTAATATTACTCGGAGGTACACAAGTTGCACGTGAGGCTAGACAGGATAGTGGGGTCTACAGTGCTACTCCCGCTGATACACCATATAGAATACTTAGGCCGCACACACTCAGACCATAACCCCCTACTCCTAAAGCTTAATTGGGAACCTGGGCGCCCACCCACCCCCACCTGGAGACTACAAACCTCTGCATTCGAGGACCAGCACTTTCGCTCGTCACTAGGAACAGCGATCCTTGAATATTTTGAGTTCATCGAGGGTACGGCCGGGGACAAGTTAGTGGAGTGGGAGGCTGTGAGAAGTTGGCCTGATGTATGAT
Source organism: Lissotriton vulgaris (assembly GCF_964263255.1). NCBI lineage: Eukaryota > Metazoa > Chordata > Amphibia > Caudata > Salamandridae > Lissotriton > Lissotriton vulgaris. Next base: position 1,077,228,212 of record NC_141691.1, on the reverse strand, counting down.
GTTCACTATTCTAGTGGGCACCTTGTATCAGTCCAAGCAGCCCTTATGGTGGTGGTTGTAAAGTCAACCTTATAGACAAGCTATCCTAGTGGTAGCATGGACTAAGCAGTCTTAGGCTTAACTCAAGAGGGCATGTGAAGCCAGCTATTTTACCATATGCTATCCTGTAATATCAAATGAAAGGACACCACACAAGTTATATATTATAAAAATATATGTATTTATTACTAGAATAATCCTCTGTGCTCTTTATGAGTCCAGAGGCACAAGCGTTTAAACAAAAGCACAGTTAGACATACACTAGTTGCCGCAACTTTCTCTATAGAAGTCAATGGTGATTTGTGGCTGTGTTTAGGCCCTGCACGGGTCCCCCGTGGGGCTTCTGCGTCACTACCTTGGGTGGTTCCTGGCTGCCCCAGCGGTTCTACAGGCCCTAGGCCTTGTCTCTATGACTGTAGTGGTACTTATACAACTTTTTTAGTATGTGGTTTGTTAGGCCCCTACCGCAAAACGTATACTGTGCTAATTTACTGTGTGCTAAATAAGTTTACTGTATGTACTTTTGCCTCTAGCCTCATAAAGAGACTAGAGGGATGTGTTTAGATTAAATACATATATTTTATATATATACCTGGTGTGGTTCTCCTTTCATTTGATCATTCACAAGATTATAGAGTGGTAAAACAAGCTGCTTTACATTCCTTCAAGACTTAGCCTGAAGGCTGCTCTCCACAGCTACCACTAGAATAGCTTTCTATATAGGTTGTCTTTAAAGCTACCATTAAATAAGTGTCGTTTGGACTGGTGCAACGTGCCCACTAGAATAGTGGACAGCATATGCCAGGCCAACTTCTCACATTGATGTGCAGCGTGTGAGATTCCAGCTTGCCATTGTTTTACCAGATAATCTCAAGTGCGTTATCATTTGAAAGCCACTAAAGGTACCAGAGGTATATATAATACAAGCTTAAATATGTCAAGGGCTTAAGCACACCCTTTCTACAACTCAAGAGAGGTTTAGTAGGGAAGCAAATAGTGTAGGTAGTGCATACACCACACCTCACTAGTCATGACTTCAAAGTCAGGACCTAGTGGATCTCTGCCAGATGTCAGTCAAGTACAGACATCCAAATATGACACATTCCCTCTCCAAGAGTTAAGGGCTCTGTGTGCCATGAGGAAATTGAAGCCAGGACAGAATGCCAATACCCAACGCCTCATAGAGGCATTGCTGCTTGATATCTTTAGACAGGCTACAGAGTCTGGAAGGGTAGTGTGAGAAGTTGGCCTGCTATGGTAAAACAGCAAGCTCAAATCCGCACCGCTGCATACCAATGTGAGAAGTTGGCCTGATATATGATGTTTCCAATTCTGGAACCACCTTGTATCAGTCCAAACAATCCCTTATGGTGTCTGGTTATAAGTCAACCTTATAGACAAGCTATCTTAAGGGTAGAATAGACTAAGCAGCCTTAAAGGCTAAACTCAAGAGGTCGTGTTAAGCAAGCTGTTTTACCAATCACAATCCTGTAATATCAAATGAAAGGACACCACACAAGTATATATTATAAAAATATATGTGTTTATTACTAAAATAATCCCCAGTACTCTTTATGAGCAAAGGGGCACAAGCGTTTAAACAAAAGCACAGTATAACATATGAAAGTTGCACAATTATGGATGAGGGCGGGTGGCCACTTAAACCATATATTAAGAAAGTGGTATAAGAGATACCAATCGAACAGTGGTTAGGCCTAGGGCCTAGGGAATCGCTGGGAGCAGTCGGGACAAGCAATGCTGAAGTCGGGAAAAGCCCGCAGGATTCGGGTGCGGCGCTTAAAGCACACGCATGCACCAATACAAAGTCAATGGTTCGTAAAAGTTATAATAATAGAGTTTAAGGATACTTCCGCTGAACCTAGAAGGACAAAACTTTAGACACAGACCCTAGAGGTGTGTACCAGTGTGGGAACACCGGCGTTGCTGAGTTACCTCACCCACAGGAAGCGGGTGCATAGGGTCGAAGTGGTGTCGGGTTTCGTCACGCAGGTTGTTGGTGCTTGAAGCTGAAGATGCTGCAGGCGATGTGAAGGAGAAGTGTCCGGTGTGATCCAAGGGTGGATCAGAGTCGTAAAGTACCTGAAAGCAGAGGGGACAGAGTCTGGGTCACTCAGCAGTGACCCGGGTGGAACCAGGACGGAACCAGGCAATGTCGGGCGCAATCAGGTGGTTGTCGAGGAGCTTCTCTCCGCTGCCACGTGGGCTCTGGTGTGTGAGAACAAAATGGGGCTGGCTCTAATCAGCAAGGCTGAGCCTATATAGCAAATAACAAAAGAGGTTGCCAGTGCTGATAATATTCATTTAGGGCTCGGATTAATTCTCCACAAACAGAAATTAGAATTCCAGAAAGGGAGCTGCGGTCTAGTAGCAATTTTATTTGTAGAAAATCAACAATATATTATAAAATTCATTTTTACATTAAGGAAGAAAACATTAGGAAAAAATCAAGGTGAAAACGGACACATAAGAATACATTCAATTGAAGCAATCCACCATTCGAAACTGCAATCATGTCACATTCGCAACACATTCAACACATTCAGATTTGACTCAAGCATACCACATAATACTGTTCTAAAGAAAAGGGGTGTGAAACTGGGTCTGCCTTAATTAATCAAAGAGGTTCAGAATCATTATTTGGAAAATAGTACAAAACCAAGGATTTATACAATTTTAAACATTCATTGCAAATAGAAATGAATAGGTAATGTACAAAGGATGGTAAAGAGTCTGCAGAAGGACGTGACTCTTATACACATGGGCAGACCAGTTGAATAATAGGCCTACGCGTTTCGAATCCCCTTTGATTCTTCGGAGATTCTCATCAGAGCCTTGGGCAACTCAAGAAAGAAAAAGACATACAAAAGTTTTTTGAGAACGGAGGACAAAGAATAATGACATGTGAGCAGTGCACAAATGCAATGAAAGGGCATGCACTGTTAAGAATAACAATGGCTAAAGCAGGAGGCAAATACATAGCAAGAGTCTCAACACTCAGTGAATACCCAGCAATGGACAACCCTGAGTGGGGGAACATACTAATGGAACAACATTCCGTGGACGGACTGTAAAAAGGTACAACGATCTCGTGGTGGCATATGGATCCCTGCATAGAGCTAGAAATTTCAGCTGCACCAAAATTAATGAGAGAGGGGAATTTACTTACCAACAAAAATGGCTAGAGGAAAAGCCTGTGGTGGTCCAGAATAGGGAGGCTTCTCTAAGGGACCAAGCCTGTGAATAGACATCAACGTCTATAAGGTCAGTAAGAAATTGTCAAAGTAATTACAATGAGCGTGGGGGCCCTTAGGGAATGTCTTACCGCTCTGTGAAAGTCAATGCACGCAGGCGGCAAAGGGGGGATTCATTGGTGGAATCTGGGGGGAAAAAAATGAAGAGTCTATTGAAAAGCCTAAACCAGACAGTATAAGAGCTAATAGACCTTCGGTGGGGTAGATCTGTTACCTGAAAATGGACTATGCCACAGCCTGAAATACCAAGACGATCGAAGGCATTACATTACGGCGTGTCCTAGTTTGTTCACAACGGAATTTCTGGGTCCTGTGGGGATATAATGATCAAAAAGGGAAAAGGAAGTTAATCAAACTGACGACGATGTGTACGCTGCTGGGCAACTCAATAGTATGAGTTAACATCACCTACGTGAAATGGTCGAGTCACAAAGCTTCGGCCGATAGCGTTCAGGTGGCTGTAAGGGGTGGCAGCGTCAGCACAAGCAGGCGCGAATCGTGTGTGCTGGAAAAGGAGCAAAGTGGCACAAAAATCAGGGTTTTTTTTTAAGGGGAGCAGGCATGACGAAGCTCTATCCGGCGCGGTCAGGGGGCTAAGGAGCGCAACGCCGTCAGGACTGGCTCTTACCGGGTTCAAGGATTCCGAAGGTTTCTTCTAAACGCTGCAGCCGGGCGGCGTCGAGGTGGACACTAGTCTCTCGCGCAGGCGCGTTACCCTGCCACACGAGACTTTTCAATTTATAGCTGTAGACGCGCTGCGTCATCTGTCAGGGGGCAGTTCTACAGAAATCGATTGACTCGGGCAGGAAGGCCCGACAGGAAAAAATGAAGTATGTGATAAGCCATGTTTAGATCAGAATAATATCGAAGGCGACACGGGGCTCATTGGGACATGTATATAACACAGAAGATAGCTGTGTGTGTAAATGAGAGGAAGATATCAAAGGCAAATTGGGGCTCATTGGGACATGTATATGGCACAGGGGGTAGCTGGTGCTAGAAGGGGAGTTAGCCTATGTGTGCAGTAGCCAAGGCATTACTGGAAAAATTCATAACTTGAATATTTCAGAGAGCTTATTAAGACCTGGCACAGCGTGGGCTCTGGGGCATCTGCGATGTCCAGGAGTGGGTCATGAGCTGTCCCACGCAGGCTCTCACCGTCGGCGCTGTCGGCTTCAAGATCGGAGCAAACAACACTTGGCAAGAGCAATCCACGGGGGATTGGAAGATTGCTTCTCACTCAAACCAGGAGGGTCAGAGCGGGTGTTTCTTTTCAGAGGAGCGGGTGCAAGTCTGGAGCAACCAGAATCACAAGTCGTATTTTGGTTTTTGTCGGCACAGGGGCCACAAGCCAGCTGGCAAGTGACTGGGCCAACGCGTTGAGCCAAAGAAAGCAGAAGGGCCCCACGCAGCACTCGTCGAGTGTAGAGGGGTGAGCTTCGGTGCAAAAGTGGTTCAGGGTTGGGGCTTTTCAAACCCCGGTGTACAGCTTCGAGGGTCACTCGTGGGCTGCACAGTCAGCGTCTCGTGGTCTTTTCAAGATGGCGTGCCCCACGCTTCCGGTCGCCTCCACGGGTCTCAGCTCTGCAGGGACTGTGGATCGGGCTGTAAGAAGGCAGGCAAGATTGATCTCGTCGATCTCTGTCGCTCGAGTTCCGGCGGGAACTGCAACAAAGCAGACGTCGAGGTGCTAGATGGTGCCTGTTTGCACAGTGTGGTCACTCCTTGACCACAAGGGAGATTCTTCAGTCTTCTACGTCGAGTAGGATGTCGAAGGGTCCAGAGTTTTGTTTCAAATGTTTCATCAGGATAATCTGAGTGCGTTGGCACTGCTCCCATTCTTATACCAATCTAGGGGGCTGGATTACCTGCTAGGTTCCCTCCTATGGGTGGGACCCAGGAAGGGGGTGGATACACCCCTTTCCCTTTGATCCAGGCCGCGCTGGGACTGGGGCTGGTGTGCCACAGAACCGGTTTGGCCGGATTATGCAAGGGGCAGCCTTGTGCTGCCCAGGCAGTGTCTGGTTTCTTTCAAACCTCCCTGCTACAATCCACTATCTCCTGTCTGGGGTGGTGTAACACCTCCCTGCGACAGGAAAGCCTTTGTCCAGGCCCCCTCTGCTGAGTTTCAGTCAGCAGCAGGAGGCCAGACTTGTGTCTGTGGCAGAAGCATCCATTTTGTGGATCTGAGGCTCTTTTAAAAATCAACCGCGTTTCAGTAAAGTAACATTTCTTCTCCCTCTAGAGGGGTGGAATGCTATCCCCGTTGACAGAACTGTCGAGGGGATAGTATTCCAAATCGTATGACACCTTACACTACATGTTTTGATAAAGCCAAACCAAAGTTGCTATATAACCGCGAGGATTATAATGCACTTAATAGTATATGGTATGGCATAATCCCGGAACAGCTTAGGGAGTTGTTCCCGACAGCTGCAGACAGGCTCAGCTCAAGCTAGAGCACTATCTCACATTAAACCACGCACTCTGCCTCCAGGATTGATAAGGCCTTCCATAGGAGTGGCTCACAGGTTTATATGTGTCCAGATATAGGTTTAGATATAGGTATACTATATCTAAGCAAGGGGTGATTACACCCACTTGCCCCAGCTGAGTGATCAGCCAGTTGCGTCAATTTAAGAACCAGCCAGGGGTGGCAAAAGCTATGCTTCAGCCCCTGGTAGGCCTTGGTGGCACCTATGCCCTGAGCACCTATAGTGCATGGTACAGGGGCTGACAAGGAGTCCATTTCCAATTGGGTTATGTACCTATAGTACATGTATGTGAATTTAGAGAGAGAACAGCAGGCTGGAGGTCTGATTAGCAGGCCCACAGCCTCAGTAAGTCGAAAACCAGTGAAGCAAAAAGCAAAAATTGGGGTGACCATAGGATAGCAGACCCTACTCTCCTACAGATAGTTATTACCCACGGGAACACTAGAGTACTTGAGTTACCTCACCCAGGGAAGCCGGGTGCATAGGTGTCAAGTCGTGTCGGGTTTCGTCGTCGAATCCTATGGAGAGCTGCAAGAAGATGCTGCAGGCGACCAGGAGGAAGATGTCCGGGTGGATCCAAGGGTGGATCGAAGAAGTGAAGAACCTGAAAACAGAGGGGATCGAGTCTGGGTCACTAGCCAGTGACCAGGAAGGAACCAGACAATGTCGAGATGCAATCAGGTGATGTTGTGAAGCTTGTCTCCACTGCCATATGGACCAGGAGGTGTCGACGATGACCAGGAGCTGGATACCAACTGTCCCACAAAGGCTCTCGCTGTTGGCGGTGTCGGCTTCTGGATCGGAGTCAACAATCCTTGGCAAAGGCAACCCACGCAGGATACAAAGATCTGCTTTTGGTACAAACCAGCAAAGTCTGTGGAGCTTCCCGTTTGCAGGAAAGCAGGAGCAAGCCCAGAGCAAATAGGCAAGCAGCATTGTTTTAAAATGGAGTCTTCAAGATGGCCACTAGCCAACGGGCTAGCAACCACAAAGACGCGTTGAGGAGAAGTGCAAGAGCAGGCCCCACGTGGCACTCGTGGAGTGTGGAGGGCTGAACTTCGGTTCACTTATGGCTCGGGGTTGGGACTTCTCAATCCCCAATACACAACTTCGAGGACGCCTCAAAAGCTGCACAGTTTAGCAAAGAGCAAAATGGCCAGGTGTCCAGTCCCACATCTCTCGTGTCTGCCACGGGTCTCAGCTTTGCTGGAGGTATGAGTCGGGGTCCGAGAAGTCTGGAAGTCCAGTCCTGTGAAGCAGGGTCATCGGGATCCTTCAGGAACGGCGACAAAGCAAACCGGCAATTCACTAGTTGGTTCCTGTTTGTACAGGGTGGTCACTCCTTGACCACAAAGGAGATTCTTCAGTCTTCTAGTTGCAGTAGAATGTCGAAGGTCCAGAGTTTCATTTCAGAGTTTCAGTCCAGGATAATCTAAAGTCTCTAGACTCAGCTCCTAGCTTTATACGAATTAAAGGGGCTGGATTACCTGCTAGGTCCCTCCTATGAGTGGGACCAGGGAAGGGGGTGGTTATACCCCTTTCCCTTTGTCCAGTTTCGCGCCAGAGCTGGGGCGCCCCAGTAACTGGTTTGAACCGGACTATGCATGGATCACCTTGTTAGCCCCAGGCAGTGTCTCATTCCTTTCAACCCACCCTGCCCCAATACACTATAGCCTGTTTGGGGAGGTGCTAGCACCTCCCAAGGCAGGAAATCTATTGTCCAGGCCTCCCTCGCTGGAAGGGCTCCCAGCTGCAGGAGGTCAGACTTGTGTCTGTGGCAGCAGCATCCATTTTGTGATGCTGAGCCTCTGTTTAACTTTAACCGGGTAAAGCTACAACCACATGTCTTCTCCCTCTAGAAGGGTGGAATGCTACCCCCGCCGCCAGAACTGGTGGGGGGGGGTAGTATTCCAAAGTGTATGACACCTTACACTACATGTATTGATAAAGCCGAAGCAACCAAAGTTAGCAATAACTGCGAGGATTATAATGCACTTAAGAGTATATGGTATGGCTATATCATAGAGCAGCTATAAGGACATGGTTCCGAAAGATGCAGACAGGCTCAGCTCATGCTAGAGCACCATCTCACATAAAACCAAGCACTCTGCCACACTAGAGTCGAAAAACCAGTGGATCAGAGCAAAAAGTGGGGGTGAACATAGGAAGCAGACCCTACTCTCCTACAGGAGTGACTTGTTCAAGGATAGTAAATCTTAACTTGGTAAGGCAGTGTCTCATTCCTTTCAACCCACCCTGCCCCAATACACTATAGCCTGTCTGGGGAGGTGCCAACACCTCCCAAGGCAGGAAATCTATTGTCCAGGCCTCCCTCGCTGGAAGGGCTCCCAGCTGCAGGAGGTCAGACTTGTGTCTGTGGCAGCAGCATCCATTTTGTGATGCTGAGCCTCTGTTTAACTTTAACCGGGTAAAGCTACAACTACATGTCTTCTCCCTCTAGAAGTGTGGAATGCTACCCCCGCCACCAGAACTGGCGGGGGGTAGTATTCCAAAGTGTATGACACCTTACACTACATGTTTTGATAAAGCCGAACCAACCAAAGTTAGCAATAACCGCGAGGATTATAATGCACTTAAGAGTATATGGTATGGCTATATCATAGAGCAGCTATAAGGACATGGTTCCGAAAGATGCAGACAGGCTCAGCTCATGCTAGAGCACCATCTCACATAAAACCAAGCACTCTGCCACACTAGAGTCGAAAAACCAGTGGATCAGAGCAAAAAGTGGGGGTGAACATAGGAAGCAGACCCTACTCTCCTACAGGAGTGACTTGTTCAAGGATAGTAAATTTTAACTTGGTAAGCCAGTGGTACGACAAAGGCCCCCCTGATACCACTACCTGTGGTGGGGGTCCCCTTTGAGAGAGTGGGGATTGACATTGTTGGACCACTGGATCCTCAGACAGCATCTGGGCACAGGTTTACCCTAGTGGTGGTGGACCATGGCACTAGGTACCCAGAAGCTATTCCCCTTAGGACCATTACAGCACCTGTTGTGGCACTCTTGGGAGTGTTCTCAAGAGTGGGGTTCCCTAAGGAGGTAGTATCTGACAGAGATGCAAACTGTATGTCCAGTTACTTGACTGCAATGTGGAAGGAATGTGGAGTGAACTACAAATTTACCACACCCTATCATCCACAGTGCAATGGTTTAGTTGAAATATTCAACAAAACCTTAAAGGGTATGATTAAGGTTCTCCCAGAAAAGCTCAGGCGGAGTTGAGACATCCTGCTACCCTGCCTTTTGTTTGCATACAGGGAGGTTCCTCAGAAGGGGGTTGGCTACAGCCCCTTTGAACTTCTGTTTGGATACTGTCAGAGGACCCTTATGCCTGGTGAAGGAGGGATGGGAGTTACCTCTCAAGCTCCCTAAACTGGATATTGTGGACTATGTACTTGGTCTCCGCTCCAGGATGGCCGAGTACATGAAAAAGGCAACTAAAAACCTTGAGGCTAGCCAGGAATTACAGAAAGCCTGGCATGACCAAAAGACTGTGCTGACTGTTTACCAGTCAGGCAGAAAGTGTGGGTATTGGAGCCTGTGGCCCCAGCAGCTCTCCAAGACAAGTGGAGTGGACCCCACACTATTGTTGAACAGAAGGGAGAGGTTAACTATTTGGTAGATCTTGGAACTCCCAGGATCTCCCATAGGGTGCTTCAGGTCAACAGATTGAAACCATATGTTGACAAGGCAGACATGGGCTTGCTCATGGCTACTGATGAAGGACAGGAGGAAGAGAGTGACCCTCTCCCAGACCTGCTCTCTCAGAACCCTGATGATGGATCAGTTGATGGAGTAGCCTTGGCAGGCAGCATCACTGATCAGCAGCAAACTGATTGCAGACAAATTCTCCAACAGTTCAGACATATGTTTTCTCTGACTCCAAGTCAGACTACCGGGTGCACTCATGAAGTGGACACTGGGGACAGTCTGCCTGTTAAAAATATGATTTACAGGCAACCTGATCATGTCAGGGACTGTATCAGGACTGAAGTCCAGGAACGTTCGATTTGGGAGTGATTGAACCCTCAGATAGCCCTTGGGCTAGTCCAGTAGTATTGGTACCCAAACCTCACACCCAGGGTGGTAAGAGAGAGATGAGGTTTTGTGTAGACTACAGAGGTCTCAATGCAGTCACTAGAACTGATGCCCATCCAATTCCAAGAGCAGATGAGCTCATAGATATGTTGGCCTCTGCCAAATTTCGAAGCACATTTAATCTTACAGCTGGCTACTGGCAGGTCAGACTAGCTGATTATGTAAGCCAAAGACAGCATTCTCAACCCTAGTGGACCTTATCAATTTGTGGTAATGCCCTTTGGTCTGAAGAATGCAACTGCCACTTTTTCAAAGGTGAACAAAGTCCAAACAGGCCTGGAAGACTATAGTGCAGCATACTAGATGATATTGCTGTCTTTATCTCCACCAGGGAGGATCACCTGGTCCACCGGAGAAATGTTTTGGAGGCCCTGAAAAAGGCAGTCCTAACTATCAAGGCTACAAAGTGCCAGATAGTGCAGATTCAGGTTGTGCACCTGGGCCACCTTGTATGTGGAGGCCAGGTTCAACCATCGCAGAGCAAAATCCAGGCCATCATGGACTGGGTTGCTCCCACTACCGAGACTCAGGTCAGAGCTTTCTTGGGCATTTGATGACCTAAAGCAGGCCATATGCACTGCACCAATTCTGCAAAGTCCTAACTACTCCAGAGAATTCATTGTCCAAACAGATGCACCTGAGTTGGGGGTAGGGGCTGTGCTGTCACAATTGAATGATGAAGGCTGTAGGAGGGTGGATACCTGACTATGGTTACCCCAGATTTTTTGCCTTGTGTTTAGCTAGTTTTCGACTTAGTTGGCCTGGGATCCTGCTAATCAGGGTCCCAGGCTATCTGCTCTCTCTGTAAAATGGACTCCATGCACCCTAGGTGCATAACCGATCTGGTACTAGACACCTTATCAGCCCCTGTACAGTGCACTATAGGTGCCCAGGGCATAGGTGCATCCAAGGCCTACCAGGGGCTGCAGCATATCTTTTGCCACCCCTGGCTGGTCCTTAAATTGACACAACTGGCTGATCACTCAGCTGGGGCAAGGTGGTGTAATCACCCCTTGCTTAGATATAGTATACCTATATCTAAACCTATATCTGGACACATATATACCTATAAGTCACTCCTATGGCAGGCCTTAACAATCCTGGAGGCAGAGTGCTTGGTTTTATGTGGGATGGTGCTCTAGCATGAGCTGAGCCTGCCTGCAGCTGTCGGGACCAACTCCCTTAGCTGTTCCGGGATATTGCCATACCATATACCATTAAGTGCATTATAATCCTCACGATTATGTGCTAACTTTGGTTTGGCTTTATCAAAACATGTCGTGTAAGGTGTCATACGATTTGGAATACTACCCCCTCGCCAGTCCTGGTGACGGGGGTAGCATTCCACCCCTCTAGAGGGAGAAGACATGTTACTTTGCTAAAACGCGGTTAATCCTAACCAGAGCCTCAGCATCACAAAATGGATGCTGCTGCCACAGACACGAGTCTGACCTCCTACTGCTGACTGAAACTTGGCAGGGGAGGCCTGGACAAAGGGTTTCCTGTCGCAGGGAGGTGCTACACCTCCCCAGACAGGAGATAGTGGATTGTAGCAGGGAGGTTTGAAAGAAACTAGACACTGCCTGGGGAGCACAAGGCTTCCCCTTGCATAATCCAGTCAAACAGGTTCTGGGTCACACCAGCCCCAGTCCTGGCGTGAAACTGGACAAAGGGAAAGGGGTGTAACCACTCCCTTCCCTGGTCCCACCCATAGGAGGGACCTAGCAGGTAATCCAGCCCACAGATTTGGAATAAGAGTGGGAGCAGTGCTCACGCACAACAGATTATCCTGACTGAAACTTTGATACAGAACTCTGGACCCTTCGACATCCCACTTGACATGGAAGACTGAAGAATCTCCCTTGTGGTCAAGGAGTGACCACCCTGTGCAAACAAGCACCATCCAGCGCCTCACCGTTTGCTTTGTTGCAGTTCCCCCTGGAACTCGAGCAACAGAGATCGACAAGACCCAGCTTTCCCGCCTTCCAACAGCCCGATCCACAGTCCCAGCAAATCTGAGACCCGTGGAGGCGACCTGAAGCGTGGGGCTGGCCATCTTAGAAAAACAACAAAGTGCTGACCGTGCAGCTCCTGAGGCTCCCTCGACACTGTGCAATGGGGTTTGAGAAGCCCAAGCCCGAGCAACTTTTGCACCAAAGCTCACCCCTCCACACTCTCCGAGTGCTGCGTGGGGCCCTTCTGCATCATTCTGCTCGACGCGTTGGTCCGGTTGCTTGCCCGTTGGCTAGTGGCCCCAGTACCGACAAACCTTTGAATTTGCTCTTCCAGTCCGGTTGCTCTGGACTGGCCTTCTCGCTCCCCTGAAAAGGAGCACCCGCTCTGACCTTGCTCGTCCGAGTAAGAAGCGATCTTCGAATCCTGCGTGGGTTGCGCTTGCCAAGGTTTGTTTACTCCAATCTGGAAGCAGACACTGCGGACAGCGAGAGCCTTTGTGGGACATCCCATGATCCACTCCTGGACATCCTCGGTGCCCCAGAGTCCACGTGGCAGCGGAGACAAGCTTCCACAACAACCACCTGATTGCGCCCGACATTGCCTAGTTCCTTCCTGGTTTCACCCTGGTCACTGCTGAGTGACCCAGACTCTGTCCCCTCTGCTTTCAGGTACTCTACATCTTCGATCCACCCTTGGATCCCACCGGACACTTCTCTTCTGGACACCTGCAGCATCTTCATCTCCAGGCATCATCAGACTGCGTGACGAAACCCGACACACTTTGGCACCTATGCACCCGCTTCCTGTTGGTGAGGTAACTGGTAAACGCCGGTGCTCCTGCATTGGTATACACCTCTAGTGTCTAAGTCTAAAGTTTGGGAATTCTAGTCCAGTCGGAAGACTCCTAAAACAGTAACTTTGTAACTTTTATGCACCATTGACTTTGCATTGGTGCATGCGTGTGCTTTAAGCGCTGAACCCGAGTTCCGCGGGCTTTTCCAGACTTCACTACTGCTAGTCCTGAATCGCCCCAGCGATTCCCAAGGCCTCAGGCCTTACCACTGTTCGATTAATGATACTTATACCACTATTTTATTATATGGTTTGAGTGGCCCCAGGCCTCATCCATAATTGTGCAACTTTCATATGTTTTACTGTGCTTTTGTTTAAACGCTTGTGCTTCTAGACTCATAAAGAGTATAGAGGATTATTCTGAGAATAAATACATATATTTTTTATAATATATAACCTGTGTGGTGTCCTTTCATTTGATATTACAGGATTGTGATTGGTAAAACAGCTGGCTTCACATGCCCTCTTGAGTTTAGCCTGAAGGCTGCTTAGTCCATGCTACCCCTAGGATAGCTTGTCTATAAGGTTGAATTACAAACACCACCATAAGGGATTGTTTGGACTGATACAAGGTGCCCCCAGAATTGGAGACATCATATATCAGGCCAACTTCTCACATTGGTGTGCAGCGGTTGGGATTTGAGCTTGCTGTTGTTTTACCATTGCAATCTTTTTATCAAATTGAAAGATCACATTAAGTACCATAGGTACATAAAATTTAAAAAAGTGCCAAAGCACTAAATAAGGAACCTAAACGGTTCCACAAAAACAGGACTGAACAAAATAAGAAGGAATTACAAGAAGCCACAAAAAGTCACGCAAAAAAGGTGTGGGCCGCAAGACGAGCCCACTGCGATTCACAATGGCTAATTATATTTGAGTCGCTGAGGCCCGGAAAATCACAGGAGTTTTGGAACTACATATGCAACATGGGACGAGGCCCAAATCATAGAGAAAATGCCCTCAAAGCCTCCATCTGGGTCCCCCATGTTAAGGCATTATATACCAATGATGGTTCAGGACACATGCAAAATGTAACATCTATTCCAGAAGACTACCTTGATTCTACCATCGAGATGACGGTCCCACCGGAAAAATCGTTGGTTTCTAAAATCTTAAAAAATATTAGACAAAATGCCGCTCCAGGTCCCAATGGGCTTCCTGGGCATTTATTCAAGGCAAATATCAACTTTTGGACCAAAAACCTGACCCATCTGTACTCCGAATGTTGGCTCCGGGGGGAAGTTCCAGATTCATGGAGAGGCTCGCTTTTACAGCCTATCCACAAAAAAGGCCCAAAATCGGGACCTGCCAATTACCGCATGATTGCCTTGTTGGATATTGAGGGTAAAGCTTACGCTAGTGCCATCTTGAGGGACCTCGCAGACTGGTCAAGTGCAGCTGGCATCCTTCCATTCTGCCAAACCGGATTTAGACCTGGGTCAGCCACAGTAGATAACATCATCGCTCTCTCCTATCTGGCGCATTGTGCACGGACAGGCAAAAGCCTTCCACTCTTCGCCTGCTTTATCGACTACTCGGTGGCATTTGATGGTGTCGACCGCGCAATCCTGTGGCATAAGCTGGTCCAATGGAACATCAATCCGGGGCTGCTGAGAGCGATACAGTCCCTGTATCAAAAAACTTGGGTGTGCATCAAACTCTCAAGGGACCAAGCTTCTGCTAAGATCTACACTGACAGAGGCCTAAAGCAAGGGTGCGTGCTAGCCCCATTACTATTCAACTTATACACGGCGGACATGGAGAGGGCCTTGACTGGTGCAGCCCTGGCCACTCCAAAGATCGGCAGACACAAAATATACTTCATGCAATATGCTGATGACCTGGTCCTTTTGGATCATACGAGAATGGGGCTGCAAAAGGCGTTGACGGCACTGGCCGCATACAACGACAAAAATAGGCTTGTAGCCAATCGATCTAAATCGAAGGTAATTATATTTGGGCATCACTCAAAGAAAAAATCTTTGAAACGGAGGCTAGGGGATCTTTTGCTGGAAAGCACACAGGGCTACATTTACCTGGGCATTTGTTTTCAGGAGTCTGGGCTCCCAAGTGCCCATCTCAAGTCTATCAAGACCAAAGGCAAATCCATCACCTACGCCATCTGTAAGCTGCAAGCCTCCCTTCACAGCCCGTCTACTACGGCCATTGACAGAGTGCTTAAAGCCAAGCTCATGCCGGCACTCAACTACGCCCTTCAGGCATTCCCGGGTAAATTGAGCCACAAACTGGAAAAAATTACTTGCAGGGCATACAAGAAACTTTACCACCTCCCAAGATGCACCAGAAACACCCTTGTTCGCTTGGAGTTCTCCCTTAACCAGCAAAATCTGGAAGAGCTGGCCGCCTTAAGCAAATACTACTTTTTAACGACGGCGGCACAAGAGAACACTCTGAAGGCAGTCCTGAAATGTATTTTCAGAGAGCCAGGGAATCCTTGGTCGGCCTCCCTTGAAGTGGCTAAGGCCCATCTTAACCTTGCCATGGACTCCTGGAATCCTGAATATGTTACATACTCCACAATCAAAAACGCGATTAAAAAACAAGTGTGCGCGCGGTCACGGGAACTGGATCTGGAGTCCCTGTGGCGAAGAAAAGACCTGCATGAGACCCTGTGTTTCCCGCACATCCTGAACTCCCCCAAACAGCATCTCACGCAGGCAGTGGGAAGTGCAGCCCTTCACAAGATCCTGGCCTACAGACTACACCCATTGCCCCTAAAAGAACTTTTTCCATGTGGCAAGGCGAGCCCAGGTGCACAGGTATGCAGGCTCTGCAGCTATAAACGGGAGTCATTGGCACATCTTCTTTTCTGTTGCCCCGCCTTGCGGTTGCCCCGCAGTCTTTATCTTAGGCCATTACTCAGACATTCTGGGTCAAGCTCTGCAAAAGATGGGATTTTTCATCTTTACACCCTGTCCAGAGTAATGCATATGGCTGCCTTTGGGAAGTTTATCTTTAAAGCACGGGCAATGCTGATGACTGCTACTGGCCAGACCACAGAGCCCTCAGCCGGCCCATGAACCTTTTTTCCGGCTTCTTTGCATTTTTGGATTAACTATACAACTTGACTTTTGAAATGTCCTTGATTTTAATTTTTTTGGAACGTGATGACTTTTGTATTGCTGGTTTTATGTAATGGTTTTTAGTAACCAACAATAAATATTCATTCATTCATTCATTCATTCATTCATTCCATAGGTACATACAAACAAAGCTTACATATTTAAGTTCTACTGAACTTAGTAGTTGCAGATCAAAGGGCTTAGCACACCCTGCCTACAACTCACTAGCAAGGTACAGTAGGAAACACTAAGTGTAGGTAAGTGCACCACTTACACCTGACTAGAAGTCATGTCTGGCACATGTGAGCCTTCCAATGCTCAGCCTGTGTTGGTTGACCTTTCCAAGGCACCTTCCAGCTATGACAAACTCAGCCATAAGGACTTGAGTACCTTGTGTACTTCAAGGGGGCTGAAAAGGGTCACAACCCTACCATTCCCATCCTGATAGCCATCCTGAAGAAGGATGATCTTGAGAAAGCGAGAGTAGCTCCCTTAGGGTCAGGAGATGGAGTGAATCCCCCAGAGACTGAGAACACCACCCCAGAAGATGAGGTGGTAGACCCTGATCAGAAGGTGAAGAGTCAGATCATGATCAAGGGGATACCCAGGTACCAGTTGGGAGGCTTAGCCAAGCCAACTTGTTCCTACATGGAACTGGAGAGGGCCAGCACTTCCCCAGAGTACATAACAGAATAGTTCCAGGCAATAGAAGAGTGAGATCTCACTCAAGGGATACTCACATTTCTAGTGCCTCAAGTGAATCTCAAAGGGGAATGACTTCCCCCAGAGAAGAGAGCATAGGGCCAGAATGAGGGCTGTCCGACTCCAGATAGAGAGGGAAGAGGTAGCCTTCTTAGGCCTGACTGGGTATTACAGAAGGTTTGTGAAGAACTATGGGTCCATTGTGACACCATTAAATGACTTGACATCCAAGAAGATGCCAAAAAAGGTTCAGTGGACAGTTAGCTGTCAAAAGGCATTTGATGACCTGAAGAAGGCCATGTGCTCTGCACCTATCCTGAAGAGTCCTGACTACTCCAAACAGTTCATTGTACAGACAGATGCTTTTGAGTTGGGGGTGGGAGCTGTGCTTTCACAACTTAATATAGATGGCCAAGACCAGCCCATTGCTTTTATTAGCAGAAGGCTGACCCCCAGGGAGAAACGTTGGTCAGCTATTGAGAGGGAGGCCTTTGCTGTGGTTTGGGCCCTGAAGACGTTGAGGCCATACTTGTTTGAAACTCACTTCCTAATTCAGACAGACCATAAGCCCCTCTTGTGGCTAAATCAGATGAAGGGTGAAAATCCCAAACTGCTCAGGTGGTCCATTTCCCTACAGGGGATGGACTTTACAGTGGAGCACCGCCCAGGGACTGACCATGGTAATGCAGATGGTCTCCACAGGTACTTCCACTTAGAACATGAAGACTTATCTGGTCAAGGTTAAGTTTAATGTCCCTGCGTTTGGGGGGGGGGGGGGTTGTGTAGGAGAGTAGGGTCTGCTATCCTATGGTCACCCCAAATGTTTGCTTTTTGCTTCACTGGTTTTCGACTTAATGTGGCTGTGGGCCTGCTAATCAGACCCACAGCCTGCTGTTCTCTCTCTAAATTCACATACGTGTACTATAAGTACATAACCCAATTGGAACTGGACTCCTTGTCAGCCCCTGTACCATGCACTATAGGTGCTCAGGGCATAGGTGCCAACAAGGCCTACCAGGGGCTGCAGTATATCTTTTGCCACCCCTGGCTGGTACTTAAATCGACACAACTGGCTGAACACTCAGCTGGGGTAAGGTGGTGTAATCACCCCTTGCTTAGATATAGTATACCTATATCTAAACCTATATCTGGACACATATATACCTATAAGTCACTCCTATGGCAGGCCTTATCAATCCTGGAGGCAGAGTGAGTGGTTTAATGTGAGATGGTGCTCGAGCATGAGCTGAGCCTGTCTGCAGCTGTCGGGAACAACTCCCTAAGCTGTTCCGGGATAATGCCATACCATACCATATACTATTAAGTGCATTATAATCAATCACGGTTATGTGCTAACTTTGGTTTGACATTATCAAAACATGTCGTGTTTGGTGTCATACGTTTTGGAATACTACCCCCTCGCCAGTCCTGGCGACGGGGGTAGCATTCCACCCTTCTAGAGGGAGAAGACATGTTACTTTACTGAAACGCGGTTGATTTTTAAAAGAGCCTCAGCATCACAAAATGGACGCTTCTGCCACAGACACGAGTCTGACCTCCTGCTGCTGACCGAAACTCAGCCGAGGAGGCCTGGACAAAGGGTTTCCTGTCACGGGGAGGTGTCACACCACCCCAGACAGGAGATAGTGGATTGTAGCAGGGAGGTTTGAAAGAAACCAGACAGTGCCTGGGGAGCACAAGGCTTCCCCTTGCATAATCCGGTCAAACCGGTTCTGGGGCTCACCAGCCCCAGTCCCAGCACGACCCTGGACAAAGGGAAAGGGGTGTAACCACCCCCTTCCTGGGTCCCACCCATAGGAGGGACCTAGCAGGTAATCCAGCCCACCAGATTGTTATATGAGTGGGAGCCATGCCCAAGCATTCAGATTATCCTGACTGAAACTTATGAAATGAAACTCTGGACCCTTCGACATCCTACTCGATGTAGAAGACTGACGAATCTCCCCTGTGGTCAAGGAGTGACCACCCTGTGCAAACTGGCACCATCCAGCACCTCGACGTTTGCTTTGTGGCAGTTCCCGCCGGAACTCGAGCAACAGAGTTTGACAAGACCCAGCGTGCCTGCCTTCTAACAGCCTGATCCACAGTCCCTGCAGAGCTGAGACCCGTGGAGGTGGCCCCAGTACCGATGAACCTTTGAATTTGACTTGCCAGCCCAGTTGCTCTGGACTGGCCCTCACTCCCCTGAAAAGGAGCACCCGCTCAGACCTTTCTGGTCCGAATATTAAGCGATCTTTGAAGCCTGCGTGGGTTGCGCTTGCCAAGAGTTGTTTGCTCCAATCTGGAAGCCGACACCACCGACAGCGAGAGCCTGCGTGGGACAGCTCGTGATCCACTCCTGGACATCCTCGGTGCCCGAGAGTCCACGTGGCAGCGGAGAGAAGCTACTCGACATCGACCTGATTGTACCCGACATTGCCTGGTTCCTTCCTGGTTCCACCCTGGTCACTGTTGAGTGACTGAGTGACCCAGACTCTGTCCCCTCTGCTTTCAGATCATCTATATCTTCGATCCACTCTTGGATCACACCGGACAATTCCCTTCACGACGCCTGCAGCATCTTCATCTTCAGGCACCATCAACCTGCGTGCCAAAACCCGACACTAATTCGCACCGGTGCACCCGCTTCCTGTGGGTGAGGTAACTCAGCAACGCCGGTGTTCCCACACTGGTACACACCTCTAGTGTATGTGTCTAAAGTTTCGTCCTTCTAGGTTAAGGGGAAGTCTCCTTTTGCAGTAACTTTATAACTTTTACGCACCATTGACTTTGCATTGGTGCATGTGTGTGCTTAAAGCGCTGCACCCGAATCCCGCGGGCTTTTCCTGACTTCAGCATTGCTAGTCCCGACTGCTCCCAGCGATTCCCTAGGCCCTAGGCCTAACCACTGTTTGATTGGTATCTCTTATACCACTTTTTTAATATATGGTTTGCGTAGCCCCTGGGCCTCATCCATAATTGTGCAACTTTTATGTGTTTAACTGTGCTTTTGTTTAAACGCTTGTGCCTCTAGACTCATAAAGAGTGTAGAGGATTATTCTAGTAATAAATACATATATTTTTATAATATATAACTTGTGTGGTGTCCTTTCATTTGATATTACAGGATTGTGATTGGTAAAACAGCTTGCTTAACACGACCTCTTAAGTTAAGCCTTTAAGGCTGCTTAGTCCATGCTACCATTAGGATAGCTTGTCTAATAAGGTTGACTTACAACCAGACACCATAAGGGTTGTTTGGACTGATACAAGGTGCCCCCAGAATTGGAGACATCATATATCAGGCCAACTTCTCACACTCACCTTGAATGAGGCCCTGAAGCTGACCGTCCAATGGCTCTCCTCCAACCAACTCAAACTCAATGCTAAGAAAACTGAGTTCCTCCTAATCTCCCTGCCCAAAAGCAACTCTGAGAACCAGACATGGATTAAAGCTATCACAGCATTAAACTGTCCTCGATCATTGTGGACTCGGCCAAATCTCTGGGAATTACCTTGGATTATAACCTAAAAATGCGAGACCACATCAACTCAATGGCCAAATCTTGCAGATTCCACAAGAGCTACCTATGGAAACTGAAACCCTTTCTTGACGCTCCCGACCTAAAACTTGCAGTCCAATCATTAGTTATTTCTAGGCTGGAATATGGTTGCTCCACCCTCTCTGGTTTACCCAAGATCTCCCTAGCACCCTTAAAAGCCTGCCTCAATGCAGCCACCAGATTACTTACCGGCACGAGGAAATTTGATCACATCACTCCTCATCTGAAAGTGTTGAACTGGCTTCCTCTCGAGGCTAGGATTCATCTCAAACGAGCATGCATCACGCACAAGGCCCTACACTCATACTCCCCTGCGTATCTTGCACAGAAACTTGTGATATCCGGAAGAAGCATAAATTCACAATCGGCCAGTGCCCTCCTACTTCAGCCTGCGCGCTTTCGGGAAAAAAACCCTATAATCGGGCGTTTGCTGGGGCTGCACCAAGAATATTGAACTCCTTCCCACCCACCATCAGAAGAATCCCCTCTCTGGCACGTTTCAAAAAGGAGGCTAAATCCTTCCTCATGGGCAAATTCCTTGGCTAAACCCATTCCACAACCACCTCAGAGAATATTGCCCTCATCCTGCGACGTCCCCCCACCAAGAAACCGGGGGTCTGTCTTCAGTAATTGTAAATGTAATGTTATCCTTGTATTCCTCCGTCCCGCTGGTACCCAGCACCCCTCCCCCCTAATGTACAGTACTCTTGTGATATCCTGCCTATTGTATAACTAACTGACTTTGTAAAGCGCTCTGATGTACAGTATTCTTGTGATATCCTCCCTATTGTATAACTTTCTGACTCTGTAAAGCGCTCTGATACCCTAACGGGTCAAGTTCACGCTCTATAAAACACTAAAATAAAATTAAAATAAAATAAAAACTAGCAGTAGGGTTAAGGCAGTGCCTTCCCCCCTGACTCAGAGTGAGGATCAGCCTTCTGAGGAAGCTGATTGTGAGCCTGAAGAAGGAACTGTCCCAGAGGAGCTTGAGCCTGATCAGGTTGAGTTCTTAGGGACAGGGGGCCCTTCCAGGGCAGATCTGAGTCAGGCGCAGTTTTTGTTTTTTTAGGATTTGTAATGTGCGTAGCTGTTAGCGGTGGTCTGATTCACAGACCTTCTGTAGCATGTGTTCCACATGGTGTTCCTTCTTAATCGAATTTGCATGTTTTTAGATATCGCCTCCTAGAACTCCTTGAGTTCCTTGTGCTCTGTCATGTACTTTTGAGACAATCCCTAAGGAACTGAAAAGGACGTCTCTCACATGAATCCACGTTTGGCTTACTGATTTTAACGTGACCACGCCCCCTTTACCTAGCGTTCGCTCTTCGTGCTTCGTGGAAGCTATCGGAGCCTTTGTTTATCGATTTATCCCTGTTCCAGTTCCCGATATTTGATTCCTAGACAGCAATTTTGGAGAGAACTTGAGTACCTTGTTGTCTATTCCCTCGCTTTCAACCACCCTCTCCCGAGGGGTGGTGTGTCCTGACCCCACAACCCTTCTCTCCCGGGTTCCACCCTATTCCGAGTTACGACTCTATCATCTTTACCTGGCATTTCTCTGTGTTCGTGAGTATTGTTATACCGTGTGTATGTTTAGAGAGGTGCTCGTTCCGCCCCGTCTTTAATTTACGAGCCGGACAGCATTTCCTCTTGTCTCGAGTGAGTCCTTAACATTGTTGTCTTCGAGAGCTCCTTCCCACTCTGTCTTTAGTTTATGATCTGGGCAGAGCTTCTCACTCGTGTTTCTGTTTTATGTACACCCATTCCGCTCTGTCTTTAGTTTAAGAGCCGGACGTGGTTTTGTGTACATCAGTTCCACTCTGTCTTTAGTTTATGAGCCGGACGTGGTTTGCTCAACTCCTCATTCAGAAAGTTTCCTCCTCGCTCTATTCTGTTATGCCTTGAGCTAGTAGGAATTTCCTTGGTACCGACTTTTTCTCCTCTGCTGTTGCTCTGAATGCCAGGTGAAACCCCTATCCTCACACGTTTTTGCTGTAACCCCTTTTCTGTGTGAGTCATTTGCTGTTGCTGGGGTACATATCTTCCTTGGCGTATTTTCCACTCTGGAATTTCCTGGTGACCCTTCAGTCAAGGTCTGACTCTCACTATCGAGGGGTAAGTGGAACTTCATGTTGAACACTTGTATGTAATTCTTGTTGTTTCATTGTAGTTTAGAAGTACTGTGTATATTTTGCAGCCTTCTCCTGTCTACAAGCCTGCAGCTACTCCATCCAGCTGGGGGAGAGTTGGTACACTCCTTGGACTATTACCCCCACACTTTTTGGGAGCAGTTGGCATTGAGTGTGTATATATCCCACTCTTGTCGTTGCTTTTGGAAGTGGGGAGGACTTTCATCTTCGCTTCTGTGGAACTTAGCCCCCCTTAGGGGAACTTCGACAGAAAGCCAAGCCCACGAAGATATTCCACCCGAGCGAAGATGAATATTGATAACACCCGCAGTCTTTCCGACCCGGCAACCCTCTTACCTAGTCAAGCTCCTACAGTAGAAGACCTATCTATAGTGTTAATAGAGTTGCAAAATGAAGTAGCTCAGTTACGTTCAGAGAATCTAAAATTACAGGCAGAAGTCACCCAATTAAAGTCATAAGATCTAGGTGCGACGGGAGGGTTGGGTGCTATTCCCAAGGGAAGGAGAAATTATATTCAGCCAGCACATTTTTCTGTTCCGACCTCTTCTGCAAGTGTCACATCTGGTGACACAAGTGCTATACCTCCTGTTCAGGTTACGGTTCATACCCCTAGTCAAGTCCCATTAGCTATGCCAGAAAGGTTCACAGGGGATACTTCTAAGTTCAATAGTTTCATGACTCAATGCCACCTCCAGTTTATGTGCAAAGAGGCTGCTTTCCCTGATGATTCTGCGAAGGTAGCATTTGTTATATCGTATTTAGCTGGGAATGCAGCCGAATGGGCAGTACCCCTTGTGGAAACTAATGATCCCTTGTTATATGATTATAACAATTTTCAAGAGAAGCTGACAAGTCTCTTTACCAAACATACATACATGCAGGCTAGTTACAACGCCCTTCTTAATTTAAAGCAGGGGTCGAAAGATCTCCTCACATATATCACGCAATTTAATAGACTACTGGCAGAAACTTATTGGCCTGAAGGCAAGAGAACATCCTTGTTTTACAGAGGACTATCAGATGAGTTAAAGGATATATTATCTCAGATAGTTAATCCACCTGAGGACTGTCCTTCATTCATTGAACTCACTGTAAAACTAAATCATCGATTACAAGAAAGGAGAGGAGAAAAATCTCGAGCAGGGCTTCCAAAGTATGTCATACAGAGAACTGACAAAAAAGAATCTAAAGATATGCCAGAGCCCATGCAAATTGGCGGTGTGAGAGGTCCTATATCAGAGGAAGAAAAATCAAGAAGACGTATAAACAATCTATGCCTGTACTGCGGAAAAGGAGGACATTTTGCAAGAGATTGCCCAGTTAGGCCTTCAGTTTCTCCAAAAAGGATTTCTAGTACTCAGGAAAACTAGAAAACTTGAAGAATAATGAGATTCAAGTTCAAGTTCAAGTTCAGGTATTTATATAGCGCACTACTCACCCAGAGGGTCTCAAGGCGCTTGGGGAGGGGGGGGACCATTTTTTGTCGAATAGCCAGGCTTTAAGTTCTTTTCTGAAGGAGATGTGGTTCTGTGTAAGGCGGAGGTGAGTGGGGAGTGAGTTCCAGGTCTTGGCCGCCAAGTAGGAGAAGGATCTACCTCCCATGGTGGATCTTCGGATACGCGGGACTGTGGCGAGGGCTTGATTGGAGGATCTTAGTTGGCGGGTGGGTGTGTAGAAGGACAGTCGAGTGTTGAGGCATTCGGGTCCTAGTTTGTAAAGGGCCTTGTGTGCGTGGGTGAGGAGACGGAACGTTATTCTCTTGTTGACGGGAAGCCAGTGGAGGTCTTTCAGGTGTCCGGTAATGTGATCTTGGCGAGGGATGTCCAAAATGAGTCTCGCTGATGCGTTTTGGATGCGTTGGAGTTTTTTCTGTAATTTGGCTGTGATTCCGGCATATAGTGTGTTTCCGTAGTCCAGCCGACTCGTGACCAGTGCGTGGGTGACAGTCTTTCTTGTCTCAGGGGGATCCAACAGAAGATTTTTTTGAGCATACGAAGTACGTTGAAGCAGGAGGATGAGACTGCGGTGACTTGTCTGGACATCGAGAGTGAGGAGTCTAGGATGAAGCCAAGGTTACGTGCGTGGTCTGTGGGTGTGGGTGCTGTGCCCAGAGCCGAAGACCACCATGAGTCGTCCCAAGCAGAGGGGGAGGATCCTAGGAGGAGCACCTCCGTTTTGTCTGAGTTAAGTTTTAGGCAGCTGTGTTTCATCCCATCGGCTGGATGGTGTGGGCTGGGTATTGTTAAATGAGAGAAAGGGCAGCATTTCTGGTCCTAGTCCCTACCAGTCTCGAACAGGCAACTACCCTTGTCCTCTCCGCCCTTAATAGGCTCAAACAGGCAACTGCCCTTGTCCTCTCCGATCTTAATATGCTCAAACAGGCAACTACCCTTGTCCTCTCCGCCCTTAATAGGCTCAAACAGGCAACTGCCCTTGTCCAATCCGCCCTTAGCCTCGACGCCCGGGCTGAGACGCCCTAAGCCTGGCCTTTTTTGTAGCCCTAGTAATCAGGTGACCCCTTCAGCCAATGGGAACCCTAGCCCTAACACTATCCAATCACAACACTAGCCCTAACATCTAGAACCAATAGGAGACCAGGACCTTGCAGCCAATCTTAGCCCTAGTCCAAGCACCCAATCAGTTCAAAAACCCTGATCTCTACGTCCAATAAAGGCCTTAGCCCTACCACTGGTCCCAACCTAAGTCCAAGCAGCCAATGGTACAGGTAGCCCTAGTCCCTACTTCCAGACAAGTAGGGACTGGTTCAACAACCAATCACACCAGAAGCCCTAAATAGCTACTTCCAATTAAAGGTCTAACCCTAGCCCTAGTCACACCCTACTCCCAACAACCAATAACATAGGAAGCCCTAGTCCCTACTTCCAATAGAAATCCTAACCCTAGTCCCAACCCTACAATGATTGAATCACAGACCGAGAAACCAATCAGAACCCTCAAATACCCAACCAATGAGGACATTAACCCTAACCCAATAGAAACACCAGATACAACCACCAATCAGTGTACACATGTGCCAACCACTAGCAGACCATATACGGTCCCAGCGACCTCAGACAAGGTTTGCTGACCAGGGAGTTGGAAGCTGCTTCTCCTGTTCAGAATCTCCTAGGAGACAGACCGGCTCAATCCACAACTTTGGACTTCTGCAGGTAAAGGCTTCACTAACTCGAAATCTAACAATACTGTTTGAATAAAGATTTACTCCCCCTGCTGGCCAAAAAACAAAGTGCACAGGCCCCAATGAAAGCATACATTTCTTATCAAGTATCTATGAGTACACGGTCTCTCACACGTTATTTTGGTTAATTTTGGTTTCAGACTAATATAAGATATGACCTTGATGATTCCACACGTTTCTGAGAAGAAGCATATGAACTGATATGTTTGGACGTACTAACGGTGTAATGTTTACTATTTGAAAGGTTAGACACTTTGTGAATTGTTATTATAACGTTTGCCTTAAGTGATATGTGCCCTGATAATTACAAAGGAAGTTAAATCAGTACAGGCATTTAGATAGAATAACTACAAATATTACTTGTTGGATTTGTTGAGGAGGAGATGATGAAAGGAATAATGGTATTTGACTTTAGATAACCTACAGGTGATAAGAATAATTGTTGTGACCGCGACTGCTGAGTGTTGCAGTGACTTCAAAGTCGAGGAGTGGTTTTTGATCGTATTAAATGTTGGTGAGAAGATTTATAGAAAGTAAGCTGGGGCACCTGTGTTGATAATCTTTATTTATATGTTTTTAGAACAGGAATTATCAATTAATATAGATGAAGGATTTATTGGCCATTAGAAAAAGTACCAGTAGAAATGGTTGATTGGGCTAAAATAATGCACACAACACAAATTGAAAGATGAATCTGTTCATACCTACTATGAAAGAGAAAGAGTCTTACAAATGTACCAGCTATACAATGGCATGACAAATCCGTTGAGGGAAGGTTTTGCCAGCTTCTGTTTCTTCTTTTGTAAATGGTTTACACCACAATATTAAAACACATCTGTAGACAGCCTTCGTGTACAGGTAGCAGGAACCAATAGAAACAATGTTAGCAGCAGCCAAGTATTGTGCAGAGTAAAGAAAACGGCTCTCTAGAGAGCAGGAAGTAAAAAATAAAAAAGGGGAAGGAGAAGTGGATGTTTCTTTTTTACTGTTGCTGATTTATATAGTGCAAATTTGAACTAAAGGTATTGGAGCGCTTTACATGAGCACCAGTTACGTTACAAGGATACAAACAGTATCACCAGGGTAGACGCTCAGGAAATGTTGTCGGGGTGCTTTGCGAGTTAAATGGCATGGACAGGGTAGAGGAGGAGGAGGAAACGAAGGTCCACCAGGCAGTCAAGGACCGGGAAGTAACTGTTACTACTGTCACCAACCCGGTCACTGAAAGATCAGTGTCCATTGTTACGGTCCACCAACAGAAAAGGATGAGCAGCACCAGTGGCCCGGCTCGCTGTCACACGTCCTCCAAGTGCCTTTGATAATTATACCCCTACCCCCTCAAACCCTTAAGCAGGTTCTGCTATATTTTTGACTCAACCCCCTGCACTGCAACCAGCGGCGCAACAAAGATCTGTCGGTCACTGATTTGGGTGACACAGAGGACTGTGCCCCCCCCCCCTTCCCCCCCACACACACACATAACCTCTGCCTCATAAAACTTTCTAGGGCTGTCTGAAAAGAAATGACTGCCTACAAGCTCCAGCAACAGAGAGAGATCAGAAGGGCCCCTGAGTTGCTGGAGTGGTAATGGATAAGCTCATACCATTTATAATGGCTACAGGAACAATGCTTTCAACATTATAGACATCAGAAGTGCTTTATGTACCCCTTTTGGGAACAACTGTAAAGGCAGTCAGTCTTACAGGAGAGCCAGTTGTGGAGAAACTAACACAAACTCTTCAAAAAATGGTAGGTTCCTTGACAGAGCAACATCAGTTAATTTTCTTTTTTTTTTAAAACATCTTATTATTGATTTTGTATCATACTGTTTGTACGGGTCATATGTGCCTTATCAAGTTACATACATAGCAGAATAAAAATCAGGAGGTATCTATCAAATGTCCATCACATTTAGTCATGCTGTTGTCCGCACCTCTCAGGTTCAGGGCCCCAGTTCAAAATTACCACCAAGCCCATTGAGCTGGATGACTATCTGAAATAGCTGGAGCATTATACCCCTCAAAAGTTCCTCCAGACCTCCCACACTTTTCCCACTTTTTAGGTCTCCCTCGCCCTTGGTACAGCACTTGTTGCACATGTTTACACCAGTCCATGTCTGACATCCACTCCCTTAATGACGGAGGCTCTACTTGGCCCACGCCGTGGCAAATTTTCTCTTCGGCTCATCCCAAGGCCAAGGTCACCCATATGCGATGATACCTGCGTCTAGGTTCTTTTCCAGATATGTTCAGTAGTGGCTTTTTTGCATTCACTGGGACCGCTTCAGACAGGACTCAGGCCACCAAATTGCGATCTGTTCCCAAAATGACTGAATAAGTGGGCACATCCATAGTATATGAAAAAATGTGGCTTCCTGGCATTCCCATAGACACAGTGGTGACAATGCTTTCCCTATTTTGAAGAGGAGGGTTCGGGAGTATTGGGACCTTTGTAAGATCCGTAGCTGGATCAAGTGAAACCTAGTTCTAATGTCAATCTCCCTTGGGCTCTGCAACCGCTTGGCCCACTCTTCATTCTGCATGTCCATTTCTGATGCAGAGATAGCATCACATCTGGGAAGTTATTTTGTAACTTCTTAGAGACCAGTGATATACCCTTGCCAGGCATGGGGTCTACTAGATGTCGATCTCCTAAAGTGAACGAATCTAGCAGTGACTCCCCCTCACGTATATGGCGACACATTGTGTGGTCCAATTGCAGGTATCTATATTGCTTCGCATCTGGCTTGTCGTATTCCTGCCTGAGATCGGCAAACTATATTATAGCATGCCCTCTTCAGGACAGAGGCCGTCCCTGGATGGATAAAGAATGAGAACGCATTTTGGCTGGTGCCACTTACATACCGCGAAACTCGTGATTCAAACTCATACAAACGTATATATTGCACAGGGGGTATCTTTCACCAGACAAGATCAACAAATACTTTAACATCAACACCTCTGAATGCCAGAGATGCCGCTTCTTAGGCACTGATCTATTACACATGCTGCGGTCTTGTCCCGTGCTTTTACACTATTGGCGTGCAATATCGGAAACACTTGCCAACTGCACTAACACTGAGGTACCCATCACGTGAGAGGTCTACATCCTGGGATTATTCAAAAGGACTACGACTAACAAGGCAAGCTCCAGGTTTTGGGATTTGGGCTTCATAACAGAGAAACGACTTATAGCCAAACAGTGGAAACACAAATACCCACCAGATTATCGCATTGGGTGAGATTCCTTGAGGTCTGGGCGCGGGCGGAGGGTACCACCCTGCATAGGGAAGAGACGGTGGGACTGCGCAAGGATCCCATCGCACAAACCTGGGGCGATATGCTTAAAACTCTCAAACGCTCTGATACCACGCTAAGAATACCCCCTGCGCAATGGGCGGCATCTGATGTTTAACGAACCGCCCTGCCGTAGGCGACGCACTGGCTCTGAGTGGCACTCTCACTGCGGCTGACGGGCTGGATGATGCCCAAAAACCCCTTCCATGACACGGCTCACATATAGCTCCTATTGGACGTTATCTTCACAACCACGCACTTGTATGTGGAGCAGAAATGGCAGCCCACGCACTATACCAGCATGCTAGTCTAGTCACAATTGCATCCGGATAGCACACTTAACATCAGATACATATACACTCGGTCATTTGATGTCTCTTTTTTGTTTTTGGTTTATTATTTGTTGTTGTTAAATGTGGTTGACTTGTTGTAAAGGATAATATCTAATGGTTGGACGCAACACTTATATGTATGTTGCTCCATTCGCTTATGAAACAGTCTTAGATGCAATTCAAGAGCTGAGTCCAAATATGAGTAACCTTGGTCTATACACATTGATGTTTTCATGCACCGTTGTTCCCAACAATGAAGAGGCATACTAAGCACCCTGACTCTGACTCTCAGTTGGAGATGGCAGACTGTGCGGCTGTAGGTGCCCAAGGCGACTTACAATGCATGGGTAACCTTACACTATGAACGCGAATATCACTGAAATTGTGAGCAGAAAATGTCCAGATCTGTGTATCCTGTGTTATAGTAAAAGAGATGTTATCGCCAAGGTGAACTGCATTGATATTTTTGTGTTATTGTACCGGAAATAAATAACAGCAATAAAGATATTTTTTTAAAAAATAGCATGCCCTCTTCAGACATCCCCTGGGTGTTCTATTCCAAGCATTTCCCATTGCGAGAAGCCTTTCAGACCCCTCACTTCTTCCAACAGCTAAAGTGGGGTCTTTTCTCAGCCTGTTACGCCAGCCCAGGTAGCATGTTGCCTCCCGCCAGGCTCTGACCACCGAGCAGGTATGCTCGGAAACGGTGATTTCCCTTCTCCACTGATAGGGAATAGATTCGAAGTTTCAGCGTCTCATTATCTGTCTGCCCCTACCAGGCTCCTGTTGATCTGCGAAAACCCAGTCTTTAATCACTGTCAATTGTGTTGCCCAGTAATAGAACCGAGCATCTGGGACTCCCAGACCTCCTAATACACACTCCTCTGAAGCTTGCACAAAGCTATACAAGGGGCCGATCCCTGCGATAGCAGTGATCCTACCTCATGGTCCAAATCTGAAATATCTTCGCCGGAATGCAATATGGTGTGTTTTGCCATACGTATAGAAGACGTGGGAGGGTTACCTTTTACATAGCGCGGCCCTCCCTGACAGTGTGAGGGGTAGATTACGCCACTGGGCCACGTCCCCGTGCAAATGGTCTAATTGAGGATGCTCATTCAGTCGGAGAAACACCTGCAGGTTCCCTGTAATATAAATGTCTAGATATCGAAACCCGTGGCCTATGACTTGACCTCACAAAATGACAGCAGTCGGGCAACTCCCCAGCGAGTAGTGTAGAGTTGCGCTCTAGTGTATGCACGATGCGTCGTGACGCGACTTGCTGGTGGCCATCTTGAGGATGCGGGCGCATCCTCACAGAAACGACGCAAGTGTCGGAGCAAGTAGTTGCCGGCTCGGCTCTCTCTAGTGAACATTAATAATGAAATAGCGTACCTACCTCAATGTGAGAAGTTGGCCTGATATGTGATGTTTCCAATTCTGGAACCACCTTGTATCAGTCCAAACAATCCCTTATGGTGTCTGGTTGTAAGTCAATCTTATAGACAAGCTATCCTAGTGGTAGCATCGACTAAGCAGCCTTAAAGGCTAAACTCAAGAGGTCGTGTTAAGCGAGCTGTTTTACCAAACACAATCCTGTATTACCAAATGAAAGAACACCACACAAGTTATATATAAAAATATATGTATTTATTTCTAAAATAATCCTCTGTACTCTTTATGAGTGCAGAGGCACACGCGTTAAAAGAAAAGCAGAGTTAAACATATGAAAGTTGCACAATTATGGATGAGGCCGGGGGGCCACGCAAACCATATATTAAAAAAGTGGTATAAGAGATACCAATCGAACAGTGGTTAGGCCTAGGGCCTAGGGAATCGCTGGGAGCAGTCGGGGCTAGCAAAGTTGAAGTCGGGACAAGCCCGCGGGATTCGGGTGCAGTGCTTAAAGCACAGGCATGCACCAATGCAAAGTCAATGGTGCGTAAAAGTTATAAAGTTATAGGAGACTTCCGCTTAACCTAGCAAGATGAAACTTTAGACACATACACTAGAGGTGTGTACCAGTGTGGGAACACCGGCGTTGATGAGTTACCTCACCCACAGGTAGCGGGTGCACAGGTGCGAAGTAGTGTCGGGTTTTGTCACGCTGGTTGATGGTGCTTGGAGCTGAAGATGCTGCAGGCGTCGAGTCGAGAGGTGTGATCCAAGGAAGGATCGAAGTTAAAAATGATCTAAAAGCAGAGGGGACAGAGTCTGGGTCACTCAGCAGTGACCAGGCCGGAACCAGATAGAACCAGGCGATGTCGGGCGCTTTCAGGTCGCTGACGGGTCGCTTCTCTCCGCTGCCACGTGGACTCTGGGACACCGAGGATGTCCAGGATGGGATCACAAGCTGTCCCATGCAGGCTCTTGTTGTCGGCTGTGTCGGCTTCCGGATCGGAGCCAACAACACTTGGCAAGGGCAACCCACGCAGGACTTGAAGATGGCGTTACACTCGGACCAGGAGGGTCAGAGCGGGCGCTCCTTTTCAGGGGAGCGAGTGCAAGTCTGGAGCAACCAGATTCACAAGTTGGTTTTCAAGGTTCGTCGGCACACAGGGGCCACAAGCCAACGGGCAGGTGACCGGGCCAAAGCATTGAGCCAAAAGATGCGGAAGGGCCCCACGCAGCACTCGGTGAGTGTAGAGGGGTGAGCTTCCGTGCAAGAGAGGCTCAGGGCTGGGGCTTCTCAGACTCCAATGCACAGCTTCGAGGATCACTCGTGGGCTGCACGGTCAGCGTTTGTGGTCTTTCCAAGATGGCGGGCCCCACGCTTCAGGTCGCCTCCACGGGTCTCAGCTCTGCAGGGACTGTGGATCGGGCTGTTAGAAGGAGGCATGCTTGGTCTTGATGAACTCTGTTGCTCGAGTTCCGGCGGGAACTGCAACAAAGCAAACGTCGAGGTGCTGGATGGTGCCTGTTTGCACAGGGTGGTCACTCCTTGACCACAAGGGAGATTCTTCAGTCTTCTACGTCGAGTAGGATGTCGAAGGGTCCAGAGTTTCGTTTCATAAGTTTCAGTCAGTATAATCGGAGTGCGTTGGCACTGCTCCCATTCTTATACCAATCTAGGGGGCTGGATTACCTGCTAGGTCCCCTCCTATGGGTGGGACCCAGGAAGGGGGTGGTTACACCCCTTTCCCTTTGTCCAGGTCGCGCTGGGACTGGGGCTGGTGTGCCCCAGAACCGGTTTAACCGGATTATGCAAAGGGAAGCCTTGTGCTCCCCAGGCAGTGTCTGGTTTCTTTCAAAATTCCCTGCTACAATCCACTATCTCCTGCCTGGGGTGGTGTGACACCTCCCCGCGACAGGAAAGCCTTTGTCCAGGCCTCCTCGGCTGAGTTTCAGTCAGCAGCAAGAGGTCAGACTTGTGTCTGTGGCAGAAGCGTCCATTTTGTGATGCTGAGGCTCTTTTAAAATCAACCGCGTTTCAGTAAAGTAACATGTCTTCTCCCTCTAGAAGGGTGGAATGCTATCCCCGTCGACAGGACTGTCGAGGGGATAGTATTCCAAATCGTATGACACCTTACATGACATGTTTTGATAAAGCCAAACCAAAGTTAACATATAACCGCGAGGATTATAATGCACTTAATAGTATATGGTATGTCATTATCCTGGAACAGCTTAGGGAGTAGTTCCCGACAGCTGCAGAGAGGCTCAGCTCATGCTCGAGCTCCATCTCACATTAAACCACGCACTCTGCCTCCAGGATTGATAAGGCCTTTCATAGGAGTGACTCACAGGTTTATATGTGTCCAGATATAGGTTTAGATATATGCATACTATATCTAAGCAAGAGGTGATTACACCAACTTGCCCCAGCTGAGTGATCAGCCAGTTGTGTCAATTTAAGAACCAGCCAGGGGTGGCAAAAAGCTATGCTGCAGCCCCTGGTAGGCCTTGGATGCACCTATGCCCATGGCACCTATAATGCACTATATAGGGGCTGACAAGGTGTCCTGTACCAATCGGGTTATGCACCTAGGGTGCATGGAGTCCATTTTAAGGAGAGAGCAGATAGCCTGGGGCCCTGGTTAGCAGGGAGCCAGGCTAACTAAGTCGAAAACCAGCTAAACACAAGGCAAAAAATCTGGGGTAACCATAGTCAGGTAGCCACCTTCCTACACAACCCCCCCCCCCCCCCCCCAAACGAAAGGAGATAAGGCTATCCTTGTCCAGGTAAGCCTATATTGCCTGAGTGGCCATATAAGAAAGTACCTGCACTAGCATGGTTACCCCCTGTCTCATGGTCCACTAAGCCATCCCTCACCCTGGGGGTATTAGAGGGTCTCCACCATAGGGAATCACTACCTTGGGTGTGTTTATGCAAGGAAAAAGGCTGGTGTTGATATGGAGTATTGAAGTGAGACTCCACTAATTTAGGGCTCAGCTTCCTCCAATTATCTTCCACCATGTGTGCCTTTCTTTCTTCAACTGAGTTGCACTGTGCTCTCAGGGTCAACCTCTGGCTACCTAAAGCTGGAGGCTGGGTCCCTTTTGTTGGCTTACTGGAGGGACAGTTCAGGTTTGGGCCCTTTGGGTCCCAGGTTTGGCTGTGCCCAACAGAATCCATCTTTGGGAGGTCCCTAACTACTTTTAAGGGGGATCCCTCAGGAGTTTTTAAAGTTTTCACCTCACTAGGGCCACTAGTTGCGGTGCCCCAACCTGTTGATGGGGTGCTTTATTTGACAGGGGGCCCTTTGGGGTTCACTGTCCTTCTTGTCCCCTGCAGCCCTGGGCTGACTAAGGCAAGGCAGAGAGGGGCAGGTTACCTGCTCCAGACTGGGTGCCACCTGAGAAGGGTCCACTGTCATCAGGGGCTCTGTCAGGCCAGGCCTAACAACCTCTGGGGCAGTTCCTTCATCAGGGGTAAGATCAGTTCCCTGAAGAGGCTGATCCTGTCCTAATGTCTGGTGAGGGGGAGATTTCTCTTCCTCCTCCATGCTCTCTGTTTGTGTGGAGTGATCCATCATTATAGGCTTCACAACACAGGTATCAGTTTGAGTTTAGGCTGTGGCAATCACAGCCCCACCAACCATTTCAGGAGGAGACTCAGTTTGGGTATGGGCTGTTATCATAACAGCTCTGCTAATCTTTTCAGAAAGGGAGTTAGCTAAAGATGGAGCTGAGAGTTGCTCAGCCCTACCAACCTTTTCAGGAAGGACATCTTGGATTGGGGCTGTAGCCATTACAGCCCCACTAACCTTTCCATTGGCATTTACCATTCTAGAATGGATTTTCTGTTCAACCTCAGCCCAGGCTGAGATTTCCAAATCATTACCTAGTAGGCAGTCTACAGGCAAGTTTGCTGACACTGCCACTCTCTTTGGGCCAGTGACACCTCCCCAGCTGAGACTTACTACTGCCATGGGATGATTGGTTTGTATTCCATCAATGTTTGTTACCTGGTATGTGGCACCAGGTACAAGTTGCTTAGAGTGGACTATACAGTCAGCCACCATGGTGATGCTAGCCCCTGTATCTCTAAAGGCCTCAACTTTCAAAGCATTGATGAGGGGCTCCTGTCTGTACTTGTTCAAGGTATTTGGGCAATCAGTGAAGCTGGCAAACCCCATGCCATTTTCACAGACAGAAGTGGTTGGGGACCTGGGTAAGCCAGGGTCCACCTGTGCTCCAAAAGTAAACCCACCCAGATTCCTGGGGGTGCTCCCACTTCCTGGGGGATTACTGCTGACAGTAACAGGAGGTGTTGGAGCTGGTTTTGGAGGTATGTTTTCTCTATTGCCATTCTTTGGACAACAGCTGTCTGATTTCCAATGGCCAGTCTGTTTACAGACATGACAGTATGGCTTTTTCTGAACAGATGAAGTGTCTTGGGACCCACCCCCATCCTTGGAGTTTTGGGGCCCTGGGGAAGTCTTTTCTTTACTTTTATCCCCACCCTTATCTTGAGGCATGGTAGACTCCTTCTTCTGGTCATTGCCCTGATTCTTAGGCCCAATCGTGGTTCTGACCCATTTATCTGCCCTCTTTCCCAATTCTTGGGGAGAGGTCAAATCTGAGTCCACCAGGTACTGGTGTAAGAGCTGGTTCTGACAATTACTTAGGATCTGCTCCCTCATAATCAAATTATACAATCCTGTAAAGTCATGTACTTTGCTGCCATGTAGCCAACCCTCCAGAGCCTTAGTAGCACAATCTGCAAACTCAGTCCAGTCCTGTGTCTGTGTCTTCTGGGTATCTCTGAACCTTAACCTGTATTGTTCAGTGGTTAAGCCAAACCCAACTATTAGAGCACTCTTCAGGACTTTGTAGTTTTTAGCATCCTCATGTCTGACAGTGAGGAGCTTATCTCTCCCTTTCTCAGAAAAGGAGTACCATAAGATTGCTGCCCACTGTTCCTCAGGAACCTGCTGTACCATGCAGGCTCTCTCAAGAGCAGTTATCCACTTGTGGATGTCAGCTCCTTCCTTGTAGGGCGGCACAATCTTTGTCAGGTTTCTATTATCATAGGCCCTGTCTTTCTCTCTAGGAATATTGCTGCCACCAGTGGAATCTAATCCACACAACTTTTGTTCTCTTGCTAAAGCAAGTTTAGCTTGAGCCAAGGCTATCTCTTCCCTCTCTATCTGGAGTTGGACAGCCCTCATCCTGGCCCTATGCTCTTTCCTCTGGGGGGAAGTCATTCCCCTTTGAGATTCCCTGGAGGCACTAGAAATGTGAGAGTCCCTGGAAGGTGATCTCACTCTCTTATTACCTAAGGGAATGATGTTATAGGATCTGGGGAGGTGCTGGCCTTCTCCATTCCCATGTAGGTCTAAGTTGGTCTGGTTAAGCCTGCCAACTACGACCTGGTTACCCCTCTGATTCTGACCTGACTCATCTACTTCTGAGTCTTCTTCTTCCTCCTCTTGTTCCTCCTCTTCCACCTCTGGGGTGTCCTCATTCTCAGGGGGTTCACTCCATCTCCTGCATCTAAGGGAACTGTACTCGCCTTATCTAAGTCATCCTCTTCCAGGATGGCTATCAGGGAAGGAATGGTGGGGTTGTGACCCCTTTTTAGCCCTCTTGCAGTGCATAAGGCACTCAAGTCTTTATGGCTAAGTTTGTCATAGCTGGAAGTTGCCTTGGTAAGGTCAACTTTCACAGGTGCAGAGCCTGAAGCTCCTCCTGTGCCAGACATGACTGCTAGTGAGGTGCAAGTGGTGCACTTACCTACACTAAGTGTTTTCCTACTGTACCTTGCTAGTAAGTTGTAGGCAGGGTGTGCTACTCCCTTTGATCTACAACTACTAAGTTCAGTAGAACTTAAATATGCAAAGCTTTTGTTTATATGTACCTAAGGTACTTGATGTGATCTTTCAATTTGATAAAAAGATTGCAATGGTAAAACAACAGCAAGCTCAAATCCGCACCGCTGCACACCAATGTGAGAAGTTGGCCTGATATGTGATGTTTCCAATTCTGGAACCACCTTGTATCAGTCCAAACAATCCCTTATGGTGTCTGGTTGTAAGTCAACCTTATAGACAAGCTATCCTAGTGGTAGCATGGACTAAGCAGCCTTAAAGGCTAAACTCAAGAGGTCTTGTTAAGCGAGCTGTTTTACCAATCACAATCGTGTATTACCAAATGAAAGGACACCACACAAGTTATATATAAAAAATATGTATTTATTTCTAAAATAATCCTCTGTACTCTTTATGAGTGCAGAGGCACAAGCGTTAAAACAAAAGCACAGTTAAACATATGAAAGTTGCACAATTATGGATGAGGCCGGGGGGCCACGCAAACCATATATTAAAAAAGTGGTATAAGAGATACCAATCGAACAGTGGTTAGGCCTAGGGCCTAGGGAATCGCTGGGAGCAGTCGGGTCTAGCAATGCTAAAGTCGGGACAAGCCCGCGGGATTCGGGTGCAGCGCTTAAAGCACAGGCATGCACCAATGCAAAGTCAATGGTGCGTAAAAGTTATAAAGTTATAGGAGACTTCCGCTTAACCTAGCAAGATGAAACTTTAGACACATACACTAGAGGTGTGTACCAGTGTGGGAACACCGGCGTTGATGAGTTACCTCACCCACAGGTAGCGGGTGCACAGGTGCGAAGTAGTGTCGGGTTTTGTCACGCTGGTTGATGGTGCTTGGAGCTGAAGATGCTGCAGGCGTCGAGTCGAGAGGTGTCCGGTGTGATCCAAGGAAGGATCGAAGTTAAAAATGATCTAAAAGCAGAGGGGACAGAGTCTGGGTCACTCAGCAGTGACCAGGCCGGAACCAGATAGAACCAGGCGATGTCGGGCGCTTTCAGGTCGCTGACGGGTCGCTTCTCTCCGCTGCCACGTGGACTCTGGGACACCGAGGATGTCCAGGATGGGATCACAAGCTGTCCCATGCAGGCTCTTGTTGTCGGCTGTGTCGGCTTCCGGATCGGAGCCAACAACACTTGGCAAGGGCAACCCACGCAGGACTTGAAGATGGCGTTACACTCGGACCAGGAGGGTCAGAGCGGGCGCTCCTTTTCAGGGGAGCGAGTGCAAGTCTGGAGCAACCAGATTCACAAGTTGGTTTTCAAGGTTCGTTGGCACACAGGGGCCACAAGCCAACGGGCAGGTGACCGGGCCAAAGCATTGAGCCAAAAGATGCGGAAGGGCCCCACGCAGCACTCGGTGAGTGTAGAGGGGTGAGCTTCCGTGCAAGAGAGGCTCAGGGCTGG
Source organism: Lissotriton vulgaris (assembly GCF_964263255.1). NCBI lineage: Eukaryota > Metazoa > Chordata > Amphibia > Caudata > Salamandridae > Lissotriton > Lissotriton vulgaris. Next base: position 1,077,190,467 of record NC_141691.1, on the reverse strand, counting down.
GGCTTCTCAGACTCCAATGCACAGCTTCGAGGATCACTCGTGGGCTGCACGGTCAGCGTTTGTGGTCTTTCCAAGATGGCGGGCCCCACGCTTCAGGTCGCCTCCACGGGTCTCAGCTCTGCAGGGACTGTGGATCGGGCTGTTAGAAGGAGGCATGCTTGGTCTTGATGAACTCTGTTGCTCGAGTTCCGGCGGGAACTGCAACAAAGCAAACGTCGAGGTGCTGGATGGTGCCTGTTTGCACAGGGTGGTCACTCCTTGACCACAAGGGAGATTCTTCAGTCTTCTACGTCGAGTAGGATGTCGAAGGGTCCAGAGTTTCGTTTCATAAGTTTCAGTCAGGATAATCGGAGTGCGTTGGCACTGCTCCCATTCTTATACCAATCTAGGGGGCTGGATTACCTGCTAGGTCCCCTCCTATGGGTGGGACCCAGGAAGGGGGTGGTTACACCCCTTTCCCTTTGTCCAGGTCGCGCTGGGACTGGGGCTGGTGTGCCCCAGAACCGGTTTGACCGGATTATGCAAAGGGAAGCCTTGTGCTCCCCAGGCAGTGTCTGGTTTCTTTCAAAATTCCCTGCTACAATCCACTATCTCCTGCCTGGGGTGGTGTGACACCTCCCCGCGACAGGAAAGCCTTTGTCCAGGCCTCCTCGGCTGAGTTTCAGTCAGCAGCAGGAGGTCAGACTTGTGTCTGTGGCAGAAGCGTCCATTTTGTGATGCTGAGGCTCTTTTAAAATCAACCGCGTTTCAGTAAAGTAACATGTCTTCTCCCTCTAGAAGGGTGGAATGCTATCCCCGTCGACAGGACTGTCGAGGGGATAGTATTCCAAATCGTATGACACCTTACACGACATGTTTTGATAAAGCCAAACCAAAGTTAACATATAACCGCGAGGATTATAATGCACTTAATAGTATATGGTATGTCATTATCCTGGAACAGCTTAGGGAGTAGTTCCCGACAGCTGCAGACAGGCTCAGCTCATGCTCGAGCTCCATCTCACATTAAACCACGCACTCTGCCTCCAGGATTGATAAGGCCTTTCATAGGAGTGACTCACAGGTTTATATGTGTCCAGATATAGGTTTAGATATATGCATACTATATCTAAGCAAGAGGTGATTACACCAACTTGCCCCAGCTGAGTGATCAGCCAGTTGTGTCAATTTAAGAACCAGCCAGGGGTGGCAAAAAGCTATGCTGCAGCCCCTGGTAGGCCTTGGATGCACCTATGCCCATGGCACCTATAATGCACTATATAGGGGCTGATAAGGTGTCCTGTACCAATCGGGTTATGCACCTAGGGTGCATGGAGTCCATTTTAAGGAGAGAGCAGATAGCCTGGGGCCCTGGTTAGCAGGGAGCCAGGCTAACTAAGTCGAAAACCAGCTAAACACAAGGCAAAAAATCTGGGGTAACCATAATCAGGTAGCCACCTTCCTACACAACCCCCCCCCCCCCCAAACGAAAGGAGATAAGGCTATCCTTGTCCAGGTAAGCCTATATTGCCTGAGTGGCCATATAAGAAAGTACCTGCACTAGCATGGTTACCCCCTGTCTCATGGTCCACTAAGCCATCCCTCACCCTGGGGGTATTAGAGGGTCTCCACCATAGGGAATCACTACCTTGGGTGTGTTTATGCAAGGAAAAAGGCTGGTGTTGATATGGAGTATTGAAGTGAGACTCCACTAATTTAGGGCTCAGCTTCCTCCAATTATCTTCCACCATGTGTGCCTTTCTTTCTTCAACTGAGTTGCACTGTGCTCTCAGGGTCAACCTCTGGCTACCTAAAGCTGGAGGCTGGGTCCCTTTTGTTGGCTTACTGGAGGGACAGTTCAGGTTTGGGCCCTTTGGGTCCCAGGTTTGGCTGTGCCCAACAGAATCCATCTTTGGGAGGTCCCTAACTACTTTTAAGGGGGATCCCTCAGGAGTTTTTAAAGTTTTCACCTCACTAGGGCCACTAGTTGCGGTGCCCCAACCTGTTGATGGGGTGCTTTATTTGACAGGGGGCCCTTTGGGGTTCACTGTCCTTCTTGTCCCCTGCAGCCCTGGGCTGACTAAGGCAAGGCAGAGAGGGGCAGGTTACCTGCTCCAGACTGGGTCCCACCTGAGAAGGGTCCACTGTCATCAGGGGCTCTGTCAGGCCAGGCCTAACAACCTCTGGGGCAGTTCCTTCATCAGGGGTAAGATCAGTTCCCTGAAGAGGCTGATCCTGTCCTAATGTCTGGTGAGGGGGAGATTTCTCTTCCTCCTCCATGCTCTCTGTTTGTGTGGAGTGATCCATCATTATAGGCTTCACAACACAGGTATCCGTTTGAGTTTAGGCTGTGGCAATCACAGCCCCACCAACCATTTCAGGAGGAGACTCAGTTTGGGTATGGGCTGTTATCATAACAGCTCTGCTAATCTTTTCAGAAAGGGAGTTAGCTAAAGATGGGGCTGAGAGTTGCTCAGCCCTACCAACCTTTTCAGGAAGGACATCTTGGATTGGGGCTGTAGCCATTACAGCCCCACTAACCTTTCCATTGGCATTTACCATTCTAGAATGGATTTTCTGTTCAACCTCAGCCCAGGCTGAGATTTCCAAATCATTACCTAGTAGGCAGTCTACAGGCAAGTTTGCTGACACTGCCACTCTCTTTGGGTCAGTGACACCTCCCCAGCTGAGACTTACTACTGCCATGGGATGATTGGTTTGTATTCCATCAATGTTTGTTACCTGGTATGTGGCACCAGGTACAAGTTGCTTAGAGTGGACTATACAGTCAGCCACCATGGTGATGCTAGCCCCTGTATCTCTAAAGGCCTCAACTTTCAAAGCATTGATGAGGGGCTCCTGTCTGTACTTGTTCAAGGTATTTGGGCAATCAGTGAAGCTGGCAAACCCCATGCCATTTTCACAGACAGAAGTGGTTGGGGACCTGGGTAAGCCAGGGTCCACATGTGCTCCAAAAGTAAACCCACCCAGATTCCTGGGGGTGCTCCCACTTCCTGGGGGATTACTGCTGACAGTAACAGGAGGTGTTGGAGCTGGTTTTGGAGGTATGTTTTCTTTATTGCCATTCTTTGGACAACAGCTGTCTGATTTCCAATGGCCAGTCTGTTTACAGACATGACAGTATGGCTTTTTCTGAACAGATGAAGTGTCTTGGGACCCACCCCCATCCTTGGAGTTTTGGGGCCCTGGGGAAGTCTTTGATTTACTTTTATCCCCACCCTTATCTTGAGGCATGGTAGACTCCTTCTTCTGGTCATTGCCCTGATTCTTAGGCCCAATCGTGGTTCTGACCCATTTATCTGCCCTCTTTCCCAATTCTTGGGGAGAGGTCAAATCTGAGTCCACCAGGTACTGGTGTAAGAGCTGGTTCTGACAATTACTTAGGATCTGCTCCCTCATAATCAAATTATACAATCCTGTAAAGTCATGTACTTTGCTGCCATGTAGCCAACCCTCCAGAGCCTTAGTAGCACAATCTACAAACTCAGTCCAGTCCTGTGTCTGTGTCTTCTCGGTATCTCTGAACCTTAACCTGTATTGTTCAGTGGTTAAGCCAAACCCAACTATTAGAGCACTCTTCAGGACTTTGTAGTTTTTAGCATCCTCATGTCTGACAGTGAGGAGCTTATCTCTCCCTTTCTCAGAAAAGGAGTACCATAAGATTGCTGCCCACTGTTCCTCAGGAACCTGCTGTACCATGCAGACTCTCTCAAGAGCAGTTATCCACTTGTGGATGTCAGCTCCTTCCTTGTAGGGCGGCACAATCTTTGTCAGGTTTCTATTATCATAGGCCCTGTCTTTCTCTCTAGGAATATTGCTGCCACCAGTGGAATCTAATCCACACAACTTTTGTTCTCTTGCTAAAGCAAGTTTAGCTTGAGCCAAGGCTATCTCTTCCCTCTCTATCTGGAGTTGGACAGCCCTCATCCTGGCCCTATGCTCTTTCCTCTGGGGGGAAGTCATTCCCCTTTGAGATTCCCTGGAGGCACTAGAAATGTGAGAGTCCCTGGAAGGTGATCTCACTCTCTTATTACCTAAGGGAATGATGTTATAGGATCTGGGGAGGTGCTGGCCTTCTCCATTCCCATGTAGGTCTAAGTTGGTCTGGTTAAGCCTGCCAACTACGACCTGGTTACCCCTCTGATTCTGACCTGACTCATCTACTTCTGAGTCTTCTTCTTCCTCCTCTTGTTCCTCCTCTTCCACCTCTGGGGTGTCCTCATTCTCAGGGGGTTCACTCCATCTCCTGCATCTAAGGGAACTGTACTCGCCTTATCTAAGTCATCCTCTTCCAGGATGGCTATCAGGGAAGGAATGGTGGGGTTGTGACCCCTTTTTAGCCCTCTTGCAGTGCATAAGGCACTCAAATCTTTATGGCTAAGTTTGTCATAGCTGGAAGTTGCCTTGGTAAGGTCAACTTTCACAGGTGCAGAGCCTGAAGCTCCTCCTGTGCCAGACATGACTGCTAGTGAGGAGCAAGTGGTGCACTTACCTACACTAAGTGTTTTCCTACTGTACCTTGCTAGTAAGTTGTAGGCAGGGTGTGCTACTCCCTTTGATCTACAACTACTAAGTTCAGTAGAACTTAAATATGCAAAGCTTTTGTTTATATGTACCTAAGGTACTTGATGTGATCTTTCAATTTGATAAAAAGATTGCAATGGTAAAACAACAGCAAGCTCAAATCCGCACCGCTGCACACCAATGTGAGAAGTTGGCCTGATATGTGATGTTTCCAATTCTGGAACCACCTTGTATCAGTCCAAACAATCCCTTATGGTGTCTGGTTGTAAGTCAACCTTATAGACAAGCTATCCTAGTGGTAGCATGGACTAAGCAGCCTTAAAGGCTAAACTCAAGAGGTCTTGTTAAGCGAGCTGTTTTACCAATCACAATCGTGTATTACCAAATGAAAGGACACCACACAAGTTATATATAAAAAATATGTATTTATTTCTAAAATAATCCTCTGTACTCTTTATGAGTGCAGAGGCACAAGCGTTAAAACAAAAGCACAGTTAAACATATGAAAGTTGCACAATTATGGATGAGGCCGGGGGGCCACGCAAACCATATATTAAAAAAGTGGTATAAGAGATACCAATCGAACAGTGGTTAGGCCTAGGGCCTAGGGAATCGCTGGGAGCAGTCGGGTCTAGCAATGCTAAAGTCGGGACAAGCCCGCGGGATTCGGGTGCAGCGCTTAAAGCACAGGCATGCACCAATGCAAAGTCAATGGTGCGTAAAAGTTATAAAGTTATAGGAGACTTCCGCTTAACCTAGCAAGATGAAACTTTAGACACATACACTAGAGGTGTGTACCAGTGTGGGAACACCGGCGTTGATGAGTTACCTCACCCACAGGAAGCGGGTGCCCAGGTGAGAAGTAGTGTCAGGTTTTGTCACGCTGGTTGATGGTGCTTGGAGCTGAAGATGCTGCAGGCGTCGAGTCGAGAAGTGTCCGGTGTGATCCAAGGGTGGATCGAAGTTAAAGATGATCTGAAAGCAGAGGGGACAGAGTCTGGGTCACTCAGCAGTGACCAGGCCGGAACCAGATGGAACCAGGCGATGTTGGGCGCTTTCAGGTCCGCTGACGGGTTGCTTCTCTCCGCTGCCATGTGGACTCTGGGGCACCGAGGATGTCCAGGAGGGGATCACGAGCTGTCCCACGCAGGCTCTTGCTGTCGGCGGTGTCGGCTTCCGGATCGGAGCCAACAACACTTGGCAAGGGCAACCCAGGCAGGATTCAAAGATGGCGTTAAACTCGGACCAGGAGGGTCAGAGCAGGCGCTCCTTTTCAGGGGAGCGAGTGCAAGTCTAGGGCAACCAGATTCACAAGTTGGTTTTCAAGGTTCGTCGGCACAGGGGCACAAGCCAACGGGCAAGTGACCGGGCCAACGCTTTGAGCCAAAAGATGCAGAAGGGCCCCACGCAGCACTCGGTGAGTGTAGAGGGGTGAGCTTTTGTGCAAGAGAGGCTCAGGGCTGGGGCTTCTTAGACCCCAATGCACAGCTTCGAGGATCACTCGTGGGCTGCACGGTCAGCGTCTCGTGGTCTTTCCAAGATGGCGGGCCCCACGCTTCAGGTCGCCCCCACGGGTCTCAGCTCTGCAGGGACTGTGGATTGTGCTGTTAGAATGCAGGCACGCTTGGTCTTTTCGAACTCTGTTGCTCGAGTTCCGGCGGGAACTGCAACAAAGCAAACATTGAGGTGCTGGATGGTGCCTGTTTGCACAGGGTGGTCACTCCTTGACCACAAGGGAGATTCTTCAGTCTTCTATGTCGAGTAGGATGTCGAAGGGTCCAGAGTTTTGTTTCATAAGTTTCAGTCAGGATAATCGGAGTGCGTTGGCACTGCTCCCATTCTTATACCAATCTAGGGGGCTGGATTACCTGCTAGGTCCCCTCCTATGGGTGGGACCCAGGAAGGGGGTGGTTACACCCCTTTCCCGATGTCCAGGTCGCGCTGGGACTGGGGCTGGTGTGCCCCAGAACCGGTACGACCGGATTATGCAAGGGGAAGCCTTGTGTTCCCCAGGCAGTGTCTGGTTTCTTTCAAACCTCCCTGCTACAATCCACTATCTCCTGTCTGGGGTGGTGTGACACCTCCCCGCAACAGGAAAGCCTTTGTCCAGGCCTCCTTGGCTTAGTTTTGGTCAGCAGCAGGAGGTCAGACTTGTGTCTGTGGCAGAAGCGTCCATTTTGTGATGCTGAGGCTCTTTTAAAATCAACCGCGTTTCAGTAAAGTAACATGTCTTCTTCCTCTAGAAGGGTGGAATGCTATCCCCGTCAACAGGACTGTCGAGGGGATAGTATTCCAAATTGTATGACACCTTACACAACATGTTTTGATAAAGCCAAACCAAAGTTAACATATAACTGCGAGGATTATAATGCACTTAATAGTATATGGTATGGCATTATCCCGGAACAGCTTAGGGAGTTGTTCCCGACAGCTGCAGACAGGCTCAGCTCATGCTCGAGCTCCATCTCACATTAAACCACGCACTCTGCCTCCAGGATTGATAAGGCCTTCCATAGGAATAACTCGCAGGTTTATATGTGTCCAGATATAGGTTTAGATATAGGCATACTATATCTAAGCAAGAGGTGATTACACCAACTTGCCCCAGCTGAGTGATCAGCCAGTTGTGTCAATTTAAGAACCAGCCAGGGGTGGCAAAAAGCTTTGCTGCAGCCCCTGGTAGGCCTTGGATGCACCTATGCCCATGGCACCTATAGTGCACTATATAGGGGCTGACAAGGTGTCCTGTACCAATCAGGTTATGCACCTAGGGTGCATGGAGTCCATTTTAAGGAGAGAACAGATAGCCTGGGGCCCTGATTAGCAAGGAGCCAGGCCAACTAAGTCAAAAACCAGCTAAACACAAGGCAAAAAATCTGGGGTAACCATAGTCAGGTAGCCACCTTCCTACACTCATTATTTCTGGGAAATAATCCTCATTACAATGGCGACGAGGTCGGGATGAAGACCTAAGGAGGCACACCATTAAAAAAAAAACAAAAAAAAAAACGACCCAGACAAGATAAGGACCACGGCTGGGAACCAGACATCCGAAGCATCTACACAGGTGGCCTGTAAGTACACCCCCACAGACCACAGATCACCAGAGAGCGCGGCAGAGCCCACAGGCACGCGAGGGGAGCTAGAACCGAGCACTGGGAAAGAAATACAGGGTGCACACTGGGAAGACCACCCAGGACACCCCACGACGCAGCATGACCAAGGGCAGGAGCACTGGCGACCGACGGGAAGAGCGAAGGGGCAGACATAGAGACCCCCCAACTGAAAACAGAAAAGATAGAGGAAAACAGTGCCCCAGAAGTCACAGTGGTACCCCGCTCACGGAAAAGCGCGAAAGAATGTGTGTGCAAGCAGCGTCTGCGACGGCCCCCGTACAATTTTTGCCCAAGCCAGGAGAACCACTGATGAGGTGGGAAGACTGGAGAGACTATATTGACAACTTCTTTGAAGTGCTAGAAGATGAGAATGAAGAAAAGTTCTCAAGTAAGAGGAAGAGGCGAATACTATTCCACAACCTAGGCCCGGAGGGGCTCAGGATCTTCAAGACTCTAATACCCAAACAACGGGGGAGTACAGATGACGATGTATACGCCCACGCAATAGAAGAACTGAATGAACACTACAAACCGGCGGTCTATGTTTCGATCGACAGGTACAACTTCCAGAAAGGAAAAAAACAACCTGGGGAATCGGTGGAAGAGTACGTGGCGGCGTTGAAGATGTTGGCAGCAACGTGTAGATACGATACATTCCAAGACGAATTCATCAAGGATCAAATCGTAATGCACACCACGAGCACCGCAGTGCAAGACAAGCTGTGGGCCAGCGGCGACGCCACGTTACAGGAAGTGATGATAATCGTCAAGAGAGCTGAGTTGGCGCGAAGATGCGCAGAGGCGGCAAAAAGAGAGGCTGCAACAACGCCGGTAGTGAACAGGATAGAAGACGAAGAACCCCGCAGGGACAACAGAAGCAAGGGGCCCACATCTAAGGGACCGAATAGGTGGCAAGGAAATCCAGCACCACCGGGGAAGCAATCGGGGAAGAAAAAAAAGGCCTGCTACAGATGCGGAAGTTGGGCACACGAGGCCCATGACAGGAAGTGCCCGGCGTTTCGCGCCAAATGTATGTATTGTGGAATCATAGGGCACTATGAGAAAGTATGCCGCAGGAAGTCTTCCAGAACCATGGTTAAATACATCGACCAAGGACAAGAGGATAAGGAAGGGAGTGACCACGAAGATGAATACACGGTACTCTGCATCTACGACCAAGTACTGAGTGTGGATAAGAAAAGGTCGACCAAGCCAGTACTGTACATGACGATCGGAGGAGTGCCGATAAATATAGTGGAGGATACCGGATCACCCTACACCATTGTACAGTGAACAGTGTGTAATGAAACATTCAGCCCACACTTCGGCCCAGACTTGGAGAAATTAGACATAAGGCCGGTCACATACAACGGAGACCGCATACCCATGTTAGGATTCCGACCGTTAAAGTTTGAATTCAGAGGACGCAGTGCCCTCTGCAAACTGTACATTTCTGAAAAAGGACCATCGGTGCTAGGTTGGCTAGACCAAGGAGACCTGGGCATCAAACTAGACCCCAGAGGAAAATAACAGATCCTCCTCACCGAACCGGAAGAGTGGCGGAACCTGGACAAGTAGAAGATGGAGTACCCCAAGGTGTTTGGAGGCACGGTGGGGAGGCTTGAGAAGTTTGCACTCAAATTTGTCCTCAAGGCAGGCGCCATACCGGTGGCTCACAAGGTGAGAAACGTACCTCTCGCAGTGAGGGACGCAGTTCAAGAAGAATTGCAAGAATTGGAAAGAAGAGGAATAATTGAACCGATCACGTGCGCTGAGTGGCTGGCACCATTGGTGGTAGTCATGAAACCCAGTGGAAAGGTCAGACTATGTGTGGACCTGCGTGAATTGAATAAAAACATTGTGGTAGAGAAGTTTCCCCTACCAAGGATTGAGGAGATGCTAGCCAAAACGAGAGGGATTAAGTGGTACTCTACCATCGACCTGACCTCAGCGTACCATCAAATCGCATTACACCCGGATAGCAGGAGGTTAACTTCATTCATTACCCCCTTCGGGTGCTACCAGTTCCGCCGCATGCCGTTTGGACTGGCATTGGCGGCTGCGGTATTCCAGAAATTAATGCACCAACTGTTTAAAGACATGGATGGCATCCAGTATTTCCAGGATGACATCCTTGCGATGGGCCGTGACAGATTGGACCACGATGCCAAACTAACCAAAGTGTTGAGAGTATTAGAAGGCAAGGGCCTCACAGCGGAGTGGAAGAAATGCCGCCTGGGCATAGAATCGGTGACCTACCTGGGGCACGAAATCGGAGTGCAAGGGATCACCCCCAAGGTGGAAAATGTGAAAGCGATCAACGAGGCACCACCACCCACCAGTAAGGAGGACGTCACGTCCTTCTTAGGAATGGCCGAATACTATAGTAAATTTGTGCAACATTTCGCAACAAAGACCCACCACATGAGGAAGTTAACGAGAGAGAGCTCAGTGTTTTGCTGGACGGAAGAAGCGCAAAAGGAATTCGAGAGGGTAAAGGAAGATGTGGTGAGAGCCATACCCCTGCAAGGATAGGATCCTCATGGAAGGACTGTGCTCACGACGGACGCCAGTGACAAAGGCTTGGGCGCGGTGTTAATGCAAGATCGGGGACAAGGGGTGATGGACACACTAAGCTTTGCTTCTCGCACCTTGAGTGACACAGAAAAGAAATACAGCGTCATCGAAAAGGAGATGCCAGCCGTAGTGTGGGCAATGACCAGGTTCAGACAATTCCTGTGGGGTACGCGATTTCAGCTAAAGACAGATCATAAACCCTTGGTGAAGGTACTCACCTCGAGTGGGCACGCGAGTGTCACCCCCAGGATCTCAAAAATGACATTGAAGCTGCTAGAATTTAGATATGATGTGGAGTACATTCCAGGCAGTCGGAACAAAGTCGCAGACTATCTAAGTAGGGCGGCGGCCATGGAACCTGGAGGAGATGAATCGACAAGTGGGGAAGAGATGGTGGCCCTGACAGAGGACCAGGAGAAAGTCATAAGCAACCAGGAGTGGAAGGAAGCCTACAGTGAAGACCAAACGATATAAGAGGTGAAGAAACACATAGTACAGGGATGGCTGGAGAAGAAACACACCAGTGACACCCTGAGAATGTACTATGAGGTCAGAGATGAGTTGTCAATGGACGACCAAGGAGAGTTTGTGTTCAGGGGAGACAAGGTTATTCCCCCAGCTGGCATAATCCCCAAACTACTGGCCTTACTCCACGAAGGTCACTTAGGGATAGGCAAGATGAAATTGAGGACTAAAGAAGGGTACTGGTGGCCAGGCATGGACTTACGAGCAGAGTGATATGTCAGAGATTGCCCACAGTGCCAAGGAGCAGACAAAACACTTAAGCCTTTGCGCCCGGCGCTAGGGAGATTTGACCCCCCACAGAACCCGTGGGAGGAGTTGTCCATAGACATTTTGGGCCCAATCTTAGACGGACAAGGAGTCCAAAAGTACGTGTGCATCCTCATCGACAGATACTCTAAATGGCCTGAGATGAAGGTGGAGGAAGTAATGGACACAGAGACCATCTTGAAGTTTTTGAGTGACACGTTTGTGAGAGAGGGCATTCCTAAATCCATCCTGAGCGACAATGGCCCCCAGTTTACCTCAGATAAGTGGATCAACTTCATGGAGAGAAATGGTATCCTCTCCAAGCACACGTCGATCTATCACCCGGCAGGTAATGGACTAGTAGAACGGTTTAACCGTGTGGTGATGGGATCTGTGCAAGCAGCGATATCCCATAACAAGGACTGGGAGAAAGAGATATGGCAGATGGTATGGGCATACAGAATCACCCCCACGGGGACCGGGTATAGTCCTTTCCAAATCTTAAGAGGGCGTGATCCCTTCACGAAGGACAATCGTGTGTGGAAGGAGAAAACCATAATGAGTAAGTGGTCCCCTGCGGTGGTTCAGGCGAACTTGGAAAGGGCGCAAGTTTTATATGCCAAGCACTACAATAGACGAAGGAATGTGAAGGATACCGGACTAGAAGAAGGCGAATGGGTGCGAGTCAAGTTGGCGACGATGCAAAGAAAGGGGGAGAGCAAATACAGTAAACCCCTGCAAGTGAAGAAGGTATATGACAGAGCGGCCTTGTTGAGTGATGGCAACGTGTGGTCTCAGGACCGCATGGAAAGATGCAACAAGGTGCTGCGGTGGAGCCAAGGGGGTCAAGACCTGGAAATGGCGTTGGAGCCTGAGACAGGAGATGAGCAAATCGACGAGGAGATGGACATGTGAAGTGGAGAAGTCAGAGAGGGGCAAGGTGACGGAGGTAGCCCCGGAGCGGAGAAGGAAATGGACATGGGAAGACAGGTGGAGAGCCAGGCGGCACTGAGCAACAGAGGAGGCAGCGCGGAGACTCCTGGGAGAGAGACCATGGCTACTCCGGTAAGACTGACCCGAAGGGGGAGAATGGTGATGAGACCGGTCAGGTTCCAAGACTTTGACATGAGCAGCGGACTGTAAGTTATCACTGTCCATTGTTTGGAAAAAAAGGAGATATGTAGAGTTGCGCTCTAGTGTATGCACGTCGTGTCGTGACGCGACGTGCTGGCGGCCATCTTGAGGATGCGCGCGCATCCTCACAGAAACGGCGCGAGTGTCGGAGCAAGTAGTTGCCGGCTCGGCGCTCTCTAGTGAACATTAATAATTAATACCTCAGCAAGTGTCCTGTCATTATTTCTGGGAAATAATCCTCATAACAAGTAGGAAAACCACAGATTTAGACTAGTTGATTCGGTATCCCGAAAGATTACCGAATTCTGCAAATATTTGGAGCAGCCGCTAACCGCTCTGTAGGGCGGTGTGACTTAGAGGAGAACGTCTTTCGCATTAAACGATATGCGCTCCTCCCACCCGCCAGGCATTGGTATTCCCTGGTTATGGGGTCCCCACGTATCCATGCGGCTCTAGAGCTAGCACGAAGATCATTGGTGACAGAGACCAGGGCCGGCTTTAGGGCAGTGCGACTGGTGCGGCCGCACTGGGCGCTGACCTGTTGTGGAGGGCGCTGTGATCTAAGGAGGGTGCTGTTTTTAGCAATATCTTAGTATAGGAGAGATGAGGGCCACTCTTGCAGATGGTACGGAGAGAATCTGAGGAGGCGGTCATGGGACGTGGGGGCATCAAAAGTGATTGTCGCACCGGGAGCCTTCAGCGCTAAAGCCGGCCCTGGGCAGCCTTGATATGTCACTCTACCCAAGTGGAACACTCAACGTTACTCAATTAATCCTCAACCGGGCCAGGGGTCCATGGTATAGTAGCCTAATTTACCTACAAACGTTTGGTCTGAAGCCCATCCTAGGTAATGCAGCAAATATGTAGTTCATAGTATGCTGTCGAAAGTTATCATAGCATCGAGGGCCATCCCTACAGCCTTCCATGAGAAGGGTGGCTCAGTTTGGCTCAGGACCCCGTAGAGAGGCCAGAGGTTGAGCCGGGTACTACGGTGGGGCATGAAGCCCGATTGATCCGGGTGTACTATGGTTATGATAACCCCTCTCAGCCTAATTGCCGGTACCTTGGCTAGCACTTTAGCCTCCACATTGAGGAGGGTGATTGGCCTGTATGAGCTGCACTGGAAGGGGGGCTTGCCCACTTTGTGAATAACTAGTATTGTGGCGACACGCTGGTCTCTCGGGCAGACAACCTTCCTTTTGAGCTTTTCGAAACATGGGAAGCATTGGTTTGGCTACTCCAGCCGTGCAGATTTTGAATAATTCAATTGGCAAGTCGTTGGGACCCATCGCTTTTCCCCGATTGTAACCCCCAAATGGCCCCCATCACTTCTTCCTCTGTTAGGTCTGCCTCTAAGCCCTTTCTGTCATCCTGTGTCAATGCCTGCATGTCAAGGGTCTCCAAAAGAGCAGCACTGTCTAGCTTCGACTTCAGATCTGGGGGGGGGAGGGAAATATATATTCTCCAGCACACAGTCTCTGTTTCGGCACTCCAGCCAGGCCAGGAGCTTACCAGACTTGTCACCAACATCATATAGACAACCTTGTGTAGCCAGGGCATACTGTCTAGCTCTATTTTCAGCAAGAGCATGAAGGATGTCTTGCTTCTACCGCAATTGGTGAGCCGGTCCCCTTGACCTGTCTGACGCTTCATTTCTCTCCTACGCCAGGACCTCCTTTTCAAGGGCCTCAAATTCCAGACAGCCTTCCTTCTTTTTCCCCCTATGAGAGCAAGGACCTGACCGTGCAACACCACCTTGTAGGCTTCCCAAAGTACGCATGGGAATTCACCGTTCCCTGATTTTCTTCAAAATATCGAAGGTACTACATGTCTATTTTAGGGAACAGTGGGATTCTTGTTAAAGGCCCCTGTAGGTACACTCCTGTAGGTGAGTGGTCTGAGATATCCCTCGCTTGAAATGTTGCATCTCGGAACAACACGGCCAATGTAGTATGAGTGATGAGGTAGTCTAACCGGGTATAGCAGGTGTGCGCTGAAGGGAAGTGCATGATCTGCATGGCGGCGAAATTATGTTGTCTCGACAGGTCTACTAACCCCATTGCTTCAACTGATGAGGGGAGCACCCTTTTACACCCAGTTGCCCCCCTTATTTTGCGGACAGGTGCCACCACTGTCCGGAGCCAGTTCTCGAGGTAGGACACCATGTCGCTGTTTTCAACTTTCTCCGGAAGGCCCACCACGCGGATGTTGTTCCTTCTGTTGCGCCCTTCCGCATCCTCCGCACGCCGTTCCAGGTCTCCGACGCGGGCCAGTACATCTTTCATAGCGGCAGCCAGAGTCTTTTGCGCAGGTTCAATCGTTCCCACCGTGCTCTCTACCTCCTTAACCCTGTCCGAGAGCTTGCTGTGGTCCGCCCGGAGCAGTCCCAGACTCGTCGCCACCTGTGCGATGTCCTGTTGGAGGGCAGATCGCGTGTCCGCAATTGCCTCGAGGATTCTGTCGAACTGGAGCTGCAACTGGGGGCTCCCCGGGTTCTCTGGGGTCATTCCATCGTCTTTATCGGCTGCCTCTGTGTCCGAAGTGGCCGGGGCTCCCCCCTTGGGGCCCCTCGGTTTCCCCATAAGGATCGCGGCCTCCGGGAGGGGCTATCGAGCCCGGGGATCAGGGAGGTCTCACACACTGCTGTCCGCAACTCCGCTCTAATGCCCTCCGCCTTTGATTACCAGCTGTGCCTCTATAAGATAACGTGGGGGGGGGCCACGGAGCGCTAGCCCCCTTGAAGGTATGCTGTGAGCCCGGTCTCGGGAGCCCCCAGGGAAGTGGGGCCAAGGGACAATTGCACTGCACTGTCTCAGTGCTCGCCAATATCACCAGCCGCCACCGCTGTAAGTGCTTGCACCGGGTCCCAAGCACCACGTGGGCCGAATCATATACGATTCACCGCTCCCGGTACCAATTATAGTCTGTGGGGCTCCCACATTCGTACCTGTCCACTTTCTTGTCCGGCTGCGCCTTGTGGAATCAGGCGTACAAGGAAGGCGCCGCTGCCAGCTCCGCCGTTCTACCGTGCTGCTTGCTGTGCTGGCGCAGGCTCGGCAGACGTTCCCTGCCTTCTCCGCCAAAATTCCATTGGAAACCAAGCTCCGATCACAGCACCCCGGTTCCGGGTGGAGGAGCAATGGAGAGGAGCAGTCCTGGGTCTCGTCCGGACTCAGCTGTGGCTTAGATTACAGAGACGGAGCGGGCGCCATCCTGAGCACCGCTCCGTTGTTTCCGCTGCCTCCCGATCCGGAGTCACCAGCCGCTTCCCGGGTCTCCCGAAGGGTCCTCCGTGACGGGTACACCAGCCCCGGGTAAAACTCTCGCAATGGGGGAGCCGAGGTGCCCGGGGACCGCGTTTATCAGGATCAAAGACGGCACCGTCTCAGAGCTGAGCGATCAGGCGACCTCCGCCATCGGCGCTCAAGCCACGCCCCCCTCAATGTGGATCTGATGTCTCCATAATGTGGATTTGATGTCTCCATAATCCGTGAAGATAGAGACTCTCTTTAAAGAAATACATCTTCTTTAAGGTTAGTAGTTGTGTGAATGAATGGTCCAATAGGATGTCTGAATGTTGTAGTGTCCCTATTCCAAATTGGTCATTAACTAGGTTATAACGGAGGGTTGATTAAATAGATTTTTAGGACTGTAGTAAGTAACGTACAAATGAATTTTATGTAATGAAAACCCTGTACCCCTGTCAGAGGACAGAGTAAAATGTTCTATGATAGTTACACCAGAGAACTAAGGAGTATCGTCTCCTGTATTTAGAAATGTCCTTATAATGTATTGATCCACTCCTTTTCTAACACGCAGGAGGATACGTGAGTTTTACCCCAAGGGACTTGAATGATCGTCCTGAGGAAGGTGTGCCGATATCCAAGGGCAGTGACACCGAAACGCGTCGACGCTTTTTTCTTTGCACATAGAATTCAAGCCCAGTAAATCTCTGGTACAAACAAAAGAAAAAAGAGATTTGTTCGAAAACTATCAGCAGGGCTTTATGAATCTTACAATTAATAACTGTAACGGTTGCTTTTGACTCTTGGGGGTTTAATTTCGAATTCACACTGTTGACATTGTTTCTTTACAGTAAATTGTTATGCTTGAGGTTAGGATCTGTTGATACCTTGTCATATGTTTGGCCTTATATTGATTTACAAATATAAATTGGTGAATTAATTTGTAATTGTGATTTTTATCTACTGTATGGACTGTTTTTTCCTTGTGTTTTTAAATGACAACATTAATTCTGTAATGTACTGAGTCTTATCTATTTATGTATGTTTTCTTTTGTTTTAATAAAAAAAAGTCTGTGAACGGTATAAAATAGTTTATGACCAAAGATTGTTTTTAGTGTGAAGGAGTGAATGAACTGTGCTTTCCAGGGATCCTTTGCATACTTAGTATCTTTAATGTAAACATCATGGAGGGCATGGATGGCATGTGATTGTGCTGATTTTTGTGTGTTTTTCGATTTTTTTGGCTGCTGTTGGGGACTGGCCATGTGTGTGGGGGGCATTTTGAGTGCTGGTACAGGCAGGCCCTGGCCATATGCTGGGGGGCAAGGGGCCATTTTGAAGGCAGGCAGTGTTCTCAGGCCTGCACCCATTTTGCATAGCTTTCATCCTTTATGCCCAGGGGTACTGAGTGGTGCATGGGCCTAGTCTTTCTGTGGGGTGTCTTGAATTTAAACATCATGGAGGGCATGGATGGCATTGGATTGTGCTGATTTTTGTGTGTTTTTCGATTTTTCTGGCTGCTGTTGGGGTCCTTTGCCCAGGGGTAGTGAGTGGTGCATAGACTGAGTCTTTCTGTGGGGTCTCTTTAATGTAAACATCATGGAGGGCATGGATGGCATGGGAATGTGCTGATTTTGGTGTGTTTTTCGATTTTTTGGGGTGTTGATGGGGACTGGCCATGTGGGTGGGGGCCATTTTGAGTGCTAGTACAGGCAGGGCCTGGCCATGTGCTGGGGGGCAAGGGGCCATTTTGAAGGCATGCAGTGTTCTCAGGCCTGCACCCATTTTGCCTAGCTTTCATCCATTATGCCCAGGGGTTCTCAGTGGTGCATGGGCCTAGACTTTCTGTGGGGTGACTTGAATTTAAACATCATTGAGGGCATGGATGGCATGGGATTGTGGTGATTTTTATGTGTTTTTCGACTTTTTGGGGGTGTTGTTGGGACTGGCTATGTGGGTGGGGGCCATTTTGAGTGCTGGTACAGGCAGGCCCTGGCCATCTGCTGGGGGCAAGGGGGCATTTTGAAGGCAGGCAGTGTTCTCAGGCCTGCACCCATTTTGCCTAGCTTTCATCCTTTATACCCAGGGGTAGTGAGTGGTGCATGGGCCTAGTCTTTCTGTGGGGTGTCTTGAATTTAAACATCATTGAGGCCATGGATGGCATGGGATTGTGCTGATTTTTGTGTGTTTTTCGATTTTTTGGCTGCTGTTGGGGACTGGCCGTGTGGGTGGGGGCCATTTTGAGTGCTGCTACAGGCAGGCCCTGGCCATGTGCTGGGGGGCAAGGGGCCATTTTGAAGGCAGGCAGTGTTCTCAGGCCTGCACCCATTTTGCCTAGCTTTCATCCTTTATGCCCAGGGGTAGTGAGTGGTGCATGGGCCTAGTCTTTTTGTGGGGTGTCTTGAATTTAAACATCATTGAGGGCATGGATGGCATGGGATTGTGCTGATTTTTGTGTGTTTTTCGATTTTTTTTTGCTGCTGTTGGGGCCTTTTGCCCAGGGGTAGTGAGTGGTGCATGAGGCTAGTCTTTCTGTGGGGTGTCTTGAATTTAAACATCATGGAGGGCATGGATGGCATGGGATTGTGCTGATTTTTGTGTGTTTTTCGATTTTTTTTGGCTGCTGTTGGGGCCTTTTGCCCAGGGGTAGTGAGTGGTGCATGGGCCTAGTCTTTCTGTGGAGTGTCTTGAATTTAAACATCATGGAGGGCATGGATGGCATGGGATTGTGCTGATTTTTGTGTGTTTTTTGATTTTTTTGGCTGCTGCTGGGGCCTTTTGCCCAGGGGTAGTGAGTGGTGCATGGACTGAGTCTTTCTGTGGGGTCTCTTTAATGTAAACATCATGGAGGGCATGGATGGCATGGGATTGTGCTGATTTTTGTGTGTTTTTCGATTTTTTGGGGTGTTGATGGGGACTGGCCATGTGGGTGGGGGCCATTTTGAGTGCTGGTACAGGCAGGGCCTGGCCATGTGCTGAGGGGCAAGGGGCCATTTTGAAGGCATGCAGTAGTGAAGTAGTGTGGCTCACTGGTTAGAGGCGGCAGACCCGAGAGCAGAGGACGGCCCGGGACCAGGGTTCGATTCCCGGCGCGGCAGGTTTCTGGACCAGGGTCAGCGGACTCGATAATTCTCTCGCCTCGGTGCCCACTCTGATCAGCGATCACACTCGGCAACTCTGGGCACTAGCTTGCCTCATCTTCACTAACGGCCCCACCAGACCGCCGGGGATGCCTGGTCTCACCCTGGAGATACCCATTAAGGGACCATCTCTCAGGGAAGCCAGGAAGGGTTTCGCAGCGGTCGAAGCGCGTTGGGACCCTCCGGGTAAGTAGTGCGCTATATAAATGCCTATACATTTACATTTACATTTACATGCAGTGTTCTCAGGCCTGCACCCATTTTGCCTAGCTTTCATCCCTTATGCCCAGGGGTACTCAGTGGTGCATGGGCCTAGACTTTCTGTGGGGTGTCTTGAATTTAAACATCATTGAGGGCATGGATGGCATGGGATTGTGGTGATTTTTATGTGTTTTTCGACTTTTTGGGGTGTATAACTGATGTTCCTCTGTCTTCCATTGCTTTTAGGTGCACAAGAGAACCACCAGTGCCAGGAAGAAGTCCTGCAGCGGTGTGTGCAGCATAACGTCACGCGACGTCGTGTGTGGCCACAGACAGGACAACTCTGCAACTCCTGCAACTGCGGCCTGCTGTTCTGACATCTGAAGAAGATGGCCCCAAAAAAAGTTCCCCGTAGCTCCTCTAGCAAGAAAGTTGCCAGTAAGGAGCAGAAGAAGCAAGTTACCAAGGAGACTGGTGTGCCGCCCGCCACATTTTTTGGGAATAAAAAAAAAAGTACGCCTGCAGCTGCAGCGGGATCTGCTGGGGACCAAGCTGGGAGCAGCACCCCCGCTCCATTGGGCTCAGTGCCACCACCACCACGCCAACTTAAGTCCAAGCCCTTGAGTGCTGCAGAGGCAGTTAGTCTAGTCGTTCAATCACCATTGACCAGTGATGTTGGCTCATCGCAAGAAAGTAGCAGCAATGTCCCTCAATCAACACAGGTTGTTGTAACTCATCTGACGAGTGTTCAACAACCACAGCCGCAACAACAACCACATGTGCAAGTACAAGCCCAAGTACATGTGGAAGGAGAGGCAGCGCAAGGAGATGCGCAAGCAGAGGTGCATGGATGGGCACAAGTGCCCACAATAGTTGTTCCTCCCGAAGTAGGGGCACATCAGGAAATCGACATTCAAGCCGAGGTATCATTTGAGGAAGCCACTCCTCCTGATCATTTATTGTCTTCCACATCCCTAGCAAGGAAAAGATCAAGGATGGTGTCTACATCTTCTTCAAGCCCCCTTCCTTCTGATGATATGGATCCAACTTGGGAACCACCACTGCCGTCTGAGAGTGAGGCACACCATGATCTGACAAAGGTAGCTAAGCGTAAAAGTAAGGTCCCCGAAAGACTCATAGTTATGGGGTGTGATGATGACGCTGAAGAAGTGGCGTATACTACTCCTGCTGATGAAGACTCTCACGACGACGACGCAGTCATCATACACGCCACTCCAGCCTCAGCGGGCATGCAGCAAACAGACATTTTTACCCTAGCCCGAAAAGCTGCTGAGCGTGATGTTGTCGACGAGGAGGCAATGGGACCACCATCATTGGAGTTAACTAGTACACCACCACCTACCGCTTCCATATTTTTTTCTCGCCAGAAGGGACCTCCATCCACCTCGACCTCAATTAGTGGTGGTTCAAGTGCACAACGTAGTAAAGTTCGGCAACACACATCCTCCACTTCATCTGGCATTAGCAGCATGACCAGTATCGCCTCCTCCGCCGCCCACAGACATTTGAAGTCCGCAGTTTGGGACTTCTTTAGTGTTTGCACAACAAGGGAAAACATAGCCATTTATAGCATTTGTAAGCTTGCAGTTAGTCGTGGTAAGCTTGGTACCAACTATGGTACCGGAGACCAGAGAGGTCATCTTGAGAGACAGCACACTGTCCAATGGCATGCCCACCTAAAGGAGATCAAGGAAGCCCGAAATGGAAGTCAACAAACTCTATCCATTGATGTTTCATCTGATGATGACGAGGAGGAAGAAGCGTCAAACACTTCACTTACACCCAGTACCCCTGTCAGCATCACACCCCCTGTGAGCCACACTAAGAGTGTGGAGAGAGTGAGACACCAATGCGAAAAAGTTCATCATCACCGAGCCTAACTGGGTCGAAGAAGTCATCATCATCATCATCATCCCGTAAAATCATGGTCCAGCCCACCATTAGAAGCATGTTGTTTTCAGAAGCGCCATTTGAAGGCAACCACCCAATGACGCATCTGTATAACACTAAGCTGGCTAAAATGCTAGCTCTGGACCTTCTCCCTTTTTCTTTTGTGGAAGGGGTTGGTTTTCTTGAATTAGTGGCAACGCTCTGCCCTAAATGGAAGGTTCCTAGCCGGTTCTATTTTGCCAGAGTTGCGGTTCCAGCACTACATGCAGATGTGCTGGAGGTGATTGGGGTAGCTTTGCAGAAGAGTGCTGTTCACACTATACATCTGACAACAGACATGTGGACCAGTGGCGCAGGCACTGATTACATGTGCATCACTGCACACTGGGTCTCTTTTTCAGGAGTTACAGCAAAGCTAAGGGCAGGTGTTGACCCGGACAACGTTTTTAAAGCTACTCGGAACCATGCAACACTAGCCATGTTTGGCATGGAGACAAGTCATACAGGAGAAGACATTTTGCAGGAGTTTAACACAAAGGTCTTTCAATGGCTGTCCCCCAAAAAACGCAAGATTGGTTGTTTCCACAGATAATGGCGCCAATGTAGTTAAGACCATGGATATGGGTAACTATTTCAGAGTGCAGTGTTTGGCGCACTATATAAACCTGGTTGTTAAAAAAATCTTGAGTGAAGAAAGTCCAGTGTGTGAGTTACTGACCACCTGCCAAAGAATGTGCACACAATTCAGCCATTCTTTTAAGGCCCGGAAGCATCTGAGGGGCCTGCTACATGAACGTCGACTGCCAGTGAAAGCACTCATCCAGGAGGTGGCAACACGTTAGAACTCAACCTTCTACATGCTTGAGCGTCTGTATGAGCAGTGTATGGTGGTCGATCAGTATTTCTTTACACAGGGTACAGCTATGAAGGACCCGAGGATACATGCGGAGCAATGGAAGCTAGTTAAAAGTCTGACAGACGTGCTTCGTCCTTTTGAGGTCTTCACACGTGCAGTCAGCAGGGAGGACTGTAATTTGGGAAAAGCTATCCCATTGTTGCGCATGCTAGAGCACCAACTGAAGGCGGTGTCTTCTACGTTTCAAAAAGATGAAGAAAAGCAAGAAGCTTTTGATTTGGCGGAGAAATTATTACAGCGCCTACTTTGCGATGAAAGTCTTCAAAAGATCAACACAGAACAGCATTACATTTGTGCTACTATTCTGGATCCACGCTACAAAAAGGCACTGGCAGGCAGAGCATTCTTTCCTTTTGGTGACGCAGAAGTTTAAAAGTACAAACGTTGGCTAGCTCTGTCAGCCATGAGGTTTGAAAGAGAACGGCAGGAAATTGAAGAAAAAGGCAGTACATCAGCATCAGAAGGCCATCCGGAGTCAAAAGAATCCACTTCTGCACCTGTGGCTGTGGCAGAAGTGAGTGATTTTCCCTCTCAGACGTTAAAGACACCAGCAACCGGATCATCTGCACCAGACACAACAGTAACATTGTGTGAAGAAGAGGATTGGCTAACTCAGCTTGGGTTTGCTTCTCAAAAGGTCCCAGCAAAAAGTAAGCAAAGTGTAGGAACAGTAGAGAACCTTGAGTCGATTGTGCAGGACTATCTGAATGACTCAACAGAGGCCTGTGTTCATGATGACCCATTGGCGTATTGGCATGGGAAAAAAGAATTGTGGCCAGAGATTTCCAACCTGGCTATAAACTACTTGTCTTGCCCACTCGCAAGCATGTTTTCTGAACGTGTTTTCAGTGCTGCTGGTGGCATTGTAACTTGCAAAAGGACCCGCCTCTCGCCCAAAAATGTGGAGAGGTTAACAATAATCAAGATGAATCAGCACCTCATACCACCAGATTACAAAGTACGAGCATACACGCCGGAAGAAGACGAGGATGAAACCAACTTAGATGAGGGAATTTCTTCTCTGTTAGGTGACCTACTCCCGCCTGAATTCGCTAAGTATGAGGACGAACTCTTCTTCCCTGACACCGAGCCCTGAAAATGAGCCAATGAATCAATAACTTTCTTTTTCGTCCTTATTCACTTTTATTCCTGTGTGTATGTCTTTCTTTGTTTTGCAAAGTCAATATAAATAAAAACTTTAATCACCTAATCACAAAAACAAGCCCATCAGCAGAACTGTCTTCACTTATTTGCTTATTGATTTGAAGGTGCCGCAGTCTGCATTCCTCAGGTTCACAAGTTCACAAGAACATGCTCCTCTATCCTCCTCCTCCAGACTCCTATTTCCCTCAAAGCAGATGGCTGGATTATGCCCAATGAAGAAAGACTCTGCACTTGTGGGGGTGTTCTACTTATTTGCGGGTTAGTTGACGGCTCTGGGGCCATTGCTGGTTTGGAGAAAATCAGAGTTGAAAAAGTTTTTGCCTTTTTGCTCACTATCATGTTTTCGGGGGCCTGTTTTGGGGGCTTCCTGGTGTTTGTGGGTGGGCTTCGGGGTCTGGGAGCACTGCTGGCACAGTCTAATGTTGATTGCATTTGTTTTCTAGGACATCCATGGTGGAAAAGTGGAGTCATGACCCAGCTGCACAGCGTGTTTGGACAGAAGGCCGAAAAATATTGTCAAGTATGAGATTTTCCATTTTTGCTTTTTGCCTGTTTGGGGGTGTTGTGCTTTTTTGCGGGTGGGTTGGCAGGTCTTGGGGCATTGCTGGGAAGGTCTAATACCGGATAAAAGTGGTTTGGCGAAAATCAGACTTGAAAAAGTTTTTGCCTTTTTGCTCACTATCATGTTTTCGGGGGCCTCTTTGGGGGGATTCCTGGTGTTTGTGGGTGGGGTTCGGGGTCTGGGAGCACTGCTGGGTATGGATAATTTTGATTGCAAGTGGTTTGAAGAAAATCCATGGTGGCAAAGGGGAGTTAGGGCCTAGCTGCAGAGCGCGCGCAGAGTGATTTTGGAAATTGGCCTGAAAATTACTAAGTCCCCATTTTTGTACTTTTGCTTTTTGGCTGTTTGGGGGTCTTCTACTAGTTTCCGCCTGGGTTGACGGCTCTGGGACCATTGCTGGAAAGGTCTAATAGCGGATAAAAGTGGCTTGGCGAAAATCAGACTTGAAAAAGTTTTTGCCTTTTTGCTCACTATCATGTTTTCGGGGGCCTGTTTGGGGGGCTTCCTGGTGTTTGTGGGTGGGTTTCTGGGTCTGGGAGCACTGCTAAAGCAGGGCGTAAAATCCGTTCCGCTTGCGGAATTTGGGGATTTTCGGTAAATTCGCAATCCGCGAACTTTTGCGAATTTGCCGAAAATCCGCAAATTCGCACGCAGCGGATTTTTTTGCTTGGTGATGCAATATTGCGGCGCGCGGCGTTCACTTACCGTCATTCAGCGTTTGCAGAGTTGTTTTTCTTGATATTTTGCGTGTGCTGCGCCATTTTGGATCTTGCTGCGGGATCCCGCGGGAGTTTGGCGACCGCGATTACGTCATCGCGGCTTGCCACCTTGCACAGCACGCATCGCGAGGGTTCGCAATTGCGAACACGTAGATGCGGCGGGCAGCAACAATCTCGCACTCGCGAAATTGCAAAATTTGCCATTCTGCACAAGAAATCCACCAGCAAGCAGCATAAACCTTCTGGAAATGATGATTTTTATCAGAATAACTCCTCAGGTTGACATTTGCCTGCACTTTTTTTTGCAAGGAGTCCATTGTGAGGAAGGAAGTGCCCCACAGTCTCCAACTTCCTGTTCCTGTCCAGCAGGCTCCTCCCAGTGCTTTCTTCATGTGCTGGTCACTTTCATTTGGATCTTGACCTGGAAGGATTACTTTTTGTGGATGCTGCTGGATATTTGGATTTAAGGCCTTTTTGACTTTCTTTGGATCACTTTTGGATTAGAAATTTCACAGTAAGTTTGTTTGGGGCATTACAGTTGCTGCAACTACAATTTTGGAATTTTCGATGTTTGGGCTGTTGTTGGGGCCTTTTGCCCAGGGGTAGTGAGTGGTGCATGGACTGAGTCTTTCTGTGGGGTCTCTTTAATGTAAACATCATGGAGGGCATGGATGGCATGGGATTGTGCAGATTTTTGTTCGTTTTTCGATTTTTTTGGCTGCTGTTGGGGACTGGCCATGTGGGTGGGGGCCATTTTGAGTGCTGGTACAGGCAGGCCCTGGCCATGTGCTGGGGGGCAAGGGGCCATTTTGAAGGCAGGCAGTGTTCTCAGGCCTGCACCCATTTTGCATAGCTTTCATCCCTTATGCTCAGGGGTACTCATTGGTGCATGGGCCTAGACTTTCTGTGGAGTGTCTTGGATTTAAACATCATTGAGGGCATGGATGGCATGGGATTGTGGTGATTTTTATGTGTTTTTCGACTTTTTGGGGGTGTTGTTGGTACTGCTGGCCATGTGGGTGGGGGCCATTTTGAGTGCTGGTACAGGCAGGCCCTGGCCATGTGCTGGAGGGCAAGGGGCCATTTTGAAGGCAGGCAGTGTTCTCAGGCCTGCACCCATTTTGCCTAGCTTTCATCCTTTATGCCCAGGGGTAGTGAGCGGTGCATGGGCCTAGTCTTTCTGTGGGGTGTCTTGAATTTAAACATCATTGAGGCCATGGATGGCATGGGGTTGTGCTGAATATTGTGTGTTTTTCAATTTTTTCGGCTGCTGTTGGGGCCTTTTGCCCAGGGGTAGTGAGTGGTGCATGGGCCTAGTCTTTCTGGGGGGTGTCTTGAATTTAACCATCATTGAGGGCATGGATGGCATGGGATTGTGCTGATTTTTGTGTGTTTTTCGACTTTTTGGGGGTGTTGTTGGGACTGGCCATGTGGGTGGGGGCCATTTTGAGTGCTGGTACAGGCAGGCCCTCGCCATGTGCTGGGGGGCAAGGGGACATTTTGAAGGCAGGCAGTGTTCTCAGGCCTGCACCCATTTTGCCTAGCTTTCATCCTTTATGCCCAGGGGTAGTGAGTGGTGCATGGGCCTAGTCTTTCTGTGGGGTGTCTTGAATTTAAACATCATTGAGGCCATGGATGGCATGGGGTTGTGCTGAATATTGTGTGTTTTTCAATTTTTTCGGCTGCTGTTGGGGCCTTTTGCCCAGGGGTAGTGAGTGGTGCATGGGCCTAGTCTTTCTGGGGGGTGTCTTGAATTTAACCATCATTGAGGGCATGGATGGCATGGGATTGTGCTGATTTTTGTGTGTTTTTCGACTTTTTGGGGGTGTTGTTGGGACTGGCCATGTGGGTGGGGGCCATTTTGAGTGCTGGTACAGGCAGGCCCTCGCCATGTGCTGGGGGGCAAGGGGACATTTTGAAGGCAGGCAGTGTTCTCAGGCCTGCACCCATTTTGCCTAGCTTTCATCCTTTATGCCCAGGGGTAGTGAGTGGTGCATGGGCCTAGTCTTTCTGTGGGGTGTCTTGAATTTAAACATCATTGAGGGCATGGATGGCATGGGATTGTGCTGATTTTTGTGTGTTTTCCGATTTTTTTGGCTGCTATTGGGGCCTTTTGCCCAGGGGTAGTGAGTGGTGCATGGACTGAGTCTTTCTGTGGAGTCTCTTTAATGTAAACATCATAGAGGGCATGAATGGCATGGGATTGTGCTGATTTTTGTGTGTTTTTTGATTTTTTGGGGTGTTGATGGGGACTGGCCATGTGGGTGGGGGCCATTTTAAGTGCTGGTACAGGCAGGGCCTGGCCATGTGCTGGGGGCAAGGGGCCATTTTGAAGGCATGCAGTGTTCTCAGGCCTGCACCCATTTTGCCTAGCTTTCATCCCTTATGCCCAGGGGTACTCAGTGGTGCATGGGCCTAGTCTTTCTTTTGGGTGTCTTGAATTTAAACATCATTGAGGGCATGGATGGCTGCTGTTGGGGCCTTTTGCCCAGGGGTAGTGAGTGGTGCATGGGCTGAGTCTTTCTGTGGGGTCTCTTTAATGTAAACATCATGTAGGGCATGGATGGCATGGGATTGTGCAGATTTTTGTGTGTTTTTTGATTTTTTTGGCTGATGTTGGGGACTGGCCATGTGGGTGGGGGCCATTTTGAGTGCTGGTACAGGCAGGCCCTGGCCATGTGCTGGGTGGCAAGGGGCCATTTCGAAGGCAGGCAGTGTTATCAGGCCTGCACCCATTTTGCCTAGCTTTCATCCCTTATGCCCAGGGGTACTCATTGGTGCATGGGCCTAGACTTTCTGTGGGGTGTCTTGGATTTAAACATCATTGAGGGCATGGATGGCATGGGATTGTTTTGATTTTTATGTGTTTTTCGACTTTTTGGGGGTGTTGTTGGTACTGCTGGCCATGTGGGTGGGGGCCATTTTGAGTGCTGGTACAGGCAGGCCCTGGCCATGTGCTGGAGGGCAAGGGGCCATTTTGAAGGCAGGCAGTGTTCTCAGGCCTGCACCCATTTTGCCTAGCTTTCATCCTTTATGCCCAGGGGTAGTGAGCGGTGCATGGGCCTAGTCTTTCTGTTTGGTGTCTTGAATTTAAACATCATTGAGGGCATGGATGGCATGAGGTTGTGCTGAATATTGTGTGTTTTTCAATTTTTTTGGCTGCTGTTGGGGCCTTTTGCCCAGGGGTAGTGAGTGGTGCATGGGCCTAGTCTTTCTGTGGGGTATCTTGAATTTAAACATCATTGAGGGCATGGATGGCATGGGATTGTGCTGATTTTTGTGTGTTTTTTGATTTTTTTGGCTGCTGTTGGGGCCTTTTGCCCAGGGGTAGTGAGTGGTGCATGGGCCTAGTCTTTCTGGGGGTGTCTTGAATTCAACCATCATTGAGGGCATGGATGGCATGGGATTGTGCTGATTTTTCTGTGTTTTTCGACTTTTTGGGGGTGTTGTTGGGACTGGCCATGTGGGTGGGGGCCATTTTGAGTGCTGGTACAGGCAGGCCCTCGCCATGTGCTGGGGAGCAAGGGGCCATTTTGAAGGCAGGCAGTGTTCTCAGGCCTGCACCCATTTTGCCTAGCTTTCATCCTTTATGCCCAGGGGTAGTGAGTGGTGCATGGGCCTAGTCTTTCTGTGGGGTGTCTTGAATTTAAACATCATTGAGGGCATGTATGGCATGGGATTGTGCTGATTTTTGTGTGTTTTCCGATTTTTTTGGCTGCTATTGGGGCCTTTTGCCCAGGGGTAGTGAGTGGTGCATGGACTGAGTCTTTCTGTGGGGTCTCTTTAATGTAAACATCATAGAGGGCATGAATGGCATGGGATTGTTCTGATTTTTGTGTGTTTTTTGATTTTTTGGGGTGTTGATGGGGACTGGCCATGTGGGTGGGGGCCATTTTGAGTGCTGGTACAGGCAGGGCCTGGACTTGTGCTGGGGGGCAATGGGCCATTTTGAAGGCATGCAGTGTTCTCAGGCCTGCACCCATTTTGCCTAGCTTTCATTCCTTATGCCCAGGGGTACTCAGTGGTGCATGGGCCTAGACTTTCTGTGGGGTGTCTTTAATGTAAACATCATTGAGGGCATGGATGGCATGGGATTGTGGTGATTTTTATGTGTTTTTCGACTTTTTGGGGGTGTTGTTGGGACTGGCCATGTGGGTGGGGGGCATTTTGAGTGCTGGTACAGGCAGGCCCTGGCCATGTGCTGGGGGGCAAGGGGCTATTTTGAAGGCAGGCAGTGTTCTCTGGCCTGCACCCATTTTGCCTAGCTTTCATCCTTTATGCCCAGGGGTAGTGAGTGGTGCATGGGCCTAGTCTTTCTTTGGGGTGTCTTGAATTTAAACATCATTGAGGGCATGGATGGCATGGGATTGTGCTGATTTCTGTGTGTTTTTCGATTTTTTTGGCTGCTGTTGGGGCCTTTTGCCCAGGGGTAGTGAGTGGTGCATGGGCCTAGTCTTTCTGTGGGGTGTCTTGAATTTAAACATCATTGAGGGCATGGATGGCATGGGATTGTGCTGATTTTTGTGTGTTTTTCGATTTTTCGGGGTGTTGATGGGGACTGGCCATGTGGGTGGGGGCCATTTTGAGTGCTGGTATAGGCAGGGCCTGGCCATGTGCTGGGGGCAAGGGGCCATTTTGAAGGCATGCAGTGTTCTCAGGCCTGCACCCATTTTGCCTAGCTTTCATCCCTTATGCCCAGGGGTACTCAGTGGTGCATGGGCCTAGTCTTTCTTTTGGGTGTCTTGAATTTAAACATCATTGAGGGCATGGATGGCTGCTGTTGGGGCCTTTTGCCCAGGGGTAGTGAGTGTTGCATGGACTGAGTCTTTCTGTGGGGTCTCTTTAATGTAAACATCATGTAGGGCATGGATGGCATGGGATTGTGCAGATTTATGTGTGTTTTTCGATTTTTTTGGTTGCTGTTGGGGACTGGCCATGTGGGTGGGGGCCATTGTGAGTGCTGGTACAGGCTGGCCCTGGCCATGTGCTGGGGGGAAAGGGGCCATTTAGAAGGCAGGCAGTGTTCTTAGGCCTGCATCCATTTTGCCTAGCTTTCATCCTTTATGCCCATGGGCCTAG
The DNA here is from genome assembly GCF_964263255.1 of Lissotriton vulgaris. NCBI lineage: Eukaryota > Metazoa > Chordata > Amphibia > Caudata > Salamandridae > Lissotriton > Lissotriton vulgaris. The sequence continues at coordinate 1,077,161,408 of NC_141691.1, read as the reverse complement.
TCTTTCTGTGGGGTGTCTTGCATTTAAATATCATTGAGGGCATGAATGGCATGGGATTGTGCTGATTTTTGTGTCTTTTTCGACTTTTTTGGCTGCTGTTGAGGCCTTTTGCCCAGGGGTAGTGAGTGGTGCATGGGCCTAGTCTTTCTATGGGGTGTCTTGAAGTTAAACATCATTGAGGGCATGGATGGCATGGGATTGTGGTGATTTTTATGTGTTTTTCGACTTTTTGGGGTGTATAACTGATGTTCCTCTGTCTTCCATTGCTTTTAGGTGCACAAGAGAACCACCAGTGTCAGGAAGAAGTCCTGCAGCGGTGTGTGCAGCATAACGTCACGCGACGTCACGTGTGGCCACAGACAAGACAACTCTGCAACTCTTGCAACTGCGGCCTGCTGTTCTGACATCTGAAGAAGATGGCCCCAAAAAAAGTTCCCCGTAGCTCCTCTAGCAAGAAAGTTGCCAGTAAGGATCAGAAGAAGCAAGTTACCAAGGAGACTGGTGTGCCGCCCGCCACATTTTTTGGAATAAAAAAAGAGTACGCCTGCAGCAGCAGCGGGATCTGCTGGGGACCCAGCTGGGAGCAGCACCCCCGCTCCATTGGGCTCAGTGCCACCACCACCTCGCCAACTTAAGTCCAAGCCCTTGAGTGCTGCAGAGGCAGTTAGTCTAGTTGTTCAATCACCATCAACCAGTGATGTTGGCTCATCGCAAGAAAGTAGCAGCAATGTCCCTCAATCAACACAGGTTGTTGTAACTCATCTGACGAGTGTTCAACAACCACAGCCGCAACAACAACCACATGTGCAAGTACAAGCCCAAGTACATGTGGAAGGAGAGGCAGCGCAAGGAGATGAGCAAGCAGAGGTGCATGGAGGGGCACAAGTGCCCACAATAGTTGTTCCTCCCGAAGTAGGGGCACATCAGGAAATCGACATTCAAGCCGAGCTATCATTTGAGGAAGCCACTCCTCCTGATCATTCATTGTCTTCCACATCCCTAGCAAGGAAAATATCAAGGATGGTGTCTACATCTTCTTCAAGCCCCCTTCCTTCTGAGGATATGTATCCAACTTGGGAACCACCACTGCCGGCTGAGAGTGAGGCACACCATGATCTGACAAAGGAAGCTAATCGTAAAAGGAAGGTCCCCGAAAGACTCATAGTTATGGGGTGTGATGATGACGCTGAAGAAGTGGTGTATACTACTCCTGCTGATGAAGACTCTCACGACGACGACGCAGTCATCTTACACGCCACTCCAGCCTCAGCAGGCATGCAGCAAACAGACATTTTGACCCTAGCCCGAAAAGCTGCTGAGGGTGATGTCGACGAGGAGGCAATGGGACCACCATCATTGGAGTTAACTAGTACACCACCACCTACCGATTCCATATGTTTTTTCTCGTAAGAAGGGACCTCCATCCACCTCGACCTCAATTAGTGGTGGTGCAAGTGCACAACGTAGTAAAGTTCGGCAACACACATCCTCACTTCATCTGGCATTAGCAGCATGACCAGTATCGCCTCCTCCGCCCCCACAGACATTTGAAGTCCGCAGTTTGGGACTTCTTTAGTGTTTGCACAACAAGGGAAAACATAGCTATTTGTAGCATTTGTAAGCTTGCAGTTAGTCGTGGTAAGCTTGGTACCAATTATGGTACCAGAGGCCAGAGAGGTCATCTTAAGAGACAGCACATTGTCCAATGGCATGCGCACCTAAAGGAGATCAAGGAAGCCCGAATTGGAAGTCAACAAACTGTATCCGTTGATGTTTCATCTGATGATGACGAGGAGGAAGAAGCGTCAAACATTTCTTCACTTACACCCAGTACCCCTGTCAGCAGCACACCCCCTGTGAGCCACACTAAGAGTGTGGGAGAGAGTGAGATACCAATGCGAAAAAGTTCATCATCACCGAGAGTAACTGGGTCGAAGAAGTCATCATCATCATCCCATAAAATCATGGTCCAGCCCACCATTAGAAGCATGTTGTTTTCAGAAGGGCCATTTGAACGCAACCACCCAATGACGCGTCTGTATAACACTAAGCTGGCTAAAATGCTAGCTCTGGACCTTCTCCCTTTTTCTTTTGTGGAAGGGGTTGGTTTTCTTGAATTAGTGGTAACGCTCAGCCGTAAATGGAAGGTTTCTAGCCGGTTCTATTTTGCCAGAGTTGCGGTTCCAGCACTACATGCAGATGTGCTGGAGGTGATTGGGGCAGCTTTGCAGAAGTGTGCTGTTCACACTATACATCTGACAATAGACATGTGGACCAGTGGTGCAGGCACTGATTACATGTGCATCACTGCACACTGGGTCTCTTTTTCAGGAGTTACAGCAAAGTTAAGGGCAGGTGTTGACCCGGACAACGTTTTTAAAGCTGCTCGTAAACATACAACACTAGCCATGTTTGGCATGGAGGCAAGTCATACAGGAGAAAACATTTTGCAGGAGTTTTTACCCAAAGGTCTTTCAATGGCTGTCCCCAAAAAAACACAAGATTGGTTATGTCTCCACAGATAATGGCGCCAACGTAGTTAAGGCCATGGATAAGGGTAACTATTTCAGAGTGCCGCGTTTGGCGCACTGTATAAACCTGGTTGTTAAAAAATTCTTGAGTGAAGAAAGTCCATTGTGTGAGTTACTGACCACCTGCCGAAGAATGTGCACACATTTCAGCCATTCTTTTAAGTCCCGGAAGCATCTGAGGGGCCTGCTACATGAACGTCGACTGCCAGTGAAAGCACTCATCCAGGAGGTGGCAACACTTTGGAACTCAACCTTCTACATGCTTGAGCGTATGTATGAGCAGTTTACAGTAGTCGATCCGTATTTCTTTACACTGGGTACAGCTATGAAGGACCTGAGGTTACATGCGGAGCAATGGAAGCTAGTTAAAAGCCTGACAGATATGCTTCGTCCTTTTGAGGTCTACACGCGTGCAGTCAGCAGGGAGGACTGTAATTTGGGAAAAGCTATCCCATTGTTGCGCATGCTAGAGCACCAACTGAAGGCGGTGTCTTCTATGTTTCAAAAATATGAAGAAAAGCAAGAAGCTTTTGATTTGGAGGAGAAATTATTACAGCGCCTACTTTGCGATGAACGTCTTCAAAAGATCCACACAGAACAGCATTACATTTGTGCTACTATTCTGGATCCACGCTACAAAAAGGCCCTGGCAGGCAGAGCATTCTTTCCTTTTGGTGACGCAGAAGTTTTAAAGTACAAACGTTGGCTAGCTGTGTCAGCCATGAGGTTTGAAAGAGAACAGCAGGAAATTGAAGGAAACGGCAGTACATCAGCATCAGCAGGCCATCCGGAGTCAAAAGAATCCACTTCTGCACCTGTGGCTGTGGCAGAAGTGACCTCTCTGCCGTTAAAGACACCAGCAACCGGATCATCTGCACCAGACACAACAGTAACATTGTGTGAAGAAGAGGATTGGCTAACTCAGCTTGGGTTTGCTTCTCAAAAGGTCCCAGCAAAAAGTAAGCAAAGTGGAGGAACCGTTGAGAACCTTGAGTCGATGGTGCAGGACTATCTGAATGACTCAACAGAGGTCTATGTTCATGATGACCCATTCGCGTATTGGCATGGGAAAAAAGAATTGTGGCCAGAGATCTCCAACCTGGCTATAAACTACTTGTCTTGCCCACTCGCAAGTGTGTCTTCTGAACGTGTTTTCAGCGCTGCTGGTGGCATCGTAACTTGCAAAAGGACCCGCCTCTCGCCCAAAAATGTGGAGAGGTTAACAATGATCAAGATGAATCAGCACCTCATACAACCAGATTATAAAGTACGAGAATACACGCCGGAAGAAGACGAGGAGGGCACCAACTTAGATGAGGGAATTTCTTCTCTGTTAGGTGACCTACTCCTGCCTGAATTCGCAGAGTATGAGGACGAACTCTTCTTTCCTGACACCGAGCCCTGAAAATGAGCCAATGAATCAATAACTTTCTTTTTCGTCCTTATTCACTTTTATTCCTGTGTGTATGTCTTTCTTTGTTTTGCAAAGTCAATATAAATAAAAACTTTAATCACCTAATCACAAAAACAAGCCTATCAGCAGAACTGTCTTCACTTATTTGCTTATTGATTTGAAGGTGCCGCAGTCTTCATTCCTCAGGTTCACAAGTTCACAAGAACATAATCCTCTATCCTCCTCCTCCCGACTCCTATTTCCCTCAAAGCAGAGGGCTGGATTACGCCCAATGAAGAAAGACTCTGCACTTGTGGGGGTGTTCTACTTCTTTGCGGGTGAGTTGACGGCTCTGGGGCCTTTGCTGGGAAGGTCTAATACCGGATAAAAGTGGTTTGGCAAAAATCAGACTTGAAAAAGTTTTGCCTTTTTGCTCACTATCATGTTTTCGGAGGACTGTTTGGGGGCTCCCTGGTGTTTGTGGGTGGGTTTCGGGGTCTGGGAGTACTGCTGGCACAGTCTAATGTTGATTGCTTTTGTTTTCTAGGACATCCATTGTGGAAAAGTGGAGTCATGACCTAGCTGCACAGCGCGTTTGGACAGAAGGCCGAAAAATATTGTAAGTATGAGATTTTCCATTTTTGCTTTTTGCCTGTTTGGGGGTGTTGTGCTTTTTTGTGGGTGGGTTGGCGGGTCTTGGGGCATTGCTGGGAAGGTCTAATACCGGATAAAAGTGGTTTGGACAAAATCAGACTTGAAAAAGTTTTTGCCTTTTTGCTCACTATCATGTTTTCGGGGGCCTGTTTGGGGGGCTTCCTGGTGTTTGTGGGTGGGTTTTGGGGTTTGGGAGCACTAATGGGTATGGATACTTTTGTTTGCAAGAGGTTTGAAGAAAATCCATGGTGGCAAAGGGGAGTTAGGGTCTAGCTGCAGAGCGCGCGCAGAGTGATTCTCGAAATTTGCCTCAAAATTTCTAAGTGCCCATTTTTGAAGTTTTGCTTTTTGGCTGTTTGGGGGTCTTCTACTAGTTTCCGCCTGGGTTGACGGCTCTGGGGCCACTGCTGGGAAGGTCTAATACCGGATAAAAGTGGTTTGGCGAAAATCAGACTTGATAATGTTTTTGCCTTTTTGCTAACCATCATGTTTTCGGGGGCCTGTTTGGGGGGCTTCCTGGTGTTTGTGGGTGGGTTTCGGGGTCTGGGAGCACTGCTGGGTATGGATACTTTTGATTGAAAGTGGTTTGAAGAAAATCCATGGTGGCAAAGGGGAGTTAGGGCCTATCTGCAGAGGGCGCGCGGAGTGATTTTTGAAATTGGCCTGAAAATGACTGTCCCCATTTTTGTAGTTTTGCTTTTTGGCTGTTTGGGGGTCTTCTACTTGTTTTCGCCTGGGTTGACTGCTCTGGGGCCATTGCTTGGAAGGTCTAATACCGGATAAAAGTGCTTTGGACAAAATCGGAGGCGAATTTTTTTTGCGTTTCTGCTGACTTGCTTGTCTTTGAAGTGCCGTTTGGGGGGTTCCGGGTATTTGTGGGTGGGTTTTGGGGTCTGGGAGCACTGCTGGCACAGTCTCATTTTGATTGCATTTGTTTTTCAGGAAATCCATGGTGGAAAACGGGAGTTATGGCCTAGCTGCACAACGCGTTTGGACAGAATTGAAAGAAGGCCGAAAAATATTGTAAGTATGAGATTTTCCATTTTTGCTTTTTGGCTGTTTGGGGGTGTTGTGCTTTTTTGTGGGTGGGTTGGCGGGTCTTGGGGCATTGCTGGGAAGGTCTAATACCGGATAAAAGTGGTTTGGACAAAATCCATGCTGAAAAGCCTTTTGGCATTTTTTGTAACTTAGGGTTCGTTAGGGTTAGCACTAGCAGCAGTATTCCATGTGTATCGGGGTGTTCTAGATTTTTGCAACTGGGTTCTGGGGTCTTACAGCACTCCTGGGAATGTATAATCTTGGTTGCAAGTGGTTTGAAGAAAATTCATGGTGGGAAAGGGGGATTTGGCCTAGTTAAAGAAAGCGTTTGCCACTATTCTTAACTAAGGGCTCGTTAGGGTTAGCAGTATTGTATTGCATGTGTTTGGGCAGGGGTTATAGATTTTTACGACTGGGTGGGGTCTTGGAAAACTTGTTGTAATGTCGTATTTTGATTGCAAGTCGTTTGAACATAAACCATGGTTGGAAAAGGGGGTTTTGGGCATACTTTCTGAGTGCGTTTTGACACGATTTGAAATTAGGCCTCTGTGAGGTAGCAGCAGTATTCTGCACGTTTTTGGGAGGGTAATGTGGGGTGTTCTAGATTTTGGGTATTGTCATCCCTGAAAGTGACAGTATAATTTTTGCACTACACAGAGTGCCTTACATATTTTTTTCTCCTAGGTGTCTTTAACACTTACTGTTGTATTTTTCCATCATCAATTACAGGCAGGCTTTTACCCTGTGCCATCGATGTACTACTCAGGCTTACAATTAGCGATCCGCAAATTCGCATCAGGCAGGCAGTGGACAGTGTGTCTGGTCACCAAGATTGATCGACGGAGCATCCGATGGAATGAAGGAGTACCGCGAATAAGAGGAATGGCTGGATGCATCGACTTCACAAATTCAACGGGACAACTACAAAAAACAGTAACAGTATCCAAAATTCTCCTTATCTTTTAAATGATATTGTTGTGAACTTGAACTTACTTCTACGAGTGTGACTCTGTGCGTTTGTTTGATCTCTGCTTCAAATTCATCCCTCCCTCCAGCAATTAGATACATCTTTGCTATGTTTAACACTAATTTAATGTTCTAAGTGTTTATTCTCTCTGAGGGCAGAGAGGCAAGTGAAATTGCGTAATGACTGCATCCCTGTACTGTCAACTTGTTTCTTCGTAGTTACTAGTAAGTTGCAGTAAGTAGTAGTACTACTTTTCAGTAACCTAACCATCCATTTACTACTTATGGCATGCAGTAGTGCACTTCCTTTATGTCCCTTTCAAGATTTATCAATAGCTTCTAATCCAAAGATTTGTTTCTCTTCATTTGTTGTTTGACTGTCCATGCTGTGTTTTTTTTCCTCTCCACCAAACTTTCCCAAAACCCCCATGCCCATCCAATTTTCAAACCCTAACCCTCTTCCGTGTGGTATTTCATTGAGGTGTGACTGACAACAACAATAAATTCCATACACTTGCTGGGGAGGATAAGGTCAAAGCAACCAGAAGTTCATGTGCGCCATCGTGGATTGATAAGAACATCCTCCTCCTACACGACGTTAACAATGTAGTGTAGTTCCTAGTTTCCCACTAGGCCCTGCACATTGGAATAACATAAACAGTAGTATCGACGTGGAACTGCGGATATTCCAGGCCTCCACTGACTATGCTAAACTTAATTGGGTTGTGTTACCAACTAGCTCAGAGGTCACTGGAAACTTTCTTCTCTGCATAGGGAGTGATCAGCTTCCTTGGCACAGACAAGAAGGGATTCAGTTTTCCAACAACCGTGCAACATGACAACTTTGCTCCTCAGATCAAGAGTCAATCTCTAGGGTCGTGTGAAACAATAGACATGTATTTCACTCAGTCAGTCTAGTGCAGTTTACTTTCACGAGATGTAGAGAATAGAGAGACGGGCGTGTATCAATAAAGGGTTAACATTTATTGAACAGTCTTTCTTCTCGTACAAGAGAAATGTATTGCCACAATTGCAATAATTGTTATTATAAAAAGTACGTACAGTAAGATAAGTATTGCGAAATAGAACTGTAAAAGCATTGATATGGTTTCTTAGCCATACAATGGTTTAAAAGTAATAAAACATATATACAGTCATATATACATTAGGCTAACATACTCAACTGGTGCTTCTAACTAAACCTACCCCAGTGTGCCTGACCTAAGCCTAACACGTGAGAAGGGGAGTAAGTAAGTAGCTTTAAGTTAAGTTGGTTTTGCCAAGGTTTGTTTCAAGAATTCTCGTCTAAGGGTTTAGTCAACACCATACCTCTGAATAGAATGATGGAGGATTGGTATCTCCTTCAGGGGTCTCTCTCGATATCCCAGTCACCCGCGAGGGTAAACCGGAAACGCCGTGGCTGGATTTCTCTGCACGAGAAAGGCAGCGGGTCTCTTCAGCGCGTCGAGGAAGGAGGGGGGACAGCGTCCGCGGGCAGCTGGAATCTGCTGGATGTCTTCGCAGAGGGACGTCTGTTCAGCTCCTTAAGCGTACTGCACCATAGTTCGCTCTGTAGCGGCGATAATGGTAATCAGCAGCTTCACCACCACAGGATAGCAGGCTGCAGCGACAGAGTGCTAGATTTACCAACACGGGGTCGTGCAGGCAGCCAGCATCAGTAGCTCGCAGCTCACAACAGCTCCTAACCGGGCAACAGGCTCGCATTGCTTAAGGCAACGTTGGTAATATTTATACCTGACAGGTGCCGGGTTTGACGCAAGTTTGCTGGACATAAGATGTCAATTAAAGATGTCACTAGGAAGTGATAGTTATCAGTTGCTCATTAGAGTTCTATTACTAATCAAAACATAGCAAGCGGGGATTTCCAGGTTTGCTAAGTTTTTATCTTGTTGAAGAACTCGGAGTGTTATCTAGGAATATCAGATAGTGACTGCTGCTCTGTCATTGCACTAATTGGTCGCAAAGGAAGTGGCAGAGAGTCATGCTGGAATGTGGCTCTATTCGTGTGAGGCCAGAGATGACTTTTCAGAAAATCGCACTTGAACGGTTATGCCAATATAGGGAATAAATGGATTTATAGCCGAATAGGGGCATAAGGTCACAGTATCGATCAGGAACCTAGATAAACACGCAACACCCACTCCACGGGTTAATGTCCATCAAAATTACTAAAACTAAGCAATTAGATGCATGTGTAACATTGCCCACCCCAAAATACATAAATGCATTCGAAATAGGCGTACTTGTAATACATGGAATTTAGGTACTGTACGTTTTTTAAAGCATAGTAATCATTCAAAAAATTATTGCATTTGAAATCAATGAACGATTATGCAAAAGGAATTACACATGAAGTATCTCTGACAGAAGAAATGCGAGATAAATCATCACATAAAAATGCATTGTAATAACATGTGTGCTAGAGGCTGGTGTTATGTTGTTATGTCTCTAGATGTGTTTAGAAATAGAAGTGTGAAGCTTCTGTTCTCTAAGAATAGTTTTTACGTTAAGCAAAGAATTGTTCGTGCCAAAAAAAGTCAATATTAGAAAAAATTGTCCAATTCAAAGAATTATTGCTTGAACGGGAAAAAGTAGATTTCCAAAGCTCTTTGCAGTTTTTGTTGATCAAAACTGAAGGTCGAATTCAGAGTTCATAGGAACACTGTGTGTCGGAAAGCTTCTAAAAGTTATTGTTTCTCTATGGGTGAGAACATCGTATCAGACAGGCTCTCAAGGATTGGTCTACAAATTCAGGTGATAGTTCAACCAAATTAGATAGCGCTGTAACTTGGCAGGTGTGAGAATGATTGCTGTCATCGAAGGCAGAACCAGCAATGCTCACAGAACGTTGTACCTGGATGATGTTGCTTTTGTCACTCGCTCCACTGTTACCACTTGGTTGTAGCACAGGAGTCTCCACGAATGCCGTCATCAGGATTGGTAGCCGCTGGGGACAACACAATGCGTGAGCCGTTATTGGACTGAGCAAAGTATCAACGTCCATTGGTACTGCTGATGGAAGTGAAAGACAGATGTCTATCACGCATTCATCGCCGCAAAGCATACACCGTAGCACAGGTAAAATGCAATTTTGCCATATCGGTCTGAATGAAAGGAACCGAGTCCAACTTTTCACCACCCGTTGAGGTTATTGATGATAAAGGATGTACCATGATCTCTTCCCTAGAAGAGATATCTCCCCCTAGTGATCAAGGGTATTCTATGGTGAGCTGGAACATAGCTGGCTGGCGTCAGAAAGCTTCAGCTTTAGGGTGGAGGGAACTAATTCTTGGGTTTGATATTTTATGTTTACAGGAAACATGGTCCACTACAGAAATTTATGTCGATGGCTTTGTTTCATACAATTGTGTTGCCCAGGAATCTGTTATGGGGAGGGCAAAAGGGGGCCTGCTTGTTCTGTTATCAGTTGATCTCCCGTTAACTGTTGGTACATATGCAATTGTGGGCACACATTCACAAATTCTGGAACTAAAAGCTAAAAAGGGCAGGAACATCTTATTGATCAATCACTACAATAATACATTTGACTCTAACAGTAGTCTGGTTGTGGATGAACTGGAAGCCTTTTTAAATAAAATCTGTAACAAACCCAACCCATTTTATGACATCATATGGGGAGGGGACTTCAACATTAGAACATGCCCGCACTCTCTAACCCCAGTTTGTGGGTTTGATGGGGAATCGGGGGAGAATCTAGCTCATTTTCAACACTCCCTATATGGGACCGCCCTTAATGGTCTTCTGTTAAAATTTGATTTAGTTATTCACCAACCAGCTCTCGACATTATGGGCAATATCGTTCCAACATTTAGAGGGAGGGACGCTGAGTCGGTCATTGACCATTTGCTGATCTCAACCCTTTTGGTGCCATTTTGTACAGTGCCAATTACCAAGGATTTTTGTTTGAGCGACCACAATGCCCTAACTATGTATATTCATATGTGGGGCCTGAAAATTATGCCCACAGGCAGGGTTGTCGACAATATCGTCCCAAGTAGGCCTAACGGAACCAGGATAAAGTGGTGTACCGAAAAATCTGAAAAACTACATAGCACAGTCGTGGTAGGCGGCTCCAAACAGATACTTCGCTGTCTGGAAGTCAATGCCCCTCTTACGGGCATTATAACGGACTTTGAGGATCTTGGTACTATAATTAATGGAATCTTTACTAATAATAAGAATACATCTAAACGGGGTAAGGTTGGCTGGTTTGACCGCGCTTGTACCACAGCGCTAAAAACTCTTAAGCAAGCACTGTCAAATCTCCCTAGAGATAGGGAAATAATTAAAACCCTAAGGTCAACTTATAACACAGAACTCAAACGTAGGAAAAACGAACTCCGGGAACAAGCCTGGGATAATTTGGATTGTGCCGCAGCCCTACGGGACTGTAAATTGTTCTGGAGCACTATTAATGCCCCATTCCTCCAGAATGATGATTTCCCAGTACTTACCGCATTAGTAAGTGAGGAGAGCTGGGTCAAATATTTTTCAGGAATCTTCGACCCACCTGAGGAGACTTCTGATAAAACCCATATGAACCCCCAGCTGCGTCCGCAGTCTTTGGGAATCACCATTCGAGAAGTGGACATGGCAATCAAATCTAGTAAAGGTGGGAAAGCCCCAGGACCCGACGGGGTCCCGGTAGATATATACAAACACGATTTGGCCCTCTGGAGCCCCCTATTGACCCAGGTCTTCAATGCTGCCACTGATCTTTCCACCCCGGCAACTTGGAGTGAATCCATTATCATCCCGATATACAAGAAGGGAGATAGAGGGGAGGCCAAAAACTATCGCCCCATTTCCCTTCTAGACTCCTCCCTTAAAATTATGAGCCGAGTATTATTGTTACGCTTGGAGGAGTGGGCGTCTGATAATAATGTCCTGGCACAATCACAATATGGCTTTAGAAAGGGCTTGGGGACCATTGACCAATGTATTAACCTTAACCTTTTAATAGGTAAATATACTATGGCCAAATCCGGTTCCCTATTTCTTTGTTTTGCGGACCTCTCTAGTGCTTTCGATCTGGTGAATCATTCCCTGTTGTGGACAACCCTTCTTGATATGGGGGCCCCCCCGGCTATTATCCATTTCCTAGCTAGGCTATACTCCAATTTGTCCACACAGATTCGATATGGTCCAGCTGGAGAGTGCACGAGCAAGATTAAGGTAAAATCAGGCATTAGGCAGGGGTGCGTACTGGCCCCCCTGCTTTTCTCTCTTTTTATTAATTCCATGGAACATGAATTAAAACAGGTCCAGGCTGATGCACCACAAGCAGGGGGCCTACCAATTCCAGTGTTGTTATACGCGGACGACACTGTTTTATTATCCAGAACTCCAATTGGCTTGCAGCGGCTAATGAATTGTTTTTATGACTTCATTCAGGGTAAAAAACTTAAAATTAATAACACCAAAACATTTACAATGGTCTGTGGCAAAAAGGCGAATTACCATAAGTCTTTCTATTTTAAAAATAACAGAATTGAGGCTGTAGATAATTTTTGTTATCTGGGCATTACTTTTAATAGTCTGGGCTCATGGGCACCTGAACACACTAACATAAAAGCCAGGATGGGGAAGGCTTCTTTAGGTGTCTTTCGCTTTGCCAATAAATTGGGCAGCCGCAGGATTCCTGCAATGTTAAATATCTATAGACACCGATGTTTATCTATAGCGCTCTATGGATCGGGGGTATGGGGGTACGGGTCTAACAAGGACTTGCAAATATTGGAAAATTTGTTTCTGAAACGGCTACTTTGTTTACCCCCTACGGCATCCAACTATCTGGCCCACGAGGAACTAAGGTTGGACCATATAGCCGATCTAATTGAATTGAGACCCCTCCTGGTTTGGAGGTCTATTTGGCTGAAGGATGAAACAAGCTTCACAAAGTGCATTATCAAAGATAGTTTGGTTTTGGATAAATTTGCGAATATACCATGGATAAAGTATGTGACTACTACTTTTAAGGAACTCTTACATTTGGATGTACGTAAAGATCCCGAGATTGCAACTTCTTTATCCAAAAAGGGGTTGAAAGAAGAATTCATGAGGGTAAAACTCGGTAAACGGAAAGCAGATACACGTAACTATTCAACCCATGCTTTCTATTTTTCCTATGTAAATGAGGGTCTTGGTTTGCCGACCTACCTTAAAATAATCTATAGACAATCTCACCAATTCGTACTATCCAGACTTAGACTTGGTATTGCCCACAATCTTGTGGCCTTCCCAAAGATGAAAAATTATCCAACTTCTGCTTGTCCATGTGATGGACTGACCAAACAAAGTACCCTTCATTTCATGTTAATTTGCCCCCTCTATAAAGCCCTACGAATTGTTTACCTGAAACCGTTGTTTAAAAAATACTCTGTGTTCTCTACTTCAAATGCCATGAAACTGTTATTTTCGCTTGCTAGCCCGGATTTGTGTTTTTTTACTGCAACTTTTATCCTGAAATCTGTTGCTCTAAGGAAGAGTATGGTTTTTTAGTTATTTTACTGTGTTCCCCATCTACTGACCTTTGTATGTCCACGAAACAACATATGATGATATGTACTGTTCCTGCATTATGATATTTGTACGATTTTATCTTGTGTACTTTTATGACGTTTTTTTAAACTGTCGAATAAAGTTTACAAACTGAAACTGAACCAGGTCATGTTTAGATCTCTCAGCCTGGCCAATCCGAGGACGTTAGTTATCCTGTCCCGGTAGCGCATTGCTAGGATTGTCTCTTCTATTCCCATGGGAGCTATGTCTGAGCCGAGGCTTGCCATAACGTAGCAGGAGGGTCAAAAATAGAATCCCTGCAAGGAGTCCCAAAAATAATGGTATGCAGCCAAAAATGGAGTGCACAAAATTAGGAAAGATTCCCAAAATTGCCTTGAACGGTGTTAGCAGTCCCGTAAAGACTGTCTTAAATATGCCTGGGATGCTTGTTGCACTAGACATGTTAAGGAGTTGGCTGAACATTTCTACGAAATGCACGGGGCAATTTGTTGATAAAAGGTCATGAACCTCAGTAGCCGTCCTTGCGACTAGAAGATCATACGTCTCTTTAGATGACGTTATAGGCACGGTTGTCTGTAAAAGTGCAGATTTCATTTTGCTTAATGTATCAATTCGTATAGAATAGAGATTCAGACGAGGCCAGAGGGGAGTCACTATGTCTGGAGGCCCGCTCGGGAACAATGCTTGCATACAACATTTGACCATGGACGTAACTTGTACTAGATAACTTTTCCCTGGCGTCAGGCCACAACATCTGTGATCCGTTCTAAGAATGTAACTCCCGTTTGCGAGTTGCATAAAGAAGGGCTCTATCTGAGTTGCAGGTGTGACTAGCTGGTGGCATGAAAGGTTGTTTGAATTTCCATCACATGCTCCGTGTAAATTAATACCCTGACACAAAAGTATACCGCTTAGTGAGTGTTTACAGTTGTCACCACTAAGAAATACATTTTTGTCAATGTCACTATAGCAAGAATGAGTGTATGGTAATTTCCATTCGGATTTTACATATCCTTTACCCAATTGTTCATATTGGCCAGCAGGTATGTACTCAAGGCACTTTTTAAATCGGAAAGTTGTTATCGGAATTGTGATAATTCCGTGTATTATCCATTCAATGACAGGACTCTCTGACATTGTCAATGGTAATCTCTCGAGTTTTTCGATGCTCAGGATTGTATAGTCTGCTCCTTTCTGTGCCAAACTGATCTGTTTATCAGTAAGGTTAAAACTGGAAAATAATGACGTTGTGTTGATTAAACGCCAAGGCACATAGCCTGAACGAAGATTTTGCAGCGTCCAGCCTAATTCTATAATAGAGCGTAATTGAGACTGGCCCTGTTGTAACATAAGCAAATCTCTGTCTATCACATCAAAGGCAGAGGATACAATATTGTCCAACGAATATATTCTGGAAGACAGAGTCATTAACCCATTGTCTACTACAGAAAGTGATTTCTCCAAATTAATACGATCAATTTCTCGTATTTTTTCAGCAGTTTCAATTTGCTTTACTTTCCAAGCCTCGTTGTAAGCGGCATAGATACTGGTCGCTATGAAACGCTTATGACGCTGTTTGCGTGGTCCAAGAATGAAATCGCGCAAATCAGCACCATCTTTTAATAAAGACAAGTGTTGCTTAATTTCAGCCAGTGTGGACGATTTTAGCCATTCAAGGCAGAGTTTCCCTACACTGTATGTTGTTATAATCCCTGGATGTTGTCTCTGGGAGTATCTAGGGTCTAATCTGGTCATTTTTAACCCCTGTGTTTTATTCAGGAATCTATCTTGACAGCTATTTGTGTCTGTAGGCCAGATTAACCACTTTTTCCAATCAGGATTTGTTCTGTTGAAATGAAAAATTTGTGACACGTCTAACTCAATATCTGTGGTTGCATTTTCAGGTATTGGCTTTGGTATAGACGGTGTTTTAAGGTCTTTGATCTTAGCTAGGCCAAGACAAGATGTTTGGTGTATTGTGTCATTTAAAAATAACATTTGTTCTGGTATCATGCAGGTTCTAAATAGTGCTTCTATGCCTTGCACCTGCCAATCTTTTGTACCCCAAATTGTTTTCGTTTCAATATTATTTTTCCAATAATCAAAACCAAATGTCATCATTTTGTCATAAAATGCTTCTGAATATATCAATTTAGAATTTGTCAGCATTGTTTTCATTCCTGTTTTATCTAACAGTTTGTAATAAAACGTTTCTGCATCACTGGTGTTAAACCCTGAGAAGTATTTGAATTTCTCAAAAAATGCTTTAGAACTGCTTTTAGGTGATGTAGAACAATGTTCCCATTGATTATACATAAAAACATTTCTAGGCTGTGCAGATTTATGCAAGTAATGATCCCCATAGTGGGTGTAACAGAATAACTGCTCATAACTAGATGAACCTTGTAAATAATCATGATCTGTGAATCTAGCTGACATTACTAAATCAGACATCATGTCATTAATACTGTTAAAGTCCCAATCATCAGAGAATGTACTAGGTGTCACAAAGTCACTTAAGGAAACCTTTAGTTGATGAGGATACTTCAGGATTTCGACCGGACCATATATCTCATAGTCTGTTGTCTCCCATACTATCCCACCAGGTATTGGAATTGCTGTGACATTTACTGTTGACAGTTCTCTTTTCTTCACGTGGGATGATCTGTGTGGTTTCAGGACTAGGTTGATGTTCTGACTTGCTGTGTCCATTGTAATATATTTTCCTTCAATGAATTTTCCCAAACCTAGTACCATGATGAGCCAAAGCAGGAGGAAAAATACACCTAGACCGAACCAGAACTCTAGCCAAGGGGAAATTAGGTAGATTTCCTTCAGTTGATGAAAGAGTTCCGTTGCTTTTTCTTTAAAAGACTTTTTTGTTTCTGGCATCACTTCGGGGTCATTTAAATCTTCAGAGAAGTTGTCGAAGTTGATGAAATAACCAGAGGCAGTTCTGTCAATTGATGGGATTGTTCTTTCAATCTGTCTTTCGGTAGCACTTTCTGATGCCACATCATTGTAGACTGGTGTTGTTTCTTGACAAACTGTTTCAATCTGTGTTTCAAGAGGCACGAGTTCCATTTATTTATTTATTTATTTGTGGGTTTCTAACGCGCTAGAATTGATTCCCGAAGGAGTATCTCTGCGCAATAGACTGCTGGGGAACCCTTCCTGGCTTTCCCTGTGAGATGGTCCCTACTGGGTATCTCCAAGGTGAAACCAGGCATCCCCAGCGTATGTGGGGGGCCGTTGTGGAGATGAGGCAAGCTAATGCCCAGAGTTTCCGAGTGTGATCCCTGGTTAGAGTAGGCACCGAGGTGAGAATTATCGAGTCTGCTGACCCTGGTCCACAACCCTGCCGCGTCGGGAATTGAACCCTGGTTCCAAGCCATCCTCTGCCGCCTCTAACCAGTGAGCCACACCACTCCACACCCCACGCCATGGCATTATTGCATAGTCCTTCATTGTGCACAGCAGGCTGATCGAATGTGATTAGTCTTTCAGTTTGAACCTCTTGGATTGTTGCAAGTTTGGGTATTCTGTTGTTTCTTGGGAGTCCACTGGGCCTACTGTTGATTATAGGCCACATGCTTGTGGTTTTACCAGATCGATAGACACGACTCTGTTCTCCTTTTTACCAGCAAGGGGCGGTAGCACAACTGATCTTGTTCCGGTGACTGCTAAGACAGGTACTGCTTTTCTGTAAGAAGGCCCAAATTCCTTCTTCACCGCGATCTTTTCTCTGACTAGATCCCCAATCTTTGGAATCCAGACAGGCCTTGCTGGGGCTGTTGCGGGTGGTGCCTCGTCAGTGGTACTTGGCTGTGGCTTTAACTTTATGTTGCTTAATGATTTTCTTGTTTCATTCAGTTCCTGTAAAACAGCCAAACGATCCTTTACATCAAAGTGCGTTGTTTCTTCTTGTACCACTGACATCTGACTATCGAGGTCCTGAACGCGCATTCTAATTCCGAACAATAGTTCGTATGGGCTGAAACCTTTTAGAGAATTTCTTGGCATGTTGTTAAGACTAGTCTGGACACTTATTAAATGTTTGACCCACCCAGCGCCTGAACCTAATACCTTCGCTGTTATAGATTGCTTTATGTCACGGTTTTTTCTTTCTACCACACTATTCCCTTCGGGTGCGACGGACAAGAATACCGCAACCCAATTCCCATGCTGGCCATGGCCTCCCTATAAGCTCGAGAGCTGAAAGCAGGACCCTGGTCAGAATGGAACGTGGTAATTGCGTATGTGCCGATAAAGACTCGCAAATCTTTTATAACCGTTCTAGCGTCAGCCGAGCGCTGGAGGCCTCATTTTTTAAGTGCTTTTCGTCTTAACTGTTAATAGGACGCAGGATGGGGTGTAGGCAGCGTTACGCTCTTTCTGACTGGTAGCCGGTAGCAAGGTTCGCTACTGCGATCCCTATTACAGTTTTCACAGTTGTTTGCATATATTTGGTGTTCTACACTCATTCCCGGCCACCAGAATACTGATTGTAATTCAGTCAGTGATTTCTTGATCTCTCTGTGCCTTAGACCCAAACCCATGTGTGCATCTGCTATTAAAAATATTCTCCTGTTCATGTTTGGAATTACTCTGTCCCCCACTCCAGGGATTCGAGCAAAAGGAACGGAGTTTGCATCGATTATGTATGCATAATTGAGTGGATAGTTTACGGGTAGTGCTGCACAGTCGCCTTTTACGGTCGTTTTTACTGCCAGCATGGTTTCCCCGTCTATGTATTTATCTGTACGCTTTTTTGTGGCTACGGAAGCCGGTTTAGTTGCTTCCGCTTTGGCTGTATTAGCCAATGAATTCCCTGCAACGTGAACGCCATCACATTGAAGACTCTGTGCGTGAATCACGTGAGTCTTTTGTAGTTCTTTGTGTAAAAGAGCTACCTCGTTCCAGAGCAATTTATGCTTTATTGTGGCACCTGTGTCATCTTTGTAGTCGTTTTCTATCCAACTCTGCAGTTTATTGTTGTAAGAGTTGACGCAAAAATGAGAATCGCACACTATAAGTGTCGGGAATTCACGTTCTGCATTTTCGAGCGCCATCTTTAAACATCTGATTTCAGTTCTCTGAACCGAACAGTACTTTACTGATTCAGTTTTTGTTATTTTCGGTCTGAATTTACCGCACAGCCAACGACCTTTAATGATCGCACATGCTCCATCGTAGGATTTTCTCTCTACGTTGAAATGCTGTACAAAGCTATCTGTGTAGATTATACAGGCGTATTGTGGGAGAGGCAGAATTTCGATTGGCAGAGTATATTCTTCTTCATACTCTAAATCATTCAGTTCTTCAAATTGCGGGGCGAAATAGTATTTCACGTCTTCCGCTCCTAGAGAATCTATGCACTGTATCCATTTCGGATCCAGTGACACTGTTGGCAGGTTTACTGGGCTGAATAGCGCCTCGAAGGCGGATTCCGCTGTAAGGATATTAATCCGTTTGCAGTGTGCTAATTCTCGTTCATTTGCTAATGCGATTTGCACTGCGTTCACAGTTCTTTCTGTGTGACTGAATGCTTTTTCTGCTTGTGTGTACAAGTGAGATTTAATTGAAATTGGTACCTTTTCTCCCTCATTAGAGGTTAAGTACGTGAATCCGCATCTTCCTGGGATGACTCGGATTACAAGATCACGTGTGTTGTCACGTGTATCCAATTTTGTTTTTGCTAACATGTCTGTTTGCAGTGATCTCAAAATTTCTGTGTGTTTTTGAGTCCAAATGATTTGTTTAAAATCAGGTTTTATTAGTTCGTAGAGAGGTTTAACCCTCTCTGCGTAATTTAGGATGTAAGTTCTTCCGAAATTCAGAAAACCTAGTATGGATTGTAAATTCTTCAGCGTTTTTGGAGCTTGGAGTACAGCGCACTTCTCTAAGAAGTTGTCCGCTAGGCTTTTCCCTTCACTTGATAATTCGTACCCTAAAAACAGTACTGTCAGATGGGCAATTCGGGACTTTTTAAAGTTGAATTTGTAACCCTCTGCTGCGAACCCAAGTATAATGGTGTTCACTCTTTTCAAGTGAGTATCCAAGTCCTCATCTGTGAGATAAATATCATCTACGTAAGATAATGCTTCATCATCATAGATTTGTAGTAACTCTGTTACCCTAGCTGAGAATAGTCCTGGGCTGTTCTTGAACCCCTGTGGGAGTCGACAGAATTTTTCTGCGACCCAAATGCGGAGAAAGCGGTCAAATATCTGCTTTCTGGTGCAATGTTTTGACAAAAGAAACCATTAGATATGTCTAATGTCGTTTTATATTTTTTCCTAACTATGTTATTCATTAGGGCTGCACTATGCGAGTTTTGTACTGCAAAAGTTTTGCAACATGTATTAAGATGTCTGTAGTCCAAAACTAGACGATATGAATTGTCTGGCTTGGAGACAGGAAACAAAGGATTGTTCATTTGAGAGGTGCATGTTTCAATCACCCCCTGGTATTCAAGTTGATCTAAGATCTCCCTGACTTGTTTTTTAGCTTCTTGCTTTATGGGATACTGCCGTTGGGCAGTTGGTTCACTTTTTAATTTGATTTTGTGAGGCGGTGAATCCTCATCCCATCCTACATGATTTTTATATAATGCAGGTGCCTGGGCCACTGCCCATTTCCTTGCATATGTATATTTTTTGTGAATCGGAATGTGATTCGAGAAGGCTGGCATAATTACTTCTTCGCCACGAGGGCACTCCCTGACAAACTCTGGGGGCCAATCTTTTTCAGCTAACAGAATATCATAGCCTTTTGAGAGCTTATCCCAAAATAGACCCTTAATTTTCCTAGTCTTATCACCCTCTATACGCAATGTTATTTCGTATATTTTATGGGGCTCGCTAAGTCTGGCGTCGGCAGTTTCAACCTGAATGTATTCATTCGTGTCCACTGTCTCCAGATGACTCATCAAGATCTTGCGCGCTATACTGATTTCTGCTGCACTGTCCAACATTGTCAATGCCCACTCCCCGTTTTTCAACTGTGTCCTCAGTATTCTCTGCATGGTTAATTACTCTAATACTGGCTACCTTCTTTGTCTGAAATTGAGATTTCCTATTTTGAGCAGGTTCCTTGTCTTTGGACTTGGTGTGCTCTCCTGGGTCTGACCGTCCTCTTCTTTCCGAATTCTGTGGAAGAGATCGAGAGGGACGTGTATCAATACTTTGATATCTATCAGGTTTTTTTATATTATCCCTATTTCTAAGGTTATATCTTTTCTCAGAGGGCTCCCGTTGGGGAGACTGGCGTTCTCGAGTCGTGGTTCTTTCCCTCCGTCGAGGAGACCTTCCTCTGGACTGGAAAACTTTTTCCTTGGGAGTGGATTGTTTATTTCCATCCCAGCTCTATTTAGGAGTGTTTGAATTATTTTTAATAAATAATTTTTCAGGATTTTCGAGCAGTTGGGGCTTTACCGGTTTTCCACCCAAGCTGTCTCTACCTAATTCTTCATAGCACTTTTCTATGATTTTTGCAAGCTCAACAGGATCTTTTATATCTGTTTCCTTCAACTTCTGGCGGATCGCCACAGATGCTGCTTCTCCTCTAATGTTGGCTAATAATATAGCCGTGACCTGCTTGAAGTCTTTCAGTAATTTCATACCTAGATTTAAAGCGGGCTCTGGACCGAATTCATTTTGAATCTGTTTTAGCACTTCTGGTATTACCGCCATAGACGGAACACCGTGTGTTTTTGTGTAAATGGAAGCAAAGACTGTACCCCAAGTGTCGCAGTCCTCCACGTGTGGTGCGATTCCCATAGGAAGGCAGATGGTCAAGATTCTGTGTTTCTCTATAGGGGTAGTATCAGGAAATACTGCCTCTATTTGAGTGATTTTCTGGGCTAACCAGAAAGGAATTTGTTCCCGTTTTACGGGTGTTTTACCAAGACATGACTGTATGTTCTGTGGTGTAATTTTATTTGTGTTCCCCTGATGAGGGGTCAGCTGTGGTGTATTAACAGCTGGCTGGACTGTTGCAGTCCGCATTACATATTGGACTAATTGCCTATGTATTTTTATTAATGTGTTTAGCTGTACTAACAGCTCTTCCTTAGACATTTTTGCAATGTCATGATGTGGTGTGTAGCTGGCTAGAACCGGCCACGTGGCTCCTGGTCTACCTAGTGGACCGAGCCTGGTAATGTGATCATTGTGTTTTAGGGCGCCATTAAACCAGAGCAGGTGCTCTTGAAATTTAAGTGGAATTTCAATCTCCTCGAAAGGAGCGTACTCTTCCGGAGGTTTCTCTATTTTGTAATAGTGAAACTCTTTTGTTATAGCGTTTACCGCTGGAAAATTTATCCATGAATAGAATACCTCTGTCTGCCGATACTCGTGAGCCTCTATCACGAAAATTACTGTACCACCCTGAGGTGTCAGTCCGTTTACTATAAGTTTTGAAGTTATAGATTTTCTTAATTGTGCCGGGATGATTATTGCATCCGGGTCTGTGTATTCGGGACCTTGCTGAGTCGCATCTGCTGCGGCCCCATCGGTTCCGTTTTCTGGCATTGTAAAAATGCGAGGTTTGCAGAGTAGGTCTCCAAGGAGACAAAGATTAGGTGCACAATATTTTGGAACACTGTATCCTTCAACGTTGAATAAACCAGAGCTTTACATAGGAATCTCTTCCTACTAAGGTCGGGCGGATTTTAACCTTTCACCCACTCCAGACGTCTATTGGAGTATTTACGGGAGAAAGGGGTGTGAAATATGCACGACTGAGTTACTCTAAAAGTCTTGCGTTAGTTTATCGCCTTACCAAACGTTAGGGCGCCATGTAGTGTAGTTCCTAGTTTCCCACTAGGCCCTGCGCATTGGAATAACATAAACAGTAGTATCGACGTGGAACTGCGGATATTCCAGGCCTCCACTGACTATGCTAAACTTAATTGGGTTGTGTTACCAACTAGCTCAGAGGTCACTGGAAACTTTCTTCTCTGCATAGGGAGTGATCAGCTTGCTTGGCACAGACAAGAAGGGATTCAGTTTTCCAACAACCGTGCAACATGACAACTTTGCTCCTCAGATCAAGAGTCAATCTCTAGGGTCGTGTGAAACAATAGACATGTATTTCACTCAGTCAGTCTAGTGCAGTTTACTTTCACGAGATGTAGAGAATAGAGAGACGGGCGTGTATCAATAAAGGGTTAACATTTATTGAACAGTCTTTCTTCTCGTACAAGAGAAATGTATTGCCACAATTGCAATAATTGTTATTATAAAAAGTACGTACAGTAAGATAAGTATTGCGAAATAGAACTGTAAAAGCATTGATATGGTTTCTTAGCCATACAATGGTTTAAAAGTAATAAAACATATATACAGTCATATATACATTAGGCTAACATACTCAACTGGTGCTTCTAACTAAACCTACCCCAGTGTGCCTGACCTAAGCCTAACACGTGAGAAGGGGAGTAAGTAAGTAGCTTTAAGTTAAGTTGGTTTTGCCAAGGTTTGTTTCAAGAATTCTCGTCTAAGGGTTTAGTCAACACCATACCTCTGAATAGAATGATGGAGGATTGGTATCTCCTTCAGGGGTCTCTCTCGATATCCCAGTCACCCGCGAGGGTAAACCGGAAACGCCGTGGCTGGATTTCTCTGCACGAGAAAGGCAGCGGGTCTCTTCAGCGCGTCGAGGAAGGAGGGGGGACAGCGTCCGCGGGCAGCTGGAATCTGCTGGATGTCTTCGCAGAGGGACGTCTGTTCAGCTCCTTAAGCGTACTGCACCATAGTTCGCGCTGTAGCGGCGATAATGGTAATCAGCAGCTTCACCACCACAGGATAGCAGGCTGCAGCGACAGAGTGCTAGATTTACCAACACGGGGTCGTGCAGGCAGCCAGCATCAGTAGCTCGCAGCTCACAACAGCTCCTAACCGGGCAACAGGCTCGCATTGCTTAAGGCAACGTTGGTAATATTTATACTTGACAGGTGCCGGGTTTGACGCAAGTTTGCTGGACATAAGACGTCAATTAAAGATGTCACTAGAAAGTGATAGTTATCAGTTGCTCATTAGAGTTCTATTACTAATCAAAACATAGCAAGCGGGGATTTCCAGGTTTGCTAAGTTTTTATCTTGTTGAAGAACTCGGAGTGTTATCTAGGAATATCAGATAATGACTGCTGCTCTGTCATTGCACTAATTGGTCGCAAAGGAAGTGGCAGAGAGTCATGCTGGAATGTGGCTCTGTTCGTGTGAGGCCAGAGATGACTTTTCAGAAAATCGCACTTGAACGGTTATGCCAATATAGGGAATAAATGGATTTATAGCCGAATAGGGGCATAAGGTCACAGTATCGATCAGGAACCTAGATAAACACGCAACAACAACAATGAAATGATTAATGCTTACCTTATGTTGGCACTGCTTAGGCTAGGGCACAGTTCTGTACCGTACTATCTATTGTACTGTTTCTAATGCTACGCTCAGGCCACTCAATGTTTAATTTCCTCTTTTTTTTCATATGGTGATACTGCCGGTGTGTACCACTACTGCTACCAGCACAACAATGATATTGCATTCGTCGACGATTCAAGTCAACAACCAACCTTATTCACCAACCGTGATTCGCAAATCACAGGTAAGATAAGCATATTGGGGAGGTAGTAGAATAATGGGCTAGGACTAAGTTTGGAGGAGAGCAGAGACTAACAGTACTACTAGTAAAGTACAGTAGTAGGGCTACTGAATTGACTAACTCGGTTACTTGCATTTTGGTACATTTCAGGACAAGATGTTTCATTCATGCTGGTAAGTTTAAAAAACCAAACGTCCAGTAACCACCGCCAACCCCCACACAAAATAATATGAGCGCGTATACTGAGTTTTTGAATGAAAAATATAATTATTAAGAAATATAAATTATGGATGTTGTTGTCGTCACAAAAATAGAATTACCTCAACTCACCCCCCTCCCTAACCAAACCAATGTCCAAAAATAAAAAAGTACCCTTCCCCAAAAACCCAATTCCCCCCCCCCCACCCCCCCAACAGTCTTTAAAAAAGGGACAAGGGACAGTCACTTCCTCCGGTGGCGTTTGGACAGCTGGTGCTGCACGTCCCGCAGCTCTTTGCGGAGGTCCAGGAGCTGACGCTGATGTTTTTCGGCCAACCGCTCCAGGTAGTCCACTCGCTTTCCGAGGCGGCGCTGGCGTACCATCCAGGCTCTGGGGGGGGGGGGGGCAGCTGTTGTTTTTGCTGCTGTGCGGCGGCGGCGGGAGGCTGTCGGGCCACGGCTCCGTTTGGCTGGAGGCTTGTGGCTGGTGGACCCGGGGGCAGTGGAGAAGGATGTACTGGAGGTTGTTGTAGTTTCCGCCTCATGCTCCCGAGCCCACAATCATCGATACTCGATACAAATAGCCTCCAGCTTACGGGCCCTGGCCCGGACAGCCATCTCCTTACGGGTGAGCTTTTTGGTAGTAGCATCTATGAAAAAAGAAAGAAAAATACTGTAGCCAATAGTCTTTAACATAAATTCAAAATAATTCAACAGAAAGTTGACACTCAGTAACACCAGCATCAGTAACACCAGCAAGTAGCAAACACAGTATAAAATTTTGAAGATAACGGACCAGGTTTTTTTTGATTGTCGATCCACAACTTGCGCCTCCCGTATGTGACGTTATTTATAATTTTTAACCACTATTTTGAGGGTGCCCCAGATAGGAGGAAGAACCTAAACCTCCAATTAGGACCAAGATTGACTGCACATGAGCCAGCGAGGGGACGCCTACTTAAGGCGAGTCCCGGCTCCTTCCATCTGACAAGGTAGCGGAGCGCTTTGTTGCGTGGCGTGGTTACCGCGTTTTTAAAATTGGCATTTTTGTGTGTGATTTGTGTTGCGCGTTAGCGCTTAGCTGACAGCTGGGTTTTTTAAAATTCCCCCTCACCTGCACCGTAAATTGTGCCCCTCACCGCCGCTTGGCGGGCTTGGTTCCTGGGGTGGGCGCCATCTTAGAGAGGGGCAGAGCAGCTTCCTTCCGCCAGCGCTTGACTGCGCATGAGCCAGCGAGGGGACGCCTACTTAATGCTCCCCCCCAGTGTAGCGGGATCGCGGAGCGGGCGCGTCCTCGCGTGGCCGGAGTCGTGCCAGAGTCCTGCCCGTCTGCGCCCGTCCGCGACAGGACGCGCTGGACGTGGCTGGACTCTGACCCCGCTCCTGGTCGTTCTCCTGTTTGTCATGCTGCGCTACACCAGAGACAGTCTGGTTGCCATCAATCGGTCCTGGGTGACTTGTACCGCGCCCCGTGTGGATCCCTTATGCGGCCCTTATACGTGTGGATGCGGATGTCTCGCACTGTCTGCCCCCGTAAGTAGGGACTGTAGGGATGACATCGCTGTGGCCATCAGCCCACAGTCTTGTGTCAGCATCTGGAGCTTAAACGCTAGGTCGCTTGTCAGGCACCATCTAGATATTTTCGATCTGCTAGATAAGGATTCTCCTGACATATTTTGCCTGATGGAGACCTGGCTGCAGGATGCCGACTCGGCCGTTGTCAATCTGGCCTTCCCGCCGGAATACTCGGTATTCACTTTGAACCGAGCTTCTAGAGGCGGAGGAATAGCCCTTGCGGTTAAGTCCTGCTACTCATGTACGTGGCATGGTCAAAAAATCCCGGGTTGCGAAAGTGCCATGTTTAAGGTAGCTATTACACCTAATTTCACCCTGTCGGGACTATTGATATATCGGCCCCCAGGGAGTGAAGTGGCTTTTTAGAGCGGCGCTACCTGACGCCATTAGTGAACTGGCTGCGGGATGCTCCAATTTCTCCATCATTGGAGATTTAAATCTGCACTTCGATAACATAGCTAGCCCTACGGTGTCCAGTTTTGTGGCCGATCTTGAGGCGCTCCAGCTGACTCAGCTGGTGGCACAGCCCACCCATTCAGGGGGTCATACCCTCGATCCGTTTTTTACCAATCTTACGGAAGCCTGCATTTCCAGCTACACACCTCTAGCATGGACTGATCATTATTTGATACAGATCCATTGCCCTACACCGGCTATACAACCTAAGCCAGTGGTGTGTTCTATTCCGAGACGTCGTTGGAATAAACTCAAGCTGGACGAGTTTTTCCACCTCCTATCGGCCGACTCATTTGACATCACAGGGTCGGCTGATCAGGTCTACGACAGGTTTTGTAAGTGGGTATCTAGGGCTTTAGACACACTCATTCCCATGGTATGCTGTAAAACTGGAACCGGCAAAGCCAGCCCTTGGTACGATGACTCGCTACGGGCACTGAAGGTTTCTTGTAGGGGTTCAGAGCGGGCTTGGCGCAAGTCTTATAACAGCATGAAGAAGGTTCTCTACCTGTCTACGGTGAAACTGTATCACCGGGCAGTGTGCAGAACCCGTGCCGCCTTCTACGCTGCACAATTTAGGACGAGTTCGAACCCGTCCAAGGCTATCTTTAAGGTGCTGAAAGACCTTACGGCCAAAAAGGTAACTTCGACGCACCAGAGCTCGGTGGAGCACTGCGAAAAATTGGCAGAGTTCTTTCTGGAAAAGGTTAATGCCATTTATCGTGCCTTTCCGGTGGCCACTCCCTCGGCTAATCCACCTCTTAAGCCGTTATCATCTGAGGGGTTGCATTCCTTTCCTATCCTAACACCTGATAGTCTCGACATCTTGGCTCGTCAGGTGAAGTCTGGGTCCCCAGAGGACCCGCTTTTCCCAGCTGTGTTCAAAGACCTAGCGGTACATGATATCTCGCCGCTATGCTCTCTGATCAACTCGTCACTCACATCAGGCGAGGTCCCACTGAAGTGGAAGCGAGCCATGGTTCGTCCTATCCTCAAGAAACCTAGCATGGACGGTAGCAAGCCTGAGAGCTATCGGCCAATTTCACTCCTGCCGTGGCCGGCCAAGGTGATTGAGGCTCATGTCAACGCAGTCCTCTCGGAACATCTCCGCCATGCAGATATCCTCGATGCTACGCAGAATGGGTTTAGGGCCGGTCATAGCACGGAGACGGCTCTGCTCTATATGGTGGAGCATCTTCGCTCCGTGCTTGACGCGGGACAAACGGCAGCGCTGGTGCTATTAGACCTGAGCGCTGCCTTTGACACCGTCTCGCACCCGATCCTTCTGCGGCGCTTAGAGGAGGCTGGTGTCACCGGCATTGCTCTCCAGTGGTTCCGGTCGTTTTTAGCCAATCGGGCCTTTAGCGTGACCTTCCCACCTTACCAGTCCAAATTCCATCCGTTGAACCTGGGGGTCCCCCAAGGCTCCTCGCTGAGTCCTACGTTGTTCAATCTTTACGTAAGGCCGCTGGCTGAGGTTGTCAGGCAATGGGGTATGACGATGGTGTCATACGCCGATGACACCCAGCTAGCGGTTACGATCAGCGGGGATGCCGAAGTCGATGCCCCCAGGTTTCAACAAGGACTGCGGGCGGTCGCCAGCTGGATGACATCCAACTGTCTCCAGCTGAACGCTAGTAAGACCGAGGTCATGGTCTTTGGCAAACAACCGGAACTCTGGGGAGAGAGATGGTGGCCAGGGGACCTGGGTCCTGCTCCCATCCCAGTCGCCGAGCTTAAGAACCTCGGGGTCTGGCTGGACCCTACCCATACGTTTGTGTGTCATACCAAACGTACGGCGGCCTGCTGCTTTGGTATCCTGCGTGGGCTTTGTCCAGTGCTTAAGTTTTTCGATGCCCCCACGAGGCAGCTCATGATCCAAGCCACTGTCATCTCTAGGCTGGATTATGCGAGTTACCTTCTGGTTGGACTGAATCAGGCAGAGATTGGGCGTCTACAACGGATCCAGAACGCCGCAGCAAGATCGGTGGTAGGCTTACCAAGATTCTGCCCTACCTCTAGCACTTTGCGTTCACTGCACTGGCTCCCGGTGGCACAGTGGATCCAGTTTAAGGTCCTCTGTGTCGCTTACAAGATTCTGAAGGGGTCCCCAGCAACGATTCTCATGGCTCTTCTAGCCCATTACACCCCTACCCGAGTCTTAAGATCTGCGGACTTGGAACTGGCTGTTGTGCCACGCTTTAAACGGAGTAGGGCAGGAGGGCGTTCGTTTCAAGTTCGCGCGGCGGTTCTGTGGAACTCCCTGCCCCCGGCGATTCGTGCTGAGAGGGACCTGCTCTCCTTTCGCCGTGTGGTGAAAACCTTTTTATTTCCTTAGTTTGTACACTGTTTGATTATTGTTTCGTTGTGTTGTGCTGTTGCCTTGTCGGGCGCAAGGACGCTCCTTAGCTGGAGCATCTGTGCGCCAAATAAAAACGCATAACATAACATAACATAACATAACATAACATAACATAACATAACATAACATAACATAACAGATCCAAACATAATTGATACAGCAGGTATCTGTGCACATGTCGCCTTTTACAGAGTAAATGCTGTTGGTAATCAAACAACACAACCAATAGACAAACAATGTGGAAGTAGTCTTGATAGAAGTTTTTCTTCAATTCAGATTTTATCTACCACGCCCAGCCAACACGTGTTTCGTCAGGGCTAGTAGCCTGCGACTTCATCAGGGCTCCCGCGGGCAGCGGTTCCAAAGCTATTGCCACAATGGCTAGGTGCTCTCAGCCGGTTCTAATTCCGACCCGGCTACCGGGTACTGTCGAGGTTCTAGCTGATTTGTCTCAGCCATCCATGTGATGGTTAATACCAAAGATGCGACACACCATAGGAGTATCCGTGTGAGCGGCAGGTTAAGCCGTACTCCTTTCCAGCGTCTCCGCGTGTAAATGCGGAAGTCATTTACAGTTTACACGCCGAGACGCTGTAAAGCTGAGACGGCTGAGACGAATCAGCGAGAACCTCCACAGTACCCGGTCGCCGGGTTGGAATTGGAAGCGGCTGAGAGCACCTAGCCATTGTGGCAATAGCTTTGGAACCGCTGCCCACGGGAGCCCTGATGAAGTCGCGGGCTACTAGCCCTGACGAAACACGTGTTGGCTGGGCGTGGTGGATAAAATCTGAATTGAAGAAAAACTTCTATCAAGACTACTTCCACATTGTTTGTCTATTAGTTGTGTTGTTTGATTACCTACAGCATTTACTCTGTAAAAGGCGACGTGTGCACAGATACCTATTGTAACAGTATAACATTTTGGCATGTATCTTTCCGCCGTCTTTGTAAGCCTGTGACATTACTGGGAGTTTCAGGAATTCCACTAGCAGCACTATGGGTGGACTCACTACTACATACATAGTCAGAGGGTACTAAAAAAAGGCCTTTTTTAACTTTTTTTCTCTTGGGTTGCAAAAGAAATCACTGGTACGTGAACTTGTGCTCGCCGCAATAATGGCAGCTCACTCTGCTTTCACCCAAGAAATACAGACACAGGCCATGATGATGCAGACTCGCAGTACTTTAAGCAGTACATGCAAGTGGGGATCTGAATGTCTTACTTTTCTATAGGGGTGGCACTGCCACTGGCCATATTTCTTCCACTCAGCGTCTGCTCTACTACATCATACACCTCTGCTATCGACGAGGAGTATAAAGAAGATAACATCCAGGCTTCGAAAGTATGTCTATGATTCTTCTTGATGTCTCAAATGTACCAAAATTTATTTTTGTCAAAAACCAACTAACACCCTTTTCATTATATTTTGGAAAGCGCTGTCTTCTTATGTTGAATTGCATTCAACAAAACCATTCTTTACAGTCATAAATATTAAGACTCGCTCGTCCTTCGTTTCACCCTTCTTTAACTTTTCGTTCTTCATATCCCTAAACTTCATCTGATATGACTTGGTTTCACAAATCACAATAAAAATTTGCTAGCTGAGTTGAAGTGAAATAGAGGGGGCCATTGTTTACCAGAGAAGTACCGCAGCTAATGCTATTAAAAGTCAAGGTTGACTGTCTTCTCCGTGATAGCCCAAAAAGTAGTTCTAAATTAGTAAATGTTCTTGATAGTACAGTGTACTTATACTAGTGTACTGTGTACTACTGTACAGAACATCATACACTCCTTTGCGAGGCTACTTAAAAAAAAAATTTCAATAAGTAAGGAGTATAATAACTTACCACCGTCCGCCGCCGCTGAGTCTTCCCCCCCAGCTCCTCCTGTTGGCGCCGCCGCATCCTGAGTGGACCCCTCCGCACTGCTGGCCCCTGCACTGGTTGTCATCTGTGCCGCGTCAGATGTTGTGACGTCTAGGAAAAACATGTCATATTTTCAGATGCCATACACAACCCCCTATTTTGTCTCGTAACGGAAGAAAATGTTACATAACACATTTTTTTTATTACTGGGATTGAAAAAAGTAACGGTTTTGGGAAGGGTGTTTATATGCTTATTCCATTAAATGCTACACTTGTTCTTATGACAACTGATGAATGCTTGCTTAACGGGCACCATTTTTCTCATTAAAGAAAGAAGATTCCATTGCCCTTCTGCCAGACAATTCTCCAACTACTAGTAAGTCATCACCAGCAGTACTTTAAGTACTTTAAAGAAGGTGGGGGCCCCCGCACAGTTACTCTAATATTTTCATGTGCCTGTTAACTATTATTAATTTTGAGTCATACTAATTTCATTCATGGGAATGTTGTTGCAACCTTAACGCCATCTTCATCCATCAGAATACTATGCTATTAAAAATAAAGAAATAGTGTTTTCATTTCTTAATTGAAAATAAAACTTTAAAACTAACAAACACTGTGTGGTTTTTGTTTACGAGTGAGTGAGCGGAAAGGTTTGAACTACTGCACTTGGCAGTCATGTTTCAGTGACTCAGATAGGCCGGGACTCGGAGGTAGTCTTCTTCTGTTCTTCTGGGTCGTAAAAATAATTGGTCAGACATTCTAGATAGTCGGTCAGGGGATTGGGGGTTCAACTTCTGTTCGGACTAAGGTATGTCGAAAGACGAACT
Organism: Lissotriton vulgaris; assembly: GCF_964263255.1. Taxonomy (NCBI): domain Eukaryota; kingdom Metazoa; phylum Chordata; class Amphibia; order Caudata; family Salamandridae; genus Lissotriton; species Lissotriton vulgaris. The sequence goes on along the minus strand of NC_141691.1, from coordinate 1,077,130,370 downwards.
GCACCTATCATCTTGTCCATACTTCTTTGTGTGCAGAATAGTCCCTGAAACACTAGCGGTATGGGATGTGCTCCTCTCAAATCAAAAAGGACACTGCTACCTTTTACTTGGTGTAAACAATTACATTTTGTTGTTGCAAATTGTCAAAGCACTTACATTAAGAAGACTGGAATAGACAGCAAGGGCAACCCAGAGGACTACACTCAGTGCCTAGAGCTATTGCTGTATCAGAGTTTTGTTTCACACCGTTTGCCGAATGGGCAAGCTTAGCTACCTACACAGACCGACTCATAATTGTAAATAGTAGTAGCACAGAGAGTGATGGTAGAGGCAGGATAAGAATGTAGAAAGTAGTCTACATTAGAAGAAGATCCAAGACTGTTTTGTAAAACAGAATTATTAGGAACCAGTTTATAATAAATAGGAGCTGTAAAAGTTAGGGAAGTATAAGTATTAAGATAACAATAAGACAACTTACTGGGGCCAGCAGAAGAGCCTGGAAGGGACTGCTCCTGACCAACTTCTGCCACCGGAGTCTCTGTCGCCGCCGTCGCCTTGCCCCTGGGAGTTGCTGGTGATCATGAAATAAAGAAACACAACATGGATGATTGTTTTTTGGGAAATATTTGATTTCTTTGTACTCAATCTAAAATTATGTTGGGGAAACAAATTAACATCAATTGCATCTGATCTGGTCAACTAAGAGGATAGTAGTACAGTATTGCAGGATTCGCAGACCGTCTAATAGGAAAGTTATGTAATTCACTAACCACATCAACAACAAAAAGGTTCTACTACTACTGCCATCACTCAGCAGCACGAGACGTCGCATGACAGACACAGCCCATCATCATGATTGCAGACCACTAACAAATGTCCTAGAACAAGTAATAAATAGTATACTCAACGTATCAATTCACCACTATCTCTTCAAAGTGGCAGCAGCAGGAGTACAAAGAAGGACTAGACTTGAGTCTACTGTCTCTAGCATTACGTAGTAATGCTCTCAAATTACTAAAAAGTTGCAAACAAGTAAGCATAGTAGCAACGCCAATAACCAGGCGAGCACCTGCAATGACAGAAGCTATTTAAACATTAATTTACCTGCAATGTAATCTAATCAGCAGCACTTGTATTCTTCAGGAAAAAAATAGATTAGCAATATAACAGAGCAGAAGGAAAAAAAAGTAGTTATTAAATAGCTACTTACCAAGCCCAGGGATCTCCACACCAAGCAGGTCGAGCATGTCATGCTCCCGGTCCAAGATGTCAGTCCACCGGTGCGTCACTTGGTGGTAGGTGCGCCGGACCCCAGACTCCTTATACATGCGCCGGCACACCTTCTCCCACAGCTGGCGACTCTCCCGGAGGCCGTAACCGGAAGCAATCCGCCCACCTGCTGCCAGGGTCTTAGGGAGGTGGACCTGGACAAAAACCAGCAAGGCGGCCACCTCCACCACAGAAAAGATCTCCCTGGGCTGCACTTCCTCCCCCCTCCAACGCCCGCAAGGGAGCCGGGTACGTGGGGCTGGGCCCTTCCCCTTGCCCTTGTCGCCTCCCTTAGCCATGGTCCTGGGCACAAGAAGAAGGAAAGAAGAATAGGTGTGAAAAAAATAAGAGAGAGAGCAAAAGAAATAAAGTAGGTAATAAAGTAACAAAAAGTTTAAAAAAACACAAAATATAGATGTAGGAAATTAAAGAGAGAGATAATAAGCAAAAAAAAACAAAAAAAGTTCAGAAAAACATAGGATTGCAAAGATGTAAGGTGGATAGAAAGGTAGCATGCCCAAAACCATATCAGTGAATGAAAAACAAGATGGCCACGCCCATAGAGGACCGCGTGGGTAAGTTTGCGTGATATTTCCCCCGCGAGTACGCAAAAACGCCCACGAATACGTAATCGCGCGCCGCATACAACGCTAACTTGCAACGAGCGCCCGGAAATGGAAACAAGTCACGCAAACAAGATGGCCGCACCCGTACATGACCTCATGGGCAACCTCGGGGTCGGTGCGCTGCAAGCGGCCCGCGAATAAGCAAAAAATCGCCCGAACACGCAAAAAAAAAGAAAAACCGCCCGAAAATGCAAAAAAAAGAGAAATCAGCAAATTCGCACGAATTTGCGGATTGCAAGTTCAATTTCGCGTCCCGCAAATCTCGCGAAATGGAAGAAAAACACATTTTGGAAAACTGAAAGCACTTAGCAGGTGCAAAAGTTCAAACTAATTTGTAACCATTCCCTGTAGTGCTTCCTGAGGGGCCCCTCCAGAGTTCAGTTGCCTACTTTCAACTATTCTCTGACCCTGCTCTGACCCTCAAAGCAGGGTCAGAGAATAGTTACAAGTATGGCACAATGCTCCTGTAAAAAAAAAATAACTGCAACAGGAAGGTCTTACAGCTAAGGAAGCAGGTGCCAGACTTGAAGCACAAATTCAGTGACACATTAACCAGCCCCAAATGAATTCATCTCAGTTGAGGCTGGGAAGGTGTGCTTAGCTTTCCCCCCATAATCTACAGTGGTGAACAAGAGGGTGGTAGTGGTGAACCAGAGGGTGCTGTGATAAACCAGAGGGGGACAGTGATGATCCAGAGGGTGGCAGTGGCAAACCAGACGGTGACAGTGATGAACCAGAGGATGGCAGTGATGAACCAGAGGGTGGCAGCCTTGAACCAGAGGGGGACAGTGATGATCCAGAGGGTGGCAGTGGCAAACCAGAGGCTGGCAGTGATGAACCAAAGGGTGGCAGGGATAAACCGGAGGATGGCAGTGATCAACCAGAGGGTGGCATTGATGAACCAGAGGATGCTGTGATAAACCAGAGGGGGGCAGTGGTGATCCAGAGGGTGGCAGTGATGAACCAGAGGGTGGCAGCCTTGAACCAGAGGGTGGCAGGGATGAACCAGAGGATGGCAGTGGCAAATCAGAGGGTGGCAGTGATGAACCAGAGGGTGGCAGGGATGAACCAGAGGATGGCAGTGATGAACCAGAGGGTGGCATCCTTGAACCAGAGGGGGACAGTGATGATCCAGAGGGTGGCAGTGGCAAACTGGAGGGTGGCAGTGATGAACCAAAGGGTGGCAGGGATGAACCAGAGGATGGCAGCGATCAATCAGAGGGTGGCATTGATGAACCAGAGGGTGGCAGTGATCAACCAGAGGGTGGCAGTGGCAAATGAGAGGGTGGCAGGGATGAACCAGAGGGTGGCAGGGATGAACCAGAGGATGGCAGTGATCAACCAGAGGGTGGAGAGATGAACCAGAGGGTGCTGTGATAAACCAGAGGGGGACAGTGATGATCCAGAGGGTGGCAGTAGCAAACCAGAGGGTGGCAGTGATGAACCAGAGGGTGGCAGGGATGAACCAGAGGATGGCAGTGATCAACCAGAGGGTGGCAGTGATGAACCAGCGGGTGCTGTGATAAACCAGAGGGGGACAGTGATGATCCAGAGGTTGGCAGGGATGAACCAGAGGATGGCAGTGATCAACCAGAGGGTGGCAGTGATGAACCAGAGGGTGCTGTGATAAACCAGAGGGGGACAGTGATGATCCAGAGGGTGGCATCGGTGAACCAGAGGGTGGCAGTGATGAACCGGAGGGTGGCCGCGATGAACCAAAGGGTCGCAAACAGGCTGGACATGTAGAAACAACATGGTCGCGACCGTTGCGACCACACAAGTAAGTTCGCGTGCCCGAACTTGTACAAAACCCTCACGAACTGGCAAAAACAGCAAATTTGCAAATTTGCACGAATTCGCGAATTTTGCGAATTGCGAGTTCGCAAATTCACGCATCGCAAATTCGCAAAATTCGCCCATGCAGTCTAATGTTGATTGCATTTGTTTTCTAGGACATCCATGGTGGAAAAGTGGAGTTATGGCCTAGCTGCACAGCGCGTTTGGACAGAAGGCCGAAAAATATTGTAAGTATGAGATTTTCCATTTTTGCTTTTTGCTTATTTGGGGGTGTTGTGCTTTTTTGCGGGTGGGTTGGCGGGTCTTGGGGCATTGCTGGGAAGGTCTAATACCGGATAAAAGTGGTTTGGACAAAATCAGACTTGAAAAAGTTTTTGCCTTTTTGCTCACTATCATGTTTTCAGGGGCCTGTTTGGGGGGCTTCCTGGTGTTTGTGGGTGGGTTTCGGGGTCTGGGAGCACTGCTGGGTATGGATACTTTTGATTGCAAGTGGTTTGAAGAAAATCCATGGTGGCAAAGGGGAGTTAGGGCCTAGCTGCAGAGCGCGCGCGGAGTGATTTTGGAAATTGGCCTGAAAATTACTAAGTCCCCATTTTTGTACTTTTGCTTTTTGGCTGTTTGGGGGTCTTCTACTTGTTTTCGCCTGGGTTGACGGCTCTGGGGCCATTGCTGGGAAGGTCTAATACCGGATAAAAGTGGTTTGGACAAAATCCATGAGGAAAATGTTTTAGCTTTTTCCGACATTTCGCTCAGTTTAGCGTTTTCGGGGGCCTGTTTGGGGGGCTTCCTGGTGTTTGTGGGTGGGGTTCGGGGTCTGGAAGCACTGCTGGGTATGGATACTTTTGATTGCAAGTGGTTTGAAGAAAATCCATGGTGGCAAAGGGGAGTTAGGGCCTAGCTGCGCGCGGAGTGATTTTGGAAATTGGCCTGAAAATTACTGTCCACATTTTGTACTTTTGCTTTTTGGCTGTTTGGGGGTCTTCTACTAGTTTCCACCTGGGTTGACTGCTCTGGGGCCATTGCTGGGAAGGTCTAATACCAGATAAAAGTGGTTTGGACAAAATCGGAGGCAAATTTTTTTTTGCGTTTCTGCTGACTTGCTTGTCTTTGAAGTGCCGTTTGGGGGGGTTCCGGGTATTTGTGGGTGAGTTTTGGGGTCTGGGAGCACTGCTGGCACAGTCTAATTTTGATTGCTTTTGTTTTTCAGGAAATACATGGTGGAAAAGGGGAGTTAGGGCCTAGCTGCACAGCGCGTTTGGAAAGAATTGAAAGAAGGCCGAAAAATATTGTAAGTAGTATGAGATTTTCCATTTTTGCTTTTTGCCTGTTTGGGGGTGTTGTGCTTTTTTGTGGGTGGGTTGGCGGGTCTTGGGGCATTGCTGGGAAGGTCTAATACTGGATAAAAGTGGTTTGGAGAAAATCCATGCTGAAAAGCCTTTTGGCACTTTTTGTAAAATAGGGGTCGTTAGGGTTAGCACTAGCAGCAGTATTCCATGTGTTTGGGGGTGTTCTAGATTTTTGCAACTGGGTTCTGGGGTCTTAGAGCGCTCATGGGAATGTGTAATTTTGGTTGCAAGTGATTTGAAGAAAATCCATGGTGGGAAAGGGGGGATTTGGCCTAGTTAAATAAAGCGTTTGACACTATTCTTAACTTAGGGCTCGTTAGGGTTAGCAGTATTGTATTGCATGTGTTTGGGCGGGGGGCTGTTTGTGGGGGGGTTTGCGAGTCTTGGAGCGATGCTGGGTATAGATACTTTTGCTTGCTTTATTTAATTTCTTATATCGCGCAGGAATCAATCCCATAAGGGTATCTCCGCGCTTTATTCACCAGAGACAATAGCAGATACAGTGCGAAGGTTAGTGGAGTTGGAATGCTTCCCGAAAGAGGAGAGTTTTTAGTGACTTTCTAAAGGATAGGTAGTTGTTGGTCATTCTCAGCTCAATGGGAAGCTTATTCCACAGAGCGGGGCCGACTGAAGAAAATGCTCGGTCTCCCTGTCTGGATTTTTTTGTTACAGGGGGTTTCAGAAGGGCTTGATTGCTTGAGCGAAGTGACCGGCCAGGTTGATACAGCTCCAGCGATTGAGAAAGATATTTAGGGCTGTCTCCATATAAGCACTTGTGGACCGTGCAACACATTTTAAAGCTGATTCGTTGCCGTATAGGGAGCCAATGCAGCTCTTCCAACAAGGGCTTATAGGGAGTCCTGGCTGGTGCGCTCATAACCAATCTGGCCGCCGTATTCTGGACTACCTGCAAACGGCCCACTGCATCAGCGTTAGCAAGTGTCAGCAGGCCGTTGCAGTAGTCCAGGCGGCTGGTAACCAGGGCCTGTACCAGTGTCTTTCTATAGGTGTCAGGGAGATACGGGAAGACTCGTCTTAAAAGGCCGATGGTGTAAAAGCACAATCCTGCGATATGATTGGTATGCTCCTTAAGGGTCAGTTTTTGGTCAATTTTTACTCCTAAGTTTTTGACATGTGGCTTTGATGTTGGCACTGGACCTAGGTCCAGCGGCCACCAGTCAGGGGACCATAGAAGACTTGCTTTGCTGAAGAGCATAATCTCCGTTTTTGCCACGTTACATTGGAGGCAGTTTACAGCCATCCAATGTGACACTGCCCTCATACCCTCAGCAAAGTTTTCCTTGACTTTAGGGCCAAGGGAGCTGAAAGGGTAGAGGAGCTGGGTGTCGTCAGCGTACGAGACTGGCGTGAACCCATACTTCCGTACAATCTCAGCAAGGGGGGCCACATAAACATTAAACAATGTAGGGCTAAGGCAAGAGCCCTGTGGCACCCCCTTCGTGAGCACCCTCGAGATGGAGCAAAAGGGGCCCAGGCTGATAGATTGCGACCTCCCGGAAAGGAAGCTCTCCAGCCAGGATAGTGCTAAGCCTCCAATCCCCACTCCCTGCAAACGGCTGAGAAGGATGTTATGAGACACGGTATCGAAGGCCGCAGACAGGTCCAACAGCACTAGAATCATTGAACCCCCTCTATCCTGTGACATTTTGATCTTATCGGTCACCGAGAGGAGGGCTGATTCAGTGCTGTGGTTGGGCCTGAACCCAGATTGTGATTGGTCCAGGCCCCCTGTCGCCTCGATAAAGCTGGAAATGATGGTATTAACGTGTTTCTCAGCCAGTTTGCTAATGAAAGGGAGGAGGGAGATAGGACGGAGGTTGGAGAGCTCTGACCAGGGTAGGGAGGTATTTTTGCGTATGGGGTTCACCACCGCTTCTTTCCACTGTTGTGGGAGTTTTCCTTCGGCAAAGGAGAGATTTATGAGTTTTTGAATGGAAGGGCCTAGAGATTCAGTCAAGGAAGAGATTATTTTAGCAGGAATCAAGTCGTTGGGGGAGACGGTCTTCATATTGTTAATGAGAGTGGTCAGTTGCTGTAAGGTTATTTCTGGAATTACATGGAGAGTATTCCCAGTGGTCATCTTAGGGGAGATTCCAGAGGCCACTGTCTGTGAAGGACCTGTGATGTTTGTGATTTTCTTATATATCCCCTCAATTTTGTCTTCAAAGAATTGGGAGATTTTGTCACAAAGGTCTTGGGAAAAAGTGTCCGGGCTCTCACACATTGCTGGGTTAGTGAAAGTCTTTATAACCCTAAATAGTTCTCGGGTAGAGTTGCCTGCCTCTGTTATTTGGGAGGTAAGGCTGTTTTTCCTTGCTTTTTTGATATTTTTGTAATAGGTGTTCATAGCTACCAAATATCGTTCCTTATCTTCCTCCTTACGTGTCCGTCTCCAGCGCTTCTCTAGTTTCCTACATCCATGTTTTTCTGTTTTGAGGACCTCAGTATACCATATTTCTCTTTTAGCTATGATTGGCTGCTTAACAGTTTTCTGAGGGGCCAATGTATTAATGGCAGACGCCAAGGTTGCGTTGAACTTGGAAAGGGATGTCTCAATATCATCAGAGTTTAAAAGCACTGGCTGCTTCCAGACTTGTGTAAATCCGGCAGAAGTGACTTTATGCCATTGTCTGCGTTTTATAGACTGAGTAATGAGATGATTAGTGGATTCCGGGGGGTGCAGGAAGTAAGCATGGGCGAATTTTGCGAATCTCGCGTTCGCGAATTTTGCGGATTTGCGAACTCGCAATCCACAAAATCCGCGAATTCTCGCGAATTTGCGGATTTTTTTTGTGTGTTCGCGCGGGTTTCTGCCAGTTCGCGAGGGTTTTGTACAATTTCGCAAACGCGAACTTACCTGTCGGGTCGCAAGTTTTGCGAACTTGTTGTTTCTACCTGTCCAGCCTGTTTGGGACACTCTTCTTCATCACTGCCACTCTCTGTCACCACTGCCACTCTCTGACTACTCATGCCACCCTCTGGCCCACCCATGCCACCCTCTGTTTCATCACAGCACCCTCTGGTTGTCCAGTCAGTGTACATTATTGTGGCAAAGCAAAGCACACCTTCCCTGCCTCAAGTGACCTGAATTAATTTGGGGCTGATTAATGTGTCACAGAATATTTTTTTAGCTGGCACCTGCTTCCTTAGTGCTTCCTGATTAGTGATCTTTTGCACTTGCTAAGTGCTTTCATTGTTGCAAAATTAGTTACAACACCTGCCCTGCCCCAACTGACAATAATGAATTAGGGGCTGATTAATGGATTTGAACTTCCAGCCTGGCTCCTGCTTGTCTCCCTTAGCTGTAATTCAGGACCTTTGTGGCATATGTGTAACTATTCTGAGGTTCAGAGCAGGGTCACATAATAGTTGCAACTGGCAACTGAACTCTGGAGGGGCCCCTCAGGAAGCACTACAGGAAATGGCTACTAATGATGAGCCTGAACTTTTGAACCTGGTAAGTAGTTTCAGTTTTGCTAAGATCGTATTTCTGCAATTTAGCGCTTATTCGCGGGGCGTGAAGTTGTACTGGGAAGCCGCGAACTCACGCGAACAGTGCGAGCAAGCCATAAAATCCGCTGCTCGCGGATTTGCGGATTTTGCGGGAGATTCGCGAATCTCGCGGATTGCGAATTTACCGAAAATCCGCAAAATCCGCGAGCGAAACGGATTTTCCGCCCATGCTTAGCAGGAAGGAAAAATCTAATATTGCAAGTAGTTTGAATACAATCCACGGTGGGTAAGGTGGGATTTGGCCTACTTTACTTTCAAAGTACGTTTTGTCACCATTTTTCTACTAGGCCTCGTTTTATGAGATCTGATTGGGGGTCTTCTACATTTTTGCGACTGGGTTTAGTAAGGGTCTGGGAGCACTGCTGGTAAGGTCTAATTTTGTTCTAAAACACAGTTTACAGTACACCTAGCTTGAGGGGAAAGATGCGCTAAATTAATTCGCCCATACTTATTTATCCTTCAAAAGGAGACTCAGACAGAGTACGCACTTTCAAAAATATTGTACTGTCTATTAGGAAACTCAATGTGTGACCTTTTGCACTACACAGCGTACATACCTTATATTTATTTGTCAGTGGTGTTCTAATATCACTTCTTGTTTTTCCATCAATAATTACAGGCCGGGTTTCAGTCTGTGCAATGGCAAAAAAAGGATGAAGTCAGGCTTCACATTAGCGAGCCGCAATTCAGCATCCGCCAGGCAGGCAGTGGACAGGGTGTCTTCTGGTCACTAACATTGATGGACGGAGCGTCAGCTGGAATGGAGGAGTCCCGCTAATAAGAGGAATGGTTTGATGCATGCAACTTACCAAATTCAACAGGACAACTACAACAACATACAGATACAGTATCCGTTCTTTTCTAATTAACTCTTAAGTAATGTTATTGCTGTGAACTTCTATGAGTGTGACTCTGCATTTCTTTGATCTCTGCTTCTAAATTCATCCCTACAGCCATTCTATAGGTTTTACTTGTGCTATTTTTTAAACCTAATTTAATGTAAGAAGTGTTTCTCTGAGTGCAGAGATAGGCAAGTGAAAACGCATAATTAGTACTGCAGACCTGTACTGTCTCATTCTTTCATTCACAGTTGTCGAAAGTACTACTTACTTTTCAGTAACCACGCATGCAGTAGTGCATGCACTTCCTTTATGTTACTTAAAAGAGTTATGGTCAGCTTTGTACCCAAAGATTTCTTTATCTTCAATTATTGTTTGTCCATGCTGTGCTTTTTTTTTCTCCTCTCAACAAAACTTTCCCAAAATCCCCCATTCCCATCCATTTTCCAAACCCTAATCCTTTTCCTCCGGGCTGTGTGGTTTTGATTGATGTGTGACTAAATGACAGCAATAATTCCACACACTTGCTGGGGAGGATAAGGTCATAGCAACAGGCTGGTGAAGGAATCCGAGGAGATATTCTATTCTTACTCAGCTTGACAAGTTCACTATTGGCAAATGAAAGCAGATTTTCATGTGTGCCATCAACTTGATTGGTCATCAACAACATCCTCCTCCTAGACGTGGCAAATTATTACGCTGCTATGTCCTTCACCTTTGGTACTATTTCTTGTAGTAGTAGCCAATGTCAAAGAAATTCAACGCAAGTACTAGTTATACTTTCAGTACTTTATCATTTGTTAGGCTACATTGTGGCACTGTTCTAGTGTACTGTCACCTGCTATATTCTCTATTGTACTTTTCTAATGCTACGGTAAGTTCAAACAAGGTTTCATTTTCTTTTTTTTCAGATGCTGCAACTGCCACTGTGTAACACCACTTGTACCACCGCAATGATGACATTTTATCCGCCCAGGATTGCCAACCTTAATCTCCATTTGCCGTGCAGCCAGCCCTGTGCCTAGCCCTATTTCCAAACACAAATTACAGGTAAGATAAGCGTTTGGGGGGAGGAAGTATAATGGAGTATTAGGAGAGACGAGAGACTGACGCTAGTACTAGTAAAGTCCTAGGACTATTGAATTCACTTACTCTGTGAGAGGCACTTAGTTTTGAAAACATTTGGGCAATTAATTACACAACTTGAATCAAGATGCCACTTAAGTTTCAGGAAAACAAACTTACTGTTAAACCCCCACCCACCAGCCTCAAAAGCAGTAAAAAAAAACACGTATGCTAAGATAAAGTTTAAAGTATATTTATATCCCTAACAAAAATAATCTCCCGCAAGACCCAACCCACCCCCACTCCCTAACCCCAACGAATGTCCGTGAAAAGTCCAAAAAACCCAACTCCCAATTCCCACCCCCCAGAAGTCTTTAAAAAAGGGGCAAGGGACAGTCTCCTCCTACTGCTGGCTGCTGCTGTTGACTTTTCGGGCCAGGTCGGCATGCTCCTTGCGGAGGGTCTCGAGCAGGGTTTTAGTGTTGAGGAGCTCCTGTTCGAGGTAGGAGACCCTCAGGGAAAGGCGGTGCATCCTTTTTTTGTAACTGCTGTGGGGGGCAGCTGATTTCTTTGCTGCTCGGCGGTGGCGGGTGGCTGCGGTACCCCGGCTCCGTACCGCTGGAGACCTGCTGCGCTGACTGGCTGACCCAGGGAGCGCGGAGGAGGATGCAGGTGTCGCCGTAGATGTTGTAGACGTACTCTGCGTGTCCTCCTCCTCCTGGGCCACCAGTCGCCGATATTCGGCGACAGTGGCCTCCAGCCTCCGTTGCCGGGCCCGTCTAGCCAGCTCCTTCCGTGTTGGTTTGGAAGGATCATCTATATGAAGAAAGAAAAAGACCAGGTCTGTAACCAATGCTCTTTAAGATTAACACAAAATGATTCAGCAGAAAGTTGTGTCACAGTAGAACTAGCAAGCGCAGTACATAACTATTGTGGCCAGTATCTATCTAACCTCCCACTTCTTCATCCTTGCTCTAACATTAGTGGGAGTTTAAGGAATCAATTCTACGAGCACTATGGACTCACTCCATTAGAGTCGACTATGAAAGTAAACCAGTCTTATTCTTCTTCTTCTCTCATGTTTAGCAAAATTGGTACATTAACTTCTGCAAGCCGGCATAATGCCAGCGCAGTCAACTTGCACCCGAGAAAAACAGACGCCCGCCATGATGAGTGAGACAGACTTGCGTTACTGTACCAGTCCAATACATGCAGGTGGTGATGCTCTTACTTTTCTATTATGGGTGGCACTGAGAATACTCTGTTACAAGGGCTACTGCTTAATTAATTTAACTTTCACCCTACAGTGCCAATGAATACTAGAAAAGGAAAATGAAGAAGATAAATAATCTGATTATCTATCACTGCACATGGTATGTATTTGCTTACATATGGGATGACTTTAGGTGCTTTGCTTTTTATTGAGTGAACAGTGATACATCCACACATGAATGACCGAGTTCTACTAAACTTATTAACAGAGGTAGTGAGTGGCCATCGTAATAGCCGGATATATGCTGTGCTTGCAATACAAACTACTGCTACTATTCATGGTAGTCTTCGGACAAAATTACAACTTCTTTTCCTTGCCTTTCCTACACTGGGACGGTCGTGCGGGTGCGGTATTACATGCTCTTCAAAGTAACACTTAGTTCATCCAGTGACCGTCTACTCTCTCTAGATACACATATGCTATCTAAGAGTCAGATAGTACCATGATCCAGGCATCCATCCATTCAAACTATATGTCAATCATTCTTCTTCATGTCTCTCATCTGGACAAACCTTACGTTTTCTCATGGGGAGCACACTATGCAGTGTGCAATCTCAGTAAGTAAGGAATATAAGAGCTTACCACTGCCCGCCACTACCGTGGCAACCCGCACAGCAGTTTCGTCCGGCACTTGCACCGCCTCCTCCCCTTAAGTCTCCTCCTCCACCCCCGCGCTGGGCCCAGCAACAGATGTTCCACCTACAAAGTACATTTAAGAATGTTAGTTAGATGTCATAGACATACACCACTCACTAGTATTTTGTCTAGGAATGAAGAAATGTGAACACAGAAACCAATCTAATAATTTGTGACTGTCTACTCTAAAGTAAAAATGTCCCTTTTTCCAGGGAAGGGTGTTGTCTTGCTGCACTTTTTGGCACAACTGATAAATGCTTGCTTTTTAACACGCACCATTTTTCTCATAACAGACAGAAGCTTCACTTCTAAGAACAAATCATCATCATCACCACTAGGACAGAGGGACCAACGATTTAGCACCAAAAAGAAAAATGAAAGTTCAAACCAGGTGAGGGCTCGGCTCGCCCACAATAAATGTGTGAAATAAATCACTATAAGCACTTTCCCATTTTTAATCAACCGTTTATGTTTTATGACAAGCTTGATTTTAATAAATATTTTTACTTTTAATAAAGCTTTAAAACTTAAAAAGACTCTGTGGTTTTTGGTCATGAGTGAATGAGCAAAAGGTTTTGCAATTTGCAAGCATGAGTCCATGCCTCTGACACTTCTGGACTCTGACTCCGTACTCTTGTCCTGCGTTGGATAATCATCATTGGGGATCAATCATCGATGAATTCGGGAGCTAAATGACTCTGCCACACTATCTTGTCAGTAAGGAGATTGGGGGTTCTTCAAAGTCTGATATCACTGAGGTATGTGGAAAGTCTACCTGCGCCTATTATAATTGATAAACAATGCACTATTTAGTGTCCATAGTTTTGTTTGTGCAGATTTGTCCCTGCAACAGTAGTAGTATGGATTGTCCTCCTATCCAAACCAAAAGTAAAATAGTATCTTATTCTTTCTTGGTGGTTATTCACCTTTTTATTGTTGGTAATTGTCAAAGCATAAACATTTAGAAGACTTGAAAAGACATTATGGACAATCCCAGAGGACTGCACTCAGTGCATAGAGCTATTGCTGACTAGAATGGGAGTTTCGTTTTACACCTTTTTCCAAATGTGCAATCTTAGTTAGCTACACAGACAGACTAATAAGAATAATCTAGTAATACCACAGGGAGTCATAGTCGAGGCAGGATAGGAATTTAGATACAGTCTATAAGAAGATCAAAGACGATTTAGAAAAAATCGAATGAGGAACGCTAGGAAAAAATAGGTACTCCATATTAAAATTAAAACTTACCAGGGCCAGCAAAGGAGCCCTCGCCTGACCGATCCTGGCCTTGTTCAGCAGCACCAGCGTCCTCCAATGCCCTCTTGCCCCTGGGGGGAGCTGATGTACAACATGAAAGAAAGAAAGTCCAGAAAACATGGATGATATTTGTCAACCAAATCAAACATTTCAAAAGTACAATAACAAAATATTTTGGCGAAATAGCAAATAGACAACTATTCCACGGGAAGTATTGACCTATCTCATGTGGTCTACTACGATATTAGTATTGCTTGATTTGCAGACCGTCGACTTGGAAAGTTATGTAACTCACTAAACAAACGACTAAAAAGGTTCGCCTAGGACTGGCAGGCAGCAGTCCGCAGCACGCGAAGTGACAGACAAAGTCCATCGTGATTGCAGATCAGCAACAACACTAAAATGTTTCCTACTACATTAACCAGTCATTAAAATACTCAGACTATCAATCCACCACCACTATTTCTTCTTATTGCCAGTTGTACAAAGGAAGGACTGGACTTGAGTCTGTAGGGGAAGATTTAGAAGCCCCTTGCTGCTCTTTTGCTCCATTGTTGCTTGACTTTTGTGACGCAGCGGCAGAACAAAAGAGGCGCCATGGTGCGGAGTATATTAACAACGTGACGCATATGGGAGATGCATCACATTGTAAAGCCCTGCGTCATCAGGGGGCGTTCCGGCGCAAGGGAGGGCGTTCCAGCGCAGGAACGCATCCTAAAAGTGGCTGAGGGAAATCTACAAGATTTCAATCAGTCACTTTTAGGACAATGATGCGTGACTCAAACCCTGCGCCGGCTTGAAGCAGACGTACGGCTTGATGCAGCATTGGGGAGATAGGGCACCCCAGAGCATTGCTGGAGCTGCGCCCTCATTGCGACGCAACTCCAGCAATGCGCCGCCTTTACGGCATAGATGCGTAACGCTTCGGTGACGTTTTGGGCCCATGGTGCGCTGCATTGTAAATACGGCGCACCATGGGTGGTGGTGGCGTGGCGCACAATTACTGGCGCATCCCTGCTACTTTGCAGGGATGCGCCGGTAATTAAAAACCTGACCCTTAGTGTCCAGCATTACGCAGTTCTTTAAACTACACTCATACATAATTTCTCAGGCCAATGAAATGAACACAAAATCTAAAACAAATAAGCATAGTAGCAACGCTTCTGAGAAGGAGAGCAGTGCACCTGAAATGCACAGAAGATTTTGAAATATAATTTACCTACAATGTAATCAGCAGCATTATTGCTTTTGGTAAAAAACAAAAATTTGCAATATAATAACACAGAGCAGGAGAAAACAGAGTAGTGAAGAAATAGCTACTACTACTCACCAAGCCCGGGGATTTCAAGGCCGAGCAGGTCGATCAAGTCGCGTTCCCGGTCCAGAAGATTCGTCCAACGGTGGGTGGCCTGGTTGTAGGCGCGCCAGACCCGAGAGTGTTGGTACATGACCCGGCACACCTTCTCCTACCACTTCCGGTGCTCCTGGATCCCGTACCCGCTAGCGATCTTGCCGCCTGCCATGATGGTCCTGGGGAGGCGGCGCTGAAAATAAAAAACTAGTGCGGCCACCTCCTCCGCGCTGAAGATCTCCCGGGCTGTGACCTGCTCCCCCCTCAAACGCCTGCACCCTTTACCATGGTCTGGGCAGAAAGGAAGCTAAATAATAAAGAAGAAATAGAATAGGGAAGAAGAAAAGAAAAGAGTTTAAAAAAGTAGTTTAAAATTAACCAAAAGTAGCAGAAAACACAAAAATATAGAGCTAGAAAAATAGAGGGATAGATAATAAGTAAAATAGATCAAAAAAAACTTCAAACAAGCAAAGGATGGCAGCGATTCAGAGAGGATACAGAAAGCCTGCCTAGAACCATAGCAATGAATGAGAAACAAGATGGCTGCGCCAGTTCACGACCGCGTGGGTAAGTTCGCGCGAGATTTCCCTTGCGATCACACGCAAACTTGTACTAGCGAGCCGCACACTTTGCGAGATTACACATCGCACCCGGCAACGGAAATACGTCATGCAAACAAGATGGCCGCACCTGTGAACGACCGTGAGGGTAACTTTGTGCCGTTGCGCTACAAGCGGCTTGCTAAAACGCACAAAACCTTGCGAACTAACATGCCGCAAAAAAAAAAATCGCATATTCTCACGAATTCACGGCTTCCGAATTCGATCTCGCGCAAATTTGCGCCCCACGAATCCCGCGAAATTGCAGAAAAACGAGTTTTGCAAAACTGAAAGCACTCAGCAGGTGCAAAAGTTCAAACTCATCATTAGTAACCATTCCCTGTAGTGCTTCCTGAGGGGTCCCTCCAGAGTTCAGTTGCCTACTTGCAACTATTCTATGACCCTGCTCTGACCCTCACAGCAGGCTCATAGAATAGCTACAAGTAGGCCACAAAGGTCCTGTGAAAAAAAATTCCACTGCAACAGAAAGCAAATTACAGATAAGGAAGCAGTTGCCAGACTGGAAGTTTAAATTCAGTGACACATTAATCAACCCCAAATTAATTCATGTCAGTTGAAGCAGGGCAGGTGTGCTTGCTTCCCCCCCCCCCATAATCTACAGTGATGAACCAGAGGTGATGTACCAGAGGGTGGCATGGGTGAACCAAAGGGTGGCAGTGGTGAAACAGAGGGTGCTGTGAACCTGTGATGATGAACCAGGCGAAGAAACAACATAGTCGCGACCGTTGAGAGCCGACAAGTAAGTTCGCAATTGTGAACTGGTACAAAACCCTTGCGAAATGGCAGAAACCCTTGCGAACACAAAAAAACAATCCGCAAATTCGCGAGAGTTCGCGGATTTTGCAGATTGCGAATTCGTGAATACGCAAATTCGCGAACCGCGAATTCGCAAAATTCGGCCATGCTTAATATAAACAAAGCTTAGCATATTTAAGTTCTACTGAGCTTAGTAGTTGTAAATCAAAGGGCTTAGCACACCCTGCTTACAACTCACTAGCAAGGTACAGTAGGAAAACACTTAGTGTAGGTAAGTGCACCACTTACACCTCATTAGCAGTCATGGCTGGCACAGAGGGAGCTTCAGGCTCTTCACCTGTGATGGTTGACCTTACCAAGGCACCTTCCAGCTATGACAACCTCAGCCACAAGGACTTGAGTGCCGTGTGCACTTCAAGGGGGCTGAGAAAGGGTCACAACCCTACCATTCCCATCCTGATAGCCATCCTGGAGAAGGATGATCTTGAGAAAGCTAGTACAGTTCCCTTAGGGTCAGGAGATGGAGTGAACCCCCAGAGAATGAGAACACCTCCCCAGACTTAGAAGATGTGGAGGTAGACCCTGAATCAGAAGAGGAAGAGTCAGATCAGGATCAGAGGGGTAACCAGGTACATGTGGGGTGG
This sequence comes from Lissotriton vulgaris, assembly GCF_964263255.1. Classification (NCBI taxonomy): domain Eukaryota; kingdom Metazoa; phylum Chordata; class Amphibia; order Caudata; family Salamandridae; genus Lissotriton; species Lissotriton vulgaris. The sequence continues at coordinate 1,077,113,354 of NC_141691.1, read as the reverse complement.
CTTAGCCAAACCAAGTTGGACCTACTTGGAAATGGAGAGGGCCAGCACCACCCCAGAGCACAAAGCAGAATTGTTCCAGGCAATAGAATATTGAGATCTCCCTCCAGGGACTCTCACATTTCTAGTGCCTCAAGGGAATGTCAAAGGGGAATGGCTTCCCCCCAGAGAAGAGAGCATAAGGCCAGGATGAGGGCTGTCCAACTCCAGATAGAGAGGGAAGAGGTAGCCTTGGCCCAAGCTAGACTTGCTTTGGCAAGGGAACAAAAGTTAAGTGGATTAGATTCCACTGGTGGCAGCATAATTCCTAGAGCGAAAGACAGGTCCTATGATAATAGAAACCTGACAAAGATTGTGTTCCCCTACAAGGAAGGGGATGACATCCACAAATGGATGACTGCTCTGGAGAGAGCCTGCATGGTACAGCAGGTTCCTCAAGATCAGTGGGCTGCAATTTTATGGTACTCCTTTTCTGAGAAAGGGAGGGATAGGCTCCTCACAGTTAGACCTGAGGATGCCAAAAACGACCCTGTCCTGAAGAGTGCTCTTATTGAAGGGTTTGGCCTAACCACTGAGCAATACAGGTTGTTGTTCAGAGATACCCAAAAAGCTCAGACTCAGGACTGGACTGATTTTGTTGATTGTGCCACTAAGGCTCTGGAGGGTTGGCTTCAGGGAAGTAAAGTCTCAGACTATACAGGATTGTACAATCTTATAATGAGCGAGCAGATCCTTAATAACTGTCGGAAGCAGCTGTTGCATCAATACCTTATTGACTCAGATCTGACCTCTCCCCAAGAATTGGGAAAGAAGGCGGACAAATGGGTCAGAACAAGGATTAAGCAGAAACCCCAGATCCATGGTGGTGACCAGAAGAAAACAGACCAGAAGGGTGGGGATAAGAAAGATAAAGAAAAAGACCAGAAGTCTTCTTCAGGCCCACAAAATTCTAATAAGGAGGGTGGTTCCCAGAATGGTAACAAGAAGAAGAAGAATGATGGCCCAAAAAAACCTTGGTGCAATACTTGTAAGTCCACTTCCCATTGGGGGAGTAAAGGCACCATGAAAAATCCAGTTCCAACCACTGCAGCTCCTAAAGCACCTGCACCCCCTAGTACAGTCAGCAGTGGTGGTACACAACCTAAGGTTATAGTAGGGTTGACCCTGGGTACTGAGATGGAGTCTGGCCTAGTCAGAATCCCTACTCAGTCAGTTCTGCTCTATGATGTGGACATGGCCATGCCCACTACTGTGAGTCCCAGTAACTTGGGCAAGTATAGACAGACGCCTTTAATTAATGAGAAACTGGCTCAGGCCTACAGGGACACATGTGCCAGTGTCACTATGGTGACACCTAACTTTGTGGACCCTGGACAAATTGTACTAGGTGAGAATTACCTAGTGACCAATGCAAGCAATTCCACTACTACACATAGTGTGGCTGTTGTTAACTTCTCCTGGGGAGGGGTAACTGGCCTCAAGAAAGTTGTTGTGAGTGCAGACCTGCCAGTAGACTGTCTGTTGGGCAATGATGTAGAGAACTCAGTTTGGTCAGAGGTGGAGTACAGGACTCATGCAGAAATGCTAGGGATATCAGCACATGTCCTTGCTGTAACCAGAACTCAGGCAAAGAAGTGCCTACCTGAACCTGTGGTGGATCTTGAAACTATAGACCAACCACAATCCAAGAGAAGGAGCAAGAGGGTTAAGGCTGTGCCTTCCCACTTGCCCCAGGTTGAGGATCAGCTCTCACAGGAGACTGATTCTGAGATCCAAGAGGAGACTGTCTCTGAAGAACTTGAACCTGGTCAGGTTGAGTTTCTGGGGACAGGGGGACCCTCAAGGGCAGACCTGGGGCAGGCCCAATTAGATTGCCCTTCCCTTGAGCCCCTCAGACAGCAAGCTGCTGCTGAGACTGCTGGGAATGCTCAAGGTACCCATAGAGTGTATTGGGATGATGGGCTCCTTTATTCAGAGGCTAGAGACCCCAAGCCTGGTGCCACCAGGGGGTTGGTCATACCTTTGCAATTTAGGGGCTTCCTTCTTACCTTGGCCCATGATATTCCCCTTGCAGGACACTTAGGCCAGAACAAGACTTGGGACAGGCTTGTCCCTCACTTTCACTGGCCTCATATGCCAGAAAATGTCAAGGAGTTTTGTCACTCCTGTGTCACTTACCAAGCCAGTGGTAAGTCAGGTGGCACAACAAAGGCCCCCCTGATACCACTACCTGTGGTGGGGGTACCCTTTGAAAGAGTTGGAATAGATATTGTGGGTCCCATGGATCCTCAAACAGCATCTGGGCACAGATTTATACTGGTGGTAGTGGATCATGCCACCAGGTACCCAGGGGCAATTCCCCTGAGGACCACAACAGCTCCTGTTGTGGCAAGGGCCCTTCTTGCAGTGTTCTCAAGAGTGTGCTTTCCAAAGGAGGTTCTTTCAGACAGAGGTACCAACTTCCTGTCTGGATACTTGAAAGCAATGTGGAAAGAGTGTGGAGTAAACTATACGTTTACCACACCCTATCATCCTCAGTGCAATGGGCTTGTTGAAAGATTCAACAAGACCATAAAGGGAATGATAAAAGGGGTACCTGAGAAGCTTAGGCGACGATGGGACATCCTTTTACCCTGCTTGCTCTTTGCTTACAGAGAGGTCCCACAGAAGGGGGTTGGCTACAGCCCTTTTGAACTTTTGTTTGGCCACCCTGTGAGGGGTACATGGAAAGAGCATCCAAAAACCTGGAGGCCAGTCAAGAATTACAGAAAACTTGGCATGACCAAAAGGCTGTTCTGGTTGAGTTCCAGCCAGGGCAGAAGGCGTGGGTGTTGGAGCCATTGGCCCCAGCAGCTCTCCAGGACAAATGGTCTGGACCCCACACCATCATTGAAAAGAAGGGAGAGGTCACCTATTTGGTTGACCTTGGAACCCCTAGGAGTCCCCACAGGGTGCTCCATGTTATTAGATTGAAAGCATTTGTTGACAGGGAGGACATGAGCCTGCTCATGGCCACAGATGGGGAACAGGAGGAAGAGAGTGACCCTCTCCCAGACTTGTTGTCCCAGAACCCTGAAGATGGTTCAGTTGATGGAGTAGCCTTGGCAGGCAGCCTCACTGACCAGTAACAGATGGACTTCAGACAAATGTTGCAGGCCCATAGACATATGTTTTCTCTCACACCCAGTCAAAATAACTGGTGCACCCATGAGGTGGACACTGGTGACAGTCTGCCTGTGAAGAATAAGATCTACAGGCAACCTAACCATGTCAGGGATTGTATAAAGGCTAAGGTGCAAAAGATGCTTAAACTTGGAGTGATTGAGCCATCAGAGAGCCCATGGGCCAGCCCAGTAGTCCTTGTGCAAAAAAAAACCCATACCAAAGATGGGAAGAGAGAAATGAGGTTTTGTGTGGACTACAAAGGTCTCAATGCTGTCACTAGGACAGATGCTCATCCCATTCCAAGGGCAGATGAGCTCATTGATAAGTTGGCTTCTGCCAAATTTCTGAGCACATTTGATTTGACTGCTGGCTATTGGCAAATCAGGTTAGCTGAAGAGTCTAAAGCCAAAACAGCATTCTCTACCCCTAGTGGACATTATCAGTTTGTGGTAATGCCCTTTGGTTTGAAGAATGCACCTGCCACCTTCCAAAGGTTGGTGAATCAAGTCCTTGCTGGGTTGGATGACTTTTGTGCAGCATATCTGGATGATATTGCTGTCTTTAGCTCCACCTGGGAGGATCACCTGATCCACCTGAAGAAGGTTCTGGAGGCCCTGCAAAAGGCAGGCCTGACTATCAAGGCTACCAAGTGCCAGATAGGGCAGAGCAAGGTTGTGTACCTGGGCCACCTAGTAGGTGGGGGCAGGTTCAACCACTTGAGAGTAAGATCCAGACCATAAAGGACTGGGCTCCTCCAACTACCCAGACACAAGTCAGAGCCTTCTTGGGCCTGACTGGGTATTACAGGAAGTTTGTAAAGAACTTTGGGTCCATTGTGACACCGTTAAATGACTTGACATCCAAGAAGATGCCAAAAAAGGTTCAGTGGACAGTTAGCTGTCAAAAGGCATTTGATGACCTGAAGAAGGCCATGTGCTCTACACCTCCTGAAGAGTCCTGACTACTCCAAACAGTTCATCGTTCAAACAGATGCTTCTGAGTTGGGGGTGGGAGCTGTGCTTTCACAACTTAATGTAGATGGTCAAGACCAGCCCATTGCTTTTATTAGCAGAAGGCTGACCCCCAGGGAGAAACGTTGGTCAGCCATTGAGAGGGAGGCCTTTGCTGTGGTTTGGGCCCTGAAAAAGTTGAGACCATACTTGTTTGGCACTCACTTCCTAATTCAGACAGGCCATAAGCCCCTCTTGTGGCTAAATCAGATGAAGGGTGAAAACCCCAAACTACTCAGGTGGTCCATTTCCCTACAGGGGATGGACTTTACAGTGGAACACCGACCAGGGACTGACCAGGGTAATGCAGATGGTCTCCACAGGTATTTCCCCTTAGAACACGAAGACTTATCAGGTCAAGGTTAAGTTTAATGTCCCTGAGTTTGGGGGGGGGGGGTTGTGTAGGAGAGTAGGGTCTGCTATCCTATGGTCACCCCAATTTTTGCTTTTTGCTTCACTGGTTTTCGACTTAATGTGGCTGTGGGCCTGCTAATCCGACCCACAGCCTGCTGTTCTCTCTCTAAATGCACAGACATGTACTATAGGTACATAACTAAATTGGTACTGGACACCTTGTCAGCCCCTATACAGTGTACCATAGGTGCCAAGGGCATAGGTGCATCCAAGGCCTACCAGGGGCTGCAGCATAGCTTTTGCCACCCCTGGCTGGTTCTTAAATTGACACAACTGACTGATCACTCAGCTGGGGCAAGTTGGTGTAATCACCCCTTTCTTGGATATAGTATACCTATATCTAAACCTATATCTGGACACATATAAACCTATAAGTCACTCCTATGGCAGGCCTTATCAATCCTGGAGTCAGAGTGCTTGGTTTAACGTGAGATGGTGCTCGAGCATGAGCTGAGCCTGTCTGCAGCTGTCGGGAACAACTCCCTTAGCTGTTCCGGGATAATGCCAATACATACACTCTTAAGTGCATTATAGTCCACTGCGGTTATGTGCTAACTTTGGTTAGGCTTTATCAAAACATGTCGTGTAAGGTGTCATACGATTTGGAATACTATCCCCTCGACAGTCCTGTCAACAGGGATAGCATTCCACCCTTCTAGAGGGAGAAGAAATGTTACTTTACTAAAACGCGGTTAATCCTAACCAGAGCCTCAGCATCACAAAATGGATGCTGCTGCCACCGACACAAGTCTGACCTCCTGCTGCTGACCGAAACTTGGCAGAGGAGGCCTGGACAAAAGGTTTCCTGTCGCGGGGAGGCGCTACACCACCCCAGACAGGAGATAGTGTATTGGGGCAGGGAGGGCTGAAAGAAACTAGACAGTGCCTGGGGAACACAAGGCTTCCCCTTGCATAATCCGGTCAAACTGGTTCTGGGGTACACCAGCCCCAGTCCCAGCGCGACCCTGGACAAAGGGAAAGCGGTGTAACCACCCCCTTCCTGGGTACCACCCATAGGAGGGACCTAGCAGGTAATCCAGCCCCCAAGATTGGTATAAGAATGGGAGCAGTGCCAACGCACTCAGATTATCCTGACTGAAACTTATGAAATGAAACTCTGGACCCTTCGACATCCTACTCGATGTAGAAGACTGAAGAATCTCCCTTGTGGTCAAGGAGTGACCACCCTGTGCAAACAGGCACCATCCAGCACCTCAATGTTTGCTTTGTTGCAGTTCCTGCCGGAACTCGAGCAACAGAGATCGACAAGACCCAGCGTGCCTGCCTTCTTACAGCCCGATCCACAGTCCCTGCATAGCTGAGACCTGTGGAGGCGACCTGAAGCGTGGGGCTGGCCATCTTGGAAAGACCATGAGGTGCTGACCGTGCAGCATCTGAGGCCCCCTCGAAGATGTGCATTGGGCTTTGAGAAGCCCCAGCCCTGAGCCACTCTTGCACCGAAGCTCACCCCTCTACACTCACCGAGTGCTGCGTGGGGCCCTTCTGCATCTTTTGGCTCAACGTGTTGGTCCGGTCGCTTGCCCGTTGGCTAGCGGCCCCAGTACCGTTGAACTTTGAAATCTAACTTGTGAGTCTGGTTGCTCCATACTTGCCCTCACTCCCCTGAAAAGGAGCACCCTCTCTGACCCTCCTGGTCCGAGTATTAAGCGATCTTCGAATCCTGCGTGAGTTGCGCTTTCCAAGGGTTGTTTGCTCCAATCCGGAAGCCGACATCGCCGTCAGAGAGAGCCTTCGTGGGAGAGCTCGTGATCCACTCCTGGACATCCTCGGTGCCCCAGAGTCCAAGTGGCAGTGGAGACAAGCTTCACTACATCGACCTGATAGCGCCCAACATTGCCTGGTTCCTTCCTAGTTCCACCCTGGTCACTGCTGAGTGACCCAGACTCTGTCCCCTCTGCTTTCAGATCATCTTTATCTTCGATCCACCCTTGGATCCCACCAGACACTTCTCTTCACGACGCCTGCAGCATCTTCATCTTCAGGCACCAGCAACCTGCGTGATGAATTCCGACACTACTTTGCACCCTTGCACCCGCTTCCTGTGGGTGAGGTAACTCAGCAACACCGGTGCTCCTGTACTGGTACACACCTCTAGTATATGTGTCTAAAGTTTCGTCCTTCTAGGTTAAGCGGAAGTCTCCTTTTACAGTAACTTTATAACTTTTACGCACCATTGACTTTACATTGGTGCATGCGTGTGCTTTAAGCACTGCACCCGAATCCCGCAGGCTTTTACCGACTTCAGCATTGCTAGTCCCGACTGCTCCCAGCGATTCCCCAGGCCCTAGGCCTGACCACTGTTCGATTAGTGAACTTCTATATGTTTAACTGTGCTTTTGTTTAAACGCTTGTGCTTCTAGACTCATAAAGAGTATATAGGATTATTCTAGTACTAAATACATATATTTTTATAATATGTAACTTGTGTGGTGTCCTTTCATTTGATATTACAGGATTGTGATTGGTAAAACAGCTTGCTTAATACGACCTCTTGAGTTAAGCCTTTAAGGCTGCTTAGTCCATGCTACCCTTAGGATAGCTTGTCTATAAGGTTGACTTACAACCTGACACCATAAGGGATTGTTTGGACTGATACGAGGTGCCCCCAGAATTGGAGACATCATATATCAGGCCAACTTCTCACAAGCATGCAGCATGCAACTACGATCTGACACACCGTCTGGGACGAGTACATCAGTGCAACTCCGTTCCTGTCCAGGCAGCGAAATTGTGACTTAAGTAGACCAAAGGTATGCTCCAAAGGTATGCTCCACCACACGACGTGTCCTCCCATGGGCATCATTGTAGCGGACATCCCCGAGGTCCTGGGATTCCTCAGTGGGCTCAGCAACCAAGGCCGGTTGGGATATGCAGAGTCACCTAGGTGTGCGATACATAGACCAATATTGCAATATTAACATAGCTGAGAACAGCATGTCACACATACAGCATACTACTTGACTCTGCGTACTCACCCACAATCCACGCACGCTCTGGATGCAGTTTTGCCATCAGTTGTGATACGATGCTGTTACACAGGATGTAGGAGTCGTGGGTTGATCCTAGAAATTTGGCACAGACACGTGGTATTATCATATCCGCCTGGCATACCAGGAACCAGGCCAACATGTGTGCAGTCAATGGCACCAACAACATCAGGGATGTGGCCAAGGACATTCAAATCACCCTTCACAGCTGCCAATTCATGCCTCCTGAGGAAATGGATGTATCGGTCCTTGTAGGTCATCATAGCGGACAGGACATCACATAGCACCATGCTGAGCATAGGTTGCAACATCCCACCTGCGGTGGACACCGTGTACTGGAACGAACCAGTAGCAAAGACATGCAGGGACGCCATCACCTTACACGTTGGTGTTAAAGCAGTCCGATAGGTTCTGCAATGTCTCAGCTGGGGATCCAACAGAGCACATAGGTCTTGAAGGGTAGGTCGATCCAGACGGAATTTACGCATGATGTCCTCATCCTCCATGTCTGCCAATAGTGTGAATGGACGATTCACATTTTGTCATCTCCTAGATGAGATGAAAGTGTGCAGATGTCAATTAAATCCCCCTATGTGATGTGTCCAACATCTTACATGTTAGCTGAGACAGTGCCATCAATGACTTCCAAAAACACTTCAGCTTACAGCACAACTTACATGTAGGGACACCTTGATCCAAACTAATCACACACTTGTCCAGTTTTCACACAGTGAGCACCCCCAAACCAGAATCAGACTATGTGAATTCCAAAACGTACATTTCAACATCTTGTGTCACCAGCCCTGAGAGTAGTTGACATAGCACATGTGTGAGACAGCAACATTGCTAACCTCTACGTAGTTGCTGTACCTGCCACATCTACTTGCATAAGTCGAAGAGGGCACCCAGTAACAACACAATGTGCACAGTGTGTTCACAAAGAACAAATATAATCATGAGTTCAGCAATCTACACTGTAAAGTAGGCACCTTATGTGGTCATACCTTAATTAGTGTGTGTCGCTTAGCCATCTCACACATTGATATGTGTACACATGTGGGAGTCCATCACACTACAGATGTGTGTACATGCACAACAATTTCATAAGTGACATGTGAGTGAGTACATGCCCGTGCAGGTAATCCTGTGCACTGACATGGCATGTGTAATCGTCAGTGTGCTAAATGTCACACTAGAATTGCTTAGCACTATCTGGTGGCATGATTCATGTATCTACTGTACAATGTTTTGAACTGGCCATTGACACTGCCCCAGCATGATGTGTCCATAGGTGCCATAAGCGTGCACCGCCCCCACAATCACGGACATGGGCACCAATCTCAAACGGCCATATCACAATAGAGACCGCTTGGCCCCTGCGGTGTGTCATCGCCAATGCCCACTGCAATTGTGGTAGTGATATACACATTGTGAAATGGCAGTTGGTGTGCTCCGCCACCACAATCATGGCCATGAGCACCAATCTCAAGCAGCCAAATCACGGTAGCGACCTCCTGGCCCCTGCGGTGTGTCACCGCCAATGCCCATGCCCTTACAGCCTATGGGAAACGCAATCGCAGTAGCCAAATGCATTTTTTGAAAATTGCGGTAGGCGTGCTCCGCTACAGCGGGCCGGTCAGTGGATGCATTTCAAAATACCTGACCTGAAACACCAATTGCAGCAGCTTAGTACCAGTGAAACAGCCCAAAGGGGGCTATATATGTGTGGGAGAGAGCCACACATGTCCACTGCTTCCAGACACTGCTGACTGACACCCTTCACCACCAACTACTGCTGTTCCTGTCTCCTGGACCCAGTGATGGCGAGGGCTGAGAACATCCCGACCCGTCCCTTCACCATAGAGGAGCTGGAGGTCCTGGTGGACGAGGTGCTCACACAGTATGGGAGGCTATATGGTGCTCCTGCTGTCATGGTAAGTGTTACAGAGTGAAAGTAGGGGAGTGCAGGGAGTGCACAAATGAAGTTTATCTGCTGCAGTAGGTGCCTGAGAGTGAGGGTATGTGTTATACACTGCCTAGCATGCTGACTTCAGGGGAAAGGGGTTTGTAGCCTATTTTATATGTTTCACTGGCTGCATTTCAGGATGGGAGGGACATGCAGTGTTTTTGCAGCCACACTGTGACACTGCAAGTTTGGTAAGTGGGAGTCAGGACAGAAATTGCCTGTACTAATTATGTTTGGGTCCATGAGGTTCTTCCCAGGCTCATCTGTGGCATTACAAAGGGTTTCCATCCAGTGGGTACTGATGGAAGTGTGTCTGACTTAATATTGCCACCATGGATATGTCAGCAGTATGCACAAGAGTGAAATGCCAGAGGGTGACTCTCTTGGTGGAAATTCCCCTATGACAATGCAGATTGTTGTACTTTTGAAACGTCCCCTTTCCATTTTCATCATGTGTACTGACTCACATGTGTAGGCACTGTTTGCCCTTTCATATTGTACATGCATGGGACAGTTCTGATGGTACACGTTAGACCGCAGTGTGAGCCCCCCTGGCCTGCACAGTTACTGCCCAATTTGTCAGGGACCCATCACTGAAATGACAGAGTGAGACTTATGAGTTGTCTGCTACCCTATTCCTCAATTAACTATCTTAGGCCTGTGGATTGCACAAGACAGATCTTGTGATAAGGGTGTGAGATTGTAAGATCATGTCCCCATATGTGACCTCCATGACACAGGTAGCCATTCACAGGTCAAGGACATTGAGGGGTGTGCAGTGTTGGAGACAGCGAGCCTGACCCCAAACATCTTTTGCAATGTGATGTATATCTTGCTCCCTCACATGCTGCATTGCAGATTTGGGCCGTCTTCCCCTTGCTTTCTGTGCTGGCATTCTGCATGTGTATGAAATGACCAGGTACTGTGTCCATCCTCATACCTGCATGCATCTAGGTATGATTGTCTCATGCTCATGTACTACGTGTTTTGCTGTATTGTCTATGATAAACATATCTGAATAGCTGTGCTGAGTGTGTGCATGCTCCTGTACTGCGACACAGTGGTACATAACCCAGTGTCACGGAAATTTGCTCTCCTTGCCTCCCATGCCTGCAGCTCAAAGTCCACCAGCGGAAGCCATTTGGAGGGCCATTGCACGCAAGGTGCAAGCTCTGGGTGTCTCCAACTGACGGCACACACACTGTCACAAGAGGTGGGATGACATCTACCAGCTGAGCAAAAATGTGGCAGAGATGATGCTGGGGCTGGTCCTCGGACTGGCAGGTTGGCGCGCAGGAGCATGACACCACTAATGGCCCGCATCTTAGCTGTGAAACAGCCTGAGCTGGATGAACATCTGAGGGACCATCAGCAGCAAGCTGGGGGTGAGTATTCTGCAAAGGGTGAGTGACTTCATGTATTCCAACCCTGAGCCAGTGATGAGCTTTGCGATGTTGCTAGTTTGATGCAATGGCTTGTAAGTGGCCTCTGTGTTGGGTGCAGATGTCATGCATTTTTGCTACATGTACTTTTTATTGTCATTGATGTAATGGCCCTTGAAGTTGCATCCTGAGTTATAGCCTTATGGCATTGGCTGCATTAGGGGTGTCAGGGACATCCCATGGCAGTGAATGGCAGCATGCCTCATCTGAGTGTGCTTTCATCAATGTGTGCAGTGCATGAGCTTGAAATTGTGAAACTACACATCTGACACTAATGTGCAACTGTAGTTGAGCACAAAAGCATGATATGGTGGATAGCAGGAGCACATGGCCATTGCTAAATGACATTTTGGAGTCTGGATCTGTCTTTTCCCATCATGTTGACTCCATATGTGACTGTGACAACATGTCGGGATGTTCATCTTTTTCCCCCACAGGGACCTAGTTATGCTCACCTTGATCTGTATGTCAGGTTACACAGAGGCGTGGGCAAGCTTTTTGGCTGTGTGGACATCACATGGGTCAATAATGCCAAGTGTGCTGGCTACCAGGCATCTTTTAAGTTTTGAATTAAGCTTGCAGAATTTTACTGCATGTAGGAGAGTAGGATCTGCTTACTATGGTTACCCTCACTTTTTGCTGGTGTTTCACTGTTTTTCGACTTCAGTGTGGCTGGAACCCTGCTATCCAGGACCCCGGCCTACCTGCATCCTCTCTAAAATGATTGCATGTACTTTAGGTACACTCCAGATTGGTTGCTGGTTTACACTTGTAAGTCTCTAGTATATGGTACCTTAGGTACTAAGGGCATAGGTAAACCAGAGGCCTACCAGAGCTGGAGCATGTATTATGCCACGCCTGGGAAGCCTTCCAAAATGGCACCACAAGTCTGCTACTGCAACCTGGGTAAGGTGGTGCATGCACCCCTTACTAAAGATATAGGTTACCTATATCTACCTTTAATCACTGACACATATACACATATCAGTCACTCATATGGCAGGCCTTATCAGTCCTGAAGGCAGAGTGCTTGGTTTTGTGTGAGAGGGTGCCCATGAATGAGCTGGGCCTCTCTGCAGCTTTTGGAGCCTATTGTCTGAGGTTGTTCTGTGATGCAGCCAGATCATATACTCATTATAACCTCACGGTAAATGCTAACTTTGGAATGGCTGCATGGAAACATGTCATGTTTAGTGTCAAACACTTTGGAATCCTACCCCCCCCCCCCCGCCAGTCCTGGCGGCAGGGGTAGAATTCCACCCTTCTAGAGGGAGAGACATGTACACACTGATCTAAGCGGTAATAGTTTAAAAGAACCCTAGAATCACAAAGTGGATGCTGCAGCCACAGACACGGGTCTGAACTCCTGCTGCTGGACGAAACATCGGCAGGGGAGGCCTGGACAATAGGTTTCCTGTCACAGCGAGGTGTAACCACCTCCCAGACAGGCTTTAGTGCATTGGGGCTGGTTGTGGGCACTCAGAGAGTGCTTTTCAGACAGTGCTGGGGGCACATTTGGTATCCCTGTGCATTCCCCAGTTCAAACCAGTTACAGGGGCACTCAGCCCTTACTCTGGCGCAAAACTGGACAAAGTAAGGGGGTGTAACCACCCCTCTTTCTAGACCCTACCATAGGTGGGTCCCCAGAGTATGTCCAACCCCTTTTCTTAGTTTAAGTAAGGGACCCCTGGCATCAGGACTTTAGATTATACCTGGACGAAACTCTGAAGCTGAATCCTGGAACTTCGACACACTACTAACGACTAGAGGACTGAAGAATCTCCCTTGGGGTCAAGGAGTGACTCCCCTGTTCAAACAGGCACCAAAGAAGCATCTTGCCGGTCTGCATTTCCGATGCTCCTGCCGGACTCCCAAGTATTTGTGACACAGGACATGAACTTTCAGACTTCTCAGAGGCCGACACGAGATCCCAGCAAAGCTGAGACCCGCAGCCTTCACGTGTGATGTGGGACCGGAAATCCTGGACACTGTGCACATTTGCTAGTGCATCAACTTCCCGAGCTTTCCCAAAGTTGTGCATTAGGCTACTTGTAGTCCAAGCCCCAATCACCACCTGCACTGAAGATTGTAGGCCTACACTCTATGAGTGTTCCATGAGCCCACTTCTAGCATTTCTGCTCGAGGTCCGATCGCGATCCCTGGTCTGTCGACTGGTGGGTCCCCTTGAAGGTAACTCTACTTTTCCTTGGACTTCCCTGGTTGCTCCAGAAGTGCCCTGACTCCCTACTGCGTGGTGAGTCCTTCAGACCTTAATGGTCTAAACCGAAGCTAATCTTTGCTTTCTGCATGGGTTGCTGTTGCCAATGCTTGTTGAGTCCAATCCGGAAACCGACACCCCAGCACTTGGCAATTTTTGTGGGACAGCTCGATTCCGGAACCTGGTTGTCATCGGCGCCTCCTGGTCCTCGTGACTGAAGAGTCAAGCTTCACCTTCTTCACCTGCAAGCACCTGACATCGGTGGGCATCCGCTCATCGCCTTCCTGGTCACTGGCAAGTGGCCCAGACTCTGTCCCCTCTGCTTTCAAGTTCTTCTCATCCTTGATCCAGGCTTGGATCACTCAGGACACTTTCCACTTGGACGCCAGCAGCACTTTGCAGCAGATTGCCATTGAAAACGACGATGAAACCAAACACCAAAAGTCCCCTCTGCACCCGGCTTCCCTGGGTGAGGTAACTCGAGTACTCCGGTGCTCCTGTGGGTATTGTCTCTAGGATCTCCCAGTTCTAAAGGGGTTTGCTCCAAGTCCTCTTCTAAGTGTCCTTTATCTTTAAAATTCCAACCCGCGACTTTCCCCAAAGAAGTTAATGGTGATTCACGGCTGTGTTCAGACACTGTGTCACTACCTTGGGTGGTTCCTGGTGGCCCCAGCGGTTCTACAGGCTCTAGACCTGGTCTCTGTCAGTTGTGGTTCTTATACCACTTTCTTAACCCCTTTTGTGCTCATGACGAGCTGAGCTCATCATGGTATACAGTCGCTCTGTGCTCATGACGAGCTCAGCTCGTCATGAGACCCACCCACGAGGGAAGCGTTGGCGCTCCCCCCATGGGCGCGCAATCTACAAATTTGTTACGGGGAAGGCAGGGGAAGACGTTCCCCTGCCCCCCCCGCATCATCAATGACGTCAGCGCGCGAGGTGTGAGGTTCCCTTTCTTTTTCCGACGCGCAGGGAAACCATTTGCTTCCTGCGCATCGGAAGTGAAAGATGTACGTTTTGGGGCTGGGGAGGGGGGATTTCAACAAAAGAGGCATTGGGGGAAAGGAAAGGGTTTTCCTTTCCCTCAATGCCTCTTTTGTGCATTCCTGCTGCGCGATCGTGCGATCGTGCAGCAGGAATGCCCACTAGCGCCAGGGATTTTTTCTTTTTTTAAACTTTGGGCATTGTTTTCTTGGTTGGGGGAGCGGCCCCTTGTGCAAGGGTCGCTCCCCTTTGTAGGGGCACTGCTATTGGCTTTGTCTGCCCCCCTGGGGGGGAGGGGCAGAGTTGTTTATTCATTTCAAATTCGGCCATTATTTGCAATGCGATGTGAAGTGGCCCCTTGAGCAAGGGTCACTCCCCTTGGGGGGCAATTATATTCAGCCCTCAATGTTTTTTTTGGGGGGGAGCGGCCCCTTGGGCAAGGGTCGCTCCCCTTTGTGGGGGCAATATTGTAGGCTTTGTGTGCCCCCCATGGGGGGGCAGAATTCGATTAAAGTAATGGGATGTGCTGGGGAGTGGCCCCTTGGGCAAGGGTCACTCCCCTTGGGGGCCATTTTAGGTAGCCTACAATGTTTTTTTTGTGAAGGGGAGCGACCCCTGAGGTAAGGGTCGCTCCCCTTTTGGGGGCCATCATTTTTGCTATGTTTGCCCGCCGGGGAAGCAGATTTAAAATTTTAAGAAATGTATTTGGCACACTGGGCCAATTGAATAAATGTGGTTGGGAGTGGCCCCTTGGGCAAGGGTCACTCCCCTTTTTCAGGCATATATTTTGCCTTTGTCTGCCCCCTGGGGGGCATTTTTAATGTTATTTTTAAAAAATCTGCCCACTGGGCTAATGTAATGAATGTCCTGGGTGACACTCCTTTGGGGGCCATTTTGGTATGACCATAATGTTAGGTTTTGGTTGGTTTAATCTATCATCATGCTGTAGCTCACTCCAGCACCCCAGTTCAGGCATGGCCATATGCAAATTAATCTGACCCTGTGCCTCATGGGAACAGTCCAGCCCGAACTGCCAAGCCATATTTTCCCTGGCACAGAAACAACCATCCTGGGACCGGTTTCTGGCTAATCAGCCAGGTTAACTTGAGTCCAGTGGCAAAGTGAGCAAGGCACCCACCTCTGGGCATACCCCGCAAACGTAAGGCAATCAAAGCGCACAGGGTCAGTCTGATTTGCATATGGCCATGTCTGAACTGGGGTGGTGGAGTGAGCCAATGATGATGGATTAAACCAAGATCAGTTGACTGGGGGTGAGTGTTAGATTTGCTCAAGCGCTCTGTCCATCATCCCCTTTGGTATCACCTTAAAGCGCAGGTCGGATGTTTTCTGTTTTTTTGTATGGCCACTAGGGCACCAGGGTTTATTTTTATGTTAGTGGAGCTGCCCCTTGGACATGGGTCATTCCCCTTTATGGGAGGATGATTGTGGCCTTTTCTGCCCTCTTTGAGTGGCAGAGTAGCAGTATGTGTTTAGGCCCATCTGCCCCCAGGGGGGCAGAAGCCACTAGACACCAGAGTTTTTTTGTTTTTTTGTTTTGGGGGTGGTCTCAAGGGCAAGGGTTGCTCCCCTTTTATGGGGTGAATATTGAATTTATACTGTTAGGCCCACCGTCCCCTTAGCTTGGCAGGTGGACTGGTGCATTATTTGCATATGTGATTGTATTGTTTTTTTCTCCTTTTAAATCTAGTGTAAAGCTTTTGATTGATGCTTGTGGCTTCTACAGTGGTTGTTCTGCAGTTTTGTGTAGTTGCATTTTTTAGGTAAGAAACACTTTTTTGTTGTATGCACTCAAAATGAGTAATAATAATAATTCTTTATTGTATAGTTAATAAAAACCGTTACAATATCGTAATAAGTAAAAAATACTTTCCTATGCGAGCTGTTATACAGTAGAATACAAATTTTAAAACAACTGTTAATTAAAATGCTAAAAACACAGGTATTCTTGGAATCCTAGTAGTTTCAGAGACCTATTCTAAATTAGCCAGGGCAGTTTCAAAGTTCAAAAAGTTCAGGTTTGTGTTGGCTTTTCAGTTTTTTTTTCAAAATTAATTACATATTTGATTATTTGACAAATGAATTGTGGATCCGCTGAGTCCAACGCATGTAATATCGCTGAGCGACATGTGCAAATTCCTTTTTTGTTGAACTTTACCCTTTACCCTCAGTAGATTCCGGCGATCACGATCCATTACTGGACAAATGCAGATTAAGTGGATGATGTCTTGTACTGCCGCACCACATAGAGTACAGTCCTTCGGGCCCGGTGTCCTCCAGCCGGGTTGGTCAGCGTACTCCAAATGAGTAATATTGCAATGTATGAATTAATTTTTTTAGAAGTGGTGTCATAGTGGCATTTAGTTAGTGTTTTGAGCATGGAAATCTTTGTGATGTGTTTTGCATTGTCTTGTGTAATTTTCTTTTCTCTTTCTTTTTTAGTGGAATATTGTTGATCCGTCTGTACGTGGTGGTGAGTTTAGCTGCTTCTGGCCAGTGAGTGGTATCGCTTTGGAGTGTATAGGTATTTTTGATAAAGGTGCACTTTGTTTATTACTTATTTTACAAAGTGTTTGTTGTTGTTGACTTGTTTGACAAGTTACCTTTATTAGTAATCATTATGGCTAGCCGTAGAATGACTGCTCAGCAGGTGGTTGGTATTCTTCTTGAAACTTCCTCTGAGCCGATTATGACACTGACAGTGCATCTGAAGGAGTGGAGGGAGGGGAAGATTCTAGCAGTGAGTTTTCTCTCCACATGGAATCCTCGGATGATGAAGGTTCTCTCAGTGCAGATGAAGTGCCTGTTTTAGAGGAGGATACTGATGTGCCGATGTTGCCGGTGCTGCCTGCCTTTAGCGGTGATGCAGGGTGTAGAGTGGATTTTGAATTTTCTTTTGCCTATACAGTATTTTCAGTTATTTATGGATGATGTATTTTTAGGTGAGATTGTTGAGCAGACTAAGTTGTATGCTGAACAGTTTTTGAGGGACAACAGTGACAAACTTAGGCCCCACTCTAGAGCTACCCGGTGGACTCCCACAAATCTGGAAGAGCTGAAGAAGTTTTGGGGTTTGACTTTATTGATGAGTTTGCTAAGGAACTCTAACCTGGCTTCATATTGGTCTTCGAGTCTCTTGATGGCAACAGCCATATTTCCAGAAGTTATGACTCATGGTCGGTATTTACTTTTGCCACGTAGTCACCCTGACTGTGACTGTCTTTTTAAGATTTGGCCTGTTCTTGATCACTTTGTTGATCAATTCTCAGAGATTTACATTCCAGGGAAAGAAATATCTATTGATGAGTCTTTGGTTTTGGTTTTGTTCAAGGGTAGTTTGGTTTTTAAGCAGTACATCCCTAGCAAGAGGGCACGCTATGGAATTAAACTGTATATGTTATCTGAGAGTAAGACAGGATATGTTTTTAATTTTCGTGTGTACACTGGTAGAGATTTCACTATTGAGCCCCCTGGTTGTCCGTCCACTTTTGGAGTTTCAGAGAAAATTTTGTGGGATCTTGCTAGAAGACTGTTCAACAGAGGCCACCATTTGTACCTTGATAACTTCTACACTGCTCTGCAATTGTTTAAGGAATTGTTTAAAGTGGACACTTTTGCATGTGGCACAATCCGCTCTAACCGCAAAGGTTTTCCGAAAGAGCTTGTTTGCAAAAAACTTCAGAGGAGTCAGTGCAGTTCCTTGCGTAGTGAAGAACTACTAGCTGTGAAATTTGTGGACAGGAGGGATGTGTACATGCTGACTACCATCCATGATGAGAGTACTTCACCTGAGTTTGTTTGGGGTCAGGTTACTGAAGTGCACAAACCTGTGCGCATTCAGGACTACAATAAGCACATGGGTGGTGTTGACAGAGTAGATCAGAGGTTGGAACCTTACACCGCTATTCAGAAGGCTTATGTTTGTTATAAGAAGTTGGCCATCCATTTTTTCAACTTAGCAACTTTCGATGCTTTTATTGTGTTCAAGGAGTGTTCTCCTGCGTCAAAGTTGACATTTCTTCAGTTTCAGCACTCTGTGATAGCTAGCCTTGTTGTTGTGGAACAGGTAAGTGTTCCTAGATTTGGAGTGGTAGAGGATGTGGCTCGATTGAAAGATCGCCACTTTCCTGATTACATTCCTCCCACATCTACAAAAGACTTTCCCACTAGGAGATGTAGAGTCTGTTGGCCAAGAGGTTTGCGGAAGGAGACTCGTCTTTTCTGCCCTGGGTGTCCTTCTAACCCTGGGCTGTGTGTTTCTGCTTGTTATAGAGCTTACCACACACAAAATAATTTTTGGGAGTATCCATGAGTGGTAAAATGAACTGCTTGGTCTGTATTGTTTAAAATGTGTATTCTGTTTTAAGGTTGGCATTAGTGCAATGAATTTAGTTTCATATTTTGTGTTAGTAGATTTCGATCTATTTGCAATTTGTTTGTGTGTGTTTTGTATAAAAAATTCTAAATGTGATGGCGGTGTGTGTAGGCTGGCGCTTGGCTGGCAGTGTGCGTGGACTGGCGCTTGGCTGGCGGTGTGCGTGGGCTGGCGCTTGGCTGGCGGTGTGCATAGATTGGCGCTTGGCTGGCGGTGTGCGTGGATTGGCGCTTGGCTGGTGGTGTGCAGGGATTGGTGCTTGGCTGGCGGTGTGCGTGGATTGGTGCTTGGCTGGCGGTGTGCGTGGATTGGTGCTTGGCTGGCGGTGTGCGTGGATTGGTGCTTGGCTGGCGGTGTGCGTGGAGTGGCACTTGGCTGGTGGTGTGCATGGAGTGGCGCTTGGCTGGTGGTGTGCGTGGAGTGGCGCTTGGCTGGCGGTGTGCGTGTACTGGCACTTGGCTAGCGGAGTGCGTGGATCGGCGCTAGGCTGACGATGTGCATGGCCTGGTGCTTGGATGGTGGTATGAGTGGACTGGCGCTCGGCTGGCTGTGTGTGAGTAGTTACTTTCTGTTGGTCACTACACACACTGCTAGCTGAGCACCACTCCACGCAGTCCATCACTCTGTGTAGTTGCTGTGTCAGGAATGTGGGTGTGTGAAAGTGATGGGCCCTTGAATGGCGCTGTCTGCTGGTGTGAGTGTTGTAATGTGATGGGCCCGCGGCTGGCGGTGTGAATGTTTTGTACGTGTCACATGTATGAAAGGTGTATAAATGGCTGGTAAAGAGGTTGGTGCCTTGATGTAGCTTTACAGCTCACGAGCTGTGAGTCAATGGTTCAGTTTCTCGTCCTTTCAATTATTAACAGTGCATTTCATATTTGTGAAATGACTTGCTAATACAATTATATACACTAAATCATCACTCACCCTCATGCCAAATCCAACCAGTATGTGTGTGTGCTTGAGGATTAGATGGCTGTGCAGTAATATTTGTCTTTTTTCTCTTTCTGAAGCAGGGTGTATCTTGTCCCTTTTTGTGAATGTTGTAATGTGTTGCTTTTGTGCCTGGTGGTGTGAATGGTCTTATGTGTATCAGGTATGAAATGTGCGTGAATGGCCTGTAAAACGGTTGGTGCCTTGTCGTGGCTTTACAGCTCACGAGTTGCGAGTCACTGGTTCGGTTTTTATACATTTAATTGACAGAGCATTTCATTTGTGTTAAATCTCTTGTTAATAAAATTTTATGTACTGAACCATCACTCGCCCTGGTGCCAAATCCAACCAGTATGTGTGTGTGTTTGAGGAATAGATAGCTGTGCTGGAATGTTTGTTGGGAGAAGTTGGCCTGATATATGATGTTTCCAATTCTGGAACCACCTTGTATCAGTCCAAACAATCCCTTATGGTGTCTGGTTGTAAGTCAACCTTATTAGACAAGCTATCCTAGTGGTAGCATGGACTAAGAAGCCTTAAAGGCTAAACTCAAGAGGTCGTGTTAAGCGAGCTGTTTTACCAATCACAATCCTGTAATATCAAATGAAAGGACACCACACAAGTATATATTATAAACATATATGTATGTGTTTATTACTAAAATAATCCCCAGTACTCTTTATGAGCAAAGGGGCACAAGCGTTAAAACAAAAGCATAGTATAACATATGAAAGTTGCACAATTATGGATGAGGGCGGGTGGCCAATCAAACCATATATTAAGAAAGTGGTATAAGAGATACCAATCGAACAGTGGTTAGGCCTAGGGCCTAGGGAATCGCTGGAAGCAGTCGGGACAAGCAATGCTGAAGTCGGGAAAAGCCCGCGGGATTCGGGTGCAGCGCTTAAAGCACACGCATGCACCAATGCAAAGTCAATGGTGCGTAAAAGTTATACAAATAGAGTTTAAGGATACTTCCGCTTAACCTAGAAGGATAAAACTTTAGACACAGACCCTAGAGGTGTGTACCAGTGTGGGAACACCGGCGTTGCTGAGTTACCTCACCCACAGGAAGCGGGTGCATAGTGTCGAAGTGGCGTCGGGTTTCGTCACGCAGGTTGTTGGTGCTTGAAGCTGAAGATGCTTAAGGCTATGTGAAGGAGAAGTGTCCGGGGTGATCCAAGGGTGGATCAGAGTCATAAAGTACCTGAAAGCAGAGGGGACAGAGTCTGGGTCACTCAGCAGTGACCAGGGTGGAACCAGGACGGAACCAGGCAATGTCGGGCGCAATCAGGTGGTCGAGGAGCTTCTCTCCGCTGCCACGTGGGCTATGGGGCATCTGCGACATCCAGGAGCGGGTCACGAGCTGTCCCACGCAGGCTGTCACCGTCGGCTTCAAGATCGGAGCAAACAACACTTGGCAAGAGCAATCCACGCAGGACTGGAAGATTGCTTCTCACTCGGACCAGGAGGGTCAGAGCGGGTGCTCCTTTTCAGAGGAGCGGGTGCAAGTCTAGATCAACCAGAATCACAAGTCGTATTTCAAGTTTCGTCGGCACAGGGGCCACAAGCCAGCTGGCAAGTGACCGGGCCAACGCGTTGAGCCAAAGAAAGCAGAAGAGCCCCACGCAGCACTCGTCGAGTGTAGAGGGGTGAGCTTTAGTGCAAAAGTGGCTCAGGGCTGGGGCTTCTCAAACCCCGGTGTACAGCTTCAAGGGTCACTCGTGGGCTGCACGGTCAGCGTCTCGTGGTCTTTTCAAGATGGCGTGCCCCACGCTTCCGGTCGCCTCCACGGGTCTCAGCTCTGCAGGGAGTGTGGATCGGGCTGTAAGAAGGCAGGCAAGCTTGATCTTGTTGATCTCTGTTGCTCGAGTTCCAGCGGGAACTGCAACAAAGCAGACATTGAGGTGCTGGATGGTGCCTGTTTGCACAGGGTGGTCACTCCTTGACCACAAGGGAGATTCTTCAGTCTTCTACATCGAGTAGGATGTCGAAGGGTCCAGAGTTTTGTTTCAAATGTTTCATCAGGATAATCGGAGTGCGTTGGCACTGCTCCCATTCTTATACCAATCTAGAGGGCTGGATTACCTGCTAGGTCCCCTCCTATGGGTGGGACCCAGGAAGGGGGTGGATACACCCCTTTTCCTTTGATCCAGGCCGCGCTGGGACTGGGGCTGGTGTGCCCCAGAACCGGTTTGGCCACATTATGCAAGGGGAAGCCTTGTGTTCCCCAGGCAGTGTCTGTTTTCTTTCAAACCTCCCTGCTACAATCCACTTCTTTCCTGTCTGG
Organism: Lissotriton vulgaris; assembly: GCF_964263255.1. NCBI lineage: Eukaryota > Metazoa > Chordata > Amphibia > Caudata > Salamandridae > Lissotriton > Lissotriton vulgaris. The sequence goes on along the minus strand of NC_141691.1, from coordinate 1,077,091,534 downwards.
GGTGGTGTAACACCTCCCTGCGACAGGAAAGCCTTTGTCCAGGCCTCCTCTGCGGAGTTTCGGTCAGCAGCAGGAGGTCAGACTTGTGTCTGTGGCAGAAGCATCCATTTTGTGGATCTGAGGCTCTTTTAAAAAATCAACCGAGTTTCAGTAAAGTAACATGTCTTCTCCCTTTAGAGGGGTGGAATGCTATCCCCGTCAACAGGACTGTCAAGGGGATAGTATTCCAAATTGTATGACACCTTACACGACATGTTTTGATAAAGCCACACCAAAGTTGCTATATAACCGCGAGGATTATAATGCACTTAATAGTATATGGTATGGCATTATCCCGGAACAGCGTAGGGAGTTGTTCCCCGACAGCTGCAGACAGGCTCAGCTCATGCTAGAGCACCATCTCACATTAAACCACGCACTCTTCCTCCAGGATGCATAAGGCCTTCCATAGGAGTGGCTCACAGGTTTATATGTGTCCAGATATAGGTTTAGATATAGGTATACTATATCTAAGCAAGGGGTGATTACACCCACTTGCCCCAGCTGAGTGATCAGTCAGTTGTGTCAATTTAAGAACCAGCCAGGGGTGGCAAAAGCTATGCTGCAGCCCCTGGTAGGCCTTGGTGGCACCTATGCCCTGAGCACCTATAGTGCATGGTACAGGGGCTGACAAGGAGTCCAGTTCCAATTGGGTTATGTACCTATAGTACATGTATGTGAATTTAGAGAGAGAACAGCAGGCTGGGGGTCTGATTAGCAGGCCCACAGCCTCAGTAAGTCGAAAACTAGTGAAGCAAAAAGCAAAAATTGGGGTGACCATAGGATAGCAGACCCTACTCTCCTGCACAACCCCCCCCCCCAAACGCTGGGAAATGAAACTTAACCTTGACCAGATAAGTCTTCATGTTCTAAGTGGAAGTACCGGGAGAGATCATCTGCATTACCATGGTCAGTCCCTGGGCGGTGCTCCACTGTAAAGTCCATCCCCTGTAAGTAAGTAAGTAAGTAAGTAATATATTTATTTGTATATGATTAATTAAAATCTTTACAAAAATATAAAACGCCATATAGCAGTACAAATTATTTAAAATGCCATATAACAGTACAAATTATTTAAAATACAGCAGTTACTATTGTCAATTCACGGTTGTTATTAAGTCCCAATGAGTCTTTCAAGTGTGCTTGAATCTTTCCTGCAATAAATCAAAGAACTTCACAACCTGACAATTCAGTTTAATATCGCTGGAGGAAAAACAAAGTTTAACTGCCTGCCTACAGGTCCGAACGGCATGTGATCTAAAAAACGGTAGCAACAGCTTGAGCCTCAGGTCCATTAGTCTCGGGCAAATACATATCACATGGATGATGTCCTCCTTGCCAGATTTACACAGGCGGCATAGGGCCGAGGCGTGAGTTCTCTCCCATGGCGGCAGGTGCGGTAATATCGGGATAGCTCCAAGGCGCAGTTTCAGGAACTTTTCTTTGATTTTTATTTTCATCCCGATATTAAGATATGCTTGTGGCCGTATTTTGCCGTAATCTCCCACCGTTATCCATCCATGCGCCCTGTTGGCTAGGTCTTTCTTATCTTCTATTGCCGAGATTATTCGGGCAGATTTTTTTGCCAACTTTTTGAAGGACCGGTGGTCTATGGCAGTCTCCCAAATGTCGGATAAGCCTAGCACATCAAGAGATCCAAATAGGTAGTCCCTAGGCAGTGAAGTGCGACATCTGAGTAGCTCTTCCCAGACGCTGGCATTTAAGGAGTCAGGGTCTGCGTCGCGGATCTTGCGCCAGTTAGTTACATATGCACTCCGTCTTTCTAGTGTTTGTTTGACAACCCCAAATTCTAAACGAATTTGGGCCGGAGACGCGTATTTGGGAAGATTGAAGATGGCCCTGTAACAATTGGCTATGACTGTGTCTAACAATGCAGCGTCCTTCCCATGCAGCGATTCGCTCCCATAGGTGAGCGTTGGTTGAAGTTTCGCTCGGAGGATTTCAAGGAAGGGTTTAAGGGTGAGGTCAGGGAGTTTAGTCTTTAGTGATTTCAGTGCGAGGTGGGTCATTATTGCCTTCCCTCGGATGGACTGGAGCTGAGGCCTAGACGTGTTCTTAGAATCCAGCACGACGCCGAGGTATTTGTATGTGGCTACCCGTTCGAGCTTTACTCCGTTCAGGTACCAACAAGGGATCCTTTTCTTCCTGTAGTTTACCGTCATGACCTTAGATTTATTGAGGTTTATTTCTAGGGCATTCTTTACCGAGAAGGCATGGGTACAATTCAAAAGATGCTGAAGGCCTATTGGCGACCGGCTTATCAGCACTGTAGGGAAATGGACCACCTGAGTAGTTTGGGGTTTTCACCCTTCATCTGATTTAGCCACAAGAGGGGCTTATGGTCTGTCTGAATTAGGAAGTGAGTTCCAAACAAGTATGGCCTCAACTTCTTCAGGGCCCAAACCACAGCAAAGGCCTCCCTCTCAATAGCTGACCAACGTTTCTCCCTGGGGGTCAGCCTTCTGCTAATAAAAGCAATGGGCTGGTCATGACCATCTGTATTCAGTTGTGAAAGCACAGCTCCCACCCCCAAATCTGTCTGTACAATGAACTGTTTGGAGTAGTCAGGATTCTTCAGGATAGGTGCAGAGCACATGGCCTTCTTCAGGTCATCAAATGCCTTTTGACAGATAACTGTCCACTGAACCTTTTTTTGGCATCTTCTTGGATGTCAAGTAATTTAATGGTGTCACAATGGACCCATAGTTCTTCACAAACTTTCTGTAATACCCAGTCAGGCCCAAGAAGGCTCTGACTTGTGTCTGGGTAGTTGGAGGAGTCCAGTCCTGCATGGTCTGGATTTTGCTCTCCAATGGTTGAACCTGACCCCCACCTACTAGGTGGCCCAGGTACACAACCTTGCTCTGCCCTATCTGGCACTTAGTAGCCTTGATAGTCAGGCCTGCCTTTTGCAGGGCCTCCAGAACCTTCTTCAGGTGGATCAGGTGATCCTTCCAGGTGGAGCTAAAGACAGCAATATCATCTAGATATGCTGCACGAAAGTCATCCAACCCAGCAAGGACTTGATTCACCAACCTTTGGAAGGTGGCAGGTGCATTCTTCATACCAAAGGGCATCACCACAAACGGATAATGTCCACTAGGGGTAGAGAATGCTGTTTTGGCTTTTGACTCTTCAGCTAACCTGATCTGCCAGTAGCCAGCTGTCAAATCAAATGTGCTCAGAAACTTGGCAGAAGCCAATTTATCAATGAGCTCATCTGCTCTTGGAATGGGATGAGCATCTGTCCTAGTGACAGCATTGAGACCTCTGTAGTCCACACAAAACCTAATTTCTCTCTTTCCATCTTTGGTATGAGGTTTTGGCACAAGGACCACAGGGCTGGCCCAGGGGCTCTCTGATGGCTCAATCACTCCAAGCTCCAACATCTTTTGCACCTCAGCCTTTATACAATCCCTAACATGGTCAAGTTGCCTGTAGATTTTATTCTTCACGGGCAGACTGTCACCAGTGTCCACCTCATGGGTGCACCAGTTAGTTTGACTGGGGGTGAGTGAATAAAATATGTCTGTGGGCCTGCAGCACCTGTCTGCAGTCCACCTGTTGCTGCTCAGTGAGGCTGCCTGCCAAGGCTACTCCATCAACTGAACCATCATCAGGGTTCTGGGAAAGCAGGTCTGGGAGAGGGTCACTCTCTTCCTCCTGATCCCCATCTGTGGCCATGAGGAGACTAATGTCCTCCCTGTCAACAAATGCTTTCAAACGATTTACATGGAGCACCCTGTGGGGGCTCCTAGGGGTTCCAAAGTCAACCACATAGGTGACTTCTCCCTTCTTTTCAACAATTGGGTAGGGTCCAGTCCATTTGTCCTGGAGTGCTGCTGGGGCCACTGGCTCCAACACCCACACCATCTGCCCTGGTTTTTACTCCACCAGAACAGCCTTTTGGTCATGCCAAGCTTTCTGTAATTCTTGACTGGCCTCCAGGTTTTTGGATGCTCTCTCCATATACTCAGCCATCCTGGAGCGGAGACCAAGTACATAGTCCACAACATCTATCTTAGGCTTTTTGAGAGGTAACTCCCATCCTTCCTTCACCAAACATACTGGACCCCTCACAGGGTGGCCAAACAAAAGTTCAAAAGGGCTGTAGCCAACCCCCTTCTGTGGGACCTCTCTGTAAGCAAAGAGCAAGCAGGGCAAAAGGGTGTCCCATTTCCGCCTAAGCTTCTCTAGTAATCCTTTTATCATTCCCTTGAGGGTCTTGTTGAATCTTTCCACAAGCCCATTGCACTGTGGGTGATAGGGTGTGGTAAACTTGTAGTTTACTCCACACTCCTTCCACATTGCTTTTAAGTATCCAGACATGAAGTTGGTACCTCTGTCTGAAAGAACCTCCTTTGGAAAACCCACTCTTGAGAAAACTGCAAGAAGGACCTTTGCCACAACAGGTGCTGTTGCGGTCCTCAGGGGAATTGCCTCTGGATACCTGGTGGCATGATCCACTACCACCAGTATAAATCTATGCCCAGATGCTGTGTGAGGATCCATAGGACCCACAATGTCTATTCCAACTCTTTTAAAGAGTACCCCCACCACAGGTAGTGGTATCAGGGGGGCCTTTGTTGTGCCACCTGACTTACCACTGGCTTGGCAAGTGACACAGGAGCGACAAAACTCCTTGACATTTTCTGACATATGAGGCCAGTGAAAGTGAGGGACAAGCCTGTCCCAAGTCTTGTTCTGGCCTAAGTGTCCTGCAAGGGGAATATCATGGGCCAAGGTAAGAAGGAAGCCCCTAAACTTCAAAGGTATAACCAACCTCCTGGCAGCACCAGGCTTGGGGTCTCTAGCCTCTGAGTAAAGGAGCCCATCATCCCAATATACTTTTTTGGGTACCTTGAGCATTCCCTGTAGCCTCAGCAGCAGCTTGCTGTCTGAGGGGTTCAAGAGAAGGGCAATCTAATTGGGCCTGCCCCAAGTCTGCCCTTGAGGGTCCCCCTGTCCCCAGAAACTCAACCTGATCAGGCTCAAGTTCCTCAGAGACAGTCTCCTCTTGGACTGCAGAATCAGCTTCCTGTGAAGTCTGATCCTCAACCTGGGGCAAGTGGAAAGGCACTGCCTTAACCCTCCTGCTCCTTCTCTTGGGTTGTGGTTGGTCTATTGTTTCAAGATCCACCACTGGTTCAGGAAGGCACTTCTTAGCCTGAGTCCTTGTCACTGCAAGAACATGTGCTGAAATCCCTAGCATTTCTGCATGAGTCCTGTACTCCACTTCTGACCAAACTGAGCTTTCAAGATCATTGCCTAACAGACATTCTACTGGGAGGTCTGCACTTACCACAACTTTCTTTAGGCCATTTACCCCTCCCCAGGAGAAGTTCACAACAGCCACACTATGTGTAGTAGTGGTGTTGCTTGCATTGGTCACTAGGTAATTTTCACCTAGTACAATCTGACCAGGGTCCACAAAGTCAGGTGTCACCATAGTGACACTGGCACAAGTGTCCTTGTAGGCCCGAGCCAGTTTCTCATTTATCAAAGGCGTCTGCCTATACTTGCCCAGGTTACTGGGACTCACAGTAGTGGTCAAAGATAAGTCCACATCATAAAGCAGAACTACCTGAGTAGGGACTCTGAGTAGGCCAGATTCCATCTCAGTACCCAGGGTTAACCCTACTATCCCCTTAGGTTGTGCACAACCACTGCTGACCGTACTAGGGGGTGCAGGTGCTTTAGGAGCTGCAGTGGTAGGAACTGGATTTTTCTTGGTGCATTCACTGCCCCAGTGTGAAACTGACTTGCAGGTATTACACCAAGGTTTCTTTGGGCCATCATTCTTCTTCTTTTGTTACCATTTTGGGAACCACCCTCCTTATTAGAATTTTGTGGGCCTGAAGAAGACTTCTGGTCTTTTTCTTTATCTTTCTTATCCCCACCCTTCTGGTCTGTTTTCTTTTGGTCACCACCATGGTTCTGGGCTTTCTGCTTAATCCTTGTTCTGACCCATTTGTCCGCCTTCTTTCCCTATTCTTGGGGAGAGGTCAGATCAGAGCCAATAAGGTATTGATGCAACAGCTGGTTCTGACAGTTATTAAGGATTAGCTCTCTCATTATAAAATTGTACAATCCTGTATAGTCTGAGACTTTACTTCCCTGCAGCCAACCCTCCAGAGCCTTAGTGGCACAATCAACAAAATCAGTCCAGTCCTGAGTCTGTGCTTTTTGGGTGTCTCTGAACAACAACCTGTATTGCTCAGTGGTTAGGCCAAACCCTTCAATAGGAGCACTCTTCAGGACAGAGTCGTTTTTGGCATCCTCAGGTCTAACTGTGAGGAGCCTATCCCTCCCTTTCTCAGAAAAGGAGTACCATAAAATTGCAGCCCACTGTGAGGAACCTGCTGAACCATGCAGGCTCTCTCAAGAGCAGTCATCTATTTGTGGATGTCATCCCCTTCCTTGTAGGGGGGCACAATTTTGTCAGGTTTCTATTGTCATAGCCCCTGTCTTTCTCTCTAGGAATATTGCTGCCACCAGTGGCAGCTAAGCCACACAACTTCTGTTCTCTTGCTAAAGCAAGTTTAGCTTGAGTCAAGGCTATCTCTTCCCTCTCTATCTGGAGTTGGACAGCCCTCATCCTGGCCCTATGTTCTTTCCTCTTGGGGGTAGTCATTCCCCTTTGAGATTCCCTGGAGACACTAGAAATATGAGAGTCCCCTGATGGAGATCTCACCCTTCTGTTGCCTGTGGGAATTATGTTATAGGATCTGGGGAGGTGCTGGCCCTCTCCATTCCCATGTAGGTCTAAGTTGGTCTGGTTAAGCCTGCCAACTACAACCTGGTTACCCCTCTGATCCTGATCAGGCTCATCTACTTCTGAGCCTTCCTCCTCCTCCTCCTCTTCTTCTTCCTCATCTGGAGTTTTCTCATTCTCAGGGGTGTTCACTCCATCTCCTGCATCTAAGGGAACTGCACTCTCCTTATCTAAGTCATCCTTTTCCAGGATGGCTATCAGGGAAGGAATGGTGGGGTTGTGACCCCTTTTTAGCCCTCTTGCAATGCATAAGGCACTAAAGTCTTTATGGCTAAGTTTGTCATAACTGGAAGTTGCCTTGGTAAGGTCAACTGTCACAGGGGCAGAGCCTGAAGCTCCTCCTGTGCCAGACATGACTGCTAGTGAGGTGCAAGTGGTGAACTTACCTACACTAAGTGTTTTCCTACTGTACCTTGCTAGTGAGTTGTGGGCAGGGTGTGCTAATCCCTTTGATCTACAACTACTAAGTTCAGTAGAACTTAAATATGCTAAGCTTTTGTTTTATATGTACCTAAGGTACTTTATGTGATCTTTCAACTTGATAAAAAGATTGCAATGGTAAAACAACAGCAAACTCAAATCCGCACCGCTGCACACCAATGTGAGAAGTTGGCCTGATATATGATGTTTCCAATTCTGGAACCACCTTGTATCAGTCCAAACAATCCCTTATGGTATCTGGTTGTAAGTCAACCTTATTGGGCAAGCTATCCTAGTGGTAGCATGGGCTAAGCAGCCTTAAAAGCTAAACTCAAGAGGTCGTGTTAAGCAAGCTGTTTTACCAATCACAATCCTGTAATATCAAATGAAAGGACACCACACAAGTATATATTATAAAAATATATGTGTTTATTACTAAAATAATCCCCAGTACTCTTTATGAGCAAAGGGGCACAAGTGTTAAAACAAAAGCACACTATAACATATGAAAGTTGCACAATTATGGATGAGGGCGGGTGGCCACTCAAACCATATATTAAGAAAGTGGTATAAGAGATACCAATCGAACAGTGGTTAGGTCTAGGGCCTAGGGAATCGCTGGGAGCAGTCGGGACAAGCAATGCTGAAGTCGGGAAAAGCCCGCGGGATTCAGGTGCAGCGCTTAAAGCACACGCATGCACCAATGCAAAGTCAATGGTGCGTAAAAGTTACACAAATAGAGTTTAAGGATACTTCCGCTTAACCTAGAAGGATAAAACTTTAGACACAGACCCTAGAGGTGTGTACCAGTGTGGGAACACCGGCGTTGCTGAGTTACCTCAACCACAGGAAGCGGGTGCATAGGGTCGAAGTGGCGTCGGGTTTCGTCACGCAGGTTGTTCGTGCTTGAAGCTGAAGATGCTGCAGGCAATGTGAAGGAGAAGTGTCCTGTGTGATCCAAGGGTGGATCAGAGTCATAAAGTACCTGAAAGCAGAGGGGACAGAGTCTGGGTCACTCAGCAGTGACCAGGGTGGAACCAGGGCGGAACCAGGCAATGTCGGGTGCAATCAGGTGGTTGTTGAGGAGCTTCTCTCCGCTGCCACGTGGGCTCTGGGGCATCTGCGATGTTCAGGAGCGGGTCACGAGCTGTCCCACGCAGGCTCTCACCGTCGGCACTGTCGGCTTCAAGATCGGAGCAAACAACACTTGGCAACTGGAAGATTGCTTCTCACTCGGACCAGGAGGGTCAGAGCGGGGGCTCCTTTTCAGAGGAGTGGGTGCAAGTCTGGAGCAACCAGAATCACAAGTCGTATTTCAAGTTTCGTCGGCACAGGGGCCACAAGCCAGCTGGCAAGTGACTGGGCCAACGCGTTGAGCCAAAGAAAGCAGAGGGGGCCCCACGCAGCACTCGTCGAGTGTAGAGGGGTGAGCTTCGGTGCAAAAGTGGCTCAGGGCTGGGGCTTCTCAAACCTCGGTGTACAGCTTCGAGGGTCACTCGTGGGCTGCACGGTCAGCATCTCGTGGTCTTTTCAAGATGCCGTGCCCCACGTTTCCGGTCGCCTCCACGGGTCTCAGCTCTGCAGGGACTGTGGATCGGGCTGTAAGAAGGCAGGCAAGCTTGATCTCGTTGATCTCTGTCGCTAGAGTTCCGGCAGGAACTGCAACAAAGCAGACGTCGAGGTGCTGGATGGTGCCTGTTTGCACAGGGTGGTCACTCCTTGACCACAAGGAAGATTCTTCAGTCTTCTACGTCGAGTAGGATGTCGAAGGGTCCAGAGTTTCGTTTCAAATGTTTCATCAGGATAATCTGAGTGCGTTGGCACTGCTCCCATTCTTATACCAATCTAGGGGGCTGGATTACCTGCTATGTCCCCTCCTATGGGTGGGACCCAGGAAGGGGATGGATACACCCCTTTCCCTTTGATCCAGGCCGCGCTGGGACTGGGGCTGGTGTGCCCCAGAACCGGTTTGGCCGGATTATGCAAGGGGAAGCCTTGTGCTCCCCAGGCAGTGTCTGGTTTCTTTCAAACCTCCCTGCTACAATCCACTATCTCCTGTGCGGGGTGGTGTAACTCCTCCCTGCGACAGGAAAGCCTTTGTCCAGGCCTCCTCTGCGGAGTTTCGGTCAGCAGCAGGAGGTCAGACTTGTGTCTGTGGCAGAAGCATCCATTTTGTGGATCTGAGGCTCTTTTAAAAAATCAACCGCGTTTCAGTAAAGTAACATGTCTTCTCCCTCTAGAGGGGTGGAAGTCAAGTCACCGCATCCTGGATTTCCCTGGTTGTCTAGTTTTAAAAAATGTATAGGTTTGCTAGGTTTCCCTAGGTGCCGGCAGAGATAGGGTTCCAAAACTACAGCTAGGCACTTTGCAAAAAAGGGTCATTTTTTACTGCGAAATTGAGGTGTGACCACGTTGCGTTTTGCGCCGTTTCCTGTCGCAGGCACTAGGCTGACCCACACAAGTGAAGTACCATTTTTCTTGGAAGACTTTGGGGAACGAGGGGTAGAAGGAAATTTGTGGGTACACGCAGATTCCAGAACTTTCCACCAAAGAAATGTGGAGACAATTTGTTTTTGACACTTTTGTAGGTTTACAAGGGTTTCTGGGTGACAGAACCTGGTGGGAGGGAGTCAACTCACCCCATCCTAGATTCCCCTGGGTGTCTAGTTTTAAAAAATGTATAGGTTTGATAGGTTTCCCTAGGGGCCGGCAGAGCTAGGGTTCAAAAACTACAGCTAGGCACTTTGCCAAAAAAGGGTCATTTTTCACTGCAAAATTGAGGTGTGACCACGTTGCGTTTTGCGCCGTTTCCTGTCGCAGGCACTAGGCCAACCCACACAAGTGGGGTACCATTTTTCTCGGAAGACTTTTGGGAATGCGTGGAGGAAGGAAATTTGTGGATACACGTAGATTCCAGAACTTTCCACCACAAAAATCTGGAGAAAATGTGTTTTTTTTACAATTGTTTAGGTTTGCAAGGGTTTCTGGGTAACAGAACCTGGTGGGAGGCAGTCAAGTCACCCCATCCTGGATTCCCCTGGGTGTCTAGTTTTTAAAAATGTATAGTTTTGCTAGGTTTCCTGTTAGATTTGGGGGTCTCTAGTTGGCACAGGTAGGTACTTGTGACAAATAGGGACCCTCTCCTCTAGTCAGGACAAGGGGATTACACTCCTAAAAGAACCCCTGCTCGCCCTCTAGGTTGCGTGGCGCAAGCAGTCAAGGCTTATTTCAGAGGCGTTGTAAGTTAAGCAGTTGTGACCACATACAGTAACCCAGTGACAACACTACAAATGGACACCACACAGGTTTTATATCAAAAATAAGTATACTTTATATAGAATTACCACAAGACCATTAAACGACAAAAATACACACTATGATTACTTTAAGATGGTAGATTTAAGCTTAGTTCAGTTCAGTTCTTCTTAGATGCGACACTATGCGTCAATGTACCTTAATTTGCGTTGCGCTTCCACGACAAGCAATGTCGCAGCGATAGGAAATGCGGCAAAGTTCAGGTGCACAGAAATAAAGACGTGAAGATCTTCCAGATGCGGCACTCTTCTCAGGGATGCGAGAAGCTCTCGGTCCGATGCGTGGACTGCAGCGGCGACACCCTTATGATGCGACGGCAACAGCTCCAGCGGCGACGCTCTTCTCCCATGATGCATGAAGCTTCCGCTCGATGCGACAACTACAGCGGCAACATCCAAGATGCAACGGCAGCAGCTCTAATGGGTGCGCGCTTCTCGGGGGATGCGAGGTGCTCTTGATCGATGCGGTGCAATGCGACGAATCCAGCGGCGACACCCTCCTTCGGAGTTGCGACTGCGACACGATCCGACCTCGTTGCGAGATTCTTCTCCTGATGCGGTGCAGCGCGACAGCTCCAGCGGCGACACCCTCCTTCTTCGGAGTTGCGACGGCAGCAGCAGCGACAGCGACACACTTCCTCTTTGTTGCGGCACGCTTGTCTCCGATGCGGTGCAGTGCGACAGTTCCAGCGGCGACACCTCCTTTCTCCGGTTTGAGACGGCAGGCACAGCGACGGCGACACGCTTCTTCTCGTTGAGTCGCACTTCCAGCTCCTTGCGACACGCAGTTCCTCAGAAGGCCCCAAAACAGCAGCAGGCACTTCTACAAGAACTCTGGGGAGCTGGGGGTGAAGTCTGTTGTCCCTGAGACTTCAGCAGGAGGCAAGCTCTTTTCCAAGCCCTTAGAGATCCTTCACAAGTTGAAAGCAAAGTTACAAAAGTTCCTTTCTCCTTCCTTTGGCAGTAAGGCAACCACTGCAGGCCAATCCCCCAAGCAGCACTTCAGCTGGGGAATAGTCTCTCCTCAGTTTCTTCAGGTTCCTCTCCTCAGTAAAGGTTTCTTTTTGTAGTCCAAAAGTGATCTAATTTCATGGGATCAGGGTCCCAATACTTATACCCCGAAATCCTTTGTTCTCTGAGGGGAGAGGGGCCTTTGCCCAGTCCAAACCAGTTCTGAAGCACTCTGTTTACCAGACTTCTACTTTCCTTTCACAGTGCAGGGCACGCCCATCAGATGCCCCACAGGAGCTGGAGCCAGCATTGTGGAAGGCAAGTACAGTCCTGGAGCACTCTGTTTACAGGACTCCTTCTCTTCTTTCAGTGTGCAGGGCAGAGACATCAGCCGATCCCCAGGGGGTGGAGCCAGCATTGTGGAAGGAAGGCACAGCCCTATTCAAAGTTCAGGTGCACTCCTCCCTCCCATCTAGATGTAGATCTCTCTATTCACCACTGGGTGACTCCGCCTGTCTCCTGGAATTCCCCAGCCCTGTCGCTCACAGAAACCAGACATAGGAATACACAACCTAGCAGAAGCAGGTATGAATAGTTAGACAAGCAAATACCTACTTTCTAAAAGTGGTATTTGCAAACACAGTATATTAAAATAAACTAAAAGATGTATTTTATTATTCTGAGTTCAAGCATACTAAACTCGAATTTCTACCATGTTCTCTGAGCCTGTTAGGATTATAAAATGTAACATTTCTAACAGCCCATTCAGGTCTATGGAGAACAGGTAGCCTTGCAATAGTGAAAAACGAAAATGGCTGTAATTCACTAATAGGACATGCCACACACCTCAGGGCTTGTCCTACCTTATACTTACAATGCACCCTGCCCTTGGGCCTACCATAAGGGTGACTAATATGAAGAAAAGGGAAAGTTTAGAGACTGGGAAGTGGGTGCACTTGCCCAGTCAGCATGACAGTATCAGACTGCACGCAGGCTCTGCAATGGCAGACCTTAGACACATTTTACAAGGCTGCTTCTATGGGTGGCACAACCAGTGCTGCAGGCCCACCAGCAGCATTTGGATTTACACGCCCTGGGCACACTCAGTGCACTAGACTGTGGTCTAAACCAAATAGCCAAACATGGAATCACTGAGTAATACATCAATTTACAATAGGGAGCACTTTAAAAAAAAATAACCTTGTTATTGATTTTCATCAATATGAACATAGTACAGCCAATCAATAGAACTAAGGCCAGTACACTTCTGCATTCATCATTCATGTGTGTTTGTTACAAATACATAATATAAGACAGAGTCAACCAAGGTAACAATACATCAAGTTCGGTCAACGTGGAATAGGGGATACAGAGATCGTTACTTACAACATTGCATTCATGTCATTATCCTACAGAAAAAGCGGTAAGGTACCTCCAAAAGTCTTTTGGACGCGATCAGACTGGCAGTTCCTCTTTGTACGTTAGTAGTCTATCCCTGCAACCATTCATGTCCCTCAACCATTGTTTAATACTGGGCGTCTTCGTACCACACCAACATCGAGATATTTCAAGTTTGGCTACTAGGAGTGCAATTACACAAAATTTACGTTTCTCTGCTTTCACAGTGGACAGAAGTCCCAATAGACATGCGTTTATAGTACATGTTAGACGGGACCTGGAGGGTCGGCCGAGGACAAGGGGAGAGGTCTCCGGGGAGAGCCGTCTCCAGCGATCGTACAGACAAGTAACTTCCCCCCCACAGAATAGGCACCACACAAGGATAAGATTTAACTTTCTTTATAAGTAATCTTGAAGTACGGTAGAATGGTACAAGGAGGTCTGGACTCAGGGGTCCCCTCGATTCTAGTCTCTTGGATGGGAAAGGGGTAGCGGGACAGTCTTATTACCAATCTGGTAGTTACGATGAGATGATGGGTAGCTCACAATCCTCGAGCTCGGCGTTCTTGAAGGACGGGTTGCGGCAGCGCCAGCAGATCCCGGAGTGGTCGCAGGGGGCAACGGTCCGCGGCAGCGCCAGCAGGTCCCGACGAAGATGGTAGTTACAACGGGTCGCGGCAGCGCCGGCAGGTCCCAACGAAGATGGTAGTCACAACGGGTCGCGGCAGCGCCAGCAGGTCCCAACGAAGATGGTAGATTGCAGAGGGCCGCGGCAGCGCCAGCGGCAGGACGACAGTTCACAAGGCAGGGCTGCGGCAGCGCCAGCAGTCCGTCAAGGATGAGTTCTTCTAGGTGTCTCTCAACTCCAGGATACAACTGCCTTCCTGCTCTGGAGCTGCCCCAGTTATAGGTCTTTACAACAAGGGGTGGTGAGGGACAGAGTCTCTGAATTAAGCAGAAAGCTCTCACCCAGTCAAGAGATCAGGGCTAGATCCAACACCGTTTTTTAGCTCACTGCACCATCCCAGTTACAGAACCTGGCTGTATGCAAATTAGTCTGTTCCTGTCCCAGTGCATGATGGGAACAGGGCAAACCAAACTACAAAAGCCAATTCTTACACTGGGAAGGAAACAAGCTCCCGGGGACCGGTTTCTGGCATTACAGCCGTCTTCGGCCCGGTTTGCTTGAATTCTGATGGTGCAATGAGCAAGGGTCTCACATCTGAGAATACCCTTCCACGCTTAGGGTGGACAAAAATATTTACAACAAGGGGTGGTGAGGGACAGAGTCTCTGAATTAAGCAGAAAGCTCTCACCCAGTCAAGAGATCAGGGCTAGATCCAACACCGTTTTTTAGCTCACTGCACCATCCCAGTTACAGAACCTGGCTGTATGCAAATTAGTCTGTTCCTGTCCCAGTGCATGATGGGAACAGGGCAAACCAAACTACAAAAGCCAATTCTTACACTGGGAAGGAAACAAGCTCCCGGGGACCGGTTTCTGGCATTACAGCCGTCTTCGGCCCGGTTTGCTTGTCTCCTTTCCGGTGAAGAATTGGCTTGGTAGTTTAGTCTGCCCTGTTCCCATGATGCACTGGGCCAGGGACAGACTGATTTGCATATAGCCAGGTTCTGAGCTGGGATGGGGCAGTGAGATAAATAACGGTGATGGATCAAGCCCTGATCTTTGGACTGGGTAAGAGTGGTCTGTTTAACTCAGACACTCTGTTCATCACCACCCCCTTTTGTAAACCAGTTATAGGTCTGGCGCCCTTTGATGTCCGGACCCTCGCACTTGGAGGTCGGGAGGTCCGGGATGAGGGAGTCCAGACACCCAGCAGGGGGGTGGAGCCAGCGCCCGGGGAGGCTGGGGGCGATCGGCATCTGGCGGGGGAGAGCCATTGACACTTCTTCCTCCCATTGACCTGCCAAGTGGTCCGTTCACCTCCTGGGTGGATGGTGGTGCCGGGCTGTCGGGGCCTGGCCAGGCCCAGGGTTGGGGTCGAGCTGAGGCCATGCGGCCTCGTGGTGCAGTGTCTAAGATGGCGGCCGGGCCGGGCAATGGTGCTGACGGCGGCCCAGGCCGGTAATACAGAGATGTCCGGGAGCAGGGGTCCCGTAGGAGACGGTTTGCGAGTTGCTTCTGTGGGTAGCACCTGGAGAGCCGGTGCCCGGGCCCTGTCGTGTGGGGAGGGAGCGAGCCCTTCATGTGGCCTGTCCAACAGTACACTCAATCTCCGCTCCCACCATATCTTTAAGCATGGCAGTTATTTTCTCCCAGTAATCACGTATTTTTACACAATGCCAAGCTAGGTGGATAAAATCAGCCTCTTGTATCCCGCGCCTTTTGCAGTGTGCGTCCTCCCGTAGCCCATGCTTATGTAGTCTCACTGGAGTGTGATATGTTTGGTGGATATATTTGAAGTGCAGGATTCGTAAGTTGCCATTTGGCGTGAGCAATTTAATTAACGCACAAGTGTTGTGCCACTCTTTCTCGGTTAACGGGTCCATGAGCACCCCGTTCCACCTATTGCTCTAGCAGTGGTGTATGGGATTTCGTTTTGGGCCACCGCATATAGTCGCGATACTAAGTGTGAAGTATTGGAGGATGTTAATATGAGTTGTAGTGTATCTAAGCATGCTGGTTCTGCAGGGTTGTCTGGGTATAAGTCCCGATTCGCTCTTTGCAGCCTGTAATACGTGTACCGGAATAGCATGGTCTGATTACTTATATATGATAGTTCCTCCAATTGGCAAAACCGACCGTCATGATATAGATCTCCAAATGTGTCAATTCCTACCTGTGTTAAGAGACCCATGCCTACCTTCTCCCTAGTAACTGATAGCTCAGGGTGATAGTGTAGAGGCATTGCCGGGGCATAAAGCGGTAACTTTTGAGCCAGTTGACCTAGTTTTCTCCAAGCATGTGCGGTGGTGTCAATTGTGTTAATCTCTTCAGAATGTAGGGGTGGTCTTTTGTGCGTGAGTATGGCAGTTAACGGTATCGGCAATGCATCCCCCTCTTCCACTGCAGTGTGCGTTAAGTAAGGTATTTTGTGAAACCAGTATGCAGCATATTGTGCCTGTGCACACAGATAATACAAGAAGAAGTCCGGGACACAGTAACCTCCTTTCTCGTAGGGTAATGTCAACGTTCTGAGTTCTATATGTGCTTGTTTACCTGCCCAAATTAGTTTCAGGGCTAAGGACGTGATAGTTTTAAAAACTGCACTCGGAGATGGAATGGGGATATTATTAAACAGGTAAAGGAATTTAGGTAGGATGTTCATTTTCACAATTGCAATACGGTCTGCCAAAGAGAGCGGTAGTTGTATCCATCTATTGATCTTCTCCTCTAGTTTGGCTATCACTCTTCCATAATTGGTACGTATCAGGGTTCATGATATACCATACCCCTAAATATCTTATTGAGTCAGTTTGCCAATCTAGAGGGAATTCCGTGGTATGTGGATTAGTGGTGTCGGTCAGTGGGATAATTGAGGATTTATTCCAATTTATCTGCAGACCAGAGTGTCGCCCGAATTTTATGTACTCCCTTAATAACGGGTCTAGATTTTGTTCTGGATTACGGACATACAGAAGCATATCGTCCGCATATAAGGATATGTGTAATGGGCGTCCCGGGAAGTGTAAGGCGGAATGATTGTGTGTTTGTCTGATAATGCAGGCCCACGGCTCCAGAGCAAGCGCGAAGAGCAGGGGCGAAAGCGGGCACCCTTGTCGGGTGCCTCGCTCAATAGGGAAGGAGTCCGAAATATATCCATTCACACGTACCCTGGCTACCGGGTTCGTGTATAACAGTCTCATCCACTGTATGAACATCGGGGGGAACACCATCCGTTCCAGGATCGTGAGGAGATAAGTCCATTCTATTGAATCGAAAACCTTGGCGGCATCCAGCATGACCGCCGCGGCTCTAGTGTTTGGTGTTAAATAGTGAGAAAGGGCAAAGAGTGTTCTGGTGTTGTGAGATGTGGCCCTCGAAGGTATGAAACCTGCCTGATCCGGTAGGACCGGGTTTGTCACAAGAGGCTTTAACCGGACCGCTAGGAGTTTGGCCAGTATCTTAGAGTCAACGTTAATTAGTGACAGGGTCTTTATTTGGCTTCAGGAGGGCGATTATCACCGCCTCCTGCAGTGACGGAGGTAGTACTGCCTGATCGAAGGCGTTGCCATACATTGCAACTAAATGGGGGGCTAGAATATCAGCGTACGTTTTATAGAATTCGCAAGTAAACCCGTCAGGGCCCGGTGCCTTCACATTAGGTAGTGTTTGAATAACTTCTGTAACTTCCTCCACCGTCACTGATAGTGACAAGTATTCCCGCTGATTGTCTGATAGCCATGCAATGGCTACATCGTTCAGATAACTAAATATTTCCTCTGGGGGTGCTGTCTGTTTGGATTCATACAACTCGCCATAGTTATGTACAAAACTGCGTAGGATACCCTCTGTGTACGTGATCAATGTGCCTTCCTCGTCTCGTATTTGTAAAATGGTTTGAGGGCCTTTCCCTTCGCAAATCTTGGCCGCAAGAAATTTACCTTGCCTGCCCCCTTCCCCAAATTGTCTGGCAGCTGGTCGTTTGGAGACATATTTGAGCTCATCCATTGTGTACGTTTGGTGTTCTGTGTGTACCTGCCTCAGTTCCCCCAATTAAGCTGTGTTTTGCGTTCACTCATATTCAGTTTCTAGTTCTTTCATTCGGGTTTCACATCTAGTTATCTGTCCCCTGATATCCTTCAGAATACCTACTGTGGTACTCATACATACCCCTCTTAGTGTTGCTTTAAATGCCTCCCAAAGAGTGCCTGGGTCGTCGACTGTTGCTACATTAATCTGAAAGTAATCTTTTATGGCTGTGGCTATGGTGTCCGCATATATCGAGTCCGTGAGCGCTTTGGCATTAAATCTCCAGCTAAAGGGAGGAGGGGTATAATGTGGTATTTGGAGTGTTAACAGGATCGGATTGTGATCTGAGAGGGTTCTAGGTAGTGTTTTCAATATCTCTGCCCATAATAAGATGTTGTCTGATCCCAACCAATAATCTATACGGGACCAGCTACCATGCGCCACATTAACGTGCGTCGCCCCTGTTACGTCTGGGTTTCTGGCTCTCCAGAGATCCTTAAGTGAAAGTTCCTCCATTATATCCAACACTTTTGCCCGGGCTTTCCTATGCGGTTCCGTAGAATCTATTGATCGGTCCAGATAATCACTTAATGCAATATTAAAATCCCCACCCCATATAATGTTTGTGTCAGTGAAATCATGCATATGATTCCAAAGTTCCTTGAAAAATTCAGGGGAGTCTACTTTGGGACCGTATACGTTGCCAGTGTCACCCTTTGTCCTCTCAGTATCCCTGACACTATAACATACCTCCCATTGGGATCTAGTATTGTTCGATTTATTTTAAAATTTACACCTTTCCTGACTAATGTCATCACCCCTCTGGAATATGAAGAGTAGTTAGCAGCGTGTGTGGATTCCGCCCATCTTGCCCCAATTTTTCTTTGTGTAGTCGGTGCTATGTGAGTTTCTTGTAATAAAGCTATATCTATGCCACATCTATCGAGACATGCAAATATCTGCCGTATTTTCTTTGGATTCGTAAACCCCCGCACATTCCACATGAGGAGGTTCAGACTCTTCTTACCCAAGGCGTCCTTTCCCTGCTGCATCGTACGTATGAGAACATTGCCCTTGTAACCTTGTGTCAACAATGTCTATTTCCTTGCCCCTAATCAACCCTTTGCTTAGTAACCAGATTACAACATGAATATCAGCAATGCATCTTAAATGCCCTGGCCCATTCATAAGAACAAAAACCCCAACTCCACCCAACCCCACCCACTTCAGCAACCCAATCCTGCCAAAGCCATTTCCCCCAGGTAACAACCTCAGATAACATAACTGTTTGGGGGATCACCCATGTAGAGGTCCACCGGGGGTTCACCACACCACCCAGTTGAATGGATGGGAGCAGACTCAATGTAATTAAATAGATATCCCGTTGTAGAAAAACATACAAGTGTACAAACTCGGCACTGTAATGATCATGCCAAACCATGAACCCAGAAAAACAATAACCCGTATCGCTTTGTTATCGTGTCTCATCCATCTCCTCTTAAGTTGGACAACCTAGATGAGTGCAACTTCGTCCAACATGCGCATGTCTAACTCTATATCATGTATTACATGGTACATATTGCAATTATGTAGGCAGACATCCGGTCTTCACTAATATTTGTGCCAATTAACTTGCACCTACCAACTAGATTATCGTTTGCGCGCCCCGTTAACATCGTCTGCTTATAGAGGCAGTTTGATATTACACAGCTTGCCCTTTTGTCTGTTATTGTCAACCCGTGTAACACGCCAGCAATATCCACCTTGGTAGTCCCAACGCAGTTCCAGTGTCCGAACTCTGTGCCCTTTGTGGATGATAGATCTGCAATATGTACGCTCAACATCTTTGTGCCTCATGTTGTGTAATCGGTTTGTCTACTATTGCATTCATCCGCATGTAAAACATATGATCAGAAGCAGTCATGGATTTAGAGAGTACTCTTCAATTGGCTGTCAACCAGTTTCACCCATGACTCATATATTTGGCCATTATACCATATATCTGGAGGTTATCGCAGCCGTCTCATTCAGTCAGTGTTCCAGAACCTTACCGTCAATCAGAGTCCTGCTGCTGTTCCGTTCTGTTCGCTTTCTTGCCTTTACCTGCCACTTTTTTAGTGAACTCCAGTGCTGCCTTAGGAGTGGCGAGAATGACCGTTTTTCCCTCCCAGGTCACCTTTAGACGAGCGGGGTAAAGCATGGCGTAGGGTATTTGCAATTCACGCAACTTAGCTTTGACTGTTGTGAATTCACATCTTGCCTGCTGTACTGCAAAAATATAATCCAGATAAAATTCTAGTTTATTCCCTTGGTGATTGATCACTCCTTTTTCACGTGCCAGTCGAAGTATGTTGTTCTGATCCCGATAATTCAATACACAAGCTACTATGGGCCTCGGCGCCGCACCTGGGGGAGGTTTTGTTGCAAGAGATTGATGTGCCCTCTCGATTATGAAAATAGTGACATTGCGTCTTCTCCAAAGATGTCCTTGCATAGCTGCTCAATGTATGTTTCCATACGGCCTGTATTAGTTGATTCAGAAAGTCCCGCTATTAGGACATTATTCCAGCGGGAACGGGCCTCCAACTCCTCCGCCTTTGCTTTTATTACCTCAAGTACTTTTTCCGTGCCCGTACATTTGTTTGCTGTTGTATGTGTTTCATCTTCAACCGCCGAGATGCGGTGTTCAGCGGTTTCCAAACGCTCTCCTTATTTATCCATTTTTGCAGCCATGCTGTCCATCCGTCCTGTTAGTTGGTCGAGTTTTCCATTTATATCTTGTAGGTTGGTTTGTATTGCTTTGAGGATACTTTCCATACTGTTCTCCGCCGTGGTTTCGGTCTCTGATTCGTCCTCTACAGGTCCAGCCTGGCCCTTTGACGCTCTCCAAGATTCAAAAGTAAGCTTTGGTTGCTGCTCGTTTACCCATGGTGTGTTGTGTTGCAGAACCCTATGACAAACAGTACAGTAGTAGCCCCTTTCCGTCGCTGAGGTTACAGGTACTTATGATCACTTATAAGCTACCGCGAGCCGAGATCACAGGTGTGGTCTATAGTGTAACGTCGCTTCTGTGTCTTATGTCTGGATCTTCCCGTCTGAGACTCAGACGCGGTAATATGGCAGCCGATGATTGTCAGTTGCTACACACCAAGTATACCGATCCCACCTCAGAGCATTGCGTTCTAGGCGTCTCGTGTAGTCAGGACTGCCGATGTAGGTTGGTTGTGATTTGCATTTTCACTCTCACATCGGATCACTCCCCACGTGTACAGCTCAAGGCATCACGTCTCCTGTTGCAGATGGTATTCATATGAATATGAGTGAAGTAGTGTGGCTCACTGGTTAGAGGAGGCAGACCCAAGAGCAGAGGACGGCCCGGGACCAGGGTTCGATTCCCGGCGCGGCAGGTTTCTGGACCAGGGTCAGCGGACTCGATAATTCTCTCGCCTCGGTGCCCACTCTGCTCAGCGATCACACTCGGCAACTCTGGGCATTAGCTTGCCTCATCTTCACTAACGGCCCCACCAGACCGCTGGGGATGCATGGTCTCACCCTGGAGATACCCATTAAGGGACCATCTCTCAGGGAAGCCAGGAAGGGTTTCGCAGCGGTCGAAGCGCCTTGGGACCCTACGGGTAAGTAGTGCGCTATATAAATGCCAATACATACATACATACATACATATGCTGTCGCAACTCCCCCAACGCTGTTACACTGCCGTCATCTAAACCCCACTTACAAGCGTTGTGCCGAGATCTGTCCTCAGTGCATACTGGGGTCAATGGACGAAGAAATAATCAACATATGCATGTATATATAGTGTTCCTGCCAGGGTGAGAATGCCTACAGAGTTATATGAACTTAACACTGGTGCTTCCCGCTTTGTTGAATGAGGTGTTAGCGTGTGATCGCAAACGCCAGCTTCGCGCTCTTACTCATCACCTCCAATGTTCGCTTCAGCTTTCTGAATCGCCACTGTCCGCCATCTTGCGTATATTAGGCACCAGCAGCCCCGGCATCCAGTCCGGCGGCGTCCTCTATGTGAGCTTTTCCATAACCTTGCTTCTGCCTCATCACTCTGATCTCCGCTGTACAGGGGACGTGCTGGTTCCGAGTTGGTAGGGTTAGTGCAGACGGCAGGGGTCCCTTGTGCTATACGCGCTGTGTTTCAGCAGCGGGATCGAGACATGGGCGCCGCCATTTTGTGTATCGCAACCCGCCAGAGTCCGTGAGCAGTATCAGGCGCGCTTTTAACTTCTGCCACTTACTTGGATGCCAAAATCTGCTGGGTGGAGGTCTTATGTCCGATTTCACAGCTTCAGAGCGGCCAGTTGGAGCAGGTGAAGCGCGCGCCCAGTACAGCAGGTCTTTCCCCGGAGAGTAGCTCCGTTATCCGCCATCTTGCCCTCCGTCCGACTCAGGGTGCCGCGACGTTTGTTCCACCAGTAGTCCCTGCCAACGAAGCAGTACAAACGCCTCTTTTCATTCCTGGATATTTCCCATCTCCTATTCTGCGCTCAGGATACACTTTGAACTCCATTTGATATCATAAAACACGCCAGGCTGTAGTCTGCCCAGCGGAGCTATCCGATCAGGCAGCCATCCCGCTGTGCGCCCCCTAGCGCCTCACAATAGGGAGCACTTGCACTATGGCACTGGATAGCAGTGGCACAGTGCCCAAAGCATTTAACACAGCAAAAACACATAGGCAACAGTAAAAATGGAAGGGAGACCCACACCAATGGTGCCAGGTCTAACACGTGCCCCCTCCAGATGAAAAGTGGGGAGAACAAACCTAACTCCTGGGAGTTCTCTTCACTAAGGTGGAAAAATCTGGACAGACCATCAGTGTTGGCGTGTTCTGTACCAGGGCAGTGTTCCGATTGAGAGAAACAAGGACCCCCTGGGTAGTAGTGTGTACAGACTCCTAGGGCAGGGTGAATGAAGTGAAAACAATCCTAGGCAGTCTAACTAGTAGGCAAACAATTAATCCGACCCAATAGCGAAAGTAACATTCAAGAGTGAATTTATAAAACAAACATATTTTTAATTAACATAGTAAAAATCATATAGGGACCTGAACAAAATTCAGACTATATGATGTAATTTGACAAATATCATGACATTTACATATAATGCTCAACACATATATATTTAATACACCAAAATTTTAAAAGCAAGAATTTTTTTTCCACAGTTTAATAAAAAAGGACACCCTAAATCATAAATGGTGCCTTAAGTACAATAACAAAAGAGTTCCACCATAAAGTCCATACCCTGTAGGGAGATGGACAACCTCAACAGCTTTGGATTCTCACCCCTCATCTGCATCAACCATCTGAGGGGCCTGTGGTCTGTCTGAACCCGGAAGTGAGCCCTAAACAGGTATGTTCTCAGCTTCTTCAGTGCCCAGACCACAGCAAATGCCTCACGCTCAATAGCACTCCACCTCTGTTCCCGTGGAAGTAACCTTCTACTTATAAAGGCTACAGGTTGATCTAGGCCCTCCTCATTCATCTGTGACAGAACAGCCCCCACACCATGCTCTGAAGCGTCTGTCTGGACAATGAACTCTCTTGAGAAGTTGGGTGCCAGGAACACGGGCGCCGTGCACATGGCAGCTTTCAGGGCCTCAAAAACTTTCTGACAGGTGTCAGTCCAGATCACCTTCTCGGGCTGCTTCCTGGAAGTCAGCTCTGTCAAGGGTGCAACAATGTTGCCATATCCCTTGAAAAACCTCCTGTAAAACCCTGTGAGACATAGGAAGGCTCTCACCTCTGTCTGGGGTTTGGGTGGCTCCCAAGCCAGGATGGTTTCAATCTTGGGTTGTAGGGGCGCCACCTGGCCGCTCCCAACTTGGTGTCCCAAGTACACCACACAACCCTGCCTGTGAGAACTTGGCCTGATATATGATGTCTCCAATTCTGGGGGCGCCTTGTATCAGTCTAAACAATCCCATATGGTGTTGGTTGTAAGTCAACCGTATAGACAAGCTATCCTAAGGGTAGCATGGACCAAGCAGCCTTAAAGGCTTAACTCAAGAGGGCATGTAAAGCCAGCTGTTTTACCAATCACAATAATATCAAATGAAGGACACCATACAAGTTATATATTATACAAATATATGTATTTATTACTAGAATAATCCTCTGTACTCTTTATGAGTGCAGAGGCACAAGCGTTTAAACAAAAGCACAGTGAAACATATAAAAGTTGCACAATTATGGATGAGGCCGGGGGGCCACGCAAACCATATATTAAAAATGTGGTATAAGTATCACTAATCGAACAGTGGTCAGGCCTAGGGCCTGGGGAATCGCTGGGACCAATCAGGACTAGCAATGCTGAAGTCAGGAAAAGCCAGCGGGAATCGGGTGCAGCGCTAAAAACACACACATGCACCAATGCAAAGTCAATGGTGCGTAAAAGTTATCGAGTTACTGTTTTAAGAGTCTTCCGACTGGACTAGAAGTACAAAACTTTAGACTTAGACACTAGAGGTGTATACCACTACAGGAGCACCGGCGTTCAAGAGTTACCTCACCCACAGGAAGCGGGTGCACAGGTGCAAAGTCGTGTCGGCTTTCGTCGTGTAGATCTATGGAGCCTGTAGATGATGGTGCTGCAGGCGGCCAGAAGAGAAGTGTCTGGTGCAATCCAAGGGTGGATCGAAGATGAAGAGTGACCAGGGTGGAACCAGGAAGGAACCAGGCAATGTCGGCCGCAATCAGGTGGTTGTTGTGAAGCTTGTCTCCGCTGCCACGTGGACTCTGGGGCACTGAAGATGTCCAGGAGTGGATCACGAGCTGTCCCAAGCAGGCTCTCGCTGTCGGCGGTGTCGGCTTCCGGATTGGAGCAAAGAAACCTTGGCAAGCGCAACCCACGCAGGATTCAAAGATCGCTTCTTACTCGGACCAGGAAGGTCAGAGTGGGTGCTCCTTTTCAGGGGAGCGAGGGCCAGTCCAGAGCAACCGGACTGGCAGAGCAAATTCAAAGGTTCGTCGGTACTGGGGCCACTAGCCAACGGGCAAGCGACTGGACCAACAGGTTGAGCAGGAAAATGCAAAAGGGCCCCACGCAGTACTCATCGAGTGTGGAGGGGTGAGCTTCGGTGCAAAAGCTGCTCAGGGCTGGGGCTTCTCAAACCCCAATGCACAGCATCGAGGAAGCCTTGGGAGCTGCACGGTCAGCACTTCGTGGTTTTTCGCTTCATGTCGCCTCCACGGGTCTCAGATTCGCTGGGACTGTGGATCGGGCTGTTGGAAGGCGGGAAAGCTGGGTCTTGTTGATCTTTGTTGCTCGAGTTCCAGCGGGAACTGCAACAAAGCAAACATTGAGGCGCTGGATGGAGCCTGTTTGCACAGGGTGGTCACTCCTGGACCACAAGGCAGATTCTTCAGTCTTCTACGTCAAGTAGGATGTCGAAGGGTCCAGAGTTTCGTTTCATAAGTTTCAGTCAGGATAACCTGCGTGCACTAGCACTGCTTCCACCTTTATTCCAAACTGGGGGGCTGGATTACCTGCTAGGTCCCTCCTATGGGTGGGACCCAGGAAGGGGGTGTGTTACACCTCTTTCCCTTTGTCCTGGGTCGCGCTGGGACTGAAGCTGGAGTGCCCCAGAACCGGTTTGACTGGAATTTGCCCGGAGACCCCTTGTGCGCCCCAGGCAGTGTCTAGTTTCATTCAGCCCACCCTGCCCCAATCCACTATCTCCTGTCTGGGGAGGTGTAGCACCTCCCTGCGACAGGAAATCTATTTTCCAGGCCTCCCCTGCCAAGTTTCGGTCAGCAGTAGGAGGTCAGACTTGTGTCTGTGGCAGCAGCATCCATTTTGTGATGCTGAGGCTCTGGCTAGGATTAACCGCGTTTTAGCGAAGTAACATGTCTTTCTCCCTCTAGAAGGGTGGAATGCTACCCCCGTCACCAGGACTGGCGAGGAGGTAGTATTCCAAAGCGTATGACACCTTACACGACATGTTTTTATAAAGCCAAACCAAAGTTAGCACATAACCGCGAGCAATATAATGCACTTAAGAGTATATGGTATGGCAATATCCCGGAACAGCTAAGGGAGTTGGTCCCGACAGCTGCAGACAGGCTCAGCTCATGCTAGAGCACCATCTCACATAAAACCAAGCACTCTGCCTCCAGGATTGTTAAGGTCTGCCATAGGAGTGACTTATAGGTATATATGTGTCCAGATATAGGTTTAGATATAGGTATACTATATCTAAGCGGAGTGATCAGCCAGTTGTGTCAATTTGGATAGCCAGCCAGGGGTGGCAAAAGATATGCTGCAGCCCCTGGTAGGCCTTGGATGCACTTATGCCCTGGGCACCTATAGTGCACTGTACAGGGGCTGATCAGGTGACCCAAGCCAATTTAGTTATGCACCTAGGGTACATGGAATCCATTTTAAAGAGAGAGCAGATAGCCTGGGGCCCTGATTAGCAGGGAGCCAGGCCAACTAAGTCGAAAACCAGCTAAACACAAGGCAAAAAATCTGGGGTAACCATAGTCAGGTGTCCACCTTCCTACACAACCCCCCCTCCCAAACGAAAGGAGATAAGGCTATCCTTGACCAGGTAAGCCTATATTGCCTGAGTGGCCATATAAGGAAGTACCTACACTAGCATGGTTACCCCCTGTCTCATGGTCCACTAAGCAATCCCTCACCCTAGGGGTGTTAGAGGGTCTCCACCATAGGGAATCACTACCTGTGGTGTGTTTTTGTAAAGTAAAAGGCTGGGGTTGATATGGAGTACTGAAGTGGGGCTCCATTAAGGTAGGGCTCAGCTTCCTCCAATTATCTTCCACCATGTGTGCCTTTCTTTCATTGACTGAGTTGCACTGTGCTCTCAGGGTCAACCTCTGGCTACCTAAAGCTGGAGGCTGGGTCCCTTTAGTTGGCTTACTGGAGGGACAGGTCAGGTTTGGGGCCTTGGGGTCCCAGGTTTGGCTGTGCCCAACAGTGTCCATTTGGGGGAGGTCCTTAACTAGTGGTAAGGGGGATCCATCATGAATTTTTAAAGTTTTCACCTTGCTAGGTCTACTAGCTTTGGTGCCCCTAATCTGCTGATGGAGGTGCTTTATTTGACAGGGGGGCTCTGGGGCTCACTGACTTCCTTGACCTCTGTAGCCCTGGCCTGACTGAGGCTAGGTAGAGAGGGGCAGGTTACCTGCTCCAGACTGGGTCCTACCTGGGAAGGGTCCACTGACATCAGGGGCTCTGTCAGGCTAGGCCTAACCACCTCTGGGGCAGTTCCTTCATCAGGGGTAAGATCAGTTCCATGAGGAGGCTGATCCTTTCCTAAAGTCTGGTGGGAGGGAGATTTCTCTTCCTCCTCAATGCTCTCTGTTTGTGTGGAGTGATCCATTGTTTCAGGCTTCACAACACATGAATCAGTTTGAGTTTGGGCTGTGGCCATCACAGCCCCACCAACCTTTTCAGGAGGGGACTCAGTTTGGGTATGGGCTGTTACCATCACAGCCCTGCTATTCTGTCTAGGAAGGGAGTTAGCTAAAGAAGGGGCTGAGTCTTGCACAGCCCTACCAACCTTTTCAGGAAGGAAATCTTGGATTGGGGCTGTAGCCATCACAGCCCCACTAACCTTTCCATGGAGATTTACCATTCTAGAATGGATTTCTTGTTCAACCTCAGCCCAGGCTGAGATTTCCAAATCATTCCCCAGTAGACAATCTACAGGCAAGTTTGGGGATACTGCCACTCTCTTTGGGCCAGTGACTCCACCCCAGCTGAGATTTACCACTGCTATGGGATGATTTTTCTGAACTCCATCAATGTTTGTCACCTGGTATGTGGCACCAGGTAAAAGTTGCCTTGAGGGGACTAGATTCTCAGTCACTATGGTGATACTAGCCCCTGTGTCTCTGTAGGCCTCAACTTTCAAACCATTGATGAGGGGTTCCTGTCTATACTTGCTCAAAGTGTTTGAGCAATCAGTGAAATTGGCAAACCCCATGCCAGTTTCATAGACAAGATCAGTTGGGGACCTGGTTAGGCCAGAGTCCACCTGTGTTCCAAAGGTAAACCCACCCAAATTCTTGGGGGTGCTCCCACCACCTGGGTGACCACTGCTAACAGTGACAGGAGGTGTTGGAGCTCTACCTGGAGGTATATTTTCCTTATTACTATTCTTTGGACAACAGCTGTCTGTTTTCCAATGGCCAACCTGTTTACAGGCATGGCAGTAAGGCTTTTTCTGTGTAGAGGAAGTGTCTTGGGACCCACCCCCATCCTTGGAGTTTTGGGGCCCTGGGGAAGTCTTCTCTTTTGATTTATACCCACCCTTTTCTTGAGGTTTGGTAGACTCCTTCTTCTGGTCATTACCTTGATTTCTAGGCCTAATCCTGGTTCTGACCCATTTATCTGCCCTCTTTCCCATTTCTTGGGGAGAGGTCAAATATGAGTCCACCAGGTGCTGGTGTAAAAGCTGGTTCTGACAATTACTTAGGATCTGCTCCCTCATATTCAAATTATACAATCCTGTATAGTATAGCAGTAGGAGGTCAGACTTGTGTCTGTGGGAGCAGCATCCATTTTGTGGTGCAGAGGCTCTGGCTAGGATTAACCGCGTTTTAGCGAAGTAACATGTCATTCTCCCTCTAGATGGGTGGAATGCTACCCCCGTCGCCAGGACTGGCGAGGGGGTAGTATTCCAAAGCGTATGACACCTTACACAACATGTTTTGATAAAGCCAAACCAAAGTTAGCACATAACTGCGAGGATTATAATGCACTTAAGAGTATATGGTATGGCAATATCCCGGAACAGCTAAGGGAGTTGGTCCCGACAGCTGCAGACAGGCTCAGCTCATGCTAGAGCCCGATCTCACATAAAACCAAGCACTCTGCCTCCAGGATTGTTAAGATTTATAGGTATATATGTGTCCAGATATAGGTTAAGATATAGGTATACTATATCTAAGCAAGGGGTGATTACACCACCTTGCCCCAGCTGAGTGATCAGCCAGTTGTGTCAATTTGGATAGCCAGCCAGGGGTGGCAAAAGATATGCTGCAGCCCCTGGTAGGCCTTGGATGCACCTATGCCCTGGGCACCTATAGTGCACTGCACAGGGGCTGATAAGGTGACCCAAGCCAATTTAGTTATGCACCTAGGGTACATGGAGAGAACAGATAGCCTGGGGCCCTGATTAGCAGGGAGCCAGGCCAACTAAGTCGAAAACCAGCTAAACACAAGGCAAAAAATCTGGGGTAACCTTAGTCAGGTGTCCACCTTCCTACACTGCCCGATCTGGCACTTACTCGCCTTGATCATGAGGCCTGCCTTCCGCAGTGCCATCAATACTTCCCAGAGGTGGCGCAGATGTTCCTCCCAACTGACACTGAACACTGCGATGTCATCCAGGTAGGCGGCACTGAATTCCTCCAGCCCAACCAAGACCTGGTTGACCAACCTTTGAAAGATGGCAGGGGCATTCTTCATCCCAAAGGGCATAACCCGGAAATGGAAATGCCCATCTGGTGTGGAGAATGCTGACCTCTCCTTTGCCCCATCAGGTCAAGGCGATCTGCCAGTACCCAGACGTCAAGTCAAACGTGCTGAGGTACCGTGCAGCCCCTAGCCAATCATTGCGCTCATCAGCTCTGGGGATGGGTTACGCATCAGTCTTCGTGACTGAATTGAGCCCTCTGTACTCCACACAGAACCGGAGTTCGGGTGTGGCACCTGGCGCTGCATCCTTTGGGACCAAGACCACTGGGCTGGCCCAAGGACTGCTAGATGATTCAATCACCCCAAGTGCAAGCATCTTTGAGACCTCCTCTTTTATGCAAGCCCTCTCCCTGTTAGTTACCCTGTAAGACTTGTGCTTCATAGGTAAGCTGTCTCCTGTGTCCACATTATGGACTCACCAATCTGTGACACCAGGAACTAGGGAGAACAGATCAGAAAACTGTCCCAGCAACTGGCTGCAGTCATTCTGTTGCTCATGGGTCAGTGTGGAAGAGAGGTTAACACCATCCACTGACCCATCTTGCTCTGAGGCTGAAAGGAGGTCAGGAAGAGGCTCAGTCTCCTCTTCCATCCCAGCATCTGTTGCCAAGAGCATTCCCACTTCAGACCTCTCTATGTGGGGCTTAAGGCGGTTGACATGTAGGACCCTCAAGGGGTTCCTAGGAGACCGCAAGTCCACCAAGTAGGTAACTGGACTCTTGCGCTCCACAACCTGAAAAGGTCTGGTCCACTTATCTTGGAGCGCACAAGGATCCACTGGGGCCATGACCCACACCTTCTGTCCAGGTTGAAGTTCTACCAGAGTGGCATTCTGGTCATACCAGCGCTTCATCTCCTCCTGGCTGGCCTCCAGATTTGCCTGAGTGAGTTCACTGAAGCGCCTGGTCTGGTTACTAAAGGCCAGCATGTAGTTATATACATCCTGGGGAGGTTTCCTGGGAGATTGCTCCCAGCCTTCTTTAACCAGACTCAGAGGTCCTCTGACTGGGTGTCCATAGAGAAGCACAAAGGGACTGAACCCTAGAGATTTCTGTGGCACCTCACGGTACGCAAAGAGCAGGCATGGTAAGAGTACGTCCCACTTATGCCTAATGGGTTCCTCAAGACCCATTATCATGCCTTTCAGGGTCCGGTTGAACCTTTCAACCAGCCCATTTCCTTGGGGGTGGTAAGGAGTGGTGAACTTGTATGTTACCTCACACTCCTGCCACAGGGACTTCATATACTTAGAAATTAAGTTGGTGCCCCGGTCAGACACTACCCCACGAGGGAATCCCACTCGGGAGAAAATTCCCATCAGTGCTCGTCCCACCACGGGGGCCGTCACTATCCTCAGAGGTTTGGCTTCCGGGTACCGGGTGGCAGGGTCCACCAAGACCAGGATGAACCTGTTGCCCATGGCTGTCTTGGGATCCAGTGGCCCCACAATGTCAATCCCCACCCACTCAAAGGGGGTACTGACCACAGGGAATGGCTGGAGGGGAGCCTTGTGCTTCCTCCCACTCTTTCCACTTGCCTGGCAAGTCTGACAAGTCCTGCTATGAGTATCAGAACTCTTGCGCATTTGGGGCCAATGAAAGTGGGTGACAAGCTTTTCAAAGGTCTTGTCCTGCCCCAAATGTCCTGCTAATGGCACATCATGAGCCAGCCCCAGTAGGAAAGCTCTGAACTTCTGGGGTACCACCAGCATACGGGCTGACCCAAGTTCAGCAACCTTAGGCTCACTATACAGGAGACCATTCTCCCAGTAAATCAAGTGTGACCCTGGCTGATCAAATGTTGCCTGGCTTACAGTCTGTTGCCGCAAGCCCTCAAGAGAAGGGCACTCTCTCTGCTCCTTGCAGAAGTATTCCCTGGAGGGGCCTCCTTCTTGCTGCCAATGGATCAGCTCAGGCAGGTCATCTATCTGCTCTCCGGTAGGCTCCAAATCATCCCCCTCAGGGTCTACCTCCTCCTGGGCCGTGGGAACTTCAGGGGCCGGTTTCCCGTGCCCCTCCCCACTTTTCTCTTTGGCAGGTTCCTGGGCCTCCCTCTCAGGCTCCAGGTCCTCTTGAGAACCCCTACTGGCTGACATTGACCGGGTGGTCACGCACGCCCAGTCAGGCAGTCCAACCATCTTCAAGTGAGTACTCTTCTCCACCTTTTCCTAAGGGAAGCTCTCCAAGTCATTTCCTAACAAACAGTCAACAGGCATGGCGGGCTTCACAGCTACCTGAAGAGTACCAGAGACCCCCCCCCCCCGCCCCCACTCAAAGGGGACCTGAGCCATTGGACAATCACTCTCTGTGTTGTCTGCATTAACAACTCGGCAAAATGCACGAGGGACAATCTGCTCTTGAGACACCAGATGGACACCTGACAGCTGTCACACTGGCTCCTGTATCTCTAAGAGCCTCCACCCTTTGGCCATTGACGGTCACTCGCTGCCCATATTTCTTAGTGTTCCTGGGCAGCTGAGACTATCTCACTGTCTCCTAAAGAGACTAGGGTCATCTGTGCGGGACCCCACCCACCTTGGACTTCAATCTCCTCCCCCAAGGCTACACTAGCCATCTGCCAGTGGGTGCTTGTTTACCAAACAGGTGGCACCTGGGATCACTCGCCTTGTGACCCAGATCACCACTCTTGTAACATTTCAGGGGCCCCTGGGGAACAGGACTACCTGTCGGGCCCTTTGCTTTCTTTCAGGGGGAGGCTGGGAACCTTTCACGGGGTTCCCTTGGGGACTGCTTTGAGGCCCTTTGCAGAACTCCTTCTGTTTACCCTTGTCCCCCCCCCCACTTTTCTGTTGGGGACACTGCCCACCTTTGGCTGAGTCTCCCATGTGACCCTTGTGGACCCAGGTGCTTATCCAGTGGTCCCCCTCAGCAAGCTTCCTAGGGTTAGTCAGCTTGCTATCTATCAGATGCTGGCGCATCTCTGGAAAACAATTATCAGACAAGTGCTCCCACGCAATCAAATCAAAGATACCTTGAAAATCATTAACCTTGCTGCCCTTTACCCAACCATCCAATGCTCTGCAAAAGAAAGTGACATATTCAACCCAAGTACTGTTTTCTAACTTTTTGCATTTCCTGAACCTCTGCCTATAGAACTCAGGTGTCAAACTATATCTAGACATCAATGCATCTTTCATGTGGCTATATGAATTGTGGACATCAGAAGGCAAGTCTAACAATGTATCCCGCCCCTCACTAAGGAACCTTCCCCACAACCTCGCTCCCCAATCTCTCTCAGGGACCCGGTGGGAAGACATGGCTACCTCATAGGCTCTGAACCACTGACCAATATCATCATTTTTGTAAAACTCTTTCACCACATCCTTGGGAATATACACTCTACTTTCTGTATGTACTGACGGTATGCTGCCACCAGAGGGAGTAACTTCTAAACTTTTGGTTTTAAACTCCAACTCCCTCAAAACTTTTTCATGATCAAACTGCATTTTCTTTTCCTCAAGATCTAATCTCCTATTTTCTATTTCCAGTTGCCTATTCACCTTGAACTTGGTCAATTCCATTTCATCCCTTCTTGATCTCTCTCTGTCTTCCTACTCCTCTGGAGACAGACTCTTGTTAGAAGCATTGCTACCTGCAGGGGAAGGTATTCTCCTTCCTCCTAGGCCCACTGGCCCTTCCTGTTGCACAATTGCATCATCCTCCTCAATCACAGAAGTTTTCCTTGCTTCTACCCAGGCCCTCACTCTGAACCCAGAGGTGGAACATTGAACTTTTTGCAAAAGTACTTCAGGTGTGCAACTTTGTAGCTTTCCAATTTCTCTTCTTCCCATTCAAGATCAACAGAGGCTACGGATTCTGCTCTCTCCACTACAAATGAATCAGGCATTTTTCAAAAATAGGCAATCCAAAAATTCAAAAAGGAATGTAACAAAAAGTATGTGATATCGTTATGGTCTGCACTCACAAAGTAGTGCTCACCAGTCACTATACATGAGTCACAAATGCAAATCCAGAATCCCTTTCGCTGCCTACCAATGTTAGATTTGGTGGTCTCTAGTTGGCACAGGTAGGTACTTGTGACAAATAGGGACCCTCTCCTCTAGTCAGGATAAGGGGATTACACTCCTAAAATAACCCCTGCTCACCCTCTAGTTTGCGTGGCGCGAGCAGTCAAGGCTTATTTCAGATGCGTTGTAAGTTAAGCAGTTGTGACCACATATAGTAACCCAGTGACAACACTACAAATGGACACCACACAGGTTTTATATAAAAAATAAGTATACTTTATATAGAGTTACCACAAGACCATTAAACGACAAAAATAAACACTATGATTACTTTAAGATGGTAGATTTAAGCTTAGTTCGGTTCAGTTCAGTTCTTAGATGCGACACTCTGCGTCAATGTACCTTAAGTTGCATTGCGCTTCCACGACAAGCAATGTCGCAGTGATGGGAAATGTGGCAAAGTTCAGGTGCAAAGAAATAAAGTCGTGAAGATCTACCAGATGCGGCACGCTTCTCGGGGCATGTGAGAAGCTCTCGGTCCGATCTGTGGACTGCAGCGGCGACACCCTTACGATGCGACGGCAACAGCTCCAGCAGCGATGCTCATCTCCCACGATGCGTGACGCTTCTGCTCGATGCGACAACTACAGCGGCGACATCCAAGATGCGACGGCAGCAGCTCCGACGGCGGCGCACTTCTCAGGGGATGCAAGGTGCTCTTGATCAATGCGGTGCAATGCGACAGTTCCAGCGGCGACACCCTCCTTCTTCGGAGTTGCGATGGCAGCAGCAGCGACGGCGACACGCTTCCTCTTCTTTGCGGCACGCTTCTCTCCGATGCGGTGCAGTGCGACAGTTCCAGCGGCTACACCCTCCTTTCTCCGGAGTTGCGACGGCAGGCACAGCAACGGCGACACGCTTCTTCCTCGTTGCAAGATTCTTCTCCTGATGCGCTGCAGTGCGACAGCTCCAGCGCAGACACCCTCCTTCTTCGGAGTTGCGATGGCAGCAACAGCGACGGTGACACGCTTCCTCTTCGTTGCGGCACGCTTCTCACCGATGCGGTGCAGTGCGACGGTTCCAGAGGCGACACCCTCCTTTCTCCGGAGTTGCGACGGCAGGCACAGTGACGGCGACACGCTTCTTCTCGTTGAGTCGCGCTTCCAGGTCCTTGCGACACGCAGTTCCTGAAAAAAGGCCCCACAACAGCAGCAGGCACTTTCACAAGAACTCTGGGGAGCTGGGGGTGAAGTCGTTGTCCCCGAGACTTCAGCAGGAGGCAAGCTCTTTTCCAAGCCCTTGGAGATCCTTCACAAGTTGAAAGCAAAGTACACAAAGTTCCTTTCTCCTTCCTGTGGCAGTAAGGCAACCACTGCAGGCCAATCCCCCAAGCAGCACTTCAGCTTGGGAATAGTCTCGCCTCAGTTTCTTTAGGTCCCTCTCCTCAGTAAAGGTTTCTTCTTGTAGTCCAAAAGTGATCTAATTTCATGGGATCAGGGTCCCAATACTTATACCAAGAAATCCTTTGTTCTCTGAGGGGAGAGGGGCCTTTGCCCAGTCCAAACCAGTTCTGAAGCACTCTGTTTACCAGACTTCTACTTTCCTTTCACAGTGCAGGGCATGCACATCAGACTCCCCACAGGAGGTGGAGCCAGCATTGCGGAAGGCAAGTACAGTCCTGGAGCACTCTGTTTACAGGACTCCTTCTCTTCTTTCAGTGTGCATGGCAGAGACACAGCCGCTCTCCAGGGGGTGGAGCCAGCATTGTGGAAGGCAGGCACAGCCCTATTCAAGGTTCAGGTGCACTCCTCCCTCCCATAGGAAGGTGGATATCTGACTATGGTTACCCCCAAACTTTTTGCCTGGTGTTTAGCTGGTTTTTGACTTAGTTGGCCTGGGATCCTGCTATTCAGGACCCCAGGCTAATTGCTCGCTCCTTAAAATGGACTCCATGTACCTTAGGTGCATTAGGAATTGGATCTGGTCACCTTATAGGCCCCTGTAACAGTGTACCCCAGGTACCCAGGGCATAGGTGTATCCAAGGCCTACCAGGGGCTGCAGCATGTATTATGCCACCCCTGGCCTGGCCTCCATATTTGACACAACTGACTGATCAATCAGCTGGGGTAAGTTGGTGTAATCACCTCTTACTTAGATATAGTATACCTATATCTAACCTATCTGGACACATGTTAACCTATAAGCCACTCCTATGGAAGGCCTCGTCAATCCTGGAGGCAGAGTGCTTGGTTTCATGTGAGATGGTGCTCTGGCACGAGCTGAGCCCGTCTGCAGCTGTCGGGAACAACTCCCTTAGCTGTTCCGGGATATTGCCATACCATATACTCTTAAGTGCATTATAATCCTCGCGGTTACTTGCTAACTTTGGTTTGGCTTTATCAAAACATGTCGAGTAAGGTGTCATACGAATTGGGATACTACCCCCTCGCCAATTCTGGTGACGGGGGTAGCATTCCACCCTTCTAGGGGGACACGACATGTACATAACCTGAACCTCGGTTAAAGTTAAACTCGAGTCTCAGCATCACAAAATGGATGCTGCCACCACAGACACAAGCCTGACCTCCTGCTGCTGGGAGTTCTTCCAGCGAGGGAGGCTTCGACAAAGGGTTTCCTGCCTTGGGAGGTGCGAGCACCACCCCAGACAGGATTTTGTGTATTGGGTAGGACAGGGCTGAATAGAATGAGACATGCCTGGGGCACACAAGGTGTCCCCGTGCATAAGCCAGTCCAAGCCGGTGCTGGGGCTTTCCAGTCCCAGTCCTGGCGCGGAGCTGGACAAAGGAAAGGGGGTGTAACTGCCCCCCTTCCTGGTCCCACCCAGAGGAGGGACCTAGCAGGTGATCCGGCCCCTAGATTTGGAATAAGAGTAGGAGCTGTGTCCTAAGACTTCAGATCATCCTGAACTCGACTTGAAACTAAGAAGAAAACTGGACTTCGACATTCTGCTGTACAGAAGACTGAAGAGCATCTCCCTTGTGGTCAAGGAGTGACCACCCTGTGAATACAGGCACCATCCAGCAACTCGACGTCTGCTTTGCCGCCACCTCCCGCCGGAGCCCGAGCCCAGAGCCCGACAAGACCCAGACTCCCAGACATCTCAGAGCCCGATCCACAGTCCCTGAAAAGAAGAGACCCGTGGAGGCACCGAGAGACGTGGGACCGGCCATCTTGAAAGACTCACAAGAAGCTGACTGCACAGCACCTGAGGCACCCTCGATGCTGTGCTTTGGGGTTTGAGAAGGCCCACCACCGAGCAGCATCTGCACCGAAGATCAGCCCCCCAGCATCTCCACGATCTGCGTGGGGCCCTTTTGCATTTTGCCACTCGACCGTCCATCCCGGTGACTGGCCCGCTGGCTAGTGGCCATCTTGGCGACGAAATCCGAAATCAACACCGCTGGTCTAGTTGCTCCAGACTGGCCCTCGCTCCTGTAAAAAGGAGCACCCCCCTCTGACCTTGCGAGTGAGAAGCTTGCATCGTTTCCAGCGTGGCTTGCATTAGCCAAGGCCTGTTTGCTCTGATCAAGAAGCCGACACTGCCATCAGCTAGAGCCTTTGTGGGACAGCTCGTGACCGACCCCTGGACGTCCTCGACCTCTTTGTGTCCACGTGGCTGCAGAGACAATCTTCACTTCTTTGCCTGTTTGCACCCGACATCCCCTGGTTCCCTCCTGGTTCCATGGCAGTCACTGGCTAGTGACTTTGAACATTGTCCCCTCTGCTTTCAGGTCTTCACCTCTTCAGATCCACCCTTGGATCCACCGGAACTCTCCTCGACAACCCGCCTGCAGCATCTTCATCTACAGGCTCCATAGACCAGCGCGACGAAACCTGACCCACTTTGAGACATATGCACCCGCTTCCTGTGGGTGAGGTAAACCTGGAACTCCAGTGCTCCTGTGTAGCAATACACCTCTAGTGTCTATGTTCCAAGGTGCTAGGTTCTAGGTCATCCAGAAGGTTCCCTTTTCAGTAACTTTGTAACTTTTACGCACCATTGACTTTGCATTGGTGCATGCGTGTGCTTTAAGCGCTGCACCCGAGTCCCGTGGGCCTTTCCCGACTTCTTCACTGTTAGTCCCGAACAGCTCCAGCGATTCCCCAGGCCCTAGGCCTACTTCCTTTCCGATTTGTGGTACTTATACCACTATTTTAGTATATGGTTTAAGTGGCCCCTAGGGCTCATCCATATTGTGCAACTTTTGTATATTTAAACTGTGTTTTGTTTTAACGCATTTGCTTCTGTGCTCATAAAGTTCTCCAACCCCAGCGCCGGAACTAACGACATCACTCCCTCGCAAGACCTCTGCAACTCACTCGCCTCGTTCTTCCACCGCAAGATCGCAGACATACACAACAGCTTCGACGCACAGACCACGCACCCTACCACCGAACCGACGCCTGCCACCACCACCCTCTGCAACTGGACCCCGATCAGCACCAAAGACACCACCCGCACGATGAACTCCATCCACTCCGGAGCACCAACCGACCCATGCCCACACCACGTCTTCAACAAAGCCGATGCCATCATCGCACCCCATCTCCGAGACATCATCAACTCCTCCTTCCACACCGCCACCTTCCCGGAGCGCTGGAAGCACGCCGAGCTGACCGCCCTCCTGAAGAAACCAACGGCGGACCCCACCGACCTCAAGAACTACCGTCCCATCTCGCTCCTTCCTTTCCTGGCCAAAGTCATCGAGAAGTCCGTCAACAGACAGCTTGCCGCCTTCCTCGAGCTGAACGGATCCCTCGACCCCTCGCAGTCCGGGTTCTGGGCCAACCACAGCACTGAGACCGCCCTCATCGCAGTCACCGACGACATCAGAACCCTGATCGACAACGTGTAAACAACAACATTCTCCTGGACCTCTCTGCGGCATTCGACACTGTCTGCCACCGCACCCTAGTGAAGTGCCTCAGCAACATCGGATTCCGAGAGAAAGCACTGGAGTGGATCATCTCGTTCCTTGCCGGAAGGACCCAGAGAGTCTGCCTCCCTCCGTTCAGATCCTAGGCCACCGAAGTCATCTGCGGCGTACCACAAGGATCTTCACTCCAACCCTCTTCAACGTCTACATGAGCCCCCTCGCAGCCATCGCACGCCAACACAACCTCAACATCATCTCCTACGCCGACGACACCCAGCTGATCCTCTCCCTCACCAACGACCCCACCACCGCCAGAGCCAACCTACACGAAGGGATGAAAGTCGTCGCCGACTGGATGAAGAACAGCCGCCTTAAACTGAACTCAGACAAGATGGAAGTCCTCATCCTGGGATCATCACCCTCCGCCTGGGACGACTCCTGGTGGCCCCCGGCCCTGGGCACCGCTCCCAAACCAACGGACCACGCACGCAACCTAGGCTTCATCCTGGACTCCTCCCTGTCGATGACCAGACAAGTCAACGCCGTCTCATCCTCATGCTTCAACACCCTGTGCATGCTCCGCAAGATCT
This sequence comes from Lissotriton vulgaris, assembly GCF_964263255.1. NCBI lineage: Eukaryota > Metazoa > Chordata > Amphibia > Caudata > Salamandridae > Lissotriton > Lissotriton vulgaris. The sequence continues at coordinate 1,077,053,008 of NC_141691.1, read as the reverse complement.
TCAGATGGATCCCCACTGAAACCAGGAAGACCATCACCCAGGCACTCGTCACTAGCCGACTGGACTACGGGAACACCCTCTACGCCGGAACCACAGCCAAACTTCAAAAAAGACTCCAGCGCATCCAGAACGCCTCCGCACGTCTCATCCTGGACATCCCCCAACACAGCCACATCACCGGACACCTGAGAGACCTGCACTGACTCCCCGTCAGCAAGAGAATCACGTTCAGACTCCTCACCCACGCACACAAGGCTCTCCACGGCCTGGGCCCCAAGTAGCTCAACGACCGCCTGACCTTCTACACGCCCACCCGCCAGCTACGATCGACCAGCCACGCCCTCGCCACTGTACCACGCATCCGCAGAACCACCGCCGGAGGAAGATCCTTCTCCTACCTGGCAGCCAAGACTTGGAACTCCCTTCCCACCCATCTACGGCGTACCCAAGACCATCTCTCCTTCAGGAAGCAGCTCAAGACCTGGCTGTTCGAGCAGTAACTTACCCCTCTCCCCCAGCGCCTTGAGACCCTCCCGGGTGAGTAGCGCGCTCCACAAATGCCGTGATTGATTGATTGATAAAGAGTATAGGGGATATTTGTAGTAAATAAATATATATATATTTTCAATATATATCTGTGTGGTGTCCTTTCATTTGGTATTCAAGGGGATTGTATATGGTAAAACAGCTTGCTTCACATGCCTATACAGAGTTTAGCCTAAGACTGCTTTGTCCACGCTACCTCTAGGATAGCTGGTCTATAAGGTTGACTTACAACCAATCATCATAAGGGTTGCTTGGCATGGTAAGAGGTGATCACTAGAACTAGTGAGCATCATATACCAGGCCAACTTCTCACACCTCCCATCTAGATGCAGATCTCTCTATTCACCACTGGGTGACTCAGCCTGTCTCCTGGAATTCCCCAGCCCTGTCACTCACAGAAAACAGACATAGGAATACACAAACTAGCAGAGGCAGGTTTGAATGGTTAGACAAGCAAATACCTAGGGCCAGATGTAGGTCGGTCGGTAACGGCCGAAAATCAGCAATTTCGGCCGTTACCGACCGGTTTACAAGATTTGGCATGTAGGGGGCAATATTTTACCGAATCGGTAAAATTACCGATTCGGTAATTTTACCGATTCGGTAAAATAAAACATCGGTAAATTTACCGATTTGAAGCCACCCATATGTAGGTGGGACTCTTCAGAGTCCCAGGAGCCTTAACGAATCGGTATTTTACCATCAAAACGAATTTGATGGTAAAATACCGATTCCGGTGTGCATGCACATGTGTGCATGCACACCTATGTCATGTGACAGGCAGACCTGCCCTTAGGGCAGGTATGCCTGCCACATGGCACCTGTGCCTGTTTTGGGGGTGCCAGAGGGTGTCAAAGTGACACCCCCTGCACCCTTGTGAATTCATTAATTACCGATTCGGTAAATACCGAATCGGTAATGCCTAATCATTCCTATGGGCTTCAAAGCCCATAGGAATGAATGGGCATTACCGATTCGGTATTTACCGAATCGGTAATTAATGAATTGTTAAGGATTCGGTAACGAATCCAGATGTTGGGACCTACATCCCATTTACCGATTTTGAAATACCGAATCGGTAAAATTCGGTATTTCAAAATCGGTAAATGGGATTTACCTACATCTGGCCCTTACTTTCTAAAAGTGGTATTTGCAAACACAGTATATTAAAATAAACTTTACTAAAAGATGTATTTTGTTATTCTGAGTTCAGGCATACTAAACTCGTATTTCTACCATGTTCTCTGAGCCTGTTAGGATTATAAAATGTAACAATTCTAACAGCCCATTCTGGCCTATGGAGAACAGGTAGCCTTGCAATAGTGAAAAACGAAAATGGCTTGCATTCTCTATTAGGACATGCCACACACATCAGGGCTTGTCCTACCTTATACTTACAATGCACCCTGCCCTTGGGCCTACCATAAGGGTGACTAATATGAAGAAAAGGGAAGGTTTAGAGACTGGGAAGTGGGTGCACTTGCCCAGTCATACTTGCTGAACTTTACCAAGTGATCAATGCTAGCAATGTCAGGACCAACCATGTCCTGGCAGTTGTTAATCACTCCTGGGGAGGGGTAACTGGCCTCAAGAAAGTTGTGTTAAGTGCAGACCTCAGCCTGGTCTGAAGTGGAGTTAAGAACCCATGAAGAAATGTTAGGAATCTCTGCACATGCGTTTGCTGTGACTACGTCACAGGCCAAAATGTCTAAAACTGAACAGGCCCTGGATTTTGGAATAATGGACCAGGTGCCTTCCAAGTAAAGGAGCAGTAGGGTTAAGGCAGTGCCTTCCCCCCTGACTCAGAGTCAAGATCAGTCACTTGAGGGAGATGATTGTGCTTCTGAAGAAGGAACTGTCCCAGATGAGCTTTGAGCCTGATCAGGTTGAGTTCTCGGGGACAGGGGGCCCTTCCAGGGCAGATCTGAGTCAGGAGCAACTGAGCTGCCATTCTCTTAAACCTCTCAGAGAGCAGGCTGCTGCTGAGGCTGGTGGGAATGGTAGTGGCACCCATAAGATTTATTGGGATGATGGACTCCTGTATTCACAGAGTAGAGAGTAGAGACCCCAAGCCTGGTGCAGCCAGGAGGTTGGTTATACCTTAATAATTTGGGGGGTTCCTATTGATACTAGCCCATGATATTCCTTTAGCAGGACACCTGGGCCAAAACAAGACTTGGGACAGAATTATCCCTCACTTTCATTTGCCACACATGTCTGAAGACACAAAGGAGTTTTGTTGCTCCTGTGTCACCTGTCAAGCAAGTGGTAAGGCAGGTGGTACTACAAAGGCTCCCCTGATACCACTACCTGTGGTGTGGGTTCCCTTTGAGAGGGTAGGGATTGACATTGTTGGTCCCATGGATCGTCAAACAGCATCTGGGCACAGGTTTATCCTAGTGGTGGTGAACCAGGCCACTAGGTATCCAGAGGCAATTCCCCTTAGGACCACTACAGCATCTGTGGTGGCAAGAGCACTCTTGGGAGTGTTCTCAAGATTGGGTTTCCCTAAGGAGGTAGTATCTGACAGAGTTGCAAACTTTATGTCTAGCTACTTGACTGCAATGTGGAATGAGTGTGGAGTGAAGTATAGATTCACCATACCCTATCACCCACAATGCAATGGTTTAGTTGAAAGATTCAACAAAACCTTAAAGGGTATGATCAAGGGTCTCCCGGAATAGCTTAGGCGCAGATGGGACATCCTACTACCCTGCCTTTTATTTGCATACGGGGAGGTTCCTCAGAAGGGGGTTAGTTACAACCCTTTTGAACTTCTGTTTGGGTATCCTGAAAGAGGACCATTGTGTGTGGTGAAGGAGGGATGGGAGTTACCTCTCAAACCCCCTAAACAGGACATAGTGGACTATGTACTTGGTCTCCGCTCCATCTCATCCTCATACTTCAACACCCTGCGCATGCTCCAGAAGATCTTCCGGTGGATCCCTACCGGAACCAGAAAGCTGGTCACCCAGGCCCTGGTCACCAGCCGATTGGACTACGAGAACACGCTATACGCTGGAACCACAGCCAAACTTCAGAAAAGACTCCAGCGCATACAGAACGCTTCTTCTCGACTCATCCTCAACATTCCTCGCCACAGCCACATATCCGTTCACCTGAAAGACCTGCACTGGCTCCCCGTCAGCAAAAGGATCACGTTCAGGCTCCTCACCCACTCATAATAAACAACAAATGGCCTGTCCCTCCTGACACATTTATACTACATGTGCCATGGCTTTCAGAAGCAAGTTCAGGGTGCATCAGAGCCTCCTGGGCTGAGAACACTCCTAAAGCATACAAATCAGCCTAAGACTTATGGAGTATCTGATGCATGGAGTAGGCTGGAAATTCCGTTTGAGCAGATGTCAGTAGTATTTTAAATGTAGTCGGTATCAGCGGGTGCACTTCTACCAGTGTCTTGAGTCTTCAAGGTGTTCACTGGTGTGCTGCCATCCCTGGACACGGGTTTTGAGGTCATTACCTCTCATCAGCAGGGATTAGGCAAGTGCAAGGGGTTGCTGCTTGGGCTGCCGTAAATGTTCATAGGTCCAGATACCTCTTGTGGCGCGCAGGTGCGTTGTCTCGAGGTCATCACCTCCACCGGCTCAAGGGAGCCTGTATAAATAGACTTTCCAAATGAGGTCGCACACTGCTCGTCCCATCAGCGGATGACCCCGGAGCATGATGGTCGATGTAGTCGGTATCAGCGGGTGCGCTTCTACCCGAGTCTTGAGTCTTCAAGGTGTTCACTGGTGTGCTTGCCATCCCTGGACACGTGTTTCGAGGCCATTACCTCTCATCAGCAGGGATTAGGCGGGTGCAAGGGGTTGCTGCTTGGGCTGCCATAAATGTTCATAGGTCCTGATACCTCTTGTGGCGCGCAAGTGCGTTGTCTCGAGGTCGTCACCTTCACCGGCTCAAGGGAGCCTGTATAAATAGTCTTTCCAAATGAGGTCGCACACTGCTCGTCCCATCAGCGTGTGACCCCGGAGCATGATGGTCGATGTAGTCGGTATCAGCGGGTGCGCTTCTACCCAAGTCTTGAGTCTTCAAGGTGTTCACTGGTGTGCTTGCCATCCCTGGACACGTGTTTCGAGGTCATTACCTCTCATCAGCAGGGATTAGGTGGGTGCAGGGCCGATTAGACCTGGTGGTGTGGAATCTTTCAGGGCAATGGCAGATGTGCCATGGCTTTCAGAAGCAAGTTCAGGGTGCATCAGAGCCTCCTGGGCTGAGAACACTCCTAAAGCATACAAATCAGCCTAAGACTCATGGAGTATCTGATGCATGGAGTAGGCTGGAAATTCCGTTTGAGCAGATGTCAGTAGTATTTTGAACTTTCTGGCATCATTAGCAGCTGGGAGAAGGGATTATAGAACCAATAATGGAGATATACTATAATATCAATAGATCATGATATGGTTGGAGGTAAACCTGTGGGGGAGTATCTTTTGGTGTGGGTGTGAGGTATATGAATCATCTAAAGCCCAGTTACGCCACTATGCAGGATGTAAATCTCGTGCTGTATCTGTGAGGGGCATGGCTACCAGCCAAACATGGTAGACGTGAGCTGAGCTCGCTCCATCTAACACCCTAAAAATAAGCTAATTATCCTGAAATTCCTGGCACTAATGTTCCCCCGTCTCAGTCCACTACTGGCGAGCCGTATTCAGGAAGGGGGTGACTGATTTAAAAGACTGCCGAGGCCGTGGATCACCGAGACCGGCTCCTCGCGCTCGAGAGGCCTACACACGGAGAGAAAGCCACGGCACACAGTAAGAGGAGGAGCCGCAAGACATCTGCTACTGAGACCCAGCGTTCAGGCGCCCCCGGACACAGGTGAACTGCGAACCACAGCAGCGAAGCGGGGACAAGCGATCGGACCCTATGCAACCAGACACACAGCGGGATATGGTGGGAGCAAGACACGCCCGTGGGGAGCGGACTGGGGCCGGACGCGTGGAGGTGAGACGGGACCACTGCAGCCGGCAGCAGAGTGGGGCGGACTGAGCGGGAGCCCGATACGGGACACCTGAGCGTACGGGCGGGAGCCCAGTGCCGCACCATTGAGAACTGAAACCATTACCTGCTCGGAGGGGACGCACGGGGACGCCCGGCAGCGAGATCCTAGTGAGTATGCACGGCAGCCATCTTGCACGCAATACACGGGAGTGGCGAGGGGGCACTGAGCGGAGGGCCAGCTCGGAGCATTCACTACAACCGGCCGGAATACAGCGGCACCTAGACCAAGACACGCAGGTCACCCGTGGATCCTGAAGAACTGCCCATCCCACCCCCCTCTGACTGCCAACGAAGCCATGCAGGCTGAGATCGGCTGCAAATAGAGCGTTCCGCAAAGACGACTGTAGCGGAGAGCAACATAAGAACTAACCGCCGATAAGGTCCGACTGGGAGACCAGAGGGGCACCCTTCAACCCTGCACCAGGCCGAAAATTGTTCTCGAGGCGGCGAGGGGATTATGCACGTTTGCACATAGCTCCTGAGAGTACGCTGGCCTGGGAGAGACACACGGGCCCCGGAGGAACATAAGACTGCACACAGGCAATCCCTACTCATGGGCGTTGAGGCCGAGGAAGCAAACATAGTCTATCACTGTGCATTGGGGACCACGCTGGACAGTGCATTGGGGTGAGTGCTGTCAGCGTTCTGCGTCGTGCCGGATGGATCTATTGGATTGGGATAACGGTCAGAGACCTTGAGCTCGAATACACAGGGATTGTAAGGAGAGCCCGAAAGAAGGGGAGGCACTTACACAGCAACAGGGACGACTTGATTCAGGGGAGGCAATCAAGGCATGGTGCGCAAAAATCTCAAACAGCCGGTTCCAGCGGCGAACAACATGCTACCATCCACTGGCTCTGAGGACCCTCTGGCCTCCTTTAACGACGACATCATCCCGCCAACGGGCATGGATTCACAAGAGGCCAAGCTGGACTTGATCCTGACCGAAATCAGGGCCTTGAGAGAAGCGCTGGAAACGCGCATAGACGCAATGTCCACGGGATTGACACTCCAGAAGGCCGACCACAAAAAACTAGCGGAGAAAGTGACTGAACACAAACTCCCCTTAGACGACCTGATTCCTCAACAAACGGAACACTCCACGAGACTAGAGGAGCTGGAACGTCAGCTCAAGGGATTGCGGGATAGAGTGGATGACGCGGAAGGGCGCTCGCGCAGAAACAATATACGTATCCTAGGCATTCCGGAGCGCAGTGAGGGGGCGAACCCCATGCAGTTTGTAGAAGACTGGCTGAAAAAACTGGCGACCCCGGCGGAGCTTACCCCGATGTACATTGTGGAACTCGCGCATAGAGTGCCCCCAAGGCCGCCCAAACCTGGGGCGCCTCCGAGAACTCTGATAGCACGCCTGCTGCACTATAAGGATAGGGACACAATACTAAAGGCGACTAGGGAGAATGCCCCGGTGAAATACGAAAACAGGACAGTGTCGATATACCCGGACTTCACCCCAGCAGTACAGAAAGCCAGATCGACCTTTCTAGGGGTAAAACGTACATTGTGGGATTGCAGCCTGAAATACGCACTCCTCTTCCCAGCACGCCTTAAGAATATACATGGACATAAAACATATTTCTTCGATACCCCGGAGGAGGCGGCTGAGTGGATAGAGGTGGCACTCACACCAAACCCATCTCAGGACCATACTGAGGTGGCTAAAGGGGGATACCCCGCTGTTGACCCAGAACCGCAACAAGAACTGCGGGGCACTGCATCAGGGGAAAACGGAGGGGAGAGAGGCCGTTCGCCGACCGCCGCAGAAAGAGCCCCGGGAGCGGCACTACTGACGACAAATGCGCTGGCAGCCCACGAGGCCCGAGTTGGAACAGGAACGGACAGCCAAGACAGTTCACACACGGCAGAAACGGACTCGGACACTAGTTCACAATTGTTTCCGAGCATCACAGCCCAAATGGCGAATGACTTTTGAAGCCCTGTAACGAAGATGTCAAGTGGTAACGTATATATGCAGATGTTCGGAACATTGATGGGGGAAAAGTGGATCAGGGTACATGATAACGCAAGGGTGGTATGTAGTGGCATTGGAATAAAACAGTGGAGAGTGTTTGACTGGGTTCACCCCCCCCGCCCAGGCCAAGGCACAATTGAGTTCTACTATCACCCATGTTGGGTATTAATGTTTGGTCCCCAGTGGTTTTTGGGTGGGGACCCTAAGGTTGGGAGGTTACACGTGAGTGAAGCACTTACAAAACACATCACAATGAAGCGCACTCTGGTGGTACTAATACTTTCGCACGGCGCGGGTACTCATGGCCATGACGACCCCTAACACATATAAGTTCTGCACCTGGAATGTGAGGGGTATGGGATCGATACATAAGAGACATAGAATACTGGCGCAATTGAACGAAGGCAAGTAAATATAGCATACCTACAAGAGACCCACTTAAATAGATCAGAGGGCGACAAATTGCATAAGAAATGGAAGGGTCAATTATACGCTACCGAATACTCAGCATTCTCCCGTGGGGCGGCCATCTGGATCAGGAACTCTGTCCCACGGGTGGATAAAGAAGGGAGATATGTGTTTGTAAGAGGGGTGCTAGATGGCATTATAATAGTTTTAGGCTGTATATATGCACCTAACATGGAACAATCCAAGTTCCTGACTACTATTAGCGGGGTGCTGTCGGAATGGTCGGAGCATGAATGGATAATAGGCGGGGACTGTAATGCGATCCTGGACCTTACCTTAGACAGATCACAACACCCCTGCATGCAGCAGTTAGCCGGAGACAAGCAGAAGCCCTAGCACACTGGGCGACCGGCTGGAACATGGTGGATGTGTGGTGAATTAAGCATGATACCCACAGGGAATACACGTTCTACTTCCCTCCCCACAAGCTACACACCAGAATAGACCACATCTTCTGCTCCAGTACACTAATGGGGTCCATTGTTTTGGCTGCGCACATGGGAAAGACGTTGTCAGACCACAACCCACTGGAACTAACAATGCAATGGGGTAGGATTCCATCCCCGATACCAACATGGCGCTTATGGCCGGGGCTGCTGGAGGACACAGTATTCTACACTGTTAGACGCACTTACAACGTTTTTTGCTGAAAACACGAACACAGATAGTTTCAGGCAAATAGAGTGCGACGCCTTTAAGGTGACTATACGTGGAGTGGCGATGGGTACGAAGGTGGGCATTAAGCATTCAGTAGTAGAGAAACTCTCAGAGGTGGAGGGAAAACTAGCAATGCTCGAAAGTGAGGTCGCGGGCACGAACAACAACCTCACACAACTCCAGGAGGCACATATCCAACATGCAGAATTATTAGAGAAACTAAGAGTAATTGACCACAAAGAATACACATGCAGACAACATGCTCAGGCTGACAGATCGGGTCCGTTCTTGGCACGTTTAGTGCGTAACGCTCCAGTGGATACCCCCATAGTAGAAATTCAAGACCAACAGGGAAGGACGATACAGACACAGCTAGATATAAACACCACATTTCAAGATTACTACACTGCACTTTACGGTCCACACACGCCGCTATCGGTCACGAACCTAGAGGATTTTCTAGCAGACATACATATTCCACAGCTCTCAGCCGCACAGCCTTTGTCCTTATTAAACACGGACTACAAGATACTTAGCAAAATATTAGCAACACGCCTATCACAATATATTCCGAAGCTTATACACTCAGACCAATGTGGTTTTGTGCCAGGACGTAGCACCGCGCTGAACCTCAGACGACTGAGTCAGTTAATGCTACACGACGATGCGAAGACCGGTACTGAGGGTTGTATATCATTGGACCTAAAGCAGGCCTTTCACTCCCTGAGATGGGATTATATGTTTGCGGGGTTGCACAAATTTGGCATACCGCCTGAGTATATAGCATGGGTACGTCTACTATATCTGAACCCCACGGCGCATGTCCGTACTAATAAATGTATATCCGGACAATTTACAATAGCTAAGGGTACACGGCAGGGCTGCCCATTGTCGCCCTTGTTATTCATCCTAGCCCTGGAACCATTATTACTTAAAGTACGGAACCTCGCGATCACGAAAGGAATAATGAGACATCCAGCACCACACATAATATCGGCCTACGCTGATGACATAATACTATACATTAAGGACATAAAGGGCCGACTGGAGAGGGGAACACCCTTTACAACGCAACTTTTACCACGCAGTGCCTTTACGACGCAACTTTTACAATGCAAAACATTACAACACATTGTGCTGGGGGGTGCTTTAGGATAGGGAATAGGTTTAATTTACTATCCAACACCTTCCCTACTATCCACGGGGACTGGAGTTGGAATAGTAAATTAAACTATTCACTATCCAGCGCCCCAAAGCACTATGCGTTGTAAAGGCATGCGTTGTAAAAACGCGTTGTAAAGGCATGCGTGGTAAAAGCATGCGTTGTAAAGTCATACATCCGACTGGAGCCACTGCCAGAGATATTCCAAGATTTCCGAGTGATATCGGGCCATACGATCAATGATTCCAAATCGTACGGCTACTGTTTTGCTGACGTGCCAGGGGACGCTCGCATCCACTTCCCGCCGCACAGATTCCAGATGGCACCCACAACATTCAAGTATTTAGGGATCCAAGTATACCGTGAAGCCCGAGATCTACTGGACGGTAATCTGGGCAAAGCGATAAATACACTTCGGACACAAATACAATTCTGGAACACACTGCCACTATCTGTAGCAGGGAAGGTAGCGATCTCTAAGACGGTGGTGTTGCCCAGAATGATATACTTTTTTACGAATCTACCGATACTGGTCCCGTTGAGCTTTTTTAAATCACTAAATGCGTTACTAACGGAGCTGCTTTGGGGATCGGGTAGGAGGCGTATTAGCCTTGCCAAACTACAACTACCAACGGATAGGGGCGGTATGGGAGTACCGGATATGATTGCATATGGATATGCCTGCCAACTCCAATGGCTGGCCTACTGGCTAGCGGGACGTAACCTGCATGAGTTGGACATGACAGAGACGGATAGGAATAGGGGTACAATACATCGATTGCTACTTCCAAATGTAGATGTGCCCAGTTCTGCACCACACCTACTCAGACTCGCAATCAGCTACTGGCGGAAAGCGGTCAAGTACACTAATGCGCTGTCCTCATATGCACCCACTATACCTTTATTGGGACTCCCCCTAGGAACAGGTACGCTGACAGCCAGGGAACTGAGGCCTTGGCATGACGAGGGTGTACTACAGATAGGGGACTTCTTTGTGGAGGGTAATATCATGACATATGCAGACTTTGCACGCTCGAATCAGACCCCAGAAGCACTATTTCTACTACACGCACGAGTCACACACTACATAACTACGACCTGGGCACGAACCGGAGTAGAACCACCCACGAACTCGCTACTCACAATGCAATACCTAATGGGGACGGGCAGCCACCTAACAAAATGGCTGACAAATGGCATTAGAACTAACAGGGCACTCTCACTACAACCAACCCGGGAACGCTGGGAGGGAGACATAGGCCGGGTACTTAGAGACAAGGAATGGGAGAAGATCCTTAAGTTCCCTAAAAAGGAATCCTGTAATCCTAAATTTAAATTTATTCAACTAATGGTAGTACATAGAGCATATCTCACCCCTCACCGACTGCATGCCATGTTCCCAGAGGCGGTGGATACATGCCCCAGGTGCCAGGCAGACGATGCAGGGCTACTACATATGTTCTGGGACTGCCCAAAGTTAGGCTATTACTGGGAAACTATACACAAGATTTTGGCAGGGATCGCACCTGGCAGACCCTATGCAACACCGTTATACAGTATATTGGGATTAGGACACACAAAAAAGAGAAACCGTGCCGCCACATGCTTTGTGGATATGGCTCTGCTCCTAGCAAAACGGTCGATAGCGATGAGATGGAAATCAGCTAGGCCTCCAGACATAGAGGACTGGAATATAGAGGTTTAACGATGGGGAAGAGCAGAAGAAGTAGAATTACAGCGGGAGGAGCGCAGAGGCCTCCGAAAGGCGCATATCTCCTTGGAATGGAATGGAATGCTAGTAGACTTTGAAATGCAGGCGGGATCAGATCGGGGATAGGCCCATAAGAGGGGGAGAACAGGCCTCCAGAGATATTTGCGATATGACTAATTCACCCCATCAATCCCACATGTATCAAGCTACCCCGGGTGTAACCATAGGAGTGCAGAGACTGTTCGAATGTAGAAAATGCATTATTTTTGAAAGGAGGTGTTCGTGGGAAGTCAAACGAATACCGCAGGACCAAATGTGCTTTATTGAGAAAAGTAACATAGATTTTTGACTTTAAGTGCGCGGGGAACTGAGGGTGGGGGGCGTTTCAAACATGGGAGACTTCATAAAAAAAAAAAGGGAAATCTGCAATGTGAATGCATATCCAATGTATACAAAGTATAAGCCTTACTCATAGTTAAGATGTGATGTGGATTGTATGATTATGGAATTGATGCAGAAAGAAAAATATTTTCAACAAAAAAATCTAGTGCTGTATCTGTGTCAGTCATGGTGTAATAATAATGCTTTATCTTTAAAGGTAAAGCTCTGCTGAACTGGTAGCTCTGTTTGATTGGCGTCCTTTAAGAAGGTGTCAGACATGGGCATTCTGTACATTTCTGAGATGAGGTTCTCTCCAGTGGGGTGCTTTTTAGGTCTGAGCCAACGCATGCGCTGTTCTGGCGAGACATTTAGGAGTGGAGTTTTAAAAGTGCTGCCAAAGGCTTTTGCTGTCCTCAAGCGTGCGGTTACGCGCGCGAGCAAGCGCGCAGCCGCCAGCTTTCACCGTCCAAGGCGCCATCTGGACCGCGATGAGTTGCAGTTCTGTTGCTGATCACTTTCACTTTCGCGCGCGAGCCCACACACACAACTCCTGTTCCCGGCCGCACGTCTTGTTTAACCCCTTCACTGCGGCGGCTATTCCGCCGCAGTGCTAAGGGGGGAGGGCGGCAGAGCGTCGGGCGCATGCTGGTGACGGAACCGCTCCGTCACCAGCGTCGGTTGCGCTGTGCTCATGACGAGCGGTTCCGTCACAGCCCCGCCCGCTTAATAGAACGCGCCGCGCAGGCGCGAAATCAGCGCCGCACAGGCGCGGCGGCAGGGCCATAACGGAACCGCTCCTTCATCAGCACAGCGCCACCGCAGCTGATGACGGAGCGGTTCCGTCATCAGCAGGGGAGGGGTTAAAGACCAGCAATTTGTCTGCAAGCGAGTGTCATATATGCCAACAAAAGGCCAGCAGACAGAAATCTACACTCTCATACATTGCACAGGGCGGCGAACAGAAACGCGTGCGCCCCATTTTTTTGTTGCTGCGCCACAAACCTCCACATTCAGCCAGGCCTCCCTTTGTCCCCACGCAAGAGCCTCATCTGGAATGCATGGCGGCGTGCCATCTTCCTTTCAGAGGGGCAGCCAGGGAGAACCGATGTGTCAGACCCGCAAAGTGAACTAATTCACTGCTCTCTCTGGTGATAAAGCAGACCCCCCACTCCCTTTTCCCGTGTGGACAAATCAGGATCTTTCTTTAGGAGCTGAAAACCTCGGCAGGCCCTTGACAACCCTGTGTGATGCCAGCCAAAATGAATCTTTCAAAGGAGCGGGGCTTAGTCTGCAAGTGACCTGAAACAGCTGGTAATTTTGGGGGGCGTCAATACCACTCTCTGGGCAATCAATGTTAATATTTTGCACGTCTAAATAGAGGTACTCTAAACCCACTGTGCTACCAGAACACGGGGTCAGCGAACAAAAAGCCGGGGGGACAACCAGTGGGGAAATTTCCATCCCCATTAATCCCAATGCAGAGCGTCGAAATGGGTGCAATTAAGCCTCCCACTTGAGCATTAGATCTGCTTGTCCCTTAACTGCAAGCTTTTCATATTGATTGGGCCATCAAAGGATAATTGTGGATTATAATATTGCCTTTTGTCAAATCCTTTTGAAATTCTCTTTCTTTTGAGCATTCACCGAACCTTGTCCCGTTGCATTAAAGGTGCTAGGGGTGCTTCTATGGACGGACGTTTCCCACAGACACAGAATGGGGAGAGGCCTTTTGAGCATTGGGCTCCCACTGCCATGAAGTGTATGTTTGGAAGATGTGCTAATATTTGGACGATGCAGTAAAATACAGAACGTTTTCAAGTTCTGTCCTGTAAGGTGCTGCATGTTAAGGCTGTGAGAAGTTGGCCTGGCATATGCTGTCTACTATTCTAGTGGGCACCTTGCACCAGTCCAAACGACCCTTATTGATGGTAGGTTTAAAGACAACCTATATAGAAAGCTATCTTAGTGGTAGCTGTGGAGAGCAGCCTTCAAGCTAAGTCTTGAAGGAATGTAAAGCAGTTTGTTTTACCAGTCTATAATCTTGTGAATGAACAAATGAAAGGAGAACCACACCAGGTATATATATATAAAATATATGTATTTAATCTAAACACATCCCTCTAGTCTCTTGATGAGGCTAGAGGTAAAAGTACACACAGTAAACTTATTTAGCACACAGTAAATGAGCACAGTATACTTTAGCTATAGGGGTGTCACAAACTATATACTAAGAAAGTGGTGTAAGTACCACTACAATCTTAGAGACAAGGCGTAGGGCCTGTAGAAAAGCTGGGGCAACCAGGAACCACCCAAGGTAGTGGCGCAGGAGACATACGGGGGAAGCGTGCAGTGTCTAAGCACAGCCGCGAATCACCATTGACTTCAATGGAGAAAGTTGTGATTAGAATTTTAAAGATTAGGAACACTTAGAAGTGGACTTGGAGCACACCCCTTGAGAACTATATAGTTCGATAGTCAAGACCCACGGGAGCACTGAAGTACTCGTGTTACCTCACCCAGGGAAGCAGGGTGCATAGGTGTATTTTCGTGTCGGGTTTCGTTGTCGTTTTCTACAACGAGCTGCGGAAAAGTCCTGCAGGCGACAAAGTGGAAAGTGCTGGATGGATCCAAGGGTGGATTAGAGATCTGAAGAACCTGAAAGCAGAGGGGACAGTCTGGGTCACTTGCCAGTGACCAAGGAGGCATGAACCAGGAGCTGGATTCAAGCTGTCCCATGACGGATGTCGAGTATTGCGGTTTCGGTATCCGGATTGAACCCAACAAGCCTTGGCAACAGCAACCCACACAGAATGCAAAGATTGGCTTCGGAGCAGACCAGCAAGGTCTGAGGGACTCACCTTTTGGAGGGGAGTCAGGGCACATCTGGAGCAACCAGAGAAGCCCAACAAACAAAAGAGTTACCTTTGTAGAGACCCACCAGTCGATGGACCAGGGATCGTGAAGGGGTCTCAAGCAGAATTGCTAGAAGTGGGCCCATGGAACATTCATGGAGTGTAGGCCCACAATCTTCGGTGCAGATGGTGCTCAGGGCTTGGACTATGAGTAGCCCAATGCACAACTTCGGGAAAGCTCAGGAAGTAGGTGCACTAGCAAATGTGCACGGTGTCCAGGAGTTCAGGTCCCACGTCTCTCGTGATGGCTGCGGGTCTCAGCTTTGCTGTGATCTCGTGTCGGCTTTGGAGATGTCTGGAAGTCCATGTCCTGTGTTGCAAATTCTTTGGGATACGGCGGGAGCCTTGGAAATACAGACCGGCAAGAGGCTTCTTTGGTGCCTGTTTTAACAGGGGAGTCACTCCTTGACTCCAAGGGAGATTCTTCCGTCTTCTAGTCGATATAGAATGTCGAAGTTCCAAGATATATATTGCAGAGTTTCGTCCAGGGTAATCTAAAGTCCTAAGGACTGGGTTCCTATACTTATACTAATTTATGGGGTTGGACTTACTCTAGGGTCCCACCTATCGGAGGAGCCAGGGTGGGGGTGGTTAAACTCCTTCCCCTTTGTCCAGTTTTTGTGCCAGAGCAGGGGCTGAGTGCCCCTGAAACCGGTTTGAACTGGGGTATGCACAGGGACACCAAGTGTGCCCCCAGCACTGTCTGAAAAGCATTCACTGAATGCACCCGCCAGCCCCAATACACTAAAGCCTATCTGGGGAAGTGATTACACCTCTCTGTGACAGGAAACCAATTGTCCAGGCCTCCCCTGCCGGAGTTTCGTCCAGCAGCAAGAGGTCAGACTAGTGTCTGTGGCAGCAGCATCCGTTTTATGATGCTGGTGCTCTTTTAAACTATTACCTGTCAGGTAAGTGTGTACATGTCTTCCCCCTCTAGAAGGGTGGAATTCTACTCCTGCTGCCAGGACTGGCGCGGGGTAGGATTCCAAAGTATTTGACACCAGACCCGACATGTTTTGATGCAGCCATTCCAAAGTTAGCTTTTACCGCGATGTTATATGGCACTAAAGAGTATATGGTATTGCTGTTTCACAGAACAGCTAAAGAGAAGTGATTTTGAAAGCTGCATAGGGGCTCAGCTCATGCTTGGGCACCCTCTCACACAAAACCAAGAACTCTGCCTTCAGGATTGTCAAGGCCTGCCATAGGAGTGACTTATAGGTTTATATGTGTCTGTCATTAAAGGTATAAATAGGTAGCCTATATCTTAGGGGTGCCACCACCACCTTACCCAGGCTGCAGTAGCAGACCTGTGGTGCCATTTTGGAAGGCTTCCCAGGGGTGGCATAATACATGCTTCAGCCCCTGGTAGGCCTCTGGGGTACCTATTCCCTTGGTACTCCCAAGGCTAACCAATCTGGGGTGTACCTAAAGAAAATGCAATCAATTTACAGAGGAAGCAGCTAGGCTGGTGTCCTGGTTAGAAGGGCCCAAGCCAGACTAAAGTCGACAAATCAGTGAAACACCAGCAAAAAGTGGGGGTAACCATAGTAAGCAGATCCTACTCTCCTACAAAGGCTACCTCTTACACAATATTGTAGAGCCCCCCTAATGCCCCCCTATCTGAGTAATCCAATTTAAAGGGGCAATTTTCCCACAACGGGTTCTGGCCAGGGACACCAATTCCATAAAATAATTGGGGGGTCTTGAAAATTCTGGTTTTACTGACCGAGGGTGTATAGCAAATAGGCAAAAAACTTTAAGTGGCTAAAAGATTGATGAGGTGGTTGTCTGAGACATTTTTTTGTGAATATATATGTTTCCACAGCGCATTCTATTGCAATATTCTTAAATCTATGAAAATGTTGTGTCAATTTCTACAAAAACAGAGATATTTAAAGGAGGCCAATGGCAAATCGCTGTGGTTTTAGCTAAATGTGCACATAAGGGTAAAATTAATGTGTTTTGGGTTGTTTTTCTCAGTATACTTCAAAATCTGGCTGCCAATCACATTCCAGGATTAAATAGCCCAAATGAAAATAGGCCTTGCTTTTAATATTTGTAAACTTCTAAAATAAGCTATTTTTTGCAGGATGGCTTTCATGGGCATCATTAATTCGTTCTCAATAGGACCCATTATCAAGAGTGAAAAAAGTTTGTTGTTTAGATAATATATATATATATATATATATATATATATATATATATATATATATATATATATATATATATATATATATATATATATATATATATATATATATATATATATATATATATATATATAAAGATATATAGATATATATATATATATATATATATATATATACATGCTCCAAAATTCTCCCCCAAGGTTCTTTCAATAAGAAGAAATACAGCACTCAAGGGATCTTCAGCTTAAACGGATTTAATATCAAGGCAGGCGCGTTTCGGGAAGCGTCCCTTCCTCGGTGTCTAAAATAACGTGCCGCGCGGCACCATTTTAAAGGAACCTATGCTGCGTGGTAAACATAAGCGAGGGACTATGCTGTACATATTAACATGAGCGCCATCTTTCAATCTGTCTTTACGCACAATGCCAGCATATTATTTTCAAAACAACATTGTCTCACACTTAGTTAACATGTGTGCATCATGATCTTGCCATGTATCGGCACTTGCAATCCCCAACGAGGATTGCACCCCCTCTTATTTACAAAATGTTACCACGCAGAATAATATGTTATTGGATTTGTCTATCCATGCCCATGTATCCACATTGATGAGGGCTAAACGTTTCCTGCTATTGGTCACGTATATAGAATTATAATATAAATTCATTTACTAAAGCATATCATATGCTACTTTTCTCAATCAAAGCCGTGGATCGGCAATTGCAGCCTAAATATGGCTGCTCACACCCTCATTCAGTTTTCGTGAACACATTTCATTGGGTTTAAATAGGCAGACAGTGATCCCAACAATCGACTTCCGATTCTGTTATGAAAATGAATTAAATAAAACACCACCTCTCTCCCAATCTATCTACTTGGCTTTACGATATTCAAGATTACTAACTTTTCATCAATACCTAGAAAATCACATACATGGCGGTAAGGCACCGCATTCAGGAAATAATCAACAGTACTTACAAGTGGCCAGCCACATCTCAGATATCAGTAATTCATATAAGTCTACGGTCTGTACATAATACGTTTCTATTCAGTTCCAATATATCTTCAGCCCAAATGAGCTGACATTTCTTCTCCGATATTCAGACCCCCTGGCGCCTTCGTTTCTAGGTCCACTATATAGCGTGACTCTAGTCTCCTTCGTTTTTGTAGTTTGTTGCCTCCCCTTATGTTGTCTGGCACATAATCCAAGCAAAAATATTGTAGGAGGTTCCTATCGCTGTTGTGCTTGATAGCGAAGTGTCGGGCGACAGGGTAGGAGAAGTCCTTGTTCACAATAGCTCTCATGTGTTCAAGGATTCTGAGCTTGACCGGATTGATAGTACTTCCAATATATTTCAAATTGCACGGACAGCATAGGCAATATACAGCATGACTAGTGTGGCAGAGGGGCGTGGCTTGGGCGCCGATGGCGATGGTCGCCTGAGAGCTCGGCTCCGGGACTAAGCCCGAGATTATCCTGAACATCGGAGGCTGAGGGGCGCCCCAGACCCCGCATTCGGCTGAGCGAGGCGACGACACCCTGCCGGGGGCCTTGGTGGAGTTTGGACGGGGGTGGCTACGAAGAAACTCCGAAGTTTGCGGAGTTGCGAAGTGCGACCCAACATGGCGCCCGGACTCCTTTGTCCCCTTGATCGAAACTGCGGAGTTGAAGAGGTCTCGCGGATGTCGACTGGCACCCGGTTTCACCATCCTCGGTGGTACTAGGCATTGGACATTGGCAGGCTCGGACCTTCTGCAACGGGTTCATACTCGATTAGACGACCGGGCGGGTGCCCACGCACTAGAGGGCACCGGGTGCGGGTGCCCTCTGATCCAGGCGGCGAGCTGCACCGCGACTCCGCAACTAACTACGATTTCCTGGCCAGCCCAACTACATGGGAGGCGCGACACTCTGGCGCCACAGATCAACCGAGGGAGTTGGTGGCCCTCGCCCCGGAGCTATAGTGGGTGAACGGGCCTGCCCGACCCGGCGACGGTTGTCCCCGCCCTCTCATCGGTGCCCTCGGACGCCGTGGCGGTGGCGAGAGCCGAAGCGGCGGAGTCTCCACAGGCTCTGGAGAAGGAGATCGCCCATACCCGACTTGGGAACGAACCCCCGGGAAGGTCGCGCTGGACACCTGTACACGGAGACGCCTTCTCCGGGACCTCCACAGAGAGCCCCTGGCGGCATGGGGAAACCTAAAGGAGCCAAGGGATCCAACCAGACCACCTCGGACTCTGAAGCCCAGGACAAGGAAGGGCATGGGGACCCAAAAAGATCGGGTGGCGCACCACTGCAGCAACAATTCGACCGTGTACTGGAGGCGATAGAGGCAACTCGGTCGGCCCTCCAACAGGACATTGCTCAGGTGGCGACGGGCCTGGGACTCCTTAGGGCGGACCATGGTAAACTCTCGGACCGGGTCAAGGAGGTGGAGGGCACGGTGAAAACTTTAGAACCGGCACAGAGAACCCTGGCTGCGACGATAAAGGACGCCTTGTCCCGCATTGAGACCCTCGAACGGAGGGCGGAGGATGCGGAAGGCCGCAACAGGAGGAATAACATTCGGGTGGTGGGCCTGCCGGAAAAAATCGAGGATGGCGATATGGTGCGATACTTGGAGACCTGGCTCCGAGACACGGTGGTCCCGGAGGGTCTGTCCTCCTTTTACACTCTAGAACGGGCCCACAGAGTCCCAGCGCGGCCCCCACAGCAGGGACGTGCCCCAAGGCCGGTGGTGGCGCGGTTGCTACATTTCCGGGACAGAGATCTGATCCTAAATGCCGCCAGGCACAATGGCCCGTTCCAGGTTGCGAACAGTCAGGTGAACATCTTCCCTGACTACACCTACGAGACGCAGCGCAAGCGGTTCTCCTTCCTGGCGGTTAAGCGTGAACTCAGGAGTGAGGGCATCCAATATTCACTCCTATTTCCCGCAAGGCTCCGCGTCATTGTCGATGACAAAACCCAGTTCTTCGACACCCCGGAGGAGGTCTGTGACTGGCTCGAACTGTACCGGGCAGGGAAAGATGGTTTTGGTGCCTCGACCCATCAGGAGGATGAGCCGGAACAAAGGAGGCGATCTAAGAGGGTCAGGAATCGCCGCGGCCGCACGGGAGGGCCCTCGACTGCGGAGACATCATCGGAGCGGAGGGGAGTGTTGGAAGTTCTGTCGGAACTGTCGGGAGCAAGAGGCGAAGTCATCGAGGAGGGGGAAGAAAACCCGGGTGTTCAGGGGGCACCATCGGACTCGGAGGATTCAGTGGCAGACAGTACCCATACGCCGGTGATCACACCGAAATCGGTGGAGGACCTTCTGGACGGACAAGGGTAACGGGGTATGCTGCCTTGTTTTGGGTGGGGGCCCGGCAGGGGGGAGGCGGTTGCCGTTCTTTATTGCTGACAACGAAGGAGAGAGGGTTGGGGGGCTTCTGCTCTTGCCCCGGAAGGTTATAACACCGGGGGGGGCTTGCTATAGTCCTGATAGCCTGGGCGACGAGGGCGCATTGCCTCCGCCCGGCCCGCACCTGGCCCATAAGGCCTTCCTACGGTGGCGACCGTAGGACTAGTGGGGGTTTTGGGGTTGATCTACGTCGAGGTTTGGATGGGATCTAGATGGTGCAGTTTGGGTCCTGTTCTGGGGTGGTTGGGGGGGGGCCTTGTTGGTTTTTGGGTGGTTTGGTTTTGGTTGGGGAAAATGGCCGCCATCAGCGCTGGGAGGATTGATGCTTTTTCTTTGTGGGGACCCGAACGGGGAGACTGTGCAAGAACACTCTGGGACAATGGCTGATGTTGCTAACTTGAAATGTGTTACTTGGAACGTGAGGGGGCTTCACACTATGTCCAGGCGTCACAAGGTCCATGCTTATTTAGTGCGCAGGGGAGTGCAAATGGCGCTGCTGCAGGAAACGCATCTGAACAAGGCGGAAGGGGCGGCGCTTCAGCGTAGGTGGCGAGGGCAGGTCTTTTCCACGGCGTACTCTGCTTATGCCAGGGGGGCGCTAATATGGATTAGGGCAGGAGTCCCCTTCCAGGTCACGAGGACAGTGTTGGACCCAGAGGGGCGTTTCGTGGCCATCTCAGGCACTCTAGGAGGGAGGGACCTGAACGTTTGCTGTGTGTATGCTCCTAATGTAGACCAGACTGCCTTCCTTTCCAGGTTATCGGGCTCGCTGGCCCACTTTTTTGCCGGGCCCCTCCTGCTGGGGGGAGACTTTAACTCCGTAGTGGATGTAGACATAGACCGCTCGCATCCCCCGCTCCCAGATTCCCCGGTCCGGCGGACGGCGAAGGGCCGTCAAGATTGGCAGACCCGCTGGGGTTTGACGGACATTTGGAGAGCGCATCACCCCGCGTCTAGAGATTACTCATACTTTTCGAGCCTTCATGAGCTGCATGTCAGGCTAGATGGCTTTCTTGGTTCGTCCGAACTAGTTTCGGCAGCGGTCCGATCAGAGTACTTGGCGCGGACCATCTCGGACCATAACCCCCTCCTGCTGGACATTCGCTGGTTCCCTGGGACGCCGGCAGTACCCACCTGGAAGATGCGCCCCGAGATCCTCGAGGACAGTGTCTTCAAGGCGGACCTAGGGGAGAGAATCACGGATTATTTTGCGTCCAACGGCGGCTCCGCGAGTACTAGGGCGTTCGAATGGGACGCCTTTAAGGTGGTGGTGAGGGGCTACTGTATCTCTAAGAAGGTGGGCATGCGGCGTGTTATCCTGGCTGATTCAGACACAGCGGACCGGGCACTTCGCGAGCTCGAAATTAGCCGCCCCGGACACCCGGAACTGCAAACACAAACGGTAGAGGCGAGGGAGAAGGTAGCGGTGGAGGTCGAACGGCTCCGCTGTTTCGATTATAAGGCCTATACGGTCCGGTCTATTGCGGAGGGTGACAGGTCGAGTGCGTTGCTGGCGTGGTTGGCCAACCCTACGCGCCAGTCCCAAACGACGACAACTATGCGTAGGGCAGATGGGACCGAGGTGTGCACCCAACCGGAGATTCTTAGTTGCTTCCGGCATTACTACGAAAGGTTATACCGCAGTCGCTCCGCACGTGACCCAGATCGGCTTGATAACTATCTTAGCCCACTGGAACTCCGCACAGTAGGACGGGAAGTGGCGGAATCTCTGGGTTCTGATATCGACTTGGGGGAGATCCGCGGGGCCATCAAACGGATGGCGAGGAACAAGACCCCGGGCCTAGATGGCCTTCCGGTGGAGTTCTATGCAGCTTACGCTGACCTCTTGGCCCCTCGATTACTGGTGGTCTACAGGGAGGCGAAGAGGTTGGGTCGTCTTCCTGGCTCGATGTGTGAGGCGTTGGTGGTTCCTCTCCTCAAACCAGGCCGAGACTCATCTGACCCGGGGTCCTACCGTCCCCTTTCAATGTTGACGGTGGACTACAAAATATTGAGCAGCATCTTGGCCTCGAGGCTGCTGGGACATATGAGTTCCCTAGTACATGAGGACCAAGCCGGTTTCATCCCACGGCGGAATACGACAATGAACATCCGAAGGTTGTTCCGCTTGCTCGGGGAACCACTCGTGGATGCCCCATCCCCGGTAGTCTTGTCGGTGGACCTGGAGAAAGCTTTTGATAGCCTGGAGTGGGACTACCTATGCACGGTATTACGGAAATTCGGCCTCGGGGAGGGATTTGTCAAATGGACTGCAGTCCTCTACGCTTCCGCTTCGGCCAGGGTTAGATCGGGCCCTTTGATTTCATCGCGATATCCGGTGGAGCGTGGCACGCGGCAGGGATGCTCCTTATCCCCGCTTCTTTTTGCACTAGCGGTGGAACCACTGGCGATGCATCTCCGCTCGGGAGCCCACTATACGGGCTTATGGACAGCGGCGGGCCCGCATTATGTCTCGCTCTATGCGGACGACCTGTTGCTCTTCCTGGAGGATCCGGTCGACGCTTTGCGGGGAGCGGAATTAGCGCTAACGGAGTTCGGAGCGGTCTCAGGCCTCCAAGTGAATTGGTCTAAGACCTGCCTCTTCCCGATGCGTAGGGGTACCCCCACTCCTGCGCTGAGTAAGGAGATCAGATGGGAGCCCGACTGCTTTAAATACCTTGGGGTATTTGTGTACCACGACCAACCCGACCTCCTAGATGGGAACATTGCTCGCTGCATACGAGCGCTCCGCGGTTGCATGGACTTTTGGGCCACGCTGCCGCTCTCAGTGGCGGGACGCATCGCCCTGCTCAAAATGGTGGCGCTCCCCCGGCTATTGTATTACTTCCGGACTTTGCCGATCTGGGTCCCACCGGCCACGTTTCGTCGCCTGCGTTCTATGGTGATCGGGTTCCTCTGGGGAACGGGCCGGCGGCGGGTAGCCCTCAATACCCTGATGAGGCCGAAGGACGAGGGGGGGCTCGCTGTGCCGGACTTCGAGAAGTACTATCTAGCGGCGCAGCTCCAGACCTACACCCAGGAGATAGCCAGGGAATTCAGAGGCCCGGAAGACGGTAGAGGAACAGGTATGGCCAGGCACGTCCTCTCCTTTATCGCGCTACGACAGCGCTTGGTCCTACGGGACCTGTCGATGGAGGAGCGGACTATCCGACTCTGTTGGAATCGGGCTCACAACAGAGGCCACCTACGGACGCCATACGCGCCTGAAATACCGTTGGGGATGCTGACGGCCCTCCCCCACGGAGGGGATTGGTCACGATTGGCGGACTGGGAGGATTCCGGTTTACAGCTCGTCGGGGACCTGTACGAGGACGGAGCGCTCCTGTCCTTTCAGGATCTCATTGACCGCTTTGGGATCCCCCGGGGCGACTTCCTGCTGCACTCGGCCATTGTGCGAGCGATCCAGGCGCACTGGCAGAACGGGCTAGAGGAACCTCAATTGTCTCAGGTGTGCCAGTACGTAATGATGTCGGCGGGCACAGTAAAGGCGGTTACTTGCCTCTACGGCAGGCTGATTACCGAGGGGTTAGTTCCTCTCACCACACTGAAATCCCGCTGGGAAGAGGACATTGGTAGAGAGATCCCGGAGACGACCTGGTCCCAGTTGGTGAGGCGTGCCTGGAAGGGTACACGTAGCGCCCGTTTCCAACTGGTCCACTATTATGTTCTCCATAGAGCGTACCTGACCCCGGTAAAGATCAGACGTTATTTTGCCACGGCGTCAGCGGAATGCCCTAGGTGCCCGGCTCAGGAGGCGGACCTCCTGCACATGCTATGGACCTGTCCAGGACTGACGTCCTACTGGCAGGAGGTGGCGACGACTTTGGAAGAGGTGACGGGGAGGCACTTATCATTCGATGTGGCGGTAGGGCTCTTGCACTGGTTCCCCCATACCCCCCGGAATAAAATCTCCAGTAAATTTATCGACCTGGGGCTCCTACTGGCTAAGCGAGAGGTGACCAGGAACTGGAAGGCACGAGCTGGTCCTGCAGGTGGCAGATGGCACAGTGAGCTTTTGAAATGGGCGGCGGGTGAGAGCGCGCTAAGATATCGGTTGGCTTGGAGGCAGGGCAATGAGAAGGCGCAGGAGGCCGCGTTGGAGTGGGAAACGCTGGTGCAGGCCCTCAGGGATTATTGTACCCCCAGCGACTCCGAAAGTGAAGAAGCAACTCGCCCTGAGTCCCGTTAAACATTAGCATTGACAGCACTATTACCTTCCCCGTGGGTCAAGCAGTAGATCCTATGTTGGTGAGCTCCCTGGCGCTGATGGTGGGGGGGGGGGAGGGGGGGTTTCACAGTTATTGGGAATTTTGAGGGGGGGGGTTATTTTAGGGGTTTTGGGTTTGTTTAGAAAAGCAGATGACGGACAGTGTGTTATCCGGACCAGCTCCAGCATCCTACTGACCCCAGCTGCATTTGTCGCCCAACCCCGGGGATATGGGCTGAATGGCTGTATACGAACGTTGTGGAAGGGGGTCGATGGGCTCTGTTTTGTATATGTTGTTCATAATACAATGCTGGTCGTTATTGTATTGTTTTACTGATTCCTGCAATAAAAATATATTTAAAAAAAAAAAAAAATGACTAGTGTGGCAGGACATAAACTTGTTAATCCTCCAACCTCCTTTGCAACCTTTAACCTCATATGTCAGGGTGCGTTTGCTGGAGGCGCAAGCTTTGCACCGCCCGCACGGGAAGAAACCTTTCGCATCTTTTAAAGTCCTAGTCTTCTTGACCAGTGGGTCAAGATGGCTATTGACTAATTGGTCTCGTAATGATCTTGCTTTTTTAAAGGTTATCAATGGAGCAGCTGGTATGTCTAGACCAATGATGTTATCTGTCTTCAAGACATGCCAGTGTTTCTTCAAAATGGCCCTCAGTCTGTTCGAGTTCGTGGAATAAGGGGTGACCAATCTGAATTTAACCCCCTCCCCCCCACTGGATCGTTTTTTTCTTGGGCAAAAAGTGATAGTCTAGATTGTTTTTTCACTCGATTGAATGCTTCTTGCAGAAGATTATCTTTATATCCTCTTTCTAGGAATCTCCCCACACTCTCATTGGCTGCCTTTTCAAAGTCACTGTCAAGCGAACACTTGCGTCTCAGTCTTAAGAACTCCCCGTAGGGAATGCTATTGATCAACCTACGTGGGTGGCTACTGGACGCATGCAAGACACTGTTGCCTGCAGTGGCTTTCCGGTATAGTGAAGTTTTTAGTTTCCCTCCACTAACCTCAACTTTCAGGTCTAGATAGTTGACTGTTTCTTTGCTTGCCTGACCAGTGAACCGTAAATTACAGTTATTAGTATCAAGCAACTTGATATGGCTTTCACCATCCGAAACCAGAAACAGGTCTTCTATGTACCTAAACCAGGCTACAACCTTGTTCGTCCATAGTGCTATCACTGGGGCCCAGGCTACCTGCTCCTCCCACCAGCCAACGAAAAGGTTTGCATAGCTGGGGGCGAAGCAGGAGCCCATCGCTGTACCAGACACCTGTCTGAAGATGTTATCCTGAAAGAGAAAAATGTTATTCCGTAAACAGAAGTCAATAAACCCCAGCAACATTCTGTTATGCATTGCCATCTTTAATGGCCTCTTTTTCAAAAAATACTCAACAGCATGTAAACCTTGTGCATGCTCAATGCATGTGTAGAGGCTGGTGATATCAAGTGTTATAAGGTTGTATGTTGGTAGCCAGTGTATGTTCTCAATTTTTTCAATGAAGTCCGTGGAGTCCCTAATATAGGATTTCAATGAGAGAACAAACTCGAACAGAAAGTGGTCCAAAAATTAAGAAAGATTTTCAGTGAGTCCCCCAATCGAAGAGATGATTGGTCTCCCTGGTGGATGTTCCATGTCCTTGTGCACTTTGGGTAAGTGATAGAACGTTGGCAGTATTGGATTGGTAGTTTTCAAAAACAGGTATTCCTCCAAGTCCAGCATTTGTTTATCATGCCATTTTTGTCAGCAGATGATGTGATTTATCAATGCTCTCTTGATACGCCTTCTTAGTTGTAAGTTCATAACAGTTCTTGTCCCCAAGTTGGCGCATTGCTTCGTCTATATAGTTTTCCCGAGACTGAATCACAATGTTGCCTCCTTTGTCCGAGGGCTTACACACAATGAATGTATCCTCAGCCAGGGCTTTCACGGCTTGTCGTTGGGATTTTGTGATATTATAGAACTGTTTTTTGGGTGTGGGTTCCACCCGCATAGCTATCAGGTCCCTGATGACAGCGTCCGAGAAAGTATCAATTGCATCAGCTGGACTTGGTGGCAAAAATTTAGAGGTCAGTTTTAAACCACTACTCGGTGCATCTTGCTCTATCCCAACATTGTCTAATCTCTGAGTCAGTGTAACACTTGTCTCACTGTTATCCAAGGGATTCTTTTGTCGGAGATTCTCCAAGAGATCACATGCTGTCAAATCATTGACATTGAATAAATCAGTCTCCCTTTGGCTCATTCTGAGAAGTTTTATTTCTTTAGGTGTTGGTTTGACCTTATAATATTTGTGTAGTTTGATTTTTCTAATACATTTGAAAAGGTCTATTCGTGTCTGCGTATATATTCCATGCAGACATTTGGGCAGAAAGTCAGTCCCAGTTTTAGAACGGACTCTTCACATAATGTTAAGGCTCTGTGAGACAAATTTACAATCGTCAAAGAGAAAAGTAGCATATGATATGCTTTAGTAAATTAATTTATATTATAATTCTATATACGTGACCAATAGCAGGAAACGTTTAGCCCTCATCAATGTAGATACGTGGGCATGGGTAGACAATTCCAATAACATATTATTCTGCGTGGTAACATTTTGTAAATAAGAGGGGGTGCAATCCTCGTTGGGGATTGCAAGTGCCGATACACGGCAAGAGCATGATGCACACATGTTAACTAAGTGTGAGACAATGTTGTTTTGAAAATGATATGCTGGCATTGTGCGTAAAGACAGATTTAAAGATGGCGTTCATGTTAATATGCGCAGCATAGTCCCTCGCTTATGTTTACCACGCAACATAGGTTCCTTTAAAATGGTGCCGCGCTGCGCGTTCTTTTACACACCGAGGAAGGGACACTTCCCGAAACGCGTCTGTCTTGATATTAAATCCGTTTAAGCTGAAGATCCCGTGAGTGCTGTATTTCTTCTCATTGAAAGAACCTTGGGGGATAATTTTGGAGCATTGATATTCACGCGGTACACCACCGCGTTACAGCGCCCGCCACAAGAGTGACTCGCAGGATGGTGTTTTTGGAGCAGTTATATATATATATATATATATATTAAACACACCGTCACCTTCCTCGCGCTCTGGAATAAACCCAGCCAAGAAAAAAAGTTAACGGACACGGACCATCTGTAGTGCTCCAATTTTTAATCCAGGTGCAGAAAAAGCCTCATGACGTTTCGGCTCGCAAGAGCCTTGTTCACATGACAATGTTCATTTACATGAAACACCATTTTATAATGCCAGTGATTGGATAAAGGTCGTCACATGGGAGGGCAGTGTGTTACAACAAACATAGAAGAGATACTTGGGTATTATTACTAATGTATCAATGATTGTAAGACACATTCAAGCAGATTTAGCAGAATCACGGTAAAATACCCAAAGCAAACATAATTTAAGGAATTTTTTGGAATTTTTTCCTCCTCTAGATATGTACAAAAATCGTATCACCAAATAAATATCCGAAATACAAAGCCAACTTCCAATAGATTACTTTGACTAGAGAGCTCAAGTCACGGTAAAATACCCGATTGTATATATTGCACAGCATAATATTGATTGAACATTGCGATATCATAAAGTGCAAATGCATACCAAATTAATATGTGCAAAATACGCAATAGTGCAATTTATCAATGTGCAAAACATAGCAAAATGTGCAAAAACTGTAAAGTGCAAAGTGCTATTTTTACAGTACTAGAGTATTTTCCTTATTGTTAGGATGTCAATCCAGACTTAAGGTCCCTATCACATAATGCTGTATCACTATTGATTGGGCTTATGTAACTACTTGAATCTCAATGCATATAAAATATATACAAGTCCATTGACATCAGCTGTCCCCAATACATTTTTGATGAAACACATACCTTCTGTTTGACCTTTGTTTACTGCTTGTATTATTTTATCTCTAATATGTTAAATTGTATTTAAATAACAAACACCGTGTATAAAATGCATTAGAAGGATGAGCGTGAATGACTATCCGGGATCAAAGACCCGCCTAGTCTACCACACTCAACCACACCCATCTATGTGAGATCAGCCTATTATTCAATTGGCGGTAAGCACAGGTTAATGTCTGAACCAATCAAAACTTGAACAAATAGAATGATATATACATTCAATGCTATATAGAATAATTCCCAGCCGGGCTAAAATTATCCCGATATTTAAGGTCACATTTCATAATTTTAATATCTAGGATAAGTCAAGGTAAACACGTGTACAGATCCTCCGTAACATTGAGTCCCCCCCGGACTCTTGGTGTTAAGTAAAAGGATGTACCTGGTTTCAAGTCTCCTCAGTTTGGTTTCCCTATCTCCACCCCTTCTACTGGCTAAGATGGAATCAATAACCCAGTATTTAAGCATGTTGTTATTGCTTTGATGCATCTCCCTAAAATGCCGGGCAACTGGGTAGGTGTTATCACCATTAGTAATGCCACGTAGGTGTTGTAAGATGCGTTTGTGTACCGCAAGCTTCGTGCTGCCCACGTATCTTAATGGGCAAGGGCATTGGAGAATGTAAACCGCAAATTCGGTTTTACAGGTTAAGACCTGTGTGATAGGGTGAGGGACCTCTGTGAAACCGTCCATGTAAGTTTTGGTGTTTATTCCATGGACACACGCCTTGCAAGTTTTGCAGCGATAAAATCCTTTATTCTGTTACCACCATGATGTTTTGTTGAATGGTTCAGGACTAGTGTCAACAATTTTATCTTTAAGGGAGGGTGCCTTACTGAAGGTTAGTGAGATCTTTTTTGGAAGAGTGTTTCCAATGACAGAGTCACGGGTAACCAGAGGCCAGTGTTTGTTTATAATTTTATATAATTCTTTGTGCTGCCTACTACCCTGTTATCATACGGAATTCTTTGTTTTCCTGGCCAACCTCATTATCTAAGGCCATCATCTCTAATACTGGACGCCTTTTACTGCCAGTTAAGAGCTCCTCCCTGGTTGGTAACATGGATTTTTCATGATGTTAAGGCTCTGTGAGACAAATTTACAATCGTCAAAGAGAAAAGTAGCATATGATATGTTTTAGTAAATTGATTTATATTATAATTCTATACGTGACCAATAGCAGGAAACGTTTAGCCCTCATCAATGTGGATACGTGGGCATGGGTAGACAATTCCAATAACATATTATTCTGCATGGTAACATTTTGTAAATAAGAGGGGGTGCAATCGTTGGGGATTGCAAGTGCCGATACACGGCAAGATCATGATGCACACATGTTAACTAAGTGTGAGACAATGTTGTTTTGAAAATGATATGCTGGCATTGTGCGTAAAGACAGATTTAAAGATGGCGTTCATGTTAATATGCGCAGCATAGTCCCTCGCTTATGTTTACCACGCAACATAGGTTCCTTTATAATGGTGCCGCGCGGCGCGGCGCGTTCTTTTACACACCGAGGAAGGGACGCTTCCCGAAACGCGTCTGTCTTGATATTAAATCCGTTTAAGCTGAAGATCCCGTGAGTGCTGTATTTCTTCTCATTGAAAGAACCTTGGAGGAGAATTTTGGAGCATTGATATTCACGCGGTACACCACCGCGTTACAGCGCCCGCCACGAGAGTGACTCGCAGGATGGTGTTTTTGGAGCAGTTATATATATATAAATATATATATATATATATATATATATATATATATATATATATATATATATATATATATATATATATATATATATATATATTCACTGAAAAAACCATAGGTTATAAACCATATATAGTTAGGGAATAGCATTTTCAAAACCTTATTTTACTCGCATAAAACCATTGAAATTCCATATATAGTTAGATGCGCTAACTATATATCGCGCACCCGCAATCCACTGCTGATGACACTGACCATGTGATGTCACTGACCATGTCATGAATGATGTAATATGTGACATCATCAGCAGTGGATTGCGGGTGCGCGATATATAGTTAGCGCATCTAACTATATATGGAATTTCAATGGTTTTATGCGAGTAAAATAAGGTTTTGAAAATGCTATTCCCTAACTATATATGGTTTATAACCTATGGTTTTTTCAGTGAATTTTTAAGGTTTTGTAAATGCTAATTCCTAACTATATATTCTCTATAACCTATGGTTTTTTCATTGAATTTCAATGGTTTTTTGAAAGCTAATATCTGTAGCTGTAAAATCTATTCTTTTTTAAATCTTTAAATATATTTTACATGTTTTTAATAAATTTTTTTTAAAAATATTTTTTTGTTCCGCTCCCAGTTCGCGAACCGGTCAGCTTTCCGTTAGCTCATTTTAAAGCCGCTCCTAGTCCGCGAACCGGTAAACGTTCTTTCAGCGTAACTGTTACGTTAGAATGACGTTTTGCGTTGTCGCGTAATACGTCATCGGACGCGCCAAGTTAGCGGACCCGGAAGCGGACCGGAAAGCGGCGCAAAGCGCGAAACGTAAACACAGCAGGTCATGTGACTCGGTAATAACACTTTTCATTGGTTCATTTCACTTTTGGTTTCCTAATGATGTAATACTAGGTCATGTGATCTAAAATTAACACTTTTCATTGGTTTAGAACTTTGGCTTTTCCCAAATGATGAAAACCCCTCCTTCTTTCCTCACTCTGACTTTCATCTTGGTGAGAGAAAGACCTTTGTACAATCCAGAGAAATTGCTTCTGTTGTTGCTTCTGGTATTGTTCCCCCACCACCACCTCCACCTCCTCATGGAAAGAAAGGACCACCAACTCAACCAATCTTTCAAGAAGAGGAAGATCAGGAAGAGGAGGAAGAGCCTGAATATTTGCCAGAGGAGCCCAGGAGGTACAACAGGAAGGAAAATTTCATTTGGCAATTTTTTTAATTTCCACCAGGGCAAAAGAAAGTGAACGCCAGGTATGTCTTTTGCCGTATCTGTGATGATCGTCTTTCTAGAGGGACGGACAAAAAATATAGTTATGGGAATTTCACTATGCACAGGCACATGAGCAGGTGGCACCCAAATAACTATAGTGCTGCTCAGCTTCGGGACGAACAACAGAATTCCCCAGCAATAGCCAGAAGATCGGTCGTGCCAGAAGTTTCGGGACCAGAAGCAAGGGAGTTGATCCCGAATATTCAAATGGACATGGGGGAAGTGAAACAAGTTTGTGTGAGGTGCAATCAAATATTATGCTACCGCGAAAGTAGCATAACTCTTATAATAAGAGCCATCAAAAATCATGTATGTCCAAAACGCCCCCAAAAATAAATTCTTCTTTTTTTTGTTGCTCCTGTTGAGCCCTCTTCAATGAATCATTTTTGTTTCCCCCCTCCCCCCAAAAAAAAAAAAAAATACAAAATGTTCAGAAAAAAACAAAAAAATATAAAAAATGTTCAGAAAACTAATAAAAAAAAATTAAAACAACAAAAACAAAAAAAAAGTTCTTTTCAGAACTACCTCCCCATTATTAAAAAAAATTGGTAGAATTCTTTGAACTCTGCCAAGCTCTATTTCTATTAGTTCGCTCCCAGTTCGCACTCCGGTACGCGAACTTTGAGCGAACCCAAAAAATTTTTTTTTAAAAAAGAACAGTAAGTATAAGGAAAGGAAACAGACAGTTATGTTACAAAAAAGACAGCTATAGGGAGTAAAGAAAAGATACTGTTACCCGCAATTCACTTCTGATCATGTCATATATTACATAATTTTTGACATGGTCAGTGACATCATCAGCAGTGGATTGCGAGTAACAGTTTTTTTTGTTTACTTCCTATAGCTGTCTTTCTTGTAACATAAATGTCTTTTCCTATCCTTATACTTACTGTTCTTGTTTTAAAAATTTTTGGAGATCATTCAGAAACAGTAACATTAATAGAGACAGAATTAGTGAATAATAATGAAGAAGTATGAGAAGAGAGGGAGTGAGAAAAATACTGGAAGGAGTAGAAAAATTAAGTAATAGAGAAAGGAATGAGAGAAGTAGCAAACACAGGAAAGTAAAGATTAAAGAAATGAAGCAGTAGAACTAATAGATGTTAAATGTGATAAATTAAATGATTGATTGAGGGTGACGATAAGGTGTGTCCTCTCTAAAAGTTTGTTTAAGGTGAACCGTACTCTGGGTTGCATATCAAATTTATGCTTGTTGAAGAATACAGAGGAGATAATAGATGTGAAGACCTACCATTGTAGTAAAACATGCCCACTTATTACATCATTCATAACATAGTCAGTGACATCATCAGCAGTGGAATGCGGGTTAAAAAAGTAGAAAACATTTACCTTATAATTCTTGTTAACTTTTAAAGAAAATTTTTCATACATTCAATCTGTAAAAGAGAGAACAAACATTTCCAAAAATATTAAAACATGTATTTAAAAATTAGAAAAAAGAAGGGAAAAGGTTCAAGAAGAAACAGTTTTTAAACAACTTTGACACTTACAGAAACCTCTACTTCTCTACGACCCGTACACAATCCTAAATATATTTATTTTAAACAAACAGTATCTTCATGCTGATGAAATGAGGCCTATTTTGAAACATGATGCTTCTTTTGCATTGCTTATGTCTCACAATAGTGATGCAATAACAGCGCAAAAGAGATGTAAAACCATCATAAAATTGAGTCTAACATTTTAAATGATTGTTTCAGGATGCAAATAAGATGTGTGCTTTCAAGAGCTTTCTTTGAGGTGAGGCCTATTTCTTTTTTTTCAAAAAAAACAGTACCCAGAAGTACAGCACTGTAAGCATTAAAATTGACACTTACAGAAGACTCAGTTTCTCCATATCTACCTCACATTTCTAAATGTATATCATAAGTACAAAAAGCAGAACATTAATTATACATGTTAAATGGTTTATTTTTGCTGTTCTCAGAATGTATCAAATTTCACTTAAATCAGTGACTTGAAGGTATTCATCATGTAACAGCGGGGGAAAAAAACACAATCAAAATGATTGTGTTTAAAAAACCCATACAACCTAAGAAATCTGAATTCAAAACTCCTTAAAATTAACTTACTTTCAATAACGTCGAAGGATCTCCTATGAACAGCATCCACTCTGTTGTGCTATAAATATTTTCAGCCCGCCACTTTCTGAAAGAAAACCTCCATCATTTCGAAAAATATGTTACATACAAGAAAAGACTTCTCACATTCTATCACATGTTTCCACTTGGCCAAATCATGTTGCAGCGATTCGCAACTCTTGTAATTCTTCCAATCAAATCCCGTCATTTTCTATTTTCGCATCTTTCAAAAAGAAAACATTTGAGATTATTTTCACAATCCTGGACTACTAATATCTTACTCTTCTTTGTCACTCATGTTCTCCTTTTCCTATGACACTGATACTGCTTACTATGAAGCAGACTTACTTGCATCAGGTTTATATAGTTGGATTTTAAAATTGACATTATAATTAAAAGTTTTGGACCAATAATCTAGACAGCATTGCAGACTTACATTCCCTCTACTTGATGAACAATTTCCAATTCCTCACAGGAAATCCCAAAATTCTTTCTTTAAAATTTTGGTTTTAAAAACACCAGGTAAGAATTTTTAAGGTCAAACGGCAATTTTTTTTTGAAAGTTACAACAGAATCATTGCAGAATGACCAGCCGTTTCGAGACTTTAAGTAAGCTGTATAATGTCCTGATGTTGTTGAAGGACCATCGTGATAGATAATTGCTACAGTTACAAAAGTCCTCCCTGATATTGACAGCTGAGAAGCCACAAATTTTTTTATTAAAGTTGACAATTTTGATCCATCAGGCCTACATCGTTGGATCATTAAAATGACATACTGGCCATATCTACGTATAAATAATGTTGACATCATATCACATTTACATTGGCTACACTCCATGTTGTGATCCGCTGCATTTACTAGCTTATTAAAGGACACTGATTTACTGTCTGGCAAAGTTAAATATATAAATCTTTCTGAGTCTACACTAGTAGTACTTGATACCATACAGTTCTCGCAGTCATGCTGCCATTGATAAGAAAGCCCAAACAGGTGATCTACATCTACACCCTCATCTTGCAATACATCAAGCATATACATTAAAAACTCCTGACAATCTTGCTGATTATTTTCAGAGAAGTCTGTTTGACCTGAACATTCATCTAACAGATAACGAACTTCAGACACACTTTCTACTTTTGTTCGATCAGTGCTACATTTCTCGAAAACAGAATTCAACAAACAGCATAAAATTTGTTCTGAATTCAACAGAATCTGTTCTTTTAAACTCTCTAGTGAAAAGAGAACATTAACCACTACATTTGCATAGCAGTTGACACCAGAACTGTTTTCAAATTGAAAACCGACAACATCTTCAACAGAATCCACTTTCTTTCTGCTAACAATTTTCGGTTCATTGACTTTTAGTCTTTTTGCAACAACCTCCCTACTATTACTGATATTTCTACGTTTCCGGCCTACCACACGTTTCTCAAACAAAGGATATTGAGGCAAATGTGGCGCATACTCTCTTCTTAACCTATTGTATTCCTTAACACAATCTAGATCCGCACAAATGTTTGTGACATCACAGTCAATCAAGTACAATCCCGATAAAGTTCTAACTCGTGACAATGCCACATATGCCATACCCTCCTTGAACACAGAACTGCCAATATTCACCAATGCACTGTCTACACTTAAACCTTGCGATTTATGGATTGTCACCGCATATGCCAAGCAAACAGGAAACTGTTTACGGCGAACATATAAGTCTTTAACAAGCAAAAACCTAGCAGAACAACGACCAATTAGCTGTACTTCCTCAATGCCATCAAATTTAATTTTTAAAAATTCTATTCCATCTCTATTTCTGTATTGCTCAAAATCAACAACATTACCCATTGATCCATTTACCAGACCTCTTTCTACATGTAAATTCCTTCTCAAAATGATTCGGCAATTTAAGCACACATTCAGAGTCTTTTCAAAACCCGCAGTTTTAGATATAGTCTTCTCTAATGAATCCAATTTTGATTTCAAATTGTCTGACAAAATAATTGTTGATCCCATATGCTCTATTTTGTCGATAGCTTCAAGTTTCACAATCTCTTGCTTTTCTAAATTCAACATTTTGTTGTTGAAGATGGCACATTCTGCAAGAGTTGGCATCAAACATATCCCGGATTTCTTCTCAGTAATTTTCTGAAAAATATTCTCAGGCACAATCTCTTGTTTGGGATATAAATTTGACAGTAATCGTGCATTTAAAGCTTCTTTCCCATGCTCGGTCACTTTTCCAATTCTAATATCTTGTAGAATATTCTTGTAATCTTCATCCTTTGCCTGACGCATATTAACATGCAGTTCAGCATAATTGAAGTTTAACCATATATTGACGTTGCCAATGCTCCCTAGGCACTTCCTGGTATCTTCATGCATGAGTATTTTGAACACAGGTTGACCTTTTACTGGTGTCAGCTGCAGAAGATCTCCGAAAACAATGATGTGTTTGCCACCAAATAACACATCATATTCTGTTTTAAGTACTTCTTGCATTCTCAAATGCACAAAGGCAAGCATGACATTGGAAACCATGCTTACTTTGTCAATGATAAGTAGTTTCATTTTCCTCAAGACTCTTGAAACTTCACAGCAAGCATCCCCAGAAAACTTGTGGTATTGTAATTTGTTGTCATGCTCCACTGGCAGCATCAGTAGACGATGCAAAGTAATACCTTTAATGTTATGTGCTGCCAGTCCAGTAGGAGCGGTAACAACACAAGACAGCGATGACTCAGTCCTTTCCTGCAAATAACAAGAAATTGCTTTAATGAGGAAACTTTTTCCAGTTCCCGCTTCTCCACTCACGTACAGTCGGACAGGCTTCAACGATGTACATGAGCACTCTTTCTTCTCATGACTTAATCCGTGCTCAATTTCCTTGGTAACTTCATCATATATTTTCCTCTGCTCAACGTTGAGTTGTTTTTCCAAGTCTTCTAAGTTAACTGAATCCTCCTGAGCATGTGCCATGGCTCTTTCCACTTCATTCATAGCAGTGGCAGCTTCATTTTCGATAATAGGTCCTCCAAGTGGATCTTGACTCAATGAAACAGAACTCTGACTGTCCTGAGAACTGTCTCTGGCAATCTCGGCTGCAATCGTTGCTTCCTGCTCAATTTCCAAAGTTAGCATTTCTTGATATTTAGGAAAAGCAGGACATTCTATGGTCTCCTTAGCAGCAGTGAAAGAGTCTTCGTAACAGAGGAAATCTCCAAGCAGTTCCTCTTCTGCACGCCAAGGCTTGAAAAGTTGCAAAAGTGCTAAATAGAAAAACCCCTTTTTTTCTGGAGATTCACCACTCAATTTTCGATGGTTTACTAATTGGCATTTTCTTTGCTTGACCAGGCATCCCTCACTTCCAATTACAGAATACACTCCTTTCTCAATATCTTCTTTGATGTTCCTCTTGAATATATAATTTTGGAGAACCTCATATAGACAAACATTCTCAAGGTGACTGCTTCGATTTGGATAATATGTATCCAACATGTTGGTCTTCAAAATGTCGGTACTGTTTGGTTCCTTTTCTGCCAAATACTCAATTTCCCGGACAGGTTTTAGAACTCGATTTCGCGTTGCAGCAAGACCAAGACTCGCCCAAACGATACTCCTGGATTTGGCATAGAGACTTGCTGAAGACAATCGATCAGAACATTCGTAAGCTCCGATTTCTCGATGCGACAACATCTTCAGACTGAAACTGTACAACTTCTTGCTGAGGCTCTTTTCATAGGAAATGTCCTCCCACATATCCTTCAGTTCTGTCTTTTCTTTTTTGGTGATGTAAGATGTCACATACCGAGCCACAGCCATACAGTTGTCAGCCACAAACTGTATATACATGTTAGCATTCCACATGGACAAAATCACTGGGTTGTAGTCATTGATGTACTTGGACTCTTCGTTCCTTTTCAAATTGTATGTATTCTTGGGTGATTTCCTCATCACATTATGTCGCAGCGAAGACATCAAACTGTTCACTCTTCCTTTAGAAATCACCGGTCGTGGAAAGTTGAAACGACATTTGGTGTAGAACTTGTCCTTGTTTCTGAATTTACGACGACAGTACTTTCCACAACGATGGCTTTGGAAACGTATAACTTGTTCTCTTAGGCTTTTCTTCTCCGTTGCGTTTGGAACAGCACACGTAGAATACTGTTCTATGAAATTCATCACTAAATCATCCGGATCTGTTCCAAATTTAGGTGCATCCTTGATCCACAACAACATATGTATATGAGGGGCACCTCTTGCTTGGTACTCCTTTCTCCAGAAGAAATCCAACACCTCTCCAAGAGGTGGATTCTTCTTATTTGTGATGAAAGACATCATAGCTTCAAATCTATGATTGAAGTACCTGCATACATTCACTGGATCCAAAGAACACAGTTCTCCAGGTGTCTTGAATTCAATGTTTTCAATATTTCCATTTGCCTCTCGTAGAAATTCAAGTAAGTCTTCCCAGCCATACTCGGCACAGCTCAGAGTGAGGAACCATGTCGGAGTTCCTAAGTTCCTCAGCATACATTTTAAATCACCATGACGACGGTACCAGTACTCATTAGTACCACGCTGACACGCCATGAGATTAATTAAGTGAGAATCCAAAATACTGTCTTGGACATTGATTTTATGCATAAAATCACTTGCCGAGATGTTTCGCATCTGTATACCACTTTTTAAAATGTGGTTCACTGCATATGACAGTCCTGACAGATCGCTTTCAAACAGGAGATGAAACAAATAGGGAATGCATTGACGAAACCTAGGATCTTCTGCATACAGTCGTAAAGTCCGGTATTCAGACGCAGGAATTTGATGAGGTCGCTCATCATATCTTCCTCCTTGACCTGTGGGAAATAGCTGTGGGAAACACCGAGCTTCCAAACTTTCCTCCCAAACACTAATGGGACTCCCTTTGGCTTGTTTCATTTGAAACAACTCAATAGCATTCCCCATGACTTCCTTGGAATGCAAAGGATGAACACTATAATGTTCATATATTTCTTCACTATTAGACACCTCTACTTTCTCAATTTGGCCAGCACACAAAACGCTATCCTCTTCATCACTTACTTCCTCTTCTGCAACATATACATTCTTATAGTACTTATTATTTTTCTTCAAATACAAAGTTGCATTTTTCACTTTCCTAACATCCACTAAATCTTGCCATATTTTCTTATTCTTTGTCGGAACCCCATTAACCAAGATAACCAGAGATTCCTCTTCCACTTTCTAAACTCCAATTGTGTTAATGTTTTTGTTCAAATCTAGAGGCAAATAAACAACTCTTCCCTTTAATCCTCTCTGTAAATCTGTTGGAGGCAACTTCCCTGTCTTTGGCTCCATTCTTACAATAGCCTGAAAGGGATGGATACTTTGAATCAAAATAGATTCATAAGTATTTAAATCCTTCAATTCTGAAGGAATCTCAACCAATTCCAGATTATTATGAACTGCCCTAGCAGGCATCTGGTTTTGATTTAATTTATTACAACAATAAGTACACACACGTTGGTCCACTCCCAAATCAAAACAATTTTCTACCATCAAGTATGTGGCAAAATCCTTCCATTCACTATTATTTTCCCTTTCAGTTTTTGCATATAAATCCACTAACTTAGTCTGATTCTTATAATAAGTGCGTCGACAACATACACAAGTGAAATTAAGCCTCTCACTTGATTTCATCTGAAACGTGGCAATTTCCTTCTGAAAATTATCTGAACTAGAAACCTGTATATTATCTTCAACATAACCCTCTACTTCTGGGTCAATTTGAACATTCTCATCTCTACTACCAAAGTAACAAAACTCAATTTCTTCACAAATATTCTTCACATCTATTTCAGAACCATGCAAAAGAGCAGCACATAATTGTTTAAGCATAATTGCTGGACTCTTAGCATAATACAACATTCTCACTAATTTTCTCACTTTATTATGATGCACTGCTAGCATCCTGAAATGATGAAAAACACTCTGGCATACTCTCCTGGAAAGACAAGCCAGTGAATAACCACGCAAACCTGTCATTTGTCTCACTCTGCAAGGATCTAAATCTTGCAACAACTTTATTTTCTGCTTCAAACTTTTCTTATTAAATGTCCGTATAAAATCACAAAGCAAATTGATGGAAACCTGTCGCACACTGCAAATAGAACTACACTTCCAAATGTACACAGGACCCTTAGGACGTCTTCCTAAAACCTCATCACTTAGCGCCTCTTCTGTCTCTGTTGTCACAAGTTGTTCTTTTTCAACTGGACAACCATCCTTCACTTCATAAGCTCGACCACTGGTGTCAACTGCAAACACCAAATCATTATCCTGAAAATAACTCTCCTCATTAAAAAATGCCTCACAACTTGAACTATGCATCCATTCTCCGGAAAAAACTTCACAAAAGTTAGTACGATTTACTACTCTCTTCCATCTACTTTTTGTTTTGAAATCAGAAATTACCTTGCTTAGTTTCCTAATTCTATTGATTACCAAAATAAACAACTTTCGCTTAATTTCAAAAGCATGATCAATAATTTTCTCTACATTTTCCTTCTTCTTATAAAATGCCGCTTTCTGTTGGCCTTTTTTTTAAATATTTTTCAATAAATTAACTATTATCCTGTTACGGAACATTCGATTTCGAATGTCCCTAAACTGTTGTTTCCTTCTACTATCATGCACAGAGTTATCTCTTCCTCTACCAGTAACATTTTTGATGGGTCTCTCCTTTCCATTTAAATTGCTTTTCTTTTTGTGGACTGAAACATTTTTTGGAGAAATACTTTTTTTACTACAAATTTTTCTTAAGAATGATTTCGTGCTCTTACCCGGACCTTTCTTGGTGTTTTGAAAAGTATTTGGGGAAGAGGACTGCTGCAATAAAACATCATCCTGCTGTCTTTGACGTTTTCTAGCCTTTCTAATTCTATTTTTTGTAGGCATTTTCCAAACTATGAAAGAATCTGCAGTTGAATCTGTGGAAAAATATAATAAAAAATGTTATTAACCACTATTACCAAACAGTAAATGAATAACAGTCATCTAAAACTTAATGCCCTACTAATTATTTAACATAGCAAATCTTTTGCACCAGCACTGCATCACAAAAATGACACTCAATGGTACAAAACAGGCATAGAACAATCATAAATCACTCCCTAATATTTTAAATGATTAATTCAGGATGACGATAAGATGTGGCCTATCTAAAGGTTTGTTTAGGCCCAGATCTTTGGACTGGGGTGAATGTGTGTCATTGATCCACATTCGGTCCATCACCTGTTTTGTTTATTTGAGGTGAGGCCAACACATGGTTGCAGATAAGATTTTCACTGAAAAAAACCAAGGAGAAAATACATGTGAAGGCCTACCAATGAAGTAAGTCATTATTTGAAAACCATTACATTTCTGGATATGTACTGCTAGTGCTTCATAAGTTGTTTTGGGTCATATTTATAAGCCATTTGAGTGTCTATTATGCTATTTTACGTTCTTCATGGTGCAAATTTCTTGTAAATACGCTCCCACCTGCGGTTGGCAAATTTAGATTTTGATTATGGGAGTTACATAGGCATGTTAATAATTTCCCAAAAATGGTGTATGACCCCAAACAACCTATGAAGCTCTAGTAGTACATATTCAGAAATTTAATTGATTTCAAAATTCGTTTTTAAACACAGCATATAAATCAATTGTATACCTGCATTCAAGAGGAAATGACTGAAAATGTCCTTGAGACACATGAAAGCGTTTTCTGGAATGCCCTAGCACCATTTTTTGGACATTATTAACATGGCTATGTAACTCCCATAATCAAAATCTAAATTTGCCAAGCGCAGGTGGGAGTGTATTTACAAGACACTTGCCCCATGAGGAATGCTTTCCATTTAAAAAGGAAAAATAACATCAAAGACACTCAAATGCCTTATAAATATGACCCAAAACAACCTATGAAGCTCTAGCAGTACATATCCAGAAATGTAATTGATTTCAAAAATGGTTTTTAAAAACAACATATCTGTTTCAGCTTACATAAGAGACCATGGAATGGGCTTCATATAGAACAATAACTTGTGTTACTGCATGCCAGAATGCTACACCGAATATGCAATTACAATTTCTCAAAGTAACAAAATCTATTTCTATATCACTACAGACAAAGCCACAGTTTAAAAACACAGCTTTCTTCATCATTTTCTCCTTAGCAAGGTTTATCGCAAATACGATAAAAAACGGCCGGAATGCATGAATATCGCTGAAAAGTCAGCGATATTCATGCATTATCCAGCAAATGCTCTTAGCCATGTTATCCACCTCCCATTGGATAACATGGCTAAGAACTGCTCGCAAATGCGAAAAAAAACGGCCGTAATGCATGAATATCGCTGAAAAGTCAGCGATATTCATGCATTTTCCAGCAAATGCTCTTAGCCATGTTATCCACTTCCCATTAAATAACATGGCTAAGAACTGCTCAGGGCCCCATGAGGAACGCTTTCCATTTAAAAAGGTAAACATAACATCAAAGACACTAAAATGCCTTCTAAATATGACCCCAAACAACCTATGAAGCTCTAACAGTACATATCCAGAAATTTAATTGATTTCAAAATTCGTTTTTAAACACAGCATATAAATCAATTGTATACCTGCATTCATGAAGAAATGACTGAAAATGTCCTTGAGACACATGAAAGTCTTTTCTGGAATGCCCTAGCACCATTTTTGGGACACTATTAACATGGCTAGGTAACTCTCATAATCAAAATCTAAATTTGCCAAGCGCAAGTGGGAGCGTATTTACAAGACACTTGCCCCATGAGGAACGCTTTCCATTTAAAAAGGTAAACATAACATCAAAGACACTAAAATGCCTTCTAAATATGACCCCAAACAACCTATGAAGATCTAACAGTACATATCCAGAAATGTAATTGATTTCAAAAATCGTTTTTAAACCCAGCATATAAATCAATTGTATACCTGTATTCAAGAGGAAATAACTGAAAATGTCCTTGAGACACATGAAAGCGTTTTCTTGAATGCCCTAGCACCATTGTTTGAACATTATTAACATGGCTATATAACTCCCATAATCAAAATCTAAATTTGCCAAGCGCAAGTGGGAGCGTATTTACAAGACAATTGCAAACACAACAAGTGATGGACAGAATGTGGATCAATGTCACACACTCACCCCAGTCCAAGGATCTGCCCTAAATCCATCGTTATTTTCCACTCCACACCACCCTGGGTCACATTCGGTCCATCACCTGTTTTGTTTACAAGACACTTGCCCCATGAGGAACACTTTCTATTTAAAAAGGGAAAAATAACATCAAAGACACTCAAATGCCTTATAAATATGACCCCAAACAACCTATGAAGCTCTAGTAGTACATATTCAGAAACGTAATTGATTTCAAAATTCGTTTTTAAACACAGCATATAAATCAATTGTATACCTGTATTCAAGAGGAAAGGACTGAAAATGTCCTAGAGACACAGGAAAGCGTTTTCTTGAATGCCCTACCACCATTGTTTGGACATTATTAACATGGCTATGTAACTCCCATAATCAAAATCTAAATTTGCAAAGCACAAGTGGGAGCGTATTTACAAGACACTTGCCCCATGAGGAACACTTTCCATTTAAAAAGGAAAACATAACATCAAAGACACTCAAATGCCTTATAAATATGGCCCAAAACAACCTATGAAGCTCTAGCAGTACATATCCAGAAATGTAATTGATTTCTAAAATCATTTTTAAAAACAACATATCTGTTTCAGCTTACATAAGAGACCATGGAATGGGCTCCATGTACCACAATAACTTGTGTTACTGCATGCCAGAATGCTACACCGAATATGCAATTACAATTTCTCAAAGAAACTAATTCTATTTGTATATCACTAGAGACAAAACCACATTTTAAAAACACAGCTTTCTTCATCATTTTCTCCTTAATTCATACTATTCTCTATCTAAATTAAATAAATCTTTTCTCATCTTAGCAAATATTTTTTGAGTTTTGAAAACAGTCTCAGAAATACACCAAATTGTCTTCAGCAGAAGAAAAAGGATGCACTCCAGAGGCTGCAGCTATTGAAAGCACAGAAATACAGATATTCATTTCACATATCTCTCATATTAGCCAATCATAACTCTTCCCTCACTTTTTTCAAATCAAAACCCTTCCCCCCTCTGCCCTCTCTGCCTTTTTTCCATAGCAACCACCTCCTGGAAGACCTCTCATGTTTGCAAATTCACACAACAATGTTTCAATTGAACTCTGAACTCTCAGTGCACCTGCGTATCCAGTGCAATCTTTCATTAAATGTTTCTTCCTTGACCATTCAAAGTACATCTTTCAAAGAACACATCCATGCACCCTAACTTTCTGTTTTCAGAAATGGAAATGCACCAATCACTGCTAATGATTCATTAGCATTGGAAATCCACAGTTTTTTTTCTTTACAAACTCCTACTGTTTCAACTGCCCTTTCATTACC
This sequence comes from Lissotriton vulgaris, assembly GCF_964263255.1. Lineage (NCBI taxonomy): Eukaryota > Metazoa > Chordata > Amphibia > Caudata > Salamandridae > Lissotriton > Lissotriton vulgaris. Next base: position 1,077,008,815 of record NC_141691.1, on the reverse strand, counting down.
ACACTTCATCTGACTGCAGAACAACCTTCTCCCACCATGTTTAAGGTCTGGATTGTTGGACATAGTTACATCCACTGGGCTCAAAGGTATGCTGAGAACAGAAATTTACCTAACCTCAATTTACAGGATGTGGAAATTAAGTGGTTGGGCCAAAGAGGATTAAAATGTCACCAATTGATACCATTGGTGAAAACCTTTATGCATTTGCCAAAACCTGACCTGTTAATAGTGCACTGTGGAGGTAATGATTTGGGCACTTTGACAGGGGTAGGTCTGGAAATGCTTTTAAAGGACACCTTTGAGCAATTAATGGCACTTTTTCCTCAAACTGCCTTGGTATATTCCAATATATGCCAAAGACAGAAATGGAGGTGGTCCAACCAATTTTTTCCACAAATTGAGAAAGCGAGGAAGCATGTAAACAAATCTGTTACAGCTTTCATGAGAGACCATGGAATGGGCTCTCTGTACAACAATAACTTGCGTTACTACATGCAAGATATCTACAGAGGAGATGGAGTTCACTTCTCAGATGAGGGCAACAGAATTTTCATTCTGAATTTAAGACTGTGCATTGGTACCTACTTATAAGTACCTAAATGTACCATAAACCCAAAAGCTCTTCTCAGAGCTACCCTTCATCTGATCACACACTTTTATTATTTTTTTTCTAACTTTTTTCTGTAATTTTCAACAAACTACGCTCAAAGAGCGCTATCCGGTACGCGAACTGGAAGCTAACCGCGCAAAATTTAAAAAAAAAAGTTTTTTCTTCGCACATATAGTCCTCCTCAGCCACCCTCAGAAAACGTAGGGGGGCAAAATACTTGTACCATGCCCCCTTCTACCCATTCAGAACATTATTTACCCTCCATTTTATACCTTGATTCGACCGAAACACAAAATGGTGGACTCCCGTTACGCTCCTAGTTCACGGACCGGACCGCTTTCCGGGAAGCGGTCCAAAAAAAAGGTGGGAAAGTAATTTACAGAAAAACGACTAGAGACACTCTCACCAAATATAAATTAGCTCATACTACATAACAATCCCTTTCATTCTCACAAATTTGATTGAAATTTCATTTAGCCATTTAGCCTGTAGACCTCTCCAAGTACCGTGAGGTAAATTACTTCACAAAACACATCTGAAGTGTTGGAATTGACAACCAATGAAAATGTTACTTTCATTTTCTACTTTTATTACCTGACATTTGATTGGTTATATACTTGAATATATATAAAGGAAGAGAAGAAAACACAGCCATTTTGACTACTACTTCTTGTTGTACATCACATTTCAATAGCTTCCAAAAACTTCAACTTCTTTGTGAAGGTAAGTTATAATTTTTAAAAATGAAATATATTGTGCACTATAACTTAATATAGTAGACTTTTTCTGCTAGATATACACTATCCCTCTGTAGTAGTAATGTATTTAGATAGACTTCTCTGTTATAGTTATGAATGGAGTTAGGCTTGTCTTGGTTAAATCACATACACTTTTTTATAGTCCTATTTCCACTCTGATACTATACACTGCCAAAAGATAAATTCACTGATAAAAACTGCCTATCTAAAATTAATCCCAACAGTGCCCTATCTCTACTAATATATATTTTTTAATCCAAATTTCAGGCAAAATGGAAGGCGAAAACCAAGTTTCTTTTGAAATGGACCTGCAAGAGAGCAGCCAGGAATTGATTGAACAAATTGACATGGAATTTATGGATGAAAGCTTGGATAATGAACTGCTGCAATGTGTCCAAGCAGTAGATGCCCTCCTTGCAAATGAGGACATTTTACAACCTCACAGATTGCAAACAATATTTCAAGAAAATAATGACATTTCAGACACTGAAATGTTGGAAAGTTTAATAAATTATGAAAAACAATCAAAATAAAAAAAAAACTTTAAAAATAAAGAAAACAAAAAAAAACAACAAAAACAACAAACAATTAACATACAGTCTTTGAAAAGTGTATCATTCTATTATCCTTATAGTACGCTGCCCAGAACGCTTTCCGGTTCGCGTACTAGGCGCTCATCGCGCAAAAAAAAAAAAATGGAAAGTGTTCTTCATGGTGCAAGTTTCTTGTAAATACGCTCCCACTTGGGCTTGGCAAATTTAGATTTTGATTATGGGAGTTACATAGCCATGTTAATAATGTCCAAAAAATGGTGCTAGGGCATTCCAGAAAACCCTTTCATGTGTCTCAAGGACATTTTCAGTCATTTCCTCTTGAATGCAGGTATACAATTGATTTATATGCTGTGTTTAAAAACGATTTTTTGAAATCAATTACATTTCTGGATATGTACTGCTAGAGCTTCATAGGTTGTTTTGGGTCATATTTATAAGGCATATGATAGTCTATGATGTTATTTTTCCTTTTTAAATGGAAAGCGTTCTTCATGGTGCAAGTTTCTTGTAAATACGCTCCCACCTGCGCTTGGCAAATTTAGATTTTGATTATGGGAGTTACATAGCCATGTTAATAATGTCCAAAAAATGGTGCTAGGGCATTCCAGAAAACGCTTTCATGTGTCTCAAGGACATTTTCAGTCATTTCCTCTTGAATGCAGGTATACAATTGATTTATATGTTGTGTTTAAAAACGATTTTTTGAAATCAATTACATTTCTGGATATGTACTGCTAGAGCTTCATAGGTTGTTTTGGGTCATATTTATAAGGCATATGAGTGTCTATGATGTTATTTTTCCTTTTTAAATGGAAAGCGTTCTTCATGGTGCAAGTTTCTTGTAAATACGCTCCCACCTGTGCTTGGCAAATTTAGATTTTGATTATGGGAGTTACATAGGCATGTTAATAATGTTCCAAAAATGGTGTAAGGGCATAATCAAAATCTAAATTTGCCAACTGCAGGTGGGAGCGTATTTACAAGAAACTTGCACCATGAAGAACGCTTTCCATTTAAAAAGGAAAAATAACATCATAGACACTCATATGCCTTATAAATATGACCCAAAACAACCTATGAAGCTCTAGCAGTACATATCCAGAAATGTAATTGATTTCAAATAATCGTTTTTAAACACAGCATATAAATCAATTGTATACCTGCTTTCAAGAGGAAATGACTGAAAATGTCCTTGAGACACATGAAAGCGTTTTCTGGAATGCCCTAGCACCATTTTTTGGACATTATTAACATGGCTATGTAACTTCCATAATCAAAATCTAAATTTGCCAAACGCAAGTGGGAGCGTATTTACAAGAAACTTGCACCATGAAGAACGCTTTCCATTTAAAAAGGAAAAATAACATCATAGACACTCATATGCCTTATAAATATGACCCAAAACAACCTATGAAGCTCTAGCAGGACATATCCAGAAATGTAATTGATTTCAAATAATCGTTTTTAAACACAGCATATAAATCAATTGTATACCTGCATTCAAGAGGAAATGACTGAAAATGTCCTTGAGACACATGAAAGCGTTTTTTGGAATGCCCTAGCACCATTTTTTTGACATTATTAACATGGCTATGTAACTCCCATAATCAAAATCTAAATTTGCCAAGCGCAAGTGGGAGCGTATTTACAAGAAACTTGCACCATGAAGAACGCTTTCCATTTAAAAAGGAAAAATAACATCATACACACTCATATGCCTTATAAATATGACCCAAAACAACCTATGAAGCTTTAGCAGTACATATCCAGAAATGTAATTGATTTCAAATAATGACTTACTTCATTGGTAGGCCTTCACATGTATTATCTCCTTTGTTTTCTTCAGTGAAAATCTTATCTGCAACCATGTGTTGGCCTCACCTCAAATAAACAAAACAGGCGATGGACCGAATGTGGATCAATGACACACATTCACCCCAGTCCAAAGATCTGGGCCTAAACAAACCTTTAGATAGGCCACACCTTATCGTCATCCTGAATTAATCATTTAAAATATTAGGGAGAGATTTATGATTGTTGTATGCCTGTTTTGTACCACTGTGTGTCATTTTTGTGATGCAGTGCTGGTGCAAAAGATTTGCTATGTTAAATAATAAGTAGGGCATTAAGTTTTTGATGTCTGTTATTCATTTACTGTTTGGTAATAGTGGTTAATAACATTTTTTATTATATTTTACCACAGATTCAACTGCAGATCTTTTCATATTTTGAAAAATGCCTACGAAAAATAGAATTAGAAAGGCTAGAAAACGTCAAAGACAGCAGGATGATCTTTTATTGCAGCAGTCCTCTTCCCCAAATACTTATCAAAACACCAAGAAAGCTCCGGGTAAGAGCACAAAATCATTCTCAAGAAATATTTTTAGTAAAAAAAGTATTTATCGCAAAAATGTTTCAGTTCAGAAAAAGAAAAGCAATTTAAATGGAAAGGAAAGACCCATCAAAAATGTTACTGGTAGAGGAAGAGATAACTCTGTGCATGATAGTAGAAGGAAACAACAGTTTAGGGACATTCGAAATCAAATGTTCCGTAACAGGATAATAGTTAATTTATTAAAAAATATTAAGAAAGGCCAACAGAAAGCGGCATTTTATAAGAAGAAGAAAAATGTAGAGAAAATTATTGATCATGCTTTTGAAATTAAGCGAAAGTTGTTTATTTTGGTAATCAATAGAATTAGGAAACTAAGCAAGGTAATTTCTGATTTCAAAACAAAAAGTAGATGGAAGAGAGTAGTAAATCGTACTAACTTTTGTGAAGTTTTTTCCGGAGAATGGATGCATAGTTCAAGTTGTGAGGCATTTTTTAATGAGGAGAGTTATTTTCAGGATAATGATTTGGTGTTTGCAGTTGACACCAGTGGTCGAGCTTATGAAGTGAAGGATGGTTGTCCAGTTGAAAAAGAAAAACTTGTGACAACAGAGACAGAAGAGGCGCTAAGTGATGAGGTTTTAGGAAGACGTCCTAAGGGTCCTGTGTACATTTGGAAGTGTAGTTCTATTTGCAGTGTGCAACAGGTTTCCATCAATTTGCTTTGTGATTTTATACGGACATTTAATAAGAAAAGTTTGAAGCAGAAAATGAAGTTGCTGCAAGATTTAGATCCTTGCAGAGTGAGACAAATGACAGGTTTGCGTGGTCATTCACTGGCTTGTCTTTCCAGGAGAGTATGCCAGAGTGTTTTTCATCATTTCAGGATGCTAGCAGTGCATCATAATAAAGTGAGAAAATTAGTGAGAATGTTGTATTATGCTAAGAGTCCAGCAATTATGCTTAAACAATTATGTGCTGCTCTTTTGCATGGTTCTGAAATAGATGTGAAGAATATTTGTGAAGAAATTGAGTTTTGTTACTTTGGTAGTAAAGATGAGAATGTTCAAATTGACCCTGAAGTAGAGGGTAATGTTGAAGATAATGTACAGGTTTCCAGTACAGATAATTTTCAGAAGGAAATTGCCACGTTTCAGATGAAATCAAGTGAGAGGCCTAATTTCACTTGTGTATGTTGTCGACGCACTTATTATAAGAATCAGACTAAGGTAGTGGATTTATATGCAAAAAGTGAAAGGGAAAATAATAGTGAATGGAAGGATTTTGCCACATACTTGATGGTAGAAAATTATTTTGATTTGGGATCGGATCAACGTGTGTGTACTTATTGTTGTAATAAATTAAACCAAAACCAGATGCCTGCTAGGGCAGTTCATAATAATCTGGAATTGGTTGAGATTCCTTCTGAATTGAAGGATTTAAATACTTATGAATCTATTTTGATTCAAAGTATCCATCCCTTTCAGGCTATTGTAAGAATGGAGCCAAAGACAGGGAAGTTGCCTCCAGCAGATTTACAGAGAGGATTAAAGGGAAGAGTTGTTTATTTGCCTCTAGATTTGAACAAATACATTAACACAATTGGAGTAGAAAAAGTGGAAGAGGAACCTCTGGTTATCTTGGTTAATGGGGTTCCGACAAAGAATAAGAAAATATGGCAAGATTTAGTGGATGTTAGGAAAGTCAAAAAGGCAACAGTGTATTTGAAGAAAAATAATAAGTACTATAAGAATGTATATGTTGCAGAAGAGGAAGTAAGTGATGAAGAGGATAGCGATTTGTGTGCTGGCCAAATTGAGAAAGTAGAGGCCTCTAAAAGTGAAGAAATATATGAACATTATAGTGTTCATCCTTTGCATTCCAAGGAAGTCATGGGGAATGCTATTGAGTTGTTTCAAATGAAACAAGCCAAAGGGAGTCCCATTAGTGTTTGGGAGGAAAGTTTGGAAGCTCGGTGTTTCCCACAGCTATTTCCCACAGGTCGAGGAGGAAGATATGATGAGCGATCTCATCAAATTCCTGCGTCTGAATACCGAACTTTACGATTGTATGCAGAAGATCCTAGGTTTCGTCAATGCATTCCCTATTTGTTTCATCTCCTGTTTGAAAGCGATCTGTCTGGACTGTCATATGCAGTGAACCACATCTTAAAAAGTGGTATACAGATGCGAAACATCTCGGCAAGGGACTTTATGCATAAAGTCAATGTCCAAGACAGTATTTTGGATTCTCACTTAATTAATCTCATGGCGTGTCAGCGTGGTACTAATGAGTACTGGTACCGTCGTCATGGTGATTTAAAATGTATGCTGAGGAACTTAGGAACTCCGACATGGTTCCTCACTCTGAGCTGTGCCGAGTATGGCTGGGAAGACTTACTTGAATTTCTACGAGAGGCAAATGGAAATATTGAAAACATTGAATTCAAGACACCTGGAGAACTGTGTTCTTTGGATCCAGTGAATGTATGCAGGTACTTCAATCATAGATTTGAAGCTATGATGTCTTTCATCACAAATAAGAAGAATCCACCTCTTGGAGAGGTGTTGGATTTCTTCTGGAGAAAGGAGTACCAAGCAAGAGGTGCTCCTCATATACATATGTTGTTGTGGATCAAGGATGCACCTAAATTTGGAACAGATCCGGATGACTTAGTGATGAATTTCATAGAACAGTATTCTACGTGTGCTGTTCCAAACGCAACGGAGAAGAAAAGCCTAAGAGAACAAGTTATACGTTTCCAAAGCCATCGTTGTGGAAAGTACTGTCGTCGTAAATTCAGAAACAAGGACAAGTTCTACACCAAATGTCGTTTCAACTTTCCACGACCGGTGATTTCTAAAGGGAGAGTGAACTGTTTGATGTCTTCGCTGCGACATAATGTGACGAGGAAATCACCCAAAAATACATACAATTTGAAAAGGAACGAAGAGTCCAAGTACATCAACGACTACAACCCAGTGATTTTGTCCATGTGGAATGCTAACATGGATATACAGTTTGTAGCTGACAACTGTATGGCTGTGGCTCGGTATGTGACATCTTACATCACCAAAAAAGAAAAGACAGAACTGAAGGATATGTGGGAGGACATTTCCCATGAAAAGAGCCTCAGCAAGAAGTTGTACAGTTTCAGTCTGAAGATGTTGTCGCATCGAGAAATCGGAGCTTACGAATGTTCTGATCGATTGTCTTCAGCAAGTCTCTATGCCAAATCCAGGAGTATCGTTTGGGCGAGTCTTGGTCTTGCTGCAACGCGAAATCGAGTTCTAAAACCTGTCCGGGAAATTGAGTATTTGGCAGAAAAGGAACCAAACAGTACCGACATTTTGAAGACCAACATGTTGGATACATATTATCCAAATCGAAGCAGTCACCTTGAGAATGTTTGTCTATATGAGGTTCTACAAAATTATATATTCAAGAGGAACATCAAAGAAGATATTGAGAAAGGAGTGTATGCTGTAATTGGAAGTGAGGGATGCCTGGTCAAGCAAAGAAAATGCCAATTAGTAAACCATCGAAAATTGAGTGGCGAATCTCCAGGAAAAAAGGAGTTTTTCTATTTAGCACTTTTGCAACTTTTCAAGCCTTGGCGTGCAGAAGAGGAACTGCTTGGAGATTTCCTCTGTTACGAAGACTCTTTCACTGCTGCTAAGGAGACCATAGAATGTCCTGCTTTTCCCAATATCAAGAAATGCTAACTTTGGAAATTGAGCAGGATGCAACGATTGCAGCCGAGATTGCCAGAGACAGTTCTCAGGACAGTCAGAGTTCTGTTTCATTGAGTCAAGATCCACTTGGAGGACCTATTTTCGAAAATGAAGCTGCCACTGCTATGAATGAAGTGGAAAGAGCCATGGCACATGCTCAGGAGGATTCAGTTAACTTAGAAGACTTGGAAAAACAACTCAACGTTGAGCAGAGGAAAATATATGATGAAGTTACTAAGCAAATTGAGCACGGATTAAGTCATGAGAAGAAAGAGTGCTCATGTACATCGTTGAAGCCTGTCCGACTGTACGTGAGTGGAGAAGCGGGAACTGGAAAAAGTTTCCTCATTAAAGCAATTTCTTGTTATTTGCAGGAAAGGACTGAGTCATCGCTGTCTTGTGTTGTCACCGCTCCTACTGGACTGGCAGCACATAACATTAAAGGTATTACTTTGCATCGTCTACTGATGCTGCCAGTGGAGCATGACAACAAATTACAATACCACAAGTTATCTGGGGATACTTGCTGTGAAGTTTCAAGAGTCTTGAGGAAAATGAAACTACTTATCATTGACGAAGTAAGCATGGTTTCCAATGTCATGCTTGCCTTTGTGCATTTGAGAATGCAAGAAGTACTTAAAACTGAATATGATGTGTTATTTGATGGCAAACACATCATTGTTTTCGGAGATCTTCTGCAACTGACACCAGTAAAAGGTCAACCTGTGTTCAAAATACTCACGCATGAAGATACCAGGAAGTGCCTAGGGAGCATTGGCAACGTCAATATATGGTTAAACTTCAATTATGCTGAACTGCATGAAAATATGCGTCAGGCGAAGGATGAAGATTACAAGAATATTCTACAAGATATTAGAATTGGAAAAGTGACCGAGCATGGGAAAGAAGCTTTAAATGCACGATTACTGTCAAATTTATATCCCGAACAAGAGATTGTGCCTGAGAATATTTTTCAGAAAATTACTGAGAAGAAATCCGGAATATGTTTGATGCCAACTCTTGCAGAATGTGCCATCTTCAACAACAAAATGTTGAATTTAGAAAAGCAAGAGATTGTGAAACTTGAAGCTATTGACAAAATAGAGCATATGGGATCAACAATTATTTTGTCAGAGAATTTGAAATCAAAATTGGATTCATTAGAGAAGACTATATCTAAAACTGCGGGTTTTGAAAAGACTCTGAATGTGTGCTTAAATTGCCGAATCATTTTGAGAAGGAATTTACATGTTGAAAGAGGTCTGGTAAATGGATCAATGGGTAATGTTGTTGATTTTGAGAAATACAGAAATAGAGATGGAATAGAATTTAAAAAAATTAAATTTGATGGCATTGAGGAAGTACAGCTAATTGGTCGTTGTTCTGCTAGGTTTTTGCTTGTTAAAGACTTATATGTTCGCCGTAAACAGTTTCCTGTTTGCTTGGCATATGCGGTGACAATCCATAAATCGCAAGGTTTAAGTGTAGACAGTGCATTGGTGAATATTGGCAGTTCTGTGTTCAAGGAGGGTATGGCATATGTGGCATTGTCACGAGTTAGAACTTTATCGGGATTGTACTTGATTGACTGTGATGTCACAAACATTTGTGCGGATCTAGATTGTGTTAAGGAATACAATAGGTTAAGAAGAGCGTATGCGCCACATTTGCCTCAATATCCTTTGTTTGAGAAACGTGTGGTAGGCCGGAAACGTAGAAATATCAGTAATAGTAGGGAGGTTGTAGCAAAAAGACCAAAAGTCGATGAACCGAAAATTGTTAGCAGAAAGAAAGTGGATTCTGTTGAAGATGTTGTCGGTTTTCAATTTGAAAACAGTTCTGGTGTCAACTGCTATGCAAATGTAGTGGTTAATGTTCTCTTTTCACTAGAGAGTTTAAAAGAACAGATTCTGTTGAATTCAGAACAAATTTTATGCTGTTTGTTGAATTCTGTTTTCGAGAAATGTAGCACTGATCGAACAAAAGTAGAAAGTGTGTCTGAAGTTCGTTATCTGTTAGATGAATGTTCAGGTCAAACAGACTTCTCTGAAAATAATCAGCAAGATTGTCAGGAGTTTTTAATGTATATGCTTGATGTATTGCAAGATGAGGGTGTAGATGTAGATCACCTGTTTGGGCTTTGTTATCAATAGCAGCATGACTGCGAGAACTGTATGGTATCAAGTACTACTAGTGTAGACTCAGAAAGATTTATATATTTAACTTTGCCAGACAGTAAATCAGTGTCCTTTAATAAGCTAGTAAATGCAGCGGATCACAACATGGAGTGTAGCCAATGTAAATCTGAAATGATGTCAACATTATTTATACGTAGATATGGCCAGTATGTCATTTTAATGATCCAACGATGTAGGTCTGATGGATCAAAATTGTCAACTTTAATAAAAAATGTGGCTTTTCAGCTGTCAATATCAGGAAGGACTTTTGTAACTGTAGCAATTATCTATCACGATGGTCCTTCAACAACATCAGGACATTATACAGCTTATTTAAAGTCTCAAAACGGCTGGTCATTCTGCAATGATTCCGTTGTAACTTTCAAAAAAAATTGCCGTTTGACCTTAAAAATTCTTACCTGGTGTTTTTAAAACCAAAATTTTAAAGAAAGAATTTTGGGATTTCCTGTGAGGAATTGCAAAAGGTTCATCAAGTAGAGGGAATGTAAGTCTGCAATGCTGTCTAGATTATTGGTCCAAAACTTTTAATTATAATGTCAATTTAAAAATCCAACTATATAAACCTGATGCAAGTAAGTCTGCTTCATAGTAAGCAGTATCAGTGTCATAGGAAAAGGAGAACATGAGTGACAAAGAAGAGTAAGATATTAGTAGTCCAGGATTGTGAAAATAATCTCAAATATTTTCTTTTTGAAAGTTGCGAAAATAGAAAATGACGGGATTTGATTGGAAGAATTACAAGACTTGTGAATCGCTGCAACATGATTTGGCCAAGTGGAAACATGTGGTAGAATGTGAGAAGTCTTTTCTTGTATGTAACATATTTTTCAAAACGATGGAGGTTTTCTTTCAGAAAGTGGCGGGCTGAAAATATTTATAACACAACAGAGTGGACGCTGTTCATAGGACATCCTTCGACGTCATTGAAAGTAAGTTAATTTTAAGGAGTTTTGAATTCAGATTTCTTAGGTTGTATGGGTTTTTTAAACACAATCATTTTGATTGTGGTTTTTTTTCCCCGCTGTTACATGATGAATATCTTCAAGTCACTGATTTAAGTGAAATTTGATACATTCTGAGAACAGCAAAAATAAACCATTTAACATGTATAATTAATGTTCTCCTTTTTGTACTTATGATATACATTTAGAAATGTGAGGTAGATATGGAGAAACTGAGTCTTCTGTAAGTGTCAATTTTTATGCTTACAGTGCAGTACTTCTGGGTACTGTTTTTTTTTTGAAAACTGAATAGACCTCACATTAAAGAAACCTCTTGAAAGGACACATCTTATTTGCATCCTGAAACAATCATTTACAATGTTACACACAATTTTATGATGGCTTTACATGTCTTTTGCGCTGCTATTGCATCACTATTGTGAGACATCAGCAATGCAAAAGAAGCACCATGTTCCAAAATAGGCCTCATTTCATCAGCATGAAGATACTGTTTGTTTAAAATAAATATCTTTAGGATTGTGTAGGGGTCGTAGAGAAGCAGAGGCTTCTGTAAGTGTCAAAGTTGTTTAAAAACTGTTTCTTCTTGAACCTTTTCCCTTCTTTTTCCTAATTTTTAAATACATGTTTTAATATTTTTGGAAATGTTTGTTCTCTCTTTTACAGATTGAAAGTATGAAAAATTTTCTTTAAAAGTTAACAAGAATTATAAGGTAAATGTTTTCTACTTTTTTAACCCGCATTCCACTGCTGATGATGTCACTGACTATGTTATGAATGATGTAATAAGTGGGCATGTTTTACTACAATGGTAGGTCTTCACATGTATTATCTCCTCTGTATTCTTCAACAAGCATAAATTTGATATGCAACCCTGAGTACGCTTCACCTTAAACAAACTTTTAGAGAGGACACACCTTATCGTCACCCTCAATCAATCATTTACTCTATCACATTTAATATCTATTAGTTCTACTGCTTCATTTCTTTAATCTTTACTTTCCTGTGTTTGCTACTTCTCTCATTCCTTTCTCTATTACTTAATTATTCTACTCCTTCCAGTATTTTTCTCACTCCCTCTCTTCTCATACTTCTTCATTATTATTCACTCATTCTGTCTCTATTAATGTTACTGTTTCTGAATGATCTCAAAAAAAATTTAAAACAAGAACAGTAAGTATAAGGATAGGAAACAGACATTTATGTTACAAGAAAGACAGCTATAGGAAGTAAACAAAAGATACTGTTACTCGCAATCCACTGCTGATGATGTCACTGACCATGTCAAAAATGATGTAATATATGACATGATCAGAAGTGAATTACGGGTAACAGTATCTTTTCTTTACTCCCTATAGCTGTCTTTCTTGTAACATAACTGTCTGTTTCCTTTCCTTATACTTACTGTTTTTTAAAAAAAAAAAAATTTTGGTTCGCTCCTGGTTCGCGTACCGGAGTGCGAACTGGGAGCGAACTAAAAGAAATAGAGCTTGGCAGAGTTCCAAAAATTCTACCAATTTTTTTTTATAATGGGGAGGTAGTTCTGAAAAGAACTTTTTTTTGGGTTTTTGTTGTTTTAAATTTTTTTATTATTTTTCTGAACATTTTTTATATTTTTTTGTTTTTTTCTGAACATTTTGTAATTTTTTTTATTTTTTGGGGGGAGGGGGGAAACAAAAATGATTCATTGAAGAGGGCTCAACAGGAGCAACAAAAAAAAGAAGAATTTATTTTTTGGGGCGTTTTGGACATACATGATTTTTGATTGCTCTTATTATAAGAGTAATGCTACTTTCTCGGTAGCATAATATTTGATTGCACCACACTCACACTTGTTTCACTTCCCCCATGTCCATTTGAATATTCGGGATCAACTCCCTTGCCTCTGGTCCCGATACTTCTGGCACAACAGATCTTCTTGCTATTGCCGGGGGATTTTGTTGTTCGTTGCGAAGCTGAGCAGCACTATAATTATTTGGGTGCCACCTACTCATGTGCCTGTGCATTGTAAAATTTCCAAAACTATATTTTTTGTCCGTCCCCCTTGAAAGGCGATCATCACAGATACGGCAAAAGACATATCTTGCATTGACTTTCTTTTGCCCTGGTGGAAATTAAAAAAGTTGCCAGATGAAGTTTTCCTTTTTGTTGTACCTCCTGGGCTCCTCAGGCAAAAATTCAGGCTCTTCCTCCTCTTCCTGATCTTCCTCTTCTTCAAAGATTGGTTGAGTAGGTGGTCCTTTCTTTCCATGAGGAGGTGGAGGTGGTGGTGGGGGAACACTACCAGAAGCAACAACTGAAGCCATTTCTCTAGAATGTAAAAGGGTCTTTCTCTCACCAAGATGAAAGTCAGAGTGAGGAAAGAAGGAGGGGTTTTCATCATTTGGGAAAAGCAAAAGTTCTAAACCAATGAAAAGTGTTAATTTTAGATCACATGACCTAGTATTACATCATTAGGAAACCAAAAGTGAAATGAACCAATGAAAAGTGTTATTACCGAGTCACATGACCTGCTGTCTTTACGTTTCGCGCTTTGCGCCGCTTTCCGGTCCGTTTCCGGGTCCGCTAACTTGGCGCGTCCGATAACGTATTACGCGACAACGCAAAACGTCATGATAACGTAACAGTTACGCTAAAGGAACGATTACCGGTTCGCGCACCAAGTCGCGGCTTTAAATTGAGCTAACGGGAAGCTGACCGGTTCGCGGACTAGGAGCGCAACAAAATTTTTTTTTAAAAAAAAATGTATAAAAAACATGTAAAATATATTTTAAGATTTAAAGAAGAATACATTTTACAGATACAGATATTAGCTTTCAAAAAACCATTGAAATTCAATGAAAAAACCATAGGTTATAGAGAATATATAGTTAGGAATTAGCATTTACAAAACCTTAAAAATTCACTGAAAAAACCATAGGTTATAAACCATATATAGTTAGGGATTAGCATTTTCAAAACCTTATTTTACTCGCATAAAACCATTGAAATTCCATATATAGTTAGTTGCACTAACTATATATCGCGCACCCGCAATCCACTGCCGATGATGTCACACATTACATCATTCATGACATGGTCAGTGACATCACTGATGACATCACTGATGACATCTCAAATGACATCACTGATGACATCTCAAATGACATCACTGATGACATCACTGATGACAACATCCAGTGACTGTATGTTTCTGTAAAGTTAAAATATGTCTTACATATTGAAGAATGAGTGGATGTATAAGTGTCTGGATGAAGGATTTAGTAGGTGCATGACTGACTGTATGAGTGAGTGATTAAATGTGTCTCACTGAGTGCATGGGTTAGTGACTAAACTGTCTTAATTTGTGCATCATTATGTCTGTTGTTCTGTAAACTGTTGCATGTGTTGATAAGTAGCTATATGAGTAACTATATGGGTTAATGATTGGTTGCCCAAGTATTTGTATGGGAGACTGAGTGTGTGTGTGGGTGGCTGGGAGGTGTATGACTCTGTGCATAGATGTGTGAGCAGTTGATTCACTAGATGTATGGTTTCAAAAGTGCATGTGGAAACAGCTGTATGGGCGGTTGACTGTGTGCATGAGTGTATTGGTGAGGGAATGGATATCTCAGTGCTACATGTCAAAGTAAGTACATATGTAAAACACAGTACATGTGAGAGTTGACATATATAAATAACTGTGCATAAGAGCCAGTGAATGTGTGAGTGGCTGTATGGATCATTGTGAACTTGTATCAGGGATTGTATAAGAGAGTAAATATGTGTTAGTATATGTTTGAATAAGTAAAGTTTCTATAACTGTATAGTTGAGGAAATGGAGGTGTGATTGATTCTTTGCATGACTGACTAGGTGTGTGAGTAACTCCATGGATGAGTGACAGTCTGTGAGTGTCTGTTTACATTGATTGTATCTAAGGTTATATTAGAGTCTGAAGAGGTTCATCGTATTATCACATGAATGATATCATCAGTGATGTGATCAGTAATGTCAAATGAGATGTCATCAGTGATGTCATTTGAGATGTCATCAGTGATGTCATTTGAGATGTCATCAGTGATGTCATCAGTGATGTCACTGACCATGTCATGAATAATGTAATGTGTGACATCATCGGCAGTGGATTGCGGGTGCGCGATATATAGTTAGTGCAACTAACTATATATGGAATTTCAATGGTTTTATGCGAGTAAAATAAGGTTTTGAAAATGCTAATCCCTAACTATATATGGTTTATAACCTATGGTTTTTTCAGTGAATTTTTAAGGTTTTGTAAATGCTAATTCCTAACTATATATTCTCTATAACCTATGGTTTTTTCATTGAATATATATATATATATATATAACGAAACCTCCTCCTCTGGCATTAATGCTGCATGCCATATGAATGTATTTTAAATAAAAGTACCTGGATTCCCTGGAATTTGGTTTCAAGGTCCTTCTTTGTCAGAGGAGGTTTTGTTAGATGTTAAGGTGGGAGGCTCTGTGCCCGCCACTTTGATGCCGCCCTGCTAGGGTCTGGGGCCCCCAAAGTCAGAGCAACGTTGTGTGGTTCATTAAGGAAAGGGGGCCTGCAGTGGCATAACGAATCTTGAGGGGGGCCCCCTGCATAGCACATGGAGGGGCCCCCCTTCGAGGCCGAGCCCACCACCTACCACTTTTCCCTACCACAGGTCAAAATTCAGGACATAACTTCGGGACAAAAGGTAAGTTTTACAGACACATCAGAGGTGGTTGTGCAATAGTATATAAGTAAGCCCATCCATGTCCAAACATATTCAATCATTTGCAAACCTATCCATCATGTATCCTTCCATCTATCAATTCACTCATCCATCCCTCCATCCACCCTTTCACTCATTCATCCATTATCCATCAATCCACCCTTTCACCCTATCCATCTGTACACTCATCCACCCACTCTTCCACCAATCCATCCATTCACTCATCCATCCAGCCATTTACCCTTTCACCCATTCATCCATCCTCCATTTCACTTACTCATACATCCACCCAGTCCCTCATCCTTCCACCAATTCACCCTTTCAGTCATCCATCCATCCTCTCTTTCTCTCTCCATCGACCCTTTCACTTAGCCATCCTTCCTTCCATCCACCCACCCATCCATCCATCTACTCATCCACTCATGAATCCATCCATGGACCCTTTCACTCGTCCATCCTTTCTCTCATGTATCTATACTTTCACTCCTTCACTCATCTATCCATCCTTTTATCCATCTACCCTTCCTTTCACTCACTCATCCATCCTTACATCTACCCTTTCACTCATCCATCCATTCACCCTTTCACTTATCAATTCATCAATCCATTATTTCACTCATCCATCTACTCAATCACTCGCTCATCATCCACCCTTTCACTCATCCATCCATCCTTTCACTCATCCATCCATCCTTTCACTCATCCACCCATCCTTTCACTCATCCATCCATCCTTTCACTTATCCATCTACCCTTTTACCCATCCATCTACACTTCCACCCATTCATCTATCTATTTACCTTTTCTCTCATCCATCCTTCCACTCACTCATCCATCCATCCTCTCTCATTATCCATCTATTCAACATTTCATTCATCCATTCACCCTTTCAGTAATCCATCCAGCCATCCACCCATCCCCTAACCTACTCACTTGCCCACCTTTTCATATTAATTATGAGCTGACCCTTTATCTGCAGAGTTGCAGACAGAAGAGGCCCATCAAGGACTTTGCCATAGTTTCTAAAGCAAGGGGCGGGGTTCGGTGGGGGAGGGTTCACTATGCCTCTGCACATAGGCAATCTGGAAACTTGTCATGAGTCATGCATGAAGCACAGTGCCAGACCATGAGGTGACAGTGACATCCTGTTGTTTCTGGGGCTTTAAGTGGGAGGAAAAATAAAGGGGTCTCTCCAAAGTGTGTGTTCAATGTAATTACGGACGTGGCTAAAAACACCTAAGCTAAAAATCTGTGCTTAGTATAGTGTACCGCCCACCTACCCTGGGGCTCTGCAGGCAACACAGACACTGCCCACCTCCCCTGGGTCTCTGCACCCAGCACAGACACGTCCCAACTCCTCTGAGGCTCTGCAGGCAACACAGATACTACCCAACCCCCCTGGAGCTCTGCACCCAGCACAGACACTGCCCATCTCCCCAAGGGGCTCTGCAGGCAACACAGACACTGCCCACCTCCTCTGGGGCTCTGCAGGCAACGCAGACACTGCCCACCTCCCCGGGGGCTCTGCAGGCAACACCGACAATGCCCACCTTCCCTGAGGCTCTGCACCTAGCACATACACTGCCCACATCCCCTAAAGGCTCTGCACCCAGCACAGACACTGCCCACCTCCCCTGGGGCTCTGCACAGCACAGAGACACTGCCCACCTGCCTTGCTGCAATGGAGCCCACACAGAGTCTGCCCACCACTCCTTGGCTCTGCAGCGAACGCAGCCACTGCCCACCTTCCCTTCTGCAATTGAGCCCACCCAGAGTCTGCCCACCTCTCCTTGACTCTGCAGCGAATGCAGCCACTGTCTACCTGCCTGCTTCAATGGAGCCCACCCAGAGTCGGCACACCTCTCCTTGGCTCTGCAGCCAGCACAGACAGGGCCAGATCCCCACATACTGCTGTGTGGGAGGTGCCCTCGGTTCTGAAGCAAAGAGCTTCACCATCACCACTGACCCCCCATGGTGTAGGAGAGTAGGATCTGCTTCCTATGGTTACCCCCACTTTTTGCTGTGTTTCACTGGTTTATCGACTTTAGTCTGGATGTGGCCCTGCTAATCAGGACCACAGCCTAGCTGTTCTCTCTCTAAATTGGTTACCTGTACATTAGGTACACTCCAGATTGGTTACTGGGCTACCCTTGTGAGTCCCTAGTATATGCTACCTTAGGTACCAAGGGCATAGGTACCCCAGAGGCCTACCAGGGGCTGAAGCATGTATTATGCCACCCCTGGGAAGCCTTCCAAAATGGCACCACAGGTCTGCACTTGCAGCCTGGGTAAGCTGGTGTAAGCACCCCTTACTTAGATATAGTATACCTATATCTACCTATATATATAGACACATACAAACCTATAAGTCACTCCTATGGCAGGCCTTGACAATCCTGAAGGCAGAGTGTTTGGTTTTGTGTGAGAGGGTGCCCTAGCATGAGCTGAGCCCCTCTGCAGCTTTCGGAATCCCTTCCTTATGGCTGTTCTATGATATAGCCATACCATATACTCTTAAGTGCAATATAATCCTCGCAGTTAATTCTAACTTTGGAATGGCTTTATCAAAACATGTTGTGTTTGGTGTCAAACACTTTGGAATACTACCCCCGCCAGTTCCGACGGCGGGGGTACCATTCCATCCTTCTAGAGGGAGAAGACATGTACACACTTACTTACCCGGTAAATGTTTAAAGAGCCTCAGCATCACAAAATGGATGCTGCTGCCACAGACACGAGTCTGACCCCCTGCTGCTGGATGAAACTATGGCAGGGAAGGCCTGGACAATAGATTCTCTGTCCAGGGAGGTGCCAGCACCTCCCCAGACAGGCTTTAGTGTATTGGGGCAGGGTGGGTTGCATTCAGTGAATGTTTTTCAGACACTGCTTGGGGCACACAAGGTGTCCCAAGAATTTCTCAGTTCAAACCGGTTGCTGGGGCACTCAGCCCCAGCTCTGGCGCGAAACTGGACAAAGGGGAAGGGGGTGTAACCATCCCCTCCCCGGGTCCTCCCATAGGTGGGACCCTAGAGTGTCCAAACCCTAAACTTAGTATAAGTATAGGAACCCAGTCACTGAGACTTTAGAATACCCTGGACGAAACTCTGATACAGAAATCTTGGACCTTCAACATTCCATATCCATATATATTCCATATTGACTGGAAGACGGAAGAAATCTCCCTTGGGGTCAAGGAGTGACTCCTCTGTTCAAACAGGCACTAAAGAAGCATCTTGCCGGTCTGCATTTTCAAGGCTTCCTACAGATCCCGAAGAATCTGCGACACAGGACACGGACTTCCAGACATTTCCTAGGCTGACACGAGTCCCCAGCGAAGCTGAGACCTGTAGCTATCCCGAGAGACGTGGGACTGGAACTCCTGGACATCTTGCACATTTGCTAGTGCATTGACTTCCCGAGCTTTCCCGAAGTTGTGCATTGGGCTACTTGTAGTCCAAGCTCTGAGCACCTTTTGCCCTGAATATTATGGGCCTACATTCTACGAGTGTTCCGTAGGCCCGCTTTCAGTATCTCAGCTCAAGGCACATTCACAATCCCTTGTCCGTTAACTGGTGGGTCCCCACGAAGGACGATCCTTTGTTTCTTGCGTTTTCCTGATTGCTCCAGATGTCCCCTGACTGCCCTCCCAAGGGTGAGTCCCTCAGACCTTGCTGGTGTGCACCGAAGCCAATCTTGTCATCTTGCGTGGATTGCTGTTTCCAAGGCTTGTTGGGTCCAATCTGGATACCGAAGCTGCAGCACTCGACATCCGATGTGGAACAGCTCGAATCCACCTCGTGGCTGAAGAGTCAAGCTTCACCTACTTCACTTGAAAGCACCCGACATCGGCTGGCAACTTTCTGCGGCCATCCTGGTCACTGGCTAGTGACCCATACTCTGTCCCCTCTGCTGTCACGTTCTTCAGATCTCCGATCCACCCTTAGATCCATCCGGACACTCTTCACCAGGACGCCTGCACCACTTCTTTGCAGCTCTCCAATGGAATCGGCGACGAAACCTGACACGAAAAGACACCTATGCACCCGGCTTCCCTGGGTGAGGTAACACGAGTACTTCGGTGCTTCCGTGGGTCTTGACTCTCGAAGTGTCCAGTACTGAAAGGGTTTCACCGTAGTCCACTCCTAAGTGTCCTTCAACTTTAAAAATGTAACTTAAACTTTCTCCATAGAAGTCAATGATGATTCGCGGCTGTGTTTAGACACTGTACGCGTCCCCCGTTGGTCTCCTGCGTCCCTACCTTGGTTGGTTCCTGGTTGCCCCAGCTGTTCTCCAGGCTCTAGGCCTGGTCTCTGCGTTGAGAGCGGTACTTATACCACTTTATTAGTATATGGTTTGTGAGGTCCCTAGGGAAAAAGGTATATGGTGCTAATTTACTGTGTGCTATTTAAGTTCTTGAATTGTACTTTTGCCTCTAGCCTCATAAAGAGACTAGAGGGGTTGTGTTTAGAATAAATACATATATTTTATATATATACCTGGTGTGGTGCTCTTTCATTTGATCATTCAAGAGATTATAGACTGGTAAAACAAGCTGCTTTACATTCCTTCAAGACTTAGTCTGAAGGCTGCTCTCCACACTACCACTAGGATAGCTTTCTATAAAGGTTATCTAAGCCTACCATCAATGTGGGTCGTTTGGACTGGTGCAAGGGGCCCACTAGAATAGTGGACATTATATGCCAGGCCAACTTCTCACACACGGCATCCATGCCACCTGTCCATAAGGGGCGGATTCAGTGTCAGCCCTTTCACCCCACGCCCTCTACCCTAAGTGGTCTTTCTTTAGTCTTTGAATAAATGTTGCGCGTGCCCCGTTGCGCTGGCTGCATAGAGGAAGTCGTCACGAGTACTCCTCTTTTTACTTATTAAATGTGTGAAATATACTTAAGGCCCAAATTCATTTACTTTCAACGTGGAACCCATAGACAGGATGTACTGCCCTGCAATATTTCAGGTTTGAATGTTTCCATTGCGAAGTAGTTCTTTTCGGTGAACCTTTTTCGACTGTGCGCGTGTCACAGGCCTAGCAACACACACTGCACTCTCTCAAACGGAGACAAATAGCTGCAAAGACTGGAGCCTTCTGGTAGCGGTCGAATGATGAGGTGATCGAGGGAGGCTAAGAAACCAAAGAACAGACATGGAGGTGAGGCATAAGACACACTATGTTTGTTTTACTTTTATTGCCGGCCGGGCCCCACCATGATGCCCTCCCTGATTACAATCCAAATTATCTGATAATTCTGATTACCACCCCGCCACCCACTGAGACTCCGACGGTCCTCGCCACCGCCCACGGACACTCCTCTGCTGCTACTAGGCTCGGCCTCAGACACAGACTCACCTGACCTGAGGGCTGGGCAGGGGCAGGCAGGGCAAGGCTAGCCAGGCAGGGGCCGGGGGGGCTAGTAATACATTAATTTAAATTATGGGCCGGTGACGTTCTTCGGACAGTGGGTCCTGCGTAGGAGCGTGGCTGGGTCTTCTTGAGAATGGATGCCACTCCTCAGTCTCACGTGCACGTTTAATTGTGTGCACCCAATGTGCATGTCAGGACAAATTCAAATCAGGCATTAGCAGGGCATTGGTCACCAGCCCTGCCCCACCCTGAAGAACACTCACACGCATCCTGGAAGCAACTGCGAGCTCACCTTGATCCACCATAACCATTTAATATAAAGAGCCTCAGAGACCGGTCACCATTTATTAAGAGCCTCAGAGGCCTGGCCAGGGTCCGCGCGTGTGCAGTAGTTGTTGTTGCGCACCATTTAATTCATGCAGACTACGGCAAGCCTCTGCGCATGCACTATGTAAAATTAGAGATTAGCTTCTGAGGCCCGCCTCCCGGAAGGGGGCCCAGGCATGCATGCCTTGCTCACCATTTCATTTATTAAAGGTGCTGTGCTGCACTGCACACTGTGCACCATTCAATTTATAATGAAGTAAGTGAGGGGGCCCCTGGAGCGCGGGGGCCACCCCGCACCACGTGGGCTGTAAGGCCTGTGTTACGCCCCTGGCAAAACCCAAGTTGCCGGTTTTATTCCCAGTCGGGCCCGCGCCTCCTTTCACCTGTCAGTGTAGAATGTTAACTCCATAACTTCTTCCTACAGCCCCAGCGAGGCATCCCATCTTGGAACTCTCAGCAGCTTAGGGCGACACTGACTACTTTTTATTGTAATTTTTCGAGAGGCTTTTTCAATCTTCTTTGCCTGTCTTTCAGGACTGCTGTCCCTTGGTTTATGTCTACATAGGTCATTCTTTGCAAGAGCATTTACGTGACTTTGAGTTTGTGAGAAGTTGGCCTGGTATATGATGCTCACTAGTTCTAGTGATCACCTTGTACCATGCCAAGCAACCCTTATGATGATTGGTTGTAAGTCAACCTTATAGACCAGCTACCCTAGAGGTAGCGTGGACAAAGCACTCTTAGGCTAAACTCTGTAAAGGCATGTGAAGCAAGCTGTTTTACCATATACAATCCCCTTGAATACCAAATGAAAGGACACCACACAGATATATATTGAAAATATTTATATTTATTTACTACAAGTATCCCCTATACTCTTTATGAGCACAGAATCAAATGCGTTAAAACAAAACACTGTTTAAATATACAAAAGTTGCACAATGTGGATAGGCCCTGGTGGCCACTCAAACCATATACTAAAATAGTGGTATAAGTATCACTAATCGAAAAGGAAGTAGGCCTAGGGCCCTGGGAATCGCTGGAGCTATTCGGGACTAGCAGTGATGAAGTCGGGAAAGGCCCGCGGGACTCGGGTGCAGCGCTTAAAGCACACACATGCACCAATGCAAAGTCAATGGTGCGTAAAAATTACAGAGTTACTGAAAAGGGAACCTTCCGGATGACCTAGAACCTAGCAACTTGGAACATAGACAATAGAGGTGTATTGCTACACAGGAGGACCAGAGTACCAGGGTTACCTCACCCACAGGAAGCGGGTGCATATATCTCAAAGTATGTCGGGTTTCGTCGCGCTGGTCTATGGAGCCTGTAGATGAAGATGCTGCAGGCAGGTCGTCGAGGAGAGTTCCGGTGGATCCAAGGGTGGATCTGAAGAGGTGAAGACCTGAAAACAGAGGGGACAATGTTCAAAGCCACTAGCCAGTGACTACCGTGGAACTAGGAGTGAACCAGGCGATGTCGGGTGCAAACAGGCGAAGAAGTGAAGATTGTCTCTGCAGCCACGTAGACACGAAGAGGTCGAGGATGTCCAGGAGTCGATCACGAGCTGTCCCACAAAGGCTCTAGCTGATGGCGGTGTCGGCTTCTTGATTGGAGTAAACAGGCCTTGGCTAATGCAAGCCATGCAGGAAACAATGCAAGCTTCTCACTCGGACCAGCAAGGTCAGAGGGGCCGCTCCTTTTTACAGGAGCAAGGGCCAGTCTATAGCAACCAGACCAGTGGTGTTGATTTCGGATTTCATCGCCAAGATGGCCACTAGCCAACGGGCCAGTAACCGGGATGACGCATTGAGTGGCAAAATGCAAAAGGGCCCCACGCAGATCGTGGAGAGGCTGGGGGGCTGATCTTCAGTGCAGATGCTGCTCGGTGGTGGGGCTTCTCAAACCCCAAAGCACAGCGTCGAGGGTGCCCCGGGTGCTGCGCAGTCAGCTTCTCGTGAATCTTCCAAGATGGCCGGTCCCACGTCTCTCGGTGCCTCCACGGGTCTCGTCTTTTCAGGGACTGTGGATCGGGCTCTGAGATGTCTAGGAATCCAGGTCTTGTCTGGCTCTGGGCTCGGGCTCCGGCGGGAGGCGGCGGCAAAGCAGATGTCGAGTTTCTGGATGGTGCCTGTATTCACAGGGTGGTCACTCCTTGGCCACAAGGGAGATGCTCTTCAGTCTTCTGTGCAGTAGAATGTCGAAGTCCAGTTTTCTTCTTAGTTTCAAGTCGAGTTCAGGATGATCTGAAGTCTTGGGACACAGCTCCTACTCTTATTTCAAATCTAGGGGCCGGAACACCTGCTAGGTCCCTCCTCTGGGTGAGACCAGGAAGGGGGTGGTTACACCCCCTTTCCTTTGTCCAGTTCCGCGCCAGGACTGGGGCTGGAAAGCCCCAGCACCGGTTTGAACTGGCTTATGCACAGGGACACCTTATGTGCCCCAGGCATGTCTCATTCTATTCAGCCCTGTCCTACCTAATACACAAAATCCTGTCTGGGGTGGTGCTAGCACCTCCCTAGGCAGGAAACCCTTTGTCCAAGCCTCCCTCGCTGGAAGGACTCCCAGCAGCAGGAGGTCAGACTTGTGTCTGTGGTGGCAGCATCCATTTTGTGATGCTGAGGCTCGAGTTAACTTTAACCGGGGTTCAGGTTATGTACATGTCGTGTCCCTCTAGAAGGGTGGAATGCTACCCCCGTTGCCATAATTGGCGAGGGGGTAGTATTCCAATTCGTATGACACCTTACTCGACATGTTTTGAGAAAGCCAAACTAAAGTTAGCAAGTAACCGCAAGGATTATAATGCACTTAAGAGTATATGGTATGGCAATATCCCGAAACAGCTAAGGGAGTTGTTCCCGACAGCTGCAGACAGGCTCAGCTCGTGCCAGAGCACCATCTCACATGAAACCAAGCACTCTGCCTCCAGGATTGTTGAGGCCTTCCATAGGAGTGGCTTATAGGTTAACAGGTGTCCAGATATGTTACATATAGATATACTATACCTAAGTAAGAGGTGATTACACCAACTTACCCCAGCTGATCAGCCAGTTGTGTCAAATATGGAGGCCAGGCCAGGGGTGGCATAATACATGCTGCAGCCCCTGGTAGGCCTTGGATACACCTATGCCCTGGGTACCTGGGGTACACTGTTACAGGGGCCTATAAGGTGAACCATTTCCAATTGTGAAAGTACCTAAGGTACATGGAGTCCATTTTAAGGAGAGAGCAATTAGCCTGGGGCCCTGAATAGCAGGATCCCAGGCCAACTAAGTCAGAAACCAGCTAAACACCAGGCAAAAAGTTTGGGGGTAACCATAGTCAGTTATCCACCTTCCTACAGAGTTCATATCAAAGTTGGCTTGTTTTGGGAGCGGTTTATCCATGGACATCGACTAACCAAAATGCCATGGGTAGCTGAAGTGACATCAGATGCCCTTTGACCTTATTGACATCACTGGATGTGACATTATATGAAAAACACATAAGGGGTGCTAAGGTCAGTGGTAGCCTCAAATGTCTAACGTGTACTTAAAGCATAGAGGTATAGACTGTGAGAGTGAGAGAGGAGAGCAGAAGTGAACCCATCAGCCCACCCATTGGCGAAACTTCATCATTTGGGTTTAGGAAACACCAGCCTGGTGTCTACTAGGTGTCTCACCATGAAGGAAATGTGAGTACAGCAACTAGTATATAGTACACCAGTGATGGAAAGTTGGGTAATAGTGTCTAAAGGGATGTGGGAAGTGAAAGAAAGTTGCAGTGTAGAAAGCAAATGTGCTATAAGGAAAGTCGTGAGATAAAATTGACTAGCATGGTGCCTAATAAACCTTTATTGAGACGGTCACCATGGTGCCAAAATTAAAAGCAGTGTGAATGGATGTAAGCATATATTACCATTTATAGATGGATCAATCGGTCGACATGTTTCAGCCTAAGAAGGCTTTCTTCAGGACCTAATAAGACACTACTGCAACTGTGATAGTAAGGATCAAAGTACGTACCATGCCGGAGACATTAACCTACCAGTCTCTTATGGGTGAATTGGTAGGAGATGAAGTCATGGTATTCTAAGACCAACTGCTCCTGAAACATAAAAACAGTGTATACACACAAACAAGTACACATGTTGTGAATACTAACAAAGAAATGAATATGGAAATTGAGACATAGAGGACCACAGAGACAATGCTCTATTACTATAAACTGATTAGTTATTTAATCACTCACCCGCACTTTGGCTAGGAGATGGCCTCACCTCGCCTGGCACTCGCTCAGGACAATGAAGTTTGCGCAACTTCGCACTACGCGAGCTGCACGTAGCACAGTGCGAACACGCGTAGTGCAGCGTAGCATAGTGCAGCGCTCATTTTTTGCTTGTTCGCGGTCCTGAACGTCATGTTCGCGACCGCGAGCAAGCAAAATGACATCCCGGCGAGATTCTCAACGTGGGGAGGTAAGGTTTCTCATTGTGAGTGGTTGCGCAGGCTCGCGACCGCTCTCAATGAGAAACGACCAGTTCGCGTTGAGAAAGCGGCAGCTCGAGTAATAATCTACTCGAGCAGCAGAAAACTACAGCTCGCACTGTGCAAGATGCCGTTTTCAATGATTGCACAGTGCCGGATGCTTGTCCGCACTGTGCAATCATTGAAAACACATCTTGCACAGTGCGAACATGCTACTACGCAGCTCGTGTAGTGCTACGTGAGGTTCGCGTAGTGCGAAGTGCACTTCGCGTAGCGCTACTTCGCGAACTACGCCCACCCTTAATTATGATGCCTCCCACCCTCCCTCTAAGTCTTTGATTTTGCTTGGATATTTCAGGAGAATTTTGGGTAGGCCCTTGCCACACATGGCACCCAGGTGGGGTTAGGGCTTGCTAAAATTCTCCTGTGTTTTTTCTGTCCAGAATGTTTAGCCAACCTCATGACAAAATGACTGTGCCGCGGATGAGTAGGACTTAGAGTATTGTTGAAGGTTACCGGTAAGTAATTGGGGCATTGGTGTTAATTCTTGACTCCTGTTCTTAGAAAGTTATTGTGAGATTTGCATTTCTTTAATTGTCTATGAAAATAAACAGTGAGAAAAGAGACTGCCTAATACTCACCTCTTTGGCCCTAATAAAATCATGACTCTGCTTCACAACTAGCCAAGGATCTGCAATTTTCATTTTTTTGAGGTGCCTGTGTTTCACCTGCTTCTTCATCAAATATTTTTGGGTTCAAAAGGCAACGAACAGCCACAACGCCAGCACCTTGCACTTTGTCCTGGGGACTACATCCCCCGTAGTCCACAGCACCAGGAGGCGCCACCACATTTCTCTCTGCTCCAGAGGCATATAGAGGCATCCTCGGGCTCCTGCGGCGCGTAATTTGTTAAGAGGAAGAATTTTGGTTTGTTACTTATTCACTTTATAGCCTGATACGTCAGAGAAAAGAGAAATGTCCGTCAAAGGAGAAGGTAAAGAATTTTCGGGAGACGAGATCAACAAAAGAATATCATCTGCATAGACTGTGAATTTTAAGTGAAGATCACCATAGGGAAAGCCAGAGATCGACGGATTAAGACGACTTCGAGAAAAAAAAGGTTCCAGCGACAACACAAACAATAAGAGGGAATGTAGACAACCTTGCCTTACTCCTCTGTAAAGAGAGAAATATGAAGAGACATTGCCATTAACCAGAATAGAAGCTTTAGGAGAATGATACAAGAGAGATTCAAAAGCAATAAATATAGGTACAAAGCCATGGCAAGCTAAGGATTAAGCATAAACTCCCAGCTGATCCTATCAAAGGACTTCTCAGCATTTATTGTTATGGTCACAAGCGAAGGTTTAAACAAGGGGGCCTTGCTATGAACATTGAACAATAAACTAGCATTATCCGAGATAAATCTCCCCTTAATACATCCTGATTGTTCTTTTCCAATGAGATACACCAGAAAGGGTTCTAAATGAAGAGCAAGCAATTTAGCATAAATCTTATAATCTTATTATCTTTTTTGCCTGCCCTCTGTAGTCTGCTGTGGGTTAGAAAGCGCCGGGACACTCCTTGGAGTAGCCGAGCGCTATATAAGACACCCATAACATTAACATTAACTTTAACATTATAATCCACATTTAACAATGATATGGGTCGATAACTTTTACATTCATGGTGATCTTTCCCTCTTAATGAATTAAACATACAATAGCTTCCTGAAATGTACCAGATGGGGAAGAAGAACCCACAAAACGGGTAAACAGGTGAAATAAGTATGGAAGAAGAATATTTGTAAAATTAAGAAAAAACTCCACTGTACAACCATCAGGTCGTGGGGTTTTCCCCAATTTTAACTTTTGTATTGCACAGGAAATTTCATCAGGGGTAAGATCCTTCTCTAAGGTTTGAAAATCAAAATTTGGAGGAATGGTATGGGAGGCTTGACCCAAATAGCTTGTATTAGTGGAGGACTGAGTTGGTGCTATACCAGGATTTATAAAATTTAACAAACTCCTCTAAAATATCATTATAACTAGTAAGAGATCTACCCGGAATATCAATCACTGAATCAAGAACTCGCCTTCCTTTTCTAACTTTTAAATAATTTGCTAACAGCCTACCCGTGTTATTTCTCACATCATAATTTTTAAAAAAAATATCTTTATTGATGTTTTCTGATTTTATCATCTCTTATATCACATTACTTTACAGGATATCCAAAAATAATAATTGTCATGCATGTATGGTACAAATAAGGAATAGTATTATGCGTTTCAACAATATGGTACAATAGTTAGGATAATATCCACATTTACATACACATGTTCCACTGAGGAATATTTACTCTTGGATCCCTGTGTGCTACTGCTTATAAGTATTGCTACATCACAAATCTCAATTTGCATTCAAAACCATCTAGATGTTGTTGTAACACATCGGGTCGCAGGAGGGCCGATTCTTGAGGGGAGACCGGAAGACGGGAATCACCAGAGAAGGGAAGCGCCGGGGAAGAGGATCGGGATTGGACCAAGACGCCGAAGCAAGTAGATCCGGTGCTGAATGATGCCGTGATGGAAGGGAAACTCGATGCAGGATTCACAGATCGCAAGTCGTGGACTGCATGAACCCTTTGTGGTGAATTCCCACCCCCTCCTGTGACCCAGGGTGTGAATCCTGAACACCACAAAAGTGAGAAATTTTAACCTGTTAGCGCGATCGCGCCTGCATTTTACTTTGATAGCGATCAAGGAAATACACTTCCTTTTTAACTACCTTTTCATAGCACGTATTATACACAGCACTACCCACTTTTAGCAGTCAAAGTTTGGGGACCATGGTGGTGATAACTATATTGTTATTTTACCACAAAATGTCTCGTAAACCACACACTGGAGCACTTTGGATTGACATAAGTGATCAGCATCATGATTCTATGTATGTTCTGTCCTACATGTTTGTCCTTGTCTTTTTATCTACAGGTGCAGAAACCGTAAAGCCCGAATCCTCCTAAACCAGGAGTAATTAGGAAGACATTGTTTCCTCCTAATTTTTTTGCACTTTACACTTTTTTGTTCATTTTCACTTTCACGTCCCTAGGTAAGGGTGGGCCTTAGAGAGCCCATTCCACCACGGTTTAGTACACGCTGAGTCCTGATTAATGCCAGGTAAATTCATACCGTTTCGTGGCTGAAACATGTCGACTGATAACTAGGAAACTACCACTTAATTAATTGTGGACGAATTTCCAAACACATAATTTTTAATTAACCTGTCCCTAGTGATCACTATAATAAAGTTAATTTTGATAAACTACGGACTATTTTTTAACCATCCATCACTCACTAGTTTTCTTTACACAACACTGCCTGAACTCACCAACCCGCTCCGCAGTAAAATCTGGCGATGTAGCACACAAAAGAGACACTCGATCTCTTTTGTGGGGCCCGATGATGAAGCATGTCATCATTAGGTGGTGAGTGAGGGCTTTCCTTAACGCCTTAAGTGAAGCGTTTACCTGCTCCTGACGGTGGTTGTATACTACCATTGGACACTCTTTTCTTGTTTAGTGACTAGTACCGGGGAATAAGAGTGTCACACTACTCTCCCTACCTCTCTTTTTGTTTGGACGTATCATGGGATATATTAATGTAAAGTTATTGATGCAACAATCATGCCACATGCCTACCTCTGTATACTGTATTATAGTACTGATGAGTATGTGATTTAATATGTACCTAATAAGATGTTACAACAAAACTTCAATAAATAAAGTTTCAAAACAAAAAAAAAAACTACGTCAGAGGTACCCAGTCTTCTCCTCGGTGTCCCCAGCAATGGTAAAATCAGAGCATATGGAAGTGTCATGCGGGTGAGATATAAACTCCTCCTGTAACATTTATGCACCAGTCTCAAGTGTAGTTGGGGTGGTCGCAGTAGTCTGATGACAGATTTGGGATCGGGTCAGGGCTGTTGTAAAGTCACTGTGTCTTACAGACATCTGCCATCCAGCCATCTTGTCACCCATTGGAGCTGGGCAGCTATGTAATACAGCTCCATATTGGGAACAGCCAACTCGCCCTGTCTAGCAGGAGCATACAACTTCCACAGGGCAACTCGTGGCCTTCCTTTATTCCATATTAAGTCTCGGAAGAGATGCTCCAGTTCTCAGAAAATCCTTGTTGGGACACAGGTCTGGGGACACACGCCGTGAGGGCAACGGCTCGCTCTTACCTGTCCATACTGCCGTGAGGGCAACGGCATCCTCCTTTCCACCTTCCGCGCCGTGAGGGCAACGGCCGCAGTCTCCACCACGCCGGACCGTTTTGCAGCGGGAAACTACATCTCCCAGCTGCCCCGGGGTCCGGCGCAGCACCAGTGGCGACATCTACGCGCCCGGAGGCTCTTCAAGTGCAAGGAACGCCTCCCGCCCTGCGGGACGCGCGCGGGCAGGCGCCGGGCTAAGCCCGGGCAAAGGGCGGGCCGTCTTTGGCCGTCCGGGGCAGTCCAAGGCAGGGCTGGGCCCGAACCCCTGGCGGTCTCTCATCAGCAGAATTCCCAAGAACCGCGGTAAGAACATACCCCGAGGTGGACTCAAAAGCGGTCTCCCAAATTCTCTGCGTCTTGTAAAGACTTTTTAATCAAATACTATTTGTTGTGCTGCATTGTAATTGGGTTAACACCCATATTTTAATCCATAATTTTTAAACTTAATGAGTTCTTTCTTGATAAATTGTGTACTGTGAATTAGTCAGAGATGGATAAACGTAAGAGTACTACGGGTACTTTAGATGCTTACCTGCTAAGAGCTGAATCCCTAATCAATCAAGAAATCCACTTAGCAGAGTGTAGATTCTCTCTTGACCCATCACAACCCTTTCCATCCAGAGATAAGGATTTTAATAGCCCCTCACAATTGCATAATACACCCTCCTTAATATTCTCCCCCTCGGATACAGACACCCCACTAAAATCACCTGACCTACGGGGCAAGGACCCTTCTAACACTACTGTAAGTCTGAAAGGCCCCCTGACCCGATGGCAAACTAATAAAACAAAAAGCCACGTAGTGGTAACAAAGCAGAAGGGAGGCAAGTTGGCCAAAGAGGGAAAAGTGACGACCAGGGCTGGGAAAAGAACAGCAGTAACACAACTAGGAGAAACTCAATCTAACTCTGTAGACCAGGTAGGTGCTCCCAATGAGAAGCCTGGAGTAATCTCACAAAACCTAGATAAGCAAATGGAAGGCCTCATAAAAACATCTTAGAACAAAATATTGAAGAGATGACTACCCTCCTATCTTCCCTTTTTGAAGAAAAATTCGCTTGTATAGAGAATAAGCTGACACTAATGAAAGGGGATGTTGATGCAATTAGAGTTCGACTAGAAACTCCTAACATGAGCACCAGTGGCACTAACACCGAAGCATCGGCCAGGGACTACCCCAACCATTTGAAAAAAGAGGACGATCTGTTATCTCTAAGGCACCTCACCAAGTGAAACACTTGCCCTCCAAAGAAGACCTCACACGGAAGGCAACCGGTAGCAAGGAGAACATGGGCAATCACGGGCAAAACATTGCGAAACCCCCTCTGGTTAGTAGTACGACCCAACCAAACACCGACATTCCAAACTTGCCGCCCGCATCCTGTCCCTACGTCCTGGCCCTGATAGGTGTTCCACCGCTAATGCAAGGAGTGACAGAGTCCTGGCTGTCCCTTAGGAATAAAGTGGTGGACTGGTTAGCAAAATACAAACATTTCCATCCCAGGAACACAAATAAAATCCTTATGGTGCTTAGAGTAGGCTGCGTAGGCACATCACAAAAAACTACTCAGGGTGACTGCATCATTATTAACTTTAACTCCCTGAAATTGGTCCGCTCTCTATTGGTTTATAAGGAGGAAACTTCCTTAATCCCTACAGCAATCCAAACTGTTCCACTTGGTTTCTTTTATAGGCCGGTCTCAAATCCCATTTTGAAACCAAATGGATCCATTCTAACGCAAAACAGATTTGAACTTCTGTCACCACTTGAGGAGGTAGACTGACAATCAACTCCGCTGACAGAACCTTCCAATCTGGAGTATGAAAGAGTTACTGACCACCAGACCATAGGCAGTGATTCATTTCTAGATCACCCACTTCCAGGAAAACCCCTGACTCAGTCCTACAATCTCGCCTCGACCAATGAAGAACAGGTCCAGGAAATTGCTCCACCAAACTACGAACAGAGGAGGGTTAAATTAAAATCTAAAACAACAAACCCCATAGAAATAATTGAGGTTACTCCTTCAGCTAGTAGTATGGTAAGAGAAGCAAGATCTTCAAACTCACCTTTCCTTGCTGTTGACAACACCAAGAGAGGGTCATCGACTAATATAATGTTTTGGAACATCGCCGGTCTCCGCTCCAAGATCAATCATGAGGGATGGCTAACATTTGTGCGGTGTTATGACATCCTGTGTTTCCAGGAGACATGGGCGGTATCACCAAACCATATAAATGGATACAAGACCTACTTTTCCCCGGCGCATACCTCACCCTCAGGGCGAGCAAAAGGTGGTTTGACAATTTATATTTCAAACTTAATTAGGGCTAAAGAAATAACGTCCCTAAAAAATCAGGAAAATTATCAGATCC
Organism: Lissotriton vulgaris; assembly: GCF_964263255.1. Classification (NCBI taxonomy): domain Eukaryota; kingdom Metazoa; phylum Chordata; class Amphibia; order Caudata; family Salamandridae; genus Lissotriton; species Lissotriton vulgaris. Next base: position 1,076,976,117 of record NC_141691.1, on the reverse strand, counting down.
TCTCAGTCACTTTAAATAAACCAACACACATATTGATTGTCAATTTTTACAATAACTTACAGGAATCCAAAATAGTGGAGACCCTAAAGGAAATACGGGACTTCCTTTTGGAATATAAAAATAAAACCCGCAGAAAAAATCCAATAATTATCTGGGGTGGCGATTTTAATCTCTCACTGTGTGAGAGAAATTACACCATCACGTGTGGCCTCCTAGATACACAAGAAAAAAATGTCACTCATTTTTCTCATACCACCAAAGGGGAATGCATGAAAGAGATAATTCCACTTCTTCAACTGGCTTTTGCAAACAAACTATTAGTCCCTGCTGCCAATTTTAGTCCAACATACAATGGTAGAGGAGCCTCTAGCTGTATTGACTTTATTTTTATAGCTCTTGGTGCGTCTAATTTGATTACCAACTTTTCAACGCACGATAGCGACCATTTTCCGAATTCCATCTCGATGCACCTGGTAGAAGGTACACAAAAGCCAATGAACCTGTACCAGGACTGTCATCTAATAATAAACAGACCAAATGGTTACGTCATAAAATGGGCCCGCTATGATCCTGAAAAATTAACCAAGAAGTTTGTCAATACCTCCCTAACGGATGTATGACATCACAACGCATGCTTTTACTCCGCATGCCATTGCAACGCAGTTTTTACAACGCAAGTCGTTACAACGACTTGCGTTGGCGGGCGCTGGATAGTGGAATAGTTTAATTTTCTATTCCAACTCCAGTCCCCGTGGATAGTAGGGAAGGTGTTGAATAGAAAATTAAACTATTCCCTATCCTACAGCGCCCTCCAGCGCAAGTCGTTGTAACGACTTGCGTTGTAATAGCTGCATCGTAATGGTAGTGCGGAGCGAAAGTTGCGTTGTAAAGGATGTTCCCCTCTCTAACAGCAGTTAACATTTGTTTGGCGGCAAATTCATCCCCCCAGGAGATTGTAGATAACTTTAAAATAATAACCAATTGTGTAAAAGAGTCCTTAACCACCACTTATAAAGATATAAAGAACCCCAAGACTGGTTGGTTAAATTCATCCTGCTCTAAGGCGCACTCCGCCCTGAAAACAGTCCTTAAAAGAGATCCTAGAGATAGGGTCGAGGTTTCCCAACTAAGGAAAATCTATAATTCATCGCTCCGTCAAAGGAAGATCGATTTAAGGGCGGAATACTGGGCCGCTTTACACAGTGCATGCGAAACTAAAAACAGCACTGCTTTTTGGGAAGTTATTAATTCGACTTTCCTGTCGAGTTCCAGAGACTGCAATAAAATTGAAGTTGCAATCACTGAAATAGACTGGATAAACTACTTCTCGCAGATGTTTGCCCTAACGGTGGATCCAACTAGAAATCCAGGTATTCCTGGACCTGGAATCACTAGTGAAACCCTAAATATACCAACTTTAGATTTTACTTTGGCTGAGGTAGATCTAGCCCTGCTTGCAAGCAAAGGAGGAAAGGCGCCAGACCCGAATGGGGTGCCTGCGGATTTTTATAAATACAACATGGATCTTTGGGCACCGTTGTTATTGAGGGTCCTGGAAGATACTGGCAAGGTGGGTCTCCTGGACTCCTGGTCGGAATCTATTTTGGTCCCAATCTTTAACAAGCATTTACAATGCAACGGTTTCGCCTTTGGAAAAGTTTGAGCTATTGGCATTGTGAATGACAAACCTTTTATTTATGTGTTGGTTTTGAAAACAGATAAATAAATGGCACTGTCATTTACAATGGCAATAGCTTAATCTCTCGCAAATGCGATTTGGATTGCAACTATTTCAGTTATCATTTTGCACTACGATGAAAACTGGCTTGTGCATTTACTCCTGCAGAAGAGTATCAAGAGGAGAGTCAGCAGGCGTCCCTGTAGGAGGTAGTGTATTCAAGACTGTGCAATACAATACATGCTCCCTTCCCAACTCACTTGGTCTCGAACGCCCAGTCATACACTGCACCACCATACATTGCGACACAAATTGAATAACGCAAAACAGACAAAATATCACCATAGAAACCACAATACTTTGACAAAACACGTTTCAGTGAACATTTCAATAAGGTCACAAAGGCCAGATAACTTATCCAAAATAAATTATATATATATAAAAAAACACAAACAAAAGGCCTTGATGTGGAAAGGCAATAAAAGGTAGTAATCAATTGTTCTTTTTACTGCTTGGACATTTCGTCACTTAACAGTAAAACCGAATCATGACAACTTAAATATTTAAAAACTCGCCAACGTTCTCAACATAACGGATGAATTGCCTAAAAATTAAACTTTGTCATTATTCATAAATCAATCATCAAAAAGGGGACAACACTTTACAGCTAGTTTTTTTCATCAAGATCTTGGGGTGTGAACAATACGTTGATAGCTGCCCGAGTCTCCGATCTTTCCGTGGCATTGATGTAAACGGGAGACTGGCCTTTAAACCATGCACCTTTTTAGCTATTCTGAGTCCTTGCAGCCTCAGCTGGCCGCCTCTTTAGAGCCAGTGTCCGCAGACAGGACAGGCCGCCCCTCAGGCCGGTGACAGGGCGCTTGTGGCAGGCGTCAGCACCAGGTTCCAGGACCTTGTTTGTGCTCATGGGCTCCTGGAAGATGCAACTGTTTTGGCTGGGGGGGCGGTAATTTCTTGCTTGGAGGGTCTGAGTCTTGCAGTTCTGTGGCCAGCCTCACCCGCGGGTGATTCAAGGAGCCCCTCGCAGTCTCGAGCAGTCACACACACCGGCCACGGTCTCTACAGGTCAGTCAGCCTCTACTCCATAGTGATTTCACAGAGTCTCACACTTTGGAGTCCAGTCTCACTCCAGGCTGTTTTTCACTGTCCCTTGTTGTTCAATGTGTCTCATAATGAAGCAAATTCTACCTTTCCGCCAGCCTCATTAACTCCCATTGGTCCAGTCCACCTTAAACTACCCGACTAAATCGAATGCCCCACTGACTTCAATGGAGTCTCACACCGTGGATTGTTCATTCGCCTGCTGGAAGTGGAAGTCTGGGTCCCCGGCCCTGCTTCCCTGAGCCAGAGCCCCACGGGCAGGGGTCCCCCCTCACCCTACCTGCGGAAGGAGCCCCTGGGGGGGGTCAGAGTCCGCGGACAGCGCCTCAGATGTCTATCCGGGAGTGCAGGGAGCTGTGCTTGCTCTCGTGGTCCCAGTAGGAGCAGTGCATCATGGACAGCTCGGCCAGCTGGCGGGTGCAGGCAAACTGCAGCCCCCCGCCGCTGGGGGGCACGCTGCTGGCGGTTGGGCTGGCCGGGCTGAGCTGCTGGCCGTGGTGGGGGTGCCCGTGGTGGGGGTGGTGGTGGTTCATGCCGTTGTAAGAGTTGACCATTGAGGGGAGGCCCATGCCCTGCATCCGGGAGCACTGGGCAAGAAATACCAAATTGATCCTTGCAGGCCTGCTGTCGACCCTCCGACACAGACAACGGAGAGCTGGACTCGCCCGCAAACTGGCTAGGGCTGCGAGATCTCGCCAAGAGCCTGTGTCCTGCTGTTGTTGAGAGGAGGCAGTGGAGAAAGGGAGTGAGTCGGCCCCTCCCACCCCCTGAAGAGTCCATCTAAGGGCCTGATGGCCTACACCTCTCCTGTAACCTTCTTTCCAGCTGCTGACACCGGATTACAGGGGGCTCCTGAACTCTCACCCCTAGTGGGACGGGATCAACATCTATGAAAGGGGCCTGCCGGCGAGAGCACACAGCACCATTACCAGTGGGCAGGTCCGGGTTCTCCGGTAATGAGGTCGGAGGGCCGCATCTGCCGACACACTCTAGTAGACCACAAAATCAGGGCAGGATCCCGTCACAGAATGAAGTATGTAGTGAGTTGGTCCCCCTGCTCCATGGACATTGCCACGAGGCATGGCGTCTTACAGCACCCATTTATGTGAGCAGCCAACCGGAGGGGGGCGGGCAGCCACACAGACAGCGGGAGGGGGGGCGGGAAAGGAACGGACAGCGGGAAGGGGGGGGCAAGAAAGGAACGCACAGCGGGAGGGGGTGCGGGAAAGGAACGGACAGCGGGAGGGGGGGCAGGAAAGGAACGGACAGCCAAAGGAACGGGCAGCGGGGGGGAATGAACGGACAGCAGGAGGGGGCAAGGAAGGCACTCACCTGGACTTCCTCGGGCGGCGGTCAGCTGCGGAATGACAAACACAAACATGGACGCACAAAAAAAATAAACACCGCCCACGGCCGCGATGATGACATCGCAGAGGCGGAGAGGGAAAAAATCTCGGGAACGCCCACGAATCTGGTCCGGCCATGAAAGACAGATGTCTGTTCCAATGGCTAGCCTCCATTTATGGAGCTAGCCAATGGATCAGAGGGCGTAATCCCAAGCCCACTCTGTTGTAACATAAGATTTCGCCTGCGCCGTAAAGCTGCGCAGAGCGCAGCCTTGGGCCAGGCGAAACCTAAAAAGGGAGACCGCAACAGTCCAACATGCTACCGTCCGATCTCCTTGCTAGATTCACTGGGAAAGGTGGTGGGCCGAATTTTGCTTGACCGTTTGCAGTGCTGGACAGAGGAACACAACGTCATATCCGACCTCCAGTACGGTTTTAGAGACGGTTATGGAACCGTTGAGCAGGTCCTAAATCTATCTCTACTTAGAGGTAAATATGTTGACATGAAGGGTGGTAGACTACACATGGCATATGTAGATTTATCGGCGGCTTTTGACTGCGTGAGCCACGTAAAACAATGGGACATCCTGATGCAAATGGGGATCGACCCCCTTCTTGTCAATTACCTCCAAGAAATGTACTCAAATGCTAAAGCTAGAGTGAGATATGGACTGAGGGGCCAGCTATCTGCACCTTTTAAGGTTGAGCGGGGAGTTAGACAGGGCTGTGTCCTGGCTCCCTTCCTTTTCATACTGAATACTAACGGCCTCGAATTGGCGATGCTGGAAGGGAGCCAGGACCTACCGTTTGTCAAGAATCTCCCCATCCCCGCTCTATTATACACGGACGACGCGGTCATCATCGCCCGCACCCCACAGGAACTGCAGCGCTCCCTAAATCGTTATAATGATTTCATGTCAAATTTTGACCTAAAAATCAATGTAAAAAAGACATTCATTATGACATCTGGCAAAAAACTGAGCAAGGGAAATGGAATCTTTTTAAACAACTCCAGGATTGACCACACTCCCACTTATCCCTATCTGGGCATGGTAATACATGAGAAGGGCACTGTAGTGTAGTTCCTAGTTTCCCACTAGGCCCTGCGCATTGGAATAACATAAACAGTAGTATCGACGTGGAACTGCGGATATTCCAGGCCTCCACTGACTATGCTAAACTTAATTGGGTTGTGTTACCAACTAGCGCAGAGGTCACTGGAAACTTTCTTCTCTGCATAGGAAGTGATCAGCTTCCTTGGCACAGACAAGAAGGGATTCAGCTTTCCAACAACCGTGCAACATGACAACTTTGCTCCTCAGATCAAGAGTCAATCTCTAGGGTCGTGTGAAACAATAGACATGTATTTCACTCAGTCAGTCTAGTGCAGTTTACTTTCACGAGATGTAGAGAATAGAGAGACGGGCGTTTGTCAATAAAGGGTTAACATTTATTGAACAGTCTTTCTTCTCGTACAAGAGAAATGTATTGCCACAATTGTAAGAATTGTTATTATAAAAAGTACGTACAGTAAGATAAGTATTGCGAAATAAAACTGTAAAAGCATTGATATGGTTTCTTAGCCATACAATGGTTTAAAAGTAATAAAACATATATACAGTCATATATACATTAGGCTAACATACTCAACTGGTGCTTCTAACTACGCCTACCCCAGTGTGCCTGACCTAAGCCTAACACGTGGAAGGGGAGTAAGTAAGTAGCTTTAAGTTAAGTTGGTTTTGCCAAGGTTTGTTTCAAGAATTCTCGTCTAAGGGTTTAGTCAACACCATACCTCTGAATAGAATGATGGAGGATTGGTATCTCCTTCAGGGGTCACTCTCGATATCCCAGTCACCCGCGAGGGTAGACCGGAAACGCCGGAGCTGGATTTCTCTGCAGGAGAAAGGCAGCGGGTCTCTTCAGCGCGTCGAGGAAGGAGGGGGGACAGCGTCCGCGGGCAGCTGGAATCTGCTGGATGTCTTCGCAGAGGGACGGCTGTTCAGCTCCTAAGCGTACTGCACCATAGTTCACGCTTTAGCAGCGATAATGGTATCAGCAGCTTCACCACCAAGGGGACAGCAGGCTGCAGCGTCAGAGTGCTAGATTTACCAACACGGGGTCTTGCAGGCAGCTGGCATCAGCAACAGTAGCTCGCATTGCTTAAGGCAACGTTGGTAATATTTATACCTGACAGGTGCCGGGTTTGACGCAAGTTTGCTGGACATAAGACGTCAATTAAAGATGTCACTCGGAAGTGATAGTTATCAGTTGCTCATTAGAGTTCCATTACTAATCAAAACACAGCAAGCGGGGATTTCCAGGTTTGCTGAGTTTTTATCTTGTTGAAGAACTCGGAGTGTTAATCTAGGAATATCAGATAGTGACTTTTGCTCTGTCATTGCACTAATTGGTCGCAAAGGAAGTGGCAGAGAGCTATGCTGGAATGTGACTCTGTTCGTGTGAGGCCAGAGATGACTTTTCTGAAAATCGCACTTGAACGGTTATGCCATTATAGGGAATAAATGGATTTATAGCCGAATAGGGGCATAAGGTCACAGTATCGATCAGGAACCTAGATAAACACGCAACATCCACTCCACGTATTCATGTCCATCAAATTACTAAAACTAAAGCAATTAGATGTATGTGTAACATTGCCCACCCCAAAATACATAAATGCATTCGAAATAGGCGTACTTGAATACATGAAATTTAGGTACTGTACGATTTTTGAAGCATAGAAATCATTCAAAAAATTATTGCATATGAAATCATTGAACGATTATGCATAAAGAATTACACATGAAGTATCTCTGACAGAAGAAAGGCGAGATAAATCATCACAAAAAAATGCATTGTAATAACATGTGCTAGAGGCTGGTGTAACTTTGTTATGTCTCTAGATGTGTTTAGAAATAAAAGTGTGAAGCTTCTGTTCTTTAAGAATAGTTTTTACGTTAAGCAAAGAATTGTTCGTGCCAAAAAAGGGTCAATATTAAAAAAATTGTCCAAATCAAAAAGTTATTGCTTGAACGGGGAAAAATAGATTTCCAAAGCTCTTGGCAGTTTTTGTTGCTCAAAACTGAAGGCCGAATTCAGAGTTCATGGGAACGCTGTGTGCCGGAAAGCTTTTCAAAAGTTATTGTTTCTGTACGGGTGAGAACATCGTATCAGACAGGCTCTCAAAGAATTGGTCTACAAATTCAGGTGATAGTTCAACCAAATTAGATAGCGCTGTAACTTGGCAGGTGTGAGAATGATTGCTGTCATCATAGTCGGGACCAGCAATGCTCACTGAACGTTGTACCTGGATGATGTTGCTTTTGTCACTCGCTCCACTGTTACCACTTGGCTGTAGTACAGGAGTCTCCACGAATGCCGTCATCAGGATTGGTAGCCGCTGGGGACAACACAATGCGTGAGCCGTTATTGGACTGAGCAAAGTATCGACGTCCATTGGTACTGCTGATGGAAGTGAAAGACAGATGTCCAACACGCATTTATCGCCGCAAAGCATACACCGTAGCACAGGTAAAATGCAATTTTGCCATATCGGTCTGAATGAAAGGAACCAGGTCATGTTTAGATCTCTCAGCCTGGCCAATCCAAGGACGTTAGTTATCCTGTCCCGGTAGCGCATTGCTAGGATTGTCTCTTCCATTCCCATGGGAGCTATGTCTGAGCCGAGGCTTGCCATAACGTAGCAGGAGGGTCAAAAATAGAATCCCTGCGACGAGTCCCAAAAATAATGGTATGCCGCCAAAAATGGAGTGCACAAAATTAGGAAAGATTCCCAAAATTGCCTGGAAGGGTGTTAGCAGTCCCGTAAAGACTGTCTTAAATATGCCTGGGATGCTTGTTGCACTAGACATGTTAAGGAGTTGGCTGAACATTTCTACGAAATGCACGGGGCAATTTGTTGATAAAAGGTCATGAACTTCAGTAGCTGTCCTTGCAACTAGAAGATCATACGTCTCTTTAGATGACGTTATAGGCACTGTTGTCTGTAAAAGTACAGATTTCATTTTGCTTAATGTATCAATTCGTATAGAATAGAGATTCAGACGAGGCCAGATGGGAGTCACTATGTCTGCAGGCCCACTCGGAAACAATGCTTGCATACAGCATTTGACCATGGATGTTACTTCTACTAGATAACTTTTCCCTGGCACGAGGCCACAACATCTGTGATCCGTTCTAAGAATGTAACTCCCGTTCGAAAGTTGCATAAAGAAGGGCTCTATCTGAGTTGCAGGTGTGACTAGCTGGTGGCATGAAAGGTTGTTTGAATTTCCATCACATGCTCCGTGTAAATTAATGCCCTGACACAAAAGTATACCGCTTAGTGAATGTTTACAATTTTCACCACTAAGAAATACATTTTTGTCGCTGTCACCTTAGCAAGAATGAGTGTATGGTAATTTCCATTCAGATTTTACATATCCTTTACCCAATTGTTCATACTGGCCAGCAGGTATGTACTCAAGGCACTTTTTAAATCGGAAAGTTGTTATCGGAATTGTGATAATTCCGTGTATTATCCATTCAATGACAGGACTCTCTGACATTGTCAATGGTAATCTCTCGAGTTTTTCGATGCTCAGGATTGTATAGTCTGCTCCTTTCTGTGCCAAACTGATCTGTTTATCAGTAAGGTTAAAACTGGAAAATAATGACGTCGTGTTGATTAAACGCCAAGGCACATAGCCTGAACGAAGATTTTGCAGCGTCCAGCCTAGTTCTATAATGGAGCGTAATTGAGACTGGCCATGTTGTAACATTACCAAATCTCTGTCTATCACATCAAAGGCAGAGGATACAATATTGTCCAACGAATATATTCTGGAAGACAGAGTCATTAACCCATTGTCTACCACAGAAAGTGATTTCTCCAAATTAATACGATCAATTTCTCGTATTTTTTCAGCAGTTTCAATTTGCTTTACTTTCCAAGCCTCGTTGTAAGCAGCATAGATACTGGTCGCTATGAAACGCTTTTGACGCTGTTTGCGTGGTCCAAGAATGAAATCGCGCAAATCAGCACCATCTTTTAGTAAAGACAAGTGTTGCTTAATTTCAGCCAGTGTGGACGAAGTTAGCCATTCAAGGCAGAGTTTCCCTACACTGTATGTTGTTATAATCCCTGGATGTTGTCTCTGGGAGTATCTAGGGTCTAATCTGGTCATTTTTAACCCCTGTGTTTTATTCAGGAATCTATCTTGACAGCTATTTGTGTCTGTAGGCCAGATTAACCACTTTTTCCAATCAGGATTTGTTCTGTTGAAATGTAAAATATGTGACACGTCTAACTCAATATCTGTGGTTGCATTCTCAGGTATTGGCTTTGGTATAGACGGTGTTTTAAGGTCTTTGATCTTAGCTAGGCCAAGACAAGATGTTTGGTGTATTGTGTCATTTAAAAATAACATTTGTTCTGGTATCATGCAGGTTCTAAATAGTGCTTCAATGCCTTGCACCTGCCAATCTTTTGTACCCCAAATTGTTTTCGTTTCAATATTATTTTTCCAATAATCAAAACCAAATGTCATCATTTTGTCATAAAATGCTTCTGAATATATCAATTTAGAATTTGTCAGCATCGTTTTCATTCCTGTTTTATCTAACAGTTTGTAATAAAACGTTTCTGCATCACTGGTGTTAAACCCTGAGAAGTATTTGAATTTCTCAAAAAAATGCTTTAGAACTGCTTTTAGGTGGTGTAGAACAATGTTCCCATTGATTATACATAAAAACATTTCTAGGCTGTGCAGATTTATGCAAGTAATGATCCCCATAGTGGGTATAACAGAATAACTGCTCATAACTAGATGAACCTTGTAAATAATCATGATCTGTGAATCTAGCTGACATTACTAAATCAGACATCATGTCATTAATACTGTTAAAGTCCCAATCATCAGAGAATGTACTAGGTGTCACAAAGTCACTTAAGGAAACCTTTAGTTGATGAGGATACTTCAGGATTTCGACTGGACCATAATCTCATAGTCTGTTTTCTCCCATACTACCCCACCAGGTATTGGAATTGCTGTGACATTTACTGTTGACAGTTCTCTTTTCTTCACGTGGGATGATCTGTGTGGTTTCAGGACTAGGTTGATGTTCTGACTTGCTGTGTCCATTGTAATATATTTTCCCTCAATTAATTTTCCCAAGCACAGTACCATGATGAGCCAAAGCAGGAGGAAAAATACACCTAGACCGAACCAGAACTCTAGCCAAGGGGAAATAAGGTAGATTTCCTTCAGTTGCTGAAAGAGTTCCGTTGCTTTTTCTTTAAAAGTCTTTTTTGTTTCTGGCATCACTTCGGGGTCGTTTAAATCTTCAGAGAAGTTGTCGAAGTTGATAAAATAACCAGAGGCAGTTCTGTCAATTGATGGGATTGTTCTTTCAATCTGTCTCTCGGTAGCACTTTCTGATGCCACATCATTGTAGACTGGTGTTGTTTCTTGACGAACTGTTTCAATCTGTGTTTCAAGAGTCACGAGTTCCATGGCATTATTGCATAGTCCTTCATTGTGCACTGCAGGCTGATCGAATGTGATGAGTCTTTCAGTTTGAACCTCTTTAATTGTTGCAAGTTTGGGTATTCTGTTGTTTCTTGGGAGTCCACTGGGCCTACTGTTGATTATAGGCCACATGCTTGTGGTTTTACCAGATCGATAGACACGACTCTGTTCTCCTTTTTACCAGCAAGGGGCGGTAGCACAACTGATCTTGTTCCGGTGACTGCCAAGACAGGTACTGCTTTTCTGTAAGAAGGCCCAAATTCCTTCTTAACCACGATCTTTTCTCTGACTAGATCCCCATTCTTTGGAATCCAGACAGGCCTTGCTGGGGCTGTTGCGGGTGGTGCCTCGTCAGTGGTACTTGGCTGTTGCTTTAACTTTGTGTTGCTTAATGATTTTCTTGTTTCATTCAGTTCCTGTAAAACAGCCAAACGATCTTTGATGTCAAAGTCTGTTGTTTTTTCTTGTACCACTGACATCTGACTATCGAGGTCCTGAACTCGCATTCTAATTCCGAACAATAGTTCGTATGGGCTGAAACCTTTTAGAGAATTTCTTGGCATGTTGTTAAGACTAGTCTGGACACTTATTAAATGTTTGACCCACCCAGCGCCGAACCTAATACCTTCGCTGTTATAGATTGCTTTTTGTCACAGTTTTTTCTTTCTACCACACTATTCCCTTCCGGGGTATGACGGACAAGAATACCGCAACCCAATTCCCATGCTGGCCATGGCCTCCTTATAGGCTCGAGAGCTGAAAGCAGGACCCTGGTCAGAATGGAACGTGGTAATTGTGTATGTGCCGATATTGACTCGCAAATCTTTTATAACCATTCTAGCGTCAGCCGAGCGCTGGGGGCCTCATTTTTTAAGTGCTTTTCGTCTTAACTGTTAATAGGACACAGGATGGGGTGTAGGCAGCGTTACGCTCTTTCTGACTGGTAGCCGGTAGCAAGGTTCGCTACTGCGATCCCTATTACAGTTTTCACAGTTGTTTGCATATATTTGGTGTTCTACACTCATTCTCGGCCACCAGAATACTGATTGTAATTCAGTCAGTGATTCCTTGATCTCTCTGTGCCTTAGACCCAAACCCATGTGTGCGTCTGCTATTAAAAATATTCTCCTGTTCATGTTTGGAATTACTCTGTCCCCCACTCCAGGGATTCGAGCAAAAGGAACGGAGTTTGCATCGATTACGTATGCATAATTGAGTGGATAGTTTACGGGTAGTGCTGCACAGTCGCCTTTTACGGTCGTTTTTACTGCCAGCATGGTTTCCCCGTCTATGTATTTATCTGTATGCTTTTTTGTGGCTACGGAATCCGGTTTAGTTGCTTCCGCTATGGCTGTATTAGCCAATGAATTCCCTGCAACGTGAACGCCATCACGTTGAAGACTCTGTGCGTGAATCACGTGAGTCTTTTGTAGTTCTTTGTGTAAAAGAGCTACCTCGTTCCAGAGCAATTTATGCTTTATTGTGGCACCTGTGTCATCTTTGTAGTCGTTTTCAATCCAACTCTGCAGCTTATTGTTGTAAGAGTTGACGCAAAAATGAGAATCGCACACTATAAGTGTCGGGAATTTCCCGTTCTGCATTTTCGAGCGCCATCTTTAACGATCTGATTTCAGTTCTCTGAACCGAACAGTTTCTTACAGATTCAGTTTTTGTTACTTTCGGTGTAATTTTACCGCACAGCCAACGACATTTAATAATCGCACATGCTGCATCGTAGGATTTGCTCTCTACGTTGAAATGCTGTACAAAGCTATCTGTATAGATTATACAGGCGTATTGTGGGAGAGGCAGAATTTCGATTGGCAGAGGATATTCTTCTTCATATTCCAAATCATTCAGTTCTTCGAATTGCGGGGCGAAATAGTATTTCACGTCTTCCGCTCCTAGAGAATCTATGCACTGTATCCATTTCGGATCCAGTGACACTGTAGGCAGGTTTACTGGGCTGAATAGCGCCTCGAAGGCGGATCCTGCTGTAAGGATATTAATCCGTTTGCCGTGTGCTAGTTCTCGTTCATCTGCTAATGCGATTTGCACTGCTTTCACAGTTCTTTCTGTGTGACTGAATGTTTTTTCTGCTTGTGTGTACAAGTGAGATTTAATTGAAATTGGTACCTTTTCTCCCTCATTAGAGGTTAGGTATGTGAATCCGCATCTTCCTGGGATGACTCGGATTACAAGATCACGTGTGTTGTCACGTGTATCTAATTTAGTTTTTGCTAACATGTCTGTTTGCAGTGATCTCAAAATTTCAGTGTGTTTTTGAGTCCAATTGATTTGTTTAAAATCAGGTTTAATTAGTTCGTAGAGTGGTTTAACCCTCTCTGCGTAATTTAGAATGTAAGTTCTTCCGAAATTCAGAAAACCTAATATGGATTGTAAATTCTTCAGCTTTTTTGGAGCTTGGAGTACAGCGCACTTCTCTAAGAAGTTGTCCGCTAGGCTTTTCCCTTCACTTGATAATTCGTACCCTAAAAATAGTACTGTCAGATGGGCAATTCGGGACTTTTTAAAGTTGAATTTGTAACCCTCTGCTGCGAACCCAAGTATAATGGTGTTCACTCTTTTCAAATGAGTATCCAAGTCGTCGTCTGTGAGATAAATATCATCTACGTAAGATAATGCTTCATCATCATAGATTTGTAGTAACTCTGTTACCCTAGCTGAGAATAGTCCTGGGCTGTTCTTGAACTCCTGTGGGAGTCGACAGAATTTTTTCTGTGACCCAAATGCAGAGAAAGCCGTCAAATATCTGCTTTCTGGTGCAATGTTTTGACAAAAGAAACCATTAGAAATGTCTAATGTCGTTTTGTATTTTTTCCTAACTATGTTATTCATTAGGGCTGCACTATGCGAGTTTTGTACTGCAAAAGTTTTGCAACATGTATTAAGATGTCTGTAGTCCAAAACTAGACGATATGAATTGTCTGGCTTGGAGACAGGAAACAAAGGATTGTTCATTTGAGAGGTGCATGTTTCAATCACCCCCTGGTACTCAAGTTGATCTAAAATCTCCCTGACCTGTTTTTTAGCTTCTTGCTTTATGGGATACTGCCGTTGGGCAGTTGGTTCACTTTTTAGTTGGATTTTGTGAGGAGGTGAATCCTCATCCCATCCTACATGATTTTTATACAATGCAGGTGCCTGGGCCACTGCCCATTTCCTTGCATATGTATATTTTTTGTGAATCGGAATGTGATTCGAGAAGGCAGGCATAATCACTTCTTCGCCACGAGGGCACTCCCTGACAAACTCTGGGGGCCAATCTTTTTCAGCTAACAGAATATCATAGCCTTTTGAGAGCTTATCCCAAAATAGACCCTTAATTTTCCTAGTCTTATCACCCTCTATACGCAATGTTATTTCGTATATTTTATGGGGCTCGCTAAGTCTGGCGTCGGCAGTTTCAACTTGAATGTATTCATTCGTGTCCACTGTCTCCAGATGACTCATCAAGATCTTGCGCGCTATACTGATTTCTGCTGCACTGTCCAACATTGTCAATGCCCACTCCCCGTTTTTCAACTGTGTCCTCAGTATTCTCGGCATGGTTGATTAATCTAATACTGGCTACCTTCTTTTTCTGAAATTGAGATTTCTTATTTTGAGCAGGTTCCTTGTCTTTGGACTTGGTGTGCTCTCCTGGGTCTGACCGTCCTCTTCTTTCCGAATTCTGTGGAAGAGATCGAGAGGGACGTGTATCAATACTTTGATATCTATCAGGTTTTTTCAGATTATCCCTATTTCTAAGGTTATATCTTTTCTCAGAGGGCTCCCTCTAGGGAGACTGGCGTTCTCGAGTCGGAGTTCTTTCCCTCCGTCGAGGAGACCTTCCTCTGGACTGGAAAACTTTTTCCTTGGGAGTGGATTGTTTATTTCCATCCCAGCTCTTTTTAGGAGTGTTTGAATTATTTTTAATAAATAATTTTTCAGGATTTTCGAGCAGTTGGGGCTTAACTGGTTTTCCACCCAAGCTGTCTCTACCTAATTCTTCATAGCATTTTTCTATGATTTTTGCAAGCTCAACAGGATCTTTTATATCTGTTTCCTTCAACTTCTGGCGAATCGCCACAGATGCTGCTTCTCCTCTTATATTGGCTAATAATATAGCCGAGACCTGCTTGAAGTCTTTCAGTAATTTCATACCTAGATTTAAAGCGGGCTCTGGACCGAATTCATTTTGAATCATCTGTTTTAGCACTTCTGGTATTACCGCCATAGACGGAACACCGTGTGTTTTTGTGTAAATGGAAGCAAAGACTGTACCCCAAGTGTCACAGTCCTCCACGTGTGGTGCGATTCCCATAGGAAGGCAGATGGTCAAGATTCTGTGTTTCTCAATAGGGGTAGTATCAGGAAATACTGCCTCTATTTGAGTGATTTTCTGTGCTAACCAGAAAGGAATTTGTTCCCGTTTTACGGGTGTTTTACCAAGACATGACTGTATGTTCTGTGGTGTAATTTTATTTGTGTTCCCCTGATGAGGGGTCAGCTGTGGAGTATTAACAGCTGGCTGGACTGTTGCAGTCCACATTACATATTGGACGAATTGCCTATGTATTTTTATTAATGTGTTTAGCTGTACTAACAGCTCTTCTCTAGACATTTTTACAATGTCAGGATGTGGTGTGTAGCTGGCTAGAACCGGCCACGTGGCTCCTGGTCTACCTAGTGGACCGAGCCTGGTAATGTGATCAGTATGTTTTAGGGCGCCATTAAACCAGAGCAGGGTGCTCTTGAAATTTAAGTGGAATTTCAATCTCCTCGAAAGGAGCGTACTCTTCCGGAGGTTTCTCTATTTTGTAATAGTGAAACTCCTTTGTTCTAGCGTTTACCGCTGGAAAGTTTATCCATGAATAGAATACCTCTGTCTGCCGATACTCGTGAGCCTCTATCACGAAAATTACTGTACCACCTTGAGGTGTCAGTCTGTTTTCTATAAGTTTTAAAGTTATAGATCTTCTTAAGTGTGCCCGGATGATTATAGCATCCGGGTCTGTGTATTCGGGACCTTGCTGAGTCGCATCTACTGCGCCCCCAGTGGTTCCGTTATTTTCTACTGACATTGTATAAATGCAGGTTTTGCAGAGTAGGTCTCCAAGGAGACAAAGATTAGGTGCACAATATTTTGGAACACTGTATCCTTCAACGTTGAATAAACCAGAGCTTTACATAGGAATCTCTTCCTACTGAGTTCGGGCGGATTTTAACCTTTCACCCACTCCAGGCGTCTATTGGAGTATTTACGGGAGAAAGGGGTCTGTGAAATATGCACGACTGAGTTACTCTAACTGTCTTGCGTTAGTTTATCTCCTTACCAAACGTTGGGCGCCATGTAGTGTAGTTCCTAGTTTCCCACTAGGCCCTGCGCATTGGAATAACATAAACAGTAGTATCTACGTGGAACTGCGGATATTCCAGGCCTCCACTGACTATGCTAAACTTAATTGGGTTGTGTTACCAACTAGCTCAGAGGTCACTGGAAACTTTCTTCTCTGCATAGGAAGTGATCAGCTTCCTTGGCACAGACAAGAAGGGATTCAGCTTTCCAACAACCGTGCAACATGACAACTTTGCTCCTCAGATCAAGAGTCAATCTCTAGGGTCGTGTGAAACAATAGACATGTATTTCACTCAGTCAGACTAGTGAAGTTTACTTTCACGAGATGTAGAGAATAGAGAGACGGGCGTTTGTCAATAAAGGGTTAACATTTATTGAACAGTCTTTCTTCTCGTACAAGAGAAATGTATTGCCACAATTGCAAGAATTGTTATTATAAAAAGTACGTACAGTAAGATAAGTATTGCGAAATAGAACTGTAAAAGCATTGATATGGTTTCTTAGCCATACAATGGTTTAAAAGTAATAAAACATATATACAGTCATATATACATTAGGCTAACATACTCAACTGGTGCTTCTAACTACGCCTACCCCAGTGTGCCTGACCTAAGCCTAACACGTGGAAGGGGAGTAAGTAAGTAGCTTTAAGTTAAGTTGGTTTTGCCAAGGTTTGTTTCAAGAATTCTCGTCTAAGGGTTTAGTCAACACCATACCTCTGAATAGAATGATGGAGGATTGGTATCTCCTTCAGGGGTCACTCTCGATATCCCAGTCACCCGCGAGGGTAGACCGGAAACGCCGGAGCTGGATTTCTCTGCAGGAGAAAGGCAGCGGGTCTCTTCAGCGCGTCGAGGAAGGAGGGGGGACAGCGTCCGCGGGCAGCTGGAATCTGCTGGATGTCTTCGCAGAGGGACGGCTGTTCAGCTCCTAAGCGTACTGCACCATAGTTCGCGCTTTAGCAGCGATAATGGTATCAGCAGCTTCACCACCAAGGGGACAGCAGGCTGCTGCGACAGAGTGCTAGATTTACCAACACGGGGTCTTGCAGGCAGCTGGCATCAGCAACAGTAGCTCGCATTGCTTAAGGCAACGTTGGTAATATTTATACCTGACAGGTGCCGGGTTTGACGCAAGTTTGCTGGACATAAGACGTCAATTAAAGATGTCACTCGGAAGTGATAGTTATCAGTTGCTCATTAGAGTTCCATTACTAATCAAAACACAGCAAGCGGGGATTTCCAGGTTTGCTGAGTTTTTATCTTGTTGAAGAACTCGGAGTGTTAATCTAGGAATATCAGATAGTGACTTTTGCTCTGTCATTGCACTAATTGGTCGCAAAGGAAGTGGCAGAGAGCTATGCTGGAATGTGACTCTGTTCGTGTGAGGCCAGAGATGACTTTTCTGAAAATCGCACTTGAACGGTTATGCCAATATAGGGAATAAATGGATTTATAGCCGAATAGGGGCATAAGGTCACAGTATCGATCAGGAACCTAGATAAACACGCAACAGCACATGGAAAAGGGCAGTGGAGATTAGAAAACGCCAGTTCCTAAAAGCTACCATGGCTCTAGTAGAATTCACCCAGAGGCTCGGGAAAAGACCTGCCGAGGAGATGCTGCGCATCTATCACGCTAAATGCGTTAGCACAGCTATATACGGTGCAGGGGTCTGGGGTTACGTTCACACAGACACCATTCAAAAGGTAGAAAACAACTTCCTCAGATTCCTATTAGCTGAGTATGTCAACATATAGCTGTCATCTAGAACTGGGTGTACCCTATATCTTAGACATCATTCGGGTGCAGCCAGTTCTGCTATGGCATCGTCTCTGGAAGTCTGACAAACTAACTTTAACTCAAGCCATTGTGGCAGACTGCCTTAATTCAGAACAAGTCACTAAGATCCGATGGCTGAAATATGTTAGGAAGTTCTTCACAGACGTGGAAATGGAGTGTTACTTCTATAATCCCCAAGATCTGACCAGGATTTTAAGAAAGTTTTTAAAGAATTTATGTTTAGCTCACCCAGCCGATCTCCGTTTGACTGCTGAGGCAAATAAAATTTCGGTTCAGCATTCACTACTAATTCAGACCACCTATTAGATCAAGCCTTACTTAACTCTGAAGCTAACATGTTTTGATATATTCCTGTTGACTCGATTTAGAATTAACATCTTTCACCGACTTGGAACTTTTCCAACACAAACGATTGGTTCAAGCAGTTAATCTGCTGCCCGTGTGATGATTCCTCTTTGCAATCACTTCACCACATGACCCTCTTCTGCAAATTCTACACAGAACCAACAAAGCGATGGCTGATTCAGATCTTAAAATTTCTGGGCCTTCGCCAGTGCCGTCCTGCTCTTATGACTCTCCAGCTTTTGGAATCAGACGGCATTGCTATCAGCATTGCAAGGTTCTTAAAAATTTGTATTCGGCATAGAAAGAATTTGTAGAGTAGGCCAGCATATAATAATTTTAACAGAATCAAAAACAGGACAATCCGCCCTGCATTTTGTTGACTATCTCGAAGGCATACAATGAACCGTTCACTTTGTGTCTTTCTTTGATGGGTTTTTGTATCCTCCTGTATAGAAATCGCACAAAGTCTAACTCCATTAAATCCCCTTTCCTAAGGTGTCCATTAGCATAATTAGCACATTGTATAATGCTAGTAATGTATCCTGGTTTGTGATGATTACCATTTCTACTGTTATATTATTATCGGTCAATTTCTCTGAGGGGATGCTTTACTTTGTATTTTATTGACTTTCTGAGTAGGAATGCAAATAATTGTACTCCTTGTATATCCCAGATCAACTTTTGCACTCCCTTGCAAATAATCCGTGTATAGTTTTGTATTACCCGGAAAGTTCAAAACCTCTTTCTGAATTTAGCGTAATTTGCACACGGTGAAGTATAGAGAAGAACTGCATTTTAATGCGTAATTTGCACTAATCATTTTCCTCTAGGAACAATTCGTTATTTATCTATGTAATCTGTCAGCTAATTGCACCTTTTAATGTTAGTAATTTACCCAGATCTGTGATGATTTTTAAATGTTTTTTAATTGTAACTGCTTATATGGTTTTGCACAGCACACCGAATAAAGCATATTTTGATTTGATTTGATTTGATTTGATTTGTTGGGACATAGAGCGGGAGATGCGAGAAGTAATACAGTAGTTTGGGAAGAACAATCATCTTCAACAGGGTAATGCGACTCATGACTGACATTCAGTGGGAGTGACTTCCAAATTTGCATTTGGGCCCTTATAGCCGAGATTGCTCTTATCAAATTGCCGTCCAGCAAGTCGTCAGACATCCGGTATATGAAGACACCGAGATAGCGGAAGGTAGTAGGGTACCAAGAGAGGAGTGAGCCATTAAGGAGCACATTCTCCTCAGTCATATCAGCACTAAATGGATAAATTCCTGATTTAGCCCAGTTAACCCGAAGTCCCGATTTCTCCTCAAAGGCTTTGAGTGTGTCTGCAATGGACGTTGGAATGGCAGTGACATCCCGAAGATATAACAGCAGATCTTCTGCGTATAGGGAGAAGGCGTGTAACCCATCTCCCAGCTGAATACCCCACCTCTCGCCAGCACCACGGAACAACATCGCTAATGGCTCCATGTGAGAAGTTGGCCTGATATGTGATGTCCACTATTCTAGTATCAGTCCAAACAACCCTTATGGTGATGGCTGTAAAGTCAACCTTATAGACCAGCTATTCTAGTGGTATCGTGGACAAAGCAATCTTAGGCTAACACTTCAGAGAGCATGTGAAGCCAATTGTTTTACCAATAATAACCCCTTGAATATCAAACGAAAGGACACCACACAAGGTATATATAAATTATATATGTATTTATTTCTAACACAAGTCCTCAGCACTCTTTATGAGGTCAGAGTTCGAGATACAGCACAAATGACTTAATAAGCATATGTTACGTTGCACAAATACAATTCTGCCCTAGGGGCCTTACGAACCATATACTAAAGAAGTGGTATAAGTACCACTGCAGAAATAGTGAGTAGGCCTAGGGCTTAGGAAATCGGTCGGGCTACACTGAATAACCACAGGTTAGGAAGCAGGAGTCCCACAGGATGCACGTGCAGTGCCTAAACACACCCGTGTTCTCCTAGACTTAGAATGTGAACGTACAGCTTAGAAACTAGTTGATTTCGGACAGTCCGGGTGGACTTCGAGGAAACCCAGTTAAATTAGGACACTTTGATAGTTATTACACACGGGAGCACCGGAGTACTCGAGTTACCTCACCCAGGGAAGCCGGGTGCATAGGTGCGAAGTTGTGTCAGGTTTCGTCGTCGATTCCTATGGAGAGCTTCAAGAAGACGCTGCAGGCGACCAGGAGGAAGATGTCCGGATGGATCCAAGGGTGGATCAGAGAAGTGAAGAACCTGAAAGCAGAGGGGACAGAGTCTGGGTCACTAGCCAGTGACCAGGGTGGAACCAGGACGGAACCAGATGATGTTGAGCTGCAATCAGTGAAGAAGTGAAGCTTGTCTCTGCAGCCACGTGGACCAGTAGGTGTCAACGACAACCAGGAGCTGGATACGGACTGTCCCACAAAGGCTCTCGCTGTTGGCGGTGTCGGCTTCTGGATCGGAGTCAACAAGCCTTGGCAAAGGCAGCCCACGCAGGATACGAAGATCGGCTTCTGGTACAGACCAGCAAGGTCTGTGGAGCTTCCCTTTTGCAGAAAAGCAGGAGCAAGCCCAGAGCAAATAGGCAAGCAGTGTTGTTTCAAAATGGAGTCCTCAAGATGGCCACTAGCCAATGGGCCAGCAACCGCGAAGATGCGTCAAGAGGAAATGCAAGAGCAGGCCCCACGCGGCACTCGTGGAGTGTGGAGGGCTGAGCTTCAGTGCACTTACGACTCAGTGTAAATGTAAATTGTAAATTGATACTTGTATAGCGCACTACTCAACCGCAAGGGTCTCAAGGCGCTTGTACAAATACCGCTGTGGAACCCATCTTGGCTTTCCCTGTGAGGCGTCCACTCCTGGGCACCCCCAAAGTGGAGGCCAGGCATCCTTAGCGTTGTGGGGGCCATTGTGGAGATTAAGCAAGCTATTGCCCAGTGTTGTAGAGTGGGACTCCATGATTGGAATAGGCACTGAGGCAAGAATTATCAGGTCCGTGGAATTTTTGAGCCCAAGACCCGCCGAGGCGGGGAATTGAACCCTGGTCCCGGGCTAGACCTCTGCATCAGGGTCTGCTGCTCTAATCATTGAGACACACTTCTCAATCCCAATGCACAACTTCGGGGACGCCTCAGAAGCTGCACAGTTTAGCAAAGAGCAGAATAGCCAGGGGTCCGGTCCACTGTTCCCACTAACCTGCGCGCGTGGGCGCGCGCTCACGACGGTCTCCCAGAGCGCGCAGTGTCCTGAATTCAGCGCGCACTCAAAGAGACGTCCTTATGAGACCATTCCCGCTGCCGTTTTTAAAACGCGAGCGGCGCGAAATCCAGGCTGGACATAGTGTTGCAGACTCTCAAAGCCCTTCGTGGGCTTCAACCCCCCACACGCACACCCCCCGTGTGTGGAACCCCGGGCTGAGATAGCCTCCTAGACATACAACAGCCGCACCCGAGTACTTCACTTTAAGACCATTTGCACGTTAATTAGGCTTTGATGGGTTTCACTCCTTCTTGGGCCCCTGCATATCAACACCTCCGGGCTCCGACTGCTGGAAGAATTAGCCCCCCTCCCACGCCCTCTCATTGCTTGCTTGGTCAGCCTTTGTAGAAAGATTCTCTGCTGGCAGCATTAGGAAAATAGCTGATAGGGGGTGAGTAGGTAAAATTTCCTGCACTCCGCACGTAACTCCAGCGGGTCATTTCATTGGGGCAAAAACGTTGTTTTTCCTTTGTTGCTCTCTCTCCTCCCATCACTCTCAATTCCTTACAGGTTCTCTTCCTCCCACCATGCTAGGAGCTTTTCCCTATCTCAATGCGTGTTTGTTCAGCCTTTCTGGAAATAGGCTTTGCTGGCAGCAGTAAAACAAAGGTGAGTGGCGGGGGTAGGGAGACTGTTTGCTGATGATCCTGCACATAACTTCTCTTTTTTCACAGGAATACATGCCTGTCTTCTAGAGGAAGGGACTGAGTTGCGCCTGAAAGGAAGCTACTTTTTACACTCTCATTCAATCCCTGGCCCCTGTGCTGCGACATCTAGAACGTTTTTTACTGTTGATAATGCGCTTAGAGAAGTGGTCATCTGTGTATACATTACTGTTAATATGCAGAGGTCACATGTTTCCGCTGTGGGTATTAAATAAACGTTACCTGTGCTTTCCTGCCAGCCCTAAACATTGTTTTAATGGCAGGCAGGAAACAGGGCGTTAATGCAGTAAAAGAAAAGTGTGGAAGAAGTCAAGCCAGTGCAAGGCCCGTTTTCAGGACAGCTTTTGTTTACGAGATATTAATATCCTTGAACAAAGATGACTAGTTACTTACGTAAATGCTGCATTTTTGGCCGACTAGACACACCTCAGAGCAATTTCACCAGCATTTTAAAATCAGCATTTCATCTATGGGGGCGACTCACAAAAGCATTTACGAGTAAAAGTGCAGGGGTACTCTTGCGAGCTTCTGTGAATTGGCCCAATCTAAAATACGAGAATATTAGGACCGTGTTCATATACATTTAGGAACAATAGAAAAGGCGGTTCCTATTTTGTACTTTGGAGGGAAGGGATATAGACGTTTCAGGGCAGAGTCACAAACACATGTAACAGTTCCTCAAAGTATTACACAACATCTTGCATCGCTTTACATGAATAGAGCACAAATTCACAACGCTGTCCCTGCCATCACCGTTTCTAAACGTGGACAAAAAATTCTGCTTCAAAGAACCTGGTGGACACCACAGATAGATACAGCAACTTAAAGGTGGATGAAGTCATGGAATTGTGAAACATAAGGGCAGGATATTGGTTGGAAGGCTTAGATTGGTGATACATGGTATTTTAAGAAAGGTCAACTTATCTCCCATCTTGGACACTTCACAGCCAGACCTAAGTTCTAAATGGTCTTTGCAGACAGAAGTGGCTAATATTGTGAAAACCTGAAATAAAAATTCAAAAAATAAAACAATAAAGTATTGTGCGGTAATTGGGGAAGCATCAGGCCTATAATATGTTCAGCTGCAGCAGTGACTCGCTTCATGGCCAGTTTGCTATTGCTGTCTTATTGCAACAACTGGGCAACAAAGGCGGAGATGTATGTTATGACAGAAAGTGAGTGATGCCCCCATCTATATGCCACACTTACTAAAGCCAAAAATGATCCATAAATAAGTGAACAAGAAGCACACACTCCATCCATGCAAGGTAAATGCCTAACCCCACAGCATACAAAGAAGGGAAGGGAGAGGCTGCTTGGCTACAGCGCCGGCTCTGTGAAGCAGAATTTTCAGCACAGACATCTCATCACTGTACCCCACCCAGCAGTTATTAAATATAATATATTGATCAATCCAAATAACTGACTAACATAGAACCAGTCAAATTACATTCATATTTCACTATACTAATTCAAAATTAATCCTTATGGGTTCCAGAGTAGCATGCTACTCGCCAAAAAAAAGCGCTTCAAAACCCCATCAGGGGTGGCAAGCGCTATATGAATACAAACCTCTTTCCCTTTTCTATCCCGCCACCTACCCTTCTCTATCCAAATAACTGAACAACCTTTCCACCACTCAAATTATTTCATATTTCACTATACTCATTTTCAACAATAATACTTTATGGGTTCCGGAGTAGCGTGCTACTTGCCAGAAAAGCGCTTTGACATCCATTAGGGGTAACAGGTGCTATATGAATGCAAACCTTTCTTCCCCTTCTATCCCTCCGCTATCCTTCTCACTCCAAATAACTGACTAATATGTGTGGAAATGCACAGTCTTTTCAGTTTTTTAAGCAAAAGTTTGAAGGGATATTTGGCGCTGCACACACGCGCAATCTGGTTCCTGGTGCACATAGCCATGGCTGCAGCGCACAGAGACCCTACACTGCCGCACACAGAGGAAAAAAATTAGAGGGAACATTGGTCCCACGTCTCTCGTGTCCGCCACTGGTCTCAGCTTTGCTGGAGGTGTGGGTCGGGGTCGGAGAACTTTGGAAGTCCAGTCCTGTGAAGCAGGGCCATCGGGATCCTTCAGGAGCGGCGACAAAGCAAACTGACAATTCACTAGTTGGTGCCTGTTTGCACAGGGTGGTCACTCCTTGACCACAAGGGAGATTCTTCAGTCTTCTAGTTGCAGTAGAATGTCGAAGGTCCAGAATTTTGTGTCAGAGTTTCAGTTCAGAATAATCTAAAGTCTCTAGACTCAGCTCCTAGCTTTATACGAATAAAGGGTCTGGATTACCTGCTAGGTCCTACCTATGGGTGGGACCAGGGAAGGGGGTGGTTACACCCCTTTCCCTTTGTCCAGTTTTGCGCCAGAGCTGGGGCTGGAGTGCCCCAGCAACTGGTTTCAACCGGTCAATGCATGGAGCACCTTGTGTGCCCCAGGCAGTGTTTCATTCCTTTCAACCCACTCTGCCCCAATATACTATCTGGGGAGGTGCTAGCACCTCCCAAGGCAGGAAACCTATTGTCCAGGCCTACCTCGCTGGAAGGGCTCCCAGCTGCAGGAGGTCAAACTTGTGTCTGTAGTAGCAGCATCCATTTTGTGATGCTGAGGCTCTGTTTAACTTTAACCGGGTAAAGCTACAACTACATGTCTTCTCCCTCTAGAAGGGTGGAATGCTACCCCCGACGCCAGAACTGGCGAGGGGGTAGTATTCCAAAGCGTATGACACCGTACACAACATTTTTTGATAAAGCCAAACCAAAGTTAGCAATAACCGCGAGGATTATAATGCACTTAAGAGTATATGGTATAGCTATATCATAGAACAGCTATAAAGACATGGTTCCGAAAGCTGCAGACAGGCTCAGCTCATGCTAGAGCACCATTGTAGGAGAGTAGGCAGTTCCTGGGGCACTCCAGCCCCAGAGCTGGCGCAAGACCGGACAAAGGAAAGGGGGTGTAACCACCCCCCTTCCTGGTCCCACCCAGAGGAGGGACCTAGTCGTAGTGCAGCCCCCTTTAGCTGAATAAAGGTAGGAGCTGGTCCCATTCCCCAGTAGATTAATCTTGACAACTTCCACTAAGAACTCTTGACCTTGGGGCGTGGCTTGGACGCCGATCGGGATGGCGGCGTGAGCTCGCAGCTCCGCGCGGAATCCCGCTAATTCTGCTTTTTGTACCCTGGGCGACCCGAGGTCGATACTCCTGCCTTCTGAAGTGTGAGGGGACAGCTGGGCACAGACGGAAAGTTGCTGGGGGACTGCTGGCCCCGAGGACACCGAGTTGGGCGACGGCCGAGGTGTTGCCGAGAGTGAGAAGAACATGGCGGCGATGAGGTCGGGCGGCCCTGGACATCGACTTTGAGTCGAGTTGTCGCCGACTGGCGGGAAGCCCTGCAGCCGATAGATCGAGGCATTGGGGACAGAGGCGTCAGTTCCAGAGGCCAGAGGACAGTGATCCGCCCCGCCCGGACTTTGGGGACCCTCGCTGGCCGCCATCTCTATCTCCTTCCTTCCCTCCTCAGGCATCAGAGGGGGTCGGCTGAACAGTGCTCGCCACGCTGGCCATTGGCCCTGAGGGCATCGGCGGTGGCACTTGATCCTGCTCTGTATCAGGGAGTTGGCGCCGAATTACGAGGGCAGAAGCTGGACGGGCTTCCCGGCCTGTGACGCAGTACCCTGAAATGGCGGCGGCCGGAGGTGCAGAAAACAAGCTTGGTAATGAGAAGGCCTTGGATGCAGCGCCTGCGTGGGAGTTGGTGGTGCAGGCTTTGCGTGACTCTTTGGTGGAGGATGAGGACTGAGGGAATGAGGCCAGTGGACACTGCGGGGCTTACGAACACAGAGTTGTCATTGACACTGTAATGGGATCCATCCATCACATCAAGACGAAGCACACACCATTAGCAGTTGCCGGGGTGGGGACATCGAGGGGTTGTTCAGTGGGAGTTTGGGGTGGGTCGGAAGCCAAGTAGCTGGTTGTCTGCGATGGCGACTTCGAGTTAAGTAGGGCCGGTAGGGCACTGCGCGGAGTAAGAGATGGCTGGGGGGAGCGGCCAGACATGATAGGCCCTACAGCGCTCGGGGTGGGTCCGGAAGCGGACAGTAGCATTGATTACGCAAGTGGAATGGCTGACGGAGGCATTGTTGAGGGTGGGGGGGTAAAATGCAGATACGTAAAACGATCTTTCGACCTTGGTCCCTAAGGGACGCTCACCGTGATGTTTTCCTATTACGTAGAGTACTATGCCGCCCGGCCCCCGGGATGCGGGCTGAATGGCTGTGTATGATATACGTTTTATTGTTGATCGGGGGGACATCACGAGTGGACTGGTTGACAAATTGTATTCTGTGGTTTCTAATTCTGCAATAAAAACAAATTAAAAAAAAAAAAAAAAAAGAACTCTTGACCTTCGCCCTCCTGATTATCAGAAGACTGAAGAATCTCCCCTATGGTCAGGGAGTGACCATCCTGCTTCGCAGGCACCATCAAGCTCCTGTGCGCTTTGCTGCAAGTCCTTCCTTCCTGGAACCCGACGACCCAGCTCGACGAGACCCGGACCTCCAGACTCCTCTGACCTCTACCCACATCCACAGCACAGCTGGGACCTGTGGGTGCGACGAGCAACTTGGAGACGGCCATCTTGAAGAAACCTGCACAGCGCTTCCAGCACGACCGCCGAGGGATCCTCGAGTGAGTGCACTGGGGTCTGAGAAGCCCCACACCGACGCAGCTCCTGCACCAAAGACCAGCCCCCCAGCATCCACGAGATCTGCGTGGGGCCCTTTTGCCTGGTTGCTGCTTTTCCTGTTGTTTGGTCACTTGCCGGCTGGCTAGTGACCTCTGAGACGACGACCCGAAGATTTCACCACTGCTGGTCTGGTCCCCCAGACTGGCCCTTGCTTCCTTGTAAAGGAGAAGCACCCCGGACCCTCCTGGTCCGCACCAGACGCCATCTTTGTTCCACCGCGTGGCTTGCACTTGCCAAGGCCTGTTGACCAGATCGACGATCCAACACCCCCAACAGCAGCAGACGACGT
Source organism: Lissotriton vulgaris (assembly GCF_964263255.1). NCBI lineage: Eukaryota > Metazoa > Chordata > Amphibia > Caudata > Salamandridae > Lissotriton > Lissotriton vulgaris. The sequence goes on along the minus strand of NC_141691.1, from coordinate 1,076,948,920 downwards.
GGGACAGCTCGTGCCTCCAGCCTGGTCGTAAAGAACAGCTCCTGGTCTGCGCAGCTACAGAGAGAAGCGACCCTTCTTCCACCTGAACGCGGCGACAGCACCTGGTTCCCTCCTGGTTCCAGCACCGTCGCTGGCTAGTGACCGAGACTCTGTCCCCTTCCCTTTCAAGACTTCTTCTTCCTAGTTCCATCCTTGGAACCACCGGACTCCTCCATCTGGCCACCTGCCAGCAACTACTTGTTTCAGGCATCACCGGGATCAACGCAGCAAACCCGACACAACTTCAGCCCTATGCACCCGCAGCCTGTGGGTTAGGTAACTGAAGGTTCTAGGTGCTGAAGTCAGTGTTCACTATCCTAGTGTCCAGGTCCACTGTTTTTTTCCCTCCCTCCAGCCGGGTTCGTCCGGAATCCGTAACTTTGTAAACTGTAGTATCCATAGACGTTGGTACGCATCCCGAGTTTCCACTCTGCACGTGAGTCCCGTGGGCCTCCTGCTCCTTACTTACCTAGTTCATAGCGTAGTCCCAGCGATCCTCCAGCCTCTGGATCTCCTTACAGTATTTTCTTTCCTCGCATTCCATTGTTTCCAGTATATGGTTTGCCGTGCCCCTAAGGCACACGTGTAAATATTGTGACAACTCGTATTTCTTTCCCAGTACTGTCATGTGCTTAGCCCTCTGATCTCATAAAGAGTTCAGAGGTGTATGTTAGTTAATAAATATCTGTTTATTTTTATAACAACCTGTGTGGTGTCCTTTCATGTGGTATTCAAGGGGTTATATGTGGTAAAACAGCTGGCTTCACATGCCAAAAGAGTTTAGCCTAAAGATTGCTTTGTCCACGCTACCATTAGGATAGCTGGTCTATAAGGTTGACTTACAACCAATCACCATAAGGGTTGTTTGGACTGATACAAGGTGATCACTAGAACTAGTGAGCATCATATATCAGGCCAACTTCTCACAACCATCTCACATAAAACCAAGCACTCTGCCTCCAGGATTGTTGAGGCCTGCCATAGGAGTGACTTATAGGTATATATGTGTCTATATATAATGGTAGGTATAGGAATACTATACCTAAGCAAGGGGTGATTACACGACCTTGCCCCAGCTGAGTGATCAGCCAGTTGTGTCAATATGGATGGCCAGCCAGGGGTGGCATAATTCATTCTGCAGTCCCTGGTAGGCCTTGGATGCACCTGTGCCCTGGGTACCTATGGTATACTATACAGGGGCTCACAAAGGTGACCCAATATCCAATTAGATATGTACCTAAAGTACATGGAGTCTATTTTACAGAGAGAGCAGATAGCCTGGGGCCCTGAATAGCAAGATCCCAGGCCAACTAAGTAAAAAACCAGCTAAACACTAGGTAAAAAGTTGGGGTAACCATTGTCTTGGCAGGGTTTTTGGCTCTATTTAGCAGTGATATAGACTTTAATCTTGCTCACATCTAGGATAGGTATTCTTAGCTTGTGTTGGCCCTTTTAAGCCCTTTCTTCCAGACCTAGAAGAGGATAGCTACTTAATATGAGGATAGATCCCTTATTCTTGACTCTAATCTGTCTATTGCCTATTGGCTTTGACATACTAGACACATTGGTATGGTTTATGTAGGTATTCTGACAGAGCTAAGGGGTATTTCATCCCTTTCAGGCCTACAGGCCTAGAACTAGAGGGACTCCATCTTGATGGAGCTGAGAGGCTTTTTAGAGTAAAGGTAAAGTTTATAGTTAAAGCTGTTGTTCGCTTGGAGAGAACCGGCTCAGGCTGGCCCTTATCGAAAGAATGTATTTTTCTCCACTCCGAAGACACAACTTCAGGCTGGCCAGCTGGGAACGTGTCCTTGGTACGGGGAGATACAAGAATTTGGTGGGCGGCAGGTTACTGGCCGTAACTTTCCATGAAAGGACAAGCTTCCATATTAGCGAGCTACAGGAGAGGAGGAGTGTTCATTCCAGCTTGTGTGCAGTTCAGCCTGGAGCTCAGTTCAGCTTGGAGCTCAGTTCATTCCAGCTTGTGTGCAGTTCAGCCTGGAGCTCAGTGCAGCTTGGAGCTCAGTTCAGCTTGGAGAGGGAACAGGATGTCTGCTGGAGCTGCAGAATAGAGTGCAGTTCTTGAATGGAGAAAGAAGGCAGACGATTGCTGAAGATGAGGAGAGAGAGCAGTGCAGAGAGCATCAAAGAAGGCTGTCAGCTGGAGCAACTGAACCAGAGGCGTGGTGATGTGGTGAAGGAGGGAGAGACAGAGAGAGCCCTAATCCCACCAGAGGCAGAGAGAAATCTTCCTTCTAATAGGTGAGGTAGTCTGAACTAGTCCCCTTTACACTTACACCTTAATCTTGTTCTTATTCCCTAGGCTATTGTATGTCTAATCTTTTCACTTTCAGCGGTGTGTTAAAAGATCCTGTTACCCCGCAGATAAATTGTATGTTTAATCCTTTTCTTTCAGTAGTGTGTTAAAGTTACTGCTAGTTATAGAGACCCTATAGTTTTGTATATGTGTACTTTATTATTGTTACAATAAACATCCCCATTAATTAGTGAACTACAGTGCATGAGTTTTTTTTATGATAAAGCTAGCTTAGCTTCTAGCCAGTTGCCGTTGAGCCACTGATGGATCAGAAGGGAGTAGGAGCGCTTAAATCAAGGAATAACTCAATCACATAGTGTGTATATCTTTGTCCCCATACAGTGAGGGTAATCCCCTTTCCTAGTAGGTATTACTGTTTGAACAGATGCTACCCCTGATCAGGTAAGTAATAGTGAGGGAGAGAGGAGACCTGCAACTAAGGGACCAAGTTAGTACACCCTCCGATAATCCTGTAAACAGCGTCTTCTGTTCCAAAGCATAGGTAACCTTTTTCTCCTAGTCAGATGTTACAGCCAGAACAGATGCTGCCCCTGATCCGGTAAGTCTGAATAAATAGGGAGAACAGGGAGCCCTTGAGCTAGGGAATTGTTGACACTAAGTAATTCGGCTATCCCATAATATTATTGTAGTAGCAGACCCTTAGTGAAGAGACAGATAACTGAAGGTGTTCATAGGAATGTGGTCGTCGTTGATATACGGCGTTAATGAGAGCACTGATTGTGTGTATACCCACAGGATTGTGGCTTGTGTAAGTGAGAGCGTTGGGGGGGATGACCAACGTGGAGGTTTGCCGGATTGCGAACCGTTTGGAAATAAGGGAGAGCACTGGGGCTGCAGACCCACGTGTGTAGACACGCCAGATTGTGTGTCATATCTGCCCCAGGGTAGATTAGTCTGGGTCTGAGTGGCCGCGAGACTATAAGGTATGAGTGTAGTGTAGGGAATGGATATCCTTAGTAATCAGTGAGTATTCTTAGTATCCCTATAGATTTAGTGGTGTTTCTAATAATATGAGCTTGTATATTGCGAGTTCCCCATCCTCAGGTAGGTACCCAGGTTCCTGGATAGATGGTCCTGAGGAGGGATGTGGTTACGTTCTGGCTGGGTTGGAGGGGCCCCTAGGGGCTGATCCCATCTAATCAGAAAACCCGGCCATGACATCTGGCGTCACAAACTGCTTACTTATCCTGTGTGCCTGGCCATGTGCTTAGAGAGGTTCCCATGTGTTGTGGAGGAAGTGCCCTGAGCGCCAGAGATGACATCTGGCGTCACAAACTGCTTACTTATCCTGTGTGGCTGGCCATGTGCTTAGAGAGTTTCCCATGTGTTGTGGGGGAGTGCCCTGAGCGCCAGACATGACATCTGGCGTCACGAACTGCTTACTTATCCTGTGTGCCTGGCCATGTGCTTAGAGAGTTTCCCATGTGTTGTGAGGGAGTGCCCTGAGCGCCAGTTCCATCTGGCGTAGTTTGGCAGTTTATGTAGCCTGTGTGACCTATGGGCTTGAACAGTTGCAGCGTGAGGAGATTGTACTGCATCATGGCATTTGGTTTATTCAGGGTGGAAGGAATGGTTTTCATCTTGGTGTTTAAACTGTCAGGGTTGAAGGATGGCATTACATGAGGGAGCCAGTTACATCTTTGTGGTGGTCCAATTGTATAAATGTGTGTAAAAAATGCTTTTAAATTGCCCATTAACTTGCTTGCTGCATCTGCTTATGCTGTGCAATGTGAAATGTGTTCATTGTTATATGATTTGTGGAGTTCTTTGCATATAGCTCCTTGTAAATATGGCTTGTGAATAGCGCCATGTTAATGTGGCTTGTGAGGTGCATGTTCTCATGTTGACTTGCTGTGTTCCTTGTGAATTGCGCCTTGGATATATTATTTGTGAAGAGCTTGTCTTGTAAATATGGCTTGTGAATAGCGCCATGTGGTCGTGGCTTGGACAGGGCATGTTATCATTACGTTAGGCAGGAGAGAGCTGGATCTCTCTCGGGTGCTTGGGGATAACGTTTTGAAAATGTGCGTACATGTTATCTGCAAACGTGGAGAGATGAGTTCATGATTTTCCCATGTATCTGCAGTCATTGGGAATTGATTGTGCTTGAGCTGCCAAAGGGTTAATATCTTGAATTGAGATGGCAGTCTTTATTTTTAACATGCTGTTTAACATGCATGGTTATCTGAACTGACTATAAAAGTCAGTGAATATTTTGATGATTGGTGGTTTGATTTTGACTTTTATTGGTTCCTGGGTCTGCCTACGTGCTTTGTCAGCTTCTTGACGGAAAGGTAACATCTTGTGCTTTGCGAAGGGCTCTGTTCATTTCACATTCTTTTTGAAATGCGTCTACGAATTTGTGTGGGTTTGCCTTGGAACTGATGACTTCATGTGTCTGGTCGGTAAGTTATAAATCAACCAGTCGGATTGAGATAAGGGTTTGCACGGAGAGAGCTGTGTTCTTTTAAATGTGCTTCTTAATATGCATCCACAGACATGTGGAGAATTATTTTTGAATGCATGATTTAAAATCTGTGAAATGTTAAAAAGATGGCCCAGTTAGAGTGCACGCTACGGGGCTGTTTTCATTAATTATTTCTTTGAGGGTTTTCCATCTAGAAAGGAATGTGCTGGCCGATGTTTTGCAATGATCACAGGTTGAGCATAATCAATCTTGCCCGACAGTTATGTTATGTTATGTTATTTGGTATTTTTATAGCGCACAGCTGCCCCAGCAAAGGGGCGTCCTGGCGCTTTGACAGATGCTATAACATAACACACAGTAAAAGAAAAGAAATTAACTAGATACAGGGAACAGGAAGGTTTTAATTGCCTGCCTGAAGGTGAGCAAATCTTCAAGAGCTCGAATGTGAACAGGGAGCGAATTCCATAAGCTAGCCGCTAGCACCCTAAAGGAGCGGCCTCCCATTCTGCTCAGCTTGAAGCGAGGACAGCTGGCTAGATGAAGCCCCGCAGATCTCAAGGATCTCGAAGGCATATAGGGCGTAAGAAGAGGAACAAGTGCCGGCGGCGACGACAGTTTCAAAATTTTAAAGGCCAGACACAGCGCCTTGAATTTAATGCGCTGTCTGACCGGGAGCCAGTGCAGGGCCGTGATGGTACCAGACACTGAACAATGTCTGGGAAGGCCCACAATGGCTCGTGCCGCGGCATTTTGTACTCTTTGGAGCCTAGAGGCCTCCGCTTGACAGTGCATGGTAACATGTGCTTTTAATTAGTGAAAGGCAACCGTGTGCTTTTAAAATAAATGTGTTCTCATTATTATTTTCCCAAATGCAAGCTGAACCTTTTTTCAAATGTGAATGTTTTGATATGCAGTAAAACCGGCATATGTAAGTTAACAAACTCAGTTAGAAAATAAATGGCTGTTTGATAATATATGAATGTGGCCCTTTTGTTAGTTAATTATGCTGCAATGCAAAATTACATGTTGCCCCTGGTTGAACAAAATACAATGGTGAAATGTGTCTGCATTTTATGTTGTTTTAAATTTATTTCTCTTTCAACAGCTGACAATATATATTTTTAATACCTTGCACGATAAACATGCTGCCTGATAGATATATGTGCAGAGAAATATTAAACCCAATAGTCCATGATAATTCGTTTTTTCAAATGCAGACTGTATAGTCTTGTGTGCAGAAGTAAATTGCCCCTTTTTGTATGTTGATCTGCATGCTGAATAACTGATGAATTAGTTAGACTAAAGTTTTTTTAGAAAGTCGAGCTTTTAAGTAGCAGTACATTGTAACAGAATTATTTTTAAAATGCTAGCTTTCGTTAGTTAGAAAATCTAGCCTGGGAAACAGTTTACGAAGAATGTGTTTGTCGACCTTGGCAGACCAGCTGGTTTGTGAAGGCGGGTTTTTTCCTCTGCAGGCTCCGAACACGGCCTGTCTTGTTATGATTGGCCAAAATCCAATTTTGTTCTGCGGACGGTATGTTTATGTAAGGGAGGGGTGAACTCGCTCTTCCTGGCTGTCGGCGCAGACAGCTTCATTGCCTGCTGATAAGGGATTCTTGCAGACTCTTGGCCCTTGGAGTTAGTTAGATACAGTAGGCCTGGGCGGGCTTCCCTGATTGGGGAAAGTGAGGCTTGCAGCGCCCTGCTCCTGCTGTGAGATCATCACTTGGCAGTGTTTCAAATTGCTTCACACTGTAGCCTGGCTCCTGCGTATTCTGAAGGGAGGGGCTGTCTCACAGAGGATTAGGGTATGATTAGGCCCTTCTGGATGTGCTTATAAATTAGATTTTGCTAATGTTTTTAATTAATTAGGATATTTTCTTTTCAATAATGAAAGGCACCCGGGGTGCTTTTTAAATAGAAAATTTTATCATGCAAGATTAATGATACTTGTTTTCTTGTCCTAGGATTGCTGGGTTGTGGTGTTGGTGTGTGGGTCGGCCCCCCCCCCCCCCCCACTTCCTTTCTTATTTTAGTTTTTTACTTTCATGTTTTTATGTTAGTTTGTTATTTTTGGAAGATGGATCCAGACCAGACCAGACCGGATTAGTGGTGGATGGCCGCATCGGAGGAAGTGTCCGGATACCGAAGATGCCGGGTGGTGACCTACACTGATGTCCCAAAATTGACATTGGACTTATATTTTTGAAAAAAAAACTAAGACACTTTTTTTTTAATTTGTGATTTCCCGCAAAAGGATTTTGTTATATAATTCCTTGGCCTGCATTATTCCCATGTTTTTCTTTGCAATCACTACGAACAGGCCCCACTTTTAAAAAAGAAAATGTTTATGTGGTTCTATCTTTGCTTTTTAGGATGCAGTCACCTATTATAGTTTTCCTGTTTTCTTCAAAACAGTTTTTGCCAATGAAGGACTTTTTTTTTTTTTTGAATGGTGGTGCACACATGTGTTCCACAGTGTGAAGAAATTAGGTGCTAACTGTTGTATGATATTGTGCTTTTACATATACACTGCATTTATATATATACATCATTGCTTAGTGCTACACCAGCTATCTTGTAGAAATGGGGTTGTCTTTATTTTCCTGTTATTACACTTTCACTTTAATTGATCAAAGGGTGGTTACCCTAGACTTTAGGTTGTCCTGGGAGGTGTGTCTTTTAGTATGATTATGTATTAATGTTTGCCCAGACCTTGAGAACCGTTTGTCATGTCTATTTCTCAGATTTCACCAAAATGTTTCCTTAAGTTGACCATAGTAGGTAGGCCTCATTTAGGCCCATTGTTATTTTTATTCCACAAATAAGCCCCTACACCAATAGATTTCATGTGTCATCATTAGCTTAAGTTGACCGTAGTAGGTAGGCCTCATTTAGGCCCTTTGTTGTTTTTTCATTAGAAGTTGAAACACATTTAGTTCTTAAGTTGTCCGAAGTAGGTAGGCCCCATTTAGGCCCCTTGCTGTTTTCATTCAACACATAAGTCCCTACATCACTAGATTTCACCAGTTATCACTAGAAGTTGAGGCACATTTAGTTTGAGGATGCTTTGGTTAGTTTCTGTTGTTATCAGATTGAATCTTAGATATGTTTCAGCATTCAAGTCAAGGGTGCTTTGATTTGTTTTCAGTTGGTTGTTAGATTTGTATTCCCTACATTGAGTTTCAGGTGGAATTTCCTTAAGTTGTCATTCTTTTTAAAGAGTCTTTTTGGTTTTTTGGTTTGTTGATAGATTGTGTTGATGTTTGTTTATATGGATGTTGTTGTTTATAGATGTTCGCAAGATAAAGTCTAAGGGTGGAATGTCTTGGCAGGGTTTTTGGCTCTATTTAGCAGTGATATAGACTTTAATCTTGCTCACATCTAGGATAGGTATTCTTAGCTTGTGTTGGCCCTTTTAAGCCCTTTCTTCCAGACCTAGAAGAGGATAGCTACTTAATATGATGATAGATCCCTTATTCTTGACTCTAATCTGTCTATTGCCTATTGGCTTTGACATACTAGACACATTGGTATGGTTTATGTAGGTATTCTGACAGAGCTAAGGGGTATTTCATCCCTTTCAGGCCTACAGGCCTAGAACTAGAGGGACTCTATCTTGATGGAGCTGAGAGGCTTTTTAGAGTAAAGGTAAAGTTTATAGTTAAAGCTGTTGTTCGCTTGGAGAGAACCGGCTCAGGCTGGCCCTTATCGAAAGAATGTATTTTTCTCCACTCCGAAGACACAACTTCAGGCTGGCCAGCTGGGAACGTGTCCTTGGTACGGGGAGGTACAAGAATTTGGTGGGCGGCAGGTTACTGGCCGTAACTTTCCATGAAAGGACAAGCTTCCATATTAGCGAGCTACAGGAGAGGAGGAGTGTTCATTCCAGCTTGTGTGCAGTTCAGCCTGGAGCTCAGTTCAGCTTGGAGCTCAGTTCATTCCAGCTTGTGTGCAGTTCAGCCTGGAGCTCAGTTCAGCTTGGAGCTCAGTTCAGCTTGGAGAGGGAACAAGATGTCTGCTGGAGCTGCAGAATAGAGTGCAGTTCTTGAATGGAGAAAGAAGGCAGACGATTGCTGAAGATGAGGAGAGAGAGCAGTGCAGAGAGCATCAAAGAAGGCTGTCAGCTGGAGCAACTGAACCAGAGGCGTGGTGATGTGGTGAAGGAGGGAGAGACAGAGAGAGCCCTAATCCCACCAGAGGCAGAGAGAAATCTTCCTTCTAATAGGTGAGGTAGTCTGAACTAGTCCCCTTTACACTTACACCTTAATCTTGTTCTTATTCCCTAGGCTATTGTATGTCTAATCTTTTCCCTTTCAGCGGTGTGTTAAAAGATCCTGTTACCCCGCAGATAAATTGTATGTTTAATCCTTTTCTTTCAGTAGTGTGTTAAAGTTACTGCTAGTTATAGAGACCCCATAGTTTTGTATATGTGTACTTTATTATTGTTACAATAAACATCCCCATTAATTAGTGAACTACAGTGCATGAGTTTTTTTTTATGATAAAGCTAGCTTAGCTTCTAGCCAGTTGCCGTTGAGCCACTGAGGGATCAGAAGGGAGTAGGAGCGCTTAAATCAAGGAATAACTCAATCACATAGTGTGTATATCTTTGTCCCCATACAGTGAGGGTAATCCCCCTTTCCTAGTAGGTATTACTGTTTGAACAGATGCTACCCCTGATCAGGTAAGTAATAGTGAGGGAGAGAGGAGACCTGCAACTAAGGGACCAAGTTAGTACACCCTCCCATAATCCTGTAAACAGCGTCTTCTGTTCCAAAGCATAGGTAACCTTTTTCTCCTAGTCAGATGTTACAGCCAGAACAGATGCTGCCCCTGATCCGGTAAGTCTGAATAAATAGGGAGAACAGGGAGCCCTTGAGCTAGGGAATTGTTGACACTAAGTAATTCGGCTATCCCATAATATTATTGTAGTAGCAGACCCTTAGTAAAGAGACAGATAACTGAAGGTGTTCATAGGAATGTGGTCGTCGTTGATATACGGCGTTAATGAGAGCACTGATTGTGTGTATACCCACAGGATTGTGGCTTGTGTAAGTGAGAGCGTTGGGGGGGATGACCAACGTGGAGGTTTGCCGGATTGCGAACCGTTTGGAAATAAGGGAGAGCACTGGGGCTGCAGACCCACGTGTGTAGACACTCCAGATTGTGTGTCATCTGCCCCAGGGTAGATTAGTCTGGGTCTGAGTGGCCGCGAGACTATAAGGTATGAGTGTAGTGTAGGGCATGGATATCCTTAGTAATCAGTGAGTATTCTTAGTATCTCTATAGATTTAGTGGTGTTTCTAATAATATGAGCTTGTATATTGCGAGTTCCCCATCCTCAGGTAGGTACCCAGGTTCCTGGATAGATGGTCCTGAGGAGGGATGTGGTTACTTTCTGGCTGGGTTGGAGGGGCCCCTAGGGGCTGATCCCATCTAATCAGAAAACCCGGCCATGACAACCATATAGTCAGATATTCACCTTCCTACACTCCATAGCTAGAGAAAACAACAATGGGAACAAAGGGAAGCCCTGACGCATCCCTGCCACACTCTAATGGGGTCTGAAATGAACCTACTGGTACGAACCCGAACAGTGGGTCGCTGGTATAATAGGTGAACCATGTTTAGGTAGTGATCCCCCAGTTCATATTTGTTTAAAACTGCCACCAGATAAGGCCATTCCAAAGAATCAAAGGCCTTTTCCAGAACCAGAACCAAGCCATCTGATCAGGGCCAGCTGTGTAATGCATATTTCTGCACCCGGAAGAACCTGCAGATAATAAGAGAAGTACTCCAGGCTGGAACAAAACTGTTCTGGTCAGGGTGTACCAGCGTTTTCACTAAGGGTGTTAGACGCCTAGCTAACAATGATGCAAAAATCTTATAATCTGTGTTAAGATGCGGCAGCGGGCGATATGAACTCAGAGATTCTGGGTTTTTGTCAGGTTTAAGGAGGGACACCAGCAAGGCCTTGTTTTGTGTGTCGGCGAGGGTGCAGTCATCAAGCGTGGTTTCGTACACTTTTAGCAGCTGCAGCACTAAGATGTGTGTGTATGCCTTATAAAATTCAGTCGGCAGGCCATCTGGTCCTGGCGACTTCCCATTGGACAACGAGAAGATACAGTCCCGAACTTCCTCTGATAGAATAGTGGCATTTAGCTCCTCCCTTTGGGTGTGGATAGGCTGTGACAAATTCAATCTCTCCAGGTAAAGCTGTAGCTCTAGGGGCGTAGCTTGTGTGCGTGATCTATACAGGTCTTGGCAATGTGTTACAAACCCACCATGTATATCTCTTTGCACATATGCTTTTCCCCCGTTTGCCATCAGTACTGGTGCAATAGGGGCTGATGACTCATCTGGGCGAATGAGCAACATGAGAAATTTGCCTGCTTTGTCACCTATGTGGTGCATCCGTGCCGAATGAGCGGCGTAATTAAGACACCTCAGCCGCTCCAACAGACGTACATGCTCCTCCCTGTGTTGGTCTAACTGCCTTTGGGACCCATTAGTTGCTTCCTGCTCACTAGTTGCCAATCTCCTTTCTAAAATAGTGAGTTCCGTTTCCAGCTGTGCCCGCATACCCGCCTGCGCCCCCAAACAATGCCATCTAACAACCACCTTGAGAGCGCCCCATTCCACCAATGGCGACGTGGCTGTGCCCGCATTCTCCTCAAAATATTGTGCTATAGTGGTTGCTAATAAGTCCCGGAAGGGCTTATCAAGGAGAACATCCGGCTGGAGGTGCCACACTGGGATTGGGGGTGTCTCGGCCTCCCACTATAACTCGATCACATGTGGATTATGATCGAAATGTGTGCGCCCCATATAGAAGGACCCGGAGATGCATGGTAGAAGATTATTCGATACCATGAATCGGTCTAGGCATACATTGAGCACATTGGCCCCCGATTAATAGGAATACACTCTATCCTGTGGGTTTCTGTGGCGCCAAGCATCGGAAAAATGTCATTGAGCAGCCCAATGTGTCAATTCTTTGGCAGCTGTGTGTGTAGCCATGCCAGGCAAGGGAGGAAAGGAGCGGTTTAGTGAGACATCCAGTACACAGTTATAATCACCGCCCAAGGCCATGGGTACATCATGCCACGCGGCCACCTTTTGTGATATCTAATCCAAAAAAGGCTGCCTGTTCAGTATTGGGCGCATAAAGTGATGCTAATACAATTGGCCTACCGTCCAATACGTCCCTGACCATGCCATACCTACTCTCCGTGTCCACTATGGTATCCACCATCTGAAAGGGAGTCCCCGGCCTCACCCACACCAAAACCCTGCATGCATACGCTGAGTAACCTGTTGCATACATTTGTCCCCTCCAGTGTCTGTGTAGGAGTGTAACTTCTGCCCGAGGCAAGTGTGTCTCTTAGAGGAGTGCTATTTGTATGTGGTATCTAATGAAATGGGAAACCCAAAATACCCCTGACGGCTTGGGCAGATTCAAATGAACAGGTAAATGCGCCTTCAAGGGATTTATTTAAATACTTGTTTTTACTCTTTTAGTTAACCATTCAAAGCAAGCTAGCAAATATTACTTGCAATGTATTTTCTTTTTATAATTTCTTTTCGTAGAATATAAACGTACTTAGATTGTTCCCTTATTCACAAAATGAGAACACAAGATCTAATCATAGACAAATATATCCAAACTGTTTTTAACGTTTACAGTCCTGAAGATAGTCTTATTGACAAAAGCATGAGGACCGAAACGTCGACAAATACACTTCTTACTTAAATGTCATTTGTTTTATATGAAAAAGTGTACACAATTGTTACAGTTAAGGGGATAATTATTGTAAAAACTTTTTTTCGTTCTTGTTTCATTGTGAGTTAAACCTACAAGTACCCTATATTAATTCTCAATATAAAATTATGTTTATACTTAAACCCATGTTTGGATATATTTGTCTATGATTAGATCTTGTGTTGTCATTTTGTGAATAAGGGAACAATCTAAGTACATGTATATTCTACAAAAACAAATTATAAAAAGAAATTACATTGCAAGTAACATTTGCTAGCTTGCCTTGAATGGTGAACTAAAAGAGTAAAAACAAGTATTGAAATAAATCCCTTGAAGGCGCATTTACTTGCTCATTTGTATGTGGTGGCATTTTAAATATGAGTATATAAGATAACGGCATGCCGGGCTATGGATGCCTCTTACATTCCAGGTTCCTATCTTGATAGGTGCCTTAACTGCTGGGTGCTAGGGGTGCAAGTGGCCCTGTCTGGCTAAGGGATGGGAAGCGCTGGCAGTAGGTGCGTAAGGGTCATTCTAGAGTGTGCCTTCCTGCGTGAGCCAAATTCACAACAGTCAGACCTCTGTTGAAAAACAATGGCATAATAAACAATAAAACAATTTACAAGAAAAAATACCATGATAGCAAATATGCAACAGGCAATCGCCGTAACTTGTAAGAACAATAGTAGACAACTAACGTCTGGGGGAGACTATTGTGCACAGCAAGGTAAGAACTATCTAGAAAAGGGGGGGATTGTCATTAGCGGCTAATCTTGTCCCCGGCTAGGTGCTGGTGAGTCAGGGCTGCTGCGTAGTTATTATACGTAATATTCCCATATAAAAAGGGGGGGGGGAAAGAAGGATAAGTCTTTCTTGAATACCGGTACCTGTCTTACAAGGGCTGTATCACTCCAACTACCAAGGTCAGGGATTACAACTAACAGACGTGATACAGAGTCCATTATACTTGCGTGTCCAGTAAGACTGTTAAATGCCCTGCTGGCGGTGAACATGGGAGAAAGGCAGGCGATACTCAGAGCCTCAAGTGATGTCATTCGAAGTCTGCGCAGTAACATGAGGCAGATCACAGGAACCTTGGGAAACAGGAAAATTGTCTGAGAGTTCATCGTCACTGGGCGGCCCCTGTCGATCAGATTCCGAGTTGGATTCTTCCTCCAGGGTCCCACTAATGTTCACCACAGCCTGTAAAGGTTCAAGCTGACCACTCAATATCATCTCTGGCGTTGGGCCGGATGTCTGAGAGACTAGGGATTGTGACTTTCTCCATCCTCTTCGGCTACGGCGTAAGGAGGCCTCTGGGATCAGTTCCCTCCGCCCGGCAGTGGGGACTACACCCTTCGCTGAATCAAAAGAGTCGAGCCATTCCTCCGCACCCTCCGAAGTGGTGAAAAAATGGGTCTTACTATTTGCAATGACCCTCAGCTTCGCAGCGAACAGCAGAGAGTGTTTAAGATCACATTATTGTAGGTGTCTATTCACTGCTAGGTAGGAATGCCGCTGTTTCTGGACCTGAAAGGTATAGTCCAGGAAGAACATAATTTTGTGGTTGTCTACTTGTATTTCCTGCTGTTTCCGAGTGCCTCGAAGAATGGCATCTCGGTCCCTGTAGTTCAATAGTCAGATTAAAAAACGGTCTCGGGTTAGAGCCCGGCGGAGGCGGCTTAGCTGGGACCCTGTGGACTTGTTCAACAACAAAATGTGGAGAGAGGGCCTCCCCTGGCAGCAGCGATCGAAGCCAATCTTCAGCATAGGCCAATGCGTCCCTCCGTTCCGCTCCCTCCGGCAGGCCCACTACGCGTACAATGTTGCGTCAGGCTCTTCCTTCAGCATCCTCAGCTCTGTCCTCTAAAAACTCCATTTGGTTCAAAAGATCATGGATGTTCTTCTCGGCCGTGGACACTCGCAGAGAAACTTCTGCGATTTCCTCCTATGTAGCAGTGGTGCTATCCACTAGCTTCCGATGGTCCGCATGTAACAGTGTAAGGTCAAGTACCACTTTATCAATTATCCTTTCCAGGGAGGTGCAGACCTGATTCATTGTCTCCCCAAGCTTCTCAACTGCCGCCAGCACCATGTTGAGTTTATTCGCCATGGGGTCTGATGTTTCCACCCCGTCATCTTGTCAACCTGTGCCCGGGTCTGTGGGTGGGGTGCCACCGCACCCCAGTGCCAACCTTCGTTCGGCCTCTCCATGACATGTGGTAGCAGGAAATGTTCACTGGGCAAGACGTGACATTTCCCAAATGTCACTGGAGTAGATTCCGAGACTTGCCCCTACTATCTGCATCAGTCTGGGCCCAAGAGGAACAAGGTAGGGCAGGCGTATCTCACCGGTGCTCCCCGTATATCCGCTGGCGTGTTCCCAACATGGGAGTCACCAGACGGGTCCCGCTGTCCCTCACTTTAGTGCTACAGCCGTGGAGAACAGGATGCGGCCAACATGTATGTGTGTCAAGCTTTGGGCCCGCTGCGCCCCAGGCAGGAATATCTAGCAATGGAAGAAGGGGGGGGTTATGGTGTAGCAGACTGCATCGGGCCGGGTCATACAGCAGTTGAACTTTGCCAGCAGTCCTCACCGTAGGTTAACTCATGTAGTCCATTGCAATCACCGACCCCCGGCAAACAGTGTCCATCATTCAGCCCCTGTAGGCCTAGCAAGCGCGTCGAAGCAAGATCTGAGGGAACCACTGGGGTTACGATGCCGCAGCTCATATGCACTGGTTTAGATGCGCACTCGATCTTCAGTACCACAGGCCCGCAGCAGTATTGTCCAACAGTTACAGCTGGGGCAGTACGGCCATGTAGAATGAAACCTTCACACTAGATCGGGCCTAGGGGGCGGAGTCAGCCCTTGCCTCGCGTAGATCTCGGCCACCGGGTTCCTTAACTCTCCTCTTGGTGGCCTTAAAAACAGATAGGCCAGCCCCAGAATGCAACGGCTTGCACCTCTCGTCTCCTCACCGGGACATCAGAGCCGGCCCTGGAACACTTGCAGCAGGCGGTGGTTCTTGCAGTGAAACGGAGTCTCTTCACCGGTCTGAACCTGGGGGGGCGGAGTCAGTCCCCGGCCTCGTGCAGAACTAGGCAACTAGCGCCTTGGCTCTACACACGGCGGCCTCACAAAAAGAGAGGCCTGCCTCAGATTTCAGTGACATCCACCTCACGTCTCCTCACTGGGACATCCGGGCCAGCCCTGGGCTGCATTCGGCGGGCAGTGGGCATTGCAGCAAAATGGAACCTCTGCACCGATCCTGGTCTAGGGGGCGGAGTCAGTACCCGGCCTCACATAGATCTCAGCATCCGGCTTCGTGGATCCCCGCTTGGCGGTCTCACAGGCAGAGAGGTCCGCTTCAAATCTCTGCGGTTTCCACCTCCCGCCTCTTCACCCGGACGCTGGGCCAGTCCTGGGGCACTTACAGCTGGCAGCGGCCCTTTCAATGCAGGTCTGTACGGATTTATGCAGCCAGATGAGGGAGCCTAAGACGGAGCTCTACAGGAGCACATCTGACTCCATTGCCGGCTCAGCCACGCCCCCTTGTTTTTCACACCATAAAAACATGCATTCTGTCTAAGAAGAATACAATTGCGTAATTGGTAGAAATAGAGTTAAATTTTAGTTTTGGCAGAATTAAATTATGATGATCCAAGGATAGTTTAGAAGAAAAGTATTTTTGTTCCAAAGATTTGATGGAAGAAAATACAATTGTATATTCCTTAGCACAACGTATTTTAGTATTAAAAACATAACGCAAGATAAACTTTAAACGCATGTGCAAATGCTTTAACACATCCCATAACAAGAAAGGAGAAACAGAAGCATTATCATCAAAAACAAAAAAGAATAAGAGGCAAAAGAAACAAAAGAGCCAGGGAACTGACCATCTTGTAAGAGAGAATTTTTAAACTTCCACTTATGTAAAGAAAGACCAGGGGGAGCCAAATCTGAGTCAGTAATAACCATAGCATGGTGAGAGAGGACAAATGGAGAAATACATGATTGTGTGATATGCTGAGAAAGAGATTTAGATTAAAAAAATATGGTGTAAACGTGAAAGTGTAGCATGAGAGGGTGAATAGTATGAATAATCCTGGACAGTAGGGTAAAAAAGCCTCCAAGAATCTACCAGAGTACCCTGAGCGATGGTCATATGCAATTATTTATGCATTTTTTTGTGTTAAAAATTGGGACGAATAACATCTATCTAATAAAAAAATGGATCCATTGTCAGGAATACTCCGCTCCCACTTTGAGCTGCAGTGAGGGTGGAGCAGCACGGGCTTAAAACAGATCGAGGACACAAACAGATCGCTTCGCCTTCTAGATTCCGCTGGCGTCTCCTTTACGTCGGGGTTCCGCCTACCACTTTCAGGTCACCGCGGCAGTCTTCGGCGATTCCCTTCATACCGGTCTCCTAGCGTCCAGGCGGCAGGGCATCTGTTGCAGCATCTCTCGTCCCCTGGGCCTCACTGGATAATTAGGAGGGGGTGCAGCAGAAGAGTATCTTCTGGGCTGCCTTATTGTGACCCATCTCATGGGTATTTCCGTCTCTGGACCGCCTGTAAGAGAAAAGACGCAACCACAGCTAAAGAATCCGAGGTTCTAGTATTGGCGGTAATGCGCTTGCGCTGGCATACACATCTATTTGTTTAAATGAAGCTTCACTTATCTGACTGTTGTCCCCACGGCATTTTGGAAAGTATCCGTATTCTTTCTGCACATTGATAAGGCTGTAACACCGAAAGTAGCAGACCGTTAATAGTTTCCTGCATGTAAGGAGACACGTGATTAGCCTGCATATTTTTTTTTAATGTTGCATAAATTTGAATATACATATATCATTACCTCCTCGTCCTGTCTCCCCGTCCCATTCCTTACAAGTGAGCAGCTAGTCTACTCTACAGAAACCCCTACCTAGCTGAGCTGTTTGCACTTCCCCCTAGGATGACGTCACCATCACGTGACTATAAAGGGGGAACTGCATCAAGAAACATCCTGTTCTTTTTTTTCTGCGGCGGGTGCCTGTTACCTGGCTGTGCTGTGCTGTATCGGAGTTTGCCTCGAGTTCTGGTAAGTTCCTTTTTGTTTTGTTTCGGCGGCCTGCTCTAGCGGCCGCCCGTTGTTTGCTTCTATGTGTTTCCCCCGTGCTGCCTCTGCCGGCAATCTGCCTTTTGATACGCGGTTTGCGTTAGCGGCCGTTTTTCAAATACCGCTCTTACCTTGTTGATTTGGCCTGCTTCAGCGGCCGTTCCTAGGTATTTTTTCAAGTCCCCGTGTGCCCTGATTTAGCGGGCGGGGGTTTCTGAGTGTGGAGGTGCGGCGCTCGTTTTTCACAGTGCGTTTGGGGGGCGAGTCTGGCTGTTGGCTGTGCCTTTTGTGCCGGCCCGCTTTTCCAGCTCTCGTGGGATTTCGTGTTCTCAGGGCTTCGTGTCCTTTAAATGGGGTCCTTCCTGCATGGTTTTTGTCCTTGCTTCTGCCTGATTTTGGTGTTTTGGACTGGGCTGATTGCTGGCATAGATTCCAAGGCTTTTTCCTCTGCTGCCCCTCTTGATGCCCTGTGCCTCATTATTAATGAGGCTGTGGATGCTGCTTTCCTGGCTAGGGACGCGGCTGGGCCTCCTCCCAAGGTGCCTCGTGTCTCTTTGGATCCGCAGGCTGCTCCTGAGGAGGACATTGGTCCTGATGATGATGAGGGTGTACGTGATCGATTTGTTCAGGGTGCTGAGCTCGCTGAACTGTTCGCCCATGTGTGGTCCAATTTGGGGTT
This sequence comes from Lissotriton vulgaris, assembly GCF_964263255.1. Lineage (NCBI taxonomy): Eukaryota > Metazoa > Chordata > Amphibia > Caudata > Salamandridae > Lissotriton > Lissotriton vulgaris. The sequence goes on along the minus strand of NC_141691.1, from coordinate 1,076,930,564 downwards.
CTCGCCTCCTGCGGATGCTGTTTTGGACGATGACTTCTTTACGCAGTATGTCCAGCCTGCTCCTGACTCTTTTCCTTTGCACAGGGCGGTGCGCAATGTGCTGTCTCAAGAATGGAAGGAGGTGGACAAGTCTTCTTTTCCTCGTTTCCTGTCCCGGCGTTACCCTCTTGAGGGTTTTGCGGCTGAGTTCCCTCAGGCTGTGAAGGTTGACAATTTGATGGTGCCTTTCCTCTCAGGGTTTGGTGGTTTCTGAGAACGCCCTTCCTGCGGACGCTGTGGATAAGCGCGTTGAGGGGGCGGTGAAGCTTTCATACGCTGCTTCTAATTTTTCTGTCCGGGCAACTGCCTATTCCAACTACATGGTTCAGTCCCTCCTTAAGGATTTCCAGTCCCTGTCCGTTCTGCTGCATGACGGCGAGGATGCCAAGCCTCTTTTGTCTTTGATGGAGTTGCAGGTGCGATACCTGTCGGATATTTCCTTTGACAATCTGGGGGCGGCGGCTGCTGCTTCTGGTGCTTCCATCGCTGCCCGTCGTCATATTTGGATGCGTTCCTGGAAGACGGACTCTTCCCAGAAGTTGGTCCTCCTTAAGTTGCCCCTTGAAGGTTCCAAGGTGTTCGGTCCTCAGCTGGAGGGTATGGTCAAGCAGTCCTCTGAGAACCGCAAGCTGGTGGCTCCGGTCCGCCCTCCTTCTCGGGGGCGTGGATTTGGTTATTGTCGCGCTTTTGGGCCTCCTGCTTGTGGCACTTCTCAGCACTTTCATGGCAGGGGTCGTGGCCAGGGGGCCCCTGGAAATGCCAAGCCCTGGGCCGCTGCCAGTATTGTCACCCCCGCTTCCTCCTCTTCTCAATGACTGTCTGCCTTTGCCCGTTGGTTGTCGCCTCCAGTCCTTCCGCGTCCAGTGGTTGTCGATTCCGGATGCCTGGACGGTTCAGACTGTTTCAGAGGGCTACTGGATAGAGTTTTCCTCTCCTCCTCCTCTGGGTTTTGTTCTGACTCCCCTGCCCCGTCTTCCTCTGCGAAGGGATGCTTTGTTGGCAGGTGTGCGGCTCCTGTTGGAGAAGAGGGCTGTTGTGGACGTTCCTCCGCTGGAGAGAGGCAGGGGTTGCTACTCGATTCTCTTTCTGGTTTCCAAGAAGGACACTTCAGATCTTCGGCCTGTTCTGGATCTGAAGCGGGTCAATCGCTTCATCCTCCATCGTCCTTTCAAGATGGTGACTCTCCAGTCCATACTGCCTCTGGTCCTTCCGGGTGGCTTCCTAGCGTCCCTGGACCTGATGAACGCGTATCTGCACATTCCTGTCCATACGGACAACCAACGTTTCCTCCATGTTGCTGTGGGGGTCCCTTCACTATCAATTCCGGGTGCTCCCATTCGGCCTTCACCAAGCTCTTGTCCCCTCTGGTGGGTATTCTTCATTCCAGGGGGCTGCTGGTGTTTCCATATCTGGAAGACTGGTTGATTGTCTCCCCTTCTTTTTCACAGGCTCTGTCGGATGTGGACCAGGTGTGTCTTCTGCTGGGGTCCTTTGGGTTCCTTATGAACCACTGGAAGTCCTCCCTGGTGCCCTCCCAGTCCTTGAAGTTCCTGGGGGCTCTCTTCCGCATGGACATGGGCATGGTCTTCCTCTCACAGGAGCGTCAGTTGACTTTGTTTTGTCACCTTTCCTGGCTTCTGTCCCAGTCCCGGGTGTCTGCCCGTCTCTAGTTGCGGAGTCTGGGGGAGATGGCGTCCACTCTACATCTCCTTCCTTGGTCCAGGCTGCATCTGTACCCCCTGTTGCATCATGTCCTGTCGCACTGGGATCCTGCCTCCTTGGACTACGAGACTCTGATCCCTGTCACTCCGGGGATTCGGGTGGATCTCCAATGGTGGTTGTCCCCTCTCTCGCTTTCCCGGGGTTTCGATCTCCTTCCTCCTCGGTCTGTGGTTGTGTTATCCACGGTTGCCAGTGCTTTGGGGTGGGGTGCCGTTCTGGGTGCCTCCAAGGCTCAGGGTCGGTGGTCCGGTTTCGAATCCCTCCAGTCCTCGAACTGGATAGAGTTGAGGGCGGTTTGGTTGGCTCTTCTTTGGTTCGCTCCTCTCCTTCGGGGTCGGGCGGTCTCTGTGCAGACCGACAATCAGGTGGTTCGTTCTTATGTGAATCACCAGGGGGGCATGTGTCGTGCTCTGTTTCTCCTGTCCCGGAAGATCGGCCTTTGAGCCGAGTCGACTCTCTTGTCTCTGACAGCGGTCTATTTTCCGGGGAAGGAGAATGGGTCTGCGGATTCTTTGAGCAGGGTGTTCCCCTCCTCTGTGGTCCTCTGTCTGTCCCCGGATCTGTTCGGTCTGATTGTCCTCAGATTCCGACTTCCTTGGCTGGATCTTTTTGCCTCGGATGATTCCGCCCTTCTTCCTCTGTTTTGCAGCATCGTTCCCTCTCCGTTGGCGTGGACCACCAATGCTTTCTCGATTCCGTGGTCGGTGGGTCTGCTATTTGCCTGCACTCCGTTTGCCTCAATTCCGCGGGTCCTCCGGAAGATTCGGTTGGATCGGGCGGAGGTTCTCCTGGTGGTTCCGGAGTGGTCTCGGCAGTCTTGGTTCCCCCTTCTGCTGACCTTTTCTGTTTGCCCTCATTGGAGGTTTCCCCTGTCTCCCTCCCCCCTGCGGGCTCCTCTTCTCTCGCTTGCCTCCCTGCGACGCCTCCGGCTGGGGGTTTGTCACTTGAGAGGTTGGGTTTGCTGGGTCTGGGTTGCTCAGTGGAGGTTGCCCGATGTCTCCAGCTTTCCCGGCGTCCTTCCACCTTGAAGTCGTATGCCCGTCACTGGAAGAGTTTCTCCACCTGGTGTCTTGGGAGGGGTCTCTCTTCTGCCTCCTGTGAGGCCGTGAGGGTGTTGGACTTCTTGCGGGATGGTTTTGTCTTGGGGCTTGCGGTTTCTTCCCTGCGGGCACATTGGGCTGCCGTTCTTGCTTTTCGGGGTTCCTCTGTTTCCTCTGTCTCCCCGTTGGTGGCTCGCCTTCTGAGGAGTTTCTTGCTTCAACGTCCTGTCTCTCGTTCTCCTGTGCCTCCTTGGGATCTTCCCTTGGTTCTGCGGGCTTTGACGGGTCCTCCTTTCGAGCCTTTGAACTCCGTGGCCCTGAAGTTCTTTTTTGCTAAGGTTATTTTCCTGGTGGCCATTACTTCTGGGCGGAGGGTTGGTGAGATTGGGGCTCTGATGGCTTCTCCCCCCTTCTTGCACTTTTGCGCTGACAAGGTCATTCTCCGCCCGAGTCAGTTCTTTCTTCCTAAGGTGGTGTCTTCTTTTCACTGTCAGGAGGATATTGTTCTCCCGGTGTTTTTTCCAGCTCCTGCCTCTCCTGGGGAGGTGCTCCTCCATTCGTTGGATGTGCTGAGGGCTCTCCGCATCTACTTGGAGCGTACGGCTGATTTCCGCAAGGTTGATTCCTTGTTCGTCACCTATGGCCTCTCGGGTCTGGGGCTTTGGCCTTCTTTGTCCACCTTGTCTCGTTGGGTCCGGGGCGCTGTGGTTTCTGCTTACGATTCTGCCCACTGTCCTCTGCCTTCTACTGTTCAGGGTCGGTCGACTCGGAGCGTGTCGTCCTCCTGGGCCATGTTCAAGGGGGCCTCATTGAGGGACATTTGCAATGCTGCCACGTGGGCTTCTCCCCATACTTTTGTTTCACATTATCGTCTTCAGTTGGGGATGGCGGCCTCTGCTGCCTTTGGGGCTAGTGTCCTTTCTGCGGTACATGGTTTGTGAACTGTACTGTTTTCTGTGGATTAAAATGGACCTGTTTTTTTTCTCAAAACTGTTTGGTCTGTTTTTTTCTTACAATCACCGTGTGCTTGGGTATGGGCTCACTTGTAAGGAATGGGACGGGGAGACAGGACGAGGAGGTAATGCCCGGTTACTCACCGGTAATATCCATTACTCCGAGTCCTGGTCTCCCCGTCCCATTCCTGAGCCCTTCCCTCCCTTCCTGGTTTGGGTTTTCTTTGGGTGATTGTCTGTTTTTCATTCTAGGTTCTTTGGTATTCTCAGGATGTTTCTTGATGCACTTCCCCCTTTATAGTCACTTGATGGTGACGTCATCCTAGGGGGAAGTGCAAACAGCTCAGCTAGGTAGGGGTTTCTGTAGAGCAGACTAGCTGCTCACTTGTAAGGAATGGGACGAGGAGACCAGGACTCGGAGTAATGGATATTACTGGTGAGTAACCGGGCATTGTAGTTGTTGGTTATATGTATAAGACCTATTTTTGGGCTATACTTTTTCTTTCTTTTTATCTACATTGATGGTAAGAGTTTTACCTTGTATTCTTAATTGAATAGGTATTCTATACACACAATGGCTTATCTCTATCTTCGTCTTTGTTTGTCTTGATTATAGAACTATTCTGATTCCTGAAGAAATTCTTTATGGATTATAGTGAAAGAGGGGAGTGAAACAGGTAGTGAAGATACCTACTTAACTCATTGATATACACACCATTCTACACTCTCACCCCTACTAGTTCTCACTTTTGGTCTCTAATTCCAGGGACACACACATCTTACCGGGAGATTTTAACTTTCATTTTGATTGCCAGAATAATGCTGATATCATCCACTTAGCGGACAGCCGGGCCTGCCTTGGACTAAAACAGATTATAACGGAGCCCACACATAAGGCCAGTCACATGTTGGATGGGATTTTACCAATAATTCTAATATTACTTTGGAGAAAGTACTCCTCCTTGCATGGACTGATCATAGTGCCATCTTTTCTTGACTCATTCTTCCTGTGGTAGAGGTGCCCCCTAGCAAACATTTTCCAGCTACTAACATTCATCTGATGTGCGAAATCAATAAAGTTGAGTTAGAAGAGGCCTTACAGATACGCCTCCATATTAGATCAAGATAACAATAATACAGCCGACAATTTCAATTGTTGGGTCAGCTCTGCAATGAGTCTCCTGGCCCCAGAGAAAATTAGGAGATATCGTAGGAACCAACCCTCAGCCCCCTGGTACTCTGCCAAACTCAGAAACATAAATTCTAAATGCAGAAGTCTAGAGCATACTTGGAGGCTAGACTATTGTGAAAAGGGCTAACATAATTATAGGTTAGCCCTAGAAGAATATAAAGCAGCGATTAAAGCTGCCAAAACTGGCTACTTCTAAATGAAACTAAGCAGTAAAAAACTCAACTAGAGAACTTAAAAAAAAAAGTACAACTTTGTCTAAGTTCCAACATGGAAATCAATTCTCACCTGATCAAGCTTTCTGTGATGTAGTTGCCAATTTCTTTCAGTCCAAAGGGCATACAGCCTACAAGGAGCTTCTGGAGCACACAATCGCCTCTGCCACAGGTCAGTCAAGTCAAGTCAAGTCAAGTCAAATAACACTTTAATCGATTAATAAAAATCATAAAAGTGATCACATATATACATACATAGAGTAAAAATACATTAAAATCTGGTTCATCGTTAGTGTACAAAATTTCATAAAAAGTTAAAATACTAAAATTCATTTCCAGGAGATAAACAATTACACCACCATCTCTAATACCGCTAATCTTTTAGGTCAGTCAATTATGAACAAATGCCTCCACAATGTAGCTAACAATGAGCTGACAAGATTTTCCTCTCTATCTTTTAAGAGAGTAAACGAAATTACATTATCCATCAAGTCAGGCTCCCTGACAAATTCATGTCCACCTTTTTTTGTTACACATGGCGTCAGACATGGTCATCTCATACTTAGCTCCGCTTTTAAATGATATACTAATTTCTGGGCACTTTCCTACATCTTGGAAGAAAGCTTGCATACACACTGTACTAAAAAAAACTTCCATATATCACACAGAGGCAACACATTATCGACCTATATCATGCCTACCAATCCCTGCTAAAATTTTGGCTATCTGGAATCAAATGATCTTCTTGACACCACACAACACAGTTTCAGGCCTAATCACTCCACGGAATCAGCATTAGTTATGGCCACAGAGGAAATCCATAAACATCTAGACAGTGGGGGGAAAGCTGTACTTATCCTACTTTATCTCTCTGCCACTTTTGACACCGTTAACCATCTGGTGCTAATGCAGAGGCTTGAGACAGTAGGAGAAAAGAGACTGCTTTAACCCTGCTCACTTTCTTTCTCCCCCACAGAGAACAGAAGGTGTGTTGGGGAAATCTTACTTCTGACACATTTTCTCTCCCCTGTGGATTTCCTCAGGGTTCAGCATTGTCCCCCACTTTATTCAACATCTAGTCACTCCTTTAGCTTAGCTGATTTTGAGCTCATGGTTTTTCGGTGGTATCCTATGCAGATGATACTCCGATAGTTATATCCATAACATCTTGCACAGACTTGGTGGCAAGTCAGTTCCATAACTGTCTGACACATATCATTAGGTGGATGCACAAAACGACCTCAAGTTAAATACAGACAAAACAGAGGTGGTGGGGTTTGGGAGTGGTCCTCCCCTTTGGAATAACTCCTGGTGACCTGTTGAGGTGGTTCTACGTCCTGACCCAGTTAATAAAGCTAGAAATCTGGGAATACTGTTTGACGGTCAGCTCTTTGTTTTTCAGAACAGATTAACCATGATAAATCCCCTTGTTTTTTTCTTTTACAATTTTGAGAAAGATATTTCCATTCATCGCACAAGACTTGCAAAAAAACATGATAGTAGCTTTGATCCTTTCTGGAATAGACTATTGCAATGCCCTCTTTTTAGGTTGGTTAATTTATTACTCAAAACCTATTACTTGTGACCAAACTCTCTTGAACACAAGCGGATTTCTCACAATGCATGTTATGTACTGGAGCATGAAGCGTCCCCAGGCGCACGCTTGGCCTCACTCACACCCCATATGCCTGCTCCCCCTCCCCCATCCCCCACGCCTCCACCAGACTTCATTGGAATGCGCTCCACTCGCTCGCTGCCCTGCCCCCCCCACCAGGTTCTTGAAGCACGACGCTTCGCCAGCGCTTCCCTCCCACTCGCTCACTCCCCTGCCCCCCCGCCCACCACCACCATCCGACTTGTTTACTGTCCGTGCTGTCCTTTGATCCCCTGCCCCCCCCCGCCACGCAATGCCTAGAGCTTGTTGCTCTTCCGTCTTCCCTTTCCCTCCCACCCTCCAGTTGCTCTTCGCTACCTCTCGGGCTGCAGATTTCCCCCCCCACCTCCCATCATCGTAGCGTCAATGGTTCCATGATGTCATTAACATCTACGTCAGCATAATATAATAATGAGAGGGTTTAGAACTTGAAAAAAAATGCTACATCCTTTAGCCATAGAATGTAGGCACATATGCACCTCACGTCTTCTTCCGGTTCCCTTCCATTAATCAACCATTCTTCAGTTTCCCCACATCCTCACGTGCACCTCCACACCTAATATCCTCCAGTTTTCAGCGATGCCCCTTCCCTCCTGCAAGTGCTACACATGAATTCTTCATACAGTATTTCCGATCCGCCTTCTAGGCAATTCTCACGCCAAGCAAGTATTTTTGGAGCTTCCCTAATTCGAATCTGTGAATGTCATATCGCCCCTCCTCCGGCAGCTCCCCACAACACAGTTTCATTCAGAAACTCAACATTAACCACTCTGACTACAGTACAATATTCCGCAGCTTCACACACAACTCACCCCCACACCGGGAGCCCAGGGTCTCCGTTTCTGCGGCTGGCTCGCTCCCTGTTCTTAGTTCCTGCCCGCGCACTCATCCAGTAAACCCCTTTCTTCGGTAGGTAAACAAACCACTTTTCCCCACTTCTTAATCTTACGGGAAAAGCTAGACTAATACAAAGCTCAGTTGGGCTCCCTTCCTCCCAGGGGTGATGTTATATTAATTGGTGCATGCGCTCCTTTAATTTCAATTAACATGCAGGGAGTGCTCCAAAACCAAAATGCTATTTTGCTTCCATATTAGTAACTCTATGCCGCTAATCTTTCTTTCCTGCTCTTTCAAAACAGCTCAAACCATACTTCAAGCTGGAGAACACAAAGGGCTCACAAAGAAGGCTTCACTTTACCACATCCAGTGCACTTTACACGTTTGCTTTTTACAAAATACCACTTTTTGCCCACTTCGTAATCTTACGGCAAAAGCTAAACCCTGCGCTAATACGAAGCTCAGTTGGGCTCCCTTCCTCCCAGGAGTGATGGTATATTAAATGTTGCATGTGTTCCTTTTAGTTTAATTAACATGCAGGGAGTGCTCCAAAACCAAAATGCTATTTTGCTTCATTAGCAGTAACTCTATGCAGCGCCTCTAACATTTCTTTCCTGCTCTTTTCAAACGGCTGAAACAAAACCTAAAGCTGTAGAGCACGGAGGGCTCAGAACAATTGCCACCCAGAGGTCTGGAGGGAGTCTCTGGGACTTAAAATAATTTTGTACCCCTTTTCAAATATCACAATGAAGGCTGCTCTTTACACTAATAGGGAGCTTTATTTATATAGCACACACAGCTCAGACGGAATCACAGGGGCTCATGCCACATCCAGCGCATTTTACATATCCTGTTTTTACAAAATACCACGTTTTACCATTTCTTAATCTTACGGAAAAAGCTACACTCTACGCTAATATAAAGCTTACTTGGGCTCCCGCCTCCCAGGGTTGAACTCAGACATGCTCTATATTTGGCTGAAACTCCTACACTACACTATGATAGAATTGTAATTTTAAATTTGGTTTCACTTTTGTGTGCGCAGCTACCACTTTCCAGAGCACATTTTTTTCTCGTCTCTCCATTATAATACAATATTATTTAATACAATATGCAGGGAGTGCTCAAAAACCAAAATGCCATTTTGCTTTATTAGCAGTAACTCTATGCAGCGCCCTAACGTTTCTTTCCTGCTCTTTTAAAACAGCTGAAAACAAACTTACAGCAACAGCGCACGGAGGGCTCAGAGAAATTGCCACACAGAGCTCCGGGGGAGGGGGGGTTGGGGGGAGTATTTGGGAATAGACTTTTTTTGCCCATTGTTAAATATCACAAACAAGGCTGCATTTTATGCTAATAGGGAGCGTTATTAATAGCACAGAGGGCCCTGGATGGAATCACAAGGAAGCATGCCACATCCAGCGCACTTTACACGTTTTCTTTTTACAAAATACCGCTTTTTGACCATTTCTTAATTTAACGGAAAAAGCCACACTCTACGCTAATATGAAGCTCTGTTGCGCTCCCTTCCTTCCATGAGTGATATTATACTAAATGGGGCATGCATCCCTTTTATTTGAATAAACATGCAGGGAGTGCTCCAAAACCAAAATGCTATTTTGCTTCCTTAGCAATAACTCCATGCATCGGCGCAAACCCTTCCTTCGAGTGCCCTAGGGAAATTGCCACAGAGAGCTCCAGAGGAAGTCCCAGGGGCTTATGCCCCTTCCAGCAGGTGATATTTTCGTGCCGAAACGTTACATATATTTAAATTATCACTTTTTACTTATTTCTAAATATTGCGAACAAATGTGTACCCTACCCTACTACACAGCTCCGTTATTAGCACACAATGCTCCAAATAAAGTCACAAGTGCTCACGCCACATTCGACACAGTTTACACATATTCTTTTTAGACAATACCACTTTTAACAGCTTTTTAAAATTAGGGATAAATCAGGGACGCTAATAAGGTGCTCAAATACATCCAGCTGGAGTCACAAAAGATCACGTCACATCCATCGCACCAGACTTCATTGGAATGCGCTCCACTCTCTCGCTGCCCTGCCCCCCCCACCAGGCTCTTGAAGCGCAACGCTTCCCTCCCTCTCGTTTACTACTGCCTCCCCACGACCTCAAAGCAATGCGCTTTCAGCCCTATCACTACCCCTCCCACCTCCCAAACAGCATTGAGCCGTGAAGACTTGTTTCACTTAACAGCTCTCTGCTGTCGGTATTTTACCCCCTCAAGCGTTTTCCGTGCGGCACTGAGCTGCACAGACACACGCTAATATGAGTGGCCACATTTTTAGATGATGTGAACACCGCTTTACTTTCTTATCAACCATCTCCAACCACCCCCACCCACGGACAACACCGAAGGGCTCACATGCTAACAAACACACTGAAAAAACGCAGCCATACTGGAATAAACACACTAATGTCTAATCGCCTTACAGATCAAAGATGACTTGAAGGTCTGGGTGTAAGAGGTGTTGGTTAACTTCTCATAATAACCTCCTGAACTCCTTTTCCCCTGTTGGCTCGATCTCAATGCCACAGCATCACTCAACGCCACAGCATCACTCAACGCAACAGCACCAATCAACGCCACAGCACCACTCAACGCCACAGCATCACTCAATGCCACAGCACCACTCAACGCCACAGCACCACTCAATGCCACAGCACCACTCAACACCACAGCATCACTCAGCACCACAGAATCACTCAGCACCCCTCAATGCCACAACACAACTCAACGCCACAGCGTCACTCAATGCCACAGCATCACTCAACACCACAGCACCACTCAACGCCACAGCACCACTCAACGCCACAGCACCACTCAACACCACAGCACCACTCAACACCACAGCACCACTCAATGCCACAGCATCACTCAACGCCACAGCATCACTCAGCACAACAGCATCATTCAGCACCGCAGAATCAATCAGTGCCACAGAATGCCACAGCACCCCTCAATGCCACAGCACCACTCAACGCCACAGCACCACTCAACGCCACAGCACCACTCAATGCACAACATCCCTCAATGCCACAGCATCACTCAATGCCACAGCATCACTCAGCACCACTCAATGCCACAGCACCACTCAATGCCACAGCACCACTCAACGCGACAGCACCACTCAACCCCACAGCACCACTCAACGCCACAGCATCACTCAATGCCACAGCATCACTCAACGCCACAGCATCACTCAACGCCACAGCACCACTCAACGCAACAGCACCACTCAATGCCACAGCACCACTCAACGTAACAGCACCACTCAATGCAACAGCATCACTCAGCACCACAGAATCACTCAACACCTCTCAACGCCACAGCACCACTCAACGCCACAGTAACACTCAATACCACAGCATCACTCAATGCCACAGCATCACTCAATGCCACAGTATCACTCAACGCCACAGCATCACTCAACACCACAGCATCACTCAGCACCACTGAATGCCACAGCACCACTGAATGCCACAGCATCACTCAGCACCACTCAATGCCACAGCATCACTCAGCACCACTGAAGGCCGCAGCATCACTCAGCACCACTGAAGGCCACAGCATCACTCAGCACCACTGAAGGCCACAGCATCACTCAGCACCACTGAACGCCACAGCATCACTCTGTGCAACCATTCAACAACAACTGGTTCTAATATGTTCTCTCAATGTTTCAAGCTTTATTACAAATGTCACAAAAAGATGTTAATATTTCACTTCTGTTCTTGGATTTTCATCACAATAAAATACACTGAACATAATCTTCCCAAAAGTTATTTACAAAAGTTTAAGCTATTGCCAATATAAATTACAATAACTTTTATTTAAGTATTAATTATTAAAAAAAATAAAAACCATTGTTATTTGTAATATTAATACATCTAAGTCATGTAAATACAACACATATTGCATTGCAAATGCTATAGGTGTCACGTTTGCGAAAGTTAAAACTATTGGCATTGTAAATGACAAAGCTATTAATATCGCTAGTTTCAAAACCAACACATAAATAAAATATTTGTCATTTACAATACCAATAGCTCAAACTTTCCTAATGCGAGACCTATTGCATTGCAAATGCTTGTTTAGCATTGCAAACGTTAATAACTAAAACTACAGTCTTTGCAAAATGCTGCTGCAGGGGTGCTGTTGAATATTCCCACTTTTCATTCCATATCCAACAGCATTAGGGACCTCATTGGTTACCTGTCCAGGAAAGGATTAGATTTAAAGCACTGTGTTTTGTACATATAGCATTGTATGGAGGGGCCTCGTGACCTGCAGAAACATTTTGCCTGGTACATTCTGCGGCGGGACCTAAGGTCTGCCAATGCTGGGTTGGTCCTTGTTCCTAGGACTAGAAGGGCTAGTGGGAGGCAGAAGCCTATCCTGCCGGGCAGCACAACTTTGGAATGCGCAGCCTGCATCAATCAGATTGCAGTCTAATAGATCCTCTTTCAGGAAGCTGTTCAAAACTTAGCTCCCCCCCCCCCCAAGTAAAAGTGCATATTTTCCTCTATCCTAGATGAAGTACATGTAACCTCTAGTGCCAAAACGCCTCAGAATTTGTTGTGCTTTAGAAATGTTTTAGTTACTTACTATGATTACCTGCTGTACTGGTCACGCTGAGGGACATTTCTTCAGTTTCTTTCTCTTGTTTCCTCTCTTCCTCTATACTCTTGTTTTGCTTTGACTACATTGGGCATACTTAGTGGTTGAGGGAAGGAGGGACTTGCTCTTCAGCCTCTTGCATCTTGTTCTTGCAGAAACTTCAGGTGAGCCCTGATATCCACAATCTAATTACAATCACCACCCTAGATAAAATATGAGTCATGATACTGTGTACATTTCCTAGCAATAGAAGGCCAGAAACTGGGATCCGAAATCGTAGGGGCATATACATTTAACACCGTAAGAGAGATATTATCTATAGTCAGGCAGTCAAAATTGGTTTTATTCGAGATAAAACTCATAAAAGCAGGACAAATACAATTTATCCATAATTCAAACAGGATTACATAAATCTAAATTTAAAAAACAGCATTATTAAAACAACAAATGAATAGATAAATACAAGTACAATATTATCTATAAGACGGTAACAATAATCCATGTACCTGCGTAATCTTTTTCCTGTGAAATAAGAGTACAATTGAGAGATTTCCTACACAATAAAATAACCCCATTCTTTTTATTTAGTGACGGAGAAACATATTCATTTGCCACCCAGCTATGTTTGAGTTTTAAAGCTTGGTGAGTTATTTGCAAAAGAACTAGATCTGGATTCAATTTTCCCAAATGGAATAATATACTCTGTCTTTTAACTGGATTAATAGATCCTTTAATATTCCATGTTACTATACAGAATTATAAACAGTAAGACAAAGGTAGCATTGGTTGAGAACATTGACCTGAAAAAGAAAAAGCCAGAAAAGAGCAAAAAGAGCATAAATAATGGTAAAAGGTCAAATGGATAGGAAAGGGAGAAGTAAAATAAAAAGAGAATAAGGAAGACAAAGGGGAAAAGCGAAAAAGGAAAAAAGGAAAAAAGGAAATCCATACGAAGAGACAGTACATATCCCAGAGGGATGACTGAAGCAACATACCTGAGGAAGTAAGGAAGGGTAAAGTAAAAGGGGTGGTGATGACTCATGTGACGATGACACGCCTGGGTGGGAGGATTCCAAGCCACGCCAGGACCTTAAACACTTAAGAAGATGGACCAAAGAAACACAAAAACGTAAGACATATCTGTAAGGAGATAAAAAAGAACATCATAAGATATATCATAAGGCATAATTACTCAACCCCTGAGAACCAAAATCTGGAAGAGAAACCTTAACAACGTAGGATCTGACCTCACAGCCCTAGATAACTCAAACCCTCTTAGTCCCCCGGAAGACCTAGCTGATGTTCAGGAGCTGACAAGTCACTACTTTCACTCCATGAACAACCTTCTAGACAAAATTGCCCCATTACAACTGAAGAGAACCTCCTCTAAAGATTCCCAACCATGGTACGATGGGAGGCTAAATGATGACAGACACTCTCTTAGAATAATCGAACGACGCTGGAGAGCTACACCCTCAACTGACCTCCTCAAACATCTCAGGACCTCCAGGAACACTTACTTTAGAAAAATAAAAAAATCTAAAACCGATTTCTTCAGGTCTCAACTTGACCTAGCTAAGAACCTCCCCAAAAAACTCTTCGATCTTATCAAAGCCCAAACCAAGAGTCTACCTAAGGTCCTTAACACCAACCATCTCGCTACTCCCACTTGTGATGAATTTGCCTCTTTCGCTTCTAAGACAGAACCCATTAAATCAGATCTACTCAAGGACCTTATATCTATCTCGGGCCTGAAAGAGAGCCCATCACTGTCCCTTGCTGCTGCCCCAGCTAATGATCTCCCACTATTTAAACTAAAAAACAATGCATTATGGTCCCACTCCAACATTTACAGTGAAGATACCATATTAAAAACGCTAAACGCGTTGAAACCATCCAATCACTTCTCTGACCCGCTCCCGGCAAACTACATAAAATACTTCACTCCTCTCCTACTACCCCTCTGGACCAAGATCATTAATACTTCCTGTAGGAAGGTGGATACCTGACTATGGTTACCCCAGATTTTTTGCCTTGTGTTTAGCTGGATTTCGACTTAGTTGGCCTGGGATCCTGCTAATCAGGGCCCCAGGCTATCTGCTCTCTCTGTAAAATGGACTCCATGTACTCTAGGTACATCTCCAATTGGATATTGGGTCACCTTATGAGCCCCTGTACAGTGTACCATAGGTACCCAGGGCATAGGTGCACCCAAGGCCTACCAGGGGCTGCAGCATATCTTATGCCACCCCTGGCTGGCCATGCAAACTGACACAACTGGCTGATCACTCAGCTGGGGCAAGGTCGTGTAATCACCCCTTGCTTAGGTATAGTATCCCTATACCATCCATTATATATAGACACATATTCACCTATAAATCACTCCTATGGCAGGCCTTAACAATCCTGAAGGCAGAGTGCTTGGTTTTATGTGAGATGGTGCTCTAGCATGAGCTGAGCCTGTCTGCAGCTATCGAAAACATGTCCTTATACCTGTTCTATGATATAGCCATACCATATACTCTTAAGTGCATTATAATCCTCGCGGTTATTGTTAACTTTGCTTTGGCTTTATCAAAACATCATGTTGGGTAAGGTGTCATACGCTTTGGAATACTACCCGCTCGCCAATTCTGGCGACGGGGGTAGCATTCCACCCTTCTAGAGGGAGAAGACATGTTGTTCCTACTAATCCCGGTTAAAGTTAACCAGAGCCCCAGCATCACAAAATAGATGCTGCTGCCACAGACACAAGTCTGACCTCCTGCTGCTGGGAGTCCTTCCAGCGAGGGAGGCTTGGACAATAGGTTTTCTGTCTTGGGAGGTGCTAGCACCACCCCAGACAGGCCATAGTGTATTCGGACAGGGAGGGCTGAATGAAATGAGACACTGCCTGGGGCACACAAGGTGTCCCATGCATAGTCCGGTTCAAACCGGAGCTGGGGCACTCCAGCCCCAGCTCTGGCGCGAAACTGGACAAAGGGAAAGGGGTGTAACTACCCCCTTCCCTGGTCCCACCCATAGGAGGGACCTAGCAGGTAATCCAGCCCCTAAATTTGGCATATAGGTAGGAGCTGAGTCCCAAGACTTTAGATTTATCCTGACTGAAACTTGAAACAAAATTCTGGACCTTCGACGTTCTACTTGAAGATAGAAGACTGAAGAATCTCCCTTGTGGTCAAGGAGGGACCACCCTGTGTAAGCAGGCACCATCAAGCGATCAACGGTTTGCTTTGTCGACGCTCCCGCCGGAGCCTGAGCACAGAGCCTGACAAGACCCAGACTTCCAGACTTCCTGCAGCTCGATCCACAGCCACAGCAAAACTGAGACCTGTGGAGCCGACGCAAGACGTGGGACCGGCCATCTTGGAAAGCCAGCGAATTGCTTTCCATGCAACTTCTGAGGCACCCTCGAAGTTGTGCATTGGGGATTGAGAAGCCTCAGCCCCGAGCACCAACTGCACTGAAGATAAGCCCTCCCCACTCCACGAGTTCTGAGTGGGGCCCTCTGCATTTTCTTGCTTGACGCATCTGTCCGGTCACTTGCTTGTTAGCTAGTGGCCTCTGTGACGACGAACCTTCAAATTTACACCACTGGTCTGGTTGCTCCAGACTGGCCCCTGCTTCCCTGAAAAGGAGAAGCCCATCAGACCTTGCTGGCCTGATCCGGAAGCCATCTTCGATTCCTGCGTGGGTTGCCTTTGCCAAGGCTTGTTGACTCCGATCCGGACGCCGAAACAGCCGTCAGCGAGAGCCTTTGTGGGACACCCCACATACAGCTCCTGGTTGTCGTCGACACCTCCTGGTCCACATGGCTGCAGAGACAAGCTTCATGACATCACCTAATTGCTTCGCGACATCGCCTGGTTCCTTCCTGGTTCCTTCCCGGTCACTGGCTAGTGACCCAGTCTCTGTCCACTCTGCTTTCAGGTACTCTTCATCCTCGATCCGCCCTTGGATCCAACCGGACACTTCTCTCCTGGTCGCCTGCAGCATCTTTCTTCGAGGCTCCATAGGATTCAGCGACGAAACCCGACACACTTTGACACCTTTGCACCCGCTTCCTGAGGGTGAGGTAATGTGAGTACTCCGGTGCTCCTGTGGGTATTGACTATCCTAGTGTCCTAGTTTTAAGTAGCTTTCTCCTAGTCCATCCGGAAGTGACCTAAAAGAACTAGTTTCCAATTCTTTCAATCCCATTCTATCTCGATGGTAACTCGTGTGTGTGTAAAGACACTGCACACGCATCCCGTGGGCCTCCTGCTCCCTATCCTTTGGTAGTACAGCGTAGCCCCAGTGATTCTCCAGGCCCTAGGCCTAACCTTTGTCCGTGACGTGGTTCTTATACCACTATTTTAGTATATGGTTCGAAGTGCCCCTAGGGCATTACTGTATTTTGTGCAACTTATTGTATGTTGATTAAGTTTATTGTTATGTGCTTGTGCCTCTGACCTCATAAAGAGTTCAGAGGATTAATTTAGTAATAAATATATATATATATATTATATATATAACCTGTGTGGTGTCCTTTCATCTGGTATTAAAGGGATTGCATATGGTAAAACAGCTGGCTTCACATGCCCTCTTGAGTTTAGCCTAAGACTGCTTTGTCCATGCTACCACTAGGATAGCTGGTCTATAAGGTTGACTTTACAACCATCACCATAAGGGTTGTTTGGACTGGTGCAAGGTGCTCACTAGAACATCATATACCAGGCCAACTTCTCACATTGGTGTGCAGCGGTAGGGATTTGAGCTTGCTGTTGTTTTACCAATTATAATCTTTGAGATATCATTTGAAAGATCACATTAGGTACCATAGGTACATATAACAAGACGTATAATACTTAAGTTCTACTGAACTTAGTTGTTGTAGACCAAAGGGCCTAGCACACCCTGACTACAACTCCTAGAGAGGTTTAGTAGGAAACACTTAGTGTAGGTAGGTGCACACACCACACCTCACTAGACAATGTCAGCCACAGGTGAACCTAGTGTATCTCTACCTATGGGAGGTGATCCTCCAAGGGCACCCTCCAAGTTTGACATACTCAGCTTCAGAGAACTGAGACACTTGTGTACCACAAGGAAGCTGAAACAGGGTTCTAACCCTACCCTTCAGCACCTGATAGAACTCCTAGAGGAATCTGTGGTTCTTAAGGCCTCTAACACAGGCCCTACAGGTAATGCAGAAGAGGTCCTACCCTCTACAGATGATGACCCTGACCCTGACCCTACTATCATAGATGATGATGAGGTAGTGGAGGAGGAAGATTCTGGGGATGAGGTAGGCAGCCAGGTTGAAGTTAGGCGACTTAGCCAGGCTAACCTAAGCCTACATGGGGCTGGAGAGGGGCTAGCCCCATACAGACCTGTCAGTAGACTTAACCAGAGGTATAGGAGGGAAAGATCTCACTCAGGTAAATCTCTCCACTCCAATGCCTCAAGAGGTTCTCAGAGGGGAATGACTTCCTGTAGGAAGGGGGAGGCTCTAGTTGGCGCAGTGTAGCACTAGCGACAAGCAGGGACTCTCTCTTCCTCGTCAGGGCTGAGGGCTACCTTCCAGACAACCTCTGCTTACCCTCTAGGTAGTGTGGCTTAAGCAGTCTTAGGCTAATCTTTGGGGCACATAGGGTTAAACATTTGCAATATTACACCGTCACAACCAACCCACCACACAATGACACCAAACTGTATTCGTAAAAATATATATATCTTTATATAAATTTCAAGCAGGCTTGTAAATACAGTTGTCGAACTTCAAATAGCGGTTCCAGTTTACTTAAGTTCAGGTTGCCACAGTTCTTTATAGCAATAAGCAATCTTCTGGGCCTTCTGCCCAGGTTCGACAAGGTTCAGTGTCTCGTAGCGCCTCAATGCGCTCTCTGCGTGGGCCTCGAGGGCCAGGAGCTGTGCGAGCCTCGGTTCCAGAGGCGGCTCGCGTTGGGAGCAGATAGCGCGGTGCGAGCTCGAGTTGCAGGACGCTCGCACCGTGAGGATACAACACAGTACCTTTCGATTCTTTTGGAGCGGGCGGCTTCTAGGGGAGCTGTCCCACGTCGCGTTGCTTTTCCGGGGTCGCTGTTCGGTGCGGCTCTCAGCCGGGCAGGTCACGGGTCATCCGGGGCGGCGGTGCTCTGTGGCGGCAGGGTCCTCTCCTCGTCGTTCGCTCCGACCCTGGAGGCGGCGGCTGTGTGGTGGCGGCAAGTGGCAGTACGGTCCCCAAGTGCAGGACGTACCCAGCCAAAGTACCGGTTGCAGCTGTGCACTCACAGCTGAGCTGTCGGGCAGGCTACCGACCAGAGGGGGTTATCACAGGGCAGCTGTCCGTCTTCGCAGGTGGATTGACGGCTCGAAGCGCAGTCAATTCGGGAGCTTGGACCGGACGGGTCCTCCTTCACTTTGCTCTCGGGCTCCCGGTGCAGTTGCGGTCACGGTGCTCGGGCCAGCGGCGGCTGGACCTCACTTTGCTCTCGCTGTTGCTTGGGGCCCCGGTCACGGTGCTCAGGGGGGATGTCGATGCCTTGGTTACGGGGAGCGTGGCAGGCTTGCCCAGCGCTCCCAGACCCCTCTGTCAGTACTGCAGCGATCAGCAGCACACACAGTCGCTTTCTTCAGGATGTAGCGCCCACTGGTCCTGGGGCGCTGGTCAGGGGGCAAGTTCAACAGCAAGCCCTTGGAGATCTCTCAGCAGAGTTTGGCACAAAGTTTCACAAAGCAAAAGTCTTCTTGTAGTCTTTCCTTTTCCTCTCCTTCTGCAGCAAGGCACCAGACACAGGCAAGAGCCAGCACTCTTCCTTGTCCTTCCCGGTCCTTCTCGTCGGGTAGAGTTCCTTCTGTAGCCCAAACAGGATCTAATTTACAAGGAGCAAGGCTCCTTCTTTTATACTGCATTTCTTTTGTTCTCGCAGGCCAGGGGGGCCTTTGCATAGCCACTTTCAGTCCTTGAGTACACTGGAGGGTGTACTCCGGCTTCTGCTTTCAGTGTGAGGGGCAGGCGCATCAGACGCCCCACAGGAGGTGGAGCCAGCATTGTGCGGACAGGGGCAGCCAGAGTACCTTGTTGATGGGGGCTTCGCCCTTCCTGGGCCAGGTGTCGGCTGAGTCATCAGTCGCTCCCCAGGAGGGTGGAGCCAGCATTGTGGTGGCAGAGCACAGCAAGATCCAGAGTCAAGAGCCACTCCTACCTCCCACTAAGGTGTAATCTGCGCATTCACCACCTGTCATCCCCCAGCCCTGTCACTCACACATCCCAGACAGTCAGATACACATACCAGCAGAGGCGGGCTGAAATGGTTAGGCAAGCAAATGCTAACTTTCTAAAAGTAGCATTTGCGAACACAGGATATTAAAATAAACTTTACTAAAAGAAATATTTTATCATCCTGAGTTCAGGCATACTAAACACGACTCTCTACCATGCTCCCTGAGCCTGCTGGGATTATAGGGTGTAATAATTCCAGCAGCTCATTCTGGCCTAACGGGAGCAGGTAGCCTTCAATAGTGAAATACGAATTTAGTTGTAAGTCACTACTAGGACATGCCACACACATCAGGGCTTGTCCTACCTTACACCTACAATGCACCCTGCCCGCAGGCCTACCATAGGGGTGACTAATATGCAGTCAAGGGAAGGTTCAGGGGCTGGCGAGTGGGTGCACTCGCCCAGCTGGCATGACAGTACGAGACTGCACGCGGGTTCTGCGATGGCAGTCCCCAGACACATCTTAAGGCTGCTTCTGTGGGTGGCGCAACTAGCGCTGCAGGCCCACTAGCAGTATGGGCATTCACAAGCCCTGGCACTCCTAGTGCACTTTACTAGGGACTAACAGTAAATCCAATGAACCAATCATGGACATCAATCACATGTACAATTTTCAGAAGGGAGAGCATATGCACTTTAGCACTGGTCAGCAGTGGTAAAGTGCCCAGAGTCATTAAACCAAACAAAATAGGTCAGAGAGAGTATTGGAGGAAGGCAAAAAGTTTAGGGATGACCCTGCCAAGAGGCCCAGGTCCAACACTTCCCCTCAGAGGAGAGAACACCAGGCTAGGATGAGGGAAGTCCAGATCAGGATAGAGCGGGAAGAACTTGCCCTAGCCCAAGCAAAACTTGCTCTGGCAAGAGAGTAAAAGTTAAGTGGACTAGAGTCCACTGGTGGCAGCAATATCCCTCAGGATAAAGACAGGTCCTATGACAATAGACACCTGAGTAAGATTGTACCCCCCTACAACGATGGGGATGACATTCACAAATGGATAACTGCTTTGGAGAGGGCTGGCAAAGTACAGCAGGTACCCCAATGTCAGTGGGCAGCAATCTCGTGGCTCTCCTTTTCAGAAAAAGGTAGAGATAAGCTCCTCACAGTTAGTGATGGGGATGCTAACAATTACACTGTCCTGAAGAGTGCTCTGATTGATGGGTTTGGCCTCACCACTGAACAGTACAGATAGATGTTCAGAGACACCCAGAAGACACAGACTCAGGACTGGACTGATTTTGTAGATTGTGCTACTAAGGCTCTGGAGGGCTGGTTATTGGGCAGCAAAGTACATGACTATACAGGTTTGTATAATTTAATTATGAGGGAGCAGATCCTTAGTAATTGTCAAAACCAGCTTCTACACCAGCACCTGGTGGACTCAGATCTGACCTCTCCACAAGAATTGGGTAAGAGGGTAGACAAATGGGTCAGAACCAGGATTAGGCCTACAAATCAGGGTGGTGGCCAGAAGAAAGATTCTACCAAGCCTCAAGAGAAAGGTGGGGTTAAATCAAAAGACAAGTCCTCCACAGGGCCCCAAAACTCCAATGGTGGGGGTGGGTCCCAAAACACTTCCTCTAACCAAAAGAAACCTTATTGCCATGTCTGTAAACAGCCTGGCCACTGGAAAACTGACAGCAGTTGCCCAAGGGCCAACAATAAGGAAAACATTCCCCCAAGTAATACTCCTAGACCTTCTGTTACTATTAGTAGTAATCCCCCAGGTGGTGGGAGTGCCCCCAAGAATTTGGCTGGGTTTACTTTGGGAACTCATGTGGACTCCGGCCTAACCAGGTCCCCTAACACAGCTACTCTTGTCTGTAAACATGGCATGGGGTTTTCCAACTTCACTGCTTGTCCCAATACTTTGGGCAAGTACAGAAAGGAGCCCCACATCAACGGCCAGAACGTTGAAGCCTACAGAGACACAGGGGCTAGCATCACTATGGTGACTGACAGTCTAGTCCCCTCTGTAAGAGAGTAGGGTCTGCTTTCCTATGGTCACCCCATTTTTTTGCTTTCTGCTTCACTGGTTTTCGACTTAGATGTGGCTGTGCGCCTGCGAATCAGACCCACAGCCCTGCTGTTCTCTCTCTAAATTCACACCATGTACTTTAGATACATCACCAATTGCGAATTGGGTCACTCTTGTGAGTCCCCGTACAGTGTACCATAGGTACCCAGGGCATAGGTGCACCCAAGGCCTACCAGGGGCTGCAGCATATCTTTTGCCAACCCTGGCTGGCCATCCAAACTGACACAACTGGCTGATCACTCAGCTGGGGCAAGGTCGTGTAATCACCCCTTCCTTAGATATAGTATACCTATATCTAACCTTATATCTAGACACATATACACCTATAAGTCATTCCTATGGCAGGCCTTAACAATCCTGAAGGCAGAGTGCTTGGTTTTATGTGAGATGGTGCTCTAGCATGAGCTGAGCCTGTCTGAAGCTTTCGGAACCATGTCCTTATAGCTGTTCTAGGATATAGCCATACCATATACTCTTAAGTGCATTATGAACCTCGTGGTTAAATGCTAACTTTGGTTTGGCTTTATCAAAACATGTCGTGTAAGGTGTCATAAGCTTTGGAATACTACCCCCTCGCCAGTTCTGGCAACAGGGGTAGCATTCCACCCTTCTAGAGAGAGAAGACATGTTGTTCCTACTAATCCTGGTTAAAGTTAACCAGAGCCTCAGCATCACAAAATGGATGCTGCTGCCACAGACACAAGTCTGACCTCCTGCTGCTGGGAGTCCTTCCAGCGAGGGAGGCTTGGACAATAGGTTTCCTGTCTTAGGAGGTGCTAGCACCACCCCAGACAGGCTATAGTGTATTGGGGTAGGGAGGGCTGAATGAAATGAGACACTGCCTGTGACACTCAAGGTGTCCCATGCATAGTCCAGTTCAAACCAGTGCTGGGGCACTCCAGCCCCAGCTCTGGCGCTAAACTGGACAAAGGGAAAGGGGTGTAACCACCCCCTTCCTGGGTCCCACTCATAGGAGGGACCTAGCAGGTAATCCAGCCCCAAAATTTGGTATATAGGTAGGAGCTGAGTCCCAAGACTTTAGACTGTATCCTGACTGAAACTTGAAACGAAACACTGGACCTTCGACATTCTACTCGACATAGAAGACTGAAGAATCTCCCTTGTGGTCAAGGAGTGACCACCCTGCACAAGCAGGCACCATCAAGCGATCAACGGTTGCTTTGTAGACGCTCCCTCTGGATCCCGAGCACAGAGCCTGACAAGACCCAGACTTCCAGACTTCCAACAGCCCAATCCACAGTCACAGCAGAGCTGAGACCCGTGAAGGCGACGAGAGACGTGGGACCAGCCATCTTGGAAAGCCAGCGAATTGCTTTCCATGCAACTTCAGAGGCACCCTTGAAGTTGTCCATTGGGGATTGAGAAGCCCCAGCCCGAGCACCAACTGCACCGAAGATCAGCCCTCCACACTCCACAAGTTCTGCGTGGGGCCCTTCTGCATTTTCCTGCTTGACGTGTCGACGTGTCTGTCCGGTCACTTGCCCGTTGGCTAGTGGCCTCTGTGACAACGAAATCTTTGATTTTCAATGCTGGTCTGGTTGCTCCAGACTGTCCCCTGCTCCCCTGAAAAGGAGCAGCCCATCAGACCTTGCTGGTCTGATTAAGAAGCCATCTTCCTTTTCTGCGTGGGTTGCCTTTGCCAAGGCTTGTTGACTCCAATTCGGAAGCCGACACCGCCGACATCGAGAGCCTTTGTGGGACAGTCCGTATACAGCGTCTGGTCATCGTCGACACCTCCTGGTCCACGTAGCTGCAGAGACAGGCTTCACGACATCACCTGATTGCTTTGCGACATCGCCTGGTTCCTTCCTGGTTCCATCCTGGTCACTGGCTAGTGACCCAGACTCTGTCCCCTCTGCTTTCAGGTACTCTTCATCCTCGATCTGCCCTTGGATCCAACCGGACACTTCTCTCCTGGTCACCTGCAGCATCTTTCTCCAAGGCTCCATAGGAATCCGCGACGAACCCCGACACACTTTGACACCTATGCACCCGCTTCCTGTGGGTGAGGTAACGCAAGTATTTCGGTACTCCTGTGGGTATTGACTATTCTAGTGTGTAGTTTCAAGTAGCTTTTCCCTAGTCCATCCGGAAGTGTCCTAAAAGAACTAGTTTCCATTTCTTTAATTCCCATTCTAACTCTATGGTAACTTGCGTGCGTGTAAAGACACTGCACGCGCATCCCGTGGGCCTCCTGCTCCCTATCCTTTGATAGTACAGCGTAGCCCCAGCGATTCTCCAGGCCCTAGGCCTTTCCTTTGTTCGTGACGTGCTTCTTATACCACTATTTTAGTATATGGTTCGAAGTGCCCCTAGGGCATTACTGTATTTTGTGCAACTTATTGTATTTTTAATTAAGTATCTTGTTATGTGCTGGTGCCTCTGACCTCATAATGAGTTCAGAGGATTGTGTTAGAAATAAATACATATATATTTTGATATACAACCTGTGTGGTGTCCTTTCATTTGGTATTAAAGGGATTGCATATGGTAAAACAGCTGGATTCACATGCCCTCTTGAGTTTAGCCTAAGACTGCTTTGTCCATGCTACCACTAGGATAGGTGGTCTATAAGGTTGACTTTACAACCATTACCATAAGGGTTGTTTGGACTGATACAGGTTGCCCACTAGAATAGTGGACATCACATATCAGGCCAACTTCTCACATTGGTGTGCAGCGGTTGGGATTTGAGCTTGCTGTTGTTTTGCCAATTGTAATCATTGCAATATCATTTGAAAGATCATACAGGTACCTATAGGTACATATAAAACGAGACTTAGAATACTTAAGTTCTACTGAACTTAGTTGTTGTAGACCAAAGGGCTAGCACATCCTGACTACAACTCCTAGGGAGGTTCAGTAGGAAACACTTAGTGTAGGTAGGTGCACACACCACACCTCACTAGATCATGTCTACCACAGGTGAGCCAAGTGTGCCTCTACCTGTGAGGAGTGACCCTCCAAGGGCACCCCATAGATATGAAATACTCAACTTCCAAGAGCTGAGACACTTTTGTACCACACGGAGGTTGAACCAGGGTTCCAACCCTACCCTTCAGTACCTGATGGAAATCCTAGAAGTGTATGATGCTCATAAGGCATCTGGTTCAGGTCCTATAGGGAATGCAGATGAGGTCCTGCCCTCAGTAGAGGATCCCACTGATCCCACTATCATAGATAATGAGGATGATGTGTAGGCCGATGACTCTTAAGATGGGGAGGGTAGCCAAGGCCAGGTGCAGGTCAGAGGACTTAGCCAGGCCAACTTAAGCCAATTTGGGGCTGAGAATGGGACAGCCCCATTCAGGCCTCCAAGTAGGTTTAACCAGAGGTATAGGAGGGAAAGATCTCACTCAGGTGAATCTCTCCACTCCAATGCCTCTAGAGAATCTCAGAGAGGAATGACTTCCTCTCAAAGGAGAGAACATGAGGCTAGGATGAGGAAAGTCCAAATCAGAATAGAGAGGGAGGAACTTGCCCTAGCCTAAGCAAAACTTGCTTTAGCAAGGGAGCAAAAGTTGAGTGGATTAGATTCCACTGGTGGCAGCAATATCCCTAAGGATAAAGACAGGTCCTATGACAATAGAAACCTGAGTAAGATTGTGCCCCCCTACAAAGTTGGGGATGACATTCACAAATGGATAACTGCTTTGGAGAGGGCCTGCAAAGTACAGCAGGTACCCTACAGTCAGTGGGCAGCAACCTTGTGGCTCTCCTTTTCACAAAAAGGAAGAGACAAGCTCCTCACAGTTAGTGATGATGATGCTAACAATTACACTGTCCTGAAGAGTGCATCTGATTGATGGGTGTGGCCTAAGCACTGAACAGTACAGGTTGATGTTCAGAGATACACAGAAGACACAGACTCAGGACTGGACTGATTTTGTTGATTGTGCCATTAAGGCTCTGGAAGGCTGGATGCTGGGAAGTAAAGTTAAGGACTATACAGGATTGTATAATTTGATCATGAGAGAACAAATACTTAATAATTGTCAGAACCAGTTGTTGCACCAACACCTGATTGACTCAGATCTGACCTCTCCCCAAGAATTGGGAAAGAAGGCAGAGAAATGGGTCAGAACCAGGGTTAAGCAGAAAAACCAGGTCCAAGGTGGTGATCAGAAAAAGGCAGACCAAAAAGGTGGGGATCAGAAACCAAAAGACCAGAAGTCTTTATCAGGCCCCCAAAATTCTAATGAAGGGGGGTCCCAAACTTCTAAGAAGAAGAAGAAAGAAGGTCCAAAGAAACCTTGGTGTAATTATTGTGAATCTGCCTCTCATTGGTTTAGTGAGTGCGCCAAGAAAGGTACAGCCCCTACCACTGTATCCCCTAAGGCACCTGCACCTCCTAGTACAGTTAACAGTGGTAGTTCCCAACCCAAGGCTATAGTGGGGTTAACCATGGGTACTGAGGTGGATTCTGGCTTAGTCAGGATACCAACCCAGGCTGTTCTTGTCTGTAATGTGGACATGGCTATGTCCTCAACTGTGAGTCCCAGTACTCTGGGCAAGTACAGGCAAACGCCTTTAATCAATGACAAAGTGGCTCAGGTCTACAGGGACACAAGTGCCAGTGTCACTATGGTGACACTTAACTTTGTGGACCCTGGACAGATTGTACTGGGTGATAATTACCTGGTGACCAATGCAAGCAATGTCACTACTACCCATAGTGTGGCAGTTGTTAACTTCTCCTGGGGAGGGGTAACTGGCCTCAAAAGAATTGTGGTAAGTGCAGACCTCCCAGTTGAATGTCTGTTGGGCAATGATCTTGAATCCTCAGTATGGTCAGAAGTGGAATATAGGACTTATGCAGAGATGTTAGGCATATCAGCTCATGTCCTTGCTGTGACCAGGTCACAGGCCAAAAAGTGCCAAACTGAACAGGCCTTGGATCCTGAAACTATGGACCAAGTGCCATCCAAGAGAAAGAGCAGTAGGGTTAAGGCAGTGCCTTCCCCCTGCCTACAAGTGAGGATCAGCCTTCTCAGGAAGCTGATTCTGAGACCCCTGAAGGAAATGTCCTGGAAGAGCTTGAGCCTGACCAGGTTGAGTTTCTTGGGACAGGGGGCCCTTCAAGGGAAGACTTGAGGCAGGCACAGTTAGACTGCCCCTCTCTTGAACCCCTCAGACAGCAAGCTGCTTCTGAGGCTGCTGGGAATGTTACAGGTACCCATAGAGTTTATTGGGATGAAGGACTCCTTTATTCTGAGAGTAGAGACCCCAAGCCTGGTGCTTCCAGGAGGTTGGTCATACCTCAGGCCTTTATTATTATTATTATTATTATTATTATTATTATTATGCTGTTTTATTACGCGCTCAATTACTGCCAGAGTATCCTGGCGCGAAGATGAAAAGGAAAAACAGAATAAAAGCGGACCGATAAGACAGAAGGCAGCTAGAAGGCCAACCTGAACAGATGTGTTTTCAGCGCTTTTTTGAAAGAGCCGAAGTTCCGGGTAGCTCGCAGGAATAATGGAAGTTCATTCCAGGCCAAGGCGACCTTTACCGCCACTGATTGCCCTCCCAGCCGGGCATGTCGGAAACGTGGGACCTGCAGCAGATGTTGAGTGGCAGAGCGCAAGGGTCTATTAGGAGAATAACGACAGAATCGTTTCATCAAAAATGCAGGACCTTGCCCATTGATGGCTTTATGAGCCAGTGTAAGAATTTTAAAGATAATCCGTTGTGGGACTGGCAACCAGTGCAGACTCTGCAAGTGATTCTTTACGCTCACCCGGCTGGAGATATTACCTAACAGTCTGGCGGTCGCATTTTGAATCACTTGGGGGGGTTTCCTTCTTACCTTAGCCCATGATATTCCCTTAGCAGGACATCTAGGCCAGAACAAGACTTGGGACAGGCTTGTCCCTCACTTTCACTGGCCCCATATGTCAGAAGATACTAAGAGTTTTGTCGCTCCTGTGTGACCTGCCAAGCCAGTGGCAAATCAGGTGGCACAACGAAGGCCCCCCTTATACCACTACCTGTGGTGGGGGTACCCTTTGAAAGAGTTGGGATTGACATTGTTGGACCAATGGATCCCCAAACAGCCTCTGTGCACAGATTTATACTGGTGGTAGTGGATCATGCCACCAGGTATCCAGAAGCTATTCCCCTAAGGACCACAACAGCACCTGTTGTGGCAAAAGCCCTCCTGGGAGTTTTCTCAAGAGTGGGCTTTCCAAAGGAGGCTGTCTCAGACAGGGGTGCAAACTTCATGTCTGGGTACTTGACTGCTATGTGGAAGGAGTGTGTTGTTAATTACAAATTCACTACACCCTACCATCCACAGTGCAATGAGCTTGTTGGAAGATTCAACAAGACCCTCAAGGGTATGATCAAGTGTTTACCTGAAAAGCTTAGGCGAAGATGGGACATCCTTCTACCCTGCATTCGGTTTGCTTACAGAGAGGTCCCACAAAAGGGGGTTGGCTACAGCCCTTTGAACTTTTGTTTGGGCATCCTGTAAGGGGACCCCTATGTCTGGTGAAGGAAGGATGGGAGTTACCTCTCAAAAAGCCTAAACAAGACATAGTGGACAATGTACTTGGTATCCACTCCAGGATGGCTGAGTATATGAAGAATGCTTCTAAAATCCTTGAGGCTAGCCAAGAACTTCAAAAAGCTTGGCATGGCCAAAATGCTGTGCTGACTGTATACCAGCCAGGACAGAAAGGGTGGGTGTTGGAGCCACTGGCCCCAGCAGCACTCCAAGACAAATGGTCTGGTCCCCACACTATTGTTGAGCAAAAGGGAGAGGTAACCTACTTGGTTGATCTTGGGACTCCCAGAAGCCCCCACAGTTTGCTTCATGTCAACAGACTGAAGGCATATGTTGACAGGGCAGACATCGGCTTGCTCATGGCTACAGATGAGGGACAGGAGGAGGAGGAGAGTGACCCTCTCCCAGACCTGCTTTCTCAGAACCCTGATGATGATTCAGTTGATGGAGTGGCCTTGGCGGGCAGCCTCACTGACCAGCAGCAACAGGACTGCAGACAAGTTCTACAGGCCTATAGACATATGTTTTCCCTGACCCCAAGTCAGACAAACTGGTGCACCCATGAGCTGGACACTGGTGACAGTCTGCCTGTGAAGAGTAAAATCTACAGGCAACCTGACCACGTCAGGGACTGTATAAGGACAGAGGTCCAAAAGATGTTGGAACTGGGAGTTATTGAGCCCTCAGAGAGCCCCTGGGCCAGTCCAGTAGTCCTTGTGCCAAAGCCTCACACCCAAGATGGTAAGAGAGAGATGAGGGTTTGTGTGGACTACAGAGGTCTCAATGCTGTCACTAGGACAGATGCCCATCCAATACCCAGGGCAGATGAGCTCATTGAAAGATTGGCTTCTGCCACGTTTTTGAGCACATTTGACCTGACAGCAGGCTACGGGCAAATCAGGCTAGCTGATGATGCAAAAGCCAAAACAGCATGTTCAACCCCAGGAGGTCATTACCAATTTGTGGTGATGCCCTCTGGCTTGAAGAATGCACCTGCCACTTTCCAAAGGTTGGTGAACCAAGTCCTCTCAGGTCTGGATGATTTTTGTGCAGCTTATCTAAATGATATTGCGGTCTTTAGCTCCACCTGGGAAGATCACCTGATCCACCTGAAAAATGTTTTGGAGGTCCTGCAGAAGGCAGGCCTGACTATCATGGCTACCAAGTGCCAGATAGGGCAGAGTAAGGTTGTGTACCTGGGCCACCTTGTAGGTGGGGGTCAGGTTCAACCACTGGAGAGCAAGATCCAGACCATCAAGGACTGGACTCCTCCAACCACCCAGACACAGGTCAGAGCTTTCTTGGGCCTGTCTGGTTATTACAGAAAGTTTGTTAAGAATTATGGGTCCATTGTGACACCACTTAATGACCTGACTTCAAAGAAGATGCAAAAAAGGTTCAATGGACAGTAAGCTGTCAAAAGGCATTTGATGACCTGAAGCAGGCCATGTGCTCTGCACCTATTCTGAAAAGTCCAGATTACTCCAAGGAATTCATTGTCCAAACAGATGCTTCTGAGTTGGGTGTGGAAGCTGTTCTTTCACAATTGAATAAAGATGGTCAAGACCAGCCCATTGCTTTTATTAGCAGAAGGCTGTCCCCTAGAGAGAAATGTTGGTCAGCTATTGAGGTGGAGGCCTTTGCTATGGTTTGGGCCCTGAAGAAGCTGAGGCCATACTTGTTTGGTACTCACTTCAAGATTCAGACAGACCATAAACCCCTCTTGTGGCTAAATCAGATGATGGGTGAAAATCCCAAACTACTCCGGTGGTGCATTTCCCTACAGGGTATGGACTTTACAGTGGAACATAGACCTGGAACTGACCATGGCAATGCAGATGCACTCTCCAGATATTTCCACTTAGAACATGAAGACTCAACTGGTCAAGGTTAGTTTAATGTCCCTGCGTTTGGGGGGGGGGTTGTGTAGGAGAGTAGGGTCTGCTTCCTATGGTCACCCCCACTTCTTGCCCTGATCCACTGTTTTTCGACTCTAGTGTGGCTCTGGGCCTGCTAATCAGACCCACAGCCCAGCTGTTCTCTCTCTAAATTGATACCATGTACTTTAGGTACATAACCAATTGGGTATTGAGTCACTTTTGTGAGCGCCTATATAGTGTACCATAGGTACCCAGGGCATAGGTGCATCCAAGGCCTACCAGGGGCTGCAGCATGTATTATGCCACCCCTGGCTGGCCATCCAAACTGACACAACTGGCTGATCAGTCAGCTGGGGAAAGGTTGTGTAATCACCCCTTGCTTAGGTATAGTATTCCTATACCTACCATAATATATAGACACATATATACCTTTAAGTCACTCCTATGGCAGGCCTTAACAATCCTGGAGGCAGAGTGCTTGGTTTTATGTGAGATGGTGCTCTAGCATGAGCTGGGCCTGTCTGCAGCTTTCAGAACCATGTCCTTATAGCTGTTCTATGATATAGCAATACCATATACTCTTAAGTGCATTATAATCCTTGCGGTTAATGCTAACTTTGGCTTGGCTTTATCAAAACATGTCATGTAAGGTGTCATACATTTTGGAATACTACTCCCCCGCCAGTTCTGGCGGTGGGGGTAGCATTCCATTTTTCTAGAGGGAGAAGACATGTAGTTGTAGCTTTACCCGGTTAAAGTTAAACAAAAAGGATGCTGCTGCCACAGACACAAGTCTGACCTCCTGCTGCTGGACAAAACTCCGGCAGGGGAGGCCTGGACAAAAGGTTTCCTGTCTTGGAAGGTGCTGGCACCTCCTCAGACAGCATGTAGTGTATTGGGGCAGGGTGGGTTGAATGAAATGAGACACTGCCTGGGGCACACAAGGTGCTCCATGCATAGCCCGTTTCAAGCCAGTTGCTGGGGCACTACAGCCCCAGCTCTGGTGCGAAACTGGACAAAGGGAAAGGGGTGTAATCACCCCCTTCCCAGGTTCCACCCATAGGAGGGACATAGCAGGTAATCCAGCCCCTTAGATTAGTATAAAGCTAGGAGCTGAGTATAGAGACTTTAGATTATCCTGAACTGAAACTCTGACACAAAACTCTGAACCTTCGACATTCTACTGAAACTAGAAGACTGAAGAATTTCCCTTGTGGTCAAGGAGTGACCACCCTGTGCAAACAGGCACCACCAGTAACGTGTCGGTTTGCTTTGTCAACGCTCCAGCCAGAACCCGAAGACTTAGTGACACAGCCTCTGGACTTCCAGACTTCTCTGACTCAGATCCACATCCACAGCAAAGCTGAGACCCATGGCGGACACGAGAGACGTGGGACCGGATACCCTGCAGTACCTGCTTTTTGCTAACTGTGCAGCTTCTGAGGTGTCCTCGAAATTGTGCATTGGGGTTTAAGAAGCCCCAGCTCCGAGCAGTAAGTGCACCGAAGCTCAGTCCTCCACACTCCACGAGTGCCGCATGGGGCCTGTGCCTGCATTTCTCCTCGATGCGTCTTCACGGTTGCTAGCCCATTGGCTAGTGGCCCTCCTGAAGACATCCTTTTGAATAAACACCGCCAGCCTGGTTGCTCTGGGCTTTCTCCTGCTTTCCTGTAAAGGGGAAGCTCCCCAGACCTTGCTGGTCTGAACAGAAGCCAATCTTCCCTTCCTGCATGGGTTGCCTTTGCCAAGGCTTGTTGACTCTGATCCGGAAGCCAACACCGCCTACAGCGAGATCCTTTGTGGGACAGTCTGTATCCAGCTCCTGGTCATCGACGACGCCTCCTGGTCCACGTGGCTGCAGAGTCAAGCTTCACCTCATCACTTGATTGCATCTCGACATCGCCTGGTTCCTTCCTGGTCACTGGCTAGTAACCCAGACTCTGTCCCCTCTGCTTTCAGGTTCTTCACTTCTCCGATCCACCCTTGGATTCACCCGGACATCTTCCTCCTGGTCGCCTGAAGCATCTACTTGCAGCTCTCCATAGAATTCGACAACGAAACCAGACACAAAAGAACACCTATGCACCCGCTTCCCTGGGTGAGGTAACTCGAGTACTCCAGTGCTCCCGTGGGTAACAACTATCCAAGTATCCTAGTTTAACTGGGTTTTCCCGTAGTCCACCCAGAAGTGTCCTAAATTAACTACTTTGTAAACTTTACGTTCCCATTGAAAGTCTATGATAACCCACGTGTGTGTTTAGACACTGCACACGCATCTGGTCTTACTCCAACTTAAAGTCCTTTGGTTGATCAGTCAGAAAGTACCTGGCCCATTTCCACCCCGTCTGGCATTTTGACAATGACCCAGTATTATGAGAATAGGGAGAATGAAGAGCGAGACAAAACAGATAAAAAGACTATAGATCTGAAAACAAAGATCTTACTCCAACAGGCATACTAGACCCAAACCCAAAACAGAGGTGCCCCAAAGTTTCAACGAATTTCTCAGAAACCTGCCCCTGTGACTCCTCGCCCACCGCTGGGGCCCAATCAGTGCGCTTATTGTCGCCAGGAGGGTCATTAGCGCGATGAGTGTCCTTTGTTGGACCAAAACCACACTGCTCCTGCTGACCGCTTCACAGGATAGCGGCCCCAGAGAGGGCGAGGACGAGGCGGACCTAGAACTCAGTCACAAGACAGGCACCCCCTCATGCACGAGAATAGATTTGATACAGCCAATTAGGAAGATCGCAATTATTTTACTGAGAATTTTGAGCCTGAAGAAGGGACTGGGTTTCTGTCCCACTAGGATTGCCAAGGACAAGAGAAGGGACCCGTTCCTATTCCTGTTGACCAGAAGGGACCGTATATTCACGTTACAACACTGGGCTCTACGGAACAATTCTTGGTCGACACTGGTGCAACAAAAAGTTCTATTGCTAGGTCTAAAGTTCCTGGGGCCCCCTTGTCTGGCGTAAATAACATTTTTGTTGGGTTTTCTGGTACCCCTGTGTTTAGCCCCATCTCACAACCACTGAAACTAATGATAGGACCCTACACGGTTGATTCCCCCTTGGTTTTGACTTCCACTTGTGGCGAAAATTTGTTGGGTTTAGATCTAATAAAAAGATTACATGCCACCATATACTGTTCTCCTGATGGGGTTTACATCACTATGGACCCCCCTACCACACACCCAGTATATTTAGCCTCCTCGGATCCCATTCCCCAG
Organism: Lissotriton vulgaris; assembly: GCF_964263255.1. Lineage (NCBI taxonomy): Eukaryota > Metazoa > Chordata > Amphibia > Caudata > Salamandridae > Lissotriton > Lissotriton vulgaris. The sequence goes on along the minus strand of NC_141691.1, from coordinate 1,076,897,328 downwards.
GAACTTCAAAATGTCCCTCCTACCCTTTGGGCCCAAGGTGATACTGATGTCGGCCTTTTGTCCATACCCCCCTTTTCTGTTACCCTGAAGTAAAATGCTCGCCCTCCCCGACTTCCCCAATACAAAATACCCAAGGAAGGGGAAAGGGCATTACTCCAGATCATTTCTGAACTTGTTGACAAGGGCGTGGTTGAAGAGACAAGAGGCAATGCGTGTAATAGCCCAATTTTGCCTGTCCTCAAACGCACCGATCCTTCCAAGCCCCCAGTTTATCGTTTTGTCATTGATTACGCGAAATAAATAAAATAGTAGTTCCCCAGTTTCCTGTGGTCCCAGAATCACTGCCTTACTCACTATGGTCCCCCTGTCGCATGTTTCTTTTCTGTCATTGATCTGAAGAATGCCTTCTTTAGTATATCTGTTGATGAACAGAGTAGGGATCTTTTTGGTTTCTCATTGGCAGGTCGAAGTTTCCAGTTCTGTAGAGCTCCTCAAGGATATACAGAGAGCCCTTCCATTTATAGTCAGGCCCTCAAGGGCCAACTTGATTCCCTGTCCCTACCTCAAGGTACCGCATTACTCCAGTACGTCGATGATTTGCTTATAGTGGCAGACACCGAGTGTTGGACTTGGCCCCTCTGGCAGGTTCACCCCTAAACTTTTTGCTTTTTAAATGTGAATTGGAGGTAGTGATTTTTGGTTTCTGCGCACTTTCACTGTGTCCCAGTGGAAAGTGTGTGCGCACTCTGAGTGCGTGGAGTAAGGTTGGCCTGCCCTCCCGTAGGAATGCATGGGGAAAGTCTGTGTCCCTGGTAGCTCCTGATGCGTGAGGTGTGCATGCTCGAGTTTGGTATGTGCGAACTCGTGTGATTGAATGCTTCGCAATGATGTATGTGGCATGATTGTGTCTTGTGCGGAAGTGCCACTTCTAGGAGTTGGCATATTAGTGTAAAATGTGTCTGGCGTGTGATTGGCTGGAGCTGGCTGGGATGCCAGGCTCCATGAGTCATGATGGGTCTGCCCGGTGGTGAGTGTGAGATTAGCATGCTGATGTGAGGGAGGGGCTGCACCTAATTCCTGAATGGGGCTGGGCTTTCCCCACACAATGCTGGTTCCGCCCCCTGTGGTGCGACTGATGACCCTAGCCCTACTAGTGAATGAAAGGGGTGGTTGAGCCATCAAGGGTGCTCCAAAACCAGCTGTGACTGGTTTCTCCCCCACCCTGCACCTACACACAAAGGATTTAACTTTATAAAAAGGGGCTGTGTCCCCAGAAATGTTGTTCTCTTCCAGGATCCTGAGGGGGCTGAGGCTGCGGGAGGCTCGCCGGGTGACCTACGTGGTGATTGGCTGCCCAAAGGAAGTGCAGAAATCAGGAAGCAGTCGGGAGGCCACCCTGCGCTCCTGAGGAGAGAAGAAGGAAACACTGTCCTCCTGTGAGGCTCCCCCGAGGAGGGAACCCCGCCGCCCAGGAGAGCAGAGCCCGGCGCGAGAACCGCGACGCCCCACCACCCAAGAGAGAGAGGAGCCTCCGCCTGAGAGCCCGGTGAGTGTACACGGGCAGGGGGAGAGCTCCAGTCGCCTTGCATTGGTATTCGATCCCCGAGCGGCTCAAAGGGCATGGTTGTCTCGAGTCCACAGAGGACTCCAACGCTTGGGGCATTGTGTTTCTTGCCCACAAGGGCTCAGGGGGCATAATTATTTCTTGAGCCCCAGAAGGGGGCTCCAATGACCCCGCATTTGGTTATAGAGCCACGGAGGCTCTAGGGGACATATTTGTTTAGTTAAAGCCCACGAGAGGCTCAGGGCGCCAGATTTGATTCAGAGCCTGTCGAGGCTTCAATGCGGGGGCATTTTGTTACTGTTTTGAGTCCACGAGGGACTCTGACGACGGTGCCAGTCACATTTCGAGCCGAGGCTCGAGGGGGCAGTTTTGGTTATAGAGAGCCTGAGAGGCTCACGGGGCATAAGTGCCTGAAGCCCCGAGGCCCCAGTGAACCGGTTGCGACCACGAGTCCCCCAAGGGGGGACTCCCACGTTCAGGGGCATTGTTGTGCTAGAGCCCTGAGAGAGGCTCACCGCCCATATTTGTTTTCCGAGCCCCGAGAGGGCGCCACAGTTGTTTCGTTGGAGCCCAGAGAGGCTCCAGGGGGCATTTCTGCATCTCGAGTCCCCAGAGGGGACTCCAACACTCCTGAGGGCGCAGTTGTTGTTTACGAGCCCTGAGAGACTCACAGCCCCCATTGTGTGTTTTGAGCCCAGCGAGGCTCCAAGGGGCCAGTCCTTGGTTTAGGGTCCAGAGGGGCTCCTAGGGGACAGCTGGTTTGTATTGTATTGTATTGTATATTGGATTAATATAGCGCTTATCACCCAGGGGTCTCTAAGCGCTTGCCTTGGGAACCCGTCCTGGCTTTTCCCTGTGAGATAGCCCCTACAGGGCATCCCCAAGGTGAAAGCCAGGCATCCCGCCGCGGGGGGGCGTTGTGGAGATTAAGCAAGTTTAATGCCCAGAGTTGCAGAGTGTGAACCCATGATTAGGTCAGGCACCGAAGCGAGAATCATCAAGTCCGTGGACATTTGAGCTCAAGACCCTGCCGCGTCGTGAATTGAACCCTGGTCCCGGGTCTGACCTCTGCTTCAGGGTCTGCCTGCTCTAACCAGTGAGCCACACTTCTCCACAGGGCCTGGAAGGCTCCAACGTTGTCCCCACCATTGTCTACAGCTGCCCAGCACTTCGTGGGCAGCTGCCACGTGTAGGACCCTGACATTGGGACACAGGGCGTCCTAGCCCCAACAAGGCCAGTTGGCCTATGGACAGTCACAGGTGGTGACTTACATGAGTTTGGCGCAATTGTTCTTTGCTGCACCTCTGAATGTGGTTTTAATGCGTCATGTGCCTTATTCCTTACACCTCTGAATGTATGTTATGCATCATGTGTTGTGTGCTTATACCCCTACAGGTATTGTGATACTTAGGTGGTTGTTGTTGCTAGTACAGGTGGTGTTAGTGAGGTCCTGGTTCCCTGCGTGACCTGTTCCTAAGGTGGTTAGGATTGCGTAGGTGGTACTTACCTTTTACCAGTGATTACTGGTTGTGTGCCCTATGTTCTATTTTGTGCTACAGTTATTTATATTCTATGTTCTAAGTGCTAATTCTACTAAGTGCTAAGTTCTAAAAGTGCTGATTACTGACAGTGGTCCAGGTGGCCCTGTCTTGTACATATCCCCTGTAAATTCTGCTCGTGCCTGTTGGCACATTGTAAAGTGTGTGTTTTATCTAATGTGTTTTGGTATAATACAAAGGCTATTTTTATATATAACCCCGTGTGGAGTTTCCTTTGTGGTGGGCCTTGGGTGTTGTTGCTGGGGTGCGTGCGCAAATACTTAACTCACATTGCCTCCAAGTTTAGCCTTGCTGCTCGCGCCACGTTAACCTAGAGGGTGAGCAGGGGTTATCTTGGCGTGTAACTCCCTTGCCCTGACTTAGAAGTGGTGGTCTCTGACTGACTTTGGCGCAAGCCCTGGCTAGCCAGGGATCCCATTTCTAACACCGAGGCGTTATGTAAAGAAGCTACGATGAGATTACTCCTGCATTTGGCACAGTTCAATCACAAAGTTTCCCTCTCCAAACTCCAATATTGTCGACATGAGGTTACCTACCTAGGTCATCTCCTGTCGAAGGAGGGACGCCGCCTCACCCCTGAACGAATACAGACATTCAGTAAAATGCCCCGACCAAAAACACAGAAAGAGGTCCGTGCTTTCATTGGTATCACCTCCTACTGCCGCCAGTGGATACCTAATTTTTCTCTACTCATTAAACCTTTGTTGTCCCTCACACTTAAAGATGCTCCTCACCCGCTCCTTTGGACAAATGAGTGCCAGCATGCATTTGAAGAACTAAAAACCGCCTTGTGTTCGGCCCCGGTACTAGGCACCCCTAGTTATCAGAAGCCCTTCACTCTTTTCCTACATGAGCATGATGGTTGTGCATTGTCAGTATTAACACAGCGTTTTGGTGACAGACAACGCCCCTGTGCATATTTTTCTGCAGTTTTAGATCCCATTGCATGCGCGTTGCCCAGTTGCTTGAGAGCAGCAGCTGCCATATCCATTCGCCAATCTACTGGTCTGGTTCTTGATACTGCACTTACAGTTATGGTTCCTCAAGCAGTTGATACTTTATTGAATAGGACAAAAACTCAACACCTTACGTGTGCACGTTTGTCCGGATATGAGTTGACTCTCTTAGCAGTCATATCACCATCCACCGCTGCACTACACTGAATCCAGCCACATTGTTACCCTTTGTTGATGGTGACACTAGTTCTGATCCACATGATTGTGTCCTCCGGATGGAGGAAGAGACTAAAGGTTGTGTGGATTTGACTGACACACCCCTCACTGATCCTGATGGTACCTTGTATGTGGATGGTTCTTGTTTCAAACTTCCTGACGGTAGCACAACTACCGTCTATGCTATCACCACATTACAGACAGTGGTGGAGAGTGAGAGGATACCTTACCAATCCGCAAAGGCCGCTGAGTTAGTGGCGCTGATAAGAGCATGTGAATTGAGTGCGGGGATGGCCGTCAACATCTACACCAACAGCCAGTATGCTTTCGGAGTGGCCCATAAGTTTGGGCGACTGTGGGCTGAGAGGCAATTTTTAACCTCTCACGGTACTAAGATACAACATGCTTAACTGGTCAGCAGACTGTTAGAAGCATTGACTCTCCCTTCAAAGATAGCTGTGGTTAAATGTAGCACCCACAAGAAAGTAAATGCTGACCAGACTGCAAAGGAAAGAGCCAAAGATGTCTCCACCCGCATGTATGTAGCTGGCCCCTCAAATTGGGTACCGTAGGGAGAGATACACGAGGACACTCTTGAAAATGTGAAGGAAATATAGGCAGAGGCAACTAGAGAGGAAAAGGCTCTTTGGGAAGAGCAAACAGGCCTATTAGATGAGAATGGCTATTGGACGGATCTGTCTGAACAACAGCGGTGGTTGTTACCCGATGCCTATGTTTTACCCGTGGTCTTTATGGCTCATGGCCCAGCTCATATCAGTGCAAAAGGTATTTGCAAATTGCTTGCCCCGGTATGGAAAAACAAGCTCATCCCAAAATATGCTGAGAGGCTAGTCAGGAATTGCATGATTTGTTTGATGCATAACCCAGGTAAGGGCACACCAACACCTGCTGGGAATTTTGCACCCCCATCTTGCCCCTTCGAGGTGCTCCAAATAGATTATATTCAAATGGAAAGATGCAACAACCTCCGATATGTCCTGGTGGTTGTGTGTGCCTTTAGTAAGTGGATTGAGGCATACCCCCTAAAGGACAACACTGCTATCAGCACTGCTAAGATCTTGTTGAAGGAATTTTTTCCCAGATTCGGAATGCCCAGAATTATCTGAAGCGTCAACGAAAGCCACTTTACAGGGGAAATAATGATGAAAGTGCGTGTGGGAATGGGTATCAAACAGAAATTCCATGCCGCCAATCACCCCCAGTCAGCGGGTTTGGTTGAGCACCACAATGGGACACTGAAATTGAAAATGGCTAAAATACAGGCTGACACAGGATTGTCTTGGCCGGACGCCCTGCCTCTTGCCCTTTTATCCACAAGAGCCACGGCACATTCCCGCACCAGACTATCTCCTTATGAAATAGTATTTGGTCGACCAGCAAATGTTTGGGGAGTGCCCCGCCCAAAGAAATATTCTGATATTGAATACCCATTGTTGATTGATTATTTACATGAATTGACCACTAACCTGCGTCTTATTCATCGTCAGGTACAAGACATCCTGCCACCCAAACCCGAGGGCCCTGGCCACACCATCCAGCCAGGTGATTGGGTCTGCATCCACAACTTCCAGAGGACCAAGAACCTGGAGCCGAGGTGGAAAGTGCCCCAGCAAGTGTTGTTGGCTACCAGATCTGCAGTGAAAGTGGCAGGAAGAAAGAATTGGGTACACACGACACACTGCGAACGAGTGCCTCTCCCACTGCCATACGACCAGTGGGTCAAGGAGGGCCTGGGAGACGACGAATGTGAACAAGTCCCACTCTTTGTACCCTTCAGTGAGGCTAACGTTGCCTGGGCTTCATCTGAGCGAGAGGACAACGACATCCTGCAAACTGCTGTTCCTTCGCATTTGAGCTGCGGGACACTCAACAGCCGTAGCCTTTGTATCCTGATCAAACAACACCCGGATCCACCAGGTACAACCTTCGATCCAGAAAAAGGACTGAAGAGACGTAGGTCTCTGCCCTCTACCTCACCTGGCCTGACGTTCACTGTAGGGCTGTGATATTTGCCGGAAGATATATCTGACCGGTGCCGGTGTAGCGGACCAGAGTGTGTCAATAGGACTGCTGGAATCACTGTCCAGTGAAGCAACTACCATTCACAGGCAGCAACTAGGGAAGACTGGGTGAGGCATGACGGTGACAAAAATGAACGCTGAAAGCATGAAGGACAAGAAAATGAAGAAGAGAAAGTACATAAAGATAATACATGGCCGGCACACGATCTGTCTACTTGTAATCATAGTTATTTTACTCGTACTGGCCTGCCTCTGTGGATAACACACCCTTCCCTTGCAGCACCTGAGTCTCCTACCTCTACAGAATCGCCTCATCAGCATGTGTCATTGCCCCCCACGTGAAAACCAGAAGGGCAGAGTTTTTTAACAATACTTTCATTCAGATGTTACACTAGATTGTGGTGAATACAACAAACTGTTGGGTATGTGGGTTGCTGCCCCATACTGCGGGAACAGTGATGCCCCTGATTACAGCTCCCTTTTCTCGAGCCGGTTCAGCCTTCGGATGGTATACGGTATTCTTTGACGCCTTCTATTCAGGTAACACATCTCCGCGATCCCTAGGGAAGAATTTAGCAAGCAAGCATTCACCCACATTATGGCTACGGAGTGGCCAAATATGAATAAAGCTTCACCCGAAAAAGATGAATATGAGAACAACCACGGGTCTTTCTATCCGCTGAGCCTCATCAGCAGTGGAAAAAGACGACGGCTGCCACCCCTCAGGGACCTCCCTGTCTCCCACATGCAGGGCGATACTGCATCTAGAGCAGTGGAACAGTATGGGTGGGGGAGAATGACTGCGCCTACACACTCCAGCTTAATGACTCGACTAGCCCAGCTCTGGTGGCTTCGCTCAATACCTATTTTGTGTGTGTGAGCAAGGCTGTCCAAGTCATGGGCTGACACCTGTTATATTGCTTGGTTGCTTCCTCTGACCTACGCAGCTGATGCAACACACTAAATCCAGAAGAGAGGTGTAGTTGACGCTGAAGACACAGCCGGGCAAGAATTTGGACACTTTGCTAAAGGGTTCCTCCCTTTTGAGGCCCTATGGTCAATAGTCGCAATATTCGACACACAAGAGTGGTAGAGGCCACCATCAACGTGACTGCCGGTGCTCTCATTAACATCACTGCTGAACTTCAAGCAGACCGCCTCATGACTTTGCAGAACCAGAGGGTTCTTGACGTAATCCTAGTGGACTGTGGAAGAGTCTGTACATTGATCAAAACAAGCTGCTGTGTATACATACCTGATAATGCACCAACAGTTTATCAAGCAATCCAGAAGCTCCATAATATTGCTTCTGACATCCATTAGGATGAGGGTTCATGGCCCCTAACCGGTTGGTTTTGGGGCCTGGTCTCTCAGTGGGGATGGAAGATATTGATTTTCGTTGGCATCATTGCAGCCGCATTTATTTCTTGCTGCCTCTGTGTTCAATGTATGCCCGCGCTATGTGGCTTCTGTGCCACCTACTTAGCACCCAAACCAGTGAATTCACACCACCAGAATGCCATAATGATGCTTCAGAAGGAGGTCCAGAATATGATGGACATTGACCTAGGTGATGACTAATAGTTGCCTCTGCATTGCAAAAGGAGGGACTGTTGAACTGTGCTTAAAATTACCACCAAGACTCCATTTTGTGTTGCCATGCTCTCAGCAACCTGGTAAAGAATTGCTTTCCGTGTCTCTGTTAGAGCTTGCTTAACCCTCCCCCGCTCCTTGTGGTTGAGCCGGTTAAGAAGCTGCTTGTGTACCTCGCCCCTGGTTGTGCCAGAGGCTTAGCCGCATCCTGTCCACTGTTGGTAATTCAGCCTCCCACAACCAACGACGGTGCCCCGTGACCTCGCCATCTGGGCACGGAAGTCAGAGGCTGTGTGTATTGTGCAATCAGAAACAGATGCTCTGTGACCACGCCATCTGGGCACGGAAGTCAGACCCAATGTACATTGTGCCACCAGAGGCAGATACTCACTGGCCACGATTGCGCCACCCGAGACAGATGAGGAACTTGACTGAAGAGGAACTTGCCTGATGAGGAACTTGTATTGTGTAAAGGGTGTGGCTAGTGCTATAATTATGTGTGCGCTGCGGAGTGAAGCAGCAGTCTCCGTAGAATTGTCTCTGTGCCATTCTGGGACCCTGTCCTTAGCTCAAGCTAAATTAAATAGCTTACTTTCCTCCACAGCTAAGTTGTCCTGGTCTCTTTGGTAATGCGAAATTGAGGAGGAGAACCCGTAGATTCTAGGTGTTCCCTGCACCGCTGGCTTTGACCCTCCCGTGGGGTGGGGCCTCCAAAAAGCCAGTTCTACAAGCCTAATGAGCCCTCTGGATGTTACGCACTGTTGACGAAGGCATGTCTAACAATTTCAGGAGGAAGGAGGTAAAAAAGGAGGCAGGATCATCCCCCTCCAAATCTTCAGGTAAGCCATAAATGCAGAGGGTATTTCGTCTGTTGCTGTTTTACAAATCTTCTGTGTGCTGTTGGAGTCTGTGCACTTCTTGTTCCAAAGAATGAATTTGAGAGTCTCATCCTGCAGATGTAAATTTTGCTGTTCTGTTGTAGATACCCGATTCTCCATTGATGACCACTTGTCATCCAGATGTTGTATTCTATTGTTATTCTCTTCTACAAAAGGACGTAATTCATGAATTTCTTCTAACAACATCTCTAAATAAATAAGGTACACTGACTTTTCCAGCGAAGGAGGGTCTTGCTTCAACCTCCTAGATGCAAAAGAGGGTGACAAAGTCTTGCTTCCCTCAGAATGAGGTACTTCGGGGAGTAGCAGAATTTGCCATTTCACCAGAGTTGCTTTTGAAACAGGACCCGCACATAAACCAGCAGTGAAATGCCCTTTAGGGGTAAAAACATACTGTGGCTTCCGTAGCTTTCCCATAAACAATGTTTACAATTGGTCAGAAGCTGATGACATCCCTTAATTCAACATAGCTGTTAAGCGTCAAAAACAAAAACTATTGTAAGAGCTACAATATAGTCAGGTTATATCCTATGTTAGGAAACTTCCTCAGCCTGTTTGATGTATTTTGTTTAGGTTGCTTGCAGGCTTTGCTAGGAGCTCATTATTACAGTTTGTGTACACTTGTATGAAGCCAAACCACCACGGAATCAATTCCTACATCTCTGAAGAGACTTGGACAGCGTTTCTCTTTAATCATTTCAATAAAAAAGAAGAAACAGTTCTCTAACTCAAATGTCTAGAGCCAGTGAACTGCAGTAGTGGCGCAAAGGAGCCAATATCACTCTGCCAATCTCCTACAGAGGATAACAATAGATCAGCATTAAGACAATACCAACGAGAACCAACAGAAACACAAGCACTAAATGCTGATTGGAGATTAAAGGAGGGGCTCACCACTGTTGGAGAGTAGGGTCTGCTATCCTATGGTCACCCCAATTTTTGCTTTTTGCTTCACTGGTTTTCGACGTAATGTGGCTGTGGGCCTCCTAATCAGACCCACAGCCTGCTGTTCTCTCTCTAAATTACTAACCATGTACTATAGGTACATCACCAATTTGGTACTGGACACCTTATCAGCCCCTGTACAGTGCACTATAGGTGCCCAGGGCATAGATGCATCCAAGGCCTACCAGGGGCTGCAGCATATCTTTTGCCACCCCTGGCTGGCCATTAAATCGATACAACTGGCTGATCACTCAGCTGGGGCAAGGTGGTGTAATCACCCCTTGCTTAGAAATAGTATACCTGTATCTAAACCTATATCTGGACACATATATACCTATCAGTCACTCCTATGGCAGGCCTTAACAATCTTGGAGGCAGAGTGCTTGGTTTTATGCAAGATGGTGCTCTAGCATGAGCTGAGCCTGTCTGCAGAGGTCGGAACCATTTCCTTACTGCTGTTCCAGGATATTGCCATACCATATACTCTTAAGTGCATTATAATCCTCGTGGTTATTGCTAACTTTGGTTTGGCTTTATCAAAACATGTCGTGTAAGGTGTCATACACTTTGGAATACTACCCCCTCAACAGTTCTGGCGACAGGAGTAGCATTCCACCCTTCTAGAGGGAAAAAGACATGTTACTTTACTTAAAACGCGGTTAATCCTAACCAGAGCCTTAGCTTCACAAAATGGATGCTGCTGCCCCGACACAAGTCTGACCTCCTGCTGCTGACCGAAACTTGGCAGGGGAGGCCTGGACAAAAGGTTTCCTGTCAGAGGGAGGTGCTACACCACCCCAGACAGGAGATAGTGGATTGGAGCAGGGAGGGTTAAAAGAAACTAGACACTGCCTGGGCCACACAAGGTGTCCCATGCAAAATCCAGCCAAACCGGTTCTGGGGCACTCCAGCCCTAGTCCTGGCGCAAAACTGGACAAAGGGAAAGGGGTGTAACCACCCCCTTCCTGGGTCCCACCCATAGGAGGGACCTAGCAGGTAATTCAGCCCCTTGATTTGGAATAAAGGTTGGAGCTGTGCCAATGCACATCAGATTATCCTGACTGAAACTTATGAAATGAAACTCTGGACCCTTTGACATCCTACTCGACGTAGAAGACTGAAGAATCTCCCTTGTGGTCAAGGAGTGACCACCCTGTGCAAACAGGCACCATCCAGCACGTCACCGTTTGCTTTGTTGCAGTTCTCGCCAGAACTCGAGCAACAGAGATCGACAAGACTCAGCTTTCCTGCCTTCCAACAGCCAGATCCACAGTCCCAGTGAATCTGAGACCCGTGGAGGCGACCTGAAGCGTGGGGCCGGCCTTCTTGGAAAACCTACGAAGTGCTGACCGTGCAGCTTCCGAGGCCCCCTCGAAGCTGTGCATTGGGGTTGGAGAAGCCCCAGCCCTGAACAGCTTTTTCACTGAAGCTCTCCCCTCCACACTCACTGAGTGCTGCGTGGGGCCCTTTTGCATTTTTCTGCTCAACGCGTTGGTCCGGTCGCTTGCCCCTTGGCTAGCGGCCCCAGTACCGACGAACCTTTGAATTTACACTGCTAGTCTGATTGCTCCAGACTGGTCCTCGCTCCCCTGAAAAGGAGCAACCTCTCTGACCTTGCTGGTCCGAGTAAGAAGCCATCTTCGAATCCTGCGTGGGTTGCACTTGCCAAGGCTTGTTAACTCCGATCCGGAAGCCAACACCGCCGACAGCGAGAGCCTTTGTGGGACAGCTCGTGATCCACTACAGGACATCCTTGGTGCCCCAGAGTCCACGTGGCAGTGGAGACGAGCTTCTCCACAACCACCTGATTGCGCCCGACATTGCCTGGTTCCTTCCTGGTTCCACCCTGGTCACTGCTGAGTGACCCAGACTCTGTCCCCTCTGCTTTCAGGTACTCTACATCTTTGATCCACCCTTGGATCCACCCGGACACTTCTCTCCTGGCCGCCTGCAGCATCTTCATCTCCAGGCACCATCGAACTGCACGACGAAACCCGACACACTTTGGCACCTATGCACCTGCTTCCTGTGGGTGAGGTAACTCATGAACGCCGGTGCTCCTGTAGTGGTTTACACCTCTAGTGTCTAAGTCTAAAGTTTGGTAATTCTAGTCCAGTCGGAAGACTCCTAAAACTGTAACTCGATACCTTTTACGCACCATTGACTTTGCATTGGTGCATGCGCGTGCTTTTAGCGCTGCACCCGAGCCCCGCGGGCCTCTCCCGAATTCATCACTGCTAGTCCCGAGGAGTCCCAGTGATTTCCACGGCCCTAGCCCTTACCACTGTTCGTAAAGTGATACTTATACCACTTTTTTAATATATGGTTTGAGTGGCCACCGGCCTCATCCATAAATGTGCAACTTTCATATGTAAAACTGTGCTTTTGTTTAAACACTTGTGCTTCTATACTCATAAGGAGTACAGAGGATTATTTTAGTAATAAATACATATATTTTTATAATATATAACTTGTGTGGTGTCCTTTCATTTGATATTCCAGGATTGCATATGGTAAAACAGCTGGCTTCACATGCCCTCTTGCGTTTAGCCTGAAGGCTGCTTAGTCCATGCTACCCCTAGGATAGCTTGTCTATAAGGTTGACTTACAACCACCACCATAAGGGATTGTTTGGACTGATACAAGGTGCCCACATAATTGTGGACATCATACATCAGGCCAACTTCTCACAACCACCAAACCAACTAAACAGATAACGAAACAAATAGCAAGGGGCCGACTGGCTGGAGCCCCGGGTCCTAATGGAATTCCACCTATGCTGTTTCAAAATGACCCGGAATACTGGAGTAACGCAATTGAACCCGTTTTCAACTATGCAGTTAGAAAATCCACAATTCCTGAATCGTGGAGAGGTTCTATTATAAGCTCAATTTACAAACAAGGAACAAGGCCGAGCCGAAAAACGATCGTTTAATAACTTTGATCGACATCGAGGCTAAATATTTTGCAGGGCTTCTCTTAAACGATATAACCACCTGGTCTGTAAAGAATCAAATAATACCTTTAACACAAACTGGATTTCGGAAAGGGCAAGGACCAATAACAAACATAATGGCCCTAACCCTCCTTATGGATGCAGCCAAACAGGGAAAATATCCGCTCTTCCTTTGTTTCATAGACTTTGTTGCAGCATTCGATCATGTAGACCGAACTAAACTCTGTTAAAAACTAGATGGCTGGGGGATTCCGTCAAACCTCCTACTTCAATTAAGGAATCTACACACCAAAACATGGGTCAGGATAAAGCTCGGCGACGGTCGACAAATATCAAAACAAAATTCCCACGTCAAATGGACTTAAACAAGGGTGCACTCTAGCCCCTACGCTATTCAATCTATTCCTAGCTGACTTACCAGAAAAGCTGAATAGCTGTGCAGCTCATGCACCAAAACTTGGGAATGCTACTTTGTCAAACCTGCTTTACACGGACGAGTTAGTACTTATAAGCAGGACCCCAGTTGGTCTCCAGCACCCACTGAATGTTACCTATACATACTCACAAGAAACCGCTCTAGAAATAAACTACAGCAAAACAAAAATAATGGTAGTTAATTACCGCAAGAAGAAACATCTGAGCTGGTTCCTTGATGGTCATCACTTGGAACAAGGAGCAAGCTATAAATATATAGGGGTAATATTGGACCAAAACAATTTTTTCAAACCACAGTTAGATTCCCTCCGGAGAAAGGGTGCAACGACCTCCCTAGCCATAAAGCCCTTAAAGAAGCTTTTACCGGACATGACATTCGACCCTCTAATAAGGGTCCTACAAGCGAAACTCCAGCCAACGATTACTTACAGGAGTGAAGTGCTTAAGAGAAAAGATTCATTAACTCTTGATAATATAATATCTAAATCATATCGTGCCATCTTCCAACTCCCCGGAATGGTCTCCCCTGCCCAAATACAATTGGAATTTGGTCTACAAAAACAGTCCTTTCAACGCATGGGAGCATACGTGAAATGTTGGCATAAAATAAAAGGCGATGAAAAGGGAACCCTGAACGAGCAACTTTGGATGGAGCTCTCGCACCCAGGAAAATCACCAGTGAGCGTTTACCTTGAGGAATCTATTAAACATCTAGGTTTAAGAGAGCTGTGGGGCGCCCAGGTAAACCATCTAACATTCAAAAAAACGGTGACAAAAGTAACTTGCTTACTATCTGCAATTGAGGACAAGAAAACCTTAGCCAAACAATCACACGGCTGGATGGTTCTACATACATACAACAAACTAAAACCCCCAGCTCTACCTGAATATGGGATTAAAAATATACATCAAGGAAAAAATTCCTAAGACTCCGACTGGGGGTAGGCCCCTTTAATCAATTCCTGCCGCCTTGGGAGAGAAAGGAAGGAGTCCAGCAGTGTTGTTTATGCGGCAGCGGTATTGAGGACGCAATCCATGTTATATGCATCTGCAACATGTTAAAAGACATAAAGGTTACTCTGTTAAAGCCAGCATTCAAACAGTACAGTGCCAGATCATGCAGACAAGCGTTAATGATGTGCTTCAACCCAGACTTGGTTCAGTTAAATTGCCGGCTAATTAAATTCCTTGATATAACTGCAAAAAGATTGAAACACTGGACTGAGTGGCATAAAGACTAATTACCACACAAACCAACTGGAATGTAACAGGAACAGCCATAGTTAAAACATATTGGTATCGAACATGGCTAATGTATAGAATGTTTTAATTATTCATGCTATTTTAATATGATGTAAAACCATTTATTATATTTTTAATACCAACCATGAGAAATTTTATCTTTTGTTTGGGGTGCGACTGAGAAGGACACCTGAATTATCAAAATATGCCTTGGTATTGGATGAGCTGATTGCCCTGAATGTCTCAAATAAGATAAAATGGCTAAACAATCTGGGACAGTTGGTCGTGAGCTTAGGAATGGTTGAATTCTGGAACTCCCAGTCCCCGCCCAATAAACAAATTGTTAAGAAAATATATTGGGAGTCGGTTGACTCAGAGGAATTAAAAAGCACAAGTGGGGGCAGTTGACGAACCAATTCCTTGAACATAAGCCAATGAGGAGGTTAGAGCCCTTTTTGGACTACATACAAATTCCAAGAGACAGATCCCTCTTCTTGAAGATGAGCTATGGTATACTCCCCCTTAAAAAGTTTATAGAGGGGTGGAAAGGAGTGAGGGACTACGATCTCACTTGCCATGGCTGCCCATGTAAGAAAGAATCCCTGCCAAATTTCCTGTTTGCTTGTAAGGCTTATAAACTTCCTAGAGCAAGATGGTTGAAACCTGTGTGCAGGGAAATGGGCGTCAGAGATTTTAGGGTTGTGCTGCATATTTTTTTAACTGATACTACATCACTGTATATTGTTTGTGGGATTGCAAAGTACTTGGCCAGTGCTTGGTTCATTCGGTCTAAATTGTTATGTAATATCCAAAACTAAATGCCTACCCTTTGAGCTGATTGAATGTTATAGGAATGCACCTTCTCTGTAATAATTTTTAATTGTAAATAGTTTTTATACTCTTTTTAAGAGATGACAAATGTAATACTTGTAAATTGGTTTTATGTATATCAATGTTCGTACTTTATTGATATGAAACATATCGAATAAAGTATTACAACAACAACAATTAATCAAGCATAATAAAAATAAACTTCAAACTTCAAACTTCAGAGGTGCTTTTGAAACTGGACCCGCACATAAACCAGCAGGGAAATGCCCTTTAGGGGTAAAAACATACTGTGGCTTCCGTAGCTTTCCCATAAACAATTTTTACAATTGGTCAGAAGCTGATGACATCCCTTAATTCAACATAGCTGTTAAGCGTCAAAAACAAAAACTATTGTACGAGCTACAACATATTCAGGTTATATCCTATGTTAGAAAACTTCCTCAGCCTGTTTGATGTATTTTGCTTAGGTTGCTTGCAGGCTTTGCTAGGAGTTCATTATTACAGGTTGTGTACACTTGTATGAAGGCCTGATAAAGTCCTCTTACTAGATATATCCACTGGCACTATTTTTCCAATTTGCACAACACAAAAATTCACTCCTCTTTACACTTATGGTTCATGCATCCTTCTCAGCTGGGTATGTGAAGTGCAAAGATTAAATACATTTCTGGAAATTCTGTTTTGCAGAAACAGAGTTGAATAAGAGAAGAGATAAAAAGTGATGTAAAAAACCCACCTCTCTGTACGCCGTCAAGGGCAGAACGCGCCTCCATTCTCTCTATTTTAATGAGAATGCAGCTTCAAAATGGCGGGCGCTGCTGTGGCAACATCTGCAGCACCAAAAGAAAACAGATAGGAGCCTCCCAAAATTGTCTGTCCAAACGGCGTGTAGAGACGTCAAAAAGTTGCGGTCTTTCCATAGCAGTGCAGACTCCCCTCACTAGGCTGCCATCATAGGTTGCACCAAAGCCACGCCCCCTTCATCAAATATTTTAACACTAAAAACCATGATTCATAGAATGGATGCATACCAATATTTGAGACTGTATTATAGAGAGAATCAGAAAGATAAATTGTAGGAATTTGATTTTTTAATTTAACTTCTTCACAGGGGAATATGTTTGGAAAGAAGCTATTATAAGGCAAAATGTGCTTTTAAAAATAACAGTATCCTGCCTACATCGGCACTGTGGGCATGATTGAAAGCATTCGGTTGTCACATGAAACCCCAGCACCAGCACTAGAGATTTGTGTCCACAAAAAGACTATACATGGTGGATTTCTAAATAAAGATGTCCATTGTTTCGTTAGAAAAAACTTTTGATACAATCGTACAGGACGCAGTAATTAAAAATAACTTTATTAACCCCTTGGCCGCGGAGGTAATTCCACCACGGCGCTGGGGGGGAGGAGGGGGGGGTCGTGCGGCGCCGCCATACTCCTGACGGAACCACTCCGTCACGAGCCACGGGTGCGCTGTGCTGATGACGGAGTGGTTCTGTCACGGCCCCGCCCGCTCATCAATTCTGCCGCGCAGGCGTGGAATTCAAAATTTGCAAACAATCGTGACAAGAATTTTCAATTCTATTAAGGACAAGGAGGCGAGGATTATGCTATCTCATTTCTTTAATGAAATGCCCAGCAGCCATAGAAACAATAAACTACATTACCCAGAAACACATGGGCAACAACCATAGAGTCAGGGGTATAAAATGGCATATAGAAAGTCACTCTTCCTCTTTCTTTCGTAACAAAAACTCCAGGAAAGCAGACCATATCCAGTCCA
The DNA here is from genome assembly GCF_964263255.1 of Lissotriton vulgaris. NCBI lineage: Eukaryota > Metazoa > Chordata > Amphibia > Caudata > Salamandridae > Lissotriton > Lissotriton vulgaris. The sequence continues at coordinate 1,076,880,303 of NC_141691.1, read as the reverse complement.
GAAAATCCAACAAGGAAAACAGGAATGAGGTACCGGGTTTTTAGGGACCCGGCGGTGCCAGGGGAACACCCAGAGACCTCTTGAGTTCTTCCTGTTTTGGACCACAGAAACACAGAGTCTTCTAGGTGATGTCAAGGATCGATTTTTATTGGCTGCAACCAAGTAACAAGCGTCCTAGAAGTACAACAGCACGGTGTGTATATTCTCAGGAGACTGTTCGTTTTTACAGAACCAGCCTTCTCTTTTTATACACAATATTACACTTCAGGCAAGAATTCTTTGTTTTTACACTTGGTCATATAAATATTTCCACTACAAAGAAAAAGCAGAGTCATGATGGCAAGCCCATATTTTCGTTTGTCCAGTTTGTGATAGATTACCCAGCAAGTCCCAGAACTTCCATCAGATATCGACGAACCTCCAATAAAATCAGGCACCTCCTCCTTGTAAAACTAGTCATAAAGAAGAAACAGGGACAGGTGTGTGTGAGATTAGCGTAGCTTGTATGCGATGAAGGGTATATGACATGTTGTGCCTTGATGCTAATCTCGCTCGGCCATTGGGATGAGAACTGCCCGAACCAGTTTGGGTGGAGGCAGTGGAGTCAGCTCGCCCAGGTCACAGAGGAGTCAGCAAAGGTGTACGTGTCCTTTCAGATCGGATTCGGCCTTGGTCATTTTGACTATGTAAGGGCAATCACAAAATGGATGCCGCTCACAAAATGGAACCCGAGGGTTCAAGACAGAAACTACGATTTAAGGGTGATTTCGTCACTCAATCATGACGCAAATGCACAGGTATAATGTCTCAATCATTACCGGTCTGCCGATACCAAATTCGTCATGGTATGATGATATTTTCTGACACGAGTGTAGAGCTTCGGTACCATACAATGGCAGGGTCCAGAATTTTCAGTACCACAGACCCTCCTTTTGCCCTTATATAGGCAATAACCTATACTCATGCTAATCTGAGTCCAGGTCTGTGTGCATAAAGTCATTGAGATGCTGCTGTAGCATCATCCTGTTACTTAGTTCATCTCTTGATACAGGCTTCCTTACACATGATGTAGCGCAGAGGCCACAAATTGCAGGAGCGCACTGTACACACAGGCAGAACATGAACAGAATGGCTAAGACCATTTCAATGACTATCAGAATTTTCCATCCCCAGGCAGATATCAGTTCCCAGACCCACCCCAGCAAGGACCAGTCCCCTTTATCCAAGTGAATGGATTCAGGGATCTTATGCAGTTTGGAGATGGGCTGGTACACTGTCGGAGCGTTATCGGGGATGAAAATGCAGCAACTTGATTGGATCACCTTACATACCCCACCACGGTCTGCAAGTATGACATCTAGGGCAACCCTGTTCTGAAGAGTCATAAGGCGGTCCGACTGGAGCTCCACAGTCAAGTTACTAAGGGCACCAGCCGTTTCAATCATGGCAGATTCAACTACCCTCGTCAATTGGCGTATGTTCCTGCTGTTCACCATAGGCCCCCAAAACGGCGGAAAACCTTTTGCGAAATCTCCAAACTCCTGATCCGCAGTGTCGTCTTTACTCACAACACCCCTAACTGTCCTTGTCCGATGGTAATCTGCCTCGGCCGTGTAGGTGGGTGGCAACAGGAACGAGATAAAACATGTGCCCAAAAAGTCAAGGGGCAACCATGTGTATGCTCTATCATGGCAGACGAAGTAGGTACCCTTAGCTGCTAAGAATGAAGAAGATGTCTGAGACGAGAAGACATAAGTTTCGGTACATACACTCTTCCCTAGCTGAGCTCTGGGGTTTTTGCCATTTCCCTGCAGACATAGGTGACCTTGGTGGGGTACTATCCAGATTGGGGAGGATTTCTTTGCTCGCTGTCTCTCACTCAAGGAAATTCCATATTTGGTTATATTCCATCTACTGTACGCCTTAAATTCATCTTTGGGGATCGTTCTATACGTGTCGATATCTCTGCTCATATTTCTGATTCCCGCCACTAGTGCCTTGTTGCTCGAGTTTCTTCCTGTGAGACGTGGGGGATATGGTTCTATGGCAAATAGGAACATCGTTTGGAAAGCCCACAAAGAACCATAGTAGCTGAATGGCAGGACAAAATATGGGATACCCTTATCCGTCATGTGTGGCATGAGTCCACATACCCAACAATTTGTTGTGTTCATTACAACCTGGTGCTGGTGTAGGAGCTGAACGAATTAGTTATTTATAAATTCTAATCTTCTGGCAGACTCGTGTTCAGGCAGAGGGTGAAAAGAGTGCGGGGAAACAGTAGGAGGAGGTGTGGGCTGTGTAGTGTATGCAAATGAAACTCGAAAGGTGAATAAAGCATAGCCCACCAGAAACATCATTATACTACACAACATGAAAATGCATATTATTAAAAATTGTTTTCTTGCCATCACAGTGCATATTCTCGTTTCAAAGTTTATGATCTGGCAGGTCTCTCCATCTTGGAAAACTCCATCCTCTAAGTTGCTGCCCGCGGTGCGAGATTGTTTCTGCTAAGGAGTGCTTCTGTCAATCCAGGGCAACTCCCTTAGACCAACCAGAACTGTCGACCTAACCGTCTCCAGCTGCACTCCAAAGACTGTGGCAACCGCGACCCTAGCAGCAGAACCGGATGGCGGTTCGAAAATCAAAAATGAGCAAGTTTCCTGGATGAGAGAGCTGCACAATCAAAAAGAAAAAGGATTTATTCGCCCATAGTCTTAGGTCTTGGCCTCAAGTTATAACGGTTTCGACCAGGTGCTGTGTGGTCCAGAAACAGGAGTTCAGGATCAGTAGTGTCCAACTGCATTGACGGCGGCACAGACCCTTGCAGAATGTTATCGCTTTCCCTTTCAGAAGTAGTTCCTTTCAAACGTGCATCACTGAAGGGTAAGAAGCGAGGCACAGTCTCAGCCTCAGAGTCAGCAATTCCCTCCTGGACCCATCGGTCATAAGGCAGAGGTAACGGGAGCCTCTTGCAATGGGTCCCGTGGATCCAGTTTTTCTTTCCTTCCACTCGAACTGACGATCTTGTGGATAGGAGAACTAGGTGAGGGCCGGTCCACCGGGGCTGGTCATTCTTCGTTCGCTGGAAGTTTTTCACGAGGACATAGGTTCCAGGATCGATAGGGTGTCCTGGAGCTTCAGAGGCCTGAGGGAGACTGTCGTGGACCTGTTGGTGTAAAACACGCAATTTAGCCGTCAATTCATACAGATAGTCAAGCAGTACAGGATGCTCTATTTCACTGAACCTGGTAGGCCTTGGCACTCCCCCTATGTTGGCCGGGTGGCCGAACACAATTTCATGTGGACTAAGTTTGAGTTTGAGTTTGAGTTTGAGTTTTAAAATACTTGTAAAGCGCTCATACACCAGCGGTTTCTTGGCGCTACAGCTAACAAGATCCAGGGCTAAAAGACGGGGGAGACTGCAGGGGACTTAGTCAAAAGACTTTGTGAACAGGTGGGCCTTGAGGTGTTTACGAAATTGCGGGTACAGGGTGATGGATCGCAGATCCAGGGGAAGGGAGTTCCAGAGGATCGGGGCAAGGGTAGCAAATTTCGAGCCTCCCCACTTCTTTGTCCGGTAGCGTGGGATAGTGAGGAGGGACTGAGAGGACGAGCGGAGTTCCCTGGTGGGTATGTAGGGGGTGATCTCTGAAGAGATGAATGCTGGAGCCAGGTCCAGACGGGCCAAGAAGGTGATGGAGGCGAGCTTGAATTGGATCCGGGCTCGCACAGGGAGCCAGTGTAGGGATTTGAAGAGGGGGGAGGAACGGTGGAATTTAGGAAGATTGAAGACCAGGCAGGCCGCCTGGTTTTGTATCTGCTGCAAACGCCGTAAGCTGTATGCAGGGATACCTGCATATAGGGCGTTGCCGTAGTCCAGGCGGGACACCACCATGGCTAAGGTGATGAGTTTGAGAGCTGAGAAAGTGAAGAAATGGGACACCCTGCGTATAGTGCGCAGTGAAAGGAAAGAGGAAGTTACCACAGAGCTAACCTGGGAGTGAAGGGTGAGTTGAGAGTTGAGTTTTATGCCGAGAGTTTTGACAGAGGTAGAGGGTTCAGGAGAGGGGCCAAGAGAAGGGGGCCAGAAAAGAGAGGACCAGGGGCTGGATGAACCACCCGTCAACACCAGCTCGGTCTTGTCGGGGTTGAGTTTAAGGTGATTGTGGTTCATCCAGTCCCGGATGTGGAGCATGACAGATTGAAAATTAAGGACAGAAGAGGGGGAAGAGGAGAGGTTAAAGACCAGCTGGAGGTCATCCGCATAATTAAATACGGCGACCTCCATTTGATGAAGAGAAAAGATAAGAGGGGCGACATAGAGATTGAACAAGAGGGGGGAAAGGGAGGAGCCTTGAGGGACCCCGCACTGGACTTTCCGGACGTCCGCTGTAAAGTCACCCAGGCGGACGGCCTGGGTGCGGTCGCTCAGGAAGGAAGATAGCCAGACCAAGGCAGTGCCCCCGATCCCGGCCGCCCTGACACGGGAAAGCAAGATGGTATGATCCACCGGGTCAAAGTCCCACTCTAGAGTGAATAGTCATTCTCGTGGATAGGAGCGCCAAGGGCAGAGCGTCAGGCCATTTAAGACCTGTGCTTGCTTGAATCTTGGCTAGTTTCAATTTTAGCGTGCCGTTATAGCACTCTACTAATCCAGCTGATTGGGGGTGATTTGCAGCGTAGAACTTCTGGTGTATGCCTAGCCCCTCACACACTTTCTTCATCACTCGTCCCACGAATTCACTCCCATTATCACTCCAGACCACTCTAGGCATTCCAAATCTAGGGAAGAACTCCTTGACAAGGGCTTTGGCTGTGGACAAGGCAGTATTGTCCTTAAGGGGATATGCTTCAATCCACCTGGAAAAGGCACAAACAACAACGAGTACGTATTTCAGATTGTTGCATCTTTCCATGTGGATGAAATCTAGCTGCAAAACCTCGAACGGATACGTTGGAGGCGCAAAATGACCAGCTGGAGTTTGAGTTCCCTTACCAGGATTGTACTTCAGACACACCATACAGTTCTTGACCACATTCTCTGCACATTTAGGGATTCCACTATTCTGCCATACTGGAGCCAACAACTTACAGATCCCTTTCACACTGATGTGAGCCATCCCATGAGCCATTGTCACCACTGCAAGCACATACGCATCGGGTAACAGCCATCTCTGATGCTCTGACAATTCAATCCAACAACCATTCTCATCCAATTTACCCTTGCTTTCTCTCCATTCATTCACCTCTTTCTCTGTGGCTTTGGATTGGATGGACTTCACACTCTCGATTGTATCCGCACACATACCAACGTCACCAATCCATCTCGCAGGGCCTGCAACATATATTCGACTCATCACATTCCTTGCAGTTTCTTTTACAACTTCATCTGCAAACGCATTTCCACGACCAACATCATCCGCCACCTTTTTGTGTGCACTACATTTCACAATCGCAACTTGTAGTGGCAAGGTCAGTGACTCGAGAAGCTCATTTACTAACTGACCATGTTGAATCTTTGTACCATGCGAAGTCAGGAACCCACGTTCTCTCCACAATCATCCAAAACTGTGAGCCACGCCAAAGGCGTATTGGCTGTCTGTGTACACATTCACTCGTTTTCCTTTTGCCAACACACAAGCTCTTGTAAGTGCAATCAACTCTGCTGCTTGCGCAGAATTGTGTGGGATACGTGAAGCTTCAACAATCGTATGCAATGTTGTCACAGCATATGCTGCAGTCGTATCACCATTCGGCAACTTGAAACATGAACCATCAACCCATAAGGTATCATTACATTCAAGAAGAGGAGTGTCCTGTAAATCTACTCTCCCTTTTGTCTCTTCTTCTGTCCTAAAACAGCAGTCATGTTATTCGACCTCATCTGTCTCTACTGGAATGGGCAATAACGTGGCTGGGATGAGTGTGTCACACCTCTTAATGTGTACGTGACTCGCTAGCAGTGTCAGCTCATAACTTGACAATCGAGCACTAGTTAAATGCTGTGTCCTTGTTTTGTTTAGCAAAATGTCTACTGCATGTGGGACCATGACTATTAGGGTATTATTCATTACTAACCCAGCAGACTGTTGAATACAGACAGCCGCTGCCGCAGTGGCCCTCAAGCAACTTGGCAATGCCTTAGCTACCGGGTCTAAAGTCGCTGAAAAGTACGCGCATGGACGCTGTTTGCCCCCAAAAGACTGTGTCAGGACTGATAATGCACAACCTTCCTTCTCGTGGACATACAACGTAAAAGGCTTACTGTAGTCGGGGGTACCCAACACAGGAGCCGAACAAAATGCATCACGTAATTCGTGAAAGCTTTTCTGACACTCTTCAGACCACGGAATGGGTTTTGGTGTATCCTTGCAAGTTAATGCCACCAAGGTTTGGCCAACAAGGAGAAATTTGGTATCCATTGTCTGCAATATGATGTAATGCCCAAGAAAGCACGCATTTCTCTCTGTGTCCTTGGGACACTCAATTTTGCAATCACCTGAATTCTTTCTGGGGTCAACTTCCTTCCCTCCTTCGATAAGATGTGACCTAAGTAGGTCACTTCTTGTCAACAATATTGTAATTTCGAAAGAGATACTTTGTGGCGCAGATCACATAGATGTCGCAACAATAACAAAGTGCCTTGCTTGCAAATCTCCTCAGTATCTGCAGCGACCAGCAAATCATCTACGTACTGAAAAAGGGTCGCGCCATCAGGTAGAACAATCGTGTCAAGCTGTGATTTCAGAGCCTGACTGAATATCGATGGACTTTCACAGTAGCCCTGAGGAGCGCGTTTGAAGCGGAAGCTTCGGCCTCCTAAATTGAAGCCAAAAATATCCCTGCTCTCCTCGCCAATCAGGATGCTGAAGAAAGCATTCTTCAAGTCAATCACCGAGAACCAAGTGGCTGACGCTGGAACCATAGTCAATAAGGCAGTGATATCAGGAACAAATGGAAACTGTGGCACTACAATCTTGTTCACTTCTCTAAGATCAATCACGAACCTATAGACAGGTTGTTGGGAAGGATCAGTTCGTTTTAAAACCGGCAGAACAGGACTATTACAAATGTTGCCAGCTTAACATTGGCAGCTTAACATTGGCTTTCAATGTTATAACATATGGCGCTATTTCCAAAAGACCCACATCATTGGATCCATTAGCCCAAAGTATATCTGGAAGAGAAGACAATTCTGTTGGAATCTTTTCCCTTGACACATACATTGGAGAAACCACTTTCTTACCTAGGGTAAGTTGTACTCCCGAAGGAGAACAGTACAAAGTCGCATATAATCTCTTTAACAGATCCAATCCTAACAAGTTTTCACCACAACCTGTTGTAAGAATGAGGGGTGCTTCTAATTCACATGGCCCAACAGAAAGGGACATAGGACTAGAGATCGGGTTCCTAACCGGGGCGCCAGAAAAACCTACTGAAACATTCATTTCGCCAGACAAAGGTGCGCCAGGGAGCTTTGAGTGCATAATAGAACTCTTTGTAGCACCAGTATCCAACAGAAAAGGCTCTGACACACCTGATGTAATCACCTCAACATAAGGTCCATTCTGATCTACTGGAACTGTAACAACTCCCTCTCTTTGTCCATGGCTGTCCTAGCAATCATTGCCCTTATTCTCGTTCTCTGCATAGTAGTCATCAGCATAGTACTGAGCTGTCCTAGAGGACGCATTACTCTGTTGGTCAAAGCTGTTCATGGAATTCTGAGGCGGAAAGGGACGAGCATTCTGGGGGAAATTTCCACGGCCCCTACCTCTAGGAGCTTGTTGAACACCTCTACCTCTCGCACCAGAAACGCCATTCATGCGCTGTAACAAAACCGGACAATTAATCTTGAAATGACCCTGTTCTTTGCAGTACGTACACTGATTCGGACCATACGGTAAATGCTGTTGAGAAGACTCGTTTCGTTGCGAGTTTCTCGAATACTGCTGGGGTTGCTGATAATCGTGCTGACTAGCAGTACGAGGCGGATAAGCTTGCTGGAGAAGGACTTTAGTTTTCAATTCTTTAGTCTTTTTGTCTGCCTTCTCTAGCTCGTCTTTGCGTCTATTCTCATAGTACTGGGCTGTTGCTAAAATCTGCGCATACGTGGAAACAGCCCAAGCACTCTCAGAATCCTTCAATTTATTACATAGTTCAGGAAGCAAATTATGTACAAATTTGTCAACAAACAATCTCTGGCCACCCTCAGTAGCCATATCCTGACCACTATGATCGACGAAAGTCTCTTCAAACCGCGTGAAAAAGTCAGACACATTCTCATCTTTCTTCTGTTTGCACGCAGACAACTTGTCCCAATTCACACGCAATTCGGGCATTAAAGTCTTCATATACGTGATAATCGTACCAGGAAGTTCTGCTACCGAAGGCTCGGGCTTAGAGCCACCAACTTGTCTAGCATCAGCAGCAGCAATATTAACCCATGTATCACCTAACTCTTGGTCATGATCTGCATGATGGATCTTCCCCATAAAGGCTGTGGAACAACATTTCCAAACAACATGTCTACATCGGCTAGATTCATGATACAGGAGCTGGCAGTTTGTGATAACTCCTTATAATACCCTACAGGATTTTTGCGGGGATCAGGCAATGTCTGCTTTAGAGCCAAAACCTCAGATCTTTTCCAAGGAACATGTACCCATACACGCTGGAAATGCGGTGGGATGGCTGGATTCGCATTTGCATCACCTTCCCTCCAAACTGGGGGAACCTCTCTCATGGGATACTGTCGCGCCTTTTTCCTACCTGGCATGTCATGCTCAGACAGTGATCGGGAATTGCTTCCCTTACTCCTATAAGACAATAACATCTCAATTGCTTGTTCAACATCGGCACCCACAATCATACCTTCTGCGAACTTGAATCGCACACGGAATAATTCATTCATGTCGTATTCTCGATCATTTCCCTCCAAATCTTCAGAGAGGAATATACACATTTGTTCAAAAACATATCTCTGCGTAGATGCTTCCCACTGACGGAAGACTTCCATAACGGACTGAATGTCATACTTTACAGTATTGGTAACCCATTTACGCGCTAACTCATTTAGTACTTCTCTCTCTTGATAGCCAGGCAGTCGACTCCGCAACTGTCTACATTCTGTTTTAGGGGTCGTATTAGGCGACCCAAAGAAAGGTGAGAAAAGACCAATGACAGTGTTTGCTACTCTCTGTCGAACAGAGGGAGAAGCTGACGGAACGGCAGAAACGCCAGAAAAGACAGGCTGATGTAAAGCAGAAGTCGAGGCAGTAGCAGAAAGAGTATTAGGATAAGCAGTTGGAGCAGTAGGCGAAGTCGTAGAAAAAGTAGATGGAGTATGTAGCAAAGGCGGCGGCCCTTGAGAGGGCTGCGCCGGAGAAGTAGAAACCCGCTGAAGAGGAGCTGGTGATTGTATTAGAACCTGTTGTCCAACGATAGGGGGTTGTACAACCAAAGGTTGTTGCGGTGCTGTAGCACTTTGCGCATAGGGAGGCGGTGAACTCAGTAAATGGGACATTAAAGGATCCTTCTCAGGTGTCTCTTTTGATCCTTGTCCTTTACGTGGCAACACTGGGTAACATTTGTCTACCGCTAACTTCCTACTTCTAAGCGTTTGTTCACTCTCTTGCTCTTCCTCGTTATCCCTGAATGCAATGGCAGCTTGTACCATTGACATACCTTGTTTATTTTTCTTTGCTAATTCCATTTCTTTCTGTTTGGCTTCTTTGCGCCATAGGCGAAAGGAGTCAAACATCGCCGGCCGGGCTTTCTTCTTGAAAAGTTTCACCTCTAGATTATCTAAAATCTCTGTGTCAAAGCTACCATATTGAGGCCATTTTAAAACACCATCGTTTCTGGGGTATCGGATCCACACTTCATTATACGTGATAGGGCCTACGCCATGCTTCACATAGAGCTCATATGTTGGAGTTCCAATCAGAGGAACCGGACACGAATCCTCCAATCGGGAGTCCCTACTACAACCAAGACAAAACAAGTTTCCAAGTCTGCTAAGACCAGGCATCTTCGCTCTCTAGTCTAGCTTCAAACTTCAAAGGATTATCGAATACGATAGTCTCGTGAATACACGAGTCCTTCGGCTTTGGCGCTTGCAAGTTCCAAACAAAGCGTATCCCAAGGATACCAAAACTAAGAACCAAACTAAGGACTGGGAGACGCTCCACTTATACTTGACTGAAGTATCGATGATCGATGACATCACTAGAAGACTTGTCTATCGTTTCACTCTGCCAATCATCAATGGGTCCAAAACAGGGCGATAGTCAGGGCAGCAGTCCTTCGTACGCGGGACGCGGGGAACCTCGCAGCAAAGACCTTCGGAACTACGTCGACATACAGGGGTCGCTGAAGTGGCTGGCCGTCCTCTGGAATTTTCACACGAAGCTCCTCACGAACATCTGGCTTGGACCGACACCGCTTGATACCGCCCCGAGTTGGGCGCCAACTGAGGTACCAGGTTTTTAGGGACCCGGCGGTGCCAGGGGAACACCCAGAGACCTCTTGAGTTCTTCCTGTTTTGGACCACAGAAACACAGAGTCTTCTAGGTGATGTCAAGGATCGAGTTTTATTGGCTGCAACCAAGTAACAAGCATCCTAGAAGTACAACAGCACGGTGTGTATATTCTCAGGAGACTGTTCGTTTTTACAGAACCAGCCTTCTCTTTTTATACACAATATTACACTTCAGGCAAGTATTCTTTGTTTTTACAGTTGGTCATATAAATATTTCCACTACAAAGAAAAAGCAGAGTCATGATGGCAAGCCCATATTTTTCGTTTGTCCAGTTTGTGATAGATTACCCAGCAAGGCCCAGAACTTCCATCAGATATCGATGAACCCCCATTAAAATCGGGCACCTCCTCCTTGTAAAACTAGTCATAAAGAAGAAACAGGGACAGGTGTGTGTGAGATTAGCGTAGCTTGTATGCGATGAAGGGTTTATGACATGTTGTGCCTTGATGCTAATCTCGCTCGGCCATTGGGATGAGAACTGCCCGAACAGGTTTGGCTGGAGGCAGTGGAGTCAGCTTGCCCAGGTCACAGAGGAGTCAGCAAAGGTGTACGTGTCCTTTCGAATCGGATTCGGCCTTGGTCATTTTGACTATGTAAGGGCAATCACAAAATGGATGCCGCTCACAAAATGGAACCCGAGGGTTCAAGACAGAAACTACGATTTAAGGGTGATTTAGTCACTCAATCATGACGCAAATGCGCAGGTATAATGTCTCAATCATTACCGGTCTGCCGATACCAAATTCGTCATGGTATGATGATATTTTCTGACACGAGTGTAGAGCTTCAGTACCATACAATGGCAGGGTCCAGAATTTTCAGTACCATAGGAACGCCAAACTAGGAAGTCCAAGAAGCATCCAAAACGGCAGAAAGTGTCGAAGACTGTAGCCAAAATCCTCAGCAGGAGTAGGAAGACAGGGACCAGGCAAAACTGAGACATCCTCACTTGGGATCAGATCCTGAAAAGGAACACAAAGCCGTAATATCCAAGCCATGTAATAAATGAGCATAGAGCAGAAATGGGGTGGGAAAACAAGATACATGTCAAAACATCATCAGAAGTACAACAGTAAGATAAGCATCTGAACAGTATACAGACAATAACGGGTGGGATAGTCCTCGCCTCCTTGTCCTTAATAGAATTGAAAATTATTGTCACGAATGTTTGCAAATTTTGAATTCTATTTCAGGACAGGAGGCTCTGATTATGCTTGTTTAAAGCTGATCCACCACAACCGAAGCAACATTATCAATGGGCTTAAAGTAAAAGGTTTTGAATACAGAATCGGAGGACCAATCTGCAGCCTTCATTATATCAAACAAAGTCACTCCCAAAGAGAAGGCTTTGGAAGCCATAGCTCCACGTGCAGAATGCGCCCCAAAAACAGACACATCAATGCCAGCTTCAGCCATGAGCCACCGGACCCACCTGGCTAACGTAGCCGGGGTAACGGGGCGAAATGGCTTCTGTAACGCAATTAACAATTGACCTTGCATATCAGAACGTAAAGCAGAAGTACTTACCTCATAATCCTTTAGGCATTGGACAACACAGAGTTTTGGATTTTGAGGAAAAGAAGGATAGGAAATAATGGCAGTATTCGTTTTGGTCCGTCTGGAAAGACGAAACGAAACCCCTTCAGGAGTAAAACTGCGTCCGGCTAGATCCAAAGCCCGAACATCAGAAACCCGCTTGCAGGAAACCAGACAGAGCAACATGGTAAGTTTAGCCGATAACTGCTTACGAGAAAGTAAAGAATTAGTCGGCCAAGATTCCAGAAAACGTAAGACAATAGAAACATCCCATAAAGAAACATATTTAGGACGAGGAGGATTTGCTAGGCGAATACCCTTGAGCAATTTGACAACCAGAGGATGCTCACCAACCGGTTTACCGTCCAAATGGGGATGACCTGTAGAAATAGCGGAACGGAAGTTGTTCACAGTACGATAGGCTAAGCCAGAAGAAGCGAGCGAGGCTAAAAAATTTACCATCACAGAAACATCCGTCGAAGAGGGATTAACTTGCCGTTGAGTACACCAGTCACTCCAACGCTTCCAGGATCCCCTGTATCGTTTGTGGGTACTAGGGGACCAGGCGTCGCTGATGAATTTGGAAGCGTCCGCAGAAAAGCCTGGGACCGACCAGCGTTCCCCGAAATTCGCCACGCCAGAAGAAGGAGAGAGCCTGACTGGATCAGGGGATTCAGAATCCGCTTCTGAAGCGGATCCAGCAGAAGATTCCACTTTTGGGGAAGAAGGAACGGCACTGCACAAGCCATTTCCAGGAGAACCGGGAACCAAGCTTGAGCCCTCCATAGAGGAGTGATCAGGATCAATTCCGACTGATACCTCTTCGTGTAAGCCAGAACCCTGGGAATCATCATGAACGGGGGAAAGGCATAACACAGAGCAGTCGGCCACGGTTGAAGAAAGGCGTCTGTGGCTAGGGCCGCCGGATCCGGTCTCCAACTGAAGAAACGAGGAAGTTGGGAGTTGAGACGGGATGCAAAAAGATCCAGATGACAAGGGCCCCAAGACCAGAGGAGAAGACGGAACACCCGAGGATGCAGCCTCCAATCGCTGAAATCCCGCAGATATCTCGAGTTCCAGCCCGCCACAAGATTGTTGCACCCTGGAAGGTATTCGGCAATAACCGTGATCCTGTGGTGCAGACAATAATGCCAGAACTCCTTGGCAATCTCCGCCAACAAACGGGACCTGGTTCCCCCCAGTTTGTTGATGTACCGGACTGCGGACACATTGTCCATCCGGAGAAGTATGCAGCAGTTGGACTGAAGAGGGGAGAGGCAGCAAATTGCGAAGGAGCCCGCCAACAGCTCCAGATAATTGATGTGGAGCGATAGTTCTTGGGGAGACCAACGACCCCCCGTCGAAATCGGACCGCACCGGGCTCCCCAGCCCCAGCGGCTGGCATCCGATTCTATCACTACTTCCGGCGTGGAACCGAACAGAGCTCGACCATTCCATGCCTCCATATGATCCAGCCACCACTGCATCTCTAATTTCGCCTCCTCCGAGAGGGGAATCTGATCCGAATAACGAAGGCCGCTCTGAAGATGCCGAATTTTCAGACGCTGAAGCGCCCTGTAATGCAACGGGGCCGGGAATATCGCCTGCAGAGAAGAAGCCAAGAGACCTACAACTCGTGCCAACGACCTCAATGACACAGTCTGTTTTGAAATAACAGAAGTCAATTCCCTTTTGATATAACAAATCTTTTGATTCGGTAAAAGAAGCTGACAAGTGAGAGAATTGACTTCGAAACCCAAGAAGTCGATCACCTGAGTCGGACGTAACACAGACTTCTGAGCGTTCACCAAGAAACCGAGGGACTGTAAAAGGTTGATTGTCCAAGAAAGATGAGACATCAATTTGACTGGACAATCCGCTAGAAGGAGGATGTCGTCCAAGTAAATGATCAACCGAACACCCCGACTGCGGAGAGACTCTACGACAGGCCTTAACAGCTTCGTGAAGCACCAAGGTGCTGAGGATAGGCCGAATGGAAGCACCTGATATTGGTACCAAGTACCCAACCAATGGATTTGAAGAAAACGGCGATGGGGAGGAAAGATCGGGACCGACAAATAAGCGTCTTTGAGGTCCAGACGAACCATCCAATCCTTGTCCCGTAATAGATCTCTCAAGAGATGGATACCCTCCAATCTGAAGTGGCGATAAACCACCCCCCCGTTGAAGTCCTTCAAGTTGAGAACCAACCTCGATCCCCCTCCTTTCTTCTCCACAAGAAAGATCGTGCTGATGAACCCCCGTGGATGACGTTCGGTCGGAACTATGGCCCCCTTTTGGAGAAGTGATTTGAGTTCCTCTGTGATGAACTCTTGATCTCTTTGGGAAAAAGACATTGGAGAAGGAAGACGAGTTTGACATTGGGGATGGTAAAACTCAATCTTGTATCCCTGAACCGTCTCCAGCACCCAAGCATCGCTGGAGATCAATTGCCAATTGCGTAGAAAAAACTGAATCCTGCCCCCCAGAACAACACTGCATGCAGGAATTAAGCTCACCTGAAGTTCCGGAATCGTGATATCCACCGGCTTGACCGCCGAAGCGTCCCTTCTGGTATTGACCACGTCCTTTTCTCGAGGGATAGAAGTTGGACCTCTTGTTATAATTGGAGTCTTGATGACCCCCTCTGGTGGCTTGATAACCTCTCTGCGAGGACTGCTGCTGCTGACCGCGGCCAAACGAGCGTCCTCTACCACGTCCGGCCTTTGCAAAAACCGGACGGAACGCACGGCGGAGGGTTGCCTGCGCCTTGTCCAATCCGCTGAAGGTACTCACGAATTGGGTCAGTTCCTTCAAGAAAGGCTGCCCAAAAAGCAAACCTTGAGCAGCAGCACCCGAGTCGGAGGTAGAGAGCTCCGCCAACTTCGGGTCAAGTTTCAACAAAATTGAGCGACGCCTCTCACTTGAGAGTGCGCAGTTCGCATTGCCGAGTTGGCAAATGGCACATTGAGCCCACTCAATGAGTTCGTCCGGGTCCACCATGGTTGAAGATTCTTTAGCGATAAAGCCAAGATCGAGGATCTTAGTCAGGGGACCCAGCATGTCCAAGACTTTATCCTGACAGGATCTCCAAGAGCGGTCCAATCCTTTTTTGGGATCCTTAGTGAATTTCTGTAAGTAGGTTAGCATAGTAGGATCCACCTCAGGTGTATCTGCTAAACCATCTGCAAGGTCCGGCCGCCGACATTCAGAGCGGAGGCGCGCACGGACCTCCTTGTCAAAGGACTGTCTAATGTGCTGTTGTACATATTCCGCCACTGCTGGGGACGGAAGCCAAGCCGTCGAATTAGGGTGGATTATGTCAGTGGGATCAAATGAGAGAACCTGGGGATGACTAGGGGCATCAACGAAGTGTTCCTTACATTTTCTCTTTTTAGGAGGAGGGGAAAGATGGTCAGAGGACGAAGAAGAGAGATGTTCGTCACTTTCGGCCTCCACGGCCCGCTTGCGAGACGTTGAAGTGGACATGGCTTTGGCCAAGCGTTGAAAATCAGACGCATGTGGATTCCCAGGTGAAGAGGAATAGGTCTGGGAAGCAGGGACCCAACCCTGCTGCTGCACATACTGAGTCAGGTGGCGCTTGAGGGGAGTAATGGCACGGACCAAAGCTCTGTCCATAGAGTGCTGGACACCCCTATCCAATGCCTCAACCAAGCCCTGTTCAAGGGAATCAGAGGCTTCCTCCTCATAATCATTGTCATCTGCATAATAAGAGTCTGCCATAGTGAAGCAGAACGATTTATAGCCCACAAGATGACACAAATTAATTTGCACAAGGCAAAAATCAGGGGGAGTGCAAAAACCCCACAGCAAGCCACGAAGCAACAAAATAATGTTACACAAAAACAAGTAAAACGTGGAGGGCAGGCTTGCTGTACACAAAGAAACGCACTCTAGACAGAGCCTATGCTTATTGTCCTTGCCTGAAGCTTAAACTAGCAACCGGCGTCAGAAGGGGTTAACAGGGAGGCTGTGGGCAAGTCTGTCACAAAGGACGTCTTTCTTTCAAGCTCTGGTTCTGTCAACAAACACGGAGCGCCGGAAATGCCCCAATGCGCATGCGCGGGTCACCGGCTGCCTCGCTGAACAAAATGCAGAGTTCGCGCAGGCAGCGCGAGCGGCTGCAAACCCCAAATGCCACACCACAAGGGAATAATGCAGGCGCGAAGCGCCCAACAATGGAAAGGGAGGTGAGCACACGCTCCCGAACGCGCCGCCGAGAAAGAACCGGCCAAGGACACAGAAACTCCAATGCGCGAAAAAACAGAGCCGCAAGTAGTGCAATAAAGCAGGAAGAAACACGGCACACAGCGCGAACACAGCGCAAAACACCAATATCAATACAAGCATCAAAATAGTAAGTAAAATTAAGAGAGCACTTAACTGGCTGCGGAGCAGCAAAGAAAGAGGAAGAGTGACTTTCTATATGCCATTTTATACCCCTGACTCTATGGTTGTTGCCCATGTGTTTCTGGGTAATGTAGTTTATTGTTTCTATGGCTGCTGGGCATTTCATTAAAGAAATGAGATAGCATGATCGGAGCCTCCTGTCCTGAAATAGAATTGATGCCGCGTAGGCGGCGCGGCTGCGCCGTGACGGAACCCTCCGTCATCAGCACAGCGCACCCGTGGCTCGTGACGGAGTGGTTCCGTCACGAGCACGGAACGCATTAAAATGATGAGGGAAAGTAACATGAAACATGAGAAAAGTAAGCAGCAGAGGCGAAGAGCTGGTATCTGATGAAAACAATTATAGGCCACGTAGTAGGAGGAAGAGGAAAATAAGTGATAGGGTGACCAGGCGTCCCGGATTTTCCGGTACAGTCCCGGGTTTCCCATGAATGTCCCGACATTTTTTACCAAAACAAAGAAGTGTCCCGGTTGTGAGAGGTTCGGGTGAACACGCACATATAATACGACTGTGCTGTGAAGTCTCAAGTTCACACCTGCCCTCTCATGAAACGAAGTGCAAGGTGTTTGAAAGAGTCTCATACTGTGCTACAGCACAAAATAGGAGGTGAATCAGCCCCTGCAGAGCACCCAAGGTCAGAATGATAAAGCTTCCCTTGCAATATGCCCCAGCTTGGTGGAGGAAGTCTTTAATTTTCCTATTACAGAGGTGTGCGTGCATACACCTCTGCAGCATGAAAATTAAAGACTAGCTATGCCATGCTGTGGTGTTTTCCATATGGGTGTCGTATATTATATATACACACACACATACATATATCGGCAAAGCAATTGACAGAGAAATAGGACTAAATGTTGACACTGCACTGACCAGTGCATACATTTAGTCTTATTTCTATGTCAATGGCTGTCCCGGTTTTTTTTGTTTTGAATATCTGGTTACCCTATAGAGAGGAAGAGGTAGCAGCAGGAGGAGGAGTTGAGGAGCAAGCTTATGCCACTTCTCGAGAAAACATGGCCAGGTGCTCTTTCGTCTCCTTGGAAACTAACAAACAACAGTCCCGTCGCGGAAGCTGGTACAGTTAAACAGAAGTCACAAGAACAGTTGAAGATTTCGCTCCAAAGACACGATACACAGACTCTAGAGCTGAAAACCAGGGGCGCTCCGTCACAGTCATGCAGCACCCTGCGGAAAAGGCAGGCTACCGGCACCGGCATGCCCAGCCCATTGCTCCTGTGGAGAACATCAAGGAGATACAGGTGAGGGCATTGTGTCGTAAGGCACATCTACCATGAAGGGCACATCAAACCTAGGTCCTTGTAGTTAGGGTAATTAGATTTTGAAAACCTCAAACTTAAAAGTAAGACCAGGGTGGCAGGGAAAACGAACTGAAAACCGCTGTAATAGTGGTTTTCCAGTTCACGTTCCGAGCATTGCGCCTGGTTCACAACAAGGTCTGCGGACAAAGCAGTTTCTTATAATGGATCCTTTCTGAAAGTGACGAACATATCAAATTTATAGAAATTAATGACAAGTCATGCTGGTGTATTCGGAATGCCTTGAAGCTTGTTAATAACGGACTCAGGAAGCAGAATGTAGCAAGCTTTGGCACAGTTTAATCAAGAAAGGATGGTATAGTAGCACCTAGGCTTCAAGTGGACCGGGTCTGAGCACCGGCAGTTTTTCTCAGAGGACCTCGAAACAGGTCTCTATCGGGCTCTGTTTTGTGCCCTGGCACAGGCGGTCTGTTTCTTTTCCGGACTGAAGTGACAACAGGCACATCGATGTGCGCGTGGTGAGCGTTGTAGGAAAGGGAAATCCTTTAAAGAGAGTCATTTTCTCTCTGGATTTCCCTTCTCCTTTTTAAACTTAGGAGCCGCAACTTTATCGTGGTGTCACCAGGGCTTTAAGTGGAAGTTTTTTCAATATTATATACAAGCAATAGTTGCAGTTTTTTTTATCTTATGCAACTAATAACTATTGACAAAGCTAATAGTCCTTACTTGCTGTAGGAATGATGTTAATTGTTGTATCACAAATCTGGATGCAATGACAGAAACAGCAAAATACAAGTCAGACGGCACACTTTGCTAAGCACAGATTTTTAGCTCACGTGTTTTTAAGCCACGCCCTTAATTACACTGACCATGCCCTTTGAGAGACCGCCCCCCCCCCCCCCCCAGTTTTTTCATCCCACTTAAAGCCCTGTGTAGCATGAACTATACGAGCTTTCAAGTTGCACGGTTTCAGTTTCAGTTTATTGTTGACTGTTCAATTATTTAAAATCATTACAAAAAAATAAATAAATAAAGTAAATAAAAAAAAAAACTAAAAGTTGGCCCCCGCCCCCCCCCCCCATATTTTACCCTCCCCTGCCGCCCCCACCGAACTGCGTGTCTTTCAAGCCCTATTTCTGGCAGTGCGGTCCTGTATTGCCAGGTCCCTTTTTGCCTTCAGCTCTTGGAGCTTGATTTTGCTTCGGCAGAAGATCATCGGGCTGGCTCCTCAGTGACTTTGCATTGTTACTGAAGCACATCGTTTGCCTATGTCCGCCTCTATATTGTTCGTACTTATGGTAAAGCACTCGCACCTAGGGCCAGTCTGATGTGATGAATGAATTTTGCTGCTCTGGCGAGGGAGTGGGATGTTGTTTCTGAGAGGCACCAATCTGATGCCTCCCTGCATGTTCTAATGCCAAGGTTTCTGAAGATGGGGCGAAGCATCCTTTGTCGCTCGTTGATTAATTTGGGGCAGCAACATAGTAAGTGGAGCCAGGATTCCATTTGGTGATTGCAGAGGCGACAAGAGGAAGCACCAGCTGCGCGTGCCCATTCAGGATTGAGGTCCGCTGTTCTTAAGGCCACTAGTCTCATAAAAAGAATTTTCCGTCGTGCCTGGGTCCCTAGTGCTTCATTTAGATATGGTTGGGCTTTCCCCATGATATAAGATTCGTTCAGTGCCTTAGTAAGGGTATTCTGGCGAAGAGCGTTTAGATCCAGTTCGAACGAAATAGAGCGGACCTGCCGTCTCATGATGTTTGACCAGGTCTTGTGCGGGATTTCTGTTAGGCACAGGCTTTGTGGTTCAATGTTAAGGGTCTCTATTGCTATAACCAGCTTGATGTGCCAGGGGGAATCCTTTTCTCTAAAGATTGTTTCCAAATGATGTTTAAGAGAGTCTTGGGGTGCTTTCAGGACTCTAATGTAGTACTTAATTAGGTCCCCCTGAAGTGCCAGTTCTGGTCTGCTGAGCCCTAGTTCCAGCCGTAATCAAATGTTCCTTGCATACCTTGGTGTTTGCAGCACGATTTTGTGTGCTTTGACCTGCGCTGCTGATATGAGTTTGTCAAGGTCTCCTGGGAATGCCAGATGCCCGTAATTGATGGCCGGGATTAGTTTAGCCTTAAGGACCTTCAGCATGGGTTCCGCTGTAGGGCTAGTTAGACGTTGGCTGAGGCGTCTCATTGATAAGAGTACGCTCTTGGTTTTGACAGTTAGATGTTTTGCTTGAGTTGCCGATGTTGCCCTCTCATGCAGCCAAACCCCAAGATAGTTATAGGCTGTGGTAGTGCAAATTTGAAGATCACCCAAGGTCCAGCGCGCCTGCTTTTTGTGAGGGTATCTGCCGAATACCATTATCTTTGCTTTGGTTGACTGTTAAATGATTTTCCTTATTGTACTTCCCCAGCTCTTTTAGTGCTCTTTGGAGGCCCACCCTTGTGTGATCCATCACTACGGTGTCGTCTGCATACTGAAGAATTGCAAGTCTTACCGTTCCCACTTTAGGTGGAACTAGGCTTGCCTCTTTCAGGGCTCCCCCCATGTCAGCTGTGTAAAGATTGAATAGTAGGGGGGCTAAAACACAGCCCTGCTTCAGACCGTTTTTGGTTTGCACTCTTGCAGATAACGCTGTGGGGCTTAGCTTAACTTGTACACAGGTCCCCTCATAAAGGGATATGATGGCTTTCAGTAGCTTTGATGGAACTCCCCAACCTGACAGTTTTCCCCAGAGTTTGCCCCTGTCCACTCTATCAAAAGCTGTGCTATAGTCGATGAAACAGCAAAACAGTGGCATATGCCTGTCTTTCACTGCACGTTTCGAAAGGTAGGACAGGGTCATGATGTTGTCAATGGTTGCACTGTTAGCCCTGAAGCCGGTCTGATAGAATGGTAGTATTTCGTTGTTGTTAGCCCAGTCCTCTAATTCCCTCAATAATAGTTTAGCATAGGCTTTGGCTTCAACATCCAACAGGGCCACTAACCTGTAATTGGCGGGATTGCAGTGGTCGCCTTTCTTGTGGATGGGAAAAAGGATTGAGCCTTTCCATGTTTGTGGAATTAATGCTGTGGAGTATGTGTAATTGTAGAGAGGGGAGAGAATTGAGGAGAAGAATGCTTGAGCTGTTTTGAATACCAGGGCTGGTATGCCGTTTGGGCCTGGCGCCCCATCATTCCTCATGTTCTTTATTTCCCTTGTTATTTCAGATTCGGTGAAGCCTTTGCTCCCAGGTATCATTGATCCTGCTTCGTCTATATTCCCGGGGAAAGTGTCTGTGTCGATCTTTGTTTCCCAGGTGTTCTTAGGAGGGGTTTGCTCTGAGGTTGGTGTTTCTTTATTATATAAGCCCCTTACGTACACTTCCCATTCGTAGCTTCCAATGTTATTCGCCTTGCCTATGGGCTGAGAGCTCAGATGGTTTATGTACCTCCATAATTTGGCATTGTTCTTTTCCTTTAACAGGGCAAATACTGTGAGCCATTTTTGTTCCATTTCTATCCTCTTTTGTTCGCCTACTTCCCTCCTGTAGGCAGCTCTCAGTTTGCTGATGTTGGCCCCTTCTTCCGGTGAGCCTTTATTTTTCCTTTTCCTTAGTGCCTTCATTAGGGCGCCTT
This sequence comes from Lissotriton vulgaris, assembly GCF_964263255.1. Taxonomy (NCBI): domain Eukaryota; kingdom Metazoa; phylum Chordata; class Amphibia; order Caudata; family Salamandridae; genus Lissotriton; species Lissotriton vulgaris. Next base: position 1,076,858,893 of record NC_141691.1, on the reverse strand, counting down.
TGCGTTGTCTTATGCTTTTTGGTATCTGTTTTGCCTTGCAGGAAGGTCTTTTTCTGCCTTGTTCTTTACCCAGTTTCTGCCACAGGTCTTCCATAAGTGCTTCCCAGTGCCCAAGAGTGTTGTGGTTAATCTCCCATGGTCCTCTGACTTCCTGCGTTGCTGCCCACTCCTGCATTTTCCCCTCAAGTTTGATTGTCCATTTTATTCTTTTGATGGCTCTATATTGTTCCTCCCCTGTGGTTTCTCCCATCAATTTCTGGAGCTCTGCTGTTTCCATTCCTATATCGAATGTGGCACGTAAAGGCCTGTGATCGCTTTCTCCTCTATCATCGACCTGAAAATCTTTCAATTTGTCAGCCAATTTCTCGTTGGTTAAGATGTAGTCGATGGTGGATATGTTTCGAAATGATGGTTTTGGGCACCAAGAGGTTGAGCGTGATTTCATCGTGAAGTGGGTTGATTTGAATTTAACATTTTTGAGAAGACAGAGCAGTGGACACGCCTTGTGCCCTTTCTTTGGTGTGCTGGAAGCTCCTTCCAGACTTCTCAGGTTGAAATCGCCTGCGACGATTACATGGAAATGTTCATATTTTAGGATTATATCTTCCAGCATGTTGGTGAAAGATTCTATGCTGGCGGCTGTCATTGCTGGGTTGATATAACAGTTTGTGAGCAGCAAGTTGAGCGGTCGGTGACCTTCCCTTTAAACCGGTGATCGTCATTGCTTGCATGTCTGAGGAATTTACGCTTATTTCTGTCGTTCTGAGTTTGTGCGCATGACTTATGAAGATGGAAAGACCCCCAGATGGGCGTCCAAAGATGTTTTTTTTTGTTGCATTTTGCCGATGTTCGTGGAAGCCCTCTAGGGGGGTTGATGTCATTGACCAGGTTTCTTGGCAACATATTATATCCCCTTTAGCGAGGTAGTCCTGTACTTCCTTGGTCCCTACTTTTTTGTTTAACCCTGCTATATTCCATGATATGAGGGTTAATTCTTGAGGAGAGTTAGGTTTTTGCCCTTTGTATTGGTCTGCCCGCACCAACTTTGCCCTTCCTTCGTTGTTGAGTACTAGAGTTTGGCTAGGGTTGCTGAAGCCAATTGGCCCCACTTACAGCATGTTTTGGTTGGCCAATTAGTACTCGACGCAGATTGTTACTTTGAAGGACAGAAATGTTTATGGGAGTGATAAGGCGTTCATTGATGTGTTCCCCATGTTTTCTATTATTGCTGGTGCCTTTCAGAATGATGTGGCTCCCTGGCCCCTATTTTGGGGTTTAAGCACAAAGGGATAGTTGGGTTGTTTAGGTTCTGATGTGTCAATGCCCCAACTTGCGAGTTGTTGCGCTTCTCCCAGAACAGCCCGTTGGAGTGCTTGATCCTTGAAGCCCAGTAACGTTGAGTCACCGTGACTGTCACCTGGTGATCTTTTGAACTTTACCCACTGTAATGGCCGGATTCTCTGATTAGATGGGATCAGCCCCTGGGGGCCCCTCCAACCCAGCCAGAACGTAACCACATCCCTCCTCAGGACCATCTATCCAGGCACCTGGGTACCTACCTGAGGATGGGGAACTCGCAATATACAAGCTCATATTATCAGAAACACCACTAAATCTATAGGGATACTAAGAATACTCACTGATTACTAAGGATATCCATGCCCTACACTACACTTATACCTTATAGTCTCGCGGCCACTCAGACCCAGACTAATCTACCCTGGGGCAGATATGACACACAATCTGGCGTGTCTACACACGTGGGTCTGCAGCCCCAGTGCTCTCCCTTATTTCCAAACGGTTCGCAATCCGGCAAACCTCCACGTTGGTCATCCCCCCCCAACGCTCTCACTTACACAAGCCACAATCCTGTGGGTATACACACAATCAGTGCTCTCATTAACGCCGTATATCAACGACGACCACATTCCTATGAACACCTTCAGTTATATGTTGGGAAGTCTCTCTCTCCCTATTCACTAAGGGCTTGCTACTACAATATTAGGAGTTAGCCAATTAATATAATGTACCTCTTATTCTTGGCATCAAAGGTCCACTCGCTCCCTATTTATGTGATCACCACTTACCTGATTGGGGTTACTCATCCATTCATATAAACAATAACCACCTAGGAGATACATTTACCTGGATTGAACAAGAATACAAGGCACATCTCAGTTCACTAAAAACTGGGGATGTTTATTGTAACAATAATAAAGTACACATATACAAAACTATGGGGTCTCTATAACTAGCAGTAACTTTAACACACCGCTGAAAGAAAAGGATTAAACATACAATTTATCTGCGGGGTAACAGGATCTTTTAACACACAGCTGAAAGGGAAAAAATTAGCAATACAATAGCCTAGGGAATAAAGACAAGATTAAGATGCAAGTGTGAAGTAAACTAATGTGACAGGATCAATATCACCTGATTAGTGTGAAGTCTTGTTCTAGCTGTCATCTGAGTTCCTCTCTCGTCTGTGCCTTGGCTCATCTCAGACTCTCTCTCTCTCTCCTGCATTCTTGGATACACCTCTGCGCTGATCACTTTGCACTGGACTCCTCTCCCCCACGAACTGTCTCCACCTTCCAGATTCAATCTAATGGTTTCTGCCGCTCTGATTCTTTTCATTCCACTAGCTTATTCACTCTGTTTTGACTGTCTCTGCGCCAATGTCCAATTAACTCCAGCTGCTCCCACAGGTTAGTCCACGATCTCTCCTCCGTCTCTTCTAAAAGGCATTACTTCAGACTCCAGCTATTCACACCTCCTCCTGATAAGTAACTGCTTCTGACTGCTTCCTTAAGTTCCAGCTAACTGACTGTCTGTTTGTCTTCTCTCTGTTCCAAGCATGTCCTGTCTCTTCTCCTCTTGCAATTCCACTCCTCCAACTCTACCAACACTCTCTGCTCCTTCAATTCAATTCAGCTCTCTCTAGTTTGAACCCTCTCTCCGCTCTGCCAACTCCACTCGACTGCTTGGCTCCGCCACCTCCACTCGACTCCCTGACTCCGCCTCTGCACTTCACTGATATAGAATGCTGTTTCCTCATGGAAAGTTCCAGCCATCAGCCTGCCGCCCACCAGATCTCTGCATCACCTCGCATCAAGGACACACACCCAGCCGGCCGGCCTTTTGTTGTGTCTTCCACACAGAGAATAATACAGCCTACCGATAAGGGCTGGCCCAGACCGGTTCTCTCCAAGTGAAAAACAGCTTTAACTATAAACTTTACCTTTACCCTGAAAAGCCTCTCAGCTCCATCAAGATAGAGTCCCTCTAGTTCTAGGCCTGTAGGCCTGAAAGGGATGAAATACCCCTTAGCTCTGTCAGAATACCTACATAAACCATACCAATGTGTCAAGTATGTCAAAGCCAATAGGCAATAGACAGATTAGAGTCAAGAATAAGGGATCTATCATCATATTAAGTAGCTATCCTCTTCTAGGTCTGGAAGAAAGGGCTTAAAAGGGCCAACACAAGCTAAGAATACCTATCCTAGATGTGAGCAAGATTAAAGTCTATATCACTGCTAAATAGAGCCAAAAACCCTGCCAAGACACCCACTCTATGTTTTCCGATGTTATCTGGCACAAGGAATTGATGTGGGCAAAAAGCCGGAGAATGTTATTTCTGTTTAAGATGTCATGGGTGCCTTCCATGTGGTACCTGGGAGTTAGCAAGACCTCATAAAATGTGGGTGTTTCCTCAAGGTTTTTCATTTGTGTGGGCCCCTCATTATACTGGTTGCATGCTCTCAAGCTGTGCGGGGGGTTAATCGGTGATCGCCAATGTTGTTCGATTTCTACCATGTTGTTGGCTCCCAGCCTGCTCGCTGAGCGTTTTTGCTCCAATGGCCATGTTGTAATTTGTTCCGTGATGCCTTTGTGGTCCTCTTGTTCCAAAGGGTCGTCGGGCCTTATTTGTGTGGATGCGTCCTCCTTGCCCCTTCCAGCCCTGTTGGGTATCACCTGTGCGGCGGTTGATGGTAACCCTGCTGGGTATGGTGGTGACTCCTGAACCGCCTGGTTCTCCTGGTCCTCTTGAACAGAGTCTGGTTGCGGAGCGCCGTCTCTTGCCCTTTCTTTGTCCATTTCTTTTTCTATCAATGAGCATTTGTTCTTAGGCTTCCGTTCGAAATTAAAAATCGGATAGGATGGCAATAAGTTTCTTGTCTCATTAGCTCTATGACTATTCTGCACTATTGGCAAAATGGATCTGCGTTTCTGCTTTGCTCTCTTCTGCTGTTTCTTAAGTTTTTTCTTCTCCCTTCGTGTTAAAGGGGCTTCTGTTCTAGCTCCTGTTTCCCCTTCCGTGGGCACTTTCGGCCCTTCGATTCGCTTCATGGCTGGACTTGCTGAGAGTTCTTTTGCCTTCATGTTTCCTGGGGCGACCGGAAACTCCGGGTTATTGGATTCATTTTCTCTGGATTTGATTTCCAATTCCCGCTTTTGGCTGCATGCTCCATTGGTCACCATTTCATGATTGCCCTCTGCTGTTGGTTCATTCATTTTTTTAATCTTTGGTGATGTGCCTCTACTTTTGGTTAGGGCCACTATGTCCCCCAGTATTGCCGGCAGTTCTGCCCACTTCTCTATTATCTCGACACATGTGCTTGTGCGAGCTGTAATGGCCTGTTTATGCTTGATGGTTGCCTCCAGTTCTTCCAGCTTGCGGCCCTGATTCCCCAAGCATTGGGCTATTGTTTGAAGTAGATCGACTTGGACCTCCATTTTGGTTGCCTGCCATATCAGGGCCTTGGCGATTGACTTTTGCGCTTCTCTGATGGTTATCAATTGGGGGTGTCTTCTTGTTCAACTGGGTCCTTCTGGCCTGATGGTGAGAATATTCCTGGTCGATCTGTGGCATAGTTGTCTGCCGCAACCCCTCTGCCGATGAGATTGGGGGTGAGGTCCAAGGTTCTTTCGATTGTTCGCTCTAGTTTTTCTAGGAACGAGTCGGTGAGATCTCCTGTCTCTGGCGACTCAAATTTCTGACGCTCATTTATAGTGACCGTTGTACTTGTTCAAAGTTCAAAGTTTTTATTATTATGATTTGGCTCTCATTGAGGGCCACATAAAATAACATACATATTATCATAACAAAATAAGCAAAGGTTACATACAGCTTCAAAAGTAAGCACTAGAATATAGACGAATAATATACTCATCAGCATCTCCCAAAATCACATTAATATATGTCTAAAAATTCTTTAAAATAATTAAATAGTCTGAAACAGAACATTTCGTTAGGGGGGCAATACAGAGCATTGAAAAACATTTTGATATTCAAAATTCCCAACTGTAGACAAATTGGTTTTATCCATTTTTTGCGCAATAGTCGTAATATCGGGCAAATAAACAATACATGGTTGAGGTCTTGAGCAGCATTATTACATAGGTTGCATAAGGGAGACACACCATACCATTTTGCAAGGAGTGTGTTAAGTGGAAGCAAATTATGGCGTAAAAGGAACCATATCCTCCGGACACCATGTGGGATATTCCACCTTAAGTATTGTTGTGCTTGTTTGGGTGTATAGGTTAGGACCAGGGCTTCCCTTTCTTTATACTTCTGTTGGACAAGTATATCCATCTTATAACACAGTTCCCAGGACCTACTTTTTAGCTTTAGCTTTAACTCTGATGGAGAGAGAGAAAATAACGTACTTTCATCGAGTTCCAATAGTAAAACAGCTTTTCTGAAGTTTTTTACCAGCTGCGAGAACTCATTAAAGTTACCTAAAAGCTCCTTTTTTACGATTTCACGTAGGGTTCCTGGTTTACCTCTGGCCAGGCATGCTACCCACCTTACAAGAGCGGCCAGCCCTTGAGCCCAACAGCTTCGCAGACCAAATTCCAGTCTGCAAGAGGATGTGGAGCAGGCTGAATTAAGAGAGGAAATTTTCCTTAATACCTTTCCCTCCGTTTTTTGCATAAAATCCCATTGTTTTAAATCCACCAATTCTATTCCATAAAGGAGGGTGGCAGGAATCTTCGCTCGAAATACCTCTAAGCAAGAAGAGAAGTGCCTCTTCCCTGTTGCATTATATAAGGAACGTAGTCCCCTACCATGGGCCATGGCTTTTCTAGAATTATTTTCAATGTGAGGCTTCTCACTAAGATTAGAAGATATTATTTTGCCCAGAAACGTATAGGAGTTAACTACCTCAAGTTTTTCTCCGCTTAATGACCAATTAAAGCTCCTAGATCTGCATTTCTTCTTGCCAAAGATGCACATGATCTTGCTTTTTGAGCTATTAATTTTCATATAGTGTTTATCTGCGAAATCATTCAATGTATGAAGACGATTAGCAAGACCTTTTGGGGTCAGATCTAAGACTAGTATGTCATCTGCATACATTAGAATAGATATGGCAGTCCCTCCAATAACTGGGGCAAGACCCTCACATTCAGCAACTGTAGTTGGTAAATCGGCCATATACAGGGAAAACAGTGTGGGAGCCAGTATACATCCCTGTTTTAAACCATTCCGGGAGGGGATTGCTTGAGTGAGTCCCCTTTCTCCGCCTTGTAACACTCTACACCAAGTATTACAATGTAAGGACTTAACTAAGTCCAATAAGTATCTCGGCATACCCAATGCCGTCAGTTTTCTCCACAGCGTCGGTCGGTCAACCCTATCGAACGCTGCGGAGAAATCTATAAATGCTGCATATATGCCCCCACCGCGAACCCGCACATATTTGTCTATGATTACATGTAGCATAGTTAGGTTATCTAAAGTTCCATGCTCTTTTCGAAAGCCTGTCTGTTCCCTAGGAATAATATTATTTAAGAGTGCCCAGTCTGTTATTAAAATTAATAAGAGTTTAGCAAAGATTTTTCCTATCGCGTCTAGTAACGCAATTAGGCGATAGTTAGAGGGATTATCACGGTCTCCTTTTTTAAAAATTGGAATCAAGATACTTCCCCGCCAAGAGTCGGGAACTGATCGGTTTTTAAAGCACGCCTGGAACACTGGAAGAAGAATCCTGCTCCAAGTGGTTATGTCTTGCTTAATTATAGACATGGGCACTTCGTCCGGTCCCATGGCCCCGGAAGAGCGCATGCTCTTAATTGCGGTAGCTATGGAATACTCAGTGGGGAGTTCCATTTGAGCATCAATATTACAGTCTGGAACCCGAGCATCACCCCCTGCCTCATTGGATGCGTATAAGGTGAGCACGAATTGGGTCCAGACTTCTTCAGAGATAACAGTAGGAGTGGATGTTTTTACAGCACCACATCCTTGTCTTATTATGGACCAGAAAGCTCTGGAGTTTTTACTCCTTGATGCTTCTCTTAGACTGATCCAAACCATATCTTCTTTGTCTCTTTTGAGCTTGGCTCTCAATCTCACCCTCCTTCTCTTTAACAAAGCTAACTGTATCCCAATCTCTCCTGATCTATTAAGATATTGCATCCTAACCAATTTGTTAATCTCTTTATTTAACTTTAATAGAGGGCTAGGAGTGAAATATTTCTTTTTAAACTTTCCTCTACTCCTGGCCATTTCAGTAACTTTTTGGGTAAGCATTTCAAGGAACCTGAATTCCCTACCTTGCCAAGAGTCGAGTTCAGTTAAGAGATGGATAAGGATGTTTTGTACATCCTTATTATGACTGGAACCCCAGTAACATCTCCCAGAATGGCAGTTAATAGAGAAGCCTTTGTTCTTTAGGGACCAGCGGTCAGATTCAGGAGGTATTAATGAGATAGTTAATGTAATAATTTTATGGTCACTCAAAGGAGTATGGGAGATTACCAGGTCTTTAAAGCAAGAGAATGTGTCAAAGTCAGTTATTGCATAATCCAAAATAGATTCACCACTAGTAGAACCATGTGTATAATTTGCCGGGGAATCAGAAGGCATTCTGCCATTTATAATAATTCCCTCCACGGCACTGAGCTCCCCAAGAAGAATCTTACCCCTTTTATTCGTTTTTATTTTATTAGGGAAGAGAGCTTGGGGAATATTAAATACTTCTTCTTTTACCTTGTTTCTAAACATGTCTAGGGAAGTATTGGACACTTTACAGTTTAAGTCCCCCACCAATAATAGGTATGGGGGGTCATCCACCTCTAATAACTGCTTTATGTAGGAGAACATACGATTTAAAACTGGGGTAAAATTATCTTCGGGAGGAATGTAGGCATTTAATATTATAAACGACGACCGTTGTACAGTATTATCCAGGTTAGAAATGGTTATGGATTGGAATAGATTACTCTCATCCTTGTAATGTGAGAATTGCCATTGTAATGTATTGGATAGCAAACAAGCAATTCCACCTTTAGCGTGGCCCCTTTTAGATGGCGTTGCAGCGGCTTCTAGGATGAAGTAATCATTCCCTCCATAGGGGAGAGTATCACACCATGTTTCTTGGATACAATACACATCTGCATTCAGGGAAAAAAGATAATCAAATTTCTCCGGACAGTTAGACAAGCCAGCAGCATTCCAAGAAACTATTTTTAAACTCTGGTTAAAGATATGTAGATGGTCGTGGGTTTCTCGAGGAGGTGTTTGAGAGAACTCCCGGTAACCAATTCCACATCGAAGCATCTTCAACTAGAGGGTTATCCGTGCAACCCGCTAAAGGAAAGACCTGAGAAACCATACGTTTGCCTCTGGAGAGCCAAATTTTCAGGTCATTATTACATACAGGATAATCATCCTGACCAGAGGACCACCTTGTATTTCTTTCAGAGAAAGAAAGACATAGGTTTTTATTAACAAAAGGTAACACGTCAATTCCTCTACGTTGAAAAGCTTCTGCATGTTGAAGGACTAGATTAGCAATTATTTTTGAGTAAAACTTTACCCTTATTCGTTGGCCGTTTGTGGTTCTTATAGGTAGAACTAAATCAATATCATTCGTTAGGACCAACTTTAAGCTTTCTATTTCATTAAAACAGCTAAGTAGCCAAGATCTATTCATTCTTAAATCAGAGTCAAGTAATGGCAGAAAATCCAATGACAAAGTATCCACATATAAAATATTATCTTTTGATGACTGATGTGTTACATTCCTAGCTGCATCAGTCTGAGGCAGAAAAATAGGAGCTGTTGGATTAAATACTCTTGTTACAATTGGAGAATGTCTATCAGCCACACTTATAGGATGGGGAACAGGGGCATCAAATGCAGATCCAGAAACCACTCTATTCGAAGTTACTTCATCTGGGGCCTCAATTACTGATCCAGAAACCACCCTATTCGTAGATAATTCAACTGGGGTATCATTGGTATCATTTAAGATACCTTCCCCATCTACATTATCCGGAATATCCGGAGGTGGGCTATACCCTCCTCCTAGGGGAGCGGGCGTTTCAGTTATTATATGTTTTGGAAAGATAATTTGTCTAGGTCTTTTCTTTTTGTGTTTACGTATAGGCTTCCCCTTTTTTCCTCTTGTTATCATTTTGGCAACTCGAGGAGACCCCAAGAGAACTTCTGACTCCTTTTTATCATGCACAAAAATGGGAAAAAGATCATGGCCCCCCGTTTGAGCTACTTCACACACTTCCTCTTCCTGCTCAACTAGTGGTGGTTCCATACTCAATGGCAGGACAGATGAGGTGCATGGATTAGGGGACTTATGAATCTCCGCCTCTATAGGTAATCCCAAAGGGGCAATTCCCCTCCCTTCAAAAGAATAAACAACCTCTTGATGTACAACAGGCGCCAGATTAGGAGGGGAAACAGAAGTCTTAGATTCATTTTCAACATTTTTCGCATTTTGTGCCAACAGTGCCTGAAGTATTTCAGTAACTGAGGATAAAATACAATCAGAATTTACAGCAAATTTACCCATTAGCAGTAATATGGAAGAAAGAATTTGCTCTAGGGCTATGAGTGACTCAGAGATGGGTTTGTCATTTTTCGGATAACTTGAAGATGTAAGGGGACAAATCCCAGATAAATTAAAGTGAGGGGATTGTTCATTACTCAGCGGAGACAAATTATCTGTGGATTTAATGGAGGGGGTGCTGCTATATAATAGCAGACCAGATGGTGTTTCTCCACTAGGCGTTTTATTATCTACTATGGGAGGTAGAGATTTCTTATCCACATATCTTCCGCAAAGTTCAAAGTCAATACTAGTAGCTATGGAAACATCACCCTTATCTTCTTCCAGAATATCATTCCCCTTGTGAGTATCATGTAGCAGAGATTGCGATATTAACAGGGGGTCACCAGCAGCCACATGTTCAGAACCTATTGGAAGGTCTACCACACTAGCCTGACTTAGTGACCTTTTCATTTCCACCATAGGGGCAACCTCACTACCATCCTCCTTATTGAAACAGGGATTTAATTGCTGTAATGGATCATTATCAGATTTCCTGGAAACTTCAAGCGATCCATTCAAGCTTTTCTCCCAAATTTGTTTTAATTGCATCTGACCTTTCAAGATAACACTGTTAGCTTGTTTTTTCCTCAAGTGACTCGGGCCGTGAATTGTACCGTGATTCTCCATTACAACCTTCCCGGATCGTAATGTCTTAGCCTCCATAATACTTAGAATTATAAGAAAGCCTACAATAAATCTCCCAGACTTTTAAAAACACAGTTTTAGAATAATATAAACACCCCAAAAATGAAAATGGGAGAGAAACTAACAGTACAACTACTTCGTGCCTATATTTCTATCGGCGTATTTGCGATACCATACCATAAAATAACGCAAACTAATATCTTAGGAAAACGACTGAAAGAGTCAAGATACCAGGGCCCAGCCCAGCCTACCTCGGCCACTGAGGGCCACAGAGGGCCCGCCCTTTGCCCGGGCTTAGCTCCGCGCTTTGCCCCGCGCGCGTCCCGCTAGCGCGTCTTTCAGTGACTTATTATACTACAAGGGGGCGGGAAGAGGGCCAGCTGAGGCGAGTTTGTTTCCGCAGCGTCCGCTGGTCCTCGCAGTCCCTGACACGCTGCAGTTCCCTCGTCGATTACCTCACAGTCTCAGGAATCCGCTGATGACAAGCCCTCGAACGGCGCCCGCGGAGCGGGGGCCGTGAGGCGTGGGTTGAGAACGGCAAAAGGAGCACCCGATGGCAAGTAAGCAGCAGTCTTGCTTTAAGCAGGTAAAAATAGTCATAAGGATAATCAATGACATAGACAAAATTAGCAGTTGACAATAAAAATATTTTTCATTTCATTAGAGGATCAATAGATATGCATTGTTTTGTGTGTAGATGTTCCCAATGATCTGAAGGAAAGATGGTTTTCGTCTACGCGTTTCAACACCTAAGTGTCTTCCTCAGGACGCTACCATCTTGTAGCATATGTGGTTGGTATTGGGTATTGATGAAAATATCCGTGTAGTGATCAGTCCGATCAAAGTCTTTGCGTCATCTGATGGAGCAGCTCGGTGTACGGAAACCCGCTTCTGCGTGGCGTGTGCTGCCTCAAAATGACAAACGTTGTACTTGTTCCTAGAAAGGATTTCTGGCTGGTGCAGTGCGCATATTTGTCCTCGATGACTACTGGCTTGACAGGTGTTTCCTCCTCCTGGTGCCAGTGGATCAGGGCTTTCGTTGAAAGTGGGCTTTGTGTCTCTTCAGCGGGCATCCTTGAGATCCCTGCCGCTGCTGTGTCCTGCTCTAGTTTGTCTGCGGTATCCCTCATTGAGTCGATGTCGCTGTTCCATTCATTTTGTGTTTTGCTCTGCCCCACGTCGCGCCCGCTTGGGGGGCCTCCCTGATCCCCTGGTTCCTGCACTTGCACCCGATCCTGATCTCCTTCTTCGGGCCTCAAATGACTTCCTCCTCCAGATGAGGGATTTTTGCAGACTGGAAGCTCGATTGTCCCTTGATCGTGCCGCGGTGACCGAGGATTGCGCTCCGTGGTCTCAAGGTACTCTGCTGCCCCCCCCCCCCCCCCCTCCACTGGCATTCCTGGCCGAGGCAGTGGCAGTGATGAATTGCCCGGCGTCTGGAAGTAGTGAGTAATGAGCCCTTGATGGGGGGGTTGCGGTGGAGGGCTCACTGAGTGAGATTCTTGTCTAGAGTGCTGGGCTGCACTTCTTGTAACCCTTGTTGTATAATTTTTGGGTGTATCTTCATCAGAGCCCAGCCTCCTTGGTTTAATCAAAATTCCCTTAGTCATTTTCCCACTTCCCAGGTTCAGGCAGGGGTCTGGCTCTGTCCTCCTCTTACACTTTCCGCTTTTGTCTCTAGATGGTTTTGTGCCTGGAGCCACAGTCCTTGACAGAAGTACCACTGCACAGCTTGTGTTTCAATGCCTGAGGAGTGCCACTGATGTTTGTACTGTCCTTGGAACCTCGGCTCACTACTTGCAGCTTGCTGTGCGCTGTTCGCTGCTCTCTGATCTGCACTCTGTTCTGGTGCCTAAATCCTGGTTTGTGTGACAATTTGTGTAGCTGCCGGGGTGGTGCCCAGATTGGGCAGAGCATACATCTGAGCGGAGCAGGGAAAGTGTAAGGCAGGAGGGGGGGGGCGAGTGGGGCACTCAGGGAGCGGCAGCAAACTGGCTAGTTTTAATCCTTCCCCCCCACCGGCCCCACCCGCTCTCTTATGCTCACCGCACACTTCTTTCTTCTCCGTGAGTCCTTATGTGCTCTTCGCTTTTCTCTCGGCTCCCCTCCGCTCTGCCTGCGGCTTCTGTGGACCTCCTGCAGATCACTACGGAGGGATTAAGTTCGGAGTTCAGCTCGTAGCTTCTGCTAGTGGTTGCAGGTCTCCCCTTTTTTCCTCGCGATCCGTGGCGTGAGCTCCGCCGTCCGCTACCGTCCTGCTGCCGGTTCTTTTTTCCTTTCGCGTGCTCAGACGCTCTCCGCTCAAGTTGCACAGTATAAAAAGAAGGTTTTTCTTGAAGATCCTCATTTATAAGTAACAGGACAGCACATCGTTGAATACAGCCCCATGGGCAGTTTCAGTGTCTAAACCAGGGCTTTAACTCATTTGGTTAGCATCTAGCATCTGGTGCTTTTCAAGATGCTTCGAAAGCCAGTGAGTCAGAACTTCCCTACAATACTAGTTACTATGGGTGAATGAAAGATAAGCCTATAGTTAACTTGTATCCTGGAGTCCAAGTTTTTAAAAAGTCTTGGAAATGGTTTTGACAAACTCTTTCTTCCATCCACTAGAGACCGGCACAGATGCCAAGAAGTGACAATTGTTATGTTATGTTATTAAATCATTTATTGAGCGCACTAACACTGATTAGTTTCTTGGCGCTAAAATTGACAGTAACACAATCGAAAGTAGAAAAGGTGGATTAAAAAGCTTGTCTAAAAAACCAGGTCTTCAGTGCTTTCCGGAAAGGTAAAAGATCTTGGCAGGACCGGATTTCCAGGGGAAAGTTGTTCCATAGGCAGGGGGCCAGTATTGCAAATCTGCGTCCACCAGAACGTTTAAGTTTAAAGGGAGGGGTCTGGAGAAGGGCTAGGTGGAGTGAACGAAGGTTACGGGAGGGAACGTATCTGGTGATGAATTGATTGATGAATTTAGGGCTTTTGCCGTGTAATGACTTAAAGATCATACAACCTGCTTTGAAGTAGCAACGTTGTATGACCGGAAGCCAATGCAGCTTGATGAGAAGAGGAGTCGCCGCCTGCCATCTTGGTTGCTTCAGGATCAACCTAGCAGCATAGTTCTGCACCATCTGGAGACGCTTGAGTAAATAGTTTGGGAGACCCAGGTAGATGGCATTCGCGTAATCCAGATGGGACAGAAGAGTGGCGATCACAACCTGGGTAATAGCTTCAGGCGTTAGTAGTCGCCTGACCTTCCTGATTTTTTTTAGCTGGTAAAAGCATTTGGAGACCACTTGTCCCACTTGTGTTTTTAGTGAAAGATCACTGTCCACAATGACTCCAAGCGTTTTAGCCGATGGTGATGGTTGCGGAGCTTGACCCAGATCTGAAGGCCAGTAGTGAGGACCCCAGTACTTAGCACTGTCCCCAGTCAGTACCAGTTCGGTTTTACCTGGATTTAGTTTCAGCTGATTTTGATCCATCCAGGATTTAATAAACTTCATGGTTGACTGGAAATGACTCATAGATTTTTCGGAATTATCAATGGTGAAGAGTAGCTGCAGGTCATCTGCGTAGTTAAAAACTCTCACCTGTTTGTCCCTCAAGGTTTGTATAAGGGGGAGTATGTATATGTTAAAAAGATGGGGTGACAGGGAGGAGCTCTGTGGCACTCCACATGGGATGGACTGTTTAACCCCGGTCAAGTCCCTCAGACGCACCGCTTGGGAGCGGTCCTCCAAAAAGGACCTCAACCAGCAGGCCGCCACGCCCTGTATGCCGGCCTGTCCGACACGGTCGATCAGGATGTTGTGATCGACCGTGTCGAACGCGGCCGACAGGTCCAACAGCACTATGGCCTGGGGAGAACGTCTATCTGCGCAGTCTTGAAGTGTGTCCAAAACTGCAGTGACCACTGCCTCCGTAGAGTGTGCAGGCCGGAATCCAGCCTGATGAGGGTCGAAGCAGGAGGACTCCTCCAAAAAAATTAGAGAGATTTTTCGCCACGTGTGCCTCTAGAATTTTTGCCAAGTAAGGCAATAAGGAGATGGGCCTGTAGTTTGCCTTGCATCCAGGATCCGCCCGGGTTTTTTTAATAGAGGTATAACCGTGGCTTCTTTGAAAGCAGACGGGACTATGCCAGACAAGAGGGAGTCATTTAGAAGGGCAAGAACAGGACAGGGGTTGGATAAGTGGAAAAGCATTCTTTCAAGATACGAGGGGGACAGATATCCAGTGGGGAGCCAGATTTAACTCTCATCATTAATTCCAAGAGCTGGCCATGGGTTATGGGTTGAAAATTGGTAAGGGTGGCAGAGCCAGTCTTTATTGCCATACCGGTCGTGATTGGGGTCTTTGATTGGGGAATGCTAGTTTTTATGTCTGTGATTTTATCACTAAAGTAGGAGTTGAGTGAGTCACACAGACACTGGGTGGGGATTGCTTTAGGACGGACATTCTCCAAGTTGGTCAGTTCATTGAAAACAGAAAAGATATCCTTAGATTTGTTTGATGAGTCTAGAATACGAGAAGAGAAATACTCCACCTTTGCTGCAGAGATGGCATTCATATATTCCTTTCTCGCCCTAGTATATTTATTTTTTCCCTCAGTGTCATAATCGCGGCGCCACAGGCGCTCAAGATGACGGAGAGCCAGTTTCCTGCTTTTCAAGTCGACAGAAAACCATCTGTTGGCATCCGTGCGCCGTGCAAGTTTAATTCTTTTGTACGGGGCATGAAGATTGCTGGCCGCTTGTAGCCAGTCGGTTAGAGAAGAAACTGACAGATTTATATCATTATCCAAAGGAGGGACATCATTAGCTAATGACTGTAGAAAAGCAGTCTTATCATAGCGTTCCAATTCCTGGCTAATCTTACGAAGGTAAAAGTAGGTGAAAAGATTTTAGAGACCAGGATGGACATAGATCATTTAGAGAGCCACAGTTAGGGAGATAAGCAAGGAGGGAACCTTCTCTTTTCCCTTAATGATTGGGAAAGCCGTTGGAGGAGTGACAAAAAGTGCGAAGGCCCGTAATCATCCAGGCTGAAACCTGAAGCTGGGCAATAGAATCATGAATTGCCTTGATTTTCTCATAGGAAAAAAGAGGCAAAATTGTCACGAGCAACTTGGGAGGGGTAATTGTCATTTTGACACAGGTAAGATTTGTGAGATTGGAAATTACTTGAACAATAACCCATGTGGAGGTATTTGCATGGGGTAAAACATTTGAAGTAAAATAGGTCTTGTAGCCGTGAGAAACAGTTTGTGATGGCAGAGTTGTTGACATTTATGTGGTGCTTTCTAAGTCGGTATGTGTGTGTGTACCTACAAGTTTGTGTTTTGCTAAATGCAAATTTATATATTTTTACATACAGAAGTGGATGGTTTGCAGCCCTGTTTGTCTTTCCCTGACCTCAACCTGATGTGGCTAAACCTGTAGCCTTCCCGACTCACTAAAGAATGATGCTTTGGTGTTTATTTTATCATTTTTGGTGCTTTCATTAGCACTATATAATACATGCTAACAGTTTTTGCAAAGGTACAAAAAGAGAGGGGAAAACTAAGGGACTCATTTAGAGTTTGGCAGAGTGGGAGCACCACCATAATTCTGCAGCGCTTTCACCTCGCCAAACTTGCAATCCCTACCCTCTATTTAGAGTTGATGGAAGGGCCTTGTTTACATTGCTGGAGTCTCAGCTAGCTCTGCTAGTGTAAACCTCCTACTTGGCAGCCCATCTGCCAATAGGGTCTCTTCGACGGGGCGGAGGCCTTGCTGTCCTTTATAAGGATGGTCTGGTCTGCCGCACACAGCAGCTTTCCGCTCCTTCGGACCCCTTTGAAGCTCTTTATTTTTCTAATAATTCCCTTCCCACGGAAAGTTTCTCTGGCGTTCTTTGCTATAAGCCCCCGGGATCCAGGATGACATTTGGCCAGAAATTTAGCAGCCTTGTAGAACCTTTTCTAGATAAACAGAATTTTACTTTTCTTGTTGATTTTAATTTTCATTTAGACAACTCTCTCTGCAGGGACACTCAATCCCTTATTGAAATCTTTAACGACTGGGGCTGCCCTCAACTGGTCAGGAGTCCCACGCACAAGGCGGGTCACACCCTGGATGGGATCTTTTCTAATGACACTTGAGTTAGTTTGGGAGACCCTGTTCCTCTGACATGGTCGGATCATTTTGCGGTATCTTTTTAGGTATCTTTTTACTTACGCAGTGGTTCATCCAGCAAAATTATCCCAGAGCACAAACATTGGGTGGAAAGAAGAGACCTTACCTGTATAACGAATGATGCCCTTACTAGTTTGTTAGACAATTACCCTCCCCCTAGGCATCATGATGTTAATCAGGCTGCTATGGAGCTGTCGCAAAAATTGTCAGATGCTTTGGATAATCTGGCTCCAGTTAGGAAGCACTACTCTGCTAGACTAAAACCTTCCGCTCCTTGGTTCTCGGAGAAACTCAGAAAACTAAGATTAATCTGCCGTAGACAAGAAAGGTTATGGCGTTCAAAGTTAGATCCTGCAAACAGGGAACTCCATAAGATTTCTCTGGAACATTACAAGGAAGCTATTATGGAAGAAAAAAGGTTTTATTATTCAAAGATGATGGATTCGTCTAAATCCCGGAGGGAACTGTTTAAGGTTATTAATTCCCTCACTGTCCCGACAACATCTCATACCATGGACGTCTCAGTCTTTCTGTGACAAAATCTCTGATTTCTTTACTAGTAAGATCAGAGATTTGTTTGGCTCTTGAAGTTGCCAATATAGGACAGCCCACGTCTTCACTTACAGTAATGGAGGAACGGGCGTCCTCTGAGCCTTTCCCGCGTAACTAACTTTCCCATTATTATCGCCCGAAGAAATGGACAGACTGCTGGAAGGTGTTAAGTCGGGCTCTCCTTTAGACTCATGCCTTCTCAAGATATTAAAACGGTGTTGAGATGTTATTATACCACATTTTACTGTGGTTCTGAATCTGGCTATCTCTGACAGACAGTTTCCTTTGTCCTGGAAGACGGCAGTGGTAAAGCCATTGTTGAAGAAGCCCTCCCTCGATCCGGTGGAGCTTAAGAATTATCGTCCGATATCATTACTCCCGGTCCCGGCCAAGATCCTTGAAAGGCATCTCAATTCTCACCTCTCTTCATATCTGTGTGACCATCAATTGTTGGATGATTCACAACACGGCTTTAGAACCCTGCATATTACTGAAACTGCCCTTACGGTGGTGTTCAATAATATCCGTATGCAGGTGGATGCAGGCCACACTACTTTGCTTATCCTTCTCGACCTCACAGCAGCCTTTGATACCCTGTCCCCTGTGAGGCTAGTAGAGCGTCTCAGGGAGATAGGGATCGGGGGTTCAGCGCTGTGGCTTCTTGCTTCCTTTCTGAATGATCGGACCCAGATGGTGAACCTTGGGCCTTTTTTCTCTGCTCCCGAGACTATGAGGTGTGGCGTCTCTCAGGGCTCCTCCCTGAGTCCTATGCTTTTTAACATTTATGTGGCCCTGCTCGCCAAAGTTGTTAGATCGTTTGGTTTGGAGGTTTTTTCCTATGCAAATGATATGCAAATTATGGTATCTATTACCCATAATATCAGAGATGCGTCTTCTAACTTCAGGCTCTGCATGGAAGCAGTTGCATCCTGGATGAGCTCAAACGTCCTTAAACTAAACAGGGAGAAGACTGAGGTGTTGATTTTTGGCAGTACTTTGGATATCTGGTCCAGCGATTGGTGGCCTGATTCGTTTGGTGGCCTGATTCGTTGGGCCCCTGTCTCACTTGGAAAAAATCTTGGTATTTTGGTGGAGAACTCTCTCACCATGAGTAGGCAGGTGAGCAAGACAGTTTCCACCTGTTTCGGGATCATTAGAACTTTAAAGAAAATTTCACCTTATCTTTCATTGGATTCCCGTAAACAGGCTGTGGCCACACTGTTATTGGGCATTAACAGAGGTCTGATTCAGTGGCTGCAACTGGTGCAGAACACCGGGGCCAGGTTTGTGATGAACCTACCTAAATTTCATTCCATCTCCCCCTCTCTTAGGGCGTTACACTGGCTTCCCATTGACCGCAGGATCCTTTTTAAAACCTTATGTCTAGTTCACAAGGCTCTTTTTGGCTCAGGTCCAGAGGGTATTAAGACACTTTTACATCGTTATAATCCCTCTAGGAATCTTAGGTCGGCCGATAAGAACTTGCTTATAGTGCCAAGGTTTAGCAAGGTTAGATAGGGAGGCCGTGCCTTCTCTTCGGTTGCCGCCAAACTTTGGAACTCCCTTCCTCATGATCTTTCCGGCCTTTCTTCTCATTTACTGTTTCGTAAGGCCCTGAAGACATGGTTCTTCACTCAGTCTGTAGCCTAACTCTCTCTGCCTCCATCATGTATAGTCTGCTTTAGCGCCTTGATGCCCTTGGGCTGAGTTCGCGCTTTATAAGATCCAACTTTAATTCAATTCAAGTCACAATTATGATCATCCCAATCCATTGAGGGTGGTGCTACCATTACTCAGTTTGCCTGCCCGTAGCATGGTGAATACAGGCAGGGAAAATAAAGAATGACCCCCACACACATCAGGCCATCTGTGTGTTTTTATTGAGAAACGAACACCAGCTTAGAGAGTTTATTTTCTCAGTATAAAAAAGTTTGGTGAGTGAGTGATTTAAAAATGGTACCTGCTCAGCAAGCTTGCTGTGCCAGAAGGGTGTGCTGCTGTGAATGCCCTCACAACACAGACATTTCAGTCATGCGGGTGAGGATCGCTAACTTGGTGGACGGTCTTCTGCCTTTGTGGCAGAGGAAGTCCATGGGTTTATGTTTCCCGGGAGTATTGCTGACTGTGCATCAGGTTCTGAATGTCCCCCTAAGCATGGTTTACAAGGTTATAGAAGCAAATTCATTTAACATATCTATTACAAGTCTGGTGGTCTTTGTACTTTACGAATATGTGAGAAGTTGGCCTGATGTATGATGTCCAAAATTCTGTGGGCACCTTGTATCAGTCCAAACAATCCCTTATGGTGGTGGTTGTAAGTCAACCTTATAGACAAGCTATCCTAAGGGTAGCATGGACTAAGCAGCCTTCAGGCTAAACTCAAGAGGGCATGTGAAGCCAGCTGTTTTACCATATGTAATCCTGTAATATCAAAAGAAAGGACACCACACAAGTTATATATTATAAAAATATATGTATTTATTACTAGAATAATCCTCTGTACTCTTTAGGAGTATAGAAGCACAAGCGTTTAAACAAAAGCACAGTTTTACATATGAAAGTTGCACATTTATGGATGAGGCCGGTGGCCACTCAAACCATATATTAAAACAGTGGTATAAGTATCGCTTTATGAACAGTGGTAAGGCCTAGGGCCTTGGGAATCGCTGGGACTACTCGGGACTAGCAGTGATGAAGGTGGGAGAGGCCCGCGGGGCTCGGGTGCAGCGCTAAAAGCACACGCATGCACCAATGCAAAGTCAATGGTGCGTAAAAGTTATCGAGTTACAGTTTTAGGAGTCTTCCGACTGGACTAGAGTTACCAAACTTTAGACTTAGACACTAGAGGTGTAAACCACTACAGGAGCACCGGCGTTCATGAGTTACCTCACCCACAGGAAGCAGGTGCATAGGTGCCAAAGTGTGTCGGGTTTCGTCGTGCAGTTCGATGGTGCCTGGAGATGAAGATGCTGCAGGCGGCCAGGAGAGAAGAGTCCGGGTGTGTTTTGTGATTATGTGTCAGTGTTTTATACTGATTTCCTCAGACATTTTCTGGTGATATCTGTCAGGAGATAATTTGAGTGTGGTAATTGATGCACAAGTCAGAAATATGACCTGTATTCAAACTTCATAGGGTGCCATTCATCTAACAGTACATGTTTGCTATATGGCCTATATGGGTAGTTGTTTGATGTCATGTATCAGGGGTATGCTTTTAATGAGTTTGGTTACTACACCCCTACATGATGAATTTGAAGAGAAAATGAGTGAGAGATTAGTTTGCTCAAATATTCAGTCCACCATGAGTGCACACTGTCCTATATCTGACATTGTTGGGTGTGTGAATAGGGATGAAACTGCTCAATCTGTATCATAAACAACTCTGTATCTGTACTGATGGGTGTAGGAGACACAGAAGAATAGGCATAACCTGCCATCTATTAAGGGGCCTGTGACTATGCAGATCAAACAAGACCAGATACGGGATAATAAAGTGCACATAGATGAATGGACTAATCTTGGGAGATGCAAACTCAAGGATTCCAGCAGTTACAAGGCCTGAGAACACAACCAAATTGAAACCAAAATAGCCTTAATCGAAGGAAAAAGCCATATGAAGTTCACAGTACAACAGGGCCTACAACATCCACAATACACTTTACTTAATGCAACAGTTACCTGGATCAGGAAAGTGAACAGGCTTTGTAGGCTTTGCTTTCCACAAAATACATAATTGTTTTTTTCTGTGTCATTTTAAATAGTGCCTGATGTTATGAATGGGTTCAACAAAATAAAACAAAGCAACGTTTCTACCATATCTGTGTTTTATACCTCTCAAGTGTTCGAAAAGTGCTATACAAATGACAACACAATACAGCATCACTGCCTCTCTATATTACATTCTGATTGAATCATACATTGCCTTTCTGATATCGAAGTCAAAGTGTGGTGAAATAATAGTGGATTTGGAGGGATATGATAACTGGGCCTTTCATCTCTCTTGATCTATCCCAAGGCACCTTAAGTAGCCAACCATGGCCCTGACTGCACAGTACTTGGCAGGTTGCAAACTCTCCACCAGTAATTACCAGGACTAGGTGGTAACAACCCATGAGTACCATGCAATTACGAGTTAAACCCCTTGGGATAGGGAATTTTTGGACAGGCCCAGATTTACCAGGCGGTACTCCAAGTGATCCTCCCTTTTCTGTGGGGTTTAAGGCACATATTTACCACCTCCTCTGAGCAGGTGGTGAAAATGTGCAGGGGAATGTATTCTGCAGGGATTGAGGGAGGGTGTGAGGAGGATGGAGGAAGGAGTGGAGAATGTTGGCTGGAGTGTAATGCTCCCTGGGCCGTGTAGGAGGTTGAGATGGGGTTATGGAAGGGATTGGGGCTACAGCACAGCCTTTTCCCACAGTGATTTCCTAAAGCAGCGTCTAGCTTCCGAAGCAGATGGAAAAGTATCTACTGTTGTCCTAAAGCGACAAGCAGAATAGTGGGACTCAAATATTTAGTACTGGGTCGCGAGGATCAGTAGGAGAAGGGAAAATGGGGCCAGCATCAGGAGGTCCAGGAAGAGCCAATTAAGTACTGAATATTTGAGCACTACTCTTCTGCTTGTTGCTTTAGGACAACAGTAGATACTTTTTCGTCTGCTTCGTATGCTAAATGGTGCTTCAGGAAATCACTGTGGAAAAAGGCTGTGCTGTAGCCCCAATCCCTTCCATAACCCCTGCTCAACCTCCTACACGGCCCAGGGAGCATTACACTCTAGCCAACATTCTCCAAAAGGAAAAGGCTGTGCCAACATTCTCCAAAAGGAAAAGGCTGTGCGTTCTCTCTCACCACTGTGACTGGTATTGGCAATACCAGTCACAGTGGTGAGAGAGAACGCCGGATTCGCGGCATGAAGACGGAGCAGGTTTCCACGAAGCGTGGCACACTTTAGACAAACGCAGAAGGAACGTGATTTTGACATAATTTAAAAGGTCGTCGAAGGACAGTGACAATCGATTATCTAGACATCGGAACACCAAAGCTACCACTAGTGAGAATATTTTAAGCACATTTTACTGTGTACGAGTCAATGACTGGGATCCCTGCTCCGTGCCAACTCAGATAGTACGGCCAAACTTTGGTGATTTATGGTGGCAGGAATCAATGCTACCGAGCCCTGTCCTAATTGGAATTGATACAGATACCCTTACCGGGTTGGAATTATCACCAGTTAAGTGGAAAGACAACACCAGCCTTGATTAGAAAGCAGCCCTGAAGAGTCAAAACGACACTTGTTTTGACGAAACACGTGTCGGCTGTCGCAGTGGGCGCAGTGTTACTCTAACAATAATAAAAGAACAAAACTGCACAAACAAGAAGATTTGGGACCAAGTCTTTTGAACTGTTTTGCATGATTTAACCATTTATGTATTTACATATGTACCTTTAGTGTGTGCATAGGATTGTGTCTCATCCTGCTATTGAGGGCCCCAGGCTAATTGCGCTCTCCTTAAAATGGACTCCATGTACCTTAGGTGCATACACAATTGGAACTGGTTAACCTTATAGGCCCCTGTAACAGTGTACCATAGGTACCCAGGGCATAGGTGTAACCAAAGCCTACCAGGGGCTGCAGCATGTATTGTGCCACCCCTGGCCTGGTCTCCATATTTTGACACAACTGGCTGATCACTCAGCTGGGGTAAGTTGGTGTAATCACCTCTTGCTTAGATATAGTATCCCTATATCTAACCTTAACTGGACACATGTTAACCTATAAGCCATTCCTATGGAAGGCCCCTGCAATCCTGGGGGCAGAGTGCCTGGTTTCATGTGAGATGGTGCTCTAGCATGAGCTGAGCCTGTCTGAAGCTGTCGGGAACAACTCCCTTAGCTGTTCCGGGATATTGTCATACCATATACTATTAAGTGCATTATAATCCTCGCGGTTATATGCTAACTTTGGTTTGGCTTTATCAAAACATGTCGAGTAAGGTGTCATACGAATTGGAATACTATCCCCTCGATAGTTCTGTCGACGGGGATAGCATTCCACCCTTCTAGAGGGACACGACACGTACATAGCCTTAACTCCGGTTAAAGTTAACCAGAGCCTCAGCATCACAACATGGATGCTGCCACCACAGACACAAGTCTGACCTCCTGCTGCTGGGAGTCCTTCCAGCGAGGGAGGCTTGGACAAAGGGTTTCCTGCCTTGGGAGGTGCAAGCACCACCCCAGACAGGATTTTGTGTATTGGGTAGGACAGGGCTGAATAGAATCAGACATGCCTGGGGCACACAAGGTGTCCCTGTGCATAAGCCAGTCCAAACCGGCTCCGGGGCTTTCCAGCCCTAGTCCTGGCGAGGAGCTGGACAAAGGAAAGGGGGTGTAACACCCCCCTTTCTGGTCCCACCCAGAGGAGGGACCTAGTAGGTGATCCACCCCTCAGATTGGGAATAAGAATGGGAGCAGTGCCATAGCACCTCAGATCATCCTGAATCAACTTGAAAATAAGAAGACGACTGGACTTCGACATTCTGATGCACAGAAGACTGAAGAGCATCTCCCTTGTGGCCTAGGAGGGGCCACCCTGTGAACACAGGCACCATCCAGCAACTCGACGTCTGCTTTGCCGCCGCCTCCCGCCGGAGCCCGAGCCCAGAGCCTGACGCGACCCAGACTCCCAGACTTCTCACAGCCCGATCCACAGTCCCTGCAAAGAAGGGACCCGTGGAGGCACCGAGAGACGTGGGACCGGACATCTCGAAAGACCCCCGAGACGCTGACTGCACAGCATCCGAGGCTCCCTCGACGCTGTGCTTTGGGGTTTGAGAAGCCCCACAACCGAGCAGCATTTGCACCAAAGATCATCCCTCCAGCATCTCCACGATCTGCGTGGGGCCCTTTTGCATCGTGCCACTCGACGCGCCATCCCGGCTACTTGCCACGTGGTCAGCGGCCATCTTGGCAACGAAACCTACAATCTACACTGCGGGTCTGGTTGCTCCAGACTTGCCCTCGCTCCTGTAAAAAGGAGCACCCGCTCTGACCTTTTTGGTCCGAGTGATAAGCCTTTTTCACTTCCTGCGTGGCTTGCATTAGCCAAGGGCTGTTTGCTCCAATCAAGTTGCCGACACCGCCATCAGCTAGAGCGTTCGTGGGACAGCTCGTGATCGACTCCTGGACGTCCTCGACCTCTTCGTGTCCACGTGGCTGCTGAGAGAAGCTACACCTCATCGCCTGTTTGCACTCGACATCGCCTGGTTCCAATCTGGTTCCACGGTAGTCACTGGCTAGTGACTTTGAACATTGTCCCCTCTGCTTTCAGATCTTCACCACTTCAGATCCACCCTTGGATCCACCGGAACTCTTCACATCGAGCCGCCTGCAGCATCTTCAGCTCCAAGCTCCATCGACCTGCGTGACGAAACCCGACACTACTTCGCACCTGTGCACCCGATTCCTGTGGGTGAGGTAACTCAGCAACGCCAGTGTTCCCACACTGGTACACACCTCTAGTGTCTGTGTCTAAAGTTTCACTCCTCTAGGTCACTCGGAAGGTTCCTTAATAACTAACTTTGTAACTTTTACGCACCATAGACAATGCAATGGTGAATGCGTGCACTTTAAACACTGCACCCGAGTCCCGCAGGCCTTTCCCGACTTAGTCACTGCTAGTCCCGATCAGCTCCAGCGATTCCCAAGGCCCTAGGCCTACTTCCTTTTCGATTGGTATCTCTTATACCACTTTCTTAATATAGGGTTTGAGTGGCCACCCGCCCTCATCCATATTGTGCAACTTTTGTGTATTTTAACTGTGTTTTGTTTTAACGCTTGTGCTTCTGTGCTCATAAAGAGTATAGGGGATATTTGTAGTTAATAAATATATATATATATTTTCAATATATATCTGTGTGGTGTCCTTTCATTTGGTATTCAAGGGGGTTGTATATGGTAAAACAGCTTGCTTCACATGCCTTTCAGAGTTTAGCCTAAGACTGCTTTGTCCACGCTACCACTAGGATAGCTGGTCTACAAGGTTGACTTACAACCAATCATCATAAGGGTTGTTTGGCATGGTACAAGGTGATCACTAGAACTAGTGAGCATCATATACCAGGCCAACTTCTCACACTCCTGACCCTATCCTGCTTCCTCGCTTGGTCCTTCTCCACCTGGCATTCTTGTCCTGGTCCTTCGAGTCTGCCACTTCTAGTCCTTCTGGTTTTGGTCATCCTGATCCTCTTGGCCCTGATCCCTGTCCTATTGTTCACTGGGTACTGCATCACTGGCCCTGTTCTTCCTTATTAGGTCCTCTTGAGCTGGGTCTGGTCATCATGTTCCTGGTTTGGTTGCCTTGATCTTCTTGGCTCTGGTTGTCCTTGTCCCGGGATCGTCAGCAACTTGGTCTTACTTAGTCCAGGTCCTCCTGCTCCACGTGGTACTCCAGGTTCTGGTATCCTTGGTTCTGACTCGGGTAGTCTTAGCCTTGTTCTTGTTTATCTTGATCATTCTAGTCCACCTAATCCTCTTCCAATGGGTTGTTGGTCCTCATGGCCCTTGTTCACCTCCTCTTGGCCCTTGTCCTCCAAATCCTGCTCCTCTTTATCATCCTGATGGGTTCTGCACTAGCCCACCCTCTTGTCCTAATCCTCATTGTTCTGGTCATCCTGTTCCTAGCCATCTGGCTTGGTCATCCTGGCTCCTGTCATCCTGGCCTCCTTTGTACGGGCCCTGCCCCCCCCCCCCACTCTGGTCCTCCTTGTCTTTGTATGCCAAGTCTTGAACCTCCTGGGCCTCTGGACCATGATCTTCCTGATGCCATTGGTTTTGGTCCCACTGGTTATCTTTGCTATGATTCTCTTAGCTCTTGTCTTTCTGCCTCTGGCTGCCTAGACATTGCCTAGACATCTTTGCTTAATACTCCAGGTCTTCTTCTCCTAGTCTTCATCACTCTGGTTCTGGTTTCCATATCCTTAGTGTTCCTATTTCTGGTTCTCTCAGGTGTTCTCTTCCTGGTTTTGTGCCCAATGGACTTGATCCTCTTGCACCTGATCCTCCTTGTTTGGGTCTTTGTGTGCCTAGTACTCTTGGTCATCATGGCCATCCTGGTCCTTCCAAGCCCCCTTCTTCTAGTCCTCCCTGTTCATTCCTGGTTCTCTAGACCCTCGTTCTCTTGACCCCGTCCTTCTGAGGTTCCTCACCCTGTTCATCTGATTCCTGGTACTCCAGCTCCTCGTATTTCTGGTTCCCTTGGTCCACCTGGCCTCTCATTCTGTGGTCCTCCTAGGCCAGGCCCTCTTGCAAATTGTCCTCCCGGTTTAGTTTTTCTGGTCTTCCTGGTCATGTGCCTTGTTCCCATTTTGCTTCTAGCACTGTGCATACTGCATCCTTTTGGCTTTGGTTGTTCTGTTCTTCCCACTCTTCTTCCACATGGTCCTGGTAACCCGAGGTGATGGTCTTTCTGCTTCAATTGGTACTTTAGGGCCTGGCCCTGAGGTCTTAGTTTTGCTAGCACTCTGTAGGCCTCTTCCTGGCCTTTTGATCCTGATTCTTCTAATTTCCTTGCTCTGGTCTTGGTCCTCCTCGCTCTAGGTTTCCTGGTCTTTGGTACTGGCCTCCCTAAACTTCCTTGTGTATACTGGTCCCTTGGTTCTCTGGCAGTGGTCCTTATGATTCTGACATTCCTAGTACTTCTTTTTCTGGTCCTAACCATCCTCGGCCTGATCCTCCTTCTTCTTGTGGGTTGACACCCACTGACCATGGCCCTCCTTGTACATGTCCTCCTGGGCCTGCCGATCCTTTTCCTCACCCACCTCGCCATCCTGTTTCTAGTCCTCCGGTCTGTTCCTCCTGGCTGTGGTCATCCTTCTCCTGATGTTTTTTTCTCCTGGTCCTCATTTTCCTCATCATCCTGGTCCTGGTAGGCCAAGACCTGCTCCTCACTGCCCTGATCTTTCTGGTCCCACAGGTCCTCTGTTTCTTGGTCATCTAAGACCATATCCTTCTGGGTCTGGTGGCCTATGTCCCTGTTCTCACTCCCCTGGTCCTCCTGACCCCTTTCCTTTTATTCAAGATTTGTATATTTCTTATCTTTGTAATGAATCTACTAAACCTGATACCATTGGTGTTGGACCTTACAGTTTGGATTCTTCTGGGCCTAGTTCTCCTAGATCTAGTCATCCTAGTCTCTTTGGTTCTGGTTTTTGTCCTCTCATGCCAGTCATCGTAAACCTTGTGTTCTGGCCATCCTGCCCCTACTTTGTTTCCTCAGATGTGATCCCACATGGTACCCTTCCTTTCTAGTACCTGTTGCCCTGGTCACCATATCCTGGTACTACTCACACGGTACCTCCTTGTCCTGGTATTGCAGGCCTTGGTCCGGTCCTGCTGGTGTCCTTGGTCCACCTGGCCTCTCATTCTTGGATGATCAAGTTCTTGTCCTCCTGGTTTGGCACCCGGGTCCTCATGGCTCTGTTCCTTGTCCTCTTGGTCCTCATGGCACTGCACTCCCTGAACCCGACCTACTTGATCTTAGCTCTCCTTGTTTATGTCCTTCTGAGCCTGGTCATTTTGGTCCTGATCCTCCTGCCCACCCTTGTCGTTTGTTGTACCTGACTTTGGTGGACTTTACTGTATCTGATCCCCCTTCACTCTTGTCCTACATCTGATCCTCTTCACTCTGGTCCTGCTACCCAAAATAATCAATCTACTCACTTGATATTCCGGGTACTGGTACCTCAGGTCCTGAGATTCTTGGCTCTTATTCCGGTCCTCCTGGCCATTATCCTTTTAGTCAACCTAGTCCACATTGCCCCGGTCCTCCTAATGCCCTTAGGCCTGGTCCCCTTGGTCTTCCTAGTCCCTGCCATGCTTATCCTGGTCTCCTTGTTCTACTGACTATTGTCTTACTGGTCATAATCTTCACAGTCCTCCTCAATCTGGTCTTGATATTCCTGGCCCCAACTAGCCTAGTCTTCCTGCACCTTGTCCTCATGGGTGTACAATAAAGTATCATGTCCCACCACTGAACTTCATGGACTTTTCTAGCTCTGGTGGTCTAGGCCCTCCTGTTCATCCTAGCCATACACCTTCCTGGGCTTGTTCTATCCCGTCATCATTCCTAGGAACTCCTGCCTCATGTCCTGTTGATCCTGGTTCTCCTGTTTAGCAGGCTCCTGGTCCTAGTCCTTTTCATCCTCTTCACCCTAATTCTGGCCATTTGGTCCTCCTAAGCATGATGCATAGGTTTATCTATCCACCCTGGTTTTCCAATTCCTAATCCTTCTGATCCTGGCTCCCTAGTCAATTTAGTTCTTGTCTTTTTAGTTCTGGTACTCATTTGTCTGGTCCTCTTGGGCATGGTCGTCTACAGCTGGCCTCACTGAATTTGGTTTCCCTAGCCCTTTTGGTTTCCCAGACCTTCTACCCATCTAAGTTCTACTAGTCCTCCTATGGTACTGGTTTGCATGTTCCACCTTGTTCTTGTCCATCTGAGTTTGTCCCCCTCTACCATGGTCCTAACAGCTGTTCTCCCGGGCTTTGTCGTCCTTGTCCTTGGACCTTCTGATGTTGGTCCCACTGATTCTGAGCTTCCTGGTCTTTTACATTTTTATTGGTCGTACTGCTCTAGGGCATCTTGGTCCTGCTAGCCTCGCCCTTCCCCGTTGTGCTCGTCCAGGCCCTGGTCTTTCTGAGTGTGGCACCCTGATTCCCCTTGATCTGATTAAGTCCTGGTCCTCCTTTGAATTTGGTCTGTCCATCTGGGTCTGCGTCTTCCGACCCTGGTCCTCTTTGTCCATCTAGTGATCATCGCTGTTCTCAGAAACTCCTAGACCTCCTCTCTCTTTCCTCCTCCAAGACCTTCTGTTCCACCTACCCCATGTCCTTCTATTCCTTACAGCCATGGTCCACTGTGTACTGATCTTCCTGTTCTACAGCCACCTCCCTCTCCTCCTGATCCTTCCTACCCTGATCCTGGTACTCCTTGTCCTGTTTCTCCTGGTTCTGTTCCTCCTTATCCATTTGTTCTTGGCCCTCTCTGTCCTTGCTCACCCGGGTCCTCGTGGATTAGTTTTTCCTTGTTCTGGTCCTTCGTGGCCTGGGCTTCATGACTCTAGTTGTTATAGACCTCCTGGTGGTTCATCTCCTAGTCCTTATCCTCCAAATGGTCATCATCCTTCCAGTAGGTCCTCGTTCTTCTTGTTTTCTCAGGTCCCCTCCACAGCGACATTACTACTCTCCAAAACTCAGTTGGGCTTTTAAGCACTATTGGAAAACTTCAAGTTGTTTTGTTTAACTCATGGGCTTAAAATCAATGCCTCTAAAACCAAATGTGTTGTATTTAAGCCCCACAAATCATTCAGAAGCTCGATATATACGAAAGACTCTGTTTTGGAGAGAGTCCCTGAATTTGATGATCTGGACATTAGATTATCAGATTCTCATACATGGTTGTCACTAGTTACAATAAGTGATCTCCTTTTGATTCATAGTGCGGCTGCTATTCTCAAACTTGCAAAATAAGTTCATATGGTCATTATTAAAATTACATCAGATTCCCCTAATTCTTCTGTTACGATAGGACCTTGCTCTAAAACCAATTGACCAAACTGCAAATATGAAGCCTCTTTTATATTGGATGTGCATTTGGATATGGAACAAACTGGACCAATATACAGAGGCCCTACAATATCTCATACACAGCCCCTCGGCCCTTTATTTCTCTTGGATGAGCTATGTTAAATCTTGACTGATACATCGGGTTTGAGTGACTTCCGGCTTAACCTGTCATTGATTTCCTCCTCTGGTACTAGAAGTGTAAGGCACATGTATTGGGAAATTGCTCTTGATTATCCTCATCATCTGCTGGGGGATTTTCTTATCACATTGTAACAATTAAATGAGACCTAACATGTGAGGAGTTTTTAGATACTATTATTTCCTCTTTACCCAGGGCTTTATATATAAAATTCAGACTCTGCAATCTCCAGCTCTCTCATTTTACTTGTTCATGGTCCAATCAGAATCCCGAGGTAAATGTATGCTGTGTGTCCAATCCAACAAAAGAAGATTGGGAACATGTATTATTTTTCTGAAGCGTATACCGAAATCCGAGAAGCAAATTAATCATTTCTTTATGCCTGATTACGGGAATTAAATGCTTCGAGGCATTTGACAGGCATTACCTAGATGATGGTAAGATCATTTTCTTGATATTCTGACGTGGATAGTGAGATGTGCTAACCTCGAGCTTTGCGAGGGAACGGTTGGTGTTTTTCTGAATATAGGTCCCAAGTACAGTGACTGTTTCTGAAATTCGTTTAAAGCAAGATCTGTATTATATTTTATTAGCTCTTCTGCTTATGCGTTCACAATCCTGAAGCCCTGTAGCACTGAAAATCATAACCTGCATTAGAGTCCTTTAGCAATATAATTTGAAAGGTAATTCTTGCTAAATTCATGCACAAGAAACTATTTAAAACAGTGCCCATTATATTTTATCACCCAGCATCAGTCCACAGACCAGCAGGTACCTGAACTCACTGTCTTTCGAGTGCTGCTTTCTTTGATTCTCGCTCTGTGATTGATGGTCTGGCTGACCGCTCTTACCTAATTATGTGCTATAGTGTATGTATGATTCGTTTCCCTCATCTTCATTGCTTGATTTTGCTCATTAATAAGTGTCATTCGTAGTCGTTGAAATGTCACTCATAATTACACTGAAATTATGAAAATGTCACACATGCCAATCTGGAACCTTGGCAGCTATGCAGCTCAATTTGGAAAACATTGCAGGGGCAGCTTCGCCGTTTCAGTGGAGGAGCGTTGCCCCACAAAGAAAAACCTCAGGCCAGAGCTGAAAAATAAAATGGTAATAAAGTTTATTTATTACCATTTTATTTTTTGGTAACCAACCCATTCCAAACTGAGCGTCAGAACAGGGCGGGGCTATTGCTGCTGAGTGGCAGCAGAGAGCTGTGTGCTCAAGTTTAAGATGCGCATGCCCTTTGGCCGCGACAGCCAGCCAGACATGAGCAACTCTCTAACCCAGCTGTCTTAAGACAGCTGGGTTAGAGAAAGCAAAAGCCTCCAGTGCTCTTGTGAGCGCTGACAGAGGCAGCTCCCAACGATCCTGGCGCTGTTATCGTGACAAAAGCATGGCCAGGATTGGCTTGGGAGTTTAAAGCCTCCCTGCCTCGAGGAGAGAAGAGCATCGAGGATGACGTCTGGGTCGCAGGATGGTGTATTTAATTTAATTTAAAGAAAAATGTAAGGCCCCACCCGCCTCCCCACCCTCGGGATGTCAGCTGCCAATGAAACATTGGGTAAGCAATATATTGGACTTTATTGATTGCACTTAATTTTGTAATAAGTTATCTAACTCTTCATTGTACATGTTTTAAATTGTCTTTAGAATGTTTAAGCAAGTGCTATCCCCCTAAAAAGAAGTCCAAAAGAAGCACAAGCCCTTCAACAAGCAGTCGAAATTTTGCCCGGCCCTCAAAAATCATCAAAAGGAGGATCATGAACATGAAGAAGAACAATGTAGCCTCATGAGTGAAGAAAACATTCATGTAGCATGCATTAAAAAAACCACATTCATGGGGGGTGACCTATAACTGACCAATATGGCCGCCTGAGCCTGAATTCCTGCTGCTTGCCCACTGAACGCAAAATTGAATAACGTGGTGCTCTGGCACAAATTCCCCACATCAGCACTATAGGCTATGGTTTTTAGGTCTCGTGACCTATCAATGCGCATGCGCATTGAGCGAGATATAAAGGGGCTTAAACAGAGCTTACTGAGATCAGGCGATTCCATGAAGTGCCCGTGAAAAGCTCGCTCAATGCGCATGTGCATTGCCATAAAAAGCGCGTGCACAGACACCAGCCTCCCTCCCACAGTCATCCCCCAGCGTGCGCTGTGCCAACAAGCCTTTGAAGTGAAGCTTAGCTTCACTTCAAAGGTATCCGCTCCCCCCGCCCCCTGCTTCACACACCTCACGGCTGCCAGGACGTCTCTTATTTCTCCTCCCTCCCTCGCCCTTCAGCGTGCTTAAAGCGCTTTAGCGAAAGCGCAAATTCCAGCCACGCTTCTTGCAGTGAAATGGAAAGCTCTTGGCAAATATTGACTGTTCACTTTTAAATCTGTATTTTCCCCGAGACACGGCCGGCCGGCCGTACTTTCACTTTCACGGCCGGCAGCCGCAGGCCGTGTCTACTTTTTTTTAAACTTTAAACACAACTCCGGGTGAATGGGTGTTGCAGAACAGTCCTCAGATCGGCATGTTGTGGTTCCTGCTGTAATTGTAGTTACGGGAAGGTTCAATATCTGGAGCATGGCGAGGAGACAAGGCTGTGGCTGGGGTAACCTCAGCACTGCAAATGTCTTCTGAAGCACTTTCCCAGAGGATATTAAACAGCCTCTGCTCACCACTCTGCCCGAATGCAGAAAAAACGCACGGCTACTCAAAGGGAAACAGGATTGGAACAAAATTGACATAAAGGAAAAATATTGCGCATTTAACTTCGGCAAAGATACATTTGCTGTTCCCACTCTTCCCCGCCCTCTTGCTCCCTGCACAGATGTAAAACAGATAATTAAGGAAGCAGTGCACCTTATTTTTGTTACAGTAAACAGTAATAGACGGCCCCTTGCTTTCCTCGTGCGAGCTTAAGGTTAAGCCGAGTGGCCGTGCGCCGTCTGTGACAGAAGCCTCCTCCTCCTCCTCGAGTTCAGCTTTTCGTCTAATGATACCGGACATCAATGTGTTCTCATCCCAATTTGCAGACTCCGCACACCACTCATGCACATCCACCGCCACATCCACTGCCACATCCACCACCACATCCACCACACCCACCACCACCACATCCACCACAACCACCACCACTACATCCACCACCACATCCACCACCGCATCCACCACCACCACCGCATCCACCATCACCACCGCATCCACCATCACCACATCCACCATCACCTCCACATCCACCATGACATCCACCGCCACATCCACCACCACATCCACCACCACCGCATCCACCACCACCACATCCACCACCACCACCACCACATCCACCATCCATCCACCATCATCTCCACATCCACCACCCCATCCACCACCACCACCGCATCCACCACCACCGCATCCACCACCACACCCACCACCACTACATCCACCACCACATCCACTACAACCACCACTACCACCACCGCATCCACCATCACCACCACATCCACCATCACCACCACATCCACATCCATCATCACATCCACCGTCACCTCGACATCCACCGCCACATCCACCACAACCACCACAACCACCACCACTGCATCCACCGCCACCACCGCATCCACCATCACCACATCCACCGCATCCACCACCACCGCATCCACCACCACCCCATCCACCACCACCACATCCACCACCACATCCACCACCACATCCACCATCACATCCACCATCATCTCCACATCCACCACCACCGCATCCACCACCACCACCACCGCATCCACCATCACCACATCCACCACATCCACCACCACCACATCCACCACCACCGCATCCACCACCACCGCATCCACCACCACCACCACACCCACCACCACTACATCCACCACCACATCCACTACAACCACCACTACCACCACCGCATCCACCACCACCACATCCACCGCAACCACCACCACCACATCCACCGCATCCACCACCACACCCACCACCACATCCACCATCACCACCACATCCACCATCACATCCACCACCACCACCACATCCACCATCACCTCCACATCCACCATGACATCCACCACCACATCCACCACAACCACCACCCCATCCACCACCACCACCGCATCCACCACCGCATCCACCACCACATCCACTGCAACCACCACCACCACCACATCCACCGCATCCACCACCGCATCCACCACCACATCCACCACCACCACCACATCCACCACCTCATCCACCATCACCACCCCATCCACCATCACCACCACATCCACCATCACATCCACCACCACCACCACATCCACCATCACATCCACCATCACCTCCACATCCACCATGACATCCACCACCACATCCACCACCACATCCACCACCACCACATCCACCACCACCGCATCCACCACCACTGCATCCACCACCACCACCACACCCACCACCACTACATCCACCACCACCTCCACTACAACCACCACCCCATCCACCACCCCATCCACCCCCACCACCGCATCCACCACCGCATCCACCACCACATCCACCACCACATCCACCACCACCTCCACATCCACCATGACATCCACCGCCACCACCACCACATCCACCACCACCACATCCACCACCGCCACATCCACCACCACATCCACCACCACCACCACATCCACCACCACATCCACCACCACCACATCCACCACCACCACATTCACTGCATCCACCACCACCACCACCACATCCACTGCATCCACCACCACCACCACATCCACCACCACATCCACCACTTCCACCACCACCTCATCCACCACCACCACATCCACCACCACCACCACATCCACCACCACATCCACCACCACATCCACATCCACCACCACATCCACCACATCCACCACCACATCCACCACCACATCCACCACCTCATCCACCACCTCATCCACCACCGCATCCACCACCACCACATCCACCACACCCACCACCATCACTTCCACCACCACATCCACCACCACCACATCCACCACCGCATCCACCACCACCACATCCACCACCACTTTCACCACATCCACCACCACCACATCCACCACCACCACATCACCACCACCACATCCACCACCTCCACCACCACCACCTCCACCACCTCCACCACCACCACCACCGCCACATCCACCACCACATCCACCACCACATCCACCACCATCACCACCACATCCACCACCATCACCACCACATCCACCATCACCACCACCACCACCACCACATCCACCACTACATCCACCACCACCATATCCCCCAGATCCACCACCACCACATCTATATGTGTGTGTGTGTGTGTGTGTGTGTGGCTCTGTGTGTGTGTAGGTGCAAATGCAATGTTCATGGATTTTCGTCACAATAAAATACACTGAACATAATCTTCACAAAAGTTATTTACAAACGTTTAAGCTATTGCCATTATAAATTACAATAACTTTTATTTAAGTATTAATTATTTACAAAATTAAAAGATTGTTATTTGTAATATCAATACATCTAAGTCACGTAAATACAACACACATTGCATTACAAATGCTATAGGTGTCACATTTGCAAAAGTTAAAACTATTGACATTGTAACTGACAAAGCTATTAATTTTGCTACTTTCAAAGCCAACACATAAATAAAAAAAGTGTCATTTACAATACCAATAGCTCAAACTTTCCTAATGCGAGACCTATTGCATTTCCAATGCTTGTCTAACTCGGAGCCTTACCGATGCTCAGGAGGTATGCACAGAATTTGTCCTGCATGGCATGACGTCCCCATTTGACTAGTGCTGAAGTAGTGGTTGGGCATGGGCCCAGAGGGTGCTATTATGGGTGGATGTGACACCCCCCCCCCCCTCCTCCCCCCCCAGTACTCAGAGCCTGGGAGTCTCGGCCCACTTGAATGAAAAAGGTACAGTGTAAAGCATTTCTGTGCAACGGAGGGTGTAGGCCCCCATTTTGAGAGGCATGCCTCAAGCTTTGTTGTTATGGCCTGCCAGGCTTGGAGTTTGGGCACCATACGAGAAATTGGGCATTTGATGCAGCACAGCATGATGAACCCTTCTGCCTTGTTATTTATTTTATTTTATTTGACCGGTTTTATATAGCGCTGGCTAGACCCGGATGTATCAGAGCACTTTACAGATGCCTAAACAAGATTCTAAGAGTTGATCAAAACACAGTATATAAAATACAACAAAAACAGACGTTTCAGTGAGGTCTGAATAACATGGTCACTCCAAAAGCATATACATTTGCATATAGAGTGGCTGGTGATGGGAACACGCTTCAGGGCTGAGCTATAAACGATTGAATAACAACAAACGTTTCATTGAGGTCTAGTGGACATCAGTCAGTCAGTCAAAAACAACTGCCCTAAACCCTAAAACACGACCCCTACACTGCACAATCACCACTGCACAACCCTAAACCCTAAAACACTACCCCCAGCATGACCCCTACACTACACAACCACTGCTTTACCCTAAACCCTAAAACACTACACAAACACCACTGTACTACCCTAAACCCTAAATCTACCCCAGCACGACCCCCTACACTACCCAAACACCACTGCACTACCCTAAACCCTAAAACACTACCTCCAGCACGACCCCCTACACTAAACAAACACCCTGCACTACCCTAAACCCTAAAAAACGACCCCAGCATGACCCCCTACACTACACAAACACCACTGTACTGCCCTAAAGCACTAACCCCAGCACGAGCCCCTACACTACCCAAACACCACTGCATTACCCTAAACCCGAAAACACGACCCCTACACTGCACAAACACCACTGCACTACCCTAAACCCTAAAACACTACCCCCAGCATGTCCCCTACACTACACAACCACTGCTTTACCCTAAACCCTAAAACACTACCACCTACACTACACAAACACCACTGCACTACCCTAAACCCTAAAACAGTACACTCAGCACGACCCCCTACACTAAACAAACATCACTGCACTCCCCTAAAATACTACCCCCAGCAAGGACCCCCAAACACTACACAAACACTGCTGCACTACACTAAACCCTAAATCTTCCCCCAGCACTATCCCCTACACTACCCAAACACCACTGCACTACCCTAAACTCTAAAACACTACAGCCAGCACAACCCTATACACTACATAAACACCACTGCACTGCCCTATACCCAAAACACTACCCCCAGCATGACCCCCTACACTACACAATTACCACTGCACTGCCCATAACCTTAAAACACTACGCCAGCATGACCCCTTACCCTACACAAACACCAATGCACTGCCCAAAACCGTAAAACACTACCCCCAGCATGACCTCCTACACTACAAAAACACCACTGCACTACCCTAAAACACTATCCCCAGCACGACCCTTTACACTAACCAAACACCACTCCAGTATCCTAAACCCTGAAACACAACCCCCAGTACTATCCCCTGCACTGCCCAAACACAACTGCACTACCCTAAACCACGACCCCTACACTGCACAAATACCACTGCACTACCCTAAACCCTACAACACTACCCCAGCACTACCCCTTACACTACCCAAACACCACTGCACTACGCTAAAACCTAAATCTACCCCAGCACAACAACCCCCTACACTATCCAAACACCACTGCACTACCCTAAAACACTACCCCAGCACGATCCACTACACAAACACCATTGCACTACCCTAAACCCTAAAACACTACCCCCTACACATACACCACTGGACTACCCTAAACCCAAAAACACTACCCCCAGCATGACTCCCTACACTACACAAACACCACTGCACTCCCCTAAACCCTAAAACACTATCTCCAGCACAAATCCCGAAACACTACACAAACACCGCTGCACACATACATGTGTTACCATCCTTGTGGGGACTTTGTGTGAATACCTGCCTTGTGACTTTCCCAATGTTTTAAAAAAAAACTAATAACAGAAAAAATGTTAAGAAACAATTCTTGACACAGGATCCTGCTTCAAATTTGCGAATACATTGTTATTTAATCACACGCACAGCACCATCCTTGTGGGGACTTTAACACGTCCTACCATCCTTGTGGGGACCTAGTCTGTAACACTATTTGTGATTGAATACAGTCGAAGGCACATGGCTAAATGTTTTTTTATCAACTATACACAAACGATATTTTAATCATCATACGTCTTAATTTCGAAATTTTTCATCATAAAAGACCATTATAAAAATTAAGTTTATCGACCTACATTTACCCTAATTTTCCCTAACAGTTAAAAACAGTCAACCATATCTAAAAATGCTAAACATAAAGTGTGGTTGAAACCTACAACACATTTTGCATCTTACAAACGGCAAAAAATTTCATACATATGGGATTATATTACAGCAGAGTAAAACATACGTAAAATTAAAGACGTGCCATGATAAATATAAACAAGAATTAGAACAGTTGATCAACTATCTATTGGGTGCCTAGCTCTAATTATCCATGCCCAGACCAAGAATTTTGCTACACCTATAACCACTATTTCTCTTGTGTCGGCCCTCAAGATCTGTAATGCCTCCGAACCCACCCGTGTTCTCATATTTTTACAGATAGGTTTTAGCCATTTACTCCGAGCGGCTGAGTATGCAGGGCAAACAAAAAATAAATGACCTAGTGACTCTTTTTGGTCCTTACACCATGGGCAGAACCAGTTTGTCTGACCTCGCCATTTGATAGTAAATAATCTCAATGGAAGCGTCCCGACCCTAAAATGGTGATATAGCTTCCTATCACCACTCTTGGTGATGATGTCCCAGTAATCCTCTAAAAAAGGGTTGAGTTTGTGATCCAAGAACCTGCCTGATAAGGAAGTGGTGCCTGTCTGGACAATGAACTGTTGCCTTACTGTGGCCCAATAAAGAGCTTTAAAATCCTTTTTAGAGGGAAAAACATTTAAGTCTGGTGCTAACCACAGCTGGCTTAAGCCCATATTTTCCAATAGTGATCTTACTTTCCTGAACCAAGGAATATTGCCTGAGCCCACAACAGTTCTTAGATCCCGAATTTCATTGGCAAAAAGTGCCAATTCGGGAGTTGTCCAAATTCTCCAAAGGGATACCATTCTAAAACGTGCAACATCGTCTATGGGGTGGCATCCCATATCAAGTAACAATGGTTTCATGGGACTGGATTGCGGAAGGCCAATTAAGTTTCGAAGAAATTTATTTTGGACTCTTACTAGCGATGATAAATCCGAAAATGCCCATAAGTCCGCGCCGTACATAATCGCTGAACTTATTTTAGCATTGTAAATTTTTAGAGCGGGCCCTATCCTTTTAGTAAGAGCATTTCTATGTTCCTTGATTAAACACCCTATCAGCTGTGCAAACTTGAGGGAGAGTATATCAAGCTGGGGTTTCCAGCTGAGCTTATTTTCCAGCACTATCCCAAGATAAGTCATGATTTTTACTTGTTCAAGCTCACAACCATTCATATTGGCATGACCCCGCATTTCCCTATTTTTGGTAAACACCATAAATTTTGTCTTGGTCACATTGACCTGTAAATCCTTGTCTTGACAAAATATCTCGAACTTAGTTAGGGCGGACTGAAGACCCTTCAGAGTTTTAGATAAGATTAGGGTGTCATCCGCAAAAATAAGAAGCGGGAACTTGGTGCCACCTAAAGCTGGAGCGTCTGTTGGGAATGCTGCAAAATACTGCACGACTCTGTTGATAAACAACAAAAACAGGGTCGGTGCCAGTACGCACCCTTGCCGAACACCACGGGACACAGGAAATCTCTCAGTAACCTGCCCCTGTCTACCCCATCTGACCTGTGCGAAGTTTGCCTCATGTAATCTAATTACAATTTCAAGAAGTTCACGTGGCATCCCCATGGTTCCTAATGCATCCCATAATTTAGCCCTAGGAACTAAATCAAAAGCAGATTTTAAATCTACGAACGCTGCATAAATAGTTCCACCACCCAAAAAAACATCCTTCCAATAAATTAAAGTAAATCTAAAAACCTGGTCAATAGTGCTGACACAAGTTCTAAAACCTGCCTGCATTGGAGTCAGAACATTCTCTTCATCCATCCAAACCTGAATCTTTGCTAGCACCATCCTAGATATTATTTTCTGGATAGCATCTATTAGACTAATGGGACGGTAGTTCCCCGGAACCGAGCGGTCCCCCTTCTTAAATATAAGCTGTATCTCGGCACCCCTCCACGAGTCCGGGATTGGGGCCCCCTTCACTATTGCATTTGCTAAAAAAGTAATGTAAGGCACCCAAGTGTTAAAGTCCTATTTGAATAGATCGTCCGGGATACAGTCAATACCTGGAGCTTTTCCACCTTGTACCAGCCTGAGTGCGTTCTCTACGTCTTTACTGACGAACACTAGGGGGTGACATGATGTCAATGATTTTGGAAGGGATTCTGAACCAGTAGCTATGCTTGTTTCCAATTCCCTGAACTGGGACCCAAAATGTCCGACCCACTCTGCGACTGACACGTGGTTTACAGGAGTTTGCGTGTCCGCTGAGTTTCCCCATCTAACTACCTGCCAAAACTTAGTCTTGTTTCTCGACCTGCTGGCTTCTAATAGATTCTGCCAATGTTGGTCGTCCCTATCCTTCTTAGCCTGCCTTAGGGTTTTCCTATACACAGACCTTGCAACCCTGATATTCTCAATTCTTCGTGATTTAATTGCTTTGACCAAAGAACCATAAGCCATACGGCACAATTTATTATACCATGAGTTCCCTGGTTTATTAGAGGTGGATTTGCCGGATTTGCCACCTTTGGAGAATAGGCATTTCAAATCTCCAAAAAGCTGCTCATGGAGTGCGCTGGAGATCGCAATCTCTTCTTCATGTTCACCCAGTGCCTGTAAGGCATTCAGAGTGGTGGAGACCTTTAGAGAAATCCTATCTAGTATTTGGGGATCTTCAACTACTGTCCCACCGAACTCTACACCTGTCATTGGTAAGAAGAGCCTCTGCTGTATCAATATCACTAGCTCTAACACTCTCCAAACCGCCCTCAATTATTAGTTTGAGTAAGAGCGGATTATGGTCACTCTCAGGACGAGCGGGTATTATCATATCTTCGAGGATGTACCAATACTCAGCCTTAATGAGAATGTAGTCAATTCGACTGGAATGGATGCCATTATCGAAAGTTACCCGACCATTTTTATCGGAGCGGGAACGACCATTAACAGCTCTCAAGCCCCAATCAAGATACAAACCCAGCCACTGTAGGGCAGCCTCTGTCCACTTTTTTATTGGGTTTAAGTCTAGATGGGGGATATCCCACTGTGAGTCTTCCTCAGCTATAATATCATCCCCTTCTAGTGCTAGGGGTTCGAACGTACAGTTCAAGTCTCCCGCCACTATCACAAAACCTTCTCTCCCAACTGAATTTAGAATGAGGTCCAAATCATTTGTAATTCCCGAGCTCCGCCCTCCTGGTTGACCTCTAGCATAGATGTTAACAATAATAATTTCCCTTTGACTGGGGCGATTTAGCTTAATCACGAGAATATCAGGATTATGCACTATAAATTCAGTGGGCCTATAGCTGGACGACAGTCTTACCCAAATCGTAAGGCCACCTGATGGTCTACCTCTATTGCCTCTCGTGGCGGGTTTAAACAAGTTTAAATACCCCAGACGGTAAATGGGGTCGGGGGCTCAGCTTTCTTGGAAAATCAAAATGTTGTGATCGTCCACGAACTTCGACCACTCCTTTTTTTTTTTTTGTTTTGCTCTTCAACCCTGCAATATTCCACGAGACAATTTTTAACAGATTGTCCCGATTTGAGGGTAGGGTTTGTTCAATCGCCGTCGAATTTGTCCCTACATTCCTCCTACCTACTACAGGGCCCCCAGTAATTGGAGAATCTACAGTCGATTCCACTACACCATAATTTATTTCCCAGCCACCCTCCATCTTCTCCATTTCGGTCACACCATAGTCAACTAGTTCCTCTCTTGAGGTAGTACAACATACTAAACCACTACCATCGGCTCCACCCTCCATCGATGTTTCAACCAATAAGTGGGCCACGGTCCTACTACTTTGGCTATCAGTTTGTACCGCACTCGTTATACGGGCCTCATTTTTACAGCTAGAGGGGTTCATGAGTCAATCCACCCCTTCTAGACCACTAAGTAGCTCAAATCGGTTTGACAGGGAAAGATGATGTTCAACCCTGTCATACGGATTAATGCCAAACAGTCTCCCCCTGTGGGTGTTATGAGAACGATGAGGCGGGCCTTGATATGCACCACCATAGAAATAGGTTAGATCTAGGGGTTGAATGGCACCCGCTCTATCCAGCCTTTGTTCGCTGCAAATATACTCAACCACCCACGGATCTCTAGAATTGACAATAACACAGTCGCCCTCTATGTCCTTTACTCTATGTCCCACCCATTTCACCCGTCTCACGTTTAATATCTCTGCATATGAGGAGGATGGGAGTGTTTTATTCGTGTTGAGCTAGTGCGTGACTTTATTTTTCAACTCCCTATATGATTCCAGTTTGTCAGCACTGATTCCCGGAACTCCCACCAATATGACCGTGTATGGGACTGATTCTGGGGGGAGATTAATGTAAATGTAAATGTGGGATACTTGTATAGCGCACAGTTACTCTACCCGAGTGTCCCGGCGCTGTAGACCGCTGGGGAACCCGTCCTGGTTTTCCCTGTGAGATGGTCCCTTTTTGGGTATCTCCAGGGTGAAACCAGGCATCCCTGGCGTCTGTGGGGGGCCGTTGTAGAGATGAGGCAAGCTAATGCCCAGAGTTGCCGAGTGTGCTCCCTGGCCAGAGTGGGCACCGATGCGAGAATTATCAGTCCGCTGATCCTGGTCCAAGACCCTGCCGCGTCGGGAATCGAACCCTGGTCCCGGGCCGTTCTCTGCACTCGGGTCTGCCGCCTCTAACCAGTGAGCCACACCTCCCTCAGGGCAGCCGCTGTTTTACACCCACACTTCCCAGCAATGGGGGGTCATTTGTCTTTCTTTCCACTATCTGCGCCGGCGGTGTAAAATGGGTTCTTACCACCTCGCCTACCCCCATACCCCGCACCCCTGTGGTACGCAATAGGTTACTCTCTGCAGGGCGCTTATCAACGCCCGGGTGCAGATTGTGTCTATCTGCCCTATCAATATTAATAGCAG
Source organism: Lissotriton vulgaris (assembly GCF_964263255.1). NCBI lineage: Eukaryota > Metazoa > Chordata > Amphibia > Caudata > Salamandridae > Lissotriton > Lissotriton vulgaris. The sequence continues at coordinate 1,076,815,729 of NC_141691.1, read as the reverse complement.
GCTGAGCTACCCTACCACAACTACTGGGGCCTGGTTCTTTGGAGGCAGGGGCTTTGTCACTAGGGCTCTTCATACCTTTAGCCAAACAAGCCAGCGTGGTTAAGTTAGTTAAAGCTAGCTTTTCAAGGTGCTTGAGTTTGGTGTTAAGCATTTTGGTTCTCTCCAGAAGGGGGAGCATCAATGATTTTATTAGTTTTTCAATTTTTGCTAACAGGCCTTCATTTTCGCTACAATGGATGGGCGTTGGATTGGTTTTAAGCAGTGCCCTAATTGGACTAGCTAGGGGGGCTGTGTGAGGTGGGACCTGGAATAATCTGCTTATTTTCAGAATTTTTGCAGAGCCACCCTTATCAAGGCCACCCTCTCTTTTCCTTTAGCCTAATAGAGGATTGGCCTTAATGTTTTTATTCACAGGAGACACTGGGTTTTGGGAAGTAGGTGGGGAGCTAGGAGGCGTGGGGGATATGTAGTCTCTTTGATGCAGGCTGCTAGAGGCAATACTGCCTCCGGGTGAATTTGGTGAGGAACATACTACAGAATTATCAGATTCTACCATCAATGGACTGGCTCTTAAACTTAGGGGAACTAAGGGGTCTTTTGATATGGATTGTTCGGGAGTGAACGTTGACCCAATAGTGCCCAATGATGAACGTTTCCCCTTTAGAAGATCTAGAGACAAACGTTTCTCTGTAAGGGCTATTTCTTTTTCCAGTACCACTGTGGCCCTTTTAATAAATTGGTCGATAGTGCCAGTAACCGCCCCCCCAGTGGTGGAGAGAGTGAACTTTATACCCTTTCCAGAAAGTAATACCATTCTAACCAGATAGTAAAAAACACAATCGGAAGAACAATACGATCAGTGTACGCATAAAAGTAAAAAGCCTTGGGTAATAATTAAATAACATACAGGATAAACGTACACAGTAGATAGCACTCTATACACAAACTTAGGGGGTTGGCCAAGCCCGGCCTCTATCGGCCTTGGACGGCCACAGACGGCCGCCCTTTGCCCGGTCCCGCGATACGCGGTAAGGGCGGGGCTAAAATAGGCAGGGAGTAGGCGGGAAGAGGACCAGCTGCGGGCGATTAGGGAGCGCAACAGCCGCTGGTCCTCGCAGTCCCGCGGGGCCGCCCGGTCACAATATGCGGCAGAGTCCGTAAAATAGTTCAGCACAATCCAGAAGGTACGATAAAAACAAAAGCACCAGGAAGGTTCCTGTCACTAATGCTGCGAGCGGCTCCCGCAAAGCGGGAGCCGCGAGCAGTTTTAAGACTGCAGGATGGAGGAGAATGCAGGCAGGGAGTAGGCGGGAAGAGGACCAGCTGCGGCCGATTTAGGGAGCGCAGCGGCCGCTGGTCCTCGCAGTCCCGCGGGCCGCCCGGTCACAATATGTGGCAGAGTCCGTAAAATAGTTCTGCACAATCCAGCAGGTACGATAAAAACAAAAGCACCAGGAAGGTTCCTGTCACTACTGCTGCGAGCGTCATATATGAATTGCTGCATATATACTAGGGGTATACAATAAACACAGATTATGTTAATGTCGCAGAAAATATCATATCATGCTTAAAGAAAGACACTTAAAGCTGTATTCAACCTATTTATTAGTGCTTAAAATCTTAGGAGATAAGGGAACTTACACAAAGAAATTAACATATGGAACCAAGGAATATGGTCAAGTGGAAACCAGAGCTTGATTAGCTGCTTACATTTTTGCCAAATAGATGTTCTAGTCCCCACAGAGATAGTGGGTGAAGATCATTGTGTTTAAATCTCCATAGAAATAGTGTGCACATTCAAAGCTTAAATCCCATTATAATGAGTGTGAAGCTAAGGATGTTCAAGTCCACACAGAGGTTGTGTGCAATTAAAGTGATGTTCAAGACCCCACAAAGATCTCTCAAAGATATCTATGAATCCCACTTCATATGCAGCTTTAACTGATTTAAACTGTGTTCATCCAGTAAGGTTCACACTTCCTTAAAAATCCAAGTATTTCAGTTCTCATTTTCTTTTCTAGCCCCCATCTTATCAACTCTAGTCTCAAATAAGAAGATAAAACTGTATTTATGATTGCAATGAACTCCCCATACTGATTTGTTCTGACACTTTAGGATTATTACAATACAGAAATAGATTTAAGAACTGGCCCATCTTTATAATTTTTGTCTTTATAATTCAAGATGAAATGGTCCTCTCCTCACAAAGCTCTTCTTTCTCTCCAAGTATTCCGTATTCCTTCTACCTGCTCCTATGGCTCTTTCTAGCTAACCAGGCTCACACTATAAATACATATATATATTCACTGAAAAAAACATAGGTTTCAGACATATTATAGTTAGGAATTAGCATTTAAAAAACCTTAGAAATTCACAGAAAAAACCATAGGTTTTGGGGGTGTTATAGTTAGCTGGACATTTCACTCGTACAAAATCATTGACATTCCTCCGTTCTAGTTAGTTGTACTAACTATAACTCGCGCGCCCGCAATCCACCGCTGATGATGCCATATATTACATCATTCATGACATGGTCGATGACATCACTGATGACATCTCAAATTAAATCACTGATGACCTCACTGATGACATCATCCAGTGAATGTGGTATGGTTCGATATTTAAATAAGTATTATAAATATATAGCAATCTGCATTGAAGACTGAGTGGATGTATAAGTGTCTGGATGGAGGATTTAGTAGCACTCTGACTATCTAAGTAACTAATTTAAAGTGTCTCACTAAATATATGGGATCGTGATTAAACTGTGTGAATATCTGTATCACTCTATCTCTTGTTGTGTAAACTACTACATATGTTGATTACTAGCTATGAGAAAGTCTATATTAGCATTAATTAGTTAAGTGAGTATTTGTATGGGATAGTGAATGTGTGTGTGGTTGGGTGGGAGGTGTGTGACTGTCCAAAGATGTGTAAATAGTCTGATTTGGTAGGTACATGAGGTTAAGACTGCACGTGGAAACAGTTGTTTGGGTGAGTGAATCTCTTTATGGGTGTGGTGATGAGTAAATATATTTCTCAAGGATACAAGTTCAACAAAGTAGAAATTTAAAAGACAGTGTATGTGACAGTTGTTCTATATAAATATGTATGCATGAGACTCAGTGATTGTATGAGTGACTGTATCGAAAACTGTATACTTGTAATAGTGATTTTATAACACACTAAGTATGAGTTACTATCTATATGAATAAAGAAAGTGTTGTTTGTATAAGTGTGTACCTTAGTAAATGTAAGTATGATCAATTGTTTGCATAAGTGAGTAGGATGACTGCATGAGTGAATAGGATGTGTGCTGGTGTGTAACATCGATGTAGGTGTATAAGTATATTTAATAGTGTTCTATTGATCTTTGTTCGCATGTTTGAGTGAATCTATAGGTAAGTGTTTAGATGTGTGTGTAGATGTAGGAATCACTGAGTGGGTTTTTAGAAACTTGTATTGGTGTGTCAATGGTTTCCAATATGGTACTCCATATTTTATAATGAGTGTTGAAAGGTTATACTAGTGTATGATGAGGTGTATCAGATTGCCACATGGATGATGTCATCAGTGATGTCATCAGTGATGTAATTTGAGATATCATCAGTGATGTCATTGACCATGTCATGAATGATGTAATATGTGACATCATCAGCAGTGGATTGCGGGCGCGTGAGTTATAGTTAGCACAACTAACTATAACAGAGGCATTTCAATGGTTTTGTACGAGTGAAAGGTCCAGCTAACTATAACACCCCCAAAACCTATGTTTTTTTCAGTGAATTTCTAAGGTTTCTTAAATGCTAATTCCTAACTATAACATGTCTGAAACCTATGTTTTTTCCTGTGAATTTTGAAGGTTTTTTAAATGCTAATTCCTAACTATAACATTACTGAAACCTATGTTTTTTTCTGTGAATTTCGAAGGTTTTGTAAATGACAATTTTTAAATGTATTAATTGTTATCTTTATTTTTTTATACGGATTTACTACATTTTTTTAAACAATTTATTTTTTTGATATTTTTTTAAATGACATTATAATTACATTATACATTACATTACAAAATATACTTTCTCAGAATGAATTACTTTAGTTTAAATACTTTGCAAATAGGCAATAGACTTTTAAGTACAGTAGTTACAGTTGTTGCAATGGGCAACACAATTTCAAACAGTGTAGCATTGAGCTGAATGGGGATTTCTAGTTAAATGCAATTAGTTACTTTATGGATTACTTTTCTAACCACATGACTGGATCCTAGATTCAATCCTGGGACATCTCCTGTAAACAGTTGAGTACAAGTGTTTTGGTTACAGTAGTGATTTTTAATTAATATTATTGTATTTTAAAAGTTTACAGTTAGAAACTTTTTCACATAGAATCACCAATGTTATCCTATGGGAGGAAATTCACTTAGCAAGTAGTGTTATCGTTATTTTTTCTTACTCCGTGGTGGATCCTGGATCCAGCACTGGCGCATCTTCTGTAAACCGTTGAAAGAATGCTTTTAAGTCATACAGGCGATTATTTAGGAATATTTGTAGTTTGTGAAAATAGACACTTGGAAACTTTTCTGGTCAAAACCAGACAATGGATTCCTATGGAAGGAAATACAAGTTACTGGTAAGTATGGTTAGAATTACTTTTCAGGGTCAGTGCTGGGCTAAAAGATGGAGCACTGGGTTCTCTCCTGATAACAGGCGAGTACATCGGATTTCGTTGTTGGGATGATTTTAGGTGAATATTTAAAAGTTCCAAAACTCCACACTTAGAAGACTTTCCAAGTGAAGCCAGTCAATGTAAGCCTACGGAAGGAAATTCAAGTTACTGGTAAGTATGGTTAGAATTACTTTTCAGGATCAGTACTGGGCTCAAGATGCTGCACTGTGGTCTCTCCTGATAACAGGTGAGTAAATCGGAATTCGTAGTACATCCAGTAAGCGCCACAGAGCTGCGTAGCAGAAAGATGTAAAAAGGGGCACGGCCTGCACCACCTCTCTGCAACGCAGAGCAGTGGCGCTTCCTGGAAGCACCTGGTGGACTACTTGGCCCCCATGGTCACTCAGGTTACAAGTGAAATTTTTCCCCCAACTTAAAACGCGCCACAGGGCGTGTTTGCAGACATGTCACCTCAGGCCTGCCCTCTTCCTTCACCATTGTGCAAACACGCCCTGTGGTGCGTTTTAAGGTGAGGAATGAATTCCTCTTCAATCTTGAGGGTCCCTGGGGGCCAACTAGCCCACCAGGTACCTCCAGTAAGTGCCACACAGCTGCTCTGCAGAGAGGTGTAAAAAGGGGCGTGGCCTCTGAACACCTCACTGCAACGCTGCTCCCTGGCGCATACGGAGGTACCTGGTGGGCTAGCTGGCTCCCAGGACCCTCAAGATTGAAGAGGAATTAATTTCTCAACTTAAAAAGCACCACAGGGCGCGTTTGCAGCCATGTCACCTCAGGCTCCGTCCCCTTCCTTCACCATTGTGCAAACACGCACTGTAGCGCGTTTTAAGTTGGGGAATTAATTCCGCTCCAATCCTGAGGTCCCCTGGAGCCAACTAGCCCACCAGGTACCTCCAGTATGCGACAGGGAGCTGCGTTGCAGAAAGGTGTTCAGAGGCCACGCCCCTTTTTACACCTCTTTGCAACGCAGCTCCGTGGCGCTTACTGGAGGTACCTGGTGGGCTAGTTGGCTCCAAGGGACCTCAGGATTGGAGAGGAATTAATTCCCCAACTTAAAATGCGCCACAGGGCATGTTTGCACACATATCACCTTCACCACTGTGCAAACGCGCCCCGTGGCGTGCTTAAGTTGGGGGATTAGGTCCCCTTGAATCCTGAGGTCCCCTGGGGGCCAACTAGCCCACCAGGTGTAAGCGCCACGGAGCTGCGTTGAAGAGAGGTGTAAAAAGGGGCGTGGCCTCAGAACACCTCTCTGTAACGCCGCCCCCTGGTGCATACTGGAAGTTCCTGGTGGACTAATTGGGCCCCAGGGACCCCCAGTATTCAAGGGGAATTCGTTCCCCCTCTGCAAATGCTCCAGGGGGCTCGTTTTCAGAGTGGTGCAATGAGGGGGCGTGGCCTCCGGCCGCGATCCCTTTTGAAGAAAAAAAAATGTAAGAAGGGGGGCTGTGTAGCCCCCCTTGTTTTTCTATTTTTTTGGCCCTGGGGACCCCATTCCCCGGGGCCTGACCCCTAATTTTTATTTTTTTAATTAAAAAAAAAAAAGCGGAAGGGGGCCACGTGGCCCCCCTCCCGAGGCCTTAATCACCCCGGGGACCCCATCCCACAGGGTATGGCCTTTTTATTTTTATTATTATTAAACTATTGGGAAGGGGGGCCTCGTGGCCCCCCTCCCTGGCCACTTATGGCCCTGGGAACCCATCCCCCGGGGTCGGCCTGTCTATTTTTTCTTTTTTTGTGTGTATTTTTGGGGAGGGGTGGCCGCATGGCCCCCCTCCCGGGCCACTTGTAGCTCCGGGGACCCCATCTCCCGGGGCTGGCCCTGTCCGTTGGGGACCGTGGGGGGTTCCCCAATCCCCCCACGGTCCAGCTGGCTCCCCGCCTCCTGCAGGAGCCGGCATTGCTTTTCCACACGGGGAGCAGCTAACATGCTGCTCCCCATGTGGAAAAGCAATCTGCTTTTCTATTTCGAAGCGAGAGCAGGTTTCCTGCTCTCTCTTCCAAATAGCAAAGCAGTTCTCTATGACAGGGTGGGAGCCACGAGGCTCCTGCCCTGCCATAGCAAACTAGTGTCCTGGGGGTGGGCACCCCGGGACACTGCAGGAGCCGGCCCTGGGGTGTGGTGGTCCCCAGGGCCCTTGAGGGCTCCAGGAGGGGGCTGCGTGGCCCCCCTCCCACCTCTTCCAAAGCCCCGGGGGGTGGTGGTCCCCGGGGCTGGGGGGACTGTCACGGACCCCCCCAATTTACATATTTAGAGCCCTGGGGAGGTGGCGGTCCCCGGGGCTGCGAGGGGGGGCGTGCGCCCCCCGCAATTATACGTGCATTTGCCCCAGGGGGTGGCAGTCCCCGGGGCAGTGTGGGGGAGATTGGGCCCCCCCCACACTTTTTTTTACAAACATGTCCCTGGGATTTGGCCCACCCGGGAGCTAATTATCATCGAAGCGCAGGAGACAGCGATTCATTTTTTTTCATAAGCAGAATCCGCACGAATTTTGCAGATTTTTTTTTCTTCTTATAAACAAAACTGTTTTGGGCATTGGGGGTCCTTGTGGGACCCCCTGAGCAGGGCTAGGGTGTCAGGGTGTTTCTACCCTGTCCCCTTCAAGTTTTTTGCGTTTATGGAGGTTTTCTTGTGCCTCGGTTCTACAGAGGCACAAGATGGCTGCCAACACTTCCTGATTTGGCGTGTTGACAGCCAATTAAAATACAGCTCATACACGGCAGGGTGCGTTTAGGCTGCGCTTAGGGTACACGGACCCTCCGAGGCCATAGATATATATGTACTTTTAAATGTCATTTTCACAGGAACTACTGAACGGATTTACACCATTTAAGCAAAAGGCACAAGTCTGAACTAAGGACTAACTCTTTGCCAAATTTGGTGTAATTCCGTTCAGCAGTTCGGGCTGTAGCTGCGGCTAAAGGTCCGATGGGAAATTGCATGGGAAAAACGCATTTGGGACACCCCTTTTTTCTCGTCCCCCGCTGCACGAATCATCCAGAGACTTTCAGGATAGGAGCTGACTGGAGCTGACCGTACGTTTTGAAAATTTCGCGATGATTCGTCAATCGGCGCCAAAGTTATTGGGAATAGATTGTGGCGGATTTCCTATGGAAAATAGGTCCTAACTATAACTATCTACTGGCGACCGCCAGTAGAATATCTATATCTATATCTATATCTATATCTATATCTATTACCTACTGGCGGTCGCCAGTAGGTATATATAGTTAGGATTTTTTCTCTATGGGATTTTTGAAAATTCTATGTCTAATAACTTTGGCGTTTGTGGACGGAATTGGCTGAAATTTTCAGGAAAATGGAACATTTTGTTTCTGAGCAGCCCCTGACAATTTGGGGGGGTTTCATCAAGGGGGGGCCGAGAAAAAAGGGGGTCCCAAAACGCGTTTTTCCCATGTTAATTTCCATAGGGCGGTTGGCCTCACTTATAGCTCGAACGGCTGAATGGATTTGCACGAAACTTGGCAAAATTGTAGGGACTGTTAGCCCGATGTGCCTTTGCTAGGTCTCAATATATGTGCTCCAGTGGATTTTGAGTAATTTAGGTTCAAAAAAAGATATATATCTGGGCGGAGCCTAACCACACATCTGATCTGATTGGCTGTCAGCACTTCATCCAAGAAGTGTTGGCAGCCATCTTGGGACCAATATACATGATAGCACCTCATTAAAAAGCATTGTAGTTAATAGAGGGTTTTAGGACTTTAGTTACATTATAAATCATTTGTTGATGGTACCATACTCGTTTTAGGAATTGTGGTGGGTTCTAAGGTGATTTTACCATGTGAAAAAACCTTCTGCTGTGATATCATGAATATTTTTTTGAAATAAAACTAATATCTCATGATTTTCCCACAGTGGTTTGGAAGGGGATCTATAAGCTAAACTGAAAGCATATTTTCTGTAAATTCACATTATCTTTCTCAGTCATGTGAAAATGAAGTCTGACATTCTCAGTAAAACATGTACATCCAACAAGGACAGAGCTGTCAGTTGATTCCTTTGTGTTATACTGCAGCCTCCTAGAGTGTTCTAAAGAACAACTAGAGCGCTAACAGTCCTACTTATTACAAAGGTATGGCACACCTGAAGCCATCTTGATTGGAATAAAGTGGTAACTCTTAAAACATTTAATTTAAAAAGAAACAACATGAGGGGTATATTTTGCCATAGAAAGTATGATTAGTGCTGCAGAATGAAAAATTAGGGCACATTTTGAGTGACTTCTCAAATCCTTTTCTATTTCATTAAAACATTCTGACATGCAGTCTCCCAAAATGGCCACCAGAGACAAAAGAGCCCAAATGTAGCCCAAATATCACCCAGATGTAGCCCAAGTATAGTCCAATGACAGAATGTCCCAGAGTGTTCTAAAGAACAACTAGAGCGCTAACAGTCCTACTTATTACAAAGGTATGGCACACCTGAAGCCATCTTGATTGGAATAAAGTGGTAACTCTTAAAACATTTAATTTAAAAAGGATCAAAATGAGGGGGTATATTTTGCCATATGAATTATGATTAGTGCTGCAGAAAGAAAAATTAGGGCACATTTTGAGTGACTTCTCAAACCCTCTTCAATTTCATTAAAAAATTCTGACATACAGTCTCCCAAGATGGCCACCAGAGACAAAAGAGCCTAAATGTAGCCCAAATATCACCCAGATGTACCCCAAGTATAGCCCAATGACAGAATGTCCCAGAGTGTTCTAAAGAACAACTAGATCGCTAACAGTCTTACTTATGACAAAAGTATGGCACACCAGAAGCCATCTTGATTGGAATGAAGTGGTAAGTCTGAAAACACTCAATTTAAAAAGGAACAACATGAGGGGGTTAATTTTGCCATAGAAAGTATGATTAGTGCTTCAGAAAGAAAAATTAGGGATCATTTTGAGTGACTTCTCAAATCCTCTTCTATTTCATTAAAAAAATTCTGACATGCAGACTGAAACATGCACTTTGAATACCAGCAGCAGACGTCCCTGGTGAGCAGTAGCTTTACTACAGTGATCTAATGTGCAACTAGAGTGCTAACATTCAGAATTTATGGCAAATGTGTGACACATCTGAATGCCTTCTTGATGGAACCAAAGTAAACAAGCATTGAAAATGCAATAGATCTCGCCCTCGTTTAAGTTAAAGCCATTCTGTTTGTAATGAGGTGGCTTTTTAGCTTTGCTTTTATTAGTGTTTTTTCAACTTTCATGTAAATAACATGCATCTGTATGCATATAAGTATATGTATGCATGCATTTATGTTTGTATTTATATAGATATACAGATGATATATGTTTATATATGTATGTATATATATATATATTCACTGAAAAAACCATAGGTTATAGACCATATATAGTTAGGAATTAGCATTTACAAAACCTTGAAAATTCACTGAAAAAAACATAGGTTATAGACCATATATAGTGAGGAATTAGCATTTACAAAACCTTGAAAATTCACTGAAAAAACCATAGGTTATAGACCATATATAGTTAGGAATTCGCATTTACAAAACCTTATTTTACTCACACAAAACCATTGAAATTCCATATATAGTTAGTTGCACTAACTATATATCGCGCACCCGCAATCCACTGCTGATGATGTCACATATTACATCATTCATGACATGGTCAGTGACATCACTGATGACATCTCAAATGACATCACTGATGACATCACTGATGACAACATCCAGTGACTGTATGTTTCTGTAAAGTTAAAATATGTCTTACATATTGAAGAATGAGTGGATGTATAAGTGTCTGGATGAAGGATTTAGTAGGTGCATGACTGACTGTATGAGTGAGTGATTAAATGTGTCTCACTGAGTGCATGGGTTAGTGACTAAACTGTCTTAATTTGTGCATCATTATGTCTGTTGTTCTGTAAACTGTTGCATGTGTTGATAAGTAGCTATATGAGTAACTATATGGGTTATTGATTGGTTGCCCAAGTATTTGTATGGGAGACTGAGTGTGTGTGTGGGTGGCTGGGAGGTGTATGACTCTGTGCATAGATGTGTGAGCAGTTGATTCACTAGATGTATGGTTTCAAAAGTGCATGTGGAAACAGCTGTATGGGCGGTTGACTGTGCATGAGTGTATTGGTGAGTGAATGGATATCTCAGTGCTACATGTCAAAGTAAGTACATATGTAAAACACAGTACATGTGAGAGTTGACATATATAAATAACTGTGCATAAGAGCCAGTGAATGTGTGAGTGGCTGTATGGATCATTGTGAACTTGTATCAGGGATTGTATAAGAGAGTAAATATGTGTTAGTATATGTTTGAATAAGTAAAGTTTGTATAACTGTATAGTTGAGGAAATGGAGGTGTGATTGATTCTTTGCATGACTGACTAGGTGTGTGAGTAACTCCATGGATGAGTGACAGTCTGTGAGTGTCTGTTTACACTGATTGTATCTAAGGTTATATTAGAGTCTGAAGAGGTTCATCGTATTATCACATGAATGATATCATCAGTGATGTGATCAGTAATGTCAAATGAGATGTCATCAGTGATGTCATCAGTGATGTCATTTGAGATGTCATCAGTGATGTCATTTGAGATGTCATCAGTGATGTCATCAGTGATGTCACTGACCATGTCATGAATGATGTAATATGTGACATCATCAGCAGTGGATTGCGGGTGCGCGATATATAGTTAGTGCAACTAACTATATATGGAATTTCAATGGTTTTGTGTGAGTAAAATAAGGTTTTGTAAATGCGAATTCCTAACTATATATGGTCTATAACCTATGGTTTTTTCAGTGAATAAATATATATATATATATATATATATATATATATATATATATTCACAGAAAAAACCATAGGTTATAGTCCATATATAGTTAGGAATTTGCATTTACAAAACCTTGAAAATTCAATGAAAAAACCATTGGTTTTAGGCCATATATAGTTAGGGATTTGCATTTAGAAAACCTTATTTTACTCGCATAAAACCATTGAAATTCCATATATAGTTATAAGCGCTAACTATATATCGTGCACCCGCAATCCACTGCTGATGATGTCACATATTACATCATTCATGACATGGTTAGTGACATCACTGATGACATCACTGATGACATCTCAAATGACATCACTGATTACAACATCCAGTGACTGTATGTTTCTGTAAAGTTAAAATATGTTTTACATATTGAAGAATGAGTGGATATATAAGTGTCTGGATGAAGGATTTACTAGGTGCATGACTGACTGATTGAGTGAGTGATTAAATGTGTCTCACTGAGTGCATGGGTTAGTGACTAAACTGTTTTAATTTGTGCATCATTATATCTGTTGTTCAACATATGCAGCAGTTTGTAGATCAGTAGCTATATGAGTAACTGTATGGGTTATTGATTGGTTGTCCAAGTATTTGTATGGGAAACTGAGTGTGTGTGTATGGGTGGCTGGGAGGTGTGTGACTCTGTACATAGATGTGTGAGTAGTTGATTCACTATATGTATAGATTCAAAAGTGCATGTGGAAACAGCTGTATGGGCGGTTGACTGTGCATGAGTGTATTAGTGAGTGAATGGATATCTCAGTGCTACATGTCAAATTAAGTATATGTAAAACACAGTACATGTGAGAGTTGACATCTATAAATAACTGTGCATAAGAGCCAGTGAATGTGTGAGTGGCTGTATGGATCATTGTGAACATGTATCAGAGATTGTATAAGAGAGTAAAGTAAATATGTGTTAGTATATGTTTGAATAAGTAAGGTGTGTATAACTGTATAGTTGAGAAAATGGAGGTGTGATTGATTTTTGGCATAACTGACTAGGTGTGTGAGTAACTCCATGGATGAGTGACTGTCTGTTTACACTGATTGTATCTAAGGTTATATTAGAGTCTGAAGAGGTTCATGGTATTATCACATGAATGATATCATCAGTGATGTGATCAGTCATGTCAAATGAGATGTTATCAGTGATGTCATCAGTGATGTCATTTGAGATGTCATCAGTGATGTCATCAGTGATGTCACTAACCATGTCATGAACGATGTAATATGTGACATCATCAGCAGTGGATTGCGGGTGCGCGATATATAGTTAGCGCTTATAACTATATATGGAATTTCAATGGTTTTATGCGAGTAAAATAAGGTTTTCTAAATGCAAATCCCTAACTATATATGGCCTAAAACCAATGGTTTTTTCATTGAATTTTCAAGGTTTTGTAAATGCAAATTTCTAACTATATATGGACTATAACCTATGGTTTTTTCTGTGAATTTCAATGGTTTTTTAATAGCAAATATCAAAAGCTGTCAAATGTCAAGTACGTGATAGGTAAAAACGTTTTCGTGTTTATGCACGCTGATGTGCTTTGAACGCTGCCCCCCCCCACTCCCCTCTTTTCTCTTAGTAGTACTCTCTCTTTGCAGATAGTGAACGGTAGTTAACGCAGACCTTTACCCCTGTTGTAATCCGTCGTACCTGCTTGTCTCTCCATTTGATTGATTATAATCCAAGCATTTACTGTTTTACAATTGGTTCTCTTTGGATCATTCTCTATTTACAAACAAGCACAAAGTCGCAATACTCTGTTTAGTCTTTGCAGATAGTGAAAAATCGTGTAAAAAAATAAAAGTAATCGAGCAAAATCAGTAGACCACTAATTCGATCTCTTTTTGACCTCGGTAAAATACAAACATTAGGAATAACCCTTCATGAGAAATACGAAAATAGTGAAATGAACTGAGCTCCACACCATGAGGGCTGCAAAACAGCTCGACTCCGCCACCCACACCGCCCAAAATAACGACAAACCCTATGCAAATATTATAAATATACACAACACACCAGCAAAGAAACAGAGTAAAACATTTTATTAAATAACTATTTACATAACTATTTTATACTTTTTATTGCCCGATCCGGCTAGCTCAATCGATCGAGCATGAAACTCATGCACTGATAACAAGCGTTGAGAGTTTGTAGAATGATGGCTTCAGATTTTCCACATACGGTGTAGTGGCGCGAACTGGCAGGGGGCGTTTGGATTCTACCCCTTCTCCAAATAAGATTTTCATACGTGAATGTTCGTTCATGCTTTTTGTCCCTGAGATGCTTCCATGTCAATGCCTTACATAAATGGCATAAGTCCTGGTTGTTGAGTGCCATACTTCAGAGTTCTAAGCAGCTCTTGTAACACTGTTTAAACCTTATTTGCACCTGCTGCAGCTTCACTATTCAAAGTAAGTGGGGTCCATTTGTGGACCTGACTGCATTGGAAAACAATGTGATACGGTGCCTCCCTAAACCGCTTGACGGAGGCCCCCGAGGGGCGGTGAGATGGCGCGGACTGAGAGGGGGCGCTTGGCTCCTGCCCCCTCCCCAAGTCGTGTTGCCCTGGTGAGGCCTGAGATCGCTCCCGGGGTCCGGCAGAATTTTTTCCCTTTTGAAGAATCTTCCATTCTGGACCTTGTCCCACAATCCGTTTGACCTGAAGACACGCTGTCGTGGGGCGCCCCTTTACCGTTTTAGTTGCCATTCCGCCCGCTTTTGGTACTCTGTGCCTCTTCCGCCATTCAGCTGTTTACCGCCCGCTCTTGCGACTACAACGTCTCGCTCACCATGTAGTTGAGTTGCTCCCGCTCTTAAGATTTAACCGAACTTTTTGGACTGCTGAAAGCGGTTGTATTCCGACCGCTGGTTGGTGGAGACCTTTTGACTATATTCTGGACCTGCATTGTCGCGTAATGCGTCATATGACGCGACGCGTTAGCGCACCCGGAAGTGCTCCGGTGCGCAAGGTGCAGCTTCCCGGAAACGATCCAGAGCGCGCCGCGCAGCGCGTAACGTAAGCATAACAGGTCATGTGACTTGTTAATAAAACTTTTCATTGGTTCATTTTACTTTTCTTTTCCTAATTATGTAAGACTAGGTCATGTGACCTAAAAATAACACTTTTCATTGGATTAAAACATTTTTTTTCCCAAACGATGAAAGCCCCACCTTGTTTCTGGATGTTTCAGACTGAAGCTGGCGTCACCATGAGAGCACCACCATCTCGTAGCTCCGTCGTGGCCATTCCGCAAGCAATCATGGCAGCCACTCCCCACCGGAAGCCTGCGGGAGTCGACGGCCCCCAAGACTTTTGTACAATCTTCAAGGCTGAGGGGACGCTTTCGAGAATGGAACCCAAGCCCTGGCAGACAAGCGTCCGAGTTCCAAGGTGTCCCAGGGCCATTTTACTGGACCAGGCCCAAATCCGAAGAGCCGACCGCCATTTTAAGAGTCCTGTGGAAGCCGCCTATCGCTGCACCGCAAGAGTGGGAGCAACTCAACTACATGGTGAGCGAGACGCTGTAGCCGTAAGAGCGGGCGCTAAACAGCTGAATGGCGGAAAAGGCACAGTGTAGCAAAAGCGGGCGGAATGGCGACTGAAACGATAAAGGGGCGCCCCACTACAGCAGACAAGCCTCCGCCATGTGCTTCAAAACTGCATATGTATCTCGTGATATCAAAGTTGGGCAACCAGTACACAACAAGCAGTTACGAGTCCCATTTACACCGGCGCCATTTTGGGCGCGGCCGGGCAGGTCCAGGATCTACTGAAACATAACAAATGAGGCTGACGTCTCTGAAGCAGTTGACGAACAGCAGGACATAGCAAATAAACATGAACTCTCTAAAGCTGTTAACTCACTGCAGGACAAAACAAGTGAACCTGAAACCTCTGGAATAATTGTCGCTCAAAAGAACAACACAAAACTCTGTAGAGCCTGAAGAAAAAAAAACAGAAGGGCACTGTAGTTTCAGACACACTTAACACTAATGACTAAACAAAGATATCGTCTGTTTATGAAGCAGTTATCATCTTGACAGAATTGACAAAGAAGTGTACAGACACCAATGCTATTAAGAAACACAAGGAAATCCTAACGCATCAGCATTCTCGGAAGAGGTTGACACAGATAACATCTTAAGGAACAAAGAAAGACCTGTTCACTCTTGACACCCCAGGTGCTGTGTATGTTGCACTATAGTGCTGCATCGAGAAAACGGGCAACCCTATTGATGTGGATTTTTCATTATTGATTATTGTAAAGAAATGGCGACTCCCCCCTTTAGCAGATTAGCTAAATGTTTGCGTAATTTAGGCATAAAAGTTATATTATTGTTGTTGTTGTTGT
Organism: Lissotriton vulgaris; assembly: GCF_964263255.1. Classification (NCBI taxonomy): domain Eukaryota; kingdom Metazoa; phylum Chordata; class Amphibia; order Caudata; family Salamandridae; genus Lissotriton; species Lissotriton vulgaris. The sequence goes on along the minus strand of NC_141691.1, from coordinate 1,076,799,844 downwards.
TATCGTTATAGTTCTGGTTAATTTCAAAAAATAGTTAAATATATTTACAGTTTTTGTTGCGTTCGTTATATTTAAATGTTAATAAAGTTTTAAAATCTAACTTTGTTGGAGTGCTATATATGTTTAAAAAATCGGGTGAATGGGGCCTTGAATCGGGTTATTGTCATGTGTGGGCTTTGCAAGTGTACTGCTACAAGATCGGACATTTCAAACTCAAATGCACGTTCTTTTTCTTACCTTTCCGAAGCATGGAGCGCAATAGCAGGCAGAGAAAGGGTGATGCACGTGTTGAACACTGCCCGGCCTGCAAATTGCTGGCAGTGCCCCCCCGCCCGCTCCTGAAAGAGGGCACACACACACCGCCGCCCGAGTACTTCACAAATCTTTAAAAGACCATGCCCTTGTTCATGAGGCTTAAATGGTTTATCACCCCTTCTAGAACCCCTGCATCGACCCTCTGACGTTTCCTGGAAGAATTAGCACGTAACACAATACCAAGCCCTGTCAGCTGAAACCCCCGAGAAATCATGGGGCATATTATCAAGGGGGTTTATTTCCGCTTTTTTGGCTTTAAAAGCCAAAAAAAAAGAGATAAAATTATCTCCCTATTACCAAGCTGTCGCTAACACCAGTTAGTGACAGCTAAAGGAGATAGCGACCATCTTGGGCCCCGCTTTGCATATCAGTGATATTTATCACTAATGACATGCTAAGTGGGCGTGCCAAGATTTTAGCGACTGGAAACAGTCCCTAACCATCGCTATCTCCTATTACCAACTTTTGGAGATATTCGCGCTAAGCGCGAATATCTCCAAAACCTAACACCTGCCCTGAGCAGTTTTTAGCCATGTTATCCAATGGGAAGTGGATAACATGGCTAAGAGCATTTGCTGGATAATGCATGAATATCGCTGACTTTTCAACGATATTCATGCATTGCGGCCGTTTTTTATCGCATTTGCGATAAACCTTGCTAATAGCAAGGTTTATGTGCGATAAAATTCGTCGAAGTGCGGCGATAATTTTTGTCTCTAAACAAGTTAGAGACAAAAATTATCGCTAGTTGTTGGTAATATGCCCCCGGGTTTTTCCTTGCAGGAATCGGGAAGCGAAAGACTAGCACTGAAATCAGTAGTCTCACGCCTGAATCGGAAGGGTTGGCATGTCTGGATACTCTACAGCTGGGGCCATTTACTACATCCGCAGGGCTAGGTGATAGCCTAGGTCCGGCCTGGACAATCGGACACAGAGGAAGAGGAGTGTCAGAGGGTGCGGTAGTGAATAGGGTGAAAGGGAGGTGTCGGGCGGGCACAGGGTGTGATTCTCAGAGAAGAGCAGCGCAGATGGGGGGAAGTATATGTCCCATGCATGAGAGAGAGAGCGGGGGTGACCAGTGCGTGGGGGAGATGCTTGCGAGGGTGGGGAGCCATGCTGAGGATCGGCGGCGTGCAGAGAGTGGCCCTGGTCAAGGCATCTAAAATGGCTGCCGTGCACGACAAAATTGTGGCATTGGACAAAAACGCAAGATGGCGCAGACAATGTTTATCAATAAGGATTCATTTATAACAAAATATTTACTCGCAGTGACAAAATGGTGGTCAACACTTCCTGATTTCCATCGAATCGAACGTTAACAAACGTCACGCAGCAAAAAAAAAAAAAAAGCTCACGCACAGAGCAGTTTTTAGCCATGTTATCCAATGGAAGGTGGATAACATGGCTAAGAGCATTTGCTGGATAATGCATGAATATCGCTGACTTTTCAGCGATATTCATGCATTCATTCATTCATTGTGGCCGATGTGCGGCGATAATTAAAACGAAGCACAAAATGGCGAATTCCCGTTTCGCTACCAGTTTGCGGCCCAGTTCGCGGCCCGTGAAGCGCTTCTACCGTGAAAAATCATTTTTTTTTATTTTCCCCACGGGACCCTTTAATAACCCCAACAACATTCCTAGGGGGTCAAGAGGGGTATACCTTGCCCCTTTCAATAAATTCCCCCTTCGTTTTTCACCTCTTCTTCTCTCTCGATCCTACCGAGAGATAAGATGGCGGCCGCTCCGGACTGTTTAGAATGTTGACAGACACCGGAGAGCCAATCAGCTTTCTGCGCGCAAAGTTCCGTTTCGCGAAAAGTAAGCGGACCGGATCGCTGCCCGGAGCGCTGTTACAGATATATATCTTGTTTTGAACGTTAATTTCTCAAAAACTACTGGAGCACATATATTGAGACCTAGCAAAGGCACATCGGGCTAACAGTCCCTACAATTTTGCCAAGTTTCGTGCAAATCCATTCAGCCGTTCGAGCTAAAAGTGAGTCCAACCGCCCTATGGAAAAATGAATGGGAAAAACGCGTTTTGGGACCCCCCTTTTTTCTCAGCCCCCCCTTGACGAAACCCCACCAAATTTTCAGGGGCTGCTCAGAAACAAAATGTGCCATTTTCCTGAAAATTTCAGCCGATTCCGTCCTCAAACGCCAAAGTTATTAGACATAGAATTTTCAAAAATCCCATAGGGAATTAATCCTAACTATATATACCTACTGGCGATAGCCAGTAGGTAATATATATATATATATATATATATATATATATATATATATCCAAAAGAGTTGCCCCATTCAGAAGAGCCACAAGCAGGTAAGTTAAGTCTTCGTTTATTTGCAAGTGACAGCGCAGGGGAGGGAAGCTACTGTCCAAATGTTTTAAAAAGCCTGACTCGTTTCATACTGGCAAAGCATTTCTTCAGAGGCTTGATTCAAACACAGCACGGAGCACTGGTGACCCTGCGCTGTCACTGGCAAATAAACGAAGACTTAACTTACCTGCTTGTGGCTCTTCTGAATGGGGCAACTCTTTTGGATGGATGTTTTACGGCCGGTCCCGGTCGTGGAAGAGCCCTGCCATTGTGTTTGGACCGAGGTGCAGTCAACCGACTAGCAGATTAAGGGGCAGGAAAGGTCGCCCTTTGCAAGTGTTTATTGGCAGCCCAGAGTTTGCGGGACACTTTCCAGACCCACTGGGGTGTTATTTCTTACAAGGATACATGGCGCAGGAGCAGCTCACTGCAGCGTTATTTCAGGCACTACAAATACCAGCAGGCTGTGAGAGAGCCGACGCCCACTGGGGCAGGTGCTAAGTATCATTTAAATCGCCAGTGCTCCGTGCTGTGTTTGAATCAAGCCTCTGAAGAAATGCTTTGCCAGCATGAAACGCGTCAGGCTTTTTAAAACATTTGGACAGTAGCTTCCCTCCCCTGCGCTGTCACTGGCAAATAAACGAAGACTTAACTTACATGCTTGTGGCTCTTCTGAATGGGGCAACTCTTTTGGATGGATGTTTTACGGCCGGTCCCGGTCGTGGAAGAGCCCTGCCATTGTGTTTGGACCGAGGTGCAGTCAACCGACTAGCAGGTTAAAGGGCAGGAAAGGTCGCCCTTTGCAAGTGTTTATTGGCAGCCCAGAGTTTGCGGGACACTTTCCAGACCCACTGGGGTGTTATTTCTTACACGGATACATGGCGCAGGAGCAGCTCACTGCAGCGTTATTTCAGGCACTACAAATACCAGCAGGCTGTGAGAGAGCCGACGCCCACTGGGGCAGGTGCTAAGTATCATTTAAATCACCAGTGCTCCGTGCTGTGTTTGAATCAAGCCTCTGAAGAAATGCTTTGCCAGCATGAAACGCGTCAGGCTTTTTAAAACATTTGGACAGTAGCTTCCCTCCCCTGCGCTGTCGCTGGCAAATAAACGAAGACTTAACTTACATGCTTGTGGCTCTTCTGAATGGGGCAACTCTTTTGGATGGATATATATATATATATATATCAAAACAAAGGGTCCTGCAATGCGTCTCCTCGCACCGCCGTGGAACAGATCACGAAACACCAAAGTAGATTATTTAAGATGTGGCTTTATTTTTCCTCAATATATTTATATATCCTACTGGCGGTCGCCAGTAGGTAGTTATAGTTTGGATTTTTTTCAATGTTAAATCTCAAAATTCTATTTGGAGTAACTTTGGCGCCGGTTGACGAATCTGCCTGAAAATTTCCTCAAAATGGCCTCGTCGAGCTCCGCTCCTTCCCTGAAAGTTTGGGGGGATGCGTCAAGCGGGGGCTGAGATAAAAGGGGGGTCCCAAAATGCGTTTTCCCCATGTTAATTTCCATAGGGCGGTCGACCTCACTTTTAGCCCGAACGGCTGAATGGATTTCCACCAAACTTGGCAAAATTGTAGGGACTGGTAGCCCGATGTGCCTTTGCTATGTCTCAAGATATGTGCTCCAGTGGATTTTGAGTAATTTAGGTTCCAAAAAATATATATCTATAAGCACGCCCCGGTACGCGCAATGGGGAGCGCACCGGGCGCGCCACGCGACTTGCGCGCGGAAAGCTGATTGGCTGTTGGGTGTCTGTAAACATTCTAAACAGTCCGGAGCGGCCGCCATCTTGTGTCTCGGTAGGATCGAGACACAAGAGGTGGCCGAAACAAAGGGGGAATTGACCATAAGGGGGCAGGGTAGACCCCACCTGACCCCCTAGGTTTGATGTGGGGGCTAAAAAAGGGTCCCGCTGGGCCCATAATTTTTTTTTTTTTCGATTTGCGCGGGGGGAGCGCCCGGTACGCGCACCGGGGAGCGCACCGGGGAGAAAAGAGAATGGCAGACTTTAAAAATTCAAGTCATTTTATATAAATGGGAGGTAGTTCTGAAAAGAACTGTTTTTTTTTCTTTTTGTTGTTTTATATTTTTTTGTTTTGTTTTTTGGAGCATTTTTTATTTTTTGGGGATTTTCAGAACAATTTTATATTTTTTTGTAGTTTTTCTGGGGTGAAACAAAAGACAGGAAATTGCAAACAGCTCAACTGGAGCAAAAAAATAGAAAAAAATTAAGGTTGCTTGCTACAGTGATGGTTGTCTGCAGCACGATTAAGTAAAGTGATGCTCTGCTCACCATAAGATATAGTTTTGTTGCAATATATGCAAACAAATTTAAATTTGTAAAACTTTGTTTGAACATTAGGGACCATCTCCCTAGCCTCTGCACCCGATGGAGTGGGTTAGTTGGAGGTGCCTGCAGTTGAAGGATGGGGAGGGTTCTTGCTCAGTTGCCTGACTTCTGCTCTTGCATAATTGTTTGGGTGCTTCCTCTGCATGTGCCTTATCATCGTGTGGTTCCCAAACGAATATTTCCTGTTTGGGTTCCCTCTAGACAGTTCTTTGTCACAGATGAGGCAAGTCACCTTTGCTGCATTTACTTTTTTGGCACCCCTTGGCATTTTGAAAAACTCCCAAATAAAATGTTCTTTGGGTTTGTATGGGGGAGTGTCCTCAGGCAGATATTCCCTCTCCTCCTGCTCCTCTTCGTCCTCCTCTTCTTCATGACCACCAATGTGGTCTTGTGGTGGTCCTTGTGGTGGTGGTGGAGGTGGTGGTGGTGCAGATGCACCTGCAGCTGCTACCAGTGAAGCCATTTCTTTCACAATGCAGGTCTTCTTCACTCAAAGAACAAAGTGAAAATGGGGAAAAAAGGTGGGGTCTTTCATCATTTGGAAAACAAAACTGTTGTGAACCAATCAAAAGTGTTATTTTCAGGTCACATGACCCAACGCGCTTACGCTATGCTTCCGGGTGCGTTTACGCTGTGCTTATCACGCGGACGCGGCTACGCGATACGTCACGATCATGTTTTCGTTCGCGATATTGGCGCTTACGGGACGCTCCCCGGTGCGCGCCCCGGGGCGCTTCAAACGAGTACGCTCTCCGGGGCGCTCACAGGGACGCGCACCGGGAGCGCTCCAAGGCAAAAAAAAATGTTTTAAAAAAAAGGAAAAACTGTAGGGACTGGTAACCCGATGTGCCTTTGCTATACTCAAGTGGTTTTTACGAAAATTAACTTTAAAAAAAATATATATTCTGCTACATTGGGCTATATATATGTTACAGCCCAAATGTAGCCCAATGTAGCCCAAAGATGGCCACCAGAGACAAAAAAATACTTATGTAGCCCAAATATCAGCCATATGTAGCCCAACTATAGCCCAATGATAGAATGTACCAGAGTGTTCTAAAGAACAACTAGAGCATTAACAGTCTTACTTATAAAGTGAGACTTATAGTTAGGAATTAGCATTTAAAAAACCTATTAAATTCACTGAAAAAAACCATAGGTTTCACACCAGTTATAGTTACCTGGAAATTTTACTGACATAAAACCATTGAAATTCCACGTTATAGTTAGTTGGACTCACTATAACTTGCACGTGTAATGCACTGCTGATGACGTCATATATTACATCACTCATGACATCAGTGATGTCATGAGTGATGTCACTGACCATGACACCATCCAGTGAATGTGTGTCTTTCTAAAAATAAATGTTTTATATAAGTATATGTAAAAGTCGATGGAAGAATAAATGTTTAAATAAGTGTCTTAATGGATGTTTTTTTTTTTTTTAAATGACTGGTTAACTGGCTTATTATATTAAGTGTATCTTAGTGAATACATATATTAGCGAGTATTGTTTAAATATTTAAATGTTTGTATCAGTGTTTCACTTTGTGTATAAGTGGCTGCATGGGTTGGTGAGTAGCTACATGTGTGTGTATATGTGTTATTAGATGTTTTTTTAGTATCAGTATAAGTGTCAGTATGGTTTGGTGGGAGTGTTACTTAGCACATAGATGCATCAATGACTAACTCACTGTTTGTATGTGTTTTGAAGACAGCATATGTGCAGGACTGTATGAGTAGAAGAGTGTGTATATGTGTGTGTTAGTGAGTGAATGACTGTCTCACTAGTGTCTTTATGAGTAACTACATATATTTTAATCTAGTATATGTGAGTATTGATGTATATAAGTGAGTATATATGAGAGTGAGAGATTGAAAGAGTTCCTGTTTAAAAAAGTATGTGTTTCTATAAGTGATTGTTTAAGAGAGTAAGTATGTGTAAGTTTCCTTAGAAGTAATGTGCTAGTGTGTGTATAGCTGTATATGCAAATAAATAGATGTTCAATAGTTTATTTGCATGTGTGAGTATGTGTGTGAGTAACTTTTGGAAGACTGTCGGTGTGTTAACGGATGTAAAGGTGTCTCACTACATATGATAAGTGAGCATATGTATGAATGACTATATAGAACTGTTGGTGAATGAGTGGATGTGTATATAAATGGTGGAATTACTGAATTGGTTGTTGTAACTGGTATAGGTATCTCCACTTTTTTGTAAATGTTAGTTTCTATTTTTGAATATGTGTTTCAAGGGTTACATTACACTGAAAGGAGGTCTGTCACTCTGTCACAAGGATGAAGTCATCAGTGATGTCATGAGTGATGTCACTGACCATGTCATGAGTGATGTAATATATGACGTCATCAGCAGTGCATTACACGCGCAAGTTATAGTGAGTCCAACTAACTATAACGTGGAATTTGAATGGTTTTATGTCAGTAAAATTTCCAGGTAACTATAACTGGTGTGAAACCTATGGTTTTTTCAGTGAATTTAATAGGTTTTTTAAATGCTAATTCCTAACTATAACTGGTGTGAAACCTATGGTTTTTTTCAGTGAATATATATATATATATATATATATATTATTTTTTTACACTGAAAAAACCATAGGTTTCAGGCACGTTATAGTTAGGCATTAGCATTAAATAAAACCTTAGAAATTCACTGAAAAAAAACATAGGTTTCACACGTTATAGTTAGCTGTGCATTTCACTCATGCAAAACCTTTGAAATTCCCCCGTTATAGTTAGTTCAGCTAACTATAACTCGCGCGCCCGCAATGCACTGCTGATGACGTCACATATTACATCACTCATGACGTGGTCAGTGACATCACTCATGACATCACTCATGACATCACTGATGACATCTCAAATGACATCACTGATGACATGAAGGACCAGACGAGGCTGCACCTCAGACCTCGTCACACCACCTCATTGTAGGGACTACCACTCACAGAGGCCCAGGGGTCGCAGGACAAGCGTGTCAGCGGGAGCGCCGTGAGGTGTTCAAAAGCACCAGAGCCCTCATGCGGCGCGGGACGCTTCGCTGCCATAGCTGCTACTTCTAAATTTACCAGACTGCTGTTTCGCCAAGGGGGACCCGCCGAGGCTCAGGGGGAGCTGAAGGACCAGACGAGGCTGCACCTCAGACCTCATCACACCGCCTCATTGTAGGGACTACGACTCCCAGAGGCCCAGGGGTCCCAGGACAAGCTCGTAAGCGGGAGCGCCGTGAGGTGCTCAAAAGCACCAGAGCCCTCACGCGGCGCAGGACGCGCCCGGGCCAAGGGCGGGCCCGTCAAAGCCCGAATAAGGCTGGGCTGGGCCACATCTCTCGGATTTTGCTTACGGGACTACAAGTAAGAGACCTGAACTGTCTGTGACTCTGAACCGGGGGGATTATCCATACAACAGGTTATATCTGCAAATATAAAGGGGGTGAGGGGGCATTGAAGGTCAATCAGGGTTTTTTAGTTTACTACTGTCTATTTAATCATGAGCAAGCCCAATCGTAAGGGGGGCAATGGGCCTGGGGTTATCGGTACACTGGATGCCTTTATAGTTAGAGCGGAAAGAAGAGAGGAGGCTGCCTTTAGAGCCAAGGTTATCTATGCCACCGCTAATAACACCTCCCCAAATAGAGGCAGTCCAAACACCGGCCACGAGTTCCAGGCAATCAACTTACACGGCACCAACACCTGAGCAGTGTAAAACGGGTGCAACGAATATAGTAAACTCCCCTAGCTTAACCGAAGTTCCCTCCCCCCCACACTCGCGCTCCGGGCAAACTAAATCCACAGATGGTCCTACTAGGATAGCGCCGTCAAGAAAAAGGAAGGCGTGCAGTGCCCCTAAAACCAGCACACAGACGTCAAAACAGGCCAAAAACAAGAGTCATGCACTTAAACTAAGAAACCCTGCGGTGCGAAATGGCACACCAGATGGGTTAAAGGGGGGCACAATCAATTCGAACACACCTGTGGTTCCCCCGGCTTCAAGTTCCTTATATACATCAATGGATATAGCTAAAGCTTTAGAAGATAGATTGCTATTACTGATAAATCCTGTCCTGGGGAAACTTGATGCTATCTCCCAGAGGTTAATCCAGATCGAGAAACTCCTATCTGCAAATACATCTAGTTGTCAGGAAATAACCCAGGGGCCAGAAAAATCCACTCAATCTGAAAATAGTGTTCCACCTGGTCTACCGAGCTCAAAGGGGACAGGCTCAGTAGCTCCCCCTGCAGTCCCTGCATCAACTATTATAAGTCAAACTAGTCATGATCCTGAGCAGGTATGCAGGGGAAACATGGGACCACAGGGCCCTAGAGGCAAGTTCAGGAGTGACGGGAATGAGTCGACTGATAGTTTCTATTTACATCTCCCACCCGAAGCCACACCGCATACAATCGTTCTTGCAAACGTCCCAAAAGGTGCCAACTATGACGAGGAGCACTGGTCCTCAACAAAGCACAAATCCCTTCACTATCTAAACCAGAAAACGGGTCTAGGTAAACACCTTTTCGACCAATTTATGATGGTTAGAAGGGTCCCATGGGTAGGCCTATCCCCGAAGACCTTTCAAGGAGACTATATCGTCCTTAGTTTCAGGTCATCAGCTCTGATTAGGGACATACTGGACAGGGGCGCGCTAACAAGAATTATTCAGGAGGGCATAAGCATCCTACCACTTGGGTTCTTCTACAGCCAGGAGATGCACAAAAGGCTTATCTTTCAGAAGCAGCTGGGCTTCAGGCAAATTGGCACTGATAATGGAATCATTACTTCTAACCGCTATGAGGCACTGAGTACCCTAGACGCCAACGACTGACTGGGACACCCTCTGGCAAATAGATGCCATTAAATAGTCACTAATCCACTTAAGGGAAATTACGAAATCATAAGGGAGGAAGTCAGTATCACATCACCTACCCCGGGCCTGACAGAATTTCATAGGGAATTGAACTGTTATAGGAATCCCATGTTAGAACTAAGTTTTACTGTCCAGAGCGCAGTACCTGTTATTCCAATAGTGACCCATGTGACACCGGGCAACCCCCCCCCCCCAGGCAGCCAGTCGCAGACCACTGAGTGTACTAGTGACTTTCCCATAGCACAATCCTTGGTATCCTGGAATATTGCAGGACTAAAGAACAAATTAACGTCCCTAGACTGGTTAGCATTTATAGATACATACACAGTCATATTATTTCAGGAAACATGGCAGATGGTGCCTCAGTTCAGGCAGGGTACCTGAACTTTTTCATACCGGCTGCTCAAAGTATAAGAGGTAGGCCCATGGGGGGCTTGACAACCTGGGTCAAACAGGACGACAGATACAGAGCCACTCAGTTGGACTCAAGTTGTAGTGATATCCTGATTATTAGAATACAGAGCCCGAATTGTAGAGACCTGTATATCTTTAATGTATATGCAAGAGGTAAACCCTCAGAGATAATTTCCCAGTTGGACTCCCATCTTGGTAACTATAATGGTAAATTGAATTTGTTGATAGCCGGAGACTTCAATTGCTGTTCGAACCATTAGATCAAAATGATATCGAATTAGCACTGGAGGAAGATCTTACATTGGATATTCCGCAACTGACTATTCCTCCCATTAAGCGCTGGTCACAGGCTGCACTACAGCTTAAAGCCCTATGTCTATAGCAGGGACTAAGGGCTGCAAACGGTAGGACCAGATCAGACAAAGAGGGGGATCCAACTTTTGATAACGGGGTGCGCAGTAGTCGGATAGACTATATTCTCCTTAACTTAGAGCTCTGGTCATCAATTAAAGATATGGTCATTGTTAAAAAAGTGGAGAGTGACCACAATCCTTTGAGCCTAACATTGGACCTGTACAGAGGAAAGCAGGCTGACCCTAGATTAACCACCATCAACATATTCCCCACAAACGATACCAGGAGGGTGAAAGGGGCAGAATGTCTCCTGAAAGAGGAACATATTGCATTAATGGGTGAATTAGCAGTAAGGGCAACTATAGTGCTCAATGAATGCATAACAGATCAAGATCTCATGTCTAAGGTTGTTCCAATTCATTCAACTCTTTTTAATTTTTTAACAAGGAGGTTACTGGACCTAAACAGAGTAAAAAAAAAAGCAGGCAGAATCATGGTATGGCAAAAGTTGCAGGGATGCATATAAACTACTAGTTGTGGCTATAAGATCAAAGAATAGGGATCAAATACAAGATGCTAGGTGTAAGTACAAGCTTGCCCAGCGGGAAGCAAAACAAACTTGGGACGAACAATACTGGCTAGAGTTATATAATGGCAGCAAAACTAGAAATATGGCAGGTTTCTGGGACTTGGTTAAATGGGGTAAGGGGCGCCCCAGGGGCCACCTGCAAAACCATGTCCCCCCAGAACTGTGGGTGTCGCATTTTAGGATGCAATTTGCATGCCCGTTCTCTGATATGGGGTTACGTTTTAACACCCCGCCCACTGATATAAATACCACACCATTATACTTTAGTATTAAAGATGTTGAACATGCCCTAAATTCGGTCCCGAAGGGCAGAGCGCCTGGGTTGGACAGTATACCCGCGGACCTCTTCATACATGGAAAAGAGGTATGGGCACTGTACATTCAGTCCTTCGTAAATGCCATTGCCAAAGGCTCCCCAATACCAGATACCTGGAAGGGAGCCGAGATAATCCCCATCTTTAAGAAGGGGGATCGTTCTGACCCTGCAAACTATAGGCCAATCAGCCTGATAGACTGTGTCCAGAAGGTGGTAGCCAGGCTCGTGTTGTCTAGGATCCTAAACTGGATAGACGATGCCAAGGTTTTGACACCTCTCCAAGCTGGGTTCCATGCCCACATGAGCACTGTTGATCAGGTTTTTAGATTTGTTACTATTTATTGGAGGTGGGTAGTTCTCGGAGGTGGTACATTATACGCGGCATTCGTCGACTTAAAATCGACGTTTGATTTGGTACCACGCCTGAAGATGTGGAGAGTCTTTCAGGAACAAAGTATGCCACTGGAACTTCTCGACTTTTTAATTAAACTTCATGACAGCAATTTTGCTCAGGTCCGGTGGGGTGAACAAGGCCAGGTCACAGACAGGTTTCCAACCCTGAGAGGGGTAAGACAAGGGTGTGTCCTGGCACCGACATTGTTTTCTCTGTACATTAACAGGGTTATCGACTACTATAAGGACTATCCTACGGACGCCCCCAAGCTCAATGGTCTGTCGATACCCCTGTTAATGTTTGCAGATGATACCCTTTTTATCTCCAAGACTCAACAAGGGCTTCAGAAAGCAATTGGGCGTTTTGAAACATTCTGCATAGATTATGGCCTCACTATTAACGTGTCAAAGACAAAATTTATGGTTACGCACAGGCATAAGTTTGTGAAAGGGAGGATCACAATGAATGGGGAATTGCTTGAACAGACCCAATCTTTTACCTACCACGGCCCCTCGCGGCGGGATGCCTGGCTTTCACCTTGTGGATACCCTGCCGGGGTTATCTCACAGGGGAATACCAGGACGGGTTCCCTAAGCAAGCGCCGGGAAACCCACTGTGGGTAGCTGTGCGCTATATAAGCTCAAATACATTTACATTTACATTTACATTGGGTTCTAGGCTCGAATGGAAACCCCATATTAACCATCTAGCTGTCAGACATGCTCAGTTGGCGGGTGTACTCCTAAGAGAACTGCGTTCCTCGGCCACTAAACCCATAGCCCCAGCACTAAAAATGTATGACACCAAAATACAAGCCTCTATACTGTATGGGTCTGAACTATGGGGGCCCAGTAACATCTCCGCTTTGGTTTCCTCCCAAAACAAGTTTGTGAGGTGATTAGCGAGACTTCCACCATCCATGCCACTTTTACCTCTCTATCTAGATTTGGGATGCCAGAGAGTCGAGGACGTAGCACGGTTTAGACAGGTCGCATACTGGCGGAGGATCTGGGTAACACCAGAACTCTCCCAGTATGCCCAGGCCCTCCTCAAAGTCAGGGATATGGATACAGCAAGTAGAATTCCCTGGTTTAGAGAGGTCAAGGTGATATACAATGCTCTGGGTCTGGGCGAACTGTGGGATAAATCTGCAGAAAATTTCTTCCCTCCACGCAAGACCCTAAAAGAGCTCTACTGGTCAATGGTGTCAACACGAGATTTCGAAAGATGCATTGGCCCATCATTGTCACGTGACTTTTTAGAGCTTAAGCATGAATCAATCTATGAATGTTATTGGGACATTATCTCAATTCCCGAGGACAGGAAACGGTTTCACCAGTACAGGGTGGGTACCCTCCCAGTTAATTCCTTTACTGGCAAATGGTCAACTGGAAATAGTGTTTCATGTCCATTTTGTATTACCCAACCGGAAAGCTTAGCCCCACATGTTTTTCATGTGTCCAGAGTATAAATCTCCACGTTACAGGTGGCTAAAGCCTATATGTATGCTGAAGGGCATTAAAAACGGAACAGAGGCACTAAGGATTTTTAAAACGGATTGTTCCGAAAGCCTAATAATTGCTGTTTCCAAATTCCTGAACTGGATGTGGGCAATACGAAGGAAAAAACTAAAATCAACTAATGTCCAAATAAATTAGATGACTTTATTCAGGAGAAGTGTGGCTCACTGGTTAGAGCAGGCAGACCCTGAAGCAGAGGTCAGACCCGGGACCAGGGTTCAATTCCCGACGCTGCAGGGTCTTGAGCTCAAATGTCCACGGACTCGATAATTCTCGCTTCGGTGCCTGACCTAATCATGGGTTCACACTCTGCAACTCTGGGCATTAAGCTTGCTTAATCTCCACAACGGCCCCCCGCGGCGGGATGCCTGGCTTTCACCTTGGGGATGCCCATTAGGGGCTATCTCACAGGGAAAAGCCAGGACGGGTTCCCAAGGCAAGCGCCGAGATGCCTCCGGGTAGTCGAGCGCTATATAAGAACATACAAAAAAAAAAAAAACTATTCATGATTCTATACTACCACAATTGTTTTGTAAAAAATTTAACGACCTCATATCTCTTTAAAAGTAATTTATTGATTAGTTTTTAACCCTGTATATTCTCCTTTTTAATGTATTCATGATGTTAAATGACCACAATTGATTGGTACGGAACAACCAGAAGACACGACTAACTGGCAGGAATAATGTGTTGGTTTTTTTTAACTAGTGCATATGGACCGTCCCTGGTTCTTGTATTATAATGGTATTGTTGTTTGTTTTTTTTTTTTTTTAAATGTCCAGTCTTTTATGACATGTTGTCGAAAAAAAGACTTATTTGAATTATATATATATATATATCACACACGAAAAGTTGCCCACAACGGAAGCAGCCACACACAGGTAGGATTTGCTGACTTTCTTTTAATCAGAACTGCTGCACAGATGAAAAGCAGAACATCTTCAAACATCATGTAGGTAAGCCTGACGCGTTTCGTGCTCGTCTGCACTTTCTCGAAGACTCTGATCTGGCATTAAACAGGAACATTCCGGCACCTCATTTTTATATCGGTATCCGCCCACCTGGGCGTGGTCACACACAGTGCTTCATGGTACCTGAAGTGCCGCTTTTTACTCATGTGAGTGTCCTGGAAATGCTGTCTATGTTTTTCAAAATAAAATACCCCAGTGGGTTGTTGAACAGTGTCTTGTCACTGTGCGCTTCTCGTTGTTCTCATTAGCAGCACCTGTCCCATAAACAGCACACTGGAAAACTAAACACCCACTTCCCATACAGAGAAATGGAAAGTTTGCATCTCTGCAGCCCCTCTTTTTTTTCACCTTATTCATTTTCCGTTCAATCAACACATCATCCACACATACACACAACAACTTGCTGCATACATTAGCTGTGATTATCAACTATTCTTCTATTTCATATACCTATTCAAAGTGCAGACCTTTATCGAACATTTATATTGTAACAAGTACGCCAGCCGAAGACATTGTAAATTTGCACACTTGCTCCCTTTCTTGGCTGGGATTATCAATTATTCTTCAATTGCATATTCTGATTCAAACTCAAGGCCCTTTTTGTTGTAGCTACTGTTGCAGGAATTCTGCTCCTACACAGAACTGTGCATAAAGACTTAGGACCTCAGTGAATTACGGTGTACCAAAACCCACCTTAGTACCCGAACCCCCTACCAGACTAGCAATCAGTGACTCATTGGTTCTTCGTTCTATAGCAAAAACACCAATGACTAGTCAACCCAGAACATGCGACTTAGATTACCTCAAGTAAGGTAGATAAAAAGACCACTCTTTCGTTATAATCTTACACCAGTCCAAAACAAGGAGTAAATAAAAACACGTGCAAGTTTGAAATGTTTATTTCTAACGCCGTAATCTCATGCACAGTACCTTAGATAATACAACCATATCAGAAACAAGGTTGTCAGCATTTTTACTATTCCATAAAATACAAAGTGAGAAAGCATCTTATATTGCTAACGGGAAACAGGTTTAAAATATACCTACATTTCACCCTCCCTACCTATCAGCTTAGTTTATAACTACAGAAGGTCTCATAGGATTACATGGGCGGTCCCATACCTCTGGTACTAAGCAGTAGTGGATCACATTGAGTTCTGCACAAACTGTCAGGATACCAATGTTCTCCAACTGTGTCTAATTATGCCTCCACAATGCATTATTAAACGCGCCAGTATCAGACGTGGCCACACCTGCATATGTGTTATAGGTCGAACGTGCGACGATCATTCCAAATAACAGACACAGTATCCAAGATATCCTTGATGTTCCATGCTCTCACTATACACACTAAACTAGCGAGGCAGTCTAGAAATGTAGCATGACAAATTATTCTCATGTGAAACAAAATACTCAGCCTTCTCTAAACAATATCAAAATTGCGTGTCGTGTGCAAAGCAGGAAAGCAAAAATGGCGTTTAAGCTTCTAATGAACCCATGCTAACTTAACACAGTGAGTGGAAGGCTCAGCCCACAACACCCTCCCTCGATAGAACCACATGATATAAACGTGGGCGAACTAGGAACGCAGAGTCCAAGCCTGAAAAGCAGAGTCCAGTTCAAATTTGCATAACAAATTATTTGTTGTTTGATAGAAAACAGTAACTAAATAATAAAGAATAGGTAGAAAAATCAAAGAGTCTTAACACTCAACTCAACAGCGTATAAGCACAGTATGTAGCAACAGCCTCCAAGATGAAGTCATTGTTCTTATCTGAAAACATTTCAGCCATCCAATTCAATAGTGAGAATGAACATACATGTTCCTCAACGACTGGAGCCTCTATCACCATCGGAGGAAAACTCGGGTCATCTTCAATGTAACTGCGTGCCAAAAAGTCATACGCCGCTGCAAAAACATTCCAATGTCCCATTATTCCATGTATCGCTGCTAAGGCCATAATCCCGCCGCCAGAACAGAGCAAGTCATGAACCACTAAGGGGCTCATCAGCTGGTCATAATCCGCATTGGGAGACATCGTACTGCAGAGACACAAATCCAGGGCCCAGTCGAAATCGCAGCTCAGGCAATGGAAGACAGGCTGAACGCATGTAAAAAAGGAGAATCGAAACGATAATCCATAAACTGCACTCAATGTAGCCAGAGGCAGCACTCCATAATAACTTAGCATTCGGTTCCGCAGCAGCAACAGCCGGGACATATTGTCGGGTGCTGAAGGATGTGCATCCATATTTAAATAAACAAATTAATAGAAGCACACCGGCAACTAATGCGACTATTAAGGGGAATCCACCAAAGATGCTGGAAAACATTGAATGAAAAAATGCCGAAAAGACACCAATTATACTTTGAAAAGAACTCACAAGACCACTGCTTCTAACTTTAAAAAAGTAAGAACCCCGTAGTCAAGGACGCATTGAAGATACTCCGAATGAACTCCCCAAAATACAAAGGCAGGTCTGTATTTAATAAATCATACACTTCTGTGCGGGTGTTTACTACATGAAGGACAAATGTTTCTCTAGCAGATGTAAGAGAGACCTCTTTTTGAGACAATAGCGCTCTTATACGGCTCACTTGGTTGACTCTGCTTTCTAGGTCGGAATCGACGGCCAGATGGAAACATCCAGCTTCCCATGCAGGGGAGTAAACACAACTTTTTTTTAGCAAACCACACGCTCAGTTACCGTAATCATGTAACCGATGCCTGGTAACATTGCACAACAATCTGCATTATTTTAAATTTAAATTAAATAACTCACGTTTCCAGTAAACTAAAAATTGGTACGATAGCAGGTGTCGCAGTGCCTTTCAAAACTCACACCAAATTAGGCGCTTCTTGATTACAAGAGCCATGCAATTGTATGTGTCTACAAATTCAGGAGTGATCTGGTGCTATTGTGCAATCCTCGCCATTCACATAGACTTCTTTTCCCTCCCTCAGACACCTATATGTAAATGATAATAACCAAGCTTAATGGAGATCAGCTCTGCCTAAACATCCATATCTGCCTATACCATAGTATTACATGCAAACCTCAAACTTATACAGGTTCAATCAATCAATCAAAGATAGCTTTATTCGGTATTTGTTAAAAAGACCATAAAAGCACATAAAAAATTCATGTCGCATGGAATAATACAATTAGGTATTTCTATATTACAAAGAAAGAAAACATTAAAAAATGCTAAAACATTTAAAAACCATGTAAAAAAGCATCGGAGGAGATCTGGTTAATTAAGTATACTGTTAGCTACAGTTAGGTGCAGTCCAATGCTAGCATTAAGTCATAGTGCCTCTAGTTCTAACCGCATATTTCAGATATTTAGCAGCTACATCCACAGTAAGTTCATCTTGTAACATGTAAAGTCTAATTAGTGCTGGTTTGCATTGTCGCAAACCCCACAGCCTTAAAAGGGGTAACAAAATCCTCTTTCTCCCCCACTCATAGTATTTACAAAAAAAGATGCTGTGGATATTTGACTGAATAGAAATATCGTCACAAGGGCATTTTGTTAGTAGCACAGACCAATCATTTGGAGTAGGAAATGTTATCAACCTGTAAAAACAGTCAGTTCTCATCCTGGTTAGAAGCATTCTTGCATAACTGGCAATTTCCGGGGCCAGGTATGGGTGTAAACCTGGGCCATGTAGAATGCGACGGTGGGAGATGATTGTTGACTTATTTCCATCCAGGTACCACCGTCTGTCTTCTAGCAGCTCAAGACAGGTTTCTTTTAGGGCTTTTTTCGATATTAATGTACATGAGCTCGGGGTTGCAAAAAGTTCTGGGTGACCAATGGAATTCATGAATTTTTTAATATATTGGAGCCAAATAAACTTCTTGGCCGCTGATTGATTCATGCAATCCTGGATCACATCCCTGCTGAAAGCCGTCTCATTAGAAGTCCATATCTTGTGCCACAGCATAACAGGTGTTATCTTAATTAGATCTGTGATATGCACTCGGTTTAGTTCTTTGTGGCAAATGGTAGTAGAAATAGATCTTGGGACAGCTAGCAAGTATCTGAAAAAGGCGTTTTCCGCTAGTTGAATTTGTGTGCAATCGGCCGTCCCCCATTTGCCAGCGCCATAGGTCGCAGACGAGACACATTTAGCTGCGTAGATTTTAATCAGTGTCTATGGGTTTCCCTCCCAGACGTTTGGCAAATTGTTTTACCGCACCGATGGTGCGGGAGAAGGCCAGGTTGCGTGTAGCTATAGCTGTTGTCCAGGTTCCTCTATTATTAAAAGTAATACCCAAATATGAGAATGTTTTGGTCAAGCCTATCTTGGACTGATTAACGAAGGTTTTGCAGTCTATTTTTGGGTTTTTCTTTGAGGTGCAGCACATGGTAAAAGTTTTTCCCACGTTTATCTTCAGCCCTCTCGACCCCATGAAAGTTGAAAATCCAGTTAATGCCTTTTGAAGGCCCACCTGAGTTCGAGACATTATTACCGCATCATCGGCATATAAAAGTATTGGTACCGACGAGCCGTTTATTTTGGGATAGTCAACTTCCAAATTAATTAAAAAGTCTGCCACTTCGTTGATGTACAAATTAAAAAGAAAGGGTGCAGGGATACATCCTTGCCGAACACCCTTTTCTATGGGGAATTTCCTAGTGCATTCACCGCTTTTACCATAGCGGACCGTTGCTCCTGCGCCTCTATAAAGTTCCTTAATAAAATTCCCCATGGGGGAATCTATCCCTAACTTAATTAAAGTAGTCCATAACAATTTGTGATTCAAGCAATCAAAAGCCGAGCTTAGATCGACAAATGTCATGTATAAGTTTCCATTTTTGGCCATCATATATTTACTAGTTATTAAAGCTAGGTTCGAGCCCTGCTCAACTGTACCCAGTCCACTCTTAAACCCATATTGAAATTTAGAAAGAACCCTCTCAGATTTGGCCCATGTTTGTAATTTAGTAAGTAAAACTCTCCCTGCTACTTTCATCAAGGAGTCGAGCAGGGAGATTGGCCTATAGCATTTAGGGTCCTGCCTGTCGCCTTTTTTTAAAATTGGAATTACAATGGCTTCTTGCCACGTAACAAGAAAGCCTACTTGGCTATAGGCATTTAGAACATTTGTGAGGAGCGGGGCCCAGAGATCCATATTGTCTTTAAATAGATCAATAGGGATGCCGCCTGGACCTGGAGCTTTTAAGTTTGCGCTCTCACGTATGGCCTGCTCGACTTCTATTGGAGAAAAGACTATGTTCAAGGGAAACGTGTCTGTAAAATGTGTTACCTCGGACTGTGGGTCAATAGGGTTGTTTGATGGAGTTTCACAATAGTTTATCTCCAATAGTTCATCTTTTTTGTATAATACCGTGAAATAATTGACCCAGACGTCCTCGGCTATGGCTATTTCCAGGAAGTCAGTCTTTCTTTCTACAAAGAACGGGGCGTTAACTTCTCTCCAGAAAGAGATATTATCACGAAGGGCACTAGCTTTAATTAATGCTTCCCAGGCATGTTTTTTAAGTTCATTTTTCCTATTTAAAAGTGCTTGTTTGTAAGCTAGCCTCGCTGCTCTAACTAACTTAATATCCTTCGGGAGAGTCTTTACAGCCTGCAGTAGGGAAGTATGGGCTTTGGTGCAGGCAGAGTTGAACCAACGGTTCAATGTAATCGTTTCCACGTCTTTGCGTTTCCTAGTCAGTTTTTCGTTTATGGTGACAGCTATCTTACTATAGGCCGTCTTAATCGTATTGGGAGTGGGATCTTGTTCCAAGCACGTCATAAAGTGCTTCTGGTCTATCATAATTATCTCTTTTAGAAAATTTTTAGGGTCGACCTTAGCCCACTTGATGGCGTAACCATTTCTTTTAGACAGAGAGATGGAATGACGGTATAGTTTGTCAGGTAGGCTCGAAGCATGACTATCATGGTAGTCCATATGCAAGCTAATACTGATTGGGAAATGGTCGCTCATTGCTAGATCTTCAGTATTAAAGCCCTGTACGAGTCCCTGTCTGTTGTTAGATAACAGCATAAAGTCAATGATGGTGCCTGACCCGTGCCCGTAAAAAGTTGTTTGAAAATCGACCATAGGCTCGCAGAGTTCGTTCGCGTGGCCTAAATCCCAGTCGTGCATTAGTTGATTTAGCATATTACCTAAGATGGTATGTTCAAAGTGTGTGCTAGGTTCCCCTTTAAGATTGGTTATGCCACAGATATCCAAGCCACTATGGGGCCATAAATAGCAATTAAAGTCTCCCATAATAAGGGTGCAATCAGCCTTTCCTGAACCCATATTTAAGATATGGGTTAGGTCCTCTATGATGTCTTTAGGTTCTTCTTTCAAGGTGTTCTTGTATAAATTGATCAAAAGAAGATTCATCCCTTCCCCTTTAACAGAAAAGCCTTGCAGAGATTTACACACTCTGTTATTTGCCCACTCCCATGCTAGTTTCTTCACTGTCACATTTGCCAGGTTGGAAACATAAGTACAAAGCCCGCCAGAGCCCCTGCCTCGATTACCATGGATAGACGGTGTGAAGAGGGTACTAAAACCCTCTATATGCGACTCCTCCTGGTCCCAGCACTCTTGGAGGCATATGATGTCAAATTTATTTACAAAGAATAAAAATGTCTGGTCGTTCAATTTCTTAGATAGGCCCGCGATGTTCCACGAGGTTAAAGCCAAGCTAACTATCCTTGCTGTTTGTGGTGGTGGTATTTCAGAGTATTGTGGGCTAATGATTATATCCACGTTTTGCCCTATCAGATCTGAAGGTCCTTTATTAATTTTTATCATATATAGAAGTGTCATGTGCCTCATAAGATGTATTAACATTGTGCACTTTGGGCGTGGAGCCTGTGGCAGATTGAGTTGAAAGGGGGGATGCCAGGGTGACTAATGGGCAGGGAGGATCTATATTCATGGTTACCAGGGTAGAGCTGATGTAACCGAGGGGGAGTTTTATATTACACAAATCAGGTGTGTTGCCTAGGGTTGGAGAAGCAGACGTAGTACTACGTTCCTTATTAGCCCTTAGTGAGTGCCCTAATGGTCAATCTACCATGTCTAGACATTCGTATCTATTTCTCAAGGGAATGCCCCTCCATCCATCCGGGTTATATTGATCTCTTCTTGGCACCCAGGGCCGTGGTTCCCTAAATCTATATCTATTACTGTTCCAATGACCCGCTTGGTTCCAAGACCAGTCTGGAACCTCCTCCCAGTTTTGGGATTCTGCGTTGTTATAGAAATTCGATGGTGGATAAAAAAAGGAGAGACGATGTGCGTCCATCCCCCCTTTTTTTTCCAAATCAGGCCAGGAGCAAATATAATCAACCGTGGCAGAATCACCACAGCTGACTATAACGCAATCGCCCTGTATGTTTTTTCTTAAGTCCCCAATCCAGGATACTCTTCGAACTGAGGTAATTCTACTGGAATTTGGGGATTGGAGAGGTCTATTTATACTTAACCACTGCAGCACCTTATTACGAAGGGACCAGGGAGGTTCGCCCGTATTTTCCGACAGCTCTGGGACCCCAGTAAGGATAACTGTATAAGGGGTCACCTCGGGGGGAAGATGTACAGGACGCCTAACCCTTGCTCCCTTCTTGTCTTCTCCCATAGATTGTGAGGCCGACACTTTGGGAGGTGGATATGGTGTGGGTTTCGGCTTGGCTAACTTAGGAGGGCCTTTTGTTGGGCCTGGAGTGGCCTTAGAGATGTCTTGGGTTGTGTTGGACTTTGTCTTCACTGTCCCTACGGTAGTGCAGGTGGTATCTTGTGTGGGTTTCCGTTCAGATTGCGGGGCAGCGAGTTTTGAAGGTTGTGTAGTTGTTATTCGGGAATCAGTTTGGGCTAATTTGGCTGGTATACCAAGGGCTTTAGATTTAACCCCCCCTACATTTGTGGAGCCCAGAGTTTTCTGATTGAAAGGTAGTGTGTTTAGCTTTGCTAGCTGTTTTTCGATGTTCATTAAGCTTTTTTCTACTGGGTGTAAATGGCGTTTAAAAAGCTCTCCCACGCTATTTAGTAGTTGGGCATTTGATGCACATGTGTTACAGGTGCCCCCAACTAGCCCCATGCTATTTAAGTTCTCAGAGATTTCCGCGATGTTAATCACGGGGGTATTACTGTCATTTTGTCGGCACTGTAAGGAATGATTTGTACCAGATGTGTGAATATTTGAGGAAGGTGTAAGTTGATTTAAATTGGACTTAGTCACTTTTTTCTTCTTTGTCCGTTTTGCTATGGCACCCTCCTTCTTCCCTTTATCATTTTTTTCCGATGATACAGCATGAGTTTGACATTGTTGTAAGTCAGGTGTTTTTTCTAGGTCATCAGATAAGTGTGAATCAAGGGACAACTGGGAGGCAGAGAGATCAACCGTACTAGGAACGGTATGAATATCTGCAGTGATTTCAGCTCGCATTACGAGGGGAGTACTCGGCCCTGGCTGTGTTGGGGTTTGGGCAGAAGCGAGAGGGCCCATAGAGGATCTCCTCGCTATTGCCAGCTCTTGTGAAACCCTGCGCTCAAACATGATTATACTCTGATCTATCACCTCATTGGTCCTGGTGATGAAAAGGTCTATAGGGCCAGTTATCTGAGCTGCATTCTGCGCAGTTTTACTTCTTGTCCCTCTTGTCGTTGTCATTGCCCGGCAAGGAAAAGAAACAAGTGAAAGAGTATGGTCGTCGTTGTCAAGGTGGGAAGCAGGCAAGTAAAGCAAATATCACAATGGTGCAAATAGGCACAGTTAGAAAAATGCAAATAACATAGCCCAATCCAGTCTTACCCAGTCTTGAACGGGCTTAAACGGGCCCGCCCTTGGCCCGGGCTTCGCCCGGCGCTCCCGCGACGCAGGTGTGGAGCCTGATTTGAATGCGCCGCCTGGCGCGCTACTGAGGGCTACGACTTCCGGTTTCGACCAAGGGCTGCTAGGCAAGGTAGTTTTTTCCTCCTCTCGCTCTCCCCTACTCGGCAGCTGTTGGTGGCATACATCGGCGAGGGGAGAGCGGAACACCAGCACCTGTCCTCCCTCGGGGAAACGAAAGTCACAAAGCAGAAGGTGAAGCGTCAGCAGGTCCACTGATTAGGTAAGGCAGAATGATGTAAAAGTAACATTATGATACAGTGGATAAGCCACACAGCTGAATCGGATTTCCAATGAGTGACCACTTTTAACCATTCTCATAGCGCACCCTGTGCTCTGATTTGATAGTGAGAGAGTGAGCGCACTATAGTTTGTACTGCTAATCATTCTCACCACACGCTACGAATACTCTTTCACGTTACGCGTCGCATCAAAGCTTCCGTGTGACGTCATGTACGGTGCCCCGTACGCAAAGACGCGATTGTTTTTAATTGTTTAAAAACATATATTTATGTATTTATTGAACACACTAACAGAACACATTATCTAGGATAATTATGAAAACATTTTTTTTTAAGTTCCAATAATCGTACATTACTTTTAAAAGCAATTACACCAATCGCGGTGAAACAGCGTAACCGTACGCAAAGCCATGTGACTTTGAAAGAAGAGATTTGATTGGTTCATAACACTTCCTATTACAACTGTTGAAACTTCCGTCCCATTTTAAAAATTCTACTTTGACTTTCTAAAAAGAAACATCTCTTCTGAGAATCTTGTCAAATAGAACGAAGTTTACCATATTAACAGCAATGGACTCATCTTCCAGCCATTCTTCAGAAGAATATTTAATTCCTAAAGAAACTCCAAAGAAGAGGAAAGAAGATCTAATTTGGCACTTTTTTACTTTTCCAGAAGAGCAAACAAAGGTTAATGCTCCAAAATTAACCTGTAAAATTTTCCGCGTACGAGTACAATACGCGTACAACACGTTTTTTTTAATTTAAAAAACAAAATGAAAATTTGCGCCTAAACATCCATGTGAGACCCCCTGAGCAGGCCTAGAGGGTCAACATGTTTCTACACTACCCCTTTTCCTTATTTTTCAACTTTGGTTTACTGTTTTCTTGTGACTCGGTGCTACCGAGGCACAAGATGGCTGCCAACACTTCCTGGTTTGGAGTGTTGACAGACAGTTGACATCCAATCAGCATGCAACTCGTGCTCGTAATTGTACGGATTTCCGTACACGTGCTGTATTTCGTCTCTAGATATCGCTATGATTTTCTCAGGAACTACTGAACGGATTTACACCATTTAACAAAATGCACAATCTGCGAACCGAACTCTACCTCTCTGCCAAATTTGGTGTAATTCCGTTCAGCCGTTCGGGCTGTAGCCCTGGCTAAAGGTCCCTATGGAAAGTTGCATGGGGAAAACACCTTTTGGGACCCCCCTTTTTTCTCGGCCCCCGCTTGACGAATCACTCCCAGACTTTCAGGGAAGGAGCGGAGCAGGCCTTTTTTTTGGAGAAATTCGCGAAGATTCGTCCACCAGCGCCAAAGTTATTCCAAATAGAATGTTGAGGATTTCCTATGGAAACTAGGTCCTAACTGTAACTACCTACTGGCGACCGCCAGTAAAAATATATATATATATATATATATATTATAGCTCGCATTCCGACAGTAAAGTAGGAAAATAAGCACTCACAGGCAACGTTACACTGGCTCTTTTATTCAACCAAACAGCCCCGTTTTGGCGTGCAGCATTCCTCGGTGTTAACGACACACCGGGAAGTTGCCATTTTTAAAGTCATGAACATTGCCGTAGACAAGTGACAACAATACTAATGGTACTGTCAGCGCCACCTTGTAACATATATTTACAACATACATGACAGTAAATCACCACTTTACATTAGATTTGCAGAGGTGTTCATTAACCTTTAACCAATTTCAAATACCATTCGATATTATTACCCATACTAAAAAAATCAAGATGTAACGTGGGATTCCACTTAACAGATGATGGTGCTGGACATCACAAGTCTTTACACCTGTAACAACCTTGATGATGGTCTCAAAGCCCTGCAACACTTTTTGAATAAGAGACAACTAAGGTTTGCCGAACACAATCAAATGATCTTGGAGTTCACCAAGTTTTGCCTCATGAAGAATATCTTTTTGTTTGAGGATGAATATTTCAAACAAATATCTGGGAGGGCCATGGGCACCTGCTTCGCCCCCAGCTATGCTAACTTGTTCGTTGACTGGTGGGAGGAGCAGGTGTCCAGAAGCCATGTTTGTGGTAACGCGAGTGGCAAGGTCATCAAATGGTATTGTTATATAGACAATCTGTTTATAGTGTGGCAGGGGGATGCTGAGTCAGCAGAGGGGTACATTAGAGATTTGAATGGCAATGACTTGAATTTGAAATTTTCAGGTACAGTGAGTCCAGTGGCAGTGCAGTGGACTACCAGGACATGAAGATGTTAGTCATAGAGGGGGCACTGCATACATCTCTTTATCGAAAAAGCACGGCAGGCAATTCTACACTCTATGCAACTAGTAACCATCCACCTAAATTGGCAGAAAGTATCCCGTATGGGGAATTATTAAGACTAAAGAGGAACAGTTCACGTACATGTGACTTTGAGAAAACAGCCAGGGAATGTGTGGTGAGGTTTGAGAGAAGGGGATATGATCCTATTCTCTTACAGAATATATTAAAGAAGGTAAGAAGTGTTCCCAGACCACACTTACTGGCAGAAAGCAATGTAGCGGTGGGCAAGTCAGCAAATACACAAGGAGGACAGTTCAGGATGATAACAACTTACTCAGCAGAAGCAAATCATTTCAAACGGATGCTGAGAAAAAATTAGCACATTTTAAAAACAGACAGTGTCATAAGTCCTGACATTCCAGCATGTCCTTTGGTGACTTTTAAAAAAGCGCGGTCACTGAAGGACAGACTAGTGAGGAGTCATCTTGAAAAGGAACCGCAGGAAAAGGGGACCCTTAGAGAAATGCGGGGTTTTTACCCTTGTGGTAGGTGCAAGGCGTGCTCAAGCAGTAAAAGGGTGTTATCTTACAGCATCCCTGATGTGAAAGAAAAGAAAATCATCACTAAATTTCTAACCTGCCGTACATCTTATGCAGTGTACTGCCTTGTATGCCCATGTGGCTTGAGCTACATAGGTAGTACTATCCATTCCCTGAAAATTAGGATACTCGAACACCAGTGGGCGATATTCAAAAATTATTTATCTTACCCAGTAACGAGGCACTACACAGAGAAACTTTCTAGTAATAGAAGGTTGCTACAATATTAAGGGTTAGACTTTGTACTGGAAAGTATCCGAGGGGGAGACAGACTGAAGAAACTACGCAGGTTAGAATCACGCTACATTGTCGATTTACAAACTAAAGCTCCAAAGGGACTGAATAGTGGGGAAGAATTAGCATCCCACTTAGGGCTGTGAGGAATTGAACACTGTGGGGTCGTCTCTGAAAAAGTTTATCCTTTTAAGGAAATGCAAAAGTTGAAGATCAATATAGCGGTGAACATGAATTTACCTGTATATACCATATTATATATGATAACAAAACACAATTTTAACTGAGTCGATTATGAACTTGAAGTGGTGATGATAAAAGAAACTGTTGATGATCAGGAATTGTTATTGAGAAACATATGTACTGGTTTCGAGATTGCAACATGCCCTAAATCATGTATTGATGTCATTGTCTGCGAGGGACCCTAGCCGATCCACAGCTTTATTATCATAGCACAGAGGTGGTAATCTCTCTAGAGAATTTGTTGAATGCTGTCAGAAATGCATGATGACAAACATGTGGTTGAATAGGATCAACACAAGTGGTGAGAATGCCGATATACGGCGATAATGATATGTTATGTGCAGGAGATATGTCTTAACCCACTCTGCAAAAATAATATGTAATGTCAGGTATTTGATGAGAGCACGTTCTGACAGAATATAATTATGAAAGAGTTTGTACACTAGAGACAACATTCAGTACATATTGGAAATGTATCAGACAGAGAATTTGCACATTATAAAATGGCGATGTTGGTTTCTTTGACCCGTAATTGGAGGCATTGGCTAGTCATAGTCGCGCATGAGCACAGGAGGATGTGTAATATTTACTTTAGTGGCAGATATTGCACGAAAATGGCTTTGAATTAAAGTATTTCTCGTAACTAATACGGCATACAAGCCGGTATACGGAAGTAGTAATTACTTTTAATTACTTGAAATTGGTTGAAGGTTGATGAACACCTCTGCGAATCTAATGTAAATTGGTAGAACTGTTGATTTACTGTAATGTATGTTGTAAATATATGTTATAAGATGGTTCTGACAGTACCATCAGTGTTATGGTCCCTTGTCTATGGCAAAGCTCATGTTCAGGACTTTAAAAATGGCGACTTCCCGGTGTGTCGTTAACACCGACGAAGGCTGCACGCTAAAATGCGTCTGTTTGGTTGAATAAAAGAGCCAGTGGAATGTTGTCCGTGAGTGCTTATTTTCCTACTTTACTGTTGGAATGCGAGCTGTAATTTAATGTGGAAGGTACTGCCACATGTAAGCACCCGCTTGCGAGTAACTTCAGCTTATGGTACAATGGGAGCGTTAATATATATATATATATATATATTCACAGAAAAAACCATAGGTTATAGTGGATATATAGTTAGGAATTTGCATTTACAAAACCTTGAAAATTCAATGAAAAAAACATTGGTTTTAGGCCATATATAGTTAGGGATTTGCATTTACAAAACCTTATTTTACTCGCATAAAACCATTGAAATTCCATATATAGTTAGATGCGCTAACTATATATCGCGCACCCGCAATCCACTGCTGATGATGTCACATATTACATCATTCATGACATGGTCAGTGACATCACTGATGACATCTCAAATGACATCACTGATGACATCACTGATGACAACACCCAGTGACTGTATGTTTCTGTAAAGTTAAAATATGTCTTACATATTGAAGAATGAGTGGATGTATAAGTGTCTGGATGAAGGATGTAGTAGGTGCATGACTGACTGTATGAGTGAGTGATTAAATGTGTCTCACTGAGTGCATGGGTTAGTGACTAAACTGTCTTAATTTGTGCATCATTATGTCTGTTGTTCTGTAAACTGTTGCATGTGTTGATAAGTAGCTATATGAGTAACTATATGGGTTATTGATTGGTTGCCCAAGTATTTGTATGGGAGACTGAGTGTGTGTGTGGGTGGCTGGGAGGTGTATGACTCTGTGCATAGATGTGTGAGCAGTTGATTCACTAGATGTATGGTTTCAAAAGTGCATGTGGAAACAGCTGTATGGGCGGTTGACTGTGTGCATGAGTGTATTGGTGAGTGAATGGATATCTCAGTGCTACATGTCAAAGTAAGTACATATGTAAAACACAGTACATGTGAGAGTTGACATATATAAATAACTGTGCATAAGAGCCAGTGAATGTGTGAGTGGCTGTATGGATCATTGTGAACTTGTATCAGGGATTGTATAAGAGAGTAAATATGTGTTAGTATATGTTTGAATAAGTAAAGTTTGTATAACTGTATAGTTGAGGAAATGGAGGTGTGATTGATTCTTTGCATGACTGACTAGGTGTGTGAGTAACTCCATGGATGAGTGACAGTCTGTGAGTGTCTGTTTACACTGATTGTATCTAAGGTTATATTAGAGTCTGAAGAGGTTCATCGTATTATCACATGAATGATATCATCAGTGATGTGATCAGTAATGTCAAATGAGATGTCATCAGTGATGTCATCAGTGATGTCACTGACCATGTCATGAATGATGTAATATGTGACATCATCAGCAGTGGATTGCGGGTGCGCGATATATAGTTAGCGCATCTAACTATATATGGAATTTCAATGGTTTTATGCGAGTAAAATAAGGTTTTGTAAATGCAAATCCCTAACTATATATGGCCTAAAACCAATGGTTTTTTCATTGAATTTTCAAGGTTTTGTAAATGCAAATTCCTAACTATATATCCACTATAACCTATGGTTTTTTCTGTGAATTTCATTGGTTTTTTAATAGCAAATATGAAAAGCTTTAAAATGTCAAGTACGTGATAAATAAAAACATTTTCGTATTTATGCACGCTGATGTGCTTTGAACGCTGCACCCCCCCCCTCCCCTCTTTTGTCTTAGTAGTACTCTCTCTTTGCAGATAGTGAACGGTAGTTAACGCAAGCCTTTGCCCCCGTTGTAATCCGTCGTGCCTGCTTGTCTCTCCATTTGATTGATTGTTGTCCAAGCATTTACTGTTTTAGAATTGGTTCTCTTTGGATCATTCTCTATTTACAAACAAGCACAAAGTCGCAATACTCTGTTTAGTCTTTGCAGATAGTGAAAAATCGTGTAAAAAAATAAAAGTAATCGAGCAAAATCAGTAGGCCACTAATTGGATCTCTTTTTGACCTCGCTAAAATAGAAATATTAGGAACAACCCTTCATGAGAAATACGAAAATAGTGAGATGAACTGAGCTCCACACCATGAGGGCTGCAAGACAGCTCGGCTCCATCACCCATCCCGCACAAAATAACGACAAACCCTATGCAAATATTAAAAATATAGACAACACACCAGCAAAGAAACAGGGTAAAACATTTTATTAAAAAACTATTTACATAACGTTGGTTTATAAGATGTTGTCAGTAGTGGACCGATGTGTGAATAGGTCGAAAGCAGCACAAGGCTCCAAGATCCGGATGGCAAGCTCCTGGATGTTGGGTGCCATAGTTCAGAGTTCTGAGTTTGAGCCTTTTTCAATGCCTGTGCTTTGTTGAATCAAAATGGCGGCTTGACACAAAGCTGACTCAAGCGTTGCTACTGATGCTATGCAGACCAAAACTGGTTTTCAGTTTGTACATTTTTCTAGATTTTTCAATCCAAGTTTGGTTGACTTTGTAGAACGATGGCTTCAAATTTTCAACATACGGTGTGGTGGCGCTGACTGGGAGGGGGCGCTTCGCTCCTGCCCCCTCCCCAAGTAAGATTTTCATACGTGAAAGTACGTTAATGGTTTTGGTCCCTGAGTTGCTTCGATGTCACTGCCATTCTCAAATGGCATAAGTTCTGGATGTTGGGTGCCATAGTTAAGAGTTCTGAGCAGTGCTTGTAACACTGTCTGAAGCTTATTTCCACCTACTGCAGCTTCACTATTGTCAAAGTAAGTGAGTGTCGTTTGTGGACCTGACTGCATTAGAAAACAATGTGATATGTTACCTTCCTAAACAGCTTGACGGAGGCCCCTGAGGGGCGGTGTGATGGCCATGGACTCGGAGAAGACGCTTGGCTCCGACACCCTCCCCAAGTCTTATAGCACTGGTGTAGCCTGAGATCGCCCCCGACATAGGCGGCCGGCTCCCGGGGTCCGGCGGAACTTTTTGCCTTTTGATGACTCTTCAATTCTGAACCTTGTCCCACAATCTGTTTGACCTGAAGACACGCTGTAGTGGGGCGCCCCTTTACCGTTTCAGTTGCCATTCCGCCCGCTTTTGCTACACTGTGCCTCTTCCGCCATTCAGCTGTTTACCGCCCGCTCTTGCGACTACAGCGTCTCGCTCATCATGTAGTTGAGTTGCTCCCGCTCTTGCGGTGCAGCGATAGGCGGCTGCCACAGGACTCTCAAAATGGCAGCCGGCTCTTCGGTTTTGGGCCTGGTCCACTAAAATGGCCCTGGGACACCTTTGAACTCGGACGCTTCCCTGATAGGGCTTGGGTCCCATTCTCGAAAAGCGTCCCCTCAGCCGTGAAGATTCTACAAAAGTCTTGGGGGCCTCCGACTCCCGCAGGCTTCTGGTGGGGAGCGGCTGCCATGATTGCTCGTGGAATGGCCACGACGGAGCTACGAGATGGCAGTGGTCTCATGCTGACGCCAGCTTTAGTCTGAAACATCCAGAAACACTGTAGACTACCAATTCGATCAGTTCCGGTAGCGCCCCAACATGACCCGGAAGAGAAGAACTTGCCCTCCCCTCTTTGACTGATGGTTCTTGTTGCCTGTCCCCTCTGTTGTCATTTAAAAGAACTTTTTGGACTGCTGAAAGGGGTTGTGTTCCGAACGCTGGTTGGTGGAGACATTTTGACTATATTCTTGACCTACATTGTCGCGTAATGCGTTATATGACACGCCGCGTTAGCGCACCCGGAAGTGATCCGAGGCGCGGCGCGCAGCGCGTAACGTAAGCATAACAGGTCATGTGACTTGTTAATAAAACTTTTCATTGGTTCATTTTACTTTTGTTAATTTAATGATGAAAAGCTTGGTCATATGACCTAAAAATTACGCTTTTTATTGTTTTCGAACAATATGTTTTTTTTCAAACATATGTTATAATATTCCAGGCTAATGTACTTTCCCGGAAAATTTACAACTGTCTTGCAAGTAAAATATATTCCTTTTTCGAGAAAAAGGGCGTTTCTTCCTTCCATGACGGAGCCGTTGAGTAAAAGAGATTCCGCCTGCTGTCTTAGTCGCCGATACGCCTGATTATCAGATTCTTATCGATCACTTTATGTTGCAGACATGAAAAACACAACTGCCCTTGACCATTTATCTTTACATATTATACCTTTTATCCGTCATGTAATTGGACTGCTTTATTTCACTTGCCTTTTACTGATTCGAAAACAGTGACTGTCATCAGTGATGTCATCAGTGATGTCACTGACCATGTCATGAATGATGTAATATGTGACATCATCAGCAGTGGATTGCGGGTGCGCGATATATAGTTAGGGCAACTAACTATATATGAAATTTCAATGGTTTTGTGTGAGTAAAATATGGTTTTGTAAATGCTAATTCCTAACTATATATGGTCTATAACCTATGTTTTTTTCATTGAATTTCAATGGTTTTTTAAAAGCTAATATCTGTAGCTGTAAAATGTCTTTTTCTTTATATCTCAAATTATATTTTATATGTTTATGATTAATTTTTAAAAAAATATTTTTTGGGTTCGCTCCTGGTTCGCGAACCGGGAAGCTTTCCGTTAGCTCAATTTGATGCCGCTACCCGGTCCGCTAACCGGTAAACGTTCCGTTTGCGCAACTACCGCATCAGAAATCAACATCGTGATACGTCGCGGAAACGCAACATATCACGTTGTCGCGTAATGCGTCTTATGACGCGCCGCGTTAGCGCTCCCGGAAGTGCTCCGGACCGCGAACCGGAAGCGATCCGGCGCGCGGCGCGCGGCGCGCACCGCGTAACATGAGCGGAACAGGTCATGTGACTTGTTTATAAAAGTTTTCATTGGTTCATTTCACTTTTGGTTTCCTAATGATGTAAGACTAGGTCATGTGACCTAAAAATAACACTTTTCATTGGTTTAGAACTATTTTTTTTCACAAATGATGAAAGCCCCCACCTTTTTTCTCACTCTGACTTTCAACTTTGAGAAAGGAAGACCTGATCATTTGCTCTGATTAAAAAATGGCTTCAATAGTAGCTTCAGCTGGTGCACCCCCACCACCACCACCACCATCTCCTCATAGGAAGAGAGGACCACCTGCACAGTTTCAAGGAAACCCAGAGGAGGAGGAGGATCTAGAAGAGGGAGAGGAAGATGAGGCACCACGATTTGTCAAAGAGTTACTTTGGGTATCTCATCACAAAAATAGCTTTATTTGGCAGTTTTTTTCCATTCCACCAGGAGAGAAAAAAGTCAATGCACAATATGCTACGTGCCTTATATGCAAAGATAAATTATCAAGGGGCACTGATAAAAAATACAGCTATGGAAACTACACGATACACCGACATATGCAGAGGTGGCATCCATTAAATTATAGTCGGGCAGAGATGCGTGAACTACAGGAGAACCCCCCAACTTCGGTGGCCAGAACATCTACTGATATTTCTCTCACAGTTGCAGAGGCAAGCAAAACCGTGCCAAATATTCAAAAAAATGTTGTCCATATGAAGCGTACTTGCTTATATTGTGGGACTTTAATTTCATGCGCAAACATGAGTGTGAAATTAATTAATTTAGCATTCGAGAAACACCGATGCTCAAAACGCCCCAAGTTTTAATTTTTTTTTGTTGCTCCTGTTGAGCCCTTTTCAATGCCTCTTTTTGTTCTTTCCCTTTGAAAAAAAACAAAAAAGTGTTAAAAAAATTCAAAAAAAACAAATAATGTTCAAAAAAGAAAAAAAATATATAAAACAACAAAAACATTAAAAAAAAGTTCTTTTCAGAACTACCTCCCCTTTTTACAAAAATTGCTAGAAAGTGTAACACTCTGGCAAGCTGTTTTTTTTTTAGTTCGCTTTCCGGTTCGCTCGCCGGTTCGCGAACCGGGAGCTAACCCCAATTTAAAAAAAAAAAAATAAAGGAGTAAGTACAAGGGAAGAAAACAGAGAGTAATGTTAAAAGAAAGACAGCTATAGGGACTAAACCAGAAATGGTGTTTAATAGATTTATTTACCTAAGAAAAGAAGAAAGAGGATATAATTGTGGAAAACAAAATACATAAGGAAGTGAAAGAATCAAGCATTGAAAATGCAATAGGTTTCACAATAGAAGAGTTTGTTCTTTTGGTTTTGCAAATGCATGAGTGGCGTTGTGTGGATGAGAGGCATTGCGTGGATAATTGGCGTTGTGTGGATTATTGGTGTTGCGTGGATGAGTGGTATTGCGTGGATTAGTGGCATTGCGTGGATGAATTGCGTGTGTGAATGGCGTAGTGTGTGTGAGTGACGTTGTGTGCGTGAGTGGCGTTGCGTGTGTGAGTGGCGTTGCGTGTGTGAATGGCGTTGCGTGTGT
The DNA here is from genome assembly GCF_964263255.1 of Lissotriton vulgaris. Lineage (NCBI taxonomy): Eukaryota > Metazoa > Chordata > Amphibia > Caudata > Salamandridae > Lissotriton > Lissotriton vulgaris. The sequence continues at coordinate 1,076,765,663 of NC_141691.1, read as the reverse complement.
GAATGGCGTTGCGTGTGTGAGTGACGTTACTGTGAGGGGGGGGGGAGAGGAGAAATGCACACGGCAGACAGGAGAGGGGACGAAGCGGGGACAGTAGAATGAGAAGGTAAAGCAGCCGGGGCGTTTATATTGAAGCTAAACTTTACTTCAAAGGTGTGTGAGAAGTACGCCTGAGGAAACAGACGGCGATTTGGTAATGTGCACACGCATTTTAGGTCAATGCACTTGTGTATTGAACCAAAACCCACGGGCACAGCTCCAAATTTGCACATTTAAATAATCTTTGTTTAAAGCTCTATAGTCTGAAGCCCTATAGTAGGTGAATGTGATTGAAATGTAACGAAAAGAGTAGAAAACATTTACCTTATAATTCTTGTTAACTTTTTCACTTCTTTTTTCATACTTTCAATCTGTGAAAGAGAGAAGAAACATTTCAAAAATATTAAAACATGTATTTAAAAATTAGAAAAGACAAGGGAAAAGGTTCAAGAACAAACAGTTTTTCAACAACTTTGACATTTACAGAAGCCTCTGCTTCTCTACGTCCCCTACACAGTCCTAAAGATATATATTTTAAACAAACAGTATCTTGATGCTGATGAAGTGAGGCCTATTTTGGAACATGGTGCATCTTTTGCACTGCTGATGTCTCACAATAGTGATGCAATGGCAGCGCAAAAGAGATGTAAAGCCATCATAAAATTGTCTCTAACATTTTAAATAATTGTTTCAGGATGCAAATAAGATGTGTCCTTTCCAGAGGTTTGTTTGAGGTGAGGCCTATTCAGGTTTAAAAAAAAAAACAGTACCCAGAAGTGCAGCACTGTAAGCATTAACTTTGACACTTACAGAAGCCTCAGTTTCTCCATATCTACCTCACATTTCTAAATGTATATCATAAGTACAAAAAGTAGAGAATTAATTATACTTGTTAAATGGTTTATTTTTGCTGTTCTCAGAATGTATCAAATTTCACTAAAACAGTGACTTGAAGGTATTCATCATGTAACAGCGGGGGAAAAAAAACACAATCAAAATGATTGTGTTTAAAAAACCCATACAACATAAGAAATCTGAATTCAAAACTCATAAAAATTAACTTACTTTCCATGACGTCGAAGGATGTCCTATGAATACCTTACACTCCTTTGTGCTATTAATATTTTCAGCCCGCCACTTTCTGAAAGAAAACCTCCATCGTTTTGAAAAATATGTTACATACAATAAAAGACTTCTCACATTCTACCACATGTTTCCACATGGCCAAATCATGTTAGAGCGATTTACAACTTTTGGAATTCTTGTAACCAAATCCCGTCATTTTCTATTTTCGCAACTTTCAGAAAGTAAACGTTTAAGATTACTTTCACAATCCTGGACTACTAATATCTTACTCTTCTTGCTCACTCATGTTCTACTTTTCCTATCACACTGATACTGCTTACTATGAAGCAGACTTACTTGCATCAGGCTTATATAGTTGGATTTTTAAAATGACATTATAATCAAAATTTTGGACCAATAATCTAGACAGCATTGCAGACTTACATTCCCTCTACTCCATGAACCTCTTGAAATTCCTCAGAGCACATCCCGAGATTCTTTCCCTAAAATTTTGGTTTTAAAAACACCAGGTAAGAATTTTTAAGGTCATACGGCAATTTTTTTTTGAAAGTTATAACAGAATCGTTGCAGAATGACCAGCCGTTTCTGGACTTTAAATAAGCTGTGTAATGTCCTGATGTTGTTGAAGGACCGTCATGATAGATTATTGCTACAGTTACAAAAGTCCTTCCTGATATTGACAACTGCGAAGCAACAACATTTTTTATTAAAGTTGTCAATTTTGTTCCATCCGGCCTACATCGTTGGAACATTAAAATGACATACTGGCCATATCTTCGTATAAATAATGTTGACATCATTTCAGATTTACATTGGCTACACTCCATGTTGTGATCAGCTGCTTTTACTAGCTTATTAAAGGACACTGATTTACTGTCTAGCAAAGTTAAATATATAAATCTTTCTGATTCTACACTAGATGTACTTGATACCCCACAGTTCTCGCAGTCATGCTGCCATTGATAAGAAAGCCCAAACAGGTGATCTACATCTACACCCTCATCTTGCAATACATCAAGCATATACATTAAAAACTCCTGACAATCCTGCTGATTATTTTCAGAGAAGTCTGTTTGACCTGAACATTCGTCTAACAGATAACGAACTTCAGACACACTTTCTACTTTTGTTCGATCAGTGCTACATTTCTCTAACACAGAATTCAACAAACAGCATAAACTTTGTTCCGAATTGAACACAATCTGTTCTTTTAAAGTCTCTAGTGAAAAGAGAACATTAACCACTACATTTGCATAGCAGTTGACACCAGAACTGTTTTCAAATTGAAAACCGACAACATCTTCAACAGAATCCGTTTTCTTTCTGCTTACAATTTTCGGTTCCTCGACTTTTAGTCTTTTTGCAACAACCTCCCTACTATTACTGATATTTCTACGTTTCCGGCCTACCACACGTTTCTCAAACAAAGGATATTGAGGCAAATGTGGCGCATACTCTCTTCTTAACCTATTGTATTCCTTAACACAATCTAGATCCGCACAAATGTTTGTGACATCACAGTCAATCCAATACAATCCCGATAAAGTTCTAACTCGTGACAATGCCACATATGCCATACCCTCCTTGAACACAGAACTGCCAATATTCACCAATGCACTATCTACACTTAAACCTTGCGATTTATGGATTGTCACCGCATATGCCAAGCAAACAGGAAACTGCTTACGGCGAACATATAAGTCTTTAACAAGCAAAAACCTAGCAGAACAACGACCAATTAGCTGTACTTCCTCAATGCCATCAAATTTAATTTTTAAAAATTCAATTCCATCTCTACTTCTGTATTTCTCAAAATCAACAACATTACCCATTGATCCATTTACCAGACCTCTTTCAACATGTAAATTCCTTCTCAAAATGATTCGGCAATTTAAACACACATTCAAAGTCTTTTCAAAACCCGCTGTTTTAGATATTGCCTTCTCTAATGCATCCAATTTTGATTTCAAATTCTTAGACAAAATAATTGTTGATCCCATATGCTCTATTCTGTCAATAGCTTCCAGTTTCACAATCTCTTGCTTTTCTAAATGCAACATTTTGTTGTTGAAGATGGCACATTCTGCAAGAGTTGGCATCAAACATATTCCGGATTTCTTCTCAGTAATTTTCTGAAAAATATTCTCAGGCACAACGTCTTGTTCTGGATATAAATTTGACAGTAATCGTGCATTTAAAGCTTCTTTCCCATGCTCGGTCACTTTTCCAATTCTAATATCTTGTAGAATATTCTTGTAATCTTCATCCTTTGCCTGACGCATATTTTCATGCAGTTCAGCATAATTGAAGTTTAACCATATATTGACATTGCCAATGCTCCCTAGGCACTTCCTGGTATCTTCATGCGTGAGTATTTTGAACACAGGTTGTCCTTTTACTGGTGTCAGCTGCAGAAGATCTCCGAAAACAATGATGTGTTTGCCACCAAATAACACATCATACTCAGTTTTAAGAACTTCTTGCATTCTCAAATGCACAAAGGCAAGCATAACATTGGAAACCATGCTTACTTCATCAATGATAAGAAGTTTCATTTCCTCAAGACTATTGAAACTTCACAACAAGCATCTCCAGATAACTTGTGGTATTGTATTTTGTTGTCATGCTCCACTGGCAGCATCAGTAGACGATGCAAAGTAATACCTTTAATGTTATGTGCTGCCAGTCCAGTTGGAGCAGTAACAACACAAGACAGCGATGACTCAGTCCTTTCCTGCAAATAACAAGAAATTGCTTTAATGAGGAAACTTTTTCCAGTTCCCGCTTCTCCACTCACGTACAGTCGGACAGGCTTCAACGACGTACATGAGCACTCTTTCTTCTCATGACTTAATCCATGATCAATTTGCTTGGCAACTTCGTCATATATTTTCCTCTGCTCAACGTTGAGTTGTTTTTCCAAGTCTTCTAAGTTAGCCGCATCCTCCTGAGCATGTGCCATGGCTCTTTCCACTTCATTCATAGCAGTGGCAGCTTCATTTTCGATAATAGGTCCTCCTAGTGGATCCTGACTCAATGAAACAGAACTCCGACTGTCCTGAGAACTGTCTCTGGCAATCTCGGCTGCAATCGTTGCTTCCTGCTCAATTTCCAAAGTCAACATTTCTTGATATTTGGGAAAAGCAGGACATTCTATGGTCTCCTTGGCGGCAGTGAAAGAGTCTTCGTAACACAGGAAATCTCCAAGCAGTTCCTCTTCTGCACGCCAAGGCTTGAAAAGTTGCAAAAGTGCTAAATAGAAAAACTCCTTTTTTTCTGGAGATTCACCACTCAATTTTCGATGGTTTACTAATTGGCATTTTCTTTGCTTGACCAGACATCCCTCACTTCTAATTACAGCATACACTCCTTTCTCAATATCTTCTTTGATGTTCCTCTTGAATATGTAATTTTGTAGAACCTCATACAAACAACATTCTCAAGGTGACTGCTTCGATTTGGATAATATGTATCCAACATGTTGGTCTTCAAAATGTCGGTACTGTTTGGCTCCTTTTCCGCCAAATACTCAATTTCCCGCACAGGTTTCAGAACTCGATTACGCGTTGCAGCAAGACCAAGACTCGCCCAAACGATACTCCTGGATTTGGCATAAAGACTTGCTGAAGACAACCGGTCAGAACATTCATAAGCTCCAATTTCTCGATGCGACAACATCTTCAGACTGAAACTGTACAACTTCTTACTGAGGCTCTTTTCATGGGCAATGTCCTCCCACATATCCTTCAATTCGGTCTTTTCTTTTTTGGTGATGTAAGATGTGACATACCGAGCCACAGCCATACAGTTGTCAGCCACGAACTGTATATCCATGTTAGCATTCCACATGGACAAAATCACTGGGTTGTAATCGTTGATGTACTTGGACTCTTCGTTCCTTTTCAAATTGTATGTATTTTTGGGTGATTTCCTCGTCACATTATGTCGCAGACAAGACATCAAACTGTTCACTCTTCCTTTAGAAATCACCGGTCGTGGAAAGTTGAAACGACATTTGGTGTAGAACTTGTCCTTGTTTCTGAATTTACGACGACAGTACTTTCCACAACGATGGCTTTGGAAACGTAGAACTTGTTCTCTTAGGCTTTTGTTCTCCGTTGCGTTTGGAACAGCACACGTAGAATACTGTTCTATGAAACTCATCACTAAGTCATCCGGATCTGTTCCAAATTTAGGTGCATCCTTGATCCACAGCAGCATATGTATATGAGAAGCACCTCTTGCTTGGTACTCCTTTCTCCAGAAGAAATCCAACACCTCTCCAAGAGGTGGATTCTTCTTATTCATGATGAAAGACATCATAGCTTCAAATCTATGATTGAAGTACCTGCATACATTCACTGGATCCAAAGAACACAGTTCTCCGGGTGTCTTGAATTCAATGTTTTCAATGTTTCCATTTACCTCTCGTAGAAATTCAAGTAAGTCTTCCCAGCCATACTCGGCACAGCTCAGAGTGAGGAACCATGTCGGAGTTCCTAAGTTCCTCAGCATACATTTTAAATCACCATGACGACGGTACCAGTACTCATTAGTACCACGCTGACACGCCATGAGATTAATTAGGTGAGAATCCAAAATACTGTCTTGGACATTGACTTTATGCATAAAGTCACTTGCCGAGATGTTTCGCATCTGTATACCACTTTTCAAGATGTGGTTCACTGCATATGACAGTCCAGACAGATCGCTTTCAAACAGGAGATGAAACAAATAGGGAATGCATTGACGAAACCTAGGATCTTCTGCATACAAACGTAAAGTCCGGTATTCAGAAGCAGGAATTTGATGTGGTCGCTCATCATATCTTCCTCCTTGACCTGTTGGAAATAGCTGTGGGAAACACCGAGCTTCCAAACTTTCCTCCCAAACACTGATTGGACTCCCTTTGGCTTGTTTCATTTGAAACAACTCAATAGCATTCCCCATGACTTCCTTGGAATGCAAAGGATGAACACTATAATGTTCATATATTTCTTCACTTTTAGAGGCTTCTACTTTCTCAATTTGGCCAGCACACAAATCGCTATCGTCTTCATCACTTACTTCCTCTTCTGCAACATATACATTCTTGTAGTACTTATTATTTTTTTTCAAATACAATGTTGCCTTTTTGACTTTCCTCACATCCACTAAATCTTGCCATATTTTCTTATTCTTTGTCGGAACCCCATTAACTAAGATAACCAGAGGTTCCTCTTCCACTTATTCTACTCCAATTGTGTTAATGTTTTTGTTCAAATCTAGAGGCAAATAAACAACTCTTCCCTTTAATCCTCTCTGTAAATCTGATGGAGGCAACTTCCCTGTCTTTGGCTCCATTCTTACAATAGCCTGAAAGGGATGGATACTTTGAATCAAAATAGATTCATAAGTATTTAAATCCTTCAATTCAGAAGGAATCTCAACCAATTCCAGATTATTATGAACCGCCCTAGCAGGCATCTGGTTTTGGTTTAATTTGTTACAACAATAAGTACACACACGTTGATCCAATCCCAAATCAAAACAATTTTCTACCATCAAGTATGTTGCGAAATCCTTCCATTCACTATTATTTTCCCTTTCACTTTTTGCATATAAATCCACTAACTTAATCTGATTCTTATAATAAGTGCGTCGACAACACACACAAGAGAAATTAGGCCTCTCACTTGATTTCACCTGAAACGTGGCAATTTCCTTCTGAAAATTATCTGTACTGGAAACCTGTACATTATCTTAAACATTACCCTCTACTTCTGGGTCAATTTGAACATTCTCATCTTTACTTCCAAAGTAACAAACCTCAATTTCTTCACAAATATTCTTGACATCTATTTCAGAACCATGCAAAAGAGCAGCACATAATTGTTTAAGCATAATTGCTGGACTCTTAGCATAATACAACATTCTGACTAATTTCCTCACTTTATTATGATGCACTGCTAGCATCCTGAAATGATGAAAAACACTCTGGCATACTCTCCTGGAAAGACAAGCCAGTGAATGACCATGCAAACCTGTCACTTCTCTCACTCTGCAAGGATCTAATTCTTGCAACAACTTCATTTTCTGCTTCAAACTTTTCTTATTAAATGTCCGTACAAAATCACAAAGCAAATTGATGGAATCCTGTCGCACACTGCAAATAGAACTACACTTCCAAATGTACACAGGACCTTTAGGACGTCTTTCTAAAACCTCATTACCTAACACCTCTTCTATCTCTGTTGTCACAAGTTTTTCTTTTCCAACTGGACAACCATCCTTCACTTCATAAGCTCGACCACTGGTGTCAACTGCAAACACCAAATCATTATCCTGAAAATAACTCTCCTCATTAAAAAATGCCTCACAACTTGAACTATGCATCCATTCTCCGGAAAAAACTTCACAAAAATTACTTCGATTAACTACTCTCTTCCATCTACTATTTGATTTGAAATCAGAAATTACCTTGTTTAGTTTCCTAATTCTATTGATTACCAAAATAAATAACTTTCGCTTAATTTCGAAAGCATGATCAATAATTTTCTCTACATTTTTCTTTTTCTTGTAAAAAATGCCACTTTCTGTTGGCCTTTCTTAATATTTTTTAATAAATTAACTATTATCCTGTTGCGGAACATTCGTTTTCGAATGTCCCTAAACTGTTGTTTCCTTCTACTATCATGCACAGAGTTATCTCTTGCTCTAGCAGTAACATTTTTGATTGGTCTTTCCTTTCCGTTTAAATTGGTTCTCTTTTTCTGGACTGAAACATTTTCTGTAGAAATACTTTTTTTACTACAAATATTTCTTATGAATGATTTCGTGGTCTTACCCGGAGCTTTCTTGGTGATTTGACAAGTTTTTTTGGGAGAGGACTGCTGCAGTAATAGCTGAACTTGCTGTCTTTGACGTTTTCTAGCCTTTCTAATTCGATTCTTAGTTGGCATTTTCAAATTTTGAAATGATCTGCAGTTGAATCTGTGATAAAATATAAAAAAAAATTTTATTAACCACTATAACAAACAGTAAATGAATAACAGTCATCAAAAACTTTACACCCTACTTATTATTTAACATAGCAAATCTTTTGCACCACCACTGCGTCACAAAAGTGACGCACAGTGGTACAAAACAGGCATACACCTATCATAAATCTCTCCCTAACATTTTAAATGATTGATTCAGGATGACGATAAGGTGTGGCCTATCTAGAGGTTTGTTTGGGCCCAGATCTTTGGACTGGGGTGAATGTGTGACATTGATCCACATTCGGTCCATCACCTGTTTTGTTTGTTTGAGGTGAGGCCTACACGGTTGCAGATGAGATTTTCGCTTGTTGAAGAAAACAAAGGAGATAATACATGTGAAGGCCTACCAATGAAGTAAGTCATGTCCACTTCACTCTTGAACAAAGGGCAGACCTCTTTTGAATCTGTGGTCAGACCTAAACTTCATCTGCACAATGTCATTCATAAACTTAGGAAACACTAGTGATGTAATTGAAAAATGTGGAGTTTCTTTTCCTCATTTCAGAATTACATCACCTGTGTTTCCTCATTGACTTTAAATGTCCTTAAGACACATGAAAGCGTTTTTTGATTGCCCTTGCACCATTTTTGGGTCATTTTATTACATGGCTATGTAACTCCCATAATCAAAATCTAAATTTGCCAAGCACAGGTGGGAGCATATTTACAAGAAACTTGCCCCATGGAGAATGCTCTTCAATTTAAATGGGAAAAATAACATCATAGACACTCAAATGCCTTATAAATATGCCCCAAACAACCTATGAAGCTCTAGCAGTACAGATCCAGAAATGTAATTGATTTCAAAAAAAGTTTTAAAACACAACATATAAATCAATTGAATACCAACATTCAAGAGGAAATAACTAAAAACGTCCTTAAGACACATAAAAGCGGTTTTTTGATTGCCCTTGCACCATTTTTGGGTCATTTTTAACATGGCTATCTAACTCCCATAATCAAAATCTAAATTTGCCAAGCACAGATGGGAGCATATTTACAAGAAACTTGCCCCCATAGAGAAAGCTCTTCAATTAAAATGGGAAAAATAACATCAGAGACACTCAAATGCCTTATAAATATGGCCCAAACAACCTATGAAGCTCTAGTAGAACATATCCAGAAATGTAATTGTTTTCAAAAATCGTTTTTAAACACAACATATCTGTTTCAGCTTACATGAGAGACCAAGGAATGGGCTCCATGTACAACAATAACTTGCGTTACTGCATGCAAGATTTCAACACAGAATATGCATTTACAATTTCTCAAAGAAACAAAATCTATTTGTATATCACTTGAGACAAAGCAACATTTTAAAAACACAGCTTTCTTCATCATTTTCTCCTTAAATTATACTATTCTCTATCTAAATTAAATAAATCTTTTCTCACCTTAGCAAATACTTTTTGAGTTTCAAAACAGTCTCAGAAATACACCAAATTGTCTTCAGCAGAACAAAGAGGATGCACTCCAGAGGCTGCAGCTATAGAAAGCACAGAAATGCTGATATTCATTACACATATCTCTCATATTAGCCAATCATAACTCTTCCCTCACTTTTTTCAAATCAAAACCCTTCCCCCCTCTGCCCTCTCTGCCTTTTTTGCTTAGCGACCACCTCCTGAAAGACCTCTCATGTTTGCAAGTTCACACAACAATGTTTCAATTGAACTCTGAACTCTCAGTGCACCTGCGTATCCAGTGCAATCTTTCATTAGATGTTTTTTCCTTGACCATTCAAATTACATCTTTCAAAGAACACATCCATGCACCCTAACTTTCTGTTTTCAGAAATGGAAATGCACCAATCACTGCTAATGAATCATTAGCACTGGAAATCCACAGTTTTTTTTCTTTACAAACTCCTACTGTTTCAACTGCCCTTTCATTACCACACTTCATCTGACTGCAGCACAACCTTCTCTCACCATGTTTTATGTCTGGATTGTTGGACATAGTTACATCTACTGGGCTCAAAGGTATGCTGAGAACAGAAATTTACATAACCTCAATTTACAAGATGTGGAAATTAAGTGGTTGGGCCAAAGAGGATTAAAATGTCACCAATTGATACCATTGGTAAAAACCTTTATGCATTTGCCAAAACCTGACCTGTTAATTGTGCACTGTGGAGGTAATGATTTGGGCACTTTGACTGGGGTAGGTCTAGAAATGCTTTTAAAGGACACCTTTGATCAATTAATGGCACTTTTTCCTCAAACTGCCTTGGTATATTCAAATATATGCCAAAGACAGAAATGGAGGTGGTCCAACCAATTTTGTCCACAAATTGAGAAGTCGAGGAAGCATGTAAACAAATCTGTTTCAGCTTACATGAGAGACCATGGAATGGGCTCCATGTACAACAATAACTTGCGTTACTGCATGCAAGATATCTACAGAGGAGATGGAGTTCACTTCTCAGATGAGGGCAACAGAATTTTCATTTTGAATTTAAGACTGTGCATTGGTACCTACTTATAAGTACCAAAATGTACCATAAACCCAAAAGCTCTTCTCAGAGCTACCCTACATCTGATCACTCACAATTATTATTTTACTCTAACTTTTTTCTCTAAATTTCAACAAACTACGCTCCCCGGAGCGCTACCCGGTACGCGAACCGGAAGCTAACTGCGCAAAATTTCTAAAAAAAAATGGTTTTTTCCCGCACATATGGGCCTCCTCAGCCACCCTCAGAAAACCTAGGGGGTCAAGATACTTGTACCGTGCCCCCTTCTACCCATTCTGAACATTATTTGCCCTCCATCTTGTATCTTAATTCGACCGAAACACAAAATGGTGGACTCCCGTAACGCTGCTGGTTCGCGAACCGGACCGCTTCCCGGGAAGAGGTCCAAAAAAAAAAGGTGGGAAAGTAATTTACAGAATAACGACTAGAGACACTCTCACCAAATATAGATTAGCTCATACTACATAACAATCCCTTTCATTTTCACAAATTTGATTGAAATTCCATTTAGCCATTTAGCCTGTAGACCTCTCTAAATACCGTGAGGTAAATTACTTCACAAAACACATCTGAAGTATTGGAATTGACAACCAATGAAAATGTTACTTTCATTTTCTACTTTTATTACCTGACATTTGATTGGTTATATACCTGAATATATATAAAGGAAGAGAAGGAAACACAGCCATTTTGACTGCTACTTCTTGTTGTACATTTCAATTGAATTATCACTAAACACTTCAACTTGTTTGTAAAGGTAAGTTGTTATTTTTAAAACTGAAGTATATTGTACACTATAAATTAATATGGTAAACTTTTTCTGATAGTTATATACTATCCCTCTGTAGTAGTTATAGATTTAGATAGACTTCTCTGTTATAGTTATGGATGGAGTTAGGCTTCTCTTGTATAATTATGAATTTACTTACGTTAAATCACATACACTTATTTATATTCCTACTTCCACTCTGATACTATACACTGCCAAAAGATAAATTCACTGATAAAAACTGCCTATCTAAAATTAATCCCAGCAGTGCCCTATCTCTACTAATATATATTTTTTTATCCAAATTTCAGGCAAAATGGAAGGCGAACAGAAAGTTGAATTTCAAATTGTCCTGCAAGAGAGCAGCCAAGAAATCATTGATCCAAATGAAATTGAATTTATGAATGAAACTTGGGACCAAGAACTACTGCAATGTGTGGAAGCAGTAGATGACCTCCTTAAAAATGAGGACATTTTACAACCTCAGAGACTACAAACTATGTTAAATGAAAATAATGACATTTCTGACAGTGAAATGTTAGAAAGTTTATTAAATTATGAAACACAATCACAATAATAAAAATTGCTTAAAAAAAAGAAATTAAAAAATAATCAACAAAACCAACAATCAATTAACATACAGTATTTGAAAAGTCTATCATTCTTTTTTCCTTATAGTACGCTGCCCAGAACGCTTTCCGGTTCGCGAACCGGCCGCTCCCCACGCAAAAAAAAATAAATTCTTTTTTTTGCCCTGCTGGGCCCTTTTAAAACCTCCACATAAAACCTAGGGGGTCAACGAGGATCTACTATGCCCTCTTATGGTAATTTCCCCCTTTGTTTTGGCCTCCTCTTGTCTCTCGATCCTACCGAGAGACAAGATGGCGGCCGCTCCGGACTGTTTAGAATGTTGACAGACACCGAAGAGCCAATCAGCTTCGCTTCGCAAAGCTCCGTTACGTGAAAAGTACGCGAACCGGAGCGCTGCCCGGAGCGCTGTTACAGATATATATCTTTTTTTGAACGTTAATTTCTCAAAATCCACTGGAGCACATATATTGAGACCTAGCAAAGGCACATCGGGCTAACAGTCCCTACAATTTTGCCAAGTTTCGTGCAAATCCATTCAGCCGTTCGAGCTAAAAGTGAGGCCAACCGCCCTATGGAAATTAACATGGGAAAAACGTGTTTTGGGACCCCCCTTTTTTCTCGGCCCCCCCTTGACGAACCCCCCCCCCCAAATTTTCAGGGGCTGCTCAGAAACAAAATGTGCCATTTTCCTGAAAATTTCAGCCAATTCCGTCCACAAACGCCAAAGTTATTAGACATAGAATTTTCAAAAATCCCATAGAGAAAAAATCCTAACTATATATACCTACTGGCGACCGCCAGTAGGTAATATATATATATATATATATATATATATATATATATATATACAAATATATCTCTTGTTTAACCCCTTGGCCGCGGGGGTAATTCTCCCGCTGTGCTATTGGGCGGGGGGCGCGCACAGTGCCCCGGTGCTTGTGACGAGCTTGTCATAGTCACACCCGTTTGTGTGGAACGCTCAGCACAGCGGGAGAATTAGCACCGCGTGCGAGCTTTGGAGCCGTTATGACGAGCTCAGCTCGTCATGAGCACACGGCAACTGTGGCTCATGACAAGCTGAGCTCGTCATGAGCATGGGAGGGGTTAACAAACTTTAAACATTTACTGTGTTTGGGAGCACACATGCTGTAAGTGGATCTCCAGAATGGAGTTAGCTGTTCTTTGTGCAAGAGTAGAAAAATCAAGTTGGCAGTGGTACATCCGCCTTTTTATGGGAAGACACATTCTCAAAATGCGCCCAGGTGAAACATGGAAAACGTTCACAAAGTTGAAACATATATTTGTTCAGCCTTTTATATTTGGAGTGTAAAACAGAAATTCCTAAACAATGCTTAAACATTCTCAATAGTGCCCATGCCATCTACAAGAGACTTTCTCAGGGTTGATGGTCTTGTTATTTGGAGGGCAATTCAAATACAAGAGTCTTACAAAGTTTATTCCTGAACTGAGTAGAGAAAGTCACTTTGGCTGACATACAGCTCTCTTTTTCATGGGAATAAAAACCTCAGAATGTGCCTACTTTATTTATAGGAATCTTTCACAATGTTAACAAAAATAATTTTGAGGAGTGAGCCCAAATGTTGTACTTCGATGTGTGTAGGCTATATAAGTAGGCTTTCTAAAAAAAGCTGGTGAATCCTTTGTTCAGGAATTGAGAAGGACAATTTGATAGTCATGCACTAGCTGTTTTTGTGAGAAAAGAAACCTTAAAATGTGCCCCAGTTAAAGATAGGGGTCTTTCACAAAGTTGAAAAACGTGTTTTGGCAGTGGGCTTTTTGTACATAGAGTCTTGAACACTAAGGGCATCATTTATAAAAAGTGTTGCATCGCAGCCTAAAAGCAGCGATGCAATACTTTTCAGCGCACTCTCCTTGCGACATGATGGATGTGGCGCATATATTTGCGCACACATTGTCGCAAGGAACGACAGATACGTCCGGAATCCTGACGTATCTGTTGGCGCGAAACCCACGCATTGCTGGAGTTGTCTTAAGCATGATGCAACTCCAGCAATGCAAGGGGGAAGCCTAAACCGATTGCACTGCGCTATGAGGCTTTTTGTGGGGGAACGCCCACCCTACATATATTATACCTGACACAGGTATAATGTGGCGCAGGGCTTTATGAAGTGATGCATCTGCTTTGATGTGTCACTTTGTAAATATGGTGCAACATGGTGCATTATTTATGCTGCTGCAGCCTCACAAAAAGTGACGCAACAGCGGACCAAAAGTGTAACAAGGGGCTCATAAATAAGCTCCTTATTTTGCAATTAGGTTTGTGTTCCCTTTGTGCCAGAGTAGAGACAATGACTAATAGTTCTGTAACTACACTTTTCATGACAAAAGGGACATTTTAATAATGGGCACATGTTAAATATGGTGAACGATACAAATATTGATTCAAAAATATCATGTGACATTAATATGTTGTTAAAAATATCACCTCTGCAAAAATATAGTGGAACAGAATATCAAACTTAAGAATGTAAGTTTTATTGTATACGATATCGGTATGAAGAAAATTGTTGTAATTACTATTGTGTACTTTAGTATAGTTGTAATAAACGTTGTTTTTAATTCAATTTATATATACTTATATTATTAGTAAAATTGTCTTTTTTAAATATAGTTTGTAATTTTAAATGTGTAATTGAATTTTTAAGAGGTTAATAGATGGATCTGGTGGTTCAGTGGACTAATGTGTCCACTGCAGGGCCCTGTGTTCAATCTCATGGTCATTGGTGTAAATCCTGGCAGGTCCACTCAGCCTTTAAACCATCTGATGTCAATAAAATGAGTACCGTTGGGTAGCAATAAACATCAGTTAGCGCCAAGATGCCTAAGAGTTACTGTGCAATCTACAAATACCTATGTTAAGTAGTTTATCATTTAGTAGCCGGATATTGGGTTAGAAGGGGAATATGGAGGGAGGTTAATTACATTTTAACTAATTGTTTTTTAATGATGGGTAACGGAAGGTAAAATAAATATATAAATGGTTAGTATGTAATGTTTTATTTGTTAAATTGTTCTTTCATTTCATGTCAGATTTTTTATTTATATTTTGTATAGCATAATTAGTTATAGCTAATTTAGCAGCATGTTCAGTTTGTAGGGGAATATGGTGAGAAATTATTTCATTGAATATTTAAAATGACTAAGCAAGTAATAATTAGTAATATATATCAGCAAGTGTATATTATATTTATTATTTTTATATGTTTAATTTATTTTAATTTTATTGTTTTATTTATATTTTAATTTATTTTCTTGGTGTTTGTAGTTTTTTTCAGTTGTAGCGAGAGTAGTGAATTCTACGTATGTTTATTTAAATATTTCATTTAATTATACGTTTATTTTGTATATTTGTAATAAATGGTGCATTTTATTTAAATGTATACAATATATATTTTCCAATTTTACTATGGTTAATCATTTTATGTTTTTAGATATTATTATTTTTATTTATTTCTGTATTGGAATGGTATATGTAACCTTTCAGAAGTCCAACACTTTCCCTACTGTTGCTTAAATAGGAGTGGGAACAGTAAATCTAGTCCATCCAATTCCTATGCTTTCCTTATTATTGCTTAATTGGGGTGGGGATAGTTAATATAACCATTATAAAGTCCAACACTTTCCCTACTGTTGCTTTGGATGGAGTGAGAATAGTAAATATAACCCCTTTGAATTCCAATATATTTCCTTCTGTTTTATATATATTGGGGTGGGAATAGCAAATCTAATCCCTCTGAAGTCCAACACTTTCCCAGCTGTTGCTTACATTGCAGTGAGAATAGTAAGTCTAACCTCTCCGAAATTCAGCACTTTCCCTGCTTTTGCTTGGGGGGGGGAATGAAAATGGCCATTTAAACCCCTCTGAAGTCCAACACTTTCCCTACTGTTACTTAGATTGGAATGGAAGTAGCAAACAAGGACCTTCTAGTGGACTTGCTCCCTTCACAGCAAAGCTCCACCTGGTAGCTACTCCTGCCTCTGTTGCTGCTGCTGACCCTTGGTCAGGAGTTCTAGGCACACCTCCACCGCAGGCCCCTGCCTGTGCCTTATATTAGGTGGTCTAGTGGTAGAGCGTCACTGCTTTGCTGCTGGGCTGTCCTTCTGCTTCTCTTTTCTGATTTCTGCCTTTCTGCCTATATTTAGCTTTTTCCTTTTTTACCTTTTTCTTTCCTTTGTTTGCCACCCTTGTCCCTGTTGCTGTGATTCCCATGGCCCGCCCCCTCCAGTGACCCTTCTCCCTCCTGCATTTCCTGCCTCCCAGCTGTCCAGCCCCTCAGCACAACTTAATGGCAGCCGCTGTGCGGCTACACCGATGGCGCACCAAAGGCAGGCCTGTCTGCACCCATCTGTGCCTGTACCATGCCCAGCGCCAGGGACCCTGGTTCTCGGACCTTCCACCGCTATGACGCTAGCATCCTCCTCACCCACAACTCAGGACGCCATACCGCCTGCCACCTCGCATCACCGAAGAAGACCCAAGGACCCTTCTTCTGCCAGAACTTCAGCCACACCCTCACCCTCACCCACGCCAGCATGCCAGATCCTCTTGTTGCCCAACCGACCAACAACACACTCGACCGACTCAACTGCATCCTCCTCAACGTGCGATCCCTCCACAAACACACCACATAAATCTGGGCTCTCCTCGATGTGGCCATCACCTTCTTCATGGAAATCTTGATCAACCCTTGATCTGGACCGGACATCGCCATCACCATCCCCGATGGCTACAAAATCACCCGCAAGGACTCCACCGACCAGGAGGAGGGATCGCCATCATCCACAAGAACACCCTCCGACTGACCATGCACTTAAATGACCCAATGACAACCATGGAACACCTCCAGATCCAGACCAATAACACCCTCTGCAGCACCCTCATCTACAGGACCCCCGGCCCCCACCCACTCTTCATCGACACCATCATAGACCTCATCACACCCCAGGCTCTAGCATCCACCGATTACATCCTACTAAGAAACTTCAACTTCCACCTGGACAACCCCAGTGACCAGAACACCGCCTCCCTACTGGTGAACCTCGCCAAAATCTGACTCAAGCAGCTCATCACCACACTGACTCACACAGCTGGGCACATGCGCAACCCTATTTTCTCTGCAAGCGGAAACATCACCTACAGCTATACCACCAAATTCTGCTGGACTGACCACCACTGCATGCATCTCGGCTTTGTCATGCCCACCGTACACTATCGTCCTCATCATCTCCTGTTGTAGCTGGAACAAGGCCACAAAAGATCTTCTTGTCGACTTCCTCAGCACAACCACTCCGCCAACACCAACAGACGCCAACATCGTATCCCAAAACCTTCACCAACGGATCTCCAACTGCGCCAACACTCTGGCCCCCAGGCAAGCAACACTCGAAGAAAGCCAGCTGGTTCACTCCCGCCCTCCATGAGTCCGGACAACTTGAGAAGAGATGGAGGAACAAGAAACCCTAGAAACCCACTCAACCTTCAAATCCGCTGTCAACACAGACCACCTTCTCCTCGAAACCACAAAGAAAACAGTGTTACAATACAGAATCAATGCCAACGCACGAAACAGAAAATAACTCTTCCCCATCATCGAGGAGTTCGCCAGGCCCAACAGCAAGACCAAAGACATCCCACCCTGCCAAGACCTCTGCAACAAACTCGGCACCTTCTTCCACCACAAGATCAGGCAGATCTACTACAGCTTCAACAGCCAAGACCCTGCCACTACATCACGCAACACAACCACACCCCATCCCAACAGATCATGCTCAACTGGACTCCACACACCACAGATTACACATTCAAGACTATGAAGAGCATCCACTTATGAGCCCCATCGGATCCTTGCTCATACCACATCTTCCACAGAGCAGCCACCTCCTTCGTCCCAAGCTTCGCCACACCATCAACTGCTCCATCAAAACTGCCACCTTCCCTGACAACTGGAAGCACGCGGAGATCAACCCCCTGCTGAAGAAGCAGTCCGCCGACCTGACAGACCTCCGGAACTTCAGACCAACCTCCCTCCTCTTCCCAACCAAGGCCATCGAGAAGGCCATCAACACCCAAGTTTCCGAGTTCATCAAGGAGAACCACATCCTGGACACCTCCCAATCCGGTTTCCAAAGCAACCACAGCACCGAGAACGCACTCCTCGCCACCACCAGTGACATTCGCTCCCTCCTCGACCTGGGCGAAACCACAGCCCTCATCCTACTGGATCTCTCAGCTGCTTTTGACTGCGTCTCCCACCCCACCCTAATCACAAGACTCTGGACTCTGGCATCTGCGACAAGGCACTGGACTGGATCCACTTCTTCCTTACCGGCCAAACAGACT
Source organism: Lissotriton vulgaris (assembly GCF_964263255.1). Taxonomy (NCBI): domain Eukaryota; kingdom Metazoa; phylum Chordata; class Amphibia; order Caudata; family Salamandridae; genus Lissotriton; species Lissotriton vulgaris. Next base: position 1,076,747,298 of record NC_141691.1, on the reverse strand, counting down.
ATCCCTGTTCCTCTCAGAACCTATAGAGATCAGCTACAGAGTGTCCCAGGGCTCCTCCCTGAGTTCCACCCTCGTCAACGTCTACATGTGCCCCTTCTCAGCCATCGTCGGAAGCCACAGACTCAACATTGTCTCCAACGCCGATAACACCAATCTGCTCCCCTTCCTCACAAACGAACCCACAGCCACCAGAAATCAACTTTCACAGCGGAAAGGAGGCCGTTGCTTATTGGATGAAAGAAAGCTGCATCAAGCTCAACTCGGACAAGGCCGAAGTACTCATCCTGGAACCCACCTCCTCAGCCTGGGATGACTTTTGGTGGTCAGCTGCACTAGGAACCCCTGTCACCACCACCGACCACGCACACAACCTCGTAATCATACTGGACTCCTCGCTCACAATGAACCGCCAAATCAGCGCAGTATCCTCATCCTGCTCCACACGCTCCGCCTGCTTCAAAGGACATTCAGATGGATCCCCACAGAATCCAGAAAGATGGTCACCCACACACTCATAACCAACAGACTTGACTACGGCAATGCACTCCACAGTGGCATCGCCAGAAACCGCTCAGGAAACTACGGAATGTCCAAAAAGCTGTAGCTAGACTGGTCCTCGACATCCCCTGCTGCAGCCACATAACACAACACCTCTGGCAACTCCGCTTGATCCCAATCAACAAGAGAACCACCTTCAACTCCACACACATGCCTACAAAGCTCTCCACAACGCAAGACCAGAATATCTGAACAACCGCCTTGCATTCCACACACCAGACAAACAACTCCAATCCGCCCAACTCACCCTGGCTTCCGTCCCATGGATCCAAAAGACCAGAAGATCCTTCTCCTACCTCACCTCCAAGATCTACTCCTCCACCTCAGGCAATTTGTGGAGTTGACCCAAGACCTGGCTCTTCGACTGAACCTCCACACCCAGATGGATCAGCAGGCCCCCCAAACCCCTCAGCGCCTTTAGACCCTCACGGGTAAGTAGCCACGCTATATAAACACCTGATTGATTAAAATCTAACCTTTCTCTACTGTTGCTTGGACTGGAGAGGGAATAGGAATTGGAATTGGAAATGGATTTATAGAGCGCATAGCTACCCGGGGGCATCCCTGCGCTGGACTCATGGAATTAGCTCGGGAGCAGAGGGGACCTAAGGGAACATCCATGTTTTCAGGAGCTTACGGAATTTTAGTAGGTCGGTTTCCCTGCGAATGTTGAGGGGAAGGGAATTCCAGAGTTTGGAGGCGTTGTATGAGAATGAGCGTCCTCCTGACCGAGCCTTCTTTATTTTGGGGATGTTTGCTAGCGAGAGGTAACTCTAGTAACTCTAAACCCTCCCAAATCTAACACCTCCCCTACTGTTGCCTAGTTCAGAGTGAGAATAGTTATTCCAACCCTTCTGAAGTCCAATACTTTCCGTAATGTTGCTTAAATTGGGGCTAAGAGCAAATGCAGCCTCTCAGAAGTCAACATTTTTCTTTGGGTTGCTTAAATAAGAGTGGGAATAGTAAATCTAACCCTTCTGAAATCCAAATCTTTCTTTACTGTTTCTTAGATTGGAGTTGGAATAGTTTTTTTTTTTTTTTAAATTATTTTTCTTATTTTATTAAATCTTTTTATTAATGCACATAAATGAAATCATAAAACACATATATTAAATACACTGGGTTGCATCTCACACGCATTATTTATATATACGTCCTCCTGATCAAAAAATATAGCAGAATTAACAACATACGGGTTCAGGGGTCCTCCGACATTACTGGATCATCCGGTTTGGCAGGAGGAGCGCATATATCACCCCTATATGTATTCCAGGGCCCCCAGATCCTGCCCCATTTCTTGGGTCTCCCCCTGGCCACATACACCGCCCGTTCTCTAAACATGCACCAATCCAAGTCTTCCATCCATTTCCCAACAGTAGGCCGCTGATTCGCCCCCCACAATTGGGCGATATTACGCTTGGCAATACTGCATGCCAACGTGGCCCACACCTACCCATGGGACGAGAGGTCAGTTGGGTCCCAAACACTCAGGAGACACCGCTGTGCCTCCAACTCAAAGCACACTCCCCAAACACCTTGGCATGAATTGCAGACCAATACCCCCGAATGAGAGCACAGTCCCACAACATATGAAAGAACTTTCCAACCTCGCCACATCCTCTCTTGCACGCATCACTTGCAGCCAAACCCATTCGCACCATCCGTGGGCTGGTCACATAGCAGCGGTGGAGGATCTTTAATTGAACCAGTCGGAGCCTCATTTGAATTGCAACGACCCTCGGAGATGCCACGGCCTCCCTCCAGTCCTCATCGTCTAGGATCAGTCCATCAGCTGTCCACTGGTCCCGAAGTACCACCAGGGGATCCTCCGTGTGATTAACTAGTTTTTTTATAAATCAAGGAGATTGTCTTCGTGGGAAGATGACCATCCAACACTCGATCCTCCAACGGGGAAGCCTCCAGGAGCGTCATTTCCCGGGGAATACCAGCAAGCAGCGCATGCCTAATCTGGAGGTAACGAAACCTCTCACTCCCTTGCAATTGATATTGTTCCTGCAAAGTTTCAAACAGGAAAATACCATCCTTACTGTATGTCAAAAAGAAATTCCCTTTGGATTATTCAATAAAAAGACAACAATTCTTACATACTACTAAACAAATGTCATTCATTCATCGGGACCTACCAATTGTAGCAATGCAATATACAACAAAACAGTTCTGTAAAAACGAATAGATTCAGTGTGCACAGTTTATTCATATGTAAAAGACAAGTTAAAAACAAACAAATGTTAAAATTAAATAAAATTTGGGAACACAGACAATATAAGAACGGAACAATTCATATACAAATTCTAAACCTAAGCACTTCCTAAAACTAATAAGGGAGGTGCAAAATAAAGGTAAAGATTCCACAACAGTCAGAATAATCCTTGCTCAATGTATATTGCATTTCTCCCTTTGATTCAACGCTTTTCAACGGACATTTAAAATACAGCCGCCTTCCTCAGGAATATATTGGCTGTCTTCCCAAAATGAATTTCTGAAATTTAAACAAAATATATTTTAGATTTTAGATTCCAGATACAATATAAAAATAAACATAACCCTATACATCGCAATAAATCCATGGAAAAAACAGAAATGATGATGTTTGCAAAAGCAAAGCTCCAAAACAGGTACATTATAACACAAAACAGGAGGGCAGTTTTATACAGACATAACCTATTAGGGCATTTTTATACAAACATAACCTATTAGTCGGGCAACAAAAATGCAAATACACTTTAGAGCATACACAACTAAGACAATATTATACAAACATAAACTGCTAGTCAGACAGTACAATAAGTACAAATGTATGTATCACATGCCGAACACATATTCTGCCATAAAGTCATCACAACACTGGTTCATCCGGATCAGTCAGGTTTTATGCCCCGCCGGAATACGGCTCTTAATCTGCGCAGGTTGCATGGGGTTCTCGGAGGGGCATCACAAATACACGAGCCGACGATTTTGTTATCTTTGGATGCCACCATGGCATTTGACAAAGTGGAATGGCCCTATCTTTTTGCCGTTCTGGGCAAGATGGGCATAGGCTCGGGGTTTGTTTCTTGGGTCCGCCTTTTATACTCCGGTCCGCTGGCCCGAGTAGTTGTCAATAACCATAGATCGGCTGATTTTGCGTTGGGGAGGGGCACCAGACAGGATGTCCTCTCTCCCGCTGTTATTTGCTTTGGTGCTCGAGCCGCTTGCGGATTGGGTCCGTTGGGATCCGGGGGCTCAGATGGACACTCGACTGGGAGGACAAGATATCGCTTTATGCGGATGATATTTTGTTGTATCTGACCTCTCCTCTGACTTCGCTCATAGCATTTTTAGACGTTCTGGGGGTGTTCGGAAGATTCTCAGGCTTCGCCATTAACTGGACGAAGTTGGTCCTTTTTGTTTTGAGTGGTGATCCTCCGGAGGTTCCTCCAAATGTCCGGTTAAACTGGAAACGAAGGGATTCAAATATCTTGGTATTTTTATATTCTTGGACCCTCAGAGCAGATACTCCAATAACCTGTTGCCGCCCCTGGTTCGGTTTAGACGCAATGTGACTCGTTGGAAATCGCTTCCGCTCTCTCTTCTCAGTCGTGCTGTTCTGTTTAAAATGATGGCTCTTCCTCGTTTCCTATACGTGCTCCAGAACTCTATGGACCAGGTTCCTCCGTCGTACTTCAGGGAGGTTGAGTCTCTCCAGAGACAGCTTCTTTGGGACGGTAGGCCCAGAATTGCATTTGCGAAATTGACGTTGCCGTGGTATGACGGGGGGATCGGTCTGCCTAATATCCGTAAGTATTACTGGGCGTCACAATTGGCGGCGGTTAATCAGGCCATTTATGGCTCGCCGGTGGATCCCGGCTATGCCATGGACCGCGGTCAGGTTCTCGGGGAAAATTTACTAGGGCACTATATGCGAGGCGTGGACGTTTTCCCCTCGTGGGGCCAGCGGCGGTTGCTGTTCAGGTCTGGCACAAGGCTAACCGCTCCCTTAAATGGGAGGGGAAGATCACACTGGCTACACCTCTTTGGAATTCTGAACGCTTGAGCGGCTTATGGAAGTCCAAGGGCTTTGACAAATGGGACCTCATTGGGATTTCCCGAGTAGGAGATCTCTGGGCTAAGGATGGTATCCTCTAATAAAAGAGAGAGGGACCCCAAACCAAAGGGATAGGGTACCAGAACTGACTGTATGTCAAAAAGAAATTCCCTTTGGATTATTCAATAAAAAGAATACAATTCTTACATACTACTAAACAAAGGGACATTCATCGGGACCTACCAATTAGAGCAATGCAAAATACAACAAAACAGTTCTGTAAAAACGAATAGATTCAGTGTTCACAGTTTATTCATATGTAAAAGACAAGTTAAAAACAAACAAATGTTAAAATTAAATAAAATTTGGGAACACAGGCAATATAAGAACGGAACAATTCATATACAAATTCTAAACCTAAGCAGTTCCTAAAACTAATAAGGGAGGTGCAAAATAAAGGTAAAGATTCCACAGCAGTCCGAATAATCCTTGCTCAATGTATATTGCACTTCTCCCTTTGATTCAACGCGTTTCAACTGACATTTAAAATACAGCCGCCTTCCTCAGGAATATATTGACTGTCTTCCCAAAATTAATTTCGGAAATTTAAACAAAATATATTTTAGATTTTAGATTCCAGACACAATATAAAAATAAACATAATCCTATACATCACAATAAATCCATGGAAAAAACAGAAATGATGATGTTTGCAAAAGCAAAGCTCCAAAACAGGTACATTATAACACAAAACAGGAGGGCAGTTTTATACAGACATATTAGGGCATTTTTATACAAACATAACCTATTAGTCGGGCAACAAAAATGCAAATACACTTTAGAGCATACACAACTAAGACAATATTATACAAACATAGACTGCTAGTCAGACAGTACAATAAGTACAAATGTATGTATCACATACCTAACACATATTCTACCATAAAGTATCTGTTCCATCAGACCTATTGTTCCAGGGAACAACGTTCTCCTAAACACTTACTGCCTCTAGACAATGTTGTTCTAAGGACATTTCACATAAGGCATATATATCTTGTATTATTGGTATTTCGGTATGGTTCATACTGGCTAGTGGTGTAATACCCACAGGTCTAATCCCCTAGTAGGTGGCATAGAGGGAAGGTACGTTATTCCACACTTTTGTAAGATACAGGGCATGCATAGATATATATATATATATATAAGTCTTCTCATTGCCCATATCTGTGATTCTAGTATGAAAAAATATTTTTGTGTGTCTACCTTAATAGGAGGACCGTCCTTCCTTCGGTAGTGATTATCAGCCACAGATAAACAATCCGCAGTTATGAGAATTAAAAGTCACAATGGAGAAACGGCATAAATTTACACTCTCACTAGTGTTGTTGCTAGTCCTATCATAGCACTGAAGTGTAATACTTACATCTTAAAATCCTTTGCTTATCAATAATATATAGAGGGCCATCCTTCATACAGTAGTAGTCGTCAGCCGCAAGTAAGTCAGCTGTAGTTAAGTAAATAGGGGAATCTAGGGTCACAATGAGAGCGGCATTAATTTATACTCTGCCTAGAATTGTAATCTTCTCATAGCTCAAAGATGTAGTACTTACATCTTGATATCCTTTGCTTATCAGCAATATGGAATCAGTAATGTTAAGGATGTTTGTCCAATGCTTGGCGATAAAAAACAGGACCTATAAGAGAGTGTATATATCCTCTTAGTAACGGCATAGACTTTGATCGCGTTATGTATATGAGACAGATAAATATTCGTAATCACTTTTAAGAAAACATAGATATGTTTTTGCACGTGGTACATAAAATAGCCACCCTTCAATCACTGTAGAATAACAAAAAGAAAGCGGTTTGCGATAAGTATTTCTTTTTGTGTAAAGATTCTAGTACTTTAAACTGGCGGTAGATTTACTCACGTTTAAAAGACGTACTTCAATATACGGGTGCTCAATCCACTATCCAGGTTCTGTGTTATTTTGTAGCCTCAGCTTCTACAAAAAATTTATTAAATGCTGAGGTTATTTAACTAAGAGAGTGGGCTGAATGCTTCCGACGTTAAACTAACTGCATATCGAACATACCTTTAAAATTGCAGCTTTAAGCGTCCCGCGTGCAGTCCCAATGTTCTTCAAAAGAGAAACGCGATACAAAGAATCCGCGCGTTTTAAATACAAGCGGAAACAGTTGCCGCCCACATATGTTCGCGTAGCAGAGACCGCAACAAAGGACAGGATTCTTGGCGCTCGCGATGGATATAAAGGAAATACTGCCTAGTGTTTCCAGATATTTTACCGAGAGTCCTCAATGTGAAGGCTATATTGAGTATTAAAGGCAGAATACGAAAAGCAGAATATAACCACATGAGAACAAAATATATAAATCGCGATAAATATGACGGAGATACTACCCAATATTACCAGATATTATCTCGAGAGTCCTAGATGTTAAGGTTATATTGTATGGTACAGATAGAGAATTGAAGGCAAGATATAGCGACATAAGAACAAAATAAAATAAAGGTAGGGGTACCGATGATAATTCTTAATATTCCCCTTATTAATATATTCATACTGTCAGCATCCGCTAGGTATAGGGGCTAAAGATATCATAAAGGGAAGTTATTGGAGAATTAATTATCACGTGATAATACAGAAGTATGTCAGGCGTTCAACAAAGAGTTACGCTAATATTGGACCAAACAAGTTCCTTTATTATATATTACGGAAAGTTATAAGGGATATAAAGGATACTTACAGGTAAGGTCTCACTAAACACCTTCCTGCAGTCAATGCTCTTTTAAGCGCCAAGAATAGAGCGAGTACAGGTAAGAGTTCAGAAAATATTCAGAATATATTCTTACAGATAGAGCTGCGAAGGGAGATCTACTTTCCACTAACAATTCTTTCCCACTCCTCACGTGAGTTAAGTCCATTTCTCACAGTATCTAAATAAGAGATATACCACTGCTCTCTTTGTTTGCGGGCATTAACAATGTACCCACCTCTTTTCCCAATCTTTACCCTCTCCAGTATGAACCATTTGAAATCGTGTTCTCCATGTTTCATTTCCAAAAAGTGTGTTACAATTGGAGCAGTTATCTTTTTTGTTTTAATAGCTGATCTATGTTCTTGGAACCTAATTCGCGCTCCCTTCTAGTTTCGCCCACATAGCAAAGCCCGCAAGGGCACTCCAGGAGATAAATAATATTTTTACTCCTGCAGTTATTGTGAGTTTTGCATTTAATCATTTTCTTGTTACAAGTTATTTCAGCAGCCACTATACACTGATCACAAATATTACACATACCACATTTAGTGGTTCCAACTACTCTGGTATTATCTAGTGTTCTCTGATGATCAACTATTTCTTCTTTGTATGTATGCACTAATAGGTCATGCACATTTTTGTTCTTTTTGAAAGCAAAAAGAGGTTTCTCCAGAACTGTCTCTTCATCATGATTCAGAATGTGCCAATGTTTGTTTACCACATTTTTAATTTGATTACTAATGTGGGAGAATTTGCTGACAAACACCACTTTATTAAGTGATTCCTTCTCTTTCTTTGTTTTCTGAATTAGAGCATCACAGTCATAAAATCTGGTCCTCTTCAGTGAATGGGACAGTAATTTTCTGGGTAGCCTCTACCTTGAAACTTTGAGACCTATTGTGAGCAGTATTGACTCCTTACTAGAGCCATTAAGTAAATACGTTGATCATTTCCTGAGACCCCTGGTGTGTAACCTAAAGTCATATGTAAGAGACTCTGCACACATTATATCATTGGTCGAGGGATTACCATTCTGTGAGAAGACTCAGTGTCTGATCACCCTAGACATTGAGTCTCTATACACAAATATTCCCCAGGCTGATACAGTTAAGGTAATTGATGACCTGCTTTCCAACCAAGATCTGGGTGGTGCCAACAAAGATTTTATTGTGGACTGTGTGCGGCTTATTCTTACAAACAATATCTTTCTCTTCAAGAATCAATACTTTAAACAACTCAAGGGGACCAGCATGGGGGCCACATGTGCCCCCAGTCTGGCCTGTTTGTATGCAGGGAACTTTGAGGCCAAACATATTGACAATGAGTTGGCCCCATTTTTCAAGAATGTAGCGGGCTGGTACCGCTACATCGACGCTATTTTCTTTATTTGGGAAGGAACCATCGAATTGCTGGAACAGTTCTTAAGTTGGATCAATTTAGGAGATCCAAATTTAAGGTTCACTTCGTCCTATAGTACAACCAAAGTGGACTTTCTTGATATTTCCATTAAAAGTTCGGAAGGGGTGTTATTGGTTGAACTTTTTACAAAACCTATGGCTAAGAACACCCTTCTTCACTTTTCCAGTTTTCACCCTAAGTCACAAAAAGAAAGTATCCCTTTTAGTCAGTTCCTCCGGCTTAGGAGGAATTGTTCTGACATTAATGACTACTACAAACATGCCGAGACTCTGAAGAAAAAGTTTCAAGATAGAGGCTACCCCAGAAAATTACTGTCCCATTCACTGAAGAGGGCCAGATTTTATGACCGTGATGCTCTAATTCAGAAAACAAAGAAAGAGAAGGAATCACTTAATAAAGTGGTGTTTGTCAGCAAATTCTCCCACATTGGTAACAGGGGACCATCAGAGGAGCAGAGTGGCAGTGGTAGGAATTCAACACTGCTGTCAGCAGTAATTAAAAGTAACCAGTGGCAAGGGACGGGATGGAAAATCAACAGAAAGATGAGGGATGACACAAAAACAGATCCGATGAAGGCATGGATTTGAAAGGGAAGCAGAACACAATCCAGAGGTGCAGAGAAGGAAAACATATGTTCTCCCATGGAAAGCTGACAGTAAAACAAAAGTAGTTGACAGAATATAGATAATGGAAGGATATAAATAGTCCAATTTATAGGTTGGTAAATCAGCTGTGCTTCAGGGAAAGGACAAAAACGAAATGAAGATAGAAAGCCATCAAATAAGAAGCAAGCAAATGTGACTGATAAGAAAGCAAACCGATAATAAGCAATGGGCTGACACTATACCCACTGTAAGTATTGTTCTTCAAAAATCCACAGCTAAAGCTGTATGAGAGACCTAAAACTTGATGGGGTAAGCACAAGTTGCGTAACTTGGGATCTAAATGTGTGTATATACAGACACCAATATAGCACAAACCACAGATCGATGTTCAAGGCGAAACACAAAAAGGACAATTGGTCAGTTACAGGGAGGTAGAATTGCCAGCTTATTGGGAGAGGAGAGTTTCTAAGGCACTGAGAAATAGGGTAGTTGATGTACTGTTAGATTCTTCAAATTTTTTCAGTGATGAACAGGTTTTGGCATTGCACTTGTCTATTGAGTGTTGAATTGGTCTGTAGGGTAAGGGTTGGTGCAATGACTGATTGTCTTAAAGAGCAGTCTGAAATTGTTTGCTGCCTCATTCATGATGTTGCACACATGGATTTACGCAGTATGAGGTTACAGGTGGATCTGGTTTTCTTCATTTTATTTCTTGTCACTCAATTGTGTGTTTGTTTTGGGTGGGATTTTTGAAATAGAAGGGTGCCATGGTTTGGGTACACAAATACATGTTTTCATTGGTGCATGGATGATAACATGGTTCTCCAAGAAAGTGCTTACATTTTCAAAAAAGGTATTCACATCAGAAGCAGAAGGGGTAGATACGTTTGAGTTGTAGATTATCAGTGCATGTGTCCTTGAAGGATTTGAAGATTTGCTCTTCACTATTTTGCTAACCTAGTAACAGTTGAATGTGAAATAAGCTAGTAATGTATTGTTATGTTATGTTATTTTTTAAACCACAACGGTTACCCGGGGGTGTCCTGGCGCTGATAGCTAACTCTTCTGAGATCAAGATTTCTGGGGAAATTGTCAGTGGGAAATTCTTTAGGTTAAAAAGCCAAGTTTTCAGATCTTTCCTGAAGACGAGGAGGTAAGTGGAGTTCCTAAGATTCCAAGGGAGGTCATTCTAGGCCTTGGCCGTGAACGTGGTGAAACTTCTCCCCCCGTAGCTTTCTTAGTGGGTGGTACGCTCACTAGGTTGGCTCCTAGTGAGCGCAGAGTTCTTTTGGGAGTGTACTATTGAAGCCATTGTTTCAAATATTCAGGACCCAGGCCAAGTAGCGCCTTGAAAACTGAGCATAAATGTAGGAGAGTAGGGTCTGCTTCCTATGGTCACCCCCACTTTTTGCTTTTGCTTTACTGGTTTTCGACTTGGATGTGGCTGTGGGCCTGCTAATCAGACCCACAGCCCAGATGCACTCTCTCTAAATTCACACCATGTACTCTAGGTACATAGGCAATTGGGAATTGGCTCACCTTATCAGCCCCTGTAGAAGTGTACCCTAGGTACTCAGGGCATAGGTGTAACCAAGGCCTACCAGGTGCTGCAGCATGTATTATTCCACCCCTGGCTGGCCATCCAAACTGACACTACTGGCTGATCACTCAGCTGGGGCAAGGTTGCGTAATCACCCCTTGCTTAGGTATAGTAGTCCTATATCTACCCTTAAATATAGACACACAGTAACCTATAAGTCACTCCTATGGCAGGCCTTAACAATCCTGGAGGCAGAGTGCTTGGTTATGTGTGAGATGGTGCTCTAGCATGAGCTGAGCCTGTCTGCAGCTTTCGGAACCATGTCCTTATAGCTGTTCTATGATATTGTCATACCATATACTCTTAAGTGCATTATAATCCTCGCGGTTGAATGCTAACTTTAGTTTGGCTTTATCTAAACATGTTGTGTAAGGTGTCATACGCTTTGGAATACTACCCCCTCGCCAATTCTGGCGACGGGGGTAGCATTCCACCCTTCTAGAGGGAGAAGACATGTTGTTGCTGACTATCCCGGTTAAAGTTAACCAGAGCCCCAGCGTCACAAAATGGATGCTGCTGCCACAGACACAAGTCTGACCTCCTGCTGCTGGGAGTCCTTCCAGCGAGGGAGGCCTGTCAATGGGTTTCCTGCCTGGAGAGGTGCGAGCACCACCCCAGACAATATTTTGTGTATTGGGACAGGGAGGGCTGACTAGAAGGAGACATGCCTGGGGCACACTAGGTGCTCCATGCATACCCCAGTTCAAACCAGTTGCTGGGGCACTCCAGGCCCAGCGTGAAACTGCACAAAGGAAAGGGGGTGTAACCACCCCCCTTCCTGGTCCCACCCACAGGAGGTACCTAGTAGGTAAACCAGCCCCCTTTAGTTGTATAAAGGTAGACGCTGACCCAGGAGACTTTAGATTAATCCTGGAATCGAACTGAAGACTAAACTCTGGACCCTTCGACATTCAACTGAAGCTGAAGACTGAAGAATCTCCCTTGTGGCCAAGGAGTGACCACCCTGGGCAACCAGGCACCATCCAGCAATTCGACGGCTTGCTTTGTCCCCGTTCCCGCCGGAACCCGAGCACAGAGCCTGACAAGACCTTGACCCCCGGACTCATCTGACCCCACTGCACAACTCCAGCACAGCTGAGCTCCGTGGAAGGCGTCGGAATCCGTGGAAGCAGGCAACTTGGAAAGTCTTCAACTTGCTAACAGCGCAGTTCCTGAGGCATCCTCGAAGCTGTGCACTGGAGACTGAGACACCCTGACACCGAGCTCCACCTGCACCGAAGACCAGCCCTCCACACTCCACGAGATCTGCGTGGGGCCCTTCTGCTTGTGTTCTGCTCGACGCGTTGTCCGGTTGCTGGCCCGTTGGCTAGTAGCCCTCTGACGACGATCCTTGTGAAACCCATCGCTGGTCTGGTTGCTCCACACTGGCCCTCACTTCTGTGAAAAGGTGAAGTACCTCAGACCCTCCTGGTCTGCACCAGAAGTCTTTTGTGTATCCTGCGTGGGTTGCCTTTGCTTAGGCTTGTTGGCTCCAATCCTGAAGTCGACCCCTCCATCTGCGAGAACCTTCGTGGGATAGCTCCTCTCCAGCACCTGGTCGTCCTCGACGCCTCCTGGTCCGCGTGGCTGCAACGACAAGCTTCACAACAGCACCTGATTGCTCCTCGACGACATCTGGTTCCTTCCTGGTTCCACCCGGTCACTGGCTAGTGACCCAGACTCTGTCCCCTCTGCTTTCAGGTCCTCTTCATCCTAGATCCACCCTTGGATCCACCCGGACATCTTCCTCCTGGTCGCCTGCAGCATCTTCTTCCGAGGCTCCATAGGAAACAACGAGAAAACCCAACACACTTTTGACACCTATGCACCCGCAGCCCGTGGGTGAGGTAACGCAAGTACTTCGGTGCTCCTGTAGGGATTGACTATCCTAGTGTCCAGTTTTGCTAGTTGTGTAATCCTAGTTAGACCGGAAGTGTCCTAAAACTTAATTACTTACCTTTTTACGTTCCTATTGACTTTCTATTGACTCGCGTGAGAGTACTGACTCTGCACGTGCCGCCTGTGGGCCTCCTACTCCTAACCTAAGGGTCAGATAGGGTAGCCCCAGCGATTCTCGAGGCTCTAGGCCTTCTCCTTTCCCAAGTCGTGGTTCTTATACCACTTACTTAGTATATGGTTTTAGGCGCCCCTAGGGCCTAACTGTAAATTGTGCTATTTAAAGTATTTATAAGTATAACTTGTTATGTGTTTTTGCCTCTGATCTCATAAAGAGTTCAGAGGAGTGTGTTAGTGAATAAATACATATACATTTTATATATATCCTGTGTTGTGTCCTTTCATTTTATATTCAACGGGTTACATATGGCAAAACAGCTGGCTTTACACGCCCTCAAGAGTCTTTTAGCCTAAGACTGTTCTGTCCACGCTACCTCTAGGATAGCTGGTCTATAAGGTTACTTAAAACCATCACCATAAGGGTTGTTTGGACTGGTGCAAGGTGCTCACTAGAATAGTGAACATCATATACCAGGCCAATTTCTCACAATAAAGATTTGAAATGTACCCGTTTTTTTTTTTTTAAAGTTTCAAAATCCTTTATTTCTACCACATTCGAGACACAGCCAATGTGCCTACAACCCTGGGGTCGGCGGCAGGCAGTTTTGGGTTAGCTTATCCCTGCAGAAGTTACACAGCCCATCATCCGACACCCCTGAGGTCTGGCGGCGTTACACATATAGATGTACGTATTTCTTATTTTAAGTTATTCAGCCAAATTTTTTTTTCCATTGTGCATAAACATAAAAGTGTACGGTACATTATTGCAATAAAGGACCTCAGATATGATTAACAAATATTAGTTAAGGCTGGTGGCACCTTCCCGTACCAGGTTATTCATCCGTAGGATCCCGAATGAGATACAAAAACATGAACATAAACATGTGCAATTAACTTATCCCCCCCTCCCATCCTAATCGCTGTATGTAATATCAAGGAACTTAGTACCAATACATTCTGATCAAGAAATTATCAATGTGCCAGGTGTAGCTACGGCGAGGGTTGGTATTGTTTGTGACTAGTTCGTGACTCATGGGTGTAAGAGAACTGCGGCCGTTATCAGTGCGGCTGTGCCCTGTCTTCTATCCGCCCACATTTCGGTGTAAGCTGGTATGGGAGATATATCCAAGTACCATGGGAGCGGATACTATTGTGACAATGCGCCATTGGGGTATATGTCAGCGTTAGTGTGACTGTTGTGTGCCTGCTGTGGGTGTGTTTCCTGCTTCGCCCATTCTCGCATCCGTCTCAACCTGTAGCCCGAGGAGATAAGCAGTGAAGGGGCCCCAGATATCCTTAGGACGCGATTTGTGTGGTAATAATTCTGCATAATTGTGTAGGTGGTCTTGCCACGTAGTCATGGTTGATATCCAAGTTTTGAATTTGGGGGCGCGGCCACGGCCCCACCTACACGCCACCTGCCGCTTTGCTAATAGTAGGCTTACCGCCAGGAATTTTTTGTCTGTAGTTGCAATGGTATGAGCGTGGCCCAGTAGCGCTACCAGTGGACAGGGAGTGAGGTCAGTTTCTAGCATACGGGACAGGGCCCCAAACACATCTTCCCAGTAAGCGGCGACTGCGGGGCAGGTCCATGCCAGGTGTAGGAAATCCGCACCTTCCCACCGCAGCGAAGGCAGCGGTCATTGTCTCGTTGGCCGGGGTGTAATAGAGGCAGTGTAGAAATTTAAAGTGGACCAGACGCAGCCGTGCATTACCTGTCACTGCATTTGTGTGAGAGCAACTAAGCTCCCATTGCTCGTCAGTTAGCGGAGCAGCGAGATCCCTACCCCATTCGGATCGCGCTCTTAGTGCGGTGGGAGGTGGTGCGTTTTGTACGTGTTTGTAGAGTAGTGATACCACGTGCTGTGGGGCATCTTGCTGGAGGAGAGCATGTAATGGTGCCAGTGTGTCAGGCTTGTCTGGGAAATTAGGAGTGACCGCACGAACATTTTGGCGTAGCCGCGTATAGCGGAAAGTGTCCATTATGGAGGGAGTTCGATCTCCAAAGAATTGATGGGATGTGCGGAATTGGCCCTGTAGGTATAAGTCCCCCCATGTGTGGTAAGCGAGTGCAGACAGCATTTTGCGCCCAATTTCTTTGCAGGTTACGCGTAGACGTGGGTCCTGCATCAGTGTTATGCAGGGGAGTATAAGAACGGGGATCCCATGGCGCCAGTGATGCGTTTCCACGCACTCACTGTGCAATCTACTGTGGTGGGATCACGCTCTCTTTCCCACACAGTGGTGTATAGGTACCCTGAGGCCTTTTTGGGTCTCATGTAGCCATCCTCAACTGCTAGGTGTGCCATGAATGGCGCAGGATGGAACCAATAGGCCGCGAAGTGACCTTGCGCACAGTCGTAATACTTCTCAAAGTCGGCGACTTCAAACCCTCCCTGATGATATGGTAGCATCAGTGTAGTCAGTTTGATCCTCGCCTGTTTTCCACCCCAAATGAGCCACGACAGTTGAGTCTTCAAAGCTCGAAAGAAGTGTGGCCCCAGACTATATGGGATGTTGGTGAATAAATACAGGAGTTTTGGGAGCACCACCATCTTTATGAGGGAGATGCGACCTGCCATTGATAGCGGAAGGTGTAGCCATTTGGTGATATTATCTGTGATTTTGTCCAGGGCTGTCCCATAATTTGCCCTGATCAAGGTGTCTCGCTGCCTGGTAATGTTAATGCCCAGATACTTCAATTCAACAGCTTCCCAGACGAGGGGGTAGCCCAGAGGGTATGCTTGAGTTTTGTCTTTTAGAGGGAACACAGCAGATTTGGACCAGTTTATTCGTATCCCCGCGACGCCGCCAAATTTGGTAATTTCGCGCAATTAGGGATTGAGGTTGTCTCGGGGCTTGTGGACATAGAGCGTCATGTCATCTGCATATAGTGAGATGAGTAACTGTCTCTCTGGATATATGAGCGCCCGATGGTTATGGTGCTGCCTGAGTTTGGCTGCCAGCGGCTCGATGGCCAGCGCGAAGAGGACCGGGGATAGCGGGCAGCCTTGGCGAGTACCTCTGTGAATGTCAAAGGGGGCAGAGCGTGATCCGTTCAACAGTACGGTAGCCGACGGACGGTGGTAAAGCAGTCGCACCAAGTCAAGGAAGCTAAAAGGCATCCCCATACGTTTCAGCAGCTCAAGCAGGTAGTCCCATTCGAGAGAGTCGAACGCTTTGGTAGCGTCGAGGAAAATGGCGGCTGCTTCACAATTGGGGTCTATATCTTGCAACACAGCATGTAGCGTGCGCAAGTTGTGGGATGGCGCCCTATTGGGGACGAACCTGGCCTGGTCCGGTAGTACCAGTCGCTCCATCGGGAGGTTGAGTCGTGTGGCCAGGACTTTCGCTAGGATTTTAATGTCAGTGTTCAATAGCGACAAGGGCCGGTATGAGTCACATTGTTCTGGGGGTTTGCCCGGTTTAAGCAAAGATGTAATCAGGGCTTCGTGCATGGAGCCAGGCAGGCTGCCTTCTTCGAGCGCTGCATAATAAACACGTTTGAGAATTGGGGCAAGGAGGTGTACATAGGCTTTGTAAAAATCCATCGTATGGCCATCCGATCCCGGGGCCCTGCCAGATTTCATGGACATGATTGCTTCAGTTATTTCATCACGTTCAAGTTTGTGATTAAGGAATTTTTGTTGTGTAGGGCCCAGCCAGGCTATGGCGGTGTCGCCTAGGTAGGAGTCTAGGTCGACTGGCAGGGTTCTATGTGATGTGTAGAGTGTAGCATAGTGCCCTTTGAGGACGCGTAGTTGGTCGGGTAGGTTTCTAATTGTGGTGCCGTGTTTGTCTTGTAGTGCAGTGACATAGGTGTTGAAACGTGGTGGTTTGACTGAAGACGCTAGGGCTTTCCCCGGGGGATCGCCCTCTCCGTATCTCCGTATCTACGTGAAGTGTGTGGCTTCACCTCGAAATCTGCCCCCTCTATCCGCCGCTTCTACATATTCAGTTAGTTTGTCTCTCATTTGGGCTTTAGTTGCGTGACCATGTGTTTCATGATCTAGGTCCCGTTCTAGGACGTGTAGTTCTGCCTCTAGTTTCTTGAGCTCACTTCGCAAAGATTTAAGTATTCCACCTCCCTTAGCGATGCACCATCCCCACACCATTACCTTGAATGCTTCCCAAACTGTTGTGAGGCTAGATACTGACGTTTCATTGCGTTCAAAGAAATCTTGTATGTCTTGCTCTAATTCGGCCTTAAAGGCCGTGTCGGTAAGGTGAGCGGGGTTGAGGCGCCAGCTTAAAAAGGGAGAGCTGTCCACAGGGATATGGAGGTCCAAAAGAACCGGGGAATGGTCAGAGAACGTGCGTGCCAAATGTACAGCCCTAGTTAGCCAGTGTGTGAGGCCTGTTGATATGAAAACACAGTCTATGCCGGCCCACGTAGAGTGAACCGCTGAGTAATGAGTGCCTTGCCTAAGAGTGGGGTGGTCGTGTCTCCAAGCACCTGTTAGGCGGTGGTCTTCTACTATGCTTAAGAGCGTTTTCTGTGTAGTGGTGTAGTGCGCCGCAAGGGGATGCGATCTATCCATGTGGGGGCAGAGTGCTGTGTTGAAGTTGTTTCCTAGTATAACATGTGTGATGTCTAACTCCTGTATTTTGCCCCATAATAAGAGCAGCGCGTTAGGGTTGTCGATGTTGGGGCCGTAATAGCATGCGAATAGGACTGTGTGTGATAGGAGTCTCCCCCAGACCATACAGAATCTGCCTTCCGCTTCGGTGTCTGATCCCAGTGGTGTGAAGCCCACCCCCGCTTGATTAGAATAGTCACCCCTCTAGAGTAGGTAGAGTCTGAGGAAAATACACGGCATGAAGCCCAGCGAGACGCAAACTGGGGGGTACTGTTTGGCATCAAATGCGTTTCCTGGAGCATAGCGATTGTCACCCCATGGCAGTCTAAGTAACCCAGAATTTGCCGTTTCTTTCTTGGATTGTTCAGCCCTCGAACGTTCCACGAGACTAATTTAATCTGTTGAAGCGTCTGTGCATCACCTGTCCCTCCCATATGTGGAATGATCACCATGCAATGCAAATGTTTCATTTCATCCTTGATATCTAGCAGTGTGTCAATTAAGGCGCATTGTTCCCCCTCCCACTCCGGCGACCCCAACTTGCCGGGTACATAGTCCCCACCCAACAACTTAAAACATATTGCATATACAGAAAAGCCCCGTCCTGCGAGGGGAGGGGTATCCAGGGGTTCACCCATAGGGGGGAATAAACCGCTAGGGGCGCCCGACCTGCCCTTCGACCTCTCTGCTTGCACCCACAGGCCGCCAAGTTATTGCGAGGTAGCCGCTCGTCGGACAGAGGTGGGTGGCCGAGCTAAATAAACATTAAAGACCATTAAGTCAGCGTTCTTCAATATATACTTCACCGGGGGGGGGGTGGAGTAGTCCATCATCATGTGAGCGGCGTCTGAGGCAACCCAGACAGCGGGTTTGAAGCCAGTAGATCATTCCTGCTGAGACATGGGACACCGTGATCTGGAGCGACTCCGTGCCACGTCATCTCTGTAAAGCTCCTTCCTATATTGTTTAAGATAGTCTTCCGCTTGCTGTGGGGTATTGAAAAAGTGTTGTTTTCCTTGATGGGTAATTTTTAACTTTGCGGGGTAGAGCATCGCATAGGATATTTCTTGAGCCTGGAGTTTCTTTTTTACCCCTGCAAATTTACGTCTTGCTTCTTGCACAGATGGTGAGAAGTCCGGGAAGAACGATAATGTAGTGTTTCCATAGCTAACTTGACCCTTTTCTCGCGCCCGGCGGAGGACTGTGTCACGGTCTCTGTAGTTGAGGAAGCGTGTGATAATTGGTCTTGGTGTTGCGCCCGGGGGCGGATGGGCCGCGAGAGATCTGTGAGCCCTTTCCACCGTGAGGTGGGCGGAAAAAGAGTCTCTTCCAAATAACTCTGCCACTAGGTTTTCCACAAAGTCCTCCATCCTACCCGTGTTGGTGGACTCCGCCAGGCCCAGGATGCGAACATTATTTCTTCGGGACATAGCTTCCAACTCCTCGTTTTTATCTGCAATGACTTTTAGCAGCTTGTCTATTTGGGCGGTGTGGCGTCCACTAGAGGTGGCCCCGTCTTCCAAGTCGGAAATTCTGTTGTCTCATACCAAGAAGTAGCGATTTCCAGTCCTCCTCCGGGGGGGCGCCTGCCGCGGATTCTCCGTAAACCTCCGGTGTTGATTTGGGGGTCTTTCGAGATTCAAAAGTGATCTTAGACTGTTTGGTATCATTGCGGCCCATGGTGCGTCGCGGGGCACAGGGCGTTGGGGTGTGTGAGAGATCCAGGACGTTGTGGATCCAGGGGTAAGGGGCCCCCGGGTGGAGAAGAGACACTGAAACCTCTGATTCTAGGCTCATTGGTCTGACAAGTCTATGGCACAGAGTGAATGTAGAGGCTTGGGGATCGAGCAGAGAAAGTACTTAGAGGTTCTCGCAGCAGATAGACAGTGCGGGGTAGTAGTGAGCCTGGTAACGTGGGGGGGGTAAACAAGGGGACAGCAAATAATTGTCACCCTGAGTACCTGAGTTCAGATGTGCGCTACAGCTGGGGCCTCAGTAGACGCCGTCAAAGAGTGCAAGGTGTGGACGTCTAGTGGGTGCCCAGGATCTCAGAGACCACGCGTGTGGAGGCAAGATGGCGACGCTATGAAATCGCAGTGAGGGTGTAGCGTGAAGATCGTGATCTCGCGCTCAGCAGGGCATGCCAGGTGGGTCCCCCATCCAACCGCGCCACCAGGCGATCCAGCAGACTCCTTTGCAAATGACTGATCCGATCCGGGCTCCTAATCACTCGTGGGGCAATTTAGGTGCTGTCGTGCACAGGTGCGAGACTTGTTGTGGAGCGGTGGCTGAGTACTGGTGTTATGCGTCTCCCCTAGGGGCTGAAGGCGGTGAGCTGTAGCTGGCCGCGCGGCAGCCGAAGGGAACCCCGGGGATGCTTAGTGTAGCGTCGTCAGTTTTACTCCTCAAGCCCGGAGCATGGAGTTATGTGCATCGAGCGGGCGACAGCTCCCCTTCTCTCATGCAGCAACAGCTAGCAGCGCGTGGTGTAGGGCGGGTTGCGGGGGCTCAGGGAGGCGATCAGAACGTGGATGGGCCCAACTGACGTCCCAGGCCGCAGATCCCCAGTGTTTCCTACAGAGAAAGGCCCCGGCGGGCAGTGCATCTGGGTCGCGCAAGGCCGCGCAAGAGCGAAGTACGGATCTCACCCTTAATCTGCTGCAATGTGGCGATGGGGGCCTCTCACCGTAATGTGTCCTCCGCTGGCCGCTTGGTACGCTCACCGGCGCTCACAGGACACGGGGCAGCAGGGCGCCGCCCGCCATATGTCTGAGCGGAGAGGTCCCCCCGGGCCGCGGATCCCCGGTCTTACCCAGCAGGTGTGCCCGGCAGGGGGATTCAGCGTGTCCGCGCAGGGAGCCACAGGCGGGAGTTGGGGCCAATTATCCCCCTCACGTTTGGGTCCGGCAGGCGAGCTTGGTACTGCTGCGCTCCACACGGTGAGGCGGTGCCAGTCGTGCTGGTTACAGGATGCCAACTCTGATCAGGATGGTGCTGCAGGATGGAAAAGACAAACAATGGTGGTTGGGCCCAATGGGAGGGAGGGTAGGCAGGGCCACACTATTATGAATACAAAAGATTTGCCTATGCCTCCAAGTGTACGAATTAAACACTAAATGATTACGGATAAACAATACTTTTATTTGTTTACCCAGACAATACTTTTTGTCGTTGAGTCAATACTTAGTTGAACAATTCTTCATTGTACAAAAAACAGACATTGAATCACCATCAACTTTATTTCTAGCCATATGTGATTCAGAAAACGATTTGTACATATATACAGTGCAAGGGTTTAAGTGCAGAACATTTCAAGAAAAAACATTTCAGTCATACAAATACAGTATGTGCATGGACGTAATGCAAACAAAAACGGAGTGAAGAAATCAAATCAACAATTCACAATAAACAATCACAAATGTAAGGAGGAGAATTTTTTCAAAGATCATCTCCCTACTCATGAATTGAATTCGTTTTTTTAAATTGTCTAGTATTCAGAAAGAAAAGCCCTTATTAAACATAACTGACATAAACCACTAATGTCAAGTCAAATGCCGACGCGTTTCGAATCCTGTTGCTTTGTTTACAGGATTCTCATCAGGGCGGTGTGATTCTAGTCCATAGGAACTGTTTGTGAAAAGAAATAAGGAAATAATAAATATGTTTGTTTAACAAACATAGTCCTCTTGCCAATTCTATTGTTGAGCTGCACACGCATCATGGTGCGGCATACCTTTTAGTTAATAGCCCCAAGTGGCTTCTGTTTGGAAATATCGTCTATAGCAGGCGGGTCTGGGCTGCAACAGAGCAAGATTGGTATCAGTAATCCATTGTGCTTGGATTAATACTGCCAGATAGCGGTGAACAAGGAATTTAAAAATTACCTTTAGTCTTCACAACCCTAAGGCTGGTGTGCCGGTAGCGGAAATTAATTTTCAATGCTGGCGCATTATTTTCTCCTAGGAGAAAAATTAGGAAAGGTAGGGTTGGAACCGATTTCAGTTACAATTGGCTTGCACAGAGGCACAGGCGCCTCGCATGGGGAACTTACTTTTGAATGTATCAACACGGGCGGGAAAATCCTCACCGGTATTGGGAACAGCACGGGGTCCGTTCTGTAGAACAAGGAGAAAAGGGGATGTCACTGGTTTTACTTCGTTGCGCTTGCCGTGAAAAGCAGCAAGACAACCGCGGGTCATACTGTGCAGGGGTCATGTATCTTACCATAAATCAACGCGGAAGGCTCCGCTGGTACGACCTGCTTCCAACCGGCACACTCTGAATTTGGTTGTTCGAGACAGCGCCGGTACTCACAAAAATAAAGACATGTGGTCCGCTCTCGTCCAATCAGAGCTATAGTGGTTACTGGTGCCTTATGGGAATTGAAGTCCAAGACCTGGGTTTATGCCCGATTGATCTCACTAAGGGAGTTGAGACCCTTGTTCACACTATCAAATCTTAGTATTAGATATGCCTCCTTGCGTAGTAACATATTTTCGACATCTGGATAACGTTTGGGGTCTAACCAGACCAGTGGTGTCCATTTGAGATCATTTTCAGTGTGGTTATTATTTAGAAAATGTTCCACCATGGGTGCAGTCATCACTTTTTTCTTAATGCGAGAACGGTGTTGTGTTATTCTGGCATTGATAGCTTGATTTGTTTTGCCAATGTATACTCTGTCGCATGGACAGACCACTGCATAGACGATGTTGCGAGTCCTGCAATTTGTGAAAGCATCGTGTTTCCACTTGATGCCGCGGTTGGTGAAGGTGTCTCCTTCTATTGTTGTAGAACATGATACACAGTTACCACATTTATGGTGCCCACTCACAGGTTTCAAGTTCCACTGAGCGATAAGGTCACTTTTGGGTGGAGGAATGTGACTATCTGCTTTGATGAGGTGTTGTCCAATGCTCGTGTTTTTTCGCATTGCAAAGATGGGTTTGGACAGGGGGTACTCTAATGTTTCCAATAGATGCCAATTGTTTCTTATGATGTTTTTGAATTGGTTTGTGTGTTGACCAAAGGTTGTCACACAGACCAATTTGTCTGATACCTTTTTCTCTTTTACTTGGAGAAGTGTGTCTCTTGGGGTAAATTTGGCCCTATTTTTAGCATATTTCAACAATTTTTTCGGGTAACCCCGGTCAGCCATCTCATTGCAGAATCTTGTTGCGTGTGAGTCAAAGTCTTGCTGACTTGTGCAATTGCGCCTAATTCTGAGCAATTGGCCGTAAGGTAAATTATGCTTAAGGCTTTGTGGATGTGAGCTGGTATAATGGAGGATTGTATTCCTGTCTGTTTTCTTCTTGTGCAAAGAGGCTGTCAAACCCATCTTTGCAATGCGAAAAAACACGAGCATTGGACAACACCTCATCAAAGCAGATAGTCACATTCCTCCACCAACCGCGGCATCAAGTGGAAACACGATGCTTTCACAAATTGCAGGACTCGCAACATCGTCTATGCAGTGGTCTGTCCATGCGACAGAGTATACATTGGCAAAACAAATCAAGCTATCAATGCCAGAATAACACAACACCGTTCTCGCATTAAGAAAAAAGTGATGACTGCACCCATGGTGGAACATTTTCTAAATAATAACCACACTGAAAATGATCTCAAATGGACACCACTGGTCTGGTTAGACCCCCAACGTTATCCAGATGTCGAAAATATGTTACTACGCAAGGAGGCATATCTAATACTAAGATTTGATAATGTGAACAAGGGTCTCAACTCCCTTAGTGAGATCAATCGGGCATAAACCCAGGTCTTGGACTTCAATTCCCATAAGGCACCAGTAACCACTATAGCTCTGATTGGACGAGAGCGGACCACATGTCTTTATTTTTGTGAGTACCGGCGCTGTCTCGAACAACCAAATTCAGAGTGTGCCGGTTGGAAGCAGGTCGTACCAGCGGAGCCTTCCGCTTTGATTTATGGTAAGATACATGACCCCTGCACACTATGACCCGCGGTTGTCTTGCTGCTTTTCACGGCAAGCGCAACGAAGTAAAACCAGTGACATCCCCTTTTCTCCTTGTTCTACAGAACGGACCCCGTGCTGTTCCCAATACCGGTGAGGATTTTCCCGCCCGTGTTGATACATTCAAAAGTAAGTTCCCCATGCGAGGCGCCTGTGCCTCTGTGCAAGCCAATTGTAACTGAAATCGGTTCCAACCCTACCTTTCCTAATTTTTCTCCTAGGAGAAAATAATGCGCCAGCATTGAAAATTAATTTCCGCTACCGGCACACCAGCCTTAGGGTTGTGAAGACTAAAGGTAATTTTTAAATTCCTTGTTCACCGCTATCTGGCAGTATTAATCCAAGCACAATGGATTACTGATACCAATCTTGCTCTGTTGCAGCCCAGACCCGCCTGCTATAGACGATATTTCCAAACAGAAGCCACTTGGGGCTATTAACTAAAAGGTATGCCGCACCATGATGCGTGTGCAGCTCAACAATAGAATTGGCTAGAGGACTATGTTTGTTAAACAAACATATTTATTATTTCCTTATTTCTTTTCACAAACAGTTCCCATGGACTAGAATCACACCGCCCTGATGAGAATCCT
Source organism: Lissotriton vulgaris (assembly GCF_964263255.1). NCBI lineage: Eukaryota > Metazoa > Chordata > Amphibia > Caudata > Salamandridae > Lissotriton > Lissotriton vulgaris. Next base: position 1,076,723,109 of record NC_141691.1, on the reverse strand, counting down.
GTAAACAAAGCAACAGGATTCGAAACGCGTCGGCATTTGACTTGACATTAGTGGTTTATGTCAGTTATGTTTAAAAAGGGCTTTTCTTTCTGAATACTAGACAATTTAAAAAAACGAATTCAATTCATGAGTAGGGAGTTGATCTTTGAAAAAATTCTCCTCCTTACATTTGTGATTGTTTATTGTGAATTGTTGATTTGATTTCTTCACTCCGTTTTTGTTTGCATTACGTCCATGCACATACTGTATTTGTATGACTGAAATGTTTTTTCTTGAAATGTTCTGCACTTAAACCCTTGCACTGTATATATGTACAAATCGTTTTCTGAATCACATATGGCTAGAAATGAAGTTGATGGTGATTCAATGTCCGTTTTTTGTACAATGAAGAATTGTTCAACTAAGTATTGACTCAACAACAAAAAGTATTGTCTGGGTAAACAAATAAAAGTATTGTTTATCCGTAATCATTTAGTGTTTAATTCGTACACTTGGAGGCATAGGCAAATCTTTTGTATTCATAATAGTATGGCCCTGCCTACCCTCCCTCCCATTGGGCCCAACCACCATTGTTTGTCTAATTCTCTGAGCGGGCACTGCCCGAGTGGTTTGGGAGTGACGTACACAACGTAATTTACAGAATCTTAGTCAGCATTAAGGCTGTCGCAAGGGTCTCCACTCTTGCATAGCATGGCAGACAACGACACACTGTCCTTCACGGAAAGCCAGATTCAAAACCTTATTGAGTCCTCGCCATTTTCATCTATTACCCTCAGCACCTCAGCCAAACAACAAAATGAGGCAGATAAACTGACACGGCTTCAAAAGAAGCACATTAGAACCGAACTTCACGGTTACTTTTTACTAAAACACCTCAAAGCAGGCACTATCCCCTGGGGCCTTCAGGTCAAGAACATTCCCGTAATCTTTACGGAGGACGCAGATTACAAGAAGGGCTTCAGCCAAATTAACACCAAATGCAGTAGAGATTTAATGGTACATACCATCGAGACAGCTCAACGCATCTGCAGTCAGGAAGAGAAGGAAATTGAAGAGTTAATCAAAAACATCAATGACACCCAAACTACTAGTGATGCAAAGATACTCCTAGATAAAATAGAAAAAGAAATTGCATCATTCAAAGATTATTCCCTGAATATCAAATCAGCTCAATTTGATAAAGATTCAAAATCCTTCCGATTGGAACAAGTGTATCCCTTCCTCAGAGAAGACTTTTACACCTCAGGTGAGTCAAGAGGGGCCTTAAATACATTCCAAGGAAGATCTAGAAATAAATTCATAACTTTCTCAGATACTACTTCATCCGACTCCTCTGACTCCAGACAGTCAAATTCTAAAACACGAGGCGCAGGAAGAGGATCAACTCTTTTTTAGCCAGGGGCGGTCAAACACGACCGCGCTTCAAGCAACCATGGCAAATGCGCACTCGCAACAAAAATTACAACAACTAGATTCGTCCACCATTGTAAATCTTTCTGATAAAGTTCTGACTAGAGATGAGGAAATGCTTCTTGACCTGGGCCTCAAATTTGTCCCAACTAAAAGAACAGACTTTACAAAATTAAAACTGGAGGCACTCGACTTCTGTCGCAAAGTCAGGCTGAAAGCCTATTTTGCAGGGGCCGAAATGACGTCAACACAGGAAATCACTGGCTTGAGGGTTAAATCCAGGTTCACTCCAACTACAAACATTCCCAAACAAATAATTGCTTTCGAACAAGCGGTCTTGTCCTCCCTCACCAAACTCGAGAGAAAAACAGTTTTGTCAAAAACAACATCAGTAAAGGAATCCAAAAGGCAATTGGTGATCTAAAATCTGACACATCAATTGTAATAAAGCAGGCGGACAAGGGTGGTGCGGTGGTCTTATGGCCCCGTCCCATGTATCTTACTGAAGGACAACTGCATGTGAACAATAGGGAGTGGTACAGACCGTCCAAAGAAGATCCTGTCTTTGCCATTCAGGATAAAATAGCCAAAATCACACAGAGAGCCTTAGACGAAGGCTATCTAGGACCCAAGGAACATGAATTTCTAAATAAAAAGTCACCAAGAACACCAATTCTTTATTTCTTACCCAAGATTCACAAGAACGACAGGGTGCCACCAGGGCGACCCATAGTGTCCGGATGTGACTCGGTGTTAGAACCGGTATCCAAATACATCGATTTCTTTTTAAAACCATGTATAGAACAAGTGAAATCACACTTGAGGGACACTACTGACTTCATCACTAAGGTTGAGGGACATACATTCAATGAATCAACGGAGTTGATGGTGACATTAGATGTCGCTTCGTTATACACGCAAATACCGCAGGACGAGGCCCTTGAGATCATTGAATTCTATCTAGAACAACGAGAAAGACCCCACCGGGTACCCTCTGCATTCATTGTTACATTGGCTGAAATAACTCTTCGGAGCAATTACTTCAGGTTCGAGAGTGATTTTTTCATTCAAATCAAGGGGACAGCCATGGGCTGTCCCTATGCGCCGGAGTTGGCGGTGCTCTATATGGCACAATATGAAGAAAGATTCATCTACAAGGACAACCCCTACTCACACCACATTATTCAATGGTTGAGATATATAGATGACGTCTGGCTCCTGTGGCAGGGGAGCCAGTCGGAATTAGATCAATTCTATACTTGGCTCAATTTCAGACATCCTGATATAAAATTCACGTTGAACTCCAGTTCTAAAGAAATGAATTTCCTTGACGTCTCAGTAGGCACCAGCAATTCTAGGTTGACAGCCTCTTTGCACAAGAAGAAAACAGACAGGAATACAATCCTCCATTATACCAGCTCACATCCACAAAGCCTTAAGGATAATTTACCTTACGGCCAATTGCTCAGAATTAGGCGCAATTGCACAAGTTAGCAAGACTTTGACTCACACGCAACAAGATTCTGCAATGAGATGGCTGACAGGGGTTACCCGAAAAAATTGTTGAAATATGCTAAAAATAGGGCCAAATTTACCCCAAGAGACACACTTCTCCAAGTAAAAGAGAAAAAGGTATCAGACAAATTGGTCTGTGTGACAACCTTTGGTCAACACACAAACCAATTCAAAAACATCATAAGAAACAATTGGCATCTATTGGAAACATTAGAGTACCCCCTGTCCAAACCCATCTTTGCAATGCGAAAAAACACGAGCATTGGACAACACCTCATCAAAGCAGATAGTCACATTCCTCCACCCAAAAGTGACCTTATCGCTCAGTGGAACTTAAAACCTGTGAGTGGGCACCATAAATGTGGTAACTGTGTATCATTTTCTACAACAATAGAAGGAGACACCTTCACCAACCGCGGCATCAAGTGGAAACACGATGCTTTCACAAATTGCAGGACTCGCAACATCGTCTCAGCAGTGGTCTGTCCATGCGACAGAGTATACATTGGCAAAACAAATCAAGCTATCAATGCCAGAATAACACAACACCGTTCTCGCATTAGAAAAAAGTGATGACTGCACCCATGGTGGAACATTTTCTAAATAATAACCACACTGAAAATGATCTCAAATGGACACCACTGGTCTGGTTAGACCCCAAACGTTATCCAGATGTCGAAAATATGTTACTACGCAAGGAGGCATATCTAATACTAAGATTTGAAAGTGTGAACAAGGGTCTCAACTCCCTTAGTGAGATCAATCGGGCATAAACCCAGGTCTTGGACTTCAATTCCCATAAGGCACCAGTAACCACTATAGCTCTGATTGGACGAGAGCGGACCACATGTCTTTATTTTTGTGAGTACCGGCGCTGTCTCGAACAACCAAATTCAGAGTGTGCCGGTTGGAAGCAGGTCGTACCAGCGGAGCCTTCCGCGTTGATTTATGGTAAGATACATGACCCCTGCACACTATGACCCGCGGTTGTCTTGCTGCTTTTCACGGCAAGCGCAACAAAGTAAAACCAGTGACATCCCCTTTTCTCCTTGTTCTACAGAACGGACCCCGTGCTGTTCCCAATACCGGTGAGGATTTTCCCGCCCGTGTTGATACATTCAAAAGTAAGTTCCCCATGCGAGGCGCCTGTGCCTCTGTGCAAGCCAATTGTAACTGAAATCGGTTCCAACCCTACCTTTCCTAATTTTTCTCCTAGGAGAAAATAATGCGCCAGCATTGAAAATTAATTTCCGCTACCGGCACACCAGCCTTAGGGTTGTGAAGACTAAAGGTAATTTTTAAATTCCTTGTTCACCGCTATCTGGCAGTATTAATCCAAGCACAATGGATTACTGATACCAATCTTGCTCTGTTGCAGCCCAGACCCGCCTGCTATAGACGATATTTCCAAACAGAAGCCACTTGGGGCTATTAACTAAAAGGTATGCCGCACCATGATGCGTGTGCAGCTCAACAATAGAATTGGCTAGAGGACTATGTTTGTTAAACAAACATATTTATTATTTCCTTATTTCTTTTCACAAACAGTTCCCATGGACTAGAATCACACCGCCCTGATGAGAATCCTGTAAACAAAGCAACAGGATTCGAAACGCGTCGGCATTTGACTTGACATTAGTGGTTTATGTCAGTTATGTTTAAAAAGGGCTTTTCTTTCTGAATACTAGACAATTTAAAAAAACGAATTCAATTCATGAGTAGGGAGTTGATCTTTGAAAAAATTCTCCTCCTTACATTTGTGATTGTTTATTGTGAATTGTTGATTTGATTTCTTCACTCCGTTTTTGTTTGCATTACGTCCATGCACATACTGTATTTGTATGACTGAAATGTTTTTTCTTGAAATGTTCTGCACTTAAACCCTTGCACTGTATATATGTACAAATCGTTTTCTGAATCACATATGGCTAGAAATGAAGTTGATGGTGATTCAATGTCTGTTTTTTGTACAATGAAGAATTGTTCAACTAAGTATTGACTCAACGACAAAAAGTATTGTCTGGGTAAACAAATAAAAGTATTGTTTATCCGTAATCATTTAGTGTTTAATTTGTACACTTGGAGGCATAGGCAAATCTTTTGTATTCATAGCAGGATGGAAAAGGGCTCGGCCGGGCAAGAGCTCCACTAAAGTTCGGCCATCTTGGTCTGGCGCCACCTAGCGCCCCCTGAAATGTACCCGTTTTTGACCAAGGCACACAATCCACCATTAACTTGCAAGTAATTGGCCTTTTTGGAGAGGAAGCAGTGGTTTTAGACCTAGGTCCTACTGCGATGCCTGATGAGGACAACATGTGATTTGCTGTGTACAATTTGTGGGAAGTGGGTCACATGATGCAGATTTGCTGGGAGCTGTGGTTTGGAACCCAACGGTCAGATGTAGCTTCTTTACTACTTCTTTGCAATCTCTGATTAACAAGAACTATGTCACATTGTGTAGGGATGCTGGTAGTTGTGGTCTTAAGCAGGGCCAGTTTTGTTGGCATGGGTGTTCTTGGCCAAGGGTGCAAATCTTCAGAGAGGCGCGTTGAGCTGTCTGCATTCAGATAATGCAAAAAACAATGCCACTTTTTTTTATTTCCCTTGCTTCACATGTTGTTTTTAACACCCTATTAACCCTCTTCCCTCCCCTCCCATCTCCCTCTCATCACTCACGCCTTGCACCAGCAACCCTATTCATCCCACCAACAACTTGACACGAGCATGACAGAACTAATTTGTGAGCAAATCAGATGAGTTAGGGGAGGTGCAGAAATTACTGTGTAAAGTCAGTTTTGATGTAATCAACCAGTAATTGACCTGTGAACACAAAATGCCCTCTATGCTGCCTCTGTTTTTATTCACCAGCATCACCAAAGGTGCCAAATTCTTTCCACCCAGTGCGATATTCGAAGAAGGGCTGGCTCTGGTCTTGAGCCGGAGAGCGAGATGTGGCTTTTTATATTGGTCTTTCGCATTGCCTGTTTGGTAGGAAGTGTTTTGTGATGGTGGGTTGTTGAGAATTGTAGTTATTAGACCTGTCACCCTTGGTGTGGGCTTTCCACAAACATTTTGATTCCTCCCTTCTGTTTTGCTGAATTTTTATTTAGTAAACCTTATGACTTTGTGCCTTTTAAACACTGCTAACCAGTGCTAAAGTTCTCGTTCTTCCTTTCTAAAATAAGGTAAAATTGGCTTATATCTGATTTGAATATTTAATTTACATAAAAGTCCCTAGTAAAGTGGTATACCCCATACCCAGGGCTAGTAAATAGATGCTACTAGTAGGCACTTATTTAGCCACCCACATAAGTAGTCCTGTAAAACACATCTCAGGCCCGCTATGGCAGCCAGTGGGCAGTTTTAAACATAGACATAGTAAAATAAACCTTTTGCCAAGCCTAAACCCGGATTGATCGGATCTGGATCAAGTGGGTTTCATCACCAAAAGACAGACAAGTGACAACAGTAAGCAAGTGCTTCACATTATTGAGAAATCATCCAGGGCGCTGGGCAACCTGTTATTAGCAGTGGACTCTGAAAAGGCATTTGACAGAGTTCATTGGCCTTATCTGGAACAAACCCTTGCACATTTTGGGTTTTGAGAAACAATGCAGACCCGGATCCTAAATTGTTACTGCTCCCCAACAGAGTTCACTGGCCTTATCTGGAACAAACCCTTGCACATTTTCGGCTTGGAGAAACAATGCAGACCCGGATCCTATATTGTTACCGCTCCCCAACGGCAACGGTCAGGTCTGATGGATATAATTCTGAATCCTTCTCAATTGGTAGAGGCACACGGCAGGGGTGCCCTCTGTCCCCACTGCTGTTCGCACTTTACATGGAACCATTGGCACAGAGAGTCAGGGATCACCCTGACATCACCGGGGTGCCCTTCAGGAGTGATCAGCACACTATCAGCCTTTACGTAGATGATATTTTGATGACAATCTCCAACCCAGATTCAGCACTCGCAGCTTTTTTGCAGGAGTTGGAGATTTTTGGTATGGCATCCAGGATTAACGTCGGGAAATCACTGGCCCTTAATCTCTCACTTTCTCCTTAGACAGTAGACCAATTGAAAGGAAAGCACACCATCTAATGGGCGACGGATTATGTGCCTTACCTCGCAATCAACCTGGCATCAGCTACACAGGCCACAGCAGACATTTACCATACACTGCTTAGACACATCTGCACCGAACTACAACGGTGGAAACACCACCGGATCTCCTGGCTCAGTAGGATAGCCGCAATCAAAATGACAATCCTCCCAAAGATTCTGTACCTATTCCAGACTCTCCCTTTGCAGTCGCTCCACAGATATGATCTCCAAGCTACAGTTGAATGGCATGCGAATCCTGGACCTGCAACTTTACTACCTGGCAGCGCAGTTGCACTACCCGGAGCTGTGCCCAATCAGAGAAACACTGGCTCTTCCAAGTCAGAGCAGTTGCCGGCACTTCTCTGTCAAAGGTCCCTTTTCTGATGAAATCCCATAGACTGCGCAACCTCTAACTTTCTCCCATTACACAGACAACTATGGTGGCGTGGGACCAGAATAGCACTCGATGTGGCTTGACTACATTTCCCTCCCCCTGACACCACTGTTGGATAATCCTGATTTTGCAAACTTTGCTAGGTGGAGGCTCTGGGAGTGTCGCTCCATTGGCCACCTCTTTGACGTGGTAGGGATTATCCTGTTTAAACAGATTTGCACAGACTATGGCATCCCCGAGTCAGCCCGCCTCCAATACCTACAGCTCCGACACTGGGTGCTGCACCCACAAAATAAGCCGAACGCCCAGAGACACCTGTTCAACTACTAAAAATTGCTTCTTACTAAGACCTCAGACAAGAAGTTGATCTCCAAATTGTACGCACAATTGATCTCAATGAATAAAAACATCTACAATGTGGGTCGAACCAGGTGGGAAAGAGATCTGGGAAGGCAGTTGAGTAGCAAAGAATGGGAGGGACTATACCACAGGGCCAGGCACACTGCTGCCAACATTGCGATTACTGACACCTTCACCAAAATTGTAACATATTGGAATTACACACCGATTCAGAAACGCAAGGCATTTCCTTCGCAGAGCGCGGACTGTTGGCGGGGATGCGGACATCCCGGGACCTTCGTTCACATATTATGGGAGTGCCCGCTACTGCAGCAGTACTGGTCTCAGGTTCTTGATGAAATCGACTCACATCTAAATACTTAGCTTCCACGATTCCCTGCATACATCATACTTGGGCTTCCCAAACCCATTGTCATACCCCCTGAAAGCTAGAAGGGGACGGCAAACGGGACTGGCTCTGTGTGGAGCTGTGCAAAACATTCTGAAACATTGGGGCACTCAACAAATACCTACCCACATTGGCTAACTCCACAGACTTTGGCATATTTTAGGTATGGAGAAGATAACTCTTTCAGTGGCGAGCAGGGGTCGACATTCAGAGAGATGTGCATCCTTTCATATCCCTACTCACACGACTTTTGTTTATTGTTTAAATGTCAATAAAAAGATTTGAACCATAACATTGTTGGGGTGTGGTGTTATCCATAATCCCATCATTTCAGTAGTTGCGGTAGCAAAAGTTATTGCTCATACAGGAATTTATTGGGCCATTCATAATGTGGGTATTAAAGTATTCTAAAGAACACCTATTTTGTTCTAAAACATTCACCAAGGTATAGTTTTTAAGTCAAGTGTACTCAGTGTTTCAATGACAGCCAACGATTATTATTCTTGCCAGGGGAACATTGCACCCCGTTCACAGGACAATGGGACAGGAGGCCTTTCCTGATGTGCAGGGTGGCCCAGCAGTCAGCTGTCAGTTAATAACGAAAGTACACATTAGGCCCTTTTTTTTCCAATATAGGTTTATTAGAATGTTTCATTACAGTACATCATGGGGTAGAGCACCACATATAGTCTGATCTTATTAGGACATGTCACATTTCACAAAGCAATACAGGCCAGATAATGAATCCTCATTTCCAACATTGATCCCAATGTGACATACGTGTGTTGTACATCTTGTCGATATAGTACTGCATCAGTGTGTATCCTTACATTCATTTTTTAGAAAACCAAAAGAAAACCAAGAACTTCCCCTCCCGCTCCCTCCCTCCCTCAGGTTCAGTGGATAATTTGTACATCTCTACACATAGACCAGATTAGAATATCGTGCCCTCGTTATATACAGGTGTTAATAAAATGGCATACATCAACGACACATTTGCTTTTATAGTTCGTGGAGCCACAGTGTCCCATCTCTTCTGTGGTACCGCTCTTCCCAAACTTCATCAAACACATGTTAGGGGCAATACTCAAATATGTCTATGGCATCAAGCTCCTCCAACAATAGATTCCATTCCATAGATATAGGCGTCTTACGCAGTCCCCGTTGTTCTTCTCTCTTCAGTTCAGCACCCTCCGCCCTTCCCCATCGTAATAACTCAGCATACCAATCTTTCAGTGCCGGTGGTCTAACAGCTTTCCAGTGGATTGTGATAGTACGTTTGGCCAAGATGAGCGCCAAGTTGTTAAATTTAGTGACCGGCCTACCTTTCTTTCCCTTGGGGCCCAGTCCCAATAGACAGTATTCCAGCCTATCATTATCCCTTACCGGGGCTATAGTTGCTAGGATCCTGCATATTGTCGCCCAGTAGTGCCGGAGACGTGGACAATTCCACAGCATGTGGACTAGGTCCGCTGCCTGCTGTTGACATTGTAGGCATGCATCCGAGACATCTGGGAACATGGTCCGCAGCTTGCTTGGCGTTCAATAGGCCCTGTGTAAAAGCATGAGTTGTATGAATTAAAATTTTGGGTTTCTTGACACCTTCCTAGGGTATTCTAACAATACATTCCATTCCCTATCCTCAAGTGCCCTACCCATATCCGCTTCCCACCTGCCTCGGAGAGTCTGAAGCGATACCGCTGCCACTGTGCGTATGCCCCTGTATAGCCATCTTGTAAGGTGTCTACCGTTGCCCATCAAATGTTGCATCGTGATCAGTGTATGTGTAGTAGGTTCCACACCCTCAGGTGCCCAAGTAGTGCGAATGTAGTACGATACACTAGCGTGTAAAAGGAACAGTGTGTCCGGTGCCCCGTGCTCCCTCACAAATGCATCATGCGTCATCAGGGTGCCCTCCCGAAAGAAACCGCCCACTGTTGTTATCCCTATCTCCTCCCATTCCCTTATACTTCGTTTTGTGATCCTGCCCATCAGAGCGGGAATCCCCAGCAGGGGTATAGTAGGGGCGTAGGGGGTCACCGCCTTAGTGTACCTAAGTGATTGCCTCCAGTACAGTAATGCAATTTTTAAAAGGTGTGGCTCCGTCGGTGGGATCCTGCTACGTGGCAACAAGAGCGCGTGTATCTCGCCCCTCTGCCAATTTAAGTGTGTCATGTCTATTTTGTGTAGGTGACGCCCCGCCAGCCAGTAAGCTAGCCATTGCAATTGACTCGCGTAACAATAGGCTCTCAGGTCAGGTACCCCCATGCCCCCCTGTTTAGTATCTAAAAATAGTTTGGTGAGTCCTATGCGTCTTTTCCCCTTACCTCATATCAATTCAACCAGTAAAGATGAAAGCAAGTTAAACGTTTTTGCTGGCACCAGTATGGGTAGATTGGTGAAAAAGTACAATAGTCTAGGGAGCACTACCATTTTAGCAATTGCTATTTTGCCTGCCACAGAGATGGGCAGGGTAACCCAGAATTTTACCTGGGAACGGAGGGAGGCGATAGTTCGGTTCAGGTTGCCCTCTAGGAGATCCTTTGTGTCCCTATATATATTGACTCCCAGGTATTTAAAGGTGCTAGGTGCGATCCGAAACGACCAGTCCCCAAAACCGACCATGCCAGTACGTGTCGCATCCGTAAAAAATATGCATAGGATTTGTTTTCATTAATAGACAACCCAGACAATCTTTCAAAGGTGGCAAAAATCGAAGGCACGGGCTCACAGTCACCATCCAAGTCCCTAAAGTATAATATTAGGTCATCCGCGTATGCGGACACGATATGCGTGGCCGGGCCCAGCACTATACCCTTATTACCCACAGTAGTGCGTAGTTTCAAAAGTAGGGGTTCCAAAGCCAGGATAAACAACAGAGGCGACTGTGGGCATCCCTGTCTGGTACCCCTTGCAATCCCATATTGTCTCGAGATGCGCCTGCCCGTCCTCGCCCTGGCCGTAGGGTTTCTATATAACAACATTACCCTTTTAATGCATTCCTCCGGTATGCCATATTTAGACAGAGCATAAAACATATATTCCCATTGCAGGGAATCAAAGGCCTGACGGAGGTCCAGGGAGATACAACCGACTGCGCTATCCCAGTGAGTAGTGCGGGTCATTATCTGATGTAGTCGCCTGATATTGAGGGCTGTGTTTCTGCCTGGGACAAACCCGCATTGGTCGTCGTGGATCAACTGTGGTATGTATTGACTAATCCGAATCGCCAGTATTTTACTCAGAATCTTGTAATCCACGTTTAGTAATGAGAGAGGCCTATATCCCGCTATGTCCGTGCTGTCTAGGCCCGGTTTAAATATTGAAACCACTTTGGCTTGCATCATGGTAAGTGGGAGGGTGCCCATCTCGAGGGACGATTGATAGAGCTGTTGCATATGGGGTACAAATAAGTCAGCAAATGTTGATTAAAATTCTACTGGCAGTCCATCCCCACCGGGCGATTTATTAAGAGGCAGACTACGTATGGCCTTCTTGATTTCCAGCGCAGTCACTGGGAGTCCCAGCTCCTCCTTATGTGCCTGTAGTAATTGGGGAAGATGCAGCTCGTCAAAGAAAACCTCCAGATCTGCACCTGTGATGGCATCAGGCCCTCTATATAAAGTCTCATAATATTACCTAAAGGCTTCATTTATGTCTAGTTGCGTGTTTACCACGTCACCTTCCATGGTCCGGACCTCCAATATGGGGATAACCGGTGGGGCATCTTTAATAATCCTGGCCAGTAACCGGCCCGCTCTGTCCGCTACCGCATGTTGTTTCTGCGCATAAAGCCTAAGATCTAGCAGTCTCAGATCTTCTAGCAGTTCAGCATAATGTACATTATCTTCCTGCAACTGTACTCTATGCGTCTCATCCAAAGCTGTCATCTGCTCTAGCTTCCCCAGTGTATTTTCTATGTCAGTGAGCTGCGTGACTATAGTGTGTCGTAGTCCTATTCTTGTGCTAATTGCCACTCCCCGCAAGACCGTCTTAAAGGCGTCCCATTCTATCTGCATGGAGGAAGCCGTATTTGCATTTTCTGTGAAGTAAGTATCTATGGCAGTGGCTAACGTTGTTTTAAAAACCAAGTCCTCCAGCAGCTGCGGCTGAATTTATATAATTTATTTATTTATTTGCTTGTATAGCGCAGGAATTCGACCCCCGTAGGGGTATCTCTGCGCTTATGTTCTTACCATAAACCAAAAGCCAGAGACCAATAAACAAACAAGAAAGATGCAGGGTTTAAATTGTCAGAAACAAGTGTGTCTTTAGGGATTTCCTGAAGGCTCCTAGGTTGGAGTTTTGTCTCAGGGTGAGGGGTAAGGTGTTCCAGAGAGAGGGACCCCTGTAAGAGAGTGCTCGACCCCCCTGCCTTTCCCTTTTAATCTGCGGGACTTGAAGCAACAATTGGTTCCTAGAGCGCAGAGAGCGACCTGGCTCGTAGGGTTTACATTTTTCGGTCAAGTATTTTGGACCAGTACCAAACAGGCATTTATGGATTATTCAACACATTTTGAACTTGACCCGCTGGCGAATGGGCAGCCAGTGGAGTTTGTTCAAAAGAGGGCGAGAGGGGGATCTGGCTCGGACGTTAAGGACCAGTCTTGCTGTCGTAGTAGTTGCCATGTCGGTACTAGGGTTGGAATTTTGCCCCATTGCAGCACCATCTCTACCGGGCTATGATCTGATAATGTTTTCCCTAAGTGAGTGGAGTCCCTGAACGTATCCAGCAATGCGGCAGAACAGAATATCCTGTCAATGCGGGTATGCAACTTATGCATCGGGGAATAGAATGAGTATTGCCTGACTCCCGGGTGTGTTGCCCTCCAGACGTCTTGTAGTGCCCAACCATGTGCCCAGGCCATGAGTATCTCCGCAAGTTTCGTACTGGGTGCGTTTTGCAATGGTGGATGTGATCTATCTATTTCAATATCTAGAACCGCATTAAAATCACCCACGGATACACCTCCCACCCCACCAACAGTGCTGTCAATACCTCCCAGAACCTGCCCTGTTCTGTGTTTGGGGTGTAAACACTCCCCAGTATAATGCGCTCCCTGTCCAATAGCCCATGTACTAGCACATATCTGCCCTCTTTGTCTATCTTTTGTTCTATGAGTTTAAAGGGAGTGCCAGACCTAAGCCAAATCGCTGCCCCTCTAGCGAATGACTAATATGATGTAAAGAATAATTGCCCCCTCCATTTTTTGATCAGTTTCGTTGCCTCATCATGATTTAGATGCGTCTCCTGTAGAAAAGCCATATTCACCCTCCTTCGGTTCAATTGGGCCAATAGCATATGTCTCTTCTGAATGGAACCGAGTCCCCGAACATTCCAGGAGGAACATTTATAGGTATCGGGTTGCGCCATCAGTCTTTGTATACAGTGGTCTTCCATGAGCACAGGAGCCACGGATATCAGACATGGTCATAATAACTATCACTGATCCCACAGAAACAGTAAAAAAAACAATACTCGGGTCCCCCTATGAACAGCAGAGGACCAAACAACAACCAGCAGCACAACTAGCGCTACATTGATAACACACCATCGAGCAGTTGCCATGGGGGGAGAGGCAACCACCATAGAATTATTAGCCATTCTCGTATGTCACATACCTCATTCGTAACGCTCCAGCACAAACCCATTAACCACTTGTGTGCTTGTGACGGAACCAATACATTTATACATAGAACAGGGCAATACATTATAACAACCGCAGAGCAAGTCACCAAGTTGCATATCAAACGATATCAATTTTGTCCGTCCCATTGCCTCAGTTCAGTAAGTATCCGCCGTTTGTGCAGTTATGGAGGGTAACAGCGTTAGGCTGGACTCGGACTCTGACCAGGCCGTCGCCCCTCCTGATGAGTGCACTGAGATATCTCGGATCCTAGCATCGTGTTCCGCCAGTGCTGCCACCGTCAGTAATGCGTCCCTCTGGCTGTCCGTAATCTGGTTCGGTGATGGAGTTTTCCCAGCAACTGTCCTCCGGTGTTCCGCAGTTACTGGAGCGGACGTCTCATCCCGTCGACGCGACGAGCACACAGAGCGGTCCTGTAGCAGAGACGCCTGCGTGGTTGGGGGGGAGAAGGTGACCTAGCCAGTCCGCCGCTTTCTCCGGGGTCTCAAAGAAGATTGACTTTTGCCCTTGAATCACCTTCATTCTGGCCGGGAAGAGTAAGGCATATTTTAAGTTGTGCGCTCTCAGTTTCCTCTTTACTTCTTGAAACGTAGCCCTGGCCTTTCTGTACCGCCACCGTAAAGTTCAGATATAGGGAGATGATCTTGTCTTCGAATCGGATAGGAGCATTTTCCTGTGCCGCCCTTAGTATTGTATCTCGATCCTTCTAGTTCAAAAGACGGGCGATCAGGGGTCTCGGAGGCGCCCCAGGGCGAGGAGGCCTAGATGGCACTCTGTGGGCTCTCTCCACGCAATACATCGCCAATAGCCCCTCCTTCGCAACATACTCCCGCAGCTAGATCTCCACAAATTGTGTAGGGTTGCGTCCTTCACTTTTCTCCGGTATTCCTAGGATGCGTATGTTGCTCCTACGGGACCTTCCTTCTGCATCCTCCACCCTATTCTGAAGTCCCTTCAGTTGTCTCCTCACTTGTTCCATTTGAGTAGTGTGCTCCGTCTGCCGAGGAATTAAATCATCAATAGCAATTTTATGGCATTGCACTTTCTCTGTCAGTTTGTTGTGGTCCGCTCGTAGCAGATTGAAGCTAGTGGAGCGTTTCCATCGCTAAGCGTGAGTTCTGTATTTCTTTCAATATGAGATCCAATTTGTCAATAGGTTGCGCCTCAGCCATGGGTGGGATCACATCCACCTCCGAATTGTGCGACTGGCCACTCGACAGGACTGTACCCGTAGTTTCCAATGCATTAGAGTCCGGTTGCTTCGCCTTGGTGCGCCCCATGCCGTTCGACGTATCTTAGTTGCTCCGAATTTGCAATATTCCCTGTCGAAGATCTTTGAAACCCCCAACAGTCGCCCAGTATAGCACACGAGCGCGCTCTCTATACTATTCCCACTCTGGGTCCGCTTGAGCTATTAGCAGTCCCTGACCAGTTTCATGAGACGGGGGGGCACTGATAGAGCTCTGAACCAAGTCAGTCCCCTAATTGGAGGCGGAGGCATGTGTGATCTCCATTCCAGGTCTGTGTCTCTATTGGCCTCACTAGAAGCGGTCCGCGGTTCACGCAGGGCTGCAGCACTGCAGCACTGCCCCCACACAGTTGGAGTGTACGCTAGAGCATAGGGCGGTAGACCGTCATGACAACACAATGTTCCAGAGTCCAGAGCAGCAGCACCACCATCTGCCAACCCAGATTCTACATGGTCATCTCATGTGCTGCAGGCCCGACATCACATGTGTGGGGGCGGGGGGGGGGGGGGGGGAGGGAGGCACCAGCATACTCATTTTGTTCCAGAGCCCATATAGCACTGCACCACTGTGTCCGTGAAATCCTATTTGTAATCCAGACTGTTCAGTGCCGCCATATATTAGCCTTCTTGCATAGTATCCGGATTCCCATGAGTGCACCAGGGATCAAAGTCTCATAAGATATAGTGTGTGGCCGGATGCCCCTCCACAGGCAGCACCGGCCTCAGACGGCTGCGGTCCACAGTATCGCCGAGAGGCAGTCTCCCCTCCCGCGCGCACACGTCACCCAATCACAAGCCCTCAATGGGGGATGTGCGCAGGCCCCGCAGGCCGGACCCCAGGCAATCCCGTTTCCGCCACCTTTCCGCCCCCTCACCGCAGTATGCGTGTGTCCAGCCGACGTTTTTCTCCTGCACAGGGCTGCCTACAGTGTCCGAGTACCACGATCTCGCAGGGGCTCCGCTGTTCCTCAGGAAATATCAGTTCCAGATCACGGGCACCACCCTGCACGTCCCGCACAAGTACTCACAGCCTTTCTTCACCGGCCACATCTGACAGCGCAACGGCAGACCGGGCTTGTCCGATATCGCTTGCCACAGTCCTTCTAGGTGAGCGGGAGGGAAAAGGAACAAGTCAGCTGGAGCAGTCCCAAATGGTCCCAAGGCTCTGCGCTCGCTGGGGTCTCCGACTTCTTGTTTGTCCGAGACCACCTCCCGGCCTCAGTATTCCGATTCCCGGTACACAGGGAGGTGGCAGCCTCTGGTCTCAGCGTTTGTTCCGCCCGTCCGGTGGCCGCTCCGCTGCAGTTGGCATGTATTAATTGGTCAACAGCGCCCCATTGTAGCAGGATAATGAGAAGAGTGTCGGGTTTGGCACAGAGCTCCTCTATCTGGCGGCCGCCATGCTTGGCAGTTAGCCACGCCCTCCACATTAGGCCCCTTAACCAAAATTATTGTGCCACCTGCAAAATCTTTGAAATGGCCAACCGAGCAAACACAGTGGCCAATGCGGTGGCTCGCCAAAAGCAACCTCACTGAGTTGATCACTGGTGCCATGACCTGGGACCTCCCAAGACTCCTGGAGTGGCTCTCTGGAATGGCTACGCCGACACAGAGGCAACAAGGCAACCTGTTAATGACAACAGCCAGAAGGCACTGGGTTAGGTACGTGATGCCCAGGGGCCTACCACCACCTTACGCTCCTAGTCTACCCTTCGAGCTGAGCCCTGTCATGTACTCATGCCATGGACGCCCGGAGCTGGGGGCGTGGAGGGAGAGAGGATAGGACATATGGGGGAATATGTTTGCTGACTCGCAGTTATTTACGTTTGAGGGCCTAGTGGAAACGTATGGAGTGCCACAGGGCTCCTTTTTATTACATGCCCTACTGACTCGCCTGTCCTTGCAGACCTGGGATGCTGACAGGGTTGAACCTGTTACCTGGCACTTATTGCACACCCTGCTCACACATGGCAGCGGTCGTCAAGCCATAACAGTCATATACATCTCCATTAGATTAGATAACCCTCCTGCATTGTTAATACTGCGAGCGTACTGGGATGGCGAACTGTCCACTACCCTGTCAGATAAACAATGGCAACAATGTCTTACCCATCCCAAAATTATCTAGACTAACGCTAGGGTGAAATATACTCAATTTAATTACCTTCACTATATGTATCTCACCCCCCACAGACTGGCACACATGTACCCTACTGCCATGGACATCTGCCCCAGATGTAGGGATCAGGAAGCTACTTTTACACACATGGTCTGGACTTGCACCATCATTCGCTTATTTTGGCTGGAGGTGGCTGCTGTGCTTACAGCAGCAACAGATGCGTGGGTGGAAGTGGAACCCCTCCATTTCCTGTTGGGAGTTATGAGACGTAACTTGACTCGCAAGAGTGTGAACACATTTCTGGATCTCTCTCTGGGTTTGGCTAAACTGAGGACTGCAATGGCCTGGAAAGCACAGGCAGGCCCCAGGATTGCTGTGTGGCTGCTGGATCTGCAGAGGGCACTGGTTTCAGAATGCATAAATCAGCACGAGGCTGAGGTACGGGCGCCACTTCCCCCGCGGCAAACCCCTGCGCAGTGGCAGGGATATTTAACAGTGATCGAGGTCAAAACCGCTGCGGGCGTACCTCCCCCCCCCCCCCGCCCGAGCTTTTTTATGCTTGATTTCGCAGAACAATGCCTGATTCTCCTTTTGATAATCTTGCTGTAAGTTGCTTATGTACGGCTGTGCGGCGCTGCAGAGTGAAGCAGTGAGCTGCCCAGCGCAGTAGCCATGGAAATGCTAATTGACAGTTTCCTTCTGCCCCTACCTAAGCCATTTGATTTTCTTGCTAGTCTATATTGTCAATAGTATGCTCCAATTGCTATGCAAATGCTCTTGATGTTACTTTGTTAAAATCAATAAAAATCATTTATAAAAAAAAGATTTCATATTCTGCTGCTCTAATATGATAACATGTCAGAGTACAATATCTAAAAAGAGCTTTTACAGTACTGTGCTGTCGGACATTCCCCCATCCCCTAAAAGAAAAGGGTAATCAAATACCTGCATGCCAGGCTTTGAGAACTCCACAAAAGCTCATGAGAAAAGTTCTATCTTATGCTGTTAAAAATATTATGTGATACAAGCATTTTCTGGATATTATGTTATTAGAAACATCTATTTTCAGATACATATTTACGCATCACACATGGATGGAAAATGCTACTTACCAGTATGCATCTGTTCTTGGCATGTAGAGCTGCAGAGTTACACACTGTTGCATAGATCGCCATCTAGTGTTGGGCCCAGATGTTTGCACTTGTTTTTGTCCTGAAAAGTCTTTGGAAGTCACAAGATAGGCGGCGACTCCTCTGGATCACATTGCGCATGGGCATCGTCTCCATCCTTAGAATTTTTTTTCGCCAGCGGAGAAATGATGGAGCTTTGTAAGAAACAGGAAGGATGTCCATGTAATCTGTATCTAATTAAAATAATACTGGAACAGATAAAGGTAGCCGGGGAGGCGGGTGGGCGTGTCTAACTCTGCAGCTCTACATGCAGAAGACAGATGCTTACTGGTAAGTAGCATTTTCCGTTCGAGGCATATGAGCTGCAGATTACACACTGTTGCATAGATTATATAGCAGTACCCCCTCTTAGCGGTAACCACCAGTATCTGTTGCAGTAGTTTGAAATAGTGTTTTGAGTACAGCCTGGCCCACAGTAGCTTGCTGTTTAGTTTGCACATCTACACAATAGTGTTTTGTGAATGTGTGCGGTGTAGACCATGTAGCTGCTTTGCAGATATCATCTAAGGGAATCTTCCCTAAAAATGCCATTGAAGCCCCTATCTTTCTTTTAGAGTGGGCTTTAGGAAGAACAGATAACGTACGTTTAGCTTTGTGGTAGCACATTTTTATGCATTTGATAATCCACCTAGCTGTCCCAGATTTTGATAAGGGGTTGCCTTTGTGTGGTGGTGAGAAAGACACAAAAAGTTGTTTGGTTTTGCGAAAGGGTTGTGTTCTCTCTATGTAGTAAAGCAATGCTCTTTTGACATCTAGGGTATGAAGAGTTCTTTCTGCGATTGTTTGTGGCTGCGCGAAAAATACAGGCAGTTCCAAAGATTGATTGAGATAGAAGGGAAAAATGGCTTTAGGAGGAAATTTAGGATTAGTTCGGAGAACAACTTTATTATGATGCATCTGCAGAAAAGGTTCCTGAATGGTTAGTGCTTGTAATTCACTAACTCTTCGTAGAGAGGTAATTGCTAAGAGGAGCAACTTTCCATGTTAAGAATTATAACTCACATTTATGTAGAGGTTCAAAGGGGGGTCCCATTAGCCTTGTGAGAACGATGTTTAAATTCCACACAGGTAAAGGTGGTGCTCTGGGAGGAATTATTCTTTTCAGGCCTTCCATAAAGGCTTTTTGCTCTGAAAAGTGATAGATGCTGTCTATTTTGTAGGTATGCTGCTATGGCGGCAAGATGCAGTCTAATAGACGTGTAGGTTAAGTTATATCTTTGGTGGTGTAACAAGTAGCCTATGATGTGTTGAATAGACACATCTAGGGGATTGATGTTGTTGTTATGACAATATATTACAAAACGTTTCCACTTTTCTCCATAGCATGCCCTAGTGTTGGGATGTCTAGCTTCTTTGATGATGTTCATACAGTCAGGGGAAGGTTAAGGTAACCGAATTCTAGGACCTCAGGAGCCAGATCTGTTGAGTTGAGCTGGGTCCGGGTGTCTGATCTCTCCATGGTTCTGGGTTAAAAGGCATGGAGATAGGTGTAACTTTTGGTGTGGTACTACGGAAAGTTGTAGCAACGTGGCGTACGACGGTTGTCTGGCCCAAGTTGGAGCAACTAGAATGAGAGTTAGGGAATGTTGCTGTAGTTTACGCACCACTAGTGGAATGAGTGGGAGAGGTGGAAAAGCGTACGCAAATCTGCCTAACCAGTTCATCCATATCGCATTGCCTTTGGACAGTGGGTGTGGATATCTGGCAGCGAAGCTTGGGCATTTGGTGTTTTCGTGAGTGGCGAAGAGGTCTATCTGAGGTTGTCCCCACATCTGAAAGAACGGTTGAAGAACTTGTGGATGAAGTTCCCACTCGTGGATCTGTTGTGTCTGACGGCTTAACAGATCGGCTATGGTGTTTTGTACCCCTGGAACATGTTGGGCTAACAGGAAATTGTTCTGAGGTATAGCCCATCTCCATATGTTCTGTGCTAGCTTAGAGAGTTGCAGAGAGTGCGTCCCGCCTTGTTTTTGTATATAGTTACATGGCTGTCATGTTGTCCATTCGGACTAGGATAGTATTGACTGAGATTTGCTTTTGGAAAGATTTTAAGGCTAGGAATATGGCTAGTAACTCCAGGTGGTTGATGTGGAGTAACTTTTGTTGTGGTGTCCACCTGCCCTGCATGGTGTGTTGCAGTAGGTGAGCTCCCCAGCCGGAGAGTGATGTGTCCGCTGTCATGACTATTTGAGGAACTGGCTCTAGGAACGGTCGCCCTTTGGAAAGGTTTTTAGTGTTCCACCACTGTAGAGAGCGGTCCATCCACCAATACTAGATCTGTTAATTGACCTTGAGCCTGGTTCCATTGGCGTGCTAAGCACTCTTGAAGGGGCCGCATCTGGAGTCTTGCGTGAGGCACTATGAATTGCAAGGGGCCATCATCCCTATGAGTTACATGTACACTTGAGCTGGAAGAGAGTGTTCTGGTTGAAATTATGTTAGAAGAGCAAGCATGTTTGCTATTCTGACAGGAGAGGGATAAGCTAGCTCTTTTGAGGTGTTTATTGTGGCACCAAGGTATTGTTGTGTTTGGGACGGTTGGAGATGGGACTTGGTGTGGTTTACTGTGAACCCCAGGTCGTGGAGTAATTGGATTGTTGTGTGAGTGTGTTGTACACACTGGTTGTATGAACTGGCTTATATGAGCCAGTCGAGATAAGGGAAGACGTGAATGTGCTGTCTTAAGTGTGCTACCACCAACGCTAGACACTTGGTAAACAGTTGTGGTGCTGTTGTGACTCCGAATGGGAATACTTTGAATTGATAGTGGTGACCCTCCACTACAAATCTGAGATACTTCCTGTGAGCGGTGTGAACGGGAATGTGGAAATAGGCGTCCTTGAGATCTAGGGTAGCAAGGAAGTCGTTTTGTGAAAGCAGAGGAAGGACCTGCTGGAGTGTGACCATGTGGAAGTGGTCTGACTGTATGTATAAGTTTAGGGGTCTGAGGTCTAGAATAGGTCTTGGAGAGCCGTCCTTCTTTGGGATAAGAAAGTACAGGGAGTAGACTCCCTTGTTTTGTTGGTGCAGGGGAACTGGTTCTATTGCACTTTTTTTCTAAGAGGGATATTACCTCCTGCTTTAGCAGTAACACGTGTTCTTGTGACATTGAACGCTGTTTGGATGGTATGTTTGTGGGGGTAGATGATAGTTCGAGACAGTAACCCGATTGAATTATTTGTCGCACCCACCTGTCTGATGTGATGTTGGTCCAGACAGGGAGGAATTGTTGTAGTCTTCCATCGACTGTACTGGAGTGGAATGGTATGGGGGAAGTGGAGGGAAGACATTGGGTAGGGGTGGAGGCAGAGCGGGAGTGTTAGTTTTGCCTCTGCCTTTGTTATTGTTACCCCTGTAACCACCTCTTTGGTAGCCTCTAGTGAAGGTGGATTGGGGAGGGATTTTGTAAGAAGTGGAGAGGCTACCTGAAGAGTAGCCTCTGGTGGTGCTTCTGTTGGATGAGCGATAAAAGGAGCGTCTGGGAGCTTGTGCCTGCAAGGCTCCCATAGATTTAGCTGTGTCTGTATCCTTTTTCATTTTCTCAAGGGATACGTCAACATTGGGGCCAAATAGGTGTTGCTCATCGAATGGTTGATTGAGGATTGAACTCTGGACTTCAGGTTTGAAACCTGAAATAAGTAGAAAGGCATGTCTAGGCAAAAGGACGCTGGTGTTAATTGCCCTTGAAGCAGTATCTGCCGCATCTAGGGCACAACGGATGGAGGTATTGGTGATAGTTTTACCTTCTTGTATGAGTTCATTGGCCTGATTTTTATATTTGTCTGAGAGATGCTGTATTATAGATCCTCTGGGAGGGAAGGCCTGGAGGGGTATATGTCATCCTGGGGAACGTTAGGGATGTCCGGGGTGCTATAATCATCCCATGGGTCAGGGGAGTCAGGAGGACTAGTATTGCCTAGTGGTTCATAGTCTGCACCTACCCCTGTATCATCAGAGGTGTTATCCACATCATTATCTTCTACTGGAGTAGGGGATGACGTAGAAGAGTGATGTGGTGGAGGAGGAGGAGGAGAAGAAGAGATCCTTAATGGAGAGGTTGCAATGTCTCTCTTTTTAGGATGAGGAGCTGGTGCAGGCGCATCTAGTGGTCTCTCTTGGACCTAAGAGCCAATTGACTAGTCTTAGGATCTTTCACAAGAGTATTTTGGGTAGGATCTGGTCTAAATAGTTCTTCTGCATAAGGTATATCCTTCAGTGTCGAAGTTTTCAGTTCCGGAGGCTTTTTCGGCACCGACTAGGTAGCTGGTCTAGGTTTTTTTGGTTTCGAACCGTGACTTTTTGCAGTGTCTTTGGCCGGTGAAACATGTTGTTTCTTCGGTTCCGAGGCCTTTTCCGGCTCCGAGGCATGGGAGTCCGGGCCCTTTGGTGGCAGTTTTTTGGTCGGCTCAGAGTGTGTTTTCGGTGTCGAGGAGCCCGTGCTAGTCTTCGGCGCCGAGTGCTTGGATGTCGAAGCAGCGCTCGGCGTGGATAAGGAAGATGGCTTCTTTTTCGGTGCCAGTAGGTGTGTGTCGGTACCGGGGGTAGGCAGACTCGAGCCTTAGGCTTAGTAGGCTTCTTTACTGGGCCCGAAGGCGTGGCATGGGAAGCAGTCTCTCGGTGTGCACCTGGGCCCGAGGGCGAAGGTGTGACCGAAGCTGTCATGATGGTCGAGCTCCTCAGGGTCAGGATGATCTCCTGATTTCCCTGTACTATGGCTAATATATCATACATACAGAGTATTGAGGTAATCAAGCGAGGGATAGGGTAAGGGTGGGAACAGCGGTGGAAAAGGGATACCTGTAACAAAAGAAACAACACATTAACATGATATAGATACCCAACTACTCATATGTAATTCTTGCTAGGTGTGTATCCATACCCTGTACATAATCATGAGATGAACCCTTCCTCTCTCACTATGACAAGATGCTTCTCTCACCGCAGGAAAGGACTCACCCTCAATCATCCACCCTAGAACTTAAACAAAAAGCCAACTCCAGCACCAGGAAAAGGTAATGAATCATCAGTATAGTTCAGGTGCTTGGACATAAGAACCAGCCCAAAAGATAAAGCATGTATTTAGTTCCTCTGATTCCAGAAAGAAGGGGAGAAATTATAATCCAGGCATAGATCAGCTGACCCAGCCTACAGTTTGTATACCCTGGATAAACGAATGTAGAGAGTAAAAGAAAAACAAGTCTTGAATCAGACCATCCACACCAGATGATGCTGATCTTACCAGAACTCCAGGAACACCGCTACTCCCCGTGCCTTTGAGAGAACTCCTGGAAAAGTATTTCCACATGAGGCAATAGCGTATACCAGAAGCGGCACACAGATCTGCCAGCCGTGAACAGGAAGGCCGACAGAGAAGAGAATACTCGCTCAGCCAAGCGGTATTCTAAAATGGCACCGAAAACTCCCTCGACGGACCAAAGGAGGGGGCAATCCCAAGCGTCTCACAGTTCCGCCGAGAAGGAATCCAAGCAGAGAAGGCGTTCACGCTCAGCCGAGCGGAATGCGCGAGAAAAGTCCGGGAAAGAACAGCAGCCGCCAAAGAAGGAACTTGCGTCTCTTCTGAGAACGCAGTCCCGGTTCAAACGGATCCGCGGGAACAGGGCGTCCGCATCCACAGGAAAACCCAGCAAGACTAGAATCCCGTACACCGCTCCCAGCGCGTCACGTGACTAAGTACTATTCAGTTCCTCCCTGAAGGATGGCCTTCTGGGAGATGTAGTCTGGCCTTCATCTCATCCAGGTAGGCACACCAGTCAGGTCCTGACAGAAGCCTTTTTGGAGGATGTCGAGGAAGGGTCGGGGTCAACGTGTGTACTCATGACTCGCTGTGCCGGAGTGATCTCCTCGACGTCTGAGACCTCGATTTCGGAGTAGCTGATGACTTCTTTGACCCGCTCTTGTTCTGGCACATCGACGCCCTCTTGGAAGATGTCGTGGGGGATCGAAGATGACGAGCGAGCCATGGTCATTCAAGCTCGTCGGTCCCGAATTGTCTTTTTGGAGCGGAAGGAGGCGCAAGCTGAACAGTCCCTGGCCTCATGCTCCGGTGAGAGGCAAAGGTTGCACACTTCATGGAGATCGGTGTGGGGAAACTTCGACCCACATGGAGGACATTTTTTGAATGGCTTCCTTTCCATGAGCCTGAAGATAATGCCTGGGTAGGCCCAAAGGCCTTCGTCGACAACCGTAATCGAAGACTTCGAAGTTGTTGAGACTCGCGTCGATGGGGGAACGCGTTCGAGACAATACCGTTGGAACGGGTGAAGGATTGCGCGCCGAAAGAATGGATTCCAAACCGGAGCATAGGAAACACATCCGAGCCCGATGACGAAAAAAACAATCTACGGATGGAGCTGATGCCCATGCGCAATGTGACCCAAAGGAGTCACCTATCTCATGACTTCCAAAGACTTTTCAGGACAAAAATAAGTGCAAACATCCAAGCCCAACACTAGATGATGATCTATGCAACAGTGTGTAATCTGCAGCTCATATGCCTCGAACATAACATTAGGAAAATAAAATATCTGATACAGTAAATAAAATAACTCAAACTTTTAAAATTCAGATAATCCATACAAACCGTAAAATGTACAGTGTTACCAGGGATAATACCCTAAATTAACAGCTTCACATAT
This sequence comes from Lissotriton vulgaris, assembly GCF_964263255.1. Taxonomy (NCBI): domain Eukaryota; kingdom Metazoa; phylum Chordata; class Amphibia; order Caudata; family Salamandridae; genus Lissotriton; species Lissotriton vulgaris. Next base: position 1,076,698,072 of record NC_141691.1, on the reverse strand, counting down.
CAGTATGCCATACATTAAATACCAGGGGCCTCATTTACAACTTTATGTTGCAGGGCAGTGCTGCAAGGCTTTTTGCTGTGCTGCCCTGCATCAAAAGAAAAGTAGATGATTGTGCAGTATCTATGAGATATGTGGCATTCCTGTCCTCTTTCACTGCGCTGGCACACAAATGGCTGCCTCGCGCCATGGTGCAAGAGTGTGTGCGCTGTAAGAATTATTATTCTGTGCAGGAAGGTATACCTCCATGCACAAAAACAATCAATGGAAGTGTTTTGCTCTTTCTATGTGGCCTGCTCTTTATGCTACCCCTGGGAGGCATATGGTTTAGGCGTATTCTCAGATTTACACTATGTTGTAAATCTGGGAATGTGTCAAAATCCATCAGGGACACCCACCAGAAATCCCATGGTAACCCTCCCTGATGCGGGTTGAGGCAACGCAGTAACTTGCACTGCCTTACATATCTAAGAGGCCATGAAAAGTCATGCAGGTAAGCTTTGTGTGCCCTTGCAGATATTGGTTTGCACTCTGCGCCATCGAAAAAAATGACGCTCCAGTGGCGCACAGAGCTGATATATAAGCCCCTGATTCTTAGTTGCCATTCTACTCATGAACCCGTATTATGCAATACCTCAAAAACTCGGTACCAGTGATCTCTTACAGTGAAGCTGAAAATAGATGCCAAGAATCCTAGTTCCATGGCCAGAATGTACCAAATGGATCAGGTCCCATGGTAGTAGGTGACTACTGGGAAGTATTCATGATAAATACTGAAATTTATCACCACTGTTTTAAAACTTGCAACTATTTCATTAAATTTGGAGACTAGTTGTTCATTTTCTAAACTTGTCTCAAAGATTGCTGGAGCAAGTAGTCCAGGCTTACGTCAGAAGATTTTAAAGAGATTAGAACTCAAAAAACAAAGTATGAATTATAAATAAAATCACACACATAAACTCAATCTCGGATTGCGTTATATCTTTTAACATGACCTGATTTAGAGGAGGGGATTTAGAATTCAAACCTCAAAAGGCACCATAGTAGCTATGTGACTCGTAGTATCCCTGCTGTAAACATTTTCTGATGTCTCAGCGCAGACAGTGTCTCGCTACACATACAAAGTGTCCTGCGACATGAAAATGTAAAGTTGGCCATCCTAAACGCCATACTTGTAAATGTGCAGAATTCTTTAAAAGTTTGAGAACAGCACAAGTCAAATGACTGTCCTGTTTGATACATCTCATTTGTTGTTTTTTTCACGCCTTTTAGAAATCCAAAACTTGATTTGCAATCTTATTGAAAGCTGTGTTCCAGTTACATGTACAGCATGTGTTTGGGTCCATAGCCATCCATAGATGCAGTTGCCCATGTTTTAAGTTGTCTAGTGGGCAGCGCAAATTTCCTTTTCAGTGCCTTATAGGTGATTTACTTCTGGCATTTGATGTGGAAAGACTAGCAAACGGAAATATGCTTTATTAAAAGAAATGCTGCTCGTGGAGTGGTCTAGTAAACTGTTAGTTTATGACAAATGCCAACATTTAATTACTGGAAAGGTCCCACTCAAAAAAACACATGTGCCTTCAGTCAGCATTGGTGCATGAACGTGTACAACACGTATTTATTTAAGCCAGAGTTACTGATATTGTCACTGCTTCTGGAAAAAATGAGATGGAAATGAGATAAAATACTTTTGTAGGACATCTGCTTCCGAAGCAAGTTAGGTTGTTTTAATGTAAGTCAAAGATAAGGTGATATAACTCTGAAAATGTTTCTTTTTCCATATAGAAGCATCCTTGATGTCATCATGCTGGTGTGCTGTGCTTCTGTTGAGGTGTCTGCATTTCACCTACTGACACTTGCCTAAAAAATGTAAAGCGCCCGTATACCTCTGGGTCGAAAATGCGCTATATAAAGCTGCAAACATTAACTTGGGTGAGAGGGAGGAAGGGGCTCGGCTAGAGCTGCGAGTGTCAAGCTCTAGGCACTTTGTTATGCAGAGTGCCCCTGGCAGTGTTTCATTTCATTAAACTTTATTTGGGTCTCAAAATAAAAACCATAAAAGTTACATTTTATCATTATAAAAACTAAGCGGAAGAAATATACACGATCAGAGGAGTACAATTGGCCCGTAGATCAATCAGAAGTTTAAAGGAACGGTATATATCACATTATAATAAAATCCATTCTTAAAAATACACAGCATCCAGGTCAGTTATTAATCCAGACATTTCCTGTACCTTAAGGAGCATTTTAAAAAACCAACAGTAAGCGGAATATGTTCAGGCTTTAAAACTTGCAAATAGGAAAGAGCTGGGCGAACCTGCGAAAAGTTTAGCTTTTTTTAAAGGGATTTTAAAAACAACCTCCGGGGGGGGGGGGGCTTCATAAAAATGACAAAAAAAGACAAAGTGTAGCAGGTCCTGTGGAGACACATTGTCGCAGCCACAGGGTGCTAACACCTGGCCTTTGTGGCTCCCCTTAGGTATTGTTAATAAAAGGTGGAAGTAATCCAGTCTAAACCTGACCAGCAGGAATCTTTCATGCATTGACAAAGGCCACATGAGATATGGCTCCATAGCGAGAGAAGTTCTAAGCATTAGATGTTTGCGGACACCATTTTTCAACAGTTCCTGCTCCTCGCGTTTGATCTGCTTGCACGTTGTGAAAGATTCCTGCTGGTCAGGTTTAGACTGGATTACTTCCACAAGGGCCACGTCTGCCTTGGTAATGCGGTCAGGTGTTAAAAAGAGGTCCAAACGGCCCAGCTCACTTAAACACCCCTTTAGGTAATTGAGCCATGGTATTGCAGACATGTGGTCCAAGCTCAAGGACTCTTTCAATATTTTATAAGTAAGGACAAGATCTTTATTTAGCCAGCTTTTCAGCCAGAAAAGCAATGGGCGCAAACCCAGGGTGTCACTGATGTATGTAAGACCGGTTTCTTCATGAACGGAGAGGTTCGCTGCCCCTTGTGGGACCCCCAGCAACTGTTTTAAAAAACTGTTTTCGGTCACCTGGATCCCTTCCACTCTGGTGTATCCCCACAGCTCGCTCCCATAAGTGGCTATGGATACACTCCTGGCTTGGTAGATTTTCAGCATTGCAGCCACGAGGCGGTTGCCCATTTTCGCTGAGAAGCTGAGAATCACTGCGTTACACCTAGACACCTCCTCTCTTCTTCTTAATTAGGGCATCCCAGTTCAGACGATCATCCATTAGGACACCAAGGTAACAAAAAGTGGGGGATATTGGTACTCTCACTCTGTTTACCATAAAGGGATACTGACGCTTTGGCCGGGGCCCTACCTGCATTATATATGATTTTGCAGTATTTATGGCCAGGTCTCTCTCTGCCATAATCCCTCGAAATGAATCAAGCAGGATTTGCAGGCTCTTGGGGGTACGTGCCAGGAGAACTGCTTTGTCTGCGTATAGCAAGACGGGCAGTCCCCTGCATCCCATGTACGGGAAATCAGCCCCAGTTTCCTGCAGGGTCCGGTCCAGATCATTAATGTATAAGTTAAAAAGAAAGGGCGCTAAGATACACCCCTGGCGTACCCCCCTTTCTGTATTAAAATCCCTTGTGACCCTTAGATCTTGAGAGTACCTAATATTTAACTGGTGTCCCTGTGTAGATCCCTCAGAAAGTCCACCAAGTTAACTTCAACCCCCATGACCTCCATGGACTGCCACAGCCTTACCCGATTAACACAATCGAAGGCACAGGACAGGTCCATGAAGGCCATGTAGATTGTTCCCTGGCGGGCAATGGTGTACTTTCCGAGGGTGCGATAGAGATTGACACATTGTGCCACAGTTGAGCATCCTGGGCGAAACCCAAACTGCACGTCGGATATGATCTTTTTCTCTTCCGCCCAGGTGCTCAATCTGTTCAGCACTACTCCTCCCACAACTTTTACCACAGAATCAATGAGGGAGATTGGCCTATAATTCGTGGTGCAGTTGCGATCTCCCTTCTTAAAAACTGGTACTATTGTGGACGTTCCCCAAGATTCCGGGCACCCAACCGTTGCAGCCGCGTTCAACACAGCCACCAATACTGACGCCCACAGCGAGGGGTTAGATTTAAAAAGATCAGGAGGGACACCATCAGGGCCTGGAGCCTTCTCGCAGGTAAGGTTAGTGATACCGTCCTCCACTTCTTGTGCAGTAAATACAATCTCGTTCCCGTACTGTGGGCTTGGCAGCAGCTCGGGCTCAGGTGTTAAACTTTTAAAAATGGCGCTAAAATGGGCCACCCATTCCTCCTCTGTTATGTTTGTACCTAAGTCCGCAGGCTTATCTGTTAAAAAAGGTGGACTATTAATAATGTTCCAGAATCTGGAACTGCTAGATAAGGTCAAAGGGTCTAGAAGCTCTCGCCAGGTATCCTCCTTTAATTCCCTTTTGCGGATACTTATCTGCTTTTTATAAATGGCACGTGTGGAGCGGCTCAAGGCATTGTCCCTAGGAGTCGTTTTTAAAGCGGCCTTAAGTACTCTGGCGGCTTTAGAGCATGAACGGTCAAACCATTTCGGGTTGCCAGTAATCTTGCTCCGACCTGGGACAGATAACAGGGTCCCTACTTTGGCAATTATTCCTTTAAAGGCATTTATTTTGCCCGGGGCTGTAGAGTCTGGGTTCAGGCAGTAAAAGAATTCAGCCGTACAGGATTCTTGTAAATTTTTGTAGAAAAGAGATGGTGTTACCTGAGTCCATTTAAGGCGTCGCCTACCACTGGTATTCTTAAAGAGTTCCCTACCACTTGTACAGACTCCTTCCTTTTTAATACGTTCTCACCTAATCTAACACATACGGGGTTATGGTCACTAAAAGAGCTTTCCATGCTTGTATAACCCAGTATGTGGATATGGAAGTTTGTAGAAGTTAGGATGTGGTCTATAAAGGATCCACCATTACGCCCTTTAAATGTCGGTATGTTTTGTGTGCTCAAAGGGGGTAGCAAGCTCATAGTTAAGAAAAGATCAAATTCATTGAGCTTATCATTTAGGGCATCCCCTTGTGTGGAGTGCTCAAAGTGTAGCCCCTTAAACCTCGGGCAGCCCAGTTCACACAATTTGGAAAGTCCTGGGTCACCACATGGATGGACATTAAAGTCCCCCACAATCATTATGCTATTTCTTTGGGGACCACAGTGCCACTTAACGAATTTATCCAGCTCAGCTATCTTGCAGCCCTATTCTCTATTAACCGCATTATAAAAATTGATCAGGCATAGGCTGAGATTTCCTCGTTCAATAACGATGGCGTGTAGGTCTCTATTTGTGAGGAGATGGACTTAATCCTACAATTCAGAGACAGTGAGGTAAAGATGACCAAGCCTCCCTTTGATCTCCCTCTAGCTGCAGGGATTGCAGGAACAAAGAAGGCTTTATACCCCTTTAAGAAGAGATTACACTCAACCAGCCAAGTCTCCTGGAGGCATAGAACGGAAAAATTACTTAAAACTGAAACCAAATTGGGTCTGAAAATTTGTCGGCAAATCCAGCTATGTTCCACGATAGTACATTAAAATTATGGATCTTGCAACCGCTAAGTTAGAGAACCCAAATTGATTTTTGTTGTTCTGGTAATACTCCCTGCTCTTCTCTACCCTATAAAAATATCCAAGGGGTAGTACCTGTATTTCTTGATCGTTATATAAAGTGCCAGCCGTGGCCTCCCCAAGGATTCTCTTGGCATAAGCAGGATTGCTGAAGTTCATCACTATGCAGTCCCCCCTACCCAGTTTCCTGGAGCCTCCTACCCAGGCAACTCGTCGAACCATGATTATGTTATGAGCGATGTTAGGACCCACAGATGTGTTCCGATTCAGCCAATGCATAACTTTGTTTTTTAGCTGGTCATGTTCTTCTATTGCCCCGTTCATGAGTGGCGGGACGTTTCCCAGGATTACCACCAGTGGGGTCGATTGGGGGGGCAGGTCAATGGTTACTAATTTATCAGGGACAGCGTTGACTTGTAGCTGGTGCAAAACTCCTACCTTTTCCACAACTTTGGTCTTTGTTCCCGCCCTCTCTGCTAAGTCTATTTGTCGACCCCCCGGGGTTTTGTCCCTCAGCTCTGCTTCTCTGTGATCCGGGACACAAGTAATTTGTCTGCTTAAGTACTCATCCCGCCTCGTAGCAGGCTCCCTCAAGGCATCTGCGGCATTGGCGGCAGACGATACAGCTGCAGCTATACCTCCCGGTTGAAACGAGGATTGTATATATTTATGCTGAGCGGCTATAATCTGTTCAATGTTATGAAGCTTCGTAAAAATTGGGCCTAGTTTCTCCTCTATTATACTGGTAAATGTGGATTTAAAAACTTCTATTAGTGAGGAGTCGGGCACTGTCTGTGCTACCCCACCTGTACCATGACACATTGATTTTAGATTTTTTAGCTTGACTACCCATTTCCTTACCCTTCCTTTTGGTGCCAGCAGCAGAGCGCCGGACCCCCATCCCCCAAAATGTTGTGGTGAGTTGGGCCTGGTAATAGCCTTGGTGTTACTACGAGTATTAATTACGGAACTTGTCCCCCTTCCTTATTTACCGGGATCGGTTGGGTCGGTTGAGCAGCCCCTTGTTTGTTGGATACAATAACAACGGGGATTAAGGGAGTTGGTGTAAAACCCATCTCTGGCACCACCATATTAGGGGAGCCGTTTACAGTGCCATGCGTGGAGGTAGGGTTTTCTGATTCCCCCGTACAGATGGTGGGGTGGCCCAACTCTCCCTCTATTAGCAACCTTGTACATGTGGGTGGAGATCTTGATAGCCGCCTATTAACCAACTCTATCTCCCTATCTATAACTGTGGCCGCCCTGGACAGGTATGCGTCCAACGTGGTCACAGAAGTTTTAATATTTCCCACTGCATCATCCCGGTTTGCCTGTGTTTTATGCCTCACCATCTTTTCACGTTTGGCTTGTCAGGCGCCTCTACAATACAAAACGAACCCCCCTTGAGAAAGACAAACTTAACAAGTTTCTAAGACAGTGTGTGAATACTATACAGTGCTACCCCCATACGGCACTCCTAGGTTCCAGTTCCAGTTCTAGATCAAAATCAAACGCAGGTTAAAATTTCAGAAAGAGAAGTCCACAATCACTGACCCACGATGATTTTGCTTCCTTTTTAGGTCTCGCCTGTCGATGCGCATGCGCATTGAGCTTGCGAGTCTATGGGGGCTTATCCACTCTTTATCCAACTTGCAAGGAATCGTGGCGATTCCTTGCAGTGCACGAGAAATTTAAGCTCAATGCGCATGCGCATTGAGCTTAAATGCGCGTGCACATGCCCCCAGCCGCCTGCCTTGCCTACTCTCTCTCTCACAGCCTCCCCCAGCTCCGCCCCCTCACTTCTTGATTGCACGGCCGCTAGGCCGTGCCTCCCCTACTCTCCTCCCCCCTCCTCCTCCTACTCTCCTCCCCTGCCTGCCTGCCGTGTCGCACCTCTCCGCCCCCTCCCCTGCCCGCCGTGCTCTCTCCTCCTCTCCTTTCCCACGCTCGCCTCCTGAAAGTCGTCTTCGTTTTGTCTCACCGCTCTCCGTTTACTTTCCTGCCTCCCCCTCTTTCACCCCTTTCTATTTTATATCCCCAATTTTCTCCTTTTTAGTTTTATTTATTCCAGTTCGTGTGTCGCCTCTTTCTTCCTTTGCCCATCCAACCTCCGTTTTTGTTCTTCCTTTGTCCCTGCTCAGCAGCCCCGCATGCCTTCCCCAGCAGCACCGCACACACGCCCCTCCCCCGCTGTCCCCGGAGCAGCGCGCAGACACCCGCCCCCTCCCCCGGTGACATGTCTCTCGCTGCCTCTGTTTGTGTTGGTGCAGCGAGAAATGTTCTGTCACAATCCCGTCCGTCAAATCCGGCTTCGTATCCTCACTCACAATGTCACGGGCACCGCGGCCTGTGCCCTCACACCTCCGACGACCACTCGGTGCAAATACCAACTCTCTCCCTCAGTACTGCGTCATCAGTGCCTCCCACGGCGACCCCCTCTTCCAACAGACCACCCTCCCAGACCAGCAGCCCTCCTCTCCCTTTCACCCCACAGAAACCGTGCCCGCACTCATGACGTACATGCCGTCCTTTCCTACCCACACACCTGCACTCACACTGCCTCTCATCTTCTGCATCCCACAGCGACAGTCTCTCCTATCCCAGGCGTCCCACGCTGAGTCTATTTCAACTCCGGCTTCCCACAATGACCGTTTCTCCCGCCTCATTGACAGTCTCTCGTTTCCAGTGTCTCTATCGCCTGCATTCCACACTGACAGTCTCTCTCGTATCCTGCACGCCACACTGACAATCTCTCTCATTTGCTGCACCCTACATGACAGTCTCCCACGCCTCGTACACCCAGCAATTACAATATCTTACGTCCCCTGCACGCCACACCGACGGTCTCTCTCGCCTCCTGCACTCCATACTGACAAGTCTCTCTCTCATCCTGCACGCCACACTGACGGTCTCTCTCGCCTCCTGCACTCCACACTGACAAGTCTCTCTCGAATCCTGCACGCCACACTGACGCTCTCTCTCATTCCTATACTCCACACTGACAGTCTCTCTCGAATACTGCACGCCACACTGACGCTCTCTCATTCCTATACTCCACACTGACAGTCTCTCTCGAATACTGCACGCCACACTGACGCTCTCTCTCATTCCTATACTCCACACTGACAGTCTCTCTCGAATCCTGCACTCCACACTGACGGTCTTTCTCGCCTCCTGGATCTTAGGCTGGCAGTCTCTCTCATCTCCAGCATTCTACAGTGACACTCCTCTTTCATCCTGCATGTCTCAGCTGCCTTTTAAATCATCTACGCTCCGCGCTCCACCAGACAAAGGCACCACGAAGCTTTGCTGAGCGGCTATAACTGTCAATGCCTAGAGCGTGGAAACAAATGTCTGGAGCTCGTGTTACAAACACCCTACAGTTGTAGCTAACATGTCATAGCCTCGGGCAACTAATCGTATAATATTGTGCTCTCCATAGCTACACAGTCCTGGACGGCTGCATTGCCCATTGTTGCTCCACCGGGGCAAGAGCTGTGCCACCCTTTGAAGATCCCCGCTGGCTTTGTAAATAAGCCCCGTCTGGGTTATATATATGCCATTTGGCTATCATTAACATCGAGCAGAAGACCTTTCTGTGCCTCCCCTACTCTCCTCCCCCCTCCTCCTCCTACTCTCCTCCCCTGCCTGCCGTGTCGCACCTCTCCCCGCGGGAGGCGCAGAGTTGTTTTAAGCGCCTCCGGGCGCTTCACGATGACAACGGTGGTGTGTGCCCCTCTGGGACTCTGGGAGATGTAGTCCCGGGTCACACAGCCACACAGATTCCCCCAGCACAACAGCAACAAGTCCCGAAGCACCAGGTAGGGCGAAAGCACGTCCAGAGAAACCCACGCCGCGGGAGGCGCAGAGTTGTTTTAAGCGCCTCCCGGCGCTTCATGATGACGACGGTGGTGTGCGCCCCTCAGGGGACTCTGGGAGATGTAGTCCCGGGCCAGCACACAAGACACGCAGCCTCCTTTGTCCGATGAGAATGGGAGCGGGAGCTGGGTCACACAGCCACACAGATTCCCCCAGCACAACAGCAACAAGTCTCGGGGCAGCACACTGGACATGCAGCCTCCTTTATCCGACAGAATGGGGGCGGGAGCCGGGTCACACAGTCATGGTATTTTCTTCCTGCTCCGCATAAAACTCACTTGAGAAACACCTTCTTTGCCTTTTTATTATTATCTGCGCCCCTTTAGTCTCTAGAATCTGTGGTATAAGCAGCAGAAACTTTTCTATCTCCTCCTTTTTTTCCTCTTACGCCTTGGAGGACCAATACCAGAGTGTTCACCAACTCAATTTAAAAGGTGCATCTTAACAGTCCTCGCCCCACACTCGCCCCACTCTCCTTAAAAGAGAAACCATCAACAGTTACTGGCAGAGTACTCACATTAAGGTCTATGGCCTCATGTTCGTGCATTTCCTTCTCCTTATGTTTCCTCTCAAACATCCGACCAAATGATTAAGAGGCAGGCTTCGAACTTTTACTGCCTTCACCTGCTCAGCAAACAAGGGACCGGCAGAGTTGGGGTAAAAAAGGCAGACTTTTAACCTTGCTGCCTTTTAACTGCCCTTTATCAAGCTGTCACGACAGGGCCGGCCCTAGGCATGTGCAAAGTGTGCACCTGCACAGGGCCGCCAAACCCCAGGGGCCGCCACGACGAGGATCGGATCGGAAGGATCACTGGCACTGGCGGCCCCCTAGCAGGATTTGGCCGCCTCCGGCTCCGACCTCGGTCCGCAATCTGCACCAGCTACCAGTGGCATCCCTCACACAGCACAATCCCTGCGCGAGCCATATGTCTGGATTTAGCAGTAGAAGAGGTGGGGCGGGACGAGCTGTGACACACCTTTTCCCCTGTGCAGCTGTTGTCAGTTAAATGGCAGGTTTTCCATCACGTCAATGACATGGCAAAGCCGCATCTCACAAAAGCACTACATTTATGCAAAAGAAAGAGTGAGCTAAAGCCAGGTTTTCCCTCAGTTTCAGCGTGTGCATCTATATGATCTCTTTAAAATACCCAAGGGAAGGTGAGTGCATTAGGACAGGGTGCCACATATGGACATGATAATGGGGTACCTTATATCACCTTCACTCAACACTGTTTATCCGGCATGTTGGCCAACGTGGGGAAAATTAGCACATAGCGCGGGGGGATCAGAACAAATGATTATGCCAAGACAGGGTGTCAGTTACTACTACTGGCTGTTGTTTGCTGATTCTAGATGGGGCTGAGCTTGGCTGCTGGCCTGGGCCTGGCTGGCTGTGGCTGTCTGGACTCTGAAGTGAGGTTGTGTGTGATGAGGTGAGGGAGGGCGGGCAGCACAGGGGCAGGCAAAATGATTTGTACAAGTGCCGCCATTGGTAGCACTTTTGCGCCCTACTACTTATTGATGGCCCTGTGAGCAAACACACCACTAGGGGTGGTTACGTGGTATCATTTTGATTTAAAAAAAAAAAAAACATTAAGTCCACGTTTATGTTGGCTGGCCCCGGGAGGCTGGGAACGAGATGGAGAAGTGAGTAGTGCCGATTTCCTCCGGTCTCCGGTCGATTTGGATCCATTTCATTAAAGAACGGGACCGAACAGCATAATGTTTTGCCCCGACCAAAGGAACAAGCACTGGCGTTGCCAATAGGTTTCGCATTTGGAAAGTTGGAGCTATTGGTTTTGTAAATGACATTTTATATTTATATATCGTTATTGGCATTGTCAATAACAATATATAAATATAAAATGTCATTTACAAAACCAATAGCTCCAACTTTCCAAATGCGAAACCTATTGGCAACGCCAGTGCTTGTTTATACTTAGTTGCAAAGTATATTTATCTCTCCCCCTTTCTTTCCCTACCCCTTCTCTTCCTTTATAACTCTAAAATGTAAAAGCTTTCTGCTCTGTTTTTTGGCATAATTCTATCTCATTAGTGCTTGCTTTCAAATATTGTTACAATTTTGGCCTATGTTTTATTTTAACAGTTATGTTAATAAAGCTTGTTAAACTAAAAAAAAGGACGGGGGCTCCATAGGTAAGTGAGTAATGCAGCTCAAACCGAAAGCTGCCAGCGAACACAGAGCGCTGTCCACTCCGTGTACTGCCGTCAATTTCCTCGGCAATCGGCCAGGGTCGCGCTGAGTAAAATGAATCTGCAAGCGATTCCGCTATAGGTAAGAAAGGCTAGAAACAAAGTCACCGCCAAGAGAGCAACATCCCAGGAAGCAGAGCTAGAATGCAGGAGCCGCCCTCTCCCACACAGTGAGCTGTGACCATCTTGCCTCCAGCGCGAGTGGTCGCTCCCCCCGCTTCCTCCCTCACCTGTGGTATCGTAGCACCTACATCTGCTTGCTGACTGGGCACTGTGATTGTACTTGCTAGCGCGCACTGTTGTTCATTTATTTGCATAAGCGCCTTGGCTGATTGGTAACTACTATCGCTTTCACCGTGCAGTACCTGTAATAATTGTAGCTGCGCATTGTCTGCATTGCATTGGCTGTGTTCTTATTTAAAGTGTGTCACGATCTCCACTGTCTCCGCGCACGAACTCGCATCTTTTTGTCCCTCATAGCGCTCCATTGCTCCTTGTTGTTGTTGTTGGTCGGCCATTTCCCAGGTTGACCCGAGCCCTCCCTCAACCTCGCCCCCGCCTCCCTGCTGACCCTCCCACGCTCCATTTATGTCAGATGCATTTGCGCGCAGCGTTCACGCGCAGCGACCGCGCCGAAGGTGCGCCAAAGGTAAGCCCGTCTACGCCTGGACCGCGCCCAGCGCCAGACCCCCTGGTCCTCGTAATGTCCACCCCTCCCGCATTACTTATGATGTCACCACCCTCCTAGCCCTCAACTCCGGCCGTTCCCTCAACTGCGTCCAAGCCTCCCCTGGACACACCCATGGACTCTTTTCCTGCAACTCCTGCAAGTTCGACGGCACCAAGAACAACTCCTCATCTACGATCACACAACAGATATCCGACCCCAACCACCTACAATGCATCCTGCTCAACACCCGATCGGTCCACAGGCACGCCATTGACCTCTGGAATCTACTAGACACCATCTCTCCGGACGTCGCCTTCCTAACAGAAACATGGATGAACGCCACATCAGCCCCAGACATCACCATTGCCATCCCGGAAGACTATAAGATCATACGCAAGGACCGTACCGACCACACAGGAGGAGGTATCGCTATCGTCCATAAGAAATCCATCCGCATCTCAACCAGCTCAGACGTCAATCTCGCCAACTCTGAACACCTTCACTTCCAGATCCACATCGACCCCAAAACCACACTCAGAGGCACCCTCCTTTACAGGCCACCAGGACCCCGCGCACAGTTTAGTGAAGACATCGCAGACTTCATCACTCCACACGCGCTCCCCTCCAAGGATTACATCCTTTTGGGAGACCTCAACTTTCACCTTGAAAAGAACAACAACCGCAACACCACCACCCTTTTGGACAACCTCCCAACCTCGGACTTAAACAACTTGTCACCACCTCCACCCACATCGCAGGTCACACACTCGACCCTATCTTCACCTCCAGCAAACATGTCTCCTTCAGCCACACCACAGCTCTCCTTTGGACTGACCACAGCTGCGTCCACTTCACCTACAACAAGCCCACCTCCAACAACCACCCCCAACCCACTCTGCAAAGAAACTGGAACAAAATCACCATCGACAAGATCTCCTCATCGCTTCTTCAAAACCCCCCAGCCCACTCCTCAAACCCAGACCAAGCAGCCACCAACCTCACCCAATGGTTATCCAACAGCGCCGACATCTTAGCACCACTGAAAAAACGACAAATCAAACTAGGCAGCAAGAAGGCCTCCTGGTTCAACGATGATCTTAAGAAATCCAAGAAACTCTGCCGCTCCCTTGAGAAGGCCTGGAAAAAAGACCCAACCACCAGCACCAAGGACGCCTTCAAAAACGCCACCCGCATACACCACCAACTGATCCGGAATGCCAAGAAAGCCGCTCTCAAGGACCGACTAGATAACAATGCCCACAACAGCAAGGAACTATTCAACATCGTCAAGGAATTTACCAACCCCTCGGCCAACTCCAACGACATCACCCCCTCTCAAGCCCTCTGCGACTCCCTAGCCTCATTCTTCCACAACAAAATTGCAGACATCCACAACAGCTTCGACAACCGACCCGAAGACCAACCCACCCAACCCCCTACAGGACCCCCACCCCCCTGAACATCCTCAATGACTGGAAGCCAATCTCCACTGAGGACACCATCCGTCTGATGAACTCTATCCACTCAGGATCCCCCACTGACCCATGCCCTCACCACATCTTTAACAAAGCAGACTCCATTATAGCACCGCACCTCCGAGACGTCATCAACTGCTCCCTCAACTCCGCAACCTTCCCGGAAAGCTGGAAACATGCCGAACTCAGCGCCCTCCTGAAGAAACTCACAGCTGACCCCACCGAACTCAAAAACTACCGCCCTATCTCACTCCTTCCATTCCCGGACAAAGTCATCGAGAAAGCGGTCAACAACCAGCTCGCCGCATTCCTCGAAACCAACAAATCCCTCGACTCCTCACAATCCGGCTTCCGAGCCAAGCACAGCACTGAAACCACCCTCATCGCAGCAACAGACGACATTCGAACTCTACTGGACAATGGAGACACAGTCGCCCTCATCCTCCTCGACCTCTCCACAGCCTTCGACACGGTCTGTCATAGCACCCTTTTACAACGCCTCAGAAACGTCGGAATCCATGGAAAAGCACTAGAATGGATCACCTCGTTCCTCACCGGAAGAACCCAGAGAGTCCGCCTCCCACCATTCAAGTCAGAGGCCACTGAAGTCATTTGCGGCGTACCCCAAGGGTCCTCACTCAGCCCCACCCTCTTCAACGTATACATGAGCCCCCTCGCGGCCATCGCACGCCAACACAACCTCAACATCATCTCCTACGCCGTCGACACTCAACTGATCCTATCACTCACCAAAGACCCGAACACGGCCAAAACCAACCTGCATGAAGGAATGAAAGAAGTAGCCGAATGGATGAAGCACAGCCGTCTGAAACTGAACTCAGACAAAACAGAAGTCCTCATCCTAGGCACCTCCCCCTCCGCCTGGGATGACTCTTGGTGGCCAGAGGCCCTTGGAAAAGCACCTATCCCGACGGACCACGCACGCAACCTGGGCATCATCCTGGATTCCTCACTCTCGATGAACAGACAAGTCAACGCCGTTTCTTCATCTTGCTTCAACATTCTTCGCATGCTTAAAAAAACATTTCGCTGGATCCCCACCGAAACTAGAAAAACAGTCACTCACGCTCTGGTCACGAGCCGACTGGACTACGGAAACACGCTCTACGCCGGTACCACCGCAAAAATCCAGAAAAAACTCCAACGCATCCAGAACGCTTCAGCCAGGCTCATATTAGACATACCGCGTAAAGAACACATCTCTGGCCACCTGAAAAACCTCCACTGGCTCCCCGTCAATAAGAGGATTACTTTCCGGCTCCTAACCCACGCACACAAAGCACTCTACGAAATCGGACCCGAATGCCTCAACACACAACTGTCCTTCTACACCCCCTCCCGCCAGCTACGATCCTCCAACCAAGCCCTCGCCACTGTACCTCGCATCAACAAAACCACCATGGGAGGTAGATCCTTCTCCTACCTGGCAGCTAAATCCTGGAACTCACTTCCCACTCATCTTCGCCTTACTCAGAACCACCTAGCATTCAGAAAGCAACTTAAAACGTGGATATTTGACAAGTAATTCACCACCCTTCCTCAAGCGCCTTGAGACCCTCTGGGTATGTAGCGCGCTATATAAATTTGTTGACTTGACTTGACTTGACATGCTCTGGACGGGTGCAGGCAAAAGCGTCTGAAGGAACAGGTCAAGAACACAGGAATCAAGTACGTCTTTCACAGGAATCATGAAACCAAAAAGTGATTGGGAAGCACCGGGGAAGCATGCAGGAGGGGCTTATATCCTCCCCCTCCTCTTACAGATGTGTCAGCACACTCACTATTATCGCCCCAAAGGATTCTGGGGCGTGTAGTTCAGAAGAATCACTCGCTTGCCAGTCATACTGCAATAGCGCAAAGAGGGGTTGGCTAACTTGTGTGTCCCTTGCACATACCTGACCTTGCCTCGGGACACCACCATGACATATGGGATCAAGAAAATGTGCTCGTTCAGAGGCTTGGTGCTATATAAGCAAAAGATTTGTATTATTAAATTTTCTTAACTGAAAGGGAATTTCACAACAGACTTACAAGTGCAGGCTAAAGCAGGAGGAGACTTTGGAGCTACTTCCTTGAGCTGATGAAAGCCCTGCGGTGGCGAGGAGGGTCTGCCTTACCGCAGACAAAACATTAGTGTGAAAAACGTGATGTGAAAGCAGCTGAAACCACCTCCTGTGCACAGGAACATAATGGGGCCCCAACAGGGATCATGACTTGATTTGTACAATAGCTTAGGTTTGAGGCCTCTGCAGCTGGTATTTTAAAGATCGAGATCATAAGGCATCACCTTCACGCGCTCTCAAAACTAAAGTAAATTAAATAATTGTATATTGCAGAAGGGAGTGACACTTACCAGTATCGAGCAGCACTTTCACGTTACGGCCGGCAGGCACGATAATGTCATGTTTTGGTCCATGTCTGGTTAATGCAGGTAATTGGTGGCATTCTACCTAGTGGATCGTCCTGTAGCTGTACTGCATATTGCATTTAAAAAGATGATACTGTCAGACCACTGAACCCTATATGTGGAACAGACTAAGCATTTAGAAGGACCAGTTACCTTGCGGTTGTTCCCTTTTGCCACTACAGCGGAGTGTGTAACACACGGCGTCAAAGGTACCCCTTCGAAGTATGTCTTTGTGCTGGGCTGAAAACTATGCTGCAACCCTGTGATGGACAGCGGGGGGGGGGCAGGAACATGGACAACGGGAGTGGGACGGGAACAAAGGGAACGAGGACAACGGGATTGGTGGGCGGGAGGATGGAGGACACGAACAGTGGGAGGGGTGGAAACGGGGACAACTGGAAGGGGCAGGAACAAAGGGAAAGTGAACAACAGCATGGGGGCGGGAACAGGAAACTTAACAAGGCGCACAATGACCTGTGACCGCAGCTCTGTAGTAATGCTGACTTCAGCATTTTACAGCCATCGCGCAAGATGTTTTATGTGCGCGAAGGGAAGCCGGATGGGGGCGGGAGAGCCTGGGGAGGGAATGCGAGCGAGGGGAGGCAGGCGGATTAGGAGGGAAGCCGGATGGGGGCGGGAGAGCCTGGTGGGGGGGCGTGAATGCGCGAGGGGAGGCAGGCGGATTAGGAGGGAAGCCTGATGGGGGCGGGAGAGCCTGGTGGGGGGGCGTGAATGCGAGCGAGGGGAGGCAGGCTGATTAGGGAGATGTGCGTGCTTGTGTGGTCACGTGACCCGCTTTTGTGGTCACGTGACTCACATGCACTGTGAAGAAACCGCAGTGGTTTCCCTAGTCGATTGAGCCCTTGAATTTTCGCCTATTACATTCGCAAGTGAATGATAATAGGCGAAACCTAAAAACGTGTAGCGTCCCAGCTCAGCGTCTCCGCACACCTGAAGCTCTGCTCGCCATACGAGAGTGAGGGGGAGGAGTGTCCTGGCAGAGACCCGTTCACACCTGCTCATCAGACTCGGACATTACAAAAGACGCATTCACCTGCAGATCTACAGGAGGGGGATGGACGCCAAGGAGGATGGGGCACAGATAAAGTTCATTCTTTTGCAGGGACCGACGGCGAGAGGGTGCTTTAGTTCTTAGAACTTAAAGAAGTGGCATTGAGCACGCTAAAAAGCTCACTGCGAAATCCATTGCAAAAATCGAACGTAAGCCATTTTTAGGAAAATAAACACGTCTACATCTAGAAAAATGCACACCGACGCATTTGAAACCTGTAACTATTTTTTTAAAATAATACAATATATACTCCTTTAATAAAGAGATGATGATCCTGAAATATATATACTGCTTTTGCTTTAGTCGTGATTTTTTCATGATTTGAATTTTATCTGAAAAATGTCTAGATATAAACGTTTGTCCATTACGTACTGTAGGACTGGTTTCTAGATGCAGGTTTATAGCAAGTCTTTGCTTTTTAATTCCGAAGATTAGCCCTTAGAAGATGGAACCTCAAACATTTCGGTTTTATTCTTTATATTCTGTAGCTTGTAGTTTAGCTGTTCTGATTTAGGACTACAAGCCTCAGATTGCAAAATATAAAATATAACACGAGGCCAGCGCCTGCTAATAGATAACTTGATCACTCATAATCCACATGCTTCTCAGTCTAGAATACCAAAAAGGTGCTATATTTGGTTAAATTAACCCCTTTTAGCTAGGCATGAGCATGGATTGCCATATCATTGCCATTTCACACCATTAAACTCTCAATCAATCAATCAATAAATGCTTATTCAAATTTTACCACAAAAATCCATTAAGCAATAAAATCACAAAAAATACAAGGGCAGATTTACAAGAAAGGTACAAATCTGTGGAAATTAGAAGCACCATATGAGTATCCACTTTTAGCCTGTTTTATTTATGTGTGTATATATATATGAATATAGGTCATAGCTAAAAGACAATGCTATTAGAGTATTATTTCTTCCTACTGCTCACGCTGCACATTTTATATCTTGCATACGGTCTAACGATCGTAACAGCTCATACCTCTTGTACGAGAAATAAGACTGTTAAATAAATCCTTTTATTGAAACGCCAGTCTATTCTTTCTGCAGTGTATTTTACTAATAAATTATTGTTTATTTTCTCTGCTGTCTGAGCGACTCCTCACTTGTTTGGAAGGCTATAAGTGACCGAATGGCCCTAATCGGGTCACTTCCTTCATCCATGGGTCTCCCTTACAGCAACAGATTCAAAATGACTGCTACTTTCAGTGGCACTAAAGCATTTTATCACATCTTCTCTGTACTTGACGATCATATCTGAAAATTCCAGTAGATGGGGTCCCTATTGGGAATCCTCCAGTAACTATGCCCTGGAGAACTTCAGTCCTTTTTGTCCACTTTGAGAATCATCTGCTGGAGGTGACATTGCATACTTATCATTCCTTTTATTTGATGGTTTGAGGAGTCAGGACTCTGCTACTGACAGAAGCAAAGCAATACCAATAATGTTTAACTGCATTAATGGGTTTACAAGTACAATGGGCGGAGTTTCACTCTGCGGAATTCTGCCGAATTACATTAAAATTCAGCCGAATTCCATGAGGGGGAAGAGTGGGCACCGCGATGTACAGTGCATACCCCTAGGTGCCCTTACATAAGTATTTAAGGGCACCAGAGGTGCAACTAGAGCCTCATTAGCCTCATTAATAAGCAAAAGGTCTTTTAAAGACCTGTGAAGTGCTCAGGTGTGGCTGTGTGTGTGCCAGGAAAGCGGTCTCATCCCGGTCTGCCACACACGACAGAGGGGTGGGGGCTTGAAGCCCTTTGAGTCCAATGGGTGTTGCAAACCTGAAGGGCTCCAAGGAGTATCCACTCCTGTGCATACCCCTCTGTGCCCTTACAAGATGATGTAAGTGCACTGGAGTGCACTGTATACCCCTCGTGCCCTTACATAATGATGTAAGTGCACTGGAGTGCACTGTATACCCCTCATGCCCTTACATAATGATGTAAGTGCACTGGAGTGGACTGTATACCCCTCGTGCCCTTACATACATATATAAGGGCACAACGGTGTTTTAACACTGGAGTGCAGAAGTGCATACCTCTCGGTGCCCTGACATGTGAGGGCACGAAGGGGCATGCACTGCACTGCAGTGGTAATTACACAGGACTGGAAGAGGGAGCAGTCCCTCTATTTAAAAATCACTGTAGATTGAAGTTTGATCTGCAGTGATTTTTAAATGTAGAGGGATTGCTCTCTCTCAGCCCTGTTTGAGTACCATTACACTACTGATATAATTCTGCAGGTGGAACGTTGGAAATAATTAGTAATTCCACATTACTTGTGTAACACAAAGTACCTAAATTACTTCAATTCTGCCAAAGGAATAACAAGTTTCACCAACATCTATTTACAAATATAACAGTTTCATAGTGAAGTGTAGTGTGACATTAGACACTGGTAACAAGGTATGGCATAGGCTGAGCCTCCTGGAGCCTTTGGTCAAAAGACATTCAGTACTGTTTGTGCGTCCTTGACAACAGTAATGCAGTGACCTATCTGGCTTTCTCGATCAATAATCAAAGCTGTTTCCATAGTATTTTCAGTGCAGAACAGCACTTTTTAACCCCAATTATGCCAATGATAAGCTCAGAATACTGCCACAAGAGCATGCCCTTAACCATAGATTTGACTGATAAACAGAATGTTAAATGTCTCTCAAAGACGGTCAACAATCACAGACAAATTTTGCCCACTGTGAAAATCAGAAACACTTCCATGGAAGTGAGGAAGGTACCCTGCATGTGGCGAAGTCTCATTAGAAGTCTGTAAATGTGCTGACAATAGACAGCCGTTTAAGGAATCTAGAAAAACAAGATGTAATGAGATAAAAGTCTGATTAAGGCCATTTCGTCCCTTCTCCTCCTCCTCCTCCTCCCCTAAGCCAATATGTATTATGTATAGCATTTAGGACCAACTCAGGCACACAGCGTGGGCAAAACAAACCTGATCTATATTGTGAATACTGATCTTGAAAGAGACCGAAAAAGGGTAAATGCTGACTGCCACCCAAGGCATGCTAAACGTATGGTCTTCATCGTCCTTCCTATACAGGGCAAGTCCACTGTAAATGGTTTAGTTCCTTCTCTCGACAGTGAGACAGTGGTGATGCAACCTTTGACTTTTGCAGAGATGTGGCCATCAATGGTGCAGTGACACCGAGGCTCAGAGTGGTGAGATGCCCTCTACATTCTAATTGTGGATCCTTTCCCCTCTCAATGGGACTACAGGGCCCATTTCACACATTTTCAATAGGGCTATGGCACTGCTGATAATGATCAGAGAATGAAAGCATAGAAATTAGCAAGCGGGCGCCACCGGGACCCTGGAGCTCTTTTGTTCACACAGTGGTGGCCATAGGCATAGGGAAGAAACTGTATGGCTATGCGAGTGACAACCTCCTCTGTTGCTTCAGAAACATTGAGACACATACTATAAGTAATAAAGGTGCAACCAAAACATTTTAGTGGCTTGAAGCTTGTTCAAAGCACAGCATTGTTTTTGTCATTTTTAAGTCTCGTCCTGACGTATGCAGCACATGTGCTGCTCTCGTCATACATGGCTTCTTGGAATCAATATGATTCCAGAAACCTCGTCCCAGCTCCGCCTTCAGTTGTGATTTGTGCGCATCATTTGGCGTCACAAATTATGCCAAAGCAGTGCAATGATTGCACTGAACATGTCACTCACTGCTTGTTGCCACCCAGTCTTCTTTTAACCACGCCCTAGCGGAATTTGATCTCTTACTGGCGACGGGAGACAGTGTTTCCTAATTAGCCACTACGCACTTTTTTTAATCATTCCCTTTGGCAAAGGCAGCCGCGTGTTTATAATTGCATCGTGCTTTCACTTTAAGTTATTTGTGCAGAACCACACTGTGATGAGCCGAGGGCAGCTTTCGAGCTTAGTTTTCCATTATTCCACTGTCGGCAGCTTCCCGTGTCCCTAGTTCAAATGAGATGTTGACAAGTCGTAAAATTTGTAGAAATCAGAAACTGTTTCACCTCTTGTAATATTTATAAACCTATCTTTAAGAAGGGTTCACCCCTCCATCCTGCAAATTATCGGCCCATTAGCCTCATCGAAGTTGAACAAAAAATCTTTGCTCGAGTGCTTCTGGACCGATTACAGAACTGGATGGAGGAGTCTTCCAGTCTTCGCCCTTATCAGGCCGGTTTCCAAACAAAAATGTCCACAATTGATCGAGTTTTCAGGTTTAAATTATTGCACTGGAAAATTGATACTGGAGGATGGCAGTCTCTACATGATCTCTGTGGACTTTAAATCGGCCTTCGATTTAGTTCCTAGGGAAAAACTATGGGCTTTTTTAATTGACCTGGGTGCGCCCCCGTATTTGTGCGAGATCTTGAAAAATGACATGTGAATAATAGCGCACAAATTAGATACGGGAAGAATGGAGACCTCACTGACCGCATACCCATAGAGAGAGGTGTAAGACAGGGGTGTGTTTTGGCCCCAAGCATCTTTTGTATTTTTATCACTGGCCTAGAGGGAGCCTTGACAGCAGGAGGGGACATAGATGCTCCAAAGCTAGGGGCCCGCAAGGTACCTGCTTTGATGTTCGCAGACTATACCCTCCTGCTGTCAAGCTCACTGATAGGTATCCAAAGGGTTTTGGAAATTTTTCTTTTATTTTGCAAGAACAGGGGTCTGGAAATCAACACCCAGAAAACAAAATACATGTTGTTCAATGCACGTCACTCAAAACGACCCAACCCACAATTAGCTGGGGAATTTTTAGAGAAAGTCCCTGTATGTGAATATTTGGGATTATCCCTCAATGAGAAAATGGAGTGGGGTGACCAAATTAAGAAGGCTTGTCTTAAGCTGGCACAAACATCAGGGGGCCTTGCGAAACAGCAGAGGAAGTGTGTACACAAGATGCTGGGGCCGGTGCTGTAAATATATAAGGCGCAAGCCAGAGGGGCTGCCCTATATGGAGCGGAACTATGGGGCCACAGGCCATCTGAACAACTTGCCAAGATTGAAAATTCAAATTCATTTCTTAGACAACTGTTTGGACTTCCCAATAGTACCCCATTAACTCCACTCCGAATGGATCTGGGAGTCAGCCCAATGGCACTGGAGGTTGCGCTTAGACCCCTGCTTTACTGGCGCTGCCTATGGAGTACTCCAGAATTATCTATGTATAGGGAGGAATTGAGGGAGGTGGCAAACCTCAGTGGAGCAAACAAAATACCTTGGCTCACCTATATTCAAGATTCCTTCTTATCCATTGGAATGGGAGATCTATGGGATAGCCCGGAAGAAAGATCTTTGTCAACATCAAAAAAGGCCTTGATAAAAAATGTTAAGGATCACCATCTCAGTTTAATATTGAGGGGTCCCAGGACAGGCACACTTAAATCATCCTATTTAGAAGTTAAACTCCAATACACCTTAGAATCTAGCATAGATGACATACAGCCTTCTCGTGCTAAAAAATTCTACTTACAGTTTAGGTATGGTGACTTCCTTTATCTACTGTTACTTATAAGTGGGGGGGTAGTTCTACGAAAGATTGTCAGTCATGTAAAAACTGTGTGGAGACTGACCTGCATGTGCTGTTTTTCTGTCCCCCTACAAGGCAATAAGGAATCGTAGGTTTCGACAGCTTTGTAGGAACCTTGGAACTTCACATTGCTCACAGGCTTATAGGATCCTAAAATATGATACTGGTCTGCCAATTGCATATTCAGTTTCCCGTTACCTCTTCTCAATGTGGTGTGCACGCCATGCAGTTTTAGGAATCAATAATTTTTATTGTGTGGTAGCATGGTAGGAATTACACAGCTTAGCTGCCTACATAAGAGTCCTGGGAGAGTGGAGATCGCATAGTCAAACACAACGTTCAGGTCTACATCCCGGAGGACGACCTCGCGAAGAGTTCAAGCCTTAGCTAAGTTGTAGTGCACCTAGCGAAGATACCACTTTTATAAGAAATCAACAAAACAGAGAAACAACCCAACCCCCCAACCCACCCTCCGCCCACCCTCTGCATCAGTTCAAGCTCTGCCTAGTTCACTGCACCACAATCGCTAATGTTATTAGTCATTATCTAGCTATCTGATCTGTATATGCACCGGGCGGCTCTACTGGTATGAGTTGTAAAATTTGCAAATACTTTGGGCATGTTACTTCCCTCATATCTTTGGTAAGAATCTGTAAGAAAGGGGCCCACAATTTCGCAAATTCTTTGCCTTTCCTCTCAACGCTAAGCGATAAGCGATCCATAGCTAAAAGTTGCCAGAGCCGGTGGATCCAATCTCGAGGTTCAGGGACTACCGTAGATACCCAATGTACTAAGAGCACCTGTTGTGCTGCAAGCAATGCCATAGCGATTTGTCTGCCCCTTAATGTCTTCAGTGGGAAGCACCTAGGGTGGGCAAGACCCAGTAGTATATGTTCAGGCTCACATGGAATTGTAATCTGGAATGCTGTATCTACGTCATCAATGATTGCTGACCAATATCGCACCAGCTTTGGGCAGTGACATAGTAAGTGCACCAGGGTACCAGTAGAGCCACACCCCGCCAGCAGAGGTCTGACTTGGATCTATCCCAATGATGGACACGCGCCAGAATATAATACCAGTAAGTAACCGCTTTATGCGCAGACTCTGCTCCTGCCGTGTTGGAAGCAGTGTGATGTGCCCTATAAAAAATGTGTTCCCACTCTTTATGTGACAGGGGCCTCCCCAATTCAGTCTCCCATCTTTCTTGTGCTTTTGTACGGTGTTTCTTCGGATGTGAAGTGATCATAGCATAGAGTTCAGATATGAGTTTCCGATCACCTTTTTTGCACACTAGCCATTTTTCGAAGGGTGTCAGGGAGCGAGAAACTAGGGCGAAGTTCTCCGATCGAGTCACCCAATATGCGACTTATGAGTAATGGAAAGCATCTGCAGGTGGTAGGTCATAGTCTTTACACAACTGGGCAAAAGGGATCAAGCCCTCAACATCAAATAAGGAACCCACTCTCTTGCAACCCTCTTCCCTCCATCGATGGAAGACCGGGACGCATATCCTGGCTGAAAGTCGGGGTTATCTACGATGGGGGACATAGGAGAAGGGAATGTGGTCCAACCTTTCGAGCTAGCTAACTGATTCCAAACCTTAAGAGTCGGGGAGGTAACTGGCAAGGAATACAACCCCCCACGCACTATGCTTGCGCAGGAGCCACAGTTCCCGCCATATGTTCCGTCCGGCCACTGATTGGTCCATAAAGTTCCAGGGTTTGCTGGAAAGGGGCCTGTTCCATTTAGCGATATAACGAAGGCATGTTGCCTGGTAATATGTGCCCACTAACGGGTAGCTTAGCCCTCCCTGTGTTTTCGAGGAAGCAATTTGTGAAAGCGCGAGGCACGGTTTCCTGTTCTCCCACAAAAACTTATTGAGTAGTCCTTGCAGTTTCCGAAGCGTGCCCTGCGGCGGGGGCAGTGATAGCATTTGGAAGATGTACAGGATGCGCGGGAGTACTGTCATCTTTGCCGCCGTCATCCTCCCGTACCACGCCAACATGAGACGCGACCAGGCATCTAGCACCTTGGTCGTTTGCTCTAGGAGCATGATGTAATTGAGGGAGGCCGTTTTAGCGATGGACGAGGTTAGGCGAATGCCCAGGTAAGTGATATCCTTGGGCGCCCAATGAAATGCGAAGTCTTTCTGCTGATCCAGGACCTCTTACGCTGGAATCTAGATATTGAGAATCTGCGACTTTGTGAAGTTAACCTTGAACCCCGCAACATTCCCAAAGGCAGTAAGCTTCCTGGTCAGGGACTGCAATGTCAACCGGGGTTGAGTGAGCGAGAGGACGACATCATCGGCATACACTCATTTTATGTGTATCAGCTCCAAATTTGAGACCCGTAATGTCAGGGTTTGACCGGATTCGCTGGGCAAAGGGCGCCATATAGAGCGCAAATAAAAGTGGGGATAGGGGACAGCCCTGAGGCGTTCCCCGGGCAATGGGAAAAAGGGCCGACTTACATCCATTGACCTGCACCACAGCTGTGGGGGAGGCGTATAAGCAACAAACCCATCGGATAAAGTTGTCCCCGAATCCGAATGCACGCATCACCGCAAACAAGTATTCCCAATCCACGCAGTCAAAAGCCTTCTCCGCGCCATTGAGAGTAGGAGGGCCTGTGTTCGAGAGCGATGTACGAGGTCAAAGAGATGCAGTAGTCGTTTAGTTACCCCCCTTGCCGCATTGGTATAAAACCTGATTGGTCCAGGTCTATGATAATATCCATAAGGGGGGGTAAGGCGGGAGACTAGGACTACCGCAAACAACTTCGCATCAATATTAAGGAGCGAGATTGGTCAGTATGACCCACAATCTTTGGGCTCTTTTCCGGGTTTAAGAATCACAAAATTGCCGCCTCAGACATTGTAGGAGTCACTTCCCCAGTATCCAGAAAGGAGTTAAAAAGTCGGTTAAACAAAATGTTTAATGTTTTGTAAAACACAGCCGGAAAGCCATCCGGCCCCGGTGACTAAGCTACTTTTAACCTCACAATCGCCGATATGACCTCTTCTACACGAATGGAGGAATCTAAGTTATCAGCCGAAGATTTGAGTAAGGGAGAAATATCGCAGGAATTCAAATATGCCCCTGGGTCATGCAGGAGGGTGTCACCTTTAGCATAGAGGTGTTTATAAAAATTAAGAAAATAATCAACGATAAGGGCATCGGTAGTGCCTGTGCTCGTAATCTGTGTGCTAGCATCTTTCCGCACATGTCCCCACTGAGGTAGATTTTATGCCGCAATCTCAGGAGAGTATGCTCAGCCCTGTCTAGGCCCAAATGTTTCAGCATGCACCGTCGGGTCTCCAGCTCCCTCCAAACCCGCGGTGCCCCCATCCGCTTATGAACTGCTTCCAGCTCTCCCACCTCCATTTCTAATGCCTCGGTTTCTCTCTGCGTAGGTGCGCAAATGACACCGCAACTGCGAATTATTCGCCCTGCACCACTAGATTCAAAGCCTCCCTCACTGCCGCGAGGGTTGAACCCTACTGGTCATTCTCAGAGAAGTAATGTACTATAGTATCTCGGATCCGATTGGTGACCTCTTCTGTGTGGAGAAAGTATTTGCAGAGTCTCCATCCCGGCGGGGTTGCGCGCAAGCATCGAGCTGGCAGCAGCACCCAGATGAGGGCATGGTCTGAAAAATTGAGAAAATAATCAACGATAAGGGCATCTGTAGTGTGTTCCACGCCCTTCTGATCCTGAATGGAATGGATTGCAGAGAGCTGTGCCTGTGTTCGTAATCTGTGCGCTAGCATCTTCCCGCACTTGTCCCCACGGAGGTAGATTTTATGCCGCAATCTCAGGAGAGTATGCTCAGCCCTGTCTAGGTCCAAATGTGTCAGCATGCACCGTCGGGTCTCCAGCTCCCTCCAAACCCGCGGTGCCCCCATCCTCTTATGAACTGCTTCCAGCTCTCCCACCTCCATTTCTAATGCCTCGGGTTTCTCTCTGCGTAGGTGCGCAAATGACGCCGCAACTGCGAATAATTCACCCTGCACCACTAGATTCAAAGCCTCCCACACCGCCGCGAGGGTTGAGCCCTACTGGTCATTCTCAGAGAAGTAATGTACTATAGTATCTCGGATCTGATTGGTGACCTCTTCTGTGAGGAGAAAGTATTTGCGGAGTCTCCATCCGGCGGGGTTGCGCGCAAGCATCGAGCTGGCAGCAGCACCCAGATGAGGGCATGGTCTGAAAGGGAGCGGGGAGAGATATCTGTGGAATGCAAGTTGCGGAGAAGGGATGAGGAGGCTAAAAAGTGGTCAAGACGTGTATATGTTTTGTGCGCCGCTGAGAAGTCATATAGTCACGTTCATTAGGATGCTGTATGCGCCACACATCACACAAACCGCAGTCAACCAGCCATTGCTTCCCAGCTTGAGACATGGCCCCCGTCTGATGTGACCTCTGCCCGATCTATCCAGATCTTGATCCATTACAACATTTAAGTCCCCTCCGACCAAAAGCGCCGAATCGGGAGAGGCAAGGACCTCAGACAGGGCAAGGTGCAGGAAGGGCTCTTGCCGTTCATTAGGTGCATATAAGGACCCTATTGTCAAATGTGCGTCCCCCCACTGTATCCTGACTGCCAGTGACCTACCTTAAACTTCTGCCAATCTGGAGACTACTTTGCATTGTGCTCGCGCACTAAAGAGGATTGCCACTCCAGTTTTTTGGGACGTCCCTGAGGACAAGTATTGTTGCGGGAAGCGCTTATCTCTCATGCGTCTGGTATCTTTAGCTAGAAGGTGGGTTTCCTAGAGCAAACAAATATCATTATCAGCGTTCTCCAAAAGAGAGCGTATTGCAGAGCGCTTTACAGGATTATTTCTGTAGTAGGGGATCTCTGTGTATAGTCATAATCTAGTGAATAGTCCCGCTCATGTGCGGGGACCCCGGAGCAATCAAAATAATCTCTTAAGCTGTCTTTTTGTGCAGTCCTGCATAGACACTTAAGAGAGAATTTAATGACAAATAATGCAGCCTATACCTATAAGGCTACACTGTCCAGTACTTCAACTAGATATTCCACCAAGATCAAAATTCAGCACAGTCTGCCAAGTTTCCTTCACAGAAAAACTTCCCCTTTTACCAAGAAAGCCTTTGGAATGATAGAGAGGAATGGGTGGACAGACAAGCCCCATAGGCTGCCATTATGTGGCTCAAAAACAGGATACTGTGCCTTTAAGGAAACTTTCTAGAACTCTTAGTATCCCAGAATGCACAGCAGGTCCCCTCCACTTTCAGTTCTTTTTTCCGGCTCCTGCTAGCAGGACCCTGGGGCATTGAGCTCTCCCTTTTTAGGGTTTATTTCAGTTTTTTTGCACTTTTAAAGTGTTAGAGTGTGTTCACTCGACGTGTTTTTGAGCCTTCTTAAATTACTGGTATTTTTCAGGTAATTCTGAGCCCTCGTTTATCAAATATGCCTGCCTTATTTGATAAATGCCCTGAGTGCTCTAGGAAGAAGGCCAAGTCCGATCCACACGAGGTGTGTATCCTGTGTCTCCCTTCTGCACATGTTCCTGAGGAGTGTGAGATCTGCCAGACTTTCTCCTCCAGGACCCTGAAGGACAGACAGAAGATCAGGCTCCAAGGACTTGAGCAAAGAAAACAAGGTCAAGGTGGGTCTGGGCATGCTGGAACTGCTTCATCTGCCCGTGCTGAGGCCTCTGGGGGGCTCCCCAGTGAGAAGAAGGCCAGAAAATGCCACCGGTCTCCGTCGACGTCGATAGCCTCAACGTCGGTGTCGAGAGGAATGACCACGGTCTGTTCCCCGTCTCCCCAGGGCTCTGGGTCGAAGCGGCATCGACGTTTGACGTCGAGGGGACTGACATTGAGACCTCCGTCGAGGTCGACATCGGGTACAGAGTCATTGGCGTTCGACGTCGAAGAAGAGATCGTCGACGTCGAGATGATCATCGATGTCGAGACTAAGAGCTTCGACGTCGCGGCGATCTTCGATGTCGAGAAGGAGAAGTCCGACGTCAAGACATAGATCATTGACGTCGAGACGCCGTTCGTCGGCGTCGAGAAGGCGTTCGTCGATGCCGAAGAGGCGCTCTGCGCCTAAGAGGAAGGCATCATCCTCCATGAGATGTTCTGATGCCAGAAGCTCCTCCAGATCATCGGAGGCACGGCAGCGACGTCGTTCACCGACAGGGGGCACGGCCTCTCGGTCTCCCCAGTCGGGTCAGGCTAGGAAGAAGAGGAGAGGGGAGAAGTCTCCGGGCTGTGTGTACTCTGTGGTATACTCGCCCCCTAAACCGAGGTCGCCTTCACCACCGCCTCCGTTGCCAAAGGATTCGCCCCCTCGGATTCCGACACCACCTCCGCCGCCACCTCCTCCTCCTCACCCTCCTCCTCCGCCGCCTCATGGGCTGCCACCGAATCCACCTCCGCCACCTCATGGGCGGCCGCATGCTCCACCGAGGTCGACCTCGTTGCCACGCTTTCCGACTCCGCCTGCAGGGCCTCTTCTTTCGAGGCTTCCGGTCAGGCGGCCACAACTTCCGCCGCTAAGACCTGCGGAACAACCAAGACCGAGGAGGTCTAGATCCCGCTCCGGATGGAGAGGGAGATCCAGGAGTCGCCGTCGTTCATCTACTAGATCTAGACGGTGCCACAGGAGGGGAAGGTCTACGTCTCGTGCGGACTCGTCCAGCACCAGGGGCTATCCTCCTACCCTGTCGGTATCCCCTCGGACGAGGGTGTCGCCTGTGGACGACATTATATCCTTCCAGGATGTGCTGCTGAGATGGGCGAGCAAGCTGGGCATCACGCTTACTGTGCCCACGCCGACGACCTCAGTCATTTTTAAGACCCTTCATAAGAAGCAATTGTCTCGACCGCTGTTGCCGTTAGTCCCGGGATTGGAGGAGCCCGCCATGGAGTTGTTCCTCACTCCTGCGACTACGAAATCAGCCCCCTCCAGGCTCCAAAAGAAGTACAGGGCTCCTAACTTGGACCCAGCATTTCTCAGGGTGGATCCAGCACCGGATTCGGTGATAGTGACGGCGGCGTGGAAACAACATGCCACCACCCCGTCATCTACAGTGCCTCCAGACAAGGAGAGCCGCTGGATGGATTCGGCGGGCAGGAAGGTCTGCGGGACGTCCGCCACCTCCATGAAGGCCGCGAGTGCCTCGGCGTTGTCGGGACGGTACGATCGGGCTCTGTGGAAGTCCCTTCAACAGTTCGCTGACCTCCTTCCCAAGGAGAAGAGGGAGGATTTCATGGAGATCCTGAACGAGGGGCTGCTGGTCTCTAATCAACTGATCAGCGCAGCTGCGGATTCATTGCTCCTGGCGGCCCACGGGTACTGCCATGGAGTCAACCAGAGACGTCATGCCTGGTTGCGGCTTACGTCATTGAAACCGAAGGCCCAACAGAGGGTGGCCAACTTACCATTTTCGGGCGAGACCCTCTTTGGAAAGCACGGTGAAGATGAAATGGCCCGGATGAAGGCAGAGGCTGAAACCCTGACAGCTGTCGGGTTGGAGAAGCCCAAGGAACAAAAGAAGACCTACCGCCCGTTCCAGAGACGGTACGGGGTGCAGGGCAGGGGGCGAGGCCAGCAAACTGGACAGCAACAACAACAGCAGTTCCAGATGAGGCCCTTCCAAAAATGTCAGAAGGGCCGGGGTGGGCAGCAATCTGCCACCGCGACCAAAGGCCCGACCGGGTCTAGGCCCTGAGCTGTTACTTCCCCGTCATCCCTTACCCAGTCCGGTGGGGGGGAAGTGTCCAATATTACCTGGCAGAGTGGAGAAAAATTACTCCGGACAAGTGGGTGCCGAATATTCTTTGCAATGGATACAGTCTTCGGTTCTTCAGCCCGCCTCCAGCAAATCCACCGGTTTGCTCGCAGTTTCAGCTGCGTGAGCTCCAGGCGGAGGCCAATACCCTGTTAAGACAAGCATTAGGAATGCATTAGGGCTCGGGTTTGTTTGAGTTAGAGATAACGGCATTGTAAATGGTAATGTGTACTGACAGCTGCTCACTGTCACTCTGCACTCACAATCTGCAATCTGCACTCTGCATCTGCACTCTGAATCTGCACTCTGAAACTGCACTATCTCAGCAGCAGGGGATCAACCGCTGAGCTATCTCGCTCACTCGCAGTCAAGGTAACTGCAGACTTCAACTAGACGCACACAGAGAGGCTACTCTGCACTCACTACTCTGCATTTACTACTCTGCACTCACTACTCACTACTCTGCACTCACTACTCTGCACTCACTACTCTACACTCACTACTCACTACTCTGCACTCACTACTCTGCACTCACTACTCACTACTCTACACTCACTACTCACTACTCTGCACTCACTACTCTGCACTCACTATTCTGCACTCACTACTCTGCACTCACTACTCTGCACTCACTACTCTGCACTCACTACTCTGCACTCACTACTCACTACTCTGCACTCACTACTCTGCACTCACTACTCTGCACTCACTACTCACTACTCTGCACTCACTACTCACTACTCTGCACTCACCACTCACCACTCACTACTCTGCACTCACTACTCTGCACTCACTACTCACTACTCTGCACTCACTACTCACTACTCTGCACTCACTACTCACTACTCACTACTCTGCAGTCACTGCTCTGCACTCACTACTCACTATTCAGCACTCACTACTCTGCACTCACTACTCTGCACTCACTACTCTGCACTCACTACTCTGCACTCACTACTCTGCACTCACTACTCTGCACTCACTACTCTGCACTTACTACTCACTACTCTGCACTCACTACTCTGCACTCACTACTCTGCACTCACTACTCTGCACTCAGTACTCCACACTCACTACTCTGCACTCACTACTCTGCACTCACTACTCTGCACTCAGTACTCACTACTCTGCACTCACTACTCACTGCTCTGCACTCACTACTCACTGCTCTGCACTCACTACTCACTGCTCTGCACTCACTACTCACTACTCTGCACTCACTATTCTGCACTCACTACTCACTACTCTGCACTCACTACTCTGCACTCACTACTCTGCACCCACTACTCACTACTCTGCACTCACTACTCACTACTCTGCACTTACTACTCACTACTCTGCACTCATTACTCTGCACTCACTACTCATTACTCTGCACTCAATACTCACTACTCTGCACTCACTACTCACTACTCTGCACTCACTACTCACTATTCAGCACTCACTACTCACTACTCTGCACTTACTACTCACTACTCTGCACTTACTACTCACTACTCTGCACTTACTACTCACTAGTCTGCACTCACTAGTCTGCACTCACTACTCTGCACTCACTAGTCTGCACTCACTAGTCTGCACTCACTAGTCTGCACTCACTACTCTGCACTCACTACTCTGCACTCACTACTCACTACTCTGCACTCACTACTCACTACTCTGCACTCACTACTCTGCACTCACTACTCACTACTCTGCACTCACTACTAACTACTCTGCACTCACTACTCACTACTCTGCACTCACTACTCTGCACTTACTACTCACTACTCTGCACTCACTACTCACTACTCAGCACTCACTACTCTGCACTCACTACTCTGCACTCACTACTCTGCACTCACTACTCACTAGTCTGCACTCACTACTCTGCACTCATTACTCTGCACTCATTACTCTGCACTCACTACTCATTACTCTGCACTCACTACTCACTACTCTGCACTCACTACTCACTACTCTGCACTCACTACTCACTACTCTGCACTCACTACTCACTACTCTGCACTCACTACTCTGCACTCACTACTCTGCACTCACTACTCACTACTCTGCACTCACTACTCTGCACTCACTACTCTGCACTCACTACTCTGCACTCACTACTCTGCACTCACTACTCACTGCTCTGCACTCACTACTCACTACTCACTACTCTGCAGTCACTACTCACTACTCAGCACTCACTGCTCTGCACTCACTACTCTGCACTCACTACTCTGCACTCACTACTCTGCACTCACTACTCTGCACTCACTACTCTGCACTCACTACTCACTACTCACTGCTCTGCACTCACTACTCACTACTCTGCAGTCACTACTCACTACTCACTGCTCACTGCTCTGCACTCACTGCTCTGCACTCACTACTCTGCACTCACTACCCTGCACTCAGTAGTCTGCACTCACTATTCACTACTCTGCACTCACTACTCTGCACTCATTACTCACTACTCTGCACTCAGTAGTCTGCACTCACTACTCACTACTCAGTAGTCTGCACTCACTACTCACTACTCTGCACTCACTACTCACTAGTCTGCACTCACTACTCTGCACTCACTACTCATTACTCTGCACTCACTACTCATTACTCTGCACTCACGACTCACTACTCTGCACTCACTACTCACTACTCTGCACTCACTACTCTGCACTCACTACTCACTACTCTGCACTCACTACTCACTACTCTGCACTCACTATTCAGCACTCACTACTCTGCACTCACTACTCTGCACTCAGTAGTCTGCACTCACTATTCACTACTCTGCACTCACTACTCACTACTCTGCACTCATTACTCACTACTCTCCACTCACTACTCTGCACTCACTACTCTGCACTCACTACTCACTAGTCTGTACTCACTACTCTGCACTCACTACGCACTAGTCTGTACTCACTACTCTGCACTCATTACTATGCAGTCACTACTCATTACTCTGTACTCACTACTCTGCACTCACTACTCACTACTCCGCACTCACTACTCACTACTCCGCACTCACTACTCACTACTCTGCACTCACTACTCTGCACTCACTACTCTGCACTCACTACTCTGCACTCACTACTCACTACTCTGCACTCACTACTCAACTCACTACTCTGCACTCACTACTCACTACTCTGCACTCACTACTCTGCACTCACTACTCTGCACTCACTACTCACTAGTCTGTACTCACTACCCTGCACTCATTACTATGCAGTCACTACTGATTACTCTGCACTCACTACTCTGCACTCACTACTCACTACTCTGCACTCACTACTCACTACTCTGCACTCACTACTCTGCACTCACTACTCTGCACTCACTACTCTGCACTCACTACTCTGCACTCACTACTCTGCACTCACTACTCACTACTCACTGCTCTGCACTCACTACTCACTACTCTGCAGTCACTACTCACTACTCACTGCTCACTACTCTGCACTCACTGCTCTGCACTCACTACTCTGCACTCACTACCCTGCACTCAGTAGTCTGCACTCACTATTCACTACTCTGCACTCACTACTCTGCACTCATTACTCACTACTCTGCACTCAGTAGTCTGCACTCACTACTCACTACTCAGTAGTCTGCACTCACTACTCACTACTCACTACTCTGCACTCACTACTCACTAGTCTGCACTCACTACTCTGCACTCACTACTCATTACTCTGCACTCACTACTCATTACTCTGCACTCACGACTCACTACTCTGCACTCACTACTCACTACTCTGCACTCACTACTCTGCACTCACTACTCACTACTCTGCACTCACTACTCACTACTCTGCACTCACTATTCAGCACTCACTACTCTGCACTCACTACTCTGCACTCAGTAGTCTGCACTCACTATTCACTACTCTGCACTCACTACTCACTACTCTGCACTCATTACTCACTACTCTCCACTCACTACTCTGCACTCACTACTCTGCACTCACTACTCACTAGTCTGTACTCACTACTCTGCACTCACTACGCACTAGTCTGTACTCACTACTCTGCACTCATTACTATGCAGTCACTACTCATTACTCTGTACTCACTACTCTGCACTCACTACTCACTACTCCGCACTCACTACTCACTACTCCGCACTCACTACTCACTACTCCGCACTCACTACTCACTACTCTGCACTCACTACTCTGCACTCACTACTCTGCACTCACTACTCTGCACTCACTACTCACTACTCTGCACTCACTACTCAACTCACTACTCTGCACTCACTACTCACTACTCTGCACTCACTACTCTGCACTCACTACTCTGCACTCACTACTCACTAGTCTGTACTCACTACCCTGCACTCATTACTATGCAGTCACTACTCATTACTCTGCACTCACTACTCTGCACTCACTACTCACTACTCTGCACTCACTACTCACTACTCTGCACTCACTACTCTGCACTCACTACTCTGCACTCACTACTCTGCACTCACTACTCTGCACTCACTACTCTGCGCTCACTACTCAACTCACTACTCTGCACTCACTACTCTGCACTCACTACTCACTACTCTGCACTCACTACTCTGCACTCACTACTCTGCACTCACTACTCACTGCTCTGCACTCACTACTCATTACTCTGCACTCACTACTCTGCACTCACTACTCTGCACTCACTACTCAGCACTCACTACTCTGCACTCACTACTCTGCACTCACTACTCTGCACTTACTACTCTGCACATTCACTCTGCACTCACTACTCACTACTCTGCACTCATTTCTCTGCCCTCACTACTCTGCACTCACTACTCACTACTCTGCACTCACTACTCTGCACTCACTACTCTGCACTCACTACTCTGCACACTCACTCTGCACTCACTACTCACTACTCTGCACTCACTACTCTGCACTCACTACTCTCA
This sequence comes from Lissotriton vulgaris, assembly GCF_964263255.1. Taxonomy (NCBI): domain Eukaryota; kingdom Metazoa; phylum Chordata; class Amphibia; order Caudata; family Salamandridae; genus Lissotriton; species Lissotriton vulgaris. The sequence goes on along the minus strand of NC_141691.1, from coordinate 1,076,662,540 downwards.
CTACTCACTACTCTGCACTCACCACTCTGCACTCACCACTCTGCACTCACTACTCTGCACTCACTACTCTGCACTCACTACTCTGCACTCACTACTCTGCACTCACTACTCTGCACACTCACTCTGCACTCACTACTCTGCATTCACTACTCTGCACACTCACTACTCTGCACACTCACTCTGCACTCACTACTCACTACTCTGCACTCACTACTCTGCACTCACTACTCTGCACTCACTACTATGCACTCACTACTCTGCACTCACTACTCACTACTCTGCACTCACTACTCTGCACTCACTACTCTGCACTCACTACTCTGCACTCACTACTTTGCACTCACTACTCTGCACTCACTACTCTGCACTCACTACTCACTACTCACTCATGACTACTCACTACTCTGCACACTCACTCTGCACTCTGCACTCACTACTCTGCACTCACTACTCTGCACTCACTACTCTGCACTCACTTCTCTGCACTCACTTCTCTGCACTCACTACTCACTACTCTGCACTTACTACTCTGCACTCACTACTCACTATTCTGCACTCAATACTCTGCACTCACTACTCTGCACTCACTACTCACTACTCTGCACTCACTACTCTGCACTCACTAATCTTCACTCACTACTCACTAATCTTCACTCACTACTCACTACTCACTACTCTGCAGTTACTCTGCACTTCCTGTCACTCTACATGCACTCTGCACTTTGTCACTCTTGCACTTAATCTATACTCATTGTCACTGTGCAGTCACTTTGCATTCACTGACACTCTTGCAGTGACTCTGCACTAACTGTCACTCTGCACTCACTTTGCACTCACTGTCACTATTGCAGTTACTCTGCAGTTATTGCCACTCTGCAATCACTGTCACTCTTCGCTCACTGTTACTCGCACTCACTCTGCACTCACTGTTAAGCGCACTTACTCTGCACTCATTGTCATTTTGCACTCACTGGTAATCTGTAAACGTAGTATGATTTGTAGAGTGAGTAGTACACATTTGTTGAGGGTTTAGGAGAAATTGACTCATGAGGGAGGGAGTGATTGTTCAGCCATGTGCAATCTGTTCTTGGTGTTCCAAATAAATGCACAGAATGTTCACGTATGCCCAGACTGAATCATTTCGGAGTGTAATTCCAAAGACCACAAATGCTTTTACATCCTGGATGAGGAAGTGAAGTGGGAGGTAGAAAATGTGTATCATCACATGGTTCCTGACCTCTTTCTCTGCTAGATAGTGTTGATGAGTCCCATTGAGAAAACAGTTTCTCAGTGCATATGTTTACCCTATTGAATTGTATTGTATTGTATTGTAATTGCATTTATATAGCGGTTACTACCCCTGACGAGGCGACAAATGTATTTTTTGACAATGAACACTATTTATTGTTCATTAAGTCCCTGTGTTTAGTTTCTCAGCTGCAGGCGCACAACTGTACTTCTTTGCATAAGATGGAAGCAGAAGGGTGCATTCTCATTGCTGGACCCTACAATGGTCTGCAGTTGTAAGATGGAGGAAGGGGTGACAGGGAGAGGGCAAAACGCCTTTGCTCAGCTGTGATAGAACTGTGTGAAAGACTGAACGAGGCATCAGTAAACCATCACGGATTGGAGAGACACAGTAAACTAAAGTAGTGAAATGCGCCCCGCATTTTAACAACCATGCCGCACACCCTCCACGGAATCGCTGTTAAGAGTGGACTCTGCAGCCAATCAGCACTTCGGTTGGCTGAGAGTGAAAGGGATACTCAAATCCGATATCACTCTACACATTACGAGTCCCACACACTCCTAGAAAATGTTTAGACATATAAGTGGCTCTCTGTCGACGCAGGAAGTAGTGACAATACGGAGACAGTTATTTGCTGTTAATAAATCATTAATGGACAGCATGTTGCCTTCACGGGTGGTCCTTGTAAACTAAAGTTACGGGCAAATGAGCCAGCATTTTACATCAGCGGAGCAAAGCGGTTCGTCATGCTGTGCTTTAGGCAAACTCTGCTGAGGAAGGAACGGTCTGTTTCCATAGAATTATTTACACTGCAAAATGTAGTTTTCCCCACCTTTTGCGCTAGCAGCACTGCCCCATCAGTGAAGCCTAGTAGCGGTGTAATGTAACCAAGGCAAAAAAAAACCCAGGCTGGCCCTGTAAACACAGCAATATGCCTCTAGAAAGCACTTCAATCGCACCTCCCCGAAGCTGCCTGTGAACGCACATCATTAAAAAAAAAGCCTCGGCCTCGCGCGGCGCGCCACTGCAGGCATATGTTTTCAATTATCTCGGCCTTCAGGACGAGATAATTGAAGATATATGGCCTTCGCCTGCTCGTGCCCGCATAGAAAATGCAGGAACTGAACCAACTCTACATCAAATGGCCTATTGCGTGCTGTCTTCTAAAAAGACAGGCATGCGAGGCCCAATTGCCATCCAGATGGCAAAAAAAGAATGGAATGTGTGGCATTTTACAAGTGCTTTTCTGAGTGCTTACAATAGGGAATCGGACTCCTCCCACTGCCTGCGGCAGTGGCGGAGGCCTCGCCCTAAAAAAGGGCGATAGAAGGCGTCCCTCTGTCTCAAAGGGGAAGGGGTCTTTACTCACGGTTCTTTCTGGTACGCAAGAAAGACTAGAACAAGTTCAGGCCCATTCTGGATTTGCGGCAAGCAAACAAATGGATTCGCAGGGAAAAGTTTTGCATGCTGTCTTTGCACCAGATTTACCCTCAACTGCAAAGGGGAGACTGGCTGTGCGCGATAGACCTACAGGATGCATACTTCCATGTGCCCATTGCACAGAAACACCAGAAGTTCCTGCGAGTAAGTCGGCGCCAATCACTATCAATACACAGTACTACAGTTCGGGCTGAAGTCTGCGCCCAGGACCTTTTCAAAATGCATGGCGGGGGTAGCGGCTCACCTGAGAAAGAACAAGGTGTTTGTCTACCCGTACCTGGACGATTGGTTGATCAAGGCATCCTACTTCTCGGAAGCTCAATCGCACTTCCGGAAGACGTGCGTTCTCTTGAACAAGTTGGGGTTGCACATCAACATGTCCAAGTCTGTCCCGACTCCGGTCCAGTGCCTCCAGTACTTGGGAGCCTCCATCAATACGCTGTCAGCAAGCGTGTCTCCTTCGGAGGAAAGACGTATATCACTCCTTCGGAAGGCTCAGGCTCTTATGACTGTTCCATCTACAACAGTGAGGACGGTGTCTTCTCTACTGGGGTCGATGGCCTCTTGTATCTTCCTCACGCCACACGCACGGCTACACATGAGACCACTGCAGGAGTGTCTGGAGGATCAGTGAGACCAGAGGCGAGGGAACTGGGACGACAAGATACGACTGTCTCTGCATGCTCTACAGTCTCTGAAATGGTGGTGTTCAACGGAGAACCTCCTCAAGGGGGTTCCCTTCCACAAGGACATTCCCACTCAAACTATCGTGACGGATGCTTCTCTCCATGGCTGGGGAGCACATTCCGGGGAGTTACAGATACAAGGGACGTGGTCCCCGACGGAGTCCACGTATCATATCAATTTACTGGAACTCAGAGCTGTTCACTTGGCGTTGAAGGCCTTTCACCCGTCTTTTCAGACCATCTCTCTGCTTGTACAGACGGACAATACGACCACGATGTATTATCTCAACAAGCAGGGGGGCTCGAGATCGCGCACTCTGTTGCTGGAGGCGCAGGCGATCTGGCACTGGCTTCTAGCCAGAGGACCGACGATAACGGCTACCCATCTACCAGGTGTGCAGAATGTTCAGGCGGACACACTGAGCAGACTGATTCAGGAAAAGCACGAATGGTTCAAAAACGACGAAGTACTTGGAGACGTCTTCGCCAGGTGGGGCACTCCAGACGTGGATCTGTTCGCCACCGCCGAAAACAGCAAATGCCGAGACTTCGCATCCAGGTATTACCAGCAGGGGACGCTGCGGAATGCACTATGGATCAACTGGTCGCACAGCTTTCTGTACGCTTTTCCACCCATTCCCCTGATTCCGGCGGTGCTCATCAAGCTGTCCCAGTCCAGGGCGTGGATGATCCTTATTGCCCCTGAATGGCCCAGACAGTGGTGGTTCACGGACCTGCTTCACTGGTCTCTTCTTCCTCACATACGGCTGCCTTGCAGGCCGGACCTTCTCACGAAGTTCGGGGGACAGATAGTACACCCCAACCTCTCGTCTTTGAGTTTGGTGGCATGGCTCCTGAGATAGTGCAATATGGCCTTAACTTCCATTCCATTAAGGTCCATCTAGCTGCGCTGACTGTCTACAGGAAATGCCCTTCACAGACTTCCTTTTTCCAAATTCCTGTGATAAAGGATTTTTTGGAAGGCTTGAAGAAAGTGTTTCCTCCTGTTCGTCTTCCTTCGCCTTCATGGGAATTGAATGTGGTGCTGTCCAGATTGATGAAGGAACCTTTTGAACCTATTCATAAGGCTTCGCTACAGCACCTGTCCTGAAAGGCGGCGTTCCTCATGGCCATTACATCGGCCTGCAGGGTGAGTGAAATTCAGGCGTTGTGTTGCCAAGAACCTTATACTGTATTTCATGCTGCTACGGTTGTAATGCGTAAATGTAGGAGAGTAGGGTCTGCTATCCTATGGTCACCCCAATTTTTGCTTTTTTGCTTCACTGGTTTTCGACTTAATGTGGCTGTGGGCCTGCTAATCAGACCCACAGCCTGCTGTTCTCTCTCTAAATTACTAACCATGTACTATAGGTACATCACCAATTTGGTACTGGACACCTTATCAGCCCCTGTACCATGCACTATAGGTGCCCAGGGCATAGGTGCATCCAAGGCCTACCAGGGGCTGCAGCATATCTTTTGCCACCCCTGGCTGGCCATTCAAATCGACACAACGGGCTGAACACTCAGCTGGGGCAAGGTGGTGTACTCACCCCTTGCTTAGATATAGTATACCTGTATCTAAACCTATATCTGGACACATATATACCTATCAGTCACTCCTATGGCAGGCCTTAACAATCCTGGAGGCAGAGTGCTTGGTTTTATGTGAGATGGTGCTCTAGCATGAGCTGAGCCTGTCTGCAGAGGTCGGAACCATTTCCTTACTGCTGTTCCAGGATATTGCCATACCATATACTCTTAAGTGCATTATAATCCTCACGGTTATTGCTAACTTTGGTTTGGCTTTATCAAAACATGTCGTGTAAGGTGTCATACACTTTGGAATACTACCCCCTCGCCAGTTCTGGCGACGGGGGTAGCATTCCACCCTTCTAGAGGGAGAAGACATGTTACTTTACTTAAGACGCGGTTAATCCTAACCAGAGCCTCAGCATCACAAAATGGATGCTGCTGCCCCGACACAAATCTGACCTCCTGCTGCTGACCAAAACTTGGCAGGGGAGGCCTGGACCAAAGGTTTCCTGTCACAGGGAGGTGCTACACCACCCCAGAGAAGAGATAGTGGATTGGAGCAGGGAGGGTTGGAAGAAACTAGACACTGCCTGGGGCACACAAGGTGTCCCATGCAAAATCCAGCCAAACCGGTTCTGGGGCACTCCAGCCCCAGTCCAGGCGCGAAACTGGACAAAGGGAAAGGGGTGTAACCACCCCCTTCCTGGGTCCCACCCATAGGAGGGACCTAGCTGGTAATCCAGCCCCTTGATTTGGAATAAAGGTAGGAGCTGTGCCAATGCACATCAGATTATCCTGACTGAAACTTATGAAACGAAACTCTGGACCCTTCGACATCCTACTCGACGTAGAAGACTGAAGAATCTCCCTTGTGGTCAAGGAGTGACCACCCTGTGCAAACAGGCACCATCCAGCGCGTAGCGGTTTGCTTTGTTGCAGTTCCCACCGGAACTCGAGCGACAGAGATCGACAAGACCCAGCGTTCCTGCCTTCCAACAGCCCGATCCACAGTCCCAGCGAATCTGAGACCCGTGGAGGCGACCTGAAGCGTGGGGCCGGCCATCTTGAAAAGACCACGAAGTGCTGACTGTGCAGCTCCCGAGGCTCCCTCGAAGCTGTGCATGGGTTTGAGAAGCCCCAGCCCTGAGCAGCTTTTGCACCGAAGCTCTCCCCTCCACCCTCACCGAGTGCTGTGTGGGGTCCTTGTGCATTTTCCTGCTCAACGCGTTGGTCCGGTCGCTTGCCCGTTGGCTAGTGGCCCCAGTACCGACGAACCTTTGAATTTACACTGCTAGTCTGGTTGCTCCAGGCTGGCCCTCGCTCCCCTGAAAAGGAGCAACCTCTCTGACCTTGCTGGTCCGAGTAAGAAGCGATCTTCGAATCCTGCGTGGGTTGCCTTTGCCAAGGCTTGTTAACTCCTATCGGGAAGCCGGCACCGCCGACAGCGAGAGCCTTCGTGGGACAGCTCGTGATCCACTCCTGGATGTCCTCGATGCCCCAGAGTCCACGTGGCAGCGGAGAAAAGCTTCTCGACAACCACCTGATTGCGCCCGACATTGCCTGGTTCCTTCCTGGTTCCACCCTGGTCACTGCTGAGTGACCTAGACTCTGTCCCCTCTGCTTTCAGGTACACTACATCTTCGATCCACCCTTGGATCCAACCGGACTCTTCTCTCCTGGCCGCCTGCAGCATCTTCATCTCCAGGCACCATAGAACTCCACGACGAAACCCGACACACTTTGGCACCTATGCACCCGCTTCCTGTGGGTGAGGTAACTCATGAACGCCGGTGCTCCTGTAGTGGTTTACACCTCTAGTGTCCTAGTTTAAAGTGGGGTAATTCTATTCAAGTCGGAAGTCTCCTAAAACAGTAACTTTGTAACTTTTACGCACCATTGACTTTGCATTGGTGCATGCGTGTGCTTTTAGCGCTGCACCCGAGCCCCGCGGGCCTCTCCCGACTTCATCACTGCTAGTCCCGAGTAGACCCAGCGATTCCCAAGGCCCTAGGCCTTACTACTGTTCGTCAAGTGATACTTATACCACTTTTTTAATATATGGTTTGAGTGGCCACCGGCCTCATCCATAAATGTGCAACTTTCATATGTAAAACTGTGCTTTTGTTTAAACGCTTGTGCTTCTATACTCATAAAGAGTACAGGGGATTATTCTAGTATTAAATACATATATTTTTATAATACATAACTTGTGTGGTGTCCTTTCATTTGATATTACAGGATTGCATATGGTAAAACAGCTGGCTTCACATGCCCTCTTGAGTTTAGTCTGAAGGCTGCTTAGTCCATGCTACCCCTAGGATAGCTTGTCTATAAGGTTGACTTACAACCACCACCATAAAGGATTGTTTGGACTGATACAAGGTGCCCACAGAATTGTGGACATCATACATCAGGCCAACTTCTCACAGTACTCACCCTAAGTTTCTTACTAAGGTTATTTCTGATTTCCATGTTAACCAGACTATAACGTTACCTACTTTTTTTCAGACTCCAGCAGAAAGATCTCTTCATTCCCTGGATGTCAGAAGGGTGTTGAAATTTTATCTGGATAAAACCAAAGCTATTCGTAGGTCAGACCAATTGTTTATCAACTATGGGTCAGTCAGGACTGGTCTTGCTACCTCTAAACAGTCAATCTCGAGGTGGATTGTGTCCTGTATACAATTGTGCTACCAAAAGGCTAATAAGACCTTAGGGGTTAAGCCTAAGGCTCATTCCACCAGGGGCAAAGCGGCCACGACAGCTTTGTTCCGTAATGTTCCCTTTGCAGAGATCTGCAGGGCTGCCACTTGGAAGTCGGTCCATACCTTTGCTAAGCATTACTGTCTGGACTCTGATGCCAAGGCAGATGCTCAGGTTGGGCAAGCTTCGCTGCGAAATCTGTTCGCACAGTAGTGGTATTGTATTTCTTCTTCTCCACCGCCGCTTTGGTGTTGGGGATGGGCTTGCCATTCTATTCACTAGATTATAACTATACACAGAGATCCCCTACTACAGAAGGAGTAGTTTCTTACCTGTAACTCCAGTTCTGTAGTAGGGGTATCTCTGTTATAGTCATAAGCGCCCGCCCTCCTCCACGATGGAGAAAGATGTTCATGTACTGAATGCTACAGGTCTAGCTTTATACGCCTCCAAAAAGAACTGAAAGTAGAGGGGACCTGCTGTGCATTCTGGGATACTGAGAGTTCTAGAAAGTTTCCTTAAAGGCACAGTATCCTGTTTTTGAGCCACATAATGGCAGCCTATGGGGCTTGTCTGTCCACCCCTTCCTCTCCATCATTCCAAAGGCTTTCTTGGTAAAAGGTGAAGTTTTTCTATGAAGGAAACTTGGCAGACTGTGCTGAATTTTGATCTTGGTGGAATATCTAGTTGAAGTACTGGACAGTGTAACCTTATAGGTATAGACTGCATTATTTGTCTTTAAATTCTCTCTTAAGTGTCTATGCAGGACTGCACAAAAAGACAGCTTAAGAGATTATTTTGATTGCTCCGGGGTCCCCGCACATGAGCGGGACTATTCACTAGATGACTATAACAGAGATACCCCTACTACAGAACTGGAGTTACAGGTAAGAAACTACTCCTTAACCCTCGAACATTCAGACTAACAACTTTCAAATCTCTACCTATGGTAGCAGTGAGGGGGAGGGAGGCTATGTATTCGCGTAAGTCTAAATGAATCCAGGACAGCAAAGGTTAACCCGTACAGTCTAGTCACCTGCCCATCTTGCCCGTGAACTGATGCGGAGCCCCAAAGTAACGCCCCAAAAGAACAAGCATTTGAAATGCAATAGGTCTCGCATTAGGAAAGTTTGAGCTATTGGTATTGTAAATGACACATTTGTTATGTATGTGTTGGTTTTGAAAATAGCCAATAGTTATAACTTTCGCATTGTGACACCTATAGCATTTGTAATGCAATATGTGTTGTATTAAGTGACTTAGATGTAGTGATATTACAAATAACAATGGCTTTTATTTTTTTTAAATAATTAATACTTAAATAAAAGTTATTGTAATTTATAATGGCAATAGCTTAAACTTTTGTACATAACTTTTGTGAAGATTATGTTCAGTGTATTTTATAGTGATAAAAAATTCAAGAACAGAAGTGAAATATTAACATCTTTTTGTGACATTTGGAATAAAGCTTGAAACATTGAGAGAACATATTTTAACTAGTTGTTGTTGAATGGTTGCACAGATTGATGCTGTGGTGGGGCTGAGTGATGTTGTGGTGGCGCGAGTGATGCTGTGGCGTTCAGTGATGCTGTGGTAGCGCATAGTGATGTTGTGGTGCCCCTGAGAGATGCTGTGGTGGTGCTGAGTGATGCTGTGGTGATGCGATAGATAGAGTGAGGGTGATAGATAGATAGAGGAAGGGCGATAGATAGATAGAGGGAGGGCGATAGATAGATAGAGTGAGGGCGATAGATAGAGGGCAATAGATAGATAGAATGAGGGCAATAGATAGAGTGAGGGTAATAGATAGAGTGAGGGTGATAGATAGATAGATAGATAGATAGATAGATAGATAGATAGATAGATAGATAGATAGATAGATAGATAGATAGATAAATAGATAGATAGACAGATAGACAGAGTGAGGGCGATAGATAGAGTGAGGGCGATAGATAGAGTGAGGGCGATAGATAGAGTGAGGGCGATAGATAGAGTGAGGGCGATAGATAGAGTGAGGGCGATAGATAGAGTGAGGGCAATAGATAGAGTGAGGGCAATAGATAGAGTGAGGGCAATAGATAGAGTGAGGGAAGATAGATAGAGTGAGGCCCGATAGATAGATAGTGAGGGCGATAGATAGAGTGAGGGCGATAGATAGAGTGAGGGCGATAGATAGAGTAAGGGCAATTATAGATAGACAGATAGAGTGAGGGCGACAGATAGAGTGAGGGCGACAGATAGAGTGAGGGCGACAGATAGAGTGAGGACGATAGATAGAGTGAGGGCGATAGATAGATAGATAGATAGATAGATAGATAGATAGAGTGAGTGAGGGCGATAGATAGAGTAAGGGCAATTATAGATAGACAGATAGAGTGAGGGCGACAGATAGAGTGAGGGCAATAGAGTGAGGACGATAGAGAGCTAGAGTGAGGGCGATAGATAGATAGATAGATAGATAGAGTGAGGACGATAGATAGATAGAGTGAGGGCGATAGATAGATAGATAGAGTGAGGGCGATAGTGATAAATTCAAGAACAGAAGTGAAATATTAACATCTTTTTGTGACATTTGGAATAAAGCTTGAAACATTGAGAGAACATATTTTAACCAGTTGTTGTTGAATGGTTGCACAGATTGATGCTGTGGTGGGGCTGAGTGATGTTGTGGTGCCCCTGAGTGATGCTGTGGTGGTGCTGAGTGATGCTGCGGTGGTGCTGAGTGATGCTGTGGTGATGCGATAGAGTGAGGGCGATAGATAGATAGAGGAAGGGCGATAGAGTGAGGGTGATAGATAGATAGAGTGAGGGCGATAGATAGAGTGAGGGCGATAGATAGAGTGAGGGCGATAGATAGATAGAGTGAGTGCGATAGATAGATAGAGTGAGGGTGATAGATAGATAGAGTGAGGGCGATACATAGAGTGAGGGCGATAGATAGATAGAGTGAGGGCGATAGATAGAGTGAGGGCAATAGATAGAGTGAGGGCAATAGATAGAGTGAGGGAAGATAGATAGAGTGAGGCCCGATAGATAGATAGTGAGGGCGATAGATAGAGTGAGGGCGATAGATAGAGTGAGGGCGATAGATAGAGTGAGGGCGATAGATAGATAGATAGATAGATAGATAGAGTGAGGGCGATAGATAGAGTAAGGGCAATTATAGATAGACAGATAGAGTGAGGGCGACAGATAGAGTGAGGGCGACAGATAGAGTGAGGGCGACAGATAGAGTGAGGGCGACAGATAGAGTGAGGGCGACAGATAGAGTGAGGGCGATAGATAGAGTGAGGGCGATAGATAGAGTGAGGGCGATAGATAGAGTGAGGGCGATAGATAGATAGATAGATAGATAGATAGATAGATAGATAGATAGATAGATAGAGTGAGTGAGGGCGATAGATAGAGCAAGGGCAATTATAGATAGACAGATAGAGTGAGGGCGACAGATAGAGTGAGGGCAATAGAGTGAGGACGATAGAGAGCTAGAGTGAGGGCGATAGATAGATAGATAGATAGATAGAGTGAGGACGATAGATAGATAGAGTGAGGGCGATAGATAGATAGATAGAGTGAATGCGATAGTGATAAATTCAAGAACAGAAGTGAAATATTAACATCTTTTTGTGACATTTGGAATAAAGCTTGAAACATTGAGAGAACATATTTTAACCAGTTGTTGTTGAATGGTTGCACAGATTGATGCTGTGGTGGGGCTGAGTGATGTTGTGGTGCCCCTGAGTGATGTTGTGGTGCCCCTGAGTGATGTTGTGGTGCCCCTGAGTGATGCTGTGGTGGTGCTGAGTGATGCTGTGGTGGTGCTGAGTGATGCTGTGGTGGTGCTGAGTGATGCTGTGGTGATGCGATAGAGTGAGGGCGATAGATAGATAGAGGAAGGGCGATAGAGTGAGGGTGATAGATAGATAGAGTGAGGGCGATAGATAGAGTGAGGGCGATAGATAGATAGAGTGAGGGCGATAGATAGAGTGAGGGTGATAGATAGAGTGAGGGCGATAGATAGATAGAGTGAGGGCAATAGATAGATAGAGTGAGGGCAATAGATAGATAGAATGAGGGCAATAGGTAGAGTGAGGGCGATAGATAGAGTGAGGGTGATAGATAGATAGATAGACAGATATATAGATAGATAGATAGATAGATAGATAGATAGATAGATAGATAGATAGAGTGAGGGCGATAGATAGATAGAGTGAGGCCCAATAGATAGATAGTGAGAGCGATAGATAGAGTGAGGTCGATAGATAGAGTGAGGGCGATAGATAGAGTGAGGGCGATAGATAGAGTGAGGGCGATAGATAGAGTGAGGGCGATAGATAGAGTGAGGGCGATAGATAGAGTGAGGGCGATAGATAGATAGATAGATAGATAGATAGATAGCTAGAGTGAGGGCGATAGATAGAGTAAGGGCAATTATAGATAGACAGATAGAGTGAGGGCGACAGATAGAGTGAGGGCGACAGATAGATAGCTAGATAGATAGATAGATAGATAGATAGATAGATAGATAGATAGAGTGAGGGCGATAGATAGAGGGAGGGCGATAGATAGATAGATCGATAGAGTGAGGGCAATAGAGTGAGGGGGATAGATAGATAAATAGATAGATAGAGTGAGGGCGATAGATAGATAGAGGAAGGGCGATAGATAGATAGAGGGAGGGCGATAGAGTGAGGGTGATAGATAGAGCAAGGGAGATAGATAGATAGATAGAGCGAGGGCGATAGATAGAGGGCAATAGATAGATAGAATGAGGGCAATAGATAGAGTGAGGGTAATAGATGGAGTGAGGGTGATAGATAGATAGATAGACAGATAGACAGAGTGAGGGCGATAGATAGAGTGAGGGCGATAGACAGAGTGAGGGCGATAGATAGAGTGAGGGCGATAGATAGAGTGAGGGCGATAGATAGAGTGAGGGCAATAGATAGAGTGAGGGAAGATAGATAGAGTGAGGGAAGATAGAGTGAGGCACGATAGATAGAGTGAGGCCCGATAGATAGATAGTGAGGGCGATAGATAGAGTGAGGGCGATAGATAGATAGATAGAGTAAGGGCAATTATAGATAGACAGATAGAGTGAGGGCGATAGATAGATAGATAGAGAGCTAGTGAGGGCGATAGATAGATAGATAGATAGATAGATAGATAGATAGATAGAGTGAGTGAGGGCGATAGATAGAGTAAGGGCAATTATAGATAGACAGATAGAGTGAGGGCGACAGATAGAGTGAGGGTAATAGAGTGAGGACGATAGATAGATAGATAGATAGATAGATAGATAGATAGATAGATAGATAGATAGATAGATAGAGTGAGGGCGATAGATAGAGTGAGGGTGATAGATAGAGTGAGGGCAATAGATAGAGTGAGGGCAATAGATAGAGTGAGGGCAATAGATAGAGTGAGGGAAGATAGATAGAGTGAGGCCCGATAGGTAGATAGTGAGGGCGATAGATGGAGTGAGGGCGATAGATAGATAGAGTAAGGGCAATTATAGATAGACAGATAGAGTGAGGGCGACAGATAGAGTGAGGGCAATAGAGTGAGGACGATAGAGAGCTAGAGTGAGGGCGATAGATAGATAGATAGATAGATAGATAGATAGATAGATAGAGTGAGTGAGGGCGATAGATAGAGTAAGGGCAATTATAGATAGACAGATAGAGTGAGGGCGACAGATAGAGTGAGGGCAAAAGAGTGAGGACGATAGATAGATAGATAGATAGATAGATAGATAGATAGATAGATAGATAGATAGATAGATAGATAGAGTGAGGGCGATAGATAGAGTAAGGGCAATTATAGATAGACAGGTAGAGTGAGGGCGACAGATAGATAGATAGAGTGAGGGCGATAGATAGATAGATAGATAGAGTGAGGGCGATAGATAGAGTGGGGGCGATAGATAGAGTGAGGGCGACAGATAGATAGATAGATAGAGTGAGGGCGATAGATAGAGTGAGGGCGATAGATAGAGTGAGGGCGATAGATAGAGTGAGGGCGATAGATAGAGTGAGGGCGATAGATAGAGTGAGGGCAATAGATAGAGTGAGGGCAATAGATAGAGTGAGGGAAGATAGATAGAGTGAGGCCCGATAGATAGATAGTGAGGGCGATAGATAGAGTGAGGGCGATAGATAGATAGAGTAAGGGCAATTATAGATAGACAGATAGAGTGAGGGCGATAGATAGATAGAGAGATAGAGTGAGGGCGATAGATAGATAGATAGATAGATAGATAGATAGATAGATAGATAGATAGAGTGAGTGAGTGAGGGCGATAGATAGAGTAAGGGCAATGATAGATAGACAGATAGAGTGAGGGTGATAGATAGATAGAGGAAGGGTGATAGATAGATAGAGGGAGGGCGATAGATAGAGTGAGGGCGATAGATAGAGGGCAATAGATAGATAGAATGAGGGCAATAGATAGAGTGAGGGTAATAGATAGAGTGAGGGTGATAGATAGATAGATAGATAGATAGATAGATAGACAGATAGACAGAGTGAGGGCGATAGATAGAGTGAGGGCGATAGATAGAGTGAGGGCGATAGATAGAGTGAGGGCGATAGATAGAGTGAGGGCGATAGATAGAGTGAGGGCGATAGATAGAGTGAGGGCAATAGATAGAGTGAGGGCAATAGATAGAGTGAGGGCAATAGATAGAGTGAGGGAAGATAGATAGAGTGAGGCCCGATAGATAGATAGTGAGGGCGATAGATAGAGTGAGGGCGATAGATAGAGTGAGGGCGATAGATAGAGTGAGGGCGATAGATAGAGTGAGGGCGATAGATAGATAGATAGATAGGGTGAGGGCGATAGATAGAGTAAGGGCAATTATAGATAGACAGATAGAGTGAGGGCGACAGATAGAGTGAGGGCGACAGATAGAGTGAGGGCGACAGATAGAGTGAGGACGATAGATAGAGTGAGGGCGATAGATAGATAGATAGATAGATAGATAGATAGATAGATAGAGTGAGTGAGGGCGATAGATAGAGTAAGAGCAATTATAGATAGACAGATAGAGTGAGGGCGACAGATAGAGTGAGGGCAATAGAGTGAGGACGATAGATAGATAGAGTGAGGGCGATAGATAGATAGAGTGAGGGCGATAGATAGATAGATAGAGTGAGGGCGATAGTGATAAATTCAAGAACAGAAGTGAAATATTAACATCTTTTTGTGACATTTGGAATAAAGCTTGAAACATTGAGAGAACATATTTTAACCAGTTGTTGTTGAATGGTTGCACAGATTGATGCTGTGGTGGGGCTGAGTGATGTTGTGGTGCCCCTGAGTGATGTTGTGGTACCCCTGAGTGATGCTGTGGTGGTGCTGAGTGATGCTGCGGTGGTGCTGAGTGATGCTGTGGTGATGCGATAGAGTGAGGGCGATAGATAGATAGAGGAAGGGCGATAGAGTGAGGGTGATAGATAGATAGAGTGAGGGCGATAGATAGAGTGAGGGCGATAGATAGATAGAGTGAGGGCGATAGATAGATAGAGTGAGGGCGATAGATAGAGTGAGGGTGATAGATAGATAGAGTGAGGGCGATAGATAGAGTGAGGGCGATACATAGAGTGAGGGCGATAGATAGAGTGAGGGCAATAGATAGAGTGAGGGCAATAGATAGAGTGAGGGAAGATAGATAGAGTGAGGCCCGATAGATAGATAGTGAGGGCGATAGATAGAGTGAGGGCGATAGATAGAGTGAGGGCGATAGATAGAGTGAGGGCGATAGATAGATAGATAGAGTAAGGGCAATTATAGATAGACAGATAGAGTGAGGGCGATAGATAGATAGATAGAGAGATAGTGAGGGCGATAGATAGATAGATAGATAGATAGATAGATAGATAGATAGATAGATAGATAGATAGATAGATAGAGTGAGTGAGGGCGATAGATAGAGTAAGGGCAATTATAGATAGACAGATAGAGTGAGGGCGACAGATAGAGTGAGGGCAATAGAGTGAGGACGATAGAGAGCTAGAGTGAGGGCGATAGATAGATAGATAGATAGATAGATAGATAGATAGATAGATAGATAGATAGATAGATAGAGTGAGTGAGGGCGATAGATAGAGTAAGGGCAATTATAGATAGACAGATAGAGTGAGGGCGACAGATAGAGTGAGGGTAATAGAGTGAGGACGATAGATAGATAGATAGATAGATAGATAGATAGATAGATAGATAGATAGATAGATATAGTGAGGGCGATAGATAGAGTGAGGGCGATAGATAGAGTGAGGGCAATAGATAGAGTGAGGGAAGATAGATAGAGTGAGGCCCGATAGGTAGATAGTGAGGGCGATAGATAGAGTGAGGGCGATAGATAGATAGAGTAAGGGCAATTATAGATAGACAGATAGAGTGAGGGCGACAGATAGAGTGAGGGCAATAGAGTGAGGACGATAGAGAGCTAGAGTGAGGGCGATAGATAGATAGATAGATAGATAGATAGATAGATAGATAGATAGATAGATAGATAGATAGAGTGAGTGAGGGCGATAGATAGAGTAAGGGCAATTATAGATAGACAGATAGAGTGAGGGCGACAGATAGAGTGAGGGCAAAAGAGTGAGGACGATAGATAGATAGATAGATAGATAGATAGATAGATAGATAGAGTGAGGGCGATAGATAGAGTAAGGGCAATTATAGATAGACAGGTAGAGTGAGGGCGACAGATAGATAGATAGATAGATAGAGTGAGGGCGATAGATAGATAGATAGATAGAGTGAGGGCGATAGATAGAGTGGGGGCGATAGATAGAGTGAGGGCGACAGATAGATAGATAGAGTGAGGGCGATAGATAGAGTGAGGGCGATAGATAGAGTGAGGGCGATAGATAGAGTGAGGGCGATAGATAGAGTGAGGGCAATAGATAGAGTGAGGGCAATAGATAGAGTGAGGGAAGATAGATAGAGTGAGGCCCGATAGATAGATAGTGAGGGCGATAGATAGAGTGAGGGCGATAGATAGATAGAGTAAGGGCAATTATAGATAGACAGATAGAGTGAGGGCGATAGATAGATAGAGAGATAGAGTGAGGGTGATAGATAGATAGATAGATAGATAGATAGATAGATAGATAGATAGATAGATAGATAGATAGATAGATAGATAGATAGATAGAGTGAGTGAGGGCGATAGATAGAGTAAGGGCAATGATAGATAGACAGATAGAGTGAGGGTGATAGATAGATAGAGGAAGGGCGATAGATAGATAGAGGGAGGGCGATAGATAGAGTGAGGGCGATAGATAGAGGGCAATAGATAGATAGAATGAGGGCAATAGATAGAGTGAGGGTAATAGATAGAGTGAGGGTGATAGATAGATAGATAGATAGATAGATAGATAGATAGATAGATAGATAGACAGATAGACAGAGTGAGGGCGATAGATAGAGTGAGGGCGATAGATAGAGTGAGGGCGATAGATAGAGTGAGGGCGATAGATAGAGTGAGGGCAATAGATAGAGTGAGGGCAATAGATAGAGTGAGGGCAATAGATAGATAGATAGATAGGGTGAGGGCGATAGATAGAGTAAGGGCAATTATAGATAGACAGATAGAGTGAGGGCGACAGATAGAGTGAGGGCGACAGATAGAGTGAGGGCGACAGATAGTGAGGGCGACAGATAGAGTGAGGACGATAGATAGAGTGAGGGCGATAGATAGATAGATAGATAGATAGATAGATAGATAGATAGATAGATAGATAGATAGATAGATAGATAGATAGAGTGAGTGAGGGCGATAGATAGAGTAAGAGCAATTATAGATAGACAGATAGAGTGAGGGCGACAGATAGAGTGAGGGCAATAGAGTGAGGACGATAGAGAGCTAGAGTGAGGGCGATAGATAGATAGATAGATAGAGTGAGGACGATAGATAGATAGAGTGAGGGCGATAGATAGATAGATAGAGTGAGGGCGATAGTGATAAATTCAAGAACAGAAGTGAAATATTAACATCTTTTTGTGACATTTGGAATAAAGCTTGAAACATTGAGAGAACATATTTTAACCAGTTGTTGTTGAATGGTTGCACAGATTGATGCTGTGGTGGGGCTGAGTGATGTTGTGGTGCCCCTGAGTGATGTTGTGGTACCCCTGAGTGATGCTGTGGTGGTGCTGAGTGATGCTGCGGTGGTGCTGAGTGATGCTGTGGTGATGCGATAGAGTGAGGGCGATAGATAGATAGATAGAGGAAGGGCGATAGAGTGAGGGTGATAGATAGATAGAGTGAGGGCGATAGATAGATAGAGTGAGGGCGATAGATAGATAGAGTGAGGGCGATAGATAGATAGAGTGAGGGCGATAGATAGAGTGAGGGTGATAGATAGAGTGAGGGCAATAGATAGAGTGAGGGAAGATAGATAGAGTGAGGCCCGATAGATAGATAGTGAGGGCGATAGATAGAGTGAGGGCGATAGATAGAGTGAGGGCGATAGATAGAGTGAGGGCGATAGATAGATAGATAGATAGATAGATAGATAGATAGATAGAGTGAGGGCGATAGATAGAGTAAGGGCAATTATAGATAGACAGATAGAGTGAGGGCGACAGATAGAGTGAGGGCGACCGATAGAGTGAGGGCGACCGATAGAGTGAGGGCGACAGATAGAGTGAGGGCGACAGATAGAGTGAGGGCGACAGATAGAGTGAGGGCGACAGATAGAGTGAGGGCGATAGATAGAGTGAGGGCGATAGATAGAGTGAGGGCGATAGATAGATAGATAGATAGATAGATAGATAGAGTGAGTGAGGGCGATAGATAGAGCAAGGGCAATTATAGATAGACAGATAGAGTGAGGGCGACAGATAGAGTGAGGGCAATAGAGTGAGGACGATAGAGAGCTAGAGTGAGGGCGATAGATAGATAGATAGATAGAGTGAGGACGATAGATAGATAGAGTGAGGGCGATAGATAGATAGATAGAGTGAGGGCGATAGTGATAAATTCAAGAACAGAAGTGAAATATTAACATCTTTTTGTGACATTTGGAATAAAGCTTGAAACATTGAGAGAACATATTGTAACCAGTTGTTGTTGAATGGTTGCACAGATTGATGCTGTGGTGGGGCTGAGTGATGTTGTGGTGCCCCTGAGTGATGTTGTGGTGCCCCTGAGTGATGCTGTGGTGGTGCTGAGTGATGCTGTGGTGGTGCTGAGTGATGCTGTGGTGATGCGATAGAGTGAGGGCGATAGATAGATAGAGGAAGGGCGATAGAGTGAGGGTGATAGATAGAGTGAGGGCGACAGATAGATAGCTAGATAGATAGATAGATAGATAGAGTGAGGGCGATAGATAGAGGGAGGTCGATAGATAGAGTGAGGGCGATAGATAGATAGATAGATAGATAGATAGATAGATAGATAGATAGATAGATAGATAGAGTGAGGGCGATAGATAGATAGAGTGAGGCCCAATAGATAGATAGTGAGAGCGATAGATAGAGTGAGGTCGATAGATAGAGTGAGGGCGATAGATAGAGTGAGGGCGATAGATAGAGTGAGGGCGACAGATAGAGTGAGGGCGACAGATAGATAGCTAGATAGATAGATAGATAGATAGAGTGAGGGCGATAGATAGAGGGAGGGCGATAGATAGATAGATCGATAGAGTGAGGGCAATAGAGTGAGGGGGATAGATAGATAAATAGATAGATAGAGTGAGGGCGATAGATAGATAGAGGAAGGGCGATAGATAGATAGAGGGAGGGCGATAGAGTGAGGGTGATAGATAGAGCAAGGGCGATAGATAGATAGAGCGAGGGCGATAGATAGAGGGCAATAGATAGATAGAATGAGGGCAATAGATAGAGTGAGGGTAATAGATGGAGTGAGGGTGATAGATAGATAGATAGACAGATAGACAGAGTGAGGGCGATAGATAGAGTGAGGGCGATAGATAGAGTGAGGGCGATAGATAGAGTGAGGGCGATAGATAGAGTGAGGGCGATAGATAGAGTGAGGGCAATAGATAGAGTGAGGGAAGATAGATAGAGTGAGGGAAGATAGAGTGAGGCACGATAGATAGAGTGAGGCCCGATAGATAGATAGTGAGGGCGATAGATAGAGTGAGGGCGATAGATAGAGTGAGGGCGATAGATAGATAGATAGAGTAAGGGCAATTATAGATAGACAGATAGAGTGAGGGCGATAGATAGATAGATAGATAGATAGATAGATAGATAGATAGATAGATAGATAGATAGATAGATAGATAGATAGAGTGAGTGAGGGCGATAGATAGAGTAAGGGCAATTATAGATAGACAGATAGAGTGAGGGCGACAGATAGAGTGAGGGTAATAGAGTGAGGACGATAGATAGATAGATAGATAGATAGATAGATAGATAGATAGATAGATAGATAGATAGATAGAGTGAGGGCGATAGATAGAGTGAGGGCAATAGATAGAGTGAGGGCAATAGATAGAGTGAGGGAAGATAGATAGAGTGAGGCCCGATAGGTAGATAGTGAGGGCGATAGATAGAGTGAGGGCGATAGATAGATAGAGTAAGGGCAATTATAGATAGACAGATAGAGTGAGGGCGATAGATAGAGTGAGGGCGATAGATAGAGTGAGGGCGATAGATAGAGTGAGGGCGATAGATAGATAGATAGATAGATAGATAGATAGATAGATAGATAGATAGATAGATAGATAGATAGAGTGAGTGAGTGAGGGCGATAGATAGAGCAAGGGCAATTATAGATAGACAGATAGAGTGAGGGCGACAGATAGAGTGAGGGCAATAGAGTGAGGACGATAGAGAGCTAGAGTGAGGGCGATAGATAGATAGATAGATAGAGTGAGGACGATAGATAGATAGAGTGAGGGCGATAGATAGATAGATAGAGTGAGTGCGATAGTGAAAAATTCAAGAACAGAAGTGAAATATTAACATCTTTTTGTGACATTTGGAATAACGCTTGAAACATTGAGAGAACATATTTTAACCAGTTGTTGTTGAATGGTTGCACAGATTGATGCTGTGGTGGGGCTGAGTGATGTTGTGGTGCCCCTGAGTGATGTTGTGGTGCCCCTGAGTGATGTTGTGGTGCCCCTGAGTGATGCTGTGGTGGTGCTGAGTGATGCTGTGGTGGTGCTGAGTGATGCTGTGGTGATGCGATAGAGTGAGGGCGATAGATAGATAGAGGAAGGGCGATAGAGTGAGGGTGATAGATAGATAGAGTGAGGGCGATAGATAGAGTGAGGGCGATAGATAGATAGAGTGAGGGCGATAGATAGAGTGAGGGTGATAGATAGAGTGAGGGCGATAGATAGATAGAGTGAGGGCAATAGATAGATAGAGTGAGGGCAATAGATAGATAGAATGAGGGCAATAGGTAGAGTGAGGGCGATAGATAGAGTGAGGGTGATAGATAGATAGAGAGACAGATAGATAGATAGATAGATAGATAGATAGATAGATAGATAGAGTGAGGGCGATAGATAGATAGAGTGAGGCCCAATAGATAGATAGTGAGAGCGATAGATAGAGTGAGGTCGATAGATAGAGTGAGGGCGATAGATAGAGTGAGGGCGATAGATAGAGTGAGGGCGATAGATAGATAGATAGATAGATAGATAGATAGCTAGAGTGAGGGCGATAGATAGAGTAAGGGCAATTATAGATAGACAGATAGAGTGAGGGCGACAGATAGAGTGAGGGCGACAGATAGATAGCTAGATAGATAGATAGATAGATAGAGTGAGGGCGATAGATAGAGGGAGGGCGATAGATAGATAGATCGATAGAGTGAGGGCAATAGAGTGAGGGGGATAGATAGATAAATAGATAGATAGAGTGAGGGCGATAGATAGATAGAGGAAGGGCGATAGATAGATAGAGGGAGGGCGATAGAGTGAGGGTGATAGATAGAGCAAGGGCGATAGATAGATAGAGCGAGGGCGATAGATAGAGGGCAATAGATAGATAGAATGAGGGCAATAGATAGAGTGAGGGTAATAGATGGAGTGAGGGTGATAGATAGATAGATAGACAGATAGACAGAGTGAGGGCGATAGATAGAGTGAGGGCGATAGACAGAGTGAGGGCGATAGACAGAGTGAGGGCGATAGATAGAGTGAGGGCGATAGATAGAGTGAGGGCAATAGATAGAGTGAGGGAAGATAGATAGAGTGAGGGAAGATAGAGTGAGGCACGATAGATAGAGTGAGGCCCGATAGATAGATAGTGAGGGCGATAGATAGAGTGAGGGCGATAGATAGATAGATAGAGTAAGGGCAATTATAGATAGACAGATAGAGTGAGGGCGATAGATAGATAGATAGAGAGATAGTGAGGGCGATAGATAGATAGATAGATAGATAGATAGATAGATAGATAGATAGATAGATAGATAGATAGATAGATAGATAGAGTGAGGGCGATAGATAGAGTGAGGGCGATAGATAGAGTGAGGGCGATAGATAGAGTGAGGGCAATAGATAGAGTGAGGGCAATAGATAGAGTGAGGGAAGATAGATAGAGTGAGGCCCGATAGGTAGATAGTGAGGGCGATAGATAGAGTGAGGGCGATAGATAGATAGAGTAAGGGCAATTATAGATAGACAGATAGAGTGAGGGCGACAGATAGAGTGAGGGCAATAGAGTGAGGACGATAGAGAGCTAGAGTGAGGGCGATAGATAGATAGATAGATAGATAGATAGATAGATAGATAGATAGATAGATAGATAGATAGAGTGAGTGAGGGCGATAGATAGATAGAGTAAGGGCAATTATAGATAGACAGATAGAGTGAGGGCGACAGATAGAGTGAGGGCAAAAGAGTGAGGAAGATAGATAGATAGATAGATAGATAGATAGATAGATAGATAGAGTGAGGGCGATAGATAGAGTAAGGGCAATTATAGATAGACAGGTAGAGTGAGGGCGACAGATAGATAGATAGATAGATAGAGTGAGGGCGATAGATAGATAGATAGATAGAGTGAGGGCGATAGATAGAGTGGGGGCGATAGATAGAGTGAGGGCGACAGATAGATAGATAGATAGAGTGAGGGCGATAGATAGAGTGAGGGCGATATATAGAGTGAGGGCGATATATAGAGTGAGGGCGATATATAGAGTGAGGGCGATAGATAGAGTGAGGGCGATAGATAGAGTGAGGGCGATAGATAGAGTGAGGGCAATAGATAGAGTGAGGGCAATAGATAGAGTGAGGGAAGATAGATAGAGTGAGGCCCGATAGATAGATAGTGAGGGCGATAGATAGAGTGAGGGCGATAGATAGATAGAGTAAGGGCAATTATAGATAGACAGATAGAGTGAGGGCGATAGATAGATAGAGAGATAGAGTGAGGGCGATAGATAGATAGATAGATAGATAGATAGATAGATAGATAGAGTGAGTGAGTGAGGGCGATAGATAGAGTAAGGGCAATGATAGATAGACAGATAGAGTGAGGGTGATAGATAGATAGAGGAAGGGCGATAGATAGATAGAGGGAGGGCGATAGAGTGAGGGCGATAGATAGAGGGCAATAGATAGATAGAATGAGGGCAATAGATAGAGTGAGGGTAATAGATAGAGTGAGGGTGATAGATAGATAGATAGATAGATAGATAGATAGATAGATAGATAGATAGATAGACAGATAGACAGAGTGAGGGCGATAGATAGAGTGAGGGCGATAGATAGAGTGAGGGCGATAGATAGAGTGAGGGCGATAGATAGAGTGAGGGCGATAGATAGAGTGAGGGCGATAGATAGAGTGAGGGCAATAGATAGAGTGAGGGCAATAGATAGAGTGAGGGCAATAGATAGAGTGAGGGAAGATAGATAGAGTGAGGCCCGATAGATAGATAGTGAGGGCGATAGATAGAGTGAGGGCGATAGATAGAGTGAGGGCGATAGATAGAGTGAGGGCGATAGATAGATAGATAGATAGGGTGAGGGCGATAGATAGAGTAAGGGCAATTATAGATAGACAGATAGAGTGAGGGCGACAGATAGAGTGAGGGCGACAGATAGAGTGAGGGCGACAGATAGAGTGAGGGCGACAGATAGAGTGAGGACGATAGATAGAGTGAGGGCGATAGATAGATAGATAGATAGATAGAGTGAGTGAGGGCGATAGATAGAGTAAGAGCAATTATAGATAGACAGATAGAGTGAGGGCGACAGATAGAGTGAGGGCAATAGAGTGAGGACGATAGAGAGCTAGAGTGAGGGCGATAGATAGATAGATAGATAGAGTGAGGACGATAGATAGATAGAGTGAGGGCGATAGATAGATAGATAGAGTGAGGGCGATAGTGATAAATTCAAGAACAGAAGTGAAATATTAACATCTTTTTGTGACATTTGGAATAAAGCTTGAAACATTGAGAGAACATATTTTAACCAGTTGTTGTTGAATGGTTGCACAGATTGATGCTGTGGTGGGGCTGAGTGATGTTGTGGTGCCCCTGAGTGATGTTGTGGTACCCCTGAGTGATGCTGTGGTGGTGCTGAGTGATGCTGCGGTGGTGCTGAGTGATGCTGTGGTGATGCGATAGAGTGAGGGCGATAGATAGATAGAGGAAGGGCGATAGAGTGAGGGTGATAGATAGATAGAGTGAGGGCGATAGATAGAGTGAGGGCGATAGATAGATAGAGTGAGGGCGATAGATAGATAGAGTGAGGGCGATAGATAGAGTGAGGGTGATAGATAGATAGAGTGAGGGCGATAGATAGAGTGAGGGCGATACATAGAGTGAGGGCGATAGATAGAGTGAGGGCAATAGATAGAGTGAGGGCAATAGATAGAGTGAGGGAAGATAGATAGAGTGAGGCCCGATAGATAGATAGTGAGGGCGATAGATAGAGTGAGGGCGATAGATAGAGTGAGGGCGATAGATAGAGTGAGGGCGATAGATAGATAGATAGATAGATAGATAGATAGATAGATAGAGTGAGGGCGATAGATAGAGTAAGGGCAATTATAGATAGACAGATAGAGTGAGGGCGACAGATAGAGTGAGGGCGACAGATAGAGTGAGGGCGACAGATAGAGTGAGGGCGACAGATAGAGTGAGGGCGACAGATAGAGTGAGGGCGACAGATAGAGTGAGGACGATAGATAGAGTGAGGGCGATAGATAGAGTGAGGGCGATAGATAGAGTGAGGGCGATAGATAGATAGATAGATAGATAGATAGATAGATAGATAGATAGAGTGAGTGAGGGCGATAGATAGAGCAAGGGCAATTATAGATAGACAGATAGAGTGAGGGCGACAGATAGAGTGAGGGCAATAGAGTGAGGACGATAGAGAGCTAGAGTGAGGGCGATAGATAGATAGATAGATAGAGTGAGGACGATAGATAGATAGAGTGAGGGCGATAGATAGATAGATAGATAGAGTGAGGGCGATAGTGATAAATTCAAGAACAGAAGTGAAATATTAACATCTTTTTGTGACATTTGGAATAAAGCTTGAAACATTGAGAGAACATATTGTAACCAGTTGTTGTTGAATGGTTGCACAGATTGATGCTGTGGTGGGGCTGAGTGATGTTGTGGTGCCCCTGAGTGATGTTGTGGTGCCCCTGAGTGATGCTGTGGTGGTGCTGAGTGATGCTGTGGTGGTGCTGAGTGATGCTGTGGTGATGCGATAGAGTGAGGGCGATAGATAGATAGAGGAAGGGCGATAGAGTGAGGGTGATAGATAGATAGAGTGAGGCCCAATAGATAGATAGTGAGAGCGATAGATAGAGTGAGGTCGATAGATAGAGTGAGGGCGATAGATAGAGTGAGGGCGATAGATAGAGTGAGGGCGACAGATAGATAGCTAGATAGATAGATAGATAGATAGAGTGAGGGCGATAGATAGAGGGAGGGCGATAGATAGATAGATAGATCGATAGAGTGAGGGCAATAGAGTGAGGGGGATAGATACATAAATAGATAGATAGAGTGAGGCCCAATAGATAGATAGTGAGAGCGATAGATAGAGTGAGGTCGATAGATAGAGTGAGGGCGATAGATAGAGTGAGGGCGATAGATAGAGTGAGGGCGACAGATAGATAGATAGATAGATAGATAGATAGAGTGAGGGCGATAGATAGAGGGAGGGCGATAGATAGATAGATCGATAGAGTGAGGGCAATAGAGTGAGGGGGATAGATAGAGTGAGGGCGACAGATAGAGTGAGGGCGACAGATAGAGTGAGGGCGACAGATAGAGTGAGGGCGACAGATAGAGTGAGGGCGATAGATAGAGTGAGGGCGATAGATAGAGTGAGGGCGATAGATAGAGTGAGGGCGATAGATAGATAGATAGATAGATAGATAGATAGATAGATAGATAGAGTGAGTGAGGGCGATAGATAGAGCAAGGGCAATTATAGATAGACAGATAGAGTGAGGGCGACAGATAGAGTGAGGGCAATAGAGTGAGGACGATAGAGAGCTAGAGTGAGGGCGATAGATAGATAGATAGATAGAGTGAGGACGATAGATAGATAGAGTGAGGGCGATAGATAGATAGATAGAGTGAGGGCGATAGTGATAAATTCAAGAACAGAAGTGAAATATTAACATCTTTTTGTGACATTTGGAATAAAGCTTGAAACATTGAGAGAACATATTGTAACCAGTTGTTGTTGAATGGTTGCACAGATTGATGCTGTGGTGGGGCTGAGTGATGTTGTGGTGCCCCTGAGTGATGTTGTGGTGCCCCTGAGTGATGCTGTGGTGGTGCTGAGTGATGCTGTGGTGGTGCTGAGTGATGCTGTGGTGATGCGATAGAGTGAGGGCGATAGATAGATAGAGGAAGGGCGATAGAGTGAGGGTGATAGATAGATAGAGTGAGGCCCAATAGATAGATAGTGAGAGCGATAGATAGAGTGAGGTCGATAGATAGAGTGAGGGCGATAGATAGAGTGAGGGCGATAGAGTGAGGGCGACAGATAGATAGCTAGATAGATAGATAGATAGATAGAGTGAGGGCGATAGATAGAGGGAGGGCGATAGATAGATAGATAGATCGATAGAGTGAGGGCAATAGAGTGAGGGGGATAGATACATAAATAGATAGATAGAGTGAGGCCCAATAGATAGATAGTGAGAGCGATAGATAGAGTGAGGTCGATAGATAGAGTGAGGGCGATAGATAGAGTGAGGGCGATAGATAGAGTGAGGGCGACAGATAGATAGATAGATAGATAGATAGATAGAGTGAGGGCGATAGATAGATAGATCGATAGAGTGAGGGCAATAGAGTGAGGGGGATAGATAGATAAATAGATAGATAGAGTGAGGGCGATAGATAGATAGAGGAAGGGCGATAGATAGATAGAGGGAGGGCGATAGAGTGAGGGTGATAGATAGAGCAAGGGCGATAGATAGATAGAGCGAGGGCGATAGATAGAGGGCAATAGATAGATAGAATGAGGGCAATAGATAGAGTGAGGGTAATAGATGGAGTGAGGGTGATAGATAGATAGATAGACAGATAGACAGAGTGAGGGCGATAGATAGAGTGAGGGCGATAGATAGAGTGAGGGCGATAGATAGAGTGAGGGCGATAGATAGAGTGAGGGCAATAGATAGAGTGAGGGAAGATAGATAGAGTGAGGGAAGATAGAGTGAGGCACGATAGATAGAGTGAGGCCCGATAGATAGATAGTGAGGGCGATAGATAGAGTGAGGGCGATAGATAGAGTGAGGGCGATAGATAGATAGATAGAGTAAGGGCAATTATAGATAGACAGATAGAGTGAGGGCGATAGATAGATAGAGAGATAGAGTGAGGGCGATAGATAGATAGATAGATAGATAGATAGATAGATAGATAGAGTGAGTGAGGGCGATAGATAGAGTAAGGGCAATTATAGATAGACAGATAGAGTGAGGGCGACAGATAGAGTGAGGGTAATAGAGTGAGGACGATAGATAGATAGATAGATAGATAGATAGATAGATAGATAGATAGATAGATAGATAGATAGAGTGAGGGCGATAGATAGAGTGAGGGCGATAGATAGAGTGAGGGCAATAGATAGAGTGAGGGCAATAGATAGAGTGAGGGAAGATAGATAGAGTGAGGCCCGATAGGTAGATAGTGAGGGCGATGGATAGAGTGAGGGCGATAGATAGATAGAGTAAGGGCAATTATAGATAGACAGATAGAGTGAGGGCGACAGATAGAGTGAGGGCAATAGAGTGAGGACGATAGAGAGCTAGAGTGAGGGCGATAGATAGATAGATAGATAGATAGATAGATAGATAGATAGATAGATAGAGTGAGTGAGGGCGATAGATAGAGTAAGGGCAATTATAGATAGACAGATAGAGTGAGGGCGACAGATAGAGTGAGGGCAAAAGAGTGAGGACGATAGATAGATAGATAGATAGATAGATAGATAGATAGATAGATAGATAGATAGATAGATAGAGTGAGTGAGGGCGATAGATAGAGCAAGGGCAATTATAGATAGACAGATAGAGTGAGGGCGACAGATAGAGTGAGGGCAATAGAGTGAGGACGATAGAGAGCTAGAGTGAGGGCGATAGATAGATAGATAGATAGAGTGAGGACGATAGATAGATAGAGTGAGGGCGATAGATAGATAGATAGAGTGAGGGCGATAGTGATAAATTCAAGAACAGAAGTGAAATATTAACATCTTTGTGTGACATTTGGAATAAAGCTTGAAACATTGAGAGAACATATTGTAACCAGTTGTTGTTGAATGGTTGCACAGATTGATGCTGTGGTGGGGCTGAGTGATGTTGTGGTGCCCCTGAGTGATGTTGTGGTGCCCCTGAGTGATGCTGTGGTGGTGCTGAGTGATGCTGTGGTGGTGCTGAGTGATGCTGTGGTGATGCGATAGAGTGAGGGCGATAGATAGATAGAGGAAGGGCGATAGAGTGAGGGTGATAGATAGATAGAGTGAGGCCCAATAGATAGATAGTGAGAGCGATAGATAGAGTGAGGTCGATAGATAGAGTGAGGGCGATAGATAGAGTGAGGGCGATAGATAGAGTGAGGGCGACAGATAGATAGCTAGATAGATAGATAGATAGATAGAGTGAGGGCGATAGATAGAGGGAGGGCGATAGATAGATAGATAGATCGATAGAGTGAGGGCAATAGAGTGAGGGGGATAGATACATAAATAGATAGATAGAGTGAGGCCCAATAGATAGATAGTGAGAGCGATAGATAGAGTGAGGTCGATAGATAGAGTGAGGGCGATAGATAGAGTGAGGGCGATAGATAGAGTGAGGGCGACAGATAGATAGATAGATAGATAGATAGATAGATAGAGTGAGGGCGATAGATAGAGGGAGGGCGATAGATAGATAGATCGATAGAGTGAGGGCAATAGAGTGAGGGGGATAGATAGATAAATAGATAGATAGAGTGAGGGCGATAGATAGATAGAGGAAGGGCGATAGATAGATAGAGGGAGGGCGATAGAGTGAGGGTGATAGATAGAGCAAGGGCGATAGATAGATAGAGCGAGGGCGATAGATAGAGGGCAATAGATAGATAGAATGAGGGCAATAGATAGAGTGAGGGTAATAGATGGAGTGAGGGTGATAGATAGATAGATAGACAGATAGACAGAGTGAGGGCGATAGATAGAGTGAGGGCGATAGATAGAGTGAGGGCGATAGATAGAGTGAGGGCGATAGATAGAGTGAGGGCAATAGATAGAGTGAGGGAAGATAGATAGAGTGAGGGAAGATAGAGTGAGGCACGATAGATAGAGTGAGGCCCGATAGATAGATAGTGAGGGCGATAGATAGAGTGAGGGCGATAGATAGAGTGAGGGCGATAGATAGATAGATAGAGTAAGGGCAATTATAGATAGACAGATAGAGTGAGGGCGATAGATAGATAGAGAGATAGAGTGAGGGCGATAGATAGATAGATAGATAGATAGATAGATAGATAGATAGATAGATAGATAGATAGATAGATAGATAGATAGATAGATAGAGTGAGTGAGGGCGATAGATAGAGTAAGGGCAATTATAGATAGACAGATAGAGTGAGGGCGACAGATAGAG
Organism: Lissotriton vulgaris; assembly: GCF_964263255.1. Classification (NCBI taxonomy): domain Eukaryota; kingdom Metazoa; phylum Chordata; class Amphibia; order Caudata; family Salamandridae; genus Lissotriton; species Lissotriton vulgaris. The sequence continues at coordinate 1,076,632,848 of NC_141691.1, read as the reverse complement.
TGAGGGTAATAGAGTGAGGACGATAGATAGATAGATAGATAGATAGATAGATAGATAGATAGATAGATAGATAGATAGATAGATAGAGTGAGGGCGATAGATAGAGTGAGGGCGATAGATAGAGTGAGGGCAATAGATAGAGTGAGGGCAATAGATAGAGTGAGGGAAGATAGATAGAGTGAGGCCCGATAGGTAGATAGTGAGGGCGATAGATAGAGTGAGGGCGATAGATAGATAGAGTAAGGGCAATTATAGATAGACAGATAGAGTGAGGGCGACAGATAGAGTGAGGGCAATAGAGTGAGGACGATAGAGAGCTAGAGTGAGGGCGATAGATAGATAGATAGATAGATAGATAGATAGATAGATAGATAGATAGATAGATAGATAGATAGATAGATAGAGTGAGTGAGGGCGATAGATAGAGTAAGGGCAATTATAGATAGACAGATAGAGTGAGGGCGACAGATAGAGTGAGGGCAAAAGAGTGAGGACGATAGATAGATAGATAGATAGATAGATAGATAGATAGATAGATAGATAGATAGAGTGAGGGCGATAGATAGAGTAAGGGCAATTATAGATAGACAGATAGAGTGAGGGCGACAGATAGATAGATAGATAGAGTGAGGGCGATAGATAGATAGATAGATAGAGTGAGGGCGATAGATAGAGTGAGGGCGATAGATAGAGTGAGGGCGATAGATAGAGTGAGGGCGATAGATAGAGTGAGGGCGATAGATAGAGTGAGGGCGATCGATAGAGTGAGGGCGACAGATAGATAGATAGATAGAGTGAGGGCGATAGATAGAGTGAGGGCGATAGATAGAGTGAGGGCGATAGATAGAGTGAGGGCGATAGATAGAGTGAGGGCAATAGATAGAGTGAGGGCAATAGATAGAGTGAGGGAAGATAGATAGAGTGAGGCCCGATAGATAGATAGTGAGGGCGATAGATAGATAGTGAGGGCGATAGATAGATAGAGTAAGGGCAATTATAGATAGACAGATAGAGTGAGGGCGATAGATAGATAGAGAGATAGAGTGAGGGCGATAGATAGATAGATAGATAGATAGATAGATAGATAGATAGATAGATAGATAGATAGATAGATAGATAGATAGATAGAGTGAGTGAGGGCGATAGATAGAGTAAGTACAATGATAGATAGACAGATAGAGTGAGGGCGACAGATAGTGAGGGCAATAGAGTGAGGACGATAGAGAGCTAGAGTGAGGGGGATAGATAGATAGATAGATAGATAGATAGATAGATAGATAGATAGATAGATAGATAGATATATAGAGTGAGGGCAATAGAGTGAGGGGGATAGATAGATAAATAGATAGATAGAGTGAGGGCGATAGATAGATAGGCAGACTGAGGGCGATAGATAGAGTGAGTGCAATGTGTGTGTGTGGTTGTTGTGTTGTGTGTGGAGTTGTGTGTGTGTGTGTGGGGTTGTGTGTGTGTGTCTGTGGACGTTGTGTATGTGGGCATTGTGTGTGTGGGGGGGTTGTGTGTGTGGGGGGGTTGTGTGTGTAAAGACTCAGAAAACACAAACGTGAAAAACGTTGCTCCTCATCCAGCTCTGGGTTTCATCATAGTGATGCAAAGTGCTCTAAGCACAGACTTTGCTGTGCATGGTTGCCTAAGGAAGCATAAATCTATGCTGTGTCTCAGAAACATTGATTTAGTAAGTTCTTAGAAATACGGCACACTCAAAGAAGACAACTCCACAACTCCACAAAACATCTAAGGTAAATGTGTAAACTGGCCAAAAGCACGTCCAATACGTATACACAAAAGAATAAACAATTGTAATATAATATGATAGGGTAACGATATTGACAATATTCGGTCAGAATAGCTTGCCCAGGCATGGTTTGGTTGGTGATTCAGCTTGCATTGGTTATGTTTTGCAAGTGGGAGCTACTTTTTTGTTTAGAGCAGAATCGGTCACTGGTATGACATTACAGATCATTTAATCGCCGGCCTTCCACATTACATCTCCAAAATATTACTGCACTAGCTGTTTGCCCACAAAATTGCAAAAAGGAAAATGTCCACACAGTTTTGCAAATTCGATGTACTTTGGCTGATGCGCTCTTGGAGAACGGTTGAGTCCTTTTTAATAAATGACATTAATAGATTGTATTTTTCCTTCAGTCAAAGAAAATCAAACACCAAAAAGCCGTTGACAGTAACGTTATGCAAAACCTGCTTGTCGCCTCCCTTGAACACAGACTCCAGCTTCGGATTACAGCCACCCTCCACGCACAGCAAACCCTGTGCAAACACCTCCCGGTTAGGAATGCACAAAGGGCCTAGTTCACAGCGACGCCGACAACGTTCACTTCCGTTTCCAGTTCCATGCTGGTACCATGGGCCTAAAATAGACACCTCTAACCCACCCCTACTCTCACTCTTCTCTGAAAAGGCAAATATGTCATGAAAGCATCGTATATCATGTATATGTTAAGATCCCAGCTCAATGATGGGGGATTAGCGCCGGGAAACCTCCGGGTAGCTGTGCGCTTAACAAATGTAATTATAATAATAATAATGTGCAATACACCCTTCACTACAGCTCCTACAAGGTACAGGAAGTTTTCAGTAATGTCAAACCAGGCGCGAGAATGTGTTTATTTACACCATTGTGAGGTTAAGCGAATCAGATACGGAATATCCAGAAATAAGATTCAACACTTTTTTAATAGACATCTTGGTACATTAACTCAATGCAAAATACAAGTATTGAAAACATACAAAGCGAAAGACCCTCTGCGCCCGAGTCAGTCTGGTCACAATCAACAACAGTGTAAATAAATAGTAAATAGACATATTGTAATACAGAGTCAAGATACAGCAGAAAAAACTAAACTATTCAAACTTTAAGGGCATTAAATATCCCCTTCACAGATAAGAAGGATTGCTCAGTGGGTTAATGACTGCATGCTGGCTGCAGGTCACAGGTTAGAATCCCTGCGAGTTTTTTTAGGTCTGACCTAGAAATAGAAGTTTATGCTCTTCTCTCCTGACACACAAATACACACACAGATTTCAGTTGTCCCTCTTCATCCACGGGACTGTTCAGGTGTCATTTACGTTTTGCATCAGCCCACCACAGCTTACCTCGTGGACAAATGGTTCTGCCCACTTCAGCCATTGGCTCTTGTCACTGTTGAGTGACACATTCTGCTTGTGCACATGTACACATCTGCAGTATTTTACTTGTAGTGATCTGCCTAAAATGTAGTTGAGTTTAGTGCTAAAATTCGTGGACCAATCTTTGTTTTCATTCATGTTTTTATTTCATGTTTATTTTAATTTACTTTCTGTGATTAGTCCATGTTTACTTTTTTTTGCTTGCAAAAATATACAGTTCGCCTTGAAATGGCGAAATTTTTACATATTATTATTTTAAAACTTCTATCACCTAATGTACATCTCAGCAACAAAAAAAGTTCACAATTATGTACCAAATGTATATATTTGTCACGGCTAGATCCAATGGCTTTGCCAATACTGCTTTTATTAACATTTCAAGACACGGACATGGAGTAAAGTCCAACAGCAGAGTTTACACCTAAAAGATTCCGCTTAAATACTCCAGCTTCCACAGAAGCCTGTGGTGACGTACTATTATTAGGGGGTTTACAAGTTTGTGTTTATTGAATGAGACAGAACAACGTCCCAACCCATGGAACAAAACCTGGATATGCCAGTCAGTGTAAAAAGTGTAACCTGTCTGCTTCAAAAGAGACCAAACTTCCGTGAATTTAATCTGGTAATATTGTCGACAAAATGACTGTAAAACGTGGAGATTTTAATAAATGATACATAAACAGTATCATGGAACAGGCTGCTGAAAGTGTACCGTGCACATTGTATGCCTGCAGCTCGATGGTGGCCCTTGCTAAATGCAGAAACACATAGGGAAATGCCCACTGCCTACGTCCATCGTTTGAGGTGACCTGCACTGTCGTCGCTTCCTCCATAGGGTGGCGGCGTCACAGATCTGTGCTGTGTGCTGAGCCGCGAACCACCTGTAGCTGCCAACTCTCCGAGTGCCAGCAGGAAGCGCGTGCTCCAGGCCCGACGAGAAGTGTGTGATTCACGCGCCCCAGGCCCCCTGGGCTGGTTTATCTAGGCTGTGGGGTTGTCTTGTGCCACTTCACACCCAATCAATACACAAACTGTCCATGTCCAATTAAGGCAGCAACAGCTGCACGCGCTACAATGCCCCCGATTCCACAGCGCACCTTTTATTTTTAAAACATTTTCTGAATTTTATAAGTGCTGGTCTAGGGGGTGGACTGTGCAAATTGCTGCTAAAAATCTCTAACAACGTGACTTTTTGGGCCAAATACACAGGTCGACACTGTAATATTATGTAAACAGCACAAAGCCGCACAGAGTAGCCCTCCAGAGGAGAACCCCAAAAATGTAATATTTTCATGAATATAAAAATTATGAAGCACCCTGATTTGTTCATTTATTCAGAGTCCACCTCGAAGCACTAATGCTTATACTTGTTTTTTTCTGAATATACATTATGAGGTTAGCGGGATCTCGCCTGTTTGAAATTAAACTATTTTAAAAACTCTTCTACCATTATACAAATCCAACATCGGCAGGTGACTCGGGATACTCAACTCGCTCGGTTTAAAAATGGACACGCTCATGTATCCAAAGTTGTTTAATCTCAGCCGAGGTGTTCCCCGTGCCAATGTTGTCACACATGCAAAAATCATCACCTTTCTGCCGCAAAATCTCTACGGTGTTTTTAAAGATGGCAATGTTTGGCAAGTGAATGTCTGAAATTCTACAGTTCCCGTACATAGAAAAAAAACGCGAATCACTCAGTGTTCTAGACACAGTTCGGCGCTACATTCACAGAACAAGTTGTATAAAATATTTCTTGTTTTAAGTGTTTTTTTTGTTTTCATTTGTCGAGGTAGCGCGTGTTCCACCTTTGCACTATTAAACGTCATGCTCCTCCAGAGTCACCACTCTTTCTCCAATGCCATCAACATAAAGTCGAACCTCTCTCAGGTCCGCAGAAAGCTGGGAGCGTAGTTCCTGGATATCATCCTTGATCGCCGAGAAGAGCTCAATCATGAACGCCTTAGTCGCCGGAGCGTCATCTCCATCCATTGGTGGAGTCTTGGCTTCAGGCTGCGAGGCCGCGTGGCCCGATGATTTCTGCAGAAGTTCCTTCAAGGATTTCTTTTTCCGTCCTCCGGCCGATGACATGATGGCCCAGGGAAAACACCTCCCTTTACACCACTTGCCTCAGCGTTAGAGATAAGAACTGCATATCAGGTCTCACGACAACACCGGCTTCACGCTGCCAGGCTTAGTCTATTTAGACTGGGCGCAGACCGGGTGTAGGATTGACTGTAAAAATTGCTCCGACCCGTGGGACAGCGTCAATCCCGCCACTCTCCGTGCACACGGCCCACCGCAGGCCAATTCGTACTCTTCCAGGCCGGCCCCTTCCCGCCACTCAGCTTTGTGGTTAGATAAGAAGACCACAGGGACAATTGGATCCAGAGGGCTCCGTTACCACGCATCAACTTGGCTGTGTCAAGCTAACAGGGAGGGTCAACACCTAGCCAACGGGCCTTAGAATCCATCCATGGCGGGGGAGGGGGGACATACAGACACTGTCACCAGCCGCCCTTCCCACAAATCGACCTGTAGTTACCCGCTCAAACAATGGGCGCTCCCCAGGCCCTCATTGGGGGAGGCCCCACTCACGCTGCTGGTCCTTGGTGACAATTACCATACCCGTGTATAAGCAATGCCGTCCGCTGATCTGCGGACCGGAGGCAGATCCGTCTGGTCACTTGATGCAACAGGCCACACGCTCAAGCTCACAATACACCCTAGGTCTGCGTGAAAAGCACTGCTCCCACCAGGAAACTGCTGGGGACCTCCACATAGACCTCTGAAATCTGCCGCTCCACCAGCTGGGCCCAAGGCCGCGCAGCCGCTGCACTGCCACAAAGCACACAAGTTCCAGGAGCAGGGTGAGGCCCGTGCCCTCCCGTTACGTCGCTGGCCCACTAGGGAAGACACCTCACTCCCCACGGCCCACAGGTACCAGCATCGGCTCCTGACCCCGCCGTGCACTGTCCACCGACCTGCGGACCGGGTCCAGCTAGCTCCCTCGCCGTGCCCCCATCAGTTCACAAGTAGGGCGAGGACCCTACACCAAGGCCCGCCGTGCCTGCTGCTTCACAGATTAGGTCCAAGGCCGCAGGACCGCCTCCCAAACACCAGGCTCCGCGTTCACCAGCACTCACCCCCCCGGCGCTGGTTAGGATCCGCGGCAGATCATACCGCAGGCTCAGGGGGGGCCACATGGGGGAAGACACACCACTTCTCTCGGTCCGCAGGCACCGGCGAGGGCCCACGCTCACCACTTCCGCCATCCGCCAACCCGCGAACCGAGTCCAGCTCTAGCAGGCCGCGTCCACACCACAGGCTCCCTGATCCTCACCTCCAATCTCCCGGGGGCCGCCTTCTTCGTCGGTGCCGGAGCGCAGGGTCGCCCCACAGCTCACTGGCACCTCAGCAGGTCCCGGGCCCATGCAGAGGGTATGCTCAGGGATGGCCTCTTGTGGCCGCTAAGATTGCGCTCCCCGGCTCGCAGTGTTCCGGCCGGAGTCCAAAATGGCGCTAGCCCCAGGCCGTTCCTCACCGCAGATATGCCAGTGTCTTTACACTTCCAATTCGCCTCCTGGAGGAGAGCCCGCTAATGTGGCACGCTTCTAGTTCACTCGCCAGGCGATCACGTCGTTTGACAGCCCTGGGGCTGATCATCGGAGCAGCCACAACCACCGGTAAGCCGAGATGGGCTCCAATGCGGGTGATATTGCAATGCTAAGAAGTGGCGGCGCCTGAGGGATAGGAATGCACGTCCTGTCTCGCTGCTGTTGGACCCGGCCCTTTTGGCAGGTTCACCCCAAGACTTTTTGCTTTTTCCTAGCCTGTTTCTGGAACCTGGTGGTGGTGATTTTAGGCCTTTGTGCACTTTTTCACTGTGGTACAGTGTAAAGTGCTTGAGCTCTCTGTGTATGTGTGGTGAGTGACCTGCCCTCCCATTGGAATGAATGGGGAATATGTATGCCCATGGTAGTTCCTGATGTGTGGGGAGTGCAGGGTCGAGTTTGATATGTACGAACTCGTGAGATTGAATGCTGCGAAATGATATATGCGGCATGACTGTGTCTAGTGTAGAAGTGCCACTTTTAGAAGTTGGCATATTTGTGTAATTTGTGTCTGGCGTGTGATTGGCTGGTGAGCCTGGTCCAGGAGTGCCTGGGCCTGCTTGTGGATTGACTGTCTGGTTTGAGGGTGACAGGGGCTGGGGAGCCCCAGGAGGTTGTCTGAGTCAGCCCGTGGATGAAAGGCTGCATCTGCTGCCAGGGAAGTGGGAGGGGATGGCACCTGGGAGTGAATGAGGCTGTGCCTGCCTGCCACAATGCTGGCTCCACCTCCCGCTGGGCGGCTGTCGCCTCTGCCCCTCACAGTCAAAGGAATTCCCTATAACCAGTTCTAGCTTGTTCTCACACTGCCTGCACCCTTTAGACAAAGGATTTTACAGTATAAAAAGGGCCTGTGTCCCCTTACAATTTTTTCTTGTTTTTGGGACTTGAATCTTGCCAGGGGCATGCTGCTGCTTGGGCCCAGGGGAATCCCTGGGCCCTGCCCAGCCCCTGGATAGCTGATGGACTGCTGATGTCCTGTACTCTGGAGACCTTTTACTGGGTCCCCTTTGCTTCTTTTTCCTGAAGGACTTTGTTGGACTTTTTCTTTGGTTCCCTGTGGCGCTTGGGAGCGCTCTGCCTTGTCCCTGGCGCTTGGGAGCGCTTTGCTTTCACCCCTAGCGCCTGGTGACGCTCTGCTCCTGCTGTTAAGCGCTGGGAGTGCTTTATCCCTGCTCTAAGCGCCTGGGAGCACTTTCATTCCCGTTTATTTGGTTAATTTACGGGTGCCACCCCGTTTTTATTTAATTATTTGAAGCCGGTGCCCACCCGGCATTGCCCCGTGTTGATTTCACCGCCGCTGGCCCGGAGATCGAGGAAGAGGAGCTGCGCCCGCCTCCTTGCCAAGGGCCGCGCTGCCATTGGCGGCCCTCAGCGCAGGAAGCCAGGCACGCAGTGGCGCGACGTGGGCGGGACCTGGGGACACCAGGAAGCAGCTCACTGGCCAATCCCTGCGCGGCCGGCGAGAGGAGAAGGAAGCTGCCTGTCGGGTCCCCCGGGGGCTCCCGAGTGAAGGGAGAGCCCCGGGGAGAGAGAGGTTCGGCGCGAGGGCCGCGAGGCTCCCAGAATGGAGGGAGAGCCCCGCAGCCGGTGAGAGGAGCCCCGCACTAGAGACAGACCGGTGAGTGGGGCCGAAGAGAAGGGAGGGGCGCCGGGACACATTGTCGGTGTCCGCCCCCCCCCCCCACAGTAGCGCGATCTCGCGCTTGTTCTCAATGTGAAGCCACAAGGGCTTCAGAGGGGCATAGTGTACCTAAGCGCCCCGTGTGATTGTGCCTTAGGGCGGCCCCAGATGGCAGTGGGCCGCCCCACCATTTTTGATAGAGCCAGATGGCTCCAACGTCCTGGGGGCATGTTGGTCAGAGTCACGAAGCTCTAAAGGGGCCATGTTGGTTTAAGAAGCTGAATTGGCTCCCCCCGCCCCCCTTACTTTGAGAGGAGCCAAGGTGCTCCAGGGCCCACATTGATTTTTAGAGTCCCCCCGAGGGACTTGGGGCATATTTGCTTAAGAGCCTGTGTGGCTCCAACGTAGGGGAAACGTGTTATGCCAGAGCCTGTGTGGCTCCAACGTGTGTAGAGTGAGTCCAGAGCCTGTGTGGCTCCAGCAGTGGGCGCAGTTTGCGCCTAAGGGTTAGTGAGGACCCTGTTGAAGTTTTTGATTCCCAGCTGCCCAGCAATTAGTGGGCAGCTGCACTGTTTAGGTTTTGTGATTGTCCTCAGGTGCCCAGCAAGTAGTGGGCACCTGCAACATTTAGGTTTTACGCCAGTGGCGCACCCCTGACTGGCGCTGCAAGGCAGCGCGCCCTGACATTCTGGACACAGGGCTCTTAGTCCCTTTATTAGATGGGGGCTGGTATGTGATTTCTGCGCAATGTGATTTCTATGTTTTTAATAGTAATTGCTAAAGTGTTTTTGCGCTATTGAGTTATGTTCTGGCACCTCTGAATGTTTTTATGCATCATGTGTCTTCCTTGATTTTACACCTCTGAATGTTTTTATGCATCATGTGCCTTTCTTTCCCTGCGCTGCACCTCTGGATGTTTTAGGCGTCATGTGTCTCCTAGCGCTGCACCTCTGAATGTGTTTGTGATGCATCATGTGCCTTGTTCTTAACACCGCTGAATGTGTAGGTTTATGCATCATGTGTTTTCCTTTACTACTCCTCTGAATGTGTTTCATGTATCATGGGTAATGTGTTCTTGTTTATACCCCTAAATGTATTTTATTCTTAGGTGGTTGTTCTTTCCAATACAGGTGGTCCTAGTGAGGTCCTGGTTCCCTGCGTGGCATTCTCCTAAGGTGTTTAAGGTTGTGTAGGTGGTACTTACCTGTTCCCAGTAGTTACTGGATGTGATTTATAACTGTTATTTTGTGCTATACTTATTCTAAGTTCTAGAAGTGATTTTATATCCTATATTCTAATTTCTACTAAGTTTTGATTCTGACAGTGGCCCATGTGGCCCTGTCCTGTACATAATCCCTTGTGAATATTGCCCGTGCCAGTTGGCACCATGTATATTGTGTGATACTATCTGATGTGTTTTTACAATACAAAAGTTATTTTATAATAACCTTGTGTGGAGTTCCTTTTGTGGTGTGCCTAGTATGTTGTTGCTGTTGTGTGCTGGCGCAAACGCTTTACACATTGCCTCCGAGTTTAGCCTTACTGCTCGTGCCAAGCTACCAGGGGGTGAGCAGGGGTTATCTTGGCGTGTGACTCCCTTGCCCTGACTAGAATGGTGGTTTCGGCCTAGCTTTGGCGTCAGCCTTAGCCAACCAGAAATAGCCAGTTCTAACAGCTGCCATCTTGGCCACGACCCCCCCCTGTGCATTTTTAAAGAAAGATCAAGTTTAAATCAACCACTCTATGCTTTTACTATGACTTGGGACCCCGTATTCTCATCTGTTTTTTAATCACATGATTTTGCACTATATGCTCGAGATACTTGGCGCCTATCAGGATATTTAATAACTTTTTAACATGTTATTGCTCTCATATTTTAATGTGTATAAAAAACTTAAATTGATAAATTGTACTGGATTTTAAATGTTTTGTCTGTGCTTTTATAGTCTCGTGAGGCCGAAATAAAGTATCTCTTGACTGACTGAATATTTATAAACCACATCAAATTCAGGGAAATTTGGAGACTATTATCCTGAAAGCTCTGAACATTTAGCTTTTCCTTGCCGTTAAAAGTGTTAGCGATTGAATGATTGATTGAATGAAATTTTGCAGTCAAAGCTGAAGGGGTGCATTTTATATCACCATTGTGCTCTTTCCTGCTTTATACATATGTGGGCTAATGTAGTTCCCAAAAAACACTCACCAGCCGGTTTAAAAATGCGCTCAATAGCCTTACGCAGAAAATAAGTAAAAGATTGCTAAATGGGGTGCTCCGATTTCTTATAGAAGTGCGTGATAGTTGGTGGCGTGGTACTGGCATAGGAAAATAATGATTGGCCAGCGACCACAAGCACAGGGCGGGGGCTTCAGAGGACAGCGCAGAAGAGTGCGCGAATGCTGACGGAGAAGGGAATTGGTATACTGTGCCCTGGCCAACGCAATCCCCTTTCCCGTTGCATTGGTATATTCCATCTCTTTTACCATACAGCGACGACATGCATTAAGCGCTGCGGAATTTAAAGGCGGTACAAAAGGGGGTGGTAATGGACATAGCATCTGAACCAATCAAACACTCACACCCAGTCAAGAGATCTGGGTTTAATCCATCACCGTTCTTTAGCCCACTCTGCCACCCCAGTTCAGACATGGCTATATGCAAATCAGTCTGACCCTGTGCCTCATGGGAACAGTCCTGCCCGAACTGCCAAGCCATGCCTTCCCTGGACCGGAAACAAGCTTCCGAGGACCGGTTTCTGGCATTCCAGCCATCTTCAGCCCGGCTTGCTTGAATCCAGTGGCAAAGTGAGCAAGGGACTCACGTCTGAACATACCCTGCCACATTTATGGCGGCCAAAAGTGGTACAAAAGGGGGTGGTGATGGACGGAGCATCTGAATCAATCAAACACTCACACCCAGTCAAAAGATCTGGGTTTAAGCTTGTTTCTGGTCCAGGGAAGACATGGCTTGGCAGTTCGGGCTGGACTGTTCCCATGAGGCACAGGGTCAGACTGATATGCATATAGCCATGTCTGAACTGGGGTGGCAGAGTGGGCTAAAGAACGGTGATGGATTAAACCCAGATCTTTTGACTGGGTGTGAGTGTTTGATTGATTCAGATGCTCCGTCCATCACCACCCCCTTTTGTACAGCGGAATTTAAAGGGGCAGCGGGGGTACAGTACTCTTGTAATTTAGAGATTCTAGACTACAGCACAGACATTTATTAGAAAAAACAAAATATTCATTGGTGCCCCAACCATAATTCCAGTAGTGCCTGGTTGTATCCGGGATAACTGCCGCTGGCGTTTGTCATCATAGTTCTTCGCCCCTCGTTGTACATAATGGTAGTTCTCGGCAGTAGGTCTGCTGTAGTGACAGGAATAATGCCCGTGCCGGGTTAGAAGCGCTCGCCGAGAGCTAATGGCTGCATAATCTCCTCTCACCTAGGCTGACCATCGAAAGAGCGGAAAATGGCAGCAGAGGAGTTATGTGCGGTACTGGAGAGGACTGCCAAGCGCTTCTACCTGCCGAGATGGTGAAAGTGGGTCAAGGCTCCGAGGGGAACCGTTAGATGGTCCTCCGCAGAGGGGCCTCCTGAGTGGACGCCCCTTAGCTAGTGTGGGAGGTGGTCCTGTTATGGGTGCTTGGGCCCGAGTTCTGACATGGCAGGTAGATGAGCAACCTATGCTGTGAGATGGAGACAGCACCGTGGCTAGATGCCTCTAACCTTAGGTCCTCCAAACATGCACCTGCCTGCCCATCACTCCTAGCGCTGGCCCTTTCGGTTCTGGTTCATAGAAATCCTAGCTACGTTTTGAGATTCATAAAATATGGGCATCCGCAGGTAAAATATCTCAGTGCATTAATGTATTTATTTATTTTGAACGTTTTATATAGCGCGAACATGACCAACGGGGGTATCCGAGCTCTTTACAGATTATGCAAAAGTACGAGTACATGGAACACACAAATAATCATCAAATTGACAGGTAAAAATGTATAGAATGTCCAACAGTCTCAAGAACATAGCATATAGGGCACAGAGCAGCGTCAAATGGTCCGAGATTCAAGTAGGGAAGGAGGTCTGAGGCCGATATTTTTTCATCAAGAGCTCTTTGACTTCTGATTTGAACAGGGCAGAGGAAGGGATCACCCTGACCTGGGGGGGAGGGGGTGGGGGGGGGGGGAGAGAAGAGAGTTCCCCAGATTTTTGGCGCCATACCTGAAAATGCAATTGTTTCGGGTGAAGGTCGCCTGTGGTCTCAGGTTCAATTCCTAGTTTGTCGGAAAACATTTAAAGACACTGAGCATTCGAGGGATTACTCTTAGTAACGCATAAGAACTTCTTGGGAAGTGTGAACCAGTCACACACAGGCATACAGGAATCTGTCTCACTCATGCCACATATCGGAGTCCTCTCACAAAAGGTTGTAGCAGGGGTTTGGACTGGGTCTTGCCGGAGCTCAGCACTAGCAGTTCTAAAGAGCAGGTGCTGAGACGGGTTCCTATCGGGCTCTCCAGTTTTGCCCTCACCCTCCGTGAACAGATAAATCTTAACTCTGTGGCAGTACCACTGCTCACTGCCTTTGAGGTAACTTCAAACAAACTTGTTATAGTTCTATCGTTGTTGCTTATTTATCTTCTGCCCCCAAATAATAATGGCTTTATATTGGATGTCTTCTGCCTGAAATGGATTATGCTTCAATCTAAAACAATAGGAGAAATACATCCCGATTTTCTTAACTGTTCCTTCCTCCTAAATGTTGGAATGTAGCAATGGCGCAGAATATGGGAGCGATCCCGGAGGTACACAGATAAAAAAAACATTTGCGGTTGCAGCATACGGTGCAGATGCTTGGGGTTACTGTGGAAATCGCAAATTATTTTTGTAAGGCCGTTGCATCCACTCGACTCCTTTGGGAGGGAAGAAGGGGGGCAAGCACACCGACTACCATTTTGTGTGTGTAAAAGGCCGCTTTATTGAAACAGGTGCACATCACATTTATTAAACTGGCAAACTGCCTTACAAAACTGAAACCTCTCTAAACATCGAGTTACCTGACCCCTTTTTGTTTTACTCCCCCCACCCCTACGATCCCCACATGATAAAATCCCCCACCCTGCAATATACAAACATATAACTCAATTACATCATACTATCCAGTTTTATCCCCTACCTCCTAACTCCAAAACCTCCCAAGACCTACAGACCTATTTGCCTTCTTGCAACTGTAACTAACTACCCTCTAATGCCAACTCCCAAACTGGTTACGCTTTCCCCGCTCCCGTTTCCCAACTCCCCAAACTTCACGAGAAAGTACCGAAATCCAGCCAAACTTGGCTAACATCAAAAACAACTCCGCCACCCAGGGAAAGGCGGAGGTTAGGTGCTTACACCGCCTCCCCCTTTTCCTGCCCCCCCCCCACGCCCCCCCCCTTTTTTTTTTTTATGCAAACATTGAGACGCCAACCGCCTGCCCCCCACTCACAGCGCCCCCCCCCCCAATAACGGGCCTCCCTGACCCATGCAACCTGAAACCATTCAGGATTGAGACTCAGCTTACCACCAAGTAAGCTATCCCGGCTTGCCACTTGGCCTTCTTTACAAACGAAAGCTCCGCCATCCAAATCAACACGTCCCGGGCTATGAAAACCTTTCCTGACCTTCACGAGCAACCATTGTCGATAACTATACCCCCCACTTCCCTTGCGCATCCAAAAGAAATTTGCTGCACACATAACGCCGATACCACTGCGGATCACCGCCACCGACGCGTAATGTCCCCCCGGCCGCACCACCGTCCATACGCTTCCGACGCCCCACAACTCCGAAGCCGGAACGTGCCCTGCCACTGCCATCCTCCCCCCGCCCTTACCTAATGCGTCCACCCCGCAAACCTCCCCGACACGTACCACCCTGCCCGCAAAAAACACAGTGTCGCCCCAGCACATGCATTTCCGACACTACCCCCATGTGCTATGCCACTAGAAACTCTAGCAGCCCTGATATCCGCTGCAGCTTGTCTGCCGGCAACCCGGCCTCCAGCAAAACCCGCGTCCAACCAACCCAAACATTGACCGCGCCATGCCGGCCCCACTGTCTTCGAATTTCCAACACTGGCACTTTATGCCATGCCTCATTACCTCGAGCCGCCTCAACACCTGCCGCTGCTTGCCTGCCGGAAACCGTGATTCCAGTAAACACCAATACCAGCTCAATACCCAGAAGTGACAGCGCCGTGCCTGGCCCCACTGTCTTTTGACATTCCAACATTGGCACCTCGTACCTTGCCTCCATCCCCTCGAGACGCCTCAACATCCGCCGCCGCCTGTCTGCCAGCAACCGTGTCTCCAGCAACACAAGTCACGCTCCATACCCAAATTTGACCGTGCCATGCCGTCCCCCTGTCTTTTTACTTTCCATACTGGCACTTTGTGCCTTGCCTCCATCACCTCCAGTAAGCACCGAGAACAGCTCAAACCAAACTTGACAGCGCCGTGCCTGGCCCCACTTGTCATTTGAAATTCCACACTGGCACCGTGTTCCATGCTCCCCTCACACCTGGCAGCCTCCACATCCGCCGCTGCTTGTCCGCCGGCAAACATGTGTCCAGCAACACCAAGCCCAGCTCCTTCCCAAAATTGACAGCGCCGTGCCTGGCCCCACTTGTCTTTCTGAATTTCCCCACACTGCCACTTTGTGGTTTGGCTCCATCACCTCGAGCCGCCTCAACATCCGTCGCTGCTCGCTTGCCGGCAACCGTGCCTCCAGCAACAACGAGACCAGCTCCTTACACAAAGGTGACAGCGCCGTGCGTGGCCCCACTGCCTTATCCGGCGCCCATGTCACCCCAAGGACCTCCGTGATCTCCTGAAACCTGTCCAGCCCACCTGGCAGTTCGTGGAGTCCGGGGCCCCGCCCCGAAAAAGAGTCATCCAGGCAGGGCTGAAACTCCCCAGTGACCCGTTCGTTCCCTAAAACAATTGCTGGAACCTACGAAACCTTCAACCACGCGCAGGAACTCGCGCAGCCCCTCGGCAAAGCCGTGTCCCCCTACCTAATGAACCTACATTTGGCAAACCATATTCCCCAGGAACTGGGCCCAGTCAAAGAATATAATAAAAAGTGGTCCTTAGGGAATTATTCTAAAGTTATTTTTACCTTCAACTGTGTCACCATAGTGAACAACCTTCCCTAACGCTCCAGGGATTATTATCTAATCAAAATGTTGCAGTGTTCATAAGCTACCTAAGAGCCTATCTTACGTACATCCCCAATGTTAAGCCATATATCATGCATGTCTGACGAATCCAATATTCAGCTACTCAGGTTTACCATGTGCGGTGTTGTCTTGTGCGGTGTTGGTTGACCCTTTTCCCCACACTATCTGGTCAATATGTGCCATTCGCCATAGAACATTATTCCTCCCTTATATACCTAATCCCAATACCATGCTCAGTAGTCTTATCCATGGAAGAGTGTCATAGCGCTGACGTTTGTTCTCACACACCATTATCCCGATACCCTCTTCAGGACAATTGTTGCACCATGAATCTATTGTAAAATCACACATGCACCAACCAGAACATATTTACGACCAATCTCCTAAGAACATGTATATGTATCGTCTGCCCACCCCACACGGAATGCCCCCAAGCGCATATTCATAATGTCCCTGCACCTATTCCACACCCAACGTGTCCCGCGTGTCCGAACACCACTACACCCTCACAGATTCGTGGAGTCAAACGTAACCCAGGTCCCATACGGCTGTCCAATCCGTGGTGCTGCACCATACTACTAGGCGACATGCACACTCCTCCAACCTCCATGTTTCCTCAGTACTCATCAACACGACCGGCCACTAAGACCTAAACGTCTGTTCCTAAAAAGGAACCAAAGTCCGACACCGCAACCACATGAAATTTACTCCGCCTCCTACCGCTGTGTAATCATGCACCACTCCGTATCCCTTACCTCCCGCCTCTCTTTGAGCAGAACTAAAATTGAACACATGCCTCAACAGTACCTATATTCTATCGTGTTATGAGACCTTAGCGCCCCCATGAAGGAATCCCACTGCACTTACATCCCCTGTACTTTGCCCGTGCAACCTCGCAAGGAAACCTAACGTGACAAACTAAAATAATGACCGAGTTCCGTGCATAGCACTGTACAACCCAACAAAAACCCCCAGCCACGGTAGAAAACTTACAGACCCATGGTTGCCTAAATCACTCTCACGAAACTCGCTTCAACAGTCGAGTGCTTCGCTGGTGCGGTGCAGCTACGCTATGGTCGCTCCTGCGATTACGCGACCCTACTGCACGGCAAACGTGTCGGCCATAATGGCATGGAGTCCCATGTCTGACTTCACCTCTAACACCACGGGCACGTGCTAATAGCCCCCAATATCCCCAACTTCTCTGCGACAAACTCTGGACCACCTTAAAGGCATAGAATTACTGATGCCTTTTACCCCGTCTAATGCCTCTATTCCCACCCGCAATAGAGATCTCTTACTCGGCTGCATGACGCAACCTCACCCCGGCAATTAACACACACTCCTGCCCGACCTTGCGAGCCACAACCTTGGTATAACAACCTACCCACCGCTACCCACTCAGGGGTACTCCTGATCCCCAAAAAGCCCCTTTTTCTGTCCCTTAAATGCCGCTTGTCGAAAAAGGAACACTTAACCATAACGCTGCGTCCTCCATTTGTAAATCTCGCTATAGCTTATTCTCGTATATATTGGAACTAATTTGTCGGAAACGAAATATACCACAACCTCCTGTCCAATGTAAGTCAACATCCGCCCATAGCTTTGCATGACCACAGGCCTCCTCCAGTATTCCCACACTATACAAAATATTGTCTCAGCTAACACCACCACCTCGTTCTATCTAAGAGCGCTTAGGCTTACCCTTGATGCCCGCGTAAGGACCCCCCAATCCTTCCGGTAGACTGATTGTCGCAGGTTGCCCATCCATCTTACCCTACTGGCCGAATACGTTGAGGTTCCCAGAAAGCCTGATGTGGCAACGACGAACTCCTATGCTAGATATAGTACAAGTGTGCTAGAGCGTGTATAAGGAAAAGCACGTGACAATGAAATGAATATCCTTGGCCTCAAGGCATGTAAAGCTGGCACGCGAGCATTCCACAATTGTAGCCCCCAATGTCATCTGCATTTTAATCGTGTGTAAGGAAAAGCACATGACAATGAATTGAATATCCTTGGCCCCCAAGGCATGTAACGCTTGCACGCGAGCATTCCACCATTGTAGATGTCACCTGCATCGTCTTATAAAAGAGGCGAAGCCTTCACCATGTCCCCCGCTGATTTGATTGGTAAACACAATTTGCTGTTGCTCCATGGCTGCTGACGATCCCCAAGCCGCAGAGGGCCCTGTGGGTGTGAAGGACTGCCGAGCCCGCCTGGGGCCTTCCTACTCCCCAAGCCGCTGGGGGCCCTGTGGGTGGAGGGACTGGCGAGCCCGCCTGGGGCCTTCGTAACCAGCCGCGTCGAGACCCTCGCGCACTCCGGGCCTGCTGCAGGAAGCACAGCCCTCCCTTCTCCTTGGTGCCGCTGGGCCGCCCCAAGCCATACCAAGTCTGGAGCCCCACGCCGGCCGCCCCCCTGCCAAAGAAAAGGTACTGCTGGTGTACTGGGACCCTGAACCGCGTGCCCCCCCTCACCGCCCCTCTTTTTCTCCCCAACCTCCTCGTACCCTCTCCCTATTAACCCCCTTTACCCCCGGTCCCCCAGGAGGCAGGTAAACGAAAGAGTGCTTCTGCTGCTATAAACTGAGATGGGACTGTCATTAAAGGAGACGCCCCTCCCCCTCCCTTTAGTTGCAACACCTCCTTTTTCTTACAGTGATTGATAAATACGTAGTAAACGGCACAAACGCGGAAAATGCAGGCACACCATGCATGCTTTCCTCTAGACTTTCCATTTCTGGCATAAAATATAGGAAAGTCACATATTACAACGCTTCGAGAAAATATCTTCATGGTTACTCATTTTGTTTAATTCAAGGAAAACAAATGCTGACGTTTTATTTTTAAAAGAGATGCATGTACAAATGCAATGAAGTGACTGTAATGAATGTCTGAGTCACGCGTATCTATATTCACCTCCATTAGTTAATGGCGACAGGGGGAACAATCGCCTGTGTAATGGTTTCATACAGTGATGTGGTGTCTCTAACGAGAAATACATAATGCACCTGAGCACTCCAGCTAGAAGTGGCGCAGAGTAAACATAATTGTTTCTCACCCAAAAACGTTATCTCTCTCTTCACAGATCGACTATTCCTGCTTTAATCCTGGACACACGCGCCTCAGCCGGCAGCGTCTGTGAAGTACTATGCATGACGTGCCTTAGCCTATAACTGCATTGTGCATGCTCCATGTGTGGTCATTTCAAGTCTATCAAAAACAATAATTCCCACATGTCCTTTGTATCTTAACCCATACGCCGCCCTCCCCGCCGATTCCCTTCCTAAATACTGCGAGGCGCCGCTGGCAGCGCGCCTCGTCCGCCCTCCCTGCATCATTGTGTTCCCCGCACCGCCTGTCACAAACAGGGCTGCGCTCGTGACATCCGCGCAGCCCTGTGACACCTACCTGGCAACGGCAAACTCCCGTGGCGGCGCGCAGGCGATGGCCGCCGCCGCCACGCCGCGAAGGCACGCCGCGCTGGGCCCCTCGCCCAGCCGGGTAGTGCATCGAAGACTCGCCTTAAAACTAGCGCAAGCTGCCGAAAAATTAACAGCAATAAACTTAACGAGAACGACAAAAAGCTCCTGACTAAACACGTTCCCAGCCACCAGGTCTCAGTATCTAAAATGGTGGCTGGGAACACTCGGGAACGCTATTTATGCTTAGGGCTTTGGGCTCCTTTTGGGCGGCATTTGGGCTATCTTTCCAGCCCAACGCGGCAAAATGGCCGCTCGCTTGTTCTCCCCCCTTCCCCCTCCCAAATCTGCCCTGGGGCAGACCTCGCGGCTCGGCTGCCCCCCAAACCCCCCTTACATGCGATGGTCTTTTCGGTCTCTTACCAGCGCTCTCTCGTTCCTCACGGGACTCCCCGTGCCCCAGTACTGCTACATCGGCCCTGAGCTCCAGGGCCGCAAAAGTAAGCGGATCCACACCATCTTCAGCCGCGAGCAGCTCTCCCGGCTCGAGCAGGAGTTCTCCCGCCAGCAGTACATGGTGGGCAGCGAGAGGTTCCTACTGGTGTCGTTCCTGCGGCTGACCGAGGCGCAGGTCAGTGGTGTCAGGCGCGACCCGGGCACCCTCACGCATGCTTACATGTATACACACACACACACACACCTGTCATCCCCGCCCATAGACTCACTAACACGAGTGCATTCATTGAAACATACAAACCCCGTCCGTGAACCCACTGACACATGCATACTGTCAATATTACAACTGATTAAAGTCGGACCTAACCAGAGGGTCTGTTGAAAAATGAGTATTTGGCGGAGAGTATGAAAGTTGAAGCAGGACCCACTTGAACTAACGCCCTTCAGCAGATGCACACCCCTCAGACAACACATTGAATCTGCTTCATCCAAGTGACGATGACCAGCCGCGGCCGGCAGTGGGAGTACCTGCAGGGCGGTGACGTGGGGAGGGGGGTAGTAATGTATGGATTACGGAGCTTCTCAGGTAAGTAAACATTTAAATAAATAAAACGAATTTAGTTGAGTGCACTGCATCCCCAAATGCGATGCAGTGCGTGCAACGGAATTAGTTTTACTTATTTAAATGTTTACTTACCTCTAAAACTCCGTAATCCATACATTAC
Source organism: Lissotriton vulgaris (assembly GCF_964263255.1). Taxonomy (NCBI): domain Eukaryota; kingdom Metazoa; phylum Chordata; class Amphibia; order Caudata; family Salamandridae; genus Lissotriton; species Lissotriton vulgaris. The sequence goes on along the minus strand of NC_141691.1, from coordinate 1,076,612,617 downwards.
TACCCCCCACCCTGCCCCTCTCCACGTCACCGCCCTGCAGGTACTCCCACTGCCGGCCGTGGCTGACGGTGACCCACAATGGGAAGAAGAGAGTCTATGGAGGAGTTCTGATGCTTAGAGAGACGCCAGCAGGAAGTGCAGCTAATATTCAGTGCACTTTGTGGCGGATAGTAAACACTGGCCTAGGTAGCTGGCGGTGCCAGTCACTAGTATCGAAGTGGAAGGCCCCACATTATCACATATTCTGTGCACTGCACCCAGGGATACCAACCGGCAAATCAGGCCCCCATAACAGGGCGTCAGCGGCACAGTAACGCAGTGTGAGGCAGCAGTCTGTACTGGGGAAAGGGCAGAAAGGCAAGGAGGGCCGGCCCTATCAAAACACAAGAGAGTCTATGGTCTCTCACCTCCCTGGACTCGTGCAAGCTCGAGTCCAGTGCTCTGTCGGCCCTCATGCAGCACCCCTGGGCAGCACAGGGCTGCTGTGTGCACTCCGGCTTCTCCAGCATAGGAACAGGTCAAGAGTATAATGTACTTTCTGCTTGAGCCGCTACGTACTTTTCGGCCGGTGCGAGCCAAAACACGCTAACACAAGTTACAATATAAACTGTGTACACTAAAGTTAGACACCGCTCTACCTGGCGCACAGCACGTTGGCCAAAGTAACTCTTACTTATATTTGGGTTTCATGGATCTATCTTTTGCATTTGATTTAGTTAATCGTTCAAAACTTTGGTTTATTTTGCGGGATATGGGTCTAGACGCCTCCTTGGTTCATTTTTTAAGTGATCTCCATCAGAACCTGTCGGCTTCCGTCAGGGTAACAAGGGATGGCAGGTGTACTGAGCAATTCAGCTCGGGAAGAGGGGTCAGACAAGGCTGTATTCTGGCCCCTCTTCTATTTACTATCTACATCAACGCCCTGGGCAAATCCCTGGACCTGGCCACCCTGGACGTTCCGCGTATGGGCGGGTCGGGCATCCCGGTCCTCCTGTATGCGGACGATGCCGTCCTACATGCACGTACAGGCATGGGGCTGCAGAGATTGTTAGATCACTTTGGTACTTTTATGGAAGCTCTGGACCTAAAAATTAATACCTCAAAATCCCATGTAATGGTGACCGGAACACGCAAAAGGAACATGAAGGTTAAAACCTTCACATGTAACGGTACAGAAATTTCAAGGGTGCCTTTTTTTTGTTACTTGGGAGTTGTATTTGATGAGAGGGGGAACTGGGGTCTCCAGTTGAAGCTTAAGAACAAGTGGTTGTAAGATCTACCACAGCTCTCTTGAACTTTTCAAAGAGACTGGGAGCAAGACCCATGGAGGCTATGATTAGGATCTATAAGTCAAAGTGTATGGCAATTGCCTCATATGGGTCTGACATCTGGGGCTATGTGCCAGCACCCGGGATCCAAATCGTAGAAAATAAGTTCATCAGATCCCTTTTGTCACTCCCTCAATCATCCTCCACATTTTCCATTTACTATGAAGTGGGCCTGGGGTATGTTTCTGACCATCTGAAAATGGCCCCGCTAATACGTTGGGTCAAAACCTGGTTGAACGAGGAGATTACGTTAAACCACCTGATACTCAAGGACTGTGTGGCCCTAGACAAAGCGGATAGAATACCCTGGCTTTTGTATGTTAGAGCGGCATGCGATAGGGCGTCCGGAAATGTATCTATCACCACAGGGCCTAAGGAATGAGGATGTGGGGTGGATTAAGCATAACTTTCGCAATTTGTTGGAGTCGGAGAGGGAGGAGGTTGAACTTAGGAAACCCACAGTGAGATCAATCTATGGTCTAGCCATCTCCCCAGTCATGGAACCATACTTGAAGTATGTGACCAAGCCATACCATCGCTTCCTTCTGGTTAGATTCAGGTTTAATCTCATTCACCTCACGCTGGGCATTTATCTCAAATGGGGGACTCCAGAAGACACCCCACCATGTACCTGTGATAGTTTCTCCCCACCGGATATGCTCCACCTAGTGATGTTCTGTGAGTATTACTCGGCGTCCCGTAATTTTTTTTTAAATCCAATCCTGAGGGAATTAAAATTTGTTCAGGTGAGGCCTGCCCTCCTACACCTACAAATGCTTGATTCCGTCCAGGTCACCTACAGTGTAGCCAGTTTTCTGGTAGCGGCAGCTCGCCTAAACAAAAAGAGACTCCCCTAGCTGAATTCATTTGTAGGGTGAAATCGCCCAAAAAACAAACCTATTTATTTAATAATACTGTGTACTGTGGATGGTCTCAAATGCTGTTGGCTTATGGACTTATGATACCCATTTTATTCTGTTTTTGTATCAAGATTTATTATTTCACTCTGTAAAAATTGAATTGTAATCATGTGCATAATTTTTATAATTTTAACTTGTGTAACTATGAATTTTGCACTGTTTTTATGGTTTTTATTAACCGAAATAAAGAAATCTTAAACTCTTACTGACTGAACTAAAGTTCAGTTCAGACTGCTGTCTTTGCGTCTCGGTTCGTCCGGCGGCCGCAGCGTGAGCCACACAGCACACTGCATGATGCACTCTGCAGTGTAGTTCCAATCCAGACTGACTCGTCGCCCGCCCGGCCGCATGTACTTTGCGCCGCTGCCCGTGATCACCACGATGTCGACGATGCCTGTGATCCGCGGTGGTCATGAATGTCCTGTCGGCGAGTGACTAATTAATCAGTCACTGGTCAATCTGGCCTCCCGCCGGTCCGGCAACGCTGGGGATTTTATTGCGCAGACAGACAGAGAAAGGCGGGGGCTGTCATTGTCCCCGTCGTGGGTATGGCTGGGCACCGGCCCCCCTCCCCCTCGCCTGTTATTTATGGTGGGGCGCGCCCCACCGCGTCATCGTGACGTGGTGGGCACGCCCCATCATCGATTGGTTCTCCAAGTGACCCGGAAGCGATTGGATCGCTTCCGGGTCAAGGGGGAGCAGGGGTCAGGCCGGTCAGAACCGGCCTGGCCAAACATGGGGTTTAAAAGGCCGGGGAGCGCGGGAGGCGTTCTCTTGTTCCCGCGTTCCCAGGCCTGCCCTACCCAGCCTTCTAGGAGGCTGTGATCTTTTTCTTTTTTGTATCCCAGGTCGCGGTCATCAGTGGCGGACACGGGCGTTTTCACCCTCTTTGGTTGCGGTGGACTGGATGGTGGTCTGCGTTATTGATTCTTTGTTTCTACAGATCGTTTTTGACGTGCGGCGGAGAGCAGGAGCAAGCAGATTCTTCGTTCATCAGAGCGGGCCGGCTGTGAGCGGTGCTTATTGGAGGAGAATCTTCGTTGGACGGTGCGAGCCAGCGGGGGTGTGCGGCTGAGAATGGAAGCAAGCGGATTTCTTGTTTCACAGAGTGGGTGGAGTGCCGGATTAAAGTAAGGCGCACGCACACGTTTTTGCAGGTTCTTGCGGAAGCTTCAGTCCCAGTTCTGCCCAGGAGATACAAGAGGAGGTGGAGTGTCGGCACGATAAAGTATAGGCGCTGTGGCTTTTTGTAGAATGCCCTTAGTAATTTAAAGTGTCCAGATTCAGGAATAACTGTGCTCTGATTGCAAATTTTCTAAGAAAAGCGCTGGCATCATTGTGTTTCTGGGCAAATCATTGTAGCATCCCAGTGCCCGATAATAAATAAATCGTTAAGGGGCAATTAATAAGTGATTCACAAGGTTCCAATTTAAAAGTCGAATTAAACAAGTAACGGTTGAGAACGGGGTGGTTCTTCTGCAACAATACTGGCACCCTGTGATTTAGGGAAAATCAATACACCTCCTGAGTGAGAGAATAACTTGTGTGTGCAGGGAGGGGGGTATTTAATTGGTGTTAAAGGGCGAAGTGCACAGGGGGCATATAAGTGGTGTTTAAAGTGACATCATATAGAAAGATACCTATGTGTGGGATCTAGGAATCAATTCTATGAATATCGCAACTGTTTGAGTGGAACCCAAGTTCATCATAGGAGTACATAAAGGGAGCTCTTCATATTAGACCAGCAAGAGGCGGGGCAAAGGACATCGCCCTAAGGGGACACAGACAGGCCTGCACTTCACTGCTTCTGTGGGCCACCGGGCTAGAGTTCGCTCGCCCAACACCCAGGCTAGCTGGTGTGGTGCGGTCCCAGTTGCGTGGTGCTTACGGCCAGTCTGTGTACCCCCAACGTGCGCAGGTAAGGACCTGGATAGGTCCCACTTAGGTAACAAAATAACATTGTGCTTGCGGTGTTATTACTGATTCAGGTGTAGGTTACCTTGCAATTGTTGGCTCAGGAAATATGGCTAGTAAACGGGGTGCAAAGCGTTCCTGCATGGAGCATATGTTGGAATCAATGATGCATAGGATGGCGACAATGAATAGGAGATGGGGGAAAAGTAGAGCAAATGGGGCATAGCCTAGCGGAGCTCGGACAGAAGGTAGATGACCAGAGTGGCCCAGCAGGCAGGCCCAAGCGAACAATAGTGCCCCCAAAACCCAGAGGGGAATTGGACCCACTACCCATGCGGGCCAGAACTAGGAAGGGGAAGAACCAAGATCCTACACCAAGGCTGCCTTTAGGGGAGATTCCTTCAGGGGAGGGTCCCTCAGGAGTTCCAGCGAGTACTATACCTATACCTGAGATACCGCCAAGTGTCCCAGTGAGCCCTGCGCCTTCCCCGCCTGTGCCTGCACCAAATTTGATGCCTCCAGCACCAATCCCGGTGGTACCAATGATAATCCTTGTGGTGCCCACACCTAGCCCCACACCATCCCCGGGGGTTCCTGTCACGAAGCCAGTGGTCCCCACCCCGGTCTTAGCATCACCAGCAGAGGTTAGCCAGGTACCGCCGGAGTTAGCGGCTCAGATAGCGGCAGTTCTCCCTTGGTTAGGAAAGGGGGGAATGTTACTGTCTTCAGTGGGCGCAAAGGAGGTAGGGGAGGACCCATTAGCGGAGGCGCAGAGGATAGTGGCGAAGATTATGACTGCCCCAAGCAGGGTGCCATGCCTGGGGCCAAGTACTCTCAGTTTACCTCAAGCAGCGCAACAGGAGAGTGGCACTGGAAAAGACAAGATGGCGGCGCCAGCGGGAGCTGGGGAAATAGGTAAGGAGGTGGCACTGCCATTGCTAGGAGCGGGTGTACTACCCTCTAGGAGGGAGCATTTAGCAAGGCATGTAACACAGGAGGTAAAGGAATTGATATGGTCTGGTGCTTATGTCAATAGGTTTTCTTTGCTAGTAGATAGTATGGAATTGGAGTATGCCAGGAAGCAAAAAGATTGGATGCTTCCCAGTGAATGGCGTTTTTAAAGTCTCTTCTACCCTAAATCTCGACATTTCAACAACTGGATTAGGGCCTTCTCTGTATTTATGATGTTAATAGCTGAGCGTGCGCCGAATCTGCAAGCAGAAATGGTGTGTTACCAGAGCAGGGTCACTATGATGCATGATAAATATGGGGGCGTAGGATGGAAGGATTATGACATGAATTTCAGGAAGGCTAAAGAATTTGACCCATCACTTACCTTGGACCGGGTTCACTCAATCTCGTGGTTTGATCAGTTTACCCCAGGACAGCCTAGTAATCCAATGCAAAACTGGAACAATGGTCACACTTCCAAAGCACCTCAGCCCTTTCAGCCAGCACATATTGGGGGCACTGCCCCTAGTCCAGGGAGCAGTGGGGGACGGAAAGGGGTCTGCTGGGTTTTTAATAAACGGTCATGCACCAGGGCACAAGGCACTTGTAAATTCAGACACGTATGCTCCATATGTAATCAACCTTCCCACCCAGAAACAAAATGCCTCAAAAAAGGTAACACATTCTCAGGAAATAGGGGGAGGAAGAAACAGGAATAAGGAAAAGGTGCGATTGGTGTCACATTCACCCATTGACGTTCTGGCTATGACTCTGTGGTTAAACAAGTACCCAGACCATGCCACTGCTAGGATTTTACAAGAAGGTTTTTTGTATGGCTTTAGGATTCCTGCGGTGGACTACACAGGGACACCAGAGTGCAAAAATCAGCTGTCATCTACCATCTGCAGAGGCGACGCCAACACACTTCCTGGAAGCACTCTGGCAGATTGGTGTCCCCAGCTACAGAACCTCGTGGCAGCTAGCCTAGCGCCCAGGAGGGCTTACGAAGGGGCGTTTTGGTCTTACTGCGCTTTTTTTGAGCAAGATTAGGCGAATAGCTGGAATAATTCAGGGACATTCCTTCAGTATTTAGACACTTTGAATAAAGAAGGGCGTTCTGCGGCGACGGCCAGGCGGCATGTGGCAGCAGTTTCTTTCTTTGCGCAGATCAGGGACACCAGGGACCCCACGGATAGTTTAATTGTGAGGAAGGCTCTAAAGGGGTGGCGGCGCCTCCAGGGGACCGCCCCAGACACAAGACAACCGATAGGTTTTGAGTGGCTGGCATCACTAATAACTGCCCTCGGTGGCATTTGCAGTTAAACAGGAGAGGCATTACTGTTTAGAGCTTCCTTTGCACTAGCTTTCTTTGGGGCATCAAGGTGGGGGAACTGGTGGCACACAGAAAATAGGATGTGCTAGGTGGGCTCCAGCTGGAGCACGCAAGGATACAGGGCGATACACTGCTAATAACCATTAAAAAATCTAAAACGGATCAAGAAGCCCGGGGTTAAGGGTTGGTACTTCACCGGGCGCAAGACAACCCATGCTGCCCAGTGATGCACCTAGAGGCCTTCCTCCGACAGAGGGTTAGTGCAGTAGGAGGGACACTATTAATGCATGCTGATGGTACCCCTCTTACCAGGTTTCAATTTAAAAGGGTATTGGCCATGGCGATTGACAGGACTGGTTTGGATCCAAAAGACTTTGGGACACATTCATTCCAATTAGGGGCTGCCACAGAGGCAACAGCTAGAGGGTTGCACAGCAACAGTGTGAAAAGAATTGGAAGATGGCCTTCTAATTGTTACAAGCGCTATGTGCGGCTGCACATGTTGTGAGGGTGGCAAGACAGTTGTAGACTGATGCCTGTCCTGTTTGTTTGCTTATATTTTAGTTTCTCGAACCTGTCATGCAGGGGGGAAACTGCTGTCAGCGCATTACCAGCAAGATTCTTCACAACGGCGGCCACATCCACTGTGTAGGAGAGTAGGGTCTGCTATCCTATGGTCACCCCAAATATTTGCTTTTTTGCTTCACTGGTTTTCGACTTAATGTGGCTGTGGGCCTGCTAATCAGACCCACAGCCTGCTGTTCTCTCTCTAAATTCATATACATGTACTATAGGTACATAACCCAATTGGAAATGGACTCCTTGTCAGCCCCTGTACCATGCACTATAGGTGCTCAGGGCATAGGTGCCAACAAGGCCTACCAGGGGCTGCAGCATATCTTTTGCCACCCCTGGCTGGTGCTTAAATCGACACAACTGGCTGATCACTCAGCTGGGGCAAGGTGGTGTAATCACCCCTTGCTTAGATATAGTATACCTATATCTAAAACTATATCTGTACACATATATGCCTATAAGTCACTCCTATGGCAGGCCTTAACAATCCTGGAGGCAGAGTGCGTGCTTTTATGTGAGATGGTGCTCTAGCATGAGCTGAGCCTGTCTGCAGCTGTCGGGACCAATTCCCTAAGCTGTTCCGGGATAATGCCAAACCATATACTCTTAAGTGCATTACAATCCATTGCGGTTATGTGCTAACTTAGGTTTGGCTTTATCAAAACATGTCGTGTAAGGTGTCATACGATTTGGAATACTATCCCCTCGACAGTCCGGTCGACGGGGATAGCATTCCACCCCTCTAGAGGGAGAAGACATGTTACTTTACTAAAACGCGGTTGATTTTAAAAGAGCCTCAGCATCACAAAATGGACGCATCTGCCACAGACACGAGTCTGACCTCCTGCTGCTGACCGAAACTTGGCAGAGGAGGCCTGGACAAAGGGTTTCCTGTCGCGGGGAGGTGTCACACCACCCCAGACAGGAGATAGTGTATTGTAGCAGGGAGGTTTGAAAGAAACCAGACACTGCCTGGGGAGCACAAGGCTTCCCCTTGCATAATCCGGTCAAACCGGTTCTGGGGCACACCAGCCCCAGTCCCAGCGCGACCCTGGACAAAGGGAAAGGGGTGTATCCACCCCCTTCCTGGGTCCCACCCATAGGAGGGACCTAGCAGGTAATCCAGCCCACTAGATTGGTATATATGTGGGAGCAGTGCCAACGCACATCAGATTATCCTGACTGAAACTTATGAAAAGAAACTCTGGACCCTTCAACATCCTACTCGACGTAGAAGACTGAAGAATCTCCCTTGTGGTCAAGGAGTGACCACCCTGTGCAAACAGGCACCATCCAGTACCTCAACGTTTGCTTTGTTGCAGTTCCCGCCGGAACTTGAGCGACAGAGTTCGACAAGACCCAGCGTTCCTGCCTTCTAACAGCCAGATCCACAGTCCCTGCAGAGCTGAGACCCGTGGAGGCGACCTGAAGCGTGGGGCCGGTCATCTTGCAAAGACCACGAGGCGCTGACCGTGCAGCTTCCGAGGCTCCCTCGAAGCTGTGCATTGGGGTTTGAGAAGCCCCAGCTCTGAGCCACTCTTGCACCGAAGCTCACCCCTCTACAATCGACGAGTACTGCGTGGGGCCCTTCTGCATCTTTTGGCTCAACGAGTTGGTCCGGTCGCTTGCCCATTGGCTTGCGGCCCCAGTACCGAGGAACCTTTGAATTTGACTCGCCAGTCCGGCTGCTCTGGACTGACCCGCTCTGACCTTCCTGGTCCGAGTACTAAGCGATCTTCGAATCCTGCGTGGGTTGCGCTTGCCAAGGGTTGTTTGCTCCAATCCGGAAGCCGGCACAGCTGACAGCGAGAGCCTTCGTGGGACAGCTCGTGATCCACTCCTGGACATCCTCGGTGCCCCAGAGTCCACGTGGCAGCGGAGAGAAGCTTCTCGACATCGACCTGATTGCGCCCGACATTGCCTGGTTCCTTCCTGGTTCCACCCTGGTCACTGCTGAGTGACCCAGACTCTGTCCCCTCTGCTTTCAGGTCATGTACATCTTCGATCCACCCTTGGATCACACCGGACACTTCTCTTCTCGACGCCTGCAGCATCTTCATCTTCAGGCACCATCGACCTGCGTGACGAAACCCGACACTACTTTGCACCTGTGCACCCGCTTCCTGTGGGTGAGGTAACTCAGCAACGCTGGTGCTCCTGTACTGGTACACACCTCTAGTGTATATCTCTAAAGTTTTGTCCTTCTAGGTCAGTCGGAAGGTTCCTTAAACAGTAACTTTGTAACTTTTACGCACCATTGACTTTGCATTGGTGCGTGTGTGTGCTTTAAGCGCTGCACCCGATTCCCGCGGGCTTTTCCCGACTTCAGCATTGCTAGTCCCGATTGGTCCCAGCGATTCCCTAGGCCCTAGGCCTAACCACTGTTCGATGGTGGTTCTTATACCACTATTTTAGTATATGGTTTGAGTGGCCACCCGCCCTCATCCATAATTGTGCAACTTTTGTATGTTTAACTGTGCTTTTGTTTAAACGCTTGTGCCTCTGCACTCATAAAGAGTACAGAGGATTATTCTAGTAATAAATACATATATTTTTATAATATATAACTTGTGTGGTGTCCTTTCATTTGATATTACAGGATTGTGATTGGTAAAACAGCTTGCTTAACACGACCTCTTGAGTTAAGCCTTTAAGGCTGCTTAGTCCATGCTACCCTTAGGATAGCTTGTCTAGAAGGTTGACTTACAACCAGACACCATAAGGGATTGTTTGGACTGATACAAGGTGCCCCCAGAATTGGAGACATCATATATCAGGCCAACTTCTCACACACAGGACAAGGGATCACATGTTGTATGGGTCATTGGTCATTCTTATGTACGGCGTATGAAATCTGTTTTTCTTGCAGGTAATTACAGACAGAGAGCTGAGCAGCATGGTTTCAAGGTTTCTTTCCATGGAAAAGGGGGTCTCTGCCTCAGTCAGTTTAGGGGCTTTGTTACAGATCTGTTGCATAGGCACAGTCCGCCACCCACAATAGTTATCTTGAATTTGGATGGGAAAGATCTGGTAAATCTGGGGAGAAGGGTCGTGATGGAGGATATAATCTCTGAAGTAGGCTGGTTAGCAAAGGCATGCAACGGCTGCACCATAGTTTGGCCCGAGATGATACCCAGATTCAAATGGAGTGGGGGAGATTCTGTAAAAACGTTGAATCACTCGGTAAAGAGGATCAACAATAAAATAGAAAAATTGTTCAGGTCACCTCAGTTGCAAAACATAGTGCATGGATGTGTCAGGGGGGAACTGTGCTTCTTAAAAGACTGGATTAGGCAATGAAATCTTATTGGAAAATATAATGGCTTGGCTAGGGAGTGTCAGGGCTGGGCATGACCTGTCAGTGTAGGAGGATAGGGGGGCTAGATAGTCAGGCAACTACGCTGGCCTGTGGCGGTAAGGTCATGATTGGTGAGCAGCCAATTTAAGGTCCTTGGGGGGCGGCGCCATTCTTGAATGGGGTTGCCCAGGGGGAGGGACAAGTGGTCTCTCCTAGAACTCCAGGGGCGGTACATCCGATTGGCTGGATGGATGCGGGGGAGGGGGGAGTCACACTTTCTTTAGGCTGGTTGGCCGTCCCGCACGGGCACAATGTTGTCATTAAACGGCGCAGAGTGCAAGGGCACCCCTTTTAATGGTGTTCATGGAGCTTACGGGGGTAACCGGGGGTGGGGGGGGGAGTACCCTCTCGGTAAATGTGCCCTTTGCGCATGCGCACTCTTACGGGAGGGCGTGGCTAATTGATAAGGATCTGACACCAGTTAGCGACCTTGCTCTAGGCCCAAATAGGATACGCCGAAAAGTCATTAATGTATAATTATGATTCAGATATTAGACTTGAATAGGAAATACTTTGTATTAGAAGTATATTAAGGTTAGCCATCTGATATCTGTACATATGAATTGTAATCAAATGTCAAGTATGTTTTCTGCGTAAAATGTGTAAATAATGTTTATTTAAATTTTGATTTGATTTTATGTTTTAATAAATACTGCCGGGGGGTTGTACAACCCCTCGCCTCCAAAGAAATCCTCTCTCATGTCCATCTTTAATAAAGGTTGGTTAAACACAAGGCGGGGGAGGGAGATGTGCGGTAGTCCCTGGCCATAGCAGCGCATGGACTCGACTCTCTCAGATTGAGTCCCCCGCCGCTTCTGAGTGACCTTACCTCACTCTTCCTCCAGTGACCCGAGGCACTATGGTCACATCCGGATAATAATCCCGGGCCCCCTATGGTGTGCCACAGCCAGTAGCAACCACTCCTGAGGGCACCCCCCGTTGGTAATTGACAGTGTCAGTCTTAGTGGTGCGTGTTTGAAAGCTGCGTGGCGCAGCGGGCCGCAGGAAATAGGCAGCTAGGCAAGACTGCCAGACTTGTAAGAATGTAGCACTCTCACCCACTCCGGACCGGAGAGCAGACAAGATCTTTAATTATTAAGTTACTGAGCCCAGTGTGCGGGGAGCAGCAGGGCCGGCTCACAGGTGCCGTGCATACTAGGCAGAGTATCAGAGTGGCATTAAATGCGTGACCACGCATTTCAATGCGGTGATGCGGAACACCACACTGAAATGCGTTAGCGTCACACCTGATGCATGATACTTGGCAGGCTTCGGCCAGAGCGGTTGACTTTGAAGTTGGGGAAGCAGGTTTGCGCCTCCACGTCAGTTCAGCATCCTGTGATTCTGTGCAAATCACTTAATCTCCGTGGGGCCTTAAAAAATGAATGTGTCCTTGTGTGTAACGTAACTGGTGCTCATTTAAAGTGCTCCAATACCTTCGAGTCGAGTTTGCGTTATATACTTCTACAAGAAAACACATAGGGCACAGATTGCTTTCAGGTTGTTAGTTCAATTTAAAGATGTAATATGAGCGCTCTCTCTTTGCCATTGATCAAAATAATCCTCTTACTATTGTTAACCGACATATTTGTAAAAATTCCAGTTTCCGTCGAACATTGTTCAATTATTTTAAAAACACAATAGAGCCTTTAGAAAAATAGCTTTATTTGGTATTTTGTTATATTTGAGACTCAACCAATAAATTCATTTGGATTCATTAGGGCGTAAATCCAGTTCTTTGTCACCTGGGCAGTAACCTGTCAATTGGGCATTAGATAATGTAAATCGCAAATGTAGTAGCCACTTTAAAAAGAACCCAAAATAATAATTTTCACAGTTTGGCTCATCATTATTAAACATTTTGATAAAAATACGCGTATAATACGTTTCTGTTTACTTCATACCTAAGAGAGCATAGCTGCACATCTATGACCATTTACCCCACCCCCTACCGCTGTTAAGTAATAATGCAAACAGTGCGCATTGGCATAAACTGCTCTGGCAACAAATTAATACTCCTACATGTACCAGCTGTAAGATTGCATCCTGCCGCCTCACCTCTGTAGAGCTTGTGCCAGACACACAAAATACCTTAAGTAGATAGTCCATCATGTGACAACTAACAAGCCCATCAACAACAATAAATGTGATTGTTGGCAAGATGTGAGCTTAAATAGGTTTGAGGTTAACAGTAAATGTTTCATCACCCAGAATAATGTGTGCCACGGGTAAATTCTTATAAGGTTCGAAAGGTGAGACCTATTGGCTATGCCAATGCTTGTTGATTCTGTGATGTGGCATTTTAGTTGGCTGAGAGATTCACACAGTGCTTAACTTGTAAAAAAAAACAGATAAGTGCCAGGGCTCTTCTCCGAAGGCCACTGAAGCTTGTGACACCCATTTCATATCCCCTGCCAGCGCTGCCAATAGCAGTACCAACAGAACTATTAACCATCTCACGGCTACAACTGTGATAATTGAGTCTATTCCAGGCCATTCAAGGCTATACAAATTGCGTGGGTGGCAGGCATTAATAATTAAGCATTAAACACTGTATTAAACACTGTTGTGCTGATCTTAAAAGTAGACAGACAGCACAGCATGCGGTGCTCTGTCTTTAAGGACGGTATTCAGAATTAAGTGCTGGTGCCGAACACAGTAAACCACCAGCTCAAATTAAACACTGGATTCACGAGCCTAGAATAAACAGCCATAGACCTAGAAACACAATCCACATTAGATAGTTCCCATGGTTGAACAAGAACACCTTTGTATATAAGGAAGGAATCAATCCTTTTAGCCAGCTTTGTAAGCTGGGTCTTTCGGCCCATTTCTCAGTGTTTAAGTGAGACCACGAGTTGCACAATGGCAAACGATGTTGGCTAAAATCCCAGGTCTAGTTAAGCATGTGGTACCTCCGGTTTATTCTGCACTTTTCTTGTTAGAAGGTTTGGCATTAAAAGTCCTGGGTTTACCTAGAAACACAGGAATCGTTGAGCTAGACCCACTAGACATCTCAAAAGTACACTTCGTGATAGCCTAAGTAGTCCAGCTACACCTTTTTTTTCTCTCACCCACATGGAACTGGATTTCACCTATGTCTTCAATTGGTAGGGACATTCTTACTGTGAATATGACCAATTGTTTGAGCACAGACCTGGGCACACGTAGTAGGGGTAAACAATGGTATGAAAGTCTTGTTCGGATTACAATAGCAATGGTTGACACTAGTGTAAAGTAAAAAAGTTATTTAATGAAGCAACGACTGAATTGAAACAAAAAATCCAGCCAACACGTGTTTCGTCACTAGGAGTGGTCCTGTGACTCTTCAGGGCTGGGAAGGATACAAAACATGGTGCGAGGTGGTAATTGGGAAACATTTGGAAAACCTAGCCGTTGACATATCAAATGGGAGCAAGGGGAAAGGGATCACCCTAAGTGCAAATTGAGTTTGTGTGACACCTCAAAGAGCATGGTGATTGGTGACTTGTGTGTATGTGCCGCTCTCATGGTATGATCATCATGAACAATGCGCGGGAAAAACATAGTAAATAGAGTGGCGTGACATGGTACAATGGTGTGGGCAAACGTGTACGTGAGTGACATGATGGGTGTCATGTGCTCTTACAGAAAGGTACGTAAATGCCCAAAACAACCATTTAAACAATATGTGCACAAAAATTCAGCATTGAGTGACATTGTGTCGTTCGTGGTGGTGATTCTAATATAGAACAGTACCCTGTCTCAGGGCAAGGAGATACTGAAGAGAAAAAGGACTGGGTCTAGGCTGAAAGGAAACAGAGGGGGGGGTGTAATGGGATAAGTGTAGAGGAAGTCTAGAAATCGAGTTAAAATAAATGAGCCAGGAAAACAACCTAGGGGAAGGTTGGTTGATTACCTGTGTGGCGTTTGTTGTGATAAGGAGAGCAGGCCCCTGCGTAAGGGAAAAACACCATGCTCCTTGAGGTGTCACACAAACTCCATTTGCACTTAGGGTGATATATCCATGGATGCCGATCCTTCACGGGAGCAGTCCGTTATGGGCGAGAGAGAAATCGACAAAACATAGATCAAAATGTTTACATTGCATCTTTAGAAGCTCCGTCGTTTGATCAATGAATTTTTGTGCTCATGTGCCATTGAATACCTTTGGTACAAAATCAACCTTGGATGTATCTCGCTGATTGATCTTGCTCGGATTCAAATAATTTTGGAAAACTAAAATATAAATTATCTTTGACATTAACCTCAGAGGGTCAACCAATTTTTAAACTTACTTAGTCCTGAAGATGGTCTAGCGGACGACAGCGTGATAGACCGAAACGTCGACCACGACACCTATCTCCTGTTCAAATAATATTATAGGCAATTTTGATTTGTATACATTAATTGGATTGCCTATTTTGTATTTATTTGAGAAAAAGGTGTCCACAATTGCAACTGAGAAATGTGTAAAATGTACATACAACTATAATTTCCTGCTGCATTGTGTATATAATGATTGTGTACCCTTTTATGTTATCTTTTGAAATGAGATAAATTCAATTTTTTCAATATATACACCTGTGTGATATATTTTCACACTTTAAATTGATTTAACAAAAAGTTTTTGTTTGTTTAATTCAATCAATAATTGATGTGATATTAAAGTTCATTAGAAGAAATCATTCTGCAAATAATAAACTAAAAACTTGTCTCAAGTTTAAAACAACAATTCAACTCCATATACTCTAAATTAAATAAATCTCTTCCTCTCTCCAGTCATAGGTTATTGCAAAACAGTGCAAAACAGAGTTCCCCACCCTGACATCAGGGCCCCCTTCGCAGGTCAGCGCCCAGTGCTGCTACACCAGTTGCATTGGCCTAAAGCCGGCACTGGGTGTCATAGTTCCTCTCTCTTGCCATTCTAACAGATGAAAAGTTTGTTCCTTAACGGGTGTCATAGGTGATGCCTGCTGCCTCTGTTAGGTGTTGGGGTTTCTTGCCGTCTCTGGTGTGTGCTAGGACTTTCCTGCTGTCTCTTACCTCTGGCTTGGCATCCCCAGCTGTCAATGGCTTTCCAACATGGATGGGTGCCCTGCTTTCTAGGTTCGAGTCCTGGGCTGGCTCAACATCCTGTGATTCTGGACAAATCACTTACGGCCACATGCATCAAAGTCCGGTTTTGCGATTGCTAATTTGCGATTTTTAGGGAATCGCAAATAAGGAATCGCAAAACGGGATGCATGATTTAAATTGCATAAAATTTGCGATTCGGTAAAAATCGCAATTTTTACCGAATCGCAAATATTATGCGAATTCCAATTTGCGATTTCACAATTCCCATTGATTCCTATGGGCCAAAAGGCCCATAGTAATCAATGGGAAGGCATTGACATTTTGCGAATTTCTATTTGCGATTTGCAAGATGTTAATGCATTCCATGGGTGCAGGGGGGGGTCCAAAGGACCCCCCCCTGCACCCCTGAAATGTATTTTGAAGTGCATGTTTCACACACACATGTCCTAAGGACATGTGTGTCTGTAACATGACAGTGTTTTAACCCCTTCGAGGCTGATGACGAGCTGGGCTCGTCATGGTGTAGCCTCCTCGCACACTGATGACGAGCCCAGCTCGTCATGTAAAGTGCGTTTTTTAAAAAGTCAGCATTCTAGCAGAATCAGAGCAGCGCGCATGTGGTTAAAATGCAATTTTGTGCATTTTAATACATTTTCGCAAATTACCACGAGGTTCACCCTCGTGGTAATTTGCACCCCCTATTTGCGAATTCGCAATTTTAAAAGTAATCATGCATTGCATTTAAGGAATCACAAATTTGCGATTCCTTAAAAGCAATCGCATTTTTGGAATTCGCTAAAAATAGCGATTTTGCCAAAAATGCTTGATGCATCCCAAAAACCTATTTAGGAATCGCAAACGGCCGAATTTACCGATTCGCACCGTTTGCACTTCCTAAATAGGTTGATGCATGTGCCCGTTAATCTCCCCATGCCTAATAAATCCGTCTGACCTTGTGTAATGTAGCTGGTGCTCATGTACTGTGCACCAATGCCCTTGAGCTGAGTTCGTGCACATCCTTCGTGGAGGATTGTGTTAAAAAAGGAGTGCTATTATACCTTTTTCTAAGCAGTTCTAGTGTGTGCAGCTGTGTCTAGACTATCAAACTGTTAAAAAGCGGTTCATTTCCGAAATGTCCCTTATATAGGTAGCTGCTTTGCTCGTGATAAAGTTTCTTGGAAAGTGTCACACATAAGCCATTGAAATACCACAGTTAAGCACATTGAAAACATTAAAATGTCACACATAAGCAAACTGAAAACTTGACATCTATGCATCGAAGACTCCCTAATAATGACACCTTTATAAGAGGCATGTGGATTCTCGAAGCATATCTTTTAGGGACAGTTTTGGTAGGTGCCGATCTGAGCTCCTTTAAAGCTGGTCACTAAAGCAAAAGAAAAACAAACCGTTTCTCTGCGATGCTCGGATTATTTGCTCTAGACAAGAACTATTGCGACATTCGTTTGTTCGAGAAATTGAGGAAATTGCTGCACCTGAATTATTATTTGGATTAGGCGAGGCATGTGTAAACACTGCTTAACAACCATGTTGCTATGTAATGTTTTCTTTTGACCAGTCTTTGAGACCGAGCAAATTATAGATATAGCCGTTTAAAATGTGACCATACTGCTATGTAAACCGAGTTGTGAAGTTGTCGGCAACCATACAGAGTCACTCTGAGAGCAGTGAGGGGCATCTGGTTATTGGGAGAGTTCTGCACACTACCCGTTCATCAGGATGTTCCGGGCTGGTAGAAGGCAACTGTGGAAACAAAGTTTGACAAGAGTTCTAAAGGTAGGAAACGCGACTTTTTTCGTGGCACCATTTTTCTAATGCGCACAGAAAAAACTTTCAAACTCTAAATATGATTTAGGAAAACTCACTGTGGAGATTATTAACCATTTGAATTGATCAATGCTAATAAGTCAATGTTTCTTAGCAACCGTTAATTATTTCTCTGCTCATAGATACCCATTTTAACACCTTCCAATGATGGAAATCTCTGTCCATCTGGATTACTTCGCGTTACTGGCCCTATGCCAGCAACGCGAAGTAATCCAGATGCCCAGAGATTGATGATCTACGTAGACTCTTTATGACAACGTCGTACGGATCAAAGGTACTTTTGTTCAGTGGATCCAAGAAAGTCTCTGCTTCCGGCCCACGCTCCATCGCAGTCGGCCTGGACTCTTGACTTTGTCCTCGCTTTGTGCCACCCAATAATTCACTTAAGTGCTTTTTGTCTCTAAGCGCTCTTCTGACTTTTGGATTCTGTGCAACTTTGTACCTCAACATCTACTAAAACGATTCTTATTGTTTGGATCTTGCTTTATTTATAAAATCACATGTTATATTTCTAAAATGTTGTGGTGCGCTGAGCTACCAGAGGGTGAGCACAGGATAATTTTGGTTGTGTAGTGACCTACCCTGACTAGGATTGAGGCTACTCCTTGAACAGAGTGCATTCTCTGCCAATCAGAACTCTCATTTTTAACATTGATGAACAGCGGTGAGGATAGGACTTATGTGTGCGCAGCATAGAGTAACATTGTGTACACTACCCATCACATTCAAGACAAACCTGCCAAGTATCACGCATCAGGTGTGACGCTAACGCATTTCAGGGTGGTGTTCCGCATCACCGCACTGAAATGCGTTGTCACGCATTTAATGCCACTCTGATACTCTGCCTAGGCAGGATGCCAATGCGCGGCACCTGTGAGCCGGCCCTGCTGTTCCCCGCAGACTTGCTGCCAGCAGCTGGGCTCAGTAATTTAATAGTTAAAGATCTTGTCTGCTCTCAGCTCCGGAGTGGGTGAAAGTGCTACATTCTTACAAATCTGCCCGGCAGCCCATCTTGCCCAGCTTCCTATTTCCTGCAGCCCGCGGCACCACGCAGCTTTCAGACACGCACCACTAAAACTGACACTGTCAATTACCGATGGGGGGGGGGGTGCCCTCAGTAGTAGTTGCTACTGGCTGTGGCACACCGCTGCTGACTGTCTGCGCAATAAAATCCCCAGCGTTGTTGGATCGGCGGGAGGCCAGATTGACCAGTGACTGATTAATTTGTCACTCGCCGACAGGACACTCATGGCCCCCACGGATCACAGGCATCTTTGACATCGTGGTGATCGCGGGCGGCGGCGCAAAGTGCGTGCGGGCGGGCGGGGGACGAGTCAGTCTGGATTGGAACTACACTGCAGAGTGCATCATGCAGTGTGCTGTGTGGCCGCGGGTCCCTGTGCGGCTCACGCTGCAGCCGCCAGACGGACCAGGACGCAAAGACAGCAGTCTGAACTCAACTCTAGTTCAGTAAGTAAGAGTTACTTTGGACAATGTGCTGTGCGCCAGGTAGAGAGGTGTCTAACTTTAGTGTACACAGTTTATATTGTAACTTGTGTCAGCGAGTTTTGGCTCACACCGGCCAAACAGTACGTAGCGGCGCAAGCAGAAAGTACATTATACTCTTGACCTGTTCCTAAGCTGGAGAAGCCAGAGTGAACACAGCAGCCCTGTGCTGCCCAGGGGTGCTGCATGAGGGCCGACGGAGCACTGGACTCGAGCTTGCACGAGTCCAGGGAGGTGAGAGACCATAGACTTTTGTGTTGTGATGGGGCCGACCCTCCTTGCCTTTCTGCCCTTTCCCCAGTACAGACTGCTGCCTCACACTGCGTTACTGTGCCACTGACACCCTATTTTGGGGGTCTGATTTGCCGGTTGGTATCCCTGGGTGCAGTGCACAGAATATGTGATAATGTGGGGACTTCCACTTCGGTACTAGTGACCGGCACCACCAGCTACCTAGGCCAGTGTTTACTATCCGCCACAAAGCGCACTGAATATTAGCTGCACTTCCTGCTGGCGTCTGTCTCTGAGCATCAGAACTCCTCCATAGACTCTCTTCTTCCCATTGTGGGTAACAGTCACGTTGAATGAAGCAGATTCAATGTGTTGTCTGAGGGGTGTGCATCTGCTGAAGGGCGTTGTTCAAGTGGTTCCTGCTTCAACTTTCATACTCTCCACCAAATACTAGTTTCTCAACAAACCCACTGGTTAGGTCTGACTTTAATCAGTTGTAATATTGTCAGTGCTTTAAATGGAAAAAAATAAGTGCAGGTACTCATTAAAATGAGCTTGAGGTGTGGCAAGTGGGCGGGGCTAGGGGTGGGGCTATAGGAAGATATAATAATACATATTAACTTTTGTACCAGTTGCAGCACATATCAAAACACATGAGAAATGCATTTATGTTAACAAAACAGATTAATTCATTACACAAAATGAAAGCCAAACAGGATGATATGTTAACATTTCCTTGTTTTGTAATATTTTCTGCTTCTTAATGCCATTCTGTTATTTGTTGTTCTTTGGCATAATACTATAAATTCTAAAGCGTGCACACACACACACAGAAACAAACAAGCACACATGTACGCAAAACCATTCTACACAGTCCCCTAAAATATCTCCTGAGAGTGTTCTGAGTCTCTCCCTCTTACAGAAGAACAGGCACACACAAGCAGGAACACAAAAGCAGGCAAGCACACAGCCATATGCAAACACTCACACAAAGTCTCGGGTGAGATTAAAGCCATTTTAAACTCCTTACCTCCCATGGATTTTTTAATAGTCACTGTCAACCTGCTGCCTCCTTCCTGTGTTTGCACAAATCCACACAATAATGTGAATGTGATTAACAGGGCCTAAATGGGGTCTCCACTGTCAAACACAGTGTGATGGTGAACACAGGGACATCATGCAAAAAAGCCCACGCTGAATAGTTCAGGCGCAGCTCAGCTCAGGAATACAGCGGGCCTTGGCTGTCAGTTAGGTTCCAACGCTGACAGCCTAGTACTCACCAGCGCTTGCAGCCAATCCGCCTACCTTTCATGCGTACTGGTGCTCTCCTTACAGTAGAGAAGTGCAGTACTTACAGTGATGCAAATAAGAAATGCCAGTACTCCGTACCTGTGAGTGCTGGCCCATTCAAAGCACTGCCACAGCCCTTTTCCCTACGACCAGCTGTCTCTTGCTAGTTCCGTGTGTTTACATCCACATATCCGCTCCACTTGTTCCTCATCTTTACCCAGTCTCTAACCTTCTCTTGCTAGTTCTGTCTCTGTAATTCCCACTTCTGCCTTACTCTCTCAACAAGTCTCTTACATTTCCTCACAGTCTTTTCCCTACTTGCCTCCAGTTCTCCCCTCCATGCTGCACTCAACCCCTAAGTTTGCCACCTGGCAACTATTTTGTTCTGCTATATTTCATTATGTTTGTGTGTGTGTGTGTGTGTGTGTGTGTGTATGTATATATATGTGTGTGTGTGTGTGTGTGTGTGTGTGTGTATATATATATATATATTAAACTTAACAAGAAATGTAGCAGAGTTTTGACTTTACACAAATTTATGTTAAATACCATTTCTAAGCCCATTTAAGGTTTCAGAACTCAACAAATATCTGTAATTTTTATCTGAAAAAGTGGCAATGCTAACTTCACCTATCACATGACTCCTTTACATTCCTTTATCCCTCTTCCTTCTATATTCACCTTGTCTTTCCCCCAACCAAGTACATCACCAGTACCATGGGAGCTCATTCCTGGAGCGCTGCAGGTTCCCTGCTATTTAGTGCCTTAAGTTTATCAAGAAAACAGTGGTTCCTGTGGTATAGTAAATGTACAGTGCGAAGTCAATACATAGCATATACAGTAATAGAAGGGTTGAGTAGGGATGTCAAAGGGAGAAGCAAGGCTCAAAATACCAATTTTTTTATACCATCATAGTCTTTGTATTTCAAAAAAAGAGAATTTCATCAATTATCTACGTTTACACACATAGTATTCAGGAAAAAGTGCAGAGTGTCCTATGTGCTTTTGTGAGAACCAAAGAGTAATTGAGTGACAGTAAGCGAATATATACAGGTTTCTGCTGGGGGTATTTACAAGGAATAGGAAAATGACCATGAACAAAAAATACAAACAATAATTGTACAGTGGCTATCTTCAGTCATAGGCACTGTTTGTGTGGTTCATTTCCTATGGCGTCGACAGCGTTTCGACCCATGAGATGGGGGGTCTCGTCAGGACTAATCGTTAAGGGACATCAGGCATCTTCCTGGCTGAACACTCCTCGATACGGATTACCGGCATTATCAGTTGCCTTAAATCACCACAGAGCCCTCCGAGGGCTTACACCCATAAGCTCTCTATACCCGGATTACCACCAGCAGTGGTAAGTACCATTACTAGCCTCTAACTACTTTTTAGTATGTACCTCGTTCAGTGCATCGCGTTCTTACCTCCTAGTTTTCTCTCCCTCCACCATGCCACAGTACCCGGCCGGATCCACTGTAAGTAACCTTAACGTTCCTCTATCACGCATGGGTTGCGTCCTTGTATATCAAGCACACCACAAGGTAATTCTACATTCCTAGTGGTCCTCGTATTCCTACAACCACAGACACATAGTACCATGTCCTCACTGACTGTTTCCATTCCCCCAGGTGTCCCTTAACGATTAATCCTGACGAGACCCCCCCCCCCCATCTCACGGGTCGAAACGCCGTCGACGCCATAGGAAATGAACCACACAAACAGTGCCTATGACTGAAGATAGCCACTGTACAATTATTGTTTGTATTTTTTGTTCATGGTCATTTTCCTTTTCCTTGTAAATACCCCCAGCAGAAACCTGTATATATCACTTACTGTCACTCAATTACTCTTTGGTTCTCACAAAAGCACATGGGACACTCTGCACTTTTTCCTAAATACTATGTGTGTAAATGTAGATAATTGATGAAATTCTCTTTTTTTGAAATACAAAGACTATGATGGTATAACAAACTTGGTATTTTGAGCCTTGCTTCTCCCTTTGACATCCCTACTCAACCCCTCTAATACTGTATATGCTATTATGCTATGTATTGACTTTGCACTGTACATTTACTATACCACAGGAACCACTGTTTTCTTGATAAACGAATTGCCCTGGTTCCTTTGTGAGTAGGGTTCCCTTGTTTCTCTCTTGTGGATGCAGTGCCTTAAGGGCAGGGCTAACTTCACACCCATGAACCCATTACGCAGGTCAGTAGCTGTTATGTAACAAGAAGCAGCTCCTGTGCTGAACAAAAACATGAAAAGAAAACCAACTGAGGCAGAGGACTGTCTTGTGCTGCCACTCACTTTACTAAGGTCAGCGCCATACCCTAAATGGGACTGGATTAGTGAGTAGAGGCCCCAACTCATTTCACGCATCTGAGGGAGGGGTGGGGGTAGGGGGCTAAAGCCCTTTCATCCGAATGGTCGTTGCACACCTGATTGACAGTGCAGGGTCTGTCTAGAGACCCTGCCCTGTTAATCACAGTTTGACAAGAGCCCACTGAAACTCCTGCAGTTTGGGAACAATGAAATGGGCGCTGCTGGAATCTTCAGCAGCAGCTCTGCAAAAGGGCGGCTACTTCCCGGCTCATTCATTTACAAGCTGCACAGAAGCCCTGCCCTGGAGGAGATGCCTAACCTGAGCCTGCCGTCAATCAGGGTACCGGTACTCTCCCTGTCTACAGAGAAGTGCCGGTGAGTACCGGTCCATTTAAAGCACTGAATATTGTGCGTGCTGCAGCGATTTCACTGCAAACTTTGAAGCAAAACCCTGCATCTTTATTTTACCTGGCCTATGGTTCACTAGTAATGTTAGCTGCATAACACCTCAACCACGTACCCTAACCGCTATCTCTCCTATTGTCTTAGCAATTATTGTCCAGTATCGTGATAAGGACAGTAACACACTACGTATATTGAAACTGGCTGCATTGGAAATGCACAGCCATGCCCAGTGCTACTTGTTAGACCTTTTGGAATAGAACATTACAGAGCACTGGCTGCCAGCTATAACCTATGTGGGACTGTGTGCCCCTCAACCCAAGGCTAGCCCAAAGCCCGAGCTTCTCTGTGAGTCAGCTGACGGAGTTTGGCTCTTAGTTAGGCAGCTGAGAGGAGATGTAAATGTTGGGGCCTCACATCCATCTGTTGTGGGCCTGGTCCCACTTGTGACAGAAAGGCCCTGGAGCCTCCACTGATGTTAGGCATCCTGATCTGATTCATTGATTGATGCTGGCAGCAGGTAGGATCCCGGGGACCCAGTGTGGGCAAAGGCTGGCTACGGCATCTGGGTATTAGTAGCTCAGCTAACTTGCTATGGATGTTATTAATAAATTAAGTGAATGCTTCAATCATTCTGAGCTGCCTGTAGCATACGGAGTCTGAGAACTGTGCAGTATGACTCTGCCCTCCTTTCAGCTGCCTGCTGTTAGTGCATTTTAGTTCAATTACTTTTTAGAGTTTCTTGTTGCTCAAATGGGTGTCATATTTCTGATATTTATATGTTTCTCTTGTCTTCATTGCTTGATTTTGCTTGCGAGAAAGTGTCACTCATATTTATTGAAATGTCACTCAAAATTACACTGAAATTATAAAAATGTCACACATAGCTGCCAAGGTTTCAGAATGCTATCTCAAGACCGTTTCAAATTTTCCTTCAGTCAAATTTTTTATCAGTTTCCCTCTTTTGTATTTTTGATCCATCCTATATATTATGTCTGTGGATGGTTCTGCAAGTGGACCCATGGAGTTTGAGATGGCCAAGTTGGAAGATTATACAGTAGACCAGTTGAAAAGCTTCTGTAAAGGGATGGGGGTACCTACCTTTGAGAAGTTGGCCTGGCATATTGTGTCCACCAGTTCTAGTGGGCATCTTGCACCAGTCCAAACAACCCTTTTTGATGATGGGTTTAAGACAACCTTTATTGAAAGCTATCCTAGTGATAGCTATAGAGAGCAGCCTTCAGTCTAAGTCTTGAAGGAGTGTAAAGCAGCTTGGTTTACCAGATTATAACCTCTTGAATGACCAAATGAAAGGAGAACCACACAAGGTATTTATAAAATATATGTATTTATTTCTAAACACTCTCTACTAACCTCTTTATGAGATTAGAGAACAAGATACACAATATCAACACAATAGAACTTCAAGAAATAGCACAATATGCAATGGGCCCCAGGGGGACACCAAACCATATATTAAGAAAGTGGTATAAGAGCCACAACTTGACTAGACACAGTGCCTAGAGCCTGTAGAATCGCCAGTACACCAAGGAACCACCCAAATTAGTGACAAAGGGGAGCCACGGGGACGTGTGCAGTGTGAGAACACAGCCGCCAGCTCCGTTGGCTTCTATGGGGAAAGTCACGGTTGGAATTTTGAAGTTTAAGGACACTCAGGAGAGGACTTTGATCAAACCCCTTAAGTCTAGGGGGGTTCTAGGGCCAACACCCACGGGAGCACCGGAGTACTCGAGTTACCTCACCCAGGGAAGACGGGTCCATAGGTGTCAAATGGTGTCAGGTCGCCTTGTCGTTTTCAATGGTGACCTGCTGAAAACTGCTGCTGCCGGGAAGAAGGTAAGTGTCCAGAGGGATCCAAGCCTGCATTGAAGATGTGAAGAACCTGAAAGCAGAGGGGACAGAGTCTGGGTCATTTGCCAGTGACCAGGGGCATGATAGACGAGTACTCACCGATGTCGGGTGCTACGGGTGCGAAGAGGTGAAGCTTGACTCTGCAGCCACGGGGACCAGGAGATGTCCACGATGACCAGGATCCACATTCGAGCTGCCCTCCAAAGGATGTCGAGTGCTGGGGTGTCGGTGCTCGGATTGAAACCAACAAGCCTTGGCAACAGCAACCCAGAAGAGAAAAGATGCTTCGGTGCGGACCAGCAAGATCCTGGGGACTCCCCAAGCAATGGAGAGTCAGGGCACGTCTGGATCCACCAGGGAAGCCCAATCAAAGTTACAGTTGCCTTCACAGGGACCCACTAGTCGACAGACCAGGGATCGCTAAGGGTCCTCGAGAGAAAACACAAGGGCCAGCTCACGGAACACTTGTGGAATGTAGGCCGGCGATCTTCAGTGGAATTGCTGCTCGGGGTCAGGGCTACAAGGAATCCAAAGCTCAGCCTCAAAGGTTGCCTCAAAGCTGATGCTTCTGCATATGGTCGCGGTGTCCAGGGGTTCGGGTTGCACGGTCTCCACGAGGGATACATGCCTCAAACTTGCTGAGATCACAGATCGACCTCAGAGACCACGGGAACCCACCTCCTGTGTTGCAAAATTCTTCGGAGTCCTCAGGAGCTTCGGAGATGCAAACCGGACAGATGCGTCTTTGGTGCCTGTCAAGCAGGGGAGTAACTCTTTTACTCCAAGGGAGATTCTTCAGTTATTCCAGGATTATGTATCAAAGTTTCGTCCAGGTAAATCTAAAGTCCTGTAGTAAGGGGTTCCTACTTTATACCCAAGGAAGGGGTGGGACAAACTCTGGGGACCCAACCAAGAGGGAGGGTCAGAATAGAGGGGTGGTTACACCCATATCCTTTGTCAAGTTTCACACCAGAGCAGGGGCATGTAGCCCCTACAACTGGTTTGAGCTGGACTATGCACAGCAACACCAAATGTGCCCCCAGTGTAGACATCAAAGCACTCTTGGAGTGCACCCACCCAGCCCCAATATACTGAAGCCTGTCTGGGAGGTGATTACACCTCCCTATGACAGGAAACCTATTTTCAAGGCCTCCCCTTCTGGAGTTTTGTCCAGCATCAGGAGGCCAGACTCGTGTCTGCAGCATCCATTTTGTGATGCCAGGGTTCTGTAAAGTTGGTACCGGGTGTACCGGTGTAGTCCCGTTTCTCCCTCTAGGAGGGTGGAATCATACCTCCCCCGTCAGGACTGGCAGGGAGGTATTATTTCAAGGTGTTTGACATCAAACACCACATGTTTCCTTGCAGCCATTCCAAAGTTAGCATTTACCGCGAGGTTAAAATGCACGTAAGAGTATATGGTCTGGCTGCATCACAGAACAATAGATAATACAGGACAATATAATTCCGAAGGCTGCAGAGGGGCCCTGCTCATGCATGGGCACCCTCTCACACAAAACCCAGCACCCTGCCTTCAGGATTGATAAGGCCTGCCAGAGGGGTGACTGATAGGTTTATATGTGTAGTGATATAAGGTAGATATAGGGAACCTATATCTAAGCAAGGCACACATTCACCACCTTACAATGGCTGCTGTAGCAGACCTGTTGTGTCATTTTGAGTGGTTTCTCAGTGGTGACATAATACATGCTGCAGCCCCTGAGAGGTCTCTGGGGTACAAATGCCCTAGGTATATAGGATACCATATATTAGGGACTTATAAGGGCACCCCAGAATCCAATCTGTGGTGTACCGAAAGTACATGCAATCATTTTAGAGAGGAAGCAGCTAGACTGGGGTCCTGGATAGCAGAGCCCAAGCCAAACTAAAATCGAAAAACAGTGAAACATCAGCAAAAAGTAGGGGTAGCTATAAGAAGCAGATTCTACTCTCTTACAAACCCCCCCAAACCTAAGGACATTGAATTAACCTTGACCAGTTGAGTCTTCATGTTCTAAGTTGAAATATCTGGAGAGTCCATCTGCATTGGCATGGTTCCTCCCAGGTCTATGTTTCACTGTATAGTCCAACCCTTGTAGGGAAATGGACCACCTCAAAAGTTTGGGGTGTTCACCATTCATCTGTTTTAGCCATAAGAGGGGCTTATGGTCTGTCTGAACAGTGAAGTGAGTGCCAAACAAGTACTTCCTCAGCTTCTTCAGAGCCCAAACCACAGCAAAGGGCTCCCTATCAATGGCTGACCAACGTTTCTCTCTGAGGGTCAGCCTTCTGCCAATAAAAGCTACTGGCTGACCCTGACCCTCATCATTCAATTGTGATAACACAGCCCCTACTACCAACTCAGATGCATCTGTTTGGACAATGAATTCTTTGGAGTAGTTAGGACTTTGCGGAATGGGAGCAGTGGCCTGCTTCAGGTTATCAAATGCCTTTTGACAGCTAACTGTCCACTAAACTTTCTTTGGCATTCTTTTAGAATTTAAGTCATTCAAAGGGGTCACTATAGATCCATAACCTTTGACAAATCTTCTATAGAACCCAGTCCGGCCCAATAAATCTCTGAGCTGAGTCAGGGTGGTTGGAACAACCCAGTCCATGATGGTCTGGATTTTGCTCTGTAATGGTTGAACCTGGCCTCCACCCACAAGGTGACCCAGGTACACAACCTGACTCTGCCCTATCTGGCACTTGGTGGCCTTAATAGTTAGGCCTGCTTTTTTCAGAGCCTCCAAAACATTTCTCAGGTGGACTAGGTGATCCTCCCAGGTGGAGCTAAAGACCGCAATATCATCTAGGTATGCTGCACTATAGTCTTCCAGGCCTGTAAGGACTCTGTTCACCAACCTTTGAAAAGTGGCAGGTGCATTCTTCAAACCAAAGGGCATCACCACAAATTGGTAGTGCCCACTAGGGGTAGAAAATGCTGTTCTCTTCCAGGGGATCCTAATCAATAGTCATAGCACATGAATATTCCCGCCCATGCACGGGACCCCGGAAACATATAAAACATATATGTGGAAACCATATACGTAGCTCTATATATATATCCATAGATATATATAAAAACACACAATGCAGCCTTCCATAGCAATGCTGAGCAATTTTGTAAGAAATTCCCTTGTATATAAATACATTCCAATAAAGCTGAGAGAAAGAAACAGATTTGAAAACTGCTTTAATATACAGCAGAAAGAATAATTTTGCAAGGAAGAATACAAACATTGTCAGCACATAGGCTGCATTGCAGAAAACCTCAGTGTAGAAAGCTGTAAAGCTAACCCACAGAAACACGCAGAATAAACTGGCACCGTGCCTTTAAGGCAGCCATGACCCCTAGCTTCCCATCATGCCTCAGGGGTGATAGTTAGGTCAGTTGTTCTTTCAGGCTCCTTTTGTCAGGACCCTGGTTACTTCGGCTCTTACTTTTTTCTGATTCCTGTCAGAAAATATTTCTCTTTTTTTGTCAAAAGATTTTTACTTTGGCATCTTTTTGTTGTTGAAGTATATCTCTGCTATTTTAAGAAAGTTGAGCATTATTTTCCAGTCAAAAATGCCCTCTCTTTTTGACTCTTGCCCTGCCTGTGGCAAGAAGAAGGCTAAAACAGACTCCCATCCTGTCTGTATTCTCTGCCTTCCTTCTGATCATAATCCCAAGACCTGTCAGCATTGCCAGCTGCTGTCCAAAAGGACAGGGAGAGGATTCGCCATTATGGGCTGGCTGAGAAGGAGAAGACTCCTTCAAGAGGCAGGTCTCCGAAGAAGAAGAGGAAAGAGAGAGCCACTACTCCATCTAGAAGTAAGGTGACAGTCTGCTCTCCATCGGCGTTGGACTCGGCGCCTCAAATACCTTTATCGGCAAAGAAATGTCGATGAGAACACCATCAACGGCAGGTTCGCGTCGAGAGAACACTGGTCGTCGACGAAGACTACAGGTACGTTAGATCCTCCGCCGCCGTCAACCCCACGACGATCGACGTCGAGGATCGCTCTACGCTGGTGTGAGCTCGCCCAACATCGGTGTTCGACGTTGAGACATGCTCCGCTGTCACAAGGTCACTGGCGATTGGCGTCCAAGCAGGCGTCTCCGTTGCCGTCAACCAGGCGACGGTCAACGTCGAGACACGCCTAGTCACCAGAGGCAAGGCACTCATTGCCTTCGTCGTCGTCCAAGTGACGTTTGGCATCGAAGGCTCGATCTTCACCGATGTCGATGAAAGATTCGTTGTCGAGATCCAGAGTGAAATACACCAGACGTCGTTCGACATCGAGACGGCGGTCTCCGTCGATGACGAGAAGGGACCCGATTTCGACTCCACTGACTTCCAGTAGACAGTCAGTGTCGAGGTAGAGATCGAGCAGGCATCAAGAAGAGACATCGAGAAGGTTTTCTCTGTCCATCCGCTCTTCGTTGGGGTTTCCTGCACACTCAACATCGAAGGCGAAGTCCGTGGGCTCCAGGTGTTCGACGTCGCACCATACAAAGTCGAAGCACACGGAGAGGTCGACATAAAGGAGATGATCAGGCTCTAGGGACTCACCAGTGATGGTGACACAGAGCAGGTCAACGTCAAGGCACTCTCCATCGACATCACATTGCTCATAAAGATGACGATCACACTCCAGAAGTCGCAGAGTCCTCTCATTCTATTCAGAGCTCATCCCAGATGATTGCGACATCACGCAGTTCTTCTGCTCATTCGCCTGAGCCTCCAAGATCACCTTCAAGAAGCTCTCTAAGGAGACAGCGATCTCCTTCAATCCATCTTTCGCGCAGATGGCTCCAACCTCTCATCATTGGCAGAAACAACCCTTGGGTCATGCCCAGCAGCCTACTGACTATTCCAGTCTATTGCACAGATCACCGTTACAATGTCTCGTGGAAGAAGTGGACAGGTCCCCCACCACTCGGACCAGGGAACACAGAGGCAGATCTCCTGAGCGCAGGTCGACTCAGGGTCATCGCAAGAGAAGGCGAACACCATCTTGGTCCTCATCTTCGACGCATTCATCCAAAAGGGACTACTCACCTACCCTTATGGATAGTCCTCCTTCTAGCGCAGGGGTCTTCAAACTGTGGGGCGCGACCCCCAGGGGGTCATGGAGTGAGAGAAAGGGGGTCGCACATTCCTGGACACACATAGGATTTTGCTGTAAATTAAAAGTCAAGTTTCTCAATGCTGCTGTTATCGTGTTCCGTGAAGCACCCAGTGTATTCAATGTTGCTGTTTACTATTGTACTCTCAGCTTTGAACGAAGCTGCTTTTTTTTATAGCGTTTTGGTAGTTGAGAGAGGTTTCTTTTCAGTGGATGTTTTATTAAATTGGGAATGACGTTTCATTAAAGTGGGAATGACGTATTGCTGGAGACATGTAGATTGCACACAAACTTGCAGGGTGTGCTTAATTCTGCAGTTTCCAATTTATTTCGGCTCAACAGATATTGTTTCCTTTCTACTGAAGTGCAGTTTTTTTCATGCTCTAAGGTCCGCTCCTACCAAATGCAGGTGGTGCTCTCCTTTCTGCATCAATACAGGGGTCAATTACGTGAGAATAGCGAAGGTGAAATCGAG
Source organism: Lissotriton vulgaris (assembly GCF_964263255.1). Classification (NCBI taxonomy): domain Eukaryota; kingdom Metazoa; phylum Chordata; class Amphibia; order Caudata; family Salamandridae; genus Lissotriton; species Lissotriton vulgaris. The sequence goes on along the minus strand of NC_141691.1, from coordinate 1,076,582,112 downwards.
GCCCCAAGTCTCCCTGTCAAAGACCATAGAAATCAGGCAGAAAGTCCAACAGAAGTCCGAGGCAACAGGCAGTGAGTGGCCACATGGAAAGCAGGCTCTTGAAACCAGTGTCAGGCATTTCTGATCGCCTGCAGTTCTGTTCCTGTGCAGTAGTAAGTGCCACACTCCTCTCTGCCCCCACGGGTACTTTACTGCTTTTACTTGCTTCGGGAGTTTAAATGCAGAAAGTGTGCCTTCGTGTTTGTCTGCTGCCGAGGGAGCTTTTGTACAGCCAGGCGGTGCTTCGCCTGTCCCTGTGAATGCTTGTCAGAGCTCTGTGGGGTCTCTTAAACGTCCTTGTTATGTGTGAGAAAGTGGCTCTATATATACTGGACTAGAAGGAAGTACAGTGTGTATAGAGTCCACCAACCCCAGAGGTATAACAGAGGTTAAAGTCAGAACTGACCTTACTCTCCAAAGTGGTAGCTTGGTCGAGCAGTAAGGCAGTACCAGAGGACAGTGTAAAGCATTTGTTGTACACACTCAGTCAGCAAAAGGTTTCACACACTCAAGGACTGAACTCCAGGCCAATTGTTTTTATATTTTTTTACAACCACAGAGATTCTATCAAAAAAGTGAATAGGTGATATTTTTTGTATATATACATTTTACCGTTTACACCAGGGTGCTAGGCTCTCTCTTACACATGGAAAGATGGGAGCACAATGTGCTTGTTAAAATACCCCTCACACTCTAAAAAACCAAATAGTCATGCTTCATCATAGGGGTCTTCCCGCCCCTATAACGGGACGGGGCGTGCTACGACCAGACGGAATACGCGGGAGCACTAAGATGTGACAGAGGCTATGTGTAGGTGTATAGGAGTCAGTGAAAGTGTAGGGACCTAACACTAGTGAGTGTGCAAAAAGTGAAAAAATGGAAAAGATTTAAAAATTCCCTGGCTAGTAGAAAAAAACACATTTATTAACTTCTCCAGCTGGGAACATTAAGAAGGGGTTGTGTGGTAGAGCATTAGCTACTACCTTGTCGACATGTTTCGTAAGCAGTCCCCTACTGCTTACTCATCAGGACCAAAAGAACAGTCCCTACTGTTTTTTTACTCAGTTTCTAACAGGTAATGCCTACTGTCCTATAAACACCCAATAAAAATAAGTTGGATGTTTAGGCCTCAGGGCATGAGTTGGCCCACGTGAGGCAGAAAAAATCGACCTATTATGGTCTCTGTAAGAAAAGAGGAAGAGAAAAACCAACATAAATTTATGCACGGACATTGTTTTCTAAGTGGAAAAGAAAACAAACAAACAAACAGGTTTTTTCTGTAGAGGACCACATTTTCAAATATTTAAAAGCGGTTCTATTTCCATACATGAAAAATCAGCATGTAGTCATGTGTCTCTTAGTATCACTGCCCTATGTGGGAGACACCAATGGTACCGTTTTTGTCGGGACCTTCGTCATAATTTCACACACACACACACTAACAATCGTGACTCAATGCACTGACAGCACACTAACAAAAGAGAGGGGAGGGGGACCTCCTTGCAAAATGTTTCAGAATCCGGAATTGTGACATACTTATCTCAGCAGTTATCATGCCCCATGAGGTTTTGCAGGCGAGGGGTAATCTGCGCAGTTTTACTAAGAAAGACAAAGGTTCGTTTTAGGTGTTCGTTTTAAAAAAACGCAGCGAGATATTAATGCGTTTATCTACCCCCGCGACCTGTTTATTAAAGACTCAAGGTCGGAGTCTATTACTTACGTCTCTGCTAGCAAAAAGAAAGCATTGTTCCTACCCCCGTGCACCTCCGAGGATTGCTGGGCTCAAGTGGCTTGGTGTTTTTAAAAGCCGTTACGCTTCCGCGTTCATTCCGCGCTGGGTGCCGCCCCCTTTGTTTTATGCTAGAGCGTCAACCCGTTAAGATGGCGGCCTATTTTTGGCACAGCGAGGCGCACAAGAAGCGGAAGTCTCTTTTTCATGTCTATGGATTACGATCCAAGTAGAAGGAAGATATTGTAAACCCTTCAGGACTTATTTTCATGCAAATTCCAATCGGTCGGGTAATTTAGGATGATTTGAAGGTGTCTTTTATTGCAGCCTCGTGATGGTTAATAATAGTGATGTAAAAGGGAGGGGTTTTTTGGGGTTTGATATTTATTGCACAGTGAATCTATATGCATGTCATTTGCGCAGAGTGCTTATAAGATATATGTAGAGACTTATTGCTGATAAGCTCTCATGGGGGAATTAGCTGCTGAAGGGAAGTATGGTAGTACTAGCCTACAGTTGGCTCCAAGGTATGTCATCATTTAATCCATGTTTATGTGACTGGACGCGAAAACCCATCGCTGTTCTTTTTCCAGCAGGAATCTTTCGTTGCTTACTATTTCTATTACTGTCCATTTAATTTCCTCGGGTTTGTGGTTCATTTCGAGGAAATGGTTGGTTAGTTTTGTACTTGTTTTTTTTGCATTTGATTGTGCTTTTATGTTAGCCAATCCTTACCTTGATTGCCCTGCTTGTCATGCCTACATATTCTAGTTGGCATGGGCAGGTAATCAGGTATACAACATTCGCACTGTTGCAGTTGCTGAAAGCCCTCTGCTCCCACACCGTGCCATTCCTGAAAGTTATTTCTTTGCTTTTCTTGGTCAGTCCGCATACCTTGCATCCGCCACATGGGTAGTGACCTTGGACAAAGTTGGGTTTTTTTTGTATGTTGATGTCAGATTTTGGTCTTGTGTGGACCAGGACATCCCTCAAGCTCTTTGCTTTCTTATGCGCGAACATGGGTTTTGATATGTCTAACCCCCCACTGTTCAAGATTTTCCAATTCATCCAGGAGCAATTTGGTTTTTCTGGACCTAAATATTTTTCCCAAAAATGGGAAATTGATGACCACTACCCACTTCAAGAGCACTTCCAAGAACTGTCTCCTCATGTATAATAGCTTCCACCCCAAACATCTGCGGGATAATCTACCATATGGACAGTTCCTGCGTTTACGCAGAAACTGTACTGAGATTGAGACTTTTAAAACCCAATCAAGCGACCTCAAAAAGAAATTAAAAGCACGGATGTATCCTGACCATGTTATAAATCAGGCCTACACACGAGCAAGAAACAACTGCCGGGAAAGCCTGTTGGAAGAAAAAACAGCAAAAGAGGAAGAGAAACGTCCGATCTGCGTGACCACTTATAACACCAGCTCAAACCTAGTGACCAAGATCATAAACAAGAATTGGAAAATCTTGAACAGTGGGGGGTTAGACATATCAAAACCCATGTTCGCGCATAAGAAAGCAAAGAGCTTGAGGGATGTCCTGGTCCACACAAGACCAAAATCTGACATCAACATACAAAAAAAACCCAACTTTGTCCAAGGTCACTACCCATGTGGCGGATGCAAGGTATGCGGACTGACCAAGAAAAGCAAAGAAATAACTTTCAGGAATGGCACGGTGTGGGAGCAGAGGGCTTTCAGCAACTGCAACAGTGCGAATGTTTTATACCTGATTACCTGCCCATGCCAACTAGAATATGTAGGCATGACAAGCAGGGCAATCAAGGTAAGGATTGGCGAACATAAAAGCACAATCAAATGCAAAAAAACAAGTACAAAACTAACCAACCATTTCCTCGAAATGAACCACAAACCCGAGGAAATTAAATGGACAGTAATAGAAATAGTAAGCAACGAAAGATTCCTGCTGGAAAAAGAACAGCGATGGGTTTTCCGCGTCCAGTCACATAAACATGGATTAAATGATGACATACCTTGGAGCCAACTGTAGGCTAGTACTACCATACTTCCCTTCAGCAGCTAATTCCCCCATGAGAGCTTATCAGCAATAAGTCTCTACATATATCTTATAAGCACTCTGCGCAAATGACATGCATATAGATTCACTGTGCAATAAATATCAAACCCCAAAAAAACCCTCCCTTTTACATCACTATTATTAACCATCACGAGGCTGCAATAAAAGACACCTTCAAATCATCCTAAATTACCCGACCGATTGGAATTTTCATGAAAATAAGTCCTGAAGGGTTTACAATATCTTCTTTCTACTTGGATCGTAATCCATAGACATGAAAAAGAGACTTCCGCTTCTTGTGCGCCTCGCTGTGCCAAAAATAGGCCGCCATCTTAACGGGTTGACGCTCTAGCATAAAACAAAGGGGGCGGCACCCAGCGCGGAATGAACGCGGAAGCGTAACGGCTTTTAAAAACACCAAGCCACTTGAGCCCAGCAATCCTCGGAGGTGCACGGGGGTAGGAACAATGCTTTCTTTTTGCTAGCAGAGACGTAAGTAATAGACTCCGACCTTGAGTCTTTAATAAACAGGTCGCGGGGGTAGATAAACGCACTAATATCTCGCTGCGTTTTTTTAAAACGAACACCTAAAACGAACCTTTGTCTTTCTTAGTAAAACTGCGCAGATTACCCCTCGCCTGCAAAACCTCATGGGGCATGATAACTGCTGAGATAAGTATGTCACAATTCCGGATTCTGAAACATTTTGCAAGGAGGTCCCCCTCCCCTCTCTTTTGTTAGTGTGCTGTCAGTGCATTGAGTCACGATTGTTAGTGTGTGTGTGTGAAATTATGACGAAGGTCCCGACAAAAACGGTACCATTGGTGTCTCCCACATAGGGCAGTGATACTAAGAGGCACATGACTACATGCTGATTTTTCATGTATGGAAATAGAACCGCTTTTAAATATTTGAAAATGTGGTCCTCTACAGAAAAAACCTGTTTGTTTGTTTGTTTTCTTTTCCACTTAGAAAACAATGTCCGTGCATAAATTTATGTTGGTTTTTCTCTTCCTCTTTTCTTACAGAGACCATAATAGGTCGATTTTTTCTGCCTCACGTGGGCCAACTCATGCCCTGAGGCCTAAACATCCAACTTATTTTTGTTGGGTGTTTATAGGACAGTAGGCATTACCTGTTAGAAACTGAGTAAAAAAACAGTAGGGACTGTTCTTTTGGTCCTGATGAGTAAGCAGTAGGGGACTGCTTACGAAACATGTCGACAAGGTAGTAGCTAATGCTCTACCACACAACCCCTTCTTAATGTTCCCAGCTGGAGAAGTTAATAAATGTGTTTTTTTCTACTAGCCAGGGAATTTTTAAATCTTTTCCATTTTTTCACTTTTTGCACACTCACTAGTGTTAGGTCCCTACACTTTCACTGACTCCTATACACCTACACATAGCCTCTGTCACATCTTAGTGCTCCCGCGTATTCCGTCTGGTCGTAGCACGCCCCGTCCCGTTATAGGGGCGGGAAGACCCCTATGATGAAGCATGACTCTATTTGGTTTTTTAGAGTGTGAGGGGTATTTTAACAAGCACATTGTGCTCCCATCTTTCCATGTGTAAGAGAGAGCTTAGCACCCTGGTGTAAACGGTAAAAAGTATATATACAAAAAATATCACCTATTCACTTTTTTGATAGAATCTCTGTGGTTGTAAAAGCTTATTTTGGAGGGTGATTCTATCAGTACCTCTACGCTTCTCCCTTTTGGTTTGGATCAATTGTTTTTATATCCACAGATATATAGTTGTTTTATTTTTAGAACCAACAGTTATAAAAATATACTTTTCTGGTTATGAGTACTCTCAGGTAATTACCTTGCAAAGGAGCAATAAAGTTTGTGAACACCATGAATACAGTATTGGTAGTAAGCAGCACAATCCTAAAACACACTACAGCATTGAGCTCAATGGGTTGTCTACATATAAGTACAGGTGATTACTATAGAGATTACTTTAGTAGTTCCAGGACTAGATCCTAGATTCAGTCATGGGGTCGAAGCTGAAAACAAATGAGCAAAAACGATTTAGTTACTGTTGTGAATTTTCATGAATATAAAGCGGTTTTAAAAGTTCACACTTAGAAACTTTTCAATGGAAATCTGACAATGTTATTCAATGGGAGAAAATTCAGGTTGCTGGTAAACTACGATCTCGTTACTTTTGTAATCCAGCACTGGTCTCCTAGGGCCAGCGCTGGGGTCTTAACTTAAAACAGGTATGTAATTGCGTTACAGTATTTCGTAGGATTTTTAAAGAATATTTCAAGTTTTCAAAAGTAAACACAAGAAATTTCATAGAAAAGCAGACAATTGGTTCCTATGGAGAAAATACAGATTACTAGTAAACCCGGTAGGGATTACTTTTGCGGTTCAGTACTGGGCTGAAAGGTACAGTATTGGCTTCTCCCCTGGTCACAGGTGAGTACTTCGGAATTCGGACTTTGGCTGATTTTATATGAATATTTTCAGTTTTCAAAACTTCACACAGAAAATTTTCGAGTCAAAATTGCTCAATGTTATCCAAAGGCAGGTAAGTGAGTTACCGGTTTCCAGGTGAGTACTTGGTTGCTGAAGTTAAGGTTCTGGGCAAAGACTCAGGGGTCCCCCAGGGTCAGGTAAGTACAGTTAGTTCAATCCCAGCAGCACAGGGTGCAGAGGTAGGTAGGCCCAATGATATCCAATGTGGGAAAGGGGGCCTTCGGTTGGTGGCTGCTGGCTAGCAGGCCACGCGGCTGTGGGAGCTGGGCTCCTGGTCACTTGCTCAGGGCAAGGGGGGAAGTAGGATAGAACAAAGGTGGCACAGTCAGCGGCACTCGGGCGGCTGGGTGCAGGGTGCTTTTGAGCCGTCGGGCGCTCAATGTTATCCAATGGTAAAGGTCAAAAGGGAATAAAGGCTGCAGGCTCGGGGACGGAGACTCTCCAGGGGCAACCAGCACTTCGAGAGGCAAGTTGGGATATTGTAGCACAGGTAGGTACCCCACAGGGAGGCACAGGGGGCCGCAGGGCGCCCGGTGCAGGGGTGTCTTTGGGTGTCGGAAAAGCTTACCCTCACATGGTCGCAGTTGGGGTGGCCCCTGGTTCTGAGTCTGCAGGCGTCGTTTGGTTCATCGAGGAGGGTCTTTGGGCACTGGACTTCGGGTCCCAGTCGCCGGGGGGACGTCCTCGTGGTCTTGGTTCGGTTGGGCCCTGCCCGGGCTCGGCGGGTGCAGAGTGGGCTGGTCCAGAGCTTCCTGGCTGGCACCAGGGTGGTTGTTGCAGCAGAGCCTCTGCTGACGGGAATCCCATTGTTCAAGAGGGTCAAGGCAGGAAGGTCCTCTGGGTGTCCAAAGGTTGCTGTCCACAGGAGTCACCGGGATTAGGCAGGAGCAGGTTCCAGGGTCAACAGGCCGGTAGGGCTGGGGCCAAGTCAGTTGTCGTTGTCCTGTTAGCAGCTGCACGGTGGGTCTTCTTCTTCTTGATCTTCTTTCTTCTTTTCTTATCGGAATCTGAGGCAGGAAGGTTCAGGGAGCCCCTAAATACTGAATTTAGGGGTGTTACAGGTAGGGCAAGGACAGGGACCAATAGGTCCCTGCCTTGGGGTGAGTACACCCCCTAGCCTGCTCCTCTCCTGTGGGAGGGGGGCAGGAGCCTAGCTGTGATTGGGCAGGGCTCCCCATCTTCAAGATGGCCGGAGCCCGGGGTTGTGCTTCACCTATTCTCCCCCACCTGAGGGGTGGGGGTTGGCACAGGCTGGCACCCCCCCCTTCCTGACGTAGTTTTTCCCGCCAGTCTTCCCGCCAGAGTGGGGGTCAGGACGGGTGGGGTCTGAATGCTGGGTACAGCAAATGGTTTGGAGAAGCTCACAGAGGCGGCATGCCTTTGAAGCTTCCCCTTGCCCATCCTGGGGGAGGAGACCTAGCACCTCGCCCAGGATGTGCATTGTTGCAGGACCAGGAGAGCGGGGACTCTCCTACCCAGGGGTCCAGCAACATGTCTGCTGTGTGGCAGCCTCTGCAGCCACTCAGCCAGATATGGATTGTAGGTTAGGTTTTCAGGGGGTCATCTCTAAGATGCCCTCTGGTGCATTTTACATTAAATCTCACACTGACATCAGTGTGGGTTTAATGTTCTGAGAAGTTTGGTACCAAACTTGTCAGTCTTCAGTGTAGCCATTATGGTGCTGTGGAGTTTGTAATGACAACCTCTCAGCACCATATACTCTTAATGGCATCACTGCACTTACAGTGCCCAGGAATGGCCCTGGGTACTGTAGGGGCACAGGGCTCGTGCGCCTGTGCCCACACCACTGGCATAGGGCACCCAGCTAGACGGGTGACTGATGTATGCCAGGGCAGTGGGTTTGTGGGCATGGCACACAGGGATGTGTGCCATGTCGACTCTTTGTTTAGTTCTGTACCTAGGCACTCGCCCTGCAATGGCAGTGTGTGGGTACCAAGGTACAGGGCCTCTAAGGGTGCACAATAAGTGCTGCAGCCCTTAGGGGTCTTTTCTGGTCACCATGCCCTGGGTACCTAGGGTACCATTTACTAGGGGCTGATAGGTGGCCAGAGATGCCAATTGGGTTTTGTTTCAACACAGTTTTTAGGGAAGGAACGCAGGCCCTGGGTACCTGGTTGGCAGGAGCCCAGGGCACACTCAGTCAAAGCACATCAGCAGTCAGACAAAATTGGGGGCATACCAATGCAAGAAAGATGGCACTTTCTCACACAACCCGTCCCCCCCCATTAGAAAGGTGATGAGACTAACCTTGCCCTAAGGAGTCTTCCTTGTCTAAGTGGAAGAACCTGGAAAGTCCATCTACATTGGCATGGGCAGTCCCAGGTCAGTGTTCCACTTCAAAGTCCATTCCCTGTAGGGAGATGGACCATCTCAGTAGTTTTGGATTTTCCCCTTTCATCTGCATTAGCCATCAGAGAGGTCTGTGGTCAGTTTGAACCAGGAAGTGAGTTCCAAACAGGTAGGGATCAACATCTTCAGGGACCAAACCACAGCAAAGGCCTCCATCTCAATGGCACTCCAATGCTGCTCTCTGGGGAGTAGCCTCCTGCTTATAAAAGCAACAGGTTGGTCTTGCCCTTCCTCATTTATCTGGGAGAGGACCGCTTCTATCCCCAGCTCTGAGGCATCAGTCTGCACTATGAACTGCTTGGAGTAGTCTGGTGCGTTTAGAATGGGTGCTGAGCACTATGCTTCTTTCAGAGTGTCAAAAGCCTTTTGGCAGCTAATTGTCCAGTTCACTTTCTTGCGCATTTTATTGGATGGGAGTTCTGTGAGGGGAGTCACACTGGAACTATATCCCTTTACAAACGTTCTGTAATACCCAGTCAAGCCAAGGAATGCCCTGACTTGGGTCTGGGTAGTTGGAGTTGCCCAGTCCAGGATGCTCTGGATCTTGGGCTGTAAGGGTTGGACCTAGCCTCCACCAACAAGATGGCCCAAGTACACCACAGTGCCCTGCCCTATCTGGCATTTGGATGCCTTGATAGTTAGTCCTGCAGATTGCAGGGCTTGTAGTACCTTCCCAAGGTGGATCAGGTGATCCTGCCAGGTGGAGTTAAAGACAGCAATATCATCAAGATAGGCTGCACTGAAGGATTCCAACCCAGTCAGGACTTAGTTCACCAACATGTGGCAGGGGCATTCTTTAACCCAAAAGGCATCACAGTAAACTGATAGTGCCCATCAGGGGTGGAGAATGCTGTTTTCTCTTTGGCTCCTGGGGCCATGCCAATTTGCCAGTACCCTGCAGTTAAGTCAAAGGTGCTTAGGAATTTGGCTGCCCCTAGTTTGTCTATCAACTCATCTGCTCTTGGGATGGGGTGAGCATCTGCCTTGGTGACAAAGTTGAGCCCTCTATAGTCCACACAGAACCTCATCTCTCTCTTTCCACCCTGTTGATGAGGTTTGGGGACCAGAACCACTGGGCTAGCCCAGGGGCTCTCAGAAGTTTCAATCACCCCTAGCTCCAGCATCTTGCTGACTTCAGCTTTGATGCTTTCCTTGACTTGGTCTGATTGTCGATAGATTTTGTTTTTGACAGGGTTACTATCACCAGTGTCCACTGTAGGAGAGTAGGGTCTGCTTTCCTATGGTCACCCCACTTTTTGCTTCACTGGTTTTCGACTTAATGTGGCTGGGGGCCTGCTAATCAGACCCACAGCCCTGCTGTTCTCTCTCTAAATTCATAACCATGTACTTTAGGTACATCACCAATTGGGATTGGGTCACCCTATCAGCCCCTGTACAGTGTACTATAGGTACCCAGGGCATAGGTGCATCCAAGGCCTACCAGGGGCTGAAGCATATCTTTTGCCATCCCTGGCTGGCCTTCCAATTTGACACAACTGGCTGATCACTCAGCTGGGGCAAGGTGGTGTAATCACCCCTTGCTTAGATATAGTATTCCTATATCTACCTTTACATATAGACACATATGCACCTATAAGTCACTCCTATGGCAGGCCTTAACAATCCTTAAGGCAGAGTGCTTGGTTTTATGTGAGATGGTGCTCTAGCATGAGCTGAGCCTGTCTGCAGCTTTCGGAACCATGTCCTTATAGCTGTTCTATGATATTGTCAGACCATATACTCTTAAGTGCATTATAATCCTCGCGGTTATTGCTAACTTTGGTTTGGCGTTATCAAAACATGTCGTGTAAGGTGTCATACGCTTTGGAATACTACCCCCTCACCAGTTCTGGCGACGGGGGTAGCATTCCACCCTTCTAGAGGGAGAAGACATGTTACTTTCCTTAAACGCGGTTAAAATCAACCAGAGCCTCAGCATCACAAAATGGATGTTGCTGCCACAGACACAAGTCTGACCTCCTGCTCAGTGGTGGCTGGTGACATTTGAAAGTAGTGGGGCGAAAAATTACTGTCATACTAAAATTTAAGAATTGCGGGCACTCAATACCTGACAGTATGTCTAGTGGTACTGGGCTCAGCACGCAGCTATGCCAGTGAACACCAACGCTGCCCTGTAACGTCCCTCATTCCCGCATGCTGCAAGCCATCTACAGGTTCCCCATTCACCTCAGGTCTGTTGCGCAGCAGCTATTCCAAGGCGGATATCCACGCTTCTCTCTTTATTCACCTAAAAAATACTGCGCAGCGTCATGATATTTATTTTAATTTTATTTATGCGTATTTATATAGCGCGGACTTTACCCGAAGGTGTCAGAGCGCTTCACAATAGGAAAAGTACTAACGTTACACGAGGAGAAAATTGCAAGTGCGCATGTTACAAAACCTAGGCTGCCCGGGTGCAGGGGTGTCTTTGGGTGTCGGAAAAGCTTACCCTCAGCTGTCACGGTTGAGGTGGCCCCTGGTTCTGAGTCTGCAGGCGCCGCTTGGTTCGTCGAGCAGGGTCTTTGGGCACTGGACTTAGGGTCCCAGTTGCCGGGGGGACGTCCTCGTGGTCTTGGTTCGGTTGGGCCCGGCCCAGGCTCGGCGGATGCAGAGTTTGCTGGTCCGGAGCTTCCTGGCTGGCACCAGGGTAGTTGTTGCAGCAGAGCCTCTGCTGATGGGAGTCCCAATGTTCAAGAGGGTCAAGGCAGGCAGGTCCTCTGGGTGTCCCAAGGTTGCTGTCTGCAGGAGTTGCCGGGATTAGGCAGGAGCAGGTTCCAGGATCAACACGCCGGTAGGGCTGGGGCCAAGTCAGTTGTTGTTGTCCTGTTGTTAGCAGTTGCACGGCGGGTCTTCTTCTTCTTGATCTTCTTTCTTCTTTTCTTATCCGAATCGGAGGCAGGAAGGTTCAGGGAGCCCCCAAATACTGAATTTAGGGGCGTTACAGGTAGAGCAAGGACAGGGACCAATGGGTCTCTGCCCTGGGGTGAGTACACCCCCTAGCCTGCTTCTCTCCTATGGGAGGGGGACAGGAGCCTAGCTGTGATTAGGCAGGGCTCCCCATCTTCAAGATGGCCGGAGCCCGAGGTCGTGCTTCACCTCGTCTCCCCCACCTGAGGGGTGGGGTTGGCACAGGCTGGCACACCACCCCCTTCCTGATGTAGTTCTTCCCGCCAGTCTTCCCGCCAGAGTGGGGGTCAGGACGGGTGGGGGCTGGTTGCTGGGTACAGCAAAAGGTCTGGAGAAGCTCACAGAGGCGGCATGCCTTTGAAGCTTCCCCCTGCCCATCCTGGGGGAGGAGACCTAGCACCTCACCCAGGATGTGCATTGTTGCAGGCCCAGGAGAGCGGGGGATCTCCTACCCATGGGTCCAGCAACATGTCTGCTGTGGATTGTAGGTTAGGTTTTCAGGGGGGCATCTCTAAGATGCCCTCTGGTGTATTTTACATTAAATCTCATACTGGCATCAGTGTGGGTTTAATGTGCTGAGAAGTTTGGTACCAAACTTGTCAGTCTTCAGTGTAGCCATTATGGTGCTGTGGAGCTCGTAATGACAACCTCCCAGCACCATATACTCTTAATGGCATCACTGCACTTACAGTGCCCAGGAATGGCCCTGGGTACTGTAGGGGCACAGGGCTTGTGCACCTGTGAAGAACCGGGATTTAAACCCAGCGGCGCCAGGGGCACGCCTAAAGTCTTCGGGTTCACCTGTCTTAGAATACAGAGACACAGGATACTTCTTGGTGGCGTCAAAGATCACATTTATTAGCTGCAGCCAGTAACAGAGGTCCTAGAAGTACAACACGGTGTATGTTCTCACGAGACTGCTCAACTTTACAAAGCAAGCCATCCCTTTTTATACAAATAATTGTGCTTTAGGCAAACATTCCTTATTTACAGTTTGACCACTCACATGTTTCCACGACAAAAAGCATTGCATGATGACAAACCCATTTTTCAGTTTGTCCAGCCCATAATTAATCATCAAACAAACCCAAGATAAACATTCTTCTTTAGACAAGCCGGACAAACCCATAATAAAAAGGCCCACAACCCACATCATAAATAGACCTTGAAGGAAGAAACAGAAACAGATTGAAATAGGATAAGGCATGTTTGTGTGTGGTAAAACTTTACGATGTCCTGTGCTCTGAAACTTAATCTTGATCAGCTAAAGGGCAAGAACTGGTTTGGCAAGGTCAGCTTCAGGCAACAGGTTCAGTTCACTCAGGTCAAACAGAAGTCAGCACAAACTCAAGCTAAGGTGTACGTGTCCTAAAGACTCGTTTGGCCACAGTCATCAGACTATGTGAGGGCAACAACAAAATGGCTGCCATGCACAAAATGGAACCCGAGGGTACAGAACGAAATCTTCAAATACACAGGGAATCCATCGGTGTAACATGACGAAAACACTCATACTTGCTGAACTCACTGTTTACGGTTCGCTGTTACCAAATTCGTAACAGAACCACGACCTTTATGACCCAGGTTCAGAATTTACAGAACCTCACCTGTGCTCACACCACTGGCATAGGGCACCCAGCTAGAGGGGTGACTGATGTATGCCAGGGCAGTGGGTTTGTGGGCATGGCACACAGGGATGTGTGCCATGTCGACTCTCTGTTTAGTTCTGTACCTAGGCACTCGCCCTGCACTTATTGTGCAACCCTTAGGGTCCACTTAAAGGTCCATTCCCTGTATGGAGATGGACCATCTCAGTAGTTTTGGATTTTCCCCTTTCATCTGCATTAGCCATCTGAGAGGTATGTGGTCAGTTTGAACCAGAAAGTGAGTTCCAAACAGGAAGGGCTCAACTTTTTCAGGGGCCAAACCACAGCAAAGGCCTCCCTCTCAATGGTACTCCAACGCTGCTCGCTGGGGAGTAGCCTCCTGCTTATAAAAGCAACAGGTTGGTCTTGGCCTTCCTCATTGGTTGGCAGGAGCCCAGGGCACACTCAGTCAAAACACATCAGCAGTCAGAAAAAAAGTGGGGGCATACCAATGCAAGAAAGATGGCACTTTCTCACATTATGCTAATGTATATAGTTGCCTTCAGTGATGTGTTCACACTTTCCTAATAGTTCTGTTTGATTACCATTACCCTTAACTTTGTCCTTTTCTTAGGAAAGATTTGTTTACGTCATATTGATGCAACGTGCAATTTACTGACAACACTGTGCAAAGTTACTCGCAATAATATAAACCCAGAGCTTTGTCTATGTTGGTTAATATTAGAGAAGCTGATATCCACACAATGACTGATGTGTGCATTCTTTGAGTTGGGAAGTAGGGATCAAAATCTCAGCTTCCTTGCTTGATCAGATTGTGTGATTTTGGGCAAATCACTTTACTTGGCTTTGATCACATTTGGGAGCACTTTTAAGTCATTCAGCTGAGGGCGGGTACTAACCAGATTTATTAGACAATAATATTACTACTGTATACTAAAATTATTCTGCTTATTTAGTCATGTGGGCACGTCTAATTGACTTGTCTCCTTGTTAAACTAATGACTTAATCACAAAGGCATGATGGGCTTCATGAATGTTCATGTTTAAAAACGATTACCTTTATTAAATGAAATTTAGTACATCAGTATGATCTAATGTACTCCCTGATGGACTGGGGCCCCAAAACAGCGCAGGTGGTTTCGATACTAGCTACAAATTGCTACAAGCGAACATAGTGAGCAAGCCTGACATTCTCAAGGTCATTAATGGGGAAAAAACACAGTGCATTTTCAGCACATTCTTCTAAAACTTATATATGTCAGTAAGAAAATTGTGTCCCTAGTACAAAACACTCGAGGCACAAATCGGGATTATATATTGGGTGCGCAAATTGGCTGCAGTTTGACCCACAGGGTGTGGGGCACTTACATAATTCCTATTTTAAGAGAAATTTCAGCAGTGTTTTTCAAATAAACGAGGAGCGACCACCTTTGTAATGGCTCTACACCAGGGATATTCAAAGTGTGCGACGCAACCCCCAGGGTGGTCGTGGAGTGATATAAAGGAGGTCACACATTCCCGGTCACACTTCTGCCTATTATTATTTCCATTTGTAGTGTGCTACTGTTACCAAAAGTTGTCCTTGGGCTAATAACCATCTGCTGCCTAAAATGGCAAATGAGAAACATACAGGAGGGGAAGGAGAACCAGACAAATGGGGTAACCTACAGGGTGTAGAGCCAGGTTTTTATAGCTCCCTAAGGGATAATAGATTGTTGGTGGAACAAAGCAAAGGAGGGTGCAAGTTCCAAAACTGTGCGGCCTGCACCAAAACAGCGAGGCTGATAATTCCTGCCTTCCTGAATTAGGGACCAATGAGAAGATTGGCACAGGCTGAGAGAGCGTCTGTTTATACTATAAATCAACCCGTATGCTCAGTGAGGAGAAATGAGAGGGTGAGAGGAGACAGGATGATAGAGGAGAGCAAGGGAACAAGAGAATTCAATTTAAGAGGTCAGGAATGAGAGTAAATGTGAAGGGCCGAAGGATGTGCAGAAACGCGAGAGTAGAGGCGAGTGTGAGCGAAAGGTGAGTTCACAGAGGAGGGTTACTGTTAAACTGTGAGAGAAGATTGCTGAGAGATGATCTGTGACGTAAAAAGAGGATTTGAGGTGACATGGGTGAGGGACAGCAGCGATAGGGGAAGAGAGGGAGTACTGGGATGGGTGCTGAGGTAACAAGGGAGAGGGACGTTGGTTCAAGAAGGTGTGAAAGAACTAAAGGGGAGATGTGAAAGATGAATGGGGGGACTGGAGCGGTGTAAGATACAAATAGACAGAAATTTGAAGGGAGAGACTTGAGGTGAATGAGAAGTGCTGAGGGGCGAGAGAGGTGACTGGGCCAGAGAGGCCATGAGATAAATGCAAGAGACTGTTGGAGATGAGGGCAGTGAAAAGACAGAATGGCAAGAGGTGATTAAACGTGAAGTGATAGGTTGATTAGGGAGAGTTCAGAAGTTGTAAACAGTGGTGAAAGAAAATGGCCTGCAAAGTGAGAGAGGGATCCGGGGTTGGGAAAGAGGGATGGAAGGAAGGGGAGGAAAGAGGCACGGGTAAACTGCTTTTGCCCAAGACCGCCAGGGTTTTAAGGGACCCTTGCTGCTCCTGGCTAGGGCCAGGTGAGCTTTTAATGTGGCAACATGTATTCCTGGGAGTGAAGGCCCTTCACAAAGGTTGACTAGACATCTTTCTGTTGTTTATTGCGGTATTTTGGTTATAAACTGGTACTGACTAGGTGAAATCTTTCCTCAGTGTTACTGTGTGTAAAAAATGACAAAATAATGAAGCAATACTATACCAAAATATGTGGCATCACAAAGCATTATTAAAATGTTCTTACCACACAATTTAGTCGAACCTGCCGCATAGTTAGGTCCTCTTAATGCCAGTAGCCCTGTCTATAGGTTTAGAAATTTTTGCCAGGAGGGGGTCCTTACTCCTGAAAATGTTGACAGGGGGGTCTCGCCTTCCAAAGGTTTGAAGACCTCTGTTCTAAGGTGTCACCCATCGATGATGTAAACACTTTTCACGATGTTCTCTAAGAGGAGCACAAAATCTGGGCATAGCCATGTCAGCTCCTCAGACCACCACGTCCATCATTTTCGAGACCCTCCATCAAAGGTCTGGGACTAGACCATTGCTTCCTTTGGTCCCTGGTATCATTGAGCCGGTAATGGACATCTTCCTCACTCCATCATCGGCTAAAGCAGCTCCGGCTCGGATCCTAAAAAAATATAAACCTGCTGCATCAGATCCTCTTTTTCTCAAATCGGATACACCACCGGACTCTGTCATTATTGCAGCAGCAAAGAAGACACATGTAGTTGCTTCTTCCTCCTCAGCTCCTCCAGATAAAGAAAGTAGAGCATAGGAGTCTTGGGGTAGGAAGGCTTGCGGCTCTGCAGTGTCTTCTCTTCAGATGCCTAACGCTGCGGCTCTGCTCGGCCGTTATGACTGGTCCTTATGGGATTCACTGGAGCATTTCAAAGACAAACTCCCAAAGGAGGATCAACGGGATTTCTCTGAGATTCTCCAGGAAGTTGCGCTGGTGGCCAACCAGGTAATCAGCACTGCAGCGGATGGGGAGTCTTTGGCGGCTCACTCTTATGCATATGGCATATGTGCACGAAGATCTTCCTGGTTGAGTCTGACAGCATTGAAACCGGAGGCGCAGCAACGCATCTTGAATCTTCCGTTTTCTGGCAACTCACTGTTTGGATCACACACAGATGAGGAAATGACCAGAATGAAAGCCGAGTTGGACACGTTAAAGGCTGTGGGCCTTGAGAAGAAAAAGGAGTTTAAACGACGCTACAGGCCCTACTATCGTAAAAATTACCAGCAGAGGGTTCAAACCCCTCAATGTTCGCAAAACAAGCAGAACAAGTCCCAGTTCCAAGGCCGTCGTTCCTCGAGAGGAAGAGGACACCAACAGCAGTTCTCTTCCGCAGCAAAAACTCAACGGACGCAATGCTTTTCTGCCTCCTCTAACACCGTTGCACACTCCAGTGGGAGGAAGTATCTCAAACTACATTCAAGAGTGGCACAACATCACCAAAGACCAGTGGGTGCTAAATATATTAAACAATGGGTACGCACTACGCTTTTGCACGTCCCCAAGAGACATTCCTCCGGTAAAATGACATCACCTGCGTCAGGAAGTGTCGACCCTTCTCAGGAAACTGGCCATAGAAGAGGTCCCTCCTGCACGGAGAGGAAAGGGAGTTTACTCAAGATACCTCCTTGTTCAGAAAAAAGACCAGCCGAACAAGTTCAGACCAATACTAGATCTACGTTCTCTGAACAAGTTAATCAAAAAGGAAAAGTTTTGAATGTTGGCGCTCCATCAAATATTTCCACATCTGAGAAAAGGCGATTGGATGTGTTCGGTGGATCTCCAAGATGTCCACGTTCATATTCCAATCACACCACGGCATCGCAAGTTTCTGCGGTTCATGGTGGGCGCGATGCATTACCAGTTCAAAGTCATACCCTTCGCCGAAAATCTGCCCCGAGGGTATTCACGAAGTGGATGGCAGTAGTAGCAGCAGCATTACACCTCCACGGTCTGTTCGTCTTGTTGTATAGCATTTTAGGACCCTAGTGTAATTTTCCCGGTTCATGCCCATATATAGGTATAAATCACCCTATCCTTATATAGGCATAGAAATCATAACCATATTTAGACATAGCTCATGCAGTCCAAATACAGCATGGCTACTTCCGCTAGTTCCGAAAATCCACAACGATTTCTTGGAAAACTCGCCTTCAGCAGTCAGGGACTTCCCCTTGCTTGAATATTGATTTATCCAAGAACTCATAGAGTTTTCAAAGAACTGCGAGTCTTTGATGACGTTATTATGTCCAACCTTACTTCAAACTCGGCACCTTCAAGGTATAAATATGCCCACACTTGCCCTAGCAAACACACGGTGGTTTGGAGCAATTCGACTATCTACTTGCCGTACGCAGCTCGCTACAGCTAGTGCCGAAGGAAGCCGACCCTCCAGCAGACGCACTGAGAGAGACGCTGTCTTTTCTCTTGCCGAGAAATCCAGCTCCAGTGTTTCCAAGCTCCCCTTGCGGGGTGTTTGGAAATCAAGTCCTGAGAGAGAGATACCAGACCTCTTTCATTCTAAACCAATCTAAACCAAGGTACGGAGCTGATTAGACCCTAAGAGAAATCTTGGATAGATTCTTGGCAAAGAATACTAAAACTTATGCTACAGCACACTTACTTCTTCCCTCTTACGAGACCTAAGTTAGGTACATCGGGGTAGGCGTATTTTAGAAGCATCAGTTGAGAACTTTTAGTATTTATTTATGTATGTATTTTATGGCTTAGAAACTATACCATGCTTTTTCAGTATTATTTTATAATACTATTCGTACTGTATGCGTTATACTTTGCAACCAGTATTACGGTTGTAGCAGTTCATTTCTTCTGAATGAGAAAGAAGACTGTTTAGTAAATAATTTTATTGAAAACGCCGTCTCTCTATTTCTCTGCACCTCTGGTGAAACGAAGCATGCACGATTGACTGAGTGAAATATCTATCTATTGTTTCCGCGACTCTGAAGATATGTTTTATCTTGGGGAAACAAAGTTGTCATGTTTATGCGGTTGTCAGAAACGAATCCCTTCTTGTTTATTCAAGAAAGTTTCTAGTGACCTCTGAGCTAGCTGGCACTCACAATTAAGTTTAATATATTCGATAGAGACCCAGTCGACCGAAGTGCTACGTAAATTCTATAGTATATATTATTCTAATGCGCAGAGCCTATTGAGAATATAGGAACTACACTACAGTCTATCCATACCTGGACGACTGGCTGTTGAAGGGATCATCTCCCCAAATGGTGCAGAAGCACCTTCACATCTGCCTGGATATCCTTCAATGCTTAGGCCTGCATGTCAACGTGGACAAATCAGTTCTTCAACCTACTCAATCGCTCCACTATTTGGGCGCCACCCTAAACTCCGACCTCGGAAAAGTGTTTCTTGGGAGGAGAGATTGTCATCAATGAGAAACAAAAGCAGCAGCACCTCGAGCTCGGCGGCGATGAGTAGGTGCTTCCACACAGTCACGGGCAGATTGAGCCACACCTAAAGGTTCAACCCCGATGAACTGACCCGCCGACCACTCATGTGGCATGTAGTCCCTGACCATTAGGCATAGGATTACCCACACAGGTAAACTAGACCTACACCATACACATGACACCTGCATGTTGTTCATTTCCCATTTTCCACTTTTATAAGGTCCTGATGAATCGCGGGTAAATATCCCCGGCGCGAGAAACATGTCGACCAATCTGTATTCTAGTCTCTTCTAGGGTCACTTCACCTAACCTGCTGACACCTAGCGAGCTAGCATCACGTTTTTAATTGCAGCAGGGGGACCCCCAGAATAAAGTGTTTTCCGGCACCCCTTGCTACATTTTAATCACTTCACTAGGCAAAATCGCTATCCCGCCCACACACCCGCACTTCACCATAAGGCTGTTGGATACAAAAGATCTCCGTCAAAGTGCCCCTCTTTGAGGTGAGCCCGTCGGGGATTGCACCGTCTCCCCGACGAGGAGCAAACGCCGATGATGAAGCATGACACCCTTCTGGGTGTGTGAGGCAATTACATCCAACCAAATGGATGCCCAACGGTGTTATACATACACCTTCGGTCACGCCAGCTATATTTAACATCTTGTTTCCCCCCCCTTTCCCCCCCTTCCTGTAGGAACAGTTCAGCAACCCCTCCTGTTGAATTATTTTGATAGACTGGTCAGGGACGTTTGCATACTCCTTTCCGCCCCTCCCTCTCATTCCGAAGGTTGTGACCAAACTTATCCCATCCAGGATGACGATGATCCTTATAGCACCAGACTGGCCTCGCCAATGGTGGTTACGGACCTGTTGCAACTCTATGTCCACCCACATTGGAGATTCCAGTGCAGGTCGGACGTTCTGACCAAAATGGGAGGGAAGATTCTCCACCCCAGCCTTCCCTCGCTCAGCTTGGCAGGATGGCTCCTGAAGTCCTGCAGTACGGACATTTGAACCACCCTCAGGACTGCATGGACATTTTGAGGGAGTCAAAGAGACCATCCACAAGGACCTCATAGTCTTTTAAATGGTAAAGGTTTTACTTGTGGTGTATCCGTAATGGTTGGAGTCCAATTAACGGGCAAGAAGAGGTAATCTTACCGTATCTACACTACTTGGCCAAATCTGGTTTGAAGTATACGTTCATAAATGTGCATTTGGCGGCCATCACTGCATATAGAAAATCACCTAACCAGCTTTCTTTCTTTCAACTTAAGGTGGTCAAGGACTTCCTACAGGGGTTGAAGAAGGTTTATCCTCCTGTCCGACCTCATTCTCTGCCTTGGGAGTTGAATCTAGTCTTGTCCAAATTGATGGGTCCTCCCGTCGAACCCATTCATAAGGCCACATTACAACACCTTACATGAAAAGTAGCTTTTCTGGTGGCTATTACATCAGCATGCAGAGTGAGTGAAATCCAAGCACTCTCTTCTAAGGAACCTTATACGGTTTTCCATCACAATAGGGTGGTTATGCGACTCACCCTTCCTTCCTACCCATAGTAGTGTCTGATTTCCATGTAAATCAGACAATTTATCTCCCCTCTTTCTTTCCCAATCCTGCTACACCAGCTCTTCATTCGTTAGATCTCAAGAGGGTTCTCAAATTCTATTTGGAGGGAACAAAATCCATTAGAAAATCTGATCAATTGTTTGTAAACTACGACTCTGTTAGAACAGGCTTTCCAGCTTCTAAAAGATCCATTTCATGATGAATAGTGTCTTGTATAAAGTTGGCCTACCAAATAGCGAACAAGCCTCTATTAGCCTCCCCTAAAGCTCATTCTACTAGGGGCAAGGCTGCTACAGTTGCATTCTTACACAATGTACCGATGGCCATGATTTGCAAGGCTGCAACATGGAAATCGGTCCATACGTTTACCAGGCATTACTGCCTGGATACTGACTCCAAAGCGCATACTCAAGTAGGCCAGGCCTCCATGAGGAATCTGTTCCAATGCTAACTTGATTGGAGTCTTTATGTGCTTTATGGTTACTATGTATCTCGATTGTACTCTGGTTACTTGACAGCAGGATGAGGAGATGGGCTTGCTATTCTATTCATGTCTTTTGGCTATTGATGAGGATCCCCTGGAAGAGAAGGATAAGTTACTTACCTGTAATCCTAGTTCTCTTCCAGGGGTATCCTCATCAAAGTCATAAGCAACCCAAGATACATGTCATCTGTTTGTACTATGGTCTGCGGGTCTCCTCAAAGAACAACTAACCTAACTGTCATCCCTGAGGCATGATGGGAAGCTAGGGGTCATGGCTGCCTTAAAGCACAGGGCCAGTTTATTCTGTGTGTTTCTGTGGGTTAGCTTTTCAGCTTTCAACACTGAGGTTTGTTGCAATGCAGCCTATGTGCTGACAATGTTTTCATTCTTCCTTCCAAATTATGATTTCTGCTATGTATTAAAGCAGTTTTCAAATGTGTTTCTTTCTCCCTGCTTTAGTGGAATGTATTTATATACAAGGGAAATTCTTACAACATTGCCCAGCATTGCTAACGAACCAGAATAAACGTGGCCCCAATCACCGAATTATATAGCATAGAAAGTGGGCCTCCTTTTGAAATTGGGGCAGTTTAGAACTTCTGAATACACACAGGTGTAGGAGTTTTGTAAGGTATGGTGGACTGCATGCACCGATGGTTTCTGCAGGAATGATTATGATATTGGAGAAATCAACAGTGGAAACAGGTCTATCAGACGCTAAAGAAGGCCCAAAATAGCAAACATTAATGATCCACACACTGGCCTAATATATCAGCTCTTCTGCCACTGTCTGATTACCCAATAGGTCAGTGCAACAATGTAAAGTACTGCTACTGCCCTTGGCTGTGATAATGAGAGAGAGGAGACTGGGCCCCGTGCGTAGCATTTTTTTAAATTTCAATTCAGTAAGTGGGGTACTGCCAACTTCTCCACACCCACCTAGTGGACATTCAAAGCCAGGCGCTTCTTGGCTGTGAACCTCTCCTGTACCACCTCTAATTAGCTGACGCGTGTCCATCTGTGTGAACTGCATTCATTCTCGAGGCACCAAACCTTGTATTTGAAATTCCACAACAAGACTTTCGGGACCTAGTGAACAAAGTTGGCCCAGTTCCGGTAGTACCCACACCGTGCAGTTAGCCCACCCCATGTGCCAAGGCCTTTGTGAGTTATACCACATAACCCTTCTCGTGGTGAATGGCATATCTTTGTGAACTATGTGGCAGCCGGTCCTAGCGTGACTGGCGGCTGTTTGTGTATGGCCATGTCTGAACTGGGGTGGCAGAGTGGGCTAAAGAACGGTGATTAAACCCAGATCTGTTGACTGGGTGTGAGTGTTTGATTGGTTCAGATGCTCCATCCATCACCACCCCCTTTTGTACCGCTTTGTTCGCCATAAGTTGGCAGGGTATGCTCAGACGTGAGTCCCTTGCTCACTTTGCCACTGGATTTAAGCAAGCCTGGCTGAAGACGGCTGTAACGCCAGAAACCGGTCCTAGGAAGCTTGTTTCCGGTCCAGGGAAGGCATGGCTTGGCAGTTCGGGCTGGACTGTTCCCATGAGGCACAGGGTCAGACTGATTTGCATATGGCCATGTCTGAACTGGGGTGGCAGAGTGGGCTAAAGAATGGTGATGGATTAAACCCAGATCTGTTGACTGGGTGTGAGTGTTTGATTGGTTCAGATGCTCCGTCCATCACCACCCCCTTTTGTACCGGGCTGTTTGTGTAAGCTGCAGGTGAGGGAGCGAGGTCCTCTTTGCTTTAACTTTTTCTTTCGTTAAGATTCTGGACCAGCCACATGCCTAAGTGACAGTCCTGCTTCTCTCGGTTTCTCAGCTGCTGGTATGCACACACATTTCTTTCTTAATAGTGTTTTATATAGCGCAAACTGGACCCGGAGATATCAGAGCGCACATTCATTTTTGTTAGGCACGGGGAGATTAAGTGATTTGCCCAGAATCGCAGGATGTTCAGCGTCATTGCCGAGACTCGAACCCGGTTCCCCTGTTTCGAGGTCGACCGCTCTAGCCTTAAGTCCACATCCTCTCCCCACTCACAATTCTGGGAGTGGAATTTAGGAAGCCCTCGAATTAAGCTGTTAGAACAGCCAGTCTTTCTGCCGGTGTCATAGTGCTCTCTAAACACCTCTTGGCACCCATCAGAAGTGAGGCTGGTGAGGTCCAGGAAACACATCCTGAAGATGTACAATTATGGACAGGGCAGCTGTGGACCCATGAGGCCGTCGGTGATGCAAACACAAAAACACTCTCTTAGTTCCCCCACACTGATGGAAATCTTTTCATCAAACATAGCACTTTGGAGTTGCCAAGATGCGATGATCCGTGCCAGTGACCTGCGCTGCCTGCACAGGTTCTAGCAATGAACTAACCCGAATTGTCGCCCTCTGGTACACTCACTCTAGTCTCATCTTCACTCTGTCTCTTCCTACACTCCTTTGTCAGTCACATCCTGCCTCCTCCTCCAGCATACATCCTTTCTTTCTGCTATCTCACTCATAAACCTTATGACACTCTTACCTCACGTTCTCTTGGCCACACCCCCAATACATTAAGGAATCAGATAATGTACTCAATCTCTAATATTGGCTTTAAATTGTATTCTTATAAATTGACTACTATTATTGGCGGAGACCTAAAAGATAGAATTCATGAAAATAATATGGTGCCCACAAATAAATTCCTCCCATAGATATATTCTCCTTTTATATGCACTGCTCTGTCTGACCTCACCAAAAGCCTTGCAGAGGGAGGGACGATCATTAAGGTTGAGCTACGGTATGTAAAATAGCGCAACATTTTTGTAACCACAGGGACACGTTTTGGATTTGAAACCAACGCCTATTTATTATTTTTAGTGTCGAGAAGTGGCGTCTAAAAACATTCGGTTCTCACTGTTCCCTTTTTATATTCAAATAACAAATCAGAACCGCAAATGTGCCTGGAAAGCAATGGATACCAAGGCTATTTACCTGCCCATGTGTAGGATTGTAGCAAAGCTTTCAAACTCCCGCATTGGTAAACGGGAAACATATGTATGTAATAAATAGGAATTATGAGTCACGCAAATACTTCTTCCTCGGTCACCTAGAATTATTTTCAACCATAAAATATAGCGTAGCGTCTGCAGCAATGCGCCCTCGTCGATTTTATGCGGGACTGGTAACACCCTTGACCACATTTCTGAGTACGCCGCTCGTGTATCAGCATATGGTACAGGTTGCAGGATCTACAATGGTGTTACCAAATCAAGTGCGGGCAAGTAGAAATTCCCCTGCCAGCTATATACTGCGCGCTCATACGTTATATTTGTTCGCCAGATGGCTTTCATTTTTTCCAGCTATTTTTGGTTGTTGTTTCGCAACAATTTGGGAATGAGGTGAGTTGGAGGAGGTTTCGGCTGCGCAGTTGACAGGGAGCAATGGTTTCTAATTTGTATAAAATAAGTGTTAGATACATGCACGGCGAGAAACTTTTGTAGACGTGTGCACTAAAAACCTCAGTGATTCATGTCAAGCGACCACGCAGAAGAGACGGGCTCCTCTTCACTGTATCCCACACATAGATAGACATGCTTCAGCTATTTTTAGACTCATCTGATTTATTCTCCCTGAGGCCTGGTGACTGGACTACTCATCACACAAATGAACACAGTAGCTTAAACTTGAAAACAACTACTGGACTCGTCACCCCAGGCCAGTGCTTTAAATGGAAAAAAACAAGTGCAGAGGTACTCGCCAAAAGGAGCAGTGGGCGGAGTTTAGGGCTAAGGGTGTGTAGTGTCCTTCTTGATATAAGCATACGCGGACACCGAGTTAATGATTAGGATCTCCTTTATTTGCGTCCTTCTTCTTCCTGAGCCAACGGCTAACTGCCGTCTCTAGCCCCAGCTCCTCCCTTTCCGCCCGCCTTCGTCCCACCTCGGGCATGTCCTAGTGCCTTACTGATATGGACATTATGGACATCATTACATCTCCCCCTCTGTAAACAAACACACACAAAAAAACACAGCAAACGGTTTGCACCCCTTCTTTCCCGTCGTCAACTGTCTCTGCTTATAGTTCTTCAATCAGGTAAGACGGTTTTGTGATGACCCGTCTGGGGCGCGACTGGAGGTCAGGACTGTCACGCTCGCGCTCGTCAGTGATTCCTATCAGTGCCTGACTGCGACTGGGTAGTGTCTCTGGTTCTCTTTTCTCTACTCTTGGTTCAGTCAGTAGTTCCTTGACATTGGGACTGCACTTCTTAAAGTACGTCACGTTCTGGGTAATTCGTCTTCCTTCAGTCTCCGCAGTGATCATAGTTCCTTTTTGTTGTATCACTTTCAGAGGCACCTCATGATATTGGCAGTCAGTCTTTTGGTGTTGTTCTTGCCACGCCAGCACCCAGTCTCCTTCGTGGATTTGAGTGGGAGCGGCATGTCGCCGTTCATCCTCATAGTCCTTCCTCTTTTCTTTCTTTATCTTATCCTTGGCCACCATCTCCTCATGGTCAGAGTCGGGATATTGTTCACTCGCTGCGGGACTCATCATTGGTAGCCTTGTACGCACTGGTCATCCTAACATGATGGTGGCAGGACACTTGCCTGTGATGGAGTGTGGCGTGTTTCGGTAAGCTCGTAGTACCTAGTTTAGTGCTGTCTGAATGTTCTTCCGGGTGAGTTCCGCTTGCTGAATGGCTCTCTTGATCGCGGTCATGAAGCGTTCGATCATTCCCTTCGCCTGAGGCCATAGCGGTGTGATCTTCCGGTGTTTGAAGTTGAGATGTTGAGCAAAATCAGCGAAGTCATGGCTGTTGAATGGAGGCCCATTGTCGGACTTCACCACTTGAGGAATGCCCCACGCTGCAAAAACCTCTTCTAAGATCGGTATGGTGCTAGATGCTTTCGTGGATGTGCATAGTTGTGCGAAGGGGAATCAGGAGTATTCGTCCATGATGACCAGGACATATTGGCCCGACTTGATTGGCCCAATGAAGTCAATGGCAATGTGTTGCCAGACACACTCCAGTAGTGGAGACATTTGTAGCGGTGCAGGGGGATCTGGACGGCTCACCAGTTGACATTGTGGGCAGTCTTTCAGTGTTGTTTCCACCATCTGGTCCAGTGTTGGAAACCAGACTCTCTCACGGAGTGCTCTTTTCGTGGCTACTATGCCCCTGTGTCCTTCGTGCGCTAGATTTATGACCCCTTGTCTAAGCTGTCGTGGGACCACAATTCGGGTGTCTCTTAGGATGAGACCATTTGCCGCTATTGACAGTTCATCGGGGACATGTTTGAATGCTGCCATCTCTTGGTCGTTTTGTTCACTGGTTTGTGAGTGCCACCAGCTGTTGGTTTGGATCCGACGTTTCACTTCTTGTAGGGTGACATCAGCATGTGTCGCTTCACATATGGCTTCCAGCGGAACAGCCGGAGGTCTAGCTTGGTCTACTACGAAGTGAATGTACTTGTCTGCAATTGATTGTTCTGATTTGCTGGATCTGGTGGGGTGTCTGGACATGTAATCAGCGGGGTTTGTAGCTTTTCCAGGCTTGTGTATGATGGTGTATGTGTATTCTTGTAGCCTGAGGCCCCAGCGCTCTATCCGTGGTGGCATTTTTGCTCGAGGGTTTCCAAATATTGTGGTCAGGGCCTGATGGTCCGTGACTAGGGTGAAGTATTTTCCAAAGATGAATATGTGGAAATGTTCGCATGCCCATACCACAGCCAGGCGTTCCTTTTCTGGCTGGGAGTATGCTCTCTCCGTGTTTGTTAGACTCCGTCTGGCGTATGCTACGATGTGTCGCTGGTCTTCTTCTCTGTCGTATTGTGCTAAGATGGCTCCTAGTCCTACGGGGCTGGCATCTACTGTTATTTCAGTTTTCTTTTTTGGATTGAAGTAGGCCAAGTTTTTGGCCGCCTCCACAGCTTTCTTGATTTCTGTGAACGCCTCTTCACATTGGGTGGACCACTGAAATGGCTGTCCTTGTTTAGTGAGCATTCTCAGGAGGTGACTTATTGTGGCATAGTCTGGAGCAGTAGCTGGCCATGCCTAGGAACGATCGTACATCGCCAACGTCATTTGGGCTCGGTGTGTCATTTAGTGCTGCTACCTTTTCCGCGTCTGGTTTCATACCATTTCCAGAGAATATGTGTCCAAAGAATTTCAGCGTTGGCTTGTGGAATTCACACTTGTCCTTGTTGAGTGTGAGGTTTGCTTCCATTAGTGCATGACAGACAAGATCTAGCGCCCTGTCATGTTCTTGGGTGGTTGCTCCATATACTAGGATGTCATCACTATAGTTTAGTACATGAGGGATATGATGAATTGTTCTCCTGATTGTTTCTTGGAATATTTCTGCTGCTGAGGACACCCAAAACTTAATCTATTATATCTGAACAGCCCTAGATGCGTCGAGAATGTCGTGATATATCTTGACCGCTCATGCAGTTCTAGTTGGTGATATCCTTTGTTGAGGTCTAGTTTGGAAAATGTTTTGGCTCCGTTGAGTGACGTGATCATGTCACTGATGTGTGGGCCTGGATGTCTCTCTCTCTCTATTGCTGTGTTGGGCGCTCTCATGTCCACACATAGACGGACTCGGCTGGCTTCTCCTTTCTTTGGGACTACCACAACCGGGGAGACCCATGGTGTAGGTCCATCCGTTCTCTCTATGATATCGGCCTCTAGTAGTTCTTGGAGCTCCTTCTCCACGGCTTCTAGCAGGTGAAATGGGATTTTCCGATGGTGTTGCGCCACTGGTGAGATTTGTTCATTGATATGAAGTCTTATTTGACAGTTTTTCATTTTTCCAAGGCCTTGGAAAAGCTTGGGGAACTTTTGGATGATGTCTGGTTCGTCATCCACTTTGTATAATAGGTTGATCAATTTTTGTCGTTCTGCCGTGGGCAGGCTTAGGAGGCAGTCTGCATCAGGTCCCTCGATTACATGAATGTACGCTTGTATCGTGTGATCTTGGTATGACAGATCAGTTGCAAACTTCCCAAGACACAGTTGTGGTTTCTTAGACATCCACGTATATACTTGCACGTGGGCGTTGACTAGTTTGGGAGGCGGCCTCATTCTTCGATATTCTGCTACAGGTAGGTAGTTTAGCGACGCCCCGCTGTCTAGCACGCACTTGGTATGATGAGAACCAATTCATCCGATCCGGATCCACCACAAAGTAGATATACTTGTTTCGGTCTTGTGAGATGGGTGAGAGGGATCTGGATTCTCTGGATGATGACCGTCGAGATTGATATGTCTGGCAAGAGTGACAGCTGGATTGTGACGACCCAGTGGATGAGTCTCTTCTATCCTGGACTGCTCTGACATGGTGACGACTGCCCGAGGGATCATGTTGCCGGGGCTGTCCCCGTTGATCACTCTTGTGCAATGTCCCGCACATGCTTTTGAAGTGATTCTCTCTACCATACTTCCGGCATTGTTGTCCTAGTGCTGGGCATGCTTCTGCATGCGGGAAGTCGTAGCCGCATCGGTAGCATTTCATTTGTCTGTCTGATCGTCTCTTGGTGTGGCTTGTGCTTTTGTGTCCATTACTTGACTGGTGGTATTGTTTCTTGGATCAGGAGGAACGCACATGAGGCGGGGACCTTTCATGCGCTTGTCGAGACTGCACCCTGAAAGCTTGTTCCCGTTTCTCACTTCTCCTGGCTTCCATTTTCTTTGCATGTTCATCGGCTTGCTCATCTACTCTCGTCATTTCTTCTATCTCGTCCAGCGAGTAACTTTTCTTGAGCAGTTTGCATCTCAGCGGTTCTGAAAGACAACCTTCTATAATCCACAGTCGAAGGGCGTCGTCAGTGGAGAACTTGTCAAAGTCACAATATTTCGCTAAACGTCTCAGGCGTGTGACGAAAACACACATTTGTTCACCTTTCTCTTGGGCGGCCAGGTTGAAGGTGTACCACTCATAGTCAACGTTCCTTTTGTGTAGGAACTTGCGATTTAGTGCTTCACAGACTTTTTCGTAGGACCCGGCAGACTCACTAGGCAGTTCTTTTATGACCTGTCCAACTTCTTTGCCGATCAGGTTCTTGAGTGCAAGCAATTTTTCTTCGGCATCTGATACTTTCGACCCTTTCATGAAGTCCGTGAAATCTTCTATCCATTCTTGCCATCGCATGCCCATACCCCCGCCATATTCAAGAGCGAGGGGCTTGGGGCGGCGCAGAAATGAGGCCCCCAGCATACTTATGGGAGCTGGGTCTGCCATTTTGCTATTCTTCAGTTCTAGAATGCTCTTACCGACTCTTTCTTGCTATTCGTTGCACTCACCAGTGCTTGTTTACTATGTTCGTTGCACTCACCAGTGCTTGTTTGGTGTCCTCGTTGCACTCACCAGTGCTTGTTTACTATGTTCTTTGCACTCACCAGTGCTTGTTTGTTGTTTTCGTTGCACTCACCAGTGCTTGTTTACTATGTTCGTTGCGCTCGCCAGTGCTTGTTTGTTGTCTTCGTTGCACTCGCCAGTGCTTGTTTGCTATCTTCGTTGCACTCACCAGTGCTTGTTTACTAGATCTGTTGCACTCGCCAGTGCTTGTTTGTTGTTTTCGTTGCACTCACCAGTGCTTGTTTACTATGTTCGTTGCACTCGCCAGTGCTTGTTTGTTGTCTTCGTTGCACTCGCCAGTGCTTGTTTGCTATCTTCGTTGCACTCGCCAGTGCTTGTTTGCAGTTCCAGTTCTTTGCCTGACTTTAAAATGGCCGCCAAGGATCACTCGCAGGGGATTTTACAATCTTGCCTGACCTCAAAATGGCCGCTGCGAGATTCTCGTGTGCAACGAGAATTGGCCTTTCTCTTTACCGGAGACACAGCATCCTTAACCGCTTGCCTTCACTCACCGATTTCACGCTTGCAGACACAGCTACCGTTCCAGGTGAGACTGTTTCTTACTTCTTTTCCTTTTATGTCGTCTTTGCCGCCGGGGTAGGCTCCCGGTAGGCGCTCAGATTGCACGCTCCAACCCCCACACGCGGGGCGAGCCTCGTTTCTTTTAGTTGCCGCCAGGGTGGGCTTCAGGTGGGCTGTTTGGTGGACACGCTCCAGCCCCACACGCGGGGCGAGCTCTGGTTCTTTCGCCGCCGGGGTGGGCTCCCAGTAGGCAGCAGGTAAACACGCTTCAGCCCTCCACACAAGCGGGCGAGGTCCGGGCGAGCCATGCGGTGGACGTGTTACCGAGTTAGCCGTCCACTGCGCACATGTGCGAGTTCGAATACCTTCGTCTCCAGATGTAGTGTCCTTCGTGATATAAGCATACAAGGACACCGAGTTAATGATTAGGATCTCTTTTATTTGCGTCCTTCTTCTTCCTGGGCTAACGGCTAACTGCCGTCCCTAGCCCCAGCTCCTCCCTTTCCGCCCGCCCTCGTCCCACCTCGGGCATGTCCTAGTGCCTTACTGATATGGACATTATGGACATCATTACAGGGGGAACAAGGGGTGGGGTTAGATTTTTGACCGTGCCAAGGTTGTATGCACGAAATCTGAATGCATTTTATCAACCGCCTAAGGATTACATGCTGCTTCAGCCTGCCTTAAATGGAACCGGTGGCCTACAGCCCCCTGAGCCATCTGTCCAGTACTGGTACTCTTTTGTAACATGCACACATCACTTTTCTCTTGTAACATACTGTTTGCTACCTCTTACATTTTGTTTGCTTTAGATACTTGCGCAAGTGCCACCATTGCCTCATGAAACATTTGTTCTTGTGCTGGAGTGTCTGCCATTTATTGCAGTACTATACCTCTACTTGTGCTTTGTATGCTTTTGTAAACTGCACACATATCACTTTTTCCTCCTGTAATGTATCGTTTGCTACCTCTTGTATTTTGTTTGCTCACAATTGTCACTTTTGCCTCATGTAACTTAACGTTTGCTTTTGTAATTTGTTCACTTGTAATTTTCTCCTCATGTATCATTACTGTTCCTATTGTGAAGCGCTCTGACACCTTCGGGTAAAGTCTGCGCTATATAAAAACGCATAAAATAAATAAACAAGTCTCTCCTGGAACATTTGTAAACCGGAGTTAGGGCCAGAGCTGACAACGTCTGTACTGGGGAACCAGGTGCCAATCTACACATTTTTGATTGGTCTTAAGGTCGGTCCAAGGTCGATGAAATAGGAATCAGCGAGTGTGGAAGTGGAAGTGTGCAAGAAAGCAATTCAGATGCGTGGCGACTGTAAAAGCCTTCCCATACGTTTTTTTGTTATGTCCTGAATAGTGCCTCCCACCGCCACCCATTAGATTTTACAGCCCCCTCTTAGCGCCCACTGTGAAAGATCTTTGGATAAGCAAATGACTCAGCAGACACACCCCTGCTCTGATTTACAAAGCAGCTCACGCTGGGTCCTGGTGACGAGCTCCTGTGATTGATTCCGTGCAGTGCTTGAAAGGTGCTGCCATAGTATAACTTGAGGGATAAAGGAGCGCGCTGCCTCGGAAACCGGTACTCTCTTTCTTCTAGAAAAAAGTGCCGGTTCTCAAGGGGAGAAAATGAAGAAGTGCCGGTACTCTGTACCGGTGAGTACCTGCCCATTTAAAGCACTGCCCCAGTCAGTCCTCAGCCCACCTATTCGAAGATAATAAATAGGAGTTCCTGGGTGGAAGTGAAGGAGGCAGAGGTTACTGTCACACCCACTCCTACATTGTCCCAACTGGGACGCCTCACCCGGCTATTTAGATCAAGGGAGATCTTTCAATCCCACCCTGGGCTATCTAAATAATGCCCAAAATAAAAATCTATTCCTCAGCCACCACACGGTCCTCCTGTGTGACGCTACCCCTGCTGCTGCCACTCGCTGTGCCCCGGTTCGTACTGGGTGTCCCCCGCGTCAATTTAAGTTCTGTTTGTTTTTGTCTTTTGTTTTCCTTTTCGTAACTGTGTGCTCATTGCTATTGCCTTATTTTGTGCCCTTTCCTTCTGTGCCACCTGCCCGCTCCCCCCCCTCACTCTCTCCCGCCGCTGCGTCCCGCCCCCCTGGTTCCCCATTAGCCGCCCGCTCCCGCCTCCCAGCTGATCCTCTCACCCTCATATGGAGGCCGCGCAGTGGTAAAGGGAGCGACCCTTGACCCTGTCACCAGGTAAGTCGCCACCACACGGTCCTCCTGTGTGACGCCACCCCTGCTGCTGCCACTCGCTGTGCCCCAGTTCGTACTGGGTGTCCCCCGCTTCAATTTCATTTCTGTTCGTTTTTGTCTTTTGTTTTCCTTTTTGTAACTGTGTGTCCATTGCTATTGCCTTATTTTGTTCCCTTTCCTTCTGTGCCACCCGCCATCTCCCCCCTCGCTCTCTCCCACTGCTGCGTCCCCGCCCCCCTGGTTCCCCATTCATCGCCCGCTCCCGCCTCCCAGCTGCTTCTCCCTCCCTCTCATATGGAGGCCGCGCGGTGGTAATGGGAGCGACCCTTGACCCTGTCACCAAGTGGGTCGCCCCCTCAGCCACCACATGGTCCTGTGTGACGCTACCCCTGCTGCTGCCACTCGCTGTGCCCCGGTTCGTACTGGGTGTCCCCCGCGTCAATTTCATTTCTGTTAATTTTTGTCTTTTGTTTTCCTTTTTGTAACTGTGCCCATTGCTATTGCCTTATTTTGTGCTCTTTTGTCCCCTTTCCTTCTGTGCCACTTGCCCGCTCCCCCCCTCGCTCTCTCCCGCCGCTGCGTCCCCTGCGGTCCCGCCCCCCTGGTTCCCCATTCGCCGCCCCGCTCCCAGCTGCTCCTCCCTCCCTCTCCCCCTCATATGGAGGCCGCGCGGTGGTAAAGGGAGCGACCCTTGACCCTGTCACCAGTAGGTCGCCCCCTCAGCCACCACACGGTCCTCCTGTGTGACGATGCCCCTGCTGCTGTCACTCGCTGTGCCCCGGTCCGTACTGGGTGTCCCCCGTGTCAATTTCATTTCTGTTCGTTTTTGTCTTTTGTTTTCCTTTTTGCAACTGTGTGCCCATTGCTATTGCCTTATTTTGTGCCCTTTCCTTCTGTGCCACCGCCCGCTCCCCCTCTCGCTCTCTCCCGCCGCTGCGTTCCCTGCGGCCCCGCCCCCTGGTTCCCCATTCGCCGCCCCGCTCCCGCCTCCCAGCTGCTCCTCCCTGCCTCTCCCCTCATATGGAGGCCGCCCAGCGGGCGCGCCACCGGCGCGCCAAAGGCAAGCCAGTCTGCGCCCATCCGTGCCTGGACCATGCCCAGCGTCAGGACCCCTGGCCCCCGCCGGAGCCAGGAAACCCAACTGAGATAGGACACCGCCGCCCTCCACGCACTCAACGGTGGCCGACCATCTGCCTGCCACAGAGCCACCCCGAAGCGCACCCACGGACCCTTCACCTGCCAAGCCTGCAAATTCACCTGCCTCCAAACATGCACCCCACTCTCCGGACCAAGCAATGACAACAACCACCTCAAGGGCATCCTACTCAACACCCGCTCCGTCCACAAGCACGCCGTAGAACTCTGGGACCTCCTCGATACAACAGCACCGGATATCGCCTTCCTCACGGAAACCTGGATGAACGCCTCCTCAGCCCCCGACATCGCCATAGCCATCCCGGATGGCTACAAGATCACCCTTAAGGACCGCATCAACCAAACCGGAGGAGAAATCGCCATCATCTACAGGAACACCATCAGCGTCACGACCAACACCGAAGACACCCTCACCACCGCTGAACACCTACACTTCCAGATCCACACCGACCCCAAGACCACCCTCCGAGGAACCCTCATCTACAGACCCCCGGGCCCGCGCACACACTTCAGCGAAATCATCGCCGACTTCATCAGCCCGCATGCCCTCACCACATCAGAATACATCCTCCTAGGGGACCTGAATTTCCACCTGGAGAACAATAACGACAACAACACCCCCATCCTGCTCGCCAACCTCGCCAACCTCGGACTCAAGCAACTGGTGAACCCCCCCACCCACTACGTCTGCCACACGCTCGACCCCATCTTCTCCGCCAGCAACCACGTCTCCTTCAGCTACTCCACCGGACTACATTGGACCGACCACAGCTGCATCCATTTCACCTTTAAGAAGACTACATCCCACCACCGCCCGCAACAGATCCCCCGTAGAAGCTGGAGCAAAGTCACCACAGACCAGCTAACCACATCACTGATCCAGAACCCACCAACCGACACCTCTGACACCAACGACGCAGCCCGCAACCTCGCACAATTGATCACTGACTGCGCCGACGCCCTTGCTCCACTGAAGAACCCCCAGGCAAGACCGGCAACAGGAAAACCACATGGTTCACCGACGCCCTCAAAGAATCAAAGAAATCCTGGCGAACTCTCGAGAAAACCTGGCGCCACGAACGAACAACAGAAAACATGACAGCTCTCAAGAACGCCACTCGCTAACACCACCAGCTGATCCGCACCACCAAAAGGACATCGTTCAAAGAGCTGCTGGACAACAACACACACAACAGCAAGGAACTCTTCAGCATCGTAAAAGAGTTCTCCAATCCCAGCGCCAGCAACAACGACATCACACTGTCACAAGATCTCTGCAACTCCCTCGCCACGTTCTTCTACCGCAAAATCGCCGATATACACGACCGCTTCGGCGCCCAGATTCCGCCGCCACTCACCAAACCAACGCCCCCCACCATCACCCTCAGCGCCTGGACCCCCATCAGCACCGAAGACCCCACCCACGTCATGAACACCATCCACTCTGGCTCTCCCTCGGACCCATGCTCTCACCGCATCTTCAATAAAGCCGACGCCATCATCGCACCCCACCTCTGGAACGTTATAAACAACTCCTTCACGTCCGCCACCTTCCCAGAGAGCTGGAAGCACGCAGAGATCAACGCCCTGCTAAAGAAACCCACGGCGGACCCTAAAGACCTCAAGAACTTCCGCCCCATCTCTCTCCTTCCCTTCCCGGCAAAAGTCATGGAGAAGACCGTCAATAAACAGCTGACTACATTCCTCAAGACAAACCACTCCCTCGACCCATCCCAGTCCGGATTTCGAGTCAACCACAGCACCAAGACCGCCCTCATCGCAGCCACCGACGACATCAGGACCCTGCTTGACAACGGGGAAACAACCGCTCTCATCCTCCTAGACCTCTCAGCCGCCTTTGATACCGTCTGCCACCGCCCCCTTATAACCCGCCTCCACGACACTGGGATTCAAGGAAAAGCCCTGGACTGGATCACCTCGTTCCTCTTCGACAGAACCCAGAGAGTCCGCCTCCCTCCCTTTCCCTCCGCGGCCACCAACGTCATCTGCGGCGTAGCCCAAGGCTCCTCGCTCAGCCCAACCCTCTTCAATATCTACATGAGCCCCCTCGCCACCATCGCACGCAAACTCAACCTCAACATCATCTCCTACGCCGACGACACCCAGCTGATTCTCTCCCTCACCAAGGACCCAGCCCCGCCAAAACCAACCACCAGGAAGGAATGAAAGACGTCGCAGAATGGATGAAGGTCAGTCGTCTGAAACTGAACTCAGACAAGACGGAGGTCCTCATCCTCGGACAATCCCCATCCGCCTGGGACGACTCCTGGTGGCCCACAGCGTTGGGCACCGCACTGACACCCACGGACCACGCACACAACCTAGGATTCATCTTGGACTTTTCGCTCTCGATGACCAAACAAGTCAACTCCATCTCATCATCATGCTTCAACACCCTGCTCATGCTCCGAAAAATCTTCCGGTGGATCCCCACCGAAACCAGAAAGACTGTCACCCAGGCCCTCGTCACCAGCCGACTGGACTTCGGGAACGCCCTATACGCAGGAACCACAGCCAAACTTCAGAAACGACTTCAGCGCATACAGAATGCCTCCACACGACTCATCCTCGACATCTCTCGCCACAGCCACATATCTGCCCACCTGAGAAACCTGCACTGGCTCCCCGTCAGCAAAAGGATCACGTTCATGCTCCTCACCCACACACACAAAGCGCTCCACGACATGGGCCCCGAATACCTCAACAACCGCCTCACCTTCTACACTCCGACCCACCAGCTCCGCTTCGCCAGCCTCGCCCTCGCCACCATCCCACAGATTGGCAGAACCACCACCGGAGGAAGATCGTTCTCCTACCTGGCCTCCAAGACTTGGAACTCCCTCCCCGCCCACCTATGTATGACCCAGGCCCACCTCACCTTCAGGAAACACCTCAAAACCTGGCTATTCGAGCAGTAGCAGCACCCCCCCCCCCCTTCAGCGCCTTGAGACCCTCACAGGTGAGTAGCGCGCTCTATAAATGCATTGATTGATTGATTGACACATACCACGGCCACCAGTGTGTCGTCACTGCCATGGCTTATGCCCCACCCAGCCAACACATGCGCTAGGCCCAGGCGCCATCTGGCTCCCCCCACAAAAACACAGATTTCTGCAACTTTGTCACCATGTGTTGGACTTGGCCTTTTTTGCAGGGTCATCCCTGAACTTTTTGCCTTACTCATAGCCTTTTTTAGGTCTCGCCTGGCGTTGCAGCGCGCATGCGCTGCTCGCCCTGCAAGGGCTTCTTGGAATCAATACGGTTTCAGAAATTGAGTGTAGGCTCCACACCCTGTTTCTATTGGCTTGCGTTATCCTCCATGCTAAACGCTGGCTTCACATTGTAAGTGAGGCTTTTTAGTCCCTCCTGGATACCACCCTGCCCACTTTTAGCCCCGCCTACCGGGACTGGATCCTTTACTTAAGGCGTATTACTATCTCCTTTAATTAGAGGGTGAGCACTTTTTTTTGTCATTCCGTCTGGAGCGCAGCGCACGCTGTTTATTTATTGTCATTCCGGCTGGAGCGTTGCGCACGCTGTTTATTTATTAATGTTTACTTTACATCGGAGCGGGGCGCCCACTTTAGGAACACCGTGCTCCGTTTATTCATTTATTTTATACCAGATGTAAAGCACAATGTTGACACCGCGGGCCGTTAAATATTCACCCCTATGTTACTATTCACTGAAATTCAGCAAAACGTGGAAATGCACCCCTGACCGTTGAAAACCTGCACATGGCAGAACCAGAGACGCACCCTTCCCGAAAAAAATAGCAGCAGCTCAGAGACAGAGCCAAATCTGCTACTGGGAGGAGTGCAGCAAAGGGACACGCCCCTGTGAGCGCTCACCTACAGGCACAAAGCGGACAGACTGCCAGGCGGACACCCTCGTCCCAAGAGCACACCTGTGTACTGGTTTGAAAAAGAACAGGGCGAGAGTAGACGGAACCAAAAATCCTCCAACTTGTGGAGAATCCGCAAGGGAAATTTCC
Organism: Lissotriton vulgaris; assembly: GCF_964263255.1. Taxonomy (NCBI): domain Eukaryota; kingdom Metazoa; phylum Chordata; class Amphibia; order Caudata; family Salamandridae; genus Lissotriton; species Lissotriton vulgaris. The sequence goes on along the minus strand of NC_141691.1, from coordinate 1,076,544,546 downwards.
TTCAACATAACATATATGAGAGAGTAACGGTCCGCGTGCTGATGGAGCAGCCTGAAACTCCCCGGGTGTTGAAGGGCGGTTGGGTCGATTCACAAAGGGTCACTCCAGGGGCGCTGGGGGATTGCTGAGAGACAGCCGGCTGTAACTCTGAATTTAGATGGGTAATGGGGGACGTCCGTAACTGCATACAGAGGGGATGGTAGAGTGCACTTTCAGGGATGAGAAATGTGCTGGACGGGTGTTTGGGTTACAGTCTATCTCCCATGTGACATTTATTGGTGTTGGGAAATGCCGGTCTACACTCGTTGGCGCTGGGAGGCTTTTCACGACTCTGTGGGTGCAGGTGGTGACTCTCATGAGTTATGTGGCACAGGGCTGTAGTCTGTAAATCTGGGGTGCTGAGTGGCAGTAAGTAGGAGTGTACCCTCCCTGTGAAAGACAGAGGACAGCGGCAAGCTGTGCCTCACTAGATGCCGGGATGCTGGGGTAGATGGCTGTCGGTGCTTGTGAATGCTGGGGGCACCTCATTAATCCGGGATGCTGGTAGAGGGATGTACACCGTACCCCCAGGGCCGCTGTGGGGGCTGGTGGAAGTCTGTCGGTCTCTGGATGCTGATAGGTGCAGAAGTTTGTATTTGCTATTCACTGATTACCCCCCACTTCCTTCTTATCCCCACTCCTCCATCTCTGATCCTCCCAGCAGCTATTTCCCCCTTATCTGCACCCTGGCCCTTCCCATGATGCCTTCTCCCTCCTCCTCGACTCTCTCTCCACCCTCCAGCCCCCCCTGCTCCATTCCGCAAACCCATCCCCAGATTCCCTCTCCCTCCTCCGCCCAGCTCCTTCCTTCCCTCCTTGCCCCCACCAGCCCTTTCCACATGTTTTCAGAAACACAATGAGGAAGGAGAGGGAGCAGCGTCCTTGTTGTCACGGAGACTGGTGGTTGCAGGCATGGAGGGGCACCCCAGCCCCTCGCAGACTCTTTATCCTTCAAGCAATGGCAAACTCAGACCGGCACTGTGAGGTAAGGCAGAGGGGCTGGGGAGGCAGTAGGGGCTGCCGAGGTCCTAGCATTGCATGAGAAATGGAGAGAAGAGGCGAGGTGGGGCAGAGAAAGAGTACAGCAGATGGGAAACCAGCGGGAGAGGTTTGAATGTGGTAGCAAAAGAACACAAGAGGTGCCAGAGAGCAAGAGAAACTGATAGGCAGCAGAGGTGACGGAGAGATGATGAGAGTTGTGGGCGAAAGCTGTAGAGATACAAAAAAACACCTACAAAAGAGCACAAGGGAGAGGAGGAAAGACAATAAAAGAGCAGCAGACAGATCGGAAGAGAGGATAGAATAGAGCGAGAGAGCGCCGGAGAGAGACGGGTACAATTGGGGAGAGAGGTGAACAGACGGCGCAATGGGAAGAGAAACAAGCATTTGCAATGCAATTAATTTACAGGCCAGAGTATCTGAGAAACCACTTTACAAGGGACTGAAAGGTCAATTAAATATGCCAAACAGGTGCAGACCAATCTTACTATGTTTACCACAGAGACCACACGCACTTTACACTGGACAGCAGTGCCAAAGTGCCCAGAGTCCTAGAACCTCCAACACCATGTCTGAACAAGCATTTGCAATGCAGTAGGTCTCGCATTTACGCAAGCTATTGACATTGTAAATGACAATGCCTTTTATTTTTGTTTTCGTTTTTAAAACATAAGTTAAAGGCATTGTCATTTACAATGCCAATAGCCAATGCCAATAGTTTAAACTCACCTAAATGCGAGACCTATTGCACTGCAAATGTTTGTTCTGACATGGTGTTGGTGGTTCTAGGACTCTGGGCACTTTGGCACTGCTGTCCAGTGTAAAGTGCGTGTGGTCTCTGTGGTAAACATAGTAAGATTGGTCTACACCTGTTTGGCATATTTAATTTACCTGTCAGTCCCTTGTAAAGTGGTATTTCAGATACTCGGGCCTGTAAATTAAATGCTACTGGTGGGCTTGCAGCGCTGTTTGCGCCACCCACCAAAGTAGCCTTTCAAACCTGTCTCAGGCTTCTGCCATTGCAGGGCCTTTGTGCACAGTGTTACTGCCGCTGTGACGTGACACCTAAAGTGTGTGCCACGTCTGTGACCCCCTTTTACTGCATGTCAGTCACCCCTAAGGTAGGCCCTAGCTAGCCCTATGGGCAGGATGCATTGTAGGTAAAAGGTAGGACATGTACATTCAGTGTGTGGCATGTCCTGGTAGTGACAACCAGCCATTTTGGTTTCTCACTGCTGTGAGGCTGCCCTCTCTTAGGAATGCATTGGGAAGTGTTTCACTGGTAATTCCTGATATGAAAGGAGCAGCTTAGTCAAGTTTGGTATGCTTGGAATAGTAATAATAATAAATGCTAGGCAATAGTGTGCACAGATTTATTACCACTATTTTAGAAATGCGACTTTAGAAGTTGGCATTGCTGTGTGCTATGTGTTTGCCTGCCTGATGTGGATTGCATGTCTGGCTCTGGAGTGACAGGGTCTGGTGAGTTGTGTTTGGCTCCAGGGAGGGCAGAGTGAGCCAGCACTAGGCTGAATAGGAGATCTGCATTTGGAGTAGTGGGAGTAGTCCCCTGACCCTAAATAGGTCTGTGCCTGCCTAGGTAAATGCAGGCTCTGCCCCCCCTGTGGTGTGTCTGATGACCGAGCCCCCACCTGACAAAAGGGAAGAGGAGCCCTGTAAACAGAGTGCTCTAATACCCCTGGAACCAGTTGGGACTGGTTCTCCCAGCCCTGTTCCAGGCCAGAACAAAGGAAAATATGGTATAAGTACTGGGGCTGTGGCCCCCCCTGTTGGTGCTTGTGCTCCCTTGCTACTTGGGGACTGTTGCTGCTGGGCCCCAGGAGGAACGACCACAAGGGACTCCCTCCCTGCTGGAGGGCCCTGTGAGCTGCCCTGCCTGGACCCAGCCTTGCGCCCCTAAAACTGTATCCTTCTCTCCCAGGACGGAGAGAGTGCTGGGGCTTCACAGCGCTGAGCTGTGACCTATTTAGAGGGAATCCCGATGTGGGGATTCCCCCGCATTGAGGCCTTGCAAGCAGGAGCCTACCCCGCTGTTTTGTGCTCTTGCAAGCGGGAGCCTACCCCGCTGTTTTGTGCTTATGTGAGTGGGAGCCCACCCCGCTTTTGACTTTATTTACCGGCAGGAGCCCACCCTCACTTGTGAGCCGGGGAGAGACTTGCGGCCAATAAGGAAGCCAGGCAAGCTGCCTGGTTGTGGGCAGGACCAATCCAGGCAAACAGACCGCCACCGGAGGAAGTCAGGCAATCCTTCTGCCTGTAGGTAGGCGGGGCTCCCGTGCTGGTGAGAGCCCCGCAGGTGACTGGAAAACAGTGAGGAAGCCCCCGGACGACCCGATGCGTACCGTAGCCCTGACGGAGACAGTACAAGTACGGCGGGGCCCCCGTGTGCCGGTGCCTTTCTCCGGATGTGAAGGAGAGACCGGAGGAGTCCAGAAGGAGAGCCCGGTGGGTCGGGCTTCAATTTGTGGTGCTTCTATGTTTGTACTTTTACACTGCCCAGCGCTAGTTGCTTGATGCTCGCTCTCATTGTTACTACTTTTTAATCGTCACTATTTTCAATGTTGTGTACTAAACCGTTTAAAAAAAAAACGCTTTCAATCTTTTAAATACTTAGAGGAAATACCTGTTTCACTGAGATTTTACCTTGAACAATCCTTCCGGTCGCTTCCTCGGTCCACCACCGGTCCCAACCCCTATTGAGTGGCAAGAGGCTACTTCCGGCAAATTGAGGGTTGGCGGTCTAGTCCCCACCCCACTCCATCACATAAAATCTCATGCGGAGCGCGCAGCGGACCCGCGCAGCGAGTGCGCCAGCGGCGCACCAAAGTCAAGCCCGCCAGACCGGGCCCTGGGTCCAGAACCCCTGCCTCACCTCCTCCAGCCCCCCTCCGCTACTCTAGGGAAAAACTAATCCAAATTATGGAAGCCTTAAACCCACTCTGCAATCATTCTATCTCCATGGTGAAACTGCAAGACAAGTGATCTCACTGCCCATATGAACTGCCTCTAATATCAAGTCACTACCCTTCGGCAGGGAACCAGTTTAACATCGCTCTGCTAAATTGCAGATCCATGCTAAAACACGCTATGGAAATTTCAATACTACTACAAGATACAGAACTAGATGTTCTATTCCTCACAGAGACTTGGTTATCGCCAAGTTCAGACCCAGACGTTGTTCAAGCACTCCCCCCTGGCTACCTGATTCAGCGCTTAGACAGAAAATGTAGTAAAGGCGGCGGGATCGCTATTGTCTATAAAGATCATTTAGTCTGCCGCATCTTGGACAGCCCCCTCCTAGGCTGTGAAAACGCCCAACTTTCTATCGAATTTATGTCCTTACTTACTTTTGTTGGCATTCTTCTTTACCGCCCCCAAGGAACACAGGGACAATTCTGCAGCTCGTTACTCGAAACTGTCCTAAACTTAGCCAGTGCGTCGACCAATTTTAACCTTTTTGGAGATTTTAATTTTCATTTTGATGACCCTAGACAAAGTGGCTGACGATCTCGCCCATGATCTCGCAGCATACCAGATGCACCTAAAGATTCATCAAGCCACTCATATGAAAGGTCATCTTCTTGACCCTATTTTCTCAAGCATAGCAGAATTAAAAGGGAAGGAGCCTATCCCCGTCCCTTGGTCAGACCACTTCCTAGTCCCTTTTTCTTGGCACCCATCCTCTCCGCGCTCTCATTTGTTAGCATCACGTACCCAAGCCCGCCGATGGCCCAAATTGATCGTAGAGGACTGCACCCGTGAATTGAAATTAACCATACCCGCACACAACCCAACCCCTCAATCGCCAACAGAAAGTTTTCCTCATGGATTGAGAATTCACTAGATGTAGTACTGCCTAGAAAATCTATAGTACAAAAAACTGGACCCAATAAATCTCCTTGGTTCACCCCCGAACTTCGCAAACAGAAACAACAGTGCAAAAGACTAGAAAGAGTATGGAGGAAAGACTTTGCATATGAGAAAACATCGGACTACAGGGCATCCATCACCTTCTACAAAGCAGCACTAAAAGCAGCCCAGGCGGCCTATTACGAAGAAAAAATTCTATCCTCCAACTACTCTAAAGAAATATTTCGGATCGCAAAAAAACTTCTGAAAGTTTCCGATCCCCCTCAGCCTCTGACCTCTCTGGCCACCGTTGTGAGAAATTAGCAGGTTTTTTTTCCACTAAAATCCAAAATATTTTTAATCTTCTCCCACTTGCCAAAAACAATGAGCACCTACTCAAGCCCCTCGAATTAGAACCTCAGCAATAATGCCTTCTACCTAGAGTCATACACTCCACTCACTGAGGAACTTCTTCCTTGCATTTTAGACTCGATCAAGAGTGGCTCTCCGCTTGACCCTGCCCCCTTCAATATTTTGAAGTTGGCAATAACCACCATCATCTCTCCCATCGCTAATCTAATCAATGTCTCTCTAGCATCGGGTATAGTCCCCCAGGACTGGAAGAATGCCATGGTGAAGGCGCTTTTAAAAAAGCCTCACCTAGACCCCACGGAGTTGGCCAATTATCGCCCCATTTCCTTACTCCCTGGAATTAGCAAGGTCGCAGAAAAATATGTCAATCACCTACTTTCTGTGCACCTCGAAACCTTTAAATTGCTTCATTCCTCCCAGACTGGCTTCCGTCCCGGCCAGGGTACTGATACTGCACTGATTGCGGTGGTGGAGGAACCTAGAAAGAATCTTGACTCCGGAGGGTCCTCAGCCATCATCTTCTTAGACCTAAGGGCAGCCTTTGACACAGTTAAACACCGCACCCTGTTACACCATCTCAAAAAAGTGGGAGTGACAGGCATGGCCCTGTCCTGGTTGGAATCATTCCTGGAAGAAACATTCTTCCAGGTATTCGAAGGCAACATCTAGTCCCGACCAGTGCCACTCCAATGTGGAGTTCCTCAGGGCTTATCTCTGAGCCCCACACTTTAATGTGTACATGTCCCCACTTGCAGAGATAGTAGCCCCTTTTGGAATCCAACTAGTTACTTATGCGGACGACACCCAGCTTATCGTGGCATTGAACCAGGTAAAGCAGCTCCCTACGAACCTGTGCTCCTGTCTCAAAGAAGTCGCTAACTGTATGAGCTCATCCCACCTCAAACTCAACGGTGACAAGACTGAGCTCATGCTGTTGGGCAACCAAGCAATTGTTTACTCTTACACTCTGTGGCCGTCCTGCATGGGGCCTACATCAAAGCCAAAAAAGGAAATCAAGAGCCTGGGCATCTGGCTCGACCACGATCTTACCTTTAGAACCCAAGCCAGGAAAACCGCCGCCACCTGCTATGGTTTACTCCGAACGGCATGGAAAGTATTTTCTCTTCTACCCTGCCCCTCTAGAAAGCTCCTAATTCAGACGATTATTCTCTCCAGGCTGGGCACGGTAATGCCCATTATCTGGGTGTGCCCAATTCAGTTATTTCCAAACTACAGGTGGTCCAAAATTCGGCAGCAAGGCTCCTCACGGGCACAAACAACCACTGCTCAGCCAAGCCTGCCCTAAGAGCACTTCATTGGCTCCCGATACAAGAATGAATACAATTCAAGGCCCTTTGCATCGCACATAAAAATCTTTAGGGCAAGGGTCCTTCCATCATTAAAAACCTCATCAAACCATACAGAGCCACCAGAAGTCTCAGCTCAGATGAACTCCACTTGGCTGAGGTTCACAGAATTAAGAAGGCCCGGACAGGGGGCCACCTTTTCTCCTAAAACACCTCTAAGCTCTGGAACTCCCTTCCTCTCTCTAGCCTTAAGGATGCTAATCACTTAACATTCCGCATATCTGCTCCTGTATTCGCCTCTGCAGCGCTGGGATGCCTCCGGGTAGCCATGCACTATATAAAAACATTTTCATTCATACATTTTCATTTGCACAGTTGGGGCAGAGAGAAGTGCCCCGGGAGGAGCCCAGTGAACATAGCTCCCTTGTGCTGATTTCTTTTTGGAGGCAATTTGGTAGTTAGAAGTCCCGGAGTGGGGCTTCCACGGCACAGTTGATGCCAGGGCTAATTTATTTTGCCCTCATTGTGGGGCCGTGAGCGGCACAGGAAGGGTCCCAGTGAAGGGGGCTGACCAAGCACAGTTGATGCCAGTGCTTGCTAATTTTCACAGCTGCACCACAAGAGCCCGGGCAGCTGCAACGTGAGGGGCATTGTTTGGGACTCTAGAGAGACCAGGGTGGATTGTACCCTCGCTCCAGTGGAACCCTGACATTTTGGACAGAGGGTATTTGAGCCCCAGAGGAAGTCCAGTGGGCCTGGGGTCAGGTGTGCTACCTGTGAGTGCCAGGAGGGCACAAGGCCCTAAGGTAAGGTGATGTATGAACCTAGGGGGTATCACTAAGGTGCCCTCCTAATTGGATTTATGCATAATGTGTTTTATGCCTAATGTGATGCAGACATAATGCCTTTATGTTGCAGGTGATAATGCTAAGTACAGTATTTTACCAGTAGTCACTGGTTATGTTTTATATGTGCTACTAGTTCTTTCTAAAGGCTCTGATAGTGGCCCGATTGGCCCTGTCCTGTATATAATCCCCTGTGAATATTGCCTAGTGCCAGTTGGCACAGTGTACATGTATGATTATGATTCTAATGTGTTTTGGATAATACAAAGGCTTTTTTTATATAACCTTGTGTGCAGTTTCTTTTGTGGTGTGCCTAGTGTATTGCTGCTGTGTGTGTGTGTTGCACAAACTCTTTACACATTGCCTCTGGGATAAGCCTGACTGCTTGTGCCAGGCTACCAAGGGGGTTAGCAGGGGTTATCTTCAGTGTGTTACTCCCTTGCCCTGACTAGAGTGGTGGTTTCTGCCTGGCTTAGGTGCAAGCCATAGCCAACCAGAAATCCCATTTCTAACACCAAGCAACAAGCACAATTTATTGCTAGCTGCTCGTTTCTTCGAATGCTTTTGTTTCTCCCCCAGGGGTGGTAGGGTAACACCCACTGAGCTACCTAACACCTACAATCAATGCTTTACGCTGGGCTTTAATCAAATCATTTTACTGGCATGGCAAACGGCAGGCTGCAGATACGATGGTCACTTCTTGGATGAAGGGGGCCCTGTCTCTTTCGAGCAGCTTGTGAGAAGCTGCCCTGGTATATGATGTCCACTACTGTAAGTGGGCACCTTGCACTAGTCCAGGCAACCCTTATGGTGATTTAAGCGGTCTTAGACAACCTTAGAAAGCTCTCCATGTGGTAGCTGTGGATAGCAGCCTTCAGGATTAGTTCAGAATGAGTGTAAAGCAGCTTGTTTTACCAGAATGCAATCTTATAGTATAGAGTTAGTGAAAAAACCACACCAAGTATTTATAAATATATGTATTTATTATAGAATACTCTAGTACGGTCAAGTATCTCCCACATGGAGATAAACACAATGCACACAATACTTTAGCACAAATACGGCAAATAGTACGAAATACACAGAGGGCCCCAAAGATGGACCAAACTATATAAAGAAAGTGGTATAAGAACCACGACTCGAGTCAGGATAATTTCGAGAGGACGTAGAATTGCTGGCGACCCACAAAACCACCCAAGGTAAGTAGATCGGGACCCCACGGAGAGCATGTGTAGTGTGGGAACATGACTGTGTGCTCCGTACAAGTCTATGTGCAAGTCGCTGTTGGATTTTTAAAGATTAAGGGCCCTTCCCAGTGGTCCCTGGAAGAACCCCTTTGAAGACAGAAGGTTGGAGAGCCATCCCACCCGTGGATGCCTTAGTACCCACGTTACCTACACCAAGGAAGCCGGGTGCATATGTGTGAAGTGGTGTCGGAAACCGCTGTCGAACCCAATGGAGGACTTCATGAAAGTGCCCCTGCTGTAAGAGGAGAAAGTGTCTGTGTGAATCTAAACCTGGAGTCTTGAGGAGTACCTGAAAGCAGAAGGACAGAGTCTATGTCACTCAGCGGTGACCAGGAGACTTGGAAGACAAATGCCCTCTGATGTCGGGTGCTTCAGGGAAGTTGAAGAGGACCTTGACTCTGCAGCTGTGAGGACCAGTCGACGCTGAGGAAGACCAGGAACGGTGCATGAGCTTTCCTACGAAGGATGCAGAGTGCTGAGGGGTTGGTGTCCCTCAGGAGCACCAACAAGCCTTGGCAAATGGAACCAATGCAGGAATCAAAGAAGGAGAAATGTTGGGACCAACAAGGTCCAGGGGACTCACCAAAAGTAGGGGAGTCAGGGCAGGCCCCGAGCAATCATGGGAGCCCAAAAGAAACAAATGTGACCCTCAAGTGGACCCACAGGCCGGAGGCACTGGAGTCCCCAGAGGACCTCAAGCAGCTTACCAAAAAGATGCAGGCCACGATGCACACTATGTGGTGTGGCTGAAGACTCTGGTCGCTAGAGGTGCTGGAGTTTGGGGCTACTTGGAGCCCGAAGTTTGTCTTCCAAAGAAACCAACAAGCCTCTGCAACAGCAAGTTGAACGCTGTTCACAGGGGTTAGGTTATTGCAACCCCCACAAGGTATACTGACATCAAACTTGGTGAGAGGGTCGAGTAGGCCTCAGGAGCTGTGGAAAACCACCACCTGTGTTGCAGAGCCCATGGAGTCCGGAGGCTCTCGGGATCTGCAGACCGGTCAACTTAGTTGCGGTACCTGCAAATGCAGGGTAGTGACTCCTTCACTCCAAGAGAGATTACTTTGGTTGTCTTTATTGCTTCACAGGCCTTGGATGGTTCCTGTATGATGCACAGACAATGCAACAGACTGGAGGAGTGACAAAGTGGGGCCCAAACAAAGTCCAGAGTACCCAGGTGGTAAAAGTACAGTGGTGTCTGATTTGAATCTTATCCCACAACGAATCTAGGGACCTACACCCAGTTAAGCCCTTAAGTACTGTAGGGAAATGGTTGGGAAGATTCAGGAAAACCTCCCAGGGGAAGGTCTGGACAGCGGGAAGGTTACTCCCATATCCTTTGTCCAGTTTCACATCAGCAAAAACAACAATTGATGGACAGAATGTTGCACAATGGCAAAACATTCACCCCCAGTCACAAATCTGGGTTTAATCCATCGTTATTTTGCTCACCACACCACCCCAGTTCAGATATGGCCATATGCAAATCAGTCTTGACCTTGTGCCTCATAGGAACAGTCCAGCCCGAACTGCCAAGCCATGTCTTTCCTGGACCGGAATCAAGCATCCTAGGACCGGTTTCTGGCTATCAGCCGTCATCAGCCAGGATAGCTTGATTCCAGTGGCATGGAGAGCATGGGACTCACGTCTGAGCATACCCATCCCACTCCGGGTAACAAAAGCAAAAACAACAATTGATGTACGGAATGTTGCACAATGGCAAAACATTCACCCCCAGTCACAGATCTGGGTTTAATCCATCGTTATTTTGCTCACCACACCACCCCAGTTCAGACATGCCATATGCAAATCAGTCTTGACCCTGTGCCTCATGGGAACAGTCCAGCCCGAACTGCCAAGCCATGTCTTTCCTGGACCGGAATCAAGCATCCTAGGACTGGTTTCTGGCTATCCGCCGTCATCAGCTAGGATGCTCATGCAGGGGCACCCTCTCACTTAGAACCAAGCACCCTGCTTTCAGGATTGTAAAGTGCAGTGACCCTTAGATTTAGTAAACCTATATCTTTAGTACGTGGTGCATGCACCAACGTACACAGGCTGCCATGGCAGGCCTGTAGTTCCATTGTGTACGTCTCTCATGGGTGGCATAATGCATGCTTTAGCCCATGGTAGACCTCTGGGGTACCTATGCCCTGGGTACATGGGTACCATATACCATGGTCTGACAAGGGTACAGCAGTATCTAATCTGGGATTGTACTTCGGTACTAACACAACAGTTTAGGGAGTAAGCAATTAGACTGGGGTCCTGATTAGCAGGATCCCAGTTAGACAAGTCAAAAACAGCATCACATCAAACAAAAAATGTGGGGAAGCAGATCCTACTTTCCTACATAGCTGCACAAAGATTTTTCGCTGCCAGAAACGTAGAGAATGCACTATCTTAAAATTTGCCACTGGCTCACTCATCTGACAATTTGCGCTGGGGCACATCGCCCACTCACCCCCTTTCAAAAATGGATTGTAACCAAGACCTCTGACAGCTGCCGTATAACAGAACTTGAGAATACGAAACACAGGAGTAAACCCATTAACCCAGTTGAGACAAGGGTGGAGTATATAGCATAAACAACAGTGTCTCAACCAGTAATCATTAGCAAAGACAAGTACAAGAAGTGTATAAATCACTTGTGGAAGGGAAAGAAAAGAGGTGAAACCAAAAGCAGATTTGCAGAATATAGGTTGTTATTTGTAAGTAGTTATATCAGCACTACAGTACAATTCAACTTAAAGTAATCATAACAACCAGGTCTGCACTGAACCTGCTAGTGTGGGTGAACGGTGCAATGACACAAAGGTGAAAAAACAATGTGAATGGGGGGGGGGGAAGAACAGTAAAAACAAGTAGTACTGAGGCCAATGATACAAGACAGGTCACCATAAGTCAAGTACTATGATTTAGGCCGAGTTGATTGTCCCAGTGGAAACCGCGATTTGCGCGGAGTAGTCAACGGCATTTTGACCTATTCTATATCAGGTCATCTTCAGGACAATGGTTACTAAATCATAGATAGTGCTCTATAAAAAGGAAAGGGATAATGTGAAAATGAGAGTTGGGAGGCCCTGGATACAAGAGTTAATGGGAAAAAGATATAGAGAAGTCCGGTTTGAGAATTAAGGCTACCTGAGGGAAAAATCCAGATTGCAGGGTTCAAAGATGTGGGCTCTTGGAAAGGAGGTAACTGAAGAGAAAGAAAGGAGGAAATCAAATTGGGTCCTACGTTGTTGCACTAAACTGGATTGTGGGGCGACAGTGGCAAGGACCTGTATACACTCTGGTGAGGGCGCAGTAAATGGATCCTGCAGGTAGACAGTGGGATGCAGCCTCGACCTGGAAATAAAACAAGGAGGGGATGAGTGAGCGTCCTAGAGCTTTTGTGATAGCACGGCAGCATAGAACATTGGGGGTCTTACCTAGGTGCTGGAGATACTCTGCCCGGCGTGGAGCAAGATGAATCAGCGTAGGAATGCGGGAAAGGAATCGCCGCCCGGCGTGGAGCAAGATGAATCGGCGTAGGAATGCGGGAAAGGAATCGCTGCCCGGTGTGGAGCAAGTTGAATCAGCGTAGGAATGCGGGAAAGGAATCGCCGCCCGGCGTGGAGCAAGATGAATCAGCGTAGGAATGCGGGAAAGGAATCGCCGCCCGGCATGGATCAAGATGAATAAGCGTAGGAATGCGGGAAAGGAATCGCCGCTGTCAAGGGTGTTGGACGGGCCAGACGTCTGAGGGCCCAACCAGGCGCGCTTACAAGTAGAGGAAATCAGGGGATCGGCGGGAGAATTAAACTCACGGAGTGAAGCGTCCGGGACCCTGGCCAAGCGTGCTCACAGCTGGCCAGTAAAGACTGAGGAAGGCGAGATGTACTGCTGGTCACATGGACCTGGGGAGAACTAGACTAGGAGAATGGAGGTCCAGGCAGGTGCCCCGGGGGGGATGGAACAGGAAAAAGCACCAGTAGCAAGATGACGACTAAAAGAATAAAGACACTGAGAGATCGTGATAATTGTAGCAATAGTAATACATTTTTAGCAATTCGGCAGATATCAATCTAAAATACATTTGGATACATTCACAGCAATTCAACTAAAACAGTAGTTTGAAATTGAATACCGAGAAGTGATAATAACTGTGCCAAGCTCATGTAATATGACAAACAAAGGATACCATACGTATATAATTGGTTGCATTGTAACAAACGTAGAATACTATTGGCATATTACTAGTTCACGTAGGAAAAAGGCAATAGATGAAAGTTAAACCGGTAGAAGGGAAGGAAGGGCAGGGTTGGTAAGGGAAAGGGAGGAAGGGGGTGGGGTAACCAATACAAGCAACGTGTGCTTGTACAAAACTGGGGATGACAATCAGTGAAACTGATTGAAAACAGGGGGGAGAGGGGAAGGGATGAAAGGAACAAAACAGTGAGTTAAGACAAATACGTAGACGGTCATATTCAGCATACATTAAAATCCAAGCGGAGTCAAAGACTATGTAAAAAACAGAGTAGACTGGGTCATTGGAGTTAAGATGTTGCAATGACAGAGTTCCATTCATCTAAGGAGTTGAGTCCATTAGCCACAGAGTCACAGCGGGCGATCCACCTACACTCGCATTTATTCAAAAGAAGGTGCAGATTGCCACCCCGGATAGGGAGTTCGGGGCGGTCAATGACCTGTCTGTTTCAGAATGGTTGTGTTCTTTGAAATGTGCCACTAGTGGTGCATTCTCGAAGATGCGTCTGATGCAGCTTTTATGTTGGGCACTACGTTGCTTTACCATCTGGGTCATGTGGCCAACATACAACAAGTTGCAGGTGCAACATATGGTGTAGATGACGTTGGCGGTGCGGCAATGGGAGAATTGTTTTAGTTGGTAAGTGTGATCAGAGGTGACAAATACTTTTGTGTTGGTGGTAAGATCACAAACGGCACAAGTATGGCATTTGTAGTGGCCAATGATGGGTGGTAGCCCCCACACAAATGTTACGCGACTGGAAAAGCCACCGGGAGTGCGGCGCGAAGATCGTACTTCGTGCCAGCCCGACTTTGGAGCGGGGGGGGCTCCCTATGGTGCAAGCTTGAAAACACCATTGGAGGAGTCTGCAGCAGGTCTACCCAAGCGAGGATAGGCAAGTAGAGCTCGACTGACCTCATCAGACCCAGGTGAGGGATTCGATCAGCGCCTCCCAATTTGGCCGCAATTTAAGCCCCACGAGGCCCCCAGTCCAACCAACATCCACAGTGCCTGACCTTAAGATGGCGGCAAGCAGGCACTAACACTTCTCAGGGACAGTGCGCAACAACAGCAGTTCGACGGGGGAGCCACCCCACCTATCTTTACACACACCCAGCTGCCGGGAGGGGCAAGGGGCCAGAAGAAGTCGTCCTCCCTAATCTACTGTAAGCACATTAAGCAGCAGAGGTGCTAAAGACCTAATTTTCCCTGGAAGCAGCTCAAGGCCCGAAGTATCGCAGACTCATAAGTGTCCGGGGGCGCGGCTCCACGCCGTTAGATGTTCGAAGCTGTATGCCGCCTAAGAAGACGCAAGGCAATAGAGTTTCTAACTACTGCGTGCCGTCGGACACCAGGTCGGAAAAGGAGAATACTGCGTGCCCTGAGGACGGAATGGCACTCATTCGGGAAGACCTGCTGGCATCGCTCCGCGACTTCAAGAAAGAGGCCATAAAAGCAGATATTAGTGCCTCCTTTGAGGAGTTTTGTGCGGAGATGAACACTAAGATGGTGGCGTTAGAGGCCGACGTGGACTCAGTGGGAACGCGTGCTCTGGACCTGGAGGCGAAATGCTCCCGCCTGACCCTATAATGGTAATTGAAAGGCATCAATGAAGAGTTTCCTCCCGTGACAGTTCAGGAGACTCCTGAAGAAGCGGAGGGAATACCCTAGGAGCCCCTTGGACTACAAAGGGTAAAAAAAAAAGGGACCGGTTGAATGGAACACCAGGGGAAGAACCTCTTACCGGTCCCCAAGATGATCACCACAGTAGTCCTTTACCACAATGAGCTACAAATCCCATATTGGTATGAACAGCCACAAGCTTACTCCGTGTGGAACACCAGGGGCACCATTTGTTTGTGGACTATTGCATGGTACTCGCCTTTCACGGCGTTCGATCCCGAGATGCTGCCTGTAGCTGCCTTCTATTGAACTATGACGATGCCCCACGGGCTGAAACTAAAACTGTTTGTACTTTCCACGGAGCCCGGGTACCCTTGGCCGCTGCCCGGTAGAGCTGTCCTATGCAGCTATAGCGGGGTCTGTCTCTGGGTCACCCCCTTGGCCGTCGCCTACCCAGCCGAATATCCAACATTGTTTTTCATGGTTTTTCGCTGTTTTATCTGTCTCTCTCCTCAACTGCCTTGACAGCTTTGTTCTCCAGGAGTACTTTCCCCCTTCAGATTTACCTGACTGTCTGCTTTCCCCTCCCCTGTCTACCTTCCCCCACTTACTTCCATTCCTCATATGACGTGTGTCTTGGATATGTTACGCGCTAATATCTGATATTATTGTGTAAGCTCACGTTTTTCTCCTAAGCATAAACTGGTAATTGCAACTGTAACTGATGTAACTATGTAACCATGTTCTGAAACAATGGAAACAATGTCCTATCTCCTGTAATGCGCTCTGATACCTCCGGGTATAGCCAGCGCTATATAAAACTTTTCAAATAAAAATAAATAAAAATAAAAGATGTAACAGATGGAGTTTTCTTTTCTTTATGTGGCCAGGTAATCACGGGGACCAATTTATCAGAAAGGTTGTTCCCTCTTTTATATGAGAATAAGGGCGGTTCTCTAAAGGGTGCAAGGATTCGAAGCGTGCACCAGTTTCTCTTGATCACCTTGCTGACCTTGTTACTCAAGGGACTGTAAGTGGATACAAAAGGGATGCCTGAGTTAGTGTGTTTGGGTGATGGTGAAAGGAGTACTTCCATGTGGTTATACCACACACGTTTAGAAGCCCTGGAGACCAAACGTTTCTCGGAGAGGCTGGCCGCCTCTCTGAAGTATCTTTACGCCATTTGCAATTCCCCTTGATACAGAGGAACTGTCCGTGAGGTAGGCCATCTCTCAGACCACGTGGGTGATAACTAGAATACAATAAAAGAGCATTGCTTTCTGTGGATTTTCGGTAAAGTGCAGTACCGATGATGCCGTCTTCTGCATGGAGTGTCAGATCAAGGAATGGAAGGTCATTGTTTCTCACGTCTGATGTAAAAGTGAGGTGAGTTTGGCAGTTATTGAGCCAGAAGACAAATGAGGATAGATCATTGTGTGTGCCATGCCAAAGTAAAAGAATGTCATCAATGCAACAACGCCATAAACTAATTTTATTCAGAAAAGACTTTTGGACAGACAAGATGTGTATGGTCTTGAGGTGGTGTACGTAGAGGACGGCAAAAATGGGAGAAAAACATGCGCACATCGAGACACCTTTGCTCTGGAAGTAAAAGGTGTTCTTGTAAAGGAAATAGTTGTTAGTCAATGCAATGTGCATGAGGTCCATTATAAACTCAGTAGGGATGTGAATAGGCCTGGTTCGGGTATCCAAAATTTGTTTTATGACAGCAAGGCCTTCAGTGTGTGGGATGTTGGTGTATAGTGATTCGATGTCAAGGCCCGCCATCAAATCAGTGTCATAGTTAAATGGTAGGTGTTCGATGATGTTAATCAAATGGGTGCTATCCCTGACGAAGTTGTCAGTCAGCGGGACAAACTCTTTCAAGATATCATCAATGTATTTACCCAGGGGTTCCAGACTAGAACCGCAACCTGATACTATGGGTATCCCTTCCGCCGGTTAAACTTTCATATTTTGCCTTTTTCCCATGTGAACTATAATATGCCAATAGTATTCTACGTTTGTTACAATGCAACCAATTATATACGTATGGTATCCTATCTTTGTCATAGTACATGACCTTTGCACAGTCAATTATTATCACTTCTCGGTATTCAATTTCAAACCACCCTTTTAGTTGAATTGTTGTGAATTTATCCAATTTTAGATTGATGTCTGCCGAATTGCTAAAAATGTATTACTATTGCTCCAATTATCACAATCTCTCTGTGTCTTTATTCTTTTACTCCCCATCTTGCTACTGCCGTTTTCTCCTGTTCCATCCCCCGGGGCACCCGCCTGGACCTCCATTCTCCTGGTCTAGTTCTCCCCGGCCCATGTGACCGGCAGTACATCTCGCCTTCCTCAGTCTTTACTGGCCAGCTCTGAGCACACTTGGCCGAGGTCCCGGACACTTCACTCGTCCTACGTGAGTTTAATTCTCCCGCCGATCCCCTGATTTCCTCTACTTGTAAGCGCGCCTGGTTGTGCCCTCGGACGTCTGGCCCGTCCAACACCCATGACAGCAGCGATTCCTTTCCCGCATTCCTATGCTAATTAATCTTGCTTCACGCCAGGCAGCGATTCCTTTCCCACATTCCTCCCTGATTCATCTTGCTCTACGCCGGGTAGAGTATCTCCAGCCCCTAGGTAAGACCCCCAATGTTCTCTTCTGCCGTGCTATCACACAAGCTCTTGGACGCTCGTTCTCCCCCCCCCCCCCCCCCCCACCCCCCCTCAATTTTATTTCCAGGTCGAGCCTGCATCCTGCATTCCACTGTCTACCCGCAGGATCCATTTACTGTTCCCCCACCAGAGTGTATTCATGTACTTATCTCTGTTGGACAGGCCACATGACGGGCCCGCTCCCCCTCTGCCCAACCAGGCCCGAGCCCGGTCCCTCCAGTGTTACCCACCACCACTCCACGTTTTCCGTCCCCTCCGGGACCCCTGCCTCTGAACATCTCGACCTCTTGGGCCCGATCCCCTACTGGCCCTCGCGTCCGACCTGGGCGCCATCTTGGACACTGCACCACGAGGCCGCGTGGCCTCCGATCGACCCTAACCCTGGGCCTGGCCAGGCCTCAGACATCCCGGCACCACCATCCACCCAGGAGGTGAGCGGACTACTTGGCAGGTCAATGGGAGAAAGAGGTGTCGATGGCTCTCCCCCGCCAGGTACCGCTCGCCCCCAGCCTCCCCGGGCGCTGGCTCCACCCCCCTGCTGGGTGTCTGGACTCCCTCATCCTGGACCCCCCGACCTCCAAGTGCGAGGGTCCGGACATCAAAGGGCACCAGCCCTATAACTGGGGCAGCTCCAGAGCAGGAAGGCAGTTGTATCCTGGAGTCGAGAGACGCAGAGAAGAACTCATCCTTGACGGACTACTGGCGCTGCCGTAGCCCTGCCTTGTGAACTATCGTCCTGCCTGCTGGCGCTGCCGCAACCTTCTTAATCCTTCATCGTCGTCGGGACCTGCTGGCGTGGCCGCGGACCGTTTGTAACCACCATCTTCATCGGGACCTGCCGGCTCCGCCGCGGACCGTCGCTACCTTCAACCATCTCGGGACCTGCTGGCTCGGCCGCGGCCCGATCATCTAGAACGCCGAGCTCGAGGATTGAGAGCTATCCATCCACCCAATTGGTAACAAGACTGTCCCGCTACCCCTTTTCCCAACCAGAGACCCGAACCGAGGGGACCCCTGAGTCCAGACCTCCTTGTATCATTTGACCGTACTTGAAGAACTGCTGATAAAGTATCGTTTAACCTTATCCTTGTGTGGTGTCCGTCTGTGGGGGGGAAGTTACTTGTCTGTACGATCGCTGGAGACGGCTCTCCCTGGAGACCTCTCCCCTTATACTCGGCCGACCCTCCCGGTCCGTCTAACATTGGTGGCCAGCGGCGCGATCCGAATCACCGCATAATCGTACAGAGAGTAGCTCACCCCACGACGAAATCACGATGACAACCAAAGAAAGCGGATCCACCGAGAAATTTCAGATGGAGAAATTGGAAGAATACAGCCATCGTGAACTAAAACAATTCTGCATCGAACTAGGTATCGCTACCACCGGTCTAAGTACCAAAGACGATTTCAAGCATGCCCTGGAGTCCTGGGCAGAAACCGGGGCCGTCAGACCCCCGGACCAAAATATCGCAGCAGTAGAAAAAGACACCACGGCTCCCGAGGAGCGAAGAACGGGCCTCTCGCAAGACGAGATCCAGGAACGAGAAAGAACAAGACTACATGAACTAGAAATGGCCCGGCTCAAAATGGACGGTGAACTCAAGTTGGCTGAACAGAAACTGAACTTAGAACATCTGAGGCTCCGAGAAGAAAGGGAGGAAAAACAGAGACAAAGAGAGCTCGAGGAAAAAAAGACTGGCATATGAACATGAGCGCAAATTAGCTGAGATAGACTTACGCAAGCAGAACAAGGAATCAGGGGCGACCGAGCAACCCCGCACCCCGGGAGCGACAGATAAGAAGGTACACATCCCCAAGGATGTCGTTCGAGAATACTTCCGAGAGGACGACATCCAACAATGGTTCAAGGCCTACGAGATAGCTATGACCTCCCACCGGATCGATCGAAGCGACTGGGGAGCCGGTCTATGGGGGAGATTCCTCAATGAGGGCCGCGATGCCCTGCTACAGCTCCCGGACCATCTGATGACCTCCTATGACCACATGAAAGCGGCCCTCCTCACCCGCTATGGGCTCACACCCGAGATGTACCGCCAGAGGTTCAGAGACTGCACCCGCATCCCGGGTACAACTTGGGTGGAGTACGTGAACTATTTCAGCAGAGCCTTCGAGGGTTGGATCAAAGGAAGCAATGTCACAACGTACGAACAGCTCTTCAATCTCATGGTATGGGAGCATCTGTCAAACAATTGCTTCATCGAGCTCCGGCAGCATCTCCTCGACAGCAAATTGACTGATCCACGGCAGCTCGCAGCCGAGGCTGACCGGTGGGAAATCACCAGAGTGGGCCGAAATGGGTCCTATGAACAGAACCGGAACCACCACGGTCAGCACCGTCCCCGAGGAGGAGGAGGGGGCCAAGGGCGAGGAAGAGACAGCGCTCCGGCCGCCCCCGCTGCCAGCACCACCCCCCCGGCCAACCGGGGCAGCACCCCAGCACGACCGGGATATAGGGCCAATGTCACATGTCATCGATGCCAGCGAGTCGGCCACTACGCAAACGACCCAAATTGCCCACAGAACCAGAGCCCGAGACCCCGCCAGGTGGCTGCAGCTGCCCTGGGGGAAGAACAGATCTCCGAGGAACAAGAAGAATATGAGCAAGAACATCAAGAATGGGAGCCAGCCGCCATGGCTCTAGCCTGCTTAGGGGGGAAAGACATGGTCCCGCGGGTCCCCCTACCCGCTAACACCCGGAAGTACAGTCAATGGGTGAGCATCAATGGACGCCGGGCCGAAGCCCTCCGTGACACCGGGGCCAGTGTAACAGCCGTCCGCTGTCACCTGGTGACCCCAGAACAGTTCCTACCAAATATTCTCTGCCCTGTCCGTTCAGCCGATAACTCGGAGAGTCTGTGTCGGATGGCCTGCGTCCCTTTCGAATGGGGAGGAGTCTCCGGCATGTTGAAGGTGACGGTCCGAGATGATGCTCCCGTAGACTGCCTCCTGGGGAATGACCTTGAAAGCTCTCCGTGGGCAGCCGTAGAACGAAGAGAACACCTGGGGATGTTAGGCATCCCGGACTGGGCGTGCGTCACCACCCGGTCCATGGCCGCCCGGGCCAATCTCCGACCCGAGGAACCTGAATGGCCGGCACCTCCTCCCCCGGTCGCTCCAGTAGAAGACACCGACCGTGCCGTCCCCCCAGAACCAGCTCAACCTCCGGACCTCTCTGGCCTCGACCAGTGGCATCAAGAGGGGGGGCCCACACCAGAGCAGTTTCGCCAAGAGCAGAAGACCTGTCCCTCCCTCGAGGGACCCCGCCAACAAGCCCTCGCCCAGAGCGCAGGGGATACCTCCGGAACACATTGGGTCTATTGGGACAATGATCTGCTATACAGTGAACAAAAGATCGCGGAGTTGGGGGCCAGTCGAGTGCTAGTAGTGCCCCTCCGTTTTAGAGACTTCTTGCTAAATCTGGCCCACGATGTCCCCCTGGCTGGGCACCTGGGTCAGGATAAAACCTACAGCCGCCTAGTGACCCACTTCTTCTGGCCCAAAATGAGGAATGACGTACTCCAGCATTGCCGATCTTGCCCCACGTGCCAAGCCAGTGGAAAGAGCGGCCGCAAACTGAAAGCCCCCCTGCAACCATTTCCAGTGGTCACCACCCCGTTCGAGAGGGTCGGGATAGACATTGTGGGGCCCCTGGACCCCCGTACAGCACAAGGACATCGGTTCATCCTGGTACTGGTGGACCACGCCACCCGCTACCCCGAGGCTGTTCCCCTGCGAACTGTGACAGCCCCGGTAGTCGGCCGGGCCCTGATGGGGATCTTCTCCCGTGTGGGCTTCCCCCGAGAAGTCGTCAGCGACAGAGGCACGAACTTTATTTCAAAATACATGAAGTCCCTCTGGCAACAGTGTGGGGTCACCTACCGATTCACAACCCCCTATCACCCTCAAGGAAACGGACTCGTTGAGCGGTTCAACCGCACGCTCAAAGGGATGATTGGGGGGTTGGAAGAGCCCCTCCGTCGCCAGTGGGATGTGCTACTGCCGTGCCTCCTCTTCGCATATCGAGAAGTCCCCCAGAAGTCCCTCGGCTTCAGCCCGTTTGAACTGTTGTATGGACACCCGGTACGGGGGCCGCTCAGCCTAGTCAAGGAAGGCTGGGAATTGCCCCCTCTAAAGAACCCTCCAGATGTCTTCAAATACCTCCTAACCCTCCGCAACCAGACCCGAAGATTCAGGGAGATGGCGAAAGCAAACTTGGAGGCCAGTCAAGAGGACATGAAAAAGTGGTATGACCAAAATGCCTCCTCCATCGAATTTGAACCCGGCCAACAAGTATGGGTAATGTCCCCCACCGAACCATGCGCCCTGCAAGACAAGTGGACGGGGCCCTTCAAAGTAGTCGAGCGCAAGGGCCCTGTCACCTATCTCATCAATATGGAATCTTCACGGAACCCCCTCCGGGTCCTCCACGCTAATAGACTGAAACCCCATTTCGTGCGTTCAGAACTCAGCCTCCTGATGGCCACAGACACTGGAGCCAAAGAAGACTCCGAACCCCTCCCTGACCTCCTACGGACTCGGGAGAAAGACGGCTCCGTGGACGGGGTCCGACTCTCGGAGGCCCTCACCCTGGAACAACGCCAAGAATGTCGAGACCTTCTGCTGCAGTTCGCCAGCCTGTTCTCCCTCACCCCAGGTGTCACCTCCTGGTGTGTGCACGACGTGGACACGGGGGACAGCCCCCCTAGCCGCCACCGGGCCTACCGCGTACCAGATCGGGTACGGGCCTGCATCCAAGAAGAGGTGACCAAGATGCTCACGCTCGGGGTCATTGAGCCCTCGGACAGCCCCTGGGCCAGCCCAGTAGTACTGGTCCCCAAAGCAGCCGCCCCCGGCACCACACCGGAACTCCGGTTCTGCGTCGACTACCGGGGCTTGAATGCGGTCACCAGAACAGACGCACATCCCATCCCCCGGGCAGATGAACTAATCGACCGCATGGGAGCTGCCCGCTACCTCAGCATTTTCGACCTGACGGCGGGCTACTGGCAGATCGGCCTCACACCCCGGGCCCAAGAACGATCTGCGTTTTCCACCCCTGACGGCCATTATCATTTCAAGGTCATGCCCTTCGGCATGAAGAATGCCCCAGCAACGTTTCAGCGACTCGTTAATCAGGTCTTGGCAGGACTCGAAGGATTCAGTGCCGCCTACCTAGACGACATCGCTGTATACAGCCACCACGGGTCCGACCACCTCCACCACCTCCGAGAGGTGCTACAGGCCCTTCAGCGAGCTGGCCTCACGATCAAGGCCAGCAAATGCCAGATTGGTCAGGGGTCCGTGACCTACCTCGGACACCAGGTGGGAAGCGGCCTGGTGGCCCCTCTGCAGCTCAAGATCGCCGCCATCCAGTCCTGGCAGCCCCCCATCACCCAGACCGAGGTACGCGCCTTTCTGGGACTCACGGGCTATTACCGACGGTTCGTGAAGGACTATGGTAGCATAGTGGGGCCCCTCACAGAACTCACATCCAAAAATCAACCAAAGAAGGTCAACTGGACCCCAGATTGTCAAGCAGCCTTCGAACAACTGAAGGCCGCCATGTGCTCCGCCCCTGTGCTCCAGGCCCCCGACTACAGCCGGGAATTCGTCGTCCAGACGGATGCCTCCGACCACGGCATTGGGGCGGTCCTGTCTCAATTGATCCCCGAAGGCCTTGATCAGCCAGTGGCCTTCATCAGCAGGCGACTCCTGCCCCGAGAACAACGCTGGAGCACCATCGAGAGGGAGGCCTTCGCCGTGGTATGGGCCCTCAAAAAGCTCCGGCCCTATCTCTTTGGCACACACTTTCGGGTACAGACCGATCATCGACCCCTGCAGTGGTTGATGCAGATGCGGGGGGAGAACCCAAAACTACTACGTTGGTCCATCTCCCTACAAGGGATGGACTTCACTGTGGAACATCGACCTGGACAAGACCACGCCAACGCGGATGGCCTGTCACGCTTTTTCCGCCTCGACGAGGAGAGTCCCCAAGAGGATGGGTGACTCTCCCCGCCTTCAGCTGGGGGGGACGCATGTTGGACAGGCCACATGACGGGCCCGCTCCCCCTCTGCCCAACCAGGCCCGAGCCCGGTCCCTCCAGTGTTACCCACCACCACTCCACGTTTTCCGTCCCCTCCGGGACCCCTGCCTCTGAACATCTCGACCTCTTGGGCCCGATCCCCTACTGGCCCTCGCGTCCGACCTGGGCGCCATCTTGGACACTGCACCACGAGGCCGCGTGGCCTCCGATCGACCCTAACCCTGGGCCTGGCCAGGCCTCAGACATCCCGGCACCACCATCCACCCAGGAGGTGAGCGGACTACTTGGCAGGTCAATGGGAGAAAGAGGTGTCGATGGCTCTCCCCCGCCAGGTACCGCTCGCCCCCAGCCTCCCCGGGCGCTGGCTCCACCCCCCTGCTGGGTGTCTGGACTCCCTCATCCTGGACCCCCCGACCTCCAAGTGCGAGGGTCCGGACATCAAAGGGCACCAGCCCTATAACTGGGGCAGCTCCAGAGCAGGAAGGCAGTTGTATCCTGGAGTCGAGAGACGCAGAGAAGAACTCATCCTTGACGGACTACTGGCGCTGCCGTAGCCCTGCCTTGTGAACTATCGTCCTGCCTGCTGGCGCTGCCGCAACCTTCTTAATCCTTCATCGTCGTCGGGACCTGCTGGCGTGGCCGCGGACCGTTTGTAACCACCATCTTCATCGGGACCTGCCGGCTCCGCCGCGGACCGTCGCTACCTTCAACCATCTCGGGACCTGCTGGCTCGGCCGCGGCCCGATCATCTAGAACGCCGAGCTCGAGGATTGAGAGCTATCCATCCACCCAATTGGTAACAAGACTGTCCCGCTACCCCTTTTCCCAACCAGAGACCCGAACCGAGGGGACCCCTGAGTCCAGACCTCCTTGTATCATTTGACCGTACTTGCAGAACTGCTGATAAAGTATCGTTTAACCTTATCCTTGTGTGGTGTCCGTCTGTGGGGGGGAAGTTACTTGTCTGTACGATCGCTGGAGACGGCTCTCCCTGGAGACCTCTCCCCTTATACTCGGCCGACCCTCCCGGTCCGTCTAACAATCTCTTTGCCAGACGCCCACTTCCTTGAACCCTGCAGTTTGGATTATTCCCTCATGTAGCCTTAATTTCCATACCTGACTTCTCTATATCTTCTTCCCACCAACTCTTGTATCCAGGGCCTCCCAACTCTAGTTTTCACATTATTACTCTCCTTTTTATACAGCACTATCTACGATTTAGTAAGCATCGTCCTGAAGATGACCTGATATCGAACAAGTCGAAACTCCGTCGACTACTCACGCGCAAATCGCGGTTTCCACAGGGTTATTGAAATGTGCCTAAATCCTAATGCTTGACTTATGTTGATCTGTCTTGTATCATTGACCTCTGTACTACTTGTTTTTACTGTTTTTCCCGCCGGTCACGCTGTTTTTTCACCTTTGTGTCACTGCACCGTTCACCCACACTAGCACGTTCAGTGCACACCTGGTTGTTATGGTTACTTTAAGTTGACTTGTACTGTAGTGCTGATATAACTACTTACAAATAACATATATTCTACAAATCTGCTTTTGGTCTCCCCTCTTTTCTTTCCCTTGCTCAAGTGATTTATACACTTCTTGTAATTGTCTTTGCTAATGATTACCGGTTGAGACACTGTTTTTTATGCTTTATAACAGAACTCAACGCCATTCTTCATTGAGCCAAACCAGTTGCAAAAATCTCAGGGCAGAGGAGTTGGGAGCTTGAGCTGGGTGGGCGCTGATGCACGAATGGGACAGGATCTATTACAGGGCGAGCCATACGGCACGCAATACTGCCAGCATTGAGACTGCTACTAAATACATATTGGTACTTTACCCTAGTGAGACTGCATTGGGGTAACCCTGCATGCAGCGTGGATTGCTGCAGGGGCTGTGAGTCTCCAGGGATGCTGCTTCATCTTTTGTGGGACAGCCTCAAGCTTACACTGCACTGGGATGCAATATTAACAGAAAGACACCTACTTTGACACACAGCTACTCGCTTCCCTGAATATGGTATATTGGGGCTTCTGAACGTCCTTACCTTCCCACTAAAATTCAGCAGGGGGCGCCACATTGCTCTAGCACTAGAGGGAGCCCTACAAAACATCCTCTCTCACTGGGGCACGGAAAAGATTCCACCCCATCTTGGATGGCTCCACATGTTATGGCACATACTGGGATAGAGAGATTGGCCCACACACTGGCCAAATCACGGAGACACCTATAGAGAGATTTGGCACCCTGGCATCGCTGTAGGAAAGTAGGATCTGCTTTCATGGTCATCCCCACTTTTTGCTGGTGTCTTTAAGGTTTTACTGACTAGTCTGACTGGGATCCTGCTAATCGGAACCCCAGTCTATGTGCTTCTTCCCTAAATTGGACTTGGTGAGTACTTGGGTACACTACAGATTGGCTACTGGTGTACCCTTGTAAGTCCCTAGTTTATGGTACTAAGGTACCCAGGGCATAGGTACATCAGGCGTCTCCCATGGACTTAAGCATGTATTATGCCACATGTATTATGCCACCCATGGGAGACCACTCAAATGGTGAATACAGGCCTGCTATTGCAGCCTATGTAAGCTGGTGCTAGCACCACTTATGACACATATATGTTTCCTTATATCTGAGGTCACTGCACTTAAAACCTATGTCACCCCTAAGGCAGGCCTTTCAATCCTGAAGGCAGGGTGCGTGGTTATAAGTGTGAAGGTGACCCTGCATGAGCAGGACATCCCTACAACATTTGAAGTCCATTCTCCTGGGTTGTAAGTGCATCAGCCAAAAAGATAGATAGAGTGGCTGTGCGTCGTTACGCAATGGCTATCTCTAAACTGTCTGAAACGAACCCTGTTGTGTTTGGTAATAAATATGTTGAAATCATGCCCACTGACACCTTAAACAGTGTGGGAAGTATGATTCTATGCACGGTAAAGCTCCTCCGGGAGGCTCTCAGGGTTCCCTGTACCAGTCTTCTGAACACAGAAAGCAAACTATGGCTGGTGCCGACCAGAGACACGATTCTTCCCTCCTGCTACTGAGCCAAGTTCGAGCAGGGGAAGGCAGGACAATAAGTTTCCTGTCACAGGGAGGTGTGACCACCTCCCAGATAGGACTTAGTGTATTGGGACAGGGTAGGGGTGTTTGCCAGTGCCCCTAGACTGCTTTGAAGGGCACATTTGGTGCCCTCCTTGCATACTTCAGTTCAGGGAATCACTGGCTCTTGCGCTGGCACAAAGCTGGACAAAGGACATGGGAGTACTGTCCAGCCCCTCCTCTGGGAGGGACCCCTGAATCGTCCCAACCCTTTCCTAAGGGTACTTAAGGGCTTTACTGTGGGTGGGTCCCTAGATTTATTGTGGGACGAGATTCAGATCCAAAACCACTTCATCTTCAACCGTCTGGGCACTCTGGACTTTGCTTTGGGCACCGAGTCTGCATCTAGGAAGACTCCGTCCGCTCCTGGTCTTGTCGTCATGCAAGTCTGTGCAACGTCTCTGCCTGTGCTCCATACAGGTTCTTCACAGGGCCTGTGGACATCCAAGACACCCAAAGGAATCTTCCTTGGAGTGAAGGGACCGCAGGCACCACAACGAAGCTGACCGGTCTACTGTTCCTGAGTTCCTAGGAACTCCGAAACGTTCAGCAACACAGGTGTGGTTCTGCAACTCCCTCAGGAACTGCACTGTGTTCATAGCAAGTTTGAAGCCAGTATCCCTCGGTGGAGCCGCTGGAGCAGTACCCTTGTGTACCCTGTTGACTTGCCATTGCCAAGGCTTGTTGACTCTCTCCTCTAGAGATCTTCTTGCTCCAAGAAGCTCTAGTCTCAAGCATCTCCTGCAGCCAAGATCTTCGCCTACACGGCATCCTTTGCACTATGGACCTTCATCCTTTAGTGAGCTGCTAAAGGTCCTCTTGTGACTCCGGTGCATTCAGCCCAGGTGTCCTCTTGAGGGTCTTCTTTGGCTCCAGTGGGCTTCCCTGCTTGCTCGGGGCCTGCTCGGACTTACCTGATCGTGGTGAGTTACTTGGACCTTGCTGGTCCCAACACTGCACCTTTCTCAACGACTGCGTAGTTTGCCCCTGCCAAGGCTTGTTGGTGCCCCTGCAGGACACTGAACTATTGGCCCTCGACATCCGACGTGGGACAGCTTGTGCATGGCTCCTCGTCTTCCTGTGCATCACTTGGTCTGTACAGCTGCAACTTTAAGGGCAATGTCAACTCTCCTGCACCTCCATCCGTGGCCATTCGTCTTCCATGCATCCTGGTCACTCCTGAGTGGCATTGACTCTGTCCTCTCTGCTTGCAGGTACCTCTCATCTTGAATCCACCCTTGGGTTCCACCGGACACTTTCATTAGGTCTCGGCTAGAAGCGAGCGAAGCTCGCTCTCGCCAGAGACCTTATTGTTAGCGGCTCAGCTTCCCAGGAGGACAGCACTGGCCGCGCGCGCCGATTTGTTAAGGCCACGAGAACGCGCTCGCGGCCAGGTGCTGTCCTCCTCGAAAGCTGCCTCCCTTCCCCGTGCAGGGCGGGCCGCCGCGCTGCCTGCGGCGACCCGGAAGCATTGCCGGCCAAACCGGAAGTAGGTGCTGTCCTGCAGAGCATTGCTTTTCAACTCTGTGCTCTTCATTGCCGGAGACGGCTTTTCATTAAATACTCTTGTAGAACTACTTTCCACACTCCTAAACGCTTTCGTGAGTCGGCCCAATATAATTGCTTCTGCTTTGCTGCGTAATTGTTGTAAATCATTTATGTCAAAGAAGGTCTACTTGTAAAAGATTTGATACGAATCTAGAGGCCATTGTTTTATGCAGATTGAAGTATTTCCGGGTGACAAGAGTGAGCCCGCTAGTCTACTAACCATTAATTCCAAACATTGAGCTGGTTCTGTAATTTTTCTTCTGCCTTTTTTTTACATCCATGTTTCCAAGAACTCCTTTACTACTTTAGACCCGCAGACATCTGTTTACAAAAAAATAGGATGGGGCAAATTTGCGTAATACAGATGACCTGCTTGACGATTCATGGGCGACAGTTCGCCAAAATGCTAAATGTAGCGGAAATGACATCACACGCCCTTTTACCATCAATGATGTGACAGGACTAACCATTTGTTCCAGCTTTAGATCCTTAGTAGCATTCCATTTGGAGCCCAAACAACAGGAAGTAAACAGGGCTCTACAGCCTTCTCAGATCGGGCTTCAGTTGCGGCTGTTTGCCAAACCTATTATAGTTTTTCTAAAAGAGGGCTTCGGAGGAATATTTCTCTCTCACCACATTATTTACTGTTAGGTGTATTATTCCTCCAGCAGTGCTTCCATTGCAGTGCAAGAGGTATAAGCAGAAAATATGTTTCATCTGAAAATTAAAATGAATCCACACACCTTTGTCAAATTTAATTAATCAGTGAGTAGTGAGTGCAGAGCGCAGAGTAGTGAGTGCAGAGTAGTGAGTGCAGAGTGCAGAGTAGTGAGTGCAGAGTAGTGAGTGCAGAGTGCAGAGTAGTGAGTGCAGAGTAGTGAGTGCAGAGTAGTGAGTGCAGAGTAGTGAGTGCAGAGTAGTGAGTGCAGAGTAGTGAGTGCAGAGTAGTGAGTGCAGAGTAGTGAGTGCAGAGTAGTGAGTGGTGAGTGCAGAGTAGTGAGTAGTGAGTGCAGAGTAGTGAGCGCAGAGTAGTGAGCGCAGAGTAGTGAGCGCAGAGTAGTGAGCGCAGAGTAGTGAGCCCAGAGTAGTGAGCCCAGAGTAGTGAGCCCAGAGTAGTGAGCGCAGAGTAGTGAGCGCAGAGTAGTGCGTGCAGAGTGCAGAGTAGTGAGTGCAGAGTGAGTGTGCAGAATGCAGAGTAGTGAGTGCAGAGTAGTGAGTGCAGAGTAGTGAGTGCAGAGTAGTGAGTGCAGAGTAGTGCGAGCAGAGTAGTGCGAGCAGAGTAGTGCGAGCAGAGTAGTGTGTGCAGAGTAGTGCGTGCAGAGTAGTGAGTGCAGAATGCAGAGTGAGTGTGCAGAATGCAGAGTAGTGCGTGCAGAGTAGTGCGTGCAGAGTAGTGCGTGCAGAGTAGTGCGTGCAGAGTAGTGCGTGCAGAGTAGTGCGTGCAGAGTAGTGAGTGCAGAGTGAGTGTGCAGAATGCAGAGTGAGTGTGCAGAATGCAGAGTAGTGCGTGCAGAGTAGTGCGAGCAGAGTAGTGCGTGCAGAGTAGTGAGTGCAGAGTGAGTGTGCAGAATGCAGAGTGAGTGTGCAGAATGCAGAGTAGTGCGTGCAGAGTAGTGCGTGCAGAGTAGTGAGTAGTGAGCGCAGAGTAGTGAGCGCAGAGTAGTGAGCGCAGAGTAGTGAGCGCAGAGTAGTGAGCGCAGAGTAGTGCGAGCAGAGTAGTGCGTGCAGAGTAGTGAGTGCAGAGTGAGTGTGCAGAATGCAGAGTGAGTGTGCAGAATGCAGAGTGAGTGTGCAGAATGCAGAGTAGTGCGTGCAGAGTAGTGCGTGCAGAGTAGTGCGTGCAGAGTAGTGCGTGCAGAGTAGTGCGTGCAGAGTAGTGCGTGCAGAGTAGTGAGTGCAGAGTAGTGAGTAGTGAGTGCAGAGTGCAGAGTAGTGAGTGCAGAGTAGTGAGTGCAGAGTAGTGCGTGCAGAGTAGTGCGTGCAGAGTAGTGCGTGCAGAGTAGTGCGTGCAGAGTGCAGAGTAGTGAGTGCAAAGTAGTGAGTGCAGAGTAGTGAGTGCAGAGTAGTGCGTGCAGAGTAGTGCGTGCAGAGTAGTGCGTGCAGAGTAGTGCGTGCAGAGTAGTGCGTGCAGAGTAGTGAGTAGTGAGTGCAGAGTGCAGAGTAGTGAGTGCAGAGTAGTGAGTGCAGAGTAGTGAGCGCAGAGTAGTGAGCGCAGAGTAGTGAGCGCAGAGTAGTGAGCGCAGAGTAGTGAGCGCAGAGTAGTGAGCGCAGAGTAGTGAGCGCAGAGTAGTGAGCGCAGAGTAGTGCGAGCAGAGTAGTGCGTGCAGAGTAGTGAGTGCAGAGTGAGTGTGCAGAATGCAGAGTGAGTGTGCAGAATGCAGAGTAGTGCGTGCAGAGTAGTGCGTGCAGAGTAGTGCGTGCAGAGTAGTGCGTGCAGAGTAGTGCGTGCAGAGTAGTGCGTGCAGAGTAGTGAGTGCAGAGTAGTGAGTGCAGAGTAGTGAGTAGTGAGTGCAGAGTGCAGAGTAGTGAGTGCAGAGTAGTGAGTGCAGAGTAGTGAGTGCAGAGTGAGTGTGCAGAGCAGTGAGTGCAGGTGCAGAGTGGTGTGTGCTGTTGAGTGCAGAGTGCTGTGTATTGGCAATGTAAATGACAATGCCATTTATTTATGATTTAAAGAAAAAAAAAGAAATGTCATGAGCAATGCCAATAGCTCTACCTTTAATGATGCCGAGACCATTGCATTGTAAATGCTTGTTTTCTTTGCCAGCGACATCTTTTCTGAAGTCCTCCATTGTGGTTCCTGGGGTATCAATGGGTGGGGTGATTCTACAACCTTCCATCTTCCATAGGGTTTCTTCAGGGTCCACTGGGAAGCGTCCTTCTTTAAAATTGTTCCTAGATACTCACCTTGGGTGGTTCCTTGGGTCCCTGACTCTTCTAAGTCTTCTGGGTCCATTATTGACTTAAGTCGTTGGCATTCCACTATTTTAGTATATGCTTTGGTAATCCCCTCGAGACTACTGTGTATTGGTGCTGCTTAAGTATTCTATTGATAAAGTATTGTGTGTATTGCGTTTACATCTCCAGGCAGGAGATACTGCAATGTGTTAGTGAGTGTTAATAATAAACAACCATTTTTTATAACTACACTGTGTGGCTCTTTTTCACTTAATCATACCATACTATTAAGTACCGGCAAAACAACTGCTTTACACTCCTTCTGGACTAAACCTGAAGGTTGCTGACCACAGCTACCACTTGGATAACTTTCTAAGGATGTCTAAGACCAATAAAATCACCATACGGTTTGTCTGGATTAGTGCAGGGTGCTAGCTACACTTAAATAAGTGAGCACCATATAGTAACCCAGCCTCCTACAATTGCCCTTCTGTCTGCAGAGTTTCAGGAGGTGACCTGTACCAGTTACCTATGCAGGGCAGAGCTAGACACCTTAGTGAGAGACCGGGAGGGAGCCTGAGGTAGACAAATGAGTGACGAATAATGCTTCATTCTTACAGTGGACCTAGAAGTGAGTACTCTAGGGGAGGGTTGGGGTGGGGGATGTTAGATTGTTTGCTTTCATTGATATTGATTTGTTATATTATTGAAGCAAACTCTCGCTTACAGTTTTTCTTGTTTGTATTATTGAAATGCAATAAAACAGATTTTTTTTTACAGAGTTTTATATATTGCGAACTTAACCCAAATCGGGTATCAGAGCGTTTTACATAGCACCAGTTACACTACATGAGGATACACATTCATTTTTGTTAGGCACGGGGAGATTAAGTGATTTGCCCAGAATCACGGGATGTTCAGCGTCATTGCTGAGACTCGAACCCAGTTCCCCAGATTCGAGGACGACCACCCTGCCGTTAGACCAACTCTTCTCCCCATTTGAACCTAAATGAACCAAAGCTCGCAACAGACATAATTTTGTTAAATTCAGTGACAAAATTGAGTTTGGTTGTTCTTTTAAAAGATAATGTTGTCCGATACAAACATTATGTACGAAGGAACATAAAAGAAACCACCTGTTTCCAAATTAACCCTATTTAAAAAGGTAGCAAGTCAGAACCAGTGGCATAGCGGGGGGTGGTTTTGGGGGGGGGGGGAACGCCCCCACATACCGCTCTTACCTGCGGGTATCGTGGGTGGCAAACACAGGGGCCACCACATGCGGCTAAAGATCTTGCTACGCCACTGGTCTGGACCATCACTTCCCACTGATATTACATCGTCGCGGCGCCTTCAGAACTTCATTCTTGGGAACCAACAGTGAAGCATTGTCCTGCCTTCCCTCCATTTCAGCTGCTCTCTGTCTATAAGCACGGCAGCAGCAGCCTGTCTACCTCAATCTAGTGACAGTACCCAAACCAGCTGCATTGTACTCTGCCAGTATGTTAAACCTCAGAAGTCACACAAACCGATTTTTAGGTTGAGCCTAGCAGCATGCATACGCTGCTCTGTGAGGCTTCTTGTCTCTACTCTGTGTGGGTCTGACTCCTCCCACGCATTGGATTGGCTTTTGCGTGTGTCTTTCTATCATCAAAGCACGCTAAATGGCTGAAGGAGGGTGCATGCCACACCACTTTTGAAAGGTTTACTCCCACTTCGTATTGCCTGCGGGAGCAAGCAGCGGCACGCAGGGCGGCAGCTGCAGTGCCTCCTTGTCTCCCCTCTCGCCACTCCCCCTTGTTTACTTTCTGCCATCACTTGTCGCAAAAGAGGTGAGGAAAAACGCATTTGAATATTTAATTCTTGAATTATGTTTTTCAAACAATAATTAACTGTGGTAAATGCTAACCACGGCCGCCACTCTACGCACGCATAACTTTACTTTCGCATAACTTTACTTTCATTTCCTTTTTCCTTAGCAAAGTGAGCACGGCACAGATTACGTGGCTTTACAGCGGAGAACGAGCAGCACACATTCCAAAAAGTGGTAATATTGCCATGGGAAGTTTGTCTTTTGATACAAATTCAGGGGCGTAGCTTCTGTTGGTGAAGTATCAAAGGTTCCCGGAGATGTTGCGGGCCCATTTAACCCTGAATATTGCTGTCTTTTAGAATTCAAACAGTGACTAAGGATGCTCGGCTCCTTCCTCGCACAAGGGCCTATTGCTAAACTTTAAACATGCTCAAATAATCCTTAAAGCAGCTGCAGCTACTATCAGGCCATACATGGCGGTGCACATGGTCACAATCAGGAGTCTAGGACTGTGCACCCCCCTCATGTCAGGCCTCTATGACATACTAAATTAGAACCATGCCCCATCTCAACCAACCCCCAACTTCTCCTGTTCTTACTTGGACCATTCAATCCCCCCCCTCCATCTCAACTCAATGCACCGGACTGCTCTCTGCTGGCAACATAGTGGGTGCAGTGCCCCGTAAGAAGAACCTTAAGACCCCCAGGTTTCCTTGAAGAGCCGCTTCGGTGTCGTAAACCCTGAAGGGCTCGTGTTCCACTGACAGTAGATCTACTTCAGGAGCACTGTCAAAACTACATCGCCTCTCATCCTTCCAAGGCGGATAGTAGGAACACCGCTGTTTAAAAAAAACACCTTTAATGAACACCAAATAAATATGTATAGTTATTGCTGATTTGTCACACTTATTTTATTTTTGCAGTTCTATGTAATGCAAATTCGGCCTAAGTGCATTGACATGCTTTATATGAGCGCACGTTATTAAACCCGGACCCCCCACAGGATGCTCCCCGCCCTGACCGCAAGTGGTCAACCCACAATCCAATTTAGTACTATCAGAAAGTGGGTATAGATTGGCCAGGTTTAATTATCAAAATTCATAAACATCATAAACATGACAAAACATTTTACATATTATATACATTGATGAAATTAATATCATACTTTTAATATCGACATTCAAAATATCATAAACATCGGGAGGCGTGGCTAGCCGAGCAGCGAGATGGCCGCTCTTTGAGTGAGCTCCGCCGGCTACTACTATTAATCCTCCGTTTATCCTGTTCCTGGCGACTGCAGACCCCCATCCCTCCCGGGTTCTGCTGATTACACCCAGGTGCTCCTCCGACTCGAGTTTGGAGGGCGGAGACGATTCTCATCCAAAGCGGAGACGGACTGAAATATCGCCGGCCGGCGGGCTGGTCAAGTCCCACACCGGAAGTGCATCTTGCCGGGAGCCGCGAGTCACTGTGGACCGCGGCTGCGGAGGCCCTGCAACCCGAGCGGATCTTGCGGTGAGGGGACGCTGGCTGCGGCGCTGCTGAAGGCGCATTCCTGTGGAACCCCCGCTGCAGCCTTACACGATCTGCTCTGGCGAGGGGTAGTGAGGAGCGAGCGGACTCCGGCGAGGCTTGGCGGCAACGGCCGCGCCGTGGTGCAGCGATCCTACGTCCGCCGGGGGCGGCGCTGACCCGAATAGCCCAGGGTGAGAGACGGTGAAGCCGCGCTAGCACCATCCACATAACAGCGGGGGCCGGTGCAGAGGTGAGAAGGGGCTACGGTGAGTCGAGATTACCCTGATGGCACTACCGCTCCGCAAATGAGCCTAGACCTCCTGCTATTCTTCAACTTGGTGGCGCACATCGCCGAGCGCCCGTGGAGGCGACTCACAGCCCTGGTCCCCTAGAGTCCCTGAGCTGTGCCTTTCCTGCGGACTGCGGAAGCCCGCCATTTTGGGCCCTGAGCAGACCCTCACTGCGCGCGGCAGTTTGCTGACCTCTCTGGGCACTTGCTAAGGTCCTTGACACGGCTGGCCCGACAAGCTGCGTTTGAATCGGCACGCCTGGTGTGCACTGGCGCCGCCTGGCCAATCAAAGGTGAACTGGACGCTTGCTGGCAGTGGCGAGGTCGGGTGCTACCCCATTGAGTGACCGGGGGATTCCATCGGACTGCAGAGATGGGGAAAAATGACATCAAACAGTCTAAACTGAGCTTTGACAATCGGAAACCACCGAAAAACACTGCGATGGAGCCGGATATTGGCGCGTCGTCGTCGCAGGGCGCTACCCAGGACATAGATTTTGGGGCCCTTATCATGGAGGTTAGAACCAGCTTGAAGAGCATTGATGCCAAACTTGATAATATGGCTGCGCAACTCGAATCAGTGAAGGCAAAGGTGGACACCCATGAGCAGAGACTGGACCGCCTCGAGAATAGGCAAACTGAATGTTGTGAGTTCCAACAGCAGGCCAAGCGACACATCACGACGCTGGAGCGGGAAATCGACAGTTTGCGCGCCAAGTCGGATGATTTAGAAGCGCGCTCCAGAAGATCCAACATCCGCATTACAGGCATTCCAGAAACTACAAACACTGGTAAGATGGAATCGTTTATATCGCACCTCCTGCATGAACTGTTTGATCCGGACCTGTCCCCGGTTTTCACGGTGGAGAGGGCACACAGGTCCCTTGGGAAAAAACCCCCGGTGGGCGCCCCTCCGCGTCCGATTCTGGCTAAACTACTCAACTACCAAGATAGAGACGTCATTCTCCGCTTGGCAAGAGAGAAGGGTAAGATCACGCACCAGGGAAATCACATCTCCTTCTACCCGGATTTCACCCCCCTGGTGCAAGCGGCCCGTAAGGAATTCCTACCAGCAAAGAAGATTCTACTGCAAGCTGGAGTGCCCTACTCTCTCCTGTACCCGGCAAAGCTGAAGGTTCACCACGAAAACACCTCTCACTTCTTCACTGACGCCAAATCTGCCCTCAAGTTCGCCAAACACATTTGTGCTGGTGCCAGGAGGAAATCGCCAAGACTTGAGGAAGCTTCCGAGCAACTCAGTGACAATGACTGAGATAACTACGACGCTCACCCTGCACGGCTGCGAATCAACACTTTGCCTTGGGGTTGGGAGCCTGGATCAGCCTCTCACACTGGTCCGTTTCTCCCGTACTGGCTCATTGGGGGTAAGTCATTGAGACGCACTTGTGCGCCAACTTTTGCTGCGGTTGCCGCGCCTCCTTTGAGACATTGGTTGCCTGCGAACCTTGGGGACTAAGGGATGGGGTCGCTGCCAGGACCCAGGAACTTTAAAGTTTGACTGTAGCCACCCTGTATATACAGGGGTGTTTGCCGAGCGCACCACGCCTCATGGGGTGCCTCCCTTTATTGTTGATGTTGGGTTATTTCCACGCTCTGCGTGTATGTTACTGGGGTTTGTCACGACCTGATTGGGGGGTTGCTGAGGGAGGGGGGTGGAGGGGGGATTTTCGAGAGTTGCAAGTGTTGGTTCATATATGGTGCAATGTACTACTACACATAGCTATGTACTGGTGCGCGGTGTCTGCGAATCTGGTGTCTGGGTGCCCGACTGGCCTCCGGGGGCGGGGATCGGTAGTGGGGGCTTGTTACTGTCATGTACTTTAATGGGAGGTATCAAACTCTGGACTTGGAACATTAGAGGCCTTGGGGACTTCAAGAAGGCCCGTTTGCTGCATGGCATGTTGTCCAGACACAATGTTGATATTTGCTTCCTACAAGAAACCCATCTGAACGTGACCCCCTCAGCTCGATTGAGGAATTCCAGATGGGCGCACGTCTATTCTTCCATCTACTCCAATTATGCGAGGGGCGTAGCCATACTCATTCGTATGGGATTGGACTGGCGGGAGTACTCCCAGGTGCGGGATGGGGAGGGAAGATATGTCCTACTCCATGGGTCTTTACAGGGGCGACCCATTGTCCTAGCTGCAATCTATGGCCCCAATGTAGACGATCCTAACTTTTTCAGACATGTATGGGCGCAGATTGTGTTGCTGAACTGCCAGACGGTTGTGCTGGGGGGAGATTTCAACATTGTGTTAAATGATGACATGGATCGTAGAGGTATGAGCAGACCGCATTATACTAGAGCGCGTCAGGCGATCTTTGATATCATGAATGAGGGTCAACTTTCAGATGTATGGCGGGCTAGACACCCGGGAGCGAAAGTGGGGTCCTGCTACACCTGCCATAAAGCTGCCTGGTCGAGGCTAGACTACTGGTTGGTATCTCCTGAAGTTGCGACGTGGGTGTCGAATGTTGATATCATGGCTAGGTCACTGTCAGACCATGCTCCGTGTATGTTGGAATTGCACCCCCCCGACACTATGCATAGGGCGTTCCAATGGCGTCTTCCCCCACACGTGCTCACGGACCCTGTGTTCGTGGAGGAGATCAGGGAGGACATCACTACATACTTTGCTGTAAATGCTGGGTCTGCCTCATCTGAAGCTATTGTCTGGGATGCCTTTAAAGCTGTAATCAGGGGTCAATGTATAGCACGAAAAGCTGGGGTCCTCCGCACTATCAGGGACACGCTGGCTAAACTTGAAGGGGAACTGAAAGACCTTGATGTTGCTTTTAGCTCTGACCCATCGTTGGCGATTGCTGGCGCCCTAAAAACCAAATTGCTGGCCTTTAATGAGGAAGCGGAGCGGGAGGTGCGGTTTCTGGGGAAACAAGCAGAGGCGCGCAGATATGGAGAGGGGGATAGACCGAGCAGGACCCTCGCCAGGCTGATTGCTCCCCGCACTCAATCAAACTATATCCACACTATTTATGATACAACCGGGCACTTAGTGGTAGGCCAAGAGGCAGTGCTAGGCGCCTTCGCTGACTTCTATGCTACCCTTTACACCTCGAAACAACCCACGGCACCAACATCACTGCGAGACTTTCTAGACTCCATAGCACTCGTATGGTTCAATAACAACCACAGACAATACATGGACCTCACCGTACAAGACATTGCCCAGGTGATTAGGAGCATGCCGGCCAATAAAGCCCCTGGCCCAGACGGCCTGACCACCTCCTTCTATAAAACCTACATAGCTGAACTAGCGCCGAGACTACACTCGGTCTTTGTCGAGGCTCTCGAGTTAAATTCCCTTCCAGACTCCATGCGTGAGGCTCTAATTATTATGCTTCTCAAGCCGGATAAAGATGAACAACAACTAGACTCATACAGGCCCCTGTCATTAATAAATGTGGATGCTAAAATATACGCTAAAGTCATTGCAGATAGATTACAACCGATGTTACCCATAATAGCGCTTCCAGATCAGTCGGGATTCATCCCTGGCCGCGCGACTTCACATAATCTCAGAACGATCTTCTCTGTCCTTCACTATTTACACCCATCGGTACAGGCGGCGGTGGTGTTTCTGGATGCCACCAAAGCCTTTGACTCCTTAGAGTGGCCCTACCTCTTCAGTGTACTACGGCGGATGGGCTTCAGTCAGAACTTCATGACCCTTATCAAGCTCCTCTACACGGAACCCAGAGCCCGGGTGAGCGTTAATGGTCTCGTATCCAAGCCTTTCAATGTTTCAAGGGGTACTAGGCAGGGTTGCCCTCTGTCTCCGCTCCTCTTTGCGATTGCGATGGAGCCGCTTGCGGCTCGAATACGGCAGCACCACACCGCCAGGGGTATCAGCTTTAGTGCTAGAAGTTTACTGATCTCGCTATACGCGGATGATGTCACCTTATACGTCCTGAATCCTAAAGATAACCTGAGCCCGATACTCCGTGAATTTGTACGATTTGAGGGCCTGGCGGGAGTATCCATTAACTGGTCGAAATCAGTGGCCTTCCCCCTGACGGAGAGCACTGATCGC
The DNA here is from genome assembly GCF_964263255.1 of Lissotriton vulgaris. Lineage (NCBI taxonomy): Eukaryota > Metazoa > Chordata > Amphibia > Caudata > Salamandridae > Lissotriton > Lissotriton vulgaris. Next base: position 1,076,505,995 of record NC_141691.1, on the reverse strand, counting down.
CCTGCCCCTGACTACCCCCTCAGGTGGGAGACGGAAGCTGTCAAATATTTGGGCATCTGGATCAGCCGAGATGTGCAGGAGCTGTGGTCGCTGAATTTCGGTAGGGCGGTGGACTGGTTGGAAGGGAGGGTCGAAGTCTGGAACAAACTACCGCTGTCCCTGGTCGCGAGAATTGCACTGGCTAAAATGGTGGTCCTCCCTAAATTCTTATATCTGTTCGTCAACGTACCACTGCCTATGACAGCGTGTTTCCACGCCCGTGTCCGCTCACTGCTGTTGAAACTGGTGTGGGCTGGCGGCCAAGCCAGGGTCTCCTGGGACCTACTCACGCTTCCGCTCCGATTAGGGGGCCTGGGCGCCCCGGACTTGAAGCTCTATTCACTCTGTGTGCAAGCTCAGTTCCTGCATTTCTGGGCATACCCCACCCCCTACCAGCCGCATGCGGCGGTGGAACTGGCAGTGGTCGCCCCCTTGCCACTACGAGTGGCACTCTATGGAAAAGTTACATGCCCGTCGCGTGAGGTGGACACAGTGGAAATGGTCCGCTGGTCCTGGCGCGAACTTCAGAAGAGAGCCGGTCTTGCCCTGCTATATGCGCCAGCTGTCCCCCTGAGGGGCAACCCGATGCTGCCGTGTTTGACAGCAAGAGGTGACGTCCTCACAATCCGCGGAAATCGGCTTCTCACCTTTGCTGACCTATATCCGGAGGGCACTTTTTTCGAGATGCCTGCTGATGGGGACGACCAGCCCTCCACGTTTGCTGACAACCTACTATATCATTCCCTTAGGGAATCTTGCAAGAAGATAGGACCGTGCTTCCCGGAGGAACCTTGCACACTAACCGCCCTCCAAAACTTGCTTTCACGACCCTCCCCCAAAAAACTTGTGTCCAGATTATATAACTGCATGCAGGAACAGGCCCCGGTGACAGTGGCCACGGCCAAAACCGCTTGGGCTGCGGACCTGGGAGACCAGTTACCGGACGACGCATGGACTTTGGCTGGTCCTCTTTCTAAACGATCTGTGGCAGCCATAGAGGCCCTTTTCGTAGACCGAAGTGTTGTGTGGATGCTGCTTTTACGTACTTGCACCTATGTTTGAAGTTTTTGGTTCAACTTGTTGGGGGTTCCTGTTGGGAGAAAAACGGTGCTGAGGGACACATCCTATCCATCGACCGCTGTAGCGGGTGATTGGCCGCTGCGTACTCAGAGGCGGCTGCATTGCTTCTCGTTATCTTTTAATTGTCAACAGCACTGTAAGAAAAGTAAGACCGTTTACTCGCTGAAGTCACACTGCATGCGCTAAAGATTTTATTGTGTTTCATGTTTACCTCTGAATGATTAACTCGGCCGGATGACGGCATCTGATCTGCTTATTTGACATTTTTGTATGACCTACCTAATAGCGGCCTGCCTCCGGGTTGTTGGCATGACGCAGTGTGTATCTTCTTTACCATTTGTTTATAATAAATGTCTTACAAAAAAAAAAAAAAAAAAAAAAAATATCATAAACATCAATTATGGATAATTACTTTTCCCTAGCACTAAGGGGCCCTCTGGCTCACATCTCCAAATCTGAGAACCCACGCAAGGCGCAACCCCCCTGCCTCCTTGAGTGGTGGGTCCCAGCCCTCTGGTCCTTGTCCGCCATATTCGGGGCCCACCCCTCTACCACCAGGCTGCCCAGGAGGCTCGTAGAGAATACCATGGTGCCGCTGCCCCCTGCCCTAGTTCGTGACCTGGCGCCCTTGCCTCCCCAGCCGGTGGCCCCATTCTCCCTGCGGAGAGCTTACTGTGTCTCCCCTCAGTGCTGGCCTATGGAGTACGTAAGGAGGACTCCCGTTAACCCTGTAAGTCAATGTGTCAATGTTCTGTCGCCTCTTTTCCGCTAACGCTCGCTCCTCCAAACCTTCCCTCAAACCACTAATCCGAGGGACGGGTGGGTGGGAGATTGGACGATGAGGGCAGTCCCGGGGTCCGGCGCAGGAGAGAAAGAGACCGGGCATGGTGTCCCAGAGGCCTAAATAGGCCTCCGTCTCACCCCCCTCCTGCGCTGGAAATACGTCACCGCTGCCCAGGAAGGGATTACCGCGGCCGGTCGCCCATTGAACTGACCCGGCTGCAGTGAGTAGGGGGGTGGGCGTGGCGAGGAGCCGGGAGGCTGGGCCCTAATGGCGTACTCTTCGAGCCTCGTGCTTTCCATAGGACCCGGACCCCCCAGGATGCTCCCCCGCCCTGCCCCCAAGTGGTCCAACCCACAATCAAATTTAGTACTACTAGAAAGTGGGTATAAATTGGCCATGTTTAATTATCAACAATCATAAACATCATAAACATCACAAAACATATTACATATTATACATTGATGAAATTAATATCATACTTTTAATACCGACATTCAAAATATCATAAACATCCATTATGGATATTCACTTTTCCCCAGCAATAAGGGGCCCTCTGGCTCACATCTCCAAATCTGAGAACCCACGCAAGGCTCAACCCACCTGCGTCCTTGAGTTGTGGGCCCCAGCCCTCTGGTCCTTATCCGCCATATTCGGGGCCCACCCCTCTACCACCAGGCTGCCCAGGAGGCTCGCAGGGAATACCAAGGGGCCGCTGCCCCCTGCCCTAGTTCGTGACCTGGCGCCCTTGCCTCCCCAGCCAGTGGTCCCATTCTCCCTGCGGAGAGCTTACCGTCTATCCCCTCAGTGCTGGCCTAGGGAGTACGTAAGGAGGACTCCCGTTAACCCTGTAAGTCAATGTGTCAATGTTCTGTGGCCTCTTTTCCGCCACTAGGGTGACCAGGGCCCATAGGTACTTCACCCTCCCTGTGGTGCTGAGCCTCAGCAAGGCCTACGAGTGCAAGGGATTCGCTCTTCTCTGCACAGAGTCCTCAGACCAATAGGAAGAACTTGGCACAGAAACTGGAATAGAAAAGACAGAGTTTATTAAACCTCATGAGGTGGAACTACATTCACACAACACCCTTCGGTAGTGTATGAGGTAGCACACCGACTGGAAGGAGCTTGGTCCTTTAATACCCACACAGGGGCTCAAATGAAGGCGGTACAAGTACAGAATGCTGGTTTCAAATACATACAAGGTCATACAGAGAGTGTGCTGGCAACAAGTGGGAGGGGCTGACAGTTAGCTAATTCTGGTGGACACATCCTGACAGTTACAAGTTGGGGACAGCTGTAAGCTCAACTGAGCATGTGCAAAGCAGGAGAAGCTAAATATATCTCGTCTCTAGGCAGATTTTAAGAACAGTTAACAGGGAGGTAGGACAAGGCACCTGGTGAGCATATGGCAAACAAAATGGCTGTTTTCCTCCATTTAACCTCCCTGTTGTGTTGTCTGGTATCTAGGTCTGTCCTCAGCGCTGGGACACCCCACTGCTGGGGTAGCCATGTGCTATACAAGCAGATTTAACATAACATAACAAATACAAAATGGATTCCGTAAAACGGACGAGATAGTCTCAAAATGCAAGATGTCTTCTGCTAATGCTTAACCTAATCATTGCTAAATTACAACAGACGACCCTTAATGTTCATCATCTCAGTAATTTCATTTTTTAACATTTGTTGTGCTTTTATGTTTGCAATAATTCCTTTGGTAGGTGTACAAGCAGTGATGCACATGGAGCAAAGCATAGGACCACATTGTATACAAGTACAGCATGTAAATAGTATCACCACTAGTATACATAGAATAGTCAGTAGCTTCCAGCCCCAAGTAGCAAAGAGTGTCCATATCCAGTTTGAAAATGTCCATGTACCAGTCTCTGGGTGAATTTCTGCAGCAATCTTATGCAATTTTGAGATTGCATCATATACTGAAGGTGAGTAATCCGGTATAAATAATCAGCAACTGCTACGATGATGCGACATGCACCACCTCGATCAGCTAAAATCACATCAAGCACCATCCTATTTTGGAGTGCTACAATCCTCGCAATTTGTAGTTCCTCTGTAATGTTCTCAAGTGCCATAGCTGTTTGATTGATGACAGCTTCCACAACACGAGTCAATCGCCTGATCTTTATACTATTCAATGCAGCACCCACAAAAAAAGAACAAACCCAAATTGAAATCGACATATTGTTGCAAAGTGGTATCTGTCTGGTCAACTTCATCTGTACTTATTGTTCGTTTATATCTATTCTTGGAAATGTCATTATACAACTTTAAATTCAGGTGATATGATGGAGGGGCCAAGAACACAGGTGATAACAAAAATGATATGTAACATACCCCGGACCACCCAACAGGCAATTGATAGTATCCTTTATTACCACATACAAAATACGAATTATGCGAAGACGTAAAACTACTGTTGTTAGCTCCTTCAATAAGTAATGTAGAAATACATTCAATCCGCCCTACGGGAATTCTCACAACACTGCCAATACATAAATCTGCTTTAGCTCTAGTTACAGAAATCACAAAGGGTCCAGTGTTTTTAATAGTTCTCACATTTGTGAAAACATATGGTGTCGAAATTAGGGGTGGGCGGCCAGCTACGCTCCGTGCACGGAGTGTGCGTAGTGCAGCCTACTCCGCATTTTGCGGAGCGGGCGTAGCCAGGCGGCACAACGCACGCTCCGCAGACGGAGCGTAGCTGGCCGCCACCCGCCTCCCTCCCGCCCTCCCTAAATACTTTCAATTAAAGGAATCAAATAATTTAAAACGCACTTACCTTGCCCGCCGCGGCCCCGGGGCTCGCTATCTTCCGTCTTCTTTACTAATGCGCATGCGCGGGCGGCCGCACATGCGCATTTTCTCGTGAGAAATGCGCATGCGCGGCCGCCCGCGCATGCGCATTAGTAAAGAAGACAGAAGACGGAAGATAGCGAGCCCCGGGGACGCAGCGGGCAGCGGCGGGCAAGGTAAGTGCGTTTTAAATTATTTGACTCCTTTAATGTAAAGTATTTAGGGAGGGCGGGAGGGAGGCGGGTGGCGGGGCTGGCGGCCAGTGGTGTTTGCGGAGTGGGGCTACGCGGAGTGCGGAGGTGGGCGTAGTTTCTCGCCCACTTCGCGTAGCTCCGCGAAGCCCCACTCCGCCAACTCCGCCCAGGGTTAGTCGAAATATTGTCCAGTTGGTATTCTTCCCATTCCCATTTTGTCCCTTTATCTTGAGGATAACCATCTTCATCTTGGTAGCATTCTTTATTTAACCGAAAAATGATTCCACCTACTGAGGGCTTTCCGGAAGCAAACAAAAGGGCATACCAAGCTTGACATGAACCATTATGGGAAAACGGTAGAGGAATAAAAGGCGTTCCTCCTTTCTTTTGATGTGCAGGTATTATCCCACACACCCAACAATTGGTAGCATTTGTGGCATTGTGTGTATGATGCAACATCTGGATGAATGTGTTATTCGGGTAGGATTGTCGATGCTTCTGCTCATGATAGGAAAGCGTATAATAATGGTGTTCCACTGGAGCTGTAGTAGTGGCAACAAAAAGCTGTTGAACAGGAGCCACCTTCTCAATGTACCACGCAATTGCTGCCATAGCCACCATAGCAACAACAAACCCTACAGCACAAATAATTAGCTTGTTGAGCATTTTAGCAACAGTGATAATTTGATCTGTCTGCAAACTCGTTGAAATAATCGCTGTAGCTCTTATCCCTTGGGCAGCCGCTGATTTCTTCACCGAAGATCAAGACTGGTGTCACTACACTATGCAGGGCTGATTCCCCCCCCCTTGTCATATTGGCATTCCGTTTCACTAACCCAGGGCGGTAGCTCAACTAGTCTTTTTCAAAACTACAGATTCTTTACCCGTTCTCAAGTGGTATCGCGATGCTCCAGGAATCGTGTGGTCCATGAAGATTTGGGCAGATTCGTCAGGTTAGATAGCTTGACCTTTCTCTGTCTCCAGAATCTCTTGATGGTCGGTCAACACATCGGGCTCCACCAAGGCAGTCAACACACATTTGCAGTGTGTGCTGTGGATCCAGTTCTTTCTGTTTGTCACTCGAACTGCTGTCCTTGTCGCAAGGAGCACCTGCTCCGGACCTTGCCACCTCGGCTCCAAGCTGTTCGATCTGTCGAAGACCTTGACCATCACTTAGTCGCCAGGACGGAGTTCATGGGCCTCACCTGTAGATCTGTCAGGAAGCGCTTCTCGAACCTGTTGATGAATAGAGATCAAACTGTCGGTTAACTGTGCCAAATAATCATTCATCAGTGCACAAGGAACATCATGTATGGGTCGTGGCTTAGGAACTCCCCAAACATTCATCGGTCTCCCAAAGACCACTTCGTACGGGGTGAGACCAGATCGTGAATGTGGCACCGATCTTATGGATAACCATGCCAAAGGTAGTGCATCTGGCCACTTTAGGGACATGGAAGCCAGTATTTTCGCCAATTTTCGTTTCAAAGTAGCATTGTACCTCTCCACTAATCCTGCTGATTGTGGGTGGAAGACTGTATGGAATTTCTGTTTGATCCCTAACCCTTTCAGGACATGCTCAACAACTTGCCCAATAAAATGAGGTCCGTTGTCACTCCACAAAAGCTTACAAACACCATACCTAGGAAAAAATTCCTTCAGAAGCACCTTTACTGTGGTAAGAGCAGTATTATCCTTTGTAGGGTACGCCTCTATTCATTTACTGAAGGCACATACCACCACTAGGACGTATTTTAGATGATTGCAGCGTTCAAGTTGGATGTAATCCATCTGCAAAACTTCAAAAGGTGCGGTTGATGTAGCAAACCCTCCTGTAGGAGTTTGTGTCCCTTTTCCAGGATTATACTGCCAACAGATCAAACAGGACTGTACTACTCTTTTATCTGTGCTGGCAATTTCAGGATGCTCCCAAACTTGTGTAAGCAATTTAGTTATTGCTAGAGCTCCAACATGTGCCAGCCAATGTGCCATTTGAACCATAGGTTGTAAATAGGCTGCAGGCAATTTCCACGTATTCATTTCTTTGTTACGCCAACAAACCTCATCATCTAACATTCCTTCTTTAGACCATTGCTCAAGTTCTTCCACAGAGGCAGATCTCTGTATATCCAATACTTCCTCTCTAGCATCATGCCAACGTTCAGCTTGTGATTTTACTATGTACAGGGATGTAGTGCTTCGCTTCATTGCAGTTTCACGGGCTACGTGGTCTGCGAAGGCATTGCCTTGTCCTATTTTGTCAATGATTTTCTTGTGTGCGCTACACTTCATAATGGCAACTTTCTTCGGGTATGTAAGTGCAGTCAAGAGATTGTGCACTAAGTCTCCGTGCATTATCTGCATCCCGTGGGATGTAAGAAAGTGTTGGACTTGGCCCTTATGGCACGTTCACCCCTAGACTTTTTGCTTGTAATGGTGACCTGGTGATGGTGATTTTTGGGTTCTGCGCACTTTCACTGTGTCCCAGTGGAAAGTGCGTGCGCACTCTGAGTGCATGTGATGAGATAGGCCTGCCCTCCCATAGGAATGCATGGGGAATGTATGTGTCCCTGGTAGTTCCTGATGCGTGGGGTGTACAGGTTCGAATCTGATATGTGCGAACTCGTGAGAGTGAATGCTTCGCAATGGTGTGTGTCGCATGAGTGTGTCATATGTAGAAGTGCCACTTCTAGGAGTTGGCATATTATTATAAAATGTGTCTGGCGTGTGATTGGCTGGAGCAGGCTGGTGAGCCTGGCTCCAGGAAGGCTGGATGGGTCTGCCCGGTGGTGAGTGGGAGATTAGCATGCTGATGGCTGGGGAGGAGTGTACCTGTGGCCTGAATGAGGCTGGGGTTTCCCCAGACAATGCTGGCTCCGCCCCCTGCGGTGTGACTGATGACCCTAGCCCTGCCAGTGAAAGAAAGGGGTGGTTGGGCCATCAAGGGTACTCAAGAACCAGCTGCAACTGGTTTCTCCCCCACCCTGCACCTTAGACAAAGGAATGTACTGTATAAAAATGGGGCTGTGTCCCCACAGAGGTTGTTCTCTGCCAGGATCCTACTTGAGGGGGCTGCTGCTGCTGCTGGGCCAGAGGACCGCCACTTGGAGTGTCTCTCTGCCTGGAGACCCAGTGTGCTGGCTCTGGGCCCAGCCTTGCCCCCCCTACATTCCACACGGAACTTTCCTGGGACCCTGCCCTGCTGAGGGCACCTGGAAGCGTTAGGATTATTGATAGCGCGAGGAGCGCTGTGTATTTCTCTCTGGGCACCTGGGAGCGCTTCGCTTGATTTGCGGCGCTAGATCAGCCACCTAGCGCTGAGAGCGCGCTCGATTTCCTCCCAGCGCCTCAGGGCGCTTTATTGTCCCGAGCCGGTGCCCACCCGGCATTTGCCGTCTAAAATTGCCGATTTTCGAGCCCCTGGCGAGTGCCCACCTCGCCAGGGACCTTGCCGCTATTTGTTGGTGGCCCCCAGATCGAGTGCCCACTTCGATCTATTATTTTAAAAGGAGCCGGTGCCCACCCGGCATTTGCACAGATTCTGGCCGTGAATTATCCCCGGGCCGCCGCTCTGCCCACGGCGACCCGGAAGCAGCTGAGAGGCCGGCCAATCAGAGCGCGGCCCGACGAAAGTCCCGCCCCCGCAGCCGCGACCCGGAAGTCAGGCAGGCCGGAGGCAGGACAGAGAGGCAGGCGGAAGTTGCTGCCTGCCGGGGCTCCCATGTGAAAGAAGAAGCCCCGGGGAGAAGAAGGAGCCCAGCGTCTTGTCCTCGGCGAGGCTCTCGAGGGTGAGAGCCCCGTGGTGACCGGCCTGGAAGAGGGAGAGCCCGGAGTCTCCGTCGAGAGGGCCCAGCACGCCGCCAGCAAACGGAGCCGAGGAGGAGCCCCCGCCCCCCAGAGTCCCGGTGAGTGCTGCGCTGTGTCTCCGGTTGACGGAGGCCGCTCCAAAGGAGGGGGCATTGTTGTTTTGAGCCCTGAAGGCTCCACCAGTGGCCGCAGTCGTGCAGAGAGCCTAGAGAGGCTCAGAGGGGCATCTTGGCAAACTCGAGTCCCCAGAGGTGGGACTCCAACGACGGGCCAGTATTCTCGAGTCCCCCAGAGGGGGGGACTTCCACAGTGAGGCGCCACAGTTGTTTTCAGAGCCCAGAGAGGCTCAAGGTGCCATAATTGTTCTGCGAGCCCCGAGAGGCTCCGTGGCAGCCACACCTGTGTATTTAGAGCCCTGAGAGGCTCAGGGGGGACATTTTGTTCTGCAGAGCCTATGAGGCTCCCACATCGTGTTCGCCCCACCAGTGCTCAGAGCCTAGAGAGGCTCCCAAATTGGCCCCATTGTTGTTCTTGAGCCCTGGAAGGCTCAACCATGCTTGCACCAGTTGCCCAGCACTTTGTGGGCAACTGCCACGTTTAGGCCCTGACTTTGGGACACAGTGACTGCCACAGGTGGTGGCTAATGTGGATTTTGCGCTATTGTGGTTGCTGTTCTTACACCTCTGAATGTATGTATTGCATCATGTGTTATGTTCTTACACCCCTACAGGTATTGTAATACTTAGGTGGTTGTTTTCTCCCTAGTGCAGGTGGTACTAGCGAGGCCCAGGACCCTAGTGTAATCTCCTAAAATAGTGAGGGTTGCATAGGTGGTGCTCACCTGGTACCAGTAGTGACTGGTTGTATGTTATTTTTGTGCTACAATTTTACATTCTAAGTGCTACTTCTAAAAAGTGTTACTTCTAAAAGTGCTGATTCCTGACAGTGGTCCAGGTGGCCCTGTCTTGTAAATATCCCCTGTAAATTCTACCCGTGCCCCTGGCACATTGTAAAGTGTGTGTTTTTATCTAATGTGTTTTGGTAATACAAAGGCTATTTTTATATATACCCTTGTGTGGAGTTTCCTTTGTGGTGGGCCTTGGGTGTTGTTGCTGGGGTGCGTGCGCAAATACTTAACTCATATCGCCTCCAAGTTTAGCCTTGCTGCTCGCGCCACGTTACCTAGAGGGCGAGTAGGGGTTATCTTGGCGTGTAACTCCCTTGCCCTGACCTTAGGAGTGGTGATCCCTGACTGACCTTGACGCGAGTCTTGGCCAGCCAGGATCCCATTTCTAACATTGGACGCAGCGGTGAGGATAAGGATTTGTGTTTTCGCTGTACCACAGTGGCGACAGGCCACACTACAAAACTCTGCATTTTAGATGACCACATTTTGGGGATTATTGTATGGTGCTTTTGATAAAAATGTCATTTCTGTGGAAATGTGTTTCTTGTGCACTTTGAGTTAGGTGTCCCTAGCTCTGGAGGGTAGACTATCCCCTGCGCGCAGTATTGCTTGTCTGGATTCTCCAGGGAGGGTTGAGTCCAGTGGTGGCAGCTACATAGATTTCAGTGGAGGAAATCCCACTCCCAGTTCCCCGAGTATGGTTCCTGTTTCCCCAGAGGAGGAGAATAGGTTGAGGTTTAGGAACCTTAGGAAACCGTCTCATCAGTCTTGGGAAGATTTTGTGGATGACTGTTGTGGAGCCCTGTGTGATTGGGTACGGGAGCCCACGAAATGTGATTGGGGCATATTGTTTGATATGTTTCTCAGAGAGCAGTTGCTCAGTGTTGTTTATCCAGGATTGCGCCAACACCTAGTAGGGTGTGGATTGTCTGAACCATACGAGCTTGCAGAGGAAGCAGACCGCTGGGAGAGTGCTAGAGGTTCTCTAGAGTCATTGGTGAGTGACTCCAAAAGTAGTGGTTCAGGTATCCTCCAGCCCAGCGTGGTGGAGGAGGCTCAGTGTAGCCCAGCTAGGTCCCAGGATAGCGAGGAGAGTGTAGGGGCTCACTGCCTGGCTCAGTGGAGCAGGAGTGAGGGGGAGACCGAGGTTCCCCAGACGCCCGAAGCCCTGCCTCAGGACTTGGATGGTTTCTGTAGGGAACACCAGGTTGGGGACCTAGGCTGTCCTGTTAGTCCATTTGAGGAAGATCTCCTAGTGAGTAGAGGACCTGGAGCGTCTGTAACCAGAGCTCCTGTGGTTCTAGAGTCTGGCAGTACCGCTCCGGTAGGGAGGGTACAGGAGTCCAGCGTGAGGAGTGATTGGGGGAGTTCCCCAGTGGAAGAACCAGTGGGTCAGGGACTACCCAGTAGGGCTAGGATCCCGTGTAGTGACCATGGTGACACCACTTCTGTGCTGGGGGATCTTTGCGCACTGTCAGGTGGACAGGAGGCGGGAGATCTGCGCCAGGCAGACAGTCACACAACATATGTGTCATTTGTTAGCCTCAGGGGGATGGTGTGTGAATCCCCAGAAGTCCTGGAGTGCCAGGCAATTGTTCCACCGAAGGTTTTAGACCAGAGGTTGGAAGGCCAGGTTCAGGATCAGCCTGACCTGAAGGGTAGGACGACTGTAACCAGTGTCCTGACCGGTTCTTCTTCCAGAGGAACTTCTCCAGTTGGGAGAGGGCAGACCTCTGGAAGGGGGTGCAGAGGGTGGGAGAGCCCACCTCTGACCCCGGTGCAACATGAGGGGTTAAACCCTGTGTTGGAGTGGCGTTGTAAGGGTACCCCTCGCAGGAGGAGGAGGAACCCTAGAAGAAGAGGTAGGGGGAGGAGAGCCTTCCCTGAGACTCCTGGTCCGCCTGAGGTTGTAGGCCCTAGGCTGGAGAACCAGTGGCAGTCTAGTCCTGTCTTGCAGACAGGGAGAGTGGAGAATGGCTACTATGTGCCAGGGGTTACTACCCCCCGCTCTGCGAATTGGCAAGGACCGGTGGCACCTGGGTGGCCCAGGGCCTGGTCCTGGCCGCGGACAGCTTGGGAGTACCAGTGGGGTAGCCCAGTTGGTCCAGACAGTGTGTTGAGAAGGAATCCAATGGGTTCACCATGGCGTAGAACAGGAGGGTGTCCCTGCAGTTGCGGGCCCGCGTCCGTGTTCTATCGCCCCAAGCAGGGAAGTCCATCACGGTGGTGATTGTTCTCCCCTGCGTTTTGGCTGGAAGGGGGTTGTGTTGGACTTGGCCCTTATGGCACGTTCACCCCTAGACTTTTTGCTTGTAATGGTGACCTGGTGATGGTGATTTTTGGGTTCTGTGCACTTTCACTGTGTCCCAGTGGAAAGTGCGTGCGCACTCTGAGTGCATGTGATGAGATAGGCCTGCCCTCCCATAGGAATGCATGGGGAATGTATGTGTCCCTGGTAGTTCCTGATGCGTGGGGTGTACAGGTTCGAATCTGATATGTGCGAACTCGTGAGAGTGAATGCTTCGCAATGGTGTGTGTCGCATGAGTGTGTCATATGTAGAAGTGCCACTTCTAGGAGTTGGCATATTATTATAAAATGTGTCTGGCGTGTGATTGGCTGGAGCAGGCTGGTGAGCCTGGCTCCAGGAAGGCTGGATGGGTCTGCCCGGTGGTGAGTGGGAGATTAGCATGCTGATGGCTGGGGAGGAGTGTACCTGTGGCCTGAATGAGGCTGGGGTTTCCCCAGACAATGCTGGCTCCGCCCCCTGCGGTGTGACTGATGACCCTAGCCCTGCCAGTGAAAGAAAGGGGTGGTTGGGCCATCAAGGGTACTCAAGAACCAGCTGCAACTGGTTTCTCCCCCACCCTGCACCTTAGACAAAGGAATGTACTGTATAAAAATGGGGCTGTGTCCCCACAGAGGTTGTTCTCTGCCAGGATCCTACTTGAGGGGGCTGCTGCTGCTGCTGGGCCAGAGGACCGCCACTTGGAGTGTCTCTCTGCCTGGAGACCCAGTGTGCTGGCTCTGGGCCCAGCCTTGCCCCCCCTACATTCCACACGGAACTTTCCTGGGACCCTGCCCTGCTGAGGGCACCTGGAAGCGTTAGGATTATTGATAGCGCGAGGAGCGCTGTGTATTTCTCTCCGGGCACCTGGGAGCGCTTCGCTTGATTTGCGGCGCTAGATCAGCCACCTAGCGCTGAGAGCGCGCTCGATTTCCTCCCAGCGCCTCAGGGCGCTTTATTGTCCCGAGCCGGTGCCCACCCGGCATTTGCCGTCTAAAATTGCCGATTTTCGAGCCCCTGGCGAGTGCCCACCTCGCCAGGGACCTTGCCGCTATTTGTTGGTGGCCCCCAGATCGAGTGCCCACTTCGATCTATTATTTTAAAAGGAGCCGGTGCCCACCCGGCATTTGCACAGATTCTGGCCGTGAATTATCCCCGGGCCGCCGCTCTGCCCACGGCGACCCGGAAGCAGCTGAGAGGCCGGCCAATCAGAGCGCGGCCCGACGAAAGTCCCGCCCCCGCAGCCGCGACCCGGAAGTCAGGCAGGCCGGAGGCAGGACAGAGAGGCAGGCGGAAGTTGCTGCCTGCCGGGGCTCCCATGTGAAAGAAGAAGCCCCGGGGAGAAGAAGGAGCCCAGCGTCTTGTCCTCGGCGAGGCTCTCGAGGGTGAGAGCCCCGTGGTGACCGGCCTGGAAGAGGGAGAGCCCGGAGTCTCCGTCGAGAGGGCCCAGCACGCCGCCAGCAAACGGAGCCGAGGAGGAGCCCCCGCCCCCCAGAGTCCCGGTGAGTGCTGCGCTGTGTCTCCGGTTGACGGAGGCCGCTCCAAAGGAGGGGGCATTGTTGTTTTGAGCCCTGAAGGCTCCACCAGTGGCCGCAGTCGTGCAGAGAGCCTAGCGAGGCTCAGAGGGGCATCTTGGCAAACTCGAGTCCCCAGAGGTGGGACTCCAACGACGGGCCAGTATTCTCGAGTCCCCCAGAGGGGGGGACTTCCACAGTGAGGCGCCACAGTTGTTTTCAGAGCCCAGAGAGGCTCAAGGTGCCATAATTGTTCTGCGAGCCCCGAGAGGCTCCGTGGCAGCCACACCTGTGTATTTAGAGCCCTGAGAGGCTCAGGGGGGACATTTTGTTCTGCAGAGCCTATGAGGCTCCCACATCGTGTTCGCCCCACCAGTGCTCAGAGCCTAGAGAGGCTCCCAAATTGGCCCCATTGTTGTTCTTGAGCCCTGGAAGGCTCAACCATGCTTGCACCAGTTGCCCAGCACTTTGTGGGCAACTGCCACGTTTAGGCCCTGACTTTGGGACACAGTGACTGCCACAGGTGGTGGCTAATGTGGATTTTGCGCTATTGTGGTTGCTGTTCTTACACCTCTGAATGTATGTATTGCATCATGTGTTATGTTCTTACACCCCTACAGGTATTGTAATACTTAGGTGGTTGTTTTCTCCCTAGTGCAGGTGGTACTAGCGAGGCCCAGGTCCCTAGTGTAATCTCCTAAAATAGTGAGGGTTGCATAGGTGGTGCTCACCTGGTACCAGTAGTGACTGGTTGTATGTTATTTTTGTGCTACAATTTTACATTCTAAGTGCTATTTCTAAAAAGTGTTACTTCTAAAAGTGCTGATTCCTGACAGTGGTCCAGGTGGCCCTGTCTTGTAAATATCCCCTGTAAATTCTACCCGTGCCCCTGGCACATTGTAAAGTGTGTGTTTTTATCTAATGTGTTTTGGTAATACAAAGACTATTTTTATATATACCCTTGTGTGGAGTTTCCTTTGTGGTGGGCCTTGGGTGTTGTTGCTGGGGTGCGTGCGCAAATACTTAACTCATATCGCCTCCAAGTTTAGCCTTGCTGCTCGCGCCACGTTACCTAGAGGGCGAGTAGGGGTTATCTTGGCGTGTAACTCCCTTGCCCTGACCTTAGGAGTGGTGATCGCTGACTGACCTTGACGCGAGTCTTGGCCAGCCAGGATCCCATTTCTAACAGAAAGCCTCTTTCCTTCCAGAGTAGGTCAAAATCATGAACCACTCCAAAAGCATATCGGCTATCCGTGTAAATGTTCACACATAAGTCAGTGCTAAGTTCACACGCTTGTGTCAAAGCTATTAGTTCATCTGCTTGAGCCGACTTCTGAGGTATGCAAGCTGTTTCCACTACTGTCTCAAGCGTGGTGATTGCATAAGCAGCTGAAGTCGTGCCATCTGGTAACTTAAGACCGGACCCATCAACACACAGTTCCCCATCTACATCTGGAAGGTGCGTATCTTGCAAATCGATGCAACCCTTTGTCTGTTCCTCAGTAAGGAATATACAATCGTGAGGTTCCTTTGACTGAGACTGAGTCGCAGGATATGGCAACAAAGTGGCTGGGTTCAGTGTTGCGCACCTCTTCAAGGTAATATGAGGTGCTAACAGTGTCAATTCATATCCTGTCAGGCGGGCACTAGTTAAGTGTTGTGTCTTAGGCTGATTCAAAAGGGCATCTACTGCATGGGGTACTAGCACCAACAGTTTGTGTGACAAAACTTTCCCTTCACTCTGATGTATGGACATAGCTGTCGCTGCAACTGAACGGAAGCACCCAGGCAACGCACGAGCAACAGGATAAAGAACTACAGAAAAATATGCACAGAGACGCTGCTTATCACAATGTGTCTGTACTAAAACTGACTATGCACATCCATCTTTCTCGTGTACATAGAGTGTAAAAGCCTTTGTGTAATCTGGTGTGCCTAACACTGGTGCAGAGCAGAGAGCTTATCTTAACTGACGAAAAGCATTTTGGCATTCATCTGTCCATGGAAGGGGGATCGGAGTGTTCTTAGTCAAAAGTGCTAGCAGAAGTTTAACAATGTGTGAAAAACCCAATATCCATTGCCTACAAAACAAAGTCAAACAAATGAATGCACGGACATCTTTCTGTGTGGAAGGTTCTAGGGTTTCTAAAATTACTTGAATGCGATCTGGTGTCAATGCACGGCCCTCCTTGGACAGAAGGTGTCCTAAATAGGTCACCTTCGGTCTACAATATTGCAATTTCTTCCGTGATACTTTATGGTGGTGTGTAGCAAGAAAAGAAAGCAAGGACAAGGTACATTTTTCACACTGCTCAGGCGTATCAGCTGCCAACAAGATGTCATCGACATATTGCATGAGAGCCACTCCTTCAGGTAAAGTAAAGGAATCAAGCTGTCTCTTCAATGCTTGACTGTAAATACTAGGACTCAGTATAGCCTTGAAGAACTCTACAAAATCTATACGATCGGTTATTCAAAGTGAAACCGAACAAATATCGACTTTCAGGATGAATAGGGATCGAAAAGAAAGCGTTCTTCAAGTCTATAACATAGAATGTAGTTGCTGTCGGAGGAACCAAAGTAAGTAGTGTCGTTATGTCAGAAACCACAGGGTACTGCGGTACTACAATCTTGTTTACTTCTCTCAAGTCAATGATAAACCTATAAATCTTAATGTCAGTATCTTTTTTCAAAATGGGAAGAATCGGACTATTGCGAACTTCTTCCACAACCCCCACTTTAATCAAATCGTGAACAATGCGTGTAAGTGTTTCTTCTCCTTCTTTAGAAATTTTATACTGAGGCAGTCTTGGCAAAGAAACACCCTCCTTGACACTAATATGCACTGGCGGAATAACCATTTGCCCTACATCGGTGTCTGAAATAGCCCACAAAGTACTAGGGAGTGAAGCTAATGCAATGTCCTCTTTAACAATACAAGATCTCTCAATCACAGAGTAGTTGTCATTCAAAATAACCCGTACTCCTTCCGGAGAACATCGTATCGTAGCCCTGAAATATTTGAGCATATCAAGATCCACAATATTATCTGGTGTGTTTGGAGAAATCAAAAACGGACCTGGAGCAGTAAACTTATCAACATGGAATGCAAGTGGTTGTGACAATGGGCTAAGGGAAGGTGTTCCATCGAAACCTATTGATGTAATGGTTAAGCCAGACAGGGGAGCCCTTGGTACCAATTGTTTAGACAAGGCGCTACGAGTAGCTCCTGTATCAACAAGAAACTGATCAGTAGAACCCAAAACATGTGCTGTAACATAGGGATCCCTCTGATCTACTGGAACTTCAACTGATTCCTTACCCCATCCTAGGCAATCCTATGCATAAGCAGAATCTTGAAAATCAGAGGGCACATAGTCGGACATTTGATATTGGTTCCTTCTATCAAAAGTGATAAACCAATCCTGCCCACGTGTATTTGCATCAAACCTAGCGCTATCATTCGTGCTTCCTCTAGGCCCTGAATATCCTGAGCGATTTCTCATTTGTCCCCGACCACCTGGACACTGCTGAGCACGCAGTACTGGACAGTCAGAAAGCCAATGTCCGAATTTCTTGCAATACGCAAACTGATCAACAGACATATTCGAATGAGTATAAGTAGGAAAAGATGAACCATAAGATCCACGTCCGCCTCTATTATTACCTCTAGAAGGAGGTCCATATGCTTGAGCTAACATAACCTTTGTTTTCAACTCTTTAGACTTTTTATCCTCATTATTTTTAACTTCTAATTCTTGTCGCTCATAATACTGAGCCATGGTTAGGAGAGAAACCGGAGAAGAGGTAGTCCATGAACTCTCACTGGTCTTTAGGCGACTAGCTATTCCTGGCAAAAGGTTTTCGACATATTTATCGACAAACAGATGCCTACCCGTGTCATCTGTTAATGACCGGCCACTAAAATCGTGGAATGTCTCTTCAAAGTGTGTGAAGAAATCTGAAACCGATTCTTCTGCCTTTTGCTTACGCGACGCTAATACAGTCCAATCTATCCTTTTAGGGGGAATAATCGTCTTTAGCTTAACTAATATAGCTGCCGGAAGATTTAAAATTAACTGACACGGTTTCTGTGCAGGTTCTCTATCTACATCTAACTGCTCTAAATCTTTCCATAATGCTCCAAATGTCGCACAGTCATAAACTTTACACACAGTTCTCCACATATCAGGCGGTAATATTAATCCAAAAAACAAATCAATATCAGGCAAAGTCATAGTACAAGAACTAATTGCACCCTCAGCTTCCTCATAAAAGGCTGCTGGATTATTTCGCGGATCAGGCAATGCATTTTTAAGGGCCATAACATCTGCTCTATTACATGGAGTGTAAACCCAATTATAAATAAAATACCCTTTAGCATCTGTAGAAATCTTATCATCACTTGTACCCGTTCCCTTAGGAGGAACATATAAAGGCGCAGCTTCCCGCATGGGTTTCACATTAATTACAACATTCGTATCTGTTTCAAGAGTAGAAGTTCGTGCCATGCTGATCTGAGATGTTGGTGCAGCTGCGTCTGCTGCCTTTTTCTCCTCTCGCAAACGTGCTGCTTCAACACGCAGTTTAACCAAGCGTCTGATCGTGTCAGCCACCTGGGAGAAGACAAAAAGACCGTCACTTAATTGTTTACAATCAGCTGCTACATCATCGGGCTCCATTTCTACCAAATATTTTCTAAACCGTTCGATAACCTCTGCGGCAAATGTATCGGTAAAATATATTTGCTCCATTTCCTGCCAATCTTTTATACTATCTAAAAGTTCAGAAGCTGTGGCAGTACTACGAACGGCTTTACGGGCAGCAGATCTATTCTGAGACGCACGTTTAGCAGATAACATCGAGCGAGTTTCTCTAGCTTTGTCCTGCTCTGTAGGAGAGTCCTCATCTGACTCATAAGGAGCAGAAGGAACAGTATACAGAGGTGGACAACGATCTAATAAGAGAGAATCATCTTGGGGTTTATTAAGAATAGGATAAAGAGGTCTACGAACAGCGTATTTCCATTTACCTGTAACTGAAGCTCCCTATCTTCCCTCTCTTTAATTTCTTTAATTTCCCTATTTTTCATTTCCAATGCTTTCGCATGGATGGTTTTTCACTGTTCTTTTTCAATCAAGGCTTGCTCACGCACTTCTTTCTCCCACATTCGTACACAGTCAAACATATCTTGCCTAGCCTTTCGCTTAAACATTCGTTGCTCCACATACTGAATCTTTCGCAAATCAAATGACCCATGCATAGGCCAACGCAACTCCGGATCTTTACAAGTGTATTTATTCCATAACGTGCTGTACATTATGGAAGAAATACCATACTTAATATACATGTCCCTATTAGGCGTCCCCTCCGGGGGGGCCGGTTGTGCTTCGTTGAGTTTCATACTGGTACCACTACAAAAGAAACGCATTCTACGAAGTGTGCTGGAAACAGGCATGCCAAAAATAGTGCAAAATATGCAGTATTATAATTAAAGTAGCGCTTAAGGTACTCTTAGTACGTTGCGCCGTTCAAACAATTTTAAATAGAGAAAAATCTCCTCATTACCTGCCTTATATGTATTGCAACACATATATATTTGTCAAACGAATTTCAATATTGGCCAATCATACAAACAAAGCCGCAGTAAGTGTTACTAAACTACCTTACCAATCAAAGGCGTCAAACCAACAGCAAGTGCCGCAGAACGCCTCTTACCAATCAAATGGTGTCCAGGTTCCAACTGCCAAGTTCTCAAATCGACCAAATGGTCACTGCACGGCGAATCAACAGAAGAGGTCTCAGTCGAGGACCAACGCCACCTGGATGGTCAGATCAGAAAGAAAGGAAAAACGACGTGGGCGCCAAGACTCGGGTCTCCTCAGGCAGCGATCGCGTCCAAAGCCAAATTCCAATCCTTCGTCGTGACCAGTCCTTCGGGCATCCGAGTCGCCGATGAGCCCCGCGTTGGAAGCGCCAATTTGTGGTGGTGAGCCTCAGCAAGGCCTACCAGTGCAAGGGATTCGCCCTTCTCTGCACAGAGTCCTCAGACCAATAGGAAAAAGTTGGCACAGAAACTGGAATAGAAAAGACAGAGTTTATTAAACCTCATGAGGTGGAACTACATTCACACAACACCCTTCGGTAGTGTATGAGGTAGCACACTGACTGGAAGGAGCTTGGTCCTTTTATACCCACACAGGGGCTCAAATGAAGGCGGTACAAGTACAGAATGCTGGTTTCAAATACATACAAGGTCATACAGAGAGTGTGCTGGCAACAAGTGGGAGGGGCTGACAGCTAATTCTGGTGGACACATCCTGACAGTTACAAGTTGGGGACAGCTGTAAGCTCAACTAAGCATGTGCAAAGCAGGAGAAGCTAAATATATCTTGTCTCTAGGCAGATTTCAAGAGCAGTTAACAGGGAGGTAGGACATAGCACATGGTGAGCACATGGCAAACAAAATGGCTGACAAATACAAAATGGATTCCGTAAAAGTACAAGATAGTCTCTAAATACAAGATGTCTTCTGCTAATGCTTAACCTAATCATTGCTAAATTACAACATCCCCACCACAGAACAAGTTCTGCACAAAAAACCATATTACTTTGATCCAAATGTCTGTTCCAATGTCTGATAGATGCACGCCATCCTGGTGAAACCTTACATCCCTTGTGATAATCCGGTGCGGAATATGACACAAGTGGCCCTGCCCTGAGCACAACTTGCCCAATTCACCATTAAGTCGCCTAAGTGATACATTCAAGGCTCGTGACCTCACTCCAGTACCCCATGTCCGGCGTGGAATCATGCATGACCAAGCCATTCGAGCCTGGGGAAAGGCCCGTCCCAGCCATGCAAACTCTCTCAAGATGGCTTCCCTGACCGCGAGGCGTCCCCGATCGACCATGTCGTTGCCGCCCAAATGAAGAATGATTAAATCCGGGGACTGCTGTCCCTCATGCGCCCTAATCTCCGCCACGAGCCGCTGAATTTGCAGGCCCCCAACGCCTCGCCATAGAAACGACGTAACCTTCAAGCCTGGTGGTTTTTTCACTCGCTGCTGCTGCAAACGGACCGTGGCGCGCCGTACAAATGAGTGCCCCAACACCCGTAGCACCTTCGCATGCATACTAATTAACGGGAAAGAAATGGAAAAGTCAGGAATAGTCATGTCAACAAATCTGTGTATCTTTTCACAGTATCTCTGACCACATGTAGCGCTTAAAACATTCTGATGACCAGTGCCCAACCCTTTTCACCGTTTCCACTGGTAAGCCAGCACCTGACGCTATAGTCGCCGCCCCAAATCTAAAAGAGTGTGATGAATAGCCCTATGAACTCAATCCCAGCTTAGCCAATGCCAGCCCAAAAACTGCTTTGAATTGAAAATGCGACAAGCAATCCCCCTGCTCATGTATGAACAGGGCCTGCCCTATCCCTACGGGGCGAATGGCCATGTATGACCCAATCAGAGCAACCAGGCAGATTATTATGCCGGGTGCTGGACAAAGACGGATCGCGATACCCTTCCCCACCAGCTTGGTGTCGCGAAATTGTAGGCCCCCCAACTGATCACCTCTGGAGGTCCCAACCAATTCACCCAGTCGAAAGGCCCCATAGAAAGCCAGGGAAAAAGCGGCCCCAAATAATATGCTTTCATATGATGAGCAGCATACCACGGGTAGTGACCCCAGAATGTCGCCTAGTGTCTTAACATCTAAGGGCCTCCTGCAATTCTTTTTGACCCCTTCAAGCCTGGCCCACCCCGACAGGGCTTTCCTGACTATGAATGTTGCGCCCGGGTCGCGTTCGCCTGCCAGCTTCGCGAAAAAACCTACCTCGGTCACATGTGCCCTAGCATAAGAGACTGGCCTGCCCTGATCCCTCAAAATCTGTAAGAAACTGCACATCGCATTGGCAGAAAACAGGCCCACTATCCCAGTCTGCTGTACAAACATCCTGTAAGACATGAAATGCTGTTGGTAAGATCTCCTAGTGCGATCACTCAGTGTGTGTATGTGTATGTGTGTATTGGCATTTATATAGCGCACTACTTACCCGTAGGGTCCCAAGGCGCTTCGACCGCTGCGAAACCCTTCCTGGCTTCCCTGAGAGATGGTCCCTTAATGGGTATCTCCAGGGTGAGACCAGGCATCCCCGGCGGTCTGGTGGGGCCGTTAGTGAAGATGAGGCAAGCTAATGCCCAGAGTTGCCGAGTGTGATCGCTGATCAGAGTGGGCACCGAGGCGAGAGAATTATCGAGTCCGCTGACCCTGGTCCAGAAACCTGCCGCGCTGGGAATCGAACCCTGGTCCCGGGCCGTCCTCTGCTCTCGGGTCTGCCGCCTCTAACCAGTAAGCGGGGCTCCAATCCTCCACAGTGATGTTGGGAACACTGTCATCTGCTCTTCCGCCCCGTGTGTGGTACCTCCGGAAATCCTGCATCTTGAAACAAGACAAAGCATCAGCAGCCTGATTCTCTATACCTGGAATATGTGTCGCTTTGAACTGCAGGTTCAACCTCAAGCAAGCCAACACCAAGTGCTTCAATAACCTCAGAACATGTTTACACATAGCCCCTTGCCTGTTGATTGCCTCCACTACTCCCATGTTGTCTGACCAGAATATCACTGATTTGTTCTCAAAGAATTCAGCCGACACAGTCACTGCCACTATGATTGGGAACAATTCCAAGAAGGCTAATGTCCTAGTCAAACCGCTCTCATGCCACGCAGCCAGCCAATCACCCCTACACCAGCGAGATTCCAAAATTGCTCCAAAACCAATACTACCCCCTGAGTCTGTGAGCAAGCCAAAGTCAGCACTGGAAACAAGCGGTGTGGGCCAAACCACCTTACCATTGAAGTCGCTCAAGAAACTGCGCCACACTCTCAAATCCTCCCTCACCTCAGCCTGTAGGCGCACATGATGATGCTTCCGAGTCAATCCCACCATTGCCCTTGCTATTGGCCTTGAGAAGGGGCGCCCCATCGAGATGATAAGGAGGGCGAAGTTCAGCTGACCCACTAACACCTGAAGTTTGTGTAAGGTAACTTTAGCCCCAGCCAATGCTGAGTCAATTGCTTGGGAAAAGGCTTGCACTTTGTCTAATGGTAACCTGCATTCCCCAGCTACTGTGTCAATCTCAATTCCCAGGAAGGACATGCATGTGTCAGGGCCTACAGTTTTGCCAGGAGCCAACGGTACTTTAAATTCCTCAAACATAGCGACCATTTGTCCTAACGCCTGAGCACACTCATCTGATGTTGCCGGGCCCATGACCATAAAATCATCCAAGTAATGCACCACGTTCCTGCACCCTGTCCTGAGGGTAAACAACCACTGCAGCATAGAGCTAAATGTCTCAAAGTATCTGCATGATACCGCCAGCCCATTGGCATGCACATGTCATAGTAGAACTGGTGATTCAGCTGGAAACCTAGCAAATGATAATCGTCCGGGTGCACAGGCAAGAGCCGAAAAGCGGACTCAATGTCTGTTTTTGCCATAAAGGCGTTTGGCCCCAAGTCACGCAGCTTTTGTAGCGCCATATCAAAGGAGGAGTAAGTCACAGAACACAAGGACAGGTCTATGGCATAATTCACTGATGACCCCCTTGACGCCGACAAGTTGCGAATCATCCTTTACTGGCCTGGTTCCTTCTTAGGGACCACTCCCAGTGGTGAACACTCATAACCCTGCAACGGGGGAGCAGAGAAAGGGCCAGCCACCCGACCCAGAGCCCGTTCCTTCTGTGACACTACTGTGGGGTGCATGCGTGCTGACAAATTATTGCAGCGATCTACAGGGGGTACCCCTTGTGCTGGAATGAGAAAGCCCATAGCAAACCCCTGATACAAAGTCTTGGCTGCTCTCCTGTCTGGGTACTGATTCAGCCAAAAAATCTCAGTCTCCCAACATCAACTGGCGTGGGCAAACTATGGCTGTGGAGGCTTGTTCTCCCTGCCCTTATCTTTTGATTTTTCAATGCACTTAAACTTGGGGTGAGAGGAGTGACCACAGAATGCACAGGTGTTTTTTTAACTTACATTGACTGGTGGGCCAGGTACACGCTTTCTTGTTAAATGCCCAGCAAGTCCCCCTCTTCTCCCCTGGTCCACCCTCAGAGGTCCGAAAGGGCTGCTTTGTGTGGTGTGTCTTGTTATTAACGTTTTCCAGCCACACATTCACCTCTGTCTGATCCCACCCAATGTCCGGGTACTCCGCTTTCGCCCATCTGAAGTCCCTGTCATAGTCTAACCATGCCGAGCCCCCATATGATGTGTGGGCCGTCGGAATCTTATTTGCGTAATACACCAAAGGTATTGCCAGTTCTGGCTTCTTCTCTAACATCACAGTTGTAAAAACATGGAAACCGAACAACCAATTAGTAATAGACTCTTCCACCTTTGGTCTCCTATCTTTGAAGATACCTTCTTCCCATCTTTCTCTTTAAACTCCACCTCCCTCCTCTTGGGCCTGATTAACGAGAAAATATCCACAAACTCCCCCTTCCACATTTTTTCTTTTGTATCAAGAGGGACGTGCCTTGCCATTTTGCCCGGCTTAGATAACACTGTATCGTGCACCCCCACTGCTTTAGACCCACGACCTGAGTCCTTGTTCAAGCTCCCCACCGCCTTACCTGTTGCGGTCAATGGTGCCTCTGATGTGGCGGGTGCAGCTTGACCATGAATGGGAGTGCATAACTTATTGTCCTGAATTTTCCCAAGAAGCACCACCTGTTTGCCGATTTCACTAAGCGCGCTCTCAGCCTCTGATTACAGTGCCTAAGGTGCCACTACCCCGCCACAGGACTGATACCCCCCGCCGGTGATGCCAGCTGCACCAAAAGTGTAGCCACTAAGGTCAGAATACTAGCCGTAGGGACCTGAGCTCCTCCCGCCGGTACCTCTGGTTGTGCTGGGGCGGGAGGAACTACTGCCGCTGGAGCCGTCCCCTGCGCAGGCAAAACTCTCCCTTGCCCCCCAGGTATGGAAGGCACTATGACCGGCGCTACTTCGGCAGTACAGAGTTTGGGGGACTGGGCGCAGGTACTAACGCCTTCAAGGCTCCCCTGATTTCTGTCAATATTGCCACCACATCATTCCCTGGATCCGGTTGTGGTGGTGCGGTGGGAACCGGCTGGGGGGGGGGGGGGCAATACAGGCAATGCCAGTGGGGGTATGCTAGGTACTGGTGGTGCGGTAGGAACTGGCTGGAATGGCACTATAGGCAAAAGCAGTGAGGGTACGCTAGGTACCATCTGCATGGGCACACTGGGGCTGGGGTCCACTGGTTTTAACTGCGGGGGAACCACAGAGGTTAGGGGGGCCTCAGGCACTACAGACTGCCCCCCATGTAACTCGCCTTTCATATTGCTTTTTGCCCCACTACCGCTCCCGCCCTTTCCTTTTCTTGGCTGCGTCCTAGGCCTCTTAACCAGAGGAGGGAAAGCAGCTTTGGGAGGGACACCATTTCTATGAGGGCGGTCCCCTAATCCTGTCTCTGGGGACTGTTCCTCGTCAGACTCAGTGGGCTGTCCCCCCGATCATCCTTGCTCTCCTCTTCCTCCCTGCTAAGCTTCGCCAATACTAGTTTGAGCAATTGCGCAATCTCTGGTGTCCTTCCTTTTATGGCTGCGCCCTCTTGCTGGCATCCTGTAGTCTAATGAGTACTACCTGCTCTAGCTGCCTTGGCCCTTAGCACACTTGTCCCCCTGCTCGGGCCTGCAGCTAATGCTCTCCGCACCTTGGCTTCACTGGCCCCGTCTAAACGCAGGTGTGCTGGCCCACCACTTTTCTCCTTTCTTTAATTTAATCTTATGCACACTTAAAGTAATCCACCTAGATGCTAACAGCGCTCAATGTCTGCTCTCTACACTGCCACAGGTAATCTTGACCTTTTAAATACAAGCGGAGCTTGGTGTGAGGAACTCCCGCCGCGCTCGCACTGCCCACTACGTTCTCCCTCTGCCCCTCAGGCTCCGGGTCGTGAGGAAGGCGCCCGTAACCAAATGCGTGGCAAAAATCCTGCGGGACACCCTGGCAGCTGCGGGCAGAAGGAGATGCCCCCGCAACAGCGGTCTACTTCCCTGCGCCTCCCACGGCTACCCAAGGCCCCCCAAGGCACCTGACACCTTACCTCACGAGCCGGCCCGCGATTCGCTCGCAAACCGCTTCTGCTCCCGCCCAGCCGCAAATAAATCTGAGTCGGCTGGCCTCCGATACGGGTCCTGGAATCCGCTTTCGCCTCAACTCCAGGAAAAACTACCCTCGCAAATAAATCTAAGTCGCTGGACTCCGATACAGGTCCTGAAATCCGCTTTGCAGTGCCGCTCCCGCCTCAAATCCAGGAAAAAACCGCTCCGCTGCAAAGAAATCCGAAGGCAAGGAGATTGGACGATGAGGGCAGTCCCGTGGTCCGGCGCAGAGGAGAAAGAGACTGGGCATGGTATCCCAGAGGCCTAAATAGGCCTCCGTCTCCACCCCCCTCCTGCGCCGGAAATACGTCAACGCTGCCCCGGAAGGGATTACCGCGGCCGGTCGCCCATTGGGCTGACCCGGCCGCAGTGAGTAGGGCGTGGCGAGGAGCCGGAAGGCCAGGCCCTAATGGCGCGCTCTTCAAACCTTGTGCTTTTCACACTACACGAAGTGAGATTTGTTTTTTAGCTTTCAGCCCATCGGAAGATAAGGTGTTTTGTCAGAATCACAGGCTATCGAGTCGATCCCAGGACTCAGAGGCTCCACAGTTCTAAACTTGGCAGCTCAGGCGGTAACGTCACATCATCCCCAGGATACCTGGTGGCTAGTTATTCCTTTATGTACACGTGGAATGCCAGTGCATTCTGTCTGCATTTTTTTTTTTAAATAATGGCTTTTATATTCCGGCAACATAAACAATGACTACTGTAATCATAAAATGTAGGTGTTTAATGGAGACGGGCGAGTTGTTTACCATTAACCAGCATGCGTCATGACGTAGGTCATGTGTGAACTCTACATAGCTGGGCTCCGTTTGATAGAATGTTGATTTCAACTTTGTTTAATTCTATTTGGGAGGCTGCGCCCTTTTCTTTGATCACAGGGCGCCTCCAAAACGGCCGTGGTGCTTTATGTTTCAGTATGGCAGACGTGACTAACTTTCCGTTTACAAATACTGTGCACGCTTCCAGGGCGTGTTGTTCAAATGTTAATTTAAATGCTAATTGCTTTCCCCGTCAACTAGTGTTTAATACCCCAACTGGTCCGTCATCAGGGTCTCACAAGATCGCAGGAAATGGCAGTGGCGGCTGGTGACATTTGAAAGTGGTGGGGCGTAAAAAGCTAATCACACTGCACCGTAGCGAGCGAGCGTAGCGAGCGAGCCCGAACTCCCTAAGGAGGGTTCGGGGGGAATTCCCCCCGAGAAAATTTTGAAAAAAAGAGTGGACAAATGGTGCATTTTCAAGCAAATTTGTGAAAGCAGGAAGGTTAATAAAGCAATTGTGAAAGTGCAGTTATTACATTAATAAAGTGGTGTCATATAACATAGGCAGCTGCTTACTCATCTTCATCATAACCACAGAGCTTCATAACAGACTTTGAAACAATGCATTGCTGAGTACCTCACAGATGTACTTTAATAACAAACAAATAAACAGGACGCACCAATCCCTGCTACAATTCACCACCTTGCAGTGCTGGATACACTGCGTGGACAAAAAAACAAGGGCACCCCTGTATGCCCTGGCACTGGCAGTGCCCTTGATAGGCGTACTGCATGGCAACCTCAGAACGAAATTGACCTTTGACCAATTGTCAGCCTTGACAGAGGTGGATTTAAACACAGAAGGAGGCTGCTATCAGCAATCTACCCTTGCCCCGGTAATGACGCTAAACATCCTGCGATTCTGGGCAAATCACTTAATCACTCCATGCCTAACAAAAATGAATGTTTCCTTTTGTAACTGGTGCTCATGTAAAGCCCCATAACACTTTTTGCGGAGCCTCGAGACTTATCAAACTGAGTTTAGTTATCATCTTTATTAAATGCCCTACTCTGTGGTTTAAAAAAACAGTCCTTTGGCTTTCCCGTTAACTCTTTTTCAACAGATCACCGCTAAAGTTGAGGGAAGTCTTCTTTCATGACCATTCACTAATTGGCTTCTCTGTACACAGATCGGTTTAGGGGAAAGTCAGAGATTAGCCTCTGTGCCCACTGGTTCTTGGCCTCTTTGTCAGTATATCTGCACTAGGGACGAATGGAAAGTCTGTCTCTTTTAGGTGGGATGATAGACTCTGAGAAGAGACAGCTGGGTGAGGGGCTCAGTCTCAGACAAGCAACAGCTGGGCTCGATATCTCTAAAGTGACAGCTAGCCAATGGGAGTATTTGACCAGAAGGTGGTAGAATAGATGCCGAGAAGAGACAGCTGGGTATGGGGCACAGAGAAGCAACAGGTGGGCTTGATGTATTTTATCTGACAGCTAGCCAATGGGAGGTTTATACAAAAAGGTGGTAGACTAGACTCTGAGAAGAGACAGCTCGGTATGGGGCTCCGAGAAGCTGCATCTCGGGTTGATTACTGTAAAATGACAGCTGGATAATGGGTAATGGTGGGATAATAGAGTCTCAGAGCATGAAACACACAAATGCAGCCAGCAAGTGTTTACATTTGTCCGGGGCAGCTCTCTTTTTCACGTTACTTGAACAGGTGACACCAGGGCTCTGATTATAAGTTGCAGGGTACTTGCGTCGTGCAAACTCGGCATAAGTTGGCATTTCATAGAGGAGTAATATGGGCACTAGCATGGCATTACCTGTCACCAGGGAGATACAACTAATGTGCAAAGCTGAGCCTGTATAGTAAACTGCACCAGCCCAAACACCCCCTAAAAAGTCAGCTCTCGGGTATAACATCAGTGAAAATTATACGAGCCTCAGGGTGATATCCTCAAAATTGGGGTGGGTTGGGGAATGAAAGTAAACATATCTCCAGAAGCTCAAACTGTCCCTGCCATTTAACCAATGCCATTATTTTATTCCTAAAATGCAGTCGGTCTACAGGTGCAACTCTAGTTAGCTCCTTACCCATCCACTTACATTTCTAAAACAGAGTAATAGGATTTTTTCCAAAAGGGATCGAGAAGAACGGTTTATCAGTTGCTTTATTACATTCTCAAAGCACAGACATAACCCATGAGATGTTAATAATTTGAAAAATGCAAAGAGTCAGCTTAACTTGATTAATATCGCCATTCAATTTGCGAAAATAACTTATTGTAATAATTAAATAGACATTTCACCACTGGCACATTAATAGATGACTATTTACAGATCAGGAGGGTTGCACTTAATGTGCAAACATAAAATCTAAACGTTATGAATCTGACAATATATATTGCAATAAACTCATCAAAAGGCTTATTCATAGGATCAGTAGCGATACAAATCAGTCTCACAAACTTCCATTCTCAATGTAGCAACATATGAAAATATATCCTCTGATTTCACAGGCATATTCATTTCGAATCAACATGCTTTAAATACACACTTAAAATTGCCACATAAGGTATTAGTTATTACATTTAATATGCCACGACTACCGTAGGCCTGCACTGTTATGTAAAAGAAAAATAACCTTGTGTGACAGTTTAACATTGATCGATGCATGTGTCTGCCAAATGCAGGGAGATAAATAAGCAGGTGTTGTGTAGATGAATAAACAACACTTCAAGTGAAGACATTACCCGGCGACGGCGTGCATAAAACGGCGCCAGACACCTAGGAGCGGTGGGTGGCCGAAGGTTAGCCATTTCATGCCCACTCAGTAAAGCACGTGCGCCAACTTTACTAAATGAGGGCCATAAAGTCACTAAAAGCAACACACGTCTTTCATGTGCTGTGGGGCTTTCAGGTAGATGACGTCAAAAATGTAGGTTATGCCATGGCCATGCCCAAGCGGATCTTTTCACTTAATGTGCCTGCAATAGCTCCTGCAATGAGGCTGCTAATGTTTTTAATCCCTTCATAAAATAGAAATCATCACAAATATGATCACTATAACCGTTATGTTTTCGCATGAACACGATGCAAACTGCTTACAGCAGCGCACACTCAGTGGGATTATAATCAAAGATCTTGCAGAGCTAGCACTGAGCAACTTTTGCGCGGGAAAGTTTTTATGATCTGAATGTCTCTGCTAGAACAGCATTAAATGCCATTGCGTCATGTACTATGAGACCCTATATAACAGATGCCAAGTGGGAATTGTGTTTTACTGATATCTCTGTAACCTAACTCTTGTGAGGCCCAAAGATCTTTCTTTGTGGTCATGTAAGGCCTATTCAACTGTTTTAATACTTGGACACAAAGAAGTATCACAAAGAAGTATAGTGCACCTGACTACACCAAAGAGGAGCCAGAGGAATGCACAAATCACATGTCCACAGCAGGCATCAGCTAGGCACATGTGTCTCGTATGTTAACAACTGAAGCAAACCGGGTCAGCTTAAATGAAAACACCAATGATGTGGCATGTATCTATAACACTAAACCACAGACATATACGCAATTCGTGACCACGTCGGTCCTGCGCAACTCTGGAATTCGCTCCCTGTGTCCATCCGAGCCATTCAGAACCACCTTGCCTTTCGAAGAGGCAATACAGACCTGGCTTCTCCCTGTGTAATCTTTAGCTTTCTCTGGTTCTCACTGAGGAGTCTGTGGTTGCCCTGGGACTCCTCGTCGCTGGGGCAGCTATGCGCATTACAAATCCGACAAATTTGGACATTCAGCATTTGTTGGGGAGTCACCTGGTTTCCCTACAGCCCAGCTGTCGGGAAGATTTCTGATTTCTTTATTGCCATCTGTCAAGAAGTCTCCTGATTTCCCTGTTTCCTAGTCCACATCCCTCGGAGAGTCTACAGATTTTCCTAAAGCTTAATTGGACAGTGTGAGGAAGTTGCCCGATTTCCAGATCTCCTATTCAGCCCCTGTAAGAAAATTCCCTCATTTCCCTGCCTTCCAGCCTCTGTCCCAGAAGCCCCAGAATGAATTGTCTTCCAGTTGGCACATAAAAGGGAGTCTTACGATTTCCTTTGACATCCTCTATTTTCCTTCCTCCACTTTACGGCATACACATTTACTGACTCCCTTCCTCACTATCGTCACCTTCAGACTTTTCTCAAAACTTTCTTAAAATTAATTTTCCACATATTTTTTTACTGCTTTTCACCCCCTTCTAAGGTTCAACTGTAACCACATCTTCTCTTATCAACTTGCTGTCTGTCTCACACACACTCACACTGACTGTTTCACATCAGCAACTCACAAAACTTTGCCTACAGACACCCTCTCATAAATCCAACTTTCTCTCATTAATCCTTATCAGAAACCTCTTCCTCCTGAATCTTTGAGGCCATAACTTTTCTCAAACTCTTCCTTCGTCTCTTTCATGCATCTCTACTTCTTTTTCGCATCTCCTATTTCTCATATGAATTATCTATCCCTCAGTGTATCGGACTCACTCTGTTTCTCATGCTATCACTCCGGCATATTTTAAATGATGAATTTACAAACGTACACAGGTGAAAAAACTGTGCTGCACAATTAGATAAAACTGACCTAGTGCCTTGCTTTTGATGTTAGTTGAGCAAACCCAAGCACATGGCTGAAAATGTAAGTAATTGCAGTGATGATATCAAGCTAAAAATTGCTATTTACATGTAAAAAATAAAAAAGAAGCAAATAAAGGTTCATGCCATTTTTAAATTGCTAGACTTGTGTATTCTTCCATTTTAGGTATTAAAGGGTTAAACCTATGAGGTCGGGCGGGGGCCATAGGGGGGCAGTCTTATCTGGAGCAGCCCAGCTACCTCCTAAGTAAATAACTTCTAGACAGGGGGACAGGGATTAGGGTGCAACAACTGGTGCAAGAGAGTCAGGCCTCAGTGGGAGGCCAATCGTTTAATTACACATTAACCTATGCAGGCTCTCTTCCCTCCCACCCATTCATGCTGCACACATCACTGTGCCCCTGGCAGCCAACGACCCAGCATGGAGGCCTGGCAGGGGGTGGCTGAGGACAATGAGAGCTTCGGGGAGCAGAGGCCCACTTTCCCCTGTGGCAGGCCTCCACTCCAACAGGCGCCAAAACGGAAACATGCTGCCAATTGCCACGGCATTCGAAAACCCCTTTATTCTTTTATATTCAATCAATGTAGACACAAACACAGGCACCTTTATGCTGGCAGGCGGCTGTCAAATAGCACTGCGTGAGTTGGTCTTAAACTGTATTTAAATGCTAGACTTTACAAGCAAAGTTGAATGATGTTGCTATGGGTCAATTTAAGAAAAGTCTAATTATGTTGGCCCCAGTAAATTTTAAAGGCAAGATTTGGTTCTCAACCCACAACCCAAGCAGATAGAGTACCCCGTCTCCCTTCTAAGAATGCATTATCCAAAATAAACATTTGAATGGCCTGCCAGTGTCATCTTGCTTCACCTGCGTACATAAAATATGATTTGTGAGCCTGCCAAGAAAAAAACGCAAATTAATGCTGCACGTGGATGGTGGGGTTTTAGGCCTTAATTTTAGGCCCGATTTCGGTAAAACCCAGGCCACATTGAGCAGGTGCCTGTCCAGGAGCTGAGTGAGTGCGCACATAAAATATGATTCCTGAGCCTGCCGACTTGCAGAGCAGAAAGCGCAACATAATACTGCAGGTGGATGGTGGGTTTTTAATTATGCCTAATTTCGGTACTGTGCCTTGCCAGGAGCTGAGTGAGAGCATGTGAAAGAACTAAAGATCTGCAAGCTATTAAACGTTTATTCTCATGAAAGGATTTTCTACCAATCCAGTCTGAAGCAATATACAGATTCCCAATGGAGGAAAACAATTTGGGAAACCTATCCGTGGGGGAGGCCACATCGCGGACGAGCAATGTCCACTGTCTCACACCCGGGGTGGCATAATTACAGACACATGCCCTTAATCACAAGGCAGCCAAGCCAGTATTGTACACAAGTCGACTACAACACCAATAACCAAAAAAAACAAAGACAACCAAGGCAGCCAACACCAATAATAAATAAGGCAGCCAAGCCACCAATAATAACATACAAAATTGGAATTACGAATCATGTCCTACTAACCTCCTGCAGTTGACTCGAGTCAGTCATGGCGCAAAGGCCAGCAAGCAGCAACTGGCAATAAAGATGATGGACTGTCTCCTCTGGGGGCACTCGAGTTGGAGAGGGTCGTCTCTGCAGCCAGTGATGGAGTCCATGTCCTGTGTGACGCAGCGCCTTCCAGAAACTTTCACCAGTGCAGACAGACATGCGGGAAACAGTCTGAGCCTGAGGTCAAGTCTGCGCAGACTCACATCCTCGGCTTCCCCCCGACCACACCCGTTTCCCAACTCGTCACAAATGAAATAAATATGACTGAGATGCATTTTGGAACCGGGGCGGAGCCCCGCCGCCCGTAGGGAGAAACCGCCACTGGAGCTCATATAATTAATATGATCCAACTTCCTCCTCTTTGGGGTTCATATGGTCTACAGCATCAGCCCTGCACAAACAGAAGCAACATCATCTACCAACCTCCATTGTTCACTGTGACAAAGAGTAATTCTTGTGTCATCAAAGCTTAGCAGATATACTATTAGAATATCATCCAAGGGTTTGCTTCAATTAAAAAAGATCTTATTAAGCACCTTTAAAAAATAGTTTCTGGCAAAGAGATATGTTTAGGGTGTGAACACAAAATGGTCAAACACACAGCACCTCAGAATAAGTATTTTTCGTATCAACACACCTACTCTATGAATGTCTTGTGCTAAACTTTTGGCTAACTAGCAGTGATTAATTTGTAAAAGAATAAGTGGCAGGCACAACGTTTTGCTCAGAACCTAGCGACTGGTGCTACTGAATGGCGGGCCCCACCTACAACCACTGGCTTAAATTAAGTACTATTAATAAGTAAGTGAATGAGGTCTGTCAATATTTACCATAAAGTGTGCAAACTAGTATGTGATCTCAAGCTACAAAGCATGCCTAAAAGTGAGTAGCAAGGCCCTTCTGTACAGCCCTGCTGGCATTAGGCTTGCGTTTACCTCACATTAGGAAGATGAAACCTTTAGTTTTGATTCTTTGAAATGTACATTGTAGTTAAGTTGGGAGAAACAGTGAACCCCAAGTCAAGATGAGGTTTAGCAAAGAGAAGAAACCAGTGAACAGTGAATCATTTAAAATGATAGCAACCAAAGGTCTATTCATAGAAAAAGGACTTGCAGATTTATTTGTATTACTAAAATCTAGAGCTCAAACATTCAGCTCAGTGATCTATGAAGAGAACAGTGGAAAACTGAAAAGACAGCTTGATGGCATCATCTGTAGTGGTTTTGCTGCAGTCTTCAACAGTTTGTAAATTAATGAACTGTTGAAGACTGCAGCGAAACCACTACATGATAATGAATTGGTGGGATTCACTTAAGAAAAAGGCAATCCTTCCCCCAACTTAAATGTATACTCATACATTTGCTGTAGTTGAATGACACTAAATACATTTTTCACAGTGATGCAGTTACCAAGTGTGTTGAATTCAGAAAGGTGTATTAAGTCCTTTTTTTACGTGCTAGATGTGTCTTATCTTTACAGAAAAAAACATCATCTAAAGTGAAATCGCAGGAAATGAAGGTCACCACCACTAAACAATGAAATGTTTCTATCTTCTAACTACACCCCTCAATCTAGACCCCCGGATAAGGAAATAATCCTCACAAACCATCCACAATACTAATCAAGTTCCTTAAAACCTGCCCCATCATCACAAGCTGCTGATTTATGACGGGCTTCTGTCTTTGCTCATCTAGGAGCAAGGTACTCACTGCAAACGTTTAATAAACCATCAGATGCTTAGGCCTTTTAATGAAAGATGCACAATTATTTACTGAATACTGTCAGTTTTACTTTTACGTTACATTTCCATATTCCCCATGATGAGTAGCCCGTGACCTTTTATTACCCAAATGAGCACAATGTGACGTTTTCCAATTAACAGACTTCAAGAAATAACGTTCAGTCAAAGAACTGATGATTCACACACTGCCTGCCGAGCAACAAAACCTGGCGTGATATAATTGGTTGGTCCCCTTTGGATATTATAAATAAATATGGGCCTGGTAAGGACACATTTCAAGGCCCGCTTTTCTTAGAACCTAAATCATACATCCCATGAAAACCCTCTCTAAGCCCCCACCCGCACTTGCCTGGGATACTAACTGCCAGCCTCTCTGGTCCGAGCAACTTTGCTGCTTGCTTTTAAGAAGAGCACGAGCGCAGCAACAGATCAGGTCGCCTCAGACAGCCTCGTGTCCTGAGCACCACAGGCCTTTCCCAGCTCTTCCCAGGGGGTGGGGCCATGGAGTCTTGCTCCCACCCCATGCTGACGTCGTGATAGAAAATGGGTAGGGTGCAGTGACGTACGTAGTGCACCCTCGCTGATTGACAAGCAGACTTTGAAACCCAGGGCTTCTGCTTAAAGCGCCCAGGCTGCTTGCAATCAGCGAGGCTGCATTACGTCATCAGAGGGCAGCGATTTCGATTGTTGGAAGCCACCGGGACGGGGCTGAAATAAGGCCAGCTCTTAAAATCCTGCGACGCCCTGCACATGCGCTCTAACACCACATGTGCCTGGTTTTGCCTGATCATTGCGCAGAGCGAGGGACGCAGGTGTAATGGACTCAGAATTCTTCGAAATAAAAAGGAAACACTAAGAAGCAGAAATTTAAGCAGGGCGGAGCCCTGCCGCCCTAATAAGAAAACCGCCACTGGGAAATGGATAAACGGGTAAATACATGCATTTCTCGGTCAATTAAATAGTTCAAAGGGCCTGCTTTACACAAGAACTAGATAACGGTCATCGTTGGTATGCTTTAGAAAGTGTCTAATTATTAAAGAGTCCAGGCTAATTGTTAAATGGAATAACATCTTTCCCCATTTGCACATCAAGC
Source organism: Lissotriton vulgaris (assembly GCF_964263255.1). Lineage (NCBI taxonomy): Eukaryota > Metazoa > Chordata > Amphibia > Caudata > Salamandridae > Lissotriton > Lissotriton vulgaris. The sequence goes on along the minus strand of NC_141691.1, from coordinate 1,076,470,571 downwards.
ACCAAAATTAGAGAGCATTTAAACGGTGTGGTAACATGGAGAGAGGATGTGGCCTTACGGCCAGAGCGAGAGCGGTCGAATTTGAAGTTGGGGAATCAGGTTTGAGCCTCAGCGTCGGTTCAGCATCCTGTGATTCTGTGCAAATCCCTTAATCTTCCTGTGCCTAGCAAAAATGAATGTGTCCTTGTGTGTAAGGTAACTGGTGCTCATGTAAAGCACTCCAATACCTTCGAGTCGAGTTTGCGTTATATACTTCTACAAGAAAAGAAATAGGCAACGGATTGCTTTCAGGTTTTTAGTTCAATTTAAAGTTGTAATATGAGCGCTCTCTCTTGACCATTGATCAAAATAATACGTTTACTATTGTTAACCGACATATTTGTAAAAATTCCAGTTTCCATTATTTTCCATTTTTTCCAATATTTTAAAAATACAACAGACCCTTTAGAAAAATAGCTTTATTCGGTATTTTGTTATATTTGAGATTCGACCAATAAATCCATTCGGATTCATTAGGGCGTAAATCCAGTTCTTTGTCACCTGGGCAGTAACCTATCAATTGGGCATTAGATAATGTAAATCGCAAATGTAGTAGACACTTTAAAAAGAACCAAAAATAATAATTTTCACAGTTTGACTCATCATTATTAAACATTTTGATACAAATACGCGCATAATACTTTCTGTTTACTTCGTACCTAAGAGAGCATCGCTGCACATCTATGACCATTTACCCCACCCCCTACCACTGTTAAGTAATAATGCAAACAGGGCGCATTGGTATAAACTGCTCTGGCAACAAATTAATACTTCTACATGCGCTGGGACGCTTTCGGGCAGCCATGCGCTTTATAAATCTAATTTCATTTCATTTCATTTCATTCACATGTACCAGCTGTAAGATTGCATCCTGCCGCCTCACCTCTGTAGAGCTAGTGCCAGACACACAAAATACCGTAAGTAGATAGTCCATCATGTGACAACTAACAAGCCCATCACCATCGACAACAATAAATGTGATTGTTGGCAAGATGTGAGCTTCAATGGGTTTGAGGTTAACAGTAAATGTTTCATCACCCGGAATAATGTGTGCCACGGCTAAATACTTATAAGGTTCCAAAGGCGAGACCTATTGGCTATGCCAATGCTTGTTGATTCTGTGATGTGGCATTTTAGTTGGCTGAGAGATTCACACAGTGCTTAACTTGTAAAAAAAATAGATAAGTACCAGGGCTCTTCTCCGGAGGCCACTGAAGCTTGTGACACCCATTTCATATCCCCTGCCAGCGCTGCCAATAGCAGTACCAACAGAACGATTAACCATCTCACGGCTACAACTGTGATAATTGAGTCTATTCCAGGCCATTCAAGTCTATAGAAATTGCGTGGGTGGCAGGCATTATTAATTAAGTATTAAATACTGTATTAAACACTGTTGTGCTTATCTTAAAATTAGACAGGCAGCGCCAGCATGCGGTGGACTGTCTTTAAGGACGGCATTCAGAATTAAGTGCTGGTGCCGAGCACAGTAAACCACCAGCTCAAATTAAACACTGGATCCACGAGCCTAGAATGAACAGCCATAGACCTAGAAACACAATCCACATTAGATAGTTCCCATGGTTGAACAATAACACCTTTGTTTGTAAGGAAGGAATCAATCCTTTTAGCCAGCTTTGTAAGGTGGGTTTTTCGGCCCATTTCTCAGTGTTTAAGTGAGACCACGAGTCGCATAATGTCAAACGATGTTGGCTAAAATCCCAGGTCTAGTTATGCACGTGGTACCTCCGGTATGTACAAATGTTCTAGAACTCCCTGAAAGTCCTAACTGGACGCTTAAAATAAGAATTAAAATGAATATGTTTATTGAGAGGATCTATACAAAAACAATGCAAACTTGAAAACACTTAGTTTAGGATGTGGGAGCAAATTACTTTCAAGCACTAGATTCTGAAATATGTTTCTCCCCGTCTGAAACCTTTCATCAGCATTGGGCTCCAGGTACATAGTGGGAACAAACTTTAGTTTCTATAAATGCAAAGTGGACCTACATCACATGTGACTGATACATTTGGGTGTCCTGGCTTTGCAGACAAAACATTTAGCATTCTGCACGTTTCTTGTTAGGTTTGGCATTAAAAGTCCTGGGCTTGTATTTGCGCTAGAGAGGGGGACACAACAGGGGTGTCCCCTCTCGCCCCTACTGTTCGCCCTGTCCCTTGAACCGATTGCGGCCTGCATTAGGCAGGACCTTTCCCTGAAGGGGCTCCGGTGTACAGATGGTTGGGAGGACAGGATTTCATTGTACGCTGACGACATCCTGCTCTATCTCTCAAGACCTCGTAGGTCTCTGATGGAAGCCATGGACATTTTTACTTGTTTCGAAGAGGATCTTATGTTACAGTATTAATTGGGACAAGTCTGTGATGTATGTCCTTCACGGAGACCCTCCGGTGGTCCCCCGGAACTGCCCTATCAAGTCAGCCACAGATGGGTTTCGATATTTGGGGATCTATATCTCCAAAGACAAGGCCACTAGATATGAAAATAACCTCCTGCAACCACTGCAACGCTTCAAGAGGGACTCGATCTCATGGAGGAAGCTACCGCTTTCTCTCCTTGGTAGGGCATCACTCTTTAAAATGATGGCTTTGCCGAGATTCTTATATGCCCTGCAGAACTATCCAGACCTGGTTCCACAATCTTATTTCGCTTCTATTGAATCAACATTGAGAGATCTGTTATGGGTCGGTGTGCCTTGCATCTCCCTTCAGAAACTTACATTGAGTTGGTTTGACGGAGGTATAGTGCTCCCGGACATTCGGAAGTATTATTGGGCCGCCCATCTCTCGGCCATCAATCAGGGCACATACGCGGATGGCAACGATCCGGTTTTTGAGATGGACCGATGGCTCCTACCGGGCGGGAACTTAGAGGCGGCACTGTACTCCAGACCTGGCAGGTACCCTCTTACGGGGCCCACTAAACACTCGGTCCAACTGTGGCATACTGTCCAACGCAAATTGGGATGGGCAGACACTTTGACCCTGGCTACCCCGTTATGGGTTTTGGAAAGGTTAGGTACCCTAGGCCGCACTAAGGGGTTCCGCAAATGGGACCTAATCGGGATCTCCCACGTAAGGGACCTATGGGGCTCCAACGGTGTCGTCTCCTTTGATCGCTCCAACGCACCTATGAGCTCGCTCACACAGAACACTTCAGATACCTACAAGTCAGACACTCCCTGCAATCCAACACCCCCCAGGCAGCATCCCCCACTGGAGGACAGATTACTTGACGGCCATCTACCCGAGCACGCCATATACCTCACATACAAGAAAATTATCAATAACTCCCCAGACCTTCTGCAGCCTCTCAAAGGGAAATGGGAGGCGGATGGGTTAGAAATTGACGAGGAGGAGTGGAGAAGTGCCCTAGCGTCCCCGAAGGAAGTAGCCATATCGGCCAGATTGCGGCTGATTCAGCTCAAAATACTTCATAGAGTCTACATGTCTGGAACTAGGTTGAAGTTGATGGGCCGAAGTGGGGACGGGCGCTGCAGGAGGGGGTGTGGAGAGGAGGGGACGTTCTTCTACATAATCTGCGAGTGCCCTTTGCTCCAAACCTATTGGCAACGGATACACCGATGCATGCAAGAGGTGTGGGAGGTGGAGCTCCGAGTTGAGGCAAAGAGATGTCTCCTAAATGTCTGGGAGCCTAACGACCTATCAATTCATGGGAGGCTGTGGGCCACGTTGGGATTCGCAATAGCAAAGAGCAACATAGCTAGGCTATGGGGAGCAGTCGAACCTCCGAAATGAGGCTCATGGAAAACAGACATGGACTGGTGTATGCTCCAGGAGAAAACGGTTTATGTGGCCAGGGGCTGTCCCCGGAAGTGGACTGCTGTATGGCCCAACTGGAACAAATACAGGGGCCATATTTGCGAACCCCCCCAGACCACCCCAGTTTACGACCAACTTGCAGTACTGCATGCTAAGTGGTAAACTGTAACAAATGTGTTTGTAACTATATGCTCCGTCAAAACGGGCTCCATATGGTACAATTGTGTGAAATGTACTATTTTAAGTGACAACCACCACTGTTTTTATAACGTTAATAAAAAGAATAAAAAAAAAAAAGTCCTGGGCTTACCTAGGAACACAGGAATCGTTGAGCTAGACCCACTAGACATCTCAAAAGTACACTTTGTGATAGCCTAAGTAGTCCAGCTACACCTTTTTTTCTCTCACCCACATGGAAGTGGATTTCATGCATGTCTTCAGTTGGTAGGGACATTCTTACTGTGAATATGACCAATTGCTTGAGCACAGACCTGGGCACACGTAGTAGGGGTAAACAATGGTATGAACGCTTGTTCGTATTACAATTGCAATGTTCGACACCAGTGTAAATTTGAAAAGTTATTTAATGAAGCAACAACTGGATTGAAACAAAAAATCAGCCAACATGTGTTTCGTCACTAGGAGTGATCCTGTGACTCTTCAGGGCTGGGGAGGATACAAAACATGGTGTGAGGTGGTAATCGGGAAACATTCGGAAAACCTAGTCATTGACATATCAAATGAGAGCAAGGGGAAAGGGATCACCCTAAGTGCAAATGGAGTTTGTGTCACACCTCAAGGAGGATGGTGATTATTGACTTTTGTGTATGCTCCGCTCTCATGGTATGATCATCATGAATAATGCGCGGGAAAAACATAGTAAATAGAGTGGCGTGACATGGTACAATGGTGTGAGCAAACGTGTACGTGAGCGACATGATGGGTGTCATGTGCTCTTACAGAAAGGTACGTAAATGACCAAAACAACCATTTAAACAATATGTACACAAAAATTCAGCATTGAGTGACATTGCGTCTGTTTGTGATGGTGATTCTAATATAGAACAGGACCCTGTCTCAGGACGGGGAGAGACTGAGGAGAAAAAGTACTGGGTCTAGGCTGAAAGAAAACAGAGGGGGGTAATGGGATAAATGTGGAGGATATCTAGAAATCATTTTAAAATAAATGAGCCAGGAAAACATTCTAGGGGAAAGTTGGTTGATTAGCTGTGTGGCGTTTGTTGGGAGAAGGAGAGCAGGACCCTGCGTAAGGGAGAAACACCATGCTCCTTGAGGTGTCACACAAACTCCATTTGCACTTAGGGTGATATATCCATGAATGCCGATCCTTCACGCGAGCAGTTCTTTATGGGCGAGAGAGAAATCGACAAAACACAGATCAAAAATTTTACATTGCATCTTTAGAAGCTCCGTCATTTGAGCAAGGAATTTTTGTGCTCATTTGCCATTGAATACCTTTTGTACAAAATAAACCTTGGATATATCTCGCTGATTGATCTTGCGCAGATTCAAATAATTTTGAAAAACTAAAAGGTAAATTATCTTTGGCATTCACCTCAGAGGGTCAACCAATTTTTAAACTTACTTAGTCCTGAAGATGGTCTAGCGGAGTACAGCGGATAGACCGAAACGTCGACCACAGCACCTATCTCCTGTTCAAATGTTATTATAGGATAGGAAATTTTGATTTGTATAAATTAATTAGATTGCCTATTTTGTGTTTATTTGAGAAAAAGGTGACCACAATTGCAACTGAGAAATGTGTGAAATATATATACAACTCTAATTTCCTGCTGCTTTGTGTATATAATGATTGTGTCCCCAGTCTCCGCCCTCTGCCCCACCGGAAGTGCGTCACCCCGTTGCCCCGGAAGTACTAAGTGGCCAGTCGCCCTTTGGGGCTGACCGGCCACCAATGAGACTAGTTGAGGTAGGGGCGGGGACCGGGGGGCCAGGTCCTAAGTGCGCGCTCATCGATGCTTGCACTTGTCATTTCCTGCTGCTTTGTGTATATAATGATTGTGTACCCGTTTATGTTATATTTTGAAATGAGATACATTTATTTTTTCAATATATACACCTGTGTCTTTGATATATTTTCGCACTTTAAAGTGACTGAAAAAACAATTGATGATATTAAAGTTCATTAGAAGAAATCATTCTGCAAGTAATACACTAAAAACTTGTCTCAAGTTTAGAACAACAATTCAACTCCAAATACTCTAGATAAAATAAATCTCTTCCTCTCTCCAATCATAAGTTATTGCAAAACAGAGTTCCCCACCCTGACATCAGGGCCCCCTTCGCAGGTCAGTGCCCATCGGGGCCACACCACTTGCACTGGCCTAAAGCCGGCACTGGGTGTCTTGGTGCTTCTGTCTTGCCATTCTAACAGATGAAAAGTTGGTTCCTTATGGGGTGTCATAGGTGATGCCTGCTGCCTCTGTTAGGTGTTGGAGTTTCTTGCCGTCTCTGGTGTGTGCTAGGACTTCCCTGCTGTCTCTTACCTCTGCCATGGTATCCCCAGCTGTCAATGGCATTCCAACATGGATGGGTGCCCTGCTCTCTAGGTTCGAGTCCTGGGTAGGCTCAACATCCTGTGATTCTGAACAAATAACTTAATCTCCCCATGCCTAATAAATCAGTATGACCTTGTGTAATGTAGCTGGTGCTCATGTGCAGTACACCAATGCCCTTGAGCTGAGTTCGTGCACATGCTTCGTGGAGGATTGTGTTAAAAAAGGAGTGCTATTATATCTTTTTAGGTCTCGCGCCTAGCCTTGTAGTGTGTAGCATTGCTTACGCAACGAGAGACTTCTTGTAGGGGGTTTCAAAACTAACCTAGGAATCGCACACGCTCGTGCTTGTGCTTTTCCTTTTGGCCCACGCTATTGGCCTTTGCGCGCGTCTTTTTAACATAGACAGACCGCAATTGGCCAAAGGCGGGCGCATTGCTCCGCCCATGGCCTATTGGTGGCGGTTACCCACATGGCCAGCATGTGTTTTCAATTATCATGCCCAGACACGGGCGCGATAATTTAAACCAGATATCTCACTGTGGCGCGTGCACCACTTGTGGCCTTGTTCTTTTTTGGATCCATTTCACGGGGAAGCAACTAGATGAAAGAAGGAAAGAGAAGTTGTGAACCATTTCTTCAAGTCACGGTTTCTCCACGGAAAAGTTGCGCTCCTACCTTGTGTAGTGTTCATTTGAAATACACCATTTAATGTGTATCAGAAAAAGCTGTTACAAAAACTCTGCCATTAATTAAAATAGGAGTCTTCAGTGTTATGTTGCATCTTCTATTGACCATCACTTCACCTCCCGAAGTCTACGGTTGGCCACGACTAGCGCTAGCAAGTCAAGGAACCTAAGATGTCCTGTCTAACCACTGCTAATCCAGTGTCCATAAAAGTGGCTGAGGAAAGGGTTGGGAGCAATGGAACATAGGCCCACATGCATCATTGTTGGTATTTGCGATTCCTAAATTGCGAAAATTAAGGAATCGCAATTTAGAAATCGCAAATACCTATGCAGTAAAAATTCGCATATATTTTTGCGATTTCTTATTTTTCCTTATTTGCGATTTCCAATTTTGCGAATCGCAAATAAGGAATCGCTTTACATTGATTCCAATGGGCCTAGAGGCCCATAGGAATCAATGGGAAAGCATTCTCATTTTGCGATTCGCAATTAAGGAATCGCAAAATGAGAATGCAATTTCTAGGGTGCAGGGGGGGTCCAAAGGACCCCCTCCTGCACCCCTGAAATGTAACATACAGTCCATTTTTCACACATACATGCCCAAGGGCATGTGTGAGTGTAAAATGAAAGTGTCAAAAATGCACTTTTGTGCATTTTTGAAACTTTTCTAAAATTACCATGAAGGTTGACTTCATGCTAATTTAACACTTCTAATCTGCGAATTCGCAAATTTTTTCAGATGATGCATTGCATTTAAGAAATCGCAAAATTGCGATTTCTTAAATGCAATCGCAATTTAAGAAATCGCTAATAAATTGGGATTTCTTAAATTGCGAAAAAGCCAAAAAGGTTAATGCATCCCAAAACAAAGATTTGCACTCGCAAACGGCCGAATGTTGCGATTCGCACTGTTTGCGAATGCAAATCCCTTTGATGCATGTGGGCCTAAAAGCCATCCCTAACTCAGTTTAACCTGAGCCGGGGGAGGGTCGGTTGTAAGTTATTCTTCCCTCACTGCTCTCGGTGTCAGCGGTCCGCGGGCGCCCCCTCCCTCCCTAAGTAGAGACGTGTGATTTTAGAGAGGGACGGGGGAGGAGGCGGGTGTGAAGTTACTCACTGCGGGGCCTGGGGTCATTTCACGGCCCAGTAGTTGGTATCAGGTAGCAGGCACCAGCCTTCCCAGCCCTGCAGAGGATCACAAGCTGTTTGACAGTCCCTCGCAGCCCCTCCCCTGCCTCACACCCGCCGAGGAAACAATAGCACCTTGAGGACTCTTCTATCTATCTACACTCGGTTCCCTAATAATCCACACAGGGCTCCCACGAGACATTTTGCATTTCGATTTAGCATTTTCCAAGGCTCCCCGGGTTTCTCACCCCTGGCTCCCTCTCAGCCCTTACTTGTGTTTTACGAACATGGCCATGTGACCTTTGACAGGTCGTTTTAATAACACGGCTCTCCCGCAGCGCTGTTCGCCCACACAGGGCAGCAAAGCACTGTACCGCAGGAGATGTGAATGAAACCGCTGTCAACCGAGGACGGGCAGTCGGTACCGGGGGGGAGGTGGGGGAGCAGGCTGTCTTGGGGAGCAGTCCATTCAGTCGGTCTTGGGGAGCATGCCAGCAGCCTGTACTGGAGAGCGCTGTAAACAGTCTGTACCAGTGTGTCCTGCCTGGCAGCCTGCCAACTGTCTCTACCAGTGTAAGGAGGAGCAGTCGATACTGGGAGCAGTCTGTACCAGCGAGCAGTGTGAGCAGTCTGTACCGGGGAGCAGTATGAGCAGTCTGACTTAGGAAGACCTGGCAAGCACTCTGCACTGGAGAGTAGTAGAGACAAACTCATGCAGTCTCTTATGGGGTGCAGCACGAGCAGTCTCTACCGCGCAGCTGTCTGAGCAGTCTGTGTCCGGGGAAGACTATCAGCTGTCAGTACAGGGGAGCAGTCTGTACAGGGGAGCAGTGTGAGGAGTCTGTCCTGGGGAGCTGCCTACAGTCTTCAATAGAGCAGGGTAGATAGACAACCGCACAAGTGTTAGGTCCTGAGAGAAGTCTGTCTGCTGTCTGTACTGGGAACGTGGCCTAACGGCCAGAGCTGCAGACTTTGAAGCTGGGGGACCGGGCTGGAGTCTCTTCGTCCGCTCACCATCCTGTGATTCTGAGCAAATCCTGTAATCTCCTCATGCCTAAAAAACGAATGTGTCCTTCTGTAATGGAATTGGTGCTCATGTAAAGGGCTCCGATACCTTCGCGTCGAGTTTGCGCTATATAAAACTGCAACAAAATATGAGAGAAGAGTGAGTGCTGCCGTATGTACTAAAGAGCATGATAGGTAGTTCAATTCAATTTCAATTCAATATTTTATTATGGTTTAGAATTCCAAAGAATTCCACATAAAATACATGATTAAAACACAATTCCATACACCAGAAAATTCTAATAAAATTACAGATTCTCATTTTCATTTAAAAAGACATGAGCTTTAGGTAATAAAGTTACCATATATGAATTATTACCAATGTATACAGATTGTGTAAGCTAATTCTATGCTAAAAACATTCAATTAAAAAAGAACAATGTTTCTGTTCACTAAGCTAAACTCTGCGGTGGTCAACTTAATTTCAATGCAGATGGTCTTTCAACATATACAGGATTCTTTCAATTACAGCACACTATAGTTTATCGGAAAAACCTGATTAAGTGAGGTACACAGAAGAATTAATATACGGTTGTAATCCAAAAATAAATATCAAACAACTCACGACATTTAAAAAGATCCACATGTTTGGTTGTAAACATAAAAACCTAAACTTAAAGGCTAAAGTCAGAAAAAAATGCAAGTGCTCTGTGCATCTTCTTTTGGAAAAGCTATCCCAATTAATACTAGCAGCAAAAAGTTTTTAGAAAGTGCGCAATCAAGTGCTAATGCTCTAAGCATCCTCTACGGAACACTCTTTACCAACAATTAACTAGCAGCAAAAGTATCTCATAAAGTGCACATAAGAACTTGAAAAGACGACTAACCCGTCCGAAAAAAAGTGCAAGTGCTCTGTGCAACTTTTTGGGAAAATATTTTCCAACCTCCCCTAGCAACAGGGTATTTTTATAAAATACGCAATAAAGTGTAAGTGCTCTATGCATCCACATAGAATGGTCCTTGCCAACAGTAACTAGCGCCATACAGTTTCTTAAAAAATGCACATGCTCTAAGCATCCTCTATGGAACACTATTTACCAACAATTAACTAGCAACAAAAAGTATCTTATAAAGTGCACGTAAGAACTTGAAAAGATGACTAACACGTCGTAAAAAAGTGCAAGTGCTCCGTGCAACTTTTTGGGAAAATATTTCCGAACCTTCCCTAGCAGCAGGGTATTTTTATAAGATAAGATACGCAATAAAGTGCAAGTGCTCTATGCATCCACATAGAGTGGTCCTTACAAACAGTAACTGGCGCCATACAGTTTCTTAAAAAAAATGCACATGCACAGTTGTAAGTTTAACTAACCATACAGAATGGGCAAAAATACAAGTACTATAGACATTCAAATCACCAAAACTTTTTACGATCTTAATAAATATTTAAAAACTATTTGAAAAAGTGAAAATTTTTAAAACACTTCAGTTCGGATGGAGGGGACAGAAGGCAGTTACGGGCCTGTTCTGCTGTGGAAATATTATACTTTAAAAAATCAATCCTTAAATATCTACGTCGTATTGAATGGAGTGCAGGGCACACAAACAAAACATGATTCAAATCTTGTATACCAAAATTACATAGCTGACAATACCTTTAATTTTTGGGAATACCCTCCCAGGAACCTGTTACAATTCTTAGGGGTAATAAATTCAATCTTAATAACAGGATCACCCTACGTACTCCACGTTTCAGGTTCCATAGGACATAAGGTTGGGGATTTTTAACAATGGTACTCCCAACAATACAATCCATACTTCTATTCATTGAGCACAATTTTAAATCTCTTTCACGAGAAACCACATATATTGTTTTCTTAATTATCTTCTTTAAGGCTGTTTTACATAAAAGCGCTGCCCCGTCCATATCTAAACCAAACATTCTTAATGCTTTTAAATAATTTCTAAAAATAGCACTTTTTCCCAACATATTTATAAATATTTCCCTGTGCAACGCTGCCCTTAGTGAATTGTCAGAACCGTTTATCAGAGCATTCATTGCACCACCTTAAACACGCAGCCATTGATAACACATATGTGGAAAGGAGACCAAATTCGAGTCTAAGCGCTGCGAACGGCGCTGCACGATTTAGGTTTCATATTTGGCCCCAGATCTTTCCTTCCGCTTTCTCAAATTTGGCCCATTCTTGTGCATCTATTGTTTTGCTAGCATAATTCAGAGTCGGTGGGATCTTTATTTTATAAACTGAAATAATATGTGAGAAATGTCTTTTCCCACATTTCGTGTACAGGCGATTAATTGCAGAGGCTTGTGAAATCGCTTAACCTTTGCAATGATCCATAGGTCTATTGGCTGAACACCTGTTAGTAAATATTTTTCCTAAATCTGGATAAAAGGTTACTACTTCCAGTTTTTCCTTTCCCAGAAACCAATTCAAAATGTTTCTGACCTTACAGCCTTGATAACTAAAAATCATAACTTTACTCTTTAAAATATTTATTTTTAAAAAATACTCTTCTGTATACCTAACTAGCTCGGTCAGTCGTCTTTGCAATCCAATTGGTGTTAAATCCATTATTATTGCATCATCTGCATATAACAGACAACTCAGTTTTAGGTTACCTACTTAAAGAGGGTCCCCTTTACTCTGTCCTACATTACTCAGCAGATTATTGATGTAAATAGAAAAGAGTAAAGGGGCCAGGAGGCACCCCTGTTTCAGCCCGTTATGTGTTCTTATTTTCTTTGAGAGGACTTGTGTCCCCCCCCCCCCCCAATGAAACTTTTGTCCAGGTCGAAGAACGGAGAGCAATTATTAATCTTAGGAGATTCCCTGGAATCCCCATTGTAACCAATTTCCTCCACAGCGTCCCCCGATCTACCCTATCGAACGCTGTGGAGAAATCTATAAAGGCGGAGTACAACGGGACCCCCCCGACCCACAGGATATTTTTCAATTAAGGTTTGCAAAATAGAGATTTTATCCAGTGTGCCACTATTCTTATGGAAGCCTGTTTGTGCCAAAGGGATATAATTGTTTCCGAATGCCCACTCTTTGCGAACAGTTTCCCTGTTGCATCTAAAAGGGAAATGTGTCTAAAACTGGCCAGGGAGTTTTTAGGGCCCTTTTTATAGAACGGGACTAATATACTTCCCTTCCAAGATTGTGGGATGTCCCCATCATTATAACAGTGGACAAACAACGGATGTAAAAATTTAGCCCAATCATCACAGTCCTGTTTTATTATGGCTACAGGGACATCATCTGGCCCCATATCTTGCCCCTTTAATGTATCCTTCAATCTCCAAACATGTTGGTGCTCCTACATCACCCCCTGTTAGGAAAGCATTAGCGACCTCTTCAAACTGATCAACTAGGTAGTTCATACCGTAGAGCAGTGAGTTGAACATGTGCATACCGTCTGCGCAAGCACCCTGCCCTTGAAAGTAGTGCTCGTTTTCTGTACAGCTGTACGTGGCTGCAGCACGTCATCGGGGACAATTTCTGCCAGCCCCGGACTATTTACCGAAAAGTGCACGCGTGACCTATGACCACTGTAATGATAACTATTGTATATAGCGCTTGATGCTGCCCTTCTAATTTTTATAAGCGCTTTAAACAGGTGTTCGTAGTAGTTAATGAAATGTTATTCAGTGCATCGATTGGTAACTCTCGACTTTATATCGCCGTATTACTTCGCTTATGGAGTTCAATGCACCGAGGTGTCCTGGCAGCTAGGCGCATCAAGCGTGACATGATCTGACCCTGCTGCATGTCACACACTAAAGAGGGTTGCAGGAGAGGCCAGACATGAAAGGTCACTGCACCGGAGCTGCGCCGTGGGGACAGGTTAGGGGAGGGTCACAGGGCAAACAGGTCCCATAACAACCACTTCTGTGTCCTCGCAGACCCGGCCCAGTCTCACTTTTCAAGCTACTTCCTCGACCAATTAGAGTGAGCTAAGCGTGCGCAGATGAGTCACAGCAGTGGGAGCGGACCAAAACTACAACTCCCAGAGTGCCTCACTGATTAAATGAAACCCATTACTGGAAGCTTAGATGCAACTAGTCGCCATATAGATGGGAAGTGTGCACGTGAGGGTGTCGCACACAGTAAAGATCACTTCTACGATAGGCACAAAGGGGAAGTTAGACAGTAAGGACACTTTCGTGTCATTTCAGAATAGATGCTAAGCAGGGCTTCAAGTGGTATGAAAAAACTGTTGGGTCTCTCAAAGGTGCGTGGCCAATGTAAGTAGGGGCGTGGCTTAAAAACACCTAAGCTAAAAATATGTGCTTGGAATAGTGTGCCGCCAGATTTTTATTTTGCTGTTTCTGTCATTGCACCCAGCTAGATGATACAAGTAACACACCTACAACAAGTCAGGACTATTTGCTCCCTTCCTCCCTCCCCTGACACCCAATGTTTACATTTTATATTGAGCCTTTTTAGTCATTAAAATGCGTACAACATCCATGTCTCAGGCACGCTCAAGACATAGAAGACAACATCACAGCACACACTCCCTGCCTCTCCCTTTTGCTGTCCATGCTGTTACAGTGAAGTTGTGCCTTGTATACAACCAACATAAACATAACATGGAGAGAATGGAGGAATTTTAATTTGTGAAAGGTGACTCTACTGCTCCATGAATCGCTGCTGCTCCGCCCCACATAATAAATGCGGCCACTGTAGAATGTCGGCAACAAAAGGCAGAACGATTTTTCCTTTAAACGTAGTTAGTCTGTGCTGATTCTTTGACCTTGGCAACAATCAACATGAAAGCGTTTGCACAAGGTAAGAAGCCACTTTTTTTTTTACAGTTAGATGTTGTCGCGGTACTGAAATCATCAACAAAACGGGAACTAGGTATTTGAAAATCACATGAGTGATTGTATCAGACAACCACACACTCGGGGAAGCAGTGCCAGAGATGCAGCCTGGCTGAGAGAGGCCCAGGTCTGGGGTAAGCTCCACTAAAGTGCCAGGATTCTGTCAGAACGTGCTTAATGCTGGCGCTGATTGCTGCTAATGAGAACCTGTGGCTGTGCACAGGGATTTCCTGGAAGTTGATGCTGTGGGAGAGGGAGTATGAAGCTGGGCGTCTCAACACTGAAGTCGTAGCCCGTTCCCTGTCGCTGCATATTTAACTTTTTTAGGTCAAACCTGGGTAACGTATGCCCCGCTCTGCGAGCCATGAAGTATTTAGGTAGTAACTTACTTGAAGCTCCGTCGACCTTCTGCCCAGGGCTTTAAGTGGGATGAAAAAACTGGGGGGGTCTCTCAAAAGGGCGTGGTCAGTGTAATTAGGGGCGTGGCTTTAAATCACTTACTTGCATTTTGCTGTTTCTGTCATTGCATCCAGATATTTGATACAAGTAACATCATACCTACATTAAGAAAGGGATATTGGCTTTGTCAATGGTTATTACTTGCAGAAGATAAATAAGCTGCAACTATGACTTGTATATAATATTGCAAAGCTTCCAATTAAATCCCTGGTGACCCTACCACAATGTTGCTGCTCCTGAGTTTCAGAAAGAGAAGGGAAATCCAGAAAGAAAATGACTCTTAAAGGATTTCCCTTCCCCCACAACGCTCACCTGGCATAAAGTCATTCTGTAATTTCTCTACTACTGAGAAGTGAGCAGTGTGAGCAGAGCAAATCCATGTGCCTGCTGTTTCGAAACAGGTCTCTATCAGGCTTTGTTTGCGCCCTGGCACTTTTTTTCCGGACTGCAGTGACAGCAAACAGCTGTCACTGCAGTCTGGGAAAAAAACGGACTGCCCGTGTCAGGGCTCAAAACAGAGCCCGATAGAGACCCGTTTCGAGGCCCTCTGAAAAAAACTACCGGTGCTCAGACCCCTTGAGACCCGGCCCACTTAAAGCCCTGCTTCTGCCCATATTTTTCATTGGCTTGTGTCAATTGTAGCTTTTCATTGGTCAATAGGCTTAGTAGTCCCTCCTTAGTACAGCCTTGTTTCATCTTGTAACCTCCCATAGGGACTAGCCCTCTTACATATGTTGTTACTCGGTAAGCTTTAATTACAGCCTCAGAGCACTGTTTTCTTAAATTGTTTTCACGACTTAACAAACAATGCTTTGTTTTTTTTTTAAAGTGCCCCATACCACGCTTTTACTTTAATGGCGGCCCTTTCTTTAGGTGCAGCTCGTCTAAAGAAGGGAGCGCAGCCTCTATTAACAAGAAAGCGTGGCATGGGGGCTTGTAAACAACAAAAAATATTTGCAATACAATAGGTGTCACAACTGCGAGAATTTAAGCAATTGTTGTTTACAATGCAAATAGCTCAAACTCTCATAAATGCGAGACCTATTGCATTGCAAATGCTTGTTCTAAGCAGTGCTAGTGTGTGCAGCTGTGTCTAGACTATCAAACTGTTAAAAAAGCGGTTCATTTCCGAAATGTCCCTTATAGAGGTAGCTGCTTTGCTCGTGATGGTCTCATTGAAAGTGTCACACATAAGCCATTGAAATACCAGTTAAGCACATTGAAAACATAAAAATGTGACACTTAAGCAAACTGAAAACTTGACATCTATGCATCGAAGACTCCCGAATAATGACACAGTCCGTTTTTGACATTCACCTGCCACATCTCCGTTGTGCTGCCACACGGGAGAAGGTTTGCGGGCTGCACGCCGGGGGTGCCGAGGGCCGCCATTGCTGGACCATCGCCAGGAGAGGACTACATTGCCCAGGCTCTTTTGCGGCTGCTGACGCCGTGCTTTGCGCCAGGAGTCGCTTGAAGCCCAGTTAGGGCTCCCGCAGCGCGGGAGTCAGTTTTTGACATTCACCTGCCACATCTCCGTTGTGCTTACCGCCTTTGCTGCCACACGGGAGAAGGTTTGCGGGCTGCGCGCCGGGGGGCCGAGGGCCGCCATTGCTGCACCATCGCCAGGAGAGGACTACATTGCCCAGGCTCCTTTGCGGCTGCTGACGCCGCGCTTCGCGCCAGGAGGCGCTTACGGCCCAGTTAGGGCTTCCGCAGCGCGGGACGTGCGCGGGCGTGCCCGGGCAAAGCCCGGGCCAAGGGCGGGCCCGTCGAAGCTAGGAGGTGGCAGGGCAGGGCCACCCCCATTACATCGGAATATCGGCCTTCTGTTTATGAACTTGGTCAGTGACTTTTTGAATTTTATACTAGCGCTGACTGTATTTTATTTGTTCTAGTTCTTGATTGTATTGGTTGCTTTAAGTATGAGTGTGAGTAAGGGCACTCGCAAAGGGGCAGGGGGCCAAGGGGTTGTGGGTACTCTTGATGCCTTCCTTATTAGGGCGGAGTCGGTTTTAATTCACGAAATAGAACTCACGCAAAGAAGACTCTCCTTGGATACATGTCGAGCTTCTATGGAAGCCACTACAGGTGGGCCCCTTCTTAATTTAGTCAGTCCGGTTGAATGCAACTCGGACAGCACGCCCCAATTGGTTCCTGAGCCTTTGATAGTAATTTCAGAAGACCCACCCACTATACCTATAGAATCAACTGCTACACCACTATCCCCACCACCGATTGTGACTCGATTGACACGACAATCGCAGTCAAAGGCTAGGGGGGGTATGGTTCCAGTTGCCGCAAGGAAAAGAAAGGCGGAGGTGTACCTCTTACCGCTCAACAAACTAGTAAAGTGGCAAAAACAAACGGTTCTGTTTATGGCAAGAAAGGCCCTTCAGAAGAGGTAGCTGTTATTAGCCCCATTAGCCCAAGTGTCCCTAGGAGCCAATGTCCTAATACGTACCCCCAATTCGATTTGGAAGATGGTATACTAGTAAAATTAGAGGAAAAGTTAATGGTGTTGTTAAAGCCCTTGTTAAATAAACTTGTAGACATCGACAACCGTCTAAGTAGTATTGAGCAAAAACTCCTTTCCCCAACTAGTCAACTACTAAATGGAGGCTCAATAGCTCAGGGGGATCCAGGAACACGCTTGGCTTTCGATTTAAATCGGCCTCCAACAGCTAATGATGTTACCACTAATGTAGGCATACAGGCCCCCGCACCAAACACTGCCAATGCCCACTCAGTACAAACTAATCTCACCTGTGAAGGCGTAACATCTAGGGGAATTTACAAGGGTCTGAATAGGGGTGGCCCAGCAATTGTTCATGGTAAGGGACACCTTAATTTACCTCCTGAGTCCACACCCTACACCGTTTGGCTTTCAAATGTACCACACACAGCACCTAATTCCGGGGAACATTGGACTACTCTAAGAAATAGGTCACTCCACCTGCTGGACACTAAAACAGGGTTGGGTAGCTACCTGTTCCAGGAGTTCAAAATGATTTGCAGGGTTCCCTGGATAGGGAAATCGAATAAAACTAGTAGCGGCGATTGCATAGTTTTGAACTTTGGTTCCCCTGATCTAGTAAAAACAATCTTAGAAAGAGCAGGGACAACGCAAATGGGTAGGGAGGGGATTCACATTTTACCTCTGGGCTTTTTCTACCGTAACCCCCCGACCATACCTGTACACAGACGCAACTATCCAGCCATTGTCCATACCCAGGGGACGTATGAATACAATGTGCCGACCTATAATCGTTTTGATCAGGCTTACTCAGACCTGGATGCACAGGACTGACAATCAGAAAGGACGGTTAATGCCAATGAATGTGAGGGAAACCTATTAAGGGACACATTAGTTCTTTGATCAACTATTACAGTGAAGGAACAAGAAGCACAGGAATTAAGAAATATGCAGTTAGCAGTTTCAGTTGACCATCAGTTACAGGCAGAGGGTGGCACAGGACCCGCATTAGCTGCTAATGTTGAAATATCCAAGACCCCCTACAATTCCAAGAGAAACAAAAATGATTTTGATCTCAACATTCTGAGTTGGAATGTCGCAGACCTTGAGCCAAGGCTAGCTGACACAGACTGGTTGCATATAATATCCGGTCAAGATATCATAATGTTTCAAGAAACATGGGCCACACATGACTTGTATATAGAAGGGTTCCATTGTTTTAGCCTAACAGCACCCAAGCCCGACTTTGGTCGCGTATCCGGGGGTTTATTCATCGGGATCAGCATAGCTTCTGAATTAAGCATTAAGGTGATACCAATTAATAGTCCCAATATACAAATATTGGAATATAAAAGATGGGTCCCTTTCTATTTAATCAATTTTTACAATAATGATTTCTATTCTGTCCCAAATAGGAAATTTATTGAGCTTTTTAAAATTATTTCAAATTTAGACAAACATCAAGGTTCAGACGATTGTATCGGGATCTTTCTAGGGGGGGATTTTAATGCTAAAGTCCCAATTGAACCTCGGGGTACGGATATACTATATGCAGACCCAGCTGTGCGAAGGGGATTGGAATTAGATACCTTTCTTAGTGAGCATATCCTTACCAATGTAATGGTCTTGGTTCAATCTCCTACAAATCAGTAGGCACCGACATTTAGAGGAAGGGATTGTTTTTCAACTATTGATTTTATTTTTGTTTCCCCCTGCCTTGCAGACCGCCTAATAGCTGCTGAGGTTTATGCAACAGATTTTGGGGATCATAACCCCTTGACAGTGGTACTAAGACTAGCATCCCGCCCCGTGTATACCATCTTTCATGGGGCTAGGGATGTCACCCCCTCAACAGACAAATTAAGATTGAAGTGGAGGGTGGTTGATAGCGGCAAAATAGTTGAGACCCTGATAGGAGGGCACTTGCACCTAATTACCTCATGCCTATCAACTAAAAGTAACCATCTAAGGGTAATTGAGGATTTCACTAAACTTTGCTCTGCGATCAGATCTCTCCTGTCAGTGCCATTTTCTCAGGATGATAAAGAACCGAGATGGTTCGATCATAATTGCTCGGAGGCTAATAAGAATTTATGCAAGGCCTTAACCTCTAAACCTAGGTGCCCTGCAGACGTAAGGACAGCAAGGAAGATGTACAAAATTGCAATAAGTGAGCGGAAGGGTATTTTTCCTGGGTGAACGCTGGGAAGCACTATCGGAGTCAGCTGGGGGAAAGAATGGTAACTCATTCTGGTCCGCAGACAGGGACTTGCGCAATATGGGCCAACAAATAACACCAGTCAGCTGTACCATTTCCAGCAATTCATGGGAGAATCACTTTTCTAAAATGTATGCCACACCGTTACATGGCTCAGATCATTATGTGCAGGGTCACTTATGCTGTCTACAGATTACGCTGTCAGAGGTAGAAGAGGCGATTGCACAGAGCCTTGGTAATAAGGCTCCCGGCCCCGACGGGCTACCCATAGATATAATAAAGTGGAAACCAGAATTCTGGGCCCCACTTCTTTTGAATGTTTTTAATAGCTTACCGCAAGCCCCCATTTTTTTTGTCAAATCTGTTTATTGGCATTTATATATTTCAACATTACAATAGGTGTGTCATTGCAAATAGTACAGCTCTTCAACTGTGCCCGGTTGACAAAGCACAAGCATGGTGGCATGGCCAGGAGGCGCTATAACATTACACATAAATAGCAAGTAGATTAACCTTGGGCGCCTGGGCATGTCCGTAGCATAAGAGTCAATGCGCCCTTGCCCCGTGTGTAGAGACAAGGCTTAAATGTGTATAACAACTTCAAAAAGTAATTTGCAACAAAACAGGAACAACAAACTGCGGCACTGTCACAGAGATACATTACAATTCGTCCCCACTCCCATCCCCAAGCCCGCCCCCCCTCCCTTTCCTACTCTCTCCCCCCAAGCGTGCATGTCTCTATTTCTACAGCTTTCACGCCGCATTTTATGTGTGTTGTGCATCAGTCAATGTGTCAGACGTGCTGTCCGCTACGTACCACACCCGTCATCTGCTGCATCTGCCTAGTCCCCTGTCACCCCCCCCGCCCGCGGCGTTGTCTGCTGCCTGTACAACATTGAGCATGCGTTACCAGTGCTCCGCCATAGGTTCCCTGCGAAGCCCCACTATTTCCTCCATCCGTATGGCAGTCCATTCTGCCAGGGCCCACGACTGGAGGGACAGAATCCATGCCCGTACACTAGGTGAGTCACTCACCTTCCATTTCCTAGTGAGGAGGTGTGCTGCTGCTACCATTCCCAAATCCAGGAAGCGGGACAATGCCTTGTCCTTAGGTGAACGCTTGAAATGATGTAAGAGATACTCAGGCCAGTCACAAGGGATGTTGCGGCCAGTGCACTGCGTAAGCAGTACACTAATGTCTCTCTAGTAAGTACCTAGCCCTGGGCAGTGCCACAAGAGATGAAGAAGGTCGGCATTCACCTCACCACATCTAGGGCAAGACGCGTCAGCTCTGTGAAAGTATTTATTTATTAAGTCAGGGGTGACATAGGCCCTGTGAACTATGTATACTTGGATTTGGCGGAAGCGCATATTTCTGGGGATCCGCACCGGGCTTTTAAGAATCCTCTCCCACTCTTTGTCCGCCAGCACTCGCCCCATATCCCGCTCCCACTTTTCGCGGAGTGGGGCCAGATTTAGTTCTGTGTGCATCCTTAGGGATGCAGCAAACCACTTAATCAGATGCCTGCCCCCACCCATGACATGCAGATATTGCACGGTCAAGTGCTGCGCTGGCTCCTCCGCAATATCACCCCACCTAGCCGTCATGCGAGCCGTGAGGGAGTGGTATATTAAGAACCCCCCAGGGGGAAGCCCAATGTCCGTGACCAGCGTCTAGTAGGGTATCAGTGCTCCATCTTGATACAGGTCACCTAAAGTCTGGACGTCCATTTCCTGCCACTGCTCCAGCATGGAGTGCGTGAGGACCCCCTCGCCCCCCGACGAGCCTTCCAGTGGCACCAGAGGTGGGTATGGGAGCACCGTTCTCGTAAGTTGCAGTGCCCTGCGGAAGCATTTGAATGCCACCGCCAGCATTAGTGGGTTGGGGCGAGTCGGCGCCGCTAGCGGATGGAATAGCGCAGTGATCCGCTCCAGGGTATAGGGCGGCTCATTCGTGGCAGTGTCTTCTCTCCCCCTGTCCGCTAGCCAGCGGGCGATCCACTGCAGCTGCGCCGCCAGATAATAATGCTCAAAGCAGGGAGCGGCTAATCCACTTTTGTCTTTGGGTAGGAACAGTTTCCCGAGAGCCAGGCGGTGCCGGGACTCGCCCTAAATGAAATCACGCAGGACCTTGTTAAGTTTGAAGAAAAAGGAAGCAGGGATGAACAAGGGCAGATTTGCGAAATAGTACAAAAGACGAGGGAGCATCACCATTTTGGCAAGGGCCACTCTGCCTGTGGGCGTCAGGGGGAGCGTGGACCAGAAGCCAATCTGAGTTTTTAGCGCCGTCACCGCTCTTCCCAGATTTCCGTCGAGCAGGTCTGCCGGCTGGTGGTAGATCTGGATCCCCAGATACTTAAACGTGTCTGCCCTCCATTGGACTCGTGTGCCATGAAGGCTATACTCCGGATCGGCTACCTCACTGCTGAATGCGTAGAGGCATGACTTGCCTGCGTTTACTCGGAGCCCGATAGACTGGCGAAGCGGCTCAACAGGTGGGGCAGCAGGTCCGGTATACGGGCCACGTCCCGGACGAAGACCAATAGGTCATCAGCGTATAAAGACACCTGGTGAACACCGTCGCCCAGTGGAATACCATCAGCCAGGGTTTGTCTCATGGCCGCAGCTAAGGGCTCCATGGTCAGCGCGAAGAGCAGCGGCGACAGAGGACACCCCTGACGAGTGCCCCTGCCCACCGCCACTGCCTCCGAAATATATGGCCCCAGTCGGACGGGGACCACAGGGTTCCTGTACAAGAGTCCCATCATCTGTAGGAAGTTTGCTTCCAGCTTGTACTTCTCTAGCATTGCCGACAAGTAGCCCCACTCAAGGCAATCAAAGGCCTTTTCTAAGTCCAACACCAGGCACCGCGCTCTGGGCCAGGCCTTCGTCGCTTCCGCCGCTACCCTGAAATACCTCCTGAGGTTCAGGGATGTGGACCTCGCCGGGACGAACCCGTTTTGTTCCGGGTGGACTAAGTGCGAGACCGCCGGCGCCAGACGCTCGGCAAGAATTTTGGCGAATACCTTGTAGTCGGTGTTGAGCATTGCCAGTGGGCGATAAGAGCCTAAGGACATGGGGTCTCTGTCGGGCTTAGGCAGGGACACTAAAAACGCTTCCTGCATTGATGGTGGCCCTCGTCAACCGATGCCCTGTACACCTGAAGGAGCTGGGGCGTTAGAATGTCCCTATTTGCTTTATAGTATTCGGCTGGCAGGCTGTCGGCCCCGGTGTTTTCCCGGTCGCCAGTGCTTGGATCGCATCTCCCACTTCTTCTAGAGTGAGCGGGGCACCAAGCTCTGATTTCTGGCTCTCTGTAAATGTAGGTAGCACAGCTGACTCCAGGAAGTCAGCCAACACATATGCATGGCCTGTGCCTCGGGCTCTGTAGAGGTCCCGGTAGTGGTCAATCAGCGCCCTGTAGATCTCGCGCTGCGTATATACCACTGTCCCTTCCCCTGTGCTAATGGCACCAATCGGGGTACTGCGTTCTGTTTTTTGCTCCAGCCAGTCCAATAGGCTGCCAGCTCTATATGCCTTGGCATGTGTCTTGGCAGTATGCGCTGCATAATTGTGACATCTCAGACGTTCGATAAGGACCGCGTGCTCTCCACGAAGTTCTCCAAGTGTGTTCACATGCCTACCAGTCCCTTCCCCTTCCCTCTCATATCTTAGGAGCTCGGGCTCTATGCGGGCCAGGGAAGCGGACACCTGTGCGCGGATGTTCCATGTGGCACCTATGCAATGCCCACGGATATTCGCCTTGTGGGCGTCCCATTCCACCATAGGATTACTTGCCGATTCCTCGTTCTCTTCAAAATAGGTTAGAATGGCCGTGCCCAGCAAAGATCTGAACTCGGCGTCCTCCAATGCGGCTGGTTGTAGCCGCCAAGCGGGTACCGGGGGTCGATCCGCCTCCCAGCTAAGCTGGAACTATAGGGGGTTGTGATCGGAGCGCGTTCTACCTAGGTATTCCGACTTAGTCAAGAGCGGGAGCAGGGACTGGGAAGCCTACTATTCGGTCCAGGCGGACATGTAGGTTGTGTACTGATGAGTAGTACGAGTATGTTTTGTCCGAAGGGTGCTGCGCGAGCCAAAGATCATGTATGCCCCAGTGCAACAACCAGTCCCTTAGAGCCTGCGCTGTCGATGTCGCTGTCACCGCGCGGAGGGGCGGGAAGGAACGGTCTAATTGTGTGTCAAGCACCCTGTTGAAGTCTCCGCCCAGTAGCCAAGGGAGGCCCATGTACCGCTGAAGGATATGGTTTAAAGACGCCAGGAAGGCAGGTTGATCCGAATTAGGGGCCTAAATGGAACCCAACAGTACCTCCTGTCCGTTGAGCCTCCCCCTTGCAAAGGAGTACCTCCCCTCTGGGTCTACCTGAGTGTCAGCGCATATAAATGGGACGCCTGCTGTTACCCAAATCAAGGTGCCGCGCGCTTGTACTGAGTATGTCGTACCATGAACCTGCCCTCTCCAGCATCTACGGAGTCGATCCAATTCCACACGGAACATGTGAGTCTCCTGTAGAAGCGCGATCCCCACTTTGTGGCGCTGCATATAGGCGAAGACAGAGTACCTGCGCGACGGGGTGTGCATGCCGCGGATGTTCCAGGTCATGATGTTGGTGCATGCCATATTCTGAGTCGTAAAGCAGCCACCCGGGGGGCCAGTGGGGGGCCATGTTGGGCCAAGGGACAGGCTCTCGAGTGGAAGGCTCTAAGTGCCGCTTCTGAAACGTGTAAACCAGAACTAACAGTGTAACATTATGGGCGAGTTCCCAACGGGGCATGCGTCCAAACTAGGCAATGAGTCTACCTCTTAATGTGACGTATCCACAACGCAAGTGTATGCGGTGAAGCGCGCAGCCAGCAGTTACATCAGGGTGCTCCCTTACCTAGGGCCATTAGAGCTTCAGAGAGGTGTTTGGTAAAACTGATCAGTGAAACGCACCAAGCTGGCATTGGCCGCCTGCGGAGGCCACCCAGCGCGTCAGACGCTAAACCTCCCCCAAGCTAAGGTGCGGAGGCGCATCTGTGGTGCGCTAGCAATTCTCAATGCCAAGCCTGCGCGAGGCACTAAAGCCAGCAACTAATCATAACAGCGCGCTGCAGCAGGCACATAAAGGATACAGTTAACATTTTGCTGAACACAGGAACTATATCAGTCCATCTCAAGCCTGCCACCAGTCACATTATGAAGTCAGCTGTCTGGGGCGTCACCACAGGTAGAGTAGTGTCATCCAACATCACAGTGGATGGTGAGGACGATCCACTTGCGTCTATTTCACTCTGTTGCCTGTAGTCCCGGCCGCCATTAGCGTTCACCACTCCCAGTGTCTCAACCGCATTGAGTGCCTCCTGCCGTTCCTGCTGCATCTTCTCTGGACTGGGCGCAGCCTGTCCCAGGCCCGCTCCTCGCCGGGTCCCCCTCTTCCTCCTCCGCCTCCTGGAGCGCTATTCTCGCCATCCGCCCTCTTCTGGGCACACTGGCCTCGTTCCCGACCACTGCCCTGTTTCCTCCAGCCAGTCCCAGACTTCCGATGGAGCCTCGAAGAAGCGAGTGCCCTCCTTGGTAACCACCCGCAGACGGGAGGGGAACAACAATGAATAGGGCAGTTCCAGATCCCGCAGCTGTTTCTTCACTGCCAGGTATGAGCCTCGTCTCTTCTGCACTGTTGCTGTGTAGTCCGGAAAAAACATCACGTGGCTGTTACCCACTTTGAGGTCACTCATCTTCCGAGTTTCGCGGAGTACCGTATCTCGGTCTCGATAGTTGAGGAGCTTGAAAAGAAACGGGCGAGGCCGAGTTCCTGGTCTCTGAGCCTGCGCCGGAACCCTGTGCGCCCTCTCAACCACAAAGTGTGGGGACAATGTTCCAGCCAGCAGGAGTGTTCGCAGCCAAGTCTCTATATATTACTCAGGGTCCTTCCCTTCTTCTCCCTCCGGCAGGCCGACCACCTGTAAATTATTGCGTTGAGAGCGCCCTTTCGCATCCTCAGCTCGGTCCTCCAGTGCGTGGACTCTGTCAATCAGGTCTTGTAGAGCTGAGGCATGGCTGTGCACCACAGGCTGCAGTTCCAGGACCGTTTGGCGCTGCGCGGCGACTGACTTCGACAATTTACGGTGGTCCGCATGTAGTAGCGTGAAGTCAGATGTGACTTTATCTATTCGTGCTTCCAGAGAGGTCTTGGTTTGCGCCAAGGTAGTTCCAATGCGTTCCACCGCCGCCAGAACAGTGTCCATTTTGGCCGCCAGGGTGGCTGTGGACTCCATGGCTGCTCGCCTCTGTTCCTGCGTGGGGTCAGGGTCGCTCGCTTCCTGCTGCTTCGCCTGAGATTTGTCCCGAAGCCTGCCCATTGCAAGCTCCTGCGCCGTGGGCATCACCACATTTGGCTGTATGTCCAGTAATGACTGTGGGGGGACCTTCCGCTCAGATAGACAGTGTTGTGCACTGGCTAAGGGGAAATCAGCTGGGTTAGGCCTCCACCACCAGGTACCACTGCCAAAAAGTTCACCCAGATCGGCTCCGAGTCTCCTGTGCGTGTATCTTCCCACTCGGATGTGTGGGTACGGACAGTGACCCTCTCTCAGATGCATCCCAGCTCCAGCAGCACAGGGGCCCCCCTGACTTCCTGCTTCTAGCGTGGCCCCAGCGCCCAGTAGTGTCAACGAAGGGGGAGTGACTAATACGGCCCAGGGGTGGAGGCAAGCAACACCAGCGGTGCCGCACGGCGGCTTTCGGTGTCAACTAACAGGCGCTCACTAGGGCCAAGGCCCGCCCTCCCAGCTCGGTGCTGGACCGTTGCAGTGCTCCGCGGTGGTTCTGCTAGGCCGCCGCTTTCGTTCCAGATCTCGCCCTGGGCTCCCAGGCCCTACTGCCGCCAAGATGGGTGCGCTGCGGGCTGCGTCACAACCTCCCTCCGCGCTGCCGTCTGGGTTGGGGCCGGCCGGTAGCTGGATCCCCACCTCCGTCACCCTCTCTGTCCGTGGAGCATTCCTGAAGGTGCGTTGAATGGGGACCCCCTCTCCTTACCGCAGCGTAGATCTGTCTCGGCTCACCTCCGCCTGCTTCAGGCACCCTGGGGTCCGCCGCCTTGATACCAGCCACACCGGGTTCTATTCCGGGGCCCCCTCTCGGGCTCCCCGGGCGCACCCATCAACTTCCTGCTCACTCTGGGGCCGTCTCTGCTTGTCCCAGTGTGTTGCGAAAGTCCGAGGCTCTGGTCGGGGCTCGACTCCCTCAGTCTTCTCCTCCTCTGTTCTGCCTCCGAGACTCCTCCTGTGTACCAAGTCCCCAGGCAAGTTTTGCGGCTTCCGGCCTCTCCGCGCCGCCTCAGCCCGATGGCCACTCCTGCGCCACCGCTGCCTCGTTTCTCGCCGTATTTCGCACCGGCAGTCTCCCCAGCCGTTCCCATGCCAGTTCCGCCCGGTATGGGGAAAAGTAAAACACTCTCGCAGGATAAATGCAGGGGAATTCAGGGCCCTACGGACGGAGCTTTAGGAAGTCGCGTCCCCCATGTTGCCTGGCTGGCCACGCCCCCCTTACCGCAAGTCCCCATGCCAACACCTGGGCTATGAGCATCATTGTCCCAATTTATAAAAAGGGGGATAGATCAGATCCAATTAACTATAGACCAGTTTCCCTGCTCGACAATACATTGAAGATTTCGGGTCGAGTCCTATACAATAGGGTTTTAGATTGGACAGAGGAAAGCGGTGTGTTAGACCCATGTCAATTGGGTTTTAGAAGCAAGGTCGGCACAATAGAACAGTGTTTAAACCTTAATTTGGTTATCAGCAAATATAATATTGCCCGATCTTCCCCTGTTTATTTAGCGTTTATGGACTATCGTCCGCTTTTGATTTAGTCAATAGGTCTAAACTCTGGTCTATCCTGGTGGACTATGGACTGGATGAATCCCTGGTACATTTCTTGGCATTTTTACATACTGATCTTAAAGCACAAGTCAGGATCGGCATGGGTGGGGAGGTCTCGTGTGCAATCAGGGTAGGAAGGGGAGTCAGACAACGGTGCGTTCTAGCACCCCTGCTTTTTATTATTTATATCTATGGGCTGAGCAATTCCCTGAAACAGTTAACCCCAGACGTCCCGAAAATCAACGGTAAATCGTTACTGATACTCCTCTACGCAGATGATGCGGTCCTTATGGGCCGCACTCCAAATTCTCTGCGTATCCTGGTTAAAAGTTGTGTTGAGTACATGGACGGTCTGCACTTACGCGTGAACTTTAAAAAATGGTTCATTATGTCATGCGGACTAGGGAAACGCCAGCTCAACTCTATACTGGTAGGGAGTGACAGATTAATTTCAACCTGTACCTTTCCATATCTGGGAATGGTCTTTGCTGCGAACGGCTCGTGGACTGGGCATTTGGCCCACTCCACGAGCAAGTTCTCAAAGGCCATCAATTCAATTTTAAGTCTCCCCCGTCCGAAGAAAACAGGTGCAACTGAAGTAATTTTAAGGATTTTTAAATTGCAATGCGTTCCAGTAGCCACTTATGGGGCTGTGATATGGGGCCTGGCGAAGAATCGGTGCATCGAACAGGAAGAAAATCGTTTCTGTAGAAAGCTGCTGGGAGTACCGATCTCCACTTCTGAGTATATTTGCCATAAGGAACTCAACCTACATTTTATCTGTGATTTTATTAGCTGTCGTCCTGCGCTATTTTGGCTCTCAGTTTGGAGGAATAAATCCGCCTCCCTAACGCAAGAAATTATAAATGATTGCCTCAAGTGCGAGGAATGGATATTCCTTGGCTCTCGGGGTCTATCAGAGTCTGTGTAGCGTTGATAAAGGTAGCCTCTTTTTAGACCCAACCAAAGCCGACTCATTCCATAAGAACGATTTGAAAAAAGCACTCTATGCACTTAAAACTTAGACAGGATCAGCAAGGAATCCAAGAAATCTACAGTTTCTATCTGCATGGGCAAGGAACTGCATAGGTATCCTTTACCAATATATCTCACCTTACCAATGGTAAACTGGGAAAGAAGCCTCCTATTTCGATTAAGGGCGGAAACTGTAAGATTCTTGTTGAGTTTTCCTGTAGGCTATCAGCTAAACTTAGAAAATACTCCATGCCCCTGCGATGGAGTGAGCGCACAAACTGACTTGCACTTTTTCTTCTTTTGTAAATATTATTTAAAATATGTAAAATGGTTTTTAATTCCTTTTTTTTAAAAACATAGACCCCTTTCTTTGGGGGAATCTTATCAGATGCTGTTTTCTTTGGACAATGAAGAAATAGTTTTTCGCACTAGCACTTTCT
The DNA here is from genome assembly GCF_964263255.1 of Lissotriton vulgaris. Lineage (NCBI taxonomy): Eukaryota > Metazoa > Chordata > Amphibia > Caudata > Salamandridae > Lissotriton > Lissotriton vulgaris. Next base: position 1,076,442,063 of record NC_141691.1, on the reverse strand, counting down.
TGAGAACTGCCACCGGAGCCCGTAAAATGATGGATAATCCCTGATTTTCCCTTTTTATAGCAATCTTGTTACAATTGTCTGATGTCTTATGATTTAACAAAATTTTAACAAGGATTTTATAATACCATTGTAAAATTGTGAATGTGCTTTTACGAATTCTTGGAATTTGAATAAAGATTTATGAAATGAATGACACCTGTATGAGAGGCATGTATATTCTCAAAGCATATTTTTTAGGGATAGTTTTGGTAGGTGCCGATCTGAGCTCCTTCAAAGCTGGTCACTAAAGCATAAGAAAAACAAACCGTTTCTCTGCGACGTTCAGATTATTTGCTCAAGACAAGAATTATTGCGACATTCGTTTGTTCGAGAAATTGAGGAAATTGCTGCACCTGAACTATTATTTGGATTAGGCGAGGCATGTGTAAACACTGCTTAACAACCATGATGCTACGTAATGTTTTCTTTTGACCAGTCTTTGAGACCGAGCAAATTATAGATATAACCGTGTAAAATGTGACCATACTGCTATGTAAGCCGAGTTGTGAAGTTGTCGGCAACCATACAGAGTCACTCTGAGAGCAGTGAGGGGCATTTGGTTATTGGGTGAGTTCTGCACACTACCCGTTCATCAGGATGTTCAGGGCTGGTAGAAGGCAACTGTGGAAACAAAGTTTGACCAGAGTTATAAAGGTAGAAACGCAGCTTTTTTCGTGGCACCATTTTTTTAATGCGCACAGAAAAAACTTTCAAACTCTAAATATGATTTAGGAAAACTCACTGTGGAGATTATTAACCATTTGAATTGATCAATGCTAATAAGTCAATGTTTCTTAGCAACCGTTAATTATTTCTCTGCTCATAGATACCCATTTTAACACCTTCCAAAGATGGAAATCTCTGTGCATCTGGATTACTTCGCGTTACTGGCCTTATGCCAGCAACGCAAAGTAATCCAGATGCCCAGAGATTGATGATTTACGTAAACTCTTTATGACAACGTCCTACGGATCAAAGGTACTTTTGTTCAGCGGATCCAAGAAAGTCTCTGCTTCCGGCCCACGCTCCATCGCAGTCGGCCTGGACTCTTGACTGTGTCCTAACCTTGTGTCACCCAATAATTCACTTAGCTCTTCCGATTTTTGGATTCTGTGCAACTTTGTACCTCAACATCTACTAAAAAGATTCTTATTGTTTGGATCTTGCTTTATTTATAAAATCACATGTTACATTTCTAAAATGTTGTGGTGTGCTGAGCTACCAGAGGGTGAGCACAGGATAATTTTTAATTGTGTAGTGACCCACCCTGACTAGGATTGAGGCTACCCCTTGAACAGAGTGCATTCTCTGCCAATCAGAACTCTCATTTTTAACATTGATAAACAGCTGTGATGATAGGACTTATTTTTGTGCAGCATAGAGTAACATGGTGTACACTACCCATCACATTCAAGACCGTTTCAAATTTTTCTTCAGTTTCCCTCTTTTGTATTTTTGATCAATCCTATATATTATGTCTGTGGCTGGTTCTGCAAGTGGACCCATGGCGTTTGAGATGGCTAAGTTGGAAGATTATACAGTAGACCAGTTGAAAATCTTCTGCAAAGGGATGGGGGTACCTACCTGTGAGAAGTTGGCCTGGCATATGCTGTCCACCAGTACTAGTGGGCACCTTGCACCAGTCCAAACAACCCTTATTGATGATAGGTTTAAGACAACCTTTATTGAAATCTATCCTAGTGATAGCTATGGAGAGCAGCCTTCAGGCTAAGTCTTGAAGGAGTGTAAAGAAGCTTGGTTTACCAGATTATAACCTCTTGAATGACCAAATGAAAGGAGAACCACACAAGGTATATATAAAATATATGTATTTATTTCTAAACACTCTCTACTGACCTCTTTATGAGATTAGAGAGCAAGATACACAATATCAACACAATAAAACTTCAGGAAATAGCACAATATACCCCAGGGGGAGACCAAACCATATATTAAGAAAGTGGTATAAGAACCACAACTTGACTAGGCACCATGCCTAGAGCCTGTAAAATCGCCAGTACCTCAAGGAACCACCCACAGTAGTGACACAGGGGACCCACAGGAGAACACAGCAGCGAGCTCCGTTAGCTTCTATGGGGAAAGTCGCTGTTGGAATTTTAAAGTTTAAGGACACTTAGGAGAGAACTTTGAGCAAACCCCTTTAGACTAAGGTGGTTCTAGGGCCAGCACCCACAGGAGCACCGAAGTACTCTAGTTACCTCACCCAGGGAAGCCGGGTGCATAGGTGTCAAATGGTGTCAGGTCGCCTTGTCGTTTTCACACGTGACTGGCTGCAAAGTGCTGCTGCCGGGAAGAAGAAAAGTGTCCAGAGGGATCCAAGCCTGGATAGAAGATGTGAAGAACCTGAAAACAGAGGGGACAGAGCCTGGGTCACTTGCTAGTGACCAGGTGCACAATAGACGAATGCCCACCAATGTTGGGTGCTCCAGGTGCAATGAGGTGAAGCTTGACTCTGCAGCCACGGGGACCAGGAGACATCCACGATGACCAGGATCTGGATTCGAGCTGTCCCACAAAGGATGTCGAGTGCTGGGGTGTCGGTGCTTGGATTTAACACAACAAGCCTTGGCAACAGCAACCCACGCAGGAAGAGAAAAGATGCTTCAGTGCGGACCAGCAAGATCCTGGGGACTCCCCAAGCAATGGAGAGTCAGAGCACGTCTGTAGCCACCAGGGAAGCCCAATCAAAGTTACAGTTGTCTTCACAGGGACCCACCAGTCGATGGACTAGGGATCGCGAAGGGACCTCAAGAGAAAACACAAAGGGCCAGCTCATGGGATACTCATGGAATGTAGGCTGGAAATCTTCGGTGGAATTGCTGCTCGGGGTCAGGGCTACAAGTAATCCAAAGCTCAGCCTCAGAGGTTGCCTCAAAGCTGATGCTTCTGCAAATGGTCGCGGTGTCCAGGGGTTCGGGTTGCAACGTCTCCACGAATTGGTAAATTTTTTATTATGTATAGTTAATTAAAACCAGTACAATTGTTACATTTAAAACAGTTAATTAAAATGTGGTAAAAGGCTAGTCTGTGTAATTGTCCTTGCCGAGGACCATGCGGTGAGAGACCGAGGGTAGTTATCTAGGAATATTCCCTGAGCCGGGGCGGGCTAGGCATTTGTAGCCCAAAGTTCGTCCGTTAGGTTCCAGAACCAATGGTTGCTGCACGTTGCAGATTTGGTAGTCTTTGCTCTATAGTAGTCAGAAACTTGAAGTATCTACAATTCAGTTTTGTGTTCGCAGGGTTCAAGCATGCAAGCACAGCCTGCCTTCGCGTGCTGGTCCCTATCTGCTTGAGCTGGTCCCTTAGTAGCTGTCGGCGGGCTTGTCGGAGCTCTTCGCAGAGACCGGTCAGGTGGAGTATGTCTCCTGTTGCTAGGTTGCAGAGCTGACAGGCTTCATGGCCATTGCTCCTGAGCCATGGTGGTTGGTGCTCTCTGCTGGGCAGGATCCCTAATCTATATTTCAAAAACTTCAGTTTAGTGGTTTTTGGGTAGCCCTGGCTGAAATAAAGTTGTGGTGTCAGGGATTTATATGTATTTAAAGTCATCCACGCATGGTTTCTTTTAGCAAAAGCGGCTTTGTCCTCTGTTAGGGAAAGAGTTTTTACGTTCTTCCAAATCACTTTTTTAAACAGGTTGTGCCCCAGTTGCATGTCCCAAAGTGCGGATGCCTTGACAGCCCCCAATGCTGCTTTCAAGTAGGAGCGTGCCTGAGATACAACCCTGCTTTGTATATCTTTCCACAGCATCGCGTTTAAGGTGTCATTGGAGGCAGAGCGGAGTTTGTGGCAGCAGATAATGTAGGCTCCTTGTCTTGCAAGGTCTTGTTTTTTTTAGGCCGAACTCCAGCCGTATTTGGGCAGGCGAGGTATAAGACGGGAGTGAGAACAGAGTTCTATGTGCTTTTACCTGGATGTTATCTAGGTTCCTGGAGTCTCTTCCTCGTAGTGCCTCGCTGCCGTAGGAAATTGAGGGGAGCAATTTAGCCTGAATGACTTTTAAGTATGGTGTCAGGGTTGGCCCCGATAGTTGGTTTGCCAGATTTTTCAGTGTGATGGCGATCAAGGCCCCCTCTTCTTTTGGTTTCCTCCATCTGCCTAACAAATGAACCGTCGGTGTCAAAGATAAGTCCCAAGTATTTATATTCGCGTGAAGACTCTATTTTTTGGCCGCCCAGAGTCCAGGACTTCTGGTGTTTGTTCCTGGTATTGATCGACATTGTGCGCGTTTTACTTAGATTGATTTTTAAGTTGTTTTCCATTGCGTAGCTGTGCATTTCGATCAGCAAATTCTGGAGGCCAATATGTGTGTGACTGAGAAGTACCACGTCATCCGCGTATAATAGATTACTTAGGGTTTTTCCTCCCAGCCTCGGAGAGTGGGAGTTGCATGTGTCGAGTCGGCCTGATAAGTCTGCCATAAACAGGTTAAACAGAGTCGGGGCCAACACGCACCCTTGTTTTAACCATTTTGTCGTGCAGACTTTGGAAGACAGATGGGTCCCGTTTCCCAGCTTCACCTGCACCCAGGTGTCATAGTGAAGTAACTTCAGCATATTTAAAAGCGGTTGAGGTATGCCCCATTGTGCAAGTTTCCGCCACAGCATGCCTCTCTCGATGTTATCGAAGGCCGCGCTGAAATCGATATAGCACAAGTACAGCGGCAGTTTTTTTGTTTTAGCTCCGTCAATTAGCAGCGAGATAGCCAGGATGTTGGTGGTGGTTCCGTTTTTTTTCCGGAAACCCGTCTGGTTCCATGCTATAATCTGCTTTGAGTCCGCCCATGTGACAGTCTCCTCTAAGATTATTCCAGCGAAGTATTTAGCCTCGTTATCAAGGAGGGCTATTAGACGGTAGTTGTCGGGGACCGTTTTGTCTCCCTTTTTGTGTATGGGGACAATCGTTGACCCTCTCCAGGAATCTGGGATTCTATTTAGGAGTCTGACTTCTGTGAATAAAGATTGTAGTATGGTGGCCCATTCTGTGTCTTTCTCCTTGAACAGGGCTGGCGGGATGCCATTAGGACCTGGAGCGCCTTCTTTCCTGCCCTTACGAATCTGTTTTTTTATTAGGGCTATTTGCTGGGCCGCTGATGGTGCCGGGTTAACACTAGGTTGAAACTGATCTCCCGGGATTGTTGGCGTTGACATGGTTGTTGCGGGTGCTTGCTCTGCGTTGGTGCTTCTTTGTGCCCCTGTCTGTCCCAAGGGATCGTTGAAATGACTGCTGAGGTAGTTAAGCCACTGATCTTCCCCAATGTGTGAACCGAAGTCCTTGTGGTCTGGGCGTAGGATCTTTTTTACTGTTTGCCAAAAACGGGCACTGTTGTTGCTTTTGGAGTCGTATAAAAGTTTAGCCCAACCTTCATTTTCTGCGTCTTTTTTTTTTACCCATTTTGTGTGTTTGAGCTCAGCCCTTTGTTTTTTCAGTGTGGCTCGTAATAGTTCGTTTTGGGGCGCTGCTCTTAGCCTCCGTAGGGATAGGTTTGCAGCTCTTTTTTGTGAGCGTAGTTGTGTTCTTTGTCCTTTCTTTAGGCTGATACTTTTATGCTCTGTATTATGGTTGCCTTTAGGAGCAGACTTTCTTGCCAGTTTGTTTACCAGTGAATCTGTGTATTTCTCCCAGTGGGAAATGAGCCCAGCTACATCTGATGTGTGTATGTTGTACAGTTGGAGGGCAGTTTCAGCCAAGGAGGTTGTGTTGGTTGGCGAGCATTTGATTTTCCTTTGTTTGATTGTATAAATCTCCCCCAGTGTGTTGTCTGGCCTGATTACCATTGGCGTTTTTGCTGTCAGCTGGCTTTCCTGAGGGCGGTGGTCACTTTCCCCCTGGTCCCCCATTCTGAATTCCCGGATGTATGGAAATAATGCCAGGCTGGCGAAAGTGTAATCCAGGTGCAATGAGGTGAAGCTTGACTCTGCAGCCACGGGGACCAGGAGACATTCACGATGACCAGGATCTGGATTCGAGCTGTCCCACAAAGGATGTCGAGTGCTGGGGTGTCGGTGCTTGGATTTAACACTACAAGCCTTGGCAACAGCAACCCACGCAGGAAGAGAAAAGATGCTTCGGTGCGGACCAGCAAGATCCTGGGGACTCCCCAAGCAATGGAGAGTCAGAGCACGTCTGTAGCCACCAGGGAAGCCCAATCAAAGTTACAGTTGTCTTCACAGGGACCCACCAGTCGATGGACTAGGGATCGCGAAGGGACCTCAAGAGAAAACACAAAGGGCCAGCTCACGGAATACTCATGGAATGTAGGCCGGAAATCTTCGGTGGAATTGCTGCTCGGGGTCAGGGCTACAAGTAATCTAAAGCTCAGCCTCAGAGGTTGCCTCAAAGCTGATGCTTCTGCAAATGGTCGCAATGTCCAGGGGTTCGGGTTGCACGGTCTCCACGAGGGATACAGGCCTCAGACTTGCTGAGCGCACTGATCAACCTCAGAGACCACGGGAACCACCTCCTGTGTTGCAAAATTCTTCAGGGTCCTCAGGAGCTTCGGAGATGCAAACCGGCCAGATGCGTCTTTTGTGCCTGCCAAGCAGGGGAGTAACTCTTGTACTCCAAGGGAGATTCTTTAGTTATTCCAGGATTATATATCAGAGTTTTGTCCAGGTAAATCTAAAGTCCTGTAGTCAGGGGTTCCTACTTTATACCCAAGGAAGGGGTGGGACAAACTCTGGGGACCCACCTATGGGAGGGTCAGGATAGAGGTGTGGTTACATTCATATCCTTTGTAAAGTTTCTCGCCAAAGCAGGGGCTGGTAGCCCCTGCAACCTGTTTGAGCTGGACTATGTTTTTTTAATCAAAGGAGAGAGAGAGGAACCAAAGCGGCAAGTTCATTTCCCCTAGGATATAGTGAGTAAACAAAAAGAACTAGCTCTGTAAATGTGCTATGTGTCTGTATGGGAAACCATTTGTTTTTTTTATGAAGGCCCTCACCCACCAACCTAGTTGGTGGCATGCTTCATCATTGGGTCCCACCCGAGGCACCGAGTGTGCCTCAGGTGTGCTGCGACGCCAGGCTACTGCGGAGCGGGTGTTGTTGAATCATGAGTGTGCTGTGCAGGTGTTTTGCGTGAGGTTTTAAAATACTGTCCTTAGGATCCCAAAGGTTACTTTATTGGTGGGCCCCAGGCAGTAGTTAAAAACAAAGGCTTGGGACGTGCATAGTAGACTTATGGTCTCCCACGTCCAGTGTGGTCGACTAGTTTCAGCCAGGCGTTTTCTTATACTGGCTTTCTTCAGGACCTAATATGTGTGAGGGTGTTACAGGGGTCTATATGTTTGTCAGTGCCCTGTATGTGAAGCACGCGCTAAAGTGCTTGTATATGTGAGAGGTATTTCCTCTCAGTTTGTACCTGTAAGGGATTTAAAGAGAGACAAAAAAACGGGACAGACAAAGGACACATGATGTGAAAAGCACATAATATTCAGCCACATACACAAGTGGATTTGCGCCAGGTGCCTAAACGTGTGAGCGAATAAGGCGGTAGTGTTGGCGCTTGTGGCGGAATGTGGCATTTAGCCGATCTCATTGTATATGCGATATAGGTGCTAGTGCCTAAATGCGGTCAATCATTGTGGTGAAGGAGGGATTTATAGTGTACTGCTTACACCTGTTCTCAAGGGACAAAGCTCCATGAACCTCTGCCGGGGGGCCGGAACCTTCTAGCACTCTGGAATGGGTGAAGAGAAAAGAAAAGATATGTATTGTCTAAGAGAGGCTAAGGCCTTACGCTACGAGAGGTAAAAGGATGCACACTCAGTCACGGCCAAAGGCAGCATGACTGGCGGCTGTACCACGAGCGGGGGCCGGCCTCTTCAACTTAATTTGCATGGTCTCCAGACCTGGAGGAAACCTGTTGTCTGGTTGTGAGCTCCGATGGAAATGAGCTCCTGGAGTTGCGGCGTTTAAATACCATTTCGGTATCACAAGGTGTAGCTCATTGCCGACAGGCGGAGTCTGTGTGAGTAGTGTTCTCCTGTCTCTCCCGCTACTCACAGGGGGTGGGGTCTGTATGAGTAGTGTTCTTCTGGCACTTGCTTAACAACAATAAAGATCTACATAAAAACAAGCCATTGGTATCAATAGGCCAAATGCAGTTAGTGCTTTCCGGTTCATGTATTGTTAGAGCTGCCTGAAAAAATTAAAATTCAGTTGATATATGCCTTTAAGGCAAACAGATTTAAATAATAATGGGTTTTTTGTTGGTGTAAATTTTAATTCAGTAAGGTAAATCCAGTGAAGATTCATCATAAAACCGTTATTCGGCATGTAAAAACAACCATTAAAGAACAAGATAACACAGCAAAAGTTACAGTGCAAATATAAAACACATGCGTAACATTTAAATAAATAACATTTAATTACCAAACATCAATAGGACAAGATAAACAAGCATTGGCATAGCCAATGGGTCTCGCCTTTGGGACCGTATAAGGTTTAGTTATCCAGCACAATATCCTTGGTGCAACAACATCAACTGTTGCATGGCTAAACACTTTTTTTTTTTTTTTTTAAATTTATTTATCACAAAACAGCAAAGTACACATCGTGAGTAGCCATACGCCTACATCCCTTCTCGGGCCGGCAGTAGTTCGAATTATCGTATCAGCGATTCCTGGCCATGAGCAATAGAATAAAACAAACAGCATATCAATCAAACGTTCAGCCAGGGTTAGGCCCTCTCCGGCAAGCCAATGCTTTCGATAGAGTGTTGTGCGTTGCTGATACATGGACAAGTCTATACATTTTTAACTTTGTCTCCCAACTTTCCCCCCATCCCTAGAACCCCCACCCCTACCCAACAATTCCCCAATCAGTGCTCCTCAAGTGTGGTAGTGTGCAGGCTGATGACGTGTTGTGGCTTATGCTGCGTGCTACATTTCATGGCTCCAAGGGGGCCCTCCCAGGTCCATTCTCTCCCCGGGATGCTGCTCCTCCCACCCGGGAGGAGCTGACTACCCTGACTGTCTCACCCAGGGTCCAGGTGCGGGTCACGCCCCTGTTCCTCCCCTTCCAGGTCATCTTCGTCCGTCCTAGAAGTCATGTAAGCCTGGTACAGTCCCCAGAAGTTCTTGGGCCGACTCCGGGGCGGTAGCAGCTCACTGTAAAGTTCCGCCTGTGTATTGCAGAACGTCATGGTATTTACCCAACGTTTCAATGTCGGGAGGGGGCCCCTCATCCAGCAGCATGCTATTACACATTTGGCAAGTAACATGCCCATGCTTACCATTTTTCTCACCGGCACCTTCTTTGTATATCCTAGCAGGGCGAGTGCTGGGTCCATGGTCAGTTCCATGTCCACAATCGTGCTCATTTCCACAAAGACCCCGCGCCAAAATCTTTGAATGCCCGGGCACATCCATGCTAAATGTAAGAAGTCAGCAACTGGGGCGTGGCATCTCTCGCAGCTTGGCGTGTCCCGAAGACCGTATCTGTGTAGCCTTTCCGGCGTATGATACACACGCTGTAAAAATTTAAAATGGATCAGGCGGTGTCGCCCGTTCAGCGAAATCCGCCTTGAGGCCGCACAGCAGTATGCCCACATACTGTCATCTATGTGGGCGTCCAGGTCGGTTTGCCAGGCCAAACGTGCCCTCGTGTACTGAAGTGCCGTATGTCCATGCCCTATCTTATAAAGCTTAGAGATCAACTTCTGCGGCGCCTCCGTGGCGATGACATATACCAGTTCCGGGACCTCAGGGGGTTCCGCCATGTCAGGGCCTAGGAGGTCTATAAAGGCACTACGAACCCTATGATACTGGAAGCGCTGGAGTAACGAGGGACGCTCCCCCCCTTGTGACAGTTGTGCCCATGTCTTAACCGTGCCATTCTCGAAGAGGTCTCCCAGGGTGCGAGCGCCCAGTTCACTAAGGGCCCTGTGAATGCCTGGTTCCGTCAGGGTGGGGAGCCACAGCGCCCAAGGTATCGGCATATTGGGTGCGTACATCAGCTCTTTATCCTGCCTCTGCAGTATGGAGTGCCAGGCATGGTTGGTAGACAGTAGGGAGTCCAGTGTTCCTACTCTACGGTCCCTAGGTCCGCAGGTCGTCGCTGGGAGCGGAGTTGGGTCTGCGAACAACCTCTCCAGTATCACATGGGGAATGTCCTGATTTCCATGTATCCAAGTGTGGAGGTGCGAGGCCTGCGCAATCCTGTAATAGCGCTCCATATCAGGCGCCGCCAGCCCTTGCTAGGGCAGCTTAAGGACCTTCCACTGCACTCTAGGTTGCTTCCCGGCCCAGGCCAGTCGCACGAGAAGCTTGTCTATGGTTTTAAAGAAGGTTCTGGAGAGGACAATCGGGATATTATTAAAGAGGAACAAAAACCTCGGCAGAACTACCATTTTTATCAAAGCAATTCGTCCCATCAATGACAGCGGGAGCTTAATCCAGAGTTCCACGTCATCTGCGAGTTTGCTATAGGCAGTTCCGTAATTTTCCCTCAGCAGAATTTCGGGATCCGTGTGTATCATTATGCCCAGATACCTTATCGGCTCCGTGGACCATTGGAGCGGGTACTCCATCTCAAAGGGCTCGGTGACAGGGGTCAGGGGAAAGGCCACTGATTTGGACCAGTTGACTTTCAGCCCCGAGAGCGCTCCAAAACGTACAACCTCCCTCAGTACCGACGCAAGATTGTTCTCGGGATCCCTGACGTACAGCAGAGTGTCGTCTGCGTATGTGGAAATACCAATCTTGTAGGTGGGATAGTTGATGGCTTCATAAGAGTGGTACTCCCGAATCGCGCACGCCAGAGGCTCCGCCACCAGAGCGTAGAGTAGCGGCGAGAGGGGGCATCCCTGTCTCGTGCCTCTGCTGATGGAAAACGGCTCCGAAACTGCATCGCCCAGCCGAACTCGTGCGGTGGGTTTGTGGTAAAGCGCGCCCAGGAGTTGGAGGAATAGGTCTCCCAGTCCCAACTTCTTAAGCACTCTGCGCATGAACGCCCACTCTACAGAGTCGAACGCCTTTTCCATGTCTAGAAAGACTGGTATAGCCTTGGTGTCATGTTTAGTGTGCTGCATGGCTCCCATCACTGTGCGGATGTTGTACGTGAGGTTGCGAGCTGGAATAAATCCCGCTTGCTCCGGGGCCACCAACTCAGGGGCCACGAGTGCCAACCTGGTCGCTAGCACCTTAGCGTATAGCTTGGCGTCCACGTTGAGAAGTGACAGGGGGCGGTATGAGCCTGGAAGATCATGTGGTTTGCCCGGCTTCAATATCGTAACAATGAGGGCCTCTCTCAGAGAGGGCGGCATGGCGCCTGTCTCGCATATTTCGTCAAAGAGGGTGGAGAGGTAGGGCAACAACTTATCTTTGTACGCCTTGTAGAAGGTCACAGTTAATCCATCTGTCCCGGGGGAGCTCTCAGACCTCATACCATCCAGAGCGTCAGATATCTCCTCCCGGAGGATGGGAGACATCAAGAAGACTCGCTGCCAGTTCTCGAGAAACGGCATTTTAATATAGCTTAAGTAGTGGTCAATTTGATCCTCTACCCCGGAAACCTTGTTAGTGTATAGCTCCGCATAAAAGCCCCTGAATTCCGCTAGAATGTCCTCCTCCGTTGTGAGCAGCGTTCCCTCTGCCGATTGCAATTCTGTGACTACCTGCTTCCGCCTGGCGCCCTTCATTATTCTGGCTAATAGCGAGCCCGGTCGATCTCCCTCACCATAAGAGCGCGCCGTCGCATACTTTCCTAGGTGCCTAACTTCTCTGTCTGCTTCCTCGTGGTACTCTTTCAGGAGTTCCTGCAGTGTCCCATCCCCTGTGGGGGATTGGCCCGTCAGTTGTTGTCTTTCACACTCAGCTATTTGCCCCTCTAGGTGTGTTAGCCTGCGTCTGATATCCTTCAGGACACTGGAATGCTTAGCCATGACTATCCCCCTGATATACACCTTGAAAGTCTCCCATATCGTCCCGAAGCTGTTCACCGAGCCTAGGTTAGTATCGAAAAACACATCTATTTCTTCCCCTAGCTCTGCCCTGAACGTTTCATCCAGCAGGGAATATGGCGGGAAGCGCCACGTGAACGGGGGTATCCTCCGACTGGGAGTGTTAAATACCAACAGTATTGGGGAGTGGTCCGATAGTGTAAGGTGGAGCACCTTACTTCCTTTCACAAGCGCCAATAGCGGGAGAGAGGACAACCAATAGTCTATTCTGGTGTGTATGTTGTGGTACGCAGAGTAATGTGTGTATCCCCCTCTATCCCGGTGTCTATCCCTCCAGACATCAACCAGTCCCAGTCTCACCATTTCAGCTTGCATTTGTTGGGCTGCCGCTGCCGGGCGGCGGGGGGGGACCCGCTGACCTATCTAGCTCCGGGCTAAAAACGAAGTTAAAGTCTCCCCCCCATAGCATTCTATCTGAGGGGCACTCAGTACAGTGTCCCGCTACTGCTGCGTAGAAGTCCGGAGAGTCGTAATTCGGGCCGTACACATTCATGACCAGCAGAGTATGTCCCTTGCCCACACATTTGCTTAGGACAAACCTCCCTTCCGGGTCTGCTACCAACAGTGTGAGGGACAATTTCGATTTTGGGTTGACCCAGGTGAGTACCCCCCTTGCATGTGAGGTGAAGCCAGCATAAGTAGAATTACCCTGAAGGCCCCTATGCATGAGCATCTTACTGTTGTTGGGTAAGTGTGTTTCTTGCAGCAGGGCTAGGTCTATATGATGCCTTTGGAGATAGTGTAACACCTTACGGAGTTTCCGATAGTCGTTTAATCCCCTCACATTCCATGTCAGGGCCCTCAGTGTCTCTGTGTCACTCGGTAAATCGTCATGTGGTGTGTCAGCCATATGTAGTGCAGCCATATTGCTTGTGCGTCTCAAGTGTAAGTACCGCCTTTCGTCGTAGAAAGCATCTGCCAAACATCACAGTGGGAAAAGACAGTACGGAGCAAGCTAAGAACCCCCCTCAAACATACCTGAACCCCAAACTCCCACTTCCCCCCGCCTCCCACAGTCAACCAACCCCAACCTGGTGTGACCGAAGCCCCAGTGCCCCTCCCCCCCACCCACATTCAAACCCATGCAACAATTCCCCATACCAGCTCGATCCGAGCCGTAACCGCAGTGTGCGCCGGGGCAGAGGTAGCCTGTGTAGTCCTTTTGTCGTCCACTTCCCTACCGGGACTATCGGACAGTGTCCTTCAGCTTGCCCCTTCGCCAGCGCCCCGTTAACAAAATTTAGCAGTGTCTGCTAAGATCCACAGTTCACCAATGTGTGTGAGTCCTCATCCCTCCACCCCCCCGCACTCAGATTCTTTAGTACCCTCCCGTGTCTCGCATTTGGGCGCCAAGTCCCGCCTAGGGCTGTTCCAGTAGTGTAAGCGCAGCCCCCCAGCGGCCCCAGTTCAAAACACACAGATCTCACCCACAGTTCAGCTTGCAATAGTCTAGGGCCTGTAGCAGGGCGCTCCGAGCGGCTATCTCCCATCAGTCCAACGAGGGGATTCGGGGGTGCTGAAGTGATCGGAGATTCTTATTGCACTGCGTATCGCCCTCTGTTCCTCAGTCTTGCTCCTCGAGGTCCCCATTACTGTTCCGCTCCGACGTGTGTGGTCCCGGACTCCCCCGGGAATCTTTCATCCAAACCTTCAGGGATTTTTGCAGTTCTTTGGGATCCGTGAAGAAATGCGAGTGCCCCTGCCTGTTGATGCGCAGTCTAGGTATAACATGGCGTAGTCCAGGCCCAGGTCTCTAAGTTGCTGTTTGTACGGAACAAATCTCCGTCTCTCCTCCTGGACTTTCGAAGTGAAGTCAGGGTATAGCGATATGTCCATTCCCTCGTACTGTAGTTTGCCCTTTTCACGGGCCGCTCGGAGGGCAGCGTCTCTATCCCGGTAATTTAACAATTTTGCTATAATCGGCCTAGGGTTGGCGCCCGGGGGAGGCCTTGGTCTGAGGGTGCGATGGGCGCGTTCCACTATAAACATTGGCGAGAAGGTGTCGTCCCCTAGCATCGTCTTCAAGAGCTTTTCAATAAACAGTTCCATTTTGCCCGTTTGGGTCGACTCGGCCACTCCCGTAACGCGGATGTTGGAGCGCCGGGAACGTGCCTCCAAGTCCTCCGACTTCTCCTGGATTACCTGAAGTAATCTACCAAATTGTTTACGGTCAGAGTCCCACTCAGTTTGCGCCTCCTCCGCCTCTGTGAGTCGGCGTTCCGCCATGTCCAGCCTCTCCGCGTGCTTGTCCACTCTTTCCGTCATACGGTCCATCCGATACGCCAACGCATCAATCTTGTTTCCAATGGCCGACATGCCCTCCTGCAGTCCTTTCTCCATAGTGGTAAGCATCTCTTTTATTTCGGCACACAGTGAGGGACTCTGGTCACTAGCCGTGTTTGGAGACTGGGCAGCCGGTTGTTCTGGGTCCTTATGCCTTCGCTGCTCGAACGTCAGCTTCGTTTGCGTTCGGTCTCCCTTGCCCATTGTGAAATTTTAGGGGAGGCAGTGGCCCTCTCTGGCGGAGGCCTCACTGTATACCGGAGCACTGTGCGTGCACCCTCGTTGGCTGCGAGTGGCTTCAGTGGTGCGGTAGTCAGGGCTGCGTAGAGCGTGTGACCTGCTGGGGCCCGGTGTCGCCACTTATGTCCGTGGGTCTCTCCAGGTGTGGTCGGTAGATCGCCCTCCAGTCCCCCCAATATGGCCCAGGGCGGTAACAGAAGTCCGTTCACGTGGGGGGAATCCTCTGCCCTCTGGGGGCCACTCGCTCCCACTCCAAAGCCCAGCTCTCCTCAGCTGTGGGGATGCCTGTCTATCTGGGGCTCGGGCCGATCCTACCTTCGGGGTGCTCCGCAGTCGCCACGTGGTCCGCAACCGGCCCAGCAGTCGCACCGGTGCCTCCCCCGTTGCCCCCGTCGGCTCTCAGGTGTGTTTTAGCACCTCCGGTGCGTGGTTCCGTAGCGTGGGGTAGCTGGTGGGCCAGCCTTCGCCGGGCTCAGTCAGACCCCCAGCCGTCCGCTCGCCGCTGCCACACGTCGGGTGACGTCGCTCGGCCTCGCCAGTTAGGAAAGGCCGGGGATTCGGGCCTGGTCCGGCGTCTTTAGGGTAGTCGGGCAAAGTAAGGTTCCCCTAGCCCGTTTTCCGCCCAAATTGCAGCCGGAGATCCGTTAGGGATAGGGGCAGCGATGTCCGCTGGTTTTGCGTAGGTGACACTGCTGTGAGAGGATCTATGCCGGATCGTTGTCGGCGCTGGCTCGGAGCTTCGCTCTTACGCGTCTACCATTGACGCCGGCTAGGTCCGCCCCCTTGCATGGCTAAACACTTATTAAGGTCCCAAAGGCGAGACCTATTGGCTATGCCAATGCTTATTATATTTTGTTTTACTAGTGCCGGTTTTCGGAAAAATATTTACAACAAGGGGTGGTGAGGGACAGAGTCTCTGAATTAAACAGAATACTCTCACCCAGTCACTTCCCATGATGCACTGGGCCAGGGACAGACTGATTTGCATATAGCCAGGTTCTGAGCTGGGATGGGGCAGTGAGATAAATAACGGTGATGGATCAAGCCCTGATCTTTGGACTGGGTAAGAGTGGTCTGCTCAATTCAGACACTCTGTTCATCACCACCCCCTTTTGTGAATCGATTTTGGCCACTATAGGTGTGGCAGGGTATACTCAGACATGAGTCCCTTTCTCACTGCTCCATCAGGATTCAAGCAAGCCGGGCCGAAGACGGCTGAAATGCCAGAAACCGGTCCCCGGTAGCTTGTCTCCTTTCTGGTGAAGAATTGGCTTGGTAGTTTAGTCTGCCCTGTTCCCATGATGCACTGGGCCAGGGGCAGACTGATTTGCATATAGCCAGGTTCTGAGCTGGGATGGGGCAGTGAGATAAATAACGGTGATGGATCAAGCCCTGATCTTTGGACTGGGTAAGAGTGGTCTGCTCAATTCAGACACTCTGTTCATCACCACCCCCTTTTGTGAATCGGTTTTCGGAAAAGGCAGCATTCAATGATTTGGTGCTTTCCCGCGACCATTTCATTTAGAACACCAGTTTCCAAACACAGAAGTTAATACAAAATTGCATTTCCAGTCAGGAAAATACGAGACAAATGTCATTAATTCACTTTGCTGTTTTAGTTTTTCAGTTTCCAGTTACAATTAGTTTGACGTTGACTCAAGGGTAGCATTGACATCTAATTAAAGGACACATGCACAAAAGAGTAGGTTGAGGCAATTCACAAACAATTATACTTTATTCGAGGACCCTAATGCTCCCAAAGATCTGTGGCGCGGTTATTCCCCAGGTAGACTACCATTTTCTAAACGCGAGATTCCGTTTTTAACATACTTTTAAACAACCAGACCACACACAGAACAGTAAGCCGTTTAAATGTCAGGGGTGTTGAAGTGCTTCTTTTGTGCTCTCAACTGCCCACTTATCAGAACCAAGCCCTCTGTATACTGTCCCAGGGGAACCCGACTACATAGAATTCATAGCACAGATTTAAAAGAGGAATCTAGGGAAAGCCAACCAGCAGTGCAGTGTTTTGCTTGTGAACAAATGTATAAACAGCACACTGTGAGAAGTTAGCCTGGCATATGATGTCCACTATTCTAGTGGGCACCTTGCACCAGTCTAATCGACCCTTATTGATGGTTGTTGTAAAGTCAACCTTATAGACAAGCTATCCTAGTGGTAGCATGGACCAGCAGTCATAGGCTAAGACTTCAGAGAGCATGTGAAGGAAGCTGTTTTACCAATTATAATCCCTTGAATCCCAAATGAAAGGACACCACACAAGGTATATATCAAATATATATGTATTTATTTCTAACACAACCCCTCTGCACTCTTTATGAGGTCAGAGATAAAAGTATATCACAAGTTACTCAATAGGCATACGATAAGTTGCACAAAATACGGTAATGCCCTAGGGGCCTCACGAACCATATACTAAGAAAGTGGTATAAGAACCACGACAGAAACAGTGAGTAGGCCTAGGGAATCGCTGGGGCTACACTAAACAACCCAAAGTTAGGAAGTAGGAGGCCCATGGGGGACGCGTGCAGTGTCTAAACACAGTCGCGAGTTACCATTGACTTATAATGGGAAACGTAAAAGTTACAAAGTTACTGTTTAAGGGCACTTCCGGATGGACTACGACAAAATCCCTTTAGACTAGGACACTTCGAGAGTCAAGACCCACGGGAGCACCGGAGTACTCGTGTTACCTCACCCAGGGAAGCCGGGTGCATAGGTGCCTTTTCGTGTCGGGTTTCGTCAATGCTTTCAATGGAGATCTGCACAGAAGTGCTGCGGGCGACCAGAGGAAGAAGTGAAGAACCTGAAAGCAGAGGGGAAAGAGTCTGGGTCACTAGCCAGTGACCAAGAGGGTACCAGGAAGGAACCTGGCGATGTTGCGAGGATGTCAGGTGAAGAGGTGAAGCTTGTCTCTACAGCCACGAGGACCAGGAGGTGTCGACGACAACCAGGAGCTGGATTCGAGCTGTCCCACAAAGAGTCTAGTTGACTGCGGCGTCGGTATCCAGATTTGACCCAACAAGCCTTGGCAAACTCAACACACGCATGAGTGAAGATCGGCTTCGGTGCAGACCAGCAAGGTCTGAGGAGCTTCTCCTTTGCAGGAAAGCTGGAGCAAGCCTGGAGCAACCAGGAAAGTAGTTTGGTTTCACAGGAATGTCTTCAGGGGGCTCACTAGTCAACGGGCTAGCAACCGGGAAGACGCATCGAGCTGAAATGCATGAGCAGACCCCACGCGGCACTCGTGGAGTGTGGAGGGCTGAGCTTCGGTGCAAATGGTGCTCGGGTCTGGGGCTTCTCGTACCCCAATGCACAACTTTGAGTTACCTCAGGAGTCGATGCAGTTAGCAAAATGCAGGATGTCCAGGGTGTCCGGTCTCACATCTCTCGTGTCCGCCACGGGTCTCAGCTTTGCTGTGGATGTGGGTCGGAGTCAGAGAAGTCTGGAAGTCTAGTTCCTGTGTCACTGAGTCTTCGGGTTCCGGCGGGAGCGTCAATAAAGCAGACCAGCAAGTTACTGGTGGTGCCTGTTTGCACAGGGTGGTCACTCCTCGACCACAAGGGAGATGTATTCCATCTTCTAGTCAGAATAGAATGTCAAAGGTCCAAGAGTTCTATATCAAAGTTTCGTTCCAGGATAATCTAAAGTCCTGGGACACAGCTCCTATACTTATACTAAGAAAAGGGGCTGGCTTACCTGCTAGGTCCCTGCTATGGGTGGACCTGGGAAGGGGGTGGTTACACCCCTTTCCCTTTGTCCAGTTTCGCGCCAGAGCGGGGCTGGTGTGCCCCAGCAGCTGGTTTGAACCGGGCTATGCATGGAGCACCTTGTGTGCCCCAGGCACTGTCTCAAAAAGAATCTGATTATGCAGCCATCCCTGTCCCAATACACATCAGCCTGTCTGGGGAGGTGCTGGCACCTCCCTGGACAGGAAACCTATTGTCCAGGCCTCCCCTGCCGGAGTTTCGTCCAGCAGCAGGAGGTCAGACTTGTGTCTGTTGCAGCAGCATCCATTTTGTGATGCTGGGGCTCTGTTTACCTTTAACCGGGTAAAGCAGTAACTACATGTCTTCTCCCTCTAGAAGGGTGGAATGCTACCCCCTCCACCAGAACTGGTGGGGGGGGGGTAGTATTCCAAAGTGTTTGACACCTTACACGACATGTTTTGATAAAGCCAAACCAACGTTAGCATTAACCGCAAGGATTATAATGCACTTAAGAGTATATGGTATGGCTATATCATAGAACAGCTATAAGGAGATGGTTCCGAAAGCTGCAGAGGGGCTCCGCTCATGCTAAGGCACCCTCTCACATAAAACCAAGCACTCTGCCTTCAGGATTGTTAAGGCCTGCCATAGGAGTGACTTATAGGTATATATGTGTCTATATATAAGGGTAGATATAGGTATACTATATCTAAGTAAGGGGTGATTACACCACCTTACCCAAGCTGAGTGATCAGCCTGTGGTGTCAGTTTGGATGGCCAGCCAGGGGTGGCATAATACATGCTGCAGCCCCTGGTAGGCCTTGGATGCACCTATGCCCTGGGTACCTATTGTACACTATGCAGGGGCTCACAAAGGTGACCCAATACCCAATCAGGTATGTACCTAAAGTACATGGTATCAATTTAGAGAGAGAACAGCTGGGCCGTGGGTCTGATTAGCAGGCCCACAGCCACACTAAAGTCGAAAAACCAGAAAATCACAACAAAAAGTGGGGGTGACCATAGGAAGCAGACCCTACTCTCCTACACACACTTTATAACAATGCTGCAAATGTTATTGCTCATTCCAGATTAAACTTATTTCTGGTAAACTGGCATATCCAAATAGCACAAGTCACAATGTCTTTCAGGGAGCTTTAGCCCATACTGAAATCTCGAGCTGTACACAGATTTATGAGAAGTGACTAGAGGGAGGGTCTTTTGTCTGGAGTGATACCCGAGAATAAAGATATGGAACTCCCATTAATGTGAGGTTATAAGATAGCGTGGTATGGTGGTAAACCTGTGTCAGGGAGTCTGCTAGTGTAAGTAGCTGTGGGGAAACTCAGTGAATAACCAATTTCCTCACAAGTAAAAAGTGTCAGAAGCCTCAAGAACATGGGATGTGTCTGAAATCAGGAAAATTAGAATCAACACTGAAACCAGAATGTTTCCCCAAGCGAGGGGACACAAGATTGGGGCCCCAAAACCAAAAGAGCAGCTAAGTTTATTTTCAGCAAAGAAATCCCAGAAGTGAAGGGTTCAGACACAAATACCGCCCCCACGTTGATATAATTCCCCATAATTTTGGATTAGGAGTCTGCCCTTGATCTGCATTAACATCTCCAGAATATGTGAAGTTTTCAGTTTGTCCTCTGCATCAGGATTTCTTTAGCGCAAATTGCTCAACTGTGCAGGAACAGCTCTAAAACAGCTTTTTTTAATGGTCGCCATACATAGAATAAGGTAATACTAAGCTAAGCATAGTCAGACATTACAGTGAGGGGTGGTTGAAGAATTAAAATGCCCTGCCAAATCCTGCAGTTTCGTTCAGTAGCACCAGTTAGTGCAGTCCAAGGTAGACCCGAGGTTGCTTTCCTGATGATCATTTCCAAGGGTCGCAGACGTGTAGGAGAAGGGAAGGGTAGCAAAAATAAGAGGAAAGGAAAAAATAAATGCTTAACATTATATTTACCACATCACAATGGCTAATTTAAAGTGCATTCACTGTAATTTTCAGCATACAAAGTTAAGTCAATCTATCATATTGTACTGCAACCTTGTTGGACACATTTATTGACTCTCTCACTTGGATGGAGCCGCCTGAGCAGCACATTCAGGTAGATTTAATCGGCACAGGCACTGCCCTCACAGGAGTAAGAAATCCACAGCGCCGGGGTCTGGTTCGGAGGAGCGCATATATGCCCGTTCTACACAGCTGCCATCTTACCTGTTACCTGGTCCGCCAAGAGTCTATGGTTGGCCAGACGATCTTAATGACTTTCATTCAGGCATTTGCATTGAACATCTGTTTGCCACTGCTTACATGGGTACTGCTTTATGTTCTATTTAGAGCATGTGTATCTACAACCACACATGCTACAAAGGAAAATGTCACCCTGAAAGCATCTGTAGATTCACATGGGATCTTTCCTAACATGTGGAAAAAGGCCAGTTCAATGCATATGTTGCAGAACCTGTCCCAGAGAATGCCAACCTTCAGGTGCACTTGTATTGGCATGGAAAGCTACATCAGTGGCCAGAGTTGGCAAATTGTGTACTGGCTGTTTGGCGTTGCCAGTCAAGTGCCAATGTCGACAGGGTCTTTTCACAAATAAAAGTTTACATGGGAAGGAAAGAGAGAGCGCGAATGACCAAAGACTCACTGAAGAAATATTGTATGGTGTACTACAGTAAGTTTGTCTTGTAAAAATGTATTTGGACCTCATATACACTGTACATACACTGTCTATATATCATACATCAATGAAGAAAGCAAGCAATAATAAAAGCAAAGCGTTCCATAAACACCGGTAAAACACTGTTTCAGTTGTTTTTTATGGCGCGAAAATGAGTAACCATTGAAAAGCACTGTTTTTTTGAGGTATTGAAATCACTGGAAAACACTGAAAAAACACCACCAGAATTTACTGAAAATAGAAACTGAAAACAGGAAAGCCTATACATAGTCCACAATATCCTGTTTAGGGGGTTTGAGAGGAAACTCCCATCCCTCCTTCACTAGACACAATGGACCCCTAACTGGATGTCCAAACAGAAGTTCAAATGGGCTGTAACCAACCCCCTTCTGTGGAACCTCTCTGTAGGCAAATAGAAGGCAGGGCAAAAGTATGTTCCATTTGTGCCTAAGCTTTTCTGTGAGACCTTTAATCATGCCCTTGAGGGGTTTGTTAAATCTCTCAACTAAACCATTGCATTGTGGGTGATAAGGGGTGGTTAATTTATAATTTACTCTACATCCTTCCACATAGCTGTCAAGTAACTAGACATCAAGCTTGCATCTCTGTCTGATACTACCTCCGTAGGAAAACCCACCCTGGAAAAAATTCCCAGGAGGGCCCATGCCACCACAGGAGGTGTGGTGTTCTTAAGTGAGATTGCCTCTGGATACCTAGTGGCATGGTCCACCACCACTTGTATAAATCTGTGCCCAGATGCAGTTTGGGGATCCATGGGACCAACAATGTCAATCCCTACCCTTTCAAAGGGAACCCCCACCATAGGTAGTGGTATCAGGGGGCCTTTGTTGTACCGCCTGCCTTACCACTGGCTTGACAGGTGACACAGGAGGAACACAACTCCTTGGTGTCTTCAGACATGTGAGGCTAGTGTCAATAGGAAGCCCCTAAACTTCAGTGGTATTACCAACCGCCTGGCTGCACCAGGATTGGGGTCTATACTCTGAGTAAAGGAGTTCATCATCCCAGTAGATCCTGGGGGACCCACTAGCACTCCCAGCAGCCTCAGCAACAGCTTGTCGTCTGAGGGGTTCAAGAGAAGGGCAGCTCAGCTGCTCCCGGCTCAGATCTGCCCTGGAAGGGCCCCCTGTCCTCAAGAACTCAACTTGATCAGGCTCAAGCTCCTCTGGGACCGTTCCTTCTTCAGAACTAAGACCATCTCCCTCAAGAGACTGATCTGTACTTTGAGTCAGGGGGGAAGACACTGCCTTACCCCTACTGCTCCTTTTCTTGGAAGGCACCTGGTCCATTCTTCCAGGATCCAGGGCCTGTTCAGTGGATCACATCTTTGCCTGTGACCTAGTCATAGCAAACACATCTGCAGGGATGCCCAGCATTTCTGCATGAGTCCTGAGCTCCACTTCAGCCCAAGCTGAAGTTTCTAAATCATTGCCAAACAAGCATTCAACAGGGAGGCCTGCACTTACCCCAACCTTCTTAGGGCCAGTTACCCCTCCCCAGGTAAAATTAACAACTGCCAAGGATTGGTCTGTCATTGGTTACCTGGTACTTGGTACATCCCCCCCAAGTATGATCTGCTCAGGAGCCACAAGATCTTTTGTCACCATGGTGACACTTGCTCCTGTGTCCCTGAATTCCAAAGCCTCTTTTCCATTTATCAAAGGCTGCTGTCTATATTTGCCCAGATTACTGGGGCTGACAAAGGAGGACATATCCATGCCTCCATCACAGATCAGTACTGCCTGAGTTTGAACTCTGACTAGACCAGAGTCCATCTCAGAACCCAGAGTTAACCCTACTACACCCTTATTCTGAGTACCACCACTTGGAGCTGAACTAGGGGGAACAGTTGCCTTAGGGGCAATGGTTGCTGGAGTTGAGTATTTGGACTTGGTAAAACCACTAGTCCAATGGTTTTTCTGTTTACAGATTTTACACCATGGTTTCTTTTGGCCTTTCCTTTGTTAGATTGAGACTCCCAACCAGATGCAGATTGTTGGGGCCCTTGAGAAGAATTCTGGTCTTTACCCTTGTCCCCACCCTTATCAGAGTTCTTAGAATCTTGCTTCTTGGAATCACCTTGGTTCTGACCCATTTGGCTACCTTCTGACCCAATTCTTGTGGAGAGGTCTGATCAGAGTCCACCAGGTACTGATGCAACAGCTGATTTTGACAATTATTATGGATCTGTTCTCTCATAATTAAGTTGTACAATCCTTTAAAATCACACACCTTACTGCCAAGTAACTAGCCCTCCAGAGCCTTAGTAGCACAATCTATACATTCAACCCAGGCTTGAGTATGTGCCTTTTGGTTGTCTCTGAACTTAATCCTGTATTGCTCAGTGGTTAAGACAAACCCATCATTCAGGGCACTCTTCCAGACACTGTACTTATCAGCATCCTCTTCTCTTACAGTTAGGAGCTTGTCTCTGCCTTTGTCTGCAAAGGAGAGCCACACGATTGCTGCCCACTGCTCCTGAGTGACCCTCTGTACTTTAAAGGCCCTCTCAAGTGCAGTTATCCATTTGTGGATGTCATCTCCACTCTGGTAGGGAGGGACAATCTTGTTCAGATTCCTATGGTCATGAGTATGTTCTCTACCTCTAGGGACACTGTAGCTGCCACCATGGGGCTCTAGCCCCTCTTTTCTAGAAGCTCTCTGGAGCTCCAGATATTCCCTGTCTAAGGCTAGCTGCTCTCTCTTGATCCTAAGCGTAGCTTCGTCAAACTTGAGCAGTCTGCACTTTCTCTCATAGGAGGTCTCTCTCCTGTAGGAGGCTGAGGACCTATGAGAGACAAATGTCCCTACAGATGTACCAGAATGATTAGACTCCTGAGAAGGAGATCTAGACTTTCTAGGTACACTGCTAACTCTCCCTGGAGGGGTCAATAGAAAAATACTGGGGCTCTCCTCTTCATCCACAGGGAGAATTTGATTGTCCATGTTAGAATCATTCTGATCCTCCTGGCCAGCATCAAGGTCTAGGTCTTGGATGTTTTCACCTCCTTGCCTTTCCTCTTCTGCTGCCCAACCCCTCCTACCTGTCTCATCAGACCCTGGGGTCTTTCTGAGGTCATCTGCAAGCAACAACTGTATGAGATGTTGTGTGGTTGGGCTTTTCCATGTCTTCAATTTCCTAGAGGAACACATTGTCCTCAAATATTGGTATGATACATAGTCATACTTAGATGGGAGAGGCCCATTGGCTTCTGCCCTTGAAGACATAATTCTCTTGAGATGTAGAAAGGGTGTGCTAAGCCCTTGACACACAACTCTAAGTTCAGTAGAACTTACTGTATTCTATTCTTGATTTATATGTACCTATGTACCTGTAGTGATTTTCAGTTAGTCACTCAATTAGATTATCTGGTAAAGCAATAGCAAGCTTGAATCCAACCGCTGCACTCCAATGGGAGAAGCTGGCCTGGCATATTCTGTCTTCTAGTTCTAGTGGGCACCTTGCACCAGTCCAAGCAACCCTTATTGATGATAGATTGAAGACAACCTTTATTAAAAGCTATCCTAGTGGTAGCTATGGAGAGCAGCCTTCAGGCTAAGTCTTGAAGGAGTGTAAAGCAGCTTGGTTTACCATATTATAACCTCTTGAATGACCAAATGAAAGGATAACCACACAAGGTATATATAAAATATATGTTTTTATTTCTAAACACTCTCTGCTAACCTCTTTATGAGATTAGAGAACAAAATACACAATATCAACACAATAGAGCTTCAGTAAATAGCACAATATACAATGGGCCCCAGGGGGAGACCAAACTATATATTAAGAAAGTGGTATAAGAACCACGACTTGACTAGACACAGTGCCTAGAACCTGTACAATCGCCGGGACCCCAAGGAACCACCCAAGGTAGTGACACAGGGGAGCCACGGGGAACGTGTGCAGTGCGAGAACACAGCCGCGAGCTCGGTTAGCTTCTAGGGGGAAAGTCGCGGTTTGAATTTTAAAGTTTAAGGACACTTAGGTGAGGACTTTGAGCAAACCCCTTTAGACTTAGGTGGTTCTAGGGCCAACACCCACGGGAGCACCGGAGTACTCGAGTTACCTCACCCAGGGAAGCCGGGTGCATAGGTGTCAAATGGTGTTGGGTCATTGTTTTCAATGGCGACCTGCTGCAAAGTGCTGCTGCCGGGAAGAAGGAAAGTGTCCGGAGGGATCCAAGCCTGGATCAAAGATGTGAAGAACCTGGAAGCAGAGGGGACAGAGTATGGGTCACTTCCCACTGACCAGGGGCACGATAGACGAATGCCCACCGATGTTGTGTGCTTCATGTGCATAGAGGTGAAGCTTGACTCTGCAGCCACGGGGACCAGGAGATGTCCACGACAACCAGGATCTGGATTCACGCTGTCCCACAAAGGATGTTGAGTGCTGGGGTGTCGGTGCTCGGATTGAACTCAACAAGCCTTGGCAACAGCAACCCACGCCGGAATAGAAAAGATGCTTCGGTGTGGACCAGAAAGATCCTGGGGACTCCTCAAGAGATGGAAAGTGAGGGCACGTCTGGAGCCACCAGGGAAGCCCAATCAAATTTACAGTTGCCTTCACAGGGACCCACCAGTCGACGGACCAGGGATCATGAAAGGACCTCAAGAGAAAACACAAAGGGCCAGCTCACGGATTACTCGTGGAGTGTAGGCCGGCGACCTTCAGTGGAATTGCTGCTTGGGATCAGGGCTACATGTAACCTAAAGGTCAGCCTCAGAGGTCGCTCAAAGCTGATGCTTCTGCAAATGGTCACGGTTTCCAGGGGTTCGGGTTGCACGGTCTCCATGAGAAATATAGGCCTCAGACTTGCTGAGCACACAGATCGACCTCAGAGACCACGGGAACCCACCTCCTGTGTTGCAAAATTCTTCAGAGTCCTCAGGAGCTTCAGAGATGCAAACCGGACAGATGCATCTTTGGTGCCTGCCAAACAAGGGAGTACCTCCTTTACTCCAATGGGGATTCTTCGGTTATCTAGCGCCTTGTAGATCATCAAAGTTCCAGGAATATGTATTAGAGTTTCGTCCAGGTACATCTAAAGTCCTGTAGTCAGGTTTTCCTACTTTATACCCAAGGAAGGGGTGGGACAAACTCTGAGGACCCACCTATGGAAGGGCAAGATAGAGGGGGGGTTACACCCACATCCTTTGTCCAGTTTTGTGCCAGAGCAGGGCCTGGTAGCCCCTGCAACCGGTTTGAGGTGGACTATGCACGGGGACACCAAATGTGCCCCCAGTGCAGACATCAAAGCACTCTTAAGAGTGCACCCACCCAGCCCCAATACACTAAAACCTGTCTGGGAGGTGGTTACACCTCCCTATGATAGGAACCCTACTGTCCGGAGTTTCATCCAGAAGCAGGAGGCCAGACTTGTGTCTGTGGCTGCAGCATCCATTTTGTGATGCCAGAGTTCTGTAAAGCTGGTACCGGGTGTACCGGTGTAGTCACGTTTCTCCCTCTAGGAGGATGGAATCATACCTCCCCCGCCAGGACTGGCGGGGAGGTATGATTCAAAGGTGCTTGACACCAAACACAACATGTTTCCTTGCAGCCATTCCAAAGTTAGCATTTACCGTGAGGTTATAATGCACTTAAAAGTATAAGGTCTGGCTGCATCACAGAACCACCCCGGATAATAGATTCCGAAACTGCAGAGAGGCCAAGCTCATGCATGGGCACCCTCTCACTCAAAACCCAGCACCCTGCCTTCAGGATTGATAAGGCCTGCCAGAGGGGTGACTGATAGGTTTATATGTGCATTGATATACAGTAGAAATAGGGAACCTATATCTAAATAAGGGGTGCATACACCAACTTACACAGGCTGCTGTAGCAGACCTGTTGTGTCATTTTGAGTTGTCTCTCAGGGGTGGCATAATACATGCTGCAGCCCCTGAGAGGCCTCTGGGGTACCTATACCCTAGGTATATTGGGTACCATATACTAGGGACTTATAAGGGCCCCTCAGAATCCAATCTGTGGTGTACCTAAAGTGCATGCAATCATTTTAGAGAGGAAGCAGCTAGGCTGGGGTCCTGGATAGCAGGGCCCCAGCCAGACTAAAGTCGAAAAACAGTGAAACATCAGCAAAAAGTGGGGGTAACTATAAGAAGCAGATCCTACTCTCCTACACTACCCAAGAAGGTGGCATTTCAAAAGGTGCTGACAGTCTAGGCAGAGGCCCACTCGCATGAAAATGATGAGTTGGAGGAGCCTGGGAATGGCTAATCTGAGGGTACCTGCAGCTGTTGAGGAGGACAACCCTGAATTTGAGTTCCTGTTAGAGCAGGGAGCAGTGTCTCTGCCCATGGCCTATCCCCATTGGAACTAAGGGAGAGGAGGGAGGTGAGTGAATTTAAGCTACAGATGGTGAAGCCAAAGATGGAGGCAGAGGATAAAGGATGAGAGGGAAGCCAACAAGGCTGCGGCTGACAGAGCCTTAGTAGAGAAGAAACTTTGATGGCTCACAAACTGAGTCTGAAGGACCTGGAGATCCAGGCAATACAGTCTGAGTGCTGCAGTGATGGTGGCATTATACATGCAGTAACTGATGGAGATAAAAGGATCCGTATACCAAAGGATTTGGCACCCAATTATGTGGCGGGCGATTACATTGATAAATGGTTTTCTGCTTAAGAGGTTGCACTCAAGGTACACTGGTTTCCTGAAGAGCACTAGGAGGTTGGTGAGTAGAAACAACTGCCTTCACTTTGGAGGGACACACTTCTGACATTTGAGGTTGGGGGATCAAACCAAGGACACTCCTAAGAAACTGTTTTGATTGAAAGATTTGTACTGACAAGAATTATCGCCAAAGAATCAAGGACAGCCAGAAGCTCCCCAACCAATCCTGGGTAGATTTGATTGATTATTCCAATAATGCACTGAATCGCTGGGTGAGGGGCAGCAAAGTTAATGATTTTAACAGGTTGTATGTATCGTGATCATAAGAGGGCACATGCTCAGTATGTATTTTCCAGAGTTGCGCCAGCACCTATTTGACAGTAAGAAGACTGACCCCAGAAAGCTTGCTGAGGAGTCAGACCACCGGGGTAGCACCCGAATGTCCAAAAAGGTATCTGGGGGACACCCACAAAGGTGGTCATGGTTCCCAACAGAAGAAAGAGGGGAGAGAAAAACTTAAAAACAAGGAGTTCTCAAAAGACCCCCATAATAATTCCAAAAAGAGCAGTGGTAAGCAGTCCCAGTCTGAACCAAAGAAGAAAGGGTTCTTTCACAATGACAGGGAAGTCTTTACTACAATGTACAGAGTTTAATAAATATGGTCACTCTAAGGGCGACTCCAAAAGTCCCAAGAGGGCTCAGCACCCTGCCAGTGGGCAGACACCTGGGTTGGTGAGTGTTGCACTCGGGGAGGAGATAGTCCCAGATAGCTGTGGGGAACAGACAGAGGCAACCTTAATATCCCCGGGGGATAGAGACAATGTGCCAAAAGTCCACATGTCTGCAAATATAGACAGTGGGTCACCATTAATGGGCAACAGGTGGTGGCTCAGCGAGACACAGGAGCCAACATAACTGTTGAGTGTCAGCTGGTGTCTGCAGAGCAAGTCGTACTGAACACATTCCACCAAGTCATAGTTGCCAACAATCACAAGAGCCATCTACTGGTGGCTCTGGTTCCCTTTGAGGGAGGGGGGAGTTGCAGGTTCTCTGAAAGTAGCTGTGAGCCCTGCCATGCCTGTTGATTGTCTTTTGGACAATGGCCTGGAGCACACTGCCTGGAGGGAGGTAGAGCCCAGCTGTCACTTGGAGATGAGGGGATTGCCTGAGTGGGTCTGCATGAACCACGATCCATGACTTCCCAGAAAGGTAGTCAATGGAGTTTGAAGCCTGGAAGAATGGTCCAGACAGCTGCCAAAAAGAGGTACAAGGGGCACAGGAAACAAGTGCCTGAAGTTCTCGCAGTGGAGATTGATGGGGTCCCTGAGAAGGAGGCCCCAGGGCCAACCAGGGAAGACATTGCTGCCCTAGGTGACCTACCTGAGCTTGCCAGCGGGAAGGATGAGGGTGGGCCCAGCAGAGAGGAATTCTGCCAAGCGCAGAACGAGTCTCCCACTCTTGAGGGCATAAGGCACCAGGCCTCCGCCCATGCAGCAGGTGAAGCCTATGGGGATCACCTAATCTATTGGGAGAACAATGTCCTTTACAGTGAGCCCAAGGTTCCTGGTGCTGTGGCAGCCTGTGTGCTGGTGGTCCCTCAATGCTCCCGGACCTTCTGTTATGAGTCCGGATCTGAGCGCAACAGCTTGATGCACGTCCCATTCATTGAAGAAACTACAGTTCCCATCATGCTTTGAGGAGCACGTCGTAACGTTGTGGCATCCTACTTAGCGCCCCATGTGACAGGAAACCGTGTCGGAAATTCCAGATTGCTGTAGTACCTTGGGAGAGATGTTCGTTGTGCTTACCGACTCCAGTCCTGATCCGGAAGCCTCTTCATTTGGTGAGTGCGGTGTCAGCGTCTATTGAACAAAAGGCAATTCTGGCCGTATTGTCCTCCGTTGGCGAGCGCGCAATTGCGGCTCATGCGGAGGACGGTTTGTGTTACAAAGTGAAGTTGTCCTCCGTTGGCGAGCTCGCGTCTGGCGGCTCATGCGGAGGACGGTTATTTGGGCTTAAGGTGAAAGCATATCGCACAGCATTTTCGGCTGCGATTAGACCTCTGTTGGAATCTGTATTTGCCCTCCTTTGGCGAGCTCGCGTCTTGCAGGCTCATGCGGAGGATGATTGTTTGTGCTTAAGGTGAAAGAGTATCGCACACATTTTCGGCCGCGTTCAGTCCTCTGTTGGTGAGCTGAATTTAAGCTTGTGCAGAGGACGATTGGTTACGAGGCTAAAGACTCCAGTATCGGAGACCCAAGAAAAGCAATAGAGGTACTGTGTATCCAGGGGATCTATGGGGTGACGTAACCCTGTGTGTTTCTTTTCCCTACATATATAAAGAAGGTGTATTCTATATTGGAGCAACCTGGCTGAGTTTAAAGCAGTTTTTAGGTACAACAGGGTAAGCTCCCGCTATTGCATTATACAGAAGCATAACAAACGTTTACCAGTAACAAGGGAGCTTATGATCTTTTTCTTATTCTCCTTTTCATACAGTTGGACATAGTTCAGGATATCTAGGAGGCCTCTCATTGCCAGAAGAGAATTATCTTCATATAGTGTTCATATATTTATTTGCCTTACAGGTATAGCAGCGAATATTGAGTATTGTCTTTCTTTTGATATCTAGTAGAAGTGGTAGTTCATGGCATGTGTTTGTCGTTTCAGATCTCCCTCCCTGCTGTTCCCTTCCTTACCTTCCCTCGCTTGATCCTTCCACTGACCTATGCTTTTACATCAAACTATGCTTGGTTAGATCAAGAGGTGGACCCCTCTTAGCATCACACCGATCATGAGGACTGCAAGATAACACCTTCCTCCTGGGCCTGGCTCACGTCCCCCTGGCAGAACATTTGGAGCAAGACAAGATTTTTGCCAGGCTTGTCTCACACTTTTATTGGCCCCAGATGAAGACAGCCTCAGATGCATTCTGCAGGTCCTGTCCGACCTATCAGCCTAGTAGGAAATCAGGAAAAAAACACAAAGCTCCCTTGAACCCACTACCCGTCATTGGTACCTCCTTTGAAACGGTGGGCATCGACATCATTGGTCCTTTGGACCCCACAACGGCCTTAGGCAACAGTGGTGGACCATGCAAACCACTACCCAGAGTCAATCCCTCTGAGGTCAGTGGCTGCATCCATGGTGGCGAGAGCTCTGATTTACCCGTGTTCGGTTTCCCAAGGAGGTAGTGTAAGACCAAGGCACCAACTTAATGTCAGCGTACATGAAGTCCATGTGGGATGAGTGTGGTGTAAGGTACAAGTTCACTACCCCCTATCAACCCCAAACGAATGGTCTGGTTGAGAGATTAAACGAGACCTTGAAGGGCATAATTATGGGTCTACATGAGTCCATGAGGCATAAGTGGGATGTCCTCTTGCCATGCCTTCTCTTCACCTACAGGGAGGTGCCACAGAAAGCAGTAGGGTTCAGCAGCTTTCAACTCCTCTATGGACACCCTGTTAGGGGAACTCTGAGCCTTGTCAAAGAGGTTGGGAGAAAGCTCTCAGGAAGCCCCCCAGGATGTGGTCAGCTACATGCTGGCCTTCCGCAACCAGATGCACTGCTTGTGGAAGAAGGCTAAAAGAAACCTAATGGCATCAAAGGAGCGAACTACCAACTCAACATCCTCAGAAAAACTCAAACCCTACCTTCTTGCTCCTGACCTTAAATTTGCAGTGCAAGCCCTAGTGATTTCAAAGCTGTACTATGGTAGTGCTACGTTGTGTGGCTTGCCCAGAGTGAAGATGGCTCCTCTTAGGGCTGCCCTCAGTTCTGCTGCTAGGCTCATAACTGGCACAAAAAAATTAACCAAATCTCTCCGGACTTGTTAGCCCTTAATTGGCTTCCTTATAAAGCCCGGATACACTTAAAAATCGTATGCATGGCACACAAAGCCATCCACCACCAGACTCCACAATTCCTTGTGCAGAAATTGAAGCCCTCATGTGGTTCGAGAGCCTCCATAAGTGCCAGCACCCTATTACTCAGACCCCATAAATTCAAGGTAAAAAAGACCTACAACCGTGCATTCTCGGGTTTGGCTCCAAGGATCTCAAACTCCCTCCCCCCGAACTCAGGACGAATCCTTCCATGTTCCTCTTCAAGAAAGAAGCCAAAAGGCTCCTTATGAAGAAATTCTTACCTCAATCTGGCCTCGCCACTTGATACCGTGGCCTAACCGTCAATCCGAGGCCCTGCAGCCTGGACCATTTGAATGCTCGGCCTTTTCATGTCTGTGAATTTTCGCCCTGTATATTACGGCCTTGACATTTTATGACTCAGAAGAATGTGTGATCATTTTTGAACGTGACATTTTTGCTGTGCTTACCATGTTGGACACTTAAGGGTCTGGAGGATGTTTGGACACCTGTGACTGTGTAATTTTCACTTAGTTTATTTTCTCCTGCTGTGATATTTCATGTGTATGTCTCCTCTCTGTAGTTACTCTTGGTTGTTTACATGTACCTTCTTGCCACATATATTGTAAAGCGCTCTGATACCCCCGGTGGTCATGTTCGCGCTATATAAAACTTTATAAATAAATACAATAAATAAACCTAGAGGGCAGCTAAGAGGTGATGAAACTCTGGTACGGCCTGAAGCCACACTGATAGAGTTTCAACCTGGCCAAAAGATTTGGGTCTTTGAACCAGTAGAGCTCTCCAGGACCACTGGAAAGGCCCACACGAGATCAGGGAGCAGAAGGTGGAGACCACCTATCCAGTGGACTTCCAGAACCCTAGGAACGCTTTAAGTGTGCTCCATGTGAACCGACTGAAGTCCCACTTTGAGAGATTAGTAGTGAGCATGCTCCTAGTGAACGATGAGGGAGTGGAAGAGGAGTGAACCTCTCCCTGACCTTCTCTCTGCACAGAAGCATGATGGGCCAGTGAAGGGTGTCAACCTCTCTACCACCCTGACCCCAGAACAGCAAGCAACTGTTACCAGTTGCTGGGACAGTTTGCCTAACTGTTTTCCCCTACCCCTGGACTCTCACATCTGTCTGTTCATGATGTCGACACTGGAGACAGTCCCCCTGTAAAGAACAAAATTTACAGGTTGTCAGAAAAGGTGAGAGTCTGTTTCAAGGAGGAAGTCTCCAAGATGTTAGCCTTAGGGGTGATTGAGCCCTCTATCAGTCCCTGGTCCAGCCCAGTGGTGTTTGTATCAAAAGCTTCCCCACTGGGTTCCAAACCAGAGCTTTGGTTGTGTATGGACTCCTGAGGACTCAGTCACCAAGACTGGTGCATTCCCCATCCCCAGGTGTTATGAGCTCATTGACAGGCTGGATGCTACCAAATTCCTCATAATGTTTGATTTGACATCAGGGTACTGGTAGATCGCCCTCACTGAGGGGGCAAAAGATAGGTCAACGTTCTAAACCGCAGAGGCATTGTATGAAAGTGGGTTTCTGTTGCAGTAACCCCCCCCCCCACACACACACACACACATACTTTATTCCTGATTCTGATGCAACTTTGACTGAATGTACACTGGGTACCTGCTAACCAGGTTCCCAGTGCCTGTGTTCTTTCCCTAAACTGTACCTTTGTTTCCACAATTTTCACACCTCTGGCACTCCTATAAGTCCCTTATGAAAGGTACCAGTGGTACCAAGGGCCTTGTGACCAGAGAGGGTCTCTAAGGGCTGCAGCATGTATTGTGCCACACTCAGAGCCCCCTCACCAAAAACATACACACTGTCATTTTAGACTTTGTGTTTTGGTGCAGCTAAAACTGAAAAATCGACATGGCACACATCCCTGTGTGCCATGCCTATAACACACTGCCTGTGGCATTGGTAAGTCACCCCTTTGGCAGCTACTTACATCTCTAAGGCAGGGTGCACTATACCACAGATGGGGGCATAGGTGCATGAGCAATATGCCCCTACAATGTCTAAGTCAATTTTTAGACACTGTAAGTGCAGTGAAGCCATATTGAGTTCATGGACTGGGAGTTTGTAATTGCGAACTCCACAGCACCATGGTAGCTTTACTGAATGCTAGGAAGTTTGGTATCTTACTTCTCAGCATAATAAACCCACACTGATGCCATTGCTATATTTATTATAAAATGCACCAAGAGGTGCTCCCTAAAAAACCTACCCAACCGCTAGTTTTTTGGGGGAGGGGAGTTTTATATAGCAAAAACTCAACCCGAAGTCAGAGTACTCACATGAGCACCAGTTATGTTACAGATGGACATATTCATTTAGTTAGGCACATTGTTGATTAAGTAATTTGTCCAGAATCACAGGATGTTGAACGTCCCTGCCGAGGCTCAAACCCGGTTCCCCAGCTTTGAGGTCCGCTGCTCTAGTCATTAGCTTCTGTGTAGCTGACTGGTCTGCACCAGCCTGCCACCCTCACACATGTTTCTGACCCCCTGAGATGGGAGCCTTGTGCTCTGAAAAAAGCCTGCTATGGGTGGAGGTGCTACTCACCTACGCCAAGCAGGTACAGCATTCAGGGCAGTGAGCCTCAAAAGCTTCCTGCCCATTGTTATGCTAGCCAGGACTCTTCAAGCTAGTGGAGATGCCTGCCCCCAGAACAAGCCACACTTTCAGCGACAAGGTCCGTGGGGAAATTAGTAAACAGGAGAGGTGTGTCCCCTCTCAGCCAGGACCGTCCCTAAGTATTCCGAACTGAAGTGAACCCTCCTTTGAAAATCCTCCATATTGGATGGAAGGATTTTAGCCAGTAGGATTAGGGGATGCCCCCTCCCCAAAGGGAGGGGACATATAAAGGGTGTAGTCACCATAAATGTATGTAGCCCATTGGCTACTACCTGCCAGTACCTGTAACACCCCTAAATTGAGTATTTAGGGGGACCCCTGACTCTTGAGTCGCAGATTTCTGGTGACGTAAAGAAGAAGAAGGACTGAAGAGCCGTGCAGCAGTGAAGGCTCCAGATGGCAACTGACTTGGCCCCAGCCCTTCCGGCCTGTGTGCAGTCCTAAAAAAAACCTGCTCCAGAAGCGACTCATCCTGCAGGACCAGCGACGTCCAGAACCCTAGGAGGACTGCCTGCCTTCCCCAAAGACCAATAACTCCTGAGGACAGCAGCCCTGTCCACAACGAACCCAACACCAAGGATTCCTTCACCTTTTGGAACCGCAACTCCTGCCTACTCTGCACCTGATGCCCAAGGCTCAAGTCTGAGTGGCCCACTAGTACAGGTAAGTCTCCCCAGCGATCCTGGTCTCAAATTGTTCAGTGGCTGACTTTTCCTGGACTCCATGAAGATGCCTCTGAACCTCAACATGAGGGGGCTCCCCCAACCGCGACCGACTCCAGTGAAGATTTCCCTACATCTAAAAGTATTCCTGTATCCTCAGCCTTTCGAGCCAGCTGACGGTGCCCTGGTCTCCACCAACATCTCAACTTTCCTGCCTAGTTTTTGGTCACCATTGTGCAGCCTTCTGGTCCGAGTCGGCAGCCTCTTTGTGAAACCGAGTTCCCTCATTCACTTGCATTGGGTGCCCGACTCTGTATTTGCACCCTGCACCCGCCTGCACCTGTGCGCTGGTGGTGTATGCTTGGTGCTGCCATGTGGCCCCCATGCTTGTCTAAACTCCCATGGCCTGTGCCCCGAAACCACAGGTATGTACCTCCAAAACATGCCTCTCCAATCACCCCCAGTCTGCATAGACTAACATTGTGCCCTCAACACCAACTTTGACCTCTGAACCTGGCCGCCCGTGCTACTAGTGGTGCAACCTTGATATCCACTTGAACCTTGCCCTGTGTTGGTCCAGACCCACGAAGACTTGGGTAGTAAGTTGTGTACTTACCTGTTAATGTGCATAACTGATTTCTTTCTATAGGATTGCATTGTATTTCTTGCTATTTGCACTGTCTATTTTCTACATTACAAAGTTACTGCTACTGTTGATTGACTCTACAGAGTATTTCCAGTAC
Organism: Lissotriton vulgaris; assembly: GCF_964263255.1. Lineage (NCBI taxonomy): Eukaryota > Metazoa > Chordata > Amphibia > Caudata > Salamandridae > Lissotriton > Lissotriton vulgaris. Next base: position 1,076,406,499 of record NC_141691.1, on the reverse strand, counting down.
TACTGTAAAGTATTCCTATTGCTATTTGCAACACATTCCTACTGTACCTGAAAATATTGCTATTTTTAAACTGGTACTGACCTGTAACTGAGTTCTTCTTGGTTCTAAAATAAAAGTAACAAAGTAAAAAATGTTATACAAACATTGAACTTGGAGTTAGTCATTGAGTGTATGCCTCATTTCTCGACTATGTGTGTACAACAAATGCTTTGGCACAGCCCTCTGATTAGCCTAACTGCTCGATCACACTACCACAAAAGAGAGTACGTTATTATCTACTTTAGCCTCTGTAATGCCTCTGGGGATCCAATGGACTCTGTGCACTCTATACCTTACTTTGGTACAGAGCCAGCTTCCTACAGGAATTACAAATTCCAAGTGATGCCCTTTGGATTAAAGAATGCCCCAGCTACCTTCCAACGATTGGTTAACAGGGTCCTGCTGGTAAGGAGGCTTTCTTAGAAGACATCGCCATCTATAGTTCCAACTGAGAGGAACATCTGTATCACCTCCATGCGGTGCTTCAGGCCCTGCAACCGGTGGGCTGAACATCAAGGCCAATGAGTGCCAGACTGGGCAGGGTTCCGTGATCTACTTGGGACACCTGGTAGGTGGAGGAAAGGTGCAGCCCCTCCAGCAAAGACTGAAATCATCATGTCTTGGGAACCGCCTAAATCATAAACCAAAGTGAGAGCCTTCTTAGGCCTCACTGGCTATTATCATAGATTTGTTAAAGGCTATGGCACCATTATTGCACCCTTAACTGAGTTCACTTCGAAGAAGCAGTCCAGATTGGTGATCCGGACAGAAACCTGTTAGAAAGCCTTTGTCTCTTCCAAGGAAGCCATGTGCTCAGGGACCCTGACTTCTCCAAGGATTTCATTGTACAGATGGACGCTTCCGAACATGCCATAGGGACAGACTTAGCACAGTGGAATGAGACAGGCCTAGACCAACCAGTAGCCTTCATTAGCAGGAGATTACTTCCACAGGAACAGAGGTGGAGTTCCATTGAAAGGGAAGGTTTTGCTGTGGTCTTGGCACTGAAAAAGTTTAGACTATACATGTTTGGGACTCACTTCCGAGTTTAGATGGACCACAGACCCCTCAGGTGGCTCATGCAGAAGGGGGGTACAAATGCCTAGCTGTTGAGGTGGTCCATCTCCCTACAGGGAATGAACTTTAAGGAGGAACATCTCCCAGGAACAGACTTTGACGGTCGGATTGACTGCACAGCTTCTCCTGCTACGTTTTTCTCGGCAGTAACAAATCAGTTTCAGCTGTCCTTCGTCAAAGGGTTATCTGGCATTGTGATACTGTCTTCGGCTACACTGGAAAATGTTTACTTCCATTTCAGAGATTAAGCCTGAACTTTGAAATCTTTACTGTGGCTTCGACCCAAGGCTATCTGACGACAACCCTCCCTCTTTGGACACCTCCTATAGCCTTGCCCCACGAAACCTTAACTTTTCCAAAATTATTTTTCAAAACTTTTTAAGTATGAAGGTAAGAACTGACCTGGCCCAATCCACTTCCTGGATCAGAACGGCGCTCCATCTCAACAAGCCTTATTTTTCGGCTTTGACCTAGTCTAGCACGACTAGATGGGTGCGATTGGCGCTTTTTTGGGGGGAGATTTTTATGTATTCCAAACTAGACCTGAAGGTATCAGGGCGCTTTACATGAGCACCAGTTACGTTACAGACTGACACATTCACTTTTGTTAGGCACGGGGGGATTAAGTGATTTGCCCAGAATCACAGACTGTTGAGAGTTCCTGCCGAGACTCGAACCCATTCCCTGGCTCCGAGGTCGACTGCCCTAACCGTTAGGCCACATTCTCTCCCCACTTTGATCTTTTAGGCACAAGTGTTTACTAAAGCTTTAAAAATTCATAACTCCGGTTCTACTGATTGGATGTTTGTTGTTTTGGTATCAAATAATTTATCAAAATGTACTCTTTTGTTTGTAAATTGGTGTGGGATTTCTCTTGTTCCTTCTTTTCACTTTATTACTTTTTGTGTGCTGCATAAATACTTTACACATTGCTTTTTGTGGCAAGCTACCCGGGGTTAAGCACAGGTTAAATTAGTGACTTTTTGTGGTTCATGCTGCAAGAGATTGTGGCTGTTGCTTGACCAGGGCGCACACCCCAGTCAACCAACATCTCAGTTTCTCACAGCCGTGATAAGGGTGCTCTGCATAGGTCAATCAGTGGATGTTAAGCAGTCTGTCTGCACTGAGTTGACCACTTTGGAATGGCAAAATCCGCCGCTTGGAAACTGAAGCCTCAGACCACCTCAAGATCATGCCGTCATGAGCTGGAAAAGCATTCTGTGGCTTTGAGGATACTCCATTCCTTGCACTGGTGGGAACATATAGAAGCTGTACATGTAGAGAGGGTGGGAGTGAGGCAAGTTGCTGGCATGGCTAACCAGCCTGGAAGACGATGGAAACCCCATTACCCAAGTTGCTGGGCCAACAGGGGTAATTATCTACTCCGAAACTGGTATATATGAAGTTTTCACAAGGCATTATCAGTACGGAGCCAACAACCCTGTAGTGGATGAGATTCTGGGGGCCTTCTTAGACATGGTGCAACTGCTGGAAGAGGAGCGAGAGGGGCTTGGCTCCCCTTCTGGGTGATGGAAATCAGCAAGGCCATAAAGGCTTGGCGTGAGGTAAGACAACCAGGATGAATGGCTTCCCAGGCTAATTTTACCAGACCTATGCCACACATTTGGTTCCAATGTCAATACACTGGAATGCAGTTACTTCCCAGATACGACCAGAGAGGCACTGATTCTTTTCATCCCTAAGCCACTGAGCAATGCCACTGGCGCAACGGCATATCCACCACTCTTAGTGTTGAACTTCGATTATGAAATTCTCAGTAAAACCCGGGCAAACCGGTTACCACCAAATCGATCTGCCATGTTGCATGAGGATCAAAATGGTTTCATCCCCAAACGTAACACATTCCACAACATCCGGCGCTTTTATCGCGTGCCGGACAAGACGGATCAGGCTTGATTCCCCGAAGCTCTGCTCTTCTCCTTTGACATCCGGAAGGCTTTTGATCTTTGGTGGGATTATCTGTAGGCGCTCATGAACAGGATGTCCCTGTGGGGGTAACAAATGGAGCGCCATGATAGGGGTATCCCATTGCACAATGGGGAACATATTTGCTCTTTATATGCAGATAACATGTTGATCTTCCTGAGGAATCCCCGTATCCTATTGAGAGTAGTGCTGCCAGGGTACATTGGACTGTTTTCTGGCCTCAGTATGAATTGGTGGAAATCCTGCGCCTTCCCGGTTCCCCCAGAATGCATGGGCCGTACAGAGCAGGTCATTTTGATTTTTGCACCTACCTTTGGGGACAGCCCACAGAGACATTGCCCCTCACAGGAGCTCTCAGCACCCCATACCCCCCCCCCCACACACAGTCGGTGGCGGATGGAGGTGAAGGGGGCGGTAGCTGAGGGCGTGTCGTTGCAGACCTTTAGGTAGAGGTGGTTACTGGCTTAGACTATTACCCCTAGAAGTTGTAAGCACAGGTTCGGAATATCGCTTGCATCAATCGTTTTTAGATTGAGCAGAGGGCCATCCCAATGCCAGGGGCTTGGCTATGGGACCTGATTGACCATTGCACCCCTAAGGAATATGTGTCTTATCCTTCTGCCCATGCGCCTTATGATCCCATTTGCCTTTTCCCCTCTGCAGATAGGAACACCTCCTAGGTAGTTAATCACTGACTGATACATCAGTCACACTGGGCAAGATTCTTATGTTTGTTCTGTTTTGTTGTTAAGTCTATGGCGTTCCTTAATTGGTTGGAAGATATACATGGTGCACATCGCTACTGGTATAGGATGTGAATATGGATAACTGTCGGCAATGTAAATTGAATCCTAGATGATTAGGATTTACTACGCTGTCGGAGCTAGAGCATATTGTAGTCTGCTGCTCTCAGCATGCACTTCTTTAATGCTCGCTTGTAACTTGAGTATACCCTGGTATTAATGTATATGCCTGTATGCTTATACCTCTGTTTAAATCCAGCAAAGAAATATTTTTTTAAAATGTTGTAGCTTGGAAATTTTCCTAGTATGCCTAGTAAATGGTGGATACAACTTTTATTATACTCCTGGACATTACTATGGGCCACTGGAATGCTTTCAATGCAGGTTTTACAATGTCTCTCTTTCACAGTTAAGGCAAAATCTGGCAGAATGTACTCTCTGCAGGCTGCCTTAGGGCATTCTTAAATAACATATTTTTAACGTGTGTTTTGCTTCTACTGTTCTAAAACTTAATTCATACAGTACTAATATTATGCAAAACTACTTAGTGTTTTTATAATACTGTTTTTGTTATCCTTACAGCAAAAATTAAAGGAGGAGAAGGAAGTGAAAAGGGCTCAATTGGATGGGAGACACGATTATGTGTTGGGAATAGTGGCTGCCTGTTTGGATTTGGAGAAGGCAGAAATAGAAGATGCAGTTCTTGAGGGCAATCAGGTATGTATATGTAGCCACCCTTTGTTCCATGAGTACCGCTTTCTCAGGGTACTTTTTGGCACATTTCAGAAGGAGTTTTTAAAAAATACAGTATTTCTTTGTATGTATCCGTCCTTCTTTTCTGTCGCTGCAGCTGAAGAGGGTAATTCACAATTTGTTAAACACTCAAGAGCAAAAGTTCATGGTAACATAAAAGGAAAGTGATGGTGTCAGAATATCATTGGGTACTTTTTTTAATGGATAGGACCTTAATGCAGATTTATGGTTTGGGACTGGAAGTCCGACATGGAGGGAGTTCTTAGTAGGTGTATTGAACTAGAAGGCAAACAAAAAGAAGCCAGGTTCTTTGATATTGCATTGCATTTATAAAGGTGCAATATTTAATTAACACCCATCCTCATGTTTGAGCCCTTTTTTTCGATCAAGCATACAGGCCTTTGTCAGGTAGCAAAATACCTATTGTCAACTTACCAAGAGCTTACAGTGAGCTTAAAGCCCATCCATTTCCTGCCATTAGTTGGCTTTATTGTAACTTTCATTTGCTTGCTTCTTATTCAATGGCTTGCCTTCTCCATATTGTTTTAGTCCCTCTCCCGGATCATATTGTCTTTGTGTGTCCTTCTAATGCTCAGTTTTAAAGAACTGCATTTTCCTTTTTGACTGTGTGTGTTTTCCATTCATCTGCCTCCTTGTGCTACTCTCCCCCTGCTTTGTGTTGTTTCTATTGTCTGAGTGTGTCTATTCCCCACACGTTCCATGTGGTTCTTCCTTCACTCCTTGTTGTTTTGTCCCTTGTGTGCATTTTTCCCGCCATTCTTGTTGCTCCCTGTCTCATGTGCTCCTTTTTCCTCCCGCCCACCATCTATCCCAACCCACTGTTCCAATGCCAACCTCTCCATCGCGGTAATTAAAAAAAATATATTGGCTGCCAGCCCTTCTGCTTTATGAATAAAAGCACTTTAGCACCTCTTAGTTTTCTTAATTCTTTTATTTTAATTATGATCAGTCTAGGATCGCTAAATAAAAAAGGGCACGCATGTCACGCAGGTACATCTTGCCTAACAAACTATGTGACTGCCAGCAGACACATCCTCATGCCATTTTCCCCCTTTGATCACACTATACATCATTGCCGTTGTTACCAATGCTGTACAGCATGTACCAAAGGCATGGCAGAATATACAGCTCTGAAAAGTGAAACCTATTGGCTTTGCCAATGCTTATTTGACATGTGGGGCAGTTCACGCATAGGGGCTTCATAACTTTTTTCTTTAAATGATATGTGGTTCAAATTTGTGTACTTTTTCCCCACATGATGTAACTTGTAAACCTTTGCAAGGTATGTGATTCGCCTTGGTAGGGCTTGAGTATATAGCCAAAATGTTGATAAATGTAGTTTACGTCCCCCAGAAACGGGAAAATGTAGTGTGCAGTATGTTTTTTTCCCTTTTTTTAGGTCTGGAGCAGGTGTGTCCAACCAGTCGATAACGAGCTACCAGTAGCTCGCAGAAACCTTCAGAGTAGCTCCCAGCCTTGAGTTCATTTTTAACTAAGAACTGCAATAAATAAGTGTTTCATTTTCTTTTTAAAGTTGAGGAAAGGCTGGGTTTATTTTACAGTATTATCGGGCTGCAGATAGCAGAGCCTGATAATGAGCAGTGCTGCACTCAGATTTAGGACCCATGTGGGTCACAAAGGTTAAAAACTGAAGCACAGAGGTATTTAAGTGTTAAATAAAAGTCGTTCTCAGCTCAATATTGGAGCCTGAGAACAAAATGATATTTCTCTATGCTTTTCAAGGAGAGAAAGTTAACCGAAGATTTAACTTAATCATTAAGTTGACTCTTCATTCAAATTTTCTCCCTTTTCAAAGTGTCACATTTACAAACAGCAGGCATCTTGCGCCCAGTGACTGTAGACACAGAGCCATATTCATAACTGAAAAAGACTAACTTTTTTTTAGATGGGTGAAATTTAAAGTGGAGAAATTTGTTTCTATGAAACATTGTCTTAATGTTTTTCTGTACTTTAAATTAAGCAAATTAAGTCCTAAGGTTTTCATGCTGCCTAACACAGATATTGCTTCATACACAGAAGAATATATGGCGACGTTAATCAGCGGTCCCCTGCTCATTCATAATGCCACACTAGCTGGCACCTCCTGCAGCAGCAACAGACAAACCTGCACAGAGAAGTGCAAAAAAAATACATTGGAACGGAGCTTCATGCATGTATTCTCACGGAGTAACTCAAGGCAGATATAATTCCATTAGGACTCCTACATAACGATCCAGCTATCTTTATCCAGGACTCAAAATTCAAACACGGCTTCAGCCACAAAACTACTACCTGTTCCAGAACTGGATGGTGCTTGGAATCGATGCAGCATTAGAGCACAGTAAGAAAGAATTGGAGGAAATCCAGGAAGTAGAAAAAGCCATTCTAGAATCGACGACACTGACTGATGCTAAACTAGCACTAGAGAAATTGGAAAAAACAATATTGGATTTCCCAAAATTTGAACACCCAAAAAAATCCAATAAAGTTGCCAAATGCATAAGAAACTACAATAAGGAAAGATATTGATGATGGCAATGATTCTCACATATGCACTATTTCAGCTTTTTCGAACTTGGTCGAACTTTCACCTACTGTTGTAGACCTATTTTTCGCAAGCCTGTCTGATTTGATGTTCTCGCCTAACAACGAGAATAACTTTTAAAAACAACGAGCACACAGCGTTCCCTGAACTCTGAATTCGGCCTTCAGTTTTGATAAACAACACTACTGAAAACAATTGGAACTATTTTTTCCCCTGAAAGCGAAAATATTTTTTCCACTTCCAAAATATTGACCTTTTTTTTGGCACATGGTACTCTGCTTAAAGTAGAACTATTCTTAGAGAACATAACTTCTATTTTTAGAGACTCTAGAGTCAATACTTTGATTTAGCCTCTAGCACATGTACAGTATTGTATAAATATGTGATGAAATGGTCTCGACCTTCTTTTACACAATCACACTGGGGAGATTTGAGAACCAGCAAATGATTACCTACTCTGATTCCTCCACCGAGAAGGGAATTTCCGACCCGGGAGATGACCCAAACACATCATCTGCTCTAGCCCAGTAGACTGTTTTTACCGAGAGGCCAACAGGAATACAGTGTGAGAGAAGTTGGCCTGATGTATGATGTTCACTATTCTAGTGAGCACCTTGTATCAGTCCAAACAACCCTTATGGTGATTGGTTGTAAGTCAACCTTATAGACCAGCTTTCCTAGGGGTAGCATGGACAAAAGCAGTCTTACGCTAAACTCAAGAGGGAATGTGAAGCCAGCTGTTTTACCATATGCAATCCTTTTAATACCAAATGAAAGGACACCACACAAGTTATATATTATAAAAATATATGTATTTATTACTAGATTAATCCGCTGTACTCTTTATGAGGACAGTGGCACAAGCGTTTAAACAAAAGCACTGAATAACATACAAAAGTTGCACAAATATGGCTAGGCCCGGTGGCCCCTAAAACCATATACTAAAATAGTGGTATAAGAACCACGTCACGAACAATGGTAAGGCCTAGGGCCTTGAGAATCACTGGGGCTACACTGGACTAACAGCAGTTAGGACGTGGGAGGCCCACAGGATATGCGTGCAGTGTCTAAAAGAACACGCGTTCACCAATAGAAGTCAATGGTGCGTAAAAGTTAGAAAGTTGCAGATTTGGAAGTCTTCCGGCTGGACTAGAACTTAACCACTTTAAACTAGGACACTAGAGGTGTAAACCACTACAGGAGCACCGGAGTACTCTTGTTACCTCACCCACAGGAAGCGGGTGCATAGGTGTCCAAGTGCGTCGGGTTTCTTCGTGGAGTTCTATGGAGCCTGGAGGTGAAGATGCTGCAGGCGGCCAGGAGAGAAGAGTCCGGTTGGATCCAAGGGTGGATCGAAGATGTAGAGTACCTGAAAGCAGAGGGGACAGAGTCTGGGTCACTAGCCAGTGACCAGGATGGAACCAGGAAGGAAGCAGGCGATGCCGGGCGCAATTAGGTGGTTGTCGAGAAGCTTGTCTCCGCTGCCACGTGGACCAGGAGGTATCGACGATGACCAGGAGGTGGACACAGGCTGTCCTATGAAGGCTCTCGCTGTTGGCGGTGTCGGCTTCCGGATTGGAGTCAACAGGCCTTGGCAAATGCAACCCACGCAGGAATTGAAGATGGCTTCTTACTCAGACCAGCAAGGTCTGAGGGGCCGCTCCTTTTCAGGGGAGCGAGGGCCAGTCTGGAGCAACCAGACCAGCAGTGTGAATTCGTAGGATCGTCGTCACAGAGGCCACTAGCCAACGGGCAAGTGACCGGACAGACGTGTCGAGCAGGAAAATGCAAAAGGGCCCCACGCAGCACTCGGTGAGTGTGGAGAGGTGATCTTCAGTGCAAGAGCTGATCGGGGCTGGGGCTTCTCAATCCCCAATGCACAGCTTCGAGGTTGCCTCGGGAGCTGCACAGGAAGCACTTCGCTGGCTTTCCAAGATGGCCGGTCCCACATCTCACGTCGCCTCCACGGGTCTCAGCTTTGCTGTGGCTGTGGATCAGGCTAGTGGAAGTCTGGGAGTCTGGTTCTTGTCGATCTCTGTTGTTCGAGCTCCGGCGGGAGCAAAGGCAAAGAAAACCTTTGAGCGCGGATGGTGCCTGCTTGTGCAGGGTGGTCACTCCTTGACCACAAGGGAGATTCTTCAGTCTTCTACGTCGAGTAGGATGTCGAAGGGTCCAGAGTTCTGTTTCAAAGCTTCAGTCAGGATTATCTAAAGTCTATGGACACAGCTCTTACCTTTATTCCAAATCAAGGGGCTGGATTACCTGCTAGGTCCCTCCTATGGGTGGGACCCAGGAAGGGGGTGGTTACACCCCTTTCTCTTTGTCCAGTTTCACGCCAGAGCTGGGGCTGTAGTGCCCCAGCACCGGTTTGAACTGTGCTATGCATGGGATACCTTGTGTGCCCCAGGCAGTGTCTAGTTTCACTCGCCCTCCCTGCCTCAATCCACTATCTCCTGTCTGGGGCGGTGTTAGCACCTCCCTGTGACAGGAAACCTTTTGTCCAGGTCAAACCCTGCCAGAGTTTCGGTCAGCAGCAGGAGGCCAGACTTGTGTCTGTGGCAGCAGCATCCATTTTGTGATGCCGAGGCTCTGGTTAGTTTTAACCGCGTTTACTGTTAGCAACATGTCTTCTCCCTCTAGAAGGGTGGAATGCTACCCCCGTCGCCAGGACTGGTGAGGGGGTAGTATTCGAAAGCGTATGGCACCTTACACGACATGTTTCGATAAAGCCAAACCAAAGATAGCATCTAACCGCGAGGATTATAATGCACTTAAGAGTATATGGTATGGCAATACCCTGTAAGAGCAATAAGAACATGGTTCCGAAAGCTTCAGACAGGCTCAGCTCATGCTAGAGCACCATCTCACATAAAAGCAAGCACTCTGCCTCCAGGATTGTTAAGGCCTGCCATAGGAGTGACTTATAGTTGTATATGTGTCCAGATATAGGTTTAGACATAGGTATACTATATCTAAGCAAGGGGTTATTAAACAACCTTGCCCCAGCTGAGGGATCAGCCAGTTGTGTCCGTTTGGATGGCCAGCCAGGGGTGGCAAAAGATATGCTGCAGCCCCTGGTAGGCCTTGGATGCACCTATGCCCTGGGTACCTATAGTACACTGTACAGGGGCTCATAAGGTGACCCAATCCCAATTGGTGATGTACCTAAAGTACATAGTTATGAATTTAGAGAGAGAACAGCAGGGCTGTGGGTCTGATTAGCAGGCCCACAGCCACATTAAGTCGAAAACCAGTGAAGCAAAAAGCAAAAAGTGGGGTGACCATAGGAAAGCAGACCCTACTCTCCTACACAGAGGCAGAGGTAGGGGCAATGGCAGATTCAGGAACAAGAACAACTTCTCTTACGGGGAAAGCCAAATGAGACTGAAGTTTTACCAATAGTGACACCAGCATTAACTATCTCACTTACAGAGCCCCAAAATTGTTCAGGTGAAATTCCCATTTTCAACTTGTCTCAACACCAACAATCCTCCACAGAAATCTCATTACTTAGTAAAGGTTTATCCTTTGTGATAACTGAAAAAACAGATTGGTTCACACTATAAAGCAAAGACAATAAGATGATGGACGCAGCGCTGAAACTTTTCAGACCCTCACCCCCAGTCACTATTAGATCTGGGTTGAATCCATCATTGTTATTTAGTTCACTTTGCCACCCCAATCCAGAGCCAGCCATATGCAAATCCGTCTTGACCCTGCTCCTCGTGGAAACATTCCAGCCCGAACTGCCAAGCCAGGTCCTCCCTGGACCGGAAACAAGCATCCTGGGACCGGTTTCAGGGAAACACCACTCATCAGCCAGGCTAGCTTAAATCCAGTGGCTAAGTGAGCCGGGGACCCACATCTGGGCATACCCTGCCAACTAAGGGCAAAAAAAGCAAACACAATAAGATGTTGTACGGAGCGCTGAAACTTTCCAGAGACATCCCTAGTCACTATTAGACCTGGGTTAAATCCATCATTGTTATTTAGCTCACTTGGCCACCCTAGTTCAGTCCCAGCCATATGTAAATCGGTTTTAACCCTGCTCCTCACGGGAAAAGTACAGCCCGAACTGCCACGCCAGGTCTTCCCTGAACCAGAAATGAGCATCCTGAGACCGGTTTCGGGCCACTCATCAGCCAGGCTAGCTTGAATCCAGTGGCAAAGGGTCAAGACTGATTTGCATATGGCCATGGGGGTGGCGTGGTGAGCAAAATAATGATGCATTAAACCCAGATCTGTGACTGGGGGTGAATATTTTGCCAATGTGCAACGTTCAGTCCATCACCTTGTGTGTTTTGTTGTTCGCCCTATGTGAGAAGGGTATGCCCAGACGTGGGTCCCGTGCTCACTACGTCATCCTGGCTGATGACGGCTGATAGCCAGAAACCGGTCCTAGGATGCTTGATTCCGGTCCAGGGAAGACATGGCTTGGCAGTTCGGTTCCCATGAGGCACAGGGTCAAGACTGATATGCATATGGCCATGTCTGAACTGGGGTGGCGTGGTGAGCAAAATAATGATGGATTAAACCCAGACCTGTGACTGGGGGTGAAGGTTTTGCCAATGTGCAACATTCTGTCCATCACCTTGTGTGTTTTGCTGAAGTGTGCAAGGGACCCACGTCCACTCAGCGTTACCTCCAGCTAACTCCCTCTTAATTAATTGATTTTCACAGCACACGTCTCAAATTTAGAAGACTCAGACTTTAAGTAATCTATCCTTGACTCGTGATGGTAAGCATTGTCGGCTTCACTGGATGCATTCAGTAATACCTCAGCGCTTCCACCAGCCAATCTGTTTTTTATTTTTTATTTACTGGAATTTAGAGCACCCGTCCCTAACTCAGAAGGCTCCAACTACTGCAGTATAGACTGGACAACTTGTCTTCCACGCTTCCACGTCCTACTGGGTAAGCATAATCAATTTCTCCAGTCAGCTACTAATTAGGACACATTGATATGATGAAGCTCTATCTACACGGGGCGGAGCTTGGCTCACGACGGACATGGCCCCTTGAGCCCGGAGCTCCCAAGCACAGAACAAAAATCCTGCAGCTATCCTCCCTCAATCCACCATAATAGCCGCACTAGTTAGCCCCTCTGCCGTCAGACAGTCGGCGTTTCACGGGCCATCAACTCCGGTCCTGGGGGCGCCATCCGATATAAAGATAGAGACTCCGACAACACTGGAAAGAAGGGCTGCCGATCCCCGCGCTACAGTAGGACGCGGGGCGGAGCGACGTAACAGTGCGTGCGGCGTGAATGGCCGCGGACGAGCCGGTCCCATCCATCAAGTAAGCAGTCTTGAGCGGAAAGCAACCCGGACCCGCGGCGGAATGCGAGGAGTAGCTGCGGACCATTGGAGGTGCGCCGAGGGCTCGTTGCTGCTGGTATCAGAGTGTTTCTCCCCCCGCACCACGAGTGCATAGCGGCGGCACTCCTGAAGGTCAGACAGCAGTGGAGGTGTGGGGCAATGCGAGGGCCTGGGGGTATGCTAGCTGCTCCCCTTTGCAAGTAAAGTGGAGGCACGACCGAACTAAGGGGCGGATCCGCCATTTTGTGGGCAGCCGAGAGGGCTTCCAGCGCCGGACATCACAAGGGCCCTTAAATGGTGAGAGTACTGAGACTGCACAGTGCATTGGCGGAGGAGAGTAGAAGAGGCACGCACCATGGGGGCGGGAGCCGAGTGCCCACTGGCAGCCTGACAGAGGAGAATTGAGGAGTGGGGGCCCGAGCTACTGCGGCATGGTTCCTGTGGAGGTTGATGAGCTGTAAGTGCGTGTAAAAGCTGTAACCAGAGCAGTGCTGAAGCTTGATGACTCTGGTCCTTTGGAAGAATCAAGGCACTGAGCAGGGTGCGAAACCTGTGCACCTGTGGGGGCCCACTCTGACTGGCACCACGGTTGGGGGATTGACTGCGACGATTTGGGGGTAAGAGCACCATAGTACAACAACTCATTGGCGGCGGGCACCGAGTATCGAAGCTGAATGAGGCAGGGGTGAGAGGCACGGTGGGAGACGGTCTTCCCACACATAACGTGACGCGCCACACACGCGTAATGTGGTTTTCCCTGGCCCCTACAGGGTTTAGGGTGCAGGGCACTGCGTGGCGCAGTGTAATTTGCAGGACTATCCAGGCTGTGCACAGCTTCAGCAGCAGGGGGAGCGGCCAGGCTGGGCAGCCCCTGGGCAGGAGGAGGCACGAGAGCAGACGGAGCAACAGGCAGTACCAGGTGACGTCTCCCGAAGTCAGAACGCTGCGCAGCTTTGTGGTTCTCTATTGCGAAACATCCTCTGGAAAGGGGGCCCCAAGGCCTGTTACCCATTTGGGACCCTGTGGTAAAGCCTCTGACTGCTGGTTGCTGGGGGATATTCGGCACCGTCCTCTGCATAACTACACCGCATTAGAGAAGACGATGGGCAAACTGGACAGGACTCAGTCCAAGCTGACCTTTGAACAGAAATGCTCCAAGTTCCACAATCCTGCTTCGGGGGAGGAGACCAGACCCACACCCCTGATAAAAAACGACCAAGACATCCGTAGTCTGCTGCTTTCAATGGAAAAGGGGTTGCAGAGTGGCATCTCCTCCCTGGGCATGAAAATCGACGCCCTCTCGTACTGAATGGACAGAATGGGGGAACGGCTGGACAAACATGCGGAGAGGCTCGATATGTCCGAGCAACGACTTACGGAGGCTGAAGAAGCACGGACGACGTTGGATACGGACCACGAAAAACTTGGCAGGATTCTGCAGGTGCTGCAGGACAAAACAGAAGACCTCGAGGCCCGCTCGAGATGCTGCAACTTACGCATCACGGGCCTGCCGGAGACGACCCAAACTGGAAACATGGAACGCTTTGTGGAGAAGCTTCTGACCGACCTGCTTGGAGAAGAGGTGTTCTCGAATATGTTCGTGGTGGAAAGAGCTCATCGCTCCTTGGGTCCCCGACCCCAGCCAGGTGCCTCGCCACACCCAATCATCGCAAAATTATTGAACTATCAGGATAGAGATGCGACTCTGCATGCGGCAAGGGACAAACAAATGTTGCCGCAAGAGGGGTCGAACATTTCACTCTACCTGGATTTCACTGCCCGAGTACAGGAGTCACGTCGGCAATTCGTCCCCATGAAGAAGCAGTTGCGGGACTTGGGTCTAGACTATGCAATACTATACCCGGCCAAGCTACGAGTGAACAGGCAAGGAAGATCACACATCTTCATAGACCCGGAGGCCCTGCAGAAGGCGCTCAAGGACTGGAAGAGGGAGCAGCGGCAGGGGCCGGAGCGGCAGCGTCTGGATGAGGCAACTGGGGGATCACTGGAGGAACAAGACTGATAAGTATTCAGGGGACTGGGGGGACGGGGGAGATGGGTAGTAGGATGGTAATGTGTATATAATACTATGTTGAAGCGGGCATTCACAGCCACACCACTATACAGCTCTTCTTATAGTATAAATTTGGTAATTAGTAACCCTGGGCGCAGTGCTTCGCTAGGTCCACGGAGTGTACGTAGTGTTGCCTACTTCGCGACTCGCAAAGTAGGCGTAGTAGGCAACACTACGCACACTCCATGGCGGAGCGAAGTTGCCCGCCACCTGCCTCCCTCCCGCCCTCATAAACATCCCCAGTTTCAATATTAAATGCAGTAAAAATAATGAAAAAGAACTTACCTTGCATGCGGCGTCCCGGGGCTCCCTCTTCCTGTTGACGCGCCGACTTATTCAGACGAATGTGTATGCGGGTGCGCCCGCGCATGCGCATTTCTCGTAATTCGTGTGAAGAAGTCAGAGTGTCAACAGGAAGAGGGAGCCCTGGGACGCCGCATGCAAGGTAAGTTCTTTTTCATTATTTTTACTGTTTTTAATATTAAAATTAGGGTTGTAGACTAGGGCAGGAGGGAGGCGGGCGGTGCATAGTGGGGCTACGCGAATTGTGTGGGTGGGCGTAGCTCCCACCCCACTTCGCGGAGCTTTGCGTAACCCCACTACGCGCACTACGCCCACCCCTAGTAATTAGGTATGTGGTAGTTGGAAGGTATTTGGGAGCCATTTTTATGGCATCAGCGGGGGCCACGGGGAGTGCCCGCTAGGAGGCCGGTGACTAGCTGGTATGCGACATTGGACTTGGGAGTCACACTCTGAAATGTGTTGCAATGGATGTAGGATTGGTGGTGGGGGCGATACTAGAAGTCTGTGCTTGAAGGTCAAGTAAGGGGACAAACTGGTACCGAATTTGAAGTAGTGAATAGAGCTACCTCCGCACCACCACTGCAGATAACTAAGTTGGGGGTGGGTGGCAGGAGGTGTGGGAATTCCCTACATGGGATGTAGCGCGACTGTGTTTGGGGTGGTCCGCAGTGGGGGGGAGGTAAGGTTGGGACAGTTTTTTTCTTGTTTTTGGGAGTTTGGTGAGGTCAGTAACAATGTCAGATATTACACAATACACGAGACACTCGTAGGACACTCAGTACTATGTTACATTTGACAGACAGGATGGTGACGGCTAAAGAGGCCAGTAGATTCCCTTAGAGCGTTAACGTGGAATGTGAGGGGCCTTAATGACCACCGCAAATTACGCAAAGTATTGAACAACCTCACTAGATACAGCGTAGACATTGCCTTCTTTCAGGAGACGCACCTTCCACTGCAGAGTCCGATGATGCGTTCCAGAAGACTGGTGGGGAACGTCAACGCAGCAGGCTTCACAACTCATGCGAGAGGAGTTATGACATGGGCCAACCCCAGGTCCGACTATAAGCTGCAACTATTGATGGCAGATACAGACGATAGGTTTGTAATTTCCCGTTGTCAGGGTAGGGGGCTTGATTTGCTATTGGTCAATATATACGGCCCCAACTATGACTGCCCAGAATTCTTCACCACACTAGCTACCACAGTGAGTAAACACAGGGCGGCGCACATGCTATGGGGTGGTGACTTCAACCTGGTTAGGAACCCAAGCTTAGACAGGTCGGGAGGTACGCCGAGAAAGCAGGCGTCGGCAGTCAGAGCTGTAGAAAGGGCCATGATCAATAATGACCTCATAGATGTATGGAGGGAGCATCACCCTGTTGAGGGCGGTTATACACACTACTCTGCTTACTATAATCTACACACACAAATTGATTATTGGCTAGCATCATCACCTCTCATGTCCCAGATATGCTCCTGTCAGGTACTGCAGTGAACTCTGTCGGATAACTACCCAGTCCTTTTGGTCTTGTCCACCCCTAAGAAGACCATTCCCCCATTTACATGGCGCTTCCCCCCTTACTCTCCGTTGGACCCTTTTTTTAAAGAAGCGATAGAAACATTCTTTGCTACTAATATAGGGTCAGTGAACAATTTCCAGACGGTATGGGAGGCTTTTAAGGTGTACATCAGGGGGGTGGCTATGTCTAAACACTCCGGGGTGTTACGGGACATCCGAAAGAGACTATCGCATCTGGAGCAAAAACTAGGTGATCCGGAGACCAGTCAGCAGGCAGGATTGGATGGGGAGTCCACAGAGGCAATGAAGACACTGCTAGAGGAATATCATGAGGCGGCGGACAGCGAAGTGCAGCACTTGGGAAAATATGCCACAGCGCGCACGTACGGGGAGGGCGACAGGCCGGGTTCAGTGCTAGCTAACACCCTGAAAGCCAGACCGGGGTAGGACCTCTGTTACTGCGATCGGCTTGGAAGAGGGTGACCTACTCACTGAGGAGGCAGATATCGCTAACAGGTTTAAACGATATTACTCGGACCTCTATGCTTCGCAATTGTCAGGTATGGATGAGGAAATACTGACGTACTTCGAGCACATTAAGTTACCCTTTTTATCCAACACACATAGAGATTTACTATCTCTCCCCCTAGAAAAGGATGAGATTTTAGATGCACTGGCGGGAATGCAGGCAAACAGTGCCCTAGGGTCAGACGGACTCACAGTGACTTTTTATAAGACTTTTTCCCCTATATAGCAGAGTTGTTCGATGATATGTGTGTAACAGGACAGATGCCACAAACAATGAGAGAAGCCATATTGGTAGCTATTCCCAAACCAGGTAAACGCCCGGAGGAATGTGGATCTTACCGTCCGTTTTCCTTGCTAAACGTGGACACTAAGCTGTTTGCGAAAATCTTGGCCACTTGGTTGGCCCTGTTGACCCCTGAACTAGTAGCCCCGGAACAGGCTGGGTTTGTCCCCGACAGAAATCTCACGTATAATTTGGGTACGATCTTTGGCACAATGCAGCATGTCCGGCAGGACACAAAAGCAATCGCTGTCTTCTTGGATATGGAGAAGGCTTTCATCTCAGTGGAGTGGCCCTTAATGAGACAAGTGTTGACTAGAATGGGACTTGACCCTGTCTTTTTGCAAATGATTGGGGTGCTATACAACACCCCTAACGCACGGATCCGGCTGGGAGATCTGGTCACGGACGCAATCCACATCTCAAGGGGGACGCACCAGGGCTGTCCTCGGTCACCTATGCTATATGCATTGATTGCGGAACCCTTGGCGTGTGCGCTCCAGGATATCACAGCCACAGGGGAGTCAGATTTCCCAACTACAAAATTGTAGTCTCCATGTATGCAGATGACACCCTGCTATATGTGAGAGACCCCCAAAACAACCTATCCCGATCCTGCGAGAGGTGATACACTTTGGGGCACTTTCGGGGTTAAGGATCTATTGGGCCAAGTCCATAGCTTTCCCGCTCACCCAGTCCACCTCCCCATTCGAGATGGAGTGTCCACTGCAATGGTCAGATGACTCAGTTAGATATCTCGGCACAGGTCACACACAGACTCGGAAATGGTTTTTAGAGAAAATTATGGGACAGCAGTGGACAAACTGGAGGATGACATCGAAACATAGATTGGGCTCCCACTATCGCTTATCAGCAGGTTATCTATCATGAAGATGGTAGTGCTACCTAGATTCCTCTTTCTGTTTACAAACATCTCGAAAGTGCTTCCACTTCGCCAGACTTAAAAAAGCACTGGTGAAGCTGGCCTGGGCGGGCAAGCAGGCTCGTGTTCAATGGTGAGTTCTCACGCTGCCTTATCATCTGGGGGGTTGGGAGCACCTGGCCTGGAACAGTATTATAGGGCGGTAAAGGGGGTGCAGGCTCCCAGCTGGATACATGGTGCGGATAACACAACATATCTCAAGCTTGAGAGGTTGTTTGCAGATCCTCTCCCCCTTCCGGCCGTCATCCTGGAGCCAATCAATCGCAGGACCGGCATCTTAGACTCCCTTAACTCGACTCAGCATGCCTGGCACTGCATATTGCAGCAAACGGCGGGGGCACTGCTATATTCCCCGGAAATGCCTACAGACTGGGCAGTATGGTTGACCCCCTGCAGGGATAGGGTGGTGGTACAGGCGCTTCATGCGCTGGGCATACACAAAGTAGGAGACCTATTCTCAGACGGCGTTGCTAAAACATGGGACGCAGTCACGTCCATCGCATACACCCCTACTCCTCTGTAGTGTTTCCAATACAACAGAGTGCACAGCGCGCTGTGGCAGCAACTCAGGGGTCGACATGGATGAGCCACCTGAGGTCCGTGAACTAACGTATCTCATCAAAACAAAATCTCCCCGCAAGTTAGTCTCCAATTTATATAAATTGGCAATGTTCCAGAGAGCCAACCAGTACACCAAAGCAAGGCTAGCCTAGCAGCGAGACTTGGACACCACAATTGACGACGTCATGTGTTCATATTGCTCCGCTAACAAAAAGCGCATCGCTCTGCATGGCAAACACAGACTGATACATTTTAAATATATTAACAGAGTGTATTACACCCCGGAGAGATTGCATAGGTATGGCTTGCGAGAGGACGCAGCTTGTGAAAGATGTCGCTACCCAGCGGTGGACTTTATACATTTAGCTTGGGAATACCCTGGTGTTTTTAACTTCTGGGAAAACATATTTCGAGAGATAAGTACTATTTCTGAACTGGAAATCTCCCCCAACCCGATGGTGGCACTCCTGGGTTATTCTAGGAAGTTGCCGAAAGCTGCTAGCAGACTGGTAGATATGGGACTGCTTATGGCGAAGCGTAGAGTAGCAATGTGCTGGCTGAGAGGAGCCTTACCCACCGTGCCACAATGGTAACGCGATGTCCTTTACTGCTGCACACAATCAGAAAACTTTAACAAACTACTTTTACCGAGGTGCAGACCTAAGAATTTTTGGGGACTATATACCAGGTATCTATGGCGCGGGGAGGGGGCGCGGCGGCAGAGACAGAAGAAGAGGTGGGAACCAACACTTTAGTGTCATAGAGGTGTATGCAATTTGTGAGAGGCGGACGGGTTTCACGGGTAGAAGGACTTGCTATGTTCAGATTAACAGCGGGACCGGAATGGGAAGTGCACATAGGTGGAGTACAAAGAGGATATTAGGGGGATTTGGAGGGGATTGACGACAGATTTAAAGCCTCATAGTAGTGCTAGTTCACAAGTACTGGAGTTCCGACGCGAGTGCCTGATCTGACACCTCACTGTATGTTCGTTTTTTATAACAAAAGTGTTTTTTTTTTTTAGTTGCATAAAATATTAATGATGCGCAGTGAACTTGCTTTGTAAATTGACACCGTTATTGCTAAGCACAACGCGGACCGACCCCCGGATGTGGGAAGCGTTGCTTTGAGTAGTACCTTTAAGCTCAATTGCAGCCGACCCCGGGGTTGTAGGCGCATTGCTGTGTATGTCAAAGGGAACTTGCATAATAATAAAATATTTAAAAATAAAAATCTCTATCTACACTAGATCCCCATGGCACCTGGTTGTCATAGTAATAGCGCAAAACCAACGGGGATGATGGACGGAGCGTTTGAGCAATGCAAACACTCACAACCAGTCAACTGATCTGGGTTTAATCCTTCATCGTTCTTTAGCTCACTCTGCCACCCCAGTTCAGACATGGCCATATGCAAATCAGTGTGACCCTGTGCCTCATGGGAACAGTTCAACCCGAACTGTCAAGCCATGTCTTCCCTGGACTGGAAACAAGCATCCTGGGACCGGTTTCGGGTTCATAACCCTCTTCAGCCAGGCTATCTTGAATCCAGTATCCTTCTTACAAACAAGGGGACCCAATGGATAAACTAGGACCATGGGTAATCACGTACTATAAAGAACAGAGGTCCTAGTAGTAAGGAAGATTAGCTTAACAAGATAAATTTATAGACTAGAGTCAGTGCTATAAATTAAATCCTTATACCCAGCCGGGCAAAGGATATTTATTATACAATTGGTATAGCAATCAAAACCACAGTATAAATACACACAAGTGATAGGGCACAGTCCTGTACCTAACATTCAGAAGACAAACAAAGAAAAATAGGGAGGGTAGTAAGAGTTGAGGAAAAAAATAACAGGCAAAAGCGAAGGAGCCAATTTAGTGGCTTGCAAGTAGTTACATATCATAGCAAGCTCACAATTACAGTAACTACAATTAGATGAACACAGTGGTTACTTTTGTAGAACTGTATTTTAAAAGTCGACGTTTCAATCCCCTGGCTCCTAATAAACCGGGATCATCATCAGGTAAAATGACCCCAAGCTAGAAGCGACCCAGTACGGCTGCACTGGAACTTCAAGCCCTCAGGTCATTTTACCTGACTCGGCGCGACCGACCTCAACTTTGGAAACCCTAATTTCAAACGACCACCATACCGCGTGGCTACTACCGCCACCATCCCCTCTCCGACACACCCAGGTTAGAACCAAACCAGGCAATTAATATCATTAGTCCTGATGATGATCCCGGTTTATTAGGGGATCGAAACGTCGACTTTTAAAATACAGTTCTACAAAAGTAACCACTGTGTTCATCTAATTGTGCCTCTCAAAAGCGTTTAAACAAAAGCACAGTTAAACATTCAAAAGTTGCACAATTTTGGATAGGCCCGGTGGCCACTCTAACCATATACTAAAATAGTGGTATAAGTACCACCTCTTGAACAATGGTAGGGCCTAGGGCCTTGTGAATCGCTGGGACTACTCGGGACTAACCGTGATGAAGTCGGGAGAGGCCCGCGGGACACGGGTGCAGTGCCTGAAGCACACGCATGCACCAATGCAAAGTCAATGGCGCGTAAAAGTTATAAAGTTACTGTTTTGGAAGTCTTCCGACTGGAATAGAATTATACCACTTTAAACTAGGACACTAGAGGTGTAAACCACTACAGGAGCACTGGTGTTTGATCGTTACCTCACCCCCAGGAAGCAGGTGCATAGGTGCCAAAGTGTGTCGGGTTTCGTCATGGAGTTCTATGGAGCCTGGAGATGAAGATGCTGCAGGCGGCCAGGAGAGAAGAGTCCGGGTGGATCCAAGGGGGGGATTGAAGATGTAGAGTACCTGAAAGCAGAGGGGACAGAGTCTGGGTCACTAGCCAGTGACCAGGATGGAACCAGGAAGGAATCGGGCGATGTCGGGCGCAATCAGGTGGTTGTCGTGAAGCTTGTCTCCGCTGCCACGTGGACTCTGGGGCATCGACGATGACCTGGAGTGGAACACGGACTCACCCACAAAGGCTCTCGCTGTTGGCGGCGTCGGCTTCCGGATCGGAGTCAACAGGCAACCCACGCAGGATTTGAAGATCGCTTCTTACTCGGACCAGCAAGGTCAGAGCGGTGGCTCCTTTTCAGGGGAGCGAGGGCCAGTCTGGAGAAACCAGACCAGCAGAGTAGTTTTGTAGTTTCATCGTCGTAGAGCCCACTAGCCAACGGGCAAGTGACCGGACAGACGCGTCGAGCTGGAAAATGCAAAAGTGCCCCATGCAGCATTCGGTGAGTGTGGAGGGGTGAACTTCGGTGCACAAGCTGCTCGGGGCTGGGGCTTCTCAAACCCCAATGGACAGCTTCGAGGGTGCCTCGGAAGCTGCACGGTCAGCACTTCGCAGTCTTTTCAAGATGGCCGGCCCCACGCTTCACGTCGCCTCCACGGGTCTCAGATTTGCTGGGACTGTGGATCGGGCTGTTAGAAGTCAGGGAAGCTGGGTGTTGTCGATCTGTCGCTCGAGCTCCTGCGGGAGCTGCAACAAAGCAAACCGTTGGGCGCTGGATGGTGCCTGTTTGCACAGGGTGGTCACTCCTTGACCACAAGGGAGATTCTTCAGTCTTCCACGTCGAGTGGGATGTCGAAGGGTCCAGAGTTTCGTTTCAAAGTTTCAGTCAGGATTATCTAAAGCCTATGGGCACAGCTCCTACCTTTATTCCAAATCAAGGGGCTGGATTAAATGCTAGGTCCCTCCTATGGGTCGGACCCAGGAAGGGGGTGGTTACACCCCTTTCCCTTTGTCCAGTTTCACGCCAGGACTGGGGCTGGAGTGTCCCAGCACCGGTTTGAACTGGGCTATGCATGGGGAGCCTTGTGCCCCCCTGGCAGTGTCTAGTTTCACTCGCCCTGCCTGCCTCAATCCACTATCTCCTGTCTGGGGTGGTGTAACACCTCCCTGTGACAGGATACCATTTGTCCAGGCCTCCCCTGCCGGAATTCGGTCAGCAGCAGGAGGCCAGACTCATGTCTGTGACAGCAGCATCCATTTTGTGATGCTGGGGCTCTGGTTAGATTTAACCGCGTTTAAGTAAAGTAACAGGTCTTCTCCCTCTAGAAGGGTGGAATGCTACCTCTGTCGCCAGAACTTGCGAGGGGGTAGTATTCCAAAGTGTATGACACCTTACATGACATGTTTTGATAAAGCCAAAGCAAAGTTAGCAATAACCACGAGGAATATAATGCACTTAAGAGTATATGGTATGGCAATACCCTGGAACAGCTATAAGGAAATGGTTCTGAAAGCTGCAGACAGGCTCAGCTCATGCTAGAGCACCATCTCACATAAAACCAAGCACTCTGCCTCCAGGATTGTTAAGGCCTGCCATAGGAGTGACTAATAGGCATATATGTGTCCAGATATAGGTTTATATATAGGTATACTATATCTAAGCAGGGGGTGATTACACCACCTTGCCCCAGCTGAGTGATCAGCCAGTTGTGTCTGTTTGGATGGCCAGCCAGGGGTGGCAAAAGATATGCTGCAGCCCCTGGTAGGCTTTGGATGCACCTATGCCCTGGGTACCTATACTACACTGTACAGGGGCTGATAAGGTGTCCCAATACCAAATTGGTGATGTACCTAAAGTACATGTCTGTGAATCTAGAGAGAGAACAGCAGACTGTGGGTCTGATTAGCAGGCCCACAGCCACATTATGTCGAAATCCAGTGAAGCAAAAAGCTAAAATTGGGGTGACCATAGGAAAGCAGACCCTACTCTCTTACATAACCCCCCCCCCCCCCCCCCCCCAACGCAGGGACATTAATCTTAACCTTGACCAGATAAGTCTTCATGTTCTAAGTGGAAAAAACCTGAAGAGACCATCTGCATTGCCATGGTCAGTCCCTGGTCTGTGCTCCACTGTAAAGTCCATCCCCTGTAGGGAAATGGACCACTTGAGCAGTTTGGGATTTTCACCCTTCATCTGATTTAGCCACAAGAGGGGCTTATGGTCCGTCTGAATCTTGAAGTGAGTGCCAAACAAGTATGGTCTCAACTTCTTCAGGGCCCAAACCACAGCAAAGGCCTCCCTCTCAATGGCTGAGCAACGTTTCTCTCTAGGGGCCAGCCTTCTGCTAATAAAAGCAATGGGCTGGTCTTGACCATCTACATTAAGTTCTGAAAGCACAGCTCCCACCCCAACTCAGAAGTATCAGTTTGGACAATGAACTCTTTGGAGTAGTCAGGACTCTTTATGATAGGTGCAGAGCACATGGCCTTCTTCAGGTCGTCAAATGCCTTTTGACAGCTAACTGTCCACTGAACCTTTTTTGGCATCTTTTTGGATGTCAGATCATTTAATGGTGTCACAATGGACCCATGATTCTTTACACATTTCCTGTAATACCCAGTCATGCCCAAGAAGGCTCTGACTTGTGTCTGGGTAGTTGGAGATGCCCAGTCCTGTATGGCCTGGCTCTTGCTCTCCAATGGTTGAACCTGACCCCCACCTACTAGGTGGCCCAGGTACACAACCTTACTCTGCCCTATCTGGCACTGTGTGGCCTTGATAGTTAGGCCTGCCTTTTGCCGGGCCTCTAAAACCTTCTTCAGGTGGATCAGGTGATCCTCCCAGGTGGAGCTGAAGACAGCAATATCATCTAGATAAGCTACGCAAAAGTCATCCAACCAAGCAAGGACTTGGTTCACTAACCTTTGGAAAGTTGCAGGTGCATTCTTCAAACCAAAGGGCATTACCACAAACTGATAAAGACCTCCAGGGGTTGAGAATGCTGTTTTGGCCTTAGACTCCTCAGCTAACCTGATTTGCCAATAGCCAGCTGTCAAGTCAAATGTGCTCAGAAATTTGGCAGAAGCCAATTTATCTATGAGCTCATCTGCCCTTGGCCGCCATAAGTGTGGCAGGGTATGCTCAGACGTGAGTCCCTTGCTCACTTTGCCACTGGATTCAAGCAAGCCGGGCTGAAGACGGCTGGAATGCCAGAAACCGGTCCTCGGAAGCTTGTTTCCGGTCCAGGGAAGACATGGCTTGGCAGTTCGGGCTGGACTGGTCCCATGAGGCACAGGGTCAGACTGATTTGCATATAGCCATGTCGGAACTGGGGTGGCAGAGTGGGCTAAAGAACAGTGATGGATTAAACCCAGATCTTTTGACTGGGTGTGAGTGTTTGATTGATTCAGATGGTACGTCCATCACCACCCCCTTTTGTACCGCTTGGAATAGGGTGAGCATCTGTCCTAGTGACAGCATTGAGACCTCTATAGTCCACACAGAACCTCATTTCTCTCTTTCCATCTTGGGTATGAGGCTTTGGCACAAGCACTACTGGGCTGGCCCTGGGGCTCTCTGATGGCTCAATCACTCCGAGTTCAAGCATTTTCTGCACCTCCGCCTTTATACAATCCCTGACATGGTCAGGTTGCCTGAAGATTTTATTCTTCACAGGCAGACTGTCACCAGTGTTCACCTCATGGGTGCACCAGTTAGTTTGACTGTGTGTTAAAGAAAACATATGTCTGTGAGCCTGCAAAACTTGTCTGCAGCCCCATTGCTGCTGGTCAGAGAGGTTACCTGCCAAGGCTACTCCATCCACTGAACCATCATCAGGGTTTTGGGATAACAGGTCTGGGAGAGGGTCACTCTCTTCCTTCTAGTCCCCATCTGTAGCCATGAGTAAACCCATGTCTGCCCTGTCCACATATGCTTTCAATCTGTTTACATGGAGCACCCTGTGGGGGCTCCTAGGGGTGCCAAGGTCCACCAAGTAGGTGACCTCTCCCTTTCTCTCCAGTATGGTGTGGGGTCCAGACCATTTGTCTTGGAGAGCTGCTGGGGCCACTGCCTCCAACACCCACACCTTTTGCCCTGGCTGGTACTCAGTCAGAACAGCCTTTTGGTCATGCCAAGCTTTCTGTAATTCTTGGCTGGCCTCCAGGTTTTTGGTTGCCTTCTCCATGTACTCAGCCATCCTGGAGCGGAGACCAAGTACATAGTCCACAATATCAAGCGTAGGCTTTTTGAGAGGTAACTCCCATCCTTCCTTCACAAGATACAGTGGACCCCTTACAGGGTGGCCAAACAAAAGTTCAAAAGGGCTGTAGCCAACCCCCTTTCGTGGGACCTCTCTATAAGCAAAGAGTAGGCAGGGTAAAAGGATGTCCCATCTTCGCCATAGCTTTTCAGGTAACCCTTTTATCATTTCCTTTAGGGTCTTGTTAAACCTTTCAACAAGCCCATTGCACTGTGGATGGTAGGGTGTGGTGAACTTATAGTTCACTCCACACTCTTTCCACATTGCTTTTAAATATCCAGACATGAAGTTGGTACCTCTGTCTGAAAGTACCTCCTTTGGAAAGCCCACTCTGGAGAAAACTCCAAGTAGGGCCCTTGCCACAACAGGAGCTGTTGTGGTCCTCAGGGGAATTGCCTCTGGGTACCTGGTGGCATGATCCACTACCACCAGGATAAATCTGTGCCCAGATGCTGTTTGGGGATCCATTGGTCCAACAATGTCTATCCCAACTCTCTCAAAGGGCACCCCCACCACAGGTAGTGGTATAAGGGGGGCCTTTGTAGTACCACCTGACTTGCCACTGGCTTGGCAGGTGTCACAGGAGCGACAAAACTCCTTAGTATCCTCTGACATGTGAGGCCAATGAAAGTGAGGGACAATCCTGTCCCAGGTCTTGTTCTGGCCTAAGTTTCCTGCTAAAGGAATATCATGGGCCAAGGTTAGAAGGAAGCCCCTAAATTGCAGAGGAATAACCAACCTCCTGGAAGCTCCAGGCTTGGGGTCTCTAGCCTCTGAATAAAGGAGCCCATCATCCCAATACACTCTATGGGTACCTTGAGCATTCCGAGCAGCCTCAGCAGCAGCTTGCTGTCTGAGGGGTTCAAGAGAAGGGCAAGTTAACTGAGCCTGCCCCAGATCTGCCCTTGAGGCCCCCCGTCCCCAGAAACACAACCTGATCATGTTCAAGTTCTTCCAGGACAGTCTCCTCTTGGATCACAGAATCATCCTCCTGAGAGGGCTGATCCTCAACCTGGGGCAAGTGGGAAGGCACTGCCTTAACCCTCTTGCTCTTCTTCTTGGGTTGTGGTTGGTCTATAGTTTCAAGATCCACCACAGGTTCAGGTAGGCACTTCTTGGCCTGGGACCTGGTTACAGCAAGGACATGTGCTGAAATACCTAGCATCTCTGCATGAGTCCTATAATCCACTTCTGGCCACAAGGAATCCTCTAGATCATTGCCCAAAATACATTCAACTGGGAGGTGTGCACTTACCACAACCTTTTTGAGGCCAGTTACCCCTCCCCAGGAGAAGTTAACAACAGCCACACTATGTGTAGTAGTGGCATTGCTCACTAGGTCATTTTCACCCAGTACAATTTGTCCAGGGTCCACAAAGTTATGTGTCACCATAGTGACACTGGCACATGTGTCCCTGTAGGCCTGCGCCACGTTTTCATTTATTAAAGGCGTCTGCCTGTACTTGCCCAGAGTACTGGGACTCATAGTAGTGGTCATAGCCATGTCCACATCACAGATCAGAACTGCTTGAGTAGGGATCCTGACTAGGCCAGAATCTCCCTCAGTACCCATGGTTAACCCCACTATACCCTTGGGTTGTGCACTACCACTGCTTACTGTACTAGGGGGTGCAGGTGCCTTAGGGGCTGCAGTGGCAGGGGCTGTTCCTTTCTTGGTGCGTTCACTACCCCAGTGTGAAACTGATTTACAGGTATTGCACCAAGGTTTCTTTGGGCCATCATTCTTCTTATTTTTCTTTCCATTTTGGGACCCCCCCCTCATTAGAATTATTTTGGGGGCCTGAAGAAGACTTCTGGTCTTTTTCTTTATCTCCACCCTTCTGGTCTGCCTTCTTTTGATCACCTCCTTGGTTCTGGTTTTTCTGCTTAACCCTGGTTCTGACCCATTTGTCTGCCTTCTTTCCCAATTCTTGAGGAGAGGTCAGATCTGAGTCAATCAGGTGTTGGTGCAACAACTGGTTCTGGCAATTATTAAGGATCTGTTCTCTCATTATTACATTGTACAATCCTGTATAGTCTCAAACTTTACTTCCCAGCAACCAACCTTCCAGAGCCTTAGTGGCACAATCAACAAAGTCAGTCCAGTCCTGAGTCTGAGCTTGTTGGGTATCTCTGAACAACAACCCGTATTGCTCAGTGGTTAGGCCATACCCATCAATAAGAGAACTCTTCAGGACAGTGTAGTTTTTAGCATCCTCAGGTCTAACATTGAGGAGCTTATCTCTCCCTTTCTCAGAAAAGGAGTACCATAAAAATTGCTGCCCACTGATCTTGGGGGACCTGCTGTACCATGCAGGCCCTCTCCAGAGCAGTCATCCATTTGTGGATGTCATCCCCTTCTTTGAAGGGGGGCACAATCTTTGTCAGGTTTCTATGTTCATAGGACCTGTCTTTATCTTTAGGGATAATGCGGCCACCAGTGGACTCTGGTCCACTCAATTTTTGTTCCCTTGCTAAAGCAAGTTTAGCTTGGGCCAGGGCCACCTCTTCTCTCTTTATCTGGAGTTTGACAGCCCTAATCCTGGCCTGATGCTATTCTCTCTGGGGGCACATCATTCCCCTTTGAGAATTTCTTGAGGCATTAGAAAGGTTAGATTCCCTGGAAAGGGATCTCTTTTTTCTATTGCCAGGGAGTATTCTGCTATTGGTTCTGGGAAGGTGACTCCCCTCTCCATCTCCATGTAGGCTCACGTTAGCATGGCTAATCCTCCTAACTTGGACCTGGACATCCCCCTGATCATCTGAATCAATATCCTCATCCACCTCCACTTCTACCTCTGGGGTGGTGTTCTCATCATCTGGGGGGTTTGTTCCACCTCCTGAATTACCTGAGGGGCCTGCATTAGACTTCTCAAGATCATCCTTCTCTAGGACTCCTATCAGGATGGGAATGGTAGGGTTGTGACCCTTTTTCAGCCCCCTTGTAGTGCACAAGGCACTCTAGTCCCTGAAGCTGAATTTGTCATAGCTGGAAGGTGCCTTGGTAAGGTCACCTGTCACAGGCAGAGCGCTTGGTTGTTCACCTGTGCCAGACATGACTCTAGTGAGGTGTAAGTGGTGCACTTACCTACACTATGTGTTTTCCTACTGGAACCTTGCTAGTGAGTTGTAGTCAGGGTGTGCTACTCCCTTTTGTCTACAACTACTAAGTTCAGTAGAACTTAAGTATGTTAGCTTTTGTTTATATGTACCTAATGTGATCTTTCAAATGATATAAGATTACAATTGGTAAAACAACAGCAAGCACAAATCCCAACCGCTGCACACCAATGTGAGAAGTTGGCCCGATGTACGATGTTTACTATTCTAGTGATCACCTTGTATCAGTCCAAACAACCCTTATGGTGTTGGTTGTAAGTCAACCTTATAGACAAGCTATCCTAGTGGTAGCATGGACTAAGCAGTCTTAGGCTGTAACTCAAGAGGGCATGTGAAGCCAGCTGTTTTACCATATGCAATCCTGTAATATCAAATGAAAGGACACCACACAAGTTATATATTATAAAAATATATGTATTTATTACTAGAATAATCCTCTGTACTCTTTATGAGTGCAGAGGCACAAGCGTTTAAACAAAAGCACAGTTAAACATTCAAAAGTTGCACAATTTTGGATAGGCCCGGTGGCCACTCTAACCATATACTAAAATAGTGGTATAAGTACCACCTCTCGAACAATGGTAGGGCCTAGGGCCTTGTGAATCGCTGGGACTACTCGGGACTAACAGTGATGAAGTCGGGAAAGGCCCGCGGGACACGGGTGCAGTGCCTAAAGCACCCGCATGCACCAATGCAAAGTCAATGGCGCGTAAAAGTTATAAAGTTACTGTTTTGGAAGTCTTTCGACTGGAAATGAATTTAACCACTTTAAACTAGGACACCAGAGGTGTAAACCACTACAGGAGCACCGGTGTTTGATCGCTACCTCACCCCCAGGAAGCGGGTGTATAGGTGCCAAAGTGTGTCGGGTTTTGTCGTGGAGTTCTATGGAGCCTGGAGATGAAGATGCTGCAGACGGCCAGGAGAGAAGAGTCCGGGTGGATCCAAGGGGGTATCGAAGATTTAGAGTACCTGAAAGCAGAGGGACAGAGTCTGGGTCACTAGCCAGTGACCAAGATGGAACCAGGAAGGAACCAGGCGGTGTCGGGCACAATCAGGTGGTTGTCGTGAAGCTTGTCTCCACTGCCACGGGGACTCTGGGGCATCGACGATGACCTGGAGTGGAACACGGACTCACCCACGAAGGCTCTCGCGGTTGGCGGTGTCGGCTTCCGGATCGGAGTCAACAGGCCTTGGCAAAGGCAACCCACGCAGGATTTGAAGATTGCTTCTTACTCGGACCAGCAAGGTCAGAGCCGTGGCTCCTTTTCAGGGGAGCGAGGGCCAGACTGGAGCAATTAGACCAGCAGAGTAGTTTTGTAGTTTCGTCGTCGTAGAGGCTACTAGCCAACGGGTAAGTGACCGGACTGACGCGTCGAGCAGGAAAATGCAAAAGGGCCCCACGCAGCACTCGGTGAGTGTGGAGGGGTGAACTTCAGTGCACAAGCTGCTCGGGGCTGGGGCTTCTCAAACCCCAATGCACAGCTTCGAGGGTGCCTTGGGAGCTGCAAGGTCAGCACTTCGCAGTCTTTTCAAGATGGCCGGCCCCACGCTTCACGTCGCCTCCACGGGTCTCAGATTCGCTGGGACTGTGGATCGGGCTGTTAGAAGTCAGGGAAGCTGGGTCTTTTTGATCTCGGTCGCTCGAGCTCTGGTGGGAGCTGCAACAAAGCAAACCATTGGGCGCTGGATGGTGCCTGTTTGCACAGGGTGGTCACTCCTTGACCACAAGGGAGATTATTCAGTCTTCCACGTCGAGTGGGATGTCGAAGGGTCCAGAGTTTCATTTCAAAGTTTCAGTCAGGATTATCTAAAGCCTATGGGCACAGCTCCTACCTTTATTCCAAATCAAGGGGCTGGATTACCTGCTAGGTCCCTCCTATGAGTGGGACCCAGGAAGGGGGTGGTTACACCCCTTTCCCTTTGTCCAGTTTCGCGCCAGGACTGGGGCAGGAGTGTCCCAGGACCAGTTTGAACTGGGCTATGCATGGGGAGCCTTGTGCCCCCCAGGCAGTGTCTAGTTTCACTCGCCTTGCCTGCCTCAATCCACTATCTCCTGTCTGGGGTGGTGTAACACCTCCCTGTGACAGGATACCATTTGTCCAGGCCTTCCCTGATGGAGCTCCCTCAGCAGTAGGAGGCCAGACTCGTGTCTGTGGCAGCAGAATCCATTTTGTGATGCTGGGGCTCTGGTTAGATTGAACCGCGTTTAAGTAAAGTAACATGTTGTGAGAAGTTGGCCTGATATATGATGTTTCCAATTCTGGAACCACCTTGTATCAGTCCAAACAATCCCTTATGGTGTCTGGTTGTAAATCAACCTTATAGACAAGCTATCTTAATGGTAGCATAGACTAAGCAGCCTTAAAGGCTAAACTCAAAAGGTCGTGTTAAGCAAGCTGTTTTACCAATCACAATCCTGTAATATCAAATGAAAAGACACCACACAAGTATACATTATAAAAATATATGTGTTTATTTCTAAAATAATCCCCAGTGCTCTTTATGAGCA
The DNA here is from genome assembly GCF_964263255.1 of Lissotriton vulgaris. Taxonomy (NCBI): domain Eukaryota; kingdom Metazoa; phylum Chordata; class Amphibia; order Caudata; family Salamandridae; genus Lissotriton; species Lissotriton vulgaris. The sequence continues at coordinate 1,076,375,178 of NC_141691.1, read as the reverse complement.
AAGGGGCACAAGCGTTAAATCAAAAGCACAGTTAAACATATGAAAGTTGCACAATTATGGATGAGGGTGGGTGGCCACTCAAACCATATATTAAGAAAGTGGTATAAGAGATACCAATCGAACAGTGGTTAGGCCTAGGGCCTAGGGAATCGCTGGGAGCAGTCGGGACAAGCAATGCTGAAGGCGGGAAAAGCCCGCGGGATTCGGGTGCAGCGCTTAAAGCACACGCATGCACCAATGTAAAGTCAATGGTGCGTAAAAGTTACACAAATAGAGTTTAAGGATACTTCTGCTGAACCTAGAAGGACAAAACTTTAGACACAGGCCCTAGAGGTGTGTACCAGTGTGGGAACACCGGCGATGCTGTGTTACCTCACCCACAGGAAGCGGGTGTATAGGGTCGAAGTGGCGTCGGGTTTCGTCACGCAGGTTCTTGGTGCTTGAAGCTGAAGATGCTGCAGGCGATGTGAAGGAGAAGTGTCCGGTGTGATCCAAGGGTGGATCAGAGTCGTAAAGTACCTGAAAGCAGAGGGGACAGAGTCTGGGTCACTCAGCAGTGACCAGGGTGGAACCAGGACTGAACCAGGCAATGTCGGGCGCAATCAGGTGGTTGTCGAGGAGCTTCTCTCCGCCGCCACGTGGGCTCTGGGGCATCTGCGACGTCCAGGAGCGGGTCACGAGTTGTCCCACGCAGGCTCTCACCGTCGGCGCTGTCGGCTTCAAGATCGGCACCAACAACACTTGGCAGGAGCAATCCACGCGGAACTAGAAGATTGCTTCTCACTCGGACCAGGAGGGTCAGAGCGGGTGCTCCTTTTCAGAGGAGCGGGTGCAAGTCTGGAGCAACCAGAATCACAAGTCGTATTTAGGTTTTTGTCGGCACAAGGGCCACAAGCCAGCTGGCAAGTGACCGGGCCAACGCGTCGAGCCAAAGAAAGCAGAAGGGCCCCACGCAGCACTCGTCGAGTGTAGAGGGGTGAGCTTCGGTGCAAGAGTGGCTCAGGGTTGAGGCTTCTCAAACCCCGGTGTACAGCTTCGAGGGTCACTCGTGGGCTGCACGGTCAGCGTCTCGTGGTCTTTTCAAGATGGCGTGCCCCACGCTTCCGGTCGCCTCCACGGGTCTCAGCTCTGCAGGGACTGTGGATCGGGCTGTAAGAAGTCAGGCAAGCTTGATCTCGTTGATCTCTGTCCCTCGAGTTCCAGCGGGAACTGCAACAAAGCAGACGTTGATGTGCTGGATGGTGCCTGTTTGCACAGGGTGGTCACTCCTTGACCACAAGGGAGATTCTTCCGTCTTCTACGTCGAGTAGGATGTCGAAGGGTCCAGAGTTTTGTTTCAAATGTTTCATCAGGATAATCTGAGTGCGTTGGCACTGCTCCCATTCTTATACCAATCTAGGGGGCTGGATTACCTGCTAGGTCCCCTCCTATGGGTGGGACCCAGGAAGGGGGTGGATACACCCCTTTCCCTTTGATCCAGGCCGCGCTGGGACTGGGGCTGGTATGCCCCAGAACCGGTTTGGCCGGATTATGCAAGGGGAAGCCTTATGCTCCCCAGGCAGTGTCTGGTTTCTTTCAAACCTCCCTGCTACAATCCACTATCTCCTGTCTGGGGTGGTGTAACACCTCCCTGCGACAGGAAAGCATTTGTCCAGGCCTCCTCTGCTGAGTTTCGGTCAGCAGCAGGAGGTCAGACTCGTGTCTGTGGCAGAAGCATCCATTTTGTGGATCTGAGGCTCTTTTAAAATCAACCGTGTTTCAGTAAAGTAACATGTCTTCTCCCTATAGAGGGGTGGAATACTATCCCCGTCGACAGGACTGTCGAAGGGATAGTATTACAATTCGTATGACACCTTACACGACATGTTTTGATAAAGCCAAACCAAAGTTGCTATATAACCGCGAGGATTATAATGCACTTAATAGTATATGGTATGGCATTATCCCGGAACAGCTTAGGGAGTTGTTCCCGACAGCTGCAGACAGGCTCAGCTCATGCTAGAGCTCCATCTCACATTAAACCACGCACTCTGCCTCCAGGATTGATAAGGCCTTCCATTGGAGTGGCTCACAGGCTTATATGTGTCCAGATATAGGTTTAGATATAGGTATACTATATCTAAGCAAGGGGTGACTACACCCACTTGCCCCAGCTGAGTGATCAGACAGTTGTGTCAATTTAAGAACCAGCCAGGGGTGGCAAAAGCTATGCTTCAGCCCCTGGTAGGCCTTGGTGGCACCTATGCCCTGAGCACCTATAGTGCATGGTACAGGTGCTGACAAGGAGTCCATTTCCAATTGGGTTATGTACCTATATAGTACATGTATGTGAATTTAGAGAGAGAACATCAGGCTGGGGGTCTGATTAGCAGGCCCACAGCCTCAGTAAGTCGAAAACCAGTGAAGCAAAAAGCAAAAAATTGGAGTGACCATGGGATAGCAGACCCTACTCTCCTACACATGTCTTCTCCCACTAGAAGGGTGGAATGCTACCCCCGTCGCCAGAACTGGCGAGGGGGTAGTATTCCAAAGTGTATGACACCTTACACGACATGTTTTGATAAAGCCAAACCAAAGTTAGCAATAACTGCGAGGATTATAATGCACTTAAGAGTATATGGTATGGCAATACCCTGGAACAGCTATAAGGAAATGGTTCCGAAAGCTGCAGACAGGCTCAGCTCATGCTAGAGCACCATCTCACATAAAACCAAGCACTCTGCCTCCAGGATTGTTAAGGCCTGCCATAGTAGTGACTGATAGGCATATATGTGTCCAGATATAGGTTTAGATATAGGTATACTATATCTAAGCAAGGGGTGATTACACCACCTTGCCCCAGCTGAGTGATGTGCCAGTTGTGTCTGTTTGAATGGCCAGCCAGGGGTGGCAAAAGATATGCTGCAGCCCCTGGTAGGCCTTGGATGCACCTATGCCCTGGGTACCTATAGTACACTGTACAGGGGCTGATTAGGAGTCCCAATACCAAATTGGTGATGTACCTAAAGTACATGTCTGTGAATTTAGAGAGAGAACAGCAGACTGAGTCTGATTAGCAGCCCCACAGCCACATTATGTCGAAAACCAGTGAAGCAAAAAGCAAAAATTGGGGTGACCATAGGAAAGCAGACCCTACTCTCCTACAGGGACCCACGTCTGGGCATACCCTGCCAACTTAGGGCGAACAAAGCGAAACCAAAGGGGATGATGGACGGAGCGTTTGAGCAATGCAAACACTCACCCCCAGTCAATTGATCTGGGTTTAATCCATCATCGCTCTTTAGCTCACTCCACCACCCCAGGTCAGACACGGCCATATGCAAATCAGTCTGACCCTGTGCCTCATGGGAACAGTCCAGCCCGAACTGCCAAGCCATGTCTTCCCTGGACCGGAAACAAGCATCCTGGGACTGGTTTCGGGTTCATAACCCTCTTCAGCCAGGCTATCTTGAATCCAGTGGCAAAGTGAGCAAGGGACCCACGTCTGGGCATACCCTGCCAACTTAGGGCGAACAAAGCAAAACCAAAGAGGATGATGGACGGAGTGTTTGAGCAATGCAAACACTCACCCCCAGTCAACTGATCTGGGTTTAATCCAACATTGTTCTTTAGCTCACTCTGCCACCCCAGTTCAGACATGGCCATATGCAAATCAGTCTGACCCCGTGCCTCATGGGAACAGCCCAGCCCGAACTGCCACGCCATGTCTTCCTTGGACCGGAAACAAGCATCCTGGGAGCTATTTCTGGCTAATCAGCCGTCATCAGCCAGGTTAGCTGGAATCCAGTGGCAAAGTGAGCAAGGGACCCACATCTGGGCATACCCTGCCAAGTTAGGGCGAACAAAGCAAAACCAAAAGGGATGATGGCCGGAGTGTTGAACATTGCAAGCGCTCACCCCCAGTCAACTGATCTGGGTTTAATCCATCATCATTCTTTAGCTCACTCCGCCACTCCAGTTCAGACATGGCCATATGCAAATCAGTCTGACCTCGTGCCTCATGGGAACAGTCCAGTCCGAACTGCCAAGCCATGTCTTCCCTGGACCTGAAACAAGCATCCTGGGACCGGTTTCTGGCTAATCAGTCGTCATCAGCTAGGCTAGCTGGAATCCAGTGGCAACGTGAGCAAGGGACCCACATCTGGGCATACCCTGCCAACTTAGGGCGAACAAAACAAAACCAAAGGGGATGATGGCCGGAGTGTTGAACATTGCAAGCACTCACCCCCAGTCAACTGATCTGGGTTTAATCCATCATCATTCTTTAGCTCACTCCGTCACCCCAGGTCAGACATGGCCATATGCAAATCAGTCTGACCCTGTGCCTCATGGGAACAGTCCAGCCCGAACTGCCAAGCCATGTCTTCCCTGGACCGGAAAGAAGCATCATGGGACCTATTTCTGGCTAATCAGCCGTCATCAGCCACGCTAGCTGGAATCCAGTGGCAAAGTGAGCAAGAGACCCACATCTGGGCATACCCTGCCAACTTAGGGTGAACAAAGCAAAACCAAAGGGGATGATGGAGGGACCTTTAGTTTTGTAGAGGGATTACCAGGCGGAGTATTCGGAGTAGCACCTACCAACTGATCAAGACAGAGCGAGATAGGAAGGAGGGCGGAGGAAAGAGCCTTGTCGAAGTTTTCTATCTAAGGTTTTTTCTATGTGCATCTATGAGCGTCTCCATAGTCTCATCATAGTAATAGTCTTCATCCTCTGCAGGTCCATATGCAGCTAGTTGTTGTTCATAGACTTCGCAGTCTGACATCATGAAGAATATAAAATATTCCTTCTCAACGAACCCTAGTGGGCAGCCAATTTTACAACCCTGACCAGCTAGGACACAGGGCATAGAATGGGAGCAAATATGCTGGAGCAGTGAGGCTGAAAAAGGTTGGAGGTACCACAACACTCTTGTATTAGGACTTGGGGGAGAGCTGGGAGCCCGTCCTGCCTATTCAGCCAGTCAAAGTTCCAAAAATTATTATTATTTCCCAACAGGAATTATAAGGTGAAAATGATTGGAGAAAATGCCCAGAAACTGAAAGAGCTATCGAAAGGGGCCCGGTACCGGCACTCGCTGCCAAGGCAGGAATCCCTCTATTTTCCTAACCCGGGGAGAGGCGTCATCCAGCTTCTATCGGTGAACCTGCAATTGCGTGCACTGACGTGTGCAGGTTCCCGAGAGGGATGCTTAAGTAGCTCAACTGGGCTCCTTTACGTGACCTCGCTCCCAGAGAGGGGCCACTCCCTCACTGTGGCGCGATGTGGCGTACCACAATGGTCCTGCCGCTTGGATTCACATGGTACAATTCAGGTTAATTACGGGCATAAATCTTACAGACAAGGAAAAGGAGGACTGCGCAACACGCGCTGATAATCAGAAAGAAAATACACTGTGACGCGCGATTGAAGCGGAGCGAACGCTACTGCGTGGCAGAACCATTGGTATGACAATAAATGAAATAGCAGTGATAAACATGTAAATCAAATGCATAACAAGCCATAATAGCATGCAAAATAAGCAGGCACTCATCTTGACTGCGGAGCAGCAAAGAAAGAGGCAGTAAGATGGTGCCTCGCTATTATGTGTACTATGGACTGCTCGGATTGTTTAATGAAGGAGGCTTGGTTCAAAGCCTCATGGGACATGTATTGTTTGTGATTTTCTGTTTTTTCTTTGGTTGCTGTTTTGAGCAAGTAAAGATTGAGAAGAATAATCTGAGCCTCCGGTCCTGCCTTGGAATCTCTTTATAAGCTCTACAGTTGAAGCGCTGATGCGCTTCTATTAAAGTTGTTACGGTCCCACTGCCTTGTTTGGTAATGCTGTTGATAGCAGAGCAACCCCTTCACAGTGGTTTTCGGAAAAGCACACTATATCCCAAACAGTGACTGCTGTTAGCATAGTATAATCACAAGATCCACTTGGACCCAGTTGCAAGGGAAAATTTATGCTCCGGCCGTAGTGAGGAGCACAGCACGCCCCCGGGACCACTCAGGTCTCTTTATAAATATGCGGGAGTCCGTTCACACAAGGCTGCGGACCTGAGCAGGCTGACGAGATTGCGGGTGGTACACACAACACGAGCCCCAAGAACAGCTCCAGCCCTGCTTCCCCCGTATCTGATGCCATCCGATGGCGGTGTCCGTGTATACGCTTCTCCGGCAGTGGGTCAGAGGAGTTGACAGCCTGCCGCCTCTGGATTTGGAGAATCTGCCTTTCCAACAGTGCGTGACCAGGGAGGGGCTTTAAAGAGAATGGCGGCAGCCTGGAACAATAATTGGAGGGCTACCGGGGTGTCAGCTGAGGCGGTATTCTTAGTGCCAATATTGGCCCACTCACCAGCCCTCTTGCAGCAACATACATGACGCATAAATAATAAGACAAGACAACTTTTTTGTTGGAGAAAAGTCGCTGCAGGTTTATTAGCATACACATATGCCAACATGGTGGATTATCTTACAGGCGATCCAAAGACAAGCCGCCCCTCGCGGCCTACCACCTGAAGGGCCAACTTGCATCGTGGCCTTAGCCAATCGTTGCTTAGCGGTTGTGGTGAGGGATAGCCACTCCCACTTCCGGTGAACCATTGGTTGCCTTGTCACACTCGGCAACTCTGGGCATTAGCTTGCCTCATCTTCACTAACGGCCCCACCAGACCGCCGGGGATGCCTGGTCTCACCCTGGAGATACCCATTAAGGGACCATCTCTCAGGGAAGCCAGGAAGGGTTTCGCAGCGGTCGAAGCGCCTTGGGACCCTCCGGGTAAGTAGTGCGCTATATAAATGCCTATACATACATACATAATACCTACCTGGACGTTCTCTTACTAGCCGCACTGGGTGTCTCTTTTACTTGCTGCTCCTGTTGGCGTTTTCCCCTGCTGCCACCGCCATCTAAGACCGGCGCGGCCACCGAGAGGGGGTACCGGGACTACAGTACCCAGGAGCCTCAACATCTCCCACGCCCACAACGCGCCAGGAGGCGCTTAAAAACTCGCCACATCTTCGGCAGAGCGGGTTGCCTTGCATAACACCTACCTGGACGTTCTCTTACTAGCCGCACTGGGTGTCTCTTCTACTTGCTGCTCCTGTTGGCGTTTCCCCCTGCTGCCGCCGCCATCTAAGACCGGGCGCAGCCGCCGAGACGGGGTACCAGGACTACAGTACCCAGGAGACTCAACATCTCGCACGCCCACAACGCGCCAGGAGGCGCTTAAAAACTCGCCACATCTTCAGCAGAGCGGGTTGCCTTGCATAATACCTACTTGGACGTTTTCTTACTAGCCGCACTGGGAGTCTCTTCTACTTGCTGCTCCTGTTGGCGTTTCCCCCTGCTGCCGCCGCCATCTAAGACCAGGCGCGGCCGCCGAGAGGGGGTACCGGGACTACAGTACCCAGGAGCCTCAACATCGCCCACGCCCACAACGTGCCAGGAGGCGCTTAAAAACTGGCCACATCTTCGGCAGAGCGGGTAGCCTTGCATAATACCTACCTGGATGTTGTCTTACTAGCCGCACTGGGTGTCTCTTCTACTTGCTGCTCCTGTTGGCGTTTCCCCCTGCTGCGGCCGCCGAGAGGTGGTACCGGGACTACAGTACCCAGGAGCCTCAATATCGCCCACGCCGCGCCAGGAGGCGCTTAAAAACTCGCCACATCTTCGGCAGAGCTGGTTGCCTTGCATAATACCTACCTGGACGTTCTCTTACTAGCCGCACTGGGTGTCTCTTCTACTTGCTGCTCCTGTTGGCGTTTCCCCCTGCTGCCGCCGCCATCTAAGACCGGGCACGGCCGCCGAGAGGGGGTACCGGGACTACAGTACCCAGGAGTCTCAACATCGCCCACGCCCACAACGCGCCAGCAGACGCTTAAAAACTCGCCACATCTCCCGCGTCGTGGGACCGCGCGCGGGCGGCGCCGGGCCAAGCCCGGGCAAAGGGCGGGCCATCTGTGGCCGTCCGGGGCTGGACGTGGCTGGGCTGGGCCACCCCTCTTGGCTTTGACTGTCCGGGACATACAAGTAGACCTATACGCTATACGTATCATCAGGAGGCTTTCTGTCTGATATAATTATTTAGTTGGGTGCTGTTATATATATGTTGTAGAAATTGAATTGAACATCATGACCACTATAGGCCAGAAATCGTTGGTGGGGGTTCTGTCAGAGGCACATTGGATAACTTTATCACGAGGGCCGCTTCAGTGTTAGAGCGTGAGATCGCATACAATGAGCGGCACATATCCTCTGAATGGCAGAACAAATGCTCCTCCTTGGGGGCTATCCAGTTAGTAACTACCCCATCGCATGATGATATTAGTACAGAACGAACAAGTGACATAGGTCTTGTAACTGAGGGGGGAAACCTATCTAAACGACCAGTGAGATCTGGGGAAAACGATGTCACAGATCTTAGTTTAGAATTACTAACTGAATCCTCCCCTGAGGCACAACCATCAGTTATATCCAACAAACCTACCAGCAAAAAGAGTATTATAACAAAACCACCAGGATTAGGCATTTCTACAAAAAGAAAGCGGGCGGAAATAAGCAAAAGGGAAGTCGATCAAAAACTTCTAAAGTTGTCATGAGCCCCATTAATCTTGAAGGCCCGGCTGAAAGTAAAACTGTTCATGAATGCCCGACCATGCCCTCTCACCAAGATCTAATGAGAGATATAGAACAACTGATTAAATATCTATTATTGCCTCTTGTTGAGAGGGTAAAGAGAATGGCAGAGCTACTCGGGTCTATTCAAGATACTGGGTCTGTTAATACAAATTTACTTAAAGAATTGTCAGCAAACAGGCAGCCCCCGACTCCTTCCGTCCCGGTGACAGCTCCAAAACCAGCTAATCAGGCAAATAGTATAAAGTTGCTACCAACATTACGGCCACACAGATTTTAAATACAATTCCTGAATCTAATAAGCCTAGAGAAGCAAGAGGCAGTAGGCAAGCAACACATTTAGATAAGGAATATTGTAATATTGAGAGGAGCCCCCACATGGACACAAAGCTCAAAGGTCCTGCTCAGCACATAGATCTCCTACCAGAGTCAGAACCTTACGTCATCGTACTTACTGGGGTACCAGAATTGTTAAAGGGGAAATTTGAGAGCCATCAAACTCTTAAGAACAAGGTTATGCATTGGTTAAGAGTGAATAGGCCTTTACCCCTAAACATAAATGGCGAAATTTTACATGTCAGAAGGCTAGGCTGGGTGGGCCGAAGACCAAAGGATGTACCTGGGGATATTCTCATTATAAATTTTAAGGATTAAAGGGCGACTAACCATATTAGAGATTGGTACCCTGAGGGCTATGAGGGAGGCATAGCCACCCGAGATCTCAGCTATTTTTATCCAAAGGCCCTAGTAGGAAATTCCATGCGACCAGAACACTCAAATATTCGAGCATGGCGGCCCCTATGTTTAACATCGCCACTTTTAACCGCTTCTCTTCACTTTGTGGAATGGAGGGGGTTGATTGACCTTTAAATGGGACTGATGAGACCATGAGGTACCGTGAGATATCCATAAACTTAGCTGAGGATCTAGAATGTGCATCCTTAATGGCCAAGGGTTACAGGAATCTAATCCTTTTGTAGAAATAGATAGATTCACCAGAGTACAAACACCCTATAATAAGGTTAGAAGTAAAAATAATCCAGACCTGAGAATCCTGAGCTGGAATGTTGCTGGCTTAGAATCTAGACTAGGCAATACCGACTGGCTGTGTGTAATATCCTCTCAGGATATAGTCATGTTACAGGAAACATGGGAAACACATGATTTATATATTGAAGGTTTCCATTGTTTTAACTCAGTGGCACCCAAGCCCTATTTTGGAAGAGCAGTTGGAGGGCTATTTATTGGCATCAGTGTAATGCTAGGTGGAAGTATTAAAATAGTACATACAAGCAGCCTTAATTTTCAAGCAATAGAGTTTAAAAGTCGAGTACCTTTTTATTTAATACATTTTTATAACAATGACTTTCACTCTATACCAAATAAGAATTATATCAGGCTTTTAAAATTTATTTCCAAATTAGAGAAAGTCAGGGATGATGGTATGGGGATTGTTTTGGGTGGGGATTTTAATGCCAAAATACCTCTGGATCCAGAAGGTACAGGATTACGGCACACTGACCAAGCAGAACGGAGGGGAGTGCAACTAGATTCTCTACTCAAGGAACATATTTTGCACAATGTAATGGACTTAGGTCAAACCCCCGATAACCAGCTAGTACCGACGTTCAGAGGAAGGGATAGCGCCTCTACTATTGATTTTATTTTTATAACTCCGAGACTTGCAGACTGCCTACTGGGTAAAGAAGTCCTTGAAACTGATTTTGGGCATCACAACCCGCTCACAGTGGTGCTAAGACTAGCACAACGCCCTGTGTATAGTAGTGTTTTAGGGGCGAGGGATCTAGCCCCCACTACAGATAAACTAAGATTAAAATGGAGGGGGGTAGATAGTGGGGCAATAACTAAGACTTTATTAGAAATACACTCTCTTTTAATTGCCTCATGTCTGTCGAATAGAGCATCCTCCACTAGTATAATTGCAGATTTTATTACACTCTGTTCGGAGATTAGATATCTATTATCAGTACCAGTCTGTCAAGGGCGAAAAGACCCAAGATGGTTTGACCATAACTGTTCAAAGGCAAATAGAAGCTTGCGCATGGCATTAACTGCCAAACCAAGAGTTAATGCTGATATTAGAGTGGCCAGGAAAGCTTATAAAACTGCTATATCTGAGCGGAAGTGGACCCTTTTGAGTGAACGCTGGGGAGCTCTTGTGGTAATAGCTGGAAGATCGACTGGAAAACCTTTTTGGTCTGCAGTTAGAGAGCTACGTAATATGGGTCAGCATTTAACACCTATCAGCTGCAATATTACTAGCAAATCATGGGAGGATCACTTTTCTAAAATGTATGCCCCACCACCACATACCCCAGATCAGTATGTGCAGGGTTACTCTGGAAACTTACAAGTGACATTGACTGAAGTAGAGGAGGCTATCGCACAGAGCCTTGGCAATAAGGCCCCCGGACCTGATGGGTTACCCATAGACATTATAAAATGGAAACCGGATCTTTGGGCTCCAGTTTTATTGAATGTTTTAAATAGCCTCCCAGAAGCTCCTATGCCTGATTCATGGGCAACAAGTGTAATTGTCCCAATATATAACAAGCATTTACAATGCAATGGTTTCGCCTTTGGAAAAGTTAGATCTATTGGCATTGTAAATGACAAATTTTGTATTTATGTGTTGGTTTTGAAAACAGATAAATAAATGGCATTGTCATTTACATTGCCATTAGCTTAATCTCTCTCAAATGTGAGACCTATTGTACCCTACGGACGAGCTCAGCAGACAGCAATTACTACCACACACACACACACACACACACACAGAGCCACACACACACATCCAGAGCCACACACACAAACGCACCCACCCCCTCTGAGTTTTTCCCCAGCATTGCTCATAAGCAGTATACCTTGCCTCGCTGTACTCGGCTTTTACATGCTTGGGGGTCTCGGACATCCAGCTGCCCCTCTTTCCTCGACTGGCTTTGATGCCCTAAGACTTGCTTCCTCGCCCTGCAGTGTTTTGCGGCTGACCCTCAACTCCCCTCACTACACTGGGCTCAGTTCTACGTTTCTGGTGGTATTTCCTGTTGGGGTGAAGGGACTGCTACCTTGCACTGGTCAACCCGTTTCTGCAGCCTTGGACAGTAGCACAATGGCACACTCTCCCCACCCCCACACATTTCCTGAACGCTGTCTGGGTCGACAGAAGCGTCACATCTGGGCCCACGTGGGGTTAGAGGTGGCGGGTACCGACAGAGGAACAATGCATCGGAAATACGTAGGCAGTTACTGTACAACAAGAACAGGTAAATGTTAGTCTGTGCCAAAAACGTTATAGAAGTTTGCCTATTAATTAGCCCTGTAATGTCATTTTCAAGTAGTCCTTCTGTCAGTGGGGGAGACATTTGCGTGGAGGGTGGGGGTTGTTGCCAGTGTTCAATCCTGTCTCGCGGTCTGGTAGTAAATAGTGAAAGTACATAAAGATATGGAACTGAAAGCACCCGTCGCCCCACCCCCACCCTCCTGTCTGTCACCATTCTATGCACACTAAATGTGCACACTGTTCCCGGCTGGGCACCTCTCTCCCCACTGAGCCCGCCCGTCTGCTGGTTTGACTCATGTCCTGCGCGCATCTTGCCCCATAGACAGATTACGGCTAGCGAGCGAGACCTCTGTAAAAAAAAAATTCAAGACAGTTTACAAATCAAAAAAGCTATTAATACAAAACAACAAAATCGACCGATCGGCCAATTGATTCAACCTGAAGAAATGCACCGGCAATAAGAAGTCCCAAAAAAACGAGTGGATCTTCACATTATTTGTTTACAGAGGCAAATTGATAAAAAAACATAACAAGGATGCACCATGGGCAGAATACAAGCAAGAGTAGTGAATCTCCCACCTGTGGTTTGATACTAAAAGATAATCCCAATGGAGTGCAGTCAGCCCCTCCTCCTCATACCCTGGGCACTGGTATCACTGCACTTGTTGCACTAATGATAGACATGCTCCTGGCCGTGCTTTCAAGGGGACTCCCTGCTGAGCACATAAGACCGTGCCCAAGTTATGGATATTATGACATGTCGAATTCATTCACAGTCTTGACTCATCAGATAAGCCAAAGGGATGCGAATGGCACTGAACACATCAATGCCGAGTGTTACAACCTGCAGCCAGGCTTCCTTTTGTAACAGACCTCTCTGTTCTTTCCCGATTCAGGACGACCTGTTGGTTCCAAGTTTGTGTTCCCACAGCACAGTGCAGAATGATGGAGTATAAAGGCCACCTTTTAAAAGACAAAGGACACAACCACTCAAGGACACCTTTCCACTTCAGAACCTTGAACAAAAGGTGCCCTCTGCTCCTGGAGAGGAGGGGGTTCTCGTCTCCCCACCTGTCAGGATGTACATCTGAAAGCTTCTTTGCCATTGGTCACTTGGGTATGACATACCAGAGTTTTGAATAAACATTACTGAAAATGTGGGTCATACCACCTCCCACCACTGGGCTTTCTGCCACTGCTGGGTAGTTGGATTCAGGAGCCAGCCCTGAATACCAGGCGCTGGGCCTGTGGTGCTGTGTGACGAGTGGCTCAGCCGCTCCGCATTGCTCACAGACTATGGCCCAGCCTAGGAAGGAAAGGTAAGGTTCACAGTTGGTTGGTTTAAGGGTAACTGCTAGTCTCCTTTTATATACAACTGCGGAGGGCACTTGCAGCTCAGCAGTATCCCATCCCCACACACGCACACCTTCCCTTTCTTTTTCATTCCTCAGTCTCTATCTTTTCATTCTCTTGCTTTGTTTCTCGCTCCCTTTCTCTCTCACTCTGTCACTCACTACTACTCAACACAGAATCCTTCAAGCTCAGCTGACTCTTTTCTTACAATTTGTCAAAATTCAGAGTAGCTTTTGTGCTTTTGCATGGTATGCACCAAGCGTCTCCGGCTCTATGAGATATACACGACTGACCCTGAAGTAATTTCGTACTTGTACTGGAGATGCCTTTCCTCTATGCATGTGCAACAGTTAACTCGCGCATGCTCTGTCCAGGTATTTAAAAGGGCATGCCTATCCGCCCATTCAACCAAAATGAAAGAATAATCGCGGCACCCGCACTGTAGCGTCTGAGGAATTCCCGAAGCGCATCTGCGCACCCACCACCCAGACTGGCGGAGACCCTTGTGGAGATGGTCTTTGTGTGCTGGCTCGGGAATACACAAAGTACACACTGTCCCATGTCTGCGTGCATGTACGAAGTTGTCAACAAACACATGATCAGGTCTGCATCGTGCGCGCGGCGCTACGGCTCACTGGATGATATGTTTATGCCTGGGGGCCACGAAAATACGTTTAATCTATGCTCTGTTCCAAAAGGTGACAGAATATGTTGCCAGCACTGCTCTTAATTTCGCAGCAACATATTTTGATTTTGCTACATGCACTAATGGGTTTCTCCAAACCCCGTTTCGTCAGCCTTATTTACCAACAAAAAACAAACATTTCTGAGCTGTCCCGTCTACGCCTTCTAAAAGAGCGCCGTTTACCAAAGCAGCAAGCCGCCCCTCACAATCACCAACCAGATTCTACCCTTCTCTCACCGCTCTGGATCCGCAGCCCCCCTAGGCTGGCCTCTCCGTCGCTCAGCTCCAAGCTCCGGGGAGCAAAGACCAGCAGGATGCGCTGGTGCTCGGTAGGGACTCCGGTGAGGGCTCGGACCCTTTCTTGCAGTTCCTTCACCGAAGAGGCGGCGCTCAGGCCCTGCAGCTGTGCCGTGCCCTGACGGGACTTACACCGAAACCTCAGCATTCTCTGAGTTGGGGAACGGAAACACAGAGCCAGCGGCCTAGAGCCACGGCAACAAGATGTCAACTTGCCGGTCAGCTGCTAGGAAACCTTGCGAGAAATCGTGAAAACGTTTACTCAGCGACGCCATGGTAATGTGATAGCGTCACCAGAATGGTCCATCGGTGTGTCGACAAAATAAAAGTAGGGCTAAACTGTACGATGTATTGTTTGCACACTGGCAACGGCCACAGAGCGCTGCCAACCCCAGCATCAAGCATTAAGCATGGACAGCGGGGGGGGGGGGGTGGGAACGGGCAAACGGACAGCGGGAGGGGGGCGGGTTAACGGGCACAAGGACAGCGGGAGAGGGGCGGGACGGTGGAACCAGCCAACTATAGACCGATCTCCCTGTTGGACAACACCCTTAAGATCTTGGGTCGTATTATTTATAATAGGATTTTGACATGGTCAGAGGAAAGTGGTATCTTATCACCATGTCAACTGGACTTTAGAAACAGGGTTGGCACAGTAGAACAGTGCCTGAATTTAAATCTGGTTATCAATAAATATGATATTGCCCGCTCTTCCCCCATTTATTTAGCATTTATGGATCTATCATCCTCATTTGATTTGGTAAATAGGTCCATCTCTGAGGGGACACCTTGACTCCTACCAGAACGCCGTGAGGGGAACGGGCAGACACCTGAAAGCGCCGTGAGGGCAACGGCAGTAGTTCCATCGGGAACTACATTTCCCAGCAACCCCGGGCACCCCGCACACCTGCCACAAGGCCAGCGAGCCTGGAGGCGCTACAAAAGGCAGAGGCTGCACGAGCTTTTGCGGGGGACATCTCTGAGGGGACACCTTGACTCCTACCAGAACGCCGTGAGGGGAACGGCCAGACACCTGAAAGCGCCGTGAGGGCAACGGCAGTAGTTCCATCGGGAACTACATTTCCCAGCAACCCCGGGCACCCCGCACTCCTGCCACGAGACCAGCGCGCCTGGAGGCGCTACAAAAGGCAGAGGCTGCACGAGCTTTTGCGGGGGACATCTCTGAGGGGACACCTTGACTCCTACCAGAACGCCGTGAGGGGAACGGCCGGACACCTGAAAGCGCCATGAGGGCAACGGCAGTAGTTCCATCGGGAACTACATTTCCCAGCAACCCCGGGCACCCTGCACACCTGCCACGAGACCAGCGCGTCTGGAGGCGCTACAAAAGGCAGAGGCTACTCTCGCCCCGCGAGTCGCGTGCGGGAGCTGCCCGGGACAAGGGCGGGACAGTCTACGGCAGGATCAGGCAGGGCTGGGCCGCCCATCGTATATCTGCTGACAAGATGGGTAAGCGCAAAAATGGAGCGATTGTGGATGAAGGGGGAAAAAAGGCTAAAGTTGCTAAACAATCAGACTGTATCATGTCCTACCTCACCACTGCGGTTGGGGCGTTGTCCAAAGAAATCGCAACGGCACAGCAAGAACTGGGCTTATTAGCCGCCTCTCCCACCACAACACAACTAACCCCAGTGCAAGTCATCCCCGTAGAGCCTGATGTTATCATAATGAAACCCACTTCTGCCCCTAGCTTGTCACAAGCATGTGTCCCACAAGCTTTGCAACCCATAGTGACTCTGGACCCACCTCAAATGTCAAAACCGACATCGAAAAAGAGGAAGAAGGGAGAGGGGGACCCCGAAGTCAGAAAAGTGGTGGAGGGCACTTTGAAGGAACATCTTGATGCTCTTTTTGAGGAACGGATTGAACCATTATTAGTGGGTATTGCGAAGGATATTGTTGACACTATGAACACATGCCTTGAAGGATTGTTAAAAAAATGTGTTTTGATAGATGAACTAGTTAAAAAATTTGACAGTACCCACAAAGGACCCATTCTGGGATCTGAAGGCCTCCCAAATCTGCGGGCAAAACCATTGTTACCATCACCCATTAACAACACCATGGCTGTAAATAGCATAGGGCCAGGTATGAACGAGAAACCCCAACTACTCACACCCAACATCTCACAAGGGGTTCCTCCTTTGGTAAAGGAGCACACACACTCAGAAAGTAGGATTCACCTAAACCTGCCCCCAGCAGTAGTACCTTTTGTGGCAGTTTTTATAGGGGTCCCCCTGCTAAGAAAAGGAGAGGTTGAATCCACTGCTACCCTTATGAGAAAGGCAAAAAAATGGTGTGATGACTCCAGTAGTGGAGAATTAAGCACTTCCTCCAGCATTATTTTAGCGAGAAGGGTGGGCTGGGTGGGGAAGCGAGCCAAAACCGTGAAAGGTGACTGTGTGGTGATAAATTTTGATACCGCCTATTGCCCAAATAGTTTGTTTTGGGACGGGTCTGATATACGAGATAATGATACCCTTAGAGCGGTCCCCTTAGGGTTCTTTTATCCTCCATTAAGGGGGTATACTCGACCTAACATACACATGAATACAATCCCCAACATAGGGACAGCGGGAAATGGGTGGCAAACAGTATCTAGTAAAGTAAGGCAAAATAGACCTGTACCCTATAGTGAAGGCCCAAACCTGGATCTAGTAAACAGATTTGACCCATTAGCCGATTTAAACACTAATGACTGACAACCAGTCTCAATATTGACCCCAACACCAGTACTCCCTGAGGTGGTTACTCCATCCCTATGTACATTCCTGACCTGGAATGCCGCAGGGACGAGAGCTAAAAGGTCAGATCCAACTTGGGTAAATTATATCTCCAGACACCAGGTGATAGCCATCCAAGAAACTTGGGACACCTCACCAACCTTTCTATTAGATGGTTTTTCAAGTTTCACAGTACCAGCAACCCCAAGTAATGCGGGGAGAGCGAAAGGGGGGCTTACTTTACTCTTTTCTTTAGAGCTAGCAGGGTCATTTAATCAGTTGGACTCAGGTTCACCCAATATCTTGACAATAGAATGGACTGTTTCCCCAGGGTGCACCCTACTTGTTATTAATTTTTATACTGCATGGGGAGGACAAAGAGAAACGGACCATGTGGACCACCTGGAGAACTTTTTGAATAATTATAGTCAAAATACACATATTCCCTTTGAGATTCTCTTGATGGGGGATTTTAACATTCACAAATGTAAACTGTTGTGTCATTCAGGTGTTTCAGAGGCCCCTAACGGAGCAGACATCCCTCACTTTGAACACACCAAAACAGGGGAGGCGCTCAAATTACTGCTAGCTAGTTTTAACATGTATGAACCATTTAACACAGGAAGAAATGAGATGGTACCCACTTATAAAGGCTCGACAAAAGGGTCGGTTATTGATTACATATTCATTTCCCCAGGCCTTATTCCAAAGGTGAAAGATTATAAGGCATTTGCCTCACCCCATAGCGACCACAACCCTCTGTCGGTGGAGTTACACTGGAGTGACTTATGGCGCAAACAAGTGGGACAAACACGGGTTTGCACCATGGCGGTGCCAGTGACCAGTGCAGACGGCTTAAATGGGGTAGGGTTGTGGAGGAAACGCTTATGGACACCTTACTGCCTAAAATTGAGGGATCACTGGAAATTTGTATGGATCGTACTACTCCAAACCCCCAAATCATAGTAGCTTTTGATTTTATCTGCGCACAAACTGACAGGGACCTCACAAAACCCTCACTACAATTCCCTCCAAAACCCCATAAATGGTTCGATACTAAATGCTCACGGTCCTATAGAGCTCTGAAACAGGCCTTAAAGGCCAAGGTAAGAGGTAAGGTTGTAATTTCAAACTTGAGGCAGGATTATAAAGCAAATATCAAGGCAAGGAAAAATGAGATTAAAAATAATGCATGTAATGCTCTCCTTACCATAGATGTCCTTAGAGACAGTTAACAATTTTGGGACATCATAAACCATTCTTTCTTTTCGGGGGATGACAATACAGTCACAGATTGTGTGATCCCTGATGAGAAGTGGGTGCAGCACTTTAGCAACATATATGACGGTAACTGTAATGATACAGCTAGAACAATGGAGGGGGACCACTTTTTATCTGCAGTAGAGTTCACTGAGGAGGAGGTCCATAAAGCCATAATGGAGTCCTCCAAAAATAAGGCGCCTGGTCCCGATGGTGTGCCGGCGGACTTTTTTAAATATTGTCCGACACTTTGGTCCAAAGTACTAGCTAGAGTCTTTAGGGCAATAAATGTAGGAATCTTCCCTGAAACATGGGCAACGTCCATCATCGTACCCATTTTTAAAAAGGGTAATCGGGAGGACCCAGGGTGCTATCGCCCTATTTCCCTCATTGTCTCTGCCTTTAAGATCCTGGGCAGAGTCTTACTGGCCAAATTGAGGGAAAATTTAGAACTGTGTGGGGGGCTCTCGAATATTCAATATGGGTTCCGAGAAAAACGGGGCACCCTGGAACAATGTTCCAACCTGCACCTTTTGGTCTCCAAATACACGGTGGCCGGGGAGGGGTCAGTATATCTGGCCTTTATGGACCTCTCCTCGGCCTTCGACCTGGTGAACAGGACCAAGCTATGGTCTCTCTTACTTGAGATAGGGATAGAAGAACACTTAGTAGCTTTTATGGCTAGTTTGCATCAGGACCTCTCTGCTAAAATAAGGGTCACTAGGGACGGAAGGTGCACGGAGAGTTTTAGGTCCGAGAAAGGGTTGCGCCAGGGTTGTATCCTGGCCCCCCTTCTCTTCACCATTTATATAAATGGGCTGGGGAAATATTTTGAAGCAGGAATGGCTGATGTGCCGCGTATAGGAGGAGAACAGGTACCAGGTCTCCTATACGCGGAAGATGCCGTGTTAATCGCCCGTACTGGCTTTGGTCTACAGGCCCTTTTAGATCGTTTTGGCTCCTTTATGGAGAACATTGGCTTAAAAATTAATGTAACAAAGTCACATACCATGATCATAGGCCGTAAAGTAAATAAGCTGCATGCTAAAACTTTTACTTGCAAGGGTGAGGTTCTTTCAAGGGTTCCTATTTTTCCGTATCTGGGGGTCCTTTTTGACCAGAGAGGCTCCTGGGCCCCCCAGATTAAGGCAAAGAGTATAAGCCTAGCCCGATCAACATCAGCCCTGTTGGCGTTCACAAAAAGATTAGGGTCCAAACCAATGGAGGCAGTGATAAAGGTATACAACAGCAAGTGCATCCCAATTGCCATGTATGGGTCTGCCATGTGGGGTTATGCAAACCTGGATAAAATCCAGAGGGTGGAAAATGGGCTCATCAGAAAATTTTTATCCATCCCCAATTCCACGCCTCCATGAGGAAATGGGTTTGCCTTATATTATTGACAAACTAAAATTAGCACCACTTCTTTTTTGGACCAAAACATGGTTGAACTCCGAGCTAACACTAAATAATGCAATCCTTAAGGATGTAATCTCAAGGGATAATGCCATAAGAATACCCTGGCTGAAATACATTAGATCTGCTTTCGCCACGCTTGGGAGACCGGAGCTCTTTACCGACCCAACCAACATCAGGAGGGAAGACATCAGATGGATTAAGCAAGAGTTTCTGGAGAGGGCTCGTCTGGCGAGAGAGGAGTTGGTACTGAGGAAACCCTCGGTAAGGGCGCACATAGTTTTAATCACCACTCCCTCCCTGGAACCATATTTAAAAATCGTCACTAACCCACTCCACAGACTCCTGCTAACAAAATTTAGGTTGAATTTAATTCATTACTCACTTGGCAACTTCTCTGTGTGGTCAAAACCTGAAGACGGACCACCCTGTGATTGTGATCAGTTTTCAATCCAGGATACCCTCCATTTTACATTTTTTTGTGGTTTGTATACTACTGAGAGGGCAAAATATTTACTTCCTGTTCTAAAGGCTGCTGGATTCATCCAAGTAAGGCCAGCTTTAATTTTCCTCCAATCGCTAGCAGACACTCATACCATCTTTAGCGTTGCATGTTACTTAACAGCTGCCTTCAGATCAAGGAAGAAAAGAATATCTGGGAAAGCTTTATTTTAATCCAATTTTAAATCTGGTTTTATCTGCAATTTTAATTATTGTAATTATGAGGATAAATGAAATTAATAATTCATGTCATAAATTAGCAATCAAATCCTGTATTTGTATTGTATTGTATCTTGTCCTTTTATGATTTTTTTATTTATTTTTTAATTTTTTTTATTTTTTAAAACATATTTTTATTGTAGCGAAGAAGTAAAAAAAGGCACAAAGCATACAGTCATCATTACTGTCGATATGCATCGGATAAAAATACTTAGTTTCAATGGCAATACACAGCCATAGAAGGCCCACATCCCAGAGGCTGGGCGGCGCAGAATTAAAACATATATAAGAAAAAGGAAATTTGCATTTGTGCTCCGAGGGTATAAAACGTATCAAAGTCTCTGCTAATTTAACATTTCGCTCTTTTATAATGCTTAACAGTTTAACAACGACTAATTACCCCATGAATGACATCGCTAGTACTGATCCGAGTAAAGTAGGACATGTGTGTGAGGGCCAGCTAAGGCACAGTCATTACAATGCATCAAGGCCCTATAGGAATCACAGCCATAAACATACATACATGTCAAGGGATATCGGCGTGGCCGCGAGGGGCCCCTACACTGTCTCCAGGCATTTCCACACTTATCTCCTCCCCCCCACAGTCAGAGTCCGAGGCGTCTGAAGAAAACAAGTCTGCGCTGGTGGCATCCGAATCGTCCTCCGCTAGCCCCTCCATGCACAATGTCCTCCAGGCAAGCAAATCATCTTGCAACTTCCCATCCCTACGAGTGCGTTGCATGTGAGTCTCTTCCGCTAAGGCCCACTCCCTTGCGTCCCTCAGCCAAAAAGATATCTCAGGCGCCCTCGGACCCATCCAAGTAATAGCCACTCGTCTCCTAGCCAAAACTAGTAGGAGTTGCAGGAATTTGTAAGATAGTCTCTTCTTTCTGGGTTTGGGCACCAGCGCAAGTAAACAGTGGAGTGGGTCTAAAGGAAGCTGAATTTGCGTGGCTCGAACAATGTACTCTACCACCCTGCGCCAAAATTCCTGAACTAAAGGGCATTCCCACGCTAAATGCAGAAGGCCCGCTTTTCGTATCCCGCACCTAGGACAATTATGGCGTCTATCAGCTGATATACGATGGAGGGAGATAGGTGTCATGTAGGTGCGGTGGACAAAATTAAAGTGGATAAGTTTAAAGCGTGCATTGCAGGAAACCTTATGGGTCAACAGCCCAATCCGCTTCCGCTGGGCAGGGTCCAGTTCTATGCCCAAGTCTGTCTCCCAAGCCCCCCAAGCTGGTGCTATCGGGGGGATCGAGTCTCGGCGCATGGCTGTTTAGAGGAGGGAAATCAGGCGTTTACCTCTTCCACAGGACATAATAATGTCAAGGGTATTGGTGAGTGGAGGCGCCTCCGGGAATTGGGGCCACGTTATCCTGGCCACATCTTGAAGACTATCATAGTGGAGGTACTGTCCCGCACCTATCTCAAAGGACTCCATAGCATTTTCAAAGGACACGGAGTCGTTCGGGTATAGGTCCGCAAGAGTCTCACAACCACCAGAACGCCACTCGCGAAAAGACATATTTTCCTCTAGCCTGAGTATCGGGCCAGGATCCAAACCGGGAGCTCCCTGTGGAACGGTGCTCGCCGAAGCACCTTTTCGACAAACCGCTGCCAAATATTAGCTGTATGTCGCACCACATAGGGTAGAGTGTCGTCAGCCCCACGACCTTGCATCAGGGCCTCCTGCAGAACCTTATCAGTCGCCGCACCAGCCAGCAGTGTCAGTTCCCAATTATCATCCTCGGCGAACCACTTGGCGGCCGGGAGGAGCTGCGCCGCGTAATAATACAGGTCAAACCTCTGGGCTTCGAGGCCTCCTTCATCCCAGCATCTCGTAACTGTGCGTAAAGCGACTCTACTGCGCCCGCCCGCCCAAAGCAGGGAGGTGAGGAGAGAGTTCAACGTGCGGAACACTCGGGGAGGCAGCGGACACAGGGAGTTCTGCAACACATAAAGGACCCTAGGGAGCATCACCATTTTGGCAATCGCTAGTCGCCCCATGAGCGAGAGCGGAAGCGTGTTCCAAAAGGCAATAGACTTGCGGAGGGCTGCGAGTACCTTGTCGACGTTGTGAGTCAGGAGAGTCTCGTCGGATGCGGTTACCTGGATGCCCAAATACCGGAATGCCGTTTGTTCATATCGTAGGCCCAAATGTTGAAGATCAATGACTGGATTTGGGACCATATTAGTTAGCGGGAAGACCAGAGACTTGGTGAGATTTATACGCAACCCGGAGGCTGCGCCAAATCGGTCCAAGAGCCGCAACAAGGCGGGAAGGGCCTCAACCAGGGAGGTCAGGTTAAAAAGCGCATCATCCGCGTAGAGGGAGATCACATTGGTAGTGTTACCCACCACTATCCCCCAGGCCTGTAGCTCCACACGGGCGGAAACGGCGAGGGGCTCAATTGCGAGAGCAAATAGGAGAGGGGAGAGAGGACAACCCTGCCGGGTGCCCCTCTCCAGTGTCCATTCAGCTGAGCGGGCTGATCCAAGGCGCACCCTGGCACGGGGCGCCTCATAAAGCACCCGGATCCAGTTGCGAAACCTATGTCCAAACCCCATCTTCTGAAGCACCTGCATTAGATATCCCCAGTGCACTGTATCAAAGGCTTTAGCCAAGTCGACCGAGACCAATACTTGAGGACCCTCTCTTCCTCGGACCTCATGCAGTATATGATTTAGGCGACGCAAATTCATCGCCGTGTTGCGACCCGGAATAAATCCGCATTGGTCGGGGTGTATCAGTCGGATCATGAGCGGAGCAAGGCGAGTGGCCAACAATTTAGTGAGGATTTTTGCGTCCGTATTTATCAACGTAATAGGACGATATGCCGCGGGATCAGTACTGTCACCGCCTGGCTTCAGGATCATGCATACCTCTCCCTGATTCATGGTGGGCGGAAGGGTGCCAACGCGCAAAGCCTCATTGTAGACCTGCAAGAGGAGAGGGGCTAGGATATGGCCGAAGGTGTGATAGAACTCAGCCGGATATCCATCTCCCCCAGGGGTCTTAGCACATGGGAGGGCGGCTATCGCCGCAGTAATCTCACCCAATGTCAATTTTGCGTCAAGCTCCTTTACCGCAGCCTCCGGCAGAGTCTGGAGATGGAGGCCCTCAAGATACGATTGACCAATATCCTCCGAGACCAATGGGTCCGCCTCATATACAGCCCGCAGATGACCCCGAAGAACCTCGAGAACATCCGACTCGGAATGGACCATAACTCCATTAGAGTTCCGTAGTGCTACTATCCTTTCAGGTGCGAACTCACGTCGGAGTATCCAGGCCAACAAGCGGCCGGATTTATCCCCTTCGCGGTGGAGACGTTGTCTGTATTGGCCCAACGTAAATTTGTCTAGCCGTGTGAGTATGTCATGTATCGACACCAGTTTGAAGAATGGGGGAGTCAGGTCCTGGGACGTGGGGCTAGCTGGACCATTAATATAACTAAGTACACAGATTGCCAGCCACACACTTACTTAAATCCTCTATTTTTGAGGGAACAAACCATAAGAGACTTCCTGGTTCGTACGGGTATATCACTCAAACCCTTTTATTATTTATTTGTTTTTTGTCTTTTTTTAAGTATTGATGTATGAAAGGGACACCTTATCGTTTTGTACACCTTATATACAATTATTTACAATTCGCGATTATTTACAACACAAACACATACACATAACTAGTTGTATTATACAAAGTGAATTGCTCTGATATATATACACTCAAATATTCATACTACGAAGAAAAAATCATCCGTAATTCCATAAAGACCAGAGTCAAAAGTATAAACTTGATGACAATCATAAATCAATGAACTACAGTTGAATGTAGGCAGTTCAAAAAAGGAAAAATAGACTTCAAATTGATTCATTCAGTCTATTCAACCAATAAATGGCTAATCTTTTTACGCCAACGCGTTTCGAATCCGGTATGTCAACTAAACGGATTCTCATCAGGGCTCTGTCTTAATACGGGATATCTGCAAGTGTATAAAATAAAACTTGTTTTAGCTACATTTCTGACAGTTGTTTAGCTTCCAACTACATTTAACTCGGATTCCTCATATTACCTGTTGAACCAGCAGCCGCCGGTCAAGGGTAGGGTATTAGTTCTGACTGAGTTTCTTTTCTTTTCGGGATCTAAAAACAAACGCAGGTATCATGACCTGTTCTTGCTCACTTTCTGAGACCAGAATGGGGCACATGTGTTATCAACATACCTTACTGGATCATGCTCGTGATCCTACGTTTCCACCAAATGGGAGTTAATTTTCAGTCTTGTATTACAGCCTGAAAATAATGAGAATAACGTTTTACGTGCTTTTTATGCACAGACGGAGAGAGTATGGCACTCGTTGCTCTACTCGGCATACCTGCTCTGAGGGATTCCGCGCTTGGGCTGATCGTGTTCTGATCGGTTGCAGCGGTAAACGCTTTCTAACCATGTGGGCACCGCTTTCCTCAGTCCTTATTATTTGCGCTCGCTTTCCCTAGAGGAAATAACAGCGTTTTATTAGGTTTCTGGGGCTACTGCAATATTGGTGGCAAATCAAACCCATGTTAGCTCTAGACTTACTTGAACAAGCTGTGACTCGGCATCTAGCTCTCATTCACTTAGTTTGGCAGCCATGTTGTAACATGGTTTTGGACCTACTTATAGCTACTTGCTTGGCGGCCATCTTAGAGTGGGGTCGCTAGTGAAAGCTCTCATTCACTCAGTTTGGCAGCCATGTTGTAACGTGGTTTTGGACCTACTTATAGCTACTTGCTTGGCGGCCATCTTAGAGTGGGGTCGCTAGAGAAGGCTATCATTTAGATGTGAAAAAAGGTGAATTTAAACCACATATGAAAACATATGCGCAATTACCATCGACCCTTTCTTTTGGAGGCACTATACTAGATAAAGCTCACACTCTAGATATTTCAGAAAGCGAGTTGAGCCCGCTGAGTGCGCTATTAAACTTAAGTATAAGGTAGGCCTCTTTTTTTAGTAGAAGTTTATCACGGTCAATGGGTCTAGACTGTTGCAGAACATATAGAATTGACCACTTTAAGTCATTCTCAGTGTGTTTATTTTCAATGCAATGCTCCACCATAGGTGCTGTAAGCACTTTATTCTTGATTCTAGACTTATGTTGCGTTATGCGCATATTCACTTGTTGTGTTGTCTTGCCTATGTAAATCTTATTACATGGGCAGATGACTACATACACAACATTTCGTGTTTTACAATTTGAGAAACTTAAGTGTTTCCACTTAATATTCCCATGTTGGAATTCCTTCCCTTCCACAGTAGTCCCACAGGCCACGCATGTCCCACATTTATGATGTCCCTCAATGGGTTTCATTCCCCATTGAGACAATAGGTCACTCTTAGGTTTGGGTAATGCTATCTCGGCTCGGACAAGATATTGTCCGATGCTCCTGTTCTTACGATACGCGAAAAGAGGACGGGGAAATGGACAGTCCAGGTTTTCTAGTAAGTGCCAATTTTTTAACACGGTTTGTCTGAATTTGTTTGTGTCAGGCCCAAATGTGGTGACACAGACCATCCGGTCTAGTTCAGCCTTTGATTTTGTTTGTAGCAAACATTCGCGTGGTGTACATCGTGCCCGCTTGAATGAGTTTTTTAACAGTTTTTTAGGATAACCACGGCTTTCCATTTCGTGACAGAATGTGTCAGCGTGTCTTTCATACTCTGACAACTCCGTGCAGTTTCTCCTGATACGGAGCAGTTGGCCATAGGGCATGTTAGCCTTCAAGTTCCTGGGGTGGTCACTTTGGTGGTGCAGTATTGTGTTTTTATCAGTCTGCTTCTTGTACAAAGAGGAGACCAACTTCCCGTTTGAACATGTGATTTCCACATCCAGGAACGTCATTCTTGTGTCACTGATCTCAATAGAAAATTTAATGTCTGGATGTTTGGAATTAAGCCATCCATGAAATTTCATCAACTCCGTGTGGCTCCCCTGCCAGGGCATCCCTCTCCGTCTGGTGGTCTGACTCGTCCGGGTCTGCTTGAGATTGGGCGAGTTGAAGCGTCACCTCTGCATCATGTAGTTCAGACAGTAATTGTTTCCGGACTCGGTACGAGAGGCCCATACATGCACCACGCACTACTGCCTTTAACGCTTCCCACTTGGTGGAGTAGGGTAGTTCCTCTCCTCCCCAGTTAAGCTCCAAATAATTTGATATTGATGCCGCCACATGTTCTCTGGCCACCTGGTCCTGGAGCAGGTCAGCCGGTAGTCTCCACGTGCGCGGACGCGCAGCACGGTCAGACCATTGCGCCACACAAGTCTCTGGAGCGTGGTCCGACAGATATCGAGCCTGGTGGGTAACTGTCAAAGTGAGAGAGGAGGTGAGGTGAGCTGCTAGAACGCGGTCCAGTCTACTATGCGTACCATGCGTCGGAGTGTAGCACGTGTAGATCTTCTGGGTGGGGTGGAAAGCACGCCACACATCTATCGCCCCAAGATTGTGCATCACGTCTCGCAGGCGCGCCGTCATACGGGGCTTAGTGCCCGCTCTGGGTGGATGACGGTCCAGCTCATGGTGCAGTATGCAATTGAAATCCCCAAACCAGAGAAGGGGCGCGTCCAGATTTGGGGCCAAGAGATCCTGGATCTGAGAGAAGAAGATCGGGTCATCAGTGTTCGGGGCATATGTGTTAAGGAGCAGGAGTTCCTTATCGTCTAATCTAAGCTTCACTAATAGATACCTGCCTTCCACATCCGCATCAATATACTGAACAGCACAAGGAATCCCCGGGGCCACCCAGATGAGGACCCCCCCTAGCATAGGTAGAGAAGGAGGAGTGGAATATCTGACCTCTCCATTTCTTGGACAACCGCTGTGCGCCGTCGTCGTCTAGATGGGTCTCCTGTAAACAAGCAACTGAGACCCCATGACGTTTGAGGAAGGTGAGGACTCTGTGTCTTTTGGAGCAAGTGCCTAGGCCACGCACATTCCATGTTAAAAACTTGAAACCCATGGCCAATGCTTACGCCCATGCGGGCAACAGTGGATGTACAACATGAACTGGTTCCCCTCGGCCCTCACTGTATGTATATCTGGGGGTGCAGCCCACGAGATGTTCTCCCCATAAATCGGAATCAATGTGTACATGATGTCAATGCCATTTCCTTCATAAACCCCACCCCACCCCCCAACAGCCCCAGAACACCGAACTTTGGCAAAATCGCCCCTCCCACCCCCACCCACGAGCAATAGGATAGCAACAACTAAAAACGCCACCCCGCCCTTCCCCCGCCAGTGCCAGGACGTGCACAGCCACCCCATACAACACCCTCAACACCCACACACTCACACCAAACCAACCCCACCCACCCTCCCTCCCAGCTCCCCGAAAGACCTAATAGTTCCAAGAAGATACCCGGGCATGTCTCCATAACTCTATAAGCAGTCTGGTCATGGTACTATTCATAACTATGATTGATTCCAATCACTCCCCCCGCCCACGGGCCACTAGGCCTCCAGTCTTCCGGCACGGTCCATTGTTCAAGAAAGCCCCATCGACCAGGAGGGGGTGCGGTAGCCCATCACATTGTCAATATAGGGTCACCCAAACGGAGGACATCCTTCCAGTAAGGCATAGTCAAGGCAATACAAGGGGACAAAAAGAAAAATCATTCCAACCTCGAGTCAGGTAGGGCCGTCTCCGGGACCACTGGTGCTGCAGAGTCTGCGCCCGGCGGCGTCTCCTGTAAGGTGTCCGGTACCAAGATCTCATCAGGGGCAGGAGCCCCGGCTGACCTCGAGCTCGCTCCCGTTGGGGAGGTTTCCATACGAATAGCTCCATCCGCCCCCACCGTGGGCCGAGTCTCTGGAGATCCACGGGACCCAGAACGGCGCCCCCTTCTACCACGGCGTCTTCTCTGCGGTCTGGTCCCCCAAGTGTCACGTGAGCCACCTCGCTCACCCGGGGGCAGGTCATCTCCTCTGATCTCGAGCCACTCCCACACCTCCGCTGGTGTCTCAAAGAAGTGCGCACGGCCTTGAGAGAGTACCTTAAGTTTGGCAGGATATAGGAGCATATACTGAAGCTTCATGTCACAGAGTTTTTGTTTAACTCCTAAGTAGGACTTCCTTTGTTCCTGCACTTGTTGGGTATAGTCAGGGTAGATAGACACGCAACTGTTTTCAATCATAAGGGACTCCGTTTCTCTCGCAGCTCTGAGGATACAGTCGCGATCTTTATAATTTAGAATCTTTGCAATGAGGGCTCTAGGAGACTCACCCGGTCTCGGAGGGGGCACAAGGGCTCTATGCGCCCGCTCCACCACAAAGACGCTGGACAATCCAGTTGGACACAGTTCTGTGCGGATCCATGTTTCCAGGAAGCGTTCAGGGTTCCCCGCCTCCAGCCGCTCCGGCACTCCCAGGACCCTGATGTTGCTCCGACGCGCCCGCCCCTCTGCATCCTCGGCACGTCTTTCCAATGCGCGGGTGGTAGAGGTAAGTTGGGCAAGCGATTTCTGCAGAGATGCCACCTCTTCTTGCAACTGGGTGATGTTGCCCTCCGCGTCCTTGTCCGCCACTTTGCGGAGATCTGTGCGTAGGAGGTTGACATCTATAGAGACTGTCTCTATCTGGCGTTCCAGGGCTGAGTGGTATCCCTGAATAGCCTTCAGGATTTCAGCTCTAGACGGTTCCGCAGACCCCTCACCACCACCATCAGGCCCAGTCTGCCGCGTGATCCTCTGCGGCTGCAGACGCGGGGTAGTGTACTGAACAATTGTGTTTGGTTGGGAGGCCTTCGAGGAACGGCCTGAGCGGCCTGCCATATCTACTATCCCAGCGCCAAGACAGCGCGTTCCAGAACGCTCGCCTCAGGGCCTGCCGGTTAAAGAGCAACCACTCGGCCAGGCCTGGGTCAGGGACAATAAGTGCCACGGGGGCACACTCGGTCTCACAAGTATCGCAATGCAGGTCTCGCCCGGGGCAGTCCAGCCAACTCAGTAAGCAGGGCAGAATGGAGATGGATCCGTCTCCCCACAGCACTGGGAGCACAGCGGGGTCCAGGGGCTAGCACCCTCCTGCGTGAGTAAGGATTAGGGCAGGCAGTAGCGCGGGCACAGTCACTCTCCCATTTCACGGCTCTCCTCACCTTCAGGCAACTGCAGAGGGACTGCCAGACCTCGAGGATCACACAGCTGCAGATTCGGCAGCGAGAGAGGCTCCCCCCGCCTGATGAAGTGGCGAAAATGGCGTGCAAGTGGGGGAGGGGGTGCAGAACCACCGCCGTTCCAGAAGCGCCTCTCTCCGTGGCCCCTCGAAGGCTGCAAGGTGACCCAGTCCAGGAGCAGAATGCAACACGCAACCGGGGGGGGTGGAGGTAATCAATTATGCAGCTCCCGTGAGGCGCAGTGCCGGGATCAGGCCAGGACGGGCAACTAGTGAGTCTGGGCCTCCACACCAAGCACCCGCTACAGATAGGTGTCAGGGCTTTAGCACTCACACTCTCCTCCGATGGTCGCAAGCTCTCCGGCGGTCATTTAGTCAATCTCCGGCAGCGTCAGCGCCTGGGACAGAGCTCCGCCCCCGGAGCGCGGTCAAAATGGATGGCACCTCACTTGCGTGTCCGCCACCACTCCCGACCACCAGGGCTCCAAGTCGCCGTCTCCTTCCACCGCGGTCTGTCCCCGAGGGCCGCTGCGAAAAACGCTAGATCCCAGCAAGGATTCGCTCAGTCCAAGGGCCCCGGGCGGCTCGCCTGCAGTCCGGCTCCGCAGTGCAGGCCCAGACCGCGGTGTCGCGTGAGCCAGCGCGTCGCCGCCAGCCCAGGCAGTGTTTCCACCTCCGCTCACGGGTGAGTGCAAGAGCGTTTCTCCGGTCCGGGGGTCTCGATCAGTTAAGGGCGACTTCCGACACACTTTTCAAGCAGTGTGACAGCCCGGGCAGGATTTGAACACAGGATTTCGACGGTCTTCGGGACGGAGCTGGTGGAGCTCACGTCCTGTCGGCCATGCTGCTTGGCCACGCCCCCTGTCCTTTTATGATTTTAACAAAAATCGAATAAAGTGTATTTTGACTGACTTGAGGTCCAAACTTTGGTCTATTTTATTAAATTATGGTTTGGACGAATCCTTAGTCCATTTTTTAGCATTCTTGCATACTGACCTCAAGGCACAGGTACGGATAGGCCAAGGTGGGGAATTGTCAGGTGACATCAAGATAGGAAGGGGAGTTAGACAGGGGTGCGTTTTAGCACCCCTCCTTTTTATCATTTATATCAATGGATTAAGCGGTCATTTGAAGAATGCAACTTTAGACGTCCCCTTAATTAATGGCAAACCGCTGCCTGCACACCTCTACGCTGACGATGCGGTCCTAATGGCCCTCACCCCGAATGCCTTGCGCTCTTTGTCCCAAGGTTTTGTGGACTACATGGACAGGTTAGACTTATTTGTTAATTATAAAAAGTCATTTATCATGTCTTGTTGCCCTGGGAAACGACAACTTAATTCTATCCACGTAGGGAGTAATAGACTTACCTCTACCCAGAATTTCCCATACTTGGGGATGATCTTTGCTGCGAATGGCTCGTGGACTGGGCACGTTGCCCAATCCACGGGCAAATTCTCAAAGGTCATTAACTCCATTTTGAGCCTCCCTCGACCAAAGAAAATAGGTGCCACTGAGGCCATTTTAAGGATTTTTAAATTGCAGTGTGTCCCCGTTGCTACTTACGGGGCAGAAATATGGGGTTTGGCGGAGACCAGGTGTATCCAGCAGGAGGAAAACCGGTTCTGTAGAAAGCTGCTGGCCACGCCAATCTCTACCTCCCAATATATTTCCCATAGAGAATTATGTTTGTCTTTTATTAGTGATTTTATTAGGGCTCGTCCCGCGCTATTCTGGCACTCAGTCTGGAGGAACGACGCAGCCACCCTGACCCAAGAAATTTTAAAAGACTGTCTTGGATGTGAAAGAGGGTTGGAGATCCCCTGGTTATCGGGGGTGTATAAAAGTTTGTGCAGTATCAATAAAGGGGACATCTTTTTGGATCCGGGTACATCTAGATCTGTACATAAGAATTATTTGAAGAAGCTGGAAAGGGGAACGGAATGCAAGCAATGATGACAACATAAGGGCAATGGAGAGTGAGGTGAACGTATATTATCCGGAACTCTACAAACCGAAGACTGGTTACCAGCTACTCACAAACCAACTACAACGTCTCTGTGTGTTACTTGATGTTTACTTGGAAACTGAGAGCCATGATAACAGCGTTGAGGGCCCAAAGGAGTTCCCACAGGAGAAGATGTGCCTCCGTCTGACCAGGGGTCCCAATCGCTTGAAGCCATTCAAGTATCAGCATCCCCAAGGATTCTTCAGTCATCGTTAATCTTTGTGGTACACCGGAAGTCCTGTGAAACATGATTCTGTGCTGACCCTCGGTTACAGGCTGCCGCAATTCCGCCTGTTATTGCCTCAGCAACAGACAAGGCATCCTACTACAGCAGTGCTTGCTCAGTGTTAGCTCAATCACCTGTCATTCTGAGAATGTTACCTTGTTTATTACTTGAATTTTTAGTTCATTAAATTGTAATTGTACTACCCCAATAAAAAAAAAAAAAAAAAAAGAATTATTTGAAGAAAGCACTTTATTCACTTTATGATACGGACAGCATCAGGGAAGAATCCAAGAAATCTACGGTCCTTATTTACATGGGCAGGGAAACTTCCAGTTGTACTTTGCCGTTCTACCTTACGCTGCCCATAACAAACTGGGAACGAAGTTTATTGTTTCGATTGAGGTCTGGGTCTGTAAGATTCTTGTTGAACTTTCCTTTAGGTTATTCTTCAATGGGTGATAACCTAAAATGCCCTTGTGATGGAGAAAGCGCACAAACGGACTTGCACTTTCTGTAAATACTATTTAAAATATATAAAATGGCTTTTAATTCCTCTTTTTAAAAAATGAATACCAATCACCATGGGGGAATCTCATCAAGTATTGCTCTCCTTGGGAAATGAGGAAATAATCTTTCGCACTAGCACTTTCCTGAAGATTACGGCACGTGCTCGAAAAATGATGGACAATCCTTGACTATTTTCTATTTCATAATTGGAAAGGTTGTCTCGCCTGATTTAAATTTGTATGTTGGTATTATGTATATTTTGTTGTCTTGTATGTACTTTTATGAATTCACGGAATTTGAATAAAGAATCCTGAACTGAACATTGGTCCACCCTCTTGCTCATGCCCCCCCTACGAGGGGCGGAGCGTTCAAGCGACCCCCTGTTGTACAGGTTTCCAACCGCCCGCAGGATAGCGGGGCGCCGTCACATCCCAGGGTCCACCGCACAGACTTCCTGGGGATATTAGGCCTCAGCACCCTTAATTCTCCTGAAGAAGGTACCCCGGAGTACCTTTCCGCCTCTGGATCGCCCTGTAACTCCGCCTGCAACACAAATAAAAAGATTAGAAGACAGTCCCCCCCCCACCCTGAACGCGCCGGGTACGCGGTAGGGAGGGAAACGGCGACAGGGTGAGGGGACAAAGAGGCCGCCAGGTGTGCAGGGGAGGAATTTATACCTCTCCCCCGCCACCCAACATGGCCGGAAGTGACGACCGGACCCGAAAGGGGTCGCGGAACACTGCGCTGCCCCGTGTGCCATCTTGTGGCACTAAGGGGGCCGTCCTCTTATGAGGGTCCCCTGCGGGGACTAGTCGGTCGGCCCGCATAGTGCCAATATCGGCCCACTCACCAGCCCTCTTGCAGCAACATACATGACGCATAAATAATCAGACAAGACAACTTTTTTGTTGGAGAAAAGTCGCTGCAGGTTTATTAGCATACACATATGCCAACATGGTGGGTTATCTTACAGGTGATCCAAAGGCAAGCCGCCCCTCGCGGCCTACCCCCTGAAGGGCCAACTTGCATCGTGGCCTTAGCCAATCGTTGCTTAGCGGTTGTGGTGAGGGATAGCCACTCCCACTTCCGGTAAACCATTGGTCCACCCTCTTACTCACGCCCCCCCATACGAGGGGCGGAGCGTTCAAATGACCCCCGGTTGTACAGGTTTCCAACCGCCCGCAGGATAGCGGGGCGCCGTCGCACCCCAGGGTCCACCGCACAGACTTCCTGGGGATATTAGGCCTCAGCACCCTTAGTGCTCCTGAAGAGGGTACCCCTGAGTACCTTTCCGCCTCTGGATCGCCCTGTAACTCCGCCACTGCCCTGGGTGTGGCGACCGTCGCAGCCAGGGCCCCCCACCAAGGCCGGCATTCCTACTTACATCCTGCTATATCTAGGGCCTCTCTCCTAACCAGCACGAAAGATCCATGTTTATACTGGGCAGATGTACCCCTCGTTCTCAACACACCCTGTGAATTTGGCGTGTAGCACCCAGGTCAATGAGGCCAAGTCTCCTTTGGCCAGAAGATTTAATCATAGCGCAGAACTACCTGCGCGCAGGCTCCATGCCTCCCCTGCCAAGCTCCCTGACGCAGGAACCAGGGGTGACTTCCGCCCACTGACGTTTACCAGTCCCCCACTGGTTGCTAATTTGCCCCATGTGGTCATCATCCCTGGTTCATACTTTGCCACCTAGACCAGCTAACATCATAGTTATTTTCAATTCTTCCCTGGTGCCCATAGAATGGTGTCACACAGGTTTGAGGGAATAAATGTGCTGTGTCCAACAATAGACACTGCACCAAATCGTGAAGTGCCAACCTACTGGTGCCCGGACCCAGTTGTCCACCTGCGACCCTTGATACTCCTACCAGTAATGGTGAACAAACTACGAGATAGTGTGTCACATGTTTAGCTATATTCCTTTTTGGTGGATTCGCTGGGACCCATCTGTGTCCCTGCCAACGCTGAGTCCCCCACTTCAGCTCTATAAAACCCTCGCCCGTCCCTCAAAGACACCTCCAGCCTGGTACGCCCCGCTGACTTTGCGAGGGGGTATTGGGCCCAGCGCTCCCCGTCTAAGTTACTAACCTTGCTCTCCCTCGCAGGCTCCAGCTCTTGTGAGCGGCTATCCGTGCCCTGTCGAGGCATATCAAAGGCCAATTCCCACCTTAGGAACTAACCTGCCCTGGGAAAAGTGCCCTAGCAACGGGTGTCCATGTGTCTTTGATGTATATAAAAGGAGGAAACACATGAACACAAAACACTTGACCCCTTTGGGCAGTTGGACAGCCAAAACAACATTCTTCAATATTGTAGCCAAATTAGGTTGGCCCCACGCTCCCCTTAGCATATTGCACCCAAACCCACAAAATAGCTGGCTGCTACTGCCAAAGCCTGGCTATAGGACGGGACTTAGTCTGTCTTGGATGATCTCGAGGATCCCTCCCTTGTTGCATGATGCAACCCTTAACATATTCCATTAGTTGGACAGCCCGTTGTCTGGCCGCTAGCTTCTCTGGCATGAGTATGAGGCCAGTTAGTTTTGCATTGGCAACGTCCCTTCTAATACTGTGTAGCCTATCACCTCGTGTTTATCACTTGTACTATTCGTTCCCCTTTGCCTGGCACTCGTAGGACCCTATGAAATCTACAACACGCATCCTATACAACTGTATATACATGTTGTGCAACTAGGGGAACTGTTACTCCCTCACTCGTACTTCCTGGCGAGTGAAACTGCAAAGGAAACATTACTATAGTACCTGAATAACCAAAAAGTAACATGATGTCTAGGTGAGAGGTTACCATTGGACTTGGCCAAGGGCCCTCCACTGTCTGTCAACCCAAGCTGATGAAATATTGACTGTTAAATTTTGCCTGCCCACATCCGGACCCTACAAGGAAAAGAGCCAAAACAATCGCCTACCTGGCCAACACGCTCCAACCTGTGTCCAGAGGAATAGATAAGTTAGAGTCTTAATTGTATCCGCCAGACCGTAAGCGAAGCCAGACTAGAAGGTCCTAGAGGGGTCAGGCTGGAGGAGGTATCTGTGGCTAACTCTGGGCAAAATTCTGTATAAATTGATCCCGCATCACCATATTGCCCATGGGCCTGAGTATCAGAAAATTGGCGATGCTGTACGCAATTTATGTGAGTTTCACAGCGTGGGCCAATAAGGTGCTTGGGAAGTCCAGACTTGACAATACCGGTGTCCCTGACCACCCGGACAGGCCCTCTTTCCTGCTGTGTGCAACCTTATAGTGTGTCACAAGTCCTGACCTTCAGATAACTACTGGGAAAGACCCCAGGGCACCCTCCTAATGATTGCCAGACCAGTCTTCTGCCAATCTACCCGAGGTTATCCCTCCTGTCATCTATGAGTTGAGGCCAGGTGGATTAAGGAAATGAGCACCACTGGGCAGACGTGCAAAGATGTCATGGACATTGCACAACCGCTACATTTTCCTGCTTCCGTTCCCACCTGTCCTTCTCAGAGTGGTGCCTCTGTACTTGATCCGATTGTCGTGCTCCAAGCCCTGCCAGGCCGGTCTGCTAGGCGTGGTTTGATCATTATAGCATGAAACCCGTGCATTTCTGGAAGAGAGAACAAATCCATGAAAACAGCCCCCTAACCAGCACAGACCGGTAAGCCTATTGCTAACTCGATGGCCAGGATCAGAGCCCCTTACTTGCGCACCAGTTGCTGTACAAAAGAACACGTTCCAATAATGCACATGGGATGCATGATATGCCCAGACACACCAATTGTATAGAAGAAACGCATTTCCAATTTGTCACAGGGGATGCTAGATTTGCCCACACTCTGCCATTGCTTACCGAGCGAACACCCCAATTAATATACTAGTAAATCAACAAATTCCCCAGACTCAGTTGTTTAAAAGAGAAAACATCCCATCATTGCACAGGAGCAACCTGCTCTGAATCATCCGTTGACTACCAATGTATTACTTCCATGAGGCGTAACCTGCGCGCCCCACAACAGGGACAGAAATGACTCCTGGGGAGAACATGGGAGTCCCAGACCCTCATTCACTGCCCCCCCCCCCCCCCAGTGTGCATGACCCTTATACCTGTTGATGGTTCAGGTGTCCCCCCATATGAGTCGGGCGGTTCTCCAGTGCGGTTCCTGCATGCCGTTAGAAGCCCCGCCCCCCTCATATAACAATATGAATTCTTTACTCTGAGACTGGGGCTATCACTGCCCCCGCTGCTAAGGCCAAGCCTGACTGTCAGTTACGCAAAGTAATTAGTCCATATACATTCTCGTAGGAGTAGCGCGGGGAATACATTAGCTTACCTCCAGTGCCTGAGGCAGTAGTGTAGTGATGTGTCTTGCTACTAAGTCAATTATTCAAATGTGAAGCTGAAAAACTCCTCACCGTTCTCCCCTTGAGAGGCACATCCAAACTCAATATCTGCCCTCTCTCTTATTTGATGAAGACCTATCGTTACAGCTAGTTCTAATCTCCTTGACTATGGGAGTGTGCGTCACTTTACTCTTGTAACACACTGTATGCTACCTCTTAACCTTGTTATTGCTTCCGGTACTTGCACCAGTGCCACCATTGCCTACGCAATCTACAGTACTTGTAATTGACTGCCTGCCAAGTATCCCAGTAATTTACCTCCACTTGTACTTTGTCCGCTTCTGTAACTGAGCATTCAAGTTACTCCTTCCTCCTGAATGCACCCTATGCTACTTCTTGTCTTGATTGCTCAAGTTAGACACTTTTCCTTATGTAACTAAGCCTTTTCTTTTGTGAAGTGTTCACTGGTGGTGCAATCATGCCACAGCTCTGATCCTTTTCAGAAGTGTTCTGACACCTTCCGGTAACGTCCGCCCTAATTAAGGGCCACAACGGTGTGCCCAGCAGTGCCTAGCCCTGGACAGGAAATGCCAAAAGCATTTCTGTGGAAAGCGGAGGAAGGAAGATTGGGATTAGTTATATTTTGTGAAGCAGATAGTTGCTGTATTTGAGCCTCGGGTTGTTGCCCCAAAGAAACATACCAACCCTATGTATTTCTGAGCAGAGACACCTGGACGAGTTCTGGGTGGTGTGACT
The DNA here is from genome assembly GCF_964263255.1 of Lissotriton vulgaris. Taxonomy (NCBI): domain Eukaryota; kingdom Metazoa; phylum Chordata; class Amphibia; order Caudata; family Salamandridae; genus Lissotriton; species Lissotriton vulgaris. The sequence goes on along the minus strand of NC_141691.1, from coordinate 1,076,337,784 downwards.
TGTGTGAAACCCCCCCATTTTCCTGCTAAGAGTTACATTTAATCAAACCGATTTCTGAGACCGAAACCGTACCTCATATTTGTTGGTGGAAAATAGTAACTAATGCGAAATGGCCAAAACTGTGACTGAGTAAAGTCAGCAGTAATGATCCCGTCTCATGCAACTGGCCCACCCACTCCAGAAAAATACTGTTATAATCCATTGCAGTGCAGAACGTTGGATGCTAGGACTTCTGCCAGTTACTTGTAGGCTGGAGTATTCTGCAACAGAAAGGTAAAGATATTGTGATGCTTGTACTCATAACTTGGCCTTTGCACTGCAACCTGGGCTATAAAAGGTGTGTAGGAAGGCTGCGGAGCGTCCCTCAAAGACTCAAACCCGGTTCCCCCGTATTAACAAAATTCGTGCACAACGGGGAACTCAAGTGAGACACGCTGCTCTGCCGGCTGATAGGCCGGAGTCGCCGCCCCACCAGCCCCAGCACCCAAAGAGTGCTATAATGCCCCCGCCGCTGAGGGCTGAAAGATGCTGTTCCAGCAATGGAGCGGCTCCCTGTACCCGCACAAGGCCGTCCGAACCGAGATTGGCCAAAAGGTGGGGCGAGTTGTCCTAACAGGGACAACGGGCAAAATAAATCACCAGAAGCCAAGACAGGCTGCGCGGCCGCCGCTGACAAGTCACTCCAGGCGGAAGAGCCTCCACCGTAAGCGCTGCGTCCCCCCCACGCACCGGATCTCCATGGGGTATCCGACGCTGCCATAAATGAGGTCACGGCAATATTGAACGATGCGGTGAACAAACGACAGCGGAGGTCCGCAACCGCGACAGGAGACCCTAGCGGTGCTGAGCACGTCGTCGGGCGCGCTACGGGCGGTGCCAACCCATCAGCTGGTGAATGCTGATTAGTTACAAACGGAGAAAGAAGGAAAAAAAACGTTCCCAGCAATCTATGTTACGATACCCAATGGTTGTAACAACGGTGCCTGGAACATGCTCGGGAAGAGTTGCGTGCATACGCTAGAATTGGGCGCCAATTTAAATAAGATGCGGCGGGGGCCTCAGACATGTGGGCACACAGCTCCACTTAAGGTCCTCATAGGGTGTCGGGAAAATAAAAATACTAGTTGCATGGAATGCCGCATTGCTACTGAGTAGCTGCTGGCACCGGAGAGAACCAAGGGAACTACCCACTGCACCCGGGCACACCTGGGAAACACACATACATCAACAGCCACGCGGGCCACCGGGCACCCTGAAAACCCCAGGCACTTCTGGAAAGAAAACGGCCTGCAACGCTCTCTGAACCAAGTAAAACGCCTAATTAAGCCCGTCCTACCAATGCAGAACGCGGACCGAGTCGAGCCTAGCCACCCGCAGAAATCAATTGTCTTACTAAAGTGGACTGCTAGATGAAGGGAAGTTCCATGCAGCCCCGGCGGACACGAGGTACCCCTAGCGATGCACAACATCCCATATGAACCATGCGCGACCGCTAGAAAGCCGGACTCTCCCAATTCGTGCACCCGGGGTCAGGCACATCAAAGCCGCCGAAACTAAGTATGAGAAGCGATCGCATCATTTAGCAGGAGAATCCATTGTGAAACGTACAGACACCTTCGGGTAAAGTCCACGCAAAATTAACCGCAAGCTAGAAAATTTAATTAAAGAGCGCCCGCCCGGCATAAGAGTCGGAGACACGACCCCGTTGCACAAGATGGCCAACGGAAGGGGGGGAGGGGAGGGGGTGGGGGTGGGGGGGAAGAGCATGGCCACCGCGCTTAGGTGCCATTTCCCCACCGCTGAAAACTGGGAAGATGGCCGCTGTGCGGGGGCGCCATTTCCCTTCATGCCAGGCCCCACACACGCCTAAGCCACCGGGCCCCAACAAATTTGGCCCCACCACTCCCACGTACATGCCACTGTGTACGTGAGACAGGGCGCGACGGTACATTAAAATTAAAATGTTGCTTAGAGGGGGGTAACTGGCATAGAACACGGACCCAAGCCGAGCCCCCCATGAAGCGACCACAGTAAGCCAGGAGCAAAATAAGATCTATAGATCGAAGACACTCGGTATGAAGGAGCAAAGACACAGTGTTGCCCCCAGTAGGATACACGGCCCGGTGAGCACGCCGCCAGGGAGGGGTACAGCATGGAGCGGGAGGTAACGACCAGTGACCACCCAAGGGCCGAGGGAAGGCACGTGAAGGCCAGCGCCATAGGTAACACCGCAAAAATGAGGAGGAAGAGCAGCGCTCCGCACCATGAAGCTGCCCCCCCCCGGCCTTCCATAAACATTACCCGCACGGAGGAGGAAGGAGCCCCCTCTCCCCTGCTACTGGAACGGACCCAAAGATAGGCCACACGAGTAAACCCTGCACCCCGGCCACCAGACACTGGTATGCCCTCACATCAACGGCCCTCAGCTGAAGGCCGCCCGGCCAACTTTAGCCCCCCGGAGGGGGGGGAGCGGGCACGAGAGGGGGTAAACTACCCCGATCCCCGGGCAACCGGGAATTAGCCCTCTGCCATACATCACCTCAACGGGGGATGCACCGCGACCCCCAAAATAGAAAAATTGTACCATGGAGCGAAAAGGGGCAGCTAATACACAGATATAGATGTAGATGGAGTAATGTTTTCTCTTATTCACTTAATAGATGCGAGTACTTCAGCCGAGCAAATTACTGATAAGATTCAGGTGTAGCGCAGCACAGAAATCTAGCGTAGCCCCCTCAAAGGGCGGAGCCACCCGAACGCTAACTACGGCCAGGAAACACACAATTCTTGCCTCCCTTGCAAAAAGCAAAATTAGCGTGAGACAAGGCTCTCCCCAATGATGGTCGGCAAGACTCCCCCCGCCAGAACTGGCCTCACCGAAGAATCAGGCTCAATACCAAAGCGCGGGCCTGCACAAGTGACCCCACATGCCCCCAAACATTGTTACTCGCCATCAAAGGCTTCTCCGTGGGAACGCGGCACCAAATCACCCCGACTCACCGCAGGAGACCACCCCAAGCAATCCGTCAAACGTCGGAAAACACAGCACACTGACGCAAGACCAGGCCCCTGGACGGAGCGACCAGAGGACACCCTAACGGTGACAGGGTGAGGGGACAAAGAGGCCGCCAGGTGGGCGGGGGAGGAATTTATACCTCTCCCCGCCCCCCCAACACGGCCGGAAGTGACGACGGGACTCGAAAGGGGTCGCGGAACACTGGGCTGCCCTGTGTGCCATTTTGTGGCACTAAGAGGGCTGCTCTCTTATGAGGGTCCCCTGCGGGGACTAGTCGGTCGGCCCGCATTTGCCGATGTGGCGGTACCCCCCAAATCCCCCCCCCCCCCCCCTTTGAAGGTGGTTCTCAGTGCTGCGGCACTTGGAGTCGGGAATTAAATACACTATCTTGAGCCACCTGGCTCACAGGGAGAGCAGTTCTGCAGGCTGTGACATGTACGACCCTATGCGCTCCACTGTCTCGGGAGGAGACACAGAGTGCTGTGGCGCCCATTACACCATCTAGGGGGTGGGGGCTGGACTCAATACTAAGGAAAAGTGCCTGCAATGCCTAGTGTCCAAAAATGAAGCGTTTCACATGCACTGAACCACAACTGAGCTAGAAACAGCTGTCATGGCATGCTGATCGGAATGAAGGGACAAAAATATAAAGCACTCTTCATGCGCTATTTGAAAGAGTTATGTTCTGTCATTCCTCAGACTCTGAGGGAGGAGGGGTCATTCAGCGAGCTCCTGGAGAACACTAGGTGCAGGGCACATAGGGAGTTAGCAAGCAGGAGGCCAGCACATATTTAATAGCATGCAGCAGGCTAGCCAAACTAAGCAAGTAGCCCAAAATGGCCGTTCCTCCAGGCAGCACAGTAATCCTGTGGTGCAGAATGTAGAGCCATCAGCATCTGGTTACAAGTCTCACATAGGGTTTAAAAGTTTGGGGTCAGAGCCCCTGTACTTATATTCACAATGTCTTTAATGTATTAGTGACTTCAAAAAGAAACCTTAGAAGTGCACAACACTCCCTTTCAATCCCAGCCCTGGCTCCAGATGTCCAGTAGGGGGTAAACAAACCCTTTGTGTGAGGACAGGCTACAGCCTATACAAATGTAAGGGCTCCCATCCTCCCTCTCTCCCAGCCCTGGAAGACTATCAGTATGCAGAAGGATGCAGATGTCTCTCTTGTCACACCCAGCCTTTCCTGTATTGTGGATGTCTGGAAAATATGCATAAAGTGTAACTGTCAACCAGACCCAGTCGTGGATTTGAGTAAGGCTACAAAGCACAGAGTTATAAGCACAGAAAAATGCCCACTTTCTAAAAGTGTAATTTCTAAAATATTAGTAAAAAATCCACCTACACCAGTAAGCATGATTCATCACTACCAATCTAAACAATCCAAACATGCAACGCTACTCCTTCCAGAATTACACTCAAAGATATATAAGGGAATTCCCATGCTAGCCTATGAGAGGAATAAGCCTCACAATAGTAAGAAAAAAAATAGGCAGCCGCACAATAAAGGCACATGTCCTACCTTTTACTTGCACAGTAGCCTGCCCACAGGGCTACTTAGGGCCTACCTTAGGGGGGACCTATATGTAGTAAAAGGGGAGTTTAAGGCTTGGCAAGTAGTTTTAAATACCAAGTCAATGTGGCTTTAAACTGTGCACGCAGGACCTGCAGTTAGCAGGCCTGAGACAGGTTTGAAAGGCTACTTCTGTGGGTGGCGCAAGCAGTGCTGCAGACTCACTAGTAAAAAAAGAACAGATGATGGACGGTATTCTGGACTAAACAAACATTCACTCCCAGTCACAGATCTGGGAATTATATAGCGCACTACTTACCCAGAGGGTCTCAAGGCGCGGGGGGGGGGGGTCTGTTACTGCTCGAACAGCCAGGTCTTGAGTTGCTTCCTGAAGGTGAGGTGGTCCTGGGTCAGGCGAAGGTGGGTGGGGAGGGAGTTCCAAGTCTTGGCGGCGAGGTAGGAGAAGGACCGTCCCCCTGTGGTGGTTCTACGGATGCGGGGGACGGCGGCGAGGGCGTGGCTGGTCGAGCGAAGCTGGCGTTTGGGAGCGTAGAAGTTGAGGCGGCTGTTGAGGTATCCTGGGCCTTGGCTGTGTAGGGCTTTGTGTGCGTGGGTGAGGAGACGGAAGGTGATTCTTTTGTTGACCGGGAGCCAGTGCAGATCTCTCAAGTGTCCGGAGATGTGGCTGCGACGGGGGATGTCCAGGATGAGTCGTGCTGAGGCGTTCTGGATCCGCTGGAGTCTCTTCTGGAGTTTGGCGGTGGTTCCGGCGTAGAGGGTGTTGCCGTAGTCCAGACGGCTGGTGACGAGGGCCTGGGAGAGCGTCTTCCTGGTCTCGGTGGGGATCCACCGGAAGATCTTGCGTAGCATGCGCAGGATGTTGAAGCACGACGAGGAGACGGCGTTGACTTGTCTGGTCATAGAGAGGGAGGAGTCCAGGATGAAGCCCAGGTTTCGTGCGTGGTCTGTTGGTTTGGGTGCGCTGCCTAAGGCGGGGGGCCACCAGGAGTCGTCCCAGGCGGAGGGTGAGGATCCCAGGATGAGGACTTCCGTCTTGTCCGAGTTCAGTTTCAGGCGGCTGTTCTTCATCCATTCGGCTACCTCTTTCATCCCTTCGTGAAGGTTGGCTCTGGCGGTGGCGGGGTCGTTGGTAAGGGAGAGGATCAGCTGGGTGTCGTCGGCGTAGGAGATGATGTTGAGGTTGTGCTGGCGTGCGATGTCTGCGAGTGGGCTCATGTAGATGTTGATTAGAAAGAAACATTGGTGGAACAATCACATTGGATGAATTACCAGCCATGTTGACAGAGAATAAAAACTGTAAATACCTCAGCGATTATAAGTTAAATACTGAAAGCACTAAGAACAGCAAAACAACACATTCATATCACCATACTAAATATACTTGGAAATGTAATATGGCCTGTTCCAAGGTAGACCACTAGATGTCACCAGAGTTGCAGCAATTACAAGTGATCCTACACGAATAGCTCTGTACAAATGAAATAGAATAATGCTCCTGTGATCATCGAGCAATTCCACACACACTGTGCCGAGAGTCTCCAAAACGATGTTAACAGGCTCTCACAAATGCGTGTTCTACTCGTAGTATAGCGTGATCAGTCAACGTTCACAATGGACAGAAACTCCTCACCTGATGTTGTGAAGATCCTTAAGAATTCAGCGTACTTAATAAAATGCCAACCTATGATGCTGAACAACTCCGTGAGCAGAGGAAGTTGATCGGCAATGGCACTAAAAAAAAATGAACAAGATGGCGGCACGTCACGCTGCATTACTTACGTAGGGTTTGACACGCAGTGACGTTTGTGCAAGGACGTGCATTTTTCCAGGCACAGCAAACAACGAAGAGGATCACAATGGGAGTCAAACACAGCTGGCCAATTCATAAGAAGAGTGCAGGAATACAAAATTTTCTAGCTATCGCAACAATAATTTTAGATTCTATTAAGGACACGGAGGCGAGGATTATGCCTTCTCTATTTTTTTACTGCAAACACAGCAGCCAATTAGAGTAAAACTACAATAAAAAACATCAATACCCATTAGGCTTTGAACCACGCCTCCTTTGTAACAGCCAATCACTGCCTTATCAAGTATACAAAGTAGAGAGACACCAATCTGGCTTCCTCTTTTCTTTGCGCGAACACAGTCCAATGAGAACAAATCAAAGTCTTAAACTCTCAACGGAGAGATGAACAGTTCCTTTAAGAATTCTCAACGAAGGCAAGGTAGCTCCATCCAACTCTTGTTGGAATCATTTCCTAAAACAGGAAACAAGGTTGAGAAAGGGAGCCCACTTTCTCATCGGGTGGGCATAAAAAGTTGTGAAAACACTTATAACATCAAACAACTTTACAGTTGCATAAACTATCCCAACGGGTGGGATAATCCTCGCCTCTGTGTCCTTAATAGAATCTAAAATTCTTGTTGCAATAGCTAGAAATTTTTTTATTCTATGGCAGGACCGGAGGCTTCTGATTATGCTGGTTCAAAGCTCATCAATCACAGCATCAGAAACATGAGGAATAGGTTTATAATAAAACACTTTAAACATCGAATCAGAAGACCAGTCAGCTGCTTTGAGGATATCCTCCAACCTGGAACCTAACAAGTAGGCTTTGGAGGCCATAGCCCCTCTGGCAGAGTGGGCACCATAAACAGAGATGTCAATACCTGCCTCCAACATCACCCATCTCACCCATCTAGCTAAGGTGGCAGCAGAGACTGGTTTGAATGGCTTTTGGGCAGAAATCAACAATTGACCCAAAGGATCAGATCTGTGTGCAAGTGTACGTGCTTCATAACACTTCAAACATTGCAATACACATAACTTGTTATTATGAGGAAAAGAAGGATACTCCACCGAACGAGACATGGTTGTAGGAGAGTAGGGTCTGCTATCCTATGGTCACCCCAAATTTTTGCTTTTTGCTTCACTAGTTTATGACTTAATGTGGGCGTGCTAATCAGACCCACAGCCTGCTATTCTCTCTCTAAATTAATGCCAATGCACTCTAGGTGCATTACTAATTGGAACTGGTTCACCTTATAGGCCCCTGTAACAGTGTACCATAGGTACCCAGGGCATAGGTGTAGCCAAGGCCTACCAGGGGCTGCAGCATGTATTGTGCCACCCCTGGCCTGGCCTCCATATTTGACACAACTGGCTGATCACTCAGCTGGGGTAAGTTGGTGTAATCACCTCTTGCTTAGATATAGTATCCCTATATCTAACCTTAACTGGACACATGTTAACCTATAAGCCACTCCTATGGAAGACCTCTGCAATCCTGGAGGCAGAGTGCGTGGTTTCATGTGAGATGGTGCTCTAGCATGAGCTGAGCCTGTCTGCAGCTGTCGGGAACAACTCCCTTAGCTGTTCCGTGATATTGCCATACCTTAAGTGCATTATAATCCTCGCGGTTATATGCTAACTTTGGTTTGGCTTTATCAAAACATGTCGAGTAAGGTGTCATACGATTTGGAATACTATCCCCTCGACAGTCCTGTCGACAGGGATAGCATTCCACCCTTCTAGAGGGACACGACATGTACATAACCTGAGCCCCAGTTAAAGTTAACCAGATCCTCAGCATCACAAAATGGATGCTGCCACCACAGACACAAGTCTGACCTCCTGCTGCTGGGAGTCCTTCCAGCGAGGGAGGCTTGGACAAAGGGTTTCCTGCCTTGGGAGGTGCGAGCACCACCCCAGACAGGATTTTGTGTATTGGGTAGGACAGGGCTGAATAGAATCAGACATGCCTGGGGCACACAAGGTGTCCTCGTGCATAAGCCAGTCCAAACCGGTGCTGGGGCTTTCCAGCCCCAGTCCTGGCGCGGAGCTGGACAAAGGAAAGGGGGTGTAACCGCCCCCCTTCCTGGTCCCACCCAGAGGAGGGACCTAGCAGGTGATCCACCCCTCAGATTGGGAATAAGAGTGGGAGCAGTGCCATAGCACTTCAGATCATCCTGAAATCAACTTGAAACAAAGAAGACTGGACTTCGACATTCTGCTGCACAGAAGACTGAAGAGCATCTCCCTTGTGGCCTAGGAGTGGCCACCCTGTGAACACAGGCACCATCCAGCAACTCGACGTCTGCTTTGCCGCCGCCTCCTGCCGGAGCCCGAGCCCAGAGCCCGACGAGATCCAGCCTCCCAGACTTCTCACAGCCCGATCCGCAGTCCCTGCAAAGAAGGGACCCATGGAGGCACTGAGAGACGTGGGACCGGACATCTCGAAAGACCCCCGAGAAGCTGACTGCGCAGCACCCGAGGCACCCTCGACGCTGTGCTTTGGGGTTTGAGAAGCCCCACAACCGAGCAGCATTTGCACCGAAGATCAGCCCCCCCAGCATCTCCACGATCTGCGTGGGGCCCTTTTGCACTTTGCCACTCTACGCGCCATCCCGGCCACTTGCCACGTGGTCAGCGGCCATCTTGGCGACAAAACCTACAATTTACACTGCGGGTCTGGTTGCTCCAGACTTGCCCTCGCTCCTGTAAAAAGGAGCACCCGCTCTGACCTTGCTGGTCCGAGTGATAAGCTTTCTTCACTTCCTGCGTGGCTTGCATTAGCCAAGGCCTGTTCGCTCCAATCAAGTTGCTGACACCGCCATCAGCTAGAGCCTTTGTGGGACAGCTCGTGATCGACTCCTGGACGTCCTCGACCTCTTCGTGTCCACGTGGCTGAGGAGACAAGCTACACCTCATCGCCTGTTTGCACCCGACATCCCCTGGTTCCATCCTGGTTCCACGGTAGTCACTGGCTAGTGACTTTGAACATTGTCCCCTCTGCTTTCAGGTCTTCACCACTTCAGATCGACCCTTGGATCCACCGGAACTCTCCTCGTCGACCCGCCTGCAGCATCTTCATCTTCAGGCACCATCGACCTGCGTGACGAAACCCGACACTACTTTGCACCTGTGTACCCGCTTCCTGTGGGTGAGGTAACTCAGCAACGCCGGTGTTCCCACACTGGTACACACCTCTAGTATATGTGTCTAAAGTTTCATCCTTCTAGGTCACTCGGAAGGTTCCTTAAACACTAACTTTGACGCACCATTGACATTGCATTGGTGTATGCGTGCACTTTAAGCGCTGCACCCGAGTCCCGCGGGCCTTTCCCTACTTCTTCACTGCTAGTCCCAATCAGCTCCAGCGATTCCCAAGGCCCTAGGCCTACTTCCTTTCCGATTGGTGGTACTTATACCACTATTTTAGTATATGGTTTAGGTGGCCCCTAGGGCTCATCCATATTGTGCAACATTTGTATATTTAAACTGTGTTTTGTTTTAACGCATTTGCTTCTGTGCTCATAAAGAGTATAGGGGATACTTGTAGTAAATAAATATATATATATTTTCAATATATATCTGTGTGGTGTCCTTTCATTTGGCATTCAAGGGGATTGTGTATGGTAAAACAGCTTGCTTCACATGCCTTACAGAGTTTAGCCTAAGACTGCTTTGTCCACGCTACCTCTAGGATAGCTGGTCTAGAAGGTTGACTTACAACCAATCATAATAAGGGTTGCTTGGCATGGTACAAGGTGATCACTAGAACTAGTGAACATCATATACCAGGCCAACTTCTCACAATGGTCTTGGTCCGTCTTGAGATCACAAAAGAGACCCCTTGAGGAGAAAACATCCTACCAGCCAGGTCTAAAGCTCGCACATCAGACACTCTTCGACATGAAATGAGGCAAAGCAACATTGTAAGCTTGGCAGAAAGCTATTTTAAAGACAAATTAACATTATCCGTCCAGGATTCCAGAAGGGAGAGCACTTTAGAAACATCCCATAAAGTGGAATACCTGGACCGAGGAGGGTTGGCCACCCGGACGCCCTTAAGTAATTTACAAACCAGGGGATGCATCCCCACAGGCTTACCATCAATCTGATCCTGTCCAGCAGAAATAGCGGATCTAAAATTATTAACCGACCTGTAAGCAAGGCCTGACTCTGCACATTCAGACAGGAAATTCAAAATCTCAGTTACACTTGATCCCACGGGATCCACCTGTCTTTGAAGGCACCAACCCACCCATCTCTTCCATGAAGCTGAATATCGTTTTCTGGTGGAAGGAGCCCACGCTTGTTGCATAAAGCTGGAAGCTACCTGTGAAAGTCCTGCAATGCTCTCATGTCTCCTGAGAGCGTCCATACCATCAGAATTAATTGATTCTGAAGGACCAGTGGATGGCATGACCCCACTGGGTCCTGGAGGAGAGTCGGGAACACCGGAAGTCGGAACGGAAGATCCGCAGATTACTCCAATAGTGTGGGAAACCACGACTGAGTCTTCCACAAAGGTGTCACCAACACTAAAGAAGCTCTCTGTCGGTGGACAAAGGCCGCCACCCTCGGAATCAGGGCAAACGGAGGAAAAGCATAATTCCTCTGATGCCCCCAATGGTGAAGGAACGCGTCCGTTCCCATCGCCATCAGATCCGGTCTCCAGCTGAAGAACAGGGGAAGTTGGGCGTTGAGGCAAGAGGCAAACAGGTCTATCTGGCAAGGGCCCCGCATATCCATGATCTGAGCAAACAGCGAGGGATGAAGCCTCCAATCGCTGATATCTCGGAGAAATCTGGAGTTCCAGTCCGCCACCTGGTTGAACTTCCCCAGAAGATACTCTCCCACCACCGAGATCTTGCAGGCCAGGCAAAAATGCCAGAATTCCTTCACTATGTTCACAAGCATGCAGGATTTCGTCCCCCCTAACCGATTGATGTATCTCACCGCTGAGACATTGTCCATTCGAAGCAGGATGCAGCAATTGCTCTTCAGGGGTGAGATAGACCTGATGGCAAAAGAGCCACCAGCAGTTCTAGGCAGTTTATGTTCAATTCTAATTCTTCGGCTGACCACCTTCCTCCTGTGGTAAAATCCCCACAGCGAGCGCCCCAGCCCAATTGGCTGGCGTCTGATTCGACAACCACGTCCGGGGCTGCGACGAAAATTGCTCGGCCGTTCCAGGCCGTCATGGGCTCCAACCACCATTGAAGCTCTTCCCAGGCCTCCGGGGATAAAGGAATGAGATGATCATAGCGAAACCTCTTTTGAATATAATAAATCTTGAGTCTCTGAAGGGCCCTGTAGTGTAAGGGACCCGGAAAAATGTCCTGAATCGATGACGTAAGGAGCCCCACTATACTTGCAAGAACTCCCAGAGAAATAAATTGTTTGGACAAGGTGGCTCTGATCTCTCTCTTTATGGATCTGATCTTGGTTATTGGGAGGAAGAGTTGGGCCGAGATGGAATCTATCAGGAAGCCCAGAAACTCCATCTGTTGACTCAGAATCAGCACTGATTTCTTGGAATTGATAACAAAACCCAGATTCTGTAACAGGGACGTCGTCCACTCCAAATGAGTGAGAAGCAGAATCCGATCCTGGGCCAGAATCAACATGTCGTCCAAGTACACAATGAGGCGAACCCCCATCTCTCGAAGACGGAGACCACGGGCTTCAGGAGTTTGGCGAAGACCCACGGAGCTGATGACAGGCCAAAGGGGAGAGTTTGATATCGGTACCAACGCCCTTTCCATTGAAATTGCAAGAATTGTTTATGAGAGGGGCAAACTGGGACAGTCAGATACGCATCCTTCATTACCAGTCGGACCATCCAATGCCCTTCCAACAGGAGATCTTTCAAAAGATGGATGCCTTCCATCTTGAAATGTCGATAAACTACATAAGGATTGAAATCTCCCAAGTTTAACACCAGACGCTGGCCTCCGCCCTTCTTTTGAACCAAAAAGACGTTGCTCCAAAAACCTTCGGGATGAAGGGTCCTACGGCAATGGCCTGTTTGGCCAAAAGCTCTTCTAGTTCTGAGTCTATAAAACTCTGTTCGTGAAGGGAAAAAAGGAGAGGGCGGGGAGGGAAAACCTGACGGGGACAGTCTAACAGTTCTATCCGGTAACCTTGTATTGTTTGAAGAACCCACATATCTGAGGTGAGACTCGTCCAGTTGACCACAAAATGTAACAATCTGCCCCCGAGGGGGATCGATGGACACACAGGACTTACCAGAGGATTGGACGTCAAAATTCTTATATCCTCTGTTAACACCCCGGTTGAAACGGCCTCAGTAGCCACGCGACCTGGAGGGATAGAAACCAGCCTGCTCGGGCTCTTGGGTGTAACCTCTGCCGCGTCTTGGGGCATATCCTCGCTGAGGACTTTTATTCGAGTAGCGGCCGGTCGAGCGTCCTCTGCCATACCCGGCCCTACCAGAGACCTGGTGCAGCACTCTTTTCAATGAAGCCTTGGATTTGTCGAGGGAAGCGAAAGTGCTAAAGAACTTGGCGATATCGTTTACAAATTTGTCACCAAAGAGCTCGCCCTCTGCCAAAGGGCACGGTTCCGATGAAGCAAATTCCACCAACTGTGGATCAATCCTGAGTAGTACGGATTTGCGTCTTTCTGAAGCCAGGGCTCAGTTAGCGTTTCCAAGCATGCAAATCGCCCTTTGCGCCCAACCAGCCAGGACCTCAGGGTGGATAGCGTCACCTGTCTCCTGAGCCTGGAGGGCCAATTCCAGAATCTTAGCTAATGGGCCCGAAAGGTCAAGAACCTTATCTTGGCACGCCCGGAGGGCGCGGTCAATCCTCTTCTTGGGAATCTTTTTATATTTCTTTAAAAAGGTCGTCATCGAGGTATCTATGTCGGGGGTAAGGGCTACTTTGTGGGCAAGGTCTGGACGAGGACATTCTGACTTCAAACGGGCCCTAACCTCCTTGTCAAAAGCTTTGCGCAGGTGTGTCTGTAGATACTCAGCCACCGCAGGTGGAGGAACCCAGTGAGAGGATCTAGGATGAACAATGTCTGAGGGGTCGAACATGAAGGGAGAAGGGTTAGCAGGGGAGGAAGCGTGCTTACGCTTCTTAGCGCACTTACGAGGCTTGGAAGCCTGTGATGAATCAGTGTCGGTATCAGTATCAGTAGTGGCGTCATGCACCGGGATAGGAGATGACTGAGGACGGGTCGGAGCGGGCGTCTCACCTGTGGAATCCTTTTTAGATTTGTATAACTTAGCATAGGAGTGGACATGGGGCCAAGAGGAACCAGCGGGAACCTTCGCCGGGGGGGAGGGGCCGGGCCAGGGACAGTGAAAGAAAGTGGCTTGGGCTTATCAGGGACCAACAATTCTAACTTTTTAGCAAGGGGAAGCAGGGCTGAAGAAAGGGCCTTATCTAGTTTAGCGTCTAGCTTCTTGTCAATGATGTCCTCCATGGACTCCTCTTCATAATATTCCTCTTCCCCCTGTTCACCACACGCAGGTACCTCCTCCTGGTAGTAGTCAAACTCTGCCATACTCAACAGTAGAATTGAAAATTCTAATCAAATCCCTAGAGGGAAGCTCAATTTTCAGCCCAGGGAAGGGGAAACTAAAGCTCACGGAGTGGACAGGCGAAGCTGCACTCCGAAGCAAAAGAACAATCCGAGGCATGTCTCGAGCAGTGCGCGCAAACTACAGGCAAGCTCCCACAACCAGTAAGAAGCGCCACAGCGCGCTATGACAATCAATGTAATATCAATTAAAAATTCTATAAATAAATCACAAAATGCAATATATGTTACACAGTGCAAGTATACAGAGTAGAGAGTCACTTTCTGGGCTGTGGAGCAGCAAAGAAAGAGTAAGCCAGATTGGTGTCTCTCTACTTTGTATACTTGATAAGGCAGTGATTGGCTGTTACAAAGGAGGCGTGGTTCAAAGCCTCATGGGTATTGATGTTTTTTATTGTTGTAGTTTTACTCTAATTGGCTGCTGTGTTTGCAGTAAAGAAATAGAGAAAGCATAATCAGAAGCCTCCGGTCCTGCCATAGAATCAAAACAGGGAAGTAAAGACGAGGAATTATGCCAAAGAGGTACCAGGTTGTGCTGGAAGAAGACAGGATTGTCGCCAAAATTGTTGTGTTGAAACTTCCCAATAACGACCAGGAGACATCAAGTAAGGAGCAGAAGTTTACTGGTAGCACAAATTGGCATCCGACCCAGCTGCAACTGCCAACCGTGGAGTGCCGTCAACCTTACATTCTAGGACAATGATGTAAGCACGAGCATGTGGAATACAAAGAAGATGGAAGCTCCACGAAAGATAAGAGTATCTCGAGATTTCTGCACCTCCACCAAGATGAAGTATGCGTAAAACGGTAAGTATACATCACAACAATTTGCTCACTGCAACCCCTGATCTCAGAGGTGGCAAACGTAGTACAAAGAAGGGGCAGCTTCATCCTCTTTGTTTCCAGCTCGTTTTTTAATTAGTGTAAGAGTAAATAATGTTATAATATTGACTGTTAGTGTAATAAAAACGGGAATAGAGGGTAAGTAAAAACATTTTTTAAATGTTTGTTGTGTGTGTGCTTGCGGGTGAGATGCATGAGGGGGCACCTATGGCTTATAGGGAGCACCCATAATAAAATGGTGGCCTTGGCACAATGGAGGTTATTTTTCGCATATGGTGGTACCCATAGCAAATCTTAAAAAAAGGGGGTCAACTCCTGTCATATGTCAGGGTTAGTTGGCTTGGCACTCCATGAAAGCACTTACATATTTATTGAGTGCCCTTTCACAGCCCATGGCATTTTAGAAAATATATGTATTGTATTGTATTGTATTGTAATTGCATTTATATAGCGCTTACTACCTCTGATGAGGCGTCAAAACGCTTTTTGGGCGAGTAGCACGCTACTCCGGGAACCATAGAGGATTAGTGTTGAATTAGTATAGTGAAACATGCAAGTACATTTTAAGTGGTGGATAGGTTAGTCAGTTATTTGGATTTGGAATGATAGCAGAAGGATAGAGTAGGACAAAGGTTTGTATTTATATATCGCTTGTTGACGCACGCTATTCAGGAAGCCTACTAAGGATTAGTGGTGAATTAATATGGTGAAATATGATGTAATCTCAGTGGTAGATATTAGTCAGTTACTTGGAGTGAGAAGGATAGCGGAGGGATAAAAGGGGAAGAAAGATTTGCATTCATATAGCACTTGTTACCCCTGGTGGTGTTGAATCGCTTTTTCTGGCGAGTAGCACGCCACTCCGGAACCCATAAAGGATTACTGTTGAAAATTAGTATAGTAAAAAAATATTAAGTAATTTGCGTAGTGGATATGTTATTCAGTTATTTGGGTAGCATATTAGTATAGTTTAATATGGAATTTGAGAGGTGAACATGTTAGTCTGTTAATTTCGATTGATTCGATTCAATTCTTTTATTCGATTAACGTTTAGATAATCATAAAAAGTACATCATACACATTGAATACAATTCTTAAAATCACATTATTACATAACTGAATGTTATATAAAAAGACTTTAGTTAAAATCTACATACAAATTAATACAGAAGGACATAAGTTCAATTAGGCATTGTCCCCATTGACCTACGAGTCAATAGGCATGATTTTAAAAAGAGAGCTACATTCTTAGCCACATATTGTGATTCTAACAACTGGAGTGCCAGAAATGCCGGACGACAGGTCCTCAACCCCATTTTTCGCAGCAGTGGAATAATCCACCGTTTGCGCGCTTGGACATAATATCGACAGAACAGAACAAGGTGAATAGTCGATTGGGGGGAGACTTGGTCACAAGGACATTTAGGTAGGTCGTGAGACCAGTTTAACTCAACAGGAAAGGACACCAGCCGAAAACACAGGTTAAAACGGAACCTAGTTAGTAAATACTTTTCATAGTTGGATAGGTAAAAAGTAAGGTAGGGCTGGATACCAAAGGTGACTTGGACCGACAATACTTGGACATTTGTTTGCTTGTGTACTTCACAAGAGAGGCGTAATTCCCTAAGGTGGTTAAGGCATAGATTTTTTAAAGCACTTCTGCTTATGTCAGCCAACGAGGTGGGCTCGGTAAAGTAATGAGTAAGATTCAGGTCCTCCAGGAATTTGGAGATATACGCTAACCATGGAATTTTCTTCCAGCGCACCATAGTTAGGCAGTCAGAGATCAATGCACGTGTTAGGTGACACTGTGGTTTATTCCATATACGGTGCCAAAGGAGAATGGGCTGACATTTGATGTAATCTGAAAGGTAGTCAATGCCAAGCTCGATATGGCAACCGTATGTGGGGGCACTCTGTGGAAGTGCCAATAGGTATTTTAGGAAGCTGTTTTGTATTTTTTGTAGGTCTTCTGTGGGTACATAGCCCCAAACACCTGCACCATAGGTTGCTATGCTGTGGCATTTGGCATGATGGATTTTAAGCAACTCAGATGATGCGGGTTTGCCCAGCTTCCTAGAAAAGGAGACAAGCGCCGAACTTGCTCTCTGATAGAGCAGCTTCCTACTTGCCACCGCTTTTTTCCATGTTAGTTGGTCGTCTATTAAAATACCTAGGTAAGGGTATTCCCTAGCACGTTCTAACTTAGTCTGCTCAATATAGAGATGTTTAGGATTTTTTACCTTTGGACCCGTGTACATGACAAAGGTTTTACTTTTATTTACTTTTAGGCCCAGACAAAGCATGTACTGGCAGTATTTGTCCAGTTGTTTTTGCAGCTGGACTGATTTCTGGCTAGTATGACGGAGTCATCAGCATAGAGTAATGCAGGGATAGGCCGATGGTTAATAGTAGGTAGGTCCTGGCACCCTTCCAGCATGGCTGTTTCCAGCCCATTAGTGTAAAGGTTGAACAGGAAGGGAGCCAGGACACAACCCTGCCTAACTCCTTTAGTTATAGAGAATGAAGATGAAAGTTCTCCGCCTGTTCCATATCTTACACAAGCCGTGGGGTCGGAGTAAAGCTCTCGCAAAAACTTAATGAGTGGAGGATCCACCCCCAGTTTTTCCAAGATGGACCACAACTTGGCATGTATCACGCAGTCGAACGCCGCACTCAGGTCGACGTAGACCAGATAAAGATTGCCCCGTTTTGCTCCCACATACTTGCAAATTAGTAGGGTTAGGTTTAGAGCCTGTTCTACAGTTCCAAGTCTCTCCTGGAAACCATATTGGAGGTCGGTCACGATGTTGTTCTCAGAGGCCCAGTCCTGGAGACGTTCCAGGACTAGTCGTCCCGCGACCTTCCCCAGGGAATCCAGGAGGGAGATGGGTCTGTAGCAGGCTGGGTTGTTTCTCTCGCCCTTTTTAAAAATTGGAAGAAGTATGGAAGAGGACCAGGAGTCTAATAGACCAATTTTTGATACCGCCTCCATCACCTGGGTGATAATGGGGGACCATAGGTCTATGTTAGTAACAAAGATGTCAAGAGGGACTCCATCTGGACCAGGAGCCTTTCCAATTTTAGAGGAGGATAGAGCTTGGATGATCTCGCCGAGGTTACAATGGAGGTCTATTGGATAGATCTCCGTCGTGTGTAGGTCAACTGACGACTTGGCCTGTGAGGTGCAGACCGAGGGGGAGTCACTAAAGATCTTTGAAAAGTGAGTCACCCATTCGTCGGCAGTCACGGCCACGTCCAAGAAACTGATGCAAGTTTGCATCAGCCAAAAAAGGGGATTTGACTACCTGCCAAAACTGGGAGCTGTCTTTACTGCGGCAGCTCGCATGTAATTGGGCCCACAGTTCTTTCTTATGATCCTTTTTACATTTAGTTTGAGCCTGTTTATACTCAAGTCTAAGTTTAGCTATTACAGTTTTATCTCTATCTGGGTTGTGTAATGCCTTTTTTGGGCAGATAACGCTTTACGACAGGCCGAGTTAAACCACCTTGGAGAGGAATAATTACCAGGTTTATGATGGCGGAGTAATTCAGCCTGTATTACTTTTAAAATCTCCTGGAAGCTAGAAATAATCAATTCCGGTGGGGAGTCTTCCGCCAAGCAGGTACTTATCCATGGAAAAGCCTTGGATATGACCTTTTTGGTGATTAATATGGGATCGACTTTGGCCCATTTCACAGAAAATCCATTGGTTCTGTCCATGATCAAGGATTTCTGGGTCAGTAAGCTATTCCTATTTGTGTGAGAGTCATCTGTGGTTATCTTAAGAGTGATGCTGTTAGGGAAGTGATCACCTGCGATCTCAGAGCCTGTAGTGAACTTAAGTAATTTACCCTTTAAAACATAAGAACATAAAATAAAGTCTATGGTGCTTAAACAACCCAGCACGCCAGGAAGTGATAATCTCTACCGACTAACCCGGTTCCTGGCAGCCGACGGACACCACTTAATTCCGCGGCTCCCGCCACCTGATTGGGGGTGAACGCGTGTATTTCCGCTACCCGAGGAATAAGCCTCTATACCAAGAGGCGTTCCGGCATTTAGAGGCTTAATTACTTTAAGGCTTTTCATTGTATCTGTCCTGATGATGGACCCTGTGATTTAATAAGGGTCCGAAACGCCGTCGACTTTAAATGCACTGAAACCGAACTGTGATTACTATTGGATGTCAAGTGCACGGTTGTAATACTCTGTACAATTGTATTGTTGATAGAGTAACTTGTTTCGCCTTACAAAGCCCTTCTTTGCTGTTTATATCAACCCTATGTACCTGCTCTGTTAGTACTGGACACAGGCTTGTGGTCCACACTGGTTGATTGTTGGAAGGTATTTCGTGTGATTTGAATACATGAATTCTGAGTAAAATCTCTGAAAGACCACTGTCCGGCTGGACATGTCTTTCTAAAAATATAGATTGACTCTGTCTGTATTTCATTTTGTGTTGAAATTTCTCAATGTTGGGGACCAATGTTGTTTGATAAAAATATGCTCCCCGAGGTCCCTGCTGACTAATATTGGGGTCCCTTGTTGTTGTTGAATAAACAACCCCTGCCGTGAAAAGTGGGTATGAAATCTGCAGGAGGGTCAACAAGATCATTTGCAAACATCAATTCCAATGAAGTAAGACTGTCATTGTAAGAATCCCCTATTTGGGAATGAGTGAAGTGAGTCAGTGGGCAGTCTTCTTCATCTTGGAGCCCACATATGCCTTTCATATAGTTCTGACACAGTGGGACATTGAAATCCCCTCCCCATATCACGTTACAGATAGATGATGGTCGTTTGTGTCGTTGGTCGTTTGTAAGAGAGGAAATACCAGCTACAGTTTTCACACAATCTGCAGGAGGTAAATTATTATAAAAATTAATAAAACAGTATGACGTAAATCTGTTAAAAGTAACCATTATAATTTGGTAGTTCGTCGTGGATTGGAGAACAGAAATATTCTTTACTGCCAGGTTATTTGAAATATACACTACTAGGCCTCCCTTAGGTCTACCATGAGTGGAAATACATGCTGGGGAATGGTATGTTTTGTAGCCTTGTAAATGTAGTGGATCTATTGCCCAGGTCTCTTGGAGACAGATTATCTGATGTGTACATACAAATTCCAACCATGACTTAAGATTGATCTTCGAGCGAAGACCTGCTACATTCCAGTATAGTACGGATAATAACAATGTAGATGGGTTTAAGATGTTAGTAGCTGGACTTGCTGGTTGGAGCGGGGTACATGGGGAGAGAATATTATCGTCAACGACGAAAGGAGACAAGGTTTCAGTACGTAGGGGAGAGTATGCTTCTGCTGTTACCGTTGTGTCGACGGTATGAGGTACTGGCAGAGAACTAGATGGTAGAATTGGAGGTGGTAGGGGACTAGGTGAAATAGATGGTGGTATGCTGGAGGGTAGGGGAACCACGTTATTCTGGTTATTAGGAGGTGGTGGTCAGTCCACCATCTCCAGGCAATCGTACCTATTATACGTAGGAACGCCTCTACAGTCAATAGAAGGGGCAGTATCTCTGCCTCCTTGACCCATCCAGTCAACCCAATCAGATCTTCTATTCCAGCTTCCAACCTGGGTCCAGTTCCATTCCGGACCCAGGGCGTATCGGTTAGCTGGAGGATAGAAAAAGGACAATCTTTTAGTGCCTATACCCTCATTTGATGTATGGGGACCCCAGGAACAAATATGTTCAACTGTTTGGGGATCTTCAAAGTTGATAATTATACAGTCCCCGTGAATTGTTTTCGGTTCTTTACCCAGCCAAGGGACCCTACGGACCGATGTAATTCTGTTATTAGAGTAAGGAGAGGGGGGCCTATTAGCTGAAAGCCAGTGGAACACCTTGTTCTTTAGGGACCATCCTGGTTCCTCAGCATTTGGATTCGACTCAGGAACCCCGGTCATGATAACAACGAATGGGGTAGCCTCTGGGGGGAGATGAAACGAGCGACCACCTTTTCGTCTGGTGTTATAGGCAGCATTTTTGGTTGCTGGGGTTTTTGGTAATTTGGGGGCCTGGGTTTGAGAGCTGGTAGAAGCTGGGTCTAGAGATGAGACTGGGAGTGATGGTTTAGGAGGGCCCTTATTTGCAGCAATAGTTGATTTTGTTTGCTGCACGGTTGTATTTAATGGCTTTTGATGGACCACCGCTGTAGTTGTCGCTGATTTGGGAGCTTGATGTGTTTGGTGTGTTGTTACTGCCACAGTTTTGGTGGATTTAGAGTTAAGCGTTTGGACCACAGGGAGAGTAAGCGTTTGGACCACAGGGAGAGTAAGAGTTGTGCTCTTCTTAGTATTAAATTCTCTAAGTAGAATTTCAAGTGATTTTTCAATTTTGGACAGAGATAGCTCAATAGGTTGCATGTGTAACTTGATTAATGCCTCTAATGAGACCAATATTTGGGTATCTTGGATACGGAGATCGTGCCCTCCTCCCACGATACAACTCGGGCTAAAGTTTGGGATATCAGATGACAAATTTATAATCTCGGGTATTAAAGAAATAGCCTCTTGCTGAGGAATCAGGGATTGTCTAGTACCTTGTTTGAGGGGTGAGGAGTGTGTAGTAGATTGATTCAAAGGGACTTGATGGATCAAAGGGTCAGCTTTCTGGGCTGAGTTCTTTTTCCCTTTTTTCCCTTTTGTATTTTTCGGTATTGCTCCCTCTCTCTGACCCCTGGTGTTAGTGGTTTGAGAGTCTACCTCGCTTGGGTTTGCGAAAAGGTTCGGAGTTCGCTCAAGTGATGAAGGTGATTGGGGTAAGGGAGAATGTGAGAGTTGTGTGGCTGAAAGGTCGATGGACACCGACAAGTCCACAGTACCTGGAACCGTAAGAGGGTCCAATGATGCGCCCTGATCTAAATTGCGCTGCAGGGTTTTAGCTACAGCCAGTAGTCCCAGAGAGGAACGCTTGGCTGTGAGTAGATCTTGGGAAACCCTCCTTTCTAGCAACAGGACGCCTTGATTTATGGCATCATTAGCCTTTGCTATAAATTGGTCAATTGGACCGATGGTCTGTGCGGCGTGGGTGTGCTTGGTGCTTCTAGTAGTTCTGGGTGACATACTTACAGTACACGTACAGAAAAATAAGGAATAGTAAGAAGCGTCAAGGCACAACAAAGCAGAAATAGGGGGCAGTAACGTGAACAGGCAAATGTCAATAGGGTGGCCCAGTCCAGTCTTACCCGGTCTTGAACGGGCTTAAACGGGCTTAAACGGGCCCGCCCTTGGCCCGGGCTTCGCCCGGCGTCCCGCGAGACGGGGGTGACGCTGCATTTCAGCACCTCCTGGCGCGCAAATGTTGCGGCGGATGCCGCTAAGGATGCTGGGTAATGTAGTTTTTGTCCCTCACACCACGCTCCACTCGGCGGCCAGACCCCGAGATGGTAAAGGGGTCAGGCGGCGGGAGGCGGGAGGGCAGGAAAGCAGCCTTTGACAATCCTCGTCGGGCGAAAGGTTCCAAGGGTCAACAGGAGACACGGCAGAGTCAGTAGCAAGAAGCTCAATGTTCCCCCCCCTCGACCGGGGTGACGCTGTATTTCAGCGCCTCCTGGCGCGCAAATGTCGCGGCGGATGCCGCTAAGGATGCTGGGTAATGTAGTTTTTGTCCCTCACACCACGCTCCAGTCGGCGGCCAGACCCCGAGATGGTAAAGGGGTCAGGCGGTGGGAGGCGGGAGGGCAGGAAAGCAGCCTTTGACAATCCTCGTCGGGCGAAAGGTTCCAAGGGTCAACAGGAGACACGGCAGAGTCAGTAGCAAGAAGCTCAATGTTCCCCGATTCGATTGAAAAGAATAGTGGAGGGATAAAAGAGTGAAAGATTTTTTTTTTAGGTCTTAGCAATAGGAAGAGGCTATTGGATGAGTAAAAGGAGTTTTGGAGGGAAGGACTCGGAGGAAAGAGTTTAGAAAGGTTTGTTTTAGGGGATCAGTATAGTAAAGAGGTGTCAGATAATGCAAGGAGGGGTAGAGTAGGAGATAAAAGGTGATCTGTTAGGTGTAATTACAGCAGGGAGAGTGTGTCTGAATGGGATGTAGTTATGTATGGTATTGATTGGCGTTGTGTTAGTGATGAGTGTATTGGTTAGTGGTATAGGATAGAGTTGTGTACTGTTTGTAGGTGATGGTGGATATGTGTGTTATTTGGGATAGTAATGTGTGTAGATGTGGTTTGGTTGGGTTTGCAGTGCAGGCTGGTACATTAATTTATGCATAGTGTTGTGCGTGGTGTACATTTGGTGTGAGTGTGCTGCTCTGTTTGTGGATGTGGATGGTGGGGGCTGGGTATTGCTAAATGAGAGAAAGGGCAGCATTTCTGGCCCTACTCCCGACCAGTCTCGAACAGGCTCAAACAGGACACTGCCCTTGTCCTCTCTGCCCTTTACAGGCTCAAATAGGACACTGCCCTTGTCCTCTCTGCCCTTTACAGGCTCAAACAGGACACTGCCCTGGTCCTCTCTGCCCTTAGCCTCGACGCCCGGGCTGAGACGCCCTAAGCCTTGCCCTTTTTATAGCCCTAGTAATCAGGTGACCCCTTCAGCCAATGGGAACCCTACCCCTAACACTATCCAATCACAACACTAGCCCTAAAATCTAGAGCCAACAGGAGACCAGGACCTTACAGCCAATCTTAGCCCTAGTACAAGCGCCCAATCAGTTCAAAAACCCTGATCTATACGTCCAATAAAGGCCCTAGCCCTATCAGTAGTCCCAAAACAAGTCCATGCAACCAATAGCACAGGTAGCCCTAGTCCCTACTTCCAACAGAAAGCCTAACCCTACTCTAAGTCCCACACCTAGTCCAGCAACCAATCACACCAGAAGCCCTAATACTAACTTCCAATTATAGGTCTACCCCTAGCCCTAGTCCCACCCTACTCCCAAAAACAGGAAACCCTAGTCCCTACTTCCAATAGAAATCCTTGCCCTAGCCCTAGTCCCAACCCTACAATGATTGAATCACAGACCCAGAAACCAATCAGAACCTTCAAATACCCAACCAATGAGGACATTAACCCTAATCCAATAGAAACAGTAGATACAACCACCAATCAGTTTAGACATGTACCAACCACTAGCAGACCATATAAGGTCCCAGCGACCTCAGACAAGGTTTGCTGACCAGGGAGTTGGAAGCTGCTTCTCCTGTTCAGAATCTCCTAGGAGACAGACAGGCTCAATCCACACTTTGGACTTCAGCAGGTAAGGGCCTCACTAACTGAAAATCTAACAATACTGTTTGAATAAAACTTTACTCCCCCTGCTGGCCAAAAAAACGAAGTGCACAGGCCCTAGTAAAACACAGTTTAAACAGCTCACAGAAGCACCCTCTGATGTAGAACATCCCTGTTGCTGGGGGGGGAGGCAGGGGGGCTGGTTTCACTGGCTTGTGAACACAAAATGGTGGCTGGGGGTGCCCTGTTTTAACATACAGGTCAACAGGAGACACGGCAGAGTCAGTAGCAAGAAGCTCAATGTTCCCCCCCCTCGACCGGGGTGATGCTGTATTTCAGCGCCTCCTGGCGCGCAAATGTCGCGGCGGATGCTGGGTAATGTAGTTTTTGTCCCTCACACCACGCTCCACTCGGCGGCCAGACCCCGAGATGGTAAAGGGGTCAGGCGGTGGGAGGCGGGAGGGCAGGAAAGCAGCCTTTGACAATCCTCGTCGGGCGAAAGGTTCCAAGGGTCAACAGGAGACACAGCAGAGTCAGTAGCAAGAAGCTCAATGTTTCCCGATTCGATTGAAAAGAATAGTGGAGGGATAAAAGAGTGAACGATTTTTTTTTTTAGGTCTTAGCAATAGGAAGAGGCTATTGGATGAGTAAAAGGAGTTTTGGAGGGAAGGACTCGGAGGAAAGAGTTTAGAAAGGTTTGTTTTAGGGGATCAGTATAGTAAAAGAGGTGTCAGATAATGCAAGGAGGGGTAGAGTAGGAGATAAAAGGTGATCTGTTAGGTGTAATTACAGCAGGGAGAGTGTGTCTGAATGGGATGTAGTTATGTATGGTATTGATTGGCGTTGTGTTAGTGATGAGTGTATTGGTTAGTGGTATAGGATAGAGTTGTGTACTGTTTGTAGGTGATGGTGGATATGTGTGTTATTTGGGATAGTAATGTGTGTAGATGTGGTTTGGTTGGGTTTGCAGTGCAGGCTGGTACATTAATTTATGCATATTGTTGTGCGTGGTGTACATTTGGTGTGAGTGTGCTGCTCTGTTTGTGGATGTGGATGGTGGGGGCTGGGTATTGCTAAATGAGAGAAAGGGCAGCATTTCTGGCCCTACTCCCGACCAGTCTCGAACAGGCTCAAACAGGACACTGCCCTTGTCCTCTCTGCCCTTTACAGGCTCAAATAGGACACTGCCCTTGTCCTCTCTGCCCTTTACAGGCTCAAACAGGACACTGCCCTTGTCCTCTCTGCCCTTTACAGGCTCAAATAGGACACTGCCCTTGTCCTCTCTGCCCTTTACAGGCTCAAACAGGACACTGCCCTTGTCCTCTCTGCCCTTAGCCTCGACGCCCGGGCTGAGACGCCCTAAGCCTTGCCCTTTTTATAGCCCTAGTAATCAGGTGACCCCTTCAGCCAATGGGAACCCTACCCCTAACACTATCCAATCACAACACTAGCCCTAAAATCTAGAGCCAACAGGAGACCAGGACCTTACAGCCAATCTTAGCCCTAGTACAAGCGCCCAATCAGTTCAAAAACCCTGATCTATACGTCCAATAAAGGCCCTAGCCCTATCAGTAGTCCCAAAACAAGTCCATGCAACCAATAGCACAGGTAGCCCTAGTCCCTACTTCCAACAAAAAGCCTAACCCTACTCTAAGTCCCACACCTAGTCCAGCAACCAATCACACCAGAAGCCCTAATCGCTACTTCCAATTATAGGTCTACCCCTAGCCCTAGTCCCACCCTACTCCCAATAACAGGAAACCCTAGTCCCTACTTCCAATAGAAATCCTTGCCCTAGCCCTAGTCCCAACCCTACAATAATTGAATCACAGACCGAGAAACCAATCAGAACCTTCAAATACCCAACCAATGAGGACATTAACCCTAATCCAATAGAAACACTAGATACAACCACCAATCAGTTTAGACATGTACCAACCACTAGCAGACCATATAAGGTCCCAGCGACCTCAGACAAGGTTTGCTGACCAGGGAGTTGGAAGCTGCTTCTCCTGTTCAGAATCTCCTAGGAGACAGACAGGCTCAATCCACACTTTGGAATCGTTTTTGGCCACTATAGGTGTGGCAGGGTATACTCAGACATGAGTCCCTTTCTCACTGCTCCATCAGGATTCAAGCAAGCCGGGCCGAAGACGGCTGAAATGCCAGAAACCGGTCCCCGGTAGCTTGTCTCCTTTCTGGTGAAGAATTGGCTTGGTAGTTTAGTCTGCCCTGTTCCCATGATGCACTGGGCCAGGAACAGACTGATTTGCATATAGCCAGGTTCTGAGCTGGGATGGGGCAGTGAGATAAATAACGGTGATGGATCAAGCCCTGATCTTTGGACTGGGTTAGAGTGGTCTGCTTAATTCAGACACTCTGTTCATCACCACCCCCTTTTCTGAATCACTGCAATCTGGGGCACAGGTAGGCTGCAACTCACAAGATGTAGGAGAATGATTTGGGGCGCACCCAGCACCCTAATATATGTGGTTTTCAAAGAGACATTTGTGTTTTAATATTTAAGGGGGTGGTGATGAACGGAGCATTTGAACCAATCAAACACTCACGCCCAGTCAACAGATCTGGGTTTAATCCATCACCGTTCTTTAGCCCACTCTACCACCCCAGTTCAGACATGGCCATATGCAAATCAGTCTGACCCTGTGCCTCATGGGAACAGTCCAGCCCAAACTGACAAGCCATGCCTTCCCTGGACCGGAAACAAGCTTCCTAGGACCGTTTTCTGGCATTTCATCCGTCTTCAGCCAGGCTTGCTTGAATCCAGTGGCAAAGTGAGCAAGGGACTCACGTCTGAGCATACCCTGCCAACTTATGGCGAACAAAGCGGTACAAAAATGGGTGGTGATGGACGGAGCATCTGAACCAATCAAATTTAAAATTGCACAATCCCACCCGAGGGTACAAGGGAGGTCTGCAGAGGGCTGCTTCCAGTGTCAGGGGAGCGTGGAGGAGGCATACCGGTGATCCTTGCTGTCTGCGTCGGCCGCCTTAGGAGCACCAACGGTGGCCTGGAGAACTACATCCCCCAGGCTCCTTTGCGGCGGCGCTCACCTCTGACATCATCCCCAAGCGCCAGGAAGCGCATAAAACTTCGCAGCGGCTCCCGCAGCGCGGGACATTTAAAATTGCACAATCCTACCCGAGGTTACAAGGGAGGTCTGCAGATGGCTGCTTCCAGTGTAAGGGGAGCGTGCAGGAGGCATACCGGTGATCCTTGCTGTCTGCGTTGGCTGCCTTAGGAGCACCAACCGGGGCCTGGAGAACTACATCCCCCAGGCTCCTTTGCGGCGGCGCTCACCTCTGACATCACCCCCAAGCGCCAGGAGGCGAAGCCCGGGCGAAGGGCGGGCCCGTCCGCGCCCGTCAGGGGCATTTGAGGCTGGGCTTGGCACCCTCCCCTAACATCTGTACTCTGTGACTGGACATAAAGGTACTGTTTAACAACCCAATTGGGTATATTGCTGTAAAGCGCGACCCCCACATTTGTAGAGCCTGGAGGCGTGGTATTAAGATTTACTAATTAACGACGCCATATACCCCCCATAAAAGGTTAATACTGTGTGGCGACATCTCAGTTAGTCTATCTAGTGGGTCATCTACACAGTACCAGCGCAACTGTTATACAAATGGGGAAACGGGTTTGTGGGGAAAAGAAGCAAGCAGGACTTGTGTTAAAACCAAATCCCAAACCAACTTTAATAGATCGGATGTTGGAGAAAGCTCTGGGTGCCGTCGCCACAGAAATAGAAAGAACAGAGAGACGCCTATCTATAACTGCAAATCTAGATCTAGCGACACCGACACATAGCCCTACTGTAGACATAGAGGCTACATCCTTAGAGCTGTCAAATGCCCCAATAGTAGATCTAGAGTCTACCATAGAATCACCTGAGGCTGTCACTAGGAAGCAACCGGCCAGAAGTAATAAAGCTAAAACTAAGCCCAAAGTAAAACCATCAGTTAGGCGAAAAAAACAACACCAAGACCTTACTCTAGGTCCAAATCAGGGCTATTATTAAGGAGGAACTCAGTCCCCTAACAGAAAGGATAGATGGGCTAGCTGCTAGAGTGGACCACTTTCTAAAACCTAGAGAGACAACTGAGGCTTCTGCCATCTTAGAAGATAGAATATGCCTGCAGGCTAACTTGGATAATCATTTGGCAGATCCAAATACAATATCCATAGTACAAACCCCCACTTTATTTGGGCTAATGCCCAATAGGTTACGATTCAGAAAAAGGGGTGGTGATGAACAGAGTGTCTGAATTAAGCAGACCACTCTTACCCAGTCCAAAGATCAGGGCTTGATCCATCACCGTTTTTTAGCTCACTGCATCACCCCAGTTCAGAACCTGGCTATATGCAAATTAGTCTGACCCCGTGCCTCATGGGAACAGGACAGACCAAACTACCAAGCCAATTCTTCACTGGAAAGGAGACAAGCTTCCGGGGACCGGTTTCTGGCATTTCAGCCGTCTTCGGCCCGGCTTGCTTGCATCCTGATGATGCAGTGAGCAAGGGACTCATGTCTGAGTATACCCTTCCACGCTTATGGTGGACAAAATGATTCAGAAAAAGGGGTGGTGATGAACAGAGTGTCTGAATTAAGCAGACCACTCTTACCAAAGATCAGGGCTTGATCCATCACCGTTTTTTAGCTCACTGCATCACCCCAGTTCATAACCTGGCTATATGCGTATGGGAGGAACTCGGGTAGTATTTTACCACTTCATTTAAGTTACTTCTATCCCCCAAATAGGCCTCAAAAATTTAATCATTATCAGGGGATGGGAAGGAGACCTGTACTTAAACATTGCATACCATTTACACGAGGACCACATGGGACTACCCATTCTTGCTTTAATATCCCAACAGGTAATAGATTTAGCCCACTAGATGGTGTGGACTGACTAAAAGGAGTCCCCCCCCCGAAATAAGGAGAATAATTCTCCTCTATTCCTGGAACAGTGGACTAAGGGCAGAAGGGCATATCATCGTAATAGGAATGGTCTAGCTAGTAGAAGCATGAGCGGCTTCACTAGCATTAGTACTACCATCCCTAGTGGAGCTCAAGCACAGAGGGAAAATCTCGCACATCACCAAACTACAGGGTCTCTAGCTGAGGTTGATATTGGTCTGATAACACCCCTAATGAAGTTACCCATTATAGCGTCGGCCAAAACTCCTCCACATGATGGACAGGTAACTAAGGTCCTGTCATGGAATGTGGCAGGTATCAAAAACAAATTGGGTGACCCTGATTGGGTGTCCTTCATTAGTCAACACGAGGTTTGCATGTTCCAAGAGACGTGGGCATGCGAAGATGTAACTTACCCTGGTTATGCTATTTTTAATATCCCAGCCATAAGAGGCAGTTTAGGGAGACCGTCTGGGGGGCTCATGACCTGGATAGGGTCCACTTAGGTTGTAAGGCTGTACAAATTGAAACAGGTTCTAAGGACATTTTATGAGTCCAATTACAGTTCCGCTCCAAGCCTCCCGTTGCTCTAATCAATTTATATTCTAGGCCGACCCCTAGGGGTAAAGAGTCTAATACGGTAGAGGCTTTATCTACATTCTTATGCCTTATAGACCCAAATCAAACGGTTATTGTTGGAGGCGACTTTAATTGTCAGTTCGAGCCACTTGAGGGCTTGTCCCTTGAAAATGTAAGGAAAGAGGAGCTCCCTCTGGAAATCCCAGAATCCAGATGCCCAATAGTAAAAACTGGTCCCCTTTGGTAATCCAGATGAACTGTCTAGTTTTAAAACATTCATTGAGAGCGTGTAATGGGAGATCACGCTCTGACTCATCTAATGGTTATACCTTCTATAGCAAGAAACGTGGGTCTATGTTAGACTATATTTTAATTGATTCAAATTCCTGGGAGAGGATGATTGATTTTAATATTACTATACGACTGGATAGTGATCACCATGCCCTAATAATGGAAATAAAAGCCTTAAATCCCCAAAACATTCCCATAGCTGGCCCTACTGACCCCATTTTAATTATTTCAAACTGTAGGAGGAGAGTACGGTGGACCAATTTCCTCCAATCACAGGATAAGATGAGTATCTTGTATGAAGCCCTAATTCCTGTGTTTGAAGAGGCGTCAGCCTTATACCAAAGTAGTGAGGACCTAGATTTGGAAGCGGTTGATACAAACTACTGTAAATTAAGGAATGTATAATGGCCTTCTTTTTCCCCAACATCTCCCCCAGACCGGTTAGGCCCTTAAGTCCTTGGTATAACAGCCATTGTTGAAGGGCCAAAAAGGCACTTGTAGCATCTATTAAAGCTAAAAACTGCCCCATATCAAAACCACAAGAAAGTTATACAAAACAACGGTCCAAAAAGCCAAACAGCAGTGGGAATGGGAAAATTGGGATTCCCTGAAAACGGCCTTGGGGGATAGAGATATGAGAACGTTTTGGAGTATTGTTAATTCAGGTGCTTCTACCCCCAAATCCGCGGTGGAACCGAACCTGTATGAAGAGGTTTGGCGGGTGCACTTTGAAACCCTCTATGCTGAGGAAAAGGTCTTTGAGGGAACCCCAAATGCCTGGTCCCTTATGGAATTGGATGGGGAGGGCATTGCAAGAAGCCCTGAACACGACGTATATTCAGGTAGTAGCCCAAGTATACCCATAACCCTAAAGGAGACTGAGTGTGCCTTGCTAAAAATAGCACCAGGTAAAGCCCCAGGTCTGGATAAGATCCCCGGGGACCTATGTAGGAGCGAACCAGCCATCTGGACTCCGTATTTTTGTGGGCTCTTTAACGCTATAATACGGGGCATGAAGATACCTTCCAGCTGGCTGGGTGTGGAGATAATTCCGATTTATAAAAAAGGTTCCCCACTCTCGCCAACAAATTACAGACCTATTAACTTAATAGACATATCCCAAAAATTATTTGTGCGGGTCTTGCTAGCCAGACTATAATCCTGGATGGAAGGAAAAGGGGTATTGTCCCCCTCCAGGCAGGGTTTAGGGAAAGGATATCAACCCTGGATCAAGTACTAAGACTACAGCTCTTGTACTGGAAGACTGTCTGCCTCCAGGGGGGTAGTTTATATCTAATTTTTGTAGACCTGAGGTCGGCTTTTGACCTGGTGCCACGGGAAAAGCTATGGTCAGTTCTTAATGAGATGGGGGTCCCGGTTTATCTGATCCAACTTCTCAAGAGATTGCACAATGATAATTATGCACAAATAAGATTTGGAAGGGACGGAAAACTCACAGCTCCAATACCTGTCAAACGTGGTGTATGTCAGGGATGCGTTTTAGTACCGACGTTATTTAGTCTCTATATTAACGGGCTGATTGACGACCTGGAAACTGAAAAAGACCTTGATGCCCCTAAGCTAGCATCCCGCCGAATTTCAGCAATGATGTTTGCTGATGACACTCTTTTGGTATCAAAATCACCCATGGGGATTCAGAGGGTTTTAGATACATTTGAGTTGTTCTGTAAGGAAAGAGGTCTAGATATAAGCTTACAGAAAACTAAATACATGGCGTGTAACAGTCCTAAAAGCTCTCGCCCGAACCCTCAATTAAATGGGAAACCCCAAGAAAGAGTCTCATCCTTCATCTACCTGGGTCTTACCATTATTGAAAATCTGGATTGGGGGGCTCATATTACTAAGACTACATTAAAACTAGCTCAATCGACAGGGGGCATAATGAAGGTCTTTAGTAGATCAAGCAAGAGAGCTGTCAGCCCAGCATTAGAAATGTATAAGGCCCAAGCCCGAGGAGGTGCATTGTATGGTGCTGAGTTATGGGGACATTTTAAACTAGATTCCCTTTTAAAGGTAGAAAATCAATTCCTTAGACAGCTGTACAGATTACCCAAGAGTACTCCGCTGATCCCGCTACGATTAGATTCAGGTTTAATGGCGATTGCTGACACTTTGAGCCTTAGACCTTTATTGTACTGGCGTCGCCTATGGTCCATCCCTGAACTATTGACATATAGGGAGGAGTTATTGTAGGGTATGTCAGTTCCGGGTGCAGTTATACTCCCTTGGTTTGCACACATGAAATTTCGACTGACCAACATAGGCTTGGGTGATTGTTGGGCTGACCCAGACCCTGCCTGCCCCCAAACCACAAAGAAACACATGAAGGCCCAGTACGAAGAGTATAGAAGGGCTCAATTTTACTCTTGCCCCAAGATGGGCCCACTATCTTTGGCCTTTGTGGAAGTTAAAGATGTTGCCCGTTTCGAGCCAATATTAGATCTTATTACACCAGTGGAGGCAAGAAAGCTCTTTTTACAATTTAGGTTTGGGGTCCTTCCTCTCCGATGCCACACAGCAAAGTGGAGCAAGGACAAAAAGGTACAGTGCCCTGCCTGCGATTTCCCTGACGAATCAGTGCTTCATGTGTTTTTTAGCTGTCCTGGCTATCATAAGGCACGGAAGCGCTGGTTGGTCCAGATCTGTAGGAACATTGGCAGTAGGCACTGTCTCGAGGCATTTCGGATACTCAAATCTGATCTTAGCATCCCGATTGTGTTTTCGGTCTCCAGTTTTCGGTCTCCAGCCCTTGTGGTGTACTAGAAGGTCTATGCAGAAATTATCCAACGAGACTTAGGTCTTGTAGTAAGGATTTTAATGTAATTCCTTTAATAATTTTATAATCTAGCTCACGTTTAACTTTAGCACTTTGCTATGGTTCTAGTTCCCCTTACAGAAAATTTCAGTTTTTTTAACTATTTAGTTATTTATTGCATTATGCACTTCCTGATATGAAATTGTATAGTTCGCCTATTCCTAGCACTCCTAATGATTAGTCTTTTATTCACAAGGCTTGAAGACAGTTGGAATGATCTTTATCTCTGTGAACTGTGCCTTTTTAATGTCCTAAATTGATATTTGTAAGCACTTATGTATGTATGTGATATATGTTTTTAGGAGCTGTACTTTTTTAGGTCGTACCGACCGAAATAAAGTTTTTCTGAACTGAACTGCATATGGCCATTTCTGAACTTGGGTGGCAGAGTGGGCTAAAGAATGGTGATGGAGTAAACCCAGATCTTTTGACTGGGTGTGAGTGTTTGATTGGTTCAGATGCTTCGTCCATCACCACCCCCTTTTGTACCGCTTTGTTCGCCATAAGTTGGCAGGGTATGCTCAGACGTGCGTCCCTTGCTCACTTTGCCACTGGATTCAAGCAAGCCTGGCTGAAGACGGCTGAAATGCCAGAAACCGGTCCTAGGAAGCTTGTTTCGGGCCCAGGTAAGGCATGGCTTGGCAGGTCAGGCTGGACTGTTCCCATGAGGCACAGGGTCAGACTGATTTGCATATGGCCATGTCTGAACTGGGGTGGCAGAGTGGGCTAAAGAACGGTGATGGATTAAACCCAGATTTTTTGACTGGGTGTGAGTGTTTGATTGGTTCAGATGCTCCGTCCATCACCACCCCCTTTTGCACCGCTTTGTTCGCCATAAGTAGGCAGGGTATGCTCAGGCGTGAGCCCCTTGGTCACTTTGCCACTGGATTCAAGCAAGCCTGGCTGAAGACGGCTGAAATGCCAGAAACCGGTCCTAGGAAGCTTGTTTCCGGTCCAGGGAAGGCAGGGCTTGGCAGTTCAGGCTGGACTGTTCCCATGAGGCACAGGGTCAGACTGATTTGCATATGGCCATGTCTGAACTGGGTGGCAGAGTGGGCTAAAGAACGGTGATGGATTAAACCCAGATCTTTTGACTGGGTGTGAGTGTTTGATTGGGTCAGATGCTCCGTCCATCACCACCCCCTTTTGCACCGCTTTGTTCGCCATAAGTAGGCAGGGTATGCTCAGGCGTGAGCCCCTTGCTCACTTTGCCACTGGATTCTTGCAAACCTGGCTGAAGACGGTTGAAATGCCATAAACCGGTCCTAGGAAGCTTGTTTCCGGTCCAGGGAAGGCATGGCTTGGCAGTTCGGGCTGGACTGTTCCCATGAGGCACAGGGTCAGATTGATTTGCATATGGCCATGTCTGAACTGGGGTGGCAGAGTGGGCTAAAGAACGGTGATGGATTAAACCCAGATCTTTTGACTGGGTGAGAGTGTTTGATTGGTTCAGATGCTCCGTCTATCACCACCCCCTTTTGTAACACTGTGTTTTAATATTAATCACACATTTGTAATGTAACTAAAGTGATGTCAACTATTATGATGTCTTCAGGTTTAAGGTCACATCACATCACGGGAAGATTCAGGGGCAAAGGTCATATGATGTCACTCCTTTGATGTCAGTAAGGTCAAAAGGTGTGTGACAGCACTTCCGATATCGCTGAGATTTTGATCAACCGACGTCCATGTACTTATTTAAGCCATAGTTTTTAAACGTGAACTTAGAACCATCCCTGTCCCACCCCTCACCCTGGAGACTATATTTATTTATTTCTGCATTTTTGTATAGCGCAGACATTACTCAGAGGTGTCAGAGCGCTTTACAATAAAGCAAAAGAATGTTACATTAGACATTTGAGTAACATGGTAGGATGTGACAATACGTGTAGCTACTACGGTTAATTATGGTGAGAGTTATGTATTCACAAGTTACATATTCATTACAACCCACATATTTTGAAAAGTTAGTGATTAGGGTTACATAAAAACATATTTCATATTTACAGAGTTTTTTTTTACTCGAGTTTTATATAGCGCTAGCTAGGCCCGAAGGCATCAGAGCACTTTACATGAGGAGAGTTACATAGCTTACAAATTATACATTGTTACATACGGTACAACAGTTACAAGTTACAATTTTTAGGTTAATGGCATGTAGAGGGGAAAGGGGGTACAGTAGAAGGGTGAGGGGAGTGAGAATTAAACGGAGCATGGGTAAAAGGATAGACAAAAGCAAGCTGGTGGAGAGGAATTCAGGGGAGAGGGGAAGGGAAAGGGGAGGTAGCCTAAGAATGAAGGAGGGAAGCGGAGGTAGAGGGGTTAGGGGAGACAGCGTAGAGACGGGGAAAGTGACTGTGTCTGACGTTCGAATGGGTGGGACGGGGATCATTCTCAGTTAGGTGTGATTACCAAATTCACTGTGGACTCTCTCAGCGGGGTTGCTGAGACTCCAAGGCATAAGATGCAGGATCCCTCCCCAACAAGGGGAGAGGAGTGCTTTGGTCATGATCACACTGAGGAATGAAGGAGGGAAGAGGTGGGGACGGGGTGGGATACCCGGCTGGAACACAGAGTCCGACGTCAGGAAGGGTATGGTAAGTGGATCCATCCCATTCCTCTACTAGGTGTGACACCCTTGTCACTGTGGACTCTCTCAGAGGGGTCTCTGAGACTCCAGGGCGAGGAAGCTGGATCTATCCCCAACTAGGGGAGTAGGAGTGCTTTGGACAAGGGCAAAATTGTGGGGCAGTTAAGGGAGTTAAGCTGGTAGATAAAGGCTCTCCCTGACCAGGGGTCTAATGGCGTTGTCTCTTCCCACTTGGCAGATGAATCAGAGTGCTTAACATGGGGAATGTTAGGTTACAAATTACAAATTAACATACAATACCAGAGAGTAGGAGAACATGGGTAGAGAAAACAATATAATAGTAATTAGAGGGAGAGGAGGGGGAGAGGGTAGACAACGGCAGGGAGGCAGGAAGAGCTGTGCCCACTGTCCGGCTGGGTAGGATACAGCGAGTTACAAATTGCAAACGTTTCACAATAGTTACATAATGGATAAACCGACAATACAGGAGTAAATTTATGAACACGAAAATCCGGATTAGACTGACCAGGGAAAGCTGGTAATCCACATGAAGGAGACAGCAGCGGGGAGGAAAACGAGACAAATGTCCGAGATCCGGCTGGGTAGGTGACGGCCATAGCTGTGTGCCAGGGCCAATCTCCCCTTTAGCTGTCGGAGCAGCTCCACCGGGAAACGGCCATGCATGCGTTTAGGGCACCGCAAGGGTAGAGTGAGGATCAGGAGGGGATCAAAAGACTAGAGTTCAAATACTGGTGGTAGGCACAGGGAAGATGGCAGAGTAGGAGGGGGAGAGTGGTTTTGGCAGCCATCATAGTGTCAGGCACGACGAGTCAGTTAGTCTACTTGGTACAGTGGCTAGTTCTAGTTGCCACCAGTGTGAAGTTGGTTAAGATCACAGTGCCAATAATCCTGGACGAACATCAGGACCCTGTTTGGCAACAAGGGACATCTACCTTCACTGGTGAAAGTACTATGGTGGGTGCCATTTTGGGGTCAGGTTCAATGAGTAATAGTAGGAGGAATTAGCCGGGAAAAGACAATGGAATTAAAAGTCTTAACAAAAGTCTTGTTATGCGCCAAAAGGTTAACAAAGCCCACATTGGCAATTGCCTGGTTCTTCCGCTCCTCACTCACTGCCATTGAAGCGAGTCTGCTGAGGATCCCGGAGGGCACTGCCGGACATGCTCAAATGCTCTTCCCTCTCAAGTAGTAGCCAAGCTCCGTAGCAGCGCAGGGACGTGAGACGGCACAGAGCGGTAGAATCAGCAGGCATTTTGAGGTGAGGTCCAAGGTGTGGGGGTGTAGAATGCCAGTAGGAGCAGTGCGTTCTTCTCAGCACCAGGCGCTCATTTGGTGCTTGGGGAGCTATCGTAGATTGGGAGCCATTTTGGTTGATTCAAAGGGAGGGACGTCGCGGCAGAAATCTCTGCAGGGATCGGCCGGAGCAGAGCGAGACCAGACTCAAAATGAGCCGCCTGCATTCCGGTCAATGAAACTCGAGAGAAGATGGTTCAGCAGTCATGAGAAAGAGCTGCTGTAGAGGCTGGATTGAGGGTTCGCAGCGAAGTAACAGATCCGGGCGGCCATGAAAAGAGGATTTGGAAACAAGCACTGTTAACTTTTAAATACTGATCTCCACTCCATGGCTTTGATGTGCTCCACGTCCGCTATGCATCCCTTGATGAGGGTTTATGCTAGGGTCACCTTCTGATGCGGAGCAGTGGAGAGAGTGGTGTACGGGCTGGCAGCCCAGGGTAGCATTTCTTACCGTCCTACGGGCTGTCCTTCACAGCCAGCATTGGGGTGCCCACTTCGGTGTTTTGGCCGCCTGGTGTGTCCCGGTGTCTGCAATTTTCACTTCGGGTGCTTTGAACTTCGTCGCGGGTTCAACTGAGCTGGAACGGTCAGCCAGGTTAGTCCACAACCAGTCAGCTCGGGGTTGGCACCATCTTGCTCACCCGTGCACGGAACCATGAACTCTTGATTCGGGACCAGTTATTCCGGATTAGGGCAGTCATGTAATAGTCAGGGTTACGCCATGAAATGTGAGGGAGTATCTCTGGTGGAGAGATTGGCGAGGAGTATTATTGAGAAAAATGTCTTTGGAAGAGAAAAGGTTCAAGGTCCATTTTGAAGATCAGAAAACAGGTCATGGTATGAAGGTTTGGAGGTAAGGAATTCCAAATTCTAGTCAAATTAACTGAGAAAGATTGTGCCATGAGTCTTTCTCTTTCAAAGGTTGGAGGCTCGAGCAGCAGATTTCCAGTATTTCGTGAAGGTCTAGAGCCACCTGATACCCTGAGTTTGTTTGCTAGGTAGCAAGAGGTGGATGTGCGAATGGCTTCATAGGTGATACAAGCAGTCTTGTTGATAGTCCTGGCTTCAGTAAGAAGCCAGCAAAGAGTTGGCAGCATAGGTGTGATATGGTAATTTCTTTTGGCCTCATAGACGAAACGTGCAGCCGAGTGGGGGATGGATTTTGAAGGAGATGGGTGGTTCTTGGGGAGGCCTGCAAGGAGAGAATTACAGTAGTCCAGTCTGGAGAGTAGCAAATATTGGACAAGAGTTTTCAGGTCTTGCTCAGGAATGTATTGTGAGATACCCCAGAGAAGGTGCAGTTGGAAGCATGCATTCTTGGCCATGATGCTGATTTGGGATTGGAGATTAAGGGGCATAATATCATAGAACGGCGTTACAATTATCGCCGGTTTAGCGGCAGAAAACTTCCCTTGAGAATTACAATAGAAGCCCATGTTCTGATGTTAACATGGGCTTCTATTGGAATTCTCTACGGCATATTATCAAGGCCATTATCGCCGTTTTAGCAGCAGTTTCCTGCCGATAAAAAGGCGATAATTTTGACGCAATTCCTTGATAATATGCCCCTCATTCTTTTGTCCGGGATTACACCTAGAGATTTGGCACTGTCAACAATGGTAGGTTTACTGTTAAAAATGTTGAGATACTCTTTCCATGATTGAACAGGAGGTAGAGTGTTTGAGGTAAAGGTAAGAAGGAATTCAGTTTTAGAGGGATTCGGTTTTAGGTGATGAGACATCATCCATTCTGGGAGGCATTTGAGGGTGGTGGCGAGAAGTGAGATGCCATGTGCGGAGAACACTTTGAGGTAGAATTGGGTGTTGTCAGCGTAGAGGAGATAATGGAACCCAGCCTTTTTTTTTTTTAATGAAATCTTTTTATTGGTATTTACAATTTACATTTAACAACATACATATAAACTTGATGTTCTTGGAAGGTCCGCCCTTTGGGTCGATCTGATGAGTTTGACTGTTCGGTTTTATTTTGCCCAAACGGTCTCGAAAACACGTAACACGTAACATGTAACAGATACTGTCCCCATTGTCTGGTGTCTAGTTGGAACCTAAAAACATACAACGTTGGAGTTGCTTGTTGTTTGTTGACAGAGAAACACGACCATACTAGTGGTTCAGATATATTTGTCTTGTTGGAACACAAAAACATACAACGTTGGAGTTGCTTGTTATTTGTTGACAGAGAAACACGCCCTTACTCGTGGTTCAGCTATATTTGTCTATGGTGGTTTGAAGGAGTTTATGAATTTGTCTAGTTTAACCCACATCTCTCTGTGAGGGTGTCTTCCAGGAGTGTACCTGAGCGTGGTGTAGACTGCTCCTCTGAGGAAGATCACCCAGTTTAGCCATCCTTTGAATTTGGCCTTGCTGGTGTTCTTCCAGTTCATGAGTACTATTTTTGCCGCTGAAATTGGGGAGGAAGTCAAGAAGATTCCTATCCTCTTGAGTAGTCAAAATTTGGTCTGTGCTAGTACCGGTGATATCATATACTCCGATGGGGACGCCCACAGTGTCTCTAGTTCCTGTTCTGTCAGTTTGGTTTTAGTTTGGGCTTCCCAGTAGGCCGACTTTTTGGCGTTGAGTTTGGATTTGGCGGGTCGGAGTAGTTTGTATAGGTATGAGACTTGGTGCTCTGTCTTGTTTATGTCTACCATAAGTTGGAAGATGGATGGAGTTTGTTTGTGTAGTTTTGATTTAGTTAAGGCTGTTTTGATAGCTAGGAAATTATAGAGTTCTATATCTGGGAATTTGTGTTTATTTTTCAGGTTGTTAAAGGTATATGGCTTTCCTTCCGTTTCTAGTTGTGCTGGGAACTGAATTCCCCGCTCCTTCCATGTATTCATGTCCAGTGTTTTCCTTCTGTATTTAATCTTAGGGTTACACCAGAGTGACTCCCATTGTGAGTTTTTGATGCTGAATTCCAGTCCACCTTCAGTAGGGCTTGTTTTGTTAACTTTTGGATCGGGTTGTTGTTGAGAGCTTGTTTGTTAGATGTTAGCAGTGTGAGTGGCTCTGTGTTGTTCAACAATGATTTTTCTATGGCTAGCCATGTTGGGGTGTATTTTTGTGCAGGGAGTATCCAATGCATCCCTTGCCTGGCGATGTATGCAAGTTGGAACGTTTTCAGGTCCGCTAAATTGAGACCCCTCATTTTTTCCCCCAACCTCAGCTTCCGGAGGCCTATTCTAGCTTTTTTACCTCTCCATATAAATTTGTTGATCATTCAGTCTATTTTTTTGTGGAAGTCTTCTGTTAGGGTCAGGGGGAGCATGTCCGCCAGGTAGTTGATTATAGGCGTTACCATAATTTTGATGGTGTCTATTCTACCCCACTAGGTGATGAACTTTGGTGACCATGTATCTAGTAGTTCTTTAATCTTCCTTAGCGTGAGCATCTCGTTCAGATCTAGGGTGTCTCTTAGGTTTCTTTTAAATTGAATCCCCAGATATTTGACTGCTTTTGGCTGCCATGCCAGGCCTGCGCTGCCTAGAACTTCCTTTGTTGTGTGTATGTTGAGTGGCATACACTCAGATTTGTCTTTGTTGAGTTTGTAGCCTGAATGTTTGGCGTATGTTTCGATTGTGCCCATGAGAGCCGGTATAGAGTGGGCTGGTTTGCTTGTTAGTATGAGTATATTGTCGGCATAGGCAGCAATCTTGGCTGTTGTGTTGTTAATTGTTATCCCTGCGATGTTCCTCTTTGCTAGTGTGTCTGTGATCAGAGGTTCTAGGGCTAGTAGGAATAGTAGCGGGGATAGCGGGCAGCCTTGTCTCGTACCTCCTTCTAATTTGAACGGGCAGATGAGCCCCCGTTTATGGCTATTTGCGCTTTTGGGTTTTTGTATAGTGCCATGACTTTCTTAGTATACTCGTCCCCTAAGTTGTACTCTTGCATGCAGCTCTCCAGGAAATGCCAGGAAACTCTGTCAAAAGCCTTTTTGGCGTCTTGTGTGATAGCGACGGCCGGGCCTAGTGCGTTTGAGGATTGTTCTATGAATTGGCAAAGGAGTCTTGTGTTGTCGTGCGACATACGTAACTTCATGTAGCCTACTTGTGTTTCCAATTAGGTGGGGTAGTATTTTGTTAAGTCTTGTGGCCAGAACTTTTGCGTATATCTTGCAGTCTAGGTTAATTAGTGATATGGGGCAGTAGTTTTTGGGCAATTGTGGGTCTTTACCCTCTTTTGGTATCACAATTATGTTGGCTTGTGCCATTGTTTCTGTTATTGACCCTTCTTTAGCGCAGTAGTTGAAAGTTTTGGTCAGAACTGGCAGGAGAAGTTCCTTTAACTTTTTGTAAAAGGGTGCTGTGTATCCTGTCTGGGCCCAGTGCTTTGTTGTCTTTTAATGAGTTTATGGCTATTGCAATCTCTGTCTCTTTAAAATCTTGGCCTAGTGTTTTCGCCTCCTCTTTCATAATCTTTGGTAGGTTCAGTCTTTTTAGGTAGTCTGCGGTGCCAGCCATGTCGATGTTGTCGTCTTTTGTGTATAGCTCCTTGTAGAACTCCCTGAAGGTATGTAGGATTTCCTTATGGCCTGTGTGTGTTTTGTTTAGTTGGTCGGTGATGGTGGATATGCAATGCTGTCTCTGCTTGCGTTTGAGGTATGTCACTAGAGTCTTCCCTGCCTTATTGGCCTCACAGAGGTTAATCTGTTTGTACTTTTTTATCCACAGTCCCGCCCTCTCGCTGAGGATTCTGTTAAATTGGTATTTCTTTCCTGTAAGTTCTAGAAGGAGTTCTGTGTTTGAGATGTTGTCTATGTGCTTGATTTCTAGTCTCTTTATGTCCTTTTCTAATGAGTCTAGTTGTGCTTTTGCTTCTCTGTACCTTCTGGCTTTGATTTCTATCAGGCTCCCTCTGATGGTTGCTTTTAGGGCATCCCACAGGCATTTGGGATCTGTATCTGGCGTGTCGTTCTCAGTTATATAGTTCCTGATTGCTCTCTCTATTGTGTCTTTGTCTTCCGTGTTTGCTATTGTTATGTTGTTGAACAGCCATCTACGTTTAATGTTTTCATTGTGTCTGCCCATTAGGTGTAGACTGATGCACGAGTGATCTGAGACCGTTCTAGCTGCGATGTCTGTGTGTTCTATTAGATGTGTGTGCGACTTTGAGATGAGAATGTAGTCGATCCTGCTGTATGTGTTGTGCAGGTTGGAGTAAAAGGTGTAGTTCCTGGTGTCTGGGTGCTGTAGTCTCCATGGGTCTTGTAGTTCAAACCTGTTACAGATATTCTTCAAGATGTTGTGGGAGGCTGGGGGTCTAGACTGGGAGCTTGTTTGTCTGTCTAGGGTGTGGTCTAGGACTAGATTGAAGTCTCCTGCTACAATGTTTAAATTGTGTGTTTGGTGTTTCTCTAACTTCCTTGTTACCCTATCCCAGAATGTTGTGTCTTCTTTGTTTGGAGCATAAATTTTGGTGACTGATATTGTTTCTTCTCCCTTCTTGAGCCGAGTGTACAGCAGTCTACCTTCGTCATCTTGTTCTACTTTTTCTATTGTTATTTTGGACTTTGTATTCACCAAGGTGATCACTCCCTTTTTTCCCACCGTGGTGGAACAGGCTAGCTGGCCTATCCATCTCGCTTTAATCTTATTTGCGTCTTCTGATGACAGTTTAGTTTCCTGCAGGAAGATGATATCCCCCTTCATTTTAGCTAGGTAGTCTAATATTTTCTTCCTCTTTATTGGGTTATTCAGGCCTTTAACGTTCGGGGATATAACCTTGAGGTCGAATAGGAGTGTGTCTTTGTTACTCATCGTGGTCGGGTGCTAATCGTGGTTCTCTCTGTCTATGATTGTCATGGTAGACGTCTTGTGTGTGAAGCCTACTCGAGCTGCTGGCTGGTGAGCTGTAGGGTAGAGCGTGTTTCCTGTCTAAGCATGCGCTAAGTTTCTGGATTGGACAGACTTGACGAACGTGACGCACATGACAAACACAACAAACTGGACACAACAACCCCCCCCTCTCTTCTGCCCTTCTCCCCCTCCCCTCCCTCGCAAAACTGTCGTACTGGTAGCGTGCGACAGCAAGGTCCTCCCCCCCCCCCCCGGGACTTGGTATAGAATCATAGTTCTTCTCATAACCCAGCGACCTTTTGGTCTGCCTGCCAACCCTCTCCCTGAGATTGTATGGTTTTCATTGAGCAGGATTCCCTTGTTTAGTCCCCCGGTAAAAGGATATCTTTGTTCTTGTGTCGCTCGAAGCTGGTTCTTATGGATGAGTCCTCTCTCCGGGCCTCTGCAGTTCGTATGTTTGTTCTTCCTTCTGTAGAGATCCTGTGGAAGCCTTCTGTGAGGTAGATTGCGTTGCGTGGTATCATTATATGAGGTAGTTGCGTTTCTATGTTGTGCTTGTCTTCTTACCCTCGGGGTCTTCCTTCCCTTTTCGGGTATCTTACTGAGGTAGATGTGTCTTAGGGTACTTTATTGAGGTAGGTGTGTACTCAGTCCCCCCTCCTGGGTTTTTGGCCCCTCCTGTGCGTTCTCTTTACGAATCTACTCAGTTTCAATTGTCTTGCGAGGCTCTTATTTTTGATGATGTTGTAGACATTTCCATTTCGTGCGGTTCGGTTGTTGCCAGGTATTGCGCTAGTTCTGTAGGATTATCGAAGATTTTTGTTGATCCATTGTTGCTTACTCTGAACCTCGATGGGCGAACGAAAGAGTAGACAATGTTTTTTTTTCCTTAACCTTTCTCTCTGCACCAGGAAGCCCTTTCTGATGTCAACTGTGGATTTCGAGTAGTCCTGCATGAGTATGATCCTGTTTCCACCCCATTGAAAGTTTGGGTTCTTTCTGGCAACTCCGAAGATGGCTTCTGTTTGATATGAGCGCATGGGTTTGCAGATTATTGGCCTTGGTGTTTGTCTATTGCTTTGTTTGTGCGCCGCCACTCTGTATGCTTTGTCCAGTTCAAAGGGGTTTTCGTATTTTAGATTTGTTATTTTAGGGATGAGGTCCTGTAGCATGGCTACGCACGACCCCGCTTTTTCTTCTTCTCCCTCCGGAATACCAAGTATTCTTATATTCCCTTTTCTCTGTCGATCTTCAAAGTCAGCTGTTTGCCTCTGTATGTCTGCAGTTGCTTTAGCAATATTTCCCATTGCCTTGCTCGCTAGCAGTGATTTGTCTTCGATGTCACTCACTCTTTGCTCTACTGTCGATAGCCTGGTGTTGGCCGTATGGATGTCTGCTCTGCGTGCCGCAACTTCTAGTTGTATGGCATTGGTGGTTTTTCTCGTCGACTTTGCCAGATCAATGACTTCGGCGAGTATTTTGTCTAGCGTGCTGCAGATGTCTGATTTTTGTTTGAGGGGGGACTCTGGCGTGCTCTCCCCTTTAGTCTTTT
The DNA here is from genome assembly GCF_964263255.1 of Lissotriton vulgaris. Lineage (NCBI taxonomy): Eukaryota > Metazoa > Chordata > Amphibia > Caudata > Salamandridae > Lissotriton > Lissotriton vulgaris. Next base: position 1,076,293,897 of record NC_141691.1, on the reverse strand, counting down.
TTTGTAGTTGCGACGCCTTGCCCTCGCTCCCTGCCATTTCTCGAAGGCCTCTTTTGACTTGTAGGATCTCAAATCTTCTGTCGTTGCTTAGCGGCGGTGGGAGAGTGCTTTTCTTATGTTGGCTGTTTGTTCCCACCACGCTTGGTGGAGGTTGCGTTCTTGTCCTAGAGCTTCTTTCTGTGTTGTTGCTTGTTGCTTCTTATGTTCCTCCAGTCATTTTTTGGGACTAATAGGTCCCCTAGTGGTTCATTGTAAAGATTAAATAGGATCGGAGCAAGCTTCGAGCCTTAAGGGACACCTTTTTTTAAATGTATTTAATGCGATTTTATATAGCGCGAACATTACCCGAAGGTGTCCGAGCGCTTTACAAAAGACCCAGTTGCGTTACATAAGGACTTTGGATTACATAAGTTACATACGAGATACAGACAGAATTGCAAATGTACAAGTTGTAAAGTCACGCAAGGAGAAGATATAAACAAGAAAAAATTGCAAATGTACAAGTTGGAAAGTCACTCAATGAGAAGATATAAACAGGAAAAAAATTGCAAATGTACAAGTTGTAAAGTCACTCAAGGAAGAAATACAAACGTAAAAACTATAAAATCACATAGGAATGGTAGTAAGTACAAAGGTCTACTACATATACTAGTGGTTAGAGTTCTATATATACAAATAGTAAGTGCACTAAGGACTACATTTTAACAGCGATTAGGCTTGGACAATTATATATTACATATTTACATATAAATATATATTAATGAGTTACAGAAGCATGGCTCGGGCATAGGGAAAAAAGCAGGTAAGGGGAGAGATATTCAGGGGAGAAAGGAAAGGAATAAGGGAGGCAGAAAGAGTGAGGGAGGGAAGAGGTAAGGGAGGGGGTGATGAGTGATGGGATCTGCTATGTCCATGCCAGACCCCTGGGCCCCCCCGCCCTGACCCACCACAGTGCAAGGCCCGCTCCTCGAAGCCAGGCCCCTAAAGCCACCATCTTGAGTGTAACAGGTTGCTGGCAAGATCGTTCCAGGGAGCAGATCTCGCTGAGATAAGGTCCCCAGAGCCATTGCTTTGTGATCGGAGTACGTTGTGCCGCATGAGAAATGTTTTATGGGGCTTCAGGAGTCATCTGGGCCAGCCGACATGATGGAGGCTCAACGCTGCTTGAAGAAACACCGCCATCTTCTTCATCACATCAAGCCACGCCACATACAACAAGGGCCCATATACCACTGCGATCCATAGGGCCTGCTCCTCGATGATCCTTGGCAATTCTTCCACCCGCGCTCCACACTCATCGCCTCCTGCTGCTAATAGGAGTCTTCTGTACAAATCTTAAATAAAGTGTAGTATTCCTGCTGCAGCGACGGCGTGCCGTATGAAGGGGTTGCGCTGGCCGATTGGCCTTTCTTGTTTCTCTATATTCCTGTCCTATTGTCCTTAGTTCTTGGGCTCACACTCAGCCAGGTGACTGGGTCCGTCTATTTCCGGCGTGCAGTTTCTGTGCCTGTGCGCAGGGTTTGCCCGTCCTGCCGCCACAGCCTGCTCCCTGGAGTGGAGAGATAATTTTGGATTGTAATAATATTAGATCTCCACGTGAGGTAAGATTCAAACCATTTGAGTACTACACCTTCAATTCCCATTCTTTGTTTTCGTGTGTGATGATTTACGCTGCCAGAGTCTAGGAACATACTATTAGTGTACTAAGAGGCAAGACAGTTGTCACGTGAACCCTGTATATGGCCAAGATTCTTATAGCTATAGCTATATTATAGTCTAATCAAGCACAATGGATTTTTGTACATCATCTAATCTGAAATGGTGCTTTCAAATGCTAAAGAGCAGAAAAAAGAGGATTAGTAAAATAATCGTACAAGGTCACACAATTTGGTTATCTGGGTAAACCACAATTCTTGTTTTCTGGTTTCACTTTGTACAAATTGAGCACTAAATGGATTTCTAGTTGTCTGTCTTTCTTACCTCATATGTTAATGCTTTCTTTGTTCCTATTTGTGCATGAGGGTAGAGTGAGGGTGGAAAGCAGAAGCCACAATAAAGCTCGACTCGTTATGAGCTGAAGGTCCCAACAGGATCTTGGACTGTGACAGAGCCAGGCTTCAGGCTTGAGAATGGATCGAGCTTCCAGTACCTCTCTAACCTCTGCCAGTTATTGTCGGACCATTAGTAAATTAGCTGCTTGCATTGGGATGTTTGGATGATCTCTGGCTCAGCATGGTACCTAAAGTACCTGGGGGATATTTATGAGCCTCTTGTGCTCCTGGAGCATCACTTTTTGTGACGTTCCAGTGGTGCAAACTACAAAACCATATCTAGGAGGCCACACAAAGCCGCTTCGTGTGGCTTTGCCTGGCCTCATAGATATGGAGTCAGGCAAGCCAGCGCAAATTGCTATGTTGTCTTACTCTGCTCTAGGGGGCGTTCCATGGGCGTTGCTGTGGGTGTTCTACAGCAACACCCATGGATTTTGACACTTCCCCAGATTTACAAACCCTTCTAAATCTGGGGATAGGCCCAAACCTTACACCTCCCAATAGGAGGCACAACGGGGAGAAATAACTGTATTTCTCCTTGTTTTTTTTCTCTTTGCCATGTGTGATGCATTCTGCAGCACACATGGAAAGAAGAACAAGCCTCTCAGGATTGTTTTAGAAAAAACAATCCTACCAACAACACAGGCACCCTTGCACCATTGTGCAAGGGTGCCTGAGTTGTCAATAGGCTGCCGAAAAGGCACCAGCACAGGGGGAAAGAACAGGAATGCATCATTGAATTAATACATTGCATTTTACCCTTTCACTTTGAAGTTGGGCTGTGCAGCAAGCTTATTTGCTGTGCTGCCCTGTGCCAAAACCCCATAAATGAGGCCCCTAGTGTATAGTGGCATATTATACAATACAAGACCACTTATACCAGCCGGTATTACTTCATAACCAATTTACAATGTTGGGTATTTTTTAACTTATAATTGCCAGTGAACCACGGCTCCCCACATATAAATTACTCCTAATACCAATCTCCACCAAGAAAGCTTGAACATAGCAGATATTTTTTTATAAATACTATTGATCAATAAGTTTTACCATAAGACATACTTCCACTGAACCACTCACCGTTCACCAGCGCACAGAAAGATTGGTCAATGCACATCTGCATAGCCACTTTATTGCTGCTAAATTTATTTATTTATTTTATTTATAAAGTTTTATATAGCGCGAACTTGATCCCGAAGGATATCAGAGCGCTTTACAATGGTCACCTCACTCACCTTGCAGTCACTCCTCTCACCCTATTGCATCGCTCACCGTGCACTCACATGGGCACTCCTGTCACCCACACAGCGCAGATGGTTAATGTGCCTGCTACACAGAACGTGTACCAAGCAGATCACAGAATGGAGTGTGAGTGAACTACGAGTAGCCCTATAAAAAATGAAATGTTTGTCTAAAAGGGGCTATAGAGACATGAGGTGCATTGTTGGCAAGTGGCAGTGAGGGAATTCATGGAGAAGGAGAGAATGGGGGAGGAGCTCCATAAAAGACTGTTGCCCCCTGCGCAAACTGGGAGTCTTGCCCCTCCCCCCCCCCGAAGTTTGGGTCTAGTTGCCACCCTGCTGTGGTTACACATAGGCATGCAGTCCGGTCCACCCAGCATGTAAGTGCATGCACAGGGACAATGGGAAAAATATACTGTGCCTAGTAAGACATGCAGCAAAGCAAGAAAAGTGCACTCATGGGGAAGAAACACCTGCAGCATAGACAAGATTCTCTCCAGATGCATGAAATGTCAAACCACACAACACTGCGCGTCCTGATCCCAACTGGCTGCATAGTACACTGTGCAAAATGGAAAACACACTGACAGCAGATTGTACCCTGACGATTTTCCAAACTCAGTGGTCACATGCTCAATTTCCAATAGTGCTTGCTCCGGGTCAGATGTAGCAATTGCTATGTCGTCCGCATAGGCTAAGACACGCACACTATGATACCCTACCGCCACTGATTGTATATTCTGTGAAGTTTCCAGAATACGCAACAAAGGCTCAATATACATCGCAAACAATAGCAGTGAGCATGGGCAGCCTTGCCTTGTGCCATGTGTAATGTACACATATGCAGATTCATGGTCCATCGCACAAATCTTCGCCCTGAGTCGTTTGTACATAATTTGGAGAGAGAGCAGGAACTAAATGGTCCTGCGACATGTAGAACACATTCAGGCAGTCCTTGCCTATTAGCTATTAATACTTTACATGCTGGTTATGTTTGAGACCATGCTTAAATTGTTCAGAGCAAAACAAGTCACCAAATGAAAAATACCTTTGGTGGATGGCAGGGGTTCATTAGTTGGCTAAAGGGGGTTACACGTGCCTTTTTATCGTCTCAATGTCATGCCCAATGCCCTCTGGTGTCTTTGACAGCTAGCCAGTCAGCCTTTGAGTGGCACTGAAAGCAAATGAGGTTGATTAGTAATGACTATTTTTAAAGTTACTGTTATTAAGTGTGGAATTGACATTACAACATTTGTAGCTGCCTGCATTTCAAGTGTTTTATTTGCTTATACTCCTATCACTTTCACAAATAATGATAATAGTAATATAACAGCGTGGCACAACGGGAAAGCTTTTTATTTAAAAATCATCACTGATAAAGCAGCTGCACCAATATTTATTTTAAATTTCTAGTTTTGATTGAAATCATATGGTGGCCACTTTTAGTTACCAGCAGGTTTTTTCATTTTATTTTTGTGGCTTTTGCTAGCAATACATTATTTGTTTAAAGTAACCGTTGTACCAGCTCACCAAGTCTAGACCTTTTTGCTTCGCCAGTGCTCGTTCTGCAAATGGCATCATTTAAAGATCTGTTGCGCTAAGTGTGCCCTTCCCAACTTTCAGAAACAGGCTGAGTAGAAAGAAAATTGCTTATTTTTTAACCCCTGCCTTTGCTTTTTTCTAAGGGGTAAATAATACCTACTTGCAGTGTCTGTGAAAACATTTGTGAACACACGGTTTAAGCAGCAGCCTACACACTTCTGTAGAGTAGACACATTTCTTAATTACACAAGGGGTCATATGTGTAAATTGCTCAATATTTTCTAAAAGAAATGAATCGTTGAATTAAAAGAATGGTAAATATAAGTGGTGCAATAAACAAAAAAAATGAGCGTGACATTTTTCATTAGTAACTTTGTTTCTGCAACTATACTCTTCTTGTGGTAAAAAAATATAGGCCCTGATTTTGATGTCGGTCGGAAGGCCTCCGACCTGTGGTCGGAGGCTTTCTAACCAACATCTTGTGTTTCAATTCCGACCACTGTATTACGGATACGGCGGTTGTAATTGAAACCGGACGGTCATTCCGGCTGGCTTCCGAGTCGGAACCGCCACGTAATCCCAAAAGAATGGCGTTTCTGTCATCAGGATTATGATGATGCCATTGGAAAGGCAAAGGACCACCAACTGTATCATGAGTTGAACTTGTGTAACACGAGTTCAACTCATGATACGGTCAGCGGTTCTTGCAAGGGTTTGGCACAGGGGGGTCAGTGTTGAGCCGCTGCCGTTGCACCAAACTCGTAATCAGGCCCAGTATTTTTTTCTACCCATGCATTGACTTTGAAAGATAATTTGGGGTTAGAAAAAGTTATGAAATCCAAACAGTCCATATCATCTTGGGCCTCCCTGTATTTTCAGAAATCACTGGGATTTTTAGGGCTCCCTCAGTGCCAACTGATTCCTGGCGAAGTACCAAAGCCTCACCCAGTGGAACCTGATCTGAAATAATTTTCAAGGCATAGTTTTCACATTTGCAGGGCACTCCAGGTAAGAATACAAGCCTGGGATCCATACAATCCAGATCAACCTGGATTCCATTGGTTTCCTCTAGTTTCTTTAAAAAAAAAGGTAAAAACGGTAGGGTTCCATGGATGCCAGACGACCCCGGTTCCAAATATTGCAGGCACTTCCCATGGAAAAAAAGGAATATTGCAGGAACTTTCCATGGAAATAGATTAAAGTGTTTTTTGCCATATGTTTACTATTTGCAGTGAATTCTGGGTAAAAATAATTTGATCTGTGGATTTTCCTGAGTCTCTATTGTTCAGAAATGTCAGGGGTTGGTAAGGTTCCACAATTCTGCGGGTGTCAAATGATGCACCCATCCCAACATGTGTAATTATCCACTCTGACTTCATATACTTGCAGTTTGGTTGTTTTCTTCATTGTATGGTAAGTTTTAGAAAAAGCTAGATACTGTTTTTTTGAAGATAGAAAATGCGTTGTTTAGACTTTTCTGTCCACAACCACAAATTGCAAAGAAAACAGTAGCTTTTTACTTCTTACTTATATTTTAAAACAGAATTACATACAAACAATTATTTTAAATTAGTGCAGAATTAAACAAAATAAAAATAAGATGTTTAGGTATATTTGCAGGCATTAAGAGATATGGGCAAGAGAAAACTTAACAAACTAATTCCAGTGAATGTACAAAAGCTTATGAAAGCGTGTGGCCCATTTTTAATATACGGGGTTTCAAATATTTCACCAGCATTACTTTACACTCTAGGCTTAAAAGCATAATATGTGCTAATTAATTTGGTCTGTGCAGATTACAGCTACATACAGTAATGGACCCTGATCAACTGTGACACTTATTTTACACCCTATGGGAAGCTTACACCACAGGTTAGCATTTTGCATTTTTGTTAAGCAATTGGCTATACCTTAGCTTTGAGAAATAGAACCAAACAATTTTTTATTGTCAATAATTGATTTGTTTATATGAACAATATATTAAGACACCTTCTCTTTCAGCAACATCTGAATGTTAATTACTGACTGTAAATGTAATTGTAAATTGATACTTGTATAGCGCACTACTCACCCGCAAGGGTCTCAAGGCGCTTGTACGAATACCGCTGTGGAACCCATCCTGGCTTTCCCTGTGAGGCGTCCACTCCTGAGCACCCCTAAGGTGGAGGCCAGGCATCCTTAGCGTTGTGGGGGCCGTTGTGGAGATTAGGCAAGCTATTGCCCAGAGTTGCAGAGTGGGACTCCATGATTGGAATAGGCACCGAGGCGAGAATGAGCAGGTCCGTGGAATTTTGAGCCCAAGACCCGCCGAGGCGGGGAATTGAACCCTGGTCCCGGGCTAGACCTCTGCATCAGGGTCTGCCGCTCTAATCATTGAGCCACACTTCTCCATCATTTAACATTGCCTCTGAGTCAAAATGAAAGTATAATTAAGCTTCTCTCATCTTAAAGGCACAGCCTGGTGGGCAGAACATCTGCATTTTATTAAAGACACAGAGGCTAAGACTATGCAAATCTCCATTATTGCCACAGCTCAGCAGCAACAATTTAGAGAATATAGAACTTCAAACAACTTTCTAACATAGTATAGAATGTGTATAGTATGAGCACTCAGCCCACTTCCTTCTTTTCCAAGTGCTGCGAACAAGAAGGAAACTCAGTAAAACATAATGTAAACTTGATGTTGCAAGATCCAGTCCTTTCACAACAATTCGGAGACATCTTATTCTGTAAGAAAAAAGACACAATAGGTCAATAATATAAAAATCCCCTAGGGTGGGTAAATAAGTGGAGGGATAATCTTAGCCTCTGTGTCCTTATTAAAATCCAGATTTTCTGCCCACCAGGCTGTGAAAAATCTAAATATTTTGGGATGACACGGAGGCTAACATGCAAGTTTAAAGTGAACTAAGTACATTGTCAATCATGTTAGTGATTGGTCTAAAGTTGTAGTTCTTGAACATACTTTCATTTGAGCAATCAGCGGCGTTAAGAATATGTTTGAGCCCTCCACCTAAAATAAAAGCTTTGGAAGCTGACACGCCTCTAAGAGAGTGTGCACCAAAGATAGAACTTCCACGCCACTCTCACTCATCACTTCTTTAACCTATCTCGCAAGCAGGTGAGATGAAACTGGTTTATGAGATCTGTGTGAGATCAGCGGTTGAGTTCCATCTCCTCTCAGACTTACAGTTCTCTTTTCATACTCTTTTAGGCATTTGACAACACACTGACTCATTCAGAGAAAGGAAAGGGTAGAAGATCGAGGATGACATGGTTTGGGTATTTTTTTAACATAAAAACAAACTCCTTCAGGTTAGTAAACCCTGCTAGTAACATCTAATGCTTTAACATCTGAAGTTCGTCTGAACGACACCAGGCATAGTAACACAGTTAGTTTATAGAAAATATGTTTAAGAGAGAGGTTTACATTGTTGCCCCATCAAGATATAAGTTGTAAAATGTTTCTGACATCCCATAAGGCTGTGTATTTTGCAGTTGGATGGTTTAGGACCCGCATGCTTCTCATAATTTTCTTCGTTAAGAGGTTTTGTCTAGCCGAGACACACTCAACCAAGGAATGACCAGCAGCTATTGCTTATCTATAAACATTAACTGGTCTGTAACTTAGTCTGGAAGCAAAGAGTTTCGATAGGAATTTCACAACGGGAACTAACTCAGTTGAAACAGGATTGTAGTGTTGTTGAAGACACCAGCGAACCCATGTGTTCCCAGCCAGTCGATATGCCTTCCTTGTTCCAAATGCCCACAACTCAGATATGAGTCGGGAAGCATCTTGCGAAAGCCCTGGGATTTCCCATTGTCACCCGAAATCTTCCAGGCTGTCATAAACATTAGACCCTGGTCTATGAGAGGGTGCGATTCGCCTTCTGGACCCAAGAACACTTCCCTGAAAGGTGGTATTAGGAGGTCCATGGTCATCTCCAGAATGACTAGGAACCATGCTTGAGACCTCCAAAGGGGGTTATCACTACCATGCTCTGCAGATACCAGCATGCGTGTAAGAGAAGGCGTGGAAGCATGACAAACAGAGGAAAGGCATGTGGCCTTAAGCCATGCCAGTCTTGGAGGCAGGCATCCACCCCCGCTGCTTGAGGGTCCGGGGGTCCGGCTTCCAGCTGAAGAAATTCTTTTTTTTTTTTAATTTTATTTATTTTGTTCTTACATTTGCACAGTTAACACATTACAGTGTACTTCATCAAATATATTCAAATCCTTTTAACAGTACTTTTCCTAGCGGCTTAAATCAATCAACATATATAATAAATTCATGATAATATTACTTCATACCCTAAATTTCATTCAACTAATGAAATACATTTCGTTTCAACCCATATATTATCTTCATCAAAGCCTCCTTCCCCCTGTTCACGATAACCCCAAGCCCTCTCTCCATCTTCTGACCGGGTCCCAAATTCTTAAACTTAAGCGCTTTCCTTTCCTGCCTTTTCGCGCGTATATGTTCTTTTCCAGATTATACGTGCCAAAAGGTTAGTCAACCAAACATGCATTACTGGCGGGTACTTATCTAACCATGCTCTGGCAATGCAAAGTCTATAAACTGCCATAGCTACAAAAATAAATTCGCAATAAATAGTGCTGCCATCTACGACTAGCCCTAATAATATTTGGGGTGGGTTTAAAGTAATTTGGATACCTAAAGAAGAATCCAAAAAGTTCTCGATATCTTTCAATAAGGTATGCAACTGTGGACATACAGTAAATATGTGTATCAAATCAGCATCAGTCGAGCTGCACCTTGGACATGTAATACCTGTACTACCTCCCCACTTTGCTATCTTCGCAGGTGTAAAATACAACGAGTACAAGGTTTTGTATTGTTGAGACTGTAGTGGTGCTGAGCATAATAGAGTGCGTCCTAGATCCAGTGACTCTTGAAACCAGCTAGCTTCCCCGCTCAGTTTCACTGCCCACTTGGCTCTATGTTTGTCTAAATCATCTGGTTTTGCAGCTGCAAGGGATGCATAAAAACTTCGGATAGTGCAGTCTCTGCCTAATCTTATCTTCTCCATAATTTCTACCTTACTGAAGCCCGCTGACCCCCCCTGCTTAATTGCAAAAAATTTTAAAAATCCCTCCTATCCAAACCATATTTACACGTTAAATCTGAGAATTGCATCACACCCTCCGTATTCCTTATATCCCCAATTTTGATTATCCCCTTATCTGCCCACCCCGCCATTGTCGTATCCCCAAAAATCTGTGATGGAAAAGAAACATTTTTATACATCCTAGTCTAATAATTATATTGGCCAATTCCAAGCTTCTTCATAACAGCATTCCAGACCTTAACAGCGGCTTGGACTGTTTGAAGAAATTCTTAATCTGTGTGTTCAACCTGTCGGCAAAAAGGTCTGTCCCGAAGGGACCCCATTGGGCCTGGATGGACATGAATATTCCCTGGTCTAATTTCCAGTTGCTGGAGTCCTTGAAATTCTTGGAAACCTAGTTCGCAACATAATTGCCAGGAATGTGTTACGCTATAACCGAGAGTCCATTGCTTAAGCAATATCCCCAGGAGCCCTTCGCTATCTCTGTAAGACATTTGCAATGTGGACCCCCCGTCTTGTTGGCGTATTTCACTGCAGACACATTGTCCATGTGCAGCATTATACAGCATTTCATCAAATTCTGGGTGAAGCACCAAACTGCGACAGAACCCGCTAGTAGTTCTATGCAGTTGAAATGCAGCTCCTTCTCGTGGTGTATCCAACGACCCACTGTTGATGAGTTGCCACATCTGGCATCCTATCCTTCTGAACTCTCATCCAATTCTATTATCAATTCTGGGTCTATCTCTGCCTCCAGAGATTCGTCACTATCTAGGTGGATAGGGAGCTCAGGGCCTGTTTGTTGCCCTTCTGTGATGCCCAAGACCTCATTCTTGTCATTGCCTGGAAAGTGCGTGTGGGCTACTTTTCCTTTTATTGTCTTTTTTGCACCCTTGGTAGGGTGTTCTGGTGCAACTCTTTTCTTTGGGGCCTTCACTGCCCCTTATTTGGCCTGAGTATGCACAGTGCTGGTAGAGGGCCATGCCCTTGATGGGGATCCTAATTGTTTATTAATGGTCTCATTGATGGAGTTCATGACTTTGTCAAGGGCTTTCTTGACCATTGACTCAATTTTACCTTCCAGGTTCAAATCCGTGTTGACTGACATCATGGGGGTAAATAATACTATTGTCAGTACAAAATGTCAAGCTTTTTCTTCCTTTTTTAAATCTGAATTAACCTTCCTTTTACAAGAGAGTAAATTATTTCAGTAATCATTTTACAAAAACATTTTTTGGGAGCTTAATGCTCAAAGGGTTAATAAAACAAATGTGGATGGGATCAAGCGTTGAAAAATCTATTTAAATCAGGCGATTAGTAATCGTATATAATAGCCCCAATTATGAAGGTATGTGCTGAGCGTTTATCCGATGATTCCCGATCTGGAGGAATCTGTCAAACAGCAGCAACTGCCAAGCCGGTTGCTGCTTGTTCCTATCGCAACCACGCATGTATTCAACATGCGCGGTTGCCTCCGAGGTACTTTCCTTGAAGGTATCTTCCCTTCGGCGGTACGGCTGCAAAGGGCGCACCGTGGTGGGGGAAGGAGGGAGCTTGTGTCGGGTGAAGTCCACAGTTGTGCTTATCAGGTGTCGGGTGAAGGCTGAAGCTGTAGCGAGCTAGGCGGATGCTGGTAAGCGACGCCCCCTTGAGGAAAGCGTCGGGTGAAGGCTGCAGGCTGTATGCCTGACTAGCGTTTGACTCGCTGCCATGCAACGGGTGTGCGGCCTCTTGTAGTCAAAGGACGCGCATAATGGGTGAAATTGTAGAATATGACAAATAACCTAGTTTTTGGGTCCCGGGAATGGCAACGGGATTACGGGGGCAATGGGTTGAGGCAAGAGTTGCGAGAGGCTCTACCATAACCTATTACAATAGATATTAAAATTATTTGATAAGAGAATTCTGTACACAAAAATTGTGCTCCCCATAAAAAACACAAGGATTAGTCGGAGGGTAGGGTCAATAGGACCCAACTATGGGGGCAGATGGTGAAAGAGGTGGATAATCTCACGATTGTGAACTTAACTTCAAGACAACTAACAGAGGCGGAGGAATCCGTATTGAAATTAGGTCTATCCTTTTGTCCACAATCTGGTTTTGAGTTCACACAAACCAGGATAGACCTCTTTAAGTTTACGAGAAAACTTAAGTTTCACAAATATTTCAAAATGAAACCGACAATCAAGGAAACTAGACAAATGAGAGGAAAAATCAAAGACACAGATTTATTGCTCCAGGATGACCTTACGACCTTGGAACTACTGGAAGAGCTAAGACAAGGAGAAGAGACATCTAGAGATCCAAATGAGGATACAATAACTCAAAGAACTAGAAACTTAGGGATTGATCAAGAAGCACCGTGTAGTGACTTTAAACCTGCTTCTCAGTTCTTACCACAAATGCCCCAAGATGTGATAGACACTTTTTCGGAGGCAGTAATAAAGGACCTGGCGCAATTTCGTGAGAAAGGAAGCTGTGGGGCAAGAAAAGGGAATTTAACTAAAGCCCAAGAAAAAGCATTAAAAGAGTTACAAAAGGATCCAACCATCATTTATAAACCGTCCGATAAAGGAGGAAATATTGTCTTGATACCAAGGGAACAGTATGTGGGAGAAGCTCTCCGACAATTAACTGATGACCGATACTATGAACTTACAACGAAAAAGAAATATCAGGAAAGCGTAACTGAATATCATGCGTTAATTGGCACGATAAATCTATGTTGACTACTGAGGAATATCTTTTCTTGAGAACATTGAACCCGATAATTCCAACTTTCTATCATTTACCGAAAATACATAAAAACAGAACACAACCGCCTGGCAGGCCCATAGTATCATCCTTTTGAAGCCTTGAGAAGTGTGGCTCAGGGGTTAGAGGAGGCAGACCCGGAAGCTGAGATCGGCCCTGGACCAGGGTTCAATTCCCCGCCTCGGCGGGTCTTGGGCTCAAAATTCCACGGACTCGATAATTCTCGCTCCGGTGCCTACTCGACTCACGGGTTCACACTCTGCGACTCTGGGCAATAGCTTGCTTAATCTCCACAACGGCCCCTCGCGGTGGGATGCCTGGCTTTCACCTTGTGGATACCCTGCCGGGGTTATCTCACAGGGGAATACCAGGACGGGTTCCCTAAGCAAGCGCTTAGATACCGGGTCGGTGATTTGCGCTATATAAATACAAGTACATTAACATTTACAGAAAATGTGTCTGTTTTTGTAGATCATTTTTTATTTCAATCGGTACTAAAGTTTTCTTCCTACATTAGCTACACTAAGGATTTCATTACACGTATTGAGAACTTACAATAGGAATCATCTTACACTCTTATAGTACTTGACATTACAAGTTTGTACACACGCATAGACCATTTGCAGGGTCTAAAGGCTGTTGAATATTTTCTAAGTAAAAGACCATTGAAATTTGCCGAACACAGGAAAATGCTGATTGAGCTTACACAATTCTGTCTGTCTGTTAAATAAAATTTTCCTATTTCAGGGGGATCTCTACAGGCAGGTTTCGGGGACCGCAATGGGCACCTGCTTCGCCCCCAGCTACGCAAATTTATTTGTGGGCTGGTGGGAGGAGCAGGTGGCATGGTCCCCAGCTAACTCAACATGGACAAAAAATATTGTAACCTGGCATAGATACATCGACAACCTCTTTCTTGTTTGCAGGGGGTCTGTTGAAAGTGCGAGACAATACATTGAACATATAAACAACAATGATGCTAACTTACAGTTTTCAGGCGAGATTAGCTCAGTGGCAGTGAGCTATCTCCACCTGAGAATTGAAATCAGAGCGAACAGGATTACTACGACCTTATATCGGAAGCCAACTGCCAAAAATAGCACATTGCATGCTACCAGCAGTCACCCAGTGAAATAAAAAAACAGCATTCCTTATGGAGAGTTTTACGTCTCAAACGAAACTGTTACAGACAATGTGACTTTACTAAAACAGCTAGAGAAAGTCTGGAAAGATTTATCGCCATAGGTTACGGTCCAGAACTTCTTGAGAATACGTTAAGAAAGGTTAGCAAAATACCAAGAGAAAGCTTACTGACTAACAACAATGAGGCAAAGGCAAGTGAGGGTAGGTTTCGTTTAAACACAACCTACTCGGAAGACACTAATTCTATGAGGGCCATTTTACGCAAGAACCAACACGTTTTAAAAACGGATGCAATCATTGGAATGGATATTCTACCAGTTCCACAAATAACCTTTAAGAAGGTGAGGTCTCTTGGAGACAAATTGGTTCACACCCATTTGGACAATCCTGCACCTAAACAGAACACACTTACCGAGATGAAAGGCTTTTACCCTTGCGGTAGATGCAAGGCATGCACATTTAGCAAAAGGGTTTTAGGCTATGACATCCCAGGGTTGACAGAACGAAAAACAATAAACAAGTTTATAACATGTCAAACTACACATGTAGTTTATTGTTTAGTGTGTCCCTGTAAACTAAAGTATATAGGCAGCACCATACACAGTGTTAAAGTGAGGATTTTGGAGCACATGCGTGCAATTCTGAATAAAGACATGAGCTATCCAGTGGCGAGGCATTTCGCCATTACACATAACAGCAACAGAGATCTACTCCAATATTTTGGATTAGATCATGTACCACTTCACATCAGAGCGGGGGACAGGGTACTTAAACTAAGGAGATTAGAGTCTATATTCATTATTGATTTACAAACTAAAACTCCCAAGGGTTTGAACAGCGGTGAGGAACTAACAGTACACCTAGGAAGCTAGGTCCAAACCATTCTATATGAAATTATTTTGAAGATGTGATAAGATCTTGACATTTCTTGAACTATTTGTGAGAGATGATGGACAAGCCGATACACAGCGAGATTGGAGTGAGACAGAGCGGTTCCGTATATAGGAATCGCCATTAGCCAATCCACGGCAATATTGTGCAACAAGTGATGTGCGTTAAATCCGCTTTTTTGATATTAAATCTTGTAAATATGTGAGATTGCACAGGATGCAAATATATCTATGTAAATATTGTAAATATCGATGTAGATATGTATACAGCTTGATATATATTTAAATGTTGCGGCTTTTGCACATTACAAGATGACACCCAATGAATGTTTGTGGCGAGTAGTCCTACATCGTTTTCATTATCTGTCACTTGTGGTTAAAAATGGCGCCTCAGTTTACATAAAGTAAACACACTGAAGAAGAGAGAACCCTGAAACGCATTTGTGAAGCATTGAATAAACTGAGCTGATAAGAATCCCGCGAGTGCTGCTACTTTTCTTCCCGGCTGGGAGAGAGGGTTTTGGATCGGTATATTGGCACGGAGTACCACCGTGTTAGCGGCACCCACCTACGAGTGTCCCGTTTTGAAAAGGTGCGGAGGAGCGAGAATATATATATATATATATATATTCACTGAAAAAACCATAGGTTTCAAACCAGTTATAGTTAGGAATTAGCATTTAAAAAACCTATTAAATTCACTGAAAAAACCATAGGTTTCACACCAGTTATAGTTAGCTGGAAATTTTACTGATATAAAACCATTGAAATTCCCATGTTATAGTTAGTCGGACTCACTATAACTTGCGCGTGCAATGCACTGCTGATGACATCACATATTACATCACTCATGACATGGTCAGTGACATCACTCATGACATCACTGATGACACCATCCTTGTGACACAGTGACAGACCTCCTTTCAGTGTAATGTAACCCATGAAACACATATTCAAAAATAGAAACTAATATTTTCAAAAAAGTGGATATACCCATACCAGTTACAACAACCAATTCAGTAATACCACCATCTAATACACATCCACTCATGTGTATGTATATGGGTTATTAGATATTTTTATTAGTATCAGTATGAGTGTCTATATGGTTTGGTGGGGGTATTACTTAGCACATAGATGCATGAGTGACTGACTCTTTGTTTGTATGTGTTTTGAAGACAACATATGTACAGGACTGTATGGGTGGATGAGTGTCTATATGTGTTTGTTAGTGAGTGAATGACTGTCTCACTAGTGTCTTTATCAGTAACTACATATGTTTTAATCTAGTATATATGAATATTGATGTATATAAGTGAGTATATGTGAGAGTAAGAGATTGTAAGAGTTCCTGTTTAAATAAGTATGTGTTTCTATAAGTGATTGTTTAAGAGAATAAATATGTGTAATTTTAAATAGAAGTAAGGTGGAAGTGTGTGTATAACTCTATATTCAAATAAATGGATGTCCAATAGTTTATTTGCACGTGTGAATATGTGTGTGAGTAACTTTTGGATGAATGTCGGTGTGTAACAGGATGTATAGGTGTATCACTTCATATGATGAGTGAGTATATGTATGAGTGACTATATAGAACTGTTGGTGAATGAGTGGATGTGTATATAGATAGTGGAATTACTGAATTGCTTGTTGTAACTGATATAGGTATCTCCATTTTTTTAAAAATTTCAGTTTCTATTTTTGAATATGTGTCTCAAGGGTTACATTATAGTGAAAGGAGGTCTGTCACTATGTCACAAGGATGGTATCATGAGTGATGTCACTGACCATGTCATGAGTGATGTAATATGTGATGTCATCAGCAGTGCATTGCACGCGCAAGTTATAGTGAGTCCGACTAACTATAACATGGGAATTTCAATGGTTTTATATCAGTAAAATTTCCAGCTAACTATAACTGGTGTGAAACCTATGTTTTTTTCAGTGAATTTAATAGGTTTTTTAAATGCTAATTCCTAACTATAACTGGTTTGAAACCTATGGTTTTTTCAGTGAATTTCATAGGTTTTTTAAATGCTAATTCCTAACTATAACTGGTGTGAAACCTATGTTTTTTTCAGTGAATTTCATAGGTTTTTTTAATACTAATTTTTAACTTTTTGTAGGGCTTCATACCTATGTACGTTTTATTGAATTTCTAAGCTTATTTTTTCGCAAATGTCTTTACCTGAGAAAGGTATGTTTTTCTAAAAATGAACCCTATAATGTATATTAAGATACTATTTTTATTTTAAAAAAGTTTTTTCCTTTTTTTTTTATATTTGACTCTGGAGCGCTCCCGGTGCGCATACCGATAAACGCCCGGGTGCGCGCACCGTCAGCGCATCAACAAAAAAAAAGAAAAAAAAAATAATGAAGGAGTGACCATAAGAAATGGGGACAGAGAGAGTGGTGTTAAGAGAAAGAGAGCTAAAGGGAGGAACACAGAGGGACTGTGTAATAGATAGTAAGACAGATAAAAAGTGTAAGAGGAAATAACTGAGAAAAAAAAATGAATAAGGGAGCAAAAGAAAAGAAGAAATAGGAAGAAGACAAAAGCAGAGGTTCCGGGAGAATGTAAATGGATGATGAAAGTAAAAGGAAGGACAGTTAAGCATGTGAATGACAGGTAGTGACGGAATGAAAGAAAAGGAATAGTAGTGATGGAGGGATAGTAAATAGCAGTGAATATAAGCAAAGAGGGGTGAAACAGGGTACATGTAAGTGAATAAGGGTAAGACATGGGGAATAATACAGCGAAAGAAGAAAGAGAGTAAAAGAAGGAGTGTCACAAAGGAACTAAGTGAACCAGTAAAAAAGGTAAGTGAACGAGTGTGCATAGACAGAGGTACTGAAACAAGTTGAATGTGGTAGGAAGTAAACATGGAAGAAAAGAATAAGTGAGAAAAGCAAAGTAAGGAAACAGGGGTGAGTGAGGGTGAGAGAAAAATAGTGAAAATAAAACCAAAGATGATAACAAAAAAGATTTTGTAAACACACTTACCATATAATCAATGCAAACTTGTATCTATGAAAGATAAAAGAAAAAACACGTTATAATTTCTTAAAAATATATAATAAAATAGAAGCAACAGTTCATGAGGTTTAAAAATCTACAAAAGTTTACTAAGAAATGATGCAATAGTGAAGGATACAAAAACAGAAAGAAAGTAATGTAGAAAGAGAAAAAAAAAGGAAAAAGAAATAGAAAGAAAACAAATTCCTAAAGATAAATAAGATACTAAAAGAATGTAAGATATCAAATCAAAATCAGTAAAGATAAGAAAATAAAAGAAAAATGAGTGAAAAGGAGAGAAGTCTGATTGAGAAACTATAAATAAAAAAGAGGAATAGAAGATGATTGAGAGTGAGTGAAGTAAAGTAACAGAGTGAAGGGATGAAAGGAATGAAGTTAGTATAGAACGATGGATAAAACAGGAGTGAGAGAGTAAGTACACAGAAAGACAAAAGGAAGAACTAAGTGAACTACAGTACAATGGATGCGAAAGAAAAAAAATGGAGAAAAAGAAAGAGAGGGTTAGGAAACTAAAGCAGTGGTACTGTGAGAATATGAAAAACATAAAAAGTGGTGGAAGGAACAGAGGAAATGCAGACAGTTCCTATTAGATTAAGAAGTTGTGAATGAAGTGCACTAAAGAAACAGCGATGAAAAAAGAGTGTAAATTAGTAAAGAGAGGTAAATAAGGGTGAAAAAGAAAATGAGTATAAGACAATGTGAACACAATATAAATTACACAATGCAAACTACACAATAACTTCTACAATATGTTACATTATTTATTTTTGCTGTTCTCAGAATATATTGAATTTCACTTAAATTAGTGAGATCAAAGTCTTCATCATATAACAGCGGGAAAAAAAAAACACAATCTAAAAGATTGTGTTTAAAAAAACCCATTCAAACATACATCTCATATAAGTACACTAATCTTTGATTCACTTACTTTTCCGTGAGACCAAATTGCAGATAGTGAAGGTCCTTTTGGTGGAAAAAAGTCTGCTGTGCTCTATAACTTCCATTTCATCGACTTCCTATGAAAAAAGATCTAACAACATCATTTGTTACACTTTCCTCACGGCCAATTTGTGTCAGATATATCAGTATTTTTTACTTTGAGATCCACTTAAAGTATCTACATGAGATTGCAGATAGTGAAGGTCCTTTTGGTGAAAAAAAGTCTGCTGTGCTCTATAACTTCGATTTCATCAACTTCCTATGAAAAAAGATCTAACAACATCATATCTTACATTTTCCTCACGGCCAATTTGTGTCAGATATATCAGTATTTTTTACTTTGAGATCCACTTAAAGTATCTACATGAGATAAATA
This sequence comes from Lissotriton vulgaris, assembly GCF_964263255.1. Classification (NCBI taxonomy): domain Eukaryota; kingdom Metazoa; phylum Chordata; class Amphibia; order Caudata; family Salamandridae; genus Lissotriton; species Lissotriton vulgaris. Next base: position 1,076,274,831 of record NC_141691.1, on the reverse strand, counting down.
ATTTAAAATATTAGATTAACTAACTAACTAACTAACTTTTATTAACTATTCCCGTCTTCAAAGGCCAATTCCCTTTACTAAAACTTTGGTTTTAAAAACACTAGATAAGAATTTGTAGAGTCATAAGGCAAACGTTGTTTATAAGTTAAATGAGAATCATTGCAGTAACTCCATCCATTTTCAGATTTTAAGTAGCATGTATAATGTCCTGAGGTGGTCGAAGATCCATCATGATAAATAATAGCTTCAGTTGTAAAGGTCCTTCCAGAAATTGATAACTGAGAAGCCACAAAATTTTTGATAGAAGTTGTCAATTTAGTTCCATCAGGTCTACATCGTTGGAAAACTAAAATAATATACTGCCCATACCTTTGTATAAATAATGTGGACAGCATTGTACAGTTACATTGGGTACACACCATATTATGATCTGCTGCCTTAACTAGATTTTTAAAAGACACTGATTTACAGTCTGGTAAAGTCAAATATATAAATCTTTCAGTGTCTATTCTAGTAGTACTTGATAAACTACAATTGTGGCAGTCATGCTGCCATTGATAAGAAAGACTGAAAAGATTATCTACATCTACACCTTCATCTTCCAAAACACCAAACATATACATTAAAAATTCCTGACAATCCTGCTGAATGTTCTGTGAAAATTTATCTTGACCAGAACACAAATCTAAAATATTTCGAATTTCTGTTACACTTTCTATTTGTGCTGTAACACTGCTACATTTCTGAAACACAGAATTCAATAAACCACACAATCTTTGATCCCGATTTTCAACAATCTGTTCTTGTAAACTTTTAAGAAAAAAAACAACATTAACCACTACATTAGCATAGCAGTTGACACCAGAACTATTTTCAAACTGAAATCCAACAACATTTTCTCCACAATTCTTTTTCTTCCTGTTTTCAATTACAGTTTTCTCTACTTTTTGTCTTTTTGCAACTACCTCACTACAATTATCCTCATTTCTTCTTTTTCGGCCTACCACACGTTTTTCAAACAGAGGATATTGAGGCAAATGTGGAGCATACTCTCTTCTTAACCTATTGTATTCTTTAACACAATCTAGATCGGCAGAAATCTTTGTCTCATCACACGCAATCAAGTACAATCCTGATAAAGTTCTGACTCGAGATAATGCCACATATGCCATTCCCTCTTTAAACACAGATCTTCCAATGTTCACCAATGCACTATCTACACTTAAACCTTGAGATTTATGAATTGTCACCGCATACGCCAAACAAACAGGAAACTGTTTTCGGCGAACATATAAGTCTTTTACAAGTAAAAATCTAGCAGAACAACGACTTATTTGTTGTACTTGTTCAATGCCATCAAATTTTATTTTTAAAAATTCAATTCCATCTCTATTTCTGTAATTCACAAAATCAACAACATAACCCATTGCTCCATTTACCAGACCGCTTTCAACATTTAAATTCCTTCTCAAAATGATACGACAATTTAAACACACATTCAGAGTCTTTTCAAAACCAGCTGTTTTTGAAATACTTTTCTCCAATGAATGCAATTTAGTTTTCAAATTTTCTGACAAAACAATTGTTGCACCCATATGCTCTATTTTATCTATTGCTTCCAGTTTCACAATCTCTTCATTTTCTAAGTCTAACATTTTTTGGTTGAAGATGGAACATTCTTGCAGAGTTGGCATCAAACATATCCCAGATTTCTTCTCAGTCATTTTTTTAAAAATATTCTCTGGAAGAATGTTTTCATTTGCATACAAATTTGAAATTAATCGACTATGCAAAGCTTTTTTCCCTTTCTCAGTCATTTTTCCAATTCTTACATCTTGTAGAATATTTTTATAATCTTCATCCTTGGCCTGTCGCATATTTTGAAGCAGTTCAGCATATTTAAAATTTAGCCATATATTAACATTTCCAATGCTTCCAAGGGACTTCCTGGTATCTTCATGCGTGAGCATTTTAAACACTGGTTGTCGTTTTACTGGAGTCAACTGCAATAGATCTCCAAAAACAATAATGTGTTTTCCTCCAAATAACACATCATAGTCTGTTTTAAGAATTTCTTGCATTCTCAAATGCACAAAAGCAAGCATTAGATTTGAGACCATGCTTACTTCATCTATGATAAGAAGTTTCATTTTCTTCAAGACTCTTGAAACTTCAGAACACGCATCTCCAGATAGCTTGTTGTAATGCAATTTATTATCATGTTCAACTGGCAGCATCAATAAACGATGTAGAGTAATCCCTTTAATGTTATGTGCTGCCAGACCAGTTGGAGCAGTTACAACACAAGACAGTGGTGAATCAGTCCTTTTCTGCAGATAACTTGCAACGGCTTTAATTAGAAAACTTTTTCCGGTCCCCGCTTCTCCACTTACATACAGTCGGACAGGGTCAAATAATATACATGAGCACTCTTTTTTCTCATGTCTGAATCCATGTTCAAACTGCTCTGTGACTTCATCATATATCTTTTTCTGCTCAATGTTTAGTTGCTTTACCAAATCTTCTAAGTTAACTCCATCCTCTTGAGCTTGTTCCATAGCTCTTTCCACCTCATCCATGGCAGTGGCAGCTTCATTTTGGATAATTGGTCCTCCTAGTGGATCCTGGCTCAATGAAGTAGAACTCTGACTATCTTGAGAACTGTTTCTAGCTATCTCTTCAGCAATTGTGGTTTCTTGCTCCATTTCTTCATTCAACATTTGCAGATAATTTAGAAAAATAGGACATTCTATGGTATCCTTAGTTGCATTAAAAGAGTCTTCATAACAGAGAAAATCTCCAAGTAGTTCCTCTTCTGTACGCCATGGCTTAAAGAGTTGCAAAAGAGCTAAATAGTAAAATTCTCTTTTGTCTGGAACTTCACAACTCAATTTTCGATGATTAATCAAATGGCCTTTTTTCTGCTTCACTAGACATCCTTCATAGCCAATGAGTGCATATTTTCCATTATTGATATCTTCTGTGATGTTCCTCTTATAACTGTAGTTTTGAAGAACTTCATACAAACATGTGTTCTCAAGGTGAGTACTTCTATTTGGATAGTATGTATCCAACATATTTGTCTTCAAAATATCTGTACTGTTTGGTTCTTTTTCCGCCAAATATTCAATTTCTTGTACAGATTTCAAAACTCGGTTTCGTGTTGCAGCAAGACCAAGACTCACCCAAATGATTGTTCTTGATTTGGCATAGAGACTTGCTGATGATAACCGATCAGAACATTCATATGCTCCAATTTCTCGATGCGACAACATCTTCAGACTGAAACTGTATAATTTCTTGCTTAGACTCTTTTCATGTGAAATGTCCTCCCACATTTCCTTCAATTCTGTCTTTTCTTTTTTGGTGATGTAAGATGTCACATATCGAGCCACAGCAATAGAGTTGTCAGCAACAAACTGAATATCCATGTTAGCATTCCACATGGACAAAATCACTGGGTTGTAATCGTTGATGTACTTAGATTCTTCATTTCTTTTCAAATTATATGTGTTTTTGGGAGATTTTCTCGTCACAGTATGTCGTAGAGATGACATCAAATTATTTACTCTTCCCTTAGAAATCACTGGTCGAGGAAATGCAAAACGACATTTCGTGTAGTACTTTTCCTTGTTTTTAAATTTTCGACGACAGTACTTTCCACAACGATGAGATTGAAAACGTAAAACTTGTTGCCTTAAATTGTTTTCTTCAGTAGATTTTGGAACAGCACATGTTGAATACTCTTCAATGAAACTCATCACTGTTTCATCTGAATCTGATCCAAATTTGGGTGCATCTTTAATCCACAACAACATATGTATATGAGGAGCACCTCTCGCTTGATATTCCTTCCTCCAAAAGAAATCCAAAACCTCTCCAAGGGGAGGATTTTTTTTGTTGGTAATAAAAGACATCATAGCTTCAAATCTATGATTAAAATATCTGCAAACATTCACTGGATCTAAAGAACACAGTTCTCCTGGTGTTTTCAATTCTATATTTGGTATGTTTTCATTTGCCTCTCGTAGAAATTGAAGTAAATCGTCCCATGCATACTCAGCACAGCTAAGAGTGAGGAACCATGTAGGAGTTCCTAAGTTTCTTAGCATACATTTCAATTCTCCATGACGACGAAACCAATACTCGTTGGTTCCACGTTGACATGCCATGAGATTGATTAGCTGAGATTCCAAAATACTGTCTTGCAGATTAACTTTCTCCATAAAGTCCCTTGCACAAACATTCTGCAAATGAGGTCCACTTTTTAATATATGATTAACTGCATAAGAAAGCCCAGACAAATCACTTTCAAACAGTAGATGAAATAAATATGGAATGCATTGACGAAACCTTGGATCTTCTGCATATAATCTTAGAGTCCGGTATTCAGCTGCAGGAATTTGAACTGGTCGATCATCATATCGTCCACCACAACCTGTTGGAAATAATTGTGGGAAACAACGAGCTTCCAAACTTTCTTCCCATACACTAATGGGACTTCCTTTTGCTGCTTTCATTTGAAACAAGTCAATTGCATTTCCCATTACTTCTTTGGAATGCAAAGGATGAACAGTATAATGTTCATATATTTCTTCAGTTCTAGACACATCAACTTTTTCAATTTGACCAACTGAAGAATCACTATCTTCTTCTGTAGCTGTTTCCTCTACTCCAACACTTACATTTTTGTAGTACTCATTGTTTTTAACTAAATACAACGTTGCCTTCTTGACTTTTTTAACATCCACTAAATCTTGCCAAATTTTCTTACTCTTTGTTGGAACCCCATTAACTAGAATAACTAAAGGATCTTCTTCTACTCTTTCTACACCAATTGTATTAATATTTTTCTTTACATCTAGAGGCAAATAAACAACTCTTCCCTTTAATCCTCTCAGTAAATCTGATGGAGGCAATTTCCCTGTCTTAGGCTCCATGCGTACAATAGCCTGAAAAGGATGGACACATTGAATCAAAATAGATTCATAAGTATTTAGATCCATCAATTCAGAAGGAATATCTATCAACTGAAGATTATTATAAACTGCTCTTGCAGGCATTCTATTTTCATTTAATTTTTTCAAACAATAATTGCAAATACGCTGATCCAAACTCAAATCAAAAGAATTCTCCACCAACAAATAACTTACAAAATCCTCCCATTCACTATTATTTTCCAATTCACTTTTTGCATATAAATCAACTAACCTAGTCTGAATTTTATAATGAGTCCGTCGACAACACACACAAGTTAAATTAGGCCTCTCACTTGATTTCACCTTAAACTTGATAATTTCCTCATCAAACTTTTCAATACTTGAAATTTGTCCATTATCTTCTGCATTACCATCCATTACTATATCTATTTCTACACTGTCCTCTTTGTTCCCAAAATAACAAAACTCAATTTCTTCACAAATAGTCTTCACATCCACTTCAGATCCATGCAAAAGAGCACTATTTAACTGTTTAAGCTTAAGTGCAGGACTTTTTGCATAATACAACTTCCTCACTAATTTCCTTACGTTATTATGATGCACTGCTAACATCCTAAAATGATGAAAAACACTCCGACAAACTTTTCTAGAAAGACATGCTAGTGAATGCCCTTGCAAACCTGTGCTTTCTCTCACTCTGCAAGGATCTAACTCTTGCAGGATCTTCATTTTTTGTTTGAGACTTTTTTTACTATATGTACGTAAGAAATTTCGAAGCAAATCAATTGATTCCTGTCGCACACTACAAATACTACTGCATTTCCATGTGTACACTGGACCCTTAGTACGTCTCCCTAAAACTTCATCAGCTAACACCTCTTCTGCATCTCTAGATACAAGTTTCTCTTTTTCCATCACACAACTATCTTTCACCTCATATGCACGACCACTGGTGTCAACTGCATGCACCAAATCATTTTCCTGAAAGTAACTCTCCTCATTAAAAAAAGGCTCAGAACTTGAACTATGCATCCATTCACCAGAAAATACTTCACAAAAATTACTCCGATTAATAATTCTTTTCCATCTACTGTTCGATTTGAAAACATCCATTGCCTTATTAAGTATCCTAATTCTATTGATTATTAAAAGAAATAATTTTTTCTTAACTTCAAAAGCCTGATCAACAATCTTTTCTACACTTTTCTTTTTCTTGTAAAAAGCAGCTTTTAGTTTACTTTTCTTATCATTTTTTAGCAAATTTAAAACTACCCTATTGCGAAACATTCGCCTACGAATGTCCCTAAAAACATTTACCCTTCTATTGCTAACCATTCTCTTCTCTCCTGGTCCAATGGAAACATTTTTTGTGGGCTTCTCTTTCCTTTTTAGATTTGTTGACTTTTTCTGTATATTCACATTAGCAATTTCATTTTTTTTCCTACGACATATGTTGCGAAGAAAAGACTTAATTGGCTTACCAGAAGCTTTTCTGGTGTTTTTTGAAGTACTTGTTGAAGAGGATTCCATAAAGTCTGTTGTTGATGTTCTCCTTTTCCGTATGGTATTTTTGATATTTCTTTGCCTTGAAGGCATTTTTGCTTCCTTTTCAGAAGTTGATTTGAATCTGTTGTTCTGTTAAAAAAACACATGAAAGACCACTATTAGCAAACAACAAAGTAATGTTAAAAAGCAAACAATATAAACAATAAATTGCAACATATTTAAGTTTATACAATAGCAACTCATGGCTTTATTTTTAAAGGCCTTGCGCCACCAGTGCGTCACTTATTACCCATGTTTAAAGTGATGCATCAGCTGCACATGGCATTCATAAATAAGGGCCAAATACATATACCAATCAATTGCACCCAAAAATCGATTTTTGAATAACATGTAAGAAACACTGCGCAGAACCTAAGTACAACCACTCAATATCATCAAACAAAGTCAGGGTCTGATTTATAAAAGCCTTGCGCCACCAGTGCATCACTTATTACCCATGTTTAAAGTCATGCATCAGCTGCACATGGCAATCATAAATAAGGGCCAAATACATATACCAATCAATTGCACCCAAAAATCGATTTTTGAATAACATGTAAGAAACACTGCGCAGAACCTAAGTACAACCACTCAATATCATCAAACAAAGTCAGGGCCTTATTTATAAAGGCCTTGCGCCACCAGTGCATCACTTATTACCCATGTTTAAAGTCATGCATCAGCTGCACATGGCAATCATAAATAAGGGCCAAATACATATACCAATCAATTGCACTCAAAAATCGATTTTTCAATAACATGTAAGAAACACTGCGCAGAACCTAAGTACATCCACTCAATATCATCAAACAAAGTCAGGGCCTTATTTATGAAAGCCTTGCGCCACCAGTGCATCACTTATTACCCATGTTTAAAGTGATGCATCAGCTGCACATGGCAATCATAAATAAGGGCCAAATACATATACCAATCAATTGCACCCAAAAATCGATTTTTCAATAACATGTAAGAAACACTGCGCAGAACCTATGTACAACCAATCAATATCATCAAACAAAGTCAGGGCCTTATTTATGAAAGCCTTGCGCCACCAGTGCGTCACTTATTACCCATGTTTAAAGTCATACATCAGCTACACATGGCAATCATAAAAAAAGGCCAAATAAAAATACCATTCATTTGCACCCAAAATCGATTTTTAAATAACATGTAAGAAACACTGCGCAGAACCTAAGTACAACCACTCAATATCATCAAACAAAGTCAGGGCCTTATTTATGAAAGCCTTGCGCCACCAGTGCGTCACTTATTACCCATGTTTAAAGTCATGCATCAGCTGCACATGGCAATCATAAATAAGGGCCAAATACATATACCAATCAATTGCACCCAAAAATCGATTTTTCAATAACATGTAAGAAACACTGCGCAGAACCTATGTACAACCAATCAATATCATCAAACAAAGTCAGGGCCTTATTTATGAAAGCCTTGCGCCACCAGTGCGTCACTTATTACCCATGTTTAAAGTCATGCATCAGCTGCACATGGCAATCATAAATAAGGGCCAAATACATATACCAATCAATTGCACCCAAAAATCGATTTTTCAATAACATGTAAGAAACACTGCGCAGAACCTAAGTACAACCACTCAATATCATCAAACAAAGTCAGGGCCTTATTTATGAAAGCCTTGCGCCACCAGTGCGTCACTTATTACCCATGTTTAAAGTCATGCATCAGCTGCACATGGCAATCATAAATAAGGGCCAAATACATATACCAATCAATTGCACCCAAAAATCGATTTTTCAATAACATGTAAGAAACACTGCGCAGAACCTATGTACAACCAATCAATATCATCAAACAAAGTCAGGGCCTTATTTATGAAAGCCTTGCGCCACCAGTGCGTCACTTATTACCCATGTTTAAAGTCATGCATCAGCTGCACATGGCCATCATAAATAAGGGCCAAATACATATACCAATCAATTGCACCCAAAAATCGATTTTTCAATAACATGTAAGAAACACTGCGCAGAACCTATGTACAACCAATCAATATCATCAAACAAAGTCAGGGCCTTATTTATGAAAGCCTTGCGCCACCAGTGCGTCACTTATTACCCATGTTTAAAGTCATGCATCAGCTGCACATGGCAATCATAAATAAGGGCCAAATACATATACCAATCAATTGCACCCAAAAATCGATTTTTCAATAACATGTAAGAAACACTGCGCAGAACCTATGTACAACCAATCAATATCATCAAACAAAGTCAGGGCCTTATTTATGAAAGCCTTGCGCCACCAGTGCGTCACTTATTACCCATGTTTAAAGTCATGCATCAGCTGCACACGGCAATCATAAATAAGGGCCAAATACATATACCAATCAATTGCACCCAAAAATCGATTTTTCAATAACATGTAAGAAACACTGCGCAGAACCTATGTACAACCAATCAATATCATCAAACAAAGTCAGGGCCTTATTTATGAAAGCCTTGCGCCACCAGTGCGTCACTTATTACCCATGTTTAAAGTCATGCATCAGCTGCACATGGCAATCATAAATAAGGGCCAAATACATATACCAATCAATTGCACCCAAAAATCGATTTTTCAATAACATGTAAGAAACACTGCGCAGAACCTATGTACAACCAATCAATATCATCAAACAAAGTCAGGGCCTTATTTATGAAAGCCTTGCGCCACCAGTGCGTCACTTATTACCCATGTTTAAAGTCATGCATCAGCTACACATGGCAATCATAAATAAGGGCCAAATACATATACCAATCAATTGCATCCAAAAATCGATTTTTGAATAACATGTAAGAAACACTGCACAGGACTTATATACTAACATACAATTTCACTTCTAAAACAAAACTATCTGCTTCCAACTATTCTCCATAGAGCAAATAAATCTCTATCTAAATTAAATGAATCATTACTTACCTTTACAAATGCTTTTGGAGATTGAAAACAGTGTCAGACACACACACCAATTTTTCTTTAGCAGAGGAAAAGGTGTGCTCTCAATACACTGAAACCAAGACTGGCATAGAAAAACTCTATCTTTGTACACATATGCCTTAATTCAACCAATGAAAACTCTTCCCTCACTATTTTCAAACCAACACCCATCCCCCTCTCAAACCTTTCTATCTGTTACCATAGCAACTCCCTCCTAACTGAACTGTAAGGTTCAAAAGTTTATCTTACAATGTTGCAAATTAACTCAGCAAGGATGTTTGACCTCTCAATACAACAGCCTGTACAGGGTATTTTTGCTTTTGGTGACTTTTTTTAAACCATTCAAATTGCTTCTTTCACACAACATAACCATGCACCCTAACTTTCAGTTTTCAACTATCTGAATCCACCAATCATTGCTTGTGATTCAAGAGCAGAGAAACTCCACAATTATTTTTTTGTGAACTCCTACTGTTCCAACTGCCATTTCATTCCCACACTTCATCTGACTGGACCAGAACCTTCTCACATCATGTACTCTGTTTGGATTATTGGACATAGCTACATTCACTGGGCTCAAAGGTATGCAGCTAGCAGAAATTTTCATAACCTTGATTTATCAAATGTGGAAATCAAGTGGATTGGCCACAGAGGATTAAAATGTCACCAATTGATACCATTGGTGAAAACCTTTTTGCATCTGCCAGAACCTGACCTTATAATTGTGCACTGTGGTGGAAACGATCTAGGCACATTAACTGGGGTAGGTCTGGAAATGCTATTAAAGGACACCTTTCATCAATTGATGATACTTTTTCCCCACACTGCCTTGGTATATTCCAATATATGCCAAAGACAGAAATGGAACTGGTCCAACCAATTTGGTCCACAATTTGAGAAAGCACGGAAACATGTAAATAAATCTGTTTCTGCTTACATGAGAGACTATGGAATGGGTTCAATATACAATAATAACTTGCGTTACAACATGCATGACATCTACAGAGGAGATGGAGTGCACTTCTCAGATGAGGGGAATAGAATATTCCTCCTGAATTTAAGAATGTGTATTGGAACCTACTTGTAGGTACCTAAATCAACCACAGAACCCAAAAGCTCTTTTCAGAGCTACCCTAACTCTGATCATTCAAAGCGTTTATTTTTTTCTAACTTTTTTCACTATTTTTCACCAAAGTACGCTTTCGGGTACGCTTAAAGGTGCGCGCACCAGGCGCTACCCCCGTGGAAAATTAAAGAATTTTTTTTTTTTTTAACGTTTATGAGCCTCCTAAGCCCCCCTCAGAAAACCTAGAGGGTCAAGAAGTCTCTACAGTTCCCCCTTCTATCCATTCCGAACATTGTTTACCCTCCATCTTGTGTCTCGATTGTACCGAAACACAAAATGGAGGACTCCCGTAACGCTGCCAGTGCGCGTAAAGGAGCGCGCACCGCTAAGCGCTCGATAAAAAAAGGTGGGAAAGCAATTTACAAAAAAACCACTGGAGACACTTTCATCAAATATAGAATAGGCCCTACTACATAGCAGTCCCTACCATTTGCCCAAATTTGGTGAAATTCCATTGAGACATTTAGGCTACAGGCCTGTCTAAATATCCTGAGGTAAATTACATGACAAAAACACACTTGTAATGTTAGAATTTACAACCAATTAAAAAGTATCTTTCATTTTCTACGATTATTTCCTGACGTTTGATTGGTTAAGTACAAGAATATATATAAAAGAAGAGAGGGAAACACAGCCATTTTGACTACTGCTTCCAGAAGTACACTTGAAAACAAATTTCACTGACAACTTCAACTAATTTCTCTAAGGTAACTTCTAATTATGGAAGTATATTGTACACTTTAAGTTTATTTCGGAAAAAATATTCTGTTAGTGATATGCTATCCCTCTTTAATAGTTAGAGATAGAGATAGACTTCTCTGTAATAGTTATGGATTGAGTTAGGCTTCTCTGGTATACAGTACCCTAGCTCTACTAATATAGTTAATTTGTATGCAATTTTCAGAAAGAAAATGGAAGGAGAAAATAAGGCAAATGATACTTCTATCAAAGTAAAGGTGGAAAAACCAGAAGATCAAAAAAAAGAAGTTGATTTCATGGATGACTCTTTGGATGAACAGTTTATAGAATGTTTGGAAGAAATGGAATCATGTACATATAATTATGAGGAAATTCCGGACAATATTATGTTAGAAATTTTATTAAATTATGAAAAAGAATCAGAGGAATAAATGTATCTTTAATAATTTCAATTGTTTCAGACAATATTCTTTTTTATATGTAATTCATAAAGTATTACCAAAAATGTTTAAAATATAAAGTGAGACTTATAGTATACTGTTCAACTATTTTTCTGTTACATAGTAAGTTTACTCATAGTTACTACCTTTCTCCCACTATATTATCTCATATGAATATTTTACACCTCATTTTCATAAGTGAGCAGGATAGACTACTCATGATCCCCTAGAAATTCTCAGGGAGTGCTTAAAAGATCTGTTTCTCCTTTCCAGACAGACTATGTTATGAATTCCATATACCACAAAAAATACAATAACAACATGCAAGATGTCTACAAAGAAGATGGTGAACATTAAATTTAAGTCTCTTCATTAGTACCTACATGTAGGTACTTACATAAAATAAAAAAATAAAAAAAAAACAATTAATAAACATACAATGTTTTAAAGTGATTATTTTTCCATAGTACCCTCCTCGATACGCTCCCCCGTGCGCGCACCAGGCGCTTCCCCCGCGAAAATCGAAAAAAAAAAAAAAGGGGGCGAGACCCTGCGGGGCCCTTTAATGGCCCCCACATCAAACCTAGGGGTACAGGGAGTGTCTACTCTGCCCCCTTATGGTCATTTCCCCCTTTGTTTTGGCCACCTCTCCTGTCTCGATCCTACCGAGAGATAAGATGGCGGCCGCTCCGGACTGTTTAGAATGTTTACAGACACCCGAGAGCCAATCAGCTTTCTGCGCGCAAGTCGCGTGTCGCGCCTGGAGCACACTCCGGTGCGCGCACCGGAGAGCGCCTATAGATATATATATTTTTTTGAACCTAAATTACTCAAAATCCACTGGACCACATATCTTGAGACATAGCAAAGGCACATCGGGCTACCAGTCCCTACAATTTTGCCAAGTTTCGTGGAAATCCATTCAGCCGTTCGGGCTAAAAGTGAAATCGACCGCCCTATGGAAATTAACATGGGGAAAACGCGTTTTGGGACCCCCCTTTTATCTCGGCCCCCGCTTGACGTATCCCCCCCAAACTTTCAAGGAAGAACCGGAACTCGAAGAGGCCATTTTCAGGAAATTTTCAGGCAGATTCGTCAACCGGCGCCAAAGTTATTCCAAATAGAATTTTGAGATTTAACATTGAAAAAAATCCTAACTATAACTACCTACTGGCGACCGCCAGTAGGTAATATATATATATATATATATATATATATATATATATATATATATATATATATATATATATATATATATTACCTACTGGCGTGTCGCCAGTAGGTATATATAGTTAGGATTATTTGTCTATGGAACTTTTGAAAATTCTATGTCTAATAACTTTGGCGTTTGTGGACGGAATCGGCTGAAATTTTCAGGAAAATGGCACATTTTGTTTCTGAGCAGCCCCCGAAAATTTGGGGGGGTTTCGTCAAGGGGGGGCCGAGAAAAAAGGGGGGTCCCAAAACGCGTTTTTCCCATGTTAATTTCCATAGGGCCTTTGGCCTCACTTTTAGCTCGAACGGCTGAATGGATTTGCACGAAACTTGGCAAAATTGTAGGGACTGTTAGCCCGATGTGCCTTTGCTAGGTCTCAATATATGTGCTCCAGTGGATTTTGAGAAATTAACGTTCAAAACAAGATATATATCTGTAACAGCGCTCCGGGCTGCGCTCCGGTCCGCTTACTTTTCGCGAAACGGAACTTTGCGATGCGAAGCTGATTGGCTCCCCGGTGTCTGTCAACATTCTAAACAGTTCGGAGCGGCCGCCATCTTATCTCTCGGTAGGATCGAGAGAGAAGAAGAGGTGAAAAACGAAGGGGGAATTTAATGAAAGGGGGCAAGGTATACCCCTCTTGACCCCCTAGGAATGTTGTTGGTGTTTTTAAAGGGTCCCGTGGGGAAAATAAAAAAAAAATTATTTTTCACGGTAGAAGCGCTTCCCGGGCCGCGAACTGGGCCGCAAACTGGTAGCGAAACGGGAATTTGCCATTTTGTGCTTCGTTTTAATTAAATTACTAGGTATAAGGGGGTGCGGGAGACCATTTTGTGCTTCGTTTTAATTAAATTACTAGGTATAAGGGGGTGCGGGAGACGTATCCTAATCCCTTATGTTTTCTGAGGGTGGCTGAGGAGGCTCATATATGTTGATACATGTCTTCCAGCGGCTGTGCGTGAGCTTTTTTTTTTTTTTTTTGCTGCGTGACGTCTGTTAACGTTCGATTCGAAGGAAATCAGGAAGTGTTGACCACTAATTTGTCAGTGCGATAAAATATTTTGTTATAAATGAATCCTTATTGATAAACATTGTCTGTGCCATCTTGCCTTTTTTCCAATGCCACAATTATGTCGTGCACGGCAGCCATTTTAGATGCCAGGCCGGTCCCAGGCTATCACCTAGCCCTGCGGATGTAGTTTATGGCCCTAGCTGTAGAGAATCCAGACATGCCAACCCTCCCGATTCAGGCGTGAGACTACTGATTTCAGTGCTAGTCTCCCGCCTCCCGATTCCTGCAAGCAAAAACCCGGGGGCATATTACCAACAACTAGCGATAATTTTTGTCTCTAACTTGTTTAGAGACAAAAATTATCGCCGCACATCGGCGATTTTTATCGCAGATAAACCTTGCTATTAGCAAGGTTTATCGCAAATGCGATAAAAAACGGCCGCAATGCGTGAATATCGCTGAAAAGTCAGCGATATTCATGCATTATCCAGCAAATGCTCTTAGCCATGTTATCCACCTCCCATTGGATAACATGGCTAAGAACTGCTCGCAAATGCGATAAAAAACGGCCGCAATGCATGAATATCGCTGAAAAGTCCGCGATATTCATGCATTATCCAGCAAATGCTCTTAGCCATGTTATCTACCTCGCATTGGATAACATGGCTAAGAACTGCTCGCAAATGTGATAAAAAACGGCCGCAATGCATGAATATCGCTGAAAAGTCAGCGATATTCATGCATTATCCAGCAAATGCTCTTAGCCATGTTATCCACCTCCCATTGGATAACATGGCTAAGAACTGCTCAGGGCAGGTGTTAGCTTGTGGAGATATTCGCGCTTAGCGCGAATATCTCCAAAATTTGGTAATAGGAGATAGCGATGTAAGGGACTGTTTCCAGTCGCTAACATCTTGGCACGCCCACTTTGCATGTCATTAGTGATAGATATCACTAACATGCAAAGCGGGGCCCAAGATGGTCGCTATCTCCTTTTAGCTGTCACTAACTGGTGTTAGCGACAGCTTGGTAATAGGGAGATAATTTTATCTCCGCTTTCTTGGCTTTTAAAGCCAAAAAAGCGGAATTAAACCCCCTTGATAATATGCCCCACGATTCCTCGGGGGTTTCAGCTGACAGGGCTTGGTATTGTGTTACGTGCTAATTCTTCCAGGAAACGTCAGAGGGTCGATGCAGGGGTTCTAGAAGGGGTGATAAACCATTTAAGCCTCATGAACAAGCGCATGGTCTTTTAAAGATCTGTGAAGTACTCGGGGCGGCGGTGTGTGTGTGCCCTCTTTCAGGAGCGGGCGGGGGGGGGGGCACTGCCAGCAACTTGCCAGGCCAGGCAGTGTTCAACACTTGCATCACCCTTTCTCTGCCTGCTATTGTGCTCCATGCTTCGGAAAGGTAAGAAAAAGAACGTGCATTTGAGTTTGAAATGTCCGATCCTGTAGCAGTACACTTGCAAAGCCCACACATGACAATAACCCGATTCAAGGCCCCATTCACCCGATTTTTTAATAATATATAGTACTCCAAAAAAGTAGGATTATAAAACTTTATTAACTTTTAAATATAACGAACGTAACAAAAACTGTAAATATATTTAAACATTTTTTGACAAAAAAAAACAACAATGGTCCGAAGCTGTCTTTTGTGCGAATAGTCCCAAGGCAGCACAACGTGCTGAGTTGTGGACGGCACCCAGGTGAAGAACCATCCCTTCTTTAAACCCCATGGTGACCAACTAAGTGCAGGTTTTACATAAAGTAGTGTTTACCTAGAGTGGTGCTGTGTAGGACACTCTGAATGGAAATTAACCAGAACTATAACGATAACAACAACAACAACAATAATATAACTTTTATGCCCAAATTACGCAAACATTTAGCTAATCTGCTAAAGGGGGGAGTCGCCATTTCTTTTGATAATTTATTCACCCATCCGTAGCCTCTCTATTCTCCATTACAATGTGTTTCTTGCTGAAATTAACCAGAACTATAACCATAACAACAACAACAACAATAATATAACTTTAATGTCCAAATTACGCAAAGATTTAGCTAATCTGCTAAAGGGGGGAGTAGCCATTTCTTTTGATAATTTATTTATCCATCCGTAGCCTCTCTAATCTCCATTACAATGTGTTTCTTGCTGTCGCTAGCTGATGAAAAAACTAAAGTGATAACTTCCTCATCCTTATTTTGTCTTTCTTTGTTCCTTAAGATGTTATCTGTGTCAACCTCTTCCGAGAATGCTGATGCGTTAGGGATTTCCTTGTGTTTCTTAATAGCATTGGTGTCTGCACACTTCTTTGTCAATTCTGTGAACATGATAACTGCTTCATAAACAGACGATATCTTTGTTTAGTCATTAGTGTTAAGTGTGTCTGAAACTACAGTGCCGTTCTGTTTTTCTTTCTTCAGGCTCTACAGAGTTTTGTGTGTTGTTCTTTTGAGCGACAATTATTCCAGAGGTTTCAGGTTCACTTGTTTTGTCCTGCAGTGAGTTAACAGCTTTAGAGACTTCATGTTTATTTGCTATGTCCTGCTGTGCGTCAACTGCTTCAGAGACGTCAGCCTCATTTGTTATGTTTGACTAGATCCTGGACCTGCCCGGCCGCGCCCAAAATGGCTCCGGTGTAAATGGGACTCGTAACTGCTTGTTGTGTACTGGTTGCCCAACCTTGATATCACGAGATACGTATGCAGTTGTGAAGCACATGGCGGAGGCTCGTCTGCTGTAGTGGGGCGCCCCTTTATCGTTTCAGTTGCCATTCCGCCCGCTTTTGCTACACTGTGCCTTTTCCGCCATTCAGCTGTTTACCGCCCGCTCTTACGGCTACAGCGTCTCGCTCACCATGTAGTTGAGTTGCTCCCACTCTTGCGGTGCAGCAATAGGCGGCTGCCACAGGACTCTTAAAATGGCGGCCGGCTCTTCGGATTTGGGCCTGGTCCAGTAAAATGGCCCTGGGACACTTTGGAACTCGGACGCTTGTCTGCCAGGGCTTGGGTCCCATTCTCGAAAGCGTCCCCTCAGCCTTGAAGATTCTACAAAAGTCTTGGGGGACCTCGACTCCCGCAGGCTTCCGGTGGGGAGCGGCTGCCATGATTGCTTGCGGAATGGCCACGACGGAGCTACGAGATGGTGGTGCTCTCATGGTGACGCCAGCTTCAGTCTGAAACATCCAGAAACAAGGTGGGGCTTTCATCGTTTGGGAAAAAAAATGTTTTAATCCAATGAAAAGTGTTATTTTTAGGTCACATGACCTAGTCTTACATCATTAGGAAAACAAAAGTAAAATGAACCAATGAAAAGTTTTATTAACAAGTCACATGACCTGTTATGCTTACGTTACGCGCTGCGCGGCGCGCTCTGGATCGTTTCCGGGAAGCTGCGCCTTGCGCACCGGAGCACTTCCGGGTGCGCTAACGCGGCGCGTCATATGACGCATTACGCGACAACGCAGGTCCAGAATATAGTCAAAATGTCTCCACCAACCAGCGGTCGGAATACAACCGCTTTCAGCAGTCCAAAAAGTTCTGTTAAATCTTAAGAGCGGGAGCAACTCAACTACATGGTGAGTGAGACGCTGTAGTCGCAAGAGCGGGCGGTAAACAGCTGAATGGCGGAAGAGGCACAGAGTACCAAAAGCGGGCGGAATGGCAACTAAAACGGTAAAGGGGTGCCCCACTACAGCGTGTCTTCAGGTCAAACGGATTGTGGGACAAGGTCCAGAATGGAAGAGTCATCAAAAGGAAAAAAAATTCCGCGGGACCCCGGGAGCCGGCCGCCTATGTCGGGGGCGATCTCAGGCCACACCAGGGCAACACGACTTGGGGAGGGGGCAGGAGCCAAGCGCCCCCTCCCAGTCCGCGCCATCTCACCGCCCCTCGGGGGCCTCCGTCAAGCGGTTTAGGGAGGCACCGTATCACATTGTTTTCCAATGCAGTCAGGTCCACAAACGGACCCCACTTACTTTGAATAGTGAAGCTGCAGCAGGTGCAAATAAGGTTTAGACAGTGTTACAAGCGCTGCTTAGAACTCTGAAGTATGGCACTCAACATCCAGGACTTATGCCATTTGTGTAAGGCTGTGACATCGAAGCAACTCAGGGACCAAAAGCATGAACGAACACTCACGTATGAAAATCTTATTTGGGGAAGGGGCAGGATCCAAACGCCCCCTCCCAGTTCGCGCCACTACACCGTATGTAGAAAATCTGAAGCCATCGTTCTACAAACTCTCAACGCTTGCTATCAGTGCATGAGTTTCATGCTCGATCGATTGAGCTAGCCGGATCGGGCAACAAAAAGTATAAAATAGTTATGTAAATAGTTATTTAATAAAATGTTTTACCCTGTTTCTTTGCTGGTGTGTTGTCTATATTTATAATATTTGCATAGGGTTTGTCGTTATTTTGGGCGGGGTGGGTGGCGGAGTCGAGCTGTCTTGCAGCCCTCATGGTGTGGAGCTCAGTTCATTTCACTATTTTCGTATTTCTCATGAAGGGTTGTTCCTAATGTTTGTATTTTACCGAGGTCAAAAAGAGATCGAATTAGTGGTCTACTGATTTTGCTCGATTACTTTTATTTTTTTACACGATTTTTCACTATCTGCAAAGACTAAACAGAGTATTGCGACTTTGTGCTTGTTTGTAAATAGAGAATGATCCAAAGAGAACCAATTCTAAAACAGTAAATGCTTGGATAACAATCAATCAAATGGAGAGACAAGCAGGTACGACGGATTACAACGGGGGTAAAGGTCTGCGTTAACTACCCTTCACTATCTGCAAAGAGAGAGTACTACTAAGAGAAAAGAGGGGAGGGGGGGGCAGCGTTCAAAGCACATCAGCGTGCATAAACACGAAAACGTTTTTACCTATCACGTACTTGACATTTGACAGCTTTTGATATTTGCTATTAAAAAACCATTGAAATTCACAGAAAAAACCATAGGTTATTGTCCATATATAGTTAGGAATTTGCATTTACAAAACCTTGAAAATTCAATGAAAAAACCATTGGTTATAGAACATATATAGTTAGGAATTTGCATTTACAAAACCTTATTTTACTCGCATAAAACCATTGAAATTCCATATATAGTTAGATGCGCTAACTATATATCGCGCACCCGCAATCCACTGCTGATGATGTCACATATTACATCATTCATGACATGGTCAGTGACATCACTGATGACAACTCAAATGACATCACTGACAACATCACAGATGACATCATTCATGTGTTAATACGATGAACCTCTACAGACTCTGATATAACCTTAGATACACTCAGTGAAAACAGACACTCACAGATTGTCACTCATCCATGGAGTTACTCATACACCTAGACAGTCATGCAAAGAATCAATCACACCTCCAATTCCTCAACTATACAGTTATACACACCTTACTTATTGAAACATATTCTAACACATATTTACTCTCTTATACAATCACTGATACAAGTTTTCAATGATCCATGCAGCCACTCACACATTCACTGGCTCTTAAACACAGTAATTTATATATGTCAACTCTCGCATGTACTGTGTTTTACATATGTACTTACTTTGACATGTAGCATTGAGATATCCAATCACTCACCAATACACTCATGCACACAGTCAACCACCCATACAGCTGTTTCCACATGCAGTTTTGAACCCATACATCTAGTGAATCAGCTGTTCACACATCTATGCACAGAGTCACACACCTCCCAGCCACTCACACACATACTCAGTCTCCCATACAAATACTTGGGCAACCAATCAATAACCCATATAGTTACTCATATAGCTACTGATCAACACATGCAGCAGTTTACAGAACAACAGATATAATGATGCACAAATTAATACAGTTTAATCACTAACCCATGCACTCAGTGAGACACATTTAATCACTCTCTCATACAATCAGTCATGCACCTACTAAATCCTTCATCCAGACATTTATACATCCACTCATTCTTCAATATGTAAGACATATTTTAACTTTACAGAAACATACAGTCACTGGATGTTGTCATCAGTGATGTCATTTGAGTTGTCATCAGTGATGTCATCAGTGATGTCACTGACCATGTCATGAATGATGTAATATGTGACATCATCAGCAGTGGATTGCGGGTGCGCGATATATAGTTAGCGCATCTAACTATATATGGAATTTCAATGGTTTTATGCGAGTAAAATAAGGTTTTGTAAATGCAAATTCCTAACTATATATGTTCTATAACCAATGGTTTTTTCATTGAATTTTCAAGGTTTTGTAAATGCAAATTCCTAACTATATATGGTCTATAACCTATGGTTTTTTCTGTGAATATATATATATATATATATATATATATATATATATATATATATATATATATATATATATATATATATATATATATATATATATTAGCTGAAAAAACCATAGGTTTTAGGGGTGTTATAGTTAGTTGGACATTTCACTCGTACAAAACTATTGAAATTATCCCATTATAGTTAGTTGTACTAACTATAACTCGCGCTCCCGCAATCCACTGATGATGTCACATATTACATAATTCATGACATGGTCAGTGACATCACTGATGACATCTCAAATGACATCACTGATGCCTTGTGGCCATTTTAAGTTGGGAGATTAAGTCCCCTTGAATCCTGAGGGTCACTGGGGTCCAACTAGCTCACTAAGTGCCAAAACAAAGTCTCAAAGGAGACGGGAGAGACGCCAGGCCCGCAGGAACTGGAGAACCCAGGAAGCGGGGCCGGGGCGAGCAAAGAAATAGTATCAATACCCCCAACTATGGACCCAGGGATAGTTACAATGGAGCAGGAAGCAAATACCATCGTCAACTTGGCAAATATTGACTTAACTGCTGCAGAACAGCAGATACTTTCCCTGGGACTCTCTTTTTGCCCAGAGTCCAATTTCAAGTATATTCAAACAAGAGCTGATATATATTTGTTCATACGCAAGCTGAAATTGAAAAAATTACATTCACAAAAAGCCAGTGTGGAACAAATCCTTCTTAATTTGTCTTCAGCTGGAGGCAATGAATCCTTAGGACTACAGATATCGGATATTGATACATATCGTGACATCTGCAGCCTAGCAAACGAAGATTTAGCAGAGAGTCAATCCCCAGAATCTGGTTATGGACAAAAAAAAGCCAGTTACTCCGTTTAAAAAACAAATCAAAATGTATCCCTATGGCAGCACGCGATGGCCTAGATTCTTTTAGTGATCACGTCGTTGGACAGATCAAGAAATTAACCCTAGCTACCAACAAACTTAAAAGATCATTTACCAACAAAGAAAGAAACTATAACCAATTAATTTTGAAACTACAGAAAGAAGAGGTGGTCGTAGGAAATTCAGATAAGGGCGGGAACATCGTCCTCTGGCCATTTAAAGACTATCTAAAGGAGGCATACAGGCAACTGGATGATGTGCAGTGTTACCGGAAAACTACTCCACTTAAATATAAAGCAACACAAGACAGTCTATTCAAGAATATACTGGCCTGGAAGAGCTGTGGACTATTGAGTTTGGATGAATTTAAATTTATCAAGAAGGTACATCCCTTGGTACCGTACATATATTTCATACCAAAAGTCCATAAAAGCATGACCGCACCACCTGGGAGACCGATCATTGCAGCATGCGATGGTCCTCTTGAGAATCTATCCAGGTACATTGACTTTTTCCTCCAGGTTCCCATGAAACAATTAAGGTCATATGTACAGGACACTAGTGACTTTTTAAGTAAAATTAAGGATGTGCCCTGGGATACCAACTTATGGCTTGTAACGCTGTATGTGTGTTATTTATATACGTGCATAAGACACCGAGATGGTCTGAAAGCAGTGGAGTACTTTTTGAGTAAAAGATCGATGATATTCGCACAGCACTCACGAATGTTATTAGAGATGTTACGGTTTTGCCTTGAAAACAATATGTTTGTCTTTAATGGTCAATTTTATCACCAAGTTCAGGGTGTTGCGATGGGGGCCAGCTTCTCCCCCAGCTACGCCTGTTTGTTTATGGGCTGGTGGGAGGAGCTGGTCCTCATGCGCAAACATGAAGAAGTATATGCCACAAATGTAGTTACATGGTTGCGTTTTATCGACGATCTTTTTATTGTTTGGCGGGGAAGTGAGGAAAGTTTGTTGAAATTCATAAATGAAATCAATGAAAATTATTTTAATTTGAAATTCACTTTTAACATCAGTAAACGTGCAGTAACCTTTTTAGATGTTGAGATCTTAGTGGATAAAAATGTTTTAACCACTACCCTTTTTAGAAAGCCGACTGCAGGGAATACACTATTACACGCATCAAGTGCCCACCGTTCCCATCTTATTAGAAGCACCCCCTATGGGGAGATGCTCCGGATTCGCCGCATTTGCAGTGACCCAGAGGATGTGAAAATCAAACAGAAGGAAAGTGGTGCCAGATTTCTAGTCAGGGGCTATAGCAAGAAGATAGTGGATGCTGCTGTACATAAATCCAGGGAGAAGCCCAGGGAGGATCTCCTTGTGTATAATGCCCAGACCCCACAGCTAGCTTCACAAACAGGATCACAACCGGTGAGGCTAATCCTAACGTACTCTAAGCAGGAGAAAGAACTCAGAAATATCGTTAGATGCAATTGGCATTTTGTCCGGGAAGACCTGGTAATAGGAGATCAGATGCCTGCCAATCCATCTATCTCCTTCAGAAGAGCAGTCAGTATGGGAAATATGCTTGCCAAGAATAGCCTGGAATGTGCCCGGAAAGGAATATGGTTACCTACCAGGAAGGGATTCTATAAATGTCTAACCTGTAAAGCCTGTCAGTGTGGTTGTACTACTAAAACATATACCAGTGCCTTTTCCAATGACATCAGGGAAATTAAGTAACATCTTACCTGTAAAAAAGAATACTGTGTATATGTCTTGGAATGTGATTGTAAACTAAAATATATAGGCAGCACCAAACTGGCAGTACATAAACGAGTCCTTCAACATCTAAGGGCAATAACCAACAAGGATCAGACCTATCCAGTAGCAAGGCACTTCCAGGCGAAACATGGAAGCAATCCTCGGTACCTGCGGTACTATGCGATTGAAGCCGTTCCTGTTATGAGAAGAGGAGGTGACAGAGAGGCCAAACTAAGACGCTTGGAGACATCTTACATTTTAGAGTTTGACTCTAAGTCTCCAGGGGGGCTCAATGTCACTGAAGATCTCCATACCTTCCTCTGAAATACCTATACTCCAGGAACTGGCAATCTTATATCTATTGCTGCATAACCTACAGGGATCTGGATAAAGATAAACTGAGATATCAGCTTTTAACATAAGGACTGCTATTATAAGAAGGATAAGGATAGCAGATGGGGCAGTAACATGGTGATATTAGTACTGACAATTAGATAATCAAATTTGCAGGTATTGAGCACTTAACCGTTTTTTTATGATGGGTTTTTAGATACGAGGGTAGTTTTATCTTTGTGTCTTTTAGCTAGTAATTTTTAGATAGGTTATTGCTGTGTACCCGATATGGACACTGATTGTGTATGTATTATAATGAATGTATCCCCTGTATATATTCCTTTCCTCAATGTAATGAAGAGTAGATGAATTATTGATGATTTTAGATCTGTCCAGCCATGATGTAACAGTTGACACAAAGCAACATAGCCTCATTTCTTTGCACTATATCTTCAAGTACTGTAGCACATCAGTCACTTTAACCCCCTTTTTTCCCTTGATATCCTTGCAAGTAGTCACTTTATGATGAGTTTCCGATATACAGCATTTTTTGCTAACAGAATTAATTGGCTGAAATTATCAGCCAACATGTATTGATACATGTATATGTTAAATGTATGCAATATAGAGATTATCATTTTTGCATGATCAAGGAAGAAATCTTGGAGTTAGTGGCTTTAGTCTACAGTTTCGAATGAAGAAGTCATGAGTTCATCAAAACCGTAGGCGAGCTCAGCAGAATTTTAACAAGTTTAATTTTCACTTTATATTTAGTTAGCCTGTTTTGTAGAAACATTAGAATCAGGGTCTTCAACATGCATTCAAGCAATAATTGTATTACTGGCCATGTACTATTATTATATGTTTTCTGTCAAAAACAAATATATGATATGTTTAAAACAATGCATTATAATGTGAGCATTTAAGCAGTTACAGTAACGTTTTGACATCGAATATCATTTTCAGCGCTTGGACGCCTCCGGGCAACAATTCGCGCTATATAAATCTGCAAGTTTACAAGTTTATGCAAAAAGACCCCCGCCAGTGCAGTAGTATTTTGTCTATGTTCTTTAAATCAGGCTTGCACTAGCACTTTAAAAATGAGGGTTGTGAACTAGGCGTTGTCATGTGATCAAGGCCGCTGGGACGGCCGAAACGCGTCGTGATGGCACACTGGTGAAATAAATCAAAAATTTGCACTAAGAACGTCTGCCCTCGTCATTTCTCATGCAGCTTTGGGAAGTTAATGTCACGAGTTGATGTGATATATATATATATATATATATATATATATATATATATAACCTACTGGCGGTCGCCAGTAGGTATATATAGTTAGGATTTTTTTCCTATGGGATTTTTGAAAATTCTATGTCGAATAACTTTGCCGTTTGTGGACGGGATTGGCTGAAATTTTCAGGAAAATGGCACATTTTGTTTCTGAGCAGCCCTTGAAAATTTGGGGGGGTTTCGTCAAGGGGGCCGAGAAAAAAGGGGGGTCCCAAAACGCGTTTTTCCCATTCATTTTTCCATAGGGCGGTTGGAATCACTTTTAGCTCGAACGGCTGAATGGATTTACAAGAAACTTGGCAAAATTGGAGATATGGTTTGCCCGACGTGCCTTTGCTATGTCTTAAAATATGTGCTCCAGTGGATTTTGAGAAATTAACGTTTTAAAAAACAGATATATCTGTGACAGCGTCCCGGTTAGCGCCCCGGTTTGCGTACCTGACGCGTAACGGAACTTCGCTAGTTTGAGTTTGAGTTTGAAAGTTCTTGTAAAGCGCACATATACCAGCGGCTTCTTGGCGCTATAGCTAACGGGGACTGAGGTTAGAGGCAGGGAGGACAGAGGGAACATTAATCAAAGGATTTTGTGAATAGATGGGTTTTAAGGCATTTGCGGAATTGTGAGTAGAGGGGGGTGGAGCGAAGTTCAAGGGGAAGGGAATTCCAGAGGGTAGGGGCAAGGATAGCAAATTTAGATCCACCCCACTTCTTTCTCCGGAAGCATGGGATGGTAAGGAGGGACTGGGAGGAGGAACGTAGAGCCCTGGTAGGGACGTAAGAGACAATCTCAGAGGAGATGAAGGCTGGCGCCAAACCCGTTCGGGCCAGGAAGGTGATGGATGCGAGCTTGAATTGGATTCTAGCTCGCACGGGGAGCCAATGAAGTGATTTCAGGAGAGGGGTAGAGTGGTGGAATTTAGGGAGATTGAAGGCCAGGCGGGCCGCCTGGTTTTGTATTTGTTGTAGGCGACGCAGGCTGTATGCAGGAATACCGGCATACAGGGCGTTCCCATAGTCCAGGCGGGACACCACCATGGCCAAGATGATAAGTTTGAGGGCAGAGAAAGTGAAGAAGCGGGACACCCTGCGTATAGTACGCAGTGAAAGAAAGGAAGAAGATACCACAGAGCTAACCTGGGAGTGAAGGGTGAGTTGAGAGTTAAGTTTTATGCCTAAAGTTTTAACTGAGGAAGAGGGAACAGGAGAAGCACCAAGAGAGGGGGGCCAAAAAAGGGGGCACCAGGGGCTGGATGAACCACCCGTCAGCACCAGTTCGGTTTTATCAGGGTTGAGTTTAAGGTGGTTGTGGTTCATCCAGTCCCTGATATGAAGCATGACAGTTTGAAAATTAAGAACAGCAGAAGGAGAGGAAAGATTAAAGACCAGCTGGAGGTCATCTGCATAATTAAATACGGTGACCTCCATCTGTTGAAGAGAGAAAATCAGAGGGGCAATATACAGATTAAACAAGAGGGGAGAGAGAGAGGAACCTTGGGGGACCCCGCACTGAACTTTTCGGATGTCCGCTGTGAAATCACCCAGGCGGACAGCCTGGGTGCGGTCGCTCAGGAAGGAGGATAACCAGACCAGGGCACTCCCCCCGATCCCCGCCGCCGCGATACGGGAAAGTAAGATGTTGTGATCCACCGTATCGAAGGCGGCTGAGAGATCTAGGAGCACAAGGGCCTGGTGCTGATTGGTGTCCATACCCTCCCTGAGGGTGTCAAGAACCGACATAACAACGGACTCCGTAGAGTGTGCGGGGCGAAAACCGGCTTGACGGGGGGCAAGGGCTCCATGCTTCTCCACAAAGGAGCTCAGAGCGCAGGTGACGTGGCGCTCGAGCACCTTAGTCAGAAATGGCAGAAGGGAAATGGGGCGGAAATTGGCCGGGACAGAAGGATCTGCCCCAGGTTTTTTCAGAATGGGCACAATGACCGCGGATTTCAAGGAGTTGGGGACTATGCCTTGAGAAAGGGAGCTGTTGAGGAGGTGAAGGGGAGGGTCTGGGCAAGAGACAAAAACGTGACGGAGGACGTGGGCAGGACAGGGATCGAGCGGAGAGCCAGATTTGATCAAAGGCACCACAGAGGTCAGACTTTCCCGAGTGATAGGGGGAAAGGTGGTCAGTGCGCCTTTGTGGGGAGGACATTGAGGATCAACAAAAGATGGGGAAGGAGGGGGGATGTTGGCCTTGATGGTGGCAATTTTGTGAATGAAATAATTATTAAGAGAGAGGCAGAGATCTTCGGATGGAGCTGGTTTTAGAGTAGTTCAATCCGAGAACGCCAGGTTGTGGACGATGGTAAATATCTCTTTGGACTGGTTCTCTGCTGCTAAGATTTTGGAGGAGAAATAAGATGTTTTAGCCTCCAAGATGGCTTTTTTGTACTGGCTCAGGATGTTAGTGTATTCCAGTTTCAAAGTGGGGCAATAGTTTCTCCTCCAAGCCCGCTCCGCGCGACGGACTGTTAGTTTGGTGGTTTTAAGCTCATTATTAAACCACCGATTGGCGTCTTTGTCGCGTTTGGAGGTAATGCGTTTGAGCGGGGCAGCGGAGTCGCAGCTATGAGAGAGCCATTGATTTATGGCATCAACCTGGGAAGCGGTGGTAAGGCCCTGAAGAGAGGGAAGAGAGTTAGTCAGGAGGGAGGAGAGATTTTCAAGATTGACACGGCTCCATGATCGGACCCAGGTGTTTTTGGGCCGAAGGGGCTTAGCCGGGGGGAGAATAGGAAGGAGAAAGGAAATCAAGTGGTGGTCAGACCAAGGGCAAGGGGAAATAGAAAGTGATTCCACAGGGCAGTTCAGGGACCAGATCTGGTCAAGCCGAGCTAGGAGAAGCGGATTGGCTCCCCGGTGACTGTGAACATTCTAAACAGTCCGGAGCGGCCGCCATCTTGTGTCTCGGTAGGATCGAGACACAAGATGTGGCAAAAACAAAGGGGGAAATGAGCATAAGGGGGCAGAGTACATCCTCCCTGACCCCCTAGGTTTGATGAGGGGGCTTTAAAAGGGCCCCGCGGGGAAAAAAAAATACTTTTTATTATCGTTTTTTTTGCGGGGGGAGCGCTCGGTACGCGCACCGGGAAGCGGTCCGGGAAGCGTAATATAGGGAAAATAGGATGAAAGAATGTTCAAATAATGTATGTATATTGATTGTTCTTTTTGTTGTATTTTTTATTTTTTATTTAAGTACCAACATGTAGGTACCAATGCAGAGTCTAAAAATAAAAATACACCGTTTCCTTTGTAGATATCTTGCATGTTGTTTCAGAAGTTATTGTGGTATATGGAATTCATAGCGTAGTCTGTCAGGAAAGCAGAAACACCATGGAGGCAGGAGATGATAAAGAGATGTTAAATACACATTGGAGATAATATAGTGGGAGAAAGGAAGTATCTATGAGCAAACTTACTATGTAATACAAAAAAGTTGCACAGTATATTTAAAGTCTGATTTTACATTATAATCAATTTGGTACTAGTTTAAAAAATACATATAAAAATGAATAATGTCTCAAACTATTTTTGAATTATTAAATATAAATTTATTTCTCTGATTCGTTTTCAAAATTTAAAAGAACTTCTAATAATTGATTGTCAGAAATGTTCTCATTTTCAATCAGGTAATCTACTGATTGTACACATTGCAGAAGTTCAAAGTCCCGTGATTCATCAAAGAATTCAGAGTCATTGGGTTCAATTTCTGTATCTTTGTTGCTTTCCAGAACAATTTCGATGGTATTTTTTTGCTCTTCCTTCCTTTTGCATTCCATCCAACTAGCTCACTAAGTACCTCCAGTAAGCGCCACAGAGCTGCGTTGCACAGAGGTGTAACAAAGGGCATGGCTTGGATCACCTCTCTGCAACGCAGGCCTGCTGCACTTACTGGAGGAATCTGGTGTCCTAGTTGGCCCTCAGGATTGAAGGAGACTTAATTCCCCAACTTAAAACGCGCCACAGGGCGTGTTTAAACACGTCACCTCTGGCCCTGCCCCCTCCCTTTACCACTGTGCAAAGGCGCCATGTGGCGCGTTTTAATTGGGGGATTAGTTCCCCTTGAATCCTGAGAGTCCCTGGGTCCAACTAGCCCACCACGTACCTCCAGTAAGCACCACAGAGCTGCGTTGCAGAGTGGTGGTCCAAGGCCATGCCCCATTTTACACCTCTTTGCAATGCAACTCTGTGGCACGTACTGGACAAATCTGGTGGGTTAGTTGGCTCCCAGGTACCATCAGGATTCAAGGAGACTTAATTCCCCAACTTCTGACTTCAGGCCGCGCCCCCTCCCTGCACCACTGCGCAAATGCTCCCCCTGATGCGTTGTAAATTGTGGGGTTAAGTCCCCTTGATTCCTGAGGGTCCTTGGGGGCCAACTAGCCCACCACTTACCTCCAGTAAGCGCCGCAAAGCTGCGTTGCAAAGAGGTGTTAAAAGGGGTGTGGCCTGGATCACCCTCTGTAACGCAGGCCTGTGGCGCTTACTGGAGATACCTGGTAGGCTAGTTGGCCCCCAGGGACCCTCATGATTGAAGGGGAATTAATTCCCCAACTTAAAACGCGCCACAGGGTGTGCTTGCACACATGTCACCTCAGGCCCCGCCCCCTCCCTTCACCACTGAGCAAAAAGGCGCGTTTTGAGTTGGGTGGATAAAGTCCCCTTGAATCCTGATGGTCCCTGGGATCCAACTAGCTCACCAGGTAGCTCCAGTAAACGCCACAGGGCTGTGTTGCAGAGAGGTGTAAAAAGGGGTGTGGCCTCTGAACACCTCTCTGCAACAGCTCCCTCGCGCTTACTGGAGGTACCTGGTAGGCTAGTTGGCCCCAGGGGCCCTCAATATTCAAGGGGAATTAATTCCCCAACTTACAACTCGCCAGGGGGCGCATTTGCACAATAATGAAGGAAGGGGGCGGGGCCTGAGGTGACATGTCTGCAAACACGCCCTGTGGCACGTTTTAAGTTGGGGAATTAATTCCTCTTCAATCCTGAGGGTCCCTCTGAGCCAACTAGCCCACCAGGTACCTCCAGTATGCGCCAGGGAGCTGTGTTGCAGAGAAGTGTTCAGAGGCCACGCCCCTTTTTACAACACTGCAACGCAGCTCCGTGGTGCTTACTGGAATTGCCTGTTGGGCTAGTTGGCCCCCAGGGGACATCAGGATTGAAGAGGAATTAATTCCCCCATTTAAAACGAACCGCAGGTCGTGTTTGCACACATATCACCTCAGGCCCGCTCCCTCCCTTCACCACTGTGCAAACGCGCCTGTGGCGTGTTTTAAGTTGGAGGATTAACTCCCCTTGAATCCCGAGGGTCCCTGGGGTGCAACTAGCCCACCAGGTACCTCCATTAAGCACCACAGAGCTACGTTGCAGAGAGGTGAAAAAAGGGCCGTGGCCTCCAAACACTTCTCTGCAACGCAGCTCCCTGGCGCATACTGGAGGTTCCAGGTGGGCTAGTTGGCCCCCAAGGACCCCCAGTATTCACGGGTAATTAGTTCCCAAATCTGCAAACGCGCCAGGGGGCGCGTTTGCAGAGTGTTGCAGGGAGGGGGCGGGGCCTCTGGCGCGATGCCAGTCTTTTTTTATTATTTATTTTTTTAAGAAGGGGGCTGTGTGTGTCCCCTTCTTTTCCTATTTTACTGGCCCTGGGGACCTCATCGCCCAAGGCCTAGACCCCAATTTTTCTTCTTAAAAAATAAATAAATTGGAAGGGGGCCGCGTGGCCCCCCTCCCGAGGCCATAATCGGCCCCGGGGACCCCATCCCCCGGGACATGGCCATTTTAAAATCTTAATTTACCTGGGGGGCTGCGTTGCCCCCTCCTTAGGCCATTTATGGCCCCGGGTACCCCATCCCCCGGGGCCGGCCTTTGTTTTTTTTTTTACTTTTTTTTTGAGGAGGGGGCCGCGTGGCCCCCTCCCGGGCCACTTCTGGCCCCGGGATGGCCCTATCCATTGGGGACCATGGGGGGGTTCTCAATACCCCCATGGTCCCGCCGGCTCCCCGCGTCCTGCGGGAGCCGTCTTTGCTTTGCCACATGGGGAGCTGCTAAGATGCAGCTCCCCGTGTGGAAAAGCAATCGGCTTTGGTTTTTGGAAGAGAGAGCAGGTTTCCTGCTCCCTCTTCCAAAAACCAAAGCAGCGTTTGCTATGGCAGGGCGGCAGCTGTGAGGCTCCCGCCCTGCCATAGCAAACTGCAGTGTGGGCACCCCGGGACACTGTAGGAGCTGGCCCTGGGGGGGGTGGTCCCCGAGGCGTTTGAGGGCTCCAGGAGGGGGCCGCGCAGCCCCCATCCCTCCATTTACAAAGTCCCGGGGGTGGTGGTCCCCGGGGCTTGTGGGTCCGTCACGGACCCCCAAGTGAATTATTAGAGCCCGGGAGGTGGCGGTCCCCGGGGCGTGTGGGGGGTATAAGCCCCCCAACACTGGAAGTTCATTTTTTAAATAAGCAAGCCCCAGGGGGTGGCGGTCCCCGGGGCTGCAGGGGGGCCATGTACCCCCTGCCATTATTTTATAAAAGCCCCAGGGGTGGCAGTCCCCGGAGCGCCTTTGAGCCCCCCCACCCATTTACAGTAAAAGGGGGTAGCGGTCCCCGTAGCTGCGGGGGCCGTAAGCCTCACGCAAATACTTTTGGAAATCCCCTGGGGTACCGGTCCCCGGGGCTGAAGGGCGACTTTGGGGTCCCCATTATAATATAAACATTGCCCCCGGGACTTGACCCACCCAGGGGCTAATTAATAACGAAGCGCGGGAGCCTGTGCTTCGTTTTTTTAAATTTTCATCCGGATCCGTGAATCTTCCGCGCATCCCGCGATTTAAAAAAAAAGAAGGTTTTTTTGGACCCTAGGGGTCCTTGTGGGACCCTCTAAGCAGACCTAGGAGATCAGGGTGTTTCTACCCTGCCACCTTTTCTTTTTTTTTGCGTTTGTTTTACTGATTTCCTGAGCCTCGGTTCTACCAAGGCACAAGATGGAAGCCAACACTTCCTGGTTTGGAGTGTTGACAGCCAATTAGCATGCAGCTGGTGATCGGGAGGGTGCGCAGATCCTGCACGCCTCTAGATATCTATATTTTTTTAATTTTGATTTTCTCAGCAATTACTGAACGGATTTACACCTTTTAACAACAAGCATTTGCAATGCAATAGGTCTCGCATTTACGCGAGTATGAGCTATTGGCATTGTAAATGACAATGCCTTTTATTTATGTTTTCGTTTTTGAAACATAAATAAAATGCATTGTCATTTACAATGCCAATAGCTTAAACTTGCGTAAATGCGAGACCTATTGCATTGCAAATGCTTGTTTTTACAATGCCTTTGGGGTGGTCTTGGAGAGTGGAGGATACCTCAGGTGGTATACAGCACCCTGGGACGTAAAGAGTGTATCATGTCATGGGTACAGACTATGACGGGAGTGGGATTGACGCCTCTTGCTATGTATAGTGTACGGTATATGTATAGGGTGCGAGTACATAATGCTGTGTTTGCATGAGATGTATAGGAAGCCAGGATTGCGGCAGATGCCAAAGTGTTTGTAGGATTCCCTGAGGTGTTTAAGGCACCCAGGGATATTTATGGTGCAGTGCACATTCTATTTTGAATGTACAGCTTCCCTCCCACGTGTACTTAAAAGTCTAGAAACGAAATGCAGCTTTTAAAGAACAATCTAACTTTGCCATCAACATGGGCCTCTACTGGCGACTTGCAGCATCAGCCAAGACTTTGATGAGTGGATCGCAAGAAGTGCCTGTTCTGGGCTCCCCTGGAGGGCGAGGAAATCTCACACTCAGCTCGGTGCCTTGCTCCAGGGTCTCAGGGGCGAGCTGACCCGGAAGTACAGTAAATGTGAAGCGAGCAGATACATTGACAGGCACACAAGGGGGCGCGAAAAGGACACTGTGTCTCTGTCAATGCTTGTTAGCACCAGTTGCACCGACCCCTCTTATTCAGACGGCACCAAGCCCGGTCTGGCGGTTGCGGGCACCGGGCAATCCCCCGGTGCGCCACAAGGGTGGGGGCCGGTTTTGCGCCCAGGGGGCCGATTTTTGTTAGAGGGCCGTTTTTGCACCATAGCTGCAAAAGCGGCCCTGTAACAAAATCGGCCAAAAACCGGCCCTACAAAGAGCTCGAGGCACCATGTATAAGAGCCTGTTAACGCACACTAGAGATTAAGCACGGGCTGCCTGTGGGGACATGAAATGTAATGTGAGCAGCACAATCCCCGCTCATTGAACCGACAGACCGGCTCCCGCGCAGCTGCCTGTTGCGTGTTGCTTAAATAATACATGGGACGGGACTGGCTGATCTAAACACCGCCTGCACCATGCAATGGATTAAAACAACCGGATCCGGCCCTGGGAGTGCTTGTGCAGCCGATGTGGGTATCTGAGAATTAATGTCAAGTTGCAGATGAATAGCTCTGCGGATCTCAGATGTGCGGCTGTCTGCAGCCTCCCCCGCTCCCCTGTGCGCGGCCTGAAAGTTGTAGAGCTGAACGAGCTTTCAGACAGTGTAATAGGAAATGATGAGGGGGCGGCGGCTGTGACAGCCGGAGCACAGGAGGAAGTCGAGGCAGTGTGATGAAGAGCGGAGAGAGTTTATGGGGTCTCCACTCTTTGGGTTAAGTGGAAGAAGTGACCGCAGTGTACGTCACTGCCATAGATATCACGTGTCTGACTGGGACAGAAAATAGGCCTGGGCACCCAAAAAAAGTGCCCCCATGAGCAAATTAGGTAGGTGAACAAGCGTTGACAATTCCAAGAGGTCTGGCTGAAAGGAATGTTTTTAGCAGGGGTGGCTCCTCCATTATGGCGGAGAAGCCTGGCCCCACTGCAGAAAGGCAGCAGAAGAAAAATGAAATGATAATAAAATAATGTTATTATCATTTTATCTGTCACTTCCTTCCAGTCTGCCATGTCTAGGGTGGGGCGGGCCATCGTTGCAGCGTCAGTAGCAGGGGGAAGACGAGTGGTAGGCACTGAAAGTGCGCTTGTAGGTTTGGCCAGCCGTTTTAGGACGGCCGAACCAATATGCACAGTTGATATCTCCAGGCTGTTCCTTGGAGATATCAACAGGGCTCAGGAGCCCAGGCTCTCAGTCCCTGCTGGAGTGTGAAACTGCCATGCTCCACCCATTACCAGCGTTTCTCTCATGCTGGTTAATAGCATGAGTGGTACAAGAGGGGTACAAAAGGGGGTGGTGATGGACGGAGCATCTGAATCAATCAAGTCTATCACCACCCCTTTTTGTACCGGTTAATAGCATGAGAGCAGCATTGGGGTTGCCTGAGGAGTATGCGAGCCTGTGTGCATGAAGATTGCAGTGCCAGGAGCAAAGGAACAGTGAGGCGCAGCATAGGAGCAGATTACGTAGATGGCGGCGGCAGCGAAAGGTGTTATTTTTGTATTTATTTTTTCTCCGCTTTGCCCCCTCCCCCATGTTATATTGACAGCAGCTGCCACTGGTGGTGTGGGCATGTGAGGTATTACCAGTAAATAGCATGATTATGGATATGTATTTGTGAGGAAGCAAAACTGTAGAAATGTTTTTGGTGTAGGTTAAAAGGTCAAGTGACAGTTGCACTGTCAAGCCAGACCTAAAAATCTACGTAGGTTAATGACTGCCCTCCTCTCATCTATGTTGCTGCCAAAGAAAAACATAATACATTATCTAGTTAGCTAACACACTTTAAGATCATTACATTGTCATGTCTGTGCCACTGAAAGTTGAAGCTCAGGCAGCTGGATGTATAAAATAATCACATCTGTGTGGGGAGCATGCACTTTTTTGTGGAAGCATGCAACATCTGCCCAAACACAACATGTACAGCTTGTACGCAACATATTTGTGTAGCCAAAGACCCTCTCTAGCGATGTTCACATAATTGTCTGGTGACAACAGCACTGTAAGATGGAAGAAATGCGTTACTTACCTGTAACTGCAGTTATCCAGTATTGGTGTCTTTCATAGATTCACATGCCTGAATCATTCCCCGTCGTCGAGATGGGAGTCCCCGGTACATATAAAAGTAATGTCCTATGGACATACATAGAGAAAAGTAGGCCTAAGGGCCCTGCCTTAGTAGCCTATCTGTGTCCTTTTGTAAAAAGGACCAAACTTCTGAAGGTAGCCAATCAGCTACCACCTCCCTCTAGAACCTTCCTGCCAGGAGCCTCAGTCTCTCAGATTTTCGTACGCACCAAGCTAGGTAGACGTAGCATATGTTATAGAGGGAGAGATGAGACCTTCCTGGGGAGGCGGGAGGGTTGCATGTGAATCTATGAAAGACACCAATACTGGATAACTGCAGTTACAGGTAAGTAACGCACTTCTTATCCAGTATTATGGGTGTCTTTCATAGATTCACATGCCTGAATCAGAGTAGCAAGCAATACATTATGCACATTTGTAATGGAACATATTGAGCAGTCTGAGATAATACATATCATGCGACAAATAATCCTCATCAATAATAAGGAATAAAGTAAATAAATGTGCATACCAGTACAGGACGGTGGGAAGAAGGAGGGCTCATCTTACTGGAATAGATGGCGAAGCACAGCCTGGCCCACAGCTGCATCCTGCATCAGTTCCGTATCCAGGCAGTAGTGCCTGGTAAATGTGTGCGGCGATTTCCGGGTCGCTGCTCTGCAAATGTCCAGTACCGGAACTCCAGCGAATAGTGCCGCCGATGTGGACATAGCTCTTGTGGAATGTGCTCGGACTTTGGAGTGTAATGGACGTCCGGCCTTGTCATGGCAAAAACCAATTGCAGATGATATCCATCTCGAAATGCTTTGTTTGGAGAGTGGCATGCCTTTCCTGGGTCTGCTGAAAGCGATGAAAAGCTGATTAGTTTTTCTGAATTGTTTTGTTTTGTCCAAGTAAAATTTGAGACATCTTTTTAGGTCCAAAGAGTGGAGGGACCTTTCAGCCGCAGTACTGGGATTTGGGAAGAATGAGAGCAGTACAAGCGGTTCATTTAAACGGAAGTCTGAGGGGACTTTAGGAATGAAACGAGGATTGGTTCTTAATATCACTCTGTCTTCTCTGAATTGCATGAAAGGTTCCTGTATGGAAAGAGCTTGTAACTCACTGACCCGTCTCGCTGAGGTCAAAGCTAAAAGAAGTGCTGTTTTCCATGAAATATATTTGAGTTCAGCTCTGTGGATGAGCTCAAATGGGTGTTTCATCAATTGGTTGAGGACTACATTAAGTTGCCATGTTGGAGGAATCCTACGTGGCCGTGGAAATGATCTATAGAGTCCTTTAAGGAATTGTTTTATTAATCTGTTGGACCATAGAGAAGGTCCTTTTGAAGTTCTTGTAAAACGGGAGATTGCTGGCAGATGAACTCTGATAGAGGCATGGGCAAGTCCCGACTGTGCCAAATGTAGTAAATATGGTAGTAAGAGCACCGGAGTTATCCTTAAGGGATGGAGATCGTTGTCTTTGCACCAAATACAGAAGCGCTTCCATTTCAAGCAGTAAGTTTTTTTTGTGTCCTAAATGTTCTCGCTTTAGCTAGTATATCTTTACACTCCTGCGGGATGTCTAGTGTGCAGAACTCTCGGTGCTCAGGAGCCATGCCGATAATCTGAGAGATTTCAGATTCGGGTGGAGTATTTGGCCTTTGGACATGGAGAGCAGAGAGGGATGTTGATCCAGACGGAGATATGGTTGGATTGAGAGGCGATGGAGGTCCGTAAACCAATGCTGTCTCGGCCAGTATGGGGCAATGAGAATCAAGGTGCAGTGCTCCGTTTTCATTTTCCGAATGACTCTTGTTATCAGGGGAAACGGCGGAAACGCGTACGCAAACACGTTGCGCCATGCGATGGAAAATGCATTTCCTAATGACCTTGGTTGGGGATGCCAGCTTGCGTAGTTTTGGCATTTCGCGTTCTCTGCTGTGGCAAATAGGTCTATTTGCGGTGTCCCCCATTCCAAGAAGATGTTGTTTAGGACTTTCTGGTCTAGTTCCCATTCGTGGGACAGTGACCTCTGTCTGCTTAGAGCGTCCGCTATGACGTTGTCTTTGCCCGGGACATACTCCGCTGTTAGTTTTATGTTGTTGTGTACTAGCCAGTTCCAAATTTTCTGCGATTCGCGAGATAGTGTCAGCGAACGTGTTCCTCCCTGCTTGTTCAAGTAGTGTATTGTTGTCGTGTTGTCCGTTCTTACAAGCACTGCTGAATTCTTGATGCGAGGGAGGAATGCTTGTAGAGAGTGGAGAACTGCTCTGGGTTCTAGGAGGTTGATATGTAGTTTTGTTTCTTGTTCCGTCCACTTGCCGCTGATTTGCAATTCTTGCAGGACTGCGCCCCATCCTTCTAGAGAAGCATCTGTGGTGATGACATGCGGAGTCGCAGGCATCAAGAACGTCAGACCTTTCGTCAGGTTCTTTTCCGTTGTCCACCAAAGTAAGGCCGTTGTTATTTGTCGAGTAATGACTATGTGATCCTCGAAAGAATCTGTACGTTGAGTCCACTGTTTGGTCAAGGCCTCCTGGAGGGGGCGCATTCTGAGCCGACAGTGAGGGATGAGTAGTATGCATGAAGACATCATCCCAAGTAGGGACTTGAAGGTACGGACTTTGATGGTGTTCCTTGAAGACACTGCGGTAGCTAGAGTGATCAGTTTGTGTTTCCGTTCCCGAGATGGGAATGCTTTGGAAGATGTTGTATTTAAAATTGCCCCCAGGAATGTTAAGATTTTGGTGGGCTGTAGGGTTGATTTCTCGTAGTTGAGTGTCAGACCTAGGCTTTGGAAAATAGTGAGACAGGCGTTGGAAGACATCTGTGCGTCTGTCATAGATGGTGCTTTCACCAGCCAGTCGTCCAGGTAGGGGAAGACCTGGTGTCCCTGCTGACGTAGGAAAGCAGCAACAGGAGCGAGGCACTTTGTGAAGATGCGAGGCGCTGATTTGAGGCCGAATGGAAGGACACAAAATTGGTAGTGTTGACCTGCTACTGCGAATCTTAGGAACTTTTTGTGGCGCCTGTGTATTGGGATGTGGTAATATGCGTCTTGCAGGTCTAAAGACGTCATATAGTCTCCTTCCTCTAGGGATCCCAGGATTTCCTGGATGGTCACCATTCGAAACGATTGGGTCTTCAAGAACGTATTGAGTGCCCTGAGATCTAGAATGGCCTCCATTTCTTCCTTTTTTGTTGAATTAGAAAGAAGCGGGAATAAAATCCTTTCCCTCTGTGAGCTGATGGGACTCGCTCTATTGCTCCCTTTTTTAACATTGAAGATATTTCTTGAAGGAGTAATCGTAGTTGTTTGTGTTGCATATTGCGAGGAGGAGTAATTGGTGGGATGGATTTAAATTCCAATGAGTGGCCGTGTTGGATTAGTTGTAGTACCCATCGATCCGTTGTTATGGATCTCCAATTGTGGAGGAAGTGTGTCAATTTTCCCCCAATTTTGAATGGACAAGATTGTGGAGGGACTGGTTGCTGCAAATGGTCATTGTCGTCCGCCTGCGGGTTTCTTCTGATTTTTCCCCCTGAAGTTCGATCTCCCGTAGGAGGTCTGACGACCTTGTTGCTGTTGCCTTTGCTGGTATTGTGAACGATTTTGGGTGTAGGAATAAGAGGATTTTCCTTGATATGATCCCCTGTAAGAGGGTTGACCCCTTCCCCTGTGTCCTCGAAAGGACTGGTTTCTGAATTGTAATGTGCCGAGAGCTCTTGCAGTGTCTGTGTCTTTTTTGATTGTCTGCAAGGCCTCATCTATTTTGTCGCCAAATAGGTGTTGTCCGTCATAGGGCATGTCCAAGACTTTGTTTTGGACTTCCTGGCGGAAGGATGTCGCTTTGAGCCACCCTTGTCTGCGTAAAACTGCTGCACCTGCTAGCTGTCTAAAGCCTGTCATAGCGACATCCACAGCAGCATTGATTATTTCTTCTGCTGACATCTGTCCTTCTTTGAGAAGTGAATGAACCTCATCCTTTAAATCTTCAGGTATATCCTTCATGTATGGGACAATGTCTTCCCACAATTGTCTGTTATATCTGCCTAGTAGCGCAATGGCATTGGCTACTTTGATAGCCATCGCCGACGTTGTAGAGAAACGTTTGCCTATGCCATCCAATTTCCTGCCCTCCTTGTCTGGTGGTGCTGACAGAGGAGAGGACGGATTTCTGGAATTCTTTTGTGCGGCTTGGGTGACTACCGAATCCGGTCTGGGATGTGCATTAAGGCAGGTAGCTGCTGTTGATGGTGCCTTATATTTTTTATCTAGTCGAGGTACCACTATTGAGACCGATGCAGGTTTTTGCATTAGTTGCTGACCCTGTTCCCAAATGTGCTCTATTATGGGAATTGATCTAGCCGTCTTTTTGATAGGATCTTTAAAATCGTATAAGAAACAGTCCGTTTGATGTGATTCCATGGTCATGTGGAATCTCGTGGCTGCTCTCTCTATCAAATTATGGAATCCGCCAATATCCACTGGAGGAGAGTCGGAAGTATTTGGCTAAGGTGTGGCTGGAGAATGAGCGACATAGTCCTCATCGTCTCTGTTCTGAGACAGGTCGTCTCGAACCTCCCCTTCTTCAGGTTCATTACTCTCCTCGTCAGATGATTGGATGTGATGAATAGTCTCCTTCTCTTGCGGAATATCCAAAGATGATGGTTTTATTTTTGGAGCTTGATGCGGTCTGGATGAAGCTGGAGACTTTTCCGTAGAAGGGGCCGCTGGGGATTCAGGGAATCGTTGTTTGTAGTCTGCCATCAAGATTTGTAGATCGGTGACTATAGTTGCTGGGAGGCAGATCATAGGAGTTACTTGAGTCTGTACTAGAGTATGAACAGTTTCCTCCGTCATCATAAGGTCATCTCCATCTTCATCTGTGCTCTGACATTTCACAATTAAATCCGAAGGACTAGTAGCCTGATCGAATTGCTCCTCATCTGATTTGTCACTTTGTAGCAGACAAGATGGGGGAAATTTTTGTACCCTACTTGGAGATGTTAATTCTGGCGTAATAGGGTTTTTTGTGATCTTCTTTGATGGTATCAAATCGGATTTTTTCCATGGCGTCGACGATATTGCCGTCGTCGACGGTGCTGACGTCGATCGTTTTTCTGTAGTCGATGGTGCGGTCGTCGGCGAGCCCTTCGTCGACGGTCCGGTCGTCGACGATTCCGTCGTCGACGGTGCGGTCGTCTGCGGTGTTGTCGTCGACGATGATTTCGGCGTTGACGATCCAGTCTGTGTTCTCGTCGTCGACCGCTCTTTCGTCGTCGATGGCGCTCTTGACGTCGACGATGTTCTTGCCGTCGACGATGTCTTCGTCGATGGGGCGCCCGATGTTGATGGCGTCCTCGTCGACGGCGTAGGCGTCGACGGTTTTTGTTTCGTCGTCGACGAGATCGAGATCGTCGACGATGTCGTCGGCGGAGACTTCATCACCGTCGATTGCTGTTTTATAATGACAATCGATGATAGTGGCTTACCCGTCGTCGACGATTGAGTGGTCGTCTTCGTCGATGAAGAGGCTGACGACGCCATCGTCGTCGACACGGTTGTCGTTTATGTAGAGACATTTGTGGTCTTTTTTGAAGAAAACGTCGACGAACTCGTCGACGACGACTGCATTAGCTTTCTGAATGTAGGAACATCTTTCACAGACTTGGCAGATTTTACCTCCGAAGACTTTGTGGTAGTCTTTTTTGAAGGAACATTTGAAGGGCCTGGGGAAGCCTCCCTTGGCCTCTTCAATGACAGTTTTGACGAAACTGAAGCCATTTCACTGCCCTCAGAGGACAGGACATCATCCTCTCTGTTTTTAAGTCTGTTTAGCCAGATGAGCAGTCTCCCTTCTCTGTCTTTAAGAGTTTTAGCAGAGAATGATCTACAAATCCTACAGTCTTTAGAAGAATGGTCAGGGTAAAGACAGTAGAGGCAAGTCTCATGCTTGTCTTCAACGTGCAGTCTCTTCTTACCACATGAAGTACAGGCTCTGAACAGACCTTTCTTCTGCTGATCAGCCATTGCTGTTTGTTAAAGAAAATATCCAAGAATTATGAAGAAAAGAGATAAATCCAAGAAACCTGAGGAGAGCTCAGGTGGAGACTCCCTAGCACAACGTGCGGTAGAAAATCTGAGAGACTGAGGCTCCTGGCAGGAAGGTTCTAGAGGGAGGTGGTAGCTGATTGGCTACCTTCAGAAGTTTGGTCCTTTTTACAAAAGGACACAGATAGGCTACTAAGGCAGGGCCCTTAGGCCTACTTTTCTCTATGTATGTCCATAGGACATTACTTTTATATGTACCGGGGACTCCCATCTCGACGACGGGGAATGATTCAGGCATGTGAATCTATGAAAGACACCCATAATACTGGATAATATAAAAAGTTGCCCATTTTTGCAAATTGTGGCAGGTTTAAACGTGTGAAGACACACTGTATGAGTTTTTTGTTGGGTATGGAACACTGAATGGATTTGTGCTTGCTATAGACAATTTTTGTTTTAGCACCAAGGAACTCCAAAGTAAAAGAACAATGGCCCAACATACCACCCAACATGCCCACAAACAGCCAAACAAGCAATGGCAATGCCAATATGTTGGCCTTTTGAATGCACTGTCAACCAGACCCAAAAATCAAAGTATGTTAATGACTGCCTCCTCCCATCTGTGGAGCTGCCAGAGTAAAACTCCATATATTATTCAGTTATCTAAGACACTTTAACCCCTTCGATGCTGATGACGAGCTCAGCTCGTCATCAGCTACGGCGCTCGTATGCTGATGACGAGCTCAGCTCGTCATGTAACGCGGTAATTTGAAAAAAGCCGCACACAGCGGGAAAAGCCGCCGCAGCGATGCGGTTAATAGCATTGCAATGGCATGCTTGTGCCCCTTAAAGTTCAAGCTCAGGCAGCTGGATAAATAAACATAATG
This sequence comes from Lissotriton vulgaris, assembly GCF_964263255.1. Classification (NCBI taxonomy): domain Eukaryota; kingdom Metazoa; phylum Chordata; class Amphibia; order Caudata; family Salamandridae; genus Lissotriton; species Lissotriton vulgaris. Next base: position 1,076,233,426 of record NC_141691.1, on the reverse strand, counting down.
ATCACTACTGTGTGGATGGCAAGCACTTTTAAACTTGAAGCACACAACTTCTTCCCAAACAAAACATGTACTCCTCTCTGTAGGCTGAGCCAAGGCCCCTCTGCTGGTGGTTCTCACATGATGGTCTGGCAACAGCTGCTCGGTCAAGCCAGACCGTAAAAACAGCCCACACACTTACCTGTCAGTTCAGCCCTCTGGACACTGCCAAAAGTACCCCCAAAGGCTTGTCTGACTGTACCTGTACAGCATGTACAGTGGTACTGGGGCCAGGGCTCTAAGGAGTCCACTGCATCTCAATTATGTTTGCCTTTTCTTCTCTATACAGAGGGAAGGAGATTTTTCAGTTTCTTGCATTAAGTTCAACCACACCCTGCTACTCCGTTGCTGTGTGTGCCTGGGGAGCCCCAGGACGACTGCAGAGACTTTTTAAGGCATGGGCAAAGTGGGTAATTGCCCAGAGCCCCCACCTTCTGAGGGACACCCTGGGAAAGTAAAATGTCTCTTTATCTATCTTACTTCTGTCTATTTCTATATCTCAGCCTCTTTCTCCTCTGCCTACGCCTACTTCTGAGTCCCTCTATGTTAGCCCAGTGGTGTCTAAAACATTTTTTGGGTGCTCTGGAAAGACATTTTTCACTGCTTCTAGTGTGAACCTCATTTCTGAAAGTTTATTTGGCATCATGCTCTATTCAATTAGCAGAAAAATTATGAACAAGGTGTCCCCAAACTATGGGGCCTATTAGGATTGCGGTGAATCCGCATCCTCCGGGCCGGCGGATGCCACCGCCGGCCCGGAGGATGCGGATTCACCGCTGCGGACCTCCAAAACACCACCAGCCACATTAGGATGGCGGTGTTATCAGCGGCGGACGGCAAGTCCGTCCGCCGCTGATCCACGGGTTGTCTGCAATTTGGTGGCAGTGTCTGCAAGACACCGCCAGCCAAATTACGAAGGGTGAGGAAACATGCTTTTCCGCGGCGGATTTTCCGCCATCGAAAAGCATGTGTACCTTTGCTTCTGGGGGTCCGTTGCGGGCCCCCAGGGTGTTGGGGGGTGGGGGGTGCACATGGGGGGTACCTATGGCACCCCCCTGCATATGCATGCACAAAGCGGCAGGCACTGCGGGGTGCCTGCCGCTTTGTGCAAGCATATGCAAAGCATGCAATTTTAACCTTGCGGCGGGCGCTGCTTCAAGCAGCACCCGCTGCAAGGTTGGTGCCAGGGTGGCGGTCACATCCTAATTTGCATGGAGGGACCGCCGCTGCCCCTGCGGATGGTCCCTCCACCTCGGGGTGGCGGACGGACGCAGGTCCGTCCGCCATCATAATCGGGCCCTAAGTCTGGCCTGGGGCCCCAAAAATTCTTAAGACAACACTGGACAACTGCTGAAAAGAACACCAGAAGAATGTCTGGTTCCAGAATAGGGAGTCCTTAGTCAGGGCTTCTGATGATATTGAACATTTAATATCTTGAAAATACAACCGATACGTTACTCACAGTCCTCGATCTATGCTAGAAGGGTGCGAATGTACACCCTGTTTATAAGACATTTAGGTGCTTATTTACAAGCCCCTTGCGCCGCCAGTGCTTCACTTTTAAAATGGAAAAAAAGTGCCCTACCAGCTGCGTAAGAGGCTTGTTTATCTTCATAGGTAATGGCGCAGCCAGATGCTACTTCGCTCTGTACAGTTGATGCATATTTACCGCCTTGAAGGTAAGTGAATGGATACCTGCACCTCTACATAATACATTTTGCTCGTAGCAGTTTCATTAAACTATTTTCGAACACCAAGCTGTGCTTCGCGTAATTAATAAAGATGGTGTCACAAGCAAATCGAAGTACAACATTGGGATTACACCTCACATGCCCCTCGGGGACGCCGAGCAGACAGATGCGACTCCTGCTTGGAAAGCAGCAGTTGAAAGTCGTACCCAAGGCAGGCTTGGACCGCAGGCTCTCCAGTCCGAGACCAACAGCAACTGAGAACAAAGGAAGCGTGGTCTGCAGGAATAGCTCAGTCGGTGCCGCCCACGGATCCAGCCTTTCCCCACGCACACTCCATTCCCCAGCACACACTACCATGTGAAACACCCTGGGAGCACCTGAAAGCACGCCCTGCCCGCCGTTCCTAACCGACTGAGCCCGGTCACTTAGACCCTCCTCTGTGGAGATTACAGCTTCATTAATAGACTGTGCAGTGAAGGAGGCAGCCCGCGGAGGCAGAGCGAGCCCACTGCAAGGCACCTCAGGGGGCTCCTGCACCGGCTCCTTCTCCTTCTCCGCAGATAGCGTTAGGACCCGAGACCCGAAGCCGGCGGCAGAGCCGGTCGAGGCTACTGTCCAGCACGCGCGGGGTCGGCTGCTGCTTGGCTGCTCTGTCAGTGCATATACAAGACGGGCTCTGTAAACTGCTAAAACAACCCCCCACCCCCCCCCACCTCCCCCGCCTCCTGAAGCTCCGGGTCTCATTAAGCTTGTTCGCCACAAACACACTCCCTTTGCTCAGACACCAGCTGCGTTTCTGCCTTTCACTTACCTCTGGGTTATTCCAGCTCAGATGTCTCCGGAATTAGAATAGAAAGTAGAGATTGTATTCCTCGGTGGGAAAGAGATATAATGACTAGCACTTTTCCTTCTCACGTCAAAGTAAACAAGGAAAGCAATCGCTTTCACTTTTGCGAAACAGATAAAGCAGCGAGTAGTACGCGCGCACACGCAACAGCGAGCCATATGGTTTCAATTATCGCGCCCATGTCTGAGCACGATAATTGAAACCATATGGCAGAAATGCGCATAATAGACACCAATAGGCCAGGAGCGGAGCTATGCGCCCGCCTCTGGCCTATTGTGTGTTATCTTTAAAACAAACACGCAGGCAAAGGCCAATAGCAGGACGCAAAAGTAAAAACACAAGCACAAGTGTGTTCATTTCCAGGGTCCATTTCTGAACCCCGGACAAAAGGACTCTCGCCTGCTCGAGCACGGCTGCGCAGTGCACCGCAGGTCGAGAGACCTAAAAAGAGCTCTTTCTCAACCAAGGGCTACCTTTTTGCCAAATTTGGTGTCATTCCTTTCAGCAGGTCGGGCTGTAGCCGTTTCTAAAGTTTCCTATAGAAAATTGCATGGAGAAAACACGTTTTTTCTCGGCCCCTGCTTGCCAAATCACCCCAAACTTTCAAGATAGGAGCGGACTGGAGCGGGCCATACGTTTTTTAAATTTTGCAAAGATTCGTCAATCGGCACCAAAGTTGTTGGTAATAGAATGTTGCGATTTTCCTATGGATAATAGGTCCTAACTATAACTACCTACTGGCGACCGCCAGTAGGTGATATATATATATGTATATACACATCACACACAAAGTTTGTCCCAGATGGAGAGCCCACAGCAAGGAGGTAAGTTTTCAGCATTTAATGGTGTAAGCTGCAAGCCTCTCAATAAAAACAAATCACCTTGATAATTGAGTCTTCAAAGGCCGACGCGTTTCGTGCGGCTTGCGCACTTCTTTATAGGCATACTCTGGATAGGCGTCACCATGCAAGCTCCCAACGTTGTAATCACCTGAAATACTCGCCCATGTGGGCGGGACACACCTGTTGCCTTCTGGTCTTAGTGGTTCCTATAATGCCGGGCAGTGTTCATTCAAGTGAATTTGCATGCGTTTTGCCAAATGTTCCAAATTAAAACCACAGTGGGCTGGTGAGATGTCCCGTGCATGATGGGTTGCACATTCTGCCTTACATCACGCAGCTCCCTGCTCCTAAATACTGGCGTCGGTTGGCGTTAGCAAAGACCTTGTTCACACGGGGGGCTACCACCGCGGCTGGACTTGCCGCTAAATACTCACACACAAAGTTTGTCCCAGATGGAGAGCCCACAGCAAGGAGGTAAGTTTTCAGCGTTTAATGGTGTAAGCTGCAAGCCTCTCAATAAAAACAAATCACCTCGATAATTGAGTCTTCAAAGGCCGACGCGTTTCGTGCGGCTTGCGCACTTCTTCATAGGCAGACTCTGGATAGGCGTCACCATGCAAGCTCCCAGCGTTGTAATCACCTGAAATACTCGCCCATGTGGGCGGGACACACCTATTGCCTTCTGGTCTTAGTGAATATATATACATATACATATATACCCTGTTGCGTCATGGCGACAGGGTGGTAGCACAATAAAAACCACTGAAACTATTTGGGTCTGCACTTGCCTTTCTTCGTGTATCCAGGGAATCAAGTGGCAAGCGTGTCAATATATATATATATATATAGATATATATATATATATATATATATATTGTCAGAAGCAAGTAATACATATAAGCACAAGAGTAATGAGGGTACTTATCTTGTGAGCAACAGCAACAAAGAAGAAAGATGGCTGCGTGCTCATGGACTATATATTATGTGAGACTGTTGCTTGAAGTTCTATATTCTCTTCAATTGTTGCTGCTGAGCTCTGGCAATAAAGGAGAATTGCATAATGTTAGCCTCCGTGTCATGCCATAACATTTATTTCACTCTTGCATAAGTCTGTTAAATAATGAGTGTTAACTGAGTGATCAGATTTTCTAGATAATGAGATAAGATGTTTATACTTGCCACCTCGTTTAAAAAAGAAGGTAAACAAGACCCCAACTCGAGGTATAATGCATCTTCTCCAATTGGACACACTTAGGGGCATATTTATGACATTTGTGGCGCAGGACAGTGCAGCAAGTGACCTTGACGTGCTGCGGTGCGTCACATGGAAAAGGCAGGAATGTGCCATGTTTATCCAATATGGCGGAATCCTGTCCTTTTCCCCTGCGCTGGCACTGTTTTGGAGGCCTAGAGCCAACACAGGCACTCTTGCACTATGATGTAAGGTTGTCAGCGTTGCATGCAGGATTGTTTTTGTGCAGGAAAGAGTACCTTCATGCTCAAAAACAATCCTGATATGCTTTTACTTCTTCCTATGTGTGCTGCCGAATGGCACACATAGAAAGAGGAAAAGCCGAGGAGAAATAATGATTTTTCTCTTTTTTACGCCTCTCCTGGGGAGCCATATCTTTTTGGCGCATTCCCAATGTTACAAGTCTTGTAAATCTGGGAATGCGCCAAAATCCATGGATGTTGTGTGGGAACACCCATGGAAATGCCTCCCTGGCGCAGAGAAATGCGACACAGCGATTTGCCTGTGTTCTTGTACTCGAGGTTTATGAAGTTATGCAGGACCTTGCTTAGCTTGCTAAATCTCATTTACCACTTTCACCATGATATGTGGTGCAAGATTGACACAAAATGGGTCATAAATATGCCCCTTAGCGTCTTCCACAGTGCATGCCCTTTGAACTACTTAAAGTCTCGGAGGAGCCATCTAAAACAATATCCAGGTGGCATAGGGGACTATGTGAAGATATCGGACGCCTAAAAACTGAGTTCCAACCTTGTGTTCATCATAAATCATTCCACTGGCTCTGACGTAGACGATCCATGCTCTGTAAGGCAACTGAACATAATTGGACACTGGGGTAGTGCAAGAGCCTAATAGGAACTTGGAAGCCACTGCATCTGTGAAATATGACCTCCAGAACCTGCGATGCAGCGCCGGCTCAGGACATGGGGGCTGCACCACTGAATTGCCTGTTGGACGAACAAGAGAAAAGTGACTTGCTTTAAAAGTGAGCAGGGGACCACAGTTAGGCCTTAAGCAGGATAAAGCAGGCGCACTGAACCTGCGGAGCGGCTGATTACTAGTGTAGCACACACTTTAATCGCGAGGTGAGGAAAGATCGAGTGTCTCATGGATGACAGGAGAAGTGGCCCATTCTAGCTTGTGTGGAGATGACACAAGTGGGTGGGGCTGAAAGCGTTCCCTGTAACTAAATGAGCTGAGCAGTGGTAGAGTGTTGGAAAGCACCAGAACATGTGTAATGCACTTGAACAGACACCTTATGGGAATGGAAAAGGAGCCATGGCAGTGTTGTGCCTTGGGCCTATTTGTCTTTTGTGTCCAGTGAGTAGCACAAACCCTGCAGCTGGAATAGGGAGCACGCAGTGGAATGACAAATGGTGCAGCATACTATACAGTGAGGCTGGGACATTTGAGGACTCATTGAGTTGTGGTGGCATTATGAGACATGCTCACAGAGCCTGTGGATTGAGAAGTCAATGTACTGTTACTTAGGGGAAATGGAGGCAGCAAAAATAGGAGCTGATGCAATGGTTGGAATGTGGCAAGCCTCTTTGAGACAACCGGTCAAACACAGCAGAGACAGACTTATGTGGGGACATAAACTGCACTCAGGGTGTGAGGAAAGAGCTGACATCAGAGACTGGTTTAGGGCAGCTCTGCCGGGAACCCCTGCATCTGAATATCAGTTGTCTGAATTCCTCACACCAGCATTCACATAAAAAAACTGCACACCATATCTCGATGAGGGTGGATACACAACAACATAAAAAAATTAGCTTCAGCAGGGGAGAATAACATTTCAGGAGCAAGATACATGGAAGCCCCCAAAGTCAGTTCAATACGCCCAATGCACAAAGTTAAAGATTCAAACACATTGGATTTTCAGATTCAGGTGTTGAAAGACAGCACAGATTAAACCATAATGGCAGTCACAGTACCCCTAAAACAAAACCTGAATACGAACATCAGAGGAGTCTCTGAGCTGGGTGAAAATGCGACCTTCAAGGAAACTCAAGTTGAGGAACTCTTCTGTGCATGTGGGTGCTACCATTGGAAATAACACGTATCGTTCTACTTGGGAAATTTGAAGAGTTGGAGAACTGCTCAGCATTCAATTTGAGTGGCCCAGTGATGCTTGGAAGGAGACAACGTCCACCAATATGTGCTAGTTATGTAGGGGCAGATGAAGGTCCCTTTAAAAGCAGAAGAGCTCACAGGGGGGTTCTGATTGCACAGAGAAGGAACCTCTCACCTGACATCTTCCACGTCTTCCAAGATGATGATTGGATTATGTACAAAACGTACCAAGGGAGCCCTTTGTCAAATAATGGGGCGCAATTTCACATCTTCCAGGCCTTATTGCCTATACCTCCAGTTAACCATAAACCTTTCAACCCATTATAACAAGTCCTGGGAGACCATAAAATGCAATTGAACACTATTTGCCAAATTGTCTTTCAGGAGAGTAATGACAAAGCACTTGAGAATACATGTTGAACTTGGTTGGTCATTGCTGATTTGGGGTTAAAAACTACTCCTGTTGGGACGAAAATGGCCCTGCACGGTGACTGACATGCATTCCTGCCCTGAGTACCCCTGCTGCATGGATATCTGGATCCTTGGTACTAAGTTTTGGTCATGGGATCCATGACTGAGGTCTGTTTCATGGTAATGCATGGTTGTTAGATCGGAAAGGATGCACCAGTAACCACACTAAGAGGCCGATTACGATGGCGGTTCACCGCCTGCTATATTACAACGGCGGCGGTGTGATGGCGATCAGAAACACCAACCACCATGCATCCGACGGGCTCCTTGAGCCCACTGGTGGAGCGGAGGGCCTCATATTTCCTACAATGGTGGCAGTGCCTACCAGGCACTTCCATAGGGATTACGATGTCCCTTTCCCCCTGCCTCTATGTGATGGTTAGCCCGCCATGAGCAGGCAGGCGAAAAAGGACAGTGGGGGCCTGTAGCGGGCACTCCTTCCTTCCTAGCCCTAAGAGGTGGGCCCTGGGGGCACCCATGGTGCACCCTACATATCCCTACACCATGTGGCAGTCACCAAATGGTGCCTGCCACACAGTGCAGGAAAATGTTAAGTATCCCTATTTTACATTGCGGCGGGTGCTGCAGCCAGCAGCACATGCCACAATGCGAAATATAGGCATTGTGACCATCGTGGTGGTGGTCGCATCATAATGCCTACTATGGGACCGCCAACAGCTTGTCACGTGGTCTCATCTGCAATACGGTGGTGGGCAGATGTAAGTCTGCCCGCCATCGTAATAAGCCCCTAAGGGCCCTGTTCACAAAGAGCCTCTGCACATGCGGCAGAAGCCCTGCAGTTGTGTTGCACCATCTCCAGGTGGGTTGTTCTGTGCATCAAAGCCTGCTATTCCTTGGCTAAGAAGGAACCTCCAGTAGGGCTGCGCGCCCATTCTACCAGGGCAATGGCAGCTACTACTGCTTTAGGACGAGGAGTCCTCTTACATGACATCTGTCGGGCAGCTACGTGGGCATCGCTGCACACGTTTAACAAACACTACTGCCTGGATAGCCAAGTCCGGAGTGACGGCTTCTTTGGCGATTCTGTTCTCCAGGACTTCCTGGTGTGAACTTAGTTTGCAGACCCACCTCCGGGGTTGGAATTGCTGGGGTATCTATTCTAAGGTAAGGAATCTATAACTAACTGTTTCTTTCAGATGAACAAGTTACTCACCTTCGGTAACAATATATCTGTAAGAAACATAGGTTAGGTATAGATTCCTTTCTGCTCCACCCATCCTCCCCATTCGGAGAACTGACTTCTATGGTAAGGATATCCTTTCAGAGCCCTAGGTTTGTGCACCTGTGGTCAGTGTCTTGCATGGCTCTATGCTTCTGGCGTGGAAAGTCTTGTATAGAACTGAAGTCAGGGCATGAGGGCGGTGTCTATGTAGCTACCGTGACATCATCCCGGCGACCACGACGCCGGACGCGGAGTCGGCCGACGCCACCTTCTGACTCGCAGGGGTACTGCCAATGAAACATTTTCTGGATCCAGTCTGACGTCTGGGGGTAAGGAATTCTAAGGTAAGGAATCAATAACTAACCTATGTTTCTTACAGATATATCGTTACCGAAGGTAAGTAACTTGTTCATTAAAATAATACATTTTAAACCGGAATCAATGCCTCACAAAAAACAACCTCAGAGCAACAGGGTATTTACCTACTTCACTTCTGCCACCAATACAGAATCACATCAGTGCATAAGGGAGGGGACCATAATAGTGCTGTCTGAGGAGGACCTACTCGCCTCTTTGAGAGCATTTAAACAGGAACTGTGGAACGAACTGAAGTCGGACATGATCCAATCCCTGGACGCACTGAAGACGTATCTCAGTGGCAGACTCGGCTCATTCCAGCTGGACATCGATTCGGTGGGCACGAGGGTGATGGACACGAAGGCTAGAACCACGGACCTCGATCGTAGAACAAACAGATCTCAGCGATAGCGAGGGAACTTCAGACTCAGCTCACAGTAACATAACTCAAACAAGAGGATTTGGAGAACCGCTACCAGCGGGATAAAATTAGAATCCACAACCTGGAAGAAGGAGCAGAAGGCCCGGATCTTGAAGCCTCTATCACTGGACTGTTCTCTGAAATATTGGGAGCGGCGTTGTTCAAGGTGAAGCAGGAAAGAGTCCATAGAGTAGGAAGGCTTTTGCAAGGCGAGAAACATCGACCAAGGGATAACCTAGCCAAACTCCATTCTTTCAAAACCAAAGAAGCTATACTACAAGCCGCCAGGAAAGTAGACATGGTGAAGTTTCAAGGATACCCATGTGAGGTGTACCAAGACATCGCCAGGGCGACCCTGGCACGCCGCCAGGAATTTAGACCGGTCACAGACAAACTACGGTAGGACACTATCCGATATCGATGGACCTACCCCTTTCATCTCCGCTTTGAATACAAAAACAAGGCACATCATTTAACTGAGATCCAAGAGGCATGCCGTGTCCTGGGAATTCCACTGCCAGCCAATGACCCTGAGGTGAATACCCATGTTCATCAAGGCAAGGAAATGACTGGTGAGGGTGTGACAAACTTGTGGCACACCCGCTAGCTTCCCAGAACGAAGAAGATGCAAGAAACTCCTGAAACAAACCAAGATTCCACAGGGTGAGCCAGACAAGTGAGACATTTTACTCTCAAATTTGAAGCTGCTATGGCTCAAGGGCGCGGAGGCTCATCAACACTAGGAAGCGGACAGCAGCGGCTAAGCCTCCTTTTGATTTATTATAAGTATTTGATCGGAGCCAGACACTTTCGACACCAGCGCCATCTACGCATTTTCCCCGAATACGCTCCAATAACAGACGTTCTAGTCGGGTCATAGAAGAACGGTGATTGTCTTTGCATTTAGCTGCATCACAGAACTTTTGGCAGCAGACTTTGGTCCTAATCGCCTTACAGTGTCGGACCAACACCATGGAGGAACACTGGACTGGGGACGTACAGTCCCATAGTTAACATGGTTAAAGTTAGTTTCTTTTTTTGTTGTTTTTTTTCTTTCTGACTCTGTGTGATGGGAACAATACAGAGGGCTCTGAGGGTAGGGACATGTTTGAGAGAAACATATCTTGGCGACCCGAAAGGATAGAAGGCGGGAGGAAGCTGGGTGGTAGAGTGAGAGGAGAGATACTGGCTAAGACTTGACTGCGAGAGGCTAACTCAATCCCCACCTCCAATATGGTGATCACCACTCTGTCTTGGAACGTAGGAGGTATGAATGCTCCCTTTAAGCGTCAAAGGATTTGGAAATACCTCACAGACCAACACTATGATGTGGTGGCTCTTCAAGAGACCCATCTTAAATGGTCAGAAGATCATAGGTTGAAACATAAGTCTTACCCACTGATCTACAAATCCTCCTCCACCACAAAACATAACGGTGTGGCTCTCCTCTTTCACTCCTCACTCAAATTCCAGCCGGAAGACTATAAAACTGACAAGGAGGGATGGGTTCTAAGGGTGAAGGGGCGCCTTCGGGGGCGACAATGTACCATAGCGTCTATATACGCACCCAACACTAATCAGGTGAGGTTCCTTCACTCCACTCTATCTTTGTTGGGGGGCTTTGCTGCGGGCGACATAATACAAATGAGAGAATTTAACCTCACCTGCCATTCGGGGACAGACTGGTCAAACCCACACAAATCTCATACAGGGAGCTTTCCAAAAACATCGAAACAAGGGGTTCAGGAAATGGCATCAGGGACGCGTGGAGGGAAGCGCACCCAGATGATACTGATTATACGCTTTTTTTCTCATGTCCAGCGCAGCTGTTCGAGGCTTGACTACGCCATTCTCAGCCAAACCCTAAATAGCCAAGTTCGAGAGGCCATTATCCACCCTATCATCATCTCTAATCAAGCCCCAATAGTAGATCTTTGGAATGGTCGGGCCCCACACCCAAATACAAGAGGTGGTACTTTCCCAGCGCCCTAGTCCGCGATAAAATGCTGCATGACTCACTACAGACTTCCATCAGGGAATTCTTCCGAATAAACAACCCCTAGGACACATCCACGGCGAACACCTGGGACACGTTCAAGGCCGTTGTTCGGGACTAATATCTGCCCCTCATGTCTGCTCTTAATAAAGAAAGGACGACAAAGAGATTACTCTTGGAGGGGGAGTTGAAAACTGCAGAACACGTGCACAAGGTCAACCCCACACTCACACTCCAGAGAAAAGTTGCAGCCCTGAAAGGGAATCTGCAAGCAATTTCCTCGAACAGAGCGCAACTGACTTTACTTCGCCTCTAACAGACATCATATGCTCAGGGTAATAAAGTAGGGGTGCATTTGGCGCGACAATTGCGAGTAAAAAGGGAAAGGGAGTATATAGGGCGCCCAGACTAGGGAGGAATCTGGGAAGGCGCGTATCTTTGGAGATTTTTATGATACATTATACACACCTGACCAACCCAACCCCCATGCACAAGCAAGTTACCGCAATACAGTGACGCTCCCTCAGATTACGCCAACAATTTGGAGAGCCCATATCGGAGGAGGAGTTCCAGACGGCCCTCAAGAACCTAAAGCTGCATAAGGCCCCGGGAACGGATGGCCTGTCTACGCAATTCTACAAAACCTTCAGCTCAGAACTCATTCCCCAACTAACCATCCTTTGAAATCACATTGCTTACTCTACACGGGTGACACGGACCATGAGCGAAGCATTAATCTCTGTGATCCTCAAGGCGGGGAAACACCCTCAGCTCTGTGGCTCCTACTGCCCCATAGCGCTTCTTAATCTAGATGCCAAATTATATTCCAAAATATTGGCCTCTCTGCTAGATAATTTGATGCCAGGACTCATACACCCGGACCAAGTCTGATTTTATAAGGGGTAGACAAACACATAATAATGTATGTAGGGTGATTCACTTAATAGAAAAAAATTCCAAAATACAGATCCCCGCAGTACTCCTGGGTCTAGATGCCGAGAAGTCATTTGACCGGGTGGACTGGTCCTTTCTCTTTCAAGTCCTCGGTAGGTTCGGATTCTGCAACACCTTCATCAACATGTTATGGGCTAATTTTGCTGCCCCAAAGTGCCAGAATCATGGTTAATGGGGTAGCATCGGATCCTTTCTTTTTGGGTAGGGGAACGAGACAGGGCTGCCCCATGTCCACACTACTCTTTGCGCTCAGCATTGAACCTTTAGCGGCAACTATTAGAGAGTCACCTGAGATTAGAGGGGTGCTCTTCGGTTCCGACGACCATAAGATATCTCTGTTCGCCGACGATGTCTTGTTGACATTGTTGGACCCCCTGCGATCTCTGACCTCATTACAAGGAGAGTTGATCCGCTTCAAGCAGGTTGCAGGTCTCAGAATTAATCTCCCTAAATCTTTCATTCTTAATCTAATGATGCCGGAAGCTGAAATGAGTACTCTGGTGGCATCTACGTCATTTCAACGTGCCAAGAAGGAATTGACCTATCTAGGGATTAAACTAACCCCCAAAATATCAGACTTGTTGCAACATTTCTACACTTATTTCAGAGTCTTCATATCAGCCTGGACAAACACTTCCTACATAGAACACATATATTTCTTCAAAAATGTGTGTGGCAAAATAAGAGGCCGAGGCTGCCATTCCATCTCTTACGAAAACCCCCAGACGAGGGAGGCCTAGCGATGCCTGACCTGACCTGACAATCTATTATAAAGCAGCACAACTCTTTGTCATAGTGGAATGGTCCCAACGTGCGTCGGACAAACACCGGTTACATAAGGACCGGGCGAAAGCGGGTTGGGTGATCTAGGATCTCCTCTGGAAGCCGAAAACAGACTGACCAGCAAATGCTTGTATAAGCACCCCTACCAAAACGACCCTTCCCATCTGGGACGACATAGTGAGACAGACGGACAGGACGACGTTTCCATCCCCATCCACGCCTATACACTACAACCTGTCATTCCCCCTGCACTACAACCGGGTCCTTTGACGCATGGAGGGAGGGGGGATGCCTCACTCTTGCAGATCTATTCCATAACTGGGAAATCCTCACATTTGAAAACTGTCAACGAGATTTCAATTTGCCCAAGTCAGAATACCCTCATTATCTTCAATTACGCCACTGGGCCTTGTAACCGAGATCAGGGGAGGGGCGACGAGGGAACTCACACCACTAGAGCTCTAACTAATGGGGCGGGCACAATGAAAAGGGCTATTTCCTTCCTCTACGCTCTACTATTACACACCATACCATCCCCCGTCCACGCTACCTTGACTTTTGGGAAAGAACACTTGGACAGGATATCACAGGCGCTCAATGGAAAGCTTTATGGAGGAACCTACAACATCACAACCACTCACTGGCACAGCATGAGGCCCACTACAAGGTACCTACGACTGGTACCTATACCCCACTAAACTCAAGAAGATATTCCCTAACACAACAGAATTATACTGGAGGGGTTGCGGCCTCCTCTGCGATTTTCGTCACATATGGTGGGAATGCCCGGTCAATCGCCCTTTTTGGACCGAGATTTTCGCTCAGGGTATCCCATCCCGGATTCTCCTGAATTTGCGCTTCTGGGACTTAGAGACCCGGGTCCGAAATATCAGACCACGACGGATCAGGCCATCATGTGGCTATGTCTGGGTGTGGCCAAAACGGCTTTGGCCGCAGCCTGGAAGTAGGACACTCCGGCCATGACGCAATGGCAGGCACGCTTATGGAGAGCACTAACCATGGAACGCATGAGTGACATTTATAGGGATGCCTTTAAAAATTTTGAATTTGCTTGGGGTCTCTTGGTTAATTATTTGTCCACCTGCCTTCCAATGACTACCTGCTTCCCAAGGGTTAGAGCATTACACCTGTTCCAATTCTAAACAACGTAACGTTCCACACCAGAGCACATCACAGACTTCACTCCACATTACCTAGTCACCCAGGGTCACATTTAGACTGGGTTAGACGCGGCCAGCTTGTCGTACTTTTTACTTATTTTCTTTTTGTTTTAACGTTTTGTTATCACACAGTTTGAGGTTTTACTCAGGCTCCCCTATCCGCTCCCCGTATGCGGTAGTAGAGCGTAATTATCGGTAAAAGGCTGGGTTCTGAGGAGGGGATTGGTTTAGGGGTATATGGGAGGGGTTCGTTTAAGAAGAAGCTGATGAATGCAATGTATTGTAATCTGTATATGACTTCCTGAGAAAACTATGACTCGTAGCAACCACAATACTCTGTACAAAAAATTAGCACTATGACAGCAGTATATTGTATGTATTACCATATGCTATGATAATTTTTGTGTAAAACTCATAAAAAACAAGTTTGGAAAAAAAAGGCAGTGCCTTTTTAAAAGATATGAAAAATAAAAAAAGTATGCCTCTTTATTTTGTATGACAAAATATTTCATGTTACACCTTTAAAAATAAATAAAATATAATTTAAAAAAATACACAAATACTTGCATATTTAAATTTAACCATCCACAAAGAAAAAAAGAATTAATAAATATTAAAACTTAAAAACTGTACTGCACACTAAGGGGCTGATTACGATATCTTTCGGAAGTGCCTACGCAGGGCTGTCTGGGGCAGTCAGTCTGACAATGTAGCTTCGAAGGTAGTAACTCCGGCTGCAGTATTATGATGCTCAAAATGTCATTGCTTACCTTCCGACGCTGTTCCACCTGCAAAGCTCTCAGAAGGATGGAATGGAGCTGATTGGAGCAAGTTCGCCCCTGGAACCGCCCACACTATTACGATGCGTATTTCCGACACGCCGTCTGTTTCGGCCAAACCACCTCATCAGAGCAGGCGGAAGGGGATACTTTGAAGTCCGAAAATCGGCACAACACACTTCGTATGACATCTTCTGTGCAGCTATGGAGCCCATTGTGCATGTTATCCCTCTACTATACATCATCGATGAATATGAGGATAGGAACCATTGCAGATGTCACCTCCGTTAAATTATTCACCTTCCCCTACACATTAACCTAACTACCAAAGTGATTGTCAATAGAGACTAAAATCCTGTGTAGCACGTTGAGCATGGTATATGAGGGAATGTCATCACCAGGTAATCAGTCTGGCCTTGAAATACTGTGATAAACACACATTTAAAGTCTGATCACAAATGGCTATATAATGTATGTAAAGAACTTAAACAGTCCCGGTATTCAGTCTTTGAAAGGACCTCTTGTATACACCCCTCATAACTCTAGAAACTAACCACACAATAAAAAGATATACAATTTTCAACATACAATAAAACATTGAATTCAGACCACAGTGTTTTTTTTCAAAAAAATTAGACAATTTATTACAAATTATTACATTAAATATTTGATAACAGCATTGCAGTACCATACATTAAAAAATATTAAAATTTGCCAATACACATGGAAAGCATTTAAAATTACAAAGTGCAAAGTTGTCGACGCAGCGTTTCGGTTTATTACGATATCACCTTCATCAGGACAAGATTCTATTTAGAAAAAACATACAATTAGAAACAAGCATTTAATCTTTGAAAACATGTTCTTTCATATTCTAAGGCACAAGACGATACTGACATATTTTTTATGTATTAAGTTTAGCTAACACTGTATTTTCTACATATATTGTGCAATCCTATTTTTGTAGTTATTGTGGTTGAGTTACGTGGGGTTATACTGTTGGGCTCGAAGAAGAGTGACCTGTGTCACTCCAAGGTATTTTATATAGATAAATCAATATGTATACCTACGATAATTCGTTCTGCCTCTTGTTTAAATTGGAGGTTTTTCATTCGTGTTGCCTCATAAGATAAAGGCTTCTGTTATGACAATTGTGCCACAGATTCCTTGCTGGAGGGAAAATGAATTGACAACAACATATATTCATTAGATGGCCGGTATTTTCAATTTCTGCTTTTTACTTTACATAGGGCGGCCTGGTTATTTAGCTTGCCCACTCATTTGGTATTTACTCATTGGTGTTACCTTTAAATTTCAGGTACTCTGTGTTGAGGATTAAACCGGAAGGGGGCCACCGTATTGATATTAGATGTGTTACTATAAGGAGACATATATATGCACACATTAGGGTCTTACAAGTGCTTCAATAGTCAAGCTCTTTTGTGTCTCTACGTTATGAGACCTTACCGACCTATTATATTGCGTATTTCTTCGTTGGATGCTAATCGTTCACAGCCGAATTTCTGCAGAAGTCTGTAACATTAAATTAAAGGACTAATGTTTTAAATGTTTCGAGATGTTCAGACACCTCAATGGTTTAATGAATGCCCAAGATCTAATACCTCCCCGGAAAACAGGGATATGGAGCCCCCAGAGCAGCGTGACTGGATTCCTTTTAATTCTACCAGTGCTGTATTATGGTCTCTTTTCCAATTGACCTGCAATTGATTATAATATACATGTCTTCATACTTTGTATTTAAAATCTTAGTTTGCATTGTTCGTAAAAAGCGCGTACATTTCATAAATTGTTTCATAATACACTGTTTGATTGTCCTAATCAATTTTGTTTAGTGGGTCGTCTCTTTTGCCATTGACTACCTCTTTCTTTTTGTTCATGTCTACCTCACATGGTTAAGTAGTTTAACAACTTAGTGCAGGACGGGGAATGCTCTACCGTTATTGTAAAGGGCTTCAAGTTGCCATAATAATAATCTCATATCTAGTTTGCACGTTCTTTTACATCTTTATTCATGCGCACTATTAATTAGGCAGTGTTTACGTGTAAGGCAGCCCTATTCCTTATTCTGTGTTTGTAAACGTGTGCACTATCAAATCGGCAGTTTATCAAGTATCGCAAATTGATAAACTGCCGATTTGATAGTGCACACTTTGCACTTTGTAATTTTAAATGCTTTCCATGTGTATTGTCACATTTTTATATTTTTTAATGTATGATACTGCACTGCTGTTATCAAATATTTAATTTAATGATTTGTAATAAATTGTCTAATTTTTTTAGAAAAAAAACACTGTGGTTTGAATTCAATGTTTTATTGTATGTTGAGAATTGTATATCTTTTTATTGTGTGGTTAGTTTCTTGAGTTATGAGGGGTGTATACAAGAGGTCCTTTCAAAGACTGAATACCGGGACTTTTTAAGTTCTTTATCTCCTTCCTCCTTGTCCCAAATTGGACGTTTCAGGAGACCTCCCTTTTTTCGGTATATATAATGTATGTATACATAAATGTATGGATGAGTACACAACAGTGCAAAAAGCAACATTTAATGGCAACAGAACATCAATCCACATACAAAAGTATGTCCACAAAAACATATGCACTGGCACCAGGACCGCTCCTAGAATTATTAGTTACCCAGGCAGAGCCTGAATATCTGATCCACCTATAAATTTAATAAGATGTCATGTCATAGGAAGTCACATTACAGGAAGTGACTTCAAGCTACCATAAATTCACTGCTATTGTTGAACCAACTTTGTAACTATCACTTTATCTAAAGTGGATTTCTGTAAATTGGCCAAGAATATATATAAACACCACATTAAAATGATGTCAAAATATATGGCAGATCTGTCAAGTGTCAATACAATACATCCACCCAATTGGATGGAAAAGCTAGGCCTAGGTTGTTTCTAATCTTACAACTTTCTTAGGGGCCGATTATGATCTCGTCTGGAAAGCATTCCGACTGATTCGGTTCCGGAATGCTTTCCGGTCGACTCGGATCACGGAGTTCGACCGGGTGATTGGGATGCATCCAGATGCTTACGGATATGATTTGGTCGAACTCCCATTGACTTCAATGGGAGCCTGGGTACCAAACGAGAACACAGGCTCCCATTGCAGAAAGGGGTGGCTGGGGAAAATAAGGCACCCTGTGGCGGGCACCCCATGGTGCCTTCCACACTGTGCATGGTTAGGAAGAGGGGATCCATGGGTAACACCACTGGCCTGATTCGGAGGGCCACTGGTGAAGGGGGGGCCTGCTACAGGCCCCCAAAGACAGGTTCCGACAGCCGTTTAGTTTCAGGCAAACCGAATCAGAACCGCTGCATGAATCATTCATCGTATCACTCACTTGGAAACCGTGTCCATAGAGCTGTATGAATTGGCTCCGAAAGTCTCGACCATTCGGACAGCCCTAACGGTTTCCGACATCGTAATCGGTCATTCAGAATTGGGTACGATTCGGTCAGAAATAAGGGTTCCGAATCCTATTCGGCAAACCCAAATTCGATTCAGAGCCCTCCGAGTGGGATCGTAATCGACCCCTTAATCTGATGCATTAATTGTTGACAGATTAATACGTTAATCAAAACACTAATACGGTCCAGCCTGGCCTGCCACTCCCCCATCAGTCCAATCGCGCAGTCTCAGATCCTGTGCCCTGATGAGTTTAGCAGTGTCAGTGCAGGCATTTACCAGATCCTCCACTATTCATGATCTCAGCCTCACTGCTGGACAGGTAGCCAGGCAGTGTAGGGAGTCACAAACAGCATGGGATTATGTATGTGTCAGTAATGAAATACTTTGAAGGATCCAGCACATTTTCAAAGCAGGCCTCAGACATCTGAATTCCTTCCATACAGTCCTTATCATACACCCAGGTCTGCTTGCACGCAGACCATACTCCAATACATTGGGCCACAAGTATGTGGGCCAGTATGCTTTGTCAGGCCAGGTTTACATGCCCTCGGTGGACCTGTGGTATTCCACCACCCATTTGTACTGAGGCCAACCAGCAGGGCATAAGCTATGATCCCTACACGTTCAGTCAGGACATAGTCTCAAAATGTCCCACTTGGAGTTACATTTCTCAAAAAGGTCTAGAGTAATAAGAATTCACACTAAACAGGCTTGAATTCTGCAGGTACATAAAGGATGGTTCCTGATCCACAAATTTTGGAAAGGAAGAGGCACATGTCAAAACTAAGACAATTTCTCACATAGAAAATAAAATCAAGAGGCAGGGAAATGTGTGTGGTGGCATATGGTTCAATGTATGTAGCTGAACATGAGTTACAAGACATTTCAACATCAAAACCAATCTCATACTTTCATATCATGATCATAATTTGGGAACAAATTGGTGTGGATGTAAATCATCTTTCATTAAGCAGGCAATGCAGATCCCGTCGGCTGTGCATAACAAACATTCATCACTGAGTCAAGTATACTACAACAGGGAGCATATAGTTCAATATTGAACAACTTCAAAAACACAATAACCATAACAAGATAGACGAATACAGAGGGATCCTGAACATTTAGAACGTCAGCATCCCAGATACATCACAGTCCAGACATGGAGGGGGTGAGACCGTGGCATCTAGTACAACAGCCATGGTTAACAGTTGCCATTTTAGCATATATGGATTCTAAGAGCCCCCGCCCTGTGATCGAAGGAGGATATGTCAGGCACCCAGGCTGCCTCACATGTCAGAGCAGCTGCTTCATCTAGCCATGTCAGGACCACCTCCGATAGGTCCATTATAACTTGACTGTGAGCCTGACAGTTCAAAGTCCTTCACCCATCCAGTGTCTCTTCCTGTATCTCCTGTAAGTCCTGTAACAAGTTGTTCTACAGGTTAGCTATTGCATGCTGTGGAGACACACGTCTTCCCTGCGCAGCGCAGTTGCCTTAACCCTACCCCGAGAGTCGCTGTGCCCAAGTGTTGCAGTGTTGGTAGTACAGTGGCCTTACAATGAAAACAAATGGCCATGTGTGCTATGAGCATTTCAAAATCTATCCTTTTATTGGATACCTTTTGAGCCCTCATCTGCTTGAATATACCTAGCAGCGTCACCTGCAATGGAAGGAGGTTGACCCAACCCGTCACTGTGTCAACTACATCTATGTCTCAGGACCACAGGTTCGCTGAATCTAGCCATGCCCAAAACCTATGTATCAAATCCTAAATAGGTGCATGAGATCGTGGTCACAGAGGGGAGGACAAAAACCTTTGATGTAGGACAGCTGGGGTTAGACATGCCCTGTGCTGGATGCCAAATTGGATGTACTGGAGTTTGGTATTACGAGATACATCAGTAGTGCCTAGTGCCTTCCCACTCCTTGGGCATGAGGGCTCGTTCTATATCAGTGTCCCATAGCTAGCGAACGGGTGACAGAGGGTGAGTCGTCGTGTGCGCCAAGCCATTAACAAGCAAGGTCTCCAGTTTCCGACCTGCACCCATGATGCGCAGGGTGTGGGTTGTTGGCTGATGCTCCGGTTCACTGACTGTGATCCTCCACAGGTGTCCCATCTCGGCTATGAGTGTGCCATGTGCCAAGAAATGGCCCACCAGAATGTCAGGATCTTCCTGCAACTGGCCAAAGGTTATGAACTCCCAAAACCTGAATAGGTAGCCCACTGAAGCCAATCCCATGTCTCTACATGCCGTCAGTCCTTCCCTAACAATGCTTGTATAGAATAGAGGTGGCAAGTTCAGACTAACAGACATAGAGTACGGGATCATGTCCGTCACTAGCCTCAGGCTCTTATCATAGCTCCAATAAGCCACTTTCACCAGGCTTTCAGCTCCACAGGGGAACAACACTGTAGGGAGCAACATCGATCCCACCATTTCCTGTGCCCTGCATGTTGGGAACCTGCCCACTTTGTACAACTGCCTCCAAGCCAAAAATCACGCCGGCCATTGCAGCAGTGCTGCCTCCTAACATTTTCTAAAAGCGGCACACACAGGACACACTTTCTCACTGGCACCTGCAGCCTCAGCAGAGCCACACTTATGCCCCTATTCCAGATTAACCCTTGCCCTTCCAGATTAACCTGGAGGTGGCACGAGGCACAGCCATCGGTAGATGATAGAAATAATACAAGATGGGGGGGAGCATTACCATCTTGGAAAGTGATAGACATCCTTGGACTGTAATTGGGCGAGTGCTTCAAAAAGCCATCGGTCAACGTAAGTAGGATATGGCCCTGGTCAGATTTCCACAATGAATCATTTGCATCATGACAGTTACAGATCCTTAAGTACCAAAGCACCCGATGCTCCCACATCACCCTCTGCTCCCCCACCATTACCTCTTGTGGAGGATAGTCCACACAGAGGGGAAAATACAAGACTTGGCAAAGTTAACACCTAAACTCACACACTCTGGAAATCTGCTACACTCTCAAAAATAGCTAGAATTTTCCTGCGTATATACTGAATATAGAGCAGCATGTCATCTGCATCAATGGATACTATATGTACCTCATCGCCTAGTGGAACTCCCCATGATTACCACCCCTGACAAAGCTGCTGGGCTAGCGGCCTTATCGCCAGGGCAAAGATCAGTGGGGAAAGGGGCAGCCCTGACGAGTACCCCTGCCCAATGTAAAAGAGGGTGATATATCTTTTTAAAACCGGACGTGGGCAATCGGCTCGGTAGGAAAAAGGCATATGTGTTGTTACAGCTGCCCCACAATGCCCATTTTTGACTGAGTGGTAAACCGGTATTTCCAATCAACGGTATGGAATGCCTTCACTAGGTCCAGCAGTAGACAGGCTACATAGGGCCACCTCCCCCGGACCAGCTACAGCACCCTATTTAGCCTCTCAATATTAAGTGTTGTGGATCTATGAGGGATAAAAACCTTTTGGACTCTATACACTACATGCAGCATGTGTACCTGCAGGCAGGACGCCACTGCCTTACTACGGATTATATAATCCATAGCTAGCCTGGACAATGGATGGTAGGACATCACTTCCGTAAAGTCACTGTTGGGTTTTACCACTGATCCCAACACGGACTCTCGCATGGATTGTGGTTGTCTCCAATCACTCAAGGTGGCCTGTTAGAGGTACAGTAACCTGGGGTTAAGTAAAAGCTCATAGGCCTTGTAGAGCTTGGACGGGAGGCCGTCAACCCTGGAGTTGTTAATGTGGTAGTGCTCTTAATAACTCTGCATATCTCTGGTTCAGGCCAACGGGGTGTTAATCACCACACGTGCTGCAGGATCAAGTACAGGCAGATTCAATCCTGTCAGGAATTTGGAAATATCTACCTGGCGCTCAGAGTATGGGGAATTGTATAGACCACGACAATACACTGTGAAGGCTTCATGGATGGCTGCCTGGCTAGTGTGCATCTGGTTCAGGTGATCCCTAATCATCATCATATGCTGGGTTGGTGTTATGCTGCGGAGGAGGCAGGCCAGGAGTTGTCCTTACTTCTCTCCATCTGCGTGCACCTCAGCTTGTTATGTTTTAAAGTAAAAGGAACGTAGTTGCTCAATGAGATGGGTGTGGTGTGCTTGAGTATCTGTCAGCGTGGGTAACATCCCAGGCTGCAATTCGACCGTAGTCTCCTGCTGACATAGTGGTATCTCCGCTTGCATCAACACCCTGTGGATATTTGCCCTAGCCCCCACTAAAGCCCCTATTCACCCTCCACTCAGTACTGCTTTTAGTGCTTCCCACTCCACCAATCTAGAAGTGGTTGTGTCCCAGTTGTCAGTGAAATAATTGGAGATGGCGCCCCACACCTAATGGGCATGTGCATAGGATTATGGTCCGAGAATGTTTTTCCCAGGTATTCAGCATCTAGCATCTCAGGCTGTAGTGTGTGGTGATAACAAATATTAATAATCCTAATGTGGAGATTGTGTACTGAAGAGCAGGAGGAGTACTCCTGGGACTCCGGATGTATGATTCACCAAAAGTGTCAGAGAGACCAGTGCGCAGCCCATTTTGTACGGCACGCTGCCAACACCGGAGATGATGGCGGGGGGGTAAGAACGGTGAAGCCACAGCTCTTGGACATAATTGAAATTGCCATCCACAATCCAGGGGATATGGGCCTACCTCATGAGGATGAGAGATAATCACAGAATGAACTTTGGTTTGGCCACATTCGGAATATAAAGACTGCCCAATAATATTGCCAACCATCAAGGAGCCCCTCAACAAAGACATATTGCCCTTCAGGCAATTGGCTAAATGGTACCCCCCAACGGACCCACACAAGGGGACCCCTTTCCAAACAAGAGTAGTTGGTGCAAAACAAATGACTCAGCAAGCACTTCTGGAACTGGGTCTCCTGCCCCCGAGTCACATGGGTCTCTTGTAACAGTGCTGTGTTTTTTCCCTGCGCCTCCTGATATATTGTCATAATGCATGTCTCTTCCTTGTTGTCCCCATACCTCTGACATTCTAAGTCATAATGCCAATAGTACCTATGCGTGTGCAGTTTACTGGGAAGTGATGGGAGGGGTTTCAGGAGTAGTCTGCCTCAGGATGTGCCAGCAACACACATTCTGGAGTCTTTCCTTGGGGGGGGGGGGGAGGGGGGGTGGGGGGTGGTCTATGTGCCCCAATCGATGGCCCGCCACTCAATGGATCTGTATCAGGAAAGAAAACATGAATCCTCAATAGCTCCATCTCAGGGCAGTATCCAAGGGGAAGACTGAACAATCAGTAACATCATCAACCTACAAAGGGAATCTAAGCAGTTATACCCACACACAACTCTGCCAGGGCATGCAGGGTGGGGGGATGTGACCTGTGATGCTAATAGGTATTGCATATGCTAGTGGTCTCCTAGCGGCCTTTCTACAATCTGAAATGAACAATCAGTGGCAGACAGCAAGCAGCAGCGAACACTAACTACATCTCTTACTTTCATCTGGCAACTTACATCTACCTATCCTCTTTATGTGTACCTTTCCACATTACCTCTTAGCCTGCCTAGTCCCTACTTTTTCAGGTTTGACATCTTTCATCCACCTCAAAGTACATGCTCATCTCTCAACCTCTCCTTCATCCACAAGATACTTACAATCACCCTCTGGTACTGCCATTCTTAAATCCATCTC
Organism: Lissotriton vulgaris; assembly: GCF_964263255.1. Classification (NCBI taxonomy): domain Eukaryota; kingdom Metazoa; phylum Chordata; class Amphibia; order Caudata; family Salamandridae; genus Lissotriton; species Lissotriton vulgaris. Next base: position 1,076,209,424 of record NC_141691.1, on the reverse strand, counting down.
TTGCCTCTAAGCTCTACCCTTGCTCTCTTACTATTCAAGCCAGACTCTCACCTTCTCATTCTGGTGCAGCCCCTCTTACATCCACACCTACATTCCATGCACTACTCTTCAACTCTCTGTACACAACACCTCTCCCCTTCATGCTGTACTCACAATGTACTGTACTTATCACTTCCTCAGCAGCCGAGAATCGTATCATGTCATACCCCTCTCATCCCCATCTCTCCCTTTTCCACTTAATTTACAACACTAATTTATGCCAAAGTGTACCATTATACCCACCTCTTACATTCACTCTTAACACCTCACAACATCTCTCACCCTGACCCTTACATTGCTAACTGAATCTGGCCTTATTCATTGGCCTCTTACCATTCACTCACTCTACTCTGATTAAGGCCTACTAAGAGTAATTAGACAAACTAGAGCATCCATATATTTAAACACACCATCCATCTACTGGCCAACACCTCGTATCTCTCCATCCAGCATCCTACCTCACACAGCTGGTGTATCCCCTTGACATCCATCTATCCCCAAAAACAGTTACCTTGTCTCACTGTGGCTCTCTTACATCCACACCTCAGTTCCATGCTCCATACCTCTATTTTCTTTTGCATATTGACAATTACCTTTCTCAATGTATCTGCCTCTATCACAGACACCTTTCACCATAGTGCTACATATTTCAGCTCTCATCTCTTGCTAGCCTCAAACCTTGTCTAGCTGGTTCTACCTCTTTCACGAATCACTGACATAATATCGAAGTCAAAAATATAGAACACATTATGATGAAAGGTGACATCGCAGAGTCAGGGTTCGTCCGAACCGAGAGGCGTGTACACGGCTTGAGCATGCATGAGGAGGGGACTTTACCGACGGCCGGGAATTGGCTACTCTAATCCTCCCCATCGAATGGGGGCAAACCAAGGGCTGAAGCAGCAGGATTGTCGATACGAAGCAGCGAGACATTGTTGATAGATTGTCTTTGAGGAGGGGGTAGACTGCGGCACTCCACGGACTTCTCAACCACCACATGCAAGTACTGTTAATGGGATTGAAGCACTCTGCTATGTTGCGGTGGTGGATAGTTGGGGATCCGTCTGGCAGGGAAGCAGGGAGGGGGGTGGTAGAGGGGGGCTGTTTTTCATTGTTGGATTTTTGTGTTTTTGGTTATTTTTTGTTGGCTAAACAAATTGAGATATGTATGCAAGTGCACACACAGTGGGCAAGGTCGTCCCTGCGACAGACAAGGGGTATGCTGGGCACACTGCGGGGGGATTATACGCTATGTTGACATCCACTCACACCGAAAACGACACCACGACGACAGCGCTTTCGTAACTAATTATTTGACTTAATCAAACAGGGGGTTAAGGAGCTGGGTGGTAAAAAGGGTACCGTTATTTTGGAATTTCATGTTTGTAGTTTTGATTCTCACAAGGGCGAAAATGGCACACTACCTATCTGAAATTGATTTTTGGATATGCTATGGAAATGATCCTATGACACTGCATGTTATATGTGACAAGAAGGCGCAACAAGAGTCTAGTTCGCAGACACCCCGGTGTCCCCGATAACTCCTTTGTCACTGCTTACATGGAACGTACGTGGGTTGGGTGATAAGATAAAGAGGGGTCTGGATCTACAAAATTTAAAGAGATGTGCACCGGCGGTGGGCCTGCTGCAAGAGAACACATTTGGTAGGCTCGGCCTGCAAGGCAATGGACCGCTGGGGGTTTCAAATGGTGGCGCTTTCTGAATTCTCTTCTGGTTCAAGGGGTGTGGGTATTTTAGTACGTAAACACTATCCCCTAATCATAATGCACACTTGGACAGATGACCAGGGTCGATCTGCAGCTATTACTTGTCAGTGGAAAGGGAAACTGCTCAATATAGTGTCGGTGTACATCCCTCCAGCCCTCCACTCAGTGGCCCTCCCAGCACTTAGCACATTTCTATTGGATCTCCCAGCAGGAGTAATACTGATAGGGGGGACTTTAATGCTATAATTGATGGAACCCGGGATCGGCATCCTCCCAAACCGACCGCGGCAGGCACTACTCGTATGGAAGGATTTCTGGACGCCCACGGGCTTTCAAATGTGTGGAGATGTAGACATCCAGGTGCGCGGCAATATACTTTTCAGTCAGGGGTACACAATAGTCTCTCCTGAATCGATAATTTTTTTACCGCTGCAGATGCCCTCACAAATGTGGTATACGTTGAGATCCGTCCTAGAGGTATTTCGGATCACTCTCCACTAACATTAACATACACGACCCATCACAAAGCAAGGCAACGTATCTATCCCATGTATCCTGGGTATCTACGTGTCCCTAAGATTTCAAAAGACACTGTTACAGTAACACGTCACTACTTCCAGGAGAACGCCTCTTCGGTTCAATCCCCAAGTACTCTTTGGGAGGCGTATAAAACGGTGGTCGGTGGTCAGGCCATCTCCTCTATTGCAGGTCACAAGAGGGAGAAACAAGCAGAACTGGACGCTATAGAATCTGAACTGAATAGTGCTACTGACCAACACGCAGGGAACCCGTCACCAGAGACATCCCAAATCTTGCGTGTTAAACAATGTGAATTTAGGGAATACCAGCGAGAAATGACTAAGGCTCGGCTACTAGCTAAGCGGCACAAGGTATATGAAATAGGCGATAAGGCAAGTAAGCTTCTAGCCTGGCTTGTTAAAAAGGAGCTAGCGCAGCGAACGATAGCGCAGTTGTGCACTCCGGATGGCTCCCTGATGACTACACCGGAAGAAATAGTGGATACATTGGCCGGGTATTTCGAACGGGTATACACGTCGCAGACGTCTATAGTGAAGGATGAGGCTCAAACTTATATTAAGGATACTGCTATGCCTAAGCTGTCCCCAGAGGAGGCCCTCACACTAGAGGCTGACATAACGATCAAAGAATTGCAGGTGGCCATCGGCTCGTTGCAACCGGGGAAGGCGGTGGGGACTAATGGTTTACCCATTGAACTCCATAAAAAGACTGCAGATACGACTGCCCCATATCTCTTAAATATGTATCTCGAGAGTCTGGAACTAGGGGAGCTCCCACGAGATAAGCGAATGGCCACCATAGTGGCGATCCCAAAGCCTGGCAAGACCCATGAGGAATGCACTTCCTATCGCCCGATATCCTTGATTAATGCTGAGGCCAAAATATTAGCCAAACTTCTAGCGACGCGATTGACCCCACATCTTGCTGCTCTAATCCACCTGGATCAGTCCGGGTTTATGCCAAATAGAAGCACAGCTCTCAACTTGCGGCGGCTGCATGGAGTGTTGGCTCGCCTGCCTTATATTTAGGAACCGGCAGTCGTCCTTTCCCTCGACGCGCGGATGGCGTTCGATATGGTGGAGTGGCCGTATCTTTTTGCAGTCCCTAGACACTTAGACTTTCGCCCAAAATTCCGTGCATGAGTGCAGCTGCTGTACACTAAACCTCTGGCACATGTAGTGGCCATTGGACATATATCAAGAGATTTCCCGCTGACGCGTGGAACGCGCCAAGGGTGTCCATTATCCCCATTACTCTTCGCACTTGTGTTGGAACCACAGGCGGCGTGGATCAGGTAGGAACCAATGATTTGTGGGCTCAGGTGGACACCAAACTGGGAAGACCGCATCTCCCTTTATGCGGATGATGTTTTGTTATATTTAACGTCCCCCAGACGATCCATTTTGGTGCTACTAAACATTTGCGAGATTTTTGGTCGGGTATCTGGTTACCCCATTAATTGGTCCAAATCGATTCTATTCATATTACATGGCCCACCACCGATACTTCCAGGGGGATTGTCCGCTGCAGGTCATAGACACTGCCTTCAAATATCTAGGCATTCATGTAACGCCCAAGCCTGACGACTTTTTTCGGAGAACAATAGCGGCAGCCGTCTCCGGTCTGCTATGGGGAAATAACACGGCGTGTATTGCTCAGGATAAGTTCTCAGATGCCTGTATCCATTTTCTTTTTTACAATCACACTCTTAAGTTCGCTCACAAACAATATCAATTGACATCAACTAATACCACAATGTCACCCCGAGAGAGATTAAAAACTCTGTTAAAGTTATGGGGATATAAAGAGTTGTGTAGGCTTAGAAGAGGAAAAAAAAAAACATGACAGAAATACATTTCTTATCCTGGAACATCAACGGGCTGCGAGTGAAGGGGAGGAGACATAGAATTTTACAATGTTTCAGGGATTCCCCGGCCCAGATTATAGTGTTACAGGAGACACACCTGCTCAAACAGGAAGTAGAAACAATATTGAAAACACAGAAGTGGGTTGATTTATTTATTTGTACAAATCAGTCCGCCAATATTCGTGGGATTCTCCTTCTGTTTAAAAAATCAGCAAAAGCACAAATTTTGGCTTATGAGGAAGATCTTAGTGGCAGGTGGCTGGTTTGTAAAATAACGTTAGATGGTCAACATTATACACTCGTAGGGTATTATGGTCCGAACCAGGACGACCCATCCTACCTCAAAAAAATCCAAGGGGCATTAGTTACATTGAATCATCCTATCATATGGGTGGGGGACTTCAATAGCGTCCTGAACCCCAATCTTGATAAATCCCCAAACTCCAGAGCGTTGGTATCATTTAAATCAAGACAGGTTATGCCGTCTATAATGTCGTCTCTGGGGTTGGCAGATGTATGGAGAGATAGGGCTGGGAATGCTCTTGAGGTTTCGTATAGGAACCTCAAGTACAAACATGGGTCAAGGATCGATTATGCTGTTTTTAGTTACAGTATTCAAGAGACGGTGAAGGGGCTACGGTATCTACCCCCACACCTCTCAGACCACTCAGCAATAAAGTTCTCTCTGACACTCACGCAACAACATTTTTTTTCGTCATGGTCTTTTGATCGGACGATACTTTTAGATCAGGTGGAGACCGACCTGTTGGCATAAGAAGTGTCAAACTTCCTGGAAATAAATCTGGATTCTGCGGAAATAAGTATAGTGTGGGAATCCCTCAAAGCTTTTTTAAGAGGGCATATTACAAATCGTGCATCATTTAGAGGCAAAGTCTATAGGGAAAAAATCAGGAACCTAGAAAGGGATCTGGTTAGTCTAGATAGGATTTGTGGGTCCTATGGGGGTACCTCTGCAGAGCAGGAAGAGCGAAATAAAGTGAAGCAGGAACTGAATAAAATTTTACAGGAAAGAGTAGAGCAAGATTTCGAACTTTGAATATGGAGAGGCGGCTGGTAAGGTTTTAGCTTGGAAAGTCAAAACAGACAAATCTAAAAAGTTTATAAAGGGCATCTGTAAGGAGGGAGACACTACTGTTAGGAACACCAATACTGAGATCGGTAGGGCTTTTCAGGAGTTCTTTCAAAACATATATACCGAAGATATTGAAGACGATCCCCAGGCAAGAAATCTATGGCTAGGTAGGATTCAACTACCTACCCTCTCTGGAGACCAGATCGACCGCCTTGATAGGGAGATATCAGAGGAGGAAGTGAGTAAGGTGATAGGTCAATTAAAGCAGGGGAAGGCGGCTGGGCCAAATGGCCTTCCAGGGGAATTATACCGGGTTTTGCGTTCAGAGCTAGTAACAACATTGACTTATTTATTTAACAACATCTTTACAAAAGGGTTAGTGCCTCCTGAATCATGGAGCGAAGCAACCATAGTCCTTATACCAAAACCAGGTAAAGATCCAACTGACTGCGGGTCCTATAGGCCGATCTCGCTGCTGAATATAGATTATAAGATCTTCGCTGCAGTTTTATCAGCACGTTTGGCAAGCGAGATCGGCTCTATAATCCATGAGGATCAAAAGGGCTTTATCAGGGCACGTCAGATAGCGGACCTAACCAGGGACTTGGTTGCGGCGATAGACATCGCCACAACTTTTTCCTTACCCCTGGCCACCCTAACATTAGATGCCACAAAGGCCTTTGATAGGGTCAATTTGCCCTATCTGACGGCTGTATTAAGGAAGTTCCAACTAGGCGAGAAGTTTTGCCGTACTATCCAGCTCCTATACAGAGCTCCTACCGCTAAGTTATTAGTAAACGACACACTCACTGAGCCATTTAAGATTTCACGAGGAACTAGGCAGGGCTGTCCCCTCTCCCCCCTTCTGTTCGATCTTTATCTAGAGCCCTTTGCGCAGATAATAAGAGAAGAACAGTGGATGGGTGAAACGTCTGGGCATGTATGCAGACGACATTCTTATATATACATCAGATCCATTTCAGGCATTTCCAACAGTTGTCAGGAGAGCAGAAGAATTCGGGGAAATCTCGGGGTACGAGATAAATGCGCGGAAAACCGAAATAATGGAATGGAATATTAACAACTCACAATTGGACACAACCTCCTCAATGTGCTATCTGGGAATTACGATCACCCAGGAAGTCAAGAATATAGCTCAGGTAAATTTGAATCGGGTGTCCAGAGAATGTAGGGCGCTTCTAAAGGCATGGACATTTCTCCCACTGACGATCTATGGGAGGGTAAGCCTTATAAAAATGTCAATTATACCGAAGCTTACATTTATATTTAAATGTAAATGTAAATGTAAATGTAAAATGTAAATGTAAGGGACATTACTACCGCGCTACTTCCACTCCAAGGAGTATCTTGGCGCTCACACAACTCAGATGGGGGAGTTGGAAAGGGAAAAAGATGTCCAGATTTCTGCACACACATTACACTAGGGTCCTGCATAAGGCGTCAGGCAAAGAGAAGATCCAAGTTTTCAATGCTTTCCTAAAGGGAGCTTCTTGGGAGAAAGACCGCAAGGAGGGGGGAAGTTTGTTCCAGGCTTTAGTTCCCAGTACAAAGATGGATTTGCCACCCTTTGTGGCCAGTTTGAAGTGAGGTGGAGTAAGTAAGTTCTGGCTTGCGGATCTCAGACAACCCGATGGAAAGTATCTTTTAAACCCATTTCGTAGATAGGTTGGGCCACGTTGGTGGAATGCCCTAAAAGTGATTAAGAGACGTTTGAATAGAATTCTTTTCCCTATTGGCAGCCAATGTAGAGTGTTTAAGGCTGCTGAGGCTGACGATTTACGGGGCAGACGCAGTACGAGGCGGGCTGCCGCATTTTGGACCATCTGTAATTTGTGGAGAACGATTTTGTTTGCTCCGACATAGAGTCCATTACAATAGTCCAGCCTAGAATTTATTAAGGCTACTGCGACTGTTTTCCTCGCCGATAGAGGGAGAAGATCAAAGAACTTCCTAAGTGCTTTTATGATTTGAAAGCACATGCCTGCTACTGCTACAGCCTGGGGTTTGAAGGATAAGTGGTTGTCAAATTTAACGCCTAGATTGCGGGCGGATGCAATTGTGTTGGGTGGCACTTCAGCATCTGATGGCCAGCATGCTGTGGGGGAGAAAAGATTGTGGTTCCCTATAGGTAGAATTTCCGTTTTCCGGCGTTGCACTTTAAATGGTTGTTGTTCATCCATTTAAAAGTTGCTGCAAGGCAATCCCTAAGGTCTTCCTCGGCACCTGGCCGTTCCCTGTCCAACACCAAAATCAGTTGGGTGTCGTCAGCGTATGAAATAGAACTGATCCTGAATGACGCGATCAGATTCATCAGAGGTGCCATATATAGATTGAAAAGGACAGGGCTCAAGATAGAGCCCTGTGGCACCCCCGAGCTGACGTTTTTAGCCTCAGATTGATATGGGCCTAGCACTGTTATTTGGCGCCTGTCGGTAAGGAAGTTCCTACACCAGGCCAACACCTGTCCTCCTACCCCTGCGGCAGCCAACCGGTCCATTAAGATGTTATGGGACACGGTATCAAAGGCTGCCGACAGGTCAAGTAGGATAAGGACGGCCTGTTTTCCTTGATCCATTGCTGCCCTTAAAGTTTCAGCGGTGTATAATAGGGCTGATTCGGTAAAGAGTTCTGACCGAAATCCTGACTGATTGGGGTGGAGAAAGTTATTCTTCTCCAAAAAGTTGGTCAGTTGACTATTGACAAACTTTTCAGTCAGCTTGAATAGAATGGGTAACAAGGAAATCGGGCGTAGGTTGGAAAGGGTAGTAGGATCGGCAAGGGCCTTTTTTTGGAGTGGCTTAACAGCTGCCAGCTTCCAGTCGTTAGGATTAACCATCTCTATTAAAAGATGCAACAGCGGAGGGGGACAGGGATCAAAAGGGGAACCATTAGCTTTCCATTAGCATTCCATTAGCTTTTGACTCAAAACAAATCATGAAGTGTCAACAGGACATCAACTCGTTTGTGTGGAATTATAAGGCAACTCGGATAGCATGGAAGAAACTGAGGAGGAGGAGGGAAAAGGGTGGGCTCTCCCTTCCAGACATACAATACTACGCCTGGGCCTTTCAGTTATCATTCTCAAGAATGCTACTGAAGACCCCAACAGACTCAACAGTAGGGAGAATGTTTAAGGCCATGTAAACTGGAACGGGCCTGCCAATGGACGGGTTTTTATTCAAATTTGGAGAACAGAAATTTTTCAAGAAGGTGAGGTTGAAGGTCTTGCAATCGTTAGCCAGAGCCTGGACAAGGATTAAGAGGTCAACAAGGCTGGCCTACTATTCAAATTGGGCTCCAATGTGGGGTTCCCCGGGGCTCCCACCGTGTTTGGGTGACAACCTCTCGACGCCATTAAGAGAAGGGGGGGATCACGAGATGGGGAGACTTATTAGCTGGTGGGGCATTAATATCATGGGATAATCTGCTTGAAAAGGTAGGCCCAGGGCTATCAAGGTTTAAATACATGCAACTAGTAAGCTGGTCTAGAGAGCTCTTCAAAAAGAACGCCTTGGTGGGGAGGTGTAGCATGTTAGAACAACAACTGGTGGAGAAACCACAGGGAAGCAAAGAAGTGGCACATTGGTACTGGGCAATATCGGAGGAGGTGGACGGAGACTTCGACCTTCCTGACGAAATATGGGCGGAGGATATGCTCCTTCAAGGAGAAGATTGGTGGATAAGATCATTCACTCTTTTATATAAAACTGTCAAACCGGCATGGTTGAGGCGAAACCACCTCTTCACACTACACCGAGCCTATTGGTCACCACAAAAGCTGGCAAAGTTCCAAGCTGGTAAATGTTGTAATAAGTGCAGTCTTCAGGGCGCATCAGACGTTCACATGTTTATGGACTGCCCACCAATCAAGACTTTCTGGGCGGAAGTCCTGGATACACTGGGCTTGATACTTAAAGTATCCTTAACCTGTTCATTAACACTGATAATTTCTGGAATGGCTGATAATGTGACTGGTACAGCAAGGCCGTTACTGTTTTATGCAATTTTACTCGCCAGACGTCAGATATGTAAATTTCGGGTTGACTCAAAGGCGCCAACACATGCCAGCTGGCTATCATCTTTAATTGAAACATCAAAGGTAGACCTGGCTAGATCTTGCAGCAGACAAAACCTCTCTTTTTGGAATCTATTATCTTCTTGGTATTAGAGTACCGGGGTTTTTTTTTTTTTCCCCGGTCCTATGATTATGCCTCCAAACTTCAGAGTCCACTGTGGCGGTTCCGTTAGACAAGAAAAGGACCTCGTGGTAGTCCCTACCTTGATGGAGTCTGTGTCGGGTATGGCTGGTCGTCACTCGTCACAAAATACCTCAGTAAACCCAGACTTGGTCTCCCGCCAGAATGTTCCCCAAAGAGGTGGCGATTGTGAGTGCGTTCTATCCCGAGTCGCACGAACAGGTGGTTGGCTATATAGTCTGCGGGCAAGAGGTACAGGCAAATGAGGACAAAAAAAAAATTTACAAAAATAGCGGCAGCCGTCTCCGGTCTGCTATGGGGGAATAAACCGGCGCGTATTGCTCAGGATAAGTTAGTCAGGAGCTGGTATGATGGTGGTATTGCCCTCCCAAATATACAATTGTACTATTGGGCAGCTCAACTAAAAGTAGTTAATTGCTGGATACATGCACTCCAGACGGACCCATCGTTTCAGGCGGATAGGCAAGGGCTGGGAGAGGAAGGGGTCCTGTCAGCGCTATATACCAGAAGCAGATCCAGACTATTGATCGGGCCAACAGCACACACATTTGACATATGGTACGAGGCACATGCCAGGTTGGGTTGGCGGGGGGGGTCATCACACAAATGACTCCCCTCTGGAATTCACAACGGCTTGGGCGACTCAGAAACAGTAAAGGATTTAGCAAATGGGATGCGATAGGTATATCAACGGTGGGTGATCTCTGGCGCAAGGGCGAAATGGTCCCGTTTGAACACCTACGGGTCCAATATGAACTTGCCTCCTTTGAATTTTTCAGATACATACAAATCAGACATGAACTTCAGGCGGTTATAGCTTCAGGCACCCTCTTGCCAGAGGCTGCTCCTCTAGAAGATAGATTGTTGACTGAACATATGCAGAAAAGGGCCACCTCCCTCACCTATCGTGAGTTAGTTAACAATTTGCCGGACACCATGTCGGCAATAAGACAGAAATGGTCCGTGGATTTGGGAGACTTCAATGACTTGGATTGGCAGGGAGCACTCTCTTCCACTCGTGAGGTTGGAATATTTTCACAGCTAAGGTTGGTGCAACTCAAAATACTTCACCGTACATATTACACTAGAGTGACCCTCTATAACAGGGAAGGCTACACATCACTTCTGTCTGCGAGATTGTGGGGAAGAGGGTACCTTCTATCACACTATATGGGAGTGCCCAAAGATTATAGCGTACTGGGTTAAAGTAATGAGAACTGTATTGCAGATGGTGGAGGTGTCATGGATTACAGAACCAAAGACATGCTTGCTAAATATGTGGGAACCAAATGATTTGAGCCACCCAGCGCAGGATTGATTAATGCTGGGGATGATGTTCGCTAAGCGGAATATTGCAAGGAGATGGGATTCGGGAGACTTGCCTACATTGTGAGAGTGGTGCAAAGACATGGATGAAGCTATGGTGGCGGAGAGGACACCATATGTACATAGGGGATGTCCTAAAAAATGGGGAAGAGTTTGGGGAGACTGGAACAAATTCAGAGAGTATTTCTGCAAGCCACCAAGCATGGAGATTGATCAGATGTCCGATTAAAGGGATGGGGGGGACAAAATTGTTGTATTGTAGTGTTAATGGGATTGTTCCTGCTGTCACTGGAAGTAAAACCGTAAGTGTTGTCGAAGGTAATTGTGCCAATGAATGCTTAACAATATATATACTATGTGATTTTATGATGCCTCAAGTTTACAATAAAAAATTTCCCCCCAAAAAATATAGAACACAAAAATATCGAAGTAAAAATATTGATAGTCAAAATATCGACATCCTATCTTTAAAATGTAAATGACAAACATCGAAAACATTATATAGATGTTAAAAATATCGATGTCCATAATATCGTTTTTTTATATATAAAAGATAATGATAAAACAATTATATTATAAAATTTACTAAGACTTTAATATAATCTACACTTTAAAAATATAATAAACACATTTAATTTATAAAAAATCAAACAGATATATAAAATGTAATATATAAATGTATATTTACTGTAAAATTATTAACTAATAACTTTATTTTAAAATATAAATATATAAAAATTAACTATAAAAAAATATATATACACACATACACCTATAATAAAAAATATCATAATAAAAGCATTATATTATAAAATAAAATATTAAAATATTTATACATTTTCAAACTTACCTTTTGCACTCCATTGAGTGTAACAGTAGGAAAATAGTTGATTAGCATAATATATATACACACACACCTATGACAAAAAATATCATAAAAAAGCATTATATTATAAAATAAAATATTAAAATATTTATACATTTTCAAACTTACCTTTTGCACTCCATTGAGTGTAACAGTAGGAAAATTGTTGATTAGCATGAAGGTAAAAATGTACGATTCCCACTGGGATTACTGCAACAGTAGGGAAGGTTGTATGGCATTACAACGTGGGCTTTTACCATGCGTGCCATTACAACGCTGTTTTTACAATGCAAGTCGTTACAACGACTTGCGCTGTAAGCGCTGGATAGTGGAATAATTTAATTTTCTATTCCAACTCCAGCCCACGTTACAGTAGGGAAGGTGTTGGAATAGAAAATTCAACTATTCCCTATCCAACAGCGCCCTCCAGCGCAAGTCGTTGTAACGACTTGCGTTGTAATAGCAGCGTTGTAATGGTAGCGCGTGGTAATAGCCGCGTTGGAAAAGCTGTTACCCGTAGGGAAAGTGTTGGATAGGTAGGTCTACAAATTACTATTCCCACTCCAGTGAGTGCAACAGTAGGGAAAGTATTGGATAGCGTAGGGGTGAAATTTACTATTCCCACTCCAGTGAGTGCAACAGTAGGAAAAGTGTTGGATAGCGGACAGGAAAAAATGACTATTCCCAGTCCAATGAGTGCAACAGTAGGGAAAGTGTTGAATAGCGGATGGGAAAAAATACTATTCCCACTCCAATGAGAGCAACAGTAGGGAAAGTGTTGGATAGCGGACGGGTTAAAATACTATTCCCACTCCAGATAGTGCAACAGTAGAGAAAGTGTTGGATACCGTAAAAATTAATATTCCCACTCCAGAGAGTGCAACATTAGGGAAAGTGTTGGATAGCGGAGGGGTAAAAATTACTCTTCCCACTCCAGAGAATGAAACAGTAGGGAAAGTGTAGGTTAGCGAAGGGGTAAAAATTACTATTCCCACCCTAGCAAGTGCAACAGTAGGGAAAGTGTTGGATAGCGGAGGGAAAAATGTACTATTCCCACTCCAGGGAGTGCAACAGTAGGGAAAGTGTTGGATAGCGGCGGGGTTGAGATTACTATTCCCACTCCAGCAAGTGCAGCAGTAGGGAAAGTGTTGGATAGCGGAGGGGAATAATTTACTGTTCACACTCCAGCAAATTAATTAGCATTAATTAACAATTAATTAAAAACAATTCACCTTACACCATATTCCCCTATAAATTACATCACCAATGTCTTAAAACATGACACAGTTAACATCATTAATTAACAATTGTTCTGCCTAAATTACCTCGGAGTCTCCTCTTCATGCACAAAATGTTATCACAACTCTCTCTTACCTCTACCCTTGTTTAGCTAGCTCAGCCCCTCAAACATTTACCTCTCTAACAACATGTGCAGCAGACATGTCCATTTCTTCCCTAGTCTGTCAATTTAGTGCATGAGCGAAAGCGTGCCAAAGGCAAGCCCGCCTGTGTCCAATCGCGATCCTACCGCGACCAGTGCCAGGGACCCTGGTCCTCTGACCCACCAGTGCTACAGCTCCTAGGCTCTCTACGCACTCCATGCCAGCAAGAACAACAACTGCAAGCCCTCTTCACCTTGCGACACCCACGGACCCTTCACCTGCCGACACTCCTTCGCCAAGTACCAGGACCCACCTCCACCCTTTAGCCACAACTCCATTGCACCCCAAACCCTGCAAGGCATCCTTCTCATCGTCCACTCCCTCCACAGACATGCCGCAGAAATCTGGGACCGCCTCAACAGCACCAACCCCAACATCACCTTCCTTACCGAAACCTGGACGAACACCACCTCAGGGCCTGAAATCGTCATCATCATCCCGAGGGCTACAAGATCACCCAGAAGAACCCTCCATCGCCATTGCTCACAAGTCCAAACTCCGACTGAGCACCTACACCGTCGGGCTCACAGACCTGATGGAACACCTCCACTTGAAGATACAGACCAAGCCGACCACCACCCTCCGAAGCACCCTCATCTACAGACCCCCCGGACCCCACGCACCTTTCTCCAACTCCATCATCGACATCATCACCACGCAAGCCATCACTTCCACTGACTACACCTTACTGGGAGACCTCACCTTACTGGGAGACGTGGGATCCACGTAGGTTTCCCGCAGAGGACACGCTCGTAACAAATTGTTTACAGAGATGCCTCTCCCCCGAGCCCCGAAATGCCGGCAAACCATGTTATAGCGAAGTTTTTCTCGCAAACTCCAGGTGCCTGTAAGAAACCTCAGCACCATGTTTTATCTTTCACATTTTTCCACACACCTTAGCGCGTGTGTAGGAGATAACACCCGTGGCACCACTTTTTGCCACTCACTAGGTCCTGAAGGAAGTCCCGCTAAATATTCTAAATAGGGACTGAAACATGTAGACCATCATCACATAGCCAACTCGTAGACATAATCCTTCTACTAGTAGTTGCATCACATAGTTTTTATTCTGGCACTCTGGGCCGCCACAAATAAATTATTAGGTAAGGATTCCCAGAAGTGCTTTTTAAGCTTCACCTTAATCAACACCACAGCACTGCACGACACCCGCTCCACTGTAGTCAGGCGTTGTAGCACAACCAGGCAGCACTCGGCTGCCTGGTTGGACCCCAATGATGAAGCATGACACCAACCAGGTTGGTGTGTGAGGGGTTTATAAACAAGACTGATTGGGTCTAGCACTAAGGCCTCAGCCACCAGTGACCCTGAATATTAACATATAGTCGATAACCTCAGTGGGCTAGTCCACTTTGTTTTTGCAGACCTCAACTTGTACCTAGACAACCTCAAAGACCCCAACTCCACCTCCCTCCTGGACAACCTCTTCAAGAACGGACTCAAACAGATTATTTTGGAACCCTCGCACTCAGCAGGACACACCCTTGACCCCATCTTCACAGTAGGAAACTCCATCATCTTCAGCCACACCTCCAAACTGCCCATTGCTGCGTCCACTTCACCTTCAAAACAAACATCACCAGCAAACCTCCACACCAGCTCTAGCGCAGAATTGGAACATAATCTCCGCCAACCAGCTCACCGCCACCCTCAGCAGCTACGCTCCCATAACCTCGGACGACGACCCAACCACTGCTGCCCGTACCCTACACAACTGGATCACTGACTGCGCCAATACCATCGCCCCCTCAAGAAAACCTCCAACCCACACGCCAAGAGAGACAGCTGGTTTTCCACCGTACTCCGAGAATCTAGATGAACCTGCAGATGCCTCGAAAAGTTATGGAGGAACTCCAATATAGCAGGGGATCTCGACAACTTCAAAGCAGCCACCGCCGCCCACCACAAGCTCATCAGATACTCAAGGAAGAAAGCACTCTAGGACAGAATCTCCACCCACGCACACAACAGCAAGGAACATTTCTGCATTGTCAAAGAGTTTGCCTAATCCAACAGTGAGACAACCAACATCCCACCCTCGCAGGACCACTGCGGCAGACTCCGCACCTTCTTCTATCACAAAATCAAGACCATCTATGACAACTTAGACAACCTATACACGGAACCTACACCCACCGTTCCCTACATCATGCAGCCGACACTTGACAGCCGGACTGCCCTCACCATCGAAGACACTGTAGGAGAGTAGGATCTGCTTCCTATGGTTACCCACACTTTTTGCTGTGTTTCACTGGTTTTTCGACTTTAGTCTGGCTGTGGCCCTGATAATCAGGACCACAGCCTAGCTGTTCTATCTCTAAATTGATATCCATGTACATTAGGTGCATACCAGATTGGTTACTGAGTTGCCTTACGTGTCCCTAGTATATGGTACCCTAGGTACCAAGGGCATAGGTACCCCAGAGGCCTACCAGGGGCTGAAGCATGTATTATGCCACCCCTGGGAAGCCTTCCAAAATGGCACCAAATGTCTGCACTTGCAGCCTGGGTAAGGTGGTGTAAGCACCCCTTACTTAGATATAGTATACCTATATCTACCTTTACATATAGACACATATTAACATTTAAGTCACTCCTATGGCAGGCCTTGACAATCCTGGAGGCAGAGTGCTTGGTTTTGTGTGAGAGGGTGCCCTTAAGAGTATATGGTATGACTATATCATAGAACAGCTATAAGAAGATGGTTCTGAAAGCTGCATAGGGGCTCAGCTCATGCTAGGGCACCCTCTCACACAAAACCAAGCCCTCTGCCTTCAGGATTGTCACCTATTCACAGTTTAAGAAGGTCTAAAATATTATACAATTATGAAGCATTTTATAAGAAAGACATGCCCCCAAGGAGCAACGAATATTGTGAAAATTCTAACAAGATAGTGCACAAAGCGATGAGTCCAGTGTACAGAGCAAATTCAAGGTCTATATTAGGAGTTCATCATGGAAGTGCAAGAGATAGCAGGAAGGTATCTGCACAGGAGGCATATTGTTTCAACGAGATCATGGAACAATGCTATGCCAATTACCATAAACCTCTGTTAGACATAATCTTTAGTCACAGACAGCAGAACAACATTTTACCACCAAGGGGTGAGCAGTGCAGTTAAGGCATATTTCAGAGAGGCCTTGCGTGGCACCTGACATGACCCTCTCCTGTTAGGATGCCCACTGCCCCGTCCCTTGCCAACAACAAACTGCAAAGGCTACACAGAATAAGAGCTTGATATGTCTGAATATGAAAGCTTGACAGCACACATAATTTACGCAAGGGCTTGTGGAAAGTCAGCAATCATACAGCAGCACGAAAATCCTACTGCTGATCCTGGCTTCATCTATTTTTACCTGCCTGCCAAGTAACGGTAACCTATACACATATGCCTTTATTGCTTTTATTGTATTGCCTGTATTTTCATTGTTGTGTTTGTGACTGCTGTTGTCTGTCTTCCCCCGCTGCCTGTACGTGGTCTGTGACCCTTTTTGTTCCCTCTGTTCCCCTCGCTGTCCCCGTGCTCTCTCTGCCCGGTCTTTCCTTCTGTACCCCTCGCAGCCCCGTCTCTCTGCCTGGTTTTCCCTTCTGTTCCCCTCTCTGCCCCAGTGCCTCTCTGCCCGTTCTACCTTCTGTTCTTAGCTGCCCCTATATTTCTGTATTCTGTATTTTGCCTCTCTGCCACTCGTTTTTTGTGCCCGTCTGCCCTCTGTGCCACTTGTTTTTACCTTGTTTTTGTGCACCTTTTGCCTTCTGTTCCACTCGTTTTTTTGTGCCCTCCTGCCCCACTCGTTTCCCCCTCATTTTTTGTGCCTTTCTGCCCCCTGTTCCACTCGTTTTTTGTGCCTTTCTGCCCTCTGTTCCACTCGTTTTTCCCTCGTTTTTTGTGCCTTTATGCCCTCTGTTCCACTAGTTTTTCCCTTGTTTTTTGTGCACTTCTGCCCTCTGTTCCACTCGTTTTTTGTGCCCTTCTGCCTTCTGTGCCACTCGTTTTTTCCTCTTTTTTGTGCCCCTTTTGACTTCTGTTCCGCTCGTTTCCCCAGCCACTGCATCCCCTGCGGCCCCGCCCCCCCTGACTGCCCACTGCCAATTCGCTGCCCCCGCCTCCCAATTGTATTGTTGTGGTCTCACCGCCCCTGCGCCAACATTCACAGCTCTTGCGTGCTGTGAGGACGCATGGGCATTTCATTTTTCACTACGACGACAGGCACTCAAGTCCTAAGGACCACCTGGGAATGTCTCACGGACCCCTGGGGGTCCGCGGACCAGTTTGGGAAACGCTGCTCTACACCACTCCTGTTACCAATGACTGAGGTTCCATCTGCTTGCATAAACTGAGCCAAGAGGAAAGTGTTGCTGTGTAGTGTTACACAGAAAATGTATACCTTCTGCTGCACCACATGAATGGGCTAGAAGGGGCATTGGATGACCAAGCACAGACAAATGTAGTTCACTCCTAATATACTAATAGTACAGATAAATATTTGAAACATAAATAACACACTTAGCCCATGCAGCACCCACTAGTGTCCCAGAAGAAGTAGATGAAATATCTTGGACACAACATGCACAATCCACTCCTGCTGTATCCTCACAACTCCAAATCTCTATGGAGCAAAGTCACGTCTCAGATAACTGATATGACTATTACAACCTTTGCCAAACACAAACTATCAGCCATCTTAGGTACAATGTTAGGTGTGTAATATCCGGTCCCAGATTCATCATATGCCTGAAAGTACAATATTTAGAACTTGTGCCTATATGTGAAATGCACAATCAAGTTGCTCATCTGGGTGAAAAAGGTAGCCACATACTCATATACACATCCCTATGACTGTCCACAACAAAATCCTTGTCAAACTAAAATACCCAATATGATGTTGTGAGAAACAACCTAAACCATGTCACAATGCAAATACACACCACACTAAATCACAACCCAGAAGTCAGACGCCTTGTGTCTTGGTCAAATTGTGCATGTCACACATAGTTTCTGGGCATATTGACACACTCCACTTATCTCACAAACAATCATTGAAATGCTTGAACAACACATTACAACTAACATTACCATTGGATAGGCCATACATCCCCTATTCTGCTGCTTACCATTCTCTAGTATAGTGCATCATATTTCAGGTTGTTGGAGCAAATGCAGGGCCGTGTGTGCACCAACACAGATTCTAAAGGAACATCACTTAAGCATGATGTGGCCTATGTCCAGTTCATAGATTAGGGAAATTGTTAGACCCTCATACTCTAACTGTGGCATCAGCCCAGCATAATAGGTACATTACATACAACACTATGTACTGTACAACTCTACAATCACACCATGTCATCACTTGCATTGTGCCAACCTTTCATGTGCCATACAGTGGGTGCACACTCAACTAACACCTACAACAATAGTGTCTTTGTAGGGGCAGAAACACATTGTAACTTGGACACACACACCATCCACATGATGTACCCAAAAAATTAGGATGTAATGACTAACATGTAAATTTGAATGCACTGAAGAATACAGACCATAGATACCTTGCCTAACAGGAATATCTAAATAAAGGGGAGTCAAGGAAGGCAACTGGGCCAGGACAGTGTCAGAATCATACCTGCTTCACACTCCCCATAGGCACAGGACATGTATAATATGGGTTAACTGTCTTGAAAGGGTATTGGCCTACAGTGGCAGCCACCTGTGGCAATGATGTCATTGCAACTAGTTAACCAGATCTGTTGAAGGCACAGACTTTGCTTCACCACTATCAAGTCACGTACATCAATTGTACCATTACTGTGTGTACATATGTGTGTCTAAAGTCACTACCATATAAGCAGAGTCCATATGTATCCAGGTGTATTAATAAGACTGCTGTTCTCCATATATACCAACGTTTTGGAGGAGGAATTGAGGGCCAATGTAATAGACTGTCCAAGACATTACAACAAGCAGGTCGTCTCCCTTATCTACGCGGATGGCCGAACAAAATTAGGTATCCAGCGAGCACTCTCCACATATATTGAGTTTATGGCCAGTAGGGGTCTAAAACTCAATGCCAAGAAAACATTTGTGATGTTGTGCGGGAAAGGTCAATATAAAGCCAGGAACCTAATAGTGGATGACGTAAACATCGAATACACTAAAACCTTTTCATATCTAGGCGTTCTCCTTGAGGGAGCAGGCTCCTGGGGTCCAGCAGTTAGGAGTAGAACCCTTTTATTTAAAAGATCGACCGCGGTGTAGGAGAATAGGGTCTGCTTCCTATGGTCACCCCCACTTTTTGCCCTGATTCACTGGTTTTTCGACTCTAGTGTGGCTGTGGGCCTGCTAATCAGACCCACAGCCCAGCTGTTCTCTCTCTAAATTCATACCATGTACTTTAGGTACATTTCCAATTGGGTATTGGGTCACCTTTGTGAGCCCCTGTATAGTGTACCATAGGTACCCAGGGCATAGGTGCATCCAAGGCCTACCAGGGGCTGCAGCATGTATTATGCCACCCCTGGCTGGCCATCCAAACCGACACAACTGGCTGATCACTCAGCTGGGACAAGGTCGTGTAATCGCCCCATGCTTAGGTATAGTATTCCTATACCTACCATTATATATAGACACATATATACCTATAAGTCACTCCTATGGCAGGCCTTAACAATCCTGGACGCAGAGTGCTTGTTTTTATGTGAGATGGTGCTCTAGCATGAGTTGAGCCTGTCTGCAGCTTTCGGAACCATGTCCTTATAGCTGTTCTATGATATACAAGGTAGTCCCTCTTGCTTACTCAAGAAAAGGGGATAGCACTTGCTTGTATAATGCCACTATAACTCACGAGATCTTAACAATTGAAGCCACTCAAAACAGTTTATAACAAATTATAAAAATCAACAATTCAAATAAAATATCTTAGTAATTTATTAAAAGAATTTTTACAATGTCAAACATCAGATAACTGTGCCACAATAAAATATTAAAAAAGAGTGTCAGCATCATGCGAAAATGATGTACATCTCTCAGGTATACACAATACAAAATTTAAAAACAGCGATTTTTAAAAAAAACAAGTTTTTTTTTTTTTAAATCGCTGTTTTTAAATTTTGTATTGTGTATACCTGAGAGATGTACATCATTTTCGCATGATGCTGACACTCTTTTTTAATATTTTATTGTGGCACAGTTATCTGATGTTTGACATTGTAAAAATTCTTTTAATAAATTACTAAGATATTTTATTTGAATTGTTGATTTTTATAATTTGTTATAAACTGTTTTGAGTGGCTTCAATTGTTAAGATCTCGTGAGTTATAGTGGCATTATACAAGCAAGTGCTATCCCCTTTTCTTGAGTAAGCAAGAGGGACTACCTTGTTTTCTTCTGTTCCCTTCACTCCTCGTCCCTGGATTGGATCTTAGAGGAGACCTCCCTTTCTGCTTTGTATTGTTCTATGATATAGCCATACCATATACTCTTAAGTGCATTATATTCCTCGCGGTTAATAATAACTTTGGTTTGGCTTTATCAAAAACATGTCGTGTAAGGTGTCATACGCTTTGGAATACTACCCCCCGCCAGTTCTGGTGGCGGGGGTAGCATTCCACCCTTCTAGAGGGAGAAGACATGTAGTTGTAGCTTTACCCGGTTAAAGTTAAACAGAACCTCAGCATCACAAAATGGATGCTGCTGCCACAGACACAAGTCTGACCTCCTGCTGCTGGACGAAACTTCGGCAGGGGAGGCCTGGACAATAGGTTTCCTGTCTTGGGAGGTTCTGGCACCTCCCCAGACAGCCTGTAGTGTATCGGAGCAGGGTGGGTTGAATGAAAGGAGACACTGCCTGGGGCACACAAGGTGCTTCATGCATAGCCCGGTTCAAACCAGTTGCTGCGGCTTCCAGCCCCAGCTCTGGCGTGAAACTGGACAAAGGGAAAGGGGTGTAACCACCCCCTTCCCAGGTTCCACCCATAGGAGGGACCAAGCAGGTAATCCAGCCCCTTAGATTATTATAAAGCTAGGAGCTGAGTCTAGAGACTTTAGATTATCCTGAACTGAAACTCTGAAACGAAACTCTGGACCTTTGACATTCTACTGCAACTAGAAGACTGAAGAATCTCCCTTGTGGTCAAGGAGTGACCTCCCTGTGCAAACAGGCACCACCAGTAACTTGCCGGTTTGCTTTGTCGACGCTCCAATAGAACCTGAAGACTTAGTGATGCAGCCTCTGGACTTCCAGACTTTTCCGACTCTGACCCACATCCACAGCAAGGCTGAGACCCATGGCGGACACGAGAGACTTGGGACCAGACACTCTGCAGTACGTGCTTTTTGCTAACTGTGCAGCTTCTGGGGCGTCCTCGAAGTTGCGCATTGGGGTTTGAGAAGCCCCAACCCTGAGCAGTAAGTGCACCGAAACTCAGCCCTCCACACTCCACGAGTGCCGCTTGGGGCCTGTGCCTGCATTTCTCCTCGATGCGTCTTCGCGGTTGCTAGCCCATTGGCTAGTGGCCCTCCTGAAGACATCCTTTTGAATCAACACTGCTTGCCTGGTTGCTCTGGGCTTGCTCCTGCTTTCCTATAAAGGGGAAGCTCCCCAGACCTTGCTGGTCTGAACAGGAGCTGATCTTCCCTTCCTACGTGGGTTGCCTTTGCCAAGGCTTGATGACTCCGATACCGGAAGCCAACACCGCCAATAGCGAGATCCTTTGTGGGACAGTCCGTATCCAGCTCCTGGTCATCGTCGACACCTCCTGGTTCACGCGGCTGCAGAGTCAAGCTTCACCTCATCACCTGATTGCATTTCGACATCGCCTGGTTCCTTCCTGGTCACTGGCTAGTGACCCAGACTCTGTCCCCTCTGCTTTCAGGTTCTTCACTTCTCCGATCCACCCTTGGATCCACCCGGACATCTTCCTCCTGGTCGCCTGCAGCATCTTCTTGCAGCTCCCCATAGGATTAGACGACGAAACCCGACACGAAAGAACACCTATGCACCCGGCTTCCCTGGGTGAGGTAACTCGAGTACTCCGGTGCTCCCGTGGGTAACAACTATCCAAGTGTCCTAGTTTATCTGGGTTTTCCCGTAGTCCACCCGAAAGTGTCCGAAATCAACTACTTTGTAAACTTTACGTTCCCATTGAAAGTCTATGGTAACTCGCGTGTGTGTTTAGACACTGCACACACATCCTGTGGGTCTCCTACTTCCAGTCCTTTGGTTGATCAGCGTAGCCCCAGCAATTTCCTAGGCCCACTCACCTTTCCTGAAGTGGTTCTTATACCACTTCTTTAGTATATGGTTCGTGAGGCCCCTAGGGCAGAATTGTATTTGTGCAACTTATAGTATGCTTATTGAGTAACTTGTGCTGTATCTCGAACTCTGACCTCACAAAGAGTGCAGAGTGTTGCGTTAGTAATAAATACATATATATTTGATATATACCTTGTGTGGTGTCCTTTCATTTGGTATTCAAGGGATTGTTATTGGTAAAACAATTGGCTTCACATGCTCTCTGCAGTGTTAGCCTAAGACTGCTTTGTCCATGCTACCACTAGGATAGCTGGTCTATAAGGTTGACTTTACAACCATCACCATAAGGGTTGTTTGGACTGGTGCAAGGTGCTCACTAGAATAGTGAACATCATATACCAGGCCAACTTCTCACACGCGGCACTTATAAACTTTGCACATAAATTAGGTAATAGACCCCCTGAGATATGAATAAAAATATATATAGCAAAGTGTAGGAGCGTAGCAATGTATGCGGCGGGTATCTGGGGATTTTTTAACGTGGCGTCTATTCAAGTTGTTGAAAATTCTTTTTTAAGATATATCCTTGCGGTCCCACAGAGTACGTCTGTTTTTAATTGCCATGCAGAATTGGGTATTGACTTTATAACAGATCTCATCAAACTGCAACCAGTTTTATTAAGGCACAGAATCTGGTCCACACCGACATTGGAACTAAATTGAGAAATGATCAGGGACGTAATGGCGTTGGACTAGGCAAAAAACATTCCATGGCTAAATTATATTAGAAAGCTATTTAACGATCTTAATAAACCAGAGTACTATGATAACCCTGAAGTGGTCTGTGCTATATCGAGAAAGGCACTGAAACAACTGTGTATGAGTCATTTTGAGCAGTTAAGACTAATTGGGGAGATCAATAAAAAATCTGTTATTCAATATCAGATGACCTTGACCTGCTATAGGATTCAACCCTATCTGTGTTCTTGTCTGAGGGGATTCGACAGGTATATTTGAACAAGGTTCAGATTTGAATCATTTCATCGTTTAGTGACTTTTCCAAATAAAAATGACTAGTCGAGGGAATTGGCACTCTGCCCCTGTGACAATGTTTCTCAGCAAACAACAATCCACGTGGTATTATTTTGTAAGTACTACACCCAAGAGCGAGTAAGGTGGTTTAAGCAATACCTGAAGCAGGGCACATGGCGGAAATACCGCCCAGCTTATTTATTCTTACAACAATTGAATGATGTATATTGCACCATGATTATGACCAGTCTTGTAAAGAGCATACTGAAGAAAAGGAATGTACTAACTTGATAAATAGAGTATGGAAAAGAGATAAGTCCTATCTTCCGTATATTGTATATAATGGTATTTTTTTTATCTTGCAGATGTACAATTTTTATCGTTAATATGGAATGATGAATTTTAAAGAAGACTATGTATGAATTTGACTATCTCTCTTTTAAACTGTTGCTTGCTGGGAGTCGCATTGATGGGTGCCCGGCCCTTTGTGGCGGGGGCGCCGCTCCTCCAAGATTCCTTCCCGGTTACAGCGCGCGTCTTCCTATGGCTTGGCCAGTTGGAGGACGCGCGGTTGAGGCTGTTTTGGGGGCCCAGGGGCTAAGCTGGGTGGTGCTCCTGGTCCCCCTACCTGGCTTGATGGCATGATGGCAGGCTGCCCTTCAGGGGAACGCCGGGATGAGCGACGGAGACGCCGGGTAATGCCGAGGATTGACTCGGGCCTAATGCATGCGCAGCATGCCATCTGCTACTGGGCTACATCCCCAGTTCTGTGGAGGTGCTGCTGGACTTCTTCCTCTCTGTCGCCCCTGCTGTTCGTGGAGTCGATGCGGGGGCTGGCTTTATGGAAGGTGGGTATCGGACCGGTGGCTGCAGTCCTCTTCCGCGCCCGGCGCTGGTGCCTTGGGTAGCGCCTGGGCTGGCTCTTGGGGGCAGGACGCTTGGAGTCCTTCCTGCCCCTGTGGTGAGTACGTAAAACAAAGGAAGAGTGTCATGCGCAAAAGAGTCTGTGTGAAGGCACAGAGGCAAAGACTGTAAAGAGGTACCCTTTCAAGGACACAGTGGAAACCATCAAGGGATTTATTGGAAGCCCTCACTCACCAACATGGTTGGTGACATGCTTCATCATCGGGCCCACCAGGAGAAGCCGAATGCCTCCCTGGTGTGCTACAACGCCAGATTCCTGCGGAGCTGGATTTTGTGACAGTGATGTGAAAAGTGATGTTAAAAATGTCTGAAACTGTACCAACCAAAAAATTTTTATTCAATGGTCAGTTTAGACATAGTTAAAAAAGTATGTGTGGGAACTACCACAAATTATGATGGGAGTTTCCACTTAAAGTGGGGTCAACATGTTTCTGCCCTTAAGTGTTAGAATTACATGGGCATTCGTCAGGACCGTGTAGCGTGTACCTCGGCGGTATGGGCACGCTAAGGCCCACCCTAACCTGAGGACGTGAAAGTTAAAAATTGCTCTATGTGTAAAAAAGTGCTAGAAAACAACACAAACCACAAGTTGTGGGAATTACCTCCACTCGGAGGAACCTGTGTATTCTGGAATAAAGAGACAAACATACATATAAGACAAAACATATACTTAATGCTCGATCATTAGGAAGATGGTTGTCAGGACAGTCTCTGCGTTTAAAAATGCTGTCAGTTGGTCTAGAGGTAGACCTTGTGCCATACATCTATTTTAGTGCCAGAAGCGCTGTATGGTTGCCCAAAAGGGCATTACAGGCGTGTGGGCATGCACTATGGCGAAAGGTATACAAGCCGCTGGACAGAGCGGCTAAATGTGCAGCACTCGTGGATAGCGATCAATGAGCCATTACTATGCGGCCAGAAGTGCTAATTCCTAGAGGAATTAGTGTAACACAAGTGTAGGGATTGAAGATCTCACTTGTGTTCAGAAAGATCCACGCCCCATGGGTCTCGGGAGGGGGGTGGAGGCGACTATGGCACACCCTGTAGGTAAAGGAAAGCCTCGTAAATTTACGCGCCAAACAAGTCGTGACAAACAGAACAATGACTTAGCTCATGATTAGTGATGCGAAGGATCCTTTCGCCCGCAACGCCTAGCACCCGCTCGGCACCTAGCTTCTCCTGCTCCGGACCCCGTGGATGGGGGTCGAAGCGCCTAGAAAGCTAAAGTGGAGTGCCGGCGGGGGCCGGGTTACGTGAGAGGCGTGGGGCAGACAATCAGAGGGCCGCCATCAAAACGAGGCTTGGGAAGCAAGCTCGTTTCTGGCCCAATCGCGGTGCCGCATTGGGGCGAGACTTGGACCATCCGAGTGAGTATTCACTGGTATCTGGTCTATTAGATCAGATTTAGACTATCGGAAGAATAAACGGCAGCAATAAATGTATTAGTGCCGTGTGTGCTTTAAATGAAAGAATGCATTGGAATTAGAATTTTTCACAAAAAGAGAAAACTGTGTTTATTCGAGCAAAGGACATGGGTCCAGTCGAAGGTGGGAGTGATAAGCGTGGGAGCGCTTAATGTTAGTCACTGTAACCACTGGGTGAAAATATACAATACCACACCACAGCGTGCCCTCCTGCCCGGGCTGTGTTTTTTTTTTTACCCCAGCGGGTTTCCTGTGAGTGGGGTTCGTGCTGGTTGCGGGTCATGGTGGTGGCCTTGCTGCCCCCGTTCCGCCCCGTGTTTGGGTGTAGCGCATCTGCTCTTGAGCTTGGCCCCTGCTTGGGTTTGGCTGGGTCGCTTCATGCTTCCTGCTTCGGGATCCTTGGTGCCTCCGGACTCCCTGTTTCCTAGGTTCAGTTGTTTTTTTCCGGGGCAAGGGGCCTGTTCTGCCCTTCCTCTGTCCTGGTGAGCCTTGGTTGGCTGTTGCTCCGGGACTGTCCTGCTGGGGCCCCTGGGTTGTGTTGCGCTTGATTGGCTGGTGGGGTTTGGTTTCCAGTGGTGGTTTCCTTTTCCCCACTTCTGGCTCTTTTTGTGGCTTGGTGCGCTTTGGGGTCCATTTCCTTTTGCAGGATGCCGCTCCCTTTGACTCCTGTGTTGGCTGGGTGTTGTGGGTCTTCCTTGGCTTCTGCCTGGGTGGCCCCTTGGTTTCTTGGGTGCGCTGCTTCTGTGCCCCTCCCTGTTTCAGGGTTTGGGCTGCCCTTGGCCCTTCTTTCCTGCTTTTTGGGTGCCGTTCATGGTGTCCTCCTCCCCATGCCTTCTCTTGGTCTTGGCAGGGGGGTTTGCCGTTGTATGACTTTATTCAATATAAAATATCATAAAAGTATGTACAATCCAATTCCATCACTTTAAAAACAAAGCCAATTTTAAAAATCAGTACCAAATTTCCATACAACCAATAAAGGTAAAAGACACATCTTAAGAATATCAGTATGCATAAATAGTATATAAAAACCAGACAAGTTTATAATCTATAGGGACAGCAGTGGACACAAAAGGGGTCTAACTCTTATTAGTTGGTAACGTAGTTGTTGTCCCTCAGCAGCTTGCTTCTGGTTAATCACTCACAACCCAAATATTTAGCTACCCCACAGATTACACTAAGGGATGATGTGTCCGTTTTTAAGATACGCAGCACCTCCCTGTAATTCCTGGCTCCCAAATTGGTGCAAACCGGTTTCAGCCATTTTCTTCTCGCATGTCTGTACGCAGGACATGCGAAGAGAAAGTGAGGGATAGATTGTGAGGGAGCTGCACAACCAGGACACGAAGTGGATTTCACCGTATGCTGTTTCCACCCTGCTATAAATTCGTTGAGAGGAAGAGTTCCAATCCTCAGCCTCAGGTAGAGTGACCTTTCTCTTGGGGATTGAATAAAATCGAGGAAGGGTTCCAATTTTCGGATAGGCTTTTTATCTAGGAACTGCTCTGACAGAGTGCCCCGACTGGAACTGAGTGCCCCCTCCACTTGGACCCACGCCCAATAAGCTTCCTTAACTAATTATTTTGACGACGGGTTCTGGCTTTCCCATGCTTTAGCCAGTCCGATGTCAGAAACTAGCTGTTTGAGCCTGCAGATCCATCTGATGTTGTTGTCTATATCCAGCTCAATAAGCTCACTAAGGGCAGTGGCATAGTTTATCAATTCTGGGGTCCTTCTCAGGCACACTTAGAATACTAAGGGTCGGAGCCTTGCAATATCTTTGATTGAATATTTCCCAAAATCTTGGCGGAGCGGTATCAATGGGGTGGATGGAGGAAGTTAGACCAGGCCTCGGTGGAATTTATTCTCCGATCTCACTAGGTCCATGGTGTTCTCGAATCCCCATAGTTCTGCCCCGTATAGGGCCAATGGTAGGGCTTTACCCTCATACACCATACTGGTCTGCTGGAAGAGAGTTGCTGATGTCTTAGAATTGCCCCCGAAACCCTTTTGTGGTTGAGCAGCATTTTGATCAAGTGTGAATTCCACTTCATCAAGTTATTGATCCGTATGCCCAAATAGTCTAAGGATTTCACTAGTTCTAATGAGGTACCATTCAACTTAATGCAATTCCTGAACCGTTTGGATGGTGACAATGCCATTAACTTGGTTTTAGATGTATTGATACATAAGCCCCGTGAGTCACAGAACTGGCTAAACCGATCTAGAAGTTTTTGCAGGCCCATCGGGCTTTTGGAAACAAGGAGGGTGTCATCGGCGAAGAGCAGGGTGGGCGATTCCTCGCCTGCCAGGGTTGGGGCATCGGCTGGGTCCTCCCTCAAATGGTCTACCACCCCATTGATGAAGAGAGAGAACAAAGTCGGGGCCAATACACAACCCTGGCGTACCCCCCTTTCCACCGCCACCCTTTCTGTCAACTGGCCCTGACTACCCCACCTAATTCTGGCGTAGTTCCCCTTATGGAGGCGTTTAATGAAGTCCAAGATCGGGGGTGGAATGCCCTGATCCAATAACTCCTGTCAGAGCTTGGCACGAGGGACCAGGTCAAAGGCAGTCTTTAAATCGATGAATGCGGGGGCGTGGCCAAGATGGCGGCGTGAGCAGACGTGCCTCGCCGAGCTCCCGCCGCCGGCCGCTGATTTAAGCATATTTCTAGCACTTGCCCGGCTGCACCTGACCCTCGATGACCACCCGACACCAGTGAAGTGGCGGCGACGACTTTTGGGCCGGCCGGGTGTCCAGCGACAGCCTGATTCCCGCCGCGATTGCAGCGGCGCCGGCGGCCTAGCGCGCTCCCGAGCCCTGGCTGGAGGCGAGAGCGAGGCCGAGGTGGGTGGAGCCACGGAGCCGCCCGGAGTCCCCCGAGATCGGCAGTAGCAGGTCCGGCCCGCGCGGAGCTGCGCGAGGCCTCGCACAGCGACCTGTGGGGGCTTCTGCGGACCTGCTGCACACCCGGGACAGCGGAACAACCCTCGACCGGATTGCCACCGGCCCCCGCCCGAGGACCCAGCAGCGGCGCCTGGCGTGTGGAGGTGAGACCCCGGGGCAGACACGTGTCCCCAGCGCGAGGCGGACTCACAGCAGCGGAGTGGCGGTACCGGGGGGGTAGGACAGTGGCAGCGGGCCCCCCCCCCTCTCCCCGCGGAGCTCCCGCTTCCCGCCTCCCCAGCTGGGGTGGAGCGCCCAGCACCAAGGGAACACAGGCTTGAGTGGCCGGTCCTCGGCGCGCTGCTGCCGCGGAGGCCGAGCACCACGCGCCGCGCCGCGGAGGCATTGTGGGGCGCCTAGAAGCCGCGGAGCTTGGCCCGGAGTCGGCCCGAAGAGCCCAGGGGAACCCAAGGGAGCAGAGTACAGAGCGGGGGTGCGCGGAGTGGGGGAGGTCAGGCGTCCCCCCCCCCCCCCCCCCCCGGCGGGACTGCCCCTACAGGATTGCGCCCATCTGGACAGCACCTACGAGCCTCGTCCCCCAAGCAGGGCGCCCGGCCTGTCGTAGCGGAGTGTACCCCAGGGACGCCTACACCGGCAGCCACGCGCTCCCGCAGCAGTCTCCGCGGAGGTGTAGGAGGCCTACTGGACGTGAGAAGGCCCAGCTACCCTGCTCCGCTCTTGGCCCTGGAGGAGGCAGGGCGAACCCCGGCGGACGCCATCTTGGCGGCTCCCTAGCAGACTTTTCCCGCCTCGCCCTTGGACCCGGGGTCCAGGCGCCTTTCCTGCGCCCCTACCGCACCTTGCGACGCTACACTACCCGCCTGGACTTTGGGGGCAGCGGGATACCGCCTCCACAACGTTAGCCACGCAGACCCGGGTTGGCACCCAGAGGACCTGGGACTTGCTTCGCAGCCGACGGAGGGGCGAGCTTGAGGGCCCTGCAGCGCGATGTCCGGCGGAAGGCCCAGGAAGGACCGCTCCATCAAGGACCTCTTCACCCCCCCTACCACGGGGAAGCGGAGCGGCCCCGCAGGCGCTACTCCCCGAGTGGACACAGACAAGAAGGGGGGGGCCTCATCGCCCCACGAGGAGGCCGACCCCGAAGCTCCAGTCACGCGGTCCTTCTTGGAGTCCCTCTTCTCTAGCCTGCGGGAGGACATCCATGCCCTGAAGAAGGAACTTCAGGAGGAGATCAGGGAGGTCCGCCGTGACACCGACGCCATAGGGGAGAGAGTAGCAGACCTGGAGACCAAGAGTGACACGCGTGATGCCGAAATAGAGGCCCTACGACAGGAACTGGCTCGCATCCACGACCAGCAAGTGGACCTCCAGACGCACGCTGAGGTCTTAGAAAACCGCTCCCGGCGGCATAATATTCGGATCAGAGGTGTGAAACTGTCCCCAGACACAGAGGACCTCTTCCAGTTCACCCAGGGCCTCTTCAATCACATCTTGGGCCGTCAGGAGGATGCCCCCCTCCATCTGGATAGAGCCCACCGGACGGGCCCGCCGAGGGCCAACGCGACGAACCCGCCGGACATCCTGGTGTGCGTGCAAGACTACAAGACGAAGGAGGAAATCCTGAACAAGGCACGCCACATGGAGAAGATTTCCTTCGGCGGGCACTCCCCGGTGCTTTACCAAGACCTGGCTGCACTAACTTTGGAGAAGAGACGCACCTTCCGCCCAGTAACGGCGGAGCTGAGACAGCGCAACATTCCCTACAGCTGGGGGCACCCCTTCCGACTGATGTTTCGGCTGGGCAATGTCCTACACCAACCGCGCACTCTTCGAGACGCCTGTCAGGCGCTGGGACTGGACGAACCGAGAGCTGAGGCCGAGTCGCCGGGCGCCAAACCATCTAACGAAGCGGGCCCAGGCCGCTGGCAGCAACAACGGCGCAGACGCAAGCCGCGACGCCCGGCGGACACGGAGATAGAGGAGGGGCGGAGGTCTGCAGTAGAGACGGTGGCACAGGGCCTGGCGCCTGCGAACAATGGCTGACCGAGGAGAGAGCAACGCACTGGTGGCACTGGAGTTAGTCATGCCGGGCTCCGCTAGCCCGGCGGCGGGGGTTCGTGCGACGCACCCCTTGTCCTTCCCTACTGATGACACTGACGTTCCACCGGCATCGGTGCACTCCGTGTGAGCGGACCTGCTTGCGACGTCGCCATTGCTCCCATTCTACGGACTTACCTCACCACGGGTCCAGCGGCCATGGGGCTGGACCTGGGACAATGATAGACCATGTTTCTTTGCTTGTTGGGGAAAGGGGTTGGGGGGGGTTACGGGGGGGGTGTTGAGCGGGGGGAGTTTGCACTGCAGAGGGGGGGGGTTCAGGCGGGTCACTTGTCCCGATTGGGGGGGCAGGTTGAGTTCGGGGGTTCTTGGGGAGAGAGGGGGGAGGGGCGGGGGGGTTCTCCTTGTCCAGGGCCTTCAGTCGTCAAATGGCGTTCTGCCGCGACCCCTAGCGCAGTGATTTTCGCGACCCGCGGGCCCACGATCCCGGCCGCGGGACAAGCTTGGCTTTCCTGGCGCGACCCCTGCTATGCCACGACACCTTATAGTGCTTACGCTTAATGTGCGGGGTCTCAACAGCCCGAATAAACGCAGGGCGATATTGTCCTACCTCGAGCACTCCAAGGCGGATATCTGCCTGCTTCAGGAAACACACCTTGTGCGCAGCGACCAGCATAGACTCAAATCCCGCGCGTTCCCATGGCAGTTTTTTTCCTCTTCCCCGAAGAAAACCGCAGGGGTGGCGATCCTTGTAGCTAAATCCTTTGAGGGGAAAGTCCTCCATAAAGAGGCCGAAGTTAGAGGGCGGCTCCTACTCTACAGCTTCCTGATAGCGGGTCACACCTTGCTAGTGGGTTCTGTTTATGGCCCGAACGAGGGTCAGGAAAGGTTCCTGCATACAGCTCTAGAGACCGTTACAGCCACCACACACACTCATTTGCTACTGGGGGGGGACCTCAACATAGTCTTTCATAACACAGCGGATCGCTCGGGTCAGAGATCCGGTCAGGTAGGGGCGCTCTCGGCGGCGGGTCACACGCATCTGTCGGATTTGGGTCTCATCGACCTCTGGCGGCACGCACACCCCCAAACTACCGCCTACACGTACTACTCGGCGGCGCATAAGACATACGCGAGGCTGGACTATTTTCTGGGCTCCCCGCAGCTGGCGCTACAAGTGGAGAGTGTGGAGATACTGCCAGCCTCGCTCTCGGACCACTCCCCGGTGGTAGCGACGCTTCGGGTAGGAGCGATGCCGACTCCACAGCGGCACTGGAGGCTGCGGGACGGTCTCCTACACTCGGCTGACACCCAAGCCCGGCTTTCGACGGCGATTACCCGTTTTCTGGAGCACAACGCCAATGATGACACTACCAAAGCGACCCAGTGGGCAGCCCTCAAAGCGGTCTTACGCGGGGAAATCATCTCCGTCGCCACGGCCAACAACAAGGAGAGGGAGCTGAAACGTGCCGAACTCTCCCAGCGCGTGGCGGAATTGGAACAGATGCACCAACGCACCGGGGCAGCCAGAGCATGGCGTCAACTATGCGCCGAGCGGAAAATGCTAGCTGCCTTGGATCAAGATGTGGCGGAATACGCCGCGATGCGCCTTAAACACGTCTACTATACCGGTGGCGACCGCTGCGGGAGACTGCTGGCGAGTAGGCTTCGGGCGCAAACCCAGAGGCAACAGGTGCGCTCGCTCCGGTTGCCCAGTGGCGACCTGGTCACAGAAAACGCAGCGATCGCGACGGCCTTTGGCAATTTCTATGCGGCGCTCTATGACGCGGATCATTTAGATCCAGATGCCGGCCTAGCCTACGTGCGGGGTGCGGACCTTCCCGCCCTCACCCAGGCCCAGGCGGACTTTCTGGAGAGGCCCATAGCCCTGGAAGAGGTCATCTCGGCCATTGCCCGCCTCAAGGTCGGGAAATCCCCGGGACCCGACGGCTATACCGCGGCGTTTTACAAGACTTTTTGCCAGCAGCTTGCCCCCCTCTTGCGCGACCTGTTCAACACGTTTGACGCGCCTGGCGCCATACACCCGGACTTGCTGGAGGCGTCGATCTCTGTTATTCCCAAGCCCGGTCG
Organism: Lissotriton vulgaris; assembly: GCF_964263255.1. Classification (NCBI taxonomy): domain Eukaryota; kingdom Metazoa; phylum Chordata; class Amphibia; order Caudata; family Salamandridae; genus Lissotriton; species Lissotriton vulgaris. The sequence continues at coordinate 1,076,176,587 of NC_141691.1, read as the reverse complement.
TGACCCGGCAGCCTGCGGCTCCTACAGACCCATATCGCTACTGAACGTAGACCTGAAGCTCTACACTGGCATACTAGCGAGCCGCATCGCCCCATATATGCAACAACTGATTGATCCCGACCAAGCGGGCTTTATCCCCCAACGGCAGACCAGCGACAACACCAAGCGGGTGCTGCACCTCATTGAGGCCGGATCGCGCACTAAACCCGGCTGCATGCTGCTCACCATTGATGCGGAGAAGGCCTTCGACAGAGTGCACTGGCCATACCTCAACCAGGCCCTCAGTCACTTCGGATTCGGAGAGAAACTCCGCCATCGCATCTTCAATTGCTACCGCCGGCCCAACGCCGCGGTACGGGTGAACGGGCACACCTCCCCGAGATTCGATATCGGCAGGGGTACGCGCCAGGGATGCCCGCTGTCACCGCTCCTATTCGCATTATACATGGAGCCGATGGCCCAGAGGGTGCGCCAACATGCTCACATCTCGGGTATCAAATTTGGGGCCGACACGCATAAGATCAGCCTGTACGCTGACGACGTCTTGCTGTCCCTCACTGACCCGATGCGATCCCTGCGCGCTCTCTTCGTGGAGCTGCACACCTTCGCCCTGGCCTCGGGCTTCAAGATCAACGAAGCCAAATCTGAGGCTTTGAATGTTTCGCTGAGCCCAGACGTGGTGGCCGAGATTAAATCGGAATTCCAGATCCAATGGTCGGGCGCAACCGTCCCATACCTGGGCGTTCGCCTGGCTCCTACTGTCCGGGACACTGCGCGGACCAATTACGAGGCCCTCACCCGCAAGCTCCGGGAGCAGCTCCGGCGCTGGAAGCCACTCACGCTGTCGTGGTTGGGAAGAATTGCCGCAGTCAAAATGACACTGCTGCCGCAGATTCTGTACCTGTTCCAGACGCTCCCCCTGGACCCCCCGACGGGTTGGCTCCAGCAAACGCAATCGGAACTGTCACGGTTCATCTGGAACGGCCGGCGACCTAGGTTTAAGCACACCCTCGCCACTCTACCCCCCGCGAACGGAGGAGTCGGGGTGCCAGACCTCACACTGTATTTCCAGGCAGCCCAGTTGCGCACCTTTGTGGAATGGTTCCAGCTAGAGTCCGGTAAGCACTGGCTCTTCCTCGACCAGGCAGTGGCCGGTCGTACCCTCCAGGGTGTGCCCTTCCTCCCGCGCCGACACCGTCCTCACAACCTGTACGCCTCTGCAATCACCAGCACAGCCCTGCGGGTGTGGGACAGAGTGGCCGTGGCCAAGGGGCTGACCACCTTCCCCTCACCCATGACTCCTATCTTCGAGAACCCCGATTTCACACCGGGCTTGGACGCCGGCGCATTCACTACGTGGCGGACGACACCCTGCCGCGCGGCGGGACACATGTTCGATCTCAAGGGCGTACTGTCGTTCCAGCAGGTCAAGGCAGATAACGGCGTGGCCGAATCAGAACGTTTGCAGTACCTGCAGGTGCGCCATTGGGTGCTCCACCCCTCGGTCCAGCCCGGAGCCCAACGGCACCTCACGCCTTATGAGCGATGGCTGCTGACACGCACCTCCGACAAGAAGCTGATATCGGATCTCTATCAGCAGCTGCTGCTCACGCAGGCACACACATATAATGCGGGCCAGGTCCGGTGGGAGAGGGACTTGGGGAGGCAGCTCACTAGGAAGGAATGGGAGGGGATATACCATAGAGCCAGACACTCGGCGCACCACACGGGCCTCACCGAGACCTTGACGAAGGTGGCAACATACTGGTACCACACCCCTGAGAGACTCCACCAATGGGATGCCCGAATCAGTGACAGATGCTGGAGGGGTTGTGGGGAACTAGGGACGCTGGAACATCTGCTTTGGAGCTGTAAGGCGCTGCGCCCCTACTGGGACCCTATCCTGGATCTTATAGATGCACATCTAGACACACAGCTGCCGCGCTTCCCTGCGTACATTCTGCTAGGCCTCCCAAACGCACTCATGTACCCGCTGAAATCCTGGCGCGGGCGCCTGATCGCGCTTGCGCTTGGGGCTGCAGTCCAGAATATTGTGGCGCACTGGAGGGCGACCCAGGCTCCGCAGCAGCTGGGGTGGCTTCACCGTCTGTGGGCAATCCTGGGAATGGAGAAACTGTCGCTGGCGGCAGCGGGGAGGGGGGCGGATTTTGCGGAACTTTGGCAACCATTCCTCGCCTTGCTTACTGGAGAGTTCCGGGAGGTGAGCTGTCCACGCTACCTGCGCCTGCTCCGCTTGGCGGAAACGCCCCTCCCGGACCCCAAATCGCATGCCCGCAAACGCACAGGCCCCGCGCGCGTGGCATCCACTGACTGTTGAGAGGGGTTCACAACCTATAGCTAGAGCCCGGACATGGACAAGGAGAGGGGTGGTACGGGGTGGGGTGGGTGGTGGGGTTGTTTACAGTTCTTTGATTCTCGTTTTCTTACAATGCACTAGCACTGATCAGCTTGCACCGTTGTAGCACCTCTTAAGACGCGGCCGGCCCTTTTGGGTTGTAGGCGGCTTGCTGTGTTAATAGGATGACTTATCCGCTGGCCCTAGGCGGGGCGTCCGCGGGGCCGCTGATTTCGGCCTCCCTAGACTGGCTACGGCCTTTGCTGAAATAGATGAGGTGCATTTTTTTTTGCTAATGCTCAATAAAATATTTAATACATAAATCGATGAATGCCAGGTGGGTTTGTTGGTGTGGTTGCCGGTTGTGGTCTGGTGTCGGACTCCCCTGGTGTGTTGGTCGCTTGACTCCATCCCCGCTCCCCCTTTTCGACCTTCCTGGGCCCGGGTGCTGTGGTGTTCCCCTTGCAGGCCTGTCCTTGGGGTTGTGCGTTTTCGCCTCCTGTGCGGTCTGCTTTCGGCCTGTGGTGTCTCTGGCCGTTGCTCTTGCTGTCTCTGCGGGGTTTGTTCTTCCCCTTTTGGGTCTGTTCCCGCGCCCCTCGGGGGTTGTACGCCTTTTTGGTCTCTCCTGGCTCCTCTCCTGTGGTTTGGGGTTGCCTTGGGTTTCCGGGGTTTTATGGGGTCTCGGCTCTGCCTCTGTTGGGTTTGTTCCCTGGCAGTCCCTGTTCTTGGCCTCCCTTTGTGGGGTCCCTGCCTGGGTCCTCCCTGGCCGCTCGCTTCTGGTGCTTTTGGGCCTCTTTTTGCGGCCTCTTGGTATCCGGTGTTCTGTCCCTGTTAGTCTGGATATTGGGTTGGGCTTGTGTCCTTTCCTGCTGCTCCTTTGCGCCTGGCTGGTGCGCTGGGCCCTTTGTGTTGGTTGACGGTTGTGGCTTGCCGGTCTCCCTCTCTGTCTTCCTGCTGCTTCTCCTCTCTTGTTGGCTTGGCAGTGGCGGGCGTTGGTGCCTTTCCCTGGGCCCCTCCTCGTTCTGTGGTTTTTGGGGTTTGGTTGGTTGGCCCTCTACCTCCCCTTTCAGGTTCTGCCGGTGCCGTTTTGGGGTCCTCTTGGCTGGCTGACCTGTCGGTTGTCCGGTTGGATTCTTGGGTCTTTCTGGGCCTCCTGCGTTGTTGGGCTCTTGGCCTCCTTGTTGGCCTTCATGTTTTGCCCTTCTTCGGGTTCGTCTTGGGTGGTTCCTTGGGGACCTCCTGGCTGGTGGGTCGGCTCTTGGTTGCTGGCGGTTTCTCCTTCCCATTTCTGGGATTGGTTTCCCCGGTTCCGTGTTCGGCCATTGGTTTTTCTCTCTTGTCTGTGCCCTGGCCATTTGTGGTGTCTTCTTTGGGTGGCGTTTTTGCTCACCCTGGCCTGGTCTGGGCAGGTTCCTGGGTTTGTGTCCCTTTGTCTCCTGCTTTTGGTTGCCTCGGGCCTGGCTGCTGGCTGGTTCCTGTGCCCCGGGTTTCTTCTCCTGGTGTGGTGGACTCGGCTGCGGCCGTCCGGTGTCTCTGCTGGGGTTTCCTGCCTTTGGCCTGGGCCTTCTGGGGGTTTCTGTGCCTCCGGTTCCCTTTTGCCGCGGTTGTCGGCTGTTGGTGGGGGCCTTGCCTGGGTTCCTTGGCCCCTTTCTTCCTGGTTGTTGCTCTGGGTCGGTGCCTGCTTTCTTGTCTGGTTCGTTCCTCTTTGGTCTTGGTGGCTCTGCTGGTGGCTTCCCCTGGTGTGTTGGCGTTGGCCGGTGGTTGGTCCCGTTCGTTGTTCTCTTGCTTTGGCGTGCCTCTTCGGTCTCGTCTTCCTTCCCCTCGCTTTTTGGTATGGTCGTTTGTGGGTTGCCCCGGCTGTGGGTCACTTTCTTCCCTGCGTTGGGGAGGGGTTCGCTCTCCGTCTTGCCCCTGCTGGTTCCTTTCTGGGCCTTGGCGGTGTCCTCCTGTGCAGCCTGTTCTCGTGCTCTCTCTGTAGCTGGGCCGGGTTGGCCTGTTTTGTCCCTGCTTGACGGTGCCTGGGGCTGTGGGTTTCTCCCTTGCTGTTTTTTTTCTCCCTGGTCTTTTGTCCTTCCTGGCTGCGTTGCTCCATTCGGGGGCTTCTCCAGGGCTCCCTTCTCCCGGTGGTTGGGGGGGGTTTCTTTATGCCCCGCTGGGTGCTCCCTTGCGACTTGGCTCCTCCTGTGGGAGTTCAGGGTCATTCTACGAGGGGGGTGGCTGCCTCTTGGGTTGAGGTCCGGGGTGTTTCTCTCTCTGTGTTCTGTATGGCGGCCACTTGGGCTTTTTCTGATACTTTCATCTGGCATTGCCGCCTTCTCAATCTGCTGGGGAATGAGGGCGGTTTTGCTTTGGGTGTGTTGGGCTGTGTTCGCTCCTGATTTCTTCTGTTTTTGTCCATAAGTCTCTGGGTTTATTTGGTGGTGGTTTGTTGTGCTTTTGGATGAATACCGGGGTCTGCTTTGGTATTACCCACTTTGTTATGAAGGTGTCGAGGATGTAGGGACCTGGGGGTAATGTCCTATTACTTACTGGTAATCTTCATTACTCCGGGGCCCGTAGTCCTCGACACCTTCATGGATTCCCTCCCTCCCTCCCGATCTGCCAGCCTTCTTCCGTGGCTTGATATTTCAGAGGGAATGCTGGGACTTGTACGCTTATGTACTCCCAGCGGTAGGGGGAGGGTAGGTCCAGTATTCCTTTGTTCTGTCAGTGAGATGGATTATCTCACTTTGTTATGAAGGTGTCGAGGACTACGGGGCCTGGAGTAATGAAGATTACCGGTAAGCAATAGGACATTTCCAGTATCACCAACTCCCCACGGTATACACTTAAAGTTTGAACTGTTTTATTGGGTTGAAGCACACTTATATAATTGACCACATGGTAAAGGGGTCAGCCGAGACCCTTCTGTGGCCAAACATTTATTAAGGTGACACCACAACTTGTCCATATGTAGCTAGCAAAAAACGTAGGGGCATGTTTATGAGAGCCCTGCGTCGCTTTTGCCCCATGTAAAGTGAAACATGTGTGACACGTGGCTTGTCAATCAGATTTATGAAGCCACACAAAGCTGCCCTGCAAGGCTTTGAGTGGCCTCACAAATCTTGAGTAAGGCAACGCAGTGCAAATCGCTGCTTCACCTTACTCTGCGCCCGGGAGGCGTAACATTAGCGTTGCGTTAGGTTTCCACATGCAACACCCATTGATTTTGACGTTGTCCCAGATTTACAACATCATGTAAACCTGGGAAAGTGCCTAATCATTATGCCTCCTGAGGTGAGGCATAACGAGGAGAAATATTTGTATTTCTCCTTGTTTCTTCCTCGTTCTGTGTGTGTTGCAATCTGCAGCACACATAGGAGGAACACACCCCTTGGGATTGTTTTTGTGCATGAAGGTGTCCTTTCCTGCATGAAAACATTTCTGCATGCAACGTGCATGGGTGCCTACGTTGTTGCTAGGCTGCCTAAACGGCACCAGTGCAGGGAGAAAGGACAGGAATTCATCGTATTGCAAAAATATGTTGCATTCCTGCCCTTTCACTTTGGCGTAGGGCAATGCAGGTGCCTTGCTGCGCTGCGCTGCCCAATGCCAAAATACCATAAATTAGGTCTTTAGCGTTTATTAATGCTTCCTTCATTCGTGAAGGTGCCGGGGATACTTAAAAGCATAATTTCTTTTTTTGTTTCTTTTTATTGAAATATGCAAACAAGCAAGGCATGAAACATGTTATACAAAGTGTCAGTTCAATTAAGGGAGGAAAAGTACACTGAACAGCATTCGATATAAAGAAAAAGGGATGGGAGGGGACAAGGGTCAAATGTAAAAACAATACAATAAAATGGTCGAAATGTATGGGTCAGGGGGAAGGTGGAGCATCAACGTTATCGACTGCTGGTGGTATACATATATTCCCACGATAACTATTCCAAGGTCCCCATACTCTACACCATTTCCGGGGACGGCCCCTGGCTAGGTACACAGTCTTTTCCCTGAACATACACCAATCCATGTTTTCCTTCCATAAGTCCACAGTAGGAGGCCTCTGGGACCCCCACAACTGAGCAATGTCTCGCTTAGCAATCATGGCCCCCAGGGATGCCCACTGAGTATGAGCTACATTATAATCCGTAGGTTCCCAGATGTTCAACAAGCAGCATCTGGCCTCCGGCAGGAGAGCAACACCAGTCACTTCCGTCATGACCTCATGGACCCCACTCCAAAAAGCAGCAATCTCACGACATTCCCAAATAATATGTAGAAAGGTAGCAACCTGCCCACATCCTCGCTTACATAATCCCTCCTCAGAAAAGCCCATCTGGACCAAACGGGGGCCCGTGACGTAAATTCTGTGGAGGACCTTAAGTTGTACCAGTCGGTGTCGAGCTGGAATCGCGACCTCCTTTGGAGAGGAGATCGCAGATTGCCAGTCCTCATAATCCAATTCCAGGCCGTCACGGGTCCACAAATCCCGGAGATGTAACAGGAGATCAGGCCTATTATTAATTAATTTCTTGTAAACAAGGGAGATGGTGCTGTCGGGGACATGGCCATCCAACAGCCTATCCTCAAGTGGGGACGACTCCGGAATCACCTCACCCAAAGGGAAGACCGATTTTAAAGCATGGTGAACCTGGACGTAGCGAAAGTACTCTGTGTCACTCAATTCAAACTCCGTCTTTAACATCTCAAATGATTTCACCTGGCCCTTCACCCAGAGGTCGCCCACCTTACTAATACCGATAAGGTCCCATCTATCGAACCCCTTGGTTTTCCATAACTTCCCAAGCCTGTCCGAACTGAAGAGCGGGGGGCTAAGGTTAAACGATCTTTCCACCCCAAGGAAGTATTAGCGTCCTGCCACGTACGCACCGCCGTCTTTGTAGGCCCCGACAGAGTCTTGACCACCAATTTTGAGTAGATCACCCTATAATAATTACCCCCGGGCAGCAGCCATCTGTCCATAGCGAAAGCAGGGTTTATTGCTGGACCATACATACCATGGTTGATGGCACCCAATGGAGCAGCCCAGTAATAGCGTTTGATGTCAGGGAGAGCGATTCCCCCATCATACCAGGGGAGCGTCAGTTTGGCAAGAGCAATACGAGGTCTACCGTCCCATATCAACTTCCTCTGAAGGTCTTCGACAGCACGGAAATAGCTAGCGGGGACAATACAAGAGTGTTCTGGAGAGCGTACAAAAAATAGGCAAAGACATCATTTTAAATAGGGCCGCACGGCCAAGCGGCAAAAGCGTAAGTTTACGCCAACCCGCGACATCCTTTTTCAATGTAGCCAAAGGTGGTAGAAGGTTCTGTTCATAACGGGCCATTGGATCCAACGAGATAAAGATACCGAGGTACTTAAATCCCGTCAGCGTCACCTGAATAGGGCAGGTACGTGGGAGGAGAGGGACATCACCAGAAAGAACGTATAAGTAGGATTTCGCCCAATTGATAATCAAACCAGAATTCCTACCAAAGGAGGCCAAGACATCGCACAAAACCATCAATGACTTCCGGGGTGAAGTCAGATACAGTAATATGTCATCTGCGTAGAGCGAGATGCGATCCTCGAATTCAGGAGACCATTGAATACCCTTTATCGAGGGTTCCCATCAGATCCATGCAGCAAGGGGTTCTAGGGCAAACAATAACGGAGACAAGGGACAGCCCTGACGAGTGCCTCTTCCAAGACTAAAATGAGTAGAAACACGACCATTCACTACGATTGCGCAAGGGGCTCTTTGTAGAGAAGCCGAACCCAGCCAATAAAACCAGGTCCAAACCCAAACTTAGCCAACACGGCCCATAAGTATGGCCATCCACGGTATCGAAAGCCATCGTGGCGTCTAATGACGCCAAGACGGCCGGCTCACGCAACGTCGCAGCTCTCGCAAGAACTCCGTGTAAATGCCTGAGATTCAGAGGAGTATTTCTATGCGGAATGAAACCGGATTGATCCGGGTGTATCAATTCACTGATAACGGTGATCAAGCGGTTAGCCAACAATTTTGCAAGGATCTTAGGTTCAGCGTTCAAAAGAGAAATCGGTCTGTACGATGTACACCTGTCTCTCGGTTTCCCTTCCTTATGGATCACCACAATGGTCGCGAGACGTTGATCACAGGGTAGAGAACCGCACTCCTGAGACTCCAAAAACATTTCTCTTACATAGGGCGCTATCTTGTCAGGCCGCAATTTATAAAGTTCAATAGGCAGGCCGTTAGGACCCATAGCCTTCGCCCGAACGCAAGGAGCGAATCGCGATATACACCTCGTCTGCAGTTATTGGAGCATCAATATGTTCCCTATCCAAATCAGAAAGACGCAGTAAAGCAATATCACGCAACAATAGATGTGAATCTTCCTCCGGCCTATCCGACACAGAGGCATATACCGACTGAAAGTGATCTGCGAAACATTGAACGATCTCTTCAGGGTCAGTAACCCGGCAACCACTCGCTGTCTCAATCACGGGCACCACACGACTAGCCCTATCCTTCTTATCCAGCCATGCTATCAATTTGCCAGCTTTATCTCCTACGTCATAAAGCCGTCCCTGCTGTTCTCTACTCATTCTCTTAACTGCATCAGTAACCAGCGCCCTATACTCCAACTGCTTGAGCCGCAAAACATGCATATTAGCACGCGTAACTTCCCGTTCCAGGCCGAGCTCAAGATCCGCTATCTCCGCCTCGATCTTAACCACCTCCTCGTCTCTCCATTTCTTAACACCAGAGATTAACGACAGGGCCTGGCCCCTGAGAACAGTTTTGAAAGCCTCCCAAAGGGACACCGCCGACTAAACCGAGCCCTGATTCTCAAGAAAATAGTGATCGAGAGATTTCACCAGATCCGCACGAGTTTTAGGGTTCTGGAGGTACCATGTGTTGATCGGGGCAACCCGACCCTCCGTCCCAGGACTGGACCCCATATAGAGCCATAGTGGAGAGTGATCAGAGATCCCCCGAGCAAGATGCCTGACCTCAGTAACAGAAAGCGCCTGTGCAGCCGGGACCATAACATAATCAATTCTAGAAAGACTACCGTGCGCACCAGAGTGAAAGGTGTACTGCCGCTGAACGGGATGCAACAACCTCCAACAATCTACCAAGCCCAGAGTATCAATGAAGTCATGAAGCCAGTTCTGCGCCCCCTTAAGATCTCTAGGTGGGTGCCGATCAGCCATACCAGAAGCTACAGCATTAAAATCACCACCCAATAGCAATGACCCCTCGGGGAGAGCGAGGACCACCCGTCCCAAGTCCGCGAAAGTAGTAGACTCTAGGCCAGGGGGGACATAAACGAAAACCAGGGAAAGAGTTCGACCCTCCCACCTACCCGTTAGGACGACATAGCGCCCCCTGTCATCTAGGACCGTTGCATCGATCTCCAATGGGAGAGAAGTCTTAATCAGAATACCAATCCCCCTTGAGCCTGAGGAAAACCCGGCATGGGTGACCAGACGATACCTCTTCCTATTCATGGCATGACAAGTATTACCTATCAAATGAGTCTCCTGAAGGAGGACTACATCCGGGGAAAGACGTTTCAACAATTGCAGCACTACCCCGCGTTTAATCCTGTCCCCCAACCCATTCACATTCCAACTCATCAATTTCAGCCCCCTACCCCCATCCGAAAGTGAAAGTTCCAACCCCAACAAGAATCCAGTACTTCGATCGGAAAGCTTAACAATACATTGCCTTGCAGAAAAACGAACACACACCCCAACAAGAACCCCCCACTCCCCCCACCAACATCCCGTTACAAAACCCCCCACCCTGCACCCCTGCATAAGACTAAAAAGCCACCCCAACTTGCAGTGTGCCTTTCGCCCCCACATCAACTAAGCTACAAAAAGGTAAATCAGAGGAGGAAAGAGACCCACCGATAGCCCCGCAACCCCCCAGGATGTCATAACCATTCATATTACAGTAGTAGCGAACCACATTTCGAGGCCAACTGGGGGACCTCAGAAACCAGGCAAAGGTGTCTATTCCCGTTCCATCGGTCCGCCTTCTGCCCCTCCGGATTGTTCCTCTGGTGTAGGATGATTGGGTAGAGTGTCAAGCCAGTCGGAAACTGCATCAGGCCGATCAAAAAAATAAGTGCGCTCAGCGTGTTCGATTCTCAAATTGGCTGGAAAAAGCATAGCATACTTTAGGCCCATATTACGCAGTCTCCTCTTTACCCCCAGGAAACCAAGTCTCTGCCTTTGAACAGATTGGGTAAAGTCCGGGTAGAAGTTAATTGTAGTGTTCTCAAACTTAGTAGGTCGACTCACACGCGAAGCCTGGAGGATCGCGTCTCTGTCGCAAAAGTTGAAAATCCTTGCGATCATAGGCTGCGGTGGGGCACCCACCTTTGGCTTACCACCCGGCACTCTATGGGCCCGCTCGGCCATGAAAAATTTACTTAGTCCCCTGGGTGCAAGATGGTTGACAACCAAGTTTTCGACGAAGAGGTCAGCTGCAGAGTCTTCCGCCTGCTCCGGGACACCGATAATGCGAACGTTGTTCCGCCGAGCCCTCCCTTCAAAATCCTCCAGACGACCAACGAAGAGATCATTGGAGGCCCTCAGATTGCGGACCTCCGTCTGCAGGTCAACAACATCGCTCGTCAAACTGGAGGTCTTGATGTCCAACGACTTGACTTTCTCGTTAGTTTTTGTCAGGTCTGTACGGATCAGATTAACATCGATCGCCACAGTGTCGAGTTTATGGGCGAGGGTCTCCATTTGTTGCCCAAGGGAGGACTTGATCCCATCTATGGCGGCCATAACGTCTTGTAGGGTCGGTTCGGTTGCCGAAGTCGGAGCATCTCTAGTGTCCTCTAGCGATCTGCCCGGTCCGCTGGGAGATCCCTTAGTTTGGGCATAACGGTCCATATTGTTGGTCTGGGTATAGCCACCCCGCCTATTTGTCTTAAGCTTCTGCTTTTCACCCTCTGGTTTCCCCACCATTGCGGAGTACAGAGCGACGTGAGGCAGATAGGCTAGGTAGGAAGATGGCGGTCAAGGACCTCGGGACCGTGGCCCAGCGTCACTCAGGAGGGCACACACCAGGTATCAAAGCAAGAGTCCGAAGCGGAGAGGAGGTACACTCGGATGTAGCAGAGAATAGCCGACCTCGGCACTAAGGGGCCGCTTGCTGTCGAATCTCCCTCAGGGAAAGGCCAAATCGAAAGTGAAAGTCAACCAGACCGGTCGACCCCACCACCTCAGCCCGATGTTGTTCAACTGCAGCTCGGGCACTGTGCCAACTCAACAGCCTGGCATCACGGAGGCGTAGGCCGCAATCTTCAGAGCACCACAACTCCGGTCTCCGGGGTCCGATTCGGAATCTGAAAGCAGTTCTCGCCTCACCCATGGTTCATCTTCACAGATATGTCAATGAAGGGCAGGATAAACGACAGGATACATGTGGGAGGCTGCGAGGGTCTCGGGAGCCCTGTGCTCACGCGGTATCTTGGTCGCGCACAAAGCTCCTCCCCCCTAAAAGCATAATAATTAATGGTGTAATATCGCATCTGGATGCGGTCCCTAATAATGATGCACCCAGGCTGGCTGGCAGGAGGGTGCCGGCGATCATGTTCGCTGATGACACCCTCCTGCTTTCCAAGTCTCCCATGGGGATCCAACGTGTATTGGACGGCTTTGCGGATTGTTGCCATTCCTGCGGATTGGAGATTAACGCGGATAAAACGAAATATATGATTTTCAATCCGCCGGCATCCACCCGCCCGACGCCTATTTTGGGATCTGTCAGACTGGAGAGGGTACAGACCTTCCAGTATCTAGGGGTCACGATAAATGAAAACTTGTCTTGGGGCCCCCAACAGGTTAAATCTCAACTGAAATTGTCCCAATTGGTGGGGGGAATTCTCAAGCTGCCCAATACATTGTCATTCAAACCAGTGAGCCCTGCGCTGGAGATTTATAAAACCCAGACGAGGGCAGCGGTTCTCTATGGTGGGGATCTCTGGGGGCACTCCTGCAGGCCCGAAATTCCCAATACGGAAAATAAATTCATGCGGCAGCTACTGGCTCTTCCCCAAAGTACACCGCTTCTTCCCCTAAGGCTAGATTTGGGATTGAGTTTTATCCAGGACGAGCTAGCACTAAAACCCCTTAGATTTTGGAGCAGGCTCTGGATAACACCAGAACTGTTGAACAGGCTAGAACTGAAGGCAATACTTAACTGTAATAGTGCAGCAAAAATTCCCTGGCTTGTTTTCGTTAAACAGGAATTTGGTAAAATGGGTCTGCCCGCCCTGTGGCATGATCCTGAAAGGGCGTGCCGTGATGTTTCAGGCAAGTCCCTTACGAGGTCTTTTATGGATAACAAACTTAATACTATACTGTATGATTCTCATGCTGGTACCCTGACTAAATTGTTTTTAACATTTAAAATATCATACTGCTTTGAGGATTTCATGGACGCTATCTATCCCATTGGATCAAGGAAACTCTATGTACAATGAAGATATGGTACATTACCCTTAAGGGCTTTTACAAGTAAATGGTCCGCCTCTACGAACAAATCTTGTCCTGGGTGTAGCTGTAGCTTAGAGGATGAACTCCACATACGTCTTTTTTGCCCAGCCTACAGTAAAGCCAGGAAGTATTGGCTAGTACCGCTATGTAAAAACATGGGGTTCGTACAACGTTTGCACGCTCTGAGAATCCTTAAGACAGATACGTCTGGACACATTGTATTTGCACTTTCTAAGTACCTGTCAGCTATGTGGTCCAAGCGACGATTTTTAATTACTAATGAATGCCAGGGGTGATTTAATTATCTTTTATGACTGTATGAACTGTACTATTTTATATGTGTTGTGGAAATATATGTTTTTTCTGTACTCTTTTATGGCACAAAATGCCGAAATAAAGATTTAATGAATGAATGAATAATAATAATGCAGGAGTCAGAGCCAGAAAAGTACTCTAATAACAAACCCTGTTCATCTGTGGAGTATCCAAGGGGCCATCCATGGGAGCTAGTATTGAACTTCAAAAACCACTGTCATTATGTCGGGGGTCGGGTACTTATTTAATGACCGTTAAAGCTGTGGTAAAGATGTCATTTATCTTTGTTTATTAAGGAATGGCTGTTTTGAATATTTACTCCTTATTGCCCTTTTCAGTGTAATATCCTATTCTATTTTATTGATTGTAACATGTATTGTGCTTTTATGGCTGTGTAGCCGAAATAAAGTATCCTTTGACTGACTGACTATGTTTATGCCTTCATCAAGGGCAATTGTGAGCTCTCCAGTATTATCAGCTGTTAAAGCCTGCAGGTACTTAACTGCTACTTATGTCTGAGGGAAGATAAACTCTTTTCCACTATGCATCACTCAGAGGCAGCCCAGTGAAAGTACAGAAGCCTGTACAGTACACTGCCACAATCATTCCCCCCCTCCCCCTGAAGTTCCTTGTACCCCTTAGTGGTTCTGGAGTGAGCTCCGAAAAGATTAAGATAGTTGCGCCCCACTTCAAAAACCTTGGGCTAGATTTGCAAAATCAATCCATTTACAAATGCAAAAATGCCATTTCTAAAGTACTAAGCCCAAATTGCGATTCAGTAACCTGTTCCAAATCACAATTTGGGTTTGCAAATCAGTATTTGAAAGGGGAGTATTTAGGGCGTCCCTCACAAATACCGATTCACATTGGTATGTATAAATGTTTTGCGATCCAAATGCACTCACAAAACATTCGCCCTTTACCACCAACTCAAAGTTGGTGGTAACCCATTCGCAGACATGGTGGTCTGCTGACCCCAACATGTCACCATCCCTGTGATGGCAGCAAATCGTAGTGGGTCAAAAATTGTAACTTACCTCATTAGTATCCATGAGGTAGGTCTATTTGCGACCCACTACGAATCGCTATTTTAGAAATAGGGGCAAATAACCCCTTTGTACATTGGTGATAGTGATTACCAAGTACCGATTTGCCATTACTATTCTTCATACATTCTAGCCCCTAGTTCTTTAGTGTTGCTATTTTCAAAGGCCCTTCCTTATTCCATTTCTCAGGATTCGAGGCAACAACACTAAATTAATCAGCTTTGAGCGCCTCATCAATATGTTGGGTGCTATTTTGGGAACTTTACAGCTGTAGAAGATGCCTCTCGGGGGTAACTGTCTGCGGTCGCCACTACTTCCGAATAACGCCTTAAATCCGCCGTTCACATCAGCTCTGCTGAACGGAAGCAGATGCGTCGAGACTTCCGCTCTGAGTGGGTGCAAAGTCTACCCATCTGGGGGCCATCCGTGGAGCTTCTAGGATTGCCTTAGATACACTTTAAAAGAACTTCCACCGCCACTAGCTTAATTCTTTTGTTGCAATTGAGAGACGTCAGTTTTACAGTGTTCAAGAACTCCCTACCTCAAATCATCTTTTTAGCAATAAGAAAGGGTGCCTATTAAGTGCAGTGTACATCTAAGCACTTCAACCTGCTTGATTATCTAGGTTCATGTATGCTCCGTAAAATTTGGTCTGATTTAAAACAAGATTGTTGTGTTTTTGTACTAATGTTATCAACAATTTGGTGTGTATCTTTTTTAGAGTATCCTTAGGAAATTATCCTAATCCAAGACCATTTTTTATTGTGGCAGATTGAGCGCATCGATCGATTCTTTGCTGTTGGAGGACTTCATCACGTTATATTTTACTATCAAGATGTAGAGACGTCTGACGCAGGTATTGTAAAGGTGCTATGCAGTACTGTACGTAATTGGTTTGCAGAACATGAGCTAATTTGACGTTAGATTTGAATACACCAGACACTTAATTGCTCTTTCTGTAATTAACTCATACCAATTGCGGCTGGCTCTAATCAGTAAGGCTGAGCCTAATATACTAAACAACAGAAGAGAAATGCCAGTACTGATACTAATTTCAAAATCAAAAATTAATAACCAATGTAAAGACCACAGTTCAATACTTGTATGTGCTAATAAATAGCTGTTTATTCTGAAATCTTTTGATTATACACAATTTATAAATTAATGCTGCAGTTCAAAAACAATATTGTATAGCAACAATAAAAACAAGGACACAAAAGTGGAATAAAACCTCATGCATACCATTACTCATAACTCTTCAAACATATCACAATCAAAACAACGTACATTCAAACATTCAAAATAAGTACCCCACACAACCTGGAAGGGAAATACACCAGTTGGTGAAGTACTAGGTCTGCTGCACAAATAAAGAGCAATCCCTACTGTTCTAAGCAATACACTATAAACCATTCAGTTGAATCATAAGATTTTGAGCATAATCATCAAAATTTGAGTGTAAAGACGCAACTCAAGATGCGAAACAAATAAGCACCAAGCCGCGACCAGCAGACCAAACGGCCTACGCGTTTCGAATCCCTATTGCTCTCAGGATTCTCTTCAGGGCCAATCAGCTCTGTAAAAGGAAACAGAAAAAAACATATGTCTAGTGTCTAAAAACCCATGGAAACTTAAGAGCGCTACTACACCTGGACAAAACAACAGCTTACCAGTATATCCATAGCCAATAGATCGTAATCACAGAGGTAGACTCCTGGAAAAATTAGGAATAGGAAAAGGAAAAAAAGAGAAAAGGGGGGATTTATCAGCAATGCATCCTTTCAAAACCCTGAAATCCAAGCATGAAAAAGTGGATGGGCACCATGACAGGTGGCTTACCTCAGGATGAGTGCACCGTGTCCTCAGCTTGCTGGTGTCAAGTCCTCAGCTCGCCAAAGTGAAAGGGAAATGGGGGGACCTACTGTAAGAAACGAACAGTCATTGACCTCATTTCTTAAAAGCAACGGGGAAAATTCCACCAGTGTACACCAAGGGCTTCAAAGAGTATAAACGCGGCATGGTCTTACCATTAAAGTCCTTGCACGGTGACGCGGGGTGAAGCAGTTATAAAGCGTTAAATGAAGCGTTGTCAAAAAGAGTTGTAATCGGGGCGTCACACTCTGGAAAAATAAAAAATGAATACAACGCAAATTTAGCGTGGTCTTAACAGCGTATGTCTAGAAAAACATACCTCATCAATCATGTAGAGAGGTTCAGGGCTGTGAGGTAAACAAAAACCTACCGATGTGAACACCGGAGAAGTAGCTGCGTCCTCGAGTAAATCAACACCGTGGAGTGAGGTGCCGGGTTTTTTGGAACCCGGTGGTGCCAGGGGATAACACCCGAAGACCTCTGAGTTCTCCCTGTTCCGGACCACAGAAACACAGAGTCTTCTAGGTGAAGTCAGAGATCGAGTTTTATTGGCTGCAACCAAGTAACAAGCGTCCTAGAATTACAACAGCACGGGCTGTAAGTTCTCAGGAGACTGTTCGTTTTTACAGAACCAGCCTTCTCCTTTTATACAAAATATTGCACTTCAGGCAAGAATTCTTGAGTTTACAATATGGTCATAGACATATTTACACAATAAAGCAAAGAGCGAAGTCATGACGGCCAACCCATATTTTAGATGTCCAGTTTGTGATAGATGACCCAGCCCAGCCCGGAATTTACGATCAGATATCGATGAAACCTCAATAAAACAGGGCACCTCCTTGTCATAAAACTTGCCATAAACAAGAAACATGGACAGGTGTATGTGTGTAGAAAACATGGTCTGTAGGTGGTGAATGGTTTATGGCATGTTGTGTATTGATGCTATCTCATTCGGCCACTGGGCGAGGAGCTGCCCGAACAGGTTTGGCTGGAGGCAGTGGAGTCAGTTTGGCCAGGTCATGGGGAAGTCAGCTAAGGTGGACGTGTCCTTTCAGATCAAGCTCGGCCTTAATCAATTGACTATATGAGGGCAAGTCATAAGATGGATGCCGTTCACAAAATGGAGTCCGAGGGTTAGGAACGGAAACCATGATTTAAGGGTGTTAGCATTGCTCATCATGACGCAAATGCACAGGGATAATGTCCTAATCATTACCGGTCTGCCGATACCAAATTCGTCATGGTACGACGATATTTTGTCACACGAGTGTTGGACCTTGATACCGGTATTACAGCAGGGTTTAGAATTTCAGAACCACAGGAGCACTGCACTCACTGCGCATGCGCAGGCGCAGCTAGTTCTGGGTGAAAACGGAACAGGCGAGGAATGACCTGCGACCGATACAAAATTAGTAAAAAAGAGGAATGAAGTAGTCCGCAATGGCCTTGAAAAATGAACATGCCAATTAGACGGAAAAAAGCAATTTATTGAATGAAAACAAAAAATTAGTACAACGTCCATTACAGAGAATGCTGGGACATATAGTACCATACAGTGTTGATACGGGCAAAAACACTCCTTTCACATGAAAAAGAGTGAAGGCTGGTGTGTGGGCTTGACGCAAATTTAAGAAACGGTGCAGAAGAGTGGGAGGAAACACTTTGATCAACAGATGTCGGAAGGCGGTATGGAATAGGGTGGCACAGGAGCTATATTAACAGGACGAAGCCACGTCTGTGTCAGGAACATTTTAAAGCAAGCAAGCATATCAGAACTGAATGTCAATGGGACAATCTGGACAACAAGGAAAATCTATAATTTATAGATCTCTTATAATTCGTTAAGACCTGACACAGCCGTGTCAAACTTAACGATCAAGAGTGCCTCCCTTTTGGACAGCTTTAGATCCAAATCACCTCCACGTGGGTTTTTTTCAACTTTGGAAATGACTGTCCATTTGAGGTCACTTATTTGATGTTTTAGTCTGGTCCAATGATTCACAAGTGGCGCAGTTTCCACTTTATTCTTGATTCTAGATTTATGTTGGGAAATTCTTTGGCGGATTTCCTAATTAGTTTTTCCAATGTACAGGCGCCCACATGGACATAATACTCCATAGATGACATATTTTGACTTACAATTACTGAATGAGTCATCTTTCCATGAGATTCCTTTGTATTGGAAAAGTGAACCTTCAATGGTGAGTTTGCAGCATAAACAAGTGCCACATTTATGGTGGCCTACAATGGGACTTAGACCCATTAGTTGTCTCAATGTTGGTTGAGCTTCCCTAGGGGCCGCTGCTCTCACTACATAATTTGCGATGCTGCTCTCTTTTTTGAACGCAAACAGCGGTGGTGCATGCACGCTGTCATCCAGGTTCTTAACCAGATGGCAATTTTGTCCAATTGATTTCTTTGAGTTTATTCGCATTGGGACAGAAAGCCGTTATGCAGACTTTTTTTTTTCGTTTCTTTTTATTAAAATATGCAAACAAGCAAGGCATGAAACATGTTATACAAAATGCCAGTTCGATTAAGGGAGGAAAAATAAATTTGAACAGCAGTCGATAGAAAGAAAGGGGATGGGGGGGGAAAGGGTCAGATATAATGTCAATACAGTAGAATGGTCGAAATGTATGGGTCAGGGGGAAGGTGGAGCATCAGTGTCATCAACCGCAGGCGGTATACATATGTTTCCACAATAATTATTCCAAGGTCCCCATACCCTGCACCACTTCCGGGGACGGCCCCTGGCTAGGTATACAGTCTTTTCCCTGAACATGCACCAGTCCATGTTTTCCTTCCATAGGTCCACTGTAGGAGGCCTCTGGGCCCCCCACAACTGAGCAATATCTCGCTTGGCGATCATGGCCCCCAGGGAAGCCCACTGAATCTGAGCTACATTATAATCCGTAGGTTCCCAGACATTCAACAAGCAGCATCTGGCCTCTGGGCAGAAGAGCAACACCAGTCACTTCCTTCATGACCTCATGGACCCCTCTCCAAAAAGAAACAATCTTGCGACATTCCCAAATAATATGGAGAAAGGTAGCAACCTGCCCACATCCTCGCTTACATAATCCCTCCTCAGAAAAGCCCATATGGACCAAACGGGGGCCCGTGACGACGTAGATTCTGTGGCGGATCTTAAGCCGTACCAGTCGGTGTCGAGCTGGAATCGCGACCTCCTTGGGAGAGGAGATCACAGATTGCCAGTCCTCGTCGTCCAATTCCAGGCCGTCACAGGTCCACTGATCCCGGAGATGCTACAGGAGATCAGGCCTATTATTAATTAATTTCTTGTATACAAGGGAGATGGTGCTGACTGGAACATAGCCATCCAACAGCCTATCCTCAGGTGGGGACGACTCCGGAATTACCTCACCTAAAGGGAAGACCGACGGTAAAGCATGGTGGACCTGGACGTAGCGAAAGTATTCTGTGTCACCCAGTTCAAACTCCGTCTTTAACACCTCAAATGATTTCACCTTGCCCTTCACCCAGAGGTCGCCTTCCTTACTAATACCGATAAGGTCCCATCTGTCGAACCATTTGGTTTTCCATAACTTCCCAAGCCTATCTGAACTGAAGAGCGGGGTCGCTAAGGTTAAACGATCTTTCCACCCCAGGGAAGTATTAGCGTCTTGCCACGTACGCACCGCCGTCTTTGTAGGCCCCGTAAGAGTCTTGACCACCGATTTTGAGTAGAGCGCCCTATAATGATTACCCCCGGGCAGCAGCCATCTGTCCATAGCGAAAGCAGGATTTAATACAGGACCATACATACCATGGTTGATGGCACTCAATTGGGCAGCCCAGTAATAGCGTTTAATGTCAGGGAGAGCGATACCCCTGTCATACCAGGGGAGCGTCAATTTGGCCAAAGCAATACGAGGTCTACCGTCCCATATCAACTTCCTCTGGAGGTCTTCGACAGCACGAAAGTAGCTAGCAGGGACATTATCAAGAGTATTCTGGAGAGCGTACAAAAAACGAGGCAAAGACATATTTTAAATAGGGCCGCACGGCCAAGCGGCGAAAGCGGAAGTTTACGCCAACCCGCAACGTCTTGGTTCAATCTAGCCAGTGGTGGAAGAAGATTCTGTTCATAACGGGCCATCGGATCCAATGAGATAAAGATACCGAGGTACTTAAATCCCGTGAGAGTCACCTGAATAGGGCAGGTACGTGGGAGAGGAGGAACATCACCAGAAAGAACGTATAGATAGGATTTCGACCAATTAATAATCAGACCAGAATTCCTACCAAAGGAGGCCAAAACATCGCACAGAACCATCAAAGACTTCCGAGGCGAGGTCAGATACAGTAAAATATCATCCGCGTAGAGCGAGATGCGATCCTCGAGTTCAGGAGACCATCTAATACCCTTCATCGAGGGCTCCCATCGGATCCACGCAGCAAGGGGTTCTAAGGCTAGGGCAAACATTAACGGAGACAAGGGACAGCCCTGATGAGTGCCCCTTCCAAGACTAAACTGAGTAGAAACATGACCGTTCACTACAATTTGCGCAAGGGGGATTTCATAGTGAAGCCGCACCCAGCCAATAAAACCAGGTCCAAACCCGAACTTAGCCAACACGGCCCGTAAGTATGGCCATTCCACGGTATTGAAAGCCATCGTGGCATCTAATGACGCCAAGACGGCCGGCTCACGCAACGTCGCAGCTCTCGCGAGAACACCGTGTAAACGCCTGAGATTCAGAGCAGTATTTCTATGCGGAATGAAACCGGATTGATCCGGGTGTATCAATTCACTGATAACGGTGATCAAGCGGTTAGCCAGCAATTTTGCAAGGATCTTAGGTTCAGCGTTCAAAAGGGAAATCGGCCTGTACGATGTGCACCTATCTCTCGGTTTCCCTTCCTTATGGATCACCACGATGGTCGCGAGACGTTGATCGCTGGGTAGAGATCCGCACTCCCGAGACTCCAAAAACATATCTCTTACATAGGCCGCTATCCTGTCAGGCCGCAATTTGTAAAGTTCAATACGCAGGCCGTTAGGACCCATAGCCTTTCCCGAACGCAAGGAGCGAATCAGTATAGCCACCTCGTCCGCAGTTATTGGAGCATCCATATGTTCCTTATCCAAATCAGAAAGATGCGGTAGAGCAATATCGCTCAACAAAAGATGTGAGTCTTCCTCCGGCCTATCCGACATATACTGACTGAAAGTGATCTGCGAAACACTGAACGATCTCTTCAGGATCAGTAAACCGGCAACCACTCGCTGTCTCAATCACGGGCACAACACGACTGGTCCTATTCTTATCTAGCCAAGCTATCAATTTGCCGGCTTTATCACCTGCGTCATAAAACCTTCCCTGCTGTTCTCTACTCATTGCCTTAGCTGCGTCAGTAACCAGCGCCCTATATTCCAACTGCTTAAGCCGCAGAACATGTGTCTTAGCACGCGTTACCTCCCGTTCCAGGCTGAGCTCGAGATCCGCTATCTCAGCCTCAATCTTAACCACCTCCTCGTCTCTCCGTTTCTTAACACCTGCAATTAACGACAGGGCCTGGCCACTGAGAACAATTTTGAAAGCCTCCCAGAGGGACACCGCCGATGAAACCGAACCCTCATTCTCAAGAAAATAGTGATCGAGAGATTTCACCAGATCCGCACGAGTTTTAGGGTTCCGGAGGTACCACGGGTTGATCGGGGCTACCCGAACCTCCGTTCCTGACTAGATCCCATACAGAGCCATAGTGGAGAGTGATCAGAGATCCCTCGAGCGAGATGCTTGACCTCAGTAACAGAGAGCGCCTGTGCAGCCGGGACCAAAACCTAATCAATTCTAGAAAGGCTACCATGTGCTCCCGAGTGAAAGGTAAACTGCCGCTGAACAGGGTGCAACAACCTCCAACAATCTACCAAGCCTAGAGTATCAATGAAATCATGAAGCCAGTTCTGCGCCCCCATAAGATCTCTAGGTGGGTGGCGATCAGCCACACCGGAAGCTACAGCGTTAAAATCACCACCCAGTAGCAATGACCCCTCGGGGAGAGCGAGGATCACCCGCCCTAAGTCTGCGAAAGTAGTAGACTGTAGGCCTGGGGGGACATAAACGGAAACAAGGGAAAGAGTTCGACCCTCCCACCTACCCGTTAGAGCGACATAGCGCCCCCTGTCATCAAGTACAGTTGCATCGATCTCAAAGGGGAGAGAAGTCTTGATAAGAATACCAACCCCCCCTCGAGCCTGAGGAATACCCAGCGTGGGCAATCAGACGATACCCCTTCCTATTCATAGCGTGACAAGTATTACCCATCAGGTGAGTCTCCTGAAGAAGGACTACATCTGGGGAAAGGCGTTTCAGCAATTGTAGCACCACCCCGCGTTTAATCCTATCCCCCCATTCACATTCCAACTCATCAATTTCAGCCCCTTACCCCCATCCGAAAGTGAAAGTTCCAACCCCAACAAGAACCCAGCACTTCGATCAGAAAGTCTAACAGTACATTGCCTTGCAGAAAAACAAACACACGCCCCAACCGGAACCCCCGCCCCCCCACCAACATCCAGTTACAAACCCCCCCACCCTGCATAAGACTAAAAAGCCACCCCAACTTGCAGTGTGCCTGTCGCCCCACATCAACTAAGCTACAAAAAAGTAAGACGGAGGAGGAAAGAGACCCTCCAATAGCCCCGTAACCCCCCGGATGTTACAACCATTTAAAATACAATAGTAGTGAACCACATTTCGAGGCCAACTGGGGGACCCCAGAGACCAGGCAAAAGTGTCTATTCCTGTTCCATCTGTCCGCCCTCTGCCCCTCTGGAATGTTCCTCTGGTGCAGGATAATTCGGTAAAGTGTCAAGCCAGTCAGCCACTGCATCAGGCCGATCAAAGAAATAAGTGCGCTCAGCGTGTTCGATTCTCAACTTGGCAGGGAAAAGCATAGCGTACTTTAATCCCATATCACACAGTCTCCTCTTTACCCCCAGGAAACCAAGTCTCTGCCTTTGAACAGATTGGGTAAAGTCCGGGTAGAAGTTGATTGTGGAGTTCTCGAACTTAGTAGGTCCGCTCACCCGCGAAGCCTGCAGGATATCGTCTCTGTCGCGAAAGTTGAAGATCCTTGCGATCATAGGCCGCGGCGGGGCACCCACCTTTGGCTTACCGCCTGGCACTTTATGGGCACGCTCGACCATGAAAAATTTACTTAGTCCCTTGGGTGCTAGATGATTTACAACCAGGTTTTCGACAAAGAGGTCAGCTGCAGAGTCTTCCGCCTGCTCCGGAACACCGATAATGGGGACGTTGTTCCGCCGAGCCCTCCCTTCAAAATCCTCCAGACGACGAACGAAGAGATCATTCGAGGCCCTGAAATTGCAGACCTCCGACTGCAGGTCAGTAACGTCACTCGTCAAACTGGAGGTCTTGATGTCCAACGACTTGACTTTCTCATTCATTTTCGTCAGGTCCGTACGGATCAGATTGACCTCGATCGCCACAGTGTCGAGTTTATGGGCGAGGGTCTCCATTTGTTGCCCGAGGGAGGACTTGATCCCATCTATGGTGGCCATGACGTCCTGTAGGGTCGGTTCGGTTGCCGAAGTCAGAACATCTCTAGTGTCCTCTAGCGACCTACCCGGTCCGCTGGGAGATCCCTTAGTTTGGGCATAACGGTCCATATTGTTGGTCTGGGTATAGCCACCACGCCTGGTTGTCTTGAGCTTCTGCTTTTCACCCTCTGGTTTCCCCGCCATTGCGGAGTACAGACCGACGTGAGGCAGATAGGCCAGATAGGAAGATGGCGGTCCAAGACCTCGGGACCGTGGCCCAGCGTCACTCAGGAGGGCACACACCAGGTATCAAAGCAAGAGTCTCAAAGCGGTGAGGAGGTACACTCTGTTGTAGCAGAGAATAGCCGACCCCGGCACGACAGGGCCGCTTGCTGTTGATTCTCCCTCAGAGAAAGGCCAAATCGAAAGTGAAAGTCAACCAGACCGGTCGACCCCACCACCTCAGGCCGATGTTGATCAACTACAGCTCGGGCACTGTGCCAACTCGACAGCCGGGCATCACGGAGGCGTAAGCCACAATCTTCAAAGCACCACAACTCAGGTCTCCGGGGTCCGATTCGGAATCTGGAAGCAGATCTCGCCTCACCCGTGGTCCATCTTCATAGATATGTCAATGAAGGACAGGATAAACGGCAGGATAAATGCGGGAGGCTACGAGGGTCTCGGGAGCCCTGTGCTCACGCGGCCATCTTGGTCGCGCGCGAAGCTCCTCCCCCCGTTATGCAGACTTGATGTTTCATTTGTGGTTTACTTCTGTGTTCAAGTAGACACTCCTTTGGGGTCCATCTGGCTCGTTTCATTGCATTTCGGACCAATTTCCTGGGATAACCGCGTTCGCATAATTTGGTTACCAAGTTTCCAGCATGCAGGTTGTAATCTTCATTAAAAGAACAATTCCTGCGAATGCGTAAAAATTGGCCGTTTGGCAAATTTTCTTTCAAGCTTCTAGGGTGGTTGCTTGAGAACAATAAGGCCTTGTTTCTGTCCGTCGGTTTGGTAAAGAGTGAAGTCGCCAATTTACCTTCAGCCGGGTATACCTCAACGTCCAGGAAGGATATTTTGTTGGCCGAATGGGATATGCTAAACTGAATATCAACTGTTCTAGCATTCAACCAGTTATGGAAAAGCGTAAGTTTCTCTTCACCACCCGTCCAAATCATAAAAATGTCATCAATGAAATGTAGCCACGTTCCAATATATTCTGCAAATGGATTGTTGTTGGGGACAAAAGTGTCTTCATACAAGGACATAAATAATACCGCTAGCTCTGGGGCAAAAGGACACCCCAAAGCCACTCCTTTGGTTTGGAAAAAGAATTCCTTGCAAAAGTAATTCTTTTTGAGGGCAAATGATGCCAGATCTACTAGAAACTGGGTTGGCACCTGAACTGGTCTAATTCTTAAATCTAGAAAATGGATGAGCACTGCCACTGCCTCGTCCTGGAGAATTTGAGTATAAAGGGATGTCACATCCAGTGTGACCAATAAATCATTCGCTTTATTGAAATTGACACCATCCAGTTTATTGATGAAATCCGTAGTGTCTTGTAAGTAGGAGACCATAAGCTTCATAAATTCCTTCAACAAACAATCTACATATTTAGCGACTGGTTCAAGTAGTGAATCACAACCTGCCACAATAGGTCTTCCCGGCGGAGTTGTTTGATTTTTATGAATCTTTGGCAAGATGAAAAACATTGGTATCTTGGGATGTTTATTTTGTAAAAAATCGAATTCCTTTGGGCCCAGAAAGACTTGTTCAAACCCTTCCCTCAGCATGGAAAATAATTGATTCTGTAGTTCAATGGTGGGATCTATTGCAATTTTTCAAAATTCATGACCTTAGCGGTGTATTCAATTGTATCCCAAACAATGGACCCACCTTTGTCCGCCTGCTTTATAGTGACTGTCGGATCATTTCGTAAGGTGGTTAGGGCATTTGTCTGTTCTTTAGAGATGTTGAATTTAACAAACTTTTTTTGTTTTTCCATATCAGAAATAGCAGACAAAACGGTCTTTTCAAACAAAATGATTTCTTTGGGTATTTTATTGCCTGGAGGGCAGAAAGTAGATTTTTTACGTAGCCCTGTCACTTCAGATGGCATTATGGACGGACTATCAGCAAAACACATAGTCAATCTCAGTTTGCGGCAAAATTCAATGAATTCTGTTTTCATTTTCACAAAATCAGTTTTCTTAGATGGCACAATTGACAATCCTTTAGCAAGGACACTTTCCTCGGCCTCAGTTAAAATTCTTTTTGATAAGTTGTAAATGGGGGATACCGCTAATTTTTGTAGTGCTGGCGGCGGGTTGTCATCTCCCATGGCTGTGTGTATCTTACCCTTGCTCTTGATCTGGGTTGACCTCTCGCTAAAAAAGAGTTTGGAGTTGAGCCTTGGGGTTGTTGTTGCTGATTCCATTTGCGGTTCCTATTAGGTCTACTGTTGCTATTATCAGTTTCGCCCCCGGAGGAAGATGACGTATCGGAGAAAGTGATGAATTGATTACGCGATCTGCCATGATTGTCAGGTAAGTAACGTCGTGAATCTGATTTAGTATAAAAATCCGCTTGTAGGAAAGGGTAAACGTTTTCTAAAGAGAAATTCTTTTTATCCTTTTCAAACTGGTTTGTCTTTTGCGTAATACTATAATCTTTGAACTCCTGAATCTCTTTATCCACTTTGTCTAGTAAGGCCTTACAGTCTGTTATTGTTTGGTTACTATTTACTTCTGATTCCAACCGAGTGATTTCCTCCAGTTCTTTTTGTGAAATCCTAGCTGCAGTTTCAATGGTAAGGACCATGAGGTCCCTGCTGCACTTCGTTTCGATGCAACTAAATACTTTTTTGAAAAGGGGGTCTTCAGTAAAAATTACCGGAATGTTCTTTATTTGAAGACCACCTGGGATGGTTCCGTCCCTTAAATGTTGGAGTAGGAAATGACCATGCAGGTCAGTTCTGATCTGTTTTTTCTTCAATCGCAAAAGTTTGTCCGATTCGTTCTGTGAAGTTGCTGATACACTAAGGATGACTGAAGTGAATACCGGTGGAGCACTCAAAAGGTTCTTGATGTGGTCTTCACTGTAGGCAAAGGTGTCCTTCTCTGCCATATTCTTCACAGCTTTACTCCGGGATTTTGCTGGATTTAATATCCAGATTTAGGTGATTCAAAAATAAAATAAAATAAAATAAAAATAGGTGAAGAGAAGAAAGAAAGCAACCACCACCTAGAAGAAAGAGGAAAAATCCTCAAAACACCCTCTCTTGTAGGGATTCAAAGAAAAAAGACCTCGCGAGACAATTCCCGCTATCCAAACTCATACCAATTGGTGCTGGCTCTAATCAGTAAGGCTGAGCCTAATATACTAAACAACAGAAGAGAAATGCCAGTACTGATACTAATTTCAAAACAAAAATTAATAACCAATGTAAAGACCACAGTTCAATACTTGTATGTGCTAATAAATAGCTGTTTATTCTGAAATCTTGTGATTATACACAATTTATAAATTAATGCTGCAGTTCAAAAACAATATTGTATAGCAACAATGAAAACAAGGACACAAAAGTGGAATAAAACCTCATGCATACCATCACTCATAACTCTTCAAACATATCACAATCAAAACAACTTACATTCAAACATTCAAAATAAGTACCCCACACAACCTGGAAGGGCAATACACCAGTTGGTGAAGTACTAGGTCTGCTGCACAAATAAAGAGCAATCCCTACTGTTCTAAGCAATACACTATAAACAATTCAGTTGAATCATAAGATTTTGAGCATAATCATCAAAATTCAAGTGTAAAGAAGCAACTCAAGATGCGAAACAAATAAGCACCAAGCCGCGACCAGCAGACCAAACGGCCTACGCGTTTCGAATCCCTATTGCTCTCAGGATTCTCTTCAGGGCCAATCAGCTCTGTAAAAGGAAACAGAAAAAAACATATGTCTAGTGTCTAAAAACCCATGGAAACTTAAGAGCGCTACTACACCTGGACAAAACAACAGCTTACCAGTATATCCATAGCCAATAGATCGTAATCACAGAGGTAGACTCCTGGAACAATTAGGAATAGGAAAAGGAAAAAAAGAGAAAAGCGGGGGTTTAGCAGCAATGCATCCTTTCAAAACCCTGAAATACAAGCATGAAAAAGTGGATGGGCACCATGACAGGTGGCTTACCTCAGGATGAGTGCACTGTGTCCTCAGTTTGCTGGGTATCAAGTCCTCAGCTCGCCAAAGTGAAAGGGAAATGGGGGGACCTACTGTAAGAAACGAACAGTCATTGACCTCATTTCTTAAAAGCAACGTGGAAAATTCCAACAGTGTACACCAAGGGCTTCAAATAGTATAAACGCGGCATGGTCTTATCATTAAAGTCCTTGCAAGGCGACGTGGGGTGAAGCAGTGATAAAGCGTTAAATGAAGCGTTGTCAAAAAGAGTTGTAATCGGGGCGTCACACTCTGGAAAAATAAAAATTGAATACAACGCAAATTTAGCGTGGTCTTAACAGCGTATGTCTAGAAAAACATACCTCATCAATCATGTAGAGAGGTTCGGGGCTGTGAGGAAAACAAAAACTTACTGATGTGAACACCGGAGAAGTAGCCGCGTCCTCGAGTAAATCAACACCGTGGAGCACTGCACTCACTGCGCATGCGCAGGCGCAGCTAGTTCTGGGTGATATAGTCCGGAAAACGGAGCGGGCGAGGAATGACCCGCGACCAATACAAAATTAGTAAAAAAGAGTAATGAAGTAGTCCGCAATGGCCTTGAAAAATGAACATGCCAATTAGACGGAAAAAAGCAATTTATTGAATGAAAACGAAAAAGAAGTACAATGTCCATTACAGAGAATGCTGGGACATATAGTACCATACAGTGTTGATACGGGCAAAAACACTCCTTTCACATGAAAAACACTGAAGGCTGGTGTGTGGCTTGACGCAAATTTAAGAAACGGTGCAGGAGTGGGAGGAACACGGTGTGTGGGCTTGACGCAAATTTAAGAAACGGTGCAGGAGTGGGAGGAAACACTTTGATCAACATAGGTCGGAAGGCGGTATGGAATAGGGTGGCACAGGAGCTAAATTAACAGGACGAAACCACGTCTGTGTCAGGAAAACCCCAAGGGAGTGTCTACTTGAACGCAGAAGTAAACCACAAATGATACGTCAAGTCTGCGTAACGACTTTCTGTCCCAATGCGAATAAACTCAAAAAAATCATTGGACAAAATTGGCATCTGGTGAAGAACCTGGATGACCGCTTGCATGCACCACCGCTGTTTGCGTTCAAAAAAGAGAGCAGCATCGCGAATTATGTAGTGAGAGCACTTGTTTATGCTGCGAACTCAACATTGAAGGTTCACTTTTCCAATACAAAGGAATCTCATGGAAACATGACTCATTCAGTAATTGTAAGTCAAAATATGTCATCTATGGAGTATTATGTCCATGTGGGCTCCTGTACATTGGAAAAACTAATCAGGAAATCCGCCAAAGAATTTCCCAACATAATTCTAGAATCAAGAATAAAGTGGAAACTGCGCCACTTGTGAATCATTGGACCAGACTAAAACATCAAATAAGTGACCTCAAATGGACAGTCATTTCCAAAGTTGAAAAAGACCCACGTGGAGGTGGTTTGGATCTAAAGCTGTCCAAAAGGGAGGCACGCTTGATCGTTAAGTTTGACACGGCTGTGTCAGGTCTTAACGAATTATCAGAGATCTATAAATTATAGATTTTCCTTGTTGTCCAGATTGTCCCATTGACATTCAGTTCTGATCTGCTTGCTTGCTTTAAAATGTTCCTGACACAGACGTGGTTTCGTCCTGTTAATATAGCTCCTGTGCCACCCTATTCCATGCCGTCTTCCGACCTCTGTTGATCAAAGTGTTTCCTCCCACTCCTGCACCGTTTCAAAATTTGCGTCAAGCCCACACACCAGCCTTCACTCTTTTTCATGTGAAAGGAGTGTTTTTGCCCGTATCAACACTGTATGGTACTATATGTCCCAGCATTCTCTGTAATGGACATTGTACTTCTTTTTCGTTTTCATTCAATAAATTGCCTTTTTCAGTCTAATTGGCATGTTCATTTTTCAAGGCCATTGCGGACTACTTTATTCCTCTTTTTTACTAATTTTGTATCGGTCGCGGGTCATTCCTCGCCCGCTCCGTTTTCCGGACTATATCACCCAGAACTAGCTGCGCCTGCGCATGCGCAGTGAGTGCAGTGCTCCACGGTGTTGATTTACTCGAGGACGCGGCTACTTCTCCGGTGTTCACATCGGTAAGTTTTTGTTTACCTCACAGCCCCGAACCTCTCTACATGATTGATGAGGTATGGTTTTCTAGACATACGCTGTGAAGACCACGCTAAATTTGCGTTGAATTCATTTTTTATTTTTCCAGAGTGTGACGCCCCGATTACAACTCTGTTTGACAACACTTCAATTAACGCTTTTAACTGCTTCACCCCATGTCGCTGTGCAAGGACTTTAATGGTAAAACCATGCCGCGATTATACTCTTTGAAGCCCTTGGTGTACACTGTTGGAATTTTCCACGTTGCTTTTAAGAAATGAGGTCAATGACTGTTCGTTTCTTACAGTAGGTCCCCCCATTTCCCTTTCACTTTGGCGAGCTGAGGACTTGATACCAGCAAGCTGAGGACACGGTGCACTCATCCTGAGGTAAGCCACCTGTCATGGTGCCCATCCACTTTTTCATGCTTGGATTTCAGGGTTTTGAAAGGATGCATTGCTGAT
The DNA here is from genome assembly GCF_964263255.1 of Lissotriton vulgaris. Classification (NCBI taxonomy): domain Eukaryota; kingdom Metazoa; phylum Chordata; class Amphibia; order Caudata; family Salamandridae; genus Lissotriton; species Lissotriton vulgaris. The sequence goes on along the minus strand of NC_141691.1, from coordinate 1,076,146,160 downwards.
AAATCCCCGCTTTTCTCTTTTTTTCCTTTTCCTATTCCTAATTTTTCCAGGAGTCTACCTCTGTGATTACGATCTATTGGCTATGGATATACTGGTAAGCTGTTGTTTTGTCCAGGTGTAGTAGCGCTCTTAAGTTTCCATGGGTTTTTAGACACTAGACATATGTTTTTTTCTGTTTCCTTTTACAGAGCTGATTGGCCCTGAAGAGAATCCTGAGGCAATAGGGATTCGAAACGAGTAGGCCGTTTGGTCTGCTGGTCGCAGCTTGGTGCTTATTTGTTTCGCATCTTGAGTTGCGTCTTTACACTTGAATGTTGATGATTATGTTCAAAATCTCATGATTCAACTGAATTGTTTATAGTGTATTGCTTAGAACAGTAGGGATTGCTCTTTATTTGCGCAGCAGACATAGTACGTCACATACTGGTGTATTGCCCTTCCAGGTTGTGTGGGGTACTTCTTTTGAATGTTTGAATGTAAGTTGTTTTGATTGTGATATGTTTGAAGAGTTATGAGTGATGGTATGCATGAGGTTTTATTCCACTTTTGTGTCCTTGTTTTCATTGTTGCTATACAATATTGTTTTTGAACTGCAGCATTAATTTATAAATTGTGTATAACCAAAAGACTTCAGAATAAACAGCTATTTATTAGCACATACAAGTATTGAACTGTGGTCTTTACATTGGTTATTAATTTTTGTTTTGAAATTAGTATCAGTACTGGCATTTCTCTTCTGTTGTTTAGTACTTTCTGTAATTAAGGCCCATATTTATAAATATTTTACGCAGCAAGCTACCTTGCTGCCTTGCATGAAAGGGCAGGAATGCGCCGTATTTAATATAATGCGGCGCATTCCAGCTCTCTGCCAGCGCAGGTGCACAAACTGCTGCCTTACACCAGTGCAAGCACCCTTGCTAGGGTACGTGCTTGCGTTGTAGGCAGGATTGTTTTTGTGCAGGAAGGGGCACCTTCCTGCACAAAAACAATTGTCAGAGGCATTTTCCTATTCTTAAGTGTGTTGCAGAATGCAGCATACTTAGAAAGAGGAAGCAACGAGGAGAACTAAAGATATTTCTACTTGTTGTGGCTCTGTTGGGGAGTAATACAGTTCTAACACATTCCCAGGTCTACAAGTGTTGGTAAATCTAGGAATTTGTCAGAACGCATGGGTGGAAGTCTAGGCACACTCACACTCTACCCATGGCACGTCTCCCTGTCGCAGAGTCCTGCAAGGCAGCAATTCGCGCTGACTTGCGATACTCTAAATTCATTAAGCCACACAGGGCCACACAATGTGGCCTTGTGTGGCTTGATAAATCTCATTTAGGTTTTGCACCGCCCTTGCGTCTCCTTGCATGGCGCAAGGGCAACGTAAAACCTTGATAAATTTGGACCGTAGTCCATTTACTTTTAGTCCCTTGCAGTGACAATGTTTTCCACAGAGTGCCTGATTTGGGGAATAAATAAATGATTAAATCTATGGCCCAATAATTTTTCCAAGGAGCCTGCCACCATGTTTGCTAAATTCGTAAGTTACCTTGTCTTCAATAATTCTGGACCATGTCACAAAATAATTTTTGCCTGACGTTGATATCCTTAGTGGTTTGAAGGCAGTGCCTGATGCAAACGCATTTTAACACCGTATTAAGAAAGAAGATTTTTGAAAGGAGTAACGTGACAAGAATGTTTTTGCATATTTGTTGTAAGGCATTTTGTTGGGTTGGTGACGTAATTATGTGGGGTTTTTTGTGCTGCTTTGTTTTTGTGATGCATTATTGCAATGTGTTGTGTTGTACCGTGGGTGCCATATTGCTTCTGTTTTTACTTTTTTCTTTTGTGCACTATTATTTTTTATTTGTGTTATATTGCTTTGATCATGCTATTCTGTCATGTTCTTCTGCTTACATAAATATATAAACAAATGTTGCTACATTTCCAGCCAAACGTAGCACTTGCCCGTGAAGTTCCTGTAACGAGCAACCAATTACCACAGGGTAAAATAGATCTTCTACAGCTCTTCAACTATTTAAGACATTCAGGGCCGGCTTTAGCGCTTATGGTGCCCAGTGTGGTAATCTTTTTCAGCCCCCCTTCAATTACCTTCTTCACAGATTTTCTCTCCTCCACCCTCCAACAGTGCCCCTTGTCGCTCCTTAGCTCCTATCTAACATGCATTCTGTATGTTTTATAGCACTACTCACACCATTGTAGGTTGTCAAAGCACTCTACATCACACACATTATACAGAGACAATGAATCATATATGTGTAAATAAGTCTATAGGAAATGTTACATAAAACAATGAGGATTACAGCATGTAGGAATCAAATGTCCTCCATACTGGTAGGCAGTATATTTTAAGAGTGTTTTGTCTGGAGAAGCCAAAACATAGGATTTAATACATACCTCAGTGGTTGGTGTTGGCTTTACTTATAAGAATGTATTGCATTGTATTGTAATTGCATTTATATAGCGCTTACTACCCTGGACGAGGCATCAAAGCGCTTTTTCGGCGAGTAGTACACTACTCTGCAACCCATCAAGGATTAGTGGTGAATTAGTATAGTGAAATATGAAAGTAATTTGAGTGGTGGATATGTTAGTCAGTTATTTGGATTGAAGAGGATAGTGAAGGGATAGAAGAGGGAAAAGGTTTGCCTTTATATAGTGCTTGCTACCCCTGATGAGGTGTTAAAGCACCTTTTCGGCGAGCAGCATGCTACTTCAGAACCCATATAGGATTAGTGGTGAATTAGTATAGTGAAATATGAAAGTAATTTGAGTGGGGAATATGTTAGTCAGCTATTTGGATTGAGAAGCATAGCGGAGAGATAGAAGAGGGAAGGGTCTAGAAATGTTCTTTTATTTTGGAGTTTATATCTTTATAAGGGGTTTGGGGTGAGTAAAGGGGAGGTGGAGGGGGAATAAGTATAGGGAAATATTAAATTAATTTGAGTGGTGGACATGTTATTCTGTTTTTTGGATTGAAAAGGAATAGTGGAGCGATGGAAGAGAGAAGGGTCTAGAATATTAATTTTCTATTTTTTAGTTCATAGCAGTCAGAGGTGGTTTGGGGTGAGTAAAAGGGAGGTGGAGGGGGAAGAGTCAGAGGTAAGGAATTAGAAAGGCTTGTGTGGGAGATCTGAGTAGTAAAAAAGGTATAATAAGATGCAAGGAGGGGTAGAGGAGGGAATAGTCTAGAAAGAGTTATTATGGGGATCATAATAGTGGTATGGGGTTTGGGATGAATGAGAGAGTCGAGATAAAAGGTTATATTGCTAGAGGTATATGTTGAGACATAGTGTAGTGCATTGCAAAGAGTAGTCAAATGAGGTTTGAAATGAGTCCGAGTTGAGGTAGAGGCTATATTGAGAGGGCGAGTAATAGGGTAGTGCATTGGATATACTAAATTAGACGAAAAATAATAAATATATAGGTGCATGGATATATATGTATAAGCAAAGTAGTATATGTAGATTAAAGATGCATTTAATAAACTCTGGCTTTCAAGTGTCGTTGTACTTTAAATAAAAAAATGTAAAACATTTTTTTAATCAATAATGAAGCAATTGTAGATAGTTATGACAAAACATTTATTTATTTATGCAGTCCTTTATATACACATGTTAAACCATAGAATAATCTAACTATCAGTAATATGTGCAGTTGTTAAGCAGAACTAACGAATATCTATATTTTTAAAAACATAATTAATGTAGACGTTTATACAAAGCAATACACATATATAGGTACATAACTATAGTCTAAATGAATGGTTATATACAGAAGGATATGCTGTATATTTCTGTTTTCATATGGTGGTTATGTGAGGAAGTGCCAATTCTTAAGTAGTTTTCTAAATATAAGGTGATTATCCGTGGATCTTATGTTGGGGGGTAAAGAGTTCCATAATTTGGTTGCTTGAACCGAGAAGAATGTGCCACCCATGGTTCCTGAGTTACATGATGATGCAGAGCCCAAGGACTCTGGGGGTGCACAGTGTGCTGCTGAGGAGGGTGGAGGTGGGTGGAAAAAGGAAGGAAGAGACCTGGGGACCAGTTTCAAGGTGGCAGCCTGCTAGTACCTGAGGTTCAGGATGGGGAGGTGCCCAATGGCACAGGGGGTGTACAGTGTGCCGCTGAAGAAGGGAGCGGGCTGGAGAAAGGAAGGAAGGAAGGAAGGAAGGAAGGAAGAGACCTGGGGACCTAATCCAAGGTGTCAGCCTGCTAGGTCCTGAGGTTCGGGATGGGGAGGTGGCGAAGGGCACCGGTGATGCACAGTGTACTGTTGAGGAGGGGGGAGGTGGTGGAGGAAAGAAGGAAGAAACTGCGGAGCATCTCCAAGGTGCCAGCCTGCTGGTACCTGAGGTACAGGATGGGGAGGGGCAAGTGTACTGGGGGTGCACAGTGTGCTGCTAATGAGGGAGGAGGTGGGTGGAGGAAGAAAGAATGGGAGTTTCCCAAGGGCGCTTGGGGTGCCCAGTGTGCTGCTGAGGAGGGAATGGAGAAAGGAAGAAAAAGTATTTCTATCCAAATTAACCGTTTTATCAACATTAGGATAATCAAAGACTGGTGAAAAAATAAGGTTCAAACTGATACAAGGCTATTTTCATGCAACTTTTTGAAGACGGTTCATAGGCTATATTAGGATTATCAAACACTCAAAAAGTGATGAGAGGATGCTTGCAATAAGTCTAACCACTGGCAGTCGCTCAGTGTAGCGTTCCAACCAATTGTTCTTTGCCAACCATGCCACCTCAGATTAGAACCAGTTATATGCAAATCGTCTTGACCCTGCGTTATTAAGAACAATCCAGCCTGTACTGCCAAGCCAGGTCCTAAGTGACTTAACTGAACTGTAACACAAGCAACCTAATAGATGTTCCTTCCCGATTTGGGGGTTTCAGTCTAATTTAGCTTGGTTCTAGTGGCACAGTGAGCAAGAGGCCCTCATCTGGGCATACCCTTGGCCACTTAGGGCAGTACATCCAACACATGTATTAGAATTTTAACTTATGAACTGTTACGGCCACAGGAACTCATCAGGATCTGGGCAATGCATAAAGGGGTCCACCTCTTGACATCCCCAACTCTGACTAGGATACACAGAGTATTGAGGCGATCGAGCGAGGGATAGGAATTAGGGTAGAAACCGAGGGGAAAGGGATATCTGTAAACAGAAAAAACACAGGATTAATACAGTTCTGCGCACACTGGCTACTCTCCAAAGGTCTCACTACTGAAACTAGTACCTGCCACAGAAAAACAAGTAGACGCTGTGAATCCTTTCCCTGCCCAGATCAGATACGTCTCTTAACCTGGAGGAATAGTACCTACAACCAAAAACACACAACAGTTATCAATCCACTCTCCCACTTTGTTCTTCTACAATAAGAAACAAAACAAACACATACATACCCTTTCATCCTTCCAAAACATAAAGAAAATAGGATAGCTGAAAAGAGGCGAAGTAGTGTCCTCCTTAATCTGGATTAGTTTCTGTAGAAGCTTAGTTCCATAAGACAATGTCTCAGAACAACATGAATAGTCTTGTTCATAAGCCAAAAAGGCAGTAACCAAAAAATTAGCCAAGGTATCCTTTTAACTAGTAACTCTCTCCAAAACACCATATAAGTTCTATATTCTGGAATGGACTGGATGAAAAGAAGAAATACAAAAATAGCAAAGCTAATAGTTATAAATCAGGGATTGGAGCAAAGTATCCGCCCTTAGACACTCGAGTCTTACTGTTCACCAGAACTCCGGAACAGCAGCCAGACGAAGCGGAGTTAAATCCAATTAGGGAAGCAAGACGCTTAACACGCCCTTCCTCCAAAGAATAGCAAGCTTCCTCGCCTGCCGACAGAGAATCCAATAAAGTTATTTCCCAAGAGGGGTGGAGCTAGGTCGAGACCGTAATTGACGCTTGAGCCCGGAGCTCCGCCGAGTCGTCGCTCTATCCTTTAATTATCCTGCAGCAGCAGCAAAAATTGCGCCCCCAAGATAGTGCTTTAGTGGTCGGAAGGTGTGCGGAAGAAACAAAGAAGCCGGACCCTGAGATCCGAGGCTGGTGGAGCGATCTGCTGCCTGAGAAGTGTTGGTGGCGGCTGGGCCGTGAAGCCCCTGCCCACAGTGGAGACGCCTGCCGGAGTGGGTGCCATGACGTGCGACCACCGCCTGGCCTGCGGGGCGCCCTTACCGGACCTTTGCCACCTAGGAGCCTGGGTTGCCGGAGTCCGTACCGGCGGCTGACGGAGGTGCCCCGGTGATTGGTGGTGCCTGCAGGGGTCTGCGGTGGACCTGAAGAGTTCCGGACGGCGAGAGGGGGAGCGTGTGAAGCCGAGGGGCCTGTGCTGCATGCGGCGGCACTGGTCCTCTTTCGGAGCTACCTGGACCCTGTACGAGGTGGCGGAGATTTGCCTAAGGGAGCGCTTTGCTCCCGCTTCTCGGCTGGTCTGCGCATAACGACATTGGGGGCTTGGGCCCTCTTTCCAGGCACTACTCTGCCTTGCTGGGGTTGCTGCGATCCGCGGGACGGCAGAGGTCCAGGATTTGAGGACAGCAGAGAGGGGAAGCGCAAGTACAGGATCAGCTCAGCTCCTCCTGGAGCTTGGTGGTGCGACGGTTGGTGACCTGCCGCTAGCACAGACGCCATACATCCTACGTGATTGAGGTGCCAGTCGGAGGAGAACTGAGGCTGCTTTCCTGTGTATGTGAGGGGGCACTGGCCTGGATTCATTTCCTTTGCGTTCCTCTGCTAGGTGACTGTGGGCGGGGCGTCCTGTTCGCCACGGTGCCCAGGGAGCTTTGCTGACATCTGTGAGGGCTTTGAGGCGCTGCCCTTGGCCGGCTGGTCTCCGAGACGGAGAAGGTTGCTTAGGTGGTCTGGGTTTGGAGGTTCAGTGCAGGACTTATTCACTACTGCCAGGCCAGGTAGTGCCGCAAGTGAGGGCTGTGACACTCAGCAAGCATGGGCAAAGGAGGTAAGACCCAGTCAAAACTGGCCTTCGATCAGAAGAAATCCAGATCCCATGACCCCGCCCCGAATGGGGGTGCTGAGATGCCACCGCCAACACAGGAAGGTGCAGAATCGGACATCCGCAACATCCTAAAATTGATGGAAAAGTCTCTTCAGTGTGGCATCACCTCTTTGGGCACAAAAATAGACGCCCTCACTTATAGAATGGATAGAATGGCTGAACGCCTCGATAAGCAGACGGAACGCTTAGATATGTCCGAACGACACTTAACTGAACTAGAAGAGGCCCACACTACTCTTGATGCTGATCATAAGCAGCTAGGTAAGGTCATACGGGTCCTGCAGGACAAGAGGTAAGATATTGAAGCACGTTCCCGGTGCTGCAATCTACAAATTATTGGCCTTCCGGAGACAACAGCCACAGGCAATATGGAACAGTTCGTCGAGAAATTGCTTGTTACGTTGCTTGGAGACGGTGTTTTCTCCACTATAGTCATGGTGGAGAGAGCGCACAGGGCCCTGGGACCCAGACCCCCTCCGGGAGCTGCACCGCGTCCGATAATTGCGAAGCTGCTCAACTACCGTGACCGAGATGCGGCTCTTCGTGTAGCTAGGGAGAAGAAGACCTTGCGATATGAGGGCACTGAGCTGTCCCTATACCCGGATTTCACCGCCCGAGTGCAGGAAGAACGCAAACATTTTGTCCCGCTTCAGAGACCGCTCCGCGATATGGGTGTGGACTACGCCATGCTTTACCCAGCAAAGCTCCGGGTAAACAGGCAGAGGAGGTCGCATATCTTCACTGACCCTAAGGTTTTACAGCAAGCCATCAGGAGCTGGACAAAGGAGCAGAAGGATAGTCCGGAGAGAGTAATGCAGGTGGAGTCAGAGGGTGCCCCGCCAGACGAACAGGACTGAAGTGTTAAACTGGATGATCTCAGGGCAGCGAGAGGTTCTGACGGGCTGAAGGGTGGAGGGATTCCACTTTGGCATAGGAGGTACTGCAGGTTAAACCCTGTTATTCCTGGATATGGTGGGTGCACTACTGTTTCGCTACTGGCTAAAATGGTGTTGCTGCGGTATGTAGGACGGTCTCGTATAGTCATGGTCAGAGTTGTTACTGCGGGACTGTGGCTAGAGACACTATTCCCCCCCTCGGGGGCGGTCTAAGAGTAATAGAAAAGGAGTGTAGTGCAGACCTGTTTATTTGCATATGGGGGGTATATAGTTTTCCTGCAAATGCTGACAATATAGTTGTGATGACAAGGGGAGAATCGGGCTGGTTATAATTGCTGTTGGTAACTGTTAAAGTAGGGCACGAGGGGCTACCTCCGCTCACGTGTACCTGGCACTGTTGTTGCTCTCAGTCTAGCGGGGATTAAGGTTTTGGGGGATATGGGGAGAGGAGGGAGGCAGATTGGAATTCATACGACCATGTTGGGGGATGTCTGCTGTGGGTGGGGGGAGAGGGGCAGAAGGGGGATGTTCATCAAGAGGGATCGTTCAAGGGGTTGGTTGATTGTTGGACGGATGGTGCACTGCTCGCTAGTTCACAAACTTAGTTGTTTTACGATGTGTCTTACCCATGTAGTTAATGTCACGTAATGCGCCTGAATCCTGGCGGCCGGAGGGCGGAATTCGTGTTATGACATGGAATGTTAAGGGACACAATTATCACCGCAAACTAAGAAAGGTGCTGAATTATCTCAATAGACAGAATGTTGATTTAGCGCTCCTGCAAGAGACGCATTTGCCCCAGACGAGCAACATGCTGAGATCTCGGGGACTGGAGGGTAATATTAACTCGGAAGGGTTTACCACGCACGCTAGGGGTGTATTGACCTGGACTTAACCCCAAGACACCACTCAAGCTTACACTACTACAAGCGGATGTAGGTAACTGTTATGTCCTGTCCAAATTCCAGGGTTGGGGTTTAGACCTTCTCATCATTAACGTATACAGACCCAACTATGACTGCCCAGAGTTCTTTGGGGACATCGCTAGGATCATTAGCCAATTTGGGGACACCAAGGTCCTGTGGGGAGGGGACTTTAACTTGTTTAGGCACATAGACCTAGATAGATCTGCGGGCCCCCCTAGGAGCCCAGCAGCTGCTGCGTGTAAGTTGGAAGAAATTATGGTGTGTTTGGACGTATGCGATGTGTGGCGTGAGAGGAGCGGTGTAAGAGGGGGTTATACACACTACTCGGCATACCACAACATACACACACGTATTGATTATTGGATGGTATCTACTTCACTGATGAATTAGGTTCGGCAATGCATTATATTGCCGCGTATGCTTTCTGGCCACTCGCCACTGATGCTGGCTTTGGATACTCCAAGGAAAAGTCTACCGCCATTCACTTGGAGATTTCCCCCGTACTCTCTATTAGACCCGTTATTTAAAGAGGAAATGACTGTTGCTATTGAGACCGTTTTTCAATACTAATATTGGCTCTGTAGATAGTTTCCAGACTGTCTGGGAAACATTTAAAGTGTACATAAGGGGTATCGCAATGGCGAAGCATTCCGGTGTGCTCAAGGCTATTCGGAATAAGTTGTCCGAAATAGAAACTAAACTAAAAGTTCTAGAGCAGCGACGGCTTGCTGGGAGCGATGAATCTTTAGACAGTGAAATTAAGTCGTTACTAGATGAATATCACAACTCCGCTGATAGTGAGGTGAAGCATCTTGGCAAGTACGCCACAGCGCGCACATATGGTGAAGGAGACAAGCCGGCGTCTGTTTTGGCCCGACTAATGACGCAGGTTTGGCGCGACGAGGTAGGACGCAGGTTTCTGAAATCAGAGCGGCGAATGGTGCAATGCTGATGGACGAGGTCGATGTGGCCGATCGCTTCAGGCAGTACTATGCTGGCCTGTACGAGTCCAGGTCTGAAGGGGCGGAAGAGCAGATTTTGGAGTATTTGGAACAGATATAACTTCCGTTTCTCCCGGATTCACACAGGGAACTCCTTATGCACCCGATAGAGAGAGATGAAAATATTGAGGCATTGGCAATCATGAAGGCTAGTAGTGCCCCGGGGACTGATGGCTTAACTGTGACCTTTTATAAGGTGTTTTTAGAGCAGCTGCTACCACATCTAGCTACCTTGTTTGATGACATGTGCGTTACGGGCACCCTTCCCCCATCTATGAGGGAGGCACTGCTGGTTGCGATCCCCAAACCAGGTAAGCCCCTGCAAGACTGCAGCTCGTTTCGCCCACTCTCCCTTCTTAAAGTAAACACTAAATTGTTTGCTAAAGTATTGGCTACTAGAATTGCTCTGGTGTCACATATCCTGGTTGCCCCGGAACAGGCGAGATTTATTCCGTCCAGGAATCTAACTTATAACATACATACGGTGTTTGGCACAATGCAACACGTTCGCCAGGAGAATAAAGCTGTAGCAGTTTTTCTGGATATGGAGAAAGCATTTGATTCGGTGGAGTGGGCTTTTTTTTAGGCAGGTACTGGCAAGAATGGGGCTTGGGCCGATCTTTTTGCAACTTCTGGGGACTCTGTATTATAAACCCACGGCCCGTGTGCGCATAGGGGACCTGCTTACTGACCCCTTTCCCATTACTAGAGGAATGAGGCAGGGTTGCCCCCTGTCCCCGCTGCTTTACGCCTTGGTGGCAGAACCTTTGGCCTGTGCTCTGCGGGAGTATCATGGCAATGAGGGTATCGGATTACCGACGTACAGAATAGTAGTATCTACTTATGCCGATGATACGCTCCTGTATGTGCGTGACCCTGAAAACAACCTGGCCTCAATCATCAGGGAGGTGGTCCACTTCGGTGCGTTGTCTGGTCTGAAGGTTCATTGGGAAAAATCACTGGTGTTCCCACTTACTCTGGCAACCACAGAATTTGATATGGAATACCCTCTACAATGGACTGAGGACTCAGATCGATATTTGGGCACCAGGCTACACACAGATGCTGAGATCGTATTTAGAGAGAATTATGGTACGGACATTTCTAAGTTGGAGGATGACGTGGAGTTTGGGTGCCATCTCCCACTGTCCTTAATGGGGCAAATCTCTATTATGAAAATGGTGGTCTTGCCAATACTTTTATTCCTATTCACGAACATACCCCTAGTACTACTGCGCTCCTTCTTTCACAGGCTTCGACAGTCCATGTTGAAATTAGCTTGGGCGGGTAGGCAGGCTATGGTACGGTGGGAGGTACTCACACTTCCGTATCATTTGGGGGGGTCTGGGCGCACCAGATTTTGAATTGTACTACAGGGAGGCACAGGGAGCTCTACTTCATCCCTGGATACATGGCGAGACTGATATCCCCTTCCTACGGATGGAGAGACTGTTCGCTGAGCCGATACCTTTGCAGTCTGTAATAACTGAGCCTGTTGACCGCAGGACCGGTATTTTAGACTCACTAAATGCTACCAGGCAAGCGCGCACTGGTTTTTGCAGAATCAAGCGGGTGCATTGCTGTATTCCCCGGCAATGCCACTTGAATGGAGGAGATGGCTGGGTTCTTGTACGGAAAGGGGCGTCATCCTTGTGTTGCGCGCATTGAATATGACGGTTGCTGGAGACCTCTTCCAGGACGGGACGGTCAGAACCTCAGAGCAACTTCTTGCGACCCCGGGGGGAGCCACCCGCCTGAATAATTTCCAGTTTCACAAGGTGCGTGGGGCCTTTTGGGCACTGCTAGGTGACTGTTTGGAAGAACCCCCAGAGGTACTCGAACTAACACACGGTATTAAGACCTCTTCCCCCCGCAAAATGATTACAAGTATCTACAAAATCGCCATGTCGCACAGGGTGCATAAATACTCGGCGGCTAGGCTTGCATGGCAACGGGACTTGGATATACAGTTGGAAGATGAGAAGTAGTTCTATTGTTGTCTGAATACTAGGAAAATATCACTTCATGGCAGGCACAGTCTGGTACACTTTAAATATATTAATAGGATATATTATACCCCTGATAGTTTATACCGATATGGTTTGCGTGAAGACGCTGCTTGTGAGAGATGCCACTGTTCCACAGCAGATTTCCTGCATTTGGCCTGGACGTGCCCGGGAATTTATTCCTTCTGGGAGGATGAATTCGGGGAGCTGGGAAGGGTGGTTGACACTGAACTCCCACAAAATCACATTGCGAAAGGTAATACGCAGGCTGGTCGACATGGGGCTATTCATGGCCAACAGACGAGTTGCGCTATGTTGGATGAGGGACCCTGTCCCGGCGCTACGGCAGTGGTCCCGTGATATGATGTATTGTTCTACTCAGTCGGAGAATTATAGCTAGCTGCTTCGCCCAGGAGCCGCCCGAAGAATTTTTGGGGATTATATACTGCTTATATGCTTGGTACATTGAGTGACAGTGGGGTGGAGACAACGAATGTTTGCGATAATGATAATGCAATTGGTGGTGAACCCGCTGCTGAAGTCTGGGACATTGTGCGATTGGTCTACCCTGTGCGGTGCGCGGAGTGATTCTGGTGAATGGGCTGACAGAGGGGTATATGGTATATAGGAGCTTCCTACCACTTGAGTTATTTGGATAGGTAAAAGCCGAGGCGATTGGGTTACTGAACATGCTGAGAGCGTCATGACACACTGGGGCACTATTCCATGACCCTACTGAGGGACTCTTGACAAGATGCACATGGTGAAGCTCTTTGTTGTTTACTGTTTTTCGCCGCCTGTCCTGACTGGGATGTTGGCATAAAGGCTGCGTTAGAAGTTTGGTGAGCACATAAAGTGGATTACATGATGGGGGGCTGGGTGCAGTTTACCAAGACGTGTAATTGTTTGTTATCGCACCAAAATTTTCAATGAATAAATAAATAAAAAATGTTTTTAAAAAGTTATTTCCCAACAGCCGTTGGGAGCAGAAACGTGATCTGCGCTCGTGAGGACTCTCACTGAGTTTCTTCAGGAATAGCCGTCTGCTGATTCCAAACACTCCTGGCACTCAAGCACTCCCGGTGTAGCAGACACCAGACTCGGAATACAGCAAGGCTGTGAGAACAAGTGTGGGTGCCGCCACGCCAGGCACACGAAGGTACAGAAGCAGAAGAGCAGGCGCTCTGCGATTCAAGGTCCAAGTTCTCCAAAGGAATTACGCACACCGCTCCGTGTGTGCAGCAGCAGTTAAACTATAATTGGCCCCTCCCAGAAGGAAGGCCTTCTGGGAGATGTAGTTTTGCGGCCTCATTTTCATGATCAAAGCCTGACACGAACTACAAGTAAAAAATAATCTATGTGACTAAAGCAGTAACCTACTGAGCTATCCACATAAAATAACATTCTGTGATCTGCATGGCACACGTTCTTTGCAGCAAGCATTTTAACCCTCTGCATTACTTTGTGATGAGTCAAAACTGCTGCTAGAGAAAATCCTGTCTCCAGTAGGTACATTAATCACCAGATTTCTCTTGACAGTTTTATTGTTGCTTCAAAACTTCATGACACACAAGGAACTCTGCAGCAGGTGCTTTTAAACCCATAAGGTATTTCTAAACTGAGCTTAGCACCAGGTCTGGCTGCACAAGTCGCACTGCCCTAAAGCCAACCCTGAACACATGAGCAGACCACAACTGTGGCAGAGACCGTTCTTAAATTAGCCCCTTTAGGGTTCACTTAATGTGCCATGGCCCACCTACCTCTGTCTCGCTTGCATGTTCTTTTTCACCCTATCTTTTTCTTCGTCCCTTTTCTACCTTTCTCTTTCTTGCTCTGTGTCAAAGTCTGGTGAAGAAAACCTAAAACTACTAGCAAATTTAGCTGGCATTTCGACACCACCATCTTCTCCCATGAGTAGGACTTGTAAGTCACTGACTCTCTCTTGAGATTTTTTTGTTTTTATAACCAATTTTATTGATTTTGCAGTACAAAGAGAAAATAGCACAGTCACGATCCGATGGTACCTTCGCAGGGTTATAACACATCAAATCTGCTAAAGTAAATGTAAAATGAGACATCTCACTAGTTTCTCAAGTCACTGACCAATCCGGAATACTCCCACCATTGTCACACATTTTTGCATATTTACATAGGCAGCATCTGCCTCTATAAATTGCCCCCTTCATCTTGGTGCACCAGTCCATGCCAGTCCTCTACTCTGATAGTCTGGACGGGAGTTGATCCTTCCAGTGTTGGGCAAAGCACCGTTTCACCAAGAGAGTAGCAAGACCCACCAAGGTGCGTTCCCCGGGTTTGTCTCCCATATATCCCCTAGGATACCTAGCAGTTAAGTTATTGGGGTCAAAATGAGAAGATTTTCCAGCACCTCAGACAGCAGTGTTTGAATGGCCCTCCAGTGCTTCATTGCTTTAGGACAAGATCAGGCCATGCGGAAGAAGTCTGCGGTCGGTGCTGAGCACCGGAAACAGTCTGGTGATTTAATGCTGTGGGCATACCAGAGCCGGCATGGTGAATAATGCATGGTATATACGTAGTGAAGCTGGATGAGAAACAGCAGCAATGAAATGACCAGGGTCAGGGGAGGCGTTCAAGCATCTCGCCAGTCAGCTTCTTTTCACCCTTCCCATTTGTGTTTAAGGGCCAGGAATTTGTCTAGGGCATTAAGAATTAATGATCTATGGATCTGGGACACCTACCTTTCCCCAGAGTGCTCATCAGCAGCTTGGCCTCAAGGTAGCTAAACTCGGGTGCAAGGGGAGTTGAGCAAGTCATGGTGGTGGACTGTGAGTGTGTGAACTGCAGATAGTTGTGAATTGTGTGATCGATAAAGATAACAGGGACTGGAGAGCCTGAAAGTATTTAATAGTTGCCCGGCACCAGACATCTCCAGAGAAGTGATCCCAACTTTATAATTATGACACATGGTGTAATCATCTTCCCCTCCAAAGGCCTTTGTCCCAAACAATCATCTGCAGCACCCATCCTCCATACCTGGAATATCACCTTTGTAGGCTCTAGGACTCTGGTGGGAGACCCCCCCCCCCCAAATAAAAGGTGCAGGATGTCCTCTTAACCCAAGAGAGATAGCTCTGCAACATATGCTTTGGGCTCCCCTCCCTCTATTCAGCAAATCAGTAATCACCAGTAGGTATCATGCTCAGTAGTATTATCGGACATTGGACATGCCAAGTCCCCCATCGAAGGTTGATTGACATTTCTCTAGGGCGATGCAGGGTGGGCAACCTGCCCATAAAAAGGAGCTTATCTGTGCCGCTAGCTCTCGAAACCAGTTGTAGGGGATGGGCAGGGAATGGTTTTGCAGAGCATAGAGAAAGGGGGGAAGCATTTTCATTCAAAGAGGGCTACCCGGTGCAGGACCTGAAGCGGAAAGCTGCCCATCGCTAAAAGTTGCTTTTTATACGGGAGACCAAAGGTACTAGGTTAAGGTTCCATGTCAGGCTTGGTACTAGGCAGATACGAGTTCCATGTCAGGCTTGGTACTAGGCAGATATGAATTCCCAGGTATTGGAAGCTAAGTTGTCGCATGAGGATAGATGCCCACCATGCAGCGTCTACCGCACCGATGCAGGGAGGAACTAGAAGGACTTGGCACAGTTAGTCCAAAGCCTAGAGGCTTCTCTGACTATTTTAAGAATGCGGATTGCATGTGGTCCGCGTTCTTGGGGGTGGGCCTGGTATAGAAGAACATCATCGGCATAGAGTGCTATCCAGTCCTTCTCCTCCCCGTTAGCCGGCACCAACCTCACAAATGAGCATTGCAACTAATGAGTTTGGCCAGAGGCTTTATCATTAGTGCGAAGAGAAGAGTGCATCCTAGTTGCATGCCTCTCTGCATGGGAAATTGATCTGAGAACACCCCATTAACTCGCACTTGGGTGGCTGGAGTGGAGTATACTGAGCCAACATATTGTCGTAAGGACAACCCTATTCCCAGCCTCTCCAGCACCACACACAGGAATGATTAGTCAAAGGTGTTCATGGCATTTTCAAAGTCCACTAGGAGGAGGACACAGGAATTGTGAAGTTCCCAGCGGCGAGCCAGCGCCAGGTGGAAGCGTCTAATACAGTGCTGCATGCTCTGGGCAGGCATGAAGCCACATTGCTCTGGGTGTATCACGGAGGGGATTACCTGGAAAAGTCTCTAGGCGAGGATTTAGGTGACAAATGTCAGTTCTGTGTTGATAAGTGATATGGGTCTATAGGAGGAACATCTCTTGGGTGGCCTTCCTACTTTATCAATGAGTACTATGGTGGCAAGGCCCAAATGTGGGGGGATCTGGCCCAACAGCATGGCCTCAACATAGAGGTCGACTAGACAGGGGTTCAACATGTCTCGAAATCTGTGGTAATATTCAGCTGGGAAGATGTCAACCCCAACCGTCTTTCCCACATTCATGTCGCTGACGCCGTCACCAACTTCCTCAAGCATGAGGGAGCTCTCCAGATCCACCATTAGGACGGCATCAGAAGATCTGCAAGAATCAGCCTACATAGGTCTGCATAGTATCATGGATGGTGAGCATACAGCATGTGGTAATATGTGGAAAATGTTTGCGCAACAGTCGCTGCCATGGTGTGCTGCTGTCCCAGGTTCTCTAGTATCTCGGAGATTAACCTAGATGCCATGTCATTGGCGGCAAGCAAAAATAAGGGTTTACCTGAATTATCTCCATGTTCGTGCACTCATTTGGTCGATGTTCTCTAGCATTGGTGAGCCTTATCCAAGGCCAGTTGGCGAAGGAATTGTCTATCTAATTCCAGCATCCGGTAAAGTATGGGAATGGATCACATTGATGCGCCTCGCTCTGACAGAAAACTTCTTTAGGTTTGAAGACCAGATGTTTTTACAGGTACATGGTACTTCGGTGGGCAGCACGTTTGCGCCCAGCATAGTATGCCTGTACGTAGGCCAGGTAGAGGATCAACACATCTGGCCCATCAATCCATACTCTAACAACATCAGAAAGTGGTGGCGCTATATAGATAATATTTTGGTCATATGGGAAGGCAATGTTACCTCCTTAAACAACTTCTTTGGTTGGTTAAATCAACTCAATCCGCACCTGAAGTTCACAATGACCTACAATGAAAAACAGGTCTCCTTCCTGGCTATAAATATCCATGCCAGAGAGGGGGCACTATATAGCTCACTCTACACAAAACCAACGGACAAAAACAGCCTGCTGCACTTCGGAAGTGCCCACCCACGAGCCCTCAGAGAGAATCTCCCTGTGGGACAGTATTTGCGTATATGCAGAAACTGTGCTGATCTTAATGACTACAAAGTGGAAGCAGACACATTGTCAAAAAAACTAGAGAAGAGAGCATATCCTACTTAGTGCTACTGACGTCGCGACAGATTGTCAAGCCCACGACTATTGTCAGCCTGAGCGATGGATACTAATGAGGTTTTGGCCTCGCTGTTGGAGAGCCTTTCGACTCTCCAGCAGGAGGTACACACCTCACGCCAAGAAACCCAAGAGTTAAGAAACGAGAAGGGAACCTTATGTAGAGAGGTAGCGGGTCTCTCTAGAAATGGCAAATCCTAAAGCTCTGGGGAGGGCTCATACAATAAAGATTGGACTCTTCCCCCACCTGCATCCTCCCCAGGGGGTGGTTCACAGGGAACAGGTTTCTTTTCCACACCAGTAACAAATCCTCCTTCCCTAGCAGCCACTCCCACAGTCCATGTTATACAGAACCCTGGTATCCCTTTGGCACCTCCTGAACGCTTCTACGGGGATCCGAAAAAATTTGAAACCTTCCTTAATCAAAGCAGACTCCATTTCCTTTGTAAACCAGCAGTGTTTCAAGGCAACGCATCTAAGACTTCCTTCATGATGTCATATATGGGGGTCAACGCCGCTAGCTGGACTATTCCATTGATGAAGTGAAATGACCCTATACTACACAATTTCAAGGACTTCTGTGTGGAGATGAGGAAGTTGTTCGATAGAAAAACCCACATTATGTCTCTGAACCGGGAACTGATCACCCTTCGACAAGGGTCACAGGACTTACTGACATACATCACTACCATCAACCGTCTCCTGGTAGAAACCGACTGGCCACAAGAGAAACGGATGACTCTCTTCAATCAAGGGCTACGTAGTGAACTGAAGGATGTCCTCTCCCAAGTAGTGCAGCTGCCTCAAACCTGTGAAGACTCACTGTTCAACTGGACCATCGAGTACAAGAAAGGAAAGGGGACAGAAGCCAAGGAGAATCACGTTTTGTCGTCCCCAGACTCCGACCAACCCTCGAAGAACACACCAAGACGTCTGATGGGTCCGAACCCATGCAAATCGTGGGAATCCGAGGCCCCCTTACTATCGAGCAGAGAGAAAAAAGGCGACAACAAAAGCTCTGTCTGTATTGCGGAAAAAGCGGGCATTTCATCAGAGAATGCTGAGCCAGGGCTAAGGGATCCAAAAGAGGTGTTGCTTCTAGAACGCAAGCAACTACACAACAAGGGGTGGAAAACTTAGGAGCCCAAGTCCGGAAGGGATCTCCGCCTTGGGTTCAGGATCAGATACAATCCCTTCAGTTCTAGCAAACACCATTCAGCCATCAGTGGCACACATGAAAGTGAGTGTCACTCTATGGATTACCACAGCCAATCCTCTTAGCGTGTCCGCCTTGTTGGATTCCTGAGCCATCGGGAACTTCATTGACCAGCAACACGCTTGAAACATTGGAGACCCGTATGAAAGAAAGAAGACCCCTGAAATAGTGAAGGCAGTAGACGGGAAATCACTGACTTCTGGACCCGTCAGATACCATACAGTTCCTCTATCCATGCAATACGGTAAGGACCATTACAAAACCATACAATTCGACCTCATCGATGCTCCTCACTTTTGCCTTATCCTAGGCATGCCCTGGTTGACTCTGCATGACCCTGTTATACGGTGGACGGAACGCACCGTAGCATTGACGTCCGCATTTTGTATGGAGCATTGTGCCAAGCAATCCATGTGCCAGGAAAATACAACCGGAACTCAGGCTGGGCTACTAGCCACAGGGTGTGGGGAAGTTGGGTATTGCTGCTCTACCATACTACCTGATGCGTATAGCGGCTATCAGTCGATCTTTGACAAACAAAAAGCGACCCAACCACCCCCCCATAGACCCTACGACTGTCATATTGATCTTGTCCCGGGAGCCGACATCCCTTGTAAGTAGGGTGTATGCCCTTACAGAACTAGAGACCCACTACCTTAAGACTTATTTGGAAGAGAATCTAGCTTCTGGCTTTATCAGACACTCTACCTCCCCAGCCTCTTCTCCACTTTTTTTTTAATCTCTAATGAGGACTGTGATGAGCTAAGGACATGCACCAACTACAGAGCGATCAACAAGGTTACTGTAAAAAACTGATACCCTTTGCCTCTGATACCGGTGCTGCTGGAATAATTGAAAGGCGCACAGATTTTCACCAAGCTAGACCTGCGAGGCACCTATCACCTAGTACGTGTCAAGACGGGTGATGAGTGGAAAACGGCCTTCAGAACCAAATTCAGGCTTTATGAATACCAGGTGATACCTTTCGGGTTGTGCAACGCCCCTGCGGCAATCCAATTTTTTATGGACGAGGTGCTACGAGGACTTTTGGAATACATTTGTATTGTCTACATCGACGATATTCTTGTCTATTCGGCTAACCTTCAAGAACATGTTATTCACGTGAAAGCGGTGCTGGACAGGCTTCGGATACACTTGTTATTCGCCAAATTGGAGAAATGCCTGTTCCATGTCGAGTAAGTCGCCTTTCTAGGGTATGTCATCAACGCTCGAAGCTTTCAAATGGATATGGACAAGGTTGAAGCCATAACACAACGGAAGGCACCCCATCATGTGAAATCTGTACAGAGCTTCCTGGGGTTTGCTAACTATTACAGACGTTTCATCAAAGACTTTTCCAAGATAATACACCCCATATCTAGTCTGCTACGGAAAAACACCCCGTTTGTTTGGAGTAGAGAAGCAGACCAAGCATTTGCGGAATTGAAGGAACGATTTACCCAGGCTCCCATTTTGCATCATCCTGACCCCTGCTTGCCGTTTGTGGTAGAAACGGATGCATCACAGTATGCCCTGGGAGGAGTATTGTCTCAACGGCATCTGGATACGGGACAGCTGCATCCAGTCGCATTCTACTCCAAGAAACTTACCCCCTATGAGGTGAACTATTCTATCTCTGATAAAGAGCTGTTGGCTATTAAACGAGCCTGTTAGGAGTGGAGGCATTACCTCCTTGGAGCACATCACACTGTTGAAATATACACTGACCATTGAAACCTCTTATTCCTGAAAACCGTTAGAGCCTTAACTCCACATCAGCTGCGATGATCTCTGTTTTTATCTAACTATGATTTTGTCATTAAGTATAGACCCGGACCACAGAACGGTAAGGCAGACGCGTTTTCCCGACAGGAGGAACCCACAGTACATCTCACGGATGATTCAATGGAACCTCCTGCTATCCTCTCTGCTTCTGCCTTCCCGGACAAAACTCTCGCCTTCATTATATCTCAGGACTTACTTGAGGACATTAAGGTGTCTCTGGCTAACATAGGCAGCCAAACGTGGATACAAGAAGACCCTGACCATAGGAGAACCACAGGGAAACTGCTGTACCATTACCATGCTTTGTATGTGCCACAGGCAGCTCTGCAATTACAGGTGCTGGCCTGGGCTCATGACTCAACGCTAGGAGGACACCTAGGGGAATACAAAACCATTGCCAGTATTGAGAGTTCTTTTTGGTGGCCCACGCTGAGAAAAGACACCAAGGAATACCTAAAGAACTGCGTCATTTGTGCTCAGGGTAAAACCAGCCATTCTAAACCAGTGGGTTTATTACGACCTATACCAATCCCTCCTCTCCCTTGGCACACGGTGTCTATGGATTTTATCGTTGAAATGCCCCCCTGTGAAGGATATACCAACATTCTGGTAGTTATTGACCATTTGACACTTCATTCCGCTGAAAAGACTACCTACCTCTTCCGAACTAGCAGTGGTGACATGCTTGGAAACCCTTTTGCAAGTGAAGGCACGGCGCGACGAGGAGAGAGGAGATAGATACGATATGTCCTATAAATAGACGAATACCCTCCCTGGTCTGACAGCCGTTTTGCAGCTTTCCTGTATCGTCTTTACTACCATCATGTGCCCTAGTGAATATATTTACAACTAAATCAGAATATATCTGCTCAAACGAATCAAAATTGTGTACGACAATTTAATTGTGCGTCGAACTTCCAGCTTTGAATCTTTTCCTTGGGTCAATCACCGAGGATCAAATGTGAGGTCCTTAGCCTATGTGCAATATATACTATATCTAATCAACTAGGCTCTAAACAAGATAACCCATGAAGTATCAGTATCTCATTGAATACAAGCATCTATCAATATAAGTGCAATAGACGGCTACCTGATGAAGGCATGTATGCCGAAACGCGCGTAGTTGACACCAGCCGCACTGCCTCCATCATCTCTACGTCTATCGTATTTTATGGATATATAATTATGTTTGCTTTTTTTGAATAATATGGATGAATTACAAAGTTGAATACAAATAAGATATAAAAAGAATAAAAGATATGTTTTGATATCTATATTTGTGTATAGCTAATTTACTGAAATAAGGTGGTTCTTTTATGCCTTTGCTTTCTCTTTCAGTGTATTTTGGTGTAATACAAAGTAGATCCTATCTTTTTAAATCAGTCCCTAGCTAAACTTTTTCTTAGTGTCTAGCAGTGGTTTTCTACAGCACGTGGTAAGAGCACATGGAATACCAAGAATCCTTATCATAGACCGTAGTGCACAGTTCATCTCTCGCTTCTGGAGAACGCTCTGCGATACTATGGGCAGAGAGGCCCGTTTGTCCACCAGTTATCATCCCCAGACCGATGGAAAAACAGAAAGGCTCAATCAAACCTTGAAGCAATACCTAAGATGTTTCACTCTTCAAAACGCCTCAGACTGGTATTCCCTAATCTGGATCGCGGGATTCACCTACAACAATGCTGAACACTCCACGTTGGGAGGTTTCCCCTTCTTTTGTCTCTACGGGTTACATCCGAACATGCTCCCCTTTGACTGGCCTGTTGTATCCAAACACCCCACCATACAGGAACATCATGCCCATTTACGAGCAGTGCTTATTGAAGCTAAGCGCCAGTTAGCTATATCCCAAACAGCACGAAAAAATGTTTCGCAGACACAAAGAGGGCTCCAGAACCTGTGTATCAGGTGGGAGACAGGGTATGGTTGTAGGAAGGTGGATACCTGACTATGGTTACCCCATATTTTTTGCCTTGCGTTTAGCTGGTTTTCGACTTAGTTGGCCTGGTTCCCTGCTAATCAGGGCCCCAGGCTATCTGCTCTCTCTAAAATGGATTCCATGTACCCCAGGTGCATAACTAAATTGGCTTGGGTCACCTTATCAGCCCCTGTACAGTGCACTATAGGTGCCCAGGGCATAGGTGCATCCAAGGCCTACCAGGGACTGCAGCATATCTTTTTGCCACCCCTGGCTGGCTATCCAAATTGACACAACTGGCTGATCACTCAGCTGGGGCAAGGTGGTGTAATCACACCTTGCTTAGATATAGTATACCTATATCTAAACCTATATCCGGACACATATGTACCTATAAGTCACTCCTATGGCAGGCCTTAACAATCCTGGAGGCAGAGTGCTTGGTTTTATGTGAGATGGTGCTCTAGCATGAGCTGAGCCTGTCTGCAGCTGTCGGGACCCACTCCCTTAGCTGTTCCGGGATATTGCCATACCATATACTCTTAAGTGCATTATAATCCACGCGGTTACTTGCTAACTTTGGTTTGGCTTTATCAAAACATGTCGTGTAAGGTGTCATACGCTTTGGAATACTACCCCCTCGCCAGTCCTGGCGACGGGGGTAGCATTCCACCCTTCTAGAGGGAGAAGACATGTTACTTCGCTAAAACGCGGTTAATCCTAACCAGAGCCTCAGCATCACAAAATGGATGCTGCTGCCACAGACACAAGTCTGACCTCCTACTGCTGACTGAAACTTGGCAGGGGAGGCCTGGACAATAGGTTTCCTGTCGCAGGGAGGTGCTACACCTCCCCAGACAGGAGATAGTGGATTGGGGCAGGGTGGGCTGAATGAAACTAGACACGGCCTGGGGCACACAAGGTGTCCCATGCATAATCCAGTCAAACCGGTTCTGGGGCTCTCCAGCCCCCGTCCCAGCCCGACCCTGAACAAAGGGAAAGGGGTGTTACCACCCCCTTCCTGGGTACCACCCATAGGAGGGACCTAGCAGGTGAGCCAGCCCACAGATTTGGAGTAAAGGTGGGAGCAGTGCTAGTGCACGCAGATTATCCTGACAAACTTATGAAATGAAACTCTGGACCCTTCAACATCCTACTCGACGTAGAAGACTGAAGAATCTCCCTTGTGGTCAAGGAGTGACCACCCTGTGCAAACAGGCACCATCCAGACCCTCACCGTTTGCTTTGTTGCAGTTCCCGCCGGAACTCGAGCGACAGAGATCGACAAGACCCAGCTTTCCCGCCTTCCAACAGCCCGATCCACAGTCCCAGCGAATCTGAGACCCTTGGAGGCGACCTGAAGCGTGAGGCCGGCCATCTTGGAAAAACCACGAAGTGCTGACCGTGCAGCTCCCGAGGCTCCCTCGACGCTGTGCATTGGGGTTTGAGAAGCCCCAGCCCCGAGCAGCTTTTGCACCAAAGCTCACCCCTCCACACTCTCCGAGTGCTGCGTGGGGCCCTTCTGCATTTTCCTGCTCGACGCGTTGGTCCAGTCGCTTGCCCATTGGCTAGTGGCCCCAGTACCGACGAACCTTTGAATTTGCTCTGCCAGTCCGGTTGCTCTGGTCTGGCCCTCGCTCCCCTGAAAAGGAGCACCCGCTCTGACCTTCCTGGTCCGAGTAAGAAGCAATCTTCGAATCCTGCGTGGGTTGCGCTTGCCAAGGTTTGTTTGCTCCAATCCGGAAGCTGACACCGCCGACAGCGAGAGCCTTCGTGGGACAGCTCGTGATCCACTCCTGGACATCCTCGGTGCCCCAGAGTCCACGTGGCAGCGGAGAAAAGCTTCACGACAACCACCTGATTGCGCCCGACATTGCCTGGTTCCTTCCTGGTTCCACCCTGGTCACTGTTGAGTGACCCAGACTCTGTCCCCTCTGCTTTCAGGTACTCTTCATCTTCGATCCACCCTTGGATCGCACCGGACACTTCTCTTCTGGCCGCCTGCAGCATCATCATCTACAGGCTCCATAGATCTACACGACGAAAGCCGACACGACTTTGCACCTGTGCACCCGCTTCCTGTGGGTGAGGTAACTCTTGAACTCTGGTGCTCCTGTAGTGGTATACACCTCTAGTGTCTAAGTCTAAAGTTTTGTACTTCTAGTCCAGTCGGAAGACTCTTAAAACAGTAACTCGATAACTTTCACGCACCATTGACTTTGCATTGGTGCATGTGTGTGCTTTAAGCGCTGCACCCGATTCCCGCTGGCTTTTCCCGACTTCATCACTGCTAGTCCCGATTAGTCCCAGTGATTCCCCAGGCCCCAGGCCTGACCACTGTTCGTAAAGTGATACTTATACCACTTTTTTAATATATGGTTTGCGTGGCCCCTGGCCTCATCCATAATTGTGCAACTTTCATATGTTTAACTGAGCTTTTGTTTAAACGCTTGTGCCTCTGCACCCATAAAGAGTACAGAGGATTATTCTAGTAATAAATACATATATTTTTATAATATATAACTTGTGTGGTGTCCTTTCATTTGATATTACAGGATTGTGATTGGTAAAACAGCTGGCTTCACATGCCCTCTTGAGTTAAGCCTTTAAGGCTGCTTAGTCCATGCTACCCTTAGGATAGCTTGTCTATAAGGTTGACTTACAACCATCACCATAAGGGATTGTTTGGACTGATACAAGGTGCCCCCAGAATTGGAGACATCCTATATCAGGCCAACTTCTCACAATGGTTGTCCACCAAAAATCTGCATTTGAAAGGGGTGGGCAAACTAACTCCCAAATACATTGGGCCTTTTGGAAATGAGGAGATCATCAACCCTGTTGCAGTATGACTATCTCTACCCCACTCTTGGCATATACACCTTGTGGTCCACGTGTCTTTTCTTCAACCTTGTCCCATGAATATGAGATTGCCATCTAGACCCATTCCCCTTGAAATAGACGGGCAGGAAGAGTACGAAGTGAGAGAGTTACTAGACGCCCGAATGATAAGAGGGCGAGTGCAGTACCTAGTGGACTGGAAGGGGTACAGGGTGGAGGACAGGACCTGGGAACCCTCCAACAACCTACACTGCCCTCTCTTGTTGGAACGCTTTCATGCTAAGTATCCCAGTAAGCCAGGGCAACGGCCGGGACGGCGGTCCTTAAGGGGGAAGTTCTGTAGCGATCACTGGCCAAACACGAGGGTACAGAGCACTAAGCACGATTCCCCTTCCAATCCCATTGAAAGAATTAACGGGTATGAATGCGGAGTGCGTGAGGGACCTCTAGGGGTCAAATGGAACGTAAGGCACTACATATTCCAGAAGCCTTATGTTCATCACACCGGAAGTAGAATCAGGTGGTTTTGCCCAAACCACTACTACAAAGCCCCTCCAGTGCCTAGCTCAAGCTCCTGCAATGGGGTCCTGGGGGGGGGGGGCGACCGAAGGGAGGCCTTCCCCGCCCGGGGGAATTTGGGGCCGGGGAAAGGGGGGGAAGGGGGCAGAGATGGCGCCGCCCGGGGACAGGTCTATGTTTTGGTAGCTTTTGGGCTGGGGGGCGGGGCTTGGTTGGGCTTCTTTTGGGCTGGGCTGTTGGATCCGCCCGGCCACGAGGCAGAGACACCATCTTAAGTGAGGTGTCTCGGCCGCCGGGCGGGGGGTGGCGTTGGGACAAAATGTTTTTCGGTTGGACAATTGTTTGGACAATATTTGTCAGAATGGACTTTCGGACTGTGGTGATTGTTTTGGTTTTCATCCGTTGTGACCAGAATTCATCGGCGGGCTGGACGCTTCACGGACATCGCAGGAGACCGGAGGAGCTCGGGTGAGCAGCATGCGGCTCCACACGGCCGAGTGGATGGGCCTGTTCTGCCTGGTGCGGGCGGTCAGGCTCCCTCGTGGGACCAGGTGAGCCCCGATGCCCCTACCCGAAGGGTCCATACGGCCGCCGGGAGTTAATTTAGGGGCAGGGGAAAAAGACGGACGTGCTTCTTGGGGGGCGGTGATTTCTGCTCTCTCTGCATATGGGGGTTATTTCATGTTTAGCTAGCATGGCATTGTTTTCTGATTGTATAGCACTGTGATGTGTGGTATCAGGGTACCGCGGGGGGGATGATTTAGTACGCCTGGCCTGGTATTTCAGTGGGCAGCATGTTGGAGTGGGTGCCCTGTTGGGGGATAGGAGGAAATAGTGGGTTGAGGTGCACGTGGCTGTGGTTTGGGCGATAGTGGTGCTGGTGAGTGGGAAAGGTAGCATCACGGTGCAGGTACTATGCTGTGGTAATGCGTTGTAGAGCCTATCCTGGTGTGGGTGGAAAATCACTGAGGTGGATAGCGTGACACTGAGGTGGATGGGTTTTTTGTTGCGACACGCCAGCCTCGGGGGTAGGGGAGGCGAGAGAGGGCGGGAAAAGCAATGCCCTCGGTACAATGAAAGGGCGCTGAGAGGATCGCACTCGTCAGGGCGTTTTGCGAAAACGTGAGGCAAGTGGGTAATGTTACCGTTGTTCACACTTCCCCGCAGGCTTCTACCTTTCGGTCGTTGGTAATCTCGAAACCGTCGACCAGGCATACTTTATGCCAAGAGCGTGAGCAAATTTTTCTCTGAGGGAACGCCGA
This sequence comes from Lissotriton vulgaris, assembly GCF_964263255.1. Classification (NCBI taxonomy): domain Eukaryota; kingdom Metazoa; phylum Chordata; class Amphibia; order Caudata; family Salamandridae; genus Lissotriton; species Lissotriton vulgaris. Next base: position 1,076,119,355 of record NC_141691.1, on the reverse strand, counting down.
GTTTTCGAATATGGCGCGTGGAAGCTACGGCTCAGATTGGGTACAGGGGTGCGGGAGCTTGCGCGGGCGAAGTAGCGCCAGCAGCAGAGTTTCTCAACTTTCTGGCCGCGTTCAGGCCCAATATCGCTTTGACATGGGTGTGCTTTTATTAGGGCTGGAATTGGTGCTGAATGTTGTACCTCGACTGCACAATTTATGATAGGCATTGCTGGTTTCTCACCCGCTGCCTTGGAGTGCTAAGTATGGTATTGTAATTACTTGTGAATAGCGCTTACTACCCCTGACGGGGCGCCGAAGTGCTTTTCAGTGGGTAGCTTGCTACTCCGGAACCTATAAGGGATTAGTATAGTGAAATATGAAAGTACTTTGAGTGGTGGATAGGTTAGTGAGTTATTTGGATTCAGGGGGGCAGCGAAAGGTTAGGGGAGGGACTAAAGGTTTGCATTTATGTGGCGCATGTACGGTCTGTTTTAGCACAGATGCCATCAAAGACCTAATTGAAAGGCAACTCTTGGAAAAGTTGGTGCTACGCGGTTTTCTATGGAGCAATGCGGAGTTGCGATTTGCGCCTCCGTTTCAGTGAAATATATTTAATCTGGGCCCGGGTTACTGTTCATTGCATTTGTGTTAGAATCCCAAGCTCTGAAATATATACATACTTTTCTTTAAAGCTTACATATTGCGGAACTTTTCTAGGCAGGGGCATTGCGGAGTACCACGCTGATATCTTCTGTAGAACCATTTTATTAATATGAAACAGGGAGACAAGCTCATAAAATTTATACAAGGGACATTTTCAGTTGAAGTCGTAGAGTAAAAAACCTTACAAAGTATCTGCGAATGCGCTTGTGAATACGGCACACAAAATCAACGTTATAATGGGCCGCGGGCGTTTCAAGGCGCGCGTGGGGGGGAGGTACGTTCTTCCATTTTCTTAGTATGGAACAAGGAGGCAAGCTCAATAAATTTATACAAGTGGCAATTTTCACAGTTGAAGTCCTAGGGTAAAAGACCTTGCACAATATCTGCAAAGGCATTTGTGCATACGGCAAACAAAATTAACGTTTGGATGGGACGCGGGCATTGCAAGTCGCGCGTGGGGAGATGTACGTTCTTTGCAGTGGGCTTTTTCCTGGCGGACAGGCTCTGGGGGTGACGCACTGTCTGGAGGACTTCTTTATGGGGCCAGAGAGGAAGCACGGTCCCATGTCGGTGTGGTCATTCTCCGTAGTGAGCTCGACTCCATGGTCAGGGAGCACGCCCGCCGGAGGACAGGGGGGGTCGCAATGCACTAGTGAATATGGAAAACAAAGTTAGCGTTCATTGGGCCGCGGGCTTCCGAGTCGCGCCTGGGTGAGAGGTACGTTCTTTGCAGTGGGCTTTTTCCTGGCGGACAGGCTCTGGGGGTGACGCACTATGTGGAGGACTTCTTTCTGGGCGCCAGAGGGGAAGCACGGTCCCATGTCGGTGTGGTCATTCTCCGTAGTGAGCTCGACTCCGTGGTCAGGGAGCACGCCAGCCGAAGGACAGGGGGGTCGCAACGCGCAGTAGGGTCTGACACCGAACGGTGCCGCTGCCATGTCGGGGGCCGCGGGGTATGGTAGGTGACGGGGGGGTTGGGGGGCTCTGCGGCAGGGGTTTCTTCCTGGCGGACGGGCGCAGGTGTGGGACACGCATCCGGAGGGCTTCTCTCTGGTGGGACGGCCGGCTTCGGCGGACTGCCTGCAGGCGGTGAGCGGCTTCCCAGGCCTGGTGTTGACAGGGGAGGGCCCTGGGCGCCAGAGAGGGGGCACGGCCCCGTTTTAGTGCGGCATACCTCGTAGGGAGCTCGATTCCGCGGCCAGGAAGCACGCCCCGGGGGTGACATCGACTGAGGGCATGGTCCTATACATTTAGGGACGGTGGGCATGGCCCTATGCATTGGCGACGGAGGGCATGGCCCTAGGCAGTGGCGACGGAGGGCATGGCCCTATACAGTTGGTGACGGAGGGCATGGCCCTATACGTTGGTGACGGAGGGCATGGCCCTATACGTGGGTGACGGAAGGCATGGCCCTATACCTTGGTGACGGAGGGCATGGCACTATACATTGGTGACGGAGGGCATGGCCCTATACATTGGTGACAGAGTGCATGGCCCTATACGTGGTGGTGGAGGGCATGGCCCTATACGTGGTGACGGAGAGCATGACCCTATACATTGGGACGGATGCATGGCCCTGTGGTTAAGGGGAGGACCTGCCGGAGGTTCGAAGGCAGGGACCGGACAGCACGGGGCTTGAGGGGGGTCCGCGGCACGCCATATAGTTAGGGGGTGGTCATGCCAAAAGGGGTCATGCGGCACGTCCCGAGGTAAGGGAGGGGGGAGTCCTAAGGGGGGGGTCGAGGACCGTTAGCACGTCCCTCGAGTGGCGGTTCTTCCTAATATATGGGGGAAGAGCAGGAGAACTGTGTGGATTATCGGGGGGTAGGTCAAGCACAATAAAGTATTTAGCCAGGTGGAGAGGCAAATTGACGTTATGCTAATTGTTACTGTTTGTGGATTGTGGGAAGCAGTAGGGGAGGGGGTGGGGGTGAGACGGGAAATTACATATTCATGAGGTTTAGATTGTGCGGCGCAGGCTAAGGATGTTTATTGTGTAGAATGCACCTGCTTCCAATAAAGCGGCCTTTATCACACTTACATTGAGACTCGGGTCGGTGCTTTCTTCCCCCCCCCTCCCTTTCGCCAATGGGCCCCAATGGGGTCCGGGGGGGGGGGGCGCCGACCAAAGGGAGCCCTTCCCCGCCCGGGGGAATTTGGGGCCGGGGAAAGGGGGGGAAGGGGGCAGAGATGGCGCCGCCCGGGGACAGGTCTATGTTTTGGTAGCTTTTGGGCTGGGGGGCGGGGCTTGGTTGGGCTTCTTTTGGGCTGGGCTGTTGGATCCGCCCGGCCACGAGGCAGAGACACCATCTTAAGTGAGGTGTCTCGGCCGCCGGGCGGGGGGTGGCGTTGGGACAAAAAAATTTCCCACCCTCCCTCCCTGGGTCATGATTCGGGGGGGGGGGGGGCCCAAGGGCAGGCATCGCTACTGACGGGGGAGCCCCCTTTGTGGGGGAGTTTGTGGTTGACGGGGATTTTGGGCAGTGTTTTTGTTGGAGGCTGGTGCAAACAGGGGTTTTTTGGTTGGGGGGGGGTTTTGCATGTCGCTGGAGTAGGTGTGGGGTGCATTCTGTATGTAGGGGCGGTTCTTCCTAATATATGGGGGAAGAGCAGGAGAACTGTGTGGATTATCGGGGGGTAGGTCAAGCACAATTAAGTATTTAGCCAGGTGGAGAGGCAAATTGACGTTATGCTAATTGTTACTGTTTGTGGATTGTGGGAAGCAGTAGGGGAGGGGGTGGGGGTGAGACGGGAAATTACATATTCATGAGGTTTAGATTGTGCGGCGCAGGCCAAGGATGTTTATTGTGTAGAATGCACCTGCTTCCAATAAAGCGGCCTTTATCACACTTACATTGAGACTCGGGTCGGTGCTTTCTTCCCCCTCCCCCTTTCGCCAATGGGCCCCAAGTGTAAGGTGTTCCCCGCTGGAGCACGAAGGGGTGAGGGGGGGGGACTCCGTGTTGCATTTTCAGCTGTCACCGCCGTGTGGATTCGTGACTCAAGCTCCAGCAAGCGGAAGGTGTTCCCCGCTGGAACGCCGGAGTTCTGGTGTTCCGTTTTCAGCTGTCACCGCCGTGTGGATTTGGCATTTCTTCTCCTGCCCTCGTGCTGCAAGGGTTTCCCTGGTGACTTTCCAGTGCGGTAACGGATACAGGCGTGTTTCACCAAATTTGAACCGCACGATCAAAGCGCCTTGCCGCGCTCGACTAACTTAAAGTATTTAGGTGTGCTTAGTGGAAGGCTGCGCAGGAGCGCTTTTCCTGGAACCTGTTATTATTGTTTTTTCATTGACACTTGCTGATTTTTGGCTCTCAGTTTTACGCCAATGCTGTGAAGAAACAGCATTTCGGTTTTCTGTTCATGCTGACTCCTTCTGCAGTCGGAACCAGCGCAACATTATTATTACCCTTGAGAGAAAGGAATGAGGTTGCCAGATGTATCTTTTCTAAGAGTTAAATCTCTGCCAATGTCCTAGTGTACAGCAGTATTGTACTTTTGCCTTTCAAAGAGACTCCTACGCTTCTGTGCTGACCGTTGAATCCCGACAGCAGAAGCAGGACTAGGAGAAAATAATTTGGCCTGTAGTGTTTTTTATTTTATCCACTTCCCTTTTCCCCGGGGTGCATTTGTGCATAGTAGTGTATTCTTCACTCTGTGTGGGGTTGCGCCCTGGGGAGTAGGGGGGCCTTTCTGCTAGTCATTATTCCTGCTGACGATCTTCAGAGGTTAGTGGCTACTTCTTACTTAGTGCTACTGACGTCTCAACAGAGCCTAACAGGGAAACATACATGCGAAACTTCCATGAAGTAGATATTCCACCTCACAAGGTTCATCGAATGTCTTGCCTTCACCATCACATCGACCTCAAGAGCCTTCTCAGACTGGTGCCAAGTAAAAACCGACTACTCGGGACCTCCTCTTTCCTCAAAACGAGCATTCAGACTTGCCGACCTCCATTTTGAATTACAGAAGGTAAGGAAAAATATCATTGGGCTCCCTCGCTGTTCCGCCATCGAAATCTGTCAAATGGTGATGAAAAATCACTGAAGCATCAAAGTAATAGGAGCATCCGCACCGGAGGTCCTATGGAGCTCAAACAAAGCCACCATCTTGGCTGCGCGCTAACCCACGCCCCCCTTGTATGGTCTTATTAAGGTGGAGACGGGCGACTCATGTAAACCGGAATACTATTCTTAGTTGTTTGTATATCCATCATTGTCCGGTCTTAAAAACAAGTCTATTCTCAGGTAATCAGTCAAATATGTATGCATCGTAAAAGCATGCAACTGCTAACATAAGTGGTTTAAGCCACAAAAATGATTCCCATCGTTTCATAGCTCATTCCCCACGTTTCATAGCTCATTTATCTATTCTCATATCCTGACACTCTTCTCCAAAGAAAAAACAGTGTGGAGTGTCCATAACCAGAAGGAAGTTGCTCCAGCCTCTAGGTGGTATGTAGCACAAAGTCGGCCATTATATTATTAACTTGGACTATAATCCAAAGGCCTTCTCCCTACTGATATGGTGAATGTATTTCCGGGTGAGAGCCCATCACCAGTTAGACTAAGTGGATGAAAGACAGATCCAAAGAAATATAGTCTGTGCATTCAGGCAATAACAAATTTCAACAGTACAGTAATATAACACAATTCTTCTACTATCAACGCACATTTAATGACTTGTTAGGTCAGCACATTAATGAAATTCATTTAATTTCAAATAGATCTCCTTGAACACATAGATGGTGACAGGATTGAACAAGATAGAGCAAACGTGATCGCATACTCATGGAATATCATAATTACCTTGCAATATCGTGGGTTTAACAGTACATTATAAGGGTTTTTTAGTCGGTCAAATACTATCTACACTTGGTAAACTATATGTCTCTAATCACACGTTTCCGTATATGTCATTTTGGAGTTCAAAAAGGGCTGCCAACCTTTGCCTGATTTGTCTATATCACAACTAAATCGTGTTGTTTTTTTCGTTGATATACTGGTGGTTTTTGGATCTTTTCACCATCTTTTTGTTCTCTTTTTCTTCCCAACTCATAACACACTCTTTGGCCATAATGTGGCTACTTCACAGCATGATCTTATCGATTGCAATTCTCACTAATCCTGTCTCAAAATAATCAGTAGAAATGGAAACTTTGTTGTAACCAACAAATACAAATATTTGGTATTTATTTTTCCAGCCTTGAGAAAGTCTGAGTAGACGAAACACGTGTTGGCAAATTTCAAACTATACACTGGGAGAAAAATAAAGAATAAAACCAACACGTGGAACACTGACATTTTGCACTTTTTTTTGACTCTTTGAATTTTGGATCAAGATATCATTGCCCTTTGCTGAAACACTGTTTGAATAATTAATGTGTATTACCATAACAATTTATGATGGTTGAACTTATCCGGTACATTTGGATCAATAGAATTGTTTAAGGGGAGTGCTGAATGAAGCTCTATGTTTATATATATATGTATACATGTTAGGTTCTAATGAGTGAATAGCACCTTTGGTAGTAGGTGAATCGAGCTGTACTAGCACCCCAACAAATTAAAAAGTTGCATTTGATTGACTCACACTAGACTTGAATACTTTGAATCATATCTCTCTTTTGATTGTGCGGTAATCTCCCACTACTACCCACCTTAACTCAGTATTATCTTGTGGTTGCTATGTAAAGAATTTCTTCCCTTGGAGTAGGCCCCATCTCTTTCAAAAGTGGATGTGACAGCAGTGTTGCTAAATCTGCGGCAAATTTTTAGGGTATTAGGATTAAACAAAAGGTCTATGGGTCTGGGGTTCACTAGATGTTACTTGGGACAAATAAGCTGGCCTAAGCGAACTCTCCCTAGAGATATGTGTAGACCTGCGTGCTGGTGCTGCTACAGTTGCTACTTTTGCTTTACGAGTCCTGGAAAATGGGGTCCCCCTCGTGCTGTACAAGTGTCCCTTTAGAGTCAGAATCCAATCCATTTTTACCTAATAGGAGACCTAACATCAGTTACAGCCCTCCCACCTCAGCTTTTAACTCCATAATAAGAGGGAGATATGTGGCGACGTCCGGGGACAATGAAATTTAATGCATCAAGCTATCTATTCTCTCCTATACTCTCCTATCTTGAGCAGGTGTAACTGTAGGCCCACCCTCCCCCTCAACCTCCATCAAAAGGAGAAACCGATTGACGGATCGGTGTATCTGGGGCTGGCACTGGAACCTCAGATACTTCAGGTTGCACAGGTCTAGGGCATTGGGTGGGGAATGATGTCGCTGTTTTACTAAAATAACTTGAGAAATGTTTAGCTCCCTTTTCAGGTCTCGGCCTGATCCAGCGCATGCGCTGGTCTGGTCGAGACATTGAGTAGGCTCTAAGAAATGCTACTTTGCTGGCGATCAGCTTGTTAGAATGCGCACAAGAGAGTGCGTGTCGTGCACAGCTGTTGCGGCTTCTTGCACTTGTGAAAGCTTTCCCTGTGCTCTTTATAGTGCCCCTGGGGCACAAGCAGGGACCTACTAGAGTGCTTCTTTAGCAGAACGCACTCTGTGCCCCCCCCCCTCCCACCCCGGCACAATCAGGCATGAATAGAAAGCATCCTGAAAGCAGGCATTTGTTTAATTTTACTGGTTCTCGCTCGTCCCTTTTCCCCCCTGCATTATTCTCGTCAATCCCTTTGCTGCGCCACACTCTGAAGCCTAAAGACGGTGCGCGGCCTCTGCTCAGCCTCCTCTGGCGTCTGGTTAGAGCAGGCTCTCCGCCGCCGCTGCGGTTATCCTGCTAGTTCACCTGCTGCCTCCATGTGTGCATCGCCGCACCCTGTTCTGCTTCCCCGACCAACCTTCCATCCCCGTTCTTTTCACAGCATCCTCTGCTTTCTAACTTTCGTGCCCACTGGAGCATTCTGCTGACCACTCTCTACCCCATTATATATCCAATTTAATTTGGTTTCTAATCCAGTCTGACCCTACTGCTTCTGTATACGGACGCCCGAGCTCTCATGTCACGTGACACATCCTGATGCCCAGGCTTTTTCACAGACATCATTTTGTATTGCATTATGGGGCTTGCAGTTTCGCTTCCTTTATTTTTTAGGTGAGAGCTATAACATAACCTTCTGTGAGAAGTTGGAGCCTGGAGCTAAAGATGCTGCAGGCGGCCAGGAGAGAAGAGTCCGGTTGGATCCAAGGGTGGATCGAAGATGTAGAGTACCTGAAAGCAGAGGGGACAGAGTCTGGGTCACTAGCCAGTGACCAGGATGGAACCAGGAAGGAACCAGGCGATATCGGGTGCAATCAGGTGTTTGTCGTGAAGCTTGTCTCCGCTGCCACATGGACTCTGGGGCATCGAGGATGTCCAGGATTGGATCACGAGCTGTCCCACGAAGGCTCTCGCTGTCGGCGGTGTTGGCTTCCGGATCGGAGTTAACAGGACTTGGCAAATGCAACCCACGTGGGATTGGAAGATCGCTTCTTTTCAGGGGAGCAAGGGCTAGTCTGGAGCAACCAGACCAGCAGAGTAGTTTTGTAGTCTTAGGGGTCACTAGCCAACGGGCAAGTGACCGGACAACGCGTCGAGCAGGAAAATGCAAAAGGGCCCCATGCAGCACTCGAGGAGTGTGGAGGGGAGATCTTTGGTGCACAAGCTGCTCGGGGCTGGGGCTTCTCAAACCCCAGTGCACAGCTTCGAGGGTGCCTCGGGAGCTGCACGGTCAGCACTTCGCAGTCTTTTCAAGATGGCCGGCCCCACGCTTCACGTCGCCTCCACGGGTCTCAGATTCGCTGGGACTGTGGATTGGGCTGTTAGAAGTCAGGGAAGCTGGGTCTTGTCGATCTCTGTCGCTCGAGTTCCGGCGGGAACTGCAACAAAGCAAACCGTTGGGCGCTGGATGGTGCCTGTTTGCACAGGGTGGTCACTCCTTGACAACAAGGGAGAGTCTTCAGTCTTCCACGTCGAGTGGGATGTCGAAGGGTCCAGAGTTTCGTTTCATAAGTTTCAGTCAGGATAATCTGACGCTCCTGGGCACAGCTCCTACCTTTATTCCAAATCAAGGGGCTGGATTACCTGCTAGGTCCCTCCTATGGGTGGGACCAGGGAAGGGGGTGATTACACCCCTTTCCCTTTGTCCAGTTTTGCGCCAGAGCTGGGGCTGGAGTGCCCCAGAACTGGTTTGACTGGATTTTGCATGGGGCACCTTGTGTGCCCCAGGCAGTGTCTAGTTTCATTCAACCCTCCCTGATACAATGCACTATCTCCTGTCTGGGGAGGTGTAACACCTCCCTGTGACAGGAAACCCTTTGTCCAGGCCTCCCCTGCCGGAGTTTCGGTCAGCAGCAGGAGGCCAGACCCGTGTCTGTGGCAGCAGCATCCATTTTGTGATGCTGGGGCTTTGGTTAGATTTAACCGCGTTTAAGTAAAGTAACATGTCTTCTCCCTCTAGAAGGGTGGAATGCTACCCCCGTCGCCAGAACTAGTGAGGGGGTAGTATTCCAAAGTGTATGACACCTTACACGACATGTTTTGATAAAGCCAAACCAAAGTTAGCAATAACCGTGAGGATTATAATGCACTTAAGAGTATATGGTATGGCAATATCCTGAAACAGCTATAAGGAAATGGTTCCGAAAGCTGCAGACAGGCTCAGCTCATGCTAGAGCACCATCTCACATAAAACCAAGCACTCTGCCTCCAGGATTGGTAAGGCCTGCCATAGGAGTGACTGATAGGCATATATGTGTCCAGATATAGGTTTAGATATAGGTATACTATATCTAAACAAGGGGTGATTACACCACCTTGCCCCAGCTGAGTGATCAGCCAGTTGTGTCAAATTAAGGACCAGCCAGTTGTGTCGATTTGAATGGCCAGCCAGGGGTGGCAAAAGATATGCTGCAGCCCCTGGTAGGCCTTGGATGCACCTATGCCCTGGGTACCTATAGTACACTGTACAGGGGCTGATAAGGTATCCAGTACCAAATTGGTGATGTACTAAAGTACATGTATGTGAATTTAGAGAGAGAACAGCAGGCTGTGGGTCTGATTAGCAGGCCCACAGCCACATTATGTGGAAAACCAGTGAAGCAAAAAGCAAAAATTGGGGTGACCATAGGATAGCAGACCCTACTCTCCTACAGTGGATGCGGGTGATTTCGGCCAAGGCCTGGTCAGCAGAGCTGAGGTTTCTCTTGGAGGCGTAGAAGAAGATTCTTTCGTTGAGGTATTGGGGTTTGGTGTTGTGGAGGGCTTTGTAGGTGTGTGTGTGAGCAGCTTGAAGGTCACTCTTTTTTCGAAGGGAAGCCAGTGGAGGTTCCGTAGGTGCTGGGTGATGTGGTCTTGTCGTGGGATGCGGAGGACGAATCTGGTTGCAGAGTTCTGGGCGGTTTGGAGTTTGTGGAGCATAGATTTGTTGATTCTGGCATAGAGGGCATTCCGGTAGTCCAGCCTGCTGGTGATGAGTGCATGGGTGACGGTCTTTCTGGATTCGGGAGGGATCCATTTAAAGGTCTTGCGATGTATGCAGAGGGTGTTGAATCATGTGTAGGCTACGGTGTTGGCCTATGGGTCTGTCACATGAACCATCTTTATCCACTATCTACCTAAGAAGGAGATTGGCCATGTTATATGCCCTGCTCGACCAGTCACACCGTGTGTGACATCAAAGAATAGTGGGAGCAGTAACCAGGGCTGACCCACCAAAGTGTGTGACTGCAAGAACTAGAGTGAAAATGTGTTAGTTGGGAGCATTATCAACCAAAGAGCTGAGGGAAGAGAGGATGCATCCAGGGCAGAGAAAATTAGAAGCATTATATTCATTTTTGTGTGGGTGTGTGACATTGTGTCCTTCCCTAAGAAACAGTGTTGGTTCCTTAAAGCTACTCCTAGTGTCAAGGGCTGCCAAATATGTATGCTGGTCCCCATCATAAGAGTATTATCTCTGACGCAATTGTGCTCGTTCATGGTATAATTATGCCATTGCCATAATATTACACCCTTGACTATTTTGGGCATACAAGTCTAGTAATTACATACTTGCTGCCATCACTGACATATTAAGAGCATGGCTGGCTTGCTTTTAGCCATTCCTGACAGAGTGGCAACCGCTTCTCCCATAATAATGTCCATAACTGATATACGTTGGGCATCCAGCTGTGGTACAGTGGTAGCCCCGGTTTAATGGTGGGCATTATTAGCATAACAGATGCATTAATAGTGTTATGGTGAGCAAGCATGGCCTATGATTCCAATTCCTGGGTATTTGAAGCAGAATTTGTCCATCCCTGGCATTTTTACATGGCGGTACTCAATGAAAATGAAAAGCTGATGTTTAGGGACTGAGTAGTTTCTAACAATGAAAACTGATTTGATTTTTAAAGAAAAAAATTATGCTTTTTCTGAAAAGGGTTTTCTTTCGGGAAATTTAGTATTTTATTGCTGGAAAGTGGTTTTGATAGAAAAATATGTGTATTTTTAAAAACGAATATGCTACTGAAGACAAAATGTTACAATTCTAAAACACATTTAAAGTTGTTAGCTGAATGATAATTCAATTTGAGTTGGGGAGACTTACTGCTGTGGTAGTAGCCTTTGAATTTTACTTGATTATAAGCATTTAATATTGATAAACGTTTCCCTAGCATTCTGCTTATAACTTCATCTGGAATGTTTGGGTGGTGACTCCTGATAAATCATTCTTAAGGTGGCCATAGTGTAATGACAATACATATCATCAGCATTTTACAGTGATAAAATATGCTAGTAGCTCAGCAGGACTTTCCTTGAGCAGAATTAGCTCTCAATACAGAAAAGGTTGGAGGCCCCTGGTACAGCAGCTTAGAGAGGGGAGTAGAGGGACGTTGAAAGCATTGGTAGCAGAGTGGTGGTGTCATAGAGTAGTGGTGTCAAGTGGTGACACAAAGTGGTGTTATTGAGTGGAGTAGAGTGGCAAAGCGTAGAGTGTTGCAGAAGGGCAGAGAGTAAGTGCAGTGGCATAAAGTTGTAGAGAAAACTTAGACTACCATACTTCTGAGACTGGTAAATGGAGAAATATGAAAGAGTGTAATAGTAACAACTGTAAGATATAGCGCTTGAAAGAAGGAAGTAGTGTATAAAAAATGATTTATACTTTGGTGATAGTAGACCTTTAATGTAAGAAAAATCATTATATGGTACCCTAACTTCACTGCAGAATCCTTAGCAATGAGAATGGCGCCCACAAATAGGACTCCTTGCCACCAAATGTGATTTCAATACAAGGCAAGGAGCCTATCTGAATCATAGCTTTATTTTAAGTCTGGTACTTTATATAATACACACACACAGGCATATATATACACATGCATATATACAGATACATTCACGTATATATATATATATATATATATATATATATATATATATATATATATATATATATATATACATATACATACACACACATACATATACACATATACACATACAGACATATATATATATACATATACATACACATGCATACACACACACACACACACACACACATACCTTTACATCACATGTACAAGGTGGAGAAAAGCGTACAGAGAAAGGAAGTACAGTGGAGAGTACATGTTGAAGATGAAGGCCATTTAAAAATATAGCAGTTAGCACATGTTTAGTATAGAGGACGCATGTCCAGGATGGAGAGAAGATTTTCTTGATCAAGAGGGGATGTGCAGGAATGTGTTGGGTGGGGAGTGGATGTAGCAGGCAAAGACTTTGTGTGGAGTGAAAAGTAGATGGCAGATATAGCGTACACTCAAAAAACGTAGAGGTTAACAAGCAGATGTAATGCATTGAGAGGATAGAGTGCATAGAGTGGAAATTGAGATCAGATGTACATAGTTGAAAGTGGAGGCAGACTTTGGACATTATTTAGAGAGAGCTCGGAGAGGGAGTGCAAGGTAGATAGCAAATGTTGAGAGTGGACAAAGAGCAGACAGAGGATGTAGAGGATAGAAAGGTGCGGAGGGTCAGACACTCATTACTCAACAATTCTTCATAATAACTCAAATATCCAGCCAGTGCTTTACTTCATAAACAACCTTTGGCAAATCCACTAGGTCTCGCCAATGAGAGATATTGCTTAGGCAATTATTTTTATCCTGCTGTACAGCAGCATGGCTTAAAATGTTTTTTGTTTAAAAGGAGCTGTGACGTGGCCAGCATTAATGTGCTTTTTATAGAATAAAAAAAAATGGGTGGAGTTTATAAGTGACAAGGCAACACGGAGGGAGGGAGCGCAATCAAGAAGGATGCTGGTGAGGAAGAGGACATGCTAGAGAATTGCGAATCGTGTGAACAACATGTGGTGGGCAGCAGGCGCTCTTGAAGCACACGGACAACGGAGGTTGGGCAGGAGCAGCTGAGAGGCAAACGGACAACAGAGTGTGGGCAGAAAGGTAAGGTGCAGCAAACTACAATTACGTTTGGGCAGAAATTGATGGAGTGGCAAGCTGAAAATGGAGAGTGGGCCAGAGAGGCTGGGGCAGCAAGCTGACCATAGTTATAGGGAAGCAAACTAAAATCAGAGGGTGGACAGGGGTTTCTGGTGAAGCAAGCTAAAAACTAAAGGTAGGCAGGAAGGGCTAGGGCAGCAAGCTGACGATAGAGGGTGGGCGAGAGGGGCTCAGGCAGTAAGTGGACAACAAAGGGTGGGTGGGAGGGGCTGGTTCAGCACTGATAATGGAAGGTGGACATGAGGGCTGGGGAAGCACGCTTACAATCTAAATGGAGAACCGCCCGGACAACGGAGGATGGGCTAGCAGTTCTAGAGTTCTTCTCCCAGACCACATGCCCATTCCCCATTATCAGCTTGCTTCTCCACCCCCTCCCATCCACCCTCCGCTATCAGCCTGCAACCACAGTCCCTTTCGCCCATTCTCCATTGTCAGCTTGCTGTCCCTGCCCCTCCCACCTGGAGGTTAGACAGACGTGGCTAGAGATGCAAGGAGATGGGGCCGTAAGCTGACAACTCAAGGTGGAGAATCAGCTCTGGGTAGTAAATGGCCAATGGAGGGAGTGAATGGCGAAGTACATGGACAAAGGGGTGGTGGGGAACAAGAAGAGCAAGGGAAGGTGGTTGAGGAGGAACCAACAACGGCAACTGAGAGACAGTGAATAAGAGGAATACGGCAGGGAGAGAAGTACAAAAGAGAGACAGCTGGAAAGCACAAGTACTCTCAGGGTGCTTCAACAAAACAAAAAAAAAGTAGCGTCTGAAACGTAAGTAACACGCCCATGCTCCACGGTAGGAACAAAACATAAAAAGTTTAAAGAAAGCCTACATAAGCCGACTAATAAGAAAATAAATAAGAGGGATAATGAAGGCAACCAGGGTAAGCAATAGGTGGGCTTTAAGCCTACTGTAAGCTACCAAAATGTCTCGCAACAGACAGAGCATGTGCTAGAGTACCATGGCTCTCAATGCAGAAATGGAAAAAGGCCTGTTGCCCTGTTTAGGCAGTGAAACAGTGCCATGATTTAGGTGCAGATGCCCCTCACCCTGTCTGGACTCCACTGATGCATTATAGATGGTTCGCTCTGCTGTGTTGTGTGGAGAGTGCACATGGAGGTTGAAGGAGAATGTGGAGTGTGTAGAATTGAGGAAGGATCTCGAGTGGAGGGTGGAAAGCTGGTGTATGTAGTGGAGAGCATGGGTGGACAGTGCATCTAGATGGGGGAGAGTATTGTGCAGTGGAGACAATGGAAAGAGGATGAACAGAATGAATAGCAAATGCCCAGTGTGACAGCAAAAAGGGGAAGTGGGTGTGGACCATGGAGGGCGGATGTTCATGGTGAGAGAAAGGATATACAATCTGCACAGTAGATTTGGTGAAGTGGTGTTGAGAATGGATGTAGAGTGGTCCACGGAAAGTGAAGGTATAGGGTTGAGATTGATGGGTGCAAGGGCATGTGGGGAGTTGGAGTACAGGGTGGAAAGTGGACTGAATCTGGGTGGTTTAGAGAATATATCAGGGGAATGCAACTGCAGAAGGGTAACAAATATACAGGGTGAAAAGCAGATGAGGATAGCGGATACTGAGATCCTGCACAGTATGGCGAGAGCAAATGTTGGATAAAGAAAAATGTGCAGGCTCAAGAGCAGATGAACAGGGTGTAGAGTACAAGTGCAGGATGGTGTACAAAAGTGGAGTGTAGAGAATACACCTTGGTGGCAATTGGTGTATATGGTAAAGTGGAAGTTCACTGGAAAGTGATGTAAATGTTAACAGTGTGGGTACAGTGGTGTTGATCATGGAAAAAAAATGTAAGAGAGTGCGGATAGTAGAGAGAATGTGTGGAGACTATTAAAAGTGCATGTGGGGGTGAAAAGCAGCTGTGTAGGACAGAGGGTGAATGTACACAGTGGTGAATGAATGTTCAGAATGTAGAGTGTGTAAGTGGAGAGTGGAGAACATATGGAGCGCCAAGACTGCATCTGGTGAATGGACCGCCCATAAGAATGGTAAGCCCAAGTAAACAGCAGAAGTACCGTTTTAAGAATATACGTGATAACGTAGGTAGTGAGCGTGTAGAGTGCAGGGTGCAGATGATAGAGCATGCATGGAAGTTGGAAAAGCAAGTGCCCGGTAATTGCGACTGGGACAAAATGGCGCCCCGCTGCAGAGACTGCTCCGCAATGCTGGCTGCCTGAGGGAGTCCGGGCGGCTGGCGGCGGCTGCTGCATGCTGGCATTGTCGGGCGGCTTACGGCTGCTCTATCTGGCATTAGAGTAAGCCCCTGACCTGGGCGGGCCCGAATCAGAGGCTCGGTGGTGCAGCTCTTCCCGCTCTGGGAGGAGGAGGCTGCTGGGACCTCTGAGGAGTGGCGGCCGGCGGCACTTGAGAGCGGGACTGGACGGCCGCTGGCACTGCGGGGGGCGCAGACAGCGGTCCCCGGGCGACCTGGAGGTGTGTGAGGAGCGGCCTAGGTGGAGGCCGGGAAGATGCGGGCAGCCCTGGCCTGAACTGGCGGCGAAGGCGGTGCGACCCGGGGCGCAGGTAGGCCTGGAGCTCTATCTTCAAGGGCTAGAAGTTGATCGGGATCGAATACCTGGGGGATGTCTGGAGAGGGGGGGGGGACACCCTCAGACCCTTTGACTACCTAAAGAAGGAGTACCAAATGCACGACTTCCAGCGCTACCACTACTTACGTCTCTCACGCGTTCTGCGCACCCATACCCCGCAGGGGACTTCCATTCCTGAGTATTCCCCAATGGAGGACAGGCTTCTGCTCGACCCCATCCTAGAGAAGCCTGTGGCTACTGTGTATTGTAAATTGATAAATAATATGCCTGACCCCATGTTGTCTCTGCAGGCGAGGTGGGAAGAGGATATTGGCAGCCTAGAGGACGATGACTGGCAGGACGCCCTGCAGAGCCCGCGTGAAATAGCAGTGAGGGTCCGGTTCCGGCTGGTGCAATTTAAGATTTTACTGTTGCGTGCTTATCTAGGTTCCTGATCGATACTGTGACCTTATGCCCCTATTCGGCTATAAATCCATTTATTCCCTATATTGGCATAACCGTTCAAGTGCGATTTTCTGAAAAGTCATCTCTGGCCTCACACGAACAGAGCCACATTCCAGCATCACTCTCTGCTACTTCCTTTGCGACCAATTAGTGCAATGACAGTGCAGCAGTCACTATCTGATATTCCTAGATAACACTCCGAGTTCTTCAACAAGATAAAAACTTAGCAAACCTGGAAATCCCCGCTTGCTATGTTTTGATTAGTAATGGAACTCTAATGAGCAACTGATAACTGTCACTTCCTAGTGACATCTTTAATTGACGTCTTATGTCCAGCAAACTTGCGTCAAACCCGGCACCTGTCAGGTATAAATATTACCAACGTTGCCTTAAGCAATGTGAGTTCGTTGCCTGTTGCTGATGCCAGCTGCCTGCATGACCCTGTGTTGGTAAATCTAGCACTCTGTCGCTGCAGCCTGCTATCCTGTGGTGGTGAAGCTGCTGATTACCATTATCGCCGCTACAGCGCGAACTATGGTGCAGTACGCTTAAGGAGCTGAACAGCCGTCCTCTGCGAAGACATCCAGCAGATTCCAGCTGCCCGCGGACGCTGTCCCCCCCTCCTTCCTCGACGCGCTGAAGAGAGCCGCTGCCTTTCTCGTGCAGAGAAATCTAGTCCCGGCGCTTCCGGTTTACCCTCGCGGGTGACTGGGATATCGAGAGAGACCCCTGAAGGAGATACCAATCCTCCATCATTCTATTCAGAGGTATGGTGTTGACTAAACCCTTAGACGAGAATTCTTGAAACAAACCTTGGCAAAACCAACTTAACTTAAAGCTACTTACTTACTCCCCTTTCACGTGTTAGGCTTAGGTCAGGCACACTGGGGTAGGCTTAGTTAGAAGCACCAGTTGAGTATGTTAGCCTAATGTATATATGACTGTATATATGTTTTATTACTTTTAAACCATTGTATGGCTAAGAAACCATATCAATGCTTTTACAGTTCTATTTCGCAATACTTATCTTACTGTACGTACTTTTTATAATAACAGTTATTGCAATTGTGGCAATACATTTCTCTTGTACGAGAAGAAAGACTGTTCAATAAATGTTAACCCTTTATTGACTAACGCCCGTCTCTCTATTCTCTACATCTGTGAAAGTAAACTGCACTAGACTGACTGAGTGAAATCTATGTCTATTGTTTCACACGACCCTAGGGATCGACTCTTGATCTGAGGAGCAAAGTTGTCATGTTGCACGGTTGTTGGAAAACTGAATCCCTTCTTGTCTGTGCCAAGGAAGCTGATCACTTCCTATGCAGAGAAGAAAGTTTCCAGTGACCTCTGAGCTAGTTGGTAACACAACCCAACTAAGTTTAGCATAGTCAGTGGAGGCCTGGAATATCCGCAGTTCCACGTCGATACTACTGTTTATGTTATTCCAATGCGCAGGGCCTAGTGGGAAACTAGGAACTACACTACATGGCGCCCAACCGTTTGGTAAGGCGATAAACTAACGCAAGACTTGTAGAGTAACTCAGTCGTGCATATTTCACACCCCTTTCTCCCGTAAATACTCCAATAGACGTCTGGAGTGGGTGAAAGGTTAAAATCCGCCCGACCTTAGTAGGAAGAGATTCCTATGTAAAGCTCTGGTTTATTCAACGTTGAAGGATACAGTGTTCCAAAATATTGTGCACCTAATCTTTGTCTCCTTGGAGACCTACTCTGCAAAAACTGCATTTATAGAATGTCAGTACAAAACAACGGCACCACTGGGGCCGCAGCAGATGCCACTCAGCAAGGTCCCGAAGACACAGACCCGGATGCTATAATCATCCCGGTCCAGTTAAGAAGATCTATAACTTTAAAACTTATAGAACACGGACTGACACCTCAAGGTGGTACAGTAATTTTCGTGATAGAGGCTCACGAATATCGGCAGACAGAGGTATTCTATTCATGGATAAACTTTCCAGCGGTAAACGCTATAACACAAGAGTTTCACTATTACAAAATAGAGAAACCTCCGGAAGAGTACGCTCCTTTCGAGGAGATTAAAATTCCACTTAAATTTCAAGAGCACCTGCTCTGGTTTAATGGCGCCCTAAAACATAATGATCACATAACTAGGCTCGGTCCACTAGGTAGACCAGGAGCCATGTGGCCGGTTCTAGCCAGCTACACACCACATCCTGACATTGCAAACATGTCTAAGGAAGAGCTGTTAGCACAGCTCAAAACACTAATTAAAATACATAGGCAATTAGTCCAATATGTAATGCGGACTGCAACAGTCCAGCCAGCTGTTAATTCACACCAGCTGACCCCTCATCAGGGGAACACAAATAAAATTACACCACAGAACATACAGTCAGGTCTTGGTAAAACACCCGTAAAACGGGAACAAATTCCTTTCTGGTTAGCCCAGAAAATCACTCAAATAGAGGCAGTATTTCCTGATACTACCCCTATTGAGAAACACAGAATCTTGACCATCTGCCTTCCTATGGGAATCGCACCACACGTGGAGGACTGTGACACTTGGGGTACAGTTTTTGCTTCCATTTACACAAAAACACACGGTGTTCCGTCGATGGCGGTAATACCAGAAGTGCTAAAACAGATTCAAAATGAATTCGGTCCAGAGCCCGCTTTAAATCTAGGTATGAAATTACTGAAAGATTTCAAGCAGGTCACGGCTATATTATTAGCCAACATTAGAGGAGAAGCAGCATCTGTGGCGATCCGCCAAAAGTTGAGGGAAACAGATATAAAAGATCCTGTTGAGCTAGCAAAAATCATAGAAAAATGCTATGAAGAATTAGGTAGAGACAGCTTGGGTGGAAAACCAGTAAAGCCCCAACTGCTCGAAAATCCTGAAAAATTATTTATTAAAAATAATTTAAACACTCCTAAAAAGAGCTGGGATGGAAATAAACAATCCACTCCCAAGGAAAAAGTTTTCCAGTCCAGAGGAAGGTCTCCTCGACGGAGGGAAAGAACTCCGACTCGAGAACGCCAGTCTCCCCAGCGGGAGCCCTCTGAGAAAAGATATAACCTTAGAAATAGGGATAATCTGAAAAAACCTGATAGATATCAAAGTATTGATACACGTCCCTCTCGATCTCTTCCACAGAATTCGGAAAGAAGAGGACGGTCAGACCCAGGAGAGCACACCAAGTCCAAAGACAAGGAACCTGCTCAAAATAAGAAATCTCAATTTCAGAAAAAGAAGGTAGCCAGTATTAGAGTAATCAACCATGCCGAGAATACTGAGGACACAGTTGAAAAACGGGGAGTGGGCATTGACAATGTTGGACAGTGCAGCAGAAATCAGTATAGCGCGGAAGATCTTGATGAGTCATCTGGAGACAGTGGACACGAATGAATACATTCAGGTTGAAACTGCCGACGCCAGACTTAGCGAGCCCCATAAAATATACGAAATAACATTGCGTATAGAGGGTGATAAGACTAGGAAAATTAAGGGTCTATTTTGGGATAAGCTCTCAAAAGGCTATGATATTCTGTTAGCTGAAAAAGATTGCCCCCCAGAGTTTGTCAGGGAGTGCCCTCGTGGCGAAGAGGTGATTATGCCTGCCTTCTCGAATCACATACCGATTCATAAAAGATACACATATGCAAGGAAATGGGCAGTAGCCCAGGCACCTGCATTGTATAAAAATCATGTAGGATGGGATGAGGATTCAACACCTCACAAAATCCAATTGAAATATGAACCAACTGCCCAACGGCAGTATCCCATAAAGCAAGAAGCTAAAAAACAGGTCAGGGAGATCTTAGATCAACTTGAATACCAGGGGGTGATTGAAACATGCACCTCTCAAATGAACAATCCTTTGTTTCCTGTCTCCAAGCCAGACAATTCATATAGTCTAGTTTTGGACTACAGACATCTTAATACATGTTGCAAAACTTTTGCAGTACAAAACTCGCATAGTGCAGCCCTAATGAATAACATAGTTAGGAAAAAATATAAAACGACATTAGACATTTCTAATGGTTTCTTTTGTCAAAACATTGCACCAGAAAGCAGATATTTGACCGCTTTCTACGCATTTGGGTCACAGAAAAAATTCTGTCGACTCCCACAGGGGTTCAAGAACAGCCCAGGACTATTCTCAGCTAGGATAACAGAGTTACTACAAATCTATGATGATGAAGCATTGTCTTACGTAGATGATATTTATCTCACAGACGACGACTTGGATACTCATTTGAAAAGAGTGAACACCATTATACTTGGGTTCGCAGCAGAGGGTTACAAATTCAACTTTAAAAAGTCCCGAATTGCCCATCTGACAGTACTGTTCTTAGGGTACGAATTATCAAATGAAGGGAAAAGCCTAGCGGACAACTTCTTAGAGAAGTGCGCTGTACTCCAAGCTCCAAAAACGCTGAAGAATTTACAATCAATACTAGGTTTTCTGAATTTCGGAAGAACTTACATCCTAAATTACGCAGAGAGGGTCAAACCTCTCTACGAACTAATAAAACCTGATTTAAAACAAATCAATTGGACTCAAAAACACACAGAAATTTTGAGATCACTGCAAACAGACATGTTAGCAAAAACAAAATTAGATACACGTGACAACACGATCGATCTTGTAATCCGAGTCATCCCAGGAAGATGCGGATTCACGTACCTAACCTCTAATGAGGGAGAAAAGGTACCAATTTCAATTAAATCTCACTTGTACACACAAGCAGAAAAAACATTCAGTCACACAGAAAGAACTGTGAACGCAGTGCAAATCGCATTAGCAAATGAAAGAGAACTAGCACACGGCAAACGGATTAATATCCTTACAGCGGAATCCGCCTTCGAGGCGCTATTCAGCCCAGTAAACCTGCCTACAGTGTCACTGGATCCGAAATGGATACAGTGCATAGATTCTCTAGGAGCGGAAGACGTGAAATACTATTTCGCCCCGCAATACAAAGAACTGAATGATTTAGAATATGAAGAAGAATATCCTCTGCCAATCGAAATTCTGCCTCTCCCACAATACGCCTGTATAATCTACACAGATAGCTTTGTATAGCATTTCAACGTAGAGAGCAAATCCTACAATGCAGCGTGTGCGATCATTAAAGGTCGTTGGCTGTGCGGTAAATTCAGACCGAAAATAACAAAAACTGAATCAGTAAAGTACTGTTCGGCTCAAAGAACTGAAATCAGATCTTTAAAGATGGCGCTCGAAAATGCAGAACGCGAATTCCCCACACTTATCGTGTGCGATTCTCATTTTTGCGTCAACTCTTACAACAATAAACTGCAGAGTTGGATCGAAAAAGATTACAAAGATGACACAGGTGCCACAAAGCATAAAAAGCTCTGGAACGAGGTAGCTCTTTTACACAAAGAACTACAAAAGACTCACGTGATTCACGCACAGAGTCTTCAACGTGATGGCGTTCACGTTGCAGGGAATTCATTGGCTAATACAGCCACCGCGGAAGCAACTAACCCGGCTTTCGTAGCCACAAAAAAGCGTACAGATAAGTACATAGACGGGGAAACCATGCTGGCAGTAAAAACGACCGTAAAAGGCAACTGTGCAGCACTACCCGTAAACTATCCACTCAATTATGCATACATAATCGATGCAAACTCCGTTCCTTTTGCTCGAATCCCTGGAGTGGGGGATAGAGTAATTCCAAACACGAACAGGAGAATATTTTTAATAGCAGACGCACACATGGGTTTGGGTCTAAGGCACAGAGAGATCAAGGAATCACTGACTGAATTACAATCAGTATTCTGGTGGCCGGGAATGAGTGTAGAACACCAAATATATGCTAACAACTGTGAAAACTGTAATAGGGATCGCAGTAGCGAACCTTGCTACCGGCTACCAGTCAGAAAGAGCGTAACGCTGCCTACACCCCGTCCTGCGTCCTATTAACAGTTAAGACGAAAAGCACTTAAAAAATGAGGCCTCCAGCGCTCGGCTGACGCTAGAACGGTTATAAAAGATTTGCGAGTCCATATCGGCACATACGCAATTACCACGTTCCATTCTGACCAGGGTCCTGCTTTCAGCTCTCGAGCCTATAAGGAGGCCATGGCCAGCATGGGAATTGGGTTGTGGTATTCTTGTCCGTCATACCCCGGAAGGGAATAGTGTGGTAGAAAGAAAAAACCGGGACATAAAGCAATCTATAACAGCGAAGGTATTAGGTTCAGGCGCTGGGTGGGTCAAACATTTAATAAGTGTCCAGACTAGTCTTAACAACATGCCAAGAAATTCTCTAAAAGGTTTCAGCCCATACGAACTATTGTTCGGAATTAGAATGCACGTTCAGGACCTCGATAGTCAGATGTCAGTGGTACAAGAAGAAACAACGCACTTTGATGTAAAAGACCGTTTGGCTGTTTTACAGGAACTGAATGAGGGGACATGAATGCGTCCGATCACCGAGGCTGAAGTCCCGAGGTTCGTGCCTGCTTGTGGAGGCGAGATATGGTCGGCGACGTTCGCGGCCCGCAGCAGCCCTGAGACCGGGGACTCGGCCATACTGTGAGGCTGGTCCCCGAGTGAACAACAGCAGCCGCCGGTGGCCTGGAGGGACCGGTCAGCTCCGAAGTGGCAAGTAGCGGCGGTTCTCCTGGCAGGCTCATATCGGCAGACTGTGAACACGTGTGAGGACCGAGGCTATTGTTGTGCCCCCGTGTAGACGGATAGTGCAACACGATTTTCACTTGTCCTCCGCCGAGAAGTGTTTTGCTACTCGTCCTGCTTCTGGCGGGAGGCTCCCGAATTTCCTACGAACCGCCATTAAGCTGAACTTACTCCAGCGGTGCCTTTTAATTGATCTCGGTGGCCCTGCCGGTGGAGCTACATTGCTCACTGCCCTGTTGCCTGCGCCTCAGCCCCACTCCGGCCCTGCTCTGACCCGTGCAAATATTGAGAAGGGGAACATGGTACACGGGGGGCACGGAGCAGATCTGCACCATGGCGATCTGATGGCTTTCCTAGCTGCCCTCCATGACACCTTGGTGCAGGGCTCCCGATTACTGAGGGACAAGTTGGACAAGGTGATCCTCGCGGTGGAGCGAATGAGTTCGGCTGACCCGTTAATGCATAGCGAGACGCCGTCTTCGGCGCCCAGATGCTTCAAGATGGCGCCTACTACTGAAGCTGAAGGGTCGAAAACACTGTGCCTCGCGACATTCCATGATTGTACTGTTGGGTGCACTGGACAGTCTGGAGGCGCTAGACTGGATCTGACTAATGGACCCTTTTCCTACGATCTGCTGCTGGTGATCCTGGTGCTGTTCCTGCCGTGTTTGGACATTGAAACGTTGTTCTCCTGTGTTACCTCGTTGCATGGAGTGTGGAAGGTCTATTTCAGTGCCAGGTCTTGCCCGTCGCACTTGCTGGAGATTGGTAATATTGCTGGATCTGGTGATATAAGCAAGACTGGACAAGGATAAATGACTCTCCTCCGGGTCATCGTCTTTTGAGCTGGGGACTGTGAGGGGTGCGCGATACGTTGCCTCGTCCAATGCTGCATTGGGTTGATTTTGTCCCTAGTTACCTGTTTAATTCGATCTGATTCTTGCTGCTTTAGTTCACATTGTGTGCAGATATAACGATTATGTGAGGGAGAGGCCGAGGGACTGCTAAAGGTTGGCTCTCAATTTTTGTTTATGGCTTATGTTGCAAGGAGTGCTGCTTTCATAACGTGGTTACTACAGCGGGTATTGCTGCTTTGGGGGGCGGAATGTACTGTTTTATAGTCAATCCTGTTTAATGCGTGCTACTACCTACGCTCCGCTCGCAGTAGTCCCGACTGTGCATATCCTGCTCAATGATGACCCCTTGTGCTCATATGTTTTGATCGCCGGCGTGGGGGCACCGGGTGTCCGGGAACGGGTCTGTTTCTCTCCTCCTCCGCTTCTTATATTTTTCCCTACTGTGGGGCAGTTCCGGGGCGACAGGCACGCTGTTAGTGGGTTAGGCCGTAGCCATTACAGGGGTGCAGGCTGGCGGGTGCGGGGGGGTTTGTTATTTTAGTTTGTTTTGTTCTATGGTCCCTATAGCTCTTTTCCGGCTTTGGGAGGGTTCTTTCCTCTTTAGTAGGGTTGGCTGTCTCTAGGTCTCGCACCTTTTTTCTTTTTCCTTCATCTCAAACTAGCCTCCGTTTCCTGTTCTTGGGGATGGGCTCTCTGGGGTCATACTTGGGAATGTTGCTTTCTGTAATGCTGCTCATTTTCCAGTCTTGCCGCGGCGGCTGCTTAGATTATATAGTTGCTGTAGTCATAGCCTACCTCTGATTGTAAATGGGGTGCGTCCCCCTTGTTTCTTTTGTGTCCTTCATGTAAGGTGTGCAGTCCTTGTTGTTGCAGCCCCCTCTCTTCTTCTAAACTTAAAAATGAAAACCTCACATCCTGTATTGCGCACCCCACGGTCACGTCTGGTGTACTTTGAAATATCCTGATTGCAGATTGGCCTACTGTTCTCCTGTTTCTATTGACTGTCTTTGCGGCCGGCCATGATGGTTGTGGGCTTGCGCATGTATCTCCTTATTTTTTCAATAAAGGTTTTTTAAAAAAAAAAATCGTAAAGTATTAAGATGCGTGACAGTACAACGAGTTTGCAGAGCACCTTCATTGTGATATTTCACAAACACAGACAAAGCAAGTAAGGGAAGTCATAATAAAGAAGTATTCTGTTTATTCTGGAGAGAGACCATGTTGGGGAGCGTTGACTGTCAGGTAAGAGCTGACCGAAGCCTTGGGACTGAGATAGCAGAGTTCCTGATGGATGGGGGAATGATGAAGAAGTCGAAGAACAAGTGCATTGTCAGGTAGGTGGGTCTGAAGACACTTCCAGAGGCGGGTGAATGAGGTTCGCTTAAGAAGGTGAGGTTGAAGAAAATTCCATTCTGAGGTGTCAACCCCAGAAAATGATTGTTTGTGGGTTAAGGTAGCCTTTACCTTAGGGGTTTTCAGAAGGAGCACATCTTTGCTTGTCATACCCCTAGATCGGCAGGAAAATGTCAGCATATTAGTTAGGTCAGAAGTGCTTAGATTGTGGACGATTTTGTGAACTTTGCCTCATAACCTGATTTGAATTCGGATTGGGAGCCAGTGTAGGTCTTTGAAATGTGGTCATATGTTTTTGATGCATTCATTAGTCTGGTCACAGAGATGAGGATTGCATTGAGGAGGAGAAACATACAATAGGGTTGGGATAGGCTGCATTTCCAAAGAGTCTGGTCTCAGTATGACTAGTGATTGAAAGGTTGCGCTGATCTATTCACATGACATGAGGTGAAGAATTTACTTTAGTAAATGAAGGTGAACATTGACTATTTTGTCACTTTGTTGATATGTGGGATAAGAGTGAGAGATGAGTTTACAGTTTGTGTTCGAGGTGAGTGTTAACGTTTGTAGATTCAGTTAATTCAATAGTAAGAGATCTAGTTTTCGTTTTGAAAAAGTGGATATAAGGTGAAAACTTTGTACAGCATCCCTGTGTGGTGTAGAGAAGATCTGCTCAGTTTGGCTATGCCTTTAATTGTTAAAATATTTAGATACATAGAGTGTCATCAATTATACATTCATAACTTTATTCGGTTAAAAGCAACTAACCATAAAAGTACACACATAATTTCATTAATCAGAGATACAGAGACAAGAAAAGTACATTGCAAAGTTAAGGACCGACACATGTATAAATTTAAAATTCTTAAATACAAATTGATTTACGCAATCTAAAAACATTTTTTAAAAATTCAGAAATAGATGCCACAATCCAAATAACATCTAGTCTCTGCAGTATAAAAAATGCTGGGCGGCAGCGGTTAACTTCCATCTCCTTCAGAATGGGAACAATCAATCTTCTCGGGGTAATACATGAAATTTACAAAAAAAATAATGTGAATATCCGATTGTTCAGAAAGATCATCACACAGGCATTTAATTAAATCACATGACCATAAATTCATAACGAGGAAGCTAAAAACTCTAAAAAGGATATTTAACCTAAAACGCGTTAAAATAAACCGCTAATGTTCACTCATGGAAAGGGTTAGATATGGTTGTATTTTATCCTAGCAGCTTCCGACTGGTGTTGAGACGCCGGAAAGCCAGATTCCACCATTGGAGGACGATATCCGCGTTATCTGCAGTAACGTCCTGTTCCGCCTCCCCTTCTCCCCATCTGGAGTGAGGAAACATCAAACAAACCATTGCATAATATCAGCCGTAAACAACAATTCCCGCACTCGAAGATGAGCCCCGGAAATCTACACGGCATCTTCTTTCAGCCGGAGTAAGGACACACTACACTGTGACCTACACAATAACAGCCTCCTAAAAAACATCCTGCTCCCGGTGACAATCCTGGCACCCAACGTCATGAACCATCGTTCCGTTACGCAGTGAAGAGCAACCCCCTGTACTCTACGCTGTGCTATACCCTGATCCTAGCGTGACCTCTCAAGTATATCAAGAGCTCACCACCATATATTGCGGCTGCAATATCTATTTGGTACACTCGGAATATATACCATGGCTTCCTGATGAAGGCTCACAGCCGAAACGCGTGTAGCAATGTTAGATTACCTTTAGCCATGTTTTCTTGATATGTGTGTTTTTTCGATATATTTATTGTCACCTTGATTCATTTATGTATTGTAATTTTTAGATCTACTTATGAAATGTATACTCCTATTTAAAAATGCATTGTGACACAAGATAAATATAAAGTGCATACGATAATAACCAATGTTGGAGCGACAAAGAATGTTAAAAAGCCAGATCCTTAATATCTATATTATTTAATAAAGTACCCCCCTTTTTCTGATATATTCTAGTGTGTACCGTCTATCCATAGTCAGTATTGTTTGTTGTCAGTCAACGTCCTATTGAAATCCATGTTCCTAAATATTCGTCTTCTCAAACACTGTATTTTATCCTGTGCCAGTATCATTTGGTGAGCTACAGCAGTTTTTTACTTTGATTCCTCACTTATTCTTATATCCTCAAGGTGTCTCAAACATTGTTCTTTAAATGACTTCCTTAGGATATTGCACATTGAAAGAGGATCGTCATAATAATTCTGACACCCCATTTTCACAAGAAAATCTTTTACATAAGTAAACCATCTTATTCTACTCACATGGTCTAAACATAAAGCATCCTTTATGATAGCGCGGTTCAATGCACATTCATCATTGGTCCAGACCTTGTGCCATGTTAATATTGGCTGGACCCTAATTGTGTCTTCAATGTACGGTTGGCCAAGCTCCATGTGGCAAATATAGCTTGAGACACACTCAAGTACAGCCAAGATGTGTCTCAAAAACATATTTTCCATGAGCTGGATTGATTTTACATTGGCATTTCCCCATATGCCAGCACCGTAGACAGCAATTGAAATACATGTAGCATTAAAAATTCTTAAAGGCTCAACTATTGGTTTTTTCTCCATTTTTTTTCGAGAAGTTTTCTAGGGCCATAATTGATTTTCAAAACAAAAGTGTTCTTGCTTTTATAGCACTTGACTATGTGCCGGCTTCGTGAAACAAAATGCCTAAATATGAAAAAGTGGGGGTGAAGTCTAGGGGATTTGCATTAATATACATAGCCTTCTTCTTTTTGTTAGGGCCCGGACCGCAGTTCATAGAAAATGTTTTAGTACAGTTGATATTCAGGTCTAAATTTGACATAAAGATGTTAAAGGAAGTTATTAAGCCTTGTAATGCCACAGGCGTCCGAGCCATGATGACCGCATCATCTGCGTAAAGAAGCGCAGGTATCGGTCTCTTAGCTACCATGGGCATGTCCCTAGGTTCTTTCAACAAGGCTTTCTCAAGACCATTTATATAAACTAAAAATAAAAAAGGGGCGAGAACACACCCCTGCCATACCCCGCGCCCTATAGCAAATGGTCTAGTACATTCTCCATTTTTTCCATAACGCACTGTAGCGGTGGCACCTAAATATAGTTCTCTAAGAAAATAAATTAGTTTTTCTTCTACCCCCAAATTTTCCAAAATGGACCATAATTTGCTATGTGAGTCGCAGTCAAACGCTGACGTTAAATCAACGAAAGCGAAGTAGATGCGTTCCCGCCTGACCCGAATGTATTTTTGTTGCAAGATAAATAGGTTTAAGCCTTGATCCACTGTTCCTACCCCTTTTTGGAACCCATACTGGAGATCGCTGATAATGGAGTTATCCTCCGCCCAACATTGAAGTCTACTTAAAATTACTCTCCCCAGGATTTTTATAGAAGAATCCAGTAGGGAGATTGGTCGGTAGCATATAGGATTCTGTCTGTCTCTCTTTTTAAATATGGGCACAATAACAGAGATATACCAAGAGGGGTTAATGCCCATCACAGAGGTGGCATTAAATAATTGTACTAAAAAAGGTCCCCATAGGTCGGTATTATTTTTAAACAGGTCAGGTGGTATTCCGTCTGGGCCCGGGGCTTTACCTCCCCGGGTTGCTTTAAGGCTTGCTATTACCTCTTCCAAGGTGACCTCCAGTTTCACATCATTAGCTCTCACTTCCCCTAGGGTTTGGGATGGAGCTTGTTGCCCCCCTACTGGGTTACTATACAATTGAGAGTAATGGTTTACCCATTCATCTTCAGAGATAGCAACTTCAATGCGTGCTTTAGTATTTTCACCAAAGAAAGGGGCATTCACAGCTTTCCAAAAGGCAGATGCGTCCCTGCTCTGTGAGGCCTCGCAAAGAGACTCCCACGCCTCCCTTTTAATTGCCATTTTCCTTCTTTTCAATACCTGATAATAATGTCTCCGAGACTCCTTAACCAATACGTGGTCACGGGGGTGGCATGTAGGGCATGCTTAAGCTTCGTATGGGCCTTTGTGCAAGCAGAGTCAAACCAGCTTCTAGTCTTCTCTTTACGATTTTTTGAATCCACCCATAAGCTATCCTTAATTTGGGAAGCAATGTTGTCAAACTTATTGATAATATCCTGACTATCAGAGTTCTCGTCCAAGACGGTCAAGAAACTAGGTAGACATGTAGACAATAGATTGGCCAAAAAGTCATCAGGGATCACCTTACTCCATTTAAGAGAGTAACCATTTTGTCTTCCCATGCTTACATCCGGGACATTCTGCCTACAAAATTGACCGCCACCTAATTCACGGAATGGGTTTAAGATCTCCAAGGTTAGAGAATGATAGTCACTTAATGCACTATTCAGGGTCTGACAGATTTTGATCTGGCGTCCAAATCGAGCAGAGACTAGAATAAAATCAATTGTAGTGGACGCACCCCTGCCAACAAATGTTGGCACAAAAGGGGACTCAATCTGACCTATTTCATTTGCATACCCTAGGTCCCCAGAAAAAACGATGTCATTTAGCAAATCCCCGCACACAGAATGCTCGAAGTGTGTTAAATTGGTATCCTGATCGAGCATAACACCACAAACTCCTTGTCGTCCCTTTTTACAAGTTTTACAATTAAAGTCACCTCCCCAGATAACCAATACTTCTTTTGTTTGTATCAGTTACTTTAATCAAGTCTTTGCACAATTTTTTTAGCGTGGCTTCAATATCAACTGGAGGAATATTATTATAGAAATTAATAATTATGGCGTGCGCCACCTTATTTCTGTGTATCCTCACTAACTGGTAGTAAATATTATTAGATAGTAATTGAACTTTATGATAATGAAGCTGGTTCGATAAGAATATGCACAAACCCCCTTTAGCCCTGCCATGTGGATCATCCACTGCCGGTGTGAACAGAGTTTTATAACCAGAAAGATGGAGTGGCGCTGTTATCCATGTCTCCTGGAGACATAAAATGTCAAACTCATTTATAATATTTAGCCAAATTGGATTAGTTATTTTAGCACTAAGGCCTGCCACATTCCAAAACATTATACGACATACATCCCCGTTGTCCACTGGGATGGTGGAACTACCTGGTTCATTCCTCACCGGGATCTTCCCCAATACATCTCCCCTAGTGTGTAGATTCCCGGAAACGCAACTTTTCCTGTTAGTACTAACTTCCTGTATAACAATATGTACAGCCGCAAATAGCTCCAAAAGCATTTTTCAGATTCTGAACAGTCTTACCCACCCTGACTGCTTAAAAAAATCGACCCTTCCCACACAGGCCCTCTGCGACAATCTGGCTCTGTTTTTCAATGAAAAAACAGAAGCCATCATTCGCAATTTGAGTACCACCCCATCTCTGGTCTGCCCCCCTTGCCCTGGGGAAGGTATCACAGACTTCGGAACGGGGAACCTAGGATGGCAGCCTGTGGACTGTCTGCTGGAGTTTCCCCCTATTACTGAGGTGGACTTCGACAGACTGGCTCGCAGTATCTCATCCGGATCTCCTCTGGACCCTATCCCCCACAAAATCTGGAAGGCTTCCGGAGAGGAACTCTTTCCTACTCTCTGCAGGATTTGTAATCAATCTCTGCGTAGTGGCACAGTTCCTGCTTCTTGGAAGCAGGCTCTTGTTTCGCCACTGCTAAAAAAAAACCTCCCTAAATCCAGAATGCCTACAGAATTACAGACCCATCTCCTTGCTACCGTTCCCTGCAAAAATCGCTGAGCGTTGGGTGAGCTCATGTCTCTCCAAACATTTGGAGCAGCATCAATTTCTGGACGAAATACAATTCGGTTTCCGCCCAGCCCACGGCACCGAAACAGCCCTACTCACCGCTATGGAGGACCTTCGAATGCGTGCAGACAGGGGTCAGGCAGTAGCTTTGATTCTGCTGGACCTGTCTGCCGCATTTGATACGGTAAATCATGGGATTCTATTGGAGAGACTGAGGGAAGCCGGGGTGGGTGGCATTGCCCTGCACTGGTTTTGTTCCTTCCTGCGGGATAGGAAGCAGGCTGTGTTCCTTCCTCCGTTTCAATCGGCCTTCTCCCCGGTGTCTCATGGGGTGCCTCAAGGCTCGTCCATCAGCCCGATTTTATTTAACGGTTATCTCAAACCATTGATCACGTTGATAAAATCTCACAGGCTAAAGGCTATCAATTACGCAGACGACACTCAACTCATCCTCTCTTGGGAGGGTGAGGAATCGACTCCTTTGGAATCCTTTCATGACTGTCTGCGAGACACGGCTGGCTGGCTACACAACAATTCACTACAGTTTAACGCCTCCAAAACTGAGGTTTTGTTCTGTGCCGGAAGTCGGATCCCTCGCCCTTTCCCGTGGATTTTTGGCCCCCAGAATCCCCGGAAAAATACCAGCCGGTCACCACTGTTCGCAATCTGGGTGTTATGATGGACAACAAACTCAGCATGGAAGCCCAGGTTACGAAATCAGTGTCCACCTGTTCGGCCCTCATTCGATCCCTACGTAAGATCCTGCCACTACTTCCCTTACAGGCCCGGGCTTTAATAGTCAGGTGTACTATTCTAAGTCGCCTTGACTATTGTAATGCGCTGCTACTCGAGTCTCCAATCTTGCTGTTAGACAGACTTCAAAGAGTACAATCTGCCACTGCTAAATTGGCCCTCGTCTGGCCTAGGAGATCCTCGGCCACAGCGGCGATGGCCGAACTCCACTGGCTCCCGTTGAAACAACGAGAGGCCTTTAAATCCCTCTGTCTCATTTTCAAAGCCCTGCATGGACTTGGGCCCAGCTCTCTGCAAGCCATGTTTGACTGGTACACCCCAACCAGAGCACTTCGCTCTACAACGGCATGCCTTGTAAAAGTGCCGAGATTTAAAAAAGCTAGGACCGGAGGCAGATCCTTCAGAGTTGCGGCTACTAAACTCTGGAACAGTATGCCCCTAGATATCCGTCAAACGCAAGAACTCCTTCCTTTCAGGAAACGTGTCAAAACCTGGCTGTTTCCTAAGTGTTAACTTGCTGCCCACTGTACTGCTGCTCTCCCCCGTGCTTCCCCCCCTGGAGATACCTCAGCGCCAGTATGCCTGTAAGGTGACAGCCGCGCTATACAAATGTTTTAAATAAATAATAAATAAATAAATAAATAATTATCACTGTGTCCACATCCGACCATTGAACCACTTTCTAGGGGAAGTTGGTCAACGTACCACCTCCCCTCCGTCACTTCCCTGGACACTCTCCCTGCCAGCTGATCACTATTAAATACACTTTCAGAAATTATTGGGGTTACATCAAAACTAGACATTTCATTAATAAGTCAATCAACAGACTCTAAACCTGATAACGAAGCAGATTGATTCGATGTTGGGATATTAAAACCATTATAATAAGGGTCAACTGATCTAGCCACATAGTGGACTCCTGGATGATGCATTGCCACTGGAATGGATGGTCTATCTGTATAAGATTCTCCTTGACGGTATCTTGCCAATGGCATAGCTTGTGGCCTAGGATAGAAGTAACTCAGGTCTTGCGTGGATATACCACCCTCACCTCTCTGAGCACACCAGCCTTGTAGGTAGGAAGTTACACGCCAAACCTTGAAATTAACAATGACCAGATCCCCTGGTAGATTTTTTAACCTATGTCCCAACCATCCCACTCTCCTTACATGGAGATTTCCCCATTTATATTTGTCGGGAGCGGTCTGTTTTTGCTCAACCAATGAATTACCTTATTTTTCAGCTTAGGGTGTCCCTCTATTTTCCCTTCGGGTAGTTCGGGCACCCCCGCTAAGACAACTACATAAGGGGCTGCCTCAGGTGGCAAGTCAATACTGAGTAGGGCTGTATTAGTTTTTACACCAATGCTACTTTTCCTGTCACAATTGGGGGCTATGTTTACCCTACCCACCTTGCATTCCCCTTTCTGCATTATGCCACCATTAATGTTGTTCGATGATGGCACAGTATTGGATACGGGCAATGACTTCTGTCCTGCCTCATTCTGACCAGTCCCATTCTCTGGCCCAGGTATAATAATTACCTTATCTTGATTTAAGGTCAGGGTTTGGCTCTGGTTTTGAGGAGATGCAACCATTCTGGTGACAAGTAAAGTATTAGACTTTATCTCTTCCTCTAAGGTACCCAACTTCTCCCCTATTCTTTTTATCCTTTCAACCAATGGTATGATCAATGATTTGAGCATTTGCTCAGTTTTTTCAAGTAGAGCTTGGGACTGAGGGGACAGTGTGACAGAAGGCTTTATCGCTATTTTCCTGGGGGCAATGGTATTTTCCTTAGGTGGAATTGTACACAATTTTGGGGTTTTTGCCACTCTACCCCTACTTAATCCCCCCACTCTTTCTTTTGGAAGTGAGCCCCTGACCTTGCAAAGTAATTTGGGGACTATTTAATGAGGGGCAGGGGTCACTCTCTTCAGAAATAATGTCTAATATCGGCTCCACGCTTAAATCCTCTCGAGTATATTCTCTATTTGAAACTCTAGATGTATCCAGAGAAAATATATAGGGCGAGGTATTATCCGTAATAATTCGATCTTTATCATTACCGGTTGTTAATGGCAATCTTGGTGGTGTAATGGCTAGATGAATAGGCCCTAAAGAAGACCGCGTATTATATAGTGGTTCTTGGGATAGGCGACGCTTCGTAATGGCCATCTCATGTTCTAAAACTGAGGCCGCCCTAATGATAAACTGGTCTAGAGTCCCTGTAATTGTACCACCCACCAGGGACTTCCTAAGCTTGCCCAATTTTGACGTCATTTTGCTTATCTATATGTGTGTCTAAGTATACAGATATACAGGCAAGTAAGGTATAACAATTAAGTGTTAAACAACCAAATTTAAGCGGACTATTGCCGCAATACGATTACAGGTAGAGTCTTACTTAATGAGTCTTAGGACCGAATTTAGTGGGGTGGCCCAGCCCGGCCTCGTCTGGCCTCGGACGGCCACAGACGGTCCCGCGCTTCTCCCGGCGCGACCCGCGCGCGCGACCTCGCGGGGCGAGGGACCAGGCGTGTCTTTATGCGACTCCTGGCGCGTGCAGTTCCGTCGTCCTGCCCCAGGGGATCCTGGGGCTTGTAGGCAGCAGGGAGGTGGACCGGCGGAGCCAAGGCCGGCCGGTCGGTGGTGAGTGGCAGCCCGGAGGAGCAGGGGGGCTGAGCCAAGTCCGGCCACGGGAAAACAAGCTGTGAGGCCAAGTCGCAACCCCACGGTGAAACAAGCAGCGTCTAAAGGGTGTCATCAATATATTGCTGCACTAAGGGACCAGTGTTCCAGATTAGACTATGGAGGCTTGAAGTAGAGACTAACTAGTGTGGGAGCCAGGATTGATGCCCGAGGAACTCCGCAAACTACTCACTTCAAGCATTCGGTGCATGATTCTGTATACATGTGTCCTTTGGAAATAGGTCATATATCTACTATTTGAGTTGTGTTTTGCTTCTGCGTTCAGTTTTGCATTGATTATTTCCACAAACACATCAGCCCTTTGAACATTTCAAATAAACAGTGAAGGGGCCATTATTTTCATTTACAATACAAAAGTGACATGTTATATTGCCACAGACATCTACTGTAAATTTTAAACCTATCAGCTTTCACAGGACTGCCATGGACGGCTAGTCTCGCAGGAAGGGCCACCTGCAATTGCTCACAAGTTTAGCTTGAACAACATGACTGTTTGGAGACTTAGTTGTCAGGCCTGCTCCCCTAACATGGGACCAAGGTGGCTCTGATTGCTGTTGGGGATGAATTATTCGCATCTGTAGCCGAGGGAACACTCTCAATGCTGGTTGAGTTAGACCTATTGTTGGCTTTCAATACCATAGTCAACTCAATTTTGCTAGCTCTGCTTCAGAGGTCGACAGAGGCCTCTGATTTTAAGCTAAGGCAGCTTTGCTCCTTTCTGGAGAGTAGCTCCAAGTGTGTGAAATTGGGCCATTTTTTATCATCCCTACAAAACTTTGATGCTCATGTTCTCCAGTGGTCCTCGCTATTTAATAAATATCTCATGTCTTTATTTGATTTGATTTGTCAAAAGGTATTTGATGTTTATCTTTATGCAAACAACACACACTTTCATCTAGGAACAAATGGGCTCAAGCTGAGTGAGAGGAAACATATGTTATGCTCATTCAGTCTAAGCACTTCAGTCTTCTATTTCCCTGCCTGCTACAGCTATTCTTTAAGTTTAGTCCCACTTTCAAACTACTGTAAAAAATCCAGGAATTCTGTAGGATGAAGACAAGTCCCTTGGTCCCCACATTGACAAACCAATGAAGGGATGCTAATTTAAGTTGAAGTTTCTCAGTGGTGTCATTCTTGTGTAGGAAAGGAACCCAAGACACCCCAGGGTATATGCTGCGCTTTATAAATGCCAATAAATAAATAAATAAATAAATAAATAAATACATAGGAACCCTCGCTCACTGGAAGTGGAGATCCTAATAACCTCCAAATTAGATAGTAAGAGTGATCTTTTAGTGGGCCTCCATGATTGTTAGGTGGTATGACTTTAAAGTGTTCAGTACACTGCTGTCTAGCTCATATTTGGGAGATACAAGTATGATAGTGTCTTTCATTTGACAAAGGCTCTCAACTGGCTTCTAAAGCTTGGCAAACGGGGCTAACATTTCTAGGGCCATCTCAACATCCCTAGGGCTGAAGCAAGGGTGTGTCTTGGCCCCGGCCTATGCTTTTTAATCTATTCTAGGCAGGCCTCTCCTCATCCTTTGCATTGGTTAAGACTCACGCCCCAAAATTCTGCACTATTCCTCTTTCGAACTTGCTGTATGCTGATGACTTGGTAATGTTCAGCCATACTAAGGTGGAGATGCAGCGCCTTCTGAACACCACTCACCACTACTTGTTAAAACAAGCATTGGCATAGCCAATAGCTCTCGCCTTTGGGACCTTGTAAGCGTTTAGCCATGCAACAGTTGATGTTGTTGCATCAAGGATATTGTGCTGGATAACTAAACACTTATAAGGTCCCAAAGGCAAGACCTATTGGCTATGCCAATGCTTGTTTTAGCTTTGGTAGTAACATCATCATTGTGAGCAGTATTAGCCCCTATAGTGGACTACGTCTTCTCAATTAGTTGGTCTATTCCACTTAATATTTGGCTGTCAATTCGCTGTGCAGCTTTACTATATTTAGCAATTCATTGGCTGTCAATTTACTGTGCAACTATACTATATTTAGCAATTCCTTGTTCTAAGTTCAGCCACCTGCCGCTTCCCCATGTTACGCAATACCCCGAGCGCACAGAGCAACTCCTGGAAGTCAGATTCCGGCGAGGCCCCGACTAAGGATAAATAATAGACAATAGGGTTTTAACCTCCGTCTGTACCTTCACGGAGACATTCCCTCATGAGGCCCTTTCTCTACGAGGCTCTTTATACCCTTTCCTTTGCTGCAATTACATGATTTCATTTTAAGGTCCACACGACCTAGCAACAGTTGTAGCATACACTATCAAAGTCCTTAAACCAATCCCAGTCAATTAATCCAAGGACACCCACGCACCGATAAAAGTCAGGCACATGCACCAGCACAATTCAAAACCTGAAAAACTATGACTTTGCTGGCTCTAGATTACAGAATGTGGCAATGTCCTAGAGAGCCACTATCAGGTCAGGTCAGGTCAGGTCAAAACCACTTTATTTCGATTAATTAAAATCATAAAAGTACACATACAAATCACACATCATAAAATACATTTAGGGTGATAGAAAAATATTAAAAATACATATAAAATCCTGGTGTTATACAATTTCATATCCGTTAAAAATACGAAATAAAAACAGAGAGATTCATGATTCGATCATAACTGGGCATCTTAATTTTCTTGACCGTACAGCTGCTACAAAATAGTTTGCGATATTAAAAATATTCCAGGGGTTATCCAGTAATTGCAGATATAATAGGGCAGGTTTAGCCTGTAAAAACGCCTTACCTCTTAAGAGTGGAATTATAAACTTATTTCTAATATCAGAATAATAATCGCAAAAAAATATAAAGTGCATGGTATCTTGAATCGAGCTACTGTCACAATCACAAAGTGCTGCCTCTTCTGGTTTACTCCAGCCTTGAAAAGTTCCCAATAAAAGGTGAATCCGATTGAAACAGAATCTAGTTAGTAACCAGCGATGATATGGCCTTGTTACTAGCTTTAGGTAGGGCTCAATCGATGGTGATGTAAATAGTAAAAAATGGGCCCTAACCAGAGGTTTTTTTAATTCCTCACACTCCCGTACCTGGGTCCTTAAGATCAAAAATTGCTTTTTAACCCAACTAATATCACCTTTAACAATACCCTCTGGTGTTTCAAAAATTTCTGGGCACCCAAGTTTCTCAAACATGTCTTAATATAGGAGACCCACTGTATTTCATTCCCTCTTTCTAAAGTGACAGAGTCTTTTTAAATCTGCCGATTTAACGTTAGTTCTGGGTTAAGCCAGGTTTTTAGCCAACAGATTAGAGGAGCCATGCTAATCAGGTCACAAACATACCCCATCCCCAGCTCCTGATGGGTAGCAAATGTTGAAGTAGATTGGGGGATAGACAAGAGAGAGCAAAAAAATGTATTTTCGACCTTCTGAACCTCTTCCACTTGCTTATACCCCCATATTGCAGCCCCATATAACGCTATTGCCAGGCATCTTGCCTTGTAAATAGAGAGAATCGCCTCATAAGGTTTACCCCCTAGTCGTTGGGCAAAACCTAGTAGTACTGATGACGATATTCCTAAGGCATTCTTTTTTGCTAACCGCTGGGGGACCCAGGAACATCTGTCATCAAACATGACCCCCAGGTAAGTAAAGACCTTCACCCTTTTAACCTCGGCCCCTTCACAATAAAAGGTCCTGACTTTGTTCTTACATAACCCCAAAGACATAACATGTGATTTGGCAATGTTTACTACCAAATCCAGAGAGTTCATGAATTCCCCAAAGGAGTTCAGTAGTCTCTGTAGACCTATTGTGGTGCGAGCTAATAGGACGGCATCGTCCGCGTATAGGAAAACCGGGATGGTACTGTTCCCTATACGCGGGACGTCCAAAGTAGCAATATCCAGGGATTTATCTATGGCGTTAATATACAATGTAAAAAGTAGAGGGGCCAGAATGCACCCTTGTTTGACCCCTCTACCAGATTTAAAGTGTGTTGTGCAAGTTCCTTCCTGTGTCATCCTGACGGACGCAAGTAGATCCCGGTGGAGATCTGCCAAAAAAAATACCAAACAGGGGTCAATCCCTAAATCTAATAAAAGGGTCCACAGCTTCGATCTGTTTACCAGATCAAAAGCTGTGGATAGGTCCATAAAGCCTAAATAAAAAGACCCCTTGGAAGCTATAGTGTATTTATTAGTTAATAAATACAAATTAAGGCACTGGTCAACAGTACTTCTGGCGGATCTAAATCCATATTGGAGATCGGACAGAATCCCATTATCTGTTACCCACTCTGACACCTTAGTCAAGATAACTTTTCCCAGGATTTAAACAGAGGAATCTATTAAAGAAATTGGCCTGTATAGCACCTAGGGTCCCCTCTGTGCCCTTTTTTAAATACAAGAATAATAATAGAGTGGGACCATGAGGCAGAAAACCCATGGGAAACAGTAGAATTAAAAACATTCGTTAAAATTTTAGCCCATAGTTTGACATTTCCCTTATAGAGGTCAGCGGGCACGCCGTCTGGGCCTGGAGCCTTATTACTTGCAGAATCATGTATTGCTCTCTCCACATCCTCCACATCAAACACTAGTGTGGGTAATGGGGAGCTACTGGTGGGAGCAACAAAATAATCGAATACCTCATGACTTGCATAGATATCTTCAAAGTGAGTCAACCACTCATTTTCTGGGATATTAATTTCCAATACACCATTCTCCTCACCTGAGAGCAGTGGACTATTAACGATAGACCAAAACTTTGAACTATCCTTTAGACTTCTTTAGACATCAAACTATCCCAAGCCTCTGATTTCATTTCATTTTTACGAATCTGTATGTTTAGTTTATATTCTTTTCTGAGGCTAGCTATAAGGCCTTTATCCCTGGGTATATCTTTCAATGATTTTATTGGTGCGCCATAGAGCATTTAGAGTCAAACCATCTTTTTTCATGTTTTCGATTAGGCCTAGTAGTAACGGTTACATCTAAGGCAACCTGTTTACAAATTGCTTCAAAAGCTTTGATAGTTTCCCCCTCCGAAGTAGAACAGTCAGCACATTTTATGATATCTTCTTTAACCTTCGTTCTCAAGCTATAGAAAAAGTGCTCAGGAACTATTTTTGCCCATTTTAACTTCCTCCCTTGGTCTTGGGTTACAGTGGTGGATCCTCCATGGGGGCGTTTGGGCGCCGCCCCACTGCTTTCTCGCCGTGCGAGAAGGCAGAAACAAATAGTAGAGAACTACCATTTGTTTCTGCCTTCTCGCACGGCGAGAAAGCAGAAGTTCCTGCTTGAGAGAGTGGGAGGGGTTACTTGAAGGCAGGGGGAGTGGCTTTCCCACTGTTGTTAATACTGTCTGTTTGGGCAGCCTGAGAGGCTGTCCAAACAGACAGTATTAAATGTATTAATAACAGTGGGCAAGCCGCTCCCCCCTGCCCTCGAGTAACCCCTCCCACTCTCCCTGCTCTCTGTATGCTGCAGCATACAGAGAAATGACGTGGTGTTGGGGCAGCCGGCCGAACCAATCATAGCGCTGCGCTGTGCTGTGGTGGAGGGGAGGGGAGGGGAGGGGAGGGAGGCTGCCTGCAGCCTTCCAGCGTGACGACGTCGAGCACCATGGGAATTAACAGGACAGCGGGAGTCTGGAGTGGAGTCCGAGTCGGAACTTGAAGGCGGGAAGCGGGGAAAGTATAGGTAAGTTAAGTTTATAAATTGACTTTTCAACTGAAAATCAGTTAAACGAGTTCCCTAGAAGGGCAGCAAAGTGGCATTCATCCCAATATCATATTATTGGCAATATTGTGAGAGGCAGCAAGTGCTGTGCAAGGCGGGTGTGTGTCTCCGAGTGTGGCGAGGCTTCCGGGGCGTTTCAGGCAACAGATTCAGGTCTCAGATGAGATTCCACCGGGAGCGGGTGGAGGGTGTTAATCTCCTCCGGCCCAAGGCACCCCGCCCCCAACACAGCTAGATCCTCACGTGCTAGGCTGGTCCTGTTTGTGGCCAACCGCCAGAATAAGAAGCAAACTTTGGTTACAAAAAATAAAATATATATGTAAGGCGTAAGTCCCTATACCCTATGCAAAACGCGCCACTTCTCCCGAATTCTGTCACATAGATAGACCGTATTTCTATACGACCATCTCTCGATCTGTAGCAAGCCTGCAGCGCTACCAGTCCACGCCATGTATGAATCAGTCGGAGTCCCCACTTCACTCAGAAGGAAGTTGTTTAAATCGTTTTATTTCAAACAGGTAACGCAGACACAAGGCAGCACTAATAAGAGTTGAAGTACCTTCTAATATATTTTGTACAACAACAGTACCCCGGCCGTCATTAAAGCTCTTGTGGGTGCTCTCGATCTGTTACGGAATCCGCACCCCTTTACAGATTGGCGAAAGTAGAATTTAGGGACGTATTTCACAACAATGAAACTGCAAATTTCAAAGCAATTGAATTTCAACTTATTTGTTCAAGATTTTAACATAATTATACGACTGCAAGTGTGTTAAGATAGTTACATGGTTATTTATATAGTTACAAAAAATAAACGTCAATTGGAAGCAGCGAGAGTGCTGCAGCATCCCCAGATCGAAGTATGCAGAATAAGGAACAAGGTAACTGGCAAATATGTCACGGCTAGTCAGAAAGACACCACAGCGCCACTGAAAACGTATCGCACGCAGCCTCTGTAAATCATTCCAATTCATAATTTATCTAGGCGCTCGTGGTGCAGAGACAGAATGTATGTGAATTAGTGCTGTGTGCTTTGAATGGGTGAATGCATGGGTATGTGCTAGCGAATGATGGGTGTATGTGTGCGCGCTTGTGAATGGATGGGTATGAGTGCACATGTAGATGGGTG
Organism: Lissotriton vulgaris; assembly: GCF_964263255.1. Classification (NCBI taxonomy): domain Eukaryota; kingdom Metazoa; phylum Chordata; class Amphibia; order Caudata; family Salamandridae; genus Lissotriton; species Lissotriton vulgaris. The sequence goes on along the minus strand of NC_141691.1, from coordinate 1,076,078,279 downwards.
GGAGTGAGTATGTGGGTGTGGGTGCTTGGGATGGGAAGAAGGGAGTGTGCTTGTGTGTGCCCGTCCCACTACTCGTCAACATTATGAGCCGCCACTGTTGGGTTACCACACTACTAGGCCCCTTGACGTTAGCTGTGGCATCTATAACGCAGAAGCCTTTATCCAGTACTAAGTTAAGTGGATTGTGATCACTAAAGGGAGAGCTAGTGGCGTAATAAAAGAATACATGCCCTAACAGAGCAGGGGATAAAAATATATAATCAATGATCGTCTCGCTTTCCCTAGCTTTAAACGTTATAACCCTCTCATTGATATCAAAGAAACTGGGCTCATAGAGGTCAGCGTATGACAGAAGTTCTTCGAGAGCCTCCCCCTTATAAGTATGTTCAAAGTGAGGAGGCGACGCAAAAGAGGGGCTATGAATTTCATTAATTCGACAATTAAAATTACACAAATGAATATTAAAATCACCCATAAGAATAATATAGACATAAGTGGTTTTCTGCGCTTTATATATTTCTAAAAACTGTGTCAAATAGCAGAGATGCTCATTACAATACTCACTATCCCCAGAATTATAAAAGTTAATTATCAGAGTTTTAACATTATTCGAGGTAGTGAGCTCCGCTATTAAACAATTAGGAGAAGCAGAATCTAAGATTGTGACTGCGCCCTTTAGTCTCACCGAGAGGAGGAGCATCAAACCTCCCTTAGCTCTACCCGCGGGAGTTGGGCAGGCTGGCTGGAAATAAGATTTAAAGCCATCCACCCAGAAGTTATTGTCCTTATCCCAGGTCTCTTGCAGGGCTACAACATCACAGGCTCTGATAAGCATTAACCAATTCTGGTCACCCCTTTTAGTCTGAAGCCCTGCAATGTTCCAGCTCATTAGCTTAAATTTTGCATTTACCTCTGCAGTGGGGTCATACTCAGGGGGAGAGAGTCGAGGAGTCACAGGTATTGGCCTTAGTCAATCATTCTCATTTAACCGGGACAAAGGCGAAAACCTATTAGATAGAACTAAAGGGTCCCTTCTCGTGGTTACCTGAGTACATTGTGTTTTTGGTGAGAAAACAGCTCCAGAACTATCCCCACCAGAAGGATGTTCCCTATTTATGGAATTATAGGGGAGCCGACCTAGACTTCCATGGGTATGTTGTAGATAGGATCTTATATCTCCTTTTACCTGACTTAGGGGGGGATAAAAAAAACAATGATAATGCCCTAATACTTCCTTCCTCTCTCATCAAATCAGAGCCATCCCACAACAGACGGGGTACAACATGTGGATTCTTAAAATTAACGATGACGCAGTCCCCTTTGATTACTTTTTGGGAACTCCCTAGCCAACCAACCCGCCTTGCCATTATAATGTTTGAGGAAATTTCAATATCGCCAGAGCAATTGTGGTCACACCATTTTTTAGTAACTGCTAACAGAGCATCTGTAGATTCAACCTCTCCCTCCACCAATGAGGGAACCCTTACAAGGACTACCACCAACGGGGCTGCTTCAGGGGGTAGATTAATATTAGGTTGAATAACAATGTTATCCCTAAGCTGTTGATCCAAATCTTTCCCCCTTGACCTAGATGGGACTAAATTGCTTCGCATCTCTGGTTTCCTTACTATACTTCTCTGTAGTTCCCGAGCCCCATTACAATCAGTATGACCCCTGGGTACGGCGGGTCCAGGCATAGGATTTTCAACCAATAGAGGGCTTGCTGACCTATACCCTTCACCTTGTTCCACATTTTTCTCAATGCCCACTTTAGAGTGACATATGGAGCGCCCAGATATCTGAGCCGTGCCAGATACACAATCATGCAAATTTAAAAACGCATTGATTCTATCACATTTTTCGAATAAACCAGCAACACAAATGTTCAAAGTATCAATAATGTCCTTCGCAATACCGGTTAGAGCCAACTCCAACCAAGAGGTAAAAATTTCCTCCACCATGTCCCGGAGAGTTGTCTCTATTGTCTTAGATGTGGCAGGCCCATGATGCTGTGTAGTACTTTTTGGCTCTTTGTCCCGCTTATTTCTTCTCTTCGGGGCTTTCTTTGACACGGTACGCTGCTTTTTAGACTGACCTTTAGACATTGGTGTCTGACTGGGGGATTTACTAGGGGCATTACTTATGGGTCGTTGAGCCCTCTCTTCAGGGACAACATGGTGTACTTCCTGTGCACGGGTTGGAGGGTTAATAATTACACGGGGTTCCAGGGGAACAAGGTTTTCCGGGGTGACCTCCAAGGGGTGGGTTCCCGCTACTTGAGCGGCGGTCGAATCCAACCCAAGTTCCCTCTCAGCGGTTTCAATTTCTGTTGTCAACACACCCACTGCCGAGGTCAAATAGGAAATGATAGACGCAGACTTCCTAGGAACTTTGGTCTTTTAACCCCCCCTGGTCTTGTGAAGTATGTAATTTCCGCTTACCCATGATAAAGTTCACGTTGAAGGGGGTGGCCCGGCCCGGCCTCTTCTGGCCCCTGACGGCCACAGGCGGCCCGCCCTTAGCCCGGCGCACATCCGCACGCGCGTCCCGCGGGACGGAGATGACGTGTTGCTTATACAGCACTACGGGCGGAAAGGGAGGGCTGGGTCCGTCGCTGGTTGCCCCCAATGGCTCCTGGGGCTCATAGTCCTTCTGGCCCCCACACGCCCCAAACACTCTGCGCTGCGTCTCCACTATCACTTTAAGGTTTAGTCCGCAGCACAAGGTGAATGGGCAGCTTCCTTAATTTACAGAATCTTAAATCGTAAACGGACCAACAGGTTTCTAACAATAGCTGTGGAACTATTAAGTCTCCCCTGGGTCGACCAGCCACTAACTCCTCTCCTCCAGAGTGGCAGGTGAGTAAGTCAGTCCCCCGTGTGCTACAGCACAATAGAGGAGTAGCCAGCAAAGTTCAGGGCACAGCTTGAAATAAATATGGTTTACCAGCAGAGGAATCTCATATCAAATTCAAAGAGGGTGCCCTGCCCTGCCTCTTCCTGGCAAGGACGGGCAAGGGCAGCCCGGGCTTTGGCCAGTTGCAGCCCACGCAGCGGGTCTGTGAGAGCCTTAAATGGTTTAAACACAAAACAGCTGATGGCCCTGCAGGTGTTTCTGGGCGCTGTCTTCCCTAGCTGTTGCTCCTAGCGCCTAGCAGTAGCTAACCCCCTGCAGCATCGTTGTAGGTGACTGCTGCATCACCGGGACGGACTTCCATGGTGGGCAGGAAAATTGATGTGTCAAAATGGACAGCAGAAACCAGAAAAGCACTACATCAGCGCAGCAGCACTCCCACATTGAGTTAAAGCTCGCTCTGGCCCCCTAGTCTCAATCATTCTCACTCCTTACTCAGTCCCACTCATTTAGATTCACTTGGACATAATCAATCTCACTGATTCTCACACTGCCTCACTCATTCTGACTTGCTCTAACTGTGACTCACTCGGTCTAACACACAGTAACAATCCCTGTCTTTCACCCTCGCAGTAACAGTCCCTGTTATTCTCCCTCACAGCAACACTAACTTTCATCCTACCGACTCACTATCATTCATTCATACTTCGTACTTACTCCTCCTGTAACTCATTGTCACTCACTGACTCCCTCTACTGATCCTCTCGCTTTCACTCGCACACACCGCATGCACGATGTCTCTCATAAAAACACTCTTACCCACAAACACACACATTTACCCATTTGCAAAGCACAGAGCATTTAAAGTTTTTTTATTTACTGATATTGCTGTAGGACCCGTTTGGATTCTTGCTCCTTTCATGTTCCGGAGCTGCGGGTGTGTAAATACCACAGAAAGCTCACTCTTTTCCCAGCGGCTGGCTAATAGCTGTGAGCTTAAAGAAAATTGCAACTTTTCCCTGGGGTACCTCTGTTTTCTTCAAGTAAAATGCACTGTTGTCCATTTATACGTAGAGCATGTGGAAGGAAGATGTATAGGAGTGAGCTTTTTGGGAGAAATGTGTTACTTTGTTTTAATGTGGATTTCACTGGAGAACTGGTTATGAATGTAAGCCTGTCAATAACATACTCTTTGTCATTATGTGTGTGCTTCTGTCAATAAATGTAAATAAAAATATTTTATGTTAAAATGTATCTGTAATTTATTATCATGATAAAAACGTGTTTAAAACACTAAATACATTTCAAAACATTATTCTGCCCAATGCTGTGCAGGTCACATGGGTCCCCCAGGAGGAAATATTAATGTACATACAAGAAGGAGCAAAAAGACCAAAGTGTTTGTGACGGAAGGAAGGGATGTTGCCCTAACTGGAGTATGCATATTTTTCATTCGATCAAATTCTACAAAACTGATCACTACAGAGAATGTGCACAAGGTAAGTGTTTGGTGGATGATCTCCATTATCCCTTTCCCCTACCACCAACAGTTTTTTCCCCACAATCAACTAAACTTGTATTTCATTCTGGTAACAAGCACCATATTGAATTGGTTTGTAGGTCTGGCCTACAAAGTTAGTAAACAAACCTAATGTATCCAATATAGAGTTAGGCCCCGATTAGGAGTCTAGCAGTCCACGGTCTGCCAGACTCGTGTGGGCACGGGGGGGTCTCTCAACCACCCTATTATGAGTTGGGTGGTGGAACCGCCACAGCCCACCAGCGCACCGCTGATCCCTTGCTGAGTTGCGGCAGTTAGGAGGCAGTAATACGCTTGGCGGTTCCACTGCCACGAAAACCATGACGGTGAGGAAACAAGGCCCCCTAGTGCTTCACGCCCTGGGGATGCATACAGGAGGGCACACAATGTGTTCCCCTGTGTGCATGTACACCACTTCCTTTACAGTCCATGCCATGCAGGAACAGTTTTTGGCTTTCCTATTGCCGTGCCCATTTCCATGGCACCGCCGTGGGAACGTCAAAAACAAAGCCCGCCAGACAGGAGGAAACTCCTAATCTGGTGGACAGTCTGACCACAGCTATGACAGTGCATTGGCAGGGCGGACCTGGCGCTGCACCGCCGAATTCGTAATCGGGCTCTTAGAGTGTATTGATGATTCAAATGTTCTTATTTGTTCTGCCTAAAGAACATATAAGTCTTACCATGGTTTCATTCGATGTGTTGTGTCATTCCACTTCTGTCAAGACTTTTTTCTCTATCGCTACCTCCCCTCTGATCCCACTCTTTAGTGTCCCCACTCCCTTTATTAATAGCCCTCTGCAGTTCCTGTTTGCTCCATCAGCACCCGTGTGTTCCACCTGCTTCCCACAATTATATTAGTAGCCGTCCATCTATAAATGGATTTGACTCTATTCCAGGATTGTAAGAAACAAAAAACACACACTGGGGGTCTAAAACTGGGCCTAATGTGCTCCAGAGAACAATTTGCGCACTGCCAACTAAGTCAGTGAGCGTTGCTAAGGCTATAAATCATTTAGTTTGCTCATAGAGTGCCAAACAGAGCAAACAGTATGTTGGGATTCACTTCAAATATAGAATAGACCCATACAGAGAAAAGTTGGATGTCCATCAACGTCAGATGTAGATCATATATTCTCATTTGGTCATCCAGATAGGAATGGTGTGTCCCATGATCCTTGAGACTAGTCCATAACCTAGGTTTGTCTGGGTCTTATCTCCAAATGTAGTGAAGACCATGTGATCAAAGAAATCGTGATGGAGTCCGGTGCAGTGCAAAATAATAAAGTGTAGTGAAATTAAAAAAGGATAGTAGATCAATACAAAACTTTAATACAACTTGATCGCTCCCTTAATAAAAACAAGAACAGTGCAAAGATGCAGTTTTAAGCATATAACTGCATATATTCGGCCAACATGTTTCAGCCTAAAGGGAACCAAATCCCGCGGCTTTCATCAGGGCCACAGTTCTTAACGTTTGCTGCTGCGTATCTGCAAATGTGAAAAATGACTAAATCAATCAAAGGATACGACAGTGTCGTGATAAAGTTTCTTTCAATCCTCTGTATCAACCAGTGTCAATTTTATCTGTGTTGTACAGGGAGCAAACCTCACCTCTCCTGGAACCTTGCTCAGGATAATATGAGGCCCGCTCTGTCCGTCGTTGCCTCGTAGCTTCCAACTGAGCTCAGAGGGAGGCCAGGATTGCCATACATGCATGACGAGCAGACATTGTTGGATGATTTGTTTTCAGCTTCATGAAAATTTGTTCCAATGTGACTGCTGTTTCTGCATATGTATGCATGACTGCCATCTGGTGTCATGGCCGAGAATTACTGACTTTGCCAAGGGTTTGCCAATGTTTCTTTTTTTACTAAACACAACTGAAAGCGACCCGCAGAGTACTCTTAAGGTTATATCTTACATGGGGGCCCAGTTGTTGCAGCAGCTGTGTTCAGACTGGTTTATTAAGGATCTGCCAGTATCAACATAGTTGTGTTCTGAATCAGTCCGACAAGAGCTGACTCTGGGTGTTGATAGCTAAATAAGTATCTAGATAGGTATGAGCCAGTCATTGTGTCTTCTCATAAGTCTTCACGGAGAACATACAGTGACTATATGACCAATTAATTAGATTTGCAATTAACCTACAGCTGGCACCTTCATGCTTAAATGCATGTATACAAAACTATCACATTCTGAAACTTTTTGTCCTGTTACCTGAGCAAGGATGGTGTTCTACTTGACCTTTCCTCATCCCAACAAGACCTCAATGATGAAACCCACACCAATGCTAAAGGTGCACTATAGTAATCATCGGAAATCATTTCAACTTGACCTTGGAGTAATCACCAGCCTACTAAGGTGGAGATAATCTATGGAGCTTAAAACAGGACAAGTATTGAACTCTGTATCGTAAACAGCGCCATCTCTCAAACGACAATAACTAATTCTGTAGACATACCAGAGATCTCTATCCATCGTAGAAGTCTCAGATATGTTTATTATGCCAATTATAAACATTTAACATGTGGCAAATGCAGTAAGGTAATGATAACATTTAAGAAAGTGTTCCCAAAATGTGTGTGAAATTTTCAGGAAACATGGCTGTTCCCCTAGTCAACTTTCTCTGTGAAGAAGTCCAAAACTGCTGAAAGAAAGACCACCTCATTGCAAAGGCATGGCAGCCTTTAAGGGGTGGCTCCTCCGTTATGGCTGCGAAGCGACACCCCACTGCTGGAAGGAGCAGCTGAAAACATACAATAAAATGATAATAAAGCAAATATTAAATATGCTTCATTATCATTTTATTTTACCTGTAGGAGCTGGTTATAACACCGCAGCCATCATCTGAATCCTGGAGGCAGGGCCATCAGCAGCAAGAGTGGTGGTTACTGGGCATGTGGGTTTGGCCGGGTGTCCATGCACACTAGCATCTCCCCAACCCGAGCTGCATTGTTGGGTGGCGAGAACAGCAGGCGCTGGCTTCCAGTCCTCTTTGGAGTGGTAAACACGACGACTGCTCAGGCCAATTCCAGCATTTCTCATGAAGCGCTGGGATTGGCGATGGGAGAGTCTGGGAGCCTGGGTTTATGGGAACTGTAGTTTGCAGTTCCTGGTCCAGAAAAGCACCGAGGCGAGTCACGGGAGAAGAGGATAGTAGAGGCGGTGGCGGGCAGCAGAAAGGTAAGTGTACTTTCCCCCCCCTTGTTTTCTCTCATGCTGAATCCACGCTGCCCCTTCTTCATGGGGGCAGCAGCTGCCTCTGCCACCTTTTCTTTGTTTCCGTTTCTTAGTTTGGTTATTTCTTTGATTATCCATTTTAGAGATGTAAGCAAATCAGTGAACGTCACGTCAGGTTCCTGTTTTTTTGTTTTAAAAGAAATCCCACATTTGTAACAAAAGGCCCGTCTAAAAACATAATTTAAAATAGCAATATACTGACCCTTCTTTTATTAGCCTTGTACTGCTGCTAAACCAATAGAAAGAGGATGAACAATAGACTAGCAGTCAGAAGAGGTGTTGTCCTCCGAAATCTGTGACTATGAGCATGATCCAGTCTCTCTGCACTTGTTCTTTTGTCCCTTCGTCCTCACTGCAGCACCCTGCCTCCGGCTTCTGGGGACCTTGCTGCTCCGCCCTTGATCCTGTTCCCCTAACTCTCTTTGCTGCACTGTCCCGGCCCCATGTCTCCCCTTGCAACCTCCCCTCGCTGGTCTTTATCTCCTGTATCCTCAGTCCGCCCTCCCCCAATCCGCCCCTGTGAATACTCGCCTGCTCCCAACCCCAGCCACCGCTCCTTTGCCCCATCTTACCAATGCTCACCTATTCCTCCTTCCAGCCCTCGGCTCTATGGCCAGGGACTGCCGGAGGACCCCCCCCCCCCCATTCCGTTAACAAACATTATTAAAAGGACATGAGAGGTATTTCTTTTCTTTGGAGGTGGGGGGGCATACAACCCCCGGCCTTATTTATTAAAACATAAAAATAAATCAAAATTTGAAATAAACAATATTTACACAATTACGCAGAAAACGTTACACAACATTTGATCACAATTGATATATATAGATATCAGATGGCTAACCTTAACATAACTCTAGTACAAGGTATTTCCTATCCGAATCTAACGTATCAATCACATTATACAATATTTATTTTCTGCGTATCCTATTTGGGCCTACGGCAAGGTCACTAACTGGTGTCAGATCTTTATCTCTTAAACCACGCCCTCCTGTCGGAGTGCGCATGTGCAGAGGGCCCGTTTACCGTGAGGGTAATCCCCCCGGTTACCCCCGTACGCCCTATTAACCACGCCCTTCCGTCGAAGTGCGCATGCACAGAGGGCCCGCTTACCATGAGGGTACCTCCGCCCTCCGGTTACCCCCGTACGCTCTATTAACTCCATTAAAGGGGCCCTTGCATCTCTGCGCCGTTTACTGGTGTCATTGTGCACGTGCAGGGTGGCCAACCAGCCTAGAGAAAGCGTGACTCCCCCCTCCCCCGCACCCATGTAGCCAACAGGCTGTAACTGCCCCTGGAGTTCTAGGAGAGACCACTTGTCCCTCCCTTTGGGCGACCCCATTCAAGAATGGCGCCGCCCCCTAAGGATCTTAAATTTACTGCTCACCAGTCATGACCTTACCGCCTGACCAAGGAATAGCAATAAATACGACGATTGATGACCTCTAAACGGGATAAAGTTCTAAGGAACAAAACGTATGAGTCGAACACTCCGGTCATCTATAAACATTTGTAACAAACCTGTGAAAACCTTCATAACTCACAATACCAATCATCTGCTTCAGGGGATGGTGGGTGGCGAAAAAGAATTACAGCCTCCTAGAGGCTGGAAGGGCAGGCCGTGGAGCGCAGAGTCAACGAGGCAGACTCCCGTGCTACCCGGCCTTTTAACCCCTCATCCACCAGGCCGGATCTAACCGGCCTGGCCTTTGTTCCATAGTGACCCGGAAGTGATTCGATCACTTCCGGGTCACTAGGGGACCCGGAGTCCAATCCATGTTGAGGCGCGCCCGCCGCGTCATGGTGACGCGATGGGGGCACGCCCCAACATCGATAGCGGGTAGCGGGTGGGGGCCGGTGCGCCCCGCCTTTCCCTATGGCCAGGGACTGGCCGAGGACCCCTCCCGTTCCGTTAACAAACATTATTAAAAGGACATGAGAGGGATTTATTTTCTTTGGAGGCGGGGGTCGTACAACCCTCGGCCGTATTTATTAAAACATAAAAATAAATCGTAATTTGAAATAAACAATATTTACACAATTACGCAGAAAACGTTACACAACATTTGATTACAATTGATATATACAGACATCAGATGGCTAACCTTAACATACCTCTAGTACAAGGTATTTCCTATCCGAATCTAACGTATCAATCACATTATACAATATTTTTTTTCTGCGTATCATATTTGGGCCTACGGCAAGGTCACTAACTGGTGTCAGATCCTTATCACTTAAACCATGCCCTCCTGTCGGAGTGCGCATGCGCAGAGGGCCCATTTACCGTAAGGGTATTTCCTCCCCCGGGTTACCCCCGTACGCTCTATTAACCACGCCCTTCCGTCGAAGTGCGCATGCGCAGAGGGCCCGCTTACCATGAGGGTACTTCCGCCCCCCTATTATCCCCGTACGCTCTATTAACTCCATTAAAGGGGGCCCTTGCATCTCTGTGCCGTTTACTGGCGTCATTGTGCACGTGCGGGGTGGCCAACCAGCCTAGAGAAAGTGTGACTCCCCCGCACCCATGTAGCCAACAGGCTGTAACTGCCCCTGGAGTTCTAGGAGAGACCACTTGTCCCTCCTTTTGTGCGACACCATTCAAGAATGGCGCCGCACCCTAAGGACCTTAAATTTACTGCTCACCAATCATGACCTTACCGCCACAGTCCACCTTAGTTGACCGACTATCTGGCCCCCCCACCCTCCTAGACTGAAAGGTCCCTGTCCTTAAAAAAATCACAAAACTAGCCAACTCACTGCAAGGTCATGCCTTGTCCCTAAACACCACTAACTAGGCAAGAAGATTCTCTGCGACGGTTTCATCCCCTGATGTGGACAAACGGAGGCCATCTTTTAAGAAGCATGACTCCCCCAAGATGCACCCCTGAGCTATAGTCTGTAAGTGTCAAGCCCTAGCTAGCCTCAGCAGTTTGTTACTAGGTATTTGTTTCCAGTGGTCCAATGGCCTCACAGACCCTCTTCCTACCCATTGGAGGCTCTGGAATGTCTGGGTGTACCCCCGGGCACAAACATGTTGACCCACTATACACCACTAACTGGGCCTTAAGATCCTGCTGAAGATTTCATTCCCTACTCTGGACGGACGGACGCCATATTTTTAAGAAGCCCGACTCCTCATATTCACCCCAGGACTATAGACTGCCGGTGCAAAGCCCTAGATAGCCTCACTAGTTTGTTACTAGGTATCTAACAGCGTGGCTCAGTGCTCCCACAGATGCCCTTCCCTTTGGAATCTCTGGAGTAGCAGTGACAGGGCGTATCTTGGCGCTAGATGTGGAAAACCCATCCACTTCAGAGATTAGTTTTCCTGACCAACCCCTTCCACACAGTCATTCCTCAGACGTGGAAAGCAACCCTACTTCAGTGATTATTGGTCCTGACCAACCCCCCTTCTACCCAGTCCTGCTCAAGTTTCAGGATCATAACGCTGGGGCTGGCCTACTCATAGGAACTTGACACACCGTCTTGGAGCCACAACTCAGCCTCAATCTCTAGCATCGCGGTGCACCGGATATTCACGCCTCCCCTGCCAATGCTAATCGTCTCTGGTGTGACTGTACCATTGTAAGGCTACCCAAGAAATGAGATGGGTTCAATCGATGGCATCACGCTGTGCCCGACAAGCCTCGGCACCCCAGATGCTGACACTCTTTGTTGGTGCAATTGTAAGGCGACCCAGGGAACCACAGGCCCCAAGATCACCTACAAGCATATCATGAAGTCCTTGAACCACCTACCCTGACCACTATGATCTGGGAAATGCTCTGTGTATGCCTACCTCCTCATTATGGAATATCCCCACCAGGCAGTATTTGCTACGATGGCAGCTGGGAGCACAGGCGCCGTAAAGGCAGAGTACTGCTTCCCGACCAGGGGTGCTGAGGTGTTGCATACACCCATTACTCCTGGGTTTGGCCAAGCTGACAAGGCACACTCCTGTGAAGCAGCGTACTGCTATAGTACTACGGATGGCACAACCAATTGGTAACATACCTATACACAACCAATATAGTGCTGGCACCTCCTGAGCTCCCCCACAAGCATATCCTGTACCCCATGCACAATCTGCCCCTATTATGTTTCTGGGATAAGCTCAGTGCTGGCCTATCTCCTTACTCCGTAGCATCCCTAACTCTGTAGTGTCCGCTACGACAAGCGCCCGCAAGCACAGGCGCTTGTAATGGCAGATCACCGTTCCACGACAAGGGTGTTGATGTGTCGCATCTGCCCGCAATACCTGAGTTCTGTCTGAGCTAGCCAGGTGTACACCTATAAGGCAGCGTATTGCTAACTTACCACAACTGGCAAACCCCAATGGTTGACACTGTTATACACTTCAACAATAGTGCGTGGGCCGCACCGTCTCCTGCTGATACCGACTGGGCCCTTGAATTGATCGCCCATCACACGTGATGCCGTAGCTTTCCACTCACGTTTCAGATCTTCTGGTCCTCTTGGTTGTCCGATCTTGCAGTCCTAGCGGTGAGGAGCACTCCATGCAGCAGGCGTGTATCCAGTCGAAAAGGAGAACCGAGTGGGCAACTTATGTTTGTGTACTGAGCTGGACTTGAATTAATCTCAGCCACTGATAATTACACCGGCCACACCCCAGTCTATTGTTATTTTGTATCAAATGTCACTTCACTTAAGATCCGGCCGTATGATGTTCAGGCTTATGTAAAATAGTACTGGCCACCATTAAACAAACTGAAAAAAATGTGTACAGCCTAATCAATATAAGGTCTGGTAGCAATTCTGTGTTATTCTTTAATGGGCACTTGCCATGAATAACACTCTTACTCAGGCACGCGTAATTAAGATTAATTTGGGGGGAATAAATCCTCCAGCAAGAGCACATTTAGTGGGCGTGAGCAGCTGCTCGTGTTTCTGTTCTATTGTATTTAGCACTATTTGCTTAGTTTGATATGCATCCTTCTGTCCATTATGGACGCAAGGGTGCTCCTTATGGTAAGAAACTAATGCTAAACGCAGGAGTAAATTTAGGGAATTTCCTATCCAAAGTGCACAATTAGCGAGTGCAAGGAGCTGCTTTTGTTCTTTGCATTTAGCACAGTTTCTTAGCACAAAATGAATCCCTGCGTCGATTTTGGACGCAAGGGGGCGCCTAAAGCACCTGGTATTCCCAGGCGGTCTCCCATCCAAGTACTAACTCGGCCCGACCCTACTTAGCTTCCGAGATCGGATGAAATTGGGTGCATTCAGGGTGGTATGGCCTTTGCTGTGCCAAGAAAATAGTAGTAAATGCAGAATTACCTCTCTTGTAATTACACGTAATCTCGTGGAATTTGTAGGTAATTGTACGTGATTACTCTACATGAAATCACAAGAATCACGCCCATCCCTAATTAATATGTATGCTAAACAGAAAAGACAGTGCTATGAATTAGCATCACCAGTCAAGTTTTGCCAAACACTAGACATGCCACTACAAAATAAACAAAAAACTATCCAGGCTGATGAAGGCTGATAGCCAGAAACCGGTCCTTGGATGCTTGATTCCGGTCTGGGAAAGACATGGCTTGGTAGTTCGGACTGGACTGTTCCCATGAGGCACAGGGTTGGAGCTGATTTGCATATAGCCAGTGTCTAACCCAGGGTGGTGTGGAGTGCAAAAAAACGATGGATTTATGCCCAGATCCTTGTACTGGGGTGAATGTATGACATTGTTCTACATTCTGTCCATCAACTGTGTTTTTTGCAATTTTCACCCCGAGTGTGCTGGGGATGCTCAGACGTGAGTCCCAGGCTCTCCACACCATTGGAGTCAAGCTATCCAGGTTGATGAAGGCTGATAGCCAGAAACCGGTCCTTGGATGCTTGATTCTGGTCTGGGAAAGACATGGCTTGGTAGTTCGGACTGGACTGTTCCCATGAGGCACAGGGTCAGATCTGATTTGCATATAGCCAGTGTCTAACCCAGGGTGGTGTGGAGTGCAAAAAAACGATGGATTTATGCCCAGATCCTTGTACTGGGGTGAAAGTATGACATTGTTCTACATTCTGTCCATCAACTGTGTTTTTTGCAATTTTCACTACAAAATAAGCGGCAATGGACTCTGACTTCTTCCATACTACATGACAGCCCATAAATGTGTTCTTTCAAAAATAGGAGCTGCTGCTAAATAAAACGCACCCGGGGCAGTGAGCTTGGAGCTGCTTTTATGAAGATTTATGTACCTATTGATCACTTGCACGTGGGCAAGCTGCCCTAAACTCTGACTTTGTTTTCCTGCCTGGCAAAGACACAAATTCAATATTGCAAATGGGTGATGCACCCCTTTCCAACCACTGATTGTGACAGGAATGTATGACAGTGGCTTTTGTATTGAATTCCAGTCAGTGACTCTGAGAAGACATTGTTCCCTGCCTACTGTGCGGCCCTGGTCGCACCCTAATCCAGGGGGGAAAAAGAAATAAAATATGCTTAATTAAAAGTCATTTTTGTAATCCGAGGCTTCCATTCCTCATGCATCTTTCACAATGACCAATTCCTCTGACGTCAATTTCACGTTTACTATTTCTGCTGAAACTTTTTCTGCTGCTGTCAGCGCAGGGTTGCCACCTCGGTGCCGAAAGCAAGCTGTCTTCCCGCCAGCCATTACATCATCGCTATCACTGTGGTCATTCTGCAGAGCAAACCCGTGTAATTTGCCGGCAGGAAAATGGTGCCTTCTTTTTTGTGTTTTCTGAAAGGTATAATTTCGTGTGGCGATCTACACTAGATGCATCCAGGGAAATTAGCAACAAATATTTGTAAACAAAGTCACGCGGGTGCAGACCCTAGTCAGGATGCAGTGGTATGCCATTAGTCTTGTGCTAAAAAGAGCCTGTCCTGTCGAATGAATCACATCTGTTTCAGCTTGACTGGCTGGCTCCCGCTCGCTCTGATAATAGAACAACCTGCTGAGCTAGCATGCGGAAAATCAGATTTTATTTGCCTACTACATGGGCTATACTGAAGAATCTCTAAGGACAGCGCAGTACTTTGATCGACAAGCACATAGGTATTAAGTTGGTTAATAAATTCCATATACAGGTTAACAGAATCAGCATTTATGCAATGTACAACAATAAGGAAAACGGTAGATTTCTGAGCAGTGTGATTGACCTTGTAAACAGCGGTGAACACCCACAAACTTCTATACTGATCTTTGTTTGCTAACCATTGGCTTACAACACCCTGGTTGGACTTAGTTAGTACAGGTCACTCCAAAGGTGCGTTCACTCACTGGCAGCCAGATTCAATCACTGCTGCCTGTGATAACGCTAGAAGCGGATTTAATTAATTAATTACCGCGCTTGTGATCTCCTGTAACTGCTCTGTGCCTCTCGCTACTGCTGCCTATGATAACGCTAGAAGCGGATTTAATTAATTAATTACCGCGCTTGTGATCTCCTGTGACTGCTCTGTGCCTCTCGCTACTGCTGCCTATGATAACGCTAGAAGCGGATTTAGTTAATTAATTACCGCGCTTGTGATCTCCTGTGTTGAAGCAATCAACCATTGCGCTGTGCACTCCACTAGCTGCCACTCGACTCAACGCTAGAGGGGATTTCATTTAATTTAATATATTTAATTACCGCGCTTGTAGTCCTCTAGCTGCCGCTTGCCACTATTTACAGTGTTGTGCGCTGGGCAGGTAGAATACGCACTGTTTGTGACTCTGACCCCATTTAAACATCGCGCCATTTTGTTGTTGTTGTGGTTGTACTTCGGAGCCTTCCCCTACGACCTGATCCCGCCTCCCAGCTGATCCTCCCTCGCCCCTCCCCTCCCACCATCCATATATGACAGAAGCCTATGCGCGCAGCGTTCACGCGCAGCGACCGCGCCCAATTCGCGCCGAAGGTGCGCCAAAGGTAAGCCCGTCTACGCCCGTCCGTGCCTGGACCGCGCCCAGCGCCAGACCCCCTGCCCCTCGCGCTCCCCAGCCCTCCCGCATTACCTATGATGCCGCCACCCTCCTAGCCCTCAACCCCGGTCGCGCTCCCAACTGCGTCCTAGCCGCTCCTGGACACACCCATGGACCTTTCTCCTGCTACTCCTGCAAATTCAGCGGCAACGACCACATCTCTGCTACGACCACTCCACAGATCCCCGACCCCAACCACCTACGATGCATCCTTCTCAACACCCGATCGGTCCACAGGCACGCAATTGACCTATGGAATCTTCTAGACACCATCTCTCCAGACATCGCCTTCCTTACGGAAACATGGATGAATGCTTCCTCCGCCCCAGACATCACCATTGCCATCCCTGAAGACTATAAGATCACTCGCAAAGACCGAACCAACCACACAGGAGGAGGAATCGCTATCGTCCATAAGAAATCTATTCGCATCTCAACCAGCTCAGACGTCAATCTCGCCAACTCCCAACACCTTCACTTCCAGATCCACATCGACCCCAAGACCACACTCAGAGGCACCCTCCTCTACAGACCACCAGGACCCCGCGCAAAATTCAGCGAAGACATTACGGACTTCATCACCCCACACGCGCTCCCCTCCAAAGATTACATCCTTCTGGGAGACCTAAACTTTCATCTTGAAAAGACCAACGACCGCAACACCACCACCCTCTTGGACAACCTCGCCAACCTCGGACTTAAACAACTAGTCACTTCCCCCACCCACATCGCTGGTCACACACTCGACCCCATCTTCACATCCAGCAATCATGTCTCCTTCAGCCACACTACGGATCTCCTCTGGACCGACCACAGCTGCGTTCACTTTACCTACAACAAGCCGAAACCCATCAACCACTCCCAACCCACCCTGCAAAGAAACTGGAACAAAATCACCACGGACCAAATCTCCGCATCGCTCCTTCGAAACTCCCCAGCCCTCTCTTCTAACGCCAACGAAGCCGCCGCCAACCTCACCCTATGGTTATCCAACACCGCCGACACTTTAGCTCCACTGAAAAAACGTCAAAGCAAACCTGGCAGCAAGAAAGCCTCATGGTTCAACGATGATCTCAAGAAGTCCAAGAAACTCTGCCGCTCCCTTGAAAAGGCCTGGAAAAAAGACCCAACCTCCAGCACCAAGGACGCCTTCAAAAGCGCCACCCGCACTCACCACCAACTGATCCGAAAAGCCAAGAAAACAGCATTCAAGGATCGACTTGACAACAACGCCCACAACAGCAAAGAACTTTTCAACATCGTCAAGGAATTTTCCAATCCCTCGGCCAACTCCAACGACATCACCCCCTCTCAAACCCTCTGCGACTCCCTAGCCTCTTTTTTCCACAACAAGATTGCAGACATCCACAACAGCTTTGACAACCAACCCGGAAACCAACCCACCCTACCATCTGCTGACCATCTTCCCCCATGAACACCCTTAACGCCTGGAACCCAATCTCCACTGAGGACACCATCCACCTGATGAATTCCATCCACTCAGGATCCCCCACAGACCCATGTCCTCACCACATCTTCAACAAAGCAGACTCCGTCATAGCACCGCACCTCCGAGACGTCATCAACTGCTCCTTCAACTCCGCTACCTTCCCAGAAGACTGGAAACACGCCGAACTCACCGCCCTTCTGAAAAAACCAACAGCGGACCCCACCGAACTAAAAAATTACCGCCCCATCTCGCTTCTTCCATTCCCGGCCAAAGTCATCGAGAAAGCAGTCAACAACCAGCTCGCCACCTTCCTCGAAGCCAACAAATCCCTCGACCCCTCACAATCTGGCTTCCGAGCAAAACACAGCACTGAGACCGCCCTCATCGCAGCAACAGACGACATTCGAACTCTACTGGACAATGGAGACACAGTCGCCCTCATCCTCCTCGACCTCTCTGCAGCATTCGATACAGTCTGCCACAGCACCCTTCTTCAACGCCTCAACAACATCGGAATCCAAGGAAAAGCACTTGATTGGATCACCTCGTTCCTCACCGGAAGAACCCAGAGAGTCCGCCTTCCTCCATTCAAGTCCGAGGCCTCTGAAGTCATCTGCGGCGTACCTCAAGGTTCCTCACTCAGTCCCACCCTCTTCAATATATACATGAGCCCCCTCGCGGCCATCGCACGACAACACAACCTCAACATCATCTCTTACGCGGACGACACTCAACTAATCCTTTCTCTCACCAATGACCCCAGCACCGCCAAAACTAACCTACACGAAGGAATGAAAGAAGTTGCCGAATGGATGAAACAAAGCCGTCTGAAACTGAACTCAGACAAAACAGAAGTCCTCATCTTAGGTACATCCCCCTCTGAATGGGACGACTCCTGGTGGCCGGAAGCCCTCGGAAAAGCACCCATCCCGACAGACCACGCACGGAACCTCGGCGTCATCCTGGACTCTTCACTCTCAATGAACAGACAAGTCAGCGCCGTATCCTCTTCCTGCTTCAACATCCTTCGCATGCTCAGAAAAACATTTCGCTGGATCCCCTCCGAAACAAGGAAGACAGTCACCCACGCTCTGGTCACGAGCCGACTGGACTACGGAAATACCCTCTACGCGGGCACTACCGCAAAACTCCAGAAGAAACTCCAACGAATCCAAAACGCCTCAGCCAGGCTCATATTAGACATCCCACGCAATGAACACATCTCTGGTCACCTTAAAGACCTCCACTGGCTACCCGTCAATAAGAGGATCACTTTCCGGCTGCTTACCCACGCACACAAATCTCTCTACGACATCGGACCAGATTGCCTCAACTCTCGGCTGTCCTTCTACACCCCATCCCGCCAACTACGCTCTTCCAACCAAGCCCTCGCCACTGTTCCTCGCATCAACAAGACCACCATGGGAGGCAGATCCTTCTCATACCTGGCTGCTAAAACATGGAACTCACTCCCCGCTTACCTTCGCCTCACCCAAAACCACCTAGCGTTCAGAAAGCAGCTTAAAACGTGGATATTTGACAAATAATCTTCCTCCCCTTCCTAAGCGCCTTGAAACCCTCCGGGTATGTAGTGCGCTATACAAATTTTATGACTTGACTTGACTTGAGTTGTATGCCGAACAGGATCCCATCCCAGACTCTTGTCCACTTCACCCTCATCCCATATGCTTTTATATAGCGCAGACTCAACCCGAAGGTGTCGGAGCGCTTCACAACAGGAACAACAGCGCCACATGAGAAAACCACAAGTGGGCATAACACAAAAGCAAAACGCATGTGTGGGCAAAGCCCGATACACCGACTGCATCGGTACGCAAACAACAAAGTGCCTCAGTCTGCGCTGGGTTTCAACATAGATCCATGAGCCCACTTTACCAATGACCCGATTCAACAGAAGAAACCCTTGGAGGAGGACCTCCTCCCCCCCCCCCGCCAAAACACACCCTTCCATCCTCCCACCATGCTCTCAGCAAGCAGCATCAGTAGATCAATGTCTCCCGCACTCACCGTCCCCGCATGCATCGCCAGCCGGATGCTACGCCCAAACCCACTCCTGGAACCCATACACTGCGCGCCAGAGTGTGGCAGAAGAAAGGGGGCCATGGGCGTCCACAAGGGGGGGGGGGGCAAGGAGGGGCGCTTGCCCTCCCCCCCCCCCCCCCCCCCCCCCCTGGAGCGACCCTCCTTGCCCTCCCTGCGGACGCCCAAGAACACTGTGACTTCAAGACGGGGTTCTCACTCTCTTTCCTCTCCTTTCTTTTCTTTGCTTCCCTGTGAAATGGATCCAAAAAAGAAAGACGCTTTTGCTTGAAATATATTTTTCTGACATTTTAATTCCAAAGTGCAGCTGGGAATAAAAGGCTAAAAATATGAAAAATAGATAAATACCTAAATAAAGTAAGACAGAGTGGTAGCAAACTGGCCAAACTGATTTTATTCACACTGGAACACATTAGCACCACTTTTACAGAGTTTGCCAGTGAAGCGCTATTTTTGTTTTCTTGTCTTTGTTTTCCCTGGACTTGGAACTAGTGCACCAATCCTGGAGGTACTGCAATGTGTGGATTGGAAAAGAAAATGTGTGCTGCGGCTCTGCGTCCAGAGATGTGGTCTTTTTACCATACTGCTTACATTTTGTAAGGATATAAGGAAAGGCCCATGAAATGGGTCCATTCAGGGCCCTGTAGTCGTGTCCGTAACTTTTCAGGCAAAAGCACTCACTGATTTCTGAATAGTGAGTGTAAAAGCATTAAGGTAACCATGTTGTTCCTGCTTCCCTTTCCCATGGTTTGCTAAATTTTGCATTTCCTATAAGTGTTTGCTTTTTCCAGGATGTTGTTACTTTTTTTTTTTTGTAGGCCGCATATTGCTCTTGTCTAGTGCGTAATTTATATTGAGCCGCATACAGGTGTTTATAGCAGGAAACAATTGGGTTGTAGTTGAAGACAGTTGGAGTTTTTCTCAGTGGGGCAGTATGGTGTTGTAATGGCTGGATTTTCTGTTTAGATGGGATCAGCCCCCAGGGGCCCCTGTGACCCAGCCAAAACGTACTCACCTTCCGTCCTCAGGACTCCTCTATATCCAGGCACCTGGTACCTACCTGAGGATAGGGAACTCGCAATATACAAGCTCATATTATTAAGAACACCACTAAATCTATAGGGATACTAAGAATACTCACTGATTACTAGGGATATCCATACCCTACACCACACTTATTTACATCAGTTGGTCTCGCGGCCACCCTGACCCAGACCGTTCTACCCTAGGGCAGATCTGACACACAATCTGGTGCGTCTACACACGGGCCTGCAGAACCCAATGCTCCCTTTTCCAAAGCGTTCGCGATCCTGCGAAACTTACACACTAGTTCCACTACCTAGTGCTCTCATTTAGTTAAGCCACAATCTGGTGGATTTACACGCTGGTCTCCCACCCAGCGCTCTCATTAACGCCGCATATCAACGACGACCACATTCCTATGAACACCTATACATATATGTATATATATTGGGATATTATCTCAGCTGTCTACTCGGGATGAAACTACAATAATAACTTTGAGTGTGGGTCCAGATTATTATGTATTACCTGCTCTTGGCATCAAAGGTCCACTCACTCCCTATTTATGTGATCACCACTTACCTGATTGGGATTACTCATCCATTCATGCATCTAGCAAACACCTAGAAGCGCCATTTACCTTTAGTGAACAAGAATAGGGACTACACACCAGTTAGTTATAAACTGGGGGTTATTTATTACAGTAATATAAACATTTATGCAAATCTAACAAAGACTATAGGTAGAACACACCGCTTGAAAGAGAAAAGATTACACATAACAGGAACACTCCGCTGAAAGGGAAAAGATTAAGTGTAGCTAATGTGATGAAAACAATATCACCTGATTAATGTGAAGTCTTGTTCTAGCTGTCATCTGGGTTCCTCTCTCGTCTGTGCCTTGGCTCATCTCATGCTCTCTCTCCTCTCCTGCACTCTTGGGTACACCTCTGCGCTGATCGCTCTGTCTCTGGACTCCTCTCCCCCACACGAACTGTCTCTCCACCTTGCGTCTTCACTCTTAATAGTTCCTGCCGCTCTGATCACCGTTCATTCCACTATCTTATTCGTTCTATCTCTGCGCCAATGTCCAATTCCATCTGCTCCCATAGGTTAATCCACGAGCTCTCCTCTATCTCTTCTAAAAGGCATTACTTCAGACTCCAGCTATTCACACTTCCTCCTGATAAACAACTGCTTCTGACTGCTTCCTTCAGTTCCAGCTCACTATTCAACTCAGCTCTTCTCCAGATTGAACCCTCTCTCTCTCTCTGCCAACTCCACTCCACTGCTCTCCTCTCTGCTGGACTCCTCTCTCCTCGACTGCCCTCTGACTGACTCTCTCCTCGACTGACTGACTCCGCCTCTGCACTTCACAAATATAGAATGCTGTTTCCTCATGGAAAGTTCCAGCCAGCAGCTTCTTCCCACCAATCCCATGCACCAGGCTCCTTGCGCTAGACGCTCCCACAGTGACCAGTCTGCTTGTTTCGTCTAGAGACTGAGCCCGGGAACAATTCCTGATTAGATTCAGCTCTGGCCGGTTCTCTCCGGTCCGCTTAGGGCGAACAACAGTTATAACTATAAACATTGCTTTTGCCCTAAAAAGCCTCTCTGCTTCCATCAAGATGGAGTCTCTCTAGCTTTAGGCCTGAAAGGGGTGAAATGCTCCTTAGCTCTGTCAGAATACCTACATAAACCATACCAATATGTCTAATATGTCAAAGCCAATAGGCAATAGACAGGTTAAAGTCAAGAATAAAGGCATATTAAGCAGCTATCCTCTTCTAGGTCTGGAAAAAGGGCTTAAAAGGGCCAACACAGGCTAAGAATACCTATACTAGATGCGAGCAAGAATAATGATCTTTATCACTGCTAAATAAAGCCAAAAACCCTGCCATTACACTGCACCCTAGATCCTTATCTTGCGAGCATCTTATAAACAACAACAACCATCTAAACAAACATCAACATAATCTATCCAACATAGGCTAAAAATACCTATCCTAGATGTGAACAAGATTAAGATCTATATCACTGCTAAATATCTCTGCCATCCACCCTTAGATCCTTATCTTGCGAACATCTGACAAACAATAACATCTAAATAAACAAACATCAACACAATCTATCAACAAATCAAGACCTAAAAAACTCCCCAAAAAGAATGACAACTCAAGAAAATTCCACCTGAAACTCAATTGTAGGGAATAGAAACCTAAAAACAAATCAAAGCACCCTTGACTCGAATGCTGAAACATATCTGAGATTGGATCTGATAACAACAGAAACTAACCAAAGCATCCTCAAACTAAATGTGCCTCAACTTCTAATGATAACTGGTGAAATCTAGTGATGTAGGGGCTTATGTGTTGAATGAAAACAGCAAGGGGCCTAAATGGGCCTACTTCGGACAACTTAAGGCTAAATAAGGCCTACCTACAGTTGTGAACTTAAAAACTAAATGTGTTTCAACTTCTAATGAGAGAACAAAAAAGGGCCTAAATGAGCCTTACGTACTATAGGCAACTTAAGCTAATGATGACACATGAAACTAATGGTGTAGGTGCTAATATGTGAGATGAAAATAACAATAGGCCTAAATGAGGCCTACCTGCTGACATTTGTCAATTTAAAGTGAAATCTGAGAAATACAGTTGCAAGGTCTGGGCAAACATTAATACATAATCATACTAAAAGACACTCTACCCAGAACAATCCAAATTTTAAGGTAACCACCCTTTGATCAATCAAGGTGAAAATGTCTATAAGATAGCTGGTGTAACATCAAGCTTAAAACAACAAAAAACATTTTAAATCGCACGGTGAAACACATGTGCGCACCATCATTGAAAAAAGTCCTTCATTTGGAAAAACTATAATAGGTGACATATTTTTTTTTTTAAAAGTGGGGCCTGCTTGTAGTGATGTCAAAATTGCAGGCCAGGGAATTAAATAACTTAGTCATAATAGGTGACACGTTTTTTGCTTTAAAAGTGGGGCCTGATTGTCCAAGGGATTATTTAATGTCCAAATTCTTCAGTGTAGGCCACCACCCTGCATCCTGGACACTTCCTCCAATGTGGCCATCCATCACCCGGTCTGGTCTGGTCTGGTCTGATTCCATCATCCAAAACAATAAACTAAAATAATAACATGAAAATAAAAAGCTAAAACAAATAAAGGGAGTGGGCAGACGCACGC
Organism: Lissotriton vulgaris; assembly: GCF_964263255.1. Classification (NCBI taxonomy): domain Eukaryota; kingdom Metazoa; phylum Chordata; class Amphibia; order Caudata; family Salamandridae; genus Lissotriton; species Lissotriton vulgaris. The sequence goes on along the minus strand of NC_141691.1, from coordinate 1,076,054,948 downwards.
ACGCACCCCAACTGCAGCAATCCTAGAAACAAGAGAAGAAGTATCATTATTCTTGTAAAATAAAATTTTCCATTTAAAAAGCACCCCGGGTGCCTTTCATTATCGAAAAGAAAATATCCTAATTAATTAAAAACATTCAAAATTTAACTTTTAGTAACATTGAGTGGGGCCTAACATACCCTAATCCTAACTAAGCCAGTCTCACCCTTCTGGGCAAGAGCCATGCTACAGTGTGAAAAAAAAATTTGTAACACTGCCAAATGATGACAGCATCAGCAGGGCACTGCAAGCCTCCCATTTTCCCTGGTCAGAGAAGTCCAGGCCCATCAAACTAACTAACTCCAAGGGAAGAGCAAGGCCACCCCGCCCTTAAATAAACAAGCCGTGCGCGGAAGAAAATTGGATTGTAGCCCATCATAACACACTGGGACGTGATCGAAACTTGCAGAATGAGAAAGCTTGTCTGCGCAGACCAGCTGGTCTGCCAAGGTCAAAAAACAAATTTCTCCTGCCTTATTTTGTAACTAACAGAAGCTCGAATTTAACAAAAACAATTCTGTTACAGTGCATTGCCAATTAAAAAAGCTCCAGTTTTTTTTTGAAAAAGACGTCACTTATTTAAAAAGGGGAAACTACCTTTGGCATACAATATTATACATGTTGCATTTGAGAAACGAATTAACATGGTCCATTTGTCAAAGAGAAATAATTTGTAAAACAGCATAAAAATGCAGATACATTTCAACATTGTATTTAAGTTCACATTTATAAAAACATACATTTTCATTCACATTTGGGAAAATAATAATGTTATATTGCATTCTACTAATTAAAAGCACATGTTACCATGCACAGTCGGGCAAGATTTATTATTATTAAACTAACACATTCCTGTCTAGATGGAAACCCCTCACAGAAATAATTAATGAAAACAGCTCGTAGCGTGCACTCTAACGGGCTATCTTTTTAACATTTCACTCATTTTAAAAGAACACAGCTTTCTCCATAACGTTGATTTATAACCACTTCAGTTCCAAGGTGAACCCACACAAATACGTAGACGCATTTCAAAAGGAATGTGAAATGAACAGAACTCTTCTCAAAACACAAGATGTTACCTTTCCGTCAAGAAACTGACAAAGCACGTAGGCTGACCAAGGAACCAAAAAAAAAAAGTCAAAATCAAACCATCAAAAAATCCACTGACTTTTATAGTCAGGTCAGATAACCATGCATGTTGACAGCATGTAAAAAATAAAGGCTGCCATCTCAACTCAAGATATTAACCCTTTGGCAGCTCAAGTAGAAACATTTCCCAACGTCCATTTTTACATGGGAAAATCATTAGCACATTTCTTCACGTTTACAAATGACACGTACATATTTTCAAAAACGTTATCCCCAAGCACCCGAGAAAGATCCAGCTCTCTCCTGCCAAACGTAATGAGAACATGCCCTGTCCAAGCCATGACCACATGGCGCTATTCACAAGCCATATTTACAAGACAAGCCTTTCACAAATAACATTGCCAAGGCGCAATGCACAAGGAACACAATAAATCAACATGAAAACATACACCTCACAAGTCACAAAAATATGGCGCTATTCACAAGTCATATTTACAAGACAAGCCTTTCACAAACAACATTTCCAAGGCGCAATGCACAAGGAACACAACAGATCAACATGAGAACATGCACCTCACAAATCACAAAAAATATGGCGCTATTCACAAGTCATATTTACAAGGAGCTATATTCACAGAACTCCACAGATCATAGAACAATGAACACATTTCACATTGCACAGCATAAGCAGATGCAGCAAGCAATTGAATAGGCAATTTAAAAGCATTTTTTTTACACACATTTATACAATTGGACCATCACATAGATGTAACTGGCTTCCTCATGTAATGCCATCCTTCAACTCTGACAGTTTAAACACCAAGATGAAAACCATTCCTTCCACCCTGAATAAACCAAATGCCATGATGTAATACAATCTCCTCACGCTGCAACTGTTCAAGCCAATAGGTCTAACAGGCTACATAAACTGCAACATTACGCCAGATGGAACTAGCGTTCAGGGCACTCCCTCAGAACACATAGGCAACTCTCTAAGCACATGGCCAGGCACACAGAGTTCGTAAACTGTCCGACTACGCCAAAATGTAATGTTTGGCGCTCACTCACAACACATGGGGTCACACAGGATTCGTAAACTGTCCGACTACGCCAAAATGTAATGGCGTTCAGGACCCTCCCACACAACACATGGGAAACAATCTAAGCACATGGAGGTCACACAGGATTCGTAAACTGTCCGACTACGCCAAAATGTAATGGCTGGATTTTCTGTTTAGATGGGATCAGCCCCCAGGGGCCCCTGTGACCCAGCCAAAACGTACTCACCTTCCGTCCTCAGGACTCCTCTATATCCAGGCACCTGGTACCTACCTGAGGATAGGGAACTCGCAATATACAAGCTCATATTATTAAGAACACCACTAAATCTATAGGGATACTAAGAATACTCACTGATTACTAGGGATATCCATACCCTACACCACACTTATTTACATCAGTTGGTCTCGCGGCCACCCTGACCCAGACCGTTCTACCCTAGGGCAGATCTGACACACAATCTGGTGCGTCTACACACGGGCCTGCAGAACCCAATGCTCCCTTTTCCAAAGCGTTCGCGATCCTGCGAAACTTACACACTAGTTCCACTACCTAGTGCTCTCATTTAGTTAAGCCACAATCTGGTGGATTTACACGCTGGTCTCCCACCCAGCGCTCTCATTAACGCCGCATATCAACGACGACCACATTCCTATGAACACCTATACATATATGTATATATATTGGGATATTATCTCAGCTGTCTACTCGGGATGAAACTACAATAATAACTTTGAGTGTGGGTCCAGATTATTATGTATTACCTGCTCTTGGCATCAAAGGTCCACTCACTCCCTATTTATGTGATCACCACTTACCTGATTGGGATTACTCATCCATTCATGCATCTAGCAAACACCTAGAAGCGCCATTTACCTTTAGTGAACAAGAATAGGGACTACACACCAGTTAGTTATAAACTGGGGGTTATTTATTACAGTAATATAAACATTTATGCAAATCTAACAAAGACTATAGGTAGAACACACCGCTTGAAAGAGAAAAGATTACACATAACAGGAACACTCCGCTGAAAGGGAAAAGATTAAGTGTAGCTAATGTGATGAAAACAATATCACCTGATTAGTGTGAAGTCTTGTTCTAGCTGTCATCTGGGTTCCTCTCTCGTCTGTGCCTTGGCTCATCTCATGCTCTCTCTCCTCTCCTGCACTCTTGGGTACACCTCTGCGCTGATCGCTCTGTCTCTGGACTCCTCTCCCCCACACGAACTGTCTCTCCACCTTGCGTCTTCACTCTTAATAGTTCCTGCCGCTCTGATCACCGTTCATTCCACTATCTTATTCGTTCTATCTCTGCGCCAATGTCCAATTCCATCTGCTCCCATAGGTTAATCCACGAGCTCTCCTCTATCTCTTCTAAAAGGCATTACTTCAGACTCCAGCTATTCACACTTCCTCCTGATAAACAACTGCTTCTGACTGCTTCCTTCAGTTCCAGCTCACTATTCAACTCAGCTCTTCTCCAGATTGAACCCTCTCTCTCTCTCTGCCAACTCCACTCCACTGCTCTCCTCTCTGCTGGACTCCTCTCTCCTCGACTGCCCTCTGACTGACTCTCTCCTCGACTGACTGACTCCGCCTCTGCACTTCACAAATATAGAATGCTGTTTCCTCATGGAAAGTTCCAGCCAGCAGCTTCTTCCCACCAATCCCATGCACCAGGCTCCTTGCGCTAGACGCTCCCACAGTGACCAGTCTGCTTGTTTCGTCTAGAGACTGAGCCCGGGAACAATTCCTGATTAGATTCAGCTCTGGCCGGTTCTCTCCGGTCCGCTTAGGGCGAACAACAGTTATAACTATAAACATTGCTTTTGCCCTAAAAAGCCTCTCTGCTTCCATCAAGATGGAGTCTCTCTAGCTTTAGGCCTGAAAGGGGTGAAATGCTCCTTAGCTCTGTCAGAATACCTACATAAACCATACCAATATGTCTAATATGTCAAAGCCAATAGGCAATAGACAGGTTAAAGTCAAGAATAAAGGCATATTAAGCAGCTATCCTCTTCTAGGTCTGGAAAAAGGGCTTAAAAGGGCCAACACAGGCTAAGAATACCTATACTAGATGCGAGCAAGAATAATGATCTTTATCACTGCTAAATAAAGCCAAAAACCCTGCCATTACAGGTGTTCAGTGGGGGAGAGGATGTGGCACCATGGTCAGAGCTGCTGAATTTGGAACTGGGAACCAGGTTCATACTTAATAACCAGTCCACCAGACCACTCTCCTGCGAGAGCACAATCACATGCTAGACCTTAGAAGGCTCCGCAAGACCTTAGAAGTCCTGGTGTCTTCGCACCAGCAGGTGGACCCTAGCATGACAAGTGTGGGTTAAACTTCAAGGCTTGTCCACCACTATCCATACCGAAGTTCACCTCCAGTCTTGCGGGCAGGCCTATGAAGCAGCACACCCTAGAATAACTGTCAATGAGGTCACAGGACCCTTGAGAAGAGCCAGCTCTAGGGCAGTGCAACCAGTGTGACCACACCGGGTGCTGACTTTAGGTGAAGGCATCATGTTGGCAGGTATATTATTGTTTTGAAAACGCTTGCTGCCTCCTTCCTGGCCTCTAGCAATTTTTGGCAACAATAAAAATGTCATGATGACTCTGGTGATTGATGTTCTTCCTAGAGAGAGATCAGAATTTTGTCCAGTGGAAGTTTTGACTCATGGAAAGGTAGCTCAGAGGGTTAGGGTATCGGCTGCAAAGAACATGCGCCATGCAGATCACAAAGTGCACATAATGTAAATAGGGCAGTGGGCTACTGCTTTTGTCAGAGAGATCCTTTTGTTACTTGCAGTTACTTGCAGTTTATAAGTTAAAATCCTAACTTAGAACAGTGAGCTATTACCTGTCATCTAAGAGCTGCATACAAACTGCAAGGTATAAATTAGAGCGTTATGTTCCCCCACCCAGTCTTTGATTATCCTACCCAAAAAGTGTTCTTTTGGACAGAAATCAATTCTGATTATTAAGGAGAACCCCCAACCATGGTATTACGTTTTAAATTCCGGGTATTGTGTTTCTCCAGACCAATCACTATAAAACTATACGGGCTACTAGTATGGTTGTCATGTGACTCCTACACATTGTAGTCCTTAGTCTTATGTAACATTTTCTATACAGTGATTTACACACATATTGATTGTCTCTGTGTAATGTGTGTGATGTAAAGTGCTCTGACACCCTACAATGGTATGAGTGGTGCTTTAAATCAATTTAAATGCATCTGAGAGAGAGTGGTTATGGAGACTTGGGGGGCATAGTTAAAGGGTGGTAGTGAGGGAATCCATGGCAGAGGTGGTCATTGGGGGGCACTAACAAACATTAATGCACAGGACACCACCAGTGTTATGGCTGAGCCTGCCCCTGAGGCCAGTCTGCCTCACCCATAGGTACCTCCATTGGCCTTGTTTCAGCAGTAGTAGCTGCAACTCACCCGGGATTGGCAATGCAGGATTTGCACGCACACCAAACTAAGTTCGCAAACTTCAGTCTCCCTGCTTCATTCACAAGCACTTTTAACATGTGCTGCCTGCTGTGGGGCCACTGGAATTAATTATTCAGCAAACTATGACAACATTATGCTCTAGTGTTGACTTAATTATGCATTAAAAAAAAGGCTGCAGCGTAATGCAGTATATTTTCAGATATTTTATTATTTTGACGTGTGTACACATGCTAACAATCTCTGGAAAGATTTTGCCTTATTAGTATCAGTGTAACATACAAACGCAGCAGTGAGAAAGGTGACCAGTCAACCTTTGCAATAGGCCATCCACTTCGCAGCAACATAAGTCACATTTTATATTAACTTTTGATATGTTTGAGCTACAAACAATTTATTAGTTTAAATCGTCAGATCATGCAGCAGATCTTGCATTATGAGGCAAATATGGCAGAGCCATAATTTAGAGAAAACATTTGCAAACTAGGATATTTTGCCATTCATGTTTGAACTGCTGTTGTGGAAAATGGGAGAAGTGCTGATGACAGAAACTCCATGGCTCGGAGACAAATGGCTTGTGTTTCCACATTTTATCGTATTTGGTACATTCTATGATTAGAAGCATATCCCACTTTGTGAATATATTTTAATGTCAATAACTCATTATAACCTTAAATAATCATGTGTATCCATTGGTTGATTAAACTGGGCAGTGATCTGCCAAACAAATCCTAAAAATTGGGATGTCTGCGCATTCTGGCCACACCTCTGCCTACACCCACAGATCCAATCCTTGGGTTATTCCCGCCCACTTCGACCACTGTGTAAGATTCAGCATCCCTGGACCTGTGATGTTCCGCCGCTGCGGGCGCCGCATGTGCCACACATTTACGGTGCCGGGCTTCCACATAAGGGAGCTGGCCATTATTGTAACCCTAAACTTGCGCACCTTGTCAGTTTGACATGGACTACACGTAGAGGGACTTTAAGTTTCTTTTCAAAAATATAGCTAACATTTGGACCTACACATTTTATTTTGTATAAATTAATTGAATGTGTGTAAAATTTAGCAATGCCCGGGGAATTCTAGTAAAGGGAGCACCCATTGGCGAATCACTACAGTGTGTGATTGCTGCATTATTTATTACTAACTTTGATGTTGTGCTTTAACTTTGGATAAAAGTTATCATGAATTCTAGCACCAAAAAGCCAATATTGGTAAATATGTGTGTTACAAATAATCCCTAACATACACTGTGCATACAGTATATTTAATCTGGTGCTTTAATCATAGGCTGCTTTAAAGTAATCTGATAAAAATCGAATCGTGCTGAAGACAGTCTTGATTGGTGTTGGATCGAGGACCCGGAAGTCTGCACACCTAGCAGACAGAGATAAAGCAGCTTGTCAGAAAGTTTAGCGTTTTCCCTACAGGCGGTGTTTGTTGGCCTGTGGCAGGGTCAGTCACATATCCTGGATTCCTGGCATTTAATTGAGCCTATCCCAGTTCTGTGCCCCAGTGTTTCTTGTGCCCCACCTGGCACACATCATGTTGGAGGATGGTGATGACGTTAACATTTTGCCCCCCCCCCCTGGAAAAATGTCTGCGGACGCCCATGAAGGGGGCTGCAGACAAAAGGAGCGGAGCCACAGCCAGTGGAGTCTCAAAATTCAGAGCATAAACAATACACATAAATAATTTCACTCAGTAACCAGAAGGACTTGCCAACGCCTTCTTCCTTCTAAGTAATAGCTTATATTAAACTGCATTTTATTTCTAAGCTGCTAAAACCGTTTTTTATCTGATCGCATTTTATCATAACCTGCTGCTATTTGTTGAACATCAGACTGGTTTTAAAAAATCCCAACACTGATAATTGTCAGTAACACAAACCTCCTGTGTTTTAACGCTATGTTGACCTTGTTGTTCTGCACATTATGTTTTTTAATCACCCATATGTAATTGAAGCCGCCTAATGCAATTTGGAAGATTCCCATTTAATACTGTTGTTTAATTGATTTTCCTTTTTCTTTCTCAATAATGTGTATTGTTGTTGGAATCTTTGAGGTGTTCTTTTAAGGATATTTTATATCCAAAATAAAGATTATTATTATTAATACACATAAATGTCACACACTGCAACTAAATGGACAATCAGGGCCGGCGCCATGAAACAGCAGCAGGCCGCCATCCAAATAGAAACGCGGCTTGGCGGTCCCCCACCTGGTGCGCAACAGGGCAGGCAAACTCCGTTCCGAAACACACCAGGTCCACCCTGTGTGTCACCCTGCATGTGCACAACACCGCGCTGGGAGAACATGGTACCCACGGCCCATGGCTCACCTTAAAACCAGCGCCATGCCGAAGTCCGCGCCAATGAACCATCGTCTCTGCCCACACCCGGGCTCCGGAGCGCGAAGACTCCTCAAGTCCTTCCAGGTGATGTTGCCTCCGCGCGGCACACTTCTACTGGTCTTCTTGTGCCGCACGCCACGATCAGCTGCGCCGCTCATTCCACCAACGCAGCTTCTCATTTTGCAAGCCTGCATCCACAAAGAAAATTACTGAAAATATCCCTCACGCGTCGATCCGCTGTTCCGATCGCGAAAACCTGGAAAGGGGAAAACAACAAAGAAAAAGAATTAGCCTCCTAGAGGCGGGAGGGGCAGGCCGTGGAGCGCGGAGTCAAAGAGGCAGACTCCCTCACTCCCCGGCCTTTTAACCCCTCATCCGCTAGGCCGGATCTAACTGGCCTGGCCTTTGTTCCAGGTCACTAGGGAACCCGGGGTCCAATCCATGTTGAGGCACGCCCGCCGCGTCATGGTGACGCGATGGGGGCGCGCCCCACATCGAGAGCGGGTAGCGGGTGGGGGTTTGTGCGCCCCGCCATACCTGCTGCAGGGCCGATGTCGGCCCCGCCTTTCCCTTCTAGTCACCATCCTCCTTGTGCCACCTGTACCGCCTCTCCTGAAACCTTGCTGTCCTCTGCACTGCCAGGGGTAGAAGGTTGTCTGCTGCCAGAGAGTAGAGCTTTCAAACTGCAATCTGCACTCAGTGGCTTCAGATATTTCCCTATTCTGAGGTGCGATGCTGCTAGAAATTCCACAAGGTCAGACCGTGACTTGTCAGTCTCCAGCAGTGACAGATCACAAGCAGAGCGGTGTTTTTGTGACTGGCACATTTTTGCCTACTTCAAAAATACAATGATATAATAGAATCTGAGCTGGAGAAGTGTGGCTCACTGGTTAGAGCAGGCAGACCCTGAAGCAGAGGTAAGACCCAGGACCAGGGTTCGATTCCCGACGTGGCAGGGTGTTGAGCTCAAATGTCCACGGACTCGATAATTCTCGCTTCGGTGCCTGACCTAATCATGGGTTCACACTATGCAACTCTGGGCATTAAGCTTGCTTAATCTCCACAACGGCCCCCCGCGGCGGGATGCCTGGCTTTCACCTTGGGGATGCCCTGTAGGGGCTATCTCACAGGGAAAAACCAGGACGGGTTCCCAAGGCAAGCGCGGAGATACCCCTTCGGGGGTCGATTCTGGCGCTATATAAGAAATGCAATAATAATAATAAAATGCAATAATAATACAATTACACAAAACTATGATTCTGTCCGATATATTTAATAAAAATTGTTTATTAAAGTGAGGAGGCATAAAAAATGCCTTCCCCATGTCAGTCAATGAAAGCAATGTTCACACTGATTTTCGGTTGTTCACTCTTGTCAATAATTATGTGTGCAAGAAAGGTGTTCCCAAAATCGAAATCATTGCAGCAGCACAGTGGTCGTGGAAAGTGAATGAAACCGTGCATACATAGATACAAAACAAATATAGAAGAACGCCTGTTTATATTCTGCAGAATCATAGTTGTATGTAATTGTACTTCAAAAAAACCCGCAAACTATGGGTTTCTGGGCTGCCTTTTTTGATTTTTAATATCAACACAGGCGCCAATACACAGGGGGAGGGGTTCTCCTGTGAGCATTAGCATTAGCAGTGCAGTCATGATAGAGAATGTTGGTTGGCTATCTGATTTTTTAGGCCGAGCCTAGACAGCGCATGTGCTGTTGGAAAACGTGTAGTAAACAGAATATGGAGGGTAATTTCTCCTGCCGCTTGCCATTGGTTAACTGTGGCTTTGCTCTGCTTAGCTGGCTTATTGTTGGCTGGCGATCTGATCCGTCACTTCTGTTTTGTAGGAAGCAACACCGACCAACTACAGTTTAATTATGCTGCTGGGCTTTTATCTTTTCATTTAGGGGCTACTTCCTTGTACTTTAGAGGAGTCGAGTGTCTTGGATGGCCTGCTGTGCTGCTTCTTTTCAATGTCCTAGTACTTGGGCCGGCTCTCCAGGCGTCTCTCCCGGCCCCAGCTTCACGAAAAACTTCTTGTGTCTGTGCGCAAGTGGCCGCTGTTTCTCACACTGTTCAGGTTGCTTCTGCTGCAGCACTTTGACTGGGCATGCAACTCCAGGGAGCCCGTTAGCTACAAGCTACCCATCCTCGCTGCCCCCCCTGCTACCCCACTTCTGGGTTCTTTAATGGTGCACCTGTGTGTGCCCCCGACCGAGGCTAACAGAGGGCACCTTGGCCCCAGCATTGTGGCGGTTCGTATTCCTCGAAAGCGTTTGGCTATAACCTGGCCTCGAGGTGAACTGCAAACATGAAGCACTTGTCAAAATTTTATTTGTTATTTATTTTTTATTTTTAGTTTATTCATAAAGTTTTATATAGCACAAACAAGATCCCAAAAGATATCCGAGCGCTTTACAATAGTATGAAAGAGAGGACATGAATGAGGTATCAACATCAATTGGGAAAAGGGAAATAATACAGTAAACTGATGAATTCAAACAACAAAAGAGGGTAAAAATATGCAGTAAAGAGGAGCCATATCAAATGAAGGTAACCATGGTGATTGCAACAAAGTCAACCAGTCAAGTGAGCCTAGCACTTAAGGTAGGAATTTTATATCAAATGGAGGTAACCATGGTGATTGCAACAAAGTCAACCAGTCAAGTGAGCCTAGCCACTTAAGTTAGGAATTTTCTCATCAGAAATCTCTTAGCTTCCATTTTGAACTCTGTTGTCGAGGAGAGTCTGCATACTTCCGGTGGGAGAAAGTTCCATATCTTTGGGGCAGCACCAGAGAAGGCTCGGTGACAAGTTCTCTTTTTGCTAAAGATGAGAGGTTTCAGGAGGTAAGTTGTGACACTTCTTGAAGCGAAGGATAGTTCAAGTTTTTGCGCCAGGTACCTGGGAGTCTTGAAGTGGATGGATTTGTGTGTCAGAACTGCAATCTTTAGCTGAAGGGAAGCCAATTGAGAGATTTTAAGACTGGGGATATGTGCTTGTTTCGTTTGGAACCTGTCACCAGTCTAGCCGCGGTGTTCAGAGAGGCCCTTAGTGGAGCCAGGGCATATCTGGGAAGGCCACAGAGCGTAGCACTGCCATAGACTAGCCTCAGCAAGACAAGCGCTAGGACCACCTGCTTGAAATCACTTTGTAGAAGGAAAGGTTTGATATTTGTGAGAGTCCTCATCAAGTGGTTTGCTCCCTTACATACATTGCTAATATGAATATTAATATTCAGGTGCTTGTCCAAGGTAACTCCGAGAGATTTGGCTGAGTCTATGATGATCGGTGTGCAGTTGAAGGCAGTGAGGTGAGTCAGCCAGAGAACTAGCTTGGGGAGGTGGTACGGAGGGGAGATGTACAGGAACTCCGTTTTGGAGGTGTTGAGCAGGAGATGGTTCTCGGTTAACCAATTTTGAGAATACGGATAGTGTTGAGTGAGATGATGTTATCCGGGGATGAGATTTTCAAGTATAGTTGTGTGTCATCGGCATACATGTGGAAGAGAATGTTCGTGGAGTTTAGTGAGTTAGCATGAGGTTCCAAGAAGAGTTTGAATAGGATAGGCAAAAGGGCGGACCCCCATGAGAACTGGAGAGGGCTGGGAGAGAGAGTGGTTTGCCTTCACTCTTAGTGTTCTGTGATGAAGGAAGGATGAGAACCATTGTAGCACCAGATCAGAGAAACCCATTCTGTTTTGCAGGATGGATAGGAGATTGACATGATTAACCGCGTCGAAAGCTGAGGACAGGTCAAGTAGGATAAGTAGATAGGATTCATTTTGGTCGAGTATTTTCAGAATGTCGTCCATAACGTGTGAGAGGGCCGATTCTGTACTATGCCCCTTCCGAAAACCTGATTGATGCTGGTCTAGAAATTGATAGTTCTCTATGTGAGCACATAGTTAGGATTCTACACATTTTTGTAGAAGTTTCGCTAGGGTGGGGATATTGGAGATGGGACAGAAATTATTGAGATCGGATTTATCAGCGTTGTTTTTTAAAAAAAATAGGTGATAACTGTGGTCCACTGCCTGCCCTTAAAAAATATTTTTAGAGCCAGTCACAAAGGGGAAGGGGTCCGCTGGGGACTTAGCAAAACCAAAGGGGGTGATGAACAGAGTGTTAAACATTGCAAGCACTCACCCCCAGTCAACTGATCTGGGTTTAATCCATCATCATTCTTCAGCTCACTCCGCCACTCCAGTTCAGACATGGCCATATGCAAATCAGTCTGACCCTGTGCCTCATGGGAACAGTCCAGCCCGAACTGCCAAGCCATGTCTTCCCTGAACCGGATACAAGCATCCTGGGACCGGTTTCGGGTTCATAACCCTCATCAGCCAGGCTATCTTGAATCCAGTGGCAAAGTGAGCAAGGGACCCACGTCTGGGCATACCCTTCCAACTTAGGGTGAACTTAGCAAAACCAAAGAAGATGATGGACGGAGTGTTGAACATTGCAAGCACTCACCCCCAGTCAACTGATCTGGGTTTAATCCATCATCATTCTTTAGCTCACTCCGCCACCCCAGTTCAGACATGGACATATGCAAATCAGTCTGACCCGGTGCCTCATGGGAACAGTCCCCTGGGACCCCTTCACATTTGCGACTCCATTACCACCCTCTTGAAGAGGGCGGTTGTAGGAGGGTGGATACCTGACGATGGTTACCCCAGATTTTTTGCCTAGTGTTTAGCTGGCTTTCGACTTAGTTGGCCTGGGACCCTGCTAATCAGGGCCCCAGGCTATCTGCTCTCTCCGTAAAATGGACTCCATGCACCCTAGGTGCATAACCAGATTAGTACTGGACACCTTATCAGCCCCTGTACAGTGCACTATAGGTGCCCAGGGCATAGGTGCATCCAAGGCCTACCAGGGGCTGCAGCATATCTTTTGCCACCCCTGGCTGGTCCTTAAATTGACACAACTGGCTGATCACTCAGCTGGGGCAAGGTGGTGTAATCACCCCTTGCTTAGATATAGTCCGAAGGGGGGCGTAGGAAAACTAGTGAAGCTAAAATGGTACGTAAGTCAACCGCAAAAAATGTGTGTTCTTGATCGTAGCGATGATTTATCAGTAGACTATCATGACATCTTAGCTTCACCCACCAGCCCCCCACTACTCCACTCTCACCAGCTAAGTGGCACGCCACCACAGAAATAGCACAATCATCTTGCATGGTATCCAATCACGCTAACAAACTTAAGTGAATCCCGTCTATATTTACCAGGTGTGCTACGCGAATTACTGTGTCTAAAGCTCCTAGGCATAATAATAATATGCAATGTACTGCAGTAGAGCATGATAGATACATAGGGGCTTTCCCCTCTCCCACTAGAGGGGTAGACACTAGTATAGCAAATGGTAGGCTGGACAGCACAACCATTACCACTACTAGTATTCCTCTATCAAACCGATTTTTGCTACTTCAAGATCAGCCAGAGCAATTGCTGGGAAGGCAGGTAGAGGCACTGAGGGTTACCCTGTCCCCAAGCCCGGATGTTGTATGTACGATTACCCAAAATGAGGCACTAGATGGAAGGGGGGTGGCTTCCCAGGCACAGTATCTAATTGAAGAGAGTGATACTTGTAGTACTATTGCTGAACTCAGGGAAAAAGCTAGTTCACTAAAATCAATGATCCTAGTACTCTCAAATCATGCAAAGCTTCTCGTGAATAAGTCTACAGAGCGGAACCTACCACTAGTTCCCTATCAAGCCACATTCCACAATAGATGAGAGTGCAACCATTAAGCCCATGAGTAACATAGTCCCCTTAATATCTATTCCAACTCACTGCCCATTAGAAAATAGAAACATAAGTTACACCAGAACAAAGCAGGATGAGAACAAAAGTCATTTCATCTTACGCCAGACTCAGGATCAACGTTCTACCAAGAGCATTTTTATGATGAATGTACCTAAAGTTCAACTGAAAGGCAAACAAGAGGACCATCATTCACTGCTCAATAAATCAATCCATTGGATCAGGAAAATAAGGTGGTGTAGGTCAATAATCAGGGACCATTTCCTCTAGGCAAAAAGATTGTCTCACAATGCCTCCCTCATGGATTCTATCAAACTTCACCTAAGAGATGAGGGTTTAGTCCACAATCTTATAGCCTTGGAGGCAAGAACCTGCCCTCCCGTAACTACTGACATTCAGCTGAAATATAACCCTTTCATTCTGTCACAGTTGCGTGTACACAGAAGGTTTGGCGCCCTGATGGGGTCCGACTCATCCTTATGCCTTAATGATTGACTGATGAGCCCTAATGCCACATTCCATAACACCTCCAGCTCCCTTGAAAAGTCCAATTTCTTCGCATCAGAGGTACCGTTGATAGGAGAGCTACCAACCACTTCTCCATCTACGTTGCAGACTCTCTGCTCTGAATCTCTTATCCCTCCTCAGTCCACCACAGACATTTCAATATTGGCAAGCCTAGATCAGAAAGTAAATTTTCCATCTTCACAGGCCTGCCTTGCAACAGAGAAATACACAAACACAACTTCCCTAGGATTAGAAGATCTGACATCCACACTTTGTGTACTGACGTGGAATGCGGCTGGGATAAGACCTAAGGTGGCACTTCCCCACTGGATTGAATACATTGAAAAATTTGATGTCTGCATCCTACAAGAAACCTGGCTGTCTGCACCTATCTTTGTCCCCGGGCATGTCACGCTGTGTCAACCGGCAGTCACCAGGCAACCAGGTAGACATGCAGGGGGCCTGTTGACCTGGGTCAAAATGGACTTGCTATGTTCTATCAAAGAGATTAAGACCAATAGCTCTGATATACTTGCTATAGCCTCAGGGGCAGAAATGGCAGAACGATGGTGTCATATGAAGGGATCGCAGCCACTCAATTCTGTCACACAAGGAGGTAGAGACCCGTAGGGATAAGGTGTAGGTAGGTTCTTTATTATCTTTGCATAAAGAAAACCAAAGTCCTATGCGTCTTTAATCCTCCCGGTTGGGGCTTCTCCCGTTGTCACCAAGAGTGCTGCCAGAATGAGGAAGTGAAGAGACCATTGCCTTGCTTCTGCCGTCGTCACAAAAAAGGCTCGGAACCCAAAGGGGAAAGCAACAACAAAAAAACAATACGGGGTCAGTCCTACGGAAGGGTGATGCCACAATCACAGAGCATCTGACCTTAATTTTAAACACCGACCGGTCAATGTATGCGGACAACATGGTCCTGTTCGTCAGAGAACCTCAACAATACTTGTCCCCTGTTCTTCGCGAATATATAACATTTGTCCTATTTTCTGGCCTCACGATCAACTGGGATAAGTCGGTTATCATACCGCTCAGCATGATCACATCCCGGCCTTCCCTGGATTACCCATTAGAGTAGACGACGGAATCGGTTAAATACCTAGGCGTCTGGGTGCATCGAGACCCTGAGATAGTGGTCAGGGAAAATTATGGTCGAGCGCATGACACGCTGGAACAGCAGGTGAACAGGTGGGCGCATCTGCCCCTATCCCTGGCTGATCGCATCACCGTGGTAAAGATGGTTGTGCTCCCTCGGTTTCTTTACCTATTTAGCAATATACCCATTAAATTAACTCAACAATTCTTCAAAACACTGAGGACTCTACCGTTACGGTTCATTTGGGGTGCAAGACAGCCGATAATAAGTTGGCAAACACTGACACTGCCATATGACAGGGGCGGCTTCACGGCACCAGATTTATATGTGTACTATCTCTGTGCCCAGGCGCAGTATGCATACTACTGGGTCAGACCACACGCCTTTACACCTCATGTAGCAATAGAAGATGGGGATGCCTGTCCAATCCCATTAGGGAGCGTAATGACATATGTGAACAGACATACTCCGAAGACAGAAATCAACACGATAGACGCTACCATAGCTGCATGGCAGGCGATAGGTAAACATGCTCATACATTACCATTGTATGCGCCTGCGCTCACCTTGGCCTACCACACCGCATTGTCGGTCACTCAGGAGGTGGGACCTTTAAGTTCTCTCAGGGAGGTCGGCATCACCCAGATGGGTGATCTATACTCTGAAGGGCACTATATAGCTGAAAGCGACCTGGAATATATACAGAACCACTCCCCTCTCTTCCAATATACCTGCTATCGCCTCAAACGGGCCATACGGGAGCATTACCCTGATTTTCCCACGGAACACTCCGACACTAAAAGCTTTGCAGTTGCTCCTAGTACTGCCCATGAGAAAGAAATGAATCACTAAACTATACAGAGCAGTGCAGGAGGAGACAAGTAGGGGGCCGGACAAGAGTCTACGTAAGTGGAATGACGTTATGGGAAGATTGGGAGAAAATATGCCAATTGACAGGCCGCCTTACCCCCAACGGCTGCTTGCGAATCATCCACTTCAAATTCATACACCAGACGTATTATACCCCCTCTAAGTTATATAAAATGGGCCTCAGGGAATCTGATCGCTGCAAGCACTCAGGCGCAGACTTCATGCATCTGGCCTGGGACTGTAGCCCTGTTTTCCAATACTGGGAGGGAGTGTTGAATCACATACACACCATGACGGGCCTGCAATTACCATGTACACCTTTAGTATGCTTGCTACACCATGTTCCATACCTCAAGGGTGTCTTGGGCAGATTTGTCGGAATTACCCTTCTATTAGCAAAACGCCGTATTTTATTCACATGGGACAGTGGGTTTGTACCAAAAACAGAGAGCAGGGTGAAAGATATGGTATATTGTAAAGAAAATCTTGCAACGTACGCTGAAGAACTGCCTGTAACGTCTAGGCCCAAAGACATCTGGGGTCCACTCGAGCGATTTCTTGCTCGCCCGGCACCTGAAAGTGATCATGAACATTCTTCAATGAGTGAGTAATTTGTACCGTTGATGTGTGGTCATGCTTTCTGTGGCACCCCTACGCGGATTGCCTGTTATAATATAAGATATAATCTGCTCATTGTGCATCTACATGATATATTTCTGCTGACGTCTCTTGTTTTGTATAACCACACTGCTGTTGTTAGCAGTGACAATGTGTTGTTATGAACAATAAAAAGAATAATATCTTTTTTTTTTAAACTTCTCTACACTCCACTTCAGGGCCATACATTCCTTCTCTATTGTAGGATAAGCTTGTTCCCTAGGGAAAAGTTTTCTACTTATATAGAATAGGTTTTTCTAGCCTGTCACTGTCTAACTGAGAAAGGACAGCTCCTATTCCTACTCCTGAAGCATCTGTCTGGAGAAGAAAGGGATGTTGGAAATTTGGAGTGAGTAACACAGGGGAGGTGGTAAGAGTGGTTTTTAGATTCTGGAAGGCCCGGAGTTCTTTATTCAGACGGAGACCTAAGGCGGGAGGGTGCAATTGTTTTTTTAAGCAACTCTGAGAGGTGCAGCGATGTCTGAAAAGAGGGGAATAAAGCGTCTATAATAACCGACTAAACCAGGGAAAGCTCTCAACTCCTTTTTAGTGGTAGTGAATGGAGTGTCTTGTATAGCCCTAACTTTTTCGGTTTGGGGTTCAATCAGCCCTCTTCCCAAGACGTACCCCAGGTATTTAACTTTCTGAAATGCGAATCTGGATTTTCTTGTGTTGATATGCATGTTGGCTTCTCTCAACTCAGATAGTACAGCAGTGAGATGGGACTGATGCACAGACCATGTTTTACTGTATACAATAATGTCCTCGAGATAAGCTGATGAATACCCTAGATAACTTTTCAAGAGGGTATCCATGAGCCTTTGAAAAGTAGGAGGGGTGCCATGTAGGCCAAAAGGCAGCACTGTGAAATGGAATAACCCGTCAGGGGTGGAAAAGGCTGTTTTCTCTTGGTCCCCAAGATGTATCAGAATTTGCCAGTAGCCTTTGGTGAGGTCGATGGTGGATATATAACAAGCCTCACCTAGGCGCTCGATCAGTTTGTCTACTCATTGAAGGGGATACCCGTCCTGTTTTGATATGCGGTTTACCACCCTGAAATCAATACAGAATCGGGTACTCTCGTCAGGTTTGGGGACTAGGACAATAGGTGAGCACCAGTTGCTCTTTGAGGGCACCACAACTCCTAGGGCTAACATGTCTGCCACTTCTTCTTTTAGGGCCGCTCTGCGTGGTTTGGGTACCCAATACGGTTTTTGTTTAACAATGACCCCCTCAAGTGTGGGTATGAAGTGGGTTGCCTGGGTAGCTCTACCAGGCTGATCGGAGAATATGTCAGAGAACACACGTAGGAGGTCCCTTATCTCCTCTTTCCCTTTGACTTTTAAATCAAGGCTGAAGAGAGTGGCATCTACACTGGTAGGAGTTGTAGCAGCTAGTGACACCATACAGGGTTTGTGTTAGACGGACCGGGAGGGTCGGCCGAGGATAAGGGGAGAGGTCTCCAGGGAGAGCCGCCTCCAGCGATCGTACAGACAAGTAACTTCCCCCCCACAGACGTACACCACACAAGGTTAAGGTTCAACGATACTTTATAAGCAATTCTTCAAGTACGGTAAAATGATACAAGGAGGTCTGGACTCCGGGGTCCCCTCGATTCCGGTCTCTTGATTGGGAAAAGGGTAGCGGGACAGTCTTGTTACCAATGAATGAAATAGCTCTCAATCCTCGAGCTCGGCGTTCTAGATGGTCGGGCCGCGGCGGAGCCAGCAGGTCCCGAGATGGATGAAGGAAGCGACGGTCCGCGGCGGAGCCAGCAGGTCCCGATGAAGATGGTAGATACAAACGGTCCGCGGCCACGCCAGCAGGTCCCGACGACGATGAAGGTTACGAAGGTTGCGGCAGCGCCAGCAGGCAGGACGATAGTTCGCAAGGCAGGGCTATGGCAGCGCCAGTAGTCCGTCAAGGATGAGTTCTTCTCTGCGTCTCTCGACTCCAGGATACAACTGCCTTCCTGCTCTGGAGCTGCCCCAGTTATAGGGCTGATGCCCTTTGATGTCCGGACCCTCGCACTTGGAGGTCGGGAGGTCCGGGATGAGGGAGTTCAGACACCCAGCAGGGGGGTGGAGCCAGCGCCCGGGGAGGTTGGGGGCGAGCGGTACCTGGCGGGGGAGAGCCATCGACACCTCTTTCTCCCATTGACCTGCCAAGTAGTCCGCTCACCTCCTGGGTGGATGGTGGTGCCGGGATGTCTGAGGCCTGGCCAGGCCCAGGGTTAGGGTCGATCGGAGGCCACGCGGCCTCGTGGTGTAGTGTCCAAGATGGCGCCCAGGTTGGGCGCGCGGGCCAGTAGTGGATCAGGCCCACAAGGTCGATATGTTCAGAGGCAGGGGTCCCGGAGGGGACGGAAAACGTGAAGTGGTGGTGTGTGACACTTGAGGGACCGGGCTCGGGCCTGGTCGGGCAGAGGGGGAGCGGGCCCTTTATGTGGCCTGTCCAACATGCGTCCCCCCCAGCTGAAGGCGGGGAGAGTCACCCATCCTCTTGGGGACTCTCCTCGTCGAGGCGGAAAAAGCGTGACAGGCCATCCGCGTTGGCGTGGTCTGGCCCAGGCCGATGTTCCACAGTGAAGTCCATCCCTTGTAGGGAGATGGACCAACGTAGTAGTTTTGGGTTCTCCCCCCGCATCTGCATCAGCCACTGCAGGGGTCGATGATCGGTCTGTACCCGGAAGTGGGTGCCAAAGAGATAGGGCCGGAGCTTTTTGAGGGCCCATACCACGGCGAAGGCCTCCCTCTCGATGGTGCTCCAGCGTTGTTCTCGAGGTAGGAGTCGCCTGCTGATGAAGGCCACTGGCTGATCAAGGCCTTCGGGGTTCAATTGAGACAGGACCACCCCAATGCCGTGGTCGGAGGCATCCGTCTGGACGACAAATTCCCGGCTGTAGTCGGGGGCCTGGAGCACAGGGGCGGAGCACATGGCGGCCTTCAGTTGTTCGAAGGCTGTTTGACAGTCTGGGGTCCAGCTGAACTTTTTTGGTTGATTTTTGGACGTGAGTTCTGTGAGAGGCCCCACTATGGTACCATAGTCCTTCACGAACCGTCGGTAATAGCCCGTGAGTCCCAGAAAGGCGCGTACCTCGGTCTGGGTGATGGGGGGCTGCCAGGACTGGATGGCGGCGATCTTGAGCTGCAGAGGGGCCACCAGGCCGCTTCCCACCTGGTGTCCGAGGTAGGTTACGGACCCCTGCCCAATTTGGCATTTGCTGGCCTTGATCGTGAGGCCAGCTCGCTGAAGGGCCTGTAGCACCGCTTGGAGGTGGTGGAGGTGGTCGGACCAGTGGTGGCTGTATACAGCGATGTCGTCTAGGTAGGCGGCGCTGAATCCTTCGAGCCCGGCCAAGACCTGATTAACGAGTCGCTGAAACGTTGCTGGGGCATTCTTCATGCCGAAGGGCATGACCTTGAAATGATAATGGCCGTCAGGAGTGGAAAATGCAGATCGTTCTTGGGCCCGGGGTGTGAGGCCGATCTGCCAGTAGCCCGCCGTCAGGTCGAAAATGCTGAGGTAGCGGGCAGCTCCCATGCGGTCGATTAGTTCGTCTGCTCGGGGGATGGGGTGTGCGTCTGTTCTGGTGACCGCATTCAAGCCCCGGTAGTCGACGCAGAACCGGAGTTCCGGTGTGGTGCCGGGGGCGGCTGCTTTGGGGACCAGGACTACTGGGCTGGCCCAGGGGCTGGCTGAGGGCTCAATGACCCCGAGCGTGAGCATTTTGGTTACTTCTTCCTGGATGCAGGCCCGTACCCGATCTGGTACGCGGTAGGCCCGGTGGCGGATAGGGGGGCTGTCCCCCGTGTCCACGCCGTGCACACACCAGGAGGTGACACCTGGGGTGAGGGAAAACAGGCTGGCGAACTGCAACAGAAGGTCTCGACATTCTTGGCGTTGTCCCAGGGTGAGGGCCTCCGAGAGTTGGACCCCGTCCACGGAGCCGTCTTTCTCCCGAGTCCGTAGGAGGTCAGGGAGGGGTTCGGAGTCTTCTTCGGCTCCATTGTCTGTGGCCATCAGGAGGCTGAGTTCTGAACGCACGAAATGGGGTTTCAGCCTATTAGCGTGGAGGACCCGGAGGGGGTTCCGTGAAGATTCCATGTCGATGAGATAGGTGACAGGGCCCTTGCGCTCGACTACTTTGAAGGGCCCCGTCCACTTGTCTTGCAGGGCGCAGGGTTCGGTGGGGGACATCACCCATACTTGTTGGCCGGGTTCGAATTCGATGGAGGAGGCATTTTGGTCATACCACTTTTTCATGTCCTCTTGACTGGCCTCCAAGTTTGCTTTTGCCAGCTCTCTGAACCGTCGGGTCTGGTTGCGGAGGGTTAGGAGGTATTTGAAGACATCTGGAGGGTTCTTTAGAGGGGGCATTTCCCAGCCTTCCTTGACTAGACTGAGCGGCCCCCGTACGGGGTGTCCATACAATAGTTCAAACGGGCTGAAGCCGAGGGACTTCTGGGGGACCTCTCGATATGCGAAGAGGAGGCACGGCAGCAGCACATCCCACTGGCGACGGAGGGGCTCTTCCAACCCCCCAATCATCCCTTTGAGCGTGCGGTTGAACCGCTCAACAAGTCCATTTCCTTGAGGGTGATAGGGGGTCGTGAATCGGTAGGTGACCCCACACTGTTGCCAGAGGGACTTCATATATTTGGAAATAAAGTTCGTGCCTCTGTCGCTGACGACTTCTCGGGGGAAGCCCACACGGGAGAAGATCCCCATCAGGGCCCGGCCGACTACCGGGGCTGTCACAGTTCGCAGGGGAACAGCCTCGGGGTAGCGGGTGGCGTGGTCCACCAGTACCAGGATGAACCGATGTCCTTGGGCTGTACGGGGGTCCAGGGGCCCCACAATGTCTATCCCGACCCTCTCGAACGGGGTGGTGACCACTGGAAATGGTTGCAGGGGGGCTTTTAGTTTGCGGCCGCTCTTTCCACTGGCTTGGCACGTGGGGCAAGATCGGCAATGCTGGAGTACATCATTCCTCATTTTAGGCCAGAAGAAGTGGGTCACTAGGCGGCTGTAAGTTTTATCCTGACCCAGGTGTCCAGCCAGGGGGACATCGTGGGCCAGATTTAGCAAGAAGTCTCTAAAACGGAGGGGCACCACTAGCACTCGGCTGGCCCCCAACTCCGCGATCCTTTGTTCACTGTATAGCAGATCATTGTCCCAATAGATCCAATGTGTTCCGGAGGTATCCCCTGCGCTCTGGGCGAGGGCTTGTTGGCGGAGCCCCTCGAGGGAGGGACAGGTCTTCTGCTCTTGGCGAAACTGCTCCTGTGTGGGCCCCCCCTCTTGATGCCACTGGTCGAGGCCAGCGAGGTCCGGAGGTTGAGCTGGTTCTGGGGGGACGGCACGGTCGGTGTCTTCGACTGGGGCGACCGGGGGAGGAGGCGCCGGCCATTCGGGTTCCTCGGGTCGGGGATTGGCACGGGCGGCCATGGACCGGGTGGTGACGCACGCCCAGTCCGGGATGCCTAACATCCCTAGGTGTTCTCTTCGTTCTACGGCTGCCCACGGAGAGCTTTCAAGGTCATTTCCCAGGAGGCAGTCCACGGGGGCATCATCTCGGACCGTCACCTTCAACATGCCGGAGACCCCTCCCCATTCGAAAGGGACGCAGGCCATCCGACACAGACTCTCCGAGTTATCGGCTGAACGGACAGGGCAGAGAATGTTTTGTAGGAACTGTTCTGGGGTCACCAGGTGACTGCGGACGGCTGTTACACTGGCCCCGGTGTCACGGAGGGCTTCGGCCTGGCGTCCATTGATGCTCACCCATTGGCTGTACTTCCGGGTGTTAGCGGGTAGGGGGACCCGCGGGACCATGTCTTTCCCCCCTAAGCATGCTAGAGCCATGGCGGCTGGCTCCCATTCTTGATGCTCTTGCTCATATTCTTCCTGCTCTTCGGAGATCTGTTCTTCCCCCAGGGCAGCAGCAGCCACCTGGCGGGGTCTTGGGCTCTGGTACTGTGGGCAATTTGGGTCGTTTGCATAGTGGCCGACTCGTTGGCATCGGTGACACGTGACATTGGCTCTGTATCCCGGTCGTGCCGGGGTGCTGCCCCGGTTGGCCGGGGGGGTGGTGCTGGTAGCGGGGGCGGCCGGAGCGTTGTCTCTCCCTCGTCCTTGGCCCCCTCCTCCTCCTCGGGGACGGTGCTGACCGTGGTTGTTCCGGTTCTGTTCATAGGATCCATTTCGGCCCACTCTGGTGATTTCCCACCGGTCAGCCTCGGCTGCGAGCTGCCGTGGATCAGTCAATTTGCTGTCGAGGAGGTGCTGCCGGAGCTCAATGAAGCAATTGTTTGATAGATGCTCCCACATCATGAGATTGAAGAGTTGTTCGTAAGTTGTGACATTGCTTCCTTTGATCCAGCCTTCGAAGGCTCGGCTAAAATAGTTCACGTAGTCCACCCAAGTTGTACCCGGGATGCGGGTGCAGTCTCGGAACCTCTGACGGTACATCTCGGGTGTGAGCCCATAGCGGGTGAGGAGGGCAGCTTTCATGTGGTCATAGGAGGTCATCAGATGGTCCGGGAGCTGTAGCAGGGCATCGCGGCCTTCATTGAGGAATCTCCCCCATAGACCGGCTCCCCAGTCGCTTCGATCGATCCGGTGAGCGGTCATAGCAATTTCGTAGGCCTTGAACCATTGCTGGATGTCGTCCTCTCGGAAGTATTCTCGAACGACATCCTTGGGGATGTGTACCTTCTTATCTGTTGTCCCTGGGGTGCGGGGTTGCTCGGGCACCCCTAATTCTTTGTTCTGTTTGCGTAAGTCTAGCTCAGCTAATTTGCGCTCGTGTTCATATGCCAGTCTTTTTTCCTCAAGCTCCCTTTGTCTCTGTTTTTCCTCTCTTTCTTCTCGGAGACGCAGATGCTCTAAGCTTAGTTTCTGTTGGCCAACTTAAGTTCACCATCCATTTTGAGCCGGGCCATTTCTAGTTCATGTAGTCGTGTTCTTTCTCGTTCCTGGATCTCGTCTTGCGAGAGACCCGTTCTTCGCTCCTCGGGGGCCGTGGTGTCTTTTTCTACTGCTGCGGTATTTTGGTCCGGGGGTCTGACGGCCCTGGTTTCTGCCCAGGACTCCAGGGCATGCTTGAAATCATCTTTGGTACTTAGACCGGTGGTAGCGATACCTAGTTCGATGCAGAATTGTTTTAATTCACGATGGCTGTATTCTTCCAATTTCTCCATCTGAAATTTCTCGGTGGATCCGCTTTCTTTGGTTGTCATCGTGATTTCGTCGTGGGGTGAGCTACTCTCTGTACGATTATGCGGTGATTCGGATCGCGCCGCTGGCCACCAATGTTAGACGGACCGGGAGGGTCGGCCGAGGATAAGGGGAGAGGTCTCCAGGGAGAGCCGCCTCCAGCGATCGTACAGACAAGTAACTTCCCCCCCACAGACGTACACCACACAAGGTTAAGGTTCAACGATACTTTATAAGCAATTCTTCAAGTACGGTAAAATGATACAAGGAGGTCTGGACTCCGGGGTCCCCTCGATTCCGGTCTCTTGATTGGGAAAAGGGTAGCGGGACAGTCTTGTTACCAATGAATGAAATAGCTCTCAATCCTCGAGCTCGGCGTTCTAGATGGTCGGGCCGCGGCGGAGCCAGCAGGTCCCGAGATGGATGAAGTCAGCGACGGTCCGCGGCGGAGCCAGCAGGTCCCGATGAAGATGGTAGATACAAACGGTCCGCGGCCACGCCAGCAGGTCCCGACGACGATGAAGGTTACGAAGGTTGCGGCAGCGCCAGCAGGCAGGACGATAGTTCGCAAGGCAGGGCTATGGCAGCGCCAGTAGTCCGTCAAGGATGAGTTCTTCTCTGCGTCTCTCGACTCCAGGATACAACTGCCTTCCTGCTCTGGAGCTGCCCCAGTTATAGGGCTGATGCCCTTTGATGTCCGGACCCTCGCACTTGGAGGTCGGGAGGTCCGGGATGAGGGAGTTCAGACACCCAGCAGGGGGGTGGAGCCAGCGCCCGGGGAGGTTGGGGGCGAGCGGTACCTGGCGGGGGAGAGCCATCGACACCTCTTTCTCCCATTGACCTGCCAAGTAGTCCGCTCACCTCCTGGGTGGATGGTGGTGCCGGGATGTCTGAGGCCTGGCCAGGCCCAGGGTTAGGGTCGATCGGAGGCCACGCGGCCTCGTGGTGTAGTGTCCAAGATGGCGCCCAGGTTGGGCGCGCGGGCCAGTAGTGGATCAGGCCCACGAGGTCGATATGTTCAGAGGCAGGGGTCCCGGAGGGGACGGAAAACGTGAAGTGGTGGTGTGTGACACTTGAGGGACCGGGCTCGGGCCTGGTCGGGCAGAGGGGGAGCGGGCCCTTTATGTGGCCTGTCCAACAGTTTGTTAGGGGCTGGACCCAGCAACTTCTTTAATAAATTCACGTGGTACATCTGGGTTTTTCTAGGGGACAGGCGCAGCACGTATGTGGGTTTTCCTATCTTCCTTATCACCTCATAGGGTCCTTGCCACTCTTTTCTTAGTTTATGGGTAGAGGAAGGTAGAAGGATCAAAACCCAATCCCCTGTTTGGAACTCTCTCCACCTCTTGCCCTTATCATAGTGGTATTCATGCTGACTCTGTGCTTTTTCTAGATTGTCATGGGCGATCGTTCGTAATTTATGAAGACCCGCCTTTACTTGATTGGCATAATCAAGCAGGGCTTGAGCTTCAGATATGCCCTATTCTTCCCAGGTTTTTTTTGTGATTTCTAAGAGGGTGCATGGTCTCGGCCCAAACAAAAGTTAGAACGGAGAGACACCCAGACTACTTTGGACCGTGCTGCGGATGACAAATAGTGCAAGAGGAAGGAGTTGGTCCCATTTCCTTCCCTCCCCAGTCAACAGTGTTTTTAAGGTAAGTTTTAGGTTTCCAGTATACCTCTCTATGAGGCGTACGTTTGGGGGTGGTACAATGACGTTTTAATGTGTTTGATATCTAACTGCTTGCAGACCTCCTTCATCAGTCGGAACACAAAGGGCGTACCCTGGTCTGTGAGGATCTCTTGTGGAAACCCCATTTTGGAAAACACTTCAATCAGTCTCTGAGCTATGGTCGTGGTGGTGGCAGTACTTAGGGGAAGGGCCTCCAGGTAGCGTGTGGCATAATCTACGATCATAAGGACATACTGGTAACCCTTGGTGGATTTAGGGAGAGGACCTATAAGGTCCATACCTATTCTTTCAAAGGGATGACTGATAATGGGGAGGGGCTGGAGGGGTGCCTTTGGAGGGACTTAAGGATTCAGTTTCTGGCATATTACACACTCCTGGCAGTATTTCTTGATTCGAAGGTATATACCTGGCCAGTAAAAACTACTTAGGATCGCCTGACTAGTTTTTTCAGCCCCACAGTGGCCTGCCAGATGATGGGAATGGGCACAGAATAAAACTTGGTCTTGGAAACTAGTCGGAACTAGTAGCTGGGGTTCAGCTCCTTCTTTAGCTATCCGAATATGAAGGCCATTCGACAAAACAAGGGTAGGTTTTCCTCAGATCATCTTTGGCTCCTGTGCTCTCTGCGATGCATTGCTAAGAGAACTGTCATTCAACTATGCTACTCTAAAGTGACTGTCCATAACCCACGACTCAGAAGCCAGCAGGTTGTTGTGAGGGCATGGTACTGGGGAAGAGGTTTTCAGAGCCTTGGTTAAGATTGAGAGAAAACAAGGGTTATCTACCCCTATGATGAGTGGTTCGGGAAGGAAGGGGAGAACCCCTACGTTGTCTGTAGTTTCTAGGCCTATCTTGGTTTGAATGGCAAACTGGGTTACAGGATACACTCTAAAATCCCCATGTACACAATGTATGTTAACTGTCTTTTTAGGCAAGATCTGGAGACAGGGACTATCTCCTCCTGAGCCACTGAGTGTTTACATCCTGAATCAAGGAGAGCTATTACTTCTTGCTGGTTTACCATAACACTTGCATAATAGATATGCCATATCTCTTGAGCGTAGAGGACGGTCCGGGGAGCATAGCTAACGTCCATGGGCTCTTCTTCGGCTTTGGCCCTTTTGTTCTGGCAGGTTCTGGCTATATGGCCCCACTCATCCCACTCGAAGCACTGAGGGCTAAACATACCCATTTGATCGGTCTTCACAGGTCGGGTCTGAAAATCTCCATGGATGTTTTTAGGGGTCTTCTCTCGGTTTTAGATGGCGGGAGCCCTTTAAGAGGCTTCTCTGGCTCTTTGGTCGAAGCACAGTTTTGTGCTTGGGTAAAACAGGTAGCCATTTTAACAGCATGCTCCAAAGTCAGGCCTGCATGCTGACGGAGCCATCTTTGGGTTTCGTAGGGCAGGGCTTCAAGGCACTGTTCCAGATAGATTTTATTCATCACCTCCTCCATACCAGACTCTAGTGGTTTAAGCCACCTATCAGCGGCGTCCTTTATTTTATAGAATAGAGTCTTTGGGGTGCCTCCTGGTAATCCCCGCTCTTGTTGAAACTGAGGCGATGTGTCTCATCGTCCACACCAAGGCGATCGAATATGTACTGCTTGACCTCGCCATACACCGCAGTGCCATCCTTGTTAATGACCTGGTACGCAGCTTGTGCCTCAGCAGTGAGCAACAGGGCCAAGTAAAAGGGCCAGCGATCCGTTGGCCATTCACTAGCCCTGGTGGCTCTTTCGAAATAAAAAACAAAAATGACACAGGATCTTCACCAGGGACATATTTCTGTAAAGGAACCACTGTACCAGGAGGAGCAGGGCCTCTACCTTGTCCCAGTCCCGCGAGAAGAAGACTCTGTCCTTCCACTAGTTTGACTATATTGTCTGCTTGTGTCTGAATGGTCATCGAAAACACACCCCGATCTGCCTCTGCTTGGCTCGTGCTGCTTTCTATGGTCCATTCCAACTTAGCCTGTCATTCCTTTAATTGGCAGACAAGGTTGTCCATCATGTATCGATGGTATTTAGGCTGCCCGCATTCTCCACCACTTTGTCATATGAAGGAATCGCAGCCACTCAATTCTGTCACACAAGGAGGTAGAGACCCATAGGGATAGGGTGTAGGTAGGTTCTTTATTATCTTTGCATAAAGAAAACCACAGTCCTTTGTGACTTTAATCCTCCCGGTTGGGGCGTCTCTTGTTGTCATCAAGAGTCCTGCCAGAATTAGGAAGTGAAGAGACCGTTGCCTTGCTTCTGCCGTCATCACCAAAGGCTCGGAACCGAAAGGGGAAAGCAACAAAAAAAACAATAGAGGGTCAGTCCTACGGAAGGGTGACGCTTCCTGACAGAGTGAAAGGGCGTGAGGGAAGATTCACCTAAAACCCGGCACAATGCGAGTTTTCCCGTGTCCTCCCATTATATAGATTCCCTCCCATGCCCTGAAACCCCTGGAGTTTTGCCCATACCTTGTGGAGACACCCTCCTCCGGGAGAGTGGCGGGGCCAATGGCAGTCTCATTGGCCTCCTGGATTGATGTCTGCATCAGTGACAGCGGCTTCGGTCAGATCTCTCTTCGGGTCCTCTGGTTCCTTCGGCTTCCGCGTCTCTGGACTCATACCCGCTGGAAAACTTGCTTCCTCCTCTGTCACGGATACCTCTCCTCTTGTTGCGTCCTGCGTTGTGTCCGATAGGGCGGCTGAGGTAAACGTCTTTGGCCCCGTCCCCTGGAGATCCTCGCGAAGGTTTCTGCTAAAGGGCTCTACGCCATCCTGTATACAGGGTGACAGTATGCCAGTAAATGTCTTGGTGGGGAAATACTGTACCTCAGTTCGGGATTCGTCATCAGGATCCTGATAGATGGATATTTTTAACGTCTACACTCGGGGTGCCAAGGCAGGCTTAAGCTCATCAACTTTACAAGCGCTACAACATTTCCTTGAGGAGAGAGAGTCGTCTTCACCTCAAATAGTAGCAGGAGATTTTAAAACTATATTTGAGCCACTGGACCTGATAGATGCATCTTACAGTGACCCGATAGAGTTACAATGGAATGGAATGTTCCCCCCTTTGATTTACCATCGATTAGAAGATGGACTCAAACTGCTTTGCAGCTCCTGGCTATAACTCTTGAGTATGGGCTCAGGGCAGCTAATGGCCGTACCAATTCTGACATGATGGGAGCCAATACCTTCAATAGAACTACAACCATGAGCCGAATCGACTATGTTTTGATAGATGTGAGGCTGTGGCTGGAAGTGCACGATATGGTGGTTGGAAAAACCACTGACAGTGACCATAACCCGCTTGAGCTTGCCATGACTTCGCCCTGGAGCACAAACAATATTAGTTTGGAGGCTATGTTCATGTCTAAGGAACTTTATCCCATGAATGACAATAGACGACTAAAGTAGGCGCATGTAGCAATGGACACCAATAAGAATCAAGGCATAAAGCAAACTTTCCCAGTAAACATAATTAAGCTAAAAAATAGAGTCGAGCAGCCAGCAAGAAGAGCTTGAAGTGGTCACTATTGCAGAAAACAGAGCCAACCTTAAGAATCGTGATGAATTATTGAAACCTACATTGAGAGTCCAACAACAAGATACTCAATCTGTATTTGTATCCAAATACTCTACCCACTCACGCCAAATTAAAGAGGTAATTCGCAAACACTGGCCATTACTTAAATCAGAAACAGATTTCAAACATATTTTTGAAAAGCCTCCTATCTTTGCGTACAAACGCACTAAGACTATACAAAATCTTATCAAACAACCCACAATTACAAGCCACACTACTTTTAAAGGAACCATCCCGTGTCACAACTGCAGTCACTGTAACAGTATAATTCCTGGATCTACTATGACTCACCCTACCCAAGGCACCATCATCAACCTCCAAGTAAATGCCACATGTGACACCAGCAATGTGGTATATATGATTAAATTACCGAGCTGGTCAGCCGAATGGTGGCCAGCCAGTTTTGGAGCCATTCCCAAACCAGTCTCCAAGGTTAGAAATTTGGGTGTCATCTTTGATGATGGCCTCAATTTCATGGACCATGCAAATAAAGTGGCTTCCACAGCCCACTATAAACTCCGCATGATTAAAAAAATCAGTCCTTACCTTCCAGTGGCGGCTATTAAAACCTTAGTTAGTTCCCTGGTTTTATCGTCACTGGATTATTGCAACGGTTTATTTCTAAATACACAGACCAGAGTCCTGAGAAAATTACAATCAGTGCAAAATGCCGCAGCTCGCCTGGTTTTCGGAATTCCCAAATATGTGTCCACTTCAGATGCAATAACGCGACTTCACTGGCTGACGATCCAGAACCGGATCAAATTCAAATCACTATGCATTGTCTACAAGACACTTAATGGACAGGGCCCACACTCACTGAGTGAGCAACTGAGACCATATCAGCCTTCCCGTCAACTTAGGTCCTCTAATAACAATCTTTTGGTGATTCCTCGTGTCAAAACAGTATCTTGGGGCGACCGTCGCTTTACAGTCGCAGCACCAAAACTGTGGAACACCCTCCCGCTGGACATCAGAACCTGTCCAACGCTGCTCCAATTTCGTAGGAGACTCAAAACATGGCTGTTTACTCAATAACTCAACAAGGATTAGTTCGTAGAGAACTTAACATCATCTAGATTACTGCAAACAACTAGCGCCAAGACGCCTACGGGTATATGCTGCGCTTTACAAATAACAATAAATAAATAAATAAATAAATAAATAAATGCCCATGTGGTCTCCCATATGTGGGCAAAACTGAACGCAAAATCAAAAACCAGGTTAAATGAACATCGGAGTAACATCCGCACCAAAAATCTAAAGTCCAATATTGCTGCACACTTTACTCAACTGTCGCATAACCCCAGTCAGATACGATTTTTAATCTTGGAAACAGTTGATAAAGAACCACACAAGGACAATAACAAACATTTATTACAACTGGAGTTATACTGGATATACCGATTACAGGTAGTTCAGCCAAAAGGACTTAATGAACGCCTTGAATTTAGTTGCCATCTATGATTCATTTATGAAATTTTGACATGTGATTATATTTTGCATTGTACTTACAGATCTCTCTATTTAGCTGTGATCAGTGATTATAGTGTTTAACATGATGGTTATGAGTATGTTTATTTTTCGATTTTCATTTTTCCACACTTCGCTTCTATTCTCTCAATTTTTTGACTACATTTTCACATTGCTCGAGGTTTTATTTATCATATTTCACTTATTCTCATTATCCTCTATTTCTTTCATCTTTTCCATGTTTTGCGTACTACTTTCTGTTACTCACACATTTTTCGATGTTGCCTATATGGGATCTGTTTTTCACTCTATAGCTTAGGGTCAAGAACACTGGGTGACTGGCACGTCTTTCCTTTATGTTTATTCTCTGAATGATACATCTGCACGCATATGCGCATGCGTGGCGTCTTCCGGGTTCTTGCTTTGCACTGAGTCTGGTTTTCGCTACACTTGGTTACCGGTGTTGATTCATCCATTTTTCACCACACGGGTAAGATACTTTTGCGTCTACTGATTCGGATAGTTATGCTATTCGGCTTAAATTTCGGGCACTATTAGTTTCTTGAATATTCGAGCACATTTTCTTATCACTTTACCACCATTTTCTTATCTCTTGGTTTCTTTTGAAATTCTAGTGATACGCACGGATTATTTTCTGTTTTCTTCACGTTTACGCACTTTCTGATTATACAAACCCATTCACATATTTTCCCATCACTCTCATTAGCTCACCGTTAGATTTATGTTCGCCCCACCAATAGGTTTGTTTATACTTGTATTGCCTTGCTCCTGGACAACAGTTAGATTACATATATGTTTTATTTCTATTTACTTACAGACCCCCTGAGGAAGCGCACTTTTGTGCGAAATGCATTGGGGATTTTAGACAATGTTGATGATTAACCCCTTCCACGCTCATGACGAGCTGGGCTCGTCATGGTGTAGCCTCCTCGTACACTGATGACGAGCCCAGCTCGTCATGAAATAAAGTAAAATGGCAATTTCCAGCACAGGAGGGAAATTGCCTTAGCAGCCATGGAGTTAACATACTGTCTATGGAGAATCAATTCATGGAATATACGTTGTGGTGATCTTGTCATATGAATTCAATTTTTTTTTTGTGTAAACAATTTTTATTGCAGAACCAAGCACAGTATAATCAATCACATTAGTATCAACATCGAGATAACCCCCACCATTCGTTTTAAGGATCCCATTAGATGTACACAGCCGTTCAGCCCATAACCCGGGGGTTGGGCGGCGGAATCTCAGAGCAATATAGTGTTCACTTTCAGAGGACATCGCATGACGTCTGTGGGGCTTCCCGTTGTCTGCTTTTAATTTTTCTCCCCAACCCCCCCCCACCTTGTAGTGCCTATAACTAAATCCCAACTACACTACCTGATGGGAGTCCCCCCCCCCCCATTCCCTAGTCACCCCCCTCCCTTCCCGTGTGTCATCAGTCGTTCTCGGTCAGGAACTGAGGTTGGAGAACCGTGATCAATGGGTTCCAATTAACTATTGTGTGTGTGTGCCACTGGTGTGGATGGGGGCCTCCCCTGGTCGACGGCCGTGTTAGTTTGCTCCTCAGGCTCTTCCTCCTCCTCTTCTAGTGTGCTATCGCGCAGCGCCTGCACTAAGAGTTCCCATTCCATAGCCGCCTCCAGGGCTCGCTCATCTGCACCCCTGCGCGCCAGCTGGTACCTAATTGTGCTCTCGCTCGCCGCCCATTTCAAAAATTCAGCGAGCCATCTCCGATGGGTCGGGCTCGTCTTCGCCTTCCATCCCCTCGTCAATTCCCGCTTGGCCAATAGAAGGCCCATGTCTATGAACTTGCTTGACATCCTATTTTTGGGTGTATGCGGGAACCAATGTAGGATGCTGACTGCCGTAGTGTAGTGGAGGTCCCTGTCTGTGGTATCATTCAGAGTGTCGCCGACTTCCCGCCAATAATCCTGTAGGTGGGGGCATTCTCTGAGCATATGAGGCAGATCTGCCCCTAGTGCGTTGCAGCGCGGACAAGCGGCCTCCTCTGCCCCAAAGTATTTTTGAATGTTGCCCGGGGTAAGGTAAGCCCTATGGAGGATATAAAAATGGATAAGCTGGAAACGTGCGTTTCTCGTGCTCTTCCTAGCCCGTCTTACCAGCTGCAGGCATGTGGTGTCCGGGATCTCCATCTGCAAATCCCGCTCCCACTTGGCTTTCAAAGTAGTCAGTGGTTGCAGTGGTTCCCGCAGCATTCTCGAATACAGGCATGTAACCGCCTTATAGGTGCCCGTCGACATCATGACGTACTGGCAGGCCTGGGCTGTCGGTGGCTCTGCTAATCCCATTCCCCAATGGCCTTGTATGGCACGCACTATTGCCGCGTGCAATAAGTAGTCGCCTTGTGGGAGGTCGAAACTTTCTTGCAGCGCCTGATATGGGATCAACGCTCCGTCCTCATATAAGTCTCCCACCACCTGCAGCCCCGCTTCTTCCCATCCTTGCAGGTGTGACCAGTCGCCCCCGTGGGGAAGCGCCGTTAGCATACCGAGGGGAATCTCAGGTGCGTAAGGGCATCGGATCCCTGCACATTTCGCCGAACGGTTCCAACAGAGGCGGAGAGTTCGTTCCTCCAAAGGCAGGTCCCTCAACGGCAATTTTTGCCGTAGGGAAATAAAGGCCAGCACATGCCGGGGAATGCCGCTGTCTCGGTCATGCTCCGATCCGCGGTAAACTCTAGCAATTTCTTGCGTAAAGGTCTGGAGCTGAGCCGCCAAATAATAAAGCTCAAAGTCTGGGACAGCTAGGCCTCCCTCGTCCTTTGGGCGGGTTAGGGTGGATAGTGCCACTCTCCGCCTGCCCGCGCCCCATAGGAAGGAAATAATCAGTGACCGCAGCAGCCGGAAAGTCGCGGCTGGGATCCAAACAGGCAAGGTCCGGAAATAATACAGTAAGCGAGGCAATGCCACCATTTTCAGCAGCGATATGCGGCCTGTTACCGATAACGGGAGGGTGGCCCAGAAGGACATATTGCCTTTCAAGGCTCGGATACAGCGTCCAACGTTCCCATCCAGCATGTCCGCCTCATCGTGGTAAACATGTACTCCCAGGTAGTCCAGGCAGTCAGGCTCCCACCGTAGGGAAGGACGGAGAGGAGGCTGAGGTTCATGTTTTCGCAGGGGGAATAAGCAAGTCTTTGCCCAGTTAACCCTCAAGCCAGATATCTCTCCAAAGCGCCTCAGAAGCCTTTTGGCTCCTGACAGTGCCTCGTCGGCGTTCTCCAAGAAAAGCAGGAGGTCATCCACATATAGCGAGATAAAGTGATGTGTCCCGCCATGAGACAGACCCTCATAATAGATGCTCTTCCTAGCCATCGCCGCCAGGGGTTCCACAGCTAGGGCAAATAGCAGTGGAGATAATGCGCAGCCTTGCCTGGTGCCGCGTAGCACCTCAAATTGGTCCGATACCAGGGCGCCCACCTTCACTCTTGCCTTCGCTCCAGCATATAAGACCTGCGTCCATTGTGTGTAACCCTCTCCGAGCCCAAAGCTTCGCAGGACTCTACAGAGGTAATCCCATTCCAGGCTATCAAAAGCCTTCTCTATATCCACCGCCAATACCAGGGGGGTCCCGGCCGCTGGCGGTGGGGCAGATAGCAAACGGGTCAATCTCCTAATGTTGTGGCTGGTATTACGCTTAGGTATAAACCCGGACTGGTCTCTGTGGACTAGGGTCTGCATGTGCTGTAGCAGCCTGCTGGCTAGTACCGTACTCAGGATTTTATAATCTGAGGTTAGCATGGACAACGGTCGGTAAGATGCAGTGTCAGTGCCCTCTCTACCCGGTTTCAGTAGGGGGATCATCAGTGCTTCGCGCATCGAGCTTGGTAGCCGTCCTCTAAGCTTAGCCTCTGCGTAGACAATTTGCAGGCGGGGGCCCAGCTGGTCTAGGTACCGTCCATAAAACTCAATGGGCAGTCCGTCAAGGCCGGGGGTCTTGTTTCGGGCCATCTTCTTTATCGCACCCCTGATTTCAAGTAGCTCTATCAGGCCTCCCAATACTTTCGCCTGGTCCTGGTCTAGTTGCGGTAACTGTAGGTCTTCTAGGAAGGCCGCTATATCCCGATCCTTGTCACCGAGCGCGCTTCTATATAAGTGCTCATAATAGGCCCTGAAACTGCCTAGGATCGCCAATTTCGTGGTTCGCAGCGTGCCATCTCCCCCTGATATGGCCAGTATCGGGTGGCTCCGTCTGGCGGGGTTGGCGAGCCAAGCTAACAGGGTCCCCGCTTTATCCCCTTCAGCGTGCGTTCTCACCAAATACGTCCGGTAATCAAAACTGCGAATCCGTTCTGGTTCTATCGCCACCGCCTCCCTCGCCGTACAGAGGGCGCCCTGAACGTCAGGGCGCTCCGGGCGCGCTCGCTCGGTCTCGCGCAAAGTGCGTTCCGCCCTGTCCAAGTCGTCTAGCAACGTCTTGCGGGCGCCCGCAAATTTTCCGATACAGTGCCCGCGGATGACAACCTTTAGCGCGTCCCATTCCGTGGCTCTAGAGTCAGTAGACCTGTCGTTTTCGGCAAAATAGTGTTCAATCCTCTCCCTCAACGCCTCGCGGAACGGGGGGTCATCTAACGTATCCGGTCGTAGCTGCCACGTTGGGACCTTGGGGATTTCAGTCATCCAATCTAGCGATAGCAGCAGGGGGTTGTGATCCGATATCGTGCGCGCTAGGTATTCAGTGCGGGCGATTGCAGGGAGCACAAGCGGAGAGCACAAGAAGGCGTCTATACGAACGTGGAGGTCGTGGAGGCCAGAGTGGAAAGAGTAGTCTCGTTCTGTTGGGTGCTGTGCGCGCCAAGCATCCGTCAATCCCCACTGTCCCTGCCAGTCTAACCTACACTTCGCCAATCTGCGCACTGGGGACGAGTGTAATGGAGGGTGTGATCTGTCCAGGTCCACGTCTAACACCGAATTAAGGTCGCCCCCCAGTAGGACAGGGCCTGCGAGGTAACTGGCCAACTCCTGGGAAAGTCGCGCATAATACGCAGTCTGGTCTACATTAGGTGCATACGCGCTGCAAAGCACTATGTGGCGCCCTCTAAGGGTCCCCTCCACCGCCACGAACCTTCCCTCTGGATCCGCCACTTGACGGGTAATTTGGAATGGGGTACCCGCTCTAATCCAGATCAAAGCCCCTCTAGCGAAGGCCGAATATGTAGTGTTAAACAAGTGACCCCTCCACCTGCGTTGCAGTGCTATCCCCTCCTGTTTCGTTAGATGTGTCTCCTGCAGTAGCGCAATGTGGACCCCCCGTCGAACCAAGTAGGCGTGTATTTTGTGGCGTCTGGACATGGTGTGGAGCCCCGTCACATTCCAGGTTACACATTTTATCGTTCCTGTATTAGTCATTGTCCCGTGCAGTATGGTACTTTTCGCAATGTCCGTACATCCGATCACTCATGATGACACAAACCCACCTCCCCACAACAACAGCCCCCCTCCCCCACTCATAACTGCGCCCTCGGCTCCCCCAACTGCCTCGGGCTCCCCCCCCTCCCCCAGAACAGGACCCAACTGTGCTAGAGTCGCTCCCATTCAAACCATAAGCGGGCAACTGTGCCCTTGTCCCCACCTAATCCGCAGTCTGCACTGCGGAGGCCTTATGGGCCCTAAGAGGCACGAGTTGGCTACCGGGGTGGATCTCAGTCTCCTTCCCCCCCGCCCACCAAACAGTGGTACTCACAGCATCAGTGTCCCAAGGTCTGCCTGCTCCGGTCAGCAGGTCAGTCAGAGTCCATCATCGTAGGGCCATTCTGGGCCGGCAGAGCCCCCCTATCCCTCAACAATCTCCCCCGAAGTTTGCGGAGTAACCTCTGGGCCCTTCGAGCCTCCAAATTCCGACAGTTCAGTTTCAGATTCTGTAGCTCGAGTTTCTGACCCCGAGGCCCTCTCCGAATGGGTCAAGACAGCCCCCGATAAGTCAATTACTGCTTGCAGTGCGGCCTTCCATTCGCTCTCTGTCTGTGAGACCGTAGGTTTGTTGGTCTTCCGCTTGCGGCTCCGCGTCCTTCGAGATCTCCGCAAGGGCAGTTGCAGCCTTTCCTCCTCCTCTCTCATGCGCGCTCCATCTGTTCCAGCTTTGTACATGTCCCACCAGGCCCATGCGTCCGCCGATGTAGGGAAAAACAGGGATTTTTCATCTACCACCACCCGCAGCCTGGCCGGGAAGAGGAGCGAGTATTGTAGGCCCTCGGTCCGAAGTTCTTTTTTGATGGATAAGAAGGAGGCCCGTAACTTCTGGGTCTCCAAGGTATAGTCCGGGAACAGAGTTACCTTGCAATTATCCACTTGGAAGGGGCCCGCTATTCTCGCTCGCTGTAGCAGCCAGTCTCTGTCTTTGTAGTGCAGCAGTTTGATGACTATTGGACGGGGCGGCTGACCCGGGTTGGGTGGTTTGGCAGGCACCCGGTGAGCTCTTTCAATGGTGAAAAAGGGAGAGAGACCTTCAGGCGCCACCTCCGTCTGTAGCCAAGTGGTCACGTAGTCCACAATGTCAGGGCCCTCTTTTTTTTCCGGAAGGCCCACAAGGCGAACGTTGTTTCGTCTGCTGCGGTTTTCTGCGTCTTCTGCACGACGTTCAAGGGCCTGTATTCTGTCTAAAGCCTCTGTTAACCGACCCTCCACAGATTTGTGTGCGGGAATTAGTTCCTCCAAGGCCGATTCCGTGGTTTTAACCCTGTACGACAATTTTCCATGGTCCGCTCACAGGAGGCCAAGGCTCGTGGCCACTTGTGCTATGTCTTGATGGAGGGCCTCTTTCGTGGCGGTAATAGCCTCCAGAATGCGGTCCTGCATCCGCTGAAGATCCGGAGGGGCCGCCACTGAGTCATCAGGATTCTCCGAGCCAGCCCCCCCCTCCCCCTTCGGGCCCTGAGGTTTCCCCATAATGATAGTCCAAAAACCCAAATCCGGATCGTGTGATACTGATGGTTATGGCAGTGGTCGTCCCCGGGGAGGGTGGCAGCTCGAGGATAGCTGGGGCCGGCAGGCCGATGAAGGCAGTGGTAGCGGCGATGTGTTAGGCCAGGGGGCACCGCTCAGCTCCCGAATGGATGGGATCCCACTCTGTCACCTTCCGCTGGGCCGTTCTTGACGCTGTCCGCTAGCGCAATCTTCGGGGCTATGATAATCCGCTGGTTCCGTCGCTCCCCCCCCAGGAAGGTGTCCCCGGAGTGGTGTTTGCGGGGGCCAGAGCGGATCCCAGGCGTAGGTGCCCCTGCTTACTCCACTTCCAGACGGTCCCCGCGTTCCAGCCACGGGGGCAAGGACCAGGGGGGTGTCCACAGCGCGACACCTAGCAGTTCCGAGACCCTGTGGGGTCAGCCTAAGTGTTCCCGGTCTCACAGCGACCATCAGAGGGGGGGGCGTCGGTCGCGGAGCCGCCGGTCGTCCCCAGGCGTGGTCGTCGCTGCGTGGTCAATTGTCATATGAATTCAATATGATGAAAATAATAAACTATTGAAGCAACCACAAACTTCTATGGAGTAAAGAATATATTTTACTTTGGATTAACCGTGTTTAACAGTAACAGCATAGATCATGCTCAAGAGTACCCCAGGTTATTCTTACTCGCTGTAAGATTTTCTACATAAAACTATATTTGAGCCACTGGACCTGATAGACGCATCTTACAGTGACCCGATAGAGTTACAATGGAATGGAATGTTCCCCCCTTTGATTTACCATCAATTAGAAGATGAACTCAAACTGCTTTGCAGCTCCTGGCTATAACTCTTGAGTATGGGCTCAGGGCAGCTAATGGCCGTACCAATTCTGACATGATGGGAGCCAATACCTTCAACAGAACTACAACCATGAGCCGAATCGACTATGTTTTGATAGATGTGAGGCTGTGGCTGGAAGTGCACGATATGGTGGTTGGAAAAACCACTGACAGTGACCATAACCCGCTTGAGCTTGCCATGACTTCGCCCTGGAGCACAAACAATATTAGTTAGGAGGCTATGTTCATGTCTAAGGAACTTTATCCCATGAATGACAATAGACAACTAAAGTAGGTGCATGTAGCAATGGACACCAATAAGAATCAAGGCATAAAACAAACTTTCCCAGTAAACATAATTAAGCTAAAAAATAGAGTCGAGCAGCCAGCAAGAAGAGCTTGAAGTGGTCACAGACAATCACGCAACCTTTTTTAAACAGTTAGCTTCCCACTTTCCCTGCCCGAGATCCCATCGTAAGAAGCCATTAATTAACTAGCAGCACTCTTAGTTCAAACAAAAGTGCAAGGAAGCACAGCTACATTTGGCAGATGAGATTAAAATCAGAACTTAATAAACCTAAGACTAGCTAGGAGATTATACAAAAAAGCTCAGAGGGAAGCAAAAAAGGAGTGGGTCGAGGACCGATGGCTACAGATTTGTGATGCCTGCCTAAGAAAAGATTCCCAGCAGTTTTGGTTGTTTGTAACAACGGGGAGATGCTGATAGACCTAGACCACCGACCAACAACATCACAGAGGCGGCTTGGTTTGATCATTTCTCCGCAGTTTACTCAGGATCGGATGGGACGGACACCTTAGGCCTCTCTAAGGAATCCACGAATACGCAGCCTGATAATGATTGTTATACCTGGCACCTTTGGCGTGGGTCTCCCTTCCATTTTTTTGCTGTTGCCACTGATGTTTTTTCTGACAGCTGTTAGTTGTCGGTTGGTGTCTGAAGAGCAGTTAGTCCCCAATGCATTTTACCCAGTTTTTGCCGCTGACAACACGGAGAGCCACTGCAATGTGGCACAGGTTCCCTTTGACTGGGGGGAGGGTCTCAGGAACTCTTCAAGCAGCTGTGAGGCCAGCCATGCCTGTTGATTGTCTATTGGGTAACAAATTGGAGAGCTCCTCTTGGGCTAAGGTGGAGCGAAGACCTCATTTAGAGATGTCGGGATTGCCTGAGTGGGCCTGCGAGACCACTCGGTCTATGGCAGCCAGTAAGGGTGTTCAAGAGGATCTGGAGCCTGAGAGAGTTGCCCAGGTGCCTGCCTTAAAGAGAAGAGGTAGGGGGCACAGGAAACCAGCCCCTGAAATTCCCATGGTCCAGGAGGAGGCAGACCTTGAGGGGGATGTCCTGGAACCTACTGGGGAAGAGATTGCTGAACCGGGAGACCTGTCTGAGCTGACCCATTGGCAGCAAGAAGGAGGCCCCTCCAGGGAAGAGTTCTGTGAGGAGCAGAACAAGTTTTGCAACAGGCTGCAAATCAGGCAGAAGGTGATCAGTCTGGATCACATTGGATCTACTGGGAGATTGGTCTCCTGTATAGTGAGCCTAAGGTTGCTGAGCCTGGGTCAGCCTGCGTGCTGGTGGTACCCCAGCGCGTCAGAGCCTTCCTACTGGGGCTGGCTCATGATGTGCCTTTAGCAGGACATTAGGGCAGGACAAGATCTTTGAAAGGCTTGTCACCCACTTTTATTGGCCCCAAATGCGCAAGAGTTCAGACACTCATTGCAGGACCTGTCGAACTTGCCAGGCAAGTGGAAAGAGTGGGAGGAAGCACAAGGCTCCTCTCTGGCCATTCCCTGTGGTCAGCACCCCCTTTGGAAGGGTGGGCATTGACATTGTGGGACCTCTGGATCTCTAGACAGCCATGGGCAACAGGTTCATCCTGGTCCTGGTGGACCATGCCACCTGGTACCCGGAAGCCATCCCGCTCAGGACAGTGACGGCCCCCGTGGTGGGAGGTGCACTGATGGGGATTTTCTCCTGCATGGGGTTTCCCAGAGAAGTGGTGTCAGACTGAGATACCAACTTCATTTCTAAGTATATGAAGTCCCTGTGGCAGGAGTGTGGTGTAACATACAAGTTCATCACTCCTTACCACCCCCAAGGTAACTGGCTGGTTGAGAGATTAAACCAGACCCTCAAAGGCATGATTATGGGTCTTGAGGAACCCATGAGCCGTAAGTGGGACGTCCTCTTACCATGCCTTCTCTTTGCTTACTGTGAGGTGCTGCAGAAGTCCCTAGGGTTCAGCCCCATTGAACTTCTCTTTGGTCACCCAGTGAGAGGACCTTTGAGTTTGGTCAAGGAAGACTGGGAGCAATCTCCCAGGAAACCTCCCCAGGATGTATATAGCTACTTGCTGGCCTTCAGGAACCAGACTAGGCGATTCAGACAACTCGCTGAGGCGAATATGGAAGCCAGCCAGGAGGAGATGAAGAGGTGGTGCGACCAGAATGCCACTCTGGTTGAGCTTCAGCCTGGTCAGAAAGTGTGGGTCATGGCCCCAGTGGAGCCCTGTGCGCTCCAGGATATGTGGACCGGACCATTCGAGGTGGTGGAGCGCAAAAGTCCGGTTACCTACTTAGTGGGCTTGCTGTCTCCCAGGAACCCTTTGCGGGTCCTACATGTCAACCGCCTGAAGCCCCACTTAGAGAGGTCCAAAGTGGGCATGCTCCTAGCAACATATGCTGGAATGGAGGAGGAGACTGAGCCTCTTCCTGACCTCCTGTCTGCAAAAGAGTGAGATGGGTCAGTGGATGGTGTGAACCTCTCTTC
Organism: Lissotriton vulgaris; assembly: GCF_964263255.1. Classification (NCBI taxonomy): domain Eukaryota; kingdom Metazoa; phylum Chordata; class Amphibia; order Caudata; family Salamandridae; genus Lissotriton; species Lissotriton vulgaris. The sequence continues at coordinate 1,076,013,498 of NC_141691.1, read as the reverse complement.
CACTCTGACCCTAAGCAACAGAATGACAGCCACCAGTTGCTGGGACAGTTTTCTGACCTGTTCTCCCTGATTCCCAGTGTCACTGATTGGGGCGTCCATGATGTAGACACTGGGGACAGTCCTCCTGTCAAGCCCAAAACTTACAGGGTGAGTGCTTGCATCAAGGAGGAGGTCTCCAAGATGCTGGTGTTGGGGGTGATTGAGTCCTCTAACTGTCCTTGGGCCAGCCCAGTGGTCTTGGTCCCAAATGCTGCCGCACCGGGTGTCACTCCAGAACTGCTGTTCTGTGTGGACTACCAAGGGCTCAATTCAGTCTCCTGGACTGACGCGCACCCCATCCCCAGAGCTGATGAGCTTATTGATCGGTTAGGGCCTGCCTGGTACCTTAGCACGGCAGATCCCCTTGATTGATGGGGCAAGAGAGAGGTTAGCATTCTCTACAGCAGATGGGCACTATCAATGGCCATCTGCATTGGTAGTGCAAGGTTATGCCCTTTGGGATGAAGAATGCCCCTGCCACCTTTCAGAGGTTGGGCAACTAGGTGTTGGCTGGACTGGAAGAGTTCAGTGCCGCCTACCTGGATGACGTTGCAGAGTTCAGTGCCAGTTGGGAAGAACATCTGCGCCACTTCTGGGAAGTGTTGATGGCGCTACGTAGAGCAGGCCTCACGATCAGGGCAAGTAAGTTCCAGATCGGGCAGGGTTCCATGGTGTACTTGGGACACCAGGTGGGGAGCGGCCAGGTGGCGCCGCCACTGCTGAAGATTGAGACCATCCTGGTTTGGGAACCCCCAAGACCCAGACAGAGGTGAGAGCCTTTTTAGAACTCACCGGGTATTACAGGAGGTTTGTCAAGGGGTATGGCAGCATTGTTGCACCCTTAACAGAGCTGACTGCCAGGAAGAAGCCCAAGAAAGTGATTTGGACTGACACCTGTCAGAGAGCTTTTGATGCCCTGAAGACTGCCATGTGCACGGCGCCCGTGCTCCTGACACCCAACTTCTCAAAAGAGTTTATTGTACAAACAGACACTTCAGAGCATGGTGTGGGGGCTGTTCTGTCACAGATGAATGAAGAGGGCCTAGACCAACCTGTAGCCTTCATCAGTAGCAAGTTGCTTCCACAGGATCAGAGGTGGAGTGCAATTGAGCGTGAGGCATTTGCTGTGGTCTGGGCACTAAAGAAGTTGAGACCATACTGGGACTCACTTCCAGGTTCAGACAGACCACAGGCTCCTCAGATCGGTGATGCAAATGAGGGGTAAGAATCCAAAGCTGTTGAGGTGGTCCATTTCCCTACAGGGGATGGACTTCACGGTTGAACACCGCCCTGGTACAGAGCACGCCAATGCTGATGGTCTGTCCAGATTTTTACGCCTTAGTAATGAAAACTCCCAAGAGGAATGGTAGTTCTCCCCACGTTTCAGCTGAAGGGGACACATGTTAGACCTGGCACCATTGGCGAGAGTCTCCTTCCATTTTTTTGCTGTTGCCTCTGATGTTTTTGCTGGTTTTAGATGCTTTTGGGCACTGTGCCACTGCTATTCAGTGCCACAGTGTAAGTGCTCCCTATGGTAAATTGATTAGTGACTCCATGATTGGCTTGTTTGGTTTACTTATCAAACCCTAGTACAGTGCACTGCATGTGCTCAGGGCTTATAAATCAAATGCTGCTGGTGAGCTTGCAGCACTGATTGTGCCACCCAACGGCGCAGCTTGTAAAGTGTGTCTCAGGACTGCCATTGCAGAGCTTGTGTGCAGTCTGGTACTGCCATGTTGACTGGGCAAGTGCACCCATTTTCCAGTCCGTAAACCTTCCTGTGTATACATATTAGTCACCCCTAAGGTAGGCCCAAGGGCAGGGTTCCTTGTAGGTAAAAGGTAGGACATGCCCTGATGTGTGTGGCATGTCCTGATAGTGAATTACAGCCATTTTCGTTTTTCACTATTGCAAGGCTACCTGTTACCCATAGGCCAGAATGGGCAGTTTGATTATAACATCTTATAATCCTAACTGACTCAGGGAACATGGTAAAAATCAAATTTAGTATGCCTGAACTCAGATTGATAAAATACATCTTTTAGTGAAGTTGATTTTAACATTCTGTGTTTGAAAATACCACTTTTAGAAAGTCCAAGCCTCCCTCTTCTAGGTTGTGTATTCCTTGTCTGGTTTGTGAGTGAAAGTGGCTGGGGCATTCCAGCAGACAGGGTGAGTCAGCAAAGGGCTTAATAAACCCATCTGCATGTAGGGTGGTGAGAGGGGAGCACCTGGGACCTGAATAAGGCGGTGCCTGCCTTCCACAATGCTGGCTCCACCTCCTGTGGTGCGTCTGATCTTCCTGGCCTACACTGTCAAAGGAAGAGAAGGAGTCCTGTAAACAAAGTGCTCCAGGACTGGTTTGGACTAGGCACAGACACTCTCTGCCTTCAGAGACAAAGGATTTTGGTGTATAAAAGAGGGGACCGAGACCCCAGAACTTTAGATCACTTCTGGGAATCACGACAAACCTCTGCTGAGGAGAAGAACCAGGAAGCTGATGGAGGAGACTACCCCTGTGCTGTGTGTTTATGGGGTTGGTCTGCAGTGGTTACTTAATTGCCAAAGAAAGATGAAAAGGACTCAGTGTGCTTTTCATCAACTTGAAGAAGAATCTCCAAGGTCTTGAACTTGAGCTTGCCTCCTGCCTGAAGTCTCAGGGATACAAGATTTCACCAACCAGCTCCCCCCTGAATTCCCTTACTGGGAATTGAAGTGTCTGCTGTTGTGCTGGGGCTTCTGAGAGACTGCGTGTCTCTGGGAGCTGGAAGTGCGACTCAACGACGAGAAGCGTGTCGCCGCCGCAGCAGTTGCTGTCGCATTTCCAAGGAAGCGTGCCGCCGCTGTCGCCATTGCATCACCGAAGCGCGTTGCATCACCGGAGAAGCGTGCCGCCGCAGAGGTCGCTGTCGTATCACCGGAGAAGCGCGTTGCAGGGCCTGTTGCGGCTCAGAAGATCATCGAGTCACCGCACGGCCTACGGGTGTGCATGCACGCATCGCATCAACGTTGTCGCATCGTAACCAAGACCCCATTTTGTCGCATCGCACCGGAGAAGAGTATCGCATCGAGGCGCTATCCTAGCGAATCGAACCAGAGACCAGTTAGAAACCGATGGATCACCTCCCCGCACAGTAAGGAAGCGAGCATCAACTCCCCTGCGCAGCAGTAAGGAACCGACGCATCCATTCCCCTGAGTGTAAGGAAACAACACATCACCTTCCCTGCGACCTTTTTGCTTGTTCTGCGTTACGCATCCAAGGTACATTGAGAGTAAAGTGTTGCATTTACAACTTTAGAAAACCGAGCTATTTCCTACCATTTTAAAGTCTATTTTTGAGTACAGTATTGTGGATGTTTGTTGTTTGTCTTGTGTGAGGTCTATATAAAAATACTTATTTTTATAATACAACCTGTGTGGTGTCCATCTGTAGTGTTGTCACTGTATTACGGTATGTGTTCACAAATGCTTTACACACTGCCTCTGAGATAAACCTGCCTGCTCGTGCCAAGCTACCAAGGGGGTGAGCAGGGATTATTTTAGGAGTGTAGCCCCTTACCCTGACTAGATGCAAGGGTCCCTATTTGGTCAAAGGTACCTACCTCTGCCAACTAGAGACCCCCAAATCTAACAATGATTTATTTTCCTCAGCTGATATCATCCAAAGTATTAACTCTATTCTTAAAAATAAAGCTTCAGATCCAGTTGGTGTACCCGGAGAGGTCATTTTATTTGATATTACAAATTGGTCTATCTACATCCAGTCTTTAGCAAATGGTATTGGAGCTGGGGCTCCTATACCTCCATCATGGTCATTCCTGTCTTTAAGAAAGGGGACCACTCGCTGCCTTCCATCTACAGGCCGATTAGCTTATTAGATGGAGTGCAGAAGGTTTTCTCCTGTGCCCTACTTACTAAAATTACTGATTGGATGGAGGAAAATAATATGCTATTGCCCAACCAAGCAGGGTTCAGGAGGAAAATCAGCACCATTGATCAAGACTTTCGCTTCTCCCTACTGGCCTGGAAGACCGTAACAATAGAGCTGGGTAGACTCTATACTGCTTTTATTGACCTAAAGGCATCCTTCGATCTTATCCCATTACAAAGATAAAGGAGCTCAGTATCTTGCTAAATTTTAAATCAATTTTATATGTATAATCTACAGGCAAGGGCGTTTGATTGGATTTTATCTGGATTTTATCTTGTGAGAATCCTTTTTATCAGCCCATTTCCTGTTGATAATTTGGATTTTATTAACTGAGCTGCTATTTGTCACAGTCATCATTGTAGGCCTTTACAATGTAATACATCAAGATTTTTGTATTAATGGTTATATATTGTACTGTATGCCTATGCACTTTGATGGTCGTAATTACCGAATAAAGTTTGATGATGATGATGCCAGGGCCCCACCACAGTGAGGGGCCGAGCAGACACTGGGAGTAGGATCTATTACTAAGTCAGCTCAGGCCCAGGGCCCTCCGAGTAAGTTCCCACAGTCCCTGAAAGGGCTCTAAAGGGGCATGAAGTTCATACCCCACAGCCGCAGGACAGCGTCTCCCCCCGTTCCGGAGGCTGGAAGGCTCTCCTCTCTTACCGTCTGCCTCAACATGGCTCTGCACTGCCCTGCAGGCCGAGGGAAAGCTGACCCTGCTAGCCTGCAGAGAAAGCCCTCTGCTCTATTTAAAAGGGGCACCATGTCCCTAATCGCAGGCAGGCCACTCTTCCGGCTCTTCCTCCAGGAGCCCCGCGGAGGATGGCAAGGCACCAACTCCTGGGGCCACAGGCTAGTCCAAACACAAAAAACATGAGGGGTCCCAAACTGCACTGCAAAGGACGCCCAAGGCTGTGTCTCAAGGCTGTGTCTTTCGTCACTCACTGCCACAATAATAATAATAATAATAATAATAATAATAATAATAGTACAGACAAGCCTTGTAGTCAGCAGCAATCTGGAGGCGGTTTGCTCAGTAAACCTCTTTGCTGCCCTCCGGCCTCGTACACCGTACTCAATGGATCTCACAAGTCCAAGGGGCCTTTTCAGGTAGGGAACTGCCAGCCAACAGCACTCTAGCCAGCCGCTGTGTCACAGTTTGTAGGCACGGCCACCCCTCAGTCCAGGAGATGAACAGGCCCAAGGCCTCTGCTTCCCCACTTGACATACAGGCAAAGCAGTGTAGAGAGGGAGAGGATGGCCGGAGATGGTGCAGAATTATGGTAGGATTCTCTGGAAATAGACGGGAGGTCGTAAAGGAAAGCTTACTCGTCGATCTTGCTTGGCCACGACCCCTTACTGGGCTCTTGTATACAGTGACACAAAAAGCAGGCCTGCGAAGTACCATGCATCAGGGGTTAGACTAATATATTTCTGTGTGGTGGTCCGCATCACAGCACTGAAATGCAATGCCACACATTTATGGAGCCATCTCAACTGTGAAGCCAGAGAACTCTAATTAGCACCACTGTGACTGACAGCATGCAGTCTGTGCTGCTCGCGGCAAGCTGAGGGCTGGGATAGCCGAGCTCGTTCTGGCTAGTTACCCATTCACCTGACACCACAGCATTCAGCACTGACGTCACAAGAGTTAGTCTGATTTTGCCCAATGGCTACCTCCAAGAGAACGAGGAGAGACACTCAGACTTGTGTCACACCGACACAACTATAGATGGAGCGTCTGCAGCGCGCGAACAGTAGCAGAGCACTGTTTAAGTGAAGTTTCAAACAGTGCAGCCAGTCAGCACCTGCTTGTACCACGTTGTGCAGGGCAGGATTGAGACATATGTTATTATCTGGGTTCCTGTCTCAGTAGACACCCCCACCCCGAATTCAGACATCCTCAACCCGCAATAGACACCTCACTACAATAGACACTATGCTCCCAACTCTCCTGAACAACAGCTGAACCCCTGAGGAGCTCTTCATCTGTCTCTGATTGGACTTTGTTTTGTGTCGTCAGCTGTGATGGTGGACCTGAGAGGGAAGCTGGACTGAGGGAAGTTTACTGTTTTGGGAGACCTATATAGTACAGGCCGGGAAACAGCAACAGGTGGACTGGCGAAAACAGGACTACTAAAATAGGGGTTACAGGGTAGAAACCGAGGGAGACGATGTAACAGGCTGGGGCTATAGAGACACAGAGACTGTAAACTCTCAGGCAGAGAGTGTGAGAGACAGAGTAGCAGATAGTATGGGGAAGGAAGAACTGACAATGACCATTCTGCCACTGCAGACAGAAAATCAAACACATTTTACCTGGCAGGGATTAGGGAAGGCGAAAAGAGAGTGGGGGACAGCTGGTTACTGTGTGCCTCACACGGCAAAGCCCCAGTGACCCAGGGAGTGAGACCAGAGCCGAGGAGCATTCACAAGGGCTGTGGGAGGCGCCATGCCCAGAGCACAGAGGATGGCAGTTCCTGTCATGGGAGGTTCCTAGACTCATAACCCAGCTGCTACTGGATTTTCCTGTCTGGTTGCTGGAACAGTTCTTCCGAATAATGGACTGCCTGTTGAAGAACTGCTGGATGCTCTTTAGTGAGAGCCCCATGCTGTGTCCCCCATTCCTGTTTAGCCACCCGTGCCTCTTTTCCTCCCACCATGTTACCACCCACTCTGCCTCTTATATCCCCTCTGGCTCTTATATCCCCTCGCCTTCTTATATCCCCTCCGCCTCTTATAAACCTTGTACCTCGCTGTAACCAGAACTTTAACGTGGACAGTATTTTGAATGATGAATCCGGTGCAGCAGTCTCAGAACATGTTTTATTCTTGACTTGAACCTAATACACAGCGCTGAAGTGACAACATACATCCACCTCCTCCCAGCTTTGTATCCTCTATCCCCTGGTGACATCATGGCATTCCGCAACTCGAGGACACGAGCCCTGGAACCCCATGAGCTCATCAGCAGGCACAATCTCCCACAACATAACACTTCCCCTACCTCACAAAACAAAACCTAACAAACCAAACTGAACATCTAAAATTGACTTAACCAATTACAATGAGGTTAAGGACCCCTTACTTTACATCCAGTAAAAGAACATACAACATAGTTAAGCAGCCATTAGGAATGGCCATATAGTCAACACTTCCAATTAATCATGTGCATGTGTAATAAAATCTTTCAAGCTTTTGGGTTTGACACAGGTCTGTCCAGCCCTGGTGACCTCCCCACACTTGGTAATTCTTGTCTGTCTTTCCCCTCATCACACTCCCCAACCGGCACATTTGCACTAACTTCCTGTGAAGCAGGCGAAGGTCATGCCTGTCCACAGGAACTTGAGGTGAATGGACTTGCAAAGGTGCGTTGTTGTCACTCAGTTCCCAAAAGGAACCACATCCGCGACCCAATCATAATTCCTATGTTGAGCGCCCACTTCAGTGTCCAGACCAGCGTCCCTGCTTCTCCCTACTCCTTCTGAAATAGTACAGTCAATACCTTTGAACAGTGCTATCCTGTTCACATGCCTCACCTTGCCATCACTGAGCAGAACAGAATTGCACAAACTCTTCACCACTTTAAGGGGAGCAGAAAATGTACTCTCCCCTTCACGTGTCAACCTTCCTTTCTTTAATTTGACAACATCACCACCACGCAAGCGTACCTTTCTTGTCTCATGTGACTGGTCATACTTGCTTTTGCATTTAATCGATTACATCCAAGGGAATCCCTCTCTATTTTTGCTGGCCATGAGACAGTCTTGGTACAATTCAACCACCCCATATTACCTTTTTTGCGTGGTGATCTTCCTCTCATCAATTGGAAAGGAGAATGCCCTGTGGACTCACACAGTGTAATTCTGTATGCACCCACAGTCTTCCTCAATTCATTCTCCCAATCCATGTGATTGCTGGAAGTCAACTCAATAATCCCCTTTATCACCCTGTTAAATCGCTCCACGCTTTTATTTCCTTCAAATGATTTAAGGGAAGTAGTCCTATGAACTATTCCAGTTTCCTTTATAAACTTCTTAAAAATCTCACCAACAAACTGTCTCCCATTGTCTGAAATCAAATCCTTTGGCAACCCCTCTAGTCTGAATACTTCAGCCAAGAAATACAACAAGTTCTCAACCACCTTGACCTCTGGCCACTCAGAGAAGTGATATGAGTACCAGAATGTATTTCTGCACTCCATTGATATCTCTTACAGGTCCGAAAATATCAACACCCACTCTTTCCCACGGGTTGCCTGGGATTGCTATGGGGTGTAAAGGTGGTTTGTAAGTAACTAAACTCTTATCCAAATTGGTACACTTTATACCCTCCCTGACGACCCTTTCAATAACCTTATCAACACCAGGACACCAGTATGATTGTTTGACCCTGCACTTGCTCTTTACTATTCCAAGGTGTCCCTCATGGCACAGGTTAATCACCTTGTCACAAAATGCCTTAGGAGGATCAGCCTACCACTTCTGAGTAACAAAACATATTCTACAGACATTTCATTCCTTACCTTCCAAAAAGCAACCATAGCTCCACTCAATTGAGCTTTCTCTGGCCATCCTCCATGAGTTTATTCAACAACCGCTGCTAGCTCCTCATTCTGAGAAATGCTCTCAATCCATTCATGATGCGATATGCTACGTAACTCATCACCAAAAGATTGTTGCCACCAACCAATCGTCCCACTGGTTCTTAACTTTATCGCTGACTGGTAAAGGACATCCTCTTTAAAAATCTGCAGTTCTGTTATGTACACCAGGCACATACTAAGGGGCCGATTATGGTGGCGGACGGACCTGAGTCCGTCCGCCATCATAGAGTAGGAGGGACCGTCCGCAGGGGCTGCGGAGGTCCCTCCGTGCAGATTAGGATGTGACCGCCAGGGTGGCGGTCACATCCTCAATCTTTAACATTGCGGTGGGTGCAGCTTCAAGCCATAGGTACCCCCCATGTGCACACCCCACCACTCCCCGTCACCAAGGGGGCCCACAACGGGCCCCCGAAGGCAATCTCCGTATGTTTTTCCATGGCGGAAAAGCCGCCGTGGAAAAGCATATGTTTTCCGCTATCCTAATATGGCTGGCGGTGTCTGACAGACACCGCCAGCCATGTTGGAGCTTTTCCGCCGCGGTCGGAAGGCGACAGCGGCGGAAAAGCAGCGGACGGATTTTGAGACCCACCGCATCCCAATTTGGCGGTGGGTCTTCTGTGCCTCCGCAGCGGTTTTCCCGCATCCTCCGGGCCGGCGGTGGCTTCCGCCGGCCCGGAGGATGCGGGAAAACCGCGATCCTAATCAGGCCCTTAATTTGGTACACAAAGTCCAACAGTTTACAGGCATGCATACAATTCTGGGGGACACATTATTCAGACCATTAGATGTGAGGATCTTAGTTAGGGGCTTGTGGTCTGTTCTCACTGTTCCCCATACATAATGTCTAAAGTGTTTGAGTTCCCATACACACCCCAAGGCTCAATAATGGAATACGTCTTCTCTTTTGGAGTGAGGGCCCTGGAAGCGAATGCAACCACATATTCCGTACCATCCTCTTCCACTTGGGATAAAACAGCTCCCAGTCCCCTACCACTAGCATCCGTAGTGATTAAACTCTTCAGTTTAGGTTCTAAACCTTGGAGTGCAGGCGCAGAGCAAATATCCCTCTTGATCCCTTCGAAACTGAGCTGGCACTTGTCGGTCCATACAAATCACCACCCTTTTTTTAGCAGCTGCCTAATGCAAAACATTTTCGCAGATGAACTTGGAATGAAATTCGGCCAGACCTAAGAAAGATCTGACTTCATCTTTGCTCTGGGGAACAGGTGCATTTCTAATGGAATCCACTAATTCGGACTTGGGACGAATCCCTAGAGAACTGATCTTGTGACCCAAATACGATACACTTTTCCTGGCAAACTTGCTTTTGGACTCTTCGCTGTCAACCCATTCAGCTCCAATGTCCTAAGTACTTCCCACAAAACTGTATCATGTCCTTCTCTATTTAAGCCCATGAAAAGAATATTGTCCTGAAAGAATACTGCATTTTCATGTACTTAAAGACCAAATGCATGAGACGTTGAAACGTTGAAGCAGCTGACACCAACCCAAAAGATAGTAATTTGAACGGGAAAATACCTATTCACGTGACAAAAGCGATAAGATGTCTGCTGCTCTTATGTAGGGGCACCTGGTTGTATGCAGAGGCTAAATCTATAGTGAAGAACCACTCCATGTTCCTTGAGACTGACAACAATTCTGAAATTCTGAGAAGAGGAAATATATCCACATAAATATTTTTATTGCACTGTGACGATGTGGCGTTGACACCGAAGAAAAACAATAACAGTACCGAATGGTGGACTGTAACATCCCCCTCTCTCCCTCATGTCTCTCTCCAACAGGACTACTGGAGCTTAACATCTCTACCGCTCCGGAATGCATTGGAGGATTATGAAGAAGGTTCATTTAACTGGGGATTCTCTCCTATAGAAACCCCGCCCCCGGGATGACATCACAACGTGCCGTGCAATAAGGACAGACAGAAACAGGAAGGAGGGGTGTGCGAACACCAAGGAGGAAGAAGACGGTGGTAACCGGAGCGTGATCTTCTACGGTACAGCAGAAGAAACCGGAGAGAGACCAGCCGGATCGACGACCTCAAGAGCCCCGAGGTAGCCAGGAGGCCCTCGGCAACACAAGTAGTCCCGCCACGCTCCAGGAGGATTGTGGCTCCCCAAGGTATGAGAGCGGATATCGGGATGGATTGGGAAGCGGGACGGGCGTCCGGAGCGGGACGGGCGTCCCTCTTCAGCCCACTTCTCTTCTACCTCGAGCACCCTCATGGTTTTTCCTCACATAAACGTTCTTTTTGTTGTGTGTGGCACTAGTGTGAGGTGGCCCTTCACTCCCTATCCCTCATTTGCGTCCCCGAACTGCAATCTCATACCCGTTCTCCTCTGTTCTATTTTTCTTTTACATCACGGAGTCCCCCGAGAGTCGACGAGGTCGATGACGCGAAGTGGACTACACAGCATTAAGAAGAGGACTGTCACCCACTTCAAAAGGACTTTTCAACATCTTCAGATGTATTGGTTACAAGGAGGAGACGTTTATTAGGATCAATAAAGCCTTCAATAACACGGCCTAGTTTCCGTCCAGTTCATTCTCCTCCTCCCCCCTTACATTTGGTGTCATAAGTGGGATTATTATCCCAGTCCATCAGTACACCTATGATGGACGCACTCCTACAGCATCTGGTAAAAAGTCAGGAGAGACTACAGTGGGCCGTCGAAAGGCAGATGACATCAGCCCAAGCAGATCGGGATGTGTTTAAAGACTCCATAACTGTCCAAATAGAGTGACTGCAGAAAGCCCAAAAGGAACCCACCGTAACCCCTTAATGAGACTTTAGGGGTACGACACACGGACCCTCGGGAATCTACCTCCAAAAATACATAGCCGCGGAGGACCCGGATGCATTTTTATTGAATTTTGAGCATGCCGCCAGAGCCTGTGGCTGGCCTGAAGACAAGTGGCCCTTCTTCTTGGCTTCTTTGCTGACTGGGGAAGCACAGTCAGCAAATCAAGTAGGTAACGCCCACGGTGACACCCCATATCTTGTAATCAAAGACGTCATATTGGATCACCTCGGACTGGATGCAGAGGCATACCCAGTGAGATTCAGGAGAGAAAGAGGCCAGCCGGGGGAGAACGCTAAGACTCTGTTCTTCCGTCTCAAAATGGCAGCTGATAAGTGGTTGAAACCTGCCTCCAGTTCCAAGGATGAATTATGGATCGGATATATTTGGAACAATTCCTGGAGGCATTACCATATGGAACAGAAGTGGTTAAAGCAACACCATCAGCTTACCTCGGAGCTGGCCGTGGTGATGGCTACAACTTTTTTTGCAAGCCCAACCACGCAATCCTGTGTGGGACAGCAAAAAAATCATCGAAACTCATCCCCGTAAAGTCGGAAAAAAAGGACGAGCAGGCTTAGAACCAACACGAACCAAGCCCAACCAAACGGACATGCCAACCTTCCGCGGACCAAAGTGTTTCGAGTGTGGTGACTGGGGCCACATAGCGCTGCTCTGCCCCAAACGTAGACCCCCAGCAGAAGCAATGGAACTGGGTTACCTTCTGAAGTCTATCTTATACACAGCCGAAATGGGGACCACTTTCCATGTGAGTGTACTGGTGAATGGCAGGAGGGTAAAGGCGTTGCTAGATTCAGGTTGCAGGCAATCAGTAGTACAGAAAAACCTCGTAGTCCCCTCCCAGTATACACCTGACAACTTAGTACACATCAGATTCGTACATGGCGATGTACATCCTTACCCGTAGCCTCCATTACCCTCACCCCTCCAAATAGGAATCCGTGTCCTGTTCGGATGGGGGTGGTAGAGGGACTACCGGAGAAACTACTTTTGGGGACAGATAATCCAGACTTCTTGCGGTTGTTCCAGCGTAGAATACAGAAGGGCAGCCCCATATCACTCAAAACACGGGTATCCAACCATTCACTACCTGCCCTGACATCCCCTTAACCTTGGGTAATAGATAGGAGTTTTAGGTTTGCACAAGCTAATGACGCCACCCTCTTTAATGCATGGGAGACTGCTCATGCAAACCAAGACAATCCATCACCCACCTATCCTCACTTCCTGATCAAAGACGGTCTATTGTATCTTAAAGGTAGCGTAGAAGACACCCCCAACTCCTGGTCCCTTTGGCCTTTAGAAATCAGATCCTCTTCTTCTCTCACACTCACCTCACTGCGGGACACACGGGCGCTGAGAAGACGACCCAAAACATGTTGCCTCATTTCTTCTGGCCCGGCGTCTATAAAGATATCAAAATCCATTGCCAGACATTCAGACTGCAAAGAATGTCAAAAGAAAAACATCCAGCGACCCCCGGCAGTACCCCTACAACCATTGCCGATAGTAGGAAACCCATTCAAAAGAATCGGAATGGACTTAATCGGACCCCTACCCCAGACGCAAAAGGTGAACCAATACGCCCTAGTAATTGTGAATTATGCCACCAGGTTTCCGGAGGCCTTCCCACTTAAAGCCCCAACCTCTTGAAACATCGCAGACAAGTTGTTGGAACTCTTCTCTAGGGTAGGGTTCCCAAGAGAAATTCTCACTGACCAAGGGACACAGTTCGTATCCCGTCTAATGAGGGAGGTCTGCCGTACCCTGGATCTGCGCCACATAAGAACCGCCGTCTACCACCCCCAAACGGATGGCCTCGTGAAAAGGTACAACAGGACATTGAAGACCACTCTGAAAAAGATGTTGGCAGTCGAGGGAAAGGATTGTGACTGATTACTACGCCTGGTCCTCTACGTGATCCGTGCACAAGTACAAAGCAGTCTGGGCTGCTCATTGTTCGAGCTACTATATGGCAGGCAGCCCAGGTCATTACTAGAAATTACGAAAGAGCTTGGGAGAGAGAGGAAGAAGAAGAGAATAAAGGCGTGTTGGAATACACACAGCAACTGAAATCCAAGATATGGAAATTAAGAGACCTGGTCTACTCCCATCTAGTAAAAAGCCAAGAGAAACAAAATACCTATTATAGTTGAGGGAAGAGGTGGAGACACTTGTCCATTGGAGATTGGGTCCTGGTGCTTCTCCATTCCTCCTCAAAAAAATTCCAATCGGAATGGTTAGGCCCCTATAAAGTCGTGAGGATCGTTGGAAAGACATCATACCAAATACAAATGACCCAGAGACGGACACAAACTTTTCACATAAACTTGTTAGAAAAATGGCTGGGGTCCCTACCAAAATCCGCCCATTTGACCCTACCTACTACTAATACAGAGAGAACCATGTTTGACCAACTGGTGATCAATGAGGATCTCACAAAAGAAGCCAGAGCCAAATTGTATGAAACATTGCTGCAGTTTTCAGCTTTGTTTTGAGACATTCCGGGAAGAACGAATCTTGCCGATCACTGTATAACAACTCCACCAGGGAAGGTGGTAAAACAACAGCCCTATCGGATACTCGCAGCAAAGAGGGCCGCTGTGAAGAAAGAGATACAGGACATGTTACGGTTGGGGGTGATACGTCCTTCGGTGAGCGACTGGTCATCTCCAATAGTGATGGTGCCAAAGCCGGATGGCTCAACACGTTCTGTATGGACTTCCGAGCCTTGAATGCCATCTCTGCCTTCGATCCATCCCACAGGTCGACGAGCTCATCAAAAAATTAGGGGATGCCAAGTACATTACCATACTGGACCTGACTAAAGGTTACTGGCAGGTGCCTTTGAGAGAGGAAGATCGTAGGAAGACAGCATTCGCAACAGCAGAAGGCTGTACGAATTTAACATCTTGCGGTTCGGGCTACACGGGGCTCCTTCTATGTTCCAACATTTAATGAATACCATACTCTAAGACTTCCACCCCTTTTGCTCAGCATACTTAGATGATATAGTGATCTTTAGCAGGACATGGGAAGAACATCTATCGCATCTCCAGATAGTCCTCCAAGCCCTTCGACAAGCCGGCCTACACATTAACTGCAGAAAATCCCAGGTAGCATATCAGAAAGTGAAGTACCTGGGGTATTTTCTGAGACATGGCGCGATAGCACCTCAAGCCGAAAAGGTATGGGCAATAGCAGAAACCCCGTTTCCCACAAACAAAAGGGATCTCCGTGCCTTTTTAGGTTTGCTGGATTATTAAAGGCGATTTGTACCCCAGTTTTCCGAAGTGGCTTCCCCTCTAACTGACATTCTCCATAAAGATGTCAGGCCTCAGCTGTTACTTCAACCAACCAAAGAAATGGTAGAGGCCTTCCAACTCTCAAAACAACCCTCACTACGAGTCCGGTATTAGCATCACCCGATTTCAACAAGCCCTTTATACTACACACTGACGCCTCCAATTATGAGCAGGAGCGAAGCTATCTCAGATGTCAGACGAGGGGGTTGACCATCCTATTCTGTACATAAGCCGGAAGCTGTTCCCAATAGAGGTAAATACCCCACCATCGAGAAGGAATGCTTAGCGGTAAAATGGGCAATAGACAAGCTGAGATATTACCTAGAATGGAGGCCATTCACTCTGTACACTGGCCATGCCCCCCTACAGTGGATGTGTAGGAATAAATCCCAAAACTCCAGAGTACTATGTTGGTTCTTGGCTCTTCAACCCTTTGCATTTGATGTACGTCACCGAAAGGGAAAAGACAATGAAAGTGCAGACTACCTATCACGGGTGTTCCCTCCCCCCGATTGGGAGAGTCCTGGGGTGGGATGTATGACGATGTGGGGTTGACACCGAAGGAAAACAACAATAGTACAGAATGGTGGACTGCAACATCCCCCTCTCCCCCTCCTGTATCTCCCCAACTGGATGACTGGAGCTTAAAATCTCTACCACTCCAGAATACATCGAAGGATTATGAAGCAGGTTCCCATTAACTGGCGATTCTCTCCCATCAAAACCCCGCCCCCGGATGACGTCACTATGTGCCGTGCAATAAGGACAGACGGCAACAGGAAGGAGGGGCGTGCGAACACCAAGGAGGAAGAAGACGGCGGTAACCGGAGTGTGTTCTTCTATGGTACAGCAGAAGAAACCGGAGAGAGACCAGCCAGATCGACGAGCTCAACAAGAGCTCCGAGATTGCTAGGAGGCCCTCAGCAACATGAGCAGTCCCGCCACGCTACAGGAGGAGCGTGGCTCACCAAGGTACGGTAGCGGGTATTGGGCTGGATTGGGAGGCGGGACGGGTGTCTGGAGATATATCGCTGGTCTCTCCCTCTTTAGTAAAGTATTGGGAAGATGCACAGCTTTGTTGATTAGATTTCTCTCTGTTTTGTTGTAGTTAATTCTAGTTTGGTGGTGCTCAATGAGGAGGCGTCGAGAACCCTACGACGTCAAGGAAACTAATTTAAATGTGAGACCAGAGGGACTCTGGTGTCATCCCTTATCGGCACACACTTGTGTTGTGTCTCCTTGGTTTAAGAAAACACTTTCATACCATATTCATTATGTTCATCATTTATTTCATGGTTTTCATTTCTGTTTGTATCATTTCATATCACATTTCTTCATGATTATCGACATTCGTAAATCAGGCAATATCAAGGCGTGTCCAATGCATTTCGGGCATTAAAGTAGCATGCCCTTCGTCAGGGAATTGACACTAGGAAATAATAATATAAATAAACATTAAGATCAACAATTTTACGTGTTTGTACATCGTTGACATAGTAACAAATTTCATATCAATGGTGCACCCAGGATTACTATGCAATTGTCTCATGCGTGTCATGCAGTTTGGTATATACGATGGTGTGGGGAAGGAGGTCGGGGGTTGTGATCGGTATCTAAAAGCTCAAAAAAAAGCTCAAAAAAAGTTGTGACGTTCACTTGCATGCCTGTAGTGAAACTTTGATGTGGTAATCTGAAAGGGATAAAAAATCGTCAAAGGAATTCAGTCAGGTTCGTGAGCGCCCAAGTCTAACAGTGCACTGTGATCGGTTCCAAGGCGAGCGTTGAAACTAACCTGAAGGTTTAACGGGACTCGCGTCTTGTCCGGTGCTCGTCTCTTAGATTCGCCGGTGAAGCAGAACAGCTTCCGGCGGTCTTAAGTTCAAAAACTCCCGCGGTCATGTGATGAATCACATGGTTTAAAAATAAAAATAAAAGAAAGACTTTCGTGTTCTGTCCGATACGTGTTCATAACTCACAAGTTATAAGACAAAAATGAAAGTACAAGGTAGTAAGAGGTATAAGAATGGCTTTTCGTTATAATGGGGTAAATTCGGAAAGAAAAATGAAAAAAAGGTCCCGTTGTGAAAAATGCACGTGTTCGTGGGAAAAATATGTTGTGAAATACAGGGGATCGAACTGCCGTTTTGGGGGATGGAGTTGTGTGGTGTTTAGTGACAAGAGCTAGCCTAAACATAATGACATCAGGTGAAAAATAGTGTTGTATAGTGTCAAAAGTGCTGGGAACATGCACATTAACAATAAGATCGATTTCCAGAGCAATTCTATCACAGGTAACAGGAAAATTCTATTCTATCGTTTAAACCCATGGGTTTCTGGGTTGACAATTTATGGATCCAGTAGTTCTCTCGTCTTAACAACAATTTATTATTGTTAACGCCTTCATGTTTGGGAACAGTCTCTAAGACAATAAACTTGACTTGGGAAACATTATGTTGTAGTTCTGTGAACTGAGCCGAAAGGGCTGACTTCAAGTTCTTCAATCTAATGTTAGATTTGTGTTCAGTCAGGCGCACCTTTATGCGTCTCTCAGTTTTCCCAACATAAGTTTTTCCACACGGGCATTTGATCCCGTATATTAAGTTGCTGGAGTCACAGGTGGCATTGACTCTTAGTTTTATTGGGTAACCCTGTGTTGGATGGTTGATGGTGTGTCCTCTGATAATACTATTGCAATTGCCGCAATTCAGGCAGGGTTTTGTTCCAAGATATGTGATGGGGTCATTAGGTTTACTTTGTAGGATTTCTCCTAGATTCTTGGCTCTTGTGTAGGCAAATAACGGAGGTTGGCTGAAGGCTCTATTAAAATCCGGTTTAAGGTTAAGGATGGTCCAATGTTTCATTATTATTCGTTTGAATTTTCTGCTGTTGGTTGAATATTTTGAAACCACTACTGTTTGAGTTTGTTCAGATTTTACAGTTGGTGTCAAAAGTTTAGTTCTATCCAAATTCTCGATTCTCATTTTGGTTTCATCCACTAGGTTCTTAGGGTAACCTCTTTTCAAAAATTTGTTTGACATCTCGTCTAGTCTTAGGTTGAGAGTGGTTTGATCTGAAGTAATTCTTTTGACCCTTGCCATTTGTGAATATGGTAGGTTTCTGATCAGGTTTGGTTCATGAAAGGTGGAATGCAATAGCATGTTATTCCTATCCGTAGGTTTAACGTAAAGGTCTGTGTTGAATCCATTTGGGGTTACGGTGACTCTAACATCCAGAAAGTTTACTGCTGTGCTGGAGATATCCCAAGTTAGTTGGATCCTTTGGTCAATGGAGTTGAAATTATTTAGTTGATGTCTTAATTTCTCCTCCGAATCTGTCCATATGATGAAGAAGTCATCAATGTATCTTGTTATCATTTTCAAATGATCTGTCCAGTTCGTGTCGTTTAGAATGTGCTGGGTCTCATACCAGTGCATGAATGTGTTCGCGTATACAGGCGCGGCTGAATTGCCCATTGCCATCCCAGTGAGTTGTTGGTACCACTTGTCATTAACTCTGAAGTAGCTATGGTATAAGGTGAATTGCATAAGCTCCATCAAAAACAGTTGAAAGTCATGGTCTACATCCGTGTTCAGAATGGCTGATTCTATTGCTTCAATGCTCATGCTGTGCGGTATGTTTGTGTATAAGCTGCTTACATCGGCTGTACATAGCAATATTTTGTCGTTGGGGTTGAGTTGGATTTGTTGTAGTTTAAGCAAGAAGTGCGAAGTGTCCTTTATATATGTTTGGGTAGATTGTACCGATGGTTGGAGATACTTGTCAATAAGTTGTCCTATTGGTTGATGTATGCTCCCTCTAGTGGAGACAATTGGTCTCATAGGAGGGTTCCTGAGGTTTTTGTGAATTTTAGGCACCATTCTTAGTGTGGGACTCTTAGGGTTGCTTGTTATAAGAAAGTTCTTCGTCCTTTCCGTAATAGTTCCCTGTTTATGTGCCTGGTCAATGATATTTTTTAACGTTTTGGCATATTCCATGGTGGGGTTTGAATCCAATTCGTTATATGTCGATCTGTCCATGACATGTTCAGTTACTTTTTCATTATACATTGAAATGTTCATAATGACGATTGCTCCTCCCTTGTCGGCTTTGGTGAAGATTATTTGATCGTTGGTCGCTATTCTTCTGATTGTGTCCAAATCCTTCTGTGTAATGTTTTTGTGTTTGGGTTTGGTGTATTTGAGTTTATTCAGGTCTTGTTTAACAAGACTTTCAAACAGATCCAAAGTCTTGTGGCTTAAAGGTGCTTGAAATGTGCTTTGTGGACGTAGTCCTAATAGTTGGTCTTTGTCTTGTGGTGGACGTTCTGGTAAGGTGTTGTCAAAAAAATGCCTGAGTTTGAGTTTACCCATTAGCTTAAAGAAGCTTACTTCTTGCTCCAGGAGATCTGTCTGGGTGGTAGGTACAAATGAAGTTAATTTCTCCAGTAGTTTAAGTTCATATGTGCTCAGGTGTTGATCGCTGATGTTAATAACTAGATGATCTGTAGTTAATTCTTCTTCGGTTTTTTCTCCATTATCTTGGTTATTGCTGTAGTGCTCTGAGTGGTCGGCGGGTCCCTTTCTTTCTCCTTTTCCTTTTCTTTTTCCTTTCCCTCTCCTGGGTCTCCTTTTTGTGCTTGGCCCTGGTCTAAAAAAGGATCCATAAATTGTCAACCCAGAAACCCATGGGTTTAAACGATAGAATAGAATTTTCCTGTTGCCTGTGATAGAATTGCTCTGGAAATCGATCTTATTGTTAATGTGCATGTTCCCAGCACTTTTGACACTATACAACACTATTTTTCACCTGATGTCATTATGTTTAGGCTAGCTCTAGTCACTAAACACCACACAACTCCATCCCCCAAAACGGCAGTTCGATCCCCTGTATTTCACAACATATTTTTCCCACGAACACGTGCATTTTTCACAACGGGACCTTTTTTTCATTTTTCTTTCCGAATTTACCCCATTATAACGAAAAGCCATTCTTATACCTCTTACTACCTTGTACTTTCATTTTTGTCTTATAACTTGTGAGTTATGAACACGTATCGGACAGAACACGAAAGTCTTTCTTTTATTTTTATTTTTAAACCATGTGATTCATCACATGACCGCGGGAGTTTTTGAACTTAAGAACGCCGGAAGCTGTTCTGCTTCACCGGCGAATCTAAGAGACGAGCACCGGACAAGACGCGAGTCCCGTTAAACCTTCAGGTTAGTTTCAACGCTCGCCTTGGAACCGATCACAGTGCACTGTTAGACTTGGGCGCTCACGAACCTGACTGAATTCCTTTGACGATTTTTTATCCCTTTCAGATTACCACATCAAAGTTTCACTACAGGCATGTAAGTGAACGTCACAACTTTTTTTGAGCTTTTTTTTGAGCTTTTAGATACCGATCACAACCCCCGACCTCCTTCCCCACACCATCGTATATACCAAACTGCATGACACGCATGAGACAATTGCATAGTAATCCTGGGTGCACCATTGATATGAAATTTGTTACTATGTCAACGATGTACAAACACGTAAAATTGTTGATCTTAATGTTTATTTATATTATTATTTCCTAGTGTCAATTCCCTGACGAAGGGCATGCTACTTTAATGCCCGAAATGCATTGGACACGCCTTGATATTGCCTGATTTACGAATGTCGATAATCATGAAGAAATGTGATATGAAATTATACAAACAGAAATGAAAACCATGAAATAAATGATGAACATAATGAATATGGTATGAAAGTGTTTTCTTAAACCAAGGAGACACAACACAAGTGTGTGCCGATAAGGGATGACACCAGAGTCCCTCTGGTCTCACATTTAAATTAGTTTCCTTGACGTCGTAGGGTTCTCGACGCCTCCTCATTGAGCACCACCAAACTAGAATTAACTACAACAAAACAGAGAGAAATCTAATCAACAAAGCTGTGCATCTTCCCAATACTTTACCAAATCGTTCCTCCTAGCACCCACTGGACAGATAGCACGCAACCCTAAAACATTGGTAACTCAAACTGAATCATGTCAAATTACGAGGAAATATCCAAAAGCACAGAGGCCAGAGCCTCCACCTTTGCATATGAGGAAAAGGACGTGGATCAAATCTACTCTCTAATCAGGGAAGAGCTAGCACATGAAACAACAAGTCGATCAAAGGAGCAAAGCTTAAAACAACTATTATACCTATCCAAGAGGAAAACAAATCAACAACTACACGCGAGTACTCTCATCAAGTACCACAGGAACCACCGTATACCGCGTGGGTTAAGAATTGCACTTAAACCATCCCTATGCAAACACTCCAAAAAATTCCAGGAACGGTGGTACGAAATACTTAATAAATGCTCATTGGATTTAATACTTCTAATCATCCAAGAACTGTCCACTATCTTGGAGGAAATCTCCGCTGAAATTCAGGAAACGGCCACAGAACTATCAAAAATGATGACTGAGGATGAATTGAACACCACATTAGAGGATATCAAAACTCAAATCGACCGACATACTAGGGAGATTAATGAACGTAAAATACGTAAGTTCAAGCGGGACACCTTGGATTACAAACTGGGGGAGGTCTACACATGGGCTGATGTGTACGCACAGAAACGAAGAAACCGCCCTTACAGCTCTAATACAGATACCTCCTCGACTGACAGTGAATCTACCGTAAGACCCCGTAAAAGCCAACCCACAAGAACACCACAAGAACAAACTTCAACTGTGGAAGCTACCACCAGTCAAGCACATAATAGTAGCCCTTTTTTAGACCAGGGCCAAGCACAAAAAGGAGACCCAGGAGAGGGAAAGGAAAAAGAAAAGGAAAAGGAGAAAGAAAGGGACCCGCCGACCACTCGGAGCACTACAGCAATAACCAAGATAATGGAGAAAAAACCGAAGAAGAATTAACTACAGATCATCTAGTTATTAACATCAGCGACCAACACCTGAGCACATATGAACTTAAACTACTGGAGAAAGGAACTTCATTTGTACCTACCACCCAGACAGATCTCCTGGAGCAAGAAGTAAGCTTCTTTAAGCTAATGCGTAAACTCAAACTCAGGCATTTTTTTGACAACACCTTACCAGAACGTCCACCACAAGACAAAGACCAACTATTAGGACTACGTCCACAAAGCACATTTCAAGCACCTTTAAGCCACAAGACTTTGGATCTGTTTGAAAGTCTTGTTAAACAAGACCTGAATAAACTCAAAAACACCAAACCCAAACACAAAAACATTACACAGAAGGATTTGGACACAATCAGAAGAATAGCGACCAACGATCAAATAATCTTCACCAAAGCCGACAAGGGAGGAGCAATCGTCATTATGAACATTTCAATGTATAATGAAAAAGTAACTGAACATGTCATGGACAGATCGACATATAACGAATTGGATTCAAACCCCACCATGGAATATGCCAAAACGTTAAAAAATATCATTGACCAGGCACATAAACAGGGAACTATTTCGGAAAGGACGAAGAACTTTCTTATAACAAGCAACCCTAAGAGTCCCACACTAAGAATGGTGCCTAAAATTCACAAAAACCTCAGGAACCCTCCTATGAGACCAATTGTCTCCACTAGAGGGAGCATACATCAACCAATAGGACAACTTATTGACAAGTATCTCCAACCATCGGTACAATCTACCCAAACATATATAAAGGACACTTCGCACTTCTTGCTTAAACTACAACAAATCCAACTCAACCCCAACGACAAAATATTGCTATGTACAGCCGATGTAAGCAGCTTATACACAAACATACCGCACAGCATGGGCATTGAAGCAATAGAATCAGCCATTCTGAACACGGATGTAGACCATGACTTTCAACTGTTTTTGATGGAGCTTATGCAATTCACCTTATACCATAGCTACTTCAGAGTTAATGACAAGTGGTACCAACAACTCACTGGGATGGCAATGGGCAATTCAGCCGCGCCTGTATACGCGAACACATTCATGCACTGGTATGAGACCCAGCATATTCTAAACGACACGAACTGGACAGATCATTTGAAAATGATAACAAGATACATTGATGACTTCTTCATCATATGGACAGATTCGGAGGAGAAATTAAGACATCAACTAAATAATTTCAACTCCATTGACCAAAGGATCCAACTAACTTGGGATATCTCCAGCACAGCAGTAAACTTTCTGGATGTTAGAGTCACCGTAACCCCAAATGGATTCAACACAGACCTTTACGTTAAACCTACGGATAGGAATAACATGCTATTGCATTCCAGCTTTCATGAACCAAACCTGATCAGAAACCTACCATATTCACAAATGGCAAGGGTCAAAAGAATTACTTCAGTTCAAACCACTCTCAACCTAAGACTAGACGAGATGTCAAACAAATTTTTGAAAAGAGGTTACCCTAAGAACCTAGTGGATGAAACCAAAATGAGAATCGAGAATTTGGGTAGAACTAAACTTTTGACACCAACTGTAAAATCTGAACAAACTCAAACAGTAGTGGTTTCAAAATATTCAACCAACAGCAGAAAATTCAAACGAATAATAATGAAACATTGAACCATCCTTAACCTTGAACCGGATTTTAATAGAGCCTTCAGCCAACCTCCGTTATTTGCCTACACAAGAGCCAAGAATCTAGGAGAAATCCTACAAAGTAAACTTAATGACCCCATCACATATCTTGGAACAAAACCCTGCCTGAATTGCGGCAATTGCAATAGTATTATCAGAGGACACACCATCAACCATCCAACACAGGGTTACCCAATAAAACTAAGAGTCAATGCCACCTGTGACTCCAGCAACTTAATATACGGGATCAAATGCCCGTGTGGAAAAACTTATGTTGGGAAAACTGAGAGACGCATAAAGGTGCGCCTGACTGAACACAAATCTAACATTAGATTGAAGAACTTGAAGTCAGCCCTTTCGGCTCATTTCACAGAACTACAACATAATGTTTCCCAAGTCAAGTTTATTGTCTTAGAGACTGTTCCCAAACATGAAGGCGTTAACAATAATAAATTGTTGTTAAGACGAGAGAACTACTGGATCCATAAATTGTCAACCCAGAAACCCATGGGTTTAAACGATAGAATAGAATTTTCCTGTTACCTGTGATAGAATTGCTCTGGAAATCGATCTTATTGTTAATGTGCATGTTCCCAGCACTTTTGACACTATACAACACTATTTTTCACCTGATGTCATTATGTTTAGGCTAGCTCTAGTCACTAAACACCACACAACTCCATCCCCCAAAACGGCAGTTCGATCCCCTGTATTTCACAACATATTTTTCCCACGAACACGTGCATTTTTCACAACGGGACCTTTTTTTCATTTTTCTTTCCGAATTTACCCCATTATAACGAAAAGCCATTCTTATACCTCTTACTACCTTGTACTTTCATTTTTGTCTTATAACTTGTGAGTTATGAACACGTATCGGACAGAACACGAAAGTCTTTCTTTTATTTTTATTTTTAAACCATGTGATTCATCACATGACCGCGGGAGTTTTTGAACTTAAGAACGCCGGAAGCTGTTCCGCTTCACCGGCGAATCTAAGAGACGAGCACCGGACAAGACGCGAGTCCCGTTAAACCTTCAGGTTAGTTTCAACGCTCGCCTTGGAACCGATCACAGTGCACTGTTAGACTTGGGCGCTCACGAACCTGACTGAATTCCTTTGACGATTTTTTATCCCTTTCAGATTACCACATCAAAGTTTCACTACAGGCATGTAAGTGAACGTCACAACTTTTTTTGAGCTTTTTTTTGAGCTTTTAGATACCGATCACAACCCCCGACCTCCTTCCCCACACCATCGTATATACCAAACTGCATGACACGCATGAGACAATTGCATAGTAATCCTGGGTGCACCATTGATATGAAATTTGTTACTATGTCAACGATGTACAAACACGTAAAATTGTTGATCTTAATGTTTATTTATATTATTATTTCCTAGTGTCTATTCCCTGACGAAGGGCATGCTACTTTAATGCCCGAAA
The DNA here is from genome assembly GCF_964263255.1 of Lissotriton vulgaris. NCBI lineage: Eukaryota > Metazoa > Chordata > Amphibia > Caudata > Salamandridae > Lissotriton > Lissotriton vulgaris. The sequence goes on along the minus strand of NC_141691.1, from coordinate 1,075,988,727 downwards.
TGCATTGGACACGCCTTGATATTGCCTGATTTACGAATGTCGATAATCATGAAGAAATGTGATATGAAATGATACAAACAGAAATGAAAACCATGAAATAAATGATGAACATAATGAATATGGTATGAAAGTGTTTTCTTAAACCAAGGAGACACAACACAAGTGTGTGCCGATAAGGGATGACACCAGAGTCCCTCTGGTCTCACATTTAAATTACTCTCCCTCTTTAGCCCACTTCTCTCCTACCTCAAGCACCCTCACGGTTTTCCCTCACATAAACATTCTTTTTGTTGTGTGTAGCACGGTGTGAGGTGACCCTTCACTCCCTATCCCTCATTTGTGTCCCCGAACTGCAATCTTATACCCGTTCTCCTCTGTTCTATTTTTCTTTTACATCACAGAGTCCCCCAAGAGTCGACAAGGTCGAAGACGCGTAGTGGACTACACAGCGTTAAGAAGAGGACTGTCACCCACTTCAAAATGACTCTTTTCAACATCTCCAGATGTATTGGTTACAAGAAGGAGACGTATATTAAGATCAATAAAGCCTTCAATAGCACGGCCTAGTTTCCGTCCAGTTCATTCTCCTCCTCTCCCCCTTACATGAGCCCTCTCAAGTCCACGCACAAACAGATCCGGCCGTTCGCCTTGCGCACAACAACAAGGGGAGCGACCCAATAGGAGAACTCAGCACGCTCAATTATCTCATTGTCTACTGACTTTTAGATTTCCTCAATCACCTCCTCTTTAACACTCATAGGTATGTTCCTCACCTTGTTAATGCACTGGAGAATGTCCTTCCTTAAAATTATTTTGTGAGAGAACCCTTTGAGATCCCCTACACTTCCAGTAAACACCTTTGGAAACCTGTCTACAAATCCACCACTCTCATCTTTTTTGTTATTCCCCACGGTAATTACTGTATCAGGACTGTTGGGATCAATTAGTATACCCAACTCTCCTTGATCCCACCAGCCTGGAACACACGGTCCGGAGACAGACACATAAAGTTTTTACTTTGCTTGTCTCCCTTTAAACTCAAATAACAATTTACAAAAACCCAATAGGTCGGTGGGTTCGCCGGTATAGCTTAAAGGATGCACATCTAGGGTTTCCAATTTTTCTCTCTCCAATTTTGCTCTTAAACGAATCCACCCAGGTATTTCTATTAATAATAGTGTATGGTGAACCCATATTGGCCATAAGGGGTACTAACACACTACCCACAACAATTTTGCATACTGGCTCTTTCTATGTCTGCATTGCTCTCCTTTGGACTCCTCGTGTAGATACAGGACTTGGGAGTCTTCACCTTCAGTTTCTAATCTCTCCTCCCCACGCTCAAATTCATCAACCAGACATCTCACCAACCTTGACTTCTGACAGACACCCGCATAATGACCTATTAATTTACACATTTGGCACACTTAATGTGAGAAGTTGGCCTGATGTACGATGTTCACTATTCTAGTAAGCACCTTGTATCAGTCCAAACAACCCTTATGGTGGTGGTTGTAAAGTCAACCTTATAGACCAGCTATCCTAGGGGTAGCATGGACAAAGCAGTCTTAGGCTAAACTCAAGAGGGCATGTGAAGCCAGCTGTTTTACCATATGCAATCCTTTAATACCAAATGAAAGGACACCACACAAGTTATATATTGTAAAAATATATGTATTTATTACTAGAATAATCCTCTGTACTCTTTATGAGTGGAGAGGTACAAGCGTTTAAACAAAAGCACAGTTAAACATACAAAGATGCACAATTTTGGATAGGCCCGGTCGCCACTCAAACCATATACTAAAATAGTGGTATAAGTACCACCTCTCGAACAATGGTAGGGCCTAGGGCCTTGTGAATCGCTGGGGCTACTCTGGACTAACAGCAGTTAGGACGGGAGAGGCCCGCGGGACTCGGGTGCAGTGCCTAAAGCACACGCATGCACCAATGCAAAGTCAATGGCGCGTAACAGTTACAAAGTTACTGTTTTGGAAGTCTTCCGACTGGATTAGAATTTAGCCACTTAAAACTAGGACACTAGAGGTGAAAACCACTACAGGAGCACCGGTGTTTGATCGTTACCTCACCCACAGGAAGCGGGTGCATAGGTGCCAAAGTGTGTCGGGTTTCGTCGTGGAGTTCTATGGAGCCTGGAGATGAAGATGCTGCAGGCGGCCAGGAGAGAAGAGTCCGGGTGGATCCAAGGGTGGATCGAAGATGTAGAGTACCTGAAAGCAGAGGGGACAGAGTCTGGGTCACTAGCCAGTGACCAGGATGGAACCAGGAAGGAACCAGGCGATGTCGGGCGCAATCAAGTGGTTGTCGAAAAGCTTGTCTCCGCTGCCACGTGGACTCTGGGGCATCGACGATGACCAGGAGTGGAACACGGACTCACCCACGAAGGCTCTCGCTGTCGGCGGTGTCGGCTTCCGGATTGGAGTCAACAGGCCTTGGCAAAGGCAACCCACGCAGGATTTGAAGATCGCTTTTTACTCGGACCAGCAATGTCAGAGCGGTGGCTCCTTTTCAGAGGAGCGAGGGCCAGTCTGGAGCAACCAGACCAGTAGAGTAGTTTCAAAGATTCGTCGTCGTAGAGGCCACTAGCCAACGGACAAGTGACCGGACAGACGCGTCGAGCAGGAAAATGACAGAGGGCCCCACGCAGCACTCGATGAGTATGGAGGGGAGATCTTCGGTGCACAAACTGCTCGCGGCTGGGGCTTCTCAAACCCCAATGCACAGCTTCGAGGGTGCCTCGGGAGCTGCACGGTCAGCACTTCGCAGTCTTTTTAAGATGGCCGGTCCCAGGTCTCACGTCGCCTCCATGGGTCTCAGCTTTGCTGTGGCTGTGGATCGGGCTGTTGGATGGCTGGGAATCCGGTTCTTGTTGATCTCTGTCGCTTGAGCTCCAGCAGGAGCTGCAACAAAGCAAACCGTTGGGCGCTGGATGGTGCCTGTTTGCACAGGGTGGTCACTCCTTGACCACAAGGGAGATTCTTCAGTCTTCCACGTCGAGTGGGATGTCGAAGGGTCCAGAGTTTTGTTTCAAAGTTTCAGTCAGGATTATCTAAAGTCAATCGACACAGCTCCTACCTTTATTCCAAATCAAGGGGCTGGATTACCTGCTAGGTCCCTCCTATGGGTGGGACCCAGGAAGGGGGTGGTTACACCCCTTTCCCTTTGTCCAGTTTCGCGCCAGAGCTGGGGCTGGAGTGCCCCAGCACCGGTTTGAACTGGGCTATGCATGGGGAGCCATGTACGTCCCAGGCAGTGTCTAGTTTCACTCGCCCTGCCTGCCTCAATCCACTATCTCCTGTCTGGGGTGGTGTAACTCCTCCCTGTGACAGGATACCATTTGTCCAGGCCTCCCCTGCCAGAGTTTCGGTCAGCAGCAGGAGGCCAGACATGTGTCTGTGGCAGCAGCATCCATTTTGTGATGCTGGGGCTCTGGTTAGTTTTAACCGCATTTAAGTAAAGTAACATGTCTTCTCCCTCTAGAAGGGTGGAATGCTACCCCCGTCGCCAGAACTGGCGAGGGGGTAGTATTCCAAAGTGTATGACACCTTACACGACATGTTTTGATAAAGCCAAACCAAAGTTAGCAATAACCGCGATGATTATAATGCACTTAAGAGTATATAGTATGGCAATACCCTGGAACAGCTATAAGGACATGGTTCCGAAAGCTGCAGACAGGCTCAGCTCATGCTAGAGCACCATCTCGCATAAAACCAAGCACTCTGCCTCCAGGATTGTTAAGGCCTGCCATAGGAGTGACTTACAGGTATATATGTGTCCAGATATAGGTTTAGACATAGGTATACTATATCTAAGCAAGGGGTGATTACACAACCTTGCCCCCGCTGAGTGATCAGCCAGTTGTGTCTGTTTGGATGGCCAGCCAGGGATGGCAAAAGATATGCTGCAGCCCCTGGTAGGCCTTGGATGCACCTATGCCCTGGGTACCTATAGTACACTGTACAGGGGCTGATAAGGTGACCCAATCCCAATTGGTGATCTACCTATAGTACATGGATGTGAATTTAGAGAGTGAACAGCAGGCTGTGGGTCTGATTAGCAGGCCCACAGCCACATTATGTCGAAAACCAGTGAAGCAAAAATCGGAGTGACCATAGGAAAGCAGACCCTACTCTCCTACATAACCCCCCCCCCCCTTCAAACGCAGGGACATTAAACTTAACCTTGACCAGATAAGTGTTCATGTTCTAAGTGGAAATACCTGGAGAGACCATCTGCATTGCCATGGTCAGTCCCTGGTCTGTGCTCCACTGTAAAGTCCATCCCCTGTAGGGAAATGGACCACCTGAGCAGTTTGGGATTTTCACCCTTCATCTGATTTATCCACAAGAGGGGCTTATGGGCTGTCTAAATCTTGAAGTGAGTGCCAAACAAGTATGGTCTCAACTTCTTCAGGGGCCAAACCACAGCAAAGGCTCCCTCTCAATGGCTGACCAACGTTTCTCTCTAGGGGTCAGCCTTCTGCTAATGAAAGCAATGGGCTGGTCTTGACCATCTACATTAAGTTGTGAAAGCACAGCTCCCACCCCCAACTCAGAAGCATCTGTTTGGACAATGAACTATTTGGAGTAGTCAGGACTCTTTAGGATAGGTGCAGAGCACATGACCTTCTTCTGGTCATTAAATGTCTTTTGACACCTAACTGTCCACTGAACCTTTTTTGGCATCTTCTTGGATGTCAGATCATTTAATGGAGTCACAATGGACCCATAATTCTTTACAAATTTTCTGCAGTACCCAGACAGGCCTAAGAAAGCTCTGACCTGTGTCTGGGTGGTGGGAGGCGCCCAGTCCTGTATGGTCTGGATCTTACTCTCCAGTGGTTGAACCTGACCCCCACCTACAAGGTGGCCCAGGTACACAACCTTACTCTGCCCTATCTGGCACTTTGTGGCCTTGATAGTCAGGCCTGCCTTTTGCAGGGCCTCCAAAACCTTATTCAGGTGGATAAGGTGATCCTCCCAGGTGGAGTTGAAGACAGCAATATCATCTAGATAAGCTGCGCAAAAGTCATCCAACCCAGCAAGGACTTGGTTCACCAACCTTTGGAAAGTGGCAGGTGCATTCTTCAAACCAAAGGGCATTACCACAAACTGATAATGACCTCCAGGGGTTGAGAATGCTGTTTTGGCCTTGGACTCCTCAGCTAACCTGATTTGCCAATAACCAGCTGTCAAGTCAAATGTGCTCAGACATGTGGCAGAAGCCAATTTATCTATGAGCATTGAGACCTCTATAGTCCACACAAAACCTCATTTCTCTCTTACCATCTTGGGTATGAGGTTTTGGCACAAGGACTACTGGGTTGGCCCAGGGGCTCTCTGATGGCTCAATAACTCCAAGTATTTTCTGCACCTCAGTCTTTATACAATCCCTGACATGGTCAGGTTGCCTGTAGATTTTATTCTTCACAGGCAGACTGTCACCAGTGTCCACCTCATGGGTGCACCAGTTAGTTTGACTGGGTGTTAGAGAAAACATATGCCTATGAGCCTGTAGAACTTGTCTGCAGTCCCATTGCTGTTGGTCAGAGAGGTTGCCTGCCAAGGCTACTCCATCCACTGAACCATCATCAGGGTTTTGGGATAACAGGTTTGGGAGAGGGTCACTCTCTTCCTCCTGGTCCCCATCTGTAGCCATGAGTAAACCCATGTCTGCCCTGTCCACATATGCCTTCAATCTATTGACATGGAGCACCCTGTGGGGGCTCCTAGGGGTGCCAAGGTCCACCAAGTAGGTGACCTCTCCCTTTTTCTCCAGTATGGTGTGGGGTCCAGACAATTTGTCTTGGAGAGCTGCTGGGACCACTGGCTCCAGCATCCTCACCTTCTGTCCTGGCTGTTACTCAGTCAGCACAGCCTTTTGGTCATGCCAAGCTTTCTGTAATTCTTGGCTGACCTCCAGGTTTTTGGTTGCCTTCTCCATGTATTCAGCCATCCCGGAGCAGAGACCAAGTACATAGTCCACAATATCAAGCTTAGGCTTTTTGAGAGGTAACTCCCATCCTTCCTTCACAAGACACAGTGGACCCCATACAGGGTGGCCAAACAAAAGTTCAAAAGGGCTGTAGCCAACCCCCTTTTGTGGGACCTCTCTGTAAGCTAAGAGTAGGCAGGGTAAAGGATGTCCATTCTTCGCCTTAGCTTTTCATGTAACCCTTTTATCAACCCTTTTAGGGTCTTGTTGAACCTTTCAACAAGCCCATTGCACTGTGGATGGTAGGGTGTGGTGAACCTATAGTTAACTCCACACTCTTTCCACATTGCCAAGGTCCACCAAGTAGGTGACCTCTCCCTTTTTCTCCAGTATGGTGTGGGGTCCAGACCATTTGTCTTGCAGAGCTGCTGGGACCACTGGCTCCAGCACCCACACCTTCTGTCCTGGCTGGTACTCAGTCAGCACAGACCTTTGGTCATGCCAAGCTTTCTGTAATTCTTGGCTGGCCTCCAGGTTTTTGGTTGCCTTCTCCATGTACTCTGCCATCCTGGAGCAGAGACCAAGTACATAGTCCACAATATCAAGCTTAGGCTTTTTGAGAGGTAACTCCCATCCTTCCTTCACAAGACACAGTGGACCCCTTACAGGGTGGCCAAACAAAAGTTCAAAAGGGCTGTAGCCAACCCCCTTTTGTGGAACCTCTCTGTAAGCAAAGAGTAGGCAGGGTAACAGGATGTCCCATCTTCGCCTTAACTTTTCAGGTAACCCTTTTATCATCCCTTTTAGGGTCTTGTTGAACCTTTCAACAAGCCCATTGCACTGTGGATGGTAGGGTGTGGTGAACTTATAGTTCACTCCACACTCTTTCCACATTGCTTTTAAATATCTAGACATGAAGTTGGTACCTCTGTCTGAAAGTACCTCCTTTGGAAAGCCCACTCTGGAGAAAACTCCAAGTAGGGCCCTTGCCACAACAGGAGTTGTTGTGGTCCTCAGGGGAATTGCCTCTTGATACCTGGTGGCATGATCCACTACCACCAGTATAAATCTGTGCCCAGATGCTGTTTGGGGATCTATTGGTCCAACAATGTCTATCCCAACTCTCTCAAAGGGTACCCCCACCACAGGTAGTGGTATCAGGGGGGCCTTTGTGGTGCCACCTGACTTGCCACTGGCTTGGCAGGTGTCACAGGAGCAACAAAACTCCTTAGTATCGTCTGACATGTGAGGCCAGTGAAAGTGAGGGACAATCTTGTCCCAGGTATTGTTCTGGCCTAAGTGTCCTGCTAGAGGAATATCATGGGCCAAGGTTAGAAGGAAGCCCTTAAATTGCAGAGGAATAACCAACCTCCTGGAAGCACCAGGCTTGGGGTCTCTAGCCTCTGAATAAAGGAGCCCATCATCCCAATATACTTTATGGGTACCTTGAGCATTCCCAGCAGCCTCAGCAGCAGCTTGCTGTCTGAGGGGTTCAAGAGAAGGGCAAGTTAACTGAGCCTGCCCCAGATCTGCCCTTGAGGGTCCCCCTGTCCCCAGAAACTCAACTTGATCAGGTTCAAGCTCTTCCAGGACAGTCTCCTCTTGGATCACAGAATCATCCTCCTGTGAGGGCTGATCCTCAACCTGGGGCAAGATGGAAGGCACTGCCTTAACCCTCTTGCTCTTCCTCTTGGGTTGTGTCTGGTCTATAGTTTCAAGATCCAGCACAGGTTCAGGTAGGCCCTGTATTGCCTGTGACCTGGTTACAGCAAGGACATGTGCTGAAATACCTAGCATCTCTGCATGAGTCCCATACTCCACTTTTGATCATAAGTAATCCTCTAGATCATTGCCCAAAAGACATTCAACTGGGAGGTCTGCACTCACCACAACTCTTTTGAGGCCAGTTACCCCTCCCCAAGAGAAGTTAACAACAGCCACACTATGTGTAGTAGTGGCATTGCTAGCATTGGTCACTAGGTAATTTTCACCCAGTACAATTTGTCCAGGGTCCACAAAGTTAGGTGTCACCATGGTGACACTGGCACATGTGTCCCTGTAGGCCTGAGACACTTTTTCATTTATCAAAGGTGTCTGCCTGTACTTGCCCAAAGTATTGGGGCCCATAGTAGTGGACATAGCCATATCCACATCACAGATCAGAACTGCCTGAGTAGGGATCCTGACTAGGCCAGAATCTTCCTCAGTACTCCGGGTTAACCCCATTAAAGCCTTGGGTTGTGCACTACCACTGCTTACTGTAATAGGGGGTGCAGGTGCCTTAGGGGCTGCAGTGGTAGGGGCTGTACCTTTCTTAGTGCATTCGCTACCCCAGTGTGAAACTGATTTACAGGTATTGCACCAAGGTTTCTTTGGCCCATCATTCTTCTTCTTTTTCTTTCCAGTTTGGGACCCCCCCCCATTAGAAGTATTTTGGGGGCCTGAAGAAGACTTTTGGTCTTTTTGTTTTTGCTCTCCACCCTTCTGGTCTGCCTTTCTCTGATCACCTCCCTGGTTCTGGGGTTTCTGCTTAACCCTGGTTCTGACCCATTTGTCTGCCTTCTTTCCCAATTCTTGGGGAGAGGTCAGATCTGAGTCAATCAGGTGTTGATACAACAACTGGTTCTGGCAATTATTAAGGATCTGTTCTTTCATTATTAGATTGTACAATCCTGTATAGTCTGTAACTTTACTTCCCAGCAACCAACCTTCCAGAGCCTTAGTGGCACAATCAACAAAATCAGTCCAGTCCTGAGTCTGAGCTTTTTGGGTATCTCTGAACAACAACCTGTATTGCTCAGTGGGTAGGCCAAACCCATCAATAAGAGCACTCTTCAGGACAGTGTAGTTTTTAGCATCCCCAGGTCTAACAGTGAGGAGCTTATCTCTCCTTTTCTCAGAGAAGGAGAGCCACAAGATTGCTGCCCACTGGTCTTGGGGGACCTGCTGTACCATGCAGTCCCTCTCCAGAGCAGTCATCCATTTGTGGATGTCATCCCCATCTCTGTAGGGGGCACAATCTTACTCAGGTTCTTATGATCATAGGACCTGTCTTTATCTCTAGGGATAATGCTGCCATCAGTGGAATCTACTCCACTTAATTTTTGTTTCCTTGCTAAAGCAAGTTTAGCTTGGGCCAGGGCCATCTCTTCTCTCTCTATCTGGAGTCGGACAGCTCTCATCCTAGCCCTATGCTCTTTCCTCTGAGGGGAAGTCATCCCCCTTTCAGAAGCCCTTGAGGCATTAGAAAGGTTAGATTCCCTGGAAAGGGATCTCTCTCTTCTATTGCCAGGGTATAGTCTACTATTAGGTCTGGGGAGGTGGAACGCCTCCCCATCCCCATGTACACTTAGGTTAGCCTGGCTAAGCCTCCTGACTTGAACCTGGCTATCCCCCTGAACATCTGAATCCTCATCCTTCCCTACCTCCTCATCTACTACTATGGGGGTGATGGGTTCATCTTCTAGAGGGGTTACTCCATCTCCTGGATTCTCTGTAAGGCATGTAGCAGACTTCACAAGATCATCTGCCTCTAGGACACCTATCAGGATTGGGAAAGTAGGGTTGTGACCCTTTTTCAGCCCCCTTGTAGTGCACAAGGCACTCAAGTCTCTGAAGTTGAGTTTCCCATAGCTGGAAGGTGCCTTAAGAAGGTCACCTGTCACAGGTAGAGAACTGGATGTTTCATCTGTGCTAGACATGGCTAGTGAGGTGTAAATGTGTGCACCTACCTGCACTAAGTGTCTTCCTACTGGAACCTTGCTAGTGAGTTGTAGTCAGGGTGTGCTAAGCCCTTTTGTCTACAACTACTAAGTTCAGTAGAACTTAAGTATGTTAGCTTTTGTTTATATGTACCTATAGTACTTAATGTGATCTTTCAATTGATATCAAGATTACAATTGGTAAAACAACAGCAAGCTCAAATCCCAACCACTGCACACCAATGTGAGAAGTTGGCCTGATGTATGATGTTCACTATTCTAGTGAGCACCTTGTATCAGTCCAAACAACCCTTATGGTGGTGGTTGTAAAGTCAACCTTATAGACCAGCTATCCTAGGGGTAGCATGGACAAAGCAGTCTTAGGCTAAACTCAAGAGGGCATGTGAAGCCAGCTGTTTTACCATATGCAATCCTTTAATACCAAATGAAAGGACACCACACAAGTTATATATTATAAAAATATATGTATTTATTACTAGAATAATCCTCTGTATTCTTTATGAGTGCAGAGGCACAAGCGTTTAAACAAAAGCACAGTTAAACATACAAAGTTGCACAATTTTGGATAGGCCCGGTTGCCACTCAAACCATATACTAAAATAGTGTATAAGCACCACCTCTCGAACAATGGTAGGGCCTAGGGCCTTGTGAATCGCTGGGGCTACTCTGGACTAACAGCAGTTAGGACGGGAGAGGCCGGCGGGACTCGGGTGCAGTGCCTAAAGCACACGCATGCACCAATGCAAAGTCAATGGCACGTAAAAGTTACAAAGTTACTGTTTTGGAAGTCTTCCGACTGGATTAGAATTTAGCCACTTAAAACTAGGACACTAGAGGTGTAAACCACTACAGAAGCACCGGTGTTTGATTGTTACCTCACCCACAGGAAGCGGGTGCATAGGTGCCAAAGTGTGTCGGGTTTCGTCATGGAGTTCTATGGAGCCTGGAGATGAAGATGCTGCAGGCGGCCAGGAGAGAAGAGTCCGGGTGGATCCAAGGGTAGATCGAAGAGTACCTGAAAGCAGAGGGGACAGAGTCTGGGTCACTAGCCAGTAACTAGGATGGAACCAGGAAGGAACCAGGCGATGTCGAGCGCAATCAGGTGGTTGTCGAGAAGCTTGTCTCCGCTGCGACGTGGACTCTGGGGCATCGCTGTCAGCGGTGTCGGCTTCTGGATTGGCGTCAACAGGCCTTGGCAAAGGCAACCCACGCAGGATTTGAAGATCGCTTCTTACTCGGACCAGCAAGGTCAGAGCGGTGGCTCCTCTCAGGGGAGCGAGGGCCAGTCTGGAGCAACCAGACCAGCAGAGTAGTTTCAAAGATTCGTCATTGTAGAGGCCACTAGCCAACGGGCAAGTGACCGGACAGACGCGTCGAGCAGGAAAAATGCCAAAGGGCCCCACGCAGCACTCGATGAGTGTGGAGGGGAGATCTTCGGTGCACAAACTGCTCGGGGCTGGGGCTTCGCAAACCCCAAAGCACAGCTTCGAGGGTGCCTCGGGAGCTGCACGGTCAGCACTTCGCAGTCTTTTCAAGATGGCCGGTCCCACGTCTCACATCGCCTCCACGGGTCTCAGCTTTGCTGTGGCTGTGGATCGGGCAGTTGGATGGCTGAGAATCCGGTTCTTGTCGATCTCTGTCGCTCGAGCTCCGGCGGGAGCTGCAACAAAGCAAACCGTTGGGCGCTGGATGGTGCCTGTTTGCACAGGGTGGGCACTCCTTGACCACAAGGAAGATTATTCAGTCTTCCACGTCGAGTGGGATGTCGAAGGGTCCAGAGTTTTGTTTCAAAGTTTCAGTCAGGATCATCTAAAGTCTATGGACACAGCTCCTACCTTTATTCCAAATCAAGGGGCTGGATTACCTGCTAGGTCCCTCCTATGGGTGGGACCCAGGAAGGGGGTGGTTAAACCCCTTTCCCTCTGTCCAGTACCGGTTTGAACTGGGCTATGCATGGGGAGTCTTGTGCGCCCCGGGCAGTGTCTAGTTTCACTCGCCCTGCCTGCCTCAATCCACTATCTCCTGTCTGGGGTGGTGTAACACCTCCCTGTGACAGGATACCATTTGTCCAGGCCTCCCCTGCCGGAGTTTCGGTCAGCAGCAGGAGGCCAGACATGTGTCTGTGGCAGCAGCATCCATTTTGTGATGCTGGGGCTCTGGTTAGTTTTAACTGCATTTAAGTAAAGTAACATGTCTTCTCCCTCTAGAAGGGTGGAATGCTAACCCCGTCGCCAGAACTGGCGAGGGGGTAGTATTCCAAAGTGTATGACACCTTACACGACATGTTTTGATAAAGCCAAACCAAAGTTAGCAATAACCGCGAGGATTATAATTCACTTAAGAGTATATGGTATGGCAATACCCTGGAACAGCTATAAGGACATGGTTCCGAAATCTGCAGACAGGCTCAGCTCATGCTAGAGCACCATCTCACATAAAACCAAGCACTCTGCCTCCAGGATTGTTAAGGCCTGCCATAGGAGTGACTTATAGGTATATATGTGTTCAGATATAGGTTTAGACATAGGTATACTATATCTAAGCAAGGGGTGATTACACGACCTTGCCCCCGCTGAGTGATCAGCCAGTTGTGTCTGTTTGGATGGCCAACCAGGGGTGGCAAAAGATATGCTGCAGCCCCTGGTATGCCTTGGATGCACCTATGCCCTGGGTACCTATAGTACACTGTTCAGGGGCTGATAAGGTGACCCAATCCCAATTGGTGATGTACCTATAGTACATGGATGTGAATTAGAGAGAGAACAGTAGGCTGTGGGTCTGATTAGCAGGCCCACAGCCACATTATGTCGAAAACCAGTGAAGCAAAAAGCAAAAATTGGGGTGACCATAGGAGAGCAGACCCTACTCTCCTACACACCAGCATAATGACCTATTAATTTACACATTTGGCACACTTCTGCCCTAAAGCAGGACACTTCTTATGTGCCAAATGTGGACTGCTTCCTCACCGGTAACATTTCCCTTTCAGATCAACAAATTTGTCTTTCAGGTTTTGTTTGTAAGCCCCTTTCTCTTTCTCATGTTCTTTCCACTTTTTTTCTTGGCCTGTTCACTAATACTTGAGTAATTTCCTTTAAAGATTCAGACCATCTCCTCACTGTTCTCACTTTTGCTGGAAGCCACTACTGCTTTGGCACATGAGGAAGTAAGTTCGGCTTTGCTAATAGTAGCAGTTATCTCACTTAAACTAGCATCTCCGTTGATCCAAAGCTCGTCTTGAAGATGAGTGTTGTTTCAGTGCATAACTACCTGGTCCCAATTTATTTCTTCCACTAGCGCCCCAAATTTACAAGACTAGGCTAACTTCCTTAATTCTGCCACATAGCCTTCAATTTTCTCACTAGGCTCCTGTTTCTGTTTATAAAATTTAAACCTGTGCACTGCTTTACATACAGTTGCGCAAAATATGCGTGTAAGTCAACGATAGCCTGTGTGAACACATTCCCTTGATCCCCCGAGCGGGGCTTCTTCTCTATTCGATTGTACACCCATATACCACCTGGACCCAAACAATGCAAAAGTATTTTCTTCTTCCTTTCAGATGATAATTCTTTGCGTTTCAAAAGTGTCTATATAATTTATGAGATAATACTTCCATTCTTCCCATTTAAGACTGCTTATCTTTCACCATAAAGGGTTGCTGGGCAGGCATTTCCTTGTAGCCATTGCTAAAGCTAAGACAAGTGATATATTTTCACACCCTAAGCTGCACCTTTTGCTCACTGTTAAGAAATTGCCACCACAGCCAGGTTAAGAAGAGAAGGCGTTTATTCAACTCGAATCCTCAGGCACCAGCTGACCAGTGAAGGGCACTGAACAGTCTAAGGTGAGCTTCTCATGAAGATTCTACTGGAAATGGTAAGTACCAATGGGGAAAAAGGAAGGGGGGAATGGGAGAAAGGAGGTTGGATAAGAAGGTGAGAAAGGGGACACAGGGACAGGGTAAGACTCCTAGTTAAAACAGATCTCCCTTTGAATAGGGAAAGCTAAGGAAGAAACTGGTACAGATGAAACATTAATAAAGAAGAAAACATTATGTTCATCAAACATAATACAAAAGATGACATTTTATGATCCACCTGCCAAACTGGCAGTCGGCAAGTTTTGGACTCTTTGGGACCTTGTGAAATGGAGGATGACTCGTCCTGACTTTCCTCACCAGAAGGTAACGGGAAAAGTACCTTAGAACAACACGCAACATTGTCCATGGTCCAGGTGCCTCCATCTTCAAGCACAACAGAGTTACTATTGACTCGTTTTATTCTCATGGGTTTGGAAAATGAGGAGACCTTGACTCGAAATACGTTTGGCTTCTTGATGACTACTCATTGACCTTCCTGCCAGTTCTTGTTGACAGTACCCTATTTCTGGTTGTATCTGGCTTTGAAGTCTTGTTGATGACGCCCAACTTTATCCAAGACCGACTTCCTGTCTACCCAAACAGGACATCCCCCATTAAAGCCAATTTGATTGGATATGTGTTACAAGTATGTATTGATTTTGTAATGTATGTTTGAATTTTTTTAAAGTAATGAATTTTATGTTAATTAATTTTGGAGTAAATTAATTCCATAGCGGGTTGTGGGTTTATAGGGGAACAGGGTGGAAAGTAATTTAATTATAATATATTTTTTAAGAATTCTTTAGAATTAATTAATATATGTTAATAACTTTTTGCGCAATTCAATTCTGTATCGGGTTGTGGGTTTATAGGGGATTAGGGTGGGAAGTAATTTAATTGAAATTAAATAATTATTTTAATAATTAATAATTTTGTATTTAATATTTTAAATTGTTAATTAAGTTAATTAATGTATTCTTAATTATTCATACATTGATTAACAACAATAATTTGTCATTTTAATTGTGTTTTTTTATTAATTAGTAACTAATTAGATATTAATTATTAATAATTAATTTGTAAATATGTTAATTGTGTACTTATTTTAGGAGTGGGTTGAGGGTTGATAAGGGAGGGTGGGAAGAAATTTAATTTTAATGCAATTTTTATTATTTTTTATTAGCAGTTCTTTTATAGTGTTAATTGTGTGAATTAATTAAGATTTGATGTTATTAATGTTACTGTTAATTGTTATTATTTATGTAAATAATTGTTAATTAACTATGTTAATTTATTAATGTTTAACAATATTGTAGGTGACGTTTTTATAGGAAAAGTGGGCGGTAAATTAATTTTGAAAAAATAATTAATTGTTAATTAAAGTTAATTATATTGTTGGAGTCGGTATACTAAATTATTCCCTTACGCTATCCAACACTTTCCCTACTGTTACACTTGGTGGAGTGGGAATATTAAATTTTTACCCATCCACTATCCAACACTTTCCCTACTGGTGCACTCACTGGAGTGGGAATAGTAATTTTTACCCACCCGCTATCTAAAACTTTCCCTACTGTTTCACTCGATGGAGTGGGAATAGTAATTTTTACTCTCCAGCTATCCCAAACTTTCCCTACTCTTCCACTCGATGGAGTGGGAATATTAATTTTTACCTTCCCGCTATCCAACACTTTCTCTACTGTTACACTTGGTGGAGTGGGAATAGTAAATTATTCCATCCCGCTATCCAACACTTTCCCTACTGTTGCACTCACTTAAGTGGGAATAGTAATTTTTACCCACCCGCTATCCAACACTTTCCCTACTGTTGCACTAACTGGAGTGGGACTAGTAATTTTTATCCACCCACTATCCAACACTATCCCTACTGTACCACTCGCTGGAGTGGGAATAGTAATATTATCTCCTACGCTTTGCAATGTTTTCAGTATTTTTATATTTAATGTAGTGTAAAATATTATTTTTTATAAATTATTTTTCTGTTTTAACTTATTACATATCATTTATTTTTACATTTATGTTATATGTTTATTTATATATATGTCATTATATTTTAAATTATGTTTTTAACAGTTTAATATTAAGAATATTATTTATTTTTAATATTAAGTTAATATATATAAAAAAGCATGTTTTTTTACATTACATGTATTATTTATTCATTTGAATCTTTTAAAATTATTTTTAAGTATGTGTTACTTAATTATATTTATTATTTAATTTTTATATTACTTTTAAGACATTTAAAAAAGTCGATATTTCAGTAAACTATACTATTAACAACGATATTTAGGATTCAATATTTTCGTACTTACCTGTTTGTAGATGGGAAGTCGGTATTCTGTCACTCAATAATTTTACCTCAATATTTTGGCAGATCGATATTCTTCTCCTCGATATTCTGTCAGTGATCAGTTTTCTTTAAATGCAGTTTGTGAGGGACCTGATTTCGTGTATATAACCTGTTAACAATTTACGTACTTTTTCCATGTCTAATGCTTGTACCTCCTCTTATCACCTTTTTAATTCAGAAAAATTAATGTTACCTTTGTAAACCTATTTGAGCCACTGTAATTCGTCTTTTACCAGTAATTCTCTACATGATAGCAGGAAAATCGGGCCCTACCAAGTCTGTCCTCTCTTTTCTCCGCACTTTTTCACCAGACACAAACGCGAGCTCTAGAGTTCTGAAATTATCCCTGATTACGTCAGCTGCAGCGCGTTCTTAGCCGGGTCTGCCGAGGTTTTCACTGACATAGCCCGACTTATAGCCGGCTTTGCAGATTCGTTCCTTGCTGTGGCTCTTTGACTCAAGTAAGTCCCCCCCATCGAGGCTGCGCCTCACTGTTCCTCGACCGCTGTCCTCGGGTGCATACCGCCGGCCCCACTCGGTTCATGTGCACCTTCTGCACACGCAGCTAATTTAGCTATTACCCGCTTGCTTCTGGCTGTACCCTGCCACGGCTCTCAATCACGCCGCCTTGATCCCATTCCTGGACCTTGATGGCCAGGCTTTCCCCTCACTGCCACCTCGCCCACGTCCCGTTTTCACGCCTTGGCCAGTCTCACCGGCTCTGTGGAGTTACCCCTTTCCTTTGCACTCTACAGATCTTGGGTAGCGTTATCACACCTTACAATGCGCCCTGTTGCTATCGCGCAACCATGCGTTGACCCTCGTCGAGCCTCTCCTCCCCCAACTACTTCCAAGTTGCCATCCAGGCTTCTACCCTGTCCCTTTCCAGTCTGTATCTGCAGCCAGAACTTGCCTGATCAGTCTGAGTATCAGTTCTCACGCTAGTGGTTCTCCATGTTCCCCGCTCCTCTGCCCCACCCCACTCCCACCGGCAACCTCTCCAATTCAGGCACTATGTTGTTGATTCATCAGGGCTCTCTTCTCTTCCACTGAGCACCAACTATTTTCACTCCACAGGCAGAACGATCAACAGCCCCCTCGCATTCGTTGCAATCCCTTCTATCCAGCTTGCTACTCATCAAGTAAGTGTACCATTCACTTCCTCACACATACCGACCCCTACGCCTCCCTCAGCGTGCCTCACATTGTGCTTTCTCTGCGCTTAGGTTCCACAGGTGTATCCTAGTAACTCCTTGAACAGAGCCAGCCTTTGAATCTCGAGTAAGTTCCCGTCGGGTATAGAAATTGGCGCCTTTATTCACACCTCTCTTCTATGAGCCTAGTCATGCGGTATTTGTCTGCAGCACCCATTTCATGTCCCCTCCCCTGTTTTGGGCTCAAATATCCTTTTAAACTCCTTCTTAACTTTTTTAATTCTGACCTACCTGTCCTTCTTGGTCCATCAATTAAACGCATATATATGGAAATGTATGTATCCTTCTATCCCCAGCACTGCAATTTAAATTAACCGTAACCTGGTCCTGATGATGGCCTAACACTTCTACAGGCCGAAACGCCGTTGACTTCCACAGCGGAACTCATGGCGCCCACATTTACGGATACACCACACATTTGAATTTCTATATTCATGTACCATTAATTGCCTGCGTATCCCAAATATGTAAAGAATTTTAAAATTCCACTTGTCTTTGTTGCGCCTATCACTATCGCTGTATATACCACGTCATGTGTCACTTGCGCCGTCACAAAGCTTCACGAGCGGGGCGTGGCCAAGGAGGCGAACGAGATGGCCACCTCTGCTTGAAGCTCCACTGGTCGGCCCTTCAAACCATCCATGTTTCACAATGTAGGGTTATCCTGCTCACAGCGGACACCTCCTGACTGCCTCTGCCTACCGATGTGTGGCCGGGGGGCTCCGGGGATCCTGGACGGTGGAGCGCTGTGCCGGCGTGAGCGGACTCAGCGCTGACGGCGGGAGCAGCCTTGCGGCCTCTCCCCTGTGTGGACTCTGCAGCCCGACGGAGTGGTTTGTGAGGCCTTGGTGTGGGTCTGGCGCCGTTTGGCTCTCCTTCCACGCAGCGCTTCTGGGCTCTTCCCCCCCCACGCCCCTTCCGCTGCGGTCCGCGACTCAATCCTGGCATTGTGGAGCGCGCAGGTCTTTTTAGGGCCTGGTGTGTGCTCCCACGCTGGGGCCTCGATTTTGGGCTGCGGCACGAGGCGTGGCGGGCTAGCGTGGAGGCCCCCCAGTGGCAGTGGTGGCGCCGGGCCCTGCCGGGCATGCGATCTCCCCTCCACCCCCCCGGGTCCCCTCCTGTGCTTGTCTGCCGGCCCGGCGGGGGAGTGCTGCCTGTTTGTGACGCCTCGTGGGGGTGTTTATTTGTTAATGCTTCTGCCGTTTTTTTGGAAGTGGGGGTTCTGGGGCCTTTCGCCAACCCTGGACGCCTGCGGCCTCTGTCATCGGCCGGCGCTCCCCTGGAGCTGTACTTACCAGGACTTATTGATCCCCGTCAACCCCGCCACACTCTGAGGACTGAGATTGGCCTTAACTACCCTGGGCTGCTTTTGATTATTGGCCCGCCTGGGGGGTTCTGCGGAGGCATCACTGCGCCATCATTCAGCACCTTCTCTCGCTCTGGACCGGGGCCCCTGCTGGTGGGCCGGTTGTTTCACGAGGTCGGTCCCTTCCAGGCCCAATCCCGTAGGTTTTCAGTGGCAACCAGCAATACACCTGTCTGGGTCGTGTCCTGTAGCCTTGCACTTGGCCGAGTCCGGCCCCTGTCACTGGGTCTGCCGCACTCTGCCCCCGGGCCCCCTCTTGAATGCACCTTTGTCCACCCTACAACGTACTGCCCTCCCCTCTGAGCGAAATGGGGAAGAAATATCCCGGCCAACGCAAGTTGTCCTTTGACAAGCCTCCCGGTCCCGTCTCGGAAGCCCCCTGACAACATCTAGCGGGGCCGCAGCCTTGAACCACATGGAGAGCCCTACCTCTCTTTCCACTGCCATGCTGAATGAAATGAGGGCCGATTTTCAAATCGCTGGATGGCCACTGTGATGACCTCAACAGGAAACTGGCAGAGATGGGGTCTAAGGTGTAGGCGCATGATCGGAGGCTGGATGTGGTGGAGGCAAGAGTATCGGATATGGAGGACGGCGCGACAGCCACACTCAAGCGGCTGGATAGAGTGGAGAAGATCCTCAAGGATGTCGCCATCAAGAATGAGGATTTGGAGGCCCATAGCCGGCGAAACAACATTCGCATCCTTGGAGTTGCGAAATCGACTAACACGTTTTTTGTGGAAAACTTGCTCACTGAACTGTTCGGCAGGAAAATGTATACTCAAGGCTTTGTAGTTGAGCGGGCTCACAGGTCGCTGGGGCCCCGCTCCCGGCCAGGTCTTGCCCCACATCCGATCATTGCCAGGCTCATGTACTTTTGCAACAGGGATGCTGCTCTCCGTTCGGCCAGGGACATGGGTGACGTCCAGTGTCAGGGGAGGAAACTGGCCTTTTTCCCGGACTTTACCATCATGGTCCAAGAGGCAAGGCGTAAATTCAATGGGGTAAAAGCTACCTTGAAAAACCTCGGCCTCAAATACGGCATGCTTTATCCTGCAAGATTGAGGGTTGAGGTGAATGGCAGGGCTCGCATCTTCGATACCCCCTTGGAGGCGCAAACTTTTTGCCAGGACTATAGGAAAAACAACTCAGGGGCTGCTGCCGCATCTAGTGCGATCTCCCCTTCTCAGGAGGGATCGCGCAGGCCAGCGTTGATCTTTTTTCTGAGCCTACAACTGGTTAACTGATTATTACATTTCTCATGGTGTCTTGCTGTACTTTATGCTTTTTAAAAAAAAAAATGTTTTACTTGCTTGATAACATGTTCTTGATTAGTGCCTGATCGGTGTATACCAATAAGGTTCGGATTGGTATGTTATTTTTGTGTAGTATTTGCTCTTCTTCTAGTATTTTTGCAATGTGTACACTGCACTCATGTTTGATTCAGGGAATTTTGGTTAGCCTCTTGGGGATTTGCAGGAGGTTGGGTGGGGGGTGGGGGTGTTTGTTCAGCTTCGTTGTTTTCAATAGAATCACTGCTTAGTTTAGTTCTGTGTGGCATTGGACGTATGTGCATCACAACTTTATTTTGTTCCGACTGCTTCAGATGCCTCAGATGCCTAATGGTTAAGATAGGTCACCAGCCCGGCCCTTTCGGGCTCTCCCTGATGTCTTGGAACGTTAGGGGTCTTAACAACAACAAGAAAAAGCGACAGGTCCTCAACTACATTGCTCGACACAACATTGATATTGTCTATATGCAGGAGACACACCTCTCTGATTCAGATTCCTCATATGTTGCCAAGAGCTGGGGCTCACATAGATATTTCTCTAATTATAGCCAATATTCGAGAGGAGTTGCTATATTGATCCACAGACGCGTTCCCTTTGCATGGCACAAAACTTGGACAGACGCTGAAGGTCGTATTTTAGTGGTGATGGGTGCCCTGATGGGACTTAAGATCTTGTTTGTTGGAGTTTATGGTCCGAATACAGATTCTCCTGCTTTCTTCCATGACCTACAGATGCGCCTCCTCACGCTCAGGATTGCTGATTCTGGGGGGCGACTTTAATCTACTGCTCAATCCAGCCAGGGACAGTACGTCCACCTCCTCTGCTCTCAAGCCCCACTCCCGTCAGGCCCTTCGCGACAAATGTCTTCATTTCTCCCTGGTAGACGTTGAGGACAAACTGCATCCACAACTCCCGGAATTCACACACTATTCGGGGTTTCACAACACTTGGACCAGAATAGATTATTGGTTAGTCTCCCCGGGGGTGGCGGGATGGATTAGCGGACTGCTTACTCTCCGTCGCACTCTGTCAGACCATTCACCGGTCGTACTTACACTCAATGTTCCCAGGCCTGGGGGGTACGAACGGCAGTGGTGTTTTCCGGGCAGGGCCCTTTTAGATCCGGTTTTTACTGAGGAGATCCGACAATCCATAGAGGACTATTTTGACATCAACACAGGCTCGGTGGACACCTGGGCGGTCCAGTGGGAGGGATTCAAGGCATACATCAGAGGGGTCTGCATCGCCAAACATGCGGGAGTGCTTCGAAACTTGCGCGTCACATTGAATCGAATTGAAACTGATCTGTCTGCCCTGGACAGTGAGCTGTTGGTGAATGCATCAGAGGTGGGCGAAGCTCGCCGTCTCGCACTGATGCTTGACTTTAGGGAAACAGCGGACAATGAACTACTATTCCTCCCCAAGCAGATCACTGCACGTCGCTATGGTGAAGGCGAACGTTCGGGCAGAGTTTTGGCTCAAATTCTTCGCCCCCCACGAGACTCCTCTTATATCACTGAACTCTCCGGCCCAAATGACTCTCTGCTTTACTCTACCCCGGATATCTGCGACTCCTTCCTTTCATATTACAAGACATTGTATACGGCCAGAATTACTGGTGATCTAAGGGGTCAGGGTACTTACCTGGCTGAGATCGCTATGGTCTATTTAGAAAAATATATGCAGGACTTTCTGGCAGTTCCCATCTCCAAAGACAGTATAGTTGAGGCCATTGATGCATTGCGAGGCTCCTCGGCTCCCGGCCTGGATGGCTTTTCGGACGACTTTTATAAAGCTTATGAGGATATTTTGGTCCCGCGTCTCATAGAGGTGTTTGCTGAAGCACTGGAGGTGGGCCGTCTTCCTCCAACATTTAGAGAAGCGGTCATTATTCTTCTCCCCAAACCGGATAAAGACCCAAAAATGTGTGGCTCCTATAGACCGCTGACTCTATTGAACACTGATTACAAAATCTTTGCCAAGGTAATAGAGATCCGGTTGTACTTTTTAATGGGATTCATCATCTCACCGGCACAGTCGGGGTTCGTGCCTCATCGGTCCACCTCTTTGAATTTGAGGACACTGTTCAATGTCCTACAGCGGTTTGACGCCACCACGCCAGCTGCCGACGTTCTTCTAGACGTGGAGAAGGCGTTTGACTCTCTTGAGTGGCCCTTCTTTTTATCCATAATGAGGCGCATGGGTATGCCTGAACGCTTCGTCTCTACTGTGGCGCTATTATGTACAGAGCCAACTGCGAGAATATATCTGAACGGCACTATCTCCGCCCCTTTCACCTTGTCCCGTGGCACTCGGCAGGGTTGCCCCCTTTCCCCACTCCTTTTTATTTTGGCTATGGACCATTTCATTTCCAAGAAAAGCACCTCCATCGTGGCCTCCAATTCCGCACCGGGCCCCTCTTAATTTCGCTATACGCGGATGACACAGTACTATGTTAGGATGCCCCATCTCAATCTTGAGCCCCTTATTTTAGAGATCACACGTTTCGGTGAATTTTCTGGATTAAACATCAACTGGCATAAATCAGTCATCTATCCACTTACCTCCAGCACAATACCTTGGCAATGTTCATTCCCACTTGAGTGGTGCCAGG
The DNA here is from genome assembly GCF_964263255.1 of Lissotriton vulgaris. NCBI lineage: Eukaryota > Metazoa > Chordata > Amphibia > Caudata > Salamandridae > Lissotriton > Lissotriton vulgaris. Next base: position 1,075,966,324 of record NC_141691.1, on the reverse strand, counting down.
ATACGGTTAAGTATCTTGGGGTTCACATCCACCTTGAAACCACCACTATGATCCGATTAAACTGTGGACGGGCGATTGATTCTCTCGAATCTCAAATTGTGAAGTGGCTGCCTCTCCCACTATCTATGGCCGGGAGAGTCGCTATTATAAAAATGGTGGTCCTTCCACGGTTTCTGTATCTTTTTAACAACATCCCCATCCCGCTAACTAAAACCTTTTTTGTGCAGTTGCGCTCCTTATTACTGCGCCTTGTCTGGGGGGACAAGGCCTCACGGGTTAGCTGGCGGATTTTGACTTTGCCATACGCCAGGGGGGGATTCGGTGTCCAGGATTTTTATCTTTATTATTTAATAGCGCAATGTTGCTACGCTCATGGATGGTTTCACCCCGACGCTCGTATTCCGTATTTGAAACCAGAAGCTGACCTGGTGCTCCCCCGCACCCTTTCTACTCTCTTGCCTATTGGATTTCCACGAGACCCCCATGACATTCAGACGGTTTCGACTACATGCTGGGCATGGGGTAGAAAAAAAAACAAAAAAACAAAGCTTCACGAGCACTTGTACACAGTATTTTGTAGGTTACATGTCATTTAATGTAATGCAGTGCTACCGTCCCATGTGCTTGTAATATATGAAGTTTAATATGTTCAACATGCTTATCGATTGAAACACAATTTACCTTCACAAGAAAATGTCTCCCTGGTTTTCTCCCCTTTGGATTTGATCCGTCGCAACTAATTGTGCCATACGTACTTGACCTTATAATAATACCCTTGTTTGAGACACTGTTGTTTGATATAGATTATTATCCTAGGCTTCTTGGTGTTTATGGGCTACCTCCTGTTGTCTGATACTAATTTTACTTTTAGTCATACTTCTATCTGGATGGCCTTCATGGGCCATTTCAATTATACGTTCGTACATACCTTCTGGGGGAACAATCCTATTTTTATTACACAAAGAGAGGGACAAGGGGCCACTTTTGAGAGGTCCAGCGTACAGGCCCAAGAGACAGTTTTACAAAACAAGGGTACGAAGTTCCTCTGGTAGAGTGAGATAATGAATGAACCCAGTAATGTGATCCACAAAGGATCAACAGGGTGTGAAAGAAGGAGAGGTAGTGATAAATTAAAATAGGTCAGTTAATCCTAACCGAACTTTTATTATGAAAGTAAACTGCCTAGTTAAAAATAATAACATAGAGAGGGCGCAAACCTAGTCGTTAGGTGTCTAATGGTAGGGGTTCTACTCTCTGGTGATCAACATGTTTAGTTTCATCGTCGTCATTAAAGATCAAGACACTTCTTCAGGATCAGAGTTAAGCTATCTACACTAGGTAGTATGTGTGTAACTACACACCCTTTCTTGTCTTGATAGACCTAAACTCACTGCACTCACTGCACAGCCTGTGTGCTGCAGTGGTTGGCGGGTTTTAGGACACCAATTCACTACCTCTCTTTCTACTACTACACACACTTGGCCTCTCACCCCCACTGCACCCACTGGCAGGAACAAAAGATCCCCGACAAAGAGCCCTGGTTCCGGGTGCCCATCAGGTATTGCAGCCCCGACCTGACGAGGGGCAGGCTCAAATGATGAAGCATGACTTCTAGCCTGCTGGATGTGTGAGAGCCCTAGTTCCAACAAGGAGAACTCCTTCTCCTTCTTTCACACCCTGTTGGTCCTTTGTGGATCACATTACTGGTTTCATTCATTATCTCACTCTACCAGAGGAACAATCCTATTACCTCTGTAAATGTGGTAATTCATGACTGATAACTTATCTTCCACTGCCCAGGTGAATTTGAGATTCTCTGGTAGTTCTGTAACCCATTGCAGATAATGTTTTTAAGATCATTAGGTATAGTGTCACTTTTCATGCATTTTTCCCATCAATCTTATTTAATGGCTGGGATATCAACTGAAAAAATTGTCTCCTCGGGGGGATAAAACTGGGGGTTCTCAATAGTGATAGGAAGTCTAGAGAGACAGTCTGCAACTAAGTTTTTGTTGCCAGGAACGTAGCTTATGGTGTAGTTAAAACCTTTTAACCCTAGATTCCATTTGGAGATGTGGGGAGTCGTTTTTTCCATGCTTTTAGCTGAGAACAAAGGGAGCAAGGGTTTATGATCTGTTTTTAAGGTGAATGGAATACCTCATAGAAAGAATTTAAAATGATTTATTGCCCAATAGCAAGCAAGGGCCTCCTTTTCAGTAGTGGAGTAGTTGCGTTCTGGTTCTTTCAAAGTTCTTGATGCAAAGGCTATCACCCTTTCTTTCTGGCGTCTGTTGTCAAGGTGGTTCTGGCATTGGGATCGAACATACTTAAAATGGGTGCCTGTACTATTGCTTGCTTAATCCATGTGAAGTCAGTGTGACACTTAGAGTTCCAATCAAACGGAGTAGCTTTTTTTGAGTTACTCTCTGACAGAGTGGACCTGTTCCGCAACATTTTTTTACATACTTGGACATATATTCAACCGGGCCTAGAAAGGATTTAAGTTATTCCTTATTTGTAGGCGCAGGAGCCAGCTTGACTGAGTCCACTAGGCTAGATTTAGGTTTCATTCCTTCGCCTGATGTGGTGTGGCCCAGATAAACCACAGATTCAACACCTATTCTGCATTTGTCCTCTTTTGTAGTGAACCCAGCTTTGTTCAGTTTCGTTAACACTTCCTCTAGAACCTTATTATGTTCTGCTTCTGATTTTCAATAAATCAGGATGTCGTCCTAATCCTTGTAAGATGTGCTGCATTATGCGTTGAAACACTGCTGTGGCAGATGCTAGGCCAAACGGCATCCTAGAAAACTGGTATGCCCCAAACGGAGTTATAAAGAAAGTAAAGGACTTTGAGTCAGGATGGAGAGCTACCTGGTGGTAAGCTGAGGAGGAGTTGAGAACGCTGAAGAACTTTGCCCCCTGTATGACACTGAGCATCTTGTTGATATCTGAGAGGGTATGTATGTCCACCCATATGTTTGAGTTCAAGTCTCTAAGGTCAACACATAAACGAATGCTCTTCCCTCCTGCCTTAGATGCCACCACAATGGGAGCCAACGATTCGGAGCTTCCAATACTCTTGATCACACCGCTGGCTTCCAACCTGTCAAGTTCTTTTTTGAGTGGGTCCCTTATGAATATAGGAACCGATCTGGCCTTGTGGACAACCGGTTTGTGCTGAGCCTTGAGCTTGATCTTGTGTAGGAAGCCTTTCAACAATTCTAATTTATCAGAAAACACTTAGGGACATTTCTTATATATTTCTTTTCCCATATTCGACCTCTCCACAAGATAAACCGGTTGAGGGGCATTAGGATCTAGCTTGATCCCCAAGTCTTTTTGGTGTTTCCACCATAATAAATTTAAACCGTTTTTTGTGATATACACCTTTCCCAAAGTGGATCTGTCTTTGAAAGTGATGTACATTAAAAGCATGCCCACAAGCGGTCTAGGATCATGGTTGTATCCTCCCGGTCTGATGTCAGGAGGTAATAAAGTGTAGTCTTTGTCCCCTGAGTTTTCCTGAAATGTGGATTTACTGATAAGGGTATATGGGGAACAAGAGTCAGCAAACACTACATACAGGAAGTCGTCTAGCTTGATCTCACATTTGTGATAGTTGTTGCTAGAAGATTCCATATTGTTAGCCACTTGAAAAACAATATCTTAATTAGGAACAGGATCATTGCTGACCATATAGGTGACGTTTCACCTTAATTTCTTGCATACCTTGGAAAAATGTCCTCTTTTATTGTGTTTACTGCATGTAACACTTCTTGAGGGGCATCTAACGTTATTGGCCAAATGGTTGGGATTACCACACCTGTAACACTTACATTTGTTTCCTTCAGTTTTTTATTTAACTACCACAGTAGATGATGATCTGTTCTTGTAATCTTTTGTGGATATTTTATTTACTCCGATGTCCAACACTTGTTTGACTGTAGAGGGAGCTCGAGAGCTGCGAACTGCAAACGCCAGAACTCCATTGCCTCGAGGCAGACACAGTCCTTACCGCCGCCGAGCTGAGTGATAACAGAGCAGATTGTTGGCTGCCCAGTCCTGCCCAGTCTCTGCTCGGTCCGTTGTTCGTTGGTTGTCGGCAATCGGCTCACAGCCTGTGCTGGCGGGGGCTGGGGGCCGTTGACGAGGGTGCTGGACTGTTCGGTCCCTTTGAGCGGCTGCAGCCTTGGTCGCGAGGAGCGTGAGCAGAGATTGAAGAGCAGCTGACAAGGAGCGGTCGCTGCGGACGGGCGGGCGGGCGCCGAGCAAGGCAGAGTGAAAACAGCAGTGCCAGAGCCTCGCCTCACCTCCTCTCTCTGCTTCTGGTCTTTCCACAAGATCCATCTGTCTACCATTTCTTAGGAGCAGCAGAAACTGCATCTGCAGCAATAAGGACAACTAGCCACATGCCACACACGAGAGAAACAGCATTCGCAACAACTACAGGTGAGTGTGAGCGCTGAGAGCATAACGCTAAACCTGGTGTCAAGTGCTGCGATAACAACACAACCGTAGTTCTGTACCACGGCGCCTGGCCCCCCCACCAGCTCTACTGCTGACGACCCGCGAAAAACTCGGGGACAGGATTTCTCGAGAGCAGCGTCAGAACGCTCAGGGGAGTGTTCCATCTGTCATAGTCCTCCCAGTCCTCCCAGTCCTAGTGCAGCTGTGCAGTTGTTTTCATCTCTTGTAATTCTCGGCTGCGCTGCATTACCCCAACGAGCACTGAGGGAGGAGGCACGGACGGAGCACAGAGAACACGAACGCCAAATACAAACACCCGGCGGGGGGAGGCTCGGCGCTAGAAACCGCCAGATACCGCGACACAAACAAGGCTTAAAACCGCGCAGCACCTATAAGTTATTATGCGATCTGGCAAAGTAAGAAAAAACCAACGTCCCAAAGGGGCCTGCAAAGCGAAGGAGGATTGATAAATCTAATGATAACAAGGCAAACAACCCCCCGAAAAATCCACTAATCTCGCCAATCGCATCCTTATTTGAAAAATCTGCATTAAGAAAAGACACAGCAATGAGTTTGCGATTTCAATTTTTAAAGGATCCAGGATCAGTACTGTTCTCATCAACAGGGGACTTTGAAGGACTATCGTCCCCCTTAGCCCCTGTTAAAATATTAGTAGCAAAAGATCAAAGCGAGGCGGATGCAAGAGATGCACCCCTTGCAGGGAAATCACACCTCCATTACAGCGACACATTAACATCCACAAAAGGCACGGATCAACAAGTCAACACAGCCAATAAAAAAATCTCTCCTGATGCTGACAGATTAGTTACCACATCAGCAATGATTCCTTCAGCCATTGGGGATCTCAACACCACCACTATACAACCAACACTGCTCACAAAAGCAGTGGATTCAAGAGCAAGCCAGGATCAAATACAAGTTATGCACTCGAGCCTCGACGAGCCCTCTCACCTATGGCCTGACCTTAGCCAGATAGATTGCCAAGACAAAGAGAATGATCGTTCGGCCAATATAAAGCATATTCAGGTGGAGGAAGATACTCCAGCTGAAATAAAAAGACTGGGAAACAGCGAAAATCACATGACTACATCAGATGAGAGAAATGTTAATCTAGCAAACACAGATACCAATAAACAGCTTAACAAAGATAATGGACCTTTGGCCCTTGCAGCGCCTTTACTACAAGCACTACAAACATCTACAACAGCATTAATAATGCAATCCGATGAGCTGGACATTCAAATAGATCTAATGAACGTAATAGCTTCCTACATAGCTGGTATTAATACAAAATTGGATAACCTAAATAATCTGATTATTAGAGCACAAGCTAATGCCTTCCAACCCGAATCATCATGTACCTGTGGTCCAGTACTCAATAAGTTAAGTACATTACCTACAGTTTTAGACCAGATTCTTACGTTAAACAAGCGCCTCATCCATCCAGCCATAGAGTCTGACCAGTCTGGCAAAGGTAACACTCAGAGCTACGAACTTATAGATGACAACCTCTTATTAGAGAACGCCAGCACAGAAGAACTCCACAAGTCCGGAAAAACCTCAATCAATGAAGAAACCCATAAAGTAATTAAAACTGATTTAACCAACTTAGTTCCTACAAAGCTAACAATGACAAAGCGACAAAGGAAAAAAGAACGGAAAGCAAGGAACAAAAAAAGTGAAGTAGGTTCACAGTCAAGCCTCAACATATATCCCATTTTTGTAAACTCTAATACAAATGCTCTAACAGAGGATAGCACTATGGAATCTTGCACAGACGAAAGGGCCAATGCTGACATGTCCACCAATACATCACAGACGACGACAAAGGCTCTCAAAGGCCAACAGCCAGCCGATAGCCTGACTAGTTCGAAACAAATGACTGATAAACTTCATAATATACCGCAAATAACAAACAATGGGCCAACCACAGGAAGTGAAAATACTTCTGAAAAATCATCTCACTGTGGAAAAGACAAAGAATCCCACTTAGATCAGAACCCCTACCCTCACCAAGAAATCAACAAAGAAATTACTACATCGCAAGTCACCACTTCAGTTTGGGCGAATAACAACAAGCACAGTCACCTACTAGCTCCAGGATCAAAAGGAAACTTCAATTTTCCTAACCAGTACGACGCAATCCTCTCAGCTGGAGACAATAGGTCAGTAAAAGATGATACCAATCAAGTACAAGCAGCTGCCCGACAGAACCAGAGGAAAAGGGTCTTTTCGCTTCTACTTTTCAAGCATTGTCTGAACCCGGAACACATAATCTAGAAGTTAAAGTTTGCCACGAATCTCAAAGATTGATACTCGAAACCCCGGTAGCCTTAAATCAAGGCAAACTAAGTATTAGTATAACAAACAAGGACATTAAACACATAAATGGAGAAATGAGTAAGAACACAAGGAAAGATCCAAACGAGCCTGGAGATGTTCAATGTCAACTAATTTTTACTCCTGAATATAAGACACAGGGCAGGCATGATACATTAAATAGGAGTAACATCTTGAAACTCATGGCAGAAATTAAAGAACCAGGGGCCCGATGTAGGTGGCCCAATACCGATCGGTAACAGCCGAAAATACCGATTTTCGGCCGTTACCGAGCGGTATCGAGCCATCGGGATGTAGGAGCAAGAAATCCGTCCGAATCGGTAATTTCACCGAATCGGTAAAGATACCGAATCGGTAAAATACCGAATCGGAAATACACCGAATCGGTAAATTAACGAATCGCTAACATACCGAATCGGTAAATATACCGAATCGGACCATTTACCGATTCGGTAGAGTTACCGAATCGGTAAATACACCGAATCGGACCATCTACCGATTCGGTAGAGTTACCGAATCTGTAAATTACCGATTCGGACAGGCAAAAACTCAGATAGAGATGTAGGGAAGCACAGAAATACCGATTTTGGCTCAAAATCGGTATTTGAAAATCGGTATTTACCATGGATTGGAATCAGGTGGTAACCAACTGCAACCTATAAAATTAGACCCAAAATGCAATGCAACTTGCAGGATGGCGGCATTTTATGTCATTGCAAGACGGCTACGGCTACAGCAGGAAGGAGAGAGGGAATGGCAAAGAGAGGAGCAGGTCTACAGACAGAGGATCACCCTGTTCATGCTCACAGAGGCAGAGATCCTATAGAGGTACAGGCTGGGCTCAGACACCATTCTGGAGCTCATCAGGGACCTAAAACCTCTGTTGGACCACCCCAAGGGCACACGCCATCCCACTGCACGTGCAGGTGCTATGCAGCCTACACCTGCTTGCGTCTGGCAGCTATCAAAGTGCAGTTGCTGCGGTAGGAGGGGTGACCCAGAGCAGCCTGTCAAGGTTTTTCCTGAAATTCCTTGACGCCATGATACAGAGGATGGACCAATACATTTCTTTCCCTGCAACCCATGCGGAATTGGTACAAACTAAAGCAGACTTTTACCAGATGGCACGATTTCCCCACATCATTGGCTGCATTGATGGCACGCACATTCCGATTTGCCCCCCTGCTGACACAGAATACATATACCGCAATAGGAAGTCTACGCACACCATCAATGTGCAGGTGATTTGCAATGCAAAGTGCGCCATCACAGACCTGGTGGCAAAATTTCCAGGGAGTACCCACGACTCCTACATATTTCAAAACAGCGGCATCTATGCACGGCTGACGGCAGGGGAATTTGGTGAAGGATACCTCCTAGGTGAGACACATCAGACCCCCATAACAAAAATAGCACTGTGAAGTACATGTATGCATGTGAGTAATGTTACCCCTTTTCCTTCTAGGCGACAGTGCATATGCCCTCCGCTCATTCATACTCACCCCCTACCTCAACCCCTCTATACCCAGCCAAAGTAGGTATAACCGTCCCACAAAAGCACAAGGAATATAGTCGAACGGACCTTTGGCATCTGGAAAAGCAGGTTCAGATGCTTGCACAAGAGTGGAGGTGCAAGGCAGTATACCCCCATCACCTGCTGTAAGATAATAGCTGCCTGTGCAATGTTGCACAACCTTGCGGTGAAGAAGGGCACTGAGGTGGAGTTGTCAGACTACGAGGACCATGACGACGACATTGCTGTGCCACAAACACAACCTGCTGGGGTGTCTACACCAAGTGATGGCAGATACAGACGTGAGGAGATAACAGAAAACTATTTCTGAGTGAGTACAGATGCACAGACAGGTTATGGATGTGAAAAAAAAATTTATTCATGTTGGCACAACGTTAAAGCACTGATGTGCAACAAATGAAATTATGAAAGGAAAGGTGGGGACTGGAAATGCCCCGGGTTGCCTCACCCACACTGGCAGAGTCATTTCCTGCTGCGCTTTGCAGAGCCACTGGGATGCTGCTCACCCCCTTCAGCATGGCTGGCTGCCTCGGCGGAGCGCCTGGTGCTCCTGCTGACACAGCGCTAGCCGGGCTGCTGCTGTCCCCAGCCTCGGCCACGTCCAGGGCAGGATTGACCACTGTATTTGATATGATGAGGGCCTCCATGGTACTGGTGATCCTGGCCATGCCCCTGGTCACCTCCGCAGTGTTTTGTGTCAGGCTCTCTTGCATATTTGCCCCTCGGCGGCATAGCTGGGACGTCGCGGCGGCAAGCCGGTTAATTGCCCTGTTTTGGACACGGGCAACCCTGCGCCTTGTGTGCTCAGTATTTTCCATCTTGGCACAAAGCTGTGTGATGACGGTCGTCATGCGACCCAGTCCTGTGGCAATGTCTCTGTTTGTTTGTGCCACCTCCTTGTTGCTTGCCACCAACTCACCAAAGCCCTTTGCCATTTCTACCATTTGCAGGTTGTGTGCACGCAATTGGCGGTGGCATGCCAGGATGGATTTTGCCTGCATGCGCTGGATTCGCACCATGCTCCCCTCAAGGCCTTGGAACACTGTGCCCTCTCCTGATAGACATGCACTGCTGGGAGTGCGTGGGCGGCGGCGATTGGTGCTGGCCTGCTGGGTGGACTGCTGTGCTACAGGTGTCGCTGGTGTGGGTGCTGGTGCCTGACCCGCAGCTCCCGCCATGATTGTAATTGGGGCCTCAATACTCCTCCTGGCTGGTGATGTGGCAGGTGCTGGCTGGGACCGTGAGGGGGAGTTCTCAGGTGAGCACTGCAATGGGGGGGATTGTGATACTTGGGGGGAGTGGGGAAATAAGAGGGCATGTACAGGGTCGTCCTCATTGACCATGGCACTGCTGTCCTCCTCCACCTGCGAGGCATCCATGGTGCTTGGCCCTGCCACCACACTCTCCGCCGTCGCAGGAGCTGTCGCTTGTGCAGCTGATGCTCCACTGCCTGATGGCGCCCCTAGGTATAAAGAAGCATTTGTGAACTGAGTGCAAATGTCTTACAGTCACTACAATAAAAGCATTGCACATGTCACTTTCATTACTCTGATTATTTTTTGACGTGCCTTGCAAATTAATGTGCACTGACAAATGTTCCTACATTAGCTGACTACATTTCCCATAATGCATTGGCCATGTATGGTGCTAGCAGTACTGGACTGGGGTTTGGCTGTACATTGAGGCTAAAGGGGAGGTGTCTGGTTGGTTGTGTCATGCTGCGCATGCTTCTTACCTTTTGCTGTAGCTCTGGCTGAGCTGTCCATGTCCCCTACTCCCACCACACTCTCCGTCTCGATTGTTGTGGCCACCAGTTCCTCCAGGTCAGTCAGGGGGGGCACGGGGTTCCTGCCTCCACCTGTCAGGCCTGCCTGCTTGTGGAGCTCTGACAATTTCCTCTTGGTGAGGCTCCGGATGTCATAAAACCTCTTCTTGAGGTCCTCCAGGCTCCTGGGGGTCACACCAACAGCATTGACCCTCTCACTTATGGCACTCCACAGTTTCCTCTTGGTAGACTCAGGGACTGTGAGGGACTGCCTCCCAAAGAGCTGCCTGTGGACCCTCACCACCTCCTCCACCAGTACTTGCAGCTCCATGCTGCTGAACTTCACTTTGCGCTTCCTCTCAGCCTTCTGGCTCTCTGAGCTGCTTGCCATTTCCACTGTCTGCAAAATCAGCTACCACTCTCTCTGCTGCTCCCTCTCACTGCTCAGCTCTGGCTGCCTCTCCAGAAAGTTCTAATGAGTTGCACCTGCCTGGGTAGCCACTCCCTGCTAGGGTGGGGGAGGGTGGTTCCACCTCATTGGCTGTTTTCATTGGTTTCACTTTTACTTGCTTGCCTATTCCGTATTTACCGATTCGGTATTTACCGAATCGGTATTTGCCGAATCGGTATTTTCCGATTCGGTAAATACCGATTCGGTTTTTCCAATGCATTCCTATGGGCCTTTTGGCCCATAGGGTTGTATTGCCATTACCGAATCGGTATCTACCGATTCGGTAATTACTGATTCGGTAAGTATCGAAACACGATACCGATTTTTACCGAATCGGTATTGTACCGATTTTTTTTCCCTACATCTCATTTTCCGATTTCAGAATACCGATTCGGTAAAAATCGGTATTTTAAAATCGGTAAATGACTTTTACCTACATCGGGCCCCAGGTAACATAAAATCCACAGACCTGGAACAGGTACAATTTCAGAGAGAGTCAAAGGATACAAGCAACGAGCAAACATTGACCACTTGGAAAACCCCAGGGACTGCCCAATTAATATTAGGGTGCTCAGACCGGTTTCTATCATGGGGCATACAATTATCACAACCCACTGCCCCGCGTTATCCGTTGCCATTAAAAAAAGAAAATGGGGGGGGGCGTGGCCAACTGCCGAGCATGGCGGCAGCTTAACCCGGGAGCTCCGCTAGGCACTCCGGCCCGCACACCAATCCGAATACCCATCCGTGTATCGACCTGCCTGAAGGGGTGAAATCGGCCCCGGGAACCGAGCGGCACAGAACGAACCGCTCCCAGCGAAAATCCGACGCCGGGAAGTGCCCCATCCGTCGATGGGGAGGCGAGGCCTGCAGCGACTCAACAGCACCGGCCCTGGGTACGGAGGCGAGCAGACCGGAAGCGCACCTCACCCGGCCGGGAGGGGACGGAACTAGCCGGCGACCGGTCCTCCTTGATTGGCAATGAGCTCCGCCTCGGCGCTCACACAACGTTGCACCTGAGGGCGCCCTTCGCCCAAGACTCCAGTAGAAGCAAGGTCAGTGGGGGCCCCGCACACCATCGAGGAAGCACCCCAACGAAAGCGGCGCGAGTAGGCGGACGGCGCCTGAATCGGCGCGGTCCCCCCACATCACTAAACATCACCCCGGACTGCCATTAGACAGAGGGGCTGCCCACACCGTAGTGGCACCAGCCCCCGGAGGCACATTGCGACCTTAACGCGCAGCGGCGCGCTCCACGTGAAGGAGTGAAAGAATACGGAGTCAGAGACCTACGCGCGCCGCCATTAACACAGCGGGAATCTCTCTACTGCTTCCAAAGGCAGCCACAGACCGGCCGCACCACGGGCTGAGACGAGTCTAAACCCTGCACCTTTAACCGGCTGCATCAACGACACACAGCGGAGGGAAGGCCTGCATAGACACTGGTAACGCTAGCAAGCCATCATGGCGGGCAAGAACACGAGGAGCATGTCTGCGACGCAATCGAAGCTGGACAAGTTTGCTTACGCCCACACCAGTCATTCGCAAGGGCCTGGTCGGCACTCAGCCGGAGCTTCCTCTGACACCAACGGGACTGGAAAAGTCACACTGGAGGCCATCATGAGAACCCTCACAGACGTCCAAGCGACGGTCGGCACAATCTCCACGGAGGTGACCCTGCTGCGAGCAGATTTCAAGAAAATATCGGAGAGGGTGGCCCAAGTAGAGGTGGTCACGAAATCACTTATTGAGGACACCTCGGACCTGCAGGTGGCAATGGAACGACTAGAAAAGACCACCAAACAACTTCAAGAAAAGCTGGACGACCAGGAAGGACGCTCAAGAAGAAACAACGTCCGTATTCTAGGCCTTCCGGAATCGGAGGGGAAGGGGGCCATGGACCTGTATATAGAGGACCTTATCAAGACAAAACTGCAGCCTAAAGGGCTATCAGCCTTCTTCTCCGTTGAAAGGGCTCATCGAGTCCCCGGAGGTACACCCCAACCAGGGGCCACACCGCGACCGGTGCTGGCCAGACTCTTCAACTATAGAGACAGGGACGCCATTTTGCAAGCGGCCAGGGTGGCGCCACCGGTGAAGATCCTGAACTCCACGCTGGCGTTCTTCCCGGACTACACGGCCGAGGTGGCCAGGCGTCGAAAATCCTTCAATGCAGTCAAAAAGACTCTGAGAGACAGGGAACTACCCTACTCGATGCTGTTCCCCGCTAAATTGCGGATTGTGGCCGAGGGGAGGACGTGGTTCTTCGACAATCCTGAAGTAGCGCGAGAATGGCTGGACGGCTGGAGACCGGCGGGCAAGCCTCAACGCCCGCGCAAAGACCGCCAAGATCACCGTAAGGAGAGAACACCGGAACGCCGCACGCCCAGCCCGGCCACTGAACAGGGCGCAGCCGGGGGACTGGACTCCGATCTTGAAAGAGATCCCTTTGACTCGGGACAGCCTAATAGGGGATGAATGACTACGCTGGAAGCATCAAGCATTGATCACTACACTTGGGACCTTGGGCCGATGGAACCGAGTAGGGCGGGTTCTGGCCGGTGCCTGTAGGGGACTCACCAACCCCACAAGCAAGTAAGACTAGATAGGGGGGGGAATCAAGCACTCTGCCAAGTTGGGGATGCGGGCGGGAATTCGTCCGTGGTGCAGGGGAGCAGGGAGGGGGTGGTGGGTTGGGAATTCTGAAGTTCGAGTTAAAGTTAAGTTACACCGTCATCACTATTGCGATCTCACAGGGCATGAATACACCACACACTATGGGTGGCGTGCACCGCCTCCGCACTCTGGCACCCTTCTCCTCCTGACAATGGAGACCTCGGTTCATTCATACACATGGCACAGCATAATCAAGCTACACCAGCGATGGATACCCAGGCGACGACTGTAGTGCCCCCACTGAAGCTTCTTACTTGGAATGTCAGAGGGTTGGGAGACAAAATAAAAAGGGGTTTGGTGCTGCAAACAGTTAAGCGTGCTCGGTCAGACCTGGTACTGCTGCAAGAATCACATTTAGCGGGAACCACCTGTAAAGCCCTGAACAGGCGTGGATACACCATGGCGGTACATTCCGAATTCACCTCGGGTTCCAGGGGCACTGGGATCCTCCTCAGAAACAACTCCCCCTTCCTGGTCACTAGCCACAAGACGGATGACCAGGGCAGGTTTGCAGCACTCTCAGGCCAATGGGAGGGAAGGGCCTTGAATGTGGTATCAGTCTACATCCCCCCCGCACTGCACGCTACGGCCCTCCCGGCGCTTAGCCGATTCCTTATTGATCTCCCAGAGGGAGATGTGATCATGGGGGGGGATTTCAATGCCATCGCGGACCCTCTACTAGATACTTTTCCCCAGCGAGCTCGCCAGAGAGGAGCCGCAGCACTCCCGGGCTTTTTATCTGCTATGGGCCTCACAGATGTCTGGCGTCACCTGAACCCGACAGCGCAGCATTACACACATTTCTCCGCACCACACAACACCCTCTCCCGAATCGACTACTTTTTCATTCTGGGGGTTGGAATGAGCTCTGTGGATAGTGTTGACATTATGCCGCGGGGAATTTCTGATCACTCCCCGGTCTCCCTTCACATTTCCACTAAGGAGTGTAGGCGGGGTAGGATATACCCGATCTATCCCACTTATCTGCAAGTCCCTGGTATCAAAAAGAAGCTCAAGTCAACCACCACACACTATTTCAAGGAGAACACTGGGTCGGTCGCCTCACCTTCAATTCTGTGGGAGGCATATAAGACGGTCCTCAGAGGGGCATCCATATCTGCCATTACTGGGCATAAGAGGGAATCCAGGGCTACACTGGCCAATTTGGAAGCTGCCTTACACACGGCGAACACTGCACATATGACAGACCCCACTCCGGAGACACTCCATGCACTACAGCTTTGCCAGCAGCAACATCAGGCGCACCTTACAGTGATCACAAAGGGACACCTAGCGGGTACAGCGCACAGAATCTATGACGTGGGCGATAAGGCAGGGAAGATGCTAGCGTGGCTAGACAAGCGAGGTGGCAGCAACAAAGGGATTCACGGACTCTATGATACGAGCGGCGTGCTGCGAACTCACCCAGAGCACATAGTCCAGACTCTAGCCTGCCACTTCCAGAACATCTACACACCGACACGGCTGGTCACTGAACGGGAGGCCTTAGATTCACTTCGCAACATCCATGTCCCGGTGCTCTCACCAGAAGCACAGCAGGAACTAGACGCAGACCTGACTGTTGGAGAGGTCCAATTGGCAATACAGGCGCTACAATCCGGCAAAGCCTTAGGCCCGAACGGGATTCCTGTGGAGTGGTACAAGGCGATGGACTCAGTCCTGGCCAAGCCCCTCCTTGACATGTTTAACGACAGCCTACAGAAGACGCTACTCCCACTAGATCAACGCACAGCCACCATTGTGGCCATCCCAAAACCGTCCAAACCACCAACCGACTGTACCTCATACCGACCCATCTCACTGCTCAATACAGAAGCGAAGGTCCTGGCGAAACTTCTGGCCAGCCGCCTCACCAAACATCTCACTACGCTGATACACCCTGACCAATCGGGCTTTATGCCACATAGGAGCACGGCACTTAATCTGCGAAGGGTGCACGGGGTGTTGGCAAGGGCGCATCTCCTTCAGGAACAGACAGTGATACTTTCCTTAGATGCTAAAATGGCATTTGATTTGGTTGAGTGGGAATACCTCTTTGCTGTACTAACCCGCATGGGCTTCGGGCCCCTATATATGGCGTGGGTGCGATTACTATACACCCGGCCGATGGCGCAGGTAGTAGCGAACGGGCATATATCCTCAACCTTTCCACTAGGAAGGGGAACGAGGCAGGGATGCCCACTATCGCCCCTGTTGTTTGCGATAGTGCTAGAACCACTGGCAATCCTGCTACGAGCGACGCCGTTGTTTAGAGGGATCACGTGGGGCGACGGGTGGGAGGACAGGGTCTCCCTCTACGCCGACGACATGTTGGTATACATGACTGACCCGACTGCAGGGGTGCCCGCCCTGCTGGAGATCTGCGACGAACATGGTAAAGCATCCGGGTATACCCTGAATTGGGCCAAGACGGTGCTCTATGTGCTTGCCGGCCAGGCCCCGGTGTTGCCGGCGACCTGCCCTCTTACAGTGACCACCTCTTCCTTCAAGTACCTAGGTATTTATGTGACGAGCGATGCTAAACAGTTCTATGTCGAAAATTTGCAACCGCCTCTGCAGAGGTTGCGTGCAGATGTCCAGTATTGGGCTACGCTGCCGCTGACCCTCCTAGGGCGCGCGGCTCTCTACAAAATGATGGCTCTCCCGAGGTTTCTGTATGTACTAGAGAACTCCCCATATGTGGTTAGCCCGCAATACTTCCGGCGAGTGGCAGCGCTGGTCTCCAGCCTGCTGTGGAATAACGGGCCGGCACGTATAGCACAGGCGAAACTAGTGAAGAGTTGGTACGAGGGGGGTGTTGCGCTACCTGATCTCCAATTATATTACTGGGCGGCACAGCTTAAAATAATTAATCACTGGATTCACGTCTCCAGAAACGATCCCGCATATAAAGCAGACTGGTCGCAACTGGGGACGGCTGGCATGCTGTCAGTACTATACAATCGCCAGAAGGTAAAGACCCTGCTGGGCCCGACATTCCACACTGCGACACTCTGGCACATGGCGCAGTCCCGCCTGGGATGGAAAGGGAAAATCACTAAGCTGACGCCCCTTTGGGACACCAAGGCACTGGGCACACTTAGGGCCTGTAAAGGCTTTGCGAGATGGGATGACATAGGAATCTCAGTAGTTGGAGACCTCTGGGACAAGGGCACGGTTGTTCCCTTCCAGCACCTCCAGCAACAATACGGCCTAAGGCACACTGAAACATTCCGCTATGTACAGATTCGACATGCACTATTGCGCGCAATCCCACCAGACACGGCACTCCCAGAGTCCTCACCCCTTGAGGATAGACTGCTCACCGAATACATGGAACAAAAAGCGACCTCGCTCACGTATAAGAAATTAATTAATAACACGACTGATCCCACACTCAAGCTTAGGGAGAAATGGGTAGCTGAGCTAGATGATATGGATGAAACGGAGTGGAATGAGGCATTGGCCTCCCCGAGGGAGGTGGGCATATCAGCTAGGTTCCGCCTGATACAGCTCAAGGTGCTACACCGCACCTACTACACTCGCACACTGCTACACAGAATACAAAGGGCGCAGCACCCATACTGCCTTAGGGGATGCGGGGAGGAGGGGACTCTCCTACACACGCTATGGGAATGTCCACGCATAAGGGAACTATGGCGCCAAATTATGCGCACAGTCTCTCAAGCCATGAATGTGTCTGTCCTTCCGGAACCTCGCAGGTGCCTGCTGAACATTTGGGAACCTACGGACTTGAACAGGTACGAACAATTGTGGGTCACCCTCGCAATGACGGTGGCCAAACGAGACATTGCACAGAGGTGGGGTGCTCCGGAGTTACCTACGGTGACGGGATGGGTAAGACATATGGACCTTCTCATGATTAAGGAAAGGGCAGTGTATGTGTTGAGAGCCTGCCCTCGTAAATGGAACCAGGTATGGCTGAAGTGGAACGCTTATAGAGGTGACCCATGTGAAGCTTTGCCAGAGGGTGAGGACTCGGATTCGGAGGAGGAGGAAGACTAGTGGCTGTAGAGGGATACTGTGAACGAGGGAGGGACCAGGGGGAGTGATGCACGCACTGACACTCTAAACGAATTGCTGATTTGTTAACCTGTGAGATGGTATAGCAGAACATACGCAGACTCTGATATAGTGATGACAGTTGTTTGGTTTTATGAGTAATTTTCTTTATTCTTATGAGTACCCGCTCATGCGCTGTAAGAGACAAATCAACCTTCTGCCATGGAACTGTGTGGGCGGGAAGGAATTTAGAGGAAGGGAAGACGCTGGGCATGGTGCGGCGTATATCTGTTTATTAACTTTTGACTATCAGGCCCTGCATGAACACGATAACTGTTACTATACTCTATGTTGCATACTATCCCCACCCGGGGAACTAGCTACTGTTCTGTTACGGCAATTACAAATGTCATACTGCTATTTCTTCTAAATTCCTGACAATAAAGAATTTAAAAAAAAAAAAAAAAAGAAAATGGTACACGGTTTACCAGGAAAATTACAGACCTTGCAATCCAGAAACCAGTCTACTCAATCTTAAACAACGCCAAAGGTAGAAGCAACCTAACGCTTACTCAGGGAATAACAGAAGAGATAAAAGTCGAGGAATTTCAACACTCAATGGACCTTTGGAAATGGCTTCCCAGTATGCTAAACGACAAGCGGAGGTATTGACCAAATAAAGAAATGGCAAACCAAGATGCATACGGGGGAATACACCTAATATCGTGGAATATCGCAGGAGCAAAAAGGCTGTTGGAGGAAGGACAAGCATTAGATGAATGGGCAAACTGCGATATCATCTCTTTGCAAGAAACCTGGTCGCAAGAAGATATCGCATTGGAAGGTTTCATCCACTACACTGTAGCTGCTGAAAAATCTAAAACCCATGGACGAGCCACTGGAGGCCTAGCAGTTTACGTGTCAACCGCCCTAAACATTAATTCGGAGCAGCTTAATTCCTCCGACCCAAGCATTCAAATAATTAAATTATCAGGACAAAAGGCAACCGACAACAAGACAACAATCCTGATTAATTATTACACACAACCGAATTCAAAAGTCAAAAAGAAAAAAAACGTAGTGCTGTGCAACGCAATAACGTGACTTCGCTCCACTGAGCCCTCATGGAATATAATATTAACTGGCGATTTTAATTCCAATTTGATACACTCACCTGAGGAAGACAAAATATTATCTGCAGACAACATGTACTGGAGCACAGCAAATATGCAGCGTGTCGAGAGCTCGTAAGGATCCCCTTGGCTTACACCTTGTGACAGAACTAGAGTATCTAGGCATGCGCATCTTGAATGGCAGGACCAACGAAGATCGACCTCCGAAAAAAACTTACTACGGTCCACATTCACATTCAACGTTGGATTGCACAGTTGTAAGCCTACCACTAATTCATTTAGTAGAATCCTTCTACATTGAATACACGCCCTTAAGTGACCATGCGATGCAGCACTTTAAATTTAACCTCTGTGCGGAAAGATTCCAACCATCACACATATTGGAGGGTCACCTAAGCACAATTAATCAAAAGCGCATTAATTGGTCGGAAGCAAATACAACGGTCTGGTTTTCAACGATAGAGGCCACAATGAAAGATGTGGGCGACGAGCCAAAGAATAATATCCAGGCATGGAATCTTTTTCTGGATAAACTGATGACAAAAATGAAACTACCGGGTAAACAGGCTAAAACAGTAAGGCCCAACAATAAACTACCAAAATCACTCCTAGAACTAAAGAGGAATTTGCGAAGAACTCAAAAGAAGCTACAGACGCAGGATAAAGACGCGCCGCATTGGGACACTTTTTACGCGCAAAGACGTCTATATAAAAAGAAGGTCTGGGAACATAAAAGGAGGTCTAACGAAAATTTTTGGACTAATTTGTTGTTTTGCTCAAAGCTTCCGAATTCAAACAAATTCTGGAAAATTGTAAACGAATTAACAAGACCGCGCAATGTATTGACCTCAAATGTCCAGGAATCCGAATGGGTCACCTTTCTCTCCTCCAAATTTAAAGCTCACCAAGCAATAGCCATCGGGAACACACAGCTATCATCGCATCAACAAATAAAGACATTGGAAGAAGCCTGCACCAGTCAATCACCAATTACTAGCCAGGCTAAACACCCAACTTCTGTCGCATTACATGGAAAAAAATCAGTTGAGGAGATAATGAAAATAATTAAAAAGGGCAAAAGTAACGGGGCCCCTGGGCCAAACGGCATACCGCAAGCTGCTTTCAAACAAGCACCGGAATATTGGAGCCCATTGCTTGAGAAACTCTTTGCAGACATCCAAACATACAACCTAGTGCCTGAAAGCTGGCACAGTTCCATCACAACGCCAATATACAAGGGCGGTGAGAGATCCAACCCTGCTAACTACAGATTAATCGCCCTGCAGGACGTCGAAGCCAAATACTTTGCATCGCTATTATTAGTTGATCTGGTAAAGTGGTCAGGAGAGAGGGACTTGATCCCACTTAACCAAACAGGATTCAGAGAAGGGATCGGAACTATAACAAATATTTTTTCCATCTCCATGATCGCGGATAAATGTAAGCGCATCAAACAGGATCTGAACTTGTGCTTCATTGACCTCCAAGCAGCCTTCGACAGCGTGGATAGGAACCTACTATGGGCGAAATTAAGAGCCTGGATGATTCCAGAAAACTTACTAAGGGGTCTGTTGCTATTCTACTCCGACACCTGGATGCAAGTAAGGCTCGGGGACGGGTCACGACTATCAAAAAAAGTGTGCACAACATCTGGCTTAAAACAGGGATGCGTCCTGGCTCCGCATCTGTTTAATCTATTTATTTCGGACCTGTCAGCAAAGTTAAATGGATGTAACGCCCACCCGCCAAAATTAGGCGACTTACAATTAACACACCTGGCTTACGCCGACGATATCGTCCTCATGAGTCAGACAAAGGTTGGCTTATCAAGACAGCTATCGGTTCTATCAGCTTTTCTGTCTGCAAACAACTTGGCTCTTAATTTCTCAAAATCCAAAACAATGCTAATTTCCAATCGGCATATAACATCACACAATGTTTGGCTAGAAGGACAACAGCTGGAAAGGGTGACAAGTTACAAATACTTGGTATATTACATCGATGACAAGCTCACCTTAAAGGCCCAGAAAACTTACTTAACTTATAGATCAAGAGCACTAATATTTGCACTTAGCACTTTATCGAAAAAGCTGGAAGGTCCCTCTCTAAAACATTTACTTACGGTGATTGCCAATAAAGCTCTTCCAACCCTAGCCTACGCTAGTGTAGCAATGAATGGCAAGGATTCCGTTCTCCTAAACAGCTTAATTACCAAAATTTACAAACAGGTACTACAATTGCCGAACTCTGCTTCACCAGCGCAAATTCGCCTAGAGTTTGGACTAAAGAGTGAAAGCTTGGGACGGCTTTACTCATGCCTAAAGGAGTGAAATCGGATCAAAAAGAGAGCCGCAGCCAATAATTTGAACAAATATCTATGGCAGGAATTAGAAACTCAAAAAAAATCAGAAGCAAACAAATATCTGACTAGTGCATTGGAGATAACATGCACCGCTAATCTATGGGACAAAAACTTGCCATTTTCATCATTCAAACTGGCACTAAATAAGGCCGCAAAATTTCACTGTCTGATTATGGACAAAGACATTTTCTCACACCGCTCACATTCTTGGATCCTGATCCAATAGCTACAGATCTTTAACCCCAGCGGCTTATCTGGACGCAATATACTCTGCCTTTATCAAAAGAAAGCTGATGGCATTGAGGTTCGGTAAATTCCCAACATTGGCCGACGAGGCAGCCTGGAAACATACAGAATCCGTCTCTTGCCGCCTCTGTGGGCATGTAAAAGAAGATCTTATTCATATAATATGTATCTGCAAACCGTTGACAACGGAGCGAAGGCGCATTTTAAGGAACATAGTACTGGCAAGGAAACTACGTACTTGTAGGACTGCTGTAATTGGTTGTCTGGACGCAACGTCACCACAAACAAATTGCAAGATTGTAAAGTTCTTGTGGACTTTAGAAAAACTTGTGAACGCAATGTAAAAACTAAGTTTTTGTTTTATATTTTTTTTACTAATTTCAGTTACTTGTTTAATTATAATTATTAGGTTTTAAATAGATGACTAAACTCAATGATCAAAATTTTAATTTTAATTTAAGTCGAGACGATAACGGAAAAGTGTTGTGTCTGACCTTACTCAATGATCCTATTTTAATTATGCTAAAGACCGATAATGGAAATTTTTGTTAAGGTTTTAATTAACTGAACAATAAAATAAATATATATAACACTTGTTTGACATCAACTGCATCTCTCAACTCATTCATGCAAAATGCAGTATGTTCTATACTTTTCACTATGTCAATAGCATTTTTTAAATCAGCGGCATCAGCTAGTAGTTTCTCTTGTATTTTCTTATCACTTGAACACCTAACTAGTTGGTCCCTGATAAGGGATTCAGTTGAAATACAAAAGTCACAGGTTGAGGCTAATCCCCTCAATACAGCAATGTAATTACATACTTTTTCATTTTTCCCTTGCGATCGTAAAAAAAAATGGTGTCGTTCTAGAACCACATTAATCTTTTCCCAAAATTGAGCCTCTAATTACTTAAGAGTGTTTAGATAAACATCATGCTGAACATCACCACGTGCATCAATATTAACATCTTCACCCTCAATAATGGAATCAGGCAGATCATCAAAAATCTCTCTGGCATGTTTTCCTAGGTTATGCAGAAGGATATGCTGTTTACGTAAAGACGAAAACTCATCACCACCTATAGCAATTAAGTATGTCTCGAAAAGGTTTCCCCAGTTTTTTTCATGGAATAAGTGTTTCTCCTGCTTCATTAAGAAGTGCAGGAGGTTGGGACATTGCAAATGCTGCCATAGTGAAGAAAGGAGTGAGTAAGTAAGAATATAAAAGAGGGAACTAAGATAGGTGTGAAGAATATGTGAAAGTAAGAAGAATGTAGAGGAACATGAGGAATAGAAATAGAGAGGCAAACTACAAGTGAAAACTGTGAAAGAACTAGTGGAAGCGTTTATTTTTTAACCCACAGTGAGAATTCCTAAACGTATAACTAAACAGTTATCAAAATATCAGGTAAATACAAAAGTCCGTAGTGAAAGGTACCAAACTGCAGCAATGATAACTTTGCGAATATTATAATGTTTAGGATACAGAATATAGGACCTATGACATAAGAATTCAAAGGAACTAAACTAAAAAGGTGAAAGTATGTAAATAAGCTGTGCCTGTCAGCGAAGGAAGGCACCTGATGAAGGATCAAAAAACACTGAAGTGAAGATAACAACGTGGAGTGCACACTGATTGTACAATACCCAGGCTGTGCCTGTGAGCAGCAAAGAAAGCTGTCAGGCTGTAGTGGAAAGGGATCCCAAGATAGAGGAATGCTGAAACATTTGTTGTAAAAGTAAGTTTAGGGATCACTTGTACATATAGAAAGCTGTGCCTGTCAGCGTTGGCAGGCAATAGAGATAAGACAGCCTCTTCCTTGAAGAATTAGCGCTAATGCCAAGGCTCAAATGGAGAACCCGGAGCGGCATGCTGGGTCACTTGACACTGCTGAGGAGAAAGTTACCTGAAAGGCGCCCTGAGCCCCGCCTGAGGCTCTGAGTGGAGGGGGCGAGATGGCGTGTAGTGCTACCCAGCAATGGCTGAGGTAATTAGAGAAGGGCAGGGCTTCTGGCCTCTTCTGAAGCTCTGAGAGAAGGAGCGACGTGCGGCGTTACTCAGCAACGTCTCGCAGTCAGTGCTTTAAATGGAAAAAAATAAGTGCAGGTACTCAACAAATTGAGATGGTAGCTAGGGGGCGGGGCTTGGTTAGGGCCCGGGGGTGGGACAGGGTGTGGGGCGGGGTTATTGGCAGTCCAAAGGGATCCAGCCAGGGGCACACATTTAATGTGATCGAGATTTAATTGGTGTGCAGATGTGCATAATGATACAAATCCATTTCTGGTATATTTTGATCATTCCATTTCCCTTACACATACAAAACAGTACATTTATTATTAAAGTGGGCTTCTCATGGTGCAACACCTAGATCACATATGACTCGCACAAGATATTTTCCTTAACATTTTTTGGAAAGGCTTAACTATGGTTCACCCTCTTGTCTTTTACAAAGCAACACATGGCCACGTAAGGTGGCCTTCCTGTGCTTGGTAAATCTGACTTTAGTATTGTGTTGCCCTCGCAACATCTAGCGTGACACAAGAGAAATGCAATTCAATGATAAATCGGTCCCTCTGTTTCAAACATAATTCCAGTAGGGACAGATTCATGGAAGATTTTCAGGATATTCAATTACGGGGGCACATCAGAGGGGGAATAGGAAAGTGTTTGTTGCTTCTTGAAACTTGTTGTCCTGCAAAGCATGACAGAGACTACAGATCAGGTTAATGTAAATGCAACACATGTGGATGCTGTTCGCGGTAGCACTCCGGGTGCTTTCAGGAGGAATCTAAAATAGACATATGTGTGTGCAGATTATATTCACATAATGTTGTATCCCTGATGCTAAATGAAAAGGCTAAACGTGTTCAGCACTGGTCTCTGATATGTCCTGCAGTCTACAGCTCACAAGTTCGAATCTCAGCAAGTCAAATTCAGCTTTTTATCCTTCTGAGGCCTGTGAGTTAAGGACCATTTAAATAGGTAGTAGTAATGCTGTAGCACAAAAGAAGTGACAATGGGGTGTTTTGATCAGATGATCAGCGGATAAATCAGTCCTGTTTTTAATATAATGCTTTAAAAATCCCAGGTACTGGGTGCCCAGAGAACAGGATAGTGAAGTGATGGAGAGGATGTGCAAGGAGAGGTACACATTCTGTTGCTTAGCCTTTTAGAGAAGATGAAGACCTCGGCCCTCTCCAGTACAGTGAATTTTAAGCCTACATTATAAACCAAACTTGGCCTCAAAGTGATGTTTATGGTTCTATAACACCCTCAATGGTTTCAGGTCACAAGATGACAAACAACAAGGTAGCCTTTGTTTTTTACACATAAAGAAACATTGGTCCCGACACACAAAATCCTTCTCCTTATAGGCAGGGCCACTGGTATTATGTGATTGTGCAGCAGTGGCGTTTTACGCATAATTGTAGATTTGACGCATGTGCCACATAATTCATACCCTGCTGCATCATCTGCAGATTTTAACTAAAAGGATGTTTCTAGCTCATATGGTTCAAAAGTTACTAAAATTGCATCAACATGTGTTACCGCGCAGTGAGAGACCCTTTGCAAAGGTTGACTGACCACCTTTCTGTTGCTCATTGCTATATTTGGTGTTAAACTGGTACTAATGAGGTGCAACCAACACCAAGACTGTTAAGAAGTGTAAATATGACAAAATAATAAAGTAATACTATCTCAAAATGTGCCGCATTATGCCTAATAATATTCTGTATTTAGCTGCATAATTAACTCAACCCTGCCACATAATGTAGCCATCCCATAACGCATAATTCCAGTGTCCCTTCATATAGGTGCGTTTTGACCACGCACAGATTCCCAAAGAACATTTGGAAGTTCAGAAAATAGGTTGCAAGGCCGGATTAGCTGGAAACAACAGTTACAACGCAACTATTACAACGGACTACTTTTACAACGCAACTACTATAACGCAGGATCCTTTACAACGAATGCCTTTACAACGCATGACATTACATAGTAGATGCTATTACAACGCATGCCATTACAACGTAAGTATAGGTAAGTTTATCTTTTTTAAAACATTTATTTAATTTGGGTTTTGGGGTACAGGGGAATTTTTAGGGTTCAGGGCTAGGTTTGGGTTATGGGGTACAGGGGTATTTTTAGGGTTCAGGGCTAGGTTTGGGTTTAGGGGTACAGGGGTATTTTTAGGGTTCAGGGCTAGGTTTGGGTTTTGGGGTACAGGGGTATTTTTAGGGTTCAGGGCTAGGTTTGGGTTTTGGGGTACAGGGGTATTTTTAGGGTTCAGGGCTAGGTTTGGGTTTTGGGGTACAGGGGTATTTTTAGGGTTCAGGGCTAGGTTTGGGTTATGGGGTACAGGGGTATTTTTAGGGTTCAGGGCTAGGTTTGGGTTTTGGGGTCCAGGGGTATTTTTAGGTTTCAGGGCTAGGTTTGGGTTTTGGGATACAGGGGTATTTTTAGGGTTCAGGGCTAGGTTTGGGGTACAGGGGTATTTTTAGGGTTCAGGGCTAGGTTTGGGTTTTGGGGTACAGGGGTATTTTTAGGGTTTAGGGCTAGGTTTGGGTTATGGGGTACAGGGGTATTTTTAGGGTTCAGGGCTAGGTTTGGGTTATGGGGTACAGGGGTATTTTTAGGGTTCAGGGCTAGGTTTGGGTTTTGGGGTACAGGGGTATTTTTAGGGTTCATGGCTAGGTTTGGGTTTTGGGGTACAGGGGTATTTTTAGGGTTCAGTTTTTAAAAAAAAACTACTTAAATAAATTAAATTAATGAAATATTTATTACTTACAATTTTTTAAAAAATGATATACTTACCAATACTTACGTTGTAATGGCATGCGTTGTAATAGCATCTGCTATGTAATGACATGCGTTGTAAAGGCATTCGTTGTAAAGGATCCTGCGTTGTAAAAATCGCGTTGTAATGGTATGCGATGTAAAAGTATGCGTTTTAACGCCATACATCCCGGATTAGCATATGCACTCCTTCCCAAGCAAACATTTTGCATGTGTGGACATGCCTACTTGTGTAACAAGCACACATGAAAGAACATCCTTCATTAAGAATAATTGTGACACTTCTGTAGTAAACTATAGTTTGCCTGGACTTTAGGAGCTGATAACAGGTGTTACCCAACTCAATGTTACTCATTTTGTTGAGCTCAGTAGGGTAAAAGGCAGACTGGACCCGTTGAAATTCGAACATAAGACTTTCAGGTGACACAAAGATCTATGCAGTGGTTGGATTAGTCCACTGAACTATCTTATCATCTTCCAATTAGAAAGGAATGCTCTGCTGCACCTTTGATTTCTCTTTTCTGCATTTATACAGCAGAGGAAGGCGTTGCAGTGAAATTTGCAAACCCCATCCCACAGATGACATCCCAGAGTGGTGGGGTACTGAACACATATGAGCTCCTTAGGACATATACATGCCAATGTTCTACCCTTGGTGACGTAGGCACAGCAGGCTCTGGTCACTGCACCCACAAGGCTCTCCTGGGAAGCACACAACAGCATTTTTTTGTATGTCATTGTTTTTAACAGACATCTGTTAGTACACATTTCTCAAGTTTGTCTTAGATCAAAGTTCCTAACATTTTACATGGAAATGCAAACTTACTGAGGCCAGTGTTCGGACAGTCACCTCCTGATCACGACACTGCCTGCCTTTTTAGCCCCTGTCATGGGGGATCCCTGCAAACCCTCACCTACATAGACACATCTCACATAGCCCCTCGCCTGCTTCATTCAGCTCCTCACGAGCATACATTCATCTCCATAGTTTTTCTCAAACATAAGTACAGCTTCCCTTCACCTACTTAAATACAGATTCCATCTGCATTCATACAGTTCCCTTCCTCCCTTCTGTCCTTCCATCCAGTCTCACTCCCCTCTCTTCCCTAACCCCCTCACTTTGATCTCTCTCCCCTTAAAGTTCCTGCTGTGCCTCTTGCAACTAAACGAGAAAGTGACATTAGTGCCAGTGGCCCTAGGACTTCATAACCTAGCATCCTACAGATCTAGAGCCCACCCATTCCCTCTAACACATGAAGAAAGTGCAGCAAGCATAGACAGATAGCCCACGCATCACAGATTAGGTTAACGCATTTCAGTTCCTGTCCCACATCACCCCACTGAAATACAATGTCACACAGTACCAGTGCCGCTTTGCTTCGGCATTCATTGCTGGAGTCGCTTGACAGCACAGCAGGTTACATCCAGCGTGATCTCCACTGCAGTGCCCAGAGGCAGTCAGAGAGCTCGGGGTCAAGCAGAGGTGAAAGGTTGCCATGGGTATAGTCACAAACCTGGGCCCGGATTGTTTTGATCACGTGGTTGCAGAAACAGTGCCACAAGTTCAAGTTCAAGTTCAAAAATTTGTATAGCGCGTTACTCACCCAGAGGGTCTCAAG
Source organism: Lissotriton vulgaris (assembly GCF_964263255.1). Lineage (NCBI taxonomy): Eukaryota > Metazoa > Chordata > Amphibia > Caudata > Salamandridae > Lissotriton > Lissotriton vulgaris. Next base: position 1,075,938,884 of record NC_141691.1, on the reverse strand, counting down.
GTGCTTGTGGGGGGGGGTGGTACTTTACTTATCAAATATCCAAGTTTTAAGTTGCTTTCTGAAGGAGAGGTGGTTCTGTGTAAGGCGGAGGTGGGTGGGGAGAGAATTCCAGGTTTTGACCGCTAAGTAGGAGAAGGATCTTCCCCCCCATGGTGGATCTATGGATGCGCGGAATTGCGGCGATGACAACGTCATCACCCTCTGTGCTCTGATGGGTTAGGCCACCAGTCAGCATAAATAGTTGAGCTAGTTCATTATCTGTGAAGGCCAGTCCTTCAAAGTCCCCCAGTAGCCCGGCAGATCAGTAAATTCAGGAAAGAGTGAGCCTGTCTCTAACAAAGAGGCCTGGCTGTTACGAGCTCCAGTGCATACCGACATGGTCGAACTGGGAGAGAAAATATGCCCGAGCACCAGGAAAGTGACCCATGTTTGGAAACGGAGGCAGCTTTGAACTTGTAAAGTTTGTGTCCCACACAGCGTGAGTCTGAGAGCAGTGTAATGACGGGCGCTAGGCCCTCATTATGCTGATGGAAATGACACACGGACACAGTGATAGTGGGTAGCTAATGGGCCCTGAGCACGTGCGCTCAGCCCCTTTTATTGGCCAGGGTCATCTGACCAATGACGCCTGGTGGTGGGTGGGTGTTTAGTGTAGTGACATCAGAGTGAGACACTAGACCGTGTCTATGGTATTACATCCCTCCCAACCTTAGTTAAAATAATTAAACTAACTAAAGTCCAACCTGTGGGAAAGAATACAGTTCACACAAAACCTATGTTCCAATCACGACGACTCCCGCGTGGTCTTCTCCCCTGCTGGTCACGTTAAATACTGGCAATGGTGTCTCTTCTTGCCTTGGCAGACTTGCAGCTTGGAGGTGGGCTGTACGGACTCTCTCGCTGTTTCGCATCCTGTGAACGTGTAGAGGTAGGAATAGCAGGTCCCTAGTTTGTTGCATTCCACTGGACTGTCCTGGTTAAGATGTTTTGTTCAAACTAGTCTCAACAAATAGGAGCCTCAAGGGGAAACAGGGGTATTACAGGCCGCCCCCCACTCAATGCATCTCTAGCAACAAATGACCTGCCCCTTACTGGTATGGGATCAAAGATCCCTGGTTTCTATGTTCTTACCTATTCAACAGAGGGTACTCTACCGCCTCCTGTCTACATGTGCTCAGTAAAGTCACAGATTTCCGGATAAAAAGTGTGTGTGCACGACAACCGTGTGACAATTCACTCACCTCACCGTGCCTTTCTAAGAGGATGTGACCTACAAAAAAAAGGGGGAGGGGAGTTGGCAGAGCCTCACGGGAGCAACACCCGAGGAGGAATATCCAGGCAGGTACTCGCCTGTGTCCTCACGTTCTCATCATCAGCATCTGCCAACTGACAACATAAAGGGGATACAAACAGTGCAGAAAAAGAAAACCATTGCGTGTTCAGTGAAAGTCACCCAGTGTGGTTTGCCAATACTCTCTCGTCGAGATCTGGTCCCACCACCAATAAAAAGAGCTAGGCTACACTGGCTCAACTGCTTTTATTCCATGCTGTGTGCCCACTCTATTAAAAAACCAACATGTTTCATTGCCTAGTTTCATTTACCGGCAATTTCATCAGTGTGTTGGGTCTGCGTAATCTCTACTTGTCTAGATTCTCCGTATATTGTACTTGTGGTTGTACACGAAATAAAATCACATACACTCATTTACTCACTGTGTCTCGATAGGGACTCCCTGCAGCAACTGTATAGTGCTATCTAGTGTATAAAATGTACTTTACCAGGTGGCCGCTGAACTCACGCCTACCAGTGCCCCCGTAGAAGAATCAGGTTTATCAGGAACCTATGGCTTTTATACAGGTCCCTGGAACCGCCCTCGGTCAGTTCTAAAAAAGGAAAACATAGGGTCAATGTGACAATCGTATCCCTTCACAGTTACCTCTCATTACTAGCTCCTCAGTACCTGCTATTGTGCCCCAATCTTTGGTATCACTGCACCCCTGTAAATCATATACGGGCTATTTAGCTGCTGGTCCCCATCGGTGGCCCTGATTGTGCAGCCCTCCCTCTATTTGAGATATTTAATTAGGGAGAGGAAAAAAGTTTAAAAACTTGAAAAGCGGAATGAGAAGGGGCAGAAGCGGCTGCTCTCACCCTCTCGTCCGCCCGCATTCACGGATTGACAAAGTCCTAGCTGGTCCCGAGCAAGTACCACTACGCTCATATAGAAATTTTGTCTTACCGGTATGCGTGCAGGAATGGCCTCCGCTCACCCGCCGTGATAATGAACTCACCGGTACTTGTTTTAAAGGACGCCGAACAAAACCTCATGGTTCCTGCGTCTGTGACTCCGCCCACCCCACGCACGCAAAGCTAACGGAGCCAGCGCGTGACGTGTTGGCGGCGGCCATGATGGAACGGGGAGCTCTATCTCTATGTGATACTCGTGCCAGCTCCCGTTCATGGTGCCGTCACTGTACAATGTGCAGTACAAAGGTCCAGAGTTGTACCTCGTTCTTGTTTGTGTTCAAACTGGTGTCTGTTCCTGATGGGATCTTCAGCTGCAGGTTATCCCTCTCATGGATACCCCTCTCTCGTGGGTGTCCCCTCTCACTGGACGACCCGGAGGCCCTTTTCTGCCAGGCTCCCACTGGACCGGAGGACATGCCGCCTTGCCGCTCCAACGTGTTGAAGGACATCGCTACGGGTCCTCTCTCCGTGTCCGAAGCTCCACCTGAAAGGGTGTTGTTGGCACTGGTTCCGTCTTGTGCTACCTTCGGTCCTCCAGGATCTTCAGCACGAGCTTCAACAGTCCGTCTCTCGTCGTGGTATCCGCTGCTACCGGTGTCCCTGAGGCCTCTGCCCCTGGATTTCCGCAGCCCTGTGTCCATTCCATCCCAGAGGTGGTTGTTGCCAACAGACCGGCCTGCTCGCTTCTGTCATTCCTGGGTGACTGTCTGGTTTGCACATGGATGCTTACTTCCAGTGATATTACATGTGTCCCGGTCGTGCGTGTGGACTGTCGTGCACCTCTCACGTTCTCCTCGGTGTTTCCCCTTCTGGTGTGTTGTAGTGTCTTGTTCCACACTCCTCTTTGCTCTGCTCCTTTCTCTTGTCTTCCTGTTGTCGTGCTGCTCAGACCTTTTCTCCTTTCTTTTCTTTGGTGGTGGCAAACGTGCCACTCAGACCTCTTCTTTCTTTTCTTTGGTGGTGGCAAACATGCCACTCAGACCTCTTCTCCTTTCTTTTCTTCAGTGGTGGCAAACGTGCCACTCAGACCTCTTCTTTCTTTTCTTCGGTGGTGGCAAACGTTCCACTCAGACCTCTTCTCCTTTCTTTTCCTTAGAGGCGTCATGCCCCTCAATCTCCTCTTCCTTTGTGGTGTCGTGCCTCTCCTTCTCCATCTTCCTTTTGGCAACGCGGTCTGGTCATCTTGCTGTCTTTGTCTTCCTGACCAGACCTCTCCAGGCAGAGTGCACTCTGCCTGTTTCCCCCTGGTCTTGTCCTGGTTCTCGGACACTGTCTCCCTCTAGTCTGTGACTGGACCGGTCGTTGCGATCTTCTCTCTTAACTCTGAATGTTAAACTGTGGTTGTCGAAGTTCGCTGGTCCATGTTCGTGGACTGTGTCTTGGTGGTCGAACATCTTGGACCTCTTGCCGGTCCACTCTGCCGATGCTGGCAGGCCATCCTCGGTCCTCCTGCCGGACCTCTTGCCATGTCACTATTTGCTGACTCTTGCTTCGGTCACCTCCATTCGCGACCCCCTGGTGGGTCGGCTTCTTGGTGCGGCCATCTGGCTGGCCGGCTTCTTGGATGCGTCACGTCGTGTGACCGTCCAGGTTCTTCGTACGACTGTCTGGTTGGTCGGCTTCACCTTCTCCTTTGTGGCCAGACTGGGTGGTCAGCTTCACCTTCTGCGTGAGTCTTCATGCTTCGCCGTCTTCCGTGTGCTCGCTACTCACTCTGTTGCGGTGCTGTAGCGTAGCGTTTCTGTCCGTGCTCTTCCTGTGCTTCATTGGGTGCGGAGGGTTACGTCACCACTCCTTCTTGCTTCTTCGTGTTCAGGTCGCTCCCCGTTACCCCACGGGGTGTGCTTGCTTTCTTGTTGGGACCCTGGAGCAGTGTCGGCGGTTGTCACGCTTCCTCACTGTGTCGCACTTGCCTGGTGCCAAGTCAGGAACCACCGGGCCTCCTTGTTGTGGTGCGGCCGTTTCTTTTCCTGCGGTGCAATGACAATCTGTGGCCATCAGGTGCCGGTCCGCCTTTGGCTGGTCTCCGTTTGGCTCAGTGCGTCCTGTGGTCTGTGCCACTGCTCCGTCGTCCTCCTTGTGCCTGGAGTTCCTTCACTCCTTGCGCTTTCCTGCGCAGCGCAGTGCTGTGCTGTCCTGGTGTGTGGAGTTCCTTCACTCCTGGCGTGCTTCTGCACCTTGTCACACCATCCTCAGGGCTTGGTGGCGGTTTGGCGCCCCTCTATCGTAGCAGTTCACTTGTGCACTCTTCATGCACTTGCCAGTTCTCCCTTGTAACCTTCACTGCAGGCGGCACCAGTTAGCCTTTATTTCCCCATGTGTCACTGCTCATATGTCTTTTCCTACTTTCATTTTCACCTGGGGTGCACCGTTGCACCACAACCACTAGGTGGCAGCATTGACTCATCTTGGCCTGCTTGCCTTGTCCTCGGTAGTTTCTACACGGGGCCTGTCTTCAGATTCCCTTTTGCTGCAGGCGCCTCTGTGCCTCACTTAGTTCTGCTGGTGATTCCTTCTCTTTGTTAGAGCCAGGATCGGTCGTAGGGTCTTGTCATCCGATTGAGCTTCACTGCCTCACTCGCTTGCTCCCATTTCAGCTATCTCCCCGGGCACACAGCTGAGCAGGACTGGAGGACTCCGATGCATGCGGTGAGTCCTTTCATTACCTCCTCGTCAGCCCTCCCCGTCCCAGTCCTAACTACATGAGCATAGCTCCTCCCACAAGAAACTCCCAAGCAACTTGAAACCCATCCCTTACCTCCAGGCCACACCCATACCCTGAGGCATATAACCCCAAGACCTGCCAATCAACAACCTGTTTGTTTTTTCTGCGGAATCACTTCCGAGCAGACTTCATCGAGGGGGGCACTGGAATTGGCCTCCTGTCTGGTAAGTGTGAGACGGGATGTTAAGCGCCCGTTTTTTAACCCCTATTGTGCCCGTTTTTATTTTACCTTGTGGGCATTTGCTTTGAGTCCCTGCTGTAGCGGGACCGTGGGGTTGGGGGTCCGGACTGCCTGGTGTGGGGTGGTGACTCCCTGCTGCAGCCTCCCCTCTTCCGGTTTCGTTCCCTGCTCTAGCGGGTACACCCGGGGAGGGAGGGGGGGTGTGTGGCTGGCTTTTTCGGCGCGCCGAGGGCGTGCCGGTTTGGCTTCTCTGTCTCTTTACTCTCGGTGCTCGTTTCTTCGAGCCCGTGTTTCCCCCCTTTTTATTTGCTTCCTGCAACCCTTGGTGGAGTCTGGGGTTGCGGGGAGGGGGGGGACGGGACTGCCTTTGTTTGGTCCGTGGGGGCCCGATGTTTAGGTTCAGTCCGACTTTGATTCCTGGGTTAGTGTTCTCTTCCCCGCGTTTCTGTTGTTGGGGCTCCCTCTACTGGCGGTCCAATTTGCTTTATTGCCATTTTTGTGTTGCTGGAGGGATTTGCATGGGGCTTGATTTCGAGTCTTGGCCTCTTGCTGCTCTGCTGTTGTGGGGCCCTAGGGTGTTTTTCCCTGTCCTTGGCCTGTCTCTGCTGTCTGTGAGGATCTTGTGGGGTTTGGTGGCTCTGCTCTCCTGCAGTTCTGTTGGGGAGTTCTTACCTCTGGGTTCACTGGTTCCTGGGGCGGGGTCTTCTGGGTTTCTTTGTGTCCTTACAGTTGGGCCCTGTTCAGTCTTTTCCTTTTGTAGGTTGGTAGTCATCTCTGATGGGGCGGTTTGAAGGCCGGCCTTCGGTCCTGTGTAGGGATTGGCTCCCGATCTAGGGGGCATTCCCTGGTTGGCCCTTGGGGATTTTTGCTTTGATTGGTCTGGGTATATCTTGGGGTCTGGGTTTCTGTTCTCCTGTTTGCAACATGGAGGGTAGAGGTGCAGACGTGCGTGAGCTCGGCTGTGAGGATGGGGAGGTGGTCGCTGGTTCTTCCACTGCTCCTTCCATGGCGGATATTCAGAAAATGATTGAGGCTGCTGTGGCAGCGGCCTTTGTGGCTCATGATCCCAAGGGGCCTAAGAGACAGAAATTGGATGCCTTGGCTGAGGTAGATCCGGACGTTGACTCTGATGAGGAGGTGAAGGGTCGTTTTGTCCAAGGGGCTGACCTTCGCTGTGTTATGCAGCATGTTCGAGACAATCTGGGATTCCCTGATCCTGTGGAGGGTGGAGAGTCTGAAGAAAGATCCAGAAAGCCTCCCCATTCATACGTCTGTGAGGAAGGTGCTGGAGGGGGAGTGGAAGGATGTTGACAAGCATGCCTTTCCCCGGTTTCTGGCTAAGAGGTATCCCTTGCAGGGCTTCGCGGAGGAGTTTCCGGCTGTGGTGAAAGTGGATTCTCTGCAGGCTGGTATGGCGTCTCAGAGCCTGGTGGTGTCTGAAGATGCGGTGCCTTCTGATCCTGGGGACAAGCGTGTCTAGGGGGCCTTGAAGCGGTCCTTTGCAGCCTCCAATCTGGCTGTTCGGTCTGCTGCTTACACCAGCTATCTTGTTCAGTCGCTTCTTAAGGACTGTCAGGGTATTTCTGCGCAGCTCATGCAGGATGAGGATCCCTCTGAGTCTTTGTCCATGTTGGAACAGCAGTTGCGTTTCATGGCTGACTTGTCCTTCGACTCCCTTAGTGCTGCGGTGGCGGCTGCTGGTGCCTCGGTTGCTGCTAGGAGGCAGTTGTGGCTTAAGTCTTGGAAGGCGGAAGCTGCTCAGAAGGCGGCTGTGATGAAGATTCCCTTCACGGGCTCTAAGCTGTTTGGGGAGCCGTTGGAAGCTTTGATTAAAAAGACAGCTGAGGGGGCGTGGCTAGCAGCCGATCATGGCGGCAGCATAAGGGACGAGCTCCGCAGCTGAAGCGGCCTCTTCGTCTATCCGACACATAATCCGACACAATTTTCAAGCTCAGGACCGGGCGGTGTAAGCAGCGAAAAGCGGCATTCAAATCCGACGTCTGGAGACCGAGTTACGTCGTGGCTGCGGTCTGGCCTACTTCAACCTCCTGAGCTGGGGTCTCCCCTGGTCGAGTGGCCCAGCAGGAAGTGCGACGGTCCTGGGGGTATAGACCGGAAGTGCCCGCAGACCGCGAAGGACGACAAGACACGTAACTCTCGAGCAGCCAGACTGGGCGATGCTTGCGGACCAAAGGAGTGTGACAGACTATAGCATTATCGCCGGTGCCCCGGCCCTCCTTGATATCGAATAGGCAGCCGTAAGCGTGAAGGATCCTGAGACGGCGAAGGGCAGCCGCCATTTTCTAGGCCGAAGAAGTTATTGCTCACTTAGTGATTACTGGCACTCTTCGCCCTATGGAACACTTCACCAGGGTTTGAGCACAATCTACGACTACATCTGGTTTTGGAAGGGCGAATACGCCACTCCGACAACCTGGAGCGGAGAGGCACGAGAAGCACGAAACCCAACGGTATGGCGGGGAAAGGTCCTAAGGGCGGCGCCACACAGACCCGCATTAAAAGATACACCTCCGACAAGCCAATTACCTCCCCAGTGACGGGGAAAGATCCGGGGAGCAAAACTGCTGATACCCCGGGAGGAAAGAAGGCGACGCTGGACGATGTGATGCATGCTTTGGCTCAACTACAGACAGCAGTGGGTTCGATCTCCACGGATGTTACCTTGCTCAGAGCCGATCTCCACAAAATGTCGGAGAAGGTTAAAGACATGGAGGTGGTTACGAAATCCCTAGTGGAGGACGTCTCCGAACTTCAACAGGCAATGGGGAAGATGGCGCAGGACAATAAAATGCTTCGTGAGAAGCTTGATGAGCAGGAAGGGCGTTCTAGGCGGAATAACAACCGTATTATTGGGGTGCCGGAGTCGGAGGGACTTAGGGCCATGGACTTGTTTGTGGAGAGCTTAATCACGGATGAACTTAAACCGAAGGGCTTGTCCACCTTTTTCTCCGTGGAAAGGGCCCACCGCGTGCCGGGGGGCCAGCCGAAGCCAGGGGCGACTCCGCGGCCCATAGTAGCCCGTTTGTTCAACTTCCGTGACCGGGACGCTATCTTGCAGGCGGCCAGGACTTCTCCTCCTATTAAACTACAGAACTCTACTATCGCCATCTTCCCCGACTATACGGCGGAGGTCGCACGTAGGCGACGAACCTTCTTCGAGGTAAAAAAGGAGCTGAGGACACGAGAACTACCGTACTCCATGCTCTTCCCTGCGAGGCTTAGGGTGGTAGCTGAAAATAAAACGTGGTTTTTCGACAACCCAGAGGCTGTACAGGAATGGCTGGAGGGATGGAGGCCGGGACAACACCCGCGACGAACCAACCGACCCAAGAAAGGCCGAAATACAGGTCAACACCCGGACTCCCAGGCTTCGGGAGGAGGACCAGAGAGTAGCGAATCCTTGGGAGCTGACGGCGGCCAAGAAGAGAACGAGGAACAGTGATCTTCAGACTTTTGTACTTTAATAGACATATAGTGCTGTACACGCACTTCCCGCCATTGGACACTGGGTGATGGACCTCCGAGGGTGTGAATGAGAGACTGCCGGCAGCGGAGAGTCCCTCACCCCACCGCGCAAGTACACTGTTTTGGGGATGGGATATGCACTCTGCTCAGTTGGGGGGGCGGGCAGTTTTGAGTCCGTGCAGCAGGGGGGCAGGGAGGGGGGTGGGTAGGGGTTCAGGAATGTTTACAATTCAGGACCACTTGGTCCTGCGAGTTTTTGTTTTATGCACACACATGCTTATTGGTATGTTTCATTATTCTGGTAGCATCATGTATCTTGGGGACAGCAAGGTATCGGAATGCTGGAAGGAGTCACATCTACCCTACACTTGTCTCCGTACACCACCTTGCTCACGGCACGAGGGCCTCTTGGCTGTTCACCACTTTTCTCATGGCCGGGATAGATAACCATACCACACCGGCCCCGTTGCACGTCATGTCATGGAACATTAGGGGCCTAGGGGACAAGATCAAGAGGGGCCTGGTGTTACAGGGCGTTAAGAGACAGGGACCAGCCCTAGTTCTTTTGCAGGAGACTCACTTGATGGGGGTGGCCACACGGGCTCTAGATAGGCGAGGATATCATATGGTAGTACATGTGGAGTTTACCTCAGGGTCACATGGCACGGGTATTTTGCTGAAGAAATCCTCCCAATTCATAGTGAAATCAACGGCAGTCGATGATCAAGGCCGCTTTGCGGCAGTACATGGCCAGTGGGAGGGAAAATTGTTGAATGTGGTCTCCGTATATATTCCGCCGGCATTGCACTCGGTAGCTCTGCCGGACCTCGGCAAATTCCTGCTAGATCTCCCTGACGGGGACCTGCTTGTAGGTGGGGACTTCAATATGACACTCACAGATACCCTCGACCGATTCCCCGCACGAACACACACGGATGGCCCCAGCAGGTTGCAGACATTTTTGGATGCACAGGGTTTAGTGGATGTGTGGCGTACACTGCACCCGGGTCAGCAACAATACTCCTACTACTCTGCCACCCACAATAGTCTCTCCAGGATAGACTACTTTTTCACACTGGGCAGCGGTCTTCTTGCCGTTGCTGAGGCAAACATACAGCCGAGAGGAGTCTCGGACCACTCACCGATCACTCTGACAGTCACCAGCACAGGTACTAAACAAAAAAGGGTATATCCGATTTTTCCAGGGTATCTTAAAGTCCCACAGATAACTAAGGACCTGAAGAAAGTCACCCAGCTTTACTTTGAGGAGAATCGGTCCTCGGTGGACTCCCCCTCCACATTGTGGGAAGCCTACAAAACGGTGTTCAGGGGCCAGGCCATCGCCATAATTACGAACCACAAGAAAGCACATAGGAAGGAAGCATTAGATTTGGAGTTGAGCCTCGAAAGGGCCAACACTGCCCATATGGCAGACCCATCGGAGGACACACTTCACGACTTACAGATACACCAGCGCCGCCTCACCGACCACTTGAGACGTGTAACGTTGGCGGACATTGCCGCGACTCAACACAGGGTCTATGACATTGGGGACAAAGCTAGCAAACTCCTGGCGTGGCTGGATAGGAAGCAAGGGGGAGGTAGGAACATATTACAGCTCACAGACTCAAGTGGCATTGTCCATACCCAACCAGGTGATATAGTGGAAGTCCTGGCTGATCACTTTAATGACGTTTATACTCCTGCGATTGTGGTAACAGCAGATGAGGCCCGAAATGCCCTAGAATGTGTGCCTCTGCCGAAACTGACGGACGAGGCTTCGAAGGATATCGATGCCCCCTTGACCGTCGACGAAATTCAATTGGCCATCAACTCCCTTCATTCGGGTAAGGCTCAGGGCCCCAACGGGGTGCCCATCGAGTGGTTTAAAATTATGTCAGAATCCCTGAGTACGCCCCTTCTTCAGATGTACGAAGAGAGTAGGTTGAAGGGAACATTACTGCCGGACCAACGGATGGCGACTATTGTTGCTATCCCGAAACCGGGTAAACCACCCAGCGACTGCACATCGTATAGGCCTATCTCCCTCCTGAACCCAGAGGCCAAAATAATAGCTAAAGTGCTGGCGAACAGACTCCTGCCGTGCTTAAATCAACTGATTCATCCGGATCAATCCGGCTTCATGCCGCATCGAAGCACGGCCTTAAACCTTCGCAGGGTACATGGAGTTGTGGCGAGACTCTCGATGCTGCGGGAACCGGCCACGATCCTATCATTAGACGCCAAGATGGCGTTCGACTTGGTGGAGTGGAATTACCTCTTCGCGGTGCTCACACGTATGGGCTTTGGTCCAGTGTTTATCTCCTGGATACGTATGCTCTATAAAGATCCCATGGCCAGAGTGGTAGCTAATGGCCACATTTCTCGAACCATACATTTAGGACGTGGCACACGGCAGGGTTGTCCACTCTCGCCCCTCCTTTTTTCTCTGGTTCTGGAACCGCTGGCGGTTACCATCCGTACCACGCCGCTCCTGAGGGGGATCCAATGGGACCCGCATTGGGAAGACAGAGTGTCCCTTTACGCGGACGACATGTTAATATACCTTACTGACCTAGAGAACAGCCTTCCCAACCTCCTGGCTCTCTGTAATTCACATGGGCGAGTATCAGGATATACCATCAACTGGGTAAAATCGATAATTTTTGAGCTCAAGGGGCCACTCCCGCCACTTCCAGACTCCTGTCCGCTGGAGATAGCTCCCTCTTCCTTTAAATATCTGGGAATCCATATTACTCGCGACGAAGCGGAGTTTGCGCGGCTCAATTTGCAGCCTCCCTTGCTCCGACTCCGTAACGATGTGCAGCACTGGAAAGAACTCCCACTGACATTGCTGGGCAGGGCGGCGTTATTTAAAATGATGGCCCTGCCGCACTTTTTGTACATTCTTGAGAATGCCCCACGCTTGATACCGGACAGCTTCCTCCAAAAAATAACGGCACAGACCACGGGTCTGCTCTGGGGGAACCGACCAGCCCGGATCTCCCACACAAAGCTGAATAGGAGCTGGTACGATGGAGGCATTGCACTGCCCAATATACGACTGTACTATTGGGCGGCCCAACTCAAGATCCTTAATCAGTGGGTGCACGCCCCGCAAGATGACCCAGCGTTCAAGGCAGACAGAGCACAACTGGGCACGAATAGCTTGCTGGATCCACTATATCATCGAGGCATTGCGGCAAAACTCATGGGACCCACTAAACACACTGTTCAACTGTGGTACAAGGCGCAAGCGAAGCTACAATGGGACGGGACCATCACAAAACTCACACCTTTATGGGACACCAAGGCACTGGGTCATCTGCGACGCACTAAGGGCTTTACCCAATGGGATAACATCGGGATATCAACTGTGGGAGACATGTGGACTAGGGAGGGAGTGGTTTCCTTCGCGACCCTTCAGGAACAGTATGAGTTGGGGGATAACGAATTATACAGATACATACAGATCAGACATGCCCTACAAGCGGCAATCCCACCAGACACATCCCCACCAGAATCCTCCCCGCTAGAGGACCGTCTGCTCACAGACTTCCTACAGGAGGGCGCAACCTCACTGACGTACCGCGAATTAATCAATAACTTACCTGGCCCACTGGAGAAGCTAAAAGACAAATGGATGACTGATGTCGGAGACCTAGATGAGTCCGACTGGAACGCAGCCATGGCATCTCCGCGTGAGGCAGGTATATCATCCAAATTCCGTCTAGTGCAGTTAAAAATTTTACATAGGATTTATTACACCCGAACGACACTACACAAACTGCAAAGGGTGGATCATCCGTATTGTCTCAGGGGCTGCGGGGCAGAAGGCACGTTTATACACACGCTGTGGGAATGCCCGTATATTGTTAGTTATTGGCAGCGGGTTCTACGTACCATCGCACAGACACTCCACACCTCACTCACACTGGACCCGCGGAAGTGTCTACTGAATGTGTGGGGGCCTACTGATCTTACCTTTTACGCAAGGGTATGGACCACGATAGGTCTTGTCACAGCCAAACTAGATATCGCACAGAAATGGGGATCGGCGGACCTCCCCACACTGGCACAGTGGATCAAAAACATGGACATGCTAATGTTGACAGAAAGAGCAGTTTACAAATTGCGGGATAACCCTCGCAAGTGGAATGGGGTCTGGCAACCGTGGAATTCCTATAGGGGGGATATCTGTGAGCCGCTGGTGGAAGAGGATCTTGAGGGTTCTGATGATGAGGAAGAACACTGAATGGGGGCCGAGGCAGGATGGTAGGACATGGGGATGGTTATGTAGCAGGGGAATAAGACGGGGGGTGCGGGTGAGTGTGGGGTATGGAGGATGTACGGTTGGTCCCTCACATGACAGCTATGATGCTGGATACTATACCGAATCTAACTTAATGTCATGCTGATTCATGTGTGCAGTTTCTTTTAGTTTACGTTCAATGTTAAAACAAAAAACACAAAAAGCAAATTGTATTTTTACTGTACACATATTCGCTCCGTCCATCTGAACATTTTGATAACTGATGCTGTTCTACAATCAGATGAGGTCCAGAAACATGCGCATTGTTTATATTTACTTCATACTACAAGCCGGCCTCAGGGATGTAGGCATTAATGTGATTAATGATGATGATACTATTTGATTTTTGCAACAACAAAAAAAATTAAAAAAAAAAAAGACAGCTGAGGACAAACAATTGTTGGCTCCGGTCCGCTCTTCTCAGAAAGGGAAGTTTGCGGGTTATAAGCGGGCTTTTGGGCAGGCGTTTCAATCTAAGATGGCTGCTCAGCCGTTTCGTGGTAGGGGACGTGGCCGGGGTGTCCCTTCCTTCCACAAGTCCCGGGGTCAACAAGGTGCTTCCTCTTCTGCAGGTCCATCCAAGTCGTGACTTTGTGATGGATTCCTTGAAGGTGCCGGTTGGGGGTCGCCTCACCTCTTTTTTACCTGTCTGGGAGGAGTTCGTTCGGGATCTGTGGGTTCTACAGGTGGTACGGCTGGGCTACAGAATAGAATTTGGGACTCCTCCGGTGGATGTGTTCAAAGCTACCCCTGTTCCCAGGTCTCTGGCAAGATGTCGTGCTCTATTGGACGGAGTTCGGGACTTGGTGTCAAAGGGTGCTGTGGTGAGGGTGCCTGTGAGTCAACAGGGTCGGGGGGTTTACTCAATCCTGTTTTTGATCCAAAAGCCAAATGGGGACTTCCGTCCGGTCCTGGATCTGAAGGCGGTGAACTTGTGTATCCCTCATCGGTCCTTCAAAATGGTGACTCTGCAGTTGATTCTTCCCTTCCTGTCGGTGGGAGATTTCCTGGCTTCTCTCGATCTACAGGACGCCTATTTTCATGTGCCAGTGCACGCATATTCACAGAGGTTCCTGCGTTTCTGTGTAAGGGTGGATCACTACCAGTTCCAGGTATTGCCCTTTGGCCTGTCTGCCTCTCCGAGGGTGTTTACTAAAGTGTTGGCGCCCTTGGTGGGTTTGTTGCATGCTAAGGGTATACAGGTTTTCCCTTACTTGGACGATTGGTTGATTTCTTCCTCTTCTTTCCTTCAGGCTCAGTCACATTCCCGGGAGGTTTGCAGTCTCCTTCAACGGTTCGGGTGGATTCTGAACTTGGAGAAATCCCATCTTCACCCCACTCAGGAACTGTTGTTCATTGGGGGGGTGTTCAACACCAGGTTGGGAAAGGTCTTCCTGTCGGAGCCCCGCAGACTGACTCTTGCGCACGAACTGAAGAAGGTGTTGGGGGCTCGGTCTTCCACGGCTCGCCAGTGGTTGCGTGTTCAGGGGCTGATGTCAGCAACTGTGATGATTGTTCCTTGGGCCCGCTTACACTTATACCCCCTTGTGAATCATCTTCTGGAGCATTGGGATCCGGCCTCTCTGAATTACGAGCTGTTGGTTCCAGGGAGTGTGTCCATCGCCCGGGAGTTGTCCTGGTGGCTGGTGGATCGGAACCTCTTGCAGGGCTCGCCCTTTGTGTCCCATGTGAGGTTGGTCCTGACGACCGACGCCAGCGAACTGGGTTGGGGTGCGGTCTTGGGTCAGGAGTCTGTGCAGGGTCTATGGTCTGTGCCGGAGGCGGAGATGTCCTCAAATTGGCGGGAATTGAAGGCGGTTCAGTTGGCGTTGTCTCATTTTCTGCCTTGGGTCCTCCAGAGGGATGTGATGGTGCGGTCGGACAACACGGTGGTGGTGTGTTATATCAACCGCCAGGGGAGCGCGAGGGTGGCTTCCCTCAATTTGTTGGCTCAAAGTATAGGCCTGTGGGCGGAGTCTCACTTGTTGTCTCTGAGGGCTTTACATCTGCCTGGGATTTTGAACTCGGAGGCGGATCACCTGAGCAGGGTGTTTCCCTCCATGTCGGACATGTGCCTGTCTCAGGAAGTCTTTCGTTGCCTGATGGCCCGGTTCGGGGTCCCGGTGGTGGACCTGTTTGCAGCCCCGGGGAACGCCTTGAGGGAGACGTTTTGTTCTCTGGTTCGCTCTGCCGAGGTTTGGAGGGTGGATGCCCTGTCCTTCCGGTGGGAGGGGGGCCTGATGTATGCCTTTCCCCCTATTGCCCTGCTGCCGCGTGTTCTGCTGAAGGTCAAATTGGATCGGGCTTCGGTGATCCTGGTGGCTCCGGATTGGTCCAGGCGGCCTTGGTTCCCTCTGTTATTGAAGTTGGCTGTGGGACCTTGCTGAGACGTTTTGTTCTCTGGTTCCCTCTGCCGAGGTTTGGAGGGTGGATGCCCTGTCCTTCCGGTGGGAGGGGGGCCTGATGTATGCCTTTCCCCCTATTGCCCTGCTGCCGGGTGTTCTGCTGAAGGTCAAATTGGATCGGGCTTCGGTGATCCTTGTGGCGTTGGGTGTTCTCCTTCTGTGGCGGAATTTATTCAGAGGTCCAGGCGCCCTTCGACTCTCAAATCCTATGCCCGGCATTGGGTTTCTTTTCAGTCTTGGTGTACGGCGCGCGGGTGGTCTGCATTGGAGGTGGATCCGGTACTGGTCTTGGACTTTTTGAAGGACGGCTTTGACTTGGATCTGGCTGTGTCCTCCCTGAGGGCTCAGTGGGCTGCTGTTCGGGCCTTTCGGGGTTCGGTCTGTGACCCGGTGGTTCCCCTGGTGTCCCGTTTGTTACGGAGTTGCTTCCTTCAGAAGCCTGTCATTCGGTCCTTTGCTCCTAGTTGGGATCTGCCTCTGGTTTTGGGGCTTTGCAGGGGGCTCCCTTTGAGCCTCTACTGGAGGTGTCTTTGAGGTTTCTGACGATCAAGGTGCTGTTCCTGGTGGCTTTTACGTCGGCTAGGCGGATTGGGTAGTTGGGCTCCTTGCTTTGTTCGGCCCCTTTTTTACGTTTCTTTCCTGATCGGGTGGCACTGCGGCCTGATCCTTCCTTTGTTCCCAAGGTCCCTTCCTCTTTTCACTGCTCTGCGGATCTGGTTTTGCCTGTTTTATGTCCTGATCCTCTTTCAGAGGTTGAGGTGCGGCTGCACTGTTTGGACGTTCGGAGGGCTCTAGAGATCTATTTGTTGCGTACTGGGCCGTTTCGTAAGGTGGAATCCCTTTTTGAGACCTTTGGCCTGGCTGGTCAGGGTCTTAAGCCTTCTGGGGCTACCCTCAGTCGTTGGCTGCGATGGGCTGTGGGTGCTGCGCATGAGGCCTGTGGTGTGTTGGCTCCGGGGTCTGTTCAGGGAAGGTCGACTCGGGGGGTGGCGGCTTCCTGGGCTTGTTTTCAGGGGGCTTCCATGGCTGAAATCTGCAGGGCTGCTACCTGGAGTTCTCCGCACACCTTTATGTCCCATTATCGTTTGGTGGTTGGGGGGACTGATTCTGCTGGGTTTGGGGACGCTGTGTTGCGCTCTACTCCGGTGGTGTGGCTTTCTGTGCTTTAATAAAGTCTGTTTTTTGCTACTGAGTGAAGCCGATTATTGCTTTGGTATCTGCTCATGTAGTTAGGACTGGGACGGGGAGGGCTGACGAGGAGGTAATGACCGGTTACTCACCGGTAATATTCATTACTCCGAGTCGTAGCCCTCCCCGTCCCAGTCCAGGTTCCCATCCCTCCCTCCCTGTTTCGGCTTCTTGTGCTTGTTGGGTACAGGTTGTTGATTGGCAGGCCCTGAGGGTTATATGCCTCAGGGTATGGGTGTGGCCTGGAGGGAAGGGATGGGTTTCAAGTTGCTTGGGAGTTTCTGGTGGGAGGAGCTATGCTCATGTAGTTAGGACTGGGACGGGGAGGGCTACGACTCGGAGTAATGAATATTACCAGTGAGTAACCGGTCATTTATCAGCCATCCGGGCAGCCGCCCACTGCTCCCTTCACTCCTTCCCCGCCCGCAGCAGCCTCACAGCTCACGCACTGCGCAGGGGTGGTGGGGGGGGAGTGTGTGTATGGGCATGGATCATGGGGCTCTTGTAGCGGGTGGGCTCCGCTTTGTTTATTCACGCCTGCAGCTCTCCACACGCTGCGGGCTTTGCACCCAGTTTCTCAGCTTTTGTGTTCACTGCCTGAGGGCCGCGTCACGCCGGGCAGGGCGCCATTTCGATGCGGGTGGGCTCCGCTTTCCTCCTTTTCTGCGGCGCTAGCCGGCGGCCGACACTCTCCAGTTCTGACCACAGCAGGTGGGCTCCGCCTTAACCTGTTCGTGCCCAACAGCTCTCCACACGCTGCTGGCACTCTCTTGAGGCACTTTCGCCCCGCCGCCACAGCTGCTTCAGTCACGCGCTGAGCGGCGGGGGCAGGAGTCGGTGCTGGCAGGCACACGAGGTGCGGGTGGGCTCCCGGTCACCTCGTCCCTTCAGTCGGCTAGCTTCTTCGACCGATGCGGGTGGGCTCCACTCGGCGCTCACTTCCTTGGGGCACTGCACATGCCCTCGTCTTGGGCGCAGCAGGTGCGGCGTGGGCTCCCGCTGAGGTCGCACTCCGTCAGGGCATTCGGCGCTACTTAGCGAGGCTCACTCACCCCACCGCCGCACTCTCATCTCACATGCGGCGGGGCAGGGGTCGCTGCTGGCAGGCCATGGGTGGGCTCCGCTGGCCTTGCTATATTTGTGGGCCGTCCCTGGTGCACCGGCTCACCTCCGGCCTGCACGCCTCACTTCAGCGGGGGTCACTCTTGTTGCGGCCAACGCGGGTGGGCTCCGGTCGGTCCGCTTTCTCCCGGGCACTTCTCTGCGGGCCCATACGGTGCGGGGTAGGCTCCTGGTCACCTCGGGTCACGCATCCCCACGGGGCTCAGTTACGGCCGGTGCAGGGGGGCTCTGGTCGGTCCGCACTTCGTCGCTCCGGCTTGAGAGGTGCGGGGTAGGTCCCGGTCACCCTCTCATTATCATCCAGGCCCAGGGCTCGTCACACGCCCCACGGGCCTCTCGGCTTCTGGCACTAATCCTGTGGGGGAGGGGGGGGGGGGGCGCGACGTCGCCCTGCACTTCTCTCCCCTTTCCCCACGATGCTTCAGCTGTGGCACGCTGGGCACCGCTCCGCCCTCGTCGCCGATGTAATGACGGGTGCTAGGCCCTCATTATGCTGATGGAAATGACACACAGACACAGTGATAGTGGGTAGCTAATGGGCCCTGAGCACGTGCACTCAGCCCCTTTTATTGGCCGGGGTCATCTGACCAATGACACCTGGTGGTGGGTGGGTGTTTAGTGTAGTGATATCAGAGGGATACACTAGACCGTGTCTACGGTATTACAAGCAGGTGCTGCGTGCCTTTAAAAGGCACGGCTCTCAGACAGCGGTGCCATTTAGCAGATTATCTCACGGTCATCACTACCAGGTGGAAACTGCCTCAGGCATCACAGTGTGAGTCTGCCCATTCCCAAACTTCCTGCCAACTCTGAATAAATGCCTACGGGTCGCGGCTCAATTAGCACATTGAAAGGGGAGATTAGCACTCGATTAGAGTGCTTCAGGAAAACAGACTCACTCGTTCTCAGCTGTATTGCTCTTCTTTTTTTGTAAATGCCAATATCACTTAGCTTGGCCCATGAGTACCGGTACTCTCTTTGGACAAAGAGAAGTTCCGGTACTCAAGCGCGGAAAATTTAGAAGTGCCGGTGAGTACAGGCCCAGTTAAAGCACTGCTCGCAGTAAAATACTAAGAAGCGCCAGGGAGTGCTGATAAGGTCTGAAGAGATGATGAATGTCTCTGGGAACCCTTCTCTCAATGAAAACAACAAGGAGCTCCAGAGGTACAAGGAGGAGGGTGCGCAGAGTCGTGTCGTTGCCAGCTGAGAGAGATTGATGGAAGGCTCAACTCTACATACAGTTGAAGGGGAGAGAGGGATAGGTGTCGCGCAGAGAATGAAGAAGCTGTGCCTGTCAGCGATAAGGAATGCTGGCAGGCTGATATGGAAGCACACAGCACTCACCGCACAGCCAAAGCTTGAAGTAAAGGTAGCTGTTGTTCATGGAGGTTGAATACTGCTTTAGTACTTGAAGAATAGAGACAGCTCACAAAGGTAGAAATCTTCCTTTCTACAATAGTAGGCACATTGTAGCAGCACTCTTCACACTCACTGGAATGATCTTCAAATCGGAATATGAGGTGGCACGTTGACAGCTGGTGAAAGAAACTGGGGAGATGATCCTAAGCTGCCCCCAGCACAGCATACCCTGCCAACTTAAGGCCAACAAAGCAGTACCAAAGGGGATAATGGACTAGGGGTGAGGGTTTGATTTGCTTTAACGCTTCCTCCATCATCCCCTTTGGTATCGCTTTGTTCGCCCTAAGTTGGAAGGGTATGCCCAGACGGGGGTCCCTTGCTCACTTTGCCACTGGATTCAAGCTAGCCTGGCTGATGACGGCTGATTGGCCAGACACCTGTCCCAGGATGCTTTTTTTCCAGTCCAGGAAAGACATGGCTTGGTAGTTCGGGCTGGACTGTTCCCATGAGGCACAGGGTCAGACTGATTTGCAAATGGCTATGTCTGAACTGGGGTGGTGGAGTGAGCTAAAGAATGATGATGGATTAAACCCAGATCAGTTGACTGGGGGTGAGTGTTTGATTTGCTCTAACGCTCCGTCCATCATCCCCTTTGGTATCGCATTAAGTTACAAAACAGCATTTAAAGACTGTTTATGTGCAGGAAGTTGGACTTTCCTGCACACAAACAATCTTCCCCTGCACGCAGATACCCTTGCACTACTGTGCAAAGATACCTGCGTTGGCGCTAGGATGTTAAGCGTAGCACCATCACAGGGGGAAATGCGGAGATGCACCATATTCTTGTAAATATGGTTTAGCCCTGCTTTTCTGAAGTGTTGGAGTGAGGGGTTAAGCCAGGAACACTAACGCCTCACTCGCCACTTCCCTTGTACATATGCCCCTGTGTGTTTCAAGTTGTAGGTGCCCTTCTATTTCTGGTGCTTTGCAGCTATTTTAAGATGATCTCAGAGTTTCTTGTTGCTCAAATGGGTACAATGTCTGATATTTATGTTACCCTCGTCTTCATTTCTTGATTTTGGCTCGCAAAAAGTCTCACTCATAATCATTGAATGTCATTCATTAATACACTGAAATTATGAAAATGTCACACATAGCAATCTGAAACCTTGGTAGCTATGATAAAGAATTTATGATACAATATACAATACAAACATTCCTCCATCCTCTTACATCTCTAAATTGAGCATATATTGAAAATTGTAAAGGTTGGAGAAATGAGTGTTCAAATATTTTAGTATGAGTCATTAACGTTCAGTAGAATTTAATAGTAGTTGGCACTCACTTTTATTATTACTTTTTTAACTTTGTTTTTGGTTTAAATCACAGGAATACATTACATGATTGGACGACATGTTGCATGTTTTAATCAAATTATTCCAACAAACATTAATCAAGATTACGCATTACATATCTCCTACCAGTCTCGCTTGCCTGCGCATCTCCATTTTGACCGTAGGTGACACACATAGTTCTCCACTGTGATCACTTCCTATACCATTTCTTGGAGCATCCGCGAGCCTTATAGACCTCAGTCTCTGCAAGCATACATCTATCCATTTCTTTGACCCATAGGGTGACACGAGGTGGGTTTATGCCCCCCCAGCCCGTAGCCAATTCTCAGCCTGTATCCCAGTGTTGGCACTCACTTTTTAGATTTGGCCTGGTTTACCTCACACGTTACTTTGTTTTTTCCAGGAGGTGAATTTCAACATGTTGGACACAGCTCAAAGTGGACTCTTAAAAAGTGTGGAAAAGCTGCTTTCTGAAATTTACATTCCGGCCCTAAAGACAATGGACCATGGCTGGGGTGATGATAGTGGGCCCCAGCGTTCAGCAAATATTAGGCAAGACTTTCTCAATTCACTGGATGGATTTGTAAGCGTCTTATCAGGAGCTCAGCAAAGCCTCGAGGAGAAGGTTTGCATTACTTTTTTTCTATATGGTCATTACTCCGTGACAGTTTAATATTTAAAAGCAATAGTTTAACGGTCACAGGCCGCATGTATCAACCAATTTTGGGTTCGCAAAAGGGGAGAGTCGCAGAATTAGCTCGTTTGCGAATGCAGAAAAAGGCTTTTTACATGTATCAAACCATATTTAGGGATTCTGTAATTTGTTTCCGCATCGGAAAATGGGTTAGCTATTCGCTGTTTGGAAGGGGCATGTTTAGGGCATCCCTTCCAAATAGGGAATTGCAGCAGTATGTACAAAGGTTTTGTGGCTGTGAATACTGTTGCAAAACATTCGCAATATACCACCCACTTCAAGTTGGTGGTAACCCATTCGCAAATGAGAAGGGGTCCCCAAGGGACCCCTTCTCCTTTGGGAACGGTGGCAAAAACCTTTTTTTAAAGCAGGTAATAGTCCAACGGACCACTGCCTGCTCTTAAAAATTGAAAAGAAAACTTAATAATTTTCTTTTTTAAACTGAAACCGTTTTCCTTTAAGGAAAACAGGCTGCATTTAAAAAAAAGTTTACTTTACTGAAAAATAATCACTGACATGGTGGTCTGCTGACCACTGCAAGCCACCATCCTTGTGATTTTAGCGATTTCTAGAGGGTCGCAAATTGCGAATTACCTCATTAATAATAATGAGGTACTTCGATTTGCGAGCCCCTAAAAATTGGAATAGTGATTACCTAATTGCGATTCTCTGAAAATCGCAATTTGGTAATCGCTATTCCAAATGTTGATACATGTGGCCTACAATTACGTCTTAATTTACTTCTGACTTTTACCTCCGACTGTTGGGCCATTTAGTCCCTCAATTCAACCTATAGCCAAAGAGGAACAGTTTTGGATTGCATTTTCCTTTCAGTCTGTTGAGAAATCCTTAAATTCCAATTCGACTAGTAATGCGAATATGTATATATATATATATATATATCTCCACAACTTTTCCCACCAGGGAAACAACGGGTCGCACAACCAACTGGAGTTTAAACAGCAATCTCCTTTTATTTTTCAAAAAAACACAGGGCAAATAGCGCATTTGATCTACGCGTTTCGGTGTGTCGCCACCTTGCAAGGTTCTTGTGCGACCCGTTGTTTCCCTGGTGGGAAAAGTTGTGAAGAGATTGAGCGGCGTGGTTCAGCCGCAGGATAACGCACATGCATGAGCGCTGCACGAATCCCGAGCAGGAACCATTGTGGAGGTGATATATATATATATATATATATATATATATATATATATATATCATGTGATCAAGTCCCAAGCTAGGGACGAAACGCGTCATGGCTGCCCCTTCTGTTTGTGCAAAGGATTAAATAAACTGAAGGTATTCCTAAAGAACTGTGGTCCGTGCTCTTCATTGGCGTCCTTCGAGGGAAATTCGAAAGAAGAAGAGTTCTGCTCAATATATATATATATATATATATATATATATATATATATATATATATATATATATATATATATATAGTGATTTCCTCGAATTTCAAATTGGAAGTATACCGTCATTGACATAAATAATTAAAATGAAAAAAAAGTACATTGCAGTTTTCGCGTTGAAACATTCTCTAGTAAAACAACTGCTTACATTTATAAATAAGACAGAAAAACAATTAAATTGTTTAACACTTTACTTCAGGGCATGTACGTAAGAGGGCTGACACATCTGATCGTTTAGTTTTCACCACTAACATTGTTCTTACTCCGTTTTTCTACAAAGGTTAACCTGGAAAAATGTTCGACATTTGACTTGAAAAGCTTGAAGGGTCCTACTGACTATATAGATGTTGTGAATAGCACCGAGGCCTTGGAAAGAATCGAGACTTGTATGAAAGTGTGGATCAAACAAATTGAACAGGTGATTTTTTTTCTCCATATATACGAAGTGCAAGTTAAATGAGAAATTATTCAAATGCCAGATGTTTTCTGTGTTTGGTCCTTTGCGCAGGGGAAATGTTGACAGTAGCCAAGTTCCTGTTGTCAAACCAGGAGATCTACAATTTATTAATAACTAACTTTACATTAAATATATCTCTCTGCGACACGATTATGTAGTGTACCAATACTGGAAGCACGTACAAATCGGCGAATCCCTCCATTAAATTTCATATTGAAACTGATCTTTTCCTAACACCAAAAATGTTCCGAAAGGCCATGAATTCAGGAGCACTATGTGGTAAGAAACATGATTGTGAGAAATTGGTCTCCTAAGGAATAGAGCCTCAAAACACGACCAGAGTTCAAGTCCTTTGAAAAAACCATGCAACATGATGTAAATCAGAATTAATGTACATAGCACACCCTACCTTCAAGTTGTGTGCAGTGCCCAAGTGCAATATTTAAAATAATGTCCACCCATTATTGCAGGCAGTGTATGTAGGTTACCACCACTTTTTGCTTGTTGTCAGTATGTTTTTGCCCTAGGCTGACCGGGATCCTGCTAATCAGGACCCAAGTCACTGTGCTTTCTCCCTAAATTTGACCATGGTAAGTACTTTTGTGCATCCAAAATTGGCTACTGGAGTGCCTTGTAAGTCCCTAGTACATGGTACAAAGCTACCCAGGACAGAGGTACACCAGGGGTATCCCATGCGCTGCAGCGTGTATGTGCCACCCATGGTAGTCCACTTAAACTGTGACTACAGGCCTGTCATTGCATCCTGTTTTTGTTGGGGCTTGCACCTCTCACGGCAGATATAGGTTTCCTTACATATGAAGTCACTGCACTTAAAACCAATGAGTCACCCCTTTGGCAGGCTCTTCAGTCCTGAGGGCAGGGTGCTTGGTTAGAAGTGTGAGGGTGCCCCTGCATGAGCAGGACACCCCTAGCGACCTTTTTTTAAATGCAGCCCGTTTCCCTTAAAGGAAGACGGGATGCGTTAAAAATAAAAAAGAAACATTTCTTTGCATTTTTTTAGAGAAGGCAGAGGTCCGTGGGACCACTTCCTGCTCTTAAAAAAATGCTTTTATAAACATTTAAAAAGGAGAAGGGGTCCCTTGTGGACCTCTTCCCATTTGAGAATGGGTTAACACCTACTTGAAGTAGGTGGTAAAATGCGAATGTTTTGCAACCGCATTTTGGTCACAAAACATTCCTACATACCGATGCGATTCGGTATTAGGAAGGGATGCCCTAAACACCCCTTCCTAATAGCGAATCGCTAACCTATCTTACGATTCAGTAATAGGTTCCAGAATCGCAAAATAGGGTCTTGTACATTGGGAAAGCCTTTTATCCGGTCTCAAAGACCCGATTCTGCGAATCGGGCCGTTTACGACCTTGAAAAAGGTACATACAGGTGGCCCCAAAGTGTATTAGGCTGGGGTGGAGGCACTTGCCAGCACCACCAGACTTCTTTGAAGGGCACATTTGATGCCCTCCTTGCAAACTGCAGTTTGAGCCAGTTCATAAAGCCCTTGGCTCCAGCTCTGGTGCAACACTGAACAAAGGAGATAGGAGTATCCTCCCCTTTGTCCAGCGCTTCCTCTGGGTGGGACCCTGAATAGTTCCACCCTTTCCCTTAGGGTACTTATGGGCTTACATGTGGTTGGTTCTTTAGATTCGTTGTGGAACAAGACTCAAGCCTGAAACTACATTGCTTTTCGACCGTCTGAACACATGGACTTTGGCTGGAATCGAAATTGCACCAAGGAAGACTCCTGCTACTCCTAGTCTTGCTGTCCTTCAAGTCTTCTTCATCGGCTGAGTCTGTGCCTCTTCCAGTCTTCTTCAACCGACCAAGGAGACCCAAAGTAATCTCCCATAAAAAGAAGGAGCCACTCTCCTGCATCTGCAGGCACCACAACAAAGCTGACTGATCTGCTGTGCCTGTCATCCTATGGACCTCCCGAGGCTCAGCAACAGAACTGGTGGTTCTGCAAATCCCTCGAAGCTTGACCTGTCCTCTCTCTGCAATTTTGAGGCCAGTAGCGCTCCTCAGAATTGCTGGGATGAACCCCCTGTGCACCGCATTGACTTGCCGTTGCCAAAGCTTGTTGGCTGTGCACTCTAGAGATCTTCGGGCTCCAAGAAGCTCCAGCATATCTTCCCTGCAAGAGCAGGGTCCTCTCCGCATCCTCTGCACAGTGGGCCTTCATCTGTGGTGAGCTGCTTGAGGTCTTCCCCAGCATTGCCTGGTCCTCACAGCTGCAGGGACAACGTCACCGTCAACTCTTTGAACTTCCCGACATCGGTGGGCATTGTGTCTTCGTGCCTCCTGGTCGCTTCAGAGTGGCATAGTTTCTGTCCCCTCAGCTTGCAGGTTCTTCACTTCCAGAATCCATCCCTGAATTCCATCGGACTTATTCACTGTCTTCTCCAGTGGCATTTTCTTCTAATTCTTCCATTGTCGTCTACAGAGGTTTCCGAAGTCTATTCACCTCTATGCACCTGGCTTCCCTGGTGCAGGTAACTTCGTTCCTGGGGAACCCACGGGTGGGTGGCTCTCCAACCTTCCGTCTTCCAAGGGAATTCTTCAGGGTCCTCTGGAAAGGGCCTTCTTCTGCAAAACTGCGACTGCAACTTCTCCAATGACTTCCATTGACCACGCTGTTGTGTTCCCACTCTGCACACAGCCTCCGTGGGGTTCCTGGGTATGTACCTTGGTTGGTTCCTTGGGTCCCCGGCTCCTCTGGGTCTTCTGGTCCAAGTCCTGTTCTCCTTTGCAGTTCACTGTAATTTGTTCTACTTACCTGATTGCATTTGAAGTATTCTGGTGTATGGTGTTGATATCCCCAGGTAGGAGATATATTAATGTGTTAGGGAGTGTTGCATAATAAATATACGTATTTTTACATAAATACTGTGTGGTTCTTTTTCACTTAACTTACACTATAAGATTAAACTGGTAAAACAAGCTGCTTAACACTTCTTCAAGATAAGCCTGAAGGCTGCTCTACACAGCTACCTCTTTGGGAGCTTTCTATGTTTATCGAAGACCACTGAAATCACCATTGCCTGAATTAGCGCAAGGTACATCACTTAAATAAGTGTGCACCTATACTAAGCCAACCTCCTACAGTGTATTACTCCCAAGGCACTGTCCATGCCTGGTATGAAGTGGCATATATTGTCACAGTACCCTGTGAGTACTCTGAGTATGTTGGAGACTGTGCCTTGTGCATGTTAACAGCATGAAGACCCTGCCCTTAGGTGCAGTGGGCAGGAGTACATTTCCCAAAGCTTAGTCTGACTATAACCTGGCAACAGTTTTTTTTCTAAAACGCTCTTTGGTTATTTGTATGTTCCACAAGAACAACACAACACTATTACACCTGGATAAATGAACCGGCCCCCTAACTACGGCACCGGATAAGTCTTAGCTGGGTACCACCCCCCCTCATCCGAGTTTTCCCCTCTACTCAGTTGTCTTGGTGCACCCCTCTTCCCAAGGGCACCCTGAGGGGGCCACGTTAGTCCAATTCAGGCTGTGGAGTGCCCCTCATTGTCCCTACCCTCTCAGAAATTTCCTCGGGCAGCCCTTAGCTTCATAGAACACTCTTTCTGCTTCCATACAACGCATTGTACCCTTTTGCCACTGGGCCCTCGTGGGAGGAGCAGGACTCCTCCATTTACTGGCAATGTCCCATGTGGCTACACAGATGCCCAGTACGCAGAATATGAGCTGCCGACTGGGGATGCCAACATCTCCCACTATTCCTGAAACTGTAAACAGCGGTATAAATATGTTGTTGGTCTCCAAGACCCCTGTCAACTCTGCAATTACCCCCTTTCGGTATATCTGTATATGTGGGCAGGACCAGAGAATAGGAATGAAGGTGCTTCTCTCTTTTCCACACCTCACACAATCGGGGTTCCCTGTCCGGCCTATCGCGCACAGCCATGGTCTGAAGTCATACTTCCTATGCAGGACCCTTAGTTGATTAAGCCTATATCTATTTTTTATGGCCACTTCTCATGGCTGCATCAACACCACCTCCCAATCTATATCTTCCTTGGGGCCCAAGTCCTCTCCCCTACTGGCTGTCAGTGGCCTTAGGTTGTGCGGTCTGTTGTTTTGGGGGGTGCAATACGTTAAGGAAGTGGCCCTAGATGGCACGTCATCCTGAAGTATCCTCCTTTCAAAAGGGCTGCTGTCTTCCAACTACTCCCGCTGTATACCCTCCACCTGCAGGGCGTAACATATTTAGATATATTGAAAGACCTGTGTGTTGTGGAGGTTATATTCAGCCTATAGTTCCTGAAAGGATATAACCCCTCCCTTCCTCTCAGATTCTAGAGTGTAGAGATATCAATCTGGTCCTACAGAATCAGCCTGGGAAGCTTCCTGAAATCTCTCTTTACAACGGGGTGAACATTGTCGACCTCTCCTGTCATGTTCCTGGATCGGATCCCAGGGAAGAGCACCAATCGTTGGCCGCCTGGACCTGTGAGGCCCGATAATATGTTCTACGGTCAGGGAGCGAAATACCCAAATTGCATACATTCCTCTGCAATATGTTCATGGCAGTGCATAGAGGACCTCCATCCAAATGCAGGGTTCAGAGCGAGCTATCTACTTTAAAACTCTTGGCACCGGCCATGGGGTGTTTAATTGTACGTATAAGAATTTAGGTAAAGTGATCATCTTGAAGAGGGCTGCCTTTTCAGTGGTAGAGAGGGGCAAGTGCCTCCAGTGGCCCATATCCTGAACAAACGTTTGATAGATTACTTCCGTATTTCTGTCTAAAAAATCCTGGTTAGAGGGGCTTATCTCTATATTCCCAAATAGCAGAACCCCGCTGTAGTGGTTGTCATTTGGGGGGGGGGGGAGTACTACTTTTTGGCACAAAAGGCTAGGGCGAAAAGCTGAATATTTCATTCAAATTCAAATTCAAATTCAAAGATAGCTTTATTCGATTTTACATTAAAATCATAAAAGCAGATAGAATAATTACATCCAGTAAGACAGTAACAATTGATATTTTAAAAAGCTATATACAGTGCATAATTCATGAATACCAGACACCCCTTACTCCAAGGGTGCAAGAATAAAACAACAATCATAAAAACTCATGAGGATTACAGTCAAACCATGGTGGATCTGCATCTAATCACATATTTCAGGTACATAGACACAGCGGTAATAGTCATTTCATCAGACAAGGTCAATAATTTAAATAATGCTGGTCTGCATTGTCTCAGGTTCCAAGATTTAAGAAGAGGTAGTAGATATCTTTTCCGCCCCCACTCGTAAAATCTGCAGAACAAAACGCAGTGTATGATTGATTGAGTGGAAGAATCATCACACGGACAAATCGTTAATTGTGTCGACAATTCATTTGGGTTAGGAAAAGTTAACATCCTGAAAAAACTTCCAGTTCTCAAACGAGCTAAAAGCATTCTGCTATAACTTGTCTGATCAGATGACAAATAAAGCTGTAGCCCAGAATTTTGCAACAGGAATTGATGATAAACAACAGAGGCCTTTTTTCCCTCAAGACACCAGCGTCAGTCTTCCAGATGGGCAAGGCAATCTTCTTTCAATGCCCGTCTGGAGATCGAAGACAGTGTCTCCGGGGAATCATAAAATTCAGGACGCCTGATATTTCTAAAGAATTCCTGAACATAAGAGAGCTACTGGATCTTTTTGAAGCCTTCAAGTTTGATACAATCCGCAATAATCGCCCTATTGAAAACAGTTTCTGCTGTAGTCCAGATCTTATGCCACAACAATATGGGGCTGATTTTAATGAGATCTGAAATAAAGGGCAAGGCTAATTCTTTATGGCAAACATAAGTGGAGGTGGAACGGGGAACAGCGAGCAAGTAGCAGAGAAAACCATTTTCCTTTATTTGAATTTCATGGCAATCTGCAACCCCCCATATACCAGCTCCGTACACAGCCGTCGATACACATTTCGCCTTATATATGTCAATCAGGATGCGTACTGGCCTGTCCCCTAGCTTATTTGCGAATTGCTTCAGAGCACCAATAGCCCGTGAAAAAGCTAAATTCCTAGTCATGATCGCTGATCTCCAGGTACCCCTTTTGTTAAAAACAATCCCTAAATAGGAAAAAGTATCAGTTAAGCCTATCTTTGATTTTTCTAAATGAATATTACTGGTAATATTTACCTTGTTCGAGGAGCACATAGTGAAGGTCTTTCCTATATTAATCCTAAGGCCCCTATCTCCCATGTATGCCGAGAAGCTGGTTAGGGCCTTCTGGAGGCCAGTTTGTGTTCGAGCCATAATGACCACCTCGTCGGCATACAGAAAGATAGGGACACGTTCGCCTTCTATTTGTTGGTAGTCCACCTCTGTTTTTAGTAAATGGTCTGCCACCCCATTTATATATAAATTAAAAAGAAAAGGGGCCAGGATGCATCCCTGGCGGACACCTTTCTCAATTGGGAATTTGGGCGTGCATTCTCCCAGTTTTCCATAGCGGACTTTAGCCCCTGCTCCTCTATATAACTCTTTCAGAAAGTTAAGAATATTCAAATCAATACAAAGGTCTACTAAGGTAGCCCACAAAATATCATGATTCAAGCAGTCGAAGGCCAAACTGAGATCTACAAAGGTCATAAATAGATTCCCCCTCTTTGCTGCCGAATATTTACCTATTACTAAGGCCAAATTTAGGCCTTGTTCGACAGTACCAAGGCCTGACCTAAAGCCGTACTGAAATTTTGAAAGGACGGCTTTCTCCTCAGCCCATGACTGGAGGCGATTTAAAAGGATTCTACCCGCTACCTTCATTAGCGAGTCAAGGAGGGAAATTGGCCTATAGCATTTGGGGTCATTTCTGTCCCCCTTCTTAAATATGGGGACTACAATAGCTTCCTGCCAGGTAGTTGGAAAGCCCTTGATGTTACAACTGTTTAAAACGTTGGTCAGGAGCGGTGCACACAGGACGACGTTATCTTTATATATGTCAATTGGAATACCGTCTGGTCCTGGGGCTTTGCTATTTGAGCTATCTGCCAGTGCTATTTCCACCTCAGCTAAAGAGAAGACTACGTTAAGGGGAAATAGATCTAATGCATCAAGTTCTGTAGTGCTCGTAACTCCCACCACTGAACTCGTTAGTCCAGTATGAGTCTCTTGTTTATATAGCTCGGTGAAATGTTTAACCCAGAGAGTTTCATCAATAACAATCTCTACTTGGTCAGAGTTCCTCTCCACAAAAAATGGGGCATTAACTGCATTCCAGAATGCAGTAGTATCTTTTAATGCACTCGCTTTTATTAGGGCTTCCCAGGTAGACTGCTTCAAATCCTTCCTCCATTTTTTTAAGGCATCCTTATAGGAAGCTCTGGCTGCTCTGATGTCTAGCTGGTTTCTTGTGACTTTTTTTAAGGTCTGGATCAAATGAGAGTGTGCTTTTGTGCACTCTTGGTTAAACCATCCCTCTACTCTACTCTGTCCCCCTTTTCGTGCTGTACCAGTTAATTTGTTGCTAATGTGGACTGAAATCTTGTCAAAGGCTGCAATAACCTTGGTGGGATTAGGGTTCTCCTCTAAGCAGGTCATAAAATCATCTTTCTGTTCCACTACCAAGTTCTCTAAGAAGTTAGTCGGATTTACCTTACTCCATTTAATTACATAACCATTAGTTCTAGCCAAGGAAATCCCATGTGAATAAATATTTTCCACTACATTAGTAGCTTTGCTGCCTCTCTGCCCTATTTCAAAACTAGAACTAATTGGATAGTGGCCACTAAGTGCAATGTGCTCTAAATTAAACGAGAGTACGCTGCGGTGATAATTGGTAGAGACCAATGTATAGTCTATAATAGACCGAATATTTCATTCAAATTTCAAAGGATTATGCAAAGGACAGTTAGCAGCAAACATTCTATTAAACTGGAGGTGATCACACTTTATACACTATTTTTAGTTAGATGTAAATCCGTTGATACACAAAAGAGAATGTGAAAAAGTGTTGATAATTTGCCAGATGTGTTCTCGGCCTTAAAATCTCCTACCAATACTTAATAAAATACTAAATATTCAACAGGCAGGGACCCTGTGAGCATAGCCTTGACAAATACCACCTGTGGACTGTATCTGCAAAGCATGATCTATGGTCAGGGATAGTGCAAATAGGGCATGGTTTATTACATTTGACAATGTTGTCCCTACTTCATTCAATATGTTGGTATGAGCAGGGGTCCATTCTTGAATACAATTTGTGGAGAGTAAAAAAGAAGCTGCAATGTTCTTTTCAGGTATATTAAGGTCTCCTGACATTGACTAGCCCTATACGTGTAGGCAGATCTTTCAGCACCCTCGCAGCAGTGGTTGGTTTACTTTTTGAACTTGGGGTGATGTCCAGCTTAATGTCTAAGATGACTTAAAGGATGTCTCTGAGGAGTGCAAATCGTGAGCCGAACGAATAGTATCTTGAGTATAGTTCCGAAAAGTAATTCAAATTCTCTTCCACTATGCATAGTTGCTGTTCACCAGCATCTGAGTTCATATAATCCAATATTGATGTCTCCCACCAGTTCTGAGATGCAGAATCACTATTGACTTGATGTTTGTAGCAGAGCAGTGCCGAATCCTTATCCTCTGGGTCATGAGAGCGTGTTCAATGCAGGGATTCCCTAGTAATACCACATTTGGTGTGCCCAAAATCTAATAAAGATAATAAGTCAGGATCTGTCTCAATCTCCACCAGAAGATCTTGTTCTGCTAAAATACAGAAATAAATGATGCAAAATAAATAGTACAATAATTTAGTTTAATTGTTATCCCTTATGTTACAGAAATAGGCAAGTATTTACAGACATAACAATAACTAGCGTTCATCACCTCTCTATACCTCGTTAGCAAACTCACAGAACTATTTTCCCTAATTCTCAACAGAAATATCTTGATCTAATCTGCTAATTTCTGTGACATTATTATGATATAACTCACCTTGGGCCACATGGACGAACATTCCATTTTGTGAGTCCCAAATTGTGATGTTTTGCGACTTGCAATTTGGGACTTCCAAATGGAATGTACACTGACACTGTTTGCGATTCCCAAATGGGTCGCAAATGACCTAATTGATTAATATTCATGAGTCAGGTCACAATTTCCGACCCATTGGGAATGGCCAGCACACAAAGAGATGGTGGCCTGCTGCGACCGTCAGCAGACCACCATATCTGTGACTGCTTTTTAAATAAAGCAGTTTTAATTTTTTTTTAAATGCAGCCCATTTTTCTTAAAGGGAAAAGGGATGCATTTAAAAAAGAAAAACTAAATGTATCTGTTTGATTTTTTAGGAGTAGGCACTGGTCCGTGAAACCACTGTCTGATCTTAAAAAATATTTTTGCTGCCCAACACAGATGGGAAGGGGTCCCCTGGGGACCTCTTCCCGTTTGCGACTGGCTTACCAACTACTTGAAGTAGGTGGTAAACTGCGATTGTTTCGCGACAGCATTTGTGGTAGGAAAACAATCATACATACCAGTGCAGCTCACTATTAGGAAGGGACGCCCTTAGCACGCCCCTTCCTAAAAGCAACTCGCAAACTCTATTTTCTAAGTCGGTAATAGGTTACCGACTCGCAAAATAGGGTTTGTACATACCACACACCTTTTTAGCTATCATAAACGGGCCGATTTCCCATTTGCAACCCCTAAAACGGGTTGAACATCTGGCCCCTTATCTTCGGAACACATCAGGAATGACAGTGCACTGTCATTCCTGATGTGTTATGATTATTTGTCTGTCCACCGACAAGTTGCACCCAAGGATTAAAATGAGTGAAAGCATGAAGTTGGATAGTCACACGAAAGTTTTGGCTTCCTCATATGGAGAAGTTTTCTTGAACTGCTTCCGAGTAATCAACAAACGATTTACTGGTTTTAATTCCGGTGTAAATACAGCATATATCACGCAATGAATTTACAGAAATCACTGTTTTGAATGTTGGTATTTTTGAAAATGTTTGATGACAAACCTTGATTAACGTTAGTAACATTATAAGGGAGGGCGGTGTAATCGAGTCATCGGATTATGTTTACGTTTCGAATGGGGTGTTTTTCTGCAAAATGGGATGATTAATGAAGGTTTAAACAGCATAGTTAGGAGTCATGGTATCGAAGGAATAAGGTGGATGGAGTAGATACATAGGGTTATTTGGTGGGTTACATCGAGTAAAACCAAAGGTTATGGGTTGGTTAGTAAGACGTATATAGGAGGCATGGGTGACTCGATTCTGTACATGTGGGTAAAAGGAGGTTAAAGAAATAACGGAGGATTAAGTAATAATAGCCCAGAGTTAAGCAATCACATTTAGTGGATTTTGGGAATTGTAGGAACGAGGCATACAAAGGTAAATGCCATTGGTCACCCAGAAGGGGAGGGGTTGTATGCAGAGAGTGTATAAAGAAAAAGGGTGAAAACAGAAATTAGAAACAAAACGGCTTTTTGAATGAGAACGGGGCCATGTACAGCAGGTATGGAGGAGTTCAGGGGAACTTTTGTTTATGGGAACAATGGTTTAAAAGCCAAGGTTGTTTGTCTAGTTTGAACACAACCAGCAAGTAGTAGAGTAATGAAGCGGGAGGAAATAGAAAAACACTTGCGTTGTTATAGGGGGAGCACGTTGATCATGGTAGGAATTTTCAAAAATGACTCGAGCAATTTTAAAATGTGTGCTATATGTTATACTGCGAAGTTTTTACTTAGAGGTCTAATGTTGGTGCTTAATTTCTTGTAGTGAACTCCTGACGAAGGGCAAAAAAGAGGCCCGAAATGCATTGGGTATTCAATACTACTGAGGATGAATTATGTAATCTTCCTGCTTCAGAACAAAGGTCCGGATGGACATAGCTGTAGCATCAGAAATATGATTGCATAATAAGGCTCGCGTGTGAAGGAAAAGAATGGAATGAACTTTGAACATTGGAAAAATAAAATGAAAAGTGATAAAAGGATTAAGCAGTTGTATCATTATTGCAATGGAGCGGTTAAATGGTAGTGCGTCCGACTCGGGGTGAAGTTCCACTCCCGAAATTCTATGATGGATTTTCCCTTATCTTCAGAGGCATACCCAACTGGAGTATATAAATTCACTAAAACACAAATTAAAACATAATAAAATGAGAAACATAGAATTAGTTTTACCGCTAAATAATTTTATTGTAAGTAGCTATCTTACTTCTATAAAAAATGCAAAAATGTAATCTTAAACTCTAATGGTGCAAACATTCAAAAATACATTCTTCTGTTTTTAGAATGAATCAGAACAATACCTAAAGACAAAATCAATCTTGAAGCAGATATGAAATATCAAAAATCTTTACCTCAATCTCCAATCTAAAGAATTGTGCAGGCACGCTATAAAAAATTAAAAAAACAAAAATCAAAGGAAAATCTTTTTCTTGAGTTTAAACAGTCAGTTTAATTTCTCAATGAGGACATTGTTCAGTGTGGATCATCATCCTTCTCAGTTCACACCTATTCATGGGAGCTCTTCCAGGAAAAACTGATAGTGTCTCAGATCAATCTCTGTTTCTTCTTGTTTAATCTTTGTCAGTTATGCTCATTCAAGTACCACTTCTTTGTAACTCCTACTCTAGTTGATCTTTTGATCTTAGGCGTTTCAAAATATTCATCAATTAGATCTGTTGCTGTTTGCAACACTTTTACTCACACCTTAAGACCAATCAGCTTGCTTTAATAATAATAATAATAATAGAGGGTTTTGTAAAGCGCTTGGTGACGCACAGCGGCGTGTCCCCGTCTATCATCTTAAGGCAGATTTGTCTGATTTTAATTTTCACCTGTCCCATGATTTACGGAACCACTTTGAACTGCTCTTGGGATTTGATTTTCATGTTATTTTGTTGTTGTTATTGTTGTTCATGCACACTTTTGTACTCTTTGATCTCTCTGTTCTCCCCACTCTGGATCCACATAGTGAAATTGAGCTTGACTTTGGATTAGTGGTTTGTATCACCACTTCTTCATCTGAGGTCTTCATTCTCTTTGTGTGGCATGCGTGTATCCGGTTTGGCATTACTCTACACTTAACCACACTATTCTTTACCATTTTGCTTGGCTGGGGCCCTTCTAAAGTGGCTAGAGACAGGAATGCTGATGCTTCTGGGTGATTGTAATCTTTGTTTGATCTTCAGTGCCATGCGAAGAATTCCTAAAGCCTCTTGTTTGAAATGTGTACCCATATCTGATTCTAAAGAAAATAGCAAGTCACATCTAGAAATCAACTCCCTGAATAAAAGCATGGGTACTGTGAGGATGGTTGGATAGGCTTTGATCCAAATTGCTAAACACGCAGGCAATTACAAGAATAAACCCCAGATTATTACAGGGTTACATTTCTATGAAGTCTATCTGTATGTAACGATATGAAAGGCCCCTCTGACTTGCCAGTGTGACAAATTTTTACTTTTGTTTTCTTGCTGAAATTGAACAGTTTGCAAGCTCTACATCTTTGACACAAATTCTCTGTGATGGTTCTAAAATGAGGTTTGACCTACTACCTTTTAAATATCCTAACCATTACTTCCCTTCAAAGACGTGTAGGTCCCAATAAATACCTTCCCATGGGCAACAGCATTAAATCAAGTAAAACAAATCTCCCATCTAAAGACTACCACACCCCATTTGCATCTTTTGAACATCCTGCTTTTTCCATTCTTTCTTTTCATTCTTTGACACCTCATTTTGGAATTACCTTAGTTCCTCAAGAGACTGAGTCAGCACAGTTGAGATTTACTGACATTGTTTTATTCACATTTGGATGTTTAATTTATTCCTAATGTACAACATTATTTACTGCAGAAACTGTCATTGCCACTCTTGTGTGCGCCATATTTAACAACTGCAACTTTCCTTGGGAACTTCAGCGCTTGCAAAAAATCCAGAATTCATAGTCTGTTTGTTTTTGGGTTCTAGAAGATGTCTAGAAATCCCTTTGTGACCATAGCTGACCAAAGCAATGGACCACACCAAAAACATATTTAACTATCTGTAAAGAAACGTAACATTCAGATCATGCAGAATGCTGATGTAATTGCAATTAACTCTGCCACTAGTGCTGAGATTACATTACACAAGTATGATGCTTTCACACTATATGCTATTGTGCAAACTGCATATGCTTCTGGAAAAACTCTATGTGGGTCTCTCAGACAAGAACCATCAACAAATAAAGTAAAATCAGTCCCTTTGAGTGGTATATCTTGAATGGCTGATCTTGGTTTTGTCTATTACTTGTTCATATAAATGCAGTAATGATCAATTGTGTTAATGTCATTGTCATCTTCCTTCCCATGAAAGGGCATGAGTATTGCAGGATTAAAAGTGTTACAGTGTTTGATTTAAACAATTTTGGCTGCAAATATAATTTACTCATTTCTCTTCCAGGGGATCCTCATCAATAGTCATAAGCACTGAATAATCCCACCCATGTGCGGGGATCTCAGAGTACTATCTATCTATCTATCTATCTATCTATCTATCTATCTATCTATCTATCTATCTATCTATCTATCTATCTATCTATCTATCTATCTATCTATCTATCTATCTATCTATCTATCTGTACCCTCCAATTAAAGATGGTTGGCTAAAGACTTACCTGTAGTGGGCTTCTTCCATAACAGGCACCCGAGTGTTGTGATGTTTTGCGGCCCCGCCTGAGCCGCGAAGGAAGCCCCAGTGCTTCGTTGCACTCCTGCAGCGCCGTCAAACGACGCCGCTGGTGGAGGGACGGGTGCCTTTTGGTTGGAGAGGCAAAGTGGCAGCATTGCTGAGAGTCCTGCAGCACCACCCACTGTGGTAGGCAATGGGACAACATTTGCTGTGCTGACGAATCCTTCATCCTTGCTGTACCCTCCAATTAAAGATGGTTGGCTAAAGACTTACCTGTAGTGGGCTTCTTCCATAACAGGCACCCGAGTGTTGTGATGCTTTGCGGCCCCGCCTGAGCCGCGAAGGAAACCCTGGTGCTTCGTTGCACTCTTGCAGCGCCGCCAAATGACGCAGTTGGTGAAGGGACGGGTGCCTTTTGGTTGGAGAGACAAAGTGGCAGCATTGCTGAGAGTCCTGCAGCACCACCCACTGTGGTAGGCAATGGGACATTTGCTGTGCTGACGAATCTTTCATCCTTGCTGTACCCTCCAATTAAAGATGGTTGTCTAAAGACTTACCTGTAGTGGGCTTCTTCCATAACAGGCACCCGAGTGTTGTGATATATATATATATATATATATATATATTCACTGAAACAACAAAGGTTACAGGGGCATTATTTTAAAAAATCGTAGAAATTCAGTGAGCTTGGCTGATAACTCACGCCCCCGCAATGCACTGCTTATGACCTAACATATATCACTCATAACATGGTCAGTGAAATCACTCATGACATCTCAAATGACATTACTGATGACATCAGCCAGTGACTGTGAGTATTTTTAAAATGTTTATGAGTGTTAAATATACACAACAAGGCGTATTGATAAATCAGTGGCTGTATGAGTGCATGTATGGACTATTCAGCTGGTGTGTGACTGACTATAAATGAGCGATTGGGTGTCTCAGTAAATGTATGGGTGAGTGACTAGGTTTTGAGAATGTCTGTATCAGTCAGCCAGATGGTGTTTAAATGGCTGTATGGGTTGGTGGGTGGGTATGTAAGTGGATGTGTGGTTTGATTGATTGGGTGTCTGAATACCTGTATGGGTGTATAAGTATCTGTGTGGCTGGGTTAGAGGATGTGTGACTGTCTGCATGGATGAGTGAGTGGGTGAGTCAGTGGCTGTATGGGTTAGTGAATGTGTAAGTGAGGGGCTGTACAGATGACGGAGTGTGTGTATGGGTGCTTTGGTGAGTGAATGAATGTTTCAGTAGTATATGGGCGAGTAACTGGATACGTGAAAAGCAGTAGAGGTGAGTGTTGGAGTAAATGAGTGACTGTGTGGGTGAGGGATTGTGATAGTGGCTGTAAGAGTATACAAAACTGTGCTGGCAATGAGGAACAAATTGGAAAAGTACATCTTGGTAAAAAAAATCTGAGGAAAATAAAGAGAGAATGAGGTCTTATCGTTGTGGTAATCCCAACCACCTAGCCAATAACCTGAATTGCCCTGCATGTTCTCTGGTGTGCGAAAAATGCAATAAGAGTAGGCATTATGCTAGGTTGTGTAAGGTTTTAAAAGCTGATAGAAAATATTTGCATATGGTTGAGGAAGTGGAAGTGGGGATGAGTGAATTCATATTCCAGGTGGGGAATAAATCATTAGAGAACGT
Source organism: Lissotriton vulgaris (assembly GCF_964263255.1). Lineage (NCBI taxonomy): Eukaryota > Metazoa > Chordata > Amphibia > Caudata > Salamandridae > Lissotriton > Lissotriton vulgaris. Next base: position 1,075,900,614 of record NC_141691.1, on the reverse strand, counting down.
GAACCTCATCTGGATATAACCTTAAGGCTTAAATTTCAAGGAGAAAACTATACTGTTCAAGAGTTTGATATCGAACCATGGGGGTACAATGAGGACCCTATACCTTTGATCGGTATGCTTACTATGTATATATCCATTTAAAGAACGAACTACAGTAGGAAAGATGTATCTAACAAAGAGGGATCCAGCCTACTAGGCTGGGCGCATCCAAAAAGAATTATGGATTAAACTTGACCCTAATAGTGATTAACTCCTCTTAGCTACAGCAGAGGATAGAGAGTGGTAAGAAGTGTGTGATGAGTTCCCAAAATTATTCACTGAGAATTTAGGACACTTAAAGTATTTTCAACATAAAATTAAAGTAAAAGACAACATAGAACTAATGATACATAAAGTAAGTTCAGTCCTTGACATGATGCAGGAGCCCCTCAAGGAAGAGTTAAACAAGTTAGTTGCACAAGGAATCATTGAACCTAGTAGGACTGGCCTTGCCTAGATTGTAGTCAGCCAAATATCTGGGAGGAGGAGTTTGTGTCTATGTGTTGCCTTAAGGGTCCTCAATGCAAACATTTGGATGGACAGATTTCCCCTTCCCAGAATAAATGAACTGATTAGTGTAATTGGAAATGCAGAATGCTTCAGTTATCTACCTCTCTTCCTTGTACCACCAGATAGAATTGCGCCCGGACTCCCAATCTCTAACATTGTTCCTAACACCTTTTGGGGCATTCGGGGACTGATGTATGCCATTTGACCTCACATCCATGGCTGCGGACTTTCAAAGAGTTATGCAAAAGTTCTTAAATGGAATAGAAGATGTTTTTGGCTTCCAGGATGACCTTTTGGTTTATGGTGCTTCAGTAGCCCATCACAATAGTACTTTAACGAAGGTTGTGAAAGCATTAAAGGGGGGAGGATTAACCATCAGAAAAGACAAATGTCAATTTGGAATGGAATCAGTTGAATATTTGGTTCATTCAAAGTCAAAACATGGTGTCAAGCCCAAATAGGATTTGGTAAAGGTTGTGAGGGAGACACCCACTCCCTTAAACAAAGAAGAATTGAAATCCTTCTTAGGGCTAGTTGAATACATGACAATGTTTGTTAAAGAAACTTTGCAGATATTTCTGCACCTTCAAAAGGACTTTTTTAAAAAAAAAAAAAAGGGGTCCATTTCATTTGGGATTAGGAATACCAGAGGTATTTGGATTTTACTAAAAAAAGATGCACTGTCCTTAGGAAACTTTGACATAAAACAGGAAAATATTTTGACCACCAATGTGAGTGGGAAAGGGATTGGGGCCTCATTGACTACAATGGTAGAAGGCAAAGAGAAAATCGTGGCTTTTGCATCCTGGGCTTTTAAGGATGCTGAATGTAAGTATTCCACATCTGACAGAGACATCTAGCTGCAGATTCCTTATCTTTGAACTTCCAGGCATCAGGCTGCATCCATAATATTTTTGATAGCAGTACCCCTGTACGCCAATCGGTGGCCTCGGTCGACTCCATGTGACGTCGTAGGCATCGGGTTCTTCGTCGTCATGATGTCCACGTCGTCTATATGGAGCCACCTAGGCGCTTTAACTTCAGTTCTTTTCTTTCTGCGCCAGCCAGGCAGATCCGTTGCAGAATTCTATCCCTTTCACTTTTTGACAAACGAGTTACTTACCTTCCGTAATGCTGTATCTGGTAGTGGCATATGGCCGTTAGGGTCATTGTCGACATTGCTAAGTTAGCATGATCTCTGCTCTCATGATGCTGCTTTTGCGCACGTTACTACTTGGCTTTATTTTGCAAGACTCTGTTTTTGCCTTTCACATCCTTTCAAATCCTTTAAGTCCCCTTGGGGGGTGTAACAGGTCTCCTTCCTAAACCCCACCCTCTTTAACATATATGTTGCCCCTCTAGCAGATATCATCAGAATCTGTGGGTTTCTCCCCGTTTCCTACGCCGATGACACCCAAATAGTGGTGTCTATCTCTAACAACTTAGACGAAACAGCGGACAGGTTTAGTAAATGCATGGAACAAGTCAACCGCTGGATGCAACTAAACTGTCTAAAATTAAACAGTGATAAAACCGAGGTCATGCTACTGGGGGCGAAGCCCAACATCTGGTCGCATAAGTGGTGACCTGACAGCTTGGGCAACTGCCCAGCACCCGTGGATAAAGTTAGGAATTTTGGCTTTGTATTTGATGACAAATTAACATTTCAAGCCCAAATAAACAAACTCTCCTCCTCAGTATGGTATATCCTGAAGCTGATAAAAAAGCTCTTGCCGTTTATTCCCGTAGAAACCTGTAAAACTATGGTAACCATGCTGGCTCTATCCAGGCTGGATAACTGGAACGTTCTGTACCCTGGGCTTCAAAATCAACTGATGTTAAAACTTCAGCGTCTGCAAAACGCTGCAGCTAGGCTAGTTCTGAACACCCCTAGGTCCGAGCTGGTAGCCCACAGACTAAGGAGCCTCCACTGTCTCTCAATGGAGAAAAGGATTAGATTCAAATCTGCTTGCCTGGCATACAAGGCGTTCCAGGGGATAGGCTCCCAATTTCTAAAAACCAACCTAAAACAGTATGAACCGACAAGGAAACTCAGATCAAGCAACGTGAAGCTGATTAAGACTCCCAGATTCAAACAACTGAGATGGGGGGAGAAGTTTCCTGTTGCACACAGCTAAGACCTGGAACCAGCTACCACTATCAATAAAAACTAGCCCGTCACTACTACTATTCCGAAAAGCCGTAAAAACCTGGCTCTTCTCAGCATAGCTCGAATTCCAATTCAGGCAGTCCTAGACTCAATGCATATGACTCAGCACCAAGACGCCTCAGGGCATTCATTCGCTCTATAATTTTTTTAATCAAATCAAATCACGTGAGAAGCATCTGCTTTCTGCGTTCTCTGCCTATTCCTGGAGTTAAGTCTGAACACGGTGTGCAAGGTCGATAAACAATGCCCCTTGTTATTCTAATCTGGTCAGTCCCTAGCACCTAGACAATACATCCTAACACAGCTGCTATTGCTGGAAACTCGTGCTTTGATATTATGGGGATGCATGTTGTTCTAACAGACACTTGGAGAGGCACCTTTTCAGGGAGCTATGCTGTTCCTATGATGTAGAAAAACAATTTAAGCACTAAGGTATGGGGTCTGCTCACAAATCCCAGAAATCTTCTTTTATATGATAACATTTCTTCTAGCCAAGGGGAGGATGGTTAGGCCTCATAGTCCTTTATCCACTGTCTGTATGTGATGTAATTCCCCTTTATAATCTATGGAATTGCAACTTCTCTGGAATTGTTCCAAGGATTTGGAATGCACTACTCCCAGAAACCAGACTCAACCCATCATCTGCCTCTTCAAAAAAGAAGTTGAATTTCTTCTCATAACGAAATTCACTTGAACATTATTTCGGACGCTTAGAACAACCAGCTGTAACATAAGTCTTTATCTCGAAATACTATGTTTCTTTAGTACATTGTTTATTTTGTTTAACTACCTTACTTGTAAAGCGCTCTGATACCCGCAAGGGTCATGTTCGCGCTATATAAAACCTTCAAAACAAAACAAAACAAATAACTCCTGATTTTGAGACAAAACCATTTCCGACCTTCCCTATTAACCAAACACATCCTTTAAGAGTGGCATGGTTTGGAAAATATGGGAATTCTTTTTTAATTTTTTTATTAATCCATGAAGCCATCAGAAAGCAGTAAATACATATCAATTTATACAATCAATGGTTAAAGCCCATTCCACAGGTCCTACAAAAAAAAAATAACAATAAAATAAATAAATAGATAAATAAACAAGAAGAAAAACACAATGCTAGCATAATACATTAATTTCGCAGAAATCTTTACACAAATGCTAAAGTGCATAGTGCAATATTCAAAAGTGCAATGTGTACTATGTACAATACGATAATTTCTTAAGCTACTGCATGTATTTCTTAACATTTCAATCACTCATGTAGGCAATCACAGGCCCCAAGTTATCTCTACCTAGCTTCCTCTTTCTAACCCCCTTTAGTGCATATATGCTAAATTCAAGATTAAAGATGGATAGAAATCTTGCCCTCCATAGCTCGAATGTCGGGGCATCCTTATGTAACCACATTGATGCCACACACAGCCGGGCTATAGCGGTAACTAGAAAAATCTGATATTGATGTCTATATGCCAGCTGATCACATCCATCTCCCTCTATAACCCCCAATAACACATGGGATGCAGTAAGTTTAATGGGACCCCCAAGTAATTCCCCCAGAAAATTTTCTATATCTCCCAAAAATGTACTTAAGTGTCCACACATAAAAAATATATGAACAATTCCTGCATCTTCTGCTCCACATCTAAAGCACTTGCTGTCATTAACGCCACAGCATTTTAATAACCTAGCTGGAGTGTAGTAAAGGTTAAAGATTGTCTTATAATGCTGTGCACGAAGGTTGGTGGATATCAATAATCTCCCCGCCAAGTCAATAGAATTTTCCACTCATGTGCCTTGACACCCCAGTCTGTTATCCCGGTTGCTATTTTGCCAAAAAGAGACCTTTTATGTGCCATTTGTCTATTGTCCGATCCCAAAATATCGGGAGCAGCAGTATAGAGGCGGAAAACGGAGTGTAATTAAAGACCCTCTCCACTTTACACCACGTTCGCACCACAGTCCAGACCTTATATGTCGCATGCAGAACCTTAAATCGAGTTTTTTTGTAATAGCTAGATTCCACATTAACAAACAGCCAATTTTTCGCATCACTCCCCAATAGCATTTGATATATTGAAGGTGATTCAGCAATATCCAATGGTTCTGTCCCTGTAAATAAGATGTTCATACAAGCCAAATAGTATAAAGTAAAATCGGGAACTGCCCATCCACCCTTTTCCGTTGATAAAACCATATAGCGCATTGCTCTCCAGGGTTTCCCTTGTGCCCATAGAAACCTCGAACATATCAACTGTAGTGTAGCCAATTGCTTAGTTGTTACTTCTAAAGGCACATATCTAAAAAATTACTGGGCCTTGGGTAGGATAAGCATTTTAAGGACATTACACCGCCCAACAAGTGTCAGATGTAGACATTCACACCGGTCCAGCTGTTTTCGAACCGCCGTTAAAATAGCTCCCCAATTAATCTCAACTAAAGATTTCAGGCAAGTTCTTATTGTCACCCCCTAAATATGATACCTCATATGATACCTCACTTGTAACTTGCTGATCATTAAAACACTCTTGGTTCAAGCATAGTATTTGTGGCTTTAGACACATTTAATTTGTATCCTGATGTGGTTCCAAACTCTGCAGCTAGTTGTTATAGAGGCAAGACGGTGGCCGGGAGTGCGGTCGTGTGAGCTTGCTGCTCCCCACCCTGTGAGACTCACCGTGCCGACGGATCAAAGGACACCGAGTGCAGCGCTGTGACTGAGCCGGATTTCCTGGCAGGGCTGCGTGGGTCTGCTGGCTCGATTTCTGGCATGGTGTGTAACGGCGGCAATACTTTTGAGCCTCCGCTGGATTCCCCGGGTGAGGTGCTGGAGGCTGCTGACTCCTGCTGGGCGGTCTTCCGTGTGTGCTTGTAGGGCTTCGCGTAGTACACTGACGAAGTCAGAAGGCACCTGGGAGACTAGACCGAGCGTGAAAAAGCGTTCCCTTTATCTTGGGAGCGACCCTCTGGGCGCTGCTGTGTTGGATCGACACTGCGATCTATCTAATGTTGAAAACCATAATAATCAAACGATTGTCAAAGTCTTCAAAAGTAAAGTTCATCAATTTCGACTTTTAATGCAATTGAATTCATCAATTCCCAATGTTGAAATTCAGATCGTGAAATTTATCATTTTCTTAAATCCGTACAAATTTATAAGTGCTTTTCCCAATGCATTTCGTACCCATGACAGGTACTTCGTCAGGGGAATCTGTTGGAACAATATATGTATATGAGGGTCCATCACTTAATCAAACAGTTAACAAATGTCGCATTCTATTGGCATGCAGTGTTGTTTAAAAACATTACGGTAGGTGCACAAAGGGTCTTCTGAAGAAAATAACTAAATACCGGCACAATAATTCAGGTGAAGTCTATGAGGAATATATTGTGTATAACAAAAAACGTAAAAATAGAGAATTTCTCGAGCATGTTGCTGTGCCGATTTAACGTGGCGTATATGAGAGACGGGAAAGTCTAAATGTTTAACTGAAACTTAACCGAAGGATTAAAGGAAATTTACATTGTGTTCGTAATTTACTAGAAGTCCCCTCATAGTACCGGGCATAACCTGTTGTTTAACCCAGATTAATTACGATATATTAAGCTTACCGCTACTTCATGTGTGATCCCATAGTAACCACGAGATGAAATGATGCGTGCAAGCGGGAAAAGCCCGTCGATCTTAATAAAACATTGACATGGTGTCGGTGTTGTGCTCTAGAAAGTGGTGACGGACTCAAGTACTAGTGATGAATGGGTTCGGCCATGTTGGAACGGGATAATCTTCGTGGATATGGTCCCTACTATGTTGAGAAGTGGAGTTGGCTTTAGATATTGAGTGAAACAAATATGCACAAATGTTGGCAAGTGGTGAGAAACTTCATCGATGTATATCAAACAAAAATATATCAAATAGTAAATTAAATCAAATTGGATTAATATAGAATGAAAAACAAACTTGTGAAAGGTTCAACAGATAGGTTTCAGTATGTAACATTGTTCACAAGTAACACAAGAGTTCCAAGCGGTCATTGAGCCCATGAGGTTTTAAGGAATCCAGTTTATAAATCCATTGAGCAACACCGAAATGCCCCGGAAGGTAGGACGGGGAGCAGCAAGGAGTATCGGGGAGGACAACGCGCCAGTACAGGATCCCCAGAAGAAGAAACTGGAGCCCACCGCTGAGAAAACTCGCATGGACGGCGGTAAGAAGTCTGTCCCTGCGTTGTTTTTAGCGGGGAAGATCAAAAAAGGTATGCCAGCTACTTCTAAGACAGTAATGCAAGCATCTGATGTAGAGGCTGATATGTTGGGGGAGGGTCTCCCTCAAGACTGCAAACCAGACACGATACAGGGAGAGGTGTCCCGCCGCAGCCAGAGTGGCTGCCGCTGGAATCTGGGGATCACGGTTCGATTCCATGCGCCGGCGGCAGATTAGCCCAGCACCATGTGACACTGAGCAATAGCTTGCTTACTCTTCCCGACGGCCCCCAGCACCTGGAGACCCTTATGGCTGATTGTTCGCGCTTTACAAATGTGGATTATTATTATTATTATTATTACAGGACAAGGGCAAGGATAAGACAGTAGGCGATAAACACAGAGTAACAAGTGAAAAAGGAGAGGCAAGGAGCGAGGTGGCCAAATCTGACGTGGAAAGTGCGGAACCGAGGGCAAGTGGCGATAGTATGGACAAGCAGGACAACGTAAAGGAGAGTGATTCGGGAGACTGTCCTTTCTTTTCAATGTCAGAGCCCTCTGACACCTCGGGGGATGAAACAGATGTGAGCTCCCCGTCCAATACGGTCCGTAAAAAACTGTTCTAGGGGGGGATGCAGACCCGGAGATGGCTGAAAGCATAGACTCTTATCAGTGGGATTATTCTTTTATGGGAGACTGGTTGGGCAGCCTATGGAATTCAACCCAATTTGAATGAGGCAGAGAATCCCGAAGAAATCTCACTCGCTCTCATCTATCGCAGCATCATGGCCCATAGGGAGGAGACCCGTGCTGAGAGCTTGCGCATGCAGGGAGCATGCCGCAAGCTGCAGAACTCAGTACGGAGGGTGATAAAATCCTGCTCCGAGTTCGCTGAGAGGTTCAGTGAGGCAGAGGCACGCATTTTGAACCTAGAGGATGAGCTTACAGCGCAGAAAGCAACAACAGAGGCACTTCGCGTTGCAAAAGATGACACACTGTGGAAGATTACGGACTTAGAGAATCGCCTATGGCGCAATCATTTATGCGTATTGGACATTCCAGAGGGGGTGGAGGAGCAAGATGTGCGAAAGTTTGTATGTGAAATGTTTGCAGAGGCCTTTCCTGGGCTGACCCAATGGGATTGGGATCGGGAAATCCTTCGAGCACATAGGTTTCCCTTTACAGTACGTAAAAGAGCAGGGCAGAATGTAAGCAAACCAAGAGCAATCTTAATATCAATCAACAACTTTCTGGCAAGAGAGAGAGTTTATAATTTGGCGCCACCAGATCGGAAAAAAGGGGGGAAGGGGTAGAATTCTTTGTACGTCCCGATTACTATCCCCTCACTGTAGAGAAAAGATGGCAATTGGGCCAGCTCATCAATTCATTTAGAGATAAAAAGGCGCAAGACTTCTTATTGAACCCTGCTAAGTTGAAGGTTGTACATAACAAGCAGGTGCGCTTTTTTACCACAGAAGTGGCAGCAAAGGAATATTTGCACTCACTGTAGAATTGACACTGGATAAATTTAGATAAAGTGACATGGAGTCTTAGATGTGATTGATCCTTTGTCTAGCAACAGCAACATGCATGGACTAGATTATCTTATTCCCTTGTGTTGTATCTGTTGCTGGGCGGGTATTTTCTTTCTTTCTTTTTGGGGGAATTTTATCTAATTGGTAAAAGTCGGTACTGAGGAAAATAAGTACAATTGTGTAAATAGTGAACCAGGGGGAGGGGTCCGGGGGGGATTAAAGCTTGTTCCATCACAGAGACCTTGGGTCTCCTAGCCTTTTTTGGGGGGGAAGGTGGGGGGAGGGTATGGTTTTGGCTGAAGCAGTACAGGGGGAAGGAGAGTGGGAGTGGGAGGGGGGTTGGGCATGGGGAGAAGGAATCCATGGAGCTATAATAAGAATAATTAAGAAATACAATGGTTGTTGTTATATGGTCCTAACGCTCAATATTGTGATGATTAGATATGGGGGATAGACTTAAGGATGCTGGCATTCGCTGGGGTCCCTAAACGTGTGTGGATTGAATAGCTATAATAAAAGACAATGGATCCTGGCAGAGCTGAGATGGCTTCAATTAGACTTGGTATGCATTCAAGAAACTCATATCCCATGGAGTAAGCAAAAGCTGCTGTCAGAATTGGGTTTTAGTGTGCTGGCATGCACAGAGCAATCCACGACCATGAGGGGGTAGCCATTTTAGCTAAAAGTCATATACAGGGGACCGGCAGAGTTTTAGCAGATAAAACTGGGAGATGGGTCTTAGCGGAATGTATGATTGGTAAACAAAAGTGCACTGTTTGTTCAATCTATGGATCGAACGATGACAAGGCTCTGATATTGGAGGGGTTAAATGTGGAAATCGCATTATGGCCCACTCCGTAGATATTATGTGGAGACCTAAATATACATTTGGAGGCAGGGCAGCTACAAGATTATAATAAGGTTTATAGTGGAAGAAAACCGAAAGTCTTCAAGACACTGCAGTCTTTAGTCACGGATCATGGCCTGGTTGATGCATGGGCGACACTGCGGGTCTGAGCCTGGGTACACTTTTTTTTCATATCCACACCAGAAATTGGTACGGTTGGATTACTTTTTCACATCTAGGCCATTATTGTCTGGTGCCAATATTAAGGTGCATCCGCGTATCTCCTCGGATCATGGCCCTCTTGTGCTGAAACTCAATATGTTCAAATCTGGAATTAGACCACGCACATTTTCATTTGATATGAAGCTGGTTCTGGATAGTGAATATGTGACATACATGAAAGTGTGGATTGAACTATTCCTGGCCATCAACCGTAACACTGCTCGGATAGGGTCAGTGTGGGATGCCCTAAAAGCGGGTATCAGAGGTGAAACCCTATGCTATGGGCTTCACAAACAGAAGCAACTACAAATCTATGTGCAGGAACTATGTGGTCATTTGGCTGCAGCAGAAGAAAGACTTATGCAGGGGATTCAGGCTGGGCAAGAGATCACTGAGATACAGGCGCAGGTTGCTAAATGCAAGGCTAAAATAAATCTACATTGGAGTGAGGAAATAGCTAAAAAACATATTATTAACAAGGGTCAAAGCTATGAATACGGGGAGGCAACCGGCCGCTGTTTGGCACAAATGGTGCGATCAAGGGAAGCGGCCCAAAGAATTGGACCAGTAGTAGATACCGGAGGGAACATAGCTGATACAGATGAAGGGATACTAAAGATATTCCAGGCATATTATGAGGCACTTTACATAGGTGAACCGCCTGATATACTAGCTGTGGAAAAACTAATACAGGGCCGTGACTGGAAAAAAATTGAGATATCAGACGCAGAGAGACTCGAGGAACCCATCACTATGGAGGAATTGGAAAGAGCTGTTAACAGTCTAGCCATAAGAAAAGCAGCAGGGCCTGATAAGTTACTGTTTAAAATATACAAAACCTTCTTTAAAGAGCTTAAAATGGATACGCATATCACCTTTCTTGAAGCACAGACTGGGGCCCCTCCGCTGTCCTGGGACGAAGCAAGTATAATAGTTTTTTTTTAAAAGGATAAACCCGCTGAAAAGCCAAGCTCATATCGGCCAATATCATTACTGAACGTAGATGGCAAAATCTACGCCAAAATCCTCGCGACCCGGTTGGCTGATGTTATTACTTTGCTAGTTTCTACACGGCAACATGGATTTGTACCAATGCGGGGGACTTCTAACCATATTAGCTGTGTAGTTACTTTGCTGGATATAGCCAATGCTATGGGGCATAAATTCAGCTTGATTTTATTAGACGCTGAAAAAGCGTTTGACCGGGTCGCGTGGGAATTTTTATGGGCAGTATTACAACAGACGGGTTTCCAGCAACAGTTTCTTAAAGCTATTCAAGTTTTGTATCGAGGCCCTACGGCAAAGATATGTCTTATGGGTCTTGAGTCAGGCTCAGTAAATATAACATGAGGGACAAGGCAGGGGTGCCCCTGCTCTCCCCTACTGTTCTCCTTGTATATTAACTTTTTTTTTTTTTTAATACTTTTATTACACAAATATGTAAATACACATCGTAGAGCCTACAACCCCAAGGGCCGGCCACGTTACGGATAATTTTTGTTAAACAATTTTCAAATTTACACAGCCTTTCAGCCGACAGCCCTTGGGCCCGGCGGCGTGGTTTGATAAGATGTATACTGTTCAGCACAGGTCTAAGGTTTTATATGTTTTAGTCCTAGAACTTGATAACCATTTCCATAACTATTTTAAATAATATACATATATGGTAGGCACTTCTTTAGGCAGCCACAGCAGCGTGAACAAAACAACATTTCAGTTATATAACTAGTGTAGATCCAGTGTTTCCAGACACTTATGCAGGCACCCCTTCATTTATCTGCGTTGTCCAAAGAGATCTCCCATCCCCCCCTAGACATCATCATCATCTTCATCACCTGAGTCTATAGTCTCATCCTCCGGCAAAGGGTCACAGATCTCCCCCCTGTACACGTTCCACGGGGTCTATATCTTATTCCACCTACGTGGACTAGCCCTAGCTGCGTATACTGCGCGCTCAGTAATCATTACCATGTCCATATTTCTACACCATTGTGCTAATGTGGGGGTTTCTGCTGCCCCCCATTTCCGTGCGATATCTCTCTTTGCTACTATTATGCCAACAGTGGCCCATGTCAGCCCATGTCTGGACAGGTCGTTGGGGTCCCATATATTCAGTAGACATTTGCGCGGCTCAGGTACTAAAGATATCTCCAACGTCTGTGAGATAGTTCGCATGATCTGTCTCCAATAGCCAGTTATAGGTGGGCAGTCCCATATAGTGTGTAGAAATGTGCCCTCCTCCCCACAGCGGCGGAGACAGTAGGGGGTCTGTGCCCGATGTATTTTATGAAGTGTAGTTCTGGTGTAGTATACCCTGTGTAGGATTTTAAGTTGCACTAGGCGAAATCTGGCCGAGATACCCACTTCATTTGGGGACGCCAATGCTTCGTTCCATTCGGAGTCGTCCATGTCACCTAATTCTTCCACCCATGTTTCTCTTAGTTTTAGTGTAGGGTCTGTAGGAGAGTAGGGTCTGCAATCCTATGATCACCCCAGATTTTTGCTTCACTGGTTTACGACTTCCCTGGCTGTGGGCCTGCTAATCAGACCCACAGCCTAGCTGTTCTCTCACTAAATTGACACGTGTACCTTAGGTGCATTTACCAATTGGTACTGGGCCACCTTATCAGACCCTGTAACTCAGGGCATAGGTGCACCCAGAGCCTACCAGGGGCTGCAGCATGTATTATGCCACCCCTGGCTGGCCATCTAAATCTGACACAACTGGCTGCACGACAGCTGGGGCAAGGTGGTGTAAACACCCTTTGCTTTAGATATAGTATACCTATATCTAACCCTAAAATGGACACATAGATTCCTATCAGTCACTCCTATGGCAGGCCTTAACAATCCTGAAGGCAGAGTGCTTGGAATCATGTGAGATGGTGCTCTGCAATGAGCTGAGCCCGTTTGCAGCTTGCGGAACCAAGTCCTAATAGCTGTTCCATGATAACGCATACCATATACTCTTAAGTGCATTATAATCCTCGCAGTTATATGCCAACTCTGGTATCGCTTTATCAAAACATGTCGAGTAAGGTGTCATACGAATTGGAATACTAACCCCTCGCCAATTCTGGCGACGGGGTTAGCATTCCACCCTTCTAGAGGGACACGACATGTATGTAACTGTGAACCCCGGTTAAAGTTAACTCGAGCCTCAGCATCACAAAATGGATGCTGCCACCACAGACACAAGTCTGACCTCCTGCTGCTGGGAGTCCTTCCAGCGAGGAGAGCTTGGACAAAGGGTTTCCTGTTAGGGGCGGTGCTAGCACCATCCCAGACAGGGTTTTGTGTATCCTGGGTAGGCAGGGCTGAATAGGAAGGTGACTGCAAGTGGCACCCCGGTGCTCACTATGCATAGGCCGGCTAGAACCAGTTCCAGGGGCACACCAGCCCCTGAGCTGGGGAAAGTCCGGCATGGGAGAGGGGTGTAACCACCCCCCTTCCTGGTCCCACCCATGGGCAGGACCTAGTCCCGTACCTGGCCCCTTTCTTTAGTATAAAGGTGGGAGCGGGAACCCTTCCAAATTAGATCATCTTTGAATCCTGAAACTACTTTCTACGAAAGGAACTCAAGACTTCCTCCTTGAATAACTCCCTTGTGACTAAGGAGTAGTCACCCTGCATCTGCGGGCACCAACTAAGTCACCTGCGGTTTGCTGCACGTCCTTCCTCCGGAACCAGACCGACCAGCACGACGAGACCCGGCTTCCCTGGCACCTCTGACCTCTACCTGCATCATCAGCCCAGCTGAAATTCGTGGGTGTGACGAGACCTCGAGGGACCGGCCATCTTCAGAACTGCACTAAACTTATCCAGCACGACCGCCGAGGGATCCTCGAGTGAGTGCTTTGGGGTTTGAGAAGCCCTAACCCTGAGCAGCTCCAGCACCGAAGTCCAGCCCCCCAGCATCCACGAGATCTGCGTGGGGCCCTTCTGCTCTTTGCTGCTCACCGCGTTGTCCGGCCACTTGCCTGCTGGCTTGTAGCCCTCTTGACGACGAACGACGACATCACCATCGCTGGTCTGGTTGCTCCAGGCTGGCCCTTGCTCCCCTCCAACAGAGGAGCACCCCGGACCCTCCTGGTCCACTCAAGATGCCATTTTGAGTCCACCGCGTGGGCTTGCATTTGCCAAGAGTTGTGGCCCCAATCCTGTGTCCAGCATCGCCGACAGCAGATACCTTCGTGGGACAGCTCGCACCTCCATCCTGGTCGCCGACAACGCCTCCTGGTCCGAGAGACTGCAGAGCCCAGTGTCGCCCACTCACCTGGTCGAGGTGACTCCATCCGGTGCCATCCTGGTGCCCATCTAATCACTGGCTAGTGATTCAGAACTTGGTCCCCTCTGCTTACAGGTACTCTCTTCAGCTGATCCAGTCCTTGGATCGGCCCGGAACATCTTCGCTGGTCGCCTGCCAGCAACTTCCACTTCAGGCTCCTGGTTCGTCAACGAGGATTCCCGACGACACTTGAACCCTATGCAGCCGCAGCCCCTGGGCTAGGTAAACCGAGTACCCCCGTGCTCCAGCGTAGTCCAACTCCCTAAGTGTCTAGATCCACTTTCGTTTTTGACCTACCTAGTCGGGTTCGCCCGAGAACACTAACTTTGTAATTTCTAGCAACCATAGACTTTGTCCCGCATTACGCGTGAGAGTTCCCAATCTGCACACGACGTCCCTAGGCCTCCTGCTTCTAATCTAAGGGTTCAGCATTGTAGGCCTAGCGTTTCTAAAGTCTTTGACATTAGTACTTACCTGCTAGTAATTTCGCATTCCACCTTTAGAGTATATGGTTTTTCGTGCCCCTCGGGCATTTTTGTAAATTGTGCGACTTTCAGTATTTCTTTAAGAGCTTTGTATTGTGCTTAGCGCCCTGTCCTCATAAAGAGTCCAGGGCTGTTGTGTTCTAAATAAATATCCTTTTATTTTCATAACAACTTGTGTGGTGTCCTTTCACTTGGTGTTCAAGGGGTATATGTGATGGTATAACAGCTGGCTTAACACGCCCTCTAGAGTTTAGCCTAAAGACTGCTCTTGTCCATGCTACTAGGATAGCTGGTCTATAAGGTTGACTTACAACCAATCATCAATAAGGGTTGTTTGGACTGATACATAGTGATCACTAGAATAGTGAGCACTGCATATCAGGCCAACTTCTCACAGGGTCTGTTAAGTTGTTTATCAGTTTCCGATACGTGAGGGAAGTGGCGCTGCATTGCATGTAGTCTGTGAGCAGTCGGTCCTCCAACGGAGAGGCCTTCGGGACTTCTGTGTCTGTCGGTATCGCCGTCAGCAGCGCATGATGAATTTGTATGTATCTATAGGTCTCGGTCGCTCCAAACTCATACTGTTGCTGGAGTTGGGTAAATGGAATCACTGTTCCCTTATCCCATAAATCACCCACCGTGGAAATACCGATGTTGTCCCACTGTGTAAAGCCCTTACAGCGTCTCAGATGTCCGAACACCTTGGTGTCCCATAATGAGGTTAGTTTAGTGATTTTGTCTCTCCAACCCAATTTCGCTTGAGCCGTGTGCCATAGTGTGGTCGTGTGTTTTGTGGGCACTATTAGTTTTGCTGTTAGTCGTCTGTCATAGAGCATCGCAAGCATATTGTCCGAGTTCATCTGTTCCCTATCTGCCTTGTATGCTGGGTCGTCCTGGGGTGTGTGTAGCCATTGATTAATGGTCTTAAGATGTGTCGCCCAGTAGTGCGTTTGTAAATTCGGCAACGCTATCCCCCCCTCATACCAACTTCTGTTTATCTTGGTGTGTGCGATCGTGCCGGACGATTGTTCCATAGCCGATTAGAGACCAGTGCCGTTACCTGCTGAAAGTATCTCAGCGGCACCGGATATGGGGTGTTGTCAAGGGCATATAGGAATCTCGGCAGAGCCATCATTTTATATAGGGCTGCTCTGCCTAGGAGAGTTAAGGGCAGTGCGCCCAGTGTTTTACATCGTGTCGCAGACGTTCTAGTGGCGGTTTTAGGTTTTTATCAAAGAAGTCGGAGGGGTTTCTCGTAATGTGGATGCCTAGGTATTTGAAGGATTCGTCTGCGAGTCTGAGGGGGCAATCATCGTGAAGTGAGTGAGTATATAACAACACTGACTTTGCCCAGTTTTTTTTTTTTTTTTTTTTTTAATTTTTGAAAACCTTTATTCAAAACAGAGCACACAGCTATTCAGCCTGACATCCCGGAGGCAAGGCAGCAGGGGCAACAGGAGAGAAATAGTGCCAAACGATTTAGACATAATCATCGAAGGTTATTTTTTATATTTAAGATGAAAGGTCAACAAAAGGGCGCCCGAGGGCGCGAAAATGGCAATAGAGGCAATGTGAAGCTGGGCGTCAGGGATGGGTAGGGGAGGAAAGGCAGGAAAGTGAACATCAAGGATAAGATTCCAGAGTGGGAAGGAGGAGGGGGGGAGGAACCAGGAGAATACAGTACATCAGAGCTCAGTTGGCGTCACAGGTCAGGGTGACACATTATCATGCAGGCTGACTGATTCAGGCGGCAAGCACACGTCTCCCCTGTACTCATTCCATGCCCCCCAAATTTTATTCCAGGTTTGAGGTCTCCCTCTTGCCACATAGACTGTCTTCTCCCGGAACATGCACCAGTCCATGTTGGCTTTCCACTGTACCAGCAGGGGGGCCGCGGACGCACCCCACTTCTGAGCTATGTCCCTCTTGGCCACCATGTTCCCAAGGGTCACCCACCTAGTCTGCGCAGCGCTGTGGTCGGAAGGCTCCCATACGTTCAGGAGGCATCTACGAGCTTCCGCGTGGGCAGCCACGCCAGTAACCTCCTCCATGACTCGGTGCACTCTCCTCCAGTAGGAGGCTATCACTGGGCATTCCCAAAGGATGTGTAAGAAAGTGGCGAGAGCTCCGCAGCCTCTACGACAGAGACCGTCAGGCGAGAATCCCATGCGCATTAATCGAGGCCCTGTCATATACACCCGGTGCAGGATCTTAAATTGCACGAGGCGAAGACGGGAGGAAATTGCAACCTCCTTAGGGGAGGAGACCGCACTCTGCCAATCTTCATCATCAAGTTCAAGGCCATCCGCCACCCACTGGTCCCGCAAGCTAAGGAGGAGATCTGTGCGCACGTTAATCAATTTTTTATATGAAAGGGAGATCGTGCTGTCCGGCATGTGCCCATCCAGTATCCTGTCCTCCAGAGGGGAACTCTCAGGAATGACGCCGTCCGGCGGTGAGGCCGAGAGCAGCGCATGTCTCAGTTGAGCGTAACGGAAAAACTCCGTCGCGCCCAGCTGGTATTCAGTTTGTAACTGGGGGAAGGTCTTAATTGAGCCTCTGGAGAGCATGTCTTCAACCCTGCTGATGCCGATGAGGTCCCACTTATCAAACCCCTTGGTGTGCCACAGTCTACCCAGGATGTCCGAATCAAAGAGGGGAGTGAACCTTGTGAGTCTGCCTTGCCAACCTTGTGCCTTAGTGACCGCCCGCCAAGTGTGGACCGCCGTCCGAGTAGGGCCCGTCAACCGCCGGTCGAAAGACTTCGAGTATAGGGCCCGATAATAGTTACCATCGCCCATCAGCCATCTATCCATGGCAAAACCGGGACTACCCACAGGGCCATAGAACCCGTGGTTGAAGGCAGCAAATTGAGAAGACCAATAGTAGCGGCGCACGTCTGGGAGGGCAATGCCACCATCGTACCAGAGGAGCGTGAGTTTGTGGATGGCAACGCGGGGTCGACCATCCCAGAGGAGGGTCCGAAGGAGGCCTTCAAGGTCTCGAAAGTAACGCGCCGGGACAGGATCCTGGGCGTTTTGCAGGGCGTACAAGAACCTGGGCAGGGACATCATCTTAAACAGAGCGGCACGGCCAAGGAGGGAGAGCGGTAGCTTACGCCAGCTGTCTACATCACGCTGCAGACGCTGGAGAGGAGGGAGTAAGTTGTGGTCGTATCGCAACTTGGGGTTACCAGAAATGTAGATGGCCAAGTACTTGAAGCCGCGTGTGGCAATCTGAATGTTGCAGCCTCTGGGAAGTCGTGGAGTATCTCCTTTAAGGACATATAAGGACGACTTGGCCCAGTTTATAATCAGACCAGAGTACCGTCCGAAAAGTCTGATCACATCACAGGCCACAATGAGGGACCTGCAGGGGGAAGTCAAATAAAGCAAGATATCATCGGCGTACAAGGATACCCTGTCTTCGAAGCCAGGGGCCCACGTAATGCCGCGTAGGTCAGGATGTACACGCAGTAGGGCTGCGAGCGGTTCAAGGGCCAAGGCGAACAAAAGGGGCGACAGGGGGCAGCCCTGTCTAGTACCCCGATGTAGGGGGAATGGCGTCGACAGGCGGCCGTTGACCGTGACATTAGCCATCGGATCCGCATACAGTAGCTTCACCCAGCTCACAAAGATCGGCCCAAATCCAAGTTTAGCCAGCACTGCCCAGAGGTATGGCCACTCGAGAGAATCGAAGGCCATCGTGGCGTCGAGGGACGCGAGGACAGCCGGCTCTTCGAGGGTGTGGGCTCTAGCCATGACACCGTGGAGGCGACGTAGATTTAGAGCAGTGTTTCGGTGGGGGATGAATCCCGACTGGTCAGGGTGTACGAGGTCGCCAATAACACCAATCAGCCGGTTGGCGAGCAACTTGGCAAGGACCTTGGGTTCCACGTTAAGGAGAGAGATGGGACGGTATGATCGGCAGACGTCACGTGGTTTACCCTCCTTGTGGATGACCACAATGGTAGCCAGCCGCTGATCGAGGGGGAGACAGCCCCTCTCAAAGGATTCCAGGAACATTTTCCGCAAGTGCGGAGACACCGCATCCGGGCGGACTTTATACAGTTCAACCGGTATGCCGTTAGGCCCAGAGGCCTTTCCGGTCCGTAGGGAGCGGATCGCCAAAGCAATCTCGTCAGCGGTGATGTCCCTATCCAAGTCCGCTCTCTCGTCCTCAGAAAGGCAGGGAAGG
Source organism: Lissotriton vulgaris (assembly GCF_964263255.1). Classification (NCBI taxonomy): domain Eukaryota; kingdom Metazoa; phylum Chordata; class Amphibia; order Caudata; family Salamandridae; genus Lissotriton; species Lissotriton vulgaris. The sequence continues at coordinate 1,075,882,118 of NC_141691.1, read as the reverse complement.
TCAATCTCCGAAAGGAAAGCCGACGAATCCGCCTCCGAAAAGTCCGAAGCAGACTTGTAGACTCCCCGAAAATAACCAGCGAATGAGTCGACAATGGCACTCGGGTCCGTAAGGACCACACCGTCGTCTCCCAGGAGTTCAGGTACCACCCGACTGGCCATCTCCCTCCTGTCTAACCAAGCCAGCAACTTCCCAGCCTTATCGCCCACATCATACACGCAGCCCTGCTGTTCCTTGGCCAGAGTGAGTGCGGCATTCGCGGCCAAATCGTGGTACTCCGCTTGTTTCAGCGAGAGGGTATGCAAGACAGAGGGGTCCGGCTCGGGCCCCAACTGGGACTCGAGACGCAGGACCTCCTGCTCAACAAACAGCAGGTCAGAATCTCTAGTCCGGCGGACCTCAGCGATGAGCGCCTGGGCCTCACCTCGGAGCACCGTCTTAAAGGCCTCCCACAACGTAACGGCCGACCTAACCGAGCCCACATTGTCGGAAAAATAAAGATCAATGGCTTTGGCCAGGAGAGAGCGGGTCTTGATGTTACGAAAATACCACGGATTGACCGCGGCCGGTCGCTCCGACAAGACCACCCCAAAGTCGAAAGAGACCCATAACGGGGAGTGATCAGAAATGCCCCGCGCCAAGAAGCGGGCTTCGGAAACGGCCAATGCGTCCGACGCCAATGTGAGGACATAATCGATGCGGGAAAGACTCCCATGTGCACCCGAAAGAAAGGAAAATTGACGGAGCGTAGGATGTAGAAGACGCCAGCCATCTACCAGGCCCATAGACTCAAGAAAGGAGGACAGCCACATCTGTGGGTTACGTAGGTCCCGGGGCGGTTGGCGATCAAGCAGACCAGAGCAAACCGAGTTGAAGTCACCCCCCACTATTAACCGGCCAGCCGGCATAGACAAGATGGCACCACCAAGGTCCTGAAAGGTACTGGATTGAAGCCCCGGGGGGACGTATACAGAAAACAACGTGAGGGAACGCCCTTCCCATCTACCAGCCACGGCAGCGTAACGCCCCCTGTCATCAATCAAGGTGACATCTATCTCTAGGAGAAGGGACGCGCGCACGAGGATACCCGCCCCCCGGGAACCGGAAGAGAACCCCGAATGTGCCACCATTTTGTAGCCTTTGCGATTCAAAGCTTTACAAGCATTGCCCACCAGGTGTGTCTCTTGGAGGAGGGCAACATCAGGCATGTGACGTTTGATCAGTTGTATCACCACCCCTCTCTTAATTCGGTCACCCAACCCGTTAACATTCCAACTGAGAATTCGTAACTTTCTACCCCCCATCCCCCCACTGCCCGCCCCACCCAGTCCCACAAGACACCCGTATCAAATACAGTTCAGGAGCACAAATGACCCATTGCCACACAAAAGAAAGAAAGAAAAAACCAACAAACAAGATAACTCTCCCAAACATACCCCCCACCCTGCACCCCTGCATCAGACTAAAAAGCCCCCCCAACCAGCAGTGTGCCTGTCGCCCCATTAACTACTCTACGAAAGACCCAGAGGAGTAAGGAATCTCCATGAAAACGTCCCGCCACCCACCATGTAAATGAAGGAGAGACCGTCAATTAACGAGTCACAATTCCGGCAGTCATTCGAGGCAGGGGTAGCATCAGCTCCTTGCTCAGTCTCGCCGTTCCGCTCCGCCCGAGGCGCCCCCAACTTCATCCTCCTGTTCATCCCGATGTGGAGAAACCGTGTCCAACCATTCACTGACATTTTCAGGGTAGTCAAAGAAAAGGGCACGTCCCTTGTGTTCAACACGGAGTTTCGCCGGGAACATCATTGAATACTTGAGACCCAAGTCCCTGAGGCGCCTCTTCACTCCCGCGTAGCTCAAACGTTGGCGCTGTACCAGCCTGGTGAAGTCCGGATAAAAGTGCACCTCCGCATTCTGGTATTGGAGTGGCCCGTGCGATCTGGAAGCTTGAAGGATCGCATCGCGGTCCCTGAAGTTGAGGAGGCGCGCCACAATCGGTCGCGGCGTCGCTCCCGTTTTCGGCGGGCCACCCGGTACCCGGTGGGCACGTTCCACTGAGAAAAAGTTGCTCAGTCCAGAGGGCGCTAAATGGGTTTTAACCAAGTCCTCCACAAATAGGTCCGCCGCGGCATTCTCGGACCCCTCCGGTACACCAACTATGCGGACGTTCTGCCGCCTGGCTCGCCCCTCAAAGTCCTCCAGCCGCCTTGAGAATAGATCAGTGGTCATCCGCAAGTTGCGGACCTCAGTCTGTAACTCGGAAACGTCGGAGGTTAGGCTGGAGGTCTTGATGTCAAGCGCCTTCACACGCTCGTTGGTCTTGCCCAAGTCGGCCCTTATAAGGGTAATATCAATGGCCATAGAGTCAACTTTGTGGTTCAGGGTCTCGTGCTGTTGCTGCATGTCGGCCCGGAAGGTCGTGATGGCACCCATGATGTCAACGAGGGTGGGGTCCGATCCATCCGGCGGGCTCGTCGATGGGGTCCCTTTAGAAACGGCCCCCGATGTAGGTGGCGACTTGAGATTCACATATCGCTCAATGCGATTCTGCTGCGTTTGCGACTTGCCCCGGCCACCCTTGTTCGATGTCCTGTCCGGGTCACCTCTGCCCGCCATGATGGGCACGAGAGAACAAAGGCAAGGTGTCCACAAGTCCGGGTCCGCAGCCGGGAGGCAGGTGGGGCCAAGGAGGCAAGACCAGGGTGTAGAAGGCACAAGCAGGAACACAGTCACTCCACCAACGAGGGCGGCAGGCGGGCACTACGCAGACCGATCGTGCGAAGTGGCGAAGTCCGGAGGGACAATGGCACCGTCACGGAGCGGAGTTCAGCTCGACGTAACTTTGCACAGGAACCACCGATTTGGAAGCCGATTGCAGTCCTCGCCTCAGCAGGCCACCAGCAATACAATTCCACCAACGTGGATCAGGATTTCAGGCAGGATATTTGCGGTGGGTCGGACGGTCCACGGAGCTCCGAGCTTACGCGGCCATCTTGGTCGCCCGCGAAGCTCCTCCCCCCTTTGCCCAGTTTATTGTGTACCCTGAGATCTTCCCATGCGTGTCACATAGTGTCAGTAGTGCCGGTATACTTTGTTCCGGTTCCGTTAGATATACTAGATTATCATCTGCGTATAATGAGAGACGGTCTTCCCATCCCTCTCACCAACTAATGCCTTTCAGCAACGGTGTCGTTCTAATCAGTGTTGCCAAGGGTTCTAGTACAATCGCAAACAGTAAAGGCGACAATGGACAACCCTGACGTGTTCCTCTTGCCAGTTGTATCGTGTGGGAAATGTGCCTATTTGCTACGACTTGAGCCGTTGGGTTAGTGTATAGGAGTGGTATCCATGCTATGAATTTTGGGCCAAACCCCATTCGCGACAGAACTGCAAATAAGTATTGCCATTCTACCATGTCGAACGCCATCTTCGCGTCCAGTGAAAGTATCACCGCTGGGGACGACAATAGTGTGGCCCGTGCCAATACTCCGTGGACCCACCTGAGATTAAGTGCAGTGTTTCTGTGAGGCATGAAGCCGGAATGATCGGGGTGGATCAGATTCGAGAGGTGGGATATCAGTCTGTTTGCCAGAAGTTTCGTCAAGATTTTTGCTTCTGCGTTTAGGAGGGATATTGGGCGGTAGGAGGTGCATTCTGCCGGCGGCTTGCCGGGTTTCGGAATTGCCACTATCGTCGCAGTCCGCTGGTCTGGTGGGAATTCGGCTGTAGATAAACATTCGAGGTACATCGCTAATAGGGGCCCGCTAATCGTGTCAGACATGATTTTATACCACTCTATAGGGATCCCGTTGGGTCCCAGAGCCTTTCCGGATTGTACAGCATGTATGGTCTGGTGTATTTCATCAACAGAGAGGTCTACCTCCAGCTCGTCAACCGCTTCTGACGTCAGTGTTGGAATCTCAGTGTGTCTGAGGGAGTCTCGTGCCTCTTCCTCTGTTACAATTCTATCTGGGGTGTAGACCATTTGGAAGTGGTCCACCAGTATGTGAACTATTTCCTCAGGACATGTCTGAGCTAGGCCGTCCTTATTGTATATTTGTTGTATTCCACGTGTACTTCCCCCTTTTTTGTTCAACCAGACCAGCATTTTCCCTGCCTTGTCCCCCATGTCATAAATTATATGTTTGGTGGTTGCGATGTTTTCTATTGTCTGTTCTGTTAGATATTAACCTTTTTTTAATGATGCTGGCGCAATGTGCAGAAATAGAACCAGTAATATGGAAACAAGAACAGTATCGCGTTCGAGCATATGCTGACGACGTGGCAGTGGTCACTCATAATCCTAAAATAAAACAACTAGCTGCAGAGTTTGGAGCCACATCAGGATACAAATTAAATGTGTCTAAAACACAAATTATCATCCAGATAGACAGCTCCCCGGCCGTCCACACAAGAATGCAAAACATTTTAAAATTTACTGTAAACTGGATGACGGCCAACTCCCTCAAAATTAATCCTGATAAGACCGAGGTACTGGCCATCACCACAGACTCCAACCCCTGGAGCGACCTTTTTTGGCTACACGAACTGGGCACAAATCCTGAACCAGCCCTGGCCGTCAAAAGCTTGGGCATCAAAATTGATGCCAAGCTCTCTATGACCCAGCAGGTGTCGACAGTAGAAGGAATATGTGTCGGCCTGCTGAGACAGCTACGAAAACTCGCCCCCTTCTCACATTTGCCACACTCAGAATGGCTGTATCGGCCATGATACTGTCATGACTAGACTATGGGAACTCCCTGTACATTGGCCTCCCAGGAAATCTGCTGGCCAGATTACAGGTAATCATGAATGATGCCGCCAGATTAATTTTTAGAGTGCAGTGGAGGGCCCACTTCACCCCCTTCTACGTCAGCTGCACTGGCTCCCGGTCAGGCAGAGAACCAAGTTTAAGGGCATTTGCATCGTACATAAAGCCATCTATGGCCAAGCCCCAACGTACATTAAAGATCGTTTAGTCAACTATACTCCTAGCAGGGTGCTACTGTCCTCAGAGGCCGGCTTGCTGGCTTGCCCCCTCTTTAGTTTGACCTCTAAAGGAGGAAGAGCCTTTTCAACCTCCATTCCTGACGGAGAATGTGCACAAGGAATACGCCCTTCTCCCCTTTAGGAAGAAGTTAAAAACAGTCCTTTTTCCGTAAGCCTGGGGCACAACCTAATTAATAAACATCTCCTCACGTGCTAGGGTAGGGCTCTCTTACAGCGCTTAGAGACCTGATGGTGATAATGTGCTCTTCAAGTGCGAATCACAATTACAATTCTCTTGCCTCTTTCTGCACCCCTCTTGCCTCTTTATGTATCTCTGTTAATTATTTCTGCACTTCTCTTGTTTCTTTCAGCACTTCTCTTGCTTCTTTTTGCACCCCGCTTGTCTCTTTCTGCACCCCTCTACCCTGTTTCTGTACCTTTCTTGCCTGTTTCTGCACCCCTGTTGCCTCTTTCTCCATCTTTGTTTGTTCTTTCTCTACTTCCCTTGCTACTTACAGTACCTCTCTTGCTTCTTTCTGCACCTCACTTCCCTCTTTCTTCACCTCTCTTGTCTATTTCTGTACCTCTCTTGCCTTTTGCTGCACTTCTTTTGCCTCTTTAACTCTGTTGTTTCTTTTTGCACTTCTCTTGCTTCTTTCTGTACCTCTCTTGCCTCTTTCTGCTCTTTTCTTCCTGTTTCTGCAACTTTCCTTCTCTTTTTGCACCTCTCTTGCTTCTTTCTGCAACTCCCTTGCCTCTTTCTGCACCTCTCTTGCTTCTTTCTGCACCATTCTTGCCTCTTTCATCACCTGTCTACACCTATCCTGCCTCTTTATGCACTCCTTAGCCTTGTGTGCACCCCTGTTCCCTATCTGCACCTCTCCTGCCTGTTTCTGCACCTCTCTTGACTCTTTCTGCATGTCTGTTGCCTCTTTCTGTACCTCATTTGCTTCTTTCTGTACCCGCCTTGCCTCTTTCTGCACCTCTGTTTCTTCTTTCTGTACTTTCCTTGCTCCTTTATGTACTTCTCTAACCTCTTTCAGCACCCCTGTTCCCTCTTCCAGCACCTCTTGCCTTTGTGTGCACCACTGTTCCCTTTCTGTACCTCTCTTGCTTGTTTCTGCACCTCTCCTGCCTCTTTCTGCATGTATGTGGCCTCGTTCTGTACCTCATTTGCTTCTTTCTGCACCCCTCTTGCCTCTTTCTGCATCCCCATGCCTCTTTCTGCTCCCCTCTTTCCTCTTTGAGCACCTCTTTTGCCTCGTTCTGCACCCCTGTTCCTTCTTTCTGCACCTCTCTTGACTCTTTCTTCAGTTCCCTTGCCTCTTTCTGCATCTCTGTTGCTTTTCCTGCACCTCTCTTGCCTCTATCTGTGCCTCACTTGCCTCTTTCTGCAACTCTGTTTCTTCTTCCTGTACTTCCCTTGCTCCTTTCTGTACTTCTCTTGCCTCGTTCAGTACCCCTGTTCCCACTTTCAGCACCTCTTGCCTTTTTGTGCACCCCTGTACCCTTTCTGCGCCTCTCTTGCCTGTTTCTGCACCTCCTGCCTCTTCCTGCATGTCTGTTGCCTCTTTCTTTGCCTTATTTGCTTCTTTCTGCACCCTTCTTGCCTCTTTCTGCACCCTTCTTGCCTCTTTCTGCACCCCTGTTCCCTCTTTTTATACTTCTCTTGCCTCTTTCTGCAACTGTGTTGCTTCTTTCTGCACTTCTCTTGCTTCTTTCTGCACCCCTCTTGCCTCTTTCTGCACCTCTCTTGCCTCTTGTGCCTCGGTTGCTTTTTTCTGCACATCTCTTGTTTCTTTCAGCATCTCTCTTGCTTCTTTATGCACACCTCTTGCATCTTTCTCCACCACTCTGTTCTCTTTCTGTACCTATCTTGCTTCTTTCTGCTCCCTTATTGCTTCTTTCTGCATTAGTCTTCCCTCTTTCTGCATCTCTTTTGTCTCTTTGTGTACCTCTCTTGTCTCTTTCTACACTTCTGTTGCCTCTTTTTACACCTCTGTTGCTTCTTTCTTCACCTGTTATGCTTCTTTCTGTATCTCTCTTGCTTCATTCTGCGCCCCTCTTGCCTCTTTCTCCACCCCTCTTCCTACTGTTTGAACCTCTATTGCCTGATTAGGCACCTCTCTTGCCTCTTTTTGCACTTCTCTTGTCTTTCTCTGAAACTCTGTTGCTTCTGTCTGCACTTCTCTTGATTCTTTCTGTACCTTCTGCACCCCTCTTACCCCTTTATGCACTCCCTTTCCCTCTTTTTGCACCTCTCTTTGCCTGTTTCTACACCTCTCTTGCCTCTTTCTGTACTTCTCTTCGCCCTTTCTGCACCTCTGTTGCTTCAATCTGCACTTCTTTTGCCTCTTTCTACACCTCTGTTGTTTCTTTCTGCACTTCTCTTGCCTGTTTCTGCACCTCTCTTGCCTCTTTCTGCAGTTCCTTGCCTCTTTCTTCACCTCTGTGTCTTCTTTCTGCACCTCTCTTGCCTCTGCCTGCATTTCTCTTGCCTGTTGCATGTTTGAGGCTCGTTTGGGCTATCCCTTGTGGCCCATGGATTTTGACTCCAGAACCTTGCAAGGTAACACTCCTCTGTATGCGGACCTTTCATCTTTACTTTTACTTTTCTTTATGCTATTTTCACATCCGTTATAAACTGCGATTCTAAGTAAAAGGTAAAATAACTCTTACCATAAAGGTCCCATGAATAAAAAGGTGACACCCTTCGATTTTGTCAAACTCTATAATTAAAAACTAGACACTCATAACAAAGAGCCGGGTCGGGACCACTGCACCCAGGCTCCAACGAGTTGGAGACACATCATGTTCCTTGTACCTAGAGGCACTTGCGTGTAAGCTGTAAACCCTGCTACGCGGGACGTGCATAACGAAGAGCCAGGTCGGGACAACAGCCCCCAGGCTCCAACAAGTTGGAGACGCGTCATTTTCCTTGTGCCTGGAGGCCTAAGGGAAGCCCGGGCCCGTCCTTGCCCGTCACTGACCAGAGAAGGCCGGGCCCCTCCTTTAACATCTGTAGTCAGACGTTGTTGTGACTCGTTCTCTTCGTGATTCCAGGCTGTGATGATGATGTAGTATTGTTGCAACATGTCGACTAGGAACTTTGCCAGGAGTTGACCTCCTAAAAGAAACGTGAGAGAGCTAGCTGGTACCTCTTCTATTCTCATTGGATTAAAGTGAGTTATATTTCCTTTTTATTTTATTTTTTAATTTTGCTGCAACAGACAAGCTCTCTTTGCCTTTGTAATCAAGCAAATGTTTCAAAGAACAAGGGAACCCAATATTGAGGCATAGGGTGATTAAGTATTTTGAAAAAACACAGGTCTGGGGGAGGCCACTAAGGTCCTTGTGTAGCCTAGGCTACTAAAGTATTTTAGGGACAGCGTTTAACCAAATAAAACAATTTGAGATAGTCCAGGCTGGACTTGTTATTCAATATATGCATGGACACATGGTTCGGTATGACATCACATTTATTAACAGCATAAATGGAGTATCATAGTATATTTCTAGTAATTGTTCCGGTACTCACACAAAAAGTGAAAGTGCGTGAGGTGAGGGGTGCTCGTGCCAGTAAAATTTACATTGCATTGACAACAACAGTGTACAAAACACCAAATTAATTAATTGCAATAGTGGAGTTTTGGTTGTAAGGTCGACGGCGTTTCGATCTCATGAATGTGAGATCATCTTCAGGATGGAACAAGTGTGAGCAGGTAGAATTGAGGAAGACACGGGGGCCAGAGGAGAAGAATGCGGGGGACTTGTATTAGTTGGGTCGATCAAAATTCACGAGAGTTAATCGTACGGAGGCCACTGGGGGCAACAGGAGGTGGATGCAGGGACCTGTATTAAGTCGGTCCAGTCATAGATCAGGAGAGTTAATCCTTTTTAGTAGCTGCGAGAGCGGGATGAATCCTTGTGGTTCAGGAACAAATCACCAAGTGCTGTAATCAAGCAGGCTCAGCTGAACTGCCTGGGGATCCTCATACAGATTAGTACTCTTCGAAAGCGGCAGTTGCTTTAAAGGGAACAGAATGGGCACAAATCCCACTGCCACCTCAAGCTCTACTCAAATGAACAAAAAGGCATCTGAAGTTATTGGACCCCCAAGAGCCCCTTATACAAATCGCCTTAAATCAAATAGCACCAAATAGCACTGCCGCAAAATCATCTAATGTCAAATTGGACAAGGGAGGAGTGGATAATGTTAATGCAACTTTTTCTACCTACTTGGATAATGCACATGTAATTACCTCATGTCCTCAACGAGACTACTTTTAAGAATTCCAACTGCACACATGCATGGAAGAGTAAATTGAGATTTTAATAACTTAATTTACATGACAAGAGTGCCTAAATTAAACTTTAGAGCCTATGTAGACACTGATGCACTAATCAACAAAGTAATCTTTTGGCTAAGGTCAAAACGTAAATGCCTTTCAGTGATTAGATCTGATATCCTGGGTGCCAGGCGGTGTCCCTCAGATATTGCAGCCTTTGATTGTATACAGGTCACCCTGTGTGATAAACAGCTAGTGGAGAACCTTGTTAATTTTGAGCTTCACACTTGTCATCTTTTGGGGAAAAACACATTGGGAATCATGCTGAAATGATCTCCCTTAAATAATAAAAATCCTGAAGGCCCTTTGGTGCAATCTCACAATGTATTTTTACAGGCCAGTCACCCAGTACCTGCCTCAAAACTGAATGCAGTTAATTGTCTGAGCATTAAGCATACATGAAACACTTAAATAAATCCTAGTACAGTGTCAGCATGTGCGATAGCCGACCCTGCTGGAGATGCTATCAATTTCTCTAGTGATAGGAGGAGAAAGACAGGGTTGGCGGAAATTAAATATTGCATGACTTCAAAGGTAAATGGGGCAAGAGATTGGGGTGAAACACTCCCAGATGACCCTTAAGGCCGGAGTAGGAATAATGAAAATCCCATTAGTCATTGCCCCGATGGGGCGAGAATGGATGGTACTTCAATTATTACATCTGTGGGTGCTAGCTTTAGTCTTCCATGTGTAGCTGATACCGAGGTCATTCGAACACAAACCGACATTAGTCTAATATCTTGGAATTTGGCAAGAATGCCATCTAAATTGGACGACCCTAATTGGTTACTGTATATAAGTGAGCATGATGTCTGTATGTTCAAAGAGACCTGGGCAACCGAAAAAGTTTTTGTTGCTGGGTTTATGACCTATAGTGTAGAAGCCAAACCGCCATAACATTTCGGGAGGGCTTTAGGGAGCCTTTTGATCCTTATGAAAAATAATGTATTTAAGTCATGCACCTTATTACAGTTAGAATCCTTAGACCTAATGGGGGTTATTGCTTTGCTACCATCACGACTGGCTCTGGTTTTTCTAAATGTCTATGTAAGATCCAATATGGCTAATATTGAATCCCCTATTCTCTCAATTCTTGAAGAAACTTTATACTCTTTCCACCCAACCTCAAAAATAATACTTGCCGGAGATTTTATTACATCTTATGAGCCATCATCTTACATTAGTGAGGTAACAGAAGAGGAAGAATATCAATGGGGTGTTAGAGCACTAACCGGGAAGACGCAAACTAATTTTAGGATTGAGGGCATGCAAATGGTTGCACCACCTCAGACTCCGATCAAGCACCTACTTTTAGAAGATGTAACTATGTGAGCGTCATTGATTTCGCTATCCTAGATGTGAAACTATGGCCATTTTTGCCCGATATGAGAGTAGATAGGTGATCTGACAGAGATAATGATCCCTTGGTAATAAAACAGGGTGGAGCTTCTTTAGCTAGGGCAACACATATATGTCATACAGTAGTGCCTGAATCTGTTTTATCTAATTGCAGACACTATGTCTCCTGGCCCAAAGTTATGACAATCCACTTTTGCTGGCCCAGATATATGGGCTCTGTGTTAATTCTTTTACAAATTATCAAGGGGCGAACAAATTGGAAATCCCAATTCTGAGTATACACAACTTACTCTTCGAAGCGATCCAATAGGTGTTCTACAAAGACATGGCTCATAAGAAGCCAGCTCTAGGGAAAAATATTACTGGTATGACCCTTCCTGAAAGCAAGCCAAATGTTCCCTAAGGACCGCTGTCTTAGGAGGCGAAAGGGACCAGATAGCCTAAGCTAGGCATATTTATACAGTTTCGCTAACACAAGCCAAAAAGAGGTGGAACGATAGAATTTGGGAGGACATGCTGTTTGCAGTCAAAACAAATGAAAATGGTCATTTCTGGCATACAGTGACCACCAGCATCACATATCAGCTGATAAGTGGGTATCCCATTTTTTAAACTTTCATGAGCTAATGACGATGTCCCTTCAGGTCCTTGTAGTAACATAAGGCCCTTTATGGGCTCACCTTGTTGTGATAACACAATTAAATGTTCTAGCTATTACTTTTAGCCTAGAGGATACTGCTAGTGCCATTTTCTGCATCAAAAACTGCTAAGGCACCAGGACCTGACAAGATTCCAGAGGATTTATACAAATCAGAATCTCAGATCTGGACAGTTTAATTTAATTTGCTTTCCAATGCTATAGCGCGAGAGGGAGAGATACCCGACCCCTGAAGAGGGGCAGAGATTGTCACAATATACAAGAAGGGCGGCGCTAGTGAGCCCTCTACTTATAGGCCAATTAGTATAATAGTCAATGCCCAGAAGATTTTTGCAAAGCAACTCCTCGACAAGTTGTTACACTGAGTAGACCCAAATAATATCATTTCTATCAAAAAGGAGGGAAGAGGATTCAAGGTCCATTCAGTTCCCCTAGTTAGATACTGAATTAATCAAAAGGGAATGGACACTGGTGTCTACTAAACCTTCGGTTAGTCTTTGAAAACTCTCATAGACAGCCCGATTTAGTCGATGCGGTGTATCTTTTATCCGCCCCGTCAGGCGTCATGGCATATTCATAGGGTAGTCAAATAACGTGCGGTATGCCTGCCTCGCCCGAGGCTACCTCTGGTCCAGATAGAAGTGTCCAGAAATAATAGGAAAGGGAAAAATATAAAAAACAGTGTGTCACCAAAAAAGAATTTTTAATAAAAAGGTTGGCACTGTTGTTAAAAAATTTGATATATATGTAATCGGGCAACTAGATTACCATATATCTATATATGTATGGATGTGTCAACATGTTTCAGCTCTATGAGCCCAGCCGGGTCTGTAGAGCTTTCGTCAGGACAAAAAGACAAAAATACATACACAGAAGGTACTTACACAACTTGTGTATGTTCCTATAGCTATTATGGAATTTCTTATACAGCCACCTATAATGTGGGAACACAAACCAATACACTATATTATGGTATGTTAAATGCGGTGAGTAGGCATAATACTTTTCTTAAAGCACACAGACTAGAATTACTAGTGAAAGGTATGCACCTAATTGTAGATACATTAATAGTGAGAAGGAAGGAGGACAGGGGAAAACAGGTTTCAAGTCTCTAAACACAGAGAGGAGGCTACTTGTGCATTTCGTGCTTATTGGTGGGGTAGGAGTGGAATGCTAAGAGTGCAGGGTCCCTGTAGTTGACAGACTTCTGTAGTTAGACTACAAATCACGTGCTCAATTATTACGCTGCTCTATGGGTGCCAATTCCAAACAAGCATTTACAATGCAACGGTCTCGCCTTTTGAAAAGTTAGAGCTATTGGCATTGTAAATGCCAACATTTTTATTTATGTTTTGTTTTTGAAAACAGATAAATAAATGGCATTGTCATTTACAATGCCAATAGCTTAATCTCTCGCAAATGCGAGAGCTATTGCATTGAAGTAGAGAGAAAAGAGGTGCAGATGAGGTAAAGAGATGAGGCTCATACAGAGGAAGAGCGAGGGAGAAGTAGAGAATGGTGAAATAGGGAGAGAGAGACAGAGGTAAGACAGGTGTATTAAACGAGCGAGACATTGGAAGCAGAGAGAGTGAACGGAAACAGTGAAGGGGATAGAAAGAGAGATGAAAGCAAAGGGAGTGATAGATGGAGCAGAAGAGGCAGAGAGAGCATTGTAGAGAGAAAGAAATAAAATAATGGGAAAACGTGAGGGAAAGAGGACATCAATGAATAGAGAGACATAGAAGGCCAATAGGTGAGGTAAGAGAGAGGCTAATGCAAGCAAACACTCAGGATGTGGTAAACCAATGTGTGCTTCACAAATTATAACACGAGTAGAAAACTCATGGCTGTGCAAACATCATGCTTGACTCAGATAGACTGCCTGTAGCAAGGGTAAGAAACAATGCAGCCACCCTGCATAGGCAATAATGCAGGTGAGCACCAAGCAAGATCAGCCGATATGCCACACCATGAAGGGTTTAAAAACACACTAACCATCCACTGCACATGAATATATCCATTTTTTGTACAACTAAACAATCTGTTGCACCCGGGCTCATAGATCAGAAGAGTGGACAGGACATCCCTTGCAGGTGAGCACAAGCATTCCCTGGCAGCGAACACATGCACTAGGAGCATGGACAAACCATTCCTAGCAGGCAAGCACCATAACAGTTCAACCTGAATGACATCACAGAAGATGTGCATTGAAGGCGAGGGGAAGACTGCAGTGAGGGGCCAGAGAACATCTTCCAGGGCTGTGAACATTCTCAGCTTAAAAACGGAACTGCTGTGCACGGAGACTTTATTTGGGCTAGGTGTATAGGGCACACAGAACTCTTCGACCCTGCATCTCCAGCATGAGCACCGTGCAAAGAGGGTGAGTGTATGAATGATAGAAGTGGCAGAGACATATCAATCCATCAGGAGTTGGTAAAGCACAACTACGCACCGGTCAGGGTCTGAAGGCACTGGGTCACCCCCTCACATGAGCTAAATGACGGGTACAGACAGGCCATGCCAATGTTAATTGCGAGTTTGTGCATCATGTCTGGGGCTTGTGTGGATATGCACATACAGCATGTAACCGATGGATCAAAGTAAGATCGCCCACAAGGATGGGGATGAGAGCAAGCACAATGTAGGTAAAAAATCTTTATCTGAGCAGTTAAGTATAACCATTGGAATTCAGAAAATAGGTTAAGGAGGACGACAAATGTAAGTCAATTCATCAAGGCATTTGTCACAATTATAACACCAGAAAAGAGCTAGGATTATAAAGTCCTTGGCATCGAGGAAATAAATTCTTACACAGCTAAAAAATAAAAACACATACAACAACAATTGGTGCTTACCTCCTCTGAATCCGGCTTGGATATTCCTTCCCTGATTTTCATTGTAATATTCCAGATGAAAGATTTTCTTCTCGAATGTATGCGACTGTGCAGAGTTTGGGGGACAGACAAGGCACATACACACAGCCCCCAAGCGCAATTTTTGACAGAGGGAGACCGAGACAGAAACAGGCAAAAAAGGTTATGGTTACCCTCTCACTATGAAAACCGATGAGAGAATAGAATCCGCGTTCACCGCACTATCCCCTGTTGAAGATCAGTCCAGGAAGATAGAGACGAAAAGAAGCAAGGGAAACACTGCACAACTCCCTAGCTCCTAATAAGCAGCCCAGATACACACGGCAAGCAGACAGACAGACAGACATGAAAAGAGCCCTGAAAGCAGCGAATCTTAATCCAAAACCACCCTAAAAGTAACACAGTGACATACTGCACAGTGCGATCTGTAGACCCGGAATCTGATTTGGGAGTGAGGAAGCATGCTCAGTGATATTTTTGTTCGCAGCCCTCAGAGCCGGCTCATTACCAAGATGCTGTTTATATGCGCATGAGACATGAGACTGCCTGGGAAAGGTGGATGTAGTGAATACGGTGCAGCGTGTTCCACGTGCGAGGCACAATAAATTTAGCAGAGTGACAGAAACAGGCCTCAAGCCCAAAGGCAATTTGTAGTGGGTCCCCAAAAATTGACCCTGCCACCAAACACAGCACCTCCCCCGCTACCGGCCCACGCTCGCCACAACAGAAATGTAGTCTCCTATACCTCTGCCCCGGCCCCTATCCCCACTCCCACACATAAAATAATGCCTTTACCCCCGTATCCATGGGATCCCTTTTCTCTGACTCCCAAGTCGCAGGGATTTCTAAACTCTTTCTTCAGTGGTATGGTGCATCTTGCACATTATCAAGGGCTCTCTTCTTTCCCAATCCAGCGTCAATAGGTAATCCTGTTGTGTCTGTGTACTGACGAACATATTTTATACTGGGATACACAGGACTGCAAGTCCCAGATAGCATCAGACTTGCCTGGTTGAGGTTCTGAAACATGCGCATGGGAAACAGAAGAACTCTTCTACGAACTCAGACTACCCGTCCCCAAGCTCCCACCAGAAAGCAGGACTTTCTCTCTCACTCACCTTTCCTTTTGTTGGCTTGAACGTCATTTGTACTGTCAGAAAGGGCCGGGAACAGAGATATCGCTAGCCCTCAGTTTCAGCTACCGTAAACAGCACTCCACGTCG
Organism: Lissotriton vulgaris; assembly: GCF_964263255.1. NCBI lineage: Eukaryota > Metazoa > Chordata > Amphibia > Caudata > Salamandridae > Lissotriton > Lissotriton vulgaris. The sequence continues at coordinate 1,075,866,664 of NC_141691.1, read as the reverse complement.
CACAGAATGTATGTCAACTTGCCAGCCACGGAGCTTGAAGGGATAAGTAGTTCTAGCGGTCTCCTTCTGTCAGTGTCCGAGAAGGCAAGTAAAAAGCGGGAGTGTAATAAATAACACGCGTCCTGCAGAATTTCGGGGATCGGGACCTAATTACTCGGCTATTCTAGTCACAAAAATAGTAGAACACAATACATGCATTTAATTATAATAAACAAATCCGGTACAGTCAAAGTTTCTTGTTTTCTGAAACACATTGCGGCGCATAAATAAAACAATTATAGATGTTTTCTCTACTGAACAAGACAAAGCAGTTTGGGGAGCTTCTTATGCGCTGTGAGTTAAACCCCTAAAGAGGCATCGAAGCGCATTAGTGCTTTGCAATTATAGGGGAATTCATGCGGTCCGATGTTTTGGAATAGATTAGAGAGAGTTTCAGGAAAAAATGCAGGGGAAATTCATTTCCTGATTGATTCGGATTGAAGAAAAACATTGATTCAGCCTGCTCTTTCCTGCAAAATCGGTTGAAAAAATATACTTTCCTGAAGGAGCCTCCTCGGTCACCTGATGCAACAAAGAAGAACTCGGTGGGATTTAAAGGAACATTGGGCAAAAAGTCAAAACAGATAAGTTCGAAAACAATGTGACTCCTCGTTGTAAAACGTCAATTATTATTTAACAGTTTTTATTTTATTTTATTTTACCTTAACAGTGGAGCACAGTGCCCAAGCATCAATCGGTAACAGGGTACTCGCCGTAAAGGAGGAGAGCCAAAGATATGCAAGAGAGTTGTACAAACTAGTGGAGGCGTGTCTGAGAAGCGGGCAAGGTCTGGCTGTCAGCAACACAGAAAAGGGACAAACAGGCAACTTCCAGGCACGCATGAGAATGAAGGCGGTCCTTTTGTGTAACGATCGTCATGAAAGTGGTGCATCTTGTCTTGTGCTCGCCGGTTTAGTTCTGCGTCAAAACTGAAATGAAGCACTTATATACCCAGGTATTGTAAATGTCCGTGTAATTTTCTAATTTTTGATTCTGTTGTTCAATGTAAATTTCAAGCAAAATTACAACATGTAGCAAATGCAACATGTTTTTGTTCTTGCTCATAAATTCACATTAATTGCATTAAACAGATAAACGTCGCAACGTTTGCTTTCTTACCGGTAGATCTGTATTGACTGGGCTTGGTATCTAGTTCTTCCAAGATGGTGGCTTTTGTAGCGTCCTTTCAGTTCCGATGTAAGCCAATCGGAAGGAGCACAAACGAAAGGGGTGTGTGAAAGGGGGTAGACGCACTCTCCAATGAGTGTGCAAACCTTATTTGCATATAGCCAAGGAGCATTTTGGGAATGTAGGAATTCGCTTAAAACGCGATATCTTAATACTAATTATGTGTATATACATTTATAGGACAATTTCTTTGTCCATAATTTCAACTCTGCCCAGAAATCATTCATATATATCTGATAAGTACTCACTCTAACATTACTAGTTTCCTAAATATGAACCATATATACAAAATTGGACTTCTCTACGTTCGACACCGAAGAGATAGAGGAGCACCGCGGCCCACGAGACAGAGAGCGGAGCATGGAGAGGCAGGTAGGGAAAGGACCCGGAGAGAGCCTTAGCGAGAGAGAGGACAGCAAACTTCAGATGGGGAGGTGAGAGAGGCGTTGAAGGGCGTGCACATTCTCTTTGAAGAGAGAGGATGTGTGCGCGTTCACGAGGTCTAATCTTGGCAGGAAAAGCGAGTGGCACGGAAGCGCACGGCCCATTAGATGCAGTCAAGGCGCGCTCACGAGGTCAAATCTCCAAAGGAGAAGCTCGTGACAGCCTGACTACAGCAGAAAAAGCTCGTAACAGTCTGATGTCCACAATATTCCCAGAAAAGCGGCAACATAAGTTGTCTCGCATAGACAGCAAAAGCTTCGCTTTTGCTTTCGTCTAGGCGAGACCTAAAAAGTGCATATTTATACACGCGGCAACATTTTAGAAAAAATACCTTAATAGGCATTCTTAGAGGCTTCTACAGGAGTAAAGAGTCGCTAGGAGTGGTCTTTGCTAGAAAAATTTACTAACTCGGTTAGAATATAATAGGTAGGACTTCTTACCCGAGTAAAGTCGTATTCAAACATAATTCTTACCCACGAGGACCAGCTTTCAGTCCCTGTGCTAACTCTGCCCCTGGTTATAGGCGGGGCTCTGCTTACCAGTCTTTAGGCAGGAGTCTAGACACTAAAAAAAGGACTAACATACAAACAAGTTAGTCCCTCCAAGATGGTTCCCTCCACCAGTTCAAAAAACGACATGCTTTATTTATATTTTTTAAAACATAAAGGCTCAAGGACCTGGTGTTTACTTGAAAGGGGTGAAATATTAACCAACTCAAAAGCGGGGATGGACACAGTCCTGCTATTATGGTTAGCTTAAGTTTCTGACAAACAGAGTTCGTTGGTGGATTTAAGAGTATCAATATATATTTACATTATGGTAGTCGTACTCCACTTAGACATTGGAGAAAAGAGTGACAGACATCCGTGGGATGATGCCAATTTTATATCACAGTTACCAAACTGGATGAGTTGTTCCTGCCATCATCAGAATGGTTTGCAAGTCTGATATTCAGGTGCATGTTTTAGATGTTCTTAATAGAGATGTTTTCAATAAAACTGACTCCAGGGAATATTATCATTCATCCCTGATATATGGGTGCCAAGACGGTCCACCCACCTTTGTTCTTTTTCAAAAAGAACTTGCTCTGCGTTGTTGTTCTTGTCTTGTAGCATTTCTAGTACTGTCCAGCTCAACTCATCACAGGTATGTCCTGCTGACGTAAATAATTAATTTACTCTCTTAATTTCTATGCAGGTAAGTACTTAATCAATAATAACTCAATCGGAAATGAAAAAAGACAGAGTCCGTGGTGTTAGAGTTTCTAAGGGTTTTATTCCTCATAAAGGAATGGTCTTGACCAGGATATCATGTTCTGACCACCACAGGGGTGTCAGAAGGGATAGAGCAAACTTTATTGATATTACATAGCTTATATACTTAATTCTCATCATAAGTAATAATGTAAGAGGCGTAACAGCTGAGAGAAGACAAGATAACAGTATACACGTGGTACTAGTACGTGATCAAGAGGCGTGAACTAGGCGTGTGTGCTAGAAACGTCACTGATAGGTGACGCAAGTGGGTGGCACCAAGGGGTGGTGCTAACAGAATTGCTGCAATGTCAGCAGAAATCGGAAGCTTGGATGCGCGCGCAGCTGCATGACGTGTGATGGAAGGGGTGCAGGGGATTTGACATTTACACTGACGGAAAGAGACAGAAGTCTGGTATGTCAGATCAACTTGTACTTCTATCATATGTGATATCTGATGTTTAGGAACCATACTATCTGGGCGGAAAGGTCTCTAGGGCAGAAGCTATTCTATGCTAACTGTAGATGCGTGTATAAGCGCCTAAGTGTCTACATGTGAAGCGTGGGGGCACAGGGCCTTCCATTGAAGCATGGTAACAGAGGCTATGAATTACTTGCATTGAGACAGGTCGGCCCTTTGGCTCTGCAGCTGGGGAGGATGTTTACTGGAGCTGGTAGGCAGGAATGCATTCTCGAGGAGCGGAACAGATAACTCGAAGGTTATAGTCAGTCTTGGCAGAAAGCAGGCTGAGCTGAGCGCGAAGGGCCGCGCTGAAAGTAAGTCAGAGTTCACGGATACAGAGGTAGCCTGGGCAGAGGCTGTCAGAGTCAGGAGCCACAAAAGAGTTTCGATGGCAGGAATTCAGGGCCTACTCTGCTAGAGCAGGAAAACATGTAAAGTGTACTACAAAAAGACGGTGGCATAGCATACTTAGGAACGGACTATACAATCCATTCATGGTGGATCTGAAAGAGGACAAGTTGACGTTGGACGCAAATGTATTTGCGTCTTCATAGCTGGCACAGGAGGGAAGTTACATGCACTTTAAGCCGGTACATGGAGTCGGTGGGGTGCGCGCTAGGGAACATAACATGACCAAAAATTTAATTTTCCTCATTCCCTCCTTGTTCCCTACGGACCCTTCATGAAATATCGATCCTCATGAATCGATCAGTCTGTTCTTGCAACATCATTTGTTCTTCTTTCTTTCGTTTACGATTTGAGAGAAAACTGGAGTGTTCAATACAAGAGGTGGCACACAGTCCACAAATCGCTGGCCCACACTGCAGGCACAGGCAGCAACTGAATACTAGGACTAGGCCAATGCCTAGGAAGGATAGGATCTTCCATCCCCAAGCTGTTAACGTTGTCCAGAACCAACCGGACCAAGTCCAGGTGCCTGGATTCTGATGTATCTGATTTGCAATTTTATGAAGACGGGTGATAGCTTGATATACAGATGGTGCGTTTTGTGGTATGAAAACACAGCAACTTGACCCGATGACCTTACAGGCTCCACCTCTATCTGCCAAGATGACGTCAATTACAAGACGGTTCTGAAGGACAACAACCCGCATAGCGGACTGCTCTTCTGTTAAGTTACCTAAGGCGGAGGCAGTTTCATTTACTACTGCTTCAAGTGTTCTAGTCAATCTGCGTATTAATTTACTATTCTGGACAGGTCCTAAAAAGAAAAAGAATCCTTTATTAAAATCAGTGTACTGTTCCCATGCCGTTTCTGTGTAGTCGACAAGTGGGATATCTCTTCTGGGTCTATTCTTTACTAGATTGGTATTTCTATGGTAATCAGGAGGAGCTAGAAAAACAGGTGGCAGAAGGAATGCAATGTAACAGGTACCATCCCAATCTGGAGGTAGACGTATGTATGCGGTATGGCCACAAACAAAGTAAGAATGACTGATAGCTTTAAAGGACGATTTTCCATGATCACTGAATTCGACCACAGTAGTGCATTTACTATGACCTAAGTGTACTGAACCTTTCTTCTTGATACATAATTCACCAGTGACTGGCAGTACTGACATAATGGGTAGAACTGGTGTGGCTTCGGATTCGACAGTGAGAATCATAAGGCTAATTGTATAATTACCTAATCCATATACTTCATTTTCTAGATCAGTTCCTATTCTAGTGGGAAGTCCCTCCTTATCTGGGTAACAGACGTCGAGCAGGACCAAGTTCAGGTTTCCCCAAACCCAACCCCCATCGAAAACAGCGATATCAGGATCTAAAGAATTAATTATTTTAAACCATGCTCCGCAGGAGCCATTGTGAGTGAACGGGTACGGAAAGAGGGGCAGAGCTCCCTTGTAATTCTGATAGGGAGGGAGTCGGCCACATATCCAGCAATTTGTAGCATTGTTAGTTTGATGAGAATGATGTAACATACTAATGAATGTGTTGTTGCGCAGCGCAAGTCTGTAGGAAAGCTCGTGTGGAGGTAACTCACTAAAAGTGTGTTCAGCAGAGACATTATAGGCAGATTGTTCACGCTTGAAAATAGGGTAATAGATAGGCAAGAGGATGCTAGTAATGATAATTAAAACACTGAGAATAAACATGATTATTAGTGTCACTATGCAGTGACTATGAAGTGATTTACAATATGTACGTTTCTTTGCTTCTTTCTCTCTCTCTCTATCTCGATCTAGGGGATACATGTCAGAAACTATTTAACCGATTCACCTAGGGGAGGACTTAAACAATTAAACTGTCTGACTTGCTAGATCGTAACTTCATGCGATAATTTTCTTGAGGAGTTTTTTCTCGTTCAGATTCTGTAAAGTCTTTTTGTTCAACACAGTCTTTGGTGGGGGTGGACGAGTCTCGGTCAGGTTTCAGTCCAGAGAATTTTTTTATATGACTCGTGTGAACCCACCCCTTTCTTCCTTCGAGTTTCACGGCCGTCCTTGTTGTAAGAAGTACGGTCTTCGGAGACTTCCAGCTGACTTTTTCTGTCGAAGTTGCGGACGAGTACAGTATCGCCAGGACGGACGTCGTGTGGCTTTACATCAGTGTTGTCAGGGAAGGCTGCGGCAACCTGTGAACGACATGATTGGAGTGCAGACATCAAGGAGGCAAGGTAATCTGTCAACATGTTACAATCAACATCGGTAATCTTTTTTGGAATGGGCGTCCCCCACATATTCGGTGGTCTTCCAAAGACCACCTCGTACGGGGATAGCCCTGATCTCGAATGGGCGACCATCCTCATGTAGAATAGTGCCACTGGCAGGGCGACTATCCAGTCGACCCCTTTCTCCTGACATATTTTGGCAAGGCGGATCTTTAATGTCTGGTTATGCCTCTCAACAAGGCCTGCGGCTTCTGGGTGTCGGACACAATGGAACTTCCACTGGTATCCCAGTAATAAAGAAACTTCTTTCATTAATGCAGATGAGAATGGCTGACCGTTATCTGAGTACACGACACGAGGCAGGCCGTATCGTGGGAAGAATTCACGAACCAACTGCTTGGCAGTGGTCGGAGCAGTGTAATCTGAGACTGGGTATGCTTCGGTCCAGCGGGACAGAGCACAGACAACTACGAGAACATATTTAAATCCTCGACAACGGTCCATCTGGATATAATCCATCTGGAGGACTTCAAAAGGGTGATCGGGAGGATGAAATCCACCTTGCTCTACAGGGACGCTTTTACCTGGATTGAACTGACAACAGATCATGCAAGTACGCACTTTCTGTTTTGCGGCTGCTCGTAAGTGTTTATTGTTCCAGAGATTTTGCAAACTGTCTAACATTGCTTTCTCTCCTAGATGTGCAGGACTATGTGCTGTATTTATCATGACTTGAACCATAGAGTCAGGGAGAAACCATGTAGATTTTCCCTTCGTCATCCAACCTTGATCTGTCTGGATCCCTCCTAGTTCGATCCATTTCTCTATTTCTTCTGGAGTAGCATGTGTCTGAATGTCAATAACATCTAGTGTGGGATCCCTGACTGTCATACAGTTTGTCGGATCTGTTGTCTTTGTCGTATCAGTTGTCTGAGTGTGAGTCAGTGCTGTATGTTTTGCTGTCTGATCTGCCAGGTCGTTACCCTGGGAAACAGAATCTGTGACTTTAGTATGTGCTTTACACTTCATGACAGATATGGCTGACGGCAGATGTATTGCTTCTAACAGTGCTTGAATGAGAGGACCATGCTGTATCTTGGCACCATGAGAGGTCAGGAAACCTCGTTCCTGCCAGAGTACTCCGAAGTCGTGAACAACTCCGAATGCATAACGGGAATCTGTGTATATGTTGACATTTCTGTTCTTGGCTAGAATACAGGCTCGGGTCAGAGCGGTGAGCTCTGCTGCTTGAGCAGACAGTGTATCAATACGATGTGTCTCTTTAACTTCAGTTTCAGTGGTCACTGCATACGCGGCCACTAACTCTCCTGTACTTGTTCTCATGCATGAACCATCTACATAAAGTGTCAGGTCTGGATTTGTCAATGGAATATCTGTTAAATCTCGTCGGGGCTTTGTTACTGCATTAATGATCTCTATGCAATCATGCGGAGCTGGATCTGTCATAACTGTAGGTAACAGTGTTGCTGGGTTCAAGATACTGCAGCGTCTGATTTCTATATGTGGCTGGAATAATGTCAATTCGTAACCTGTCAGTCGTGCTATAGTCAAGTGTTGAGTCTGGGTTCTGTTTAACAGAACTTCTACAGAATGTGGGACTTGTACTGTTAACTGATGACCTAGAACAATTGAATCGCTCTGTCTGATTGCTAACGCTGTTGCTGCTACTGACTTTAAGCACGCAGGGAGTGCCTGGGCTACTGAATCCAGTGTACTTGAAAAATAAGCGCAAGGCTTATGTGAACCTGCTTGATCTTGAGTGAGGACAGACAATGCTGTACCGTCACGTTCTGTAACAAAAAGTGTAAACGGTTTGCTGTAACATGGTGTCGCTAAAACTGGTGCTTGGCATAATGCTTTCTTTAATTCCTCAAAGGCTTGTGTGTGTTCCTGAGTCCAAGGGAGGGCAATGGAAGTTGCTACCTCCTGCGTCGTTAACTGGATGAGTGGTTTAGCTAGAAATGCATATTGAGGAATCCATTGTCTGCAGTACGAGGTGAGGCCTATGAAGGCCCGCACTTCCTTTTGTGTCTGGGGTCGTGGCATATTTACAATTAACTGAATGCGATCAGGAGTGAGCTGTCTCCCCACTTTGGACAGCAAGTGACCCAAGTACACAACTTGCTGAACACAGAATTGTAGCTTCGAAGGAGACACCTTGTGTCCCTTGTCGGCCAGGAAATGCAAAACTGTTAATGATGCTTGTTCACATTCGGGCTCACTACGTGCGGTGATCAGTAGATCATCGACGTATTGCAGTAAAGCGGTATTAACTGGCATTTGAATACAATCTAGTTGTCTTTTCAGTGCTTGGCTATAGATGCTGGGGCTTTCTGTAAATCCTTGAGGTGCGCGGGAAAATTTGAAACTTCGTCCATTTAAACTGAATCCGAAGAGATATTGGCTCTCCGGATCAATAGGTACACTGAAGAAAGCGTTCTTGAGATCAATCACAGTAAAGAACGCTGCTTCTGAATCAATAGCAGTCAATAGGGAGGAGATATCGGGGACCACAGGATACTGTGGTACAATGCATTTGTTCAACTCTCGAAGATCAATCACCAGCCGATATACTGGCGGTGCATTGGGGTCTGTACGTTTAAGAATTGGAATGATGGGTGAATTACAGATATTGGAGTTGGTCTCTACGACCACCCCCTGGGCAATAAGCTCTTCAATTATTTTCAGTAAAGCCACTACAGCATCGGGTGGTAACTTGTATTGTCTGATTCTGGGTAGGACAACTCCTGTCTTGAGTGTAACACGGTATGGAGTGATATGCATACAACCTACATCAGCTGGGCCTTTTGCCCATAAGTGATCTGGTACATTTCTCAATCTGACATCAAAATCACGTAAAACATAATGACCCTTGAAATCCCGTAGAAAGAGTCTGACTCCCTCCGGGGAACAGCATATTATAGCTCCTAGAGCCTTCAGTGTTTTAATTCCTAACAGATTTTCTGGACATGATTTCGTAAGTAGCAAATCTGTAACTCGGGATAATGGACCCACAGCTAATGGTACTGGTTCCGATACTTCATTTACAATAGGCTGTCCTGAAAAACCAAGGGAAACATTCTGTGAGCCTGAGAGGGGTGCCCCTGGGACTTCATTATGACTGATTGTAGTGCGACTTGCCCCTGTGTCAATTAAAAACTTTCTGTCTTTTCCCAATACGTGACTGTGTACATAAGGACCTTCTTGATCTACAGGAATTTCAATAAGAGGCAAACCACCTTCCCTCTCTAGGCTGTTTCATGTATATCGGGGGTAATCTGGATACGCAGATTGGGCATACTGGTACATCTGTTGCGAGACTTGCTGAGTCGCGGCAATGGGCTGTGGCTGCGGTACTGCTACGGTCTGTGTTGTGTGGGATGGAGCATGCGTAGGCTGTGTGTTCTGCATTGGCTGTACATTTTGTGAGGCCTGTTGCTGAGCTTGATCGTGTCTAGGCGGATGCGGTCTTTCTTTAGTTTTACCTGTCGAGATGTTATGTTTCAGGACTGGACATTCATGTACGTAATGACCTGGCTGCTTGCAGTAATTACATGTCCCTTTAACGGGAGCTGCAGAATGATTAGTCTGGGCCCCACCTTTTCTTTGACCGTCGGCTGGGACCGTCTGAGCTACTAACATTTTCATTTTCGTGTCTTTCATACGTTTCTGTTCCTGGTCTTGTTCTTCCCTAATTCTGTTCTGGTGATATTGTAACATTTGTAACATCTGGGATGGCGTATTTGCCTGCCAAGTACTTTCAACTTTGTACACTCTATTTTTGACTAATGGTAGGGAATTCTCGACTAATTTTGATACAAAAAGGTGTGGATATGACTCGCTACTAGGTTGTAGGCCACTATTTATAATGAAACATTTCTCGAATCTGGAATAGAAGTCACTAGTATCTTCATCTTGTTTCTGTTTACAGGACGAGATTGCGTCCCAATCTTCTCTTCTAGTTGTCAATAATCTTGGCAAAACCTGTACTATCAAACCTGGTAATGCTTTAGTCCTATCCCCAAGGCCTAACCCTGGGATTCGTTTGCTTTCTTCGTCTTCTATTTCTGCCCATGCTATCTTTGCCTCCCCCACCTCCCAATCTTTTTCCTTTAATTTCTCGTAAATGCCCGTGGGCAACAGTACTTTTAACATTTTCATAATATCATCATACGTGTAATCCCCCATGAGTAACATGTCTTTGAGCTCTCTGTGAAAACCTGCAGGGTCTTTATCGTGACACGGGACTAATTTCTTCATTTCTAACAGTTCTAACTTAGTCAGTGGTGTGTGAACATACACACGCTTCAGGACGTGATCCGCACCCATAACTGGGTGTACTTCTCGTAAGGGGTTCTGACTTTCAATGCCACTCAGGCACTGCATGTGGTACGTTTTCCTTTCTGGGGGCGGCGGGGGAACATATTCAGGACTTATGAAGGTGCTATATTTACGTCGCTGTTCTAGAATTATTTGTATTAATTTGGTACTGAAACCTCTCCATCTATCCATGAGTAGTGCTTCTAATGTTTCGTGTAAGGGACCTGGATCGGAATGATGGTTTCTGAACTTGATGAGGAGGTGCTGAATCATGTATACACCTGCTATTTTCTGCTCTTCTGGGGAAAGGTTCAAGAATGTCTGCGCTAACGTATCATCATTATATATGTCTGGGTTTTCGGCCCATAACACGGCTGACCGGGCTAGTTCCTGTTCATCCATAGAATTGAGTACATGGTACCCCACTCGGTCTCGAAGCCTTTTATCAGTTTCCTGGAACTGATGTTCAGAAGAATTCGGATTTGTTAAAGCAGAGAAAAAAACTCTCTTGTTTTCCGGACGGATGCCTTTCCTAAGGTAGTTTCCCTTACCTACATACGCTATAGTATCTGTAGTCCTTCCTGGTTCTGTAAGTTCTTCTTCCTCCTCGGAGGAAGCTTTATCATTCCCTTCCTGGTGTGCAGTTAATACTGCCTTTCTAATTTTCTGGGACATACTGGTTATGCAAGCCCCCCTATCATGTTTTCCTTCGGCTATATTTTGACCCCACTTGTTTAGTCCATCTAATTCACTTTGATCTGTCTCGGGCCTGTCTCGTTCTCTTATTAGACAATTTATGAAAAATCGTAATATCTGTGCTTGAATGTCAACTTTCTGTTTATGCATGGCATCTTTGACACTGTCAGGGTCTTTCCCTGTCTGTATAAACTCATATATTCTATCGAGACGCTCCTTCATTCCTACATAGCATAGCAAGCTATCAGTGGCAGATCTTAACCGTAGGGATGCCAATATCATTAGATTGTTTTTTCCGGGTACTGGATCATATCTGCAAACTGACATGTTTTCCTTTAATGCGTCAAGACGCGTTAGGTGGGGAGACTGGAAAGGATTCTGCGTGTCCCTTAAATTGAATCTGTGTGTTAATGGAGGGGTCTGAGGACCCGCCGTCGCACCTCCTGAGGCGGATGCTTGGGCATTATCCCTCCTCGGAGTCTGTATCTGAACTGGAATGTGTCGTTTAGTAGGATCAGGTAGGACTTGTTTCGGTAGGTCAATCTTGAGTGCGGGAAGTGGCGGAGCTGGCGGAACAGGGGAGGTCTGTCGCGGTACCGGCGGAACATGATCTGGGGGCGTAGTGCCACCCCCATCCCTGTCAGTAGGCGGGGCACGAACAGGCAGATTGGTGTAAGCTGGTGCTACATCCTCTAAATAAGAATTTAAAAATATGTCTTTAGTAGTTTTATGCATTACTTTAGTTGGAACTAATGGTGGCGGTAAGTTTTTCGGTATTTCTGATAGGGCTTCAGATGTGCCATCTGCTGCAAGATACATACCGTTTACAAGATTGTTTCGGGCACGGTCTGTTTGTTCTGTTTTTACTCGGATTCCTTCGATAACTAATTCGTTTTCTTGGGCCTTTTCTGATTCTTTAAGTCTGTCTTCTCTACGGAGTGCTTTCTCAGCACGCTTATGTGATTCCTTACGCCAAAATTCTATGGCGTCTTTCTGAGATTGTCTAGCTTTCTTTTTCCACAATGCTTCTTCTACCTTCATGATGCACTCGGCATCCCATGTTCCGGTAACAGGCCATCTGTGTCTTTCGTCTAGGTGCTTGGTGTAATCGGCCCATAAATCTAGATATAATATGGCATCTATGCCATGTTTATGGTACATAAAATTACCTGGAGTGTCCCTAGGGGGGATAGGAATTTCTTCCTCCAGTATCCCTTTCCTAGTTCCTATCTGCTTTAACTTGTTGAAAAACGGCATTTTTGCTTACTTATTACTGAATGCTCAATCCTTATTCCTTAGTACTCTTGACAGCTAGGTTATACGAGAAACACAATAATACACATTTAAACAATCACATTCATACCACAACATTAATCACGTAAGACATTTAAAACATAGATGACTACCCCCCTATACTGGATGTACTGCTCAACAGTACAGATACACTGGTGTAACAGTGCAGAAATTCGGAATACTAGATATACTGCTAAACAGTACAGATACACTGCCTAAAAACAGTGCAGACCGGACTTGCGTACCCAAACCCGTCTAGATACGACCCAGCAATGGTACTCACCGGGAAGCACGGAAACAGAAGGCCTCGGAAAACTCGACTGGACTCGACTCGGTACTTCGGAAAACTTCGGAAAACTTCGGAAAACTTCGGAAAACTTGGTGGGCCTCTTGACACCTCGGACCTTGCTTCTTTCGGCTAGGCTCTGGTCGGGATCCTCCGCACTCCTCACCGCCTCGTCTGGGCACTGATCGCAGTCTTCGTCACCTCCGTGGGTCAGAGGGAGATGCAGGAAATCCTGCCAGTACGCGTAGGTTCCTTCTAACTGATGGCAGGGGACAGAGCTTGCAACGCACCAACCGGCGCGTGAGGTGGGGGAGGGGTCCCTATTCGGGCGCCAAAATGACGTAAATAATTAATTTACTCTCTTAATTTCTATGCAGGTAAGTACTTAATCAATAATAACTCAATCGGAAATGAAAAAAGACAGAGTCCGTGGTGTTAGAGTTTCTAAGGGTTTTATTCCTCATAAAGGAATGGTCTTGACCAGGATATCATGTTCTGACCACCACAGGGGTGTCAGAAGGGATAGAGCAAACTTTATTGATATTACATAGCTTATATACTTAATTCTCATCATAAGTAATAATGTAAGAGGCGTAACAGCTGAGAGAAGACAAGATAACAGTATACACGTGGTACTAGTACGTGATCAAGAGGCGTGAACTAGGCGTGTGTGCTAGAAACGTCACTGATAGGTGACGCAAGTGGGTGGCACCAAGGGGTGGTGCTAACAGAATTGCTGCAATGTCAGCAGAAATCGGAAGCTTGGATGCGCGCGCAGCTGCATGACGTGTGATGGAAGGGGTGCAGGGGATTTGACATTTACACTGACGGAAAGAGACAGAAGTCTGGTATGTCAGATCAACTTGTACTTCTATCATATGTGATATCTGATGTTTAGGAACCATACTATCTGGGCGGAAAGGTCTCTAGGGCAGAAGCTATTCTATGCTAACTGTAGATGCGTGTATAAGCGCCTAAGTGTCTACATGTGAAGCGTGGGGGCACAGGGTCTTCCATTGAAGCATGGTAACAGAGGCTATGAATTACTTGCATTGAGACAGGTCGGCCCTTTGGCTCTGCAGCTGGGGAGGATGTTTACTGGAGCTGGTAGGCAGGAATGCATTCTCGAGGAGCGGAACAGATAACTCGAAGGTTATAGTCAGTCTTGGCAGAAAGCAGGCTGAGCTGAGCGCGAAGGGCCGCGCTGAAAGTAAGTCAGAGTTCACGGATACAGAGGTAGCCTGGGCAGAGGCTGTCAGAGTCAGGAGCCACAAAAGAGTTTCGATGGCAGGAATTCAGGGCCTACTCTGCTAGAGCAGGAAAACATGTAAAGTGTACTACAAAAAGACGGTGGCATAGCATACTTAGGAACGGACTATACAATCCATTCATGGTGGATCTGAAAGAGGACAAGTTGACGTTGGACGCAAATGTATTTGCGTCTTCATAGCTGGCACAGGAGGGAAGTTACATGCACTTTAAGCCGGTACATGGAGTCGGTGGGGTGCGCGCTAGGGAACATAACATGACCAAAAATTTAATTTTCCTCACTGCTTCCACGAAGTGTGTGCAGAGCTTCGTGGTGTTTTTCTTCATTCTGACATTGCTCCTGTGTTCTCCAATTCGTAACTTGATTTTTCTGCAGGTCATACCTATATATTGACGTCTGCAGGGGCAGTTGACCATGTAGATTAGATGTGTCGAGTTGCAATTAGTATGTTGCTTTTGGGTCCATTTTAGAGTATCGGTCAATTGTAAGGTTTTAGTTGGTTTTGTGAATTTACATACTCCGCAAGTGCCACATGGATAGTGGCCAACTACAGGTTCCATCCTGACATCTCTAGTGATGGACTGGATTTGTTTTTTCTTTGGTCTTGTATGGACCAGAACGTCTTTGATGTTTTTCGTTCTCTTATTAGCAAATCTCGGCTTTGGCCAGTCGAATTTTCCAGAAGTAATTATCTGCCAGTTTTTTCTGATGAGTTTCTGTACATCGTAAGTAGCCGGACAGTAGGTGGTGACACATGTTACCAGATCTTTTATTGGTTCTTTTCTGTTGGTCTGCAAGAGACATTCACGTGGTTGATGTCTGGCCCTTTTCATGCATTTCGTGATGACAGAAGGTGTATAATCCCTCAGTTGTAATTTCTGGCTCAATTCCCGTGCTTGTATTTTGTAGTCACTGCCTTTACTACAATTACGTTTGTGACGTAAGAATTGGCTAAAGGGAAGATTGTCCCACAATGGTCGTGGATGGTAGCTACAGTGCGAGAGCAAGCTGTTTTTTGCTGTGGGTTTTGTGAAAGTTTTAGTCTCCAATTTCTCATTCTCATGGAAGATTGTCAGGTCAAGGAAGTCAATACATTGGTTGCTGGAAGTGAAGGTGAACTTTAGCCATCGGTCTCTTTTATTCAACCATTCCATGAATTTAATCAGATCTTCTTTGACATCCCAAATTAACAAAATGTCGTCACTATAGCGTTTCCCGTATATAATACTGGAAACATAGGGATTTGTGGTGTTAAGTACAGAGTCTTGTTCAAGTTGGCTTACATAAAGTCCCGCTACCGAAGGGGCACAAGCGCTCCCCATGGATGTTCCATGGCTTTGTAGGAAAAGTTGACCATTATACTCTAAGTAGTTTTCCTTTAAGACTAACCGGCAGCATTCCAAAATGAAATGGCGGGGGGTTTTGTGTGGCCGTTCTTGGTTAAAGAGGAGGTCTTCCAACATTTGTAAGGTGTCTTCCTGGGGCAGGCTTGTGTACAAGGCCTCTACATCAAGACCTACCAGCAACATTGTGTTTGGATTGAATTCTAGATCTGCGATTTGAATCAGGAGGTCCCTAGTGTCTTTTAGGTAGGTTGGTGTTTTCTGGACCAACTGTTTCAAGTACTCATCAGCAAACTTCGAGAGGGGCTCTAGTAATGACCCTATTCCCGAGACAATCGGGCGTCCCGGGGGAGGGGACTTGTTCTTGTGCGTTTTTGGTAACGAGTAAAAGAATGGTGTTTTAGGGCTTTTAGGCGTCAAAAAATCTGCCTCCTTTTTTGAAATCCATCCACTGACTTCAGCTTCGTGTACCATGATAGCAATGACATTGGTCAGTCTGTCGGTAGGGTCTTCTTCAATTTTTTTGTAAAAATTCTCATCAGACAGGAGGGATAGGCATTGTTGGTTATATCCTTCTTTTGATAAGACCACTACTCCACCCCCCCTTGTCTGCTGGTTTTATCATGTCAACCTTGCAAGCTGGGTTTCGCCTTAAGATGAGCACCACAGACCAAATTTTCAGATTTGCTACATTGTATTCGAAATATATTTTACTTCAACAGCAGAAGCTCTATGTGGCATTTGTTGATCTTAGGGCTGCCTTCGATCTCATTCCCTGTACCAATTTGTGGCACATACTATATAGGATGGAAGTTCCTAGGAATTTGATCCATCTTATGTCCCAGTTGTACAGCAACAACTTTGCTCAGGTACGGTGTAGGCATGCGGGGGATCTAACCAACCACATCCCTATCCAGCGGGGTGTACGTCAGGGGTGTGTTTTTGCTCCTACGCTCTTCAACCTCTATATAAACGAGTGGCTGATGTTCTGAAGGATTGCAGAAATTATTCCCTTACACAGAACAGCAGCAAGGTACCGATTCTTTTATTTTCTGATGACTCCCTTCTCATCTCCAAGACCCCAATGGGACTCCGGCTTCTTGTCAATAAATTCACAGATTTCTGTGTGTCAAGGGGTTTGGAGCTTTATGCTACTAAAACTAAGTTTATGGTGTTTGGGAAGGGAGAGGTCAAAAATGCAATCATATGTACTAGGGGGAAACACTGGAGAGGTTGAGGAGCTTTGATTACTTAGGAGTAAAGGTAACAGGGAGCTTAAAGTAGAAAGGCCAGCTTAGGGAAAGCACGTTATTACTTGAGCTTAGAGCAAATGCTATTAACAGGCTGCATTGACAAACAAGTACTTGTTCTGTTTCGCCGGCCATAGAAATTCACAGCGGCAAGGTGCAAGGGGCAGTCTATATATAGATGATATGGGGATGTGCTGATGTCTGCGTACTTTCTGCTGCAGAAAATAGTTTTATTAGACGGTTGGTCTCTGTTCCTAGCAGTGGACCGCTAAGTCACCGTTCTTTGATTTAGGACTTTAAAAAACTTGCAGACCTGGCCACTCTTAGACCA
Organism: Lissotriton vulgaris; assembly: GCF_964263255.1. Taxonomy (NCBI): domain Eukaryota; kingdom Metazoa; phylum Chordata; class Amphibia; order Caudata; family Salamandridae; genus Lissotriton; species Lissotriton vulgaris. Next base: position 1,075,849,832 of record NC_141691.1, on the reverse strand, counting down.
CTTGTCTACTGGGTTCGATTATGGGTTACCCCTGAGCTAAGAGAATTTAGAGATTGTCTTGTTGAAGTACTCTCTATTAGAGGTGCCAAGTCAATACCCCGGGTTAAACAAGTTGGGATTGGGGCGTGGCCAAGATGGCGACAAGATAGGACGCGACTTGCTGAGCTCCTTCTCGCCGTCCACAGCTTCTTAAAGCTTCTTAGGGAGACCCGACAGCGGCTCCTCGCACTGGAGCACTCCCCCCAGCCTGCTGGGTCCTGATATCTGCGACGAGGGGCCGAGGACTTCGGGCATTGGCAGCCGTTGAGAGGTGTGGCCTGGCCCGTGTGAACCGCGTTCGGCCGGCTCCCGTCTCAGCGGCCTGCACCGTGCGACCTGGAGGACGCACTGGTTGTCGGCTGGAGGTGGACGGCGCCTGTCCTGAGTTCCTCAGAGATCGGCTGCCTGAGGAGCGGCAGCTGCATTGACGCCTCGCGTCCGCCGTGATCGGCGCGGACAGAGGTGAGCTTTCCCCTCCCTCGAGCCCCAGACGTGGCCCTGGCCCACTAGTTGCGGCAGCGACTGGCCCCAAACACCTGGTGTGCGCGGCATTTGCGGTGACAACGAGGGACTTATGCTGGTGGGACATCGGAGTGGCCTACGGGGTCTGGGGACAGCTGGCGGCGCGCCTTGGTGCCGGAGCACACGCTTTTTCCCCTAAGCCGGGAGCACCAGACGCCTGACCTAGGTGAATGCTGAGGGCGGGCCCTGGTGGAGAGTGAGGCAACGCCAACAAAGGGAGTCCTCCTATACCCTCACAGCTACCCTTCTACACTCATGGCGCGGTCCACCCCTGGCCTCCATCTTGACTGGGCCGGCCGGCCATCTTTGCAGCCAGGCCCTGGGGACACAAAATCACCGCGACCAATGCTGGGGGACGCCTGCATGGAGGAGGACACTTGAGGGGATAGTCATGGTTCTGGAGGCTCCACACAGCGGCTGCTCGCCCCCCCCGGTGTAGGCAGATCTACACGCCTGATCCTTGAGGAAGCGGAACGCTCCAACGCCCTGGCGGGACGGTAGTCCAGGCCAGCACCCTGGGGTTACACAACTGCCTCATCGGCCCGGATCCACGGCGGAGCTCCAATGCACTGAGCCTGACCGGCTTGGGGTGCCTGCGTTCTAGGTCAGATGTGAGAGGGAGTCCGCTGCTAGGCCCGCATTGTGGAGAGTAGCGAAGAGCACTCCCCTAGACTGGACTGGTTGAGTGGTGCGTGAGAGGTAACCTGGCGCACCTAGAGAGGCCCCCACCAATCTTCCTAGCCGCCACAGGCCCCCTGTATTCCTGCAGACAGGTCCTCGTAGAGGTGGGCTGCTCAGGTGGCATCTACTGGTTGTTGGTCGCGTGGGCAGCATTGATCGGCCGCGCTGGGGGTTCCCTCGCTTATTCCCTGAGGTGAGTTGACAGGTCCCTGACCAGGAACACAAAGGGGTTCCCCTGCTCTGAATACCCCGGGAAGGGTCACCCAGATCTATCATGACTAGAAAAGGGGTCTGATCGCCTCCCACGGGGCGTAGGACACTCACCGGGGTGACCACACACACGAGCACACACAAGCATGTCCTCATCCAGAACGAGGAAACAGAGATCCCTGCAAGACATGTTTGGGAGAGCTCAATCCCTCCCTACCTTGGCGACTGCAACTCCCAAAATGGCGTCCCCAAAGCAATCGCCCAGCGCCGCCGACGAACCCATCACCAAGGCCTTCTTGGAGACGCTCTTCAACACTCTCGGAGCCGACATACAGACCGTGAAAACAGACCTGACAGCCGAGTTAAAGGAGATCCGCAAAGATGTTGATGACGTAGGGGAGCGAGTGGCTACGCTGGAGGACAAGATTGATGCCACAGCGACTGAAATGACCATGCTCCAGCAGGAAATAATTTGCCTCCAAGATCAGCATCTGGATACCCAAGTACACCTTGAAGACTTGAAAAACAGATCTCGTAGACACAATATCAGAATCCGGGGGGGGTCAAGACCTCAGATGACACCAAAGACCTTTTCGCATTCACAGTGGGCTTGTTCCAACATATTTTGGCGGTCCCCAACAGCACAGAGATTGCCCTTGACAGAGCACACCGGGTGGGCCCACCACGTGCGCCCAACGCCCCTCCGACAGACATCCTGGTATGTCTACAAGACTTCAAGACAAAGGAAGCCATCCTCCCGAAAGAGAGAGCACTTCACCCTATTGCCTACAATGGTCATTCCCTGGTGCTCTACCGGGATCTTGCCTTAATCACCTTGCAACGCCGCCGAAAATTCCGCCCAGTGACGGAACATCTTCGGCAACAGGGGATTCAATACTCATGGGGCCACCCATTCCGCCTCATATTTCGTTTCACTGGTAAATTCCACCAGATGCGCACGCTCATCGCCTCCTGCCGCCTTCTGGGTTTAGCAGTCCCAGTGAGAAGTTGGCCTGGTATATGATGTCCACTATTCTAGGGAGACACCTTGCACCATTCTAAACAACCCTTATTGATGGTGGTTGTAAAGTCAACCTTATAGAAAGCTATCCTAGTGGTAGATGTGGAGAGCAGCCTTCAGGCTAAGACTTTAGAGGCGAATTAAGCTAGTTGTTTTACCAATTATAATCCCTTGAGTACCAAATGAAAGTACACCACACAAGGTATATATAAAATATATATGTATTTATTCTAAACACAACCCCTCTGCACTCTTTATGATGTCAGATGTAAAAGTACAATACAAGAAACTTGATTAGCATACGATAAGTTGCACAGAGTACGTTATGCCCTAGGGACCTCACAAACCATATACTAAAATAGTGGTATAAGAACCATGTCTGGGATAGAAAGCAGGCCTAAGGCCTGGGGAATCGCTGGGGCTTCTAGGAACAACCAAAGGTTAGGATGTAGGAGGCCCACAGGAGACGCGTGCAGTGTCTAAACACAGCCGCCGGTTACCATTGACTTTATATGGGAAACAAACAAGTTACAAATTTACAACTTAAAGACACTTCTGAGTGAACTACGATGAAACCCTTTTAGACCAGGACACTTCAAGAGTCAAGAGCCACGGGAGCACTGGAGTACGCGTGTTACCTCACTCAGGGAATCTGGGTGCATAGGTGCCTTTTGGTGTCGGGTTTCAACGTTGATTCCAATGGAGAGCTGCGAAGAAGTTCTGCAGGTGACCAGAGGAAAAGTGTCCGGGTGGATCGTAGATCTGAAGAACCTGAAAGCATAAGGGACAGAGTCTAATTCACTAGCCAGTGACCAGTATGGCGATGGGAAGCTGCCAGCCAATGTCAGGTGATTTCAGGTGAAAGAGGTGAAGCTTGTCTCTTCAGCCACGTGGTCCAGGAGGTGTCGACGACGACCAAGAGCTGGATTCAAGCTGTCCCACAAAGGATCTAGTTGACTGCAGTGTCGGTATCCAGATTGGACCCAAAAAGCCTTGGCAAATGCAATCCACGCAGGATGTCGAGATTGGCTTTGGTTCAGACCAGCAAGGTCTGAGGCGCTTCTCCTTTGCAGGGAAGCTGGAGGAAGCCTGGAGCAACCAGGGAAGCAAAGTAGTGTCAAGATTGGTCTTCTTGGGGGCTCACTAGCCAACGGACTAGGAACCGCGAAGACGTGTCAAGCTGAAATGCACAAAGCGGGCCCACGGGACACTCGTGGAGTGTGGGCCTCTGAGCTTTGGTGCAAATGGTGCTCGTGGCTGGGGCTTCAAGCACCCCAATGCACAACTTTGGGATACCTCGGGAAGTAGGTGCAGGTTGCAAAATGAAGGATGTCCAAGAGTTCCTGTCCCACGTCTCTCGTGTCCGCTACGGGTCTCAGCTTTGCTGGGAGCTTAGGTCAGAGATGTCTGGAAGTCTGTGTCCTGTGTCGCAGATTCTTTGGGATCCGGCGGGAGCCTCGAAAATGCAGACCAGCAAAGATGCAGTTGGTGCCTTTTTGAACAGGGTCGTCACTCCTTGACCACAAGGGAGATTTCTTCCATCTTCCAGTCTCAATGGAATGTCGAAGGTCCAAGATATATGTTGCAGAGTTTCGTCCAGGGTAATCTAAAGTCCTAGGGACTGGGGTTCTATACTTATAGTAAGTTTAGGGGTTGGACTAACTCTAAGGTCCCTCCTATGGGTGGACCTGGGGAGAGGGTGGTTACACCCCTTCCCCTTTGTCCAGTTTCGCTCCAGAGCTGGGGTGAGCACCCCAGCAACCGGTTTGAACTGGGAAATGCATCAGCACCTTGTGTGCCCCAGGCAGTGTCTGAAAGCATTCACTGAATGTGACCCACCCTGCCCCAATACACTAAAGCCTGTCTGGGGAGGTGCCAGCACCTCCTTGGATAGGAAACCTATTGTCCAGACCTCCCCTGCTGGAGTTTCGTGCAGCAGGAGGAGGTCGGACTAGTGTCTGTGGCAGCAGCATCCATTTTGTGATGCTGGGGCTCTGTTTAACTTTAACCAGGTTTTTACCAGTAACTACATGTCTTCTCCCGCTAGAAGGGTAGAATGCTTCCCCTGCCGACAGGACTAGTGGGGGGTAGTATTCCAAAGTGTTTGACCCCTTACACAACATGTTTTGATAAAGCCAAACCAAAGTTAGCATTAACCGCGAGGATGATAATGCACTTAAGAGTATATGGTATGGCTATATCATAGAACAGCCATAAGGAGATGGTTCCGAAAGCTGCAGAGGGGCTCAGCTCATGCTAGGGAGCCCTCTCACACAATACAAAGCACTCTGCCTCCAGGATTGTCAAGGCCTGCCATAGGAGTGACTTATAGGTTAATATGTGTATATATATATATATATATATATATATATGAAACAACAGAATTCCAGTAAGTTCAACAGAATCCAGACAAGCCCATAATCCTTTTTAGATGTTTATTTCAGCACAGCAAGCGATCGAGGATAACGCGTATCGAACAACCCTGGTTGTTCTTGGTCACCTTCGTATACCTTATATATATATATATAGGTATACTATATCTAAGTAAGGGGTGATTACACCACCTTACCCAGGCCGTAATTACAGACCTGTGGTGTCAGTTTGGAAGGCCAGACAGGGGTGGTATAATACATGCTGCAGCCCCAGGTAGGCCTTGGGTTCACCTATGCCCTGGGTACCTAGGGTACACTATACAGGGGCTCACAAGAGTGACCCAGTAACCAATCTGGTATGTACCTAAAGTACATGGTATCAGTCAAACAAGCTTTATTCGACGATTGTCATAAAAGCATAACATTAAAATTCTTTCATTAGATAGGAATAAGATTACACAGGAATAAAAACAGAAATAAAATTAATCACAATTACAATAATTTCACCATACTTATATACAAAATGTGATCATAAGATAAACATTCACCCCCCCCCCATCCCCCCCCCCGACGGGGACGACTCTACAGGAATCCACCCCTCTTGAGGACAGGCTGCTAACAGAACATATGCCCCGCAAAGCAACATCCTTCACATATCGGAAACTGGTTAACAACCTCCCTGACATGCTATCTAAATTGGGTTTGAGTTGGGTGGAAGATATTGGTGACCTTGATGATTCAGAATGGCAGGAGGCCCCTCTCCTCGCCACGAGAGACAGCGATTCTCTCCAGACTTAAACTGGTTCAGCTGAAAGTATTACACCGCACATATTACACCAGAACGATCCTTCACAGGATAGGGAGGGCCTCCCACGAGTATTGTCTCCGTGGATGCGGAGAGAGGGGAACGTTCTATCACACCATCTTGGATTGTGGTCGGGTGGCCGTGTACTGGGCGGCGGTGATGCGAACCATCTCCCAAACCATGGCTGTTTCCCTGATACCCGACCCACGTCGTTGTCTTTTAAACGTATGGGATGCAGTAGACTTAACTCATCGTCAACAGGACTGGGCCATGCTGGGAATGATGGTAGCAAAACGCAATATTGCTAGACTGTGGGGTTCTCATGTGCTGCCCACATTGAGTGACTGGTGCAGAGACATGGATGACGCAATGGTGGCCAAGAAGGCAGTATTTGTCCATCGGGGATGCCCTGGAAAGTGGGGACAAATCTGGGGGGCATGGAATAAGTTCAGAGGGGACATATGTGAGCCACCACGGGTAGACTCGGATGAATACCTTTCAGATTGAGTGTTCGGCCTGGAAATTTATATGTCGGTAGAGGTATTTCTTTCTGTTTTGAAATTTGCCCTACTACTTGACAGGTGTTATAATGTTATGGATGGGTCCGTGAATGCACTGCAAATGCTAAAAATACTGCGAGTATGGTCATGTGTTCTGTCGCCTTCCAGAATTGAAGTTTTTAAGGTAATTTTAATTTAACAAAAAGTTTTGTTACACAGGAAAAACAAAAATCATAGACCTAAGACATATCGGATAAGTGAACTGCTTTGAATTATGTACAACATGTTTTCATTCGCCGCCGGACCCCAGGGTTGTCGGCTAAACGGCTGTGTTACCCAGATAACGATGATTCGTCTACGTCGCTATGGCTGCCGGCGCAAGGGGTTGTTGGCCATAAGCTGTGTTAAAATGGAAGTGTACAATAAAGGTCTTTAAAAAAACAAACAAAAAAAAAAAAGTATTTTCCCTGGATTTGCAAAGGAGAAGGGGTCCTCCGGGGACCCCTTCCCTTTTGCGACCCCATTACCATTAAAGAGGGTGGTAATTTGCAAGTGTTTTGCACCCGCAATTGCAGACGCAAACAATTCTTACAAAGGGTTGCGCTCGCTATTAGGAAGGGAACGCCCCTTCCTAATAGCAAGTCGCAAAACCCTATTTTGCAACTCGCAAGATAGGGTTTGTATATTCCCCATGCTGTTTTTGCATGCACAAACGGGTTTGCAAACCCATTTGCCCATGCAAAAATAGTCGTACATATGGCCCATAGAATTTTTAGAAGTGACACTACCCCTGTTATTGTTATTGCTATGAGCAAATTTTTAAAGGCACAAATGTTGCACCCTACTGAATTTGACTTCTAGTGCCTAGACCAAATCTTCTTTAAACCACTGTCTGTTTTAATAATGTCTATTTTGTACACAAAGCAGAAAGACACAATTTATATATGTTTAATGTGTGCTGAATTGTATATAGCCTCGCCTGATCTTGCTCTTGTTTTACACACTAGTAATAATGGAAGGGAAGGAATTTCGAATAGTATTTATTTTCTTTTAAAAAATGAATTGTGTTGAAAGATATTTTAAAATGCATTCTGATATATTTATTGCGACGTTTTGTGTATATATACTTTAATGGTACTTGGCTACCGAATAAAGTTTATTACTACTACTACTACTACAGTTATGGGGTATATTAACACCGAGATTGAGTTGGTGGAAGCCAGACGTGATGCTACATTGTGCCAGCCATTCACCACAATAGGAAAACACATGGCCCCAATGTAGGGGGTAAGCCCCGAGAGGGACCTCCTGAGCAACAGGTTTCTTTGACCCCAATCAGTTTAGGGATAGACGCGAAGGGGCAGAGACTGGTGGAGAATCTCCACCTGAACAGCACACGAAATTCATGCGTCACATTTCATCCCCCGTCTAGTAATGAAAACATGACTATGCCCATGACTGAATCTGCCTTACTGCTTGCTGGCATAGACAACAACAGCTCTAGGGGCCAGATGCATTAACACAAGGAATTGTGATTCCTAAATAGCGATTTTAAGGAATTGCTCTTTAGGAATCGCAATTCCTTATGCATGTTGGAATCGCAAAATAAATTGAGATTCCTAAACTTTACCTAATAGCGATTCGCAAATTGCAAATCGCTATTAGGTAATGTCACTCCATTCATTCATATGGGCCTATGGGCCCATAAGAATGAATGAATGAGAATGAATTTGCAAATCACGATTACCAAATTCTTAATCGCAAATTGAGAATGCACTTCCATAGGTGCTAGGGGCCTAAGGCCCCCCTGATGTGCCCCCCAAAAAGGTAAGTGTGCATGTCACTTTGAAAAATGCAATTTTGTGTGTTTTTAAAATATTTTGCAAATTACCTACCTGCACAGTTTCTATTTAGGAAAGGTTTGCTGTATCACCTTTAGGGAATCGCAATTTGCGGGTCCCTAAATGCATTTGCAATTTAGGTAATCGCAAAAAATTGTGATTACCTAATTTGCGAATGAAAATTGATTCATGCATCAGAAAAGGGCATTTTCCAGTCGCAAACAGGCCTATTCTGCGAATCTGCCCGTTTGCGACCAGAAAAATTGCTTGATGCATGTGACCCAATATCTCCTAGAAGGGAAGTGTAGGTTAAATTAAATAATATTAGATCCCCTAAGGCAGGGCTCGAAAAATCCACTCGACCACTCGCATATGCAAGCTAAATTTAATGAGGTTGAGCTGCTTTTAGGTCCTACTCGCCCTTTCTAGTGAGTAGGAAGACAAACTAACTTTTGTCCTCTGCTTGTGAAAACGGAGCAAATGTGACAAGATAATAAGATTTAAAGGCATTTTTATTGCTCACAATGGTAATGAGCAATAAATATGCCTTTAAATCTTGTTACCTTGTCACATTTGCTCCGCTTTCAGAGGTGAGGGTCAAGTAAGTTGGAGTTAGGTCGAGGAGATATTTAAAGGTACTAGTCCTGCAGGACTAGTACCATTTTTTGGATGCTTCAATCCCTGCCCTAAGGTGGTTGTAAAGGGCCATTGGAAAAAGCAGCATGACGACATTACGGCCAAACATCTCATTACAGCCACTTCTCCAGATCTTTCAGACTTTGAGCATATCCTTACTAATTATTTCACTAAGCAACTAGGGAAGCTGGGAGAAGTCCTCCAACACACTTTCCTTGAAATTGGAATGTGTAGCAAGGTAATTTTATATTCCGCAAATTAAGACCAGTGTGTTTGCAATTTATTAATGAGGTTGCATACTCATCCTCCCCTTCCTGCGCCAAGATAATTTGCAATCCTTCCCTACCTACTGGTTATTGAATGAGTAAATACATTTGTCAACCTGGATCAGAGTAGAATTCCAGTAGGCTCTTGGAAGACAACACAAACCCTGTACTGGAACAAACCACTGACATTTTTGTCATCCAGTTGGTACAGTCCCCATGATCCATCCGATTGCCCCCTCGTGCTACCATCTTAGAGGATGTTCACAAGATAGAGCCTTCACAAAGGGAAGGATTATGGGGCACCCAAAAATAAAGTAGTAGATTGGTTCAAAAAACATTCTGGTTGGTCATGTGACTTACATACAGAAATCTGTTTGATGAGAAAGCTTTCATGTGTGGGCAACTCTCCTAACAATTATGAAGGGGACTGCGTGATAATTATTTTGAAACACCCTTGAGCAATCAATCAATCAATCAATCAAGCAGGCGTTTGTTGAGCAGGACTACTCACCCATAAGGGCCTCAAGTCGCTGGGGGAGGGAGGGGTGCAGGTTTCAGTCCATCAAGGAGGGGGTCTGTTGAAGAGCCAGGTTTTGAGGTTTCTTGCAAAGATGGGGAGCGATGTTGTCTGTGTGAGGTGGAGCGGAAGAGCGTTCCAGGCTCTGGCTGCGAGGAAGGAGAAGGAGCGGCCTCCCGATCTCGTCTTTCTGCTGCGGGGGACCAAGGCGTAGGAAAGCTGGGCTGATTGTAGGGTCCTCCGGGGTGCGTGGAATTTGAGTCAGCAATCCACACATTATTGCAGTGGGTTCACCATTTTACTTTTGAACAAGGAGCTATGAAGGCACAGCCGCTAGGCTATTTTCACAGACCCAGTATCAGTATAGTATCAGTGTCAGTCTTTCTTGTTTGGTTAATTAAAACTGTAATAATGAAACATGCACGTTCAAATAGTTAAATATCCATTAAATCCCATGATTCATGATATTAATAGATTGAAGTTCCCCATACCATAAAACCATATATTACGTCCTTTTCGCCATTCAAGAATGTTCGAGGCATGTGGGCTGCTGAATTCATATCTGTGCATAGATCGCCACCTAGTGTTGGGTCCGGATGATTGCACATTGTTGTCCTGGAAGAGTCTTCGAAGTATCACGAGATAGGTGGCTCCTCCCCTGGACTACAGTGCGCATGGGCATCGCCTCCATCCCCAGATTGTTTTTTTCCGCCATTGGGTTCGGATGTGTTTCGGTTCCCTCTGTCGGAACCGATAGTTGTTCAACTTCTACTCGAGACCAAAAGGTCTTTAGGCTGGGCGTCGGTATAGTTGCGTACGGGTTTCTTTCTGACTCTCAGCTCCGATCTCTTGCTGCCCTTCCACGTGCTTTCGGCGCGGTCGGGCCTGTACTACACTCTTGCTATGGAGCGAACTCCGTTTAAGAAGTGCCCTTTGTGTCACTCTAAATACTCGCACCTCGACGTGCACCCGGTGTGCAATACCTGCTTGTCGCCGGATCACCGCGAGGACACCTGCATGGCGTGTTCGAAATTCAGGAGCAAGAAGACTTTGAAGATTCGTCGAGCCAATAGGCTCCAGGCTAGGTTATCGGCCACGGCGCCCCCGCCTGACGACATTTTCCAAGAATATGTCGAGGGAGAAGACGACGTGCAAGGTTCGGACTCTAATCCCGCATCCGAGGGAGAGGCCTACGACGCGGGTGAGGAGAACTTTGACGAAGTCACCGACGAGGTAGGGGACGACGAACAAACTTTTACCACGATGGGAGATAGCTCGGAGGAAGAGCATCCCCAAACTGACTCAGGGGTTGTTCCCCTTCATACGGCCCAGGTCGAGGGATCGCCTTCGGGCCTTTCCCAAGATCTAACTATGAGTCCTACGTCCCCGCCTCCGGGCCCGGTCACGGACACTTATGAACCATCACTTACGTCGAAGAAAACGAAAGTGAAGCCAACTGGTCACGCATCCTCGGATGCGAAACCGAAAGTGAAAGTGGCGCAGGTGAAGAAGGTTCTGGAGGTGTCAACTTCCAAGAAAACCAAAATGGCCGACTTGAAGAGCCACGCCAAAATGGCCGACCCGAAGCCCTCGGGGTCGGCGCCGAAGGCGAAGTCCTCCGACGCGGCTGCGTCGGCGCCGAAAGGGGTCGCGGACCCGAAGACTGCTTCGAAGAAGCGTCAGGGCGACGACGCGCATAGGCAGGGGGCGTCGGCCCCGAAGACGGTGCCTGCCGGCGCACAGGCTCTCGAAGATGAAGGGTCGCTCGAACCGGCCCAGCCCTCTCCGGCCTGGACAAAGAAGGTAGCGGAATCCTTGCAGCGGATTCGAAAGGCCAGTGTGGTTCCCGCACAGGATGCCAGTGCGCCGAAGCCGACGCCTAAGCCTGCGAGGGAGCAAACGCCTATCCGTTTCACCCTGCCGCCCAAGTCGGCGCCGAAGGCCTTCGCACCGAAACAGGGCGGACCCTCGAGGGAGGTGTTAACGCCGAAGGCTGCCTTGGCGGTGTCGAAGCTGCGTCTCCAGCCGCTTGCGGAAGAGGAACGTCGTGCGGTAATAATCGACGCCAACACCGGAAAGCTGTCGCTCCTCAAACGGAAGATCACGACGGAGTCGACGTTGGAACACTTTAAGATTCCTCTTAAAAACAAAAGGGACTCCGAGGACTCTCCGGCTTTGGTGGAACCTATGTCCCCGCAAACCCTAGGACACTCGCCGACGCATTCCGCTGCAGCCGATGCGGACGAGGAAGGTGACGAGTACAACTATCCGGCGTACTCGGATCCGGAGGAGGAGCACGTACCGTGGTCCGCCGGAGGCGACACGGAGGACCCGCAGTCGGCTCAGGACACTCAACTTTTCGCGGCCAAGACGTCCCCGTCTGAGGACTCGGCGGCCTTCAATGCTCTGATAGAGAGAGCTGCTGCTAACCACGACGTCGAGCTGCACTCGGACCCCGTGGATGTGGACTTCTTGTTCGACACCTTCTCGGTAGCCGAAAAGTCTGTCAAAACGCTACCGATGCTTAAGGGGGTGCTGAAACATGCAACTGAGGTTTTCAAGGAGCCCACCCGAGCGCGTGTGGTCAACCCTCGCATCGACAGGAAATATAAGGCTGCGTCCACGGATCCTACATATATCAAGGGACACTTGCCATTGGACTCCTTGGTTGTTTCCAACGCTCGGAAGAGGGCGAACTCTCAAACTACTGGTGACGCTCCTCCCCCGGACAAAGAGTCCAAGGTCTTTGAGGCCTCAGGCAAACGAATTGCTGCACAGGCAGCTAATATCTGGAGAATATCTAACACCCAAGCATTACTTGCACGTTATGATAGGGCCCATTATGACACATTAGAGGCCATACTGCAACACTTGCCTGACCAATACAAGGAGGCGGGGGAGATGCTCATTCAGGAGGGTAAACTCATTACGAATGCATCCATCAAATGTGCACTGGATGTGGCAGACACAGCCTCCAGGGCTATCAATACCAGTGTGCTGCTTCGACGCCATGTCTGGTTTAGAATTTCGGGGTTCAAACCCGACATCCAAACTACGATCCTCAATCAAACAGTGAATCCTGACCACCTGTTTGGCCCTGAGGTGGATGCCACACTGGAGAAAATGAAAAAAGATACGGAAACTGCCAAGTCTATGGGGGCTCTACAAAGTCAGCAGTTTCGGAGTGGTTCCTTTCGCCGCTCAAACTCCAGAGGCACCTCAAGGGGACAGGCGTCCCAGTCAACCCCATACTACAAAAGTAACACCCAAGCCTCGTATAACAACAAGGGTCGAGGTGGTTACAGAGGCAATAATGTCAAGGGCAGGGGACGTGGAAACAATAGTTCCAGGTCCACCACCACCAACAAACAGTGACGTCTTGTCACTGCCCCCCGACCATGCAACACCGGTCGGGGGGAGACTCCAGCAGTTCCTGCCGGCGTGGAAAACCATCACCACGGACAGGTGGGTGAGGTCTATTATCCAGTACGGGTACTGTCTAGAGCTTACGTCCATTCCACCGGACATACCCCCAAGGAGCCGTCCTATGTCAGGCGAGCACTTGACCTTGTTGCAGCAAGAAGTTCTTGTCATGCTGCAAAAAGGGGCAATAGAGCTCGTTCCATTGCAAGAGCGGGGAACAGGGGTTTACTCCCTGTATTTTCTGATTCCCAAGAAGGACGGATCCCTCAGGCCGATCCTGGACCTCAGGCCCCTGAACTGGTACATCCTCTCGGAGCACTTCCATATGCTCACGTTGCAGCAGGTGCTTCCCCTGCTTCAACAGGGGGACTTCCTGGCTACGCTGGATCTGAAAGATGCCTATTTTCATATCCCCCTGCATCCTTCCCACAGGAAGTATCTCAGATTCACGATCTTAGACCAGCATTACCAGTTCAAGGTTCTGCCGTTCGGGGTCACCACGGCACCGAGAGTGTTTACCAAGTGCCTAGCGACTGTGGCAGCGCATCTCCGTCGCCAGCACGTCCACGTCTTTCCCTACCTGGACGACTGGCTCATTCAAGCAAGGACAGAACAGCAGTGCGTCGACCACGTGTCGCGCACCATTCATCTCCTGCACGATCTGGGATTCTCTCTGAACTACCCAAAGTCCCATCTCCAGCCCGCCCACGTGCGACAGTACCTGGGCGCGACAATCAACACTCTGGCAGCCACCGCGCAGCCAAATTCAGTGAGAATCGCCAGTATCCAGGCGCTGATCCAACGATTCAGACCCCAACACTCGCTTCCAGCGAAGGTGTTCATGCAGTTGATAGGCATGATGGCCTCCTGCATCTCCATTGTCCCGCACGCGAGACTACATATGCGTCCGCTTCAGGAGTGCCTTGCACGTCAGTGGACTCAGGCTCATGGGCAACTGACAGACCTAGTGTTGGTGAGCGGTCGGGCATACAACTCTCTGCATTGGTGGAATCCACACAACCTTTGCAAGGGCCGACCATTCCAAGAGCCTGTCCCACAGATTATCCTGACGACGGACGCCTCTCTCCAGGGATGGGGAGCGCATGTACTCCAGTACACAGTGCAGGGACTATGGACACTACAGCAAAGGAAGATGCACATCAATGTGTTGGAACTGATGGCAATCTTCATGGCCTTGAAGGCGTTCAAAGTACATCTGTGCAACAAAGTCGTGTTGATCCGGACGGACAACATGACGGCCATGTACTACATTCAGAAGCAGGGAGGCACACACTCTCCACAGCTGTCTCATCTGGCTCAGAGCATGTGGAAGTGGGCCATTCAGAGGAACATCTTCCTCATGGCGGAGCATCTCCCGGGCAAGGACAATCAAATGGCGGATCTGCTCAGCAGGCACAGCCATCAGATGCACGAGTGGGAGATACATCCATCAGTACTCCAACCGTACTTCCAAAGGTGGGGTCATCCAGAGATAGACCTGTTCGCAACAAGGGAGAACGCAAAATGCCAAAGCTTCGCCGCCAGATTCCCACACCCCCAGTCACAGGGCAATGCGATGTGGATGAACTGGTCAGGCAGATTTGCGTACGCTTTTCCCCCAGCACCTCTGATACCGCTGGTGGCACGCAAGCCCAGGCAGCACTCGATGACTCTCATCCTGGTTGCTCCAACGTGGGCTCGCCAACCATGGTACACCACGTTTCTAGAACTGTCCGTGGTGCCGCATCAAAGGCTTCATCTCACTCCCAGCCTTCTGACGCAGAGCCATGGCGACATTCAGCACCCAGATCCGCAACAGCTCAACCTGGCGATCTGGCTCCTGAAGTCCTAGAGTTTGGCTACCTCAATCTTCCTCCCGATTGCATGAACATCATTCGGGAGGCAAGGAAGCCCACTACCAGAGCTTGTTATGCGGCTAAATGGAAGAGGTTTGTCATCTACTGTGCTAACCACAATATTGACCCTCTAGATGCTTCCATTCAAAACATCATTTGCTATCTTTTCCACCTGTATCAATGCAATCTGGCATACTCTTCCATCCGCATTCACCTGTCTGCTATGGCAGCATACCTCCAGAATAGGCAACACCTGTCACTCTTCAAGGTCCCTGCTATCAAGGCCTTTCTGGAAGGACTCAAAAGGGTCATTCCACCAAGGACCCCACCAGCTCCAGAATGGAACCTCAATGTGGTTCTTACGAGGCTGATGGGTCCTCCCTTTGAGCCACTGCACTCTTGTGAGCTTCAGTTTCTGACTTGGAAGGTTGCGTTCTTAGTAGCAATTACATCGCTACGGAGGGTTAGCGAGCTGCAGGCGTTCACCATCCAAGAACCTTTCTTCCAGGTACATGCTAACAGGGTGGTGCTCCGCACTAACCCTAAATTCCTACCCAAAGTGGTATCCCAATTCCACTTAAACCAGACAATTGAATTGCCGGTGTTTTTCCAAAACCCGGAGACGCTGGCGGAGCGCATGCTCCACACCCTTGATGTTAAGAGGGCCTTGATGTATTATGTAGACAGGACAAAAGATTTTCGCAAAACCAAGCAGCTTTTTGTTGCTTTTGCCACACACCACAAGGGAAACGCTATCTCAAAAGCAGGGATTGCTAGGTGGATAGTAAAGTGCATTCAGATCTGTTACGCTAAAGCTAAACGCACCCTCACTATCCCACCGAGGGCCCACTCCACCAGGAAGCTGGGGGCCTCTATGGCTTTCCTAGGTAACATTCCCTTAGAAGATATCTGTAGAGCAGCCACATGGTCTACCACACATACTTTCACTAAGCACTACTGTGTAGACGTGCATTCCAAACAGCAGGCAGCTGTTGGTCAAGCTGTTCTAAAAACACTTTTTCAGACCGCTGCAGCTGGCACGGGCGGCCGCCGATAATGGAGGGACTGCTATGTATTCTATGCACAGATATGAATTCAGCAGCCCACATGCCTCGAACTGCAAATGCTACTTACCAGTATGCATCTGTTCTTGGCATGTAGGGCTGCTGACATTCATATCGCCCACCCTCCTCCCCGGCGCCTGTAGCAGCTGCAGTATTCATTCATATATATACATATGCTCATAGCATGGTCATCACTCACATTCTTCACTCCATCTCTGCCAATGGCTAAAAACAATCTGGGGATGGAGGCGATGCCCATGCGCACTGTAGTCCAGGGGAGGAGCCACCTATCTCGTGATACTTCGAAGACTCTTCCAGGACAACAATGTGCAATCATCCGGACCCAACACTAGGTGGCGATCTATGCACAGATATGAATGTCAGCAGCCCTACATGCCAAGAACAGATGCATACTGGTAAGTAGCATTTGCAATAATTGAGCATCATAACTACTTCTGAAAATTGTCATTTAAAATAAATAATGCATCTATTTCTGTTAGTATAAAACTGTTCATTGATACTGTACCTTAGTTTATGGGAGCCAGTTTGTATAGTGCAAGGTACTTTAACAATTTACATTTCAATTGGGGATCAGATGGATCGAGACGTTTTATAATAGCTGCCCTGACTGTCTTAATCCCTCCAATGATAAAATCGTTTCTTAACAAAGTGACATGTACTTTATATGAGTAAGGTCATATACAAATTAGGTGAATAAATCCTCTTTTTTTACGACCACAAAATATGCATTTTTTGGCTCCGTTTTGTTTCCAGCTTGGCTTGGTTGATCAGCTGTTGTTGATAGCTGGCCAAAAAGAAGTGCCATCTACCGTCACTTTAAATGCGCAGTGGAATGTGACACTTAAATAGAGGGCCAGTTTTAGGTTCTCATAATTTTTAATCACCATCCAGGCGTGTGATTGTTGGCTGCAACCTTTTTTATCGAGTAACATCGTTACTCGAAATTGACCAGAGCAAGTTTATGGGAATTACGCTATCTGCTAGAGGCAATTCGCGCACTTCGCGCATTTGAATGTAATTTTATCGTTTATGCTGTTAACATCATTTTTGTTGTGCAGGTACCTCTGGGGTTGCGCGCTGGGCGTTTTCTCCGCTGCACTTACTCCCCTTCTTTACCACTCAGCCCTGCAGGAGATTAAAGTCCTGCCGGGACTCGCAGTTGGCCGCCATCTTGGGTGAGGAGGGTCACTAGGCGAGCGGTGTAGCGCTCGGAGCCTCACACCATCAGCCCTATAAAATGGCGCCCCCTCACAGGGAGCGCAGCGGACGGGCGCAGCGGGCACGCCGTCAGCGCGCCAAAGTCCAGCCCGTCTGCGCCCGTCCGCGGCCAGACGGGCCCAGGGCGCTGCCCTTCCTATTAATTACTCTTCCGTCACACTCCGTGGCCTGCAGCACCCCCCTTGTGCCCTCCAGTCTACAATCTGGGACCGCCTTGTTACTCTTGGTATCTCGGCGGATATACCTTCTCCCAGACTCATCTATAAACCCCCGGTGGTCTCTATTCCGCCTGAAACCTCTATTCGCATACTCTATCTTAATACTCGCTCCCTTCCCCAACACCACGCTGATATTTTTCTCTTGCTGACAGCTGAAAATCCTGATGTTTTACTGCTCACTGAGACCTGGCTTTCTGACTTCTCCCTTCCTGATATCTTGGCCGCTTTGCCCCCTAACTACTATATGCTGAATGCCAACCGGCCTGCAGCCCGCCGTGGCGGGGGGGGGGGGGGGGGTAGCGCCAATTATATGGAAGGACTTGACATTCATCGCGTCTTCTTCTCTATGTCTTTCTGAGGTTGACAACTTAGTCATCAGCTTGGCAACGGAAGCGGGTGCTCTGACTCTCATTGTCCTATATCGTCCTCCTACCTCTATGCCCCTGTTCCCTGCTGCCCTCAGTGAACAGCTCGCCGCCTTGATGACCTCCTCTGCTCGCCTCGCCATGTTCGGCGATTTTAATTATTGGTTTAACCATGTTGACGCAGGCCCTCACGCTACTGAATTGTTCGAGGCACTCTCTAGCCTAAACTTGACCCAGCATGTTGCCACCTCCACCCACACTGGTGGCCACATCCTTGACCACATCTGGACGCAGGGGGTATCGCTCACTGGGCTGAATATCTCCCCTTGCGTCTGGTCCGACCACTTCATGATCGACTCGTCCATCTTTGTAGAGGGTCTGGTCAAGCCACCACCGCAGGAGGGCGGGATGGCTCGGAAGTGGAACGCACTTGATTCCTCTGCTTTTCTCTCCTTTCTTGCAGATTCAGCCCCCTCCCAGCAATAATTCAGGCGTTAACGCTTTGGACGCCAACATTGCCCATTGGCTTACTACCGCTAGTGACAAGTTCGCTCCCCTATCCTGCTTCCCCCGCTCGCGCCATAGTAAATCTCATAAATGGTTTAACCCAATGCTAAAGTCACAACACCTTGAGCTGCGCCAATTGGAGCGCAGATGGAGGCGTAATTATCTCAGCTCTGACAGGGAAATGTATGTGCTCGCACGGAGGGCATACAAAAAAGCCATTATTACTACCAAGGCTGCCTATTTCTCAGACAGAATATCTACAGCTCCCAACCAACCCAAAGAGATATTCAAGGTCCTTAGCGAACTAACATCGGACACCAGGACACTTTCGACCTTGCCCCCTTCTGCAGAGTCTTGTAGTGCCTTAAACACCTTCTTCATTGACAAGATTCTGGCAATTAAAAACTCCATTCCTCACTCCTCTCCTTCAGTAGTAGCCGCAGTCCCGTCCATCAACACCCCCACTTTGGCCTGTTTTCCTATCCTTGACCCCGTTTCCCTAGCCAAGCTAGACACTCGGGTGAAATCGGGTTCCCCCAAGGACTGCTGCCCCCCCTCTGTGTTTCGCGACATCTGTCACACTCTCCCGCATTGCATCTTACCCTTACTTAACACCTCCCTTATCTCCGGCACAGTTCCTAAATCCTTTAAGGAGGCTGTACTGGTGCCTCTGTTAAAAAAACCTGGCGCGGACCCAGCTGTCCTCGCTAACTACCGGCCCATCTCTCTCCTGCCCTACCTGTCAAAAATCTTGGAGGCACACGTGACCACCTGCCTCTCGCAATTCATCGTGGAGTCCAACTTCTTAGAACCGAACCAGGCCGGCTTTAGACCAGCCCATTCCACCGAGGCTGTGCTCCTTGCCGTGCTGGACAACCTCAGATGCAATGCCGACAGAGGCCGCCCCCAGGCACTGGTCCTATTGGATTTGTCGACGGCATTCGACACGGTGGACCATAACATCTTACTCCACCGTGTCGAGTCCGCCGGAGTCCGTGGGCCTGCGTTGTCCTGGGTTAAATCCTTCCTGGAGGGCAGATCCCAAGCAGTCAGTCTGGGCCCCTTTAGCGCCACCAGTGCACCTTCATCCTGTGGGGTTCCTCAGGTTTCTTCCCTTTCCCCTCTCCGTTTTAATTTGTACCTTCAGCCTCTTATCCACTCCCTAGGCAGCTGGGATGTCACCGTATTTAATTATGCGGACGATTTACAAATTATGTTTCCCCTTTCCGCCCCTGACGCCATCACCAACTTCAAGGCGGTCATGTTGCACAGAAACAGGGAAGTCCCACTGGTAACCCACAAAGGTTGTTAGAGTTATACTGTAGGTGCTCAGAATCTTGCTTTTTAGCAATACCAATCACACAATAATATATTACCAAACGTTCTGCACAACTTATTCAGCTAGACATAGGCCAACCATTGTAAAAAAGCTATCAAATACCATTAATACCTATAAGGCACACATATTACCAATCTTTGGTCAGAATTAGAAAAAACAGGAAAATTGTTTTTAGAAAAATATATCATTTGTGTGTTTATTTCAGGATTACAAGATAATCACAATGATAACAATTAATTAAAAAAATCATACAGTATCACAATTAAAAACATATAGAATCATAGCTATAAGCAAAAAACAAACAATTTATACATTATAAAGTTAAAATGTTCGCAAGAACGGGGGTCGACGCGGCGTTTCGGTTTTGGAGAAACAATTAAAACCTTCTTCAGGACCAAGTTCTAAAAAGAAACATACAGTTACTTTTTTGTGCTTACAGATTGTTTTTGAAACAAACACATTTACATAAAACAATTCCTGTTGTCTAGAGATACAGAACATACTACGACTATTTAGCAGTTGGCACTAGTCAAAACCTAGTTGTTGGTAATTTTATTGGTATTGTCAAAACATACCAGCTTTTGTAATGGTCACCATTAACAAATACCAGCATATGCTTACAGGGAGATGTTAGCACTATGTTGTCACCTAGTAGGTGATTGATAACAATGGCATTGGTTACCTGAGTTGAAAAACTGTCTTCCAGATAAATCATGGAGGACCAGCCGCCCGATTATAATTTCCGGGTCTTAGCTGTACTGCATATTTTCATGGATTCGGATGTAACTTGGGCAGTTATGATGCCTGTAGGTGAATGACAATAGAGCCATCGTAAATGTACTGATTCCTTTAATTTACTAGGCGTTTAAGAGTGATAGGCAGAACGTTTATACACAGTGTATCTACCTTATGCTTTCAATGGACAGGGTCACGCTCTGGTAGTAGGAGCCACCGATATTGGTTTTCTGTTTAACTGTAGATAAGTAGATATAAATTACCATATTGTTTTCCAAAGGGTGATTCCCAAATATCCCAGGGGGTTCAATCATTCGCACTTACCCAGATTTTAATCACTGGCAACTCAATATTACACGAGCTTTTTCAATTGGCTTGTGTTGAAGGCGGCATTCATGTATTGGCGTGTATTCTCCTGACACTGTTGATAGAGAGAGGGAGTTTATGGAAAAGATGTTCCTATTAACTAGATTGTTCTACTTTACCCTCATATATCATATACTTACCATGCTGATATTATATATGCACAATGACTGTGCGTAGCTTATAATTGCTGTGCTGCTATATTTGCCCTTTCCATTGGCCCTTAAGTGCATTATATGTTCTACATACTTTCACCTAGTTTATGTCCTGTTATCAGCAGTACTATGCATACGATTTTAAAACATTATTTCTGCGCTTAGAGTTCGATATACATATTACTCTCCCGATTATAATAACAGAATGCTAAGCCTACTACAGAACAAGGAACATTATAAGATAGCAAACATGGATGAATGGATATCTCTCAAATTATCCATCTCTACCCTTCTGAAACAAGCTAGAGATGACGACATAATCTGTGAAGAGGAATATTCTTTCCTCAATAATCAGGATCCCATTATCCCAGCCCTCTATGGACTCCCGAAAGTCCACAAGGACATCTTGAACCCCCCAATGAGGCCCATTGTATCAAGCATTGGGTCTCTCACAGAACCACTCAGCAAATATGCAGATGTTTTCCTGCAACCCCTTGTCACCACCCAAAAGGCATATATCAAGGACACATCTGACATCATTCAGAAAATAGAAGGCCTAGAATTCAACCCTAACTCTCAGTTCCTTGTCACGCTAGACATAGAAGCACTTTATACCAACATACCACAGAATGCGACAATAGAAGTGATTACATCCATGCTTAACAACGAAGATAGAGACCATACGGCCCACGAACTGTTCATTATAGACTGCATCTCTTTGGTACTGAAAAACAATTTGTTTCTATTCAACAAACAACTATTTAGACAGACCAAGGGTACCAGCATGGGGGCTACCTGTGCCCCCAGTCTGGCCTGTTTGTATGTATCAAATTTCGAAGAACATCATATCTATAACACAGTATCACCGTTTTACGAAAACATTTCGATGTGGTCTCGTTACATAGACGACGTCTTCTTCATCTGGACAGGCCCTATAGATACATTAAGAGAGTTCATCACATGGTTAAACCTCGGTGATAAAAATCTTAAGTTCACGTCTCACATCGATGACAACAGTTGTGAATTCCTAGACCTCATTATCAAACATACGAATGGCATCTTAAACGTAGAACTTTTTACAAAACCGACTGATAGAAACACCATGCTACATCATAAAAGTAACCACCCCCCTAGCCAAGTAAACAACATTCCATTTGGTCAATTTCTGAGGCTAAAGAGAAATTGTACCACGTCCCAGGACTTTGAAAAACACGCTAGCGTTCTGAAAACCAAGTTTCTAGAACGTGGTTATCCGAAACGGCTAATAAGACACTCCTACAAGCGTGCTAAATATTACAATCGAGAGAACCTATTCCTGCCCAAAGAGAATAAAGAGACTACCCCACAGCCCATCGCCTTTGTTGCCAATTACAATGTAATTAGTAACAAACTAAAAAACATTATAAACAGAAATTGGCACCTAATCACTGATAAACAGCATAATAAGTTGCCTAAACCAAGGTTCTCCTACCGGAGGAATCGTACAATCCGAAATAGTTTAGTACACACGTACAGAGAAATTAAAACAGTAAGTCAGCCCTGTATCGATAGCGCACCCTTACCAACGGGCACATTCCCGTGCTCAGGGTGTAGTAACTGTAAAGACATTATTCGTGGAAATACCATCACCATAAAAGATGTAGTAATTAAACCAACCAGCTTCATGAACTGTCGTACCAGAAGTGTAATCTATCTGATCAGTTGCCCCTGTAATCTCATTTACATTGGGGAAACCTCCAGAGAGGTCCGGATACGACTTAATGAACATAGGTCAGCCCTACGTACCAACAAGATAGGGGCCCCTCTAACTGACCACTGGAAAGCAGCTAAACACGAGATTAGTGACCTTCGTTGGTGCTGCTTAGAGCATGTAAGTCTCAGCACAAGAGGTGGAAACCTGACACAAAAAAGAAAAAGACGCGAACAATTTTATATGTCCAAATGTAACAGTGTTCGCATCGGATTGAATAGCAGAGAAGACTGGGAAAAGATAATTTAATTATGAAAATTGAGATACAGGCAGTAATTTAGATGTGATAAGACATGGCACCCATATCGATAGTATTGTTTACGAAATATAATTATTTCTATTCATTTATTTAATCGAACGCGATAAAATGCTTGCACTGGATATAATGATGCTATCACCCGTTTATCCATCTCACCGTCCCCCATGCGAAAGATAATCATAATATGCTTCAGTTCTCATATTAACATTACTCTGAGAGGCGTGTGCCGTTTTCGGTGCAAATTATGCCTAATTTATTAATATACACTAATATCCATGCATTTCTTAACTCTGACACTATTTAGCGCGTCCCATATGGTTCTTATGCATACAACCAAACTGTCAAACAGTCGGCAGTGAGACGAGCAGTAAATAGAGAACTCATTACTTCTCATCCCCTGTGGTTAAATTACACACACGCTAAATTTCATCTACATATCACAACGTAGCCTAGCACACATATGACATTTTTTATAAATGACCTTTAATTATTGCAAACAGGCCACAAACTATATTTACCATCATGAATATATATAAATGGATAGAAGCCGAGTGTTTACGTTTATGGCGCGCGACACGGGTCTGTTGGTATACAAACCAAACAACCATGTGATCGCCAGAGAGCCTATCAGCGAGCGGATGACGTTCATCCAATCACCAGACTCGGACCATAAAAAGGCCCCAAACCGCTTCTACCCCGTATACTCAAGCGTTGCAGAATCCACGAAACGCCGCCGGAGTAGGAGCAGGGAGGCCGAATTTTAACTTTAAGGTAAGCTGAACGCGACCGGTCCTTTCCGCATACTATCCGCATTTGCGCATAAAAGATCCCCACTTTTCTAATACGCAAGCCATAATATCCGCCTTGCACCCTACAACCTTAAGTAACTTAACTGTGTCAGGCGTCCGACTATTTAGGACGCTGAGAGTAATGCAAATGAACATCACCGGTAATGTCTCACAGACTTAAATTACGTTGCTAGAGTAAGCACTGAATGACGAGTGTATATCACCGTGCCGCACTCCCAAAAATGCAACCGGGACACTCGATGTGTGGTACATAGATTAAATCCACGTATAATATCTCCGAAATACTCGATGCTACTGGCCCCACATCAGGTGATATAACTGCATCCATGCTGCGACATACATGCTTAAAGAATTTCATTCCCTGTAGACTCGACTTACTACCATATTGAGAGTAATATATATATCGAACTCTAAGTGCAGAAATAATGTTTTAAAATCGTATGCATAGTACTGCTGATAACAGGACATAAACTAGGTGAAAGTATGTAGAACATATAATGCACTTAAGGGCCAATGGAAAGGGCAAATATAGCAGCGCAGCAATTATAAGCTACGCACAGTCATTGTGCATATATAATATCAGCATGGTAAATATATGATATATGAGGGTAAAGTAGAACAATCTAGTTAATAGGAACATCTTTTCCATAAACTCCCTCTCTCTATCAACAGTGTCAGGAGAATACCTGCCAATACATGAATGCCGCCTTCAACACAAGCCAATTGAAAAAACTCGTGTAATATTGAGTTGCCAGTGATTAAAATCTGGGTAAGTGCGAATGATTGAACCCCCGGGATATTTGGGAATCACCCTTTGGAAAACATATGGTAATTTATATCTACTTATCTACAGTTAAACAGAAAACCAATATCGGTGGCTCCTAATACCAGAGCGTGACCCTGTCCATTGAAAGCATAAGGTAGATACACTGTGTATAAACTTTCTGCCTATCACTCTTAAACGCCTAGTAAATTAAAGGAATCAGTACATTTACGATGGCTCTATTGTCATTCACCTACAGGCATCATAACTGCCCAAGTTACATCCGAATCCATGAAAATATGCAGTACAGCTAAGACCCGGAAATTATAATCGGGCGGCTGGTCCTCCATGATTTATCTGGAAGACAGTTTTTCAACTCAGGTAACCAATGCCATTGTTATCAATCACCTACTAGGTGACAACATAGTGCTAACATCTCCCTGTAAGCATATGCTGGTATTTGTTAATGGTGACCATTACAGAAGCTGGTATGTTTTGACAATACCAATAAAATTACCAACAACTAGGTTTTGACTAGTGCCAACTGCTAAATAGTCGTAGTATGTTCTGTATCTCTAGACAACAGGAATTGTTTTATGTAAATGTGTTTGTTTCAAAAACAATCTGTAAGCACAAAAAAGTAACTGTGTGTTTCTTTTTAGAACTTGGTCCTGAAGAAGGTTTTAATTGTTTCTCCAAAACCGAAACGCCGCGTCGACCCCCGTTCTTGCGAACATTTTAACTTTATAATGTATAAATTGTTTGTTTTTTGCTTATAGCTATGATTCTATATGTTTTTAATTGTGATACTGTATGATTTTTTTAATTAATTGTTATCGTTGTGATTATCTTGTAATCCTGAAATAAACACACAAATGATATATTTTTCTAAAAACAATTTTCCTGTTTTTTCTAATTCTGACCAAAGATTGGTAATATGTGTGCCTTATAGGTGAAGGGGGCGTGGCTTGCACGCTGAGGGTGATGGCGGCGTGAGCCCGGAGCTCCGCGCCTATTCCCCACACTAATCCTGTCTTCTGCTGCAGGGAGCCCAGCGCTGTGCCTGGAAAGCATCGAGCCGGGCACGGGCATTGGTGGGGCGATAGCGGAGCGGTCAGGGGGCCGTTGAGAGGACCGGCCTCCGCCGAACTGTGGAGACGCCAGAGCCGAGCCGGAAGACTGCCCAAAATGGCGGCCGCAGTGACGGACTCGAAACGCCCGGCTGCCTGGACTGTGTGCTGACGCCTGGGGGTACGGCCGGGACCCGCCGAGGATCGGAACCGGTGGGGAGACGCCCCTTCCCCCCCCGGGGGCCCTGAGGGGTTCTCTCCTGGAAGCTCTGAGGAGCAGCGGAGCGGCCGCGAGTGAGCGGCCCGGGGAGGCTGCGGGGAGAGCGCTACGCGCTGCGGACACCCTGAGACCTGACAGGCGCGGCTGGGGCCCGGCGTACCGAAGGGATCCTGAACGCTCCCCCCCTCCCCCCCCTGAACTATGCGGAAAGCCACAGTACTGAGCAACCCACAGGGGGGGTTGAGAGAGACACGGGAGAGAGAGAGCGCCGAACGATCAGGAGCGTCCTGGATTGATCACGGCGGAGGCAAGCACACCAGGGGGTGACTGGGACTGCCTGCTGGGGGGCCCTGGCCGACTCTCGCCACGAGGGCTAGTGAGCCTCGGCCCCGGATAGTGGCGGACAACTGCAAAGGAGTGCACCTGATCTCGGCGGCGCTGGGACATCGGAGCCCCACCACTCACGGCCCGGGGCACTACGCACACACCCCCTCGTGTCTGTCCCCTACCCGGCGACGCTAACTGCCAACGCTGGATGCCTGAACAGGGTGGGTGGCCTTGCTTTGCGAGAGTTCGCACCACGCTGAAGCGGCAGTGAGAAGGGCGAGGGCTGACCTGAGCCCCCGAGAACACGCGCAGGCCACTATGGGGAAACCAAAAGGCAAGCAAGAGGAAGCGGCGGCTTCGGGAACAGCGGAAGGAGACATGGGGGAGCCCTCGGACCTGAAGAGGCTACAAGATCGAATCCTGGAGGCCATAACAGCAACGAGAGAAGCGCTGCATAATGACATTGTGCAGGTGGCGTCGGGGCTCGGCCTGCTCCGTGCCGACCACGACAAATTGAAAGACAGAGTAACAGAGACTGAGGGGGCCCTGAAAGTCCTGGCTCCAGCCCACAAAACTCTTGAGGGAAACCTCACGGAGGCTCTTGACCGGATTCAGGTATTAGAGCGTCGTGCAGAGGATGCGGAAAACAGAAGCTGTGGCAGCAACGTGCGAATCGTAGGTGTGCCGGAGAGCGAAGGGGGGACGGACCTGGTGGCCTACTGCGACAACTGGCTAAGAACTGTGGTGGCACCTGAGGGCCTGTCGCCCTTCTTTACCCTGGAGAGAGCACATCGGGTCCCGTCCGGACCACCCAAACCTGGCCTGCCGCCGAGACCTATCGTGGCTAAACTGCTGCACTACAGAGACAGGGACCTGCTACTACAAAGGGCCCGAGACGATGGCCCGTTCCAAATCGCGAACAGTAGGGTTACACTATTCCCGGATTTCACGTTCGAAACGCAGAAGCAGCGGGCTTCCTTCCTGACGATCAAGAAAGAGCTTCGCACAGAGGGCATCCAATACTCCTTGCTGTTCCCTGCCAGACTTCGAATTGTGGTGGACGACAAAACAATGTTTTTCAACCTGGCTGCAGACGCTTGGGAATGGTGGGAATCCTACAAAGCAGGCACGGATGGCGCCAAGGTTCGAGAGGAGCGGGAAAGGGAGCGGGAAAGAGCGCCGGCGGGGCCGCGCCAATCGCAGAGACTGCGCAAGCGACGTCGCGGAGCCGGGAGACCGACCGCTTCGCAAACGGAGGCTGAGCGCAAAGCCGCGCTGCAAGCAGTGGTCACCATTGGAAAAGGGGGAGGCCCTCAATCCAAACGAGGCACGGACACAGAGACGCATGTATCGGCCTCGGGCTCGGAGTCGGACCTGTCGGGGGTCCACGATGCCAAGGACCCGGTGGTGACACCGCAAACAGCAGAAGAAATCCTGAACATCTGACTTGGACATGTTGGGTAAGGGGAATGGGCTTTGAGGGGGATCACCCGATTAGCGAGAGAGTTGGCTCCAGGCATGGGCGCTGGGGGACTGGTTATGCGCTGTTCTCTGTAGTGGGGGGATGGCAGCGGGCCTGGGTCATGCAGCCCCCTCTTGGGCGAGGCCTCGCTCCGCACGCCCTTAAGGCGATTGCGGCTCCGGCTGTGAACTAAATACTTGGGGGTTCTGAGTTAAGGGAGTTTGGATGGGGTCTGGTATCTCGATATTGGGGCCTGTTCTGGGGGGAGGGGGAACACCACAGTTGGGGTTTGGTGATGGGGGGATTTTGCAGACACAGACCTTGACTTTCTTAGGGGCTGAACAGTTGGGAGGTGCTGTTTGGGGACGGGGAGGGACCATCATCCGCAGGAGTGTGTATAGGGAGGGGGAGAAGAACCGTGACTTATGGGACAATGGCTAACTCGAATGTTTTGAAATGCATGACCTGGAACGTGAGGGGTCTGCACACGATGCAGCGCAGACATAAAGTGCATGCCTACCTACAGAGGAGAGGGATTCATATAGCGCTCTTACAGGAGACACACATTACGAAGCAGGAAGGGGTGGCACTACAGAGGAGATGGCGGGGCAGGTTTTCCACACCTCTTACTCGGCCTACGCAAGGGGCGCTCTGATCTGGGTGAGGGCGGGGACGCCTTTTCAAATGACTAGACAGCTGATAGATCCAGAGGGGAGATTTGTAGTAGTGGAGGGCAGATTGCGGGGTAAAGCTATAGTTCTATGCAGTGTATATGCCCCGAACATAGACCAATTAACCTTCTATGCGAGCTTATCGGGGACACTGGCGCACTTCCTGGTGGGTCCGATACTCATGGGAGGGGACTTTAACTCCGTGGCGGATGTGCAACTAAATAGGTCCCACCCGCCCCTGAGAGATTCCCCGGTCTACCGCGTAGCTAAGGGTAGACAGGAATGGCAAGAGAGCTGGGGGTTGACTGATGCATGGAGGGCGCAGCACTCAACAGACCGCGACTACTCGTTTTACTCCGGGATACACAAACTCCACGTTAGGCTGGACGCGATATTGTGCACACGAGAAGTGCTGACGCAGGTTGCCTGGTCGGAATACCTGACGAGAACGGTCTCGGACCACAATCCGCTTTTAGTCCACTTAGACTGGATGACGGAAAAACCTAGGGTGCCAACCTGGAGGCTCCGGCCGGAGACTTTGGAGGACCCGATACTCGGGGCGGCACTGGAGGAGGGGTTGACACAATACTTTGCCAATAACGAGGGTTCCACGAGCTCTAGGGCAGTGGAATGGGACGCCTTCAAAGTGGTAATGAGAGGGCAGTGCATCACACAGTTCGTAGGCACGAGGCGGGTGCTGTTGACCGACCTAGAGAGGGCAGACGCCAAACTGAGGGCAGCGGAGAGGGACCGACCAGGCCGGCCGGAGCTGCAGGGAACGGTTAGCTCGGCCAGGGAAGCGGTGGCGGTTGAAGTAGAGAGGCTACGGGCTTACGATCATCGGGCATACGCGCTGCGATCTCATGTAGAAGGCGACTGATCGGGCACTTTGTTGGCGTGGCTCTCTAACCCCACGAAACGCTGCTCCCCTATCTTGCAAATTGCCGGGGAGGGGGGTAATCTGTCCTACACCCAGTCGGCCATAGTGGACGGCTTTCAGAGATACTACGAGACACTTTATAGTAGCACCCCGGGCGACCGAGAAATAGAAGCGGAGGCTTTCTTGGATGACCTCACCCTACCGTGTCTAGAAGACGAGCAGGCGACGGATTTGGGGAGGGACATCGACTTAGGGGAAATTAGAACAGCTATTAAGTCCATGGCCCGCAATAAGACGCCGGGTATAGATGGCCTGCCCATTGAATTTTACGGCAAATATGTAGACGCCTTAGCGCCGCGGCTTTTGGCTGTGTACAAAGAAGCGAGAACCACGGGTCGACTCCCCCCATCGATGCGGGAAGCGATAGTCATCCCGCTGCTGAAGCCTGGCAGAGAAGGCAGTAGTCCGGCTTCCTATAGGCTGCTCTCGATGCTCACAGCTGACTATAAAATCTTAAGCTCTATACTAGCATCGAGACTTCTACCGCACATGACCACTCTGGTCCACGAGGACCAGAACGGCTTTATCCCTACCCGGAACACGACGTTAAATATTAGAAGGCTTATCCGACTCATGGAAGAACTGCGGGAGGGGAGTGGAACCCCACTTGCCCTCTCGGTCGATATAGAAAAAGCGTTCGATAGTCTGGAGTGGGATTATCTATATGCAGTCATGGCGCGTTTCGGGCTGGGCGCAGACTATATCCGGTGGACAAAAGTGCTTTACACGGCGGCGGTAGCGAGAGTGCGGGTTGGATCCCTGGTGTCCCAACAGTACCCAGTGGAGAGGGGCACCCGGCAGGGTTGCTCCCTATCCCCATTACTGTTCGCTTTAGCGATTGAACCGCTGGCTGTGGAAGCCCGCAGGGGGCGGTACTTCGCAGGTGTGCAAACTGGTGATGGGCGACAGTTTATCTCGCTGTACGCCGATGATCTCCTGTTGTTCCTGGACAACGACGCAACAGAGCTCAACGGTGCGGAGGAGTTGCTGGAACGTTTTGGCGACCTCTCGGGCCTAAGGGTTAATTGGATGAAAACGTGCCTCTTTCCACTGAAGCAGGACGCGACCCGCCCAGAATACAGACCGCTACTACATTGGGAGCCGACTTGTCTCCACTATCTTGGAGTATACGTATATCACACAGCGACAGCCTTGTTCGAGGGCAATGTGGAGAGATGCGTCAGGGGGCTGAAGGGTAGCATGGCATTCTGGGCCACGCTTCCGCTGTCCATAGCTGGTAGGATAGCACTGTTAAAAATGGTGGCCCTCCCGCGGCTGCTGTATTACTTTCGAACGCTCCCGATCTGGATCCCCAGCTCCTTCATCCGCCGACTTAGATCCCAGCTCACTACCTTCCTATGGGGGACAGGCAGATGTAGAGTGGCGCTGGCGACACTCACCCGCCCGAAAGATGAGGGCGGCTTGGCGTTCCCAGACTATGAGCTCTATTATCTAGCTGCCCAGTTGCAGATCTTTACGCAAGAGGTGGCTCGGGTTTACCGGGGCCCGGAAGATAAGCGACTGCGGGGTACGCAACAACACATACTAGCCTACATCGCGCTAGGACAGAAACTCGCCGCCCGGGACCTGTCCCTTGAACAGGATACATTTCGGCGCTGCTGGAACCGAGCACAGAAGCGAGCAGGGATTCAGCGCCCCTACGCCCCGGAGATGCCACTGGGCATGTTGACTGCACTGCCCCATGGAGGCGATTGGTCCCGCCTGCTGCAGTGGGAGGAGGTAGGAATACAGGTGGTAGGGGACCTTTTCGAAAACGGGGAGCTCCTCCCGTACTCGGCCCTCCAGGAACGATTTGATCTCCCACGCGGGGGCTATCTCCTTCATGCAGCTGTGACGAGAGCAATGCAGAAACACTGGGGACTGGGACTGGCGGAGCCGGAGACGGCCATGGCGTGCCAATACACCATGATGGCGGCGGGAACGGTGAAAGCGGTGTCTTGTTTATATAATAGAATGCTCCACGAGCACCTGCCGCCCCTCGATGCGCTGAAACTCAAGTGGGAGACTGACCTGGGCAAGCCCATCCCAGACACGACGTGGGCACAGTTGGTGCGAAGGGCGCGTAATAGCACAAGGAACGCTCGCTTTCAAGTTATCCATTATTACATACTACACAGGGCGTACATGACCCCTGGGAGAATCCTGAGGTACTTTGGCGCGACTGATGCGAGGTGCCCCCGCTGCGCGGCAGAAGGAGCCGAGCTGGTGCATATGCTCTGGTCATGCCCGGCCCTATCGGACTATTGGCAGACCGTGGGTGAATCCATGAACGAGGTGACGGACCGGACTGTTGACTTTGATGCAGCGGCGTGCATCCTGCATTGGTTCCCACATACCCCCAAAAACAAGCTCTCGAGCAAGTTCATAGATATGGGATTAATGGTAGCCAAGCGTGAGATAACTAGAAACTGGAAGGCAAGGACGAGCCCGACGCATAGGAGGTGGTACAACGAATTTCTGAAATGGGCGGCCTGCGATAGCACGCATAGATATCAGATGGCGCGTAGAACTGCTAATGAGAGGGCGCTGGAACAAGCAACGGCCTGGGAGGTGATGGTTCAAGGCCTCAGAGATAGTGGAATGGGGGATGACGGGGAGGACCTAGACGTGGCCGGGGTCAGCACAGTACAATAGTCTGGAGATCAGAGAACCGGTAGTAGAGAAAGCCTGAAGCCCAAGGTTAGAGATACACATCAGAAGGCTCCTGTGCGGATGATGGGGTGGGAGGAGGGAACAGGGGGGGGGGGTTAGTTTTTAGGACTGGGGGGAAAGTTGGGGGGGGAGCTCAGGGTTTCTTTAGGTGAGGACGGAAAAGTAGGCACACACACAAATCCGAGACCATACTCCTGAGGAAGAACAACCAGGCATGTGGGTGCGAAACTACTGCTGCCGCCCGGCCCCCGGTATGTGGGCCTGCAGGCTGTGTACACGAGATGTTGATGAACCAGACTGTGGCACTATGAATGATACTGAATATGTGCAACTATTGGCCTGTGTAAAGTGTGTTTACAATAAAAATTACTTAAAAAAAAAAATGTGTGCCTTATAGGTATTAATGGTATTTGATAGCTTTTTTACAATGGTTGGCCTATGTCTAGCTGAATAAGTTGTGCAGAACGTTTGGTAATATATTATTGTGTGATTGGTATTGCTAAAAAGCAAGATTCTGGGCACCTACAGTATAACTCTAACCACCTTTGTGGGTTACCAGTGGGACTTCCCTGTTTCTCAACATTTCTCCCCTGTCCCAGATTTGACAGATAAGGGGGCCTCCTTTACTTTTTTCAGGTCATGTTGCACATCCAGCAGTGGATGAACCAAAATCAGCTAAAGCTCAACCCTGGGAAAACTGAGCTCCTCCTTCCTGGGAGAAGCGCTTCCCATTGGGGCCCGCAATTTTGGCCTTCTGAGCTTGGTTCATCCCCTTCCCCTGCCAGCTGTGTAAAGAGTCTCGGCGTCATAATTGACTCGGAGCTCACTCTCAAGGCTCAGGTGAGCGCTGTAACATCTTCCTGCATGTTCCAACTGCACAGGATTCGGAAAGCCGCCCACCTACTGACCCCTGTAGCTCTACTACAAGTTTTAATAGCATTGGTGCTGTCCCGTCTGGATTTTTCTAATACTTTGTACCTCGGACTCCCTAAATCCTTGCTGTCTAGGCTACAGATTATTCAAAACCAGGCTGCCAGACTGGCGTTTAAAATCCCCAGATGGCAGTCGGCCAAACCTTTACTACATCAATTACACTGGCTACCAGTCAACGAAAGAATTGCCTTTAAGGTTGGCTGCCTGGTCTTCAAAGCCTTGACTGGTCCCTCTCCCGCTTTCTTGAAGTCCCTGGTTACTCCCTACTGCCCTTTCCGAACTCTGAGGTCTATTCATCTCCAGCTTTTAGTTACTCCCCGGTTCAAACTCACTAAATTAGGTGGCCGCAGCTTTTCCCATCTGGCCCCCAAATTATGGAATTCCTTCCCGCTCTCACTCAAATCCTCACATTCTCTTGTATCATTTAGGAAGCCCCTAAAAACTCTGTTGTTTTCACATCCCCACTAAAAACCCTCTGTTCAGTTTCAGTGTTCCTACCAGCGCCAGGAAACTCATGGTGACAGTGCGCTTTTACAAATACTCATTAACATAACATGGAATGGAATTTTGCAACTTTGTTTATGATTTGTTTGAAGGTTGTAAAAGATAAGTTCTTGTTCCATAATTCTACTGTACTGATAGAGGTTAAAGCTTTAAGGAGATATTGATTATATCTGGATTTTATGTCCTTTTCAACCGCTGACCATAAGCTTTGTTGAGTGGTGAATGATCTCAATTTACTTTTATTTTATACCAGCTTTTTATGGTAGTATACATTCTCCCTAAGGTTTCGTAAATTATCCCAAATTCCAAAGGCACTTGTGCCGGCGATGGATTTTGAAACAGTTGAAGTCTTGTTTGAAAGTCTTTGCCTACAACTTATTCAGAAGTATTACATCTTTTCCATGTAAGGTGACACTGGCGTAGGCTACTGTATAGAGAATTTTTGCGGCTATTACAGATAACACTGGTTTGAAGGAATGAGCTTCTATTTTTTTGGCTAATATACAAAAAGCAAATGTCAAGGCTTTACACTTTTTTGCCATGTATTTTTTTCTGTTCCTGGAGGTTAAATCTATTATCAATGTAAACTTCCAAGGACTTTTAACTGGTTAATTCTTCCACTGCCTCCCATCCATCCAGATTTTGTATGAATGGCTAGGGCGGTTTTGAATCAACATAGTTTTAGTTTTTACTATATTGATTTACAATTTATTGGCAATGACATTGTAGCAATCCAGTCAATGACCTCTGAAGGCCAACTTTATTTAAACTCATAAATACCACATCATCTGCATAGGAAAATGAGACGAACTTACTTGATCCAGGCTTGGTGGATGAGAATTGGTCTGATTGAGCCGTGGTGCTAGGTATGGAGATAGCACACACCCCTGCTTCAGGCCCTTATTTGTGGTGATCTTTCTGGAAATCCTGGTGCCATCACCCACCTTGACTCTAATCCAAGTATATGTGTATAATTGCATTATTCCTTGCAATATTCTTTCAGTATTAATCCATCCTTTTAGTTTCCTCCACAGTATGGAACAGTCAATACAATCAAATGCCACTTTTAAGTCTGTGAAGCAGAGATGTAATCTGTGCCTTTTATATTTACATTTATCTGCTATTAGTGAGACTGCTAGGATATTTGAGGTAGTGCCTGGACCTTTCCTGAATCCGGTCTGATTGATAGGGATCAGGTTGTACTTGTCAAACCACACAATGAGGTCCGCTAAGATCATAGATGTGCAGTACTGTACTTCCCCGTTGAGTAGTGATATAAGCCTATAGTTTGCTGCATTAGATCGATCTCCACCTTTATGATTAGGATTGATGATAGAGCCACAGATGGAATACTGCCTACTAACTCTGAATCTTTGAATAAGGTGGATAAGTGATTACCCCAAAATGCCGACTCACAAATATATGAACTCAGTTCTCGCCCGCATTCCAAACCTGATATTGTCAATGTGCAGAGGGCATACAAGGAGGTACTAGCATTCAGAAAACTGAGATTAGGGCAAAATCATGGAGGGACATAGGAATTGCCAGGCAGTGCAAAGATTCATAAGCCTTTTGGAAAACTGAACGCCTACCAAGTCCTCCACAACGCTGAGACTGCATACCTCAACCACCGCTTCTCCTTCTACACTTCCACCAGACATCTTCACTCCACCCAACTGGCCTTGGCCACCATACGACAGATCCGCAAGACCATGTCTGGAGGAAGATCCTTCTCCTACCTCGCTGCAAAGACCTGGAACTGCTTGCCTCTGCACCTCAGGCAATCACCATCGCTGCCGCATTTCAGGAAGGACCTCAAGACCTGGCTCTTCGACTAAACCGCAGATCGACCCCTCCCCCCTAACCTCAGCTCCTTGAGTCTATTACGGGTGAGTAGTCTCGCTTAATAAGAAACCTGATTGATTGATTGCTTGAATTGTTTTTTTTAATCACATTTTTATTGCGTTTTGCAAAATAAAACATAGCATTCTCCACTAGTTGTTGGTTTACATTATTGACCACATTATCATTGCAATTGTTTAAATAGATGATTACAGTATACATTTT
Organism: Lissotriton vulgaris; assembly: GCF_964263255.1. Taxonomy (NCBI): domain Eukaryota; kingdom Metazoa; phylum Chordata; class Amphibia; order Caudata; family Salamandridae; genus Lissotriton; species Lissotriton vulgaris. Next base: position 1,075,814,710 of record NC_141691.1, on the reverse strand, counting down.
GTCACGTCGCATCACACCTGTAACAATCCCTTGGTTTCATTTCCCTCCCACCTGCAGTAGTGTCGCCCATCCATTCATAAAACAGACCCCTTTACTGCCATTATCCTGGGCTGGTATCCGGGCTTGACTCTGTTTGCGGAGGTTCACATATGTATCCTCTGAATTCGTTCCACTTTCCCTAAATCCTAGACCATTTCTTGGGGCATCCCCTGTGTGTGTAAACTGCCCTCTCCGCCACCATCGCTGAATCTATATAGTTCCTACATTGTTGGTATGTGGATACCGTATCCGAGCCCCAGTTCATAGCAATGTTTCTCTTTGCAATCGTCATCCGCAGTGTTGCCCAATTCTGCAACTGTAGATTCAGATCCGTGAGCTCCCACATGTTGAGGAGGCATCTTTTGGGGTTCAGCAGGACTTCCACCCCTCCCCCCACCCGTGAGATCACACTCATGATTTTTTCCCAGTATGGTTGGAGTCGCGGGCATTCCCATAATATATGGTAGAATGTACCTGGGTGTCCACAGTTCTGCAAACACAGTATATCAGGTGCGCGTCCTAGTTTATGCATTGTAGTGCGTGAGTAATACATGCGATGAAGCACCTTAAGCTGTACTAGCTTGAGCTTGGATGATATCGCCCCCTCGCTTGGTGATGCCAACGCGTCCTGCCAGTACGAATCTTCCATTTCACCCAGGTCTGTCTGCCATCTCTCCCTTAGGGTCGTTGTGGGGTCTGGTAGGTTATTTATGATGTTACGGTATGTCTGGGAGATAGCCTTTTTTCCATATGGTAAGTGAGGAGTCTATCTTCTAAGGGAGCAGCCTCCGGTAGTTGCGTCTCTGGGGGAATGGCACTCCTAAGTGCGTGTCTGATTTGGGTGTATGTGTATAACTCAGTCACTGCCTTGCCGTATTTCTCCTGTAGTTTATGCGAAGGGAATAACCTCCCCTTTTAACCAAGGGTCCCCTATTTTGGTGATACCAATGCGGTCCCATTTCTTGAAGCCCTTCGTGTTAGACAGATTACCCAAGCGTTGGGTTTCCCAGAGGGGAGTAGCCTGAGTCAGCGCCCCCACCCATCGGAATGCCCGATACGCCATATGCCATATTTTCATTGTGTGAGCCGTCGGACCTGTGAGTGTGTTCTTCCATTTACTGGTGTACAGGGCTTTCATTAATTGGTCAGAAGGCTTTATGTATCTGTCCATTTGGAAGGCTGGTTCGTCCTGCCATGCATGCAGCCAGTGATTTATCACCGTGAGCTGCGAGGCCCAATAATACATTTTTATGTTGGGCAGAGTGATTCCCCCTGTCATACCAACTACGTATCAACATATGTTGTGCTATCTATGCCGTCTTCCCTTCCCACAGCAGAGCGGAAACCTCTGCCTCAATTGCTTTGAAATATGTGGGTGGGACCGGAAACGGGGTATTTTGGAGGGCATAGAAAAATCTAGGCAGAGCCATCATCTTAAAGAGGACCGCCCTGCCCAGTAGCGTCGGTGGAAGCGACCTCCAGTGTATAACATCTTTTCGGAATTTTTTCAGTGGCTTCATGAGGTTTTTTTCTACGAATAATGCCATCTGTGGTGTAACCTTAATTCCTAAATATTTAAAACCCCTAGTTGCGATTTGCAGCTCACAACCCGGCGGGAGCCTAGGTGTGGGACCATGTAATATGTAGAGAAGTGATTTTGACCAATTTATAGTGTACCCCGATACCTTCCCGTAAGCAGTGCAAATGTCTAGCAAGCAGCGCAATGACCGTGCCGGGGACGTCAGGTATATCAGTACACCATCTGCATAGGGCGAGATGCGGTCTTCCCAGCTCGCCTCCCATCTAAGCATGGGCGAATTTTGCGAATCTCGCGTTCGCGAATTTTGCGGATTTACGAATTCGCAATCCGCAAAATCCGCGAATTCTCGCGAATTTGCGGATTTTTTTTTTTTTGTGTTCGCAAGTGTTTCTGCCAGTTCGCGAGGATTTGGTACTAGTTCGCAATTGCGAACTTACTTGTCGGCTCGCAACGGTCGCGACTATGTTGTTTCTACGTCTGGTTCATCATCACAGCCTCCCAGCACCCTCTGTTTCACCACTGGCACCCTCTCTTTGACCCATGCCACCCTCTGTTACATCAATGCCACCCTCTGGTTCATCATCACTGTAGAAGATGGGGGGGAAAAGCAAGCCCACCTGCCCTGCTTGAACTGACATGAATTAATTTGGGGTTAGTTTATTAACAACACCTGCCCTGCCCCAACTGACAATAATGAATTAGGGGCTAATTAATGTGTCACTGAAAGAATTTGAAGTTCCAGCCTGGCACCTGCTTGTCTGCTCCTTTAGCTGTAAATCAGGACCTTTGTGGCATACAGTTAAGGTCAGAGCAGGGTCACACAATAGTTGCAAGCAGGCAACCGAATTCTGGAGGGCCCCCTCAGGAAGCACTACAGGGAATCGTTACAAATCATGAGGTTGACCTTTTGCACCTGCTCATTGCTTTTGCTTTTGCTAAAATCGTTTTTCGTTTTTTTCGCGCTATTCGCGGGGCGCGGCGTCGTGCGAAACCGACCGCGGAAGCCGCCAATTCGTGCAAATGAGCTTTTTATTTTTTTGCGGCTTGTTGTTTCGCGAGTTTTTTGGCAGTATTCGCGAGCCGCTTGCAGCGCAACACGCGAATTTACCCCAAGGTCGAGTACGGGCGCGGCCATTTTGTTTGCGTGACGTATTTCCGTTTCCGCCCGCTATGTATAATCTCGCGCAGTAAGCGCATTGCGAGTAGAGGTTCGCACGAGATCGCAAGGGAAATCTAGAGGTTCGCACGAGATCGCGAGGGAAATCTCGCGCAAACTTACTTTCGCGCTCGTGAACGGGCGCCGGCCATCTTGTTTTTCATTCATTTCCTGTGTCTGGGCATGGTGTTTAATCCTCTTGGTATCTTTGCCATCCTTTGCTTGTTTTCAGTTTTTTTTTTTACGATTTTGCTTCTTATCTATCCCTCTCTTTTCCTAGCTGTATATTTTTGTCTTTTCTGCTATTTTTCTTTACTTTTAAACTACTTTTTTAAACTCTTTTCTTTTCTTCTTCCCTATCCTATTCTTTCTTAATTTTCTACTTCTTCCTACCTTACCTGCCCAGACCATGGTCAAGCCAGGCGCCGTGAAGCTGCCCAGGCACTTGAGGGCCGCAGCGGCGGCGGGGAGTAGTACTGGACCCAGTGCCAGGACAGCATGCGGGAGATTGAGGGGGGAGCAGGTGACGCGACGGGAGATATTCAGCCCGGAGGAAGTGGGCGCGCTGGTCTACTTCGTCCAGCGCCGCCTGCCCAGGACCATCGCGGGAGGCGGCAGGATCGCGGCCGGCGGCTACAACATGCGGGAGCGCCGGAAGCGGTGGGAGAAGGTGTGCTGGGCCATATCCCACCTCTACGGGGTCCAGCGCACCTACAGCCAGGTCACCCATCACTGGACGGACCTCCTGGACCGGGAGCGCGACCTGCTGGACCAGCTCGGCTTGGAAATCCCCGGGCTTGGTGAGTAGCAGTAGCCATTTCATCACTCACTACTATGATGTTTTCTCCTGCTCTGTGTTGTTGTATTGCAAATATTTGTTTTTTACATGGAGCAAGCCAATAATGCCGCTGATGACGATTACATTGTAGTTAAATTATATTTCAAAATCTTCTGTGCATTTCAGGTGCACTGCTCTCCTTCTCAGTGGCGTTGCTACTATGCTTATTTGTTTTCTATTTCGTGGTCTCATTGGCCTGAGTAACTATTATGTATGAGTGTACTTTACAGAACTGCGTAATGCTAGACACTAGGGGGCAGATTACATTTACAAGCCCCTTGCGCCACGTTTACGTTGCCTTGCGTGACGCAACAGCGGCGTAAACGTGCCGCATCCCTGCGAGTCATTTACAGCATGACGCATCTAGGGAGATGCGTCACGTTATAAAGCCATGGGCCTGCACCACAATGGGTGCGTTCCTAGTACGCAGGGTGGGCGGTCCGGCGGCTGTGCGCCTCGCAAAATTGCCTGCGTGAAATCTACAAGATTTAACGCAGGCACTTCTGCGACGCTGCTACGTCAATTCAATTCCTTATGCCTGCTTGAAGCAGGCGAAAGGACTGACACAGCATGTTAAGTATTGGGTGGCCCTGAGCATTACTGGAGTTGCATTGCGTTGGCGACGTGACTCCAGCGATGCGCCGCTCTTACGTGACGAGATGCGTCACGCAAGTGCCTACCCTTGCGCCAGGGCGCGCCGCATTGTAAATGAGGCGCATCTGCCGTGTCGCAAGGGTAGTTTTGCGTGACGCATTTGATCTAGCGCATCTCTGGAGATCCGCCAGAACGCGTAAGTAAGTATGCCCCTAAGGGGCAGATTTGCAATTACCGTCGCATCCCTGCAAAGTAGCAGGGATGCGCCATTAATTGTGCGGCCCGCTACCACCACCAAACATGGTGCGCCGTATTTGCAATGCGGCGCACCATGGGCCCAAAACGTCACCGAAGCTTTACTGCTGGAGTTGCGTCGCAACGATGGCGCAGCTCCAGCAATGCTCTGGGGTACCCTATCTCCCCAATGCTGGGTCAAGCCGTACGTCTGCTTCAAGCAGGTGCAGGGTTTGTGTGACGCATCATTGTCCTAAAGGTGACTGATTGAAATTTTGTAGATTTCCCTCAGCCACTTTTAGGATGTGTTCCAGCGCAGGAATGCCCTCCCTTGCGCCGGAACGCCCCCTGATGGCGCAGGGCTTTATAACGGGATGCATCTCTCAAATGCATCACGTTGTTATAATATTATACGCCGCACCATGGCGCCCTTTTTTGTTTAGCTGCTGCGTCACAAAAGTCACGCAAGAACGGAGCAAAAGAGCCGCAAGGGGCTTAAATCTGCCCCTTCCTTTATGCCCCTGACAATAGGAAAAATAGTGGCGGTGGATTGATAGTTTGACTATTTAAATGACTGGTAATGTAGCAGGCAACTGTTAGTGTTGTCACTGATCTGACTGAAATCACAATGGAGTTTGTCTGTCACTTTGCGTCTTGCCTGCGGACTGCTGCCTGCCAGTCCTAGGTGAACCTTTCAGTACTTTGTTTAGTGAGTTACGTGACTTTCGAAGTCACAGGTCCGCAAATAAATGAAAACTAACCCTAATCAATATAATTTCGCGGAAATATTTTGTTATTGTTCTTTTGAAATGTTTGATTTAGTTGACATTGACAAGCAACAATCATCCATGTTTTCTGTTCTTTCTTTCATGTTGTACGTCAGCTCCCCCCAGGGGCGAGAGGAGGACACAGGAGCAGCAGGCGGCGGATGCTGTTCAACAGGGCTAGGATCGGGCAGGCGAGGGCTCCTTTGCTGGCCCCAGTAAGTTTTCATTTTAGACTAGTACCTATTTTTCCTAGTGTTCCTCATTTGACTTTTTTCAAAATTGTCTTTGATCTTCTTGTAGACTGTATCTAAATTCTTATCCTGCCTCTACTATGACTCCCTGTGGTATTACTAGATTATTCTTATTAGTCTGTCTGTGTAGCTAACTAAGATTGCACGGTTGGCGAAACTCCCATGATTCTAGTCAGCAATAGCTCTATCAACTTAGTGCAGTCCTCTGGGATTGTCCATAATGTCTTTTGAAGTGTTCTATCTGGACTCATGCTTGCAAAAATTGCAAAACCTTTCGCTCAGTCACTCTAGTCTGGACCAAAAAACACAGATTGTATTTAAGTTTAAAAGGTTTATTAAAAGTAAACACATTTATTAAAATGAAGTCATAATAAAACTAAACGTTTAACTGATAATGGAAAAGTGGTTAGTGCTGAGGATTAATTGAAGACATTTCTTGTGGTCGAGCCGAGCTCTCACCTGGTTTCAACTTGATCTTGTTGTTAGAAGTCCATCTTCTGTCTGTGTGGAGAAAAATGGTGCGTGTTAAAAAACCAGCCTTCATCAGTTGTGCCAAAAAGTGCAGCAAGACAACCTTCCCTGGAAAAAGGGACATTTGTTTTAACTTTAAAGTAGACAGTCACAAATTACATTGTTTTCACATGTCTTCATTCCTAGACCAAAGACTAGTGAGTGCTTTATTCTAACATTCTTCAATGTACTTTGTAGGTGGAACATCTGGTGGCGGGGCCAGCGTGGAGGTGGTGGTGCTCGACACGGAGGCGGAGGGCAATTCTTCAGGGGAGGAGGCGGCGGCTGTGAGAGTTGAGACGGTGGTGGTGGCGGCCAGAGGTAAGCTCTTATATATTCCTTACTTATTGAGATTGAAGACTAGCTGGGAAGGCAAGAATATGAGATGCATGGCTGGGTGAATGATGAAGCAATGATGGGTGGAAGGACAACAGCCTGGGTGGGTGACACAGAAACTGTATGTGTCCATATACCTGGATCATGCTACTATCTGACTCTTAGATAGCATATGTGTATCTAGAGCAGGGGTACTCATAGTACGGCCCGCGGGCCGGTGGTGGCCCGGCAAGCCTTCCTTGGCGGTGCGCAGACCTTGCAGACAATCACTGCTCCCCCGGCCCCCACAGAGCAGAGGCTTTTTTGTATTTCACCTGTTAGCGCCCCTGCATCTCCACTCTGACAATCACTGCTCCCCCGGCCCCCACAGAGCAGAGTGGAGATGCAAGGCCACAAAGAGGTGAAATAGAACAAAGCCTCTGCTCTGTGGGGCTGGGCAAGCAGTGATTGTCAGGGTGGAGATGCAGGGGCGCTACAACAAACAAAGCCTCAATAATATGTTAATGGTCTTTTAAAGACCTGTTAAGTACTTTGGTGTTGTTGTCTGTGTGTGCGCGTTGAGGAAGCGGTCTCAACCCGGGCTGAAGGCTGACACAGATAGACACACACACAGTGAGATGACAGAGGGGGAGGGAGAGGGAGGGCAGGAGGGAGAGAGAGATGGAGAGGGAGGGCAGGAGGGAGAGCAGGAGGGAGAGAGATGTATGTAAATGCTGGGTCTGGTGGCTCAGTGGATGAAGGCATCTGCTGCAGGGACCTGTGTGCAACCTCATGGTCACAAGTTTTCGTTTTGCTTTAGCCCCGCCCCCTCTGACTCCGCCCCCACCAGTGCGGCCCTCGGCCACAAACTACACTGTAAATTTAGCCCCTGAGAGAAAGTTTGTGAGTACCCATGATCTAGAGAGAGTAGACGGTCAGTGGATGAACTAAGTGTAACTTTGAAGAGCATGTAACACTGCACCCGCACGTCCGTTCCAGTGTAGGAAAGGCAAGGAAAAGAAGTTTTAATTTTGTCCAAATACTACCATCAATAGTAGCAGTAGTTTGTATTGCAAGCACAGCATAGATCCGATTATTACGGTGGCCACTCCCTACCTCTCTTAATAAGTTTAGTAGTACTCAGTCATTCATGTGTGGATGTATCACTGGTCACTCGATAAAAAGCAAAGCACCTAAAGTCATCCCATATATAAGCAAAAACATCCCATGTGAAGTGATAGATAATCAGATTATCTTCTTCAATTTTCCATTTCTAGTACTCATTTCCACTGTAGGGTGAAAGTTAAATTAATTAAGCAGTAGCCCTTGAGTTGTAACAGAGTATTCTCAGTGCCACCCGTAATAGAAAAGTAAGAGCTTCACCACCTGCATGTACTGGACGGGTACAGTAACGCAACGCAAGTCTAGGTCACTCCTCATGGCGTGCGTCTCTTTTTCTCGGGTGCAAGTTTACTGCGCTGGCATTATGCCGGCTTGCAGAAGATAACGTACCAATTTTCCTAAACAAGAGACAAGAAGAAGAATAAGACTGGTGTACTTTCATAGTCGACTCCAATGGAAGTCCATAGTGCTCGTAGAATTTGTTCCTTAAACTCCCACTAATGTTAGAGCAAGGATGAAGAAGTGTGAGGTTAGATAGATACTGGCCTCAATAGTTATGTAATGCGCTTGCAATTAGCTAGTTGTAGTGCAACACAAATTTCTGCTGAATGATTGAGTTAATCTTAAAGAGCATTGGTTACAGACTATGTCTTTCTTTCTTCATATAGGTTCTCCTTCCAAACGAACAAGGAGGAAGGAGCTGGCTAGAGCGGCCCGGCAACGGAGGATCGATGTCACTGTGGCCGAATATCGGCGGCTGGTGGCCCTGGAGGACGAAGAAAGTGTGCAGTCGACCACAACAACTACGTCGTCTGCATCGGCCTCCGTGCCCCCACGGGCTGCCAGTGCCACCCAGCACAGTGGTCCACCCAGACTGAGCCGGGCTGCCAAAGCCAAACGCCACCGCCGAGTAGCAAGGACAACAGCTTCCTCTCACAGCCGTTGCACCTGCAAGGCATTGAAGGCACGCCTGTGCCGCAGTACCCTGATGGTGTCCCGCCTCCAGCAGGAGCTCCACCACTTTTCAAACCAGTTGGAGGGGCTCCGCGTAGAGCACGCCTTGCTCCGCCAGGAGCATGATGCCCTGGCCCAAAAAGTAGACAGCATCCACCCATAGTGTCCCTTGCCCCTTTTTTAGAGACTTTTGGGGGGTGGGAATTGGGAGTTGGGTTTTTGGGGACTTTTGAAGGACAATCGTTGGGGTTAGGGAGGGTCTTGCGGGAGAATATTTTGTTAGGGATATAAATATACTTTTTCAAACTTTATCTGAGCATACCCGTTTCTTACTGCTTGCCTGGTGGGTGGGGGTTTAACAGTGACTTTGTTTTCCTGAAAGTTTAGTTCCATTTTCTTCCTTTAAGTGTAAATGCCCAAATGTTTTCAACACTAAGTGCCTCTCACAGAGTAAGTGAAGTGAATCCAAGAGTCCTAGGACTTTAGTAGTACTACCGTCAGTCTCTCGTCTCTCCTACTAATACTCCATTATACCCCCAAACCACCAAACGCTTATCTTACCTGTAATTTGTGTTTGAAAGTAGGGCTAGACCCAGGGCTGGCTCCACGGGAAACAGCGAATAACACAGTGGCAGTTGCATGCCTATGAAAAAAAAGAAAATTAAATCTGGTTTGTCCTCCTGAGCAATTCAACAGTACAACTGAGAATATAGCAGGTGACAGAAGTACACTAGAACAGTGCCACATTGTAGCCTAACAAATGGTAAAGTATAACTACTAATTCGGTTGCAGTTCTTTGACATTAGCCATGGGTCTTTGTCAAGCAGAGTAAGAATATATCCTCGGATTTCTTCACCAGCCTGTTGCTATCACCTTATCCTCCCCAGCAAGTGTGTGGATTTATTGCTGTAATTTAGTCACACATCAATCAAAACCACACAGCCCGGGGGAAGAGGGTTAGGGTTTGAAAAATGGATGGGTATGGGGGTTTTTGGGAAAGGTTTTGGGAGACAAGAAAAAAAGCACAGCATAGACAAACAATTGAACATAAACAATTCTTTGGGTACAAACCTATCCATCAATCTTTGAAAGTGCATGCACTACTGCATGCATGTCAGTGAAAAGTAAGTAGTACTTTCGACAACTGTGGAAGAAAGAATAAGACAGTACAGGGCCTGTGTGGAATTATTGATAACGATATTCCACATAAGGTCTCTGTACTAGCCAGATACCCGAGAGCCTTGCTGGTCACTATAAATCCATTCACAACAACACTCAATGGGGTTGGTCTGGAAGGTATAGTAGATAGAAAAGGAGAAATTTCTTTTTGTCTAGGTGTCCCCTCACTCACCAGGGTTGCCCCTTGGTGACATGCTTCATCATTGGGGCCATCCCAGTCCTCTACGGCCTGGGGCGTGCTGCGACTTGCGAATTACGTAGGAGCACTTACAAATGACTGTGTGCTGCAGATGTGATAGTGGAGTGGACTAAGTGACACTTATAAAGCGCGCTACATACCCGTAGGGTCTCAAGGCGCTGGGGGGGGGGGGGGGTGCCGCTACTGCTCGAACAGCCAGGTCTTTAGCTTCTTCCTGAAGGAGAGGTGGTCTTGGGTCAGGCGCAGGTCGGGAGGGAGGGAGGGAGTTCCAGGTCTTGGCGGCCAGGTAGGAGAAGGACCTTCCTCCTGTAGTCGCTCTTCGGATGCAGGGGACGGCGGCGAGGGCGTGGTTGGCTGATCGGAGGTGGCGTTTGGGAGCGTAGAAGTTGACTCGGCTGTTGAGGTAGCTCGGGCCTTGGTCGTGTAGGGCTTTGTGTGCGTGGGTGAGGAGGCGGAAGGTGATTCTTTTGTTGACGGGGAGCCAGTGAAGGTCTCTCAGATGTCCGGAGATGTGGCTGGTTCGTGGGATGTCGAGGATGAGTCTGGCTGAGGCGTTCTGGATCCGCTGGAGTCTCTTCTGGAGCTTGGCGGTGGTACCGGCGTAGAGGGCGTTGCCGTAGTCCAGTCGGCTGGTGACGAGGGCCTGGGTGACGGTCTTCCTGGTCTCGGTGGGGATCCACCAGAAGATCTTCCGTAGCATGCGTAGGATGTTGAAGCACGCCGAGGAGACGTTGTTGACTTGCCTGGTCATGGAGAGGGAGGGGTCCAGGATGAAGCCCAGGTTGCGTGCGTGGTCTGTCGGTTTGGGTGCGGTGCCCAGGGCGGGAGGCCACCAGGAGTCGTCCCAGGTGGAGGGCGAGGAGCCCAGGATGAGGACCTCTGTCTTGTCCGAGTTCAGTTTCAGGCGGCTGGTCGTCATCCACTCGGCCACCTCTTTCATCCCTTCGTGCAGGTTGGCTCTGGCGGCGGCGGGGTCGTTGGTCAGGGAGAGGATCAGCTGGGTGTCGTCGGCGTAGGAGATTATGCTGAGGTTGTGTTTGCGTACGATGGCCGCGAGGGGGCTCATGTAGACGTTGAAGAGGGTGGGGCTCAGAGATGATCCTTGAGGGACGCCGCAGATGACTTCGGAGGCCTCTGACTTGTACGGTGGTAGGCGGACTCTCTGTGTTCTTCCGTCGAGGAAGGAGATGATCCATTCCAGCGCCTTGTCCTGGATTCCGATGTTGCTGAGGCGCCGTACTAGGGTGCGGTGGCAGACCGTGTCGAATGCCGCGGAGAGGTCTAGGAGGATGAGGGCCGCTGTTTCTCCATTGTCCATCAGGGCTCGGATGTCATCGGTGGCGGCGATGAGGGCGGTCTCGGTGCTGTGATTGGCTCGGAAGCCGGACTGTGAGGGGTCGAGGGATCCGTTCGTCTCGAGGAAGGCGGCCATCTGCTTGTTGACGGTCTTCTCGATGACTTTGGCTGGAAACGGGAGGAGCGAGATGGGGCGGTAGTTCTTGAGGTCGGTGGGGCCGCTGTTGGTTTCTTGAGTAGAGCGCTGAGTTCGGCGTGTTTCCAGCTCTCAGGGAAGATGGTGGTGTCGAAGGATGTGTTGATGATGTCTCGCAAGTGGGGTGCGATGACAGCGTCGGCCTTGTTGAAGACGTGGTGAGGGCAGGGGTCGGTCGGTGATCCGGAGTGGATGGAGTTCATCGTGCGGATGGTGTCTTCGGTGCTGATCGGGGTCCAGGCGTGGAGGGTGGTGGTGGGGGGTGGTTGTTCGGTCATGGTGTGCGTTGGTTGGTTGTTGAAGCTGTTGTGTATGTCCGCGATCTTGTTGTGGAAGTATGAGGCGAGGGAGTTGCAGAGGTCTTGCGATGGGGTGATGTCGTTGTTTCCTGCGCTGGGGTTGGAAAGCTCTTTCACGATGTTGAAGAGTTCCTTGCAGTTGTGTGCGTTGTTGTCCAACCGGTCCTTGAATGCTGTTTACTTGGCGGCGCGGATCAGCTGGTGGTGTTTCCGGGTGGCAAGTTTGAAGGAGGTCCTGTTGTCCGGTGTCGGTTCCCTTCTCCAGACTTTCTCGAGGGCTCGGCAGTTCTTCTTGGAGCTCTTGAGTTCGTCGGTGAACCATGGGGCCTTCTTGCTGCCGGGTCTGCTAGGCGGGGTCTTCAGTGGGGCGAGTTCGTCCGCGCAGTTGCTGATCCACTTCGTGAGGTTGTCGGCGGCCTGGCTGGGGTTCGCTGAGCTGGCAGGAGGGTGCTGGCTCAGGGAGGTGGCGAGCTGGTCTGCTGTGATCTTGTTCCAGCTTCTGTGGGCGGCCTGTTGCTGGTGTTGGTGGGTCGTCGTTCTCTTGAAGGTGAAGTGGACGCAGCTGTGGTCCGTCCATTGAAGCTCTGTGGCGTGGCTGAAGTCGATGTCTGTGCTGGAAGAGAAGACTGCGTCAAGTGTGTGTCCGGCGAGGTGGGTGGGGGTGGACACCAGTTGCTTGAGTCCAAGGTTGGCGAGGTTGTCGAGCAGGGTGCTGGTGTTGCGGTCGTTGTTGTTCTCCAGATGGAAGTTGAGGTCTCCCAGGAGGATGTAGTCAGCGGAGGGGAGGGCATGCGGGCTGACGAAGTCGGCGATGTCCTCGCTGAATTGTGTGCGTGGTCCAGGGGGTCGGTAGATCAGGGTGCCTCTGAGGGTGGTGTTCGGGTTGGTGTGGATCTGGAAATGCAGGTGTTCGGCGCTGGTCAGGGTGTTGTCGGTGCTGGTCGTGAGACGGATGGTGTTCCTGTGGATGATGGCGATGCCTCCTCCCATCTGGTTGGCGTTTCGGTCCCTCCGGACGATCTTGTAGCCCTCTGGGATAGCGATGGCGATGTCGGGAGCTGAAGAGGCGTTCATCCAGGTCTACGTGAGGAAGGCAACGTCAGGGGCTGTGGCGTCTAGAAGGTTCCAGAGTTCGATGGCGTGTCTGTGGACGGAGCGGGTGTTGAGTGATGTGTTAAGGGATCAATTTAGAAGCAGAGAGAGATCCAAGAAATGCAGTCACAGTCAGAGAAAAAGGCAAGGGATACTGTATCTATGTGGTTGTAGTTGTCCTGTTGGAAGTGGTAAGTAAGTTGCCTGCAGAAAAAAAATCCTCTTATTAGCGGCACTCCTCCATTGCAGCCAACGCTTCGTCCATCGATGTTGGTCACCAGAAGACACCCTGTAAAAAAAAGCACAGCATAGACAAACAATTGAACATAAACAATTCTTTGGGTACAAACCTATCCATCAATCTTTGAAAGTGCATGCACTACTGCATGCATGTCAGTGAAAAGTAAGTAGTACTTTCGACAACTGTGGAAGAAAGAATGCGACAGTACAGGGCCTGTGTGGAATTATTGATAACGATATTCAACATAAGGTCTCTGTAGGCAGATACCCGAGAGCCTTGCTGGTCACTATAAATCCATTCACAACAACACTCAATGGGGTTGGTCTGGAAGGTATAGTAGATAGAAAAGGAGAAATTGCTTTTTTTCTAGGTGTCCCCTCACTCACCAGGGTTGCCCCTTGGTGACATGCTTCATCATTGGGGCCATCCCAGTCCTCTACGGGCTGGGGCGTGCTGCGACTTGCGAATTACGTAGGAGCACTTACAAATGACTATGTGTGGTGCAGATGTGATAGTGGAGTGGACTAAGTGATGTGTTAAGGGATCAATTTAGAAGCAGAGAGAGATCCAAGAAATGCAGTCACAGTCAGAGAAAAAGGCAAGGGATACTGTATCTATGTGGTTGTAGTTGTCCTGTTGGAAGTGGTAAGTAAGTTGCCTGCAGAAAAAAAATCCTCTTATTAGCGGCACTCCTCCATTGCAGCCGACGCTTCGTCCATCGATGTTGGTCACCAGAAGACACCCTGTCCACTGCCTGCCTGATGCTGAATTGTGGCTCGCTACTGTGAAGCTTGACTCCATCCTTTTTTCCCCATTACAGAGACTGAAACCCGGCCTGTAATTATTCAACGAAAAACAGGAAGTGATATAATATTACAACACCACTGATAAATAAATATAAGGTATGTAGGCTGTGGAGTGCAAAAAGTCACAATTTGATTTTCCTAGTAGACAGTACAATATTTTTGAAAGTGCGTACTCTGTCTGAGTCACCTTTTGAAGGATAAATAAGTATGGGCAAATTAATGTAGCGGATCTTTCCCCTCAAGCTAGGTGTACTGTAAACTGTGTTTTAGAACAAAATTAGATCTTCCTAGCAGTGCTCCCACCCAGACCCTTACTAAAGCCAGTCGCAAAAATGTAGAAGACCCCCAATCAAATCTCAAAAAACGAGGCCTAGCAGAAAACTGGTGACAAAACTTACTTTGAAAGTAAAAGTAGGCCGAAGTACCCCCTTCCTAATTACCCCTTACCCACCGTGGATTGCATTCAAACCACTTGCAAGCAACCAAGCAAAAGTAGCCATAGCCAGCATCGCTCCAAGACTCGAAATCCCCCCCACTCAAACACATGCAATAGAAATACTGCTAACCCTAACGAACCCTAAGTTAAGAATAGTGGCAAAGGCTTTCTTTAACTATGCCAAATCCCCCCTTTCCCACCATGGATTTTCTTCAAATGACTTGCAACCAAAATTACACATTCTCACGAGTGCTCTAAGACCCCAGAACTCAGTTGCAAAAATCTAGAACACCCCGAAACACATGCAATCCTGCTGCTAGGGCTAACCCTAACGAACCCTAAGTTACAAAAAGTGCCAAAAGGCTTTTCCGCCTGGATTTTGTCCCAACCACTTCTACCCGGTATTAGACCTTTCCAGGAATGCCCCAAGACCCGCCAACCCACCCGCCAAGAAGCATAACACCCCCAAACAGGCCAAAAGCAAAATCTCATACTTGCAATATTTCTCGGCCTTCGGTCCAAACGCGCTGCGTAGCTAGGCCATAAGTCGGGGTTGCCACGACGGATTTCCTGAAAAGCAAATGCAATCAAGATTAGAGTGTCCCAGCAGTGCTCCCAGACCCCGAAACTTACCCACAAACACCAGGAAGCCCCCCAAACAGGCCCCCGAAAAGGCTACATTGAGCAAAATGTCAGAAATAGCCAAAAAAAAATCGGCCTGGATTTTGTCCCAACCACTTCTACCCGGTATTAGACCTTCCCAGGAATGCCCCAAGACCCGCCAACCCACCCGCCAAGAAGCATAACACCCCCAAACAGGCCAAAAGCAAAATCTCATACTTGCAATATTTCTCGGCCTTCGGTCCAAACGCGCTGCGTAGCTAGGCCATAAGTCGGGGTTGCCACGACGGATTTCCTGAAAAGCAAATGCAATCAAGATTAGAGTGTCCCAGCAGTGCTTCCAGACCACGAAACTCACCCACAAACAGACGGAACCCCCCCTAAGAGCACCTCAAAGGCAAGCAAGTCATCAAAAACACAAAAAATTTTCCGCCTGGGATTTGGTCCAAAACACTTTTATCCGGTATTAGAGCTTCCCAGCAATGGCCCCAGAGCCGTCAACCCAGGAGAAAATGAGTAGAAGACCCCCAAACAGCCAAAGAGCAAAAGTACAAAAATGGGGACTTAGTCAATTTTTCACAAATTTCCCAAATCACTCCGCGCGCGCTCTGCAGCTAGGCCCTAACTCCCCTCTGCCACCATGGATTTGCTTCAAACCTCTTGCAAAGTAAAGTATATATAGCCAGCAGTGAGCCCAGACCCGAAACACACCCACAAACACCAGGAAGCCCCCCAAACAGGCCCCCTAAAACGCTACATTGAGCAAAATGTCAGAAATAGCCAAAAAAAAAATCGGCCTGGATTTTGTCCCAACCACTTCTACCCGGTATTAGACCATCCCAGGAATGCCCCAAGACCCGCCAACCCACCCGCCAAGAAGCATATAACACCCCCAAACAGGCCAAAAGCAAAATCTCATACTTGCAATATTTCTCGGCCTTCGGTCCAAACGCGCTGCGTAGCTAGGCCATAAGTCGGGGTTGCCACGACGGATTTCCTGAAAAGCAAATGCAATCAAGATTAGAGTGTCCCAGCAGTGCTCCCAGACCCCGAAACTCACCCACAAACACCTGGAAGCCCCCCAAACAGGCCCCCGAAAAGGCTACATTGAGCAAAATGTCAGAAATAACCCAAAAAAAATCGGCCTGGATTTTGTCCCAACCACTTCTACCCGGTATTAGACCTTCCCAGGAATGCCCCAAGACCCGCCAACCCACCCGCCAAGAAGCATAACACCCCCAAACAGGCCAAAAGCAAAATCTCATACTTGCAATATTTCTCGGCCTTCGGTCCAAACGCGCTGCGTAGCTAGGCCATAAGTCGGGGTTGCCACGACGGATTCCCTGAAAAGCAAATGCAATCAAGATTAGAGTGTCCCAGCAGTGCTACCAGACCACGAAACTCACCCACAAACAGACGGAACCCCCCCTAAGAGCACCTCAAAGGCAAGCAAGTCATCAAAAACACAAAAAAATTTCCGCCTGGGATTTGGTCCAAAACACTTTTATCCGGTATTAGAGCTTCCCAGCAATGGCCCCAGAGCCGTCAACTCACCTGCAAAGAGGTACAACAACACCCCCACAAGTGCTGAGTCTTTCTTCATTGGGCGTAAACCAGCCCTCTGGTTTGATGGAAATAGGAGTCTGGAGGAGGAGGATAGAGGAGCATGATCTTCTGAACTTGTGAACCTGAGGAATGCAGACTGCGGCAACTTCAAATCAATTAGCAAACCAGTGAAGACAGTTCTGCTGATGGGCTTGGTTTTATTTTTATCTGATTAAAGTTTGAAATATATTAACTGTGCACAACAAAGAAAGACAGACACACAGGAATAAAAGTGAATAAGGATGAAAAAGAAAGTTATTGATTTGTTGTCTCATTTTCAGGGCTCGGTATCACGGTCCAGGAATAAGAATAAGGCTTCGTCATCATACTCTGCGAATTCAGGCAGGGTGAGCTCAGTGTCACCTGACAGAGTAGAAATTCCCTCATTTATGTTGCTGGCCACCTCCTCTTCATCCGGCACGCTTTCTCGTACTCTGAAATCTGGTGGTATGAGGTGCTGATTCATCTTGATCATTGTTAACCTCTCCACATTTTTGGGCGAGAGGCGGCTCCGTTTGGGAGTTACAATGCCACCAGCAGCACTGAAAACCCGTTCAGAAGACACACTTGCGAGTGGGCAAGACAAGTAGTTTAAAGCCAGGTTGGTGAGCTGTGGCCACAATTCTTTTTTCCCATGCCAATACGCCAATGGGTCAGAATTAACATAGACCTCTGTTGAGTCATTCAGATAGTCCTTCACCATCGACTCAAGGTCCTCATCCAAGGTTCCTCCACTTTGCTTAGCTCTTGCTGTGCCTCTGACCTTTTGAGAACCAAACCCACGCAGAGCTAGCCAATCCTCTTCAGCCTCCAATGTTTCTGTTGTGTCTCGTGCAGATGATCCGGTTGCCGGTGTCTTTAATGGCTGAGAGGTCACTTGTGCCACAGCCACAGGTGCAGAAGTGGATTGTTTTGACTGGGGATGGCCTGCTGATGTACTGCCATTTCCTTCAATTTCCAGCCGTTCTCTTTCAAACCTCTTGGCTGACAAGGCTAGCCAACGTTTGTACTTTGGAACATGTTCATCATCAAAAGGAAAGAATGCTTGGCCTGCCAGCTCCTTTTTGTAGCGTGGATCCAGAATAGTAGCACAAATGTAATGCTGTTCTGAGTGGATCTTTTTAAGACGTTCATCACCTTGTAGGAGCTCTAATAATTTCTCAGCCAGAAGCAAAGAGTCTTGGTTTTTGTCATCTTTTTCATACACAGAACACACCTCCTTCAGTTGGTCCTCCAGCATGTACAACAATGGGATAGCTTTTCCCAAATTAGAGTCCTCCTTGCTGACTGCACGCGTGAAGAACTCAAAAGGACGAAGCATGCGTGTCAGGCTTTGAACTATGTTCCATTGCGCCGCACCCATCCTCAGCTCCTCTGTACCCTCTGTAAGGAAATATTGATCGAGTTCCGTATACTGCTCATACAGACGCTCAAGCATGTAGAAGGTTGAGTTCCAACGTGTTACCACCTCCTGGATGAGTGCTTTCACTGGCATTTGATGTTGATATAGCAGGCTCCTCAGCTGCTTCCGGGCCTTAAAAGAATGGCTGAAATGCTTGCACATTTTTCGGCAGGTGTCCAATACACTGTACGCTGCACTGCCTTTATTACCCAAGAATTTTTGGACAACCAGGTTTATACAGTGCGCCAAACACGGCACTCTGAAATAGTCACCGTCCCTCATGGCCTAAACTATATTGGCGCCATTGTCCGTGGAAACATAACCAACCTGGCGTTTTAGTGGGGACAGGCAGTTAAGGACCTTTGTCTTAAAGACATCCAAAATGTTTTCTGCTGTGTGACGTTTCTCCAAACCAAACATGGCTAGTGTTGCATGTTTCCGAGCAGCTTTAAAAACAATGTCCGCGTCAACACCTGCGTTTAGCTTTGCTTTAGCCCCTGAAAAAGAGACCCAGTGTGCAGTGATGCACATGTAATCAGCGCCTGCGCCACTGGTCCACATGTCTGTTGTCAGATGTATAGTGTGAACAGCACTCTTCTGCAAAGCTGCCCCAATCACCTTCATGTAGTGCTGGAACCGCAACTCGGGCAAAATAGAACCGGCTAGGAACCTTCCATTTAGGGCAGAGCGCTGCCACTAATTCTAAAAAACCAATCCCTTCTACAAAAGAAAAGGGAGAAGGTCCAGAGCTAGCATTTTAGCCAGCTTAGTGTTATACAGACGCGTCAGTGGGTGGTTGCGTTCATATTGCGTTTCTGTAAACAACATCTTTTTAATGTTGCCCTGGACCAAGGATTTACGGGATGATGATGATATCTTCGACCCAGTTACGCTCGCTGATGAACTTTTCCGCATTGATGTCTCACTCTCTCCCACACTCTTAGTGTGCCTCACATGGGGTGTGCTGCTGACAGGGGTCCTGGGTGTAAGTGAAGTGTTTGAATCGTCTTCTTCCTCCTCGTCATCATCAGATGAAAAATCAACGTTTTCATTACATGCAATTCTGGCTTGCTTAAACGCCTCTAGGTGCGGAAACCATTGGACAGGGTGCGCTCTCTTAAGATGACCTCTCTGGCCTCCGGTACCATAGTTAGAACCAAGCTTACCACGACCAACTCGAACCTTACAAAGGCTACAAATGGCTACGTTTTCCATTTTTGGGCAAAAACTAAAGAAGTCCCAAACTGGAGACTTGAAATGTCTTTGGGGGCCGGAGGAGGCGGCGATACTGGTGGTGGTGGTCCTGCTGCTAATGCCAGATGAAGTGGAGGATGTGGATTGCCGAACTTCAGTACGTTTTGCACTTTCACCACCACTAATTGAGGTCGAGGTGGGTACCTTCTTGCGAGGAAGAAATATGGAAGCGGTAGGTTTTGGTGTACTACTTAACTCCAAATCTAATGATTCCATTTCCATTGCCTCCTCGTCGACATCATCATCACGCTCAGCAGCTTCTCGGGATAGGGTCAAAATGTCTCTTTGCTGCATGCCCGGTGGGGCTGCAGTGACCTTTGTGATGACTGGCTCGTCGTCATCGTGAGAGGCTTCATCACCAGCAGTATCTGTCACTTCTTGTTGAGCCTCATCACACTCCATAGGTATGAGTTTTTCGACGACCTTCCTTTTACGCTTAGGTACCTTTGTCAGATCTTGGTGTGCCTCACTGTCAGACAGCTGTTGTGGTTCCCAAGACAGATCACTTGCATCAGAACGAGGTGGGCTTGAAGAAGATGTAGACACCCCCCTTGATCTTTTCCTTGCTAGGGATGTGGAAGACAATGAATGATCATCAGGAGGAGTGGCTTCCAATACCTCGGCTTCATTGTCGATTTCCTGATGTGCCCCTACTTCGGGAGGAACAACTATTGTGGGCACTTGTGAACCTCCATGCACCTTTGCTTGCGCATCTCCTTTTGCTGCCTCTCCTTCCACATGTACTTGGGCGTGTACTTGCACATGGTGTTGTTGTTGCGGCTGTGGTTGTTCAACACTTGTCAGATGAGTTACAACAACCTGTGTTGATTCAGGGACATTGCTGCTACTTTCTTGCGATGAGCCAACATCACTGGTCGATGGTGATTGGAGAAGTACACTGACTGCCTCTGAAGCACTCAAGGGCTTTGACTTAAGTTGGCGTGGTGGTGGTGGTGGTGGAGGCACTGAACCCAATGGAGCAGGGGTGCTGCTCCCAGCTTGGTCCCCAGCAGATCCTGCTGCTGCAGGCGTACTTATTTTTTTACTCCCAAAAAACGTGGCGGGTGGCACACCAGCCTCCTTGGTAACTTGCTTCTTCTGCTCCTTACTAGCAACTTTCTTGCTAGAGGAGCTACGGAGAACTTTTTTGGGGGCCATCTTCTTCAGAGCAGGTCAGACAGCAGGCCGCAGTTGCACGAATTGTAGAGTTGTCTGAGGCCAGACGTGACGTCGCGTGACGTTATGCTGCACACACACACCGCTGCAGGACTTCTTCCTGGCACTGGTGGTTCTCTTGAGTCTTGTGCACCTAAAAACAATGGAAGACAGAGGAACATCAGTTCAGTTATACAAAAAAAAATCGAAAAACACTGCAAAATCAGCACAATCCCATTCCATCCATGCCCTCCATGATGTTTAAATTCAAGACAACCCACAGAAAGACTAGGCCCATGCTAGACTCAAATACCCCGGGTGAAAAGGCCACAAGTACAGCCCCAAAAAATGAAAATCACTGAAAAATCAGAACAATCCCAATCCATCCATGCCCTCCATGATGTTTAAATTCAAGACAACCCACAGAAAGACTAGGCCCATGCAAGACTCACTACCCCTGGGCATTAATAAAGGTTGAAAAGTAGGCAAAATGGTTGCAGCCTTGCAGGCCTAACAACAAAGCCTGCATTCAAAATGGCCACTTGCCTGCCAGCACATGGCCAGTGCCTGTAGCTGCACTCAAAATGGCCACCAGCCACATGGCCTGTCCCTCCCCATGAACACCCCCAAAAATCGAAAAACACTGCAAAATCAGCACAATCCCAATCCATCCATGCCCTACATGATGTTTAAATTCAAGACAACCCACAGAAAGACTAGGTCCATGCAAGACTCACTACCCCTGGGCATAAATAAAGGTTGAAAAGTAGGCAAAATGGTTGCAGGCCTAACAACAAAGCCTGCATTCAAAATGGCCACTTGCCTGCCAGCACATGGCCAGTGCCTGTAGCTGCACTCAAAATGGCCACCAGCCACATGGCCTGTCCCTCCCCATGAACACCCCCAAAAATCGAAAAACACTGCAAAATCAGCACAATCCCAATCCATCCATGCCCTCCATGATGTTTAAATTCAAGACAACCCACAGAAAGACTAGGCCCATGCAAGACTCACTACCCCTGGGCATAAATAAAGGTTGAAAAGTAGGCAAAATGGTTGCAGGCCTAACAACAAAGCCTGCATTCAAAATGGCCACTTGCCTGCCAGCACATGGCCAGTGCCTGTAGCTGCACTCAAAATGGCCACCAGCCACATGGCCTGTCCCTCCCCATGAACACCCCCAAAAATCGAAAAACACTGCAAAATCAGCACAATCCAATTCCATCCATGCCCTCCATGATGTTTAAGTTCAAGACAGCCCACAGAAAGACTAGGCCAATGCTAGACTCAAATACCCCTGGTGAAAAGGCCACAAGTACAGGCCCAAAAAACGAAAATCACTGAAAAATCAGCACAATCCCAATCCATCCATGCCCTCCATGATGTTTAAATTCAAGACAACCCACAGAAAGACTAGGCCCATGCAAGACTCACTACCCCTGGGCATAAATAAAGGTTGAAAAGTAGGCAAAATGGTTGCAGGCCTAACAACAAAGCCTGCATTCAAAATGGCCACTTGCCTGCCAGCACATGGCCAGTGCCTGTAGCTGCACTCAAAATGGCCACCAGCCACATGGCCTGTCCCTCCCCATGAACACCCCCAAAAATCGAAAAACACTGCTAAATCAGCACAATCCCATTCCATCCATGCCATCCATGATGTTTAAGTTCAAACTAGCCCACAGAAAGACTAGGCCCATGCTAGACTCAAATACCCCTGGTGAAAAGGCTACAAGTACAGCCCCAAAAAACGAAAATGACTGAAAAATCAGCACAATCCCAATCCATCCATGCCCTCCATGATGTTTAAATTCAAGACAACCTACAGAAAGACTAGGCCCATGCTAGACTCAAATACCCCTGGTGAAAAGGCCACAAGTACAGCCCCAAAAAACGAAAATCACTGAAAAATCAGCACAATCCCAATCCATCCATGCCCTCCATGATGTTTAAATTCAAGACAACCCACAGAAAGACTAGGCCCATGCAAGACTCACTACCCCTGGGCATAAATAAAGGTTGAAAAGTAGGCAAAATGGTTGCAGGCCTAACAACAAAGCCTGCATTCAAAATGGCCACTTGCCTGCCAGCACAAGGCCAGTGCCTGTAGCTGCACTCAAAATGGCCACCAGCCACATGGCCTGTCCCTCTGTCAGGGCCTTGGTTTCTTAAGCCCCCTTGAGTTTCTCAGGAGCATCACCCTAAAACCTACTATGTACTGAAATACTGGGACTTCCCCGTTTTCCTTGACGTAAAAATAAACACTTTCTATAGAAGGAAAACAAGAGTAACTTTCCACCATGTAATCTTTATATTCAGGTAAGCAAGTTGGCGTAAGTTGGCACAGTTATTAAATAACACATGTATTACTTGTTAACTCAAGGATTCATTAAAGGTTTCAACACCAACATTATTGTTCTTCAGTGCGCATTTAAACAGTTTCACAACAAATCACACAAATAATGTTCTCATGAACTAACCACAGTTTGATCCACAGTATTGTTCATTACTAGACGTTTCAAATACAATGGAGCCGATAAAAGGCCTAAAAGAAATTAGAACTGAATCACTGACTTAAGCTTTCCGCCGAGAAATAATGTTCAAACGCTTTTAAACAGAATCAGAGGCTAAAGAACAGTTTGGCAAGTCCGCAACTAGAAGCAAGGGTCCTGAAATAATGTTCAGTAAGCAAAGTCCAGAAAGTTACAAAGGAAACGCCCCTCGCGTTTCTCCTTACGAGCCTCTTGAAAATATCACCAGCCGGCAAACAGAAATAGGTTAAATCCTACCTGCGTTTTCAGCAAGCGGATTTTCGTGGTAGATTACTACCATTTAACAGGAAACTGAGCTGCTTGGAACATCAGCGAAGTCCTCCGTCGTCGGGGAACGAAGACCGGACATGAAGCTGGAGACCTCCGATCACAGGAACCAGGAAGGAATAATCCGCGCGGTGATTTGGGCGTGGCAGCTTTTATAGTCCCAAATTGAAGTACAGGGGCTGCAGAGGGAAAAAAGACCTCGGCAGCAAACTCGCAATAGGAACTCCGGAAGCAAAAGGGCAACAAGCACTGGCAAAGAAGAACATGCCAAAAGACGTGCGAAAACAAGCATTGGTAAAGGCGATGTGAGTGCAATAATCAAGCATTGGCAAGCCCAAGTAACACAGAGCTTAATGAAGTGCAATAATCAAGCATTGGCAAGCCCAAGTAACACAGAGCTTAAAGTCTATAAAGTCCAAGAGGTCACAACGAACATAGTGAACATACATTGTCATAATAAGAGCAAGGATCCTGATAGTTCAAAGAGCAAAGACTGACAGTCTAGTGAGCAAAGAGCAAGGATCCTGACACCCTCCCCATGAACACCCCCAAAAATCGAAAAACACTGCAAAATCAGCACAATCCCATTCCATCCATGCCATCCATGATGTTTAAGTTCAAACTAGCCCACAGAAAGACTAGGCCCATGCTAGACTCAAATACCCCTGGTGAAAAGGCCACAAGTACAGCCCCAAAAAACGAAAATGACTGAAAAATCAGCACAATCCCAATCCATCCATGCCCTTCATGATGTTTAAATTCAAGACAACCTACAGAAAGACTAGGCCCATGCTAGACTCAAATACCCCTGGTGAAAGGCCACAAGTACAGCCCCAAAAAACGAAAATCACTGAAAAATCAGCACAATCCCAATCCATCCATGGCCTCCATGATGTTTAAGTTCAAGACAACCCACAGAAAGACTCAGTCCACCCACCACTGAGTACCCATGGGCAAAAGGCCCCAAAACAGCCCAAAAATCGAAAATTCCAAAATTTTAGTTGCAGCAACTGTAATGCCCCAAACAAACTTACTTGTAAAATTTCTAATCCAACAGTGATCCAAAGAAAGTCAAAAAGGCCTCAAATCCAAATATCCAGCAGCATCCACAAAAAGTAATCCTTCCAGCTCCAGATCCAAATGAAAAGTGACCAGGAGATGGACAAAGCACTGGGAGGAGCCTGCTGAACAGGAACAGGAAGTTGAAGACTGTGGGGCACATCCTTCCTCCCACCCCCCTCCCCCCCTCCCCAAAATGGACTCCTCGCTAAAAAAGTGCAGGCAAATGTCAACCTAAGGAGTTATTCAGATAAAAATCATCATATCAAGAAGGTTTATGCTGCTTGCTGGTGGATTTCTTGTGCAGAATTGCAAATTTTATATTTTCGCTCGCCGCATCTCAAATCTCGCAATTGCGAAGTACCGCTAGACGTGATCTCGCCGTACTCGCGTTGACAAACTCTCGCTGGCAAGCCGCGATGACGTTGCGCGCTCGCCAATTCCCGCGGGATCACACAGCAAGATCCAAAATGGCGCAGCACTCGCAAACTATCGAGAAAAACAACCCGGCAAACGATGATAAACGCCGCGCGCCGCAAAAATTGTATCACCAACGCCGCGCGCCGCAAAAAAAATCCGCTACGTGCGAATTTGCGGATTTTGCGGGAAATTCGCAAATCTCGCAGATTGCGAATTTCCCAAAAATCCGCAAAATCCGCGAGCGAAACGGATTTTCCGCCCATGCTTACTCCCATCTCATTCCACGGATCATCACGTCCTGTCTTATCCATGTAGCGAGCACTTCTAATACAATGCGAACAGGAGTGGAGACAGTGGGTAGCCCTCCCTCATACCTCTGCCCAGTGCGAATTCTCTCGAGATACGTCCATTCGCCACCACCTGCGCCAAGGGTGCAGTGTATAACAATTTAATCCATGCGCAGAACTTTGGGCCAAATCCCACCCTCTGGCGGAAGGTAAATAGAAACGGCCATTCCACGAGGTCGAATGCCATGGTTGCATCCAATGAGAAGATAGCTGCATCCTCTTGTATGGTCGATATATGGGCCATTACCCCGTGCAAACGACGTAAATTGAGGGCGGTATTGCGTCCCGGCATGAACCTTGATTGGTCTGGGTGGATTAGTGTTGTTAGATGGGGTTGTAATCACAACGCGAGTGCTTTTGCCAATATCTTGGCCTCAGCGTTTATCAAGGATATTGGGCGGTAGGACAAGCAATTTAACGGAGGTTTACCTGGTTTGTGTATAGCCACAATGGTGGCCAAACGCTGGTCCCTCGGTAGTGCCCCATTATCTAAGCTTTCATTGTATATATTTAGTAGGTGGGGTAGGAGCAATGCCTCTGCCTTTTTACATAATTCAACCGGCAGTCCATTAGGCCCCAGTGCTTTCCCAGTGTGGTGTGCGGACAGTGCCAGTCCCAGCTCGTCCGTGGTCAGTGCCGTTTCTAAGTCAAGGATTGCTGCCTGTTATAGTGTGTTATGTAGGTAGTCGGATGTCACAAAGAAATTTCAAATTCTTGTCTACGGTGGCTGTGGCCTTGGGTGTATATACCTTTTCATAGTGGGTTGCTAGCTCTTCCTCAATTTGCTGTGGGTCTGTCGTATTGGTACCGTCGTCTAGTGTCAATTGGCCAATCCAGCGGTTCGCCCTCTCCCTTCTTTCTAGCCAAGCCAGTAGTTTACCCGTTTTGTTCCCTATTTTGTACAGCAAGTGATCTGTGGCTGTGTGCTTTGCTTTGATTTCTTACCATGCAAACGTTCTATATTCCTGACACGCTAGTGCCAAGTCATGTGTTGTGGTGTCGTTAGTGTTTGTAGCATGGGCTACCTCTGCCTGTCGGACTCTCTCTTCCAGGGCCTCTAGGTTTTGCTGGTGTTCCCGCCTGTGGTTGATTGATTGAATTGTTGATTGCTTTCATCTTTCCATTTATCATCTAATCTTTCAACATAGGAAGATATGACTGACCATAAGGAGACCAGTGAACTTGGTCATGCTATTAGCGCAATCATGCTACTGAGTTTTTGAAGGTAACCACCACTTTTAAGAACAGCCCAAGTGGAAAAGCCACAGTCCCGTATGGAGTCGCAAAGGACATCTATAAACACCTTATGGGCATCCATCCTAATCAACATGATTAAGGTAGCAACTACGCTCACTAACTCTACAACATGGTCTGAGGCAATTATTGTCCAAATAGTTTTTTAAAGTGACATATCTTTATTAGACCCAACCATTAAGATCCTAGGTATAATTCTATTGGAAAGAATAGAGGCATCGGCTGAACAAAATGCAATTATTTCCGGAAATCAATACAGTTTCTGCCCAAGCCTTGGATCAGTGGAGAAATGTCTAATTTTATATCTACTAATTGGAAAATATATCAAAGCTAGAAGAAGGGCTATGCATATGGCATTTATGGATTTGATCAGTGCTTTCAATACTGTTAATTGAAAAATCTTTGGTATCTCTGCTAAGGCAGTTGCACTGGGACATAACAGCAGGGGTCCGATGTGGTCAAACGATGAATGTACAGCACAAATTAGATCTAAAAAAGTGGCACATCAGGGTTATGTACTACCACCTTTTCTTTGGACTTTGTAGATCAATGGTTTACAAAGTAATCTAGTGACCAAGGTAACGGATATGCCACAAATGAGCAAACACCCCACTCAGTTCTGCTACATGCAGAACACGCTGTACTGTCAGCGAGTGCAAATGGGCTAGGTCTACTGGATGATTTCATCCACTTTATGAAGGGTTTAGCTCCTTTCAATGTCTTTTACCATGATATGTGGTCCTAAAAATACAAGAAGAACACACTTCTTTGGAGATAAAGCTGTAGGCAGGGTGAAGACGTTTACCCATTTGGGGGCCCCATTTGATTCTGCACTTGCATGGGGTCATTTACATAATGTAAGATTACAGCAGTTCGAGAGACATCGAGGCTCTATATGAATTTGACATTAAAGTGAGTCATCAACTAATCAATGAATAAGAGCAAATGTATTTCTGTGTCTCTATATCTATGGAGCAAGGTCCTGGGGCTATTCGGAATCGGGTATATTGCATAGATTTTTGAGGTTCCCCCAAACGTGCCCAACCAACCTCGTTTTGTCACTCTGAGGTGGGGTAATTTTACTTAGAAGAGCCCAATTAATAGTTGCCCTTTATTATTGATTCCGAGTTGGGCAAAACCAGAGATTATTCTTTCACAGGAAAGAATTCGGGTCTGATTGTCCTTGGATACATTTCTTACCGATACCATGTTTTTCTTGTATAAAAAAGGCCTTTGATACTTTGAGTGTCATGGAACTATTTGCTAAACCTGATTGTATTGATGCCTCAACAAAAGATAAAGTGACTGGGATGTTTTTTTTTAATTACTATGAGAATATTAGAGCTGGGAGCGTACTAACTAAACTTTCTGTGTTGAGATATATTGTCTTATTGACATCCCAGGAGTTCTGCCCTATCTACTTTATATGAATAACTCACAGTATATATTTTATTTGACACGCCTGCGACAGAGCACCTTACACACTTTATAGTATTGTTTTCTTATTGTGGCACATGGTTTGCAGATATTTCAACATGTCTGACAATTATTCGGTATAAAACACTTTACATTTTATGTCGTTTTGTAAATTATACTCTGGTCCTAGGAAACTAGGTCCTAGGATTTTATATGTGTGATTGCCCTATCGGCAATCACACATATAAAATCAACTACCCACCGTCACTCACCAAAAAAGCCGCTAAACGCTTTAAACACAACTTCCTGAGGTCACACCCTGAAACGCCCTTTGCTGACACCTACTTTTCACCGGTCAATGGATCCCTGTACACTGATATCCTATTCCATACCACACGTAGAGCGCAATGGAGAAAAGCGTTCTTCACCCTACTCACCGTCTCCTCCACCAGGAAAACCGCCCACAGCCTAACTCTCTCCATCACATCATCCCAACTCTTTCCAGGCAGAGCCACCATCACCATTTACAATAACGGGATTATTCTAGCTCAAGCCACAGACAGGAACCTGGAACTGCTAGACAACCTGTTCCCCACCTTCAAAGAGCACCTCTCCCATCCGCGGTCCAACACTCATATCCCCTCCAGTCCCACCGACCATGACCTCACAGCCACATACCCCTCAATGAGGGTCACACCTACCACTCCTGATCGCCCATCTCTCACCCACAACCACTCTATCCCAGTTCAGCACCATGCAGTTGTAACACACGCCTCAAACACAGACACAGAGCGCTCCCCCACATACTCCACTCACACCCCCACCCTTTTTACCAACCCCCAGACCTCCACACATACCATCAACACTCCTCTCACACCTACAGCGGGCATCACTACTCCGCTCACCCCTAACAGCACAGCTCTCACACACAACACTTCTAACCTAGTCCAGCACCAGGACAACACGCAATGCGACGAATCCCCCCCTTCATCCCTCCCCACTCTCAGGCCACATTACCCCCTAGCCAACCACGCAGAACACACCTCCTCTCTTAATTTAACTCCCCCTCCCCACAACAGGACCATCCCCTACCCCACTTCCCCTCCTACTGTCAGCCCCCATTACCCTTCCTGCTCCCCAACCACGACTTTCAGTCCCCCAGCATACACCCTGACCCCCCCGCCTACCACCAATGCCCTCACTCTTACCTCCAACCTCTTCCCTACCTCATCCACACCCCTCCCGCCCAAAGCATCTCCCCTCCCTAACACCTTCCCGTACACTAACACAACGCATACCTCCTCGTACACCAGCCCACGCTCCCACCTGCACACGAACTCCCTGGTCAACCATTCACCTCCGACTGCCGCCCACACCTCCACCACCTACCCCACGATGGACATCATCATGGCCACCCTCACTCAGATCAAAGAAGACATACACAACATCAAGGAACTACTCGCCACCCACCCCATGCACCCAGCACCCACCTCCCCTCCCAACTTGTCCCCTTGCCCTCCAGCTGACTCCCCCACTCAACACGCCCCAAACAGGGCGTCAACTACTGCCCATAGGCGCAGCAACTGCCCCCGTCTCCCTCGTCGCCCCTACAACCCCCCCTCACACAACTACACCTCCCCGCCCAACGGGTCCCCCACCCTTCCGACTAACTTTCTCACTCAACTCTCCCCCAACCTGAACTCACTCCCAGCTAGCAATCGCAACAACCGCCCCCGTCGCACCCACAACTCTATTTCTGACCGTGACACTCTCACCCTTCTACGCTCCTACGACCCAGCCCCCCAAAATCACATAACCACCCCACACCTCAACATTCCCACGATACACTCAAATCCCCTTAGACCCCCCACACTAAACAGCAGATTCTCCATCCCCAATAACCTCAGAAACGTCCCTCTCTCGCTAGAAAAATCTACCACCCGCATCACACCTCGTCTCAAATGCACCCTCCTCAACTGTAGATCGGCCTCGAAACACTCTGCCGCAATTGCTGATCTACTATTATTAACGGACCTTGACCTAATCATCCTGACCGAAACATGGCTAACTGAATCCTCGACACCTATAATGGACATTCTGGTCCCTCCCAACTACCACATTATCAGGCTAGACAGAACAGGCAAATTAGGTGGTGGAATCGCATGCATCTACAGGAATAACATCTCTGTTCAGAAAGTCAATTCTACTTCCCTACCATCCCCAACAACCTGGGAATACATCTGCCTTGACATTATCAGTGAGGGCAAACCAATATGTTCTCTTCACAGCATCTACCGCTCACCCAGGGACAACTCCAACTCCACCTTTTCTCAACAAATCATGGATATGATCTCAAACAATTCTGGACGGCAGCTCACCCAAATATACCTGGGTGACTTCAACCTCCACTGGAATGATGGCAAGGACGCGGTGGTAAATAGTCTTAAAAACTTCCTCGATGCCCTCAACCTCAACCAAATATGTAACAGCCCGACCCACGAGAAAGGCTCTATCATCGACCTGGTCATCTCCAAAGAGGAATCCATCCAACTCGACTCCATCCAACCCTGTGACTGGTCAGATCATCATACTGTCACATTCTTCATCAATGAAAAAGTTA
Source organism: Lissotriton vulgaris (assembly GCF_964263255.1). Taxonomy (NCBI): domain Eukaryota; kingdom Metazoa; phylum Chordata; class Amphibia; order Caudata; family Salamandridae; genus Lissotriton; species Lissotriton vulgaris. The sequence continues at coordinate 1,075,784,674 of NC_141691.1, read as the reverse complement.
AAGTTAACCCGGCTCAAGTATCCAAGCCAAAAGTCTGGAAAAGAGACATGAAAAAACTCAACCCAGACTCTCTGCCCCCTAACAGGTGCAATCTCCTACTGCCACCGGCAGGCGATTCGAACGTTCAAACACTGACTGACCAGTATCTCAACGCTATGACCTCCATAATTAATGAGGCTGCACCTTTGCAGCTAAAAAGAACCTCTACTAAACTCTCTAAACCATGGTACGACGGGAGACTCAATGAAGATAGACGAGACATGCGAATGGCAGAGCGTACCTGGAGATCAGCTCCATCGGCAATGAACCTAAAAGACCTAAAGGAAAAGAGAAACGCCTACTTCAGGAAAATAAAACGCTCAAAATCAGACTTCTTCAGCCTCCAGCTCGACCAAGCAAAAAACCGTCCGAGAAAACTGTTTGAGCTAATCAGATCACAATCCAAGGATCAACCCCAACCACTCATCACTGCGCGTGAGGCGCCTTCCTGCGAAGACTTCGCTGCTTTCTTTTCCCAAAAAACTGACAACATAAAGAGCGACCTCCTTATCGACGCAAGCCTCTACTCCAAACCACAGTGCCTAGCAGCCACTGAACCAAAAAACAATGCCTCATGGTCAACCTTTGGCACATCTCACCGTTCGGTGCCTGGCATGAGTCATGTCTCAGAAGAAGAAATTGGCAAACTGCTCAGCACCCTGAAACCATCCAATCACCTCACGGACCCCCTTCCTGCTGCAGCAGTAAAAGACTTTACCCCCTTGCTTATCCCTCTCTGGACTAAAATTATCAACAGCTCTCTCCAACAGGGAAGCATACCTGACTCACTAAAAGTTGGTCAGGTCACACCTCTCCTAAAGAAACCTACAGCCGACCCCTCTGATCTCAACAACTACCGTCCCATTACCAACATTCCCACCCTCGCCAAACTGCTGGAAAAATGTGCACAACTACAATTGGCCAAACACATTGATCGATTTGATCTTCTCAACCCGCATCAATCAGGCTTCCGAGCAGGGCACAGTACAGAAACGGCTATGACTCACATAATTGACGACGCACTTCAAATGCTAGACCGGAACGACACCTGCCTCCTCATCCTCCTTGATCTCTCCTCAGCATTTGATACTGTTAAACATGAGAACCTACTAGAGCTCCTAAACACAAGAATGGGCTTATCTGGAACTGTTCTCAAGTGGTTCACCTCCTTTCTTCACAACAGGTCGCAGAAATTCAAGTGCAACAACAGGATGTCATCGCCAATACCCGTAACGCTAGGTGTCCCCCAAGGATCCTCGCTATCCCCAACTCTATTCAACCTAGTCATGGAACCTCTCACCACCCTGTTACAAGCATCCAATGTACACTTTCACATGTACGCAGATGACACCCAACTCTATCTCAAAATACAGTCCCCCAAGGACATCTTGCTCCTGAACTCAACGATCAGATGCACCCAATCCTGGCTGGCCGATAATCATCTCAAACTCAATGCCCTGAAAACAGAATTCCTTCTGATCTCACCTCCAGCGAAGGCCTCCACCACTCAAATTTGGCTTAAAGACCTAACTGCACTCAATGTCCAACCCACCATCGTGGACTCAGCAAAATCCCTAGGCATAACGCTCGACACCAATTTGAACATGCAGCAACATATCAGCAAGGCAACAAAGGGAGCAAACTTCCAGATCAACACTCTGAGGAAACTTAAACCCTTCCTCCCAGCCAAGGACTTCCAAACCGCAGTACAAGCACTAGTCATCCCTCGAATTGAATACGGCAGCATCGCCCTCTGTGGACTCCCCCTAACTACAACCGCACCCCTAAGAGCTTCTCTAAACACTGCAGCGAGACTCATCACTGGGTCAAAAAAATACTCCCATATCACCCCGGACTTGAGATCCCTGAACTGGCTGCCATTTGAAGCTAGAATACATCTGAAAATCGCCAGCCTGACACACAAGGCGGTACATCTAAACTCACCCAGATACCTCGCTCAGAAACTGACAATCTCTGGAGGAACTAGAAATACCAGTGGCTCAAACAAGCTTCTGTTGAAACCTCGAAGATTCCGGAAGGAAAAAACATATAAGCGCTCCTTCTCGGGAATGGCGCCCAGGATTTGGAACTCTCTCCCGCCTGAAACAAGACTTATCTCTTCCACCACACTCTTTAAAAATGAAGTAAAAGCTATCCTCATGGCTAAATACACCTGAACTACTATCTGTTAGTACTCTGCACCGATCTATACTACTTGTTTGACCCTTTTGATTTTGTATTAACTGCTCTATTACTCACATGTGTGGCCTTGTAGCCACCTATTTGGGCTTAGCTGCCACCTACTTGTATCATTTGACCTATTGATGTATCTGTTTTAACCATGCTCATGTACTTCTCTGTGTAAAGCGCTCTGATATCTGCAAGGATCTTGTCCGCGCTATATAAAACTTTCAAAATAAAATAAATAAATAAATAAATAAACGATTTCGAGTTTCACTTTTCGCACATTAAATATTAAGCAGCAAAGACCTACTTTGAATAATTTCCAAAAATAAGCTAATGAATCTTTTTGCTTCGCTGTAAATAATGTTATTTGCAGTGCCTTGAAAATCAGAAACACGTACTAAGGAGACTCATGATGTTGATAATGGAGTTTTTTTTTTATTGGAACTGCCAAAAATTTGCACAGTTTTTCTACAATGTAGTTTTATTTGATGAATTATGTGTTGTGTACTTTTATAGTGAAAATACAATTTTATGTTTTCTGATTATTAAATAATGTGTGCTTTAACTCCGTGAACATATAGTACATAAATCGAAAAAAACTGCACCTTGCAAATTGCATTTTCCTTAGCATGGCCAAACTAGGCCCACATTGAGCCTGACTCATCTTCGATCTCAACAAAGCCATGATGTTTGTTTTCCTTTCTCCTGTTGTGGCTGTGTAGACATGCTGGTCTCGAAGAACTCTGATGATATTTTCCCTTACCATTTTAAAAATTCAGGGTTCTCCCTGCCTGTTCTGTGTAGGCCCATTCATTTATAAATGTGTCATTGTTTTGTATGCAACTAGATTTATACTGTCACATACGATGACTTAAATTAAAAATAGGCTCAAATTAATATTCCTTGATGGGATGGTGTTACAATGATGTTATATACTGCTGTGTTAAATCATGTGTTATGACTGGTAGAGACTACAGCTGTGTATTTTTATTTAAATAACCTCAAAATTGGAGTTGAGCCAGTCGGGTTTGCCTTGACTCAGAGAGCAAACCCCTTTCAGTCTGACTCTTGCTTAGGATTTAGCATATTTTTGTTCTGAGACTTGACTTCAAGTCAGACCCTTGCTGCATTTGAAAGAGCCTTGTGCTAATTCCCTATTGTGATTTATCATGTATTTTGACTAATCATTGATTTTTGGCTTCTGTACTACAATTTATTTATTTAATAATCCTCAGTGGTTTATAACTTTCTGCTCTTAAGTTGTCTTGAGACTACTATAATTGACTATACTGAATTGTGTGTTGTTTAGCTAATCTCAGTAGGGACACAATGACTCATATACTCTTGAGAACAACACCGTCCCCATCCTTTCTTCGTAACTAACGCCAGGGGAATGTCTGACGACACCCCGCAGTTGACCTTCACATTATCGGCATAAGATTTATATGACATTGAAATCTAGAATAATGTCATGGTTAGTAACTGTTAGATTTATGGTATGTGGTTACGTTTTGTGATTAGATTTTGGGGTTAGGGTTTGTGGTAAGGTGCTAACGATGTCAAAACATGATTACAATGTGAAATTTGTGATAGCCTCTGCTCACAAAGTATGGAGTGGCGAAAGAGTGGTGTAGCAAAGTGTGACAATGTTTGACTGTATTGTGGTTATAAACGTAGTGACATATTTTTTATATCAAGTCATACATATCCAGTAGATAGAGATCGAATTGATTGTTTAAGTGACCGTGAATGTTTGATGTAAATACCCAGAAGACTTCTGTCTTTAAAAGAGACATATTGTGTTACTTTCATTTCCTAGGTCCTTGCTGCAAGTAACCAGCTGCGCAAGGAGGCAGATGACCTTGGGCCACGAGCAGAACTGGATCATTGGAAGAAAAGACTGTCCAAGTTTAATTACCTGCTGGATCAGCTGAAGAACCCAGATGTGAAGGCAGTGATAGGAGTGCTGACCGCTGCTAAATCTAAATTTCTGAAGGTATTTGCGAGTTACATTTTAAAATACATTGTTTTCACTCAGAGAATAATTTACTTTTGAAGTGTGTATTCTGTGTTTAACTAAATATGAGACGTGGCCAATATGTCTTTGTACATGGGGTGAGTTTACAGAGTGCAACTGGAATTTATGGGGTACCCCTACAGCCTTTGAAGGTAAATTGAAAAGTTTGCATTGCCTAAACTTGTTCAGACTTAGCAGGCAAAATAATGAACAGCAACATTATTTTTATTGACTGGTATGTCCTGGTTATGAGAAATTTCTCTTAAACACATGAAGGACTGAGAATTGACAAATTATTTATATTTCTATTATATTTAGATTTGGCGACAACTGGATACTCACATCACTGACTCAGCAAATGAAGCCAAAGACAATGTAAAATATTTGTATACCCTGGAAAAATTTTGCGACCCACTATACAGTTATGATCCTGTGAGTACAAATGATTAGCACTGTAAGGGTTGGGATGGAGGTGGGAGGTAATATGTATACGCTTATTGTTTCATGATGACATATTTGTATCAATACAGCCTTTGTATGAAATTCTGGTTTAAAACTATGCAGTCAGAATATCTTCATCACACTAGTAAAGCAAAGAAAGCTTTTTTAATGCTAAGTGATGCCCTAACTGTAGAGCAACTATTGCTCTGGACTGCGGGCTTCTACAACAAGTAGCTCGTGAGCTAACAGTAGCTCTCCTGCTACCTGTAAGTAGTTCTCGTGTGTGCAGTGCAACCTACTAACTAGAAGACTGTACTTGGTTGAATGTGTTGCAGGGATTCTGCACAAACACAGAACTATGCACAGGAATATGGGACCTTGGTGTATAGGGTACTGGGTCTCCCTACTACCTAAGTACCCCCGAACCCAGGATCCACTAGCTATATTGTCTCTTTTGCTCTGCACACAATTCCCAGAGAAACAAATGATTAGACACCCCAGAACACAATACTCCCAGATCTCTCAGGAATTGCAGTAACATGGCACACCCTTCCGCTTACACTGTTGTACTTGTCCACAATATGATCTGACAGAGACACAAAACAGTTTAAAATATTTATTTTAACTAATGTGCTCTAACATGCAGTATACATGCCACAACAAGCAGGAGGAGCAGACACTGGGAGAGGTAAGGGGGAAGTGTTCCATTGCAGCGTCGTATGCTTCAGTCTGCTGTGGTGGTACTTCGTCACACACTCCTACCCTAGCCTGTTCCCGTTTGGGCAATAGGGGAATGCACAAGAGGAAGTCCATGTTCCCATTGTCAGTGCCCCTGCAATGTCTGACCTCAAAAGAAAGGGTTGGAGGGAGAGGAACCAACGAAGAATCCGTGGGTTGTTCTCCTTGATCCGGCTCATCCAGAGCAGCGGGGGCATGGTCAGTATACAGAAGGAAGTGGGCGCCTTCAAGGTAGTAACGAAGTTATCCACAGCCCACGTAATCGCGAGGCACTCCTTCTCTATTATGGCGTTTCGTTGCTCATGCAGATGGAGTTTACGGATAATGAACAAGAAGGGATGTTCAACACCCTCCTCTGACGTCTGTGATAAGACCGTCCCCAACCCGTTATCAGAGGCGTCTGTCTGAAGAAGGAAGGGTTTGGTAAAGTCAGGAGAGTGCAGTATGGGGCTCCCAGTACCGCCTCGGAGGCGGGATGTAACAGGTCTTTTGCCTTGGTCTCTTTTTTTTTAGCAAATCAGTGAGGGGAGAGGCCAGTTCCAAGAATTGGGTAATGAATCTCCGATAGTAGCCAAGAAGACCCAGGAAAGGCCTCACTTCTTTTTGGTTGTGGGTAAAGCTGTATGGATAATTGCTTGTATCTTTTCGTGTTGGGCTTCTATGTACCCGTTCCCAAGGAGATAACCTAGGTACTTCACCTTTTGGAATCCTACCCACAATTTTTTGTGTTTATGTGTAGGCCTGCCGCTAAAAGGGCCTGGAGGACCTGATGAAAATGGTAGTGGTGATGATCCCAGGTAGGGCTGTATATGACAATGTCATCAAGATAGGCAGACGAGTATGCTTGGTGGTCTAACACCCTGTTCATGAGCCTCTGGAAGGTGGCAGGTGCTCTGTCTAAACCAAAAGGCAGGACGGTGAACTCATACAAGCCGGTAGGGGTAGAAAACACAGTTTTTTCTTGGTCCTGTATACCACAGGGGCACCTGACAATATCCCTTCATGAGGTCCAGGGTGGTGATGTACTGGACATTGCCGAGCTTTTCAATAAGCTAGTCCACACGAGGGAGGGGATAAGAGTCACATTTTGAAATGGCGTTGACAGCCCTGAAATCAATGCAAAACCGGACAGAACCGTCCGGTTTTGGTACCAGAACGATTGGTGAAGACCAATCTCTTTGTGGAGGCTGTATGACTCCCATAGTGAGCATACTGTTGACCTCTTGTTGTATACCTTCTCGACAGGCAGCAGGAATGCAACAGGGTTTTTGTTTCACAACCTTGCCTGGTTGAGTGGGGATAGAGTGTTCTGCTAAGGTGGTTCTCCCTGGGAGATCAGAGAACAAAGGAGCGAAAGGACATAGGGTGTCTTGCAGGGGTTTTCTTTGTTCTGCGGAAAGCTCACTATTGACTATCAATTGATTAAGAGTGGTATTGGTGTTTTGTGACACTAAGTTAAGAGTAGCCGGGGGGCTGGGTCAGCTAGTGAACCAGATTTTAACTGGTACAAAAAGTCCTGCAATGAAGTAAGAGTAAGGGGAGGAAATGTTTCTAGCACAGCTTGTTGCACGGGTAATAAGACATTAGTATCCAAGGCCCTATGCTGAAAACTAGAATAGATTGTATGAACTTTGGTGGAAAAAAAGCTGGCTAATTCCTCACAGCGCTTTTGGGCATTATCATCATCATTAGGAGGAACAGGGAGAGTAAGAAGCGATTTCTAAACTTTAAAAATTTCAAAAGGGGAGTTAGAGGCTGAGGTGATTTTTTCATGGTAATACCTAGTTTGGGCAGCTTTTATTTCATTTTTATAGAGCTTCATAGCTTCTCTATAATTGCTCTTACTTGATTCTGAGAAGTCCTTCCTCCATCTCCTCTCAGCTTGCTTACATGACTGTTTAAGCTGTCTCAAAGTATGTGTATACCATGCTTTCTTATTTGAACTTATTCGGTGGCAAACCTATTTTTTCGGAAGAACAATGTCCAAAGAGGCCTCCAGCCAGTTATTAAAATTCTCATTTGCTACCATAGGGTCCGGGTGAGAGGCTGGAGTAGCATTTCTAAGATTGGAAGCCCAGTCATTAACCGAAAGTTTAGACCATGTACAACCACATTTTTTAGTTTTAACAGAGGGTTGAGGGAACTCTTGAGGAGTCCAACTAAAAGATAACAATAAATGGTCGGACCATGGAACCGCCATGGATTCCACAAAGATAATGTCTGTAAGATTAGTAAACAAAGGATCAAGCAAATGTCCCAACTTATGAGTGGGACCAGTCACTATTTGCTTGATTTGAAAAGTTTCCAGAAAATCAATATGATCCTGCACTAAGGAAGAATCCGGATCATCAAAATGTAAATTCAAGTCACCCAAGATGGAAAAATTAGAAGAAAGGCTAGATCTTTACAAAAGTTGCCTAGTGAACCAGGAGGGCAATATATTAGGATGCCTGAGAAGGTGCAGGTTGGGGAAAAGCTTATACCAAATACTAAATTCTCACAGTCAGCTACTTGACCAATAGTGGCTCTACATTTATACACATCTTTATAAATAATAGCAATTCCTCCACCCCTCCTGCCGACACGGTCTAACCTGAATATGGCGTAATTGGATGGAAGAGCTTGAACTATCTCAGGATCAGAGTCCTTATTAGTCCAGGTTTCTGTGAGAAAGAGCACATCTGGATTCCTTTCCTCAAGAAGTAGATACATTTTTGATCTGAAAGTGGGGGTATACAGGGTTTGGTGTGAGACAGGTCTGTCTAGCATGGTCCCAGGTGATTTGCAAGGTGGGATCGTGTGTCTGATTGAACCTAAAGCTTCTGTCAGAAAGCCAGGGGGCCGAGTGAGGAAGGACTGGCGAACTGGGTTTTGGGGCTGTATTCTGTCCCTCAGCAGCAGAAGGAATACCGGGTTGTCTTGTCCTATTATTAACTGTTCAGGGAGGGCAGGCAGCACCCCAAACTTAGCCCGTAGGGTTTGACCGTTTGGCAAAGAGATGGGCACCTGTACTAAGGGATAGACTTGGATGCCTCCGTGTACATACCTAATAGGGACTGTTTCTCCCATAGGGGCGATTGAGGGGTCAACTAGGGATTAGAGTATCACTGACTGACGACAGCCGGAATCTAACAATGCTCGTACTGTTAACCCTTTTAAGGAGTACACTTACGTAGAAACAGAGTCCCATTTCCTCGGTCTAGAGGATCGAACAGGGTATGCAACTTATGTCCATGGGTTTTTCTTGGGTTTTCCTATGGGTACAGGTCCTGGCAATGTAGCCCCACTCTCCACACTCAAAACACTGAGAACCTTTTCTGGGAGTCGGATCAGGGCGGAAGGTGCGAGGTCTCACAAGCTCTGGTAGGGGTCTCAATAGCTTTTTGTCAGTCTTACTAGGGGGACTAGAGGGACGATTGGGCCCGATGAAAGGTAGTGGCCATTTCCACGGTTTGTTCCACTGTAAGGTGCGTATGTTGTTTTAGCCACCTTTGTGTGGGGAGGGGTAGTGCTTCAAGGTACTGTTCTAGATACGTTAATGACATGATCTCTTCTTTGGTGTTTATTTGTGGTTTCAGCCTTTTGTCTGCGGCAGCCTTTAACTTGAAGAACAGCGTTTTTGGGTTATCCGCTGGGGTTCCCCGCTCCTTCCTAAACTGCACTCTATAGGCCTCAGAATCCATTCCCAGGTGGTCCAAGATGATACCTCTTACTTCTTCGTAGGGAGTGTTTCCGTTTGAGTTGGCTACCTGGTAGGCAGCTTGTGCCTCTCCAGTGAGGAGGGGAGCCAAAAAAAAAAGGCCATTTGGCTTCCGGCCAGCCTGATGCTCTTGCCGCCCTTTCAAAGTTCAGGAGGAACTCGTCAGAATCTTCCCCTGGGAAATACTTCTGTAGGGAGACGTTGGGACCGGTCCCGGGGCGCGCTTGGAGTTAGGCCGCTAACTGCAACCAATCATCTGCCGTTTTCTGAATGCATTCCACCTGATTACTTATGGTGTCCTTAAACAGTTCCCTGTCGGCATGGGATAGGGACATCTGTTTCTCTACAGCCCACTCTAGCTTCCCTTTGCCACGTATCAACTGTTGAATAAGATTCTCCATATTTGCAGTCTATGGAGGGACGCGATCCCACTTCTGACGCCATGTGTCGCGCAGTGGAGAAGCAGACAGGGATACGTTTCAAGTGATTCAATTGCTTTATTCACAACACAATTATATAGGGTGGGTTTGGTTGCTCAGGGGTTTCTCTTGGTCATTTGGGGGGGTGACTGCCATCTTCCCTCTCTTTGGGCGTTCTCTCTCGTCCCGTTGTTGTCAGGAGTTCACCGGGATTCCCAGTGACCAAGGCAAAGGAAAGGAAACAACAAAGGAAAAAGAGAACATAAGGATGTGTCTCTGATGTCCTTAGATAGTGCTCAGGGGGTTGGAAGTGAAGGGAGAAACACCCAATCCCGACACCAGTGTTTTGTGGTTGTTTCTTACTGCGAGGACAACTACGCTCAGTTTAAACTAACAACACAGCGGGCACTTTGTAGGACTTTAGCTCCCTCCACCAGTCCGTTCCTTGGGAGCTCCAAGCTCTTTTCCCCACACAGACCCAAACCTGCCTGTACCTTGTCTAGCCATGGACGCCTGGGATGCGCCTGGCGGTTTCACGATGCCGAATGGGATCCAGCTCTCTCTTTGGTTCTTCTTTTCGGGCGGCTCCTCGGTGCTCCGGTTCTGGAGTTTCTTCTTCCTCGCCTCCGGATCCTGTCACTCCTCGGCTCCTCGGTACCACGAAAAAGGTCTGGACACTTTACTCTTCTTCTTTCGGGTCTCCTCCTGTCGTTCTTCCAGCGGGAGTCGAACGCTGCCTTCTCTCCGTCTCTTCCATTTTCAGGCTGGGCGGATCACATGACCCCGTCACATGATCGGGCGGGGAGTTCCAAAGCAGGAGCTTCTTAAAGGAACAGTGCATATCCTGTTCCACAATCTTTGTCTGAAAATAGAGGAGGGGAGAGGAAAGGGGGGAAGTGTTCCATTGCAGCGGTGTGTTCTTCAGTCTGCTGTGGTGGTACTTCGTCACAGATGGCCTCTAATGTAATATTGTCTAAAGTTGTCACTGTTACAACACTTATTTGTCAAACAGAGAGTGACCCCACAACCCGAGAGAAGGGGTACCACAGGTAACTAAAGAAAGAAAAGAACACTTTGGAACACCAAAAAGGTTCTTAATGTAGATTTCACATCTAGAATTGTCACACTCCAATGGGGCAGACTCACACACTTTTTAGGAAAAGGACCCTCTTAGACAATTATAGTACAAAAACTAATTACTACCAAGATATATACAAAGTATATATAGATTTAATAAAAAACTGTTGATTCTTTTGATAAATGCAAATAACAACCTCATGAAGGTCATAACAATACATAAATACCACAATAACATAAATGAGAGACACAGAGAAAAGTGCAATATAATAATCACAACATGCTTGGATTGTTCCACATGGAATTCATTTCATGTATCTGGTCATATGTCCATCAATACAATCATCTATTGGGCATGAACACATTCCTTGGATACAATCAAGTGAACATAAAAATGCGTTGACGCGTTTCGGTGGTGTTTTTATGATGGCAACCACCTTCTTCAAGACAAGCCATATACTAGTCTCTCTTATTAAAAAATACACAGTTAAAAACCTCCTGAAATCAATGGGTAGGTGAGGTAGTAATACCACTCATATTCTATACGCGGGGCACCTTAGGGCTCCACACAGTGTACACAAAACTTATTTCTGATGGATGTTCAAGAGCTGCACCTTAAGTGGTCCAGACCCTCTATTGTATATTGGTTCCCGGAAGATGATGTCAAAAAATGATTATACTTTCAAGGCAACGAATAATCTTTGGCGCCAATATGCCTGTAGGTCCTAACCACTCCGGTATGGAGATGGAAGTCCTCTTACTTCACAGTGGTTCCAATAAACCTTCCAAATCATAAGATTAAAACCTCAGTCCTGGACGGTGCTCCTCTGTTCTGAAAAAATCGGGGTTACTGTTACTACACTAACAATATTAGTAATTCGAAATAAATGTCAGTGATCATAAGCAGCTTTCATTACCCAAAAGGACAAGATAGATGTTTAAGGCCTAACTGAGTATTAAACCTGTTAGACGGGGACCGGGAGGGTCGGCCGAGGACAAGGGGAGAGGCCTCCGGTGAGGGCCGTCTCCAGCGATCCTACAGGCAAGTAACTTCCCCCCCACAGATGGACACCACACAAGGATAAGGTTAACGTTCTTTATAGGCAATTCTTGAAGTACGGAGGTACGGTACAATGAGATCAGGACACGAGGATCCTCTCAATTCTAGTCTCTGACAGGGAAAAGGGGTAGCGGGTCAGTCTTTGTTACCAATCTGGTACTGCGATGAGACGATGGTAGCTCACAATCCTCGAGCTCGGTGTTCGGGAAGGACGGGCCGCGGCAGCGCCAGCAGGTCCCGAGGTGGTCGTAGATAGGGACGGGCCGCGGCAGCGCCAGCAGGTCCAGACGAGGATGAAGGTTGCAAGAAGGCCGCGGCAGCGCCAGCAGGTCCAACGAGGATGAAGGTTGCAGAAGGCCGCGGCAGCGCCAGCAGGCAGGACGACAGTTCACAAGGCAAGGCTGCGGCAGCGCCAGCAGTCCGTCAAGGATGAGTTCTTCACGGTGTCTCTCGACTCCAAGATACAACTGCCTTCCTGCTCTGGAGCTGCCCCAGTTATAGGTCTGGCGCCCTTTGATGTCTGGACCCTCGCACTTGGAGGTCGGGAGGTCCGGGATGAGGGAGTCCAGACACCCAGCAGGGGGGTGGCGCCAGCGCCCGGGGAGGCTGGGGGCGATCGGCACCTGGCGGGGGAGAGCCATCAACACTCCTTTCTCCCATTAATCTGCCAAGTGGTCCGTTCACCTCCTGGGTGGATGGTGGTGCCGGGATGTCGGGGCCTGGCCAGGCCCAGGGTTAGGGTCGAGCTGAGGCCACGCGGCCTCGTGGTGCAGTGTCCAAGATGGCGGCCGGGCCGGCAATGGAGCTGACAGTGGCCCGGGCCAGTGATACAGAGATGTCCGGGAGCAGGAGTCCCGTAGGGGACGGTTTGCGGGTTGCTTCTGTGGGTAGCACCTGGCGAGCCGGTGTCCGGGCCCTGTCATGCGGGGAGGGAGCGAGCCCTTCATGTGGCCTGTCCAACAAAACCCAATAAAAGCATGGAGTGATTCTTTTAAAATACCAAAGCACAGGATGAAGGCCATGTTGGTTGTAAATGCCATCTGAAACCTAGTAAGATTTCAATGGACTGAAAACAACACATTTTGATTCATGTATATTCTATATTTATTTTCTAGGCAATTTTCAAGAAAAAGACAATTATTTTCCAAACACTCATGTTTTTTAAGTGAATTTCCTAAATACGGAACTGTATTGTTGCAGTGAACAAAAGTGTATCAAATTTTAAAGGCCTGTATTGTTTGACTGTACATTTTCCTGGTATGGTGCTGTTAAAGAGAGATTGCGAGTCATTATATTTATGCTCTTTGCATATATCTATAACGTAGCTTGTGAAGATCAGAGACCCCCCTCTTTATTTAAAGCGAATCACTGATGTTCATGAGCATCGGTATAGATGAAAACTAAGAGGTGTTCAGCAGTTGATAACGTTGCCGTATTATGCAATTATGGCTGTGACAAAGGCCTGCCCTTTAGGCATAACAATCTAGAGTGTGACTTGGCTGTTGGGGAGTTTGTGGAATTAAAAAAGCAGTTCCCACCAACTCATTTGTCCTACCGAAGATCATGATGGGGACAGATGACGATATATGCGCAATTGGTCTTTGTCCAAAGGCAGGGTGACAAATGAGCAAAATCATTCCTGATTGCAAACGGGGCAAAATACATTGGCCTTCTAAAATCTACTCGCCCACTTGCTATGGTGAGTTAGATTTTATTAGGGCAAGCTGTTATGTTATTTTAGAAAGCGAATGAGCACTAAAGTTGCCTTTAAATCTTGTTTTTATCTTTTCACATTAGCTCTGTTTGGAGAACAATTGTCATCTTATGTTTTACAATTTGCAGTCAAAGAAAGAAAAATAAACACACCCTCCAGGATAAAATAAGCAGCAAAGTTAGAGGATTTTGTAAAGTCAACTGTCTGACAATCCTGCTGTACAGAGTGTGAAATGAAAGGCTGTAGGATGTCAGGTTCTTTTTTCTAACACAAAACATTTAAATAGCTTGTAAATGAACTATACAAACACTTGAAAATATATTTTAGTAATTATGAAAATACTTTTTTTGTAATTCTGAGTGGAAAAAAAAGTGTTTAATAAGATGAAAACAAATCAGAACACTTCATTTGGTGATGTGCAAATGGTATACATTTTTGCTGAACCCAATTTCCACAGATTATTGTTTAAACGCTATAGGGCTCATTACGATGTCAGGGACCCTGTAGCGGTCTGGAACCGTCCGACCTTAGGTCGGCAGTTCCGACCTCGGTATTAGGATGCAACCGCCCATAGGGCGGTCAAAAACATCTATTGTACTATGGCAGCTTGTGCGGCGGGTGGAAATGGCCTTTAGCACAAGCTGCCATAGTAAAATGGATGTTTGGAAACATTCTCTGCACCATGTGGCATAGCACCTCACGGTGCCTGCCACATGGGCAGGGATGTTTAGGAGTGCTCAATAAGTGCCCCCCAGGCCCTATAGATGAGAGCCAGGGGGAAGGGGGCCCTGCTAGTGTCCCGAAGAAACCTTCCAACAGCCTTTCCATGTCGTAAAGGCCAATAGGAAAACTCTGTTGGAAAGTGCCTTCATAATCGATATTGGCTTCGCCATCATTAGGGGATTGTGGTGGCCTCATATGCTTTGACGGGCTCCTGAGCCCGTCGGAACTGCGCCGGAATCCCCCCGCAGGTTTCACTCTGACTGCCATCATCCTAATATGGCAGTCAGACTGCAATCTACCATGTCGGGCGGAAAACCTCTGACAGCAGGTCGGAAGCTTGCCGCCCGACATTGTAATGAGACCCATATATAGTTTTGTCAGTAAAACTGCATATTAGTGGGAAAGTTTGTGGCCATTTCAGTAGAAAATATGCTGCTGGTAAATGCCAGTCTGCAACCAAATCATGCTTTAGTAATACATTTATCAAAAGTGAGTTTTTAAACTTGACCCGGGAAACATTCCTGCCCCTGCCCTGGTGACCGTGCTATTACTCAATCAATCAATCAATCAAAGCATTTATATAGCGCGCTACTCACCCGGAGGGTCTCAAGGCGCTAGGGGGGGGGGGTCCGCTACTGCTCGAACAGCCAGGTCTTGAGCTGCTTCCTGAAGGCGAGGTGGTCCTGGGTCAGGCGAAGGTGGGTCGGGAGGGAGTTCCAAGTCTTGGAGGCGAGGTAGGAGAAGGACCTTCCCCCTGTGGTGGCGGCGAGGGCGTGGTCGATCGAAGCTGGCGTTTGAGAGCGTAGAAGTTGAGGCGGCTGTTGAGGTATCCTGGGCCTTGGTTGTGTAGGGCCTTGTGTGCGTGGGTGAGGAGGCGGAAGGTGATTCTCTTGTTGACCGGGAGCCAGTGCAGGTCTCTCAGGTGTCCGGAGATGTGGTTGCGGCGGGGGAACTTATCACCTGATGTACAACCCTTTTTTGTGGTCGCAAACGGGAAATTAGCCATGTACAAACCCTATTTTGCGACTCGGTAACCTATTACCAACTCGCAAAATAATCTGTGCCCCCGACCTCGGCTGCTTCCTGTAATATCGTATTCAATGCCCCCGATCTCGCCTGCATCCTGTGATAGCGTGTGGTATCGTATTTGTGCCTGATTATGGTATCGTATCATATTGAGCATATTGAGACTGCTTTAACCTCGCCTGCATCCTGTAATATCGTATTCTGTGCCCCCGATCTCGCCTGCATCCTGTGATAGCGTGTGGTATCGTATTTGTGCCTGACTGTGATATTGTATCATATTGAGACTGCTTTAACCAGTATCTGTGCCAGACTGTGCCCCCGATCTCGCCCTGCATTGTTTAGTTGTTGTTTGGTGCCATTTTGTTGACCCAGCCCGTCTCTCCTCCCTGCTCCCTGCCGCTGCTCCCCTGCGGCCCCACCCCCGCTCCCTACAGCATCTCCAACAGATCCCCTCCCCACTCGCCAACCCGCTCCCGCCTCCCAGCTGCTCCTCCCTCGCTCCGCCCCCTCCACTATCCACTTATGTCAGAGCGGCATACGCGCAGCGGGCGCGCCTTATGGGCGCCGAAGGCGCGCTAAAGGTAAGCCCGTCTACACCCATCCACGCCCGTACCGCGCCCAGCGCCAGACCCCCTGGCCCCCGCAGAGGCCATCCCTCCCGCCGAACGTACGACGCCGCCACCCTCACCGCACTTAACACCGGCCGCCCCCATGACTGTCACCGAGCCGCCCCAGGAAGTACCCATGGACCCTTCACCTGCCAATCCTGCAAGTTCTGCTGCATCAGGACCCACA
This sequence comes from Lissotriton vulgaris, assembly GCF_964263255.1. Classification (NCBI taxonomy): domain Eukaryota; kingdom Metazoa; phylum Chordata; class Amphibia; order Caudata; family Salamandridae; genus Lissotriton; species Lissotriton vulgaris. The sequence goes on along the minus strand of NC_141691.1, from coordinate 1,075,768,738 downwards.
CTACAACCACAAACGCCAAACAGAGCTCCAACAACAACCACCTGCAGTGCATCCTGCTCAACACCCGCTCGGTCCACAGACACGCCATTGAACTATGGAACCTACTCGACACCACTTCACCGGACGTCGCCTTTCTCACGGAAACCTGGATGAACGCCTCATCAGCACCCGACATCGCCATAGCCATCCCGGACGGATACAAGATCATCCAAAGGGACCGCATCAACCAAACAGGAGGAGGCATCGCCATAGTCCACAAGAACACCTTCCGCATCTCGACTAACTCTGACGACACCCCCATAGCCACCGAACACCTCCACTTCCAGATACACACCGACCCCAAGACCACACTCAGAGGCACCCTCATCTACAGACCCCCAGGACCCCGCACACAATTCAGTGAAGACATTGCTGACTTTGTCAGCCCACACGCCCTCCCCTCCGATGACTACATTCTCCTAGGGGACCTCAACTTCCACCTGGAAAAAACAACGACAACAACACCACCACCCTGCTGGATAACCTCGCCAATCTCGGACTCAAACAATTGGTGAACACCTCCACCCATTACGCCGGACACACGCTTGACCCAATCTTCTCCAGCAAGCACATCTCCTTTAATCACGTCACGGGACTCCACTGGACTGACCACAGCTGCGTCCACTTTAGCTTCAGAAAGACCACGACCCACCACCACCTGCAACAAGTCCCCCGCAGAAGCTGGAACAAAATTACCACCGACCAACTCACCACATCTCTGAACCAAAACCCTCCCGCCATATCAACAGACCCAAATCAAGCAGCCATCAATCTCGCACAGTGGATCTCCCACTGCGCCGACGAACTAGCACCCTTGAAAAACCATCCCTACAAACCAGGAAGCAAAAAAGCCTCCTGGTTCAACGACAACCTCAATAACTCCAAAAAGAACTGCCGCACCCTCGAGAAAGCCTGGCGAAGAAACCCAACCACTGACAACATGACCACCCTCAAGAACGCCACCCGCAAACACCACCAGCTGATCCGCACCACCAAGAAATCAGCATTCAAGGATCGACTAGACAACAACGCCCACAACAGCAAGGAACTCTTCAGCATTGTCAAAGAACTCACCAATTCCAGCGCCGGCAACAACGACATCACTCCCTCTCAAGACCTCTGCGACTCTCTAACCTCGCTCTTCCACAGCAAGATCGCAGACATACATAACAGCTTTGGCGACCAGCCTACTCCCCTCACCACTGAACCGAAGCCCCCCACCACCACCCTCCGCGCCTGGACCCCGATCAACACCGATGACACCATCCGCTTGATGAACTCCATCCACTCCGGATCGCCAACCGACCCATGCCCCCATCACATCTTCAACAAGGCCGACTCAGTCATAGCACTCCAACTCCGGGACATCATCAACTGCTCCTTCAACACCGCTACCTTCCCGGAAAGCTGGAAACATGCCGAGCTCAGCGCCCTCTTGAAAAAACCCACAGCTGACCCCACCGAACTTAAGAACTATCGCCCCATCTCGCTCCTCCCGTATCTCGCCAAAGTCATAGAGAAGACTGTCAACAGTCAGCTCTCTGCCTTCCTTGAGTCTAACAGTTCCCTCGACCCCTCACAGTCCGGCTTCCGAGCCAACCACAGCACCGAGACCGCCCTCATCGCAGCCACAGACGACATCCGAACACTGCTCGACAACGGGGAAACAGCGGCCCTCATCCTCCTGGACCTCTCCGCAGCATTCGACACAGTCTGCCACCGCACACTTGTACAACGCCTCAGGAACATCGGAATACAAGACAAAGCATTGGATTGGATCATCTCGTTCCTCGCAGGAAGAACCCAGAGAGTCCGCCTCCCCCCTTTCAGATCAGAGGCCACCGAAGTCATATGTGGCGTTCCACAAGGATCATCACACAGCCCCACCCTCTTCAATGTCTACATGAGTCCCCTCACATCCATCGCATGCCAACACAACCTCAACATCATCTCTTACGCAGACGACACCCAGCTGATCCTCTCCCTCGCCAAAGACCCAACCACCGCCAAAACCAACCTACACGAAGGGATGAAAGACGTAGCCGAATGGATGAAGAACAGCCGCCTAAAACTGAACTCTGACAAGACGGAAGTCCTCCTTCTAGGATCATCCCCCTCTGCCTGGGACGATTCATGGTGGCCCCCGGCACTGGGCATCGCACCCAAACCAACGGACCATGCTCGCAACTTGGGATTCATCCTAGACTCCTCCCTCTTGAGGAAATAGAAATTTTACATGGCCAATGTGTCCCCTGCTTGTACCCCAACGTTTAGTGTACTTGCATAACATCCATGCATTTTCCCTCTCATGCCTGTAATAATGATGCCTCTGCATTTCCGTCCCACATTAGGGTGTCAGTTAATGTCAGTTACCAAGTCTCCCATGAAAGGAACGTTAATTTTACACTGAGGCCCATGTTGCCATGTTTTTGTATTGTGCACTTTTAATATATCGAGATGAACCCATTTTGTGGCTCAGCCTGAGCCAGGACCCGAATTAAGGTTTTCATGCCTCCAGACACTCTGAAAGCTGCAGCTCAGCTACGTGTCCCTGAACTCGCATACTATTGGCTCAGCTGAGAGGGGCCCAGCACGGAGTGCCAAGACAGTATTTTGCACACAGTTATCTGCTTGCTCTACAGAATCACATTCTTGCCTGGTGAAGAAGGTAAACAGAACCCGTCTGCAGAGATAGGGCCTAGCCTTTCTGTCTCCGTTTAAGTGATTTGCAGAGCTCACATCCATAGAAAACTCAAAGCCCCCACGCAATGAACGAAGAAATATATTAAATATATGCCCACACTGGCTCTTGGTGATGAGCAACCTTTGCTTGAGCGACCTTTACTTCAGATAACACATCCCCGGACCTAAGATATCAGATAATACCAGACGTGCAGGTCGTCCTGACACTGAAGGCCTCTCTACTAGACCGAAAGTCAGCTCCCCCCAGCTTCCCCCCAGTTACACGTTAGTTGCACGTCATGACCAAGTTGCGCACACAAGTAGGGCAAAGGTTCCAGCTGGCCATGCAGACCCCCTCCATGTATCCACCCACCTATGACTCACCTATGACTCCTCAAGTGAACGCCCACATGTACGCCCTCATACACGCCCACATGCTCTTATCTCTCTCTCTTTCTCTTGCTCTGCCTGGAGCGCTCCTCCCTATGTACAAGATTGAATGTATAAATATTGTACTCTGTGAATAAAGTTCAGAAGACCCTTCCTGAACCTTAGTGGTGATGGAACCGATTCTCCCTTAACTCGAGTTACTGAAATAAAGCCCTTTTGAATCGGACACCACGGACTCTGCCTCTCATTTAATGACCCTTTGTTCAAGTATAGAAATTATGACAGGGTAATACTTTATTTACCACATAAATCTGGCGCCCGAATAGGGACAAATCCCCTTCCCCACGCGCCAGAGATGTAGGTCCAGCCCTTGCCCCCTTCTACAGCCGTGACGGACTTCAAAGTGTACACGCCAGCGGGACTTCCTGCTTACTCCCTCAGGCCCACGGAGGAGACGGACTGCGACCAGGCATCCACACGAGGCGGTGAGGATCGCGGATCATCCCAACCAGAGCCCAACCTGTGAGAGAGCAAGGTCCGAGGTTTCCGAAGGTCCACCTGTTCCGTGGCGCATGCACAGGCAGTATCAAGTTTCCGAGGCCTTCAAGTTCTGCTTCCCGGTGAGTACCACTATGGGGAACGCATAAAGTTCAAGACGGGTTCATTTATATGAACTCGGTAAAGACGTGTCCGTTCACACGGGCACGGTAAAGACATGTCTCTTTACGAGACCGGTAAAGACGGGTCCATTTCGGTGGGCACGGTAAAGACGGGTCCACGGTAAACGTGGGCACGGTAAAGACGTGTCTCTTTACGAGACCGGTATGGTTGTACTGTATTCCAGTGCATACAGTTAACTGTTTTCAAGTACATGTATCTAGTCAAACTGTATCTGTTTTAATGTTTTAGTGTTGTAGTGTGAATGATTGTTTCAGCCAGAGTATTTTTGTGTTTATTGTGTTGTTCATTAAGTTGGTTTCAACATGCCACTGTTTTCGAAATCACGTCAGATAGGGACCTGGAAAGGCATACTCGAAGAGTCAGTTAACATCCCGCCTAGAGACACACCTGGTCATTACATGTACAATAAGCACGGGCTAGATGCCGTATTGTTTTTAGACTTATGGGTAGATTACACGAAGGATTTAGAGGAAAAGTACAGATGGCCTGCCTCAGGAACATGGGATTCTGAATGCATTATGAAAGTAGAGGAAGCGCTATGGAAAAGGAAAGTAAGACCCTCTCAGAAAGATGCCATTGAGTTATGGCGCAAAGAGTCACATAGGAGATCAGAGAAAGAATTCCACCAAGCAGAGAGAAGTAAACAAGCACCGGAAAAAGCCAAAGAAAAAGAATTGCGGGAAGAAGGGGAACGGGTCAAGGCAGAACAGGCTGATAGAGAAAGAAATGCCGTAGTTACTGGTATTTATCCCGTCCTCTCAGAAGAACTAGCTAGAGTGACCCCCTCAGACACACCCCGTAGGTCGCGTACGCCACCACCTGTACCCTTTAGAGTACTTAGAAAGAAGCCAACAGCATCAGAGGCATTTATTTCCTCCTATCTAGAAGAGTCCGCACCGGACTATGTGAACGCAGATTTCCCTCCGCCCCCATCAGCAGATCAGCTCCAACAGCTCCAGCAGACCGTGAAAGACGACGTAGGGCCAGGGGCAGTAGGGGGAGGGGGGCCAATGCCAATGCCAACGCCAACGTTAACGCCAACGTCAACGCCATATAAGTTTACGGTAGATGTAGCAATCGCCCGCTGTATTTACGATCCAGTACCAGGAAAGGGCTCAATGCTCGTGTTTTCACTTAGACTAAGAAAAGCCGTCGACTATTTGGTCACACTACCAGACATGAAAGAACACCTAGATAAAATATACCGTTTCATTAGAACGGGGGAGGGACCCGAGAGTATAGAAGAGGCCATGGAACACAGAAAGGTAGGGGTCAAGAACTACATCCTACGTTTTATGATTAACTGTCTGATCAGGGAACAAGACGAGGGAGACGGAGATGTAAAACATGGTTTGTTAGAATGGAGTGACAACATAGATGCCGGTCGGCATGATAAACAGGGACAGACAGATAGCATGACAAAGAAAATACGAAAGGAAATATTAGAGATACACAGAGTAGGGTCTGACGAGAAGGGTGAGTCATCATCGGAGGAGTCAGAAAACGGGGCAAAGGACAAGATAAATTATGTAGGCAAGGCACGACAGTTTGACAGGCCCAAGTGCCTCGATTACCGTAAACAGGGATCGGCTATAAAAGAAAGATATTCCCTTGAAAATCTATTCCAAGCTACTGAAAAAGCACTGAAAAGACGGATAGAGAGCGAACGATCTCACACCCCACACGAAAAGGAATTGGCCCGGTCAGCCACCCGCTCCTCCCTATGTACAAGATTGAATGTATAAATATTGTACTCTGTGAATAAAGTTCAGAAGACCCTTCCTGAACCTTAGTGGTGATGGAACCGATTCTCCCTTAACTCGAGTTACTGAAATAAAGCCCTTTTGAATCAGACACCACGGACTCTGCCTCTCATTTAATGACCCTTTGTTCAAGTATAGAAATTATGACAGGGTAATACTTTATTTACCACATAAATCTGGCGCCCGAATAGGGACAAATCCCCTTCCCCACGCGCCAGAGATGTAGGTCCAGCCCTTGCCCCCTTCTACAGCCGTGACGGACTTCAAAGTGTACACGCCAGCGGGACTTCCTGCTTACTCCCTCAGGCCCACGGAGAAGACGGACTGCGACCAGGCATCCACACGAGGCGGTGAGGATCGCGGATCATCCCAACCAGAGCCCAACCTGTGAGAGAGCAAGGTCCGAGGTTTCCGAAGGTCCACCTGTTCCGTGGCGCATGCGCAGGCAGTATCAAGTTTCCGAGGCCTTCAAGTTCTGCTTCCCGGTGAGTACCACTATGGGGAACGCATAAAGTTCAAGACGGGTTCATTTATATGAACTCGGTAAAGACGTGTCCGTTCACACGGGCACGGTAAAGACGTGTCTCTTTACGAGACCGGTAAAGACGGGTCCATTTCGGTGGGCACGGTAAAGACGGGTCCACGGTAAACGTGGGCACGGTGAAGACGTGTCTCTTTACGAGACCGGTATGGTTGTACTGTATTCCAGGGCATAAAGTTAACTATTTTCAAGTACATGTTTCTAGTCAAACTGTATCTGTTTTAATGTTTTAGTGTTGTAGTGTGAATGATTGTTTCAGCCAGAGTATTTTTGTGTTTATTGTGTTGTTCATTAAGTTGGTTTCAACATGCCACTGTTTTCGAAATTACGTCAGATAGGGACCAGGAAAGGCATACTCGAAGAGTCAGTTAACATCCCGCCTAGAGAGACACCTGGTCATTACATGTACAATAAGCACGGGGTAATACTTTATTTACCACACTCTCGATGACCAGACAAGTCAACGCCGTCTCATCATCATGTTTTAACATCCTACGCATGCTCCAAAAGATCTTCCGTTGGATCCCAACTGAAACAAGGAAGACGGTCACCTAAGCACTCGTCACCAGCCGACTGGACTACGGAAACACCCTCTATGCCGGAACCACAGCCAAACTACAGAAAAGACTTCACCGCATTCAGAACGCCTCCGCTCGACTCATCCTAGACATACCTCGCCATAACCACATATCCGGTCACCTGAGAGACCTGCACTGGCTCCCCGTCAACAAGAGAATCACGTTCCGTCTCCTCACCCACGCACACAAAGCCCTCCACGACCTAGGACCCAAGTACTTCAACACCCGCCTGACCTTTTACACCCCCCACCCGCCAACTACGATCGTCCAACCAAGCCCTCGCCGCGATTCCACGCATCCGAAGAGCCACTATGGGAGGAAAATCCTTCTCCTACTTGGCGGCCAAGACATGGAACTCCCTCCCCACCCACCTCCGTCTCACACAGAACCACCTCTCCTTCAGAAAACAACTCAAAACATGGCTGTTCGATCAGTAGCGAACCCCTCTCCCTTAAGCGCCTTGAGACCCTCTGGGTGAGTAGTGCGCTATACAAATTTCCGACTTGACTTGACACTTCAATGTACGATTGGTTTGCAACCACAATTGCGGTCGCAAAGTAAATGCAGTTTACCACCTACTTCAAGAAGGTGGTAAGCCACTCGCAAACGGGAAAGGGTCCCCAGGTATTCCAAGATAATTGGAATTCCAGGACATTCTATTCGAAGACAGTCTATCTGAGAGGCGGACACCTAGGTAGTCAAAGGTACCGACTCTTTCCAAGGGGGTCCTTCCTAACACTACACTGCCTTTGAAGGAGTTGTGCGCGTTAAAGGCCGTAAAATTGGTTTTGGTGGTGTTAATGACCAAACCCCTGGTGTCACAGAAGGAATGGAATCTATTGAGTTAGCCAATCTTTGATCACAGTCAACCTTTGATCACATGACAAGAAAAACAAAATTATCTTCAGTACAACTCATTTGTTGATTTGACTATTTTTTTCCAAATTTCTAAAAGTCGTGTTAGGACCTTGTGTTAAGGTTCCTCTAACATTTTTTAGAAAAAGTACAAGTCACTGACGTTAGAGGTGAAGTATGTAGAACTGTTAGTGTAGGCCATCCAAACAGAACCCCACTTTAGAAATATAATTAGCAATCCAGGGAATATGGCTGAGGAGCTTGAACTCCCCCCCCCCACTCCAACCTACAGGTTAGAGAGTTAAGGCTTCTCTGTAAGGCTAAACAGACACGAACTGGGCTCAACCCTACCAGGATACAACTCCAGGAGTTCCTGGCAGAGCATGCAAGGGACTACCCCACAGAAGAAGATGAAGACCATCAGGAAAATGGGGAAAGCAGTGAGTATGATGAAGTCTTAGACCAACCACCTCAACTTGTGACCTACCCAAGAGGTTTGGAATATGGCTCCTACAGCAGTAGGACCAACTCCATACCACACAGTGAGGAGGATCTCCTTTCAGTAAGGATAAACAAAAGACTAGACCTAGAGACTAGGCTCCTAGCTCTAGAAAAAGAGAAAGTAGAGATGGGCCTAGGACCCATCAATTTTGGCAGCAAATAAAAAAGTTTAGAAAAAGAGGGATCCTACGATCTTAAAATCCCCAAAGGGATTGTACCTAAATTTGGGGATGATGATGACATCACCAAGTGGTTCACAGCTTTTAAGAGGACTTTTGAAGCCAGAAAAGTGAGGAAGTCTCACTGGAGGGCACTCCTGTGGTAGGTAACTGTTCTCTGGTAAGTGCAGAAACAGGCTTTTGACCCTTAGTGGGGCAGAAGAGGGGCCTATGAACTCATGAAGGGCACCTTGATTGAGGTATTTGGACTCACTACTGAGAGGTGTAGAATTAACTTCAGGGGGCTCAGAAATCCCTGAGTCAGTCCTGGGTAGAATCTGTAGACTACTCAGTAAAACACTAGGTGGCTGGTTGACTGGAAGTAAAGTGCAGGATTATGATGGACTTCATAATTTGTTTATGAAGGGATACATTTTAAGTAACTGCATCAGTGAAAATTGCATCAGCATCTGGAAGACCGAACGCGGACCACCGGGTCAAGATAAGGGTATCCAAGACAGCCACTGAGGTTGACCCAAAGAAAGGTGTCACAAAGCCTCCCCAGGTGGGGCGTGGCCAGGCAGCCGAATAAAATGGCCGCGTGGCGCCGGGGATTCCAACATGTTCGCCCTGTCCCGATAAAATCGCACACTGATCAGTCTGGCGGACTGCTGCCGATGTAGAGGTGGAGGCTGTAATGCGGTAAGCCGATCTTCGCCGCCGAACACGCTGGGGCTGACCTATTACCGGACGAACAGTAAAATAAGGTGGAGCCAGATACCGAGACGAAGACGGCCCGAGGAAGATCTGTGCCGTGCACAAAGTGGTGCTTCATGCTGGACGATGGTGGCTGCTCCTGCATTTGAGGTGAGCGTGGTGGGACCACAGACCCCCCTCTCTTACTTACTTACATGCGCCACTCCCGGCAATACGGTCGGTCCGAGGGGGATCCGCCCGTTTAACTCCCGGAGGCCCCGCAGTGACAGGGACTGCGGGTGAGCCTCGGAGGCAGTCATCCGACTGCTCGGGCTGTTGAGTGGGGGTTGGTAAGTCCATGGGCCCCGTCCGCTCATTCCCAAGTTACTACAAAAAACAGTGGTCCTAGACCAATCAATCAGAAGATTATTAAATACAAGTTGATGATTATTGAACCTATTCCGAGCTCGCAATATGTTAGCTCACAAACGTATATCAATCGTAAGTTTCATGAACAGAACATGAAATGCAGCACAACAATATTTTTATTACAAAGTTGAGGACTAATGTTAAACAAACCTTCTAGGGTGGTGGTAATGTACCTGGTTTATATACTATAAGATTTGTTTCAATGTTTGCAGGATACATATAGTTGTGTAATTCATGGGGTTTCTCCCTGCGATTGGGTGCGCAGGGATGGGTGGGGGGAGGTGGGAAGGGTTGCTTTCACTATATGGTTACATGTTAAATTTGCAGCCTACTCACTGTCTAACTATTGTGGCTTGCTGTGACATTCAACAGCAATTATTTAATATAAATGGCAGGTTTGGATGACCTGTTCACTTATACCGACCTGTCGCTCGTCATCTGGAATGTCAGGGGGCTTAATAATGTTCGAAACGTGAAGCACATATTACATTACATGCAAAGGCATGGGTTTGACATTGCATTTCTGCAAGAAACACACTTACTGTTGGACTTAGGCCCTTTTTGCAGATTCACCCCTCAACTTTTTGCATTTCTCCCAGCCCTTTTCTCTGTGTAGTGTTAGTGGTTTTAGGCCTCTGGGCACTTTAGCACTGTGGTCCGGTGTGAAGTGCATGTGCTCTGTGTTAAACATTTAGTGAGACTGGCCTGCCCTCCCAGAGGAATGCATGGGGAATTCCATGCTCAGTGTGTGACAGTGGTAATTCCTGTTATGAGAGTAGCAGTATGGTCAAGTCTGGTATGTATGAAATTGTGAGAATAAATGCTGCACAATGGTGTGCGTCGATTTATTATGACTATGTGAGCAATGCCACTTTTAGAAGTTGGCATTTCTGTGTGCTATGTGTCCGCCTGCGTGATGTGAATTGCATGTCTGGTTTTGGAGGGACAGGGCAGGCTGAGCCAGACAGTGGTTAAATAGAGAGATCTGCAGTTGGAGTATGGAGAGGGGTGACCCTTTGATCTGAGCAGGGGCGTGCCTGGCAAAGTGAATGATGGCTCCACCTCCCACTGTGCGGCTGATGGCAGAAACCCTCTTCCTCAAAGACAAGATGCAGCCTTGTAAGCAGTGCTCCAGGACCACACCGAACTGGTTCTGGCTGGGTTCAGTGACTTGAGAACAAAGTCTTCTGGTGGTATAAGTAAAGGGGCTGTGACCCCATGAAATTGTTCAGTTCTATGGTACTCTTCTAGGATGATGTGCTGTTCCTGATCCTGCTGGGGCATTCTGCTGCTGGGGCCCAGGAGGAACTGCCATGAGGGCTGCCTTCCTGAGCCCTGCATTGCCCCCTTGATTGCGGAGGACCTTTGCTTTTGGAGCTATGGCTCCCTGCGCCCTGTGAGCACTATATTTTAATTCTTTCCTGGAGTAAGAACGTGTTACTTCTGGATGTCAAGACGAACCTCTGTCCGTGTAACTAGAGGGAAAGGACTTTGAAACTTTCATCCATCTTGCTGAAGCAACTACAACTACCCAAGGGCCTGATTTGAGCTTGCCTCCTGCTGCAGTCTCAGGGACATTAGACTTCACCCATCAGCCGTCCGGATTCCTATTTGAGGGGAATTCTACTCGCAGGTGAGGTCTCTGTTGAGAATTCCAGAGCCTCTGGTTCTACTGCGGGGAACGCGGGCTGAAACTCATTGTATCGCTAGTGTGGGCCGCTGCAGCTGAGGAGCTGTGCTGCTGAATGCCCGCCTTTGCCGTGCTATGAAAATCATCGTTAGCGCTATCGTGGGCCGTGGCAGCTGAGTAGCTGTTGCCGCTGAGAGTCCGCATTTGCCTGTGTTACCAAAGTCATTGTTATCGCTATTGTGGGCCACTGCAGCTGAGGAGCTGTGGCTGCTGAGTTCCCGTATTTGCCGTCCAACGAGAATCATCGCTATCGCTATTGTGGGCCGCTGCAGCCGAGGAGCTGTGCCGCTGAGTGCCCGCATTAGCAGCCCTACGAGAATCATCGCTACCGCTATTGTGGGACGCTGCAGCTGAGGAGCTGTGCCGCTGAGTCCGTATTTTCCGCACAACAAAAATCATCGCTATCGCTGTTGTGGGCCGCTGCAGCTGAGGAGCTGTGCCGCTGAGTGCCCGCCTTTAAGCCCCGTACTTTCACAGCTGTGCAGCACTTCGTGCCAGCTACAACACTTAGGTCTGCGCAATTGCGCACATGGATTCTGCTACATTGGCAGCCGCCCTGACACTTTGGACATAGGGCATTTTGAGCCCCGTTGAGAAGGCCAGTTGACCAGGGGGACTGTTAGGTTTGTAGGGCGCCAGGCCCTAATGTGATGGATGTGGTGCTAGGAAATGTGATTTATGTAGTATGATTTACGCACCCTGTTTTATGCCTCTAAATGTGGTTTATGATTATGAGGTTTTGCATACTGTATTTATGTTTGAGTTATCTTCTACTGTGGTTTATGTTAGTGAGATTATTTCCTAAGGTGAGTTATGCTTAGGAGGTTATGGTCTAATATGTTTAGGCTTATGAGGTTGGCGCAGGATATATTTCACGCCTAATGTGATACTGTGCATAATATGATTTATGTTACAGGATGATGCTGAGTCCAGTTTTTGCCAGTAATTACTGGTTGTGTTCTATGCTTATTATATGTTCTCCATTTACTATCTTTACTAAGTGATGGTTCTGACAGTGGTCCAAGTGGCCCTGTCATGTGTATATAATCCCCTGTAGATATTGTCCAGTGCCAGTTGTCACAGTGTATATTGTGTGATTACTATTCTAATGTGTTTTATGATAATACAAAGGCTATTTTTGATATAAACTTGTGTGGAGTTCCTTTTTTGGTGTGCCTAGTATGTTGTTGCTGTGTGGGTTGCGCAAATGCTTTACACATGGCCTCCAGGATAAGCCTGACCCCTCGTGCCAAACTACCAAGGGGGTGAGCAGGGGTTATCTTTGGCATGTAACTCCCTGGCCCTGACTAGAGTGGTGGTTTCTGCTTAGTTATGCGCAAGCCCTAGCCAACCAGAATCCCATTTCTAACACTTACCCAGAAATAAGGTCACTGCTTTTTAGGTCTCGGCCTGATCCAGCGCATGCGCTGGTCTCGGCCGAGACATTTAGTAGCTCTGAGAAATGCTACTTTGCCGGCGATCAGCTTGCTAGAATGCGCACAAGAGCGCGCACGCATGCGCGTTATAGCAAGCTGATCGCCGGCACAATAGCACTTGCGGTGACGCGTGTGCACACCACTCGCGTCACCACTCGCGTTTTTTTTTTCTCACGCTTTTTTTTTGTACGAGGAGAAGATGGCCTATCGGCTTCTAGGCGCTGACAGCGCTGCCTCGGTCTTCAATGTGCAGAACCAGGAGCCGGAAGAGGAGGCGGGAACACAGGTGCATGAATGGCAAAGTTATCCTTACTGTTTCTTACTTTATTCCCCGGTGGTTTCTCTCTCGTGATTGGCTAAGCCAATGTTTGTTAGATATTTGTCTCCATCTGTGAATTCTTGACTGTTTGGAAAATGGGAGACTTGGGCTCGCTCCATTGTGCGCGTGGCCCCATGTTGCCTTGTTCCTGGAGCCCAGTTTGGTCTTGTCTTAGAAGTCCTGTGTGTGCAGCAGAGTGCAGACCCCCTCATGAATCGCAGGTGCGATGCACCCAAGAATTCATTTTCAGCTGCTTTTGTGAGGACTGAAGGTGCCTCCCGCTGGGGCTTTATGGGAGGCTGTTAAATGGGAACTGTTTCCGGCCCCGCCTTTAGTTACAAAGAGCTTGTTCCTGCAAAGCCCACCAGTTGGCCACCAGCTTCCGGACAGATGTCATGCTAGGTTCACCACAAGGGCTTATTTCAGACACTACATCACAGTATTTCTATTAACCGATGGCTCCAGGTTGAAGCGGCCTCCAGGTTTTGAGTGGAAATCCCTTCTGGCATGAGACACAGAATCCCGGCAGAAGGAGGGCGCAACCCGATTTTCCAAGTTCCATTAATAGTTGTATTTCTTTAAAGTAGTTTTCAATCCCAGCACTCTTATCAGAAAGTTCACAGTCCACCTTGAGTTACAATATTGATGCCATTTACTGCAGACGAAAGCACGTGTTCCAGAAGAGCTCTCTTCCTTGCCAAGCAGGACACTCCTGACCCAAGAGAAGCGACCAGAGGCCAGACCTGTCGGTGAGAGACACGTTCATGCACTAGGAAGTGCATTATTTATACTGCATTCTTAAATGTGAATTGACGGATTCAGAGGTTTGCTTCTTCCAATACTTGGTCTCTGAGCAGAAAGCCCTTTCATTGCTGTGTGTTCATTCGGAATGAGCCAGGAAGTCCTGGCACTTTACAGCACTTTACAGTAAATGTCCAAGCTTGCATGATGTGACTGTGCATGTTTAGCACAGTTTAGAAGCCGGTATCCTAAATGTCAGCGCGTTTCCAAAATCTGTGTTCCCTTTTTATGGCTCTCTCCTGTAGGTGGGTTGAACATATGTGAAGTGCAAGCCCAACCTTGGAGACCTGTGTAACACACCGGAGCAGAGCGGTGTGGACTGAAGGTGCTACAAATAGTGCCCAGTGACGGCTGTCCTTTCACAGGGGTCTCAGGATCGCGGTCACGGGGGCATGACCCGGAACCACAGGCTCCCACAGGACGGGACCTCTATCTTAGACAAGTTCCTTGTGGCATTGGATAAAGATACCTTATGTGGCTGCCTATGGCTCGCAATGAGCACGTGGCCTGGCCCCCTCTAACCCCCGGACAGGACCTGGTGATTAATATATCTCGGTGTGAAGTTTGGTACTAAGGGAAAGTGTCTGCCTAGCCTGTAGCGATCAATGAAGGAAACATAATTTGAAAGACACTTAAATCCAAAAATAACAGGAACACAAAGTAATGTTACTATATACTGCTAACTGTAATAACAGTTTAAAAACCTGTCCCCAATTTTCACATTGACTGAGTCTAGATGCAGGCACTCTACTCATATCCTTCCAATCCCGCCCTACATTGAAGCTTCAATACCTATGCACCCTGCATGCATGTCGTTGTATAGCGTTTTAGGACCCTATTGTAATTTTCCTGATTCATGCCCTTATATAAGTACAGACCACCTTGCCCTTATATAGGCATAGAATTCATAACCATATTTAGACATAGCCCATGCAGTCCAAATACAGGCATGGATGCTTCCACTAGTTCCGAAAAGCCACAACGATTTCTTTGAAAACTCGCCTTCAGCAGTCAGGGACTTCCTCTTTCTTGAATATTGATTTGTCCTAGAAATCATGGAGTTTTCAAAGAACCTCCATTCTTTGATGACGTTATTATGTCCAACTTTACGTCAAACTCAGCACCTTCAAGGTATAAATATGCCCACACTTGCCCTAGAAAACACACGGTGGTTTGGAGCAGTTCGACTATCTACTTGCCCGATGCAGCTCGCTACAGCAAGTGCCGAAGGAAGCGGACCTTCCAGCTGACGCATTGGGAGAGACGCTGTATTTTCTCTTGCTGAGAAATCCAGCTCCAGTATTTCCCAGCTCCCCTTGTGCGGGTGTTGGGAAATCGAGTCCAGAGACAGAGAGATACCAGACCTCCTTCATTCTAAACCAAGGTACAGAGCTGATTAGACCCTAAGAGAAATCTTGGATAGATTCTTGGCAAATCATACTAAACCTATGCTACACCACGTTTACTTCTTCCCTCGTACTAGACTTAGGTTAGGTACATTGGGGTAGGCGTATTTTAGAAGCACCAGTTGAGTATCTTTTAGTCATTGTTATTTATATATGTTATTTTGTATGGCTCAGAACCCATACCATGCTTTTACAGTATTATTTTATGATACTCTTCTTACTGTACGCATTATACTTTGCAACCAGTGTTACGATTGTGGCTGTTCATTTCGTCTGCAAGAGAAAGAAGACTGTTAAATAAATACTTTTATTGAAAACGCCCGTCTTTCTATTTCTCTGCACCTCTGGTGAAACGAAGCATGCACGATTGACTAATTGAAATATCTATCTATTGTTTCCACGACTCTGAAGATTAGTTTTATTCTTGGGGAAACAAAGTTGTCAAGTTTATGCAGTTGTCAGAAACTAATCCCTTCTTGTTTATCCGAGAAAGTTTCTAGTGACCTCTGACGTAGCTGGCACTCACAATTAAGTCTAATATATTCAATAGAGACCTAGTTGACATAAGTCCTCCGTCAAATCTATAGGATATATTATTCCAATGCGCAAAGCCTATTGGGAATAACGGAACTACACTACATGGCGCCCAGCATTTGGTAAGGCATTAATTTAATGCTAGATACTAGAGTAACGCAGTTTTGCTTTTCACAGAGTCCCCTTTTTCCCGTAAAATACTCCAATAGACGTCTGGAGTGGGTTAAAGGATAAAATATTCCCCATTACTGAGTAGGACGAAAATCCTATGTATTAGTTTTTGGTTTGTTCAACGTTGAAGGATACAGTGTTCCAAAATATTGTGCACCTTATCTTTGTTTCCTTGAAACTTGCTCTGCAAACTTTCACTAAACAATGTCGCTTAACGGCGACGATAACGTGACCGGTGGAGCTGCAGTAAATGCAAACCAACCGGGTTTAGACGTTACAGGTTTCCAAGAAGACCACACAGATACTATAATCATCCCGGAAAATTTAAGAAAAACCATCACTATAAAGCTTATAACAAAAGGCCTATCACCTAGAGATAGTAGGGTAATTTTTGTCATAGTGGCACATGAATATCGGTAGACAGAGGTATTCTATTCATGGATTATCTTCCCAGAAGCAAATCCAAGAACACATGTGTTAAACTTCTACAAAAAAAGAGGAAACTCCAATGGAATACACTCTTTTCGAGGATATTGAAATTCCATTAACATACCAAGAGCATCAGCTCTGGTTTAAAGGCACCCTACACCATCAAAATAACATTACCAGGCTCGGTCCACTAGGTAGACCAGGAGCAACATGGCCGGTACTAGCCAGCTATACACCTCATCCTACCATTGAAGAAATGTCAGGTCCAGAGCTATTAGTTCAACTAAAACAATTAATCAAAATACATAGACAATTGGTTCAATATGTCATGCGGACTCTAACAGTCCAACCTGCTATCAGGATTTCACAACACACCCCTCACCAGGGGAACACAAATAAAATTACACCACTGACTATACACTCAGTCATTGGTAAATTACCCGCAAAACTGGAACCAATTCCATTCTGGATAGCTCAAAAAATGACTATTGAGGCAGTATTTCATGATAGTACACCTCATGAGAAATACAGGATTTTAACAATCTGTTTACCAATGGGGATCACACCACACCTGGAGGACTGTGACATTTGGGCTACAGTCTTTGCTGCAGTCTACGCAAAAACACATGGTGTTCCGTCTATGGCGGTATTACCAGACGTCCTAAAACAGATTCAAAATGAATACGGGACAGAACCTGCTTTAAATCTGGGTATGAAATTACTTAAAGATTTCAAACAGGACTCAGCTATAATATTAGCTAATATTAAAGGTGAAGCAGCATCCGTGGCGATCCGCTAAAAATTAAAAGAACTTGATGTAACTGAGCAACCATATGAACTGGCCAGAATAATAGAAAAATCCTATGAAGAACTAGGTAGAGATGGTTTGGGTGGGAAACCAGTTAAACCCCAACTAACAGAAAGTCCTGAAAAGGTCTTTATAAAAAATACTTTCACTACTCCTAAAAAGAAATGGGAAAACACTAAACAGACACTTCCTAAAGAGGAGAGTTCTCAATCCAGAGGTAGGTCTCCTCAAAAGGAGCTCTCTGAAAAGAGGTATAACCTCAGGAATAGGGATAATTTGAAAAAACCTGATAGATATCAAGATACTGATACTTGTTCCTCTCGTACCTTTCAGACTTCCTCACAGAAATCCGAAAGAAGAGGACGGTTAGAACACAAGGAAGAACGGGTGAAGTCCAAAGACGACCAACAAGTTTCAAAAAACAAGAAAACCCAATTCACCAAGAAGGTAGCAGGTCTAAAAATCAGACATGCCTAGGATCTTGAGAACACAACTCAAGAACGGGGAGTGGGCCCAGACAATGCTAGACAGCGCAGCAGAAGTTACCATAGCTCGCAGGATCCTGAAGGATCATCTGGAGACAGTATACTTGAATGAGTTCATTCAAGTTGAAACTGCCGATACCAGGGTTAGTGTACCCCATAAGTCATATGAAGTAACACTCCAGATGGAGGGGGACATAACTAGGAAAATAAGAACACTCTTTTGGGAGAAGCTCTCTAAGGGTTATGACATTCTTCTAGCTGAGAAAGAATGGCCACCAAAATTTGTAAGGGAGTGCCCACATGGCGAAGAGATCATTATGCCAGCCTTCTCAAATCATATTCCAATGCATAAAAAATACACATATGCCAGAAAATGGGCAGTAGCCCAGGCTCCAGCATTATATAAAAATCATGTAGGATGGGATGAGGACTCTCCTCACCATAAATTCCAGTCCTGCTCAGAGGCAGTATCCAGTTAAGCAAGAAGCTAAAAAACAGGTTAGGGAGATCTTAGATCAACTTGAATACCAAGGAGTGATTGCAACATGCACCTCGCCCATGAACAATCTTTTGTTTCCTGTCTCCGAACCAGACAATACATATTGTCTAGTTTTGGATTACAGACATGTAAACTCTTATTGCAAAACTTTTGCAGTACAAAATGCACACAGTGCAGCACTGATGAATAACATTGTGCGTAAAAAATATAAAACCACATTAGATATTCCTAACGGTTTCTTCTGTCAAAACATCGCACCAGAAAGCAGGTACTTGACTGCTTTCTCAATAATGGGGACACAGCAACACTTTTGTCGTCTACCCCAGGGATTCAAGAATAGTCTAGGGTTATTTCTGGCCAAAGTAACAGAGTTACTACAAACGTATGATGATGAGGCATTATCTTATGCCGATGACATCTATCTAACAGACGATGACTTGGATAGGCACTTGAAAAGAGTGAACACCATAATAGTTGGGTTCGCTCCTGAAGGGTACAAATTCAATTTTAAGAAATCAAGAATTGCCCCTCTCAACATCCTATTCTTAGGATACAAACTTTCAAGTGAATGCAAAAGCCTGGCAGCAAACTTTCTAGAGAAATGTGCGCTGCTCCAACCTCCAAAAATGCTGAAAAACTTTTAGTTAATTCTAGGTTTCCTGAATTTCGGAAGAACTTACATTTTAAATTACGCAGAAAGTGTTAAACCTCTAAGAATTAATCAAACCTGATTTTAAAACAGTTAATTGGACTCAAAAACACACTTACATTTTGCGTTCAGTCCAAATGGACATGTTAGTAACAACACACTTACAAACTCGCGTAAACGTACGCAACCTTGTAATCCGAATCATCCCAGGAAGATGTGGATTCATGTACTTAACCTTTAATGAAGGTGAAAAAGTACCAATAGCTTACAAATCACACTTGTACACACAAGCTGAAATGAAATTAAGTTCAACAGAAAAAACTCTGACAGCGGTTCAAACTGCAGTAGCAAAAGAGAGAGCCCTCACACAGGGTAAACGCATAATGGTCGATACTCCTGTACCTGCCCTAGAGGCAGTGACAAAAACAAGCATTCCAAATGCTAAGGCTTTACATCCGAGATGGATACAATGGGTTAATTCTCTTGCTGCAACATACATTGAATACGTTTTTGACCCCTACTTGAAAACTCAAGAATGTTTACAATACGAACAAGAATGTCCTCTGCCCACTGAGATTCTGCCTCCAGAACATTACGGATGTATATTTTATACAGACGGATCAGCACAACCCGCAATTGGGGGTAAACAAGCTTATAGTGCTGCGTGCGCGATTGTTAAAGGTCGCTGGCGCGATGGTAAATCCCGACCTATGGTCACAAAAACGCAATCTCCAGGAGATTGTACAGCTCAGCGAGCTGAACTACAGGCATCCAAGATGGCGCTTGAAAATACAGATCGCGAATTTCCCACACTCATAGTGTGCGATTCCTATTACTGCGTCCAATCTTACAATGAATACTTGCAGAACTGGATTCAAAACGGTTTCAAAGATGCTAAAGGTGGCACAATCAAGCATAAGTTGCTTTAGGAACAAGTAGTTCTATTACAGAAAGAACTACAAAAGACTCACGTGATCCATACACTGAGTCATCAATGTGATGGCGTTCACGTTGCAGGGAATTCATAGGCCGATGAAGCCGCGAAGGCAGCTGTGGAAACGGCTTCTGTAGCTGCAATCACTCGTCCGAAAACAAAAATAGATGGCGAAACAATGCTAGCTGTCAATGCCACAAGCAAAGGCAGCGGTGCAGCATTACCTCTAAAGTATCCACTCGAATATTCATACATAATTGATGCAAACTCCATTCCTTTTGCTCGAATTCCTGGAGTGGGGGATAGGGTAATTCCAAACAGGAGACGGAGAGGTGCTTTGATTCAAGAAGCACATATGGGAGAGGGTCTGATACATTAAAGGGATCTCTAAATCTATACTAGAATTGAAAGAGACATACTGGTGGCCCGGAATGAATGCTCACATTCACGAATTTGCAATTAATTGCACTGACTGCAACAGAGATTGCAGCAGAGAAAGCCGCCAGATACCTGACTACAGTGTAGCCAGCTCAGGACAGACACCATTGTTAGACAGCATTAGACTGTCTACACGCAGACGTCGACACGGAAGAATGCGGTCCCACAACTATTAGGACAAGATTCATTTGGATGTGGCCTCAGCGCTTGGCTGATGCCCGAACTGTTATAAAAGGTTTGCGACTCTTTATCGGCACATACGCAATTGGCACGCTACATTCTGATCAGGGCCCTGCGTTTAGCTCTCGAGCTTACAAAGAGGCATGGCCAGCATGGGCGTTGCGTTGCGGTACTCAGGTCCATTCCATCCTGAGGAAAATTCTGTAGTGGAAAGAAACAACCGGGACATAAAGCAATCTATAACAGCTAGGGTATTAGGCTTGGGTGACGGGTGGGTCAAACATCTAATAAGTGTCCAACGTAGTTTAAACAATCTGCCAAGAAATTCTCTGGGTGGAATTACTCCAGATGAAATCCTTTTTGGTACTACAATGATTATCGAAGACCTCGATCGTCATACTTCAGTGGTAGAACAAAAACCCTTTGATATCAAAGACCGTTTGGCTGTTTTACAGGACTTACATGAAACAAGAAGAAGTCTAAGCAACACATTACAGAAGCCAACGACCACTGAAGAAAAACCACCTGTCACAGCAAGGCCTGTCTGGATTCCAAAGATTGGAGATCTAGTCAGAGAAAAGATCGCGGACAAGAAGGAATTTGGGCCTTCTTATAGAAAACCAGTACCTGTGCTAGCAAACCACGGATCAAGAACAGTGTTACTGCCGCCCCTTGCTGGAGGAAAGGAGAACCGGTTCGTATCCATCGACCTGGTAAAACCACATCATGTGGCCGATAATAGGTAGTAGGCCCAGTGGACTCAAAAGATGTAGCAGAAGACCAAATCTTGCTACTATCCAAGAGGTTCAAACTGAGAGACTCATCACCTTTGAAGAATCTGCTGTGCGAAAAGGACTATGCAACAAAACCATGGAACTTGTATCTCTTAAAACCCAAATAACAGTTTGTCAATAAACACCTGTCTACAATGATATAGCATCTGACTATACAAATATGACAAAAGATCCGGTAACTCCAGTGATTTCAAGTAATCCTGATGCTATACCAACAATCGACAGAACTGCTTCTGGCTATTTCATTAACTTTGATACGTTTTCTGAGGATCCCAGTGAGCCCGAAACAACGCCAGCAAATAAAACTTTCAAGTAACACAACTTTTCCATCAGCTTGAAAATACATATCTGTTGTCAAGATGGGTTGAACTTTGGATTGTGTTAAGCGTACTCTTCCTCCTACTTTGGCTAATTCTTTGTACTAACTTTGGGAACACTGATAAATGGAAGATACAGTAAAATGGACTCAGCAAGTAAGAACATCAACTTGCAGCTGAAGCCACACAAATCATCTCATCGTGAACGAAGAGACTTGACATCAGTAAACATCACAGCCATTCCTATACCAGGTGGTATAGCATGGCCCAGAACTGATTATGACATTTATGGACCTGTTGAGCTGTTGAAGATTCCACATCAATTTAAGGTTTCCTTGAGTGACTTTGTTTCACCCAGCACATTTTCTGATGATTGGGACTTTGAAACTGTTAATGATATGATGGCAGACTTAGAAATGTCAGCAACATTTACAAAACATGAATACTTAAAAGGTTAATCGGATTATGAACAAATGTATTGTTTTAATCACTATGGTCATCATTATTTGCACAAATCTGCAAACCCTAGAAATGTATATACTTATAATCAATGGGAACATTGTCCAACGCCACCAAAGGGTAGCTCAAAAACATTTAATGAAAAATGTCCATACTTCTCAGGTTTTAATGTCTCCAATCCAGAAACATTTTACTTTAAAAATGTAAATAAGACTTGATTGAAAAGTATGTTAACTAATACAAAACAAATGTATTCTGCGGCCTTTTATGCCCAGCTGTCTACATTAGGCTTTGACTTTTGGAAATACAACATTGAGACAAAAACTGTCTGGGGTAGAAAGGATTGGCAGGTGCAGGGATTAGAAGCTTAATTTAGAGCCTGCATCATCCCTGAACAAATAATGTTTTTGAATGACACTGTTCAACAGACATCCTGTCTTGGCCTAGCCAAGATAAAAGATTTAAACAAACCATCCATACCTAAACCCACACCTGATAGTAATTACACTACAGATGAGGAGGTAGATGTGAAATATATTTTTCAACAGAACAGAACTGATTCTGATTGGAAAAAATGGTAAATCTGGCCCACAGACACGAATAACTGTCAAGATAGATTCCTGAACAAGACTCAAGGATTTACAATAACTAGGCCAGACCCAAGATATGTCCAGAGACAACATCCAGGGATAGTAACAACATACAGTGTAGGAAAACTATGCCTTGAATGGCTACAAAAATCCGCACTACCAGATATAAAGCAACACTTAACTTTACTTAAAGATGGCATTGATTTGAGAGACTTCTTACTAGGGCCTCGTAAACCACGTCATAAACGTTTCATATACGCCAGTATATATGCTGCTTATAATGAAGCATGGAAAATCAAGCAAATGGATACTGCAGAACGAATACGAGAAATTGATCGTATTAATTTAGAGAAAGCTCTCTCTGTAGTGGACAATGGGTTAACGACTGTCATCCAGAATGTATTCTTTGGACAGTATTGTATCCTCTGCCATGACATAATGGAACAGAACTTGTGTCAATCTCAATTGCGTTCTATAATGCTGCTAGGCTGGACGTTACAAAATCCTTGTTCAGGCTATGTGCCATGGCGTCTAATCAACACCATGTCATTGTTTTCTGCATTTAACCTTACAGATAAACAAATCTCTTTGGCACAGAGGGGAGCAGACTATACGGGGCTGAGCATAGAAAAACTGGAAAGATTACCATTGACTGTTTCTGAGAAACCAGCCATAGAATGGATAATACATGGCACCATTACGTTGCCTATGACGATTTTCCAGTTTCAGTATTACTTGAAACACATACCAGCAAGCCTGTATGAAAGGTTGGGTAAAGAATACATTAAGTTGATCTGGGATTTACCATACACACACAAATGTTGGAGTGGGGGGCAAGGAGGTATTTCTTAGCTGTAAAAACTGCAAAAGCGCACTAAGCGGTACACTTTTATGTCAAGGTATTAATTTACATGGAGCCTGTGATGGTTCATCGACCAACTTATCCTGCCACCTGCAAGGTTCGTCGGCAGTAGTGATAGATCCAATTTTTAGGCAGCTCTCCAATGGGACCTACATAATGTTGAATGATCACAGCTGTTGTGGAATGATGCCAGGAATAGCCTATCTCATTAGTGTGTCAGCCAGGGTCACTTGTTGTATGCAAGTATTGTTTCCTAAAACTAAGACAGATGGGGAGTCGCCGCTGTGGCCTTCACTGAACATCTCTTCTATACGAATTGATACTTTAAACAGAATGAAAGCCATTCTTTTACAAAAAACTGTGCCACTGACCTCATCCAAAGAGACGTATGATCTGCAAGTTGCAAGGTCCTCTGCAGAGATACATGCCCTATTATCAACAAACTGCCCCATACATTTCTCAGAAATGTTAGGTGGTATCTTAAACATGTCTGATACCAGTGGTATTGTACATGTATTTAAATCCGTTTTTTCAGGACTGTTAGCACCCTTTGAAGCAGTCCTAGGCATTTTTCTAAACTTCGTGCACTCTGTGTTCGGCGGCCTGCCTCTCATTTTGGGACTCGTAGCAGTAATACTATTTTTGTTCATTCTGCTCCGTTATGGCAAGTCCAGTCACCAGCGACACCCAGATTACCATGGAGAACACTTTTCTGCCAATGCACTGTCGTGAGCGCATGATACAGATTCTTGGATTGGCTCGTTTAAGAGATCTGAATACCACATGGTTCCTATCATTCAGACCAATCTGGCAAGATTGCATCTTACCTGTTCTTCGATGCCTGCTTTGTGGAGAGGAATGCGTGTTGGATATCTGTCTAACACTTCCATCAGTTGTGCCAACGGATGTTGATACTTTGCTTGGTTCGGTAACAGCTCACGCATTGTGTTGTCCCCAGCGGCTACCAATCCTGATGCCGGCATTCATTGAGGTCTCACAGACGCAAGTTACTGCCAGTGAGATACGTGAGGACACAGGCACACAGGTACCATCTGCAACAAACATTGCTAATGCGGCTGACGCTGACGGCGATGCTTCTCATCTGTGTACAATTGATCTGCTTAACAAGGTAGTTCAACTTTCACCTACTGTGATAGACGATTTCTTTTTACCAGCCTAGAAGATTTGATGTTTTCTCCTACCAACTAAATGACTTTTGAAATTATCACACAGCGTTCTATGAACTCTGAATTCGGCCTTCACTTTTCAAAACAAAAATTTCGAACTTTGGAACTCCATTTTTCTACGATTTGATTTGACTTTTTCCAAAATAGATTTTTTTTTTGGCCACAAAGTAATCTACTTAAAGTAGAACTATTCTTAAAGAACAAGAATTCTTTGAATATTTCCTAGAGACAATATTTGACCTTGTCCACAACCAAAACAGTTTATATATTCTGCTATGGGATGGTCTCGACCTTTTCTTCTGTGTTTAAGAGCCATTTCATAAACTGTAATTTCATGATTCATTCAGATAGCATTTACGAGTATCATACTATATGCTTTGAATGTAACCATTGCCTTTAAAATACGTACAGCACAAACGCTAATTTTTTCGTGTGCAACCATTTCAAATGCATTTTGTGTATTTTGGGTGTGATTGTAAACACATGCTTTAGATATGCTTTAAATGTTTAGAATTTGGTAATGTCGAACATAATAAAGTGGAGTGGGTGTTGTAAAGCGTTTTAGGACCCTAGTGTAATTTTCCCGATTTATGCCCTTATATAGGTACAAATCACCTTGCCCTTATATAGGCATAGAAATCATAACCATATTTAGACATAGCCCATGCAGTCCAAAATACAGGCATGGATACTTCCACTAGTTCCGAAAAGCCACAACGATTTCTTAGAAAACTCGCCTTCAACAGTCAGGGACTTCCCCTTTCTTGAATACTGATTTGTTCTAGAAATCATGGAGTTTTCAAAGAACTGCCATTCTTTGATGATGTTATTATGTCCAACTTTACGTCAAACTCGGCACCTTCAAGGTATAAATATGCCCACACTTGCCCTAGCAAACACACAGTGGTTTGGAGCAGTTCGACTATCTACTTGCCCGACGCAGCTCGATACAGCAAGTGCCGAAGGAAGCCGACCCTCCAGCTGGCGCACTGAGAGAGACGCTGTCTTTTCTCTTGCCGAGAAATCCAGCTCCAGTGTTTCCAAGCTCCCCTTGCGGGGTGTTGGGAAATCGAGTCCCGAGACAGAGAGATACCAGACCTCCTTCATTCTAAAGCAAGGTACGGAGCTGATTAGACCCTAAGAGAAATCTTGGATAGATTCTTGGCAAATCAAACTAAACCTATGCTACACCACACTTACTTCTTCCCTCGTACTAGACTTAGGTTAGGTACATCGGGGTAGGCGTATTTTAGAAGCACCAGTTGAGTACTTTTAGGTATTTATGTATGTTATTTTATATGGCTATGAAACCATACCATGCTTTTACAGTATTATTTTGTAATACTCTTCTTACTGTTCGCATTATACTTTGCAACCAGTATTACGATTGTAGCAGTTCATTTCTTCTACAAGAGAAAGAAGACTGTTCAATAAATACTTTTAATGAAAACGCCCGTCTCTCTATTTCTCTGCACCTCTGGTGAAACGAAGCATGCATGATATCTATTGTTTCCACAACTCTGAAGATTAGTTTTATTCTTGGGGAAACAAAGTTGTCATGTTCATGCGGTTGTCAGAAACTAATCCCTTCTTGTTTATTCAAGAATGTTTCTAGTGACCTCTGATCTAGCTGGCACTCACAATTAAGTCTAATATATTATATATGAAGTAGTGTGGCTCACTGGTTAGAGGCGGCAGACCCGAGAGCAGAGGACGGCCCGGGACCAGGGTTCGATTCCCGGCGCGGCAGGTTTCTGGACCAGGGTCAGCGGACTCGATAATTCTCTCGCCTCGGTGCCCACTCTGATCAGCGATCACACTAGGTAACTCTGGGCATTAGCTTGCCTCATCTTCACTAACGGCCCCACCAGACCGCCGGGGATGCCTGGTCTCACCCTGGAGATACCCATTAAGGGACCATCTCTCAGGGAAGCCAGGAAGGGTTTCGCAGCGGTCGAAGCGCCTTGGGACCCTACGGGTAAGTAGTACGCTATATAAATGTCAATACATTTACATTTACATTTACAATAGAGACCTAGTTGACATAAGTCCTACGTCTAATCTATAGGATATATTATTCCAATGCGCAGAGCCTATTGGGAATATAGGAACTACACTACAAGCACTCTTATCAGAAAGTTCACAGTCCACCTTGAGTCACAATCTTGATACCATTTACTGCAGACGACAGCACTTGTTCCAGAAGAGCTCTCTTCCGTGCCAAGCAGGACACTCCCGACCCAAGAGAAGCGACCAGACCCGTCGGTGAGAGACACGTTCATGCACTAGGAAGCGCATTATTTATACTGCATTCTTAAATGTGAATTGACAGATTCAGAGGTTTGCTTCTTCCAATACATGGTCTCTGAGCAGAAAGCCCTTTCATTGCTGTGTGTTCATTCGGAATGAGCCAGGGAGTCCTGGCACTTTACAGTAAATGTCCAAGCTTGCATGATGTGACAGTGCATGTTTTGCAAAGTTTAGAAGTCGCTTTTCTAAATGTCAGCACGTTTCCAAAATCTGTGTTCCCTTTTTATGGCTCTCTCCTGTAGGTTGATTGAACATATGTGAAGTGCAAGCCCAACCTTGGAGACCTGTGTAACACACCGGAGCAGAGCGGTGTGGACTGAGGGTGCTACAAATAGTGCCCAGTGACGGCTGTCCTTTCACTGCTAAGGGGTCTCAGGATCGGGGTCACGGGGGCATGACCCGGAACCACAGGCTCCCACGGACGGGACCTCCATGTTAGACAAGTTCCTTGTGGCGTTGGATAAAGATACATTATGCGGCTGCCCATGGCTCGCAGTGAGCACGTGGTCTGGCCCCCTCTAGCTCCCGGACAGGACCTGGTGATTAATATAGCTCTGTGTGAAGTCTGGTACTAAGGGAAAGTGTCTGCCTGGCCTGCAGCGATCAATGAAGGAAACATCATTTGAAAGACACTTTAATCCAAAAATAACAGGAACACAAAGTAATGTTACTATATACTGCTAACTGTAATAACAGTTTAAAAACCTGTCCCCAATTTTCACATTGACTGAGTCCAGATGCAGGCACTCTACTCATATCCTTTCAATCCCGCCCTACATAGAAGCTTCAATACCTATGCACCCTGCATGTATGATTCCATAGGAACCGTAAACATTTGATTCCATACATAACCTACACAAATTATATTCACTCTACTCATACACATGCAGAGTCACCCTACTCATATCGTTCAATACTCATCCTACATGTATGCTTCCATTGCTACCTTTAACATAGGGATCCACATCCACCCTACAAGTATGCTGCCATATCCACCCTACTCATACTCTTCCATAGCCACCCGACAAGTATGCTGCCATATCCACCCTACTCATACACTTCCATAACCACCCAACAAGTATGCTACCACAGCCACAATACTCATACACTTCCATAACCACCCAAGTATGACACTCTCTCACAGACTCTCACAGACACTCTCTCACAGACTCTCTCTCACAGACAGACTCTCACAGACACTCTCTCACAGACTCTCCCTCAGTCTTGCTCACAGACATTCTCACAGACTCTCTCTCACAGACTCTCTCTCACAGACTCTCTCTCACAGACACTCTCACAGACTGTCACAGACACTCTCTCAAATACACTCTCTCACAGACAGTCTCTCAAAGACACTCTCTCACAGACACTCTCTCACAGACTCTCTGTCACAGACTCTCACAGACTCTCTGTCACAGACTCTCACAGACACTCACAGACTCTCACAGACACTCTCACACTCTCACAGACACTCTTTCACAGACTCTCTCACTGACTCTCTCTCACACAGACACTCTCTCAGACTCTCTCTCACAGACATTCTCACAGATTCTCTCTCACAGACTCTCTCTCACAGACAGACTCTTACAGACTATCACAGACACTCTCTCAAAGACACTCTCTCACAGACACTCTCTCACAGACTCTCACAGACACTCTCACAGACTCCCACAGACACACTCTCACACAGACTCTCTCACACATACTCTCCCACAGACACTCACTCACAGACTCCCACAGACACACTCTCACAGACTCTCTCTCAGACTCTCACAGACTCTCCGACAGACACTCTTACACTCACTCACAGACACTCTCTCACAGATACCCTCTTAGACTTTCACAGACACTCGTAGCCTGAGCCCAGTCAAGAAGGGCGATGGCGCGCCAAATATGATCTGTTGTACCCCTTCCGGTAATAAACCCATGTTGCCGAATTGAAACCAAAGGAGCTATGACTTGTGTTAATCTAAAAGCTAAAATTCTGGAATAGATCTTGCTGTCGATCTTGAGAAGAGCAATTGTCCGATATGAGGCAGGATTTAACTCATCTTTACCCTTTTTTTTAAACAACACGATGGTGGCTCGGCGCCAAGGTCGGGAATAACCCCAAGTTGAGCGGTCCTAAAGACAGATAGCATTTCTTGTTTAAACAGCTGCGAAAACGTCTTATAAAACTCAAGATGAATAAGGTCGGGCCCGCTGCCTTACCGTTAGAGAGAGATTTGATAGCGATTTCTATCTCATCCCTACTAATGGGTGCGGAAAGGACTTCATTCTGTTCCTTTGTTACACGCCTGGTATTTAAGGGGTAAAAAAAAAATCATCTAGAGCTACTTGGTTTTGAGACATACTAGGGTCTTCTGTATATAATTTAGTGTAGAAACTCATAAAAGCATCTAGGACCCCCCCGGAGTTTCCTGAAGAGAACCCTGTTGATCTATAATTCGGACAATTTGATTCGCGGTGATCCTGTTGGACGCCGAGAAGGCGTTCGACAGGGTCTCCTGGGGGTATCTCTGGGCAGTAATGCGCTGGAAGGGATGCTCTCCTGGGTTCATACAGGCCCTTCAGGCACTTTACTTAGCACCAACTGCTGCTATCCGCATTTCAGGGAGAGAATCAACTCACTTTTCCATCAGCAGGGGGACTAGACAGGGCTCTCCCTGTTCCCCCCTGCTATTCGCTCTTTTTATTGATCCCTTCCTGAATCTGATCGAAAACTGCCAGGGGATCACCCCAGTCAAGGTCCACGGTGTGGACTACAAGGCATTGACATATGCCGATGATATTGTTGTTTTAACTGATAATGTTGGCTCATCTTTTGCTGCATTAGAGAGACTCGCAGCTCAATTTGGCTCTCTGTCTGGGTATAAGCTTAACATCTCAAAGACCCAAATAATTCAATCAAAAGATATGCCCCCTACTCAGGTTCCCATAGTTAAAGAGGCTACATATCTTGGGATCCAGATTTCCGCAGATGTGGATCAGATTTCAGATTTAAACTACCTTCCGGTAATTGATTCTTTACATAGGAAACTTGAGAGAATGGACCACCTACATTTTTCTTTATATGGACGTTGCAATATCTTGAAAATGCTTGCTCTCCCAAAGTTTTTATATCTCTTTAGGTCCATCCCACTCCTAATCTCCAATTCAACATTGGGGAAAGCTGATAGAATATGTCAACGGTGTCTTTGGGGCTATCGTAGGCCGAGAAGGGCCGCTAAATGGACATGTCTTCCCCGGGAGCAAGGTGGTTGGACCGTTCCCAACTTGGTATATTATTACTGGGCCGCCTTAATTCAACATTTTGGCCTTCCCCTTTTAGGGGATAATGTTGAGATTCCAATCTGTATGTCCCCATCCTTTTATGAAATAGCACTTAGGGATGCTGCTAAGGGGGTATTGACACGTGTGCTGGAAGCCAGCTATTTAAAAAAAACAAATTTAAGATCTGTTGGGCCTTATTCTCTGTATGGCAGAAAATTCGCTCTCGTCTTGCGGTCCCAAAACTGAATTATTATACCCCATTTGATGCCTCTGCTTTGCTTCCTCCAATATTTTCTGATGGTATGATGATGAAATGGAGGTCTTCCGGGATGAAGGGAATTAATGATTTAGCCCCTTTTTCTTATTTGAAGGAGAAATTTAATTTACCCTCTAGCTATTTTTTTAAGTATCTACAGATTAAGAGCTTTTTCGACAAGAATATTTCTAGATATCCTAATTTGTATGTTAAAACTAATATAATTGAATTAATTCGTAAGGAGTCTAGAATCGGCACTCTATATCAAAGTCTTTGATCAGAGCTCCCAGATGATCTACCAATTCAGAATATAAAGTGGGCTGCCAAATGTGGTATTTCAACACTAGATCTGCAAATTCCACTTGAACTAGCCAGATCTGTTCTTGCCTCTGGCTCACTTCGCACTCAAAGTTATATGGCAATGTTCAATCTGTACTATACCCCCGCAAAAATAGCTAGTTGGGGGACCCTCAGATTAGTTAGTGGCGGTTCCTGTCCTAGATGTAAAAGGAGCCCCGCTGACGCTATACATATGTTTTACTCCTGTCCAAATTTAAGCCCCTTTTTAAATGAGGTCGAAGGTTTTCTCAATCAAACTCTTTCAATCCCGGTCAAGTTCTCAGCGGAGCAAATAATAATCGGATATGAATATTCAATTGGCCCACAAAGAACACAGCATTTGTCAGCATTCCTGTTTATTACAATGGCATGATTAGACTCTGTATTACATCACAATGGTTAAATCCTGAAACTCCTACTTTTGTCCATTGGAAAGCTAGGATGCTTGCATGGTACAAATTAGAGTCATCTGTGATGTTGTTGCGGGGGAAGAGAAGGCGCTTATTGGCATCTAAGAATTGGGCTCCTTTCGCAGATTGGTTCTCTCAGTAATTGCGCTGTTATTCTATGTCAAATTGCGTTATGTATTTATTTGCTAATGTATTCACATGTTTCTTTTTTTTCCGTATCAACATGTGTTCCTAAACTATGTATTTTGTCTTACTCTCTCCTGATGCCCTGTTTTTTTGAAAATCTAAATAAAGCAAAAAAAAAAAAAGACATTCACAGACACTCTCACAGACTCTCACAGACACTCTCACAGACACTCTCTCACAGACACTCTCTCACAGACACTCTCTCAAAGACAGACACTCACAGACACTCGCTCACAGACTCTCACAGACACTCTCTCAGACTCACAGACACTCGCTCACGGACACTCTTTCACGGACACTCTTTCACGGACACTCTTTCACGGACACTCAGACACTCACAGACTCTCACAGACACTCACAGACACTCTCTCACTCTCATAGACACTCTCTTACAGACTCACAGACACTTTCTCAGACTCTCAGACACTCTCTCACAGACACTCTCACACACTCTTACAGACACTCACAAACTCTCTCTAACAGACTCTCACCAACACTCTCACAGACCCTCTCTCACTCTCACAGACACTCTCTCAGACTCTCACAGACACTCTCTCACTCCCTCTCACAGACTCCCTCTCACAGACTGACTCTCTCACTGACTGACTGTCACACTGACTCTCTATCTCTCTCACGGACTCTCTCACAAACTCTCTCTCACGGACTCTCTCACTGACTCTCTCTCACTGACTGACTCTCACTAACTGACTTTCTCTCTCACTCTCATTCACTCTCACAGACTAACTCTCACTGACTCACTCTCACTGACTCTCACTCTCACTGACTCACTGACTAACTCTCTCACTGACTGACTGACCTTCACGCTCCTGTTATTTATGCCCCCATAACAAAATAAACGACAACAAGCAACCATTGGGACCGGCAGATACAAGTTGCCAGCATTGAAAGGACAAAAAAAACTCAAGACATTATTTTTAATACTTTTTTAATATGGTCGTTTAGTTGTACATAATGCTTTTTTGGTCATATCTACGGTAAGAAAAATGCTTCTGACACTTCTTTATTAGAACTTTTCAGCATGCTGCAAACTTCTGTACAGCACAACTTAAAGACATCGGTAAAGTCAATATCTCCGGCTAAACACTTATAAGTTTCCAAAGGCGAGACCTATTGGCCATGCCAATGTTTGTTCATCCAGGCGGGGCCCTCATCGTTATTTTGCAAATTACAGCTCTTATGCCAGAGGCACCGCGATAATAATACAGAAACGTCTCTCCTTCCAGTTACACAAAGTACGCAACGACAATGATGGGCGCTACACAATGTTATGTTATGTTATTTTAATTTATAACACGCACCAATACTCACTAGTGTCCCGGCGCGATACCAACAAAAGGGAAAAGGTGTCTGTTTAAACAAATAGATGTGTGTTCAGATGTTTCTTAAATATCACTGGGTCCTGAATATTACGTAGGGCAAGGGGCAGGGCATTCCAGGCAGCAGCCGCCTTGTTTGTCAATGAATTACCACCAAGCCTCTGGTATTTGAATCGAGGAACAAGCGCCAACCGGAGGGACATGGAGCGCAGCTGTCTGGATGGGACATAAAAAGAAAAAAGTTTTTGTAGATATAATGGTCCCAGCCCATGCAGCGCTCTGTAAGCCACGACCAATGACTTGTACTTAACCGGTTCCACTACGGGAAGCCAATGCAGTGAATGTAGATGATGTCGCACGCTGTTCCTGGTAGAAATACCCAGAAGTAGTCTGTCCGCCGCGTTTTGGACAACCTGCAGCTTTTTCAGTAAGTAGCCCGGGATGCCAATGTAAAGTGCATTAGCATAGTCAAACCGGGACAAAATAAATGCGCAGGTCACCGTTTGTCTCTCTGCCTGGGGTAGAAGAGGGAAAAACTTCCTCAGAGTTTTGAGGAGGCCAACACAGTTGCCGGCCAGCTTCTTAACACATTGGCTGCTAGGGGGTTTTCCCACCCCGGTGCTGCATTCAATGATTTCCCATTGTTCATGACAAGGTTAGCTCGTCATAAGCACAGCGCAGGTAACACCCATGACGAGCTGACCTTGTCATGAGCATGGAAGGGGTTAATATGGTATGAAAAGGACAAGCTCTCATCAAACCATAACCCAAAATTCTTGGTGGGTTTCCCTAGGGAGGTTGGCACTGGGAGCTCAGGAGGCCAAGAGAATCTCGGAAATTGGGAGAAAATTTCCCAAAGAGGAGAATTTCGGACTTCTCCTCATTGCACTTTAGCTGTGCAGCTGCTAACCATTTAAAGATGGATGAGAGGCAATGACGGAACGAAGAGACCGACTCATCGTTATTGTCCCAAGTAAATAGCAGCGGGGTATCGTCGGCGTAGGCCATCACTTTGGCTCCCAAGCTCTCTGCCAGGTAGATTAATGGTGTAACATAAATATTAAAAAGAAGGGGGCTAAGACAAGACCCCTGGGACACCCCCGTGGACACAAACTGTGTAGAGGAGGAGCACGGGGGCAACCAAATTTTTTGGGCCCGGTCTTGTAAGAAGGATCTGAGCCAGTTCCAGGCAGTGCCCGACACACCTATCTTGGCGAGTCATAAGAGGAGAAGAGAGTGCAGGACCGTGTCGAATGGTGACTGGGCAGGTAATGGTTCACAGGGTAGCACTAGTGAATATATATGCCCCCAATGTGGATAGTCCAGAGTTTTTTCACGACCTACAGGCACAAATTTTACAGCTAGATTCAGAATACCTATGTATGGGTGGGAATTTCAATTTATTGATAGACCGGACCGTTGACAGTTACTCTGTCTCTATAGACACCAAACCACGTGCACGCCACGTACTCCCTGCGTACTCCCATTACTTGGCACAATACAACACATGGACTAGGCTTGATTATTGGATGATCTCTCACGATCTGGTTACTTGGTATAGATCTTCCCAAACTCTGCCAAGAACATATTCGGACCACTCTCCGCTTGTGCTGCTGTTCCGGGTCCCCAGGCCGGAGGGCTGCGAGAGACAGTGGAGATTCCCGGGGCGGGCCCTGCTGGATGAAGCATTTAGGGCAGAGCTCTGTGATGCAATAGAGGAGTACTTCGACCTAAACATTGGCTCTGTAAACTCCTGGGTGGTCATTTGGTAGGCTTTTAAAGCCTACTTGCGTGGGGTATGCATATCCAAGCATGCTTGAGTACTGATGGAACTTAGGGCCGTGATAGCCCGTGTTGAGCAGCAATTAAGGACAATAGATGAAGAGCAGATCACTGTCCCTGGCCAATTTAATTTGCACCTTTCCCTTCTGGCCAACTTCAGGGAGGCTTCCAGAGGGAAACTCACTTTTTAACTAAACACCGTGTGGCCGCCACTATGGAGAAGGGGACGGACCAGGCCTTAAATTATCGTCCTTCTTGAAGCCCTCAACCGGCAGACCATGCATCACTGAAATTCGGTCTTCTTCGGGTCGAATCCTCACAGGTACCCCAGAAATAAGAGTCAATTTTCTAGACTACTACATTAAGTTATACACATCTAGGGCAACTTATACTGCGACAGAGCTGGCTAGATATTTTGAGGTAATTGCCTTGGTCTATTTGGAGAGATTTATGCAAGAATTCCTTGTGGAACCCTTTTCTGCAGAGGAAATAACTAGTGCTACAGAGGCCGTGAACTGCTCCACAGCCCCCAGCCTGGACAGCTTCTCAGGTGATTTTTATAAAGCATATAAAGACCTGCTGGCACCCCATCTTTTAGAGGTTTACAATAAAGCATTAGAGAACAAGGAGCTACCCCCCACTTTGCGGGAAGCGGTAGTAATACTGCTACTCAAGCCGGGGAAAGACACACTAGATTGCGGGTCATATAGACCATTTTCCCTTTTAAACCTAGACTACAAAATCTGGGCCAAGATGATAGCGTTACGATTATCCTTACTGTTGGACTGCATTATCTCCTAGGCTCAGGGATCCATCCCTCATAGATCGACTGCCCTCAATTTGAGAACATTGTTTGCATTACCTCACAGAATCTCACCCGTGGTGCCGGCAGCAGCGATACTCTTAGATACCGAAAGGGCTTTGATTCCTTGGTATGGCCCTTTTTCCTTGAGGTGATGAGGAGGATGGGTATGCCGAAAGGTTTTATAGACCTCACAGCTCTACTCTACTCTGGCCCCACAGCCCGTCTTCGCTTGAACGGCACGCTTTCCCGTTCGTTCGGACTAACCCGTGGTACTAGGCAGGGGTGTCCGCTTTCCCTACTACTTTTTATCTTAGCAATGGACCCCCTGGTCAGACAGTTTCAAGAAAGGCATCTACACAGAGGTCTCCAATTTCAGACTGGACCCCTGCTAATTTCCCTCTAGGCAGATGATATAATTCTTTATGTCCATGCCCCCTGCGATAACCTTGAATCGCTAATACAGGAAATTATTCAGTTTGTCGGATACTCAGGCCTGGGGATCAACTGGGGTAAATCAGAAATATTTCCTCTTACCTCAGTCACCACGAGATGGGAGTGCAAGTTTCCTTTTAAGTGGTGTGAGGGCTCCAGGTCGTGTGGCGTTAAAAAAATGATTGTGCTCCCAAAATTCTTATATTTATTCCACAACATATTTATCCCACTTCCGCCCAATAGGCTCTCACTTTATCCGGTTGGTCTGGGGAGGGGGGATGCCCAGGGTTTGCTGGGATGCTATGACCTTGCTGTATGAAAGGGTGGATTTGGTGTCCCTAATTTTCAGATTTATTATCTAGTGGCGCAGTGTAGTTATTTGCATTCCTGGTATCATCCAGATGCCTCTATCCCCTATGCTAAACCGGAGGCTGACTTGGTTTTGCCTGCCACCTTAAATACTATATTACCACAGGGATACCCCAGAGACCCGAGACATTCAAACTGTTTCCATTATCAGTTGGGCTTGGTGGAAATTGCAGAGTCACTAGGGCAACTGCTGTGTACTCTCCTGGGATTCCATTATTGAGCAATCCATGGATTCCTATTATGCAAGAGAAGTTAGTGCAACGCACACTTACCAAGTACTCCATAACAACGATTGAGAACCTTTCACCGGGGCACGTTTTCTCAAGTACTGACGAGTGGAGATTTAGTGAGGCAACATTTATGGACCATTTTATTTTTAACCGGGTGCGCTGTACCATGCGAGCAGGGATTGCTGAGTTTCCTATAGAGCCCGCACCATTTACCCCATTGTCCATTGTGATTGCTGACTCTGCAGTAGACCACTTGATCTCTAAAATGTATAGAGAGTGTACATGGCCCTGGTCCCCAGTATGGATGCCAAAATCAGAGAGGTGTGGGAGCACAATCTGGGCCACCCTATCCAAGACTCACATTGGGAATTCTGTTGCACACAAATTAAAGAAGTATCCCTCAACAGCAGGCACAAGCTATTACACTTCAAGTTTTTATGGAGAATCTATATGACCCCCGAAAAAATGCACAGGCTCAACCCTGACAGACCACATACCTGCTTTAAATGCAGTGCGCCACATGCTGATTTCTCACACTTGGTCTGGAATGGTGTTAATATTGGGACCTATTGGGGAGTGTGGTCTAGTGATCCATCATGGTGGACACGTGTTAGGTGAGCTCCGCTCAGCCTGAGCGAATTATCCTCTAAATATCTTGCTTTCCCGGACACATTTTGTCTCAAAAGCATTCCATGTCAGCAGCATAACGGCGCGACCAACAACGAGGCACATGGAGAAGCGGAGGCGGCAACGTCTGTGGTAGCAGCGGCAGCCTATGATCAGGATGGCATGGCGAGTGGGGCAGTGACTGGGTCTCCTGGGCGGCGGCTGAAGCAGGAATCTGCGCTCACGGTAGCACTGGAGTTCTTCGTCTGAAGAAAGGCTACCTGAGAACCTGACAGGCTCTCAGCGGATGTTGTGGGCGGAGGCGGCCATGGAGCAATATTGGTTGAGGCTGGGACGACATCGGCGGCCTACCGGTGAGTGCTTCCTGAGCTCCGGATCTCCCCCCCCCCCCCCCTCCCCCTCTACTGGAGGCATTGCGTTTCAGCGGATAGATCGGGCCACGCGAGGGGGGCTGGTGGACACATAGCGGGCCTCTGACTGCTGCGGGGTGGCTGGATCCTTTACCGGTGGTGGGGAGAGCCCTGGGATCCCATGAAACTCCGACTAGGGATCTGCTGGCCCCTGTGCTCACTCGCACCCCCTTGGCTGCCAAATACGATGCAGTGGTTGGGCCCCGCAAAGCCGCGATTTTGTCCTTGTGGAGGGAAGCCCTAGACTGCGACGCAGTGGTGTGCCCACAGATCCATGAAGGGGCGGCAGGGCTTTGCAGTGGAACAGACTTGATCATCGCCCCCCCTGCCAGCCGCAGGTGCTGGTGCTGGTGCTGGGGTGTAGCCACTGCGGGTTGCGGCCATACCGCTAACACTTGGCTAAACCTCTGGAGGACTGCACACAGCGGATTAGTGGAGAAGGGGGTGGCCTGATGCGGGCTGGTCCCCGTCGCTGACTGTTGCTGGGAAAAGAGCTGCACCTGCTACACCCTTATGACATTAGTCATCAGAGTGGGCTAGACAACATACTACCCCTGGCTGGAGGGAGTGACAAGCAAGTGGACGGTGGGACACCCATTAGGGGGAGTGGAGACACGTCAGTCTGCAGAGGCGGTCAGGCTAGTGCTCGGTGTGGGTTGTGGGCAGGGGGTCTCCGCTCGTGCCCGGGACTCCCTAGATCTTGCTCAGAGATGACTCTGGTCAGACAGGAAACGAGGCATCCCACAGCCCATGATACACAAGCGGGGATTGTCCAGAAAGATTGCTCTGGTGGTGTGGCCTCTTTGAGAAAGTGCGAATCCAAGGCAATCATGACGAGAGATAGAACGGCAGGGAACTCCACCAAGCAAAACACGTTGGACAGTCGCGCAGCCAGGCTCTGCTGCAGCCGAGTAGGGGGGCACAACTGGGGGCATGCCAGACAATGCAGCCCTTATGGTGGCCATAACGCAGTCTAGGGACGCTCAAGATGTGAAAATTGGGGCAGTGGGCTCGGATGTCATGCTCCTGCTGCAGGATTTACGGAACGCAGTGGAGCGTATCACAGAAACCGAGACCAGAATCTCAGAGGTGGAAGATTCCGTTACTACCCTACAGAAAAAAGTC
The DNA here is from genome assembly GCF_964263255.1 of Lissotriton vulgaris. NCBI lineage: Eukaryota > Metazoa > Chordata > Amphibia > Caudata > Salamandridae > Lissotriton > Lissotriton vulgaris. The sequence goes on along the minus strand of NC_141691.1, from coordinate 1,075,730,546 downwards.
ACCTCGCTGGAAAGGGTCGCCAGAGGCCTGGCAACATGAGCAGAAGACGCAGAGGGCAGGGCCAGGAGGAACAATCTAAGTTTTATTGGATTTCCTGAATGTTGTGAGATGGGGGACGTGGAACGGTTCCTAATCCATGTGCTCACGGGCTGGCTCCCTCCTGAGTCACTATCCAGCTGTTTTGTGGTTGAGCGGGCGCATAGGGCCTTGTTGCAGAAGCTGCCTCCAGGAGCCAAACCGAGGCCCATTATAGGCAAGATCTTAAATTATCATGACAGGGACACAATCCTGAAGCAAGCTAGAGCCAAGGAGCCCCTGATGCATGACAATGCTTGCATTCTTGTGTTCCCAGATTACACGCGACTAGTGCAGCAGAAGCAGCAGTCCTTCTTGGCAGCCAAGGCACATCTGCGGGAATTGAAACTCCTGTATATCTTGCTGTACCCTGCCAGACTGCGGGTGGTGTACCAATCACGCACCCTCTTCTTCGAATTGCCCGAGGAGGTCTTCAACTGGGCTGACGAGACAGTGAAGGTTCAACCCCACACGCCGCCCAGGAGGGAATCAGACTCCTCATCCAGTGATGTCACCTGGAAACCACTCAAGACCAAAGCTTAAAGAAACAGAAGATCATGGTCCAGACGTCGATCTCAATCCTGCAGTGATCCTGGACAAACCACATCGCTGCCTCAGTAGGGACCTCTGCCTCATATTTATTTATTTATTTTATAGCATTTATAAGGCGCACAGCTACCCACAAAGGGTTTCCCGGCGCCGAATTAGCAAACACAGGGCACAGCTAGAGAGAGAACAAATCCGAAGGCACTTATTTGTCGAACAACCAGGTCTTTACGCTTTTCCTAAAGTTCCTGTAGTTTTCTTCTTTGCCTATTTGGGTGGGCAGTGTGTTCCAAAGAGTTGGACCCAGATATGAAAAGGATCTCCCGCCCATTCTAACCCGTTTGTACCTGGGTACCGCAAAGGTCGCTGATGTAGCTGAACGAAGATTGCGGTTGGGAAGGTAGGGCTTGGCAAGATCTTGAAGATACTTGGGAGCAGTCCCAGCTTTAATTTTAAACAGATAGCTCAGGGTTTTAAAGCGAATCCGGTTTTCAACCCTGAGCCAGTGTAGGTCCCTAAGATGTTTAGTAATCCTGGCATGTCTGGGGATTCTGCAAAGCAGTCTGGCCGCAGCGTTTTGTACCAGTTGCAAGCATCTTACTGCTGCTTTGTTTGCACCCAGGTACAGGATGTTACCGTAGTCAAGCCGAGAAGTTACTAAGGCATTGACTACGGTCTTCTGGGTGGTAGGTGGCAACATCCAGACAATTTTACGTAGCCATCTGAGAATAGTAAAACATAAGCCAGCCACGTTGTTGGCTTGCGGTGTCATGGAGAGACTGTCATCAATGATGACCCCGAGATTTCTGACCTGAGTGGCTGGGGGCGGAAGCTTGCCCAGTGACGTCGGCCAGTGGGGATCGCTCCAAAGATCTTTATTATTCCCTAAGAGGAGGACCTCTGTTTTGTCCCCATTTAATTTAAGTTGGTTAGCCGACATCCAGCAGAATATCTCGTGAAGGCCAATTCTCAGTGCAGAGGGAGCAGACGTATCAGATTTGGAGAGGGAAAACAAAATCTGAGAATCGTCTGCATAAGTCATTAAAATAAGACCGAAATTCTCTGCAAGATTGGCTAAAGGACGAAGATACAAATTAAACAGTAGGGGACTCAGGATAGATCCCTGTGGTACACCGTGGGGAGAGTAGAAAACATCCGAACAAGCCTCAGAAGAGGTGATCTGGAAGGTGCGTAGGGATAAGTATGATTTAATCCATTCTAACGCCCTGCCCTCGACACCACACTCCTCCAACCTGACAAGCAGTCTGGAGTGAGAGATGGTGTCGAAGGCCGCACTTAGATCTAACAGGACCAGTGCCACCGTTTGGCCATCATCTCTGAGCTCTCTGATCTTTTCCGTGATCTCGAGCAGGGCGGTCTCGGTGGAGTATCCACTCCTAAAGCCGGACTGGGACGGGTGAAGTAATTCATTGTTTTCCACATATGTGGAAAGCGCCTCATGAATATGCCTTTCCAACATTTTGGAAAAAGCGGGGAGCAACGATATTGGTCGATAATTGGCCAATATCGTTGGATCGGCGGTTGGCTTTTTTAACAGAGGGCTGACTATGGCATGTTTCCATAAAGCAGGAACTGAAGCCTGTTCCATGGAGGCATTAAGTATCTCTGTAATGGGCGTTAGGGTAGAGTCCTCCAATTGGCTCATGATACTGATGGGAATGGGGTCGCGAGGGGAACCCGATTTGATAGATTTTAAAAGTTTCCTCAGTTGATCTGATGTAATGAGAGGCCAGGCTTCGAAGTGACAGTTTCCCTTAGAGATTATGGAAGTGTCCTCTTGGTTATGAGTGGTAATGCTATTTTTATTGATATTAGAGACGATCTTCTCAATTTTTTCAGTGAAAAAGGTCGCCAGATCCTGACACTGCTGGGTATTGAGTGGGGCCACCTCCGCTCTAGAGTTTTCTCCAGCCAATTCCTTCACAGTGTTGAAAAGAGTCTGGGCTTTGTTAACAGCTGTATTTATGGTGGTAGTCACGTAGCATGCTTTAGCTTTCATGCATGCCGAATGATAGCTGTTTCTGGCCTTGCGGTAGATCTCTTTTAGATGCAGTTCGTAGTTCTTACGCCACTGTCTCTCTAAGTTCTTACAGGTAGATTTTTCTTTCTTGAGGGCCTCTGTAAACCAAGGGGCCGGGGGACGATGTACTTTCCCTTTACAACGGGATAAGGGCAGACTGGCGTTCACTGCGTCATTTAACTATGTCTGAATGGCATCAGATAGGTTTTCCATGTCTCCATCAAGGCATGGGTGGACTTTGTTCAATGCATTATTGAGATCATCTAAATTTAGGTTTTTCAAGTTTCTCCTAAAAGAGTCAGAGGGGGTAGTGGATGGGCGTTTGGTGGGTTTTAGAGAAATAGAGAAGAGTATGAGAAAATGATCTGACCAGCAAATGGGGGTGGTGTTCAGCCATGATAGTTCTTTCATGTTAGAGATGATAGGGTCAAGCAAATGTCCCGCTTTGTGGGTAGGGCCCTTATTACGCAATATCATGTCTAATGCCATGAAATCATCTATAAGATTTTTACAGATCTTATTGTTGTCGTCATCCAAATGGAGATTCAGGTCCCCGAGTACTGTAAAATTTTGAGCTTTTAAATGGTGAGGTAAAATAAGGTTTACCAAATTTTCTGACCAAGAAGGGTTATTAACTGGTGGTCGATAAATGAGTAGGCCAGAAAAGGTAAAATTAGGGCTGAGGGTAATTTTAAAAGATGCCGCTTCGCAATTAGGAATGTCTGCAGGTTCGAAAATGCATACGAAATCTCTTCTGTAAATAATAGCAATGCCCCCTCCTGTTTGGCCAACACGGTCCCTCCTTACAATAGCGTAGCTCGGGGGGAGTGCCGTGGCCACATCAGGGCCTGCACTATCGTGAAGCCAGGTCTCTGTGAGGAATATCGCACTAGGCTTCTCTTCCAATAGGAGATGGAAGATATCTAGTTTATGTTGGGGTAATGAACGGCAGTTTACCAGGTAGAATGTAAAAGTGCTAGAACAGTCTTCCTGCCGGGGGATTTTGTGGGCGGAGCCGTGATAAGTATCCGGGTAAGGCTGGTAATTTGACAGAGTGATAGAACACTCAGGGCAAGTTTGTGTTCCAGCATACAACGGGTTCAGCGTTATACATGTCTCATGTCTAGCGGGGCGTAGCGCTCTAAGAGACTCCCCTGAAAGAGTCATACCTGAGTAATGGGAGAGGCAGAGTTCTGTGCCCTATGTCCCGGCCTGGCCCGGACGGGTGCAGACGGGCTGACTCAGGCGTGACTCCGGCGCTGAACGAGGCGCTTCCGCAAAGCGCGTCCGCTAGCGCGGAGAGCGACCGTATTCTTAAGTAGTGGAGAGCTAGAGCGCTCTCACTGCTGTCGCCTCCCACCTAAGATGGCCGCCGTAGGGGATGTTATCCCTATAGATCGAGTTTCAGCCCTAAGGTCAGCTGAGACCTTCTACAAGCGGTGTAAAATAAATGCAAGGAGCTGGGGAGGTATGCTGAGTGCTAACAGTGTGGAAATAACAATTTAGACAAGTTTTAAAAGTTTTAAAAATCGGCGATTAAAATGCAATATTAAACTATGGTAATTCCTAGTATCAGCTAAAGTAAGCAGCGTTTCTAAGGGAGCGAGTAGAATACTGTGCAATGCTGGCAAAACGCTTTCTAAATCACGAGCCTGCTTCCTAGGGGCTCCTTAAGTAGTGGAGAGCTAGAGCGCTCTCACTGCTGTCACCTCCCACCTAAGATGGCCGCCGTAGGGGATGTTATCCCTATAGATCGAGTTTCAGCCCTAAGGTCAGCTGAGACCTTCTACAAGCGGTGTAAAATAAATGCAAGGAGCTGGGGAGGTATGCTGAGTGCTAACAGTGTGGAAATAACAATTTAGACAAGTTTTAAAAGTTTTAAAAATCGGCGATTAAAATGCAATATTAAACAATGGTAATTCCTAGTATCAGCTAAAGTAAGCAGCGTTTCTAAGGGAGCGAGTAGAATACTGTGCAATGCTGGCAAAACGCTTTCTCATAGTTAACTTGGGGATTCCCCCGGATAGGGGTTATTGGCGACAGCTGCTCAGACCGGAGAAGCACATGAAGGGGCTAGTACCTTTGCCAGGACTCAATTGACAGAGGGAACGCCCGCTGACTATGGGCCAGTTATCGGGGATCCATTGGCGGGGGTAGGCCGGGTACTCCGGTTGGGGTCTGCAGGCCGCCTCCACCGCGACAGATACTTCAGCGGTTTTGAGCTATGGGGGGGGAAGTTGGGGTTTTCCTGTTTACGATTACACTACATCACTGCTATACAGAGCTACTACCTGCGCATAGATTATTCATGATCTCACAGGTACACCACCACAGGCCTTATCGATGGCGGTCCCCACAGATAGGACCCTGGCCCACGACGGAGATCTAAGGATAGTGAGCTGGAATGTGAGGGGAGCGCTAGATAAAGTGAAAAGAGAGGCTATACTTCAACAGGCCACACATTATCGTGCGGACATCCTGATGCTGCAGGAGACGCATTTACTGGGAATAAAAGCCCTGTGCCTTCTTAGGTATGGTTATATTCAAGTGTTTCATTCTGGGTTTACAAGGGGATCGCATAGGGTGCCATCTTAATACACCGGCGGGCTCCCTATAAACACTCCAAGGTGTGGACATATACCCAAGGGAGATATATTTTTATCAAGGGCACGATATGCGAGGAGCAGGTGGTGCTGAGCTGTGTTTATGCCCCTCCACCACTTTCTTGGGCAATGGTTGAGCGACTTAAGTCCCTGAGGGCGGATAAACCTGACGGGTTGGCAATAATAGGGGGAGACTGGAATGATGTTATGGACATGGCCATGGATAGATGGAGGCAGGGGGGTCCAGTGCTTGTCAAACCACCAAACTGCCCTCCCTAGTGACGGGGTTAGGCTGGGTAGATCCCTGGCATCGCCTACACGGAGAGGAGCAGGGTTACACATATCTGTCGGCAGTGCTCAAGTCATATTCCTGACTTGACTATTTATTTGTGCCATCAGGTGCATCTAGTAGGGTGAGGGCCGTAGAGATCCTCCCAAGAGGTTTATCAGATCACTCCCCGGTTGCTCTCACGCTGCTGTTGGGTCCAGTGAGGCAGCCCTTTTGGTGGCGTCTCTCCCCCTTGGAATCTGCAAGATGAGAACTACAGGGAACATATAGGGCAGGCGATTGAGCAATATCTGGACCTCAATGTAGGATCGGTAACAGGGTCCGAACCTCTGTGGGAGGCAATGAATCCAATCATACGGGGCATTGATATATCGTTTTGCTCAGCGGCACGTCGAGCCCGAAGGGAGTCGCTTCTAAGGTCGGAGGCACACATTCTGGAACTGGAGCAGAATAGAAGGGAGGAGGGGGAGGTGCAGGACTTCGCCAGTTGCTGCTAGAGCGACAGACTCACGCAGACCTCCTAATAAACAAAGCCCGCTTGGCCTGGCTGGCATCCCGTAGTAGGATTTACCAGTGGGGGATAAGTCTAGCAAACTTCTTCATCAGCTGTGGCAGGCTTTTTTCGAACATATCGGGCCCCAATGGAAGGATTCTCGGGGACTCCCCCTTGATAGCTGAGAGCTTTGCCAATTATTATGCAGAGATATATACTCCCAAGGAACTTTTACCAGAAGGCACAATACACCGCTTCATTGAGGACCTACTGACCTGGCCCTCTTGGACGAGGCACGCGCAGAGCTGGATCTCCCGCTCACCGAGGAGGAGCGGAGTACAGCGCTAGGAGATTTAAACTCGAGGAAGGCACCAGGCCCTAATGAATTCCCATGTGAGTTCTTCAAGAAATACTTCTTGAAATTGGGGCCCCATTTTCTTCGGGTGGTAGACGAGGCGAGAGAGCAGGGCTGCCACCCGCGAGACTGGAGACACGCGGAAGTGGTAGTGTTTTACAAACCAGGCCGGCCCCCAGACCATCACGCCTCGTATCTTCCTATTTCCTTATTGAATGTAGAGGCTAAAATCTTGGTGAAAGCGTTGGCCAATCGCCTCCAATCCCATATAACAACCCTGATACACCCCGATCAGGCCAGCTTTATGCCCCAAAGAGCCATGCGCCCTAATTTTCGCCACGTACACGTTGTCATTTGTCACCATCCAGGGATTGGGAGAACAAGCTGCAGTCCTGCTGGCAGATATGGATAAGGCATTCGATTCCCTTAGCTGGGTATATTTATTTGCACTTTTGGATCGTCTAAATATGTGCCCATGCTTTCTTATGTGAAATTGTTATACACAGATCTTACCGTGTCGATGCTCATAGGGGGATCCACTTCCTTCACAGTCCCTATTGGAAGAAGCACATGTCAGGGCTGACCCCTATTGTAGAAGCTGAAATAAAAAATAATAAATAATTCCACACATACGATTCTCTGTCAGCACATAAGATAGCAAAGTTTATTGGAGACCAACAAACAGCAGATTTAGGTGCCGCATGGAGACATCAGCAAAGTCACTGAATGTCCAAAGAGGTGACGTGTCTGACAGCTTTTATAGGCCCAAACCGCAGAGGATGTAGCATCATAACATACGTAGCACAGATTAAGCATAGTTCATTTGACTAATTAGCAAGGGCCTAAACAGTTATACACCATTTAAGGTCCGAAACATACTATTGCTGACCACGTGACCCAAGTGGGCAGCTTCTGGGACTTCCCACTGTAATGTAAGATATATGTATATTGCTTTTCCAGTTAATAATTGCAACATAATTGTAATGACCAGAAACATATTGCGAAATGGGATATGCTGAAATCTACGTGCCTAAGGGAGCATCTTCCCTTGCCACGTATCTCGTTTGAGCAAGCCTTGCGTTACTGAAGCGGTTTCTCTGAAGCTAGGGAAAGTGCATGCAACTCGTGCAGTGTTTATTATGTCAACTTAACAGGGCTTAGAAGCTTGCTGCATTTGGTATCATAAAGAAAATGGCTACTAAATTGCCCCATCTGATACCAAATCACTGTCTAACCCCTCACCTCCATCTCCTGTCCTTCATCATCATCATTGGTATGGTGTTCATGAGGTCCATGCCATTTGTTATGGGGCATACAACGTGCACTGCAGGCTACAAAGGCTGTGCAGCATGCTGGGCAAAACTGGATCATCATGCAGAGTGTAACTAATACTGTGATTATTACAATAATCACTTCCAATATCCATGATCCCCATCTTGCTAGCCATACCTTTAAGTCTTCCCACATGCTCCCTGCATGTATTCCGTGTGCTTCGCTCTAATATTTGTAATCTTGTGTATTGCATCATCTATATTGCGGCTGTTGTCAGGTATATACGAACAGCACACCTGTTAATGACGTGGCAGACTTCTCCCTCTTTGGCCAGAATGATGTCTAACGCAACTCTGTTCTGCCTCACTACGGCCCTCATGGCTGTCAATTCCTCAGTAATATTTCCCATCCCTGCTGCTGATGAGTCAGCTAGGTCTTCAAGCATTCTTGCGAACTGATGTATTCTCTGTGTGGTGTAGATAACCTGTGCACCAGGGACCATCATCCCAAGGCCTGTCATTACGTTGTCTGCCCATTCTGGTCTCCTCCTAAGTCTCCTTGGCCGTTGGCCTTGGCATGTTATCTGTACTATGTCGGGAAAATGTGTCATTTGTGGTATGATGGAGGCAAGATAACAGCTGCCATACCATCCTGGTGGCAGGTAGAAGTCTGCCCACTGGCTACATACAAAGAATAATCCCTTGTGAGGACCTCTCATTGTTCCTGATCTGTGATAGCTTTGTTATGTTTGTGCAGAAACTCTCGCCAACGAAAATTTGTTCTACGCTCGTTTCCTCCCTACTTCCCTTTATTTTGTTTATCCTGTCTTCACAATCTAGCAGTCCCTTGTTCCCTTATGCCAATTCTGCTATAGTGCACCCGAATGAGATGCAATCTTTCCATGCATCTTTCTGCAGTAACTGTTGTATTGAGCAGCCTTTTCCCTCCTGTGGCAATTTAGGTATTCGCTTTGGCGGTACCACCTGATTATTCTGAATACAGGAAGGAGCAGAAGGAAGTTGTTCTACTTTAAATCTGGGTACCTTCAGCTCTCCTTCCTTCTTTGTCCTCAAGTTGTTCCATCCTGCCCTTCCTGTCCATCCTTCATTTCTAGAAGTCTTATAAAATGTGTTTAACATTTCCTTATCCCTTCTTGCTGTCTACAAATTCATGCATGGCGTTCTTTTTCTCCCAGGTGCTTCCCCACCCTGTTTTGTTGCAATTCTGCTACTCTCTGGTGGTGCAACTGCCACTGACATGTTATGCTGGTTGAGGAGCAAATCTCGCATTAATATGCATCCCACATATTTGGAAACTGGCAGCACATCGTAGCTCATGCTGTTCTCTGTGTCTGTTGGCAAGTGTGTGCAAACATAACATCCAGATATGTTCATTATGCGTGCATACATTTTTAGCATTTCAACATATTGGTTTCCATTATATTCATCCCACAATTCTCCTTCCCCTCCTGCTTTAATGTCAACCCTCCCCAAAGTATCTTCATTTTCAAAATCTATTTGTCTGTTATCATTAGTTACATTTTGGTCCCCCTCATCCCCTTGCCGGCCACTGATGAACGGTATTTCAATGTCTTTTGCAAATATTATTAACAGCGCAGTCACTATTATCCCTGGGACTGGTGTCAATATTGCTCCTATCACTGATGGCCATCTTCTGTCCAGTCTTTTCGTTCTTGGCATTTTCCTTACTTTCACTTGTTCAGTTAATGTCTCTGATAAGACCAGATGCTATGTCTTCTATTGCATAAATCACACAATCCAAAATTTCAAGGCGTATGTCTGCAATGTCTTGTGCTGTTGTTTGAAGTCCAAAAGTGGGAAATGAAATTCCTTGCAAGATCAGGTCACTCAACCCACTAAAAAGCGGAGGATTTGGCACAGTCAGTTCCAGCACACTATTTAAGTCTATTCCAGGACACAACAGCCTTATATGAATTATTAGTTGTGACTCTTCTACTCTCACCTGTATAGACGTAAGCCTTTCAGATCTGTTTGCTGGCATTTGTCGTAAATGTGGTCTACGTAGGTGTTGGCATATCCTTAACCAAGCATTCAATTCATTTCTTTGATGTTCCAAAGTCTTGTCTTTGATGTGTAACTAGCGGGTGATGCACCGCTATGTGTCTTATTGGAGCATCACCAGCAACTCTAACTAGCGGGCTCTGCACCTCCTAGGGGTCTATTGGTGCAGACACCAGTCAACCATTTAGAAGAAAACGTTGGTGCCTTGATGGTGTACCGTCAGAGGTTACTAGCACATGACAGTTGGCACTCCCTTGGAAGGAAGCTGGTACAGATGTCTTCGGAGGGGTGATACCCAGAGGCCTGAACGTGTTGTGCGCGGTAGGTGACTGCCTCTGGTGTCTTCGGTCTTCTGTTGAAGGCCTAGCCTGCCCCGAGCAGGTATCTGCCTCGATCGAAAGTTGTACCTGCATGGTGCCTCAGATGTCGCTGGTGGTGCTGCCTTCTTGGTGTGGGAGCTGTGGATCCAGGATGTCAGCTCTTGGCACTTGACTGCTGTTGCTGTGCTGAGGATAATCTGGTGGGGTCCCTTCCACCTTGGCTGGAGGCAGTGCCGTCGGGTGTGGGCCTTTACCCAGATCCAGTCACCAGGCTGCAGGTCATGTGGCGGTGGAGTTGTTGCTTCTGGGAGAGCCTGCAGAACCTGGTGGTGAAGATAACGTAAAGTCTCTGTTAATTTCTTGCAATAACATAAAAGCAGATCATCTGTTACGGATAGTGGGGCCGTGGACATATGGCCTGCAATGTTCATGGGCGGCGAAATACTATTTCGTGGGGGCTGAGCTTTGTTACTCTATCTGTTGTGCTCCTCATTGCCAGCAGGGCTAGTGGTAGTGCATCTACCCATGACATTCAGTTGATGCACACATTTTTCTAATCTTGTTCTTCAGCACCCATTCTTCCTCCCCACCGCGCCCGCTGCCAGGTGGTGATAGGAAAAACAATGGTCCTCAAACCAATCCTTGATTAAAGTAATTTAAATTATGTTATTTTCATATTTTGGAGCTAATTCTTCGTCATGATCCTTTGGTGGACAACAAATCCTACAAACAACAATAAGTGAAGAAAGTTATGTGACAGCCAAAATGTACACGGAAATTACTTGGTTTATCCCATTGAATAGCAAAGTTATTCTCCTTACTTTCAAAACACACAATAATAAAATTTGTAAAAGGTTGCTCCAAGGGGAACGTTCAAAGGAGAGAGTGCTCGAAAGATAGTGGGTGGGGAAAAAAATCCCAGGGTAAAGTGAAAAGGAGTTAGATACGTTGAAGGTTAGATTGATTCAGCATATCAATCTTAATATCCTGGCCAAAATATTTTACATGGTCTATTTACATCATTTTTACAATCACAGATTGTTATCATGTGAGGCACGTCAAGGATAGATGTTGGTGAGGTCCAGGTGAAAGGGTATATGTTCGTCAACGTTTCGACTCAACTTGTGGCACGTAGGACAGTTGTACCATGGCCTGCGAGTCTTCCTCAGGACAGGGACTTGGGGGCAGGGGGGCAACCAACTTGTGGTGTGCGATTACTCCTCCTCATTTCATTGTGGCGGGGAGTAGGGGAGGTTCAATAGGCAGGAGCAGCCGTTTCACTGCCACGGATTTCTGATTCTACGTCTGCTGCTCAAAAAGTCAGTCAGTATTGCATCAATTGCTTGGGTCTGTATCCCACGGGGCTCGTCCTCCAAAACTGTCCCTTGTACATATGGACCTGATTGATCCACTGCTATGACTGGAGCTATTAGGCAGTCTTCCACTTTCAGGCATCCCTAGAATAAACCTTGGGGTGGCGGTGGGAAGCTATTGTCCTGCTGTCCCCACTCGTCCCTCCCTGCCCAGTCCTGATGTGTTGGAGGCATTTCGTTGGACATGTACCCCTGCTGTTCATTGCTCTGGACTCTGTGCGCTGGGTATTACACTGGTATTGTTGGTCCTGTCCCCTATTCTGTATGTGCCTGCCTTCCGCATTTTTCTTTTTTAATATGGGGCAGTCTGCTTTCCAGTCACCCGGGTTCTGACAGTAGAAGCAAGCTGTACCTGGTGACGGTCGGAAAGCGGACCTGTTATTCTGTGGTCCTCCTGTACCCTTTCCCCTACCTCAGCCCCTCCCTCTTCCTTGCTGGCTTGTGTAGAACCGTTCTTGCGCTGCCATTAGTCTGACCTTTTCCTTTTTTATTTTCTCTGCTTCCATGGTCTGTACATTGGACTGATAGTCAGAGCAGTACCTTGCTGCTGCCAGCACCTTTACTATGGGCTCTTGCTGCCAGCAAACAAAAGAGGTTTGTAGGTGTGTTTTAATAGGTGGTCTCAGGCCTTGGACAAAAGTCGTGACAAAGGCTGGCATGGCTTCTCCCATTGGATTTTTTAGCCCACTGTTCTGCTGATGGACTTGCAGAAGGTGGTCAAAATATGAGTTCACACTCTCATCCTTTTCTTGTTAGTATGTGTGATCTTGTTCCAATCTACCTTGTCTTCTGGTATTTTGTCTTTTAAGTATTTCACTACTTCTTTGTACTTCACATCTACTTATTCTCCTGGTGCTCCTCCCTTCCCCCTTCCTGGCTCCCCTTTTGGCCAATCCACTTTCTTTTTACAATCTTCCCACAGATCCTTTGGAACTATTATATTTAATAAAGTGTCAAAATCTCGCCATAACAGTCCTCCCAAAACCGCCATCCTGTCTAGCTCAGCGTACCATTTCCTTGGCTCCTCTCTGAGCTTGGGAAAGTCTCTGGTAAAGCACATAATGTCTTGTCTAGACCAAGGGACATGGACATATGCTAATTCGTTATCTTTACTACCTGGTATTTCTCTAAGGGGCATTATGAGTGCTGGTGTGGCAGCCGTTGATGGTGCTGGTGTTCCTGTGCGAGGGGTGAGGGTCTGAACTACTTCCAACAGTGCAAATGTGTGCACCAGCTGCTTCCACTGTTGCAGTTGGTCTACCGCATATTGCAGTCTATCTTTCATGTCTTCCTCTTTGCATGTTTGCAATTCTGAGTCTGTGAAACTGAACCTTGCTATGTCCCATTCATACTGTGCAGGTAGTGGTGGAACTATACATGTAGTATCTGGGACCTTTGCTCTCTGGATTTAGGCATTATGGGCCTGGGTCCCTTTTCCATTAACTGTGCTCATGCTAGTGACAGGACTTTTTCTAGGTATAGCCTGTCGTGGTGTTGTGTGAAGTCTCCTACTGCTAGTGTTCATGCCACCATCTGTTGTAGTAAATCCTGGCATTTGGCTGTGTCTGACTTACGTAGTCTCTTTTGTGTTGAGGGCGAGACCTGTGGGGATGGAGTGGCACTATTTTCATCTACCTAAACTGTCCCGCCTATTCTGTGGTGCAGGCTGTTGAGACCCCTGTATTGCCTGTTCTAGTAATCCAATGTCATGGACTGTTTGCAGTACGTATGTACAAACTTCCCAAACCAGGCACTGCCACTGTGGTGATGACATAGTGTCATCTGCTTATGTGCGTCAAATTGTTGTAGCCATTTGCGGCCTATTAGCCTTGGTTGAGTTATGGCTCCCGGTGTACATTGAGCCTGCAGCTGTCTTTTCTTATCACTATATTTTCTGGCGGCGTGGGCTGCCTCGGTCTTCATTAGCTGCAGAACAGCAATGTCTTGGACGGTGTCCAAGTCTATTTTGGTAGCGACTTCATTGATAAGTTTGCGTGCTAAAGCTACAGCGTCAGGCTTCTGCTGCTGAGTTAACTCAGAGGGTTTCTCTGTGGGAGCGGAGTGTGATACTGTAGTGGATCTTATCCGTCCCATTAGAAGGTCTTCTAATACTTCGTCATCTTCCTATTCTCCCTGCTTTTCTTTCTCTACCGGTATGCATGGGTATACTCCTACAATATCCATTTGCCCTTTTCGCCAATCCTCATTTATCTTCTGCTTACTTATCTCATTTAGCACCCTATTTTTAACCTCTAATAATTCTCGGTGGACTTTCGATTTTACATCATTAGTTGCGCGTTTGTTATGCAGAACCAGGTCCCATTGATAGAATGACTCCCATTCGATTGGTTTTATCTTTTTGCCTTTTAATTTCAACATTTGTCTCAAATATGACAACTTTTTGATGTCGTACGTTCCCTGACGCGGGAACTGCAAGTCCGGTCTCCTAGCTGTCAGGTCATGCCATTTATGTATAAACAGAATGGAGTGAAGTCCTTGGCTTAACCCCTTCGATGCTTATGACGGAACGGTTCCATCATGAGCGTCGGTTGGCCTGTGCTCATGACCGAACCGTTCCGTCATGAGCCCGTTGGCTCATTAGAACCTTCAGCACAGCGCGAGAATTTGCGCCGCGCTGAAGGTGTTAAGGCTACATTGTATGCGGGAGAGTCTTTAGGGGGGCCGCTTGACTGCTGTCTAAATTATTTTTTGCAGACTATGTTTCCCATTGTGAGAGATGAGTGTGGAGTGTGTGAAGCGCAAACGCTAACATGCCTTGTAGTACAGGGATAGTTCAGACACACCAGACAGATGGGTCGGGTCTCGCGCTATGCTATGAACAGAAACACAGTGGGTAAACGAATGCTATCATATGCTGCGCAGCCATTCTCCAGCTGTTGTGATAGTAGAGGGAGCCATTTGTCAGGCAAACAAACTGGTCAATTAATTCAAGTTCACCCAAGCGTTCATTAGTGGGAATGAGAAAGATTTCTGGGTACTTATTACTGGCGTCCCATGAACAGAAGGAAAGGGGACAGGAATGAATTTTAGAAGAAAGATTAGTAATTCCGTCTCCTTGCAATCTTCCGTTATCCCATAATCGGGCGAAAGGGACAGCTAGGCGGAATTTGAAGGCCCTCAGGCAATCAAGTAAACCGTGCAGGATGGTGAACTCTACGCCCAGTGCAGACAAACACATAAAACAGATTCTGGCAATCCTGCACGCAGCGCTGTCAGAAAGTCTGTATACTGTAACTATGTGCAGTGTTATTACACTAATCCCAGAAGAGTAACAGGGGAAATAGGAACAATATTATTGTTATGTCAACACACATCAGGAACAGGACGCAAAGGGGGGGTATTGTGCAATACAGGGCGAATCTTAAGAAGTCAGCCAGTCAGTCCATAATAAATGGATGGTGATATAAAAGGACGTTTGATATGGTGGCAGTAAATATTGGAAGGGAGCTCATTACATTGTCATACAGTTGGCAGTGTCAAATGTCAGTCATGTAGCGTCACAATATCCAAAGAAGAAATTATGTCAGACAGATACTAACAATACTCTACAACCCTAACTATACTTTGCCACAATATATGAGAGGCATAAACAATACACAAATAAAAAAATGCAAGGAACCCAACAATAACAGAAAACAGGACAACTGATACTCCCTCCTCTCTGTGCCTTGGAAACTCCCTAGGCACAGCTGGAGACCACCTCTGACTTCCAGCAGGAGGCGATACTTTGCCACTGGATTCAAGCTAGCTTGGCTGATGACGGCTGCAATGCCAGAAACGGGTCCCAAGATGCTTGTTTCCGGTCCAGGGAAGACATGGCTTTGGCAGTTCGGGCTGGACTGTTCCCATATGGCACAGGGTCAGACTGATTTGCATATGGCCTTGTCTGAACTGGGGTGGCAGAGTGAGCTAAAGAATGGTGATGGATTAAACCCAGATCAGTTGACTGGGGGTGAGTGTTTGATTTGCTCAAACGCTCCGTCCATCATCCCCTTTTGTATCGCTTTGTTCGTTCCAGTAAGAGGCAGCGCCCCATTGAGTACCCAGGTCCAGTGGCGCTGAGGTGAGTTAGCTGGACTCAGACCTGAGTTCATGGACCCTAAGAACTGGCACCCTGAAAAACCTTTGCAACCACCAGAGGAGCAGCCCTCCTGGCTACAACCTCCACAATATCATTCCAGCACAAGTAGGATGTGCAATGACAGGGGTGCAATTACCGCCACCACCTGAACCTGGTGAGCACAACTGCCACAGCTCTAAAACAAGGGGCTACCTGCTACAACCCAACCTGGAGTATTCAAAACCCCAATCAAGACTTACCGGTGTCTGTTGAATCTGGCAAAGCGTACCGACCGCTGCTCCATTCAATGGCTGTGAAGCTGTGAAGGTCGTCCTCCGCCATCCGATAGCAAGACGGGGGGTGCAGTAGGTCGCCCTCCTAGGCACGCCGTCAGCTAGGTGCTGCCTGGCCCCAGGGAGTCACTGCGTGTAGGAAACTCGCAGAAGGACGCAGTCACCGGCCAGGTGGGGAGGGAATCCGGTCCAGGAACTAAATGGTAGAGCACAATTGCACATATAAAGAATTCTGGCAGAGATCAGCAGCAATGTGAGAGATCAAGAGCCACGCACGGAACAGAGGAGAAAGCATGTCGGCACCCGTTAACAGTGCTGACGTTAGGCAGGACTACAGCCTTCATCCGAATGATGACAGACTGAGAAATAAATTATGAGAGCCACGAAAAGGGCACAGAAGAAAGTGATAAGTACGGCCGCAATTACAGCCATTGGTATGTCCCACAAGCCGGGGAAACATAACATATACCTCGCCAGGGCACAGGCAAATGACCCCTGGCATGAGAAGAGGAAAGCCAGATGGAGAGGGAGAGCGTAGAGCTACGGAGGGTCGTTAACAGGGGACCATACAAATGTGCTGAGAGAGGGGAAAAGAAGCAGGAACCAGAGACAAGACGAAGTCAACTTACAGGCAGACAGTCCCCCAGCACCCAAGGGAGGCGGAGGGGAGAGAAAGACAAATGTAACAGTTATCGAACCTCAGGTCTCCGAACCCTGGTGGAAGCTGGAGTCCAGCAACCAGTCTGTGAAATAGTCAGTGATCTGGAAGCTGCATTCTCCACCAAATGAAGAAGCTGAAATAAGAAATAATAAAGGATTCCACCCATACGACTCTGTCAGCACATAAGATAGCAAAGTTTATTGGAGACCAACAAACAGCAGATTAACGTGCAGCACGGAGACATCAGCAAAGTCACTGAATGTCTAAAGAGGTGACGTGTCTGACAGCTTTTATAGGCCCAAACCGCAGAGGATGTAGCATCATATCATGTGTAGCACAAGTTAAGCATAGTTCATTTGACCAATTAGCAAGAGCCTAAACAGTTATATACCATTTAAGGTCCGAAACATACTGTTGCTGACCATGTGACCCTAATGGGAAGCTTCTGGGACTTTCCACTGTAATGTAAGATAAGGCTGGTGCTTTTCCAGTTAATAATTGCAACATAATAGTAATGACCAGAAACATATTGCGAAATGGGATATGCTGAAATGTACGTGCCTAAGGCGAGCATCTTCCCTTGCCACGTATCTCGTTTTCAGCAAGCCTTGCGTTACTGAAGCTGTTTCTCTGAAGCTAGGGAAAAGTGCAAGCATCTCGTGCAGTGTTTCATATGTCAACTTATTAGGGCCTAGAAGCTTGCTGCATTTGGTATCATAAAGAAAATGGCCCCCAGACCATCACGCCTCGTATCGTCCTATTTCCTTATTGAATGTAGAGGCCAAAATCTTGGTAAAAGTGCTGGCCAATCGCCCCCAATCCCATATAACAACCCTGATACACCCCGATCAGCCAGGTTTATGCCCCAGAGAGCCACGCGCCATAATATTCGCCGCGCACACGTTGCCATTTGTCACCATCCAGGGATTGGGAGAACAAGCTGCAGTCCTGCTGGCAGATATGGATAGGGCATTCGATTCCCTTAGCTGGGTATATTTATTTGCACTTTTGGACTGTCTAAATATGTGCCCATGCTTTCTGTCTTATGTGAAATTGTTATACACAGATCTTACTGCGTCGGTGCTCATAGGGAGATCCACTTCCTTCACAGTCCCTATTGGAAGGAGCATACGTCAGGGCTGCCCCCATCACCATACCTTTTTGCCCTAGCGATGGAGCCTTTGGTGGCGTGGGTGCGATTGATACACAAGTGGGGGGCTTTGAGTGGGCACATGGACTCACGGATCGTAATGCATTGTATGGCAATGATGTCTTTTTCTTTTTAACACACAAGGAACAGATAGGGTTGTGTTCCTAGGTTTCCCAAGCACCATCATACTACTTAAAAGTCACTGACTACAACAGGTGCAGGCATTTTGCTCCAACCCTTCTTTTGCTAGTTTGACACAACAATAAGACGGATCCAATGCTACTTCGAATTATGCAAATATTTGTCGAGTCTTAGGGCCTTTTCATGAATCCCCGTAAATCGACCCGGTGGGTCTTGGGGCACCCGACGGGACTGGGCCTTGGCAGTGCAGGTCACCAGGGTAGGGGTGAAGTACTTGTGAGTTTTCCTGTCAGATTCATCAAGGTTGTCCTGGGATTGAAATATTGTTTCGATATAGGCGTGGGTTCATGAGAAGTTAAAAGCATGGTTGCACATGCCTCTCTCCATCTATGGCAGGTCGGACATCTTCAAGAGGGTATCGTTGCCACGTCTGCTCTATCAACTACAGAACTATCCACAACCTGTCCCCTCAAATTGGTTTCAACAAGTCAACGCGGCCTTGGGTCAATTTCTGTGGGCGGGAGGAGCGTCTAGAGTTACGCTGCGGACCTGCTTCCAGTCGATGTGCTGTGGGGGGTTGGCTACCTCAGAAGTTCACTCATACTATATGGCTTCACACCTGCTTGTATTGAATGAATGGTGGTATGGAGACAGATCGGATCGAACATACGCTGTGGAGCGATGCTGCATAGGGAACTCTACATTGCATACTGTCCTATACTCAGCGTTCCTGCGCAGTTCTCTACCACCAGTCATAAGGGTGGTGTTCCAGGTATGGAAACAGGCTCTCCGGAAGATGGGGTGGTGGGGCAAATTGACGAGGGAGACCCCACTGTAGTATAATGGGAGACTGCCACAATTGGCTTTGCTACTGGGATTTCGTGGAAGGGACAACATTAGTATCTCTACTCTAGGGAATGTGATGCAGGGTGTGGTCTTGAAGTCATTCCAGGACCTTCAGCAGAAATATCAGATGCCGAAGACTCAATTTTTTCAAGTACCTCCAATTTAGACATGCCATTTCCCCCAGCCTTGCAGGGATGGAGACCCTTCCTGAGTTTAGCCCTATCGAAGCCAAGGTGCCCATGGGAGACCCTCAGGAACATAACATTTCTAGAATCTCAGTCCCTAGAGAAAAATCGCTCTACCACATTAGATAAAATTGAGCGACATAGAAAGGGGACCTTGGCCCATTGGAGGGAGACGATTAGACGGAGGCGCTGGCCTACCCTCGGGGAAGCTGCAATTGCGATGTGGCTACGCCTCATCCAGTTTAAATACTTACACCGGGTGTATTATACCAGGGTTAGGCTGTGGAGGGCGGGCCTAGTGTCATCCCCGAAATGTCTACGATGCGGTCAGGAAGAGGGAGCTCTCATACATACAATTTGGCATTGCACAGCACTCATGAGATTCTGGAGAGGGGTTCTGGCCTTTCTCGGTGGGGTATTGGGGTGGGGGCTTCCATCCTCACCAAAGTTAGTAATATTACACATTATGAAGGGTATCTGGGGAAATATATACAAGAGGCATTTAATGCTGTTGGGGTTTACTCTTGCCAAGATTGACCTTGCCAAACAGTGAAAAGCAGCAATTCCACCCTCTTTGTCTGCATGGTAGAATGGCCTTGATTTCTGCATGGGGTTGGAGATCCCGATATTTAAAGCCAGATATTTAATGCCCGCAAAAACATCCAAAGATCTGGAAGCGATGGGCAGACTATCGGGGTCTCCACCTAGAACCCATACCCCCAGTAGATGCCCCTACTCTGGAATAGTTGTCCAGGCCTATGGAGTGAGGGACTATGGACATGGTGATGACCTTTGTTTATTGATGTGGGGGTGGATTGGTGTTTACAATCTAGTGATGGTACAGTGCAACGGGAGGGGGGTTATCTTGTTTACTTTCCTTTGTTTCTATTGAAATTACGTAATCTAAATGTCAATGTCATGATTTGGCAATATATATTGTGGCAGAAGTCTCTTGGCTTACAGGGCTCTGTATTGTATCCAATATTTGACCCAATAAAATCTGTTTATAAATAAATTAATTGGGACCCATTGACATGAGGTTTGCAAGGTGATTGCGAAAATGATTAACTTGACAGTTGAACCCACACCTGAGGTAGCATTGCTGGGATATGTGGCTGGCTTCCCCAAGGGGGTGCGTAGGTTCACGGCAGTAGCGCTACTGTTAGTGGAAAGGGAGATTGCACTTGGATGGGGGCGTAGGTCCTCTCCCACTATCAAAGCCTGGCTGCACAGTCTTGCATACTGTAACATGAGCAGTGAGCTTTTCGCTAGAACTCAGCCACCGGCATCTTGGCCAAAAGACATCTGGGGTCTTCTAAAAAGTTATCTACTTGAGATGAATGCTGGCCCAACCAAGCAGCATCCGGATGGAATTGTGCCCTCTGGAGAGGGATAAATTGGTCCCAAGGTCGTTAGTCCATAATTCGTATACAAGTGCCCAGATATGCTTAAGTGCTTCATGTTAAATTGTTGTGAACAAAAAAAGAAAAAAAGCCTCCCCAGCGGCTAGAGGGTGAGAAATATAAAGATAAAATACAAGAGTCTTCTAAAGCCTCCATAAATCCTGGTCAGTGGGGTGGGCCCAAGAACTCCTCCCAGCCCACTAGTGGGTACAAGGGGAAAAATGTTGATCCTGCAAAGGCCTGGTGTTTCCACTGAAACAAGAAGGAACACTGAACTGGAGATGCTGCCTCTTCCAACAAACCAGTTCCTAGTCCCTCACCAGTCTGTACTGTTATGGCAAATCACGCAGAGGATGTTTTAGTCTCTGAAGGGGAGGGAGGGTTTGCCAATTTGGCTGTCTGGCCCCATAGTGTAAATAAATACATGCGGTACCCCTTAGTGAATGGGACTGAGATAGAAGCCCTGAGGGTTGCAGGTGCCAGTATCACTGTGGTGAGAGATACACTGGTTTCCACAGAGCAATACCTAACTGGAAAAACCTATCCAGTTACCAACACTGGCAGTGCCACCAATAACCTTGCCATGTCTCTGGTGATATTAGACTGGAGTGGTTGCTGGCCTGAAACAGTGGTCTCCCCAAAGTTCACAGCCGCATGTCTGCTTGGAAATGATCTGTAAACCTCAGCATGAGCTGAAGTAGAAAGAAAGACGGATGCAGCCATGCTGCAAATCCCTCAGCGAGTGTGTATGAAAACAAGAGCACAATGCCTGGCACAGGGTGAACAAGGAGGTCTAGAGCCTGAAATGATGGCCTAACCTCACAAGAGAAAAGGTAGGAAGACTGATGAAACAGCTTCCATACAGCAAAACAATCAGAACCCCTCTCCTCATGGAGAGGACTTGCCAGCTCCAGAGGGAACTGAGCCCATGGAGCTTGAATCTTATGAGGTAGAGGTCTTGGTACCAGGGGGAACCTCTAGGGAACAGCTGCACCTTGGGATGCAGATCTGTCCCACTCTTTTTTTTTTTTTTTTTTAAACCTTTATTATATCGTTCAACATAAGATACAAAAGTAGCCCTGCAGCCGCAGGGGCCGGTACCACAGGTATGCAACACGGATCAGTAATACCAATAACACAGCTATTCAGCCGACAACCCATGGGTCCGGCAGCGGTAAAGGATAGACAGTGTATCGGAAACATTTCGAATCAAGGATATGAATAAGGTTTCATTTTATATTTAACCCCCCCCCCAAAAAGAATGAGATAAAGAAGAAAATACAGGATATCCGGAGCTACACACTCGGAGGTACAAAAATGCGGGTAGGTGTTAAAAGTAGTCTTGAATCAAAATAGATCAACAATATAAATGTAAGCGCCAGTTAGTTCACTAAGAGTAAAGAACAACGCTACCTATCTATCATCGCAGCCACCCACCCCCGACCCCGCCCACTCATTTACTTCAGGATGAAACCGAAAGTTATCGCTACCGGACCCTGCAAGAAAAGAAAAAGAAAAGGGGTCATAGAACACAACAAAGGCAAAATAACAAACCCCCCTCACACCCCCCACCCTGCTGCCCCGCAGTGGTTACGGCCTACCCCACTATCAGCGCTCCTGTCGCCCAGAGGAAAACCCGAAAGAGCTGAGTAAAAGGAAAGAACAGGAAGGAAAGAAAAAAAAGAGGGGCCATAGAACTAAGTGAAACTAAAACAAATATCCCCACCCCCATACCCTACACCCCTGCAGATGGCTATAGCCCAACCCCACCAGCAGTGTGCCCGTCGCCCCAACTAAACTAAAATCCTACGGAAAGGAGATAGAGAGAAGTGGAGGAGGAGCGAAAAATAGCATACGATTATACAATTTCTTCCCCCCCAAGCCTATTAGAGAGGACCCCCCCCCCCGACAGCATACCACAAATATACAGTAGTCCATAGGAAAACGTAGACGGACCAGAGGAGACCAGAAGGGACCGCCTCACCCCCCATTAGCAACATATTAGTGAGACCGAGTCCTCAATGAAAGCCATAAAAAACAATCGCAGTACAATTAGATAAACCCTGGCCCGTACGCTCGCGAGAGTGAATTCTGTCCCACCATACCATCAGATCACAACACACAGCAGAGAGTGTTCGACAAAATGTCCAAAGCACACGCACAAAGTTCGGAAACAATAAATCCGACATCGGCCCCTGCGATCCCTGGGGGACCCCCAAGAGACAGTCTTCAGATCGCCAGGCCCCGCTTACATAGTTACTGTGCTCATAGTTAACCAGACCGTGGGAAGATGTAAGTATGAACCTGTCCAGTTGCGTCTGAACCACACCGTCCACAAGCACAAATGGCGCTACAAACTGGGGCTTGACCCTCTCATCGACCCCGGCATGAACTGCTCTTGTCGGGTGGAGTGCAATGAGTCCTGTGTCCAGTGCGGCATTCAGCTTTGCATATTGCGTATCCAGGGAGATTCGAACGTCAGCTATGGCCGCCATGATGTCTTGTAACGTAACCGCCATCTTCGGGATTGGGGGGGTTCCGGGCGTTCAAAGCAGTAGATCCCAGCCTGCAGGTAAACAATCTCGGAAACCCAATGGACCACACTAAAGTCGGGGCGAGTCGCCCATCGGAGGAATGTCTCTCCTCACCCTGCCCAAACGACACTTCACGTGTAGCGAACACACCGCCCAGTTTTCGGTCCCACCACGTAACGCCAACAATGAGGGCACTTCAATATCCCAGAAGCAGTCGTATCTCTGGCAGGAACTGCAAAGCCGGTCTTGCGCCAGTGGGGGAGTCAACACAAGCCCCTGCCCATCCGTAATATGTCACGGCGTGTTCCAAACACTTCACACAACCATTGCTGTACACCAGCAGTAGTGCACTCCTCGGAGTTCTCCAGTCAGGCGACGACCTTCCACCCGGCCATACAGTCACACAGACCTCCCCATTCGCGGGCACAGGCACAGACGACCTGGGAGGTATTGGGCCAATCCCCCTGCCATCCTCCGCTCCGCACCATCGTTATGTGGCATAATCACTCCTCACCAGCTTTATTTGCGGTGGGGGGGGCTGCTGCAGATCCGAAAAACACTGCCGACGGACCCGACCTGTGACTTCCGGTTTGGGTCCCCGATGTTATGCCACTCAGTGGCGGGCGGAGCGTCAACTCTAGGTCCCGGCTTCAGTGATCCACAGGCCTCAAATCGAGACGGGCCAAACTCCGGCCATCGGCCGTCCCGAAGCTCCGAAATCGGCCCCCGACGGTCTGCGCAGCTTCCGGCATCGGTCCCTGGGCTCGGGGGCCAGGATAGACGACAGGATGGTAGGCCGGCAGACGAAGCTCCGATCTGTCCCACTCTTAAAGGCCTGAGGCAGCAAGCTGCTGCACAGGAGCAGGGAGATGTCAGTGACTCCCACAAGGTCTATTGGGAGGAAGGACTCATGTACACTGAGCCAGAGTCCCCAAACCTGGACCCATTAGGAGAGAGGTTGTGCCTCGGCTGTATAGGGAGTTCCTACTCACTTTAGCACATGGCACCCCCGTAGCTGGGCATCGGGCCAGATCAAAACTTTAGAAAGATTGGTCCCCACTTTTATTGGTGCCAGAAGTCCCAAAAGTAAATGAGTTTGTAAGCTCCTGTGTCACCTATCAAGCCAGTGGCAAGACAGGTGGACACCCAAAACCCTCCCATAATTCCACTATCAGTGGTTAGGGTACCCTTTGAGAGGGTAAGAACGGATATAGTGGGTTCACTTGAACCTCCCACAGCCTCAGGAAACACGTTTATACTAGTAGTAGTGGATCATGCTACTCGGTATTCTGAAACCATTCCCCTTAGGATTACTACAGCCCCTCTGGTAGCCAAGGCCCTCACTGGTGTCTTCACCAGGGTAGGGTTTCCTTAGGAGGTAGTATCAGACAGAGGTAAAACTTCATGTCTGCCTACTTGAAACACATGTGGGATGAATGTGGAGTGATTTACAAGTTCACAACACCTTACCATCCACAAACCAATGGGCTTGTTAAAAGATTTAACAAGACATTGAAAGGCATGATAATGGGACCTCCTGGAAAAACTCAAAATGAGATGGGATGTTCTGTTGCCCTGCCTGCTTTTTGCCTACAGAGAGGTGCATCAGAAGGGAGTAGGGTTTTATCCCTTTGAACTTCTGTTTGGTGACCCTGTAAGCGACCCACTCTCATTTGTGAGGGAAGGATGGGAGAGACCCCATCATGTTCCAAAGCAAGATGTGGCGGACTATGTACTAGGCCTTCATTACAGGATGGCAGAGTACATGCAAAAAGCATCCTAACACCTTGAGGCCAGCCAGGAGCTCCAGAATCTCTGGTATGACCAAGAAGCTGCAATGGTAGAATTCCAAGCAGAGCAACAGGTGTGGGTTTTGGAGCCAGTGGCAACAACGTACCTCCAGGACAAATGAAGTGACCCTTACCCTATCCTGGAGAAAAAGAGTGAGGTCACCTACTTGGTAGACCTGGGCACTAGCAGGTCTCTCAAAGCAATCAATCAGGGGTTTTTAAGCACTCCACTCAAGGCACTGGATTGGGGGCAGCTCTGGTCAGTCAAAGAACCAGGTCTTGAGGGTCTTGTAAATGCACAGGGTGGGGGCGGGTCGGATGTCGATCGGGAGCTCGTTCCAGGTCTTGGCCGCTATGTAGGAGAAGGTTTTTCCACCCGTTATTGCTCTGCGGATGCAAGGGGGTTCGGTGAGGGTGAGGTCAGCCGAACGGAGGTTCCTCTTGGGTACATGTAATGTGATTCTTTCATTGAAAAATTGGGGTCCAGTGTTGTGGAGGCATTTGTAAGCGTGGGCGAGTATCTTGAAGGTCACTCTTCTCGATGGGGAGCCAGTGGAGGTTACGTAGGTTTTGGGAGATGTGCTTGTGTCGAGGGATGCCGAGGACTAGGACTAGTCTGGCTGCAGTGTTCAGTATGGTCTAGAGTTTGCGGAGCAGAAAATTGTTGATCCCGGTGTAGAGGGCTTTTCCGTAGTCCAATCTGCTGGTTATGAGTTCATGGGTGACAGTCTGACTTCATTCGGGGGGATCCATTTGAAGGTCTTTCAGAGGATGCGGAGGGTGTTGAAGCAGGTGGAGGCGACGGTGTTGGCCTGTCAGGTCATGGTGAGGGAGGAGTCGAGTATGATGCTGAGGTTTTGGGCATGGTCCATGGAGTTGGGGGGGGCTGTCAAGGGTGGTGGGCCACCCGGTATTGTCCCATGCAGCGGGGGAGGGTCAGAGGACGAGGATCTCTGTCTTCTCCAAGTTGAGCTTCAGGCAGCTGCTACTCATCCATGATTCAACGTCCTTCATTCCTTCCTGGAAGTTCAGTCTGGTGTTGAGGTGGTCCTTAGTGAGGTAGAGGATGATCTGAGTATCGTCGGCGTAGGACATTATGCTAAGTCCGTGCTGTCTGACAATGGTGGAATTGGGGTCCATGTAGATGTTGAAGAGCGATGATCCTTGGGGTACTCTGCTGTTGATCTCTGTGGGTTCGGAGAGGAAGGGTGGAACTTTGATTCTTTGGGTTCTACCGGTGAGGAAGGAGCGGAGCCAGTCAAGGGCAGTTGTAGGAGAGTAGGGTCTGCTTTCCTATGGTCACCCCACTTTTTGCTTTTTGCTTCACTGGTTTTTGACTTAATGTGGCTGTGGGCCTGCTAATCAGACCCATAGCCCAGCTGTTCTCTCTCTAAATTCAATACAATGTACTTTAGGTACATTACCAATTGGGAATTGGGTCACCTTATGAGCCCCTGTACAGTGTACTATAGGTACCCAGGGCGTAGGTGCATCCAAGGGCTACCAGGGGCTGCAGCATATCTTTTGCCACCCCTGGCTGGCCATCCAAACTGACAACTGGCTGATCCCTCAGCTGGGGCAAGGTCGTGTAATCACCCCTTGCTTAGATATAGTATTCCTATATCTAACCTTATATCTAGACACATATACACCTATATGTCACTCCTATGGCAGACCTTAACAATCCTGGAGGCAGAGTGCTTGGTTTTATGTGAGATGGTGCTCTAGCATGAGCTGAGCCTGTCTGCAGCTTTCGGAACCATGTCCTTATAGCTGTTCTAGGGTATAGCCATACCATATACTCTTAAGTGCATTAAGAGCCTCGTGGTTAAATGCTAACTCTGGTTTGGCTTTATCAAAACAGGTCGTATAAGGTGTCATACGCTTTGGAATACTACCCCCTCGCCAGTTCTGGCGACGGGGGTAGCATTCCACCTTTCTAGAGGAAGAAGACATGTTGTTCCTACTATTCCCGGTTAAAGTTAAACAGAGCCTCAGCATCACAAAATGGATGCTGCTGCCACAGACACAAGTCTGACCTTCTGCTGCTGGGAGTCCTTCCAGCGAGGAAGGCTTGGACAATAAGTTTACTGTCTTGGGAGGTGGTAGTACCACCCCAGACAGGCTCTTGTGTATTGGGGCAGGGAGGGCTGAAAGAAATGAGACACTGCCTGGGGCATACAAGGTGTCCCATGCATAGTCCAGTTCAAACCGGTGCTGGGGCACTCCAGCCCCAGCTCTGGCACAAAACTGGACAAAGGGCAAGGGGTGTAACCACCCCCGTCCCCTTCCCTGGTCCCACCCATAGGAGAGACCTAGCAGGTAATCCATCCCCTAGATTTGGTATATAGGTAGGAGCTGAGTCCCAAGACTTTAGATTTATCCTGACTGAAACTCTGAAATGAAACTCTGGACCTTCGACGATCTACTTTGCAAGAAGACGACTGAAGAATCTGCCTTGTGTTCAAGGAGTGACCTCCCTGCACAAGCAGGCACCATCCAGCAATCAACAGCTTGCTTTGTCGACGCTCCCGCCGGAGCCCAAGCACAGAGCCTGACAAGAACCAGACTTCCAGACTTCCTTCAGCCCGATCCACAGCCCCAGCAAAGCTGAGACCCATGGAGGTGACGCGAGACGTTGGACCGGCCATTTTGAAAAGTCAGCGACTTGCTTACCGTGCAGCTTCTGAGGCTTCCTCGAAGCTGTGCATTTGGGATTGAGTAGCCCCAGCCCCGAGCATCATCTGCACCGAAGATCAGCCCTGCACACTCCACGAGTTCTGGGTGGGGCCCTTCTGCATTTTCCTGCTCGACGCGTCTGCCCGGTCACTTGCCCGTTGGCGAGTGGCCATCTTGGCGACAAACCTTTGAATTTACACCGCTGGTCTGGTTGCTCCAGACTGGCCCCTGCTTTCCTGAAAAGAAGCAGTCCATCAGACCTTGCTGGTCTGATTAAGAAGCCAACTTCGATTCCTGCGTGGGTTGCCTTTGCCAAGGCTTGTTGACTCCATTCCGGAAGCCGCCGACAGCGAGAGCCTTCGTGGGACAGTCCGTGCCTGACTCCTGGTTGTCGTTGACGCCTCCTGGTCCACGTGGCTGCAGAGACAAGCTTCACAACATCACCTGATTGCTTCGCGACATCGCCTGGTTCCTTCCTGGTCACTGGCTAGTGACCCAGACTCTGTCCCCTCTGCTTTCAGGTACTCTTCATCCTCGATCCGCCCTTGGATCCAACCGGACACTTCTCTCCTGGTCGCCTGCAGCATCTTTCTTCACGGCTCCATAGGATTCAGCGACGAAACCCGACACACTTTGACACCTATGCACCCGCTTCCTGTGGGTGAGGTAACGCGAGTACTCCAGTGCTCCTGTGGGTATTGACTATCCAACTGTTTGACGATCACTAAACAAATAGAAGTTTCCCCTACCACGCAGGCAGCGTGCTACGTACCCCGAACCTACTCACATGAGTTCGGTCCCAATACGGACCCTTTACTCTGATATCGTTTGTCATACTCTCCTTACTGAAGCCCTGAAGATTCGCAGTTGTTCCCTGCGATGAAACACGTGTTGGCATTCACAAAGGAACAATAAACCCATGATTGAATATCAAGGACGGAACTTTTTTCTTTCTTTCTCGGAACTGTTGTACCTGAACCTGGAGTAACGGATTCTCAAAAAACAATTCCTAAAGTGTGGTTGCATACTGAATGAAAGTGCTTTCTATATATATGTCATTTCTCCAAATATCTCATACACTTGTATAGCGCAGGGGCATTGCTGTGTTTATGTTATTTGTGTGGATCCTCCAGATCCAACTTTGAGCGGTTAAGTGAGATTACCGCCCGCCCTTTTGCCTGTACCCACTACCTTACGGTGCTCTCAACCGTGCGGACACACTGGTGTGCGCCTATTTCCCTAGTTGGTTCAAAAATCTCCTTGTTGTTTTACTTATCCAACTGTCTAGGTTTCAAGTAACTTTCATCGAGTCCAGTCACAAGTGCCCTAAAAGAACTAGTTTCTAACTCTTTCGTTCCCATTCATTCTCTATGGTAACTTGTGTGTGAGTAAAGACTCTGCACACGCCACCCATGGGCCTCCTGCTTCCTATCCCTTGGTAGTACAGCGTAGCCCCAGCGATTACCTAGGCCCTAGGCCTATTCCTTTTTCGAGCAGTGGTCCTTATACCACTATTTTAGTATATGGTTTAGCGTGCCCCTAGGGCCCTACTGTATTTTGTGCAACTTACTGTATTTTCATTAAGTATCTTGTTATGTGCTTGTGCCTCTGACCTCAAAGAGTTCAGAGGGATTGTCTAGAAATACATACATATATTTTATATATATCCTGTGTGGTGTCCTTTCATTTGGTATTAAAGGGGTTACATATGGTAAAACAGCTGGCTTCACATGCCCTCTTGAGTTTAGCCTAAGACTGCTTTGTCCATGCTACCACTAGGATAGCTGGTCTATAAGGTTGACTTTATAACCATCACCATAAGGGTTGTTTGGACTGGTGCAAGGTGCTCACTAGAATAGTGAACATCATATACCAGGCCAACTTCTCACAGCAGTTACCTGTATCGGGGTCGTGGAGTCTGGCGGTGAGTGTGAGGTGGGAGACGGTGTCGAAGGCTGCAGAGAGGTTGAGAAGGATCAGGGCTGCTGTGTGTCCTTGGTTGAGGAGGGTCCAGATGTTGTCTGTGGCAGCAAGTAGAGCGGTCTCAGTGCTGTGGTTGCTGCGGAATCCGGATTGGGAGGGGTCAAGGATGGAGTTTTCCTCAATTAATTTTGTTAGTTGGACGTTGACGTCTTCTCTGTGACTTTGGCCGCGAAGGGGAGGAGAGAGATGGGTCGGTAGTTCTTGAGGTCCGTCGGAACTGCTGAGGGCTTCTTGAATAGGGGTCTGACTCTTGAGCATTTACAGTGGTTTGGAAAGATTCCGGTTCAAAGGGGGCGTTGATGGTGCGCAGTAGTTCCGGTGTGATGGCGGTGGCTCTGTGGAAGATGTGAGGGGGCAGGGGTCCATGGGTGCTCCCAAGTGGATGCCTTTCATTGTTGATGCAGTGTCTTCGGTGGTGAATGGGGTCAAGGAGGATATCGTGGGATGGCTGGCGTTGTTGGAGGAGGGAGTGGTTTTGGCGTCAGGTCTGCTAGTTGAAGTTGTAGTAGAGGCCCTTGATTTTCAGATGGAAGTAGGAGCTGAGCTTGTTGCAGAGGTACTATGAGGGGGTGATGTCTGTAGTTTCGCTGGGGGGATTGATGAATTCTTGGATGATGCTAAAGAGTTCCTTAGAGTAGCCGGAGTTGGAGAGGATCTTGTTCTGGATGATGGTCCTTTTGGATAGCTCTGATGCGTTGGTGGTATTCTGTCATGGCTCTTGTACGTGGTGCGGTCTCCGAGGATTTGCTGTTTCTCCAGCTCTTCTTGAGACACCTGCAGGTTCGTCTGGATTCTTGGAGGTTGGTGGTGAACCAGGTGGACTTTCTAGGACCCTGCCTGTCAGGGTAACGTAGGGGTGCAAGCCTGTCTGTTCATTTGCTGATCCATCTGTGGAATTCTTTGGCATGCGAGGTTGGCGTCGGTTGTGGTGAGGGGGCAGTGCGGTTGAGGGTAGAGTTGAGCTGCTCCTCGGTGACCTTGCTCCAGTTTCTTCGTGGAGGGCTGGGTGCGGGTTTGTCGATGTGGAAGTGTACGCACTGGTGTTCCATCCAGGGGGTTTGCGTGGTGTGGCTGAAGTAGATGTTGTTACCTCCTGCGAAGATGGGATCCAGGGTGTGTCCTGCCTTGTGGGTGGGGGTGGTGATGAATTGTTTCAGTCCAGTCATTAGGTTGGCATTGGTAGAGATCCGAGAGGTTTGCAGGCAACGGTGCCTCTTAGGGTCATTCTGGGGCTGGTCTGGATTCGGAAATGGAGGTGTTCGGGCGGGTAAGCTGTCGCTCAAGCTAGTGGTCGTGAGTCGGATGGAGTTCTTGTGTGCGATGGCAAGTCCTCCTCCTGGTCCTTCTCTGGATCTTGTATCCATCGGGGATGGCAGGTGATACATGTGAACTGCCTCACACTCTATTGTGACAGGGCTGATGTAACCATGCTAATGGGTACTGATGAGGATCAGGAGGCAGAGAATGAACCGCTACATGACCTTCTCTTTTTCATCCCCAAAGTTGGTTCAGTGGATAGAGCTGTCTGCTCAGACACCTTCTCTGCCCAACAGCAGGCTGATTGCAGACAGGTTATGCAACTGTATGCACAGCTCTTTTCCTTGACCCCTGGTCAGACACCCTGGTGTACCCATGATGTAGACACTGGAGACAGCTTGGTTGCCAAAATAACAAGCATTTGCAATGCAATAGGTCCTTCATTTACGCAAGTTTAAGCTATTGCCATTGTAAATGACATTCTCTTTTATTTATGTTTAAAAAACAAAACCAAAATAAAAGGCATAGCCATTTACAATGCCAATAGCTCAAACTTGCGTAACTGCCAGACCTATTGCATTGCAAATGCTTGTTTAGGGGTACAGTGAACATGTTGTAAAGACACCATGTGTTTCTGAAAGCACGCATTAATAGGTGGCATACCCTGGCATCACCATAGGTGAGGAGAGATGTGTGCAAAGGGCAACACAGACTCTAATGTAACAGGCTAATGAAGTTGAGGGAAGAGGAGTGTGTGAAGCAGAGAGCAGGGAGAATATATATATTTTTTCTACAGAGTTTTATATAGCGCAAACTTCACCAGAAGGTATCGAGTATCAGAGCCCTTTACATAGATCCAGTTGTGTTACATGAGGAGATATTCATTTTTGTTAGGCACGGGGAAACTAAGATTTGCCCAGAATCACAGGATGTTCAGCATCATTGCCGAGACCCGAACCCCGTTCCATAGATTCGACGTCTACCGTCCTAGTCGTTAGGTCATCTCCTCTCCCCAGATACTGTAATTTATCTTTCATAATCTTCAGTGATGTGAAACAAAATTAAATAGAGCATGTAAATTCAATGTAGCATGCTTGAATTTTTTTTTTAAACATTTTTAAGTTACTTGAAAAATATTGCACATACTTTTTTTAAAAATGTGTCCTCATGTACGGTCTATTTTCAGAAACGTGTGAAAGAACTTTTTTTAAATTTAGAAAACATTTATTAAAGTAGGCGTGAGATGCACACTAGTTGAGAAATAAACCAATGGTGGCAGCATGCATGTGGGTTGTGGCCTTGTGCTCCCTTCTGTAATGCCAACTGACTGGTCCCAGCCATGGACCCAAAAATTCCCAAAAGGATGTTCCTTTTTTACATAGAACTATGTGTTCTTCATTCAACTTTTTTGCTCTGGCACACTGGTAAAATCCTCCCTCCAGAGGTGGAAATTGCAAACTAAAGCTGTGGTGTTGTACGTGGTGCAAGGGGTCGTTTGAGAATTAAGGGGTGAAAACTAACCTACAGGATCACTCACTATACAAAGGGAGTATTGCTGAATTGACCACACCCACCTTCGTGAGTGTACTTGGCATGGCAGCCCGTGCTTAGGCACATGGCTACTTGCCCTGAGAAACCTATAGCCAATCACACTGTGCTCACAGGTAGCCTGTGATTGTTCATGGGTTGAAGTTCCTGCACTGTGAGTCACACTTGCAAGTATGAGTGCAGGCCCTGCTGCAGGAGAGGAGGATGCCAGTTTCACAGTCCCAAGTCTATAGTGGAGAGGGAAGCACCACAGAACTGGTTAAGCCACTTAGCAGGGGTTGATGGGAGAGTGTGTGTATGTGTGTGAATAAGTGTATCTTTATATATGCGTATGTCTGTATTATACATCTGTACACGTACATTCACATATTTGTGTGGTGGTGTCTGACGGCCACCCACTGGTATGTGCTGGCCATAAAAGACCGACATGATGTCGCCACACCCCCTACCAAACCTTTAAATGTGGGTAATGCCTTATTGTACCCCCTGTATAAGGTGATCCTTATTGACATATTGTGAGCAATATTTGAATTATTTTGGTTTGGGTGTACTGGTGTCCATCCTGGCCTAATGCTAACCCTGCTATATTGTGACCAACACTGGCTTACCGTTGCTATCCAGCGTAAGATGGGCCTCCTTGACATTTACTGGCTACCAGTAATGTATAATAGGCATCCCTGCTATAGGATTATGATACACTGGAAAGTGAGGCCGTTGTGGCTGATAATGGGTAGTAGTATACGCATGCGCTTGATGAAAATGATACACTGAAATTTGGGGACTAAATATGTGGATATAATACAAATTAAGAAAAGGCATTTGGCTTACCATAAAAAGGTACTATAAAAAATTACAATTGGGGGGTCTGTATTTGGAAACCAATAAAATACTTAGTTATAATTTGAGAGATAATTCATGGAGAATTGGAGACACGTATTGCTTGTTTATTATATGTATTCATAGTTGCAAAAGGACCCACTGTGATGACTGTTATCGCATGACTCATATGTCTCATGTGTAAGCAATTCAAAATCCACGTTGATCCCACTTTTTAGGAAATTGTCATCACTCCTGTTGTCTGAGTCTGTATGACTACTGGTGTACCCATACCAATATGTCTGTTTTATGAATGTATATGGTCTTGGTAATTGGAGTGGTAGTTCTAGTTAATCAATCAAGAGTGTCTTTATTCTGATACAAATACATATCCATAAAAGTACAGACAGACAACATGTACAATAAAAGATTTCCAGCAGCAGAAGGGGCATTTAAAAGATTCCAATTAAAACTGGTCCTCCATGATGCAATAGACAAAATAATAAAAAGAAAAAGAAATTCACCAAAGTATTTATATACCAGAGATTAAAAATAGGAGGTTAAAAACAGGTTAAGATAAGCATGGTTCAGCGGGGGCACATGGAGCTACGAGTGCGAACGCCGCTTTCAAGGAGGAACCAATCCGAAAGGTTAGCTCATCATCTTCCAAAGCAATAACCTTCCTATATGCTGCCTTGTAGTCAATCACAGGTGAAGCCTTAAAATATTAAATAGTAATTACAGAAAAATAAAAAGTGCAGCATAGATTGTTTGTGTTGGCTGTTGCAGGGACATGCCAAATAACCATGGTTAGAAATATACCCCGCAGGGAAACAGAGCATACATTTCATAGTATCAATCCTCAGCCGAAAGAGTAAGCCCCTTTCCAAATGACCAATAGGTTTTAGGAGATAGCTAGATGGTGCGTACAAAATATTTTCAATACGCATACATCTAGTGACGCACATTTTCTTAATCTCTTTGTCAAGTCTAGCGTTCCTATAAAATGCATAAAGAGCCATTTTGAGGGATTTCTTATTAATGATACCAAGGTCTGAGGGGTTTGAGAATAAATGTTCATGGTTCACACTAATTAAACTTTTATCAACAGCAGCCAGCCAAGGCATTTCCTTCCCCCTATCACATTTTAAACAATCTAATATAATTATAATCTCCCTAGTAAGTTGCACCGCTGGATTTCTCCAAACTCTAAGCCAAAATAATGCGGGGCGAGCCTTGATATAGTCTTCAATATATGGCAAATTAAGTTGGCAGTGACAGGCATACTTTGAGGAAGAAATGGGAGCGCCCAGGATTTTGCGGCAGAATCTGTTCTCTTCTTCCTGGATGCTACAGCAATTATTATAGCCCCAAACTTCTGCACCATAAGTGGCAGTTGGTATGCATTGAAGTTTAAAAATGTTAACAGTGGCAGATACAACCTCTGTATTCCTCAGCTTGGGCAAGCGAGTATCATGTTAATAGAGTTGAAAAACTTTCTCCTACAGTAAGCCACACGGTCAGCCCACAATCCGTTAGAGGCAAATACCAACCCTAGATAGGGGATAGTGCGAGTGCTTTGTAAACTGTTTGATTCTAAAACAATTGATGTGTTAAAATACGTCTTCGACCCACACACCATTAAAAAAGATTTTTTTAAATTGGTACATTGGTCTCAACCGGCCATGAAATGGACGAAACCCCGCACCAGCATGCGTAGAGCTTTTGGGGTGCGGCCCTTTAGCACCGCATCGTCGACGTATAACAGGGCGGTAAGTTTATTGCCGTTGATACAGCGAACATCGTTTGTAAGTGTTACCAAAGACTTATTCAGGTCATTGATATACAAGATGAATAGGAGAGGGGCCAGGACGCAACCCTGCCTGACCCCTCTCCCAACCTC
Source organism: Lissotriton vulgaris (assembly GCF_964263255.1). Taxonomy (NCBI): domain Eukaryota; kingdom Metazoa; phylum Chordata; class Amphibia; order Caudata; family Salamandridae; genus Lissotriton; species Lissotriton vulgaris. Next base: position 1,075,695,867 of record NC_141691.1, on the reverse strand, counting down.
ACCATCCCTGCTAATATGCACCCGGGCGTGTAGGTTTTTGTGCAAATAAGCTAAAAGATGTACAAGGGACTCATCCAGGCCATAATTTAAATGGATAGTCCAAAGCCGTGACCTGTCGACAAAGTCAAAGGTCGAGGTCAGATCCATAAAGGCCAAATATATAGGTGTTTTTTGGCAACGTTGTATTTACCAATGATCAAGTTGAGGTCAAGGCACTGCTCAACAGTGCCGATATTACTTTTGAAGCCCAACAGACAAGGGTGTAGGATCTGAACTTCTAGTTCTAGTGTCTGAGCCTGTAAAAGCAGTCCACTCAAATAGATTGTAACCTCTATGTAACTTTTTATTTTCCCACTATGTCCCTTCCAAGTAAATTCTGAGTCATGCTATATTGCCAAAAAATCTTCATTGACAGGGCAAGAAAATAAAATGATGTGCAAGGTAGAAGTGAAGCAAAATGCCCACAGTCAAATGGTGCTAAATTGAGCTGCCACCGGCGATCAAACATGACCCCTCCATTTCGGAGTCAGACGCTCCGCCACACCTTCCCTAGGTACAGACTATCATAGAGAGCCTCTGCCTTGCAGGTTCAGACGTTGGGATTTTTTTTAATGGCGCACAGCATACTGTATATTTTGTTCAATGGATATATGGCCTTGCTGCTTGGGCTAGACTATCTCCCATGGGGAGGTCTAAGACAGCTTTATATATGTCTGTGATACTTCTTTATTTGTACTTGCCTCTTCTTGCGTTTGCTAGCGGGACACTTATGGGTTCACCAAGTGAAGAAGTCTAAAAGCCTACTGGGAAGGTGGAATATGTCTGCCCTCTTCACTTTGAACCCATTTGTGCATGTGGTTGGTTAGTCTGAACAAAGGAACAATGGAATGGAATGCACCCATTGTAATTACCAGTGGATAAGATTTATTTAAGAATGTACACCAGTAACAATTTGCTTTTCCACCACTGTCATTTCTTTTATTTCAAAGATAGATTAATAACATCTCTATATTTGTCTTGGTCCACCAATATTACCTTATATAGTGTTTGCTGCTTCAGTCTTGCAACTTTACTGTGCTGTAAACAGTGGGTACCTCTCATTCCGCGCATGAAAGGCTCTCTTTGTATTGGTCTCAGATAGATGAGTGAAAGCGTTGTCATTTGGCTTGAATTTATGCATTTTTATATAGCGTGGACATTGCCCAAAAGTGCTAGAGAGCTTTACAGTAGAAATAGATCATCACATAAGGTACAAATGTACATAATCCGAAGATGTTGATACGTTACAGTATAAAAGCAGATTACATAAGACTCAAAATTACATTATGCGAAGACGAAGGCACATTTACCAAACCACGAACATTGGAGAACATTGGTGTGTAGTATATGTGGTAATTACATTAATGTGCGTAACAGGACTTTGATTGGTGCCACGTTCCAGATGGACTCCAGTGAAAAGAGGACAGCTCATTACATCTCAAGTCATAGATCAGTGCAGAGAATAAACCAGAGATATCTAAAGTGGGGAGTGGAGGTTAGCTAAAATGTTTTTAAAGGATTAGAAATACATTTCCAAACTGGTAGTGCATTCGTTCAGAGGTAAGGCGCTTCCTGAGATGGATTGAGACATAAATCATTCCGGTATAAATGTCGGGTGATTCTAGCAGCAGTGCCCCCTGATATTTTATGTTTGTCAGTGTGAGGGATTGTGAGAAATGAGTTCCACACCCGGAGCGTTTCTATTGTCTTTATTATCTGAAAGAAACAAGTTAGTGATAGATTCCTTACCTTAGAATACCCCAGGCGTCAGGCTGGATTCGGAAAGTTTTGCTAGCAGTACCCCTGCGCGTCAGTAGGTGGCGTCCTGCGGCTCCGCGTCCGTCACTGGCGTCGTAAGCGCTGAGATGACGTCACCGAGACTACTTAAGCGCCACCCATGCGCACTGACGTCAGTTTTCTTTTTCCGTGCCAGCAAGCGCAGATCCGGATAGAGCACGTACCTTAGTCACTTTTTGACTACTCTTTTGAGACTTTTGTCTTCCCCTTTTTAGGTCGGAGGCCTAAAAGGCTGCGCTTGCACAGACTTAGGCTGGAGATTTAATGACTCTTAGTAGCGCTGTAGGTCCCGCCTCCCTGCCCTGTCTCTCCTCCATGGGCTGGCTTCCTAAACAGAGGCCAGCCATTGGAGGAGAGAGCCGCCCCTCCAAACAAGCTCCATCTTTTTCGGATTTGGGGGCGTAAGTTTTGCTGTTCTTTAGCTCGTGACGTAGTCCGTCACTCAGGACAGCAAAACACGCCCCCGAATTCGAAAAATTCCGGAAGCTCGAGGCCGCCATTTTTTTTCCCGCATCAGCAGAGAAGGAGCGACTGTTTGCACCCCTGGGGAAGTAAGGGGAGCTCCGGACATGCCTGCCGAACAGAAGGTGCCTCCACAGCTGAGGAGAGGCGGGACCGGTCAAGGTTCACTGTCGGTGCCCTTCCGCTGCCTCAGAGTCTTCGCCAGAGAAGCCCCGCTGAGGAGGGCTCCCACAAGATAAGAGCGGCACCGGGTCCTCTACTGCACACTGGGGCGCTCTGCTCACAATGACGACACGCTACGGCGCACAGCAACAAAACACGGTCATAGATGGCATCTGAAAAGGTGGCAAGGGCCTAGAGGGGCGAAGCTGTGCTCTTTGTCAGGAGGCCCTGCAACGCGGGGTCTCATTTCTTAATCTTTACAAGACATCTCTGCTCTGAATGCAAATTCAAACTGCCGATGCCCCGAACAGCAAAATCAAGAGCGGACAAGCCCGTCGCTCTGTCCTCCACGGTACATGGCTGTCCCGCAGAGCACAGCATCTGCTAAGGTAACTCCGTGGGCTAATGCTTTGCTGAGGTCGGCTAGTGACGTCAAAAGACAGGCAAACGCGGCATTTCACTCTTAAGAGGCTGATAGAATGAGTATGGGGTCGGTTAGTTCCCTCCCCTGCTTTGTTGCATGTGACCCCAGCGGTGCGGTTTACTCGTCTGTCCGATCACTGTCATGGAAATAAAACAAGAAAAATAACCGGGCACCCCGCGAGTTCCGATTTCACCACACTCCACCTAGCCATCATGTTTGTCAGCCCCTCCCACGGCCTGCCAGGAAAGCCCTCCCCCCAGCAGCTGGGGATCTCTTATCCAACATGGCGGCGCGGTTCCCAACTGGAACTCAATCTGTAGTGAGGCAGGGCAGGAAGAAAGGCGACCATATGGGCCCATTTATATCACTAGTCTGTGTGACAACTGCTGGGCCAGCACCTGGTACCGCCACGCCTGGATCTGATGGTGCCCACCACTGGCTTCTTCCTTGTGTGAATAAAGAGCATTATTAGCCAGCCTGATGTCTGAAGGATGACAGGCTGAGTCAGTGCCGCAAGGATTTGAAATCTGACAAGCTGGTTAGGGTGAGATCTCTGAACCTGGCGCTCAGCTCACTGAGCTATGTCAAAACAATCTCTGAGTGCTCTAATTCTGCGGGTGCCACACACATTTATATCAATTACAGGTGAGATGTATCACAGTTAGAGCGCGACCGGCGGCAGATGAGCAATCAGCTGTGCACCGGATGGACGCCGGCCCGTGGGGCCCACCTCCCCATGTTTGCCTCCGTGTCCCAGAAGAGACTCACTGAACCTTATGCATGGCCCGTGCACCAACCCCAGAGTAGAACTCGAGTTCACGATTAACAGCGGCGGGGCATACGCCAACATCTGCTAAGGTAGCTCCGTGTGCTAATGCTTTGCTGAGGTCTGCTAGTGACGTCAAAAGACAGGCAAACGCGGCATTTCACTCTTCCGAGGCTGATTATTTTTCGTTGACGTCAAAAGACAGGCAAATGCGGCATTTCACTCTTCCGAGGCTGATTATTTTTCGTTGACGTCAAAAGACAGGCAAACGCGGCATTTCGCTCTTCCGAGGCTGATAGAATGAGTATGGGGTCGGTTAGTTCCCTCCTCTGCTTTGTTGCATGTGACCCCAGCGGTGCGGTTTACTCGTCTGTCCGATCACTGACATGGAAATAAAACAAGAAAAATAACCGGGCACCTTGCGAGTTCCGATTTCACCACACTCCACCTACCCATCAAGTTTGTCAGCCCCTCCCCCCGGCCTGCTGTAGGCACGACCACAGGCCTCGGCAACACCTTCTTAAGTGTAATCTACGTTACCGACCTTGCAAGCATGGGAGGCTGAGCAGCGCGCCCGGCATGGGACCCCTGCTAGAACCAGCGGGTCACCAACTCATCGCGGGAGTGGATGCCCAACTGATGGCAGCTCAGACACTATAACTCGCGGAGCCACCCAAACGCACACACGTGCATATAAACTTATACCAACACGGAAATGCACAAACGCGGATCTGAATTATGTGCACAAGCACTAAACAGTTCTCCCTGGCACGGCCATGTCTGACACAGAGCCTATGCCCAGGGCACGCCGACTCTCGCCTGCTGCCCGGGCTGTCCTCGCAAGACCGCAAACTGCTACTAGTACCCAGAGGCACAACCAGTGGTAAACTCTACTGGGAGCACAGCCGAATCCATTGATGGAAAAGGTGCTGCTAAGCCAAGTTGCCAGGAACGGGTTAATTTGCCTTTGCAACTTAATTAAACAGGCTTCTGCAAACTAAACTGGAGAGGTCTGTGTTGTGGCGGTTTTCTAGGCACGTGGGCATCCACTTTTGGTGTTAACCATGCTTGTTTCTGGGCAGTGTTTTGTATGAACATGTTATCCAGAGGCAGTGAAACAGCAGCCAGGCTCGGAGTTGTGGGATACCAACACGACTGCTGATCACTGCCCCTGGCACACAACAGCAACCGCTGCTTCAACCGACATCTTCCAGGAAAGCCCATGCAAATAAGCTGTGCAATATATGCTAAAACACCCCGCGTGACATTAGCACGCCTTCAGGTTCAGCATGCAGGCAAACATGCCGGCACAGGCCTGGGAGACGGACCCGAAGTGTATAAAGCTTATCACATCACCGGACAGAGTAATGTTTCACCCTCTGAGAGCAGGCAGGCCCCGAATCACAGTCAGTCCACAACTCTGCGGCGGCAGCGAGCAGTCAGAGTGTAGACTCCAGGCAAACGCGTGCTCGGAGGGGGCACTGGCTGGCAGAGTGCCCTGTGACAGATCTGCGGTACTGTGCCTGCCTGGCAGCGCTCTATGCTCGCCCCGGTTCATCTGTACGGCCAGGTACTACCTCCCCTACGTAATCTCCCTAGTTCGGCATGCTGGGGTACAACGACTCACCACCCACAGCTCAGACTGCGCCCAGGAAAATACCCAAAGAGAAATCGGAGGAAAATTCGAACATTCTCCCTGTGGCCCTGCTTCAACCTTCTCTCCAGCAGCGCACACCGCGAAGCCTTTCAGAAACACTGGCTAACCATATAAAGCAGCGCTCTTTCTACGTTTTTTGTGTATGGAATAGCATCGGTGCTGCGTCAAACCATATTTGTAAACTTTAAAAACACACACAAACTTGGGAATTCAGTTTGCGTCAACCGTTCCTCTTCTAAAGTCAATTAGAGAGGAAATGCACACACGCATGCGCGAATCTCGCCGGCAAGATGTCACCACCGCCTGATCATGCCTTCCCAGTGAAGAATGAGGACAGTCCATGTTAAAGCAGTGTCTCAGCTGGGTACGGTTCTGTGCAGTTCAAGCAGACGCATTGTGAATATTGGGTAGTGTTCTTGGATTGCTCCAGCAATCTTCCTAGGGTTTACATTTCAGAAATGCACATACTGATGTGCAGTTCAGTTCAACACTCATGTTTGATCTCCTTTTATGTGGTTATATGTCGCGACTCACTGTCTCGGAGGCACTACATTATTCAACATGACATTATGTCTGGTTGGGAGACCCCAGATTCCCATTTTTTACAATGTTATTTAGACTGCTCTCATCTTTTTTTAATACCGTGTTTTCGATATACACTTTTACAAACAGTGCCTCCTCTACAGTGACCCATGGCACCGTGAGCGGATCCTATGCAGGTGGGTGAGTGTTATGTGCATTTTGTAATGCAGCTGTACCCGATCCATTCAGGTCTAGGACCCCAGAAGCCTGTCGGCAGCTGATCGATACAACTGGAATGTTCAGATCACAGGTTGGTTGGTTGCTCAGCCCAGATCAACAACTGTCCCTCAAGTAACCGAGTGCCCTGTTGAGATCCGGCCGTGGCTCAAATGCGAAGGCTCTCTATGGGCAGCCGATAATGATAGCTGGTGTTCCAATAACTCATACCCAGTACCACACATACCAGAGGGAGTAAACTAATATACACATACTGCTAAGCGCTGCTCATCCCTTGGATGGGCCCCTGATCATCAATGCCCGCTGAGGTAGTTGCATATGACTAATTATTTTAGAGATAACATTGTTGGTTTCATTGCATTACTCTTATCTGACCTCAGCAAGCCAGCATACACATCGAGATGCAATCTGTAATACACATATACAAGCATTCCCTTGCTGGCCAGAAGGAAGGAAGGCTCTTGGGAACCCGGGCCCCCTGCTGGAGGCAGCTCTCCCTCCCATGACCTTTGACAAGCCCCAACTCTTGGGAAGTGTCCACTCCCTGGGTGAGATCTAGGCCCGAGCAGACAGTCCCTACAGGCTAGCGCCTAAGAATATAGGAACAGTAAGTAACACCTTACCATCATGGGGTTTCATAGGAAATTCTCAGACAAAAGGGCCTGACATGCTGTGCTTCGAGGGCCTCCAGCATGGATGTAATTTGCATTTGTGCGTCTGTGTGTGTCTCTGTCTGTGTGTGTGTGGCTCTGTCTGTGTGTGGCGCTGTCTGTGTGTGGCCCTGTCTGTGTGTGGCCCTGTCTGTGTGTGGCCCTGTCTGTGTGTGGCCCTGTCTGTGTGTGGCCCTGTCTGTGTGTGGCCCTGTCTGTGTGTGGCGCTGTCTGTGTGTGGCGCTGTCTGTGTGTGGCGCTGTCTGTGTGTGGATGTGTGTGTGTCTCTGTGTGGATAGATTTTTGGTAGGTGGCTCTGTGTGGATGGCTCTGTCTGTGTGAGGGTGGCTGTGTAGGTGGCTCTATGTGAATGACTCTGTGTGGGTGGCTCTTTATGTGTGTGTGGGTGGCTTTGTGCGTGTGGCTCTGTGTGGGTGTAAATGCAATAGGTCATGCATTTGCTTGCGAGCGAGCGATTAAGCTATTGGCATTGTAAATGACAATGCCATTTATTTAACGATTAAACTATTGGCATTGTAAATGACAATGCCATTTATTTATGATAAAAAAAAATCATGAACAATGCCAATAGCTCTATCTTTAATAATGCAGAGACCATTGCATTGTAAATGCTCGTTTCTCCTGGTGCACGTAGGGATGCCTGGCTTTAAGTCCTCTGGGGCCTGCCGTTGCAATATGTCGTTGGCGGACCCCTATGATGTTTGCCTCTACTGCCTGGAGACCGACCACGACTCCCGGGCCTGCCGGGACTGTCGAGCTATGGCCCGAAGGCCTTGAGGAAGCGGCGCAGGGAACTGCTGGAGGCCCGGCACTCATCCCGACGCCGCTCCGGGTCCAGGGGGCGTTCCCGGTGAAGAAATCAAACTACATTCTCAGGGGTCTCACTGATACAAAGAAGAATCTGACACAGAAGCTGGAATATAAAGAGAACATTTTTATTAAACTCAAATGAGTGAGACTACGTCACACAGAAGCCTTAGCAACTGAATGAGGCAGTCTGAGGAGTACAGAAAACAGAGGCCTTATATATGCTTAGGGTTACAAACTCAGCTTAAAAGTAAGGGGCAGTCCTATCTTTTGCAAGCATGCAAAACTGCCTAACATGGACATGCAAGATCTGCCAAATATTAGCCAATAGGAAAACATTCAAACCAAGGCATCATGCAACCAGAACATCCCCCTTGAGTCGTGCTTTTGCCCAACCCGATAAATCAATCAAATACAGCACATATAGGTCAATCAGTAATGGCAGAACATGTCTGTGTGCTTCAAAGGAAAGGTTGTGGAATAGGAAAACATAGGGAGAGAATAGCGAAGGCCAAAAGATAAGATACGGCACAAAAAGAATGCTAAAGGCTAACAGATAGTTGATACAGGGATTAGGTGGCCCAGACAAGAATTAGTTTAGATGGGTTTCAAAACAAGGACAGAGGGGGTTTTCAACACGTTGCAGTCCAAAAGGGCAGAGACACTTTGTGAATCATGCAGCCTGTGTAAAGGCAACACAAAATGGAGTTGAATGTAAAATGGAGTCAAAATTAAAGAACCTCAGACCCTCCTTTTGCCATTATACAGGCAAATCTTAATTAATTGCTAGGCGAGCATTTTCCATTCTTAACATTTTATTAAAGGTATGAGCAGGAATACAAAGAGGACCGGGCATTGGGTCATAATTAACAAAGTAATGAGGTGGAGAGGTGTGGCTCACTGGTTAGAGGCGGCAGACCCGAGTGCAGAGAACAGAGTGCAGAGAACGGCCCGGGACCAGGGTTCGATTCCCGACGCGGCAGGGTCTTGGACCAGGATCAGCGGACTGATAATTCTCGCATCGGTGCCTACTCCGACCAGGGAGCACACTCGGCAACTCTGGGCATTAGCTTGCCTCATCTCCACAACGGCCCCACACAAACGCCGGGGATGCCTGGTTTCACCTTGGAGACCCCCAGGAGGGACTATCTCACAGGGAAAGCCAGGACGGGTTCCCCAGCGGTCTATAGCGCTACGAGGCCTCCGGGTAGCAGTGCGCTTTACAAGACACAACAATTTACAAATTTACAATGACCACTATTACAAACAAAATTATCTTTTTTCACAACCCTAAGCAAAAAGCAAATCCTAAAATTATCTAGTAACAATTTTAGGGCTCCTATGCATTTCAGTAACTTATTATATATTCAGGTGAAACAGTGGCGATCCTTATCAATGCTCTGAGGTGAAAAAGGGGATACTCTTCCACAGAGAATGGACTTTATTCTGCTTTTACTAAACAGAATACTACTTTAAAACAATGCCAGCAAAACAATAAGAATCAGTCTCCATTTTATGCAATCGCACGGAAACCACTTGTGCAACCACAACTATGCCCAGAGTCCGTTCCAAGCCTCTCTGGCAGGCTTCTATTGTCCATCAAATCTGCTCCCATTCTTTTCGCATTGGGCCTCTTGATTCAGGCCTTCCATGAAAATAGTGCTTCTCAGTATCCGTTGGAGTGCCCTCCTGGCAAGCACTCATAGCTCACTCGAAAGTCTCAATGCAGTGCACTAGTGTGAGAAGTTGGCCTGATATATGATGTTTCCAATTCTGGAACCACCTTGTATCAGTCCAAACAATCCCTTATGGTGTCTGGTTGTAAGTCAACCTTATAGACAAGGTATCCTAATGGTAGCATGGACTAAGCAGCCATAAAGCTTAACTCTAGAGGTCGTGTTAAGCGAGCTGTTTTACCAATCACAATCCTGTAATATCAAATGAAAGGACACCACACAAGTATATATTATAAAAATATATGTATTTATTACTAGAATAGTCCCCAGTACTCTTTATGAGCAAAGGGGCACAAGCGTTTAAACAAAAGCACAGTATAACATATGAAAGTTGCACAATTATGGATGAGGGCGGGTGGCCACTCGAACCATATATTAAGAAAGTGGTATAAGAGATACCAATCGAACTGTGGTTAGGCCTAGGGCATCGCTGGGACAGGTCAGGACTAGCAATGCTGAAGTCGGGAAAAGCCCGCGGAACTCTGGTGCAGCGCTTAAAGCACACGCATGCACCAATGCAAAGTCAATGGTGCGTAAAAGTTACAAAGTTATAGTTTAAGGATACTTCCGCTCAACCTAGAAGGATAAAACTTTAGACACAGACCCTAGAGGTGTGTACCAGTGTGGGAACACCGGCGTTGCTGAGTTACCTCACCCACAGGACGCGGGTGCATAGGGTCGAAGTGGCGTCGGGTTTCGTCACGCAGGTTGATGGTGCTTGAAGCTGAAGATGGTCCAGGCGATATGAAGGAGAAGTGTCCGGTGTAATCCAAGGGTGGATCAGAGTTGTAGAGTACCTGAAAGCAGAGGAGACAGAGTCTGGGTCACTCAGCAGTGACCAGGGTGGAACCAGGACGGAACCAGGCAATGTCGGGCGCAATCAGGTGGTTGTCGAGGAGCTTCTCTCCGCTGCCACGTGGGCTCTAGGGCATCTGCGACATCCAGGAGCGGGTCACGAGCTGTCCCACGAAGGCTCTCACCGTCGGCGCTGTCGGCTTCAAGATTGGAGCAAACAACACTTGGCAAGAGCAATCCACGCAAGACTGGAAGATTGCTTCTCACTCGGACCAGGAGGGTCAGAACGGGTGCTCCTTTCAGAGGAGCGGGTGCAAGTCTGGAGCAACCAGAATCACAAGTCGGATTTCAAGTTTTGTCGGCACAGGGGCCACAAGCCAGCGGGCAAGTGACCAGGCCAACGCGTTGAGCCAAAAGAAGCAGAAGGGCCCCACGCAGCACTCGTCGAGTGTAGAGGGGTGAGCTTCGGTGCAAAAGTGGCTCAGGGCTGGGGCTTCTCAAACCCCGATGTACAGCTTAGAGGGTCACTCGTGGGCTGCACGGTCAGCGTCTCGTGGTCTTTTCAAGATGGCGGGCCCCACGCTTCTGGTTGCCTCCACGGGTCTCAGCTCTGCAGGGACTGTGGATCGGGCTGGTAGAAGGCAGGCAAGCTTGATCTTGTCGATCTGTCGCTAGAGTTCCGGCAGGAACTGCAACAAAGCAGACGTCGAGGTGCTGGATGGTGCCTGTTTGCACAGGGTGGTCACTCCTTGACCACAAGGGAGATTCTTCAGTCTTCTACGTCGAGTAGGATGTCGAAGGGTCCAGAGTTTCGTTTCTTATGTTTCATCAGGATTATCTGAATGCTTGGGCATTGCTCCCACTCTTATACCAATCTGGTGGGCTGGATATCCTGCTAGGTCCCTCCTAAGGGTGCGACCCAGGAAGGGGGTGGTTACACCCCTTTCCCTTCGTCCAGGGCCGCGCTTGGACTGGGGCTGGTGAGCCCCAGAACCGGTTTGGCCGGATTATGCAAGGGGAAACCTTGTGCTCCCCAGGCAGTGTCTGGTTTCTTTCAAACCTCCCTGCTACAATCCACTATCTCCTGTCTGGGGTGGTGTGACACCTCCCTGTGACAGGAAACTCTTTGTCCAGGCCTCCTCTGCTGAGTTTCGGTCAGCAGCAGGCGGTCAGACGCGTGTCTGTGGCAGAAGCATCCATTTTGTGGATCTGAGGCTCTTTTAAAAATCAACCGCGTTTTAGTAAAGTAACATGTCTTCACCCTCTAGAGGGGTGGAATGCTATCCCCGTCGACAGGACTGTCGAGGGGATAGTATTCCAAATCTTATAACACCTTACACGACATGTTTTGATAAAGTCAAACCAAAGTTAACATATAACCCCGAAGATTATAATGCACTTAATAGTATATGGTTTGGCATTATCCCGGAGCAGCTAAGGGAATTGGTCCCGACAGCTGCAGACAGGCTCAGCTCATGCTAGAGCACCATCTCACATTAAACCACGCACTCTGCCTCCAGGATTGTTAAGGCCTGCCATAGGAGTGGCTTATAGGTTTATATGTGTCCAGTTAGGTTTTAGATATAGGTATACTATACCTAAGCAAGGGGTGATTACACCACCTTGCCCCAGCTGAGTGATCAGCCAGTTGTGTCGATTTAAGTACCAGCCAGGGGTGGCCAAAGATATGCTGCAGCCCCTGGTAGGCCTTGTTGGCACCTATGCCCTGAGCACCTATAGTGCATGGTACAGGGGCTGACAAGGAGTCTAGTTCCAATTGGGTTATGTACCTATAGTACATGTATGTGAATTTAGAGAGAGAACAGCAGGCTGGGGGTCTGATTAGCAGGCCCACAGCCTCATTAAGTCAAAAACCAGTGAAGCAAAAAGCAAAAATTTGGGGTGACCATAGGATAGCAGACCCTACTCTCCTACAACCAGTGTCTCACCTCTGCGGCAGACACTACATATAGTGTGATCTTCATTGATCATGGGCACAGATCATCTCGTGCAGACCCGGGTCTACATTCTCAGGCTCCAACACTCATTCAGTGTCAGAGGACGCTCAGGCTGCTCTTTCATGGGCACCAGAATGTAGTACCTTTTGCCAAACTTGGATCCTCCGGTGCACTGTACTTCCGTTGGAGCAAAGGAAAAGGGGGGTTTGTGTGGCCAAAACTCAGGCCAAGGGGCTCAAGGGACTGCACACTGTCAGAGTTTACCAGCACATGACAGGTGGAAAACTGAAGCCTCAAAACAACAGGAATCCTTCTCTTTCGCTCTTTTGATGGAGCAAGTGTGATGCTTTAAACAGTTCATTGTATAACAAGGGGACTGCAAGCAGGTGGCCTGCAATCTTCAAAGGAGTGGCCATACGCCATGGGACAATTCTGGTCTAGAATACACTGTCATTCTGAAAGGCAATACAAAGACAAAGGCAGTAGGCAAAACAGTGCCTCTAGCCTCTTCAATTGGGTTTCCGTGTGAGAGCATATCCTCTACCATCTAAGGGTAGATTGCGACATGGGAATTCTATCTAAATGGATGTCCTCACACATAGTGGCATAGTCTAATGGGGTAAACACATTTTTTCTCTCAATGATTACATATAGGTGTTCCTAAATTCCTTATCTAAAACACCTCAAAAGAGAAATCGCATAATACAGATTATCAGGGACATGTAGATACCTCCCTTTTAATAACTGTGCATCAGGTGCACTATGAAATACACAGGCTAGTGATCAAAATGTGGAAACAAAAGACAAGAACTAGAGAGTCCTGGTATTTCCATGATTTAGAACACATCTGATCCCACCGAACAATTAAAGCAGCAGAAACAAAAAGGGTAAAAAAAAAAAAACAAATTGAAATAGTCATTGAAAATTTGTCATGTTCAAAAAAAATAAACGTAAGGTATCTCCTATTGAGATGGAAAACTTGTCATACTATAGTATTGAGTCAGTTAACCAGTCCATCACTACCCTGACAGTCAGACTGGAAAACATTGAAGTAGGCCTAAAGAAAATTCTTAAAAACCAGTCTGGTCATACAAAAGGGAATTATACATAATATAGGGGTTCCTGGTACATTACTGCAATCTGGAAGTGTGAACCTGAATGCACCAACAATATTAAAAGCGGACTGATGAAAGGAATACGGAAAAGAGAAATGGGACTAAGACACAGCTAAAATCCCCAATAACTAGGTACAATGCGACATCAATCAGGGGAGAAACGGCAAAAGAAAAATCTATAGGAAGAACAAGAAATTACTCAGGTGATAGTCAAGTTTGTGACACAATACCAAGAGTATGGGTGATACACAAAAGTCAAAATAGTTCACAAATTTAACTACCGCTGGCCGCTACACCATATACGGTAATCTCAGCTAATGTTCCAGTTCCTTCTTCAGGGAAAAATGAAACCTGGTTTCCTTTTAAGGAACAAAGCCATATACTACTTAGGAAGCAGAACAAAACTGACTAATGTAATATAGAAATTCGGTCACCATGTACAAGAGTCACAGATCTATAATTTTTTCCTTATGTCCAATCAGGATACATAAATCTATGGCTGCCTATTCCTTAAGGGAAGGGGGCAGTAACGTGACTAACAGCAGGTGACACACTTTGATCCTGTATATCTTTTATTTTTCTTCAATACTACTATAGCCAAATTTGACATACACTGGTGAAGTGTTGTCTGTCTTGTTCACAGCATGAAAATATATTTGTGGAATTTTGTGTCAGAGCAAATTCACCCAACTGTTGTGCAGCGATATGCATCGTCATGAAAAATCCCTTCACAACACAGGGGAACTTGTAATAGTATCAGAGGCAACAACATAAAACAAAAACATGCATGAAATAAAAATGCGCACAAAACGCACATGTCAAGCCATCAGATATACTTGCTGTATATCAAGCACAAAAAAGCATAGACAAAACAATAGAATATATAAATAAGCGGTGACGCACAACACCATGTCATGTACTTTATGCACTGTGAACCTGCAGCCCAAAACCCAATATTCAGGCCTGCTTAATTTGTCAGGTTTAAAATCCTTACCCTCCTTTGACAGCAGATCACCAGGCAGTGGAGATCGGCTGTCAAATACAACTTACTGTGTCGCTTCTGACACACAGGACCACCAGGAACAATTCATAAAAGGATAAAATGCAAAGTATGTAAAACGCACAAACATTTGTTTTCAAAGAAGTCATAATAAAAAAAACACATCTGTTTTCAACATACTGCTGACACTGCACATAACACACAAAATATCAACTGTAACCAACCATCTTTTGTAGACATGCTAAACCACCTTAATTTTGACTTTCCAAAAAGAAAACTCTTTCACAAACACTCTGCGTGTCCTGTGTGCCTGCTTTTCCAAGCAATGATTCCTCCATCTGTTTACACTTACTCCTAGCTCCCACCTCACTGACCTTAAGGTCAAAATCTGCCTTGCGCGCTCCATGCTCCTTAGCCCTCTCTCTCTTCCTCACTCTGAGGCTGACAACGAAAAAAAACCTTCCCAACTCTTTCTAACCTGCAATAATCAACCCTATTTAAAAACACATGTTATATATATTACTCCTTTTAGGGGCTACAATCTATTCATTCTTTAGACTATTAAAAAATTTACTGTGAATAATTCGCAGAACATAATAACATAACATACCAGCTTTAGAACAAATGTTTGCTACTACCCTATGCAATGGTACTCATTTCAGCAACCTTAAATGGATGAACGTCTCAGTAGGTCCAGCTAGAGTTAAAACCTTCAACCCTGATATTAAACTCAAAACTCTGCACCAGGCACATTGGCTCACTGAGACATTAAAAGCAACCCCAAATGGGAACAACCTGTAAATTTGTATTATACCTAAATGTATGCATTTACTGAAGCCTAAGGCACTTTAAAGCTATTGTAAATGGCAAGAAAGCTGTTTGAATAGTCTATTTTATCCAAATTCGACTTTGATATTTGGGACACTTAAAAATAAATATCCTATAATTGTGTTACATATCAATCATCCACAGAATGTTCTTTACAGATTACAGAGATTGGACATTAGACATATCTCATGTAAATCCTTAGAAAAATGAGTTTTTACGCCTACGCCAAGGGAAATTTCATATGCAAATGTCCTCATTATGCATTAAAACACAACTTAAATTTTAATGCTAGGAGGTCATAGTATGACTATTAAGATTTGTAAATATTAAAAAACGAATTTAGAAGCACTTATTTTTTTTCTCAAATTTTTCCATAATTAATAATTTCTTTCAATGAAACCAATTATCTGTTTTTGTGATAGTTCCACATATAAAAGCAAACTGCATCACTTGCCTATCATTTTTAGACGCATTCATTCATAAGCCTAAGCACAGAAGCCTAACTTGAAACATGACAAATTTGGCGCCACATTTTTTCTTTCTAAAAAGGACAATTTTTATTTAGCAACAGAACCAAGAATATGCTAACAAAAATGCTTAAAAAGAGGAAACCCTTAATTGAAATGCCTTCCTGTAATACAAAATAATGAACCTTATGTTTGTAACCTTTTTTTTTCTTTTAACACTATTCTAAAATGCAAAGATTCACCTGTGTTTAACTGAGGGCAAAGTCCTGGCTGAGTAAATACTCCTGTTTATTCTGTGACCCACAAAGACAACAGCTATTTGCTCAGCCGCAATAAAAGCTCTCCTCTCAGTATTGTAACATGAGCACGGTGGCAGTCTTTTTCAAACGAAGACATATCAATACGTGTTCTATAATATGAGTTTGAGTTCAGCAAAAACTTACTTCAGCTGAAGTGTTTGCCTGGAAATTTCAAATACAATGTATGTAAGTAAAAAATGCTATAAGTTTGTTTTTTCTACAACACACACCATTCGTTTTTGGGGGCCTTTTTATTCCTAGTGAATGTGAATTTAAATTTTTTAATTTTTTTTTTAATCATTTAGACATTTTGCTTAATAGACTGAAAACATCAAAAAGAAACACAAACACACATTTGAGCTCATTTCAGACAAACAGAAAGGGGTCAAACACTCAGGACACACAATACGGCGCGCTTTAGCCATGCATTTCATAAATAGCGCCATCGCTATGTACTTACAGAAGTTGCTCTAATGGGAAAACCACATAGACATTTAAACACATATTTAACCCACAAATCAATACTCAGGACAGAAACAAAGGACAGCCCACAGACCGTACTTGAACCAAACCATTTGCAAATACTAGTTGTAAGTCATATTTACAAGAAACGCTTCTCAAAAGTGTTCCAAAAGACTGCAAAAAGACTGCTGCATATCCAAGAAGCCAAAACACAGTCAATTCACTAGCTTTGGCTGGCAGAACACCAAAAATCGCTCTGCATATCTTCATTCATAAAATTGCGCAGAACAAAGGATCCTTGTTTTGTATTATGTCATATTTTAATTCCCTGGGGATACAAAATCACCAAGGAAGAAATATGTTTTTAAATCTAAACCTATTTAGATATTCCCTATAGGGGAGCCGGCTAATTTACTTCACATCACACTATGGTACCTTTCAAAAAAGCAACACATTCTTCGATGTGAGCTTGAAAACAGGCATGCCAAAAATACTTGCAGAATATGCAAATATTATAATCAAAGTAGTGCTTAATGTACTTTTCGTACGTGCACCGTTCAACAAAACCAGATAGAGAAAAATCTCCTCATTACCTGCCTATACAAATTGCAATTTGTGTAGGCAGGTAATGAGGAGATTTTTCTCTATCAAAATCCAAACATATCTAAAGTTGGCCAACACAAATTCCAAAATTCCAAAGCTACAGTAAGCGTTACTAAACTACCTTACTCTTACCAATCAAAAGGTTATCCAAATTCTAACTGTAAAGTTCTACATGACCTAACGGTCTTTTTTAGAATACTCACGCCAAAAAGGTTCTCAGTCAGGAGTGACATCATGTGGAGGATCAAAATCAGGAAGATCAGAAATATACTGGGCTGCAGAGACAAAGAATCTCCAGAATCCCTATGCACAGAGTACCTCCTTAGTAGAATCCTGTCCTGTCCTCCTCAGTAGATTTCAGTCTTCTGACAAGATCACTCCCACAGATAGTCACTACTCTGATGAAGCCCACGTTGGCCGCGCCAATTGAAGAAATCAAACTTCATTCTCAGGGATCTGACTGATACAAAGAAGAATCTGACACAGAAGCTGGAATATAAAGAGAACATTTTTATTAAACTCAAATGAGTGCGACTACGTCACACAGAAGCCTTAGCAACTGAATGAGGCAGTCTGAGGAGTACAGAAAACAGAGGCCTTATATATGCTTAGGGTTACAAACTCAGTAAAAAAGTAAGGGGCAGTCCTAGCTTTTGCAAGCATGCAAAAATGCCTAACATGGACATGCAAGATCTGCCAAATATTAGCCAATAGGAAAACATTCAAAACAAGGCATCATGTAACCAGAACATCCCCCTTGAGTCGTGCTTTTGCCCAACCCGATAAGTCAATCAATTACAGCACATATAGGTCAATCAGTAATGGCAGAACATGTCTGTGTGCTTCAAAGGAAAGGTTGTGAAATAGGAAAACATAGGGAGAGAATAGCGAAGGCCAAAAGATAAGATACGGCACAAAATGAATGCTAAAGGCTAACAGATAGTTGATACAGGGATTAGGTGGTCCAGACAAGAATTAGTTTAGATGAGTTTCAAAACAAGGACAGAGGGGGTTTTCAACACTTTGCAGTCCAAAAGGGAAGAGACACTTTGTGAATCATGCAGCCTGTGTAAAGGCAACACAAAATGGAGTTGAATGTAAAATGGAGTCAAAATTAAAGAACCTCACCGGGACGGTTCGCGGGACCTCAGTCATTGCTCCTCGGGCTCCAAGTCTTCCCCCTCGGATTCCGGTAAGCGACGACATAAAAAGAAGTTGAAGAAGCGTGTTCGCTCTCCGATGTCCCCCCGTCGGTCCTCGGATGCAGACGAGGGGGACAGGGGCTCCGCCCCTGTGGCTCCTTTGGAGCCTGGGAGTCCCGCGGCTTATCCGGGTCCGTTGGCGACTCCCGAACAGGTGCAAGAGTTTCTTGCCACCATGGACCGCCTTTTTAGGCCTCGGGCTCCCGCCAGCATGCCTTCGGGCCCCATGGTCCCGTATCCAGATCCTGTTGGCCTATCGGCGCCGCCGGCGGATCCAGCTTCGTCGCCACAGGATCCTATGCCGTTGGCTCCGGCGCCACGAGGTCTGGCGCTGCCGGCTCCAGCGCCGCCACCGGCGCCGCAGTGGGTGCCGTTCGTTCCACCCTTGCCCCGGTTCCAGGACCATTTAGTTCCTGCCTGGGATACGCATTGGGACACGGCGCCGGCCCGACCCCAGCCGGTGCCATTCACGGTGCCGTTTGTCCCTTCTCTGGCTCCGCGGCCGGCTCCTCCGGCAACGGAGGTGGAGGATGATAGGGAGAGGTCAGAGGACCCTCTTGCCCGTCAGTGTGACTCCGAGCAGGACTGGGTGGACGACCTGGAGAATGCAGGTGACCTCAATGTTACTTCTGACTTGCCTCTTCTCCGCCTACGTTGGAGGAGGGCGCTTCCTACACAATGGTGCTCCGCCGGGCTGCTGAGGTTCTCAACCTCGACCTTCCTACAGTGGCCCTCAAAACTAAACTCCTCACCGAGGTGCTCCAGACGGCGTCTACTTCGTCGGAGCCCCTGCTTCCCTTCAATGGCGCCCTCACCGACGTCCTGTTGGGCACTTGGTCGCGGCCAGCCACGGGGGCCCCTGTGGATAAGAATGTCGCTAGGCATCACCGCCCGGCGCCTGGTGACCCCGCCTTTCTCACCACTAATCCGATGCCTGAGAGTCTGGTCATCTAAGCCTCGACGTCGCAGAGTGCTTTTCCCACAGCTCCGCCGGATAAGGACTCTAAGAAGCTGGAACAATTCGGTAAGCGGTTGTTCTCGTCAGCCAGCTTGGGGCTGCGGTCGGTGAACACCGCCTGCTTATTAGGCCGCTGTTCCCACGCGGTGTGGGATACCTTTTCTCAGGTGTTGCCTCAGTGTCCTTAGGAGGTTCAGGCTGTTCTTTCCCAAGCGGTTGCTGAGGGTAAGGATGCGGCTAAGTTCACCATTCGGTGTGGTTTGGACACCGCTGACTCGTTGTGCAGGGCGATTTCTACGACTGTCGCTGCGTCGCCATGCCTGGCTGCGTTCTACTGTGTTCTCGCCCGATGTCCAGAACTCGCTCAAGGACATGCCCTTTGATGGCACTCGCCTGTTTGGCGATAAGGCCGACAGTGCACTGGAGCGTTTTAAGGAGTCGCGGGCCACGGCCAAGTCCTTGGGTCATTCTTCAAAGAGCCCGGCCACTCCTGGTTTTCATACATTTCGTGGCCACAGCAGGGGTGCCCAGGCACGTTCCTTCAGCAAGCCTGTGCAGAACCAGCCTCAGCGCGGGCGCGGCTTCCGCAGGGGCGGGTCTGAGAATCAGTGTGGGGGTCAGTCCACCTCTGCCCCCGCTGCTTCTACCTCCAAACCTTCCTAATCCGAGCTTTGTGGATCCGCCACCACCTCCCTCACTGGAGCGGTATCACATCAGACAAGTGGGTGTTGCAGATCATCCGCGGGGGTTACTCCCTTCCCTTTCAGTCCTTCCCTCCAGCCATGCCGCCTCGGTGCCACCGCATGTCGGGGGATCACTTGGTGCTTCTCCAGCAGGAAGTCACAGCCCTCTTGGCTAAGGCGGCCATCAAGTGCGTTCCCGGGCCGGAAGTAGGGAGTGGTTGTTATTCCCACTACTTTCTGGTCCCCAAGAAGGACAAGGTGGGCCTGCGCACCATCTTGGACCTCCGGAACGTCAATCGCTTCTTCCGGAAGGAGAAATTCAAAATGCTGACTCCGGCTCAGGTCCGGGCTGCCCTCGACCCTGGAGACTGGAAGGTAGCGTTGGACTTGCAGGACGCGTATTTTCGCATCCCTGTCCTGCGGGCCCACCGGCGTTACCTGCGGATCACGGTAGGCCAGGAGCATTTTCAGTTTGCCATGCTCCCCTTCGCCCTTACCAGCGCCCGTCGGGTGTTCACGAAAGTGACGGCGGTGGTCGCAGCTCATCTGCGCAAGTCAGGCTTATCAGTCTTCCCCTACCTCAACAATTGGTTGTTGAAGGCGGGCTCGTCCCAGGCGGTCGTCAACCACCTTTAGACTACGGCCGATCTCCTACTTTTGCTGGGGTTCTCCATCAACGTGCCGAAGTCACACCTGAGTCCCTCTCAGAAGCTCCCCTTCATCGGAGCTGTTCTGGACTCGATGCAGTTTCCGGTTTATCCTCCCGAACAGAATCAAAAAAGATTGGTTTTATTAAAAAATGAAAAAATTATTTTAAAAATATGTGCTTTTAAATTAGTTTAAATATTTATAAAGCTTAATACTCATACTGTGACCTCCTAGCATTAAAATTACATTTAAGTTGTGTTGTACCGCATAATGAGGAAATTTGCATATGAAATATCACTCTGCGCTGGCATAAAAAACTCATTTTTATAAGGGTATAAATTATATATTTCTGATGTCCAATCTCTGGAATTTGTAGAGAACATTCTGGGGATGACTTATGCAAAAAAATTATAGGATATTAATTTTTAAGTGCCCCAAATACCAAATATCAAAGTCGAAATTGGGCAAAATTCACTAATTTAAAAACAAATTCTGCAATTCAGAGCAGCTTTTAAAATGCCTTATGCTTCAGTAAATGCATACATTTAGGTATAATACAAATAGCTGACTTCTATATGGTTAGACAAGTATATTGCACACTGCTTACAATTGAAAATAAATATAAACAAGCATTGGAAATGCAATAGGTCTCGCATTAGGAAAGTTTGAGCTATTGGTCTTATAAATGACATTTTTTTTATTTATGTGTTGTTTTTTAAAATAGCTAAATTAATAGCTTTGTCATTTACTATACCAATAGTTATAACTTTCGCAAATGTGACACCTATAGCATTTGTAATGCAACATGTTTTGTATTTACGTGACTTAGATGTATTGATATTACAAATAACAATGGCTTTTAATTTTTTTTTATAATTAATACTTAAATAATTTATTTAATTTGTAATGTCAATAGCTTAAACTTTTGTAAATAACTTTTGTGAAGATTATGTTCAGTGTTTTTTTATTGTGACGAAAATCCAAGAACATAAGTGAAATATTAACATCTTTTTTGTGATTTGTAATAAAGTTTGAAAGCTTTAAAACAGCTTGAAACATTGAAAGAACCTATTTGAACCAGTGATGCTGTGGTGGTGCGGAGTGATACTGTGGTTGCGCTGAGTGATGCTGTGGTTGCGCTGAGTGATGCTGTGGTTGCGCTGAGTGATGCTGTGGTTGCGCTGAGTGATGCTGTGGTTGCGCTGAGTGATGCTGTGGTTGAGGGGGTGTGAGGGTGAGGGAGTGAGGGGGTTTGAGGGTGAGTGAGGGGGTGTGAGGGTGAGTGAGGGGGTGAGTGTGAGTGAGGGGGGATAGGGGGGTGAGGGGGTGTGAGGGTGAGGGTGAGTGAGGGTGTGTGAGTGTGTGAGGGTGAAGGGGTGAAGGGGTGTGAGGGTGTGTGAGTGTGAGGGTGTGTGAGAGGGGGTGTGAGGGTGCGGGGTTGAGGATGAGGGTGAGTGAGGGTGTGTGAGGGTGAGGATGTGTGAGGGTGTGTGAGGGTGAGGGTGTGTGTGAGGGGGTGTGTGAGGGTGAGGGTGGGTGAGGGGGTTTGTAAGGGTGAGGGTGTGTGTAAGGGTGAGGGGTGTGTAAGGGTGAGGGGGTGTGAGAGTGTGTGTGAGGGTGTGAGGGTGAGTGAGGGTGTGTGTGTGTGAGAGAGTGAGGGGGTGCAAGGGTGAGGGTGAGGGTGTGAGGGTGAGTGTGGGTGTGAGAGAGTGTGAGGGTGTGTGAGGATGAGGGTGTGTGAGAGGGGGTGTGAGGGTGCAGGGTTGAGGATGAGGGTGAGTGAAGGTGTGTGAGGGTGAGGATGTGTGAGGGTGAGGGTGAGGGGGTGTGTGAGGGTGAGGGGGTGTGTAAGGGTGAGGGGGTGTGTAAGGGTGAGGGGGTGTGTAAGGGTGAGGGGGTGTGTAAGGGTGAGGGGGTGTGAGGGTGAGTGTGAGTGAGGGTGTGTGAGGGTGAGGTGGGTGAGTTAGGGGGTGTGAGGGTGAAAGGGTTGTGAGGGGGTGTGAGGGCGAGGGGTTTGTGGAATGGGATAGGTGAGACCTACAAATCTATCCAACAGCCGTACTGAAGGAGTAATGTGAAGTTCAATAACCAATCAAATGTCAGAAGTGATCCTTCTTGTGTTAATAATAAGGTTTAGGACATCCCAGTAGAACAGCGCACAGCAAACAACCGCAGAAGGCGTAGCAGACTGCCAAGTTACGGAAGCTCCTGCACTTTTAATGGTTTTCAGCTGGCTCCCAAAATGGGGTAGAGGACTTTTATGTTCCGATTTGCTGCACAGAATTGCAAAGGAAAAGATTATAATTTTTATGAATTCCATAGTTCTTGAACATGCTGGAGAGCACCTTCAAAGCGCAAACAACGTTTTTAACAGCTTCCTTAAATCGTTGTGATTGGGTGGGTTTTTGGTGGTCAAAAAGACAGCATTCAGGCTGGTTTTCTCAACTATGGAAAATGCTGCATAACCAATGAGTCCCCTCTAAATGCACAAAGGCATTAAAGGGCTTTACCTGCAGAGCAGTGTGAACTGCAGTGGTAGATCAGCTGCTGCAGGGGAGGAGGAGAGGTGGGCTGATCACCGTGGCCCCTGCGGCTATAGAGGTGATCCGGGAGAGGTTGAGCCCGAGCGGCCGATGACGAAGGGCACTCCACTTAACCCGGACATGGGGGTGGGAGGAGTGTTGATTTTGGTGTTAAGAGGGAGGGCACCAAACGGGAGAAATGTTAAAGGTCAATGTGATTAAAAAACATGTAGGTAGTTAAGCCGCACATACGGACCAAAATGTCATATTAAGCTGAAAATAAAGTGCAGCTAAAGTATTCACACTGAATAAGGTCCGTGACCTGGAGCCCCCGCTCGGAATAGTTTTTTTTCCTAACTTGAAGGCGGGTGCCGGGATGAAACAAAGCGCAGCGCCCATGCACTTAAAACTAGTTTCATC
This sequence comes from Lissotriton vulgaris, assembly GCF_964263255.1. Lineage (NCBI taxonomy): Eukaryota > Metazoa > Chordata > Amphibia > Caudata > Salamandridae > Lissotriton > Lissotriton vulgaris. The sequence goes on along the minus strand of NC_141691.1, from coordinate 1,075,672,627 downwards.
ACATAATCGTGTTGCCACATGGAAGAGAAATGTACGCATTCCACCGCTCAGTGTTTCAACAGATTTACAGAGAAGGCAGCGCAGAGAGGCACAGGTTAACGCAGCTCAACGCTCCCATTTAGCCTCTTAAAGTAACCGTACAAATGAGCCTGGATCGAGCATTAAAGAGCAACAAGCAGTGTTGTGGGAGTGGCATCGAGGGTGGCACAGGGAGATTACTAAGCCACAGCAATAGTCACGCTTAGCGAAGCAGCTGCGCTGCATTCACTACACGAGACCTAAAAATAGTTCAGACCAAAGATGCTAGGCAAAAGAGGAGGGAATGGGACAAAAGAAAAATATAAAAGGCAAGAGACAGCAATGAAAAAGGCTTTTGATAGCAAGATAGAGGCAAGAAAGAAGGAACGAGTAGTAGAAGAGAGAACGAGGATAGGATACAGGAAGGGAAAGGGACCAGGAAAGGAGGCAGAAAAGAGGGAGGGTAAACCAGCATTGGCAAGGACAATCATTCACCAATGTTCAGCCAGTGACGTGATTGATTTTGCCAGCACCTGAGCAGCTATGTTTAAAGTCTGGATAGCAGTTTGAAGTAATGGTGTACTGGGAGGAGGCTTTCAAGTGATTCCGAAGGCAGCCATTCGGTGCTGCTGAGAAGGGAATAGAAAGGGCAGAACGAAAGGACCAGGGTAGAGCGTGAGCATGAGTGAAAACAAAAGCAACATTTTAATGCAAAAACGAATAAAAATAGGCCCATGATGTCATCAGTAGAAGACTACAACACAGCAGGCAATCACCAACAGGGGGCGGAGCGGGAAAAAAAAAAAAAAACAAGACGGAGGGAAGAGAGAGAAGGGGAGGGTTGAGGAGAAATGCGACACGGCGGGCAGGGGAGGGGGCGGCGTGCATGTGTGTCTGCTACGTTAGCCACGGAGTGAGGCCTGTCTCTGTCGCTGGCTGTGTGCACTACGAGGGTGAACGCTCTCCAGGCCATTGGTGTGCCTGGCTCGAGGGCGCTTCGGCGATTTTCTCAAACAGATAATCTCATGCATGGCAGAAATATTTGTAAGATCCAACTGTAAGTCCCTCGAACAAGGACACAAAGGATCTATCCCAAAAGTAAGCATTAGGCAGCCTAATGAAAACAGGTTTATGAAAAGGGAAAAATACCATGCTTGGACGAAGCTGCAGACTTTTGATATGTGGCGCTCTCCTGCCCCTACTTTCAAAACTGCCATGACGATGCGACACGGAGGGGAGGGGGCGGAGCGGGAAAAAAAAAAAATAACAAGACGGAGGGAAGAGAGAGAAGGGGAGGGTTGAGGAGAAATGCGACACGGCGGGCAGGGGAGGGGGCGGAGAGTGTAAAAAAATAAATAAACAAGACGGAGGGAAGAGAGAGAAGGGGAGGGGGGAGGAGAAATGCGACACGGCGGGCAGGGGAGGAGGGGGCGGAGCTGGGGGAGGCTGTGAGATGTGCACGCGCTTTTAAGCTCAATGCGCATGCGCATTGAGCTTAAAAGTCACGGGCACTGCAAGGAATCGCCACGATTCCTTGCAAGTTAGTTAAAGAGTGGTTAAGCCCCCATAGTCTCGCAAGCTCGATGCGCATGAGCATCGACAGGCGAGACCTAAAAACCAGCAGAAGTCATTCTTTTAACTCTACACTGACAAACAGGGGGATGAGTGCTTTCCAGCTCTGTCTTTAGGGTGACTTTGAATTGGGATAGCCGCATAGCAACCCTTGAATACAGAATAGGACAGCTGGGAAGAGTTAAATGTCAATTCTATATTTTGAAGCCTGGCAGGGCTCCTAGAGCAAGGTCTGCTTTGACATTTTGACCTCTGAAACTTTTTTGAAAGACGACAGGGGAGAGAAGGAGTAGTGCGCCAGCAGAGCAATACAGGAGTTAGGGAAGGACTTGAGTTCAGGGTACAGGTGCTTTGTCTCTGGTGCTTGTTAGATTGAAGTGAAGAAAACTGGTGCACTGCCTGAGACACTGGACAGGATCGCTAAGAGCATTTGCCCTGGTGGGTGACTGCCCTATCCTGAAAGAAGAGACTTTTTCCTTGAAACTGGACTGTGATTGCGAATTGTGCAGCTCCACCGTGGAAACAACAAGAGCCTGCCTGTGAGGCTCAAACGGACACAGGGAGAAGACTCGCCTCTGGCTTGGTTGTACAGCGCCTTCAATTTCCTCAAGGACTTCCTCTTTTTCTTGTCAATAATGTACCCCTTTAGTCGTCCCATTTTTGAGGAGGACTAGCCCTTTGCAGCTCTTCGTGCTAATTCCTACGGCCCTGTGTGGTCCTCCTGGTCCCTTGGAGCCAGGATTGTTTTTGTAATAATCTGTTTAGTTGCTTTAATATTTGCATTAGTTATATTTATCATGCACGAAAGACATTTTTCTGAGCAATTGAAAAATTTGACTTTGCCCTTTCCTTGAATGTATTAAATTGATGTTCTAGCCCTCACAAAAAGAAAATGGAAAAATCAAGTGAAAATGTTTTTATTAGATATGTGCTTTTAGCTATTCTGAAATTGAAATTAATGGTCACTTAAATGCATAGGAGCCCTGAAAATGTTTACTAGACGGTTTTAGGATTGCTTTTTGCTTGGGACTAGAAAAATGTTAATTCTGTTTGTAATAGTGGTCATTACTCTCTCCTGCTATCTTATCTGTATGTTAATTATGACCCAATGCTCCGTTCTCTTTGAATTCCTGCTTATACCTCATATATATCCGCTTAATGAAATGTTTAGAATAGAAAATGCCCACCTAGCAATGAATTAGGATATTGATAAATTTATGAAAATTAATGTGCAAATATTTTCTATGTTCCTACTGGATAATAGGAATGTCTTTAGCTCATGCTAAAAGGACCATCTGTTAAATAATGCAGGGATTTGTTAGCATGAGCTGAAAGCCATTTTGTATTTTGGCAGCCATTTTAGTTAGCCATGTGCTCGCCGTGTGCTGTTTCCCTCCACAGAGCTTTGCACATGCTCAGAAGGGCCTAGCTAGTAGAATGCACCTGCTTCTCTAGTATAACTGTCAGGCTATTTTTGCTGCTGTATGGAGAAGTAACTCTCCTCCCACTTTGTTGAGAAAGCAGATGTTGTATGCACATATTAGACATTTTGCATACTTACATGAGCCAGGACTACCCCTTGGTCTTATGCTGACTATGTAACCCTAAGCATATATAAGGCCTCTGTTTTCTGTACTCCTTAGACTACCTCATTCAGTTGTTAAGGCTTTTGTGTGACGTAGTCTCCCTGTTCTGAGGTGAATAAATGCATTCTTTTTAGATTTCAGCTTCTGTGCCAGTTTCTTCTTTGTTGGTTTAAAAGGACCAAGTATCAGTGGGACCCCTGAGAAGGTTTCTATGTTCTTCACCTGCACCTCCGCCAAAACTTGGATCATTTTGTGTAACGTGTGCTTGTGGTTCTAAGAAATGATTTTTTTTTGTACAACACACATCTTGAGATTACGTTGTTTGACTGCGACATTTGAGAGTATCTTGAATTATGTCAACTCTGGATATGCGCTGAAGAACAAAATTATTCAATTTTGTACATGTACAGTGCACATCCTGAGCTTATGTATTTCAAGGCGCTGAGCATATGATGTAATTAGCATACATGAGAACACTTTTACACACGCTAACACATCAAGAGTCCTGTTAGGTAGCCTCTCTTTCTAATAATCCCACCACCTCCTCAGTCCCGCTGCGCTGGCCTGGCCTTCATTATAGAGATGCACTTGAGGCTCAGCTCAGTACTTCTCCTGGTTGGCTTGACGCAACTAGTGGTCACTAGTCTCTCAGCCTCGCACTGCTTTCAAACCCAACTTGAGAGGGCAGCAGTCAGTGTCTGCAGATACCTTACTTGCTCAGAGTGTCAGTGTGGAATTGCTGAGCTCAGATCACTCTTGGCTTGCTGGCTGGTTTTGGTCGCTGACTTTGCTGCCTGCCTGCTGTTGGTCTAGCCACAAGGGTTGACAGAGGAGGCTGCCGAAGGGCCGTAGTCTGTCTTTTATCGCCACAAAGACTGACATAGTGGACATGAAAGCTGCTGCCCAAAAGCCAGACGGCACTGATGCCAAGTACCCCAGCGAGGCTGGAAAGTGGGTCTGGTTTAAAGTGAATGGTGCCCTGCATTGTAAAACCGGCCCCTAATAGCAAAACCGCACCCACCCTTCCAGCCTCACAGCTAAATGCTTGGTGCCCGGCACTGCCAGTCTGGGCCCGTCTGTTTGTAATGCAATGAACGGTTTTGTGTTACCTTCCGAAGTCAGTTTGATAACAGTGGTTGAAAATAAGCTGGTACATATGTTTGAATGCTTGCCTGGTCAAACAAGCATTGGAAATGCAATAGGTCTCGCATTAGGAAAGTTTGAGCTATTGGTATTGTAAATGACACTTTTTTTATTTATGTGTTGGTTTTGAAAGTAGCAAAATTAATAGCTTTGTCAGTTACAATGTCAATAGTTTTAACTTTTGCAAATGTGACACCTATAGCATTTGTAATGCAATGTGTGTTGTATTTACGTGACTTAGATGTATTGATATTACAAATAACAATGGCTTTTAATTTTGTAAATAATTAATACTTAAATAAAAGTTATTGTAATTTATAATGGCAATAGCTTAAACGTTTGTAAATAACTTTTGTGAAGATTACGTCCAGTGTATTTTATTGTGACGAAAATCCAAGAACATTGCATTTGCACCTACACACAGAGCCACACACATATAGATGTGGTGGTGGTGGATCTGGGGGATATGGTGATGGTGGATGTGGTGGTGATGGTGGTGGATGTGGGGGTGGATGTGGTGGTGGATGTGGTGGTGGTGGAGGTGGTGGTGATGTGGTGGAGGTGGTGGTTGTGGATGTGGTGAAAGTGGTGGTGGTTGTGGATGTGGTGAAAGTGGTGGTGGATGTGGTGGTGGAAGTGCTGGTGGTGGGTGTGGTGGATGAGGTGGTGGATGCGGTGGTGGTGGATGCGGTGGTGGTGGATGCGGTGGTGGTGGATGCGGTGGTGGTGGATGCGGTGGAAGTGGTGGTGGATGCGGTGGTGGATGCGGTGGTGGTGGATGCGGCAGTGGTGGATGTGGCGGTGAATTTCATGGTGGATGTGGAGGTGATGGTGGATGTGATGGTGGATGTGGTGGATGTGGTGGTGATGATGGTGGATGTGGTGGTGATGATGGTGGTGGTGGATGTGGTGGTGGATGCGGTGGTGGTGGTTGCAGTAGATGTGGTGGTGGATGGGGTGGTGGTTGCAATAGATGTGGTGGTGGATGTAGTGGTGGTGGGTGTGGTGGTGGTGGTGCATGCGGTGGTGGTGGTGGGTGTGGTGGTGGTGGTGCATGCGGTGGTGGTGGTGGGTGTGGTGGTGGTGGTGCATGCGGTGGTGGTGGTGGATGTGGTGGTGGTGGTGCATGCGGTGGTGGTGGATGCGGTGGTGGCGGTGGATGTGGCGGTGGATGTGGCGGTGGATGTGGCGGTGGATGTGATGGTGGATGTGATGGTGGATGTGATGGTGGATGTGGTGGATGTGGTGGTGGATGAGGTGGTGGATGTGGTGGTGGATGTGGTGGTGGATGTGGTGGTGGATGTGGTGGTGGTGGATGTGGCGGTGGATGTCATGGTGGTTTCATTCAAGTTCTACTCACTACATAGTAATACAAGGAAAGCCATTCCCTTCCCATTCCTAGGGGCAAAACGCACCACCTTAATGTCTTTGGGTGTGGTAGATAATGTGGAGGACCCATGGGCATACCTTAGGACTACAAAGGGTTTGCCCCCTGATGGCCAGGGGGGCTTGTAAAGAAGTTGGCAAACACACACACTTCCGATAAAAGCTGCAATTTCAAAAAACAATTTAGCTAGTGATTTTCGTCAGTGTAACCTACCCCAGGAAACCAAGAGCACCATGGTTCCTAAATACAGAAGAGAACAGAATACTGACTGCATCAGAAAAGAAAGACAAGGACATTGATGAACTATGCATATAGACTGTTGCACCAATATAACAATACTGCTCGGAGACCGAAGCATGTGAACAGTACTTGATTTTCAGTAATGTTGATGAAAAATAAATACCAGCCAAAAGAGGACAGATCGGCCTCGGGGGGGGGGGGAGGGGGGGGCTTTTTGAGTAGCATGTTTATTAAGACCTATTTTGAGGAGCATAAGAACAAACAATTGAGCAGGATTTGTTGGCAGTCTTGAGTAAAGGTCCCATTTGAGTCATGTGGTAAAGCAGAGTACAGAGCAGACCTGTTGAAGAGCTATACGCTGGTAGATCCGAGTCAGTAAAACAAGACTAAGTCCTTGATGCTGTAAAATGTCGGAGTTTACATTAAAGACCCATTCAAATGAACGGTGAAAGCAGAACCCAGACAGAGCAAAAAGCGCAATTGTTTACTTTTCAACCAATCACTCACGGTAGATGCACCAAGCTTCTTCTGAATAAGTTACTCGTGGTGGTTCAGTTAAAGCAGCGAGGGGACCTTAAAGGTATTAAAAACTGTTGAGAAGGATGAATCAATTCCACACAGCAGTCCTCTCAAAAACCACACGCAGTACAAGATAAAAGAATGTGAAGTACAAATAAGCCCAACATAGTTACGGGGGGGGGGGCGCACAAGAACATGTACCACCGATAAACACTGATCGAGGACCAGGAAAATGGACCATAATGCAAAAAAAAAAAAAACACACCTTTGCTAAATTAATAATAAATGGCTACAAACTCCAAGAAAGGTAAGTGCCTAATTGGCATTCTAAACCCTCCTAAACTTCTGCCCATCTTAACAAGTCGGGGCTGGGTGTGTGGAGGAGCAGGGTGCACATTTTAGTTAAAAAATAGTATATTAAAAAGTGGTAACTGGTCTAAACCCGCATCCCCATAAAATATACACCAAGGTGTAAAAAAAATTGCATTCACATGCTATGGAAGGCTTTGCAGTATTAGGGAAGAAATATTCCCTTCTCCATTTACACAGTCTGTTTAAGTGGGTTGGGGAAGGAGCTACCACGTGTCTTCACTACGGGGTTATTCAACGAGTTTCTTAAATGTAGTAAAAGACAACAGGACAGCTGTGCTTCGACACCATCATACCAGATTTGGAAAAAAAACTAATCTGTAAATGCATACATGACCGGATACAGCAGCAGCTTTCATTTTACATCGTTGCCCTTTCGGTTCAAAACAATTTTGCATCTTATCACAACACTAGATTCATGCCAAATAAACCCGTATACCGTTCCAACCAAACTTGATCGTGCTCTGTAGATTAACATGGGGTGATTATCTCTATACAAATTATTCAGTCCTACAGCATTCTGTGGATAAGGATTTGACACTAGTAACAGAAAGCTCTCTAAAACCTACAGAGTAGAAAGAGCTTTTTATTTTAAGGCTATAAGCAACAGGACCCGTGCTACACGAATATGGTCCAAACGAGGTAGTGTGCAATATATATACATAAACATACATACACACACACACACACACACACACATACATATTATATATACACACACACACACACACACACACACGTTTGAAAGCAAGGACTGGATGCCTTCCAAGTCTGCAAACAAAAGTATCCCCATATCAGATAAAAGAGGTTAACGACATTACTAAACCACAACACAGACAGAAAACCTATATAGGACGTATTTCAACCGTGGTCATCCCTATAAACTTAACTCAAATGCTAAGTCATGCGTGCGGCGTAAAAATATACAATGTATGGCTACTCTGCCAGTGTCTGCAATAATGTGCATCAGCCTCACCCTCCTTGCTCTAAGGCGAACATTACTTCCCTTTCGCTTTACATTGGCTGCGGCTGCTTGTTAAAGAGCCTGCCATGTGTGCTCGTCACCTCCCAGCCTTCACACCCAAAGCGGCCTGTTGCTGCAGCAACCTTCGTTACGGGCTACCTACTCTCCATCGGTAGGCGAAGGGGTGGCGGGGTTAGTGATGAGCAGGCTGCTGCAGTGCTGGACGGCTACGAAACCTCAGTCAAAATATAAGCATCGACAAGCGCATTAGCAGCAGAAGTGCCACACCCAACTACCATTCATATTATGAGAGGTTCATTCGGAGAAAAGCCTTTGCAGTTTAAATGCAATGACAGTCTGCTATAGCGCGATCACTTGCTTCAATGAGATCTTATCACTTCAGTTAATTTGCAGGAAATAAAAAGTACAAGAAATCTACTACCACTAGTATTCTTACAGCAAAAGGTTAAACAAAAGCATATTTGAGAAGTTCGTCCTTTTCAAACAAACGAGTATATTAAGTATAGGGGTGAAAAAGGAAAGCAACTCTTCAAAACGGTGTTTGCATTAAAGTTAGTCAAGTCAAGTCAAGGAATTTATATAGCGCACTACATACCCGGAGGGTTTCAAGGCGCTTAGGGAGGGGAGGAGGATTACTTGTCAAATATCCATGTTTTAAGTTGTTTTCTGAATGCTAGGTGGTTCTGGGTAAGGCGAAGGTAAGCGGGGAGAGAGTTCCATGTTTTAGCAGCCAGGTATGAAAAGGATCTGCCTCCCATGGTGGTCTTGTTGATGCGCGGTACAGTGGCGAGGGCTTGGTTGGAAGAACGTAGTTGGCGTGAGGGGGAGTAGAAGGACAGTCGTGAGTTGAGGCATTCTGGACCGATGTCGTAGAGTGATTTGTGTGCGTGGGTAAGCAGTCTGAAAGTGATCCTCTTATTGACGGGTAGCCAGTGGAGGTCTTTAAGGTGACCAGAGATATGATCGTTGCGTGGGATGTCTAATATGAGTCTGGCTGAGGCGTTTTGGATTCGTTGGAGTTTCTTCTGGAGTTTTGCGGTAGTACCTGCGTAGAGGGTGTTACCGTAGTCCAGTCGGCTCGTGACCAGTGCGTGGGTGACTATTTTCCTTGTTTCGGAGGGGATCCAGCGAAATGTTTTTCTGAGCATGCGAAGAATGTTGAAGCAGGAAGAGGATACGGCGCTGACTTGTCTGTTCATTGAGAGTGAAGAATCCAGGATGACGCCTAGGTTCCGTGCGTGGTCTGTCGGGATGGGTGCTTTTCCGAGGGCTTCCGGCCACCAGGAGTCGTCCCATGCAGAGGGGGATGTACCTAAGATGAGGACTTCTGTTTTGTCTGAGTTCAGTTTCAGACGGCTTTCTTTCATCCATTCGGCAACTTCTTTCATTCCTTCGTGTAGGTTGGTTTTGGCGGTGCTGGGGTCATTGGTGAGGGAAAGGATCAGTTGAGTGTCATCCGCGTACGAGATGATGTTGAGGTTGTGTTGGCGTGCGATGGCCGCGAGGGGGCTCATGTATACGTTGAAGAGGGTGGGACTGAGTGAGGATCCTTGTGGTACGCCACAGATGACTTTAGAGGCCTCGGACTTGAATGGTGGAAGGCGGACTCTCTGGGTTCTTCCGATGAGGAACGAGGTGATCCATTCAAGTGCTTTTCCTTGGATTCCGATGTTATTGAGGCGTTGTAAAAGGGTGCTGTGGCAGACTGTGTCGAATGCTGCAGAGAGGTCGAGGAGGATGAGGGCGACTGTGTCTCCGTTGTCCAGTAGAGTTCGAATGTCGTCTGTTGCTGCGATGAGGGCGGTCTCAGTGCTGTGTTTTGCTCGGAAGCCAGATTGTGAGGGGTCGAGGGATTTGTTGGCTTCGAGGAAGGCGGCGAGCTGGTTGTTGACAGCTTTCTCGATGACTTTGGCCGGGAATGGAAGAAGTGAGATGGGGCGGTAATTTTTGAGTTCGGTGGGGTCCGCTGTGGGTTTTTTCAGAAGGGCGGTGAGTTCAGCGTGTTTCCAGTCTTCCGGGAAGGTGGCGGAGTTGAAGGAGCAGTTGATGATGTCTCGGAGGTGCGGTGCTATGACGGAGTCTGCTTTGTTGAAGATGTGGTGAGGACATGGGTCTGTGGGGGATCCTGAGTGGATGGAATTCATCAGGCGGATTGTGTCCTCAGTGGAGATTGGGTTCCAGACGTTAAGGGTGTTCATGGGGGGAGAATGTTCAGCAGATGGTAGGGTGGATTGGTTTCCGGGTTGGTTGTCAAAGCTGTTGTGGATGTCTGCAATCTTGTTGTGGAAAAATGAGGCTAGGGAGTCGCAGAGGGTTTGAGAGGGGGTGATGTCGTTGGAGTTGGCCGAGGGATTGGAAAATTCCTTGACGATGTTGAAAAGTTCCTTGCTGTTGTGAGCGTTGTTGTCAAGTCGATCCTTGAATGCTGTTTTCTTGGCTTTTCGGATTAGTTGGTGGTGAGTGCGGGTGGCGTTTTTGAAGGCGTCCTTGGTGCTGGTGGTTGGGTCTTTTTTCCAGGCCTTTTCAAGGGAGCGGCAGAGTTTCTTGGACTTCTTGAGATCATCGTTGAACCATGAGGCCTTCTTGCTGCCAGGTTTGTTTTGACGTTTTTTCAGTGGTGCTAAGGTGTCAGCGGTGTTGGATAACCATAGGGTGAGGTTGGCGGCGGCTTCGTTAGCGTTAGAAGAGAGGGCTGGGGTGTTTTGAAGGAGCGATGCGGAGATTTGGTCCGTGGTGATTTTGTTCTAGTTCCTTAGCAGGGTAGGTTGGAGGTGGATGCTGGGTTTTGGTTTGTTGTAGGTGAAGTGAACGCAGCTGTGGTCAGTCCAGAGGAGGTCCGTAGTGTGGCTGAAGGAGACATGGTTGCTGGATGTGAAGATGGGGTCGAGTGTGTGACCTGCGATGTGGGTGGGGGAAGTGACTAGTTGTTTAAGTCCGAGGTTGGCGAGGTTGTCCACGAGGGTGGTGGTGTTGCGGTCGTTGATCTTTTCGAGGTGAAAGTTGAGGTCTCCCAGAAGGATGTAGTCTTTGGAGGGGAGCGCGTGTGGGGTGATGAAGTCCGTGATGTCTTCGCTGAATTTTGCGCGGGGTCCTGGTGGTCTGTAAAGGAGGGTGCCTATGAGTGTGGTCTTGGGGTCGATGTGCATTTGGAAGTGAAGGTGTTCGGAGTTGGCGAGGTTGGCGTCAGAGCTGGTTGAGATGCGGATGGATTTCTTATGGACGATAGCGATTCCTCCTCCTGTATGGTCGGTGCGGTCCTTGCGTGTGATCTTATATTCTTCAGGGATGGCAATGGTGATGTCTGGGGCGGAAGAAGCGTTCATCCATGTTTCTGTTAGGAAGGCGACGTCTGGAGAGATGGTGTCTAGTAGATTCCATAGGTCGATGGCGTGTCTGTGGACCGATCGGGTGTTGAGAAGGATGCATTGTAGGTGGTTGGGGTCGGGAATCTGTGGTGTGGTCGTAGCGGAGATGTTGTCGGTGCCGATGAATTTGCAGGAGTAGCAGGAGAAAGGTCCATGGGTGTGTCCAGGAGCGGCTTGGACGCAGGTGGGGGCGCGACCGGGGTTCAGGGCTAGGAGGGTGGCGGCATCGTAGGTAATGCGGGGGGGCTGGGAGGGACGGGGGCCAGGGGATCTGGCGCTGGGCGCGGTCCAGGCGCGGACGGGCGTAGACGGGCTTACCTTTGGCGCACCTTCGGCGCGGGTTGGGCGCGGACGCTGCGCGTGAACGCTGCGCGCGGGAACTCCTGTCATATATGGAGAGTGGAGGGGGAGGGGCGAGGGCGGCTCAGCTGGGAGGCGGGTCGGGCCCATGAGGACGACAACAAACAAACAAAATGGAGGCGGGGGGAGGAGCAGAGCGGAGCGCTGTTGGTAAATGCGCAAACAATGTAGGAAAGTACTAAATTGAAGGCTAGAGCGCTAATTCCACAAAGCGCTAGACAGAGCACACAGCAGGCGATAAAGAAATGTAGCTTTGAAAGCGAATGTTCAGCAGAGCAGCGCTACGATATTGGTGAGCTAGAGCGCTAATTCCACGAAGCAATAAGTAAAGCACACAGCAGGCTATAAACAAAAGTAGCTTTGAAAGCGAATGTTCAGCAGAGCAGCGCTACGATATTGGTGAGCTAGAGCGCTAATTCCACGAAGCAATAAGTAAAGCACACAGCAGGCTATAAACAAAAGTAGCTTTGAAAGCGAATGTTCAGCAGAGCAGCGCTACGATACCAGGCTTCATCCAGGGACCCAGGGAGCGACCACTCAGTCCGTGAAGGAGGAGCGAGTCACAGCTTCTGCAGGGCGAGGAGCGCTATTAAAGTCTGTGGGAGGGCGGCTCAGCTGGGAGGCGGGTCGGGCCCACGAGGACGACAACAAACAAACAAAATGGAGGCGGGGGGAGGAGCAGAGCGGAGCGCTGTTGGTAAATGCGCAAACAATGTAGGAAAGTACTAAATCGAAGGCTAGAGCGCTGATTCCACAAAGCGCTAGACAGAGCACACAGCAGGCGATAAAGAAATGTAGCTTTGAAAGCGAATGTTCAGCAGAGCAGCGCTACGATATTGGTGAGCTAGAGCGCTAATTCCACGAAGCAATAAGTAAAGCACACAGCAGGCTATAAACAAAAGTAGCTTTGAAAGCGAATGTTCAGCAGAGCAGCGCTACGATATTGGTGAGCTAGAGCGCTAATTCCACAAAGCAATAAGTAAAGCACACAGCAGGCTATAAACAAAAGTAGCTTTGAAAGCGAATGTTCAGCAGAGCAGCGCTACGATATTGGTGAGCTAGAGCGCTAATTCCACAAAGCAATAAGTAAAGCACACAGCAGGCTATAAACAAAAGTAGCTTTGAAAGCGAATGTTCAGCAGAGCAGCGCTACGATACCAGGCTTCAGCCAGGGACCCAGGGACCACATTTACAGATGCCATTTTACTCATTCCTTTTTTTAAAGGATCTCTGGAAACCCCAATAATACTCCTACTAGTAATAAGGCAAGTCTAGCAAAGGGACAAACAGTCAAAACAGACATCGCAATAGTTATAAAAAATCAAATACAATTTTTTAACAAGTGAAAAGCAGCTTCTATTATAAAACCCAAATCGTGTGAAACGCTAAGGAGACACGGCCATGGGGGGAGGTGAAACTGAAAGTATGGCGGGCCGGCCGGCCGGCCGTGAATAATTAGAGAAGCTGTGGGAGGGAGGCTGGGCTGTCTTTGATGTGGTAATGCGAGGCAGGCAGGCGGCTGGTGGCATTGTGCACGCGCTTTTTAGGGCTTGCGCTTAAGCAATGACCTAAAAAGCACATGCACTGCGTGGAATCGCCAGTGGAATCGTGCTTGGGTAAACGCTGTTTAAGCCCCTATAGAGCTTCGCCAGCTATTCGCATGCGCATGCGCACAGCAGGCGAGCCCTAAAAAGCAATACAGGTGGTTTGGATGGGGGAGGCACTAACGAGCACATGAGGAAGGGGGTGGGAAAAAGTAGAGGGGTGACACAGAGCAACATGGACTGCAGGAAGAGAGACTTACATGAGAAAGATTCACATGAAGTGCTTAATACAAAAGAAAAAATAGTGCTTAAATAAAAAACAGTGAAAGCAGAGATGGCAGCCAATCAAAAACATCGTAAAAAGAAAGGGACAAGCACAGGATTGACTAGCTGGGACACCAATAAGAAACTGGAAAATAAGAGCGGCAAGGAAAGCCAACCAATGGTAGGCAATGGACAGGCTCTAATCCACTCTATGTTATTGGTAAGCCACAATATTCCTTTCAACAGACAGCGCATGCGCTGTCTAGTAGGCTTGACTTAAAACACTTGGGGCAGTTCCCGGAAGGGGTCACAAATTTTCTGGTAAATTTAGCTAGTGTGAAGTAGGTGCAATGGAAGTAATTTATTTGAGCCAGTTTGAATACGTTATTTAATTAGTTACGGGTCCCTTGTTCTGTTGCTGTATCACAGTCTTTGTTCTCTAAAGCCCTATCCACATCAGCTTTACATTTTGTTCATAATCCTGTCAGTGGTTAACCCTATGGTATTGATTAGTTGGCTGCACATATGCAATATTATTTTTCGCCCAGAGCCCTACGTTAGTGGTTCGATATTGTCCACATTCCATTATTATTTTTTACCACGTGTCAGTCTACTCTGTGTTACATATAGTCAGGGTTAGCCCACTTATCTTACATTTCCGGAATGTTCAGAGGGTGCCTGAACAGAATAGATCAGCACTCATTTCCAGAGTGTAATTCTCCTACACAGATATGTCCATCGTGGACACTGTCATTTTCCAATTCATCTGGAAGAGTATCTCGTTTCATACACTTTATTTCGATTCATCCAAGGAATCATAAAAGTATATATTTGAATAAAAACAGATGTTACAACTTTTACAAAAGGTTTGCAGATTTACCTTAACAAGTTATTAACATGCAATGAATTACTTCACAATATCAGAAAAGGTCACCAAAGACAATTAGAATCCCTAAAAGTTAACATAAATCATAAGAAATAAAAAGCCCAAATATGCAACAATAAAATGCAATCTGCTATTACAATTTATAAATGTCACATGAAAACCGATAGGACCTTTCACGTTAGCCTGTAATCTTACATCAGGTATATATTTCAACATTTCAATAGCGATTCCTGATGGTAAATGACACTTTAATAAAGCTAAGCATAGCACTACATATAGCAGCAGTATGCAATGATTTTAAATGCTCATAGCCTTCTTTATAGTTCCAGGGACGAATATCCATTAATAACGGTTTAATAAACCGGTTTCTCGGATTTTTGTACAAAGAGCAACAAAGCTCAACAATGCACTTTGCACTTTGTTCTAAGTGCAAAGTGCATTGTTGAGCTTTGTTATTGCATGGGCAAGGGGGTAGCCTCTCACACCAACCCCCTTGTTTCGGGTAAGCAAAAAGGAAATGCAATATGTTTAATCGAAATCGCGTCAAATAAAATCGCCATTGCGTATGCATGGTAAAAGAGAGATAAAATTGATGCTGCAATTTACCCCTATGATACTGTGCTTGTTTGTTGTGTTTTAACTGACCCAAAGTATCACGATAGGCATTCCTAATTACAATCCTTGTGTCCTGCTGAATAAATTCTGGACTTTCATAAATATGACCTAGACCAATTTTATAAAAGGTTTCCTTCACGTATGACAGCCATGGGATCCGCATAGCATGATCCGATCTTAGGCAATCCTTCAAGATTTCTTTTGTAAGCTGCAGGTCCTCAGATAACCACATTTTCCCCCACAGGAGTAATGGGGAGACATGAATGATATCGCTCACAAATTCTATACCCATTTCCAAATGGGAAAAATCATTTGGTGAACTGGTTGGAATTGACAAAAGACGCTTTAAAAACTTATTCTCCATGACTTGTGTTTGGGTGGATTTATGTGTCCCCCACACCCCCGCCCCATAGGTGGCAACAGGCAAACATTTTGCTTTATATAAGGTCTTTAAGTCAGCAATTGGTTTTTGACCCAATTTGCTTGCGAAACGGAAAAGAGCCTCTATGGATCGCGTAGCTTTTTGTACTCTGGCCGTTATTAATGGTCCCAGCTCACATTTTTGTTAAATAGATTACCTAAATAATTGAAATTCTCAACTTTTTCAATACTCAGGTTGTCTACAACAAACCTACGGGTTTTTGTCCCTCTAGGGCCGCATACCATAACAAAAGACGTCATGAAATTGACCCTAAGGTCTAGGTCCTGCGTGTAATCATTAAATGCAGTCAAACACTGTTGCATGCTATTAGCAGTTAGTCATTAGTACAGTGTCATCAGCATAGGACAACAAAGGTATATGTCTGCCGTTTACTTTAGGGAAATCTGAACAATTCTCTAGCAGAAACTTTTCCAAACCATTTGTATAAACTAAAAACAAAAAAGGGGCCAAAATACAGCGTAGAGCACGGGTACTCATAGTACGGCCTGCGGGCCAGGTGCGGCCCGGCAAGCCTTCCCTGGCGGCCCGCGGACCGTGCAGACATCGTACCCGTGTTTGTTTGTTTTTTTAAGAATCTCAGCAAACACCCCTGGCAGCGCGATGCAGAGACTCTCTGAGGGCCGTGCGATTTCCGTCAGAATGGGGCTGCAGGGGCCTATGAGCTGAACAAAGCCTCATTAGCATGCGAATGGCCTCTTAAAGAGGTGTGAAGTGCTCGGGTGCGGCTGGCTGAGTGTGTGTGTGTGCCCAGAAGCTGTGTCAGCCCGGGCACACACAGGCATGGTGAGATGAAGAGGGGGAGGAAGGAAGGCGACAGAGACAGAGGCTGACAGAGTGAGAGCGAGGGAGGCAGCGCGAGGGAGAGCGAGGGAGGGAGACATGCACACAGAGTGAAAGCGAGGGAGGCAGCGCGAGGGAGAGCGAGGGAGGGAGACATGCAGACAGAGGGAGAGGGAGGGAGACAGAGGGAGGGAGGCAGAGAGGGAAAGAGAGGGAAGGAGGGTGAGGGAAAGAGAGGGAAGGAGGGTGAGGGAAAGAGAGGGAAGGAGGGTGAGGGAAAGAGAGGGAAGGAGGGTGAGGGAAAGACGGAAGGAGGGTGAGGGAAAGAGAGGGAAGGAGGGTGAGGGAAAGAGAGGGAAGGAGGGTGAGGGAAAGAGAAGGAAGGAGGGTGAGGGAAAGAGAGGGAAGGAGGGTGAGGGAAAGAGAGGGAAGGAGGGTGAGGGAAAGAGAGGGAAGGAGGGTGAGGGAAAGAGGGAAGGAGGGTGAGGGAAAGAGGGAAGGAGGGTGAGGGAAAGAGAGGGAAGGAGGGTGAGGGAAAGAGAGGGAAGGAGGGTGAGGGAAAAAGAGGGAAGGAGGGTGAGGGAAAAAGAGGGAAGGAGGGTGAGGGAAAGAGAGGGAAGGAGGGTAAGGGAAAGAGGGTGAGGGGAAGAGAGGGAAGGAGGGTGAGGGAAAGAGAGGGAAGGAGGGTGAGGGAAAGAGAGGGAAGGAGGGTGAGGGAAAGAGAGGGAAGGAGGGTGAGGGAAAGAGAGGGAAGGAGGGTGAGGGAAAGAGAGGGAATGAGGGTGAGGGAAAGAGAGGGAAGGAGGGAGAGGGAAAGAGAGGGAAGGAGGGTGAGGGAAAGAGAGGGAAGGAGGGTGAGGGAAAGAGAGGGAAGGAGGGTGAGGGAAAGAGAGGGAAGGAGGGTGAGGGAAAGAGATGGAAGGAGGGTGAGGGAAAAAGAGGGAAGGAGGGTGAGGGAAAAAGAGGGAAGGAGGGTGAGGGAAAAAGAGGGAAGGAGGGTGAGGGAAAGAGAGGGAAGGAGGGTGAGGGAAAGAGGGTGAGGGAAAGAGGGAAGGAGGGTGAGGGAAAGAGAGGGAAGGAGGGTGAGGGAAAGAGAGGGAAGGAGGGTGAGGGAAAGAGAGGGAAGGAGGGTGAAGGAAAGAGAGGGAAGGAGGGTGAGGGAAAGAGAGGGAAGGAGGGAGAGGGAAAGAGAGGGAAGGAGGGTGAGGGAAAGAGAGGGAAGGGGGGTGAGGGAAAGAGAGGGAAGGAGGGTGAGGGAAAGAGAGGGAAGGAGTGTGAGGGAAGAGAGGGAAGGAGGGTGAGGGAAAGAGAGAGAAGGAGGGTGAGGGAAAGAGAGGGAAGGAGGGTGAGGGAAAGAGAGGGAAGGAGGGTGAGGGAAAGAGGGAAGGAGGGTGAGGGAAAGAGAGGGAAGGAGGGTGAGGGAAAGAGAGGGAAGGAGGGTGAGGGAAAGAGAGGGAAGGAGGGTGAGGGAAAGAGAGGGAAGGAGGGAGAGGGAAAGAGAGGGAAGGAGGGAGAGGGAAGGAAAGAGAGGGAAGGAGGGAGAGGGAAGGAGAGAGAGGGAAGGAGGGAGAGGGAGAGAGGGAGAGAGGGAAATGTGTGTATGCCAGTCTGGTGGCTCAGTGGACGAAGGCGTCCGTTGCAGGGACCTGTGATCAACCTCATGGTCAGTTTTCTTGTTAATTACATTGCATTTTTTTAGTTGTGGAAGCCGAGCCAGGGATCGGCAGCATACTGTAGCTTGGGGGTTTCTGCTGTGTGGCTTTGACCCTCTCGGTTTGTCACAGTTGTTTGCTGGGGTGGTTGCTGGTGCTACAAGCATTTCACCTGTTAATGAGGTTTTGGGGGGAGCTGGGCTTATACTGTTAGTGCAGCAGGTGTAGTGGAGTGACTGCAGCTCTGCGTAGACTGAGCATGGGTGCCTCTATTTATTGCCTGAGATCAATGCCCTAGTTTCTGTTAAGTTCGGAGGAGCAGTAGCATTATCTATCATCTGTCATTATAGAGTCCGCACGGCAGTGTCTGGAAACGAGGCAGGAAGGGTCTCTGCAGCAGGGTATGTTTGCAATGGTAACTGATAACATCTGCAAGGCAAATACTCCATGACCCGCGCCTAACCAATGGTACTACGCCCTCTGGGCCAGCGGGCATTTGAAGCTCACAACCGCCTCCGAGTGAGTCGTGATCACAGACAGGACACAACTTTTAAGAGCAAACTTACGATGTGAGGTTAGACAGACTTGGTCAGTGAAGGCGCATTTACCACCCCTAGGAGTTGGCTCACAAACCTTCCCATAGTACTGGATAGTTGGTCTGGTAGGCCCTTGCATCCGCAGCTATTACACACCCCATGGAACCACCTCCCCTGTCTCCTTGTAAGCCTGGACGTCTCCCTGTGGTGAGTGCCCTGCCTGTCTCCGGTACGGAAGTGCCCATGCCTAACCCCAACTCGGGTTGCTGTTGCTCTGCAGTTGTTCCGTACACACCTCCCTCCTCCCCCACCCACTATTTTCTACAGACACGGCCCTCCCCCATGGTACATTTTCTCCCAGTGAGTTCCAGCGGCACATTCCAAGATGTTGGCATCTCTGTCAGTACCAGCAGCAGTATATGCCTGGGCTTCACATGCTTCTGGACCCTGATATTGATGGTGTCAGGTTCACAGGGGTGAGTACATGCAAGGGCAGCAGATCACTGTGCAGTGTCAGAACCACCTTGTGGGTCGATGCAGGGTAACCAGAGAAAGAGATAGGCCTGCCATATGCAAATAGGGTAGGTGTCGAGGTAGGGCAAATGTCAGGACTGGTGATCACCGGAGAGGTCGGTCAGACCCATGCTCTTGGAATGGAAGCATCTAGAACACGGGTACTCATAATACGGCCCGCGGGCCAGGTGCGGCCCGGCAAGCCTTCCCTGGCGGCCCGCGGACCGTGCAGACATCGTACCGTGTTTTTTTTTTTTTATAGAATCTCAGCAAACACCCATGGCAGCGCGATGCAGAGACTCTCTGTGAGGGCCGGGCGATTTCCGTCAGAGTGGGGCTGCAGGGGCCTATGAGCTGAACAAAGCCGCATTAGCATGCGAATGGCCTCTTAAAGAGGTGTGAAGTGCTCGGGTGCGGCTGGCTGAGTGTGTGTGTGCCCAGAGGCTGTGTCAGCCCGGGCACACACAGGCATGGTGAGATGAAGAGGGAGGGAGGAAGGAAGGAGACAGAGGCTGACAGAGGCTGAGGGAGAGCGAGCGAGGGAGGCTGACAGAGGCTGAGCGAGCGAGGGAGAGCGAGCGAGGGAGGCTGACAGGCTGAGCGAGGGAGAGCGAGCGAGGGAGGCTGACAGGGAGGGAGACTGAGGCAGACAGGGAGAGCAAGGGAGGGAGACTGAGGCAGACAGGGAGAGCAAGGGAGGGAGACTGAGGCAGACAGGGAGAGCAAGGGAGGGAGACTGAGGCAGACAGGGAGAGCAAGGGAGACTAAGGCTGCGCGAGGGAGAGCGAGGGAGGCTGCGCGAGGGAGAGCGAGGGAGGCTGCGCGAGGGAGAGCGAGGGAGGCTGCGCGAGGGAGAGCGAGGGAGGCTGCGCGAGGGAGAGCGAGGGAGGCTGCGCGAGGGAGGCTGCGCGAGGGAGAGCGAGGGAGGCTGCGCGAGGGAGAGCGAGGGAGGCTGCGCGAGGGAGGCTGCGCGAGGGAGGGAGAGCGAGGGAGGCTGCGCGAGGGAGAGCGAGGGAGGCTGCGTGAGGGAGAGCGAGGGAGGCTGCGCGAGGGAGAGCGAGGGAGGCAGCGCGAGGGAGAGCGAGGGAGAGCGAGGGAGGCAGCTCGAGGGAGAGCGAGGGAGGCAGCGCGAGGGAGAGCGAGGGAGGCAGAGCGAGGGAGGCAGAGTGAGGGAGAGCGAGGGAGGGAGACAGACAGACAGAGGGAGAGCGAGCGAGGGAGACAGACAGACAGACAGAGGGAGAGCGAGCGAGGGAGACAGACAGACAGAGGGAGAGCGAGCGAGGGAGAGCGAGTGAGAGCGAGGGAGAGTGAGGGAGAGCGAGGGAGAGTGAGGGAGGGAGACAGACAAACAGAGGGAGAGCGAGCGAGTGAGAGCAAGGGAGAGCGAGGGAGGGCGACAGACAGACAGAGGGAGAGCGAGCGAGGGAGAGCGAGTGAGAGCAAGGGAGAGCGAGGGAGGGAGACAGACAGACAGAGGGAGAGCGAGCGAGGGAGAGCGAGCGAGGGAGAGCGAGTGAGAGCGAGGGAGGGAGACAGACAGACAGAGGGAGAGAGAGCGAGGGAGAGCGAGTGAGAGCGAGGGAGAGCGAGGGAGGGAGACAGACAGACAGAGGGAGAACGAGCGAGGGAGAGCGAGGGAGAGCGAGGGAGAGCGAGGGAGGGAGACAGACAGACAGAGCGAGGCAGAGCGAGGGAGAGCGAGGCAGGCAGACTGAGGGAGAGTGAGGCAGAGCGAGGGAGAGCGAGGCAGGCAGACTGAGGGAGAGTGAGGGAGAGCGAGGGAGAGCGAGGGGAGACAGACAGACTGAGGGAGAGTGAGGGAGAGCGAGGGGAGACAGACAGACTGAGGGAGAGCGAGGGAGAGGGAGGGAGAGGGAGGGAGAGGGAGGGAGAGGGAGGGAGAGGGAGAGGGAGGGAGAGTGAGGGAGACAGACAGAGGGAGGCAGAGTGAGGGAGGCAGAGGGAGGCAGAGGGAGGGCGAGGGAGAGCGAGGGAGGGAGAGGGAGAGAGAGGGAGGGAGAGAGAGGGAGAGAGAGGGAGGGAGAGAGAGGGAGGGAGGGAGAGAGAGGGAGAGAGGGAGGGAGAGGGAGGGAGAGGGAGGGAGAGGGATGGAGAGGGAGGGAGAGGGATGGAGAGGGAGAGCGAGGGAGAGCGAGGGAGAACGAGGGAGAACGAGGGAGGCATAGCGAGGGAGACATAGGGAGAGCGAGGGAGGGAGTCAGGCAGACAGAGGGAGACATCAGAGTGAGGAGACATCAGAGTGAGGGAGACATCAGAGTGAGGGAGGGGGAAGGAGAGAGAGGGAGACAGAGGGAAGGAGAGGGAGGGAGACAGAGGGAAGGAGGGTGAGGGAAAGGGAGGGAAGGATAGAGAGGGAGAGAGAAATAGAGGAAGGTAGAGGGAAACAGAGAGGGAGAGGGAAACAGAGAGAGAGAGGGAGACAGAGAGAGAGGGAGACAGTCAGAGTGAGTGAGACAGAGGGACACAGAGACAGAGTGAGAGAGAGGTAGAGGGAGAGAGGGAGGGAGAAAGGGAGGGAGGGAGGGAGACATGGTCAGTTTTTTCCCCTCTAGCCCTGCCCCCTCCCCCACTGACCCCGCCCCCACCAGTGCGGCCCTCGGACACAAACCACACTGTAAATTTGGCCCCCGAGAGAAAGTTTGTGAGTACCCATGGTGTAGAGTATCTCCATGGCATAGGCCCTGTATGTCTTGCTTAATTTAATATTATTTGACCCAAGCAATCAGGTTTGACATGGGCCGTTGTTTAGCATAATTGGTAAAGAACAGGCCCCACAGCATATCTGAATACGACGCTGTTGTAAGGAGGTGGGTCACCATCGTTTAGGAGATGAGGGTTAAATCAGCAAAACATTGCAGTTGGGTTGCGAGATAATACGTTAGTAGTGGGGTGTACCCAGTTTTCGCTTGGAAAGCAGACATTTTGACATGTTAAATGCAACTTTACATTGCCCATCTTTCCAAATCAGTTAAGTTAGTATGGAACCAATATTCTAAACAGTGATTATGGCATGATTATAAGTAGGTTCACAAAATAATATTGGATTAGGGGCTAGTATTACCATTCTGAATAGCACAATTCTGTGGATTATTATCAGTGGCAGCCTTTGCCAGAATCACACTCTTTCTCATGCCCCTGTTGTCCCTGTACACATTTCCCCTCAGTATGTCACCATGTGTATGATACACTTGGATTCCCAGATATCTAAATTTTGCCTTTTCCCATATTGAAGGAGCCTGGTCATGCCTTGCTTCAACAAGTGGGTCCTTAGTGCAGAGCAATATGTTATCTGCGTAGAGGGATATCAATGGCTGTAACCAGCAACCACCAATCCACAAGCTATCCTGTGTGTGCTGAAGTGACGTGCTAAAGGTTTCATCCAAGATTATTATGTAAAGAAAACCTGTTTAGCTACCATAAAATGGATTACAATGCAACTTGTTCAGTGGAATGATTTTAAATTTAACACATACATGTATTTCTCTTGTGACTGATCTGATTGAAAATTGTTTTCTTTACTCTCAGGTATCCATGATAGATGCTATACCACGACTCATGAGTGCAATTGGAATGATTCACAACATTTCTCATTATTATAATACCTCGGAAAAGATAACATCATTGTTTGTGAAGGTGGGTGCATTATTTGGTCTCTTGTATGATAAGTTTTAGTATCTTAGCTACTACAGCTTTAGCTATCTGTCACAGATCCTATTGTATCCAATATATTACATATACTTAGTGTGGGCTTTGTATCAGCCCATTGCTCATGATTTGTTGCCTATTCTGGGTCTCTGCTCTTGATTCAATGGCTTTCCTCTCTATTCCTGCATTTGTCCAATCCTGGAGTATTTTGGTCTCATAGTGTGTTGACTGGATTAGGTGTATCCTTCCATTGCTGACTTGACTTCCGGAGACTCTTTTTCTTTGCCTTTCAGCACTCTACAGGTGTACATGTGTTTTCTTGAGTCTCATAAAATCTCCCTGCCCACCAAACTCTGTTTCTCTATTCCACAACGCCTGCTGTTCCTCCTTGCCTCTTTTCATTAGCCCACCCTATCGCTCAATTTTATACCCTTCCTTGCTCAGCCGTTGTGCTTTTTTTATCCTTTCCCTCCCCACTCATCCATTGATCCTCAGTTCCGCTCGTAGCCTTGCAGTTGCATACAGCTGCTACTAAACAGCATTTTTAACAATTATATTACCAACTAACATGGTCGTCAGCCATGTTGGAACAGAATTTTTGAAATGCCAAAGGCCATTGGTACATAACATACACCTGCGTGTGTGCGACCCATATGCATGCATAATGATGAATGAATCTTGTTGTGGTTTTTCTTTAATCGAAAACTCATTCCAAGGTAGCTGCCCATGCATCTGCATGTGTAGGCATGTGTTGTAATGCATGTGTGCACGTGTCAGGAGGAACTGGCAGCCATTTTGGCATTAACTTAGGCCACAGGTATTCAAACATTTTGATCCTGAGCCTCCCCTGTCTAAATGTTTTAGTAGTAAGGCCATCTCCTGACAAAAAAATGCTGGAAGTTGTTACTCTGCATCGACAACCATCCCCATCCCCAATTCCCACAGTATATTTGGCAAATCATTTTTAACGTGAGGAAATAATATTAAACAGTGTTTAGCAACCCAAATGTTTTTGTATGGATGTGAACGTTAGAGTGGTAGTCATTAGATGTCAGAGGCTTAGCAAGCAGTTAAAAAATAAAAAGTTTCCAAAAACGAATTGCCCAAAATTGAGTGCTTTATTTTCCACAAAAGCATAGTTTGACATAACATAATTGTTATTACCTAATGTAATAGGTGTGCCTGTTTTTATCCAGAGAAATGAACAACCTGTTGATGGATTCTCGCCACTGCCATCCTCAGGTTATGCTCCATTTCCAGTTTTGAACGGTACTTCGTCTTTAATGCTACCAGTGCTGAGAACCGATTTTCACAAAAATGTGATGAGCTAAAAGACAGAAAAATCTTGACAAAATGTTTTGACAAATCTGAATGTGCTACAGACATTTTCAGCCATAACTTCCCCAATAAAGATTTGCAGTCTCTGGTGCTCAGTTATGTTGTTCTGATGTTGCGTGTTAATCTAGGTTCCTGATCGATACTGCGACCTTATGCCCCTATTCGGCTATAAATCCATTTATTCCCTATATTGGCATAACCGTTCAAGTGCGATTTTCAGAAAAGTCATCTCTGGCCTCACACGAACAGAGCCACATTCCAGCATAGTTCTCTGCCACTTCCTTTGCAACCAATTAGTGCAATGACAGAGCAGAAGTCACTATCTGATATTCCTAGATTAACACTCCGAGTTCTTCAACAAGATAAAAACTCAGCAAACTGGGAAATCCCCCTTGCTTTGTTTTGATTAGTAATAGAACTCTAATGAGCAACTGATAGCTATCACTTCCTAGTGACATCTTTAATTGACGTCTTATGTCCAGCAAACTTGCGTCAAACCCAGCACCTGTCAGGTATAAATATTACCAACGTTGCCTTAAGCAATGTGAGCTGTGAGCTGAAAGCTGTCGTGCTGCTGTAAGCTGCCGTGCACTTTGTTGTGCATCCCATTGCTGCTGCAGGCAGTACGCTGCTGCTGTTGTCCCCTGGTGGTGAAGCTACTGATACCATTATCGCTGCTAAAGTGCGAACGATGGTGCAGTACGCTTAGGAGCTGAACAGCCGTCCCTCTGCGAAAGAAGCCCAGCAGATTCCAGCTGCCGCGGACGCTGTCCCCCGCCTCCTCCTCTCGACGCGCTGAAGAAAAGCCGCTGCCTTTCTCCTGCAGAGAAATCCAGCTCCGGCGTTTCCGGTCTACCCTCGCGGGTGACTGGGATATCGAGAGTGACCCCTGAAGGAGATACCAAACCTCCATCATTCTATTCAGAGGTATGGTGTTGACTAAACCCTTAGATGAGAATTCTTGAAGCAAACCTTGGCAAAACCAACTTAACTTAAAGCTACTTACTTACTCCCCTTCCACGTGTTAGGCTTAGGTCAGGCACACTGGGGTAGGCATAGTTAGAAGCACCAGTTGAGTATTTTAGCCTAATGTATATATGACTGTATATATGTTTTATTACTTTTAAACCATTGTATGGCTAAGAAACCATATCAATGCTTTTACAGTTCTATTTCGCAATCCTTATCTTACTGTACGTACTTTTTATCATAACAAGTCTTGCAATTGTGGCAATACATTTCTCTTGTACGAGAAGAAAGACTGTTCAATAAATGTTAACCTTTTATTGACAAACGCCCGTCTCTCTATTCTCTACATCTCGTGAAAGTAAACTGCACTAGATTGACTGAGTGAAATACCTGTCTATTGTTTCACACGACCCTAGAGATTGACTCTTGATCTGAGGAGCAAAGTTGTCATGTTGCACGGTTGTTGGAAAACTAAATCCCTTCTTGTCTGTGCCAGGGAAGCTGATCACCTCCCATGCAGAGAAGAAAGTTTCCAGTGACCTCTGAGCTAGTTGGTAACACACCCAATTAAGTTTAGCATAGTCAGTGGAGGCCTGGAATATCCGCAGTTCCACGTCGATACTACTGTTTATGTTATTCCAATGCGCAGGGCCTAGTGGGAAACTAGGAACTACACTACATGGCGCCCAACGTTTGGTAAGGCGATAAACTAACGCAAGACGTTAGAGTAACTCAGTCGTGCATATTTCACACAGACCCCTTTCTCCCGTAAATACTCCAATAGACGTCTGGAGTGGGTGAAAGGTTAAAATCCGCCCGACCTTAGTAGGAAGAGATTCCTATGTAAAGCTCTGGTTTATTCAACGTTGAAGGATACAGTGTTCCAAAATATTGTGCACCTAATCTTTGTCTCCTTGGAGACCTACTCTGCAAAGCCTGCATTTTTAAAATGTCAGACAGTGAAGAAGAAAGGGAAGCAGCTAGGCTGGCATCCCTACTAATTGAGGAGGACTCGAGTCTCCTACAGACAGATCCGGATGCTATTATCATCCCGGTCCACTTAAGAAGATCTATAACTTTAAAACTTATAGAAAACGGACTGACACCTCAAGGTGGTACAGTAATTTTCGTGATAGAGGCTCACGAGTATCGGCAGACAGAGGTATTCTATTCATGGATAAACTTTCCAGCGGTAAACGCTATAACAAAAGAGTTTCACTATTACAAAATAGAGAAACCTCCGGAAGAGTACGCTCCTTTCGAGGCGATTGAAATTCCACTTAAATTTCAAGAGCACCTGCTCTGGTTTAATGGCGCCCTAAAACACAATGATCACATTACCAGGCTCGGTCCACTAGGTAGACCAGGAGCAACGTGGCCGGTTCTAGCCAGCTACACACCACATCCGGACATTGTAAAAATGTCAAAGGAAGAGCTGTTAGTACAGCTAAAAACATTAATAAAAATACATAGACAATTAGTCCAATATGTAATGCGGACTGCAACAGTCCAACCAGCTGTTAATGTACCACAGCTGACCCCTCATCAGGGGAACACTAATAAAATTACACCACAGAACATACAGTCATGTCTTGGTAAAACACCCGTAAAACGGGAACAAATTCCTTTCTGGTTAGCACAGAAAATCACTCAAATAGAGGCAGTATTTCCTGATACTACCCCTATAGAGAAACACAGAATCTTGACCATCTGCCTTCCTATGGGAATCGCACCACACGTGGAGGACTGTGACACTTGGGGTACAGTCTTTGCTTCCATTTACACAAAAACACACGGTGTTCCGTCTATGGCGGTAATACCAGAGGTGCTAAAACAGATTCAAAATGAATTCGGTCCAGAGCCCGCTTTAAATCTAGGTATGAAATTACTGAAAGACTTCAAGCAGGTCTCGGCTATATTATTAGCCAACATTAAAGGAGAAGCAGCATCTGTGGCGATCCGCCAGAAGTTGAAGGAAACAGATATAAAAGATCCTGTTGAGCTTGCAAAAATCATAGAAAAGTGCTATGAAGAATTAGGTAGAGACAGCTTGGGTGGCAAACCGGTAAAGCCCCAACTGCTCGAAAACCCAGAAAAATTATTTATTAAAAATAATTCAAACACTCCTAAAAAGAGCTGGGATGGAAATAAACAATCCACTCCCAAGGAAAAAGTTTTCCAGTCCAGAGGAAGGTCTCCTCGACGGAGGGAAAGAACTCCGACTCGAGAACACCAGTCTCCCCAGAGGGAGCCCTCTGAGAAAAGATATAACCTTAGAAATAGGGATAATCTGAAAAAACCTGATAGATATCAAAGTATTGATACACGTCCCTCTCGATCTTTTCCACAGAATTCGGAAAGAAGAGGACGGTCAGACCCAGGAGAGCACACCAAGTCCAAAGACAAGGAACCTGCTCAAAATAAGAAATCTCAATTTCAGAAAAAGAAGGTAGCTAGTATTAGAGTAATCAACCATGCCGAGAATACTGAGGACACCGTTGAAAAACGGGGAGTGGGCATTGACAATGTTGGTTAGTGCAGCAGAAATCAGTATAGCGCGCAAGATCTTGATGAGTCATCTGGAGACAGTGGACACGAATGAATACATTCAGGTTGAAACTGCCGACACCAGACTTAGCGAGCCCCATAAAATATACGAAATAACATTGCGTATAGAGGGTGATAAGACTAGGAAAATTAAGGGTCTATATTGGGATAAGCTCTCAAAAGGCTATGATATTCTGTTAGCTGAAAAAGATTGGCCCCCAGAGTTTGTCAGGGAGTGCCCTCGTGGCGAAGAAGTGATTATGCCTGCCTTCTCGAATCACATTCCGATTCACAAAAAATATACATATGCAAGGAAATGGGCAGTGGCCCAGGCACCTGCATTATATAACAAGCACTGGCGTTGCCAATAGGTCTCGCAGTAGGAAAGTTGGAGCTATTGGTTTTGTAAATGACAAAGCCCTTTATGTATTTAAAATGATAACCAAAGTGAAAGGCATTGTTATTTGCAATTGTAATGGCTCCAACTGTCGTACTGCGAGACCTATTGGCAACGTGAGTGGTTTTTCGTGTGTGAGTGGCGTTGTGTGTGTGAGTGGCGTTGCGTGTGTGAGTGGCGTTGCCTGTGTGAGAGGTGTTGCCTGTGTGAGAGGTGTTGCCTGTGTGAGAGGCGTTGCCTGTGTGAGTGGCGTTGCCTGTGTGAGTGGCGTTGCCTGTGTGAGTGGCGTTGCATGTGTGAGTGGCGTTGCATGTGTGAGTGGCGTTGCATGTGTGAGTGGCGTTGCATGTGTGAGTGGCATTGCATGTGTGAGTGGCGTTGCATGTGTGAGTGGCGTTGCATGTGTGCGTAGTTGAGTGGCGTTGCGTAGTTGAGTGGCGTTGCGTGGTTGAGTGGCGTTGCGTGGTTGAGTGGCGTTGCATGTGTGAGTGGCGTTGCATGTGTGAGTGGCGTTGGCTGTGTGAGTGGCGTTGGCTGTGTGAGTGGCGTTGCATGTGTGAGTGGCGTTGCATGTGTGAGTGGCGTTGCATGTGTGCGTAGTTGAGTGGCGTTGCGTAGTTGAGTGGCGTTGCGTGGTTGAGTGGCGTTGCATGTGTGAGTGGCGTTGCGTAGTTGAGTGGCGTTGCGTAGTTGAGTGGCGTTGTGTAGTTGAGTGGCGTTGCGTAGTTGAGTGGCGTTGCGTAGTTGAGTGGCGTTGCGTAGTTGAGTGGCGTTGCGTAGATGAGTGGCGTTGCGTAGATGAGTGGCGTTGCGTAGTTGAGTGGCGTTGCGTAGTTGAGTGGCGTTGCGTGTAGTTGCGTGTAGTTGCGTGGCGTTGCGTAGTTGCGTGGCGTTGCGTAGTTGAGTGGCGTTGCGTAGTTGAGTGGCGTTGCGTAGTTGAGTGGCGTTGCGTAGTTGCGTGGCGTTGCATAGTTGCGTTGCGTAGTTGCGTTGCGTAGTTGCGTTGCGTTGCGTAGTTGAGTGGTGTTGCGTAGTTGAGTGGCGTTGCGTAGTTGAGTGGCGTTGCGTAGTTGAGTGGCGTTGCATGTGTGAGTGGCGTTGCATGTGTGAGTGGCGTTGCATGTGTGAGTGGCGTTGCATGTGTGAGTGGCGTTGCATGTGTGAGTGGCGTTGCGTAGAGTGGCGTTGCGTAGTTGAGTGGCGTTGCGTAGTTGAGTGGCGTTGCGTAGTTGAGTGGCGTTGCGTAGATGAGTGGCGTTGCGTAGATGAGTGGCGTTGCGTAGTTGAGTGGCGTTGCGTAGTTGAGTGGCGTTGCATAGTTGAGTGGCGTTGCATAGTTGAGTGGCGTTGCGTAGTTGAGTGGTGTTGCGTAGTTGAGTGGTGTTGCGTAGTTGAGTGTCGTTGCGTGGTTGAGTGTCGTTGCGTGGTTGAGTGTCGTTGCGTGGTTGAGTGTCGTTGCGTGGTTGAGTGTCGTTGCTTGGTTGAGTGGCGTTGCGTAGTTGAGTGGCGTTGCGTAGTTGAGTGGCGTTGCGTAGTTGAGTGGCGTTGCGTAGTTGAGTGGCGTTGCGTAGATGAGTGGCATTGCGTAGATGAGTGGCGTTGCATAGTTGAGTGGCGTTGCATAGTTGAGTGGCGTTGCGTAGTTGAGTGGTGTTGCGTAGTTGAGTGGTGTTGCGTAGTTGAGTGGCGTTGCGTAGTTGCGTGTAGTTGCGTGGCGTTGCGTAGTGGCGTTGCGTAGTTGAGTGGCGTTGCGTAGTTGAGTGGTGTTGCGTAGTTGAGTGGCGTTGCGTGTGCGTAGTTGAGTGGCGTTGCGTGGTTGAGTGGCGTTGCATGTGTGAGTGGCGTTGCATGTGTGAGTGGCGTTGCATGTGTGAGCGTTGCATAGTTGTTTAGTTGTGTTGTGGTGTTAGTTATTGATGCTTTGTTGGTGCTGTATGAGTGTATTTTAGTGTTGCTATGTTTAGTGTGTGATGTGTATATTTGTAGATGTGATGTTGTGTAAGTATTTTTTAGCATTATGTAATAAATGGAATGTGTATGTAACTTTTTTGTATTTTTTTGTGTTTAGTAATATGTTGACTGCCTTTGTTGATGCTTATGTATGTATTTTAAATAAAAAATGGCGGACGCAATGCGTCCCCTTCACGCAACCTACGTTTAGTAGGTCATCGGTCTAGTTTTTTTTTGCTTTCCTTTTGGAAGTGTACAAATTTTGATTGACGTTTTATTTCAGCCAATCGGAGCGCTACGTTTTTGACGTTGCGTTTCGATTGGCGTGCGTCAACGGTGGAATTCCCCAGAAGATCGAGATTCGCGGGGCGCAGAAGGCGTGTTCTTGTTCCTGTGCTGTTGTTGCGTCGTTAGACAGGTAAGACTTTATTTCTAACTGTTTTATTTATTTATTAGAATGTAGTATTGATAGTATGTATAAAGTAAAGAATATTTTTTTTTGTATAAAAATGTAAATCTTTTGTTCGCGACTATATTACTTTTTTGTTATTTACTTAAAATATAGTTAATTAACTGTTTATAAAGTTGATATATAATGTCTGTTTGTGTCAATTTTAATGTATTTATTGGTTGTCTTTGTATTTTTACGTACATGATCTGTATTTTAACTTAGAAGAAGTATGTACTTTGTATTTATGTAATAACTGGATGTGATAAGTTTTAATGATTTAAATTGTTTATTTTTACAATGACAATGTTTGTAAATGTTTAGGAGGCACAGTGTTTAATTGAAGGTGTGTAAATGTATACTTTTGCGAATGTTATTTATGTTTTTAATCTTTATTAACGAAATATGCGAATAATGTAAGGCAACTGCAAATGTGGATGTTTCTTTGTGTTTTAAGTTGCAAATGTATGTTGACGTTATTTCCATTAATCCTTCTTTTATCTGTGTTGATTGTTTCGCTTTTAAATTTTTAGTTTTGTGAGTGTTACCTAAAGGTGTTAATAATGTACGTATTATGAGTTAGTTATGTGATTGTTAGCTAGTGTCGTTTTTATTTACTTGGTGCGTAACAGATCTTGTGCATTTTTTTGTTATTTAGATTTTTTTTTTTGCATTTTCGTTTTGTTGTTTGGCCTTAGTTTTGTAGTTGTTTGTCTAGGTCTCAAAAGGATAGCGTAGATTCTTTTTTTTAAAGTAGTTGATGTGAAACGTTAATAATAGTGTGTAAAAAACTTGCTGTATAGTACTCGAATAAAAAGAGCATGCTAGTTTAATAATGATGTGAATTTTTTAAACGCCGGAAGTTGTCTGCAGGTGTTAATTGGAGGTGAAGATAGTTCCAGACAATGTACCCTTCAGAGTGAAGGCATCTTCTTTCAGCATAGCATTATTGTTAGGTTGATAAGTTGGCAGAAACCTTTTTGATGTTTCCTATTTGTGGGTAAGCGGACATTTTCAGAAGGTTCTGATTCCGTGACCTGCGGGACTCCTGTGTAGTGCCTTGTGGACGAAGCAACGATCCACAGTCTGAGCATGTGGTCTAAAGGGTGCTACCTGTAGCTTGGTTGTTTGATGATGAACAAGTTGTGTGTGATAGTAATGTGTTAATCCAGTCTAGGAATGTTCACCGCAGGAGCAGGGTGCCTCTGTGTGGGAGAACAAGAATTTGCAAGAGTCCCCAAAGTAAGCTTAGGTGATAAAAGACACAATTGATTACGTCTTTGACATTATGAATGAAAGTGAAGCATAATATTGTGTGTGTGAGGATGAGGGGGTGAGGGTAAATGTTGCCTAACGCTATTTATGTGTTTAACGGTGTAGTTGGAGGGTGGACTTGGACGGTGTGAGTGTGAGTGTGAGTGGATGTGAGTGTCTGGGCGTTTGATGTTGTGAGTGAGGCTGAGCGTGTGTTGGTGAGTGATGGTGTGTGAGGGTATGAGTGTGATTGAGGGTGTGAGGTTGTGAGAGTGTGAGAGTGTGATGTAGGGTGAGGATGAGTGAGGGTGTGTTCGGCTGAGGGTGAGGGTGGGTGAGGGTGTGAGTCATTGTGATGATGCCTATAAGTGATCATTTTTTCTCCGTGAATATTGTACACTTCAAATGTATTAATGTTGTGAAGCGTTTTTTGAGAAAGCTAATCCTGCCCTATGTAATGTTGATTGATGCTGTTGTTAACGCTGAATCAAAAAACAAACACATCAGTAACGTTTTTTATATAATGCATGTCAAAAGTTATCATTTTTTTGTACGGTACACATCAATTTGCACTGCAAAAGCTTGGCTTGCATTAACATAGATGCGCATTGATTTTGTCTGTGTTTGCTTATTCGAGACAATGTTTACCTCCTTATAAATTTCCGACTACAGATGTGCATTAATTGTGGCAAAGTATAAGTATGAAGCCACCTTTAAAAATTGTATTGTTGTTGTTTAGTTTGAGTGAAATACTTTCTTGTACTTATTAGTGAATTGCAAGTAGGATGTGAGGTCTAGTGCTCTTGTGATTACGCACTTTCTTTGTTTTGTGGATTCTTTCCACCATTGTTTAATGGTTTATTTACTTCCCCTTACTTTAGTGACTGCTTTATGTTGTGAATTTGTGTCCTTTAGAGGTCTTTGTCCCCTTTTAAATTGGTGTATTACTCGCTGTGTATTCAGATGTTTCCCTTTTTTCTTCGGTTTTATTTTTTTCTGTAAAAAATGTTATATTTAACAATCCTTTACTGCGTTTTTATGTATTAATTTGTGCACTGTCCTTGCGATGCATTAAGTTTTCATTTTTGAATACCTACAAGTGTGTAATCTGATGTTTTGATATTGAATTAAATGTTGCCTAATGCTATTTACTTTTGGAGTTGGAGGGTGGATTAGTAGTTGGAGGGTGCATTAGTAGTTGGAGGGTGGATTAGTAGTTGTAGGGTGGAGTTGTAGGGTGGTGTTGTAGGGTGGAGTTGGAGGGTGGAGTTGGACGGTGTGAGTTTGAGGGTGAGTGGATGTGAGGGTCAGGGGGTGTGAGGGTGTGTGATGGTGTGTAAGGGCGAGTGAGGGTGACTGTGTGAGTATGAGTGAGGGTGTGAGGGTTGTGAGGGTGAGGGGGGTGAGGGTGTCTGAAGGTGAGGGGGTGAGGGTGTCTGAAGATGAGGGGGTGAGGGTAATGGGGTGTGAGTGTGTGTGATGCTAGGTGTGGGTGAGTGAGGGCGAGTGTTGTGAGGGTGTGAGTGTGTGAAGGTGAGTGAGGGTGTGCAAGTTTTAAGGTTGAGTGTGTGACTGTGGGTGAGGGTGGGTGAGGGTGTGTGAGGAGGTGTGAGGGTGAGGTTGTTGAGGGTGAGGGTGTCTGAGGAGGTGTGAGGGTGAGGGGGGGATGTAGAGTGATGGTGTGTGAGGGTGAGTGGGGGAGGGTGAGTGAGGGTGTGTGAGGGTGAGGTTGTTGAGGGTGAGGGTGTGTTGTTGAGTGATGGTGTTTGAGGTTGTGAGGGAGTTTGAGGATGAGTGATGGTGTGTGAGGCTGTGTGTGAGGGTGTGAGTGGGTGTGAGTGAGAGTTGTTGTGATGATGGCTATAAGTGTTTATATTTTCGCCGTGAATATTGTACACTTCAAATGTATTAATGTTGTGAAGCGTTGTTTCTGAAGCTAAGAGACCTATGTAATGTTTATTGATGCTGTTGTTAGCGCTGAATCCAAAATCAAAGACATCAGTAATTTTTTTTATATTATACATGTAAATGTTTTTCATTTTTTTTTTTGGTAAGGTACACATCAAGCCGCACTGCAAAAGCTTTGCTTGCATTAACATAGATGCGCAGTCATTTTGGAGGGTGGAGTTGTAGGGTGGTGTTGTAGGGTGGATTAGGAGGGTGGCCTTGGACGGTGTGAGTGGGAGGGTTATTGGATGTGAGGTTCAGGGGGTGTGAGGGTGTGTGATGGTGTGTGAGTGTGAGTGAGGGTGACGGTGTGAGCATGAGTGAGGGTTGTGAGGGTGGACTTTGAAGGTGTGAGGGTGATTGGATGTGATGTTCAGGGGGTGTGAGGGTGTGTGATGGTGTGTGAGGGTGAGTGAGGGTGACGGTGTGAGTATGAGTGTGGGTGATGGGATGAGGGTGTGTGAAGATGAGGGGGTGAGGGTAATGGGATGTGAGAGTGTGTGATGATAGGTGTGGGTGAGTGAAGGTGAGAGTTTGAGGGTGAGTGAGGGTGAGTGTTGTGAGGGTGTGAAGGTGAGTGAGGGTGTGGGAGTTTGAATGTTGAGTGTGTGACTGTGGGTGAGGGAGAGGGTGTGTGAGGGTGAGGGTGAGTGAGGTGGTTTGTGGCTGAGAGTGTGGGATGTTTAGTGAGTGTGAGAGTGTTGTGATGGGTGTGAGGAGATCGTGGGTGTGTGAGTGTAAGTTGTTTGAGGGTGAGGGGGTGTGTGAGTGGAGTTGCATGCGTGAGTGGCGTTGCATGCATGAGTGGCGTTGCATGCGTGAGTGGCGTTGCATGGGTGAGTGGGGTTGCGTGGCTGAGTGGCGTTGCGTGGGTGAGTGGCGTTGCGTGGGTGAGTGGCGTTGCGTGGGTGAGTTGCGTTGCGTGGGTGAGTGGCGTTGCGTGGGTGAGTGGCGTTGCGTGGGTGAGTGGCGTTGCGTGGGTGAGTGGCGTTGCGTGGGTGAGTGGCGTTGCGTGGATGAGTGGGGTTGCGTGGATGAGTGGGGTTGCGTGGATGAGTGGGGTTGCGTGGATGAGTGGGGTTGCGTGGATGAGTTGCGTTGCGTGGATGAGTTGCGTTGATGTGGGAGTGGTGTTGCTTGGATGAGTGGCGTTGCGTTGGTGAGTGGGGTTGCGTGGGTGAGTGGCGTTGCTTGGTTGAGTGGCGTTGCTTGGTTGAGTGGCGTTGCTTGGTTGAGTGGCGTTGCGTGGGTGAGTGGCGTTGCGTGGGTGAGTGGCGTTGCGTGGGTGAGTGGCGTTGCGTGGATGAGTGGTGTTGCGTGGATGAGTGGCGTTGCGTGGATGAGTGGCGTTGCATGGATGAGTGGCGTTGCATGGATGAGTGGCGTTGCGTGGATGAGTGGCGTTGCGTGGATGAGTGGCGTTGCGTGGATGAGTGGCGTTGCGTGGATGAGTGGCGTTGCGTGGATGAGTGGCGTTGCGTGGATGACTGGGGTTGCGTGGATGAGTTGCGTTGCGTGGATGAGTTGCGTTGCGTGGATGAGTTGCGTTGATGTGGGAGTGGTGTTGCTTGTATGAGTGGCGTTGCGTTGGTGAGTGGCGTTGCGTTGGTGAGTGGGGTTGCGTGGGTGAGTGGCGTTGCGTGGGTGAGTGGCGTTGCGTGGGTGAGTGGCATTGCGTGGGTGAGTGGCGTTGCGTGGATGAGTGGCGATGCGTGGATGAGTGGCGTTGCGTGGATGAGTGGCGTTGCGTGGATGAGTTGCGTTGCGTGGATGAGTTGCGTTGCGTGGATGAGTTGCGTTGCGTGGATGAGTTGCGTTGATGTGGGAGTGGTGTTGCTTGGATGAGTGGCGTTGCGTGGGTGAGTGTGGTGTTGCGTGGGTGATAGTGGGCTTGCGTGGGTGTGAGTGGCGTTGCGTGTCTGAAAGTGGTGCTGTGTGGGTGAAAGTGGCACAGAGCCTTTGATGTGGCCTGGCGCAGGAGAAATGCTGCTGCTGGGAACAGATGGCCTGGCCGTGAAGCAGGGGGCGGGGCAGCGCTGGGGAAGCCTGTGGGAGGGTGATTGATGCCTTGGATGTGGGGAGGGAGGAGAGGCTTTTGCGAGCCTTGTGCAGGAGAAATGCTGCTTAGGCTATTGCTATTGTAGGCGATGCGATGTGGCTAAGTATAGAGTGCAAGCATGGTGAAAGGAGATGCGTGGAGGATGGGGGCGGGCTTGGGAAACAGAGTACGGCCGGCCAGAGTGCAGGCATGGTGAAAGGAGATGCGTGGAGGATGGGGGCGGGCTTGGGAAACAGAGTACGGGCGGCCAGAGTGCAGGCATGGTGAGAGGAGATGCGTGGAGGATGGGGGCGGGCTTGGGAAACAGAGTACGGGCGGCCAGAGTGCAGGCATGGTGAAAGGAGATGCGTGGAGGATGGGGGCGGGCTTGGGAAACAGAGTACGGCCGGCCTTAACAGAGATCTCCTTCCCAAAATGTCTAATTGACAACGCATTTCGTTTCACGCAGTATGCTGCTCTGTGAGCAAGGACACGCTGTACTCTGCAAATGTGGGAAAGTGGGCAATTTTATTTATGAAGCTTGCTGAAACGACATCACCATAAATTATACCATAAAAGATATATTTCTCGTGGCAAAATTGCAAAAACGTTTTACTTTTTCAAAAAGTCTAACACAATTAATTAAAATATTCGAAATCGTAAAAATAAATGTGACTCAAATAACGAATGAATGAATCAGCCTGCAGATTTCAAAGGACATTATTGTAGGCGATGCGATGTGGGTAAGCATAGAGTGCAGGCATTGTGAAAGGAGATGCGTGGAGGATGGGGGGCGTGGAGGATGGGGGGCGTGGAGGATGGGGGCGGGCTTGGGAAACAGAGTACGGCCGGCCTGCGGCCGGCCATGAATAATTAGGGGAGGAGAAGCCCCTTGATGTGCTGGGCTGAGTGCAGGCATGGTGAAAGGAGATGCGTGGAGGATGGGGGGCGTGGAGGATGGGGGGCGTGGAGGATGGGGGGCGTGGAGGATGGGGGCGGGCTTGGGAAACAGAGTACGGCCGGCCTGCGGCCGGCCATGAATAATTAGGGGAGGAGAAGCCCTTTGATGTGCTGGGCTGGCCCTGAATGCGCGTGCTTGTTCACGTGAACTTCATGAAAACCGCGAGGCTGAAAGCCCTTTGGTTTGACTTGTGTTTTGCCGACATGAATTCTCGCTCCGCTCGATGCGCTTGCGCACATCGATAGGTCGCGAGACCTAAAAATCATGTAGGATGGGATGAGGACTCACCTCCTCACAAAATCCAATTAAAAAGTGAACCAACTGCCCAACGGCAGTATCCCATAAAGCAAGAAGCTAAAAAACAAGTCAGGGAGATCTAAGATCAACTTGAATACCAGGGGGTGATTGAAACATGCACCTCTCAAATGAACAATCCTTTGTTTCCTGTCTCCAAGCCAGACAATTCATATCGTCTAGTTTTGGACTACAGACATCTTAATACATGTTGCAAAACTTTTGCAGTACAAAACTCGCATAGTGCAGCCCTAATGAATAACATAGTTAGGAAAAAATATAAAACGACATTGAACATTTCTAATGGTTTCTTTTGTCAAAACATTGCTCCAGAAAGCAGATATTTGACCGCTTTCTCTGCATTTGGGTCACAGAAAAAATTCTGTCGACTCCCACAGGGGTTCAAGAACAGCCCAGGACTATTCTCAGCTAGGGTAACAGAGTTACTACAAATCTATGATGATGAGGCATTATCTTACGTAGATGATATTTATCTCACAGACGACGACTTGGATACTCACTTGAAAAGAGTGAACACCATTATACTTGGGTTCGCAGCAGAGGGTTACAAATTCAACTTTAAAAAGTCTCGAATTGCCCATCTGACAGTACTGTTCTTAGGGTACGAATTATCAAGTGAAGGGAAAATCCTAGCGGACAACTTCTTAGAGAAGTGCGCTGTACTCCAAGCTCCAAAAACGCTGAAGAATTTACAATCCATACTAGGTTTTCTGAATTTCGGAAGAACTTACATTCTAAATTATGCAGAGAGGGTTAAACCTCTCTACGAACTAATTAAACCTGATTTTAAACAAATCAATTGGACTCAAAAACACACAGAAATTTTGAGATCACTGCAAACAGACATGTTAGCAAAAACCAAATTAGATACACGTGACAACACGATCGATCTTGTAATCCGAGTCATCCCAGGAAGATGCGGATTCACGTACCTAACCTCTAATGAGGGAGAAAAGGTACCAATTTCAATTAAATCTCACTTGTACACACAAGCAGAAAAAACATTCAGTCACACAGAAAGAACTGTGAAAGCAGTGCAAATCGCATTAGCAAATGAAAGAGAACTAGCACACGGCAAACGGATTAATATCCTTACAGCGGAATCCGCCTTCGAGGCGCTATTCAGCCCAGTAAACCTGCCTACAGTGTCACTGGATCCTAAATGGATACAGTGTGTAGATTCTCTAGGAGCGGAAGATGTGAAATACTATTTCGCCCCGCAATTCAAAGAACTGAATGATTTAGAATATGAAGAAGAATATCCTCTGCCAATCGAAATTCTGCCTCTCCCACAATACGCCTGTATAATCTATAAAGATAGCTTTGTACAGCATTTCAACGTAGAGAGAAAATCCTACGATGCAGCATGTGCGATCATTAAAGGTCGTTGGCTGTGCGGTAAATTCAGACCGAAAGTAACAAAAACTGAATCTGTAAGAAACTGTTCGGTTCAGAGAACTGAAATCAGATCTTTAAAGATGGCGCTCGAAAATGCA
Organism: Lissotriton vulgaris; assembly: GCF_964263255.1. Classification (NCBI taxonomy): domain Eukaryota; kingdom Metazoa; phylum Chordata; class Amphibia; order Caudata; family Salamandridae; genus Lissotriton; species Lissotriton vulgaris. Next base: position 1,075,634,522 of record NC_141691.1, on the reverse strand, counting down.
GAACGTGAATTCCCAACACTTATCGTGTGCGATTCTCATTTTTGCGTCAACTCTTACAACAATAAGCTGCAGAGTTGGATCGAAAACGACTACAAAGATGACACAGGTGCCACAATAAAGCATAAAATGCTCTGGAAACAGGTAGCTCTTTTACACAAAGAACTACAAAAGACTCACGTGATTCACGCACAGAGTCTTCAACGTGATTGCGTTCACGTTGCAGGGAATTCATTGGCTAATACAGCCTTAGCGGAAGCAACTAAACCGGCTTCCGTATCCACAAAAAAGCGTACAGATAAATACATAGACGGGGAAACCATGCTGGCAGTAAAAACGACCGTAATAGGCGACTGTGCAGCACTACCCGTATACTATCCACTCAATTATGCATACATAATCGATGCAAACTCCGTTCCTTTTGCTCGAATCCCTGGAGTGGGGGACAGAGTAATTCCAAACACGAACAGGAGAATATTTTTAATAGCAGACGCACATATGGGTTTGGGTCCTAGGCACAGAGAGATCAAGGAATCACTGACTGAATTACAATCAGTATACTGGTGGCCGGGAATGAGTGTAGAACACCAAATATATGCAAACAACTGTGAAAACTGCAATAGGGATCGCAGTAGCGAACCTTGCTACCGGCTACCAGTCAGAAAGAGCGTAACGCTGCCTACACCCCATCCTGCGTCCTATTAATAGTTAAGGCTAAATACACTTGAAAAATGAGGCCCCCAGCGCTCGGCTGACGCTAGAACGGTTATAAAAGATTTGCGAGTCTTTATCGGCACATACGCAATTACCACGTTCCATTCTGACCAGGGTCCTGCTTTTATCGCTCTCGAGCTTATAAGGAGGCCATGGCTAGCATGGGAATTGGGTTGCGGTATTCTTGTCCGTCGCACCCCGAAGGGAACAGTGTGGTAGAAAGAAAAAACCGTGACATAAAGCAATCTATAACAGCGAAGGTATTAGGTTCAGGCACTGGGTGGGTCAAACATTTAATAAGTGTCCAGACTAGTCTTAATAACATGCCAAGAAATTCTCTGAAAGGTTTCAGCCCATACGAACTATTGTTCGGAATTAGAATGCGTATTCAGGACCTCGATAGTCAGATGTCAGTGGTACAAGAAGAAACAACGCACTTTGATGTAAAGGATCGTTTGGCTGTTTTACAGGAACTGAATGAAACAAGAAAATCCTTAAGCAACATAAAGTTAAAGCAACAGCCATCTACCACTGACGAGGCACCACCAGCAACAGCCCCAGCAAGGCCTGTCTGGATTCCAAAGATTGGGGATCTAGTCAGAGAAAAGATCGCGGTGAAGAAGGAATTTGGGCCTTCTTACAGAAAAGCAGTACCTGTCTTGGCAGTCACCGGAACAAGATCAGTTGTACTACCGCCCCTTGCTGGTAAAAAGGAGAACAGAGTCGTGTCCATCGACCTGGTAAAACCACAATCATGTGGCCTATAATCAACAGTAGGCCCAGTGGACTCCCAAGAAACAACAGAATACCCAAACTTGCAACAATCCAAGAGGTTCAAACTGAAAGACTAATCACATTCGATCAGCCTGTAGTGCACAATGAAGGACTATGCAATAATGCCATGGAACTCGTGCCTCTTGAAACACAGATTGAAACAGTTAGTCAAGAAACAACACCAGTCTACACTAATGTGGCATCAGAAAGTGCTACCGAAAGACAGATTGAAAGAACAATCCCAACAATTGACAGAACTGCCTCTGGTTATTTCATCAACTTCGACAACTTCTCTGAAGATCAAAACGACCCCAAAGTGATGCCGAAACAAAAAAGACTTTTAAAGAAAAAGCAACGGAACTCTTTCATCAACTGAAGGAAATCTACCTTATTTCCCCTTGGCTAGAGTTCTGGTTCGGTCTAGGTGTATTTTTCCTCCTGCTTTGGCTCATCATGGTACTATGTTTGGGAAAATTCATTGAAGGAAAATATATTACAATGGACACAGCAAGTCAGAATATCAACCTAGTCCTGAAACCACACAGATCATCCCACGTGAAGAAAAGAGAACTGTCAACAGTAAATGTCACAGCAATTCCAATGCCTGGTGGGGTAGTATGGGAGAAAACAGACTGAGATCTATGGTCCGGTCGAAATCCTGAAGTATCCTCATCAACTAAAGGTTTCCTTAAGTGACTTTGTGACACCTAGTACATTCTCTGATGATTGGGACTTTAACAGTATTAATGACATGATGTCTGATTTAGTAATGTCAGCTAGATTCACAGATCATGATTATTTACAAGGTTCATCTAGTTATGAGCAGTTATTCTGTTACACCCACTATGGGGATCATTACTTGCATAAATCTGCACAGCCTAGAAATGTTTTTACGTATAATCAATGGGAACATTGTTCTACACCACCTAAAAGCAGTTCTAAAGCATTTTTTGAGAAATTCAAATACTTCTCAGGGTTTAACACCAGTGATGCAGAAACATTTTATTACAAACTGTTAGCTAAAACAGGAATGAAAACAATGCTGACAAATTCTAAATTGATATATTCAGAAGCATTTTATGACAAAATGATGACATTTGGTTTTGATTATTGGAAAAATAATATTGAAACGAAAACAATTTGGGGTACAAAAGATTGGCAGGTGCAAGGCATTGAAGCACTATTTAGAACCTGCATGATACCAGAACAAATGTTATTTTTAAATGACACAATACACCAAACATCTTGTCTTGGACTAGCTAAGATCAAAGAGCTTAAAACACCGTCTATACCAAAGCCAATACCTGAAAATGCAACCACAGATATTGAGTTAGACGTGTCACAAATTTTACATTTCAACAGAACACATCCTGATTGGAAAAAGTGGTTAATCTGGCCTACTGACACAAACAGCTGTCAAAATAGATTCCTGAATAAAACACAGGGGTTAAAAATGACCAGATTAGACCCGAGATATTCCCAGAGACAACATCCAGGGATTATAACAACATACAGTGTAGGGAAACTCTGCCTTGAATGGCTAACAACATCCACACTGGCTGAAATTAAGCAACACTTGTCTTTACTAAAAGATGGTGCTGATTTGCGCGATTTCATTCTTGGACCTCGCAAACAGCGTCAAAAGCGTTTCATAGCGACCAGTATCTATGCTGCTTACAACGAGGCTTGGAAAGTAAAGCAAATTGAAACTGCTGAAAAAATACGAGAAATTGATCGTATTAATTTGGAGAAATCACTTTCTGTAGTAGACAATGGGTTAATGACTCTGTCTTCCAGAATATATTCGTTGGACAATATTGTATCCTCTGCCTTTGATGTGGTAGACAGAGACTTGCTAATGTTACAACATGGCCAGTCTCAATTACGCTCTATTATAGAATTAGGCTGGACGCTGCAAAATCTTCGTTCAGGCTATGTGCCTTGGCGTTTAATCAACACAACGTCATTATTTTCCATTTTTAACCTTACTGATAAACAGATCAGTTTGGCACAGAAAGGAGCAGACTATACAATCCTGAGCATCGAAAAACTCGAGAGATTACCATTGACAATGTCAGAGAGTCCTGTCATTGAATGGATAATACACGGAATTATCACAATTCCGATAACAACTTTCCGATTTAAGAAGTGCCTTGAGTACATACCTGCTGGCCAATATGAACAATTGGGTAAAGGATATATAAAATCTGAATGGAAATTACCATACACACATTCTTGCTACAGTGACAGCAACAAAAATGTATTTCTTAGTGGTGAGAACTGTAAACATTCACTAAGCGGTATACTTTTGTGTCAGGGTATTAATTTACACGGAGCATGTGATGGAAATTCAAACAACCTTTCATGCCACCAGCTAGTCACACCTGCAACTCAGATAGAGCCCTTCTTTATGCAACTTTCAAACGGGAGTTACATTCTGAGAACAGATCACAGATGTTGTGGCCTTGTGCCAGGGAAAAGTTATCTAGTAAGAGTAACATCCATGGTCAAATGCTGTATGCAAGCATTGTTCCCGAGTGGGCCTGCAGACACAGTGACTCCCATCTGGCCTCGTCTGAATCTCTATTCTATACGAATTGATACATTAAGCAAAATGAAATCTGTACTTTTACAGACAACAGTGCCTATAACGTCATCAAAAGAGACGTATGATCTTCTAGTTGCAAGGACAGCTACTGAAGTTCATGACCTTTTATCAACAAATTGCCCCGTGCATTTCGTAGAAATGTTCAGCCAACTCCTTAACATGTCTAGTGCAACAAGCATCCCAGGCATATTTAAGACAGTCTTTACGGGACTGCTAACACCTTTCCAGGCAATTTTGGGAATCGTTCCTAATTTTGTTCACTCTGTTTTTGGCGGCATACCATTATTTTTGGGACTTGTCGCAGGGATTTTATTTTTGACCCTTCTGCTTCGTTATGGCAAGCCTCGGCTCAGACATAGCTCCCATGGGAATGGAAGAGACAATCCTAGCGATGCGCTACCGGGACAGGATAACTAACGTCCTTGGATTGGCCAGGCTGAGAGATCTAAACATGACCTGGTTCCTTTCATTCAGACCGATATGGCAAAATTGCATTTTACCTGTGCTACGGTGTATGCTTTGCGGTGATGAATGCGTGTTGGACATCTGTCTTTCACTTCCATCAGCAGTACCAATGGACGTCGATACTTTGCTCAGTCCAATAACGGCTCACGCATTGTGTTGTCCCCAGCGGCTACCAATCCTGATGACGGCATTCGTGGAGACTCCTGTGCTACAACCAAGTGGTAACAGTGGAGCGAGTGACAAAAGCAACATCATCCAGGTACAACGTTCAGTGAGCATTACTGGTCCCGACTATGATGACCGCAATCATTCTCACACCTGCCAAGTTACAGCGCTATCTAATTTGGTTGAACTATCACCTGAATTTGTAGACCAATTCTTTGAGAGCCTGTCTGATACGATGTTCTCACCCATACAGAAACAATAACTTTGGAGAAGCTTTCCGACACACAGCGTTCCCATGAACTCTGAATTCGGCCTTCAGGTTTGATCAACAAAGACTGCAAAAAGCTTTGTAGCTCTATTTTCCCGTTCAAGCATTAATTCTTTTTGTTTTGGACAATTTTTCCAAATATTCACCTTTTTTTTTGGCACGAACAATTCTTTGCTTAACGTAAAAACTATTCTTAGAGAACAGAAGCTTCAAACTTCTATTTCTAAAATCACATCTAGAGACATAACAACATTACATCAGCCTCTAGCACATGTTATTACAATGCATTTTTTTGTGATGATTTATCTCGCCCTTCTTCTGTCTGAGATACTTCATGTGTAATTCTTTTTGCATAATCGTTCATTGATTTCATATGCAATAATTTTTGAATGATTTCTATGCTTCAAAAAACGTACAGTACCTAAATTTCATGTATTACAAATACGCCTATTTCGAATGCATTTATGTATTTTGGGGTGGGCAATGTTACACATGCATCTAATTGCTCTAGTTTTAGTAATTTGATGGACATGAATACGTGGAGTGGGTGTTGCGTGTTTATCTAGGTTCCTGATCGATACTGCGACCTTATGCCCCTATTCGGCTATAAATCCATTTATTCCCTATATTGGCATAACCGTTCAAGTGCAATTTTCAGAAAAGTCATCTCTGGCCTCACACGAACAGAGCCACATTCCAGCATAGTTCTCTGCCACTTCCTTTGCAACCAATTAGTGCAATGACAGAGCAGAAGTCACTATCTGATATTCCTAGATTAACACTCCGAGTTCTTCAACAAGATAAAAACTCAGCAAACTGGGAAATCCCCCTTGCTTTGTTTTGATTAGTAATAGAACTCTAATGAGCAACTGATAGCTATCACTTCCTAGTGACATCTTTAATTGACGTCTTATGTCCAGCAAACTTGCGTCAAACCCAGCACCTGTCAGGTATAAATATTACCAACGTTGCCTTAAGCAATGTGAGCTGTGAGCTGAAAGCTGTCGTGCTGCTGTAAGCTGCCGTGCACTTTGTTGTGCATCCCATTGCTGCTGCAGGCAGTACGCTGCTGCTGTTGTCCCCTGGTGGTGAAGCTACTGATACCATTATCGCTGCTAAAGTGCGAACGATGGTGCAGTACGCTTAGGAGCTGAACAGCCGTCCCTCTGCGAAAGAAGCCCAGCAGATTCCAGCTGCCGCGGACGCTGTCCCCCGCCTCCTCCTCTCGACGCGCTGAAGAAAAGCCGCTGCCTTTCTCCTGCAGAGAAATCCAGCTCCGGCGTTTCCGGTCTACCCTCGCGGGTGACTGGGATATCGAGAGTGACCCCTGAAGGAGATACCAAACCTCCATCATTCTATTCAGAGGTATGGTGTTGACTAAACCCTTAGATGAGAATTCTTGAAGCAAACCTTGGCAAAACCAACTTAACTTAAAGCTACTTACTTACTCCCCTTCCACGTGTTAGGCTTAGGTCAGGCACACTGGGGTAGGCATAGTTAGAAGCCCCAGTTGAGTTTTTTAGCCTAATGTATATATGACTGTATATATGTTTTATTACTTTTAAACCATTGTATGGCTAAGAAACCATATCAATGCTTTTACAGTTCTATTTCGCAATCCTTATCTTACTGTACGTACTTTTTATCATAACAAGTCTTGCAATTGTGGCAATACATTTCTCTTGTACGAGAAGAAAGACTGTTCAATAAATGTTAACCTTTTATTGACAAACGCCCGTCTCTCTATTCTCTACATCTCGTGAAAGTAAACTGCACTAGATTGACTGAGTGAAATACCTGTCTATTGTTTCACACGACCCTAGAGATTGACTCTTGATCTGAGGAGCAAAGTTGTCATGTTGCACGGTTGTTGGAAAACTGAATCCCTTCTTGTCTGTGCCAGGGAAGCTGATCACCTCCCATGCAGAGAAGAAAGTTTCCAGTGACCTCTGAGCTAGTTGGTAACACACCCAATTAAGTTTAGCATAGTCAGTGGAGGCCTGGAATATCCGCAGTTCCACGTCGATACTACTGTTTATGTTATTCCAATGCGCAGGGCCTAGTGGGAAACTAGGAACTACACTACACTGAAGGCGAATTGGGATATAAGTACCTGCATCCCCTAGAAAAGGTTGAAGGATCTAGTCATTAACATGGTCATGATCCTCGGGAAATGAGTTTGTTTGACTGACCCTCAGACTCTTCAGGCAGTTTTTTTATGATCCAGCAACAGGTAGAAGGTCATATTCTGTTTCCTCAAGAGCATCTGCTAAACTTGGGAATGCCTCAAGAAGGACACCATGAAATAGTCTTCTCCGCGACTCCTGCTGCTTCTTCAAGGCAGGTATTTATTTGGAGGAACTGGCAGCCATTTTGGCATTAACTTAGGCCAGAGGTATTCAAACATTTTGATCCTGAGCCTCCCCTGTCTAAATGTTTTAGTAGTAAGGCCATCTCCTGACAAAAAAATGCTGGAAGTTGTTACTCTGCATCGACAACCATCCCCATCCCCAATTCCCACAGTCCTGTCGACCTGTTGGCCGCCTTTGATACTGTGTCCCACAAGATCCTCGTGAGCCGTTTAAAGGGAGTAGGCATAGGAGGACAGGCCCTTTCCTGGCTGGAGAGCTTTCTGTCCGGGCGCTCACAATCCGTCAGCCTGGGACCGTATCGCTCCTCCTCAAGGATGCTCACGAAGGGGGTGCCACAGGGCTCATGCCTAAGCCCCACATTGTTTAATGTGTACGTGGCCCCCCTTGCTGAGATCGTGAGAAAATATGGATTCACCCCGGTGTCCTACGCTGACGACACCCAACTTCTCTACCCTTTCCATTCCCTAAACTCCAATGTTAGGGATAATTTTGCTGAAGGCATGAGGGCCATCTCCAACTGGATGGCTGCCAACCGTCTCCAATGCAACGTTGGAAAAACGGAATTAATGCTCTTTGGAAAAGCGTCCATACTATGGTCCCCTGACTGGTGGCCCTTAGATCTGGGACCAGTACCCACCCCAAAACTAACAGTAAAGAATCTGGGGGTGAAGTTAGATCAAAATCTAACCTTGAAGGAACATGTGAGTGCAGTTGCTGGGGCATGTTTCCACACAATTGGTCTGTTAAGACGAGTCTTCCCATACTTATCAGATAACTACAGAAAGACCCTTGTGCAGACTATGGTGATAAGCAAAATTGATTACTGCAACGGGCTCCTGATACAAGCCAACGAGGATGCCATAAACCGCCTCCAGGTAGTCCAAAACACAGCGGCAAGACTGATTTTGAATGCCCCCCCCCAGAACCCCCTCCAAGCCTCTGCTGCGAGAACTTCACTGGTTGCCAATACGACAACGCATCAAATTTAAAATCTGCTGCATTGTTCACAAATGCCTGTTCGGGAAAGCCCCCAACTATCTGACCCAAAAGTTACCCCTCTACAAACCTGACAGAGCATTACGGTCAAGCAATCAATTGCTAATAAAAACTCCTCTGGTAAAAAAAACCAGACAAGGTGGCAGAGCCTTCTCTCTGGTAGGGCCTAACCTATGGAACAACCTACCCCCCTGCATTAGACAAACCTCCAACCACTCCTCCTTCAGGAAAAAATTTAAAACCAGCTTGTTCCTGGAAGAATAAAATAACTAACTATCAGTCGATAACTTCAACCTTTTGTAACACCTGCCATGCCACATCGCGAGCAAAAGCGCGGAGATACCCCGTATGGGGTCGATTCTTGCGCTATACAAGAAATTAAATAAATAAATAAAATATTTGGCAAATCATTTTTAACGTGAGGAAATAATATTAAACAGTGTTTAGCAACCCAAATGTTTTTGTATGGATGTGAACGTTTTTGAGTGGTAGTCATTAGATGTCAGAGGATTACTTTCAGCTACTTGCAAAAACAGATTAATGAAATTTAATTGAGCAAAGATGTCCAAATGGTTTGCTAGAAGAAGAACAAGCCAGCGGTGCTTACACAGCTGCTCTGCTTTGTAGTGATCCACATCCAAAAAGAATTGTCATACTTCATTTCAAAATGTGATTCAGCACCTTGCTCCAGTTTTAGACGTCTGTGTGAAAATTCGAAGCACCATGTTCAGCTCTCATTTCTGCACAAAAAATTGTAAATGGACGAGCTCTAGTGGGCTAACCCTTTATGAAATAAAACAAAATTTCTGCAGAAATCCGTTCTCTATCCATGTTTTGGACAGCAAGGACTTCCCGTTTTATTTTACAGTGGGGCTATAGAATTGGTGGAGCCACTTTCAACACTTTGGGCCTGATTACAAGTAGAGGTGCTATTTAACGCACCTGGTAAAAAATTATACCCTGGCGTTCGTTATTTATCGGGTGCGATAAATAGCACCCATAACAAGGTATTGGGGAATAAAATGCAGGTTTTGGTCTTTAACACAACAAAATCCGAAAAGGTACAGTAAATACCGTACACATTTCCCTGTTAAATTTTGTGAGGCTTGACCTGCCGAAACATAACGAATGTTGGGTTATTTAACGCATCTGATAATTAACAGAAACAATAAATAAAACCAAACTCATAATTCCGATTCATACATGAATTTTGAATTTGAATTTAAAAAGATTTATAAAGCGCTCTGCTACCAAGCGGTTTCCTGGCGCTGGGAGACTGATAGACGGAGGAAGGGGAGCACCAGGGAGTTACTATAGGAGAAAATCCTGGGTGAAAAGGTGAGTTTTGAGTGCTTTGGGGAAATGCAGGTATAATGTCATGGACCTGATGGTTGGGGGAAGGTTGTTCCAGAAGCGGGGGGCGAGAATGGAGAACCTATTGCCACCCACTCTGGACTTTCGGAACGAGGGACAATGAGGAGGGCCTGAGTAGCCGAGCGGAGGTTACGGCAGGGGAGGTAAGGAGTGACCATGGAGTTGATGTAAGCTGGGGCCGTACCAGCACGAGCCATAAAGGTCATGCAGCCCATCTTGAAGAGAGTTCTCTGCAAGATGGGTAGCCAATGAAGAGACTTCAGAATGGGGGTAATGTGATGATGCTTGGGAAACCGGTAAATAAGGCGAGCGCCTGATTCTGGATGGACTGGAGGCGCCGCAGTTTGTAGGCAGGGATGCCCACGTACAAGCTGTTCCCGTAGTCCAAACGAGAAAGAACCATGGCCAAAACAATAATTTTAAGTGCTTCAAAGGAAAAGAAACGGGAAATTTTGCGAATAATTCTAAGGGACAAGAAACAGGAAGAAACGACAGAACCAATCTGAGGGCGCATGGAGAGGTCCTGACTGATCTTGATTCCCAGGGTTTTAACTGAGGTAGAGGGAACCGGGGAGGGGCCAAGGGAGGGGGGCCAGAAGGCGGAGGTCCATGGACTGGTGGGACCACCAGTCAGGACCAACTCAGTTTTGTCCGGATTAAGTTTAAGATGATTTTGATTCAATCAATCGGAAATAAAAATGAGTGTGGATTGAAATTTGAAAATAGAGTCAAGGGAGGAAGAGAGGTCCAGAACGAGCTGGAGATCATCCGCATAATTAAATACGGAGATCTCCATGTTAAGCAGAGAAACAATAAGGGGATGAGTAGGGCTATAGGAGCAGGGGAGTTAAAAATGCCAGCGGCTTGGATACGCTCGAGCACAGCAGTGGTAAGGGGCCAGTCACCTTGATGGCTAAAAGTTGCTCGGAGGCATAGTTAAGCATAAAAGGGGCAGGGTCTGTGGCCCCGGCTCCCGACCGGTCGCGGACGAGCGCAGACTGGCTTGCCTTCGGCGCGGCCGCTTTGCGGCCGGGAGGGAGGTGTCATGATATGTTGGCCAGAGGTGGGAGTGGCTGAGAAACTGCACCGGCAACCCCCGAGTACCCCCAAGATGGCGTCGAAACTCGCCTGTCCCCGCAGCAGCGCCTAATCGGCTGTGCGGGCGGTGAGAGAAAGATAGTGGCACTCAGAAGTGCATGTGCAGAGAAAATACAGTTTTAAAAACACAGGCAAGTAAATTAAAATATACAAATGATCGGTGCTCCCGGCTTCCGCCTCAGGAGATGTGCGTGCTATCGTCAGTCATGCACGTGGCGCTAAGGAGCGCGCTACAAGTACTCACCAGAGTGGGGAGTGACCGAGACACTGCACCGGCAACCCCCGAGTACCCCCAAGATGGCGTCGAAACTCGCCAGTCCCAGCAGCAGCGCCTAATCGGCTGTGCGGGCGGTGAGAGAAAGATAGTGGCACTCAGAAGTGCAAGTGCAGAGAAATTACAGTTTTAAAAACACAGGCAAGTAAATTAAAATATACAAATGATCGGTGCTCCCGGCTTCCGCCTCAGGAGATGTGCCTGCTATCGTCAGTCAATACATAAACAGGGATTTACACATGTGACGGAATTAAGCACCCAACTTGGAATCAGGGCTTTTAATGTTTACGCTTGGAATAACACCACATATGGAAGGAGCACCATCTGTGCAGATTTCAAAAGAGTTGTCCCATTTTAAGCCACTGGAGCACAGAAAGACATTACGAATGTGAAACAGGGCTGATACTGTTTCATGCCCCTTTATTTATTTGGGAGTTTTATATAGCGCAAACTTTACCCAAATCGGGTGTCAGAGTGCTTTACATAGCACTAGTAGCGTTACATGAGGACACATTCATTTTTGTTAGGTACGGGAGAGTAAGTGATTTGCCCAGAATTACAGGATGTTCAGTGTCATTACAGAGACTCGAACTCCAGAATCGAGGTCGACCGCCCTAGCCGCTAGGCCAACTCCTCTCCCCTTTTTTCTTATGTAGATTATAAAATCTTAAAATATTTCAGTTTGTGGCAGTATCAGACACAAGCAATTACACAAACTTCCTTTGATAAGTCCGTTGCTTGATCTAATTGCAAAGCAAAAAAAACTTGATTTAAAGTGTGCTATGAGATTGAACACAGACAAACACTAACAGAGCAGGAAACCAAGAAAGAAAAGAGTCCCCCACCTCCCTGACCACAGAACGACAGACAGCTGAGTTGACCTTGCATGGATATTTGGACTAGTGATGTGCAGATCACTGTCGGTTGATGATTCATGTCAAATGTGTGCTTAATTTATGAAAATAAATTCCAAAGTTCAATATCAATTAACAGCACACACTTGCTGCTTCATGTGGGAAAGCGGTCTTTTTTAACTTCTTGCAGTTCCCAAAAATTACTTTAAAATATCTTCTTAGGTTTGAATGCATAAAACATGAATAACACTTTGTGTCCGTTTCACATGCATAAAACATAATTTCAGCTGGTCCTGGCTTTCTTTAGTAGGCAGCCCGTGTGAGCCATTATCAAGGTTTGCCTTCTTCTCTGCCCACCCTCTAGTGATAGGTGACTGGGTGGATGACAAGCTTAAATCCACATCCTACCTGGTTAGAGCTGATATAGATAGAGCATGGCACGGATATTTTTATGTTGCTTTCCATACCATTTGCTAGGCCTACAGTGATCTGCACATCACTAGTCCAAATATCAATGCAAGGTCAACTCAGCTGTCTGTCGTTCTGAGGTCAGTGAGGTGGGGGACTCTTTTCTTCCTTGGTTTCCTGCTCTGTTAGTGTTTGTCTGTGTTCAACTGCAGCTCCCTACCTGCTTACTTTAAAATGTAGCTTACTTACTCCCATCCCCTCTTTATCCCACAGATACTTTACTGATGCCTCCCCTGCAGTGCTTCCAGCTCTGTTGCTTGTATTATTTTTAGGTTTCTTTAGGCTTTTTGAGGTTTATGTAAGTTGGGCGTTTTTTTTGGTAGGATAGTTTGGTTTGGGCTTAATTTAAAGGTGGGATTGGGCTTGTTTTTTCCTGCCAGCCTCTGCTCACTTAATTATTCCTGCGGTCTCCACCCCAAACCCCTCCCACAATAGTGCTTGTTTGGGCCCCCTCCCACCCCACCCCTCCAATACCAATCAATGCTTTTTATTAAAAAAATGTGTGTATTTTAGGGCGAACATTTGCCCACAACCATTCACAGAATGTCGAAGCGATGCAGAGGCTCCAACACGGATCCTCAGCTCAGGGGTCTACAGTTCTGGCTGCTGAGCCATGCCCTGTCACTCTGGGGATCTCTGCTGGAGTCGCTCTTTGTTTGCATCAAGTCACGCATGAGCAGCAGCCCGCTCTCCGCTTTTAGTTTCATTCTGTAGTGCTTTCCAAAAGCACCAGTTACGTTACACAATTACAGATTCATATTTTTTATAGACACAAGGAGGTTATTCAGCAGCTCAGGACATTACTTAAATGTTTATAACAGAGCTGCTGATTAATCTCTCGGTGTCTACAAAAAATATGAATATGTCACTGTGTAATGTAACTTGTGCTCATGTAAAGAGCTAGGAAAAGTTAAACAAAAAGCCTGCAGAGCGAGTGAAGGCTTTGCTGTCACTGGATTAAATACATCAAGTAATGAGGAATTCTGTGAGAAGTTGGCCTGATATGTGATGTCCACTATTCTAGTGGGCACCCTGTATCAGTCCAAACAACCCTTATGGTGATGGTTGTAAAGTCAGCCTTATAGACCAGCGATTCTAGTGGTAGCATGGGCAAAGCAGTCTTAGGCTAATACTTCAGAGAGCATGTGAAGCCAATTGTTTTACCAACAATAATCCCTTGAATACCAAATGAAAGGACACCACACAAGGTATATATCAAATATATATGTATTTATTTCTAACACAACCCCTTTGCACTCTTTATGAGGTCAGAGTTCGAGATACAGCACAAGTTACTCAATAAGCATACTATAAGTTGCACAAATACAAATCTGCCCTAGGGGCCTCACGGACCATATACTAAATAAGTGGTATAAGAGCCACTTCAGAAAAGGTGAGTAGGCCTAGGGCCTAGGAAATCGTTGGGGCTACACTGAATAACCAAAGGTTAGGAAGCAGGAGTCCCACAGGATGTGTGTGCAGTGTCTAAACACACACGCGGTTTCTCATAGACTTTCAATGGGAACGTAAAGTTTACAAAGTAGTTGATTTCGGACACTTACGGGTGGACTACGGGAAAACCCAGTTAAAGTAGGACACTTGGATAGTTATTACCCACGGGAGCACCGGAGTACTCGAGTTACCTCACCCAGGGAAGCCGGGTGCATAGGTGTTATTTCGTGTCAGGTTTCGTCGTCGAATCCTATGGAGAGCTGCAAGAAGATGCTGCAGGCGACCAGGAGGAAGATGTCCGGGTGGATCGGAGAAGTGAAGAACCTGAAATCAGAGGGGACAGAGTCAAGGGTCACTAGCCAGTGACCAGGAAGGAACCAGGAAGGAACCAGGCGATGTCGAGATGCAATCAAGTGAAGAAGTGAAGCTGGTCTCTGCAGCCACGTGGACCAGGAGGCGTCGACGACGACTAGGAGCTGGATACAGACTGTCCCACGAAGGATCTCGCTGTTGGCGGTGTCGGCTTCCGAATCGGAGTCAACAAGCTTTGGCAAAGGCAACCCATGCAGGAAGGAAAGATTGGCTTCTAGTTCAGACCAGCAAGGTCTGTGGAGCTTCCCCTTTACAGAAAAGCAGGAGCAAGCCCAGAGCAACCAGGCAAGCAGCGTTGATTCAAAAGGATGTCTTCAGGAGGGCCACTAGCCAATGGGCTAGCAACCGCAAAGACGCGTCGAGGAGAAATGCAGGCACAGGCCCCACGCGGCACTCGTGGAGTGTGGAGGGCTGAGCTTCGGTGCACTTACTGCTCGGGGTTGGGGCTTCTCAAACCCCAATGTACAACTTCGAAGACGCCTCAGAAGCTGCACAGTTCGCAAAAAGCAGGTACTGCAGGTTGTCTGGTCCCAAGTCTCTCGTGTCCGCCACTGGTCTCAGCTTTGCTGTGGATGTGGGTCAGAGTCAGAGAAGTCTGGAAGTCCAGAGGCTGCGTCGCTATGTCTTCGGGTTCCAGCGGGAGCGTCGACAAAGCAAACCAGCAAGTCACTGATGGTGCCTGTTTGCACAGGATGGTCACTCCTTGACCACAAGGGAGATTCTTCAGTCTTCTAGTTGCAGTAGAATGTCGAAGGTCCAGAGTTTCATTTAAGAGTTTCAGTTCAGGATAATCTCATGTCTCTAGACACAGCTCCTAGCTTTATACTAATCTAAGGGGCTGGATTACCTGCTAGGTCCCTCCTATGGGTGGAACCTGGGAAGGGGGTGGTTACACCCCTTTCCCTTTGTCCAGTTTCGCGCCAGAGCTGGGGCTGGAGTGCCCCAGCAACTGGTTTGAACCGGGCTATGCATGGAGCACCTTGTGTGCCCCAGGCAGTGTCTCATTTCTTTCAACCCACCCTGCCCCAATACACTATAGTCTGTCTGGGGAGGTGCTAGCACCTCCCAAGGCAGGAAACCTATCGTCCAGGCCTCCCCTGCCGGAGTTTCGTCTAGCAGCAGGAGGTCAGACTCCTGTCTGTGGCAGCAGCATCCATTTTGTAATGCGGAGGCTCTGTTTAACTTTAACCGGGTAAAACTACAACTACATGTCTTCTCCCTCTAGAAGGGTGGAATGCTACCCCCACCACTAGGACTGGCTGGGGGGGGCCGGGGGGATAGTATTCCAAAACATATGACACCTTACACAACATGTTTTGATAAAGCCAAACCAAAGTTAGCATTAACCGCGAGGATTATAATACACTTGAGTATATGGTATGGCTATATCAGAGAACAGCTATAAGGACATGGTTCCGAAAGCTGCAGACAGGCTCAGCTCATGCTAGAGCACCATCTCACATAAAGCCAAGCACTCTGCTTTCAGGATTGTCAAGGCCTGCCATAGGAGTGACTTATAGGTATATATGTGTCTATATGTAATGGTAGGTATAGGGATACTATACCTCAGCAAGGGGTGATTACACAACCTTGCCCCAGCTGAGTGATCAGCCAGTTGTGTCAGTTTGGATGGCCAGCCAGGGTTGGCATAATACATGCTGCAGCCCCTGGTAGGCCTTGGATGCACCTATGCCCTGGCTACCTATGGTACACTATACAGGGGCTCACAAAGGTGACCCAATACCCAATTGGATATGTACCTAAAGTACATGGTATGAATTTAGAGAGAGAACAACTGGACTGTGGGTCTGATTAGCAGGCCCACAGCCACACTAAAGTCGAAAAACCAGTGTATCAGAGCAAAAAGTGGGGGCGACCATAGGAAGCAGACCCTACTCTCCTACAAATTCCATTAAATACCTACAGCCTGATAACACTACACTGGTGTCAGTCTCTCCAGTGTAGTGTTATCAGGCTGTATGCATTTAATGGAATTCTTCCTCAAGACACTGCCCGTCCATTGCGCAGCCTCTGATGTGCATGGTTCTCCATCCGGATCGACCATCTTGATAAGTCACTAGGGGCCTAGGGTCTGATAATGGTGGCACTGGATGGGGTGGAATTTTATGTATTTGTTTATTTTTTTATTTTATGCGTTTTTATATAGCTCAGACTTTACCCGAAGGTGTCAGAGCACTTCAGCATAGGAACAGCAGCGTTACATGAGGAGAAAATTACAAGTGGGCATGTTACAAAAGCAAACGTTACGTTACATGAGGCAAAAGTGACAATTGTGCATGTATCAAAAGCAAACAAAATACAAAAAGAGGTAGCAAACAATACGTTACTATAGGCATGCAGTACAGAATTTCCTACAGTGGAATAACTTCCTTCAGAGAATAGAGAGGGTGTGAATTAGATTTGGAAGTGTCTTTGAAGGAGGAGAACTTGGAGGTCAGTATTGAAGGACCGGGAAGAGGTGGCGGTCCGGAGCTGAGGCGGAAGGGAGTTCCAGATTCTCACCGCATTGCCTGAAAAGGATTGGGCCATCGATCTTTCCTTTTTGAAAGTGGGAGGTTCAAGCAATGCATTTTCCGCATTATGTGATGGTCTAGAGCCTCCAGAGAGTTTCAGTTTATTTGCCTGGTTGCGGGGAGAGGAGGAGTGCAAAGGATTTGTGGGCGATACAGGCAGTCTTATAGATGGGAAGCCAATGAGGGTGGATAAAATGGGTGCGATGTGGTTGCTTCTTTTGGCCCCATATATGAAACAAGCTGCTGAATGGACAACAGATTTAAGGGGGTACAGGTGGGATTTGGGGAGGCCAGTAAGAAGAGAATTGCAGAAGTCCAATCTAGAGAACCAGCGATTGGACCAGGGTTTTAAGGTCGTGCTTCGGGAAGAAGCGACAAATCCCCCAGGGAAGGCGCAGTTGGTATCGAGCAGACTTTGTAATGGAACTGATGTGGGAGAGTAGATTTAGTTTATCGAGTACGACACCAAGGGTTTTTGCGCTGTCGACAATGATGGGCTTATTGTTAAGTAGATTCATCTGATCCATCCATGATTGAATCGGAGGAGGAGAGGAGGAGGAATTCAGTTTTGGAGGGATTCAGAATCAGTTGATGAGTTAACATGCAGTTTTGAATGGAGTCGAGAGTAGAGTTTAGGATGGAAGTTTCTAGCAAAGTACTGCTAGGCTTAATATCCAAGTGGAAAAAATGACAACTAATCCCTGAATTAATGTTGGCACAAGTTGTGAATTTCTTGAAGTCTTTTTTTAACAGGGCCCCTTGGTAAAGCGAATGTACTTTTACCGACTGGTTGCTTCATTGTTCGCCCCACACCTTGTGGCAGCAAACACCCAGCCGCGCAGTGAAACCCTCTCTCCACTTTAACAGCACTGCGGGGGAGAGCTTGTTCAAGAGTTTTCTCCTGGTGGGTTGTTGCACATACCTCTAGGTTAAGACAAGAGAGTAAAGCTACTGTGTTTTGCCCTTGCTTTATGCAACTGGTTATGAGTGCAGGCTTTGAGATGTCAAAGTATATTATGATGATGTTTTAAACTTTCAGAACGCATTCATTAACTGGCATTATATTGTACCGTAAAGTATGTTTGGAGCAGACAGTGATATACTTGAAATTACGTCACCTGAAAACCTTGTGTATTTAATTTCTTTGAAGCAAATTGCATTTAATGGGTGCCAGGTTTAATCTTCAAATGCAAAAACAACAATTGATGGACAGAATGCAGAACAATGTCAGACATTCACCCTAGTACAGAGATCTGGGCCTAAATCCATCGTTTTTTTGCACTCCACACCACCCCAGTTCAGACATGGCCATATGCTAATCAGCCTTGACCCTGTGCCTCATGGGAACAGTCCAGCCCGAACTGCCAAGCCATGTCTTTCCTGGACCGGAATCAAGCATCCTAGGACCGGTTTCAGCCTTCTTCAGCCAGGATAGCTTGACTCCAGTGGTGTGGAGAGCATGGAACTCACGTCTGAGCATACCCATCCCACTCGGGGTGACAAATGCAAAGACAACAATTGATGGACAGAATGCAGAACAATGTCATACATTCACCCCAGTACAGAGATCTGGGTCTAAATCCATCGTTTTTTTGCACTCCACACCACCCCGGTTCAGACATGGCCATATGCAAATCAGCCTTGACCCTGTGCCTCATGGGAACAGTCCAGCCCGAACTGCCAAGCCATGTCTTTCCTGGACCGGTTTAATCTTCAGGCACCGAGGTCTACCGTGGAAACCAGATGAACACACACAGACTTTTATCAGTCAAGTCTAGCCAAGCAAAACAATTGTACTCCGTCTCCCTCCCTTATTGACGGTTTTTATGCTATTAGACTCAAACTCCCTCAATAGTCCCAAGGATGGGCAATGACATGTTTAAAGCAACTCATCAATTCATCTAAGCCACGTCATCTTCTTCACTGTTACTGCATGGCATTTTTGCCTAAAGCTAGATCCCTTAATTCACTCTGCAGACATGACAAGGAGAGCCATCAGCAGAAACAAAGTCAGTTGTTTAGGAGCCACGGTAACCGCAGGAGGGATAGGCATGGCAGAGACCAGGATAGCGGCTTCTGGGGCCCAAGACGTGGCTGCTGTGGCCGGGGGGGCTGTCCCTTGGCTTACACCAGTGAAAAGACGAGACAACCACTTTAGAGTTCAGCGTTTCTTACCCTCTTACTAAGAGGTCGCCTTTTTCTTATTACACCTATTGCAATGACTGTAGCTGGATTTTCTAAGCAGCCTTAAAACCGCCATCGACCTTTATGTGCACAAGTCCAATCGGTGTTCTAGATAGTCTATCGCAGGTACCAGGGCTTTAAGTGGGGCGGTTCCTGCAGGTGCTCAGCACTGGCAGTTCTTAAAAGGAGGTGACTAGATCCATTTTCATCCTCTGAGTAAAAGGAAACTTTAAAAAAAACAAAAAACTTTGCAATAGTACCTGCCATCACTGCTTTTGGTGCAACTTCAGAGACTCATTTTTTAGTTTCATATAGCACAAACTTGGAGTGCTTTATTACATTACGACATTTTCATGTTTTGATTCACAGGATGTTGAGCCGACCTGAGGCTCGAACCTGCGTTCTCCGCTTTAAAGTAGGCTAGACCTGCGCCATAACCTCACCCACAAACATGGAAGGATTTTCAGTACTATAAACAATGAAGCCAAAGTTGCTGCTCATTTATCTTATTCAAATAACAACCATTGACAAAGCCAATAGTACTGGCCTGTTGTAAGTGTACTGTTACTTGTATTATTTATCTGGATGCAGAGACATAAGCAGCAAAATACCTGTCTGGCGCCACACTATGCTAACCACAGATTTTTAGTGTAAGTGTTTTAAGCCACGCATATAACTAATCAGCCATGCCCCTATAAGAGATCCTCCAGTTTGTTCATCCCACTTAAGCCCTGCCGGGTACTGTTTTGTTTCTTCTGTTGCACTCTTGCCCCATTGCTTATACACCATGTGGAAAACAGTAACAGTGACGGCACTAAAGACCCCAAGTCCCAGTGCTTTGCTGACGTTTGACCTGATTGACCCCTCAGGCTTCTTGAAGCCTGACCTTTACTTTAATACAGTTGCATGCATTAATACATGTTATTTTCCATCTTGTACTTTCTTAAATCTAATTGGGGGGTAAAAAAAACAAGCATTTACAATGCAATGGTTTTGCCTTTGTTAAAGTTAGAGCTATTGGCATTGCTCTTGACATTATTTTTATTTATGTTTTTTTTAACATAAATAAATGGCATTGTCATTTACAATGCCACTAGCTTTATCTCTCGCAAATGACACACACAAACACACACAGAGCCCCCCCACACAGAGCCCCCCACACACACAGCCACACAGAGCCCCCCACACACACAGCCACACAGAGCCCCCCACACACCCACACAGCACAAGCAGGCAACAGGGGCACACAGAGGCACAAGCAGGCAACAGGGGCACACGGAGGCACAAGCAGGCAACAAAGGCACAAGCAGGCAACAGGGGCACACAGAGGCACAAGCAGGCAACAGGGGCACACAGAGGCACAAGCAGGCAACAGGGGCACACAGAGGCACAAGCAGGCAACAGGGGCACACAGAGGCACAAGCAGGCAACAGGGGCACACGGAGGCACAAGCAGGCAACAGGGGCACACGGAGGCACAAGCAGGCAACAGGGGCACGAAAACTGAGGCACAAGCAGGCGACAGGGGCATGAAAATGGAGGCACAAGCAGGCGACAGGGGCACGAAAACGGAGGCACAAGCAGGCGACAGGGGCACAAAAACGGAGGCACAAGCAGGCAACAGGGGCACACGGAGGCACAAGCAGGCAACAGGGGCACACAGAGGCACAAGCAGGCAACAGGGGCACACAGAGGCACAAGCAGGCAACAGGGGCACACGGAGGCACAAGCAGGCAACAGGTGCACACGGAGGCACAAGCAGGCAACAGGGGCACGAAAACTGAGGCACAAGCAGGCGACAGGGGCACGAAAACGGAGGCACAAGCAGGCGACAGGGGCACGAAAACGGAGGCACAAGCAGGCGACAGGGGCACGAAAACAGAGGCACAAGCAGGCGACAGGGGCACAAAAACGGAGGCACAAGCAGGCAACAGGGGCACACAGAGGCACAAGCAGGCAACAGGGGCACACGGAGGCACAAGCAGGCAACAGAGGCACACGGAGGCACAAGCAGGCAACAGGGTCACGAAAACAAGCACAAGCAGGCAAAAGGGTCATAAGCAGGAATTGTAATTTAGACGGGGCTGAAGTGGAGAACGGTCAGTAGGGAAGTAGTGCGGCTGGTGCAGTGGTACCAGGCCGAAAGGTGAGAGGGGCTGTCTGCACCCCAGTTTGGTGATACAAAAGGGGGTGCTGAACTGTTCCTATGGAGAGATAGGGAAAATTTGGGGAAGATTTACCTGGCGTGACCAAGGGTGTTCGAATGATACCCTGGGGCATCCATTATGTTGGATGTAGTTGCCTCACACACCCAGAAGGGTGTCATGCTTCATCATAGGCGGTTGCTCCTCGTCGGGGAGGCGGTGCAACCCCCGACGGGCTCACCTCAAAGATGGGCTCTTTGGCGGAGATCTTTTTATCCAACAGCCTTATGGTGAGGTGGGGGTGTGTGGGCAGGATGGTGTATTGTTGTGGTAGGATAATTAAAATGTAGCAAGGGGTACCGGAATTCACTTTATTCTGGGGGTCCCCTGGCTGCAATTAAAAAGTGGGGCTAGCTCGCTAGGTGTCAACAAGTTAGGTTGAGTGACCCTAGAGGAGGCTAGAAGTGAACGTGGTCGACATGTTTCTCGCAAAGGGTTAATCACCCACGATTCTTCAGGACCTTAAAAAAGTGAAAAAAACGAAAATAACATCATGCTAGTGTCATGTGTGTGGTGTATGTTACCTCTGTGGATTCTCCTATGCCTACTGGTCATACACTAATGGCCACATGAGGGATCGGCGGGACAGTACATCAGGGATGAGCCCATAGAGTGTGGCTCCAATCTCCTGTGTCCGCGTGTGGAGACCTACCCATTACCGCCGAGCTCGAGCACTTTTTTAAGGTCCTGAAGAATCGCGGGTGATTAACCCTTTGCGAGAAACATGTCGACCACGTTCACTTCTAGCCTCCTCTAGGGTCACTCGACCTAACTTGTTGACACCTAGCGAGCTAGCCCCACTTTTTAATTGCAGCCAGGGGACCCCCAGAATAAAGTGAATTCCGGTACCCCTTGCTACATTTTAATTATCCTACCACAACAATACACCATCCTGCCCACACACCCCCACCTCACCATAAGGCTGTTGGATAAAAAGATCTCCGCCAAAGAGCCCATCTTTGAGGTGAGCCCGTCGGGGGTTGCACCGCCTCCCCGACGAGGAGCAACCGCCTATGATGAAGCATGACACCCTTCTGGGTGTGTGAGGCAACTACATCCAACATAATGGATGCCCCAGGGTATCATTCGAACACCCTTGGTCACGCCAGGTAAATCTTCCCCAAATTTTCCCTATCTCTCCATAGGAACAGTTCAGCACCCCCTTTTGTATCACCAGTACTAGATACGGACACAAGCTGCTACTGGACCTTCCACCACCCTGAGTGGTAAACAGTGTCCTTTCTCCCCCTTTTTGAAATATGCACCCCAGTTTGGACAGTTTCCACTACCTAACAGGGATTGGTGGGAGGGGGGCGTACTTCTTGCTTGCTTTAGGGCTGTTACTTCGGGGACGCAGTGCACGCTCTTGCCTGCTGCCTGCTGCCGCCGGGACACGACAACAGGCAGGGAGAGGACAGGCAGGGAGGGGACAGGCTGGGAGAGGGCAGGTTGGGAGAGGGCAGGCTGGAAGTGGACAAGCTGGGAGAGGACAGGCTGGGAAAGGTCATTGAGGGGACAGGCTGGGAGAGGGCAGGCTGGAAGAGGACAGGCTGGAAGAGGACAGGGAGGGGACAGGCTGGGAGAGGGCAGGCCGCGAGAGGACAGGCCGCGAGAGGACAGGCCGCGAGAGGACAGGCCGCGAGAGGACAGGCCGCGAGAGGACAGGCCGCGAGAGGGCAGGCTGCGAGAGGGCAGGCTGCGAGAGGGCAGGCTGCGAGAGGGCAGGCTGGGAGAGGGCAGGCTGAGAGAGGGCAGGCTGGGAGAGGGCAGGCTGGGAGAGGGCAGGCTGCGAGAGGGCAGGCTGCGAGAGGGCAGGCTGCGAGAGGGCAGGCTGCGAGAGGACAGGGCAGTAAGGGGGAAGGACTGGGGGTGGGCAGTAAGATAAGATTGGGACAGGGGAAACAAGGTAGTGGGGGTGGGGCAGTAGGACTGGGAGTGGCGGCAGCCGGGACGGAATGGGGGTGGCTTGGTGCTGCATAGGTAGGGACCTGTGGCAGTCTGTATTAGCGTCCACCCCACCCCTCCCCCCAGAATAGGCCTTGGGTGTGAGACAGGCTCCCAGCCTGCCCGCGGGAGACGAGTCACTGCGGCTGTAATGTGAGCCACACACCTGGCAGGCAAACAAACACCAACCATGCCAGACCTGCAGAGCTATCAGAGGGCGGGGAGGGATCACTACATCAACCCCCTCCCCACCCAACCCCGGTTTGAAAAAAAACAAACATGCCAGGCTGCCTGGGTTATCAGAGGGGGCGGGGAGGTACCTCTACCTCTACATCTCCCCCCACCAAGTTTACACCACACATGCCCGGGATGTCTGGGTGATCACAGGGGGCGGATCACTACGCCCCCATCCCTACACGCACAGTTTACCATTCTCCACTCCCGCAGGAGCCACTTCCGTGCATTGTCACCACAACAATACACCTGGAAAGTGAGGCCACGCCCACCCTGGTGCCCCGGTGCGTGCAGGCCCGATGGGGCGCAGTGCCACGTTCATTACAGCTCAATGAAGCATCACTGGCGGGACTGGGCACCCCCGGGATCACCACAGCCTGGCAGGGACCCCTCCCCCGAGGGCACCCCTGCCGAGGAGGGAGGGGCGGGCAGGTAGAGTGCACCGCGTGGAGCGGGAGGGCACAGAAGGAGGGGCAAGGGGAGGTGTGTGTAAAGAAGGGGGGGAGCAGGGACTCAAAAAAGTAAAGAAAACATGGTGAAGAGAAAATTACTACAGTGGGTAAAGAAGGCGGAAGCAGGTGGTGAAGGGGGGCTGGCCGGGGTAAGGAAGGATTAAGAAAACAATTTAGGAATTATGGAAAGAAAGGAGAAAGAATGAGAAAGCAGAAAGGGGGGGCTAAGGAGCGTCGGGAGGAACTAAAAGCAGAAGACATAGGAGCAGAGGGAGTAGTAAGGGAAAATAAAAAGAAAGAGTGGATCTAGCAGACAGAGTAAAGGAACGAGTCAGAGGAGACGCTTCAAGGAGGGGTAATGGGGTGCGAGCTTGGAGGGGATGGGTCGAGGTCAGACATTGGGTTAGGAGAGTACAGAAGATATAAACACAATGAGGGTGTAAGAGGTGGGTGTAAAGTGTGCTTCATAAGTTGACTGATTGAATGCTGGGGATAGAAAAGAAGCGTATCAAAGGGGTGAGTGTGAGTAATATTGTAGGGGCAGGGAGGAGTAAAGGTAACATTTGTAAAGCACATGTTCACCCCTGGGTATCTTGGCGCTGCCTAACAGATGCTTATTCTAATCCCAATCAACGGCGCTCATTGTAAGAATGTATTTGTATTTACTATACCACTGACATCACTGCGGGGATTCGAAGCGCTTTATAGAGGCAGGTATGAAAAAAACACCAGGTGCAAGTCGACCATGAGTTGACTTAAGACATAAAAAGCACGTTTCCAATACATGGTCTTATTCGAACACACGGGATTTGAGTTCAGTGATGTGTGTGTTGAGCAGTGAGGGCGGTGCAGTGTCTGATGAATTATAGAGGATGTATCGACATTGGGCGGCTGATGAGCCGAGCGGCCCGCACGGATTTCAGCCTGTGGCCATGGGGTCTAACACAGATCCCCGCAGTCGGTACACGCATGACTTCGCCGAGCCATCAACAACGTGGGGGGGGGGGTTAGAAGAAAGCATTAAAAAAAGGGTGATTGGATCGAGGGGGGGGGCAGCAGAAAGGGGGGTGGGTGCAGACGGCTGGGCAGAGGAAGAAGAGACGGGAGGGAGGAGAGGTGCTGCAGTGGAAGGAAGCACGAAGAGAGATAGTTATTAGCCATGGGGGGGGGGGGGGGGGGGGAATGACGGAGCTAAGAGAAGGGGATGGGGGAAGTCACAGTAATGACTGAAGGCGAGGGGTGACTGCCCTGGCATGAGAGGGGCAGTGTTAACCCCAGTTCACCCCATACCACCCAGGCTGGCCAGCATTCATTTAGTCACTGCTTCTTGCACAGCGCGGCGCGTCACCTCATGACCGCCTCACAGCACTTTATTTCTATTCGTTTTGCTCGTGGTATTTATAGCGCCCAGAGGTACCACTTCTTAGAAGCATAGCAACGCCTGTGGCTTCTAGGTGCTGTACAAGAAATCTTCATATTACACCCAAAATGTATAGTTATTTCCTTCGGTCGGACGCGGCCTGCCCCTGCTGTCATCACCTAGACGCTGATGTGCTACATATGCTGAGGTCATGTCCCTCATTTCTACAATACGGGGGAAGGTCACATGTCATTTGTTCACATATACTGGCAGACAACTTACATGCACATGGGAGGTTTGGCTGATGGGTCTATATTCCAGGGATAAGAACTCGAAGAGTGGTGGGATCGGGGGTCAGCCCGGGCTGGCGCTGTGACCTCGATGCAGGGAAGAAACCGCCAGGGCCTGCTCACCGAGAAGATCGCGAGTGGTGCAGGTACAGCAGCGTAGGACGGCGGTGGAGGCGAGCGGAGAGCTTCCGTGACCATGCCGGACGAGTGACTGAGAGTCCCTCCCTGCATGGACTGAGAGCACAGGGGATTGATGAGGATTGACTGCTGAGCGTTGCAGCATCCACTGGTGCATCCTGCTGTCCCGGTGAGCGGGAGACCCCGCAGCGGAGTGAACACAGGCACGACCAGGCCTAGAACTGGGTTGCTGGGTAGGAAACAACTACACCACAGACAGCGAGAAATGGAGGAGGAAGATCATGCAGGGTTTTGGTGGCACTAAAAAAGTGAATGAGTGCTAGGGGGGGGGGTGAAGGGGAAGATACGCCCCAGTGCAGCACCGGCAGCCAGAGGCGTGTACCCGCACTGCAGCAACACAGTGGGCCTTGGGTGGCAGGCTTGGAGGTGGGTGTGCGGGAACGGTCGAGAGCCGACCACAGAGAGGAAACAATCGTCAGTGAATATTCTGGGAGGAGTGTGGAGTATGCAATACTGGGGACTGCTCCTGGGCCGCAAATATCACATAAGTGGCTGACCACCTAGCACTGCTCCTCGTGGTTGCAACAGAAGATCGATCAGAAGGGCCGAGCTGGAGAGGGAGTGGACGGAATGGCTCAGCTGGAAAACAGCAGACAGGAACAGAGGCCATATATACACTGAGGGGGGCTCTTAAACAGGGCTCTCTGGGCACAACGGGTTGCAAATAGCCGCCACGAACAGGAAAGTAAGGGCAACACGGCGCATCCTTGTGGCGCTGCCAGTCCTTGCCGTGCTTGCAGGTGGTGAGCAGCACCACGTCTCGTCCTCGTCCTCCGCTTCTGAGGGCGGTACTGCACAGTGCCGACAGTGAGCACGTTTGCCCCACTCACCTGGTCTGGCGGCTGCTGGAGAAGGAGAGCTCCCGCTCCTCGGGACTCTCCGGGGCCGCGGCAGGACTTGCTCTTTCCCCGGGGCTCCTCCTTCGCTCTGGAGCCTCGGGACAAACGCAGGCTGCTTCCTGCTCTCCACTCCTCCTCCGGATGACGTGGCGGAGGCTCGGCCGGCTGGGCCAATCCCAGCGCGGCCCTGGCTGGAGGCACACGGCTGCTTCCTTCGGGCCGGCTTCTCGCTGCGGGCAGCATCTCTGGTCTCCCTCACAACACGGGAGATCGGAAAGGCAGGCAATGGCTTCCCCAAGGAAGCCATTGCCTGCCTTGCCGATCTCCCGTGTTGTGAGGGAGACCAGAGATATTGCCCGCAGCGAGAAGCCGGCCCGAAGGAAGCAGCCGTGTGCCTCCAGCGACATGGCGGAGGCTCGGCCGGCTGGGCCAATCCCAGCGCGGCCCTGGCTGGAGGCACACGGCTGCTTCCTTCGGGCCGGCTTCTCGCTGCGGGCAGCATCTCTGGTCTCCCTCAAACACGGGAGATCGGCAAGGCAGGCAATGGCTTCCCCAAGGAAGGGGGAAGCGGAAACCACGTCCACCCGGCCCCGCCCACAACCAGGCGGCGGGCCGGACATCTTCTTCCGGTGTTTCCAATGCCGGACCAGATTCGAGGGCGTTCCAGAGAACAGGCCTTCGGCTGACGTCGCCAAAAGCCAAAAATTCTCGGGAACGCCCCCTAATCTGGTCCTGCATTGACGGACAAACGTGTCTTCCAATGGCTAGCCTCCATTTATGGAGCTAGCCAATGGAAGACGGGGGCGGATTCCAAGCCCCATACTATACTCATTAGGTTTTTCCTAGCGCATGCGTACTTCGTACGCATTGGCTAGGCAAAACCTAAAAGGACAGCATTAACCAGATTTGTATTGCTTCTCCAAGAGGCTGCCATGTCTCTTAAGTGCCTAGATGTAGCGGTGCAGTTCGCTTTTACACTTTTACTAGCTGAATGTTGATCAATAAGTCATTGCATTTCCTTCAGGTGTTACTTTTGTAGAGCTAGAGGTTTCAATGCTTGCGACATAGATTGGTCTGTGAGGAAAGCCTGGCAATTGCATGACCCTGTTTGGTGACCTGCATCATTGGGCACATTTTTATAGTAATGCAACCAGCGCCATGCGTGGTCAATACTTGAAATGTTAAACTAAAATGAATGTTTTAGGATTACATTCTGTGTTTATGCTCCTCTAGACTGGGCCCAGTCTACCAGGTGCCATAATAAATTGGATGTTGAATCAGTTAGATTGATGATTTCTATGAAAGAGATCATTTCAGCGATCCTCTGCAGGCTTAATCTGTTTTCATCCAAAAAAGCAGGCTTATGCAATAGCTTCCTGTGTATCATATATTTTTTTTGTTTACTCCCTTTGCGCACCGGCCAAGTACTGTATCCTTATGCTTTAGGTGTTTGCGTTCCGTTGGGGACTCATCATCATCATCATCATTAAACTTTATTCGGTTCACATGACAGATATCCATAAAAGTTACATTTCATCATTAAAAATAGACAGGGTAAAAAATCTATATACAAAGAATACATTTGTTCCAGTTTACTTTCAATGATTATAGGGTCAAACGGCGTCACAATTAATTAGTAATAAAAGTTAATTCATAAAAATACACCATTCAAATCCCTTATGATTCCAAACATTTTCTATACCTTAGGGAGCATTTCAAAAAGCCAACCACAAACGGGATATATTCAGGCTTTAAAAGTTGCAAAAAATAGAGAGCGCTCCGTACCTGTAAAAAATTAAGCTTCTTTAAAAGTGATTTTAAAAACAGCCTCCGTGGGGCTTCATAAAAGTGACAGAAGAACATAAAGTGTAGCAAGTCCTGAGGAGACATATTGTCGCAGCCACAAGGTGCTAACACTTTTCCTTTGTGGCTACCCTTAGGTACAGCTAGTAAAAGATGGAAGTAATCCAGTCTAAACCGGATTAGTAGAAAACGCTCATGCGCAGACAGCGGCAACGAGAGGTATGGCTCCATTGCTAAACATGTTCTAAGCATCACATGCTTAAGGACGCCATCTTTCAACAATTCCATCTCCTCGCGCTTAGCTTGTTTATGCATTATAAAAAATTCTTTCACAAATGCCACATCTGCCTTAGTAATACAATCGGGTAATAAAAACAGGTCCGGGCGCCCCAGCTCGCTAAAACACCCCTTCAGATACTTGAGCCATGGTATGTCAGTCATGTGGTCCAGGCTCAAAGTCTCTTTTCGTAGTTTGTGGGTAAGGTCTAAGTCATTGTTTAACCAGCTTTTAAGCCAAAAAAAGCAGAGGGCGCATAGCCAGGGTATCACAGATGTATGGGAGGCCAGTTTCTTCATGGACAATAAAATTAGCAGTCCCTTTAGGAACCCCCTCAGCAACTGTTTTAAGAAATTATTTTCTGTCACCTGGATACCCTCCACACCAATATATCCCCACAGTTCGCTCCCGTAGGTAGCTATAGAAACGCTCTTGGCTTGGTAGATTTTCAGCATTGCAGCCATTGGGCGATTGCCCATTTTAGCTGCAAAGCTGAAGATCGCTGCGTTGGACCTAGTCATCTCACCCCTTTTCTTCTTGATTAAGGCACCCCAGTCCAGGCGATTATCTAGTAGGACGCCAAGATAAGAAAAGGTTGGGGATATCGGTACTATCTCTCCATTCACCCTAAAGGTATACTGTCGTTTAGGACGGAACCCTACTTGCATTGCAAAGGATTTAGTGTTATTTATGGCCAGATCTCGCTCGGCCATAAACCCTCGAAAGGTATCGAGCAGGATCTGTAAACTTTTGGGGGTACGTGCCAGGAGGACTGCATCGTCCGCGTATAGCAAGACTAGCAGTCCCCTGCGTCCCACGTACGGGAAATCAACCCCAGTTTCCTGCAGGGTCTTATCCAAATCGTTGATGTAAAGATTGAAGAGGAAAGGGGCTAGAATACACCCCTGTCGTACCCCCTTGCTGTGTTGAAATCCCTGGCGACCCTCAAATCCCGAGTGTTGGACAGGCCACGTGAAAGGCTTGCTCCCTCCCCGCACGACCAGGCCCGAGCCCGGCTCTCCAGGTGTTACACGCAACAACCACCCGTTTCCCGTCTCATATGGGACCCCTGCCCCTGAAACATCTCCACATCATGGGGCCGATTCCCTACCGGCCCTCTCGCCCGACCTGGGCGCCATCTTGGACACAGCAGCACGAGGCCGCGTGGCCTCCGATCGACCCTAACCCTGGGCCTGGCCAGGCCCCGACATCCCGGCACCACCATCCACCCAGGAGGTGAGCGGACTACTTGGCAGGTCAATGGGAGAAAGAGGTGTCGATGGTTCTCCCCCGCCAGGTGCCGATCGCCCCCAGCTCCCCCAGGCGCTGACTCCACCCCCCTGCTGGGTATCTGGACTCCCTCATCCCGGACCTCCCGACCTCCAAGTGCGAGGGTCCGGACATCAATACTCAATAACCCCTTTGTGGTAGAGAGAATATTTTGTTAGGTGATCCAAATTCACCAACGTCTCAAAACAGGAGACCTTGTAGTTGTATTAAGTCCCAAGAAAAAGGGGGGTTTTATTTTCTTGGACACGATGGAAGATACCTTTCATGTATGTGAAACCAGCCTCTATGAAGTGGATTCCATGTAGGGTAGAGATTCAAGATGTCACTCCTGCGATGTGCACTGAACGTGTACTTCAGGAGGAATTAATCCCACGAAGTTCCCAGATACAAGCAGCTTTCGAGACGATTAGGCGTCACCATCCGAGCCTCTCAGTGCCATCGGATGTCGAGGTAGTGTGCAAATTAATTCCACTCGATTCCGGACGCCTATATTCTCTCTGCCACAAAGGGGTTATTGAGTACTCCCTGGTTGCCTCGTTGTTTGTTTTCCGTCCTGATGAAGACTCGCAGTCCCCAGGTCTAAATTACCGTTTGGGAAAAAGTCGAGTTGAAACGTCGACATTCTTTACATACACACCCTAGACCAGTACCTCTTCAATTTTGTAGGCAGTGCAAGACTGTAAATATTGTTATGAGAACCCTACAATGTTGCTGTTCACAAATTCAAATGAACTGATTTTTGTTGGCTAGGTGCCCAATACTGTTATTTCGTGAAGTACCGGATTCAGTATTGATTGTTTAAATTATAAATTTGTTTCTTATTTACCACTGTGCCATTTCCTTTCACCTCACTTATTCACCCCTTTGAAATCACACTCTCTATTTGCACTCCCCCCTTGGGGCAACCTGTATGTTTTTATTGACAATATTGACCAAATTGTGTAAAAATCTGAAAAATTAAATAACATATATTTTTCCTAAAATACCGTGGTGTAAACAGTTTTGTCTTAAAGATTCAGTCCTCTACAGATAGCAGACTAACTGAAGGTGCTATCATCTTGAATAATCTCTTGCTCATGATTTGATCAGTGTACAAAAATCTATAGGTCTAGGACCATTGTTTGTTTGTATTATTAGATACCCAGGTCCATACCTTTAGGGTCACCCCATTCTTGTAATGAGACCTATAACTGGGGCAGCTCCAGAGCAGGAAGGCAGTTGTATCCTGGAGTCGAGAGACGCAGTGAAGAACTCATCCTTGACGGACTACTGGCGCTGCCGTAGCCCTGCCTTGTGAACTATCGACCTGCCTGCTGGCGCTGCCGCAACCTTCTGAAACCTTCATCGTCGTCGGGACCTGCTGGCGTGGCCGCGGACCGTTTGTAACCACCACCTTCATCGGGACCTGCTGGCTCCGCCGCGGACCGTCGCTACCTTCAACCATCCCGGGACCTGCTGGCTCCGCCGCGGCCCGACCATCTAGAACGCCGAGCTCGAGGATTGTGAGCTATTCATCTATCACCATATCCACCAGATTGGTAACGAGACTGTCCCGCTACCCCCTTTCCCAACCAAGAGACTAGAATAGAGGGGACCCCTGAGTCCAGACCTCCTTGTACCATTTCACCGTACTTAAAGAATTGCTTATAAAGAACGTTGAACCTTATCCTTGTGTGGTGTACATCTGTGGGGGGGAAGTTACCCGTCTGTACGATCGCTGGAGACGGCTCTCCCCGGAGACCTCTCCCCTTGTCCTCGGCCGACCCTCCCGGTCCGTCTAACATTGGTGGCCAGCGGCGCGATCCGAATCAACGCGTAATCTTATAGAGAGTAGCTCACCCCACGACAAAACCACAATGTCAACCAAAGAAAGCGGATCCACCGAGAAATTCCAGATGGAGAAATTGGAAGTATACAGCCATCGTGAGTTGAAACAATTCTGCATTGAACTAGGTATCGCTACCACCGGTCTGAGTACTAAAGACGATTTCAAGCATGCCATTGAGTCATGGGCAGAAACCGGGGCCGTCAGACCCCCGGACCAAAATGTCGCAGCAGCAGAGAGAAACACCACGGCTCCCGAGGAGCGAAGAACGGGTCTCTCGCAAGATGAGATCCAAGAACGAGAAAGAAGCCGACTACATGAACTAGAAATGGCCCGGCTCAAAATGGATGGCGAACTAAATTAGCCGAACAAAAACTGAACCTGGAACATCTGCGGCTCCGAGAAGAACGGGAAGAGAAACAGAGACAAAGAGAGCTCGAAGAGAAGAGACTGGCGTATGAACACGAGCGCAAACTAGCTGAGATAGACTTACGCAAGCAGAACAAAGAATTAGGGGTGCCCGAGCAACCGCGCACCCCGGGAGCAACAGAAAAGAAGGTACACATCCCCAAGGATGTCGTTCGAGAATATTTCCGAGATGACGACATACAGCAATGGTTCAAGGCCTACGAGATCGCTATGACCTCCCACCGGATCGATCGAAGCGACTGGGGAGCCGGTCTCTGGGGGAGATTCGTCAATGAGGGCCGCGATGCCCTGTTACAGCTCCCAGACCATCTGATGACCTCCTACGACCACATGAAAGCTACCCTCCTCACCCGCTATGGGCTCACACCCGAAATGTACCGCCAGAGGTTCCGAGACTGCACCCGGATCCCGGGTACAACTTGGGTGGAATACGTGAACTATTTCAGCTGAGCCTTCGAGGGTTGGATCAAAGGAAGCAATGTAACGACCTACGAGCAACTCTTCAACCTCATGGTATGGGAGCATCTATCAAACAACTGCTTCGTCGAGCTCAGGCAGCACCTCCTCGACAGTAAATTGACTGATCCACGGCAGCTCGCCGCCGAGGCTGACTGGTGGGAAATTACCCGAGTGGGCCGAAATGGGTCCCATGAACAGAACCGGAACAACCAAGGTCAGCACCGTCCCCGAGGAGGAGGAGGGGGCCAGGGACGAGGAAGAGACAACGCCCCGGCCGCCCCCGCTACCAGCACCCCACCCCCGGCCAACCGGGGCAACACCCCGGCGCGCCCGGGGTACAGAGCCAATGTCACGTGTCACCGATGCCAGCGGGTCGGCCACTACGCAAACGACCCGAATTGTCCACAGAGCCAGACTCCGAGACCCCGCCAGATGGCTGCCGCCGCCCTGGGGGAAGAACAAATCTCCGAAGAACACGAGGAATGTGAGCAAGAACACCAAGAATGGGAACCCGCCGCCATGGTTCTAGCGTGCCTAGGGGGAAAAGACATGGTCCCGCGGGTCCCCCTACCCGCCAACACCCAGAAGTACAGTCAGTGGGTGAACATTAATGGACGTCGGTCCGAAGCCCTACGTGACACCGGGGCCAGTGTGACGGCCGTCCGCTGTCACCTGGTGACCCCAGAACAGATCCTGCCGAACGTTCTCTGCCCTGTCCGTTCAGCCGACAATTCGGAGAGTCTATGTCGGATGGCCTGCGTCCCCTTCGAGTGGGGAGGAGTCTCCGGCATGTTGAAAGTGACGGTCCGAGATGATGCCCCCGTAGACTGTCTCCTGGGAAATGATCTTGAGAGTTCCCCGTGGGCCGCCGTAGAGAGAAGAGAGCACCTGGGGATGTTGGGCATCCCGGACTGGGCGTGCGTAACCACCCGGTCCATGGCTGCCCGTGCCATCCCCCGACCCGAAGAACCTGAATGGCCGGCACCTCCTCCCCCGGTCGCTCCAGTAGAAGGCACCGACCGTGCCGTCCCCCCAGAACAAACTCCCGAGGGGCTCGTTCAGCCTCAGGACCTTCCCGGCCTGGCTCAGTGGCGTCAGGAGGGGGGGCCCACCCAGGAACAGTTTCGCCACGAGCAGAAGACATGTCCCTCTCTCGAGGGACTCCGCCAACAAGCCCTCGCCCAGAGCGCAGGGGATACCTCCGGAACCCATTGGGTCTATTGGGACAACGACCTGTTGTACAGCGAACAGAGAATCGCGGAGTTAGGAGCCAGTCGAGTGCTAGTGGTGCCCCTCCGCTTTAGAGACTTCTTGCTAAACCTGGCCCACGATGTCCCCCTGGCTGGCCACCTGGGTCAGGACAAAACCTACAGTCGCCTGGTGACCCACTTTTTCTGGCCCAAGATGAGGAACGACGTACTCCAGCACTGCCGGTCTTGCCCCACGTGCCAGGCCAGCGGGAAGAGCGGCCGCAAGCTTAAAGCACCTCTGCAACCTTTCCCAGTGGTCACCACCCCGTTCGAGAGGGTGGGGATAGACATTGTGGGGCCCCTGGACCCCCGTACAGCACAAGGACATCGGTTCATCCTGGTACTAGTGGACCACGCCACCCGCTACCCCGAGGCTGTTCCCCTGCGAACTGTGACAGCCCCGGTAGTCGGCCGGGCCTTGATGGGGATCTTCTCCCGGGTGGGCTTCCCCCGAGAAGTCGTCAGCGACCGGGGCACAAACTTTATTTCAAAATACATGAAGTCCCTCTGGCAACAGTGTGGGGTCACCTACCGATTCACGACCCCCTATCACCCTCAAGGAAACGGACTAGTTGAGCGGTTCAACCGCACGCTCAAAGGGATGATTGGGGGGTTGGAAGAGCCCCTCCGTCGCCAGTGGGATGTGCTACTGCCGTGCCTCCTCTTTGCCTATCGAGAAGTCCCCCAGAAGTCCCTCGGCTTCAGCCCGTTCGAACTCTTGTATGGACACCCTGTGCGAGGGCCGCTCAGCCTAGTCAAAGAAGGTTGGGAAATGCCCCCTCTAAAGAACCCTCCAGATGTTTTCAAGTACCTCCTGACCCTCCGCAACCAGACCAGACGGTTCAGAGAACTGGCAAAAGCAAACGTGGAGGCCAGTCAGGAAGACATGAAAAGGTGGTACGATCAAAATGCCTCCTCCATCGAATTTGAACCCGGCCAACAAGTGTGGGTGATGTCTCCCACCGAACCATGCGCCTTGCGAGACAAATGGACAGGGCCCTTCAAAGTAGTCGAGCGCAAGAGCCCTGTCACCTATCTCATCGATATGGAATCTTCACGGAACCCTCTCCGGGTCCTCCACGCCAATAGACTAATACCCCACTTTGTGCGCTCAGAGCTCAGCCTCCTGATGGCAACAGACAACGGAGCCGAGGAGGACTCCGAACCACTCCCTGACCTCCTACGGACTCAGGAGAAGGACGGCTCCGTGGACGGGGTCCGACTCTCGGAGGCCCTCACCCTGGAACAGCGCCAAGGCTGCCGGGACCTCCTGCTGCAGTTCGCCACCCTGTTCTCCCTCACCCCAGGGGTCACCCCCTGGTGCTTACACGACGTGGACACTGGAGACAGTCCCCCCGTCCGCCATCGGGCCTACCGCGTACCAGATCGGGTACGGGCCTGCATCCAAGCGGAGGTGGCCAAGATGCTCACGCTCGGGGTCATCGAGCCCTCAGACAGCCCCTGGGCCAGCCCAGTGGTACTGGTCCCCAAAGCGGCCGCCCCCGGCACCACTCCTGAGCTCCGGTTCTGCGTCGACTACCGGGGCTTGAATGCGGTCACCAGAACGGACGCACACCCCATTCCCCGAGCAGATGAACTAATCGACCGCATTGGAGCTGCCCGCTACCTCAGCATCTTCGACCTGACAGCGGGCTACTGGCAGATCGGTCTCACACCCCGGGCCCAAGAACGATCTGCCTTCTCCACCCCTGATGGCCACTACCACTTCAAGGTCATGCCATTCGGCATGAAGAATGCTCCAGCAACATTTCAGCGGCTAGTAAACCAGGTCCTGGCGGGACTCGAAGAATTCAGCGCCGCCTACCTGGACGATATCGCTGTGTACAGCCGCCACTGGTCCGACCACCTCCATCACCTCCGAGAGGTGCTACAGGCCCTCCAACGAGCTCGCCTCACGATCAAGGCCAGCAAGTGCCAAATTGGCCAGGGGTCCGTGACCTATCTCGGGCACCAGGTGGGAAGCGGTCTGGTGGCTCCTCTGCAACTCAAGATCGCTGCCATCCAGTCTTGGCAGCCCCCCATCACCCAGACCGAGGTCCGCGCCTTCTTAGGGCTCACAGGCTACTACCGGCGGTTCGTGAGGGACTATGGCAGCATTGTGGGGCCCCTCACGGAACTCACATCCAAAAGCCAACCAAAGAAGGTCAACTGGACCCCAGACTGTCAAGCGGCCTTCGAGAAGCTGAAGGCCGCCATGTGCTCCGCCCCTGTGCTCCAGGCCCCCGACTACAGTCAGGAATTTATCGTCCAAACGGATGCCTCCGACCATGGCATTGGGGCAGTCCTTTCCCAGCTGAACCCCGAAGGACTTGACCAGCCAGTGGCTTTCATCAGCAGACGACTCCTGGCCCGAGAACAACGCTGGAGCACAATCGAGAGGGAGGCCTTCGCCGTGGTGTGGGCCCTCAAAAAGCTCCGGCCTTATCTCTTCAGTACCCACTTCCGGGTACAGACCGATCATCGGCCCCTGCAGTGGCTAATGCAGATGCGGGGGGAAAACCCGAAACTATTGCGTTGGTCCATCTCCCTGCAGGGGATGGACTTCACTGTGGAACACCGACCCGGGCAAGACCACGCCAACGCAGATGGCCTGTCACGCTTTTTCCGCCTCAACGAAGAGAGTCCCCAAGAGGATGGGTGACTCTCCCCGCCTTCAGCTGGGGGGGACGCATGTTGGACAGGCCACGTGAAAGGCTTGCTCCCTCCCCGCACGACCAGGCCCGAGCCCGGCTCTCCAGGTGTTACACGCAACAACCACCCGTTTCCCGTCTCATATGGGACCCCTGCCCCTGAAACATCTCCACATCATGGGGCGATTCCCTACCGGCCCTCTCGCCCGGCCTGGGCGCCATCTTGGACACAGCAGCACGAGGCCGTGTGGCCTCCGATCGACCCTAACCCTGGGCCTGGCCAGGCCCCGACATCCCGGCACCACCATCCACCCAGGAGGTGAGCGGACTACTTGGCAGGTCAATGGGAGAAAGAGGTGTCGATGGTTCTCCCCCGCCAGGTGCCGATCGCCCCCAGCTCCCCCAGGCGCTGGCTCCACCCCCCTGCTGGGTGTCTGGACTCCCTCATCCCGGACCTCCCGACCTCCAAGTGCGAGGGTCCGGACATCAAAGGGCGCCAGACCTATAACTGGGGCAGCTCCAGAGCAGGAAGGCAGTTGTATCCTGGAGTCGAGAGACGCAGTGAAGAACTCATCCTTGACGGACTACTGGCACTGCCGTAGCCCTGCCTTGTGAACTATCGACCTGCCTGCTGGCGCTGCCGCAACCTTCTGAAACCTTCATCGTCGTCGGGACCTGCTGGCGTGGCCGCGGACCGTTTGTAACCACCACCTTCATCGGGACCTGCTGGCTCCGCCGCGGACCGTCGCTACCTTCAACCATCCCGGGACCTGCTGGCTCCGCCGCGGCCCGACCATCTAGAACGCCGAGCTCGAGGATTGTGAGCTATTCATCTATCACCATATCCACCAGATTGGTAACGAGACTGTCCCGCTACCCCCTTTCCCAACCAAGAGACTAGAATAGAGGGGACCCCTGAGTCCAGACCTCCTTGTGCCATTTCACCGTACTTAAAGAATTGCTTATAAAGAACGTTGAACCTTATCCTTGTGTGGTGTACATCTGTGGGGGGGAAGTTACCCGTCTGTACGATCGCTGGAGACGGCTCTCCCCGGAGACCTCTCCCCTTGTCCTCGGCCGACCCTCCCGGTCCGTCTAACACCGAGCGTATCTGATGTCCGCCCTAGTATCTCTATGTAGATCCCTCAGAAAGTCCACCAGATTTGCCTTCACCCCCATGGCCCTCATGGACTGCCACAACTTTCCCCAGTTGACACAGTCAAATGCGGAGGAAAGGTCCATGAAGGCCATGTAGATTGTCCCCTGGCGGGCAATGGTGTACTTTCCGAGGATTAGATAGAGATTGACGCATTGTGCCACATACTGAATGTCGGATAATATCTTGTTCTCTTCCGCCCAAGCAGTCAGTCTATTAAGTACGACTCCGCCAACAACCTTAACCACAGAGTCGATAAGGGAAATTGGCCTATAATTCATGGTACAGTTACGGGCTCTCTTTTTAAATACTGGGACAATTGTGGAAACTCCCCATGAATCTGGACACCCTTCCTTGGCGGCCGCGTTCAACACAGCTACCAAGATTGACGACCATAAAGAGGGGTTAGATTTAAAAAGGTCTGGTGGGACGCCATCCGGACCTGGAGCCTTCTCGCTTGTAAGACTATTAATACCATCCTCCACTTCTCGTGCCGTAAATACAACTACATCCCCATTCTGGGATCTTACCTGCAACTGAGGTTGAGTTGACACACTTTTAAAAATGGCACTAAAGTAGGACACCCATTCCTCCTCTGTTATGTTGGTGTCCAGGTCCTCTGCTCTTTCCCTTATAAAAAGAGGTCTATTAATGATGTTCCAAAATCTGGAACTACTGGAAAATGTCAGGGGATCTAAGAGCTCCCGCCAAGTGTTCTCCTTTAGTTCCCTTCTTCGAATGGTCAACAGCCTTTTATAGTTAGTACGTAAAGTACGGATCTGCGAGTTGTCCCTAGGGGTTACTTTCAATGCAGCCTTCAGTTCTCTGGCGGCTTTGGAGCAAGAGGGGTTACACCACTTAGGGTCACTGTGAGAAGTTGGCCTGATATATGATGTTTCCAATTCTGGAACCACCTTGTATCAGTCCAAACAATCCCTTATGGTGTCTGGTTGTAAGTCAATCTTATAGACAAGCTATCCTAGGGGTAGCATGGACTAAGCAGCCTTAAAGGCTTAACTCAAGAGGTTGTATTAAGCAAGCTGTTTTACCAATCACAATCCTGTAATATTAAATGAAAGGACACCACACAAGTTATATATTATAAAAATATATGTATTTATTACTAGAATAATCCTCTATACTCTTTATGAGTCTAGAAGCACAAGCATTTAAACAAAAGGACAGTTAAACATATGAAAGTTGCACAATTATGGATGAGGGCGGGTGGCCACTCAAACCATATATTAAGAAAGTGGTATAAGAGGCCTAGGGAATCGCTGGGCCCAGTCGGGACTAGCAATGCTGAAGTCGGGAAAAGCCCGCGGGAATCGGGTGCAGCGCTTAAAGCACACACACGCACCAATGCAATGTCAATGGTACGTAAAAGTTATAAAGTTACTGTTTAAGGAGACTTCCACTTAACCTAGAAGGATGAAACTTTAGACACATACACTAGAGGTGTGTACCAGTGTGGGAACACCGGCGTTGCTGAGTTACCTCACCCACAGGAAGCGGGTGCACAGGTGCGAAGTAGTGTCGGGTTTCGTCACGCAGGTTGATGGTGCTTGGAGCTGAAGATGCTGCAGGCGTCGAAAGGAGAAGTGTCAATGTGTGATCCAAGGGTGGATCGAAGATAAAGATGATCTGAAAGCAGAGGGGACAGAGTCTGGGTCACTCAGCAGTGACCAGGGTGGAACCAGGCAATGTCGGGTGCTTTCAGGTCGCTGTCGTGAAGCTTCTCTCCGCTGCCACGTGGACACTGGGGCACCGAGGATGTCCAGGAGTGGATCACGAGCTGTCCCACGCAGGCTCTCGCTGTCGGCGGTGTCAGCTTCCGGATCGGAGCAAACAACCCTTGGCAAGCGTAACCCACGCAGGATTCGAAGATGGCTTAATACTCTGACCAGGAGGGTCAGAGCGGGTGCTCCTTTTCAGGGGAGCGAGGGCAAGTCTGGAGCAACCAGACTCACGAGTCAGATTTCAAAGTTTGTCGGCACAGGGGCCACAAGCCAACGGGCAAGTGACCGGGCCAACGTGTTGAGCCAAAAGATGCAGAAGGGCCCCACCCAGCACTCGGTGAGTGTAGAGGGGTGAGCTTCGGTGAAAGAGAGGCTCAGGGCTGGGGCTTCTCAAACCCCAATGCACAGCTTCGAGGGTCACTCATGGGCTGCACGGTCAGCGTCTCATGGTCTTTCCAAGATGGCGGGCCCCACGCTTCAGGTCGCTTCCACGGGTCTCAGCTCTGCAGGGACTGTGGATCGGGCTGTTAGAAGGCAGGCACGCTTGGTCTTGTCGAACTCTGTCGCTCCAGTTCCGGCGGGAACTGCAACAAAGTAAACGTCGAGGTGATGGATGGTGCCTGTTTGCACAGGGTGGTCACTCCTTGACCACAAGGGAGATTCTTCAGTCTTCTACGTCGAGTAGGATGTCAAAGGGTCCAGAGTTTTGTTTCATAAGTTTCAGTCAGGGTAATCTGAATGCTGTGCATTGCTCCCACTCTTATACCAATCTGGTGGGTTGGATCTCCTGCTTGGTCCCTCCTATGGGTGGGACCCAGGAAGGGGGTGGATACACCCCTTTCCCTTTGTCCAGGGTCGCGCTGGGACTGGGGCTGGTGAGCCCCAGAACCGGTTTGACCGGATTATGCAAGGGGAAGCCTTGTGCTCCCCAGGCAGTGTCTGGTTTCTTTCAAACCTCCCTGCTACAATCCACTATCTCCTGTCTGGGGTGGTGTGACACCTCCCCGCAACAGGAAACCCTTAGTCCAGGCCTTCTCTGCTGAGTTTCGGTCGGCAGCAGGAGGTCAGACTTGTGTCGGTGGCAGAAGCATCCATTTTGTGATGCTGAGGCTCTTTTAAAAATCAACCGCGTTTTAGCAAAGTAACATGTCTTCTCCCTCTAGAGGGGTGGAATGCTATCCCCGTCGACAGGACTGTCGAGGAGATAGTATTCCAAATCGTATGACACCTTACACAACATGTTTTGATAAAGCCAAACCAAAGTTAACATATAACCGCGATGGATTATAATGCACTTAATAGTATATGGTATGGCATTATCCCGGAACAGCTAAGGGAATTGGTCCCGACAGCTGCAGACAGGCTCAGCTCATGCTAGAGCACCATCTCACATAAAACCAAGCACTCTGCCTCCAGGATTGTTAAGGTCTGCCAGAGGAGTGACTTATAGGTTCATATGTGTCCAGATAGGTTTAGATATAGGTATACTATATCTAAGCAAGGGGTGATTACACCACCTTGCCCCAGCTGAGTGATCAGCCAGTGGTGTCAATTTTGGATAGCCAGCCAGGGGTGGCAAAAGATATGCTGCAGCCCCTGGTAGGCCTTGGATGCACCTATGCCCTGGGCACCTATAGTGCTCTGTACAGGGGCTGATAAGGTGACCCAAGCCAATTTAGTTATGCACCTAGGGTACATGGAATCCATTTTAAAGTGAGAGCAGATAGCCTGGGGCCCTGATTAGCAGGGAACCAGGCCAACTAAGTCGAAAACCAGCTAAACACAAGGCAAAAAATCTGGGGTAACCATAGTCAGGTATCCACCTTCCTACAGTCACCAATAATCTTACTTTGTCCTGGAGCAGATAGTGTCCCTACTGTGGAAACAATCCCCTTAAAGGCGTTGAGTGTACCTGAGCCTGTAGAATCAGGATTCATACAGTAGAATAATTCTGCCTCACAAGACGCTTGAAGCTTTTTATAAAAGAGGGCCGGTGTTACTTGGGTCCATTTGAGGTGACGCCTACTATCGGTTAGCTTCAGTGTTCCCGCTGTTATTACAGAATCCTTCCTTTTCAATACATTCTCCCCTAGGCGCGCACACACACGGGGTTATGATCACTAAAAGGACTTGTAGGATTGTGTAACCCAATAGATAGGTGTGAAAATTTGTGGAGATCAAAATGTGGTCTATAAATGATCCACCACTGCGACCTTTAAAGGTCGGTACATTTTGTTTAAATGATGGGGGTACAAAGCTCATAGCTGAAAACAAATTAAATTCATTGAGCAGGTCATTAACGGCATCTCCCTGTAGAGAGTGCTCAAAATGAAGGTCCTGAGACCTAGGGCACCCCAAGTCACACATTTTGGTAAGTCCAAGATCTCCACATGGGTGGACGTTAAAGCCTCCCACAATCATAAGACTGTTACTGTAGGGCCCACAGTACTGCTTAACAAAATTATCCAGCTCAGTTATCTTGCATTCCCCTTCTCTATGGACTGCATTATAAAAGTTAATCAGGCATAGGCTAAGATTTCCTCGCTTGATAACAATTGCCTGGAGATCCCTATAGGAACAGGAGATGGGCTTAATCCTGCATTTCAAGGACAAAGAGGTAAAAATGGCCAGGCCGCCCTTTGCTCTCCCACTAGATGCTGGAATTGCAGGAACAAAAAAAGATTTGTACCCCTCCAGGAAGAGGTTACAGTTGACAAGCCATGTCTCCTGGAGGCATATGACAGGGAAATTACTGAAAAACTGCACCCATACCGGGTCTGTGAACTTCTCTGCATACCCGTTATATTCCATGACAACACATTGTAGTCATGGGTCTTAAGTTGAACATCTTGCAGGACAATATTTGTATCTTAATGTGGGGCGACAGTAAGAGATCCTGGCAGCTCTCGTTCCATTACCCCCTTGACCATAAAGGTTTCTGGTGGTACTACACTTGTTATTACTGTTGATGTTTTAGGTGGAGACTCATTACCCAGCAAAACTGGATCGGAGGGCTCAGGTACCTGAACTATCTGATCTAATTGGGCTATGCTCTCACTCAGTCAATCACAGTCATTCAGCCCCGAAAGAGCTGCGAATCTATTCTGGCCCTGAGTGAAAGGGGATAGATGGAAGGCCCCCCGTGAATTGACCCTTTCCACCCAGTGATTGGGATTGCCATTCCTACTTGGATCCTTAAGTTTAAGGGGCCATGGATGATGTTCAGTGTTCAAATGGTTCTGCCTGGGGTTCTCTGCCCTATAGAAGAATCCTAAAGGCAGTACCTGACTACCTTGTTCACTGTGTGAAAAACTAGCATTGACTTCCATAAAAATTCTATCAACCGGTAGGGGATTACTAAAATTTACCACAACGCAATCCCCCCTCCATGTTTTCCTGGAGCCTCCTAACCAAGCAACACGCCGAACCATAATGATGTTATGTACTATATTTGGTCCTAAAGCTGTGTTGCGTGACAACCAATTAGTTACTTTATTTTTTAATTGGCCACAATCCTCCTTCGCTCCTTCTGGGAGGGGTGGAACGTTACCCAGAATTACCACCAGCGGGGTTGATTGAGGTGGTAGATCAATGATTGGTAACTTCTGTGGAACAGCAATAAGTTGGTCCTGGGGCGTAACCCTTTTCTTTTCCACAACTTTAGCAGCTACACCTGAACTTTCTGCTACACGAGTTCCGTCTGATGGCTGGCAACCCGAAGTTATATCATACCGCCCCCCTACTCTGTTAGCAATCAGGTCCATAGGCCTTTGGGCACAACTACTTTGATCACAAGGAGCAACAACCATCCTCTCTGCAGGCACCTCCACGAGGTCAATGGTGGTTGCAACGGTGGTGGCGTCTGCTGCTTTACACCTATGAGGTTGGAAAGATTGTATAAGGTTGTGCTGGTCAGCTATACTATGCTCAATATTATGTAGTTTGGTCATAATTGGGCGTAGTTTATCCTCTAGGATACTGATTAGGGTAGATTTAAACACTTCTATTAAAGAGAGGTCAGGCACAGGCGGGCCTCCCCCGCCTGAAAAAGATGGGGCAGTAGTTTTAGATTTTTTTGCTTGGCTGCTCATTTCTTTTGGTACTACCAGTGGTGCAACGTGCCTCCCCCCATTGTTGCGGTGAGTTGAGCTTGCTAACAGCCTTGGTATTGCTGCGAGTATTGATTGACGGGCCTTTACCCACACCCACACCCATATTGCCAGGAGCTGGTTGAGTAAGTTGAGCTGCCCCCTGCTTATTAATTATATTAACAACTGGAAATAGGGGAGCAAAAATAATGTCCGACTGAGACTCCAAGACCGGAGAGATCACTCCCAAATTGGAGGTACCATTCTCCAATCCCTGCGTATGGGTAGAGTTCGCAGTTGCACCGGTGCAGTTAGTTGAATGAGCTGTATCCCCCTCCAAGAGCACCACTGAGCCAGCAGTTGGGGATCTTAAAAGACGTCGGTTTACCAGCTCAATCTCCCTATCTATCACTGAAGCTGCTCTGGTCAAGAATGCATCCATCGTGGTAACGGTTACTTTAGCATTGCCCAAAACCTCATTTTCGTTTACCTGTGTCTTACGTCTCCCCATAGTTTTAACTTACTTATCAGGGACCACTAGTTATCTAAGTCAGAAAGTTCTCCCACAATATGAATCATTAACAGAGCTCTCCTTCAGAATACTAGACACAATTTTAAGGCTGCACCCAGAAAAATGCTCTAAAAATCTGACAGTTATAGATCAAGTTCTCTGTGTTGAGTGTCCTGTTTCACTAACCGGCTTGTCAGGACTCCTCTGCAGCGTCCTCCGCAGCCCCCTGGCATATGTAGGCACGGGGGCTGTGGGCGCAGGTACTCGGGGGCCGTTCCCGTCACAGCGTTGGCAGACAGCAGGTGAGTCCTCTATTGGCCGTTCCCCTTACGGCGATTTAGAGTAACAGCAGGTGGGTCTGTGGGTCAGTCCTGGAAG
The DNA here is from genome assembly GCF_964263255.1 of Lissotriton vulgaris. Classification (NCBI taxonomy): domain Eukaryota; kingdom Metazoa; phylum Chordata; class Amphibia; order Caudata; family Salamandridae; genus Lissotriton; species Lissotriton vulgaris. The sequence continues at coordinate 1,075,590,177 of NC_141691.1, read as the reverse complement.
AGAAGCACATCCCGCGCTGCGGGAGGGAAGTGCCGACTTTCAAGGCCTCCGGCGCCCTCCGATGACGTGCAAGCAAAGCGCCTCACGCAGCCCCCTGTGAGATGTAGGCACGGAGGCTGCGGGCGCAGGTACTTGGGGGCCGTTTCCGTCACGGCGTTGGCAGACAGCAGATTAGTCTGTAATGTTTCTTCTTCTCCCCCACAGGACACTCTGAGTCAGGTATGAGTGTGGAACTCACGTTTATTGTTACAACAAGAATTATTCGAGCCAAGGGCGCCGAGCGTCTAACTATGACGAGCTCCGGTCGCCAACTGCCGTTTGCTCGCGTTCGCGCCTTTCCCTTTCATTCTACTGCGCATGCGCGCCTATCCGCTCTAGCCTACGGCGTAACGCGTCATCGCGTATACGCCCGTAGACTAGAGCGCATACCACATATCTCCCCCCTTTAATGAAAACAAGGTTATAACATTTTCCCCCAACAGCAAAGTGTCCTCCAGCAGTGAACATAGTCTATGTGGGGCACCGAGGGGGCCGGCACCAATCTAGTGTCCATCCATCACAAAGTCACTATAACGAGAGGGCACTACAACTGCCCTTCCGCTGCGGGTGTGTCTTACCAGCACGTTCTCTCTCGCCTCTGTCTGTCCTTGGGACACCCCAGCTTCTCTCACTTCTGTTCTCTGCTCTGCTTCCGCTTGTACTCCTCCTCCGTCGGTCGGCCTAGCTCCCAGGATGACCGCTTCACTGTCATCGCCTGCACCTTCCCCTTGGTTGTCTATGCCGTGCTCAGGAAGGGGTCTAACCTCTGGGTGATCCATGTATCTGTCGACTTCCTCGGCCTTGGGCCAGACTAATATTTTGTTGACTCTGGCCATGCGATCTTGTGACCAGACCTTGCCGTCACTGAGGAGGGCCGCCCTGCCACGCACCTCCTTGACTTGTAGTGGCTGGCTGAATTTGCTTTCGCCCTTATTTTGTAGGGTGGGGAGTCTGATCCTGACCCACTCCCCTTCTTCCAACGCCGTTTCTTTCGTGCTGCGTCGCTTGTCATAGTGTGCCGCATAGATCTTCTGGGCCTTCTCCAGATTGTGCTGCACTACCGCCGGGGACCACTTGCTGGTGATGGTCTTCTCCCTCCATGCTACGTTGTCCCGGGTGAAGGGATGCCGTCCTCTTAGCACTTGGAACGGACTATACCCCACTACAGAGGGCGTTATCCGGTATGCCCATAGCATGTTCATTACTTCCACCTCCCAGTCTTTTCCTTGCGATATGGCTGCCTGGATGGAGCCCATGAGCACCCTGTTGAACCTTTCGACCTGGCCGTTGCAAGCTGGATGGTACACGGCAGTGTGTCTCACCTCGATCCCGTTCCTCTTCATGTATCTCCCCCACTTGTCCGACACAAATTGCGGTCCATTGTCGCTGAGGATGGTTTTGGGTATTCCCTCTCTGAGGAACACCTCGGTGAGGAACTTCAAGATCGTGTCCGTGTCCATCGACTCTTGTATGTCCACTTCTGGCCACTTAGAATACTTATCTATCAGCACACAGATGTACTTATTCACGCCTCTACTGTCCAGAACGGGCCCCAGAATGTCTATTGCCACATCCTCCCAGGGGCCATGCGGGGTGTCGAACTTCCCCAGTGCTGGTCTGAGTGGGCGGAGCACCTTGTCCGCTCCTTGGCACTGCCCGCACTCCCGCACTTGTCTCTCGATGTGGGCATCCATTCCTGGCCACCAATACATCTGTTTGACCAACGCCTTGGTTTTCACTATGCCCAGATGCCCCTCGTGGAGCAATTTCAGCAGTCGGGGTATCAGTGTCACTGGGGGCACCACTCTCTCTCCTCTGTACAAGAATATCCCCGAGTCACTCAGGGACAATTCTTCTCTCATTTCGTAAAAACGTCGGACACCCTCCGTTAGCTTCTTCTTGTCCGGCCACCCAGACGTGAGATGTTTCCTTACTTCCATCTTCACCTCATCGAGCTCGTAAGCCGCCTGCCATTCCTGTGCACTGATCGATGTCTCATGATCCTCCATGCTGGCGACCATCTCCTCTGTGTCCGGGGTCTCTCCCGGCGCCTCTTCCATGGCTGATGCCCGGCTGAGGTAATCAGCTACCTTGTTCTGCGTGCCTGGAAGATATTCTACATCGTATGTATAATCTAGCAACTTCAGGGTCATTTTCGCTATTCTCGGGGTGGCAGTGTCATGGCCCGATGACGTCAACACTTTGACGAGTGGCTTGTGATCCGTTTGGAGCCTGAATCCCGTGCCCCATATGAACTGACGAAACTTGTTCAACGCCCACGTGACCGCCAGCATTTCCTTTTCAATCACGCTGTACCTTTGTTCCGTCGGGGACAGCGCCCGGGATGCAAAACTGATTGTTTCTTTGGTTCCGTCTTCCCTTTCCTGCGCCAAGACAGCCCCCAAGCCCTTGTCGCTTGCGTCTGTTGTTACAACAGTCTTGCCCGTGGGGACATACCCCTGCAATGGGATGGCATGGCTGATACATTCTTTGATGGACTCAAATTCGGACTGGGCCTCCCTGTCCCATTCGAATTTTGTATTGTGCCTGATTAGTTGTCTCATCCTGTACGTTCTCGTGGCAAAATGTCTGACAAACTTGCTGTAATACTCGGCCATTCCAAGGAATGACCGCACTTCCTCTTTGGTCGTTGGGGCCTTGGCGTCCTTTATTGCCTTCACATTTAGTTCCTTCGGCGAGATGCCATGCGTTCCTATCTCGTGCCCTAGGTAGGTCACTGAGCGAGACCCAATTCTGCACTTGCTCCATTCCGCCGTCATTCCTTTGCTTTGCAGCACTCCCAACACTTGATGTAGTTTCTTGTCGTGCTCACCTTTGTCGGAGCCCATCACTAGGATGTCGTCTTGGAAATATTGCACTCCCGAGATGTCTTTAAACAACCTGTGCATCAACTTCTGGAAAACGGCCGCAGCGGATGCCAGGCCGAAGGGCATTCTCCTGAATTGGTAGCATCCAAAAGGCGTTATGAAGGCTGTGTACTTCCTGCTCGATGGGTGCAGCTCTATTTGGTAGTATGCAGACGTGAGGTCTATGGTGGAAAAGTGTGTGATGCCTTTTGTCCTTGCTAGCATTTCCTCTATTCTGGGGAGCGGGAACCTCTCCACTATGAGGTTTTTGTTGAGCTCCCTCAGGTCCACACAGAGCCTGACCTTACCATTGGGTTTTTTAACTACTACCAAGGGCGATAGCCATTCCGCACTGTCCACCGGCTCGATGATTTCTAGCTCTTCCAACTTCCGTAGTTCCTGGCGCACCGCTTCACTCGTGGATATCGGTATGTTCCGGACCTTATGCACTACTGGTACTGCTCCCTCCTTAAGGACCATTTTATGTACGAATTTGTCCAGTTTGCCTACCGTGCCCTCGAAAACCTTGGGGTATGCTGCCTTCCAGTCTTCCTCCTTCGAGAGGGGCCATTCATCTGTTAGCAAGATCTGTTCCTTTCCTCCGGGATTAAGTATGATGCCGAGATCACCTGCGTCTCTCCATCCTAGCACCGATGGGCCCTTTTCCGCTACATACAGGGTGCACGTGGCCGACCGTCCTCTAAATTCGAACTCCAAGTCCCTGCATCCTACCAGTGGAATGGAATTCTCGGTATACGAGATGGGTCTGATGTCCGGAGGCCATAGGTCGGGTCCTATGACTGGCGCGAAGTCCTCTTCCCATATCGACCTTTGCACTATGGTCCAGGGGGACCCTGAATCCACGGCCACATGTACTTTGACGCCCCCGATGAGCATGTCGGTGCGGGGCTTGTCCCTTCGCTTCCCGGATACGTCCAGCACTTGATCCTCTATGCACAGCACCAGGTCATCCTCTTCCGGGTCGTCTTCCTCACTTACATTGGCCGTGGCTGCGTCGATGCACTTGACCGTGGACTTCGTCCCTTTCTTTCGGCAGACTTTTTCGAAGTGACCGGTCAGCCCACAGAATGAGCACCTGGCGCGAAACGCGGGACAACGCCTGTCCTGGGCCGCGTGCGCTGCACTGCCACATCTGTAGCACGCGAATTTCGTCCCCTGGCTGGGGCGAGACATCTGCTTCCCAGACCCTCTTGTGTCCTTCCTCGGGTCTCCGTTAGCGCTTTTGGGCTTGCTGGATTGTGGTGCCTCATCAATCTTGTTGATCATCTGTCTCGGCCCACTTTCCCTTTTTGCCGCGTCTGCGCCTCTTTTCGACATTTCCGCCTTCTTGACCATCGCCACGACTTCTTTCAGGGTTGTCTCATTCATCGCCCATAGCTTGTCTTGGACTGCTCTGCTGGTGGTGTGCATTACAATTTGGTCTTTGATGTATTCATCCTGCAGGTTCCCATACCTACACGTGATTGCTAGCCGGCGGAGAGCTGCCACATAGTCGTCGATGGATTCTCCTGCCTCTTGTTTTGTCTGTTGGAAGTTATAGCGGTCTATCGAGACGCAAACTGCTGGGCGATAATGGCTGTCCAGGTCGTCCAATGCATTCACAAAGACATCCGTCTCCGCTGCACCCCTCTCTTTGGGCACCAGGTTCTTGAATACCCTTACCCCTTCTGGGCCTAAGTTGTGGAGCAATAGTCTCTTTTTCCTTTCCGGCTTGTATTCACCTTCGCTTTCATCTTCAAGGGCCTCAATGTAATTGAGGAAATATTCTTTCCAGTCTTCCCATTTTAGTTGGGGTTCACCTGATCTGGTTAGGAACGGGACGGGTGCCATTAGGGCTGACGCTTGATTCGCCATTCTGGCTTCGCCTCTAGGTCCTCCTTCCTGGGCTCTTTGGGTAGGCTCACCGGACGCTCCTGCGCTCCCTGCCGTGTCACCTTGGCCCCTTGGACTACCTGGGGTATTGTCCCTCGTAGTGTGCGCTGTCTGTGCTATCTTCCCCCCTTCCTCTAGCTTGGGGGTGTCTCCTTTGGTTGCCAGGTTGCTGCCTGGGGGTTCCTGGAGTCTTGGGCCACACTAACCTGGCTAGTGAGGCTGTGGATTTGTTCCTCGCCGTGCTGCTGCGCTGCTGCCACGCCCTTGCTCTTCCTTGCAGGACCTGTGCCTTGCTGGCTCGTGGGTGTGGGCTGTGGGGGTTTTCTTTTATTTTTTTCGTCCACTGCACCTGGTGGTGTCCGGATCTCAGCCTCGTCGCCACTGTAATGTTTCTTCTTCTCCCCCACAGGACACTCTGAGTCAGGTATGAGTGTGGAACTCACGTTTATTGTTACAACAAGAATTATTCGAGCCAAGGGCGCCGAGCGTCTAACTATGACGAGCTCCGGTCGCCAACTGCCGTTTGCTCGCGTTCGCGCCTTTCCCTTTCATTCTACTGCGCATGCGCGCCTATCCGCTCTAGCCTACGGCGTAACGCGTCATCGCGTATACGCCCGTAGACTAGAGCGCATACCACATAGTCCTCTATTGGCCGTTCCCCTCACGGCGATTTCGAGTAACAGCGGTGGGTCTGTGGGTCAGTCCGCCAGCACGAGGGTGCGACCCGAAGCCAACTGAGTTGGGACTCCACTTTGTGTTCAGGAATGCCATTTACTGAATTGGCTTTCTCTTCATGTGCAGCACATCTGTATATGTTGGGGACTCATTTTTTTTTCTTGTCTGCCCGTGTTTAACTATTGGTGATTGTTCTCTCCTCTGAATGCCTGCAGCACTTCTTATAAGAGTTTATTTGTATATTTATATAGTGCACTACTACCTGAGAGCGTCTAGGCGCTTGCAGATTAGCACACAAAAACACCAGAAAGATGATTGATCTCCAATACTTGAAAAGAGGTTATAGAGTATATAGCCAGGTCTTGAGTCCTTTTCTAAAGGACAATAGGTCAGAGGAATTCTTTAATTGTAATGGTAGCTTATTCCACCATCTAGTTGTGATATTAATGAAGCTTTTGCCAACCCATCTCTGGAGATGGGAGGTTGGCTCTATCACCAACTACAATGAAGCCAACCGAAGTGTAGGGCTGGGGCGTGCCATTAGAAGCGCTCTATCAGGTAGGTAGGGCCTGAATTCTGTAATGTCTTAAAGGCAATTCATAATGCCTTGAACGTAATACGCTTCTCCATGGGTAGCCAGTGCAGGGTGTTAAGAGCATGTTTAGCTGATGAATATTTGGCTAATCCAAGGAGCAATCTAGCTATAGAATTCTGGAGTACTTGCAATTTTGCCACTTCTGTTTTGTTTGGTCCAACTAGTAGCCCGTTGCAGCAATCGAGTTTCAACAACACTAAAGCTGCCACCACTGTTTTCTGCAGTTCTGCTGGTATAAATGGAAGAATTTTCCTCAAGATTTTCAGAGTGTAATAAATAGATACAGTAAGTGTTTTTACATGATGGGAAAAGGATAAGGTGGTATCAATAAAGACTCCGAGATTTTTGGCTTTGGTGACTTTGGGTGGGAAGGGTCCCCAGCTCCGAGGGCCACCATTCTGTGGACCAGAACCATGTTTCTCTGCCAAAAAGTAGGACTAAGAGTTCCGTTTTTTTTTCCTGGCTCAGCACGGCGCCCTCTTCATATTCTGCTGGTCCTTCTGTTTTTTTGTGTTCTTCATGCTCAGCGTGGTACACACTTCATGCTGCTGTGCTTTCCCTTTTTTTGTGTTCCGCATCCTTTACATGCTCATGTTACACTGTGGGTGTGTGTTAAGCTTTTGCGCCCATTGCAGTTCACTTAATCTCGACCGTGCTGTGCCGTCCCTCTACCACTACCTTCTCGCGACCAAATTAAATCAAATTAAAAAGATGGCTCAGCTGCACTTTTTTTGGCTTTGAGGTTTAAGAACGTCAGCATCCTCAATTATTTTGCTATCCTAGCACTCACTTGGCATGTGCTGGTTTTCGTTTTTACAACAGAATGGGGGCTTAGCCACGGCCATCGCACATGGCCATACTAGGTTGGAATAAATTAGTCCCAGCTTCACAATGTTTGTGACTTATTTGGAGAGCACACCTTACTGTGTGCTCCTCTAATAAACCTTCCATCTTGAAAGCTCCAATATTTTCACTTTAGAAAAACTCTAAAGCAGGAAAAGTGCATACATTTTAAATAATTTTGAATAGGATTTAGACAATCATATTAAAATATGTAGATGCATTTTTTTTAAATTACCCCTTTGGCAGCAGGCATCAAAAACAGCCATATAGTGCAGGAACAAGTTACACATCTTATTGGCTAGTCGTCAAATGTCATAATTCCATTGCTGGGAGTGCACTTAGGAGGCGTTCTGGGAGTTTCCTTGCTCTTTCTTAGAGCTGCAGGTACTTCCCCGTGGAACAGCAATTGATCTAGTGGTGCAATGGGTTATTTAGGGCCTTTCTGCGCAGTTCAAAGCAGAGACATTCTACGACCTAACAAGTGAGCATATGGAGCTTGTGTAAGGAGAGGGCTTGATTTGTAAAAGTAGGGTGGAGTTTTAGAATTTGTATAACTGGTGTGGTTGAAGTGGAATATAGGTAATTTGTTTATAACACTTCTTACCGCTTGCCACTCCCTCTTTATGCATATATGGCCAGCTCTCCCCTTCTTTCTCTTTCTTACACACTCTTTCTGCTCCTCTCTTTAGAGCTCATTCACCACTTTGTGCACAAACTACCTATCCCTCCTTTCTATCTATTCTGTGCAGCTCTCACTCCACCTATTCAGCATGCCACATTATTCCACTACACAAATACACTACACAGTTCCACCCCACACAATTCCACAACTAACAATTCCAATTCAACCCACATATATCCACTTCACACCAAATTAAAAACTTAGACAAAAAACATTGTAATTTACAACCCCAATAGCTCTAGCTCTAACAAATGCGAGACCTAGTGCATTGCAAATGCTTGTTTTTGTTTTTACCAACCAGCTATTGGCAGTTGCTTATAGCAAAAGTAAAAAAATGCCTGCTATGTCTTTAGGTCAAGCCTAGGCAGCGCATGCACTGTCTGCAAGACCTGAAGTAATGACAATAAGGAGTGTAATACCGCCTACTTGGCATTGGTTCACTCCTACATCACTCCTATATCCTGGTTCCCAATTGGATGGTGCTGGCAAAATGTCATTTCCGTTTTTTAGCCCAGCTGCACCGACCAACTACAGTTTCAATACACTGTAGGTCCTGATGTGTGTTGTTGGGGGACTAATCATTTTTACCATGGCGCTCGCTTAAAGGGCCGCCATGCACATAGTTTTATGTACACGAACGCCGTGCTTTGTTTCAGCACAGCACCCGCTTTAATGTGAAAACAAAAACCAAACACTGTGTACTTAAGTTGGTAGCCAAGGCTCTGTCAAACGAAGACACATTTGTTATGAGGTGAGCACTGATTTTGGTTTCTGGAACAGGGAAGTGTCTTCCTACTCACATTTAACTTAAAACAAAGTTACTCCTGGAAGCATATAATTATAAACACTGTTTTTCTTTTTCTACCTAGGCTCTGGCCAACGAGCTTAATGCATGTTTGCCATAAATCACCTCATCTCCCTGTGACACCCCCACCTTCTCCCTCACGTCACTACTGCTCCGACAGAGGAAATCCGAATGTATGTGGCCCTTTGCATTGGGAATCATGTACTTAAAATACAATGTGAAAGGCTGTTGGAAATATTTGCACGCCCTATTTTAACATGACGCAATGTCGTCACATAAGTGCCTTCCTCTAGAAGTCTGTATTTTAAAATTGTAGATCAGTCCAAGGGAAAGGAGAGTGGCCTAGCAGTCTAAGCAGCAGACTTATGATTTCAGTCTCTCTGAAGGCACGGGTTTGAGTCCCACTGCTGCCAGTTCATTTCATTTCAAATACTTTATTCGGTTTTTCATGTTAAAAACCATAAAAGCAATATTACAATATCCACATAGAATTTGATAAAATAAATGTTTGAGCAAATTCCCCATAGGTATTATACAATTAATTTCAAATTCATAAAAATACAATATTAAAATACAGCTAAAAGAAGATCATCACTCTTCCCATCTATTTCTAATTTTTAGAGCTGATTTAAGGAACCCTACCAGATATAGGGTGCTTTCAGGTTTTACCATTTGTAAGTGATGTAAAGCCGGGTGGACCTGTTTAAAATTTAAACTCTTTAGTATGGGCTTTAGGTAGAACCTGCGTGGGACGTCATAAAGTGGGCAAAAAAATAAAAAGTGTACCACATCTTGCGGAGACAAATTGTCCCAGCCGCAGGAGGGTAACACTTGACCTCTATGGGACCCCCTAGGAATGGCTAGTAATAGATGATAGTAATCCAGCCGGAACCTTGTTAATAGGAACCGCTCGTGGCTTGTTATGGGCCATGATAAATAAGGCTCCATTAGGGGGGTAGTTTTAAGTGTAACAAATGTTCGTATACTTAGTTTTCTCAATTCCACTTCTTCACGTTTCAAGCTTTTCCATATAGAAAAACTTCTTTTGACAAGCTCTACATCAGCCTTCACAATTGTGCTAGGTTTAGAAAACAGGTCCGGGCGCCCCAGTTCGGTAAAGCATCTCTTTAAATATTTAAGCCAGGGAACATTAAGCGCATGATCTTGTGAAAGCACTTTACTTAGCAACTGGTGGTTAAGGATCAGATCTTTGTTCAACCAGCATTTTAGCCAAAACAATAAAGGCCGTATTGATAAAATATCACCAATGAAAGGTGTTCCAGTTTCTTCATGGACTATTAGGTTGGCTGTACCCTTTGGGACGCCCAGTAATTGTTTCAAAAAATTATTCTCAGCCACCTCAATACTTTTAACTGGAACGTAACCCCATAGTTCGCTCCCGTAGCTGCCTAGTGCCTCACTCTTAGCCTGGTACATCTTCAATAGGGCAGGCACTGGGCTTTTGCGCATTTTAGATGCAAAATTGAATAGGGCTGCATTGGTATGTATTAATTTGCCTCTTTTCCGCTGCACCAGTGAGGCCCAATTCAATTGGTCATCGAATAGGACTCCCAGATAAGAGAAGGTCGTAGATAGGGGTATCTTTACATCATTGACCATGAATGGGTACTGTTTCTTCGGGCGCACTCCTATCTGCATGATGAATGATATGTTGTTATTAATGGCGAGATCTCGATCAGCCATGAAGCTCTGGAAGGCATTCAGTAGAGTCTGTAGGCCCTTCGGGGTTCTTGCCAGGAGGACAGCATTGTCCGCATAAAGCAGGACGGGCAAGCCCCTGCGCCCAACGTAAGGAAAATCTGCGCCTGTTTTTACTAGAAACGTATCCCGACGGCCCTCAGCGCCTAGAGACTCTTACGGGTGTGTGTTCGCGCTTTACAAATGTAAATTATTATTATATATAAATTAAAAAGGAAAGGGGCCAGGATGCAGCCCTGCCGCACACCTTTCTCAACAGGGAAATCTCTTTATACCCTAAGATCTTGTGAGTATCTAGTATTTGCTCTGGTGTCCCTATGGAGGTCCCTTAAAAACTAAACCAGGGCAGGCTCCACCCCCATGGCACCCATTAGATCCCACAATCTCCCCCGGTTTACACAATCAAACGCGGAGGAGAGAACCATGAACGCCATGTGGATGTTCCCCTGTCTTGCCATGGTGTACTGCCCCAGTATCATATATAAATTTAAGCATTGTGCTAAGGTCGAGTGTCCCGGGCGAAACCCATATTGGATAGCTGTGGTAATCCCCTTCTCCTCAGCCCATGCTGACAGTCTATTCAGGGCCACTCCTCCCACAATCTTAACTATCGAGTCAATCAGGGAGATCGGCCTGTAACAGGTGGTACTATTGCGATCTCCCTTCTTGAACACTGGGACGATCGTAGAAGTACCCCATGGCCTGGGACAACCAGAAGATGCCGCTGCATTTAACACTGCTGTGAGAACCGGCGCCCATAGTGCCACATTTGATTTAAATAGGTCCGGAGGTACAGTGGTCTATTAATAATACCCCAGAATTTCTCGCTATCCGATAGGGTACTGGGGTCCAAGAGATCCTTCCAGATTTTCTCTTTCAGTACGCCCTTACGCTTTGCTAGAGTTTTCTTGTATGTTAAACGTGATGAGCGTATCAATGGTCGATCTATCGGTATGCTCTTCAGGGCTTCCTTCAACTTCCTGGCAGCAAAGGAACATGAGTGGTCGAACCATCTTGGGTCCCTGGACTTGACAACTGTTGACGGAGTAGTCAGCAACGCCCCCACTTTACTTGTAATCATCTCAAATGACCCCAGGATATCTGAAGGGGCAGAGTCAGGACAAATGCATGATTCCATTTCTGGGGTGCATGTTTTATGTATACTTGTATATAGAGAGTCCGCATTCACTTTAGACCACTTTAGGCGGCGCCTACAGTCCGTAGCTTTCAGAACCCCATCTGTAGGAAGCCTATCCCGCTTAGTCAGTAAGTACCCTGACAACTGGATACAGACGGGGTTGTGGTCGCTATGTATACTCTCTAAAATTTCAAAGCGCAATAAGCGAGACCGTAAGGCCTCCGTGATTAAAATATGATCAATAAATGTCCCCCCATTATGTCCCTTAAATGTTGGCACAACCAACTTACTGCCAACATCCACCACAGACATAGAACTAACCAGGTCATATTTATTTAGTAGTTGATTAAGGGCCTCACCACGTTGAGAGTGTTCAAAATGTAGCCCACCCATTCTGTCACAGCCCAGGTCTCCCAAGGCAGTTGTTGTTGGGTTGCCACATGGGTGAGTGTTAAAATCCCCTAAGAGCAGCATACAGTGTGAAACGTCTTTACAGCATTTGTTAACAAAGCCGCTCAATTGAGTAATCTGGCAGGGGCCAGAGGTGTTTACTGCATTATAAAAATTAATTAGAAGCAGCTTTACGTTCCCATGATTCAAGGTGATTGCCTGAAAATTACAATTTGTGCTGCATATTGGAGTTATTATACATTTCAGGGCTAAAGAAATGTATGTTACCAGGCCTCCCTTAGCTCTGCCACTAGATGATTGTTTGGGCTGGACAAAAAAGGTCTTATAGCCCTCTAGAAAAAAAGAGGCACAGTCCATCAGCCAGGTCTCTTGTAAACAAATCGCGGGAAAAAGCCTGATAAGCTCCAACCACTTGGGCTCTTGGAACTTCCCTGCCAGTCCAGCAACATTCCAAGAAATTATATTGTAATCGGCATGTTTACCTGGAGCTATAGTTTGGGTGGATAGTGAGCTATTGGCCCGAGTGACAATTGGATCTCCCCCCTGTGGAGCCCTTAAACAGATCTTATTTGGGTACTGCGGTTCATAAAGCAGTGCTGGGACAATATGCGCTGCAGATATATTTAGTCAATCACAGTCCTCTAGGGACGAAAGGGCAGCAAATCTATTACCTAAACTGGGTAATGAATCGAGATGCCCTTGGGCGGCAAATCTATTGCTTAGACTGGGTAGTAATGAGTCAAAGTGCCCTTGGCGATATTGATCAGCTACCGGGGGGATGTAAGAGGGGGGCTTTAAGGCTGCTGTCTTGCCACGTAATTGCCAATTAGTATGTGAGGTTTGGTGATTACAGTTTGATGACTCAGCGTGATAAAAAAATCCCAAAGGGAGAAACTGAATACTGGTACCGGTGTTGAGTGTACCTAATCTATGTCCTCTGAATAGCCTTTCAACAAGCTTACAATCATTAAAGTTCACAACAATACAGTCCCCCATGCCTGATCTCCTGGAATTACCTACCCATCCTACATGACGGGCCATTATTATATTACGACTTATTGTGGGGTTCACTGATAAATTAGTACATAGCCAGTGAATGACCTTGTTTTTAAGTTGGGGGTAATCTTCAGTAGAACTTGGAAGAAGGGGTGGCACGTTCCCCAGAATTGCCACCAAAGGTGTGGAGTGAGGTGGCAATTCTAGAACGATAGGACTTGGGGCTTTGGAAGGCGCTCCACCCTTACTTCTACTGCCACTATTCCTGGTACCCATCGGTCTATTGTCTGGATTTAGCGCTTGCAGGGGCCTGGAGAATATGGGGCCTTTGATGGTATCTCCCATTTGTTCTACCAATATGACCTCTGCCGGCTCTCCCCTATTGGGTGCCGTGGTGGCATTAGGGTTTCTAAGTATTTGTTTCTCTAGTATACCCAACCTCTCTTCAATTGCTTCCAATTTGGCCATCACAGGGCTGATTTTTTTAGATAGCCTATCTTCCAGTTGTTTTAAGATGTCTACGGTCTCCTAATGGCAGTTGAGCCCCACTGCACCCACTGGTAGATTAGTACCATTGCCAACCCCCTTAGAATTATCTATGGCTGAGGGCAAAGCTGCCTGTCCTTCCTGATCGTGCCTGTCTGTCTTATTCTTAGCGTACTTTGCGGACTGGTAGCTTGATTTAGGGATGCTACAAGCTTTTCTCTTTTTTGTTTGTTCTTCCCCCTTAAAGGCAGAACACACTGTTTGTTCAGGCTGCCAGAGAGGCGCATGATCACAAGTCAAATTCCCTGATTTCACACAGTGACCATGTGTGGAAGGGCGGGCCGGATAAACAGACGTGGAGGCTGTATGTATTTCTTAATGGTGGTAGATTTATTAAGTCTCCCAAGTTTCCAACACAATTATAATGGTCTCTTCGGTTTATCACGGGTCTTTCTCCTTCTTCGTGATGTCCTCTACCTCTTCTGACCGTCTCCTCGTTGGGTGGTCCTCCCAGAGGCTTGGAAATAAGATAAGAAGGAGCAGTAAGTAAAAAGGGACTATTATGAGAGACGTTCACCCTTTTCCTCACCCGTTCGGTGCATCAGGGTAAAAAGGGGAAATTAAAAAAAAGAAAGGTAGGAACAAACTTTCTCTCTTCTGACAGAGTATTCTGCAGGTCCTTTCCCCTACCTGTGACCCACACCAGTAACGATGTCTGTCTTGCTTCAGTGTTATCCTGGATGCCCATGTTACATGCCAAAAGGTGCCGTTTTGTTGCGGTTCAGTGGTAAGGTACTTTTGGGACGTGGCTATGTGAGGGCTGGGGAAACAACTGCTTGTGCTTTTACCTTGGTGGTCCCCCCTCCCCCGACCCTCCAGATGTGCTATCTCCCAATTAACTATCCACCGTCCCATCAGGATTCACCTGCTCCGCCGCAACTCTCCAGAGCAGCTGCCGCACTTCTGCATCCTCCAGTGAGCTCCACCACTCCTTGCCCCACTTCTCGGATCCGTCTTCTGCCTCGCTGTCCTCTCGGGCTTCCTCTTCTCGGTTGAACTGGATTCCGGCTCCTCTTGTGCTGGTTCCTTCATGCTCCAACGATTCCAGAAGTCTCCTCTTCGTGGTCCTTTTTCTCGCTGCAGTGGTACTCCTTCCGGGGTTAGCGCCGCCTCCCACTTCAGGGTCCGACTAACCCTTATCGTCCTGTGTTAACACATGACACAGGGTTGTTACCTCCAGTGAAAGGTCCAGTTCCTGTTTTTCTCCTGGGTTGTATCCTGATTCTGGTCTTCGGAAAGCAGACCCAAGACCTGGAGTGCAGGTATAGCTGGGGGATAGGGGATAGTGGTATCCCTCCTCACACCATGATTTACTGGCTTGTTTCTCCAATGGCCTATGTACTGTTAGCTAGCATTTGTACAGATGTTTCCATGCTCATCAATTCAATACCATTTCATAAAGAGCAAGTGAGATAAAACAGCAGCTCACGCATCTTACGTAAGGGCGCAAAGTCCATTTTACTCAACCATTCAAAGGACATCTCAAGATTATCAGATAAATTCGTACCATGGGCTGAGAACTATTGAGACCAACATAGCAATATGATGTCACATATATATTCAATCTTAGAATACACTGGCTTGGCTGAAAGTCATTCAGATGCATCTGCTGTCATGCCAATCACCATGCCACCTTCTCTGACCTTAAAAATCCAGTCACACTTCGTACTGCGTCAGTCAATCAGACAATTGCTGTGCGCCACCAGTTTGGATTCAAAATTGATTGATTAATGCTTCTTGACATTTGCACTGTCCAAGAACCTGTGATTAATGGCAATATTTGAGATATGGATTAGAGCAAACCCAAAATGAGGAGTGCGTCGACAACCTAGGAACCTGGGCTACAGGCTTTCAAATAGATACTAAGCGATAAACTCGGGCAGTTGTCACAATGCTTGTGAGTGTTATGACTGACAACTAGAAAAGAAGAACTGAATGTCGGATTCTCAATCAATCAAGGCAGGAGGTACAGTGGCATTGGCATCCAAATCTTCATCATATGAAGAGGTATTGTACATAGCAGGTGAAATAAAGTCTTGCTCACTTCTCCTCTTAGAAGCTGTAGAAAAGCAATAACATTGTTCAAGAGTACTGCATTTCTATTAAACGTTTTTTGTGCAAAACGTGCATAGTTTTGCTGCAGTTCCCTCATTCGGACATTGAAGGTAGATATAGTTCAGGATTAGTTATGCAGTGATCAGTCCTCTGTTCTGATTTCCATGCTAGTTCTTTAGAGTTGAGATACAGTAAACCCCGTCCCTAGGCTTATTCCCTGATTTCAAGATCAGAGCTTATACCAAACCCTGAGAAAATGTTGCACTAATAATTGTGAGTTGTGTGATACTTATCACTGCCTTTCAGTTTTCCCCTCGTAGGCCCTGGTTAAACGGTTTGAGGAATTTGAAAAAGGGAGGGGGGTATTTACCACTCATAGTAAATACCAATAACAGTGGTTAAGGTATTTACCATATGTAATTCAGGCCTCCTATTCCTTGTTGTCAATTTGAACAAGCATTTGCAATGCAATAGGTCTCTCATTTGTGATTGTTTAAGATATTGGCATTGTAAATGACTATGATTTTATTTATGTTTTAAAGATCAACACATGAAGGCATTGTCATTTTCAATGCCAATAGTTCAAACTCTCGTAAATGCAAGACCTATTGCATCGCAAATGCTTGTTTAAGAAAGTTGGCACCCCTCCAGCTCATAAGTGTAAGCATTTCCATCCAGATACATTGCAGCATGCTTTAACAGTTTTAAGATGGCAAGCATAAAAAGGTCTTATATAAATCAGCAAAGCCAATAGGTCTCGTCTATTAATGAATAAATCTGAATTTGTAACATGCATGGTTGCAGGGTTGTAATGCAAGACCACTTTGATCCTTTGTTGAGAATTAAAAAAAAAACTCTTTAGGTATTGTCAGCATAAGAAAGCAATGTAATGCCAAAAGCCTCTATAAGATCTGGTGGGGTTGGATATATACATTGAAAAGCGCGGGGCTCAGGGAAGACCCCTTATGTACCCCATAAGGCAGCTTGCGAACCGAGAAGGAAGAGGTGCTCCTGAAGAGGTGCTCCTGCCGCAGCAGTGCAGCAATACTTCCAGAATCATGTATATCTCTGAGGTGCCCAGTGAGTCCTAACAAGGCCACCTCCGTACTGTGGCCTGAACGATAGCCATATTTCCAGCCGTGAAGATTAGCTTCCAGGTATGATGACACCTGACGAGTAGCATGTTTTTGTAATATTATAGCCAGGAGTGAAATAGGGCAGAAGTTTTCAGATTTAACTGTATCAAGGGGAGTTCTTTTTTTCCCCCGCAAATGTACCCCCCACGGCATGTTTCCATGAAGCTGTTGAGCAACTCAATTCAAGTCGTGAAAAGTGAGTCATAACCTCATTTCAGTGTCCGCAAAGGAGCAGGTTCAGAAGGAGATCCTAATTTTATTAAATTAAGTCACGCAGTGACTCAAAACTATGAGAGTCAATTAAAGTGAATGACTCAAAGTTAGTGCTAACGCCTCATTTAGCGACTGCATCTGCTTCTTTAATGACCATAGTAATGCTGGGTCTGGTGGCTCAGTGGACTAATGCGTCTACTGCAGGGGCCTGTGTTTGACCTCATGGTCACAGATTCAAATCCCGGCAGGTCCATTCAGCCTTTCATCCATCTGAGATCAATAAAAGGAGTACCATTGAGTTGGGAAACAACAAACATCTGTTATTCAGTGCCAAGATACCCGTAGTGGTGAACATGCGCTTTACAAATACACATGTTATGTTATAGTAGCGAGGCCCTCGGATACCGGAGCCTCAAATGTTGTATGATGTTAGCAATTTATTTATCAAAGAAGAAATTAAACAATTCATTGCATCTTTTTGAGGATGGAGGAACCTCTGGGATCTTGCTAGCGGGATCAGACAGAGCTCTTACTATCCGAAAAACCTCCTTGTCACCGAATTCTTAGTGGAATTGATTTTATAACTGAAATAGCTCCCACGCACTTCTTGGCAAGATTTATGGTATAGTTTCAATGAATTCAAGTACATCAGCTTATCATCAGCATTATACTTTCTGCACCAAATACGTTCTGCACGCCTATAAGATTATTTTGTGCAAAATGCTGGGCAGTAAACCACGGTGCCAGGACAAGAACCTATTTTTGGTAGCTACATTATTTGGAAGAAGATTGTCAAGAGTTTATTCCACCCAATCGTTAAATTTCTGCACCATAGTATCAATAGAGCCTTCCAACCTCGGGGTGCTATTAGAGAGGTGGAGATTAAATGCTAACAGTTCAAGTTGCACCCAATGATGCCAGCATTATTTTGAGTACTAGCCACACTCTTGATCACTAACTTGGCCAAGATAGTGAAGTAGTCTGTCTAGGGCAAAGAGACAAGTGGTTTAACCCTAAGCAAGGGTAAGTTAGAGAAAATTGGATCTAAAGTATGTCCAGCTACATGCACTAACTGAGCTAGTTCGAACAATTATAAATCTTCTACAAAATGCGCTGTCAAGGGGTGTCGGGAACCTGAATTAGGTAAAATTGTAGACCCTAATAATGTAGGAAAAGATAGCATCTGACACAGACAGCCGCAACCCGTGCATGTAAGAGTGGGGTGGAGGTGGGGCCATGTGGGGGGATTTCGACAGACGACGATGACGGAAAATGAATTCTTTTTAATTTTCCCTCGTTGTTGCATGTCAAAATCTCCCCCACCCAACCCCACAGCTCTTACGTGCATGGGCCACGGCTGGACACAGACGAAATCCACTTAGCAGCCATTCAGGCGGTCGATAGACCAGGAGTCCTTAAAGAGTGAAGTTATTGGAGATTTTCAACGAGAAGGATAGTGCTTCACAATCAGGAATATCCAGTTTTTCAGTTAGGTAGCTAAATGATGGCTTGACTATTTCTGCGTGCCAACCCCAAATATTTTGCCCTGACGATTTCACGCGACGATACCATAGCCAGCAGGCAATGCTTAGGCAGTGTTGGGTGAAGAGGAATAATTTAACCAAAACTCAGGTAAGAAAACAGTGTCAAGATCACAATCAAGGATAATATTGAAACGCTTCAAGTTAAGATTAACCAGAGAGCGACAATTCAAACTCATAAAGCGGATGAAGACCTGAAAAGGAGTTAAGCCTGGGGTGGCCCAGACCAACCTAATCGCTTTAGCTCATGATTGGGGGAGAAAGTACAAAAGGAACAGCATGGTTCCTTTTCCAGTGGCAACACCCTCTGTGTTGACACTTACTAAAGATTGGTAGTCTCCATCCTCGCAATTCAAATCCCCAATAAACCTGGAGGCAATCCAAATTGATTGAAAAATGGCCAGAGTTCCTGTTCTCATTCTGGCGTGGATGGGCACAGACAGACTTGCTTTTGATGTGCCTTTGGCACGCCCGCTGCGCGTCCGTGCTATGATGCTGTTTTTATTATGTGCAAACCCCCACCACAGTTGTGAAGCCATGAAACTGCAGCACACCATGGAGGTTCCGATATTTTACCCCCAAGATGGCCACTCATCTTTCTACCCAACTAACACTACAGCAGAGGGAAAAAATTAGTGCAACACAATGGCCCCCACACAGTCCGCCCAACAGAGTGTCATCCAAAATGATGAGTAAAAGTCTATGAGAGAGCTGTTGACTATGTCAGTTTTGTTGTTGTTGTCATGTTGACCAGCAGCGCAGCTGCAGTGTAGCATGGCTGATGCAATAAAAAAAGTAATATGATGTGGCCGGTGCTGGCTGCTTTATAGCACTTTTGTTTTGTTCATTGCAGGGCAAGAGGTGACACGGAGGGAGTAGCTTGGACCAAGCATTTGGACAACCGAGGGTGAGAGCGAGATAGGTGGTGGGAGCAAGCATCAACACAATTAACAATAGGATAGAGGTTTTTTTGGGACAAGCAACAACACAGTCAACAACTGAAGGAAGGAGGCAGGGAGGGAGAAAGCAACACGGTAGAGGGAAGGAGGGACACAGAGAGGGAAGAAATATATGAGGCAATCTGCTGAAAAAGACACACACACTGATAGAGTGCGTAAACACAAAGAAAGAAAGTAGAGCCTAATAAATGTGCAGTGAAAAGGCACAAGTATTGCGTACATGCTGCATAGGCGGAACAAACACACAAAGTGGAAGGAAGCCTACTGCAGCTGGCAAATTAAAAGCAAGCAAATGAGTGACAATGAAGATAAACCATGTCCTATTACTTACCCGTAATCTTCATTACTCCGGGTCCCGTAGTCCTCGACACCTTCATACTTACAAGTGGAGATGACCATCTACCGACAGAAAAAAACAAGAGGAATGCTGGGACACCAATACCTGCCCTCCCCCCGGGAGTACATCAGCAGTACTTACCCAGCAGCCCTCCTGAACTAACAAGCCCAGACAGGAAAGCCGGCCGTCCGGGAGGGAGGGAGGTGCGTATGAAGGTGTCGAGGACTACGGGACACGGAGTAATGAAGATTACCGGTAAGTAATAGGACATTACCCCCAGGTCCCTCCGTCCTCGACACATTCATACCTACAAGTGGAGAATACCAAAGCAGAAAACCCGGCCTTCCGCACGTACAAGCACACCCAAGAAACCACAACAAAGCAGCCACCCAAGGGAGCACCGAGAAGGAGGAAGGAAGACCGCAGGAAACAGCCTGCCCGCGACCCAGCAGGGACAAGGACCGGAGACAAAGAAAAAAGGCCAGGGCACCAAGAAAGGAGGCCACCAACCCGAGAAACCGGCAACCGGGAGCCGGACCAGGACACCAAGACCAGCCAAAACAACCCTCCGGAGAAGACCGCAAAGGCCAGAACCAGCAGGAAGGCACACAGGGCCAGGCAGACACACCAGGAAGACGAGACAACCCGGAAGAAAGCCAAAGAAAGAAACGGCCAGAAGAGCGTAGGCACAAGCACCCAGCCCAAAAAGGAAGGAGAAGCACAGGCCAGAAACACGGCCAAACACCCAAAAAGAAAGGACTCGAGCCCAAGAGACCAGAGGAGGAAACCAGGCCGAGGAGGCCCAAGAAGCAACAAGAACCCAGGAGCCGAACAGGATCGAGAACCCGACCCAAAAGACAGGGACGGGGAAGAACCCCAGAACCCAGCCGAAAGCCCACCAAACAAGGAGAGGCCAACAAGACCGGAAACCAGCCACAAAGAAAACTCAACCAGGTCGGGAACAGAGAAACCGACCACAAGCCCAGAAAACCCCAACCCCAAAGGGATGGAACACAAGGCAGGAGGGGAGCACAGAGCAACCGGGAAACCCCAGCAGCCGTGCAACGAACATAGAGGGCAGCACAAAAGAAGGCGCCCACACAGCACAGGACCGCCCAGGAACCCCACACCCAGGCCAGACAAGCAGCAAGGGCAGGAGCAGCGGAAAAGAAAAGCCCAGGGAGCAGAGCACCCAGACCACAACCACAAGGCCCAAACCCAGCAACACCAGAGAGGAGCCAAGCAAACAGCAAAAAAACAGGGCAACAAAACGCCAACAGAACCGGGAAGCCAGGACCAGAACCAAGCAACCCGACCACGGGCAGACCCAAGCAAACCCCAGAAGGAGAGCAGAGGACCAAGCAGCAGGAAAACCACAGACAACCTGCAGCCAGGAAGGAGGGACCCGCAGAGGCAAGAGCACCACAGAACCGCACCCCAACCAGAGAGGGAGGGGCACAGGGCACCCAAACAGACCCAAACCGGGAACAAAAAACCCGGAGGAGCAAGGAAGGAAGAAGCGAGCCAGGATCCCAGAACCCGGAAAGGAACAGGAGACGGCCGGCAACAAACCCACAGAGCAGGCTGAAAGGATAGCACAGCATGAAACCCCAGGAGTCATAGCCTGAGGCCACACAGAACAAGCAAGAAGGCCCCAGAGCCAGAGCCAGAGCCACAGAACACAACACAGGCCCACCACACCGGGGAAACAAGCCTGGAAAGAGAACCAACAGCAGGAGAAGGCCCAGAAGGAACCCCCAGGAAGCGGTCCCAACCGCCGAACACCCTGCCAGGAACAAGAAACACCAGGAAGGAAGCAGAGCACAAAAGGGAGCCCAACATGCAGGAGCGGCAAGCCCCAGCCGAAACCGCAGACCGGCACCCACCAAGAGAACCAGACGAGACCAGAACAAACCAGGAAGCAAACACCCCAGACAGCAGATGGACCAGGAAGCCAACAGCACCCAGCAGCCCCAGGAGGCCAGGCAGGTACCAACCCGGCCAAGCACAACCACCGAGCAGACAGCGGAGCACGGGGACAGCACACCAACCCAGAGAACAGGAGGCACGACAGGAACCGGCAGCAGCCAGGAGGCCCCAGCCAGGACCAAACCAGGGAGGCACCACGGCAGAAACAGGAGGGGTGGACAGGAAACAACAGAAGCAAGCCAAAGGCAAGCACTGGGAGAGCCAGCGCAGAAGCACCCAGAACAACCACACATAAAGGCCCCCGGACAACACCAGAAGCCCCAGGCCGGAGTAAAGGGAAGGCCACAACAACAGGAAAACCCAGGCAGGCACTCAACCAGGCACCACGCAGGTAGGGCGGAACAGCGCAGAACAGCCACACCCAAGGCAGCACAATCCACCCAAGCACAGGCAGAGGGGACAGAGCACCCCAAAGAGCCCCGGCAAGACACCGGCAAACATCAACAAGATGAACCAGGCGCAGCCCAAGGGACGGGAGGAACAGGGACAGGAACCAGGAGCCCCAAACGGAGCCAACCACCGAGAAGCAGGAAGGGAAGACCAGGACAGCCAAGTGGAGCAGACACCGAACAGCCAGACCGCAGCGGAGGCAAGGTCACCGAGGCAGAATAGCACGGCAGGCCAACCGGAACCAGGGAGGCCCACAGGACCCCCCTACCCTCGCAGCGGCCCGAGGAGCAGGAACACCGACCCACTACCAGTCGGGGCAAGGAGCCCGAAGAAGAGGGGGAACAGAACACACCCCAACAGGCCGTCGCCGAAGAGAGAAGCGACCCCGAAACAAGAGCAGCAGAGGGCAAGGCGCAAGCAAGCAGGCAGGAAAACCCCAACAACACAGGGAACCCCAAGAGCAAGCAAAGGCAGAGTCAGCGAAAAAAAAGAACCAGCCACCACAAAGGCGACCGGAACCCACGCCAACCCGAGGAAGGTCACAAACAGAAAGAGCGAATGCCCACAGAGCCGCCAAGGGCAGGGGCACCCCCTGAAGAAGAGAACCAAAGGGAGCAGGCTCCCGGAACGCCCACCACTCGAGAACAGCAAGATCCGGAGCAGGCCCGTGGCAAAGCCAGAGACCAGGAACCATTCACACAGGAGGAGGAACGCACGACAGAACCCCAGGACCAGCACCAGCAGGCCAACAGAGGACCCACCAACTCTGGACATCAGGACAGCAGCGGCCGGACTCGAACCCATGGCCCATGAGCACCAGCGACACCAGAGGCACAAGGAGACCATGGAGCCCAGCGCCCCGAGCACCCAGAAGAAAAAGGGGGGGCGAAAACTTCCAGAAACGGAAGGCATCTCAGGGCTGCAAATCCCCGAACATCCACTCCCTCCCCACTCCCCGGCCGAGCGCAGAAAAGCATAGGGAAAGCGGAGGCACCGCGCCCAGGACCCCCAAGGCAAAGGAGAGGTATAGGGGCAGCAAAGGCACCAGTCGCGATACATGAGGGCACATGAACACGCGTAAGGCAATGGAACATGGAGTGGCTCGCCCAGAATCACAGGTCGCTGAGCGTCATCGCCGAGACTCGAACCCGGCACTCAAGAATCGAGGGCAACCGCATCAGCTGGGAGGCCAACACCCTCCCCACGGCAGATGACAGGCTGGCCAGCAAAAGGGAGGACCAAAAGAAGAAACCCCAGCAGCAGCAAGAAAGGCGCCAACATCGACATGAAGGCACCGGAACAGAGGGCAGGGAACGGGAACGAACGCAATGTGCAGCAGCAAAGCAGAGGACCAACAAGTCGTGTCTCGAGCATGCTGTATATTTCGCAAGGCTCGAGCACTGCACAGCAGGTTCCTGCGCTCGTGCCCTCACGCTCTGTCGTTATATGAATTGAATCCTTGAAGAATGGCTACGATTATATTTCACTACACAACACACAGCAAGAATGGCGCCAACATTCCACAATGCAGCGGAACAGAGGGCAGAGAATTGGAACAAAAGGAACGTCCCACACACAGCGCACAAGGTTCCACAGGAACAGAAGAAACACAGCCCCGGACATCCGGCACAAACCCTGCAAAGTAGCAATTATGAACGAAGCAGAGGACACCAGAGTCGGCCGCCGATCCGGACATTAGAAGCCCCAGTATGCCTTGAAGAGGTAACACTTCAGCGCATCCAGCGGCGCTGCGTAGGGAGCCCACACTGCAAGGGAAACAGAAAGAAAAACGGGCAGGAACCACACACAGGGAGTCAGCAGTATCAAAACGGCCCACCAAGTGCGCCAGGCAGAAGAAAAAAGGAGCCCGAAATCGGGACTCACCAGGAGTGGGGGCCAACCCCAGGAACAAGGCCCCCCCATCACCGTCGTGCAGAAGCCATCAGGAGCTCATCCAGCGAAGCACGGCTCCCCGGCCAGGCTAGGGAAGCCGAGCCTGCGACCTGGAAGCAACCGGGAACTCCAGCCCCAGCCACAAAGGGCTGGGAGGTGCATGCAGCACACAGCAAAGCCGGGAACTCTGTAATCCCAACACCGGCTCCAAACAGAGACTGACTCCAAGCAAGTCCGGCAGGCCAGGAGGCAGTCCAGGGAACCCCGCGCCCACACAGCCAGGCAGCCGGGCGGGGGTGAAGAGAAGCACCACCACTCAAGCCCAGCAGGAGCAGCACCAGCACACCATCCATTCTGTCGACAGACAGAAAAAAAGAACAGGAGGGCTTCTGGGTAAGTACTGCTTATGTACTCCCTGGGGGAGGGGCAGTATTAGTGTCACAGCATTCCTTTTGTTTTTTTCTGTCGGGAGATGGTCATCTCCACTTGTAAGTATGAAGGTGTCGAGGACGGAGGGACCTGGGGGTAATGGTAAGCAGTAGGTGAGATCTACTTACACTGATAGAAAACAGAATGCCTCAAAGAGAAAGCACATGTACTGGTCTTAGGCGAGACCTAAAAATACAAAAGTGCCACCAGAGTTCGCTTCCTGCTTCTTGCTTCTTCCGGTTCCCATCCTGCAATACAATTGGCAAAATAAAATTAACTTCAGAAACCTAAGCTGCCCTCCCTTGAGCCTCATGGGGAGCGTGGCCCGCCTGGGCTGAACGTAGGGTTACGACATGGCATTTTGTTTTTACCATCATGACCAGTATTTTAAATTTCTAGCTGGTACAGAAATTAGAAAAATCTCATGAAATCTGTAATTTTTCTCCTTATCAGTGAACACTTAAACAGTAGTTACAAATATAAGAAGAAAGATCTTTAAATGTGTTCTACTGCTTCCGTAATGATTCCCGGCAGATAGTTATAGTAAACAAACACACAATGATCATTCTAAAAATAAATATAGGTAATTTATTACCAACTTCTTTTTAGGTCTCGCCTGTCGATGCGCATGCGCATCGAGCAAGGCGAGAGTATTGCGACTTATCTACTCTTTATCCACACTGCAAGGAATCGTGGCGATTCCTTGCAGTGCCCGTGACTTTTAAGCTCAATGCGCATGCGCATTGAGCTTAAAAGCGCGTGCACGTCCGTCTTTGTTTACCCGCTCCGCCCCCTCCCCTTCCCGCCGTGTCGCATTTCTCCTCCCCCCTCCCCTCTCTTCCCTCCGGCTTGTTTGTTTATTTGACCCGCTCCGCCCCCTCCCCTTCCCGCCGTGTCGCATTTCTCCTCCCCCCTCCCCTCTCTTCCCTCCGGCTTCTTTTTTGTTTATTTTACCCGCCGTGTCTCCGATCCTTTCGCTTGAGGAGAAAATATCAGTTATCGAAACCTTACTCTCCATTCATTGCCTAATGCAAGTCCTCAGAAATCTCAAAGTCTACACTGCAACTCTGTATCTGTGATCCCCTCAACAAAAGAGGTAGGTAGTCAAATGGAAATGCGTCCGAGCACACATTTAGCTTCAAACCGTCTCCTTTCCATCGTTTGAAGTACTCACAGGTCAGTGCCACTTACAACTTCCAAAACTGCCTCCCTCATCCGACATACAGTCCCCAGGCCAGATAAAGATTTCACTGACCAGGTCACGAAATCCATCTCCCCTACTGACTTCTTCCAATCCGCTCCAACATCCCAGGGCATTTCAATTTCTCCACAACTCGTCCCAGAAATGTATTGGAGACTCTCCTTTTAACACTCGGAGCTTAGACAACTTATTTAAATAGAAACCCATCCCAAAAAAGTCAATCTCTAAGACCCAGTCATCCCTCCAAACCCAGTCTCTAAATTTGCCTCCCACAACTTCCCTGTTGCTCCCACACATTGCTCTTTCTTCAAACACACTGTAAGCTTGTTAGGTTTCGACTTTTGGCGAGGGGCGAAGCCCCTCCCAGTCGAAATCTTTTGATTTTAGTTGTGAGCTTAGGACAGCCCCTGTTTCCAATTGGCTAGCTCCATAAATGGAGGCTAGCCATTGGAAGACAGAGGCTGTCAATCGCGCTTTCTCTCGAAAACGCGATTCGGGGGCGTTTCTGGTGCTTTTTTTAAGCCCCGCCCCTTTGTCCCGGGCCGCGCTGCGATTGGCTGCCGGCCCGGGACACCCCCGTGATGTCATTCCCCGGGCCGCGCTGTGATTGGCTGCCGGCCCGGGACACCCCCGTGACGTCAGCCAATCACAGCGCGGCCCGGGACCTGACTTGTTGTTGTAGTGGTGGAGTGCACCTTGTGCTGGATGTAGCAGCGAGCCTCGTGCCCTTGCCCAGCCTGCGCGTGCGCCGCTTGCAGTCAGGAAGGGGTTAAAGAGCCGGCGCGAGGGTAAATGCTTCCAAGTGTTTACAAAGCTGCGCGCTGCCTCCAGAGGCGAGCCAGCCCGGGAGCCGAGCGGTGCTCCTCCCCACGAGGTGCGCCGGCGGGGTCCCCTTCCCCGGGTGGCAGAGCCCCGCAGTAACAGCAGTGTGTGTGTGTTTTGCCTTCTCGCAGGCGTCTCGAGGCACCGCCGCATGAAGGGCTGCGAGTGAGAGGAGGAGCCGGGAGCAGCAGCAGCAGGCGAGCCCGGGGACGCTGCACCGCACCGCCGCCGCAGCGAGATGGGCTGGCTGGAGGAGCCCAGCTGGCAGCTGCATGTGTCCCTGCTGATGCTACTGTCCCTGCACACCAAGGGTAAGAGGACCGTTACTATCTAACTCCACAGTCACCGGCTTCTCGTGACAAGGTGCGCTGCCGCCTCCGCGTCTGTACGTCTTGCTGCCTCTTTGCTTCCAATAACGGCGGCGCACAGTGGACGCGTCCGGCCCGGGGGTGGCCGAAGTCAGAGCCCAGTGTGAGTCCGCATGAAACCAGCAGTTTATAAAGTTGCTTTTAATTCTGGTGCATTCGCCGTCTCCTGCCGAAAATTTGATACATACACTCCTACTCCTGGCAGTGGTTTGTTTCAGTGATGCGGATTTTAGTTTTTGTGTTTGAATGCAGGCAGCTTTTCAGAGTTTACAGTAGCAAAGAATCTGGCGCAACTCTGTAAACTAAGGTGGCATTTGTTAGTTTTAACAAAGCATGAACCTAAATTGTGTGATTGCTGTTTTTTCTGTTTTTGTACAACTGTTTCTCTCATACCGTTTGGTAGATGGTCCGATTTACATTCCGTAGACCCAGTGTTCTCCCAATATACAGCCTGGCAAAATTCAATACAACTCTGTTCCCGCCCGACTTTCTGCTTTAAACCGAGCAAGCAGTGTCTTCACATATTTGCATAAACCTTCGGAGACCATGGGGCTCGTGCATTCTTCTGGTATACATGGGCAAGTAAGAATGCTCTGGGAAATGTCAAGGAGGGCACATACCGTGGTGTGAACGAGCAGCACGAGCCGCACTCCGCAGGGGGCGGTCTGCAGGTGACAAAACGTATGACAGCAGTTAACATTGACAGCCATCAACGGGTTAACAAGCGACTGTTGTAGGCACACCTCGCTATAAACATTTAGATGCCTAGCTACAAGGTAATGACTTGGGCTTCAGTCGAGAGATGCAGTAAATAAATACATCCGAGTCATATCTCGTGTAGTGCATGGTAGGGTTAGGTCGCCTGTTCTAGGTTTTGCAACCAGCAGCCTCATATACTTAAGAGCATTTTTTTTAGTTCGATGGACAAGTCTGCAGCTGAATCCGTTTCAGTCCATTTTATTGTCTGCAAGAATTCATGTCCGGGCCACCGCTCTACGCAAATGTGCAATTCTAATGAAATAATAATGCAATATTTTGCAAAACAGAGAACACGTGCTGTAGATAACATTGTGTATAGGAATGGTTTCTCAATAATTTGCCCACTTAGGTACATATCTGATGGAATGTTAGCCATTTTAAACTAAGATTAAACGATAAAAACGTTCATCAGAAAAATGCTTATTTTTCCTTTTGTTTAAAAATCAATGTATTTCACTGCCCTCGTTCCACCACTTCGTCTTTAGGGAAAGCCTTACATGACATAAAACATGACGTGATTCACAATCAGTGTGTACATTATTTCATTCACACCAAACGTGTTCCTTGAGAGTACGTTTACATATAATTCACTTATCCCAAATTATATGGAGTAGTATATATTTACAGCTTACACTTGGGAATGCGTAGCTGTTCGCTGTAGGCTGACTGTGCTCCCCCAAAACTATTTTTGTGCTTGGATAAGCAGCTGAGCACACCTCAGTGCAATCTTGCCAGCCTGCTCCTTGGAGTGTATATGCCTACTTATGCTTCCCAAGTGTCACCTTGTGGTGGTTTCAGGAAAAGCAATCTCGAAACATGAATTACTTTGATGGCTGGGTTGCCACCGAGTGAAGATGAAGCCACGAATAAACGTACTTTTAAGTGAAACAACCTAGCACAAAACACGGAGAGTTTCCAAGAAAGAATACAATTTTCAGTAAATGCATATTTAGGATAGAATTGTTCAGTGTGTTTATGTCATACGGAGTACAATTCAGAATTTTATATTTTTTCTGTGACAGGTCACCATCATTTAATCACATTATTAAATGGCAAGGGCATTATTTATTATTACATAGTATTACATGTTCGCAATGTGTATGGATATACACGTGTGGGTGTATATATATTTATATATGCTTGCAATTGTCAAAGTGCGGTTCAAGCTTGTATGTACTGTCAGAGACTGGCTTGATTTTTGGATTCTGACAGTAAATTAAGAAAGATTGTCTTAAAGGTTGAGTGGTAGACTCTAGATGCATCCATCACTTTTTTAAAGCTCGTTAATGCATGAGGTGCCTAGAGACACGCACCCCCGCCTTCAATCCTCAAAAATAATGTTACCTGTATTTTATGGAGGCTTTTTTTGCAGCAAAAATAAAATGCATTCTGGTTGCAAATACAGCGATACACATGAATATGGCAGGCTGCAGGATGCTAAGATTCTCTATGTGTATTAAAAAAGCATAGCCGAGATGACATTTACGTTTGGTTTTGTCCCATATGCATTAAAAAAATGTTAGAAGGAATACCAAACTCGTATGCTGCCTGTTATTTGTATATTCGTTACAAAGGCTCGAGGGAAGTTCCTTCTCTCTTGGACGTCATATGGAATGAAAATAGATTGGGTGGTCTAGAAAAAGGGATATTTTGAACCAGTAAGTATGTTTCTGTGTGCAAAAACAGAGCGCAGATGTTGTTCAGTGACAGTCTTTGATTAAACAGGTTGAGATCAGGGCAGCTTCCCCTTTGTCTGGTGTAAACGTTTCAATGTATGTCATGCAATCTCTTCTTGGACAGTGACTTTGCTTTAACTAGGATTGTATACTTTAGAGACAGTTGGAATTTGGAATTTGGAATTTAAAAACATTTATAGAGCGCTCGTATACTAAAGCAGTTTCTTGGCGCTGGGAGCTACAGTGGTAAAAACAAACAAACGGGGGACGCGGCTAACCAGTAAATGCTTGCTGGAACAAGAGGGTTTTTAAGGCCCTACGATATTCCATATAGGATGGTAGGAGTCTAATTGAAGGGGGAAGGGCGTTCCAAAAAGTGGGGGCCAGAACTGTGAATTTCTGACCACCGGCTCTTTTCTTTTTAAAACGGGGTACTACTAGCAGGCCCAAAGAAGAGGAACGAAGGGCTCTCGGCGGGCAATAGTTTGTAGCGGCAGAGTTGATAAATGCCGGAGCTGTGCCCGCTCGGACTTGAAATGTAAGGCATCCTAATTTGAACAGAGCCCGTTGCTTGATAGGGAGCCAGTGAAGGTTTTTTAAAAGGGGGGTGGAATGGTGTGACTTAGCCAGGCCATAAACCAGGCGGGCTGCCTGGTTCTGGACCAGCTGTAGACGGTGAAGGGCGTATGCGGGGGCACCATTGAAGACGATGTTCCCATAATCAATTTTTGACAGTACCATGGCCATGACGATCAGTTTAAGTGCTGACACAGAAAAAAAACGGGAAATTTTCCTAATAGTCCGTAGGGAAAAGAAACAAGAGGAAACAACTGAACTAATATGTGAATGTAAGGTGAGTTGGTGATTAAGAGTAATGCCCAGCGTTTTAACTGAAGGGGAAGGAATGGGAGGGGTGCCTAAGGATGGGGGCCAAAAAAGAGATGACCATGGATTTGCGACCCCGCCCGTCAGAACCAGCTCCGTTTTGTCCGGATTTAATTTGAGATGGCTAGTATTCATCCAATCACGGATGAATAGCATCACGGACTGGAAGCTGGTTTGACCTGGCGAGGTCGGGGAAAAATCAAAGATGAGTTGGAGGTCGTCGGCGTAATTGTACACCGCGACCTCCATGTGCTGTAAAGCAAAAATAAGGGGAAAAATATATAAATTAAAAAGTAGAGGGGACAGCGAAGAGCCCTGAGGGACCCCGCACGTGATTTCACGAGAAGGGGCAGCAAATTCTGCCAGATGGACAGACTGGGAGCGACCAGACAGGAAGGACTCCAGCCAAACCAACGGAGGGCCCTCGATGCCCGCCAACCTGACACGGCGTAAGAGGATGGAGTGATCCACCGTGTCAAAGGCGGCGGACAGATCTAATAAAACGAGGGCCTGAGGTACGCTGGAGTCCAATCCCTCCCTGAGTCGGTCCAGAACTGAAATGACCACCTTCTCTGTGGAGTGGCGGGGACGAAAACCCGCTTGGCAGGGAGCAAGATAATTACTATCCTCGATAAAGGAGCTAAGGACCTGCGTGAGATGGGACTCGGCAATCTTCCCAAGGAAGGGGAGGAGGGAGATTGGACGGTAATTAGCCGGGACGCCAGGGTCCGCCCCTGGTTTCTTCAGTATCGGGATGATTGTGGCGGCCTTGAAAGAAGGCGGGACAGTACCCTGTTCAAATGATTTATTTAGCAGGGTGAGGGCAGGGGAAGGGCAATCTAGAAAGATCTGGCTTAATATGTGGGCTGGGCAAACATCAGCGGGGGAACCAGATTTCACCCGTCTGAGAAGAGGTGGAAGTGAATCCAGAGTCAGGGGGGGAATATGAGCCAGGGACTGGCTATTGATAGGAATAAAGCCCTCACAAAAGGACGGTGAGGGAGGGGGAATGTTTGCCTTAATAATGGCCACTTTTTCTATAAAAAAGTCGTTGAGAGAGTTACATAAAATCTGTGAGGGGGGGACTTTAGTCTGAGTCCTGTCGGAAGCCGCAAGTTCATGGACCATCGCGAAAATCTCTCGAGGCTGATTCTCTGCCGCCAAGATGCGTCCAGTGTAATAGTCTTTAACACGGTTAATAGTTACCCGTTTGAGGGGGGCTATGCGATCACAAGTTGTAACAAGCCAATCATCTAGTGTGGTAGCATGAGAGTGTAAAGACAGACCCTCAAAGGTCGGAAGGGAAACGCGGAGTGAGCTGCACAAGGTGGAGATATCAACTCGACTCCAGTTCCGGGTCAAAATGTTTTTAGGTTGGCGAGAAGGGGCTGGGATGTTGAGAGCCAGCGAAAAAGACAAGAGGTGATGGTCTGACCAAGCGCATGGTAATACCGAGGGCGTCGAAATGGGGATGTTAAGAGACCATATCTGGTCGAGTATGTGCCCCTGCCTGTGTGTAGGGGTATGGACATGTTGTAAGAAATTCAAGCTGAGGAGCAAGGCCGTAAATTCCTTAGATAGTGCATCCTCAGCAGAATCACCGGGCCAAAAATTAAAATCTCCAAGGACCATCACTGAAGCATTGTTGATGGACAAAGTGCCAAGGAGTTCCTGCAGTGCAGTAATAAAACCAGGCGAGGGTTGGGGAGGGCGATAGACCAATACACAAGTAAGGGGAGTTTTAAAAGAAGTGGACCGGGCGACCAAGCAGTCAGATGTTGCCAAGGAAGAGGAAGCCAGTGTCTGGAAATGTAGCCCCTCGCGCGATATTAAAGCAACCCCACCACCCATTTTCCCATTTGGTCGGTCAGCACGGAGGGCAGTGTACGAAGGAGGAAGGGCCGCCAGGACGTCGGGGAGAGAGTCCTGGCGGTACCACGTTTCCGTTAGGAATAACAAGTCAGGGCTCTCCGTTTCCAACAAGTTGAAAATTTCCGTTTGATGTCGCACTGCAGATCTAGTGTTCAGCATGACAGCGGAAATAGTGGGGATAGGGACAGGGACACATAGGCTGGGGGCGGCCAGTGTGGTAGGCGAGAGGTCAGGCCTGAGGCCAGGCAGGTAAGCATCAGGGCGGGCAATGCCGTGTGCTATGATACATGCAAGTGTAGTCAGATCTAATGAGTAGCCAGCATGTAAAGAATGTAATACCTGCGAGGAGTAAGTACGGGCATGATGGTCTAGCCCTGGTCCCGGCCTGGCGCGGACGGGCGCAGACGGGCAGGACTTTGGCACGACTTCGGCGCGAAGTCGGCGCTCCCGCTGCGCTCGTCCGCTGCGCTTCCGCCATTGCATCATTTAAGTGTAGAAAAGAAAACCACTAGCCCGCTGACCTGCCAGTCGGCCAGCAGGGCGGAAGTGAGGATGAGGGGGCGGAGGAGGGGTTTCGTGCTCGTATGGTCACCGCCGCTACAATCGGCACAAGCCGTGGCGGATCGGTGCCTAGAGCCAAAGAGCATCAAAAGTGCAAACAAACGCGTTGCGCCGAGGAGCGGCGATCTGAGGCAGGTAGGAGAATTGTTTTCCACTCAACAGTTCACCCAGTAGCACAATACTGGGCCGATTTACTTTTTTCACAGGCTACTTGAATAGATACTGTATGAAAACAAGAACTCTCTATTCATTAATACTCTATTCTCAAAGGTAATTTACGCTGTTTTAAGCTGCTTTTACAACAAGCACTGGCAAAGTCAATAGGTTTGGCATTTGAGACCTATTAGCTTTGCCAATGGTTTTTATCCATGCTGTACAGCATCTATGATACTGCAGCACGTCTAAAGAAGAGTTACGTAAAAGCCTGTGACGCGGCCACTAGTGTCATTTTGTAGGCACGCACACCGTGATACAGGCAATTATTTTCTTCTTTTTATTTATAGATCTGATGGTAACTAAAAATAAATCATTTTCCCCCCGTTTTTTAAAGTGGATGCAGAGAAAGCAACAAGGGAGTGTAAGCAACATGAGGAGACGCAAGCAACATGAGGCATGGATGGGAGAAGCACATATTTTAAAAGGTGCAGGTGGCAACTTGCAGCGTGTGTAGAGGGGAAAGCAACACAGAGGAGTGGGTAACCCACAAAGGTGGGCACAATTTGGTGGTATCAATACAAAAGGTGGGGGTGGAGAAAAGCAACCTGTCTACAAAAAGAGAGCAACAAGGAGTATGGAGGGCAGGTAAGCAAACTTGTGAGAGAGCAGCGTGGATTAGGGGAAAAGCATATAGACTTCGCTGAAAGGGGCAGCAAAAGCAGACAGGAGAGAGAGAGCAAAACGGAGAGCGGAAGTGGAAAAGAAGCACGCTAGGGAGACAGCTGCAAAGCACATGCCTTCTTGTAGAGTGCTTAAGAGAAAAGAAACAAGCATTTACAATGCAACGGTTTCGCCTTTGGAAAAGTTTGAGCTATTGGCATTGTAAATGACAACATTTGTCTTTATGTGTTGGTTTTGAAAACAGATAAATAAATGGCATTGTCATTTACATTGCCAATAGCTCTAACTTTTCCAAAGGCGAAACCGTTGCATTGTAAATGCTTGTTAAGTATTATGTCCAGGCCTTTGCAGAATTTTTAGATGTGAACAAAATGGCTAGTATTTGTCTCTGGGAAAGGTGGTAATGCTAGCTGAACAAAGCAACACCTGAAATTGGTGCTACAGAAATTAAAATGAAAAGATAACGTATAATTCACTGCATTGCATTGCAAATTAATGACATGAACTAGTGCCCCTGCCCCATCCCCCGACTGATGTCGGAATTTCTTAAGTGAATAATTGGAATAATTTGATAAACTAATATTCCTTTTAAGAATTTCACTCCTGAAAAGTAGAACTGGCCCCCAATGTGTGCCTGTGTGTATGATCGTTTGAGTATGCATCTGCAAGGTTAAAAGCCAGGTCAGTTTGGATGAGGCAGGAGAGGGGAAGAGGTGAGGAGGAAGCTTACCAGAAATACTAGAAGGATCATTGGGGATGATGGGCTACATTCTCTTAGGTGTCCTCTGGTCGCAATGCAGCGTATTGCTCACATGTACAGAACAAAACCGCACTCTTTCCAGATTTTGCTATTGTTCCTAATCAGATGTTGTTATGGTTTTATTACCAATGCCTGACAAGTGACAAGCACACATTCCTGGCTGCAAAGTCATAAAAAGAACTAATGGTTCTGCTTTTACCAATATACGAGAGAAAATACTCAGGAAATGTGTTATTTGTTTGGTCTCATGACATATCACAATGGGCCATTCCTCACAAACTATTACCTATTGGTTGACAGTCACATAATATGCCTTTAGGAATATCTCCACATATACGTATAGTTATGTTTTACTTTTTCTTTCACTGATG
This sequence comes from Lissotriton vulgaris, assembly GCF_964263255.1. NCBI lineage: Eukaryota > Metazoa > Chordata > Amphibia > Caudata > Salamandridae > Lissotriton > Lissotriton vulgaris. The sequence continues at coordinate 1,075,555,914 of NC_141691.1, read as the reverse complement.
TTCAATTCCATTGTACATTCCTGGTGATTACTTGCAGGTTTAACTACTACATTGCTGGATCACAAACAGATGCAGTGCGACTGTTTTCAGTGGTAGTGGGCACATAATATACTACATGTAAGAATAATTATCGATTGATGTAATTAGTATTGAATGTTATTTAGTTATATTGGAAAATAGACTAATTAAATATGTCATATTAACAAAAAAGACATTTACATAATGCGAGAATTTACATGACAGACACTCCAAACAGACTTTTGTAATGAGCTATTATGAGTTTTGAATGGCTGTAACACATATCTGGCAACGTAGTTGATATGTTTCTGGTAGGAAAATGGACATAGCTATTTTGTCCTAAAGAATGATGTATGCTACATGACTCTGCCACAAGCTTGGCACTGTAAAGTATATGTTTCTGCAGTGCAGATTGGCTCCTTATAAGATGGAGCAGCTATGCTTTTCTATGGTTGTTCAATATATCTGATTTCTACTTTACTATTTTCTGCTAGGAAACAGGCATAGCTGTTATATATGTGGGAAATGATGAGTGTTAAATCGCTGTTTTATAAACCTAGTGATCTATTTTCATGATTTATGTCCGGTACTGCTAATAGCTATTTTGAGCATGGGGGATTACAGATATTAAGAGGCTGATAAGGGTATTTGTCACTCTATTCTACAGGTTAGTGTCATGAAAATTGGATAAGCGGATTTTTACATGGTCAAGTATGTCTGGACAATGAATTGCTATTAAATATCTCAGGCACAGTATTTTACATATTCCTTTAGAGATAATGGACACAGTGATTTCCTACTATGGCTGTTAAATATACCTGGTATTGTATTTTCAATATGCCTGGAAGGAAATGGTAATTAGCTATTTTATAAATGTGGACCTATGGACATTTAATGGCTGGTAAATGCAATTGACAGTAAGGACCTCATTACGTTGTCGGTCGTTAAGCCTCTGGCTGCTTGTCAGAGGCTTACCGACTGACACTGTAGGTTTACAGTCCGACCGCAGAATTTCAATGTCAGTGGTCGGAGTGTAAATCGGCTGGTCAATCCGACTGTGTTCCGAAGGGCTCAAGGAGTCTGTTGGCCAGTCGGCTACCCATCATAATCCCTTACGGATGGTGTTTTTGCCATAGGGATTATGATGATGGTTTCTGACAGCCTTTCCATGTCGGGTTTTCCAACATGGAAAGGCTGTCGGAAAGTGACTTTGGGGGCCCCTATTAGGGGCATGGTGCAGAGATGTACACAAACTCCCATTTCTCTGTTGGAGCTTGTGCTGTGGGTGGTTTCCACCCAACGCACAAGTTCCCATAGAGAAATGAGAGTTTGCGGCCACACCTTGTGTGGTCGCATTGTAATAAAGTATTTGGAACCGCTGATCTTCTGGTCGGTCGGTTGCCACACCAGGACGATGTCGGTCGAAGGCAACTCTGACCGACATCATAATAGGGCCCTCTATTTTAATGTGCCTGTAGGAAAAATTGGAGAACCTAATTTTATTACGGTGGAAAGGGTGTTCTGGGATATAAATGGCTGTTACACATACTTGACAGTGTATTTTCAATAATCCTGTAAGGAAATAGTAAATATCTTTTTTACACAAGGGGAATTATGAGCTTTAAAGGACCGTTGAATAAACTATGTTCTAATGTCTCCTGTTGAGAAAATGGGAAAAGCGATTTTTACATGGCGGTTTATGGATGAAAATGGCTATTATATATCTAGGTCACCATGTTTTCCATATATATATATATATATTCACAACCCAACTTTCTGTCAACAGTGTGTTTTTCACCACGTGCTGGGACATAATGCACCCTGAAGCTCTACATCTAAAACATAGTAAAAGAAAGATGTTATGATTGGTAATTGTTACTATCTTAATGTGAAGTTGAATAACATCGCCCTTTCACACACATTCCCTCTCATATTTAAAAAAACTATTTGTATAGTTTATATTCCGGACGTTTGAGCGATTATAAAAACGTTCCTGCTATCGAAAACAAAAAATACATATAATTTGATACACTATATAGGACTGCGTTTGTCTAAATCGCTGTGTCGCTTTTTTGTATCCAGTCTGCTACAACCCATCGACTCCCTCCGCTGCGCACCCAGGCCTCACTGCTCACCTTTTCGTGGACAGGACACCTTCTACATCATGTAGTCCCGATCTGCCAGGACACCTTCTACATCATGTAGTCCCGATCTGCCACTAAGAAGTCTCACATATGTTGCTGAGTCTTGAATCGGTATGGCTAACGACATACTTGTGCTCCCATCATCATCATTGCAGGTTCTTCACCCGCTCAGTCCTTCCGGCACCACTAACTCAGTGACCAAAGAGGCCACGCACGTAGTGGTGGGCCCACTGTTCGGTGGTTCGGGCCTACATGAGTCGTCCAAACCACCAGGACGGGCCATCACACCGCTTGCAATGGGAGCAACTCTAAAATGGGGTAGAGCACGTGCGCCCCATTTTTTTTATAGGTAGGGTCACGTGTGTAGTGACGGATGCGTTGGATGGGTGTGGTGTGGGTGTATACCAGCCATGAGGGAGTGTGTGTGCCGTTCTGACAACTAGACCTGGAACTAAGAAATCACTACTATGGAAATATTGGCCATGTAGCGTTGTTGTGTTTTCCTGGAAGCTTAAGTGCAGTGGGCTGGCCTGTTGTATGCCAGTGCTGCGTGAGGCTCTGAACCACGATTCTGGAGCTATGGGTGTGGTCCCGTCGTGAGCTATATGAGAAATTAAGTTTTTCGGGTGTCCGTTTTGTAATGCTGCCATCACCTGGGTCTTTAAAAGCATATGTGTCATTATATCTGAAATTTCTACAACTTGGCCAACATGGAAGTTACGGGGTATCACTGACTCCATATTTGTTCATAGTTGCGTTCATAAAAGATGGTGGACATGATGCATTTCTGTGATTATGAATGTTTGTTGTACATTCAGTGGAGTGTTGTAGCTGTAGTAATACAGGGCTGTGTAGTTTTTGGCACATGAAGGGCAGCAAATGTATATACGTATGTGGTAATTCAGGTACACTGTACAACTTGATGCTGAAAATCAGTGTTCGAGTCAAGTAGTTGCATGCACATCCTATTATTGTAGAGTAATGACGTAATGTACGCGTGCCTGAAAATGTATTGTAAATATGGTGCTCATGTAAATAGCTGGTATAGTTTTGGGTTGATTTTGCGCTATATAAATATACTTGTTTAAAAAAAAAAAGAGGAATAGCCCACACTGACTGCCACAGGTAAGTTGGTTGCATAAGCTGTTTATAGCACAATATAAAGTGGTAGGGCGGAGGAGCAGCATTTTACAAACACAATAAATACACAGAGACAGATAGATAGTTGAAGTGGGTACGGGCACGTGTGCTTGACTCCATTTTATTACGTTGTTGTTGGTAACAAGTAGAATAGTAATCATGATATCATATGCAGATATTTAATTATAACGGTTTATGACTTCTGTTGTACAAAGGTAGGAATATTGTATGTGAAATAATGTACAGAACATTCTATCGTAAAGGGTTCATGAGTTGTGGGGCACTGAAGTAGATGCGGTTTGTGTGGAGCCAGCGATGATGCGTGGTTCAGGCAGACCGCACTGGTAAAAATGTGTTTTGACTATTGAATTTTACCTTAACAAGGGCACGTGGCGATTATTTACGGTGTACTGAGTTAGTGGTACGTGTGGTGTTTATCGTGTGCTCACCCTGCGATGATGCGTGGTCTGAGCGGGCTGCACTCAAACCATTCACTGTTGCATACTGGACTATATGAACTTTGATGGGGGGGAAACTAGCATCAATGGTTATCAATTGCTCTGTAAACTAGGTCTACTGATTGCCCCCCATAACAAATTAAACGATTGCATTTCACGTAGTGCATTTTAACTCTCTCAAAATGGGGACGTATGTCTGGTGGCGATGTTGAAGGTGATGTCCCAGAGTTACTTGGTATTGCCGGTGGTGGAGGTACATTTTGGCGCAATTTTCTACATTCTTTGTTATCATAGTTAACAGAATACAACGATTGAAGGAGCTTGTGCATACTGGCAGTGCAACAGCACTATTTCTTTCTCTGTTTTAAATTAATCAAGGCTGAATTTAATTCTGTCTGTAGTGTAGATGAAAAGGTAAATTCAAGTTGTGAACCCTACAGTGCACAGTGTATATGGAAGCTAGTAGTCAGAACAGCTACAGAACAATGCTTTTTTTCACTTGTTTTAACAAAATCCGAATACATACAGTATAATTGTCCCTGCATCAAATAAATCAAGGTTGAATTTCGTACTGTCTATAGTGTAGATGCAAAGGTGAATTGAAGTTGTAAACCCTGCTGTCCGCAGTGTACATCTTAGGGTGGAGTGCATTATCAGCAATCATAGCGGAAGTGGAAGATCGAACATGTATGCAGCTTGCATTTGATTATTCAACTTAATCTGTAAGTGATATAAAAAAAATAGAAGGAAGCATACTAAAGGGATATTGTGTAGGATGTGATAGGTGTAATACTTATTTTGCTTTCGACTGAGTTAGTGGTACCTGAAATAACAAGGTTCTGTGGAGCCTGTGATGATGTGTGGACTGGGCAGGACGCACTGATAGTAATGTTTTTTGTCTTGTGAATTCTGGCTTAGTAAGGGCAAGTGAGTGTTTTGTGTAGGTTTGAGGGAGGTTACTTTATTTGGTACTGCCCTTTATACATAATGAATGAAGAATCAGTTAAATTCTGTCTGAATACGGCCATGTGGTGATTAATTATGGTGCACTGAGTTAGTAGTACCTTTGGGACTGAGCGTATACGTAACCTGCGATGATGCGTGGTCCGGATAGGCCGCACTGACGATCATTTTTTTTACTACAGAATTTTGTGTTAATAAAGGATTGTGGTGATTATTTATGATGCAATGAGTTAGTGGTATGTGTGGGTGTGGTGTTTAGTGTGTGCTCATTCTGCGATGATTCGTGGTCTGAACGGGCTGCACTCAAAGAATTAAATGTTGCTTACTGGATTGTATGTATTTTGAAGGGGGGGGAAGTGCTATCGATGGTTATGAATTCTTCAGCATCAAAATTATCAGAATCAGATTATTCTTCCAGTGATGTAGCCATTTTTGTCTCCCAAAAAAGAAATTCAGGTTTCCAATGAAGAAAAAGTGAGGTTCAAATTGCGACCTATGCTATGCACAGTGTAAACTATCATTAAGTGTACCTTTGCACTTGCAGCGTGAAATTTATTATTCAAGAAAATCTATATGTGATAACAAAAAAGTTGTTAAATGAAGCCTAATAAAGGGATATTGTATAGGTTTTGATAAATGTTATACTTAGTTTGGTATTGTAGTCTGCAAATAATAAATCAACAATTAATTGTAAGCTCTGATGACCGTAGTGTAGGCAGGAGGCAGCGGTTAGCAAGAGCACACGACTACGTGACATTGATTAGAGCTGCACAGTATTGGTAATTTAGTGTATGTGCGATGATAAGTGATGAAAAGAGTTAGTGGCACCTGAAGCAAAAAAGTTCTGTGGCGTCTGCGATGATGCGTGGTCCAAGCAGGACGCACTGGTAGCAATAAATTCAAGTTTTTTTTTTTTTTTTTTTTAATCTTTTTATTGACAGTTTTTTCCAATATATACACATCCTCCTCCCGCCCAAGACAAATAACATACGAAAAGACTTATTACAATCATAAATCTGAAGTTAATACATTAGAGTTCATTAGGACATATGCGGTGACAACAGCAAGATCACAATAATAAAATGATAATGATAAAAAAAAGAAAAAATACACATTGCAACCTATGTATATCTCTGAATCCACTGCAAAAGCGGTGCCCAAATCTGCATACCTTTTCTTCTTTTGTTAGATCCTTAATTTTTATAGATTGCAACCTCAAGGCTGCAAGTCGCAAATAACCTGGCCCTCCATTGTTGAAAGGTAGGTGGGTTCGGATCGAGCCAAGTTGTGGCAATACAGAGTCGGAGGATTGCCATGGCCACAAAAATCAACCCCTGCATGTTTTTCTGCCGCTCACAGTTTGCTACCCCCAAAATAATTTCCTCGGTTGTAACATCCACTCTTATTTGGCACACTTCGGACAAGAATTCAGATATATCGTTGATCAGACTATTAAGCGTTTTACATGTTGCAAACATATGTATAATATCGGCCCCAAATAATTCGCAACGTGGGCATGAAGTTCCCTTCCCTATCGCCCATTTGGCGATTTTTTCAGGTGTATAATATAGGCAACATTTTTTTTTATAGCATTGTGCCTGTAATTTGATCGACATTAGCGATGTTTGGGCTAATTCATAGGCGCGATGGGGGATAGTAGGCTGCACTCCCAACTTAATCTGCCAAGCAGAGTGCTGTTTGTCCATATCATCTGGAAAAGCTAAGTTCAGGGTTTCATATATTTCCCCAATCTTGGGTGTGTTTTTTTTTACAGAGATTATCGATCAATTGATTATTCTGAAAGTTGCACCACCCACCATTTTTCTTTGCTAAGATATCTCTAACCTGCAGAAACTTAAAAAAATCCCTTTGGCTAATTAATATTCTGCATGTAGATCTCCAAACATCTTGAAGCCCCCTGGTGCATAAAAACAGGCCAGCTGTACTATTCCTGCCGAGACCCATCTATTGATACAGCTATCCTGAAAAATTTCCGGTAGATCATTATTATGGCTGACTGGAGTATAGTATGTGTATCGCCCAAACCCCAAGAGCCTACAAACATTGCTCCACACTTTATACACCCCGTCAATAGTTTTAAATTTAACTTTCTTAAAATAGCTATCATTTACATGCCACCAAAAGCAGCCAGTACATTCTTCTCCTAGTATAATTTCTTGTGGGGCCGGAATCACTTGCCTGGTGCAATCGTGAGAGATCATTTTGACACAATATTTTAAGACGGTGGCCCAATAGTAAAGTTTAAAATTAGGCAGAGGTAATCCTCCTCTTTCCTTTGGTAGCGTAATCCATTTTAGTGCCCGTCTAGGTTTCTTATATCCCCAAATAAAACTTGAGAACATAGAATCTATAGTTTTAAATATTTGGGGAGAAAACTCAAGACAAATAGTTCGAAAGAAATATAAAAAACGGGGCAAAAAAAATCATCTTAATAACATTACAACGACCATCAATAGTTAGGTGTAAATTATTCAATCGGATCAACTCCTTCTTAGTACGTGATATCAGTGGGGTCATGTTATCAACAATATTTTCAATTTTGGCATTTATTTTAACGCCTAGATATACGGCCTCAACAGTCACTCTTGAATCTCTCATCATGATTTTATTATTAAGAACAATCTCGGTTTTGTTAGTGTTCAATTTATAGACAGAAACTAACCCAAACCGATACGCCTCTTATTCTATCACAGGCATGGCTAAATTGGGATCTCTAGTAACAAGCGCAATATCATCGGCATATGCTAAGATTTTAGTATTATGAGTTCGTATTTGAATCGGTGGTATTGATTCAAGGTTCTCCAGCCATCGGATGAATAGGTCAATATATATCGCGAAAAGAAGAGGGGAGCAAGGGCACCCCTGCCTAGTCCCCCTCGAGATTGCAAAGTTCTCTGACAAAAGCCCATTAACTAATACCATGGCGCTTGGTTTATTGTATAGCCTTTGGGTAGGCTTAATGAATCTGTTAGTGATTCGGCAATGAGACATTGCAGCCCATAAAAATCTCCAAGAGACCCTATCAAACGCCTTCTCTGCGTCTAGCAGGATAAGCGCCATAGGGTCTCCTGTTGATTCCGTATAATCAAATAAGGAGATTACCTGTTGTATATGGTCAGTTGTTGACCTTCCCGGTATAAACCCATGTTGATAATGTGATACTACTTTATTTATTTTTGGTGCAAGTCTAGCTGCCAAAAGTTTTGAGTAAATTTTGGAGTCCCCGTTGATCAATGTAATAGGACGGTAAGATCCTAAATCAAGAGGGCTTTTATTTTTTTTCAGAAACACCACAATCTTAGCTTCTGACCATAAGGCCGGTGGAGTCTCCCCCTGAAATATATAAATAAAGAGTTCTACCATTATAATTTTTAATTGATCAGCAAATTTCTTATAGATCTCTGTAGGGATCCCATCCAGTCCTGCCGCTTTTTCACTAGATAGCGAATTTAAAGAGTGAAGAATCTCTTCCCAAGTGGGTAGATCATCTAGTATATTCTGGTCTTCCTTCTCAAATCTAGTCCCTGGTATTGCATTTAAATATAAATTAGGGTCCCCCAGCCCCGCAATAGGTTCTGTATATAAATCTTGATAAAATCTCTGGAACGATGCCCTTACTTCAGATGGTTCCGATCTTAGGCCTAGTCTAGGATCCTGAATTTCTTTTATAATGCTAGTTGATGTCTCTTCTCTTATACGTACGCCAGCTGATGTCCAACCTGTTCACTCAGCTCGTATACCTTCTCTTTATATATCGATGCTTTAGTGATAGACTTTTCCACTAATATTTCTGATATAAGATTCCTAGCTACGGCTACATGAATCAGGATGTTAACTAACGGCTTGCCTTGTTGTGTTGCTATAATCAGGTCCTTCTCAATTTTACTCAGATTTTCTTGTAGTGCTGCCATATGGAGTTTCCCTTCCGTATTTGACCTAAGTGAAAATTGCAACGTCTCCCCCCTTATGCCCGCCTTCAGGGCATCCCAAACAATCGGAATAGACACACTACCCAGATAATCTTCAATAAATCTCGGGATCCACCCCCTCATGTTTTGACAATACTTTTCATTCTTCAGTAATGCCCTCTCGAATGTCCAGTTCATAGATGGGCGGCTATTCTGGGTGCATATTAAGTTTAAAATTAGTGGATTATGATCCGACAAAACACGTGGCAATTTTTCTATCGAGCACAAAGATTTCAATGAGTTCGACATTAACATATAGTCTAACCGTGCATGCCGGGAATGAGGATGTGAAAAAAATGTAAATCAAGGATCTCCATTATGATTATATTGCCACCCATCTATTAGGCCATGTACGATGCACATATCTTTTAGTGCTTGGAAGACTCTTGGTTTTCTACCCTGATATTTGAATTCCAGACCAGGTGTCCAATCCCCTGGAAGATGTAAATTAAGATCCCCACAGATGATCAGGGGTAGGGGCCAATGTGTTAGCTCGTTGGATATGTCAGTCAGCATTTCTGGTTCATCGGAGATGCTCCCATAGATGGTGCAGAGTGTCAGTTTATTTAGCCCATTATTATACAGACATTCAGTGATTGCCCATCTACCAAATCTATCAGACAACACTCTATTGAATTGGAGCCCCCCCCCCCTTTTGCTAAGATCGCCAAGCCCCTTAGTTTGAACGCCTTGTGTTGAAGCAATAATAAGTTTATACCCCAGTGATTTAAGCAAATATTGCTGGGATCCTTCAATATGTGTCTCTTGCATACAGACGATATTTGCTTCCATTGATTTTAGCCCCACTGCAACCTTCTGCCTTTTTTTAATATCATTGAGGCCGCAGATGTTAAGTGAAACAATTTTTAGCTTAGCCATGTTATTATTGCGACTTTTTCCGGATTGCCTAATGTCCTGATCATTGTGTCTTTGTCTGTATGCCCCGTAGCAAAGTCTTTTCCACCCTTCTTGTTATCGAAATCCCTAGGTCTTGTGCCCTCCCCTTCTCCCTCAACCCCTCCCTTAGTCCCCCTCTCTCCCCCTTACCATCCTATGAGGCTTCCTGGGTCCACGGGTACCCAGGTCTGGGTTTCTGTGTAGTCAGAGTGCCTCAGTGCATGCCGTGGGTAGGCCCTTTATGGTTTGGTTATGTTGGACAGGTGGGGTCAATGATGTAATCAGATATTTACCCTGACCCTTTATAAGAAAGCAGATATTTGTACCATATTTTAGTTCATATGCTTTTAAAGTTTTCCCCTCTCCGACCCCTTGTGATTACTCCCCATGCTTTTGTGTTCATAGTCAAGTTGCTGATTTGCACTTTTTTTTGGTTGTTATTTTCCTGAATTCCCTTTCCCAGTCGCTGAAATTTCTCTTAGATAAGCTTCGGCTTGGATTTCGCTTAAGAAGCTTTTCATTGATCCCTTGTATACTATTAACATAAAGTCTTTATATTCCCTCTGCTTTGTGGGCCTTGCCAGATCCTAGATGGTTTCTCTTAGAAGGAAGTTCCCAAAGTGGACCAACATAGCCCGAGGATGTTGACGTGGCTTTTGAGAGTGTTTGGGTAACGTCAAAGGGAATCGATGGACACGCTGGATTTCTCTATCCATATCCCAGGTGCCAAGTTCCGGAAAGGCTGATTTTAATAAATTGATCATAGAGCCCCTTGGGTCATTCCCCTCAAAGCCTTCGGGAATTCCAAGGAACCTCAGATTATTTCTTCTTGATCTGTTTTCGTGATCTTCAACTTTCATCATGACGTCCTTTATAATTCCATCATGCTTATCTCCTGTTTTTGCAGCTTGATTACGTCAGTTTCCAAATTTTCTGCTCGTGCTTCCACTGAGGCCATTCTATCCGAGATTTCAGTGCAGATATTGCCCACTTTTTTAATTGCCCCATGTAATTTCTCAATGGCAACATGGTTCCTTTGGGTATCTTTTTGGATGTCCTTATGGAAATTTTTCATGGAGCTCAGCACTTCGCTCAGCAAGGGCTCGACAGTTGTTCCTGAGCTATGTTCATTTCCAGTTTGCTTTTGGCTTCTTTCTTCTGCCTCATCTAAGCTGTGCTGATGAACATGCTCTGTTTCTCCCGGCAATTTTGAGGTTGGGCTTTTTCGTATAGGTTTAAGTCTTGTTATGGCATGGTCAGTGTTACTGCCAGGATCTGTGGTCTCATCATTTATTAAGTTACATCTTCTTCTTTTGTCTCTGGCCCTCTTTTTTTCAAATTCAAGTTTTCAAATAAATATTGGTTGTGCATTCACAGAAGTAAGTTGAAGTATATCTCCAAAAACTATGATATATTTTTTCTAAATTTGTCATCTCATTCAATACGGTCACATGGCGATGATTTTTGGTGCACTAAGTTAGTAGTACCTTTGGCGCTGAGCTTGTACGTACCCTGCGATGATGGGTGGTCGGGGAGGGGGGAGGCACAGTCATTGAAGTAATGTCTTTTGTCAATTGAATTCTGCTTCAATACGGCCACGTGGCGATGAATTATGGTGCATTGATTTAGTAATATCTTTGGGACTGAGCCTATACGTAACCTGCGATGATGCGTAGTCCGGGCAGGCCCCACTGGGAGCAATGTTTTTTGCCTAGTGAATTCTACTTTAGCAAGGCCACGTGGAGATGACTTGTGGTGCAGTGAGTTAGTGGTACTTGAAGAACTCAACGTGTGCGCACCCTGCAATGATTCGTGGTTCGGGCAGGTCGCACTGGTACAATGACTCTTGTCTATTGGAATGCGTCATGTGCAATCGCCATTCCACCTGAATCGTGAGCCCTCACAATGTAGATCGAAGGCAGTTGTCAGCATAGATATCGACAAATTATTTTTGTGACTTATGTAAAAAAAAATCTGACCATATACAGTAGAATTGTCTCTGCATTACATTAAATCAAGGCTGAATTCCCTACTGTTCGTAGTGTAGATGGAGAGTTTAATTCAAGTTGTGAACCCTGCAGTTGGCAGAGCAAATTTTGGCAGTAGTCCACAGAAACATCGACAAATGCTTTTTTGACACATACGTTAACAAAATCTGACGACCCAGTAGAATTGTCTCTGTCTTCAATAAATCGAGAATGAATTCAATGTTGATTGTAGTGCAACATTGCTTCTGATATCAAGTGGTGAACTCTGCTGATCGCAGTGTACACTTGAAGGTAGTACTTAGTACAGACATAGAAGAACTTTTTTGTGGCATCCATTAATAAAATTGACTCTTCCTTTCATGAATTAAAGGCTAACTTGCATGATGTCCGTAATTGTCTCTGTATTAAATCAATGAAGACTGAATTTCCTACTGTTCAAACTTTAAATAAATCTGAGGACATAGTGCAATTGTCTCTGTTTTAAATAAATCAAGACTGAATTCAATGTTGTCTGTAGTACTGATGCGGAACTGGTATCAAGTTGTCAACTCTACTGACCGCAGAATAGATTGAAGGCAGTTCTCAGCACAGATACTGAAGACAAATTTAGATCCAAAGTTGAATTCAATTTATGAACCCTGCTGTTGATGGAAACCACTAGTCGATACATACATAAGTCTGCGGTGGTGTGGCGCTGAGTTCGCAATCGACCTGTATCGAGGAAGCACACGGTCAGGGCAGCCACGTGGTAGGGTGGGGACCTTCGCTGCAGCACAGTCTCTTCTCTTTGCAGAAGTGAACCACGCCCAAGGCGTAGCCTAATTATTTATAGTCTTACGTTGACGTTGTTTACGTTGACTAGCCCACTGCACTTCTGTTTCAAAGGAGGGGTGAACACAGGTACATGACCGTAATATTCCGTAGTGTATGAGATAATATGGTTGCGTCCACTATTCAGTACACTACACGTATCAATGGAATATGTGCACACTGAAAAGTTTGTGATTTCTATAGTGAATTGTGTATAGTATTTCACCAGTAGTCTTAGCATTGTATAATTTATTGTTGATGTTCGAGGTCTTTCCCTTATACATACTTGGTTGCCACATCTCTGTAGATTGAGCTAGTGTACTGTTGAGGCGATATATTATTTTGGAAAGGTCCGTAGTACTGTTTTGCGCTGCCTCTGAGGTAGTAGGGGGGAGGGGTCCGTGGGGATGGTTGTGGTGAACGTGGCGCTGGGTATTTTGATTTTGTTGGGTGTGGAAAGTGTATAATTAGAAACTCTATCACATATTGCTCTTTAAACATGGGTGTGAGTTGAATGTAAATCACACAGTACATAGTCAACGTTCTTACAGTACTTAAATGTTGATGTTAATTTGTTAGTGGTAAGTGGAACTATTGCCTGATTTTTGTAGGTAGCATTGCAGATTTGGTTACTTGTTGAAAATATGGGAAAGTGGTGAACATTATAAGTAGGTCACAAACCTTCGAAATTCACTGAAAAAACCATAGGTTTCAGGCAGGTTATAGTTAGGAATTAGCATTTAAAAAATCTTTGAAATTCACTGAAAAAACATAGGTTTCAGGCAGGTTATAGTTAGGAATTAGCATTTAAAAAACCTTAGAAATTCACTGAAAAAAACATAGGTTTCAGGCAGGTTATAGTTAGGAATTAGCATTTAAAAAACCTTAGAAATTCACTGAAAGAAAACATAGGTTTTAGGGGTGTTATATTTATCTGCACATTTCACTCATACAAAACCATTGAAATTCCTCTGTTTTAGTTAGTTGTACTAACTGTAACTCTTGCGCCCGCAATCCACTGGTGATGATATCACATAATACATCATTCATGACATGGTCAGTGACATCACTGATACCATCTCAAATGACATCACTGCTGACATCATCCAGTGAATGTGGTTTGCTTCGATATTTAAATAAGTATTATATGTATAGCAATCTGCATTGAAGACTGAGTGGATATATAAGTGTCTGGATGGAGGATTTATTAGCAGTGTGATTGACTGTCTAAGTGACTAATTGAAAGTGTCTCACTAAATATATGGGATAGAGATTAAACTGTGGTTTTGTATGAGTGAAATGTCCTGATAACAATAACACCCCTAATACCTATGTTTTTTTCAGTGAATATATATACATATATTTCGCTCCGATGCACCGGAAAAGCGAGTCACTCAAATGCCGGGTGCCTTACTGCGTCAGTGCTCCGCAAAGTATAAATGCTCAGAAATTCCTCTATGTTCGAGAGAGGATCCCAGCACTCACTGGGCTTTTGGTTACAGCAGTGAATTTACTTCAGCAAAACGTTTCGGATTAAGTCCTTCGTCAGTGTTTCAGCTCTAACCAAAAGCCCAGTGAGTGCTGGCATCCTTTCTCGATCAGAGAGGAATTTCGGAGTATATATATATATATATATATATATGTATATATATATATATATTACCTACTGGCGGTCGCCAGTAGGTATATATAGTTAGGATTTTTTCTCTATGGAACTTTTGAAAATTCTATGTCTAATAACTTTGGCGTTTGTGGACGGAATCGGCTGAAATTTTCAGGAAAATGGCACATTTTGTTTCTGATCGGCCCCTGAAAACTTGGGGGGGTTTCGTCAAGGGGGGGCCGAGAAAAAAGGGGGGTCCCAAAACGTGTTTTTCCCATTCATTTTTCCATAGGGCCTTTGGCCTCACTTTTAGCTCGAACGACTGAATGGATTTACACGAAACTTGGCAAAATTATAGGGACTGTTAGCCCGATGTGCCTTTGCTGGGTCTCAATATATGTGCTCCAGTGGATTTTGAGAAATTAACGTTTAAAAAAACAGATATATCTGTGACAGCGTCCTAGATAGCGCACCAGATCGCGTACTTTTCGCGTAACGGAGCTTTGCGTAGCGAAGCTGATTGGCTCTCCGGTGTCTGTCAACATTCTAAACAGTCCGGTGCGGCCGCCATCTTGTCTCTCGGTAGGATCGAGAGACAAGAGGAGGAGAAAAACGAAGGGGGAATTTAATGAAAGGGGGCAAGGTAGATCCTTCTTGACCCCCTAGGAATGATGTTGGGGTTATTAAAGGGTCCCGTGGGGCAAATAATTAAAATTTGATTTTTCGCGGTAGAAGCGCTTCTCGGTTCGCGAACCGGGTCGCAAACTGGTAGCGAAACGTGAATTCGCCATTTTGTGTTTCGATTTAAATAAATTACTAGGTATAAGGGGGTACGGGAGACGTATCCTGACCCCTTATGTTTTCTGAGGGTGGCTGAGGAGGCTCATATATGTTGATACATGTCTTCCAGCGGCTGTGCGTGAGCTTTTTTTTTTTTTTGCTGCGTGACGTCTGTTAACGTTCGATTCGATGGAAATCAGGAACTGTTGACCGCCATTTTGTCACTGCGAGTAAATATTTTGTTAAAAATAATTGTTATAAATTATTCCTTATTGATAAACATTGTCTGCGCCATCTTGCCTTTTTTGCAATGCCACACTTTTGTTGAGCACGGCAGCCATTTTAGATGCCTTGCCCAGACCTACTCTCTGCACGCCGCCGATCCTCAGCATGGCTCCTCACCCTCGCAAGCATCTCCCCCACGCACTGGTAACCCCCGCTCTCTCTCTCATGCATGGGCCAGAAACCTCCTCCCATCTGCGCTGTTCGTGAGCGTTTTTTTTTTTTGCTGCGTGCACCCCCGCTCTCTCTCTCATGCATGGGCCAGAAACCTCCTCCCATCTGCGCTGTTCGTGAGCGTTTTTTTTTTTTGCTGCGTGACGTCTGTTAACGTTCGATTCGATGGAAATCAGGAACTGTTGACCGCTATTTTGTCACTGCGATTAAATATTTTGTTAAAAATAATTGTTATAAATTAATCCTTATTGATAAACATTGTCTGCGCCATCTTGCCTTTTTTGCAATGCCACACTTTTGTTGAGCACGGCAGCCATTTTAGATGCCTTGACCAGACCCACTCTCTGCACGCCGCTGATCCTCAGCATGGCTTCCCACCCTCGCAAGCATCTCCCCCACGCACTGGTCACCCCCGCTCTCTCTCTCATGCATGGCCCAGAAACCTCCTCCCATCTGCGCTGTTCTTCTCTGAGAATCACACCCTGTGCCCGCCCGACACCTCCCTTTCACCCTATTCACTACCGCACCCTCTGACACTCCTCTTCCTCTGTGTCCGATTGTCCAGGCCGGTCCCAGGCTATCACCTAGTCCTGCAGGTGTAGTTTATGGCCCCAGCTGTAGAGAATCACCCCTCTTCAAAGGAGTTACAGTAAATCAAGGCCCCCACCCGATGAGATCCGTCACACCACACGCGTTCCTACTATCTGATAACCATCCTGTATTGTGCTTGGGGAGGAGATTCTCACTGTGAGGGTGTGTGGGTCCGAGCCTGAATCGGAAGATTCCAGGGATGCCTCTTTGTACATCAAAGTTTTTACAATTATGTGTCACATTAAAAATATATAGCACTCCAACAAAGTAGTAGGATTATAACATTTTAATAACTTATAAATATATACAACGCAACAAAAACAGTAAATACGTTTAAACATTTTTTTAAAAAAGAAGCAACAATGGTCAGTAGCTGTGTTTTGTGCGAATAGTCCCAAGGCAGCACAACGTGCTGAGTTCTGGACGGCACCCAGGTGATGTTACCTGGGTGCCGCACTGGTTTTTGGTATCCTACAATGCAGCTCCGAAAAACGGCGTGGGGCGTCCCGGGTGGTGCGAGGGGAGGCCTCGTCAGTAGCGGTCTGTTGTGCGAATAGTCCCAAGGCAGCAGAACGCGCTGAGATGTGGATGGCAACCAGGTGATGTCCAGTAAGTTGCCGCACTGGTTTTGGCATCCTACAATGCTGCTCGGAAAAACGGCATGGGGCGCCCCGGGGGGGGGGGGGGGAGGCGGCGTGAACGGGCCTCCCCAGGTGGAGGCTCGTCTGCTGTACTGGGGCGCCCCTTTACCGTTTCAGTTGCCATTCCGCCCACTTTTGCTACACTGTGCCTCATCCTCCATTCAGCTGGTTATCACCCGCTCTTGCGGCTACAGCGTCTCGCTCACCATGTAGTTGAGTTGCGCCCACTCTTGCGGTGCAGCGATAGGCGGCTGCTACAGGACTCTTAAAATGGCGGACGGCTCTTCGGATTTGGGCCTGGTCCACTAAAATGGCCCTGGGACACCTTGGAACTCGGATGTCCCCTGAGCCTTGAAGATTTTACAAAAGTCTTGAGGGCCCCCGACTCCTGCAGGCTTCCGGTGGGGAGCGGCTGCCATGATTGCTCGCGGAATGACCACGACGGAGCCACGAGATGGTGGTGCTCTCATGCTGACGCCAGCTTCAGTCTGAAACATCCAGAAACAAGGTGGGGCTTTCATCGTTTGGGAAAAAAAAAAATGTTTTAATCCAATGAAAAGTGTTATTTTTAGGTCATATGATCAAGCCTTCTATTATTAGGAAACCAAAAGTAAAATGAACCAATGAAAAGTTTTATAAACAAGTCACATGACCTGTTATGCTTAAGTTACGCGCTGGTACTAAAAGCGTAGAAAATCCGTTGGCACGTGAGGCGGCGTCAGTAGCGGACCGATGTGCGAATAGGCCGAAGGCAGCACAACGCGCCAAGATCCGGATGGCACCGAGGTGGTGTTCAGCAAGTTGCCGCACTGGTGTGGCCATCCTACAATGCTGCGCCGAAAGTCGGCGTGGGGCGCCCCGTTGGCCTGTGAGGTCGCGTCAGTCAGTGGGGGCTGTTTGAGAAAGCAATGTGATGCTGTGCGTCGCCCCCAAGATGGAGGCTCCTCGGCTGCAGTGGGGCGCCCCTTGGTGTTTCACTCGCTATCCAGCTGAGTTGCGTCCGCACTTGCGGCTACAGTAGGCCGAAGGCAGCACAACGCGCCGAGATCTGGATGGCACCGAGGTGGTGTCCAGCAAGTTGCCGCACTGGTGTGGCCATCCTACAATGCTGCGCCGAAAGTCGGCGTGGGGTGCCCCGTTGGCTTATGAGGTGGTGTCAGTAGCGGACCGTTGTGTGAATAGGTCGGAACCAGCACAAGGCGCCAAGATCCGGATGGCAAGTCCTGGATGTTGGGTGCCATAGTTGAGAGCCAAGATCCGGATGGCAAGTCCTGGATGTTGGGTGCCATAGTTGAGAGTTCTGAGCCGTGCTTGTAACACTGTCTGAAGCTTATTTGCACCTGCTGCAGCTTCACTATTGCCCTGGTGTGGCCAAAGATCGCCCATGACATAGGCGGCCGGCTCCCATGGTCCGGCGGAACTTTTTTCCTTTTCCTTTCTGCATCTTGTCCCACAATCTGTTTGACCTGAAGACACGACCAGGTCCCTGAATGTGTGCAGGGGGACGCTATTGATTGAATCAAAATGGCGGCTTCACACAAAGCTGACTCAAGCGTTGCTGGTGATGCTATACAGACAAAAAATGGTTTTCAGTTTGTACATTCTTCAGGATTTTTCCATCCAAGTCTGGTTGAGAGTTTGTAGAACAATGGCTTTAGATCTTGCCCTCCCCTCTTTTGACTGTTGGTTCTTGTTGCCTATCTCTTCTGTTGTCATTTAACTGAACCTTTTTTGTCTGCCGAAAGGGGTTCTGGTCCGACCGCTGGTTGGTGGAGACATTTTGACTATATCCTGGACCTGCCCGGCCTCGCCCAAAATGGCGCCGGTATAAATGGGACTCGTAACTCCTTGTTGTGTACTGGTTGAACAACCTTGATATCACGAGATACGTATGCAGTTTTGAAGCACATGGCGGGCGGGGACGAGAATTGATTGAATATTTCGACATCCTTATTGATATTAAGTTCTGATGTGTTATTGATTACTGTACTATTGTAAGTTCGAATTAACGTCACCCATGGTACTTGCCCGCAAATGTATATCTAGAAAATTTTATTGTAAGTGGCCCTGTCGTATTTTAATTACAAAATGTACGTCCACCGATTCCGCAACTGTTAGACACCTTAGTTCTTGCAACCTAATGGCCCGCTCGTTACGTTCCTCTACAGTGTAAATGTTTCCTCATCATATACGATTCCAGTTTGCTCCGTGGCCGGCCCACGTGGTTATAGGCCTGTATTTGTATACTGACATTTTCACAATAAAGGTTTTTAAAACAAAACATGGTAGTAGTATTTACATTGGTAAAGTTTTTAATTTTAGTCACTGTTTTCGAATCAGTAAAAGGCAAGTGAAATAAAGCAGTCCAATTATATGACGGATAAAAGGTATAATACGCAGGAACGCAGTTAAGATAAATGGTCAAGGGCTGTTGTGTTTTTTACTCCTGCAACATAAAGTGATCGATAAGAATCTGATATTCAGGCGTATCGGCGACTAAGACAGCAGGCCGAGCATCTTTTGCTCAACGGCTCCGTCATGGGACGAAGAAACGCCCTTTTGCTAAAAAAGGAATATATTTTACTTGCAGGACAGTTGTAAATTTTCCTTGAAAGTACATTAGCCTGGAACATTATAACATATATGTTTAAGAAAAAATAATGTTCGAAAGCAATAAAAAGCGTAATTTTTAGGTCATATGACCAAGCCTTTCATCATTAGAATAACAAAAGTAAAATGAACCAATGAAAAGTTTTATAAACAAGTCACATGACCTGTTATGCTTACGTTACGCGCCGCGCCCCGGATCGCTTCCGGGAAGCTGCGCTTCGCGCACCGGAGCACTTCCGGGTGCGCTAACGCGGCGTGTCATATAACGCATTACGCGACAACGTAGGTCCAGAATATAGTCAAAATGTCTCCACCAACCAGCGGTCGGAACACAACCCCTTTCAGTAGTCTAAAAAGTTCTGTTAAATGACAACAGAAGGGACAGGCAACAAGAACCATCAGTCAAAGAGGGGAGGGCAAGTTCTTCCCTACCGGGTCACGTTGGGGCGCTACCGGAACTGATCGAATTGGTAGTCTACAGTGTTTCTGGATGTTTCAGACTGAAGCTGGCGTCAGCATGAGAGCACCACCATCTCGTAGCTCAGTCGTGGCCATTCCACGAGCAATCATGGCAGCCGCTCCCCACCAGAAGCCTGCGGGAGTCGGGGGCCCCCAAGACTTTTGTAGAATCTTCAAGGCTCAGGGGACGCATTCGAGAATGGGGCCCAAGCCCTAGCAGACAAGCGTCCGAGTTCCAAGGTGTCCCAGGGCCATTTTAGTGGATCACGCCCAAATCTGAAGAGCCGGCCGCCATTTTGAGAGTCCTGTGGCAGCCGCCTATAGCTGCATCGCAAGAGCTGGAGCAACTCAACTACATGGTGAGCGAGACACTGTAGTCGCAAGAGCGGGCGGTAAACAGCTGAATGGCGGAAGAGGCACAGTGTAGCAAAAGCGGGCGTAATGGCAACTGAAACGGTAAAGGGGCGCCCCACTACAGCGTGTCTTCAGGTCAAACGGATTGTGGGACAAGGTCCAGAATGGAAGAGTCATCAAAAGGCAAAAAGTTCCGCCGGACCCCGGGAGCCGGCCGCCTATGTCGGGGGCGATCTTAGGCCACACCAGGGCAACACGACTTGGGGAGGGGGCAGGAGCCAAGCGCCCCCTCCCAGTCCGCGCCACCACACCGTATGTTGAAAATCTGAAGCTATCGTTCTACAAACTCTCAACCAGCCTTGGATGGAAAAATCTTGATGAATGTACAAACTGAAAACCAGTTTTTGTCTGCATAGCATCAGCAGCAACGCTTGCTATCAGAGTTTATGAGTTTCATGCTCGATCGATTGAGCTAGCCGGATCAGGCAACAAAAAGTATAAAATAGTTATGTAAATAGTTATTTAATAAAATGTTTTACCCTGTTACTTTGCTGGTGTGTTATATATATTTATAATATTTGCATAGAGTTTATCGTTATTTTGAGGCGGGTTGGGTGGCGGAGCCGAGCTGTCTTGCAGCCCTCATGGTGTGGAGCTCAGTTCATCTCACTATTTTCGTATTTCTCATGAAGGGTTGTTCCTAATGTTTCTATTTTAGCGAGGTCAAAAAGAGATCCCATTCGTGGCCTACTGATTTTGCTTGATTACTTTTATTTTTTTACAGGATTTTTCACTATCCGCAAAGACTAAACAGAGTATTGCGACTTTGTGCTTGTTTGTAAATAGAGAATGAACCAAAGAGAATCAATTGTAAAACAGTAAATGCTTGGATAACAATCAATCAAATGGAGAGACAAGCAGGCACGACGGATTACAACGGGGGTAAAGGCCTGCGTTAACTACCCTTCACTATCTGCAAAGAGAGAGTACTACTAAGAGAAAAGAGGGGGGGGCAGCGTTCAAAGCACATCAGCGTGCATAAACACAAAAAAGTTTTTACCTATCACGTACTTGACATTTGACAGCTTTTGATATTTGCTATTAAAAAACCATTGAAATTCACTGAAAAAAACATAGGTTTTAGCCCATATATAGTTAGGGATTAGCATTTACAAAACCTTAATTTACTCGCACAAAACCATAGAAATTCGCATATATAGTTAGAGGCAATAACTATATATCGCGCACCCGCAACCCACTGCTGATGATGTCACATATTACATCATTCATCAGTGACATCACTGATGACATCTCAAATGACATCATTCATGACATGGTCAGTGACATCACTGATGACATCACTGATGATATTTCAAATGACATCACTTGTAAAATCACTGATAACATCTCATTTGTCATTACTGATCACATCACTGATGATATCATTCATGTGATAATACGATCAACCTCTTCAGACTCTAATATAACCTTAGCTACAATCAGTGTAAACAGACTCTCACAGACTGTCACTCATCCATGGAGTTACTCACACACCTAGTCAGTCATGCAAAGAATCAATCACACCTCCATTTCCTCAACTATACAGTTATACACACCTTGCTTAATCAAACATATACTAACACATATTTACTCTCTTATACAATCCCTGATACAAGTTCACAATGATCCATACAGCCACTCACACATTCACTGGCTCTTATGCACAGTTATTTATATATGTCAACTCTCACATGTACTGTGTTTTACATATGTAGTTACTTTGACATGTAGCACTGAGATATCCATTCACTCACCAATACACTCATGCACACAGTCAACCGCCCATACAGCTGTTTTCACATGCACTTTTGAACCCATACATCTACTGAATCAACTGCTCACACATCTATGCACAGTCACACACCTCTCAGCCACCCCCACACACACACTCAGTCTCCCATACAAATATTTGGGCAACCAATCAATAACCCATATAGTTACTCATATAGCTACTGATCAACAAATGCAGCAGTTTACAGAACTACAGTAATAATGATGCACAAATTAAGACAGTTTAGTCACTAACCCATGCACTCAGTGAGACACATTTAATCATTCTCTCATACAGTCAGTCATGCACCTACTAAATCCTTCATCCAAACATTTATACATCCACTCATTCTTCAATATGTAAGACATATTTTAACTTTACAGAAACATACAGTCACTGGATGTTGTCATTTGAGATGTCATCAGTGATGTCATTTGAGATGTCATCAGTGATGTCACTGACCATGTCATGAATGATGTAATATGTGACATCATCAGCAGTGGGTTGCGGGTGCGCGATATATAGTTATTGCATCTAACTATATATGCAAATTTCTATGGTTTTGTGCGAGTAAATTAAGGTTTTGTAAATGCTAATCCCTAACTATATATGGGCTAAAACCTATGGTTTTTTCAGTGAATATATATATATATATATATATATATATATATATATATATATATATATATATATATATATATATAAAAACAAAAGTATGTCTGTTTGTCCTTTATGCATTACTACACCATTCATCCGATCGCCATGAAACTTTGGGAAGTTGTTGAGTACACTCCCGCGAAGGTTTCTGGCAAAAAAAAAAAAGAGAAAAAAAAATGTGTTAAATATCGCCCGACCCCCCTAGGGCCCTCATAATCTTTCCAATACTGAACGTATACAGTTTACGGTGCGACTCGCTTTTGCAATGACCATTAACAAAGCACAAGGACAATCGCTGCAGTGTGTGGACTAGATTTGTAGAATCCGTGCATCGCCATGAAACTTTGGGAAGTTGTCGAGTACACTCCCGCGAAGGTTTCTGTCCAAATTTTTTTTTTAAATTGCCCCACCAGGGCCCTCATAATCTTTTGAATACTGAAATAGATAGCGAATTTGCAAGCATCGTCGACGGTTATGACCCCCAAACAGAAATCGATTGGTCAATCTACATCAGAAGCACGAAAGAAAAAGGCATTACGAGCTTCAGAAATAGACGAGCAACGGGAAGCAAGATTAGAAGCAGTTAGAATATAAACTTCTCAAGCCCGTAATTCTCAAACGAACGAGCAACGAGAATCAACATTGGAAACCGATCGAGTACGCACTGCTCAAGCCCGTTCTTCTCAAATGAACAAGCAACCAGAATCAAGATTGGAATCCAATCAGGGACGCACTGCTCAAGCCACACCTAGAAATGTTTTCAAAAATAAATTGAATAAGTTTCAATAACAATGACCAGTTTGACCTGTTGGGCACGTTGGTTAAGGAAGGATGTCAGAAGACCGAGAGCCGGTCCTTCCACTCCCATCTAATCGAGCCGCCTAGACAAGATGGATGGGGACAGGGTGTCGAAGGCGGCTGTAAGGTTGAGCAGGATCAAGATGGTAGAGTGACCTCTGTCGACCTTAGCGCTTATGTTATTCACCACCACTGTGAGGGCCAACTCGGTGCTGTGCGCCTTTCGAAAGCCATGCTGTGAAGAATCAAGCAGGCTAGCATTGTCAAGAAAGGCGCTGAGGTGGTAGTTGAGGTGGGCCTCAAGCATTTTGGCTGGGGCAGGGAGAAGGGATATAGGGCGAAAGTTTTTAAGGGTACCAGGATCCAAAGTTGGCTTTTTCAATAAGGGTTTTACAATAGCCAGCTTCCATGATGCAGGGAAGACTCCATTAGAAATTGCCATATTCATTACTTCAAGGTAAGGGGGGAGCAGGACTTCCCTGCAGTTTTTCAATATTTTGAGAGGGCAGGGGTCCAGAGGGGAGCCCGATTTAAGTTTATCAAGAAGAGCATTTCAACCTTCATAGGATAGGGGGGGGAAATTGGACAAGCGTCCTGGGGATACCGAGGTCAGAACAGGGCGGGGCAGTGGGTCCGACGGCAAGGCAGAGTCTTGAATGGAATTGAGGGCTTCTAAAGCAGAGTGAATATCCATGATCTTGGTGTGAAAAAACGTGGATATCTGGTCGCAGAGTTCTTGAGACGGGACAGTGGGGTCTGGAGACGGAGTGAGAGATAGAGAGTCCACAATTTTAAAAAGATCTCTAGGGGAGCTGAGGGAAGTGGTCAGGTCGGTAAAATAGGATTGTTTAGCCACTAGAATGGCGGCCTTATAACCTATAATAAGACTTTTATGTTTGATCTTTTCATCAGGGTCAAGGTGAGCTCTCCAGAGTCTTTCTTGTCTCCTACGTTCCTGCCTACGTAATCTAAACGAGTCAGAGAACCAAGGGGCCGACGGGCGTTTCCTGGCACAGTAATGGTGTTTGACAGGGGTAAGAGTATTGACTGCTTCTGAAATGGTGTTAATCAGCTCCTGCGCGGCAGTATCCGTATCAGATTTGGAAGAGGAAATGAGGTTAGCAATGAAGGGGCTACGGGCTACGTTATTGAGGCCTCTATAGTTCCTTTTGAGAGTCCAGGCGTTATGTTCCTTTGGAGACAGATCCCGTTGCCCGGGATCGAACTCAAAGGGGACTGCCTTATGATCAGACCATGAGAGGGAAATGGGAGTGCCTACTTCCAATCTTGGGTCATTTGTAAAGACCCCGTCCAACGTATGGCCTGCTGAGTGGGTGGGGTATCTCACTTTTTGTAGAAGCCCACAAGAGGTCAGTGAATCCACAAGCGATATGGTGTCGGGCGAGTTGGAACTTTCTAGATGAAAGTTGAAATCCCCAAGGATAGAAAAATTGGGAAGATCAATATAAGGTTCAAGGAGTTCAAGGACTTCCTGTACTTGTGATAAACTTTCTCCTCAATCGCTTTTGCATTATGCATTTTTTTTGTAAGGTACATAAAACTGTATCACTTAGATTTTTTAAGCACGGTTTTTGAGTACGGTTTTAAAAGATGTAGCCCAGCAATGACGCATTAAAAAATTGGAGTGAGTGTATTTTTCATGCAAAATTAAGGGAATTGGGTGTGTAAGTAAGTTATGCATAATGCCTGAGATTACGCCATTGCACACTGTGTAACGACAATCCCATTAGATGGAAAATCACATAAACAAGGGGCCCAGGTGTTTCAGCACGAAAATGAGCAGCATTTTCCAAATGTGAGCGGAACTTTGTTAACGCAGCTCTGTACATCAACTTACGTACATTTGAGATAGACTTTTTTTTATCCGAGCGGACCATTCAGGTAATTTTTTAAGAATAACACTGCATTTTCCAAATTAAAATGGCAGAATTTTAACATGGGCCCTGAAAATCAACCTGAATATACATTTTTCAATTTAATTTTTACACGAGTGGACTCATCAGTTAACATTGTTTTTGCATGAAAGACATTTTTCTTTTTCTTTTTTTTGTGCCATAGAGAACTGGAGACTACTGAAAATACAGTGGCAACTTCCTCTTCCTGCCAATTTTCTATGATAACCATTGAAATTCACCAGGTTTAGTTATCTTAAGTAACTATAACACATGACCTAAAGGGCACAGTGTTTTCATCAAAGCAGTCATTTCAGAAGTTTCAGTGATATTATTAATGATGTCATCAAATATGTCTTGAGTGATGTAATATGTGAGGTAATTAGCAGTTCATGGCGTGGGTTTAGAGCACAAGTTATAGTTGATTGAGCTAACTGTAACTATTCAGGGGTTTTGTTCGTATAAAAATGTATGTTTTGACTGACATTTGCACCTAACTCTAACAGCCCTCTAACGTTTGTTTTTTTCAATGTATTTCTATGTTTTTTAAAGCAAAGTAAGATGCTCCATCCAACCCTGCTTTAGCTGTGCACTGAGTTGGATTGGGCATCTGACAGGACCTGCATCCAAACCACCCCGCAGTGCACAGCCTGTGGTTGTGCAAGGCCAGCAGTTGGGTGCAGGACCTGGTAAATGGCCAGACCCTGTGCCATCCCCCTGCTGGTGGACAACTCCCCCTTAAGCATGGCCTGGACGTGAGTTTGGACGCAAGTCCTGGCCTGATATGAGGCCCTTTGTCCAACCCCCCCCCCCCCAAATGCGCACAGCTGACTATGTGATGTTAGAATATAATTAAGAATGCCAAACCTTTTGACTTTGTGTAAGGGTCAGAACACTAAAATATGAAAAGTGGGACTATGGCTTCATGGAGGGTTCAGCTTATTATATGTATAAAGCAGACCTAATATTGCTGTCAAAATGTTACCAATTAATATAAAACAAATGTATATTATATACATTTACACATTGCAAAGTTTAATAAGAGTGTTTGTCATATTCTATTTAATGAAAGCGGTATTAAAACACATCAACATGGCTTTGGATCTTACTTTAACATGTTTCTGGAAACAAAATGCAGCTGTAGTATCCCCCACAAGAAGACATTGCTCTCCAGCTGAAGGGCACACAGCTCCAGCTCTGAGTACTTTACAAAAATATGGTAATCTGTCCAGGGGTCATGGATTTAATGACCCAGGAGGACTTACTGTGTTTTTAATGGTGCTCAGGGGCTGCTACAGCACTGCAGCATCCCACAATCTTAAAAATAAATCTTGATGGCGCCCTATGCCCCTTATAGGGGCACCACCATGATCCATAAATAAATGAATACGGTCCACGGGACACTGTCAGGGTGTAACTGGCTTATAGGGCAATCAAGCAGTGCCTGATGTGCTGGTTTCCAGAACAGTCCTTTGGCTATTTTTTTCTGATGTTTGTGGGCTTGTTGTATGGTCTGGTGGGCTGATTTTTCCTTTAATTTCCCTGACATTAAAAGAAACATTGCCTTTAGCAAGCTCACAATCCATACAGTGTTCCATACCTTGGGAAGCACACAAACAGCATGTCTTTCTAAGTTCAAAACTGCCCCAACTTGCAAACATGGACCACTTTTTAATTCACCTTTATTGGGGCATGGGTCCTTGCAAACATTTTCGAGGGGGGCAAAAAGTTTTACCTGTCATGTGATTAAGTGCTGCATTGATGTCAGGGGGGAGGTGGGGGTGTAAGGTGGGGTGATCGAGTGCTGCATTGATGGCAGAGGTGGAGGTGGGGTGGTGTAAGGTGGGCATATAAAGGCTGAATTGCCCATTATGAAGCAAGAAAACCTGGGATCAATGCCGGCTGACCAAATTGTGTGACCCTAGACAAATGTTTTATCTCACTTTACCTTCTTTTTTTTCATTATCACATATAAGAGGACTTCAAAATACATGGCTTTAGGGTGCGCACCGTACGAAACTTTCTCTTGCGTTTTATTTGCTAAACTATAATGTCATCCATGTACAATAGGAACCCTTGCCTCTCAAATGGTAAATATACCAAATGACTTGCCTTTTAGTTCACTATTTGCAGTGTTGTCAAGGTGGAGGGGAATCATGAATGTTTCTGAAATCATCTTTGCGAAATACCACTTAAAATAAAAAAAATTCTCAATGCACTGATATAATCTAATTTACTCAGACAAAACTCTTCTTCATGTTAATGAAATACACTTTTTTAATTTTGAAGACTATCACATTTTTACAGTTGCAACATGTCTTTAAAAATGAAGACGTTCCTTATTTAAGTTGTGCACAATACCTCAATTACTTCCTGTAAATAATTGTGTGCCCCTTTATTTGACATATTTCTCAACATTAGTGTGGCGTCGAAAAAACAGCAGCCCAGTGCTGCTGTTGACTAGGGGGCCTCATGTAAAGGTTATGCGTCATGCGGCCCCAGACCGTACTTTGAGTATCACTGCCCTAGGGAATGGGGTTCCCGGGGCTGATCCGATACGTGTAACAAGCTTACCCGGGAGTATTGGGTTTCCTGGGGCCTCATTGAGGCTAGGGGTGTGAGGCCACATGCCCCTTCCCTAATTATCAGGATTGGCCCCAGGGATGGGGTCCCTGGGGACTCAGAGGTTAGGGGAGGGGCTCAGTGCGTCCATCGACTAATTATAAATTACTACCGGGGAATGGTATTCCATGGTCCCTCCCCTATAAAATACATTTACTCAGGGTGACCACTGGGGACAAAAACGTTTGTTTTTTAAAGTGCTACGAATTCATGGACAATCTGCAAACCTGCGGCAAAAAAAAAAAAACAGGCTCCACGTTTGTTTCAATTGTGGCATCAGTTATTGGCTCTGGGTATTGTGTGTTTTTGGAATAGCAGCAAACACTTTGTGGCTAATTATGTTGCCGCCCGACACCGGCTTGGTCCTGGGACAGACCGACCTGTGGTTGGCGGTCCCAACCTCCTAATTAGAATGCGACTGAACACTGTTTGGTCGCATTCCTACATTTGCCAGCCGTAATACATGCTCCCATAGGGAAATGAGAGGTGCTGTTCATCCCTGCACCCCGTGACAGACAGCTCAAGGTGCCTGCCACTGGGTGCGGTGGTCAACCAGAGGCTGGGCACTCAAGGGGGCCCTGCTGGGGGCCCCAATCACTCTTTCAGACATGGTTTCCATGTCGGACAGGATGGCATGGAAACCATGCGGGAAACTGTGCATCGTAATCCCAAAGGCCATCCTTTGGGAATATTAGCCGGGTCAGACTGGCCGGTTCAGTTTCCGACCGCCAGCATTTTAATGCGAGGTCAGAAAGTAAACCGTGGAGCCGATTACAGTGCGGCCTGGAATGCTCCGACCATCAGTCGGAGCCTTTACGGGCCACGTCGTAATCGGCCCCTATGTATCCCTATGACTATAAGAGTGTGATGAATGTAGTGCTATACTACTTTTGTAAATTGGCTATTCGGTGAAAGAATTAGATATAAAAACACTTTCACCTATTTCTATTTTTTCTTCTTATTTTCATTATTTTTTATTTTAGTTATTAGTTTGTTTTCTTGAACCATGAGCGATGTAGACAAATAACCCCTTGCCGAATTTCAAACACATCCCTAAGTGTATAGCTTTCTGGGTTCACCTATGACTTTTACTCCTGTTCCCACTCCAAATTACAGGTAGGTAGGAACCACAAAAATAGAAAAAAGAAACTACCAATTAGTGAAAAGCAAAAATCTTTTTTTTTTAAGATTGCCATTCCTAAAAGCTAGTAAGCGGGTGATCTTAACACAGCCAACCTTTTGTTCATGCCTTTTCTTTTATTTTAGAAAAAGACATACGCTTCCTTGCACAACATATTATCCTCATTTTTCAAAACAACCTAAAATGTTGTTATATCTTGGCTTCTTTCTTAATTCCCTCAAGGACACTCCACAAACTCTTGTTACATTTAAAACCCCCAGTATGTGAAGAAAAAACAAAAAGTTGCAATGGAGATTGGGAGACTAAAACAAGAGTAGCACTGGGGCCGAGGAAAAGCCTCAGTAGTTAACTAATTCATTTGTGAGGTATTCCGGGTTTAGTTATTTCTTTTTCATAATTGACATTGTACATGATGCTTTTGGTTTATTTGAGAATGTTCTAGTTGAAAGTGATTCATTCACTATTGCTCTGATTGTCATTGCATCTGAGCAAGCTTGGAGAATGTTCCTAAAAATGCTTGAGGCCATGACTCAGCAAGTTATCCAGCAATAACATTGGTATACAGCTGTTTATTTATTTGTTTTATGTAGAGTATGTTGAAAGAACAGATATTTGGTTTTGTATTAGAGTGGAAGAATAGGCAAGGTTGGGAATGAAATGTGTGCATGGATAGCTTTATTTGGAAGGGGCACTCAAGATCTTTGTGGTTTTAGTTAAGTATTATGCAAAGGAGTTGCAGAATTCTTGAGAAAATTCGGTGTAGTCTGAAATGCACTTAGGGTTTCAATACTAGATAAACTAGAACAGTTTTTGGTCTATCTGTTTATGTATTTTTCTCTACAGTTTCTCAAGACTTGGGATTATTTTGTTTCTTGTAGTTTTATGACCCCATTGAGTAAGCTCCCTTGTGAATGTTGTGTTGTGAGGCTCTAAGGGAAGCCTCTGGATCTAAAGACTCAGGGGGGCATGGGTGGATACCTATGCGTTGATTGATCTACGAATTCCTGTTACTGAGATAAAAGAGCTTCCGAGGCAAAAAAAATGGCATTGAGAGTATGTTCTTCATCTGGTCATCCCAGTGACAAGCAGGTAGAAATAGTTGATGAGTAATTTGAGTTCTTTAGAGATAACGTTTGTTAAAACCAGGTGTTGCTATGTCACAGAATAAATACATTAGGGTGGTCAAGTATGATACCCTATACTGAGTACAAGAAGGTATTAGCAAAGTCAACCCCCATTCAACCACACCTATGTGCTCAACAGACACTTCTATGGATAGAAGTACACATGCAAAGAACATGAAGAGATTTATATAGCGCAAACTTGACCCGAATCGAGTATCCGAGTGCTTTACATAGCACCAGTTGCATTACATGAGGACACATTCATTTTTTTTTGTTAGGCACGGGGAGATTAAGTGATTTGCTTAAACTCACAGGATGTTTAGCATCATTTCCGAAATTCAAACCCAGTTCCCCAGATTCGAGGTTGACCGCCCTAGCCATTAGGCCAACTCCTCTCCCTAAAATTGATAAATGTATTATGCTTAGTTTTGGCACGAGGACACCACGAGGAAAACTAGAGGTCCCAGGAGCCTGAGGTACCTTGAGGGCGCGCTTAGCCCTCCCACCAGCACCTGCAGCGCAGGAAAAGCGCCTCGCGCCTCCCACTTCGCGGGAGACGCTTTGTTTTGGTACCAGGACACCGCGAGGAAAACTACAGGTCCCAGGAGCCTGAGGGAGCTTGAGGGCGTGCTTCGCCCTCCCACCAGCACTGCAGCGCTTGAAAAGCGCCTCGTGGCTCCCGCTTTGCGGGAGGCACTTCGTTTTGGCACCAGGACACCGCGAGGAAAACTACAGGTCCCAGGAGCCTGAGGGACCTTGAGGGCGTGCTTAGCCCACCCACCTGCAGCGCTTGAAAAGCACCTCGCGCCTCCCGCTTCGCGGGAGATGCTTTGTTTTGGCATCAGGACACCACGAGGAAAGGTTGTATGTGAGTACACTGCATGCTTTTACCCCGCATGCCATTACAATGCGGGGATTACAACACAAGTCGTTACAACGACTTGCGTTGGGGGGCGCTGGATAGTGGAATAGTTTAATTTTCTATTCCAACTCCAGTCCCCGTGGATAGTAGGGAAGGTTTTGGATAGAAAATTAAACTATTCCCTATCCAACAGCGCCCTCCAGCGAAAGTCGTTGTAATCCCCGCGTTGTAATGGTAGTGCGGGGTAATAGTTGCGTCATAAAGGATGTTCCCCGCGAGGAAAACTACAGGTCCCAGGAGCATGAGGGACCTTGAGGGCGTGCTTAGCCCTCCCACCAGCACCAGCAGGGCTAGAAAAGCCCCTCCCACCTCCCGCTCTGCGGGACACGTGCGGGCACGCGCCGGGCGAAGCCCGGGCCAAGGGCGGGCCCTTTTGAGCCCGTTCGAGCACGGAAGAGGACGGGCCGGGGCACCCTCCTTTACACCATCATTGCGAAGTATGCACGAAGGTCAGTAAACATATGCTGGAGTAGTAGCTGTCTGCCTGGTTGCGCTTTTCTACCCTACATTCAGTTGCAATTTATTTGTTGTATTTCCTCTTAAATTATGACTACCTTAAAAGTTGGAAAGGGCAGGAAGTCAATATCTGGAGGGTCGATTGTGGGCACATTGGATCAATTCTTAACCAGGGCGACCTCCGTATTGGCCCATGAAATAGAAATGACCAAACGCCGGTTATCCTTGGACCCCGCCTTTGATAAACGGTCTTCATTGGGTAGGCTGGCTCAGGCGCCATCGCCTAAATAGCAACAACCTAGTACTGACACTGGTGCTCAAGGCAATTTAGGTGATGGTAGCGAAAAACTCCAAGTTGTCGGCGGCCTGCCTAGCAATTCTCCCCCTATGGCTGCTACATCAAGTGCCTCAAATGTCTCTTTGCAAAATCAAGAGCATTCTGAAGCTTTAAGTTCAAGATCACGAACGAGGTCAGCTCGCAGTCCCATATTGAAAGTAGCGGCTAACAATTCTGAACTGGCCACAACATCTAAAAGGAAACGTGGCGGAGCCCCATTGAAAAATAGAAAAGCAAAAATGTTAAAATGTAGTAATGTGGGCGAAAGGCCGACAATTGGAATATAAACTAGCCCAGTACCGAGCCAGTCACCTGCACAAGCTACTATTTCTACATCAAGCCCAGGTGTTGACAACCCAATTCACTCTGGAGCAGACTTTTGGCTTAAAATGGATTCCATATTTACGAAGTCATGTCTTCCCCTTTATGATAGATTAAACTCTATAGAAGACAGACTTTTGCACCTTGAATCATTGTTTGTTGCTAATCAGTCAAAGGCTGTTACAAGGGATGAAGGGGGCACTGGAAATTATGATGCGTTCTCTGGGTTATCCAATGTACCCTGTAATGTGTCTGTTCCTAGCACTGTAGCTCACTCAAATACCCCCCCCCCGCCACCGTCTACTAAACCCTACCTTTATCTAGTAGTTCCATTGTGGTCAATGATACAATAATGAGTAGAAGGGTGGAAAATGTTGGGGGTAGAGGAACTGAGAACAGGCATCTGGTAAGGCTGTGTGAAGTGGGGGTCTGTTGCACGATCCAGAGGGAATGCCGAGAAAATAAGTTCCGGGAGAAAGTGCTCTGATTAATGATGCATCTATGAAAGTACTCCCTTGTATAGATCTTCCCCCCGAGTCAGTACCGTATGTTGTGGTGTTGGTAGGGGTTCCTGTTCTTAGTAGGGGAAAACTGGAGGCTTACACTGACCTTAAAAATAAATGCATTCATTGGTTGAATTACAATAGGCCATTGCCCACCCAGGTATCTAGCTAAATTCGCTCGTAGAGTGGACTGGGTGGGGCACCGGAAGAAAGATATTGAGGGAGGCTGTATTGTTATCAACTTTAGGAGCAGACGGACTGTCAAACATATATGTAATTGGATTTTAGCTCGGCCAGCAACCCAAGTGCAGTCCTTTCCCCTAACCCATTTTTATCCGCCTGCTCCCAATGATTTCATTCCCAATGCAAAGAGAAGAGGTCAGTAATGGGGTGATTGGGATAGACGGGGATTTGGTGCCCAGTTAGGTAATACCAATTGGGTTGGTGATGGAGATTACAACTACACTCCTGCACTGTCTCTGTTTCCTGTAAGTAACAGAGTCAGTGTTCTGGACCTAGTAGATTGACAGCTGAGTACTAGCCAGTGTCTAGCCCCTCTTGGTAATAAACAGGACCCAATAGAAATCAAGGAAGGTTCTGTGGCCTATTACTGGCCCACCGCCATCCTTAGCTCACAGGTGTGTGAGAGTGCCCAAAAGGGAATCACCAATGAGAATAGGGGAAACCTAAGGGGGATATTAGTAGCAACCAGGATGGTATGTTCTTGGGTGCTCCGTTTCCACTAATACAGGAGCATGTAATCAGAGTGATATCACCTTCAGTAGCTGGAAGGGCCCCTGATAGAGAATCAGGGGGGAATAGGCAAGACTGTAATCGGGTAGGATTGCATATTGAAGGCACGTTTTCACTTTCTCTATCTCAAGTTGGACAGCTCTCATCCTAGCCTCATGCTCTTTTCTCTGAGGGGAAGTCATTCCCCTTTGAGAACCTCTTGAGGCATTAGAAAGGTTAGATTCCCTTGAATGAGATCTCTCCCTTCTATTGCCTGGGTTAAGTCTACTGTTGGGCCTGGGAATGTGAGCACCTTCTCCATTCCCATGTACCCTTAGGTTAGCCTGGCTAAGTCCTCTGACTTGAACCTGGCCATCCCCCTGATTATCTGAGTCCTCCTTCAGTCTCAACTTCTGGGGTAATGGTCTCATCATCTGGGGGGTTTACTCCTTCTCCTGTCTTACCTGAGGGACCTGTTTCAGGATCCCTCTCAAGATCAGCTTTCTCTAGGATAGCTATAAGGATAGGGATGGTGGGGTTATGGCCCTTTTCCAGCCCCCTTGAGGTGCACAAGGCGCTCAATTCTTTGAAGCTGAGTTTTTCATAGCTAGATGGGGCCTTGGGAGGGTCACCCAGAGGTAGAGAACCAAGTGGTTCACCTGCTCCAGCCATGACTAGTGAGGTGAAGGTGTGTGCACCTACCTACACTATGTGTTTACCTACTTGAACCTCTCTAGGAATTGTAGTCAGGGTGTGCTAAGCCCTTTGGTCTACAACCACTAATTTCAGTAGAACTTAAGTATTTAAAGCTTTGTTTATATGTACCTAAGGTACTTAATGTGATCTTTCAAATGATATTGTCAAAGATTACAATTGGTAAAACAAACAGCAAGCTCAAATCCCAACCGCTGCACACCAATGTGAGAAGTTGGCCTGGTATATGATGATCACTAATTCTAGTGAGCACCTTGCACCAGTTCAAACGACCCTTATGGTGATTGGTTGTAAGTCAACCTTATAGACAAGCTATCCTATGGGTAGCATGGACAAAAAGTAGTCTTAGGCTTAACTCAAGAGGGCAAGTGAAGCCAGCTGTTTTACCATATGCAATCCTTTTAATACCAAATGAAAGGACACCACACAAGTTATATATTATAAAATATAAGTATTTATTATTAGAATAATCCCCTATACTCTTTATGAGCACAGAAGCACAAGCGTTAAACAAAGAACTTCATATAGCATACAAAAGTTGCACAGATATGGATAGGCCCTGGTGGCCACTCAAACCATATACTAAAATAGTGGTGTAAGAACCACGTCACGAACAATGGTAAGGCCTAGGGCCTTGAGAATTGCTGGGACTACACTGGACTAACGAAGGTTAGGACATAGGAGGCCCACGGGATGTGGGTGCAGTGTCTATAGGCACACACGTTTACCATACAAGTCAATGGTGCGTAAAAAATAGAAAGTTATAGGTTTTGGAGTCTTCCGACTGGACTAGAACTTAGCCACTTAAAACTAGGACACTAGAGGTGTAAACCACTACAGGAGCACCGAAGTACTCTTGTTACATCACCCACAGGAAGCGGGTGCATAGGTGCCAAAGTGGTTCGGGTTTTGTCGTGGAGGTCTTTGGAGCCTGGAGGTGAAGATGCTGCAGGCGACCTTGGAGAGAAGATTCCGGTTGGATCCAAGGGTGGATCAAAGATGTAGAGTACCTGAAAGCAGAGGGGACAGAGTCTAGGTCACTAGCCAGTGACCAGCGTGGAACCAGGAAGGAACCAGGCGATGTTGGGTTGCGATCAGGTGATGTCGTGAAGCTTGTCTCCGCTGCCACGTGGACCAGGAAGGATCGATGATGACCAGGTGGTGGACACGAGCTGTCCCACAAAGGCTCTCGCTGTCGGCGGTGTTGGTTCCCGAATCGGAGTCAACAGGCCTTGGCAAATGCAACCCACACAGGAATCAAAGATGGCTTCTGGGTCAGACTGGGAAGGTCTGATGGACTGCTCCTTTTTAGGGGAGCAAGGACCAGTCTCGAGCAACCAGACCAGCAGTTGAAAGTTGAAGGTTCGTTGTCACAGAGGCCACTAGCCAACGGGCAAGTGACCAGACAACGCGTAGAGCAGGAAAATGCAAAAGGGCCCCATGCAGCACTCGGCGAGTGTGGAGGTGTGATCTTTGGTGCAATAGCTGCTTGGGGCTGGGGCTTCTCAATCCCCAATGCACAGCTTCAAGGGTGCCTCGGGAGCTGCACGGGAAGCACTTTGCTGGCTTTCCAAGATGGCCGGTCCCACGTCTCACGTCGCCTCCACGGGTCTCAGCTGTGCTGTGGCTGTGGATCGGGCTGTTGGATGTCTGGAAGTCCGGTTCTTGTCGGTCTCTGTCATTAGAGCTCCGGCGGGAGCAACAACAAAGAAAACCTTTGAGCGCTGATGGTGCCTGCTTGTGCATGGTGGTCACTCCTTGACCACAAGGGAGATTCTTCAGTCTTCTACGTCGAGTAGGATATCGAAGGGTCCAGAGTTTCGTATCAAAGTTTCAGTCAGGATGATCTGATGTCTCATGGCACAGCTCCTACCTTTATTCCAAATCAAGGGGCTGGATCGCCTGCTAGGTCCCTCCTATGGGTGGGACCCAGGAAGGGGGTGGTTACACCCCTTTCCCTTTGTCCAGTTTCGCGCCAGAGCTGGGGCTGGAGTGCGCCAGCGCCGGTTTGAACTGGGCTTTGCCTGGGACACCTTGTGCGCCCTAGGCAGTGTCTAGTTTCATTCAGCCCTCCCTGCCCCAATCCACTATGTTCTGTCTGGGGTGGTGTAACACCTCCCTGTGACAGGAAACCTTTTGTCCAGGCCTCCCCTGCCGGAGTTTCGGTCAGCAGCAGGAAGCCAGACTTGTGTCTGTGGCAGCAGCATCCATTTTGTGATGCTGAGGCTCGGGTTAGATTTAACCGAGTTTAAGTAAAGTAACATGTCTTCGCCCTCTAGAAGGGTGGAAGGCTACCCCCGTCGCCAGGACTGGCGAGGGGGTAGTACTCCAAAGCGTATGACACCTTACACAAGATAGCATTTAACTGCGAGGTTCATAATGCACTTAAGAGTATATGGTATGGCAATATCCCAGAACAGCTATAAAGACTTGGTTCCGAAAGCTGCAGACAGGCTCAGCTCATGCTAGAGCACAATCTCACATAAAACCAAGCACTCTGCCTCCAGGATTGTTAAGGCCTGCCATAGGAGTGACTTATATGTATATATGTGTCCAGATATAGGTCTAGGTATAGGTATACTATATCTAAGCAAGGGGTGATTACACGACCTTGCCCCAGCTGAGTGATCAGCCAGTTGTGTCAGCTTGGATGGCCAGCCAGGGCTGGCAAAAGATATGCTGCAGCCCCTGGTAGGCTTTGGATGCACCTATGCCCTGGGTACCTATAGTACACTCTACAGGGGCTCATACGGTGACCCAGTATCCAATTGGAGATGTACCTAGGGTACATGGAGTCCATTTTAAAGAGAGAGCAGATAGCCTGGGGCCCTGGTTAGCAGGATCCCAGGCCAACTAAGTCGAAAACCAGCTAAACACTAGGCAAAAAATCTGGGGTAACCATAGTCAGGTATCCACCTTCCTACACCCTGTCCACTACGATAACCATGGCGCCGCACACTCTGGCACCAGAGGACCAGACACACACACTGCCAGACGTCCCAACAAGGCCCCCGTTGTGCAGCTGTCCCAGCAGGGTCTACCATCCGCTCCTAGTCCAACCAGTAGTACTCGTCTTCAATTCCCGATTTGCGAGTCTCTTGACCTATGTTCGCTGCACCGTGCTGGGCTCAGCTCTCCCCCTCTTCAGCCTCGCAGTGCTGCTCGTCTGTGCAGGTCTATGCTGTCCCAGAGGGTAGAGGGGTAGAATCACTCTTAACTTTCCATCTTACGCTCACCTACCAGGGCAGTCCCTTGCAGACTACGCCACCGCTAGCTCCACACCGCCTTATGCGCCACTTCTATACTCCGTGCCCTGGTCATCTCACCTCCACCGGTCTTAGTGCAGCCCTCGCCAGCTTCACACTATCAAGCCGCTATCGGCCCACTTGTGGAGTCCGGGCAGCTATACCACACCAGGAGTCTGTCTGCACACCGTCACAGGGTCTTCTCCCCTTCAGTTCCCCATTTGCTCCTTTCATTCACTTTCCAATCCTCTCCGCTTGTGGGGTGACTCCGCCTTCTGTCACCGGGTAAAGTAGGCCCTTACAGGTTGCGCCACATCCCCGGTCCTCGCGTGGTTGAGATCCAGGCGCACGCACCAAGCATGCAGCTGCTCACCTCCCGGGCCGTGTCGGGTCCTGGGCTTCGACCCGCCTTCTCCACTTGGCCCCGTTAGGCCTTCACAGAACCGCTAACACTATGCCACCGTGGATCCTCCGTACGACTCTAGGTGGTGTGTGTTGTTTGGTGGGCCGCACCACAGCGCCAGCCCAGCCTACCTCGATTCCCCGCCGTCCTGCAGGCCCTCCAGCAAAGGGTCTCACAGCTTCTCTGCAGGGGCCTCGCGGGGCCTGGAAGCAGCTCCCACAGCGGCGCCTGGTCCCGGTGAACGGCAATCACTACAGGACACGGCTGTTATTCAGGATATTGCTCTCCGGGTCCGGAGCTCCCTTAAGAGGCGACCGCCATGTTCAGCTGTTGGCCACGCCCCCAGGTCCCTGAGGCCTTTAAAGGCTCTGATAAGGCGTCACATGGCCCCCTCCCTCAAAACTTTTTTTTTGCTCCTGGGGAAGCGGTCCCTGGGACCTACAACTCCTGGGGGAGGGAGGCACATTCCCCCACCCCTTTTTTTTTTTTACCAGTCATGGCCTTTAAAGGATCAGGACGGGGGGCGCACGACCACCCTCCATTTAATAAATGAAGAAAATCAACCCCTTTAGATGGGGTAGCTGGGGCCTTTAAAGGCTCAGGAGGGGAGCTGCGCTGGCCACTATAAAAAATTTTAAAAAAAAAAACCTGCCCCAGCAGATGAGGTTCCTGGGACCTAAAAAGGCTTGGAACCCCACTTTACCACATTTTGACCCCGGGAATAGCCTCAGAGAGAGGAGATCCACTCACACCCCCTTCCGTAAATTATTATTTTAACATGGGCAGTGGGACTCCTGTGGAATCGCGGCAAGAATTGCTATTTTTTGTATTGATTTAGACTCCTGGGGGTTTCCCTCTGGGTCACTCCCACAGGGCCTAAGGGGGCAGGGTATCCCTACCCTGCCCACTTATATATATATATTTTTTATTACTTCAGGGCAGAGGACTAAGCCCCAGAATCTTGTAATGGCTACCAGTAACATTTTTCTCATGTTGCTGGAAGAAAATCAGAGCACTTGCTCCCCGCATGTGGACCAAGGAAAACAAAGCTCCCTAGACCAATCAGAATGCTCTTTTTTTTAAAAAAAAGATTGGGCTCGAGGGACTTTTGCGAGAGTCTCTCTGACCCGTGTCCAGATATACAATTACTTTTAAACATTAATATCTTAAAAAGTACTGAAGAGATGTACACCAAAGTACTATTAGCACAATCTGCGGGCCAAGATCTAGCTTCCTGCCAAATTTGGTGTAACTCCGTTCAGCAGTTTTTGCGGTACTACTTCTTAAAGAAGTCTATGGAAAATGCATTGGGATTTTGCTTTATGGGAAACCCCATCTCTCGCCCCCTGCTTGTTGGATCACTTTGAAACTTTCCATGCACAAACTAGGCAAAAAAGCACTTTTTGGAAAGTTTTGTGACAATCTGTGAAATGGAGCCAAAGTTATTAGCAAATTTAAAAAGGCATTATCTATGGAAAAGCAATCTTAACTATAACTATACCGTGTGGTGACCTTCACTGGGTAATATATGTACACTCTCTCTCTCTCTCTCGCTCTCTCTCTCTCTCTCTCTTTCATTTTACCGTGATTTATATGCTTTCTTTTTTCTAACCATAGGTAACAAATCAAATGATCACTGCATGCAAATCATATATAACAAACAATAAAACTGCAACCATCTGGGACCAGCCACAGGATATAGTAACGGAAAAGCTGAAATCTGCCATCAAGCTAAACCAGGTAATACGCCACAGTGCAAAAAAGCCTAGGATTGGATCATGTATATTTTTATTGATATTGTATTTATGTCCCATTGATACAGCTATGAGAGGCATTTGCCAACAAAATGCTCCTATATTGCACTAAACCCAGGCTCATCAGAAGGGTAAATATTCCCCAGACTTCATGATTTTTGAGCTGCTTCACACTCGTGCTGCAACATATTATTTGTATAGCTTTTAAATCAAAAGTACCCTCTTTATTAAGGATGTCTCAGCTAGCATGGCTAATTCAACAACATAGCGCTGGATGATGATCTACCATATTGTTTTTTCCCTAGAGTACAAATTAAAAAAGAGGCCTTTGTCCTCCTTTGAATGTCCCTGCTAAAATTTGCTGGTGCATACCTGGAAAAAACTTCCAACAAGCCTGACTAAAACTTACCATTACTTACCACTGGCTGGGTTCCACATCATTCTTGTCTCCCTGCTTGCTTCAGTGTTGTCCCTGCTGTGAAGCATGGACCTAGTACAGCTTCTGGTCTGCGACCAGAATCCTTACACAGGCTGCAGGCTCCTGCAGGTACTTTTTTACAAGCATTCATGTGTTGCCAGTCTCTCCCTTTTCCCACCATCTCTGCTCTTGCCTCCCACTCTCCTCGTACTGCTCTCCATTGACTCGCTGCTTCCTCCCTCCCCTCCCACACCTCCCTTATGGTTTACGCTGGCCACATCATAGTACTTTTTTTGTTTACTTTAAGCCATGCATTGCTTAAAGGAAAGAAAAACAAAAGCGCTATCACACAGTCCACATCATAGTGCTTTTTTTCATGGCAGAAATGAATTGTTGATTTTGTTAAACAGTAGTTGAGACACTGTTTAAACCTCAAAGAAGGCATGCATTAGACTCTGCATGAGGCTGAAATCTTTATGAAGCACATAACCTGCGATAGATATATGTTGAATGACAAACCCTGCAAATCTGTCATCCTACTGGTTTATTTATTATCCACTTCAGTAGAACAAACAGCGCTGAGGGAAAAGTCCACAGAATTAACAGGGCTGCAGCACAAAGATCTTCCAACGAAAGTTCACAATTTTCCCCTTTTTCTGTAAGAATCCAGGGCCTCGAATTAATACTTTACAGCTGAGACTGAATAGGATGTATTATCAACCAATAATGAAGATATCCGGGGTGTGATGATTTGTAATACTTGAAATGTACAAAAGAACAGGGCCTTTTTTTAGGTCGAGGTATATCCGGTTTGCCGAAGGCAAAACCGGATGTACAGAGATCTTATGTTGTATAGTAGGGCGGTTTAGACCCGCCTCTCAGCTCCGTTCGCTTCCATTGGCTGGCTTCCTAAACAGAGGCCAGCCATTGGAAGAGAAGTGAGTCACTCAAAACAAGCCCCGTCTTTTTCGGATTCGGGGGCGTAAATTTTGCTGTTCTTTAGCTCATGACGTCGTCCGTCACTCAGGACAGCAAAACACGCCCCCAAATCCGAAAAATTTCGGAAGCTTTGAGGCAGCCATTTCTGCCCGACCACCGCCGCTGCCGGAAGAAGTCCCGGTGTGGGGATACCCCCATCGGGTGCTCACCCCGCTGTTTATTTAAATTAAAGAGGGAGCCTACCCCTCATCAGCCCCGCATTACTG
The DNA here is from genome assembly GCF_964263255.1 of Lissotriton vulgaris. Lineage (NCBI taxonomy): Eukaryota > Metazoa > Chordata > Amphibia > Caudata > Salamandridae > Lissotriton > Lissotriton vulgaris. The sequence continues at coordinate 1,075,514,917 of NC_141691.1, read as the reverse complement.
CTGCAGCCCAGGACACCCGAAAATCATAGCCGCGACCCGGAAGTACAGTGGGCTAGGCAGGAAGCGGACGGGAGGTCTCCCCGCGCTCCTGCCCGGCAAGGAGAAGAAGCTCGTCCCCAGCCGCCGACGACCGGAGAAGCCCAGCAGCCCTGCCCACGGTAGAGAGGAGCCGCCGCCTCCCCAAACAGCCAGTGAGTGCCGTTTTTCTTCCCTCCTGTGCCCTGCCCCTGCCAGGTTCTGCCCTCGTGTCTCCCACCCGTCTAGTCAAGAAGCCCGTCCCCAGCCGCCGCCGACCGGAGAAGCCCAGCAGCCCTGCCGCTGAGAATGCATTTTTTGCCCCCAAATCTTTCTGCAGTGTATGTAGCGCCAACTCGGCCACCAGAACTGGAGCGCTTTGCCCGCTCACAAGTTGTGTGCACCTTCAGTAACTCTTTTTGTGGACCCGAGGGGAGTGGAGCGCTTTACATGGGCACCGTATTTGCATTACACCCTCAGGCACAGTAAGATTAAGTGATTTGCCCGACCTTTTAATTGTTTCCTGAACCCTGCTTTAAAACGTGAAAGTACACTTTTTATTTTTTTATTTTCTTTTCTTATTTTTGATGTTCCAAACTCATCATGAGGGCAGGCTCGAACATGGTATGGAAGCGCTTTTTACGAGAGCAAGTTACAGTATACAAGCCCACATTATTGTTATACGCTGGGAGATTAGAGTGTTTTGTCCTTGATCACAGGATGTTGCACCAGCGCTTAGGCTCAAACCCGGCTTCCGAATTCAAACGTCGGGGCCAAGGCTGTTACACCACGGCTACAGAAGCCTGCGCGAACTGGTTCCCCTGTGTTTGAAATCCGCTGCCCAGTCCTTCGCCGCCACTGCTGGGGATTGCCTTCGATGGGCAACAATAAGCATTCGCGCAAGGCGCTGCTTGTTGAGCTACTACTTGTCTGGGCGTAGTGCGTTCTCTGACAACATTTCGCACTTATGGCAGTCACTCGCTCTATCCTTCAATAGCTCCGCTTCATGTGTTTTTCGGGCAGCGCCTTCCCCCATCTCTTAGCGACATGGATTACAGCACCCCATCGTACCAGGCCTCGCCCTGCCTTCCCGCTATCTGCTGCAAGCCCCCAGTGAGTACTTATTAGGGTTAGGATCCAGCCTTAACTTGCATTGGCTTGGGGAACACGGGGTTTGTTTCTATGGTGGTCTTCTGAGCCGTTTGGGGGGCATGTCCTTCTGTGTCTTCCCTCATTAAACGCCTAACCATCCGCAGGCTTTTAGTTCACATGCGTTGCTACTCCCCTATGAATTCTCAATGCTTAATAGCTGACGCTAGAGTTAAATATCATTCACATTCCTGTCTACCGTAGTCCGAGGGTCAGTCCTATTCAGTAAAAGGAAACTGTTCTGTAGCGCTGAAGGCCCCACCATTGAAGAGCTACGTCTCAAGCAACAAACCAGATCTGTAAAATGACTGGCATTCACAATAGCTATCAGTAAACCCTTGAGCTGGTCATTCTCGCGCATTTTCCTCTCTTGCTGTTCATGTGTTAAATTGAATTACTTATACTTGTTTTTTTTCTTTCTAGTCTACTTTCATTGTTTGACTCAAATGAAACTGTGACAAATTTACTTGCCGTTAGGTCTGCTTTACAAGGCAAACGAGGGATGCTTATGATCGACTTGTTCCTTGTGGACTAAAGTGTCTGCATGCATCGGTAACTGCTTTCTCGGTCAAAAGTTATTAGACATATAACTACACGTTTAATAGGCAACTCAGACTTGGCATAACTCCTTTCAGAGCGCCTGTTCTCACCATTCCTTGCACCCGCTTGCACTGCAAGCCTATGGTACGATTTTTCGCTTACGACACACTATAGGTATATAACGCACCGCCCTGGGGCGTATTATATGGCCACCCGTTTAACTCACTGGGTAATCCTACTTGCTATTAAAATAAAAACAGGCACCAGAAGTTAAGGTTTCTCTGCCCTGCGCGGCGCCCATCTGAGGTTTCCATGGTGCTCGAGCAGCACGCGCAGCTCTGACCCGCTCAACCCTTCTCTGCAAGTCACTCACCGTGATATTTGAGGCGGACTAAGACACCCATTACTTTCCGCCTGGCTGGAATACTTTCGGCACACGCTATTCTTTTATAATCGTCACCAATGTTTTAATTTCTTAGTATGAACCCGTGTGTTGCCTCATGCTGTTGGGTTTCTGCAGCGGATGATTTAGCACCCGGGGCTGACTCCTGGGCAAGCCCTCATATCTGTTATGTTTGTCGCACCCGCCTGGGAACATGACCCCGAAGCCGCGGTAACTGCCTTCTCTCTCCTCCCGACGCCCAGCTGCGCACGGAGTAGCGCCTATATAACCAGTCATTCAAAGAGTACATCTGCTACAGTCTCAGTACCTCACTCAAGCGGCTAAGGGATAACGCAGGGAGTTTCAGTGCCCTGGCGGATACACATCTCAGCAGAGTGTTCTGGGAGGCTGTCACACAGAGGGGACGCGTTCTGGCACCCATGAGAGATTCACGGGCAGAACCGTGACGCACCGAGCTCTGGGAGAGGCTCACTGTACTGAGCTGGCCTGTGCTGCTCTCAGAGAAACTTGTAAAAAGCATAATAATGTTGCAGAAGGAGGCAAACAAGAATTAGAGAACAGACTGCACCAAGATAAGAAGAGCTGGTATAAACCTGCATTTAGAAACAAAGTCACACTCAGGAGAAAGGGTGCTCAGGGAGGGGAGGTGAAGGAGGAAGCGAGGCAAAGTTGTCGTGGTTTACGTCAGCAGTGATGGCCAAGAGAGACCGTGCAGATGCAGCGAAGGCGAGAAACGAGACAGTGAGAATTTCTGTGATCAGAGAGCAGGGAGCAGACTGCGATAATGCAAGGCTGCCCGGGGGCCCTGAAAGGGACCATCCAACAGGGCGGTCACCTTAGTGCCACAGGATGGCACAGAAGTTGGCGGCCCAGGCGCCCTGGGCAATAGACCACAAGGGTCTGTCGGCCGCGTCACTTCCGGTCGTGGGCGGGGGTCAGGGGTACAAAACCTGTCCCCCGCCCACTGCAGTCTCTAGACCGCTGCCCCTCACGCTGTCTGGGTTGTTCCGTGAGATGCTGCTGATTGAGGTTAGTTGTTACCTGTATCCTGCCTCCCACGTGGATCGTGCCCTGGAGGGGCCCTTCCCGGACTCCATCGGCGTGGTGTGGCCGGGTGGTGGAGGCGGGAAGGCAGGGCTCTGGCCTACAGTGTGGGGAGGGGGTACCCCTAGGGGCAACGTTTCTCGGTGCCATGTCTGGCGGTATAGTGTCTGGGTGGTATAGTGGGGCACGTGCTGTGTGTGTCTATGCATATATGTGTATGAGTTTTGGTTTCTATCAATTTACATGTGTGCTTCTGTGTGCCTAAATGTGTACATGTGCTTGTGTGCGCATGTTTGAGCCTGTTTGTATCTGTGCATCTGCGTGCTTATGCCTTATTCTGCGGTACTACTGTGGGTAAGTACTTCTGAACTGCATGTTTGCATGCTCTTATATGTTAGTTTGGGTGTCGATTTGTGCGTGTTTATGTGCATCCGTTCAGGCTGTTAGTCAGTACACCTAGAAGTGTGTTTGTGAAGCTGTCATTTTCTTTGTTTATAAGTCTGTATGTCCATGCTCGTCAGTCTGTGTGTAACTATCGGCCCATCAGACAGTGTTTCTAAGTGCTTGTGTGTCTATGAGTCTGTGTTTTAAGACTTTGCACGTTTCTCTGTGGGTGAAGAGGGTCTTTTGCTAATGGGCTTGAGTGCACTTGTGCGCTTATACGTTTGTTAATTTAATGTGTCTCTTGTGGCCACTCTCTGTGTTTGTATAACTGTGATAGTCAATCTCTGCATGTTTTTCTGTCTACCCCCCAGTTGGCGAGTGTGTGTGACTGTGTGTAACTATGTACTTCTGTTTGTGCATCTGTCTCTGTGTTTTCCAGTCTGTGTTAGTCCGTCCATTGGTGTGTTCCTGTGGTAGTTTGCTTGCCTGATATGTATACTTTTATTTATCAGTGTCTGTTTCTCAGTCTGCGTGTTGTCTTTTTTGTTGGTATGGCTGTGTTTGCCTGAGTGTGTGTGTGTATGCTTGTGTTTGCCAGTCTCTGTATCTGTTTGGCAGTTTCTATGTTGTCTGTTTGTTAATCTGGCAGTGTGTATGCATGGTTGTGTTTGTCAGTCTGTGTTTGCCAGTTTGTGTGTAGCCTGACTGTATGTGTGCTCACGTTTACTAGGCTGTATTAGTCAGTCTATCTGTTGCCTGTTTGTTGGTTCGGCAAAATAAAATAAAAAATGTCATGAGCAATGCCAATAGCTCTACCTTTAATAATGCCGAGACCATTGCATTGTAAATGCTTGACTCTCTCTGTTGACAGGCCTGGTTCCATTGATTTGGGTTAGCCATGAAGAAGAATGGTTGGGCCATAAAGATGAATGAGGTTGTGCAGAGACTCCCAGGTGTCTGAGAGCTGGGTCTAAGCATGCTGGATGGTCTTGTACGGGTGTGAGCTGTATACTGTACCTACTCTGGGTTCTGTCTACTAGATTTTACTGTATATTTCTGAAGGTTTAAACGTATGGGCTTTATATTTTCTGCTCTCGCCACCTCACCCTCCTTTCTCTCTGTCTCACCTACTTCTCTCCCGACTACACCCTCCTTTCTCTCCACTTCACCTTGCGGTCCCGCTCACCTCACCATCTACTTCCTTTTACCTCCTTCTTTACTTCCTTCCACCTTACTCTTTTCAAATCAGCCTACTCTATCCCCACCATATCTACCTGTTTTTGTGCTCGACTCTTCTCTTTCTCCACAACACCCTCGTATTTCTCTTACCTCACCCTCCTCTCTTTCCGCCTTACCCTACTTACTCTCCTGACTCTGGACCTCGCAATTTTTTCACTGTGTGTCAGCTTACTCTCACTCCACTTCACCCTTTGGTTTCCAACTTATCGTTCTCTCTCCATCCCACCTTTCTCTCTCCCCCTTCTCTCTCCACCTCGCCCTTCTCTTGCTTCCTCGCTCTTCTCTCTCTTCCTTGCCCTCTTCTTTGTCTTCACCATCCTCTCTTCCTTGCTCACCTTCCTCTGTCTTTCCAACTCACCTTCCTTCTCTTCCACTCACCATTCTCCCTTTTTCTCCCTATCCAACCTTAGGACATAAATGAAATGCACCTTATGGCATATTTTCTTCAGTGAGGGTTGGCATGCTATAAGTTGATAATCGTGCCTCAAAATATTAATAATGTTATTTTGAAATATGTGCAGACATAGCCAGGAACGAAGAAAGCAGTACCTACCCCCTGGAAGATCACTGCAGGACTTGCAGTTACAATCGCTGTAACATATAATGGAAACTGTCCCAAGACAAAGAGGAAGTTCTGTGCTATCTTTACTAAATTTAGGTTGAGCCCAGACAGGGCTTGCGCTATTAGGTAATTTGTTGTCTGTACTTTGTGGGGTCTGACTCCACCCACGCTTTGCAGTGGCTTTTCTGTGTGGCATTTAAAAATGTAAGCCTGCAAATGGCTAATGGTGGGTTCAAGTCCCACCTTTTCTGAGAAGATCACTTCCATGTAGTATTGCCGCAGGTATGAGCAGCGACATGCATGTAGTCCCTACGTGCAGTCTGGTGGTATTACTGCCTTTACATTATCAGCAGATGTGAAAACAGGCATATAAACTTTTTATTACAGCTTGAACACAATGTACTTATCTACAGCTGGGGCAGCGAACACTTCATGTGGCCCGTGGTCTCCCTGCAACAGGCCATTTCACTCTCCGCCAATGGCCATTAACTTCGCTTTAGAGCACGTGTGTGTGCTCGGCATCATTACACCAGCCACGTCCCACCATTGCACCCACACTCCAGGCATGCTGTGATGCTGCTGACGTGTCTCCAGTGCATCTTGCTACTGAACAGGACCCCCACACTCAACGACACCAAGCCCACACCTCTTACAGAAGCTGCCCTGGCACAGCAAACCCCCACCCAGTCCCCCCCATGCCAGGAGCAGACGCAATGCAACCTCTTTAACCCTTCATGGTCCGTACAAGGCCACAAGGCAAACTCTGCCAAACCCCACACCGCCACCCGCAGCAAACACAGCAGCAGCACTCTTCAACAATGCCCAGCGACTTCACTTTAAACTCACAGCGCCTGCCCCACCACTGGTGTACCCACAAAGCCCCATCCGCAACGCTCCTCACATGCAATACCATAAAGGTATTATTTACACTTGTCTTCCTTACAATTGACTGACATCTTGTCTTTAATCAAACTGTACCCGCAAGCTATTTGTCCAGTGTTTATGTTAATGCTGCAGCCTGCTGTTAATCTCCCTTCTGATCTTGGCGCCATCCTGCAAACCAACTTGACTGGTATGGACTCAGTTTATGTGTTGAGTCATGTTACACATCTTAAAGTTCTTGTACTTTGCTCCTGCGTAGCATGCGTAAAGCTTAACCCGCTGGTATGTGTCCCTTCTGCATACTCATCTCCTTTTTTTGTCAAAGTTCTTTTTATTGCAATTTGCACAACTTTCATCTCATACAGGCAAGACCTGTGAACCATCAATACATCATGGGATACTATTTCCTTATACAGTTTCATACTAAGGGGCGCTGGTCACAGTCCGCAAATCTCCTACAGATGCAATTTTAAATAGGCATGAAAAAACGCTCCCCCGCCCTCCCTTCCCAACATTAAACTAAATAGGTGTAAAGAAAATAGAAAATAATGGGGTAGGGTACTCAATTGGAGTATCGGAGGCTGGCTAATATTATGTATAGGTGTGCGCACTTGGGGGGGTGCTTGAGCCTGGAGGTAAGTTCTAGAGATCCCAATCGTTTCAGGGGAAAACTATTACATTTGGAAGAGGCGTAGTGCCCTTGTTCTGGACGGACATGCCAACAGCGATAAATCCTTCGAGAGATAACTGGCTAGGGCCCTTCGGGTATATTCAAAGTTTTTAAAGTCATCCCGAAAGATGTCGCTCAACCGTTCCATAGTGAGTACTTGCCAGAGAATGGCGTGCCACTCAGTGATGGACAGTGCCTCGGGCTTCTTCAAGGCTGCCGCCACTACCATTTTTGCTGCCCCCAGACATAGCCACATAATACCTTTCTCCACCTTTGTCTGGTACTTTAAAGGTTCTGTCCTGAGTCCTAATAGCACAAAGGACACTGTCTCTGGTATTGGGTAGCCCAGGACCGATTTTATTTTGGCTTAAATTTCTGACTAAAACGGGCTAATGTTCGGGCAGTCCCACCAAATATGCCGGAAGTCGCCTAATAGTCTGCAGCCCCTCCAGCATAGATCTGATGTGTCTGGGTAACATTTTTTCAACTTCGTGGGATATAAGCACCAGTCGTATAATTTTTTTTAGTGTGCGTCTCTGAGACTAAGAGAATGGTTATATTTGTGTATGTCCTTCCATAGTGATTGCCAGTTATGATCAGATATCGTGACCCAGGGTTCGGTCCCAGAAGGCCATATGTCTCTGTGGCTGTGTAGTAGCAGAGAATGTAGGGAGGCCATAATGCCCTTGATACCTTAGGTCCTCTACACAAAGCTTCCCTCGTCTCTGGCTACAGCGCCCAGTGTTGTAGTGGTTGGTAGTGAAAAAATTCCTCCTTTGTTAAATTAAAATCTCGCTGGCAGTGTTCAGAGGTGAGAATGTCAGTATTATGGAATAGATGTTATAGAGTCTGACAGCCCCCCTTCCTCCAGGCATCAAAGGGTCTGGGTGCAGTCCTGGTGGGAATGCTGGGTTATAGTGAATCAGGGGTAAAGGAGAGGGAAATGATGTCCAATGTGATTTCTTGAGCACCTCATCCCAAACCTTTAGGACTGTTCTAGTCGGACTACTAACATATGCATTAGCGGGATGTTCCGTTATGGGTTTCCACCGTAAGTCCCAAATGACTCTACCCGCGATTGCACTGTCCATGTGGAGCCAGTGCTTGTCCGATCCCCTTTGTGACCACTCCATAATGACCCTTAGCTGCAGTGCCTTTTAGTATAGATCAAAGTCTGGGAGCCCTAGACCATCCTCCGTTCTGAGTCAACTAAGAAGCTTAAAAGGGAGTCACACCCATTTATTTTGCCATATGAACTTATTGACCATGGTTTTGAGTGTATCCAGAAATCCTGCTTCAAATCCAACCAGGAAAGATAGAGTGGGCCCATCTCTTTAAGTCTAGAGTTAGTGTTTGTAACAAGGGGGTACAGTTGGCTTGGAATAATTGGGAGAGTCTTGGTGTCAATTTATTACCTAGATATGTGAGGTTTTTCTTTGCCCACTGAAAGGGCGAGTAATGAGTTAGTACCTCCATCTCACCATCCTGGCGGGTTAGATTTAAGATAGATTTGGAGAGATTAATTCCGAAACCTGCCACTTTTTCGAAGAGACTTAATTTGTTTTAGAGGTTCGACAGGGAGCCCTGTGGGTCTGTGAGAGGGAGTAGGATATTGATTGCGAATAAGGAAATGTTATGCTCTTCCCTACCGAAGTTTATCCCTTTGATCGCCTGATTGGCTCTAAATCGCTGCTGCAAGCGGTTCAATACGCGAAAAGAAGGGGCGAGAGCAGACATCTCTGTCTCGTCCCACTTTCCAATCGAAATGGTTTCGCACTAGCGCCATTCATGAGGACTCTTGAGCTAGGGGCATCATAATTTGCTCGGATCATAATGATAAATGTATCGCTAAAGCCGAATTGCTTGATCATTGCAAATAGAAATGCCCAGTCAACCAGGCCAAATGCTTTTTCCATTTCTAGACCTAGCAGAACTGGTGGTATTTTTTTTTGTCGGTTTTTTTGATAAGGTGGAGAACTCCTCTAACGTTAATGTGAGTCTGTCGCCCCTTTGGAAATTTCTATCGTAAGTGCTTCACTCATTGGGGTCGTGACCTTTCCTACTGTGGCAATGTGATTAAATAATGCTGTCTTGTGCTGTGTCAGGTCTGTGCGAAATGCTTTGTGAAAATGTGCCTTCAGCCCATCCGAACATGGGGATTTAAAAAGTTTTAGGGAGCATATTGACAGCTGGACCTATTTCTCACTGATGGGTCCTGCCAGCCTGACATTTTGTGCGGGTGTTAATTTAATTCCGCCTTGTATAGGAATTGATAAAATTCCCCGAAAACTTCCGCTTTTTGATGCTCTGCTGTTTCTAAACAGCCTGTGGAGTTATGTATGTCACTGACATATTCTTTGTCTCTCTTGATTCTGAGCTGTTGCGCTAGGCTTTTCCCCACCTTGTTACCTTGTGTGTATTATGTTTGTTTCAGCCTGAGTAACGTCAGTTCGGCCCGGTTTGCATAGATTGCGTTTAATTTGCCCTTGGTTGTGGTAACTTTGCGCTGGAGGGTAGTGTGGACACTAAATGCTCCAGAGATTGGATTGTTTTGTCAATTCAAATTGCATTTAAGACTAGTGAGAAAGAGCTTAAAGAGATTAAATCACTTTAAGAGGAAATTGGAGGGGATTAGACAATTACTGATGCTAAATCTCTTTTAGAATCAATTGATAAAACGATTGAGGATATCAAAGTACACACTATGAAACAAAAAAACATCTAAGGTGACCAGAATATCAAAACATTTAAACTCGATCTCGTATATATCCCTTCCTAAAAGAAGATTTTTATCAAAACAACAATCCAAGCACCTTAAATGTAGAGGGAGGTCAAGAAGAAAATGTATCACTTTTTCTGAATCTTCGTCTGATTCCAAGGTATCCTCCAACTATTACTACTTCCAATACCCCAGGGCATAACCTTTTTTAGACAGAGGGGGACAGAGCGAGGCAGAGGGTTTATGGGAGAATGGAGAGGGCCAAATCTCAACCCCAAACAAGAACAAGGGTTTTTCAGAACGAGACGGAGGATATACAGACGCTAGATCTTGAAAGTTACTCCATAGCTCCTTCTAGTGATGGCTCTATCCCTATTTACAACCTTCCCGATCACTCCTTAAGTAGTGCAGAATGAAATATAATACAGAAGGGGTTTTCATTTATTCCAAAAGCCCCACAGAATCCGCTAAATACTAAAACTGACGTTTTGCAATTGTTACGGAACGTGAGACTTAAAGTGTACTTCTCAACAGCTAAAGTACACCTGGACAATAGTGTGACAGGGTTTAAAAATAAATCTCCGTTCTGCCCAGAAAAAGCTGCAATGCCCATAGAAGTTCTATCTATCGAAGATCAGACATTAAGAGAACTTGATGACTTAAATGACAAAAAAATCTATTACAAATCGAATTGTTCCAAAGAAGAAATGCAAGCAATGATGAATCTAGCAGAAAATCTGCAACTGGTAATCAAACCGGCTGACAAAGGCGGTGGAATAATGCTATTGGAAAGTGAGGCATACGATAAGGAAGTTGTGAGACAACTGAATAATGTGTCACATTATCGACCAATAGAAAACAACCTGACCCCGAGATTAAGAGCCCAGATCTTACCTTTGACATCAGAGGCCCTAGAAGAAGGATGAATTACCCGTAAAGAATATGAGTTTTTGAATACTAGTGCTCAGAAAACGCTGAATATGTATATTTTGCTTAAAATACATAAGAATAGAGACCAACCACCAGGGAGACCGATTATTTCGGCATGCAGTTCTTTGTTAGAACCTGCTGCGAAATATATTGATTTTTTTGATTCAAACCCTTTGTTACCCAGACCAAAGCTTATATCCGTGATACTATGGATTTGATATCAAAGATAGAGAATCTTCCATTTAACAGTGATAATCAACTGTTGGTATCTTTTGATATCGAAAGCCTTTATGCCAACATACCGGAAGACGAGGCCTTACTCGTGCTTGAGATGGTCTTGAATAAATGGGAACGACCACATCAAGTACCAACTGAGTTCATCACATCTTTGGCTACCCTATGCCTGAATTTTTTATTTTTTTATTTAAGGATGACTTATTCTTGCAGGTTAAGGGAGTAGCTATGGGCGTTGTTTTACCCCAGAGATGGCCAATTTGGTGATGGATTGCTTCAAAGATCAATTTATCTTCAATGAATCGAGTGATTTTAAATCAAACATCCATCATTGGATGAGATATATTGATTATATTGTAATGATATGGGAAGGCGATCTAAATACCCTGAAACATTTCCATCGTTGGCTTAATACAAGGACACAGGATCTGAGATTCACCATTACGTAAAGTAAGGAAAAGATTAACTTCCTAGATGTCTGGATCATGAACAATGGAGGGAAATTAGAGGTGAGCCTCTTTACTAAACCAACATATCGGAACACTCTCGTCCACTTTACAAGTGGACACTCTAGGAGCCTTAAAGAAAATCTTCCCTCTGGGCAATTTCTCAGGATTAGGTGGAATTGCACCAACAAAAGCGACTATTTCCAAAATGCTGAAACCCTACAAGGGAAGTTGAAACTGTTAAAGGCAGCCTTAAAACGAGTCTGGTTTACCCTGAGGGAAGAATTTTTGATCCCCAAAACGAAATCTTGCAATCCCTTGACATGTGCATAATATACCGCTCAAAGGCGAACACAATTAGGAAAATAATCTTTAAAATACTGGAGACTAGTACAACATTTAGGCATCCAAAGACCTTTATTTGCCTTTAAGAAAGGAAAAAATATAAGACAATATTTGGTAAAATCAGCACGGCCTCAGGCTACAAAGAAGGATTTAAGAGGGATGTTAGGTCTCCCACCAGTAGAGGGACATTTCAGATGTAACAATTGTGTAGCATGTAACATGACGAACGATTCTAAATTTGTGATGATAAATGGACAAAAATATGTGCAGCTGGATTTTTCGAACTGCAGCCACATTTTTTTGTCTATTGCGTAATGTGTCCATGCAAAAAGACATATATAGGCCAAACCTCACAACCAGTTAAAATGTGCATATTACAACACAAATCCAGGGTGAAATGCAGGATTCAGGGCGCCCTCTTGGTTGAACATTACGAGGCATGCAACCATACAGAAAATGAGATGTCTTGGTCTGTTCTACAGGTGGTGAAGTGCTGTAACAGTGCCGGTTTACCATTCGTACTTACTGGAAAAGAGGCAATGATGATTGAGAAATATAAGACCGCGACCCACGGTCTCAATAACCGTGATGAGATCTGGGCATTGATTTAGTGAATCTAGTTGACCCAGCAGAGATTAAGTCGCTATTAAGAAAAAGATGACTTTATCTGGTTTCTGATGGTTGATGAGATGAAGTTGTATAATGTACACGATCCTAGATTGTTTTACCAGTTGTGTATACAGTGATATGAATACTACTCCTATGTGATGACTTTCTTTGTATATGACTAAATTCTTAGTCTCCAATCTGTCTACTATATTAAAACCACGCATTGAATATACAATCACGTAGTGCGCTCTTTAGTTCTATGATGATTCCCCCGAAGTGTAGCATTTTTAATAAAGTGACAAGGTTGTCGTGCACATGGGATGAAGGTTTCTATCTTTTTCTTGTTTCTTTAGTTTTTATAACCACTTTTAGACTTTTCTGCACATTGGGTATTGACCTTTATATAAATACATACACATATTTTTTCTTTGTCTTTTTTACAATAGACTTTTTAGCTTGCCCTGCACCTTGGTGTAAGGTTGTTATTGCACATTTAGCCTAACGCTTGTTTTCGCGTGGCAATAGGACCCGCTTGAGCGAGATCTAACACGTATCCAGAGCGGAAATATTTCTTCCAGTTCTACTAATTCTGTTCGCACGTGATCCTACCCGGATATTATCTGGTCTACCGCCGGCCGTTTTCTAACGCTGCGGACATGGCTTTGCGGGGCTCACAACATATGTGGAGTGCCTGAGGCATTTATAGGAGAGTTGGACACACTGGTGAGTGCCTTTTCCGCCCCATTTTGATTCCATTTACTTTTTGATCGTGATGACATGGGCTAGGATGGATTTAAGTAAGCCCTGTCTACCTCTTATTGTTTTTTTTAGCAATTATCTGCTAAGAAGTGACACCTGAATCAAGAGCCCAGAGTATTGTGCATGCTTAACAGAATACTAAAGGTATTTTTATCTCACTCTTGCTCCTGTCTTGGAATTTTCTTTATATGATGTCTTCTTTTGACCAGTGCCCCACTTGATCTGTATTGTAGAGATGAGACTGGACTGCGAATCCAGTTTGACGTAGCATTTGGCGGTGCCAGGATCGGACGCTTCTATTACACATGTGGCTCCTAGACGATAGTCTCAAGTGAGCGTTTAGTATTTTTATTGACTATGGGTTTTTGTTGGCCTTTAATGTTAGAGTTTCTCACAGCATGAGCCATAAGTGGGGAGTATAACTTAATATATAAATAGGCGATCTCACGTGTGGTGTTGGAATATACTATCCTCCTAGAATACTTTATAATTACACTTTGGGTTCACGTACATGTGTTGAGGTTTTTGTACGATGTTACACTTTCCTTGGATTTTCTTTGGCACTAGATGCACTTTTTGGTGAAAGTGCATGAAAATTAATCAGATACACCACCTTGTAATTACTTTGGATATTTGTTCCTCCACCTCATATTGTCTTTTGAACCAGGTTAGACTGGGCGCTGTCTTGTGTGCCTTTTTAAGGGCTTGGAGCTCTGCTTCTAAGGAGCGACGTTCCAGAGCCCTTTGCCTGTTTAAATCTGCTTTTGCTCCTATACAATGTCCCCTCAAGACTGCTGTGAAAGCTTCCCACTTATTAGAAGGAGTCATGTCCTGAGGGTGGTTTAATTGAAAGAATTTCTTTATGGTTTTGCGGAGATCTTCCCAAGCAAGTCTATCTCGCAGTAGTGCCTCTGGGAAAAACCAACATATATGTTTGGGGGAGCGTTCTCACCCTTCACAGGACCGTGATACTGGTGCATGGTCTGAGATAATGATGGATTTAATGTTGGCGGTGTTAATATCGCGCATTAGTTTCCTACTCATAAAAATGTAATCAAGTCTTGAGTAAGTGCGATGAATATGTGAGAAGAAAGTGTAATCTCTTTGTGTTGGGTGAAGCTCTCTCCATATATCAATTAAACCCAAATCCTTTATTGCTTTTTGGACTGTTTTGGAGAAGCTGGCTGCCTGGGCTATGTGATATTAAGTGCTGTCCATCCCCGAGTGCCAGGTAAGATTGAAGTCTCCCATTAGAAGTAACTCCCCTTCAGCGAAGTCTTCCAACATTGTTAGTGTTTTCGTTATAAAAGGGAGTTGGTTAGTATTTGGAGCATAAATTGCTTCCACAGTACATATTTTCCACCGCAGGCACCCCTTTACTATCTCTGTTCTACCCTCTTTGTCTGTTTTGGAGCCTTCTAATTGAAATGTCAGTGACAATTGAAACAGTAATGCGATCCTATTGTGCTTTGGTGGAGTTGAACGATTGGAATATTAGGGGGTAGCTTTTATACTTGGAGTCTTTGAGCATTTGATGATTTTAGGTGTGTCTTCTGTTGGGCGATTTTATCTTAGTGATCATCTTATAGGTATTTCTAAATTTTGTGGATTTTAGCCAGCACGTTTAACCCACATACGTTCCACGTTAGAGCCTGAAGTGCCATTTTCCAGATTGTAGCTGAGCCTCTGAAGTGCCCACTTTAAGGGTAATATTCAGTGTAGTTCCCCGTCTGACCCCCGCTCCCCCCAACCGCTCCCTCGCGGCAACACTTCTCGACACGGTCCTTTGTCTAGCCATTGATATCTGAGTCTTTCTGTCTGAAGAGTATCTAAAACAAAGGAGTAAAAAAAAGGAGAATCACCGCTACCCATTCCCTAGTTCCAAACCTTCCGGAACAACTGTTCCCAATATGCTAAAGTACGTGCTGTGTTTGGAAACTGACTACGCTTCTGTTAGCAAAGCGCGGGCAGACTTTGGCCTTTTGTTTAAGTATTGCTGTTAATCGGAGCCTGTGAAGGGGCTCTGATTAACAGCAATACTTAAACAAAAGGCCACAGTCTGCCCCGCGTTCCCACATAGCCACAAGCCCCACCAGCCCCCGCCTCCTTACCTGCACTCCTCACGTGCCTCACGTTCGCACCGCTCGCTTCTTTAAAGCGGCCGGCGGCACAACTCTCTCGCGCAACGTCCTATGTGCGCGTTCCACGCGAGGCGGTGCGCGCTGACGTGAGGGAAGGTGCGCACGTGCGCGCCCTAGAGGGAACTGTGTCAGCTACCCCTATTTCCTGACCCTCCCATAGGTGGGTCCCTAGAGTTTGTCCCACCCCTTCCTTGGTTATAAGATAGGAACCCCTTGCTACAGGACTTTAGATTTACCTGGACAAAACTCTGATTCATAATCCTGGAACTTCGACGATCTACAAGGCACTAGATAACTGAAGAATCTCCCTTGGAGTAAAGAAGTTACTCCCCTGCTTGGCAGGCACCAAAGACGCATTTGACCGTCTGCATCTCCAAGCTGCTGCCGGACTCTGAAGAATTTTGCAACACAGTAGGTGGGTTCCCTTGGTCTCTGAGGTTGATCTGTGCGCTCAACAAGTCTGAGACCTGTATCCCTCATAGAGACCGTGCAACCCGAGCCCCTGGACACTGCGACCATTTGCAGAAGCATCAGCTTTCCGGTGACCCCTGAGGCTGAGCTTTGGCTTACTTGTAGCCCTGACCGCAAGCAGCGATTCTACTGAAGATTGCCGGCCTCCACTCCATGAGTGTTTGTGTTTTCTCTCAAGGTCGCTTCGCGATCCCTGGTCCGTCCGTCGACCTGTGGGTCCCTGAGAAGGCAACTTTAACTTTCCTTGCGCTTCCCTGGTTGCTCCAGACGTGCCCTGACTCTCCATTGCTTGGGGAGTCCCCAGGACCTTGCTGGTCCGCACCGAAGCAACTTTTCTCATCATGCGTGGGTTGCTGTTGCCAAGGCTTGTTGTGTTCATTCCGAACACTTCTCTTGCTTCTTTCTGTACCTCTCCTGCTTCTTTCTGCACCTATCTTGCCTCTTTCTGTACCTCTCTGGCCTCTTTCTGTGCCTCTGTTGCTTCTTCTGTACTCCTCTTGCTTATTTCTGTACCTCCCCTGCTTCTTTTTGCACCTCTCTTGCCTCTTTCTGTACCTCTCTGCCCCTTTCTGTACCTCTCTGCCTCTTTCTGTGCCCCTGTTGCTTCTTCTGTACTCCTCTTGCTTTTTTTGCATCTCTCTTGTTTCTTTCTGCACCCCTCTTGCCTCTTTCTGCACTCCTCTTCCCTCTTTCTGCACCTCTCTTGGCTCTCTCTGCAACACTCTAGCCTCTTTCTGCACCCCTTTTATCTGTTTCTGCATCTCACATGCGTCTTTTTGCACCTCTCTTGCCTTTTTTTGCAACTCACTTGCCTCTTTCTGCACTTCTCTTGCTTTTTCCTGCACCTCTTTCTGCAACATTTGTCTCTTTCATCACTTCTCTTGCTTCTTTCTGCACCTTTGTTGCTTCTTTCAGCACTTTTCTTTCCTCTTTTTGCACCTCTCTTGCCTGCTTCTGCACCTCTCTTGCTTCCTTCTGTACCTGTGTTGCTTCTTTCTGGACCCCTCTTGCCTCTTTCTGCATCTCTGTTGCTTGTTTTTGCACTTCACTTGAGTCTTCCTGCACCTCTCCAGCTTCTTTCTGTACCCCTCTTGCTTCTTTCTGCATCTCAGTTTTCTTTCAGCACCTCGGTTGCTTCTTTCTGCCCTTCTCTTGTTTATTTCTGTACCTCGCTTGCTTTTTTCTGCACCTTTCTTGCAAATTTCTGCACATCCCTTGCCTTTTTCTGTACCCCTCTTGCCTCTTTATGTACGTCTTGTGCTCCTTTCTGCAGTTCTCTTGCTTCATTCTGAACCCGTCTTGCCTCTTTTTACACTTCTGTTGGTTCTTCCTGCTCTGCTCTTGCTTCTTTCTACACCTCTGTTGCTGATTTCTGCACCCCTCTTGCCTCTTTCTGCACCCCTCTTCCCTCTTTCTGTACCTCTCTTGCCTCTTTTTGCACCCTGTTCCCTTTTTCTGCATGTTTCTGCAACTCCCTTGCCCCTTTCTGCAGTTCTCTTTCCTCCTTCTACATCTCTGTTGCTTCCTTCTGCACTTCTCTTGCCTAGTTGTGCACCCCTCTTGTCTGTTTCTGCATCTCACTTGCCTCTTTCTGCACTTCTCTTGCTTTTTTCTGCATCTCTTTTGTTTCTTTCTGCAAATCTCTTGTCTCTTTAATTTTTTCTCCTGCTTTTCTCTGCTCCTTTGTTGCTTATTTCAGCACTTCTCTTGCCTCTTTCCACACCTTTGTTGCTTCTTTCTGTACCTTTCTTGCGTCTTTCTGCACCCCTCTTGCCTCTTTTTGCACCCATCTTCCCTCTTTCTGCACCTCTCTTACCTCATTCTGCACTCCTATTCCCTCTTTCTGCACCTCTCTTGGCTCTGTTGCTTCTTTATGCACTTCTATTGCCTCTTTCTGCACTTCTGTTGCCTCTTCTGCACCCCTCTTGCCTCTTTCTGTACCTCTCTACCCTCTTTCTGCACCTCTCTTGCCTTGTTCTGCACTACTGTTCTCTCTTTCTTCACATCACTTACCTGTTTTTGCAACTCTCTTGCCTCTTTTGGCAGTTCTCTTGCCTCCTCCTGCACATCTATTGGTTCTTTCTACACTGCTCTTGCTTCATTCTGTACCTCTCTTACAAATGTATGCACTCCTCTAGCCTCTTTCTCCACCCCTCTTCCCTCTTTCTGAACCGCTCTTGCCTTTTTTGTACCCTTCGTGCCTCTTTCTGCACGTCTTTTGCTACTTTCTGCACTTCTCTTGCCTCTTTCTGCACCCCTCTTGCCTCTTTCTGCACCTCTGTTGGTTCTTTCTGCACTGCTCTTGCGTCTTTCTGCACCTCCTTTTTTTTAAGTTCCTGCACCACTTTTGCATATGCATATACCCCTCTTGCCTCTTTCTACACCTCTCTTGCCTCTTTTTGTGCCCCATTCCCTTTTCTGCACCTCTCTTGTCTGTTTCTGCAACTCTCTTGCCTCTTCCTTCAGTTCTATTGCCTCCTTCTACACCTATGTTGCTTCTTTCTTCATTTCTCTATACTAGTTCTGTACCCCTCTTGTCTGTTTCTGAATCTCACTTGCCCCTTTCTGCACTTCTCTTGCTTTTTTTCTGCCCCTCTTTTGTTTCTTTCTGCAAATCTCTTGTTTCTTTAATTACTTCTCTTGCTCCTTTGTTGCTGCTTTTAGTGCTTCTCTTGCCTCTTTCTCCATTTCTCTTGCCTGTTTCAGCACCTCTCTTGCTTCGTTCTGTACCTCTGTTGCTTCTTTCTGCATCCCTCTTGCCTCTTTCTAACCCTTTGTGCCCCTTTCTGCACCCATCTCCTATCGTTCTGCACCTCTCTTGCCTCTTTCTGTACCCCTGTTCCCTCTTTCTGCAGTTCTCTTGCCTCCTTCTACACCCCTGTTGCCTTTTGCTGCACTTCTCTTGCCTAGTTCTGCACCCCTCTTGTCTGTTTCTGTACCTCACTTGCCTCTTTTTGCACTTCTCTTGCCTTTTTCTGCATCTCACTTGCCTCTATCTGCACTTCTCTTCCTTTTTCTGCACCTCTGTTGTTTGTTTCTGCAAATCTTTTGTCTCTTTAATTACTTCTCTTGCTTCTGTCTGCACCTTTGTTGCTTCTTTCAGCACTTCTCATGCCTCTTTCTGCATTTCTCTTGCCTGTTTTTGCACCCATCTTGCTTCTTTCTGCACCTCTCTTACCTCTTCCACACCTCTGTTGCTTCTTTCTGTACTTCTCTTGCTTATTTCTGCACACCTCTTGCCTCTATCTGTATCCGTCTTCCCTTTTCCTGTACTTTTCTTGCCTCTTTCTGTTGTATCTATACAAAATAACATAATTCTTAAATAAGAGAACATCTTAGCCTTCCATAATTCTGATATGATTGGACCCAATACGAACATACATATGTCGCTCACGGGTGAATAGTAATCTACTTATTGCTGAAATTTACACTCATCATGTAGAGTAAACTGCATACATATTCCATTTGCATTACCCATGTGTTGAAACAAGTCATAGTGCCAATCGAAAATAGAAAGGTAGCCACCACTATAGCATTACAAGTAGGGACACCATTGCTGTGCGATAGAGGGATTCACCTAAAAAAAGAGAAAAGTAAGTTCTGGTCAAGAAAGAGCAAGAAAGGGAAAAGAAAAAATGAGTCTGCCCTCAACATATACAATTCAATTTACAAATCAATTATGTATTCAAAACATCCAGATTTAAAACGACTCATATATGATTCCAAAGCTGGGGTCCAGCCGGATCACCAGTTAGAAGTGTCTCAGTGTTCCTAGAACGAGGGAATATAGTATTAGAGAAGCGAGTATTAATGAGATCCTCACATGATGATTCTATCTCAAATAACTTCATTGTTCTTACCAATAGTTTGTCGTAGTCGCATACAATTATCGTTATACTCAAATATTTAATTCAGAAAACGTCACCTCATGGGAGTAATCGCAGGCAGGCATGCAAATAATTGTCCTGCGAAATAACCAAACAAAGCCATTTTTATGGTAAAGCTGATCTATAAGGAAGGAATAGTGAAAAAATAGGATACGTCATATTGGATACTGACCTAAAAACATAGAGTAATCTTATAGCGGTAATCTTTTAGTGATACTTCATGGTCTTCAGTATATATATTTATGACATACGGATGCCTCTTGCACTTTATCCTAAAAGAAACCATAAGAAATATTTTTTAAAAGGGTGTATGCTGATTCATATTATAGTTAAGTGGTACTGGTTCCTCAGTAGTATAACCTGTCTGTTAGTTAGATCAAGTGAACTTCTCTACCACAAATGGACTCAGTGGTCGGATCGGGTGACCTTATTTCATGATTTAATTACGTTCAAGGATTTTATATGCCGGATATCATGGAACCTAAACACGCTTTATGGTTACAAGTCTCATATACCCTGCTAGAATTTCAAGGCACGTTTAGGTGCCTTCACACTGGGCGGCTACTACCAATCCGTAAGATTAATGTTATGTGTCCCCTCCAGCTACAGACTTACAGAATCACAATGCTCGTATCCACAAATACTTCCCTCAATAACATCGGGTCACCCAGTAGGGATTCCCCCATCTAATAGTCTAGCCGATTACGAGTCTTAACAGATACGACCCGTCTCCCACATAATTCCCTCTTACCTTAGTTAAATTTTCCAGGTTCCTCTATGTGCCGGCCACCCGATGATACAGCAAACAAGAAAGTGGTGTTCTATTACGGTTTATAAGTAGTCCGATAAAACAAGGAGTAGCTGCCTTGACGCATCACGTGATGCTAGTGGCGGTGGTTCTGTGAAAGCTCACCGTGTGTATAGAAAGAGGACTCTACTTCTCCCTGTATCGGGAAGCGCCATATTGGATTTCCGAATGGCTGATATATAATCACAAGAACTCGCTATTTTAGAGGAACTGTTATTATTGAAAAAGGGAAGAAAAAGCAGCCGTCCAAATAGACAGCACAGCATGTAAATGAATCTTGACATATGGACTGCGGTCTAAGTAGGAATTGAACTATTATGGCATGTGCGTCTCAGCACCCCGTTTTAAAATAGACGCGTAATTACCACAATTCACCAGGCCATATATTTTATTCAATCTCAGTCAGCCTGATCTAAATAAATCTAGATATAGCCTAAAAGTAATCTTTTTATTGCAAAACCTCTTTCTTTTGCAGTCCCTACTAGATATCTACTGCAATGGACATAGAAGAAGGACTATGCCGCTTAACCAAATGATAGGAGAAAACCGATCCACATTGTCATCTACTGATATTCAAAAGATAGCTTAGGATACCCGATTGACATATAATTTGGATATATGCACCAAGGTGATATATTACATAAATCACATAATTTACCAAATCGGATGAGGGAACAGAACGTTAAGTCTCCATGTTTCTAAAATCTTATTATTGAAAGCAACAACTTATCCTATTCTCCTCAAGTTGTGTAGTATATGGATAATACATCCCAATGGCTACCTGTACATATATTAGGCTTTGGTGACATACCAAGCTATATCGTCATTTAGCCCTTTCCGGATTCAGTCCAAATGGAAAATCCAAAAGGTCTCACGTTTTTTACATGTCGTCTCAGCAAGTTGACCCATTTTATTCTGGATTTTCTCTATTATACACCACTTAAGTTCTGATTCCAGATGTTGTGTGTCCAAAAAATGTACCAGTGGCGCAGAGACTTTTTTAGTTCTGATGGCGGACTTGTGTTCGCTGAATCTCAAGCGAAATTCGTGGCCGTCTCTCCCACATATGCCAACCCACACGGGCAGAAGAGTATATAAACTATTTTACTACTTCTGCAATTGGTGAGATGTTTAAATTTCACATTGATGCTATTATAGCAGAGAGAATCTGTGAACAAAGCCGCGTCACAGGCATGACAGGAACCACATCTATGGTTCCCAAGTATCACAGGTAGGCCTGTGATGGTCATTTGGTTTTCAGAATTCTTAGACTTATTCCTCGTGTGAACCAGCAGATCCCTGAGGTTCCAATTCCTCCGGTAAGCTATCAGAGGTCGAGGAAGCTGAGTATCTTTTTCATCCGTGTTCAGGATTCTCCAATTTTTATTAATCACGTTTTTGATTTTAAAATTAAGTACTGAGTGATTAATAACACAAGTAATTTGGCCCCACGGTTCACTTTTCGTGCCTTGTAGTAATGCCTCCCTGTCATAATATTTCGCCCTTTTGTAAGCCTGCCGTACTAAGCGATGTGGATATATCCACGACTTGAGTCTTTTCTTAAGCGCGTCTCCATGGAGTTGAAAGTCATTCATGTTTGTACAATTCCGTCGAATACGGAGAAATTCCCCAAAGGGGATCGAATCCTTTTGACAGTTAGGATAAAAACTCCCAAATTGCAAAATCGTATTTTTAGCTGTGGGTTTTCTATAGATACTAACCTCTAGATTCCCACTTGTACCATCAATCATGATGTCTAGAAATTCCACATTACTTAGGCTATAGTTTGCTGTGAATTTTAAGTTGTTATCACTTGCATTAAGCCAGAGTATGTATTCCTGCAATTGTTCCATGTCACCTCTCCATACAAAAAAAATATCCTCAATAAAAAGTTTCCATAAAAAAACATTTTCAAGAAAAGGGGCCGTTTCATTAAAAATATTTCTCAGTTTCCACTCCCCCATGTACGTATTTCCCACTCCAAGCATCTTCCGTCACAAGGTTTGTTGGCCTGGCAGTGTGTGCACACAAACCCAATGCCACCTTCTCTTCATCGTGGGGCATGTAGCATGCAGGGTGCCTAGTATGTTAAACCACTGAGACGCACATAACCCCAAGCACCTAATCTGCACAGACTACATACAAGTCAATCATGGCCAGTTCCCTTTCCATGCTAAACATACGAAGGAAAACAGCTTTCCACACACAGACGTGGGAGGACACAATACAAGCGTCATCTATGGTTTGAATTCTCATTATAAATGCTTCGCTTTAAAATACCATAATAGAACACCAATATAAAAATAAATACAGGACTGCAAGTACCAGAATGCACTCTGCCTTGCAGAAGTTCTATATACAACAATGCGCTCTGTACTTTCAGTTTTGGTTTTCATTTTATAAACTCAGGAATTCAAGTTCCATAAAGGAATATTCCATGAGAAGGTATGATATAAAAATTCATGTAATTTTGAGTTTCATTCTGGTTCTGTAAGTACCAGAGTGAAATATATCAAGCACAGATATGCTACAAAAATACAAACTGTACATGTTGCTTTGATTTTCATTTTATAAATGCAGGAGTACAAGTACCAGAATGCAATATTCCTCCTACGTGTATTGTATAGTACACACCGAGTACATGTTCTGCTGGTTTTCCTTTTACAAATAAAGGACTACAAGTATCAAAATGAATCCTAGGTCAATTATAGCATACAACATACAGCACATGTTATTTTCATTTTACAGACGCAGGACTACAAGTACCAGAATGCAATATTCAATGTACATGCATAATATTAAACAATGCAAACTGTTATTTTGATTTTCTGTTTACAAATGCAGGACTGCAGCTACCAGAATGCAATATCGAATAGACAAGAACACAAGCTGCTTGTGTAGTTTAGATTTTCCTCCTATGAACGCAGGCTACAAGTATCAGCACACAAACTGCAAAACAGGGCAAGATGAGTTGTTGTAAAAACAACTGAGGTGGTAAATCGCAAATCTCTAGTCACACACTGACCTGCTAAAAAAGGAGGGAATCTATCTTACGCACTCAGCACTCCCTCATACGCCAGGACCTAAGTTCCTCACTAGCCAAGCGCCTAGGAGGCATCATGTGGTCTTGGTAGCGCTGTAGATACTCATCACACAGACCTAGCTGCTGATAGTGGTGTGACGCAAACTCCCCTCCCCCAGCAAAATGAGCCGAGGGGCCACTGAAACTCTCATACCTCACACACATTCTCAGTATGGAGGCTGAACTGGGGCCCTTAAAGATGGAACAACACCACTGCAAGGGCCTGCGCTGGGCCCTGGCTGCAGAGAGACATAAAGGTGTCATGCCAGTGCTATGCAAATCATTAAAATAAATGAAAACATATACAAAAGCTTTTTTTAATTCATGAATATGCGTGAAATTTTGCATACATTGAATATATTGATGTGACTCACACCCTTTTATAACTGGACACCTCTTTGCCAAGCAGTCCTTTCATTATGCTCTGAAGGTAGGGCCATGCTGACGTGTTACAAAGCCAGCATAACAAAACACAGCAAGCCACAATAATGAAGCTGTTTGTCTCAACCGGATGCCTGTGCCTATTTCAACACCTCCAGCATGGCTTGGCGCGGCATAAACGCTATACTCAGTGGTCAAAGTGGGGGGAAAAAGTAGGGGAACTGTGGGCGGAGACTCCGAGGGTGGAGCTAACCCAAGGATTCGATCAGTGGGCAGAGTCAGAGGTGTGGCCAGAATGTGCCAAACATCCCAATTTTTTGTATTTGTTTGGCATTTCGCCGACCAGTTACAGCATATTGTGTTATTTAATTTAACCAATGGATTCACTTGATTATTTAAGGTTTAATATGAGTTATCAGCATTTAAATACATTCACAAAGTGGGATATATTTCCAATCACACAATGTCCCAAATACGCTTAAAAGTGGAATCATAAAACGATGGCCCTGCCACGGCTGCTATACGTGCTGCAGAGCTCCCCCTTCCCGATCCTGGACCAGGTTTTTAAAATGGTGGAGGCGGAGCAACGCTACCTTCTATGGAGCGGTGGCTGCCCACGGATTGCCCTTGCTAAGCTGCAACGCGGTCCCTATGAGGGGGGACTGTCAGTCCCTGACATCCGCCTATACTACTGGGCGGCACAGCTGATCAATGTTAACAGCTGGATTTTTGCCCCGCAGGAGGAGCCGGCATATCGGGTGGATCGGGCAGCCATGGGTGTGGGTACCTATCTGGGGGCCCTTTACTCTGGGACACGGCGTGGCTTACCCTTGCCCCCCCCCAGACTTCGGTGGTGGTCCAAATCTGGAGGCGGGCGACGAAGTTGCTCGGCTGGGAGAAGAAGCTTTGGAAGGGAGATTTCCTGAGGGAAGTAGTTAAACTCCGCGATTTACGCAATTGGAGCCTCATTGGCATAGACCTATTGGGCGATGTCTGGAAGAAAGGGCAAGGGGTGGAATTCGCGGCGCAGTCCGAATTCCAGATGGGGAATGGCGAGTTTCTCCACTACCAACAACTCGCGCATGCCATACATTCACACTTACCACAGGGGGACCAGCTACCTGAGTATGCCCCACTCGAAGACAGACTGCTTCTAGACCCAATGATTGATAAGGCCATCTCACTCACCTACAAGAAGTTAATCAATAACCTCCCAGATACGCTCGGGCCACTGCGGGAAAAGTGGGAGTCTGATTTGGGTTTGCTAGAAGATGACGATTGGAGCGAGGCCTTACAGTGCCCCAGGGAAGTAGCGATTCGGGCAAGATTCCGTCTGGTACAGCTTCGTATACTCCATAGGTCTTACACCCCTCGTACGGTGCAATTTAAAATGGGATACGCGACATCACGTTTCTGCCTGAGAGGGTGTGGGTACGAAGGTACATTCTTCCACATCCTCTGGGATTGCCCCAAAATTCGCTCCAAAATTCGCTCTGGGTCAGGTTGACAGCCATAATGGAAGAGGTGGTTGGGGCGGAGGTGCCGCTGGAGGCCAGGTGGCATGTATTGGGAGTCACGGGAGAGGTAACATGGCCAAAGGGAGAGAAGGTGTGGTTGGCTTTTGCGAGCATGGTGGGTAAGAGAAATATCACGCGTCTGTGGGATAGTGACTTGCTACCGACAATAGAGAAATGGGAGCGGGACTTGGACTGGTGCCAGAGGGCGGAGAAAGTCATATATAACAGT
The DNA here is from genome assembly GCF_964263255.1 of Lissotriton vulgaris. Lineage (NCBI taxonomy): Eukaryota > Metazoa > Chordata > Amphibia > Caudata > Salamandridae > Lissotriton > Lissotriton vulgaris. The sequence continues at coordinate 1,075,489,471 of NC_141691.1, read as the reverse complement.
AGAGGCTGCCCCAAAAAAATGGGAAAAGATCTGGCAGGCCTGGAGAAGATACAGGGGAGAGTGGATGGATGCCTCGGAGGATGAGTAGAGAGACCCTCCCGGGTCGGGAATCGCCCATGGTTTGTTTGTGTTTCCTCCTTGCAGGGAGGCTATGATTTTAGGCTCAGCTTCGGGCTGCATCTATAGAGGAGGGGTGGGGGAAGAGGGAGAGTCAGGAGGGTAGGTGGTTGGCTGAGCAGGGAACGGGCTGAAGAACGGACTTAGGCTAGAGGGTACACTGAACTGGAGGTGAAACATCCCATTAACCGTTAATGATTGGACTGATGTGATTTCTACACTGTAAGCTAATTCTGCGCTTGCACTGCTCCTAAGTGTGTATTATGATGGAACAGTTTTTCTTTCAATAAAAAGATGTTTAAAAAAAAAAGTGTAATCATAAGCCATTTGTCTCCAAGCCATGCAGTTTCTCTCATTAGCACTTCTCCTTCCTTCTTCCATAGAGCAGTTCAAACATGATTGGCAAAATATCCTAGTTTGCAAATGTTTTCTATATAATTATGGCTCTGCCATATTTGCCACATAATACATCATCCACTGCATAATCTTACAGTTTTAACGAATCATTTTTGTAGCTCAAACGGATAAAAAGTTGCTAAAAACCGTGACTTGAGTTGCTGCAAAGTGGATGGCCCTTTGCAAAGGTTGACTGATCACCTTTCTCACTGCTGCATTATGTATGTTATTCTGACACTAATGAGGCAGAATCTTTGCAGAGACTTAACATGTGTAAAAATGTCGAATAATAAAGTATAAGAAAATATATTGCATTACGCTGCAGGCTTTTTTTTGTTGCATAATTTAGTCAACACTGCAGCATCATTTTGTCCCCCATTGTTGCATAATTTACGTCGCTCAAAAGCAGGCAGCACATGTTAAAAGTGCTTGTGCATGAAGCAGGGAGACTGTGAAGTTTACAAACTTAGTTTGATGTACGTGCACATCCTGCATTGCCGATCCTTGGTGAGTTGCAGCTACTACTGCTGAAACAAAGCCAATGGAGGTACCGATGGGTGAGGTGTACTGGCCTCGATGGCAGGGCCGGCTTTAGTGCTGGTGGTGCCCTGTGCATCAATGTTTGCTGGTGCCCCCAATGATCACCTACGCCTCAGACTCCCTCACTACCACCCTTTAACAGTCCCCTCCAAGTCTCCATAACCACACTCTTTCTCAGATGCATTTCATTTGATTTACAGCACCACTCATACCAGTGTACTGTCAGGTCGCACTCCGCAGGATCCAGACGTAGCAAGAATGGTCCACCTCCTGACCTCACCAACACACTGACATATATATAATACAGAGTGTTCGAGCCATCGGGCGAGGGAAGGGTAGGAAGGGAACAGCGGGGAAAAGGAAACCTGCAATAAAGAACACACAATGAATATACATTCAAGGATACAGTCTACTCTTGTAATTTCTCACTAGTGTAATTCAATTCACCTTGAGCACGCCTCTAGAATTCCTGCTTCAATAATAGTTCCAACATACTCAAGATACTTCTCCACCTATGCAACATAAGCATATATGTTAATAATTGCATTTAAGAACACCTCGACTAAAACAGTACATAGATGATTCCTAGAAAAAAAAATATAATAAATATGGGAACTCTTTCTCAAAGGTCAGAGTCTCAGCAAATCAGGCAATGAAGCACAACAAAGAATGAGGCAGGGAATTGTACCCCAAGACTGGCGAGCGTCTAAATAATAGTTCCTTCCTTTGAATCCCCAGAACAGAAAATAATTGGCCAGATGTGGTTCCTTCACCTCACCGAAAGCTAAAACCAGTATCAATTTTGGTATCACCAATAAAACATCCAAATACGGCAAGGTGTAGTAACTGGTACCACTGCCTCCCGCTTTGGCATTTGTAATCCACAGTGCCCAGAAGATAGTTTATCAATCCTTTTTAGTCCTCCAAACACGGCGAAGTATAGTAAGAACTACCACTGCTGCCCGCTTTGGTATGTACATTTCAGAAGACCATGAAGAACATTCACCACATGCCACTTCGTAACGGTGATGCGTGGTATTAACCACCGCGTTCCGTTGTCACTGTAATTAGGAACTAGTACAGCCGTACCAATGCCCAGAACTTCAGTCACTCACTTCAGACGAGAAGCATTCTGCTTCGCGCCCGCTCACCTCGTTCTAGAACAACTTCCCCGCTGTATCCAGAAAGACGAAGGAGGGGCTGTCCGCCTGCATCAACGCTCTCAACTCTCGAGCGTATTCAGTCTTCTCTAAACATACCGATGCGCCAGGTTTCCTCACAGGCTCCAGGATCGTAGCCCTTGAACATCCCGGAACTCACAACCCGGAAACAGCCAAACAACAGAATAACGCACGACGCCATTCGGGCCCACCCTCCTTACATAGCGTGTGTCCTCGTCCATGGCCTCCTGGGAGTTGTAGTCTAGGAGGCCAGGCAGGCGCCTCTATGCTAGATCCTGACATGTACAGTGTCAGAGCACTTTACATCACACACACTACACAGAGACAATCGTTTATAATTGTGTAAATCACTGTATAGGAAATGTTACATAAGACAAAGGACTACAAGGTGTAGAAGCCACGTGACAACCATACTAGCAGGCAGTATAGTTTAATAGCTCACTGTTCTATGTTAGGATTTTAACTTATAAACTGAAAGTAACAGAAAGATCTCTCTGACCAAAGCAGTAACCTACTAACCTAGTTAACATTATGTGCATTTTGTGATCTGCATGGTACATGTTCTTGGCAGCAGGCACATTAACCCTCTGTGCTACCTTTCCAGGAGTCAACCCTTCCACTAGACAAAACTCTGATCTCTCTCCAGGAAGAACTTTAATCACCGAAGTTATCATAACATTTTTTATGTTGCTGAAAATTGCTGGAGGACAGGAAGGAGGCTGCAAGTTTTTTAAAAACCATAATATACTTGCAACACTACGCACCCACCCAAAACAGGTACCCAGTGCGGTCACACTGTTCGCACCGCCCTAACCTGCTCAAGGTTCATGTGACCTCAATAACAGAGTCACAGTGACTGGATCACTGTTGCTCTAGGGTGTGCTGCTTCGTAGGCCTGCCTGCAAGACTGGAGATGAACTTTAGTATGGGTTGTGGTGGACAGCCTTCAAGGTTAACCCACAATTGACACCACTAGGTACACCTGCTTATGCTAAAACATCAGGCCTTCTAAGGTCTAGTGGGGCCTTCTAAGGTCTAGCATGAGAATATGCTCCCTCAGAAAAGTGGTCTGGTCATAAAGGCTGAACCTGGTTCCCCAGTTCCAAATTCAACAGCTCTGGCCATAGTGCCACATTCTCTCCCCACTGAACACCATACTGCCCCACTGAGAGAAACTTGCACTGCCTTCAGCTACAACTTAATTGTGCCCGCTATAAACACTTGGATGTGGCTCAATTCAAATTATGCACTTGATAAGAGTAATATGCTTCCTAAAAAAAAAAGTGAAAGCAAACTCTCATAGGGAATGCAAGATTAAGTAAGTAAGCAGAAACAACATGGTTACCTTAACAATCTCTCACTCACTATTCAGAAATCAGCGAGTGGTTTCTCCTGAAAAGTTAAGGACATGACTCCAGGGCCTTGAAGGGAACCGTTTCAATGTCCATTGCTTATATCCTTACAAAACGTAAGAAGTATGGTTTAAAAAGACCACATCCATAAACACAGAGCCACAGTACACATTTTGTTTTCCAATCCACCCATCAACCAGGTATTGCAATACATCCAGGAATGGTGCACTTCCCCACCTGGGGACAACAATGCTGTTCAAAGAAAGACGAGAAAACAAAAGTAGTGCTTCATGCAAAGTCTGTAAAGTGAGGCTGATGCGTTTGGATGTGAATAAAACCAATCTGGCCACTTTGCAACCACTCTGTCTTGCTTTATTTCGTTATGTATTTTTTTCATATTTAAAACCTTTTATTTCTCTCCATCCTGAGGCTGCACTTTGGAATAGAAAAATGTCAGAAAAAGGGGAATTTCCCGCAGAAACAACTAAATGGAAGAAGGAAAGCGAGGTTGTGAACCGTTTCTTCAAGTCACAGTTTTCAGAAAGTGAGGAGCAAGAAAGAAAGAGATGGAATAATAGGAAGAGAGGGGAGCATTATACAGAGAGATTGAGAATCGTTGTGCTCAGGCCAGGCCTGGGCTCGATTTGGCCGTGTCGGACTGACTGCATGAGTCAGAGACAGTGACATTAAGCACATTCAGGCCCAGCCATCCCAGTGGCCTGGCTGGGCCTGGTTGTGCTTAATGTGACTGTCTCTGACTGACGCAGTCGGTCCGACACGGCCAAATTGGCCCCAACAACAGAACTGCCCCCTGTCCCAAAACCGGCCCCCACCCCATCCAGCCTACTGGGGGATTGCCCGGTGCCCGGACTTACCAGTCTGGCTCTGTGTAATTCTCTTGCCTAGTTCTGCACCCCTCTTGTCTGTTTCTGCATCTCACTTGCCTCTTCCTGCACTTCTCTTGCTTTTTTTCTGCACCTCTTTTGTTTCTTTCTGCAAATCTCTTGTCTCTTTAATTACTTCCCTTGCTTCTTTCTGCTCCTTTGTTGATATTTTTAGCACTTCTCTCGCCTCTTTCTGCACTTCCCTTGCCTCTTTCTATACCTCTGTTGCGTATTTCGGCACCCCTCTTGCCTCTTTTTGCACCCATCTTCCATTTCTCTGTACCCCTCTTGCCTCTTTCTGCATGTCTTTTGCTTCTTTCTTCACTTCTCTTTCATCTGTCTGCACCCCTCTTGCCTCTTTCTGCACCTCTGTTGGTTCTTTCTGCACTGATCTTGCTTCTTTCTGTACTTTTGCAAATTTCTGCACCCCTCTTGCAAATGTATGCACCCCTCTTGCCTCTTTGTGTACCTCTCTTGCCTCTTACTGCACCCCTGTTCACTCTTTCTGCAAATCTTTTCCCTGTTTCTGCAACTCTTTTGCCTTTTTCTGCACCTCAGTTGCTTCTTTCTGTACTTCTCTTGCCTCTTCATACACATCTCTTGCCTCTTTCTACACCTCAGTTGCTTCTTTCTGTACTTCTCTTGCCTCTTTCTGCACCTGTGTTGCTTCTTTCTTCACTTCTTTGGCCTCCTTCTGCCCTACTCTTGCCTCTTTCTGCACCTCTGTCTGCACCTCTGTCTGCACCCCTGTTCCCTCTTTCTGCACCTCTCTTGCCTGTTTCTATACCTCTCTTTCCTCTTTCTGAAGTTCTCTTGCCTCTTTCCCCACCTCTGTTGCTTCTTTCTGCACTTCTCTTGCCTCATTTTGCACCACACTTGCCTCTTTCTGTGCCTCAGCTGGTTCTTTCTGCACTGTTCTTGCTTCTTTCTGCACCTCTCTTGCAAATTTCTGCACCCCTCTTTCCTCTTTCTGAAACTCTTTCTATACCCCTCTTTCCTGTTTCTGCAAGTCTTTTGCTTCTTTCTGTACTTCTCTTGCCTCTTTCTGTACCGCTATTACCTCTTTCTGCACCTCTCCTGCCCCTGTTCCCTCTTTCTGCACCTCTTTTGCCTGTTTCTGCAATTCTCTTGCCTCGTTCTGCACTTCTCTTGCCTCTTTCTGCACCTCTGTTACTTCATTATACACTTATCTTGCCTGGTTCTGCACTACTGTACCCTCCTTGTGCACCTCTGTTGCTTCTTTCTGCACTCCTCTGGCTTCTTTCTGTACTTCTCTAGCCTCTTTCAGCACCCCTCTTACCTCTTTCTGTACCACTGTTGCTTCTTTCTGCATTGGTCTTGCTTTTTTCTACAACTCTCTTGCAAATGTATGTACCCCTCTTGCAAATGTATGTACCCCTCTTGCCGCTTACTGCACCTCTCTTGCCTCTGTCTGCACCCCAGTTCCCTATCTCTGCACCGCCTTTGCCTGTTTATGCAACTCTGTTGCTTTTTTCTTCACTTCTCTGGCCTCCTTCTGCACCCCTCTTGCCTCTTTCTGTACCTCTGCTGCTTCTTTCTTCTTCTTCTCTATCCTGGTTCTGCACCCTTCTTGCTGTTTCTGCATCTCACTTGCCCCTTTCTGCACTTCTCTTGCTTTTTTCTGCACCTCTTTTGTTTCTTTCTGCAAATCTCTTGTCTCTTTAATTATTTCTCTTGTTCCTTTGTTGCTTCTTTTAGCACTTCTCTTGTCGGTTTCTGCACCTCTCTTGCTTCGTTCTGTACCTCTGTTGCTTCTTTCTGCATCTCTCTTGCCTCTTTCTAACCCCTCGTGCCCCTTTCTGCACCCATCTCCCATCGTTCTGCACCTCTCTTGCCTCTTTCAGCACCCCTGTTCCCTCTTTCTACACCTCGGTTGCCTATTTCCACACCTCTCTCTCCTCTTTCTACACCGCTCTTGCCTCTTTCTGCACCCTTCTTCCCTTTTCCTGTACCTCTCCTGCCTCTTTCTGTACCTCTCTTGCCTTAATCTGCAGTTCTCTTGCTTCTTTCTGTACCTCTTTTGCTCATTTCTGTACTTCTCTTGCCTCTTTCTGCACCCCCATACCTTTTTCAGAACATCTGTTGGTTCTTTCTGCACTGCTCTTGCTTCTTTCTGTACCACTCTTGCAATTTTCAGCATCCCTCTTCCGTCTTTCTGTACCCCCTTCCCTCTTTCTGCACCTCTCCCTCTTTCTGTACCTCTTTTACCACCCTGTTCCCTCTTTCTGCCCCTCTCTTGAATCTTTCTGCAGTTCTTTTGCCTCCTTCTATACCTCTGTTGCTTCTTTCTGCACTTCTCTTGCCTAGTTCCGCACCCCTCTTGTCTGTTTCTGCACTCCCCCTTCCCCCAGCCCCTTGAGACCCTCACGGGTAAATAGTGTGCTTTCCAAATACTATGATTGATTGATTGATTGATTGATTGATCTCACTTGTCTCTTTATGCACTTCTCTTGCTTTTTTCTGCACCTCTTTTGTTTATTTCTGCACATCTCTTGTCTCTTTAATTACTTCTCTTGCTTCTTTCGGCTCCTTTGTTGCTTTTGTTAGCACGTCTCTTGCCTCTTTCTGCACTTCTCTTGCCTCTTTCCATACCTCTGTTGTGTATTTCGGCACCCCTCTTGCGTCTTTCTGCACCCCTCTTGCCTCTTTTTGCATCCATCTTCCATCTCTCTGTACCCCTCTTGCCTCTTTCTGCATGTCTTTTGCTTCTTTCTGCACTGATCTTGATCTTTCTGCACTTTTGCAAATTTCTGCACCCCTCTTGCTAATGTATGCACCCCTCTTGCCTCTTTCTGTACCTCTCTTGCCTCTTTCTGCACCCCTGTTCCCTCTTTCTGCAAGTCTTTCCCCTGTTTCTGCAACTCTCTTGCAAATGTATGCACCCCTCTTGCCTCTTTCTGTACTTTTGCCTCTTTCTGCACCCCTCTTCCCTCTTTCTGATTTCTCTTGCCTCATTCTGCACTACTGTTCCCTCCTTGTGCACCTCTGTTGCTTCTTTCTGTGCTTCTCTTTCTACACCTCTCTTGCCTCTTTCTGCACCTCTGTTGCTTGTTTCTGCACTTCACTTTCTTCTTTCTGCACATCTCTTCCCTCTTTCTGTACCTCTGTTGCCTCTTTCTGCAACTCTCTTGCCTCTTTCTTCAGTTCTATTGCCTCCTTCTACACCTATGTTGCTTCTTTCTTCACTTCTCTATCCTAGTTCTGCATCAATCTTGTCTGTTTCTGCACTTCACTTGCCCCTTTCTATACTTCTCTTGCTTTTTTCTGCACCTCTTTCGTTTCTTTCTACAAATCTCTTGTCTCTTTAATTCTCTTGCTTCTTTGTTGTATCTTTTAGCACTTCTCTTGCCTCTTTCTCCATTTTTCTTGCCTGTTTCTGCACCTTTTGCTTCGTTCTGTACCTCTGTTGCTTCTTTCTGCATCCCTCTTGCCTCTTTCTAACCCCTCGTGCCCCTTTCTGCACCCATCTCCCATCGTTCTCCACCTCTCTTGCCTCTTTCTACATCCATGTTCCCTCTTTCTGCACCTCTGTTGCCTATTTCCACACCTCTCTTTCCTCTTTCTGCAACTCTCTTGCCTCTTTCTGCACCTCTGTTGCTTCTTTCTGCACTTTTCTTGCCTCTTTCTACACCTCTCTTGCCTCTTTCTGCACCTCAGTTGCTTCTTTATATACTTTTCTTGCCTCTTTCTTCACTTCTCTTGCCTCTTTCTGCACCTGTGTCTGCACCCTGTTCCCTCTTTCTGCACCTCTCTTGTCTGTTTCTACACCTCTCTTCCCTCGTTCTGCACGTCTCTTGCCTCTTTCTGTTCCTGTGTTGCTTCTTTCTTCACTTCTTTATCCTCCTTCTGCCCTACTCTTGCCTCTTTCTGCACCTCGGTCTGCACCCTTGTTCCCTCTTTCTGCACCTCTCTTGTCTGTTTCTACACCTCTCTTCCCTCTTTCTGCAGTTCTCTTACCTCTATCCTCACCTCTGTTGCTCCCTTCTGCACTTCTCTTGCCTCATTTTGCACCACGTTTGCCTCTTTCTGTACCTCAGTTGGTTCTTTCTGCACTGCTCTTGCTTCTTTCTGTACCTCTCCTGCAAATATCTGAAACCCTCTTCCCTCTTTCTGAAACTTTCTTTCTATACCCTTCTTTCCTCTTTCTGTACGTCTTTTGCCTCTTTCTGCACCGCTATTGCCTCTTTCTGCACCCCTCTTGCCTCTGTCTGCACCCCTGTTCCCTCTTTCTGCATCTCTTTTGTCTGTTTCTGCAATTCTCTTGCCTCTTTCTGTACTTCTTTTGCCTCTTTCTACACCCTCTTCCCTCTTTCTGCACGTCTCTTGCCTGGTTCTGCACAACCGCACTCGCCTTGTGCACCTCTATGGCTTCTTTCTGCAATTCTCTTGCCTCTTTCTGTACTTCTCTTGCCTCTTTCTACACCCTCTTCCCTCTTTCTGCACGTCTCTTGCCTGGTTCTGCACAACCGCACTCGCCTTGTGCACCTCTATTGCTTCTTTCTGCACTTCTCTTGCTTCTTTCTGCACTTCTCTTGCCCCTTTCTGCACTTCTCTTGCCTCTTTCAGCACCCCTCTTACCTCTTACGGTACATCTGTTGCTTCTTTCTGCACTGGTCTTGCTTTTTTCTGCACATCTGTTGCAAATGTATGCACCCCTACTTCAAATGTATGCATCCCTCGTGCCTTTTTCTGCACCTCTCTTGCCTCTGTCTGCACCCCAGTTCCCTCTTTCTGCACCGCTTTTGCATGTTTATGCAACTCTCTTGCTTCTTTCTGCACCCCTCTTGCCTCTTTCTGCACCTCTGCTGCTTCTTTCTACACTTCTCTTGCTTTTTCCTGCATCTCTCTTGCTTCATTCTTCACTGCTCTTGCATTTTTATCTGCAACTCTCTATTGCAAATTTCTGCACCGTCTTGCAAATGTATGCACTCCTCTTGCCTCTTTCTGTACCTGTCATGCCTCTGTCCCATTCTGCACTTTTCTTGCTTTTTTCTGCACCTCTTTTGTTTCTTTCTGCAAATCTCTTGTCTCTTTAATTACTTATCTTGCCTCTTTTTTGCTTCTTTTAGCACTTCTCTTGCCTCTTTCTACATTTCTCTTGCCTGTTTCTGCACCTCTCTTGCTTCGTTCTGTACCTCTGTTGCTTCTTTCTGCATCCCTCTTGCCTCTTTCTAATCCCTTGTGCCCCTTTCTGCACCCATCTCCCATCGTTCTGCACCTCTGTTGCCTCTTTCTGCACCCCTGTTCCCTCTTTCTGCACCTCTGTTCCCTCTTTCTGCACCTCTGTTGCCTATTGCAACACCTCTCTCTCTTCTTTCAACACCGCTCTTGCCTCTTTCTGTATCCCTGTTCCTTCTTTCTGCACATCTCTTGCCTGTTTTTGCAACTCTTGCCTCTGTATGCACCCCTCTTGACTCTTTCTGGACTTCTGTTGCTTGTTTGTGCACTTCACGTGAGTCTTCCTGCACCTCTCTTGCTGCTTTCTGCCCCCCTCTTGCCTCTTTCTGTACCTCTCTTTCCTCTTTCTGCACCTCTCTTGCCTCGTTCTCCACTACTGTTCCCTCTTTCTTCACATCTCTTACCTGTTTTTGCAACTCTCTTGACTCTTTCTGCAGTTCTCTTGCCTCCTTCTGCACCTCTGTTGTTTCCTTCTGCACTGCTCTTGCTTCTTTTTGCACCTTGGGTGAATTTCAACACCTCTCTTGCCTCTGTCTGCACTCCTGTTCCCTCATTCTGTACCTCTCTTGCCTCTTTTTGCACCCCATTCCCTTTTTCTGCATCCCTCTTGCCGGTTTCTGCAGCTCTCTTGCCTTTTTTACAGTTGACTTGCCTCCTTCTACACTTCTGTTGGTTCTTTCTGCACCTCTCTTGCCTAGGTCTGTACCCCTCTTGTCTTTTTCTGCGCCTCACTTGCACATTTTTGTACCTCTCTTGCCTTTAACTGCATCTCACTTACCTCTTTCTGCACTTCTCTTGCTTTTTTCTGTACTTTGTTTGTTTCTTTCTGCAAATCTCTTGCCTCTTTAATCACTTCTCTTGCTTCTTTCTGCACCTCTGTTGCTTTTTTTCAGCACTTCTCTTGCCTCTTTCTGCACCTCTGTTGCCTCTTTCTACAACTCGGTTGATTTCCATATCCCTCTTGTGTCTTTCTGTACCACTCTTGCCTCTTTTTGCACCCATCTTCCCTCTTTCTGCCCCTCTCTTGCCTCTTTTTGCACTCCTGTTCCCTCTTTCTTTACCTCTCTTGCCTGTTTCTACACCTCTCTTCCTTCTTTTTGCAGGTCTCTTACCTCCTTCTCCACCTCTGTTGCTTCTTTCTTTTTGCACCACTATTGCCTCTTTCTGTACCTCAGTTGGTCCTTTCTGCACTGCTCTTGGTTCTTTCTGCACATCTCTTGCACAGTTCTGCACCGCTCATCCCTCTTTCTGAAACTCTTTCTGTACCCCTCTTTCCTCCCTGCAAGTCTTTTGCTTCTTTCTGCACTTCTCTTGCCTCTTTCTGCACCCTATTGCCTCTTTCTGCACCTCTCTTGCAGATTTCTGCACTTCTCATGCAAATGTATGTACCCTTATTGCCTCTTTCTGCACATCTCTTGCCTCTGTCTGCACCCCTGTTCCCTCATTCTGCACATCTTTTCCCTGTTTCTGCAATTCTCTTGCCTCTCTCTGTACCTCTGTTGCTTCTTTCTGCACTTCTCTGGCTTCTTTCTGCACCCCTCTTCCCTCTTTCTGCACGTCTCTTACCTGGTTCTGCACTACTAAACCCTCCTTGTTCACCTCTGTTGCTTCTTTCTTCAATTCTCTTGCCTCTTTCAGCACCCCTCTTACCTCTTTCTGTACCCCTGTTGCTCCTTTCTGCACCCCATTGCCTCTTTCTGTACCTCTCTTGCAAATGTATGCACCCCTCTTACAAATGTATGACCCCTCTTGCTTCTTTCTGCACCTCTGTTGCTTCTTTCCTCACTTCTCTGGCCTCCTTCTGCACCCATCTTGCCTCTTTCTGCACTCTGTTACTTCTTTCTACACTTCTCTTGCTTTTCCTGCATCTCTCTTGCTTCCTTCTGCACTGCTCTTGCTTTTTTCTGCACCTCTATTGTAAATTTCTGCACGTCTTGCAAATGTATGCACCCTTTTGCCTCTTTCTGTACCTCTCTTGCCTCTGTCTGCACCCTGTTCCCTCTTTCTGCACCTCTTTTGCCTGTTTCTGCAATTCTCCTGCCTCTTTCTGCACCCCTCTTCCCCCTCTCAGCACGTCTCTTGCCTCGGTCTGTGCTACTGTTCCCTCCTTGTGCACCTCTGTTGTGCTTCTTTATGCACTTCTCTTGCCTCTGTCAGCACTCCTCTTGCCTCTGTCTGCACCTCTGTTGCTTCCTTCTGCACTTCTCTTGCCCCTTCTTGCTAATTTCTGCACCTCTGTTGCTTCTTTCTGCATTTCTCTTGTTTCTTTCTGCTCCTGTCTTGTTTCTTTCTGTACCCCTCCTGCAAATGTCTGTACCCCTCTTGCCTGTTTCTGCACCAATCTTGCCTGTTTCTACAACACTCCTGCCTCTTTCTGCACTTATTGACTCTTTCTGCTACTATGTTGCTTTTTTGTGCACTTGTTGTGCCTCTTTTGCACCCCTCTAGCTTGTTTCTGCACCTCTGCTGCTTCTTTCTGTACTTCTCTTGAGTCTTCCTGCATCTCTATTGCTTCTTTCTGCACTTTTCTTGCTTCTTTCTGCACCTCCTTGCTTCAGTCTGCATCCCTCTTGCCTCTTTCTGCACCCCTCCTTCTTTTTGTACCCCTCTTCCTTCTTTCTGTACCTCTTGCCTCTTTTTGCACCTCATTCCCTTTTTCTGTGTCTCTCTTGTCTGTTCCTGCAACTCTCTTGCCTCTTTCTGCACCCCTCCTGCCTCTATCTGCACCTCTCCTGCCTCTTTCTGCACAGCTCTTACCTCTTTCTGCATCCTTCGTCTCTTTCTGTACCTCTCGTCTCTTTCTGCACCTCTCTTGTCTCTTTCTGCACCACTCTTGCCTGTTTCTGCGCCTCTGTTGCTCCTTTCTGCACTTCTCTTGCCTCTTTCTGCCCCCTCTTGCCTATTTCTGCACCTCCATAGCTTCTTTATGCTCTTCTCTTGCTTCTTTCTGCTACTCTCTTGCTTCTTTCTGCTACTCTCTTGCTTCTTTCTGCATTCCTCTAGTACATTTCTTCACCCCTCTTGCTTCTTTCTGTACCTCTCTTGCCTGTTTCTGCAACACTGCTGCCTCTTTCTGCACTTATTGCCTCTTTCTGCCCCTTTATTTCTTCTTTCTGCACTTGTCTTGACTCTTTCCGTACCCCTCTTGCCTCTTTCTGCACCACTGTTGCTTCTTTCTGCACTTCGAGTCTTCCTGCACCTCTATTACTTCGTTCTGCACTATTGATTCTTTATGCACCTCTCTTGCTTCTTTCTGCACCCATCTTGCCCCTTTCTGCACCCCTCTTCCCTCTTTTTCTATCCCCTTCCCTCTTGCTGTACCTCTCTTGCCTCTGTTTGCACTCTGTTGCCTTTTTCTGTACCTCTCAAGCCTGTTTCTGCAACTCTCTTGTTTCTTTCTGCACCCCTCTTGCCTCTTTCTGCACCTCTGTTGCTTGTTTCTGCACTTCTCTTGCCATTTTCCACACCCTTCTGGCCTCTTTCATGGCCAAGAAGAGGTGATTTATTACATCCAATTTATTCTGGTGGTAAACATACTGCCCGCTTGTTATGAAGTATTTCTCATTCATTTTCATCAGCCTTTTTAGACGTAGGTTTATTTGACATATATTGTACTTCTATTTCCTACTTCAGTGTTATCAACGTCACTTCCATAAGGCAAAGGAAACACTACAACAGTTCCCCTCTGAAAGGCAGTTTGATTTTAGTGAGGTGTACATCTTTGGAAAATTTGATACCTTCCAGCGACGACTTGAAAAGATCATTCACGTCTTTGACACCATTACGATCTACTCTGTTCTGCAAGATTCCAAAATCGAAGGGCTAGAGGTCATGTCAACAAAGTTTCAGGTAGTATGCAAAATTGCGTTTCACACCTCTTTTGTTTCCAAACGATTTGTTGCATGCAGGTAAATTTCATATTTTAGTTTTGTTCTTGTTTAAGTGGTTTTCATTCTGTATAAGTCACTTTGTGTAGACTTTATATGGTGATGACAGATGTAGTGTTACAGAAGTGCGAAACAGCCATATGCCACCTACAGTGTATTTCTCCCATTAGCCATTTGTTTTTCTGTTCAATCTCTGTCCCACACTTAAGTGAGTGACTTCAACAAGTTGACATTTTAGCATTTGCCTTTGGGTAAATTGGGTAAAAGTAAAACTCATCAGTCGGCATATGTAGTCAGCCGAAATGCATTCTACATTTATTCTGAATGTAAAGACAAGTGCTACTGAAAACATATGGAAACGTTTTTTCTTTTTTCATTTTTTTTTGCTAGCTTTGTGCTATTCATAAAAATTCTGAGTAGAGTTTGTCATCTTTATACATTTGGAATCAAAAAGTAAAAAATTGATATTTTATACCAACTTCTTTTTCAACTTTGCCATAAAAAGCAACAGTTTTCTGGAATTGCACACATATAATGTAATAGCATGCCAAAATACACTCTTCACCTACTTAAAATTATTTGCACCATTCAGCTACTTGTTTAAGCCTATCCAGAATGTATTCCTATTCTGCAGTAACTCGCATGGGACGGTGCTTAATATGAGCCAGTAGTAGCAGGTGGGGCTCACCGGCAGTCATTTTTGGGGTGGGGAATGAAGGCAGTATGGGGTAGGACAAAGGAGTAGTCAGAAATTAAAATACCTTCCTCTTTAAATCAAAGCTCTGATGGCCCCAAGCAACGGAAGCAAGTTAGCCCGGACCCCCTAGAAGAGCTCCCTTGTCTTTTTCATAATGAACATATCTAATCATCCTTTAGCTCTTCCAACCACTGAATGATATCCACCATTTCACTTTTATATTGGGTCATCCATTCATTCTTTCCTCCATCTTTCAATCCTTTACCATTACATCCATCCATTGGCCTTTCCATGCATCAGTCCATCTGTTCACACATCCATAATTTATGCATGCACCTATGCATACATTTGTCCTCCCATACATTCTTCATTTGACCTACCCATCCATCAATAAAACCTTTCATACATCAGTTGATCCTTTTGTCCATCTGTCTATCCAGCCTCTTAGGATTTTAATTTACTTTGCCATCCTTTCACCCACCCATTTATCTTCTCAGATTTCCATTTACTTTGCCGTCCTTTCACCCGCCAATCCATCCATCAATCCCTTCTCAGATTTCCATTTACTCTGCCACCATTTCATTTATCCATTTATCCTCATATTTTCATTTACTCTGCCATCCTTTCACCCAATAATCCATCCAATAACATTTTTTCAGATTTCCATCATCTGATAGCGACTGCAGATTTTTTACCTTTGAATTTCCTAGGCGTCAGACTGGAACCAGAAACTTTTGCGTGAACAGTACTCCTGCGTGCCATCAGATGGCGCCATTTGGCTCTGCCTGACATCGGCGTCGTTAGTCAGTTAAGATGTCGCGGTCACCTATATAGGCGCCACCCTGGTGCGCGGACGTCAATTCTTTTCTTTCTGCGCTAGTTAAGCACTGATCCAGAGAAGATCTACCCCTCTGTCTCTTTTTGATAGACTTCTTTTGACATTTTGTCCAGGAATTGTTTTCTTGTGTGTCAAGCTATGTCCTCCAAAAGTTCAGGATTTAAGTTGTGTGGCGCCTGTCACCACGCCATGTTGGTAACCGACTCCCATCTAGTCTGCTTATGGTGTCTCAAGTGTGACCATGACATGAAGTGCTTGGATTGCCAGGCCATGTCGCTGAAGGCCTTGCGGGAGTGATCTTTGAAGCTCCTTGCGGCCTAGCAGTCGCACTATCGAGCATGACTCCTCAGAAATCCCGGTCCCGTTGGAGAAAGAGAAGGTCACGGGAGCGCTCCAGGAGCCCCAAGTCCTCTTCCTCACACTTGAGGTTCTCGGGACATTGGGGGAAGAGGCATAAAAAGAAGTCCAAACGGACTTTAACTTCACATCGTCTGTTGACGAGACACGTAAGGAGCATCGACTCTCTAAGCACGGTTCTGCAGAGCCGGAGCCAGGTTCGACTCCGCGCCTTCCCCCATTTCCAGAAGCCGGCGTGACCCCCTCTCAAATGAAGGAAATCTACGAGGCCATGCGCCATACATTTTATCGGGCGGACCCCTCAAATAAGTCTCCGGGCTCTGCAGTGTCGGAGACGGCCCCACCAGGTACTACGCCAACGGCCTTGGCATCGGTGGGGTCTCATGTATTCAATTCTAGATTGACCCCGGGGTGCTAAAGCGACCTTCCCCGGCATCCGTACCGAAGTCTATGCCTCCAGCGCCAGCCCCATTCTGTAACCTGACAACTCATATTAACGTTGGTCGACTCCGGCACAGACGGAGGCCAAAGGTTCTATGTTGTTGCAGGTACATTTTTAGGAAGTTTCAGGCATGGGTGAGGATTGGAAGGGGTCTGTGGATCCTTTGGAACAACAGTTAGACTTTCTTGTGGAACAATTGGACCGGGTTGAGGATCTTGGCGAAGCCAGTGGACTGGACACATCTCCAGATACTGGTATGCTCTCTCTACCTATTGTGCCTATGGAGGAGGGGGCATCTTATTCCATGGTGGTCAGGAGGGTAGCAGAGGTCCTTGTCCTGGAGCTGCCCTCTGTGCAGATCAGGACTAATCTGTTGGCTGAGGGGCTTTAGCCTGGGGCTTCCTCATCGGAACCCCTTGTGCCCTTTAATGAAGCACTGCCAGATATCCTTTTAGGCATGTGGTGCAAGCCTAGCACAGGCGCTCCTGTGAACAGGGCTATTGCAAGCCGCCATTCCCCTGCACTGGTGATCCAAGGTTTCTCAGCCCACACCCCACCTCTAAGAGCTTAGTTTTTTAGGCTTCATCGTCCCCTGGCGTGTTCCCTTCTGCTCCTCTGGATAAAGAATCCAAGAAGCTGAACGTGCTTGAAATGAAGATGTTTTCTTCTACCAGCTTGGCATTGCGGTTGGTGAACACTGCGTTCTTATTGGGCCGTCTCTTGCTCACCCTTTGGCGAGGTTCACCATCAGGTGTGGCTTAGAAACAATAGACTCGCTGGGTACAGCGGTTTTGGTAATGATGGTCTTACGGCACTATGCCTGGCTGAGAATACCTGGCTTCTCGTTTAATGTCCAGGTTAACCTCATGGACATGCCCTTTGACGGGACTTGTCTTTTGGTGAGAAAGAGGCGATGGCATTGTAGTGCTTAAAGGAATCTCGTGCTAGGGCCAGATCCCCGGGCTTCTCAGTTAAACCTCATAACCAGTCTAGCTTTCTCTTCTTTCATGGCAATGGAAGGGGTTTTTAACCACGTCAGCCATAACCCAAGCCCATGTCCTGCGCAAACTCCCAAAGTTGTTTGAGGACGTGGACGCGGTTCGTTCCGACCTCATAGGAATGGTAGTCAGAAGTTGGCTGCCATCAAGATTCCAGGAGCTGCAGCCTTCAAGCGTTTCTAGTTTGGTTATGCAAGGCCAAGTTACTCCAGTCAGAGGGAGAACTCAACACCATCTCCTCTGCTGGAGGTCCATAACATCGAACAAATGGGTCTTGTGGATCATTCAGGAAGGTTTTTTTCTCTTCCCTTTCTTTCGTTTCCGACTCCTTTACTGCCAACTCAAGAACGGCTGGTGGAGGATCATTTAGTATTACTCTGAGAGAAAGTTACAGCTCTCCTGGCGAAGGGAGCTATAGAAAGCGTTCCGATTTCAGAAGTAGGCAGTGGTTGCTACTCCTGCTACTTTCTGATACCGAAAAAGAACAAAGGGTTGCAACCCGTTTTGGACTTTCGGACCGTCAATCTCTTCCTCAAAAAGGATAAATTCAAGATGCTCAAGTTGGCTCAGGTCTTGTCGGCCCTGGACCACAGTGATTGGATGGTTGTGTTTGACTTGCAGGATGCATATTTTCACATTTTTATCCTGCCTGCCCATGAGCGGTACGTACTGCTCAAGATAGGCCATCAGCACTTTCAACTTACTGTGCTTCCATTTGGTCTTACCTGTGCTCCTGGGGTGTTCACCAAGGTGATATCAGTGTTGCAGCTCATCTATGTAGGTTAGGGGTGTCATTCTTCCCTTATCTCGATGACTGGCCTTTGAAGGATTCTTCGCCTCAGGCTGTCATCTCCCACCTCTAGACTACGGCGGACCTCCTGCATTCACTGGGGTTCTCTATAAACGTGCAGCAGTCACACGTGTCTCCTTCGCAGACGCTCCCTTTATTGTGAGCTGTTCTGAACACAGTGCAGTTTCATGCTTATCCTCCCGAGAAGCGAGTCCAAGATATTCAGGCTATGATATCGATGTTTTATCCTCTACCCTGGATTTCGGTAAGAATGACTCTGAGGCTGCTGAGACTCATGGCTTCCTGCATCCAGTTGATAAATCATGTCAAATTGTGTATGTGGGTTCTGCAGTAGGATCTGAAGTTCAAGTAGGTGCAGCATCAGGGGAATCTCTCCAAAGTGCTCCAGATCTCGGAGGGAACTGCAAAACGCCTGCAGTGGTGGTTGATGAACCGCGATTGGGTCAGTGGCAGACCCCTCTCTCTTCCCCAACCAGATCTCACAGTAGTGATAGATACGTCACTCTTGGGATGGGGCACCCATCTAGGAGAGGTGGATATCAGGGAACACTGGTGTAGGAAAGTACCCTTTTTTGCATAGTTACCCCCCACTTTTTGCCTGACATCTGATGCAACCAGACTTGATGTGCCCTGGATCCCTGACAATCAGGTTCCCAGGCCTGTGTTCTTTCTAGAGACTGTACCTTTGTGCCCACAATTTGCATATCTCTGACCATAGGTAAGCCTCTTATAAAAGGTACCATGGGTACGAAGGTCACTATCACCAGTAAAAGCCTCTACGGGCTGCAGCACCTATTGTGCCAGCCTAAGAGGCCCTGGACCTTAACACCCACACACTGCCACTGCAGACTGGATATAAAGTGCAGAATTATGAAGCACTTTATAATTTGTTTATGAAGGAACACATTTTAAGTAACTTCATCAATGAAATGTTGCATGAGTGGTCTAATTTCTTCCCAAGAATTGGGAAAGAAGGTAAGCCACTGGATCAAGACAAAGGTCACCAAGACAACCACTGGGGGTCACCAAAAGAAAGGAGTCACAAAGCCTCTGCAGGGGAAAGAGCGTGAGAAACCGAAAGACAAAATACCAGAGTCTCCTAAAGGTCCCGGAAATCCTGGTCAGGCGGCTGGGCCCAAGAACTTTTCCCAGCCCACTAGTGGGTGCAAGGGGAAATATGTTGATTCTCCATAAGGCTTGGTGTTTCCTCTATAACAAGAAGGAACACAGAACTGGAGATTCTGCCTGTCCCAACAAACCAGCCCCTAGTCCCCCACCAGTCTCTACTGGTATGGCAAACCCCCTGATGGGATCAATTGTGTGCCCAGAGCAGATCAGGGTTCACGCTGAGGCTGTTTTAGTCTTTGATGGGGAGGGAGGGTCAGTCACTTTGGCTGTCTGGCGCCCTAATATAAAGAAATACCTGCAGTACCCCTTAGTAAATGGGACTGAGATAGAAGCCCTGAGGGATACATGTGCCAGTATCACCATGGTGAGAGATACATTGGTTTCTCCAGAGCAATACCTAACTGGAAAAAACATATCCAGTTACCATTGCTGACATTGTCACCACTAACCATGCAATGGCTATGTCGATATTAGACTGGGGGGGTGCTGGCCTGAAACGGGTAGTGGTCTCTCTAACGCTCACAGCCGCCTGTCTGCTTGGAAAGGATCTTGAAACCTCAGCATGGGCTGAGGTAGAAAGAAAGACACTTGCAGTCATGCTGATAATCTCTGAGAAAGTGTGTCTGAAAGCAAGAGCACAGTGCCTTGCACTGGGTGAAAAAGGTGGATTGGAGCCTGAAGTGATGGCCCAACCTCCCAAGAGAAACGGTAGGAAGACTGGTGAAACAGCTTCCACACAGCTGAGAGATCAGGACCCCTTCCCTCAGGGAGAGGACTTGTCAGCCCCCAGAGGGCACGGAGCCCATGGAGCTAGAACCTTACGAGGTAGAGCCCTTGGAACTAGGGGGACCCTCTAGGGAACAGCTGTGCCATGGGCAGCAGGTCTGCTCCACTTTTGAAGTCCTGAGTCAACAGGCTGCTGCACTTGAGGATGGAGATGTCAGTGGCTCCCGCAAGGTCTATTGGGAGGAAGGACTCCTGTACACTGAGGCCAGAGACCCCAACCCTGGTTATGTTATGTTATGTTATGTTATTAACTTTTTGTATAGCGCACAGATGCCGCAGCCAAGAGGCGTCCCGGCGCTTTTGGAGATAGAAGACATAACACACCAGTGATGACCAAAACACAGAGCTATACAGCAGAGAATAAATGGGTTTTTAATTGTTTCCTAAACTGAAACAAATCGTGGATGGAACGGAGTGAAGCAGGCAAGGAGTTCCATAGAGTAGCCGCCATCACCGAGAAAGAGCGTCCACCCATTCTGGACTTTTTAAAACGAGGAACAATGGCCAAATTAGACCCTGCAGACCGCAGAGCTCTTGCGGGGACATAGTGGAGGATGGTCTGGGTGAGAATGGGGGGGGGAGGCCAAATTGAGAATTTTAAAAGTGAGGCACAAAGCCTTGAACTTAATTCTTTGGCCTACTGGTAGCCAATGAAGGTCACGGATAGTACTGCGAGCTGAAACAAATTTGGGGAGGCCGACCAGCATCCTAGCCGCCGAATTTTGTACCCGCTGAAGACGGGCAAGCTCAGCTTGATTAACGCCCAGAAACAGAGAACTGGCGTAGTCCAATCTGGTCAACACCAGAGCTTGGACTATGATCTGCCTGGTATCCGCGTCAAAAAATTTAAAAATAGGCCGTAGGCTTTGTAGAGCGCCAAAGCAGATTCCTGCAACACGTTTAATGTGGGGAATAAAAGACAATTGATTGTCAAGCCAGACGCCCAAATTTTTGACTTCGGTTACAGGAGTAGGAACAGGACCCAATTCAGAAGGCCACCATTGGTCTCCCCAGAGCTCACTGTCTCTACCGAAGAGAATGACCTCCGTCTTGGTGGCATTGAGTTGTAAGCGATTGTTCGCCATCCAGCCGGCAACCGCTTTGAGGGCTGCCTGAAAAGTGGAGGCGTTCATATTGGAATCGCCATTGAGTGACACCGCCAATTGTGTGTCATCGGCGTATGACACTATTGTAAGCCCAAAACTAGCAGCTACCTGCGCCAGCGGTGCAACATACAAGTTAAAAAGGGTGGGGCTGAGGGCCGAGCCCTGTGGCACTCCCTGTAGAATGGGGCGAGGGGCAGAGATGTAGGGAGGAGTAGAAACTTTAAAGGTTCGACCCGTAAGAAATGATCGAAACCATTCAAGCGCCTGTTCTCCAACTCCTGCCTCAGCGAGGCGATGTAAAAGGATGTGGTGGGAGACCGTGTCGAACGCGGCACTTAGATCCAATAGGATCAGTGCCGCCGTCTGACCTTGGTCAAGTATATTCCTGATATGTTCCACCACTGCCAAAAGAGCAGTCTCAGTACTATGACCGGCTCGAAACCCATTCTGGGAGTTGTCCAGTATGTTTGCTTCTTGCAGGTGGAGGGATAAGATCCTATTAGCGTGAGCTTCAGCTATTTTAGCCATCCAAGGAAGGAGGGAAATAGGACGGTAATGCTCTGATTTGGAAGGGTCAAGAGACGTTTTTTTTAGGATTGGTATAATAGTGGCCTGCTTCCAAGCAGTGGGAACACTACCAGTTCTAAAGGAAAGATTTATTAAGTTCTGCATCGCCGGATAACAGCAATCTGCGAAATCACGAAATTGCATGGGTCTCATCGGGTCCTCCGGAGAACCTGATTTAACTTTAACCGTCAGATTTAGGAACTCCTCTTGAGTGGGGCCTGGAATGATTAATAAGGCTTTAGAGACCGGAGGGGCACTGATAATTTCACTGACAAAAGGCGTGGCAAACGACCTGTATATGGCCTCCACTTTTTCAACGAAAAATGAGGCCAGATCTTTGCAATGCGTCATAGAGGCAGTGAACGTGGAGGCAGTTCTTTTGTTGGTGAGGTCCTTACACACCCTAAAAATGGTTTTAGTAGGATTCGTGCTGCTTTTTATTTCTTGTGAGTAAAAAGCAGCCCTGGCTGAGCATATGGCCTTATGATACGTCCTGATGCAAGATCTATAAGTTGCTTTAAGATCAGTATCATAGTTTCTGCGCCAGGCGCGTTCTGCTTTTTTACAAGATGCCTTCAGTGCCCTGAGGGATTCATCATACCAGGGACTGGGGGGGCCAGATTTAGCTTTGCTCCACCTAGCTGGTATGAGGGTATCCAAAGATTGCTCTAGCCACTTGCAAAAGTCGTCATAGCCCCGGGAAACTTCCTCAGGAGGTTGAGGATGGTGCTGCAGCAACAGATGGTGAAAGTGCTCTAAGTTCAGGTTTCTCCAAGGACGCTTAAGAGTCTTAGGCAAGTTGTTATTGGCTAAAGGGATGTCAATGGCAATATGCGTTTCGATCAGATGGTGATCAGTCCAGGCCATAGGCTTGGGCTGGAGCACTTCAATATTAGAGGAGATGTTTGTCAGAAAAGGATCCAACAGGTGTCCGCCAATGTGAGTCGGGGATTCAACCAGTTGGACTAGATGAAATGCCTCAAGATCAGAAAGCAAGCTTTGGACTGGGTTGGAAAGTGGTGCTTCCATATGGAGGTTCAGATCACCAACAACCGTAAAATTGTTGGTTTTCAAAACTAAAGAAGAGACCACATCCGGAAGGCTGGCACGAAAGGATCCATCCGGACCTGGGGGCCTATAGATTAAAAGTCCCGCAAAGGTGAAGTGGGGACTTACAGTGATGTTAAAGTGCGCACTCTCACAACCAGCTATAGTAGTGGGAGACCAGGCACACGAATAGCAAGTTTTTAATGCAACTGCAATGCCACCGCCTCTACCATTACGATGGGATGAGTGCAAGGTATAGCCAACTGGGAGGGCTAAGTTAATCACAGCCATAGAGTTGTCATGGAGCCACGTTTCGGTGAAGAAGAAAATGTCTGGATTTTCATCATTAATCAGAGAAAAAATTTCTTGCGAGTGGCAGGCCAGTGACCTTACATTCAAAAGAAAAATTTTAAGAGGCGAGATGACATCAGGGCCCCGTGTGGGTCCGGTGATGTGAGCTCTAGGGGGTTTAGGTTGAAAACGCAGGATGGGTTGTGGTGCCGGGAGACAAAAGGAACAGGTAGGGCACTGATAAGGACCGCTAAGAGGATCCAAAGTGCCATGACGGCATCCACTTACCCCTGGGCGCAAAGCGCGAATATCTACCGAAGATAGCATCCTGAAGTAGTAATGGGCCCTGCCAGGCCCTGCCTAGCGCGGACGAGCGCAGACGGGCAGGACTCTGGCTGGACTCAGGCGCGATGAAAGGCGCACCGCTGCGCGTCACCGCTGCGCGACCCGAGGGGGGCTCAAGTAGGCTCACAAGGGCGAGATCTCGCGAGATTGCGCGAGAGTGCCCCAGCCCAAAGCAAGATGGCGCTCGAACTCGTCCCCGGTACCCCGTGATCCCGGACCCGCCAAAGGCAGTGTGGATGGTCCCCAGGGGGGTTTTATGGTGCAAGGATGAGGCCAGGGGGTCGGTGCATCTAAAAGCAAGGTATAAGCAAAGTAAATCAAATAAAATGAAAAACGGGATTTTAAAATTCAAAGAGCAGGCAAAAAGCGCAGCTAGCGCTAGCGAGGTCCAATTGCATAGTCACCTTCTCCAGGCTGACCTGCCGTCTCTCGCTGCCTCAAGTAGGCTCACAAGGGCGAGATCTCGCGAGATTGCGCGAGAGTGCCCTGGTGCCACCAGAAGAGTGGTAGTGCCTCAACTGTATAGGGAGTTTTTACTCACTGTAGCCCATGACCTCCCTCTAGCTGGACAGCTGGGCCAGACCAAAATTTGGGAAAGATTGATCCCCCACTTTTATTGGCCCCAGATGTCCCAAAAAGTGAAAGAGTTTGTAAGCTCCTGTGACACCTATCAAACTAGTGGCACAACAGGAGGATACCCAAAGGTCTCCGTAATCCAACTATCAGTGGTTGGGGTTCCCTTTGAGAGGGTAGGAGTGGATATTGTGGGTCCACTAGTCCCTCCCACAGCCTCAGGAAACAAGTTCATATTAGTAGTATGTGATCATGCTACTAGGTGTCCTGAAGCCTTTCCCCTTAGGACTACTACAGCCCCTGTGATAATCAAGGCCTTCATTGGTGTCTTCATCACGGTAGGGTTTCTTAAGGAGGTAGTATCAGACCGAGGTTCCAACTTCATGTCTGCATACTTAAAGCATGTGTGGGATGAGTGTGGAGTGATCTATTAATTAGTTCACAACAACTTACCATCCACAAACCAATGGTCTTGTTGAGAAATTCAACAAGACATTGAAAGGCATGATAATGGGACTACCTGAAAAGCTCAAAAGGAGATGGAATGTTATATTGCCCTGTCTGCCTTTTGCCTACAGAGAGGTGCCTCAGAAGGGAGTAGGGTTTTCACACTTTGAACTTTTGTTTGGCCACCCTGTAAGGGGACCACTCTCGATTGTGAGGGAAGGATAGGAGAGACCCCATCATGTACCAAAGCAAGATGTGGTGGACTATGTACTAGGCCTTCATTCTAGGATGGCAGAGTACATGCAGAAAGCATCCAAACACCTTGAGGCCAGCCAGGAGCTCCAGAATCTCTGGTATGACCAAAAAGCTGCACTGGTAGAATTCCAACCGCAGCAATAGTTGTGGGTTTTGGAGCCAGTGGCACCAAGGGCCCTTGAAGACAAATGGAGTGGCCCTGACCCTATCCTATAACAAAAGAGTGAGGTCACCTTATTGGTATACTTGGGTGCTAGCTGGTCCCCAAAAGGGTGATACATGAGCACCGCCTCAAACTCTATTGTGACAGGGCTGATGTAACCATGCTTATGGTTACTGATGAGGATCAGGAGACAGAGAGTGAACCTCACCCTGACGTCCTCTCCTACAGCCCCCTAGATGGGTCGGTAGATGGTGTTGTCGACTCAGATATCCTCTCTACCCAACAGAAAGCTGATTGCAGACAGGTTCTGTAACAGTATGCACAGCTCTTTTCCTTGACCCTGGTCAGACTCCCTGGTGTACCCATAATGTGGATACTGGAGACAGCTTTCCTGTCAAAACAAAAATCTATTGCGAGTCTGACCAAGTCAAGGAAAGCATCAAGGCTGAAGTCAGGAAGATGCTGGAGTTGGGGGTCATTGAGCCTTCGGATAGTCCCTGGGCCAGTCCAGTGGTCCTAGTCCGCAAACCTCATTCTCAGGGTAGAAATAGAGAAATTAGGTTTTGTGTGGACTACAGAGGCCTCAATGCTGTCACCAGGACAGATGCACACCCCATCCCCAGAGCTGATTAATTGATAGATAAGTTGGAGGGCTGCCAAATACCTAAGTACCTTTGACTTACCTTCAGGGTACTGTCAGATTGGCAGGGCCCCTGGAACAAAAGAAAAGAAAGCATTCTCTGCACCTGAAGGGCAGTTCCAGTTCACTGTGATGCCCTTTGGTCTAAAGAATGCCCCTGCCACCTTCCAAAGTTTGGTGAATCAATTTCTTGCCCGGTTGGAAGTCTTTAGTGTAGCTTATCTTGATGATATTGCTGTGTTTTGTTCTTCTTGGCAGGATCGCCTGGTCTACCTGGGGAAGGTTTTACAGGCCTGCAAGCTGCATGCCTAGCTAACAAGGTATCCAAGCGCCAGATAGGGCAGGAACTGTTGTGTACTTGGGCCATCTTGTAGGTGGAGGCCAAGTTTAACCCCTTCAGCCCAAAATGAAGATCATTCTGGATTAGGAAGCTCCAGCAACGCAGACCCTAGTCAGGGCATTCCTTGGCTTAGCTGGGAACTATAGGAGGTTTGTGAAGGGACATGGATCCATTGTGGCTCCCCTCACCTTTCTCACCTCCAACAAGATGCCCAAGAAAGTGAATTGGACAGTTGGCCGCCAAAAGGCTTTTGACAACCTAAAAGAGGCAATGTGCTCAGCACTTATTCTCAAGGCTTCAGATTGTTCAAAGGAGTTCATAGTGCAGACTAGTGCAGACTGATGCCTGTGAGCTAGGAATAAGAGCGGTCCTATCCCAGACACATGATGATGGACAAGACCAACCTGTTGCTTTCATAAGCAGAAGGCTACTCCCCAGATAACAGCATTCAGTGTCATTGAGAGGGAGGCCTTTGCTCTGGTTTTGTCCCCGAAAAAGTTGAGACTATACTTGTTTTGTACTCACTTCCTAGTTCAGACTGACCACAGGCCTCTCAGACAGCGGATGCAGATAAAAGGAGAAACCCCAAATGTTGGACATGGCCCATCTTCCTACAGGGAATGGACTTTACTCTGGAACATAGACCTGGGACTGCCCATGCCAATGCAGATGGCCTTTTCAGATTTTTCCACTTCGACAATGAAGAATCTCTCGGTAAAAGATGAGTCTCATCCTCTTTCCTCTGGGGGGCTGAAGTGGCTGTGTAGCAGGGAGCCACTTTATGCATGGTTACCACCAACTTTTTGCCTGACATCTGATGCAACCTGTCTTGATGTGCCCTAGGTCCCTGCCAATCAGGTTCCCAGGGCTTGTGTTCTTTCCCAAGACTCTGCCTTTGTACCCACAATTGGCACATTTCTGCCCACAGGTAAGCCCCTTATAAAATGTACCATGGGTACCAAGGGCACTGTGACCAGGGAAGGCCTCTAAGGGCAGCAGCACCTATTGTGCCACCCTTAGAGGCCCTGCACCTTAACACCCACACACTGCCATTGCAGGCTGCGTGTTTTGGTGCAGAGAAAAGTGAATAGTCAACATGGCACTCATCCCTGTGTGCCATGCCTGCAACCCACTGCCTGGGGCCAAGGTAAGTCACCCCTCAAGCAGGGTGCCGTAGCCCTCAGGTGAGGGTACGGTGGTATGAGCCCTGTACCCCTACTGTGTCTATATCCATTCTTAGACAAGTGTAGTAAAGCCATGAAGAGTGTATGGTCAAGGAGTTGGTCATTACGAACTACACACCTCCATAATGGCTTTACTAAAAGCTGGTAAGTTTGGCAGCAAACTTCCCAGCACATTAAACCTACACTGATGCCAGAGTGGGATTATTGTAAAATGCAGTCATATCCCCACAAAAATGACCGGCCCAGCCCTGGTGTGGTTCCTGAATGGCAGCCCACCATTTGCCACCACCAGACAGGTTCCTGAACCCCTTGGTAGAGAGCCTCCGCTCTCTGGGTACAGAAAAAAAGCCCATCCTGCACAGAGGTATCATTCTTCCTCATCCAGGATGGGCTGGGTCCACGAAGGGGAAGCTATAAAAGGCCTGCTGACTTTGGGAGCTGTGTCTGCCTTTTCCTGCCCCCGGCAACTGGCTCCCACCAGTTCTGCCCCCTCCTTTGGGTGTGAGAATCGGTGGGAAAGCCAAGCTAGGACGAGAGGTATGCCCACTGTTGGACTTGGCCCTTTTTCCCACTTCATCCCACTTGTGAGATGAATGAATGAATGAGGTAGCATTCATACAGCGCCTGGTTACCCAAGGGCATCCCAGCGCTAATAGTAACGCAGATACCAGTTCCAAAACATATCAAGGGAAAAGGAGAGTTTTTAGCTGCTTACTGAAATTCATATAGTTTAATTGTGACCGAGTATGGAGAGGGAGGCGGTTCCAGGTCTTGGCAACATTGCATGAAAAAAGGCGCACTCCATTTCTTGTTCGTTTAATTTGCGGGGCTGTCCCCAGATGTTTACTTTCGGATCTTAAAGAGCTCTTTTGGGCTGGTAGGGATGGACCATAGAGCAAATCAAAGGGGATACTAATACCAGAAAGTGCTTTATGTGCAATGTACATAGCCTTAAACTGAATTCTCTCCTGGATTGGGAGCCAATGCAGAGAGGGAAGAGCAGGTTTGGTTGAGAAATGTTTAGGGATATTTAGGAGCAGCCGAGCTGCACAGTTTTGTATTGTCTGTAGTGAAAGTGGAAAGATGTTTACTTACATGTGAAACCAATAACCATTTTTCTTCCATCGGAACCCATGTTATTAGTTTTGGGCCTAAAATGTTCTAAGAGTTAAACTGTTGTTTTGTATGGAGGAAAAAGTAATTATGACCTAAACCAAGAAAAGTCTTACTTACCTTGCATTGTGAGATCCCTCCGTGTAGTATCTAGGCATACCACCCCAGTAGTCAAAGTAATCTAAGAATTATCTAAAAGTATTCTAAAAGAAATTGTTGTGCAATGTAAACTGCTTTTAAACCAATGTCAACCTGTAACTATTGCAAATTCATCAACAACTGCATTACTTTGTGCAGTCTTGCATTTAAGGGCATATTTTACTTACATGTGCAAAGTCCTGCTTGGTTCTAAAAATAAAACATAAGTATGCCTTTTTTATACTCACCTAATTGGTTTGGATTTAGTCTCTGAGTGTGTGCCATCAGTCTTGATTGAGTGAATACAATAAATACTTAACACACCTTGTGGATAAGTCTAACTGCTCACCCACACTACCACAAAGAGAGCTGTAAGTACTTATCTAATTTAGCCTCTGCTACACCTCTGGGGACACAATGGACTTTGTGCTCACTATACCTCACTTTCATATAGTATATACAGAGCCAGCTGCCTACAACTGGTCTCTGACAGAGGCAGGGGTCTACGTCAATTTGTTGGAGCTTCGGGCGATCTGACTAGCATTAACAACATTTCTTCCCTTTGTCAAGGGAAGTTAGTGCAGGTATTTTCGGACAACACTACCGCCATGTGGTATTGCAAGAAGCAAGGAGGGGTGGGTCGTGTACCCTTTGTCATGAGACCCTTCATCTCTGGGCAAGGCTGGAATAGCAGCACATAATCCTTGCAGGTTCTCTGAATGCCAGGGTGGACAAACTCAGCCGTCGATGCCTAGCGGATCACGTATGGGGTCTCCAGCCAGACTTGGTGCAAGGTCTCTTTCAAAAGTGGGGAGAGCCTTGATTAGATCTATTTGCATCCAAAGAGAATGCCAACAATGTCAGCAGTTTTACACGCTGGAGTTTCCAAGGTGGCTATCGCTCGGTGTCGCTTTTCACCGCGAGTGGAGCTCAGTTCTCCTGTACACCTTTCCACCCATAACACTTCTGCCCAGAGTTCTCAAGAAGATCAAGACAAAATGGCTGAAGTCATTCTTGTGGCTCAGGACTGGGCATGGAGAGTCTGGTATCCAGAACTTCTGAGAATGAGCATTGATCCTCTGGTCAGACTGTCCCTTCGAGAGACTCTTTTGTCGTAGCAGGGTAGGGTCCTCCACCCGAACCTGGCAACTCTCCGCCTCCTTGCGTGGAGATTGAGCGGCAACAGTTGATAGCTTTCAACCTTCCTCCCGAAGTGTGTAATGTTATCTTTGCGGCCAGACGGCCCTCCACTATATATATGGTATACGCCTGCCATTGGCAAAAAATATATATATTGTACAGAAAGGTCTATTGACTCTCTTTTTGCTTATCTATGTAATATTCTTCTCTTTAATCTTACTCTTGCCCAGCAGGGCTCTTCTTTGGTACTCTTAAAGGTTCTCTTTTAGCTCTGCCAGCTTTCTTTCGGCTGGCGGACCAACGTTCTTTGTTCAAATCCCCTATTGTACATAGGTTCATAAAAGCGTTTGTACATATGTTTCCTCTAACGCATTTATCATGCCTCAGTGGGACCTTAATTTTGTTCTCAGATACCTATGTGTGCTCTCTTTGAGCGTTTGCACAATTGTCCCCTCCAGCTGCTTATAATCAAGATAGCCTTTCTAGTGGCACTAACATCTGCTTGGAGGATGAGTGAATTGCAGGCTTTGACATGCAAGCCTCCCTACATGATGACATGTATGGGTAAGGTGGTTCTACTCACTCGTGCCTCATTCCTAGCAAAGTTGGTGACTCCATTTCATCTGAGTCAATTGGCCACGCTGCACACCTTTTTTTCTCACCTGCATCCCTCAAAGGAAGACGAGCATCTTCACCGCTCCAACTTAAAACAGCGTTGGCATTCTACTTTGCCCACACAAAATAGTTCCAGGTGAGCAACCAACTCTCTGTGTGTTGCTCAGGAGCTAAGAAAGGTCAGGCAATGTAGAAACTGACAATTTCGTACTGGGTCATTATCTGCATTAAACTCTGCTCCCCCCTGGCTGTGAAGCAGCCTTCTGAGGGCTTACAGGCCCATTGTACCAGGGCGAAAGCAGTCACCATGGCATTGACTCAGGGTGTCCCAGTCCTGGTTATCTGCCAGGCAGCAACGTGGGCATCTCTGCACATGTTTGCCAAGCATTACTGCCTGAACAGTCAGGTCAGCAGGGACGGGCACTTCGCCCGTTCGGTCCTGCAGGACTTTTTAGTTTAGAAAATCTGTCCGAAGCCCACCGACAGGATGGTATGGCTTAGGTATGTATTCAACGGTAAGGAATCTGCAGCTAGAAGTCTCTATCAGATGTAAATGTTACTTACCTTTGATAATGCATTATCTTGTAGAGAAAATATATAGCTGCAGATTCCTTACAGACCCATTCATGCCTCTCCACTCTGCTGACCCTTTTTTGTAAGGCTAGCGTATTCCCTTTTCAGGGCCCTAGTTGTCACACTCACACAAGTCAGTTCATTTCATGGCTCTGAGCTACTGGCGTGGAAAAAGTGAAAACAAACTAATTCTGTGCACCTGGGCTGGTGCCTATGTAGGTGATCACGATGTCATAACCGGCGCTAACAACAAAGTCACGTGAGCCCAACGGAGCCCCCGACAGCGCACAAGGGTACTGCTCACATAAAAGTTTCCAGAACCAGTCTGATGCCTGGAAAAACTAACGGTAAGGAATCTGCAGCTAGTTATTGTCTCTACCAAATAATGCGTTACCGAAGGTAAGTAACTTGTTCTACGCTGCCGTCCTTTATCCACCCATCTGCTCAGCATTTCATCCACCCTCCTTTTACCCACCCCTACCCACCCACTTATCTATCCATCCTTTTATCCACTCACCCACTCATTCTTTCACCCTGGCATCTATCCATCTTTTTACCCACACATCCATCTTTTTACTCACCCATTCTTTTCTCCACCCACCCATCCATCCTTGTATTCACCCATACTTTCACCCACTCACTCATTTATCCTTTCACCCCCTCATGCATCCGCATGTCCATCATTTCCCTTTTCTATCATCCCATCATTCTTTCTTCCTAATAGAGGTAACAATAAGCTTTTATCTGCCAAGTTGCAGACAAAAGAGGCCCATAAAGAACCCCACCTCACTGTAGCTGCTAAACTGGGCGTTCACTACTATGCAGCCTTGGTATTGGGCAGTCCTGACATTTGGTAGTTCAAGCAGCAGGCATCTAATCAGAAATGTTGGCCGTTGCTCTTATAATTATACAAAGTAGGCACTGTTATGAGGATACAGTTTTGAGACTGTTTTGTAAATCTGCTTTACAGCAGGGGGTCTGTCTGTAAGCCTTGCAGTAAACTTGTGCTTTACAAAAATATCGAGTGATAAAAGAACAGTGCATTTGTTCTGTTGTTACAGACCGGTTTAGACTGGAAGTTCTGAGGGGGCTTTCAATGACTATCGATTTGCAGAACTCTGTTCTTGATAACGACTATTAACACGTGAATATGGTGCCAACTCTGTAGGTTGAGACTAACTTATGTATATTTTTGTTTACACAGACTGCAACACTGCAGGAGCAGTGGGAGGTAATGAGTCTTACCAATTGTTTTCTGATGTTTTTGTGCGTGTTCTTGAATTACACTTTTTTATTTAGCAGTGCTACTAATCCTTCTCTTTATCTTACATGAAATATTTTTGTTACGTTTCTGAATATACAATGGTGTTAGGGCAATTGGTCACACTCAAGTTGTATGCAAGTGTCTATTATGTTGATTTAAGGTGCGAAGGGGGAATAAAGTGGTCCCAATCCCTTACTGACCGTATTATTTAGTTTAAAGTTCATGAGGTATTTGTCCTTGACAGTGGGTGACCCCCATCCCACTGGCGAAGAAGAAAGAGCCGAGGTCGGTCCGGACAAATTTAAAATATCACAGAAAAAAATTCCCAGACTCAGCTTATCATATGCAGTGTTTTATATACAATTGACAGAACTCCTATTTAGGAGACTAGTCAGTAAAGACAGCCAACACGTGTTTCGCCCCCTTACATGGCCATCCGGCCTGGGGCTTCCTCAGGGCGTTAGGTTTGTATAAGAACAGTAATCGTCCAAGCAATTTGATAACCTTGCAATGGATCTCTAGATCATAGGGATCAATGCCTTGCAGCAACCAGTCTCAGCAGTCAGCGACTGCTGAGACCGGTTGCTCCCAATTCGTTTCTCACAAACACCTTTTTCATTAACAATTACCTTGGTGGTAGACCGTCACATAGTGTGCCTTTGGGGACATTTTCATCTAAAGATGAAATGTGGTGTTTTACCTTATATAATATGATTTTTTATTTCATTTGAACATTCCTGATGATTACGTGCATTTTGGCTATTACATTGCTCGATCACAAACTGCTGCAATGCAACTTCAATGGTAGTGGACACATAATCAACTTTATATTAGATGAATTGTTGGTTAAAGTATGATAATGTTCACACGTAAGGGGCGGTGTCTCGAGGTACAGGCATATTTGGCAGGGCTATACCCAAAGAACGATTGTGTTCTCAGGGAGATCCACCTGGCGGACACCAACTCGGGTTTGTGAAATACATAAACTTGTGAATGTTTTACCGCATTACGGGGATTAGTCTCCACTGAACAACTAGAAGATTAGGAAGAGTACGGATCTGGTTGACCTACTCTCCTCTGAAGACCCTGTGACCGAATTACGGAAGGGCGGACAGTGGCACTGATCGCAACAGTCCTGACGAAGACCGGGGTGACCTTTTTAGGCACAATTCAAGCGGTCGAAACATGTTGACTTCAGCAGTGGTAGGAGGGAAGTCTTGAGGAACCTCATTTTCTCAACAAGACATTTCCCATCCTTTTCTTATTTTTAATCCTGGTAGGGGTACTTAACTGTGTCTATTAAAGTAATTCTTTCTATTGGCATCCTTAATCAGTTTTAATCACATCCCTATACTGCACTTTTTTGTCGCACTATCAGTTGAGCCACAGGGTGTTCATTGCACATTTTGCATCTTATTTGTGTTACTCGTTGTACGTATCTACATTATTTGGTTGTACGTCTTGTAGTGTGGAATTTATTATTTTTTCCCCCTCCCTAATGCTCCGCCCTGGATGTGGCTACACCAGGGCGTCTGTAGCAGACCCTATGATGAAGCATGTCACATACCTTGGTATGTGAGTGAGGGCAGTTTTTCCAAACTGAGACATTTTTCCTGGTTGTGTCTCTTGTGTTCTCTACATACCCCTTATGTGTGAACATTTGATTGTATTTGGGGGCCTGGGGTAGTGGAGTTTAAACAATAATGGCCCTCTCCCCTCCTTTGTGTTGATAAAGTATGATAAGAACATGTTTATAGCATTGAAAAGTTATTTTTCGGACTATATTGCATTAGCTAGCAGCAGTTACACTTACAAAATTCTAGAATTTACTAGACCGACAATCTAAATTGGATTTCTTAATGGGCCTTTATGAGTGTTTCTTTGCCGTAACACATACCTGGCAAAGTATGTGATTGGTTCGGTTAGACAAATGGGCACAGTAATTTTCTTCATGGGGAATGTTGAGCGCTAAATTACTCTATTGCATGCCTGACATTGTAGAATATATATTTCTGCAGGGCACGTGGGCTCTTTATCCACTTGGATGCTATGGCTCCTCTGGATCTTCCATATAATTTCCATTGAAATCAATGGAAACTCCATGACGAGTTACCCTTGTCATTAGCGGCGAAGAGGTTAAAACATTGGGGTAGCTATTGGCTTTTCATGGCAATTCAACATATCTGATTTCCTACTTTATTGGTTCATGTTCGGTACATGGACATCTATCAAATAAGCCAAGAAATCACGCTACTGCCAAAGCATTTCAGATGCCATCTGTTCAAACCTGAAATGCATCTCAAATTGCACCAACCACCCTCAGCAACTCTGCACCTCCTTTCCAAAACACTTAAATAAACAGCCAAACATCTGGAGTTCCACTTCCCAAGAAAGGCATACATGACCACATTTTTCTGCCAACCTGCCTTATTCTGTCCACCCCACTAAACAACTGAACCTCTGCTCTTTCAAATTACTCTCTGTACAATAAATAAACTAATTAAAACCATCATCATTTTACACTGCACTGCATATGCCGTCTCCACCTCGCACATCGCCACCATCTCACTCCGTACTTGGCCCTGCTTTTCATTGACTTTGAAAAAGCTTTTGATACGGTTGATTGGAGCTATCTGGAGGACATGCTAGAGGTGATAGGTTTCGGCCTTTCATTGCGGTGCCTCATCCGTGTTCTATACTCCAGCCCTAAAGCGAGGGTTCTAATTAACGGTGTGCTGTCAGAGACATTCCCCATTCAGAGAGGCACTCGTCAAGGGTGTCCGCTCTCGCCACTTTTATTTGTGCCAGCGATGGAGCCCCTGGCCTCTCTCATACATCAAGATCCCTGCATCCAAGGTTGGGCTTGGGATCCCTTTAAGGTCGATACAGTCACCCTTTACGCCGACAACATTCTCCTCTTCCTGGCGGACCCCGAGAACTCTGGCCCACGGTGCTTGGATGTCCTCTCCGCCTTTGAACGGGTCTCTGGCCTTCGGCTCAACCTGGTGAAGTCCACTCTGGTTCCCCTCAACCCGTCTCATGCCTGTTTTGATTGGCAAACAACCATTCCTCTTCGCAGGCAGTCCTTCAAGTATCTGGGGTTGTGGGTT
This sequence comes from Lissotriton vulgaris, assembly GCF_964263255.1. Taxonomy (NCBI): domain Eukaryota; kingdom Metazoa; phylum Chordata; class Amphibia; order Caudata; family Salamandridae; genus Lissotriton; species Lissotriton vulgaris. The sequence goes on along the minus strand of NC_141691.1, from coordinate 1,075,454,947 downwards.
GTTCTGCTTCCAGATCTCGAATGGGCCCTGAATAGTATGCCCCTGGTCACCAAGGCCAAGGCTGACCTTAGGAGATGGAAATCCCTTCCTCTTAACCCCCTTGGCAGAAGTGCCCTTTTTAAAATGATGGTTCTCCCCCGATTCTTATATATTCTGCAAAATATCACCTTTCACCTTCCTGTGAACTGGTTTAGTGAGATTGTTAGTACCCTCACCCGGTTTTTATGGGGGGGGCGGGAGACCACAAATGTCCCTGGCACACTGCTGCATACCTCCTTATGACGGGTGCATGGGTGTAACCAACCTCCACCTTTACTATCTAGCCACAAAACTCATTGTGGTCCATGACTGGTTCCCGGGCAGCTGGTCCAACCCGGCGTATCAGATAGAACACCGAACGATGGACTTCCCGCAGCACCAGGCCTATTTGCATGGATCTCCCATACTGCAAGACCTCCCCTTCATCACTAGGTCGGTCCTCTTGGCTTGGCACACTGCTCTACGCCACACAAACTGGGATGGGAAACTTACCAGACAGACGCCCCTGTGGAGAGGCACTTGGCTGCGAGAGGCCTCGTCTCTTCGGGACTTCCGTCGGTGGGACCACATATGGATCTCGCTTCTTGGGGACGTCTGGGTGGGGGACCATGTCAGAATCTTTGCAGACCTGCAGCAGTGCTATTCCCTCAATTCCTCCCAATTTCACAAATATCTACAGCTTTGGCATGCCCTCGGGGTGCACATTCCGTCTCCCACCTCCCTCCCTGAGTTTAGTCCCCTCGAGGCCCAAGTGATGATGGGGAATCTGGGTAGAGGGGGGGGGGGTCACGGATTTATCGCTCCCTCGTGAACAATGGCCTGCAAACCTAGGTTTGTTGTGTGCCCGCTGGGAGGGTTGGTTGGACTCCCTGGAGGATGTGGACTGGAGGGATGCTCTTATGGCCCCCAAGACCTTGACAACCTCAACCCAACTGTGTCTAGTCCAACTATATTACCTACACATGCAACACCTCAACCCTGCGCGCCTATACAAAGCCCGGCTGCGGCCCTCCCTGGCCTGCACGCGCTGCAATCATGCCCCAGCGGATTTTTATCATATGATCTGGCAATGTCCTGTCTATGCACCATTCTGGGCGGGTGTGGAACTAGAACTCATACAGACCCTGGGGTGGACGGTTCCCCTTGACCCATTGCGTCTGATTCTAGGCGTGTTTGATGGCCTGGACGGCTCTTGGGCCGAAAAGCGCTTCCTTGGGACAGAGGTGGCGGTGGCGAAGCGAGATAGAGCGGCACCCTGGTCCCAGGCCATACCCCCTACAATGCGGAGGTGGAGACGGGGGTGGACTCGTGTGGAACTCAAGAGGATCCCCTTTTTGAAGCCTGGGGCTGCCCTGAACTCTTCAAAAAGATATGGGGTAAATGGTTCAACCTATTGTCCTGAGGGGTGTGTGTGTTTTTATGATTTGAGATAACCTCAAGCATGATTTAACCCGAAAGAATGAATCGCAAGTCTCTGTCGTCCTCCATACCGCTGTACATTATCCAGATATTGTGCTTGATTTTGCTGCCAATGTAAATTTGTGGTTTGTTTTAAAATCAATAAATTTGATTATCAAAAAAAACCCATCATCATTGCTGGATCACCTACTGATAATAATAGACAATCGGTTCTTTTGGGTGCACTAGATTTCTTAACTTATATCTCATTATACACAACATATTCATTCATTGCAAAAATGAGTAAATCAAAACTCAATTACAATTTAGTTAATAAAGAGAGGAATCCAAACCATCTGCAGAGTTTGCAAGATACTTTATAAATTTTATTCATTTATAAGTACTATCATTTTAAAGGTAAAAAAAGCTGTCAGTTTTATACAGTGGTGCATGAGGTGAAAATATGTGACAATTGTTGCTCAGTGTAATTTTGTGCCATACAATATACACAGTGTCGATTTTATGTGGCAGGAAGGGTTTAGGGGAAAAGGGGGAAGCGTGACCAATATTATACAATTATTCAGAGTATTCTGTATACCAGAATAGTCAGTTTTAAGTACAGAGTCTTTGGAAAATATGGTCCACTGATATGCAATGTCGATGTTTCAACCCTATGGTCGCGCTCTTGAAGCGTCTGCGCGGGTCTTCATCAGGACTGGTAGAGTGGGGTAGGAGGGGAGAGCATGGCAGCCTAGTGATTAAAAAGTATTTGTCAGGTTTGGTTTCGCACTATTATTTGTTATAAACAACTATGGTTGTTACATCATGTTAGAAACTCACCTCCAAGTAGACCCAGCTTTCCTTTGGAGTATACTGTAAGCAGATAGTCAAACAGGAATTGCACGATTCCTTGTGTGTCGGGTTCTGTGGGGAGAGTGCCGCCTAATTAGATATTAATCCGTCATGCCGAGTGAATTAAATTCATAACAGCTTCGAGAAGCACCCACATCTCATGTGCTTACCTCGATTAAGTTTGTGTGAGTTTCCAATTTAAATTCTAATTCTGGGTTTCATTCAAGTTGCTCGCCGCATCGATCATTATTGCTGCTGATGCATCCAGTAGTATCTAAGGGTGAAGGGGCAGTTTTAGCCTTCAGCGTCAGCAAGGGTAACTGACTATTAAGGTTAATGGCGGCGGGGTTGCAGGCATTTCAACTGCTTACCTTTGGCAGTGTTTGAGTTTCTTTATTTGCGGTCCCAAAGGATCCGAGTAAGAGTTCAAGCCGGCGGCGGGATTCGCTCTGTCCCGGATCGGCTTCCCAGCGTGAGTGACAGCGTGAGACAATCTAACTGGATATAGCCAGATCTATATATCTTAGGGCCTAAACGTGATTGCCAGATCGATTAACCTTAACCTTAATAGTGTGAGATGTGGGCGCTTCTCGACGCTGTTATGAATTTAATTCACTCGGCATGACGGATTAATATCTAATTAGGCAGCACTCTTCCCACAGAACCCGACACACAAGGAATCGTGCAATTCCTGTTTGACTATCTCCTTACAGTATACTCCAAAGGAAAGCCCAGCTGGGTCTACTTGGAGGTGAGTTTATAACATGATGTAATAACCATAGTTGGTTGTAACAAATAATAGTGCGAATCCAAACCTGACAAATACTTTTTTAATCACTAGGCTGCCACGCTCTCCCCCCTACCCCACTCTACCAGTCCTGATGAAGACCCGCGCAGACGCTGCAAGAGCGCGACAATAGGGTGGAAACGTCGACATTACATATCAGTGGACCATATTTTCCAAAGACTCTGTACTTAAAACTGACTATTGTGGTATACAGAATACTCTGAATTATTGTATAATATTGGTCACGCTTCCCCTTTTCCCTAAACCCCTCCTGCCACATGAAATCGACACTATGTATATTGTACGGCACAAACTTACACTGAGCCCCAATTGTCACATATTTTCACCTCATGCACCACTGTATAAAACTGACAGCCTTTTTTACCTTTAAAATGATAGTATTTATAAAGGAATACAATTTATAAAGTATCTTGCAAACTCCGCAGATGGTTTGGATTCCTCTCTTTATTAACTAATTTGTAATTGTGTTTTGATTTACTCATTTTTGCAATGAATGAATATGTTGTGTATAATGACATATAAGTGAAGAAATGTATTGCACTCGAAAGAACCGATTGTCTATTATTAGCCTTTCTGCCCAGGTTCTTAGGGATACTGGGTCACCCCATTGTTACTTAACTGGATCACCTACTGTGTCAGGGTCCCAGTTATATTCAAGACATTTTCCAAGTTTCCTCAGCAGCCATGCCATTCAGACCAATCAATAATGAATCACTCCCAACCAGAAAATTCTCACGTCAAATAAGCGCAATCTATATGAAGCGAATTGTGAAAAGCAAAATACTCAATTCAGGAGAACTGACAAGTGCGCACTTGTGGGAAAGGGCAATCTTGAAAACACTCCGCCTTTTGTTAACAATATACCACCTAACGTGTGGGAAGAGCACTTCAGTGCCTTGTACACGACTTTTCACAGCCATGACATGGGGTTAATCCACTTTGATCCACTTCAATTTACACAAGGCCTCTCGTTCAGTAAGGAGGAAATCTTGACCTCTATAGATGCAATTGTACCTGCCAAAACGCCTGAACCGGATGACATCCCGTGAGATCTATTCCGTTTGACGGGGACAGTTGGGACACCTATATACTGTTTTCACTATTTATCAATCAAGTAGTCGTATTCTTATCTGCCATTCCAGCTGACACTCCCTCTTTAGCAAATCAGAAAATCGCCACTCTCCTATTCGCAGGCGATACCCTCCTCATTTCTAAAACACCTATGGGCTTGCAAAAATTACTAAATAGATTTAAGTTCTTTTGCAATGAGAGGGGCCTTGAAATGAGCATCACAAAGACAAAACTGATGCTGCTGAACCCCCATAAATCCTAAAAAGGGAGCTTGACCCTAGATAACATCCCCCTAGAGAGAGTGAGCTATTTTGATTACCTGGGAATTAAATTGTCGGAAGGTATGGCCTAGAAAGACCATCTCATTAAGGCCTACCTCTAGTTTGCACAGGTAACTGGAGCTTTAAGGAAGGAACATTGTCCCTCCCACAAAAACCAATCGCACCTGCCCTGAAGTTATACAATTGAAAGGCTGTGAGAAGTGCCCTATACAAGGCTGAGCTCTGGGGCATGGAAAAAATAAGCGATCTCACAGCATCTGAGAACAAGTTCCTAAGGAACCTGGTGCCCCTTCCACTCCACTTTGCCCACTAAAGCTCAATATGGGCATTAAACGAATTAATGATCTAGCAAAGCGTCGCCCCGTCCTATTTTGGCAGAGGCTTGTCACTACCCCAGAACTGACATCATATGCAGTTGCTTTCAATGAGGTTTGTGCTCTAGATTCCATGATAAAAATAGGCTGGATTAAGCACATTAGAAACCACATGCTCAGTATTTGGCTACCAAGGCAGAGCATCAATTGCCCACCCACTACCAAAAAACGAATTACAAGATTGTATCAGGAATGGGTTGAGCAGAATGATCATAGGAATAGTAAACAGGGCTGATTAACCGATGTCAATGAGGTATTCACATGGTAATAGTTTTGGTCCATTCCAATGACATGTGTTCGGTCCTGCCACACCTAGGAGGCAGCTTTTCAGTTTGGAGAAGAGTAAGAATGCAGGGTGGTACAACTTTGGTCCCTTGCTGGAATAATCAAATTTTTGTCACATAAATATCGGAAAAATATTTGGATTGACCCACACTTTGACAGTCACAGGTTATTCTTTCTAGGTGAGTAAATGTACTGGGATACATGCATGCCATGCAACCTTTATCTCTCCATTTCAGAAATACTCAAGGTTGGTAGATTTCCGTGGTTGCCAGCTGCCTCAGTGCCCAAATTATGTAGCCATTCACCATGGTAAGTGAGAGCAAATGGGTATTTACCACACCCCGCTGTCAGCTATATATCAAAACTTTGCAAAAGCATACAAATTCACACTTGCTTGCTATGCAATTGCTTAGTGATTCTAGAATAGAGGGTGTTCTTGTAGTCCAGCTTGCTTCTGATTAGGGAGTGAGTGACAGTTTTCTAGTAGTCATTTGAAGGTCTTCCTCAGCATCTTGAGGGTGTTGAAGCAGTTTTCAGCATCGGTGTGGATTTGTGCAGTCATGTCCAATTTGTGGTTGATGAGTGTTCTGAAGTGTCATGTCCTTTAGGACTGTCCCATCATGTACATACCGATTACATACATTTTGTCCCATCCTCACAACACAACGGTTCTACACAGGTGACCTTTTACCTAGTAGTTTACTTCTGTCTCTTCGACAGTAGACTCTCGGTACCCTACCTTAATCTCTGTACCTGATATACATAAACATGTCCTCAGGCACAGCAGATATATTCTGTATAAGGGTCAACACTTTTTTCATCCATGGCCAACAGCCAGCTGTGCATGAATGTTTTAAAACATATCGATTCTAGAGGAAAACCTGTTGTGACCACTTTAGTATAAAAGACGGTCACTCCCCCATACAAAACAGAAGCAAATTCCTTCCTGGTTGGACTGAGATTCTGCAGGCTGATCCTTCGACAGGCAGAGACCTGACATCCCTTGCAGGGTGCCATCCTCGATGCAGAGATGGGGTCCTTCCTTCTAACTCATCAGGTGAGGGGTTAGTACTTCCCCGGGGGATTCTTGGCTCCATTAGTATCTATGCTGGCATTTACATACACATGCTTCACCTACATATCTAGGCTAGGTATATTTAGGTAGACTACGCATCGTAGGAGTACGCCAATGCTATTGTTTTATATATCCTGTTTATATTCATCTTATTAGGACTATGGTAGAACTGTATCTATTATTTACGATATTGGTGCTAGCGATCACATTTGTCTGCTCCTGTCTTTTAATTGCCGCAGCGAATATGTTTCACACTTGACTGACGCTTGACCAATAAATAATTATTGAAATCAATTCAATCATCCTTCTATGTGTATTCTTAGAAAAAGTAAGCACGAGTGGCTGAGCGAAAGATACCATATTGTTTTACACAATACTTGAGGAATCAGGGTTGTCATGTTCAGTGGTTGTCAGAAACTACACACTCCACTGTAGAATACAGTGGGATGGTAGTGGAACGGTAGAGCTAGCAGGCTTAATGACTAACTCATCCTGTGGGGATGTCCAGAGTCTGTATGCACACCAAGCCCTCAGTTCAGGTCATCCAAAACGTGCAGGACCTGGGGGTCCTAGGAACTACATGACAGAGGTTCCCGATATGGGTGCTGGGTGTGGGTCTGAGTTTGGCCAGCTACCAGTTTGAGTCCAATGGTGAGGTGTTCTTACTGAAGATCACATTTTTTGTCTTGTCATGTTGATATTGAGACAGTTGGCTGTCATCCAGTTAGTGAGTTCAGTCATGCAGGCGGTGAATTTCTTTCTTGTGTTGGGGGTCTTGTTAGAGGTGTTAGTACATGAGAGGATGTTTATGTCGTGTGCATAGATGACGTTGACCAGAGGGATCTTGTATGCATTGAAGAGAGTGGGGCTGTGCAATGAACCTTGGGGCATTCTGCAGATCAGATAGGTTTGCAGGCTTCCAAGGAGTAAGGTGCTAAGCTGACAGCTTGTGTACTATCTGTTAAGAAGGAGCAGGTCAAGCGGTGAGCAGGTTCTTGGAAACCATTCTTATGCAGGCGATTGGTGAGTAGGATCAAAAGCTTGAGAGACATCCAGGAGAATAAGAGCTGTTGTGTCTCCTCTGTCAAGGATCATGCGAATGTCGTTGATTGCTGCAATGAGTGCTGTTTCTGTACTTCAGTGAGCATGAATATGGACTGTGTAGTGTCAATGATCTGGTCGTTGTTGAGGTGGCTGGTGAGGAGTAGGTTGGTTAGTTTCTCTAAGACTTTTGCCAGGTATAGTAGGAGAGAGATAGATTAATAGTTGGAAAATGTGGCTGGGTTAGCGATGGTTTCTTCAGCAGGACCATGAGGGTGTCAGGTTTTCAGGTCTCCAGGAATGTGGCAGTGTGGATTAAGGCATTGAGTATGAGTGTTAGTGCTTCGCTGATTGGTAGGAGCCCTTTGAGGAAGGCATGGTAGGGCCAAGGGTTGGATGGGGCCCCCAACTGGATGGTCTTCATGTTAGCATCAAATTCAACGGTGGTGACAGCGGGCCACGAGGTGAAAGTTCGTTCCTTGGCTTTGATGGGAAGTTGAGTTGTACAATCTGAAAGAAACAAGTTAGTCTTAGATTCCTTACCTTAGAATATCCCCAGGTGTCAGACTGGATCGTTTTCGTCAGCAGTACCCTTGCGTGTCGGAAGGCGTCGTCTGCAGATCCGCATCCGTCGTCGGCATCGTGATCGCCGGGATGACACAGTCGGAGTACTTAGACCCCGCCCTCACGCGCTGACGTCAGTTCTTCGTTTTTCCGCGCCAGCAAGCGCAGATTCGGGAAGAGCTAGTACCCTAGTCACTTTTTGACTACATTTTTTGCCTATTTTGGCTATCCTTTTCGAGTCGATTCGACTCCTGGTGCCGGTAGGGATGCCTGAATTCAAACCTTGCAACACCTGTCACCGCCTGATGTCGGTGACCGACCCCCACCGCCGGTGTCTCTACTGCCTCAGGGCCGACCACGACGACAAGTCAAGCCCCGACTGCCGGGCCTTGACGTCAAAGACTAGGCGGGAGCGGTCCCGCAAGGTCCTTGAGATCCGACAGTCGGCTCCGCGCCGCTTGAGGTCCCAGTCGAGGAGGAAGTTCAGGGGCCGGTCGCGGAGCCGGAGCCCACACCGTTCGTCGGACTCCAAATCCTGGCATTCAGTTAAGTCGAGGCACTCTAAAAAGAAGTTGAAGAAGCGATGTCGCTCTTCTGACACCCCTCGCCGGTAGCGCGATGCGGCTGAGTGTTCGGGCGACAACACCTGCACGGTTCCACTTCCCTCCGTCGAGGCCTGCTGGCGCGCCTTCGGGCCCGGCAGACCCGACTGGGGGCCCTAGTGAGCCGGCGGCTTTGTCCCCGGTGCCGTCATCGACTTTGGTTCCGACGCAGCAGGGCCCCGGGGGTTCCAGGCCTGGATCCCGGTCGACGCCAGTTGATCTAACGACTCCTCCGCTGGCACCGACCCCGATTGTGTCGCTCCCGGCGCCGTCCTCGGACGACGCCGTCCCCGGTTTCAGCCCCAGTCCGGGTCTGGCATCGGAGCGGCGCCGTCTCTGGCGTCGGGGGGTGAGCTCTTTACCTATGACCCGGCTCCGTAATTTCTGCCTGTTTATAAGGACACGGATGAAGGGGAGACTGGGAGGGGTCTGAGGACCCTCTGGCACAACAGTGCCAGTTAAGTCAGGACTGGGCAGATGAGCTGGGGGTGGCAGTGGTCTTGGCACTATGCCTGACACTAGCTTCACCTCTCCTCCCTCCGTGGCTACAGGGGAGGGTGCTACGTATGGTGTGGTATTGCGCAGGGCAGCCAAGGCCTTGGCTTCAGCCGCCAGTAAGCTCTTCGGAGCCTCTGCTGCCGTTTAACGAGGCCCTCACGGACGTTCTGATGGGCACTTGGTCCAAGCCCTCCACAGTGCCCCCTGTGGATCGGAACGTGGCCCGACACCACCGCCCGGCTCCGGGCGACCCCTGCTTTCTGTCCGTACACCCCACCCCTGAGAGTCTGGTGATCCAGGCCTCTACGTCCCAGACCGCTTCCCAGACTGCTCCTCCAGATCGGAAATCCAAAAGGTTTGACCAGTTTGGGAAGACATTTTTCTCACTTTGTCTGGGGTTGCGGTCTATCAACACTGCTTGCCTTTTCAGCTGTTACACCCACTCCTTGTGGGATACGGTTGTAGACGTGCTGCCCCAGTGTCCGGAGGAGGCCCTGGCACGGCTCACCCAAGCTCTTGCTGAGGGGCGGGATGCAGCACGTTATTCCATCAGATGTGGACTTGATACCATGGACTCGCTGGGCGGAGCGCTTTCCAGGACGGTGGCGATCCATCGCCACACCTGGCTGAGGTCTGCCAATTTTTCGGGGGATGTCCAGTCCATGCTCATAAACATGCCCTTTGATGACCGTCGCCTTTTTGGCGACACAGCAGACAGTGCGCTTGAGCGTTTCACGGACTCCAGGGCTACGGCCAAGTCCTTGGGCCTGTCGGGCCAGTACCAGCAGACTTCTGATTTTCGTCCCTTTCATGGCCAAGGAAGGGGCGCCCCCACACTTTCGTCTAGCCACAGGACCAACCTCCACGCGGACGTGGTAACCGCCGTGGCGGTGCAAGTGGACAGAGGCCTGGTCAGTCCACATCCACTCCCGCAGAATCTGCCTCAAATCCTTCCTAGTCCGAGCTTTCAGGCCCATTCGATGCCAGTGGGGGGCAGGGTTTGCCATCACCTCCTCCATTGGCGTACCATCACTTCGGACAGGTGGGTGCTGCAAATCGTCCGAAGGGGCTGCTCCCTCCCCTTTGAGGGGACTCCTCCAGTCATGCCACCGCAGTGCCACCGCAGTGCCACCGCAGTGCCGGGGGATCACTTGCAACTTCTGCAGGAGGAAGTTACTTGGCCTCCTGGCCAAGGGGGCCATCAAGCGCGTTCCTGGGCCAGAAGTAGGATGTGGTTGCTACTCCAAGATAGGGCAAAGGAGGCCTACGCCCTGTCTTGGACCTCCGGAGCGTCAACGGCTTTCTCCGGAAGGAGAAGTTCAAGATGCTGACTTTAGCTCAGGTCCTGGTTGTCCAAGACTCCAGAGACTGGATGGTAGCGTTGGACTTGCAGGATGCATATTTCCACATTCCCGTCCTGCCGGCCCACCGGCGCTACCTGCGGTTCACGGCAGGCCACAAGCACTTTCAGTTTACCATGCTCCCCTTCAGCCTCACCAGTGCCCCTCAGGTGTTCAAGAAAGTGATGGCGGTGGTCGCAGCTCATCTGTGCAGATTAGGAGTTCCAGTCTTCCTCTATCTCGACGACTGGTTGTTAAAGGCAGGCTCGCCCCAGACAGTCGTCTCCCACCTCCAGACTACGGCCGATCTCCTGCACTCGCTGGGGTTCTCCATCAACGTGCCGAAGTCACACCTGTGCCCCTCTCAGAAGCTCCTCTTCATCGGAGCAGTTCTGGACTCGGCACCGTTTCCGGGTCATCCTCCCGAGCAGCGTGTTCGGGATATTCAGGCTCTGATTCCGATCTTTCCGCCTTTATCCCAAGTTTCGGTCAGGCTGACGCTGCGGCTCCTGGGGCTGATGGCCTCCTGCATCCTGCTGGTACATCACACCAGGTGGTGGATGCGGGCTCTGCAGTGGGACCTGAAGGTCCAGTGGGCACAGCATCAGGGCAATCTGTCCGACCACGTCCTGATCTCGGAGGGCACTGCAAGACAGTTGCAGTGGTGGCTCACGGATCGCGATTGGGTCTGCAGCAGATCCCTCTCCCTGCCCGGAGCACGTAGTGGTGACAGATGCGTCCCTCCTGGGAAGGGGGGGCCACAAGGGAGAGGTGGCGATCAGAGGCCTCTGATCTCCAGCGTAGTACCGGCTCCATATCAATCTTCTGGAGCTGCGGGCGATCCGACTTGCACTGAAGGCCTTCCTTCCCTCTGTCCGGGGAAGTGTAGGGCAGGTGTTCCCGGACAACACCACCGCCATGTGGTACTGCAACAAACAGGGCGGGGTAGGGTCTTGGACCCTTTGTCAGGAGGCTCTGCGCCTCTGGACATGGCTGGAACACCGGGGTGTCACCCTGGTGGTTCAACACCTGGTAGGTTCCTTGAACGCGAGGGCGGACGAACTCAGCCACTGGTGCATGATGGATCACAAATTGCGTCTCTTTCAGCAGTGGGGAGAACCTTGGTTAGATCTATTTGCCACCGAAGAGAACGCGCAATGTCATCAGGTCTGCGCGTTGGAATTTCCAAGGCGGCACTCACTCGGAGACGCTTTTTGTCACAAGTGTAGCTGCGGTCTGTTGTACACCTTTCCACCTATACCACTTCTGCCCAGAGTGCTGAAGAAGATCCGACGTGACCGGGCCCAAGTCATCCTTGTGGCTCCGGACAGGGCACGAAGATACTGGTATCCCGAGCTACTCAGCATGTCAGTCGATTCGCTGATTCGTCCGCCTCTTCAGGAGGACCTTCTGTCGCAGCAGCAGGGGACGGTCCTCCACCCGAACCTGTCCACTCTCCACCTACATGTGTGGAGATTGAGCCGCGACAGTTGAGGCCATTTGACTTGCCTCCTGAAGTCTGTGATGTGATTCTGGCAGCCAGGCGTCACTCCACAAAATCGGTATACGCCTGCAGGTGGAACAAATTTGCTGCATGGTGCACAGCAAAGGCTGTGGATCCACTCTCTGCCCCTCTTTCAGAGGTTCTCCTCTTTCTTCTTTCTCTTGCCGAGCAGGGCTCTGCTCTGGGCACTATCAAAGACTATCTCTCTGCCATTACAGCCTTTTAAAGGCTTCCTGATCAGCCTTCTCTTTTCAAGTCCCCTGTTGTAAATAGATTCTTGAAAGGCATCAGACACATGTTCTCTCCTGTTCCTTGCATGATGCCTCAGTGGGAATTGAACCTAGTACTTACTTATCTGATGGGAACTCCCTTTGAGCCACTTCATAATTGTTCTCTTCGTCTTCTGACTCTTAAAACTGCTTTCCTGGTTGCTATCACCTCTGCCAGAAGAGTGAGTGAGCTCCAGGCTCTGTCCTCTAAGCCTCCATTCCTCTCTGTCCATCCGGACAAAGTTGTTCTGCGGACTCGTCCTTCTTTTCTGCCCAAGGTGGTTACAGCCTTTCACATGGAGCAGTCCATCACCTTGCTCACCTTCTTTCCGCCTCCGCATCCCTCGAAAGAGGAAGAAAGGCTCCACCGTCTGGACCCAAAATGTGCGCTCTCTCTTTATCTAGACCACACACAGCAGTTTCGGGTGGACGATCAGCTCTTTGTTGGTTACGTGGGCGCTAAGAAGGAACTGGCGGTGCACAAGGGGACCATCTCTTGGTGGGTCGTTTTGTGCATCAAGGCCTGTTATTCCTTGGCTAAAAAGGAGCCTCCTCTGGGGCTGCGCGCCCATTCCACTCGTGCCACGGCAGCTACTACTGCCCTGGGCCGGGGAGTCCCCTTGCAGGACATCTGTCAGGCAGCTACTTGGGCCTCGCTGCACACGTTTGTTAAGCACTACTGCCTGGACAGCCTAGTCCAGAGAGATGGCTTTTTTGGCCGTTCCGTTCTCCAGGACTTCCTGGTGTGATCTTGGTTCGCAGACCCACCACCTGGTTGGTATGGCTGGGGTATCTATTCTAAGGTAAAGAGTCTAACACTAACATGTTTCTTTCAGATGCACAAGTTACTTACCTTCGGTAATGATATATCTGTAACAAACAGTAGTTAGTGTTAGATTCCTTACCGCCCCTCCCATCCTCCCCGTTCTGCGAACCTTTATCTAGGGATTAAGGTATCTCCCTTTGAGGGCCTTAGTTTCATAGCACCAGTGTTGGTTTCTTGCATGGCTCTGCATTCCTGGAGCAGAAAACTATGTACAGAACTGACGTCAGCGTGCGAGGGCGGCATCTAAGTACTCCGACTATGAAAACTTTCCGGAGCCAGTCTGACGCCTGGGGATATTCTAAGGTAAGGAATCTAACACGAACTACTGTTTCTTACAGATATATCGTTACAGAAGGTAAGTAACTTGTGCGACCAATGAGGAGGTCGGTTGAGGGTAAAAGTTTTCGAATATGAAGGTGGAGTTGTTACAGAGAAATTCTGAGGGTTGTTACAAAGGTCTTGTGAGGGGTTGGTGTTGTTGGAAGTGGTGGGAGGTGCATTGAAATCTTTAATGATGGCAAAGATTTCCATGCTGCTGTTAGTGCAGCCATCATTGTGATCTGCAAGTGCTGTGAACTTGGTGTTCTGTATCTGCTGGTGGTATCCTCTTAGGGATGATTTGAAGATGTATTTATCTTTAGTGCCTTTATCTGTGCTATTCACTAGTTCTCCTCCAACCTTTTTAATTGGCACCAGTTTGTTCACATGGACATCTTCAGGTCACAATAGACCTCTCTCCCTTGTGGAGTCCCCCAACATTCTATTCTGTTAGAACTAGGGTTTCTGGTTGGCAGAGGTTTGCACCCTGTCAAAGCAGGAACCCCTACTCTAGTCAGGGTAAGCTAGATACACACTTAAATATAACCTGTGCTCACCCTCTGGTGGCTTGGCTCAGATCAGTCAAGCTTATCTAACTAGGCAATGTGCAAAGTAATTGTGCAACACACACACAGTTTCACCAAGAAAACACCACAAAAATACTCCATTCAGGGTTAGAAATATAGAGTATTCTTTTATGAGTAAAACAAGACAAAAACAACAAAAATCCAATTAGTAGAAAAATAATTATACATTTTTAAAAATTAAATAAAAATGTAGTGCTCAGAAGCAAATAGTGCTTAGGGGTTCTTGAGGTCGCAATTGATGGCAGGCCGGCTAAAGGACTCATGTAGGTCCCGCTGAAAAAGTCGACATCAAAGACTCAGTGCATCAGTTCTGATCCGTGCAGACGTTGAAGACTTCATCGACGAATCCCTGTACGATGCAGGAGCTGCGTTATGGTCAAGCCACGCTGTCCGTCATCATTGAGCCTTGTAGTCCGTCGAAACAATGTTGTCGATGAGCTCCTGTGTCGGCGTCAAAGGGGAATGAATCAGTTTTGATTTGTGCAAATCCATCGCTGCATCCATTTTGAAGTGAAGCTCACTTTCAAGGGTCCAGGAGTGAATTGGCACCACTTGTTAGGGCAGAACTCCCAGATGGCATGGTCCATGTACTGTTGCAGAGTTGCAGGACGTCTTTGATGACCCTGAGACTTCATAACAGAGGCAAACCCTTGGAGTTACTCTGGGTTCAAGTGAGTTGGGTTCAGTCTTTGTCCTTCAGGGCAGATATTAGCAGGAGCAGGTAAAATTAGCAAAGCAGAAAAAGCAGTTCTTCCAGAGCAACAGTCAAGCAGAGTGACAATTCCTTGTACAGCAGTTTTTACACCTACCAAAGTTATTCACAGGTCTAGTAATGTACTGTCTTGGTAGGGTCAGAGCCTCAGTACTTATACCCAGTTGTGTCTTTGAAGTGGAGGTGACTTCAAAGCAAGCCCTTGAAGTTCACAGGTCCCCCTTTCTTTCCAGCCCTGGCTCTAAAAGTGGCATTTCCAATTCAATTAAAAAATGTTATTTCGGCAATTGCTGCCATAAAAGCTCAATTTCAATGTTAAACACACAATAAAATATACTTTGCAGTTAAAAAACAATGACAGTTAAAATTGAGTGGAATGATGTTTCATTAGAGTCGTAGGATACAATGGGCAAAAAGACAGATATTAATGTTGGGGAGCTAGTCGCATCTACATGGGGAATACATCACATGGGCCATTTCATTAAGAATATAAATAGATAAGCCAAAAGGCACAATTAATAACATGGTTAAAAACAAACATTAATTTCTAACAGTTAAAATCTGGGAACGTGGTAAACGGGAGAGTCATTATCATACACAGCCTTGACTTTTCACGAAACACCTGCGCTTACACCACATTGCCAAAAGGAACTTTGTTTTAACAACAACAAAGACAGGGTGTGTGTCATACTTAAGTAGCCTAAGAACATCTCTATAGTGCCTGAATCCAAAATTCCTACAGAGTTGAAGAACCCACTTTGATCTTGCAACCTTGTAGGCAGGGCAAAAAAAGATCACGTGGGCCTCTGATTCTTCAGACTCGTTACACCCCGTACATAATAGTCTATTAGCTCCATGCCAGTTGTTAGAGAATGCATAGAGTGGGAGTGTCCTGTGTCGAAATTGGAGGAACTGTTTCTTTGCTAGGGATGGTTGTATAAGATCTAAGGCGGGCTCCATTTTATAGAGTGATTTTGCATCGAGGAACTTCGAGGTTAGACTTGAAGACTGTATCACCCTATAAATGGACATAAGATGAAATTCTTTTATATCAGAGTTTAGCGACTGTTTGGAGGTGGCAGAACATGACTACTCAGGTGAAGCCCACATATCCCTCCTTCCGATTTGGCGGAAGGTCTTCCAAATGTAGGATAGCCAAGGGATTTTCCCTCTGCCCCTAAAATACACATAACTGATTTTAATTCCTCTCTGTAATTGGCCAGCTCAGGGGTGCTCCATAGCCGTCGCCAATAAAGTAGTGGACGAGAGGCAATCACTTCAACGATAGGGAGAATACCTAGGTCCATCCGTAGAGGAATTAGGGGGGTACTATTAGGGAGAGCCAACAGTTGTCTTAAAAAGTTATTCTCAGTTGTGCTCAATCCTTTAGTAAGGGAATGAGAATGGCCCCAAAGCTCCGCACCATACAGGGAGGCTCGCCTTGCTTGTAGTTTAAAAATGTCTACAGGGGGGCCAATAACCTTTGCTGCACAACTCCGGTGTATTTTAAAATGCCCCCACTGACCTGAGTGAGTTTTAAATTCGCCTTCGAGGTCTGTGGGCCCCAGACCATGGTATCATTTAGGGTAAGCCCCAAATAATCAAAAACAGGTACTCTCTCAAGGGCAGTTAAATCTGATGTGGGCAATTAGTAGTGTCTGCTTGGAAGACCATATATTTGGTTTTCTTTAAGTTCACCTCAAGATTCCTTTTCTTGCAAAAAGAGCCAAATGCCTCTATGACACAATGCATCCCCATTGGTGTTTTTGATAGGAGAAGCGTGTCATCCGCAAACATAAGTGCTGGCATTTTGCGATTTGCAAGTTTAGGAGAATCTATATCCTTAACCTCCAAGAGATCAGCAATTAACCCATTTAGAAAAAGGGAAAAAAGTGTTGGAGCAAGGACGCAACCTTGTCTTACGCCCTGCTCTACGGGGATCGGAGCCGAGAGTTCCCCTCTATTCCCATACCTAATTTTGGCAAAGGTGTCTACATGGAGGTTTCGTAACTGATGGCACAGGTAGACCGGAGCCCCCATTTCTAGAAGGAGGGCCCACAGCTGATCTCGATCAACCAGATCGAATGCCGACTTGAGGTCAACAAATGTTAAGTAAAGTGATCCTCCCTCCAAGGTGATAGCTTTCCAATAGATCAGTTGAAGACAAAACAATTGGTCTATGGTTGAGGTTTTTGATCTAAATCCTGCTTGGAGGGGGGTCAATATATTATGGTCGTCAATCCAGGTCTGGAGTCTTTCCAAGAGGACGCGTGCACATTTTATTTGCGATACGTCAATCAGGCTAATAGGTCTATTATTAGCCGGTTCTAGAGGACAACCTTTTTTAAATATTGGAATGATCTCAGCCCATGCCCACGTTTGGGGGGTGTCAGACCCTGGAGGATTGCATTGAAAAGAGACCTCAGATAGGGGACCCATACTACCTGCTCAGATTTGTATAGGTCACCTGGGACCCTATCCAGTCCCGGAGCCTCATTTGGAAGGACTTTAGTTAAGGCCATTGATACCTTACCCAGGGAACAAGAGGGAATGTCAGCGGATGAAACATCAGTGAAACCGATCGCGAGTGGCCCCACTGCGGCAGACCCCTCTTGAGACTTTGAGTATAATTTTTCAAAGTGGGAATGCCAAACCTCCTCCCCAAGATTTGGCCCAATTGCATTCTTACCATCTGGGTTGCCTGTTCTAACCAAATTCCAGAACCCTCTTGTATCCCTATCATCGAGGGCTCTCTTAATAGACTGCATTCTCTCTATCTCCCATTCAGATTTTGCGTTTAAAATAATATTTTTAAAAAAAGCCCTAGCCTTCCTAATAGATGGGACGTACCCCTCACGTAGTTTAATTAACAAATCAGTCCTTGCTTCTTTACATGCCTGGTTATACCAAGGATTGTTGCTACTGTCTTCCTTCCTTTTCTTAGTAGAGGAAGTATAAAAAACTCAACCAGTATTCCAGCCAAGTCCTGGTGATTTGCCCCTAGCTCCTCTAAACACTTAATATCATTGCATCTATCGCCAATAAAGCTAGCCTTCTCCAAGAAGGGAAGGATCGATTTGTAGATCAAAGCCTTTGCCTCAGGTAATTGTGCAAAGGCTGCCCAAACGTATTCTTCTCCCACCCTCGGCAGTAGTTAAGTTTGACGTTGGCTGGGGAAGGCAAACATTCCCAGCTGCAGAGTTGCCCCAATCAAGAGTAATGATTAAGGGGTTATGATCGCTTTCAAGGCGACATTGGACTTTAAAATTCACTATCCTGTGCCAAATATCCACCTTCACCAGAATATAATCTATTGCGGACACCTTACCATTCCTTTCAAATGTGTGTTTCCCTAGGTTATCCTCAAACAATCTGCCATTACACGCTCTCAGCGAGACGATCAGAGTTAGTGTAGTCATTTGCAGAGCTAAAGGGGACCAGGCTCTCAGAGGATAATGATTACATGCTGGAATTCCCCACGAGGCGTCCTCGTCACTCGTTATGGGACTAGATAGCCCATTTAAAGGCTCAAAATGTGAGTTAAAGTCCCCTCCAATGATAAGAAAGATTTGATCAGATATCATAGTGAGGAAGGCAGTCAGGCAATCCAACATCTGCGCAGTCTGCCCGTGCTTAACGGGACGTGAATATACAGTAATATTTGCCACCTTGGGGGAATTATTAAGGGAGAGGACTACACATAGAATGTCAGGGGTGTGGGAGTCTATCCGCTTAACTGAGCAGCCAAGATGTGTGGCGAACCAGATACCCAATCCTCCAGAAGGCTTGCCTCTTGGTCCCTGAGGGGCCGGTTTACTGTAGGTGGCAAACCCAGATCTGTGCATCGACTCCAGGGCCCAAGTCTCTTGGAATAGAGAGATCTCATATGAGTCAATAAATTCCCCCCACTCAGGGATGTCCATTTTTGCTTTGAGGCCTGCTATATTCCATGATAGTATCCTCAACCCTGGTGCGGGAGCTGCACTAGTTCTCTGTGATTCCATAATTTCATGTCTAGAGTCATACTGAGTCGCTATTTCCCCTTCAACATCCTCTAAATGAACCCGATCAATGCTTCTCAACAAGGGGTTTTCATACACCACCTCTTCAAGGCCCGTGTTAATTCCTATGGAATACGAAGGGCGGGTAGCTTCTCCCTGGTTAGCGGTAATCATTTGAAAATTCCCTGCCATTCCAGTTGGATTGTGGGTTGTAGCCCCCTTTCTATCATCATTAACTCCCCTATCATTGAGCTCAACTGATTGTGCCCTCTCCAATGGCACTAACTGGGCTTTGTGCGTGTCTCCCTCATCTTATCGTGGGACTTGACTGCACCGAGTCAGTCAGTCAACATGGTCTAAGGTACAGAACCTATTGTTTAGGGGGAGGACAAAAGAAGATGGAGCCTCATAATTAGCGTGGCTGGTGTTTTGTCTTCCCACCTGTGATAAACAATCTTTACTTAGTCCACGTTGGCCCCAACTATCTGAAAAAGGATAAGGTGGGAGAGGGGGGTAAAAATAGATTAGGGAAAGGGACCTTATCCGTGAGACAGCCCTTATCGACTGCCAATTGCATATGAATTTAACCACCTGGCAGTCCCTGAAATTAATCAGAATACAATCGCCCTCAATGTCCTTCTTGCGCTGGCCCACCCAGCTAACCCTTCGGACAAACAAGATTTCACTCTGTACATGCGATGGAAGTGGTCTATTAAGGTTTAACCAGTGGGTACATTTGTTTAAGGTCAGGGTATGATTCCTCCTTGCCAGAGGCCAGCCCAGGGACGCCTGCTAAGACAACAACATACAGCATTGATTCCGGTGGCAAATCTATAGAAGGGAGATTGGAAAATAGCACGGGTCTCTGCAGAATGACCGATGTATCTTTCCTCCTAGAGACCCGCGCTAAACCATCCTCCTCTGCAGAAGATACTTGGGCTGGAAATGCATTACAGTCTCCCTCCCCGTAGGGTGTGCTGCCCAGGTTCTCAAGGGGACCTGACTCTGCTATCCCCCTGGTAGTGGATAGTATCTGATTGCTTGGCAGTGCAGTTATTAAACCATTGGGAACTGGGGGGGGATGTGTGCTGGGGCGGGAATCGTATCAGCTGAGCACGGCTGACACCCCCCCAAGGAGATTACTGGTTGATTTATTCAAGACCAAGGAAGTTTCAATATGCAGGAGTTTTTCCTCTATAAGGGAGAGGTGGTCAAGGAGCGGACAAAGAGATGCTGTGAAGAGTGCTCCCATTTTTGCCAATAAGTCCACGTCACCTTTGCGGAGGGCACGCCTCTGTTAAATTTGGGCCTGACAGGCCCCTCCAACACGGTGGTGTCAGGGTCTCCGCCCCCAATGGAGTTATAACAGGCTCCCTCACGCCAGTTTTAGGGGGTTTCTGGAGTTTCGGATTTTGGGGATTTTTGTTCCGCTGCATAGCCCCGTCCCGCTTTCGTTTTGTAGCTGGTGCCAATGGGTGAGCCGCAATTTGCTGGAATGAATTACATGCAGATCTAGTCAAGGGGTGAGACGGTGAGTCACAAGTAAAAACTCTAGGAGGCACAACAGCAGGCTCTGTAGCCATAACATGCTCCGTTACTGTGGGTAGGTTAACAAGGTTCTTTGGGCTCGGCGAGGGGCGATGGTTTCCCCCGTGCTACGCAGTCGAGTTATCACTCCTGGCAGTTTGCTGTTCAGGTGACCTTGCATACCTTAAATCACCCAGGGGCGTTCGTTTCCTAGCCAGAGGATCTAGTGATAAGCGCCGCTTGGTCAAGGCGATTTCATGAGCCAATACCGATGTGGCTCTTACCAAAAATTGGTCCAAAGTGCCCACCACTGAGCCTCCAAACGCAGAGTTCCTCCCCCTTCCTCCATTAGCGGCCATATGGACAGGTCCTTAGGTTCAAATAGAGAACAAAGTCTGGTACTGCAAATATGGGGGCTAGACGCCAACTCAAGGAAAATTAAACAATTTAAACAGCGCTAACCTTTTCCAATATAGTCCGATAAGAGGGGCGGCCCAGCCCGGCCTCTCGCGGTCTCCAACAGGCTCAAACGGGCCCGCCCTTGGCCCGGTCTTTTCCGGGCGCGCGTCGCGGGAGGGGAGATGCTGCGCTATGAGCGCGTTGGCCCCGCCTCTCCCTCACTCGCGGCAGCTGTGTGGTCCTGCGCTGCACTCTGGGGGATGGAGTCCACCCCAGAGTGTGCAGGTGGCGGGAGAATAGCAGCGAAAGAGGAGCAGCAACCCCTGGGACCCTCGTCCCACCAGGGGTCCACGGCGGCAGATGCGGGCGAAATGCAGGCAAGATCCAGGAAAGTTCCCTGCATCACGGGGGAGAGTCTGCGCTATGAGCGCGTTGGCCCCGCCTCTCCCTCACTCGCAAATAAGAATTAAGAAAAGGTGAGCAACCCAATATACCCTTGCGGGCTTGGGCAGATAAACAATTGAAGAATTGGGCCAGCAAGGGATTTTGTTTATGTTATCAAATCTCAGCTAGTGCGGGACTTAAATTAATTGAGAACTCACACTGTTATGGACTAGTGGCGGCATCATGAAAAATAATACAATAACCAGGTATTTAGAGTCAAAAAAGTTTGTTATTTACTTGAAGACAAAAAATTAATCATTGATAAAATAGGGTACAGAAGAATGCATTTGAGATATACAGGGAGTGTATTAAATGTTCCACCAATATATCAGAAAAGAAAGTCTAAACTGCTAACAGATAAAAACACAATGATTTCAAATGAAAGAGTAGATGAAAATCAATCGTGGTAGGTGAATCGCGTGCAGAATTACACAGTTGTCGACGTTTCGGTCTTTGCGTTATTATTTCCTAAGACCATCATCAGGACATAGATTTAGTGCATTTGAATGTTGACCCTCTGGAAAAATGTGACAAGATAACATAATATTATAACCTGGTTATATAATTAACATTTCATTCATCGCTGATACATTTACCATTTTGAAAAAAACGATTTTTAATTCTTACTTTAAAAAGTTGTTTACAAGGAAAGTTTCAAAAGTCGGTGTGGCGACTTAATGTCAAGTTTAAAGTAGCTAGTCAATCACAGTCATCCATAATAGATTGTTTATGAATGGATCTCACTTACTTAAAAAAGTATAACATACACTTCCTAGCCAGGTCAGTGATGCTGGTTGAGAATAAATCAATTGATGAGGACACTTGGTCGAAGTTGAAATCTGCGACTTCAATTGAAAGGACGCTATGGAACAAGGGTAACTGGTTCAAGTCAAAAATACTTTGTGATTTGGCTACAACAAGTAAACCCTACTGACAGTAGAAGTTACCTTTGAAAATTGGTTCAGAAAAGCAGTCAGGGCTCGTTCAATGTCTGTAAATGCGTAGTCACGTTCTGAAAAGAAGGGAACGGTGGATTTAATTGTCTTGTCTGACTAAGTCAATTATCACATGGAAAATCGCGTGTTTGAGGATATCGCGACTAACCACGCCAAATACAAGTGCAACTAATGTTTGTATATGGGCAACACCCAAGATTCGAGGGTCATTATCGATATTTTCAGTAAGGGAATAATAGAGTATTGTATCTTAAAGATAAAACAAGCTGTGTTACATACGAGAGCAAAGTATCTGACAGCCGTGTAAAAGGGAAAGATACGAATGCTGTCTTGATCGTGAACGTGCGGTTATCAACAAAGCAGGAAGGTGATACGAGACTATTTAGCGTGTAAAACCAGTGATACACCCGAATAATGGCAGCTGTTTGTCGAAACTAGAGCCTACAATTTAACATACGGACCTGTGGTTAAGGACAAGACCGTGTGCCAGGATATGCAGCAACTAACACTTACTTGAAAAGTCGAGAGCTCAGAGCAACTTCGTTATCCGGGTCAGCCGCAGCAGCGTATTCAGAAAAACAGCTGATATCTGCCGGTTAAACCAGCCCTTATTTATGTTGATTAAAGAAAGGGGCACGGGATGGCAATTCTCGCGAGATTACGTTGTGGGGCTGGAGAGTGCCTACTCTGTATTAAGAGCAAATTTGGCGGCCATATTTGAACAGGCAAAGAAATATGTTATAGCAACCTCGAATTTAATTAATTCATTTTGGATTGTCGGTTGATTAAATTTAAACTGAACACACTTGTAAATTTGAACAGGCAAAGGAATATGTTATAGCAACCTCGAATTTAGTTGATTTATTTCGGATTGTCGGTTGATTAAATTTAAACTGGACACTTACAAATTTGAGGCGTAAATAGCCAAAAGGTCATGAGAAGACATGGCTGTACAATGGCTATTTGCATTTGTTATTCAGTGACTTTATAACCTGTATCCATGTCAATTGGATCATAGTGAACAGTAATTAATTTGTTAACCAACCTGAACAATTATGGAATGAGTATATAAATATTTTTGAGCATACAAGGAACATACTTCAACATAAAAAGAATTCAAATGCTGTCGCAGCTCAATTGCGCGCACAATCTTGGCTTAGGCAAGGATCTATATAATGGAAAAGGCATCAATTTTTGTCTTCAAGTAAATAACAAACTTTTTTGACTCTAAATACCTGGTTATTGTATTATTTTTCATGATGTTAGTGTGGTAACATTATTTGCTTGCATTATAAATTTATTTGCCTCAGCCACTAGTCCATAACAGTGTGAGTTCTCAATCAATTTAAGTCCCGCACTAGCTGAGATTTGATAACATAAACAAAATCCCTGCTGGCCCAATTCTTCAATTGTCTCCCTCACTCGCGGCAGCTGTGTGGTCCTGCGCTGCACTCTGGGGGATGGAGTTCACCCCAGAGTGTGCAGGTGGCGGCAGAACAGCGGCGAAAGAGGAGCAGCAACCCTCGGGACCCTTGTTCCACCAGGGGTCCACGGCGGCAGATGCGGGCAAAATGCAAGCAAGATCCAGGAAAGTGGCATTTCTAAAACGGTAATGTTAAATCCAACTTTACCAGTAAAAAGGATTTATGATTACATTCCACAGATGTGAAGCACGATGCAACAACTCCTTTTTAGTCAGTTATTACAGCTCAATAGTATATAAAGTTATTCCCAATGCTAGCTTATGAGAGTAGTAGGCCTCACAGTAGGGAAATACGAATTTGGTGTTTGTCACTACTAGGACATGCAAAACTTAACAGTACATGTCCTACCTTTTACTTACACATCACTGTGCCCTATGGGTTACCTAGGGCCTACCTTATCAGTGACCTATGTGTAATAAAAGGGTAGTTTAAAGCTTAGCAAGAAGTTTAAAATGCTATGTTGAAGTGGCAGTAAACTGCACACTTAGGCGCTGCTAGGGCAGGTCTGAGAAAGGTTTGAAAGGCTACTTGTTTGGGTGGCAACATCTGGATTGCAGGCCCACTAATAGCATTTAGATTACAGGCCCTGGGTATATGATATACCA
The DNA here is from genome assembly GCF_964263255.1 of Lissotriton vulgaris. NCBI lineage: Eukaryota > Metazoa > Chordata > Amphibia > Caudata > Salamandridae > Lissotriton > Lissotriton vulgaris. Next base: position 1,075,431,087 of record NC_141691.1, on the reverse strand, counting down.
ATTTACATGGGACTTACAAGTGAATAAAAAATTGTCATTTGTGTATACACCAATGTCACCATGTTTAGGGGAGAAGCACATACACTATAGCACTAGTCAGCAGTGGTAAAGTGCTCAGAGTCCTAAGGCCAACAAAACGATACAGCAAAGTGAGTAGGTAAGCAGGGAAAAGGTTTGGGGGAAGAACACTCTAAGGATGACAGGTCTTACATATCCTGTAACCTTCAACCTGTATAGAGCCGCTTAGTCTTCTACTCACAGATAACAGCATCAAGATTCTCAAGTATGCCTATGATATACAACTCTATGTTAAAGTCCCCTCTGCTTCTGAAATTCAATACCTCAAACCGTGCTTGCACATCATCTGGACCTGGAGCTCCTGCGCCCCTCTGAATATCAACCCAACCAAGGCAGAATTCCTGTTATTTGTCAAGAAAAACTATAAAATACACTACCAACCTGGCCCAATGACATTAACCTTGTAGGATTCGAAAACCAATTTTCACTGAATGCCAAGTCACTTGGATTCACCCTGAATTTCAACCTAACAGCCAAAAAAACACAAATTGGTATCAGCTCTCTCTTCTAAAGAAAGTCAAACCATTTCTTCCTGAAAGTGACTTCAGAACTGCTGTTTAGGCCCTCATACTCCTGCATCAAGATGGTGGTAATGCCCTTTTCCATGATTCCCAGACTCCTCCACTCTGGCACTCCCTAGGGCTGCGCTGTACTGGTAATGCTGGGCACCCGCCAATTCCCCAAGAGGCTGAAAGGGCATTGGCCAGATTTGAAACAGGGGGCTGGTTTTGCTATTGTTGGCCAATTATTTAGCAAAATTGGCCCCTAGTAACAAAATCAGAAGGCCACTGAGACATTGTGCACCCTGTAGGCTGCACCAAGCCATGATGCTGCCAGCTTCCCCTTTTCTCTCCCAGCCGGCACCAGCAGCAAGCACATTGTAGCAGCTCAGGCTCAGTGTGAGCATGATTTACATGTGCTGAAGCCTGCACTGCTTTTTTTTCATTTTAAAATATTAACAATTTAACATAACCCTACCCCTAGGGCCGGCGCTACAAATTTGACTGTCCTAGTGGTGATCTGCCCTGCCACCATTGCCCCTTCCCTTACAGTCACTATGACAAGCATTTGCATATTATTTAATGCGTATGCTCCATGCATGGAGCTTAAGCATGAAATAATAAGCTGCCCTGCCTCGCTTGCCTCCTTGTTCATTTTACCATATTATTTAATGCTTATGCTCCGTGCCGCATGGAACATAAGTTTTAAATAATATGCAAATGCATGCCCCAACTCCCCAGCAGATCCTCTGCAATATGCAGGAGCCCCTTTGTACTCTCTCTTCCCCAACCAGTCACGCCTGGGAGATTAAGAGGAAGAGAAAGGGATGTGTAAACCCTTGCTGCCTACCCCATGCCATGCATGCCATGCATGTGCGCACAGTACTCCCTGGGTGCTATTTGAGGCTGCTGGGTCTCATGGCCTCATGCATCCTGTTGGTTAAATACGTTGGATGGTGTATGCAGGCTCTGCCTTGGGACCTTAAGTTCTAATGGGCACAGCATTAGGGGAAGCTCTCTGACATAGTCCAGGTCTCGGAGTGAACTGCACAAGACCTGTAGTGGTGGCTAACGAACCGCAATTGGGTCAGAGGCAAAGCCCTCTCCTTTTCCCAACCAGATCTCACAGTGGTTACAGATGCATTTCTCCTGGTATGAGACAGACATCTGGGAGAGGTGGAGATCAGGGGACACTGGTCTCTGGCAAAGTCAGGGCTCCACATCAATTTGTTGGAGCTTTGGGCTATCCGGTTGGCATTGAAAGCATTTCTTCTCTCAGTCAAGGGGAAGTTAGTGTAGGTTTTCACGGACAACACCACCACCATGTGGTACTAAAACAAGCAGGGCCGGATGGAATTGTGGACCCTTTGTCAAGAGGTCCCGCATGTCCGAACATGGCTGGAACAGCAGGGCATAGCCCTGGTGATTCAACACCTGGCAGGTTCACTGAACGCCAGGGCACTCAAACTCAGCCGTCGAAGTCTTGCGGCTCATGAATGGCGCTTCCAGTCAGACGTGGCGCAAGGTCTCTTTCAATTATGGGTAAAGCCTTGGTTAGATCTGTTTGCCTCCGAAGATAACGCACAGTTTTGAGAACTGGAGTTTCCAAAGCGGCCATCACTTGGCGAGGTTTTTCATCACGAGTGGAGCTCAGGCCTACTGTACGCCTTTTTCCCCATGCTACTTCTGCCCAGGGCATTCTTGTGGCTCTGGACTGTGCAAGGAGAGTCTGGTATCCAGAGCTTCTGAAAATGAGCATTGATCCTCCGATCAGGCTGCCCCTTCAGGAGGATCTTCTGTTGCAGCAGCTAGGGAGGGTCCTCCAAACCAACCTGTAAACTCTCCGCCTCCATCCGTGAAGATTGAGTGGCGACAGTTGATATCTTTTGACCTCTCTCTTGTATTATGTGAGGATATTTTGGCAGCCAGGTGTCCCTCCTCCGTTGGCAAACATTTGTAAAATATTGTATCGAAAGGTTTATTAACCTCTTTCTGATTCTCTATCTACTATCCTTTTCATTCTTACCCTTGCCCAGCAGGGCTCTGCATTGGATACTCTCAGGGGTCATCTTTCTTCTCCGTCCACTTTCTTGCGGCTGCTGAACCAACCCTCTTTGTTTAAATTTCCTGTTGTAAATAGATTCTTAAAAAGGGCTTGTATATATGTTTCTATCTATGCCCTTTGTCATGCCTCAGTGGGACCTTACTTTGGTTCTCACTTTTCTTGTGTGCTCCTTTCGAGCCTTTGCAGAATTGTCCATTCAGTCCTGCTGGACTTCTTAGTGTGAGGACTCTGTCCGCAACCCACTGCCAGGGTCTTATGGCTTGGGTATCTATTCAAAGGCAAGGAATCTGCAGCCTAAAGTTTCTATCAGATAGTTACTTACCTTTGGTATCGCATTAGCTGGTATAGACCATATCCAACTGCAGATTCCTTACAGACCCACCCATTCCTTCCTCTCTGCGGACTCATTCATTAGGGCTAAGGTTGTTCCCTTTCTCAGGGCCCTAGTTATGATACACACTCAAGACAGTAACTTCATGGCTCTGTGCTTCTGGTGTAAAAAAGTGAAAAGTACTGATGTTCGCGTGCCTGGATGGCACCTAGATAGGTGACTGCAGTGCCATAACCAATGCTAACGATGCTGATAATGTCCCGTAGAGCAAAATGGAGCCACCTGCTGGCACACACAAGGGGTACTGCTTACACTAAAGTTTCTGGATCCAGCCTGACACCTGGGAAATTCAAAGGTAAGGAATCTGCCGCTAGATATCGTCTCTACCATATAATGTGTTACTGAAGATAAGTAACTTGTTCTTCAAAGTATATCAGCATGTAGAGAAGTGAAGCACATTATTTTGTAATTCTGAAGTGTGATGAAACCATTGATTATATTAGGATCAAAATAATTAAGACGACTTACTTGGTGATGTGCATATTTTAAATATTTTTTTAATCCCAATTTCCACACATTATCTTTTGAATGGTGTATAGTTTCATCAGTAAAACTGAATTCCGTTGAGATATTTTGGCAATTTCAATGGAAATTGTGCTGTCAGTAAATGAGTTATTTATGAAAACAATGGTCCTTAGAACGAAAATAGGGAAGAGAAAATACAATATAGACCTGACTACAACAACAACTGTGACATTTATGAAAATTGTTTTAATAATTTGTGATTTTTATTGTTTTTAACAAGCCACTGTGTCTTTGGGCACATTTATTGTGTAATTTGTTTGATTTTATCTTCATATTGTAATAAATTGTATACTTTTATAATACACACATTTTTCATGGTTCATGATTTACTGAATATCTGTTTATGGAAATATGGTACAAATTCTATTATAAATCTGGCATTTCACGTAATATATGATCTACACTTGGGCTCGTACAAGTCGATTGGCTTTTTGGGACCTTTCTTGTTCCTCATAGCCAGACAAAGAGTTTTATTATTCAGATAAATCTGATCATCAATTAATACAAAGGACTGATTATTACAATTGCCTGATATATACGACAATGCCGCGCAGGTGTCCTTTTGATCCTATTATGAGGAAAGGATTGTCCGTGAAGCGAAGGGACCACGTGTAGGTCGGTAGAACTTACACGTTGTGATAGTGATTGGTGGTGGGCAAGAACGGATGTTTCAGCATTTGCGGGGAAAAGTGCCCGCTTCCTCGTGCGTCTACGAGGGCTGTTTGCGGCGTGGGGCTGAGTCACTTAAGATTCTGGAGGCACCGGTCTGCCTGACGTTCCACGGCACAATGCAGGAACCTGCATTGTGGTATATATCAGGCAATTGTAATAATCAGTCCGGATGATGATCCCCTACATTACTGAGCTTGGGATCGAAACGTCGTCGACATTTGAAAATAGCACCACGTTGTTCCAATGTGTATAATCATTGTGGTTACTATTTTTGTTAGCTTGACCTACCATTTGACAAGTACAAGCTAACTTAGCTCGAATTTTGCCTGAAATCTTTTTTGTGTCTAATTATTTGCTCTTTGTTCTTTTCTCGCGGGTGCAGGATTGTGCCCCGTTGTGTATATATTTCCTTCCTTTGTATTAATTGATAATCAGATTTATCTGCATAATAAAACTTTGTCCGGCTGGACATTGACAATGCATATAGCACCCACTCAGGTCTATATTGTATTTTCTCTTCCCTATTTTCGATCTAAGGACCATTGTTTTCATAAATAATTGACACCCGGGGTCCTTAGCTACTCCTTGGGTTCCCTTGTTTGTTTGTAAAAGTCAGTAAATGAGAGAGCGCTATCACAGCATGCTTTAATAACATCTTTGCAACAGTGGTCTTCAAAATGCTCCACCCCATACATACCACACCCTCACCACCTCTGCCAGAATGGGCAAGGCTCATTTGCTATGCTTGTTCTTTGTGTGATGCTTGGATTTTTCACAATCCTATGACTTCAGTGATGTAACATTGATGGCAGCACCGACACTCTCAAAAATGTTTTCAGCATCACTGGCCTGTGTGCCGTTTTCATGCTTTCTGGCCAGGGTACCTTTGTGTGACATTTTCATGCTTTCTAGCCCGAGTGCCTTTGTGTGACATGTTCATGCTTTCTGGCCGGGGTGCTTATGTGTGACTTTTATGTGCTTTCTGGCCGGGGTACTTATGTGTGACACTCATGCTTTCTGGCCTGGGTGCCCTTGTGTGGCCATCGCATGTTTTCTGTCCTGGGTGCTTATGTGTGACATTTCCATGCTTTCTGATTTTGGTGCTTATGTGTCACAATTCCATGCTTTCTGGCCTGGGTGCTTATGTGTAACATTTCCATGATTTCTGACCTTGGTGCTTATGTGTGACATTTCCATGCTTTCTGGTCTGGGTGCTTATGCGTGATATATCCTGGCTTTCTGGCCGGAGGGCTTATGTGTGACATTTCCCTGCTTTCTGGTCTGAGGGCTTATGTGTGATATTTCCATGGTTTGTGGCACGGGTGCTTTTGTGTGAAATTCCCATGCTTTCTGGCCTGGGTGCTTATGTTAAGCCATCATTTACTATTTACTATGCTTTGAAAGTGACTACAGTTAAATATATATTGAAAAATATTGCACCGTTTTGGTCTTTATTGGACAATTTTCTTTGGGAGGAGACCCCCCCCGAACCCTCGTAGGAGTTGTTGGGCTTGTTCACTGCGCTTGCTCACTATGCACCATATGGGGGCTGGTCTGACAAAATTTACCTGGGATTCTTTGGGTTTCCTGTCTGGCCCTGTTCTAGGGGAATCCTTCATTGTGCAGCATACTTTCTCCAGGGCCTGAAGAAATATGATCACATCAACCTGTAGGATTCAATGTTTTAAAGAAGGTTGAGTCTGACACAGCATTAAAGTTGTAAAGAAGCTCAGGTTTATTCCAGGAAAGAGAGACACATCCAGATCCCATCCAAGTGCAGAGCAGTAACAGTCTCTGCTTCAAAACATACATTCTAGTAACTGTGGTTACAACATAGATTCTATGACATCACACTGTGCACTCCACAGCTAAGCCTGAGAGTGGAGGATGCTACACATCTTCCCCCTCATAACAAAAAACAAAAGAAACAGAAAAAAAACATCTTACCCCAGACTATTCTTAAACATAGAAATATAAACTGGAGGTAACAATCATGTAAAAAACAATTCATAAATATGGAAGGAAAAAAAAACCCAGAAAGTAACCATCATGTAAATCAAGACACATAGTCCTTCAAATGAGAAGGTTTCCTGACAATTCTGGATGAGCGTCGAAAAACCCTTGGACTTTCATTGTTTGTGTCATACTCAGAATCACCAACTTTCGAGTCAACTTCAGAATCACAAATTTGATGATTACCTAAGAAAACACAAACTCTATTCAAGTTCCAGATTCTATGATCCAAAGTTCTCACAGCATTTTTGAACACCTTTATCACTTTTATTGGTTTAGAAAATGTAACCTTTTTACCTGGAAGCTTAATCACAACCAAATCATCAACCTTTACAGATGTAACTTTTGCAGCATGTTTAGAATCAAAATAAAGTTTCCTGCTAGAAGAATTCAATATCTCTTTCTCACGCCAGTCTAAATCATTACTTACATTGAAATCCCTAGAGCAATTAGTAATTTCTTCTCCAAGATCTCTCACCCAGGTTGGTTCTAACAAGGTACAAGGTGATCTTCCTTTAAAGAGAACGAAAGGCGATTTACCAGTGGAGGTGTGAGGAGTGAGCCTATAGTTCTCTACCTTTTTAAGAACTTGTTCTTTCCAATTAAGGCCTGCTCCTTTAGCCCAAGAGATGGTTTCCTTAAGTACTTTATTAAATCTTTCCACCATTCCATTGGTTTCAGGGTGATAAAGAGCACATTTCTTATGACTTATACCACACTTTTGTAAGAAAGACTCCATTTCTTTCGAAACCAATTGGACCCCATCATCAGTAAGGATGGATTGTGGAAAACCTTCTCTTGCAAATAGGGCCTCTAAAAATTTTACAACACTGTTAGTCTCAATGCTCGATGTGAAGTGTATCTCAGGCCATCTGGAAAATAAATCCATTAACACAAAAATGAAAACCTGTTGGGCATCAGTATAAATGAGACCCAGAATATCAAACGAGATCTCCTTCCAAGGACCACTAGGGAGGTCCCTGATGACCATAGGTTGCACTCTCAACTTTAGACTTATCACTCAAATTACAAATCACACAATCCCTTATGACCCGCTCAATGTGCAAATCCATACCAGGCCACCAGTATGATGAGCGAACTCTTTCTTTTGTTTTTGTCATTCCAGAGTGTGATTTATGAGCCAAATCAATGATGTTCTTACGCAGTTCAGAAGGAGGAACTAATCTAGTCCCACAAACCAAAAGATCATTGCACACTGCCAACTTATCTTTGACCCCCCCAGAACTTGGCACACTCAATAGAGGCCTGTTTCTTAGAATGCCAACCCTTCTGCAAAAGAGACATTACACATGAGAGAATTGGATCAGTAAACAATTTCGAGCGCCACTCAGCCTCATCAATAACTTCCACAGACACTGGGCAAACTTGATAGCTATCTTCATCACTGTCACATTCCAATAGCTCATCATGAGAAACATCAACCAACCTTGACAGGGTGTCAGCCACACAATTATCAACACCAGGAATGTACTTTATTGTAAAATCTAATTCTTGCAACACAATGACCCATCTGGTTATTCTGCTGGACACTAAATCAATACCATTCTTAGAGAAGATTTCACACAATGGCTTGTGATCAGTTTTAATTATAAACTTGCTTCCCCACAAGATTTTTTTGAATTTTTTGACAGACCAAAACACAGCAAGCGCTTCCCGTTCAATAACAGAATAGCGGGTTTCAGGGTCTTTGAGACCACGTGAGGCAAACATAATAGTGTCCAAAACTCCAACAATCTCCTGTTGAAGAACTGCACATAGTCCCTTGAGACTGGCATCAGTGGTGAGAATAGAAACCTTTTGAGGATCAAGATTAGGAGCTTTCTCAAGCTTTTCTTTAAGAGATTTGAATTCTGATTCACAATCAGCATTCCAAATAAACTCAGAACCCTTTTTTAGCAGACTTCTTAAACCGACACACTGTTCAGCAAAACCTTTTACAAATTTATTGTAGTACTCAATCATTCCAAAGAATTTCATGAGTTCCTCTCTAGAAGAGGGAGGAGGCATCCTAGTTATAGTATCCACCAAGTTTGCCTTTGGTGCAATTCCATCTTTGGAAATGGTGTGACCCAAATAATGGATTGAGGAGACTCCAAAATGACACTTATCAATGTTGATCATGAGATTGGCCCTTTCAAGTCTACTCAGCACGTCAAAAAGAATACACTCGTTTCGTTTCAAAAACTTTATTCGATACATAAAATGAATCATAAAAGTATTGAACATACAATTCATCATGCCTCATAGGATTAAAAAGTTCTGATTTAAAAAGCACGATTTTTCCAGAATTTAAGAAAGACATTAGAAAGACATAATAATGACCATAAAAGAATATACAAGACATGATTTTCAACAGGAAAAATTCTATACATGTAATACTACCCATAAGTCTTCCTAATCTTTAGTGAGATTCTAATAAAATTTAACATGGAACAGCAGATTTCTACGGAGGATAATGATGACAGATATTCGTACCCTTCCTCATAAGTGCAAGGTTGCCTCCCCTTCAGGATTGGTTTGATAAACCGGAGTCTTGGCTCCTTATATAGGGAGCAAAAAAGAACCAGATGTAAAGTGCTTTGTCTATCCCTATTATTACAAGGGCAAGGGGGTAGCCTCTCACACCAACCCCCTTCTTTCGGGAAAGCAAGCAAGAAGTGCAGAATCTCCAGCCTAAACCTTGTTAGAAGGAATCGCCATTGCACATTAACAGTAAATGTTAAATAAAACTGAGGTTGGGGTTTACAGGCATAGGCCATAGCATTGTCAGTAACATTGACTATAGGCGGTGGGTTCAGTGTTTCCCAATACCTTGCTTTTATATCCGCCTTATAGTTTCCCTCAATTCTTTCTGAATTGTCGTAATATGACCCCAGTCCAATCTTTTTCAACATATTATAGACATAAGACAACCAGGGAATCTGTTTTGAGTTTTCTAAAGCCATGCAATCGGTAATAATGTCTTTGGTAAGTTGCAGGTCTTCAGATTTCCAAATTTTACCCCATAACAGTAGAGGGGACAAGCAAATTATATCAGAAACACAGGCCATACCGATTTCTTTGTGGCAGAAAATATTTGAGGAACCTTTAGGAACTGATAGGACCCTTTTTATAAAGTTATTTTCCACCACCTGGATTACGGATGGTATTTCGGTCCCCCACACCCCTGCCCCATAAGTGGCTACTGATAAACATTTTGAGGTGTAAAGGGTTCTGAGGTGCATAATATGTTTTTACCCTAGTTTACTACAGAAACGAAAAATACCCTCTATCGCCCTTGTCATGTTCTGGGCTCGAACCTTCATGACCGGTGTCCAACTTAGTTTGCTGTCAAACAGATTACCAAGGTAGTTAAAGTTTCCCACTTTTCCAATTATGCGATTGTTGACCACAAATTTTTTAATAGTTGACCCTTTAGGGCCACAAGACATTACAAAAGATTTCTCAAAATTCACCTTTAGGTCAAGATCAAGCATGAATGTATTGAAAGCATCTAGACACACTTGCATGCTATTTCCTGTCAATGTCATGAGGACAGTATCATCTGCATAAGAAAGCATGGGAATACTTTTACCATTGATTTTTGGGAAGTCACAACCCTGGTTTAATAGGTACAGTTCTAATCCATTTGTGTAAACCAGAAAAAGAAAAGGCGCCAGGATGCACCCTTGACGCACACCTTCAGTTGAAGGTATTGGTTTTGTTATTTCCCCTCCAGAACCAAACCTAATAGATACAGTTGTTACTTCATGTAACCTGCGAAGCAATGTGACTAAAGGTTCCTCAAAGCCCATATCATCCATCATCCGCCACAACTTATGTCTGCAAACAGTGTCAAAAGCACTCGTCAAGTCCATGAAGGCAAGATGGACAGAGGATTTTTTTGCCTTCATGTACTTGCCTAAAATTAGTGCCAAATTAAGGCACTGCTCGTTTGTCCCCTTTCCACGTCTAAAACCATACTGAGACTTAAATATGAAACCTGTGGAATCTGCCCAACTTTCTAATCTCGCCAGGATTACCCTACCCAGAATCTTACATGAGGCATCTATTAAGGAAATCGGGCGGTAGCAGCGTGGGTCAGACCTATTGCCCTTCTTAAAAATCGGCACTCAGTTGCCTCCTTCCATGTACCAGGAATACGCCCAACCACAACAGCCTTGAACACATTCAGTAAGATGGGTGCCCACAGACTGACATTGGACTTAAAAAGGTCCAAGGGGACAGCATCTGGGCCTGGGGCTTTTAGTGATGCTCCTTTCCCTAAGGCTTCCTCAATCTCAATCAGTGTAAGTGAAGAGCTGAGGGTCAAAGCCGAGGGAGGTGCCACCAGATCCCCAGTCCCTTCGGTACTTGCCATTATTGAGATAGAATTGGGGTTAAAAATCTTAGTAAAATGTTGAACCCATTGATCAGCGGTAACCTGCACAACTATAGATTCTTTATTGTCGCTCTTGAAGAGAGGACGATTTATGACCTCCCAAAAGAGCCTACTATCTTTTAGTTCTGCAGCCTTTTCAAGATCATCCCAAGCACTGACTTTTAAGTCTTGCTTTCTTTTTGCAGTAGCATCCCTGTAAGCCTTTCTGCTAGTCCTTACAAGCTCTTTATTTCTTGGCTTTTGGTGCAGGGCTAGTTTTAACGATCGGTGTGTAGCAGAACACACAGAGTCAAACCATCTAAAGGCCTTTTGGCCTCCCTTCCCCTTGGGTTTTCTAAGGTGCTTTGCTGCATGACCACACAACTTCTCGAAGCTTTCAATAACCTGATGGGGGTCAGATCCTGGGGCTAGACATAATTCTATTTCCGTTTCACAATTAACAACAATGTCTTCCTCCAGTTTTGTCACATTTACCTTCCCCCATTTCAATGTGACACCCTGATTCTTATTATACTTAATTGGCTGTTCCCAAATCCTTGGTGATTCTTTTGTTGGCACACACAATAACAGCATTAAAGGGTTATGATCACTTGCAGGATTTGTCACCACCTCCAACTTATCAACATACTTGAAAAAGGTACTAGATACCAAAACAAAATCAATTGTGCTCATCTCCCCCCTCGTACCCTGAAAGGTTGGTATATGCAGGGTATCTGGGGCAGACCAAGGGTCTACTACACGCAAATCATTTGTGATAATAATATTATTCAAAGCATCCCCCTGAGGTGTATGTCTAAAGTGGGTCAGAGGCTGGGCATTCAAGTCCTCTAGTCCACACACATTTGAGCCTCCAAAACTGCACAAAGTACAGTTGAAGTCGCCGACCCAAATGAGAGACGATGTAGGGTGCCTGTTGCGTGCTTTACCCAATGCATCCTTCAAACTTTGGATTATCGAGATGTCGTGTTCGTTGAAGATGTTATAATACCAATTAATTAATAAAACGGGATCTGGGTAGAGATGTTCTAATAACAGCACTTGGTACCAGTTTGTCTCCACCAATTTCGAGGTTTTCAGTTCCTGTAGTTTTGTAGACAATGCTGTCATTATTCCACCTTTTGCCCTCCCCGATGTAGATGGAACAGCCGGAACAGTAAATGACTGAAAACCTCGATGTCACAAGTGGTCCTAGACCACGTCTCCTGTAAACACAGGATTCCATGCGCTTCCACAAAGACCAGCCATGCCTCATCTTCCAGTCTACTCGCTAATCCGGAAATGTTCCAGGATAGTAAGGATAATAATAATGATGGTGATGATGGCCCTTGTATTCCATGGATGCTTCCCAAAGCATCTCTTGTGGCGGAGGTGCTTTGTTCAGGCAATAATGACCTATTCCTCTCATAGCCCATGGAGATGGAGATGTTTCCCATAGGCGTGACAGGAGTCCCTGGCTGAGGAGGTCCAGTATTCGCATTGTCACATTCAAGAGTCACCAACACTGAATCATCATTGATGCGTGTCCCTAAGTCTTCATTCTTTCCCACATTCAAGATACTTGGTGCAATGCCTTCAGTCCCGGATGGTAGTCAGTCTACCCCATCCATACCCATTAAAGAGTCAAAACGATTCCTCAGTGGGATATTATTGTTATTATTTGGGAACCATCCAGGATAATCTACGCCCTGAAACCTTGGTCTTCGTGGGTTATAGGGGACTTGTGTGAAGGGGCCCATACTTGGTGGCCCCATAAAGCGAGCTGTCTCATGCCAAGGGGTATAATAATTTTGCGGGCCTTGATTCATATTCATGTTGTGTGCCCAGCCCATGTGCTGTTTGCCATTTGTACTATAACCACGATGATAGGGATTTCGGTTTGGGGTAGTCTGGTAGAGGTTGGGATAAAAGTATTCAAGACCCACACACTGAATATCCCCCACCCTACCAAACCTCGCCTTACTGCAAATGATATCCTTAACCCAGTTGTCTCTGAAGTTAATCAGGATGCAATCACCCTCCAGGTCTTTTTTACTTGGCCCAACCCAGGGGACCCTCCGTACACTTAAGATTTTCGTAGCAGTGTCCTCGGTTAAAGGCCTATTGGTATTTAGCCAGAATTTTGTTTTTCTCATATTTATTCTCTGGGATTAATGGAACACCTGTCAGGATTGCCATATATGGGGCAGACTCCGGGGGTATGTTTACATAAATCTGTTTACCTTGTAAGGAGGTTTTACTAGGGACCAGAGGTTTACTAGCTGGAGTTTCTTTCCCTTCAGTGTTAGGCAAGGTCGGGGCAGCTGTGTTAACCGGTGTAGTCACCGCCAAAGAGTTGCTAGACTTAGGGCCTGCTGCGGTCACCTGCTTAATTTTAATTAAAGGTGCTGGTGCTATACAAGGGGTGATACCGTTAGGATCTGTAGATTTTGCCGGTTTAGGTTGCTGTAAATGTATCTGGTTGTTCTTGGGGCCCTTTTTCCCTAAACTGCTGTTATTACTATTAGTGTGACCACCAGTAATAACGGATTGTGGATTGTGGAGAAGTGTGGCTCAGGGGTTAGAGGCGGCAGACCCGGAATCTGAGATCGGTCCTGGACCAGGGTTCAATTCCCCGCACCGGCGGGTCTTGGACTAAAAATTCCACGGACTCGATAATTCTCGTCCCGGTGCCCCCTTGACTCACGGGTTCACACTCTGCGACTCTGGGCAATAGCTTGCTTAATCTCCACAACGGCCCCTCGCGGCGGGATGCCTGACTTTCACCCTGTGGACACCCTGTCGGGGCTTCTCACAGGGGAATACCAGGATGGGTTCCCTAGGCAAGCGCCAGGATGCCCTTTGTGGTGACAGGTTGCGCTATATAAGTATACCTACATTTACATTTACATTTACATTACCTACCAGACTCTCCAGTAGGGCGGTGTTCTTGGATGTTAAAAACTCCAATTGATCTAATTTTAGATTTATGATTTGGGTTTTTTCCATCAGGGGGTTCAGCAGACTTTTTGTAAGCTTCTCAAGACTGGCCATGAAATCCTTATCTTCCTTATGGGATGGTTTTTTCCCCAAATTTGAAAAGCTTTTTTCCATGTTCGAAAGCTGGGATCCTATCTGAGATAATCTATCTTCAAAGGGTTTTAAAAGTTTTTTAAGTGTTTCCCATACCACGGTCAGAAATTCAACATCTTTCCCTTTTATAACGCAGAGTGGTACCCCACTAGTTTCATTCTCTATGACGAGATTATTATTATCGTGAGTTATCGTCAGCGGGTCTACATCAACTTCTGGTGGCAAATCAGAAGGCTGCGTATTGATCACTGGGGGCGGAGATGGTGGCTTAGTAGATAACTGAGCCTTCGCAATCTTTGCCTTTTTCCTAGCGTATGCTGTTTGGTTATTACGCTTCCTTTTCGTATGTGGCCCTTGCTGTTTAATGTCAGAGATTCCTCCAATCTGCTCTATAGATGTTGATTTTAGCGCCATTTCCGGGGAGCCTCCGTTGCACTCCTTCATTTCCCCTATTGACCCAACCATAGTCGTTTTTAAAAAGTTAGAGGATACTGATGGTGAATCCTCCTTCGGTATGGATATAGTGGGTGCTGATGGCTGGTGAATATCTGCCATTGTTTCAATCAGGGTAAGCGGTGGGCCAATTAAACGGTCAGGGGTTTTAGCAAGAGCTATGGACCCTAGTGAGGATTTTTTGGCCGCAGCTAACTCCTGTGAGAGTCTCCTTGCAGCATCCAGTTCAATGGAAACTCGGCGTTGCATTTTAGCAATCTCTGTATCTATGGCTGAGTGAGTCCTGGTAATAAAATCATCTAAGGTGCCATTTTTCAGTTTGGATTTAGCAGCCCTCTCTTTGTACTCACGTGATGACATGGTGAATAGTCACGAGAGAGGCCGAGGGTTAGGACCAAGAGGGATGGCCCAGTCCAGTCCTCTCAGACCTCGAACGGCCTCAAACGGCCCGCTCTTTGCCCGGTCTTCGCACCGGTCGCTCCCGCTCGCTACCGCGCAGCGGTAACTCCTAACTGTGATATAGAGCTAGGGAAGGGCAGTGGGCGTGGCCGGCAGGGAGAGCGGCCACAGGTGTGACACGCAGGGACTCCTGGGCAATGGAGTCCCTGCTAGGCTGCTCGCAGCCCTGCCGGGGTGCAGATGGTCCAGGAAGTTACCAGCTCCCCACACAAGCCTCTCGGTAGCTGGAGGCGCAGCGGGACCCGCGCAGCGGGTCCTGCAAGGTGTAGATTTTTCCGCGATGAAATCCAGCGACGAAGTCCAGAAGGGTAGAGCCTCCACACGGTGCTCTGGTCGTCCAAAAGGCAAGGTTTCCCACAGGCAAATGGGACTTGTGCTCTTTTATTCAGCCAGGGGGCGTGGCCGGCAGGGAGAGCGGCCACAGGTGTGACACGCAGGGACTCCTGGGCAATGGAGTCCCTGCTAGGCTGCTCGCAGCCCTGCCGGGGTGCAGATGGTCCAGGAAGTTACCAGCTCCCCACATGAGCCTCTCGGTAGCTGGAGGCGCAGCGGGACCCGCGCAGCGGGTCCTGCAAGGTGTAGATTTTTCCGCGATGAAATCCAGCGACGAAGTCCAGAAGGGTAGAGCCTCCACACGGTGCTCTGGTCGTCCAAAAGGCAAGGTTTCCCACAGGCAAATGGGACTTGTGCTCTTTTATTCAGCCAGGGGGCGTGGCCGGCAGGGAGAGCGGCCACAGGTGTGACACGCAGGGACTCCTGGGCAATGGAGTCCCTGCTAGGCTGCTCGCAGCCCTGCCGGGGTGCAGATGGTCCAGGAAGTTACCAGCTCCCCACACGAGCCTCTCGGTAGCTGGAGGCGCAGCGGGACCCGCGCAGTGGGTCCTGCAAGGTGTAGATTTTTCCGCGATGAAATCCAGCGACGAAGTCCATAAGGGTAGAGCCTCCACACGGTGCTCTGGTCGTCCAAAAGGCAAGGTTTCCCACAGGCAAATGGGACTTGTGCTCTTTTATTCAGCCAGGGGGCATGGCCGGCAGGGAGAGCGGCCACAGGTGTGACACGCAGGGACTCCTGGGCAATGGAGTCCCTGCTAGGCTGCTCGCAGCCCTGCCGGGGTGCAGATGGTCCAGGAAGTTACCAGCTCCCCACACGAGCCTCTCGGTAGCTGGAGGCGCAGCGGGACCCGCGCAGCGGGTCCTGCAAGGTGTAGATTTTTCCGCGATGAAATCCAGCGACGAAGTCCAGAAGGGTAGAGCCTCCACACGGTGCTCTGGTCGTCCAAAAGGCAAGGTTTCCCACAGGCAAATGGGACTTGTGCTCTTTTATTCAGCCAGGGGGCGTGGCCCGCAGGGAGAGCGGCCACAGGTGTGACACGCAGGGACTCCTGGGCAATGGAGTCCCTGCTAGGCTGCTCGCAGCCCTGCCGGGGTGCAGAAGGTCCAGGAAGTTACCAGCTCCCCACACGAGCCTCTCGGTAGCTGGAGGCGCAGCGGGACCCGCGCAGCGGGTCCTGCAAGGTGTAGATTTTTCCGCAATGAAATCCAGCGACGAAGTCCAGAAGGGTAGAGCCTCCACACGGTGCTCTGGTCGTCCAAAAGGCAAGGTTTCCCACAGGCAAATGGGACTTGTGCTCTTTTATTCAGCCAGGGGGCGTGGCCGGCAGGGAGAGCGGCCACAGGTGTGACATGCAGGGACTCCTGGGCAATGGAGTCCCTGCTAGGCTGCTCGCAGCCCTGCCGGGGTGCAGATGGTCCAGGAAGTTACCAGCTCCCCACACGAGCCTCTCGGTAGCTAGAGGCGCAGCGGGACCCGCGCAGCGGGTCCTGCAAGGTGTAGATTTTTCCGCGATGAAATCCAGCGACGAAGTCCAGAAGGGTAGAGCCTCCACACGGTGCTCTGGTCGTCCAAAAGGCAAGGTTTCCCACAGGCAAATGGGACTTGTGCTCTTTTATTCAGCCAGGGGGCGTGGCCGGCAGGGAGAGCGGCCACAGGTGTGACACGCAGGGACTCCTGGGCAATGGAGTCCCTGCTAGGCTGCTCGCAGCCCTGCCGGGGTGCAGATGGTCCAGGAAGTTACCAGCTCCCCAAACGAGCCTCTCAGTAGCTGGAGGCGCAGCGGGACCCGCGCAGCGGGTCCTGCAAGGTGTAGATTTTTCCGCGATGAAATCCAGCGACGAAGTCCAGAAGGGTAGAGCCTCCACACGGTGCTCTGGTCGTCCAAAAGGCAAGGTTTCCTCATGCTCTTCATCATTCTTTCCAAAAACTAAAATATCGTCTTGGTACACACACACTCCTTTGCAACCTTTAAGTACCCTTTCCATGATGCGCTGAAAAACAGAAGCCCTGAGACAAGACCAAATGGCATTCTGATGAACCTATACGTCCCAAAAGGCGTAGTAAAAGACGTAAGGTTTCTTGAAGATTCTTCTAGCTCGATTTGGTGATAGGCGGAAGCCAAATCTAATGTACTAAACATTTTGGCACCACCCACTTTAATTAAAAGATCTGAGATGTTAGGCAGGGGATATTTATCACTAATGACCCATTTGTTAAGCTGCCTCAAAGCAATGCATAGACGCAATGACCCGTTGGGTTTGCGAGCAGCCACCACAGGTGCAATCCAATCAGTTCCAGTGACCTCTTTAATAATCCCTCCTAACTTCAATTTTTCCAACTCACTTATCATTTCTTCTCTTAGAGCTATGGGGACAGGTCTAGGCTTGCAAGTATAAAGTTGAAAATCAGCTCTTATAGGAATCTCCAGTTTGAAATCTTTGAGACATCCTAGTTCATCCCTAAATACTTTAGGAAATTGTATTCTAATGCGACGCAATAAATCAACATTAGAATCCGTTTGAAGAGAACTAACCAGTTCCTTGAGTATAATAGGATTAGGAGAACTAGGATCAAGCATTATATTTAGATCACCCTGATGGAACCAACTGATGATACTGTCTCCTTTTTGAGAAACATAGATCTTCCCTACAGTATTACGATCCTTATATTCTATCCGTCCTGTAAAACATCCCAACAAAGGTATGAGTTTACCTCCATATGCTAAAGGACGAATGTCAGCTCTTGACAACTGAACTTTGTTGGTTAGTTTTCCCAAATAGAAATTTCTAGATATAATTGTTATATTGGCCCCAGAATCAAAAAGGACATCAGTTGACTCACCCTCAATATAAATTTTGTCAACCGGACAGTTTCTAAGATCAGCTGTAGAAATGACTTGGACTACAACCTGTCCACAATCAAAATCCTCCTCCAAGAACTCATTATCAACAACTTTTACCGAAGCAGAAGGAATTTTACTTTTGCACAGATTAGAATAGTGACCCTTCTTCTTACACTTTGAACATATAGCATTAAAGGCAGGACATTTTGTGTCATTAGCATAATGGCCAACCTTGTCACATCTGAAACATTTAGGTACAAAAGATTTCTTTTTAGTCTTAACCGGATTATCAGAATTTGAGCCTTTCTGTGAGTCACTCACAGCATTTTTAACAACTTGAACACAGGGTTGTTTGTCTTTATTCAAGGTATCAACACATTTTAATGAATGTTCCACCCTCTTAGCTAGTTGCAGAACTTCATCTAAAGATGGTTCATCTTTTAACCATAATTAATCGCGAACCTTCTCAATGTTACATCCAACCATGAATTGATCTCTGATTCTTTCTTCAATGGAACTATCAAATTTGCAAGAAGATGCTAATTTTCTTAACTGAGTGACATACCCCTCAACAGTTTCTCCCTCATTTTGTAATCTCTTTGCAAATTGGTACCTTTCTAATATGGTACTAACTTTGGGCAAATAATGATTGTCCAATTTTTTCATGCAAATTTCAAACTCATTAAGACCTCTCTCTTCTTCTGAACTAAGTTCTGCCAAATGGTCAAAAACATCTTGACCCTCTGAGCCAAGACAATGGAGTAGAAGGGAGGTTTTGCGTTCAGCACTTAAGCTGACTCCACAGACCTTAGCGTAACGCTCGAAAACTTTTTTCCACTTCTGCCATTTAATAGGAGGATCACCCGGGGATGACAGAAAAATGGTGCTGCAGTTACATTCTGCATAATTAAAATTAAATGATGAATTACCAACACCTTGAGTCTCCTTTAGAACCAGTAAGCAGTTAGAATAGTGTGAAATAATAAATGAATAAAATAGGTCACAACAATATACATCACACTGTAATGGTAAAAGAAAAAAAAAATTTAAACCATCCACTAGGTGGTGTTGTGGTAATAAAGTGAGAATAATAAAGGATATTTGAGTGAGCGTCAGATGCTATGTCTAACAGAAGAAATCTACAATGTTATAGATAGGTAACACACCCTTAAATGAAGTTTAACACATAAAAAGTGAAACGTTTTTTTTTAAAAACCAAGTTCATTCTTAAAACTACAAAGATGGTCACCACGTTCCAAGCCAAGAAGAATGGACACTCGAACTCCGGTGGGATTTGATGCTGATAATCTCGTGTGAAGCGCTGAAATCAAGGTTATCTGGTTTAGGAACCTTTCGTTAAGTACTTAAAACGAAAATGTTCGCTCCGACGCAGCGTTGTCATGCAGAGGGAAGCGTTGCTAA
Organism: Lissotriton vulgaris; assembly: GCF_964263255.1. NCBI lineage: Eukaryota > Metazoa > Chordata > Amphibia > Caudata > Salamandridae > Lissotriton > Lissotriton vulgaris. Next base: position 1,075,411,862 of record NC_141691.1, on the reverse strand, counting down.
GGAAGGTGCTTTGTTGTCGGGTGAAACGCAGCGCAGGTGGTGGAACGCAGTGTAGAAAATAGACAATCAGGTGGTTCACTAACGCTGCAGTGACGAATGCAGTGATAGAAGCGTAGAGCGTTTCACCAATGTAGCGCAATGACATCAGCTAGCTGGAGCGTGAGGTTGAGCTCGGGAGAAACGCGTGAGGTAGGTAGTTTAAAACATTTTTTTTAAAAAGGCTTTTTAAACGATGTTAGATCCTCGGCATGAAAGATGCCCCCTATGTTGTAGATTGAAAGAGTCAGCTTAACAATGAAAACCAGTACACAGTCAATGAGTTTAAGAAATCATATCTGCCGCATTTTTCATGAAAATGGCTTAAATAAGCGATCAGAGTCTTTCAAGCCCCGCAAATTAAATGTTTGAAGAGTCTGTGACTAAACTCAAATAGTTTCGGAGGTTGTCTTGTAAAACTGATAACACATCCACTTAAAGACAGTTGTACTAATTTAAGATGAAGTCGCTGGTGCGATCAGTTTAACTTGAAGATAGATGTAATGTTTATGATGCAGCCGCTGGTGCGATCAGCTTACATTAGGAATAGTTGAAATATTTTATAATGCAGCCGCTGGTGCGATCAAAACACTCCCATTTAGACTAAGCAAGTCTGAATTATCAGCCGCTAGTACAAACACTGAAAGAAGGTGAAAACAGTACCTTGAAAATTGTTGAGATTGTTGAGCCTCTCTTTTCCTCAGCTGCCGACTACGCCAATGTAGGATTCAATGTTTTAAAGAAGGTTGAGGCTGACACAGCATTAAAGTTGTAAAGAAGCTCAGGTTTATTCCAGGAAAGAGAGACATATCCAGATCCCATCCAAGTGCAGAGCAGTAACAGTCACTGCTTCAAAACATACATTCTAGTAATTGTGGTTACAACATAGATTCTATGACATCACACTGTGCACTCCACAGCTAAGCCTGAGAGTGGAGGATGCTACACAACCCTATCCAGATGGAGCACCATAGGTTCCACTTGCTGGTCCGTACCATCCTCAAAATCAACTACATCATTTACAAAGCCTTCACAACCATCATCCCTGCTTATCTTGTAGGCAAGCTCACCAGCTCTGGTAGTTCTCTGCATACTATCAGACTGAAGACCAAGAAGTGTAAAAAAAGAAAAAAAAACAGGAAAGAGTTCAGGACCCACCACTTTAATGAACACACCATCGCAATGCATTAATCAACGCAACCCAGCTTCCTCCCCTGTTACCCCTTGACTTTATGGTTACCTTTGACCATGTGCAGCGCTCCTCAGCTTTTTGGTTAGGTTTGTTCTTTAGAAATACTATATACATACAGACATGCTTTTGTCTATCCCATGCAGGTCACAAGTTACAATACATACACACACACAGATCTTTAGGGAGAACATTATTATGTCAACATGGGCATCTTCAAACTTGGTGCAGAAGAGTACTGCCTTCAGAACATCTGCTTCAAATCAAATTGCAAAAAAAGAGCATTTGATGAGTTGGTGGGCAGGAGTTGGCAGCATGCTGATGGGACATTATACAAGACTGTGCACTTCACAGATAGGTTTCCTATTTCACATTATAAATTACACATAATGACATTACACATAATTACAATTGAAGATACAGCAATTCCCTAACAAGCCTAGGACAAGTGATTCCATGATTTGCACTCTGGTCTACAAAATACAAGGTCTGAATCTTTACTTTGTATAATAGCTGTTTCTTGAGTTAGAAAGTAGGACTCGGTATGTTGGCAAGTATCATGTTACATGTTCCCAAGCTCCAAGGTCCAACAATAGATAAGATGCCGCCCCCCATCAGCATGTTAGAGTTTTAAGAAAGAATATGGGAAAGCAAATATCTGACACATTTGAGCAAGTATTTGGAGAGTTTGAAGCAAGTACATTTCCTACTTTCTCCCAGTAAAACATGAATATAAGAGGAAGCAATGGTGCTACAACATTGTTGGATTATTGTATCCAACTCCATCTTTCGCCTACACCCCAAAATAAACGTTTTGCTGGTATTTACACAGCTCTCCCCTTCCAAAGCTATGTTGGGATTTTTTTTGAGTTTTATAGTTATTGCTTACAAAATAAACACGTAGAACACAGCATATTGATACCATTATTGTTTAGTTTTTTTTAGTCCTCTCCTAACATTAGGTTTAACTGCTTGTTGCCGAAGCTCTGTTGTCTGCAATACAGTACACAGAGTGGGATCTGGGTCTGCCCATATTTGATGATTGGATTGTCTTTCTAGCCTACTACAATTTGATGATCCTGGTTGGACGTCTTTCCTCCCTATTCTATTTTGTCCTGCCCCAGGAGCATAGTTTTTTTACCATGGTTTTGACAGGCTGAGTGGCATCTTTCCACTGCTGAAATCGGTGAACTGTATTTTCATTTGTGTTTCAGTTCTCCATGGAAGTGGATGGTTCTTGATCTCTCATCGATCCACTCTCTTTGTGTTTCTTCCCGGCTCCTTGCTTGTGCATTGCTACCTTCACCAGTCCATTGTTATTTAAAAGACGTTTTGTTATTTCATCTGCTAGGTACCTACAGCTGCACACTTATACCTGGCCACTTGCAGGCATCCCCTTGCATGCTTTTAGCCTTAATTAACTATTCCAAAATTGTTTTCAAAATTCCTGTTATGCTACGTTAAGAATATAGGGCCCGATTCACAGAATGAACTCAAGACTCAATCCTAAACTTACTACTATTTTGGTATTCACAGAATGCACTTACTCATTTCGGTATTCACAGAAGGCACTTACTCATTTTGGTATTCACAGAAGTTAGTAGTCCTAACTTTAGGACTCCTAAATGCCTTCTGTGAATACCGAAAGTCTTAAAATTAGGATTTTTCTCAGTTTAGGAGTCCTAAAGTTAGGAGTCCTAACTTTACTACTACTAAATTGAGAAAAATCCTAATTTTAAGACTTTCGGTATTCTCAGAAGGCATTTAGTAGTCCTAAAGTTAGGACTACTAACTTCTGTGAATACCGAAATGAGTAAGTGCCTTCTGTGAATACCAAAAGTAGTAAGTGCATTCTGTGAATGGCAAAAGTAGTAAGTGCATTCTGTGAATGCCAAAAGTAGTAAGTGCAATCTGTGAATACCAAAACAGTAGTAAGTTTATTTATTTATTTTTATTTATTTATTTAGGAAGTTTTCTATAGCGCTGTCAAGACCCGGAGGTAGCAGAGCGCTTTACAGTAATAGAATGACAAAAATCTGTATAAACATATGCATAACATAAACATAAACATGAACATAACATATGTAAGGTATAAGCATTCAAAGATTGACATTGTAAGCGGAACATGGGTGAGTTGCCGAGCTTCTTTGGATATGGAATTCACTGTAGTCACATAGTTCAGGGGTTGCTTGCTGACCCCGGTTATCCGCAGCCAAGGGAGCAGATCAGGAACAGGGATTTGAGTTGCCTTTTGAATTCCACAAAAGAAGGAATAGTTCTGATGTGCGGGGGGATGGAGTTCCAGATTTTGGGGGCGAAGTTCATTCTGTGAATCGGGCCCAAAGTGTTAGAATATTGTTGCATGGTAGCACATTGCATAAGCTGGAACGCACATGCAACGAAGGCTATCTTGAAATTAATTTTGTATCTTCAAAATGTGTTTTCATAAAAGCTTAAGAACAGCATTCCAAGATGGCCAACATGTGTGCACATACCCAGAACCACTTGTGGAAAGGAAATATTGGAAAAGCCAATAGCTCTGCACCTGTGTTTCAAAGGAAAGACCTAGTTGGCTTTGTGCTGCTATTTTTGGTTTTAATTTAGCTACTCTTTTCATAAGCCAGGCATTCAAAGTAGATTTTAATTTAACACTGTTTTTCAGGGATTTAGCAATTCAGGCCTATTGAAATCCATTATTGAATGTCCTCAAACTCACGTGGTCTATTATTATTTAGGTGATGAATTCATTTACTAAATCATTTTTGTAGTAATGTCTCGAACTCTTAACGATTTGCATTTTAGCTATTTAACCCACGAAGCAGACTTGTTGTGTACTGGACAGGCACAATGCATTTTCCTAACAAATCTGTTAGAGAAAGTTCCGGAATCTGAAGGGATCCCCAAATGTCTTACCATCTAGCATCCATACACTACTCCTGATAAAAATAATACCCTGGGGATGGCCATGTGATGTGCGTTATTGAATAATATTGCACTTCCCGATAAATAACGTACACATGGCAACTTTTATTTTTGATAACATTATTCAACTTTTAGCTTTGTGATGTCCAAAATCAGTAAGTGATTTCATGTGATTATAGATTTCAGGTTTCGCATTGCATCACAGTTAAAGAACCTAAACATAAATGCAACAAGAGTTTGAAGTGGGTAAGATCTGTGGGGCACGCTTGCCCATACTTTCTTATTTGAACCAAAACAGTTTCCTTACTTCTTGTGTAAAAAAAACCCATCCTGGGACGGTTAATTCTGACATCCGAGATGCCTCACCTGAAGTGGAAGGAAGAGAGCCTCCTATGCTGTGAGCCAAGGGAAGGATAGGCAGATAAAGAATGAATAAGCTTCATGCTTGTAGTGACCTGGGTCAAGGGGCGCTTGGACCCTGCACTCGAGCATGGGTAGGGGACAAGAACCGGACACCAGATCCGATCAGTGAGTGGGGAGGGCATTAATAGACATGGGCAGTGAGAACTGACATGCATGTGGGCACAGCAAAGGAGCCAAATAAACAAGCATATAATCACTGACCTGTCTCGGCAGGCATTCATTGAAGACATAACTGGCGACGAGGAGGTGGGTCAAGAATAGCCACCAGAAGCGTGTGAGGAGTGTTTGCTACATTCAAATGGAGCCAGGAGCCCACCTTCGTCTGCCGACCCAGGAACCAAACACCGACGTCAGGCGTTCGCTTAATTGCAGGAGAACGAAGCCAGGAGCCTACCCTGGTCCATTGGGTTCATCGGAATGAAACAGCTGAGTCGAGAGCCCAACCCGATCGCGAGGAAAGCGGGGTCAGGAGCCCACCATCGTCCATGTATGAGACTGCCTCATCGCATGCGAGATTGCCCGCATCCATAGCCTACCCCGACCTCCTTAAGCAGAGGTGAGCAGAACAAAAGTAAAAGCACTCGAGCGTGAATAGAGCCGACCGCCGACTGCCTGGAGAACCTAGAGCGTCCTGCGCGCAGATTTCAAGCTGAAATCTCGCGAGAGCTCAGTGGCCATCTTGGAGTCAGACGGGACAGCCAATGAGAGGCTGAAGAAGTCCTGGCAGTCATTTTGAGGTCAGGCAATACAAAGTATAGCAAATCGCGCCCACCAAATCTCGGCGGCCATCTTAAGGTCAGGCGGGAGAACAAATAAGGAGCAAGGAATAGGAAGAGGCCATTTTGAGGTCAGGCTAACACAAAAAAGGGTGCCGTGGGAAGAGCGAGCACAAGTCGCCGCAGCCCGATACAAGCAGCAGGTCAATCATGCCCGCCGGCCCCCTGTTGGAGCCCGTACTATTGGACTAGGAGAACAAATTGCTCTCGACATTCAATTGAATGACTAATGTTCTAATAGTTACCTATTGTAGGAAGGTGGATATCTGACTATATGGTTACCCCAACTTTCTGCCTAGTGTTTAGCTGGTTTTCGACTTAGTTGGCCTGGGATTCTACTAATCAGGGCCTCAGGCTATCTGCTCACTGTAAAATGGACTCCATGTACTTTAGGTACATCTCTATATGAGTATTGGGTCACCATGTGAGCCCCTGTATAGTGTACCATAGGTACCCAGGGCATAGGTGCATCCTAGGCCTACCAGGTGCTGCAGCATGTATTATGCCACCCCTGGCTGGCCATCCACATTGACACAATTGGCTGGTCACTCAGCTGGGGCAAGGTTGTGTAATCACCCCTTGCTTAGGTATAGGATCCCTATACCTACCATTACATATAGACACATATATACCTGTAAGTCACTCCTATGGCAGGCCTTAACAATCCTGAAGGCAGAGTGCTTGGTTTTATGTGAGATGGTACTCTAGCATGTAATGCCCAAGCCCCGAGCCACATTTGCACCGACGCACAGCCCCCCACACTCCACGAGTGCCGCTTGGGGCCTACTGTTGCTTTTGAGCTCGACACCGCCTTTCCGGTCACTTGCCCGTTGGCTAGTGGCCTCTGTGAAGGCGAACCTTTGAATCTACACCGCTTGCCTGGTTGCTCCACGCTTGCCCCTGCTTCCCTGAAAAGGAGAAGCCCCCCAGACCTTGCTGGTCTGCCTTGAAGCGAATATTCGATTCCTGCGTGGGTTGCATTTGCCAAGGCTCGTTGGGTCCAATCCGGGTCCCGACGCCGCAGACATCTAGATCCATCGTGGGACAGCTCGATCCCAATGCCTCCTGGACCTCGTGGCTGCAGAGACAAGCTTCACGACATCGCCTGGTTCCTTCCTGGTCACTGGCTAGTGACCCAGACTGTCCCCTCTGCGTTCAGGTACTCTTCATCCTTGATCCACCCTTGGATCCAACCGGACACTTCTCTCCTGCAGCATCTTTTTACAGGTCTCCATAGGATTCAGCGACGAAACCCGACACAACTTGACACCTATGCACCCGGCTCCTGTGGGTGAGGTAACGCGAGTACTCTGGTGCTCCTGTGGATATTGACTATCCAAGTGTCCTAGTTTTTAGTAGCTTTCTCCTAGTCCATCCGGAAGCATCCTAAATCAACTAATTTCTGACTCTTACGTTCCCATTGTATTCCTATGAGAACCCGCGTGTGTGTTAAGACACTACACACGCTTCCCGTGGGCCTCCTCCTTCCTAACCTTTGGTAGTTCAGTGTAGCCCCAGCGATTCCCTAGGCCCTAAGCCTACTCCCTGTTCGTGACGTGGTTCTTATATCACTATTTTAGTTTATGGTTTGCAACGCCCCTAGGGTTCGACTGTATTTTGTGCAACTTATTGTATGATAATTAAGTAACTTGTTATGTGCTTTGGCCTCTGACCTCAAAGAGTTCAGAGGGGTTGTGTTAGTAATAAATACATATATATTTTATATATAACCTGTGTGGTGTCCTTTCATTTGGTATTAAAGGGGTAACATATGGTAAAACAGATGGCTTCACATGCGCTCTTGAGTTTAGCCTAAGACTGCTTTGTCCATGCTACCACTAGGATAGCTGATCTATAAGGTTGACTTTACAACCATCACCATAAGGGTTGTTTGGACTGATACAGGGTGCCCACTAGAGTAGTGAACATCATACATCAGGCCAACTTCTCACATTGGTGTGCAGCAGTTGGGATAAGAGCTTGCTGTTTTACCAATTGTAATCTTAAGATATCATTTGGAAGATCACATTAGGTGCCTATAGGTACATATAATACTTAAGTTCTACTGAACTTAGTTGTTGTAGTGCAAAGGGCTTAGCACACCCTGACTACAACTCAGAGAGGTTCTAGTTGGATGTAGACAGCCAGGTCCAAGTGAGAGTACTTAGCCAGGCTAACCTAAGCCTACATGGGGCTGGAGAGGAGATAGCCCCATACAGGCCCCTAAGCAGACTTAACCAGAGGTATAGGAGTAGAAGGTCCCTATCCAGGGAATCTCTCTACTCCAATGCTTCAATGGGCTCTAATGCCTCTGCTCAGAGGAGAATGACTTCTCCTCAGAAAAGAGAACATCAGGCCAGAATGAAAGAAGTCAATCTGAGGATTGAGAGGCAAGAACTTGCCCTAGCCAAGGAGAGACGTGCTCTTTCAAGAGAGCAAAAGTTAAGTGGGTTAGAACCCACTGGTGGCAGCAATATCCCTAAGGATAAAGATAGGTCCTATGATAATAGAAACCTAAGCAAGATTATCCCACCCTACAAAGATGGGGATGACATCCACAAGTGGATAACTGCTTTGGAGAGGGCTTGCAAAGTACAGCAGGTACCCCAAAGTCAGTGGGCAGCAATCGTATGGCTCTCCTTTTCAGAAAAAGGTAGAGATAAGCTTCTCACAGTAAGTGATGATGATGCTAACAACTACAAAGTCCTGAAGACTGCTCTGATTGATGGATTTGGCTTAACCACTGAGCAATATAGGTTGTTCAGGGAAACCCAGAAGACACGGACTCAGGACTGGACTGATTTTGTGATTTGTGCTACTAAGGCTCTGGAGGGCTGGTTATTGGGCAGCAAAGTACATGACTATACAGGATTGTATAATTTGATTATGAGGGAGCAGATCCTTAGTAATTGTCAAAATCAGCTTCTACACCAGCACCTGGTAGACTCTGATCTGACCTCTCCACAAGATTTGGGTAAGAGGGTAGACAAATGGGTCAGAACCAGGATTAGGCCTAAAAATCAGGGTAGTGACCAGAAGAAAGATTCTACCAAGCCTCAAGAGAAAGGTGGGGATACATCAAAAGACAAGTCCCCTACAGGGCCCCAAAAATCCAATGGTGGGGGTGGGTCCCAAAACACTTCCTCTAACCCTAAGAAACCTTATTGCCATGTCTGTAAACAGCCTGGCCACTGGAAGACTGACAGTAGTCGCCCAAAGGCCAACAATAAGGAAAACATTCCACCAAGTAATGCTCCCAGACCTCCTGTTACTATTAGTAGTAATCCCCCATGTGGTGGGAGTGCCCCCAAAACTGTGGCTGGGTATTCTTGGGGAACTCAGGTGGACTCTGGCCTAACCAGGTCCCCTAATAAAGAAACTTTAGTCTGTGAAAATGGCATGGGGTTTGCCAACTTCACTGCTTGTCCCAACACTTTGGGCAAGTCGGACAGGAGCCCCGCACCAATGGCCAGAAGGTTGAAGCCTACAGAGACACAGGGGCTAGCATCACTATGGTGACTAACAGTCTAGTCCCCTCAGGATAACTTTTACCTGGGGTCAGCTATCAGGTGATCAACATTGATGGAGTGCAGACAGATCATCCCATTGGAGTAGTAAATCTTAGCTGGGGGGTGTCACTGGCCCCAAGAGAGTGGCAGTGTCTACGAACCTGCCTGTAGATTGTCTACTGGTACATGATCTAGAGATCTCCGTCTGGGCTGGGGTAGAACAAGAAACCCATTCCAAAATGGTAGGCCTTCCCAACAAGGTTAGTGGGGCTGTGGCGACCACAGCCCCAGCTCAAGCAGAATTCCTCCCTGAAAAGGTTGGAAGAACTGTGATGGTCACAGCCCAAACTCAGACAGATTTTAGTGTTGTGAAGCCTGAAACTATGGATCACTCCACTCAGACAGAGTATTGGGGAGGAAGAAAAGTCTCCCTCCCACCAGACATTAGGTGAGAGTCATCCTCCTCAGGGAACTGACCATACCCCTTGTGAAGAAACTGCCCCAGAGGTAGTCAGGCCTAGCCTGGCAGAGCCCCTGATGTCAGTGGACCCTTCCAAGGTGGGACCCAGTCTGGAGCAGGTAACCTGCCCCTCTCTACCCTGCCTCAGTCAACCCAGGGCTGTAGAGGTCAGGGAGGCCAGTGGACCCCACAGGGCCCCCTGTCCACAGGAACACACCCATCAGCAGATTAGGGGCACCAAAGCTAGCAGCCCTAGCAAGGTGAAAATTCCAAAAACTCCTGAGTGATCTCCCTTACACCTAGTTAGGAACCTCCCCCAGATGGACTCTGTTGGGCACAGCCAAACCTGGGACCCAAGGGCCCCAAACCTGACCTGTCCCTCCAGTGAGCCAACAAAAGGGACCCAGCCTCCAGCTGTAGGTAGCCAGAGGTTGACTCTGAGAGCACAGTGCAACTCAGTCAAGTAAAGAAAGGCATACATGGTGGAAAATGATTGGAAGAAGCTGAGCCCTACATTAGAGGAGCCTCACTTCAGTACTCCATCTCAACATCAGCCTTTTACTTTGCCAAAACACACCACAGGTAGAGATTCCCTACGATGGAGACCCTATGATACCCTTAGGGTAAGGGATTGCTTGTGGACCATAAGACAGGGGGTAACCATGCTAGTGCAGGTACTCCCTTATATGGCCACTTAGGCAATATAGGCTTACCTGGTCAAGAATAGCCTTATCTCCTTTCGGGGTGGGGTGTAGGAAGGTGAATATCTGACTATATGGTTACCCCAACTTTTTGCCTAGTGTTTAACTGGTTTTAGACTTAGTTGGCCTGGGATCCTGCTAATCAGGGCCCCAGGCTATCCGTTGTCACTGTAAAATGGACTCCATATACTTTAGGTACATCTCCAATTGGGTATTGGGTCACCTTATGAGCCCCTGTATAGTGTAGCATAGGTACCCAGGGCATAGGTGCATTCTAGGCCTACCAGGGGCTGCAGCATGTATTAAGCCACCCCTGGCTGGCCATCCACATTGACACAATTGGCTGATCACTCAGCCGGGGCAAGGTCGTGTAATCACCCCTTGCTTAGGTATAGTATCCCTATACCTACCATTACATATAGACACATATATATACCTGTAAGTAACTCCTATGGCAGGCCTTAACAATCCTGAAGGCAGAGTGCTTGGTTTTATGCGAGATGGTGCTCTACCATGAGCTGAGCCTGTCTGCAGCTTTCGGAATCATGTCCCTATAGCCGTTCTATGATATAGCCATACCATGTACTCTTAAGTGCATTATAATCCTCGCGTTTAATGCTAACTTTGGTTTGGCTTTATCGAAACATGTCGTTTAAGGTGTCATACACATTGGAATACTATTCCCTCGCCAGTTCTGGCGACAGGGGTAGCATTCCACCCTTCTGGAGGGAGAAGACAAGTTGTTCCTGTTAATCCCGGTTAAAGTTAACCAGAGCCTCAGAATCACAAAATGGATGCTGCTGCCACAGACACAAGTCTGAACTGCTGCTGCTGGGAGCCCTTCCAGCGAGGGAGGCTTGGAAAATAGTTTTCCTGCCTTGGGAGGTGCTAGCACCTCCCCAGACAGCCCATAGTGTATTGGGGCAGGGAGGGCTGAATGAAATGAGATACTGCCTGGGGCACACAAGGTGCTCCATGCATAGCCCGGTTCAAACCAGTTGCTGGGTGTTAGAACTGGCTATTTCTGGTAGGCTAAGGCTGACGCCAAAGCCAGGCAGAAACTACCATTCTAGTCAGGGCAAGGAAGTCACACGCCACGATAACCCCTGCTCACCCCCTTGGTAGCTTGGCACAAGCAGTAAGGCTAAACTCGGAGGCAATGTGTAAAGCATTTGCGCCAGTGCACAACAGCAACAACATACTAGGCACACCACAAAAGAGACTCCACACAAGGTTATTATAAAATAACTTTTGTATTGTAAAAACACATCAGATAAAATCACACATGTACATTGTGCCAACTGGCACGGGCAATATTCACAAGGGATTATTCACAAGACAGGGCCACATGGGCCACTGTCATAATCAGCACTTAGTAGAAATGAAATACTGTCAGAATTTAGAATAAAGAATATAAAATCACTGTAGCACAAAGTAACAGTTATAAAATACATCCAGTAACTACTGGGAACAGGTACCAGGATCTCACTAGGTCCACCTGTACTAAAAGAACAACCACCTAAGTATCACACAGCGTTTAGGGGTCTAGGAAAGAACACATTACCCATGATGCATAAAACACATTCAGAGGAGTAGTAAAGAGAAACACATGATGCATAAACCTATACATTCAGCGGTGTTAAGAATAAAGCACATGACGCAATAAAATACATTCAGGGGTGCAGCGCAAGAAGACACATGATGCCTAAAACATTCAGAGGTGCAGCGCAGGGAAAAGGAAGACACATGATGCATAAAAACATTCAGAGGTGCACAACAACTCAATAGCTCAAAAACACACAGTAGGCAGTTACCATCCTAGACATAGCAGATAACCACATTGCGCACAACTTAAATAAGCCACCACCTGTGGCAGTCCCTAGGCCAACTGGCCTTGTTGGGGCAAAGACGCCCTGAGTCTCAATGTCAGGGCGCGCTGCCATGCAGCGCCAGTCCATGCACAAGCCTAAACGTAGCAGGTGCCCACTACTTGCTGGGCACCTGTGAATATCCCAAGACCTAAACGGTGCAGCTGCCCACTAATTGCTGGGCAGCTGGGAATCTTCAAAACTGCGCCAGGGCCCTCACTGGCCCTTAAGCGCAAACTGCGCCACTGCTGGAGCCACTCAGGCTCTGGGACAACATATGCCCCCAACCGTTGCAGTCCCTCTCTGGGGACTCGTGACCAAAAGGAATGCCCCGTTGTTGGAGCCATCTGGGCTCGGGACACACACCTTCCCTCAGGGAGCCTCTCGGGGCTCCAGACAACATGCCCCTCCGGGAGCCTTCTCAGGGCTCTAAAACAATATTAAGGGCATGGAGCCTCTCAGGGCTCTTCCTGCACAACTCTCGCCATGTTGGAGCGGCCCGCTATCAAGTGGGGCCGCTCAGGGTGAAGGCACCGGCAATGTGCCTCCTCACTTCCCCTCTCCCCCTCCCAGCCGGCTTCGACTCACCGGCTTCGGGGACTGATCCGGCGCTCCTTCACTGGCGGCGGGGGCGGGCACCGGCAATGTGCCCCACGCCCCCCTCCGCCTTCTCCGTACTGTTGGCTGGTGCCTGCGGGGCTCTCCCCCAGCAATGGGAGCCCCGAACCGGCGGCACCGGCCGCCATTTCCCGGGCGCCTTCCTCTCTCGGCGCAGCAGCTCCGGTCTCCCTCTCCTCACGGGAGACCGGACGGGCACACCATGGCTTCCCCCGGCAGGGGGAGGCGGAAACGACGTCCTCCTCTCTTTCCCGGGGCTCCCTCCAGATCACAGGAGCCCCGGGCGGCCATTACCGCTCTCACCCTCTTCTCCTCCAGGCGTCCACGAGCGCTGGGCCAATCCCAGCGCGGCCTTCGGGACGAGCCTCCCGCTGACGTGCAGCCTCTTCGGCCATTCAGCCAATCGGAACGCGGCTCTCGGGGGCAGGCCTACGGCAAAGGCCAATCAGAGCGCGGCTCCTTTCGATGCTCGACCAATCAGGTCGCGGCCCCTTCGTTCCTTTCTCCACGGCTTTGCGGAGCGGGGGGGGCAGCTTCTGGTCCATGTCAGGCCCCCGGCCGTGGCGGTGAGAACACGGGGCAATGCCGGGTGGGCACCGGCCTTAAATAATCAAATAAAAACGGGGAATCACAGCGCTACCAAGCGCTAGAGGGCCAACAAGGTCCTAGTAGGAATAAAAGCGCCTCCAGTGCTAGAAACAAGGTAAAGCGCTATTAAGCGCTGGGGGCCAAAATCAAGCGCTCCCAAGCGCTACAGCAGCAAAATGAAGCATTCCTAGCGCTAAAGGCAGAAATACAGTGCCACCAGGCGCTAGGGGTGAAAGCAAAGCACTCCCAGCGCTTGGGACCAGTAAAGGTCCACAAGTCCAGCAAAGTCCTGCAGGGGTCCAGGACCTCAGCAGTCCAGGACATAAGGTGTCCAGGGGCTGGGCAGGGCCCAGGGATTCCCCTGAGCCCAAGCAGCAGCATGCCCCTGGCAGATTCAAGTTAGAAACAAGAACAAATTGGAAGGGGACACAGCCCCTTCTTATACAGAAAAAAGTCTTTAAAGTCCTTTGAAGTCTTTGTGTAGGCAGTGTGAGAACCAGCTAGAACTGGTTATAGGGAAGTCCTGTCAGTATCAGTGACAGAGGTGACAGTTGCCCAGCGGGGGGTGGAGCCAGCATTGTGGTTTGGCAGGCACAGCCCTTCACTATCAGGTGCCATCTCCTCCCACTTCCCTGGCAGCAGATGCTGCCTTTCATCCATGGGCTGACTCAAACAACCTCCTGGGCTCTCCAGCCCCTGTCACCCTCAAACCAGACAGTCAATCCACAAGCAGGCCCAGGCACTCCTGACCCAGGCTCACCAGCCAATCACACGCCAGACACAAATTACACAAATATGCCAACTTCTAAAAGTGGCACTTCTAGACTAGACACATTCATGTCGCATATCCCATTTCGCAGCATTCAGTCTCACGAGTTCTCTCATACCAAACTCGCCCCTGCACTCCCCAAACATCAGGAACTACCATGGGCATACAGATTCCCCATTCATTCCTATGGGAGGGCAGGTCACTCACCACACATACACAGCGAGCTCAAGCACTTTACACTGTACTACAGTGAAAAAGTGCGCAGAGGCCTAAAATCACCACCACCAGGTTCCAGAAACAGGCTAGGAAAAAGCAAAAAGTCTCGGGGTGAACCTGCCTAAAGGGCCGGGTCCAACACTGGGGCACTCCAGCCCCAGCTCTGGCGCAAAACTGGACAGAGGGAAAGGGGTGTAACCACCCCCTTCCCTGGTCCCACCCATAGGAGGGACCTAGTAGGTAATCCAGCCCCTTTAATTCATATAAAGCTAGGAGCTGCGTCTAGAGACTTTAGATTATCCTGAACTGAAACTTGAAACGAAACTCTGGACTTTCGACATTCTACTGCAACTAGAAGACTGAAGAATCTCCCTTGTGGTCAAGGAGTGACCACCCTGTGCAAACAGGCACCACCAGTGATTTGCCGGTTTGCTTTGTCGACGCTCCCGCCGGAGCCCGAGCACAGAGCCAGATAATTCTCGCGGTTAATGCTAACTTTGGTTTGGCTTCATCAAAACATGTCCTGTAAGGTGTCAAACACTTTGGAATACTACCCCCGCCCCCCGCCAGTCCTGGCGGCGGGGGTAGCATTCCACCCTTCTAGAGGGAGAAGACATATAGTTACTGTTAAACCCGGTTAAAGTTAAACAGGGCCCCAGCATCACAAAATGGATGCTGCTGCCACAGACACTAGTCTGCCCTCCTGCGTCTGGACGAAACTCCGGCAGGGGAGGCTTGGACAATAGGTTTCCTGTCCAGGGAGGTGCTGGCACCTCCCCAGACAGGCTTTAGTGTATTGGGGCAGGGAGGGCTGCATTCAGTGAATGCTTTTCAGACAATGCCTGGGGCACACAAGGTGCTCCATGCATAGCCCGGTTCAGACCAGTTGCTGGGGCACTCAGCCCCAGCTCTGGCGCGAAACTGGACATAGGGGAATGGGTGTAACCACCCCCTCCCCAGGCCCACCCATAGGAGGGGCCATAGGTTTAGTCCATCTCCTATCTTTCCTATAAAGATAGAACCCCAGTCCCTAGGACTTTAGATTACCCTGGACGAAACTCTGATACATATATCCTGGACCTTTGATGTTCCAGACGGAAGACATCTCCCTTGTGGTCAAGGAGTGACCATCCTGTTCAAACAGGCACCAACAGCAACTTTGCTGGTCTGCATTTTCAAGGCTCCCGCCGGATCCCAAAGAATCTGCGACACAGGACACGGACTTCCAGACATCTCTGACCACGAGCTTCACTCACAGCAAAGCTGAGACACGTGGCGGACACGAGAGACGTGGGACCGGAACTCCTGGACATCCTGTATTTTGCTACCTGCACTCACTTCCCGAAGCATCTCGAAGTTGTGCATTGGGGTGCTTGAAGCCCCAGCCCGAGCACCATTTGCACCGAAGCTCAGAGCCCCACACTCTACGAGTGTCTCGTGGGCCCCACTTTTACATTTCAGCTCGGCGCGTCTTCCCGGTTCCTTGCCTGTTAGCTAGTGAGCCCCCCGAAGACTTCCTTTTAAATCTAACTTGCTTTCCTGGTTGCTCCAGCTTCCCTTCTTAGGAGATGCACCTCAGACCTTGCAGGTCTGCAACATAGCCAATCTCGACATCCTGTGTGGGTTGCGGTTGCCAAGGCTTGTTGGGTTTAATCCGGATACCGACACCGCAGTCAACTAGATCCTTCGTGGGACAGCTCGAATCCAGCGCCTGGTCATCGTCGATGCCTCCTGGATCTCGTGGCTGAAGAGACAAGCTTCCCCTCCTCACCTGAAATCACCCGACATTGGCTGTCAGCTTTCCATCGCCATCCTGGTCACTGGCAAGTGACCCAGACTCTGTCCCTTCTGCTTTCAGGTTCTTCAGATCTTCGATCCACCCTTGGATACACCCGGACACTTTTCCTCTGGTCGCATGCAGCACTTCTTTGCAGCTCTCCATTGAAAACGACGACAAAACCTGACACCAAAAGGCACCTATGCACCCGGCTTCCCTGGGTGAGGTAACACGAGTACTCCGGTGCTCCCGTGGGTCTTGACTCTCGAAGTGTCCTAGTTTAAAAGGGTTCCATCGTAGTCCATCCGGAAGTGTCCTTAAATTGTACTTTTGTAACTTCTTTGTTTCCCATAGAAAGTCAATGGTAACCTGCGGCTGTGTTTAGACACTGCACGCATCTCCCGTAGGCCTCCTACTTCCAAACCTTTGGTTGTTTAGAGAAGTTGAAACAAGAGGGGGGGGGGGGGGGGGAGTTAATGTATTCACCTTTTCACTACACTAAAATGTCCACTCCCATGGCAGTGACCATGCTTGTTTAAATCTGGCCTTTTTTAAAATGCCCTTCAAAAAAGTCTTCTTGAATGTAGATAAAATTGGCAAAGTAAAACAAAGGAAAGGGTGTCCTGTGGTCGCAACCACAGGGCCCCTTCATCTCTGAGGGCAGTGTTAACCGTGCAGGCTCTGCTAAAACAGGATGCAAAAGATTTAGCCTAAATTGGGTCATTAAAAATCCATCATGGGCACTGCTTATACAGGACAGGTATGGTTCAATGCCCTCGGTGGACCTAGCTACTAAATATTCTCTCACCCACCGTTTAGTCAGCTCTCTTTCTCCCCGGAGCATTGAAGCATACTTAATGTAATGTAATGAGATCTTGTAAAGCGCATGAATCACCCCATATGGGGTATCTCCGCACTGTAGACCGCTGGGGAACCAGTCCTGGCTTTCCCTGTGAGATGGACCCTACTGGGTATCCCCATGGTGAAACCAGGCATCCCTGGCGTATGTGGGGGGCAGTTGTGGAGATGAGGCAAGCTAATGCCCAGAGTTGCCGAGTGTGATCCCTGGTTAGAGTAGGCACCAAGGCAAGAATTATCGAGCACGCTGACCCTGGTCCACGACCCTGCCGCGTCGGGAATTGAACCCTGGTCCCCGGCCGTCCTCTGCTTCTGGGTCTGCCGCCTCTAACCAGTGAGCCACACCACTCCACACCGGTCCTTGACCAGGACCTTATCCTGCATGCTTATTTTCGAAGGGTTAGCAAATAAAAATCTGCACATCCAATTTTCTTGAAGGACTTCTTCCCATATTTAAGCCAGGGGATTTTGAGTCCATGGTTCAGGGAGAGACAGTCTTCTATAACCTGCCTGCTTAATGCCGCCTCCTTATTTGCCCAGGTCTTTACCCAACAAACTAGGGGATTGACAGCCCACCTATCCATAATATAACGGGCACCCAGTTCTTCGTGTACAATGTGGGCTGGCGTGCTCTGGGGAACTTTTAACAAACGCCTGAAATACTTATTCTCCTCTATTTTTAAATGGTTTGCCTCAATGAATCCCCACACCTCACTACCATACAGCACTTTGGCACAACACAAAGAGCTATATAGTTTCAGGATCTGCTCTGGGGACCATAGTCCTAGCCTTTGTGCAAAGCTAATTATTGATCCTGTACATTTAGTCATGAATCGGCATTTATCTTCTAATAAATATTTGCAATTTAATCGCCCATCAAATAAAATCCCCAGATACGAAAAGGACTGTACCTTTCCTAATCAATGAGATCCAATTGTGTAATTATAGGATTTACCTGGATTTTTGCCCACTTCCATTACATAAGATTTTGCCAAGTTAGGGGACAAATCCAGATTCTCCATGAAAGATACAAACCCATCTATTAAGATCTTCAAGCCTTTGGGGGTGCGTGCAAGGAGTACCGTATCATCTGCATAAAGCAGAACTGGGATCCCACAAGTACCTATCCTTAGGGTGTCTACCTGTAAAGTGCTTAGTACGCGATCAAGACCATTTATGTATAACAAACAGAAAGGGAGCTAATATGCCACCCTGTCTGACACCACTGGAGCACGTAAAGGGTTCTGGTTTTTTTCCCTCCTGTTGAAAAAACAGAGGGCTGTTGTAGAGAAAGGAGTTATGGACTGAAAACCACTGCAACCTCAAAAAATGGGCTTAGAGACACGCACAAGACAATTATTGCTTAATACCAAGAAATAGACACTTTGCTATTCACATACTTTTCAAGTATTTATGAACTCTTTAGGCCTGAAACTGGCAAACATAATCTGAAAAATGCTTCCAATAGGGACTGCTTTCTTTACATAGGTTGAGAAGCCACAACAGATTCTTAGATAGTCTAATACCTTCTTTGAAGCTGACTGAAGCTTTGTTCATCTCTATTGACTGAAAACTTGGTTACGGTCAACTACGTCTCAGAAAAGACTGAATAATGTTTTTATATGCAACATACATTAAAATATGATAGAGACAGTCGACATGTAGACAGTGGCAAAATAATATTACTCCACACTGAACGGCACAAGAAAATATTTGGCTTTTGAAACTAAAGTTTGGGAATTTATTATAATTGCCTGCAGTAAGAAACAATGGTTTCTGATTACGCCAGTTGTATTTTGAAGTTTTGGAATGTTGCTAAGAAGATTGTTTATTCTTCCTTTTTTCCCTCCCTCCCTTGTTTGAGTGGAGCATGAAGATGCAAGGTTCATGTTTTTTCACATATTTTCGAAATACTTTGCAGAATGTAAATAACAATAAACACTACTTGCAGACTGACTACATGATTGTCTTTATCACTATTTCACTTAAGAATTATGCAGTTGTATACAAATTTACGAAGCTTGGGGCTCGCAGACCACTGGTACTTTCTATAGAGTCAATAAAAACATCCCCAAGGCATTCTGCTGCACACATAGAAAGAGGACAATGCCGCCCCAAATGATTATTTTTATGCAGGAATGTGTCTCTTCTTGCACAAAAGCAATCCTGCGAACAACGCAGGGTTGGCGCTAGGCAGCCAAAAGGGCACCAGCGCAAGGAAAGGACAGGAATGTGCAATATCATGTTAAATACAGCACATTCCTGCCCTTTCCCTTTCACACAACGCAGCAAGGTGGTTTGCTGCACTGTATGAAATAATGGTAAATATGCCCTGGAGTGTCTCCTACACCCAAGTGCCTGGAATGTAGTTATTGTTCCTATGCTATCATTGGTTACACATTTAAATGATATTTTAGAAATTAATGTATTAGCTAGTTTAAACAATATATGGGAGCTGTGTGAAGCTACTATGAATGCCTTGTTATTGTGTGTGAGCGGTTGCAGCATCCCTGTGCTGAGGTTGTGCCCACCTCTCACTCAAAAGGGAAGGTACTGTCCAGAACCTGCAGTCGGCCCCCTACAAATCACTTTTATTTAAAAGGGATCGGAAAAGGAATAGCCTTTTCTATCAAGAAAGAAAATCCCCTAATTCCCAGCTGCAGCCGCACAGTAAGTCAATTTATTTGGAACTTTTTTCTGTGGGGTCTCTATGTCTTAGTCCCCCACAGCCAACTGGTGTCAGTTCGCGTAATGGGCAATAGGTGGAAGTCCCTCCTTGAGGCCAAACTTGATATGGCTGGTAAGAAAGTGGTAAAGTTACTTAGTAAATGCATGCACCAACAGGCTAGTCTCCGGTATTATGAAGGCAGTTGGCTCGATTGTCTTGCTTGCTGTTCTTGCAGGCTGTCTGGAAAGAGCCACACAGTGTGGTCAGTCTCTCTCTGGGCAGGCTGTGTTCACATCATGCAGTTTCTGGTGGCCCGTTTGGGGTAATCAGCTCTGTATAAACCATGCACTGCATACTGAGTAGTGTGAGCCTTGCCTAGGCTATGTGTGCATTTTACGTTGTCTACATGGTTATGCATGCATCATACACTCTGTTCTGGACTGTTCCGTGTTATACTCTCTATGATGGACTATGTGTGCCCACTGCAATCTATGCATGGCTCTATGTCTGACCTGCACACTTTTTGGGCACACAAATTCTGCTGTCTGTGGTGAGCTGTGTGTGGGCATTCACACTGTTTATGAAGTGGTGCAAGCCACAACCGAGGCTTTGTGTGCATCCTGAGTATGTGTGCACCTTGCACTCTATTATGGGGCATGTGTACTCTCAGCATGGGGCTATATGTGCATGGTGCATGCACTTTGTACTGGGCTTTGTGTGCGTCATGCACTCAAGACTAGGCTGTGTCTGTTTCCTGCAGTCTGTACTAAGCTGTATGTGCATCCTGCACTCTACGTTGGATTGTGTATGCATCATACACTCTGTAGTATGCTGTATGTGCCATCAGGGGCTTACCTCAGTCAGTGAAATTCGGGGTGTGTGAACCTCAAATTTCCCAACTAAAAAAAGCAGTGGGCCGTGGGGTAAATGTGCGAGGTGACCAATTCCTGGATGGACTGTGCTCTTGAGGAGCAGGTTCAGTACTGTTTTGAATCAGGTGGGCCTCTGGGGATACCTCAAGAGTTTGATGGATAGATAGTCCATTGCAATGATGTTGGAATACCCTATCCCCAAACTCAATGTCCTCCCATCCAATTTTGAGTTGGGTGGTCCTCGGGTTTATGCCTACCGAAATAAATGTACTGCATCTGTGTGAAACTTTCTCAAATGGCCCACTAAATTAGGTGCAGTTGGAAGGAAGTCATCTGTATGCCTACCCTATGTAGAGTGGCTGATTAGATGGCTTTTTTTACTGGCCTTCACCACCATCTCCTCGCAGTGTGACAGTTAGGCAGGTAGAAGTACACTGAGCCTCCAGCCAAGGGTCTAGGACCTTGAGGACCGCAATTGGGGGTCAG
Source organism: Lissotriton vulgaris (assembly GCF_964263255.1). Taxonomy (NCBI): domain Eukaryota; kingdom Metazoa; phylum Chordata; class Amphibia; order Caudata; family Salamandridae; genus Lissotriton; species Lissotriton vulgaris. The sequence goes on along the minus strand of NC_141691.1, from coordinate 1,075,391,126 downwards.
GACTCACTCCCGTGGAGGCCAGCAAAGGGGACCAGGTCAAGTCCAGTTGGGGCTGGTCAGCTGGAAAGGAGGAAAGGCATCTGGACATTTGTTTATCCTTTTAGCCTAATCAGGAGGCCAACCACCTTATTCTTGTAGTCACCTCTTGGGTCCAGGGTTCAAAGCAAGCAGGTCCAGGCTTCCTTTTTCAGACAGCAGTGCAGTACTTCTTTGCAATCCTCTCAGGTCCAGGAGTGGAGTTTGTGATGAAAAGCTCTGGGGTTGCCACTTTTATGCCCAATTGCAGCCGATGCGTGGGGACACACCTTGGTCTAACCCTAAAACTGATTCTAGCCATTTCTTCTCTTTCCTCTGTGTTTGGCTCTAGTTTGTCTAGTAAAACAAAGGGTGGTCAGGCCCTAGTGTGAGCAGCATCTGTCAGTGACAGTGTAGGCTTTTTCTGAAGTCACAAAGGGCTGAGTACAGCCTCCAGGCTACCCTTTGAAGTGTTATCAGGGCTTGGGCCCAGCTGCTCCCCAGCCACCTGTCAAAAAGACCCTCACTCTGCATGCCCAGGTCCTTTTCTCCACTGTCTTGGAGGGATACACAAGACAAAACAGGAGGGCCAATAACAGTCAGGTCACACTTGCAGAAAGGCACATTTGGCTTGCTGTGGTAAAAAACAATTTTAAAGGTTTTTCATTGACAGGAAACAGGAAATATACATGTCCTGCCTTTTAAATACCATGCACCCTGGCCTCCTATGTGCTGTTAGGGCCTGCCTTAGGGGTGTCTTTAGCTTAAATAAGGTGGTTTAGACCTGGAGCTAGGTCTAATTTGTCGGGTTGAAATTTTAGTTTTAAAAAGCTCACATGGCCTGCAGGGGCAGGCCTGTAGACAAGCTTTGCATTGCTACTTTAATGGGGGTAAACAATGAATACAGCATACCACTTGTAGCATTAAATGTTTGCCAATATTGCCATGTATGGAAGGGAGAACACAAGCACTTTACCTCTGTTTAGCAGGAGTGAAGTTTGTGGAGTCCTAAAGTCAACAAAAGCGAATTCCACACAAATAGGGTAGTGAAGGCATACATATGAGGGAATACTAAGCAAAAGATGGTAATTTACAAAAGTTGGATTGTTGGACATCTCTAAGTTTGGCAGGTGTAATACAGTCAGTAATGTCCTCTGCTACTCTGTTTGCCTTTACTGCATCTGTCAAACCATATTTCAAGCACTATGTCTAGAGTGACACAGTGGGTGTAAAACAATGGTTTGGAATTCTTCCGCGAGGTAATGCTAGTGGTTAGACTATTTGGAAGCATTTGTCTTACCACCTATAGCGGGTAATATACCTCGAAACCTAAGACTGGCTCAACTTCCCAAGCCTACTACTGCCAATGTCTGTGAATTCTAAATAGTAGTTAATTATCATCTATTCAACAAGTACTTCTATTGGTGCAGGCTTGCTACTTATTTTTGTAAACTGCCACTATATCTACTTAAGTTCCTGATTCAAAAAGTGAACAAGTTAAAACCTCTCAGTGGAATCAGGATGACGAGGAAAACCTACACACTCACATCAGACTGGCTCAGGGTCCCCAGACCAAACTACCTAGCCAAGAATGCAGTTACTTGGCTGGTGTCACACCACAAGCACCCTGTCTGAATCTATACCCCTGTGGACCATGGGTGCAGCCTGCACTCTGTGCCTAGTAGGATGAGTACAGTTTGGGAGGGCTGAAGTGGAAAATCAGAGGATTAAAAGACACGGTTTGCTAGCATCAGAGTTTACCCCTCCGCTGCTTATTTACAAATGGGATGGATCTTTGCCATTGTTTTAGATAAGAAGAGTGCTGATCATCACATAAAATAATCACTAATCCATTATTAGCCAATAATGAGAGTTTGGTATGAGTTAAAGGGTTTTATTATTAAATCTTTTAGAAGGTCATCTTTATTGGAATATCACAAGTTAAATTTGAATTAATCTCAATCATCAATATATGATAGAAATATAAAATCAATACGGGTTAATCAAATCATATAATAAATGTATTAAAGCATGTTCCATAATGAAAAAATCCCTATTCTAAGATTAGGGTGAAAATTGAGTTAGTAAGAACTCATAAGAGTTCCAGTTCGAGAGAATGAGAAAAGCATGAAGCTTTAGCATTACAATCAGCTCAAATTGATCAAAAATATATATTGAGTAAGAACTTCTTATGAAGAGAAGTTAAAGAAACTTAGTAGAGTCGCACAAGCAATGTGACATAATATTCTGGGTCTGAAAAGTGACTGTAAAAGTGTAGGACAAAAAGAAGTCGGGACTATCATACTCTAGGAACACACACTGATATAGACATCACATTTTGAAGCTTTGCAACATGTTGCTCTTCTGGTCACCCATCAGCCAATCAGCGTTTGATGCTCTCCTGGAAACAGAATCACTCCTCGTCTTCTCACAGGAATGCAATAGTCCACAGACAGCAATTTTATGTTTGCAACTAAATTACAACGATTAGATGTTAATGTGGAATTTCCCTCATTCAGGCCTAATTTACGACATATTTTCTGTATCTTAAAACCTCTAATATCAAGTTTCTGAACAATCTCTATGTAGAATTCAAAACCATCGTTTTTGATGAAAAAGAAAACAGTTTGCAGAATCTCCATTGATTGGGAAAAAACAAGTTAAAAAGTCAAGTTCTCTCGGGCGTGGCCAAGAGAGCTAACATGGCAGACGCAGCCTGAGCTCTGTCCCGCCGTTAATTAATCCGTTCAATTATCCTGGTTCCCATCACCCTGCGGTACCTTTGAGGAGCAGGCCGGCTGTGGACGCTAGCGGCAGGCCCTGGGTGTGTCTTTGGCTTCCGGGACCCACCGGATACCATGAATCCTGTCTCGGAGTGGAGCGGCCTGCCTTGGACAGCAGAGCCGGGCTCATGATTTTGGAGAGTCCAGCGGCGGTTGGGGCCCAGGACGAGCGATGTGAGGCGAGTGGTGCTGCCTCAGACTCGAGACGCCCGGCGCCCCAGCAGTGAGGACTGGCCCTCCCATTTCACCAGTCAGTTGGGCATTGCTGTGGCGCTCATAAGCGAGCCCAGCCCTGAGAGGAGAGGGGGCGGCACGGCCTGTTCCGTGCTGCGCAGCCCGGGACTCGATTTTGGTGTGCCCCACCGGCCTGCGTGGCGCTTGGCCCTGGACATAGCTGGCCCGATGGGGCGAAGGTGAGGGGTGCGGGACCCCCGGGGCAGGTGTCTCGGCAGCCTGATCGGGTCGCGGTGGTGGGGACCCACGGTACCTTGAGGCGCCCATCCCCTGGACGCTCGTTCCCCCGTCTCGGCCTGGACGCCCTCCGTATCCCGAGGCCCACAATAGCGGGGAGAAGGCAGTGAGGCAGCTGGGAGGCCTTAATCCTTTTCCGCCGGTACCCCGATCCTGAAGGGGGGTGACATTGGTGACAGTGGGCCTCCTGGCGAGGTGGTGGCACAGTGGCCGCAGTGGGATCGCAGGCCCCCCTCCGGGGGGTTCATCAAGACTTGCTTAACTGAGGGAGGTGGCCTCGCAGTTTGGCGGTCTATTCGGGCCGCGGTGCCGGTCCTGGTGGAGCCCCGGCACAGCCAGCTATAGGGGGAGGCCCCTCATTTCAGGCTCCTGGACGACGGCTTGGTAGTGCTGCAGCGGGAGGCAAGAGGGTCTTAGAAGCCGCTCCCAGTGATCCTTTAGCCTGGCCCCGGTTGGTGGCCTGATAGAAGTGGACGGGGGCCTTGTGGGAAGGCGGGGGCCCGGCCCAGACAGGAACAGGGTCGGAGGTAGCGACAGAAGACTTGTGACTGAGCTCCTCAGGGGGTGCCTCTCGAGCGACATGTGGATATGAATCGGGTGGAGGCGGGGGCGGCCCCCAAACAAGGCCCTATTGACAAATTTACTGGCCCCAGTGGTAGCGCAGGGGCGACTGGTGGCCGCCAGGAGTCGGGTGCAGACAACGCAGCACTGATGGCGGCTATAACACAATCTCGTGATGCCCTGGATGCAAAGATTGGGGCGGTGGGGTCCGATGTATCATTGGTACGTCAAGATCTGAGGAATGCTGTGTCCTGTATTACAGTGGCAGAAACACGCATATCGGGGGTTGAAGATGACGTTGCCACATTGAAATGCAAGGTGGCTAGCATGGAATCCATCCAGAAGGGTCTAGCGCTTCGTGTGGAGGATGCAGAAGGGTGCGCTAGGTGAAACAACCTGCGTTTGGTAGGCCTGCCAGAAGGATGTGAGAAGGGGGATATGGAGGGCTCCCTTTCACTGTGGCTAGAGGCCTGGCTTCCCCCAAACTCACTCTCCCGCTGCTTTGTAATCGAACGGGCACACAGGGCTTTGATGCAGAAACCGCCGGAGGGAGCACAGCCGCGGCCAGTGATTGCCAAGCTCTTGAATTACCATGATCGGGACATTATCCTTAAACTGGCAAGGGAAAAGGAATCATTGCCCTATGAGAACCATCGCATCATGATCTTCCCTGACTATACACGCCTTGTGCAGCAGCAGCGGTAATCCTTCATGGCGGCGAAGGCCTGCCTACAAGAGCTGAAGCATCCCTACGCCCTGCTGTTCCCGGCCCGCCTGCGGGTGGTGTACCAGTCTTGTACCCATTTCTTTGATACCCCAGAGGAAGTGTTCCGGTGGTCCGATGACAGTCCCAATCAGGGTTCACACGCCACAGGGTTGGACGCTGGTTCTGTTTGGGAGGGGCAGCAGCCGCGGGCCTCCCAGGGAACCCGTCGCAGAGGCAACTGGCGGTCTTGGTCCCGGCAGCGCTCAGTCTCAGAGAATGCTTTGGAGGGTCAGAAAGAAGCCAGCCACGGTCATGTCGATGAAACCTGATTTTGAAGTTATGCTGTTTTGGGAGTACAGATTGTGATGACTTTGTTCACTTTATTATGTGATAGCCTTTACTTGGTGACCTTCTTATGTGTTCCTTAACTTTGAAGTGGTGGGTCTAGTGGGTGGTTCACCTTGAGCAAGCCCGCTTGGAGTATATTATGTAAGGGCTCTGTGCTGCAGGGTGGGGGGGGGGGGGGGGGGAGGTGAGCTTGGGCGGGGACAGGGGGGGTATTTTGGGGAGAGGGTTTCCTGCAGGGGCCCGAAGGGTATTTGGTTGTTTATGGGGGAATCCATTGGGGTAGGGGGTCGCTGGCCTCCCGTTTGGGGTCGGGCGCCCGCTATTCCGCAACAGGTACTTCACGGTTATTGAGATATGGGGGAGGGGCGGGATGGGGGTTGTTGAAGTTTGGGGGTAAGGGTGGGTGGGGCAGGGGACATGGGGGTCGCATGGCAGCTAGAATGGTGCAGGGGTGTGTGCGGGCTGGGCCCAGAGGCGGGACGTTTTCCTTTGATGTTCCCTAATGCCAGATTCCGAGGAAAGGGCTAGTAGGCCCGGGGGCTCCCTTCGGATCATGAGCTGGAATGTGAGGGGGTGCCTGGACAAGATTAAAAGAGGGGCACTACTATGACAGGCGAAGAGGGCCAGGGTGGATGTCCTATTGCTCCAAGAAACGCATCTCATGGGTACGAAGATGCCCTGTTTGCAGAGGTATGGGTATCATCAGGTGTTCCATGCGGACTTCACGAAAGGTTCTAGGGGGGTTGCTATCCTAATACATCGCAGGGTTCCCTACGTCCATTCCACTTATCATGTAGATACGTATGGTCGCTATGTCATTGTTAGGGGCATGCTAGGTGAGGAGCCAATAGTTTTTGGTAGTATATATGCCCCACCCCCACTTCAGTGGTCCTTCATTGAGAAGCTGTTTGGTGTATGGGTTACCTTGTCGGACAGTCTACAGATCGTAGGTGGGATTGGAATGATGTCATGGATATTCAGATGGATAGTTTTCGTCCCAGGGGGGGAGGGAAGAGAGCCCGGCTACTAAACTTCAGGGTGTGACACGGGGTCTCAATTGGGTGGACACATGGAGACATTTGCGTGGCAGCACGAGGGGGCACACATATCTCGGCAGTACACAACTCCTTCTCTAGGTTGGATTAGGGGTTTGTGGCTTTGAAATTGAAATTGTTGGCGACCACAGAAGGGGGGGGCACGTGCAGCGGGACAACTCCTGCTTGCGCAGCAGTCCTATGCTTCCCTTTTAATGGATGAGGCGAAGCAGATTTGGTTGGCCACCCGAAGCCGGATCTACCGATGGGGAGACAAGTCAGGGACTATGCTTCACCGTCTGTCTGGGCGCATTTCAATCCCAGATGTTGCCTCGGATCACGGATCAGAAGGGCCTGCGGGTCACTGACCCGGCTGCACTGGCGGAGGAGTTCGCCACCTACTACGCTGACCTGTATGCCCCAAACAAATGTTTACCAGCTGAGGTGGTAGACAAATTTCTGGCCGATATGCCACCGCGTGCTGTTACAGATGAGGTGAGGGACCGCTTAGATCTCCCCTTGACCGAGGAGGAGCTAGGCACGGCCTATGGTGAGCTCCATACTGGCAAGGCACCCGGGCCCAATGGGTTTACAAGCGAATTCTTTAAGAAGTACCATTTACAATTGGGTAAACTCTATCGAGAAGTCGTGGAGGACGCAAGAGAGCGGGGTAGCCTTGCTCCCGACTGGCGACATGCGGAGGTTGTTGTCTTTCATAAACCTGGTCGTCCACCTTAGCATCATGCCTCTTATCGCCCTATTTCCCTCTTGAACGTGGAGGCGAAGATCCTAGCTAAGGCACTGGCCAGCCGACTCATCCCTCACATCACGGAGCTGGTTCACCCGGATCAGGCTGGGTTTATGCCCCAGAGAGCGACCAGACATAACATACGGCGGCACATGTGTCAGTAGCGGCGGTTCGGGACACGGGGGTACATGCGGCGCTCCTATTGGCAGATATGGACAGGGCCTTTGACTCCCTAAGTTGGCACTATCTTGTTGCTCTTTTGTCCCGCCTGAATCTGGGCCCCCGTTTTTGTCATATATACGGCTTCTATACAAGGGACTGACGGCATCAGTTCGGATTGCAGGGGTTGCTTCTCATACGTTCAGCATTGGGAGGGGCACCAGGCACGGTTGCCCTCTTTTGCCCTATCTATTCGCCCTGGCCATGGAGCCATTGGCAATGTGGGTCCGTATGGACGCACAACTACAGGGGTTCGAATGGACTCCGGCCCTCTCCGACAGGATCGCGTTATATGCAGACGATGTCCTCTTCTTTTTAACGGATATCAATCGTTCCGGGCCACGGATTCTTGAAATCATGCAACTATTTGGTGAAACCTCAGGGTTGTACTTGAACCCTGGCAAATCAGTACTATGGGAACTGGGGGGTAGTCCGCAGGCCGGGGCATGGGCTTCTGAGCTCCGGGTGGAAGTTGGGGGCATAAAGTATCTAGGAGTATTCGTCATGGAGGTGCCATCGATCGCATGGGAGCGAAACGTTGTGCCGGTGTGGGACCGCGCCAAGGATGATATTAAAACATGGTCTCGCATGCTGCTTACCATTTATGGCAGGTCCACGATATTCAAAATGGTGGCCCTCCCCAGATTATTGTACCAGTTGCAAAATCACCCGTATCCAATCTCTACCTCGTGGTTCCGGCAGGTTAATGCGGCACTGGGTCAGTTCCTATGGGCCCCGGGGCCGTACGGGTTGCGGTGCGTACCTGCTTCCTGTCCACGTACTGTGGGGGGCTGGCGACTTCGGATATACTCTCCTACTATCAGGAGTCACATCTCCTGGTTCTTAATGACTGGTGGTATGGGGATCGGAGTGATCCGGCGTACGCACTGGAACGTTGCTTAATGGGAGATCACTCTCCATACTCTCCTATATACGGCACGGTTGCAGCGGCCCCTGCCGCCTAGCACGCAATTGATATTCCAAATCTGGAGACAGGCCCTGAGACGGATGGGGTGGTGGGGTACCCTGACAGGTGAGACCCCCCCCCCTCTGGCGCAACGGTAGGTTCCCGGGCTTGGCGGCGCTCGGAGGCTTTGGGGGTTGGGATAGCATAGGTATTTCTAAGTTAGGAGATGTTTTGACGGGGGTGATGCTGAAGTCTTTTCAGGAGGAGTCAAAAATTCTGTATGCCCCGTACCCAGTTTTTCCAATATCTTCAATTCAGTCATGCGCTCTCACCCTGCCTAGTAGGTTTGGAATCACTTCCTGAGTTTAGCCCCCTGGAAGCCAAAGTGTTTATGGGAGACTTGGGGCCTAAGAAGATTTCCAGTATATATCGATCCCTGGTCACGCATTGTTTCCCCTCGCTGCAGAAGTTGCAGGACTCCTGGGAGGCGGATGTAGGGACTCTAAAAGAAGAGGACTGGCGAGAGGCGTTGGCCGGGCCCCGGAGTGCAGCCATCTCCATGTGCCTCCAGTTGATACAATTCAAATACCTCCATATGGTATACTTCACTAGATATCGGCTGTGGCGGGCAGCATTGATCGGTTCCCCGGATTGCTTGAGATGTGTGAGAGCCTGGGACACTTATGCATACGGTATGGGTCTGTCCTGTGTTGGCTAGATTTTGGAAAGAGATCTGGGATGGTCGGTCCTAAGTGCTGGGGTGGGACCTCCCCCGTACTCCACAGCTAGGCCTCCTTCATGTGATGGAAGGGTGGGAGGGAACATCTACAAACGACACCAATTGTTGTTGGGCCTCACTCTAGCTAAGCGGGATGTGGCCAGAGCCTGGAAGGATGCTCCAGCAACTGTAGCATGGAAAAGGGGGCTTGACTTCTGTATGCGTCTGGAGGGACCGGTGTTTGTAGCCCGGGGTTGCCCACGGAAACACTTCAAAATTTGGAAGAGATGGGCTGAATATAGAGGCCTGTAGCTTAAGCCCCCAGATGATCAGGATCCCCTGGTAAATGTGGATTGAGATATTGTTTATGTGTCCACGCTTTGGGTTTGGTTGCACCACACGAACGAGCATATGAAGAAAGCTGACTATGCAACGGGGGGGTTGGGTTAGGGAGAAGAGGGAGGGGTGGGGTTTCCTTCTATGTTTTCTCCTGTTATTATTGCTTGACCTCTTGCTTTGAAAATGGATTGTGATTTCTGTATGGCAGTTTTATGAGTCCTGCAGTGATATCTGGAGTGCAGGGACCTGCAGAATATGTGCAATCCTTAAAAAAATATGTTTTTAAAAAAAAGTCAAGTTCTCATTTTAAATTCTGCATCTCTATGTATGAACTCTCCATTACTCATTAAATGACAAAAGCTGATCATGAGTAAACAGTGGTCTTTGTGAAAATAGGAACATTTAGCGGAAATACATGAACATTTAAGTAACTATTATTTTGTTATGAAAAAACATGTTTATGGAAAGGTCAAGAATCAAATTTTTTATGTGTATTTAGCCTTTTTTGTTCGTTTGTTTTTCAAACAGTGTTACTTTATTCATTTGAGGGCTAGTAGAGTAGAATAGAATTAGCCTGGTGGCTCAGTGGATCAATACGTCCACTGCAGCGGCCTGTGTTTGACCTCATGGTCACAGGTTCAAATCCTGGTGGGGCCACTCAGCCTTTCATCTATCTGTGATCGATAAAATGAGTATCGTTGGGTTACTATAAACATCTGTCATTCAGCACCAAGATGCCTCCGGCAGAACGTACACTTTACAAATACACGTTATGCCTATGTATTTTAAACGCATTGTGTTCATCAAAACTTGCACGTAAATTTCGCTCTTTTGTTTTAAACTGTTACCTACTTGTCATTGTTTTAAATCTCTCTCAGGAGTCACTGTTGGACCTCCTAAGGCTTGGCAAGGGATTCCTATAAAGAACAACTAGTTTGTGACCCAAGAATTAAAGAGTAGGGGTTCTGGGTACGCACATCTCTGCTGTTGAGGTTGGGAAGTATGTGATCCCTGGAACCAGCAAGCTGAATGGTAGCATGGGTAATTTGAGGGCACAGATTTTGGGTGGGAATAAGGACTAGAAGGGAGAGCAGGGCCAAGTGTCGTTGTGTGACTGGTGGGGTTAGTGGGAACAACAGTCTTGAGTATTTTCTTTTACCTGAGCTATAGTGTGTGGGTGTTTGACAGTTTGCCTGATGAAACTACATAGCCCCCTACTAAAGATCACACTTCACTGGTATTATTGTTAAACTACCACAAATGCCAAAAAGAAACTGAAGTAAATGATTTGACTGTTTTTGGTTTTCTTGGAAACACATGACTAATTACAATAACCAACAATACCACTGTAAAAACTGCGGAAATAAAATTGACAATTGGGCCCCATCATTTCCCTGTTTCTGCCTGACAGCCATTTTTTCATTCAGACAAGCACCGATTTTGTGTGACATCCATTTTGTCTTCAGACCCACAAGCAAGACACCCTGCCTCTGGCACCTCCGTTCATTGACCACACATTTCTGTGGTTCTGCCAATTCTGGGAACCAGCAGCAGATAGTTCCTGTTTTCTTAACTGCAAGACACCCTGCACCTGGCATCTTAGTTCATTGACCACCCCTTCCTGTGCTTCAGCCAATTCCCAGAACCAGCAGACAGTTCCTGTCTTAAGAAATAGTTCCTGTCCTTGACTGCAAGCCAGAGAGCAGATGTCTCTGTTTTACACAAGATAGTTCCTCTTTTTTACTCTTGTGGTTCAGCCAATTCCCAGAACCAGCAAGATAGTTCCTGTTTTACACAAGATGGTTCCTGTTCTTGACTCCAAGCCAGAGATAAACCCCCGAATGAGTAAGGGCCTTCAACTGAAAGAGAACACATTTCCACACATCACATGCCCTCTCACGAGACACAAGACACGCCCCTAACTTGACACATCTGTTGGAAATTAATTCTCGTCACTTCCCTTTTTCTTGTCACTTCTCTTTTCTTCTTTTGCCTATTGACTGAAAACTGTATAAATATTCTGATGTGTGAATAAAGCTGCAGACCACTGCTGTACCCGCTTGGTGCTGGAGCTCTCCCCTTAACTCGAGTTACTGGACCCTTTTTTTGTACTCGAGCACCAAGGACTTCTCTCCTTGCTTTGACTGAAATTATGATTATTAAGTATAGAAATTCTGAGATGAGGTAATATTGAATTAATTGACCACATTAATTGGCGCCCGAATAGGGACGTTCCCTTTTCCCCACGTGCCGGCGATATTGGACCCGGTACTGTCCCCTCCTGACCTTTGACAGACTTCAAAGTGCACAACGCGGGGAATTCCTGCTAACTCCCTCAAGGCAAAGAGGGGGACCAACTGCGGCCCGGCATCCACACGAGGCAGTGAGGAAAATTGTGGAACGTCCTGAACCAGAGCCCAACCTGTGAAGAGACGAGTCCGAGGTTCTGCGAGTCCCACCTTAGAAGCTGCGCGCATTTCAAGATCTTCAAGAGGCCTTCCAGTTATTTTTTCGGTGAGTACTGCTGAAAAGTATAAAGACGAACCCACAGCTTTTGTGGGTGCGGTAAAGATACATGTTTTTGTTGGTTTCTCACCTATCTTTGTGGAGTGGTGTGGCTCACTGGTTAGAGGCGGCAGACCCGAGAGCAAAGAACGGCCTGGGACCAGGGTTCGATTCCCGACGCAGCAGGGTCTCGGACCAGGATCAGCGGACTCGATAATTCTCGCATCGGTGCCTACTCCAACCAGAGATCACACTCGGCAACTCTGGGCATTAGCTTGCCTCATCTCCACAACGGCCCCTCACAAACGCCGGGGATGCCTGGTTTCACCTTGGAGACTCCCAGGAGGGACTATCTCACAGGGAAAACCAGGACGGGTTCCCCAGCGGTCTATAGCGCTACGAGGCCTGCGGTGCGGGTAGAAGTGCGCTTTATAAGACACACACAATTTCAATTTGGTGAGGACTGCTAAACTAGTATAAAAGATGGACTCACCACTTTGTGGGTGCGGTAAAGATATATGTTGTGTTTGTTTTTCTTTTTCTCTCAATTCTAAATCTTTGAAAAGTCTTGCCAAAATGCCTATTTTCTCGAAAATACGTAAGATAGCAACCAAAAGGAGTATTCTTGAGAAGGAAATTCCCCTTCCTCCTCGGGATACTCCAGGATACTTCATGTATGCAAAACATGGTGTCGGTGCAATTATTTATTGTGATTTATGGGTGGATTATACTAAAGACCTAGAACACAGATATAGATGGCCTGAAAATGGTACTTTTGACATGGAATGTATATAAAATTAGAGGAACAGTTGTGGAAGAAAAAGGGAGTCCGCCAGTCACAAAGTGACTCGGTGGAATTATGGAGAAAAGAAGCCCATAGGAGGCAACAGAAGGAATTGCATAAAGTTGAAAAGGGTAAGAGAATGTCAGAGCAGGCCAAGAAAGAACAGTTACAAGAAATAGGGAAATAGTAGTTAGTGAAAGGAATAAAAGGGAACTAATCAGCCATTTCTACTGGTTTTTATCCTGTATTGCCATCTACACCTGAAAACCTTAACATTGCACCACCCAAGACACAACTTACCGCCCCATCACCAGAGGATACTTTTCACCAATTTCCTCTTAGATACTCCACCTCCATATGAGGTTCCAGTAACTCAACACCCTCTGCCTCCGCCACCCCTTTTACAACATAACACACCACCTTTCACTCCAGAAGGGGGTGCCGTAGGTCCAGACCCAGGTAAAACAATTCCAGACTGCCCCTATGACCCGACTCCGAGCAACACAGGGGAGGCGGGCCGAATAAGTAAAATACTTTACGACTCCTGGGAATAAATAAGACATCTACCAGCAATTGACACATTTCTTCAAGCGGCCTCCTAGTTTCTTCGTACTGGAGAGAACTCACAAGCCATTAACGCTATGACTACAAGAAGATCACACCCTGTAAAAATGCACATATATAGGTTCCTCCTTTGCTGTTTCATAAAACACATACAAGCAGAGGAAAGAAATGTACCAGTTTCACTTTTTGACTTTTTAGATTCCGCATCCGACCACACTAGTCTAGAACTTATAAATGACGCACTAGACAGGTTCACCCGTAAGGTGACCCGTATTCTGCAAAACTTGCAAACAAATGAAGAGAATAAGAAACTTGAGGAGGAAATTACTGAACCTACTGAAAAAGTCCTACCCGTTCGTACTTCCGACCCTAATTCACAAACACCCCCGCCTACATTCCTCCAAGGTCACTCTGAACGGTCATCTCCAGATGAGTTATTTGAAAAAACATCCAATACATTAGACTACTGGTTAGACCAGGAACCTCCGCTTACACCGGAGGAGGAGGAGGAGGAAATAGCCAGAACTGCGACCCTATGGGTCTCTCAATACAAGATATATGACAATGATCTCATAGCCCAACTTTTTCTAGCATTACCACGCTCACATCAAAGATTAGCAAGTCTCTACATGGTACAACATCTCATCACACTCAATGACACTCATTTTAAGCATGATCCAAGACTCGAAGATTTTTTGTCTGACTGCGCTGATAATATGTTCCTCCACAACAGTTCAGTTTTTCTCAACACATTTATAGATTTTAGACAGAAAAACCAGAAAACGACTGAATATAAATCTTTCAATAATACTTGTGGACCAATTAATAGACTTCCTCAAACACGTCAGTTCCCCATGAGAGAGGTCCACCCCAGATCTGACACGAATGGCGCGCTACAACGCATTTTTATTTATGCACCCTTGACAAAACTTGAGTTACTAAGGATAAAAGAGATGGTTCCCTCCCACTCAAAGGTTCCTGCTGGATTCTTTAAAGAATTAGGAGATGTATTAATGATGGGAACATATACTCTTTCTGATATCACAGCAATTCTGAAATTATTGTTGCCATCGGGTATATATGACAAACTAAGCGAAAAAGATTGGGAAGTAGCAGGTGAACACATTAGATGGACCGAACTTCAGAATGACGAAAATACTAGAGTAGCAGCTCAAGGTATAGGAGACAGACTAAAAGCACTTCCTGGCACTATTTTAAAGGTGCTACCACAGTTACTGACAGTGAAAAAGGAGGACTGGGATACCATTTCATCCTGCAATCAGAAACATGGTGAAGACATAGGAGATTATTACACCAGACTTGAAAAGTGTTTTGCGGTAAATAGCGGCCTTACGCCGACAAGCGAAGCTTACCCGCATCTGTTTGTTTCCAAATTAGTAGACAACACCTTGCCAGCTATTAAGGAAAGAGTACTAAAAGTAGAAAGTAACTGGCAAGCACATACACCACCACAGGTGTTAGAAATGCTACAATATCATCAAAATCGCATTAGGGATGAAGAAGAAAATGATAAGAAACGCATGAAAGACACCAAGATGAAAGCATTAGTAGCCCAAACTGCACCCCAGCACCAACAGACACCAGGTAGCCAGACAAACGTGAAGAACACTTGTAATTATTGCAAAAAGACGGGACACTTCGTTAAAGACTGCTCTGTTTTCAAGCACAATTTGGCTACTGGTAAGACACAGCCTCGTCCATATCAGCCAAAACAGAATGTTTCCCAAGGCAGTTCAACACCTTCAGTTCCACCGACAACACAAATGGCCCAAATGAACATTACAGACAGCGACTACACTGAATACTACCCAGATTTTATGATGTTGCCCAGGGAGAGAAGATGACAAACTGCCCCTAATCCTCATCCCAGTAGATCAGAAAGGCCCTTTTATAGAGGTCCGAGTTCTTGGGGAGGATAGAAAGTTTCTACTAGACACTGGGGCCAGTTAAACAACAATAAGCCATCAAGGGTTCAAAAAGTATTTCTCTGGGTTTCTCCGGACAACCTGTGACAAACGCCACGTCAAAACCACTGCCCTTGCAGGTTGGTCCCCTCACGACAACTACAGATCTTATATTGACAAAATCATGTCCAGAAAATTTGCTTGGTATAAAAACATTGAAAGAATTAGGAGCCGTTATCGTTTGCTCACCTAAAGATGTCAGATTTTTTCTACGAGATTTTAAGGGCCTCTACACAAGTAGAGAAGTAGACAAGCGTTTGAAAGATTTTCCACACACCCTTTGGGCCACTGATTCCACCACAGTAGGATGTATGGAAATAACACCTCACAAGGTTACACTGAAAGAGGGAGCCCAACTACCACGTATAAGACAATACAAAATTCCACCTCAAGCTGAACAAGCATTAATGTTAATTATTCAGGACCTAATACAGTCAGGTGTGATTAAAGAAACTACTTCGAACATTTGCAGTTCCCCTGTTTTACCAGTTCATAAAAAAGTGGAACCAGGAACACCACCTGTCTACAGACTAGTGGTGGATTTGAGAGAGCTCAATAAATGTGTCATTCCACAACACCCTGTGGTCCCAGACATCTCCACTTTACTCACAGCCATAGATACAGAAGCAACGCATTTTTCTGTCATTGACTTAAAAAACGCATTCTTCAGTATACCCATTCACCCAGACAGTCAATACCTTTTCGGCTTCTCCTTACAAGGACGAAGTTTCCAATTCACAAGAGCTCCTCAAGGTTTCACCGAAAGTCCAAGTGTATATAGCCAAGCGCTGAAAAGACAATTGGATACTATTTAAATGCCCACGGATACAGCCATACTACAATATGTTGATATCCTCATTACGGCCAGATCCGACGCAGCATGTGCTGAAGCATCACTACTACTACTAGAATTCCTAGCTGCAAATGGCCATAAAGTTTCCCCTGGTAAGCTCCAATTTTGTTTACAGCAAGTGGCATACTTAGGGCACTTGCTGTCAAAGGAGGGTAGGCAGCTTGCACAGGAATGCATCCAGCTCATACAACAAATACCACAACCAACAACACAGAAACAAGTTCGAGCTTTTGTTGGTCTCACCTCATATTGTAGACAGTGGATCCCGCAATTTGCACTCATTTCTAAACCATTAGTGCAGCTGAAAACACTCGAAGCTGGCGCTACTCCACAATTACCCTGGACAGATGAACACACGCAAGCTTTTCAGTCTCTTAAAAAGGCTATGTGTCAAGCCCCAGTGTTAGTAACACCTGATCACACCGAAGATTTTACCTTGTTAGTAACAGAAAACTCAGGTACAGCACTATCAGTCCTGACCCAACTTCAAGCAGACAGACATAGACCATGTGGTTATTTTTCAAGTACATTAGATCCAGTAGCACAAGCATTACCTGCATGTCTAAAATCAGTAGCAGCTACTGCACAAGCTATTAGACAAAGCGATGCTATTGTATTGGGACATCATCTGATAGTCCAGGTCCCACACGCTGTAGAACTTCTGCTAAACAGAACGCAAACACAGCATCTGACAATAGCCAGACTCACCGGATATGAGATAACACTTTTTCAGCCACATATTGAGATTAGACGATGCAACTTAAACCCAGCAACACTGTTGCCACTGACCTCTCCTACTGAACAACTTCACGATTGTATTGACATAATTGATTTAGTGACCAAACCCAGACCAGATTTACAAGATACTCCCCTTTCTAAGGCAGAAATGACACTTTTTGTTGATGGTTCTTGCATGAGACTCCCCACTGGAGAACTAGCAGCAGCCTATGCCGTCACAAATGGTACAAACACCTTGGAAGCACACAAGATAGAGATACTGTCGGCACAAGCAGCCGAACTCATAGCACTAACACGAGCATGTCACTTAGCAAAAGGAAAATCAGTTAACATTTACACTGATTCACAGTACGCTTTTGGGGTTGTACACAACTTCGGCACATTGTGGAAAGAGAGGATTTCTCACATCACATGGGTCTAAAATACAGCATGCTACACTCATCACTGCCCTCCTAGAGGCCAGTCAGTTACCAGCGAAAGTTGCAGTATTAAAGTGTAAAGCACACACAAAAGGAACCAATGAAATATCAAAAGGAAATGATTCCGCAGACAGTGCAGCCAAATTAGCAGCAAACACAGAATTGAATATACTACACCGCCAATACGCAATACGAGACCCCTTTTCTGACATCCAGGATGTCCAAAGTCACACCACACCACAGGAACTGCTAGAATGGAAGGAAAAAGGAGGGGTCCTTACAGATCAGGGTGGATGACACCTGAAAGAGCAGTATGGTTTCTGCCGGATGCTATGGTACAGGTTATAATAAACACCATACATGGACCAGCGCATCTGGGAGAAAAAGCAATGTTAGACAGCATACAGAACATATGGCACAACAAACATTTGAGAGCTGCAGCCAAACAAAAAGTCAAAACGTGCATGATTTGTAATCAGTTCAACCCAGGTAAAGGCACAAAGGTGGAGCAGGGTGGATTCCAACCCCCTGACCATCCATTTGAAGTTCTCCAAATGGACTATATCCAGATGGAGAGATGTAGAGGTCACAAGTATGTGCTAGTTGTAGTATGTGCTCTGACCAGATGGACAGAAGCATCCCGTCCCAGATTACACTGCAACGACAACTGCTAAGCAACTAGTAAGAGAATATTTCCCGAGATATGGGTTGCCCCGCGTCATCTACTCAGACAACGGCCAGCCCTTCTCCTCTGAACTCATGCAGCAAGTGTCTCTTCTGTTAGGGTACACTTGGAAATTTCACTGTGTAAGATATCCTCAAGCAGCAGGTCTAGTAGAGAGACACAACCAGACTTTGAAGACAAAATTGGCCAAGATATGTACAGACCAAGGGGTGGACTGGATGGTAGCCTTACCGTTTGCCCTTTTCTACATACATATGGTAGCACATTCCAGAACTGGTCTATCTCCATATGAGGTGGTCTTTGGCAGACCACCAAATATGTGGGGTACGCCAATGCCTAAAAGAATTACTGATGTAGACAGCAGAATATTGACTGATTACCTGGCTTCCTTGATGTCTGCACATCAATCTTGTCGTTCACAGGTCGCTGCAGCCTTCCCTGACAAAACCGCCCCTGGAGAACACACCATCCGACCCGGCGACTGGGTGATGATAAGAAACTTCGAGAGGACCAGTCCTCTTCAGCCCAGGTGGAAGACTCCGAAGCTCGCGCTCCTAACCACGCGGACGGCGGTGAAGGTCGAAGGCAGGAAGGGCTGGCTACACGCGAGCCACTGCCGGAAATATTTTGGACAAAGAGACACTGTTGCCGGCGACGCTGCCAACCCTAGTGACATTGTAACAGAACAATCTTTTGTGCCCTTGGAACTGACCCCACAACAAGAATATAAATCAAAGTTGAGGTCTGCCATCCGGACTCTGGCTAATTAAGTCCACTGGGCGCAGGTCCAGTGGTGAAGCGGTTGGAGCATGGGGATGGATTTAAACACCTTGACTATGTGGGGAAAAGATAGAATGAAACACAGAAACAAGAACTTTAAGAACTTGCGTAGTGGTTCTATCATATGTTTAATGATATTGTTTTTCTTCATAACCATTATGACGTGTCTTGGTTGGATCCTCCACACTGTTTTTCCTCCAACACCACACACCTCTCATACACCCAACAGCTCTCAGGAACACACATATCATGACCTACCCCCTCATGAACAAGCCCATAGAATAGCCTTGCAAAACAATACCTTTATACAGATTTTACACTACACTCATCAGGCCAGCATTAGCACAAATTACTGGATATGTGGCCGCCTCCCACCTCATCAGAAGAAGGGAGGGATGTCTCTTTTCCCCTTTCCATTTTCCTATAATGGGACTTGTGAAGCCTGGTTCGCCCTAATAACAGCTGACGATACTACCCCCACCTCCTGCCCTGACGGAAATAATTCATGCAAGAATGGGTGGCCTTGGGGGGACTTAAACCAGGTACTTAATGCTGCCTGTTACCCAAATAAGGATGGAAATCCTCAGGTGACAGGTACAGTCCTAGAAAGTGAAGAATACAAGCAAGGGAACATGACCATGTCCTACAAGATGTTAAATACCAAACCTAAAGAGAATGCTGGTCCCCCTTCCATCTCGATCTCACCAGTAAAAGGACACCTGTGCATCCAGAAAAATGGCTCTTTTCCATTAGGGCACAGTGACTGTCATACCACTATAAGTTTTGAAGACAGAGGAAAGTCCTCATTTCGAGCATCTCGCCATACTTATTTTGTCTGTGGCCAAACGGCCTATGTGCAGCTGCCCTTGAACTGGGGGGGGGGAACTTGCTATAAAGCATTCCTGTTACCCAGTCTTTGTGGCCCCATCCACTTACCACCGAGACCTCCTGGTGCCCCATGTCAGACATAAAAGAACGATCGATACCTCCTTGGTTGACCAAACAGAAACCTCATGGGAACAGTATACAGATTTTAACAAAGGGTTCTTCTTCTTTGTTGGCCCTGTACAGAACACAAGCTTATACGCAGGTTGACAAGGACCCTAGAGGCTGTTGTAAACCAGACGGCGTCTGCCCTGGGGAGCTTAACCCAGGAGCAGTCCGCCAAACGATTGGTTACTCTCCAAAATCGCCTTGTCCTTGACATCATCCTGGCTGACAGAGGCGGAACCTGTAAAATTATAGGCTCTAGCTGCTGTATATTTATTCCTGATAATTCCCCATCTGTATACACGGCCATAACAAAATTACACAAGATAGCCGTAAGTTTACATCAAGAACCTGGCACTTGGACGTGGTCTTATTGGTTCTGGAAGATAATATCGTCCTGGGGAAGCAGGTATAATATTCCTGATAATAACTGGATGCTGCCTTTGCATCCAATGTGGTCCTGCCCTTTGCGGTCTATGCACTGCAAACTGCATTCCTAAACCACTTGTCCAACAGAGAGAAAGGGGAAGAATTATGCTACAAGAATGTATAGATCTCATGCAAATTGAGATATAATGTAGGTACACTCTGGGGCAAGGAGGGAATGTGGAAATAAAATTGACAATTGTGCCCCATCATTTCCCCGTTTCTGCCTGACAACCATTTTTTCATTCAGACAAGCACCCATTTTGTGTGACATCCATTTTGTCTTCAGACCCACAAGCAATACACCCTGCCTCTGGCACCCCCGTTCATTGACCACACATTTCTGTAGTTCTGCCAATTCTGGGAACCAGCAGCAGATAGTTCCGGTTTTCTTAACTGTAAGACACCCTGCACCTGGCATCTTAGTTCATTGACCACCCCTTCCTGTGCTTCAGCCAATTCCCAGAACCAGCAGACAGTTCCTTTCTTAAGAAATAGTTCCTGTCCTTGACTGCAAGCCAGAGAGCAGATGGTCTCTATTTTACACAAGATAGTTCCTCTTTGACTCTTGTGGTTCAGCCTATTCCCAGAACCAGCAAGATAGTTCCTGTTTTACACAAGATGGTTCCAGTTCTTGACTCTAAGCCAGAGATAAACCCCTGAGAGTAAGGGCCTTCAACTGAAAGAGAACACATTTCCACACATCACATGCCCTCTCGAGACACAAGACACGCCCCTACCTTGACACATCTGTTGGAAATTACTGCTTGTCACTTCCCTTTTTCTTGTCACTTCTTTTCTTCTTTTGCCTATTGACTGAAAACTGTATAAATATTCTGATGTGTGAATAAAGCTGCAGACCACTCCTGTACCCGCCTGGTGCTGGAGCTCTCCCCTTAACTCGAGTTACTGGACCCTTTTTTTTTTATACTCTAGCACCACGGACTCCTCTCCTTGCTTTGACTGAAATTATGATTATTAAGTATAGAAATTCTGAGATGAGGTAATATTGAATTAATTTACCACAAAACCATTAACCTGGAGTTCCAGAATAGTGTGCAACTCTCCGTAAATTGCTTCAATGCCTCTTCAGAGGAAGTAAACTATATAAATACATGTACAGTTATAGTACATCCACACCCCATGCCCCTAACCCCTCATCTGTTTACAATCAATAATTGTATTATCAGGATAAAAGACAGAGGTGGAAATGTATTAAAGGCTCTGGGGTTCCAGGAGGTAGAAACTGGGCATGCTAGGTGGGCTTGGTGACCGCAAATGGAGACTAATATATTGTAAAATGTGTACCTGATGGATATTATATTGATAGAAGCAGAAAGACATATTTGGAGACTAACGGGCCAATTTGGAGTTTTTTCACGGATATTTACTATATCAGGGCAACAGAGTAAAGTACTTGGTCACCCTAAGGGAGTACCTGCACACCAAAGTTTGAGACGTCTAGCATTTACAGAAACAACCATCCCAGTGGTCCCTGTAAATGCATTGAAAGTTTGACGGACTCCTCCGTCAAAATGGAGCCCCTCAGCAAACTTTAAATGTTTTGTTATTTTCAAAAAGAAAATCCCAAAGTGGGATTTTATTTTTAACATAAAAATTGTTCCCTGCCATGGGAGTTCTCCCATGGTGTGGGGGTAATTTAAAAGTTCACTGCCACTTACCACCAGGTTTTACCGGTCTGTGACAAAAGGGCAAACTGGCCCATTCTAAATAGGGTGGGCTGACAAATGAGCAAGCCTTCAATGACCGTTACTATGTGATGCTGTTAGAGGTGTATGTTGGCAGCAAAGACTGAGTAGTCTCTGCCATTGGCATACTGAAGGTGCGCCTAACTCTATATGAGGCAACGGCGACCGAGCACCCTCTCTGCCAGACTATAAATTGGGGCATGGTTCTAAGTTTTGTGGAATTTGAGTGATAATGAGGGCACACAGTAATTGCCACTACCCTGGTGTGGTGGTTTTTCTGGGGTAACAATTAACTTCTCTTGAGTTTTCCACCTCAGAATGAAGCCTAACACATAGAATCAGTTTACCACACAGATTACTGCATATTTTGCAATTATTCCTTAGCATTTTGTCCTGCTAGATTTTCCTAGGCTTTTTCAGGTGAACTGTGTCAGGAGAAAAAAGTGGAGTAAGGTAATTGATGCGCAAAAGCATCCTAATCGGTGCACAAAAATTCAAGTATGCATGGTGCGGAATTAAAAAAATAACAGCAAATAAAGGTCTATGTAAAGCCTATAGATTTATAGAAGGCAGGGATAGGTTATGTCACTAAAGATTTGCCTAGCCCTGTATTGCCATTAGTATGGCCACTTGCTGCTGTAAGGCTTGCATATGTTTTATATTATAATTGTATTTATTCATTGCTTCATAATCCTACTGAGGCTGCAATGCGCATTTGCAGAGGGATGATATTCTACTACTTGGAGTGCCATAGATTAAACAGTTTTTGTTTGTTGTGAGGACCATATCCGGAGTTTTTATTATTATGCTTCCCTACCAGAGGTATGCCCTCAATGATTTTTTGCTACGCCTCTGTGTTAATTTGTAGAGAAAATGAGCAAGGGATGGGTTGGTTAAGCATCCAATTCTAATTAATGAACAGCAGTGTATGTGTGCAGTCTGATTTGAGGTATTCTGAAACTGTATCATAAACTAGCATACAGTTGCTTTTACTCATGGGAGTAAGAGATAAGGTTGAGGAAACACGTCTGCACAAGCCTGTGCAACCCATAAATGGAGTAGTCTATGCATATACAGTATGGACAACACAGAAGCGGAACTGAGAAAGTGCACAGAGATGATGGGAGCTACACTTACAAGGTGCTGAGTCAGGCTGGTGCAAGGCCCCAGCTTCCAGTCACTTACAAAACAGCCTTTGTGGAAGTAAAAAGCCGCATAAGCGTCACAGTACCACAGGGATTTCAGCATCCATAACACAGTTTGCTTAAGACAGCAGTCTACCTGTCATTAGGCGGGCTTTTCAGGGCTGTGGCATTAATTATAAGTATTGCTAATACCGGATGACAGAATATATAATTTCTTCTTTCAATTTCTGTTTTACTGCCTTATGTTATGAATAGGCTTAAAGCAAAAAGAAAATACAACAAAGCACAGTTCTGCCAGGCCATCCCTGTGCATTGGGCCACTCAAGGCTTATGAAAGTGATATAAAAATGACAGTACTATACAATATAACTGCTTCTTGCTAACGCATTCTGATGGAATCTTACCTTTTGTTGAAGTTAAAGGTTGGGTTAAAGTCAGGTGAAGTAACCCTGCTGTGTATTTGTAGATGTGATGGGATGTGGTAATTGGGCCTTTCAATCCTGTTGATCTATTCTCAGGCACTTTAAGTCGCTTACCATAGCCCCTATTACAGGTGTGGTGGTACTAGTGTATTGCAAATTCTGCATTAATTGTTACTAGTACTGTGGAATAACAACCTACTAGTACCGTACAATTATGAGCTAGACTCCACGGAATGGAGAATTGTTCTGTGAAGCTGGATTTACTAGGCCGTATGCCGCTTGATATGCCCTTTTTGTGGAGTTTAACGCACACAGGCACCAGTTGGTAACAGTGTGCACTGGACTGTGATAAAAGTGTGCAGGGGGGCTGTTGTAAGTTAGGGTGGATGAAGGGGCTGAGAATGGTGAAGTAAGGAATGGAGAATGTTGGCTTCTGGGAGATACGTGCAATGCTCACTAGTGGCTTTTGAGAGGTTTGGGCAGGGGTCAATGAAGGGGTCATGACTTTAATTCATTCTTTTCCCACAGTGATTTCACCAGCTGGATTTTATGGCTGGTAATATTGTGTTTGTTGTTAATGTCCCCAGTAAATCTGGGTGCAGGAACACTGGACCTCTTATAAGTATGAAGAACCGAAATCCACATGAAAATTTCGTTCTGTACAGTTCCCATAGAGCATGTCTTTTAAGGGTACCTTGTAAGTGGGCTACTTAGGCAGCAGAAGTGTGTGTGACAGTAGGAGTTATGAGAAGCAATGAGAAACACAAATAAAGCCTCCTCTAACTCGCTTTTGGTTGACCACAGTGGTTGAGGTTTGTATGATCTACTGGTAGCGAGGTTCCAGAAGGGATGCGTCTCCTGTTATGTGAAGCTATGGTAGAAGCAAACAGAAAGAAGAATCAAGCATTCTCACCATGGTGCCTGCTACATGAAAGAAATGTAAATGTGTGCAATTGGTTAATCTGTGAATCTACTTGGAATCTAGTATATGGCTTTAATTGATGGGATAATTTAAGGTTTTTTTTTTTTTTTTTTTTTTGGTGTAAAACTTTTATTGACGGTCATCATCCAAGTAACAGCAGTACAGTTATACATTAAGCATGACGTGAGGTATAAGAACATTATGTACGTTTACACAGCTATTCAGCCGACAACCCTCCGGTCCGGCAGCGCATGGTGAGGATGACACGGCAGATCTGTTAGGATGCATTTTTCGGAGCCATGAAGTCTTACTTTTTAAGTCCATTTTTTTTTTGTTCATTCCTTTTTATGAAAATAGAAACCAAACCAAACGTAGTGGCTCATTTGTAATGAATAGACATAAAGCAATATGGAAAAAAGGGTTACTAGTAGAACACGCCGACCCCCAACCCCCAGGTCATACACCTTCACCCCCAAGCACAGTGTCTATTGAATTCTCAGCAACAAGGTTACATTTCCAATCCCACCCCAAGGCACCCTACAGGTTAATCAATCATTTCCTCCTCATCATCCGAGTCTTCATCGTCATCCTCCTGCAGCCGGTCGCACAGATCCCGTCTGTACCTATTCCACGCCTCCCATACCTTATTCCATTTCTTTGGGTTCGCTCTGAGTTTATAGACAGTTCTTTCAGTTAGCATCAATTTGTCCATGGTCCTGCACCATAACGCCAGAGTAGGTATCTCCGCCACCCCCCATCTCTGCGCCACATCGTGCTTAGCCACCATTGTACCAATCGTGACCCACTGTTGTTGTCTGAGGTTAAGATCAGTGCCCTCCCATATATTCAAGAGACAGAGGCGTGGCTCCGGTGTGAGGGAGGTATCAAGGGCCTGTGAGATTGTGCGCATGACCTGTTGCCAATACCTAGCTATGAGAGGGCAATCCCACAGCGTATGTAACAATGTGCCGTCCTCCCCACATCCCCTGAGACAGTGAGGGGAATCAGCCCTGTGTATTTTATGGAGGGTGGTCCTTGTATAATACACTCTGTGCAGCACTTTTAACTGTATCAGCCTGAACCTAGCCGACACCCCAGCCTCCCTTGGAGACGCCATAGCAGCATTCCAGTCCGTCTCATCCATAGCTCCCAACTCATCCTCCCACTTTTCTCACAGTTTCTGTAGGGGGTCTGGAAGATTATTCAGCAGTTTGCGGTACGTGAGTGAGGTGGCCCGTGATTGTAAAAAGTCCGTAAGAAGCCGATCTTCCAGGGGTGAGGACTCCGGGACCGTAGTCCCTGGTTCCAGCACCGCCAGGAGAGCGTGCCTGATTTGGATGTATCTGTATGTTTCAGTGGGGCCTAAGGCATATTGTTGTTGTAGTTGTTCGAAGGGAATCACCCCTGCGGATGACCAGAGATCCCCCACCGTAGAAATGCCTATATTATCCCACTGGGTGAATCCCTTACTGGTCCTGAGGCAGCCCAGTTTCTTGGTATCCCAAAGCGGGGTAAGCTTCGTGATGACCCCCTTCCATTGTATCATTGAAAACAATGGGGTAAACCCAATAAATCAATAGGACCTGGGTAAATGTATATATATAAAGAAAGTGGTCCTAGACACAATTTTACAAACAATGCAAATGATGTGAGTATTACTTATTCACAGTCAACAAATGATCAGACTTAATCTGAACAAACAAACACATGGAGATGTATTATTAGCTAATTCAGCTATAAATGCAATGAACCCAACACAACAGTATCACGACAAATTATACTGCAGTTTATTTACATATTCATAAAATTTTAGCAAGAGGAAAAAAGGAAAGTTGGTGCTCAGGTTTGCCTCATTACTTGCTCTTGTTCATTCAGACCCCTATTCACAGTATCGAAGAAATGCATCCATCTGCATTCACGGATGCTGATGGACTGTGCCAAGTTTTAATGAGGTCCTCCACATATAAATCCATCGCTCTCACACCCTCGGTCTCCGGAACGCCAAGAATGCGTACATTGTTCCGCCTGGAACGGCCCTCCTGATCGTCGAGTTTATCTTTAAGGAGCTTGTTTTCCGCCATGACCGCTTCCATGGCCGTCTGCAATTCCGAGACATCCTCCACCAGCGATTTCGTGACGAGCTCTAGCGAGCCTACTTTTTCGGCCATTTTGTGGAAGTCCGCTCGGATAAGGGTGATTTCGGCCGAGATAGAGCCCACCGTCGTTTGGACCTGCGAGAGTGCCTTCATAACGTCATCCAACGTCGCCTTCTTCGTCCCCGCAGGCTCGCCTGGTTTTACGGGGGGATTTTTCCCATCCGCCGGAGGGGAGGCGGTTCTATCGTTTGTGAATCGGTCAATACGAGTCTGGGTTGTACCGCCTTTCACACCTTTCCCGGCCATTGTTCGGTCGCGGAGAGAATACAGTTCGTCGGTTCGATGGGATATCAAGAGAAATCACCGTCACGGTGCGTTCCTCAGTTTAATGTGAAGAGGGCTTTCGTTGCAATGAGGGAGACGCCCCGATGGTCCTCGCAGGTCAGACTGCAGGACAAAGTTCGGATGGTTGTCTTGACCATCTGCGGGCACCCTTCCTATGATCCTCCGCTGGGTGTAGTAAGCAGTTTGTTTCTGGGCAGGGAGTCCACCCGCCGACCGTCACTCAATGTGGTCCTCCAGCACCGACCACTTCCTGTCTGCGGTCGCCGAGCGGGCTGCACTTCCAGTCGGCCTCAGTCGCCACTAGAGTGCCCGGAGGTGGGCCTGTGTTCCGGTCGGATCAGCACTCGACGATAACTTCGCCGTCCAGTTCACGATTTCCGTCCGGGAACCTGCTACCAGTTCCGCCCGGTCTCGGGCGTTCGGTGCCGCTGTTGGAGGTAAGAATTAGTCACGGATTATCGTGCGGATAGATGGAGAGGCCGCTTCCCTGCCGGAGCTAGTCCTCTATGCTGCCGCCATGTTCGGCCGCCAGCCACGCCCCCGATCATTTAAGGTTTCATGGTAAAAAAGATTTGTTCTTTGAGAGAGGTAATGTGAGAATGTCATCAGCTAAGTTGTGGAGTGCATCTTAATGAAAATGTATTAAACATGGGTTTGCACTAGGTACACTCTTGTTCTACAGAAGTTAAGTAGCACTCGCGACATGTTCTGTGTTGCTAGCTTTTTGGTGGCTGCTGTGCAGAAAAAAAACTAAGAGTGGTACCCAACAATATTAATTTAGTATGAACTTAGAATGACTTGTGTGAATATTTGTCGCTATTGATAGCATACTATTTCTTGAATATGTACATTGATTGTTCTTATTCTAATATATATATATATATATATATATATATATATATATATATATATATATTACCTACTGGCGATAGCCAGTAGGTATATATAGTTAGGATTTTTTCTCTATGGAACTTTTGAAAATTCTATGCCTAATAACTTTGGCGTTTGTGGACGGAATTGGCTGAAATTTTCAGGAAAATGGCACATTTTGTTTCTGAGCAGCTCCTGGAAATTTGGGGGGGGTTCGTCAAGGGGGGGCTGAGAAAAAAGGGGGGTCCCAAAACACGTTTTTCCCATGTTAATTTCCATAGGGCGGTTGGCCTCACTTTTAGCCCGAACGGCTGAATGGACTTCCACGAAACTTGGCAAAATTGTAGGGACTGTTAGCCCGATGTGCCTTTGCTAGGTCTCAATATATGTGCTTCAGTGGATTTTGAGAAATTAACGTTTAAAACAAGATATATATCTGTAACAGCGCTCCGGGCAGCGCTCCGGTTCGCGAACTTTTCGCGTATCGGAACTTTGCGAAGCGAAGCTGATTGGCTCTCCGGTGTCTGTCAACATTCTAAACAGTCCGGAGCGGCCGCCATCTTGTCTCTCGGTAGGATCGAGAGACAAGAGGAGGCCAAAACAAAGGGGGAAATGAAGGAAAGGGGGCAAGGTAGACCCCTTCTGACCCCCTAGGATTGATGAGGGGGATATTATAGAGCCACGCCGGGCCCCAAAAAAAAAAAAAAAAAATCCGATTTTTTTCGCCGTAGAGACGCGTCTTGGTTCGCGAACCGGGCAGCTAACCGGGCAGCTAACCAGGAAGCTAACCGGCAGTGTAACCCAAAAAAAAAAAAAAAATCCGATTTTTTTCGCCGTAGAGACGCGTCTTGGTACGCGAACCGGGCAGCTAACCGGGCAGCTAACCGGGAAGCTAACCGGCAGTGTAACCCAAAAAAAAATAAAAAATTCCGATTTTTTCGCCGTAGAGACGCGTCTTGGTACGCGAACCGGGCAGCTAACCGGGCAGCTAACCGGGAAGCTAACCGGCAGTGTAACGGGAGTCTGAGGAGTAGCTGATTGGCTGTCAATATTGTAAACAGTCCGGAGCGGCCGCCATCTTGTCTCTCGGTAGGATCGAGAGACAAGAGGAGGCCAAAACAAAGGGGGAAATGAAGGAAAGAGGGCAAGGTAGACTCCTTCTGACCCCCTAGGATTGATGAGGGGGATATTATAAAGCCACGCGGGGCCAAAAAAAAAACAAAAAAAAAATCCGATTTTTTCGCCGTAGAGACGCGTCTTGGTACGCGAACTGGGCAGCTAACCGGGCAGCTAACCGGGAAGCTAACCAGCAGTGTAACGGGAGTCTGAGGAGAAGCTGATTGGCTGTTATCATTGTAAACAGTCTGGAGCGGCCGCCATCTTGTCTCTCTGTGGGATCGAGAGACAAGAGGTGGAAAAAAAAAGGTGTAAATGAATGAAAGGGGTAAGGCAGACCCCTCCTGAACCCCTAGGATTGATGAGGGGGCTATTAAAGTTCCCTGGGGGGTGAAAAAAAAAAAATTTGCGATTTTCCGCGGTAAAGGTGCTTCCTGGTACGTTAACCAGGCAGCTAACCGGCAGCGTAACGGGAGTCCGACATATTGTGTTTTTTGAACGTTTGTGATATGTGCACGTGTGGATTTTGTCTAATTAAGGTTAAAAAAATATATATATATCTTTAAGCGTGTTCTGGCGCGCTTACGTTTTGGGTTTGGTTTGCGCTGCAGAGACGATACGTCACGGTTATGCGATGCATCATGAGACGTCTCACGGGCTACGTGATACGTCACTTAATAAAGAATATATTTTACAGCTATAGATATTAGCTTTTAAAAAACCAATGAAATTCACAGAAAAAACCATAGGTTATAGACCATATATAGTTAGGAATTTGCATTTACAAAACCTTGAAAATTCACTGAAAAAACCATAGGTTATAGACCATATATAGTTAGGGATTAGCATTTAAAAAACCTTATTTTATTTGCACAAAACCATTGAAATTCCATATATAGTTAGTTGCACTAACTATATATCGCGGACCCGCAATCCACTGCTAATGATGTCACATATTACATCATTCATGACATGGTCAGTGACATCACTGATGACATCACTGATGACATCTCAAATGACATCACTGATGACATCACTGATGACAACACCCAGTGACTGTATGTTTCTGTAAAGTTAAAATATGTCTTACATATTGAAGAATGAGTGGATGTATAAGTGTCTGGATGAAGGATTTAGTAGGTGCATGACTGACTGTATGAGAGAATGATTAAATGTGTCTCACTGAGTGCATGGGTTAGTGATTAAAGTGTCTTAATTTGGCAATCATTATTTATGTTCTTCTGTAAACTGCTGCATGTTTAAATCAGTAGCTATATCAGTAACTATATGGGTTATTGAATGGTTGCCCAAGTATTTGTATGGGAGACTGAGTATGTGTGTGGGCTACTGGGAGGTGTATAACTCTGTGCATAGATGTGTGAGCAGTTGATTTCCTAGGTGTATGGGTTCAAAAGTGCATGTAGAAACAGCTGTATGGACAGTTGACTGTGTGCATGAGTATATTGGTGAGTGAATGGATATCTCAGTTCTACATGTCAAAGTAAGTACATATGTAAAACACACTCCATGTGAGAGTTGACATATATAAATAACTGAACATAAGAGCCAGTGAATGTGAGAGTGGCTGTATGAATCATTGTGAACTTGTATCAAGGATTGTATACGAGAGTAAATATGTGTTAGTATATGTTTGAATAAGTAAGGTGTGTATAACTGTATAGTTAAGGAAATGGAGATGTGATTGATTCTTTGCATGACTGACTAGGTGTGTGAGTAACTCCATGGATGTGTGACAGTCTGTGAATGCCTGTTTACACTGAGTGTATCTAAGGTTATATTAGAGTCTGAAGATGTATTATCACATAAATGATATCATCAGTGATGTAATCAGTAATGTCAAATGAGATGTCAGTGATGTCATCAGTGATGTCATTTGAGATGTCATCAGTGATGTCATCAGTGATGTCATTTGAGATGTCATCAGTGATGTCATCAGTGATGTCACTGACCATGTCATGAATGATGTAATATGTGACATCATTAGCAGTGGATTGCGGGTCCGCGATATATAGTTAGTGCAACTAACTATATATGGAATTTCAATGGTTTTGTGCAAATAAAATAAGGTTTTTTAAATGCTAATCCCTAACTATATATGGTCTATAACCTATGGTTTTTTCAGTGAATATATATATATATAAATATATGAAGTGAATGTTTGAAATATTTGTAAATATGTAATTTTGTCTTTTATGATTTTAAATAAACGAATAAAGTGTTTTGACTGACTGACTCTTGTTCTCTATTACTAAACATATATTTCTAAGAAGCTTGTTTTTTCTTTATGCTAATTTTGCAGCAGCCTCTATTATATTGGGTCTAATAATATTTTAAAATAATGGCTTGCATATATACTTTCAGTCGCAGACTGGTACCTCTGAGCATTATAAGAACACATCACTATTTCTCAGTGTACCAACCAGGATTCTGGTCTGTAACTGTCTGGCTATACACAGACATCTGCAGTGAGCGCTTTGACCCGTAGAACTTTCATAAGATAAGAATACATTTCTAGCTGATTACTTTAATTTGCATTTCTATTTCAATTAAAGTATGGTTGGTTATATTTTATATGTACTTAGATGAGGGTGAAAGGCAAACAAAATAGTTGCAGAACACTTTGTTCATTTTTTAGTTACATCTCTGGCCCTTCTCCCATTGTATTCAGGATCAAAGATCCCATAATCTTTTTATTCATTTCAACTTCATTATAGCCTGTGAAAATATGTATGTGAGTTTGTCATTGAGGCCCATTTCCAGTGCAGCCGAACAGATATCCGCTAAACAAATTTATGTCCTGAACCCTGCAGCATAGAGGAAAAAACTAGGACCCCCTCTGAAACACTTAGTTTCTGGGTCAGGGAGAAGAGGGGAAAAAAAAACAGACAAACCTATAAAGACTCTCCCTCAAGACCAATAAATTCTAAGTATCTATGTCATAGATTCCATTTAGGGCACTACAAATTACCAAAAAGACCAATTAATTTTAAATTTCTGATTTCATTTATTAATCTTTATCATTCTTGTAAGTTCTTTTTCTTCTTTTTTTAAAACACTATTACCTTTTCAACAAACAATTATTTATACAAAGCAATTACTTTTCTTATTCATAATTTACAATATTACAAAATTATTTTCACATAAAACCTCTAACAATTAGCATTCATACCTGGGTAGAGAGAACATGCAACCGACCTCATACATACTCCATACATACTATTCACACAACACACTATCTGTACGAGTTGACACATTTCAGTTGTTTATCTATAGATCACAATGTATTCACTGCATTCCATAGGATTCAGTATTAGACTTGGTCAACGCGTTTTGGTGGAGTAAATGATGTTGGCAACCACCTTCTTCAGGACCCGTCAGAAAAAAATTGCATAAAGATCTCTAACCTAGAAATAGCTACAAAAGAAAAATATATGTAAAGAATAACATTTAAGAAATGTTTTGGTACAGTGCCCCTATATTAATACATTATAGAGTAACATCCGTTTGGACCCAAGTGACACATACATCTTATGCTCAACATATCCACAATCCCACTCATACCACACCTGTGAGGGTTTTTTTGGATTGCTTACATACTGTTCAATTTTTATGCATCTTTACTATTGCTATCTTACACATTGGCCCTACTTACTTGGGTCAAGGCAGGTATCAGTTTGACAGGGATGGTACTTTTCAAAAAGTGTTTACATATTAGTAACTTACACATTGGCCCTACTTGCTTATGTACAGGCAGATATTAGATTGACAGGGATAGTACTTATCAATCAGTGCTAACATACTTGCAGGTTTTCTTATCAGAAGTAATTGCCCACACTCACCCTAGGCAATTACACAGATTCTACTTCCGATAAGCATATTGTCTATATCTCCCTGGTCGTAAATCCTCTAGTTATATGCATATATCAGAGAAAGGAGATTGAAAATTGCATCACACTTACTCTTTTCTGTTAATGATGCTTTTGTCTTTTCCCAGCTAAAAATCATGTTTATAATTTCTCTTTTTTAGCCTTGTGTTCCAATAGCTGAAGGGAGACATGTTGGCAATATCAGAATTACTACCACTTAATTCTATTCACTTTATATGCTTTATCTATAGTCACCTTCTTTACTTCTATATCTATAGTCACCTTCTTACCTGTTTACAGCATACGTGAAGTATAGATTCGGTGTGCTTTTAGTTCTTTAGTTGTTAACTCTCTAATATGAGGGTACACTTTATCAGAATTTCTTCCATTGTATTAGTGTCCATCCAACCATTAGATATCTGTCTAGGATTATTCACCCTTATTTCTTTTTGGTTATCAATCCCAAACTTTACCAGGCTGCTCAATAATTCCTAGAAGGACCTATATACTTGTTAGTATCAATATGTCCTCCCATTTAAACATTAGGTTATTAACTAATAATTTCTGTTGTATCCTTAGAAAATGGCAAAAAAGTTCTCTCCTCCCCTCTTCTAGCCAACAATTTATTTTAATATCTAACTTTTAGGAATCAAGTTAAATGCCTTTTAATACTCAAAAAAGCCACAACAAAAGTAATAACTTTTGTACACTTTCTTAACCTACGTGGCTGATCCAGAGGATTTTTTGGCATCATTTTTTTTAATTTACCCACTGAATAATCAATATTCTAGATCCCCAGTAGTTTATCAATAGCCCCAACAAGAGTTCTGGCTCCTACTTACTTCCTGTTCCTATTGTCGCCCGCGACACCACATCCGTCCTCACCTTCGGATTGCTGGTCGCTGACTCACTCTATTTATACAACTGCTGCCAGGGCCTTATCGCTCAGATTCATTCCAGACACCTGTAACAATTATCTGGAGAATTCATGATCACATGCTCAATTTAAGCCAATCCTGTTTGCTAAACACGATCAGATTCCTATATTAGTTGCTATGAGAAAATATCTGCCATTTTGTAACAGAGGCATGTCGTATCTTCCGTAATACCCTCCGTTCGTAAATTTTCCAAGGGCAGCAATTTCAATTATTTTATTGGATAGGGGTATAGTCTATTTTGCTCCAACATTAATCTAACATACATCAGGGTATTTGGTTTAATTTTTTCATCAGCGTAACCCGACACCAGATGGTTCTCATACGGTGTATGATATCTCGCAATATTAACTTTGCGACTTTCACAGAGCATATCTGTGGTCATCACAACATCTTTACCCTTGTTTTTATGATTTCACAGTTATTATAAACTCGAAAAAAAGGACAGACATACGTCGGCCATCTTAGGTGTTCTCACGCGGTTTGTAGTACGATAATATAACGTGTAACATCATGTACACATTTAGAATAGTTCCAGACTCTTACTTTATTTTTTATTTTTTATATTAATTATAAATGGTATTACTAATATAACAGTCGAATGGATAATCGACTTACACTATTCACCAACGCAATTCTGACCGTGCAGAGTTCTAATATAACATGCTTTCTTCTAATGTATTATTATATTTAAGGAACTCAAGGGTATATTGCTGTTTCTTTTAATCGCTTTGGTATACTATTACGCATTTATTATTAAAGCAAGATAGAAAAGGGACAAACTAGTGTCGGCCATCTTTGGTGAACTTTCACAAAATGTTCTAGTAAGATATGTATAGCAAATCCATCATTCTTACCTAAAATGGTCCGTAAAAATATTAACTTATCCATTCGAATTCAAAGCTTCGAACGGAGGGCTCCTATTTACATAGCCTACCAGTTATCTCAATTAATCGTTAGATAAAATGTCTAAATGTCAATTACAAATGGCCCTTTCCAAGATGTTTTTTTTGCATCATGTGTAACATGTATATCAATAATTTTTAGGGCATCCACTCATTTTAGTTGTGGCCAAGTCGACTTTTTTTATATATATATCTGTATAAGGTAGGTGGCTACTATATCTTGATAAAGAATACCCACAAAATGTATATCTTTTATGCTTACCCTGCAGCAGCCCGGACTAAGGCCTGCAGCAGCCCGGACTAAGGCACATGAAGGGAGGGATGACAAGTACTGGGGGAATTAAGTAAATTTAGCCCAATGGGTGTTGTACCCTTGATTATATACAACCATAGATTAGCTGCTACAGGTCTGAGGAAATAGTACTCTTTGGCTCTATAAATGTGGGAAAATAACTCTATTTTCTCTTTTAGGAAAACTTCACAAATGTTGCTCTGCAGCAACTAACTAACTGAGTTGTTAGAGTTTGGTCATTTTTGACTTTTTTCAGTTTTTCTGGTACAATACAGAGGTATTTAAGAGATACGTAATCAATATTATCTATTGAGAGGGCACTCCCAAATAGTTACATACCGGAGTAGCAACAGAAGGCCCTACACCACCATGGTTTATAACTACCTAGTAGAGTCCTCACCCTTGGATATTATTGCTATTATAAATCAGACTCTTGCGGTGTAATTCAAAAGAATGTGTGCTAGATGGCACAGGGGCTACGCAAAATCCTTAATAAACATACCCTTCATATAATAGAAGCACATGGAATTCATGTTTTTATGGAATAATTTATTTTAGGATCTATAATCGGCATACATCATGCACATATTCAGACTAATGACCAGGAAAATGAATAGTTCTAGAACTGTCTTCTACAGCAGCATGTCATCTAATGCAGACACATTCTCTGAGCCAGGCGAATACTCTAGTTCTTTATTAAAAATCTAATTTTCACAGGCAGCTGTTAGAAAAAGGTGTAATGATATGTGTGGTGATACTTTAAACAGGCCGTACTGAAGTACTAGCTGTGGAGTTACTAGGTATCGTTTCGCTGGCTAGGAACCAATAAAAATGAAGCACTTGGGTAGTTTACACCTCTATGATTTATAATGTTTTTAATCTATGTCTCTTGGCGCTCAAAGACTATACATTTGTGGACTTCACATAATCACTAACAAGCATTTGCAATGCATTAGGTCTCGCATTTGCAAAATTTAAAGCAATTGGCATTGTAAATGACAATGCCTTTTATTTATATGTTTTCAAAAACCAACACATAGATAAAAGGTTTGTGATTTACAATGCCAGTAACTCAAAGTCTCGCAAATGCGAGGCCTATTGCATTGCAAATGCTTGTTATTCTTTGGTATTTCAACCCACCATGCAGTCAGCCATCGCAGCACATGGAGCTAAGGGAATCGCCCGACACTGGGCCTCCTATTGGATGAAAGGCTCACAGAATAAAGGCATATTCAAAAAAAGAGACTGTACCTCTGTGAAATATCAGTTTTGAATCTGCTGTACGTACACTCCCAACCACTGCACATTACAAGTGGCATAACTGTTTTATCTGTGGCTTCCTGTGTACCCATCCACACACATACCACCCTAAAAAAAAAATCTAGAGACGTCACAGATTCTACGCCTTCCTGTACCAGCATGGACTGAAGTATCAAATGAGCACAGAGGCTCATTTGATAACTGGCCATTAATGGCTATTAATTGCTCTTCTTCCACTTCAGGACAACGGGCAACTAATTAAAGTCAGCAGCAAAGCGCAACAACGCTTAAACCAAACTCTGTGGAACTAAAACTGCTCTCCTTTCATCCTGGACCACTGCGTGAATTCTAAAGCCACCTACAGCTGGGGTAACCTACAGCCAAGGAGACGGAATTGGGCTTTCTAATGTCGAAGAAACTGTGCCAGGTCTTTGTGTTGAGAGTTCCTGCCTAGTCATGGTTTTGGAAACAAAGCAAGCAGCGCCTCCCATGCGCAGCTCTAAACGTAGAGGGCTTGCCAGCGGCGACCAGCCCGTGTAAAACCGGCAGATTGCTGCACATGGAACAAACTGCCTACATTAAAAGGGGAGACAAGGACAATGCATGCTGCTGCCCAGCTGTTTCCTATGCTTCTGTGTTTTCAGCATTTGCTCAGCTCAGACACACGCGCTGCTGATCGTAAGAAAAGCCTCCTCCCAGACTTGAGTAACTGGCAGTAAACAGCACTAATCCCTGCTGTACCTTGGAGTGACGCAGCAGCATATGGCGGAGACACGTCATAGAGCAGATGGGACAGCTTGTGTGACCCATATCAGGCGGAATAAGCCCTCGCGCGGCAATTAGATGTACAGCAGCAGGGGCGGCTCTAGGCTCCTGGCGGCCCTGGGCAGGGAGCGTAGGTAGGGGGCCCGGAAGAGGGGGTCCAGGTGGGGCGGAGCCCAGAGGCCAGTGAAGAGGGGGGCGGGTCAGCAAATATCTATCCATCCTCAGAGGATTATTATATTAAGGATCTATATTGGCGTGGTGGGCCCTGAGGTTTGGTGGCCCTGTGCAGGTGTACAGCTTGCACATGCCTAAGGCCGCCCCTGACAGCAGAAGAACCTGGTACTGCAGTTTCAAACTTTATCATTTTCAGATTTCTTACATAGTTTTTCTTTTTACACCAAGTGTACACTGAGTGTGCACATCAAGGACGACACACGAAGCAATTTCATGGAGTCTATAAATCCTGACTGTCGGAAAAGAAAACGGTGTGGTTTGGTATGGGCTGTTTGTCATGATATCGTGAATAACAATACTGACCTACAAAAATGTTGTGTTCACTACATTGGGTACTAATATATTGCCAAGTTAACTATTTACTTTTCTGAACTCCAAGTTTATGTACAATTGATAGAATTGTGTCAACCAATATTGTGCATACAATGCATGTAGGCGAAAATGACACCCTAACATTGTGTGCCATGTCATATCATTATCCATTTTAACAAAATGAATAAGTATCGAGCAGGACATAGCGGCATAGCCAAACCAAGATGCTCAGGCTGTAGCCATCACAGCTCAAAGCGCTCTGTTTAACTGATGCATTGATGGTGTGAAAAACACGCCTTGCTAACAGCGCTACATAAATACTGCACTACAGTGTGTTAAGAACAAGGAAACTGAACGTTCACAGGTGGAATTCAGGAAAAGGATCTACGGATTTAAATAAGGTCTTGAAATCTCAAAGATGAAACAGTCTTTGTCCGGCAAAGTGATGTGAACAAGGAGGGAAGCTCCACTGATGTAGAGGTCTACTGATAGAGGCTAATAACACACATTACTGCTAACTGTACAGACCGTGCAGAATACTGGGGTTGGACATTTACATGCGTCAGCTTGGACTACCAGGCTGCTAACCAGATCCTTACATGCATTTGAATCTCAAACACATGCAAATATCAGTTTAGGCATCTAAATGCATATGACAAGAATAAGAATAACTGACTAGTGAGGGGGCAGGGGAGGCAGTCAAAGGACAGAGAGCCACTAAAAGCAAAGAGAGGACTGGCGCGTGCAAGGGAGGAGAGGTGTGGAGGGCACGGATATTTATTTTATTCTGAAGTACGGGGTGAGAGTAGGGGCGGGGGACAGAGAGTAGAGACAGGGAGCAAGCAGTGTGCTGTGGCATAGAGCCGGACAGGGTGTGAGAGGGCACAAAGAGGCGAAAGAGAGTGGAGCGTGAGCACCGTGCTCTTATTTTCAAGCACTGCACTCGTGCTTGTGGCGCTCCCCTGCTTGCTCCCGCAAGGTGGATGCCGCCACAAGCACGAGTGTGTGCTTAAAAATGTCCAGAGCGACAGCTAAAGTTCTCCTATGCAGCGCATGCGCACTGCGTAGCCGAGACCTAAACAAATACACAAGAGGTGACCTAAAGTCTTACTCTGCCTGTTTGTCATGATCAACAGTGCCAGTTAGTCATTCACAAATGCAGTAAGCTCCAGATTTGCCAACATCTGCAGCACTACCTATTTCAACTCAAATACAAGAGCAGTAGGGTTACAAAGGAAGTTTTGAAATGTGAGGCTTACACACCTCCCTCTCTTTGAAGGCTGTTTTGCTTAATAAACTGCCTTTGGTTCACAAATATGTTTTTACGTAACCTGTTCCTGTATTTTGCTATTTTCCTCATTTTGGTATCATCACTTGTTTAGATGATCGTCGGCACCATGAAGAAAAAGCAGTACGATTTCCTTGATCAGAGGAGAACAGATTTTGACCAGGACTACGAAGATTTCTGTAAACAGACGAGCGATCTCCATGTAAGTTGCTTACTACCTTTTCTACTCTGATTCTTTCTGCCGCTAATGTTGCCTCCAGAAGTAAAACTACAAGAATTTCAAGTCTGCATTGTGCGTATTCTACCTGTCTGTATATAGTTGGATTCAATTAGTAAACCTTTCTTTCTAAGAACACATGTCCTTTGCCGAATGGACCTTTTGTATTTCATTACGAGAAAGGGTATTTTAGTTATTTATGCAAACACATCAAGATGATGGACGGGTTGTTGAAGCTTTTCAACCACTCACCCCCAGTCACAGATGTGGGTTTAATCCATCGTTCTTTTGCATACTATGCCACCCCAGTTTGGACCCAGTTTCAGCACTCTGTCCATCATCTTGTTGTGTTTGCTATTCTAGTTATGTAGACATTATACTGTAAAATTGAAAAACAATACAACCCTGTACACCTATTTGAAATCACATAGCCTAACAGAAAATTAATTTGTAAATTTGTTGTTGTAATGTTGTTTTTTCTATGTGATGCACAAAGAAACATACATCAACAATTTCCAAATGATGTTGTAGTAATTTTCTTTTTTTATTCCTGGTTTCATACTTGTTTCTGTGATATCTTGACAATAGCACCAAGCATAGGTTGGCGTATTCCTCGTGTCTAGTCTAGAATTGTTACTGTTGCATTCAGGTTTTTGAAGGCTTTTTCCATCCTTCTAAGCTGATTGCACACTCTGGATTGGCTGGAGAGGATCGTTGGGGAACGTAAACTGTTAACACCTCATGCACCGCTGCGGCACATGCAGGTAAGAGCGGTTGGGTGGGGGGAGGGTGATTTGACAGATGACCATGAGGGGAAATTAAATATTAATACATTTTCCCTCGTCGTCGTCTGTGAAATCCGCCCCCACCCGGCCCATCACTCTTACCTGCACGAGCCGTGGCTGCTCATGCACCTAGATGGGCTCTGAAAATAGCGTATCTGAATAGTGACGCCATGCTGGCGCAATGGAGCTGTAGCTTCTCTCAGGGGGGAAATGAGGAATATCAACAGCTTCCGGCTGGTATTTCTTATGTGTGCCATAGCAAGAAGCAAGTCACCACTTAGGATAATTGCAAGCATAATAAGGTAGGTGTGTATTAATCATGCCCTATTGCTGTTCCACTTCCTTCTCTTGTACTTTACCACTGCCACCATCCTGAAGACTAACTGTCACTCTCTGTAGATTTACCCACAGTCCTGTGCTTGTCAAAACTGCTCTCATAGCCATTGCCCATGGGAGGACATTTTTCAATCAATCAATCAATCAATCAAAAACGTATAAAGAGCGACAACTCACCCATGAGGGTCTCAAGGCGTTGGGAGGAGGGGCTGGGACTGAGGTTCAGTCGAAGAGCCAGGTCTTGAGGTCCTTTATGAATTGCAGCAGCGATGGTGATTGCCTGAGGTGCAGAGGCAGGGAGTTCCAGACCTTCACAGAGCCTTTTGGGCAGGGTGGAAATGCCTGGTGGGGGTGTAGAAGGACACACATTGGTTGCGGTATGCAGGTCTGGTGTTGTGGCGGGCTTTGTAGGCGTGTGTCAGAAGCTTGAAGGTGGTTCTCTTTTTGACAGGTAGCCACTGAAGGTCTCTCAGGTGGCCAGTGATGTGGTTGCAGGGGGTATGTTCAGAATGAGTCTGGCGGAGGCGTTCTGAATGGTCTGCAGTTTCTTTTGGAGTTTCTGGGTGGTTCTGGTATACAGTGCATTGCTGTATTTGAGTCTGCTGCTGACAAGTGCATGGGTGACCGTTTTCCTGGACTCGGTGAGGATCTTCTTGAAAATCTTACAAAGGGGGCGGAGTGTGCGGAAGCAGATGGACTTGACGGTTGTTGATTTTGCGGTTCATTGAGAGCAAGGAGTCCAGGATTATGCCGGGCTTTCGTGCATAGTCCATGGGTGTGGGGGGATTCTGAGCGCAGCAGGCCACTAAGAAGGGGAGAAGCCCAGGATGAGGACTTCGTTCTTGTCTGAGTTAAGCTTGAGGATCCAGGTGGAAACTGCCTTCATCAATAAGCAATACAGTATCACAAAAGGAGATATAGCATTAGACGGGCCTGGTGAGCCACACAAGTTCCTTGTAAGTTTAGAAAGCTTTATGGAATCAAACATGCCAAGTAAAACATCAGTACAGAAACACAATCAATAATAGAAAAAAAAGAAAAGGAAAAATGGGATAATACAATGTGAATGTGAAATATAAAAACAAGAACCCGAAAAGGGGAAATATAAAGGACATACTGAGGGAAAATGCTTTTTTAAATTTTATGGAATTGGGAAAGGAGAGAAGTAGGGGAAAAAGAAAAGAAAAAAAAGAGTGAAAGAAAGGTAGAAGAAAGGGGAACAGAAAGTAGAAAGGTAGAGAGAAAGAAAGAAAGATAAAAGAGAAAGATGAAGCATATCAGGGTAGACGTCTGTTGCGCCCGACATTGACTGGTTCCTTCCTGGTTCCACCCTGGTCACTGCTGAGTGACCCAGACTCTGTCCCCTCTGCTTTCAGATCATCTTTATCTTCGATCCACCCTTGGATCACACCGGACACTTCTCTTCACGACGCCTGCAGCATCTTCATCTTCAGGCACCAGCAACCTGCGTGACGAAACCCGACACTACTTTGCACCCGTGCACCCGCTTCCTGTGGGTGAGGTAACTCAGCAACGCCGGTGCTCCTGTACTCCTCGGTGCCCCAGAGTCCACGTGGCAGCGGAGACAAGCTTCACGGCATCATACTAATCTTGGGGGCTTGATCACCTGTAAGGTCCCTCCTATGGGTGGGACCCAGGAAGGGGGTAGTTACACCCCTTTCCCTTTGTCCAGGGTCACACTGGGACTGGGGCTGGTGTGCCCCAGAACCGGTTTGATCGGATTATGCAAGGGGAAGCCTTGTGCGCCCCAAGCAGTGTCTGGTTTCATTCAACCCACCCTGCCCCAATACACTATCTCCTGTCTGGGGAGGTGTAGCACTCCTTTTACAATCTTCCCCACATTTTAATACTCCATTTAAACATGGCGCGCCATTACGGCGCCTCGTCATGGAGTTGCTCCCTCCCACATGCATCTCCTGACTGGGTTTGGCCACGTCGCCTAGCAACGAAGCCTCAGACACGCCCACAAACAACGGCCTCGCGGGACCGTATTTAACAGCGGCAGTAAGCACTGTACTGTGCCAGCTGTTCTACGTGCCGAGCCACGTCGTATTGTGGGGGTAGGTGTTTAGAAGCCACGACCAAGCGCTGAACAGGTAAGGTGTTGCACTGTGTCATGGGACTAACTATCACAACATACTCGGACCCTCCAGCGAGGCCGTCTGGGTTTCGATCCCGCCACGCAGGGGTGCCAGGAGACTGCTCTCCACCGGGTGAGTGGGGCAGTTCGGACCCGCGTGGAGCCTTTTGGGTTATCAGCCACCATGGGGCCCCACGGGGATCATCGTGATCCTATTTGCTACCCTGTCAGGGACTATGGAGTTACCACCACAAGGGGGATGGAGTGCGAAGCATTCCAGGGGCACTCTGTGACCAGGTTGAGGCCCGATGGACACCCGCGGCGTCTGTTCTTGCGCTGCTGCCTGACTCGAGTGGTATGTCTCACGGGCGCCGACGGGTGGTGGGATGAGACCACAGACGGGCAGCTGGTCTGTTCCTTACCACCCCGGGTTGTCACCTTGCCCACTATTCTTTTCCTCCATTTACAGGTATATTACCTGACGCAAAGGTCCCACAAGAACAGTCTGTGGAGACCAATACTAGGGACTGAGGGTAAGATTTCTCCCTTCCACATACTCTTTTCCCTTCATTGCTGTTCTTTGGGCACACATAGCTCCTCGCTTGTTGCACTACCAATCAAACCTGACTGACGAAATTGGAGCAGGTCTTTAGCCAAGCACAGAATATAGACACAATTCATTTCTATACACGCATGAATAGATGTTTGGCAATTTGTGTGTGTGTGTTTCTCTCTCTCTCTCAGTTTTTTCACACGACCAATTTGAGGCGATATCCCACGCTCAGACTATGGTCGTTATATACAACCTTGACCCGCATTGAACAAAATGTATGTGTTCTTAAACAAAAAAAAATTTGGACTGGGTTAATTTCCTTTCAGGTCTGATCTCCACGCAGGACCCCTTCCTGCCATGGTGACTGATCCCTCAGGTTGTATATTGCACAATTCTTAGCCCACAACGGGCTCCCTATGAGTTTATGAGCACTGTTAGGTCCTGAAGAATTGCCTATAGGGCATGAAACATGTTGACCAGAACATAGGTGAGGGTTGAACGAGGCCAATCTACATTGCTGTTGAGCCCCGGTACCCCTCCCTTCACTCAACTTTTAGTAAGGCAGTTAGCTACACTAATAAAGTTTTCTTAGTAGACTAACTTACCTTTTTTAGATACACCCTTGCATGCTCACTACTTCACCACTTAGGCCCCTCACACGCACCCAACTAACAGCCAGGAACAAAAGAACTCCACAAAAGTGTAGCATTCTGTGCTACCCGTCAGGCATTGCAGCGCCGGCTTGACGTTGGAGCAGGAAGCCGATGATGAGACGAGACAACCATCTGGCGAGATGACAGCTGTCGTCAAGCTAATTAGTTGTGTGAGGCATCCTAAGTTCCGATAAGGGACTGTTTCCCTTACAAATCTCCACACATTCTCTTAGAGAGAGAGAGACCCCTCCTGCCATCCGAACATCACTTCTTGGGGAACTTTGTACAACAATTGTTTATAGAGGTGTAGCACCTCCCTGCGACAGGAAACCCTTTGTCCACGCCTCCTCTGCCAAGTTTCGTTCAGCAGCAGGAGGTCAGGCTTGTGTCGGTGGCAGCAGCATCCATTTTAAGATGCTGAGGTTCTTTTAGAAACCAACCGCGTTTTAGCAAAGTAACATGTCTTCTCCCTCTAGAAGGGTGGAATGCTATCCCCGTCGACAGGACTGTCGAGGGGATAGTATTCCAAATCGTATGACACCTTACACGACATGTTTTGATAAAGCCAAACCAAAGTTAGCACATAACCGCGATGGATTATAATGCACTTTAGAGTATATGGTATGGCATTATCCTGGAACAGCTAAGGGAGTTGTTCCCGACAGCTGCAGACAGGCTCAGCTCATGCTCGAGCACCATCTCACGTTAAACCAAGCACTCTGCCTCCAGGATTGATAATGCCTGCCATAGGAGTGACTTATAGGTTTATATGTGTCCAGATAGCAAGGGGTGATTACTCCAACTTGCCCCAGCTGAGTGATCAGCCAGTTGTGTCAATTTAAGAACCAGCAGGGGTGGCAAAAGCTATGCTGCAGCCCCTCGTAGGCCTTGGATAAACCTATGCCCTTGGCACCTATAGTGCACTATATAGGGGCTGACAAGGTGTCCAGTACCAATTTGGTTATGCACCTAGGGTGCAGGGAGTCCATTTTAAGGAGAGAGCAGATAGCCTGGGGCCCTGATTAGCAGGGAGCCAGGCCAACTAAGTCGAAAACCAGCTAAACACAAGGCAAAAAATCTGGGGTAACCATAGTCAGGTATTCACCTTCCTACAGTGATGATGACATAATAAGTTCCACCAGGCAGTATAAGAGATCTTTGAGGTATCTTTCCAGTTTGAAGTAATAATCTGCAAAGAAATGGCTATAAACAAGTCTATAAAATTACGAACATTGAGTGAAACATTCCAAATAAGAGAAGAACCACCTAGAAATATGTGAACAATATTAAAGATATGATTGGAGTTTAAAATCTCATTCAGCTTGCACCATATATGTTTCCAAAGGGATGCAACCAAGGGACATTGAAAAAACATATGAAACAAAGTGCCATCAGGATGAGAACATGACCAACAATGGCTGGAGTCTAGGACTTTGAACTTAAAAAGGTCATTTGGCGTGAGAAAAAGTCGATTATAAAAGAAATAAAGAGTCTGAGTGGTGCTAGCAGAACGAGAAACGGTGTGAATTTTAGACCAGATGGATTCCCAAATAGGAAAGGAAAATCCTGTGCTAGATCCTTTTCCCATGCAAGTTCAGGTTTGGATTTGGGGGGGGGCGGTCAGGAATAGAACGGGAGAGGATATTATAAATGGTAGCCGCTTTGTGTGGGGTGGTAAAAGCTAAGGGAGAGGAATCAGGTGGGACAATATCTGATAAGGTAGTGTGGTATGAGAAGAGGGTAGATAGGGCTATTTTGAGATCAGGAAACTGGGGAGAATGTGTATTCGATAAATGAAATGAGGAGCAAATGGTAGGGGAATCCAGTAAGGAACCATCAACAAAGAGCTCATCTATATACATAATGCCTTTGTCAATCCATTCCTTCCAGAAGAGGGCCTTGTTGTTGATCTTCAGAGAGTGATTGTACCATAACGTGATAAGGGAGTGTAAATGCTCTTGAGAAAAAGAGGAGCGAAACAATGAGAGGGAAAGTGCCCTAGAGAGTTTAAAAGTAGGAGAAAGAAATCGTTTTGGGGGTTGAGATAAATGGATAGCAGTGA
The DNA here is from genome assembly GCF_964263255.1 of Lissotriton vulgaris. Lineage (NCBI taxonomy): Eukaryota > Metazoa > Chordata > Amphibia > Caudata > Salamandridae > Lissotriton > Lissotriton vulgaris. The sequence goes on along the minus strand of NC_141691.1, from coordinate 1,075,346,338 downwards.
GAAAAGGAAAAGGCAAGAGCTGAGCTTGCTCTAAAGCACTCCATGCAGTGGGAGAGAGGGTGGGGCAAATCTGCAAGGAATGGCCAGATTTGCTTTAAAGTAAAGGAAGAATGAAAACGGACAAGGTTGGGGAAATTTACGCCACCTAAATGCTTTGGCTGCTGAAGGCGAGATATGGATATCCTGGATTTACGGTTATTCCAGAGGAAACGAGTGAGGATACGATTAATCTGAGTGAAGAAATAGGCGGGAAGAGAAATAGGCAAAATAGAAAGGTAAAAATCAATAATGGGGAGAAGCATCATCTTGACAGTTGCCAATCGACCCCACCAGGATAGGAATAAGGGGGACCATCGCTCTATAAGGGCAGAAAGCTTGGAAAGAATATCTTTATGATTAATTTTAACGATGTCTTAATAGATGAAGAATATAAGACACCCAAACATTTAATGCTGGTAGGATTCCATGCAAAACCGGAACCATGAAACATATGCGCAAGACAGTATTTGTTAAGAGGTAAGACTTCAGACTAATCAATATTTAACTTATAACCAGAGACTGAAGAATATTCGGTAAGTAAAGAAAAAAGTGCAGGTAGAGATGTAGCAGGGTTGGAGATATAAAGTAAAATGTCATCAGCATATGCTGTGAATTTGATGTCTAATGATTAATAAACAAAACCAGTATAGGAGGTGGAAAGACGAATTGTTTCAAGGAAAGGTTCTAATGCTAAAATAAAAAGAAGGGGAGACGGGACAACCTTGTCTAATGCCCCTGTGTAAAGGGAAGTAAGATGACTGAGTGCCATTAACCCAAATGGAAGTAGAGGGGGACGAATATAATAATTGGATAAGTTTAATAATATGAGGACTAAAACCATGCCAGCGAAGGGCCCCAAACATAAAATCCCAATTAACCCTATCGAAAGCTTTCTCAGCATCAAGGGTGATAACAGCAAGAGGGGTTGTAATTTTGGAGGCTAGGTGAATAATATTAAGGAGAGCTCTAGAATTATCTGTGATAGATCTACCTTTAACGAAGCCGGACTGATAAATGTTGATGAGGTCTGGAACAAAAGTAGATAAACGGGAGGCTAAGATTTTGGCATAAATTTTACAATCCGTATTGATTAAGGAAATGGGCCAATAATTCTTACAAAGGGAAGGATCTTTATCTTTTTTGGGAAGTAAGCATAACATGGCTTGGGTAAAAGAGCCTTTCGAATCGCCTGTGGAAAGAAAAGAAGATATCAAGGAAGATCAATGTGGTATTAGACAATTTTTGAACTGAAAATGAAAACGAACAGTAAAACCGTCTGGACCGGGGGATTTGTCTTTGGGTAAGAGAGTAATGGCTTGTAGAATCTCTTTCTCGGAAATGGGAGCATCCAGAGAAGAAAAATCAAGATCAGCGGATGAGGATTTGGGTATATTGAGAAAAAAGGAATCTATTTGAGGAGGAGTTGGGGTAGATTCAGGTGTATATAAAGAGGAGTAGTACTGAACGAAACAATCAAGAATCTTGTTGTCCGTGCAGTGACGAATCCCAGAAGCATCAGATATGACAGCTATTTTAGATTTTTGTTTCTTAATTTTAAGATAATTTGCAAGAGACCTGCCCGCTTTATTACGCCCGCCATACATCTTGGAATTAAATTTTAAAAGATGATTGCAGGCGGAGTCGCAAGAAAATTTATTACATTGAAATTTAGCTTTGATGAGAGAAGAGAGAGCTTCAGGAGAGTTGGATGTGTAAAAAATGTGTTCTGGATCCTTAATTTGTTTGAGAATAAGAGAGGATTTAGAAAGGGCCAATTTCTTTTTACGCAAGACAAAGTCAATAATAAAGCCTCTGGCCGAAGCTTTAAAAGCGTCCCAAACAAAATGGAATTGAGAGGTGGAATTAAGACTAGTATGAAAGAAATCGTCCATAAAAAGAATGAATTGATTGACGAACTGAGGGTCCAAAAGAAGGGAATTATTAAAACGCCAACGGCGAGAGCTGGGAGAAGGTGAGGGTAGATCAATTCTAGGATGACAGGGGCATGGTCCGAAATGAGAATAGAACCAATTTCAACATTTGTCATGAATTGGAAAATGTGTTGTGTGAGAAAGATATAATCTATCCGGGAGTGTGAAGCATGGACAGGGGAAAAAAAGGAAATTCCAAAGTATCAGGGTGAGATAGTCTCCAGGAGTCAATTAAACCTCTAGAGGAGATTGCTCGGTAAAATGATTTTTGCATTTTATTAGGAATATACCTGGTCTGAGATTTACGATCCAGAAAATGGTCCATTAACTGGTTACAATCACCTCCAAAAATTAAATCAACACTAGTATGAGAGGAGAGGAGCATGGAAAAATCAGTCCAAAAAGTGGGGTCAATACCATTTGGACCATAAACATTGCAAAAGGATAAATCCGTATCATTAACCTTAATATCTAAGTACAACCATCTACCATCAGAGTCTGAAATCTAATTTTTTAACTGAATTGACAACGATTTATGGAACAAAATAAGAACAGCATTCTTATTGTTAACTGACGGTGAACAGAAAACATCACCCACCCATTGTTTACGCAGAGAGGAGAGATCTTTTTGAGAGAGGTGGGTTTCTTGCAACAGAGCAACTTGGCATTTCAGTCTGGCTAAATGGGAAAAAAACGTTGTTTTTTAATCGGGTTACGAAGACCTTTAACATTACAAGAAATGACACGAAGACCACTCATTTAAAAATAAAAATAAAGAAAGATAAGCATGAGGATAGAAAAAATTGAGGAAAGAGAAGATAGACCAGAGCAGTGAAGAAATAGTCTAGAACGGAAAAGGAAAGCAAAATCTGAAAGGAGAGAGAGAAGCCAAAAGGGAGATAATAAACCATTACCACAGTATACGGAGAGAGAACAGACAAAAAATGTAAGAGAGAAAATGGAAGCAGAAGTACATGAAAAATGCCATGAAGAAAGAAAAAGAAAAGGAGAAAGGGATGTTGGAGGAAAAGAGGAGTGGGAGATAACAGCTCCCCTGAGAAAGAGAGAAGAGAGAAGGATGGCAAAAAAACAGAAAGGTTCAGCCATATAGAACAAATAATGGGAAGATCAGTAGAGTGAGAGCGGGAGCAACAGGAAAAGACAACCACACAATAAAAGAAGATGTCAAATGCATGATCTCAAAAACATGAAGTAAAGGAATGAAAAAGAAGATACAAATGAAATGGGAGACCAAACACGACGATGTAAAACAAATGAAGGAGACTTACCAAACATTTGTGAAGGGAAGGCAGCAAACTGGGGCGAGTAAAACAAACAACAGCACAGTACATTGGGGAGGGCAGAGAACCAAACACTTGAAGAGGAGACCTAGAAAACAAGGTAGCAGAACAAGTGAAAATTACAAGGAGGAACAATAAGACGTGAAGTTAAAAAACAATAAACAATTACAGTGAACAAAGACATTGAGAGATTAAGAGCTGCTGTGTTCCATGGAATCTTCTTTATGAGAGTGGATGAATTTGCGAAGATCACCGGATCGTCGAAGCTAAATGTCCTTTCTTTATATGTAACCATGAAAAAGCAAGGATGAATAAGGCCATATCTAGCGTTCATGGAACAAAGCATAGGTCGTAAGTCCAAAAATTCCTTGCGACATGCAGCAGTCTGCTTTGAAACATCCTGAGAGAAAAAGAGTTTGTGACCCGACCATAATAACTGCTTATGCTGTTTGGCAGAATGTAGAATAGTCATCAGCCGGAATAAAGAAGAAAATAAGCAATGATGCCTCTGGGCTTTGAAGAAACAGAAGAGTTTTTGGGGAATGTTCACATCCACATGCTTAGGTAGTCCAACAATAGGTAAGACTTATGACTTCAAAAATTGGATAATGTCCGACCCCTCCGAATTCTCTGGAACACCATAAATGCGCAAATTATTGCGCCTATTTCGATTTTCCAAATCCTCAGAGGTTTTCTTGAGCATTTCAACATCCTTAGTGAGGCTATCTACCTTGGCGGCAACATCTTGAGCAACACTCATTTTTTGTTCGACATCCGATACCCTCTTGTCCAGGTTGAACCATTTATCGTCCAATCTCTGTAAGGTGGTGGTGGTGTCTGCCATAAAAGGGCGAATTAGGCGTAATTCCTCCATAATATCTTCAAGAGTAACAGGAAGTGGAGATTTGGAGGGAGAAGGGGGGTCTTTCTTGAGGCGTTTACCAGTGGAGGCCGGGTCTTTGCGTGTGGCAGAAGCTGCGTTAGAGGCTTTTGAGTTATGTGCGTGTTCCATCTTTGCAATGCTGAAAGGACCAACGCAATGTGAGAAAAAAGGCAACTCAGCCTGAGACGTGGGCTAGGAAATCACATAAAGAGCTGCAACAATGAAGCAAAAACACCTTAAAAAAAGATAACATGCATCAGGAGGCAGGAAACAGCGTAAAGATAGAGCCACATATAGGTGGGTCACAAAATGAGCCCTGAAGCCAGTGACTGACAAAAGAAGAGAGAGTCTGGGGTAAAAAAAATAATTTCAGAAAACAGCCGTGAAAGAATGAGGAAGAAAATGCCTCATGAAAGCAATGGTGATTGAAGAAAAAACGATTAGAAGGCCAAATCCAGGGAGCAGAAGCGATATATATATATTTTTTTTTTAAACGAGTGAAAAAGGAAAAACAAAATGGCGGCCGTTCTCAAAGATTCATCTTTTTCGCATTTTTTACATCAAAAAATGCAGTTTGCCGTCTAAAATCATACCCAGCAGCAGGGGGGTAATTCCGACGCCGAAAACAGCCTTTTCTTCCCAGAAACGCTAGCTGGAATCGGGTCCTTCGCCAAGGAAGCGCTGCCGAAATCGCGAAGCTCAAAGGGGGAGCGGCCATCTTGTCCGCTGCGTCGCACGCCCTCTCTCACAAGTTCCTTGTAGAGTGCAGTAGAAACTCTATAGGGGATCACAGCCAGACAACTAAATTTTTCTGAACATCCCAGTTAACAATTACACGGAGAGTACTACCCTTAAGCCCAAAGATTCCCAAGATTTCATTATTTTGGAAGCTATGAATGCTCTGCATAGGGTCTTGTTGTCCATACTCCTATTGTTGCAGGAAACCCTAGGTGGGTAAGACACATTGCATCTTTATTGACTTCGATGCCCCATGTCATAGTGTCATCAAGATAAAATATGGATGCAGCCACCCAGACGGGTGTGGGAAGGGAAACAGAGGACTGAGAGACTAATAATACATACCCCATTACATCGCTTGATACAAGATCAGTTAACAATGCTAAAGTATTACCAGTAAGGAACTTAGACCAAATGAACGAAGTAGCAAGTAGTATGGGCATTAAGGGGAACAACCCACCTAGCATTAGCAGCCCAAGGGTAAAGACTGGAAAAAACAAAGAAAGAGTAAGCCCAAACCAGGGACCATTAAAGTGGAGCTGAACAAACACCCATCATGCAACAAGGGGAGGAGTGTAACCCCTGAAAGTGGTGCGAGCGATACCAAAGGAAACGTGAATGATTATGTGCTAGGGATCATTCAAATGATAAACCTATCAGCTCTTACATTCTCAGGAAGAGGAAGTGAACTCGAAGATAAAGGAGAAAGCATTTGCCATTGTGTGGATAAGACTGTCGCAAATTATTAAAAAGTAGCTACCGTCTTCCTGGAATTTATTGATCTCTTTACTGATGCGGGGTCCTGGAATTTCCTGAATAGATCTAGGATATTAGCCCTTTTTATGTGGTCTCTAAGTTAAAGGTGGCGTCTTCAATTGAGAGAATTGAAATAGCCCTATTCCCATCCGGGAGCTGGACATTGGCTATGTGGGCCTTGGCCGCACTCGCTCTCAATCTCCCCGCCAGCAGGCGGCTCACCTTGTCTCCTCCCTCAAAGTTTCTCTGCTTCAGCGCCAGCAGAGAGTGCTCCGCCTTGTTGGTGCGTAAAAGCCTGAGTTGCCCTCTCAGGTTGGCGAGCCGCCTCCTGGATTCTAGTGAAGAATGCTCCCGATCTTGCAGCTCAGCACGCTTTATGTCCTTCGCCAAGCTGTCCTCCAATTTACAAGCCTCGTGCCTCCGCGCGATCGATAGAGAGGTGATGTGGCCCCGGATCGTGGCCTTAAAGGCGTCCCACACCACGGGAAAGGACGTCTCCGGGATATCATTACTAGTAAAATACGAATCTATGGCATCCCGAATGCTTTTAACGTTGACTGCATCCGTACAATATTGGAACGCATGGGGTTCAGTCCCTTGTTCATAGGTCGGATCAAGTTGGTCTACAGTAAGCCACTGGCCAGGGTGAGAGTAAATGGCATGGTATCAGAGGCGTTTAATATAACGCGAGGCACCAGACTCTCGCCTCTATTATTTGCCATCGCCATGGAGCCCCTTGCGGCTCGAATACGCCAGCACCACACTGCTAGAGGGATAGGCTTCAGTACTCGCAGACTATTGATATCTCTTTATGCAGACGATGTAACCCTGTATATCCTGAATCCCACAGAAAACCTGGACCCAGTGCTCCGTGAATTCATCAAATTTGGCGGCCTCTCAGGCGTATCTATAAATTGAGCAAAATCTGTAATTCCATTGACAGACGGCACCCCCGAGGTGACGACTGAATATCCATTCCGAGGCGGAGGAAGTTAAATATTTGGGGATCTGGCTTAGCCGAAACATGCAGGACATTTGGAACTTGAACTTTGGGAGGGCTGTTGCATGGCTGGAGAGTAAAGTGGAGATCTGGTCGAAACTGCCTTTATCTATAGCAGGCAAAGTGGCGTTATCTAAGATGGTGGTTCTGCCAAAAATGTTGTATTTAATTACTAACGTGCCAATCCCCCTCACGCAGCATTTTTTCAGATGCCTCCACTCGCAGTTGTTGTCCCTAGTGTGGGCGGGTGGCCAAGCCAGAGTATCATGGGCTCTCCTAACTCTGCCGCTGCGACAGGGAGGTTTGGGCACCTCTATGCAGCTCTATGCGCTATGTGTGCAAGCCCAGTTTCTGCATTTCTGGGTATACCAGACACCATACCAGCCTCATGTGGCAGTTGAGATAGATGCAGTAGCACCGACCCTGCTAACAATGGCAGTCTATAAAAAAACACTGCGCCCTAAAATTGATGTAGACACTGCAGACACATTGAGATGGGCATGGCGTGAACTTCAGCGACGCACCCGCCTCCCACTGCTTTATGCGCCTGCTGTCCCTTTACAACATAACCCGATGTTGGCCTGTCTGGAAGAAAGTGGGGGGTGGTGGAGATGGGGGCACACAGATACAAACCTTTGCGGACTTGTACCCTGATGGAAATTTTAGGCCCCCGCCTGTGAGAGAAGATGGTCAGGAGGTATCATTTCAAGAGAAATTTGCCTATCACAAATTTAAGGCAGCATGCCGGACGCTCTGGGAAGGGTTTCCAGAAGCACCCCCAATGTTACATGCTTTACAAAACATTGTAGCACGGGCCTCGCCGCGTAAATTGGTGACTCGTCTATATACTACTATGCAAGACCAGGCCCCGATCATGCGACCCAAGTCATTGCAGCTGTGGAATGGAGAATTAGACCCCCCCGTTGACAGGCGAACAGTGGGACTTTTGTTGCAAGCAATTGTTGGAGCTCTCCCCAAACTATAGGCGGAGATTCATACATTTAAAATTTTTACACAGGTTTTATAGGACTCCTACTAGTTTATACCGAATGCGCTCAAGGGAAGATGAGAGATGCTGGAGGTGCGGGTTCGAGCCTGCTTCATTTCTACACATAGCCTGGGAATGTCCTAACCTGACTGACTTCTGGCGAGACATCTTTGATGCTATCAACCAGATAGTTGAGAGGACTGACGCCCCCACCCCGCATTTGGGTTTACTAGGCCTTGATTGCGACACTGTGCCCCAGAAACGTAAACTACATGCTCTCCTGCTGCTATACGCCCGGAGACAAATTGCTGTTAGATGGGGCAGGAGAAAGGGACCTAAATTCGATGCATGGCTGGCAGATGTAACTTATGGGCACACAGTTGGGAATTTATTGGGAACTCATGCCCCTGACCTCTAGGCCATGAAATATATGGGAACCTTTTCTGCAGTGGACAAGGGCCAGAGCGAACTCCCCCGCAATTGGTGACACTGCAGGACCCCCTTGATGTATGTGTAGGTTGGACCGCCCGTCACGGGCAGGAGGATATCCAATTATTAATGTAAATTCTGTGTGTTGTGAAAGTTGGAAGCACCCCATATGGGGGACTTGACGGGCGATACCTGTCTCCTGATCCACTGATTTAGCCCTGTTAATTGTTCCGACAATGCATGATAAAGACAACTGTGAAGCCTAATCTTACCCGTGTTTTACTGCTGATCATATTGTGAAGAAGTAGCCAAGTCATGAAACATGTAACGTAAACTTCTTACTTCTGGTTTGACATGGAGGGTCGCTCAGACTGGTGTATGTTGTATGTTGATTTTCTTTTCTTATGTTTTAAGTATGTACTATCCTTTCTATTGATCCGGATATGATGCAATGCACTCTTTTTGTTATGTACAATCCAATAAAAACAGTTTAAAAAATAAATAAATAAAAAAATAAACGTCGGCTGCATCCCGGAGAATACTCGGCGGCAAACACCAACGCACCTCCCGAGCAGGGCAAGCGGTCGGGTCCTGCAAGAGCAGCTCAACATGAGCGTGGTCGGACAACGAGATATCCGACATAGAGGCCCCTATCAGTCCCGCACCAGATTGTGCGAGGTAAATAAGAAGTCTATGCGGGAGCCCGAACGATGAGCGTGAGAGTGGAATGAGTAGTCCCTCAGCCCCGGGCAGTGGTAACGCCATGCGTCTATCAGCCCCAGCTGTGTTATCTGTTTGCGCAGCGCAGAGGACATGGTCCTGGCTCCGTTGAACGAGGCATCGCTACGATCCATGTCCGGATCCCAAACTAAGTTGAAATCCCCTCCCAGCACCAGAGATGAGGCACCACATGGGATCTGCTCCCGGAAAAGTGTCTAGAGGTACCTATCCTGCATCTGATTGGGCGCATATACATTACATAAAGTAAATCGTTGCTTCCCCATGTTCACCGTGACCCTAAGGAAGCGCCCATCACCACTCCTAAAGGGCTTAGTGTCCCCCCCGCCTGAAGCCAGTCCTGCACAATATTGCAACACCCGCCGTTTTAGAGTCAGCCGCAGCCCAAAACTGGAGAGGATACTTAGGGTGCACCATGTGCTTGTGTCCGCTTGCAGCAGGTGGGTTTCCTGTAGGAATATGATGTCGGGGCCCTGCTGGAGGAGGTAGCGCCATGTTTGCCTCCGCTTATTAGGGGAGTTCAAGTCCTTAACATTAAGTGTTAAGATCTTTAAGGGCCTAGGCACGGTCGCAGTCATGCTATGTATCATTTGGGGCTCACCCACGCCCCCCACTCCCGCCACTGCAAGGGGATAGACACAAAAGAGACCTCTCCCATCCTCTCCCACCTAGGAGGCCGCTGCCACCCGATCCCCTACCCATCGCACACAGAAGAAAGAAAAGAGAGGATAACAAAGGTCAGTAAGGAACCAAGAGAGGAAGAGAAGGTCAACAGCTCTAAAGGCGGCCAACCAGGCCACCCAGCAATGGATGTCAACAAAGGCCAACAGGGCCACATTGTACTGTCCCAGTCACAGGGCATCCTCTACCCAAGGGTTCAGACGCACTCAGATATGTCACTTTCTAGGGAACAACCTGGGGAGGCCTACAGTTGTCTCAAGATCTAACATCCCTAGAACCCCAGTGTCCCCACCACCCTTATCGGGAGCTGGAGCGCAGGTGCATGGCTGACTATCCAAGACGGACCCAGGGGAGAAGAGCCACTGGCAGCAGAGGTGCGGGCATCGATGCATAATTTACTGTCGATCGACAGGTCACGGGGTGGATGGGTGCGATGGTGGCCCCTCTCGGCCCCCCTCAAGGGACCTGAAGTGCGCTATGATGTCTTGCTTGGCCTGCGAGGCAGATCTCTCATCCAGTGGAGGGGAGCGGCGGTGGCGCTGTACTGTGGTCCAGGACGGCCTGGCCGGGATCCGCTCAGAACGCCCCAGCCGAGAAGGGCTATGTGATGGCGACTCTGGTAGTTTAAGCAGTTGCGCCGTCTCCCGATAGGACCTTATTATTCTGCGCTTATTTTCCCATTGAAAGATGAGGGCAAAGGGATGGCCCCACTGGTAAGAGATGTTGAGGGCCCATAGCTTCTCCATCACTGGCTTGAAAGCTCATCGTCTGCGCAGGATGTTAGGTGCCAAGTCTTGAAAGATTTGAATCTTGTGCCCCTCGTAGCTGAGAACTGGCTTGTCCCTTGCCGCCTTTAATATAGCCTCCTTCTCGGTGAAGAAATGCACCCATGTCAAGATGTCTGGGAGAAGACCCGGTCTCCCCGCGGGCCCGGAAACTCGGTGGGCCCGGTCCAAAGCCGGCGGGGAAGCGTCCTAATCCCCCCCAAGCCTCGTGGAGGAGTTGCGCCACGTAGGTCATAATGTCCTTTCCCTCCGCCCTGATAGGAACCCCCCGGCTGCTGAGGTTGTTCTGGTGGCTTCGGTATTCCAGGTCCTCCTGTTTGACTTGCAGTTATATATTTTGTCCTTCCAGTGCCGCCAGGCGTTGCCATAGTTGCTCTTGATCCTCCGTGCGAGCATCCACTGTTTTCTCTAGTCCGTCCACCCAGTCCCCCGAATCGGTAACCTCCTTCCGCAGTTCCCTTACACAAGAGTGCACCTCAGAACGTAACAAGCCTATTTCCATCTTGAGTTCGGATATGAAGGAGGTCATAAAGGCCTGGGTCACTGGTAGTGTGTCCCCAGGGGCTTGTGATGGCCCCTCGGTAGGCGCTGACGTCCCGGCCTTGCCCCACATTGCCACAACTGAATTGTCTCTACAGGCCGCCGCCTGTTCAGCTTTGCCCACTTTGGACCGTGTCATCCCCAGTTCCGTGGCGGTAGTCAGTCAGCGTACTCTGCACCTGCCAGATGGTATGTGCCCAGAGAAGGCCCAGTCCCAACCCCCGTCTCCTAAAGGCCGAGCTGGCAATAAGCAGGGAAGGAGCTAGTGGGCCAGGTATGCTAGGACCCTCCTTCAGCCGCCAGCCCCCCAGGACCAGCAATATCAGGGGACTGCTATACAGGCGGCAAACCCTCCCTATCAAACAACGTGCACCTCCCCTGTCCCCGTTCGTAACAAGCAAAAAAGCGCAATTTTGTTAAAAAGTTTGTGCAGGGCAGTCCAGGGATGCGTTATCTACCCGTTCACAGAATCTCTCCCCCACCGTGGACGCTGTTAACAGGCTAACAGGACATGAGATAGTGTCTTCATACAACGGGCGTTGCCGCCTCGTCGCTGCCTCACCAACTCAAGCACCGCAAAGCACCCCCAGATCCCGCCAGGAGCAGGGCCAGCCAGTGTGCAGGAATCCCTCAGTAGACAAAAGGTGCGCCAGTCCACGCCGCTGGCACTTTCACGGGCAGTCTCCACCAGACCGCAAAGGGTAGAGGCCCTTCCCACACCGCTAGTGTGCCATCAGTCCGCCTCAAGCTCTCCCCAAGGCCGAAGGCGGCAGTACAGGCTCTATAACATCAGTCTCTGGGGAACATCCAGGCCGGGCCTCAAAAATGGCGGCGCTCGCCTGCAGGGCCCAAAAGCGCCCACCACACTTCACCAGGCGGCAATGCGTAACAGCCAGATCAGGCCTCAAAATGGCGGCGCTCGCCTGTAGGACCCCCAGGGCAGCTCGCCGCTCAATTTCAAATGGGGGCGCACCTGGCAACCAACTAGCGGCACGGGAGATTGGGGAGCAGGGCTCCGGGGGACAGCAGCAGGCAATGTTAACGCTTCTAGCAGTGGTCCCCGACCCCCCCACGTGGCCGCCTCTTCAACAGGCTCGATGGCCTGCCGCCACCACCTTAGGGTCGTTGCGCAGCTCACCTCCTGCAGCTCGCCCAAGAGGGCCCCGCTGATCCACCTCGCCTCTCCTGGCACCTCAGCGTGGGCACCCCAGAGCAGCCGCCGAGCACTCTCCGCCTGTCCCGTGCCGCCTCCCCAAGTCTCACGCGGGCCTCTGCACCTCTACATGGGCCACAGCCGGGCCCCTCTGACCCCCGCGTGGCAGGGCCGGGGGACAGCACTCACCGCTGCGCCGTCTGCTCCCAGGAGGGACTCACCGCTCACCCAGCCGTCCTCAGAGCAAGTCCGGCCCGTGCCTCGGGCCCCGCGCCACCTCAGGGCCGGCCGCCTGCAGGCCGGAGCGCTCCGCGGCCGGGAGGCCCCACCAGGCAGTGTCGCTGCCCCGATCACCCTGTCCTGTTGCTCCTTGCCGCCTCCTCCAGATGGCCGCGGAGCAAGGCCGGCCCGTGCACTGGTTCACACCCCAGGGCCAGCCGCAGCCCGGCCGCAGCGCTCTACTCAGGAAGGGCCTCACCAGGCCACGGCGCCGCCCTCCATTGCGCTTTTCTGCCGCTCTGGACCGCGGCAACGGTTGGGCAGGTTTCCGCTTCGCGGTACTCCACCACCGGCCCAGACCCAGCCCGCAGAGATTTCACAGGCCGGGACTCTCGGGCGGGATTCCAGGCAGGCGTCAGGGCGCGAATCGGCCCCGCAATCAGGCGGCTCAAGATGGCGGACGCCGCTTCTCGGAAAGACATTGACGGTCTCTGCCAGTCCGCAGCACAGCCGTCCTGCAATCCACTGGTCCCCGCGGGTGCCCGAACGCTCAGGCAGCTTCCAGCACTCCCAGGATCGCGGTTCAGCGCCCCAGCTCCCCTAAAGAATGCTCATGTAGGCGGCAGGGCACCGGAGCTCAACGAAGGTACGTCTCACTACATCACCGCCTAAGCCGCGCCCCCCTGCTGTCCTTTTTTAACACACTCCGATCCCTCTTGATATGCCTCATTTGGGTGGGTAAACAACCACGAGTGAATTGGACCCCACTGACCATGCCTTTTGAACAGGCAAGATTTGGGGTCCCTGACTATCTGGTGGATCAAGTCCACTTTACGTATTACTGGTTTCACCGAGACGCCCGACTTGAATACCTCAAACCTGATGGCTGGCATCCCAGCTCTTTTTCGACGCTGTTTCCACTGGGCCTTCAGCGCTGCCCTGTGGAAATTCAAACAGTTCACACTGTCTGAACTAAAGAGATATTTGCAATACAAGTCCTTTAAGTGACCACATATGCCCTTGGTAGACAATCCATGGATTCCCCCTGCCATGGAAGCACTCACCAAGCGAACACTGCAATCACATAGACTCACCAAACTAGGAGACTTGTTCCATGATGCTAGACCCTGCTCGACAGCTGAACTGACCTCGCGCATTACTGCAACATATATGGACAGATTCTTATTACATATCAACACGTAGTTCTTTGTTGAAGACCCTCCCCAACGCCATGACTGAACCAGATGAATTTCCCCCACTTACATTACACATAACATGATAGTACTCATTTGGTGTCTTGTATCTACCATTTATCGCTTTCTCTTCGTCCGCCTGTGGGGGTTAAAGCACAACTGGTCTGGGAGCGAGACTTTGAACTCACTGTTACTGACGACAATTGGCATTACTGTTGTTCATAAACATGCTACATTTCTGGAAATATTAGGCATAAGCTGCTACTTTTTAAATATCTTCATAGAGCGTATGTCACCCCTAAACTGCTAGCAAAAATTAATCCTTCAGTGTCCAAGGCATGTTGGAGGTGTGGGGCTCCGGATGCTGATTTTTCACACTTAGCGTGGCATTGCACACCAATGAACACTTACTGGGGGGAGGTTTTCCAGCAGCTATCCATTATGGTAGAACACTCTATATCCCCAAATCCATTAACAGGCCTTTTGGGGTATGTGTAGGAAGGTGGATATCTGACTATATGGTTACCCCAACTTTTTGCCTAGTGTTTAGCTGGTTTTCGAATTAGTTGGCCTGGGATCCTGCGAATCAGGGCCCCAGGCTATCTGCTCTCACTGTAAAATGGACTCCATGTACTTTAGGTACATCCCCAATTGGATATTGGGTCACCTTATGAGCCCCTGTATAGTGTACCATAGGTACCCAGGGCATAGGTGCATCCAGGGCCTACCAGGGGCTGCAGCATGTATTATGCCACCCCTGGCTGGCCATCCACATTGACACAACTGGCTGATCACTCAGCTGGGGCAAGGTCGTGTAATCACCCCTTGCTTAGGTATAGTATCCCTATACCTACCATTACATATAGACACATATATACTCTGCCTTAACAATCCTGAAGGCAGAGTGCTTGGTTTTATTTGAGATGGTGCTCTAGCATGAGCTGAGCCTGTCTGCAGCTTTCGGAACCATGTCCTTATAGCTGTTCTATGATATAGGCATACCATATACTCTTAAGTGCATTATAATCCTCGCGGTTAATGCTAACTTTGGTTTGGCTTTATCAAAACATGTCCTGTAAGGTGTCATACTCTTTGGAATACTACCCCCTCGCCAGTTCTGGCGACGGGGTAGCCTTCCACCCTTTTAGAGGGAGAAGACATGTAGTTGTAGCTTTACCCGGTTAAAGTTAAACAGAGCCTCAGCATCACAAAATGGATGCTGCTGCCACAGACACAAGTCTGACCTCCTGCAGCTGGGAGCCCTTCCAGCGAGGGAGGTCTGGACAATAGATTTCCTGCCTTGGGAGGTGCTCGAACTTCCCCAGACAGCCTATAGTGTATTGGGGCAGTGTGAGTTGAATGAAATGAGAAACTGCCTGGGGCACACAAGGTGCTCCATGCATAACCCGGTTCAAAGCAGTTGCTGGGGCACTCCAGCTCCAGCTCTTGCGCGAAACTGGACAAAGGGAAAGGTGTGTAACCACCCCCTTCCCTGGTCCCACCCATCGGAGGGACCTAGCAGGTAATCCAGCCCCTTTAATCAGTATAAAGCTAGGAGCTGAGTCTAGAGATTTTAGATTATCCTGAACTGAAACTCTGAAATGAAACTCTGGACCTTCGACATTTTAATGCAACTAGAAGCCTGAAGAATCTCCCTTGTGGTCAAGGAGTGACCACCCTGTGCAGTCAGGCACCAGCTAGCGAATTGCCAGTTTGCTTTGTCGACGCTCCCGAAGGATCCCGATGACTCTGCTTCACAGGACTGTACTTCCAGACTTCTCTGACCCTGCCCCACACCTCAGCAAAGCTGAGTCCCGGGGCGGACACGAGAGACGTGGGACCGGACACCTGGCCATTTTGCTCTTTGCTAAACTGTGCAGCTTCTGAGGCGTCCTCGAAGTTGTGCATTGGGACTTGAGAAGCCCCAACACCAAATCGTAAGTGCACCAAAGCTCAGCCCTCCACACTCCACGAGTGCCGCGTGGGGCCTGCTCTTGCATTTCCTCTCGACGCGTCTTCACGGTTGCTAGCCCGCTGGCTAGTGCCCATCTTGAAGACTCCATTTTGAAACAACGCTGCATGCCTGGTTGCTCTGGGCTTGCTCTTGCTTTCCTGTAAAGGGGAAGCTCCACGGACCTTGCTGATGTGTACAGGAAGCCGATCTTCACTTCCTGCGTGGTTTGCCTTTGCCAAGGCTTGTTGACTCCAATTCGGAAGCCCATACCGCCAACAGCGAGACCCATCGTGGGCACTCCGTATCCAGCTCCTGGTCATCGTCGACGCCTCCTGGTCCACGTGGCTGCAGAGACAAGCTTCACTTCTTCACCTGTTTGCAGCTCGACATCGCCTGGTTCCTTCCTGGTTCCTTCCTGGTCACTGGCTAGTGACCCGGACTCTGTCCCCTCTGCTTTCAGGTTCTTCACTTCTCCAATCCACCCTTGGATCCATCCGGACATCTTCCTCCTGGTCGCCTGCAGCATCTTCTTGCAGCTCTCCATAGGAATCGACGACGAAACCCGACACGACTTCACACCTATGCACCCGGCATCCCTGGGTAAGGTAACTCGAGTACTCCGGTGCTCCCGTGGGTAATAACTATCCAAGTGTCCTGTTTTAACTGGGTTTCCCCGCAAGTCCACCCGGACTGTCCGAAATCAACTAGTTTCTAACTTTGATGTTCCCATTAAAAGCCTAAGAGAACTCGCGTGTGTGTTTAGACACTGCACACGCATCCTGTGAGACTCCTACTTCCTAACCTGTGGGTGTTCAGTGTAGTCCCAGCTATTCCCCAGGCCCTAGGCCTATTCACCTGTTCTGAAGTGGTTCTTATTCCACTTATTTAGTATATGGTTCGTGAGGCCCCTAGGGCAGAATTGTATTTGTGCAACTTAATGTATGCTTATTGAGTTACTTGTGCTGTATCTCGAACTCTGACCTCATAAAGAGTGCAGAGGGGTTGTGTTAGTAATAAATGCATATATATCTGATATATACCTTGTGTGGTGCCATTTAATTTGGTATTCAAGGGGTTATTATTGGTAAAACAATTGGCTTCACATGCTCTCTGAAGTATTAGCTTAAGACTGCTTTGTCCATGCTACCACTAGGACTTGACTTTACAACCATCACCATAAGGGTTGTTTGGACTGATACAGGGTGCCCACTAGAATAGTGGACATCACATATCAGGCCAACTTCTCACAGTATGTGGGGGGCGCTAGAGGGCGCACTGCAGAATGGCTGACTCCTGAGGCAGCTCTGCCGGATGGGTGCAAGTTGCCGCCAATATCGCAGTGCTATTCCGATCAAAAATGCTCTAATTCTACGAAAGAAGGCGTCGGGACACAAGCGGCACGCCTAGAAGTGGTTGGTAAAGTCCGAAACCGTCTAAAGATGAAGGTACAAGACTAAAAGCAACTAAATGCGGCTGACGATTCAAAATGGCGGCGCCCGCGAGCTAGCATCGGGCTCGGACGAGACGCTGCAAGACCGATGTTACGAACGAGCTCAGGTTTAAAGGTGGCCCACGAGTGATAGGCGTTACTGAGGCGGCAAACCACTCTCTTGAGTGACACCAGCGGGAGTTTGTGAGTACAAACTGCTGTGCGTTCCACGGAGCGCTGATAAAGCGTAAAATGGCGGCTGCGCTGGAAAGCAAAGGAGCTGGAGGCGCGATACGGCTGTAGCGAGCTCCTGCAGCGGGCATTTCTGCTCGCTGATCACCGTTATATATGACAACAATTACTGCCGCAGCCCCGCACCACATTCCAGGCCTCCGAGTGCGCTGAAGAAAGCGATGAGTAAAGTGAGCCCATGAAGGAACGTACAGCATGGTATAAATCTACTTATAAACAAACAGTGGTCCTGAACCAATAAATTACAGTTTTTGAACAAATCAAGGATGAATCAATATTTGAGTAAAAAAGCAACAATAATCTGTCTGCTAAATGTAAAGACTATATTGTCTTTGAAAGAAACCTTGCACCACGGTTAGAGAAAATATATTCCTATTTAATTTTTTGTATTCATATTTTTGCAATACTTTTTATCAATAAAAACACAAAGGTTGCCCCAAAACAGGAGCGTGCAAAGGAAAGATGTGATCCAGAAAATGAAAGCAAGTGAAAGGAGAGGAAAGTAACAAAGTAGTGATTAAGGAATAGTTTGCATTATTTTACAATCAATACTGAACAAAATTTTTCGTTGTATTGAACACCTGGCCAACAACATAGTTTGTTACATTCTAATCAAAAACATTGTAGTACATGAGCCTAAATATCATCAATTTTGCACTGTGTATTGAATAACCCTAAAAAAGAGAGAGGAATTGAGGAAATTACGATCCGTGGTGAAGGTGGTAGCCTATCCCCCAAGCGGGGTATGGCAGTTTCTCTTACCCTTGGTAATAGAGCAAGTGATGTGGGGAGATCCGAGTTTACCACAACTCAACAGGTATCCTGTAGAGACAAATTGAAATCCAGAATGTATCTAGATCAACTAGTATGCAATTCGTCAATAATTACTACTATGGCCGAGTCATCATATTACCTTGAATTCATATCTTTGTCCATGTCAAGGGAACGTTGCTTCATATATGACATGGTGTGGGGTACCTAAAATTAATTAAATGACATCAGTATATCATAAGCTAGTAACTGATAGGTACCAATTAATTTATATGCGTGGCGGTGTCAATTACCTTATTGCAGTAGATTCAATCAATGCACCCAAGTCGGTAATTTGCGAACTTCCACTCCAGAATTCAAGAAACGCTATGGGAATGACAATGGATCCTCATTCATTATATGCCATTAGTACCACTATATGGCATTCATTAAAGTGCAATAATCAAGAGACTATAAAACTTTGTAGAGCTTACCTGAATTTAAACTGTACAGTTTTCAGGTAAGCCATGTGCAAATACACTCCTACTCAATTTTGGAAGGGGCTGTGTGGGGGGACAAAAATCAATGAGTGCAAGGTTTCTTTCAAAGACAATATAGTCTTTACATTTAGCAGACAGATTATTGTTGCTTTTTTACTCAAATATTGATTCATCCTTGATTTGTTCAAAAACTGTAATTTATAGGTTCAGGAACACTGTTTGTTTATAATTATATTCACCCAGGTCCATACCTTATGGGCTACCCCATTTTCATAATGGTATAAATCTACGGCACGCTCAGCGGGGGACAGAGCCCTAGTGACGAATAAGCCAGCGCATAACTTCTCAAACATCTGAGGTGGTCTGGAACTGGAATAAACGACATTAACAGCACAAGTACACAGCGAGCTGACTTGTGGTCACTAACATACGCCACTGCTGTAATTTAAGAGGCGCAATATGACAAACGAACCATAGACCTGCCCTGGCACATAAGAAAGGGGAAATTTGACCTACCCTAGGCAAGACAGGAAAACACGGCCGTCACACACGTTGCACATGGAGGTTTGATGAAGAACTAACACAAGATAATATGTACACAGTATCTGCAGCAGCCGTGTAGGGAAGTAAACGGCAACATGCTATCTGCGACGAGCTAGGTGAAAATACAAACTGTCACTACTGCCATTACAGACGTCAACGCTGAGATCTGACCCCAGCAATTCTCCTAACACCGGATGACTACGGTGACCAGGCGGGGACACGCTCTCCATACCGTCCCGCGCTTAAGAAGTGGCACACCAAGATCGCCAGGCAAGATGGGAAAACCGGAAAAACAGGAAACAAAACTGCAATTCGAAGCAAAATAAAGAAGCTACCAACGTGTCGGAAGCAGAAGGGGACAATGACAACGACGATGGCGCAGGCATGGAGGGTGTGCTATGAGCCATTCAACGCAGCCTGCAAGAAATGAACGGCAAGCTAGACACCTTAACGCAAAGAGTGGACCATATGGCTGCGAAAATGGACAAACACGGTGAAAGGCTTGTGGAAGCGGAAACGAGAATCTCGGCGGTGGAGGACGTCTCCAGCACCAGCACCAACACCAAGAACTGTGCCAGCATGGAGAAAACATTGGAAGCGCTGCGCAGCAAGGCGGAGGATTTTGAAGCGAGGTCTCGATGCAACAATATCCGCATAGCAGGCCTTCCGGAATCGACAAACACCGGAAAAATGGAGCAGTATGTGGAAGTACTCCTCAAAGATCTATTCGGAGCAGAGGAATTCTCGTCGGTGTTCCTGGTGGAACGAGCCCACCGATCCCTTGCGCCACGACCGAAACCAGGGGCCCCCCCACGTATCATCATAGTCTGTCTGCTGAACTACAGGGACAGAGATGCGGTCCTAAGGCGGGCTCGAGAAAAGGGAGACATCATACACCAGGGAAATAAACTTGCATTCTACCCGGACCACACCATAGCTGTCCAAATGGCCCGCAAAGAATACCAATCAGCAAAGAAGAAGCTGCGGGATCTAGGAGTAGAATATTCTATGCTTTATCCGGCGAAACTAAAGGTTACACATGCAGGACATTCAACGGTGCTCCCCATGCCACAGGCGGCGCATGAATTCATCAAAACGCTAGGAAGATGAAGACAAACGTCGGGTCGAGAAGAGAAGCAGAGAGATGAAGACGGCCCTATACAGGTAAAGATGTGACATTACTAACTAGGTAGGGACAGTGACTCAGACATTTTGTTTTTGTACAAACCGCATATTTGTTAGCGTGCCGCCTTAAAAACTGTTTACATTACGCAGAGGTAGTGAACTAGCCCTCAGCGCTACAACTACATAGTACTGTCTACACTAATGGCTGATGAAAGGCCTGGTTAATTGGGCAGATCATACCTCACGTACCTGCGAACATTTAACTAAGGCCACGCAAGTGCTACAAATGAAGCAGATATATGGACTGCCCTAGATAAATGGGGGGCCAAGGAGACACCCTAACCTAGAACTGCTATATAATAGACAGTGAGGAAAAAGAAAACTTCCTACAGACAATGCCATTTAACAACTCACTATGGACAATGACGAGAGATTTAGACCTGCAGATCAGAGTAGAAAAACTATAAATACATCAGTTTGAAGCATTGTGATACGCGATCTGTTGATTATGGCTGCACACCTGTTCACATCCACAATGTGGATGGAGATGTGCGCACCTAGTGGACCCCCTAAGAGGGTGCTCCCCACCATAAGTTTGTTTAATAGGTTGTTTGATTCAGGGACATGGCTTTGGCAGGGTTGGGTTGCTGAAGTGGGAGGAGGGAGGGCGAGGGTATTTGGGAATGTCCTTTATAGATCACTGCACCTGAGAAGCATTGCAAACTCCGGTTCACATAGCAAAAGCGTAATAATTGATTTAATTGTCCTGGTCGAATTGACACCTCACAGTATGCTTGAGACAAGGGACTCCAAAAGGATAAGATGTATGAAGATAACTTTCAGATAGAATGACGACAAAACTACTAAACTTTATCACATGGAACGTCAGGGGTCTGAATAACCCCCAAAAAATCCGCCAAATATTCACATACTTTACTAGGCTGCAGGTAGACATAGCCTTCCTCCAAGAGACACATATTGCACCTACAGCACCGGCCACGCTGGGCAAGCGATGAGCAGAAGCGGTATACACCTCAGATTACTCCTCATATGCACGGGGGGTCAGTATCCTCATACGCAAGGGGGTCAACTTTCAAGTCTCAAAGGTATTAAAAGACGCAGAGGGAAGATATGTCATAGTGATTGGCCATCTTCGAAACCAAAAAATAGCGCTCATAAACACGTATGGCCCAAACACAGACGACCCAGGGTTCTACACTAACCTTTGGCATGCTGTCTCTGAATTTCAAGTAGGAAACCTACTGTGGGGGGGAGATTTCAACATCACATTGAAAGATGGTCTAGACCGCTCCCCGAACACAACGGAACCACACAGAAGGACACTTGCAGAATTACAAGATATCCTCACTGATCTACGGCTAACAGACCTTTGGAGGGCACGCCATCCAGGCCAACTAGAAGCCACACACATAACTGCAGCGCACAATAGCTGGTCGAGGATAGACTATTGGCTCGGATCCAGTGAGATCTCGCTATGGATTTCCTCCATCAAACATTTGCCGCGCACACTATCTGATCATAGCCCGGTGTTACTCTCCTTACAGTTACCACATATAACCCCCCCCTTTTGCCTGGAGATTCAATGCCGCTGCACTCCTCGACTCTACATTTACTGACACCATTCACAAAGCAATAGAGGAATATTTTGAACTTAATGCACCCACCACAGAGGATAAAGGGTTACAATGGGACGCATTTAAGGCGACGATAAGAGGTAGATGCATCAGCACTAATGCGGGTATACTAAAGGACATCAGGAGACAGTTAAATATCAGGGAAACTAAACTAGGTGATCTGGAGACGCGCTACGCCCAAACGAGGGATTCGACTATATTTGGAGAGATAAAATCGACCCTGTCAGAACATCAAGACTACGCCACTGACAAACTTAAGTATGTTTCGAAACGAGGGATAGCAAGGGCATATGGAGAGGGTGGTAGACCAGGAAGGGCCCTAGCTCAAAAGATATGTACTGGACATGCCCCACAACACATACATATAATTAAAGACTCGACAGGCATAGCAAAATATGACATAGAGGGTGTTGGACTTGGCCCTTATGGCAGGTTCACCCCTAGACTTTTTGCTTGTAATGGTGACCTGGTGATGGTGATTTTTGGGTTCTGCGCACTTTCACTGTGTCCCAGTGGAAAGTGCGTGCGCACTCTGAGTGCATGTGATGAGATAGGCCTGCCCTCCCATAGGAATGCATGGGGAATGTATGTGTCCCTGGTAGTTCCTGATGCGTGGGGTGTACAGGTTCGAATCTGATATGTGCGAACTCGTGGGAGTGAATGCTTCGCAATGGTGTGTGTTGCATGAGTGTGTCATATGTAGAAGTGCCACTTCTAGGAGTTGGCATATTAATATAAAATGTGTCTGGTGTGTGATTGGCTGGAGCAGGCTGGTGAGCCTGGCTCCAGGAAGGCTGGATGGGTCTGCCCGGTGGTGAGTGGGAGATTAGCATGCTGATGGCTGGGGAGGAGTGTACCTGTGGCCTGAATGAGGCTGGGTTTTCCCCAGACAATGCTGGCTCCGCCCCCCTGTGGTGTGACTGATGTCCCTAGCCCTGCCAGTGAAAGAAAGGGGTGGTTGGGCCATCAAGGGTACTCAAGAACCAGCTGCGACTGGTTCCGCCCCCACCCTGCACCTTCAGACAAAGGAATGTACTGTATAAAAATGGGGCTGTGTCCCCACAGAAGTTGTTCTTTCCTGATCCTACTTGAGGGGGCTGCTGCTGCTGGGGCCAGGAGGAACCGCCACTTGGACTGCCTCCCTGCCTGGAGGGCCAGTGAGCTGGCCCCTGGCCCAGCCTTGCCCCCCCTGCCTGCCCAAGGACTTGCTGGAACTCTGCCCTGCTTGCTGAGGGCACCTGGGAGCACTTTATTCTGCTCGTAGCGCTAGGAGCGAGCTTTATGCCCTCTAGCGCTTGGAAGTGCTTTATTTTTGATTATAGCGCTGGGAGCGCTGTGTTAACTGCCTAGAGCGCTTGGGAGCGCTTTGCCTACCCTAGCGAGTGCCACCTTGCTTATTTGTAGTTAATTTGTCGCCTGGCAGGTGCCCACCCTGCCAGGGACCTTGATGCCCGTTTTCGCTCTTGCCTCGAGGGTGCCGACCCCTCGGTAACTTCATTCCCCGCCTACGAGTGCCTGGAACAGGCCACCGCGCTGCCCGCGGCGACCCGGAAGCAGCTGAGAGGCCGGCCAATCAGAGCGCGGCCCGACGAAAGTCCCGCCCCCGCAGCCGCGACCCGGAAGTCAGGCAGGCCGGGGGCAGGACAGAGAGGCAGGCGGAAGCTGCTGCCTGCCGGGGCTCCCATGTGAAAGAAGAAGCCCCGGGGAGAAGAAGGAGCCCAGCGTCTTGTCCTCGGCGAGGCTCTCGAGGGTGAGAGAGCCCCGCCCACGGCCCGGCAAGGAGGAGAGCCCCGTGGTGACCGGCCTGGAAGAGGGAGAGCCCGGAGTCTCCGTTGAGAGCGCCCAGCACGCCGCCAGCAGACGGAGCCGAGGAGGAGCCCCCGCCCCCCAGAGTCCCGGTGAGTGCTGCGCTGTGTCTCCGGTTGACGGAGGCCGCTCCAAAGGAGGGGGCATTGTTGTTTTGAGCCCTGAAGGCTCCACCAGTGGCTGCAGTCGTGCAGAGAGCCTAGCGAGGCTCAGAGGGGCATCTTGGCAAACTCGAGTCCCCAGAGGTGGGACTCCAACGACGGGCCAGTATTCTCGAGTCCCCCAGAGGGGGGAACTTCCACAGTGAGGCGCCACAGTTGTTTTCAGAGCCCAGAGAGGCTCAAGGTGCCATAATTGGTCTGCGAGCCCCGAGAGGCTCAGTGGCAGCCACACCTGTGTATTTAGAGCCCTGAGAGGCTCAGGGGGACATTTTGTTCTGCAGAGCCTATGAGGCTCCCACATCGTGTTCGCCCCACCAGTGCTCAGAGCCTAGAGAGGCTCCCAAATTGGCCCCATTGTTGTTCTTGAGCCCTGGAAGGCTCAACCATGCTTGCACCAGTTGCCCAGCACTTTGTGGGCAACTGCCTCGTTTAGGCCCTGACTTTGGGACACAGGGACTGCCACAGGTGGTGGCTAATGTGGATTTTGCGCTATTGTGGTTGCTGTTCTTACACCTCTGAATGTATGTATTGCATCATGTGTTATGTTCTTACACCCCTACAGGTATTGTAATACTTAGGTGGTTGTTTTCTCCCTAGTGCAGGTGGTACTAGCAAGGCCCAGGTCCCTAGTGTAATCTCCTAAAATAGTGAGGGTTGCATAGGTGGTGCTCACCTGGTACCATAGTGACTGGTTGTATATTATTTTTGTGCTACAATTTTACATTCTAAGTGCTATTTCTAAAAAGTGTTACTTCCAAAAGTGCTGATTCCTGACAGTGGTCCAGGTGGCCCTGTCTTGTAAATATCCCTTGTAAATTCTGCCCGTGCCTCTGGCACATTGTAAAGTGTGTGTTTTATCTAATGTATTTTATTGGAATACAAAGGCTATTTTTATATATACCCTTGTGTGGAGTTTCCTTTGTGGTGGACCTTGGGTGTTGTTGCTGGGGTGCGTGCGCAAATACTTAACTCATATCGCCTCCAAGTTTAGCCTTGCTGCTCGCGCCACGTTACCTAGAGGGCGAGTAGGGGTTATCTTGGCGTGTAACTCCCTTGCTCTGACCTTAGGAATGGTGATCCCTGACTGACCTTGACGCGAGTCTTGGCCAGCCAGGATCCCATTTCTAACATTGGACGCAGCGGTGAGGATAAGGATTTGTGTTTGCGCTGTACCACAGTGGCGACAGGCCACACTACAAAACTCTGCATTTTAGATGACCACATTTTAGGGGATCATTGTTTTTGAAGTTCCATTATTTTCTTCTCCTGAAGGTATCATTGTTTAATTGTGTCCAGTACATTTGTTCCCCTGCCCCGCGCCCAGAGTTTGGTACCTGTGTCACGTGTGGTCAGGTTGAGGTATCAGGGGTGGTAGAAACTGCCTTACCAGTCCGAGGGGGGGTTGTGTGTGAATGAATGGTGTGTGGCACTAGGCAAGTGAGTGTGAGTTCTCTGGGAGAGGGAACTTGCTGAACCTTTGTCAATTGTGTACTCCTGTGTTAGCTCAGACCCCTAGGTTCCCTGTGTAATCTTTTCACCAGAACGTCTGCCAGAATGGAGCTTGTTTTTGATTTCAATGATCTAGCCACATACGGTGTGTGGGAGCTGAGAAAGTTCTGTGAAGAGAGAGGCATAGGGGCGGATCAGTCAGGCTGGTATGCACTTAGGAGATGCATGGTCAAATGGCAAGAGGATCAATGGGATCTTGAGCGCAGTGAGGAAAGGGCCCGGGCCTCACACCAGGAGGGTGGTGGGTCTGTGGGGAGCCCTGAAGATTCAGAAGAGGAGGAAGAAAATGATAGCACAGGGACACCAGCAGATAGTGAGGACCCCATAGATAGGGAGTCCCTTGCTGGGTCCAGCGTAGGAGGCAGAGCCTCATCCCTTTCCCTGTCCCCAGAGGAGCTGGAAGATAGGAGGAGAGAAAGGGAGCACCAGCTGGCTTTAGAAAAGCTCAGGTTGGAGCATGCCCAGGCTATGGCACAGCTGGGCGTAAGAAAGCAACAGTTAGAGACTGAGAGGGTCTTAGCCCAGGAAAGGATAGAGGAGGCTGAGAGGGCCTCCACCAGAGGCAAAGTAGCTCTGGAGGGTAGACTATCCCCTGCGCGCAGTGTTGCTTGTCTGGATTCTCCAGGGAGGGTTGAGTCCAGTGGTGGCAGCTACATAGATTTCAGTGGAGGAAATCCCACTCCCAGTTCCCCGAGTATGGTTCCTGTTTCCCCAGAGGAGGAGAATAGGTTGATGTTAGAAACGGGATCCTGGCTGGCCAAGACTCGCGTCAAGGTCAGTCAGGGATCACCATTCCTAAGGTCAGAGCAAGGGAGTTACACGCCAAGATAACCCCTACTCGCCCTCTAGGTAACGTGGCGCGAGCAGCAAGGCTAAACTTGGAGGCGATATGAGTTAAGTATCTGCGCACGCACCCCAGCAACAACACCCAAGGCCCACCACAAAGGAAACTCCACACAAGGGTATATATAAAAATAGCCTTTGTATTCCAAATAACATACATTAGATAAAACACACACTTTACATTGTGCCAGAGGCACGGGCAGAATTTACAAGGGGTATGTACAAGACAGGGCCACCTTGACCACTGTCAGGAATCAGCACTTTTAGAACATAGAATTATTACTGTAGCGCAAAAATAACATACAACCAGTCACTACTGGTACCAGGTGAGCACCCCCTATGCAACCCTCACTATCTTCGGAGATTACACTAGGGAACCTGGGCTCTGCTAGCACCACCTGTACTAGCAAGAAGGAAACAACCACCTACATATTACACTACCTGTAGGGGTGTAAGAACATAACACATGATGCAATGCATAACATTCATTCAGCGGTGTAAGGAGGAAAAAGCACATGACGCATACAAACACATTCAGAGGTGCAAGAGAAACAAGGCACATGATGTATCAACAACACATTCAGCGGTGCAGCAAAGAGCACTTTGCAGAAATCACATTAACATGAACTTACATCAAAGTCCAGGGTCCAGGTTGCGCCACTTGCGCAAAACCTAAACGTAGCAGCTGCCCACTACTTGCTGGGCAGCTGAGGGACAGAACAGGGGGCCTAAACGCTGCAGCTGGCACTAAGTGCTGCGCAGCTGGGGAAAGGCCAGGGATGAAGGAGTGCGCCTCACTCCTAAAGTCCATAGAACACATGTCCCTAGGAAGGAAAACCTTAACGGTGCAGCTGCCCACTACTTGCTGGGCAGCTGGAAAACAAATCTGCGACAGGGGCTCTCACTAGCCCCTCAGGAAGCAAAACTGCGCAATAGGTTGGAGCCCTCTGGCTCTGAAAACAAATATGTCCCGGGTTGGAGCCATCTAGGCTCAAGAAACACTACTGCCCAGCGTGGGAGCCCTCAGGCTCTGCAGTAAATACAATGCCCCAACACGTTCGAGCCACGGGGCTCAGCACGGGCTCCTCGGGCCCTTTCACTCGATACTGTGCCCTGGGGAAACGTTGGGGCGGCCCTCTACCATCCGGGGCCGCCCTGAAGGCACCTAAAGGCGGAGCGCACGGACAGAAGAAAACGCTATGCCCCCACCGAGCCCTCTGTCAAGCGGGGCCGCTCAGCGTTGCGAGGGGATCCCTCGCGCACTTTCACCACGTCCCCCCCCCCGGGCAGCTCTACTCACCGGCTGCTCTCCGGAGGCGGCGGGGGACACCATCTTCTTGCAGCAGTCTGCCGGGGCCCTCCCTCGCTCACGGGGGCCTCGGCGGGTGTCAGCAGGGCAGCGGGCGGGGCTCTCTCACCTCATGAGAGCCCCGCTTTCTTGACACAGGGGTCTTCACCCGGTCCCCCATCTCGGGACCGGGACTCAGCCCCAGGCTCAGTCTCCTTGGCGGCGCTGGCCAATCCCAGCGCGGCGGCAGGCGGGACTTCCTCCGGCAACCCGGAAGTCCCGCCCCGCATCAGGCCCTGTAGTGCCTGACTTCCTGTTTTGCGGCGCTCGGGCCGCGGCGGTGAATCTCGGGGGCATTTCAGAGGGGTGGCACCCTCGAGATTAAAAATAAACAGCGAGGTGGGCACTCGCTCGCTTTAAGTAAATAACGGGCAAAAGTAAAAATAAAGCGCTCCGAGCGCTAGGCAACAGTCCCTCTGGCATCCAGGAGCGGGGCAGGGCAAAGAGGCCCCCCGAGTCCAGAGACAAGCACAGCAGAGAAACAAAAAGTCCTTCAGGGGTCCAAGGGCTGCAGTAGTCCAGGGGCTGGGCAGGGCCCAGGGGGGGCAAGCCTTCCCCTGGGCCCAAGCAGCAGCATGCCCCTGGCAGGATTCAAGTGTCAGAACAAGAACCTCTTCATGGGGTCACAGCCCCTCTTTTATACACCTTTTCCCTTTGTCTTTAGGTGCAGGGTGGGGGCAGAACCAGTCGCAGCTGGTCTGAGAGCACTGCTGATGGCTCAACCACCCCTTTCATTCATCAGGCAGGCTAGGGTCATCAGTCGCACCACAGGGGGCGGAGCCAGCATTGTGTGGGGGAAACCCAGCCTCATTCAGGACACAGGCGCAGCCCCTCCCTCACATCAGCATGCTAATCTCTCCATTCACCACCGGGGCAGACCCACACAGACTTCCTGGAGCCTGGCATCCCAGCCAGCTCCAGCCAATCACACGCCAGCACCTTCACAGCACATACACAGTCATGTCTAGAAGTGGCGCTTCCGCACAAGACACAACCATGCCACATACATCGTTGCGAAGCATTCACTCTCACGAGTTCGCACATACCAAGCTTGACCATGCACGCCTCACGCATCAGGAACTACCAGGGACACAGACATTCCCCATGCATTCCTATGGGAGAGCAGGCCAATCTCACACACGCACTCAGGGAGCGCACGCACTTTACACTGCGCCACAGTGTCAAAGTGCGCAAAGACCAGAAATCACTAGGCAAAAAGTTCAGGGGTGAACCTGCCAGAAGGGCCAAGTCCAACAGTTGAGGTTTAGGAACCTTAGGAAACCGTCTCATCAGTCTTGGGAAGATTTTGTGGATGACTGTTGTGGAGCCCTGTGTGATTGGGTACGGGAGCCCACGAAATGTGATTGGGGCATATTGTTTGATATGTTTCTCAGAGAGCAGTTGCTCAGTGTTGTTTATCCAGGATTGCGCCAACACCTAGTAGGGTGTGGATTGTCTGAACCATACGAGCTTGCAGAGGAAGCAGACCGCTGGGAGAGTGCTAGAGGTTCTCTAGAGTCATTGGTGAGTGACTCCAAAAGTAGTGGTTCAGGTATCCTCCAGCCCAGCGTGGTGGAGGAGGCTCAGTGTAGCCCAGCTAGGTCCCAGGATAGCGAGGAGAGTGTAGGGGCTCACTGCCTGGCTCAGTGGAGCAGGAGTGAGGGGGAGACCGAGGTTCCCCAGACGCCCGAAGCCCTGCCTCAGGACTTGGATGGTTTCTGTAGGGAACACCAGGTTGGGGACCTAGGCTGTCCTGTTAGTCCATTTGAGGAAGATCTCCTAGTGAGTAGAGGACCTGGAGCGTCTGTAACCAGAGCTCCTGTGGTTCTAGAGTCTGGCAGTACCGCTCCGGTAGGGAGGGTACAGGAGTCCAGCGTGAGGAGTGATTGGGGGAGTTCCCCAGTGGAAGAACCAGTGGGTCAGGGACTACCCAGTTGGGCTAGGATCCCGTGTAGTGACCATGGTGACACCACTTCTGTGCTGGGGGATCTTTGTGCACTGTCAGGTGGACAGGAGGCGGGAGATCTGCGCCAGGCAGACAGTCACACAACATATGTGTCATTTGTTAGCCTCAGGGGGATGGTGTGTGAATCCCCAGAAGTCCTGGAGTGCCAGGCAATTGTTCCACCAAAGGTTTTAGACCAGAGGTTGGAAGGCCAGGTTCAGGATCAGCCTGACCTGAAGGGTAGGACGACTGTAACCAGTGTCCTGACCGGTTCTTCTTCCAGAGGAACTTCTCCAGTTGGGAGAGGGCAGACCTCTGGAAGGGGGTGCAGAGTGTGGGAGAGCCCACCTCTGACCCCGGTGCAACATGAGGGGTTAAACCCTGTGTTGGAGTGGCGTTGTAAGGGTACCCCTCGCAGGAGGAGGAGGAACCCTAGAAGAAGAGGTAGGGGGAGGAAAGCCTTCCCCGAGACTCCTGGTCCGCCTGAGGTTGTAGACCCTAGGCTGGAGAACCAGTGGCAGTCTAGTCCTGTCTTGCAGGCAGGAAGAGTGGAGAATGGCTACTATGTACCAGGGGTTACTACCCCCCACTCTATGAATAGGCAAGGACCGGTGGCACCTGGGTGGCCCAGGGCCTGGTCCTGGCCGCGGACAGCTCGGGAGTACCAGTGGGGTAGCCCAGTTGGTCCAGACAGTGTGTTGAGAAGGAATCCCATGGGTTCACCGTGGCGTAGAACAGGAGGGTGTCCCTGCAGTTGCGGGCCCGCGTCCGTGTTCTATCGCCCCAAGCAGGGAAGTCCATCACGGTGGTGATTGTTCTACCCTGCGTTTTGGCTGGAAGGGGGTTGTGTTGGACTTGGCCCTTATGGCAGGTTCACCCCTAGACTTTTTGCTTGTAATGGTGACCTGGTGATGGTGATTTTTGGGTTCTGCGCACTTTCACTGTGTCCCAGTGGAAAGTGCGTGCGCACTCTGAGTGCATGTGATGAGATAGGCCTGCCCTCCCATAGGAATGCATGGGGAATGTATGTGTCCCTGGTAGTTCCTGATGCGTGGGGTGTACAGGTTCGAATCTGATATGTGCGAACTCGTGGGGGTGAATGCTTCGCAATGGTGTGTGTTGCATGAGTGTGTCATATGTAGAAGTGCCACTTCTAGGAGTTGGCATATTAATATAAAATGTGTCTGGTGTGTGATTGGCTGGAGCAGGCTGGTGAGCCTGGCTCCAGGAAGGCTGGATGGGTCTGCCCGGTGGTGAGTGGGAGATTAGCATGCTGATGGCTGGGGAGGAGTGTACCTGTGGCCTGAATGAGGCTGGGTTTTCCCCAGACAATGCTGGCTCCGCCCCCCTGTGGTGTGACTGATGTCCCTAGCCCTGCCAGTGAAAGAAAGGGGTGGTTGGGCCATCAAGGGTACTCAAGAACCAGCTGCGACTGGTTCCGCCCCCACCCTGCACCTTCAGACAAAGGAATGTACTGTATAAAAATGGGGCTGTGTCCCCACAGAAGTTGTTCTTTCCTGATCCTACTTGAGGGGGCTGCTGCTGCTGGGGCCAGGAGGAACCGCCACTTGGACTGCCTCCCTGCCTGGGGGCCAGTGAGCTGGCCCCTGGCCCAGCCTTGCCCCCCCTGCCTGCCCAAGGACTTGCTGGAACTCTGCCCTGCTTGCTGAGGGCACCTGGGAGCACTTTATTCTGCTCGTAGCGCTAGGAGCGAGCTTTATGCCCTCTAGCGCTTGGAAGTGCTTTATTTTTGATTATAGCGCTGGGAGCGCTGTGTTAACTGCCTAGAGCGCTTGGGAGCGCTTTGCCTACCCTAGCGAGTGCCACCTCGCTTATTTGTAGTTAATTTGTCGCCTGGCAGGTGCCCACCCTGCCAGGGACCTTGATGCCCGTTTTCGCTCTTGCCTCGAGGGTGCCGACCCCTCGGTAACTTCATTCCCCGCCTACGAGTGCCTGGAACGGGCCACCGCGCTGCCCGCGGCGACCCGGAAGCAGCTGAGAGGCCGGCCAATCAGAGCGCGGCCCGACGAAAGTCCCGCCCCCGCAGCCGCGACCCGGAAGTCAGGCAGGCCGGGGGCAGGACAGAGAGGCAGGCGGAAGCTGCTGCCTGCCGGGGCTCCCATGTGAAAGAAGAAGCCCCGGGGAGAAGAAGGAGCCCAGCGTCTTGTCCTCGGCGAGGCTCTCGAGGGTGAGAGAGCCCCGCCCACGGCCCGGCAAGGAGGAGAGCCCCGTGGTGACCGGCCTGGAAGAGGGAGAGCCCGGAGTCTCCGTCGAGAGCGCCCAGCACGCCGCCAGCAGACGGAGCCGAGGAGGAGCCCCCGCCCCCCAGAGTCCCGGTGAGTGCTGCGCTGTGTCTCCGGTTGACGGAGGCCGCTCCAAAGGAGGGGGCATTGTTGTTTTGAGCCCTGAAGGCTCCACCAGTGGCTGCAGTCGTGCAGAGAGCCTAGCGAGGCTCAGAGGGGCATCTTGGCAAACTCGAGTCCCCAGAGGTGGGACTCCAACGACGGGCCAGTATTCTCGAGTCCCCCAGAGGGGGGGGACTTCCACAGTGAGGCGCCACAGTTGTTTTCAGAGCCCAGAGAGGCTCAAGGTGCCATAATTGGTCTGCGAGCCCCGAGAGGCTCAGTGGCAGCCACACCTGTGTATTTAGAGCCCTGACAGGCTCAGGGGGACATTTTGTTCTGCAGAGCCTATGAGGCTCCCACATCGTGTTCGCCCCACCAGTGCTCAGAGCCTAGAGAGGCTCCCAAATTGGCCCCATTGTTGTTCTTGAGCCCTGGAAGGCTCAACCATGCTTGCACCAGTTGCCCAGCACTTTGTGGGCAACTGCCACGTTTAGGCCCTGACTTTGGGACACAGGGACTGCCACAGGTGGTGGCTAATGTGGATTTTGCGCTATTGTGGTTGCTGTTCTTACACCTCTGAATGTATGTATTGCATCATGTGTTATGTTCTTACACCCCTACAGGTATTGTAATACTTAGGTGGTTGTTTTCTCCCTAGTGCAGGTGGTACTAGCAAGGCCCAGGTCCCTAGTGTAATCTCCTAAAATAGTGAGGGTTGCATAGGTGGTGCTCACCTGGTACCAGTAGTGACTGGTTGTATATTATTTTTGTGCTACAATTTTACATTCTAAGTGCTATTTCTAAAAAGTGTTACTTCCAAAAGTGCTGATTCCTGACAGTGGTCCAGGTGGCCCTGTCTTGTAAATATCCCTTGTAAATTCTGCCCGTGCCTCTGGCACATTGTAAAGTGTGTGTTTTATCTAATGTATTTTATTGGAATACAAAGGCTATTTTTATATATACCCTTGTGTGGAGTTTCCTTTGTGGTGGGCCTTGGGTGTTGTTGCTGGGGTGCGTGCGCAAATACTTAACTCATATCGCCTCCAAGTTTAGCCTTGCTGCTCGCGCCACGTTACCTAGAGGGCGAGTAGGGGTTATCTTGGCGTGTAACTCCCTTGCTCTGACCTTAGGAATGGTGATCCCTGACTGACCTTGACGCGAGTCTTGGCCAGCCAGGATCCCATTTCTAACAGAGGGCACAATGCATGAATTTCAACTGACATATGGCCAATTGTATGAATCTCTCCTAAAAGTATCAACAGCCGATATGCTAAGCTACGTGGCAGACGTTGAAATAGCGTGGCTGTCAGATGCACATAGAGCATACTTGTCTCGCCCCATCACAGTTGAAGAAATCACTGACACAATTAAAGCCCTCCTTAACGGGAAAGCACCAGGCCCGGATGGCTTTACGTGCGAATTTTATAAGGCATTCGCAGACCTATTGGCACCGCACTTAGTCAGGATGTACGGTGAGGCTCATGAGCAGCAGTTACTCCCAGAATCTCTACGAGAAGCAATGTTGATTGCTTTGCTGAAACCGGGGAAGGATCCAGAGCATTGTGATTCGTACAGGCCGTTATCCCTCATAAATGTCGACACCAAGATCATAGCAAGTGTCCTGGCGGCACGGCTCAAACCTCTGATGCCTTTGCTGATCAGACCGGATCAATTGGGCTTTATACCAGAAAGATCCACAACGCACAACACACAAACGCTTTTTGCACTATCACATTACCTAACGCCTGACACCTAAACAGCGGCGGTCTTATTAGATGCTGCAAAGGCTTTTGACACGATAGAATGGACATATTTGCACGCGGTCCTTCAGCGTATGGGCTTTCCAATCATGTTTATGCAGTGGATAAAAATGCTCTACACAAACCTTACGGCCAGCATAAAAGTGAACGGTTATGTCTCGGACCCGATCACAATAAACAGAGGGACTAGGCAGGGGTGCCCCTTGTCACCGATATTATTCGCACTGGTGCTAGAGCCACTAGCATGCTAAATTAGGCAACATCACCATTACTCTGCTATCCAACTTCCTACAGGACCTCTACACATATTCCTATATGCGGATGACATGGTGCTATATGTTAAAAACCCAGATGAAAACCTAAATCCCCTACTCCGGGAATATATAAAATTTGGACAACACTCAGGCTTGCAAATCAACTGGTCAAAATCACAAATCCTGGCACTGACGGACAGCACCACCCAATTTACACTAGATTACCCACTGGAATGGCGAGAAGACCCCACGCGTTACCTGGGCATCTGGTATCATAGAAATCCAGAACTAGTGATACGTACAAATTATGGAAGGGTCGTGTTAGAACTTGAGGAGAAAATAGGTCGCTAGAATAAGCTGCCACTCTCACTGGCGGATAGAGCTGCCATAGTAAAGATGGTGCTGCTACCCAAATTTCTTTATCTTTTTAACAATATTCCTATCAGGCCACCGATGGAAGTCTTTCGTAATATAACCAAACTGGTGCTCAGTCTCCTCTGGGCAGGTAAACAAGCGAGATTGGAGTTGCAGACACTTACACTGCCCTATTTGAAGGGAGGGTTTAAGGTGCCTGACCTGTATCTTTATTATTTATGTGCACAAGCACAATTTGCACACTACTGGTATCATGAGGTCCCGTTCATGTCACATGTGGCGGTGGAAACAGGTGATACTCAACCCTTCCCCCTATCGGCCATCCTACCGCACAAAATACCGCCATTGCACTCCCGCGATATAAACACTATTGACGCAACGAACACGGCCTGGTATTTGATGGACAAGAAAGCAGGGAAACTACCATTATATGCACCGGCTCTGCCACTGACGCATCACCCAGAGCTCTCAGTCACGCAAGAGGAAATGGGAATGGGTCTCCTACGACAAGTCGGAATAGATAAAATGGGTGATCTGTATGAAGAAGGCCAATTTAGATCGCTGGGGGACTTGAGTTATATAAGTAACCCCACACTGCTGTTTAGGTTTACTTACTACAGACTTCAACGGGCGATGAAAGAACTGTACAAGACATACCCAACAGAACCCCCACAAATGACCTCATTGCAGTACATAATTATAGCACCTACGGCAGCTCACATGGTATCTAGACTATACACTAGACTGCAAGATGATATAGCAGGAAACACTGAGAAAATGAGACAAAAATGGAATAACATAACATCTGAACAGATAACCATAGATGAATATTCTATAACGTGTATGCTAACCAACATGCTAACTCCGAACGGTAATTTACGAATAATTCATTATAAATACTTACACCAAATGTATTACACACCACAAAGACTATATAAATACGGACTATCTCCAGACTCTAGATGCAAAAGATGCAAAGCGGAGGGGGCAGATTTCATTCATCTTGCATGGCACTGCCCGAAAATAGCCAACTACTGGGATCAGGTGACAGAAGCACTGAGCATTATGTTAGACACACCCATTGACTGTACCATACGAGTATGCTTACTGGGACTGGTCCCGCAAATCAGAGCACGAAAACGAAAGTTCTGTGTGATAGCACTATTGATGGCAAAGAAAAGGATCTCTATTAACTGGAATGGCTCAAGGTGGCCAACGCTGAGGTATTGGTTAGAAGATCCAGCTTACTGCAGGGACACGCTGGCAACCTATGAAGAAGAGTTACCGGCTAGCTCTAGGTCCAAAGACTATTGGATGTATCTAATTAAATATCTGCAAGAAAGACCGCTGGCAGATCCTGAGTGAAGAAATAGAAAATGAAGTGTCTAAGTAGACAAGGTAATACAATTTTCAAATGTGAGACGGGAGGGAGGGTGCTGTGGAGTGGTGATCGCTGTTAATGTTTTGGTTGGTCTTCTATTAGATTACGAGTTTATCACACATGAAAAATAGTTCTACCAAAGACCTCTGGTACTTATTTGATACACGAGTGTGATATAAATGCTGCAGACAAATTAAACTTGCCGCTGGACGCCCGGGTTGCCGGTATAAAGGCTGTGTTACTTTTTTTAAGCTCGAAGAATTTTCATGCAACTGATGGACATGCCGCCGGTCCCAGGGATGTAGGCGTGAGGCTGTGTCACTTGTGTATGATCAAATAAAGATGGTTGAACTAAAAAAAAAAAAAAAATCTCACAGTATGTGAAGCCATTGAAGAAGTGCGTCAGAAGATTCTCTGCAATTGCGTTCTTGGTGGTTAAACGCCAGGTATCCTTACATTGGGGAGGATGCGAACACCGACTAAACCAAACTGGATCCGAGACCTCACTTACTGTAATACCATAATAGACACATGCCACACTTCTACCTGTCACTTCCCGTCCCCGAGACTATTGGAAACCACTCAAAAGCTATTTACAAGCTCACTTCACTGACGACGATTGACATGGTTATCCTCTTATATGGGTAGTGTATTACCCCCAGTTGGACCTGGACTAGTCACATACTGATAGACATGGGATCTACGGGAAATACACATGAGTGCGCAATAGCAATATATTATGATGATAAGCAGAGTGATCACTGTGCTGTAATAGTGCTAGAATATGTTTCTATTTACTTTCTGCTCCTGGTAACTGTTTCTTTTTTTTTCATTTCTCTTTTGTGTTGAGTTGATTGCAAGAGAAATGTTATCTATTTGAAATAGTTGTGTGCCTGGCCCGGCTTTTCACAGGCCATAGCCATGTTTAATCCCAACTTGTTTGTAATGTTTCTTTTAAAAGAAGCAATACATTAGGGGATGAAGGACGGAACGGTTAAGCAAATCAAACACTCACCCCCAGTCAACTGATCTGGGTCATCAGCCAGGCTAGCTTGAATCCAGTGGCAAAGTGAGCAAGGGACCCACGTCAAGCTAACCTGGCTGATGACGGCTGTAATGCCAGAAACCGGTCTCAGGATGCTTGTTTCCGGTCCAGGGAAGACATGGCTTTGGCAGTTCGGGCTGGACTGTTCCCATGAGGCACAGGGTCAGACTGATTTGCATATGGCCATGTCTGAACTGGGGTGGCGGAGTGAGCTAAAGAATGGTGATGGATTAAACCCAGATCAGTTGACTGGGGGTGAGTGTTTGATTTGCTCAAACGCTCCGTCCATCATCCCCTTTTGTATCGCTAAAATAATTGTAGCTCATTGTGATTGGGACATAGCTGGAAAACTCAACAGTTCAAATGGAATACTGTTAAACTTGGGAACGTGACTAGAGCTGCATTTTTTGCAATCCTCAAAATGACTTCGGAACCATTGAAAGGTAACCAATTTTGTGGTTCATCCAGGGGTTTGGATGCTGAACAGGAATTCGGCATCCACAATCAATATTTGTGCAGGTGTTTTTCAGTTGTCAGGTTCCTACTGGTTCAAGCATTTAGAAAATTGTTCTAAAACGCACCTAATATTGTGATGTGCCTGCTAATGCTTTAATATGAAAATACTTGGATTCCAAAAGTAAGTTATATAATTGTTATGATTTGTTTTATTTTTAGAATCAGTTAAAATCATTCATGGATGCTACATTTGAAAAGATTCGCAATACAGAAAGAGCTTTGGCTATGCTGAAGAAATTTGAACGGTAAATAGTTATACAATGTGTTATATATTACTTGTGCTTGCCCTGTTGTATTTACAAATAGACAAAATCAGCTGAAAGAAATGTGACGTTAATGAAACACTTACTAGCTAGGAGACCGTTTTGTTCAACAGTATAGACGTGTTTCCTTAGCAAACCAACGCATGAACATTTTCAAACTAATGGCTTCTAAAACACGGTACGTGCGTGGGGGCAATGATATTAGACTAGCAAACAGGTGACTGGTGATTTTTTATATTGGTTGGCTGCAATAACACCTGTCCTGAAATTCCAACAGGTAAACCTAACTAATTTTACGAAGGGTCGAGGCGTTTTTCCCCCCAAGAAAATTTGGGAAAAATCTGGAGTCACATAGTGTATTTTAAAACATAATTTTAACATACATTTGCTTTAAAGCCATAGGCTCTGATAGGTCACTCATTAAATAATCAAGTACCTTCATGATGTGGCAGGATGGGGAACAATGAAGAGTTGATCCAGTTTTTTGCAAAATGTGCATAACCCCCCCATGTCAATAATTACCTTTATTGGGCCACAGTCAGCATTTTGTCAGGGGTGCCTCCATATGCCATGGTTGCCCCCTTATGCCATGAATTACATAAAATAAGCAAGTGCCAGAATTCTGCTATTGAATACACCAGTGTACCATCGGTGAGGCAGACCTCTGAAAATGTGTAAGGAGTGTCCTGTATGTCAAGAATTACCTCCAATATGCCAGTGCCAGCGGCACTCACTCTCACTCACTCATTCTCACTTATATTCACTCCCTCACATTCCTTCACTCATACTCATTCTCCATCACACTCACACTGCCTCACACTCGTTCCGATTCCCTTTCACTCACTTTGTCACCCTCACTTATACATGAACACCAGTCTAGCTCTCTCATTCTGAGTTATTCTCACTTTTTGTCCCGCATTCTACCTCAACGGCATTTTCTTCTTCTCATTCACTACACATCCCTCTCTTTCACACAGGCTCACACATACACATGCTCTCTCGCACATACATTCACATTCACATTCACATTCACATTCACACTCCAACGCACGCATTCTCATTCGTATTCACCCTTACAATCTTACTCTCCCATTCTCACTCATTTTGCCTCACTGGTTGAAGTGTATCCCCAAGCACTACAGGAGTGAAACTGGAAGCTCTGGGGCTACATTTGCAGGTAACATTGCAGTGCAAACCCTACCATCTCTATGCGGATGACACTCAAATCTACCTCAAGGTGTCTTCCTCTCATGATCTCTCACTACTCAGCTCTACTCTCAATACTATTCACAACTAGATGTTAGTTCACCAACTCATTCTCAATCCCTCCAAAACGGAATTCCTCCTCTTATCTAGCTCTCTCTCTCCGCCTCCTGTTCAATCCTGGATGGATCAATTGAATCTACTCAACAGTAAACCCATCGATGTGGACTGCGCTAAATCCTTAAGTGTCATACTTGACAAAAGACTCAACCTAATCTCACAGTAAACCCATCATTGTGGACTGCGCTAAATCCTTAGGTGTCATACTTGACAAAAGACTCAACCTAATCTCACACATCAACTCCATGGCCAAGAGCACACGTTATCAACTGCGCCTTTTATGGGGGATTCGTCGGTTCTTCCTGTAGAATGACCTAAAAACCTTGGCCAATCGCTAGTTCTCTCTAGACTGGATTATTGTAATTCTCTTCAGACTGGCCTTCCCAAATCTCACCTCTCCCCCCTCAAATCCGTCCTCCATTCAGCAGCTCGCTTCATTACAGGGTCCAAATGGAGTGACCACATCACTCCTATCCTGTCTTCTCTCCGATGGCTCCCCATCGAGGCTAGAGCTATCTACAAAACAGCATGCATGCCCCACAAAGCTTTGCACTCTTCCTTCCCTAGCTATCTGGCGAATAAACTCAAACTGTCTGGAGGCTCAAGACCTTCTCGGAATGCGGAACAGTTCCTTCTTGAACCCACCTCCTTCAAAAGGGAAAAATTGTTGCCACAATCGTTCTCAGGTAATGCGGTGAGAATCTGGAACTTGCTTCCTCCTTCGCTCCGTGCCATCACCTCCATCCAGATCTTTAAAGCGGACCTCAAATCTCTTTTATTCCAAAGACACTTTCAGAACTAATTTCCTTCCTCAGACCCCACCAGGAAGTTCTTTAGTCATTGTATATTTGTCACAAATATTTTTATTTTTGTTTGTACATCCTGTGCTTGCTGTGTTTGATATTGTGTTCCTTTTGCCTGTGTTGTTTTGATTCTATGACCTGCTATTGTTCGCCAGGAAGTTCTTTAGTCATTGTATAATTTGTCATATTTATTCTTATTTTTGCTTTTACAGTCTGTTCATGCTGTGCTTGAGATTGTGTGCCTTTTGCATGTGTCACTCCGGTCCTATGGCTTGCTATTTTTGTTTGGTTTATTCCTGCAACAGTTCTCTCATGTAACGTAACTGGTTCTATTGTACAGTGCTCTGACACATTCGGATAAAGTCCGCGCTTTATAAAAATGCATTAAATAAATAAATAAATAAAAATGTGCCTGTGTCACCCATCAGACACATTAACCACCTCAAACTGCTGCTTCACCCTTGCTCAGCATGGGATGGCATTTTTAGGGCTCTGGCTCGTACAGTGACGCGCAGTGAGTCGTATTCCGGGCATTTTGAAATTGCATTCCACAACGCTCATGCGTGTGGATTTGCAAGGTCCAATTTCATAGGCCTTCGCGTGCGTGCTGTTTTTAAACAGAACACGCAATAGGCCATAGGCGGTAGCGTAGCTCCGCCTATGGCCTATTGGTGTCTGTTAGCCGCACCAGAGGCCATATGTTTTGAATTATCGCGGCTTGCCAGCCGCGATAATTCTAAACATATGTTCGCAGTGGCGCGCGCGCGTGCACCACTGCGGACTTTTTTTTTACAATTGAATCGCTTTCGTGATCTGTTGAAGTGCCGCTTGTTTATTGTAGCTGGTGAAAGTCTGTGAAATATGCTGGCGGGACCATTGGGGGCTGAATGTTTCGAAATTTAACACGTAGAACAATAAAATCACCAAACAAGACACAACAAAACATTCTGCTTTTAAAGTAAGTTTGCCGATTGTTAAATACCTTTGTTGATGCCAATATCTAATTGTTAAATTCGTTTTTTATACGCTTGTGTCCGCAAAGACAGAAAATGGAAAAGGAGAATGGTCCAGTACTTTACTGCAATTTCACAGAAAAACTGTAAACAATGTTTAGAGCGATAAATATGACCAACAAGATCCTAGAGCGGACATTTTATAGTAGAGTCAGAATAAATTACTTTCATTGGCAGCAGTATCAGAGACCGTCACAACGTACAGTAAGCCAAGTTACATAGAACACTACAGACAGAGTGCAGCGTCACCATATATTTGAACCTTACTGAGATCACAATACCCTTTACTTTACAATACACTTTTACACAAAAACATAGCTTCCAGCGAACACTCCACAGACAGCCAAGCTAAATCGATACCATGGCGTCAAGAAAAGCCCCAAACTCTCAATTACAATTACAGCAGCAGACATCATGATAACTCGGAATCTAACTTCAACACAAAATCAATATACAATTAACTTGCTAGCTTATTAAGGTACCCAGCGTTACTTTGTCTCTACAGCTACCTATAACACTGAACTATTTGATGGGTATTGAGCAACTGTACCAATTTAGGAGATGTATGAGATATACATGATGATACATAGATACATGTGTGATGTAGGAGTGCAGAGTGAGTGCAGAGTGAATGCAGAGAGAGTGACTGCAGAGTGAGTGCAGAGTGAGTACAGAGTGCAGAGTGAGTGCAGAGTGAGTGTGAGTGCAGAGTGAGTGTTAGTACATAGTGAGTGCAGAGTGAGTGTGAGTGCAGAGTGAGTGCGAGTGCAGAGTGAGTGCGAGTGCAGAGTGAGTGCAGAGTGAGTGCGAGTGAGTGTGAGTGCAGAGTGAGTGCAGAGTGAGTGTGAGTGCAGAGTGAGTGCAGAGTGAGTGTGTGTGCAGAGTGAGTGCAGAGTGAGTGTGATTGCAGAGTGAGTGCAGAGTGAGTGTGACTTCAGAGTGAGCGCAGAGTGTGTGTGACTGCAGTGGGAGTGCAGAGTGAGCGCAGAGTGAGTGCAGAGTGAGCGCAGAGTGAGTGAGACTGTAGTGGGAGTGCAGAGTGAGAGTGAGTGCAGAGTGTGAGTGCAGAGTGAAAGCAAAGTGTGAGTGAGTGCAGAGTGTGAGTGCAGAGTGAGAGTGCAGAGTGTGTGTAGAGTGAGTGCAGAGTGCAGAGTGAGTGCAGGTGCAGAGTGAGTGCTGAGTGAGTGCAAGTGCAGAGTGAGTGCAGAGTGAGTGTGAGTGCAGAGTGAGTGCGAGTGCAGAGTGAGTGTGAGTGCAGAGTGAGTGCAGAGTGAGTGCAGAGTGAGTGCAGAGTGAGTGCGAGTGCAGAGTGAGTGCTGAGTGAGTGTGAGTGCATAGTGAGTGCATAGTGAGTGTGAGTGCAGAGTGAGTGCCGAGTGATTGCAAGTGCAGAGTGAGTGCGAGTGCAGAGTGAGTGCAGAGTGAGTGTGAGTGCATAGTGAGTGCATAGTGAGTGTGAGTGCAGAGTGAGTGCCGAGTGATTGCAAGTGCAGAGTGAGTGCGAGTGCAGAGTGAGTGCAGAGTGAGTGTGAGTGCAGTGTGAGTGCAGTGTGAGTGCAGAGTGAGTGCAGAGTGAGTGTGAGTGCAGAGTGAGTGTGAGTGCAGAGTGAGTGCAGAGTGAGTGTGACTGCAGAGTGAGTGCAGAGTGAGTGTGACTGCAGAGTGAGCGCAGAGTGTGTGTGACTGCAGTGGGAGTGCAGAGTGAGCGCAGAGTGAGTGCAGAGTGAGCGCAGAGTGAGCTCAGAGTGAGTGAGACTGCAGTGGAAGTGCAGAGTGAGAGTGAGTGCAGAGTGAGAGTGAGTGCAGAGTGAAAGCAGAGTGTGAGTGAGTGCAGAGTGTGAGTGCAGAGTGAGAGTGCAGAGTGTGTGTAGAGTGAGTGCAGAGTGCAGAGTGAGTGCAGAGTGAGTGCAGAGTGCGAGTGCAGAGTGAGTGCTGAGTGAGTGCGAGTGCAGAGTGAGTGCGAGTGCAGAGTGAGAGTGAGTAAAAAGTGAGTGCAGAGTGAGAGTGACTGCAGAGTGAGAGTGACTGCAGAGTGAGAGTGACTGCAGAGTGAGAGTTAGTGCAGAGTGAGAGTGACTGCAGAGTGAGAGTGACTGCAGAGTGACTGCAGAGTGACTGCAGAGTGAGAGTGACTGCAGAGTGAGAGTGACTGCAGAGTGACTGCAGTGTGACTGCAGAGTGACTGCAGAGTGAGAGTGACTGCAGCGTGGGAGTGACTTCAGAGTGAGTGCAGAGTGAGTGACTGCAGAGTGACTGCAGAGTGAGTGACTGCAGAGTGACTGAATAGTGAGTGAGTGAGTGCAGAGTGAGTGACTGCAGAGTGACTGCAGAGTGAGTGACTGCAGAGTGAGAGTGCCTGCAGAGTGAGAGTGACTGCAGAGTGACTGCAGAGTGAGAGTGACTGCAGCTTGACTGCAGAGTGAGAGTGACTGCAGAGTGAGAGTGGCTGCAGAGTGACTGCAGAGTGAGAGTGACTGCAGAGTGAGAGTGAATGCAGAGTGACTGCAGAGTTAGAGTGACTGCAGAGTGAGAGTGACTGCAGAGTGACTGCAGAGTGAGAGTGACTGCAGAGTGACTGCAGAGTGAGAGTGAGTGCAGAGTGAGTGCAGAGTGAGTGTGAGTGCAGAGTGAGTGCAGAGTGAATGCAGAGGGAGTGACTGCAGAGTGAGTGCAGAGTGCAGAGTGAGTGCAGAGTGAATGCAGAATGAGTGTGAGTGCAGAGTGAGTGCAGAGTGAGTGCAAGTGCAGGGTAAGTGCAGAGTGAGAGTGACTGCAGAGTGACTGCAGAGTGAGTGACTGCAGAGTGACTGAAGAGTGAGTGAATGCAGAGTGACTGAAGAGTGAGTGACTGCAGAGTGAGTGACTGCAGAATGAGTGTGTTGGACTTGGCCCTTCTGGCAGGTTCACCCCTGAACTTTTTGCCTAGTGATTTCTGGTCTTTGCGCACTTTGACACTGTGGCGCAGTGTAAAGTGCGTGTGCTCCCTGAGTGCGTGTGTGAGATTGGCCTGCTCTCCCATAGGAATGCATGGGGAATGTCTGTGTCCCTGGTAGTTCCAGATGCGTGAGGTGTGCATGGTCGAGTTTGGTATGTGCGAACTCGTGTGATTGAATGCTTCGCAACGATGTATGTGGCATGACTGTGTCTTGTGCGGAAGCGCCACTTCTAGGAGTTGGCATATTAGTGTAAAATATGCCTGGCGTGTGATTGGCTGGAGCTGGCTGGGATGCCAGGCTCCAGGAAGTCTGTGTGGGTCTGCCCCGGTGGTGAATGGAGAGATTACCATGCTGATGTGAGGGAGGGGCTGCGCCTCTGTCCTGAATGAGGCTGGGTTTCCCCCACACAATGCTGGCTCCGCCCCCTGTGGTGCGACTGATGACCCTAGCCTGCCTGATGAATGAAAGGGGTGGTTGAGCCATCAACAGTGCTCACAGACCAGCTGCGACTGGTTCTGCCCCCACCCTGCACCTACAGACAAAAGAAAAGGTGTATAAAAGAGGGGCTGTGACCCCATGAAAAGGTTCTTGTTTGCTGCTTGAATCTCCCAGGGGCCTGCTGCTGCTTGGGCCCAGGGGG
Source organism: Lissotriton vulgaris (assembly GCF_964263255.1). Lineage (NCBI taxonomy): Eukaryota > Metazoa > Chordata > Amphibia > Caudata > Salamandridae > Lissotriton > Lissotriton vulgaris. Next base: position 1,075,302,490 of record NC_141691.1, on the reverse strand, counting down.
AAGGCTTGCCTCCCCTGGGCCCTGCCCAGCCCCTGGACTCCTGAAGAGCTTTACTGGACTTGTGTTCCCCTGAAGCACCTGGAAGCGCTTTATCCTGTCTGGTAGCGCTGGGAGCGCTTGACTGGTAGCTTCTAGCGCCTGTAAGCGCTTGTGTGCTGTCCCTAGCGCATTGGAGCGCTTTATGTCCCGCTAGCGCTGAGAGCGCTTTGTTTTCCGAAGCCGGTGCCCACCCGGCATTTGCCCCGGTCTGCGAAGGATTCCTGGACCCCCCCAGCGAGGGCCTACCTCGCTTTATTTCTTATTTATTTATTGCGCTTGTGAGCGCTTTAAATTGCAGAGGCCGGTGCCCACCCGGCATTGTCCGCCCCGATCGAGTGCCCACCTCGATCTATTCTGGCCGTGAAGTCTCCCCCCGGGCCGCCGCTCTGCCCATGGCGACCCGGAAGCAGCTGACAGGCCGGCCAATCGCGGCGCGGCCTGCCCGGAAGTCCCGCCCCCGCAACCCGAAGAGTGGAGGTCGTCCGAGGATGCAGGCAGGACTCCGGTGCTTTGAAGAGAGCCCCGCTGCCAGCCGCCTGACCGCCAGACCCGGTGAGTGCGAGAGAGGAGGGGCATCGGGGCACATTGCCGGTGCCCGCCCCACCCCTCCAGAGCGAGGCTCGTTGTGTGCAGAGGCCCGTGGGGCCTCACCTAATGCCGAGTCCCCCGAGAGGGACTCCGCCAGTGTTCTGAGCCCGAGAGGCTCTTGGGCCCCATAATTGCTCCGAGTCCCCCGAGAGGGACTCTGCCTACTCCGCCTGTGTTCTGAGCCAGAGAGGCTCTTGGGCCCCATAATTGCTCCGAGTCCCCCGAGAGTGACTCTGCCTACTCCGCCTGTTGTCCCGAGCCCGAGAGGCTCCCCTGGGCCCCACATTGCTGCCGAGCCCATGAGAGGCTCATTGCCCAGTTGGCCTTATCGAGTCCCCAGAGGGGGGACCCCAGAGAAGGCCCCCACCCTATTGACGAGCCCTGAGAGGCTCCAACGTTCCTTGAGAGCCCGAGAGGCTCGTGGGGGGGCAATTCATTACTCCGGGCCCCATTTCCAGGAGAGGGGGCGTCGGGGCACATTGCCGGTGCCCGCCCGCCTCCTCCAGCACCGTGGGGCATTGCTTTGTTTAGGAGCCCAGAGAGGCTCTAAGAGGCCAGTCATTTGTTGAGTCCAGCGAGGCTCCTGCATTGGCCCACTTGCTGCTCTTGAGCCCTGGATAGCTCCAACGTTATCCCCAGCAGTGTTCCTTCAGCTGCCCAGCACTTCGTGGGCAGCTGCACCGTTTAGGACCCTGACATTGGGACTGCCACAAGTTGTGGCTTACGTGACTGTGTTGCGTAGTTGATTGTTCTTTACACCGCTGAATGTAGGTTCTGCATCATGTGTTTTCCTTCCTTACACCTCTGAATGGGTAGATTATTCATCATGTGTTCTCCTGTGCTGCACCTCTGAATGTGTTGTAGATGCATCATGTGCCTTGTTCCTTACACCGCTGAACGTGTGTTGATGCGTCATGTGTTTTGTCCCCAGGTCTATACCCGTAAATGTATGGTGATATTTAGTTGGTTGTTCTTGCTAGTACAGGTGGTGCTAGTGAGGTCCTGGTTCCCTACGTGACCTGTTCCTAAGGTGGTTAGGATTGCGTAGGGGGTACTTACCTGATTACCAGTAGTTACTTGTTTTGTGCTACAGTGATTTTCTGTTAGTTCTAAGTGATATTCCAAGGGCTTGATACCGAGCTCGCCCCCTGACCAGAGTCCCAGGACCAGTGGACTCTATTGTGCCTTCCCTGACAAATTGCTTGGGCCCCTGGGGCCTCGCTGAAATGTGCCTCGCTCATTCCCCTCGGCAGCTCGTGCCGGACGCCCGTCCAAGCCTCGAGCCGCGCTGCTCTCCCCTGAGCCGCGCCGCTTCGCTGGGCCTCCCGCATCCTGTCTTCCCCTCCTCTTCTGAGCCGCACACATTGGTCGCCCCAGAGAAACGCTTGTACCTTGCCGCCCGCTCAAGCCTCGAGCCGCACCACTCTCCCCTGAGTCGTGCCTCTTCACTGGGCCGCCCACTCAAGTTTACTAAGGAGGTCACTCGCATTATCCCTGCAACCAGGTCGGGAGGTACTGTCCGTTAGGCTCTATGTTCTAAGTTCTAGGCCTACAAGTATTGTATTCGAAGTTCTGAAAGTGCTGATTCCTGACAGTGGTCCAGGTGGCCCTGTCTTGTACATATCCCTTGTAAATTCTGCCCGTGCCTGTTGACACATTGTAAAGTGTGTGTTTTTATCTAATGTGTTTTGGTGTAATACAAAGGCTATTTTTATATATAACCTTGTGTGGAGTTTCCTTTCTGGTGGGTCTTGGGTGTTGTTGCTGGGGTGCGTGCGCAAATACTTAACTCATATCGCCTCCAAGTTTAGCCTTGCTGCTCGCGCCACGTTACCTAGAGGGTGAGCAGGGGTTATCTTGGCGTGTAACTCCCTTGCCCTGACTTAGGAGTGGTGGTCTCTGACTGACTTTGGCGCAAGCCCTGGCCAGCCGGGGATCCCATTTCTAACAGAGTGACTGCAGAGTGACCGCAGATTGACTGCAGAGTGAGAGTGACTGCAGAGTGAGAGTGACAGCAGAGTGACTGCAGAGTGAGAGTGACTGCAGAGTGAGAGTGGCTGCAGAGTGAGTGACTGCAGAGTGAGTGACTACAGAGTGAGTGACTGCAGAGTGAGTGACTGCAGAGTGACTGCAGTAAGAGTGACTGTAGAGTAACTGCAGAGTGAGAGTGACTGCAGAGTGAGAGTGACTGCAGAGTGAGAGTGACTGTGGAGTGAGAGTGACTGCAGAGTGACTGCAGAGTGAAAGTGACTGCAGAGTGAGAGTGCCTGCAGAGTGAGAGTGACTGCAGAGTGAGAGTGACTGCATAGTGACTGCAGAGTGAGAGTGACTGCAGAGTGACTGCAGAGTGAGAGTGACTGCAGAGTGAGAGTGACTGCAGAGTGAGTGCAGAGTGAGAGTGAGTGCAGAGTGCAGAGTGAGAGTGACTGCAGAGTGAGAGTGAGTGCAGAGTGAGTGCAGAGTGAGTGCAGAGTGCAGAGTGAGAGTGAGTGCAGATTGAGAGTGAGTGCAGAATGAGTGCAAGTGCAGAGTGAGTGCGAGTGCAGAGTGAGTGCAGAGTGAGAGTGAGTGCAGAGTGAGAGCAGAGTGAGTGCAGACTGAGAGTGACTGCAGAGTGAGAGTGAGTCCAGAGTGAGTGCAGAGTGAGAGTGAATGCAGAGTGAGAGTGAATGCAGAGTGAGAGTGAATGCAGAGTGAGAGTGAGTGCAGAGTGAGAATGAGTGCAGAGTGAGAGTGACTGCAGAGTGAGTGCAGAGTGAGTGCAGAATGAGAGTGAGTGCAGATTGAGTGCAGAGTGAGAGTGAGTGCAGAGTGATTGCAGAGTGGAAATGACTGCAGAGTGAGAGTGACTGCTGAGTGACTGCAGAGTGAAAGTGACTGCAGAGTGACTGCAAAGTGAGAGTGACTGCAGAGGGAGAGTGACTGCAGAATGCGTGACTGCAGAGTGACTGAAGAGTGAGTGACTGCATAGTGAGTGACTGCAGAGTGAGAATGACTGCAGAGTGAGAGTGACTGCAGAGTGAGAGTGACTGCAGAGTGAGTGACTGCAGAGTGAGTGACTGCAGAGTAAGTGACTGCAGAGTGAGAGTGACTGCAGAGTGACTGCAGAGTGAGAGTGACTGCAGAGAGACTGCAGAGTGAGAGTGACTGCAGAGAGACTGCAGAGTGAGATTGACTGCAGAGTGAGAGTGACTGCAGAGTGAGTGACTGCAGAGTGACTGCAGAGTGAGTACAGAGTGCAGAGTGACTGCAGAGTGGGTGTGAGTGCAGAGTGAGTGCAGAGTGAGTGCAGAGTGTGTGAGTGCAGAGTGACTGAATAGTGAGTGACTTCAGAGTGAGTGAGTGCCGAGTGAGTGACTGCAGAGTGACTGCAGAGTGAGTGACTGCAGAGTGAGAGTGCCTGCAGAGTGAGAGTGACTGCAGAGTGACTGCAGAGTGAGAGTGACTGCAGCTTGACTGCAGAGTGAGAGTGACTGCAGAGTGAGAGTGACTGCAGCTTGACTGCAGAGTGAGAGTGGCTACAGTGAGAGTGAGATTGACTGCAGAGTGAGAGTGAATGCAGAGTGACTGCAGAGTTAGAGTGACTGCAGAGTGAGACTGACTGCAGAGTGACTGCAGAGTGAGATGATTGCAGAGTGACTGCAGAGTGAGAGTGAGTGCAGAGTGAGTGCAGAGTGAGTGTGAGTGCAGAGTGAGCGCAGAGTGAGCACAGAGTGAGTGTGACTGCAGTGGGAGTGCAGAGTGAGTGCAGAGTGAGTCTGACTGCAGTGGGAGTGCAGAGTGAGAGAGAGTGCAGAGTGAGAGTGAGTGCAGAGTGTGAGTGCAGAGTGAGTGTAGAGTGTGAGTGCAGAGTGTGAGTGCAGAGTGAGTGACTGCAGAGTGAGTGACTGCAGAGTGAGAGTGCCTGCAAAGTGAGAGTGACTGCAGAGTGACTGCAGAGTGAGAGTGACTGCAGCTTGACTGCAGAGTGAGAGTGACTACAGTGAGAGTGAGATTGACTGCAGAGTGAGAGTGAATGCAGAGTGACTGCAGAGTTAGAGTGACTGCAGAGTGAGACTGACTGCAGAGTGACTGCAGAGTGAGATGAGTGCAGAGTGACTGCAGAGTGAGAGTGAGTGCAGAGTGAGTGCAGAGTGAGTGCAGAGTGAGCGCAGAGTGAGTGTGACTGCAGTGGGAGTGCAGAGTGAGTGCAGAGTGAGTCTGACTGCAGTGGGAGTGCAGAGTGAGAGTGAGTGCAGAGAGTGCAGAGTGAGAGTGAGTGCAGAGTGTGAGTGCAGAGTGAGTGTAGAGTGTGAGTGCAGAGTGTGAGTGCAGAGTGAGTGCAGAGTGTGAGTGCAGAGTGTGTGCAGAGTGAGTGCAGAATGATTGCAAGTGCAGAGTGAGAGTGAGTGCAGAGTGAGAGTGACTGCAGAGTGAGAGTGAGTCCAGAGTGAGTGCAGAGTGAGAGTGAATGCAGAGTGAGAGTGAATTCAGAGTGAGAGTCAGTGCAGAGTGAGAGTGAGTGCAGAGTGAGAGTGAGTGCAGAGTGAAAATGACTGCAGAGTGAGAGTGACTGCAGAGTGAGAGTGACTGCGGAGTGAGTGCAGAGTGAGAGTGAGTGTAGAATGAGTGCAGAGTGAGAGTGACTGCAGAGTGAGTGCAGAGTGAGTGCAGAATGAGAGTGAGTGCAGATTGAGTGCAGAGTGAGTGCAGAGTGATTGCAGAGTGGAAATGACTGCAGAGTGAGAGTGACTGCTGAGTGACTGCAGAGTGAGAGTGACTGCAGAGTGACTGCAAAGTGAGAGTGACTGCAGAGTGAGAGTGACTGCAGAGGGAGAGTGACTGCAGAGTGACTGCAGAGTGCGTGACTGCAGAGTGACTGAAGAGTGAGTGACTGCATAGTGAGTGACTGCAGAATGAGTGACTGCAGAGTGAGAATGACAGCAGAGTGAGAGTGACTGCAGAGTGAGAGTGATTTCAGAGTGAGAGTGACTGCAGAGTGAGTGACTGCCGAGTGAGTGACTGCAGAGTGAGTGACTGCAGAGTGAGTGACTGCAGAGTGAGTGACTGCAGAGTGACTGCAGTGAGAGTGGCTGCAGAGTGAGAGTGACTGCAGAGTGACTGCAGAGTGAGAGTGACTGCAGAGTGAGAGTGACTGCAGAGTGACTGCAGAGTGAGAGTGACTGCAGAGAGACTGCAGAGTGAGAGTGACTGCAGAGTGAGTGACTGCAGAATGAGTGACTGCAGAGTGAGTACAGAGTGCAGAGTGACTGCAGAGTGAGTGTGAGTGCAGAGTGAGTGCAGAGTGAGTGCAGAGTGTGTGAGTGCAGAGTGACTGAATAGTGAGTGACTTCAGAGTGAGTGAGTGCCGAGTGAGTGACTGCATAGTGACTGCAGAGTGAGTGACTGCAGAGTGAGAGTGCCTGCAGAGTGAGAGTGACTGCAGAGTGACTGCAGAGTGAGAGTGACTGCAGCTTGACTGCAGAGTGAGAGTGACTGCAGAGTGAGAGTGACTGCAGCTTGACTGCAGAGTGAGAGTGGCTACAGTGAGAGTGAGATTGACTGCAGAGTGAGAGTGAATGCAGAGTGACTGCAGAGTTAGAGTGACTGCAGAGTGAGACTGACTGCAGAGTGACTGCAGAGTGAGATGATTGCATAGTGACTGCAGAGTGAGAGTGAGTGCAGAGTGAGTGCAGAGTGAGTGTGAGTGCAGAGTGAGCGCAGAGTGAGCACAGAGTGAGTGTGACTGCAGTGGGAGTGCAGAGTGAGTGCAGAGTGAGTCTGACTGCAGTGGGAGTGCAGAGTGAGAGAGAGTGCAGAGTGAGAGTGAGTGCAGAGTGTGAGTGCAGAGTGAGTGCAGAGTGTGAGTGCAGAGTGTGAGTGCAGAGTGTGAGTGCAGAGTGTGTGCAGAGTGAGTGCAGAATGATTCCAAGTGCAGAGTGAGAGCAGAGTGAGAGTGAGTGCAAAGTGAGAATGACTGCAGAGTGAGAGTGACTGCAGAGTGAGAGTGACTGCGGAGTGAGTGCAGAGTGAGAGTGAGTGTAGATTGAGTGCAGAGTGAGAGTGAGTGCAGAGTGATTGCAGAGTGAGAATGACTGCAGAGTGAGAGTGACTGCAGGGTGACTGCAGAGTGAGAGTGAGTGCAGAGTGAGAGTGAGTGCAGAGAGTGCAGAGTGAGAGTGAGTGCAGAGTGTGAGTGCAGAGTGAGTGTAGAGTGTTGTAGCGTTCTAATCTAGGACCCTGATCGATACTGTGACCTTATGCCCCTATTCGGCTATAAATCCATTTATTCCCTATATTGGCATAACCGTTCAAGTGCAATATTCAGAAACTCGTCTCTGGCCTCACACGAACAGAGCCACATTTCAGAATAGCTTTCTCTGCCACTTCCTTTGCAACCAATTAGTGCAATGACATAGCAGAAGTTACTATCTGAGATTCCTAGATTAACACTCCGAGTTCTTCAACAAGATAAAAACTCAGCAAACCTGGAAATCCCTGCTTGCTGTGTTTTGATTAGTAATAGAACTCTAATGAGCACTGATAGATGATCACTTCCTAGTGACATCTTTATTGACGTCTTATGTCCAACAAACTTACGCCAAACAAGGCACCTTTCAGGTATAAATATTACCAACGTTGCCTTAAGCAAACGCTGAAGCTATCAATGCTGCTGTGTTGCTGTCTGCCGTTGTTTCGCTGAAGCTGATGCTGCCAGCTATCTCGCTGCTGCTGAAGAAGCTGTCATGCTGATGATACCATAGCTGCTATCGCTACTGCTATCGCTGCTAACTAGCGAACGATGGTGTGGTGAAATTAGGAGCTGAACAGCCGTCCCCCTGCAAAGAGCCCAGCAGATGCAAGCTGCCCGCGGACGCTGCCCCTCCTCCTCCTCGACGCGCTGAGAAGAGACGCTGTCTTTCTCCTGCAGAGAAATCCAGCTCCGGCGTTTCTAGTCTACCCTTGCGGACTCTGGGATATCGACCCCCTGAAGGAGATACCAGACCTCCATCATTCTATTCCAGAGGTATGGTGTTGACTAAACCCTCAGAGAGAATTCTTGAAGCAAACATTGGCAAAACCAACTTAAACTAAAGCTACTTACTTACTCCCCTCCCAAGTATTAGGCTTAGGTCAGGTACACTGGGGTAGGCGTAGTTAGAAGCACCAGTTGAGTATTTTAGCCTAATGTATATATGAATGTATATATGTTTTATTCCTTTTAAACCATTGTATGGCTAAGAAACCATATCAATGCTTTTACAGTATTATTTCGCAATACTTATCTTACTGTACGTACTTTTTATAATAACGAGTCTTGCAATTGTGGCAATTCATTTCTCTTGTACGAGAAGAAAGACTGTTCAATAAATGTTACCCTTTATTGACAACGCTCGTCTCTCTATTCTCTACATATTGTGAAAGTAAACTGCACAACCACTGACTGAGTAAAATAACTGTCTATTGTTTCACACGACCCTAGAGATTGACTCTTGATCTGAGGAGCAAAGTTGTCATGTTGCACGGTTGTTGGAAAACTGAATCCCTTCTTGGCTGTGCCAGGTAAGCTGATCACTTCCTATTCAGTCAAGAAAGTTTCCAGTGACCTCTGAGCTAGTTGGTAACAAACCCAATTAAGTTTAGCATAGTCAGTAGAGGCCTGGAAGATCCGCACTTCTACGTCGATACTACTGTTTATGTTATTCCAATGCGCAGGGCCTATTGGGAAAATAGGAACTACACTACATGGCGCCCAACGTTTGGTAAGGCGATAAACTAACGCAAGACGTTAGAGTAACTCAGTCGTGCATTTTTCACACAGACCCCTTTCTCCCGTAAATACTCCAATAGACGTCTGGAGTGGGTGAAAGGTTAAAATCCGCCCGAACTCAGTAGGAAGAGATTCCTATGTAAAGCTCTGGTTTATTCAACGTTGAAGGATACAGTGTTCCAAAATATTGTGCACCTAATCTTTGTCTCCTTGGAGACCTACTCTGCAAAGCCTGCATTAATAAAATGTCAGACTTAGAAAACGGAACCACTGGGGCCGCAGCAGATGCGACTCAGCAGGGTCCCGACGGGACTACTGAACCGGGTGCAATAATCATCCCGGCACATTTAAGAAAGTCTATAACTTTAAAACTTATAGAAAACGGACTGACGCCTCAAGGTGGTACAGTAATTTTCGTGATAGAGGCACACGAATATCGGCAGACAGAGGTATTCTATTCATGGATAAACTTTCCAGCGGCAAACGCTAGAACAAAAGAGTTTCACTATTACAAAATAGAGAAACCTCCGGAAGAGTACGCTCCTTTCGAGGAGACTGAAATCCCACTAAAATTCCAAGAGCACCTGCTCTGGTTTAATGGCGCCCTAAAACATAATGATCATATTACCAGGCTCGGTCCACTAGGTAGACCAGGAGCAACGTGGCCGGTTCTAGCCAGCTACACACCACACCCGGACATTGCAAAAATGTCAAAAGAAGAGCTGTTAGTACAGCTAAAAACACTTATAAAAATACATAGGCAATTAGTCCAATATGTAATGCAGACTGGAACAGTCCTACCAGCTGTTAATGTACCACAGCTGACCCCTCATCAGGGGCACACTAATAAAATTACACCACAGAACATACAGTCATGTCTTGGTAAAACACCCATAAAACGGGAACAAATTCCTTTCTGGTTAGCGCAAAAAATCACTCAAATAGAGGCAGTATTTCCGGATACTACCCCTATTGAGAAACACAGAATCTTGACCATCTGCCTTCCTATGGGAATCACACCACACGTGGAGGACTGCGACACTTGGGGTACAGTCTTTGCTTCCATTTACACAAAAACACATGGTGTTCCGTCTATGGTGGTAATACCGGATGTGCTAAAACAGATTCAGAATGAATACGGTCCAGAGCCCGCTTTAACTCTTGGTATGAAATTACTGAAAGACTTCAAGCAGGTCTCGGCTATATTATTAGCCAACATTAAGGGAGAAGCAGCATCTGTGGCGATCCGCCAGAAGTTGAAGGAAACAGATATAACAGATCAGCCAGTTGAGCTTGCCAGAATCATAGAAAAATGCTATGAAGAATTAGGTAGAGACAGCTTGGGTGGGAAACCAGTAAAGCCCCAACTGCTCGAAAATCCTGAAAAATTATTTATTAAAAATAATTTAAACACTCCTAAAAAGAGCTGGGATGGAAATAAACAATCCACTCCCAAGGAAAAAGTTTTCCAGTCCAGAGGAAGGTCTCCTCGACGGAGGGAAAGAACTCCGACTCGAGAACACCAGTCTCCCCAGAGGGAGCCCTCTGAGAAAAGATATAACCTTAGAAATAGGGATAATTTGAAAAAACCTGATAGATATCAAAGTATTGATACACGTCCCTCTCGATCTTTTTCGCAGAAATCGGAAAGAAGAGGACGGTCAGACCCAGGAGAGCACACAAAGTTCAAAGACAAGGAACCTGCTCAGAGTAAAAAATCTCAATTTCCAAAAAAGAAGGTAGCCAGTATTAGAGTAATCAACCATGCCGAGAATACTGAGGACACAGTTGAAAAACGGGGAGTGGGCACAGACAATGTTGGACAGTGCAGCAGAAATCAGTATAGCCCGCAAGATCTTGATGAGTCATCTGGAGACAGTGGACACGAATGAATACATTCAGGTTGAAACTGCCGACACCAGACTTAGCGAGCCCCATAAAATATACGAAATAACATTGCGTATAGAGGGTGATAAGACTAGGAAAATAAAGGGTCTATTTCGGGATAAACTCTCAAAAGGCTATGATATTCTGTTAGCTGAAAAAGATTGGCCCCCGGAGTTTGTCAGGGAGTGCCCTCGTGGCGAAGAAATGATTATGCCTGCCTTCTCGAATCACATTCCGATTCACAAAAAATATACTTATGCAAGGAAATGGGCAGTAGCCCAGGCACCGGCATCATATAAAAATCATGTAGGATGGGATGAGGACTCACCTCCTCACAAAATCCAGTTAAAAAGTGAACCAACTGCCCAACGGCAGTATCCCATTAAGCAAGAAGCTAAAAAACAAGTCAGGGAGATCTTAGATCAACTTGAATACCAGGGGGTGATTGAAACATGCACCTCTCAAATGAACAATCCTTTGTTTCCTGTCTCCAACCCAGACAATTCATATCGTCTAGTTTTGGATTACAGACACCTTAATGCATGTTGCAAAACATTTGCAGTACAAAACTCGCATAGTGCAGCCCTAATGAATAACATAGTTAGGAAAAAATACAAAACGACATTAGACATATCTATTGGTTTCTTTTGTCAAGACATTGCACCAGAAAGCAGATATTTGACCGCTTTCTCCGCATTTGGGTCGCAGATAAAATTCTGTCGACTCCCACAGGGGTTCAAGAACAGCCCAGGACTATTCTCAGCTAGGGTAACAGAGTTACTACAAATATATGATGATGAGGCATTATCTTACGTAGATGATATTTATCTCACAGACGACGACTTGGATACTCACTTGAAACGAGTGAACACCATTATACTTGGGTTCGCAGCAGAGGGTTACAAATTCAACTTTAAAAAGTCTCGAATTGCCCATCTGACAGTACTATTTTTAGGATACGAATTATCAAGTGAAGGAAAAAGCCTAGCGGATAACTTCTTAGAGAAGTGCGCTGTACTCCAAGCTCCAAAAACGCTGAAGAATTTACAATCCATACTAGGTTTTCTGAATTTCGGAAGAACATACATTCTAAATTACGCAGAGAGGGTTAAACCTCTTTACGAACTAATTAAACCTGATTTTAAACAAATCAATTGGACTCAAAAACACACAGAAATTTTGAGATCACTGCAAACAGACATGTTAGCAAAAACAAAATTAGATACACGTGACAACACACGCGATCTTGTAATCCGAGTCATCCCAGGTGGATGCGGATTCACGTACCTGACCTCTAATGAGGGAGAAAAGGTACCAATTTCAATTAAATCTCACTTGTACACACAAGTAGAAAAAACATTCAGTCACACAGAAAGAACTGTGAAGGCAGTGCAAATTGCATTAGCCAATGAACGAGAACTAGCACATGGTAAAAGGATTAATATCCTCACAGCGGAATCCGCCTTCGAGGCGCTATTCAGCCCAGTAAACATGCCTACAGTGTCACTGGATCCGAAATGGATACAGTGTGTAGATTCTCTAGGAGCGGGAGATGTGAAATACTATTTCGCCCCGCAATTTGAAGAACTGAATGATTTAGAATATGAAGAAGAATATCCTCTGCCAATCGAACTTCTGCCTCTCCCACAATTCGCCTGTATAATCTATACAGATAGATTTGTACAGCATTACAACGTAGAGAGCAAATCCTACGATGCAGCCTGTGCGATTGTTAAAGGTCGTTGGCTGTGCGGTAAATTCAGACCGAAAGTAACAAAAACTGAATCAGTAAGAAACTGTTCGGCTCAGAGAGCTGAAATCAGATCTTTAACCACATCGCTGCTGTGGTTATTTTTCCCCTGTGCTGGAAATTGCATTTTGGCCCTATTTATGACGAGCTCAGCTCGTCATCAGCACAGCTCAACTGTGCCTCATGACGAGCTGAGCTCGTCATGAGCATGGAAGGGTTAAAGATGGCGCTCGAAAATGCAGAACGTGAATTCCCGACACTAATCGTGTGCGATTCTCATTTTTGCGTCAACTCTTACAATAATAAACTGCAGAGTTGGATTGAAAACGATTACAAAGATGACACAGGTGCCACAATAAAGCATAAATTGCTCTGGAAACTGGTAGTTCTTTTACAGAAAGAACTACAAAAGACTCACGTGATACACGCACAGAGTCTTCAACGTGATGGCGTTCACGTTGCAGGGAATTCATTGGCTAATACAGCCACAGCGGAAGCAACTAAACCGGCTTCCGTAGCCACAAAAAAAGCGTACAGAAAAATACATAGACGGGGAAACCATGCTGGCAGTAAAAACGACCGTAAAGGGCGACTGTGCAGCACTACCCGTGAACTATCCACTCAATTATGCATACGTAATCGATGCAAACTCTGTTCCTTTTGCTCGAATCCCTGGAGTGGGGGATAGGGTAATTCCAAACAGGGACCGGAAGGGCTTCCTCACACAGGAAGCACATATGGGGTTGGGTCTGAGACACCAAACAATCAGGGACTCTCTGAGAGAATTAGAATCAGAGTACTGGTGGCTGGAAATTAGTGAAGGTATTCATGAGTTTGCAAAAAACTGTGAAGACTGCAACAGAGATCGCAGTGGAGAACCGGCCAGTGTAGTGTCAGAAGCCATGATAGAAAGCATCAGGCAATCTATCCGCGCTATCAAAAAAGAGAACCGCGTCCCATTGTACATCGTTAAGGCTAAACACACTTAAAAAATGTGGCCTCCAGCGCTCGGCTGACGCTAGAACGGTTATAAAAGATTTGCGAGTCTTTATCGGCACATACGCAATTACCACGTTCCATTCTGACCAGGGTCCTGCTTTCAGCTCTCGAGCTTATAAGGAGGCCATGGCCAGCATGGGAATTGGGTTGCGGTATTCTTGTCCGTCGCACCCCGAAGGGAATAGTGTGGTAGAAAGAAAAAAACGGGACATAAAGCGATCTATAACAGCGAAGGTATTAGGTTCAGGCGCTGGGTGGGTCAAACATTTAATAAGTGTCCAGACCAGTCTTAACAATTTGCCAAGAAGATCTCTAAAGGGTTTCAGCCCATACGAACTATTGTTCGGAATTAGAATGAGAATTCAGGACTTAGATAGTCAGGTATTAGTGGTACAAGATAACAAAACAGCCAGATACCACTGACGAGGCACCATAAGCAACAGCCCCAGCAAGGCCTGTCTGGATTCCAAAGATTGGGGATCTAGTCAGAGAAAAAATCGCGGTAAAGAAGGAATTTGGGCCTTCTTACAGAAAAGCAGTACCTGTCTTGGCAGTCACCGGAACAAGATCAGTAGTACTACCGCCCCTTGCTGGTAAAAAGGAGAACAGAGTTGTATCTATCGACCTGGTAAAACCACAAGCATGTGGCCTATAATCAACAGTAGGCCCAGTGGACTCCCGAGAAACAACAGAATACCCAAACTTGCAACAATCCAAGAGGTTCAAACTGAAAGACTAATCACATTCGATCAGCCTGCAGTGCACAGAGAAGGACTATGCAATAATGCCATGGAACTCGTGCCTCTTGAGACACAGATTGAAACAGTTCGTCAAGAAACACCAGTCTACAATAATGTGGCATCAGAAAGTGCTACCGAGAGACAGATTGAAAGAACAATCCCAACAATTGACAGAACTGCCTCTGGTTATTTCATCGACTTCGACAACTTTTCCGAGGATCAAAGTAACCCCGAAGTGATGCCAGAAATAAAAATGACTTTTAAAGAAAATACAACAGGACTCCTTCAACAAATCAAAGAATTATATCTGGATACACCGTTGATTGAGCATTGGATTATTTCAGGGGTACTCATACTCCTACTATGCCTAATTTTAGTTTTAATTTTAGGAAAGTTTATTACAATTGAATGGACACAGCAAGTCAGAACATCAACCTAGTCCTCAAACCACACAGATCATCCCACGTGAAGAAAAGAGAACTGTCAACAGTAAATGTCACAGCAATTCCAATACCCGGTGGGGTAGTATGGGAGAAAACAGACTATGAGATCTATGGTCCGGTCGAGATCCTGAAGTATCCTCATCAACTGAAGGTTTCCTTAAGTGACTTTGTAAAACCTAGTACATTCTCTGATGATTGGGACTTTAACAGTATTAATGACATGATGTCTGATTTAGTAATGTCAGCTAGATTTACAGAACATGATTATTTACAAGGTTCGTCTAGTTATGAACAGTTATTCTGTTTTACACATTATGGCGATCATTATTTGCATAAATCTGCACAGCCTAGAAATGTTTTTAAGTATAATCAATGGGAACATTGTGCTACACCACCTAAAAGCAGTTCTAAAACATTCTTTGAGAAATTCAAGTACTTCTCAGGGTTTAACACCAGTGATGCAGAAACGTTTTATTACAAACTGTTAGATAAAACAGGAATGAAAACAATGCTGACAAACACTAAATTAATATATTCAGAAGCATTTTATGACAAAATGATGACATTTGGTTTTGATTATTGGAAAAATAACATTGAAACAAAAACCATTTGGGGTACGAAAGATTGGCAGGTACAAGGCCTAGAAGCACTATTCAGAACCTGCATGATACCAGAACAAATGATGTTTTTAAATGACACAATTCACCAAACATCCTGTCTTGGCCTAGCAAAGATCAAAGACCTTAACCAACCGTCTATTCCGAAGCCAATACCTGATAATGCAACAACAGATATTGAGGTAGACGTAACTAAAATTTTACATCTTAACAGAACACATCCTGATTGGAAAAAGTGGTTAATCTGGCCTACTGACACAAACAACTGTCAAGATAGATTCCTGAACAAAACACAGGGGTTAAAAATGACCAGACAAGACCATAGATACTCCCAGAGACAACATCCAGGGATAGTAACAACATACAGTGTAGGGAAACTCTGCCTCGAATGGCTAGGATCATCCACACTGGCTGAAATTAAGCAACACTTGTCTTTGCTAAAAGATGGTGCTGATTTGCGCGATTTCATTCTTGGACCACGCAAACAGCGTCAAAAACGTTTCACAGCGGCCAGCATCTATGCTGCGTACAACGAGGCTTGGAAAGTCACACAAATTGAAACAGCAGAAAAAATACGAGAAATTGATCGTATTAATTTGGAAACATCACTTTCTGTAGTGGACAATGGGTTAATGAGTCTGTCCTCCAGAATATATTCATTGGACAATATTGTATCTTCTGCCTTTGACATAATAGACAGAGACTTGCTAATGTTACAGCATGGCCAGTCACAATTACGTTCTATTGTACAATTAGGCTGGACGCTGCAAAATCTTCGTTCAGGCTATGTGCCTTGGCGTTTAATCAACACAACGTCATTATTTTCCATTTTTAACCTTACTGATAAACAAATCAGCTTGGCACAGAAAGGAGCAGACTATACAATCCTGAGCATCGAAAAACTTGAGAGATTACCATTGACAATGTCAGAAAGTCCTGTCATTGAATGGATAATACACGGAATTATCACTATTCCGATAACAACTTTCCGATTTAAAAAGTGCCTTGAATACATACCTACTGGCCAGTATGAACGATTGGGTAAAGGATATGTAAAATCAGAATGGAAATTACCATACACACATTCATGCTATAGTGACAGCGACAAAAATTTATTTCTTAGTGGTGAAAACTGTAAACGTTCACGAAGCGGTATACTTTTGTGCCAGGGTATTAATTTACATGGAGCCTGTGAAGGTAATTCTAACAACCTTTCATGTCACCAGCTTGTCACACCTGCAACGCAGATAGAGCCCTTCTTTATGCAACTTGCGAATGGGAGTTACATTCTAAGAACGGATCACAGATGTTGTGGCCTTGTTTCAGGGAAGAGTTATCTAGTAAGCGCTACTTCCATGGTCAAATGCTGTATGCAAGCATTGTTCCCGAGCGGGCCTGGAGACATAGAGACTCCCATCTGGCCTCGTCTGCATTTCTCTTCTATACGAATTGATACTTTAAGCAAAATGAAGTCTGTGCTTTTACAGACAACAGTGCCCATAACGTCATCAAAAGAGACGTATGATCTTCTAGTTGCAAGGACAGCTACGGAGGTTCATGACCTTTTATCAACAAATTGCCCCGTGCATTTCGTAGAAATGTTGAGCCAACTCCTTAACATGTCTAGTGCCACAGGCATCCCAGGCATATTTAATACGATTTTTACGGGACTGCTAACACCATTTCAAGCAATTCTGGGAATCGTTCCAAATTTTGTCCACTCTGTTTTTGGCGGCATACTCCTATTTTTGGGACTTATAGCAGGGATTTTATTTTTGACCCTCCTGCTTCGTTATGGCAAGCCACAGCTCAGACATGACTCCTATGGGAATGGAAGAGACAATCCTAGCAATCCGCTACCGGGACAGAATAACTAGAGTCCTTGGATTGGCCAGGCTGAGAGATCTAAACATGACCTGGTTCCTTTCATTCAGACCGATATGGCAAAATTGCATCTTACCTGTACTACGATGTATGCTATGCGGAGATGAGTGCGTGTTGGACATCTGTCTTTCACTTCCATCAGCAGTACCAATGGATATCGATACTTTGCTAAGTCCGATAACGGCTCACACATTGTGTTGTCCCCAGCGGCTACCAATCCTGATGACGGCATTCGTTGAGACTCCTGTGCTACGACTAGGTGGTAACAGTGGAGCGAGTGACAAAAGCAACATCACCCAGGTACGACCTTCTGTGAGCATTGCTGATCCCGACTTAGATGACAGCAATCATTCTCACACCTGCCAAGTTACAGCACTATCGAATTTGGTCGAACTGTCACCTGATTTTGTAGACCAATTCTTTGAGAGCCTGTCTGATATGATGTTCTCACCCGAACAGAAACAATAACTTTAGAGAAGCATTCCGACACACAGCGTTCCCATGAACTCTGAATTCGGCCTTCAGTTTTGAACAACAAAAACTGCTAAAAGCGTTGGAACTCTAATTTCCCCGTTCAAGCAATAATTCTTTTGAATTGAACAATTTTTAATATTCACCTTTTTCTGGCACGAATAATTCTTTGCTTAAAGTAAAAACTATTCTTAGAGAACAGAAGCTTCAACTTCTATTTCTAAACACATCTAGAGACATAATAACTTTACACCAGCCTCTAGCACATTTTATTGCAATGCATTTATATGTGATGAAATTATCTCGCCCTTCTTCTGTTTCAGAGATATTTCATGTGTAATTCTTTTTGCATAATCGTTCATTGATTTCATATGCTATAATTTTTGAATGATTTCTATGCTTCAAAAACGTACAGTACTTAAATTTTCACGTATTACAAATACGCCTTTTTCAAATGCATATATGTATTTTGGGGTGTGCAATGTTACACATGCATCTTATTGCTCTAGTTTTAGTAATTTGATGTACATGAATTCGTGGAGTGGGTGTAGCGTTCTAATCTAGGACCCTGATCGATACTGTGACCTTATGCCCCTATTCGGCTATAAATCCATTTATTCCCTATATTGGCATAACCGTTCAAGTGCAATATTCAGAAACTCGTCTCTGGCCTCACGCGAACAGAGCCACATTTCAGAATAGCTTTCTCTTCCACTTCCTTTGCAACCAATTAGTGCAATGACATAGCAGAAGTTACTATCTGAGATTCCTAGATTAACACTCCGAGTTCTTCAACAAGATAAAAACTCAGCAAACCTGGAAATCCCCGCTTGCTGTGTTTTGATTAGTAATAGAACTCTAATGAGCACTGATAGACGATCACTTCCTAGTGACATCTTTATTGACGTCTTATGTCCAACAAACTTACGTCAAACAAGGCACCTTTCAGGTATAAATATTACCAACGTTGCCTTAAGCAAACGCTGAAGCTATCAATGCTGCTGTGTTGCTGTCTGCCGTTGTTTCGCTGAAGCGGATGCTGCCAGCTATCTCGCTGCTGCTGAAGAAGCTGTCATGCTGATGATACCATAGCTGCTATCGCTACTGCTATCGCTGCTAACTAGCGAACGATGGTGTGGTGAACTTAGGAGCTGAACAGCCGTCCCCCTGCAAAGAGCCCAGCAGATGCAAGCTGCCCGCGGACGCTGCCCCTCCTCCTCCTCCTCCTTGACGCGCTGAGAAGAGACGCTGTCTTTCTCCTGCAGAGAAATCCAGCTCCGGCGTTTCTAGTCTACCCTTGCGGGTGACTGGGATATCGACCCCCTGAAGGAGATACCAGACCTCCATCATTCTATTCCAGAGGTATGGTGTTGACTAAACCCTCAGAGAGAATTCTTGAAGCAAACCTTGGCAAAGCCAACTTAAACTAAAGCTACTTACTTACTCCCCTCCCAAGTATTAGGCTTAGGTCAGGTACACTGGGGTAGGCGTAGTTAGAAGCACCAGTTGAGTATTTTAGCCTAATGTATATATGAATGTATATATGTTTTATTCCTTTTAAACCATTGTATGGCTAAGAAACCATATCAATGCTTTTACAGTATTATTTCGCAATACTTATCTAACTGTACGTACTTTTTATAATAACGAGTCTTGCAATTGTGGCAATTCATTTCTCTTGTACGAGAAGAAAGACTGTTCAATAAATGTTACCCTTAATTGACAACGCCCGTCTCTCTATTCTCTACATATTGTGAAAGTAAACTGCACAACCACTGACTGAGTAAAATAACTGTCTATTGTTTCACACGACCCTAGAGATTGACTCTTGATCTGAGGAGCAAAGTTGTCATGTTGCACGGTTGTTGGAAAACTGAATCCCTTCTTGGCTGTGCCAGGGAAGCTGATCACTTCCTATTCAGTCAAGAAAGTTTCCAGTGACCTCTGAGCTAGTTGGTAACAAACCCAATTAAGTTTAGCATAGTCAGTAGAGGCCTGGAAGATCCGCACTTCTACGTCAATACTACTGTTTATGTTATTCCAATGCGCAGGGCCTATTGGGAAAATAGGAACTACACTACAGTGTGAGTGAGTGCAGAGTGTGAGTGCAGAGTGAGTGCAGAGTGTGAGTGCAGAGTGTGTGCAGAGTGAGTGCAGAATGAGTGCGAGTGCAGAATGATTGCAAGTGCAGAGTGAGAGCAGAGAGAGTGAGTGCAGAGTGAGAGTGACTGCAGAGTGAGAGTGAGTCCAGAGTGAGTGCAGAATGAGAGTGAATGCAGAGTGAGAGTGAATGCAGAGTGAGAGTGAGTGCAGAGGGAGTGCAGAGTGAGAATGACTGCAGAGTGAGAGTGACTGCAGAGTGAGAGTGACTGCAGAGTGAGTGCAGAGTGTGAGTGAGCGCAGATTGAGTGCAGAGTGAGAGTGAGTGCAAAGTGATTGCAGAGAGAGAAGGACTGCAGAGTGAGAGTGAGTGCAGAGTGACTGCAGAGTGAGAGTGAGTGCAGAGTGAGTGCAGAGTGAGTGCAGAGAGTGCAGAGTGAGAGTGGGTGCAGAATGAGAGTGAGTGCAGAGTGACTGCAGAGTAAGAGTGAGTGCAGAGTGAGTGCAGAGTGAGAGTGAGTGCAGAGTGTGAGTGCAGAGTGGGTGTAGAGTGTGAGTGAGTGCAGAGTGTGAGTGCAGAGTGAGTGCAGAATGAGTGCGAGTGCAGAATGATTGCAAGTGCAGAGTGAGAGCAGAGTGAGAGTGAGTGCAGAGTGAGAGTGACTGCAGAGTGAGAGTGAGTCCAGAGTGAGTGCAGAGTGAGAGTGAATGCAGAGGGAGAGTGACTGCATAGTGACTGCAGAGTGAGAGTGACTGCAGAGTGAGAGTGACTGTAGAGTGAGAGTGACTGCAGAGTGAGAGTGGCTGCAGAATGAGAGTGACTGTAGAGTGAGAGTGACTGCAGAGTGACTTCAAAGTGAGAGTGACAGCAGAGTGACTGCAGAGTGAGAGTGACTGCAGAGTGAGAGTGACTGCAGAGTGAGAGTGACATAAGAGTGACTGCAGAGTGAGAGTGACTGCAGAGTGAGAGTGACTGCAGAGTGAGAGTGACTGCAGAGTGACTGCAGAGTGACTGCAGAGTGAGAGTGACTGCAGAGGGAGAGTGACTGCAGAGTGACTGCAGAGTGAGAGTGACTGCATAGTGACTTTGACTGCAGAGTGACTGCGTCTGCTGAGTGACTGCAGAGTGAGAGTGACTGCAAAGTGACTGCAGAGTGACTGCAGAGTGAGAGTGTCTGCAAAGTGAGAGTGGCTGCAGAGTGAGAGTGACTGCAGAGTGAGAATGACTGCAGAGTGACTGCAGAGTGAGAGTGACTTCAGAGTGACTGCAGAGTGAGAGTGACTGCAGAGTGACTTCAGAGTGAGAGTGACTGCAGAGTGAGAGTGGCTGCAGATTGAGAGTGACTACAGAGTGAGTGACTGCAGAGTGACTGCAGAGTGAGCGTGACAGCAGAGTGACTGCAGAGTAAGAGTGACTGCAGAGTGACTGCAGAGTGAGAGTGACTGCAGAGTGAGAGTGACTGCAAAATGAGAGTGACTGCAGAGTGACTGCAGAGTGAGAGTGACTGCAGAGGGAGAGTGACTGCAGAGTGAGAGTGACTGCAGAGTGAGAGTGGCTGCAGAGTGACTGCAGAGTGACTGCGACTGCAGAGTGACTGCGACTGCTGAGTGACTGCAGAGTGAGAGTGACTGCAGAGTGAGTGTGACTGCAGAGTGACTGCAGAATGAGAGTGACTGCAGAGTGACTGCTGAGTAAGAGTGACTGCAGAGTGAGAGTGACTGCAGAGTGAGAGTGACTGCAGAGTGACTGCAGAGTGAGAGTGACTGCAGAGTGAGAGTGACTGCAGAGTGAGAGCAGAGTGAGTGACTGCAGAGTGAGTGACTGCAGAGTGAGTGTGACTGCAGAGTGGGAGTGACTGCAGAGTGACTGCAGGGTGAGAGTGACTGTAGAGTGATTGCAGAGTGAGAGTGACTGCAGAGTGAGAGTGACTGCAGAGTGACTGCAGAGTGAGAGTGACTGCAGAGTGACTGCAGAGTGAGTGACTGCAGAGTGAGAGTGACTGCAGAGTGAGAGTGACTGTGACTGCAGAGTGACTGCGACTGCTTCGTGACTGCAGAGTGAGAGTGACTGCAGAGTGACTGCAGATGGATAGTGACTGCAGAGTGAGAGTGGCTGCAGAGTGAGAGTTACTGCAGAGTGAGAGTGACTGCATAGTGAGAGTGACTGCAGAGTGACTGAAGAGTGACTGCAGAGTGAGAGTGACTGCAGAGTGACTGCAGAGTGAGAGTGACTGCAGAGTGACTGACTGTAGAGTGAGAGTGACTGCAGAGTGAGAGTGACTGCAGAGTAAAAGTGACTGCAGAGTGAGAGTGACTGCAGAATGAGAGTGACTGCAGAGTGAGAGTGACTGCAGAGTGAGAGTGGCTGCAGAGTGAGAGTGACTGCAGAGTGAGAGTGACTGCAGAGTGACTGCAGAGTAAGAGTGACTGCAGAGTGACTGCAGAGTGAGAGTGACTGCAGAGTGAGAGTGACTGCAGAGTGAGAGTGACTGCAGAGTGACTGCAGAGTGAGAGTGACTGCAGAGTGAGAGTGCAGAGTGTGTGCAGAGTGAGTGCAGAATGAGTGCGAGTGCAGAATGATTGCAAGTGCAGAGTGAGAGCAGAGAGAGTGAGTGCAGAGTGAGAGTGACTGCAGAGTGAGAGTGAGTCCAGAGTGAGTGCAGAATGAGAGTGAATGCAGAGTGAGAGTGAATGCAGAGTGAGAGTGAGTGCAGAGGGAGTGCAGAGTGAGAATGACTGCAGAGTGAGAGTGACTGCAGAGTGAGAGTGACTGCAGAGTGAGTGCAGAGTGTGAGTGAGCGCAGATTGAGTGCAGAGTGAGAGTGAGTGCAAAGTGATTGCAGAGAGAGAAGGACTGCAGAGTGAGAGTGAGTGCAGAGTGACTGCAGAGTGAGAGTGAGTGCAGAGTGAGTGCAGAGTGAGTGCAGAGAGTGCAGAGTGAGAGTGGGTGCAGAATGAGAGTGAGTGCAGAGTGACTGCAGAGTAAGAGTGAGTGCAGAGTGAGTGCAGAGTGAGAGTGAGTGCAGAGTGTGAGTGCAGAGTGGGTGTAGAGTGTGAGTGAGTGCAGAGTGTGAGTGCAGAGTGAGTGCAGAATGAGTGCGAGTGCAGAATGATTGCAAGTGCAGAGTGAGAGCAGAGTGAGAGTGAGTGCAGAGTGAGAGTGACTGCAGAGTGAGAGTGAGTCCAGAGTGAGTGCAGAGTGAGAGTGAATGCAGAGGGAGAGTGACTGCATAGTGACTGCAGAGTGAGAGTGACTGCAGAGTGAGAGTGACTGTAGAGTGAGAGTGACTGCAGAGTGAGAGTGGCTGCAGAATGAGAGTGACTGTAGAGTGAGAGTGACTGCAGAGTGACTTCAAAGTGAGAGTGACAGCAGAGTGACTGCAGAGTGAGAGTGACTGCAGAGTGAGAGTGACTGCAGAGTGAGAGTGACATAAGAGTGACTGCAGAGTGAGAGTGACTGCAGAGTGAGAGTGACTGCAGAGTGAGAGTGACTGCAGAGTGACTGCAGAGTGACTGCAGAGTGAGAGTGACTGCAGAGGGAGAGTGACTGCAGAGTGACTGCAGAGTGAGAGTGACTGCATAGTGACTTTGACTGCAGAGTGACTGCGTCTGCTGAGTGACTGCAGAGTGAGAGTGACTGCAAAGTGACTGCAGAGTGACTGCAGAGTGAGAGTGTCTGCAAAGTGAGAGTGGCTGCAGAGTGAGAGTGACTGCAGAGTGAGAATGACTGCAGAGTGACTGCAGAGTGAGAGTGACTTCAGAGTGACTGCAGAGTGAGAGTGACTGCAGAGTGACTTCAGAGTGAGAGTGACTGCAGAGTGAGAGTGGCTGCAGATTGAGAGTGACTACAGAGTGAGTGACTGCAGAGTGACTGCAGAGTGAGCGTGACAGCAGAGTGACTGCAGAGTAAGAGTGACTGCAGAGTGACTGCAGAGTGAGAGTGACTGCAGAGTGAGAGTGACTGCAAAATGAGAGTGACTGCAGAGTGACTGCAGAGTGAGAGTGACTGCAGAGGGAGAGTGACTGCAGAGTGAGAGTGACTGCAGAGTGAGAGTGGCTGCAGAGTGACTGCAGAGTGACTGCGACT
The DNA here is from genome assembly GCF_964263255.1 of Lissotriton vulgaris. Classification (NCBI taxonomy): domain Eukaryota; kingdom Metazoa; phylum Chordata; class Amphibia; order Caudata; family Salamandridae; genus Lissotriton; species Lissotriton vulgaris. Next base: position 1,075,279,135 of record NC_141691.1, on the reverse strand, counting down.
GCAGAGTGACTGCGACTGCTGAGTGACTGCAGAGTGAGAGTGACTGCAGAGTGAGTGTGACTGCAGAGTGACTGCAGAATGAGAGTGACTGCAGAGTGACTGCTGAGTAAGAGTGACTGCAGAGTGAGAGTGACTGCAGAGTGAGAGTGACTGCAGAGTGACTGCAGAGTGAGAGTGACTGCAGAGTGAGAGTGACTGCAGAGTGAGAGCAGAGTGAGTGACTGCAGAGTGAGTGACTGCAGAGTGAGTGTGACTGCAGAGTGGGAGTGACTGCAGAGTGACTGCAGGGTGAGAGTGACTGTAGAGTGATTGCAGAGTGAGAGTGACTGCAGAGTGAGAGTGACTGCAGAGTGACTGCAGAGTGAGAGTGACTGCAGAGTGACTGCAGAGTGAGTGACTGCAGAGTGAGAGTGACTGCAGAGTGAGAGTGACTGTGACTGCAGAGTGACTGCGACTGCTTCGTGACTGCAGAGTGAGAGTGACTGCAGAGTGACTGCAGATGGATAGTGACTGCAGAGTGAGAGTGGCTGCAGAGTGAGAGTTACTGCAGAGTGAGAGTGACTGCATAGTGAGAGTGACTGCAGAGTGACTGAAGAGTGACTGCAGAGTGAGAGTGACTGCAGAGTGACTGCAGAGTGAGAGTGACTGCAGAGTGACTGACTGTAGAGTGAGAGTGACTGCAGAGTGAGAGTGACTGCAGAGTAAAAGTGACTGCAGAGTGAGAGTGACTGCAGAATGAGAGTGACTGCAGAGTGAGAGTGACTGCAGAGTGAGAGTGGCTGCAGAGTGAGAGTGACTGCAGAGTGAGAGTGACTGCAGAGTGACTGCAGAGTAAGAGTGACTGCAGAGTGACTGCAGAGTGAGAGTGACTGCAGAGTGAGAGTGACTGCAGAGTGAGAGTGACTGCAGAGTGACTGCAGAGTGAGAGTGACTGCAGAGTGAGAGTGACTGGCGAGTGAGAGTGGCTGCAGAATGAGAGTGACTGTAGAGTGAGAGTGACTGCAGAGTGACTGCAGAGTGAGAGTGACTGCAGAGTGAGAGTGACTGCAGAGTGAGAGTGACTGCAGAGTGAGAGTGACTGCAGAGTGACTGCAGAGTTAGAGTGACTGCAGAGGGAGAGTGACTGCAGAGTGAGAGTGACTGCAGAGTGAGGGGGCTGCAGAGTGACTGCAGAGTGAGAGTGACTGCAGAGTGACTGTGACTGCAGAGTGACTGCGTCTCTTGAGTGACTGCAGAGTGAGAGTGACTGCAGAGTGAGAGTGACCTCAAAGTGACTGCAGAGTGACTGCAGAGTGAGAGTGTCTGCAAAGTGAGAGTGACTGCAGAGTGAGAGTGACTAAAGAGTGACTGCAGAGTGAGAGTGACTGCAGAGTGATTTCAGACTGAGAGTGACTGCAGAGTGAGAGTGACTGCAGAGTGAGAGTGGCTGCAGAGTGAGAGTGACTGCAGAGTGAGTGACTGCAGAGTGACTGCAGAGTGAGAGTGACAGCAGAGTGACTGCAGAGTAAGAGTTACTGCAGAGTGAGAGTGACTGCAGAGTGAGAGTGACTGCAGAGTGAGAGTGACTGCAGAGTGACTGCAGAGTGAGATTGACTGCAGAGGGAGAGTGACTGCAGAGTGAGAGTGACTGCAGAGTGAGGGTGGCTGCAGAGTGACTGCAGAGTGACTGCAGAGTGAGAGTGATTGCAGAGTGACTGCGACTGCAGAGTGACTGCGACTGCTGAGTGACTGCAGAGTGAGAGTGACTGCTGAGTGAGAGTGACTGCAGAGTGACTGCAGAATGAGAGTGACTGCAGAGTGAGAGTGACTGCAGAGTGACTCCAGACTGAGAGTGACTGCAGAGTGAGAGTGACTGCAGAGTGAGAGTGACTGCAGAGTGAGAGTGGCTGCAGAGTGAGAGTGACTGCAGAGTGAGTGACTGCAGAGTGACTGCAGAGTGAGAGTGACAGCAGAGTGACTGCAGAGTAAGAGTTACTGCAGAGTGAGAGTGACTGCAGAGTGAGAGTGTCTGCAGAGTGAGAGTGACTGCAGAGTGACTGCAGAGTGAGATTGACTGCAGAGTGAGAGTGACTGAAGAGTGACTGCAGAGTGAGAGTGACTGCAGAGTGAGAGTGACTGCAGAGTGAGTGACTGCAGAGTGAGAGTGACTGCAGAGTGAGCGACTGCAGAGTGACTGCAGAGTGAGAGTGACTGCAGAGTGACTGCAGAGTGAGAGTGACAGCAGAGTGACTGCAGAGTACGAGTTACTGCAGAGTGAGAGTGACTGCAGAGTGAGAGTGACTGCAGAGTGAGAGTGACTGCAGAGTGAATGCAGAGTGAGATTGACTGCAGAGGGAGAGTGACTGCAGAGTGAGATGACTGCAGAGTGAGGGTGGCTGCAGAGTGACTGCAGAGTGACTGCAGAGTGAGAGTGATTGCAGAGTGACTGCGACTGCAGAGTGACTGCGACTGCTGAGTGACTGCAGAGTGAGAGTGACTGCAGAGTGAGAGTGACTGCAGAGTGACTGCAGAATGAGAGTGACTGCAGAGTGAGAGTGACTGCAAAGTGACTGCAGAGTGACTGCAGAGTGAGAGTGTCTGCAAAGTGAGAGTGAGTGCAGAGTGAGAGTGACTAAAGAGTGACTGCAGAGTGAGAGTGACTGCAGAGTGACTTCAGACTGAGAGTGACTGTAGAGTGAGAGTGACAGCAGAGTGAGAGTGACTGCAGAGTGAGAGTGGCTGCAGAGTGAGAGTGACTGCAGAGTGAGTGACTGCAGAGTGAGAATGACAGCAGAGTGACTGCAGAGTGAGAGTGACTGCAGAGTGAGAGTAACTGCAGAGTGAGTGACTGCAGAGTGACTGCAGTGAGAATGACTGCAGAGTGAGAGTGGCTACAGAGTGACTGCAGAGTGAGAGTGACTGCAGAGTGAGATTGACTGCAGAGGGAGAGTGACTGCAGAGTGAGAGTGACTGCAGAGTGAGGGTGGCTGCAGAGTGACTGCAGAGTGACTGCAGAGTGAGAGTGATTGCAGAGTGACTGCGACTGCAGAGTGACTGCGACTGCTGAGTGACTGCAGAGTGAGAGTTACTGCAGAGTGACTGCAGAATGAGAGTGACTGCAGAGTGACTGCAGAGTAAGAGTGACTGCAGAGTGAGAGTGACCTCAGAGTGAGCGTGACTGCAGAGTGACTGCAGAGTGACTACAGAGTGAGAGTGACTGCAGAGTGAGAGTCACTGCAGAGTGAGAGCAGAGTGAGAGTGACTGCAGAGTGAGAGCAGAGTGAGTGACTGCAGAGTGACTGCAGAGTGAGTGACTGCAGAGTGAGTGTGACTGCAGAGTGAGAGTGACTGCAGAGTGACTGCAGAGTGACTGCAGAGTGAGAGTGACTGCAGAGTGACTGCAGAGTGAGAGTGACTGCAGAGTGAGAGTGACTGCAGAATGAGAGTGACTGCAGAGTGACTGCAGAGTGAGAGTGACTGCAGAGTGAGAGTGACTGCAGAGTGAGAGTAACTGCAGAGTGAGTGACTGCAGAGTGACTGCAGTGAGAATGACTGCAGAGTGAGAGTGGCTACAGAGTGACTGCAGAGTGAGAGTGACTGCAGAGTGACTGCAGAGTGAGAGTGACTGCAGAGTGAGAGTGACTGCAGAGTGACTGCAGAGTGAGAGTGACTGCAGAATAAGAGTGACTGCAGAGTGACTGCAGAGTGAGAGTGACTGCAGAGTGAGAGTGACTGCAGAGTGACTGCAGAGTGAGAGTGACTCAGCAGTGTGAGTGTTCCAGAGAGAGCAGGGCATGCTTGTGCGCTTACACGGTGCACTGACACACAGGAGCTAAAACAAAGAACAGCTAAACACATGTCTTGGGAGCTTCATTGAGGTAGCCGGCCCTTTGTGAGGGGAGCAGGAAGGAGGGGATGCCCCAACCAATCAAGCGCAACTACTCACAACCTACTGTACGATTACAACACAGGCCAAAGGGCAAAGCTTGGTCTTTTCGCATTACGTAGAGTGAGCAGTGTGTGAGTGTGTAGGGTGAGCAGTGTGTGAGTGTGCAGGGTGAGCAGTGTGTGAGCATGCAGGGTGAGCAGTGTGTGAGTGTGCAGATTTAACAGGTTGTGAGGGTGCAGGGTAAACATTGTGTGAGCATGTAGGGTGAGCAGTGTGTGAGTGTGTAGGGTGCGCAGTGTGTGAGTGTGTAGGGTGAACAGTGTGTGAGTGTGTAGGGTGAGCAGTGTGTGAGTGTGCGGGTGAGCAGTTTGTGAGTGTGCAGGGCCAGCAGTGTGAGAGTGTGTAGGGTGAGCAGTGTGTGTGTGTAGGGTGAGCAGTGTGTTAGTGTGCAGGGTGAACAGTGTGTGAGTGTGCAGGGTGTACAGTGTGTGAGTGTGCAGGGTGAACAGTGTGTGAGTGCAGGGTGAACAGTGTGTGAGTGTGCAGGGTGAGCAGTGTTTGAGTGTGCAGGGTGAGCAGTGTGTTAGTGTGTTAGTGTGTAGGGACAGGGTGTGAGTGTGCAGGGTATGAACACTCGTACTAAGTCCACCACACAAACATAAGACCACACACATAAGACCACACACATACGTCCACACACATAAAACCACACACAAAAGACCACACACACACCACACACACACCACACACACAACACACACATCACACACACACCACACACACACACCACACACACACACACACACACCACTCTCACCACCACACTCTCACCACCACACACTCACCACCACACACTCACCACCACACACTCACCACCACACACTCAACACCACACACACAACCACACACACACACCACCAGCCGTCAGTGCACGCTTTCACCGGGCACAAACACCACCAGCCGTCAGTGCACGCTTTCACTGGGCACAAACACCACCAGCCGTCAGTGCAGGCTTCCACCAGGCACACAACACCAGACGTCAGTGCACGCTTTCACCAAACACACACACACCACCAGCCATCAGTGCACACTTTCACCAGGCACACACAACACCAGCCGTCAGTGCATGCTTTCACCAGACGCACACACCACTAGCCGTCTGTGCACGCTTTTACCAGGCACACACACCACCAGCCGTCAGTGCACGCTTCCACCAGGCACACACACATTCCAGCCGGCAGTGCACGCTTCCACCAAGCACACACACCACCAGTCATCAGTGCACAATTTCTACAGGCACACACACCACCAGCCATCAGTGCACACATCAATTGTTAAGGCATCCACAATTAACTATTGTAGCAATCGCAGTATGGTGCACTTTACTTTTAAACATATTCATCTAAAGCGCAGCAGGCCACCATTGCTACAATTCCAATCCAACCCACATAATTCCACTACACACCACATGCATACACTCCATAACACAGGTCTAAAAGACATTGCCATTTACAATGCCATTAGCTCTAACTCAAATAAATCTGAGACCTATTGCATTTCCAATGCTTGTTTATTATACTAATAGTGAGTGATAAGCTTTTATTCCTTATCAGTATACTTGTGACAGAAAGCACGGACAACAAAGCCCCAACTGCAGTCATATAGAACTGCTCCCTAAAACTAAACAAAGCATGTTGCTGTTTCTGCTTTTAAAACTAGATTGTAGCAAATGTATGCAGATTGCATATTCATTTCACTACATGTGTGTAAAATCATTGATATAAGTGTAATATAAAATGAAATTTGCTGCTCTTAAGGGGACTGAACGCACTTTGTAAGACAGATGTGAACAATTAATTTAAAGACATCCTCGGTCCTTAGCACTGCAGAGAGTCATCACGTTGTCCTTTTCAGCACAAAACTGCATTAGTTTCATTGCTAGGCATGATTGAAGGTGTAGTAGCATGCAACGATTAACAGATCGTGTTTGTCAAAATAAACATTATTTTGAAGTTGACACAGTTTTACAGAAATTACGAAACTTCGATATTAACACTGCAAGACAATAGCACATTTGAATTAAGTCAAGCATAACGATAAGGAATAAAGAGCAATTATCTTTAATGGTAGTTATTGGGATGGGAATGTAGCCTGCATTCATTATACATCCCTGCCGGGGGGACCCACAGCAAGTGATATCTGATAAGCCATTTTTTAGACCGATTTGCACGCTAATCCAGCTGTATGTTGAGGCCAAGACCCGTTATTTGACTCTGATGTCCAGAGCCTTGTACTAAAATCAGGAGAGATCCAGTGAGCATGCCCTGTAGCTGACATGATGCTTCTGTCCATGATTTCAACGGTGAACTAAGCAGTGGTGGCAGGATTCCGTTTTTATAATCCGAGCACTGAAAATAAATGTTTCTTCAATTCAGAAGTAGTTTGGCACGTCCTGGCTCCTCTAATGGAAACTTCTGCGTATTTGAGAGACCATACCCCTGCATGGATAGCCCATGTGCATTTTGAGTGTGTCACGTGTACACCATGCTGCATGGTAGCAGGACTCCGCATGAATGTAAGCATTGTCACTACCTGATGTAAGAGCTATCACCTTTTACAAAAAATGTGGTTGTGTGCCAGAAAAAAAACATGAAATAGGAAAAATGAACTACCTCAAACCAGCTCCTGGTCATTTTTAGTGGGGTCAACATCCCCAGTCTGGCAATTGTGTACAATGGTAGAACCAAAAATACCCCTTGGTTCCAGTTCCAAGTTCTTCAAAAACCAAGTAAGAACTGCTGAGTTCCAGAGCTTGGTGTCTGTCCGAAAGCCAATCTCCCAGAGGCGAGGCAACATAAATTAGAGCCTGCACAGTTTGCTAGAAAAGCTGTGGATCTGCCAGTAATCCGTGAGCATGTCTCACAATTTTAGACATCCTGACCCGTTATGGTCCCTCACATGTAAAGTTCCTCTTATATGAGACACCCAGATCCCTGCACTGATATCCTGTGTGCATGTTTGAGGGCGTCGTGTGAAGAGCATACATGGTAACAGGACTCCACATGAATGTGTGTGTGTGACTGCTGAGACGGCGGGACATATTGTGGATTACCTTTGGTATTACAAGGCACACGATGGAGATTGTGGTACAGCCTCTTTAGGAAAGTGAAAGTGTTTTGCCTGCTTTCCTGAGCTGAAGTGTGAAAGAATGGAGACAGTGGAGGAAAGGGAGTGAGTCGTCAGGTTCTGTTAAAGAGTGTGAAGCGTCAATGCAAGGCCTATTTTCCACTTTGCCTTTCCCCAAGTGCTGCTTTTGGAAGGCTGCTGAAAAGCCAGGTACAGAGGTTTCACATGCCACAGTACTCCTTTTGCCAGTGCTCCATCTCAGAGCTAGCCTTTTCCCTACCTGATGTTTGAGCCGTCACCTTTTACAAAGACTGTGTCTGCACGGCAGACAAAAACAGGAAATATGAACAGTAACCACCCAAGCCAGTTCCTGGGCATTTTCAGTGGAGTGAACAACCCCAGTCTGGGAAGCGTCTATAAAAGTGGAACCCAAACTACCACACTTGGTTAACATTTCAAGTCCTTCTAGAGCAAGTAAAGGAGTAGTCCGCAGACTGCTCTTAGAACTGCTGCGATCCAGGGCTTGGTGTCTGTCAGAAAGCCAATCTCCAAGAGGTGAGGGGACATCACTTGAAGGCTGCACATTTTGCTGGAAAAGCTATAGATCTGGCTGTAATCTGGGACCTGCCTAGCATGCTTACAAGGGGGAGGAGCATGTCTGCCCCGCATGAGCTGATTGTCCTCGAAAGGAGGAGACCAGCTACCAGGCCCAAAGAAGGGGTGACCCATTAGAGCTGTCTTCGCTGGAGAGTAACTGAAGTTGACTTCGGGTGCCCAAATATCTTAAATCTCTGTGCCTCTTGAGTGTTTCTACGTTTAAGTAATATGAAAAGAGGGCGTGGCTAGCAAGCCATGATGGCGGACGGAGTCTGCTAGAGCTCCGCTGCCGCCAGGAAGAAGAAATCCTGATAGACGCTCCTGGGGGGCAGAATACCGCCTCAGAGGAGAGACGCTGGCCCCGTAAAGCCCCTCAAAGACTCAGCGAAAATTTGGAGGTCCTGGGAGCTGAGGCCGCCAAGCGACAGAGAGAAAAGAGCCTGCGGCCTAAAGCCACGCTGCGAGCCGGGACCTAGAGTGGCGGGCACGCCCGGACTGCTAGACGCCGCCCACCGATACTGACTGGAGCCGCCGTGGAGGAGCTGCCCGGGACACGCCCCTCCCCAGTGCTGAAGGCAACGACCGGTACGGCGGAGATCGCCCGGGCACAGGTTGAGGGACCGGGAAGATCTGCAGACGATCTTTGGTGCCCGGCAACGCGGGATGTAACACCGGGGCGGAACTTGTCTGGGAACGGCAGCCGCGGATACCGACCTGGTGCAGCATCGGAGGGGTAGGACACGGGGGTGAGGCGGAGGGGGTGAGTTTGCATCTTCCTCCTTTCCCCCCTCTTCTGTCCCCCCCTCCCTGGGGTGAAGATCGCTGCGGGCCGCTGGGACTGGTGAAACGGGCCTGTGTGCAGGACCCTGAAGCACAGGAGATGGACACCGATGCCTGATGCCACGGGCCTAAATCGCCGCAGGGTTGAGAGAGTGAAGACCGCACACGCACTGTGGGTGAGCCCCTCACGGTCACTCGAGGGGAAAGACACTGGACGCTACCGGCGGCCCAAGGAGGAGGATCTGGACAGATTTTACACTGGGAGACGCCTACTCACCGGTGGTGTCTGGGAACACTAAACTGAGGCGAGGGCCCGAGAAGGACAGACGCTGAGGTTGGAGGACGCCCCGAACCCGGCCTTCTCTCGGACATGGGTCAAACCCGGAGTGAAGGCACCATGGTCCGGAAGGGGGCAAAAGCACTAGATGGCAAAGATGGAACATCGGCCGGACACACACTAGAGTCTGGTCCGGAAGGATCCACACAAACGATGATAAACTCAGCCTCGCCTGGAGACCAGCAAATGGACAAACTAGATCTTATTCTGCAAGAAATCAGGGACTCCAGAACCGCAATAGAAATGCAGATGGGAATCCTTTCCACGAATCTCTCGCTACTAAAAGCTGACCATGACAAATTGGCGGACAGAGTCAAAGACCAAGGGGTAACACTAATGGACCTCACGCCGACGGTGGCAGAAAATACCACCTCCATCCAACAAATACAACAGCAAGTGAAGACCCTAATGAAACGCGTGGAGGATGCAGAAGGCCGCAATCGACGCAACAACTTCCGCGTCATTGGGCTTCCGGAACGGAGTGAGGAACCCCACGTAACGGAATTCATGGAACAATGGTTCTGGAACAACGTGACCTCGGAATACCTGTCGCCGTTCTTCTGTGTGGGGAGAGCTCATCGAATCCCCACTGGACGGCCGAGACCGGGACAACCGCCACGACCACTGATTGTCAAAATCCTCAACTACCGGGGCAGAGACATACTGCTGCAAAAGGTCCGGGAGAAGTCCCTTATTGAATATGAAAATAGGTGCATCTCACTCTACCCGGACTACACTAACTTAGTGCAAAAGCAACGGTCATCCTATTTCGAGATAAAAAAGAGGCTCCAAAATGCTAACCTCCGCTATGCCCTACTGTTTCCAGCCCGCCTCAAGGTGATACACGACAATAAAACCCACTTTTTTGAGAGCCCCACTGACGTAGAGGAATGGCTGGAAGTGATGGACATTGAGGGGAATCCGAGATCAACCTAGAGATCGTCGGCTGACGGCTCCAGGGACAGCGCAGATCATACAGGAGGTACTTCCAACACGCAGACTACGAGACCGAAGCGACGAAAACCCACTAAATCCCAACAGAAAGAAGGTCAGAAAGACACAGTCGCAATGGTGGGCTCCTTTCTGGGAAGAGCAGGAGATCATCAATACAGACACTGAAGACAGTACAGTACACTTGGATTCGGAACACAGTATGGTACTGTTCCCGACTGTGACGCCACGAGCAGCAGATGAACTCGTGGACGCTGCTCAGGAGTAACTGCATGAATGAAAGGGCCCGAGGCCCTGGGACCTACTAATATCCTTTCTAAGTTGTATTTATTGAAACGCTGGGTGGGGGGGTGGGGGGGGGAGGGAACCTGAGGCAGGAGCATCGGCTCTTGTTGCGCCGTTTGTATGCCGAGGTCCGGCTTAAAACATGTTTTGTTTACCACTTGGAAGTTGTGATTGGTGGACCTCACAACCCACACTCCTGCAGAAAGGTGAGACACAGAGACACGGAGGCGGGAACCCCTAACCCCCCCCCCCACGCCCCCCTCCTTGGAGGATACCAGCAACAGACACTTTTAGAAATGACTTCCCTGGCGGCACCGTAGAGCTGGCAGCGCAGAGCTGTGAGACTCTGTAAACACGGCACATGCGTAGTTGCACCCCCAAAGGCGTATGCACCGCAAATTGTTTAGTTATGTTCTGCATTTTTTGGTTCGGCACAGCAACGTTCCTATGCTGTGCCTATAGAGTTCGAGTTTGGGGTGGAAGTGAAAACGTCTCCTGGCTAGCACTGATAATACAAACACAACATCGCACAACACTGGCAGTTATGGCAGCTGTACTCCAGTATGGCTGATACCAAGGGAAAATATAGGCTGGCTACCTGGAATGTACGGGGGCTAGGAGCAGTACAAAAACGACATAGAATACATGCTTTTTTACTTCGCCAACATGCCCAAATAGTATTTCTACAAGAATCACACCTAACACAGGCTGAGGCACACTCATTATGGAAAAAGTGGAGGGGTATTATTTTCTCTACAACGTACTCCGCCTTTTCCAGGGGGGCCACCATATGGGTACGCCACAGCACCCCATTTGTACCAATGGAGAGGAGGGTAGACGACCAAGGGCGTTATATACTGGTGAAAGGCACACTAGACGGTACACTGCTGGTCCTTGGCAGCATCTACGCCCCGAATTTTGACCAGGACAAATTCCTAGCAAACGTGGGCCGGGTTTTAGCTGACTGGATAGACAGCCCCTGGATTCTAGGTGGGGATTGGAACATGATCCTAAATGTCGACCTGGACAGGTCACATCCCCCCTCCAGATGACAGGAATACACAAGATGGCCGACTCCTTTAGAACCTGGACCCAGGGATGGGGACTGGAGGACGTATGGCGCACCCTGCACCCAACACAAAAGGAATATTCTTACCACTCCCCAGTGCATGCCCTGCATACCCGCTTGGATAGAATCTTGTGTACCAAATCCCTACTGACTAAACGTATGTCCTCAGACTACCTGGCTAAAACCTTCTCGGACCACAGACCACTGACACTCGACCTACACTGGGGGAGGTTACCGCCACCGGTGCCCACCTGGAGACTTAACCCACTGCTATTGGAGGATTGCCCATTCCGCAAATACCTGTCGGATACTCTAAATAACTACTTCAGGGAAAACTGGGACACTGCGTCCTCGAACCTACTGGTATGGGACGCCATGAAAGTTGTGATAAGGTGAGGCGCTATTGGAAGGATGGTGGGGGCCAGAGAGGAAATTCACAGGAAACTCTGTGAAATCGAAGACCGCCTGAAAGATCTAGAGACGGCGGAAGGAGTAGACCCCGGACGCAAGGGAGACTTGCAGTTATGCAACATAGAACACACGGAAACACTAGAGACACTGAGAGTCATTGATCACAAGGACTATCTGAGGTGCTAGCAGGCAGAGGTAGACAGATCTGGAACCCTGCTACCTCGCCTGGTCCGTGACAACCCCGAAGCCCCAGTGATTATGAAAGTTAGGGACGGAGAGGGTAGAGAGGTGTCCACACAATCAGAAATTAATACTGCATTTAGGGTTCACCTGGAGAGGTTATACGCCCCTCCCCCAGAGGGTGGTGGAGATGAAATGATGGAATTTCTGAGAGACCTCCCGATCCCAACCCTGACCCGGGACGAACAGACTGAGCTGGACTGACCCATTACGCAGCAAGAAATTAAAATAGCTATTGGCTCCCTTAACCGGGGCAAGACCCCCGGCATGGACGGCCTACCGGTAGAATTTTATCAGACTTACTCTGCAACGCTAGTACCCATTTTAGAGAAAATTTATAAGACAGCTTACGAAGTGGGTCACCTGCCTGCCACGACAATGCAGGCCTCAGTAATCTCCATACCAAAACCCGGCAGGGATACCCTTGACTTAAGTAACTACAGGCCCCTCTCAATGCTCTCCACAGAGTATAAAATACTTAGCAAAGCTATCGCTATGCGCCTACAGTCCCGTCTCCATGCTCTAATACACCCAGACCAATGTGGCTTCCTCCCGGAGAGGAGCACTTCCCAGAACACGAGGAGGCTCCACGCCCTTATGTCAGCCACGCCAACAGACCTTCCCCAGGCCGGTTGCATCGCCTTAGATCTCCGACAGGCGTTTGATTCCCTGACATGGGATTATATTTTCGAGGTCATACGACGGTTTGTCTTCCCGGACTCCCTAATCAAATGGATTTGTCTACTGTACACGAACCCGACAGCTAGAGCGCGCACAGGCAGGTACATTTCAAATAGCTACGACATTTATAGAGGCACCCGGCAGGGCTGCCCACTATCGCCTCTACTGTTTGTACTGACACTCGAGCCCCTAGCGATAGCGCTCCGGACCCGAGCGGGCGAGGTGGGTATCTCCATAGGGGGAACACATAATTTGATATCAAGATACGCCGTTGACATTTTAGTGTATCTACGGGATCTGAACGGGAACCACTCAAACCTTTGCCCAATTTGAGACCGTATCTGGCCTGCCCATTAACCCGACGAAATCCCTAGTCTTCTATTTCCGCGAAGGGCAACGACCCCCCCACATACAATTTGGCGACTGTCGGATTCACATAGAGCCGACTACATTTAAATACCTAGGCATCAACGTATATAGACGACAGGAAGACCAGATTGAGGGTAACCTGAGGAGGGCCATTACTGGCCTCCGAAGTAGTGTAAACTTTTGGACATCCCTACCACTATCTGTCATGGGTCGGATAGCAGTTCTCCTGAGGCGGAAAGCCGGGAGCGCTGCTAATTGCATTTTTAAAAATTGTGTTTCTTGTGTTTTTACCTACCTGCACTATAGCTAGGATTCCAGCCTTGACTCTTGACCCCCAGACAGCCGATCTTGACGCTGTCACGGGGAATCCTTCCTCGCTTCCGCCATCTACAGCGAGCGAGCTAGCTCCGCCCACTTCGCCGGCCACGCCCCCTTCTCCCAGGCTAAAAGGGCGCGCTGATCACTAGCGCGGCCACTCTAACAAATCTCCTGAGGCGGAAAGCCGGGAGCGCTGCTAATTGCATTTTTAAAAATTGTGTTTCTTGTGTTTTTACCTACCTGCACTATAGCTAGGATTCCAGCCTTGACTCTTGACCCCCAGACAGCCGATCTTGACGCTGTCACGGGGAATCCTTCCTCGCTGCCGCCATCTACAGCGAGCGAGCTAGCTCCGCCCACTTCGCCGGCCACGCCCCCTTTCTTTTCTCCACTCCCTCTAAACGCCCCTATAAAACGATGTGTATGGGCCGGAAGCGCAGCGGACGGGCGCAGCGGGTGCGACGATTGCGCGCCGAAGGCGCGCCTAAGGCAAGCCCGTCTGCGCCCGTCCGCGGCTGTCCGGGGCTAGGGGCACGTCACTCTGCCCAATTTAACACCTATTCCCCCGCTCAACTCCGCTGCCTCCAGGGCCCATGGCCTTTACCCGCCACTACCTGTTCCCGTATTTCCTCTCTCGGCCTGTCTCCTGCCCCTTCTCCCACCATCCCTCCCCTTCAACACATTCCCCCTCACCCCTCCGGGGGTGATGTTAACCCTGGAACCCCTAAAACTCTCTCGGTATACTATTTAAACACCCGGTCTGCAGTAGCCCACTCGCAGGAACTATCGGTGCTGCTGGACCTTCATGCACCAGATCTTCTTTTTTTAACAGAAACATGGTTTTTCGATGACTCCCTCCCCGTTCTATTGGCCACTCTCCCAGCCCCATATTACGCTCTACGCGCGGATCGCCATAATGGTAGAGCTGGGGGCGGCGTTGCGGTCATCGCCCGAACGGATCTCCCCTTTCAAAATCTTTCCTTGCCAGATATTGCCACTACGGAGTACCTGGCTATCCGTACCACTTCTATTACGCCCCCTCTCACTTGCATACTTACCTATCGTCCCCCTCAATCCCCTTTATTGTTTCTCCCCGATTTTCTGGAAGTTTTGGCCACGATCACAGTTAATAATTCCTCCATTTTGCTCTTGGGTGATTTTAATTTTTGGCCCTCAGACCCCGCAGAATGCCCATCCTCAAAAGAATTTACAGACACCCTTCAATCTCTTAACTTTATATCTCATATTCACTCTCCTACCCATGTCAAGGGTCATATCCTAGACCAGATTTGGTCCTTGAACTGTCCCGTAGAGTCCCTATCTATCTCACCTTGTACGTGGTCAGACCATCATTTGATTTCATTTGCCCTTCCCACATACCCTCCGGTCAAGCCCCCACTTCCCAAGAACAGCTGGGTCCGCGCTTGGGGGCGAGTAGACCCTGAAAATTTATCTACCCTACTCACCACCTCCTACCCCTCCCTCTCAGGTCTATCCACCCTTTCCCATGTCACGGCCATTGAACAGTGGCTCTCCTCAGGCTGCGACTCTATTGCCCCTCTGAAACGGGTCACCTCAAAGCGGGAGAAGGATGCCAACCTGTGGTTTAATGAAGACCTTAAGGCCACCAAACTAGCGGTACGTCGAGCGGAGCGAGCCTGGAGGAGAAACTACTGCCCCTTACTGCGATTGGAGTTCATTAACATCCTGACTCAATATAAAAAGGCTATCTTGGCGGCTAAAACAACCTATTTTTCTTAAAAAAATCCTCGCAGCTGAGAACCAGTCGAGGGAAATCTTCTCGATTGTGCACAACCTGGCATTCTCCGACAGAACCACTCTGAAGTCAAGTCAAGTCAAGTCATAGAATTTATATAGCGCACTACATACCCAGAGGGTTTCAAGGCGCTTAGGAAGGGGAGGAGGATTACTTGTCAAATATCCACGTTTTAAGTTGCTTTCTGAATGCTAGGTGGTTCTGGGTAAGGCGAAGGTAAGCGGGGAGTGAGTTCCAAGTTTTAGCAGCCAGGTATGAAAAGGATCTGCCTCCCATGGTGGTCTTGTTGATGCGAGGTACTGCGGCGAGGGCTTGGCTGGAAGAACGTAGTTGGCGGGAGGGGGTGTAGAAGGACAGTCGTGAGTTGAGGCATTCTGGACCGATGTCGTAGAGTGATTTGTGTGCGTGGGTAAGTAGTCGGAAAGTGATCCTCTTATTGACGGGTAGCCAGTGGAGGTCTTTAAGGTGACCAGAGATGTGTTCGTTGCGTGGGATGTCTAATATGATTCTGGCTGAGGCGTTTTGGATACGTTGGAGTTTCTTCTGGAGTTTAGCGGTAGTACCTGCGTAGAGGGTGTTTCCGTAGTCCAGTCGGCTCGTGACCAGAGCATGGGTGACCGTTTTCCTTGTTTCGGAGGGGATCCAGCGAAATGTTTTTCTGAGCATGCGAAGAATGTTGAAGCAGGAAGAGGATACGGCGCTGACCTGTCTGTTCATTGAGAGTGAAGAATCCAGGATGACGCCCAGGTTCCGTGCGTGGTCTGTCGGGATGGGTGCTTTTCCGAGGGCTTCCGGCCACCAGGAGTCGTCCCATGCAGAGGGGGATGTACCTAGGATGAGGACTTCTGTTTTGTCCGAGTTCAGTTTCAGACGGCTTTGTTTCATCCATTCTGCAACTTCTTTCATTCCTTCGTGTAGGTTAGTTTTGGCGGTGCTGGGGTCATTGGTGAGAGAAAGGATCAGCTGAGTGTCATCCGCGTACGAGATGATGTTGAGGTTGTGTTGGCGTGCGATGGCCGCGAGGGGGCTCATGTAAACGTTGAAGAGGGTGGGACTGAGTGAGGATCCTTGTGGTACGCCGCAGATGACTTCAGAGGCCTCGGACTTGAATGGTGGAAGGCGGACTCTCTGGGTTCTTCCGGTGAGGAACGAGGTGATCCATTCAAGTGCTTTTCCTTGGATTCCGATGTTATTGAGGCGTTGTAAAAGGGTGCTGTGGCAGACTGTGTCGAATGCTGCAGAGAGGTCCAGGAGGATGAGGGCGACTGTGTCTCCATTGTCCAGTAGAGTTCGAATGTCGTCTGTTGCTGCGATGAGGGCGGTCTCAGTGCTGTGTTTTGCTCAGAAGCCAGATTGTGAGGGGTCTAGGGATTTGTTGGCTTCGAGGAAGGCGGCGAGCTGGTTGTTGACCGCTTTCTCGATGACTTTGGCCGGGAATGGAAGAAGCGAGATGGGGCGGTAATTTTTGAGTTCGGTGGGGTCCGCTGTGGGTTTTTTCAGAAGGGCGGTGAGTTCAGCGTGTTTCCAGTCTTCCGGGAAGGTGGCGGAGTTGAAGGAGCAGTTGATGACGTCTCGGAGGTGCGGTGCTATGACGGAGTCTGCTTTGTTAAAGATGTGGTGAGGACATGGGTCTGTGGGGGATCCTGAGTGGATGGAATTCATCAGGCGGATGGTGTCCTCAGTGGAGATTGGGTTCCAGTCGTTAAGGGTGTTCACGGGGGGAAGATGATCAGCAAATGGTAGGGTGGGTTGGTTTCCGGGTTGGTTGTCAAAGCTGTTGTGGATGTCTGCAATCTTGTTGTGGAAAAATGAGGCTAGGGAGTCGCAGAGGGTTTGAGAGGGGGTGATGTCGTTGGAGTTGGCCGAGGGATTGGAAAATTCCTTGACGATGTTGAAAAGTTCCTTGCTGTTGTGAGCGTTGTTGTCAAGTCGATCCTTGAATGCTGTTTTCTTGGCTTTTCGGATTAGTTGGTGGTGAGTGCGGGTGGCGTTTTTGAAGGCGTCCTTGGTGCTGGTGGTTGGGTCTTTTTTCCAGGCCTTTTCAAGGGAGCGGCAGAGTTTCTTGGACTTCTTGAGATCATCCTTGAACCATGAGGCCTTCTTGCTGCCAGGTTTGTTTTGACGTTTTTTCAGTGGTGCTAAGGTGTCAGCGGAGTTGGATAACCATAGGGTGAGGTTGGTGGCGGCTTCGTTAGCGTTAGAAGAGAGGGCTGGGGTGTTTTGAAGGAGCGATGCGGAGATTTGGTCCGTGGTGATTTTGTTCCAGTTTCTTTGCAGGGTAGGTTGGAGGTGGATGCTGGGTTTTGGTTTGTTGTAGGTGAAGTGAACGCAGCTGTGGTCAGTCCAGAGGAGGTCCGTGGTGTGGCTGAAGGAGACATGGTTGCTGGATGTGAAGATGGGGTCGAGTGTGTGACCTGCGATGTGGGTGGGGGAAGTGACTAGTTGTTTAAGTCCGAGGTTGGCGAGGTTGTCCACGAGGGTGGCGGTGTTGCGGTCGTTGATCTTTTCGAGGTGAAAGTTGAGGTCTCCCAGAAGGATGTAGTCTTTGGAGGGGAGCGCGTGTGGGGTGATGAAGTCCGTGATGTCTTCGCTGAATTTTGCGCGGGGTCCTGGTGGTCTGTAGAGGAGGGTGCCTCTGAGTGTGGTCTTGGGGTCGATGTGTATTTGGAAGTGGAGGTGTTCGGAGTTGGCGAGGTTGGCGTCAGAGCTGGTTGAGATGCGGATTGATTTCTTATGGACGATAGCGATTCCTCCTCCTGTGTGGCCGGTACGGTCCTTGCGTGTGATCTTATAGTCTTCAGGGATGGCAATGGTGATGTCTGGTGCGGAGGAAGCATTCATCCATGTTTCCGTAAGGAAGGCGATGTCCGGAGAAATGGTGTCTAGTAGATTCCATAGGTCAATGGCGTGCCTGTGGACTGATCGGGTGTTGAGAAGGATGCATTGTAGGTGGTTGGGGTCGGGAGTCTGTGGTGTGGTCGTAGCGGCGATGTTGTCGGTGCCGCTGAATTTGCAGGAGAAGCAGGAGAAGGGTCCATGGGTTTGTCCAGGGGCGGCTTGGACGCAGTTGGGAGCGCGACCGGGGTTAAGGGCTAGGAGGGTGGCGGCATCGTAGGTAATGCGGGGGGCTGGGAGGGACGGGGGCCAAGGGGTCTGGCGCTGGGCGCGGTCCAGGCGCGGACGGGCGTATACGGGCTTACCTTTGGCGCACCTTTGGCGCGGGTTGGGCGCGGACGCTGCGCGTAGACGCTGCGCGTGGATATTCCTGTCATAAAAGGTGGTGAGGGGGGAGGGGCGAGGGCGGGTCAGCTGGGAAGGCGGGAGCGGGGTGGAGACTAGGGCAGGGCGATAAACAACAATACAACAACAAAATGGCCGGCGGCCTTACGGGATCGATCAGCTGGACTAAGCCTGCCGAAATCGACCGCGTCCTCTGTGACACACAGCGCAGCAAAGCGGCAAATGAAATGCGATGCCAGGCAGGTAGCAGCGGCCGGGGCAAGTAGCAGAGCGGCGCTGAAAAGATCAAGCGATTCCAATGCAGTAATTACAAATGCGCATAGATACCAACAATAGCGCTATGCAGATAAGTCAGGCACTATCAAGCAGCAGTGTGCAAGTGGCTAAAGCAAGCAGCAGAGCTGCGAAACGATACTCAGCTGAGAGGCAAGGCAGGTCAGGGAGCAGCGTGGGGAGCGTCCGTGTCCGCAGGGAGCAGAACGGTCACAGCGCGTTAGGGTCAGAGTGCAGAGGAAGGGCTTCGTGGGAGGGCGGGTCAGCTGGGAAGGCGGGAGCGGGGTGGAGACTAGGGCAGGGCGATAAACAACAATACAACAACAAAATGGCCGGCGGCCTTACGGGATCAATCAGCTGGACTAAGCCTGCCGAAATCGACCGCGTCCTCTGTGACACACAGCGCAGCAAAGCGGCAAATGAAATGCGATGCCAGGCAGGTAGCAGCGGCCGGGGCAAGCAGCAGAGCGGCGATGAAAAGATCAAGCGATTCCAATGCAGTAATTACAAATGCGCATAGATACCAACAATAGCGCTATGCAGATAAGTCAGGCACTATCAAGCAGCAGTGTGCAAGTGGCTAAAGCAAGCAGCAGAGCTGCGAAACGATACTCAGCTGAGAGGCAAGGCAGGTCAGGGAGCAGCGTGGGGAGCGTCCGTGTCCGCAGGGAGCAGAACGGTCACAGCGCGTTAGGGTCAGAGTGCAGAGGAAGGGCTTCGTGGGAGGGCGGGTCAGCTGGGAAGGCGGGAGCGGGGTGGAGACTAGGGCAGGGCGATAAACAACAATACAACAACAAAATGGCCGGCGGCCTTACGGGATCGATCAGCTGGACTAAGCCTGCCGAAATCGACCGCGTTCTCTGTGACACACAGCGCAGCAAAGCGGCAAATGAAATGCGATGCCAGGCAGGTAGCAGCGGCCGGGGCAAGCAGCAGAGCGGCGCTGAAAAGATCAAGCGATTCCAATGCAGTAATTACAAATGCGCATAGATACCAACAATAGCGCTATGCAGATAAGTCAGGCACTATCAAGCAGCAGTGTGCAAGTGGCTAAAGCAAGCAGCAGAGCTGCGAAACGATACTCAGCTGAGAGGCAAGGCAGGTCAGGGAGCAGCGTGGGGAGCGTCCGTGTCCGCAGGGAGCCCACCCCTTCTCAGGAACTCTGTCACTCCCTAAACAATTTCTTCATTCAGAAAATAGCCACCATTAAAGCCAATATCCCTCTCCCCTCTCCTACTTTTGTGGATCCCCAGTGTCCTCCCCCCAAGGGACAACTCACTACCCTCCCTTCCTTGACCAAGGAATCCCTGACTTCCATAATTCCCCTTGTCAAATCCGGCTCCCCTTTAGACCCCTGCCCTGCCCACATTCTCCGTCACATCTTTACTACTTGTCCAGACCCCCCCTTCACCTCCTCAATAGCTCTCTCTCTCAGGGTGTGGTACCCAATCCACTCAAAACAGCAATCATTGTTCCCATCCTGAAGAAGCCGGGCGCAGACCCCTCAGTCCCCGCCAATTTTCGCCCCATCTCTCTCCTGCCTTTCTTGGCGAAAGTGCTCGAGCGCCATGTCACCTGCGCTCTGAGCTCTTTTGTGGAGAAGTACGGGGTTCTTGCCCCCCGCCAGGCCAGGTCCGCCCTGCACACTCTACGGAGTCCGTAGTCCTTTCGGTCCTCGACAACCTCAGGGAGGGAATGGACAATAACCAGACCCAGGCCTTGGTTCTCCTCGATCTCTCAGCCGCCTTTGACACGGTTGATCACACCATCTTGCTTTCCCGTGTCAGGGCGGCGGGGATCGGAGGCACCGCGCTGGTATGGTTATCCTCCTTCCTGAGGGACCGCACCCAGGCAGTTCGCCTGGGTGATTTTTCTGCGGACTTTCGGAAAGTTCAGTGCGGGGTCCCCCAAGGCTCCTCCCTCTCACCTCTTTTGTTTAATCTTTACATCGCCCCTCCTATTTTCTCACTGCAGCAAATGGAGGTCACCGTATTTAATTATGCGGATGACCTCCAACTTGTCTTTAATCTGTCTTCTTCCCCTGCCTCTGTTCTTAATTTCCAATCTATCATGATTCACATCCGGGACTGGATGAACCACAACCATCTGAAACTCAACCCAGACAAGACTGAGCTGGTGTTGACGGATGGTTCATCCAGCCCCTGGTCTTCCTTGTTTTGGCCCCCTTCCCTAGGCTCTCCACCTGTCCCCTCTACCTCAGTAAAAACATTAGGCATTAATCTCAATTCCCAACTCACCCTTCACTCCCAGGTTAGTTCTGTGGTCTCTTCTTCCTTTCTTTCACTGCGCACTATACGCAAGGTGTCCTGTTTTTTTCTTTTGACGCTCTGAAATTGATCACCCTGGCAATGGTCATCTCCCGCCTGGATTACGGCAACGCCTTATATGCAAGTATACCTGTATATAGCTTGAGGCGTTTGCAGCAGATCCAAAACCAGGCGGCGCGCCTGGTGTTTAAACTGCCAAAGTCTCACCACGTCACTCCCCTCCTCAAGTCCCTACATTGGCTCCCTGTCCGCGCGCGTGTCCAGTTTAAGCTTGCCTCCATCACCTTCCAAGCACGACTGGGCACGGCACCGGCTTTTATCTCATCTGAGATCATCCCCTACGTTCCCTTCAGGGAACTGCGTTCATCCACTCAATCCCTTCTCACAGTCCTGCGGTTCCGGAGGAAGAAATGGGGAGGATCGAAATTTGCGACCCTTGCTCCACTCTTCTGGAACTCCCTGCCTCTTGAGCTTAGAGCCTTAACTCTCTATCCGCAATTCCGGAAACAGCTCAAAGCTCATTTGTTTACTAAATCCTTTAATTAGTTCATTAGCAGTTCTCTTTCCTTCCAACTCAGCTTCGGCCTCCCCCGCCCAGATATCTGTTAGTTGTAGCGCCATGAAACCGCTGGTGAACGTGCGCTTTATAAATAATTTTAAATTCAAATTCAATTAAAAAATGGTCATGCTCCCCCGTATACTGTACTACTTTGTCAACCTACCGGTTCTCCTCCCGCAGCACATATTCACCACACTGAACACGATCCTAATCACTCTCATATGGGGCCCTGGGAGACGGCGAATAAGCCTCAAAAAACTACAACTGAGCACTAGACAGGGTGGCCTAGGTGTACCGGACCTATGAAGCTACTACTACGCAAGCCAATTGCAATGGCTGTCACAATGGGTGGCGGGTAAGAATCTACATGAGATTGATTTCACTCAAGACCAACTAGCACGGGAGAATTGCATTCCCTTCTGTTAGAAACTAATGCAATGCTCCCTCTTTTGAGAGGGAGCGCCTCTGAGCACAACAAAGGGGACCAACTGGTCTTATTCCATAACAAAATAGGTAAGCCAAAGGTTAATGGCAAAAAGCACCAAACTGTTCATTTCAGCTTTCAATATTTATTGTATTGATGTTAAAGTTGCTGTTTCATGATTCAATGAAAGAAGAGTATTCAACAACATATCTCCATCATTGGAAGAGTTTTCAACAAATAATCACACATCCCGATGCATTTTGGGCCACGCCCTTCGTCAGGGGATTACTCTTGCCACCCTGCCTTTGCTCAATCGAGAATTCAGGATTTAAACGTTTGCATACCAGAGGCGCTCCCTCTCAAAAGAGGGAGCATTGCATTAGTTCCTTTGGATTCCACACTGCCAGGCCAGACAGTGTTTTCCTCTTGCAGCACACTATACCTCTTTACAATCCGTCATCTTTTGCATAACCAGCTGTGCGAGTTCCCTTCCTTAGTTATTCCCTTCTGTTACCCAGAGCCAAGATCCCTCGAGACTGCCACCCCTGCTGCACACTGCCTTAATGTGCTGGAGGAAGGCATTGACATACATGGCAGGGACCACACCCTATGCAGATAACATTCCCCTGTTGGGGATCCCAACACCGCAAGGACGTCTAACACAACGCAGGTTACAGCCCTGGGCGGAGGCGGGAGTGGATAGAGTGGGAGACCTGTTTGGAGACGACACTTTACTAGACCACGCCTCCTTCGCGCAGACAGCGGGAGCCCCAATGAGACTGTACTTCCTACATGCCACAGTGACGCATTACGTGCGCCGTACATGGGCCCCACAGCGTAGCAAACCAGCACAACATGAACTAGTGCATCTCCTCCTTTATATGGGGACAGGGGGACACTTAGTAAAATGGCTCTATGTGGGCATTAGGGAACACGCTGCTCTGTCTCTCAATACGCTCAGGGACACCTGGACATTAGACACGGGAGAGGCTATGACCGACGGAGCCTTGAGGATTGTCCTAGAACATCATAGGAGGGTGTCCACGTCAAATTCAAATTCATTCAGGCTATGATACTGCATAGAGCATATCTTACCCCGCAAAGACTCCATAGGATGTTCCCTGCTTCCTCCCATAGATGTCCCCGGTGTCAGGGGGATGAGGCCGAACTTCTCCATATGCTGTGGGCGAGCCCGAGGATACGCAGCTATTGGGGGACAGACCAACATACCCTACACACTATCACAACCCTGCAGATCCCGGAAGGGGCACTGCCTTGCCTGATAGGACACATGAAAAGAACCAAGACCCACAAAGCGCAGCTGAAGTTCTTAGACTTAGCACTCTTACTAGCAGCCAGGGTCATAACTATGAGGTGGAAATCAGCCAGACCCCTGAGTGTGGAGGTATGGCGGTCTGATCTGCTAAAGTGGGGCAGGGCAGAAAGTGTGGTCCTGCGTAGAGAGGAGGAGAAAGGTCTTCGGAAGCATCCGATTACACAGGACTGGGAACGGATGCTGGTAGAGATAGAGGAAGAGGACCTAGAGATATCACAAGAGACTACCCCATGACCAGAAATACAAGATGGGGGGAGAGAGGAACACAGAATGAGGATAGAACTGCCGGAAGTACAGGATAGACAGCCACTTAAAACTGCAGTACTGGATAGAATACGGCTGTCATGCCAAGAGTTACAGTGCCTAACTGATGGAGAAGCTAGGAGATGAGGAGGGTGGGGGAAGGTTGGGAGGGACAGAGTTTCGTTAAGAGGCGATAATGTAATACAAATGCAATGTATTTCTTGTTATAATAACTCTGAGACAAACTGAATTAATGTAAAAGGAGGGAAAGTTACATGTCCAATAGCCGGAAGTCAAAGGGAGAAAATGTGAAAAGACTGCTGAAGACTGATAAGAATAAGTGTAAAATGTAATAACTGTCACAGTCATGAATAAAGAGTTTAAAAAAAAAAAGTAATATGAAAAGAGACAGCTCCCCAGCTGCTCCCCTCATCAGCATACCAGCTTCAGTGATTGCTGGCATCTGTTGTGAACTTTACTACATACTTATGCTGAATGACATAAACGAGGGAAGCTATTCATCTGAACTCATAATTAGCCTGCACCTACCCTTTAATCTAGTGTACAGATTTCGGTGAAGATAACCCTCATACAAACACCTTGTAGTGATTAACATTTCTTTTGTGTAGTATCTTGTTTTCGTGTGATTAAAGTACTTACCTTTTGAGTATAGAAAATTACTGGGCTGGACGATGAAGTTTTGTGTCAGTTGCCTGACATAGTGCTGATCCAATATCCCTGCAGTATCTCCTTGATAATCTTTTTGACAGCTTTCCCTTGCTAAAGTGAGAGTCAAATGTGGAAAGGGTGTACGTGGCCCAGTCCGCTCATCCATGGTAAAATGGACCTCAAGATAGCAGATACGAATGACCACAAACACTTTATTTGATTTTTTTTCATTTCTTTATTGACCATTTTAACAAACAGTATACATGCTACATCAATTTTGCATTGCATCATCACATAAATCCACTGGTTCACGTTGAGATAACTACTATGAGCTATTTATGTTCTGTTTGTCAATTTCTGCTTACTATCCTGAGTGGCACCAGTCTTGAATCATATGCAGTTTTCTCCCACAATGCTAAATATCGTAGAATGCACTGAGTCCACTTTTTGTACAAATCATGTGGTTTTAAAGATTTTAATCTAGGTTTTAATCTGGCTTTTTTTTTATAAGGAAATAACCTTTTTATGGTTTTAATCAGATTTTATGTAATATGCATAATTAATTGCACAGAATTAATTGTTAATGTGTCCCACTATATTAATTGTAATGGGTCATGTGATGAATTGTTGTCAAAGGCATTTTTCTTTTTTTTTCTTCTAAACTGCTGTTTGTAAATGGTTTTCCTTGTCTGTACGTCCTGCTTTTATGGCTATATTAGCCAAAATAAAGTTGAACTGACTGACTGACTGACTGAATCAGATATACTGTGTTTAATAAACTGGAGAACTCTTTAACCACCCCCCCAACTTAACCGGTGTCGCCAAGTAATATCCTAACCCCAACTCAATCATACCTTATTCTGTAATTGTTACCTCAATGTTCTGGCTATGGTCACCCATTTCATTGTGGGGTTCTCCCTCCCCTGGTGTAGTAGGAGCCTATGACGGTCCCTCTCCCAGGTCTTCTATCTCTTGTATCATTGCCCCCCCACACCAACAACACCTCTGGGAGCTTATCATCTCATCTAGTCGTCCTCATATGGTTTTCTTCAACCATTGCCCATACTTAGAGATCCTTTTTCCATTTGTCCACCTGTGGGGTCTGTGGGGATAACCAGTAAATCACTATTCTTCGTTTAGCTAACGTGAGGCCCAATATCAGGAACCATTTGGTGGTTTTGCGTTTGGGATTCCTAGGGATCAGACCAAGGAGGCAAGTTTGTAACTCTAGGGCTGTGGTCCAGCCCGTCACAAACAATTGGTTGTGGCTTTTAGCACCTGCTTGCTGTGGGTCCTCCTCGAACTTGGTCTGGCAGCATCAAAGTACCTTCAGGTGTAAATCTACATCTCTGCCCATACATCCATGTTTTTGTTTGTGAACAGGGCTGTTATGTTTGTTGCATGCTGCATATTATGTTTACATCGTTTCCTGAGCCTTTTCAGGCTTAATCCTAGTACATTCCAACATCTGTCTAACACTATATTCCATGATATAACATTGTGAATTGAGACTGCTCGCATCATTGTGCCCATCGCCCCCTTACCGCATGAATGCGAGTTTATTTCCTTAGTTTCCTGGTAGAACTTCAGCAACATGAGATTCCTTAAGTCAAAACCGTTGCCACTAAAGACTACTCCATAAAAGGTTGTATGCATTTTTAACAGGCAATAGGTTCATATCCCTAGGCGGTACTTTTCTGCTTAATTGCATATGAAAGCTCCTGTACGTGTTTCTCCTACTGCTCGCACTCCCCAAAATGATTAAACACTTAAGTTTCAGCAGCTTATGCTTGCTAGTTCTGAGAAGCACATGCTAAGGCACACACGCCCACTGAACTTGCCTGTCCCTTGCTGAATTTCTTGTCCTAGAAACAAATTTTGATGCCCCTCTCCTGATTTCCTGATTTGGACGTCCTTTCCAAAGATCTACCCTTTAAACACCTGTGCAATGAACATCGAGAGGCATATTTATTTTTAAAAATCATGCAGCTCAGCAAGTCACTTTACTGCGCCGTGTGATAACAAAAGGACAGGACTGCGTCATATCTAACATTATGCAGCGCATTTCTGTCTTTTCCCTGCGCCAGTGCTCAGTGTGCTGTCTGGCGCCAATGCAAGCACCCTTGCACCATGGTGGGTGTCTGCGTTGTAAGCAGGATTGTTTTTGTGCAGGAAGAGACAGCCTCCTGCACAAAAACAATCTCCTTGAGGCAATTTCCACTTTCTACTTGTGCTGCGGAAGGTAGCCTTCTATGACTTGAGTTGCATTGCTCTTGGGCCCCCTTGCGTGGTGCAAGGGCGATGTAACTCTTTGATAAATATGCCCCCTAGTGTTGAAATGTGGATACGAAGAGGGATATTTCACCACATCGTAGTAACAATTTAAATGGGTCAGCATGTGTGATATAGAGTCATTTTGTTTCAACATTTATTGTGAATGAACTTGTATGGAGGTGAATTTTGTAGAAGCTAGTTTATAAGCATTTTAGACTTACTGAAGTACCCATTATGAGATTTTAGGTCTCGGCCTGATCCAGCGCATGTGCTGGGCTTGGCCGAGACATTTAGTAGGGCTCCGGGAAATGTTACTTTGCCGGCGATCAGCTTGCTAGAACGTGCACAAGAGCGCACGCGTGACTGCGCGTTATAGCAAGCTGATCGCCAGCAAGGTAGCACTTGCGGTGACGCGCGTGCGCACCATGCGAGTCACACTCGCGTTTTTTTTTATTTCATTTGGCGGCCGCCAATGCTTGTTTATCTGCCATGCTTGTTATTATATTCTGTCGTCTGGCTCTCATTAAACGGATGTGGCTTCTACCACACAAAGACTGCCAGCCAATGGATTAACAGATACAATAGTCTGCCTTTCTGCAGGAAAGGATGAATTCCGAGCAAATTGAGTCGGTGTTGTAAGAGCGTAGAAATGGCCAACCCACGTAATTTAAAGAAGCTGTGTTCCCCCGGAAGCCACGGCTCCAGTTTCCTCCACTGTTCAGTTTCCTCCACTGTTCTGAACAAAACCTGTGTGCCTAGCTGGTGCTTTTCCAAATACTTTTTTGTCATCCAAAAGCAGCAGCCCTACTCCTTTAAAAAGCAGGCTGCTGCTTTTCGGTAGAAATAAATACGCCCTACGGATTGAACCTGTAGCTGGTGCCCAAAAAGAAGTCGGAATTCTCTAGTTTTTACCCTGTAATTATTATAATAATGACTTCACAGCAAATCAAATTATCTGGATCATAGAAAAGGGACATGTGAATTTACTGCGAAGGCATCACGAGAAATGCGTATATATCATAACATAAGTTGAGTGAATGCAATGCACGGATGCCAATGACACATCTCCTGAACAGCAACAGACCCCTGGAGTGAGACCAGTGATGTCGGTCGTTAACTACAATAACAACAGGAGCTGTGCGTTCCGGAGTAGTACGCAGCTTCCAGAGATATTTTGGTAATTGTTCTTCCACTCAGGGGGCCGGGCCTCACTTCCAGCAGCAGGGTCACTTCAAAGACGTTTTACGCGCTAGCTTTGCCGAAAAAGCAGTAGCACAGCGTCTCTTTTGTTTTTTTTTCATTATTGTGACAGTTTCTCCTATGGTGACCTCTACATTGGAAACTGATGCAAGCAGTGTTTATGTGAGACACAGAAATCTGGGTTTTCAGACTTCCACCGATTCACCAGTGGGCCGAGAAAACTTTAAGTACAGCACCCGTTGAGGAAGTGACATCAAGCATTGTGAGAAGTTGGCCTGATATATGATGTTTCCAATTCTGGAACCACCTTGTATCAGTCCAAACAATCCCTTATGGTGTCTGGTTGTAAGTCAACCTTATAGACAAGCTATCTTAATGGTAGCATAGACTAAGCAGCCTTAAAGGCTAAACTCAAGAGGTCGTGTTAAGCGAGCTGTTTTACCAATCACAATCCTGTAATATCAAATGAAAGGACACCACACAAGTATATATTATAAAAATATATGTGTTTATTACTAAAATAATCCCCAGTACTTTTTATGAGCAAAGGGGCACAAGCGTTAAATCAAAAGCACAGTATAACATACAAAGTTGCACAATTATGGATGAGGGCGGGTGGCCACTCAAACCATATATTAAGAAAGTGGTATAAGAGATACCAATCGAACAGTGGTGAGGCCTAGGGCCTAGGGAATCGCTGGTAGCAGTCAGGACAAGCAATGCTGAAGTTGGGAAAAGCCAGCGGGATTCGAGTGCAGTGCTGAAAGTACACGCATGCACCAATGCAAAGTCAATGGTGGTAAAAGTTACACAAATAGAGTTTAAGGATTCTTCTGCTGAACCTAGATGGACAAAACTTTAGATACAGGCCCTAGAGGTGTGTACCAGTGTGGGAACACCGGCGTTGCTGAGTTACCTCACCCACAGGAAGCGGGTGCATAGGGTCGAAGTGGCGTCGGGTTTCGTCACGCAGGTTGTTGGTGCTTGAAGCTGAAGATGCTGCAGGCGATGTGAAGGAGAAGTGTCCGGTGTGATCCAAGGGTGGATCAGAGTAGAAAAGTACCTGAAAGCAGAGGGGACAGAGTCTGGGTCACTCAGCAGTGACCAGGGTGGAACCAGGATGGAACCAGGCAATGTCGGGCGCAATCAGGTGGTTGTCGAGGAGCTTCTCTCCGCTGCCACGTGGGCTCTGGGGCATCTGCGACGTCCAGGAGCGGGTCACAAGCTGTCCCACGCAGGCTCTCACTGTCGGCGCTGTCGGCTTCAAGATCAGAGCAAACAACACTTGGCAAGAGCAATCCACGCGAGATTGGAAGATTGCTTCTCACTCGGATCAGGAGGGTCAGAGCGGGTGCTCCTTTTCAGAGGAGCGGGTGCAAGTCTGGAGCAACCAGAATCACAAGTCGGTTTTTAGGTTTTCGCCGGCACAGGGGCCACAAGCCAGCTGGCATGTGACCGGGCCAAAGCGTCGAGCCAAAGAAAGCAGAAGGGCCCCACGCAGCACTCGTCGAGTGTAGAGGGGTGAGCTTCGGTGCAAGAGTGGCTCAGGGTTGGGGCTTCTCAAACCCCAGTGTACAGCTTCGAGGGTCACTCGTGGGCTGCACGGTCAGCGTCTCGTGGTCTTTTCAAGATGGCGTGCCCCACGCTTCCGGTCGCCACCACGGGTCTCAGCTCTGCAGGGACTGTGGATCGGGCTGTAAGAAGGCAGGCAAGCTTAATCTCGTTGATCTCTGTCGCTCGAGTTCCGGCAGGAACTGCAACAAAGCAGACGTCGAAGTGCTGGATGGTGCCTGTTTGCACAGGGTGGTCACTCCTTGACTACAAGGGAGATTCTTCAGTCTTCTACGTTGAGTAGGATGTCGAAGGGTCCAGAGTTTTGTTTCAAATGTTTCATCAGGATAATCTGAGTGCGTTGGCACTGCTTCCATTCTTATACCAATCTAGGGGGCTGGATTACCAGCTAGGTCCCCTCCTATGGGTGGGACCCAAGAAGGGGGTGGATACACCCCTTTCCTTTGATCCAGGCCACGCTGGGACTGGGGCTGGTCTGCCCCAGAACCGGTTTGGCCGGATTATGCAAGGGGAAGCCTTGTGCTCCCCAGGCAGTGTCTGGTTTCTTTTAAACCTCCCTGCTACAATCCACTATCTCCTGTTTGGGGTGGTGTAAAACCTCCCTGCGACAGGAAAGCCTTTGTCCAGACCTCCTCTGCTGAGTTTCGGTCAGCAGCAGGAGGTCAGACTCGTGTCTGTGGCAGAAGCATCCATTTTGTGGATCTGAGGCTCTTTTAAAAATCAACCGTGTTTCAGTAAAGGAACATGTCTTCTCCCTCTAGAGGGGTGGAATGCTATCCCCGTCGACAGAACTGTTGAGGGGATAGTATTCCAAATCGTATGACACCTTACACAACATGTTTTGATAAAGCCAAACCAAAGTTGCTATATAACCGCGAGGATTATAATGCACTTAATAGTATATGGTATGGCATTATCCCGGATCAGCTTAGGGAGTTGTTCCCGACAGCTGTAGACAGGCTCAGCTCATGCCAGAGCACCATCTCACATTAAACCACGCACTCTGCCTCCAGGATTGATAAGACCTGCCATAGGAGTGACTGATAGGTATATATGTGTGTCCAGATAGGTTTAGATATAGGCATACTATATCCAAGCAAGGGGTGATTACACCACCTTGCCCCAGCTGAGTGATCAGCCAGTTGTGTCAATTTTAGATAGCCAGCCAGGGGTGGCAAAAGATATGCTGCAGCCCCTGGTAGGCCTTGGATTCACCTATGCCCTGGGCACCTATTGTGCTCTGTACAGGGGCTGATAAGGTGACCCAAGCCAATCTAGGTATGCACCTAGGGTACATGGAATCCATTTTACAGAGAGAGCAGATAGCCTGGGGCCCTGATTAGCAGGGAACCAGGCCAACTAAGTCGAAAACCAGCTAAACACAAGGCAAAAGATCTGGGGTAACCATAGTCAGGTAGCCACCTTCATACAAGCATTTATTGTTAAACTGACCGCTTTGCAGCACTGTAAGTGTTTGCTCAATTACTACACTTAATAGCACCCATTTGAAATCCCGGAATAAGCCCCAGTAAAAGGACTGTGTTTAGAGCGCTCACCACAAACTGGGCTACGTTTTACGGTGTATGCATATTCTGTCCAAGTTGGATGGATAAAAAGCTGAGCCTTCCCTGCAGGGAGTCGAACCTTTGATCTGTTTTTTGCTGTCCTAACAAGATCGAAACGAGATGTTCATTTTTGTCATATACATAATTCTGCAGCTCAGTTTAATCCATAAACACCAGTTCAGCAGCATTCCTTGAAGGGCGCAACAGTCATGACACACAACCAGCCCCTCATTCCTGTTCACAAGTGACTTCACAATGGAGGCTTGTTTTGCACTGCTGCAAAGTGGTTTAAGCCTGGGCCATCTCTCTACAATTGTGACCATTGCTAGTACGTTTTTTTGCCTCTGAAGTCAAAGGGGAGCGGGGCTAAAAATTAACTAAATGGTGTGCAGGGAGAATGCGGGGTATTGTAGGCAGTTTGGAGATAAATCAAGGAACGGGAAATACTATATTTCATCACCGTTATCAGTGCCCGCCGCTGCTGGGATCAGATAAAGAGAGTTCACGTGACGGATGCGATTGCATAAAGGCTGAAAGCACTTCTCACTCTGACTTCAATCCTTCTGAATCCAATAATACAGAGCACTATGTTAATGCACATACTACAGAGCTTTGCGCATTTCAGGTCTCCTTAGTTGAACAGATGGTTTTGAGAATCAGGCCTAATCTCTTCAGTCCGTCTGTACTCCAGTTGTATGCTTGAATTTGAACAGTGGAATTAGTACATCTGGTACTAGAAATCGTAACAGTTGTGAGCTCTGTTAATTTAATGGGAATTTAAAACAGTTACTGCTATTGAAACCACTTTAGTTGTTTTTTCACCTCACTCTAGTAGTCAGAGTACTAAGATTACGTTATTACACTGTGGACATGTTCTGTTTGCCGGCGCTTGAGCGCCTTGTCTTGCTTTTAGTTTTAGTTGATGTGCTCTCAGTTATCTCCCTCGGCATTTCTCGGTGTAAAATAGTATTTTTGTAAAAAAAATCCAGCAATTCCCTGGAACGGTTGCAGTTGCGCTGCTCTGTAAGCATGCTTGGCAGGTTTGGTGTGCTATCATACCGTGGTGCAGGGTGGCTTGCATCACGGCCAGTCACCTTATGGCAAACTTGTGCTGATGTGTTTATCTTGCTGTTAGACCTTAAGACTGAGTACAGGGTGGATGCCACTGCGGCAGTGCCGCTTACTATACACCACTTTACCCCAACTCGCTCACTGTGTTTTCTTCACCACATTTTTCAGCCATTGTTAATGTGGTTTCTCCTGACGTGTGCAACATGTCAGTTATATATATATATATATTCACAGAAAAAACCATAGGTTATAGTGGATATATAGTTAGGAATTTGCATTTACAAAACCTTGAAAATTCAATGAAAAAACCATAGGTTATAGGCCATATATAGTTAGGAATTCGCATTTACAAAACCTTATTTTACTCGCATAAAACCATTGAAATTCCATATATAGTTAGAAGCGCTAACTATATATCGCGCACCCGCAATCCACTGCTGATGATGTCACATATTACATCATTCATGACATGGTCAGTGACATCACTGATGACATCACTGATGACATCTCAAATGACATCACTGATGACATCACTGATGACAACATCCAGTGATTGTATGTGTCTGTAAAGTTTAAATATGTTTCACATATTGAAGAATGAGTGGATGTATAAGTGTCTGGATGAAGAATTTAGTAGGTGCATGACTGACTGTATGAGTGAGTGATTAAATGTGTCTCACTGAGTGCATGGGTTAGTGACTAAACTGTCTTAATTTGTGCATCAGTATGTTTGTTGTTGTGTAAGCTGCTGCATGTGTTGATCAGTAGCTATAAGAGTGGCCATATGGGTTATTGATTGGTTGCCCAAGTATTTGAATGGGAGGCTGAGTGTGTGTGTGGGTGGCTGGGAGGTGCGTGACTCTTTGCATAGATGTGTAAGCAGTTGATTCACTAGGAGTATGAGTTCAAGAGTGCATGTGGAAACAGCTATATGGGCGGTTGACTGTGCATGGGTGTGTTGGTGAGTGAATGGATTTCTCATTGCTACATGTGCAAGTAAGTACGTATGTAAAACACAATACATGTGAGAGTTGAGATATATAAATAACTGAACATAAGAGCCAGTGAATGTGTGAGTGGCTGTATCGATCACTGTGAGCTTGTATCAGGGATTATATAATAGAATAGATATGTGTTATTATATGTTTGAATAAGTAAGATGTGTATAACTTTATAGTTGAGGAAATGGAGGTGTGATTGATTCTTTGCATGACTGACTAGGTGTGTGAGTAACTCCATGGATGAGTGACAGTCTGTGAGTGTCTGTTTATACTGAGTGTATGTAAGGTTATATTAGAGTCTGAAGAGGTTCATTGTATTATCACATGAGTGATGTGATCAGTGATGACAAATGAGATGTCATCAGTGATGTCATTTGAGTTGTCATCAGTGATGTCATCAGTGATGTCATTTGAGATGTCATCAGTGATGTCATTTGAGTTGTCATCAGTGATGTCATTTGAGATGTCATCAGTGATGTCATCAGTGATGTCACTGACCATGTCATGAATGATGTAATATGTGACATCATCAGCAGTGGATTGCGGGTGCGCGATATATAGTTAGCGCTTCTAACTATATATGGAATTTCAATGGTTTTATGCGAGTAAAATAAGGTTTTGTAAATGCGAATTCCTAACTATATATGGCCTATAACCTATGGTTTTTTCATTGAATTTTCAAGGTTTTGTAAATGCAAATTCCTAACTATATATCCACTATAACCTATGGTTTTTTCTGTGAATTTCATTGGTTTTTTAATAGCAAATATGAAAAGCTTTAAAATGTCAAGTACGTGATAGATAAAAACATTTTCGTATTTATGCACGCTGATGTGCTTTGAACGCTGCACCCCCCCCCCTCCCCTCTTTTGCCTTAGTAGTACTCTCTCTTTGCAGATACTGCAGGGTAGTTAACGCAGGCCTTTACCCCCGTTGTAATCCGTCGTGCCTCCTTGTCTCTCCATTTGATTGATTGTTGTCCAAGCATTTACTGTTTTAGAATTGGTTCTCTTTGGATCATTCTCTATTTACAAACAAGCACAAAGGCGCAATACTCTGTTTAGTCTTTGCAGATAGTGAAAAATCGTGTAAAAAATAAAAGTAATCGAGCAAAATCAGTAGGCCACTAATTGGATCTCTTTTTGACCTCGCTAAAATAGAAATATTAGGAACAACCCTTCATGAGAAATACGAAAATAGTGAGATGAACTGAGCTCCACACCATGAGGGCTGCAAGACAGCTCGGCTCCATCACCCATCCCGCACAAAATAACGACAAACCCTATGCAAATATTAAAAATGTAGACAACACACCAGCAAAGAAACAGGGTAAAACATTTTATTAAAAAACTATTTACATAACGTTGGTTTATAAGATGATGTCAGTAGTGGACCGATGTGTGAATAGAATGAAAACAGCACAAGGCTCCAAGATCCGGATGGCAAGCTCCTGGATGTTGGGTGCCATAGTTTAGAGTTCTGAATTTCAGCCTTTTTCAATGCCTGTGCTTTGTTGAATCAAAATGGCGGCTTGACACAAAGCTGACTCAAGCGTTGCTACTAATGCTATGCAGACCAAAACTGGTTTTCAGTTTGTACATTTTTCTAGATTTTTCAATCCAAGTTTGGTTGACTTTGTAGAACGATGGCTTCAGATTTTCAACATACGGTGTGGTGGCGCTGACTGGGAGGGGGCGCTTCGCTCCTGCCCCCTCCCCAAGTAAGATTTTCATACGTGAAAGTACGTTAATGGTTTTGGTCCCTGAGATGCTTCGATGTCACTACCATTCTCAAATAGCATAAGTTCTGGATGTTGGGTGCCATAGTTAAGAGTTCTGAGCAGTGCTTGTAACACTGTCTGAAGCTTATTTCCACCTACTGCAGCTTCACTATTCTCAAAGTAAGTGAGTGTCGTTTGTGGACCTGACTGCATTAGAAAACAATGTGATATGTTACCTTCCTAAACAGCTTGACGGAGGCCCCTGAGGGGCGGTGTGATGGCCATGGACTCGGAGAAGACGCTTGGCTCCGACACCCTCCCCAAGTCTTATAGCACTGGTGTAGCCTGAGATCGCCCCGACATAGGCGGCCGGCTCCCGGGGTCCGGCGGAACTTTTTGCCTTTTGATGACTCTTCAATTCTGGACCTTGTCCCACAATCCGTTTGACCTGAAGACAAGCTGTAGTGGGGCGCCCCTTTATCGTTTTAGTTGCCATTCCGCCCGCTTTTGCTACACTGTGCCTCTTCCGCCATTCAGCTGTTTACCGCCCGCTCTTGCGACTACAGCGTCTCGCTCACCATGTAGTTGAGATGCGCCCGCTCTTGCGGTGCAGCGATAGGCGGCTGCCACAGGACTCTCAAAATGGCGGCCGGCTCTTCGGTTTTGGGCCTGGTCCACTAAAATGGCCCTGGGACACCTTGGAACTCGGACGCTTGTCTGCTAGGGCTTGGGTCCCATTCTCGAAAAGCGTCCCCTCAGCCGTGAAGATTCTACAAAAGTCTTGGGGGCCTCCGACTCCCGCAGGCTTCTGGTGGGGAGCGGCTGCCATGATTGCTCGTGGAATGGCCACGACGGAGCTACGAGATGGTAGTGGTCTCATGCTGACGCCAGCTTTAGTCTGAAACATCCAGAAACACTATAGACTACTAATTCGATCAGTTCCTGTAGCGCCCCAACATGAACCGGAAGAGAAGAACTTGCCCTCCCCTCTTTGACTGATGGTTCTTGTTGCCTGTCCCCTCTGTTGTCATTTAACAGAACTTTTTGGACTGCTGAAAGGGGTTGTGTTCTGAACGCTGGTTGGTGGAGACATTTAGACTATATTCTTGACCTACGTTGTCGCGTAATGCGTTTTATGACACGCCGCGTTAGCGCACCCGGAAGTGATCCGAGGCGCGGCGCGCAGCGCGTAACGTAAGCATAACAGGTCATGTGACTTGTTAATAAAACTTTTCATTGGTTCATTTTACTTTTGTTAATTTAATGATGAAAAGCTTGGTCATATGACCTAAAAATTACGCTTTTTATTATTTTCGAACAATATTTTTTTTTCAAACATATGTTATAATATTCCAGGCTAATGTACTTTCCCGGAAAATTTACAACTGTCTTGCAAGTAAAATATATTCCTTTTTCGAGAAAAAGGGCGTTTCTTCCTTCCATGACGGAGCCGTTGAGTAAAAGAGATTCGGCCTGCTGTCTTAGTCGCCGATACGCCTGATTATCAGATTCTTATCGATCACTTTATGTTGCAGACATGAAAAACACAACTGCCCTTGACCATTTATCTTTACTGCGTTCCTACATATTATACCTTTTATCCGTCATTTAATTGGACTGCTTTATTTCACTTGCCTTTTACTGATTCGAAAACAGTCACTAAAAGTAAAAACTTTACAAATGTAAATACTACTACCGTGTTTTGTTTTAAAAACCTTTATTGTGAAAATGTCAGTATACAAATACGGGCCTATAACCACGTGGGCCGGCCACGGTGCAAACTGAAATCGTATATGATGAGGAGACATTTACACTGTAGAAGAACGTAACGAGCGGGCCATTAGGTTGCAAGAACAAAGGTGTCTAACAGTTGCGGAATCGGTGGACGTACATTTTGTAATTAAAATACGACAGGGCCACTTACAATAACATTTTCTAGATATACATTTGCGGGCAAGGAGTTACGAGTCCCATTTATACCGGCGCCATTTTGGGCGAGGCCGGGCAGGTCCAAGATATAGTCAAAATGTCTCCACCAACCATCGGCCAGACCAGAACCCCTTTCGGCCCTTTATGCTACAAGATGGTGTCTTCCATTCAGAAAATATTGGTGGCAGCATTTTGAAAAGAAACAGAAACAGCCGTTCTCCTAGTGAGTTTCACATTGTTACATTTAGGAAGAATGTTGAAGAGTAGTATGTGGAAAATCTGAAGCCATTTTTCTACAAACTCTCAATCAGACTTGGATGGAAAAAAAAAACCTGAAGAATGTACAAACTGAAAACCAATTTTTGTCTGTATAGCACCAACAGTAACGCTTGAGTCAGCTTTGTGTCAAGCCGCCATTTTCATTCAATCAATAGCGTCCCCCTACACACATTCAGGGACCTGGTCGTGTCTTCAGATGAAACGCATTGTAGGAAAAGAAGCAGAAAGGAAAAGGAAAAAAGTTCCGCCGGACTTCGGGAGCCGGCCGCCTATGTCATGTGCCACCTTTGGCCACACCAGGGCAATAGTGAAGCTGCAGCAGGTGCAAATAAGCTTCAGACAGTCCTACAAGCACTGCTCAGAAATCTCAACTGAGGCACTCAACATCCAGGACTTGCCATTCGGATCTTGGCGCCTTGTGCTGGTTCCGACCTATTCACACATCAGTCCACTACTGACATCACCTCATAAGCCAACGGGGCACCCCACGCCGACTTTCGGCGCAGCATTGTAGGATGGCCACACCAGTGCAGCCACTTGCTGGACACCACCTCGGTGCCATCCGGATCTCGGCGCGTTCGAGTCACTGTGCCGGAAGAGTGACCGGAACTCAGCTGAACACGCCGTCTTTCGGCGCAGCATTGTAGGATGGCCACACCAGTACGGCAATTTGCTGGACACCACCTCGGCGCCATCCGGATCTCGGCGCGTTCGAGTCACTGTACCGCAACAGTGACCGCAATTCAGCTGGACACGCCGTCTTTCGGCGCAGCATTGTAGGATGGCCACACCAGTGCGGCAATTTGCTGGACACCACCTCGGTGCCATCCGGATCTCGGCACGTTCGAGTCACTGTACCGCAACAGTGACCGCAATTCAGCTGGACACGCCGTCTTTCGGCGCAGCATTGTAGGATGGCCACACCAGTGCGGCAATTTGCTGGACACCACCTCGGTACCATCCGGATCTCGGCCCGTTGTGCTGCCTTCGGCCTATTCGCACATCGGTCCGCTACTGACGCCGCCTCACGTGCCAACGGATTTTCTACGCTTTTTGTAGCCCTATGCCGCATAACAGGTCATGTGACTTGTTTATAAAACTTTTCATTGGTTCATTTTACTTTTGGTTTCCTAAAGATGGAAGGCTTGGTCATATGACCTAAAAATAACACTTTTCATTGGTTTAGAACATTTTTTTTTCCCAAACGATGAAAGCCCCACCTTGTTTCTGGATCATTCAGACTGAAGCTGGCCTCAGCATGAGAGCACCACCATCTCGTGGCTCCGTCGTGGTCATTCCGCGAGCAATCATGGCAGCCGCTCCCCACCGGAAGCCTGCGGGAGTCGGGGGCCCCCCAAGACTTTTATACAATCTTCACGGCTGAGGGGACGCTTTTCGAGAATGGAACCCAAGCCCTAGCAGGCAAGCGTCCGAGTTCCAAAGTGTCCCAGGGCCATTTCAGTGGACCAGGCCTAAAACCGAGGAGCTGTCCGCCATTTTAAGAGCCATGTGGCAGCCGCCTATCGCTGCACTGCAAGAGTGGGAGCAACTCAACAACATGGTGAGCGAGACGCTGTGGCCGCAAGAGCGAGCGCAACTCAGCTAGATGGCCGCCACCTGGGGAGGCCCGTTCACGCCGGCTCCCCCACGCCCCCCCCCCCGGGCCGCCGCACGCCAATTTTCGGAGCAGCATTGTAGGATACCAAAACCAGTGCGGCAGTTTACTGTACATCACCTTGGTGCCTGTCGTACATGTTGTGTCAGCCATGTGACACTGGACACAGACCGCTACTGACGA
This sequence comes from Lissotriton vulgaris, assembly GCF_964263255.1. NCBI lineage: Eukaryota > Metazoa > Chordata > Amphibia > Caudata > Salamandridae > Lissotriton > Lissotriton vulgaris. The sequence goes on along the minus strand of NC_141691.1, from coordinate 1,075,240,885 downwards.
GGCCTCCCCCCGCACCACCCGGGACGCCCCACGCTGTTTTTCTGTGCTGCATTGTAGGATCCCTAAACCAGTGCGGCACCCAGGCGACATCACCTGGGTGCCGTCCAGAACTCTGCACGTTGTGCTGCCTTGGGACTATTCGCACAACAGACCGCTACTGACGAGGCCTCCCCCCGCCCCACCCGGGACGCCCCACGCCAATTTTCGGAGCAGCATTGTAGGATCCCTAAACCAGTGCGGCACCCAGGCGACATCACCTGGGTGCCGTCCAGAACTCTGCACGTTGTGCTGCCTTGGGACTATTCGCACAAAAGACAGCTTCTAACCATTGTTGCTTTTTGTGTTGAGAAATGTTTAAATGTTTTTAGTTTTTGTTCCGTTCGTTAAAGTTAGTAGTTAATAAAGTTTTATAACCTTACTTTCTTGGAGTGTTATCTATTTTTTTTTAAAAACGAGTGAATGGGGCCTTGAATCGGGTTATTGTCATGTGTGGACTTTGGAAGTGTGCTGCTGCAGGATCGGACATTTCAAACTCAAATGCACGTTCTTTTTCTTACCTTTCCGAAGCATGGAGCGCAATAGCAGGCAGAGAAAGGGTGATGCACGTGTTGAACACTACCTGACCTGGCAAGTTGCTGGCAGTGCCCCCCCGCCCGCTCCTGAAAGAGGGCACACACACACCGCCGCCCCGAGTACTTCACAAATCTTTAAAAGACCATGCGCTTGTTCATGAGGCTTAAATGGTTTATCACCTCTTCTAGAACCCCTGCATCGACCCTCTGACGTTTCATGGAAAAATTACCATGTAACACAATACCAAGCCCTGTCAGCTGAAACCCCCAAGGAATCGTGGGGCATATTATCAAGGGGGTTTATCTCCGCTTTTTGGCTTTAAAAGCCATGAAAGCGGAGATAAAATTATTTCCCTATTACCAAGCTGTCGCTAACACCAGTTAGTGACAGCTAAAAGGAGATAGCGACCATCTTGGGCCCCGCTTTGCATGTCAGTGATACTTATCACTAATGACATGCAAAGTGGCGTGCCAAGATGTTAGCGACTGGAAACAGTCCCTAACATCGCTACCTTCTATTACCAACTTTTGGAGATATTCGCGCTAAGCGCGAATATCTCCAAAATCTAACACCTGCCCTGAGCAGTTCTTAGCCATGTTATCCAATGGGAGGTGGATAACATGGCTAAGAGCATTAGGTCGATAATACATGAATATCGCTGACTTTTCTGCGATAATAGCAAGGTTTATCTGCGATAAAAATCGCCGATGTGCTGCGATAATTTTTGTCTCTAAACAAGTTAGAGACAAAAATTATCGCTAGTTGTTCGTAATATGCCCCCGGGTTTTTGCTTGCAGAAATCGGGAGGCGGGAGACTAGCACTGAAATCAGTACTCACACGCCTGAATCAGGAGAATTGGCATGTCTGAATTCTCTACAGCTGGAACCATAAACTACATCCGCAGGGTTAGGTGATAGCCTGGGACCAGCCTGGCATCTAAAATGGCTGCCGTGCACGACAAAATTGTGGCATTCGAAAAAAGGCAAGATGGCGCAGCCGCTGGAAGAGATGTATCAACATATATCAGCCTCCTCAGCCACCCTCAGGAAACATAGGGGATTAGGATACGTCTCCCGCACCCCCTTATACCTAGTACTTTAATTAACGAAGCACAAAATGGCGAATTCCCGTTTCGCTACCAGTTTGCGGCCCAGTTCGCGGCCCGTGAAGCGCTTCTACCGTGAAAAATCATTTTTTTTTTATTTTCCCCACGGGACCCTTTAATAACCCCAACAACATTCCTAGGGGGTCAAGAGGGGGCTACCTTGCCCCCTTTCATTAAATTCCCCCTTAGTTTTTCACCTTTTCTTCTCTCTCGATCCTACCGAGAGACAAGATGGCGGCCGCTCCGGACTGTCACGCAGCAAAAAAAAAAAAAAAGCTCACGCACAGCCGCTGGAAGAGATGTATCAACATATATCAGCCTCCTCAGCCACCCTCAGGAAACATAGGGGATTAGGATACGTCTCCCGCACCCACTTATAACTAGTAATTTAATTAACGAAGCACAAAATGGCGAATTCCCGTTTCGCTACCAGTTCGCGGCCGCGCTTCTACCGTGAAAAATCATTTTTTTTTTATTTTCCCCACGGGACCCTTTAATAACCCCAACAACATTCCTAGGGGGTCAAGAGGTGGATACCTTGCCCCCTTTCATTAAATTCCCCTTTCGTTTTCTACCTCTTCTTCTCTCTCGATCCTACCGAGAGACAAGATGGCGTCCGCTCCGGACTGTTTAGAATGTTGACAGACACCGGAGAGCCAATCAGTTTTCTGCGCGCAAAGTTCCGATAAGCGAAAAGTAAGCGGACCGGATCGCTGCCCAGAGCGCTGTTACAGATATATATCTTGGTTTGAACGTTAATTTCTCAAAAACTACTGGAGCACATATATTGAGACCTAGCAAAGGCACATCGGGCTAACAGTCCCTACAATTTTGCCAAGTTTCGTGCAAATCCATTCAGCCGTTCGAGCTAAAAGTGAGTCCAACCGCCCTATGGAAAACTCAATGCAAAAAACGCGTTTTGGGACCCCCCTTTTTTCTCAGCCCCCCCTTGACGAAACCCCACCAAATTTTCAGGGGCTGCTCAGAAACAAAATGTGCCATTTTCCTGAAAATTTCAGCCGATTCCGTCCACAAACGCCAAAGTTATTAGACATAGAATTTTCAGAAATCCCATAGAGAAAAAATCCTAACTATATATACCTACTGGCGATAGCCAGTAGGTAATATATATATATATATATATATATATATATATATATATATATATATATATTACCTACTGGCGGTCGCCAGTAGGTAGTTATAGTTAGGATAATTTTCAATGTTAAATCTCAACATTCTATTTTGAATAACTTTGGCGCCGGTTGACGAATCTGCCTGAAATTTTCAGGAAAATGGTCTCATGGCGGTCCGGTCCTTCCCTGAAAGTTTGGGGGGGATTCGTCAAGCGGGGGCCGAGATAAAAGGGGGGTCCCAAAACGCGTTTTCCCCATGTTAATTTCCATAGGGCGGTCGATTTCACTTTTAGCCCGAACGGCTGAATGGATTTCCACCAAACTTGGCAAAATTGTAGGGACTGGTAGCCCGATGTGCCTTTGCTATGTCTCAAGATATGTGCTCCAGTGGATTTTGAGTAATTTAGGTTCAAAAAAATATATATATCTATAGGCGCTCTCCCGTGCGCGCACCCGAGTGCGCTCCAGGCGCGACACGCGACTTGCGCGCAGGAAGCTGATTGGATCTCAGTTGTCTGTAAACATTCTAAACAGTGCGGAGCGGCCGCCATCTTGTGTCTCGGTAAAATCGAGACACAAGGGGTTTGAAAAAAAAAGGGGCAAATGACCATAAGGGGGAAGAGTAGACCCCCTCTGACCCCCTAGGTTTGATGTAGGGACTAAAATAGGGTCCTGCAGGGCATTAAAAAATTTTTTTCGTTTTGCGCGGGGGAAGCGCATGGTACGCGCACCGGAGAAGCACGGGGAAAATCCAGGACCATATTTATGAAGGCCTTGCGCTGTTAGTTTTGCGCTTCCTGTGCGTCAAATTTTGTGACGCACCAGCGGTGTAAAAAAATGCGCATTGTTATGCAATATTTAAAAAGTGACGCATCTATCTAGATGCGTCACTTTTTAAATATAGTGCAACGAGGTACATTTTATTACACTGCTGGTGTTATGCGTCACTTTTCTGTGCGCACTCCTTATGACATTCCAGATGTGTCATATTTAATGTATGACGAATCATGTTGCAGATACAATATGGCGCAGAGTTTTAAAAAGTGACCCATGTACCTAGATGCGTCACTTTTTAAAAAATAGTGTCAGGTATAATGCATGCAGAGGGGGTGTTCCTTGCAAAAAGCTTGGTAATAATGACGCAGTGCGTCACTTTTAGGATGCAGTTGCGCAAAAATCTTGCGCCTGCTTCACAGCAAACCTTTCACATGGTGCTTTTTCCATGTGAAAGGACACATTACTGGAGTTGCGTCACTTTTGTGACGCACTCCTGCAATGCGTTACTTTTGTGTTTACAGATATGTCAGAAATACTCCAGTTTATTCACTGTGTCATAACTTTCTTTTCTAACACTCACCTTCTTTCATTCCTCCTACTTCACTTCCTTTCACCTCTCATACCTTTCTGTTCTTTCTTACTCATTCTCCTTTCAATTATCAATGCACTATATTTCACTTACTCTTCATTTTTTAAGATTATAGCTCTTTGATGAGAATTGGAGGTAGTTCTGAAAAGAACTTTTGGTTTTCTTCTTTTAACTGAAGAGGAACAAAAACAGGAAATAGAAACTGCTCAACAGGAGCAAAAAGAAAAGAAAAAAATTAGGGGTGGGAAGGGCAGTGATGGTTCTCCAATGCCCGAACCATGAGCAGGACACTTTGCTCCCCATAGGTGAGGAGTTGATTGCAGTATCTGCATCTGACGACCCCATGGTTGAATGCAGGTTGAATGTTTGCTACCTGCCCCTGAGATTGTTCTCTTCCAGAAGAAGTTGCTCCTCCTGTTGATGTAGAGGCCCCATCTCTGGGAACCTCCTGTGCCAGAGCCCTGACACTTTCCCGGGCAAAATTCTGGGGGTGCCTCCTCTCCACATGGCGAATCATGGTGTAGTTGCCAAAAGAGTATTTTTTTTGGGGGTTACCCCGTGACAGGACCTGTTTGCAGATCCTGCACTCTACTTTTGGTGCATTCACCTTCTTCTGGCCTTCTGGAAACTTAAAAAATTTCCAGATGAAATGTTCCTTCACCTTTGGGGTAGGAGGCTCTTCATCAATGAAGTCATCTTCACTGCTGGATGGTCTGGCAGCCATGATGAATCCAGGAATATGGAGCAGCAAAAAAGGCAGGTCTTTCAGTCACAAAAGTGAAAGAAGAAGTGAAGGAAATGGGTGGGGATTTCATTCATTGTAAAAAAAAACTGTTAGCAACCAATGAAAAGTGTTATTTTAGGGTCACATGACCCGACGCGTTTACGCTGCGCGCTCCGGAGCACTTCCGGGTGCGTTTACGCAGCGCGATCGTAGGCGCTTCCGGGGCGCAAACGTGGCGCGATCGTAGGCGCTTTTCCGTGCGTTTATGCGCCGCGCACGTATGCGCTTCCGAGGGCACTTACGTTGCGCGCCGAAGTGACGTCATCAATCTTTTATAGAAATGCATAATCATTTTCCATATTAAAAAAAACAAATTTTATTTGTATGGTACGAAATGTTTTGCATTATTATTAACTTTTCATTCATATTTTTTTTTCACGAACGACAGTTGCGCTCTGGGTGCGCTTTCAGATGAGCTCACGGAGAAGCTTACAGGAGAGCTTAGCTGAAAGCTTCCCGGAGCGCGCACCCAGAGCGCAATAGAAAAAAATTATAAGAAAAAATGAATACTTAAAAAAAAACAGCAAATTGTAAAAAAAAAAAAGGTTAGAAACTCGATATACAAAGGAATTAGCATTTAAAAAACCTATGAAATTCACTGAAAAAACCATAGGTTTCACACCAGTTATAGTTAGGAATTAGCATTTAAAAAACCTATGAAATTCACTGAAAAAACCATAGGTTTCACACCAGTTATAGTTAGGAATTAGCATTTAAAAAACCTATTAAATTCACTGAAAAAACCATAGGTTTCACACCAGTTATAGTTAGCTGGAAATTTTACTGATATAAAACCATTGAAATTCCCACGTTATAGTTAGATGGACTCACTATAACTTGCGCGTGCAATGCACTGCTGATGACATCACATATTACATCACTCATGACATGGTCAGTGACATCACTCATGACATCACTGATGACACCATCCAGTGAATGTGTGTCTTTCTGAAAAATAAATATATTTTATATATGTATATGTAAAAGTTGATGGAAGAATAAATGTTTAAATAAGTGTCTAAATGGATGGTTTTTAAAAATTGATTGGTTAACTGGCTTAATAAGACATCATCAGCAGTGCATTGCACGCGCAAGTTATAGTGAGTCCATCTAACTATAACGTGGGAATTTCAATGGTTTTATATCAGTAAAATTTCCAGCTAACTATAACTGGTGTGAAACCTATGGTTTTTTCAGTGAATTTAATAGGTTTTTTAAATGCTAATTCCTAACTATAACTGGTGTGAAACCTATGGTTTTTTCAGTGAATATATATATATATATATATATATATATATATATATATATATATATATATATATATATATATATCACAAAATCTAAAATATAGTATATTTGCTAACCTTTAAACCCTGACTGTACTGTTATTTCGCGATTGGTTCTTGTTTCATGAAGATGATCCATTATAGAACACTTCTAGATTAATTTCTTCCCCTTTGCTCTGTTAGTATTTCGGTTCTTGTTGGACCGCCCAGTATGTGCTTGAAATTTCTTTTAATCCAAGTCGGCCATTACTCGTTTCGGTCCGAAGACCTTGATCACATGATATATATATATATATATATATATATATGTATATATATATATATATATATATATATATATATCGTAATAATGATGTATTTGGATATTTCAAACGATTATAAAGAAATTATTGAATTAGCTTATAGTTTTAATGTTTTCGTTTCATTTTTAGTATGAGGTTTAGATGTGGCTGATGTGTTTAATCTTTTTATGGTTGTCCATACATATTTGTAACTAAACTATTTTCTTATTCAGGTTGGGTATCCCTGATCTTGGCATTGATGAAAAATACCTTTACATTCTTCAGAATTACGGACATGATATTGAGATGGTATCTAAAGTTTATATAAAGCAGAAAAATGAACCGCCGTTGGGCCGTGACCTTCCACCTGTCGCAGGCAAGATTGTTTGGTCTCGTCAGCTGTTTCGCAGAATATATGGGCCAATGGAGCTTTTTCAACAACATCCATCCATCTTGCAGATGGAAGAAGCAAAGCGCATCATTCGTAATTACAACAAAGTATCTAAAGTATTACTTGAATATGAGGTCCTTTTCCACAGAGGATGGCTTAAACAGGTATTAAAGTCTCTTAATATTTACTATGAAGGTATATTTTCTTCTATTTAGGGTTTGCATACATTTATTTATTAGAGTCAGTACTCAAATACGCCAACCTTTTCATGAAAAATTAAACGTACTTGGTATAAATATAATTGAGCTTATAACTATTTTGGCCTATGGGAAGGCCCAATAAAGTTGCATATGCAATGTGATGAAATGGTAGGGGAGTACATATAATTGAAATATATAATCCTGCTGACTTTTTGACTAGTCCGCAAGTCATCCGGAGATATTCTAATTTACATTTGTCATGTTATGTTTATTGGAAAACAAGAAACCCCTTATCTAGAAGCTTTTACTAGCTCAGATAGAGGAGCCGAGTAAGCAAGAAAATTCACCAATTATAGTTATCTCTAGTGACTGTAACTTATTTCGTAAAGCAGCCGCGGTCTGTAGTGGGAGTACCTGCTGGGCGGTGACGTGGGGAGGGGGAGGGGCAGGGTGCGGTGTAGTAATCTATGGATTACGGAGGTTTACAGGTAAGTAAACACATTAATAAATAAAACGAATTTCGTTGCGTGCACTGCACCCCAAATGCGATGCAGTGCGCGTAACGAAATTCGTTTTATTTATTTATATTTTTACTTACTGTAAACCGTTGTAAGGAGCTGCAGGCTGTTTTGTCCACCAAACCTTTAAATAGTTCCAGTGGCAGACCATTTGGTCCCGCTGCTTTTCCATACTGATGACACCATCCACATAACCACTCACACACCCACATTCACCCTCTTGTACGGCCACTCACACACCCGCACAACCACTCATATACCCAATCATAGACCCATACAAGTAGCCACACAGCCACTCACTCCTCCTTAGAGCTACTCACTCACTCACTCATACAGCCACTCATACAACCCTTCACTCACCCATACAGCCACTCAAACATAAATCCACCTCAGTTGAGTAGGTAAAACTATATGTAGGTTGTTCAAGCTTGCAGGATAAAACTTCCCACATTGTGTTACCCTATCTCTATAATTCATATAATAATTTCCTTTTTTGCAAACATTTTAAAGCAGCGCCTGATTAGGAAGTAGAAGGGAATTAAACATAGAGAACTGCAGACATGCAATTACTTTCAAATGATTAAACTTTGGTCGCCTGGCTGATCGAGATGTTACCTTCGTGTTTGAGGCCCACAAAGCATTCTATTCCTGAGTTAAATTTCCAGGTGCAACTTTTTGCACACATATGTTTCATTCCTTCATTGAGGATGAAACACCAGAGGAATACACTCCATATGAAGACAGAGAAATAAAGGTGCCCTCCCACACACTACAGAAACCATGAGAGACTCGGGCCGGTCTTAGCTGCATACACACCGCATCCTGACTCTGACAATTTAACTGCAGAAGAAATGCATACACTATAAAGAGATGTTTTTCATACATATAGAAATCAAACATAGTTCATAATACAAACACTAACTGTTAACCCTGCGTGGGCTGCTCGAGCCACAAAACTACAATTGGCTATCACTGGTATCAGCCCATAAACACTGAATGCCATCATGGGACATATTCCCACAAGTCAGGAGCAAATTCTGTTCTCAATACCACAGAAATTAAACATGCTTGAGGCAGTTTTTTCCCCATACGGGTACGCAGAAAAAGCACAGAATACTAACTATTTGCTTGCCGATGGGGATTGCTCCCCCGGTTGAAGACTGTGCAACTTGGGGTACAGTTTTCACTGCCGTTTATACCAGAAGTCATGGTACCCTTTCTCTGGCTGTTTTACCAGATGTATTGTAACATCTCTTACATGAGTTTGGGGCAGCACTTGCCCTGGACTTAGGGATGAAATTGATTAGCAATTTTACTGCAGTATCAACCATTATGTTAAGTAACATAAAGAGGGGGGGCAGCTGTGCTGGCTACACATGGGCTATCCTGTTTTAGGTTTAAATCTATAATAACTTATAAAACCCCACCAAAAGGGAAATAGCCCATACCAGTGTAAACATATAAACATAGATAAACACCTGCACAACCACAAACTAAATGCCATTCAAAGAAAGGAAAAGGAGAGTGAAAGAGTCATTTTAATTTTTTCCTGAAGGAGCCAATACAATGTAACTTTGTTATGCAAGGTAGCAGCAAGAAAAACTGGGCTAACCGTATTCTGCTTGAGTACTGTTGTTTAGGGACATCACTAAGAAACTGTTTCTTTTTCCTTTTTCTTTTTCAGTTTTGTGGTCTTTAGTCTAAAGATGCAGGGTTTAGAAGTATTTTTTAGGCCTGATTTAATCATTTTATAAATTATAGATAATCAGGAAATAGTAAAACCATATTTGATCTCTTGGCTACGTTTGATTCTTTTGCTGATAGGTAAAATGGCTGGTTTCATAAAAATCTTTCCCAATATGTACTATCACCTTTACCCAGAGAGAATGGGTGAAACCCTTTGATACATCAGCCCTCTTTTCTAGCTAGTCAGCAGTGATAGTAAGTGAATTACCAAACACCCCAGGTGTTCAATGCATGGTGTAGTGACAGGTATATGTATATATAAACTTCTTTATTCGTTTTTTTTTAAATGAAAAACCATAAAAGAGACATTAAAAAAGGTACAAATTACAATACACGTTACAATATTACACAGATAAAGAATTCGCTAAAATTTCATACATGTAGAGAGTAACATACAAACATCATATTATTGAGCCATATCATTAATCAGAAGTAGTGTTACAAAATACTTGTTAAAGATTTTGCCTATGCTTCATAGTACATTTAAAAAAATTAAGAACAAAGTAACAAACTGTTTCAGATTCAAGCATTTGAAGTCATAGCATTGCCGGCCTACATTGTCTGAGGCCCCAGATCCGCAGTATGGGAAGTAGCCAAATTATCCTATGTGAGCGGTGGAATTTGCAAAACATGGTTACATGTAAATTAGACTGAGTTGATTTTTCGTCGCAGGGGCATAAAGGATAATCACTCCCTTTTCTCAGAGGAAACGCAACTAATCTGAAAAATGTGTCTAGCCTGAATCTTGTCATCAGCATTCTCTCGTAAATTGTTACCTGTAGTGTCAAGTAGGGATGGATGCCATACGTTGTTTGTACCATATTTGCATGAATGACCGAGGTTTTTGGCGCTTCAGATACCAATCTCAGGGTCTCTAGATGGCGAAGGGCTTGTTGTTTTAATACCTTTTTTAGAAGGTCAATTATGGACTCTGGCTGGAAGTAATATTTCACAAGTCCGAGATCTTTTAAGAAGTTTCTGATATAGGAGAGCCATCTTACTCTGGAAGACTTGTCGAGAGCCATTGTATCGGCTACGATAGACTGGGTCAACGCGTTTTTGACAGACGTCCAGATGCGCCGCCACAGCATCAAAGGTTGAATCTTGATCAAGTCCTCCAGGTAAGGGATTCCTAACTCTAAATGAGAGGCATAGGTTGAAGTGCCTTTTGGGGTGGCCAATAGGAATCTTAGGAAAGCATTTTCTGCTATCTGGATGGAACTGGGATCAGTATGTCCCCAGACTCCAGCTCCATACAGCGCTACGGCCTGACATTTGGCACTATAGATTTTCAGTAACTCCACTGGGGCCCTTTTCCCCAGTCTCTGGGAAAAGCTCGTTAAGGCCGCTATTGATCTTTTAAACAGGTGGCATCTTGTCTCTACGGCTGGGTTCCATGTCAATCGTTCGTCTATCATGATACCAAGGTACGGATACTTGGTGGTAACCTCGAATTTGTGCTTATAGAGGTAGATTTATTTTGCTCCTTTTTTCTTCGTACCTGATATCATGGCAAACGTTTTCTTGACGTTTACCTGTAGATCCAGACCCCCCATGAAAGTTGTGTATCTATTCAAGGAATTCTGAAGCTCTCGCGGAGTGCGCGCGAGGATGACCGCGTCATCCGCGTAAAGCAGAGCGGGAATCAGGCGCTGTTTAATGCGTGTGAGGTCCTGGGCCCCCCTCAACATCCCTTCCTCCAAGCCGTTGGTGTAAAATGAGAAAAGGAGGGGGGCCAGGACACATCCTTGCCTGACTCCATGCTCTACTCCAAAAGGCGCCGTCAGCTCGCCATTCAGTCCATAGCGTACTCTGGCCGAGGCTCCTGAGTAGAGCTCCCTCAGAAAATCTAAAAGAGGGGATTCCACTCCTATGTGACGTAGAACCGACCACAGCTTTGAGTGCGAAACGCAGTCAAAAGCTGCGGGCAGGTCCACGTAGACCATGTATATCGTGTTCCCCTTGGCCTGCGTGTATTTACCCATTATCAGACTGAGATTGAGGGCCTGTTCTACCGGTCCGAAACCCTCTCGGAATCCGAACTGGAGATCGGAAATAATACCCCGGTCCTCACCCCATTGCTGGAGTCGCTCTAGGATTACTCTCCCCACGACTTTTCCGAGCGAGTCCAGCAATGAGATAGGGCGGTAGCATTTCACGTCTTGGCGGTTCCCCTTTTTGAAAATGGGGACCATTATGGACTTGGTCCAAGAGTTCAAAACTCCCTCATTAGCAGCAGCAGTGCATACTCTTGTGATGATGGGTGCCCAAAGTTCCAAATTGTGCTTGAAAAAGTCCACAGGGACCCCATCAGGCCCTGGGGCTTTCCCACTTTTGCTTGATTCCAGGGCCTGCAATAGGTCAGGTATATCAAAGTGGAGGGGAATTGGGTATTGTACTTTAGGGAACAGATTATCAGGGCCATCTGTGATTGAGTTATTTTAAAACATTTTGGAGAAATGAGCTACCCATGTGTCTTCATCTATGGCAACTTCAATCTTGGGGGTATGTGTGTCGGTAAGATAGGGGGCTCTGACAGTTCGCCAGAAAGCCTCACTATTTTTTGAAACAGCACTCTTGTGTAGATCTTCCTAGAGTTTTTATTTCAGCTCTTTGGTTCTTTGCTTACGTTCCCCTATATATTGGCGTCTGAGAAGTTGGATTTGTCCCATATCCCTAGGTTTGTTGTGTAAGGCAAGTTTTAATTTAGTGAGGGCTGTGGTGCAATTATGATTGAACCACCCTTTCTTGCCTGAATTTTTGGACGTTACTTTGGATGAGAGTAGTTCTTTAATTTTTACTAGTATTTGTGTGAAATTATTTAGGACTTCTTCGTGACTGGGCGAGAGGTCGAGGCATTTTATTATGTTTGGATAGGCCAGCTCGGCCAATTTTTTTGTAGTTTCGCTAGGGTTGATTTTTTCCCACTTAATTGTGTAGCCATTCTGTTTCCCTACCTCTAACTTGTTCTGGGCAAGAGTATTAGCAATTTTGATATTTTGGGAATTAAAATCAGGTAGGTAGAGGTGCATCCTCAACGCAGAGTGATCACTCAATGAGTTGTCGATAACCTGGAAGTCTCTGGCTATGTCTAATAAACCAGGAGACAGGAGAATAAAATCGACTGTCGTTTGATGACCTCTGCCCACGTAGGTCGGATGAAGGGAATATAGATCCGCACTTGGTCGATTGGCAATTTGCAGATCCAGGTCGGAAAGCACACTATTTAGAGCGCTCCCTGCTTTACTATGCGTGAAATGTACTAATGGTGTCTCATGTTCATCCACGATCCCACAGCAGAGTAAGTTCGCCAGTGGCCATGGATGAAGGTTAAAGTCCCCTCCCCATAATAAATGAGTTGCCCCATGTCTGCCTTTCCATTGATGAAATTGACTTACTCTCTCCTGTATGTTTCTAAGGAGAATCATAAATTGATCTTCGTCTAAATTATTGTACAGGTTCATCAATAGAATGGTCTCCTTATTCACAAAGGAAAGTGAAAGAATGTGATAATTAGGATCAGAGTGGACGATGGACACTTTGAGATTTTTCAAGGTATTTGCTATATACGCTATTAGCCCACCTTTGGGCCTGCCTGGTGTACTACTCACAGCTGGAATAAAAAATGTTTTATATCCTGATATATGGAGCTCTGTTGTAGACCATGACTCCTGAAGGCAGATTATTTTATAAGGTTCTAAAAAGCTTTGAGCCGTCCCATCCTCAAGCTTGGATTGCAGACCAGCTACGTTCCAGAAGAGGATGGGTATGGGGTGTTGATCGTCTTTTTGAACTACTATTTCTTTTTGTTTGGGAGGACTTATTTTCAGAATGGAGGGGTATGAGTTATGGTTAATGGGTTCGGCTCCTGTTGATGGTCAATCGACCATTTCTAGTCCACTGAATCTATTATTCAGCGGGATGTTGTACCACGAGTCCCATCGTGGTGGCTCTCTATGTGTCATCATCTGTGTATGTGGCCTCCATTCTTCCCAATCTCCACCCTGATATCGTGGACCCAGAGAGAATGGGTGAAACCCTTTGATACATCAGCCCTCTTTTCTAGCTAGTCAGCAGTGATAGAAAGTGAATTGCCAAACACCCCAGGTGTTCAATGCATGGTGTAGTGACAGGTATATGTGTACAGAGTGCTGTCATCAAGCATCTGGGATAGTGTTGAAAACATGACTCCAGACTTTTGGAAAACATGGAACGCAGTGTCACTTAAAATGCTGCTGCAAAAAGTTCTTACCAAGTTCAACAAAGATTGGAGTGATATTGTTTATATATGTAGTAATTCGACTACATATATGATTTTTTTTTTGTGATGACCTGTCAAAATTGATACCTGATCTGAAGTGCTTCCCTGTAAGAGATCTTTGCCACTTGCTAGATGGTATGCTGAAAGCATCTTTACAATCTTTAGAGTTAATGAAGAATGTTGTTGACTTTGTAGTCCATTCTGGTATACTGTTGTGCAGGAACTAAAACGTAAATATTTATCATTTTGTGCTTTATGTGGCATCAAAGAAAGAATCATCCCAACTGTGTCATTTAGCTGGTGGTTCTCAGTCCTAGAGGCCATGAGTGCTATGTTAACCATGTGGCAACTGTTTACAGAATTTTTGCTTGGTGATAATGCCAAAGGTAAGAAATGGATGGATCTTTGGTCGCATAATGATAGTGATGTGAAAAAACGTCCACTCTACTGCACTCTTAAATGTTTACAGGAAAACATGACTGCTGTGGTTGGTCCTTCGTGATATAGGACTAGATGCAGAATTGATTTCCTTCCTGCAAACTGCACATGCGAACACCATGGCCCCGGTACGGTTCAATGAAGATGGCAGCCTGACAGATTCTTAGCCAGTAGGAAGAGGAGTCCGGCAGGGGTGCATTTTGGTTCCCCTGCTATTTACCCTATACATTAATAAATTGGGTGACCCCTTAATATCGTGCTTTAAGGACATACCTAGGGCCGGCATCAAAATGATTCCCGCATTGCTGTACGCCGATGACACGGTTTTATTTTCTACAACTGAAAGGGGCCTGCAACAACTCTTAAATTGTTTTATAGATTTTATGAATTTATTAGATTGAATCACAAATTTTAAGAAATCTCATGCAATGTCCATAGGCTCCCGAAAGGTGTAAAAGGGACGAATTAACTAAAGTACCCACGTTCCCATATACATAGTGTGTGCAACGAACACTTAAAAAGAACATCCTAGCTAGAGCGTTTTGGGCCACCCGGGACTTTGCAAAAAGACTCGGGTCAAAACCACTCCCTGCACTTTTGAAAGTCTATAACACAAAATGTATTCCAATGGCTATGTATGGATGTGATATTTGGGGTTACAAGGACGTGAAGGACATACAAGTGGCAGAGAATAATTTTATGCGCAAACTTCTCGGGGTCCCTGTAGCCGCTCCTGTTTACTGTCTGCATGAAGATTTGGGGATGGGGTATATTTCAGACCAGATTGCAGTTTGCCCCATTGTTACGGTGGCTCAGAATCTAGGCGCAACCCCCCCCCCCCCCCCCCCCAACGTAAATCAACTCATAATTTCGGATTGCATGGCATTAGAGCGATCCTTACACATCCCTTGGCTGAAATATAGAAAGGAAGAGACAAGATGTCTTGGTTGTCCAGAATTGTTTTTGACCTGAGGCCCCTGGGCAAGACTGCGATCATAGATTTCAAACGGCAGTTTGTGGACAGGCAGAAATGCCTTAGGGAGGAGGCTGAGTTAGTTAAACCTTCGGTGAGAAGGTATGTTACATTGAGCCTAGGCCAGCAGCTACAACCATATTTATCTTATGTCAACAAACCTTACCATTGTTTTGTTCTAACAAGATCCCGCTTAAATATTGTTCCCTGGCTGCTGGCATTTCCGAGAGGATATTTAAAACCTGAATAATTAAAACCTTGCCCTTTTGATAACTTCTCAGAACAGGATACCTTGCACCTAATGTTTTTCTGTGCTTATTATGAGTCTATGCGCAGGCAGCACATTCTTCCTTCACTTAGAGATTGCCAGTTTGTTCAAGTGAGGCCAGCTCTGCTCTATTTACAAATGCTGGCCTCACCTATGGTTTGCTTTGTGGTCGCAAGCTTTTTAGTCGGGCCATTAGATATAGGACCAGACCACCGCTGTAATAGCAATCTTGCGTTGCTTGTTGGTTCAAATATGTCTTCCTTTTTAACCAATACCTTGCATTTTTAAATGTGATATTTACTATGAACCTGGTCTATTATTCTAGCACAGTGCACTTTAAATGATATCGTTTTTAAAAAAGCTTTTTTAATATGAATGCTATGACTGTTATGCGGGGCCACTCTATCGTAATGTATTTTGATGGAATGTGTATTTTTTTATAATATTGTATGCTTTTATGACTCCTTGCTGTCGAATAAAGTATTTTTGACTGACTGACTGACTGACTGACTGCTGTAGTGGACATAATAACAAAAACTAGAGTCTGAAAACACCCTTGTCTGCCAAGCGTTAAACGTAATTGATGTAGATGTGAAACATCTCATTGAAAGTAGGCTGGGTGACACTTTTAGTGACTTTGGCACTGCAGCATGTTCCATGTTAGAATGCTTACCACTTGGTAAGCACAGAAATGTTGAGGAGCAATTCAGAAAATGTTATTTTAAAATGCCTGAGAAATGGCTTGTAATGATGCATAGAAATGTTGCTTCACCAAACATGGTATTTAGAGTCAGTAAAGCTTCACTGTGGTACTCTGCATAAGTTCTGGATCCCTTCCGTAAAGGGGAATTTTCTCCGGACTTTGAAAAGTACTGCTTAATTTTTGACAGCTTCAATATCTCTGTGGGCATATGCGCCCAGTTCAACGCATATGTTGCAGAACCTGTCCAAGAGAATCGCAATCTTCAGGTGCACCAGTATTGCTATTGAAAGCTGTGTCAGTGGCCAGAGTTAGCAAATTGTGTACTGGCTGTGTTGGCATTGCCCTTCTTAAGTGCCAATGTTGAAAGGGCCTTTTCAAAGATAGAAGTTTACATAGGAAGGAAATAGCGAATGTGTATGAGCAAAGACTTGCGGAAGAAGTATTCTATGGTGTACTACAATAAGGTTGATTTGTAAAAATGTGTTTGGACCTCATATACACTGTACGTAAACTGTCTATATACCATGCACTATTAGTGCAGAAAGCAATATTAAAAGTAAAACGTTTCATAAACACCGGAACAACACTGTTTCTGTTTCTGTTGTTCCTAATGGTGCGAAAAAGTGTTACCACTGATAACCCCAGTTTTTAGGGTATTGAAATCACTGGAAAACACTGACAACCCCCCCACCAGAATATACTAAAGACAGAAACTGAAAACATGAAAGCCTAGCTATAATCCAACGCATTAGGGATTTCACTCATGCGCAACAGAAATGAGAATTACAAAACAGTATCGTAGAAACCTAAGCTAACTTAGACAGAGATAATTTGAGATCCAGACCTGGGAAATCACAATTTAAGAGCAATTCTGAAAAGGATAACTCTGAGCTAGGACCCGACTCTTCGACAAAGAAGAAGTGGGATAGAAAAAAAAATAAAGACAAAGATCACAGGGTGGGTCTCCTTAGCAGGGAGATACAATCTCAAAAGCCGTTATAACATTACGAAGCCTGACAGTTATCAGGATACTGATACACATTCCTCTCATACCTGTCAGGATTCTTCCAATACACGTTCAGAGAGAGGTGGGTGGTCAGAGCACAGATCGGAAGAATATGTGAAGCCGAAGAAGGAATCACAAAGCTCATCTGACTACATCATTAATTAAGAAAAACCAAAGAATAATAAACTTCAATTAAAAAAGAAGAAGGTAGCCAGGATTAAAATTAGGCATGCCCAGACTACTAAAGACCCTGCTTCTGAATGAGGAATGGGCAGGGACGATGCTGGACAGTATGGCAGAAGTCACAATAGCTCGCCAGAATCTACTCCATTATCTGGAGGCAGTAGCACTGAGTGAGCATATCACGGTGGAAACACCTGATACTTGGGTAAGTGTTCCCCATTGTTTATCTGTCATTATGCCTTTCATCAAGCATAAAATTCCCTTTGGGACAACTTACTGTTAAGCCGTACTTTCTCAAGCACACATGAATAGAAACAACAACATCAATGTGATACTATACTGGCGAGGCAAAATGTACAAACAAACAAAATTATGAGAAAATACTAAACAGTTTATTCATCCTTGCAATACATCATAAAATAATTTAAAATAATTTAAAACAGGGACAGACAGTTAAAATTAAGGAAACAATAAGATTCCTATTCGTAAAAAGGAGGTCACAAACAGAAAATTAATTCAGCAGAGCGTCAGAATTATCTTCAGTTAATATAGAACATAATCCTCCTTTCTTTTTTGCATTGACACGTTTCGGCGGACCTTCTAATAAAGCCACCTTCATCAGGAATACATATAATGTCTTCCCAGTTATTTCTCACGAACTTTATTTAACACATGTGCCACTTCGGGGTAAATACCTCCGATGTCCTTTCGATTTCTCTCGTCCTGCAGGAGGGAACTACTTCAGACCGGCGATCTCGTACGGTACTTATTTCCGCACAAATAATTAAAGTCCAGAATCGATATCTCTGGTTCAGATAGCACTAGGCTGATAAAAATTCAATATATTCGATAATTTCAATATTTAATATCACCTAGACACGCGGTAGGCCCATTAAGCTCCCGTTAGGCTTCTCGATACTCTGCCACACTAGCGGGTTTTATCACACGGCTGCATGTTGGCGGTTTCTTTCTATTCCTTGTTTTTAGCGAACGAATACCACACTGAAAAACAGTGTCACACGGCAGCGTAATGGTGGTTTCCTCATACACCTCGTCTTTTTAAGAAACGAATACCACCGTGATGCCTCAAATCATCGGCATCCCGCGTGTCAGCACATTCCAGTCTTCACACTTGGAAAAGGAATCTTATTGTTTCCTTAATTTTAACTGTCTGTCCCTGTTTTAAATTATTTTAAATTATTTTATGATGTATTGCAAGGATGAATAAACTGTTTAGTATTTTCTCATAATTTTGTTTGTTTGTACATTTTGCCTCGCCAGTATAGTATCACATTGATGTTGTTGTTTCTATTCATGTGTGCCTGAGAACGTACGGCTTAACAGTAAGTTGTCCCAAAGGGAATTTTATGCTTGACGAAAGTCTATTGTGGTACTCCATTCCTTTGGTTGTTGGGTCCCTCTCTCTTTTATTAGATATATGTCATTATGCTCCAGCTGAGGGGGACATACCCAGAAACATCAAGGCTCTGTTTTAGGAGAACTTGACCTATGGTTGTGATATTATTTTGGCTGAAAAAAACTGGCCACCTGAGTTGTAATGGAATGCCCAAACGGGGAAACTGTAATTTTACCTGCTTTCTCTGACCTTGTTCCAGAATCAGTTAGGCATTCTTACACCAAGGAGTGGGTGTTAGCTCTAGCTCTAGCTCCTGCATTATACTTCAATCATGTAGGGTGGATGCTGAGTCACTTCACCATGAAATTCCATTGAAATCAAGTCCTTAACCCAAGAGACAATAACCAAGAAAACATGAAGCTAAATAAAAAGTTAGGGAAATCCTCGAATAACTTGAATACCAAGGCCTAATAGAAAATTACACCTTATCAATGAATAATCCCTTGTTTCCTGTAATGGAACCAGACAATTCATATAGTCTAGTATTGGACCACAGACATTTAAACACATCTACTTGCATGTTTGCAGTACAAAATGCACACAGAGCCGCACTAATGAATAATATTGTGTTGCAGAAATACAAATCAATAATAGATATCTCAAATGGCTTTTTCTGCCTGAATATAGCACCTGAAAGCAGATATTTGACAGCATTCTTAGCACTAGGCACACAGAGGCAATTTTGTCATTTGCCCCAGGGGTATAAGAATATCCCTGGACTTTTTTCAGCTGGAGTGACAGAGTTTCTTCAAGCTTTTGATGAGGAGGCTTTGTCCTATGTGAATAATATCTATGTAATGGACGATGAATTAATGGAACAAATGGACTGAGTAGATCGCATAACTCTTGGATTTGCTCAACTGGGCTACAAATTTAAAAAATCAAAGATTGCCCATCTTAATGTCATATTTTTCAGATACAAGTTGGCAACCGAAGGCAAAAGCCTGGCAACACATTTTTTTAGGAAAATATGCATTGCTCTAACGACTCTGAAAAGACTATTATCCATTTCAGGATTTTTTGGCAAAACATGCATTTTGGATTATGTAGAGCGGGTAAAACTATTCTTTGATTTAATCAGACCTGACTTCTCAATAACACAATGGACACAGGAACATACAAACATTTTACATTCCGTACAAGCTAACATGATAGCTTCCAAACATTTACACACACGTGTAAACACGCGCAACCTATTAATCTGCCTAGTTACCGGACAAGCCGGGTATACATATTTCACATTCAACGGAGGTGATACAGTACATATTGCATACAAATCATATTTATAGACAAACTCTGAAATGCGTTTTGCACCCACTGAGAAAATTCTCACAGAGGTACAGACTGCTGTAGTGAGAGAAAGAGCAATAGCTCAGGGTAAGCACATAATTGTCGTAACCCCGGCGTCAACCCTAGAGGCCGTCACCAAAGCAAGTGTTCCAAATGCCAAAGCTTTACATCCACATGGATACAATGGGCTAACTCTCTCACCTCAACAGATGTAGACTACAGATTTGATTCTACATTACAAACACAAGCGTTTTTTCAGTATAAACAAGACTATCCTCTGCCGAATGAAACAATTCCTCTGGATCGATATAATTACATCATCTACACTGATTTGTCTGCCCAGCCTGCCGTAGGGACTAAACGTCAATATTCCGCAGCTTGTGCAGTTGTAAAGGGTGCCTGCATGATGGTAAGTTTGACCCTGAAAAAAACCACAAGCAGTCCCTAGTGGACTGTACATCTCAGCTGGCAGAACTCAAAGCCCTGATACTGGCACTGCAGAACACAGATCACGAATTCCCCACACTTATAGTGTGTAATTAGTACTACTGTGTCCAATCATATAATGAATACCTTCATTACTGGGGTCAGAATGGATTTCGAGATTCCACGGGTTGCACTATAAAGCAAAAGATGCTTTGGGAACAGGTAGCGAAGTTAAAAGAGTTCTTGTCACAGGCTCATGTAATGCATACATTGAGTCATCAACGTGTTGGCGGTCACATTGCAGGGAATTCCATGGCTGATGAAGCCGCTATGGCAACAGTGTGTACTGCTGCAATTTCTGCAATCACTCATTCAAGTGCGAGAAAAGACAGAGACATTATGATGGCTGTCTATGCTGCGCGCAATGACACCCACCTGCCAAAAGGCTTTCCACTCAAGTACGCCTACAGGTTAAATGTTCAAAAAATACCATATGCTCACATTCTAGGAGTGGGGGAAAGAGTTATACTAAACACTGATTGCAGATTGGGATTGATTCTTGCTGCACATGATGGTCCGGGTTCAGTACATGCAAGGATTACTGCTATAGTTTTGTTACTGAAGCAGCGATATTAGTGGCTAGGTCTTACTAAACAAATCAAGGACTTTGTCCTTATATGTGACATCCGCCAGCAGATGAAGAGTTCCACTGTAGCACATCTATCACAGACACCTCTATTAATATTAAAGAAGCCTTTGGCACGCGTTTATTTGGATCACTGCATTCCCTTACATTCAGAAGGGGCTAACAAGTATATCTTGGTGGCCATGTATTCATGCTCTGGATTTCTGTGGATATGGCCACAGCAGTCCTCTGATACCCAAACTGCTATTAAGGACTAACAAGTCTTCATCGGGACATACACAATTGGCACACTACATTCCGACCTAGCTTTTAGCTCTCGGGCTTACAAAGATGCCATGGGAAGTTTGGGTGTGACCTTGCGGTAACTCCTCCCCCTAACATCCTGAGGATAATTCGATAGTTAAGAGGAAAAAACATGACTTAAAGCAATCTTTAAGAGCAAGGGAACTAGGCTCAGGTCGCAGTTGGGCCCATCACGTATTTGGGGTCCAGAGGTCACTTAACACGATGCCAAGAACATCCCTGGGTGGTCGCACTCCATATGAAGTCCTGTTTGGAGTGAGAATGTGGATCCCAGACCTTGATAATGTCAGCACAGTGGCGGCAGACACTCCATTTGACATCAGTGAACATTTAGCTACCTTACAGGAACTAAATGCTTTCCGGGACGGACAAAGCAACGTCCAAGTAAAACGCACTGCCACTGGTGAAGTGAAGGTTGTATCAGCAAGACCCAGGAAAAAAATTTTTGGGGCAAGAAAGAATTTAGCCATCATACCGAGCGCCTGTAACTGTCCTGGCTGTCGAAGGTACCAAAACGGTACTTCTTCCGCCCCTTGCCGGTCGACTAGACAAAAGGTTTGTGTTCATTGATCTGATCAAACCACATTATGTGGCCGATTCTCAGTAGTAGGCCACGTAGAATCCTGGGAAGCCACCGCTCTCCTCTTGCTATCGTACAGGAAGTTCAGATGGAAGCTTTAATAACTAAAGAGGATTCCTCTCTCCAGCAAGAGACAGTGAACAGCAATTAAGTATTTATTTTCCTTGTTGAAACAGCAACTGTTCAATCGACTTGTTCGGAGACAGAGATTTAAATTCGACAATGCGAAGCAAACACGATCTACGTCAATATACCAAAGATTGAGTCATCTCCTGGTTCTACAAACCCTGATGAGCTACAAAAAATAGACTGAACAGTGTCGGGCTACTTAGTGGACTATAACGATTTCTCTTTAGATTTAACTGAACCTGAGCCACCAATGCTGCTGCCTCTTCCTTTAAGGCTACAAGTGTGTGCCCTCTATCTTTGGCTAAAAAAGACATACTTTGTTACTCTTTGGTTGCACCTGTTTATTTCAATTGGGTTACTTTTACTGGTCCTCTGATTGGTTTGGTGACTGTCTTTGTCCTGCTTCTGAATGGACATTATGTCCCAGAATGCTCTGCAGTTAAACTTGTAAATTTGCTATTGGAACCACATGCATCATCACACCGTGAACAAAGGGACCTGTCCCTGGTGAACCTTACAGCAGCTCCAGAAGGAGTAGTGTAGAACAGGGTATTGTATGATGTGTATGGTCCTACTGTACTTATACAAATCCCATATTTTTCTAAAATTTCTGATGATTGGAACCTTGATAAATTATATAATATGCTAGAAGATCTAGAGCAGTGAACTGTGTTTTCTTGTGATGAATTCTATGATGGTACATCTAATTACGGTGATATTTTCTTTTACCAACACTATGGTCACCATTTCCTGCATAAAGCAAGTATCCCAGGTGCTGTTTATAATTACACCCAATGGGAACACTGTCCAACACCACCAAAAGGTAGTTCACAGTACCGCCACTCAGAAACGTTGTTCAGCATATGTTTAATTGACACGTGACAACTAAAAACTTTGTTCTTTGTTGCCAAGTGTCAAGGCTGATTTGCATACAGCCATTGTCTGACCTAGGGTGGTGTGGAGTGCAAAAAATGATGGATTTAGGCCCAGATCTTTGTACTGGGGTGAATGTAAGACATTGTTCTGCATTCTGTTCATCAACTGTGTTTTTTGCCAAGTGTCGATTAAACATACGCTGAACAACGATTCTGAGTGGCAGTACTGCGATGTTCGAGCTGGGGTATTTTTACTGGCAGGTGTTGATGGAATGTTGAAAGTTCGCTACCTCGCCCCACACTCCTTGAGAAAGTTGGCTCGGACATAAGCGGTCGTTGCTGGATGGATGTATATATATATATACTGCATCAAGTAGTTTCTTCTCCCTAGCATCCACAGATTTAAGCAGTGGAGAACCGAAAAACTCAGCCGAAAGTGCTGGGCTTACTTTTTTTGGGGATATGCAACTGGTTTTGCAGCAACGCCAATGGGAACAAAGCCGTATGTCGCAATTTCAGCAACGAGGCAGAGGAAGGGGAAAGCATTGGCACCAAAGAAACCGTGAAGAAGATGACAGAGGCACAAACGGGTCATCGAAAAGGGCAGGTGCCACAACGAGGAATATGAGACAAAGGAGAGCACGGCAATAGATGAACTACAAATCATAAATTTATCAACACGAGAAATCTCAGAGGGAGAAACATCATTATTAAAACGAGGTATCAATGTTTGCCCAACACAGAGAATGGATTTAGCCCAAACAAGAATTGATCTTTACCTATATGTACGGAAAATCAAACTGAAAAAGTTTTTCCTGGAGAACAAAGCTAGACCAAAACCAGCGAAAAAGACAGTAAAACTAGTGTCAACCTTATTAGCAAAGGAATCAAAAGAATTCCTATTATTACTGAATCTAAATGCAGAAGAAGGAGAAGAAGTATCCTTACAATCAGCCTGTCCCCAATTAGGAGCAGGTATAAGCAAAAAAACATCCGCAATCAAAATTCTATCCTCAATTTCCCCCAGGTAACAAAATAGATGTCTTTCAGGAAGCTGTGGTGAAAGATTTATATAAACTGAAAAGATCCAAATATAAAGACAAGTTATCAAAACAGGAGAGAGAAGCCCTAGAAAATCTGATGAATGATCAACAAATTGTAATAAAAATAGCAGATAAGGGCGGCAATATCGTCATATGGGACTGCCCTGCTTATCTGACAGAAGCACCCTGTCAACTTGAAGATCATCAATTCTATGAGAAACTGAAAAATTATCCAAGGATGCAAATAAAAAAATAAATTGATGAAAAAATAGAAATCTGGACACAGAAAAATCAAATTGATGAAGAAGAATCTAAATATTTGACAGTAGATTCCCCAGTCATAGCGACTATCTACTTTCTACCCAAACTACATAAGAACTCAAAAACACTACCGGGACGCCCCATTCTGTCTACAAAAAGCTCCTCACTAGAACCAGTAGCATTTCTTCCTAATACCCTATGTAATGGACCTAAGCTCGTACATAAAGGACACAAGCTATCTGATTAGATTCTTACAGGATATTCCGTGGCACGACAACTACCAACTGATCACAATGGATGTAATAGGGTTGTACACCAACATAGACAACACCTTAGGCACAAAAGCTGTCCATTACTTCCTACAAGAAAGAAACATACATTATAGCAACTATATTGAGATGCTGATTGAAATGATCTTACTATGTCTAACAAAAAATTGCTTTGTTTTTTCCGCCAATGTAACGGAGTGGCAATGGGGTATTCTTTTCGCCCTAGTTACACCTGTTGGGTAATGGGTTGGTGGAAAAAAGAAGTGGCGTGGAACCCAACCCACAAAAAAGCAGTGAAGAAAATAGTAAGCTGGACACGCTTCATAGATGATTTGCTAATCTGGGATGGGAGTGAGGAGAATTTTCAGGATTACTTTGCAGTCCTAAACTCCAGTGTAACCAACTTAAAATCCACATATAATATCAGTAGTGAGAGAGTAATATTCCTCGACACAGAAATGTATGTTAAAAACATGGAGATTGAAACCACCCTTCATCGAAAAGTGACAGCCACCAACTCAACCCTGGAAGCTACCAGCTTCCATCAACCAGCTCAGATATCTAGCATCCCATTCGGGGAATTCCTCCGCCTGCGTCGAATTTGCAGTGAGGAGGAAGAATGGAAGCAACACAGTGCAACAACAATGGAAAGATTCTCACAGAGAAAATATAACCAAAAAATTGTGAAAAGGTGTTTCACAAAGGCAAAAGTGAAGTCATGACAGTAATGTCTAACGCTAAAGAAACTACAGGAAAAAGTAGAACAAGAACCAATACGCCTAATTTTGGATTACACTCAAGAATCCAAAGATATTGCCAAAATCTAAAGAACAAAATGGAAAATCTTGAAGCTCGATGGCACAATGGGAAACTTATTGGGAAATCACCCAACCATTACTTACCGCAGAGCCAAGAATCTCAAGGACCCACTTGTACATAGTCACCTAAAAAGTAAACTCAAAAAGGATTTGTGGTTGAAAACAAAGGACTTTGTGAAATGCCATTGTTGTAAAGTGTGTCAGATTGGGAAACCATTGACAGAGATTGAAATGGCAGATGGAAAAATTTGGAGAATTCGTGAACTCATAACCAGCAAGAGCCAATACACAAGAATGGAAACATCGTATGTGCCCGACATGATATGCATATGTATTACCCACTAGAGGGTTATAAAAGAGATGGACTACCCACTGGAGGGTCAAAAGTAATGTAAACGTTAAAATTAAAAAGAAAAAAATAACCAAACCCCCCAACCCACCGGAGGGTCGAAAGAGTGAAACAGCACAATAAAGTTGTATTTAAACATGGACACACAGTAGCTGGTCCATATGATAACATGTGTAAATAGTCAAACAAAAAGTTTGTGAAATTTTTGAAAAAGGTCATTATTTATTAGTTTAATATATTTAAGATGTACTAAGCGACCTGTTGCTTCTAAGATTGCGATAATTACATAGCATACTAGGAGGGACTACAGATCCCAGAATTCTATGTGCACAGTTTTGATCTGAACAGAAAATGATGTAATGATTTTTGTATTACAAAAGAACGTACTAGCTGTGTGGGAAATCAACCGTGAACAAGGTATAAGGCTATACCGAAACGCGTTGGTTAATCGCCTGTTCCCTGTTCAAAAATAGATTTAAGAATAAATTAATTGTGCGAAGAAGCAACATCTACAAGAGTGCGACCTCGTTTGTCTTTTGGGATCAAATGACGGTGAGAATATATATAAAGATTCTAAAGAGAAACGCTTTGCTTCATATTTTACGCGCTGGTCCGAGCGCGTTCAGGAGAACCGTCTTCCTAAGTGGCCTGGGACACCAGGGCAGCTTCGGCACGAAAACAGGACCCAAGGGATTGGGATGATCCAGGCTCGCCGCACCCCCCCACAGTAAGGCACCGCTGCAGCGCAGTCCATGACTTCATGGAGGAGCCGGTTTCACTGCATACACGGCTACAGGACAGACTGTGGGAGGAACAAGCGGTTGAAGGCGTCTTGGGGACCCAGGAAAATATCTTGCTGCAGCAACATAGACACCATTCCGCTTACCGGCGTTCTGATTGAAATCCAGTACCAAAGACGGGATATAGTGAAGCCTGTGGAGTAACTTACCTGACTGCCCATACTGATGCATGTTGGGAGGTGTAGTTCGCCGATGCAGCTACAGCCCATCTCCTGAGTAAAACGAGGCTCACCTGGACTGCTACCAATGGCAATACGACTTGTATATAAGTGGACTGGCCAAACAAAGACTTTGTTGAAGGCATTTGAAAAAGACATTTGATGTTGAAACGCGTCATGCCATATTTTGCTGCAATAAAGAACTTTCCTGGAGGCTCCGCTGTGTCTCCTCGCTTCTTCTAAAGAGAAACGCTTTGCTTCATATTTTACGCGCTGTCCCGAGCGCGTTCAGGAGAACCGTCTTCCTAAGTGGCCTGGAACACCAGGGCAGCTTCGGCACGAAAACAGGACCCAAGGGATTGGGATGATCCAGGCTCGCCGCACCCCCCCCCCCCCCACAGTAAGGCACCCCTGCAGCGCAGTCCATGACTTCATGGAGGAGCCGGTTTTACTGCATACACAGCTACAGGACAGACTGGGGGAGTAACAAGCGGTTGAAGGCGTCTTGGGGAGCCAGGAAAATATCTTGCTGCAGCAACAAAGACACCATTCCGCTTACTGGCGTTCTGATTGAAATCCAGTACCCAAGACGGGATATAGTGAAGCCTGTGGAGTAACTTACCTGACTTCCCATACTGATGCATGTTGGGAGGTGTAGTTCGCCGATGCAGCTACAGCCCATCTCCTGAGTAAAACGAGGCTCACCTGGACTGCTACCAATGGCTATACGACTTGTATATAAGTGGACTGGCCAAACACAGACTTTGTTGAAGAAATTTGAAAAAGACATTTGATGTTGAAACGCGTCATGCCATATTTTGCTGCAATAAAGAACTTTCCTGGAAGCCCCGGTGTGTCTCCTCGCTTCTTCTAAAGAGAAACGCTTTGCTTCATATATATATATATATATATATATATATATATATATATATATATATATATATATCACTGAAAAAACCATAGGTTATAGACCATATATAGTTAGGAATTAGCATTTACAAAACCTTGAAAATTCACTGAAAAAAACATAGGTTATAGACCATATATAGTTAGGGATTAGCATTTACAAAACCTTAATTTACTCGCACAAAACCATTGAAATTCGCATATATAGTTAGTTGCACTAACTATATATCGCGCACCCGCAATCCACTGCTGATGATGTCACATATTACATCATTCATGACATGGTCAGTGACATCACTGATGACATCACTGATGAATGAATGAATGAATGAATGAATGAATGAATGAATAAGATATTTAATAAAGCGCACGATGGCCGAGCGGCTTCCTGGCGCTGGGGACCTGATCAGAACTCAACAGAGGGGGACCCCGGGAGACTTAAGAGGGGAATGCCTGAGAGAAAAGAAAGGTTTTAAGAGCTTTACGGAAGTGAGTGTAGATGGGAATGGAGCGGATGGAAAGGGGAAGGCTATTCCAGAACTGGGGGGCCAGGACAGAGAATCGAGTGCCCCCTGTTCTGGATTTACGGAAGCGAGGGATATGAAGAAGAGAAAGAGAAGAGGAGCGAAGAGTGCGGGCAGGGACATGAGAAGAAACAAGACAGGTGATGAACAGGGGCGCAGAGCGGGAATGGGCCCGAAAAGCTAGACAGGCCAGTTTGAAAAAGGATCTGAAGCGAACAGGGAGCCAGTGAAGAGATTTGAGAACCGGGGTGATGTGCGAAGATTTAGGGAAGGAAAGGATAAGACGAGCAGCTTGATTTTGGATGGCCTGTAGACGGCGGGATTCGTAAGCAGGGATGCCCACATACAGGCTGTTCCCATAGTCAAGGCGGGAGATGACGAGGGCCATGACTATGGATTTAAGTGCATCGGTAGAAAAAAAGCGTGAAATTTTCCGAATTAAACGGAGAGAAAAGAAACAAGAGGACACCACGGAGCTGATCTGACTGTGCATTGATAGGTCATGACTGACCTTAATCCCCAGAGTGCGGACAGAAGAAGCAGGCACCGGGGGGGGACCAAAGAAGAGGGGCCAGTGTGCCGGGGACCAAGGATTGGAGGGACCACCAGTGAGAACAAGTTCCGTCTTATCTGGATTGAGCTTCAGATGGTTGGCGCTCATCCAGTCAGAAATGAAAATTAAAGTAGAACAGAACTTGGAAAGGGAATCAGGAGTAGAAGAAAGATCAAAGACGAGCTGGAGGTCATCTGCGTAATTGTACACAGAGACCCCCAGCTCAAGAAGAGAGGTGATGAGAGGATGAATATAGAGATTAAAGAGAAGAGGGGAAAGAGAAGAGCCTTGGGGGACGCCACAAGTGACTGAGCGGGGTGGAGCAGAAAAGCCGGGGAGATGAACTGCCTGGGACCTGTCCCGAAGGAAGGACGCCAGCCAGGAAAAGGCCGCACCCCGAATGCCCGCTGCGCTGACACGGTCGAGAAGGATGGAGTGATCAACCGTGTCAAACGCAGCGGACAAATCGAGGAGGACCAAAGCTTGGGGGAGATTAGAGTCGGCTTTCCTCTTGAGCTCGTCCAAGACTGCAAGGACCACCATCTCCGTGGAGTGGCCCGGGCGAAATCCTGCTTGATGGGATGCAAGAAGGCCACTCTCCTCTATATAAGTGGAGAGGCAGGAAGTGACGTGGGCTTCAAGGATCTTGCCGAGGTAGGGAAGAAGAGAAATGGGTCGGAAATTAGAAGAAAGAGAAGGGTCGAGACCGTTTTTTTTTAGAATAGGGAGGACTACTGCGGATTTGAAGGAAGAAGGAACTGAACCAAGGGCCAAAGAAGAGTTGAGGAGAGCAAGAGGGGGGGCAGGACAGTTGGTGAAAAGAGTTTTGAGAATGCGTGCTGGCGCGCAATCCACGGGAGAGCCAGACTTGATTTTGACCAGAAGTTTTAAAAATGAATCGGTAGAAATAGGAGGGAAAAGAGCGAAGGAGAAAGAGGGACAGGTGGGGGGACAAGTAGGACGAGGTTGAGGTACTGTGGGAATGTTAGCTTTGATCTTCACGATCTTGTCGATGAAAAAATCGTTAAGAGAGGAGCAGAGGGATTGTGAGGGAACCAGGCTAGGAGTGGAGCGATCAGAGGTGGCAAGATTATGGACCAGAGAGAAGATTTCACGGGGTTTATTGGCCGCGAGAGCTACTCTCTCAGTAAAGTAAGCGGTTTTGGCCGCTAAGATCGCTTTTTTATATTCAGTAAGGAGTGATTTGTATTTGGCGCGCAAGGAAGAACAGTAGTTCCGTCTCCAGTGGCGTTCAGACCGTCTAAGGTCGAGTTTGAGTGTTTTAAGTTCTGGAGAGAACCATTTGTGCGCGTCGTGGGAACGAACCGCCTTGATCTTTCGGAGCGGAGCGACTAGATCGCACGAAGAGGAAAGCCATGTGCCAATGGCGTTGACCTGGGAGTCAAGGGGAAGATCGGTGAGGTTAGGAACAGAGGAAGCCAAAGTGAGCGAGAGGGCGTCAAGATCGGTCCGATTCCAACTACGGGCTAAGATGTTTTTCGGAAGGGGGGGCTTGTCGACCGCTCCCAGATGGATGGAGAAGGAGATGAGAGAATGATCCGACCAAACGCATGGGGATATGAGAAGAGATGAGACAATGGGGCGTGAGGACCAGATTTGGTCCAAAGTATGACCATGGACGTGAGTAGGGACTGAGACGTGAGATGTGAAGTTTAAACATTGAAGAGTACCAGAAAAATCTTTTGAGGGGAGGTCTTCCCTAAGGTCGCCCGGCCAATAATTAAAATCGCCGAGCAGAAGGACGGAGGAATTGTTGACCACCAGTGTGGCCATAAGGTCCTGGAGGGAGGCTACAAAAGAAGGCATAGATTGAGGGGGACGATACACAAGGACAACAGTGAGGGGGGCAGAGAGATTGAGAGAGCGGGCAACAAGGTAGTCTACATTGGATATGAGGGGGTGATTGAGAAGTTGAAATTTAAGGGTCGACCGAATGATCATCGCCACCCCTCCCCCCGCCCTGCCGTCCGGACGGTCAGCCCAGAGGGCATAATGGGTGTCAGGAAGAATGGCTAAGAGGTCGGGAAGGGAGTCGGCAGAAAACCAAGTTTCAGTCAGAAAGAGGAGATCAGGGGAATCGGTAGTGAGAAGGTTAAAGAGAGCTGTCTGGTGTTTGACAGCAGAGCGGGTATTAAGCAGTATGGCAGAGGCTATAGTGGGGGCAGGGGTAGGAAGGGAACGTGAGATAAGGGAAGCGTCAGCAGCGGGTGGAGTGGGACTAGATGGAGCCGGAGGCAGGTGAGGAGGGGTAGAGATAGAAATGCCAAGTGTGTCAAGGTGTCGCAGGAGGGAGGGCGAAGGGGGGGAATCAGCGGTAAGAGCCATGAGTTGAGCTGGGGTATACGCCAAGGAAGGGGCAGAGTGCATGGCCCCTGGTCCCGGCCCGTCGCGGACGGGCGCAGACGGGCTTAACTTAGGCGCAACTTCGGCGCGCCTTCGTCGCGCCCGCTGCGCCCGTCCGCTGCGCGGCCGGGACTGGGCAACCATGATATAGGGACACATTGGGGAGGAAGAACAGGGGGCGTGGCAAGGGGGGAGGGGCCAAAGAGCAGCTGCGCCGAGCCCAGACCCGCCCAAGATGGTGGAGCCGCCCGTCCCACTCCAAGAGTCAGGCGAGGAGGGGGCGATCAGCGGAGGAGGTCTGGGTCGCGTGCAGGGGCAGCCAGGAAGGACTGGAGCGCTAGGTCCAAAGAGCTGAAGAGCTGAGCAGGTAGGCAGGTAAAACTATCGCAAATGAAAGTCACAAAAGATTAAAATGCAGCGTTGCTCCCGGAGACGCCTCGGGAGTTCTGGGGTGTAGCAGGATAGGCGCGCATACAGCTGACCGCCTTAAGAACTTGTCGAGGGGGGAGGGGCCAAAGAGCAGCTGCGCCGAGCCCAGACCCGCCCAAGATGGTGGAGCCGCCCGTCCCACTCCAAGAGTCAGGCGAGGAGGGGGCGATCAGCGGAGGAGGTCTGGGTCGCGTGCAGGGGCAGCCAGGAAGGACTGGAGCGCTAGGTCCAAAGCGCTGAAGAGCTGAGCAGGTAGGCAGGTAAAACTATCGCAAATGAAAGTCACAAAAGATTAAAATGCAGCGTTGCTCCCGGAGACGCCTCGGGAGTTCTGGGGTGTAGCAGGATCTCAAATGACAGCAGGATGACATCTCAAATGACATCACTGATGACATCACTGATGACAACACCCAGTGACTGTATGTTTCTGTAAAGTTAAAATATGTCTTACATATTGAAGAATGAGTGGATGTATAAGTGTCTGGATGAAGGATTTAGTAGGTGCATGACTGACTGTATGAGAGAATGATTAAATGTGTCTCACTGAGTGCATGGGTTAGTGACTAAACTGTCTTAATTTGTGCATCATTATATATGTAGTTCTGTAAACTGCTGCATGTTTAAATCAGTAGCTATATGAGTAACTATATGGGTTATTGAATGGTTGCCCAAGTATTTGTATGGGAGACTGAGTATGTGTGTGGGTGGCTGGGAGGTGTATGACTCTGTGCATAGATGTGTGAGCAGTTGATTCACTAGATGTATGGGTTCAAAAGTGCATGTGGAAACAGCTGTATGGACAGTTGACTGTGTGCATGAGTGTATTGGTGAGTGAATGGATATCTCAGTGCTACATGTCAAAGTAAGTACATATGTAAAACACAGTCCATGTGAGAGTTGACATATATAAATAACTGTGCATAAGAGCCAGTGAATGTGTGAGTGGCTGTATGGATCATTGTGAACTTGTATCAGGGATTGTATAAGAGAGTAAATATGTGTTAGTATATGTTTGAATAAGTAAGGTTTGTATAATTGTATAGTTGAGGAAATGGAGGTGTGATTGATTCTTTGCATGACTGACTAGGTGTGTGAGTAACTCCATGGATGAGTGACAGTCTGTGAGTGTCTGTTTACACTGATTGTATCTAAGGTTATATTAGAGTCTGAAGATGTTCATTGTATTATCACATAAATGATATCATCAGTGATGTGATCAGTAATGTCAAATGAGATGTCAGTGATGTCATCAGTGATATCATTTGAGATGTCATCAGTGATGTCATCAGTGATGTCATTTGAGATGTCATCAGTGATGTCATCAGTGATGTCATTTGAGATGTCATCAGTGATGTCATCAGTGATGTCATCAGTGATGTCACTGACCATGTCATGAATGATGTAATATGTGACATCATCAGCAGTGGATTGCGGGTGCGCGATATATAGTTAGTGCAACTAACTATATATGCGAATTTCAATGGTTTTGTGCGAGTAAATTAAGGTTTTGTAAATGCTAATCCCTAACTATATATGGTCTATAACCTATGGTTTTTTCAGTGAATTTCAATGGTTTTTTAATAGCAAATATCAAAAGCTATAAAATGTCAAGTACGTGGTAGGTAAAAACATTTTCGTATTTATGCACGCTGATGTGCTTTGAACGCTGCCCCCCCCCCCTCCCCCCCTCCTCTTTTCTTTTAGGAGTATTCTCTCTTTGAAGATAGTGAAGGAGTAAACAAAAGGAATCAAGAAAAATCAGTAGGCCACTAATGGGATCTCTTTTTGACCTCGCTAAAATAGAAACATTAGGAACAACCCCTCATGAGAAATACGAAACTAGTGAGAGGAACTGAGCTCGACACCATGATGGCTGCAAGACAGCTCGGCTCCGCCGCCCACCCCGCCCAAAGCAACGACAAACCCTATGCAAATATTATAAATATATACAACACACCAGCAAAGTAACAGGGTAAAACGTTTTATTAAATAACTATTTACATGGCAGCCTGCTGCAACATCCATCACTGTTCCTGTCGAGGTAGCATAGCTGACGGCCTAGGGGTGGAGGACCGTTGTGCAAATTGCCCGGGGACGACACCATGCGCCTAGGCTCGTCCCCAGTACATCCAGAGGTGATGTCCGACAAGTTGTGTAGGGGGATGCCTTGCTGATGCCGCCACCCCCACCACCACCTTCTTATTGCCTGATCCGGCTAGCTCAATCGATCGAGCATGAGACTCATGCACTCTGATCTCCTTGGCCTCAGTCAAGCATCAATATTCAGATTTTCATAGGTGAGTGTAGGTTCATGGTTTTCCATCCACAGACTAAAAGCCTGGAGTGGCAGTGAAAGAACAATAACTAGGTAAGAAGGAAGGCAGAGGTTGTGGGAAGGACTCTGGATATGGCATGTTGCTTGGTCCCTGAGATGCTTCGATGTCACTGCCTTGCACAAATGGCATAAGTCCTGGATGTTGAGTGCCATAGTTGAGGGTTCGGAGCAGTGCTTGTAACACTGTCTGAAGCTTATTTGCACCTGCTGCAGCTTCACTATTCTCAAAGTAAGTGGGGGCTGTTTGTGGACCTGACTGCATTGGAAAACAATGTGATGCGGTGCCTCCCTGAACCGCGTGACAGAGGCCCCCGACATAATTGCGCCTGCTCCACACCTTGTCCCACAATCCGTTTGACCTAAAGACACATCCTGCGGTGCCCTGGTCCGACCATCACATATACCTCCGCCAGGAGACGGCGTGGGTTGCAGTAGAAGGGAGAGGCGGCGCGAACGAGCCTCCCCCACCTCCCCAGGTGGAGGTTTCTCAGCTACACCCCAGCGCTTCACTCGACCAGCTGACTTGCGCCCGCTCTTCCGACACAGTGTCTCGCTCGGCCAGCTGAATTGCGCCTGCTCTTGCTATTACAACGTCTCACCCGCCATCCAACGGAATTGCACCCAATCTTGCGGTACAGCGACAGGCGGCTGCTACGGAGCTCACGAAATGGCGGTCGGCTCCACAGACTTGGGCCTGGCCTGCAAAGATGGCTCTGGGCAACCGTGGAACTCGGACGCTTGACTGCTAGGGCATGGGCCCCATTCCCAAAAGAGTTCCCTTCAGCCTTGAAGGTTCTACAACAGTCACCGAGACCCCCGACTCCCGTAGACTTCCGGTGGGGAGCGATTGCCACGATTACTCGCGGAATGGCCACGACATATCCACGAGATGGTGGTGCTCTCATGCTGACGCCAGCTTCAGTCTGAAACATCCAGAAACACTGTAGACTACCAATTTGATCAATTCCGGTGGAGCACCAACGTGACCCGGTAGAGAAGAACTTGCCCTCCCCTCTTTGACTGATGGTTCTTGTTGCCTGTCCCTTCTCTTGTCATTTAACAGAACTTTTTGGACTGCTGCAAGGGGTTGTGTTCCGACCGCTGGTTGGTGGAGACATTTGGCTCCGGTGCGCGAGGCGCAGCTTCCCGGAAACGATCCAGAGCGCGGCGCGCAGCGCGTAACGTAAGCATAACAGATCATGTGACTTGTTAATAAAACTTTTCATTGGTTCATTTTACTTTTGTTATTCTAATGATGAAAGGCTTGGTCATATGACCTAAAAATAACACTTTTCATTGCTTTCGAACATTTTTTTTGCCCAAATGATGAAAGCCCCACCTTTTTTTATCTCACTTTGACTTGGACCCAGATGCATTTACAGTTTATCACTAACAATGTTCCAGGCTAATGTATTTTCCCGGGAAATTTACAACTGTCCTGCAAGTAAAATATTCCCTTTTCGAGAAAAAGGGCGTTTCTTCGTCCCATGAGGGAGCCGTTGACCAAAAGAGGCTCGGCCTGCTGTCTTAGTCCCTGATAGGCATAAATATCGGCTTCTTATCGATCACTTTATGTTGCAGGAGTGGAAAAGACAACAGCCCTTGACCATTTATATTACTGCTTTCATGCGTATTATACCTTTTAACCATGTAATCGGGCTGCTTTATTTCACTTGCCTTTTACTGATTCGAAAACAGTAGCTATTGTTCAAAACTTTACCAAAAAAGGTACTACTACCATGTTTTGTTTTAAAAACCTTAATTGTGAAAATGTCAGTATACAAATACGGGCCTATAACCACGTGGGCCGGCCACGGAGCAAACTGGAATCGTATATGATGAGGGGACATTTACACTGTAGTGGAACGTAACGGGCGGGCCATTAGGTTGCAAGAACTAAGGTGTCTAACAGTTGCGGAATCGGTGGACGTACATTTTATAATTAAAGTACGACTGGGCCAGTTACAATAAAATTATCTACATATACATTTGCAGGCAAGTACCATGGGTGACGTTAATTCGATCTTTCAATAGTACAGTAATCAATAACACATCAGAACTTAATATCAATAGGGATGTCCAAATGTTCAATCAGTACTCGTCCCCGCCCGCCATGTGCTTCAAAACTGCATACGTATCTCGTGATATCAAGGTTGGACAACCAGTACACAACAAGGAGTTACGAGTCTGTTGTATCTGTACCTTTAATTTATTCTCAAATGACCTTTGAATGTTGTTTATATTGCTAAATACAACAGAGTCCCATTTATACCGGCGCCATTTTGGGCGAGGCCGGGCAGGTCCAGGATATAGTCAAAATGTCTCCACCAACAAGCGGTCGGACCAGAACCCCTTTCGGCAGTCCAAAAAGGTTCCGTTAAATGACAACAGAAGACATAGGCAACAAGAACAATCAGTCAAAAGAGGGGACGCTTTCGTGAATGGGGCCCATGCCCTAGCAGGCAAGCGTCCGAGTTCCAAGGTGTCCCAGGGCCATTTTAGTGGACCAGGCCCAAATCCAAAGAGCCGGGCGCCATTTTGAAAGTCTTGTTGCAGCCGCCTTTCGCTACACCGCAAGAGTAAGCGCAATTCAGCGGGATGGTGGGCGAGACGCTGTAGCCGCAAGAGCGGGCGCAACTCAGCTGGATGGGGGGGTGAGGCACTGTGCCGCAAGAGCGGGCGCAATGCAGCAGGAAGGCGAGTGAAACGCTAAGGGGCGCCCCACTGCAGATGAGGTGCCTCCACCTGGGGAGGCGAGAGAGGCCCGTTTGCGCCGCCTCCCCCCCCCCCCGGACACCCCACGCCGTCTTTCGGCGCAGCATTGTAGGATGGCCACACCAGTGAAACTTGCTGGACACCACCTCGGTGCCATCCGGATCTCGGCACGTTCGAGTCACTGTACCGCAAGAGTAACCGAAACTCAGCTGGATGGCGGGTGAGTCGCTGTACTGCAAGAGCGGGCGGAACTCAGCTGGATGGCGGGTGAGTCGCTGTACCGCAAGAGTTGGAGAAACTCAGCTGGATGGCGGGTGAGTCGCTGTACCGCAAGAGCGGGCGGAACTCAGCTGGATGGCGGGTGAGTCGCTGTACCGCAAGAGTTGGAGAAACTCAGCTGGATGGCGGGTGAGTCGCTGTACCGCAAGAGTGGGAGCAACTCTGCTGAACGGCGAGTGAAACGGCAAAGGGCGCCGCACTGCACATGAGGTGCCTCCACCTGGGGAGGGGGAAGAGGCCCATTTGCGCCGCCTCCCCCCCTCCCTGGGCACCCCACGCCGTCTTTCGGCGCAGCATTGTAGGATAGCCACACCAGTGCGGCAACTTGCTGGATACCACCTCGGTGCCATCCGGATCTCGACGCGTTGTGCTGCCTTCAGCCTATTCACACATCGGTCCGCTACTGACGCCGCCTCACAGGCCAACGGATTTTGTAGGCTTTTTATAGCCCAAAGCCGCATAACAGGTCATGTGACTTGTTTATAAAACTTTTCATTGGTTAATTTTACTTTTGGTTTCCTAATGATGAAATGCTTGATCATATGACCTAAAAATAACACTTTTCATTGGATTGAAACATTTTTTTTTCCCAAACGATGAAAGCCCCACCTTTTTTTTTCTCACTCGGCAATCCAAAAAGGTTCCGTTAGATGACAACAGAGGGGACAGGCAACAAGAACCATCACTCAAAAAAGGGGAGGGCAAGTTCTTCCCTACCGGATCACGTTGGGGCTCCACCGGAACTCATCGAATTGATACTCTACAGTGTTTCTGGATGTTTCAGACTGAAGCTGGCGTCAGCATGAGAGCACCACCATCTCGTAGCTCCGTCGTGGCCATTCCGCAAGCAATCATGGCAGCCGCTCCCCACCGGAAGCCTGCGGGAGTCAGGGGCCCGATGACTTTTGGAGAATCTTCAAGGCTGAGGGGACGCTTTCGAGAATGGGGCCCAAGCCCTAGTCAGCAAATGTCCGAGTTCAAATGTGTCCCAGGGCCATTTTAGTGGACCAGGCCCAAATCCGAAGAGCCGGCCGCCCTTTTAAGAGTCCTGTAGCAGCCAGCAAGAGTGGGCGCAATTCTACTGGATGGTGGACGAGACGCTGTAGCCGCAAGAGCGGGCGGTAAACAGCTGAATGGTGGATGAGGCACAGTGCAGCAAAAGCGGGCGGAAAACTGCTGATTGGTGACTGAAACGGTAAAAGGGCGCCCCACTACAGCAGACGAGCCTCCACCTGGGGAGGCCCGTTCACGACGCACCGAACCCCCCCCCCCCCCCCCGGGGCGCCCCACGCCGTTTTTTCGGTGCAGCATTGTAGGATGCCAAGACTAGTGCGGCAAGTAAAGGACATCACCTGGGTGCCGTCTAGATCTCGGCGCGTTGTGCTGCCTTCGGACTATTCAACAGACCGCTACTGACCATTGTTGCTTTTGTTTCCAAAAATTTTTTTTAACGTGTTTTTAACGTGTTTACTGTTTTTGATGCGTTGTATATATTTATAAGTTATTAAAGTGATATAATCCTACTACTTTGTTGGAGTGCTATATATTTTTAATGTGACACATAATTGTGAAGACTTTGATGTACAAAAAGGCATCCCTGGAATCTTCCGCTTCAGGCTCGGTCCCACACACCCTCACAGTGAGAATCCC
Organism: Lissotriton vulgaris; assembly: GCF_964263255.1. Lineage (NCBI taxonomy): Eukaryota > Metazoa > Chordata > Amphibia > Caudata > Salamandridae > Lissotriton > Lissotriton vulgaris. Next base: position 1,075,202,547 of record NC_141691.1, on the reverse strand, counting down.
CTCCCCAATCACAATACAGGATCGTTATCAGATAGTAGGAACGCGTTTGGTGTGACGGATCTCATAAGGTGGGGGCCTTGATCTACTGTAACTCCTTTGAAGAGGGGTGATTCTTTACAGTTGAAGCCATAAACTACATCAGCAGGGCTAGGTGATAGCCTGGGACCGGCCTGGACAATCAGACACAAAGGAAGAGGAGTGTCAGAGGGTGCGGTAGTGAATAGGGTGAAAGGGAGGTGTCAGGCGGGCACAGGGTGTGATTCTCAGGGAAGAGCAGCGCAGATGGGGGAGGTTTATGGCCCATGCATAAGACAGAGAGCGGGGGTGACCAGTGCGTGGGGGAGATGCTTGCGATGGTGGGGAGCCATGCTGAGGATCGGCGGCGTGCAGAGAGTGGGTCGGGTCAAGGCATCTAAAATGGCTGCCGTGCACGACAAAAGTGTGGCATTGGAAAAAAGGCAAAATGGCGCAAACAATGTTTATCAATACGGATTAATTTATAACAATTATTTTTAACAATATATTTACTCGCAGTGTCAAAATGGCGGTCAACACTTCCTGATTTCCTTCGAATCGAACGTTAACAGACGTCACGCAGCAAAAAAAAACAAAAAAAAAACACCCACGCGCAGCCGCTGGAAGACAAGTATCAACATATATGAGCATCCTCAGCCACCCTCAGAAAACATAGGGGGTCAGGATACGTCTCCCGTACCCCCTTATACCCATTTCTCACATTGTTTTTCCTCCATCTTGTAATTTAATTAAAACGAAACACAAAATGGCGAATTCCCGTTTCGCGTCCCGATTCGCTACCTGGTTCGCGAACCGGAAAGCGCTTCTACCGCAAAAAAATCAATTTTTTTTATTTGCCCCACGGGACCCTTTAATAACCCCAACATCATTCCTAGGGGGTCAAGAAGGGTCTACCTTGCCCCCTTTCATTAAATTCCCCCTTCGTTTTTCTCCTCTTCTTGTCTCTCGATCCTACCGAGAGACAAGATGGCGGCCGCTCCGGACTGTTTAGAATGTTGACAGACACCGGAGAGCCAATCAGCTTCGCTTCGCAAAGCTCCGTTACGCGAAAAGTACGCGAACCGGAGCGCTACCCGGGACGCTGTCACAGATATATCTGTTTTTTTAAATGTTAATTTCTCAAAATCCACTGGAGCACATATATTGAGACCCAGCAAAGGCACATCGGGCTAACAGTCCCTACAATTTTGCCAAGTTTCATGCAAATCCATTCAGCCGTTCGATCTAAAAGTGAGGCCAAACGCCCTATGGAAAACTCAATGTTAAAAACGCGTTTTGGAACCCCCCTTTTTTCTCGGCCCCCCCCCTTGACCAAACCCCCCCAAATTTTCAGGGGCTGCTCAGAAACAATATATATATATATATATATATATATATTACCTACTGGCGGTCGCCAGTAGGTATATATAGTTAGGATTTTTTCTCTATGGAACTTTTGAAAATTCTGTCTAATAACTTTAGCGTTTGTGGACGGAATCGGCTGAAATTTTCAGGAAAATGGCACATTTTGTTTCTGAATGGATTTGCACGAAACTTGGCAAAAATGTAGGGACTGTTAGCCCGATGTGCCTTTGCTGGGTCTCAATATATGTGCTCCAGTGGATTTTGAGAAATGAACGTTTTAAAAAACAAATATATATCTGTGACAGCGTCCTGGATAGCGCACTAGTTCGCGTACTATTCGCGTAACGGAGCTTTGCGAAGCGAAGCTGATTGGCTTGTCCGGTGTTTGTCAACATTCTAAACAGTCTGTAGCGGCCGCCATCTTGTCTCTCGGTAGGATCGAGAGACAAGAGGAGGCCAGAACGAAGGGGCAAATGCCCATAAGGGGGCATAGTAGATCCTCCTTGACCCCCTAGGTTTGATGTGGAGGCTTTAAAAGGGCCCCGCCGTGAAAAAAAAAATAAAAAAATAAATGTTTTTTTTCGTGGGGTGCGCCCGGTACGCGTACCCGAAAGCGGTCTGGGGAGCGTACTATAAGGAAACAAGAATGATTGACTTTTAACTTATTGTATGTTTATCAATTGTTCGTTTTGTTGGTTTTTTTTTTGTTTTTTTTTATTTACGTAGCTACATGTAGGTACCAATGCAGAGTCTATAAATCAATAAACGCCGTCTCCTTTGTAGATATCTTGCTTGTTGTTAAAGAAGTTATTGTGGTATATGGAATTCATACCATAGTCTGTCTGGAAAGCCGAAACAACATGGAGGCAGGAGATGATAAAGAGATGTTAAATACACATTGGGGATTATATAGTGGGAGAAAGGAAGTAACTATGAACAAAGTTAGTATGTAACACCAAAAATTTGCACAGTATATTTAAAGTCTGACTTCACGTTATAATCAATTTGCTACTAGTTTTCAATATACATATAAAAATAAATGATGTGTCAAACAATTTTTGAATTAAGAAATAAAAATTTATTTTTCAGATTGTTTTTCAAAATTTAAAAGAAAATCTAAAAAATCGTGATCATTTTTTTCTTCATTTTTCAGTAGAAAATCTACTGCATCTACACATTGCACAAGTTCATTGTTTATTGTTTCGTCGTAGAAATCCTTGTCAACTTCTGTCTCCTTTTGTTTTTCTGTTTCAGTTTTCAAGTTGTTTTCTTGTCCTTCCATTTTGAATTCTGAAAAAATAATTTTTTAAAAATATATTAGTACAGATAGGGCACTGTTGGGTTTCAGTACAGACAGGTAGTTTGGTTATTTAAACAGTGTTTTTTTCTTTGGGCATTGTATGGTATCAAATTGGAAGTAGAAATATGAAGAAAATTATCAAATAAACTCTTAGTCATTTCTGAATTATACTAGAGAAGTCTAACTCTATCCTTAATTCAGGGCCAGCGCTAGGCATGGGCAGCGTGGGCTGCCGTTCAGGACCTCGCACTTAGCCCACCAGCATGGTGCCACGCACTGGTGATGTCTCATTTTGTTTTCCTGGAGATCTATCACAAAGAAAGGTGTCGCCTGCAATTAAGGTCTATTGCAGGGGGCCCCCTCCTTGGGCCTCTCATGGATGGTGTCAGGAGGTATAGGGGAGGGAGAAGGAGACGCTCTTTGAATTACAAGGAGACCATTCACAGACACTGTGGGGGGCCCATTGTCCAGCATTTTGGCGCACCCTCAGTTTTAACTTTTAGACCACAATCAATTCTCACACCTATGAAGGTGTGAGAAATGCGTGTGGATTAAAAGTTAAAACTGTGGGGGCGTCAAAATGCTGGACAATGGGGCCCCCACAGTGTCTGTGAATGTTCTCCTTCTAAGTGGTCACTTATGTAATTTGGAGGGGGCTTTGCGCACGTTCCCTTTTAGCCCAGGGCCTCGCAAATCCTTGGACTGTCCCTGCCATAACTAAAACAGAGAAGTCTATTTTATTCTATAAGTATTACAGAGTGATAGAATATAACTGTTTGAAAATGTTTTTCTAATTAGCTTTCAGTACAGAACATACTTCAGTTTTATAAATAATATCTTACCGTTTAAATATAATTTGAAGTTATCAGTTGATTTTTTGTTGTTCTGCACTTCACGAAGTAGTAGTCAAAATGGCTGTGTTTCTCTCTCTTTGTTTCTATATATATTCAGGTACATAACCAATCAAATGTCATGATATAATAGTAGAAATTGAAAGTAATATTTTAATTGGTTGTCATTTCCAACATTTCCGATATGTTTTGTGAAGTAATTTACCTCAGGGATTTTAGAGAGTTCTACATGCTAAATGGCTAAATTGTTTTCCAACGAAATTTGTGAAAATGGTAGGGATTGGTATGTAGTATGAGCTACTGTTTAATTGGTGAAAGTGTCTCCAGTGGTTTTTCTGTAAATTACTTTCCCACCTTTTTTGAGCGAGTGCTTGTCAGTGCGTTTCCAGGTACGCGAACTTGCAGCGTTACGGGAGTCCTCCATTTTGTGTTTCGGTAGAATTGAGATATAAGATGGAGGTTAAATAATGTTCAGAATGGGTAGATTGGGGTACTTTAGACGTATCCTGTTTCCCTAAGTTTTCTGAGGGTGGCTGAGGAGGCTCATATATGTAGAGAAAAAAAAATTGATTTTTTCGCGTGGTTAGCTGCCGGTACGCGAACTGGGTAGCGTACCGGGAAGCGAATATAGGTGAAAATAAGTGAAAAAAGGTACATTCGAAATTTCAAAAGAGTACACTAAGTTAAGGTAGCTCTGAAAAGAGCTTTTGGGTTATGTGTAAGTTCTAGAAACTTATAAGTAGAAACCAATACACATTCTTAAATTTAGTATGAAAACTCTTTTCCCCTCATCTGAGAAATGCACGCCATCTCCTCTGTAGATATCTTGCATGTAGTAACTCAAGTTATTGTTGTAGATGCAGCCCATTCCATGGTCCCTCATGTAAGCTGAAACAGACTTATTTACATGCTTCCTCGATTTCTCAATTTGTGGACAAAATTGATTGGACCACCTCCATTTTTGTCTTTGGCATATATTGGAATATACCAAGGCAGTTTGAGGAAAAAGTGTCATCAATTGCTTAAAGGTGTCCTTTAAAAGCATTTCCAGACCTACCCCAGTCAAAGTGCCCAAATCGTTTCCTCCACAGTGCACTATTATGAGGTCAGGGGTTGGCAAATGTAAAAAGGTTTTCACCAATGGTATCAATTGGTGACATTTCAATCCTCTTCGACCAATCCATTTGATTTCCACATTTTGTAAATTGAGGTTGTGTAAATTTCTGTTATCAGCATACCTGTGAGCCCAGTGGATGTAGCTATGTCCAAGAATCCAGACTGAAAACATAGCTAGAGGAGTTTTTGCTGCAGTCAGATTAAGTGTGGGAATGAAATGGCAGTTGAAATAGTGATGTTTGTAATGTAAAAAACTGTGGAGTTTAAGTGCAAATGATTCATTAGCAGTGATTGGTGTATTTCCATTGCTGAAAACAGAAAGTTAGGGTGCATGGATGTGTTCTTTGAAAGATGTATTTTGAATGGTTATTTAAAAATGTTGTTATGAAAGATTGCAGTGGATTAGCAGGTGTACTGAGAGTTCAGAGTTCATTTGAAACATTGTTGTGTGAACTTGTGGCCATGACAGGTCTGGCAGGCGGTAGTTGCTATGGAAAAGAGGTAGAAAGGGCAGAGGGGGGAAGGGTGTTGATTTGAAAAAAGTGAGGGAAGAGTTTTTATTGGCTGACATGAGAGATATGTGTGATGAATATCAGTGTTTCGGTGCCTTTGTTGGTTCCAGCCTCTGGAGTGCATACCTTTAATTCTGCTAAAGAATAATTGGTGTGTTTCTGAGACTGTTTTGAATTTCAAAAAGAATTTGTAAAGGTGAGTTATCGTTTATATATTTTAGATAAAGAGTAGTATGCTTTTTTGCGTAAATAAGAAAGTCAGTTGTGTATTTAAAATGATGTTTTGCGTCAAGTGTTTGCATTCTGCTTTCAAAGGCGATTTTGCATTCTTCATTTACAGAATCGGAAAAATTATTGGTTCGGTAATACCGAATCGGTAATTTTACCGATTCTGTAAATTTGCTATGTAGGGGGGACTCTTCTGAGTCCCAAATGCCTTAACGAATCAGTATTTTAGCATGAAATCAAACTTCATGGTAAAATACCGATTCCGGTGTGCATGCACATGTGTGCATGCACACGTATGTCATGTGAAAGGCAGACCTGCCCTTAGGGCAGGTATGCCTGCCACATGGCACCTGTGCCTGTTTTGAGGGTGCCAGAGGGTGTCAAAGTGATACCCCCTGCACCCTTGTGAATTCTTTAATTACCGATTCGGTAAATACCGAATTGGTAATGCCTAATCATTCCTATGGGCTTCAAAGCCCATAGGAATGATTAATTGTTTGAGTTACATAGCCATGTTAAAAGAAAAGGATGCATAAGTGTTGCACGGGCATTGTAAATACCCTCCTATGTGTGCTTAGCAATTTCAAGTCACTTTCCCTGGGTTCAAGGGCCTTGTAAATACGTCCCCATGTGTGTCTGGTCATTTGAAGTCACTTTCCTCGTAGTGCAAGGCCCTTGTAAATACGCCCCCATGTGTGCCTGGCAAATTTTCATTTTGATTGTTTGAGTTACATAGCCATGTTAAAAGTTATTGAAAAAAAGGTGCAAGTTCCTTAAAAAAAACGTTTTCATGTGTATTAGGGCATTTTAAGTCTGTTCCCCATGAATGTAGGTGTATTATTGTTTTACATAAAAGGTTTTAAAACTTTGTTTGAAATCAAATGCATGCACACTTAGGGCTCGATGTAGGTGGTCGTTTCAGGCCATTTACCGACCGGTTACGGACGATTTCGGCCGTTTCCGACCGGTAAATGGCGAATCGGTATGTAGGGGCCTAAATCCAAGGCCACATGTAGGTAAATCTGCATTTACAGAATCGGTGAAATTGTTTTTGATGGTAAAATGATGTGACTCCTGCAATGCGTCGCTTTTGCGGAACAGATATATGATGCAATTGTGTTGTTAATGTTACGGTGTACATGTAAAAAATGATGCATAAGTGTTGCATGGTCATTGTAGATTCTCTCCTATGTGTGCTTAGCAATTTCAAGTCACTTCCCCCGGGTTCAAGGGCCTTGTAAATACGTCCCCATGTGTGTCTGGTCATTTGAAGTCACTTTCCTCGTAGTGCAAGGCCCTTGTAAAAACGCCCCCATGTGTGTCTGGCAAATTTTCATTTTGATTGTTTGAGTTACATAGCCATGTTAAAAGTTATTGAAAAAAAGGTGCAAGTTCCTTTAAAAAACGTTTTCATGTGTATTAGGGCATTTTAAGTCTGTTCCCCATGAATGTAGGTGTATTATTGTTTTACATAAAAGGTTTAAAAACTTTTTTTGAAATCAAATGCATGCACTCTTAGGGCCCGATGTAGGTGGTCGTTTCAGGCCATTTACCGACCGGTTACGGCCGATTTCGACTGTTTCCGACCGGTAAATGGCCAATCGGTATGTAGAGGCCTAAATCCAAGGCCACATGTAGGTAAATGTACATTTACAGAATCGGAAAAATTATTGGTTCGGTAAAATACTGAATCGGTAATTTTACCGATTCTGTAAATTTGCTATGTAGGGGGGACTCTTCTGAGTCCCAAAGGCCTTAACAAATCGGTATTTTAGCATGAAATCAAACTTCATGCTAAAATACCGATTTGTTAAGGCCTTTGGGACTCAGAAGAATCCCCCTTACATAGCAAATTTACAGAATCGGTAAAATTACCGATTCGGTATTTTACCGAACCAATAATTTTTCCGATTCTGTAAATGTAGATTTACCTACATGTGGCCTTGGATTTAGGCCCCTACATACCGATTGGCCATTTACCGGTCGGAAACGGCCTGAAACGACCACCTACATTGGGCCCTAAACTTCATGGTAAAATACCGATTTTGGTGTGCATGCACATGTGTGCTTGCACACCTATGTCATGTGAAAGGCAGACCTGCCCTTAGGGCTGGTTTGCCTGCCACATGGCACCTGTGCCTGTTTTGAGGGTGCCAGAGGGTGTCAAAGTGATACCCCCTGCACCCTTGTGAATTCTTTTATTTTATTCATTTTTATAGCATTGTTGAATCTAATTCTTACTGTTATTGATTTACTGTTTGGTAATAGTGGTTAATAACATTTATTATTATATTTCACCACAGATTCAATTGCAGATTATTTGGAAATTAGACAATGCCGTCTAACGATAGAATTCGAAAGCTACGAAACGTCAAAGACAGCAGTTGACTAACATTTTGCAGCAGTCCTCTACATTAGAATTACCTCAACGGACGAAGAGAACACCGGGTAAGAGAACGAAATCATTCCTTAGAAACATTTGTAGAAACAAAAGTATAACTACAGAACAAGTTTTAGTCCAGAAAAAGAGAGCCAATTTAAATGGAAAGGAAAGGCCCGTCAAAAAAGTTTGTGCTAGAGCAGGAGATAACTCTGTGCATGGCAGTAGAAGGGCAAATATATTCAGGGACATTCGTAAGCGAATGTTCCGCAACAGGGTAATTGTCAATTTGCTAAAACAATTTGAAAAAGGTCAACAGAAAGTATCATTTTATAAGAAAAAGAAAAATGTAGAGAAAATTATTGATCAGGCTTTCGAAATTAAGCGAAAGTTATTTATTTTGGTAATTAATAGAATTAGGAAACTAAACAAGGTAATCTATGTTTTCAAATCTAATAGTAGATGGAAGAGAGAAGTCAATCAAAGTAATTTTTTTGAAGTTTTCTTAGGAGAATGGATGCATAGTTCAAATAGTGAGGCATTTTTTAATGAGGAGAGTTATTTTCAGGACAATGTTTTGGTGCATGCAGTTGACAGCAGTGGTCGAGCATATGAGGTAAAAGATGGTCATCCGGTTGAAAAAGAAAGACTTGTGTCTGCAGATGCAGAAGAGGCGCTAAGTGATGAGGTTTTAGGGAGACGTCCTAAGGGACCAGTGTACACCTGGAAGTGTAGTTCTATTTGCAGTGTGCGACAGGACTCCATCAATTTGCTTTGTGATTTTATACGGACATTTCATAAGAAAAGTGTAAAGCAAAAAATAAAGTTGTTGCAAGAATTAGATCCTTGCAGAGTGAGACAAGTGACAGGTTTGCGTGGTCATTCACTGGCTTGTCTTTCTAGGAGAGTATGCCAGAGTGTATTTCATCATTTCAGGATGCTAGCAGTGCATCATAATAAAGTGAGGAAATTAGTTAGAATGTTGTATTATGCTAAGAGTCCAGCAATTATGCTTAAAAAATTAAGCAGAGCTCTTTTGCATGGTTCTGAAGTAGATGTGAAGAATATTTGTCAAGAAATTGAGTTCTGTTACTTTGCTGGTAAAGAGAACAATGTTGATATTGAACCACTAGAAGAAGGTAATGTGGAAGACAGTGAACAGATTTTCAGTACAGATAAGTTTCACAAGGAAATTTCCACGTTTATGGTGAAATCAAGTGAGAGGCCTAATTTCACTTGTGTGTGTTGTCGACTGACTTATTATAAGAATCAGACTAAGTTAGTGGATATATATGCAAAGAGTGATATGGAAAACAATAGTGAATGGAAGGATTTTGCCACATACTTGATGGTAGAAAATTGTTTTGATTTGGGAGCGGACCAACGTATGTGTACTTATTGCTATAACAAATTAAACCAAAACCAGATGCCTGCTAGAGCGGTTTATAATAATCTGGAATAAGATGACCTTCCTTATGAATTGAAGGATTTAAATACTTATGAATCTATTTTGATTCAAAGTGTCCATCCCTTCCAGGCTATTGTACGAATGGAGCCAAAGACAGGGAAGTTGCCTCCATCAGATTTACAGAGAGGATTAAAGGGAAGGGTTGTTTATTTGCCTTTGGATTTGAAGAAATACATTAATACAATTGGAGTAGAGAAAGTGGAAGAGGAACCTCTGGTTATCATACTTAATGGTGTTCCAACAAAGAGTAAGAAAATCTGGCAAGATTTAGTGGATGTTAGGAAAGTCAAAAAGGCAACATTGTATTTGATAAAAAATAATAAGTACTACAAGAATGTATGTGTTGCAGAAGAGGAAGTAAGTGAAGAAGAGGACAGCGATTTGTGTCCTGGTCAAATTGAGAAAGTAGAAGCCTCTAAAAAGGAAGAAATATATGAACATTATAGTGTTCATCCTTTGCATTCCAAGGAAGTCATGGGGAATGCTATTGAGTTGTTTCAAATGAAACAAGCCAAAGGGAGTCCCATTAGTGTTTGGGAGGAACGTTTGGAAGCTCGGTGTTTCCCACAGTTATTTCCCACAGGTCGAGGAGGACGATATGATGAGCGACCTGTTCAAATTCCTGCTTCAGAATACCGGACTTTACGATTGTATACAGAAGATCCTAGGTTTCGACAATGCATTCCCTATTTATTTCATCTATTGTTTGAAAGTGATCTCTCTGGATTGTCTTATGCAGTGAACCACATCTTGAAAAGTGGTGTACAACTGCGAAATATCTCGGCAAGGGACTTTATGGATAAAGTCAATGTGCAAGACAGTATTTTGGATTCTCACCTGATTAATCTCATGGCTTGTCAGCGTGGTACTAATGAGTATTGGTACCGCCGTCATGGTGACTTAAAATGTATGCTGAGGAACTTAGGAACTCCCACATGGTTCCTCACTCTCAGCTGTGCTGAGTATGGCTGGGAAGACTTACTTGAATTTCTACGAGAGGTAAATGGAAACATTGAAAATATTGAATTCAAGACACCCGGAGAACTGTGCTCTTTGGATCCTGTGAATGTATGCCGGTACTTCAATCATAGATTTGAAGCTATGATGTCTTTCATCACGAACAAGAAAAATCCACCTCTTGGAGAGGTGTTGGATTTCTTCTGGAGAAAGGAGTATCAAGCAAGAGGTGCTCCTCATATACATATGCTGCTATGGATCAAAGATGCACCCAAATTTGGAACAGATCCGGATGACTTAGTGATGAGTTTCATAGAACAGTATGCTATATGTGCTGTTCCAAAGACAAACGAAGACAAAAGTCTAAGAGAACAAGTTTTACGGTTTCAAAGCCATCGTTGTGGAAAGTACTATCGTCGTAAATTCAGAAACAAGGACAAATACTACACCAAATGTCGTTTTGCATTTCCACGGTCGGTGTTATCAAAAGGAAGAGTTAACAATTTGATGTCATCGCTGCGACATAATGTGACGAGGAAATCACCCAAAAACACATACAATTTGAAAAGAAACGAAGAGTCCAAGTACATCAACGACTACAACCCAGTGATTTTGTCCATGTGGAATGCTAACATGGATATACAGTTTGTGGCTGACAACTGTATGGCTGTGGCTCGGTATGTGACGTCTTACATCACCAAAAAAGAAAAGACAGAACTGAAGGATATGTGGGAGGATATTTCCCATGAAAAGAGCCTCAGTAAGAAGTTGTACAGTTTCAGTCTGAAGATGTTGTCGCATCGAAAAATCGGAGCTTACGAATGTTCTGACCGGTTATCTTCAGCAAGTCTCTATGCCAAATCTAGGAGTATCATTTGGGCGAGTCTTGGTCTTGCTGCAACGCGTAATCGAGTTCTGAAACCTGTATGGGAAATTGAGTATTTGGCGGAGAAGGAGCCAAACAGTACAGATATTTTGAAGAGCAACATGTTGGATACATATTATCCAAATAGAAGCAGTCACCTGGAGAATGCTTGTCTGTATGATGTTCTTCAAAATTACGTTTTCAAGAGGAACATCAAAGAAGATATTGATAAAGGAGTGTATGCTGTAATTGGAAGTGAGGGATGTCTGGTCAAGCAAAAAAAATGTCAATTGATAAATCATCGAAAATTGGATTGCGAATCTCCCGAAAGAAAATAGTTTTTCTATTTAGCTCTTTTGCAACTTTTCAAGCCTTGGCGTGCAGAAGAGGAACTGCTTGGGGATTTCCTCTGTTACGAAGACTCTTTCAATGCAGCCAAGGAGTCCATAGAATGTCCTGTTTTTCCAATATATCTACAAATGTTGAATGCAGAAATTGAGCAGGAAGCAAAAATTGCAGCCGAGATTGCTAGAGACAGTTCTCAGGACAGTCAGAGTTCTGTTTCATTGAGTCAGGATCCACTAGGAGAACCAGTTATTGAAAATGAAGCTGCCACTGCCATGATTGAAGTGGAAAGAGCCATGGCACATGCTCAGAAGGATGCGGTTAACTTAGAAGAATTGGAAAGACAACTTAACGTTGAGCAGAGGAAAATATATGACGAAGTTACCAACCAATTTGAGCATGGATTAAGTCATGAGAAGGAAGAGTGCTCATGTACGTCGTTGAAGCCTGTCCGACTGTACGTGAGTGGAGAAGCAGGAACTGGAAAAAGTTTCCTTATTAAAGCAATTTCATGTTATCTGCAGAAAAGGACTGAGTCATCGCTGTCTTGTGTTGTGACCGCTCCAACTGGACTGGCAGCTCATAACATTAAAGGGATTACTTTGCATCGGTTACTGATGCTGCCAGTGGAGCATGATAACAAATTACAATACCACAAGTTATCTGGAGATGCTTGTTGTGAAGTATCTAGAGTCCTGAAGAAGATGAAACTTCTTATCATTGACGAAGTAAGCATGGTTTCCAATGTCATGCTTGCTTTTGTGCATTTGAGAATGCAGGAAGTTCTTAAAACAGAGTATGATGTGTTATTCGGTGGCAAACACATCATTGTTTCTGGTGATCTTCTGCAGCTGACACCAGTGAAAGGACAACCAGTGTTTAAACTGCTTACACATGAAGATACCAAGAAGTGCCTAGGGAGCATTGGCAACGTTAACATATGGTTAAACTTCAGTTATGCTGAGCTGCGTGAAAATATGCGTCAGGCGAAGGACGAAGATTACAAGAATATTCTACAAGATATTAGAATCGGGAAAGTGACTGAGCGTGGTAAAGAAGCTTTACATGCACGCTTACTGTCAAATTTATATCCAGAAGAAGACGTTTTGCCAGAGGATATTTTTCAGAAAATTACTGTGAAGAAATCTGGAATATGTTTGATGCCAACTCTTGCAGAATGTTCCATCTTCAACAACAAAATGTTGAATTTAGAAAAACAAGAGATTGTGAAACTGGAAGCTATTGACAAAATAGAGCATATGGGAGCAACAATTATTTTGTCTAAGAATTTGAAATCTAAATTGGATTCATTAGAGAAGACTATATCTAAAACTGCGGGTTTTGAAAAGACTTTGAATGTGTGCTTAAATTGCCGAATCATTTTGAGAAGGAATTTACATGTTGAAAGAGGTCTGGTAAATGGATCAATGGGTAATGTTGTTGATTTTGAGAAATACAGAAGTAGAGATGGAATTGAATTTTTAAAAATTAAATTTTATGGCATTGAGGAAGTACAGCTAATTGGTCGTTGCTCTGCTAGGTTTTTGCTTGTTAAAGACTTATATGTTCGCCGTAAGCAGTTTCCTGTTTGCTTGGCATATGCGGTGACAATTCATAAATCGCAAGGTTTAAGTGTAGACACTGCTTTAGTGAATATTGGCAGTTCTGTATTCAAAGAGGGTATGGCTTATGTAGCATTGTCACGAGTCAGAACTTTATAGGGTTTGTACTTGATTGACTGTGATGTCACAAACATTTGTGCGGATCTAGATTGTGTTAAGGAATACAATAGGTTAAGAAGAGAGTATGCGCCACATTTGCCTCAATATCCTTTGATTGAGAAACGTGTGGTAGGCCTGAAACGAAGAAATATCCGTAATAGTAGGGAGGTTGTAGCAAAAAGACCAAAAGTCGATGAACCCAAAATTGTAAGCAGGAATAAAATGAATTCTGTTGAAAATGTTGTTGGTTTTAAATTTGAAACTAGTTCTGGTGTCAACTGCTATGCTAATGTAGTTGTTAATGTTCTCTTTTCACTAGAGACTTTCAAAGAACAGATTGTGATCAATTCGGAACAAAGTTTATGCTGTTTGTTGAATTCTGTGTTAGAGAAATGTAGTGCTGATAGAACGAGAGTAGAAAGTGTGTCTGAAATTCGTTTTCTGTTAGACGAATGTTCAGGTCAAACAGAATTCTCTGAAAATATTCAGCAGGATTGTCAGGAGTTTTTAATGTATATGCTTGATGTATTGCAAGATGAGGGTGTAGATGTAGATTATCTATTTGGCCTTTCTTATCAATGGCAGCATGACTGCGAGAACTGTAGGCTATCAAGTACTACTAGTGTAGACTCAGAAAGATTTATATATTTAACTTTGCCTGACAGTAAATCAGTATCCTTCAATAAGCTAGTAAAGGCAGCCGATCTAAACATGGAGTGTAGCCAATGTAAGTCTGCAATGCTGTCCACGTTAATTATACGTAGTTATGGCCAGTATGTCATTTTAATGTTCCAACGATGTAGGCCTGATGGAACTAAATTGACAACTTTAATTAATAATTTTGTGGCTTCGCAGTTGTCAATATCAGGAAGGACTTTTATAACTACTGCAATTATATATCATAACGGTCCTTCAACTAATTCAGGACATTATACAGCTTATTTGAAATCTGGAAACGGTTGGTCATTCTGCAATGATTCTGTTTTAACTTTCAAAAAAAGATTGCCTTTCCACCTTCAAAATTCTTACCTGGTGTTCTTACAACCAAAATTTTAGGAAAGGAAGCTTGGGATTTGTTTAGAGGAATTTACAGAGGTTCTAATGGCTCCTACTCTATATGGCCTTGTGGATAATTGTAGTACAGAGCGAAAACTGTTTGTTTTTATAAGCAAAGTCAAGCAGCAGATCAAAATAAGGAGTAGAGGAAATGTAAGTCTGCAATGCTGTCCACATTATTTATGGAAACTTATGGGTGAAATGTCATTTTACAATTTCAACTACATAAACTGGAAGAAAATAAGTTGTCCAGTCGAATTAAAAATGCTTTGGCTACACAGTCATCGATTTCAGGAAGAACATTTGCAACTGCAGCTATTATATAATATGCTGGTCCTTTGACAACATCTGGATATTACACAGCTTATTTGAAATTTAAAAAATGGCTAGTCTTTCAGCAAACATTACTAATTGAGTATGAAGCAATGTTGCCTTTTGACTTGATTTTTGAAGTCAGAATTTAGGGTAGGTAATTGGACTATAATGATTCTAGGTGTTGCTGTAACTTAGTGTGCTGTTTCAAATTGCTTTGTATGTCTCAGTTTTCTTAAAACAATTGAGTTTATCTTTCAGAAAGTGGCGGGCAGAAAATAGTAACAGCACAACAGAGTATAAGCTGTTCATAGGATATCCTTTGACGTCATAGAAAGTAAGTTACTTTGGAGAAGTTCCTATTTCTGCTTATTTATATTATTTGGGTTTTTTAAACACAATCATTTTGATTGTGTTTTTTTTTCCCCGCTGTTATATGATGAATACCTTCAACTCACTGTTTTCAGTGAAATTTGATATTTTCTGATAACAGCAAAAATAAACCATTAAATATGTTTAATTAATTTTCTACTTTGAATTGTGATTTCTAATATGTAAATGGATTAGTGTGGCTCACTGGTTAGAGGCGGCAGACCCAGAAGCAGAGGTCGGCCCGGGACCAGGGTTCAATTCCTGACGCGGCAGGATCTTGGGCCATGGTCAGCGGACTCAATAATTCTCGCCTCGGTGCCTACTCCAACCATGGGTCCCACTCAGCAACTCTGGGCAATAGCTTGCTTAATCTCTACTAACGGCCCCATCAGCGCCGGGGATGCCTGGCTTCACCTTGGAGATGCCCAGGAGGGACCATCTCACAGGGAAAGCCAGGATGGGTTCCCCAGCGGTATACAGCGCCGGGACGCCTCTTTGCTGGGGCAGCTGTGCGCTTTACTAGTATACCACATTTAACATTTAACATTCATTTTGTCTCATGCTCACTCTTTTTTTACCACCTTGTATTAATTTAAATTTTTTTGTTCTTTCTTACACAGATTAAAAGTATAAAAATGATAATACAGTACGGTAATGACAATTATAAGGTAAGCGTTTAGTACTCTTTACGTTACATGTCTATCAGATTTAACTTTTATTAGTTCCTCTGCTTCTTTTTTTTAACCCTTAGTTTCCTGTCTTTGCTACTTCCTTCATTTCTTTTTCTATTACTTATTTATACTACTCTTTTCACTTCTTTTATCAGTCCCTCTTTCAACAGTAACTGTGTGTTACTCCCTCTATTTGTCTTTCTTTTCACATTACTCTCTGTTTATTAACTCGTCTTTTTTTTAAAAATATTTTTTTTAAGTTCGCTCCCGGTTCGCGTACCCGAACGCTAACCGGTAAGCGTACGAAAAGAAATACAGGATGCTAGAGTGCTAAACATTCTAGCAATTTTTTTAAAAAGGGAAGGTAGTTCTGAAAAGAACTTTTTTTTATTATTTTTGATGTTTTATATTTTTTTGTGGTTTTTTTTGAGGAAGGGGAAACAAAAACTGATTTGCTTCAAAGGGCTCAACAGGAGCAACTAAAATAAAAAATTACTTTCTAGGACATTTTGGACATTGATGATTTTCATATGATCTATTTATTAAAGTAATACTCATCTCTCCGCATGAAATTAATTTTCCACATGCTACACAAGTCAATATCATCTGCCCAAAGTTCTTTTGCAGATTTGGGACCGTTTCCCTTGCCTCTGACTCACTTATTGCTAAGTCATTGGTGGATGTTTTTGCCTGTCGGGGGTTATCCACCAAATCTCGAAGTTGTGCTTTAGAATAATTAAGAGGGTGCCAACTCTCCATGTGCCGATGCATGGTATGATTACCATAGCTATATTTTTTTTCGGTCCCTCTCAAGAGTTTTTTTTTGTAGATGAGGCAGGTAACGTACCTGGCATTAACTTTCTTTTCATGAGAAGGAAAAGAAAAAAATTGCCAGATAAAATTCACTTTCACATGGGAAGTTCTTGGCATTTCTTTCAGAAAGCCACTTGTCCCTTGCTCCTGTTCCTCGTCTTCCTCTTCTTCTTCTTCCTGGTCGAAGATGACCTGGCTAGTCGGTCCTCTCTTCTTTGGTGGTGGTGGAGGTGGTGGAGATCCACCAGCTGCAGCTAATACAAATGCCATGTCTTAGCAAACAAAAACAGGTCTTTCTCTCATAAAAATGAAAGTCGGAGTGAGGAAAAAAGGTGGGACTTTCATCATTTGAGAAAATAAAATGTTCTAAACCAATGAAAAGTGTTTATTTTACGTCATATGATCAAGCGTTCCATCATTAGGAAACTAAAAGTAAAATGAACCATGAAAAGTTTTAAGAACTAGTCACATGACCTGTTATGCTTACGTTCCGCGTTCCGCGCCGCGCCTTGGATCGATTCCGGGGCTTTACGTTTCGCGCCTTGGTTCGCGTTCCAGAACGCTTCCGGGTGCGCTAACGCAGCACGTCATAAGGGGCATTACATAGTAACGCGATATGTTGCGTTTACGGGACGCCTCATGATGTGCCTTTCTAACGCGGTATTTGCACTAACGGAACGTTTACCGGTTCGCGGACCGGCAGCGAAACAAGAAAAAATTATTTAAACTATAATATAAATTGAATTAAAAAAATATAATACAAATATATATAAAATATATTTGTGAATTAGAATAAGAATATATGTTACAGCTATAGATATTAGCTTTTAAAAAAGCCAATGAAATTCACTGAAAAAACCATAGGTTATAGACCATATATAGTTAGGGATTAGCTTTTAAAAAACCAATGAAATTCACTGAAAAAACCATTGGTTATAGACCATATATAGTTAGGGATTAGCATTTACAAAACCATAATTTACTCGCACAAAACCATAGAAATTCGCATATATAGTTAGTTGCAATAACTATATATCGTGCACCCGCAATCCACTGCTGATGATGTCACATATTACATCATTAATGACATGGTCAGTGACATCACTGATGACATCACTGATGACATCTCAAATGGCATCACTGATGACATCACTGATTCAAAGTGGAATAGAGTGTTTCCCTTGGCACAGTTTATTCGTTAAGCCCACATGTTAACTTTGGATATTTAAACATTTAAACACTATAAAACAAACCAATACGTATATAAAAAGGCTGATATAAATTTATTTTTCTTAAAAACAATGACAGTCACAAATTTAAAAAATATGGTGTTACCATATTACACATGATAAAAACAAAGGGAAGAAAGCAAAAAACCTTTTCTTCTAACAATTTATAATGCAACTGAACACAATATCAGAAGGAAAATCAATGACGAGCTCAATGGACAGTACAAGATAAATAAATCAAATTCTACTACACCACAACAAAGAGAGACACATAAAGACAATACAATTTTGTCATTCCAGCTATGGCACACCGAGTGTATCAATCTCAGACTGGCAATCTTGGGTACATATACTTATTGTACTTTGCAAAATTGACACGGTTACTCAGTTGTGCAATTCGTTTTGCGTCGACGCGTTTCGATGGCTTATTTCATATTCTTGCCATCTTTTTCAAGACTGTTGTATTTTCGTCTCCCTTTATCAGCGGCACTGGATGGTTGCCTTAAATTAGAAGTTCCTTTTATGTCATATTTAGGAAGAATTTCTCTGTTTGTCCTGCACAGGCATATTATAGGGCAGGGCTAGTCTGCTAGGGATTTCCTTGCTGCTTATTCTTTCCACGTGATAAAATCAAGTCAACAGTCCTGCGCAGGGGTTATCTTTATTTATTATTATCTAGTTGGCGGTAACCCCCTGGTCGCGTCTGCTGGAAGGGCACGTCCCGCCTTATTTAAAAATTGCTTGTCTCTTGCTCATTCAGTCGCAGTGTTTGGTGCGGAGCGGATACTTGGCCGGGTCAGTCTTTTAATCTTGCAAAGCGGCAGCACTTGTCTCTCCACTCCCAGTCCGTTGCAATCCTACGTCTGGTTTCCCGTAGCGTTCTCGCTACGGGAAACCAGACGTAGGATTGCAACGGACTGGGAGTGGAGAGACAAGTGCTGCCGCTTTGCAAGATTAAAAGACTGACCCGGCCAAGTATCCGCTCCGCACCAAACACTGCGACTGAATGAGCAAGAGACAAGCAATTTTTAAATAAGGCGGGACGTGCCCTTCCAGCAGACGCGACCAGGGGGTTACCGCCAACTAGATAATAATAAATAAAGATAACCCCTGCGCAGGACTGTTGACTTGATTTTATCACGTGGAAAGAATAAGCAGCAAGGAAATCCCTAGCAGACTAGCCCTGCCCTATAATATGCCTGTGCAGGACAAACAGAGAAATTCTTCCTAAATATGACATAAAAGGAACTTCTAATTTAAGGCAACCATCCAGTGCCGCTGATAAAGGGAGACGAAAATACAACAGTCTTGAAAAAGATGGCAAGAATATGAAATAAGCCATCGAAACGCGTCGACGCAAAACGAATTGCACAACTGAGTAACCGTGTCAATTTTGCAAAGTACAATAAGTATATGTACCCAAGATTGCCAGTCTGAGATTGATACACTCGGTGTGCCATAGCTGGAATGACAAAATTGTATTGTCTTTATGTGTCTCTCTTTGTTGTGGTGTAGTAGAATTTGATTTATTTATCTTGTACTGTCCATTGAGCTCGTCATTGATTTTCCTTCTGATATTGTGTTCAGTTGCATTATAAATTGTTAGAAGAAAAGGTTTTTTGCTTTCTTCCCTTTGTTTTTATCATGTGTAATTTGGTAACACCATATTTTTTAAATTTGTGACTGTCATTGTTTTTAAGAAAAATAAATTTATATCAGCCTTTTTATATACGTATTGGTTTGTTTTATAGTGTTTAAATGTTTAAATATCCAAAGTTAACATGTGGGCTTAACGAATAAACTGTGCCAAGGGAAACACTCTATTCCACTTTGAACAAGTACCTTATTCCCCTGGTCTAAGGGGTCTCTCTCTTTTAAATTAAATGACATCACTGATGCCATCTCAATTGACATCACTGATGACATCACTGATGGCATCTCAAATGACATCACTGATGACATCTCAAATGACATCACTGATGACATCACTGATAACATCTCATTTGACATTACTGATCACATCACTGATGATATAATTCATGTGATAATACGATGAACCTCTTCAGACTCTAATATAACCTTAGATACAATCAGTGTAAACAGACACTCACAGACTGTCACTCATCCATGGAGTTACTCACACACCTAGTCAGTCATGCAAAGAATCAATCACACCTCCATTCCCTCAACTATACAGTTATACACACCTTACTTATTAAAACATATACTTACACATATTTACTCTCTTATACAATCACTGATACATGTTCACAATGATCCATACAGCCACTCACACATTCACTGGCTCTTATGCACAGTTATTTATATATGTCAACTCTCACATGTACTGTGTTTTACATATGTATTTACTTTGACATGTAGCACTGAGATATCCATTCACTCACTAATACACTCATGCACACAGTCAACCGCCCATACAGCTGTTTCCACATGCAGTTTTGAACCCATACATATAGTGAATCAACTACTCACACATCTATGCACAGAGTCACACACCTCCCAGACACCCACATACACACACTCAGTCTCCCATACAAATACTTGGGCAACCAATCAATAACCCATATAGTTACTCATATAGCTACTGATCAACACATGCAGCAGTTTACAGAACAACAGACATAATGATGCACAAATTAAGACAGTTTAGTCACTAACCCATGCACTCAGTGAGACACATTAAATCACTCACTCATACAGTGAGTCATGCACCTACTAAATCCTTCATCCAGACACTTATACATCCACTCATTCTTCAATATGTAAGACATATTTTAACTTTACAGAAACATACAGTCACTGGATAATGTCATCAGTGATGTCATCAGTGATGTCATTTGAGATGTCATCAGTGATTTCATCAGTGATGTCACTGACCATGTCATGAATGATGTAATATGTGACATCATCAGCAGTGGATTGCGGGTGCGCGATATATAGTTATTGCAACTAACTATATATGCGAATTTCTATGGTTTTGTGCAAGTAAATTATGGTTTTGTAAATGCTAATCCCTAACTATATATGGTCTATAACCAATGGTTTTTTCAGTGAATATATATATATGTATATATATATCCAAAGATTACCCCGACCACTTCCAGCAAGCACCTGGCGAGGAAGGAGACTCAGGCCTCTGCAGCAGATTTTCAGGCAAAAAAGAACTTTATTGTTCACTTCTCACGACGACGCGTTTCGGGCTGTGCAGCCCTTGATATATATACATATTTCAAACCCTGGTCCTCTTGTTCGAAACCCACTGCAATTGAGAGCACACATAAAAGCCATCCAAAGGGGTTTAAGGCAACATCAAATCTTTAATTTGCGCTATTACAGCAAATTGACAGACGCGTTTCAGCGTTTCCGCCTTCGTCAGTGTCAACAGAAACTTTACTCCTTCGTGTTTAAATAAAAAAGTGCATCTTGTTTCAAAGACATAGAAAGTGTCATGTGCAGTGAGTACAACTGAAAATAAAAATAAACAATGGACTTAAAACATGGCAGCCATCTTGTGACGTGTCTGTTGTTATCTACACCAGTCAATATTTATGCCCGTAATTTCCCTAAATAATGGGCAAATTAAATTAATGTAAAAACCACGCATTACCCTATTCATAGGTAATAAATATTGACGATAATTAATTTTAGCATACATGATTAAATTACACTTCGTGTGAATTCATTCCTTATAGCACCTATGTATGTATAACTGTATGTGAGTGGCCACTGCGTTTGTTATTCTGCCCTGAATGGGCTGAATGCAGGAGCATCTATCTGATCTCTAGGAACATGATACACCTAAGAGAAATCCCTTATAATCTTCTCTTTGAAGTCAATTCTTTTTTTATTTCACCCCCGGAACAGGGAGTAGCAATTGAGTGACTGGTACACAGCGTTAAGCCTACAACCCATTCAGGGCCGGCCGCGTCTTGGAAAGATGCAATAAATAACATTGATAGTTCACATATTCAACAACCTTGTACACAGCGTTCCGCCTCCAACCCATCAGGGCCGGCCGCGTCAAATTTTACCCAATGGACGCCGGGCAGTCACTGCCTAAAATGGCCCGGTCCCTAAGACCAAATGTAACCATTAAACCAGAAAGGTTAGAACTATGAGACCAATGAGGTCCGAACTTCAACAGAATGTCAGCAAGGATGACAGTAGGTCAGAGAAGACAGTAGGAATAAGTAAAGAGATAAGACTAAGACTAGGAAAGGAAAGGGGCTCAGAATGCGTCAGAGAGGGCAGGGGGGTATAGGGGAGAGCATTATGGCAGCCAACGACAGCTTGTAGCACCTACATTATTTTAGGCCTCACACACTGGGGCTTCTATGACAGCAGCCTGTCTGGTTCAGGGGGGACCACGGCCACCTCCACTAGCCGCAGCGCCCGGAGCTTGGGGGGGCATGTGATGCGCATGTTCTACTGCACATAAATATTTCACCATGGGTTGCCACACTGCCTTAAAGCGTGTGTTGTGAGCCTGTAATCTAGCTGTGAGAAGTTCCATTGTTATGACATGCCAGAGTCGCACAAACCACGCAGCAATGGGCGGCGGTTCCGTCTTTTTCCAATAAAAAGCAATGAGCTGCTTAGCTGCTCCTAGCATTTGAAGCGCCAATGCCCAGTCGCTCCGGGTTAGAGCTTTTAGGCCAGCAAGTTTGACACCCAGCAGTAGCGTGCTAGTGGCTTCAGGTAGAGGAAACCCCAGTACCCCTCTGATGTGGCTTAAGACCTCCTTCCAGAAGAGGGGCAGCGAGGAGCAGGTCCACCATACGTGTAGAAAATCTCCAGTCGCAGACCGACACCTCCAGCACTCAGGGGAAGAGGCCGGAAACATTTTTTGCAACCGCTGTGGCGTGTAGTACCACTGGGTCATCATTTTATATGCATTCTCCTGTTGTGGTATGCTATGGTATATTTTGGGTATATCGCGCCACAAACGATACCACTGTGCCGGAGTGATGTCTGTGCCTGATATGGAGTGTCAACATTGCTGGTACGGATGGGAGGCCGGCGTGCAAGGGTGCTGTAGGATCTGATACATCTTTGAGATCAGGCCCTTTGATTCAGTAAAGGAGCGAGCTAGCCGCTCGAATGGGGTGAAAGCGTGTGTGGCCGCCTGATATGTGTCATCTGCCAATACCCAATGCCTCAGTTGAGCATATTGCATCCCAGCCTCAGGCGGTACTCGGAATTCCTCCCTGCAGTGGGCGAAGGTCTTGAGAGAGCCCCCATCAAATAGATCCGTAAGTACTCTACAGTTGCCCTGAGGCCAATTGCGAAAAGCCCTGGTACGATGTGCCGGGGGAAAGCTCGGGTTCCCTTCAATTGGGGTGTGAGGCGAGGGAACGGTCGTGAGGCCCTTACGTACCGCTATTCTGTCCCAGATCTCCAGCACTGTTTTCGTGGGCACCGCCAAGTATGCACTCGGAGACCGCCTTAGACTTCCACGCCACATCCCAGATGGTGCGCCCAGTCACGGCTCTGTCCATGTGTAGCCACCCCTTCTCGCTCTCAGTTACGCCCCATTCTACTAGAAAACGAAGGTGCGCAGCCCAATAGTACTCTACCAGGTTAGGGCCGGCCAGTCCCCCCCGATCTCGAGGTGCCAACAAAAGAGCTTGGGAGAAGCGAGGCCTCCTCCCCCCAGATGAAGTTGGTCAGATCTCGCTGCAAACCTCTTATGTTATGCAGCGGTATGGGAGTGGGGAGACACTGAAATAAATATAAGATTTTGGGTAGAATGGACATCTTAATTGCATTGATTCTGCCCAGCCATAACGGCACAAGCAGCTTCAACCGCCACAGATCTCCAAGGACCGATCGTCGACACTCCCTCCAGTTGGCTTGCGTCCAGTCGTCCAGCGAGGGGGTCAACTGTAAGCCAAGATAACGGATATGCTGTGCCGTCCATCGGTAAGGGGCTATCTGTTCCAGATGAGGGATTTCTGTCTTCGGTATGGTAAGGTTGAGTGCCCAGGACTTGTTGTGGTTGATTTCAAAAAGGCACAGCGCTGAATGCACTGCTGGCAGGGACTCTCGGGGCTTTGTGAGTGTAAGGATGAGGTCATCCGCGAAGAGCGCTATTTTGTTGTCTTGGTCGCCTAGAGGGATGCCATGAATGTTAGGGGCCCGACGAACCATATCCGCTAGAGGCTCTATTGCCAGGGCAAATAATGGGGGCGAGAGCGGGCAGCCCTGTCTGGTTCCCCTCCTGATGTTAAACAGCGCAGTGAGCTGTCTGTTGACTCGAATCCTGGCCCGCGGTGCAAGGTACGGTGCCATGATCCTAGTGATCATCTTCTGGCCGAATCCTATCTTATGTAGTACCGCCCTTAGAAAGGACCAGTCCACCCGATTGAACGCCTTTTCCACATCCAGCGAGAGGAGACAGGCTGGGGCCTTCCAGTGGTGGGCCTTCCCCACCAGGTGTGCGACCCTGCGCACGTTGCCTGCCCCCTGTCGGTTGCGGATGAAACCCACCTGATCGGGGTCTATCAAGCCCGGCATATGGGGGTCCAATCGCTTCGCTAGCAACTTGGTGTATATTTTAAAGTCAGTGTTTAGTAAAGCAATCGGGCGGTACAACGCGCACATTGTAGGATCTTTCCCCGGCTTCAAGATTAAGGCAATTTCCACCAGTCCCATGTCAGGGGACGGCCCCTCCTCATCAGTAAAGGAGTTGAATAGCCGAAGAAAGTAGGGTCCGAGCTGCGCCTGGTACATGCGATAGAAGGATAGAGGGAGCCCATCAGGCCCCGGAGTTTTCCCCAAGGGGAGCTCTCGGATGGCCGATGTTATCTCCTCCTGCGTGATCGGTTCCTCCATCAACTTCGCATAATGGGGATGTAGCGTTGTCCCCCATACTGCCCCAGTACTTTCTCCACCAGCTCTGGAGGCGGTTTCTCCTCCGTATACAGTGCTGCGTAGTAGTCCCTAAAAGCCTGGCATTTATCCTTCGCCGCTGCGACTCTGGTCTTATCCGGTAATTGAACGTTCGCTACATGCGCTTTAGCGACTAGGGCTCTCAGCCTCCTCGCCAATAGCCTCTCCACACTCGAAATACCTCTGTTTTAATGCTAAGAGGGATTTTTCCGCCCTATTTGCGCGCAACATCCTGAGCTGTCCTCTAAGATTAGCTAACTGCCGTCTCGACCGCAGGGTAGGACAACCCTGGTCCTGCATCTCCGCCTTCTTTAAGACTCCCCTTAGCTTGTCCTCCAGTGCTCGTGCCTCGCGCGTCCTCGCGATCGAGAGGGATGTAATATGCCCCCGTATCGTGGCCTTGAAGGCGTCCCAGACCACTGGAAAGGGCGTCTCAGGCAGGTCATTACACTCAAAGTAGGAGACAATGGTTCCCCTGATGTCCTCAACATCTGCTGCATCCCGAAGGATACTCGGCGGTAGACACCACCTTCATTCCCGGGCAGGACAAGCAGCCGGGTCCTGCAGGAGTAACTGAACGTGGGCGTGGTTGGAGAGTGAGATATCGGACATATTGACCCGTAGGGCATCGCGGACGAGATCGTGAGATATAAACAAATAATAGATGTGAGAGTAGACTCGATGAGCATGTGAGTAGAACAAGTACTCCCTCTTGTCTGGGGAGAAGTACCGCCACGCATCGAACAGCCCTAAGTCCGTAATCTGCTTACGCAGTGCTGAAGACATTGCCCCCGCACCACTGAAGGAACCCTCACTCCAATCCATCCCAGGGCTCCATACCAAGTTAAGGTCCCCTCTATGATGAGCGCGGGGCCTCCCTGCGGCACTTGTTCCCTCAAAAGGTCTCGAAGGTAGCGGTCCTGCGCCTGGTTAGGGGCATATATATTACACAGCGGGAAGCGGCGAAGCCCAACCTCCACACCCACTCTAAGGAAGTGCCCATCACCACCTCGAAAGGGCCTGTCCCCTCCCCGACTGATGCCAGCCCTGCACAGTATCGCCACTCCTGCTGTCTTTGAGTCTGCTGCAGCCCAGAACTGAAGAGGGTACCTAGGGTGTGCCATGCGCGCAGCGTCAGCTTGCAAGAGGTGCGTCTCTTGCAGAAATATGATGTCTGGGTTTCTGTCGAATGAGATAGTGCCATACCTGCTTACACTTGTTAGGCGAATTAAGGCCCTTCACGTTAAGCGTCAGGACCTTCAAAGGGCTAGGTGTGTTCACTGCCATACTAGGGTCTTGTCGTGAGTCATCCACGCCCCCTCAACAGTCATCCCGCATACTCCACACTCACTATAGGCATGCACTCGCACAGTCCCACCCCAAGCCATCGTCCAGTGCCCCCTCCCCACACTCCCCTGAAAAGAGAAGAGAAAGGGAAAATAGAATAGCAAGAAACAAGAGAAGGAGGAAAGGAGTAGAGAGATAAAGAACAAAAAAAAGAGCCACCATTGTTACACAACAATCACGGCCAACAGGGCCTTATTACACTGTCCCCGTTACAGGGCATCCTGCACCCGCAGGTTTGGACGCACTCTGGGATGCCACTCCCTTAGGGGCAGACCGAAGGGGTGTGTGGCGGTCTTAAAGGTCTAACAACTGAGGAGCTCCTGCCATCCCCTCAACCCGCACACCGGGAGCCAGGGTGATGTGTGAGGAGCCGCGGTGCTTAGGTGTGAAACCTCCCTGTTCCAGGAGGAGAGAAGCAGACAACCCGCAGTTCATGGCGTTGGGGAGCGCCCGTCAGGCTCTTCTTTATCCCCCTCAAGGGACCGGATGTGGGCTATGATGTCCTGTTTGGCCTGGGAGGGTGATCGCTCAGCGTTGGGAGATACACGATGTTGCCGACGCACTGTAGTCCAGGATGGTCCGGCCGGTATCCTTTCCTGTCTACGAGTCTGAGATGGGCTCGCCGGCGGTGTTGACGGTAGGCGGATGAGTTGCGCCGCTTCCGTATATGACCGTATGATTCTACGCTTGGATTCCCACTGAAATATGAGTGCAAACGGATGACCCCATTGGTAGGCGATGCCCATACTGCGCAGCTTTTCAGTCACCGGCCGGAATGCTCGCCTCCTCTTCAGGGTGTTGGGCGCCAAATCTTGAAAAATCTGAATCTTATGCCCTTTGTATCGCAGGTCTGGTTTGTCTCGCGCAATTTTCCAGATTGCCTCCTTTTCGGCGAAGAAATGGTCCCTCGTCAGAATGTCCGGTAGGAGTCCCGGCCGACCCGCGGGGCCGGACACACGATGTGCCCGATCCAAAGCCGGAGGAGAAGCATTCTCATCCCCCCAGATCTCATGTAGAAGCTGTGCCACATATCCCATGATGGCCTCCCCTTCTTCTCCAAGAGGAACCCCCCGGAATGCCGAGGTTATTGCGACGGCTTCTGTTCTCCAAGTCCTCCTGCTTTACCTGGAGCTCGATATTCTGTTCCTCAAGGGCCGCCAAACGCTGCCATAGATGTTCCTGGTCTTTCGTGCACGTGTCCATCGTCCTTTCCAGCCCATCTACACGATCCCCAAGTTCTGTGACCTCCTTCCGCAGTTGCTTCACACACGTGTGCACCTCAGTCCGCAGAGAACATATCTCCATTTTCAGTTCCGACATAAAAGTGGACATAAATGCCTGAGTGACCGGCGTGGAGTCTCCAGCGGTCTGGGATGAGCCTTCACCGGCTGCCGTCGCCCCCGCCTTTCCCCACATTGCTACAACAGTATTGTCCCTGGGGGCTGCGGTCGGGTCGGCTTTCTTTCCTTTGTTGGAGCGCGTCATTGCCAGTTTCACCCACTCCCAGCCAAGAGGCACAAAGGATCCCTAAAATATCCCGGAGGGTGGGCCAGGGCACAGGGGGCTAGTCAAAGAACCAAGCAAGGGCCTGCGCTCACTCCTGAGCTCCTCTACTGTACAGTATCCAAACAGGTCCTCCCCTCCCCCCGCGGGCCGCAAGTCTATGTGCTGGGGTCACCAGTCTTGCTTTCAAGAGCCCGGTCTATCAACACTGTGGGGGCAGGGGCTGGGGTACAGCACAGCACGCCCGGATGACCTCCCCCACCCAGGGCAAGGAAGGCAAGGGACGCACCAGGTCACCAGAGCCCCCCCGCCTCAATCCACCATAAGTTAAGGCCTATCCAGGTGCACAAGAACACACCCCCCCCCTGCCCCCGGCCAGTCTAGGGGCATGCAGGGCCAAATGAGAGGTTTGACCGGCCACTACACCGCCAAAGGATTCACCAGCAATGTCCCCTGCAAAGGCACCCAGACGACAGTTAGTGTCCTCCTACTTTCAAACTGCAGACCTTGCCACTATTTCCCCAGGCCGTCGCGCCAAGCTCCACGGGTGGTGCACAAGTTTTAAATGGTGGGAGTGGCGAACCCGTCCAAGCGAGCCCTCCAGGCCCCCACAGCCAGCCCCTATGCCGCGCCAAGCACCACACTGTCCAGCTAGCCACCCAGAACGCAGGGGATCCACATAGAGGGTGGGAAGCAGTCTACACCCGCCTCACCCTGAGGTCCGTTGCTCACAGCGCCTGGCCTCTCAAGTCAATCCCCACAGTCAAAAAGAAAATGGCGGGCTGCGCCTTCTACTGCCGCCCTGCTCGCTGGACCAGTGCCGCTCACCTTGGTGTCTGACGCCGTCTCAGGTCCGCGCCCAACGTCAGTGACTCACCGGAGATCCGGGCTTCGCCCACAGCAAATACCTGACGCCCCACAACTCAGGCCCAGTCAGGGCCCGTCCTGGCGAGGGCTGCGTCGCTGATTATGCCACCGAGTCTCTGCACTGCGACTCGCAGATGGCCTTCTATGTCCCAGGGGCAGGCCAGTCTCTCTGCGCCCAAAGAAGGCTCCGGTAGGCCGCACCGTCAGCCCCTCCAGGGCCCGCCGCGTTTCAGGCCTCAAGATGACCCAGTGGTGGGGGGCCAACTGCCCAGCCACCACCGCAGGGATTACTGCCCACAGGTTGCCCTTAGACACGCGTGTACCTCGCCAGTGTCCCTCAATATGGTGGGTCGCGTCTGTGACAGAATCTCAGGCCCCCGGGACCGGGCCGCCGCCGCCAGAGGTCCGGGTCACTGGGCACCGCAACGACTCCTCCGCCGGGCCCGCCACAAGCAACTCTCCGCCCCACACTCCGGAGTCGCTGCCGTGCCACACCGCAGCACAGAGAGGGTCACCGCACTCACTACAAGGGTGCCCAGGTGTCCGGCCCACCGCTGCCGGTCCCGCTCCTCTGGGGCACGGGCTCAGAAAATGGCGGGTCCCCCCTCTCAGGCCCGCGACCAGGCTCCGCAGTTCCCGCTCACCAACGACTCTTCGGGGGGTCCAGGATGCATCCGCAGGCACCCGGCAGCCAGATCCTCGCCAGGCGCCCCGGGGCCCACACTCGTCACTCCCGCACCAGGGCTCGCCGTCAGACCACCAAGCGCGGGTCCTGCTTCGCCAACGGTTCCCAAGATGGCAGGTCACTGCACCAGGTCCGCCACCCGGCGCCGCCGATCTTCGTATGCCAGCTCCCTCCCGAGGGGATTTTGACTTGCCCGCTGGCTCCTGCTGCTCCGACACCCTCGGTGAGTCCCGGGGGGAAATTCAGGGCCCCTTAGCTCCTCTTTAATCGCACTTTTAGGCAGGTGACAGCGGGAGCCCCACCAGAGCACGTCTGCTCACATCGCCTGCTAAGCCACGCCTCATAATCTTCTCTTTGATAATAAACTATTTTCGCTATTTAGAACTGTATATGGAACTATGTGCTCACTCTCTTCGCGGAGAACAGTGTACATCGAAAGGTCAATTTGCAATTTGTTTCTTACATCAGCCTACATGGACCCACATCTCCTCTTCATTATTAAGTCCCTGCGGGGCCTTTGTCTGTAATTTGATAATGCATTTAGACTCCAATGTGCGGATTTTTTTTACATTATCTCCCCCTCTTTCTGATTTAGCCTTCTGGTCCAAACAGAAGAAGGTCAATAGACTACTGTTACTATTGTGTTTCTTCTCAAAGTGGCGAGCGACCGGATAATTCGGTTCTTTATTCGTGATCGCTCGAAGATGTTCCAAAACTCTTTTTTTGGCAGGGTGGAAAGTACTCCCCACATAGTTCTTACCACATGGGCAGGTTAAACAGTAGATTGTGTAGTCCGAATTACAGTTTAACAACTTAGTAATTGGTATTTTGGTTGTCGTTCCCGGTATTGCATAACTTTTGACCTTGCTACTGTATTTGCACGCCTTACATTTCATACAGGGGAAGAATCGTGTCACAGTATTTGTTTTCTTTTTTCTGGGGTCATTGTGAGAAGTTGGCCTGGCATATGATGCTCACTAGTTCTAGTGATCACCTTGTACCATGCCAAGCAACCCTTATGATGATTGGTTGTGAGTCAACCTTATAGACCAGCTATCCTAGTAGCGTGGACAAAGCAGTCTTGGGCTAAACTCTGTAAAGGCATGTGAAGCAAGCTGTTTTACCATACACAATCCCCTTGAATACCAAATGAAAGGACACCACACAGATATATATTGAAAATATATATATATTTATTTACTACAAATATCCCCTATACTCTTTATGAGCACAGAAGCAAATGCGTTAATACAAAAAAAAGTTTAAATATACAAAAGTTGCACAATATGGATGAGCCCTAGGGGCCACCTAAACCATATACTAAAATAGTGGTATAAGTACCTCCAATCGAAAAGGAAGTAGGCCTAGGGCCTGGGGAATCGCTGGAGCTGATCGGGACTAGCAGTGACTAAGTCAGGAAAGGCCCGCGGGACTCGGGTGCAGCGCTTAAAGCACACGCATACACCAATGCAAAGACAATGGTGCGTAAAAGTTACAAAGTTACTGAAAAGGGAACCTTCCGGATGACCTAGAACCTAGCAACTTGGAACATAGACACTAGAGGTGTATTGCTACACAGGAGCACCGGAGTGCCAGGGTTACCTCACCCACAGGAAGCAGGTGCATACGTCTCAAAGTGTGTCGGGTTTCGTCGCGCTGGTCTATGGAGCCTGTAGATGAAGATGCTACAGGCGGGTCGTCGAGGAGAGTTCTGGTGGATCCAAGGGTGGATCTGAAGAGGTGAAGACCTGAAAGCAGAGGGGACAATGTTCAAAGTCACTAGCCAGTGACTACCGTGGAACCAGGATGGAACCAGGCGATGTCGGGTGCAAACAGGCGAAGAGGTGAAGATTGTCTCTGCAGCCACGTGGACACGAAGAGGTCGAGGATGTCCAGGCGTCGGTCACGAGATGTCCCACAATGGCTCTAACTGATGGCGGTGTCGGCTTCTTGATCGGAGGAAACAGGCCTTGGCTAATGCAAGCCACACAGGAAACGATGCAAGCTTCTCACTTTGACCAGCAAGGTCAGAGGGGATGCTCCTTTTTACAGGAGCGAGGGCCAGTCTGGAGCAACCAGACCAGCGGTGTAGATTTCGGATTTCGTTGCCAAGATTGCCACTAGCCAATGGGCCAGTAACCGGGATGGCGCATCGAGTGGCAAAATGCAAAAGGGCCCCACGCAGATCGTGGAGATGCTGGGGGGCTGATCTTCAGTGCAGATGCTGCTCGGTGGTAGGGCTTCTCAAACCCCAAAGTACAGCGTCGAGGGTGCCTCGGGTGCTGCTCAGTCAGCTTCTTGTGAATCTTCCAAGATGGCCGGTCCCACGTCTCTCAGTGCCTCCACGGGTCTCTTCTTTTCAGGGACTGTGGATCGGGCTCTGAGATGTCTGGGATTCTGGGTCTTGTTGGGCTCTGGGCTCGGGCTCCGGCGGAAGGTGGCGGCAAAGCAGATGTCGAGTTGCTGGATGGTGCCTGTATTCACAGGGTGGTCACTCCTTGGCCACAAGTGAGATGCTCTTCAGTCTTCTGTGCTGCAGAATGTCGAAGTCCAGTTTTCTTCTTAGTTTCAAGTCGAGTTCAGGATGATCTGAAGTCTTGGGACACAGCTCCTACTCTTATTCCAAATCTGGGGGCCGGATCACCTGCTAGGTCCCTCCTCTGGGTGGGACCGGGAAGGGGGGCGGTTACACCCCCTTTCTTTTGTCCAGCTCCACGCCAGGACTGGGGCTGGAAAGCCCCAGCACCGGTTTGGACTGGCTTATGCACGGGGACACCTTGTGTGCCCCAGGCATGTCTCATTCTATTCAGCCCTGTCCTACCCAATACACAAAATCCTGCCTGGGGTGGTGCTCGCACCTCCCAAGGCAAGAAACCCTTTGTCCAAGCCTCCCTCGCTGGAAGGACTCCCAGCAGCAGGAGGTCAGACTTGAGTCTGTGGTGGCAGCATCCGTTTTGTGATGCTGAGGCTCGAGTTTAACTTTAACCGGGGTTCAGGTTATGTACATGTCGTGTCCCTGTAGAAGGGTGGAATGCTACCCCCGTCGCCAGAATTGGCGAGGGGGTAGTATCCCAATTCGTATGACATCTTACTCAATATGTTTTGATAAAGCCAAACTAAAGTTAGCAAGTAACCGCAAGGATTATAATGCACTTAAGGGTATATGGTATGGCAATATCCCGGAACAGCTAAGGGAGTTGTTCCCGAAAGCTGCAGACGGGCCCAGCTCGTGCCAGAGCACCATCTCACATGAAACCAAGCACTCTGCCTCCAGGATTGTCGAGGCCTTCCATAGGAGTGGCTTATAGGTTAACATGTGTCCAGATAGGTTAGATATAGGTATACTATATCTAAGTAAGAGGTGATTACACCAATTTACCCCAGCTGATTGATCAGCTAGTTGTGTCAAATATGGAGGCCAGGCCAGGGGTGGCATAATACATGCTGCAGCCCCTGGTAGGCCTTGGATACACCTATGCCCTGGGTACCTGGGGTACACTGTTACAGGGGCCTATAAGGTGAACCAGTTCCAATTGTGTATGTACCTAAGGTACATGGAGTCCATTTTAAGGAGAGAGCAATTAGCCTGGGACCCTGAATAGCAGGATCCCAGGCCAACTAAGTCAAAAACCAGCTAAACGCCAGGCAAAAAGTTTGGGGGTAACCAGAGTCAGATATCCACCTTCCTACAGTCATAATGGCTTTTCACCAAGTGATCCCTTAACGGGTTTCCTCTCCTGTATGTCACCAAGGGATACTCTGGAAGTGTTTTTCCAACTATGTTGTCTGATTTTAATATCTTCCAGTTTTTTCTTAAAATTTGGTAGCTTTCCGATGATTTATCTGTATATTTGCTTATTAATCTTACACTTTTGTCTTCTACCTTTATTTTATCCCTTAGTAAGGTATCTCTTTCTATTTCCTTACATCTTTGCTCCGCGTTTTCAAGGAAGCCTCTACAATACCCTCTTTTCTTGAATCTTTCTTTAGCCTCGGTTATTGCCTTGTTACATTCTCTTTGTGTTGAGCAATTCCGTTTCATTCTTAGGAATTCCCCTACTGGGATGTTTTTTACTACTCTCTTCGGGTGGCTACTTTCAGCATGGAGGATGGTATTCCCCGCTGTGACCTTACCTGGTAATGTTGTCTTAAGTTTGTTGTTATCTATATACACTTTTAGATCCAGATAAACAACCTCTTTAGCACTGATACAGCCAGGGAACTTCAGATTGAGATCATTATCATTTAAGGCTTTTATGTAATTTTCAGCCTCGCTCCTAGGACCACTCCACACGATGAATAAATCATCAATGTATCGCGTCCAAAGAGCGATTTTCTCCATCCATTGTTCATTTGACCACGCCCAGGCCACGTGCTTCTCCCACCAGCCCACGAATAAATTTTCGTAGCTGGGGGCGAAGCACGTGCCCATCGCAGTGCCCTGTTTTTGTAGGTATAGCTGCCCAGAGAAAGTAAAGATATTGTTATAGAGACAGAACCTTGCGAGTTCAATCAGCATTTGATTGTGTTTGCGAAATTTCAAAGATCTTTTGTTCAGGATGAAGTTCATGGCATGGAGGCCCTTCTTGTGATCTATCGAGGTATATAAACTCGTTATGTCTAAAGTTATCAAGAGCATTTTAGCATCCCAACAAGTTCCATCGATAATCCGTAAGAAGTCTTTGGTATCTTTTAGATACGAGTATAGGTCCTTCACCATAGGAGATATGAAGTGGTCGATGTAGATTGATGTATTCTCTAGTAGACTTCTTTTTGACGAGACTATTGGTCTGCCCGGAGGCCAGGTTTTCCTTTTGTGCACCTTCGGCAGATGATAAAATGTTGCCAGTTCTGGGTGTTCACATTTTAGGAACTGCCAGTCTTCGTGGTCCAATGTTCCTTCGTCTCTCCCGATATAAGCTCATTGAAATCACTAATACTGTCCAGATATTTCTGTTTGTTAGTGGGAATATAATGTTCCTTATTCTTCAGTTGTGAGAGGGCTTCATCCTCATATTGTGACTTATTCAGGACCACAACATTTCCCCCCTTATCTGAGGGTTTGATTATTACTGTGTTGTCCTCCTTTAATTTTTTCACAGCTTCCCATTGTTCTTTCGTCATATTTTTTCTCCCTTCATTGAATTTATCAGTTTGTAAGCTTTTCAAATCCTCTATAACCATCTCCTGGAATGTATCTATGGCATCATATGGTGTTCTAGGTATAGTTTTGGACTTCTTTTTCAATGTGCTGTTACAACATTTTTGGCTGATTCCTGTCTCTTCCAGCATTTGTGTGGCATTGTACTCATTAAAATCTTCTTCCTCACTTATTTCATTAAGGATCTGAATAGTCTCAAGATCAGAACTCACAAGTTGGTCAAAGGGTCCTTGATCGCTCATTGTACCTTTTGTACCTTTTCCAGGATGTAAAATATGAATTTTCATTAGTTTGACCTTTCTTATGAACAGGTATAGATCTATCCGTATTTGAGTATAATCATAGGAAGATGTGGGGCAAAATGTTAAACCTAATTTCAAAACGGTTATCTCAGTTTCTGTCAGTATTCTATTTGACAGATTAATCACTGTTTGTTCATTGTCCATACTCGTTATCTCTGTTATCCCCGTTTGCTCCATGTGATTACCGGGGTGGATCGTCCTGTTACGGCCTTTTTTGCCCCTCCTTGTTTTTCTCCTCTTCCCTCTGGTGGATGTACTCGTGGGGCTGGTCGTTGTCTCAAGCCTCTCATTAATTCGTATTCCTGAAAAAAAGGAAACGGGGAAGAGGACGTTTGTTGCACCTTGTGTTGGATCTCTCTCTTCACCAACTACAATGCCACACAAATGCTGGAAGAGACAGGAATCAGCCAAAAATGTTGTAAAGCACGTTATCGGACGAATCCGACTAGGTAGAGCTGAAACGAAAAAGGATCTGGACACTTAGATAGTTAAGCTATGCTGGAGCACCGAAATGCTCAGGTTACCTAGCCTGGGGCTGCGGGTGCATAGGTCTGAAAAGACGTCGAGAATCCTCGTTGCAGTCTATGGAGCCTGAAAGAAGAAGTTGCTGGCAGGCGACCAGTGATGAAGTTCGAAGTGATCCAAGCCTGGATCGAAGATGGAAGACACACACCTGTAAGCAGAGGGGACCAAGTTCTGAATCACTAGCCAGTGATTAGATGGGCACCAGGATGGCACCGGATGAAGTCACCTCGACCAGGTGAGTGGGCGACGCTGGGCTCTGCAGTCTCACGGACCAGGAGGCGTTGTCGGCGACCAGGATGGAGGTGCGAGCTGTCCCACGATGGTATCTGCTGTTGACGTCGCTGGACCCAGGATTGGGGCAACAAGTCTTGGCAAATGCAAGCCCACGCGGTGGACTTAAAATGGCGTCTGGAGTGGACCAGGAGTCCGGGGTGCTCCTCTGTTGGAGGGGAGCAAGGGCCAGTCTGGAGCAACCAGACCAGCGGTGTTGTCGTCGTGGAGCGTCGTCAGGAGGGCCACAAGCCAGCAGGCAAGTAGCCGGACAACACGGTGAGCAGCAAAGAGAAGAAGGGCCCCACGCAGATCTCGTGGATGCTGGGGGGTTGGACTTCGGTGCTGGAGCTGCTCAGGGTTAGGGCTTCTCGAACCCCAAAGCACCCACTTGAGGATCCCTCGGCGGTCGTGCTGGATAAGCGTCGTGCAGTTCTGAAGATGGCCGGTCCCTCGAGGTCTCGTCACACCCACGGTTCTCAGCTGAGCTGACGATGTGGGTAGAGGTCAGAGGTGCCAGGGAAGCCGGGTCTCGTCGTGCTGGTCGGTCGGATTCCTGAGGAAGGACGTGCAGCAAACCGCAGTGTTCTTAGTTGGTGCCCGCAGATGCAGGGTGACTACTCCTTAGTCACAATGGAGAAATCTTAGGAAGAAGTCTTGAGTTCCTTTCGTAGAAAGCAGTTTCAGGATTCAAAGATGATCTAATTTGGAAGGGTCCCCACTCCCACCTTTATACTAAAGAAAGGGGCTGGTACGGGACTAGGTCCTGCCCATGGGTGGGACCAGGAAGGGGGGTGGTTACACCCCTCTCCCATGCCGGACTTTCCCCAGCTCAGGGGCTGGTGTGCCCCTTGAACTGGTTCTAGCCGGCAGATGCATAGTGAGCACCGGGGTGCCACTTGTAGTCACCTTCCTATTCAGCCCTGCCTACCCAGGATACACAAAACCCTGTCTGGGATGGTGCTAGCACCGCCCCTGACAGGAAACCCTTTGTCCAAGCTCTCCTCGCTGGAAGGACTCCCAGCAGCAGGAGGTCAGACTTGTGTCTGTGGTGGCAGCATCCATTTTGTGATGCTGAGGCTCGAGTTAACTTTAACCGGGGTTCACAGTTACCTATATGTCGTGTCCCTCTAGAAGGGTGGAATGCTAACCCCGTCGCCAGAATTGGCGAGGGGTTAGTATTCCAATTCGTATGACACCTTTTGATAAAGCGATACCAGAGTTGGCATATAACCGCGAGGATTATAATGCACTTAAGAGTATATGGTATGCGTTATCATGGAACAGCTATTAGGACTTGGTTCCGCAAGCTGCAAACGGGCTCAGCTCATGCCAGAGCACCATTTCACATGATTCCGAGCACTCTGCCTTCAGGATTGTCAAGGCCTGCCATAGGAGTGACTGATAGGAATACGGGTGTCCATTTTAGGGTTAGATATAGGTATACTATATCTACAGCAAGGGGTGATTACACCACCTTGCCCCAGCTGTCGTGCAGCCAGTTGTGTCAGATTTAGATGGCCAGCCAGGGGTGGCATAATACATGCTGCAGCCCCTGGTAGGCCCTGGGTACACCTATGCCCTGAGTTACAGGGTCTGATAAGGTGGCCCAGTGCCAATTGGTAAATACACCTAAGGTACATGGAATCCATTTTACAGAGAGAGCAGTAGGCCTGGGCCCTGAATAGCAGGGTCCCAGGTCAACTAAGTCGGAAAACCAGCAAAACACCAGGCAAAAAGTTGGGGGCAACCATAGTCAGGTATCCACCCTCCTACACAACCACCCCAAACGAAAGGAGATAAGGCTATCCTTGACCAGGTAAGCCTATATTGCCTGAGTGCCCATATGAGGTGGTACATGCACTGGCATGGTTACCCCCTATATCATGGTCCACTAAGAAACCCCTCACCCTAAGGGTATCTGAGGGTCTCCACCATAGGGAATCACTACCTGTGGTGTGTTTTGGCAAAGTGAAAGGCTGGTGTGGGAATGGAGTACTGAAGTGAGACTCCACTACTGTTGGGCTCAACTTCCTCCAATCACTATCCACCATATGTGCCTTTCTTTCCAGTACTGAGTTGCTATGAGCTCTCAGGGTCAACCTCTGGCTACCTAAAGCTGGAGGCTGAGTCCCTCTGTTTGGCTTACTGGAGGGACAGGTCAGGTTTGGGGTTTTTAGGCCCCATGTTTGGCTGTGCCCAACAGTGTCCAGCTGTGGGAGGTCCCTAATTACTTTTAAGGGGGATCCCTCAGGAGTCTGTTTTATTTTCACTTGGCTAGGTCTACTAGCTTCAGTGATCCTAATCTGTTTATTGGGAAGTTCCTTTGGACAGGGGGGCCTTTGGGGTCCACCACTGGCCTCCCTGACCTCTACAGCCCTGGGCTGACTGAGGCAGGATAGAGAGGGGCAGGTTACCTGCTCCAGACTGGGTCCCACCTGGGAAGGGTCCACTGCCATCAGAGGCTCTGCCAGGCTAGGCCTGACTACCTCTGTGGCAGTTCCTTCACCAGGGGTAGAGTCAGTTCCCTGAGGAGGCTGGCTCTCACCTAGTGTCTGGGAGGGGGAAGATTTTTCTTCCTCCTCAATGCTCTCAGTTTGGGTGGAGTGATCCATTGTTTCAGGCTTCACAACCCCACTATCTGTTTGAGTAGAGGCTGAGACCATTACAGCCTTACCAACCTTTTCAGGAAGGCACTCAGTTTGTGTTTGGGCTGTGACTGTCACAGCCCTCCTATCCTGATCTGGAAAGTCTGTCTGAGCCTGGGCAGTGGCTACCACTGCCCTTCCAACCTTTGCAGGGAGGAATGGTGCTTGGACTGGGGCTGTAGCTATTACTGCCCCACTAACCTTTCTGGGTAGGCCTATCATTCTGGAGTGGGTTTCTTGCTCCACCTCAGCCCATGCTGAGAGTTCCAGGTCATTCCCCAGTAAGGAATCTACAGGTAGGTTGTCTGTCACTGCCACTCTCATGGGCCCTGTGACATTACCCCAGCTGAGCTCGACTACTGCCATGGGATGCCTTCTTTTCACTCCATGAATGTCTGTCACCTGATAATTGAAACCAGGGGTCAGTTGAGCAGAGGGGACCAGATGGTCAATCACCATGGTGATGCTGGCCCCTGTGTCTCTGAATGCCTCAACTTTCTGACCATTGATAAGGGACTCTTGTCTATACTTTCCCAAAGTGTGGGAACCAGTAGTGAAGTTGGCAAACCCCATGCCAGTCTCACAGACAAGAGTTGTGTTAGGGGATCTGGCTAGGCCATGATCCACCTGGTTTCCCAAGGTAATGCCCACCACATTCTTGGGGGCACTCCCACCACCTGGGGGATTACCACTAGTGGTAACAGGAGGTCTCGGAGTAGTACCTGGGGGTATGTTTTCCTTATTGTTGTTGGCCATTGGGCAACTGCTGTCACTTTTGTAATGGCCTACCTGTTTGCAGGTATGACAATAAGGTTTCTTTTGGGTGTTGGGAGAAGTTTGGCACCCACCCTTTTCAGAGGATTTTTGGGGCCCTGTGGTTTGATCAGAAGATGTATTCCCACCCTTCTCTTGAGGCTTGGTTGATTCCTTCTTTTGGTCACCACCCTGGTTTTTAGGCCTAATCCTGGTTCTGACCCATTTGTCTGCCCTCTTACCCAATTCTTGTGGAGAGGTCAGATCAGAGTCTACCAGGTGCTGGTGTAATAACTGGTTCTGACAATTACTTAAGATTTGCTCTCTCATAATTAGATTGTACAATCTTTGAAATCAGTAACCTTACTTCCCAGTAGCCAGCCTTCAAAAGCCTTAGTGGCACAATCAACAAAGTCAGCCCAATCCTGAGACTGAGTTTTCTGGGTGTCTCTGAACATCAACCTGTACTGTTCAGTTGTTAAGCCAAACCCATCAACCAGTGTATTCTTCAGGACTTGGTAATTGTTAGCATCCTCAACTCTAGTAGTGAGGAGCTTATCTCTACCTTTGCCTTCAAAGGGGAGCCACAAGATAGCTGCCCACTGACTCTGGGGGACACACTGGACAGTGCAGGCCCTCTCCAAAGCAGTTTTCCATTTGTGGATATCATCCCCTTGTTTAAAGGGGGGCACTATGTTACTCAGGTGTCTAGTGTCTAAACTCCTGTCCTTTTCTCTAGGTAAAATGCTGCCACCAGTGGGATCTAGCCCACACAATTTTTGCTCTCTAGCAAGGGCCAGTCTTTCTTTGGCCAGGGCAAGTTCTTCCCTTTCAATCCTCAGATTGACTTCCCTCATCTTAGCTTCATGCTCTCTTCTCTGAGGGGATGTCATCCCTCTGTGAGAAGAGGTCTGAGAGCCATTGGTTCGAATGGATCTGTTAGAGCCTCTGGATAGAGACCTAACTCGTCCACTCCCAATGTTAAGCCTGCCTGAGAGTGGGCCTGGGGGTCCCCCAAGTCCATTTTCATGCCTGCTTAAGTTGGACCTGGTGAGTCTACTGACTTCAACCTGTCCCTTCTCTGCCTCATCCCCTGACACTTCCTGATCCACTTCCTCTCCTTCACTCACTGTTCCATTGAGGTTGAGGTCAGGGTCCCCAAGGGTTCCCTCTAAGGGGGGCATGTTCCCATCTGGATGAGAAGGGTCTGTGTTAGCAGTCCTCCTGGCATCATAAGTCTCTAAGAGACCAATCAGAAAGGGAATGGTAGGGTTAGAACCCTGTTTTAGCTTCCTGGATGTACAGATTTGTCTCATCTCCTGGAAGCTAAAAGCAGCATATCGTGAAGTGACCTGTGGAGGGTCCACTGACACAAGGGGGGCTTCTGAGTTCCCTCCTTTGTCCGACATGCTTCTAGTGTGGTGTAAGTGATGCACCTACCTACACTATTTGTTTGCCTACTGATCCCTTGCTAAGAGTTGTAGTCAGGGTATGCTAAGCCCTGTTAAACTACAACAGCTGGTTCAGTAGAACTCAGAGTATTCTAAGCTAAGTTATATGTACCTTGGTACTTATGTGATCTTTCACAATGATATTCTTAGGATACGTGTGGTAAAACAACAGCAAGCTCAAATCCCAACCGCTGCTCACCAATGTGAGAAGTTGGCCTGATATGTAGTGCTCACTATTCTAGTGATCACTGTGTATCATTCCAAACGACCCTTATTGATGATTGGTTGTAAGTCAACCGTTAGACCAGCTATCCTAGTAGCATGGACAAGAGCAGTCTTTAGGTTAAACTCTAGAGGGCGTGTTAAGCCAGCTGTTATACCATCACATATACCCCTTGAACACCAAGTGAAAGGACACCACACAAGTTGTTATGAAAATAAAAGTATATTTATTTAAAACACAACAGCCCTGGACTCTTTGAGGACAGGGCGCTAAGCACAATACAAAGCTCTTAGGAAAATACTGAAAGTCGCACAATTTACACAAATGCCCGAGGGGCACGAAAAACCATATACTCTAAAAGTGGAATGCAAATTTACTAGCAGGTAAGTACTACTCTAATAGGCTTTAGGATCGCTAGGACTGGACTACTGAACCTTCAGATTACTAGCAGGAGGCCTAGGGAGATCGGGTGCAGAGTGTGCACTCTCACGCGAGATGCGGGACAAAGTCTATGGATGCTAGATTTCGTAAAGTTAGTGTTATCGGACGAATCCGACTAGGTAGAGCTGAAACGAAAAAGGATCTGGACACTTAGATAGTTAAGCTATGCTGGAGCACCGAAATGCTCAGGTTACCTAGCCTGGGGCTGCGGGTGCATAGGTCTGAAAAGATGTCGAGAATCCTCGTTGCAGTCTATGGAGCCTGAAAGAAGAAGTTGCTGGCAGGCGACCAGTGATGAAGTTCGAAGTGATCCAAGCCTGGATCGAAGATGGAAGACACCTGTAAGCAGAGGGGACCAAGTTCTGAATCACTAGCCAGTGATTAGATGGGCACCAGGATGGCACCGGATGAAGTCACCTCGACCAGGTGAGTGGGCGACGCTGGGCTCTGCAGTCTCACGGACCAGGAGGCGTTGTCGGCGACCAGGATGGAGGTGCGAGCTGTCCCACGATGGTATCTGCTGTCGACGTCGCTGGACCCAGGATTGGGGCAACAAGTCTTGGCAAATGCAAGCCCACGCGGTGGACTTAAAATGGCGTCTGGAGTGGACCAGGAGGGTCTGGGGTGCTCCTCTGTTGGAGGGGAGCAGGGGCCAGTCTGGAGCAACCAGACCAGCGGTGTTGTCGTCGTGGAGCGTCGTCAGGAGGGCCACAAGCCAGCAGGCAAGTAGCCGGACAACGCGGTGAGCAGCAAAGAGCAGAAGGGCCCCACGCAGATCTCGTGGATGCTGGGGGGTTGGACTTCGGTGCTGGAGCTGCTCAGGCTTAGGGCTTCTCGAACCCCAAAGCACCCACTCGAGGATCCCTCGGCGGTCGTGCTGGATAAGCGTCGTGCAGTTCTGAAGATGGCCGGTCCCTCGAGGTCTCGTCACACCCACGGATCTCAGCTGAGCTGACGATGTGGGTAGAGGTCAGAGGTGCCACGGAAGCCGGGTCTCGTCGTGCTGGTCGGTCGGATTCCTGAGGAAGGACGTGCAGCAAACCGCAGTGTCCTAAGTTGGAGCCCGCAGATGCAGGGTGACTACTCTTTAGTCACAAGGAAGAAATCTTAGGAAGAAGTCTTGAGTTCCTTTCGTAGAAAGTAGTTTCAGGATTCAAAGATGATCTAATTTGGAAGGGTCCCCGCTCCCACCTTTATACTAAAGATAAGGGCTGGTACGGGACTAGGTCCTGCCCATGGGTGGGACCAGGAAGGGGGGTGGTTACACCCCACTCCCATGCCGGACTTTCCCCAGCTCAGGGGCTGGTGTGCCCCTGGAACTGGTTCTAGCCGGCAGATGCATAGTAAGCACCGGGGTGCCACTTGCAGTCACCTTCCTATTCAGCCCTGCCTACCCAGGATACACAAAACCCTGTCTGGGATGGTGCTAGCACCGCCCCTGACAGGAAACCCTTTGTCCAAGCTCTCCTCGCTGGAAGGACTCCCAGCAGCAGGAGGTCAGACTTGCGTCTGTGGTGGCAGCATCCATTTTGTGATGCTGAGGCTCGAGTTAACTTTAACCGGGGTTCACAGTTACCTACATGTCGTGTCCCTCTAGAAGGGTGGAATGCTAACCCCGTCACCAGAATTGGCGAGGGGTTAGTATTCCAATTCGTATGACACCTTACTCGACATGTTTTGATAAAGCGATACCAGAGTTGGCATATAACCGCGAGGATTATAATGCACTTAAGAGTATATGGTATGCGTTATCATGGAACAGCTATTAGGACTTGGTTCCGCAAGCTGCAAACGGGCTCAGCTCATGCCAGAGCACCATCTCACTCGATTCCGAGCACTCTGCCTTCAGGATTGTCAAGGCCTGCCATAGGAGTGACTGATAGGACTACGGGTGTCCATTTTAGGGTTAGATATAGGTATACTATATCTACAGCAAGGGGTGATTACACCACCTTGCCCCAGCTGTCGTGCAGCCAGTTGTGCCAGATTTAGATGGCCAGCAAGGGGTGGCATAATAC
This sequence comes from Lissotriton vulgaris, assembly GCF_964263255.1. Lineage (NCBI taxonomy): Eukaryota > Metazoa > Chordata > Amphibia > Caudata > Salamandridae > Lissotriton > Lissotriton vulgaris. The sequence continues at coordinate 1,075,159,865 of NC_141691.1, read as the reverse complement.
ATGCTGCAGCCCCTGGTAGGCCCTGGGTACACCGATGCCCTGAGTTACAGGGTCTGATAAGGTGGCCCAGTACCAATTGGTAAATGCACCTAAGGTACATGGAATCCATTTTACAGAGAGAGCAGTAGGCCTGGGGCCCTGAATAGCAGGGTCCCAGGTCAACTAAGTCGGAAAACCAGCAAAACACCAGGCAAAAAGTTGGGGGCAACCATAGTCAGGTATCCACCCTCCTACACATTGCAGCACTCCGCGCTCCGATGTAAACTGCACATCAAATATAGAGCATCAAGCAATTGTCAATCTATACAGCATTTTGGATATGAATGATTCATCAAACTGAGTAACTTCCCCCCCGGATCCCCCAACCCCCCCCCCCACCCCCCAACTCCCCCCACCTGGATTCCACCCACCCCGATCGCACAACATCATCTCACAGGTCCTCCAACGCAAACTGCGGTCCAGCATGACATGTGTACCTTCCGTGTGGCCCTTCTATCCCACCTCCTGATCCATCTCTCGGTCCACTGGAGGCTCCAGCCAAAGGCCCTTATACTCTGCCCACCTCTTCCATATCTTGTAGTGCTTTCGTGGGCACCCACGAGCTACGAAAATTGGCTGTTTCAGCCCCATACAGAAATTCTGCCCCTTTTTCCACACCTGGACTGAGGGAGGCCGGGGGTCCTTCCATGCCTAGGCCACATCCCTCTTGGCCAGGGTAAGACCCAGCAACCACCTTGCCCCAGCTGTCGTGCAGCCAGTTGTGCCAGATTTAGATGGCCAGCAAGGGGTGGCATAATACATGCTGCAGCCCCTGGTAGGCCCTGGGTACACCTATGCCCTGAGTTACAGGGTCTGATAAGGTGGCCCAGTACCAATTGGTAAATGCACCTAAGGTACATGGAATCCATTTTACAGAGAGAGCAGTAGGCCTGGGGCCCTGAATAGCAGGGTCCCAGGTCAACTAAGTCGGAAAACCAGCAAAACACCAGGCAAAAAGTTGGGGGCAACCATAGTCAGGTATCCACCCTCCTACACATTGCAGCACTCCGCGCTCCGATGTAAACTGCACATCAAATATAGAGCATCAAGCAATTGTCAATCTATACAGCATTTTGGATATGAATGATTCATCAAACTGAGTAACTTCCCCCCCGGATCCCCCAACCCCCCCCCACCCCCCAACTCCCCCCACCTGGATTCCACCCACCCCGATCGCACAACATCATCTCACAGGTCCTCCAACGCAAACTGCGGTCCAGCATGACATGTGTACCTTCCGTGTGGCCTTTCTATCCCACCTCCTGATCCATCTCTCGGTCCACTGGAGGCTCCAGCCAAAGGCCCTTATACTCTGCCCACCTCTTCCATATCTTGTAGTGCTTTCGTGGGCACCCACGAGCTACGAAAATTGGCTGTTTCAGCCCCATACAGAAATTCTGCCCCTTTTTCCACACCTGGACTGAGGGAGGCCGGGGGTCCTTCCATGCCTAGGCCACATCCCTCTTGGCCAGGGTAAGACCCAGCAACAGAAGATGTCTTTTATATATGTTTCCCCCCACCCCTTCCAGAACATGTAGCAAGCCTAAATGCGGTATGCGTGGAAGCTCCCACCCTAGGACCTCTGAAAGGCAATCCCACACCCCATTCACAAACCTGGCCAGCGAAACACAGTTCCATACCGTATGTATTAGTGTCCCCACCTCCCTGCCACACCGGAGACAGTCTGGGGAAGCAATAAGGCCTGCTCGCCACAGCCTTTCCCTCGTGAAATAGACTCTATGTAGGTATTTAAATTGGATTAGTCACAACCGTATCGCTATGGCCGCACCCCTGGGAGCCGCCAGCACCTCATGCCAATCCTCCTACTCAAGTGCCCCTACATCCCTCTCCCACGACTCCTGGAGCTTCGACAGTGTATTGGAGCAGTGTATAACTAGTGTACGATAAATATGGGAAATCGTTTTTTCCCCCAGATCTCCCATAAAGACTTTGGCCTCCAGTGGACTAAATTCCAGCAGGGAATCAAGACCTTCAAGACTCGGCGCAATGGCGTGGCGGAACTGTAGGTATCTAAAGAACTGGGACCGATGCAAATCGTACTCCTCACATAAATCTTGGAATGACTTAAGCATTGTTCCTGACATTACATCCCCCAAGGATGAGATACCAATGTTGTCCCAGCCCCGGAAGCCCTGGAGAGACGCCAGCGCAGGCAGGCGGCCACTGTGCCACAGTGGGGTCTCCTGTGTGAGCCTGCCCTGCAATCCCATGCGATGCAAGACCTGTCTCCAAATTTGAAAAGTCACCTGGGTGGCCGGCGGCAGCCCCTTTCGCAACTGCGCCGCATAGAGGACCGTATGCAAAGCATTGGAACCCATGAGGCGTCGCTCCAGGGCGTATGCTGGGCCCCCCCTATCTCCATACCACCACTCATTCAGAACCAAGAGATGGGAGGCCTGATAGTATGATATAATATCGGAGGTCACCAAGCCCCCATCGTAGGTGGACAGAAAACAGGTGCGCAGCGCTACCCGCACCGCTCCCCCGGCCCACAAAAATTGTCCCAGTGCCGAATCTACTTGCCGGAACCACTGAGTTGAGACCGGGTATGGGTGAATCTGTAATTGGTAGAGTAAGCGGGGAAGGACCACCATTTTAAAGATGGCCGACCTGCCATAGATAGTAAGGGGCATTCGGGACCACGTCTTCATCTCCGACCGGACCCTGTCCCAAACCGGTACCAGGTTGCGCTCCCAGGATATCGCAGGACTCGCTGAGATGAACACCCCCAAGTACTTGATGCCCTCCACGGCCACCGGCAGAGTGGGCGACCAGTCTCCAACATCTGTGTTCCCCCCCAGCACCCATAGGGTCGATTTACGAGGACTCAGATACAACACGGAGGTGTCACGAAATATTTGCATTATTTCAAGTAGGCGCGGCCCGACCTGCCCAGATGTGTGAGAAAGAACAGGACGTCATCGGCATTAAGAGCGATCTTATCAGTCAGGCCCTGCTCCCACCCAAAACCGTGAAGCTGCGCATCTAATCGCACCCAAGCCGCTAAAGGCTCCATGGCCAGGGCGAACAGGTATGGTGAAAGGGGGCACCCCTGCCGTGTGCCGCGCCCAATGGAGAATTTGGGAGATATGGCCCCTGCAACCCTAACCAAAGCCGTCAAGTCTGTATATAAAAATTTCAAATAGGATATGAAGTGAAGCCTCAGGTTGAGTCGAGGCAAAAGCGCAAACAAGTAAACCCAGCTCAGGGAATCAAAGGCTCGATCTATATCTGCCAAGAGAAGCGCCGCCTGGAACCCAGTGCCCTATATTGCTGCTACCGCAACATGAGCCCTGCGTATATTGTGCCTGTTTGCCCTATTGGGCATGAACACGGCCTGGTCTGGGTGCACTAACCCTGTAATATGGGGCAAAAGACGATTGTTAACACTACCGTAGATTGGGGGTCTAAAGGGAATGTTTTTAAAGACCGATAGGTGTTGGTTCCCTAGATCCAAACTCTAAGTACAAAGTACACCTACAGTCTAACTCATGTGTTTTGAATTAGTTAAATTATATAAATTATGGCCATACTCTCTCAGTACATCTAACGTGTAATTATCATTAAGGGGGAATCATCCCTTAAGGATTAGACCCCTCACTCACCCGAAGGTGACATGCTTCATCATATGGGTCCTCCTTACCAGTGAAGAAAACCTAGTCAACACTGGGAGCTGCGACTTCGTGGTTGTTTAAGAAGGAGCTCAGAGATGTTTTGATTATATATGTAAGGATGGGTACTAACCCCATATGTGAGACTGTTGGATGTAGTGAGGTTTGCAGCGCTGTGTGAACAAGTAAAGAGGTGAATGTTAAAACTGCCTAGAGTGGAATCACTAACACTACTTTTATTCTTGTGTCCCACCTGACAGGATTAAAAATGAAACAGCACAGTGGTAAGATATATAACCACTGTCACATTGTGGTCGACATGTTTCAGCCTTTTGATCAAAGTTCTGTATCAGCGGCTTTCTTCAGGACCAGATATAATAGTGATATTGCTGCTGCAAATAGTGATAATAATATTAAAGATTTATACAACACTGGTATTCCTGCTTCTTCTTTTGTCAGGCAATACCCAAGGTATCTGCAGTTTTGGGACAAAAAAAGGGGGGGAAGAAAAGGGGAAAGAGAGAGAGAGAAAGGGCCAGAAACAATTTACCATAAATCACATGGAAAATTACAGCATTGTGCTAAGTCACAACATCAGAAGTCTGCTGTGTTGAATCAGTCATCATTATGAAGGACTTACCCTCAATTGTAGGATAGCCCTGCCTCACCTCAACCTGGCAGGCTGCTCAGGAAGTAGGCCCCGCTCTGCGGGAAGGAAGATGAAATAACAAAGTGTAACTAATATGTTAGTTCTTTTTTCACCCTATTCTTTCTGATTTTTATTCATATTCTATTGTTAAAAAAGGCACCCACTGTCCATAAAGATCAAAGGCAGAGGATCAAGAGTCCACCAATCAGCAACCCCTGAAGGCTACTCTTAACCAGACATACTTTCAAAAAAATATTAGAAAAAGTATTTTCTAGCCTAGTAGCTCCAACAGGCTTACCTGTCCGTCGGTACCTCGTGTCCAAAGAGCTCCCCCCGGAGGTACCGAAGCGAACAGCTTCAGCCTTTTTATATGGTACAACTGGAGCGTTTGCAGGTGTGTGAAAACGGGTCCTTCTTGAGTTTAGTAGCCCCGTATTTGCCTGTCAACTGAACCACGCATGTGCCGCCCTCGGAACACTACTCCGTGTACGGTTGCAGGCGTGATAACTATCTTGACTGTAAGTTCCCCAAATCCTTTGTTGGATCCGTTTAAAAACATTACGAAAAACTCAATCCTCCTATAGAGTTTGAGCAAATACAAATCAAATCAAATCAAATAAGCTTTATTCGATTTATCAATAAATCATAAAAGCATACAAATACAATTTATACAGATAATTTAGGAACAGTTTTCATGAAAAAAGTTGCAAAAAAGAAGATAAAACATTTCTCCAAAAGTTAAAATCTACGGCAGTCATATGGATGAAGGGCCTCGATTTACACTAATCAGTCAAATATTAGCATGTGTTAGTTAACTCATTGAGTTTCTAAATTTCAGCACTGACATTAAAAAGCGAGAAACAGCAAAGATGACATCCACGTCTTCTAAGAGCAATAATTTTAAATATGCAGGTTTGCATGTTCTTATCCCCCAGCGTTTAAGTAAGGGTAGAAGAAATAATTTCCTCGGGCTGGTATATAGATTACAAAAGAACATGATGTGTATGTTACTTTCTGTTGAGTGGTCGTCGCATGGACATATTAATTTCAATGAGGCCCAGTCATTCTGTTTCGGCAAAGTGACCAAGCGGAAGAAAATCCCTAGGCGCAGCCTAGTTAAAAGCATGCGAGCGTAGGGTGCTTTTTCAATCCCAAGATAAAATTGTAGGCCTTCGCTAGGGGTAATTTGCTGATAGCTCAGGGTTGTGTCTTTAAGTTTCTCAGTGTCCCATCTAACACTTTCTAAGTGTATGGATAATAGTTTTTTGAGGGCCGGTCTAGTCAAGGTTTGCAGGGTCTCTGGTTCATCATAAAATTCAGAGTGTCCGATGTTAGAAAACATCGTTTGTACGTATCGCAGCCACTTGACTTTTGCTACACCGTCCAAGGCCATGCAGTCTTTTATGAGGTTTCTATTCAATTTGCACTCCTCTGTGGTCCAAATCTTATGCCAGAGCATACAGGGTGATATTTTTATGATGTCGCTAAGGTATTTAACGCCGGTCTCAATGTGAGTCATAAAAGTCGACGTGGTTTTTGACACACCTAGTAAGTAGCAAATGAAAATGTTCTCGCAAGTTTGTAATGAGGCCACGTTCTCGAAACCCCAGAGACCTGCGCCATATGTGACCGTAGCTATACACTTTGCCCGGTAGATCTGTAACATTTCTTGAATGGGTTTACCGCCAATTTTGGCTGCGAAGGTTCTTAAAGCACCTATGGCACGGGTGAAGGCGAGTTTCCTAGCTGACACTGCGTGTTTCCACCTTCCCCACCTGTCAAACACAATGCCCAAATAGCAAAAAGTGTCTGTAATGGCAATCTTTTGCTGATCTAAGTATATTGAGCATGATGGTCTGTTGTTCTTTTGGGAGCAGGGCATGGAGAAAGTTTTAGAGATGTTCACCTTTAAATTTCTTTTGCCCATGTAGGATGAAAATTCATTTACTGCTCTCTGCAAACCTACTTTTGTCCTAGACATGATTGTCGCGTCATCGGCATATAAAAGAATGGGTACAGGCCTGCCATTAACAGCCGGATAATCGCTTGACATTAAGCTCTCAGCGATAGAGTTTATGTAAAATGTGAAGAGCAAGGGCGCAAGTATTTAGCCTTGCCTCACCCCTCTGTTTATGGCGAATTTTTGTGAACATTGCCCCTGGGTCCCAAATCTTACTCTGGCCCCTGCTTCTCTATATAGTTCTTTAATAAATGTGAGGATAGTTGAGTCCACCCCGATGTCTTCCAGTGTCGACCAGAGCAGCGCGTGGTCCACGCAATCGAATGCGGAGCTGAGGTCGACAAAGGTAACAAAAAGATCCCCTTTTTTGGCCTGCGTGTATTTAGAGACTAATAGGGACAAGTTTAGGCTTTGCTCCAATGTCCCTAGTCCCTTTCGGAACCCATATTGGAACTCCGAGATAACCTTCTTCTCTTCTTCCCAGTGTTGTATCCTCTTAAGGACAATCCTGCCAGCAACTTTCATGAGTCCGTCCAATAGCGAAATTGGACGGTAGCAAGCAGGGTCGTCCCTATTCCCTTTTTTAAATATGGGAACTACGATTGCGTCCGACCAGGTGGTAATAAAGCCGCATTTATTTCCCATATTTAATACATTGGTTAACAAGGGAACCCAGAAGTCCGGTTCTGATTTATATAGATCCACTGGGGTGTGGTCGGGCCGGGGGCTTTACCTAAAGGACTTTCTCTAAGGGCATCTTCCACTTCTAATGTGGTAAAGGCCAGTTCAATAGGGTAAGGAGGTGCTGGAGAGACAGTTAGGTGGTTATCCTGAGTTATGCTATCTGTGGGTGAAGTCACCTTGCATGGGTTCGGGGCATTACCCTGTGTGTTGTTGGAGTAAAGATTACTATAATGTTCTACCCAGAGCTCAGCCGTTATGGCCACTTCTACAGAATTATCTCTATTTTTTGAATTATAAACAGATCTTATGACTTTCCAGAAGGCATTGCTGTCCTTGTTCATGGCGGCTTCCCCCAAAGCTTCCCAGGCCTCCTGCTTCAATGTCGCCCTCCGCTGTTTAATAGCCAGCTTATAATCGTGTCTCGCTTGACGAATTTGAACCCTATCTTTTGGGTCGGCAGACAGAGCTTTCTTTAGGATTTTCAGTGTAGATGTGCATCTAGAGTCAAACCACCCACGAGTATGCCTCCCATTGTCTTTGCAGCTCCTAGTCAGTGCATTTTTTATATGGCGCTGAATGTTAGAAAAAGCAACCATGATGCTCTTTGGGTCAGTATCTTCCTCTAAGCAAGCAAGTATGTCCGTGGAGCAAGAGGATAGCAAGTTTTGAAAGAAGGATGTTGGGTTCATTTTCTCCCATTTAATTACATACCCATTGGTCTTAGTTAGGGAAACCTCAAATGGGTATAGAGCTCTACTAGGTTCCTTTACTTTGCCCTCCATGAGATTTACCCCGAAGGTGAGGGGATAGTGATCGCTCATGGGGTCATCCCCAGTTTCCCAGAAGGTTATAAAGTCAGGATAGGTGGGTGATATCAAGGCAAAATCGATTGTGGATTTACAACCTCTTCCATTATACGTTGGGGCAAAGGGAACAGGTGGGGGAGCATGCCTGGTTGACAAAAGTGAGGTCAAAGGTAAATATAACATTGTTAAGAAGGGACCCCATATTGGTGTGAGAGAAGTGCAGAGGACCGTCCTCCCCGTGATCCGAAAGGCCGCACAAACCTAACTCGGAAGACGGACAGACGGAACAATTGAAATCACCCACCCACAACACTATGTGATCCCCCGAACCTTGATCTCTCAGTTTGTGAATGTGATGGATCATAATATTCAAGTTTGATGCCACTTCACTAATTGGCAAATTATTATAAAAATTCACAAGAATCACCTGTTGCGAAGTGCCCCATTTGAGTAGTATGATTTGGAAGTACTGATTGGATTGGAAGTCGCAGACTTTTACATCCCCTATGTTCGAGATATATATACACAAGCCCCCCTTGTTGCGACCCTGGGCTGATGGCACAGCTGGGGAATTGAAGGTTCGGTAACCCAACATGTGCGCTTCCTCTATAAGCCAGGTTTCTTGTAGGCATAGGATGCCATACTTCTGCACAATCTCTAACCAAGGTTTGTGGGTGATCTTACTACCGAGGCCTGCTACATTCCAAGAAAGGAGAGAGTGCATTGGGTTTTTTGTTTCCTGTGGGTGATGCCCTACATTCCCCGCTGTGCCTGTCCGAACTTGCGAGGGTGCAAGGTCTGCCTGTAGGTTGGCCTGTGCAGTAAGGGCGGGCTGTTCCGGGGGGTTAAAGTCAATCCCAATGTGGCTTGGAACTTGGGGTATGGGCATTAGTTTTTCACTTGGGACAGTCTCCATTAGGGGAATTTGGGCATTGGTAAGGATTGGAGCGACACTGATTCCCAGTCAATCCACCTGATCCAGGCACTCAAACCTGTTCATAGTGGGCGCTCCTTCCCACCAGTTGTTAATGGGTTGCCAGCTATCCCCATGTCCTTTCCATCTACGATTGTGGGCTATTGACCAAGCCCCAGGTGGCTCAACAGTCTGTTTTGGAGGATAGAAAAAAGTGAGGGGTCTGGTGACAATAGATTGGTCGGTATCCTGTGAGTCCCATATAGTGATGTGTTGGGCTGTGTGGGGGTCTGCAAATGAAACCACTATGCAGTCTCCAGGTATGGATTTATAGGTACGACCCACCCATGGCACTCTCCTAACCATTAGAACCCTAGTCCTGACAGTATTGGGAAGCTGTCTATTGATGTTGAGCCAGAGAATCACCTTATTCTTTAAGGACCACTGGGTCTCCATGGAATGCGGGTCAAGTGGTGGTACACCAGCCAGTATAACGACATAGGGCCCGGCGTCAGGAGGAAGATCAATGTAGCCCCCACGAAAGTTCTGGCGACCATGGTACTGGTTGGTTATGTGCGCAGTAGAGGGGATTTTAGTCTTATTGGGCTTGTGAGCAGCCTTAGGGATAGGGTTGGGTAAGGTCTGGTTCTTGGGGCCTTTTGCCACTGGTGTTAGGAGTTTTGGTATTAGGGGAAAGGGAACGTTTGGCTTAGATCGGGGTTTGGGTATTGGGGTCGGTTTTGGTGGGGGTAAGGGCAAGACCGGGGGCAGCATTTCAGGGGCAAGGGAACTAACGTTAGTTTCTGGAGCCGGGTGAATACCATCGTCATCATCCTGAGGAGTACCCTCAGCAATATGAGGATAAGTTGTTTCCAGTTGTTTTAGGCTAAGGGTGGCCAGGGAGACTAAGGTCTTATCCATCTCGAGAAGATTGTTCTCGATACGTGAGAGTCTGAGTTCCAAAGGTGACAGTAATTGTTTTAATGTGACCCAGACAGTCTTGAGGAAATCTTCGTCGTCATCCCCCTTATCTCTATCACTCCCTGTCTCACTTTGCCCTCCCTCTTTGGATTTCTCACTGTGTATGGGGAGAGGCCCTTGAATAGGGTCAAGGACCACGTTAGGATTACTATGTTCCCTGTCCCCCCCTATTAGGTGGTTATCCAAGTTTGGCGCTTCTATGGTCTCCCCCGTAGTGGGTAGTGTTCGCCTATTGTTGAAGAACTGCAACCTTGCAATTTTTGCTTTTTTGCGGGCATAAGCAGATCTTGCATTGTTTTTCTTTTTTAGAGTTGGGCCATCTTTGTTTTTAATTTTATTTTTTGCTACAGGGGGAGAAAGGTCAGGGGGGTCAGGACTGTCCGGCAAGGTAATGGCAGTTCCAGGTCCAGTGGGCGCGATTCCCTTAGGGGGCACAATAGTTAAAATGGGTATAGACTCTAAAGGAAGGGAAAGAGGTGGGGGAGCATGGTGAACGTCGGCATGAATTATGAGTGGGGGAGGGCAGGAGGCATGTTGTGGAGATGCAGCAGACGCGATTTTCCCTAGGGAGGAAATTTTAGAATTGGCAAAGGTCTGAGAAAGCCTACGTGCCGCATCAAGCTCGAGTGACACCCTCTTCTGCATTTTGGAAATTTCAGCATCAATTGCTAAATTAGTCTTCACAAGGAAATCATCCAGTGTCCCGCTGGGCTTACTCAGCCCCATAGCAGTTTTACTGCGACTGCCCCGTGTAGTCATGATATATTTGAATTGCAGTACCCACAATGTACTTACTGCAGGAAAAGGAACAAGTCAGATAACAAGAACCAAGGGGGGTGGGCCAGGCCAGTCCTCTATGTCCTCGAACGGCCTCAAACGGTCCCGCCCTTGTCCCGGGCTTCTCCCCGCGAGCTCCCGCGCGCTCCCGCGCAGCGGTATTCACACGTTAATTTATAGCTCTTACGGTGATCACCCGGTCGTTGGGGGCGGGGCGGGGAGGGAGAGCAGCCCAGGTGGAACGGGCGGGGTTACTGGGACAAGAAGAATCCTACCACTTATTGGGAAGAAAGGTGAGGAAAGGAAGGGGGACACTCAGTGTTGTGTAAAATACCCCTCACACACCAACAGGCCCCTTGGTGTCATGCTTCATCATCGGGGTCTTCGCACCCCGCTAAGGGGATGCGGCACGCTACGACCTACGACTACGCGGGAGCGTTGACAATTCAGTCTATGTGTGGTGTGTGTTGAGTGCAAGTGAAAGGAATAGGATGTGAGTGGGAAGTGTAGTGAGAAAAAAAATTAAAAAGGACCTGGCCAGTGGGTAAAAGGAAAAACTTTATTCTGTACCTCTGGCTGGTACTATTAAAAAAGTGCTAGATGGCGAGGTTTTGTGTCTTAGTAAGGGACAGAACCTCTGGTGTGCGTCGACATGTTTCGGTACATACGTACCTTCTTCAGGACGGGGCACAACTCCCAACCCTACTCACGTTTCTCTACAGAACAAGATTATTGTTCTAACTTTCCTAAAAAAGTGATTACATTTACTGAAGACAAATACAATGTGCCTACAGCGGTTTTACTTGAACATGTAGTTACATGTCTTATTGTATAAGCTGATTAAAGCCTCATGAGCAATTTCAGAACATCAGGGTAGGTAGGTAGGTGGATCCACAATGAAATCCGCCTCAGTCGGCCTCTTTCCTCCACCCTGTGTTGCGACGGAGCAACACAGGGTGGAGGAAAGAGGCCGACTGAGGCGGATTTCATTGTGGATCCACCTACCTACCTACCCTGATGTTCTGAAATTGCTCATGAGGCTTTAATCAGCTTATACAATAAGACATGTAACTACATGTTCAAGTAAAACCGCTGTAGGCACATTGTATTTGTCTTCAGTAAATGTAATCACTTTTTTAGGAAAGTTAGAACAATAATCTTGTTCTGTAGAGAAACGTGAGTAGGGTTGGGAGTTGTGCCCCGTCCTGAAGAAGGTACGTATGTACCGAAACATGTCGACGCACACCAGAGGTTCTGTCCCTTACTAAGACACAAAACCTCGCCATCTAGCACTTTTTTAATAGTACCAGCCAGAGGTACAGAATAAAGTTTTTCCTTTTACCCACTGGCCAGGTCCTTTTTAATTTTTTTTCTCACTACACTTCCCACTCACATCCTATTCCTTTCACTTGCACTCAACACACACCACACATAGACTGAATTGTCAACGCTCCCGCGTAGTCGTAGGTCGTAGCGTGCCGCATCCCCTTAGCGGGGTGCGAAGACCCCGATGATGAAGCATGACACCAAGGGGCCTGTTGGTGTGTGAGGGGTATTTTACACAACACTGAGTGTCCCCCTTCCTTTCCTCACCTTTCTTCCCAATAAGTGGTAGGATTCTTCTTGTTTATGTAACAGTGCCCGTGGAGTAGGAATCCTACTTGATACTCTACCTCCCCTCTTTGTTAAATATGGGGTTACTGGGACTCCTGGGAAATGTAGTCCCAGCCCTCTTGCTCGCAGCCCTCAGCCCCTGTCTTACCCCAGCAGCAGCTAACAGCCCACGAAGGAGAGCGCCCCTCTGTGAAGCGGGACCCGCGCAGCGGGTTCCGCGAGGCGTTGGTGGAGATGCAAGGAATCCACGGGCAATCCAAACAGCAAGGCAGGTTTGTCAAGGTGTCCCACGAAGTGCAGGGCAAGCCGGTATTTGATCACCCGGTCGTTGGGGGCGGGGCGGGGAGGGAGAGCAGCCCAGGTGGAACGGGCGGGGTTACTGGGACTCCTGGGAAATGTAGTCCCAGCCCTCTTGCTCGCAGCCCTCAGCCCCTGTCTTACCCCAGCAGCAGCTAACAGCCCACGAAGGAGAGCGCCCCTCTGCGAAGCGGGACCAGCGCAGCGGGTTCCGCGAGGCGTTGGTGGAGATGCAAGGAATCCACGGGCAATCCAAACAGCAAGGCAGGTTTGTCAAGGTGTCCCCAGCTGAGCAAGTACAGCAAATATACGCCATCCCGCGTACCAATCTCTCTAAAACAAATAGAGTATCGCTACTAGCGCATGCGCGATGTACTCTCTTTGTTACGCGCATGCGTGTCAATAGAGATGCTGGTTCTAACGTTATTGAGCTGTCACCTTAGTATTAAAACAGAAGTGTTGCTTATATTTGGTGGCAAGGATAGAGGCTAAGAAATGCCGGGCGGGGTTACTGGGACTCCTGGGAAATGTAGTCCCAGCCCTCTTGCTCGCAGCCCTCAGCCCCTGTCTTACCCCAGCAGCAGCTAACAGCCCACGAAGGAGAGTGCCCCTCTGTGAAGCGGGACCCGCGCAGCGGGTTCCGCGAGGCGTTGGTGGAGATGCAAGGAATCCACGGGCAATCCAAACAGCAAGGCAGGTTTGTCAAGGTGTCCCCAGCTGAGCAAGTACAGCAAATATACGCCATCCCGCGTACCAATCTCTCTAAAACAAATAGAGTATCGCTACTAGCGCATGCGCGATGTACTCTCTTTGTTACGCGCATGCGTGTCAATAGAGATGCTGGTTCTAACGTTATTGAGCTGTCACCTTAGTATTAAAACAGAAGTGTTGCTTATATTTGGTGGCAAGGATAGAGGCTAAGAAATGCCGGGCGGGGTTACTGGGACTCCTGGGAAATGTAGTCCCAGCCCTCTTGCTCGCAGCCCTCAGCCCCTGTCTTACCCCAGCAGCAGCTAACAGCCCACGAAGGAGAGCGCCCCTCTGTGAAGCGGGACCCGCGCAGCGGGTTCCGCGAGGCGTTGGTGGAGATGCAAGGAATCCACGGGCAATCCAAACAGCAAGGCAGGTTTGTCAAGGTGTCCCACGAAGTGCAGGGCAAGCCGGTATTTGATCACCCGGTCGTTGGGGGCGGGGCGGGGAGGGAGAGCAGCCCAGGTGGAACGGGCGGGGTTACTGGGACTCCTGGGAAATGTAGTCCCAGCCCTCTTGCTCGCAGCCCTCAGCCCCTGTCTTACCCCAGCAGCAGCTAACAGCCCACGAAGGAGAGCGCCCCTCTGTGAAGCGGGACCCGCGCAGCGGGTTCCGCGAGGCGTTGGTGGAGATGCAAGGAATCCACGGGCAATCCAAACAGCAAGGCAGGTTTGTCAAGGTGTCCCACGAAGTGCAGGGCAAGCCGGTATTTGATCACCCGGTCGTTGGGGGCGGGGCGGGGAGGGAGAGCAGCCCAGGTGGAACGGGCGGGGTTACTGGGACTCCTGGGAAATGTAGTCCCAGCCCTCTTGCTCGCAGCCCTCAGCCCCTGTCTTACCCCAGCAGCAGCTAACAGCCCACGAAGGAGAGCGCCCCTCTGCGAAGCGGGACCCGCGCAGCGGGTTCCGCGAGGCGTTGGTGGAGATGCAAGGAATCCACGGGCAATCCAAACAGCAAGGCAGGTTTGTCAAGGTGTCCCCAGCTGAGCAAGTACAGCAAATATACGCCATCCCGCGTACCAATCTCTCTAAAACAAATAGAGTATCGCTACTAGCGCATGCGCGATGTACTCTCTTTGTTACGCGCATGCGTGTCAATAGAGATGCTGGTTCTAACGTTATAGAGCTGTCACCTTAGTATTAAAACAGAAGTGTTGCTTATATTTGGTGGCAAGGATAGAGGCTAAGAAATGCCGGGCGGGGTTACTGGGACTCCTGGGAAATGTAGTCCCAGCCCTCTTGCTCGCAGCCCTCAGCCCCTGTCTTACCCCAGCAGCAGCTAACAGCCCACGAAGGAGAGCGCCCCTCTGCGAAGCGGGACCCGCACAGCGGGTTCCGCGAGGCGTTGGTGGAGATGCAAGGAATCCACGGGCAATCCAAACAGCAAGGCAGGTTTGTCAAGGTGTCCCCAGCTGAGCAAGTACAGCAAATATACGCCATCCGTATCAGTAAAGAAAAGCATTAATAAACATTGGAAAATATTGAATTCAGCAGAGACTGTACTACCCAGTCCCTTGGTTGCTTACAAACGAAGTGCCAACATCAAGGATAAACTAGTCCACACACGACCACAGGTGGTCTTAGAACAGCCATGGATTCCGTCACACCTGACGGATCCATCCAAGTTTCTGTTCCGTAAGGAACAACGTTGGGTGTACAGATTAAAATCAGACAGGTCAGGCCTTAACGACGACATACCTTGGGCGACGTTATAGTCTGACCCGTTGAGACACTTGTGACATATAAGCCTTCAATCGACTTATAGGAGCCTTGATAAGACGAGAGTGGGACAGTCACAGCGAAAATGCTAGTTATGAAAAAACACACATTCCTCCCCTCTCCTCCTCTTTACCTAACTTTGACAGTGTCAACAACCTGTTGACTAACCACCTTTGGGGGTTTATTAGTAACTCTAACATCATTACTGCTAGATTATGTCAGTGGTTATGATTTCTCTAAACCAAGCCTTTAAATAATGATAAGGAGTACTATCAATATGGATAAAATAGGAGACTGGTGTTAAATCGCTGGTCTTCGAATACACCATATAGATCCACCAACGTGTTGCCCCACATTTGAGGATTATACGTATGCGAAGAATAATAAGTATACTGCGCAATCATGTGATGTGAGTTCTGATATGGCCTATGTTTATTCTGGTCGCTGGCATTTTGTAGCCTCTATCCTTGCCACCAAATATAAGCAACACTTCTGTTTTGATACTAAGTGACAGCTCAATAACGTTAGAACCAGCATCTCTATTGACACGCATGCGCGTAACAAAGAGAGTACATCGCGCATGCGCTAGTAGCGATACTCTATTTGTTTTAGAGAGATTGGTACGAGGGATGGCGTATATTCGCTGTAGTTGCTCAAACTCTACAGGAGGATTAAGTTTTTCCTAATGTTTTTAAACGGATCCAACAAAGGATTTGGGGAACTTACAGTCAAGATAGTTCTCACGCATGCAACCGTACACGGAGTAGTGTTCCGAGGGCAGCACATGCGTGGTTCAGTTGACAGGCAAATACGGGGCTACTAGACTCAAGAAGGACCCGTTTTCACACACCTGCAAACGCTCCAGTTGTACCATATAAAAAGGCTGAAACTGTTCGGTTCGGTACCTCCTGGGGCGAGCTCTTTGGACACGAGGTACCGACGGACAGGTAAGCCTGTTGGAGCTACTAGGCTAGAAAATACTTTTTCTAATATTTTTTTGAAAGTATGTCTGGTTAAGAGTAGCCTTCAGGGGTTGCTGATTGGTGGACTCTTGATCCTCTGCCTTTGATCTTTATGGACAGTGGGTGCCTTTTTTAACAATAGAATATGGATAAAAATCAGAAAGAATAGGGTGAAAAAGGAACTTACATATTAGTTACACTTTGTTATTTCATCTTCCTTCCCGCAGAGCGGGGCCTCCTTCCTGAGCAGCCTGCCAGGTTGAGGTGAGGCAGGGCTATCCTACAATTGAGGGTAAGTCCTTCATAATGATGACTGATTCAGCACAGCAGACTTCTGATGTTGTGACTTAGCACAATGCTGTAATTCTCCATGTGATTTATGGTAAATTGTTTCTGGCCCTTTCTCTCTTTCTCTTTCCCCTTTTCTTCCCCCCCTTTTTTTGTCCTAAAACTGCAGATACCTTGGGTATTGCCTGACAAAAGAAGAAGCAGGAGTACCAGTGTTGTATAAATCTTTAATATTATTATCACTATTTGCAGCAGCAATAACACTATTATATCTGGTCCTGAAGAAAGCCGCTGATACAGAACTTTGATCAAAAGGCTGAACATGTCGACCACAATGTGACAGTGGTTATATATCTTACCACTGTGCTGTTTTATTTTTAATCCTGTCAGGTGGGACACAAGAATAAAAGTAGTGTTAGTGACTCCACTCTAGGCAGTTTTAACATTCACCTCTTTACTTGTTCACACAGCGCTGCAAACCTCACTACATCCAACAGTCTCACATATAGGGTTAGTACCCATCCTTACATATATAATCAAAACATCTCTGAGCTCCTTCTTAAACAACCATGAAGTTGCAGCTCCCAGTGTTGACTAGGTTTTCTTCACTGGTAAGGAGGACCCATATGATAAAGCATGTCACCTTCGGGTGAGTGAGGGTTCTAATCCTTAAGGGATGATTCCCCCTTAATGATAATTACACGTTAGATGTACTGAGAGAGTATGGCCATAATTTATATAATTTAACTAATTCAAAACACATGAGTTAGACTGTAGGTGTACTTTGTACTTAGAGCAAAAGACGATTGGGCAACACTTTAGCCAAGATCTTAGCTTCAACATTTAGGAGGGATATGGGGCGGTACGAAGCATGCTGCTCCGGGGGCCTTCCTGGTTTGTGGAACACCACCACCTCTGCATGGCGCCAATCCGCAGGGAGGCTACCCCTCTCCCCCACCTCTTCCAGTGCAGCTCTATAGTGTGTACCTAACAATATGTGATACCTCTTACAGAATTCACTAGGGAACCCGTTAGGCCCAGGGGCTTTCCTGGTGTTAAGCTCCCCCAGTGCTTGTCCCAGGTCTTCTTCCGTTAGTGGGAGCTCCAGGCGATCTCGTACCTCATCCCTCACAGCCCGTGGTGGCAAGTCCGAAAAAAATTTGTCCACCATATCTGCCCGTAGGCATTCATCCGGGGCATATTGGGTCGCGTAATACGCTGCAAAACTCTTGGCTAATTCCCGAGGATCCGTAATTGGATCCCCGGCCATATCCAGCAGACCCGGTAGGGTCTGCACCTGGAAAGTGTTTTGACAGAGACGGTGTAGCATCGTCCCCAACTTGTCTCCCCATTGATAAATCCTGCTACGCGTCGCCAACCACACCTGCCGCGCCTCCTCCAACAGTATCGACGCATAGGATTGCTGTGCCAAGAGAAGCTGCCCCACCGCCGGATTGTCCCCTCCTACACTACAGCGGCGCTCCAGGGCCTCCACTTCTCCGCGGCCCTGACCAATGCCGCCCTACGCTGCCGGAGTGCCCGCGCAGACCACGCAATGTCCACACCCCGCAGTGTGGGCTTCAGAGTCTCCCACATTGTCCCGGCCTCAGAGAGAGATCCAGCATTTTGCACCCAATAGTGTGCTATGGCCTCCCGCATGTGTTTCTGGTAGTCCTCATCCTGTAGATACCACTCAGAGAGGCGCCATCGAAACGGCTGCCGCCCTTTATCTAAAAAACAATGGATCCTCCGGTATGATAATTGTACAGTGTATAGACAGTACATAGCGTAATAGCAATTATAAAGTCATAGAGGGTTGGCAAGGGATGTCAAAGGGAGACACAAGGCTCAAGAGTTTTTGTATTTCAGAACAATGGTTTTAACAATAATATACAGTTATACACATAGTATTTCAAAAGCAGTGCAGAGTGTCCCAAGTGTTTTTTGTGAGAACCAAAGAGTAATTAAGTGACAGTGAGTGAATATTTACAGGTTTCTGCTGGGGATATTTACAAGAAACGGAAAGTGACCAAGAATATTCGTATAAACAATGATTACACAGTGGCTATCTATATTCATAGGCACTGTTTTGCGCGGTTCATTTCCTATGGCGTCGACGGAGTTTCGACCCATCAGGATGGGGGTCTTGTCCCAACCTGGGGAATATTTACATGAACCAGGTTGAACAGACCTTCACTCTAAATGACCAAAATCCTTACCGAACCAGCATAAAATGCTGGTATAGGTATATAGATGACATCTTCCTTATTTGGAGTGGCAATGGAGAAGACTTTAATGGATTTGTTATATATTTGAATCAAATCCAAACACTCCTCACTTTCATGTCTACACTTCACAAATCCACCATTGCGTTTTTGGACTTAAATATCCAAAGCGAAGAAGGCAAACTGTTTACCTCACTACATAGGAAACCGACAGTGAGAAACACCTTAATGTCATACAAGAGTCAACATCCCAGAGCCCTTAGGGATGGTCTACCTATCGGGCAGTTTTAGCGCATCCGCCGCAATTGTGCTCGAAAGGAGGACTACACGAGAGAGGCCGAGATATTGAAAAAGAAATTACTAAGCAGAGGATATCCCAACAAGATAGTGAGAAGATCACTCAAACGTGCGTGGTACTGCCCACGAGAGGAACTTCTGAAGAAGCCTCAGGAATTTATGATTTGATGCAGGAAGCAAGAACTTTTAGTCCAAAAACCAACACGGTCACACAACTCTTAAAACAGCTGGAATATGTCAGTCGAAAACAAATCAATCAACGACTTCAAGCAACTACACTGATCCATTACCATAAAAACAATCGCATTCCACGTGGTCTAAGAATCGCACTCAAGCCCATGCTGTGCCGTAACAACAAAGAATTCGTAGAGAAGTGGTACCAAATAATAAATAAGTGCTCTTTGGATCTTATTTTATTAATAGTGGAGGAACTATCTCATATTTTGAAAAACCTGGAAGAAGAATTGACAGTCATCAAAAAAGATTTAACCAAACATGAGAATTTACAAGAGATGTTGGATGATATCAATAAAAAACTAGAGAAATATGAAAGGGAGATACATGAAAGGAAGATCAAAAAGTGTTACAGAGATACAATTGATTATAAACTTGAAGAAGTTTATACTTGGGCGGAAGTATATAGCCAAAGAAAATGGCAACAGAAGACACAAATAAGCTCATCACAAGAAAGCGTAGTCTCAGATTCTGATGTAGCCCAAAATAGACCACCACTGCATGAAGAAGCAAGAACATCTGCAAAAGGGAGCAGCACACAAGGTACAAAAGGAGGAAAGGCGACTTTTTTATCCACAAGCCCGGCAGCGAACAATGCACCAAATATAGAAAAACCTGTCGGGGCAAAAGAAACAGTATCCGAAAAAGCAAAGAGATCATTGAGGAGCACAGTCAAGGTGACTTAGTTATCAACATATCAAGTCAAGAACTTACACATGACCAAATTAAACATCTCAATAAAGGAATATCATTGTGTCCCACATACAGCATATTGCTGAAACTGAAATTGCCATTTTCAAATTTCTACGTACATTAAGACTCAAATACTTTTTCAGCATCTTACTCATCTTAGAAGAAAACAGTATGAGCTCAGAGTATGTTGAATTCAATAGAAAGAGTACCTTATGCGCACCTTCCTCCCACAAAACCATCGACATTTTTGAACGTTTGGTTAAAACAGATTGTAATAAAATCAATTTTGGAAAACCAAAGAAATCCAATTTCACAAAAAATGAATGGAACATCCTTAAGAATTTGGCGAGGAACTCCAATATTACCTTTCAAAAGGCAGATAAGGGCGGCGCCCTAGTTGTAATGGACTTTGATTTCTATCACAACAGTGTGTTGCAACACGTACAAGACCAAGGAATATATATGAAACTGGAAAAAGATCCTACTGAAGATTTTCAAAATATTTTGAGAGAAATTCTAAAAAGAGCCTTAGACATGGGATGGATCAGCCAAAAGACACATCAATTTTTGGATAACCAATATCCGAGACGCCCACAATTTTACATGCTCCCAAAGGTACATAAATGTTTAACATCACCGCTGTTTAGACCCTTAGTGTCAGCATGCGGGTCTATTTCTTAATAATTGGGTCAATATCTAGATCATTTTTTACAGCCGATGGTACAGGATTGGAAGACCTACATTAAAGATACTACATCTTTTTTGAACCATTTGGAAACTCTTCCAAAAGAAGACATGATGAACTGGTTACTATGCACAATAGATGTAACCTCACTATATACTTCAATCCCTCACAAAGAGGGTATAGAAGCTATAGAGAGTTTTTTGCTGAAGAATGAGTGTGCTGGAGCCAATAAAGTTTTCTTGTTAGAATTGATGCATTTTGCTCTGTACCATAGTTATTTTGAATGGGAAAACAATTTTTACGCTCAATGCAATGGAACATCTATGGGCTTTGCTGGAGCCCCCACATACCCGACGATGTTTATGTCAAAATTCGAGCAAGAGCATATTTTCCAAGAATCAACCTGGACCAAACAGCTAGTATCGTTCAAACAATATATAGATGATATTTTCTTAATTTGAAACGGAGTAGAAACTCAGCTTATTGAAAACAAGTTGAATGATTGTCACCCTCACATCAAATTTACACACACCATCAACAAAAATTGTATTCATTTCCCTGATGTGCTAGTACAAATCAAGGATTACACCATCAAAACCAACGTGTACACAAAACCTACAGATCGAAATAGTGGTTTACATTTTAACAGCTTTCACCAACTAGCTTTGAAAAGACAATTACCTTTTTCACAATTTTTACGTCTGAAACGCATCACTAACACAGAGGAGGAAGCCAATCAAACCATTGATCAGTTTGCTGGATTTTTTTTTTATTTAAAAGAGGATATCCTGAAACTTTAATTAACGAATCAAAACAAAAAGTACAAATGATGGAAAGATCAACTCTTTTAAGACAACAAGAAAAAGTGGAGAAGCATTTCAACATATGTATGTTGAAATATTCAACTGAAGCAAACAAAATAAAAAACATCATCAAAAAACACTGGCATCTGATTGAAAAAGAAACTGATCTAGAATGCATCAACAAAAATGAAGTTATTTTTGCTTTTCAAAGATCCCGCAATCTAAAGGAGTTGTTATCTAAGAAAACCACTGAAAATACTACCACAAAATTCAAAGGGAAGCAAATTTGTGGTAATTACACGCATTGCAACAATGTCATCAGAGGGAAACAACTAAATCACCCCTCAAAAGGTTTTACAATTGAGTTGAAATACACTAGCACTTGTGACTCGAAGAATGTGGTGTATGCCATTAAGTGCCCGTGAGATATATGTAGGTATCACTGAAAGGAAAATAAAGGTTCGAATCACGGAACATAAAAGTAATATAAGACTGAAGAATGCCAAATCAACAGTGGCTATGAATTGATTGGCAGGAAGCTGGACACAATGTTTCACAATTAAGATACACTGTACTAGAAGCAGTGAGAAGAGATCTGGGTACAGACCCACATAAACAATTATTAAAGGCTGAATTCCTTTGGATCAAAAAGTTAAACACTTTACAGCCATTTGGGTTGAATGTCCGTATTGAACTATCTTGTTTTTTATAATGTCACACAGAACGATTTTTTCAGATCATACTGTTATTTAGGATTTTTTAATTTTGACTTGATAACTTACTGCAGAGTTGTCCCTAATTCATAATACCATTACTATTTAGCATTGTTCTATTTTCACCTTAACACATGATTTAACAATTGATTTAATCTACCTATCGATTTTTATCATAATCATGTCAATTTGAGAATTTTCTATCAACTTTAACAAAACGGGTCACATCTCGATAGTGCAGGTTACTTTAAATCACTAAGCACGTGACCATTTCCCAAGGCTCAACACACTACACGTGATCGCGCCAGGACGCTATTCACACAGCGCAAGAAAGTAGTGCGTTTGTTACCGCTTGCACAGAACGACGTGCAGCGTGTGCGAGAGAGTTTAATTTCGTGAAACTCAAGTAAATCCTGAAAATTCTAGCTTAAACCTGATTTATTTTAGAGCATAACATGTCAGCAGGGTAATATAAGATCCTGTGAGTATTGGATATAGTTATGTATATAATTTTTTCAAATATAATTTGCTTAGAGATACCATGAAAGACCATTCAGGTGTATTGATTTGTTGTTTGATTTAACTCGATGAACGTTACTGTATTAATACATGTACGTGGTTTTGATCTGAAAAGAGAGTTATTGCTTGAACTGGACAGGATATGTTTAAAATCTAATGTAGATTTTGCAGTTTTGGGACTAATTCGTTTTTCGTTTTCATTTTTGTAGACCCCTGAGGAAGGGTCCTATAAGTGCCCCGAAATACATTGGAAATAATTCATGAAACTGATTTAATCTATTAAAAAAACAAAGAAATCATGAAATAAATGATGCAAATAAAGGAAATTGAAAAAAATCATCAAAAAGACAACTAAGTTTTCATTTTTCAAAGACATGGATAAGGAACCAACAGTTTCCTGAAAATAGTGCGCACTTTCATCAGGACGGGAATTTTCCCAACCAGATCTGTTACTATATTTTCAAGGCACTCTGACCAAGTGTAACAAATGGAGCAGAACTAAAACGATTGTTTGATTATTGACTGAAAGTATAGTGTGCACAGAGCATCTTCAATATCATGTAAATATTCGCCAGGATGGGACGAGACCCCCATCCTGACGGGTCGAAACGCCGTCGACGCCATAGGAAATGAACCGCGCAAAACAGTGCCTATGAATATAGATAGCCACTGTGTAATCATTGTTTATACGAATATTCTTGGTCATTTTCAATTTCTTGTAAATATCCCCAGCAGAAACCTGTATATATTCACTCACTGTCACTTAATTACTCTTTGGTTCTCACAAAAACACTTGGGACACTCTGCACTTCTTTTGAAATACTATGTGTACAACTGTATATTATTGATGAAAGCATTGTTTTGAAAATACAAAAACTTTGATGACATATAACTGGTATCTTGAGCCTTGTGTCTCCCTTTGACATCCCTTGCTAACCCTCTACAACTTTATAATTGCTATTACGCTATGTACTGACTATGCACTGTACAATTATCCTACCGCAGGAACCATTGTTTTCTTGATAAACTAATCACCCTGGTTCCTTTGTGAGTAGGGTCCCCTTGTCCTTCCCTTGAGACTTTTCGCGCGGTGGCTGCACCGCAAGGGTTTCATCCTTGTAACACTGGATTTTCCCTTCCCTATACAATAATAGGGTATTGCTTTGTTAGAGTGTTGGGATGGCAGATTGAGACGCACCACTCTATACAGGAGAATATATTACGAAACTAACTAGCGGACCTTCCTTATTCTCTAATCTACCCACGAACACAAGTAGCCCAAGACAGGACTTATTGAAAAGTTAGAAAAAGCAAAGAAAAAACACGTGAGGACTGAACTGCACGCACGCATGCTCACAGATTACCTGAGAGCTGGTATAATACCACAAGGCCTTAGTGAAGACCCCAAGTTTAAGGGTAGCTTTTGCGGCATTTCTGTTACATGCTCACACGCCACTGGATGGTCCTAGGCGTTGAAACTGCCATAGAACACTCCAAAACTGAACTCAAAGAAATAGAAGAGTTAGAAAAAGAACTTCTTTTTTTTTTTTTTTTTTGGAGTTCAACTCTGCTTTATTGTGTAATTGGAGACATGTCACACAGCTTGTCATGCCCACAACCCGGAGGTCGGCAGCAACAAAAAACAGAAATGTACACAGCCTTGTTGCCGGCATCCCGGAGGCCCGGCGGCATTACGTAAGAGGAATGAAGTGGGGCCACTTCTCCGATGTGGCATGATAAAAGAGGATGAGCAGCAGCAGAACAGAGTTTTCTATTGGAGAAGAAAGGAAAACTCTCCCCTCTCCGTTTTTTGGTGTGTAATAAAACAACTTAACAACAGTACCAAACAGTGTAGTAACTATGAGGCGAGTCATGCATCAAGGTCAGTTAAGTAACAGTGCATCGGTGTGGCATGCCATGTGAGCGGAGGCGTGTTTATGAGTGTGTGCAGGTCACAATCAGTCCAGCAAGAGGGCCTCCGGTAGCCGGAGGTTAGGTCGGGTGTGGGGCTCTAGAGAGGCAACCGTCAGTGGGTGTCTCGACATAGTGCCAGCAGGGCATAGGTGAGTCTGTGTGAAAGCAAGGGAGAGTGGTGGTAAGCCAAGGGAGCATAGCCACGGTGCCGGCGGAGCATAGAGTCAGGGGGGAGGCCGACAAGTGAGCAGTGGTCGAGTCTAGGGGGGGGCCCTATTTGGATAATGCAGAGAGGAGGCATGCGCGTGGAAGTAGGGTCCTCAGCTAGGTCCAGTAATGGAACAGTGTGCTAACCTATGATGGGTTGATTGTCCGCCTGGCTCGCATCGTCTGAGCGTGCGAGGAGATATCGCATCAGTGGGCCCCAGATGTCGCAGGGACGACTCGAAATGGGCAGCAGTTCAGCAAATGTCGTATCCTGATCTTGGCAGTATGTTAAATCGCCCAGCCAGTCCTTAAATTTGGGCGCCCTGCCCCGTCCCCATCGGCACGCCACGCGTCTCTTGGCCAGCAGGAGCGCAGTGTCAACAAATTTCCGGCAAGATCTAGGAAAACGTACAGTGTCCCCGAGTAGGGCCACCATTGGGTCGGAAGGCATTGGTTCTTCCACCATCTCCGCAAGAGCATCCAGCACCTGGTGCCAGAAGTCCGCCACCTGGGGGCATGCTCACGCCAAGTGGAGATAGTCGGCTCCAGCGACATGGCAGCGTTCACAGCGGTCATCATCTGTCAGTCCGAAGCGCCGCTTCCTCGCCGGCGTGTAGTATACTCGCTGCAAGTATTTATAATGAATGATCTTTAATCTGCTGCTTGCAGAAATGCGGGAGGTGAGCGCGCAGCAGCGATCCCACTGCTCATCTGATATGTCGAGACCGAGTTCGGCAGACCAGCGCAGCCGCGCATTGGACTCAGACACCAGGACAGCTCCCCTGAGTTGACGATAAAGGCCGGAGACCAGGTGGGCCCCATCCTGTGAGCTTAATAAAAGGTGTAGCGGTGGTAGGGTATCGGGCTCGCTGGGAAAGTCTGGCAGGATGTCTCTCATCCCCGCCCGTAGTCACACATAGTAGAAGAGGTCAAGAGGAGTGCGGTCTTGTGCAGCAAAGAATAGGTCAGCTGACTTGAAGGTGCCATTGGAGAATAGGTCTCCCCAGCAAGAAACTCGCAGCTTTGCACAGAGGTTGCGAAAGCCCAGTTCCCCCAAAAGGGTAAGATCGGGGTGATGCGTGAGCGGTAGCTTGGGCGAGTAGAGAAATTTACAAACCAATTTCTTGGTAATGCGGCGCCATGCATCTAACGTGCATGAGACCGACGTATTCGGTGTAGTAATGACAGATTCAGGACAGTGAAGCAAACCATTAAGCGGGAGGGGATGTACGATCCAATCTTCCACTGCTACATGCGGCATAAAGGGAGTAGGAGCCATCCAGTGGTAAGCGAAATGCGCCTGCGCACACTGATAGTAGGCCTCGAAGTCAGGGACATCGAATCCTCCCTTCTCATAGGGGAGGGTAATGGTTGACCACTTGAGTCGGGGGTTCTTGCCTCCCCAGAAGAGCCGTCGCAGCTCCGACCGCAGGGTTCAGAAGAAATTAGCGCCAGGGAAGTACGGTATATTGGCAAAGAGATAAAGGAAGCGAGGGAGTATCACCATTTTTATGAGCGACGCCCTCCCGGCCATGGAAAGCGGCAGGGCGATCCAGCGGTCCACTGAAGCAACAAGTTTGGTTATCGCTACACCGTAGTTGGATCGCAGCGTCTCGTCTCTGTCTCTTGAAATGCAGACCCCAAGGTAGCGGAGATCGGACCGACACCACTCTAGTGGGTAATCAAGGGGGAAGTCAGTCACTGCGTCGGTCAGGGGGAAAAGTTGCGACTTGGACCAGTTGATATGGACTCCGGACATTCCTCCATACAGAACAAACTCCCTAAGCAACGGGTTGAGATATGTTTCAGGATGTTTGACATATAACGTGATGTCATCCGCGTAGAGTGACACATCAACTTGGCGCTGCAGGCATTGCACTGCGCCGCCGCGATGTAGCTGACGCAGCCTACAGGCGAGAGGTTCGACAGCGATGGCGAACAGTAGGGGAGAGAGAGGGCACCCCTGTCTCATACCCCTGGTTAGTGCGATGGGCTGTGACAGATGACCGTTGATCAGTACCCTTGCCATAGGGCGAGTATACAGCAGGTGGACCCAGGATATAAATAGTTTAGGAAATCCCATAGCAGCCAGCACAGAGAACAGGTACGGCCATTCGACAGAATCGAACGCCTTGGTTGCGTCCAGGAAAATGGCCGCCACGGGCGTGTCAGGGTGTACCGTGCGGAGTAGGGAAAAGAGCGTGCGGAAGTTATGGGAGGTAGACCTACCCGCCACAAATCCCGATTGGTCGGGCAGCACGAGTCTGGTCATTAACAGCGACAGCCGGGTGGCCAAGACCTTAGCAAGTACTTTGACGTCGCAATTTAGGAGGGAGAGCGGACGATAGGAATTACAGGATTTGGGGTCCTTATTGGGCTTAAGGAGGGAGGTAATCACCACCTCGCGCATGGAGCAAGGGAGTACTCTATCTCCCAAGGATTCCGAGAAGACCTCGCTGAGTACCGGGGACATAATGTCAATATAAGCCTTGTAGAATTCGGCCGGTATGCCGTCGAGCCCAGGGGCTTGGCCATTCTTGAGGGACATAATGGCCTCGCGTATTTCGTCTTGCTCGAACGGAGCCGCGAGGAACTCTCTATCGCCGTCGCTAAGCCAACACAGCGCAACATCGCTGAGGTAGTCGGCATAGGATACGTCGGGCCCTACGGTGGAGGTGTAGAGTGAGTGATAGTGTGCCTCAAAGGTGTCGAGGATCGCATCTGAGTCCCTAATAGCAGTGCCAGTGGTGTCGGTGAGTTCTAGTATGGTGTTATGAGCTCGTGATGGTTGTGTAATCGTAGCTAGCGCCTTCCCGGGCCTGTCCCCCTCGCAATATTTACGGGCCTGCCAGTGTTTTCCCCTAAACTTCGCTTCCCGCGCAGCCTCCTCCTCATATCGTGACAGTGTCTCCCTAAATTTGGCCTGTAAGTCGGGGCTGGGGTCGGATACCATTCGCAGTTCCAGATCCCGCAGCTCTTTCTCCAGTGTGCTGAGTGATGCAAGGATGGTGCGTAGCACGCCATGGCCTTTGGAGATGCAATACCCTCTGATCGTGACCTTGAATGCCTCCCATATGTGCTCAACTGAGTCTACTGATCCCTTATTCCTAGTGAAGAAATCTGCGATCTCTTCCCCTAGTTCAGTGCGAAACAGGTTATCAAGGAGGATATTAGGGCGAAGTCTCCATTACGGCCGGGGGCTGTCCCAGCCGGGTGTACGAAAGTGGAGCAAGACAGGGCTGTGATCAGAGTACGTCCTCGGCAGATGACGAACCCCCACCAATTCGACAGCGACATCTCTTGTGATGAGGAAATAGTCTAGCCGTGCCCAAGTCCCGGTATATGATGTAAAGTGTGTGCCCTCCCGTCCCAGGGGGTGCAAGTGCCGCCAGGCGTCCAGCAGTCCGCCCTCCTCAACGATGCCCTCTAGTGCCTCCCGTGCTCTGGGCTTGTAGGTGCAGACCCCATCGGCTCTATCCAACAGTGGTTGCATCGCTAGATTGAAGTCCCCTCCCCAAACTATGTGTCGTGATGCAATGGAGAGGATTTTGCCCCAGAGAGCAGTGAAAAAGGCTGGTGTGTCAACATTAGGCGCGTACATGGTTACAAATGTGAAGGTGTCTCGGCCTATCCTGCCCCACAGTAGCGCATATCTGCCCTCCGTGTCGAGTAAGTCTCCATACTTTTGAAAGGGTATCCTGCGGGCAATGAGGATAGCGACTCCCCTCGAATAGGTGGAGTAGGAGGAGAAAGCTCGTTCTCCGGCCCACCTACTTGCGAATGACGTCCCGCCCTGTGGTGACAGATGCGTTTCCTGTAACATAGCGACTTGTACGTGACTTCTATCAAGATAGGCTATGACATCACGGCACTTTCTGGCATTGTTCAACCCTCTTACATTCCAGGATAGACAAGTTATTTGCGTGTTAGCTGCTGGAGTGGCCATGGATAGCACAACAAGAACTATAACAGCGCCGGCTTAAGCAGCACGGATATATCACCTCCGCACCATAGCATCGGTGCTCACACCGAGGTATAAGCCAAGCATACAGTCTAAGAAATGAGTGCCTCAAAGAGAAAAAAAAGAAAAGAACACCCCTCCCCACCTCCCACCCCAGCATCCCAATCATGCCAGTACCCAAGTACTCCCACCCAGCCCCCCGCCCCCCTCCCCCCTTCCCCAACTCAAACAACGTGAACAGCTGGAACTCCAGCAAGTCAAAGGGGATCTCCCAGTGGGGGTAAGACATAGAGTACGTACAGCCACCTCCTAGGCCCCAGCTCCGTATCTGTGCCGCCCTCGGTGGAGACTAGGGCCAGGAATGTAGTCCTTGGGTTACATTACCATAGGGATGAAGAGTCCATGCGGCGTCCTTGTCCATACAGTATCTTATTGTCCGTGCATCAATGTTCGGGGTGAGAACAAGTCGACATAGGCATGGTGTGCAGCATAGCAAAGATCAACAGTCAGTCTCCGTGGGGCGCCGGGGGTAAGTCTGCGTTGTCGCGTTCCTCCTCCGCATCCCGGTCTTCTCTACGTGCTCTCCGGAGCGATTTGAGAAAGTCTTCCACCTTCTGTGGGTTGGTGAAGAACCGTTGCTTGCCCTGGTGGGTGATTCGCAGCTTTGCAGGGTATAGAAGTGCGTAGTCGATCTGAGCCTCACGTAGTTTTTTCTTCACCGGGAGGAATTTGCGCCGCTCCTCCTGCACCATTGGCGTAAAGTCTGGGTAGATGGAGAAGGTGACTCCATTATACTGTAGCGATCTTTGGGATCGGGCTGCCCGGAGGGCAGTGTCCCGGTCGCTGTAGTTTAGCAGCCGAGCAATGATGGGGCGCGGAGGAAGGCCAGGTTTGGGCATAGGCGCCAAGGAGCGGTGTGCCCTCTCGACGATAAACTGGGGCGAGGAAGCGTCCTCACCGATGGCCCCCTTGAGGAGCTTCTCTACGTACAGCTCCATTCTGCCCGTATCTGTGGATTCCGGAACATTGGTAACCCGTATGTTGTTTCGGCGGCTACGGGCTTCCAAATCCTCATTTTTGGCTGCTATGATCCGGAGGAGGTTGTCCATCCTGGACAGTTGAGTGGTGTGAGATGTGGCAACGTCTGAGGTATCAGAGATACGTTGCTCCGCAGCCGTAAGGCGTTCCTCATGACGGTCCACCTTGTGCACCAGTGCGTCCAGCCGCGCGGTGACCCCGTCGACCTTTTCTACAACAGTGGCGAATCCCTGGCGCATCTCTTGTATCAGGCCGGACAGGTCAGTGTCTTTAGCTGCGGGGACGGTGGCCCTCGGGGACGACGTGCCAGGGTCCGGGTCCAGCTGCGTCGATTTTGCGCCTTTTTTTGCAGTATCAAAGCTGAGCTTAGTCTGGTGGTTCTCCGGTCGCACCATGATGGCGCCAGGGCGCGAAATTCCAAAAGCGCGAGGGGCAGGGGCGCCACAGGCTGTCTGGCTAGGATATTATCCCCAGGATGTAGGGCCACAGCGCGGGTGAGGCAGGGCAACGCCCCAAAAGTGCAATAAGGGTCCAGGCGGTGGAAGTGCAGGGACCTGGTGAGATTGTACAGGCCCCGCGCGGCCTGGTGGCTGGGAGGGGAGGTAGCGAAGTCACAATGGCAATGGTGGTGGGGTCCAGCACACTAGCGTTGCTGTGTAGGGTGGCAGCACGACAGTTCCAGGCGTGTGTGGGATGCAGGGCAGCTGGACCTCAGCGGGGGTGTGCCAAGCAGGTGTGATGCTCTATCCGGATTATCCACAACGAGGCCACCTCGCAATGTACGGTTGGTGGCACGTAGGAGGGACGCCAGGCAGGTGAATGGGGAGCGAGGTGGGTTCCAGCCTCCCCAACGTGGAAGGTGCAGTCTCTTGGCAGCGAGGGGACAGCGTCCCGATGGTAAGCACTATGCTGGTGGCCAGGGCCGGCCGAGGCTCAGTGCAGGGGTGGCAGCAAGCTCGAGAGCCCAGGTCCAAGGGTCAGCCCCCGCGCCGGGTAGTGCACTGTTCGTTCCCGTCCCCACCGGGCGGGTCCAGCGTTCTCCGGGGGTCGAGCAGGCAGTGAGATGTCTGTGTCCTGGCAGCCAAGGGGCAGTGGCAGCTCCACCAGCGGGAGAGGCGAACGCAGCGAGGGAGGAAGGGCGGGGGGGTCCCCGCACCGCCGAGCAGACCGCCACTCACCCTGATCGCGGGTCCGCCGGCGAAGGTCCGTCCAGGAGGTCCGCCAGTCGTCTCGGGAAGAGGCCTAGCTCCTCGTGGCAATCCCCAGCCTGTAGTAGTCCTGTGAGGCCGGACTCGCGCACCCCACCGCTCCGCAGCAACTATCGGCAGGTTTTCAACTCGGCACCGCTCCAGCCCCGAGTCCCCCAGCGTCACCAGACTTGGACCGAGTGCAGGGATGGATGTCTTGCTGCAACTCGTCCGGAATTCAGGCCGTTTTAGATCCCTTTGGTAGACGATAACAGAAGGATAGTCAAGTCAAGTCAAAGAGATTTATATAGCGCGCTACATACCCAAAGGGTCTCAAAGCGCTTGCGGAGGGGTGGGGAATTACTTGTCGAATATCCAAGTTTTAAGTTGCTTTCTGAATGCTAGATGGTTCTGAGTAAGGCGAAGGTGAGTGGGAAGGGAGTTCCACGTTTTAGCTAGTGTCCCAAGGAGCGGGAGCTGCGAGACTAAGCAGCCATTCCGCTTGTGCGCCCTCTAGCGCCCCAGAAAAAGAACTTCTATGGGGCGACGGGGTAGCCGAAGCTAAGATACTTTTGGACAAACGTAATAAAACCATAGACAAGTTTAACACAATTGAACTCAAGAAAAAAGCAGACAAAGTCACAAAAGATATCAAGAACTACACTAAAGAAAGGGCCTTTCCCTACCTTAAGGACGACTATTATACAGCCTTCCAAAATCAAAACAGACAGAACACGTGGGGCCGTTTCAAAAGGAACCAGCCAGTCACATTCTGAGAATCATCAGGCGGCTCCAGTGATTCAGATGACCAGGCAGGCCGAGTAACTTTAATAAACACCAAGGTCAGCCTTTTTTACAAAGGGGAGGCAATAGCAAAAAGAGGGTCTCGCACCAATACCCTGGAGAGCACCAAACCCGGAACAAACATTACCAATGGGGACCACAACCATATTAGATCCCCCACCGGGTTCTGTAGACAATATGGAAACCATTCCCATTTTCAACTTATCGAAACACTCTTTGTCCTCCTCTGAAATTTCTCTGTTAAGTAAAGGTCTTTCGTTTGTCATCACTGAAAGAACCATTTTTTTCAATCTAAAATCTGAACTATTCCAGTTTTTCAGAAAGAAAAAATATTCTTTAAAGACCGAGAATACACTTCACACGAATCAGTAACTGGACTCAGACCCACCTCCACTTTCTATCCAACCAATGGCATGATGCCCCCTGAGCTGATAACTTTTGAAAAACTTATCCTGCAAAGTATAGACATTATGAAAACCAGTTAACAGTTCACACCGTATAACATCACCCTTCTAGAACGTCAAGCATTGAACAGTCTCAAACAAGACACTTCAATAATACTCAAACCTGCGGATAAGGGGGGGTGGCATAGTCATCCAAGATAGAAGTGATTATGATACAGAAATAAATAAACAAATTTCTGAGGACAAACACTACAGGAAACGAAATCACAATCCATTAGCTGAGATCCATGATGAAATTTTAGGCATTACGAAAGAAGGACTAAACCGGGGCTTCCTAAGTAAGAAAGAATTTGAATTCTTAAACTCAGAAAACCCCAGAACGCCTGTTCTGTATACTCTCCCGAAAATACACAAAAGTACTACACACCCACCTGGAAGACCCATCCTATCCGGTTGTGGCTCTATTCTAGAACCAATTGGAAGATACGTTGACTTCTTTATCAGAGAATATGTTCCCAAACAACCGAGCTACGTCTGCGACACAATGCATATGATCAATTTGGTAGAAGAATTACCCTACAACAGAGAGACTGACTGGTTAGCACTCTCGACATTTCGTCATTATACACCAACATCCCACAAACTGAAAGCATCCAGAGTATAGAACACCTTCTAGACACCAGACCCAGACCAGTAACTGTTCCTACCTCATTCATAATCTCTCTACTACAGGTGGCTCTCCAAAGAAACTACTTTGTATCAAATGGTCAATACTATCAACAATGCTGTGGGACCAGCATGGAGCAATTTTTTCTCCCAACCTGGAGAATATTTACATGAACCAGGTTGGACAGACCTTTGCACTAAATGACCAAAATCCTTCCCGCACCAGCATAAAATGCTGGTATAGGTATATAGATGACATCTTCCTTATTTGGAGTGGCAATGAAGAAGACTTTAATGGATTTGTTATATATTTGAATCAATTCCAAACACACCTCACTTTCACGTCTACAATTCACAAATCCACCATTGCGTTTTTGGACTTAAATATCCAAAGCGAAGAAGGCAAACTGTTTACCTCACTACATAGGAAACCGACAGAGAGAAACACCTTACTGTCATACAACAGTCAACATCCCAGAGCCCTTAGGGATGGTCTACCTTTCGGGCAGTTTTTGCGCATCCGCCGCAATTGTGCTCGAAAGGAGGACTACACGAGAGAGGCCGAGATATTGAAAAAGAAATTACTAAGCAGAGGATATCCCAACAAGATAGTGAGAAGATAACTCAAACATGCGTGGTACTGCCCACGAGAGGAACTTCTCGTCACCAGACCCAAAAAGGAAATGCACAAAATTGTCTGTGTCACCACTTTCGGTACACATACCAACAAGATCCGCAACATGATAACCAAACATTGGCACATCATTAAAAGCATTGATCACCTAATGGAAGTACCAGTCTTTGCATATAAGAAGGCAAAGAATCTAAAGGATCACCTAGTGAGGTCATCCACAGAAACGTCGAAAAAGAGAAGTGGTACACTAGAATCTGCCTGGGGCCTTCCACCCGTCTTGGACCACCACCCTTGTGGCAACTGCATGATATGCCCTTTCACAGAAAAAACCACCACGTTCGAACATGGCACTTGTGTACACATATTGGAATCCTTTTCCAATTGCAATACGCGCAATGTGGTATACTGCATTTGGTGCCCCTGTGGTTTTCCTTACATTGGACAAACGCAACAGCCTGTCAAAGCCAGGATAGGACAACATCGCAGCCGCATTAGAAAGTTGGTCATGACTGCGCCATTGGTAGCACACTACAAAGAAAAAAAACATACTGCAGATGAGATCAAATGGCAAGTCGTTGATATTACCACAATACCCGAAAGAGGAGGTAACATTGCCCAAATCCTACAGCGCCGAGAATGTCATTGGATCGATAGAATCAATTCAATTAGCGAAGGGCTAAATTCTGAGGATGAATGGAGAGGGTTTGTGTCAAATCTTGCCAACTAATCCTGTACACACAACATACTCCTGCCGATACACCCTTTTATGCTGTGTTTACCCTAAGTAATCAGTAGGTCTAGCACCTGTAGTTCCTATTAAGCACACCTATGTACAAATATGTTGTTGCTACTAATTGACTCTGTACGCGATACTAATGCACCATCTTTGTTGTCCATTCCAATATGTAAGTACATTGCACACCCTTGTAATTCAGCAATGTATGCACGCACTCTTTGTAGGCTGTGCACCTTCATTACTACGACCCTAGCGTCATCTATGAAAATATATATTGTGAATAATTTATACTGTCAATTACCGTATGCCTGACCTCATGCAACATGTGCACATGAATTCTGTGAACATTAGTACCTTGTGAATGTCTTTATTATTGTGATGGCTACTAATCTAATTGTCATATACGCGCACACTCTACTCATTGTAAGCCCCTAAACCGACTCAAGTTTTCCTGAGATCATCGCCACCAGCGCATCCTGACGAGGATAGAGACTGTGACTCTCCTTGTCAGGCCTGCACACGTACTAGACGCACTATGATAAATACCGCGAGGATGTTGGCCCAGCACTACACAGAGCTTTCCAGACAGATTTGGCGTTCTGGAAGATGCGATCGCACGTTCCTGTTACGGCACACAGGTACTTTGACTGCCAGGTTCTCCCAACAATCCCCAGGTCCATGTAGCTTAGATGCTTGACTAACTAGCCCCCTCTCCTCCCAGACATCGTCTTGGCTGAAGGAAATTTCATTGACGGCACCGTCCGCCACCGACCAATCTCGACTCACCGAGAAGCTGATAATCACAGGCTATCACAGTCTGATTACCACCACAGTGGTAAGTACTAGCCACAGCGTGCCTACATGGATGCTAACATTTATGTTACTAAGCGTAATCTGTTCCGACTCACCCCCGCTTTTTCTTCTTCTCCCCCTCTTCCATGCAACAGTACCCGGCTGAGCCCACCACTGTAAGTTGTTTTTACGTTCCTCTATCACGCATGGGTTGCGAAATGGAAATCTACACAACCTGAGGTAATCCCCGATAATTAACAGTTCGCTCATTGGCCTAACTGAGACACATAGTACATGCCCTTACCAACCCCCCCTTTTTTAATTCTCTTAGATGTCTCACAACGACCAGTCCTGACGAGACCCCCATCCTGACGGGTCGAAACTCCGTCGACGCCATAGGAAATGAACCGCGCATAGCAGTGCCTATGAATATAGATAACCACTGTGTAATCATTGTTTATACGAATATTCTTGGTCATTTTCCGTTTCTTGTAAATATCCCCAGCATAAACCTGTATATATTCACTCACTGTCACTTCATTACTCTTTGGTTCTCACAAAAACACTTGGGACACTCTGCACTTCTTTTGAAATACTATGTGTACAACTGTATATTATTGATGAAACCATTGTTTTGAAATACAAAAACTTTGATGACATATAACTGGTTACTTGAGCCTTGTGTCTCCCTTGGACATCCCTTGCCAAACCTCTATGACTTTATAATTGCTATTACGCTATGTACCGACTATGCACTGTATAATTATCATACCGCAGGAACCATTGTTTTCTTGATAAACTAATCACCCTGGTTCCTTTGTGAGTAGGGTCCCCTTGTCCTTCCCTTGTGCCCTTTATCTAAAGCCAATTCAATGGCGACTGGGGAATGATCTGACATCCCCCTAGACAACACAGTCGCCGACTCTACCCTACCTATTGCTAAACGAGGGACAAAGATATAATCTAGTCTAGAGAAGGATTTGTGGACCGCTGACAGGTAGGTGTACTCCCTCCTGTGTGCATGCAAATAGCGCCATGTGTCTACCCAGTCCAGGCGCCGAACCAAATCCCTCAGTTTTGTGGCCCCTCCAGCTATCTGACCCCACCAGGCCGACACCTATCTACCTGCATATCCATAACATCATTCCAGTCCCCCCCCAACTACTACCAGTGTCTCTGGAATGACAGCCCAAACTGTGAACAACTTTTCCACCAATGACCATTGCAACGGGTTCGAGGCAAATACACTACCCAGCACCAGGGACTCCCCCCCCAACCATACCCCTGATAAATATGTACCTACCCTGCGGATCAACCCACTGGGAGAAGTGCACATAGGAGAGCCTCCGGTGAACTAAGATGGCTACCCCCCGAGACCCTCTGACAAAGCCTGCATGGTACACTCGTTGATAGTGAAAACGCTGTAGGCAGAGCGTTTTGGTTACCACCATTAGTCAATTTTTGACTAACTTTTGGATAATTTTTGATCATCTTTTCGAAGTCGAACGACTTCGACTGTGCAGGTTGGGATGCCCGGGTTTAAATCCTGCATCGACTGCAACCGACTGATGTCGGTTACCGACCCCCATCACTGGTGTCTTCATTGCCTGGGGCCCGACCACGATGACAAGTCGTGCCCAGACTGCCGGGCCTTGACGTCGAAGGCTAGGCGGGTGCCTCGAGCTCCAGCAGTCGGCCCGCGATGTTCGAGGTCCAGGTCCGGAAGGAGGTCGGAGGACCGGTCGCGGGGCCGGAGTCATCACAGCTTGGAGGATCTACACCACTCCTCGAGCTCCAAGTCCTCAGGTAAGAGGCACAAGAAGTCGAAGAGGCAACATCGCTCTTCTGACTCCCCCAACGCTCACGCGACGCGGCCGGGGGTTCGGGCGACACCGCCCATGCGGCTCTGCTGGAGCCGCAGGCATCGCAGCCTGCTCCGTACCCGCCAGTCCCTGGGCAGAACGCGACGCCGGAAGAGATAGACGCGTTCCTCTCGGCCATGAGGTCGCTCACTCCTCCGTCGGGTTCCGTGGTGCCTTCGGGCCCAGCGGCCCCGACTGGGAGTCCAAGCGGGCCGGGTGCTTCGGCCCCGGCGCCGTCGGCGACTTCAGTCCCGGCGCCGCAGGGCCCCGCCGGATCCGGGTCGTCGCCGGTCGACCTCGCGACCTCGCCGGCGCCGGCCCCTACGGTGTTGCCCCCGGCGCCGTCCCAGGACGAAGTCGTCCCCGGTCCTCCCCTCGATCTGGGTCTGGCGACGGTGCGGCGCCGCTCTCGACGCCGATGGGAAATTTTTACTTCTATGCCCAAGCCCCATCCTTTGGACTTGAGTATCAGGAGATGGGTGGCGAGGCGGATTGGGAGCGGTCTGAGGACCCTCTGGCACAGGAGTGCCAGCCTTATCAGGACTAGGCAGGTGAGCTAGGGGACGCCAGTGGTCTGGACACTTCGCCAGACACTGGCTTTGTCTCCCCTCCTACCGTGGCTACAGAGGAGGGGGCTGCCTATAGTGTGGTGTTGACTAACCTCCTCACTGAGGTCCTTAAACCGCAAGCAAGCTCCTAGGGGCCTCTGTTGCCGTTTAATGAGGCCTTGTCTGACGTTCTTTTGGGTACCTGGTCCAGGCCCGCTACAGGTCCCCCTGTAGATAGGAACGTGGCCAGACGCCACCGCCCGTGTCCGGGCGACCCTTGCTTCCTGTCCACCCACCCCACCCCCGAGAGCCTGGTCATCCAGGCCTCCAACTCCCAGACCGCATTCCCTATGGCTCCCCCTGATCGGGAATCCAAGAGGTATGAACAGTATGGTAAAAAGATGTTCTCCTCCCTAAGTTTGGGGTTGTGGTCAGTCAACACCGCGTATTGGGTCGTTATACCCACTCACTGTGGGACACGGTCGCGGACGTGCTGCCACAATGTCCGGAGGAGGCCCGGACTAAACTCGTCCAAGTCCTTGCGGAGGGTCGAGATGCGGCACGGTACTTTATCCGATGTGCACTGGATACAACGGACTCGCTAGGTAGAGCGATGGCAACGACGGTGGCGATTCTTTACCACGCCTGGCTGAGGTCCGCCAACTTTACGGCTGATGTCCAAAACACACTTATGGACATGCCGTTTGATGGCCGTCGTCTCTTTGGCGACAAGGCAGACAGTGTGCTTGAGCGCTTTAAGGACTCCAGGGCTACGGCCAAGTCCTTGGGCCTGTCGGCCCGCGCCAGCAATCTGCTGCCTTTCGCTCCTTTCGTGGCCAAGGAAGGGGCACCCCCACACGTCCTGCCAGCCACGGGCCGCAGACTAACCGCCAGCGCGGTGGCGGACGTGGTAACCGCTGCAGCGGTGCCAGGGTACAACGGCGAGGCCAGTCCCCATCCACCCCCGCAGCATCCGCCTCAAAGCCTTTCTACTCCGAGCTTTCAGGCCCATTTAACACCTCCTCCACTGGCGCAACATCACATCGGACAGGTGGGTGCTGCAAATCGTCCGAAGGGGATACTCCCTCCCCTTCGTGGCGACCCCTCCAGCCATGCCACCTCAGTACCACCGCATGTCTGGGGATCACTTAAATCTTCTGCAAGAGGAAGTTTCGACCCTCTTGGCCAAGGGGGCCATCGAGCTCGCTCCTGGGCCGGAAGTAGGGTGTGGTGTTACTCCCACTACTTTCTGGTCCCCAAGAAGGGCAATGGGGGCCTACGCCCTATCTTGGACCTGTGGAACGTCAACGGCTTCCTCCGGAAGGAGAGGTTCAAGATGCTGACACTGGCTCAGGTCTTAGCTGCCTGGAAGACTGGATGGTAGCGTTGGACTTGCAGGACGCTTATTTTCACATTCCTGTCCTGCCGGCTCACCGGCGCTACCTGCGGTTCACGGTAGGCCACAAGCACTTTCAGTTTACCGTGCTCCCCTTCGGCCTTACCAGCGCCTCACGGTTGTTCACAAAAGTGATGGCGGTGGTCACAGTTCATCTGCGCAGGTTAGGTGTTTCAGTCTTCCCCTACCTTGACGACTGGTTGTTGAAGGTGGGCTCGCCCCAGACAGTCGTCAGCCACCTCTAGACGGCTGACCTCCTGCACCTGCTGGGGTTCTCCATCAATGTGCCGAAGTCACACCTGTGTCCCTCTCAGAAGCACCTCTTCATCGGAGAGGTTCTAGACTCGGCGGAGTTTTGGGTTTATCCACCCGAACTGCTGGTTCGGGATATTCAGGCTCTGATTCCGATCTTTCAGCCGTTTTCCCGAGTTTCGGTCAGGTTGACGCTGCGTCTCCTGCGGCTGATGGCCTCCTGCATCCTTCTGGTGGATCACGCCAGGTGGCGGATGCGGGCTCTGCAGTGGGACCTGAAGTTTCAGTTGGCCCAGCATCAGGGCAACGTGTCCAACCATGTCTTGATCTCGGAGGACACTGCAAGACAGTTGCAGTGGTGGCTCACGGACCGTGATTGGGTCAGCGGCAGATCCCTCTCCCTACCCCAACCGGAGCACGTAGTTGTGACAGGGCTGGGGAGGCCACATGGGAGAGGCGGAGAATAGAAGCATTCTGGTCTCCGGCGGAGTCCCAGCTCCACATCATCCTTCCGGAGCTGCGGGCGATCCGGCTTGCACTGAAGGCATTCCTCTCCTCTGTCCGGGGGAGTGTAGTGCAGGTGTTCACGGACAACACCACCACCATGTGGTACTGCAACAAACAGGGCGGGGTTGGGTCGTGGACCCTATGCCAGGAGGCTCTGCGCCTCTGGCAGTGGCTGGTACATCAGGGCGTGACCATGGTGGTTCAACACCTGGCAGGCAGGTTCCCTGAACGCCAGGGCGGACGAACTCAGCCGTCGGTGCATGATGGATCACGAATGGCGTCTGAACTCGGACGTGGTGCAAGGCCTCTTTCAGCAGTGGGGAGAGCCTTGGTTAGATCTATTAGCCACAGAAGAGAACGCGCAATGTCAGCAGTTCTGTGCGTTGGAATTTCCAAGGCGGCACTCGCTCGGAGACGCTTTTCGTCACGAGTGGAGTTGCGGTCTGTTGTACGCCTTTTCCCCTATACCACTTCTGCCCAGAGTGCTGAAGAAGATCAGGCACGACCGGGCCCAAGTCATCCTTGTGGCTCCAGACTGGGCACGGAGGTTCTGGTATCCCGAGCTACTAAGCATGTCTGTCGATCCCCTGATTCGTCTGCCCCTTCAGGAGGATCTTCTGTCGCAGCAGCAGGGGACGGTCCTCCACCCGAACCTGTCCAGTCTCCACTTACATACGTGGAGATTGAGCAGCGGCAGTTGAGGCCATTCGACTTGCCTCCTGAAGTCTGTAATGTCATTCTGGCAGCCAGCCATCCCTCCAAAAAATTGGTATACGCCTGCAGGTGGAACAAATTTGTGGCATGGTGCACAGCAAAGGCTGTGGATCCCCTTCCTGCCACTCTTTCAGAGGTTCTCCTCTTTCTTCTTTCTCTTGCCCGACAGGGCTCTGCTTTGGGCACTCTGAAGGGCTACCTCCGGCCATTTCCGCCTTCTTAAGGCTACCTGATCAGCCCTCTTTGTTCAAGTCCCCGGTTGTAAATAGGTTTTTGAAGGGCATCACTCATGTTTCCTCCTGTTCCTTTCGTGATGCCTCAGTGAGACTTGAACCTTGTTCTAACTTTTCTGATGTGTGCTCGCTTTGAGCCACTTCATAACTGTCCTCTTCGCCTCCTTACTCTGAAGACCGCTTTCCTGGTTGCCATCACCTCTGCCAGGAGAGTGAGTGAGTTCCAGTCCCTTTCGTCTAAGCCTCCTTTCCTTTCAGTCCATCCGGACAAAGTTGTGTTGCGGACGCGACCCTCTTTCCTGCCCAAGGTAGTCACAGCCTTCCACATCGGGCAGTCCATCACTTTGCCCACCTTCTTTCCGCCTCCGCATCCCTCGAAAGAGGAAGCGAGGCTCCACCGTCTGGACCCAAAACGTGCACTCTCCTTCTATCTGGATCGCACACGCCAGTTCCGGGTGGATGACCAACTCTTTGTTGGTTACGTGGGCGCTAAGAAGGGACGGACGGTGCACAAACGAACCATTTCTCGATGGGTCGTCTTGTGCATCAAGGCGTGTTACTCTTTGGCTCGAAAGGAGCCTCCTGTGGGGCTTCGTGCCCATTCCACACGGGCCACGGCGGCTACTACTGCCCTGGGCCGGGGAGTCCACTTGCAGGACATTTGTCAGGTAGCTACGTGGGCCTCGCTGCACACGTTCGCAAGACATTACTGCCTGGACAGCCAAGTCCGGAGAGACGGCTTTTTCGGCCGTTATGTTTCCCAGGACTTTCTGGTGTGATTATTGGTTTGCAGACACACCACTGGGGTTGGTATTGCTGGGGTATCTATTTTAAGGTAAGGAATCTAATACTAACCTGTTTCTTTCAGATGCATAAGTTACTTACCTTCAGTAACGATATATCTGTAAGAAACAGTAGTTAGTATTAGATTCCTTACTGCCCCACCCATCCTCCCCGTTCTGCGAACCGATATCTAGGGTTAAGGTCATCCCCTTTCAGGGCCCTAGTTTCATGGCACCAGTGTTGGTTTTGTATCATGGGTCTGCGTTTCTGGCGCGGAAACGCTGTGTATAAGAACTGACGTCAGCGCACGAGGGTGGCGTCTAAGTACTCCGGCGACGTCATCCCGGCGCCGACGACGGACGCAGAGCCGCAGACGACGCCTACCGATGCGCAAGGGGACTGCTACGCAAAAGTTTCCGGATCCAGTCTGATGCTTGAGGGTATTCTAAGGTAAGGAATCTAATACTAACTACTGTTTCTTCCAGATATATCGTTACCGAAGGTAAGTAACTTGTTCGTTTGCACCGCTGTATCTGTTTTGACTCCCTGAAGTCAATTCGCCTCTCTGGTGTCTGAAACGCATACCCACAAACAAGTGAACATCAAGAGATGTGTCCCTTCCTTTGTGTACCATCAACACTGGAGCTGCCATTGTGTTTGTTTCATCTATGCTGTGTACGTATTTCGTATATCTTAGGTTCGCAAACCTTAACCCACACTAAAGATGTGTAAAGTTGCACCTTTTGCAGGAATATTGTGATCTTCTGTTTACCTACAGAGTCTATTTGAAGGTTTTTGAACATTAGTTGTTTCCGAAGCTCATAACTCCATATAACCCATTCTGTACTGATTTTCATTGGTATTCCTTGAGCTAAAATGTGGAAGTGGAACTGATGGATATAATAATTTACTCTTTCAAGGTGAAATGGAAATAAATGGATGTAATCCCAATCAAAAGTAAGCCAACTGTAACTTGTCTGTTCCTCAGTCTTAGTAATAAGCTGTAATTGCTTTAAGATAGTGAGATTTACATTTAAGATGGCTTCTGTCCTTTACTTCACATTGCCTAGTATTATTACAATTTCACTTTGGGTAATTGCTCTTCAATTTTTTTTTTTAATTCCTTGTAGGTCGAAATAGCGAAATCTGGTCTCCAAGCGTCTTTGTTGGTGAAATCTACAGAGACAGGAGAGATATTTGTAAACTTTGACCTCATGATACTGACCTTGATCCGGGAAACGGAGTGCCTTGCTCAGTTGGGTCTTGACATCCCACCTTTTGCAGCTTCCCTCCAGCAAAAACAAGACGCTTATAAAAATAATTACAACAAACTGCAGGTAGTGTATGTTTTGCTTTATTTTGTATAGTAACAGTAATGTGCATGGGCCTGCCATCTTGCAGTGTATAATAAAGAAGACGAGGGCTTATATAAAGTCATTACACGCTTTATTAATCTTTGAGGCTCTCCTCAGACCGAGGTGATTATCGACAAATGCCATCATTCTAAACTGTCAAAAGGGAATGCACCAAGATGTGTAGGGGAGGGAGGTAAATCGAGTTACCACAGAGATGAAGGATGGATGTGTAGGGAAGGGAATAATTCAATATATATAAATTTTCAGTAACAAAGATTATAGCAGGGCAGGGCAGTATGTACTAGCGTTGGTGTTACAAAATCAGAGAGAAAGGTTCTCCCAGGGTTTTTTTGATGGATTGCTGTCTATAAGACTGAATCAAATATCCGCCTGTGATAGAAATCTGTAATGGGATGAAGTTCTATCATTCAAAATATTTTATCGAATTTCATAATATGAGCAGCAGACAATACAAAAAAGAGCACCGAAAGAGGTGCAAAGAAGAATACAAATTAATATAGAA
This sequence comes from Lissotriton vulgaris, assembly GCF_964263255.1. Classification (NCBI taxonomy): domain Eukaryota; kingdom Metazoa; phylum Chordata; class Amphibia; order Caudata; family Salamandridae; genus Lissotriton; species Lissotriton vulgaris. Next base: position 1,075,117,110 of record NC_141691.1, on the reverse strand, counting down.
GTGAGAAATGTACCTATATAATTAAAACTGGAAAATACATTTTAAAGGAAAAGGAATAAACAGAAATGTCAATACATGAAAATCCTAATATAGTTACTTCAACTTTAGAATTCTTAAATAACAATACATTTTATATATATTTGTATATATATATATATATATATATATCACACGAAAGTCCCAGCAGTGCGACCAACCTTCACCAGGAAACAGACACCACAGGCAAGACTTAGTGCTTGAGGGTGTTTAATTACAGCATTAGATGTCCAAATGACGCGTTTCGACCGCCAGACATGCGGCCTTGATCACTATAAATATATATATATATATATATATATATATATATATATATATATATATATATATATATATATATATATATATATATATATAACCACAGCTTTCTTCTTCCCACGTTTAAGTAGAGTAAAGACCACGGCACAGCAACAGATGAATTTCAGCGTTTTATTTACACACCAGTGCAAAGAATAACGTGCATCAAATGGACGGTCTACGCGTTTCGGCTCCTGCCTTCCACTGGACCATAGAGTCCCTGGGTCTAGACCTTACTTATATAGTGCAATTAGTGTAAGTACCCTCTACCATTTCCATGGTCATCTAGACCAACCCAACCCAGCAAGGTATATATACATGGCCAGTACATGTTAAAAGGTATATACACAAATATGTACAATCAACGTAAAGTACATTAGTCAAAATCTATGACCATACATAATAAAGTATTATTGAGTTCCATGGTCTATTTTACATATCAATGCGCAAATTAATGTAAAGGTATATACATAATTATGTACAATCAAAGTGAAGTACCTTAACCAAAATTCTATGACCAAACACTCAAAATAAAGTATTATCAGGTTTCATGGTCTGTTATTACATGTCAATGCGCAAATCTAATGTGAAGTACCCCTTTCTATAGAACCGAAGATTTTTTATAAAATAAAGTATATACAAAAAATCATTATTTTACATTTCGATCCATCCCCTTTAAGAATATTAATTTTGAGGATTACTTAAGTTTAAGATGGTTATAACTTTTGGAGAAACAGTCAATTTCTAAGGTTTTGCGAGAAGAGGACTAAGGTCTTTAAACTTAATAAGTTGTTGCACGATTCACAATAAAGTATCTGCAATATATCCACAGGAATGAATTCCAAAACAGTATATGACGTCATTATCAAGGTACTACATGACCTATCGTATATAGTTTTATATACCATCTTGACCAACCTTCCTATGCAAACAACCATAATTCGTGTAAAGTACTTATATTTTCAGTTTCGTCTCTTCTAAATATCCAACTATTATTAAACTATAAACCATCATTCCTTTCATTCATTATCTTCTCAAGAGGGGATGCTTGGGATCTTAAATGATTTATCGGTTCAGGATCAATTATTCACAACATGTACACATTCCAGTATCAAAGGGACAACGTTCTCCACATTCTGTAGAGTTCCACAGGTTTGAAATCAAAGTCTCATTGAATTATCTCAAAATCAAATCACAAATGTACATACAGTTCGGCATCCAAATTATGACCAAACGGTGCCTCAGTTCCCATACTTAGTATCATTCTCGATTCTAAGCGTCTCAATAGTTGTAACTGGTCACCACCTCGTTCTGGAAGTTTACACAGTTTTATTCCAGAATATTTCAAGAGGGTGGTGTCACTCTGGTGGTGTTGGGCAAAGTGTGTGGCCATTGGGTAACACGGGTCCTTGTTTTTCATCGCCCTCAGATGTTGTAGTATTCTCAACTTGAGTTTATTTACAGTGCTCCCAATGTAGTATTTGCCACAGGGGCATTGATATATATATATTAAGTTCCACAAGTTGCCTTTCTTTGGAAAAAAGCACTCACAGCAAGAGTTTTCAAAGCGCAGGGTCACCTTTAAATGAAAGACAAATTCAGTCTCATGGCATGCCTCGCCTGACGCGTTTCAGAGATAGACTCTTTCCTCAGAGGCCACATGCTCTGCAGTGATTGTTTCAAAACTTCACCAACTGATTATCCCCTCTTTAAGTATCACGCCCATCCAGGCATTTGAAATATTGCATCACAGGAGTTGGAGTGCAAATTAAACCCATGTGGGTCAGAAACAAAGGACACTTGTAAATATAAGCAGCATACCTTCTTTATTCAGTCAAATGTTCCTTCATTAAAAGTGCCCCCATAAGTAAAGCACATCTTGCTGTTCCAAGGTAGCGCAAAATCATCTCACGCCACAGGACTTGCCATGAATCCTGCAAAGGTGCAATCCCCGACCTGGCTGGGCCGTACACATTAAGTTCCACAAGTTGCCTTTCTTTGGAAAGCACTCACAGCAAGAGTTTTCAAAGCGCAGGGACACCTTTAAATGAAAGACAAATTCAGTCTCATCGCATGCCTCGCCTGACGCGTTTCAGAGATAGACTCTTTCCTCAGAGGCCACATGCTCTGCAGTGATTGTTTCAAAACTTCACCAACTGATTATCCCCTCTTTAAGTATCACGCAAATTAAACCCATGTGGGTCAGAAACAAAGGACACTTGTAAATATAAGCAGCATACCTTCTTTATTCAGTCAAATGTTCATTCATTAAAAGTGCCCCCATAAGTAAAGCACATCTTGCTGTTCCAAGGTAGCGCAAAATCATCTCTTGCCACAGGACTTGCCATGAATCCTGCAAAGGTGCAATCCCCGGCCTGGCTGGGCCGTACACATTAAGTTCCACAAGTTGCCTTTCTTTGGAAAGCACTCACAGCAAGAGTTTTCAAAGCGCTGGGGCACCTTTAAATGAAAGACAAATTCAGTCTCATCGCATGCCTCGCCTGACGCGTTTCAGAGATAGACTCTTTCCTCAGAGGCCACATGCTCTGCAGTGATTGTTTCAAAACTCCACCAACTGATTATCCCCTCTTTAAGTATCACGCCCATCCAGGCATTTGAAATGTTGCATCACGGGAGTTGGAATGCAAATTAAACCCATGCTGGTCAGAAACAAAGGACACTTGTAAATATAAGCAGCATACCTTCTTTATTCAGTCAAATGTTCATTCATTAAAAGTGCCCCCATAAGTAAAGCACATCTTGCTGTTCCAAGGTAGCGCAAAATCATCTCTCGCCACAGGACTTGCCATGAATCCTGCAAAGGTGCAATCCCCGACCTGGCTTTGTCTCAGGTTTTAAATTTTTTAATCTCTGGATGGTGTTTACAGCTGTGTAGCTGGTTTAATATTTCGTTTTACTCTGAGGAAGAGCCTAGTTTAAAGAGGTCATAACCCTTATTGGGTATGCGGCGTAGTCTAGGTGGAGTATTGATTTGCTGTTGTATAGCTCTTCAGAAATACTACTTTTGTAGTCTATTTCTATACTATAGATCTCTCTGATATACAATTTAGTCCTTCTGAGACTTCATTTTATGTTTTCTTAGGGACCTTGGTACTGAGCTAATAACTGCTCTTTTCCTCTTGGGATACCCTATCGGGGGGGGGGTTCTGCTACATTTACATGCTTCTATGCTTTTTTGTTAACCAGTGTATTCAGTGAAGTTTGTTTTCTCTTGTTGAGTGGACTACGTGTATATTATGAGTGCTTCAATTCTTTGAAGAGATTGGGCAAGTTGGAGCGTTGCTCTAGTTTAGAGTATATACTGTGCACGCTTTTGGAGGCTGTTTGCTTGTGAGCTCTTCCTTTATGGTAAAGGATCAGTGTCTAGTGTAGACATTAACATTTCCTCAAATGCAGGCAAATCTTATCCCTGAGCCCCTTTGTGGTGTGGTAAGTTGGCAGACGAAGATTTGTGATGCAAGAGTGGGTCCAACTTGTCTCAAGACCTAAGTACATTTGGTCATCCAGGAAAGTCTTGGAGACTATTTTATAATAGGTTTTTCATTTTCCTATGATGTTCTTGATATATGTGGTTCTGTCCAATCCACATTTCCTGTCTTCTGGAGAGGACAAACTTGTTACTTTCATCATTTCTCATCTTGTGAGGAATCATGGCTGTTGTTTCTTGTGGAGTCAATTCTTTAGGCCACCATTTGACAGACGTTTTTCAAAAGACAAGGGAACCCTAAAGGTATGTCGCAGGGACCTTGGGCAGTTTACATATTATACAAAACACTGGTCCCTACATGTGGACAGAATGAATTACAAACAAATAATCAGAACACCTGATAAGTGTAATGTCTATTGTCCAGCCGGACAAGAGGTTTTAATTAAGCATTCAAGTCAATAAAACAAAAATATAAGGACACTGAAAATGAGGCATAACGTTTTTAAGAAACAACGTTGTGGAGTATACGTGAAGGTGCCAGTTGAATGAATACCCATTTTAAACCAATTGGTTTAAAATGGGTATTCATTCAACTGGCACCTTCACTTGTACTCCACAACGTTGTTTCTTAAAAATGTGAGGATGGGTCTTCCTTTACAATAAATGCTTGGCACCTTCACCTTCACAAATATTTCACAATGTCCTTTTAAAACACAACTATGAAGATCAGTCTTTTTAATCAACATGCCTAACGTTATGCCTCATTTGTTCTTTTTCCCTCCCTCATTTCCTTCCCGTGTATTTTATCTTTTCTCGTTTAAGTAATGCAGAAATGCATAGTGATAATATTGTTTGCAATAAGACAACAATGATTAATTCTCTGTCCTGATGATGATGCCCACAATTTAATAAGGCATTGAAACGTCGTTGACTTGTAAAAAAACCCCTTATGCAATATGATACTGAAATATTGTAAAAATGCAAAGTTGTGGTTATGAAAATTCACGTCTGTAAATACTGAATACAAGTTCACAGACTTATTGTAGCCTTGCCCTTTTGGCCATTGCTTTCGTTGTTTTGTCTTGTATGTTGTGGGTCACGGCTGTGCCCACTTGTTATTTCAGTGTCCTTATATTTTTGTTTTATTGACTTGAACGCTTAATTAAAACTTCTTGTCCGGCTGGACAATAGACATTACACTTATCAGGTGTTCTGATTATTTGTTTGTAATTCATTCTGTCCACATGTAGGGACCAGTGTTTTGTATAATAACCATTTGACAGACAGCATGGTGTTGTATTGGTGATGTATTACCCCCTTTTCTCTCTGGGTTGTGTAATTTTGCCGAAACTATTTTTAAAACCTTCACATATCTAGGAGTGGTGTTCGACGAGAAAGGGACATGGGCACCACAAATCCAGAACAAGACCGCAGCTGTAAAACGATCTTCTGCTGCTATATTGGGGTTCGCCAAACGTCTTGGCGGCAAACCACCAGAGGCTATATTATCCATATACAAAGCCAAAACCCTGGCAATAGCCAGATATGGAGCCTCTATTTGGGGTCATAAGAATACAACCCAAATTCAAAGGGCAGAGAATATATTTATGCGATCTGTTCTGGGCTTACCAAAATCCACACCTGCTCACTCAGTACATATGGAATTAGGGGTGGGTTATATTGAAGATATGTTGTCTCTTGCACCACTAAGGGCATGGATTAAAACTTGGCTTAATCCCAATTTAACATTAAATCACACGATTATTAAAGACTGTATGGGGCGGGATCGTGTGGCAGAGATTGAGTGGCTTTCATACATCAAGAAAATAGCACAATACCTGGGCAGCCCTGATCTATATACCAACCCTGAAGGCCTACAAAAAGATGACATTAGTTGGGCAAAACTGGAATATATAAAGATAAGAGAAGCTGAAAGAGAAACTCGCGAAATTATGAAGCGAACCGTGAGGTCACATTTTTTGACAATAACATCTTTAGCTATCGAACCATACTTGGCGGTAGTAAACAAACCTTTCCACCGGTGGCTTCTCACTAAATTTCGCTTTAATCAGTCTCACTTCTTGCTGGGTGAATACAATAAATGGTGTAAACCCCATGAGAACGCCCCTTGTAAGTGTGACGATTTCTCAGACCAGGATTCTCTCCATTTTTTCTTTTTTTTTTTTTTTCTTTTTTTGTCCTTTTTTCAGAATTGCAAGAGAGAAATATATTAAGCCCATATTAAAAGATCAAAAGTTTACCCAAGTCAAACCGGCCTTTCTGTTTTTACAGTTAATGGAAACACCTCTAATCATGTATGGGGTAGCAAATTTTCTTACTATGTCCATCAGGTCTCGTCGAAATAGACCTCAGTCACTGATTAGCTGACCTAGCCTTTGCTAAAAATTGTACGCCCAGTCGGGGTAGCACTGTTAAATGATTGTATTATAGGTTTGTAAATATTATTGTAAATAGATTATCGAACAATCCCCATATTACAAACCGTAAAAATGAATTGAAATTTTGTAGTAAACCACGGACAGTGCAAGTATGAGGATAAACATTTTAATTTCTCTAAAACTTTTGTAAATATGAAATTTGTAAATATGAAATTTGTATTTGTATATAATGTGCCCTGTTTTTAAGCTATTTATATAAAAATTCTTTATATACTCCAATAATCAACTATGAATGTATAGCATACTTTTGTGATTTTAATTTAATCGAATAAAGTGTTTTTGACTCTGACTCTGACTCTATTTTTGGAGTGGTCTTTTGGTGTACGGTGTATACAGGCCCGGACTGGCCGTTGCGGGCACCGGGCAATCCCCCCGTGCACCGCAAGGGTGGGGGCCAGTTTTGGGCCCCCGGGGGCTGTTTTTGTTACAGGGCCATTTATGCAGCATAGCTGCAAAATCAGCCCTGCAACAAAATCGGCCGAAAACCGGCCCCGGCAAAGAGGTCAGACCTCCCTCCGGGGGCCGGCTGAGCACTTTGCCGGGCCGGTTTTGGTTCCCAGTCCAGCCCTGGGTGTATACAGGATAAAATGTGCTGCTGTGTTTCATATATTGTCTTGTATCACAGGTGTCGTATGTACCTGTTGTTGACAAGGATTTATTTTACATTCTTTTTGGAACTACACTTTTAGGTGCGTTACCTTTTTCAATATTATTGGAAAGCGCTTTTTGGAACTGGTTTCTCAGTTCTAATTATATCTTATGTATAGTATACATGACTGTATTATATATGTTACACATATTTGTTTTAAAAAAAAGGAGAAAAGGAAAAGGTTTTCATCAAAGAGGCAGTTGATTTTCTTTTCTCGCTTGCCTTGGTGTTCAATCTTATTTGGGGCTCGAAATTGGCTTCAGTCTTTCGGTCTATGGCACTGAAGGTCGTACGGAGGCAATCTTTATACGTTCTTGTGTTCTGGCAGTAGTTATTGGCCAGTGAAATTCTGTGAATTGCTAGGTCAATCAGAGTATCTGGTGACACAGTTATGTTTGCATATATATTTATGTCTTATATGAATCTTTGTGGTAAGATGTTATGCAAGTCGTGCATAGGATGAATATGAATATTCATTTTGTCCGTACTAAACTATTTAAACCAAGGAGCTATTGTTATTAATTTTCCCTTTGGGAAAATGAGTTCTGAAAGTCCTGTTTTGGGCTTTTATCAGGACAGTTATTTCTCGGATTCTTTATTGTTATGAACAATGCAGATTATTTGACTTTTATCATGCATTTGCCCCTTTTTGGACATCAAGTTTCCTTGCCTCTTTTGGGGACAGGGGTTAATGTCTGTCTTCTGACATGGTCTTCAGGGATTTTCAACACTTTTCCTTCAAGGGATGATTTTCTCGGACCTGTAACGTCACTTTTTATTTATGTGTTCTGTGACAGTGATCATAGATTCTGTTAAGATCCAAGCTATTGTTTTGCTATTCCTACATACATTTGGTTGGTTGTTGGTTTTAACCGGCTAGTTCTCTTTGAGAACTTTTGTAGGATTAGTTTGCAGACCCTCCTCTTGTGGGGTATAGCTATGGTATTTAAATAAAATTTATGGAATCTGCAGCTAGATGTCTCAATCAGATGTAAAAGTTACTTACCTTTGGTAATGATATATGTGGTAGAGACACGGTCTAGCCGCAGATTCCTTAACACCCTGCCCATCATCCCTGCTCTGCGAAGGAGCTTTGAGGTAAAGGTTATACCCTTTCAGTACTAGGTTTATATACCAGTGATCACTATCTCAATCTAGGTTGGGACTAGACAAACCGTTTGGCTTGGCCACTTAGTTATTGTTTACATGTTACAACACCATCCATTTCCACTCTCTGACATCCCACTTCACTCTACACCCCTCCACTCTTAGGCACTCTATGGGGAAAGAGCTATTACAACGAGATTAAAACCACACACAACCGTTACCACAAAGCTAATACCACGCATCTGCCTTTAGCACGCATGCCTTTACCATGAATATGCCTTTACCATGCATGCTTTACCAAAAATTCCATTCTAAAGGCATGAATGATCAATACATATGCATGGTAAAGGTTTCGGCATATGCATGGTGAAGGCAAGTCCAGGTCGGCTGTTGTTGTTGCTGCAGGGGAGGGGAAGTGGCTGGATGCTGGCACTTGTAGTTGGGTTGTCAGTGCTTGTGCTGATGACTTTGCTGTTCACAGCAGTGGCACTGCTACTAGCACTCAGTTTGCTGCTGTCTGCAGTGCTGTTGCCAGTGCAATATCAGGTGCTGCTTCTGGTGATGACCTGTACTCTTGTTACTACCAGTCGAGCTGCTGCTAATAGAGATACTGCTGCTGGCACTTGAGCCTGGTTGGTAGGAGGTTCTTCGAAAGTGGTTGTGCATCTTTTGGTGGGGTGTTCGATAGTTGTTGGGGCCTTGTCTGTTTTGCTGGAATTGGAGCTGCTGGTTGCAGTGTTTGTTGTACTCACAGTACTGCTGTTGCCGCTGCTGGTAGCTTCTGTACTGGTGCTGATGCTGTGGGTGGTAGAGAAATGTTGCTGGTACTACGAGAGCAGGCACTGCAACAAGGAAAGATGCAAGAACGCTGACAGTGATGCCAAATTAGAAAAACTAAATTCCATAAAATTACCTATTTTCAGTGCCATGTAAGCGAAATGCTATTTTGTCTATCCAAGTTGTAAGCTCTACGGCAGATATGCTGCTATCCCCAAAATCCCAATGGTGCGCACCAGCTGCAGAGCCAAGGAGGGCATGTCCCTTTACCCAGAGACTTCACATTCAAATGGGAGAGTGCCCTGTGTGACCGGCGGACTGGAGCTTGAGAGCTCAGCCCCGCTGCCAGGACAATATTATTGAAAATGAGAACAGACTTCTTCAACTCAGCCTCTTCCGCCAACATGAGGGGTGTGACTTCCTTGAGGAAATAATAGCTTTCATTCTCCGAACGACACACATCTGTACAGAATGAAACTGCACTTGACAGTAACTGGCCCGCAAGTACAATTACAGTTGTTTGTGGGAGATTGAAATTCATTGCACCTATCTCGAGTGGGGTTCCCCCTCGACCTCTGTGCACTGTAGCTAGTGTGGTTCTAAACTAGAACATCACTGTTATTTTTAACTCAATATTTGTCTATGTTTTCAAATTTTTGTGGTTAATTTATCACCAACACATTTAAACACAAAACTAAATCATACCACTACACCTTTGCTTTCCTGGTTTCATAACCAATCTATTAAACAAATGTATTACTACAATTAACATTTTCAACACAATGATGCAGTCCTTTGCAAACAATTTCATCACTTCAAAAATAATTCCCGAATAATGCCCAATGCATTTCGAGCCCCGATGGGCTCTTCCTCAGGGGCCTGAAACTGAACAATATACATTGTTTTAGTGCGTGACTCAACATGTTACAATGTTCAATTTTAACAAAACTTCCTGAAATAACAAGGAACACATTTGTTGCCATAAGAATCTCATGCCCATAAAGAAATTCTATTGGTAGCTTGAAAAAAGAAAAAGAAAGGAAGAATATGCAAGAATCTTGTGCGGAATGAAAGCTGAAACAAAAAAGTTTCCCTTCACCTCACTGTACTGTGACCAAATACCTAATCATTCTGTTACTCACTCAGGGAACCGGAGTAATGTTCTGAAATCAAAAAAACAACAAACAACACATGTATAACTCCTCAGCCACTGGAGAACAACTCGCTATTGCCAATAACTGATACCGCAGCTGCCGCTTACCTCGCTCTGGAAAACAGTGTCACAACTCTGCAGTGTTCGAAAAGACCCTCGTGCTAGAAGCCTTGCCGCTTGAACCACCTTAAAAAAAAATGACCGTAGCTTTAACGAAGATGCCTTACAGACGCTGCTTATTCTCGTACGATAACCTTACACGAACAAAATTCATACTTTACCTCCATCAAAAATGGGCTACCTTGGCTATGCTCTTCGTCACCTCTCCAACCACTTCACTATACGGTCTCAAAATCGTAAACACTATCTCCGGAAATGTTGCGTTCGGAGCGTTCAAACCTCCATCTGTATTTACCTCGCCATGCCTAGACTAGAAACTAACAACAGACTCCACGAACACCTGGATGGTGGACGCCATCTTCGCCAAGTGCCTGAATGATTATAAAACGCTTTATCCCGAATGTACATCTCCTTACGCAGGCGCATGAACAGAGTGAATGGAGTACATGAATAAAAATAAAAGAATAGAAATATAGTTGAAAAGAAAAAGGACAGGTATTGGAAAGAGGAAGCAGATATAACTGATGACACATATGAACCAAAAATTCAAACTTTACATAACATAAGCACAACATGATCTTTTATGGCATAATATTCTCAGAAGAACATAATAGTATGAAAACTCCTGTATTCGCAGCAACTCACAGCCTCAGGGTGGCTAATGTAGAACCTTCTTGAGAGATTATAAAAAACACAAGTAATCAATTTTCTCATTGAGTCCCCTTGGCTCCTGCGTGCCTAATCTTTTGATCCAATAAATTTCTCTTTGAAGGAGGGATCTGGTGAGATGCGCCCCTTCATGTGGTTTAATTTTTTCGAGTACCGAAAACTGGATCTGGGAAATGTTGTGCTTACTGTCTATCCAGTGCTTGGCCAAATTGCTTTTCAAATTTTGATTTCTAATGGTGCTTTTGTGTTCCGATATGCGGAGTTTAAGCTTTCTCCCCATCTTGCCTACATATAATTTGCCGCATGGGCATTTTATATAGTAGATTAAATTGTTGGAGTTACAATCACAATCATGATGTAATAAAATGGGTTTTCCTTTCTGTGGGTGATGCAAGGTAGTTCCAACAATTACATTGTGGCAGTGAACACAATTTGCACATCGTTTCATCCCTTTATGGACTTTTTGTTGTTGGGTAGATGGTGACATTAACAATTCCTTCAAGTTCTTTGATCTGGTGAATGCAAAAATTCCTTCAAAAAGTCAGGTTCGTGTTGTAATAATTCCCAATGGCGTGTAATGATGTTTTTGATCTTTTGTGAACTTGTAGAAAATTTTGAGACAAATACATGTCTTTCAATGGTTTTCTTTTTGGTGTGTTTTAGCAGATTGTCTCTGTCACATGCCATAACGCAGCATTTAGCTTTCTCCAGAACCTCAATTGGATAACCCCTTTCTACATATTTTTGATTTTGCAAGTTAAAATGCTTCTCCAAATACTCCGGCTTGGAGCAAATTCTTTTTATCCTCATGTATTGTGAGAACGGTAAGTTCTGCTTAAGGTTCTGCGGATGGAAACTTTGAAATAACAGAGAATTATTTACATCCGTTGGTTTTCGGAAAACTTCTGTTTGGATTACTTCTTCTTCTATGCTAATTGCCACATCCAGAAAGGAGATCTCATGATCACTGATGGTGTGTGTGAATTTGATTTGATCTACGCAATCATTTAGTGATTCAATTTTACTTTCCAGATTCTCTCTGCTTCCTGACCATAATACAAAAATATCATCAATAAATCTTCGGTAAACTAATGAATGCTCTTGCCAATCTTTGTCACTGAAGATGAAATCAGATTCGAAATTTGCCATAAAGGTATTTGCGTACGCTGGGGCCCCAGCGAACCCCATAGACGTACCATTTTGTTGAAGAAAAAACTTAGAGAACCACTGGAAGTAGCTGTGATATAAGCAGAAGTGTAACAGTTCCAAGATGAAAACCTTTTCAGCTCTGATGGCACTCGAGATAGGTGCATTAACAGGAAGGCACGGTTGAGGACAAACGTGCTACCTCTGTTACACGCTTTAAAAAAATAATTTAAACCAGTTAAAAGATTTAAATACTGGAGTGCTTCTCCACCCAGAGCAGATCATTGTACTAAATTGTCCAAAGGAGTGAAAGCACCCAACAAAATGGCGTTTGAACAAATTTCAAGTATTATAGACAACAGGGTTAATTCATGAATTACTCTGGCTAGCTCCTCTATTAACAATAAAATCAGATCCAAAGAGCATTTATTCAAGATAGAACACCATTTCTCCATAAACTCCTTGTTCATATGGAATCTGTACAGCATCGGATTTATTGACATTCTCAACCCTCATGGAATTCTCTTCACTCTGTGGTACTGTACCAGGGTTGATGCGTGGAGTTTTTGATTTACTTCTCTTTATGCTTCAAATTCAAGTTGTTTCAACTGTTGTATAATTGTGTTGCCTTGCACCTTGGAAAGTTTTGATGTCTTGGATTAATGAATAAATATCTGATGCATGTTCTGTGGTATAAGCTAAAATATTAGCCCGGTTTTCATCTTGGAACTTTTACACTTCTGCTTATATCACAGCTACTTCCAGTGGGACTCTAAGTTTTTTCTTCAACAAAATGGTACGTCTATGGGGTTCGCTGGGGCCCCGGCGTACGCAAATACCTTCATGGCAAAGTTCGAATCTGATTTCATCTTCAGTGACAAAGATTGGCAAGAACATTCATTAGTTTACCAAAGGTTTATTGATGATATTTTTGTTTTATGGTCAGGAAGCAGAGAGAATCTGGAAAGTAAAATTGAATCACTAAATGATTGCGTAGATCAAATCAAATTCACACACACCATCAGTGATCATGAGATCTCCTTTCTGGATGTGGCAATTAGCATAGAGGAAGAAGTAATGCAAACAGAAGTTTTCTGAAAACCAACAGATGTAAATAATTCTCTGTTATTTCATAGTTTCCATCCGCAGAACCTTAAGCAGAAATTACCGTTCTCACAATATATGAGGATAAAAAGAATTTGCTCCAAGCCGGAGTATTTGGAGAAGCATTTGAACTTGCAACATCAAAAATATGTAGAAAGGGGTTACCCAATTCAGGTTCGGGAGAAAGCTAAATGCCGCGTTATGGCATGTGACAGAGACAATCTGCTAAAACACACCAAAAAGGATACCATTGAAAGACATGTATTTGTCTAAAAATGTTCTACAAGTTCACAAAAGATCAAAAACATCATTACACGCCATTGGGAATTATTACAACACGAACCTGACTTTGAAAGAATTTTTGCTCAAAAAACAATTTTTGCATTCACCAGATCAAATAACTTGAAGGAATTGTTAATTTCACCATCTACCCAACAACAAAAAGTCCATAAAGGGATGAAACGATGTGCAAATTGTGTTCTCTGCCACAATGTAATTGTTGGAACTACCTTGAATCACCCACAGACAGGAAAACCCATTTTATGACATCATGATTGTGATTGTAACTCCAACAATTTAATCTACTATATAAAATGCCCATGCGGCAAATTATATGTAGACAAGACGGAGAGAAAGCTTAAACTCCGCATATCGGAACACAAAAGCACCATTAGAAATCATTTTTTTTTTTTTTAAGTATTTTTATTAGTTTTTTTCCCCATTTTCATATGGGTACATAGCACAAAAATATACATACAGGGTGTTAGAAATTAGCATCCAAATTAAAAAAAAAGAATACAAACAATAAAGAAAGCCAGATAGTAATAACGTAAAATAGTATAAAATCCAGGTTTATATAGTCCACACGTGTGTCTAAAACTGTACAATTTAAAGATTTAAACATTCCTGCTAAATCCCTTATATTTTCATTTAGACATAGATAAATCATATACCTTCTTCAGTTCTGACAGGTAAATAAATCAAACAGTGGTTCATAGCTTTAGCAATTCCTACCCTGGGTCTATATCTCTCCATCTTTGAATAGGGTCCCATATTTCCTTACCTATGTTCTTGCTAGTTGCCCCTTTCCTAGCATAAATTGCTTTTTCAAGATTGTATATATTCAATAGCTTCATTAACCATTGATGGAATGTAGGAGGTATGCGGTCCAGCCAAGCTGAAGTAATACACAGTCTCAAAACAGCCATAGCTAAAAATATAAAGTATTCACAAGCTGCACTGGGAGCACTTTGATTAACTCCAAGCATCACCACTGCTGGAGTAAGTATGATCTCTATCCTCAATGTATTTTTAAGAAATGTTTCTATTCCATCAAAAGTGGTTTTCAAGTGAGTACATTTCGCAAGCATATGAGTAAGGTCAGCTTCATCACTATCACACCTTGGACATGTAATCCCATTTGTACCACCCCACTGTGCTATCCTAGCTGGCGTATGATATAAAAAATAAAGAGTCTTATAATGTTGGGCTTGCAGTGATGCTGAACATAGGAGTCTCTGGCCCAATTCCAGTGATCTATAAAAGCAGCTCTTATCAACTCCCAGTTTCTGTGTCCATTTATTCTCAAATTTGATCAGATCATCAGACTGATGCTCTATCAGTTCAGAGTAAAATCTTCCTATTGAGCCCTCTGTTCCATTCTCTATAATATCCAGAATGTGATTTAAACTAAATCCCTCCACGCCTCCAGTTTTTGTCCTAATAAAGCTTCTTATTTGCAGATACTTGAAAAAATGTGTTGTATCCAATCCATATATTGCCTGTAAATCACCAAATTGCATTACCCCCTGTGCTCCCATAATATCCCCCACCTTTGTGATCCCTCGATTTAGCCAGTCATTAAAAACTACCCCTGCAAATATTTCATCAGGTAGGTTGGGATTCCCTTTAAACCTAGTATAGGCATTGTATCTTCCCAGTCCAAATTTTTTAGCAAATGAGGTCCATATTCTGTGCGCTGCTATAACCGTTTTAAATTTAGTCCTTCTAAAATAGCTATGATCCGTAATTTTCAAGAGAAGGTTTTCAGCTTGATCTCCCAAAGCCAGTGTATATATTACTAGGGTTCCTAGCTGGTTTTGTCCTTCTTTTTCTCCCCCTCCAAAAACAATCCTGCCATCCATTGCAGAGATGCCGCCCAGTAATATAATTTTAAGTCTGGCAGGGCCCATCCACCACGCTCCCTGGGTAAAGCCATAAATCTTAATGCCCTTCTGGTCTTTCCATGGGACCAAACAAATCTATTAATCATATGTTCCAGTACTTTAAACCATTTTGGTTCAAATAATAGAGGAATAGCTCGAAATATATACAAAAACTTTGGTAAGAAAATCATTTTAATTATATTTGTTCGCCCGACTATTGAGAAATGTATGTTATGCAGCCTGTCTAATTCCTTTTTCGCTTTGCTTATTATAGGTGCAATATTTAGCTCCACTAATTTATCTAGCTCCGCCGTAATTGTTACCCCTAAGTAAACTCCGCTTTCTACCACCCTATTATCTGAACAATGTGTTTTACAGTTTTTAATAATCTGTGTTTTACCAGTATTGAGAGCATAACCGGACACGTCTCCAAACTGTTGGGCTTCAGTCTCTACCATTGCCATTGCTTCAGTAGGTTTAGTAGTCACAATTGCCACGTCATCTGCGTAGGCCAAAACTTTACATTGAGTTCCAAACGTCTCTACTGGACAGATGTTATTATTTAATTGTATACGACGTATATAGGGGTCCATGTATAAAGCAAATAGGAGAGGGGAACAGGGGCAACCCTGTCGCGTTCCCCTTTTTATTTTAAATGGGAGTGTATACCCTGCATTTACTCAAATGCGAGCAGTTGGATTCTCATACAACACTTGGATTGCTTTCACCATACCTTCTCCAAAGCCCAACCTCCTCAATATAAACCATAAAAAGTCCCAGGAGACCCGATCGAAAGCTTTCTCAGCATCCAATAGCATAATTGCTATCGGGTCTCCTGATACCTCTGCAACATCAAGAAGGGTTATCACTTTTCGTATATGGTGCATAGTGCCTCTCCCTGGTATAAACCCGTGTTGGTTGATGCTGACAAGTCTATTGATTATTTTTGCTATTCTAAGGGCTAATGCTTTTGAGTATATTTTGGTATCCGCATTCATTAATGTTATGGGTCTATATGATCCAGGTTGTTCAGTTGGCTTACCCATCTTCAAAATTATGACGATATCAGCACCTGCCCAACTTTTCGGAATAGATGTCCCCCCCTGCGCATGCTGTAGTGTATGTGTAAAATCCTGTTTAATTATGTCCCAGAAAGTCTTAAAAAATTCAACCGGGATCTGATCAGGTCCAGCAGCCTTCCCGTATGGTAGGCTGATCAAGGCAATAAAAATCTCTTCAGGGGTCAAGGGCTCCTCTAATCCTTTTACCTCATTCTCCAATAGCTTAGTTACTGGTACGTCTCGGAGATAATCACCTATCCTAGAAATATCCGTTTGTATTTCTTGAATATATAATGATGTATAATATTTTCTAAATACTTCTCTTATACCCTCTGTTTCTGATATTACTATTCCAGCTTCATCCTGCACCCCTCGCACTTGTGCAATAGATACGTTCTGCCTAGTTCTTATAGCTAAAGTGCGCCCCACCAATTCATTAAACTCGTAGCATCTCTCTCTATTCGCTAAGTATATTTTAGCAGCTTTATTGGCTACGCTCTCTTGTGCCTCCATCTTTGCCTTAGCTATTTTTATTAATACCTGATCAAGAGGAGCCCCCCTTATAACAATATCAGTTAACTCATCCTCTGCTTCTATTACCTTTTTAATAAGTTCTTCCTCTTTTTGTCTTTCTTTCCTCCTACTCGCTACACTATAACTTAGTGTCTCCCCCCGAATGGCTGCCTTGAATGCATCCCAGACATTCCCAGCTTCCGTGCTGCCTCTATTGATATTTAAAAACTCAGTTATCCACTCTTTCATATGTGCCACATATGCCTCATCCTTCAGCAATCCCCTCTCGAACGTCCAAATGGGTTCCGGTCTCTTACTACCAAGATTTACTGTTAGAACTAGAGGGTTATGATCAGACATTATTTGCGGTAACTTTTCAATTTTCACTTTTGACAGAAGAGAGTTTGATACCAAAAAATAATCAAGTCTAGCACAAACCCTATGAGGTGCTGAATAATAAGTAAACCCTTGTTTGTCTGGATAGATTGTCCCCCACACATCTATCAGTGCATTATTCCTTGCAAGATTACATAATGAAGACCAAACTCTCCTTTTTCTACCCTGATAACCCCTGTTAGACATCAAACCAAGCCCTCCTGCCCCGTTAATATTTAAATCTCCGGCTAGGATTACAGTCGGTGACCATGTGGGCAATTCCAGGTCCAAAAAGTCGAAAATGTCCGGATCATCTTCTGTTGATCCATAAACACACACTAGAGTAACCCACTCTTCCTTCATTTTAACCTCTATAATGACCCACCTCCCCCATTGTTTTCAAGTAGTGAAAAAGCGCATATTATTGTTATTAAGTTTTCTTTGTCCTGATTATTGCAACCGCCATGTTATTTGTGCTTTCTTTTCCTTTCTTGATCTCCTCGAGATATTCCTGTGCTTTTAACTCAGAAAAAAAGATTTTGGTTTGTCCCTTGACTATTACCTTTAACCGAGATGGGAACATGAGATACGCCTCGCATCCCAGGTTTTGGAAAGGGGTTATCAATTTCCTCATACGCCACCTCCTTTCCACTGTGGTATAACAGAAGTCGGGGCGGGCGAAAAAAGTTACACCATTATATGATCGTCTTGCTTCGGGCTTTGCTCTGTCCATAATTTCCTGTCTTAGAAGGAAATTCCCTACGAATATCAAAATAGCCCTAGGCTTATCCGTAGGTGGTGCTCTTTTTTGAAACATAGGGAACCTATGTGCTCTTTGTATCTCCTTCTCCCATTCCCAGCCTGTTAACTCGGGAAAAGCTCCCTTAAGTAGCTCAATAACAAAGGCCCGCACATCCTGCCGTTCCCTTCCTTCTTGCACTCCCAGTAATCTTATATTATTGCGCCGTTGGCGGTTCTCATAATCCTCCAATTTCCATTGTACATCAGTTGTCAACTGTTCTTGCTCCTTCCTGAACTCATTCCAGCTCCCTACTTCTTCCTCCAATTTCTCGGTTCTTGACTCTACCTCAGTAACCCTTGATGCCATATCCATATATAACTTGTTAACTTTACGTAGAGATGCTTGTATCTTTTGGTTGGCGTGTTTTGTTCTCCGAGACTCCACTCTTGCTTCTCCCTGCATTTGTTTCAATGTTGAATACAACATATCCATCGTCGTGGCCTGCGTTTGTGCTTGTGCTTGTGTGGAGAGATTAGTTTGCGTCTGTGGGCCCGGTGCTACTACTGACGCTGATGCTGTCGCCCCTTCTTGATAGAGTTGTGACGTTGCTGCGTAATCCCAGTCCAATCTTTTAGAGACATCTGTATGTGATAGATTCATACTAATTCTTGACATACTGCAAGATCTGTTTTTTACACTTTTCCCTCTCTTTTTTGTATTCACTTTTCGATTTATCTCACTGTCCGAGGTTGTAAGTTCAGATTCTAGCTCAGATGCAGTCACTGAATCCCCAACTTCACTCTCAGATATGGAATCCTCACTTTCATTATTGTCCTCCTCACCCTCCTCATCATTAACTGAGAAAAAGCATTCATCGCTGGGGGACCCCATATTTGTAGAAGGACCTAGAGGAGTTTGAATGATAGATACTAGTTCCCCTTCTTTCCTTGCAGACACCAAACTCTGCCTGCCATCGCTCTGCAGGGTCTGTTGTGGAACCAGGGAACCCTCCTCCACTATAACATTAGAAGCAGGGGGGGAGACCACCTTCGGCCCTTCTTCCAGCGCTTCATCACTCCTAGATTCATTCAGGGCCAGAACCTCTGCCTCTGCCTCTGGCACACTCGTTGCTGTTACCCATCCGTCTGCTCCATCTACTCTCCCCCCATGTTCCAGCGTCTTAGTCCTGCTATTATTCACACTCGACAGATTGTCACCACCCTCTCTTCCCACCTTACCGGCAGCCAGGGCCTGAGGATTAATGCGATATTCCGTTACTTCTTGTGCTTCCAATGTGGCGGCAGCTTGTTGGTTCTCCCCCAGCTCGCTACCTTGATTCACTGCGCTACCATTTTCCTGCATCCCCGATGTGCAAGAGCCTTCTGCTATTGTCCGACCGTCAGTTTCCACTGCCTTCTCCGTACGATCCTTTCCAGGCTCTGTGTTCGATTCTAGCAGCCCCGGCCCCAGCGCGGCTCCATGGGCCTCGTCAATTCCATCAGATCCTGTGCCTGCCTGTAGTGAGGCGGGTGCCGCTTCCGATGTCGATGTCAACTGTGTACGCGCTTCATTCATAGAGAGCTTATTTACGGCCAGCACTGCAAAAGATTCTCTCAGGGTAGGTTGGCGCATATTACCTTCTTTGCTCAGCGTTTTGGCAACAGTCTCGTTATTCACTCGTTTCACCGTTTTTTTTGTTGATTGCACTTTTTCTTTTTTATCTTTTAACTTTTCCTTTGCTTTCACTCTTAAGCTGTTTCCCTGCATTTTCTCGAGGGACTCGGATACATCCTCGTGGTCCGCCTTCTCTGCACTTTCTTTTACCATATTTCTCCGTGTCCGGATCTGTGCTGCTGCTCTGAAATTAGGACTTGGGACCCCTCCCGGGTCGCTTAGGGTAGCAGCATCTCTTTCTTTGTCTTTTTGCGGTCTTGGTCCACGTGGAGCCATCTTTTGAATCAAATAGTTCCGTGGAGACCCCAGCCAGGAGAAAGTAATCTTCAGGTCCAGACCTCCTTTTGATAGCCAGTTAAGCAGTCGGGTCACAAAGTTAGTAGAATGCAGCATACTATTTGCAGGCCATCTGTAGGTAAGGAGAAGAGTCTATCGGCATTTTCTCTCCCTTCTACATCTAGAGCAGGAGCTTAGGAGGGCAGCGTCTGACTCCTATGGTCTGTCAGCGGCTATCTTGCCCCAGCAAGTGATATATTTACCTAGAAATCAAAATTTGAAAAGCAATTTGGCCAAGCACTGGGTAGACAGTAAGCACAACATTTCCCAGATCCAGTTTTCGGTACTGGAAAAAATTAAACCACATGAAGGGGCGGAACTCACCAGATCTCTCCTTCAAAGAGAGTTTTATTGGATCAAAAGATTAGACACGCAGGAGCCAAAGGTGCTCAATGAGAAAATTGATTACTCGTGTTTTTTATAATCTTTCAAAAAGGTTCTACATAAGTCACCCTGAGGCTGTGGGCTGCTGCGAATGCAGGACTTTTCATACTATTATGTTCTTCTGAGAATATTATGCCATAAAAGATCATGTGGTGCTCATGTTATGTAAAGTTAGA
The DNA here is from genome assembly GCF_964263255.1 of Lissotriton vulgaris. Taxonomy (NCBI): domain Eukaryota; kingdom Metazoa; phylum Chordata; class Amphibia; order Caudata; family Salamandridae; genus Lissotriton; species Lissotriton vulgaris. The sequence continues at coordinate 1,075,096,719 of NC_141691.1, read as the reverse complement.
ATTTTTGGTTCATATGTGTCATCAGTTATATCTGCTTTCTCTTTCCAATACCTGTCCTTTTTCTTTTCAACTATATTTCTATTCTTTTCTTTTTATTCATGTACTCCATTCACTCTGTTCATGCGCCCGCGTAAGGAGATGTACATTCGGGAGAAAGCGTTTTATAATCATTCAGGCACTAGGCAAAGATGTCGTCCACCATCCAGGTGTTCGTGGAGTCTGTTGTTAGTTTCTAGTCTAGGCATGGCAAGGTAAATACAGATGGAGGTTCGAACGCTCCGAACGCAATGTTTCCAGAGATAATGTTTACAATTTTGAGACCATATAGTGAAGTGGTTGGAGAGGTGACGAAGAGCGTAGCCAAGGTAGCCCGTTTTTGACAGAGGTAAAGTATGAATTTTGTTCGTGTAAGGTTATCGTACGAGAATAAGCAGCGTGTGTAAGGCGTCTTCGTTAAAGCTACGGTCATTTTTTTAAGGTGGTTCAAGCGGCAAGTCTTCTAGCACGAGGGTCTTTTTGAACACTGCAGAGTTGTGACACTGTTTTCCAGAGCGAGGTAAGCGGCAGCTGTGGTATCAGTTATTGGCAATAGCGAGTTGTTCCCCAGTGGCTGAGGAGTTATACACGTGTTGTTTGTTGTTTTTTTGATTTCAGAACATTACTCCGGTTCCCTGAGTGAGTAAGAGAATGATTAGGTATTTGGTCACAGTACGGTGAGGTGAAGGGAAACTTTTTTGTTTCAGCTTTCATTCCGCACAAGATTCTTGCATATTCTTCCTTTCTTTTTCTTTTTTCAAGCTACCAATAGAATTTCTTTATGGGCATGAGATTCTTATGGCAACAAATGTGTTCATTGTTATTTCAGGAAGTTTTGTTAAAATTGAACATTGTAACATGTTGAGTCATGCACTAAAACGGTGTATATTGTTCAGTTTCAGGCCCCAGAGGAAGAGCCCATCGGGGCTCGAAATGCATCGGCATTATTCGGGAATTATTTTTGAAGTGATGAAATTGTTTGCAAAGGACTGCATCATTATGTTGGAAATGTTTATTGTATGAATAAATTTGTTTAATAGATTGGTTATGAAACCAGGAAAGCAAAGGTGTAGTGGTATGATTTAGTTTTGTGTTTAAATGTGTGTGATAAATTAACCACAAAAATTTGAAAACATAGTCAAATATTGAGTTACAAATAACAGTGATGTTCTAGTTTAGAACCACACTAGCTACAGTGCACAGAGGTCCAGGGGGAACCCCACTCGAGATAGATGCATTAACAGGAAGGCACGGTTGAGGACAATCGTGCTACCTCTGAAGCACGCTTTAAAAAACTAATTTAAACCAGTTAAAAGAGTTAAATACTGGAGTGCTTCTCCACCTAGAGTAGATCATTAGACTGAAATTCATTTCCATGCATGCCAAATTTTGGAACACTTATATGCCTTTACAATGAAATTTTGGTGATCCCATACCCTGCACATTCCAGGCTACCAAGTTAATTTGCTTTGTCACTGATGCCATCTGTATACCTGTAAGTTTAAATGCACACTGAGGTGCGGCGTACCTCAAAACTGCCACCCCTCACCAGCGAATGTCTGTGTGCTCTGATGCTGAGAGAGGTTTTGCAGAATCTAGCCTGTTGTCAAAGAGGTGATTTGGCTGATTCGGATGACTGGGGCCAAGACTGGGCTGCAGAGAGGAGGAAAATGTAATTGAATTGGACAAAGACGCAAGACATAAGAGACACCTCAAGACGACCCTGCCTCAGCCGCTTTATCGTGTTGTGCCCTCTGTGGCCATTGCTGGAGCCTGCAGCTCCATTGAGCAGGATTCAGTGGACCTGTGAGTGCCAGTCAGCCAGCTAGCTAGCCGATTAGAGCACTGTGTTGTGGAACCTGGGGTGCAGAAGAGCTCCTGGGATTGGGTCATAGATCTGGGGTGGTGCCCGTGCTTGCGGAAGCGTCTCGGCCTGACCGGGTGCAGCTTGCAGACAGGTGGACGCCCCTGCAGGCCTTCATCTGACGCCCCACTCAATCAGCCCACCAGCTTCATACTTGCCTCTCACTATTTCCTCCCACCATCTCCTGCCACCGACCCAGGATCACAGCGTGCTTGTGCTTGTGGTATTAATTATTGGCGGGGGAGTGGCTGCACTTCCCCAGACTCCCTGATATCTTGGGCGATCTTGGGCGATCTTGGGCATTTGGAAATCCAAACAGCATTTCTCCTGCAAGCCTGCACTTGAAGGCTTCTCTTTGGGCTCTGCAATCCTTTGTAGCCAGCCGCGGAGGGAACTGTGAGGAGGACGCGGAGAGCACAAGAGTTCCCAGGCCTGAGCCCCTGCACCTGCTGAAGCAGCCCATTGGCTGGGTGCAGCTTGCGGCTGGGTGGGCTCCTCTACACGCCTGGACTTGACGCTCTCCAACGGCTTCACAACCTTCCCCAATCTCATTCTAAGTTCCCCGAAGTTCTCCTCCCCTAGGATCAGCAGAATTAATTTCACTTGAGCAACATAGCACTTCAACACTAGTTTATCACTGTACAACAGAAGTACAACAGGAGTGCAACAGGAGCACACAAATGGAGCAAACCAGCATTCCTGTAACCCATCTATACTGATGCAGGTACAGACAAGCAGGTTTTGAGGCTGTTCACAAGATGGCCCAAGCAGGAAAACTAGGGAAGCGACCCAACTAGGCTGGCTGCACCAACATGAGATCGTGGTTGTAACATTGGTTGGGAGATTGTTTTCCGTAGCACAAGGCAAAGGGAGGAGGAGGAGCCTCAGGAGCCACAGGAGCCGCTGAGCCACGGGAGCAGGAGCTCTGGCTCGGCGCTTCTAGCGCCCTATGGCAGTTTTGTAGCGGCACTCCCTGGACGACTGCAGCCGCTGTAGATACCACAGCTGTGGTGCCCATGAACCCGCGGCCAGAAGGTGCCTAGCCGAGTGCGAAACCTGTGAGTGTGAGTGCGGCCACCGTCAGACAGCAGCCGCTGAGAGCGTGCTTCAGGCGGTGGCATCCGGGGTAGCACCTGGTGCGGCCTGCATCTGCCTGTAGAGCCCCACTCGCCCTGAGTTCAGACACTGCTGCAGCTATTACTCGCCTATACCCCGTTTTAACCTCCTTCATTCCTCACCCCTCATTACCACTGCAGGGGGGTGGGGTGTTGAGGAAGCCTGTACCCTTGGGGGCTCCAAACACCCGACGACGCTCCATTAAAGGGCCCAGGGCAGCGCTAGGTAAAGTCTAGGACAGCGGTATCCAGGACAGAAAGGCACAGGACCCAGGATCTGCCACATGCACAGCGAGGTCATAGGAGACTGAGGCACTAAACTTAATGTACCTCCAGGACCCAGGACAAAGGATCAAAGGGAAACTCTTGCTGACTATGACGGCATCAACGAAGACAGCTGGACACCCAGGCTCAAGGAAGCCAAAAGGAAGGACACAGAAGGACAAAGAAATGGAGGACGACTCAAGCGCAGTATTGGCGCCTTGAAGCAGGAGGATAGAATCTGGAAAACAACGCTTCAGTTCAGCTCAGTGCACAGTTGCACACTACGGGGAATTGAAAGGAGGGTAAGGCAAGGAAAACAAGCATTGGCATAGCCAATAGGTCTTGCCTTTGGGACCTTATAAATGTTTAGCCATGCAACAGTAAATGTGGGTGTACTTGTAAAGCGCACTGTGACTCCAAGGAGTATCCTGGCGCTGAAGACCACTGGGGAACCCGTCCTGGTTTTCCCTGTGAGATGGTCCCTTTCTGATTATCTCCAAGGTGAAACCAGGCATCCCCGGCGTCTGTGGGGGGCCATTGTAGAGATGAGGCAAGCTTAATGCCCAGAGTTGCCGAGTGTGTTCCCTGGTTAGAGTAGGCACTGAGGCGAGAATTACCCTGCCGCGTCGGGGATTGAACCCTGGTCCCGCGAGTTCTCTGCTTATGAGTCTGCTGCCTCTAACCAGTGAGCCACTCCACAGTTGATGTTATTGCACCAAGGATATTGCGCTGGATAACTAAACATTTATAAGGTCCCAAAGGCGAGACCTATAGCTATGCCAATGCTTGTCTCATATCCCTTAGAAGCAGAGAAAAGCCTAATGAAAGGAATCCAGTGCATAAGTCCAACTTGGTCAAGAAGGCCAGGTTGGAGGTAGCACAAGAACAGCTCAAAAGGTAAAAATTCAGCCACTGTGTCTTCTTCAGAGTTCATGCAGCCCTTCTAACACAATTTGGGGGTGCTATTTTTTAAAACGGAGGTGCTACCAAAGTCACTGTCTCAAAGATCTCCCAATAAACTCCCTCCACTAAAAGCTGCAAGGACTAAGCAGCATAAATGGGTATGACTCAATCCACAGGCGGTTGGTTGCCCTTGAAGGCTCCTCGCAATGGCGATAAACACTGAAATACTAATATACTGCCGATGAAACAGCAGAAGGACACCAGCTCATCAAAGTATGATTCACTTCAGCATTGTTACTCTCTTGAAAAATCATTTTTCTTTAGTTCCCTGGTGTACCAGAGCCTGTTTTCGATAGAACAAATGGCAATATATTCTTTTGAGGTGAAATCATCCAATGAATGCAGTACACGTATATGCCCTTCACAGCTCCTATACGGTGCTCTTCACAGTGTCAGCGTAAAGGAGCTTTCAAGATTGCAAAAAATCAACCTCTCAGGACAAACCAAAAGAGTCATGTTAATGGCACAAGCTAAACCTTAATACAGTTAACACAATGAATAGAGCTCAGATTTCTTACAGACACTTCCTGGGCAGTCACTAATTTCCATTAATACGTTAGTAGTTGATTCTAGCCATTTCTGACTTCACAAAAACAACAGATAAACAACCGCCTGAGAAAGAAAACATCTTAAGCAGCTTTCCACCTAAGTCAGATACCAGAACCTCAGCCTTCCTATCATTAACGGACATCTTGAGAGAATGTAACCAACACAGCCTTTGGCCTGGAGTGCTTTTCACACTAACAGCATTATAAATATTCATGCATATTACGAATAAAATGTTTGGGCTGGGGTGGATGACAAAAGAAAACAGGTTGAGATATTTGGTCCGCACTTCCTCTTTTTCCTTCATCTTTGCACTTCCAAAATGAGCATCCCTCCAAAGGAGCACACCCCATGTGTAAATTAGGAACGTGGTTAAACCACAGGATTACGGAAATGTCCTTTATGTAGGAATCGAACATATAAGAAAGGGACCCCCTGAGACTAGTAACAGGTTCCTAGGTCAGGGCACAATATTTATCAAAATAACAATTCCTAGGCAACTTAGGGGTCCTGTAAGGATATCAGGTACAATGACACAATGATGATAAAAGCACATAATTTATATACAGTAAAGCAGTGTACAGGAAGGATAAACTGAAAAACAAATTCATATAAATCTGGTTTATTTTAAAATATATAGCAAAAATTTATTAAAAAACATATAAACAATCGATCTATAAGACAAATGATATGGGGAATTTCAACATATATAATCCATCACATTTAACATCAAAATACATAAATAAAATTATACAATCATAAAAAACAACAACCAAGTGGGTAAATGAGGAATCAAAATAAACCAAATTTATATGAATTTGTTTTTCAGTTTATCCTTCCTGTACACTGCTTTACTGTATATAAATGATGTGCTTTTATCATCATTGTGTCATGGATCACTGAAATATTATCGACGGTCACATTATCGACTTGCTAAAATATCGTTGAAAAATTATCGACGACAAAAATATCGACTTTCTATACTTATTACCCAAACTACAAAAATATAGAGTCAAAAATATCGACTCTTTAGAATATCGAGAACATAAATATCGCATTAATAAATATCGACTACAAATATATCGTTTTACATGAAATTACCCCTAACACTACAAAAATATCGACAACTAAAATATAGACTACTAAAATATCGTTTTCAAAAAAATATCGAGTTCATTTTTGTACCCTTTCATGTCTAAAATACCATATTAATCATCAATAAAAGTCATTGCTCTATACAAAATACATTTTACATATAATACCTGTTACTTTTATAACATTCCTATTTATCTACATTTGCTATACATTCTATTAAATACGTTCTATCATTTTAAAAATATTCTTTATATTTAACAAACATTTTCATTACTTATTTTCACTTACACATCTATTTTATTTAACAACTAATCTGCTTTAATGCGGAAATCACCACATACCACCATTCTCACATCAACAAACACACCAATTAACAAAAAAAAATCAAACTAGCCTATACAATGCTTCATTACATCCTACAAACAATCAAATCAAAGCACACAAAATAGACATACTATAAAAGGGATACATGCATTCTACCATTTGTTGCTGCTAACTCTATAGAAAGAAGATGCCAACACTCTGAAGATTTTGTTCCTGAACAAACATCTTTAAAGATCCAGCTCACTAGCTAATTATTCAAGTAAGTTACAGTGCATTATTTAGAAATCTAAATTAGTAGTGTACTATTTTACTTATATCTCCTAACTTTTGCACTTATTTTATTTTTATCTCCTCCTACATTTCTGATAGAAACTACTCCAAATAAATTCCTAATACATGTTCATATTTTTTTCACCTGGAAAATCAGATAGTAAGTATATATTAATACTCTGTTATACACCAACTGCTGTTTTTAAACACTATTTCACAAGATTCAATCTTTATTTTAAACATTTTATTCACATATATTCTGAGATTTTCCTATTTCTACACTACAAATGTATAAAACTACACTAATTAAACATGTAAGTATATATGTTTTTGTTATTAAACACCCAATATTAAAAATGCTATTTTCTAAACAACATATCTTGCATATTACATCTTCCCTACAGATCCTATAAAAACATCCAACATCAACTATACCAAAAGACAAGACTACCCTTGTAAAAAATGTAAGTATACTTGTAATTTGTCTAAAACTTCAGAAAAAAACGCAAACTATGTTCTTAACACCATGTTATATATTTTATATTTCCTCTACAGATATTCTGAATACATCATACATCTATTCTACCTACAGCAAAGAAAACTACTTTTTTAGAAGTTAGTATACTTTTAAATATTTCCCATTTCCCAACGGTTCCAAATATAATTTATAATAATTTACATTTATTTATTCTATCTTCTCTACAGATCTGAACTTTACTACCTTGATGTACTCCACCAAATACTACAACTCAACTATTTAAACAAGTAAGTATATGTAATGTTTACATCAAATGTACTACTAAGCAAAATAGACAACTGCTTTTTCCTAGGAAAAACGTTTGTTATGTGTAAACATTAACTTAGCATTTCTATATTTTCACACCAACAGTAAATAAAGAAATACATACAAGAAAATCCTTCAAAATACAGTTCTGCATTTGTGATTACTACTTTTAGTAACTGTAAGTATAAATACATCATTAATTATGTTTGCACCACAAAGTGAAATATATGTTTTTTGATTTTGTTTCTTTCTACTCTTTCCTAGAACAAGTAAAACAAAATGACAGAAGGTGCAGAATTTGTTATGTCACAAAAAAATAAATTACTGTTATGTTATATGGGTTATGTGTATAATCAGGAAAGACAAAGTGGTAGAAAAGTTTTTTGGAAGTGTACCTAATATTACTCAAACAAATGTTATGGGAGGGCTACTACTGAGGAAACTAATGTGTTATTTACCAGGGAACACAATCATCCCCCAAATGTCACAGAAATTGAAATAAGAGATGCTTTAGAAAGTATAAAAACTGCTAGCACACAAAGTGATAAACCAACAACACAAATCCTTAAAGAAGAACTGTTAAAAGTCCCAGCCCATGCTTCAGGTCAACTACCCTCTATTGACTCCCTGAAACGCACAATTGCACGCACTAAAAGACTCACTAGCACAACCCAACCCAACCCTACTACTTTTGAGGAAATTATCATTTCACCAGAAATGTGCATCACACACAATAAAGACAAATTTATCCTTTTTGACAATGAAAGCAGTACAAACAGAATCATTATGTTTGCAACTGCAAGTAATTTAAGAAAAATCCAACAGTGTCCCCAATGGATGATGGATGGAACATTTAAACCATGCCCAAAACCTTTTTATCAACTATATTCCATCCACGGTTTATACCATAACTATAACATCCCTTTCATTTACTGTTTGCTACCCAACAAACATCAAAACCATTATACAGAAATATTAAATGTTCTCAAAACTGAAATCAATAATTATTTTCCACAAAAAATAATTATTGATTTCGAATTAGCTATGATTAATAGCATTTTGAGAACATTTCCCCACACAGCAATCCAGGGTTGCTATTATCATTTCAATCAGAGCATATGGAGGCATCTCCAGAAATCAACTTTAAGTATACTATACTCAACAGATAGCACCTTTGCCTATCAAGTTAAAAAATTGATAGCACTGGCCTACGTTCCTGTTACCGATGTAGGGGAACATTACAATTTATTAATTGACAGCACATATTACAAGAGGAATGAAGATAAACTAACCCCATTACTGGACTATTTCGAAGATACTTGGGTGGGAAGGTTGCACAGATCTGGACATCGACGCCAACCCAAATTCCAAATCCCTTGGTGGAATGTCTATCATAGTACTTTAAACCAAGAGGCTAAAACAAACAACAGTGTAGAAGGGTGGCATAATGCTTTCCAAGCTACCACAAGCAGAGGCAAACCCACATTCCATAACCTACTAGAAGCTTTGAAAAAAGAACAAAGCTATCAAGAACTAAGAATGGAACAATCTGTGACCCAAATTGGTCCAAAACTCACTAAACAAACTAAACAAATGTTCCGACTACTGCAAAGTCAAGTCACACTATATCCTACAACTAGAGGATTAGAATACCTGTCAATAATAGCTAAAAGCCTGCTATAAAAATGTCTACAAAATATACTAATGTCTTCTTACAATAATGGTAAATTTAAAAATCATAAACATTTGTAAACAATTATAAATAATACATATTTGTTTAACAAACTTATCAAAATTTGGGACATTATTTCTGAACAAATATGCAATATTTATAATTACATCACACATACACATTACATAAATATCGACATTTACCACCCAATAAAAAAAGTACTTTAAATACTTACAATTTTTGTAGATGAAAAAGACGTAATCAAGCAAAATACAATCCATATAATCCATTCCAATATAGGACAATTCCAATATGGGAAACCCTCAAAAACCCGAAAATTAAGTAAAAAAGAAATAAACGCTCCAGGAAATCCCGAAAACAGTAGTGTGGACACTATACTATTTAAAGTGATATACACACAACTTTTAAAAAACGGTCACGCATATCAATGTATCAATCCAATTCGAAACCCTCCAAAAACCCGAAAAATGTTTAAAAAATGTAAAATCCGCTCCTGGCAAACACGAAAAATAGGAGATACATGTCAAAATATACCCATAATAAGTCATACATTAGTTTCTCCTGAAAAAAACACGCTTCCTTCCATGTAGTTTTCATGCGAGGAACCGGAACCTGTAAAAAAACAGACATAACGAAACCCACCCACAAATAGCCCATAACATTTGTAAATACACTCACAATTAACATTAACCATGTAAGAAGACATTTCCTAACACTTAAAATAACACTAGAACTAAAACATGCACGACGCATCTCTAACGACGACATTTCACCTAAACGCTACTTAAACAATTCATACATACACACAAAAACACTACACAGTTCGAATATACCCTCAAACATTACCACTCAGTTATAATTTGTATGTAAAATTAACCTTACCTCTCTCCACGCGAAGCAACTCCCAACCGCGAGCTTCTCCAGTCCTGAATGAAGCGCAATAACCTTACGCGGTAAAAAAGTAGTCCCCTTAAACCATTTTTGAAAAGTTATCATAGAAAATACAATGTTATAGTTAAAAAATATAATACATACACATTGTTATTTTAACAAATTAATACACTAGAATCATTATAATTTAACATGTTTAAAAAATATAAATATATTTAATATTAATTAATATATAGTAATTATTATATTTTAATAATATTAAAAATTATGTAAGACTTGAAATAATATATGTAAATTATTTCTTATTGTGTACATTTATAGGAATAACTTTGTTTTTGTTTTTAACTAAACATTATAATTGTTTGTTAATAATTAATAATAATAAATAATATAACTTATTTATTGTTATTAATATCAAAATTATAACCATTTAATATATAAACAATGCCCTGAAATAATGTATTTTTTTTTCTCTGAATGTATGTTTTTCTGAAAAGAAGAAATAAATGATTATGTTTAGTAATTAATAATAATAATAATTATAATTGTTATTATTTTTATTAATTATTACAAAATGTTTTATAATAATTTCTAAGTATTATAAAAGTATATAATTGCATAAATAATCTTTTGGCAATACCAGATATTATTATTAAACATATTGTTCCCCATTACTGTTATAAAGTTTACAACATAATATATTTATATGTTTCATTTTAAAACAACATTGTCTGAAATATGTACCAAAAAATGTCTTAATTTGTATTTCCATTTCTTGAGCAAATATAATAATTGTCATGTTACTTTATAAAAATGTAAATGTAAAACATATATATTTAATAATATTAATATATAATATTAACATTATTAAATATAAATGGAAGAAGCTGAAAAAAACTTATTTTTTATTTAATTCAATATAAATACTTGTTACTCAAAGTTAATGATGAAAATATTTTTTATTTACAGAAAAAATGTTGTTAAATAATTTAGTGAGATAATTTACAACATGTATATAAATGATAATGTGTTATTCTGCGAATACTACATTTCAAAATAATGTTATGTTATTTTTGTTTGTGATTGTATTGTAGTACACATTAAAAAATAAAAAATGTTTAATAAAGTTTTTTGAAAACATCTATTTTGCATTATTTTGTAATATAATAACACAGTAATGTAAAAATATATGCAAATGTGCTGGACACTGACCAATTAATATTTACTATTGCTACTCCAGTCAAGCTAATATCATGGAAGGTGCTGGACACTGACCAATAATTATTTACTATTCCTACTCCAGTTAAGCTAATAATTTAATTAACTAATTAAAATTAATTAATTACCAATTATTACGAATAAAACATATTTACAAAATTATATTAATTAATTAACTAATTAATATTAATTAAAAATACCCCTTTACCCAAAAACACAAAACTGACCCTGAACCCAAACAATACCCCTTTACCCAAGAACTGAAAACTGACCCTGAACTCTAAAAATACCCCTTTACCCGAAAACTGACCCTGAACCCAAAAAATACCCCTTTACCCAAGAACTGAAAACTGACCCTGAACCCTAAAAATACCCCTTTACCCAAAATCTGAAAACTGACCCTGAACCCAAAAAATACCCCCTTACCAACAAACTGAAAACTGACCCTGAACCCAAAAAATACCCCTTTACCCAAGAACTGAAAACTGACCCTGAACCCTTAAAAAACCCCTTTACCCACAAACTGAAATCTGACCCTGAACCCAAAAAATACCCCTTTACCCAAGAACTGAAAACTGACCCTGAACCCTACAAATACCCCTTTACCCAAAAACTGACCCTGAACCCAAAAAATACCCCTTTACCCAAGAACTGAAAACTGACCCTGAACCCTAAAAATACCCCTTTACCCAAAAACTGAAAACTGACCCTGAACCCTTAAAAAAACCCTTTACCAACAAACTGAAAACTGACCCTGAACCCAAAAAATACCCCTTTACCCAAGAACTGAAAACTGACCCTGAACCCTACAAATACCCCTTTACCCAAAAACTAAAAACTGACCCTGAACCCAAAAAATTCCCCTTTACCCAAGAACTGAAAACTGACCCTGAACCCTAAAAATACCCCTTTACCCAAAAACTTAAAACTGACCCTGAACCCTTAAAAAAACCCTTTACCCACAAACTGAAAACTGACCCTGAACCCAAAAAATACCACTTTACCCAAGAACTGAAAACTGACCCTGAACCCTACAAATACCCCTTTACACAATAACTGAAAACTGACCCTGAACCCAAAAAATACCCCTTTACCCAAGAACTGAAAACTGACCCTGAACCCTAAAAATACCCCTTTACCCAAAAACTGAAAACTGACCCTGAACCCTTTAAAACCCCCTTTACCCACAAACTGAAAACTGAACCTGAACCCAAAAAATACCCCTTTACCCAAGAACTGAAAACTGACCCTGAACCCTACAAATACCCCTTTACCCAAAAACTGACCCTGAACCCAAAAAATACCCCTTTACCCAGGAACTGAAAACTGACCCTGAACCCTAAAAATACCCCTTTACCCAAAAACTGAAAACTGACCCTGAACGCTTAAAAATCCCCTTTACCCACAAACTGAAAACTGACCCTGAACCCAAAAAATACCCCTTTACCCAAGAACTGAAAACTGACCCTGAACCCTACAAATACCCCTTTACCCAAAAACTGAAAACTGACCCTGAACCCTAAAAAAACCCTTTACCCAAAAACTGAAAACTGACCCTGAATCCTAAAAAAACCCCTTTACCCAAAAACTGAAAACTGACCCTGAACCCTTAAAAAAACCCTTTACCCACAAACTGAAAACTGACCCTGAACCCAAAAAATACCCCTTTACCCAAGAACTGAAAACTGACCCTGAACCCTACAAATACCCCTTTACCCAAAAACTGAAAACTGACCCTGAACCCTAAAAAAAACCCTTTACCCAAAAACTGAAAACTGACCCTGAATCCTAAAAAAAACCCTTTCCCCACAAACTGAAAACTGACCCTGAACCCAAAAAAATACCCCTTTACCCAAGAATTGAAAACTGACCCTGAACCCTAAAAATACTCCTCTACACAAAATTAATTAATTATTATTTAATTACCAATTAATTAACAATTAACATTAACAATAAAGTACATTATTTGCACATTAGCTGTAATTAATTGAATTTATTAATTAATATTAATTTTTCTCAATTAATTAATTAACAATAACACAAAATTATAGATAATAAAAAAGTACTCTAATGTAATTAACTAATTAAAATTAATTAATTACCAATTAATTACTAATAATAAATATGTACAAAATTATATTAATTAATTAACTAATTAATATTAATTAATTACCAATTAATTAATAATAAAACAAATTACAAACATATATTAATTAATTATTATTAAATTACTTCCCACCCTATTCCCCTATAAACCCACAACCCGCTCCTAAACATTAACTACAATTTATATTACTATTAATAATTTTTTTTTTAACCTTTTTTCTACATAATCTCGATATTTTTCAATTTGACTATTTATCGATATTTTGTCTGGTCGATATTTTTAAGTCGATATTTTTGTAATCGATATTTTTTAATCATTATTTTAGTCGATATTTTGACCAACGATATTTTTGATATCGATATTTTATTATTGTCGATATTTTTAACTCGATATTTTGTCCATTCGATATAGTGGAGTCGATATTATGTCTAGTTACCTTGTGTCATTGTACCTAATCTTTATGTAGGAATCACCACATTCCTTCTAAAGAGACTACAGGTTATTAAAAAACTCTGCGACCACACTCAACCTCCCCCAACGTACCAACATCACACCCCATTTCAGGAAGCCACTCTGGCTCCTGGTCCAGAAGAGATGCCAGTTTTAGATGTTGACCCACATTTACGAAGCCATGCACAACAAAGGACCAGCCTTCATCAACAAACGCTTGACCTTACACCAACCAGACACCTTCGATCTGCCTCCCTGTTCCTTGCAGAAACCACCCGAATTCCCCGAAGCAACAGTGGAGAACGCGCTCTCACACACCTGGCAGCCAAAGCTTGAAACGACCTTCCTCTGCACGTCAGGACCACCCCTTTGCTCCAAGAATTCAGGAAAGAACTCAAGACCTGGCTGTTCAAATGAACAGATCACCATGTAAGAAGCAGCAACTCCAGAACCTTGAGACCCTCTTGTTGATTTGCCGCCCATTACAAATTCTTGATTGATTGATTAAAACCCATATTTTTGTTATCATTGGCAAATAGAGGTTACCCAACCTGCCATAATGCAGAAGTGACATTGCTTTCAGTAGCAGAATATTAAATACAGGCTACTTTGCATTGCTGTACCTGGAGGCATACAGTAGTTTCCCTGTTATGTAGGACTTGGAGACACAATAATGGTAGCGTCTGTCTGCAAAACATGTTTGATTACCTTGATCCTCAGCAGAGAGCAAGCTGCAAATAAAACTGTAAGATCTACAATAATGTGAGATTAAAAACACCAATATGATGTCAGCAAACTGATTTGCAAGATGTGTGAAAGTGACATTTGTATTTTCAGACACTATGGGGGAGGAAGATCTACGACGGTCACCTACCTATACCCCTTACATACAAGGCAGATCTTCAAGAGCAGGTAGATGCTCTCCTGTGACCTTTCACAAAGTATTCCAGCTATCATACAGGAGCACTCTCTTGCATGCACGGATCTCATAACGAAATAAGGAAGTTCACCAGCCCCCAGCTCTCCAAGGATTTGTTTAAAGAAGTTGTGAAACGGGCAGCAGTCCCCTAAGTAGAACATGAAGAACCTGCAAGACCTGTGGGGCAGTTTCTACCTCTAGGAGTATGCTGGCTTGCTTGCGAAGACAAAAAGCGTGCATCCGTTTCACCCCAGCAGCTCTGCATCTCCTTCGTGGTTCTGCAACTCGATGTGCAAACTCTTGGTCTATTAAATCCTGGGAATTGTATCTGCACTTTCATACACCCGCTGGGCTAGCACTGATTCCAAGCTACACAGAAATGACTAGGTGAATTAATAGCAACCTTCAACAATATTGTGCTGCTTCCAGTCAGGATGTAGTGTAGTTCCTATGTTCCCAATAGGCTCTGCGCATTGGAATAACATAAACGATAGCTTAGACGTAGGACTGAGGTCGACTAGGTCTCTATTGAATAAGTTAGACTTAATTGTGTGTGCCAGCTAGCTCAGAGGTCACTAGAAACTTTCTCGAGTAAACAAGAAGGCGTTGAGCTTTCCTGAATAGACAGGAAGGGATTCGCTTCTGACAACCATATCAGATGACAACTTTGTTCCCCCTGCAATAAGGAATATATCTCTAGAGTCGCGGAAACAATATATAGCTATTTTACTCAGTCAATCGTGCATGCTTCGTTTCACCAGAAATGCAGAGAAATGGAGAGACGGGCGTGTTCAATAAAAGGGTTATTTATTGAGCAGTCCTCTTTCTCGTGCAAGAAAAATGAATTGCCACAATTGCAATACTTGTCATAAAGTAAAGTGCGTACAGTAAAAGGAGTATCATGAAATAATACTGTAAAAGCATTTATATGGTTTCTAAGCCATAAGATACTTAAAATGGATAAAATACATACAATGATAAAATAATGACAAAACGTACTCAACTGGTGTTTCTAAGATACGCCTACCCCATTGTACCTAACCTAAGCCTAGTACAGGGAAGGAGTAGATGAGTTACAATTTTTGCCAAGAATCTGAATCAAGAATTCTCTATGGGTCTAATCAGCTCCGTACCTTAGGTATAGAATGAAGGAGGTCTTGTATCTCTCTCTCTGGACTCGATCTCCCAGAAACCCGCGAGGGTGTCAGGGAAACACTGGAGCTGGAGCTGGATTCTCTCGGCAGGAGAAAAGACAGCGGCTCTCTCAGTGCTTCAGCAGGGAGGGTCGGCTTCCTTCGGCACTCGCATCAGCTGGGCAAGTAGATAGCCGATCTGCTCCAAACCACAGTGTGTTTGCTTAAGGCAGATGCTGGTATATTTATACCTGGAAGGTGCCGAGTTTGACGTAAGGTTGGACATAAGACGTCACTAAGAACTGGCAGTTCTTTCAGGACTCTCAGGAGTTCTAGGACAAATCAAAACAGAAGCAGGGGAAATTCCCGGGCTGCTGGAGGCTTTGTTTGTTCAAGAACGCAATGTACTTTCTAGGAGTCTATGGGAGTAGCCTTGCCGTATTTGGACTATATTGGCTATGACTTAATATGGATATGATTCTTATGCCTTTATAGGGAAATGATTTATTAAAACCACACAAGGGCATAAATCGGGAATATCTAATTAGGGTCCTAGATACATTCACAACACCCACTCCACGTATAATCTCCATCATTACTAAATACTAAGCAATACTAAACATAAAACAATGCATGTGTTTTTCAGCCCACCCCAAAATACATAGTTTGCATTTGAAATGGTTTATACACGAAAAATGAGTTTAATACTGTACGTTTTCAAGCAGTGGTATTATTCAGATATTGCATATTTTGTTCATTTTAGAATGTTGGCTGAATGAATCATGAAAATTACATTCATGAAATGACTCTTAATACAGAAGAGAAGGTCGAGACCATTTCATCACATATTCATACAAGACTGTACATGTGCTAGAAGCTAAGTCATAATATTGTCTCTAGGTATTTGAAAAATAGAAATCTTATTCTCTAAGAATAGTTCTACGTTAAGCAGAGTATCATGTGCCAAAAAGGTAAATATTTTGGGAATTGGAAAAACTAATTTCGCTTTCGGGAAGAAAAATAGTCCCAATTTTTTTTAGAAGTTCTGTTTATCAAAACTGAAGGCCGAATTCAAAGTTCAGGGAATGCTATGTGCTTGCTATTTCAAATATTATTCCCGTTGTTAGGAGAGAACATTACCTCAGATAGGCCGGCAAAAGATTTGTCTACAACAGTAGGTGAAAGTTGGGCCAACTCCGAAAAAGTGGAAATAGTGCATACATGCGATGCATTGCCATCATCGGTGTTTAGATCAGCAATGATCACGGAAGGTTGTACCTGTGTGACACTTTTATCTCGTGCCTCACCGCCACCTAATCATAATGGTGACGTCTCAACGAATGCCGTCATCAGAATGGGTAGCCGCTGGGGACAACACGTTGCATGTGCCGTTACCGAACCAAGCAAAGTATCGACATCCATAGGTACTGCTGATGGAAGTGTGAGACAGACGTCTAACAAGCATTCTTCTCCGCAAAGCAAGCATTTTAATACAGGTAGGATGCAATCTTGCCAGATTGGTCTGAATGAAAGAACCCAGGTAGTATTCAGATCTCTTAGCCGAGCCAAGCCGAGGACTTTAGCGATCCGCTCTCAGTATTTTATTGCTAGGATCGTGTCTTCCATTGTAGCCTGAGTTTTGTCTGTGACTTCATTCTGCTTAAAGTATCAATTCGAATAGAAGAGATATTCAAAGAAGGCCATATTGCCGCCTCCATGTCTGGTTTGCTGTTTGGATACAATACTTTCATACAAAAAGTGACCATGGAAGTAACGCTCACGAGATAGGCTTTTCCTGGCACCATGCCACAACAGCTGTGGTCACTTATTATAACGTAGCTGCCGTTGGAAAGCTGTCTGAAAAAAGGCTCTATCTGTGTAGCAGGGGTGCCTTGCTGATGACATGAAAGGTTATTTGAAGAACCTTCGCAGGCTCCATGCAAGTTAATTCCTTGACACAGAAGTGTACAGTTTAGTGACTTTTTACAGTTATGACCACTAAGAAATACTTCTTTCTTGCCCCCACTCCAACATCTATGTGTATAAGGCAAATTCCAGGTTGTCTTGATGTATCCTTTACCCAACCTTTCATACAGGCCTGCTGGTATATACTTTTGGCAGTATTGAAACTGAAAAGTTGTTATCGGGATTGTAATGGTGCCATGTATTATCCATTCAATGACCGGTCGTTCTGACATTGTCAATGGTAATTTTTCTAGTTTTTCAATGCTCAGCACCGTATAGTCTGCCCCTCTCTTTGCCAAAGAGATTTGTCTATCAGTAAGGTTATAGATAGAAAATAATGAAGTTGTGTTGATTAGATGCCAAGGCACGTTGCCTGAACGCAAATTTTGTAACTTCCAGCCTAACTGTACAATAGAACGTAATTGGGACTGGCCATGTTGTAACATTAGCATATCCTGTTCTATTATATCAATAGCAGAAGATACAATGCTGTCCAGTGAATACATTCTGGAGGACAGAGTTGTTAACCAATTGTCCACTAGAGAAAGTGATTTTTCCAAATTTATACGATCAATTTCTCGTATTTTTTCTGCAGTTTTAATTTGTGTTATTTTCCAAGCTTCATTGTAAGCTGCGTATATACCGGCGTATATGAAACGTTTTTGACGCTGTTTGCGAGGTCCCAGTAAGAAATCTCGCAAGTCAGCACCTTCTTTAAATAAAGTTAAGTGTTGTTTAATTTCGGGAAGTGTGGATTTCTGTAGCCATTCGAGGCATAGTTTTCCTACACTATATGTTGTAACTATCCCTGAATGTTGTCTCTGTGAATATCTTGGGTCTGGCCTGTTCCGTTTGAACCCCTGTATTTTGTTCAGGAATCTATCTTGATAGTTATTAGTGTCTGTGGGCCAGATCAACTATTTGTTCCAATTAGGATTTGGTCTGTTTTGTTTTAAAATATAGGACACGCCTAACCCCTCATCTGTAGTGTTGTTTCTATCAGGCTTAGGCTTTGGTATAGACGGGTTGTTTAAATCTTTTATCTTGGCTAGACCAAGACAGGTTGTTTGTTGAATGGTGTCATTCAAGAACATTATTTGTTCTGGGATCATGCAGGCTCTGAATAATGATTCTAAACCTTGTACCTGCCATTCATTTGTACCCCAGACAGCTTTTGTCTCAATGTTGTTTTTCCAAAATTCAAAACCAAATGTAGACATTTTTTCATAACATTTTTCAGAATAAATCAGTTTAGTGTTTGTCAACAGGTTTTTCATTCCTGTCTTATTCATAATTTTAAAATAAAACATTTCTGGATCAGTGACATTAAACCCTGAGAAGTATGGGAATTTTGCATAAAATGTTTTCGAAATACCTTTTGGCGGAGTTGGACAACGTTCCCATTGATTATGACCGAACACATTTCTAGGATTAGCAGATTTATGCAAATAATGATGCCCAAAATGATTGAAGCAATACATTTCTTCATAATTCGATGAACCCTGTAAATAATCATGTTCTGTAAATTTTGCTGACATTTCTAAATCTGACATCATATTATTTATATTTTCAAAGTCCCAATCATCAGAGAAAGTACTAGGTGATACAAAGTCACTTAAAGAAATCTTCAACAGATGTGGATAATTCAAGAGCTCAACCGGGCCATAGATTTCGTAATCAGTATTGTCCCATGCTACACCACCAGGTATAGGAATGGCTGTGATGTTCACTGATGATAGTTCTCTTTTTTCAACTTGAGAGGATCTGTGAGGTTTTAGAACCAAGTTGATGTTCTGACTTGCTGTATCCATTGTACTGTATTTTCCATCAATCATTCTTCCCATGCCTAAAACTAAGATGAGCCAGAGCAGGAGGAAAAGTACACCTAACACAATCTACAGTTCAATCCATGGTGAAATCAGATATGTGTTTCGAAGTTGAAGAAAGAGTTCTGTAATTTTGTCATTGAAAGTTTTGTTTGCTGGCTTGTCTCCATGTTCACTTGGCTCATCGGAAAAGTCATCGAAATTGATAAAGTAGCCAGATGCAGTTCTGTCAATTGTTTGGATGGCATCAGGATTGTTATTAATCTTTGCAGTTGCTTCTTCCTTTTTCATATTAGAATAGTCCGAGGCTACATCATTGTAGATAGGTGTTTCTTGACAAACTGTTGCTATTTGGGTTTCAAGAGGCACAAGTTCCATGGCTTTGTTGCATAGTCCTTTTTTATTCACTGCAGGTTTATCAAATGTGATTAGTCTCTCAGTTTGAACCTCTTGGATTGTAGCAAGGTTTGGTCTTCTGCTACTTCTTGGGAGTCCACTGGGCCTACTACTTATTATTGTCCACATGGTTGTGGTTTTACTAGGTCGATTGACACAACTCGGTTCTCCTTTTTACCAGCAAGGGGCGGTAGTACTACTGATCTTGTTCCGCTGATAGCTAAGACAGGTACTGCTTTTCTGTAAGAAGGCCCAAATTCCTTCTTCACCTCGATTTTTTTTCTGACCAGATCCCCAATCTTTGGAATCCAGACAGGTCTTGCTGGGAAAGGTGGTTTCTCTTCAGTGGTTGTTGGCTTTTGTTTTGTGTTACTTAGACTTCTTCTTGTTTCAGTCAAGTTCTGTAAAACAGCCAAACGATCTTTGATATCGAAAGTTTTTGGTTCTATCACTGAAGTCTGACTATCGAGGTCTTCGATAATCATTCTTGTACCAAACAAAAGTTAATACGGAGTGATTCCACCCAGAAAATTTCTTGGCAGATTGTTAAGACTACGTTGGACACTTATTAGATGTTTGACCCACCCATCACCTGAACCTAATACCCTCGCTGTTATAGATTGCTTTATGTCACAGTTTTTTCTCTCCACTACCGCATTTCCCTCAGGATGGAATGGACTAGAGTACCGCAATGCAATGCCCATGCTGCTCATGTCCTCTTTGTAAGCTCAAGAGCTAAACGCAGGTCCCTGGTCAGAATGTAGCATGCCAATTGCGTATGTGCCGATAAAGACTCGCACATCTTTTATAACAGTTCTGACGTCAGCCGAGCGCTGGGGCCACATCCAAATGAATCTCGTGCAGGAATCCACTGCGACCATGATATATTTATAGTTTCCATCTCTTTGTAAGGGACCACAGTGGTCCAGGTAAACACATGCTAATGGTTTGTCTGAGATTAGAAGGGGCGTCTGCGCAGGTCGTTTCACTGTTGATACCTTCATTTTTTTGCATATTTCACATTCTAAAACATCGTTTCTAGTCTGTTTTCTCATGCATGGCCACCAGTATCTCTGTTTTAATAATGATAATGTGGTGGAAACACCTGCATGTGCAGAGGCGTGCCCTTTGTGTGCCGCTAAGATTAGTCCTAACCTGTGTTCCATGTTTGGAATTGCCCTATCCCCCACTCCAGGGATTACAGCAAAAGGAACATTATTCGCATCAGTTTTGTATGAGTATTTTACTGGAAAGCCTTTCGGGAGTGTCTTACCACTGTCTTTTACTGAAGCACTGACAGCTAGCATTATATCGCTGTCTATTTTTTTTTTTGACCGGGTGATTGCAGCTACGGAAGCCTTTTGCACAGCTGCCTTCGCGGCTTCATCAGCCAATGAATTCCCTGCAACGTGAACGCCATCACGTTGATGACTCAGTGTATGTATCACGTGAGTCTTTTGTAGTTCTTTCTGTAAAAGAAATATTTGTTCCCAAAGCATTTTATGTTTGATTGTGCCACTTTTTGCATCTTTGAAACCATTTTGAACCCAGTTCTGCAAGTAATCATTGTAGGACTGGACGCAGTAATACGAATCGCACACTATAAGTGTGGGGAATTCCCGATCAGTATTTTCAAGCGCCATTTTAAAAGCCTGCAGTTCAGCTCGCTGAGCTGTACAATCTCCGAGTGATTGAGTTTTAGTGATCAATGGTCTAAATTTTCCTTCGTGCCATCGACCTTTAACAATCGCGCATGCAGCGCTATATGCCTGTTTACCCCCAACTGCGGGTCGTGCCGAACCGTCTGTATATATTATACAGCTGTAATGTTCCAGACTCAGAATCTCAGTCGGCAGAAGACATTCGTATTCGTATTGGAGAAATTCTTGCATTTTTAAGTTAGGATCAAATTCATATACTACGTCTGGTGCAGCAAGAGAATTAACCCATTGTATCCATCCCGGATGTAATGCTTGCTCTTGTTACTGTTTCTAAAGCAGGTACAGGTGTAACGATTATTATACGTTTACCTTGTGCGAGGGCTCTTTCTTTTGCTTCTGCAGTTTGTACCACAGTTAGAATCTTTTCAGTAGAACTGAATTTCATTTCAGCTTGTGTGTACAAGTGTGATTTGTAAGCTATTGGTACAGTTTCTCCCTCATTGGAGGTCAGGTATGTAAATCAGCATCTTCCTGGGATGACTCGGATTACAAGGTTGCGTTCGTTTGCGCGTGTTTGAAATTTTGTTTTAGTTAACATGTCTGTTTGTAATGATCTTAAAATTTCTGTAGGTTTCTGAGTCCAATTAGTTGGTTTACAATCAGGTTTTATTAATTCGTAGAGTGGTTTAACCCTCTCTGCATAATTTAGAATGTAAGTTCTTCCAAAGTTCAGGAAACCTAGAATTGATTGTAAGTTTTTCAGCGTTTTTGGAGCTTGGAGTACTGCACACTTTCCTAAGAAGTTGTCAGCTAGGCTTTTGCCTTCACTTGATAATTCATATCCTAAAAATAGGACTGTCTGGTGGGCAATCCGTGATTTTTTAAAGTTAAATTTGTACCCTTCAGATGCGAACCCAAGTATGATGGTGTTCACTCTTTTCAAGTGTGTCTCCAGGTCATTGTCTGTAAGATAGATGTCATCGACATAAGATAATGCCTCATCATCATATATTTGTAGTAACTCTGTTACCCTAGCTGAAAATAATCCTGGGCTGTTCTTGAATCCTTGTGGGAGACGACAAAATTGCTTTTGGGCCCCCATGCTGGAGAAAGCGGTCAAATACCTGCTTACTGGTGCAATGTTTTGACAGAAAAAAACATTTGAAATATCTAATGTCGTTTTATATTTTTTGCACACAATATTATTCATTAGTGCTGCACTGTGTGAATTTTGTACTGCAAACAATTTACAACAAGAGTTTAGGTGTCTGTAGTCCAAAACTAGACGATATGAATCGTCTGGCTTGGAGACAGGAAACAAAGGATTATTCATTTGGGAGGTGCATGTTTCAATCACCCCCTGATATTCAAGTTGATCTAAGATCTCCCTGACTTGTTTTTTAGCTTCTTGCTTAACAGGATACTGCCTCTGAGCAGTTGGTTGATTTTTTAACTGGATTTTATGGTGAGGAGAATCCTCATCCCATCCTACATGATTCTTATATAATGCAGGGGCTTGGGCCACTGCCCATTTTCTAGCATATGTGTATTTTTTATGAATTGGAATGTGATTTGAGATGGCAGGCATAATCATTTCTTCGCCATGTGGGCACTCCCTGACAAACTCTGGTGGCCAGTCTTTTTTTGCTAGAAGGATATCATAGCCTTTAGATAGGTTTTCCCAGAAGAGACCTTTTATTTTCCTAGTTTTATCTCCCTCTATACGTAATATTATTTCATATAGTTTATGGGGCACGCTAACTCTGGTGTCTGCAGTTTCCACTTGAATGTATTCATTCTTGTCCATTGTCTCCAGAAGATTCGTTTGGATCTTGCGAGCTATTGTCACTTCTGCTGCGCTGTCTAGCATTGCTTGGGCCCACTCTCCGGTCTTGAGTTGTGTCCTCAGGATCCTCGGCATGTTTTACTTTAATACTGGGTACCTTCTTTTTGGGAAATTGTAATTTTTTACTTTGATGAGCAGCTTCTTTGTCTTTGGACTTGACGCGCTCTTCTTTATGTTCTGACCGTCCTCTTCTTTCCGATTTCTGTAAGGAAGTCTGAAAAGATCGAGAGGGACTTGTATCAATATCTTGATATCTGTCAGGTTTTCCCAAATTTTCCCTATTTCTAAGGTTATATCTTTTTTCAGAGTGCTCCCATTGTGGAGACTTGCCCCCCCCCCTTCTGGAGATCTCTCTCTACGTTGGGGAGACCTTCTTCTGGTCTCACATTTTTTTCTCTGGGAGTTGTTTGCTTATTACCCTCCCACTTCTTTTGAGAATTGAGATTATTTTTAATGAAAGTCTTTTCAGGATTTTCAGTTAGTTGGGGTTTTAGTGGTTTCCCACCCAAGCTGTCTCTACCTAATTCTTCATAGGATTTTTCAATTATTCTGGCAAGTTCAAAAGGTTGGTCTGCTATTTCTGTTTCTTTTAGTTTTTGGCGGTAGGTTGTACCGTCAATTGTCATTTGAACTAGTTGCCTATATGCATTTGTTAATTCTTTTATTCGAACTAAAAGTTCTTCGCTAGACATTTTTTCAATGTCAGGATCTGGTCAATGGCTAGAACCGGCCATGTGGCTCCTGGTCTACCTAGTGGACCGAGCCTGGTAATGTGATTTTGATGTTTTTGGGCGCCATTAAACCAGAGCTCATGCTCTTGGTAAGTTAGTGGAATTTCAACTTCCTCGAAAGGGGTGTATTCCGCTGGAGGTTCCCCTGCTTTGTACTAATGGAACTTGTGTGTTACAGCATTTGCTGCTGGAAAAGTTATCCATAAATAGAATACCTCTGTCTGCCGATACTCATGTGCCTCGACAACAAATATTACTGTACCACCTCTTGATGATACTCCATTTTCTAAAGGTTTTATAGTTAAGGTTTTCGTTACATTTACCGGGATGTTTTTTGCATCCAGGTCATTTTCATTAAACCCTGTAAAGTCAAAACCCGGTCGATTTGCATCTACTGCAGCTCCACCGGTTTTGTTGTTGTCGCCGTTGGTTGACATTATTTAATGAAAGTTTGCAGATCAAGTTTCAAGGAAACAAAGATTAGGTGCACAATATTTTGGACCCTGTATCCTTCAACGTTGACTAAACCAAAAACTAATACATAGGAATCTCTTCCTATTAAGTTTTGGCGGATATTAACCTTTTACCCAATCCAGACGTCTATTGGAGTTTTTACGGAAAAGGGGTCTGTGTGAAAAGCACGACTGAGTTACTCGAGTATCTAGCATTAAATTATCGCCTTACCAAACGTTGGGCGCCATGTAGTGCAGTTCCTATTTTCCCAATAGGCTCTGCTCATTGGAATAACATAAACGATAGCTTAGACGTAGGACTGTGGTCGACTAGGTCTCTATTGAATATGTTAGACTTAATTGTGTGTGCCAGCTAGCTCAGAGGTCCCTAGAAACTTTCTCGAGTAAACAAGAAGGCGTTGAGCTTTCCTGAATAGACAAGAAGGGATTCGCTTCTGACAACCATATCACATGACAACTTTGTTCCCCCTGCAATAAGGAATATATCTCTAGAGTCGCGGAAACAATAGATAGCTATTTTATTCAGTCACTCGTGCATGCTTCGTTTCACCAGAAATGCAGAGAAATAGAGAGACGGGCGTTTTCAATAAAAGGGTTATTTATTGAGCAGTCCTCTTTCTCGTGCAAGAGAAATGAATTGCCACAATTGCAATACTTGTCATAAAGTAAAGTGCGTACAGTAAAAGGAGTATCATGAAATAATACTGTAAAAGCATTTATATGGTTTCTAAGCCGCAAGATACTTAAAATTGATAAAATACATACAATGATAAAATAATGACTAAACGTACTCAACTGGTGTTTCTAAGATACGCCTACCCCAGTGTACCTTACCTAAGCCTAGTACAGGGAAGGAGTAGATGAGTTACAATTTTTGCCAAGAATCTGAATCAAGAATTCTCTATGGGTCTAATCAGCTCCGTACCTTAGCTATAGAATGAAGGAGGTCTTGTATCTCTCTCTCAGGACTCGATCTCCCAGAAACCCGCGAGGGTGTCAGGGAAAAACTGGAGCTGGATTCTATCGGCAGGAGAAAAGACAGCATCTCTCTCAGTGCTTCAGCAGGGAGGGTCCGCTTCCTTCAGCACTCGCATGAGCTGGGCGTCGGGCAAGTAGACAGCCGATCTGCTCCAAACCAATGTGTGTTTGCTTAAGGCAGATGCTGCTATATTTATACCTAGAAGGTGCAGAGTTTGACGTAAGGTTGGACATAAGACGTCACTAAGAACTGGCAGTTCTTTCAAGACTCTCAGGAGTTCTAGGACAAATCAAAACAGAAGCAGGGGAAATTCCCGGGCTGTTGGAGGCTTGGTTTGTTTAAGAACGTGTTGTACGTTCTAGGAGTCTATGGGAGTAGCCTTGCCGTATTTGGACTATATTGGCTATGACTTAATATGGATATGATTCTTATGCCTTTATAGGGATATGATTTATTATAACCACACAAGGGCATAAATCGGGAATATCTAATTAGGGTCCTAGATACATTCACAACAAGGATATATTAATTATACACCCCAAGTCTATAATAGAAAATACAAAAAGACTAATTTGCGATTTTTATTCATTAGATCCAAGGTTTTCTGAATCACCAGTTAATGTGCAAACAATTTCGGCTGAAATTCGTCGCATGCCTTCTCTCATACAATTCTGCTGGTCTCCAAGGCGGCATCACTGGGCCTGTCTTGCCATTCTGCCACTCTGGCTTTTTCTCTGTGTGCTGAAGGTTAGGGGTCTACTTTCAGACCTGAATGGGCTGCTATGAACCAACTAAAAAAGCCCCTACAGCCAAAGTCTAGCTGCAGCCCCCTTCTGTTTAGGGCTGGTATGATCGTTTTTTTCGAAGGCTTATGTTAGTTTCCAATCCGGCCCTGAAGCACACGATCATTTAGGACACATTTCTTGTCTGTGGCACTCGCTGAGCAAATTAATTTGAAACGTCTTTCATGAACTTTCAGATAGAATATTCAGCACTCAAGCTTTTAAACACTACTACTGACCTTGGAATCCATAATACAGAAATGATAAGCATACCTTTGGTACCACTGCACATTAGGATACATATAGTTACTACTGAAACTAGGCAAGCACTATCGGGCAACCAACAGTGGTCTACCACGTTGCAAATGCAGGACGCAAATTCCCCAGTTGCCAGGAAAGAGGGAGCACTAAACCGCCAAAATGTAATTTTGCTTGGGGCTTTTAAAAAAGGAGGCACCGGGCATGTCTGCAAGATCTGAGAGTGCCTTAAAGGTATATTTGTGACTGTACCTTGGTAGAAAGTAGATTTTGATGTCTCTGTGCCCCCCTTTCCATCTTGTACTTCCATACTGCTCCTTAATTCTCCATCTATCCCACAGCACTGATCCAGAAGTCAGGGATAGAGAGAGCGAGGAGCGGGAGAAGGTGGGTGGTGAGGTGGTGTCAGGGGTACTCACAAAAGAAGGGTCACTGGCTGAGGCACTATGTGTAAGGGGGAGTCTGTAGGGCCGTTCTGCGTCCTCCTGGAGAGGTGGGGTGAGAGCACAGATTGCCATGACTTACAATGGCGGGTATGTAGTTCGGATGGCACCCTGCAGGAAAGCCCTACTCTCACAAGGGAGATCTGGTGAATTGTATTTTTATTTGTAATTGTTTTTTATTTGAAGAACAATCAAGGCAAGACCCTTCAGAACTGTATAGAACTGACTCTGGAATGTTCAGCTAATCTGACGGGGGCTCCTTGGAATAGTATCGGGAGGCCCGCACCCCAGCTACACCCCAGCCACAATCAAGGCAAGACCCTTCTGAACTGTGTAGAACTGACTCTGGAATGTTCAGCTAATCAGAGAGACTGCGAGCGCGGCTGCCGTTAGAGGTAGCTGTGAAGTAAGAGCCCAGGGGCGGTGGTCTAGGCCGGTCTGACCCGGTCCGACTTTGCCAGCGCCCCCCCCCTGCGTGCCCCGCTCGCTCCAGCCAGACCTTCAGTGGCTCTCCAACAGAAGGGTGCAGACGCCGGGGAAAACGCCTGACTGATTGTCATTGAAACTTCGCAGCGACTACTTTGCAATAGGAAATAAAAAGTGACAGCGAAAACAGGGAAAAACAATGAGGACCAGAAATCCGTCCTTACTGTAGGCACAGGAAAAACCTCGACCCCACAGAACAGCCAGGAGACGGAAGGCAAAACTTTTCTACCCTCCAGGTGCGGGTGGCCTTTACCCCGGGCCTGGGCTATCAGAGGAGGGAGCTCAGGGATCACCTGGTGCCACCGGTGCAACGCCAACGTCCCGAGGATTACCAACCTCGTTCCCAGCACTGACATCGTCGCAAGTAGGACAAGATGGGAGGCATCATAATCCATTTCACTCAATTCCCAGCCCCGGGGCAAACATCTCCCTAGGAAACAGAGACATAAGAAGCTTCTTCTACCCCCTGGCTACAAGCCCAGCTGCACCAACTAGATCTTCAAGCTGCACTCCGCCCAACAAAGCCATAGAGGACGGCCTATCCCCCAGTCCCACTGCCTCACGGGCTCCAGGAATGCCCTTATCACCAATAATAACCACGCTACAGGGCGGCATATCCCTCAAGCCAGAGGTCCCGGGCAGGGTCGCATCCAGACTCGACTTCACCAGATCAACAACTCCTATATACCATTCACCGGAAGATCTTCATTGGGACTCGATCCTAAATGGGGCCCTCACGGCTGATATATTGATCAGCACATGTAGCGCAACCCCGGCAACAGGGTAGCACATGCTTGACGCAACTAGTCACACACATGAAATCTATGAAGGAGGAGGAACCACAGAAATACTGGCCCGGCACCCCCCACCTTCGAATTTGACGCACCAGAGCCCCCGGGAACAAGATAAAACGACCCTGCTACCATCGTCAATGAGTAGAAGCTCGGATAGGGGGGAGAGCCCCCCAGTGATTACAGATCATTTAACTCTGATCAACGAGACACTCATTTCTATGACAGGTGCGGCAATAATGCACGCCGACAAGCTCGATGCCCAGATAAACATACTACAGACAGTCGCAAACTTAATATCTGGAATCGACTGTAAACTGGACCATCTGAATTCCCTGATTCGCAGAGTACAGGACAGCACATACTTCAAGCCTAAGTCATGTAGTTGCAGTCCAATCTTGAACAATTTAGGAAAACTTCCGGACATCATGACCACACTAATTGAGGACCTCAAGAACGAAGTCGGCAAGACCAAGGATCCGATCTCTCAGGCCCCAGCCCCCCACCCTCCAAAAATAGAAGATTTAAGAAACTCAACAAACCATTCTACACAAACTAATAAAGAAGACAAAACCGCCTGGGAGGCTCCACCATCCATGCTCAGCACGAGCAGGCCAGACGCCATCACGACCAAAACAAAAAACCATGAGCCCCAGCACACCAATCAGCCCAGACTTCCATACCCTATCCAGGAAAAACAAGAAAAAAATTTTAAAAACTCATTAAGGCAAATAAAAACAAATCTCTCGCTCCCAGATCCATCCGGGAATGGCTATGGCCTGAGAATGAGACGTCCGCCCACACCGTGAATCAGGAAACGACCAAATTGGGAGCAACCGCCAAAATGCCGGAAATAATCGAGCCAAACGTCGAAGTCACTCATTCTACTAACACAGCAATAATCTCACTCGCAACCCCCCAGCCAGTTTTAACAGCATCACACACAAAACAAGCAATGGACCCACACGGACACAGCTCAGCGGAAGCAACTCAAGTAAACTAAAACAGACACGACCCTCAGGTCGCCGCTTTATCAACGCTCACGATGGGCCGCGCATCGCAAGCGCCTTTGATTGCCACAGACCTCAGAGAAATTGAACACCCGCCACTCACCATAAGCGCCCCCAGCTTGTCACAGATGGAGGTCCACCCGCGGCCATTGGGGCCATTGGGGTTAAACAGGCATGCAAATGACAGTCCACCAGACACAGCACAGATACCACAAACAGGCGGCCATGGGGCGGACTCAGTCTGCCGAATAAACCATCCCCAGGATCGGAAAATAACGTTGTACCCCGACTATGTCTCCCAGGGGACGTGGGATATTCTCAACCGCAGTAATCTACTAAAACTTTTTGCAAACATCCCAGGGTTGGAGGGAACAAAAACCACAGACCTTGAAACCATCTCCTTCCTCCCGCCAGATGCGGAGGAGAAAAACGAACCCACGGAGTTGACCTTCGTGAGCCCGCACATGGCCGAGGCTCTGAAAAGCCAGTACAAGTTATTGAAAAGCTGGGGCATAAAAATAAAACCTATGCGCGCACAAAAATACCCCCTCATCTTAAAAACTCACACTGCACACTTCAAGATGGGAAATACAGATCAGCGAATCGGAGGGAATTCACGCCTGCATGCCCACACCATTGACGCGCCACACGTGGCGCCCATCCTCCAGGGGTCCAAAGGTGCCACAAACACTGGTCCAACCATCAGCACCCCAATTAAAATAACAACTAACCCGAATCAGGGGACAGGCAAATGCGCAACCTTGGAACGCGCGAGCAAAGACTGGTCCTGGCTGCCGCTAGCACTAAACTCAAGATTCTAACACAGCCACGATTCCTCGAGCCAACCCCTCTGCAATACGACCATCGCTCAACAGAAGCCTCCAGACAGGGACCGCCCCCGGATCGCCTGAAAATCATGACTTGGAATGTTGCAGGGCTCAGGAGGCTGCTTTTTAATAAAAACGCAGTGACATTCATGGAAGAGGCAGATATCATCTGCATACAAGAATCCTGGCAGCTCCACCCGCTTTCATTTAGAGGATACGCAGAATATGGAAAACCTGCAAAAAAGCCTAACATATTCGGAAGACCGTCAGGGGGGATATGTGTCTACATAAAGCATTCACTCAACCTGGAATTTGCGGTAATTCCCAATCTCCCGGACAACCTCCAGGCAGGCATCCTGAAAGGCTGCCCCTGACAAATGGAAACTGCGTTTTTATTAATTAACCTCTACTACAATCCACATGGGCCCATATCCAACTTGGCCACGCAGACAACCCACCTTGAGTCCTTAATGCTCCAATACCCGGCTTTGGAATGCATCATTCTTGGTGACTTCAATATCCATAACATAGGGATATTAACCACACGACGACATAAGTCTGGGGCCACCATTGCTCTGAATGATCTATTAAAAACTTATAAGCTGGCGACAGCACACTCGGTCCTCCTAAATATCAGCCCAGGTTCCTTTGTCGGTCCTACATATAACAACCAAACAACAATCGACTACATCATCCTAAGTGAAAAACTACAACCTCTCATGTCAAACTTCACTGTTCATCTGCGCAGCGATAGCGACCACGCTGCCTTAACCATCACATTGAATCTCATAGCGGACACTCGCCACAGGCTCAAATACATTGGAGCATCTAACGGCGAAGAACTGATAAAGTTGCCTAGAAGAATCAAATGGGTACAGCCCTCAATCACAACTTTTAACAATTGGGCAAACCAGTGGCCAGGCTGGCCACTGAATGAACAGAAAAAGGGCGCAATAGCCACTTGGAATGCCATCACTGGGACCCTTGCTGCGATCCTTAGTGGAACCTTAAACAGCACATTTAACAGGGACTCCCCACCTACATATGGACACAAGGCGGAAATCAAAATCAGCGCTAAACAACTGAGCAAGAAACGCAAACTTTTCCGCAAACATGGCACAAACTCAATGAAGAAACAACTTCAAGAGGCCAGAAAAAGTCACTCCAAGAAGGTTTGGGAGGCAAAATGAGACCACTGCGAAGCACAATGGCTGAAAATCTTTGATTTGCTGAGCCCAGGAAAATCGCAGGAGTTTTGGCACTACTTAAGCACCCTGGGACGAGGCACAGACCACAGAGAAAACTTCCTCAAGGCTCCCATCTGGGCCGCCCATGTAAAAGCCCTTTACATCGAAACTGGCCCTGCTACCAAGAAAAATGAAACATCTAACGTTGGAGCTGACTTAGACCCAACCACCGAGATGACTGCCCCGCCGGGAAAACTGTTGGTGACCAAAATTCTAAAAAACATCAGACAAAATGGTGCCCCGGGGCCCAACGGCCTTCCTGGACACTTATTCAAGGCAAACATTGACTTCTGGTCAAAAACCCTGACCCACCTGTACACTGAATGTTGGCTCCTGGGAGATGTGCCAGACTCATGGAGAGGCTCGCTCCTACAGCCAATTCACAAAAAGGGCCCCAAATCTGAACCATCAAACTATCGCCTGATCGCCCTTCTGGACATCGAGGGAAAAGCTTACGCCAGTGCCATCTTGAGGGACCTCACAGACTAGACGAACGCTGAAGGTCTCCTCCCATTCTGCCAAACCGGATTTAGACCAGGGTCTGCCACAGTCGATAACATCACTGCACTTTCTTATCTGGTCCACCACGCTCGAACACGCAAAAGCCCCCCCTTATTCGCCTGCTTTATTGACTACTCGGCGGCGTTCGACGGGGTAGATCGTGCAATCCTGTGGAGAAAGCTGGCCCAATGGAACATCAATCCATCTTTGTTGAGGGCGATCCAATCCTTGTACCACAAAACGTGGGTAAGAATCAAACTCTCGAGGGACCATGCATCCGCAAAGATCAATACGGACCGAGGTCTAAAACAAGGATGCGTGCTAGCCCCACTGCTATTCAATTTATACTCAGCGGACATGGAGAGAGCCTTGACTGGGGCAGCATTGCTTATCCCAAAGATCGGCGGGACAAAAATTAACTTAATGCAATACGCCGACGACCTGGTGCTCTTGGACCATACGAGAATTGGGCTACAAAAGGCGCTGACGGCACTTGCTGCATACACCGATAAAAATAAGCTTGTAGCAAATCCATCCAAGTCCAAAGTCATCATCTTTGGAAAGTACCCAAACAAAAAATCATTAAAATGGAGGCTTGGCCACCTTTTGCTGGAAAGTACTCAGCGGTACACTTACTTGGGTATTTGCTTCCAGGAGTCTGGGCTCTCAAGCGCGCACCTTAAGATCATCCAAGGCAAAGGCAAAACTATAACCTACGCTATATGCAAGCTGCACGCCTCCTTATATAGCCCGTCCACAATGGCCCTCCAACGAGAACTCAAAGCAAAATTAATGCCGGCCCTAAATTACGCTCTCCAGGCATTTCCAGGCAAACTGCATAAAGATCTAGAAAAAATTCACTGCAGAGCCTACAAGAGACTATTTCATCTCCTAAGGTGTACCCGAAACACTCTCGTCCGCTTGGAGTTCTCACTCAACCAGCAATACTTGGAAGAGATGGCCGCCCTAAGCAAATACTACTTTCTAACAACGACGGCTAAGGAGAACACACTTAAGGCATCGCTAAATTGTATCTTCAGAGAACCAGGGAATCCCTGGTCGGCCACTCTCAAGGCGGCGAAGGACCATCTCAATCTCGCCATTGAGTCCTGGAATCCCGAATATGTCAGCTACACCGCCATCAAAAACTCCATCAAAAAACAAGTGCGCGCGCGGTAACGAGAACTGGACCTGGAGTCGCTGGCAAAAAAAGACCTTCATGAGTCCTTGTGCTTACCGCACATCCTGCATAATCCCAAACACCATCTTAAGCAGGCCGTGGGCCGCGCAGCCCTTCATAAGATCTTAGCCTACAGACTACATCCTCTGCCTCTTAAAGAACTATATGCCTTCGGCACGGTCGGCTCAGGAGTCCGGGAATGCAGGCTCTGCAGGTACAAACGTGAGTCACTGGCTCACCTACTATTCTGCTGCCCGGCCCTGCGCATGGCCCGCAGTCTCTATCTCCGGCCAATTCTAAGACAATCAGGAATCCGCACCGCAAAGGAGGCGACCATCCATCTCTACACCTTGACAACGGTAAAGCACATGGCCTCCTTCGGAAAGTTCATTCACCAGAAACGATCCTTGCTGATGGCCCCGGAGGGCCTGCCCTTATAGTGACTTTGCAGACCCATGCCTCAATATGAACCTTACTCATCGTAATCCCAGCCCCCAGGGCGGCACAAACTCCCTTGGTTTTAATTTTTGTAACTTTGTAACCTTGTATTTTGTTTTAATGTAATGGTTTTGAGTAACCAAACAATAAAAAGAATTCATTCATTCATTTATTCATTCATTCATTCATTCACTATTTGAAGAGTTTTATATAGCGCTGGCTAGACCCGGAGGTATCAGAGCGCTTTAAATGAGAATTAAACAGTTTCATTGACAGTTTCAGCGTTACATCAGTTACAGCTACATCAGTTACTAGTGCAGTTAGAATAACAAAAAACAGAACTAATGGTGTAAATAGGGAATCAGAGGAAATGAAAAGGGGAGCAATTACAAGAGGATGTAGAGTGTTACAATGTTACTACAGTTAACAGTTGATTAGGGCATTAAGAAACAAAAAACAAGACCAATGGAGCAATGAGGGAAGAAGGGGGAAAAAGAAAAGGGGTTAGAACGCAGATAAAGTCTCAGCGGAAAGGCCATGGAGTAATGTACAGGCCGGGGACACTAAAAAAAGTCAGAGTTAAGGAAACCGGTGTTGAATCTGTGAGACACGTCCAAGCCGGGCTCCCTTTATAGCGTTGGGTCAACACATTGCAATGGAACGGTACCGTAGCAGACCACAGGGTGGGCTGGGTTGTAAGGGCACCATGAGAGTTAACAGGAGATTCAGGGGGCTGAGGGTGGGGGCGAAAAAGGGTGCCTCACCTAGAAAATACTATGAGAGCAGTGTGGGAAATACACAGAAAAGGTGAAGGGTCAAAGGTCACAGGAAGGCCTTGTCGCGCGTTCAGCAGCAGGCGCATTACCCCAAGCTATCACACCGAAGCAAAGAGCAATTAGAGTATTCATGGGCGAGAAGAGTATTCTCCTCTGGGAAAGGGTACTCTAATTGCCGAGGGGACTGAGCGGTTTAGGCCTCACTCACCTCTGGGGGTCGCAGTCGCTGTGCCCCCCAGCCACTGTCGGGAAGCACGCATTCTCCGCTGAGACCAAGGGTGCAGAAGCAGTTAAACCAGCCCACTGCTCAGTTTCACCGTGGGGCTGGGGAGGAGAGCTACGTGCTTCCTGTGCCCTCCACGGAAGATGTCTGCCTTGTTGCTGCACCTGGGTGGAGCCGCCGCCCGGTCGAGAGGGAGAGTCGGCTGGAGTTGTGGAGCGGCGGCGAAGGCTGCTGCAAACAGACCACAGTCTTCGGTCACAGGAACTACTGGACAGTGGCGAAATTGTCCGGGGGAGAGATGGCACCGTGCGTTTCCAGTTAGGAGGGGTAAGGAGGAGCCAGGCAGCAGGGAGAGGGTAGTTGACCTCAGGCGCGACGGGGTGGGAACCGGTGGCTTAGACACGGCAGGGTATAGCAGGCAAAATGCAACTAGCGTGCGCGCCTGGGGGAGGAGGGGGCCTGTGCTGCCATCTTATACGTGTTGTTTTGAGTAACAGGACACACACACGTTTACAATCATTATCTACGGTGGAAATGAAAAATATTTTGCACTATCAGAATGCAGGAAACAGGGTATTGAAGAGCAGAGACAAAGGATGCTGTGGTTAACACAAATGTGGCTTTCACAGTCACGGGAGCGCCAGAGAGATTTACGCATTCCTAGGCTGTTTGAGGATGTAAGCCGCCGGCAGCAGGGGGGAGGCATGCGTGGTAGCAGGGGGGAGGAAGGGGGCTGCGAGGTTTACTCGCGGGAGCGATAATTGCTGCCAGATGGTGGCGCACGCTCCCGCGAGTTAATCTCCTGTCGTGCACGCTTTGCCATTAAAGGCAATGGAACGTGTGCACGTGCTTGGCTGAAAAGCTGAAGCCATAGGAATAGATCTTTTTGCCTTTGTAGCGCATGCGCGCTGCTAGGCAAGACCTAAAAAGGCAATCAGGGCTGCAGAATGCGCTCAGGCTGTAGCAGGGATGAATTGTGGGGAACAGCCTTCAGGCTAAGTCTTGAAAGAATGTAAAGCAGCTTGTTTTACCAGTCTATAATCTCGTGAATGACCAAATGAAAGGAGAACTGCACCAGGTATCTATATAAAATATATGTATTTATTCTAAACACATCCCTCTAGTCCCTTTGAGGTTAGAGGCAAAAGTACATTCAGTAAACTTAATAACACACAGTAAATTAGCACAATATACAGTGAGCCCTAGTGGCGTACCAAACCATATATTAAGGAAGTGGTATAAGAACCACGACTTGCATAGACACAAAGCCTAGAGCCTTTAGAAACGCTGGGGCCACCAGGAACCACCCAAGGTAGTGACACAGGGGACCCACGGGGGACACGTGCAGTGTGTGAACACAGCCGCGATTCACCATTAACTTCCATGGGGAAAGTCGCAGTTGGAATTTCAAAGATAAAGGACACTTAGAAGAGGACTTGGAGCAAACCCCTTTAGAACTAGGAGGTTCTAGAGCCAATACCCACAGGAGCACCAAAGTACTCGAGTTACCTCACCCAGGGAAGCCGGCAGCATAGGTGTCTTTTGGTGTTGGGTTTCGTCATCGTTTTCAATGGTGATCTGCTGCAAAATGCTGCTGGCGTCCAAGTGGAAAGTGTCCGGGTGGATCTAAGGCTGGATCAAAGATGTGAGGAACCTGAAAGCAGAGAGGACAGAGTCTGGGTCACTTGCCAGTACGACCAGGAAGGCGATGAGCAGATACCCATTGATGTCGGGTGATTTCAGGTGAAGAAGGTGAAGCTTGACTCTTCAGCCACGAGGACCAGGAGGCGTTGACGACGACCAGGTTCTGAAATCGAGCTGTCCCACGAAAGATGTCGAGTGCTGCTGTGTCGGTTTCCGGATTGGACCCAACAAGCCTTCGCAACAGCAACCCACGCAGAAAGCAGAGATTGGCTTCGGTGCAGACCAGCAAGGTCTGAGGGACTCACCACGCGGTGGGGAGTCAGGGCAGTTCTGGAGCAACCAGGGAAGCCCAAGGAAATGTAGAGTTACCTTCGAGGGGACCCACCTGTCGATGGACCAGGGATCGCGAAGAGGCCTCGAGCTGAAATGCAAGAAGCGGCCTCACGCAACACTCGTGGAGTGTAGGCCCACAATTTTCATTGCAGATGATGCTCGGGGCTTAGGCTACAAGTTACCCTATGCACAACTTCGGGAAAGTCGATGCACTTGCAAATGTGCCCGGTGTCCAGGAGTTCTGGTTCCACGTCACTCGTGAGGGCTGCGGGTCTCAGCTTTGCTGGGATCTCGTGTCGGCCTCTGAGAAAGTCTGGAAATCCTTGTCCTGTGTCGCAAATACTTTGGAGTCTGGCAGGAGCTTCAGAAATGCAGACCGGCAAGATGCTTCGTTGGTGCCTGTTTGAATAGGGGAGTCACTCCTTGACCCCAAGGGAGGTTCTTCCGTCCTCTAGTCTTTAGTAGAGCGTCAAAGTTCCAGGATTCTGTATCAGAGTTTCATCCAGGTGTAATCGAAGGTCCTGTGGCCAGGGGTTGGACATACTCTGGGGACCCACCTATGGAGGGTTTGGAAAGAGGGGTGGCTACACCAATTTCCTTTGATCAGTTTCATGCCAGAGCAGGGGCTGGTAGCCCCTGCAACGGGTTTGAACTGGGCTATGCACAGGGACACCAAATGTGCCCCCAGTGCTGACTTCAAAGCACTCTCAGAGTGCACCCACCCAGCCCCAATACACAAAGCCTGTCTGGGAGGTGGTTACACCTCCCTGTGACAGGAAACCTATTTTCCAGGCCTCCCCTGTCGGAGTTTCATCCAGCAGCAGGAGGCCAGACTCGTGTTGTGTCTGCAGCATTCATTTTGTGATGCTGGTGCTCTTTTAAACTTTTACCGGTTAGACCACCTTACCCAGGCTGCAGTAGCTGTCCTGTGGTGTCATTTTGGAAGGTTTCCCAGGGGTGGCATAATACATGCTTCAGCCCCTAGTAGGCCTCTGGGATACCTATGCCCTTGGTACCTATGGTACCATATACTATGGACTCACAAGGGTACCCCAGTATCCAAACAAGAGTGTACCTAAAGTACATGCAATCATTTTAGAGAGCAATCAACTAGGCTGGGGTCCTGGATAGCAGGGCCCCAGCCAGACTAAAGTCGAAAAACAGTGAAACACCAGCAAAAAGTGGGGTACCCATAGTAAGCAGATCCTACTCTCCCACACACAGTCAAATTTTCTGCTAACTGGAGATTTTAATCTAAATTTTATAGAAAACCCCTATTGAAGCATGGCAGAAAATATAGAGGATATCCAGTGGACCGCAAAGATTAGATTCTTTGGGGTGCTCCCTACTTGCAGCCTTAGAGGCATTGTCAATGCAAGCACTGAATGGTCACTTCCCAGGGGATCAACCCATATGCACTACGCATTATTGCCCAAAGATATCAGCAGTGTTGGATTACACTTTCATTTCCCTTACCCCCTTCATCAGCATTCAAACCTATTCTGTCCAGCTGCGCTGTGAAAGTGACCATATGCCTCAGGTTTGGGGAATTTGCACCACAATCAACACCAACCCATCATTGCCAGCGATAGGGACAAATGAATTGTATTACAACTGGAGGCAGATTAAATGGAGTTCGGAAATCTCTATAAAGTATGATGGTTCGAAAACAGCATTAGCTTACCAAGGGAGGCCATCAATAGATACCATTAGTGATTGGGGAACAGCTAGCACAAACGCTAATCGCCTCCTTGGCCAGCGACACACAAGGCTCTGACCCCTTAAAATTCATGGACTCCAAACCCTGGTATACAAAGAAGCTGAGGATGTTAAAAAGAGCACAAATTAGAAGTGCTGTGCATTTACTAGCAATCTCGAAATTAATCATTTAGGATCAATTCTTGCGCACTGAGTGTAAAAAACAGATTTGGCAAGCCAAACGAGACCATGAGGAACTGCTCCAAACCAAACTGATCTTGGCTTGCAGGCACAGATATGCAAGACGCTTTTGGATGATCATAAGTAGGCTGAACAGTGACTCATGTCTCACTGCTACAAATGGGAACAATGTTACCGCAGAAAAATTGATAAAGCATGTTACCATGCTATATAAAGCTTCTCCCATAAAGTCCATTGGAGTGTCAGCCTTAAGCGAACAAAATTTTGCACCGTCCCCATCAACATCAACTGTGACCATAAGCCACCAATATGCAAAATCTTTGGACACTGGCTGAATTGCAACTTTAATTTGAAAAAGTAGAGGAGGCAGTGCGCCAGGCCCGAATGGCATCACAGCATCAATTCACAAACAGGGCATCAATATGTGATCTGGTATATTGCAAAATCTATTCAAGTGATGCATAGTGCAGAACACAGTGCCCTCGTCTTGGCAAGGTTCCATTCTCCATCCCATATACAAAAAGGCTCCATCTCCCTCCCAGACAGTTACACCCATATTGCACTACTGGATATTAAGGCAAAATATTTTGCCTCTTTACTACTTGAGGATTTACAAGACTGGGCAGTGTCAAACAAATTGCTCTCCCTTAACCAAAGTGGGTTTAGAACGCTGGCCGGCACCACAGACAATCTGGTGGCCATAAGGATGCTTGCCACTAGACAAACACAGAAAAAGGAAGAGCTGGTCGGCTGCTTTATTGACTACAGTAAAGCTTTTGACCGAGTCAATCATCACTTACTGTGGTCTAAACTTGCAGCTTAGAAAATCCCAGAACCATTATTACCAGGCATCATGCTGCTCTATTCCAACATGTGGGCTACAGTAAAATTAGGACGACTCACTGCGGTTTCAGAAAAAATCAACATGGAACAAGGGGTTACACAAGGATGCCTATTAGCACTTACCCTTTTTAATCTGTACATGAGCGACTTGGTTCCTGCATTAAATCAAGTTAATAGTCACGCTCCTAAACTGGCTAATCAAAACATCTCTTCTCTGCTGTACGCTGATGAAATCGTCTTGCTCAGCCAAACGTCGGTAGGGCTTCAAAGACTGTTAGATGCCTTAGACTTGCATTGCCTGGCAAATGAGCTGAAGATCAACTATGAAAAAAACAATATAGTTATCTTTGGTTGGAAAACGAAAAAACAATATCAATGGCATCTTGACATTCATTGCCTGACCATTGTGAACCAATACTAATACCTGGGCTGCTGGGTAGACAGCAAAGGAAGTCACTTGTTGAACTTGAACTCACTATAACCAAAACTAGCTTCGCTGCAAGATGCTTTCCGAACAATATTTTAGGGCACAAACAAGTTCTCCTTTGAGGCAC
This sequence comes from Lissotriton vulgaris, assembly GCF_964263255.1. Classification (NCBI taxonomy): domain Eukaryota; kingdom Metazoa; phylum Chordata; class Amphibia; order Caudata; family Salamandridae; genus Lissotriton; species Lissotriton vulgaris. The sequence goes on along the minus strand of NC_141691.1, from coordinate 1,075,056,935 downwards.
TGCTGAAATTAGTCTTTGCCAAATTAGTGCCAACACTGTCATACGGGTCAGAGGCCTACCCGGGAAAACTGGGGGCTTTCCTAAACAGGGTACAGAGCGCAGTGTTCAGGTCTTTATTTCAATTACCAGGCAATCCCTCGCCAGCTCTGTTTGGCTGGAATTTGCATTGCAGGATAAACTGCTCGTACAGACGTCCTTCATAATAAAATACCTGCACTCCACAAGATCTGCTGAGCAAGGATCGTTAAAACATCTCATTTGGAGGGAGGTTCCATATTTTGACAGTACAACTCATTCAAACACCTGGTCACACGCCCTAGCCGAAGCATTGGTGTAAACTCGCTCAAGGTAGCTGTGGAACTTAAAATTACCTCATCTTCAGTTCAAAACAGGCCTGAACAGAAAGGTACAAATGATATCTCTTAAATCTGACCAAAGAGCATTTGCTAGAAGAGAACATGCTAACTTGATCCTAAGCAGCTATGACAGAAAAGGCCCACAAAAATACATCAACAAAACATTTCCCACCTATTATAAAATTAAATTCCTACAGCTTAGGATGGGCTCCCTTTTGTGTCCTTAGACCTGTTGCCACCATGGGCGGTTAAACCATAGTCGAAAATATGCAGACTATGCAGTCTATTCCTGGGGTCTGTATATGCCCTACTCTCCTGGAAGACCGCAGAAGATTGCTTAGGTTCCTATGGGCTAAGGAGGGGACACAGACATTACCCTCTGCTGTCAGCTTCCTATTGACAAATGATCAGCCGCAAGCGATCACAAAACTGGGAAACATTTTGAGGTGTGTGGAGAAGCAACTAAGAATAAATATAGAAACCCCAAAATGAAGACGAGGGGAACTTTGAACCTTATTACTCTTAAAAAAATACTCAAATAGACAGACAGTACTGCTTTTCCCTTTAACAAAAGACTAACTTATTAAGTCATTAGCTTTTTATCTAATTGTATTTTAACCATTTTTACTATTGGGAAAACCTGAGGATGAACTATGAATTACTTGCTAAATTATGCAGACCATAATCTCAAAAGGAGAACTGCAAAGGGACAAATGAAGCAGTCAAAAACAACACTAGCAGAGGAAAAGCCTCACCCCATTTCTGACCTTGGTAGCTGAAGAATATGTTGCAACCGCCACAACAACGAGGTACCAACCAAAGATCTATACAAAATTCTCCTTTGTGAAGGATACAGGGGCTGTGCTTTGCTCAAGTAACGAGCGCCTCAAAAGCCTTCCATCCCCATTGCACCCAGTGGTTATAGAACACACCAACACCTTAGGCGCCAAGCCAGCAATAATGATTGAAGGAGACATAAACAAGACAAAAGAATTCCCAGGTAACAGTAACAGTAAGGGAGGTCATCAAGGAGCAGCAGAGCCCAAAGGACAAATAACTAATACAGTTTTGGATAACACAGGTTTGGAAGAAACAAGCATGCCACGCTTAATCAGTTAACAGCAGAGACTGCCACAGAAAAGCCCACTACAATGAGAAACAATTGCAATTACGCCATACTATCAGAGAGGGCGGGGCCATAAGGGCTCCATTTGAACCAACAATTATCATCACATTGAACTCAAATACCACTAGGCAATTGCCATCAAACCCCTGCGCACCCTCGATTTCCTCAGTGGAAAACAGAGAGTCTTATGTATAGCAATGAACAAACCTCCATGGCTGCCTACCTTAAGAAAGAACTGACACCAAGTACTGCTTCACAACCCCAAGAAGCAAAGGAACTCTCAGGTGGATGTAAATCGGACGACCAGGACACCACAACTCACCCACATCTAAATGAAACTCCAGGGTGTAATATCAAACCTAACTTTCCGTACAAGTCAAGCAAGGGAGACTCAGTGAATCTTACCTGGCTACGTCCACAAAGCAGACTTTAAACACTGCCCCTGAGAGGCTAGACGGCGAGATTGCAAATGGCGACAAGTCAAATACATCATATATCACAATACAAGAGTGGGCAGAAATGGTAGCTTCCTATACCCCTGAATTATCACAGAAGGGCATCAAAATGCACCAAATCCCAAAACACTGAGGAGAAGCAGAATGGGACAGACAACATTTATGCTCATGTTTCCCAAACACTATGCAACTGTCAATCAATGCGATGCAATACCAGTCTAACAAAATGGGCATTAAACTTTTTCTTCTTAGTTTCCTGCCAATCTTGTCTCAAATATTGACACCAAACTATCTGAAATGAATAATCTGATTAGAAGGGCTCAGGCAGAAACGCAACTAATTCAACCATGTTGCCCATTATGTCACAATAGTTAATACATTATTAACATTATTACCATCTGAAATAGGGGATCTCCTGCCCGATATAAAAGAGACAACTAATACTACAAGGGTAGTGGCCCATACCATCCCCGTAATTGGCAATATAAAAAAAGTCAAACAATACTATAAGGACAGTGGGCCATGCCAGCCTGTGATGCCCAATAAAAGAACTGAACAATTAGCTGAGAAGGTCCGGGGGGCAGAACCAGTGAGGAAAACGTTAAAAAACAAAAGTATCATTCTCAGGAAAATGCAGACACTAAAGATCAATAGATAGATGGTCAACCACCCAGATCCTTGAAGGAATCAGATATCAGAAAGAATTCCTCTCAGCAGGAAAGTCAGACAAGGAAGAGAAGGAACAGGTTGGGACAACAGCTCTATCTGCCTCAAAACAATGTCAGAAACAGAGGAGGAACTTCGGCATACTTCCAAACCAGATCTGTAACTCCAGTGATAAGAAGCCCAGTGCAGGAAGCAAAGAGCAAAGCAACAACAGCAAACATGAAAAATAACCTTAGGCAGCCCGGTACGAACATTGAAGCAGAGGTGGCAATGGCTAAGACGACGGAACAGCTAGTACAAAAGAAGAATAGTTAGAAGCTTCACAGAAAACCTGAGAAACATTACAGACAGGGGCAACAAGTCCCCCAGAATTGGAGGAAAGTGTACATCAAGCTAACTCCTTTAATGACTAGAAAGTGCAATCAGAAACCTATACTATTCTGTTCATACTGGAGTATAAGTCCAGAGGCTGGGGATACTCTTAAAATAGAGAACATTCTGAAACTATTAACATCAATCAGTAGACTGGCAGAGCTAGGATCCTGTGATCTGGAATCAATTGAGTTCAAAGAACACAAATATCTCTCAGAAAATGAGGTAACAAAAGCAACCAGGGCATCATGCGAAATAGTAAAGAGGATCATGGATGAGCAAGCCCAACTAAACATCTGGGGGATTACATTGATATCCTACCAAAAAATAGTTTATCTGGAAACCCTACAACCAAAACATAAGGAGCAGCCAAACCCCCACCCCATGCACACCAAAACGAAGACACAATCCGTACTTAGAGTGGCTTGGATCACATACCCAGTGCACAAGGAGACAACTGAAGGTGAAGTATCCACTTCTTTCTGCTGTTTGGATATTGCTGTCAGAAAAATAATATGTGGATGATACATTCTTACTCCTGAGGACAAAAAGGGCTGGTCAAATTCTGCTCAATGCCACAGGGCCTCCAGTTGACAGTAGAAGTGTGCATTGGCAGCATCCCGAGATGAAATTTGATATTCAAGGTTTTTGCCAATGGGGTTTCGATGGAATCCATATACTCTTCCATGCAGAAGTTTTCCTTGAATTCCAAAAAGGCTAGTGCCAAAGTACCCAGACTCCCTATCCTACAAGGTTCCCCTTTAAATACCTCCAGAGGTATTTAGCCTCTGGAGATTCAGCCTTTGTCATTCTGGTACAAACTCCCGGGTTAATTCACAGGTGTTCAAATCCCATCCTAGCCAGGAGGGTCCTGATGTGTCATAGCTGTAGGAAGGTAGGATCCTTGTGCATGGTTACCCCCACTTTTTACCTGGTGTTATTATGGTTTCTGACTTGTCTGACTGGGATCCTGCCAATCAGGACCCCAGACGTTGTGTTTTCTCCCTTAAATTAGTTATGGTGAGTACTCAGTTACATCCCAGATTGGCTAACGGTATACCCATATAAGTCTCTAGTATATGGTAGTAAGGTATCCAGGGCATAGGTACACCAGGGGTCTCCCATGGGCTGCAAGATGTATTATGCCACTCATGAGAGACCACTCAAATTGTGACAAGAGGCCTGCCACTGCAGCTTGTGTAAGCTGGGCTAGCCCCACTTATAACAGATATACGTTTCTTATATCTGAGGTCACTGCTCTTAAAACCTAGAAGTCACCCCTGAGGCAGGCCTTTCAATCCTGAAGGCAGGGTGCTCAGTTCTAAGTGTGAGGGTGCCTCTGCATGAGCAGAACACCCCTAGAACCTTCAGATTCCATTCTCCCGGGTTGTAAGTTTATTGGCCATAACGATATATAGAGTGGCCATGTGTATTACGCGATGACCATCTCTAAACTGGCTGTAACACACCCTGTGTCTAACGCATGGTGTGGGAGGTATGATTCCATGCACTGTAAAGCTCCTCAGGGAGGCCCTCAGTGCTCCCGGTACCAGTCTTCAAGACCCCGACAGCACAACATGGCAACTGCTGACCAGAGACACGATTCTGCCCTCTGCTGCTGAGCCAAGCTTGAGCAGGGGAAGGCAGGAAAATAGGTTTCCTGTAACAGGGAGGTGTGACCACCTCCCAGACAGGGATTAGTGTATTAGGACAGGGTGGGGGTGCTTGCCAGCGCCACTCAGGCTGCGTGAGGGGCACATTTGGTGCTCTCCTTGCAACCTCCAGTTCAAACCAGCTCAGGGATCTGTTGGCTCCTGCTATGGCGCCAAACTGGACACAGGACATGAGAGTATCCTCCCCACTGTCCAAACCCCTCCCCTGGGAGGGAACCCTAAACCGTCTCAACCTTTCCATAGAATACTTAAGGGCTTACCTGTGGGTGGATCCCTAGATTCGTTGTGGGACAAGATTCATATCAAGACACCACTTCATCTTCGACCATCTGGGCACTCTGGAATTTGCTCTGGACATCGAGATTGCAACTGGGAAGACTCCTGCTGCTCCTGGTCTCGTCGCCCTGCTCGTCTGCTGCAACGTCTGTACCTGTGCTCCATACAGGATTCTTTCAAGGCCTGTGGGCTTCCAAGATACCTGAAGGAATCTCCCTTGAAGTGAAGGAGTCACATCCCTTCATCTGCAGGCACTACAACAAATCTGACTAGTCTGCTGATCCTGAGCCCCCATGGACTGCAAAAGGCTCAGCAACACAGGTGGTGGTTCTCCACTTCCCTCTAGGCCTGCCCTGTCCTCTCACAGAGTTTGCGGCCAGTATCCCTCGTTGGAGCCACAGGAACCAAACCCCTGTGCACCGCGTTGACTTGCTGTTGCAAAGGCTTGTTGGCTCTCTTCCTCAAAGAACTTCGGGCTCCAAGTAGCCTCTACCTCAAGCATCTTCTGTGGCCAAGATCTTTGTCCTCACCACATCCCTTGCACCATGGACCTATATCTTTGGTGATCTGCTCGAGGTCCTCTAGCGACTCCTGTGCCTCTGGCCGATGGGTCTTCTTGAGGGTCTTATTTGCTTCCAGCAGGCTCCCATGATTGCGCGGGCCTGCTCTGACTTCCCTGCTTGTGGCAAATCACCTGGACTTATCTGGTCCCGACACTGCACCTTTTTTACATTCCACGTTGGTTGCATTTTCCAAAGCCTTGTTGGTGCTCTCGACGGACACTGACCCCTCAACTCTCGACATCCGACGTGGGACAGCTCGTGTACGGCTCCTGGTCTTCCACAGCATCACCTAGTCCACACAGCTCCCTAAATTGGTTGTTTATGTACTTTAGGTACACTCCAGATTGGATTCTGGGGTACCCTTAAAAGTCCCTAGTATATGGTATACTCTATACCCAGGGCATAGGTACCCCAGAGGCCTCCCAGGGGCTGCAGCATGTATTATACCACTCCTGGGAGACCATTCAAAATTGCATAACAGGTCTGCTACTGCAGCCTGTGTAAGGTGGTGCATGCACCCCTTACTAAGATATAGGTTCACTATATCTACCTTATATCACTGTACAAATAAATCTATCAGTCACCCCTATGACAGGCCTTACCAATCCTGAAGGCAGGGTGCTGTTTTTTGTGTGAGAGGGTGCCCATGCACGAGCAGAGCCCCTCTGCAGCCTTCGGAATCTATTCTCCGGGGTCGTTCTGTGATGCAGCTAACCTTATTCTCTTACGTGCATTATAACGTTGCGGTAAATGCTAACTTTAAAACAGCTGCAAGGAAACATGTTGTGTTTGGTGTCAAACACCTTGGAATCATACCTCCGCTCCAGTATTTGGTGTGGGAGGTACGATTCCACGTTCCTAGAGGGAGAAGTATGGTACCAGCTTTCTCGACCCTGGCATCACAAGATGGATGCTGCCAGCCACAGACACGAGTCTGCCCTCCTGCTGCTGGACGAAACTCCGTCAGGGGATGGCTGGACAACAGGTTTCCTGTCACAGGGATGTGTAACCACCTCCAAGACAGTATTTAGTGTATTGGGGCTGGGTGGGTGCAATCTCATAGTGCTTTGATGTGTGCACTGGGGGCACATTTGGTGTCCCTGTGCATAGTCCAGCTCAAATCGGTTACAGGAGCCATTTGCTCCTGCTCTGGCTCGAAACTGGACATAGGACATGGGTGTAGCCACTCCCCTATCCTGACCCTTCCATAGGTGGGTCCCCAGAGTTTGTCCCACCTCTTCTTTGGGTTTAAAGTAGGAAACCCTGACTACAGGTCTGGACATTTTACCTGGACTAAACTCTGCTACAGAAACTAAGTACTTCGACGATCTACACTACGCTGGATAACTGAAGAATCTCCCTTGGAGTGAAGGAGTTACTCCCCTGCTAAGCAGACACCATGATGCATCTGACTGGTTTGTATCTACGCAGCTTCTGAATGACTCCAAAGATTTCTGCAATACAGGAGATTGGCTCCCGTGGTCTCCAACGTTGATCTGTGCTCTCAGCAATTATGAGACCCGCATCCCTCGTGGGGACCGTGCAACCTGAACCCCTGGGCCCCGTGTACATTTGCAGCAGTCACCGACTCACAACAGAGGAGACGTTTGCTACCGTTGGTGAACTTTCGTGGTTCCTGATATTGATGTCACGTTCTCACCTTACCATTAAGGATTCAATTTTGGCCTAACTTGGATTTATGGATACAACCAAGGGGTATAAATCGCATTTCCCTTAAGGTTATGAACCTTGATTTTTCACCTGAGTTCATCAATAATTGGGTCTTTAATACAATACATTATAAGGGTCATCTTCATTGCCTTATCTTCTTGTCCTGATGATGGTCTCTGGATCACACCATTGAGACCGAAACGTCGACACATCAATCCAAGTCCTCTGTTTGTTGTTGACTTTCTATTTATGATCTTTCAAAAGAAGTCATTTTTATCTATGTTGCTTTAGACTGGATTGTTTTCTTTTGTATTAATGGATTGTTTTTTCAGTTCCATTTACTTAAGATATATATGCAATCGCTACTAATTGTGTACCCTTCATTTGTTGATAATTCATTTCTATACAAATATAAACTCAAACCTTTTTCAAGAACAAACCTTTCCGTGTTGCCTTACTTTTGTTCTTTCATTTAACACACCTTGTGTTGTATATAATTACAGAAGTGATCACCAATTAGTTTAAGTCCTTACACAGATCATAGAGCTAGTGTGGTAGTTTCTATTGATCTCTCTCAACATTTACAAAACATTGCACAGTTGCTGCTTTATTCAGCTCATTGATTAAGTAATATTGATTTCATGACACTGTGAAATTCAAAGCACCAAACAAATCCCTTGCCGGCAAATTTTCCTTTAAATACTTTGATTGCCCAAGCCCGCAAGGGTTTATTGGGTTACCCACCCCTATCAGAAATCATCTCATAAGAAGCACCTGACATCGGTGGGCATTCGTCTACCGAGCCCCTGGTCACCCTGAAGTGACCCAGACTCTGCCCCCTCTGCTTCTTCTCATCTCCGATCCAGGCTTGTATCACACTGGACATTTTTTCTCTTCACAGCAGCAGCACTTTTCAGCATCACGCCATAGAAAACAACGAAGATTCCGACATCACTTGACACCTATACACCCGGCTTCCCTGAGTTAGATAACACGAGTACTTTGGTGCTCACAAGGGTGCTGGCCTTATAACCTTCTATGTTTGAAAAGGTTTGCTCAAAGTCCTCTCGGAAGTGTCCTTAATCTATAAAATTCCAACCCCGACCTTCCCATAGAGTTTTACGGAGCTCACATCTGTGTTCTCACACTGCACTCTTTCCCCGTGGTTCCCCTGTGTCACTACCTTGGGTGGTTCCTTGGGGTCCAAGCGATTCTACATGATCTAGGCACTGTGTCTAGTCAAGTCGTGGTTGTTATACCACTTTCTTAGTATATGGTTCGGTCTCCCCCTGGAGTCCGCTGTGTATTGTGCTATTTACTGTTGTTCTATTGATTAAGTATTGTGTACCTTGTGCTCTAATCACGTATAGAGGTTAGTGGAGAGTGTTTAGTAATAAATACATATATTTTATAAATCTCGTGTGTGGTTCTCCTTTCATTTGGTCATTCAGGAGGTTATAATCTGGTAAACCAACTGCTTTTCATTCCTTCGAGACTTAGCCTGAAGGCTGCTCTCTATAGCTACCACTAGGATAGCTTTCAATAAAGGTTGTCTTTAACCTAATCATCAATAAGGGTCATTTGGACTGGTGCAAGGTGCCCACTATAACTAGTGGACAGCATATAACAGGTGTTAGACGGACCGGGAGGGTCGGCCGAGAATAAGGGGAGAGGTCTCCGGAGAGAGCCGTCTCCAGCGATCGTACAGACAAGTAACTTCCCCCCCACAGACGGACACCACACAAGGTTAAAGTTCAACGAGACTTTATAGGCAATTCTTTAAGTTACGATGAAATGATACAAGGAGGTCTGGACTCAGGGGTCCCCTCGATTCTGGTCTCTGGTTTGGGAAAAGGGGTAGCGGGACAGTCTTGTTACCAAAAGATGGATATAGCTCTCAATCCTCGAGCTCGGCGTTCTAGATGATCGGGCCGCGGCGGAGCCAGCAGGTCCCGAGATGGACGAAGGAAACGACGGTCCGCGGCGGAGCCAGCAGGTCCCGGTGAAGATGACGGTTACAAAACGGTCCGCGGCCACGCCAGCAGGTCCCGACGACGATGAAGGATATGAAGGTTGCGAAGGTTGCGGCAGCGCCGGCAGGCAGGACGATGGTGCACAAGACAGAGCTACGGCAGCGCCAGTAGTCCGTCTAGGATGAGTTCCTCTTTGCGTCTCTCGACTCCAAGATACAACTGCCTTCCTGCTCTGGAGCTGCCCCAGTTATAGGGCTGGTGTGCTTTGATGTCCGGACCCTCGCACTTGGAGGTCGGGAGGTCCGGGATGAGGGAGTCCAGACACCCAGCAGGGGGGTGGAGCCAGCGCCCGGGGAGGCGATGGGCGAGCGGCACTTGGCGGGGGAGAGCCATCGACACCTCCTTCTCCCATTGACTTGCCAAGTAGCCCGCTCACCTCCTGGGTGGATGGTGGTGCCGGGGTGTCTGAGGCCGGGCCAGGCCCAGGGTTGAGGTCGATCGGGGGCCAGGCGGCCTCGTGGTGGAGTGTCCAAGATGGCGCCCCAGGATGGGCGCGTGGGCCGGCAGTGGATCGGACCCACGAGGTCGACATGCTCGAGGGCAGGGGTCCCTGGGGGGACGGAGGACGTGCAATGGTGGTGTGTGGTACTTGCGTGACCGGGCTCGGGCCTGGTTGGGCCGGGGGAGAGCGGCCCTTCATGTGGCCTGTCCAACATGCGTCCCCCCCAGCTGAAGGCGGGGAGAGTTACCCATCCTCTTGGGGACTCTCCTCGTCGAGGCGGAAGAACCGGGACAGGCCATCCGCGTTGGCGTGATCTGGCCCAGGCCGGTGTTCAACTGTGAAGTCCATACCTTGTAGGGAGATGGACCAGCGTAGTAACTTTGGGTTTTCCCCCCGCATCTGCATCAGCCACTGCAGGGGTCGGTGGTCGGTCTGTACCCGAAAGTGTGTGCCAAAAAGGTAGGGCCGGAGCTTCTTGAGGGCCCATACCACAGCGAAGGCCTCCCTCTCTATGGTGCTCCAGCGTTGTTCCCGTGGTAGGAGTCGCCGGCTGATGAAGGCCACCGGTTGATCAAGGCCTTCTGTGTTCACTTGAGACAGGACTGCCCCAATGCCATGGTCGGAGGCATCCGTCTGGACGACGAACTCCCGGCTGTAGTCGGGGGCCTGGAGCACAGGGGCGGAACACATGGCGGCTTTCAATTGTTCAAATGCAGCTTGACACTCTGGGGTCCAGTTGACTTTCTTGGGCTGATTTTTTGACGTGAGTTCTGTGAGGGGCCCCACTATAGTACCATAGTCTTTCACGAACCTTCGGTAATAGCCCGTGAGGCCCAGGAAGGCTCGTACCTCGGTCTGGGTGATGGGGGGCTGCCAGGACTGGATGGCGGCAATTTTTAGCTGCAGAGGGGCCACCAGGCCGCTTCCCACCTGGTGCCCGAGGTAGGTTACAGACCCTTGCCCAATTTGACACTTGCTGGCCTTGATCGTGAGGCCAGCTCGCTGAAGGGCTTGCAGCACTGCTCGGAGGTGGTGGAGGTGCTCGGACCAATGGTGGCTGTATACAGCGATGTCGTCTAGGTAGGCGGCGCTGAATCCTTCGAGCCCCGCCAGGACCTGATTGACGAGCCGTTGGAATGTTGCTGGGGCATTCTTCATGCCGAAGGGCATGACTGTGAAATGGTAATGGCCATCGGGGGTGGAAAAGGCAGAACGTTCTTGCGCCCCGGGGTGTGAGGCAGATTTGCCAGTAGCCCGCTGTCAGGTCGAAGATACTGAGGTAGCGGGCAGCTCCCATGCGGTCGATTAGTTCATCTGCCCGGGGGATGGGATGTGCGTCTGTTCTGGTGACCGCATTCAAGCCCCGGTAGTCGACGCAGAACCGGAGTTCTGGTGTGGTGCCGGGGGCAGCTGCTTTGGGGACCAGTACTACAGGGCTGGCCCAGGGGCTGTCTGAGGGCTCGATGACCCCGAGCGTGAGCATCTTGGCTACTTCTTCCTGGATGCAGGCCCGTACCCGATCTGGCACGCGGTAGGCCCGGTGGCGGATAGGGGGGCTGTCCCCCGTGTCCACATCGTGCACACACCAGGAAGTGACACCTGGGGTGAGGGAGAACAGGCTGGCGAACTGTGACAGGAGGACTCGACACTCCTGGCGTTGCTCTCTGGTGAGGGCCTCCGAGAGTCGGACCCCATCCACGGAGCCGTCTTGCTCCCGAGTCCGTAGGAGGTCAGGGAGGGGCTCGGAGTCTTCTTCAGCCCCATTGTCTGTGGCCATCAGGAGGCTGAGTTCTGTACGCACAAAGTGGGGCTTCAGTCTGTTAGCGTGGAGGACCCGGAGGGGGTTCCGGGAAGATTCCAGGTCGATGAGATAGGTGGCAGGGCCCTTGCGCTCGACTACTTTGAAGGGCCCCGTCCATTTGTCTTGCAGGGCGCATGGCTCGGTGGGGGACATCACCCATACCTGTTGGCCAGGTTCAAATTCAATGGATGAGGCATTCCGGTCATACCACTTTTTCATGTCCTCTTGACTGGCCTCTAGGTTAGCTTTTGCCAGCTCCCTGAACCGCCGGGTCTGGTTGCGGAGGGTTAGGAGGTACCGGAAGACATCTGGAGGGTTCTTTAGCGGAGGCATCTCCCAGCCTTCTTTGACTAGGCTGAGCGGCCCCCGCACTGGGTGTCCATATGGCAGTTCAAACGGGCTGAAGCCCAGGGATTTCTGGGGGACCTCCCGATAGGCGAAGAGGAGGCACGGCAGCAGCACATCCCACTGGCGACGGAGGGGCTCTTCCAACCCCCCGATCATCCCTTTTAGCGTGCGATTGAACCGCTCAACGAGTCCGTTCCCTTGAGGGTGATAGGGGGTCGTGAATCGGTAGGTAACCCCGCACTGTTGCCAGAGGGATTTCATATATTTAGAAATAAAGTTTGTGCCTCTGTCGCTGACGACTTCTCGGGGGAAGCCCACACGGGAGAAGATCCCCATCAGAGCCCGGCCGACTACCGGGGCTGTCACAGTCCGCAGGGGAACAGCCTCAGGGTAGCGGGTGGCGTGGTCCACTAGCACCAAGATGAATCGATGGCCTTGTTTTGTGCGCGGGTCCAGGGGCCCCACGATGTCTATCCCGACCCTCTCGAACAGGGTGGTGACCACGGGAAAAGGTTGCAGGGGGGCCTTTAGTTTGCGGCCGCTCTTTCCACTGGCTTGGCACGTGGGGCAAGATCGGCAATGCTGGTGTACATCGTTCCTCATTTTGGGCCAGAAGAAGTGGGTCACTAGGCGACTGTAGGTTTTATCTTGTCCCAGGTGTCCTGCCAGGGGGACATCGTGGGCCAGGTTTAGCAGAAAGTCTCTAAAACGGAGTGGTACCACTAGGACTCGGCTGGCCCCCAGCTCTGCGATTCTTTGCTCACTGTACAGCAGATCATTGTCCCAGTAGACCCAGTGAGTTCCGGAGGTATCCCCTGCGCTTTGGGCGAGCGCTTGCTGGCGGAGTCCCTCGAGGGAGGGACAGGTCTTCTGTTCTTGGCGAAATTGTTCTTGCGTGGGCCCCCCCTCTTGAGGCCACTGGTCGAGGTTAGCGAGGTCGGGAGGTTGAGCTGGTTCGGGGGGGACGTCACGGTCGGTGGTTTCGGCTGGGGCGACCGGAGGCGGTGGCACCGGCCATTCGGGTTCTTCTGGGCGGTGGTTGGCACGGGCGGCCATGGACCGGGTGGTGACGCACGCCCAGTCCGGGACGCCTAACATCCCCAGGTGTTCTCTTCGTTCTACGGCTGCCCACGGAGAGCTTTCAAGGTCATTCCCCAGGAGGCAGTCTACGGGGGCATCATCCCGGACCGTCACCTTCAACATGCCGGAGACCCCTCCCCATTCGAAAGGGACGCAGGCCATCCGACACAGACTCTCTGAGTTATCGGCTGAACGTACAGGGCAGAGAATGTTCGGTAGATACTGTTCTGGGGTCACCAGGTGACAGCGGACGGCTGTTACACTGGCCCCGGTGTCACGGAGGGCTTCGGCCCGGCGTCCATTGATGCTCACCCATTGGCTGTACTTCTGGGTGTTAGCGGGTAGGGGGACCCGCGGGATCATGTCTTTCCCCCCTAAGCATGCTAGAGCCATGGCGGCTGGCTCCCATTCTTGATGCTCTTGTTCATATTCCTCTTGTTCCTCTGTGATCTGTTCCTCCCCTAGAGCAGCAGCGGCTACTTGGCGGGGCCTTGGGCTCTGGTACTGGGGGCAGCTTGGGTCGTTTGCGTAGTGGCCGACTCGTTGGCATCGATGGCACGTAACATTGGCTCGGTATCCCGGTCGCGCCGGGGTGCTGCCCCGGTTGGCCGGGGGGGTGGTGTTGGTAGCGGGGGCAACCGGGCCGTTGTCTCTTCCGCGTCCTTGGCCCCCTCCTCCTCCTCTGGGTCGGTGCTGACCATTGTTGTTCCGGTTCTGTTCGTAGGACCCATTCCGGCCCACTCTGGTGATCTCCCACCGGTCAGCTTCGGCTGCGAGCTGCCGGGGATCCGTTAACTTGCTGTCGAGGAGGTGCTGGCGGAGTTCAATGAAGCAATTGTTCGACAGATGCTCCCATACCATAAGATTGAACAGTTGTTCGTAGGTTGTGACGTTGCTTCCTTTGATCCAGCCCTCGAAGGCTCGGCTAAAGTAGTTGACATAGTCCACCCAAGTTGTACCCGGGATGCGGGTGCAGTCTCGGAACCTCTGACGGTACATCTCGGGTGTGAGGCCATAGCGGGTGAGGAGTGCAGCTTTCATATGGTCATAGGAGGTCATCTGGTGGTCCGGGAGCTGTAGCAGGGCATCGCGGCCCTCATTGAGGAATCTCCCCCATAGACCGGCTCCCCAATCGCTTCTATCGATCCGGTGTGCAGTCATAGCGATTTCATAGGCCTTAAACCATTGCTGGATGTCGTCCTCTCGGAAGTATTCTCGGACGACATCCTTGGGGATGTGTACCTTTTTCTCTGTTGCCCCTGGGGTGTGGGGTTGCTCGGGCACCCCTACTCCTTTATTCTGCTTGCGTAGGTTGATCTCAGCTAGGTTCCGCTCGTGTTCGTACGTCAGTTTCTTTTCCTCGAGCTCCCTTTGTCTCTGTTTCTCCTCTCTTTCTTCTCGGAGACGCAGGTGCTCTAAGTTGATTTTTTGTTCGGCCAACTTAAGTTCAACGTCCATTTTGAGTCGGGCCATTTCCAGCTCGTGTAGTCGGGTTTTTTCTCTTTCCTGGATCTCGTCTTGCGAGAGACCCGTTCTTCGCTCTTCAGGGGCCGTGGTGGTTTTTGCTGCGGTGCTTTGATCGGGGGTTCCGGCAGCCCCGGTTTCTGCCCAAGATACTAGGGCATGCTTAAAATCGTCTTTGGTACTTAGTCCGGTGGTAGCGATACCTAGTTCGATGCAGAATTGTTTTAGTTCACAATGGCTGTACTCATCCAATTTCTCCATCTGGAACTTCTCGGTTGATCCGCTTTCTTTAGTTGTCATTGTGATTTCGTCGTGAGGTGAGCTACTCTCTGTACGTTTATGCGGTGATTCGGATCGCGCCGCTGGCCACCAATGTTAGACGGACCGGGAGGGTCGGCCGAGAATAAGGGGAGAGGTCTCCGGAGAGAGCCGTCTCCAGCGATCGTACAGACAAGTAACTTCCCCCCCACAGACGGACACCACACAAGGTTAAAGTTCAACGAGACTTTATAGGCAATTCTTTAAGTTACGATGAAATGATACAAGGAGGTCTGGACTCAGGGGTCCCCTTGATTCTGGTCTCTGGTTTGGGAAAAGGGGTAGCGGGACAGTCTTGTTACCAAAAGATGGATATAGCTCTCAATCCTCGAGCTCGGCGTTCTAGATGATCGGGCCGCGGCGGAGCCAGCAGGTCCCGAGATGGACGAAGGAAACGACGGTCCGCGGCGGAGCCAGCAGGTCCCGGTGAAGATGACGGTTACAAAACGGTCCGCGGCCACGCCAGCAGGTCCCGACGACGATGAAGGATATGAAGGTTGCGAAGGTTGCGGCAGCGCCGGCAGGCAGGACGATGGTGCACAAGACAGAGCTACGGCAGCGCCAGTAGTCCGTCTAGGATGAGTTCCTCTTTGCGTCTCTCGACTCCAAGATACAACTGCCTTCCTGCTCTGGAGCTGCCCCAGTTATAGGGCTGGTGTGCTTTGATGTCCGTACCCTCGCACTTGGAGGTCGGGAGGTCCGGGATGAGGGAGTCCAGACACCCAGCAGGGGGGTGGAGCCAGCGCCCGGGGAGGCGATGGGCGAGCGGCACTTGGCGGGGGAGAGCCATCGACACCTCCTTCTCCCATTGACTTGCCAAGTAGCCCGCTCACCTCCTGGGTGGATGGTGGTGCCGGGGTGTCTGAGGCCGGGCCAGGCCCAGGGTTGAGGTCGATCGGGGGCCAGGCGGCCTCGTGGTGGAGTGTCCAAGATGGCGCCCCAGGATGGGCGCGTGGGCCGGCAGTGGATCGGACCCACGAGGTCGACATGCTCGAGGGCAGGGGTCCCTGGGGGGACGGAGGACGTGCAATGGTGGTGTGTGGTACTTGCGTGACCGGGCTCGGGCCTGGTTGGGCCGGGGGAGAGCGGCCCTTCATGTGGCCTGTCCAACAACAGGCCAACTTCTCACATTGGTGTGCAGCAGTTGGGATTCAAGCTTGCTATTGCTTTACCAGATAATCTTGTTGAGTGACTAACTGGAAACCACTAAAGGTACTTAGGTACTTATAAATCAAGACTAGAATAAAGTAAGTTCTACTGAACTTGGAGCAGGGTAAGTCAAGGGTCTAGCACACCCTTTCTCCAACTCAAGAGAGATTAGTAGCTCCCACTAGGTTATGTAGGTGCCTACACCACTTAACACTAGTATGTCTTGTAGGCTAGAAGCCAGTGGGCCTCTGACAACTAAGTATGACAATCTCACATTCCAAGAATTGAGAACCATGTGTACATCTAGGAAACGGAGGGCAGGGAGACACCCAGGTACTCAATGCCTCATAGAGGCTTTGCTTTTAGATGACCTCAGAATGACTCCAGGGTCTGATGAGGCAGGCAAGTTGGGTGGGGCAGCAGAGGAGGAAAGGTCAGGAAGTGAAAACTTCAATCACATGTCATCCAATTCTGACCAGGAGGATCAAGATGATTCTAACCTGGATACTCCAATTCTTCCTATGGATGTAGGAGAAGGCCCCAGTGATCCTCTCTTCACTCCTCCAGGAAGAGTCGGCAGTTTACCAAGAAGATCAAGATCTCCTTCTTAGGAATCTGTTCATTCTGGTACTTCTGTAGAGACCTCAGCTTCTCACAGGAGAGAATCCTCTCCTCCTATGATAAGAAGTGCAGACTGCTTGAGTTTGAAAAAGCTAAGCTTAGAATCAAGAGAGAGCAGTTAGCCTTAGACAGGGAATCCTCAGAGCTCCAGAGAGATTCCATAAGGTTGGGGCTAGAGCCCCATGGGGGCAGCAACAGTGTCCCTAGAGATAGAGAACATACTCATGACCATAGGAACCCGAACAAGATTGACCCTCCCTACCAGAGTGGGGATGACATCCATAAATGGATAACTGCACTGGGGCGGGCCTGTAAAGTACAGAGGGTCAGTGGGCAGCAATCTTGTGGCTCTCCTTTGCATACAAAGGTAGAGACAATCTCCTCACTGTTAGAGAAGAGGATGCTGATAATTACAAAGTCTTGAAGAGTGCTCTGATTGATGGGTTTGACTTAACCACTGACCAATACAGGATTAAGTTCAGAGATACCCAAAAGGTACAGACTCAAGATTGGGTTGACTTTGCAGATTGTGCTACTAAGGCTCTGGAAGGTTGGATACATGGCGGCGAGGTGCATGACTTTTTAGGATTGTACAATTTTATTATGAGGGAGCAGATCCTTGATAATTGTCAAAAACAGCTTTTACACTAGTACCTGGTGGACTCTGATCTGACCTCTCCACAAGAATTGAGAAAGAAAGCAGACAAATGGGTCCGAACCAGGGTAAAGCCAAGGAAACAGGGTGGTGACCAGAAGAAAGATTATTCCAAGAACCTAGAGAAAGTGGGGATAAATCAAAAGATGAATCCACTACAGGGCCCCAACAATCCTCTTCTGCAGGTGGGTCCCAAACTCCTTCCTCCTCTACCAAGAAACCTTATTGCCATGTCTGTAGGAAGCCTGGCCACTGGAAAAATTACCCCATTTGCCATAAGGTCAGCAATAAGGAAAATGTTCCTCCCAGCAATACTACCACTCCTCCTGGTACTACAAGTAGTAAGCCCCCAGTTGGTATTAGTGCACCTAAAAAGTTAGGTGGGTTCTCATGGGAAACTGAGGTGGACCATGGTTTAGAAAGGTCCCCCTCACAGGCCTCCTCAGTCTGTGATGGTGGCATGGGATTTGCCACTTTTAAAAAAAAATATATTTTTATTATTATTAACAAACAGGAATCAACGCTGAAAACAAAGGCATGTGAATAATTACAGACAGGAGGAGTTAATTCAATGACATTTTGACAATGCAGAGCAGCAATCAGAGTAAATCGTTAGAGCATCAGGGGGTACATTTTACGGCGAGGACAAGGCATCCAGACTAGCATTACGTGGTGGACTACAAATCTGCCCACAGTATGTTTTCCAGGCTCCCTAAATTAATGACAATTTCTTCTGGCAACCTCTTGCAATATAGACCGTCTTTTCCAGGAACATGCACCAATCCATGCTTTTCTTCCAATCCATGATTGTAGGTGGGTTGGTGGCTCCCCACTGCTGTGCTATATTCCTTTTCGCCAACATAAGTCCCAGCGTTACCCAGATCCTCCCCATTCTACCCAAGTCTGTGGGTTTCTATACATTTAACAGGCTTCTCTTCGCCTCAAGGCGGATGTCAAGTCCCAACACTTCGCCTAGAACTGTATGAATTTGACGCCAGTATCTCAGAATGAGCTCGCACTCCCATATTATATGCATGAACGTTCCTTCAGAGCCACATTGCCTTCTGCATTCCCGCCCTTCAGCGCTATCCATTCGAACCAGGCAGGGTCCAGTAATGTACACCCTATGTAGGATTTTGAACTGGACTAGCCGCAACCTGGCCGATATAGCCACCTCCCTCGGGGAGGACAATGACTCCTGCCATTCTTCGTCATCTAGTTCGAGGCCATCCCCTTCTCACTTTGCCCTGATTCCCCGGAGAGGGTTGGCTGCGTTATTAATGAGTTTCTTGTAATTGAGGGAGATTGTTTTATCTGATAAGTTGCCGTCAAGCAGCCTGTACTCAAGAGGTGAGTATTCTGGGGGAGAAGAGCCTTTGGTTATGTGTGTCTGCAGTGCTTGGCGGACCTGAAGGTAGTGGAAGTATTCTGTGTTGGCATGTTCATACTTCTGCTGCAGGAAGGCAAAGGTCCCCACATCACCCTGTATCCTCAAGTCGCCAATAGTCGAGATCCCTATAAGATCCCATTTATCAAAGCCTTTCGATTTACAAAGATCACCTAGTATTTCGGAGTCCCAGAGAGGCGTGGCTAACATCAGTTTTCTTTCCCATCCCATGCCTTTTTGTGCCGATTCATAACAAACAAAACAAACAACATTGCCCTAATCCCAACTACCCCCTCCCTTCCCTCCAGCACTCTGGGCCTTAAACTGCCCATGATTCTAACTTGCAGAGTGCCTGTCGCCCAACTAAGAAACTAAAGGTAGAAATGTGGGGTTGAAAGAGTTGCTACATCCCCCCCCCCCTCAAAACGATTAGTGTCTCCTCGCTCCTCGAGAGGGCGAGTCCCAAGAGTTGTGTCTCTTCAAATGCAATCAGGCCCAGTGAGTCATTGGGCGCCCCCGTGACTTGATACCTGAGTCCCCTGCCAACACAGGGGACCACGCAGTCGTGTAGTGAGTTCCAATTCGCCCCAGCCGTATGTTCCCTCCTTTTCCAGGCAAGTTCACTAATCTTCTCTGCCGTAGTTATGTTCCTTGACCCCATGCCTGCCATCCAGCCAGTCTGCTGCAGATTCCGGGGTATCAAGGAATCAGTCTCCAGTCGTAGTCGGGCGGGGAACAAAATGGCATACTTCACTCCCGTTTCCCGGAGTGTCTTCTTTACAGCCAGGACGGATCGGCGTTGTTTCTGAACTGCCTGCATGAAGTCTGGGAAAAAGGAGATCGTAGCGTTCTTGTATTTGAGAGGATTTGCCACTTTTACTGTCAGTCCTAATTCCTTGGGAAAGTACAGACATGAGCCAATAATTAATCATCAGAAAGCTGGTCTGAAGTTGAATACCAGGCCAATTTAAGAATGGTAGGCCTCCCTGAGAAAGTTGGTGGGGCTCTTAGGGCCTCAGCCCCACACCAAGGGAAAATTTGGCGAAGTGGAGCCTGAAAGAATGGCCCACTCTACTCCACAAGAGAGCAGAAGGATTGAAGAAAAGTCTTCTTCCCCCCAGACTATAAGTGAGGGTCAGCTTCCTCAGGGAACTGATCCTACCCCTAGTGAAGGAACTGCCCCAGAGGTGGCCAGGCCTTGCCTGGCAACACCCCTGATGGCAGGGGACCCTTCCAAGGTGATACCCAGTCTGGAGCAGGCATTCTGCCCCTCTCTACTCTACCTCAATCAGCCTAGGGCTGCACAGGTCAGGGAGGTCAATGGACCCCTAAAGGCCCACTGCCCAGATGAACCCCCCTATCAACAGATATGGGGGGAAACATCCGTTACAATTCGGATGTTTCAACGCGGTGCTGTTACGACGCGTCCGTAACAACGCAAGTCGTTACCACGACTTGCGCTGGAGGGCGCTAGAAGATTAAAAATAGTAAATTTACTATTCCAACACCTTCCCTAGTGTCCACGGGGACTGGTGTTAGAATAGTAAATTATACTATTCGATATCCGCGCCCCCAACGCAAGTCGTGGTAACGACTTGCGTTGTAAGGGACGCGTTGTAACAGCACGCGTTGTGACGGTACACATTGTACCGTCACCCATCCGATATGGGGCATCAAGTATAGTTGCCCTAGACAGGTGAAAATTCCTCAACACACTGAGGGATCCCTCTTACCATTGAATAGGGACCACCACCAGATGGACTCTATTGGGCAAAGGCAAATCTGGGACCAAGTGGTTCCAAGCCTACCATGTCCCTCCAGTGTTCTAACCAAAGGGACCAACCCCCAGCTGTAGGCAGCCAGAGGATGACCCTTAGGGCCAGATACAACTAAGTCATGGAAAGAAAGGTCTCCATGGTGACCAGTGATCTGAGGAAGCTGATATCAACTGTATTATGCCTCACTTCCCTACTCAGACACCCCAACAGCCTTTTACTGTGCCAAAACACACCACAGGTAGTAATCCCAACTTTTGGAGAAAATCCCATACCCTTAAGGGTAGGGACTGCCTTGTGGACCATATGACAGGGGGTATCCATGCTAATACAGAATCTTCCTTATATGGCCACGTAGTCAATAAAGGCTCAACTGGACAAGGTTAGCCTTATCTCCTTTCATGCGGGGGAGTGGGGGTGTGTGTCAGGGTTATGTAGGAAGTTGGAATCTGCCTCTTCTTCCATAAGCCTAAGATGCAGCTCAGCATGTATATCCCAAGTCTGGCCAAGGTCAGGGTTATGTAGGAAGTTGGAATCTAACTGCATAGTTACCCCCACTTTTTTTACTGGTGTTTTGCTGATTGTCGACTTAGTTTGACTAGGATCCTGCTAATCAGGATCCCAGTCTATCTGCTTTCTCCCTAAATTGGTTGTTCATGTACTTTAGGTACACTCCAGGTTGGATTATAAGTCCCTAGTATATGGTATACTACATACCCAGGGCATAGGTACCCCGGAGGCCTCTCAGGGGCTGCAGCATGTGAATGAAATGAATGAATTTTATTTTTATTGCACAGTTACTTAAAACCATTTGCAATATGACTTATAAACAATTAAAAAAGAAAATTAGAATCACAGTTGTTTAAAAAATGTGTACAAAATTGAGTTTACGTACAGCATTATCAAAACCGAATTAAAAAGATATGTTATATACATTTATAAAATGGCGAGAGATTGTAGTTCAACCTTATTGCAAATTTGATACAGGTTCTAAGGTTGGTATTTAAAACGGCGTCATCACAAACTGATTGCTGGAGACTGATTGTTTAACAAACCAGATTGCCTTTAGTTTGCTTGTCCCGTCTTCTTCCATAAGCCTAAGATGCAGCTCGGCATGTATATCCCAAGTCTGGCCAAGTCTGAAGGTAGGGTGCAGGAAAAGAGAACCGAGGTTGCTTCTTTCACTGTACGTGCTCCGTTACGCAGCCATATTTGTTTTAAAAGGTTCTGACGGGGCTGTAGCATGCCCGGACAACAACAAATCAAGTGTAGCAGAGATTCAGATTTAAAGTTGCAAATTCTACATCTGATTTTGTGTTTGAGGGACTTCCACCCATGGTTTAATTCTTTAATTGGGAGGGGCACTAATCTGGCCCTTAAAATGTGTTTTAGTGTTTTCCTTCCCTGTGCTTTGCTAAGATAGGGCTGGATTTTATGCCCTGCATATGATGTTATCAGCCCTGGTGGACCTCTTCCTGTTACATAGTCTGCTAGGTCATTTTTATGTGCCAGTTGGTAGCATTGTTTATTAATTGAGTTTTTAATGGCCAGATACTTTATTGTTCCTTGGTCCCCATTTTCAATTGCTAAACCCAACTTTTCCACTGCTTCCTCCATGTAACATTGCCACTGGTTAATTGACCCTCCGTAGATCGGCTTCAGCATGCTCTTTAAACTTCTAACTGGGGCTGTGAGTACTTGATAGTATTTTGCATGCATTCCCAAACAGTCTTTGTTTTGTTGCTTCAGTCCAAATTCAAAACGAATTAGGCTGTTGCGAGTGTATTTAGGTAATTTGAAAATGTGTTTATAGGCCTGGCATTGTGCTTTGTCTAACATTGTCTAACATTGATTCCATTTTACCTGGGAATGCCTGCTGTGCATACCCTGCAATTGCCCTGATTTTGGCTTGTATTTCTTTTCTGATAGGAGCTGTTGTTGGACTTTGCATTAGCTGTTGTAGTTTACATAGGGATAAGTTGTTGACTGTGCTTTGGACTTCATTTTATGCAAATGTAGCATTGCTTTACCCGTTTCTCTTAGCCAGCACCCAAGGTAATTATAGGATTTTGCAGTAGAGATGATTTTTTTGCCCACATGCCATTTAAATAGTGCCTTTTTTTGGGAAATGACCAAAAATTACTACTTTCGTTTTTTGAGCATTCATTATAAGTTTTGTTATTTTTTTATTTTATTTGTGCATTTTCAAAAGTAACAAAGTAAATGTATACAATTCATAGCATTAGCGTGGCATCAACACAGTTTGCAATTAAGCTGGCGTACATAATACAAAACTCGGCTTGATAGGCAATCACAATCATGACAGATGGGAAAAAAAGCATTACATGACAGTATAGTTAAAAAGATACATTTCATGACAGTATAGGGCGGGGCATAATCGTTGAAATACAGTACATCAGACAGTAGCTACAGTCAGCAGATAAGCAGTAAGGGGTCCCCAGATATCCTGCGGTTTTGATGCCGTGGGCAATTCTTTTTCGTAATATGTGAACTGATCCTGACAGTAGGTTAGGTCCTGCAGCCATAGTTTAGTGGTAGGCGCGGGTTTGCCTCCCCAACACATAGAGACTCTACGTTTGGCCATTAGTAATGCTATATCCACAAACCTCCTGCGAAAAAACTTAATGTTAGTGACCAGGCGTAGCAGACGTAGTTGGGGAGAACAGGCTGTGGGTAACCCCACCATCAAGTGTAGAATATGTGTGACTGACCCCCAATATGAATTCACCTTTGGGCACTCCCAAGCTAAGTGAAAATTGGCGTTAGTCGCCCCACATCGCCTCAAGCTGGGCTGGTGTATAGAATAGTTGATGTAAATATTTAAAGTGTACCAATTTTAGGTTACCATTCGCCATCAACTGCCCCGTCATACAGCAACATGTAAACCACTCGTCTTCTGAAATGGGAATTGGTAAGATCGCATTTAATTTGGTTAGTGCAGACATGCCTCATGCGACCTCATCCATCTGCGATGCCTAATATAGTCTCGTGACCAACTTGGTTCATGATGTGGTAGTATATAAGAGCTGCAGTGCTTCTAGCACAGGCAGTTCCGCAGGAAATTGGTGATAGTGCACATGCATTGCAGATCGCAGCCTAGTATAGGTTAAGAGCTGCATGGTTGTGATGCCACTTCCGGCAACCATGGACGCTGAGGCTATGAATTGACCACCAGATAACACATCCTTCATTTTTGTCATATCCATATCTTTAAGGGTCTTTAGTGCACCGGGCTCAGCAGTAACAGAGAGTACTGTGTGTTATAGCAGCGGCATACTGGGCGCACATAACGGCAGTTTCTGTGCTCGTTTTCCCAGTTCCTGCCAGGCTTAGGCCGTGGTTTTAACAGAGTCAAACTCTCCTTTCTCAAAGACTGTGGGCCCGATTCACAGAATGAACTTAAGACTCAATCCTAAATTTACTACTATTTTGGTATTCACAGAATGCACTTACTACTTTTGGCATTCACAGAATGCACTTACTACTTTTGGCATTCACAGAATGAACTTACTACTTTTGGTATTCACAGAAGTTAGGATTTTGTCTTAAGTTTGTCTTAAGACAGACTTAAGACAGACTTAAGACAAACTTAAGACAGACTTAAGACAGACTTAAGACAAAATCCTAACTTCTGTGAATACCAAAAGTAGTAAGTTCATTCTGTGAATACCAAAAGTAGTAAGTGCATTCTGTGAATGCCAAAAGTAGTAAGTGCATTCTGTGAATACCAAAATAGTAGTAAGTTTAGGATTGAGTCTTAAGTTCATTCTGTGAATCGGGCCCTGTGTGTTTATTCACTATCATGGCTTTAAGCAGTATCGGTTGCACAGCGCCTGCTTCCACCGCAACATGGGGAATGTAAGCCGGGTCCTGCTGCCGGGTCCTGCTGCTGCTAGTAGTAGGCATAGTGCGCCTGTGCATAAAGGTAGTATAGATGAAAATTGGGTGCCGTGAACCCCCCCTTGGTCGTAAGGAAGCGTAAGCATTTCCCAGTGAAGACAATGCTTCTTACCACCCCATAATAATAATAATAATAATACAGAAGCTTGTTAAGCACGAACAGCTACCTCTGGGGAGGTGTCCCAGCGCTAGCGAGTCCTACAGCAAGAGTGAGTAGTCAGGAGAAAGAACAGGATTATTGAGTAAAAAGCCATGTTTTTAGGAGTTTCCTAAAGCTGGCTTCTGAGGTGGTGGATTGGATGGCAGGTGGCAAAGTATTCCAAAGTTTCGCCGTGCCGGCCGAAAAGGATCTGCCTCCAAGTCTAGCTTTCCTCACGCGCGGTACCGTAAGCTTGAGCAAGGAGTTTGAGCGCAGCTCTCGTTTTTGGTGGTAGCGAGGGAGTCGGAGTTTTAGATAATTGGGACACGTGCCTTTTAGTGCTCTGAAAGCCAGGGTCAGCACTTTGAACTTAATTCTGCTTGCCACTGGCAGCCAATGCAGCTCGTGCAGATGCGGAGAGATGTGCTGCCTAAAAGGGACACGTTTTATCAATCTCGCAGCCGCATTCTGCACGATCTGTAAGCGTTGCACCGCATATTTGGGTAGACCAAGATAGAGGCCATTAGAATAGTTTAGTCGAGATGTGATTGTTGCGTGAACGACCGTTTTTCGACATTCGACTGGTAGCAGGGGCAGAAGTTTCCGCAAATTTCTGAGTTTATGCAGGCAGCCAGCGGTGAGCTGTTGTATATGCGGCAGGAAAGACAGGTTCTCATCCCATTTTACTCCGAGATTTTTTGCATGGGTTCCGGGAGATGGGGCAGGGCCCATTTCCGTTGGCCACCACAGATCCGGGGGGGGATGTTTGAGATTACCGAAGAATAGCACCTCCGTTTTGCTCGCATTAATTTTGAGCTTGTTGGTGTTCATCCATTTGGCTACGTCTTGAAGACAACCCCTGATTTTGCTGAAGGCTGCCTCAGACGTGTCTGAATATGGGAAGACTAATTGAGTGTCGTCCGCATAGGATATTGCCTTGACCCCCCATTTGGCAATCAAGGTGAAAAGCGGGGCCAAATAGACATTGAACAACAGGGGGCTGAGTGCCGACCCCTGTGGGACGCCACACCAAAGGTTTTTTGGTCTAGAAGAGAAGGGACCCAGGGCCACTTTCTGGGAGCGATTGGTGAGGTAGGAGAGTAGCCAGTTAAGTGCTTTGTCTCCAAGGCCAATGTCCTTAAGTCGGGTCAACAGTCTGCTGTGATCTACAGTATCGAAAGCAGCTGATAGATCCAGGAGCACCAGCATAGCTGATGCCCCTGAATCTAAGGACCACCTGATAGACTCGGCAACCTCGATGAGGGCCGTCTCAGTGCTGAAGCCGGCTCTAAAGCCAGATTGAGTTTCATGTAGGGCACCGCTTTCTTCAATAAAATTATTTAACTGCCGTTGGATCAGTTTTTCAAGCATTTTACCAGGGGCTGCAAGGAGAGAAATGGGTCGGAGATTGCTCAGGTCATCCGGTACACCTTGAGGTTTTTTTTTCAGCGGAAGAAGCGTGGCCTGTTTCCAACAGTCCGGAAATGTGCCCGTTGCAATGGACGTGTTCCATATGTGTAAGAGGGGAACTGCGATTGCTTCAGACATTAATTTCCATAGTTTAGGTGGGCAAGGATCATCAGGAGCTCCAGATTTACATTTGTGTATTTCTTTTACTGCCTCGGAGAGGGTGATAGGCTGAAATTGGTTTAAGGGGGTAGTGGGAAGCTCAGAAGCTCCCACCTCATCCATTAATGTCGGCTGGGGATCTGTAAAAGTATCATACACTTTTAAAATTTTGGTGTCAAAAAAGTCTGATATGGATTCACAGAGTCTGACCGATGGGATAATATCCGTCTCGATAGCTTTGGGCTTAAAGAAAGATTGAACAATCTTAAAAACTTCTTTGCTCGATTGTTCCACCTGTAGAATAGAGGCCTCGAAGAAAGTTTTTTTGGCTTTTTTGATGGATCGATGTAGAGCATGAAGAGCTTTTTATAGCGGGTTTTGGCTAAATCACAGTAATTTGTTCGCCAGAGGCGCTCCAGTTTTTTGCAATTACTTTTTTCGGCCATGAGTTCAGGAGAGAACCATGGAGCAGAGGGAGATTCTCTGCGTGACGTAGCAATACTGGCCGGCGCTGTAGAGTCCATGCCAGCGTAATTAGGAGGGAGCGGAGTGAATTAAAAAAGTGACATGTCAGTTGCACAGGGATATTTAAATACAGAAAGCGCGGAAGAATTACCATCTTCATTAATGCTATGCGATCTGCGAAGGACAGGGGTAACTTGATCCAGCGAGCCACTTCCCCTTTGAGTCGCGTGATGGCTGTGCTATAATTGGATTCTATGATGACCTGCGGTTCTCTATGGAGCCATATTCCTAAGTATTTCAGAGTGTCGGTACACCATACTAAGGGATAGTCCAGGTCGATTTGTGGTGTGCAATCCGTGAGGGGCAAGATGACCGATTTAGACCAATTTATGCCTAGTCCCGAAAACCACTCAAACCGGATATATTCCCTGATGAGGAGTGCCAGGTGTCTAGTGGGTTCACGAACATACAGCACCATGTCGTCTGCTTACATAGAAACTGCTAGATGGCACTGGAGAAAACGTTAGGCAGCCTGAGCATTGCAATGCCTCAGGATACAGGCTTTGTACACGCAACATTGGTCCCATGCAAACAAGAAAGTTGAAAAAATATAAAATATAGACAGAGTCAAACTATATTAAGAGTGACATGTCCAGCCGGA
The DNA here is from genome assembly GCF_964263255.1 of Lissotriton vulgaris. Classification (NCBI taxonomy): domain Eukaryota; kingdom Metazoa; phylum Chordata; class Amphibia; order Caudata; family Salamandridae; genus Lissotriton; species Lissotriton vulgaris. The sequence goes on along the minus strand of NC_141691.1, from coordinate 1,075,029,949 downwards.
CAGTGGTCTTTCAAAGTTTACTCAATTTACACGTAGTTATATCACACAGAGTACCTTCCACTAGTCAGCCAGTGTGGAACACAAGCCTGTGCCCAGCACTCACAGAACGGGTACAGAAGGTGAATATAGAGAGCAAAGAAGGGCTTTATAAGGCAAAACAAATTTTTCTGTTATAAATTCAATTGTACAGAATATTTCAACAAAGCACCATTAAAACACATAGTAATCACGTTTTAGTTTTTGGTACTTAAAGGTCGACGGCGTTTCGGACCCCTAGTAAATCACGGGGACCATCATCAGGACATTTTCAGTGAAAGCCTTAACAATAATTTAGCCTCTTAATGCCTAGAAGGGAGAGAAGGCATTAAGAGGCTAAAGTGGAGTGCAAAAAAACGATGGATTTAGGCCCAGATCCTTGTACTGGGGTGAATGTATGACATTGTTCTACATTCTGTCCATCAACTGAGTTTTTTGCAATTTTCACCCCGAGTGTGCTGGGTATACTCAGACGTGAGTCCCAGGCTCTCCACACCACTGGAGTCAAGCTATCCAGGCTGATGAAGGCTGATAGCCAGAAACCGGTCCTTGGATGCTTGATCCGGGTCTGGGAAAGACATGGCTTGGTAGTGCGGACTGGACTGTTCCCATGAGGCACAGGGTCAGAGCTGATTTGCATATAGCCAGTGTCTAACCCAGGGTGGTGTGGAGTGCAAAACAACGATGGATTTAGGCCCAGATCCTTGTACTGGGGTGAATGTATGACATTGTTCTACATTCTGTCCATCAACTGTGTTTTTTGCAATTTTCACCCCGAGTGTGCTGGGTATACTCAGACGTGAGTCCCAGGCTCTCCACACCACTGGAGTCAAGCTATCCAGGCTGATGAAGGCTGATAGCCAGAAACCGGTCCTTGGATGCTTGATTCCGGTCTGGGAAAGACATGGCTTGGTAGTTCGGACTGGACTATTCCCATGAGGCACAGCGTCAGAGCTGATTTGCATATAGCCAGTGTCTAACCCAGGGTGGTGTGGAGTGCAAAAAAAACGATGGATTTAGGCCCAGATCCTTGTACTGGGGTGAATGTATGACATTGTTCTACATTCTGTCCATCAACTGTGTTTTTTGCAAGTATCTCCTGATCAGCCACATCATTATATTCTGTAATTTTAGTTTTAATGAGTCCCAGCGTGGTGGGATCGGCCGTGGCCTCATATCTTCGTTCAAGGTCACGCAGCTCACGCTTAAGCGAAGCCATAGTGCTGCACAAAGATTTTAGAACCCCGGGCTGTAGACCTATGCAAGCCCCACGAATGGTCACTTTAAAAGCTTCATCAAATCAAAACAGAGAGAGAGGACTAGATAAGCTAGTCCGGATCCCCTAGGTTATATGTAGATTATCAAGGAGGACTAGCTAAATTGTGAAAAGAGACTCAATGGGTACGTATGTTGGCAAACCATTTGGTTTGGTCATGAAGCCCTCACCCACCAACCTAGTTGGTGGCATGCTTCATCATCGGGCCCACCACAGTGACACCGAATGTGTCCCGGGTGGGCTTCGACTCCAGATTACTGAGGAGCTGGTATACTTGCTGAGTGTGCAGTGTTGGTGAGTGTGAATGGTGATGATTAAAAGCTATACAATGGGTCCCAGTACCGAGGGTGAATGGATAAACTTTAATCACTGGGCGCCTGTTAGCAACTAAAAAGGCAAACGGACGCGTTGAAGTGAAATATGACCTCCTTCGTCCTGTATGGCCTACAGCCAGGCCTTTTATTTACAACTGGCTTTCCTCAGGACCAATGTCCCGGGACACCGCAGCAGGACAACAGGTCTAAGGAGCACGCAGATCGGCAATTCCGGTCTTTTCTCCCTGCCAGGTGACCCAAGGAAGCTTTAACAGCAAACAGCAAGTTAAAGCAGAGGGAATGCCCCACTAACACGTAACGCACCTTAGCGAGTGCGACACTTTTAAACAACAGCACAATCACTTAAAATATTTATTTGCACCTTCACATACTCATTGGTCCTGACCAAACTAAATGGTTTGCCAGTATACGTACCCATTGAGACTCTTTTCACAACTTATCTATTCCTCCTTGATAATCTACACTTTAAAAGCTTCCCACAGTGCCCCAACTGTCTGAACAGATCCATTGTTATGCGAAAAATAGTCGGGGATAGCTTCACAAATCCCTTCACAAAACACCAGGTCTAGTAGGGAGGACGACTGCAGTCGCCATTGAAATTGGGAGGTGAAATAAGATGGTAATGTCATGCTGAGCTATACAGGGGAGTGGTCGGATAGTGTCCGAGGTAGGTGCCTTATCTGTACTGTCCATGTATTTATGTCCTGTGTGACTAACCAGTAGTCAATGCGAGACCATACTTGATGAGCATATGAGTGACATGTGCCCTCTTTAGAGCCGGGGTGGCGCAGTCGCCAGATATCTGTGAGCCCCAGGGTCAGCATCCCGTCACAAACCGACTCAGTAGCATTCTTAGGAGAGGGGTCTGCTGTAGACAGCCTATCCATTGCAGAGTTTAAAACAACATTAAAATCACCCCGCAGATAATAGTGGAGGGAGGCAGGTTATAGAGCTTACCCCATAATGCATCATAAAAAGCAGGGTCATCAATGTTTGGTCATACAAATTCACAATGACCATCTGTTTACCATATAGTGTTCCTTGTACTATTATGTATCTACCCCCTTCATCTTCTTCTACATGAATCGGTACAAAGGGGACCCCTTTCTTAATTAGAATCATCACACCCTGCGCTTAGGAGGAGTAAGATGCAGCTAACCTCACCCCGCGCATCTGGTGGCTATGGTGGAAACCGCCCGCGTAGTGAGGTGAGTTTCTTGAAGAATAGCTATTTGGATGTGATGACGGTCCAAGTAAGAAACTACCTGTCGATCTTTTTTGGGGTTGTTAAGCCTCCTGATGTTCCAGCATAGCTACGAGATCGTCGAGACTTTAAGAATCGTCATGTCTGATAGTGGCGATATGTTTGATTGTGATGCAGCCTAAGTATGAGTGTTGTGCAAGCCATGCCCGGCCAGTGTGATGTGACCAATACTATATCTATAAAACATTTCTCCCCAACATCCCCTCCCACCCACTTCAGGAATGGAAATTTGCTGTGACTCCCCTCCCCCCCCCCCCCCCCGCCCCCCACCTCCCCTTCAACAGGAAAACAACTGGGCTGTTCCATGCCTGAATCAGTGAATAAAAAAAATGGAAAAACAGAACTCAATACAACAAAGGCACCAGAAGTTGCTCGAACATAAGGAAGAACTCTGTGCGGAATTCCCATACCGTAGGACGCTAGTAGCCTTTGGCACCCCGTTTGGAACAGGGTGGGTCGAGATATAAAGTGTCAGGCTAAACATTCATGGGATTAAAGACAGATAATTAGCTCTAACCCATAAGTCCTCTTATATACCATCATAACATAACAGGCGTCCTAAAGCATTGAGACCTTGAACAGCATGTAGTTTACTTAGGACATTCGCAGCATATAGGAAATTGCTATTAGGGCCTAATGCTGCATATGAACTGCATACCTTGAGGAGAATAGCAGGAGCAAAAAAAAACATATATGATAGAGAACTGCGATCAGTGAGCAATACAACAATAGAGGTCAACCAACAGTGTAAGTCTCACGTAATCAGCCATCAGAATCTGTGTCCGCACCCCTCTCATGCGTCGACTCCCGTCGTTCAATCCATCGGATGTATTGAAGTGCTTCTTTGGGTGTCGAGAAGATGCACGCTTTTCCATCTTGTTGAGTCCTCAGAGGGGCTGGGTATAGCATTGCATATTGGATGAGTAGGGATTGCAGTTTTCTCTTGACTGATTGAAATACCCTGTGCGCTTGTACCGCCACGGTGAAATTGGGAAACAGTTCCACTTTCATTCCTTGGTAGTTCAAACTGCCTTTCTCTCTAGCCAGATGAAGCGCAGTGTCCCGGTCTCGATAATTCAGAAGCCTGGCTATAATGGGACGAGCGGTGCTCCTAGCACAGGGAGGGCAGCCAGTGACCGGTGTGCCCTTTTCACTATTATTACTTTTGAACATTTTTCCATTTCCAGTAGCATTGTAAGCAGTGTCTCGACATATGATTCCATAGGCCCAGTGTTGGTGGATTCAGAGATGCCAGTTATACGTAGAGTGTTCCTGCGGGAACGAGCTTCGATGTCCTCATTCTTGGCCCGTATCTCCTCGAGTAATTGCTCCATGTTAGCACAGGACGTGCCAACCACCTCCACACGATCCTCTGTGGTAGAGATTAGCTGCTTGGCCTCCACGATCTGAGCGCCATGTTTATCCAATTTCGCCGCCATATTGTCTATGCGCAGGTTCAGATGATCTATCTTAGCATCAATGGTATGTAAGCTCTGTTGCATATTTATCATCAGACGCTCCAGTTTAGTGGTCGAGTCTGCTTCAGAACCGGGCTCAGTGTTGGAGGCATTTGGAGTTTGGGGCTTAGAGTTCTTTTTTGCCTCGAAATGTCATTTGCTCTGCTGCTTGTCTGTTCCTCCCATGGTGAGGCGTGATCTAGAGCGAATACACACAGCAGGAGTGGGAGCGTATGCAGGAGCCAGAGGGCAACACACCAGGGGACCACAGAGGCCACGAAGGTTGCAGCAGCTGCCGGACACGCCTGAAAGGTAGGGTATGACGAGATTTGTGGTGCACCTTCCCCGTTGTGTCATACACCAGTGCAGTCTGTTGCTCCAGCCGCGAGACACTAGACACGCCAGATCCTGTGGAGTAGCGCGAACTGCCACACAGTCGTTAGTGTCTCAGTGATAGCCGCGCAGCAGCCGCACAGCAAAGGTTTTTCACAGTTCAACCTACGGAATGATAACGGCAAGGTTCTCTATTCATGCAGAAGCTGTGCACACACACACTCACACACACGTGGCCTCCCACTGAATCGCGCTCCTCTCAGTGTGGCTGTCACACGAGGTCCACCAGGAGCCACGCAAATTACAGCACGTTCGCACAGCACATCAGCTTTCCATTGGGCAAAGTGGTGCAGCAGCCAGGATAGTGCGCAGTTTTTGGTGCAACGCCAAGAAGAACAGAGTTATGGGGGAGGCACTACAGAAGGGGCAGCACTAATTTCGACATAGGGGCCTCAGGCCTAGAGGAGCAGCGGCGATGAAGAGTATCACCAGCAACGGGGGCAATTCAGAGGCGATCTCCCCGAGCTCCCCAGCAAGCGAGAGTGTCACAGGGCATGCAATATTATTGATTGTCCATTGCCCCACTGCCTGCACGCCAAAAAGGTAGAGATGTGAGCATAGGGCCACAATATCAGGAGGGGAAGATATCGACGGTGGCAGAGGGGCACAACCACTCACCCGTCACCCAGCAGCAGCCTCGACGGCGGCAGTTAACTTCCCAATCGTCCAGGGCCCTACAGGGCGATCGGGGTATGTGCGACGACAGCACCGCGGGCAGGCACCTCAAAGTCTGTCTCACCACTCTAAAAGTGCACCGAGAGTCTCGTAGGTCCACAGCAGCAGGCCAGGTGAGGGGCAGCAGCGCAGGCGCCTCACCTCCGCATACCGAATCCGTAATGGCTTTCGAGCACCACGATGAGAGGAATGCGCTGGCTCGGCTCACAGATACCCGGCAGCTCAGACATAATGCACCCGCGTATGTGCAGCCCCACGACTCTGGGTCGCCGCAACAGGATCAGGCCACAGCATCGGGACATTCCGCAATCTCCCCTAGGGAGCTCCGATTGTATTTACATAACGGGCCGCCATCTTGCGCCAGGCGAGAACTAGATGAAGCTAGGCAGTTACAGGCACATTTTAGCAAAATCAACAGCCCCAAAATGTTCCTCGGCAGTCTGGGAGTCAGTATACAAGCAGCAGAGCCGTGGGTGGCACCAATACAACAGGATAATATGTGGATGGTGATCTCGACTGGCAGAGCTGCACTAAGGTGCGGCCATTTTGCTCCGGGCTCTCTAGTGCCCACGTATTTATTATAAGTTCATTTCTTTTGTTGTAATTGTTGAGGGCATCTACCCCCCTTTGTAGCCCGATTTTCGTTTGGTCCATTACCACTAAATCCTCTGCGTAGTGTAATATTTGAAGTTTGTTGGTTCCGATTTTCGGAGTTAAAAGACTGCCATTGTAAAGCTTCTTCCCCAGATCAGCGGTGTATAAGTTAAACAATGTGGGGGCAAGTACACATCACTCTTTTAATCCACGATTTGTCAAGCACTTCTTTGTTCTGGTGTTGTCTACTAGCTTGACTTTGATCCAGATGTTACTGTACAACGAGATAATGGCGTTGAGAAGACCTGGGATATACCAGTTACGTAGTTTGGCCCAAAGCTTGTGTCGAGGCACCCTATCAAAGGCAGCTGAGCAGTCTACGAAGCATGCAAAGACTGGTTTGTTATTTTTACCGTTAGCTTGCTGGCTTAGATACGACATTGCCTGGATGTTGTCAATTGTGGAGCAACCTTTACGAAATCTAGTCTGGTTGGGGGGAGGATTTCATTCTCTTTAATCCATCTATTTAATTCATTCATTATGGTGCTGGCGCAGGCTTTTCCTTCAATGTCCAAGAGGACGATTAGTCTATAATTTTTTGGCTCTGTGTTGTCTCCTCTCTTGAAAATTGGATGTAAAAATGACCCTCGCCCTGAATCGGGCACCTTTGCTTTCAACCGACATTTGATAAACAGATTGGATAAGATTTTTCCCCAAGATACTGGATCTTCTCTAAAGATAGCTCCTGGAACACCATTGGGCCCAGGTGTCCCGTCTTTTCTTATCTTTTTTATTACTTATTCGACTGCGGTACAGTCTTGTTCTTTGCCCATACATTCCACTGAGACCTCCTTGTCTGTATTTGCACTAGCCAAGGTGCGAACCCCGGAGCTTCCAAGGTCAATGCAGCCTTCCTTTTCAATATAAAGTGTAGAGACGTGTCTCAGCCATGCATCTGCATGTACGAAGTTATGCCTGTCTACTTTACCATTCTCTACAAGCAAGAATTGTGCCCAAGGCGGATTGTGCCATCACCAAAAATCTAATGCCAGAGGCAGCCCAAGCCATCACCTTCTAGAACTGTCCCTGAGTCAGATTGGCAGAGACCGTGCGTACGCGCAGCGGGCGCGCCAATTGTGCGCCAAAGGCAAGCCCGTCTATGTCCGTCCACGCCTGGACCGCGACCAGCGCCAGAACCCCTGGAACCCGCCAGAGCCAGCCAACCCGACTGAGATACGACGCCGCCACCCTCCATGCACTCAACACCGGCCGACATCCAGCCTGCTACCAAGCCACCCCAAAACACACCCACGGAGCCTTCACCTGCCATGCCTGCTACTTCACCTGCACTCGGTTCTGCACCGCGCCAGCCAAAACAGCCGCCAACAACAACCACCTCAAGTGCATCCTGCTCAATACCCGCTCCATCCACAGGTACGCCGTCGAACTATGGGACCTCCTGGACAAAACGGCACCAGACGTCGCCTTCTTCACGGAAACCTGGATGAACGCCTCCTCAGCCCCCGACATCGCCATTGCCATCCCGGACGGCTACAAGATCATCCAGAGGGACCGCGTCAACCAGACCGGAGGAAGCATCGCCATCGCCCACAGAAACACTATCACGACCAACACCGACGACACCCTCGCCACCGCAGAGCACCTGCACTTCCAGAACCCTCATCTACAGACCCCCGGGACCACGCTCACACTTCAGCGAGGCCATCGCAGACTTCATCAGCCCGTCTCGCCCTCGCCTTCCCCGACTACATCCTCCTAGGAGACCTCAACTTCCACCTGAAGAACGACCAGGGCAACAACACCATCGCCCTACTAGACAACCTCGCCAACCTCGGATTCAAGCAACTGGTCAACACCCCCACCCATTACGCCGGCCACCCGCTCGACCCCGTCTTCTCCTCCAGCAACCACATCTCCTTCAGCCACACCACCGAGCTCCACTGGACCGACCACAGCTGCGTACACTTCAACTTCAGGAAAACAACGACTCACCACCGCCCTCAATAAACCCCCCGAAGATGCTGGAGCAAGATCACCACCGACCGACTCACCACCTCCTTGAGCCTAAACCCTCCCACCAACACCACGGACCCCAACGAAGGAGCCCGCAACCTCACACAGTGGATCACCGACTGCGCCAACACCCTTGCTCCACTGAAAAACCCTCCCAGCAACCTCAACAGCAAGAAAGCCGCGTGGTTCACTAACGATCTCAAAAACTCCAAGAAATCCTGCCGTGACCTCAAGAAAGCCTGGCGCCACAACCAGTTAATGAATAACATGACAGCCCTCAAGAACGCCACCCGCAAACACCACCAGCTGATCCGCACCACCAAAAGGCCATCCTTCAGAGAACAACTGGACAACAACACCCACAACAGCAAGGAACTCTTCAACGTCGTGAAAGAGCTCTCCAACCCCAACGCCAGCAACAACGACATCACGCCTTCTCAAGACCTCTGCAACTCTCTGGCCACCTCTTTTCACCACATACTGAACTAAATGGGGATCTGCACTTGAGCCTTGATATATGTCTAAGAGAAACTCTTAGCCCCAGTGGTAGTCATGGCTAGAATGATTGAAATGGGGGGACAGCCAGGGAGCCCAGGAAAAGGGGCAAGATGGGGCAGAACCTAATACGCAGTAGCATAAACGCCTGTGTGGTATTTGTACCTTTTTGTGGAGTGTTACAGAGTTGAACAGTCAGTATTGTGAAGCTGGGTGATTGTTTGGTTCTGAGCTTGCATACACGTACACTTCCTCCCTCAGATGCCGTGACTGCTTGCCATTGCTACCACTAAGTGGCAAGTGCTGAAGGGGTTGGACTTCACCCACATCTGCAGAGCCCAAAACATAGGAGACAAATGTCCTCTGCCCCCAAAGCTGAGGTCCAGTAGCCCCTGCTTGTCCAGAACCCAAGACCAGTTTATCTGCCCTTTCATCCTCCTTCACCTGTTTGGACTGCAATCAATTGACTTGCACAATTGTGTCAAGGTAGGTATTTTTGGAGTTAAAATAGCATATCTACACTCCCATTTGTATGTTTACTTTGACGGTATTGTGCCAGTTAATATCGTGCATACTGTTTACTTTATTTTTATATTCTGACATACAAACCTTCTACCCTTGTCCTGAATCAGCTACGGCAATAACACAAATGCATTCCTTCCATAGAATCACTCATTGCACCCTTCCTTTTGGTTCTCTTATTGCTACCTCCGGGAAAATTGTTGGATTAGCTCCTCTCCTGGGTCACCCTCAGAGCTATTGTATCACAACCAAATGTATAATCACCATTCCTGTAACTTGCATCTGCTTCTCCTGACTACTGCATAGAGGGTATTTGATTGTCAGCTTGCACACTTGGATGCTCATCTCCTCTTCCTGGGTGGGTTCTTTATGGCATTTTCTGGTAACTTAACCTTGCCTCCGGTTGTGGGCTTGTCTCTCCTGAGTGGCCTCCATATAGTTGTTTGGTAGCTTAAGCGTCCTACCAGGGTGTGGGCTTCTGTTGGTCTTGGTTGGACTTCACATAGCAAACAATGGTGTTTTAGCATTGACTCAGTGAGACCAGGTCCCGGTGCTCCACTGAAAACTGCGTTTAGTAGTCCTTGTCTGGCTTAATTGACCCTCTGGTAGGTTGAATGTCTGTCACGCCTCTGCGGACTATGTAGCAAATACCCTGCTGAACACCTCTATTGCACTACTTAATATGCAGTTCACTTCTAAAGATATGAGGCTTTATGCATAACTACATCTATTCTCACATTGTCTGCAAAACATTTACCTATACCATCTTCATTTAACATGTAAACCCTCATGCACCTTAGCCAAAATGTCCCATAGAGGATAACATACAGTCAACACACTTGCAGTCATGCACTCGTAACCAGCCTCATCAGAAGTATGATAGGCTGTATAAATGATCCAATTGGAGTAGTAGGTCATCCATGTAGTGCAGTAGGAGACATGAAAGAAGTTTGAGACTGGGGCACAAGAGAAGCCTATACCTGAATGACTTTTGTTGTCCATGGAGAAAGGCATTGAAAGTGTAATTTAAAAAAACAACCCTCCCAGGCAGAATTTTGATTACCCTTAGGGCCACTATTTTGTGACAGATCGGGGCGGATTCTATGGCTGCAATGTCCACTCTCATATGAGTTCATGGTCAAAGTGTCACGTCCGACAAGAAAAAACTTAATCCAGCAATGACAAGAAGAAAGGTCTGTAGCCAACAGTCCATGACAAGTGGTGTGATCACACGCCTGATCGTTCATAATCTTTGATGTTCAGAGTGAACCTGGCATGGTAGTTTGTGCTGGACTATTCCTCTTGGAGCAGGGCCAAGGCTGATATACATATGGCAAAACCCTGCCTTGTGAGGCATAGTGGGCAAAAAATGATGGATTGAGATGCTGTCCGTGAAAGTAACCAGTGGCTAAGATTAATTCGAATATTCCTTCCATCACTTTTTGCATTCCTTTGATGATTTTGGGCGCAGATGTCTTCATGGAAGTAACTGAGTCCAAGGAAAGTGAATTAACTTTAAGGGGATTGACGGGATGCTTTATGCTTGTTGCCCTGTTTCTTTATTATGTCTCTCTTCTCACTCAAGTAACACATCTACATGATCCAACAGCAGCACATGTTATATGAAAACGAGTACAGGTAATGCAGTAGAATGTTGTCCTCATATCCCATTCGCCCCCCCCCCCACCCCCCACCTCACATTAATGCGAGTCTGGTCCTCCCACTCCCTTCATTAAGCCCGCTTTTTTGGTTTGCGTAGGTTATCTCCCTGTTACTCCTTGTTCTCTCAATACTAAAACTGTCAATTGCGGATTTGAAATGTCAAAAAAGATCATCATAATTTTATAAAATGGAGAATTTGCTTAATAGATGATTTGGGTCGCGCAATAGTTAGGAAGCAATATATGAATAGTATTACAATACAATATATTTTGAGCCTGATGCTGAGTTTGGGCGGTGGCCAATCTTCCTGGCATTGCAGTGACTGAAAATCTGCCATTTGTAATCTTCTCTGGCAGGCTGTCGAGGTTTCTCTGCCAAAATACTTGAATATGCTGTAAACCCAAACCCTTCTAATATTTTTCATTACCAACATTGAGCATAAAGGGACATCATCAATCCTCTATCAATTTATATAAATTCAGATAATTAACCTTAGAATTTTAGCATGAGGTGTCTCAGGTATGAAAATGTAATGAATGTATGACGTTGCCACGCATATATTTACAACGCTTGCCTTTACAACGCAGTTTTTACATCACAACATCCTTTACAGCGCATACATTTACATCGCATACCACTACAACTAATTTTTTTTAACTAGATTTACAACGCATTCCATTACATCGCATTATACCTTTACAACGCATACCACATACCATTACATTGCATTTAAGGTAAGTGGTGGATAGTGTAGGGGTAAAAATTACTATTCTAACTCAAGGGGGTGCAACAGTAGGGTAAGTCTTGGATAGTGTAGGGGTAAAAGTTACTATTCTAACTCCAGGGGGTGCAACAGTAGGGTAAGTGTTGTATAGTGTAGGGGTAAAAATTACTATTCTAACTCCAGGGGTTGCAACAGTAGGGTAAGTGTTGGATAGTGTAGGGTTACTATGAGTTGTAATGGTATGCGTTGTAATGACATGTGATGTGATGCCTGCCTTGTAGTGACATGCGTTGTAGTGTCATGCGTTATAGTGACATGCAGTGTAATGGATGCGTTGCAGTGACATGCGTTGTAAAGGATGTTGCGATGTAATGACTGTGTTGTAAATGTAGTGCGATGTAATGACTGCGTTGTAAAGGTTGTTTCCCAATGACTGCGTTTTAAAGGTTGTTTCCCAATTGTAACAGATGTGCTCTGCTTGTTTAGTTTCACATTGTAACTTGTAAGACACTGTTTCAGGTCGAAATTTTAACTTGTAAAACACTGTGTCAGGCGGTGGTGTGATAGTAAAGATATGCATATTACAGGTGAGTCACTTTCTCTAATTTACAGCTAGGTAATCCAATATGCAATTAAATAAAACAAAAGTACTACGGCTAGCGATGAATATATGACTTTGGTAATGTTGTGTGCTTTGCACTTTATTCCAGATGATGTTGACAGAAGATAAGAGAATTAGAGCAAAAATACAGCCCCATTTGGAACCTCTATTGACTCCCCATGTAGCAAAGGTAGATGACTCTATACAACCTGGCCTTACTTCTTTGAACTGGACCTCCTTGAACATTGAGAAATATTTCAGCAACATTTCTGCTAAACATGGTGAGTCTAGAATAAATATTTGCTTCTTTGTTGGAACCATAAAACATATTACCAAAACCTCACATTGACAAGTTTTGTTGACTTTTTTTAATTGAATTGCTCCGTTTGTCATCCTAAATTCATCAACAACACCTGGAACATGTATTAAATAAAACCACATGAATTTTAGTAAAGTAATGGGGTCAAATCCATAGGTAAGAAATTACTCCTTCCATTTATGAGGTTGCTCAGCACTACAAGGCACAACTCTGGATCCAAACGTTTGATTCTAAAAGGGAAACCACTAGTAACACATTTTACTGATTCGCAGAATTAAAAAAGACTGACTTTAATCCTCATAGAATCATTTCTGTATGAAATAATTCTCTTCCGGGGTGTTGAGGGTGGCCAGCATGGCGAGCATATTTTGAGACAGCTCCGCCCGAACCCCTTTAACCGTCATCCATCCTGACTTGTGATAGCCATCTAACACCTATTGACTACTTTTCCACATCTTGCCTGCAGCGTAACAGTTTTCTGACTTCTGCTGCCCTCCTTACAGCTGAGTGTCCGATGGACTTGTAAAGCCAGCGCTGCGGCCTTGCGTCATGGCAGCCGGGATTGCTCTGTGGCCACAGCCCTCTCGTGTCCTGGGTGTTCTGGCGTAGTGGATGGGAGCACTCTCTGGATGTCCGGCTCCACTGGAATTGTCATCCTTGAGTGGGGCCCTGACATGGCGGTGAGGTGATGACTGGCCTCTGATGGAGGGTTGGGGCTGGGGCCTGAGGTGATTACACTCTGGTGGTGTCCCTCCGGGATGTTTCTGACTGGCGGGACACCCCTCGGCTGAGGTTTTCTGGGCCTACCGCGGCCCCCCTCCCACTGCTTCCCTACAGGGCTATTGGAGCTTGGGCTGGCGGGGGATGCGCCCCTCGGTCGCTGCCTCTTTCTGTGACCGACTCGCTCTGCCTGGGTCTGGAGTGAACTGTGATCCTGGGCGGCGGTGGCCTCACTCCGTTAGGGGAACTACGCTTGCTCTTCCAGAAACAACTGACCCCGGGATCATGCCTGCAATGGGTGAATGAGACAGGTGGTGGGGTCCCAATTGTGTGGTTGCAGAGGCAGCCCGCATTTCATGGTCAGTTAGGTCCCGCGTCCTCTTACCCTCGGAGACCGCTGAACCTGTAGCGGCCTTGACTGACTCTGTCGCTTCTCTGGCTACCGATTTGGGCCTCCGCCTGGTGATGGCCAGGGTCGACCTGGAACCGTCGGTTAGGGCGTGTTGACGACCCGACTCCTCCCTGCCTCGTTAGCAGCCTGGCTATCTTGAGCCTGGGGATCCGACCTGCAGCAACCCCATTCGCCGATTGGTAAAGAGGCGGTGACTGCAGCATGGACTCATGGACCTACCGCCTGATGTGGAGCTGCCAGTATCGGCCCCTTTGGCTATGCTCACCCCCGAAGACTGGGACAGCAGCAGGTGAGTGCTTGTGCTTTCTTGGGGGGCAGTGGCAGTCTCCTCCTTAAACTCTGCTCAGGACCTCTGCCTGGCTCCTCAGTTGGATCTGTGCCCCCTCCCTCCACTGGGAAGCCGTTCCTGAAGTGTGGATCTGAACTCCCCACTGTAGCAGTAGACTGGCCCGAAAATAGTGCTTTTCCCTCCACCCTCTTTCACTCAGCTTGTGACCATGGGCAAGGATAAAACCTATGCAGATACGTATGGAACACAACACTAGAGACACCACTGGCGACCTCCCAGGCCCCTCAGACAACAACAAATCTGCCGCCCCCGTCCAGTGAGCTCACTGTTATTTTGCAGGCTATCCAAACTTCAACTGCAGCAGTGGAGGCGTAGGTCGGGGAGGTGCGAAGGGACGCTGCATTGCTGTGTCAAGATCTCCAAACCACCACTGCCCGAATCATATAAGCAGAATCCGGAATCTCTACTGTCGAGGGCAAAATCAGCACTCTTAAGTCTCAAGTTTCCACACAACTCATCAGCACGTCGGAGCTCCATAGACACGCCGAAGATGCAGAGAACCACTCACAGCACAATAATATTAGCGTAATTGGAGTTCTTGAGACCCTTGGGGAAACCGAACCCCTATTGATGGCAGGCTTCAATGAACGCTGGATTAAGTCTTTGATGTCCAGTGATCATTTGTCCTCGTGATTTACGATCGAAAGAGCTCCCAGGGCCTTGGCCCCTTGACCACGTCCTGGTGTCTACCCAGACCAATCATAGCTCATATCCTGAAATATAGGGACAGAGATGCGATTCTCAGAGAGACCCGCCTACAATCTGAACTATGTGGTGATGCCAAAGTTCTCCTTTTCCCCAATTACACATGTGCAGCGCAGCAATGTAGGCATTTGTATCTGGAAATTAAGCAGTAGCTGAGAGCAATGGGGCTACAATACCATCAGTTATTTCCTGCTAAGCTCCATCTTATTCATCTTAACGAGTCACAATTCTTTGATTCTCCAGAATCGGCGTGGCAGTGGCTCACAGATGCCCGTTTGTTGCACCAACCCGCGCACTCTCCTGGACCTCACCGAGGAACTGCTGCTCTCCCTGACCTGCAGTTGCTGCCTACAGGAATGCAGAAATGTTCGGTCAGCCACACCTTCTTGTTCCCCGCAAACACAGCTGATACTATCATCTGGACCCACCTTGAGCCCTCTCTCCGGGGTAGAAGATGACAGACTGGGAACTGACAAGCATTTGGCCCCACCATCCATTGAATCGGCTTCTCCGTGCGTGGACTCTGATCTCTCCTGCAGTCCAGTTATCTGATTGAGCTTGTCTTTCTCATGAATATACACATTCATGTACCTTGCATTGTTCTGTTCAGCAACCTTACTACGTTGATCTGTTCAAATGTTTCGCCGTTCCTCAGGCGCTCTCCTTTTAAATGGAGAATGCTATAGTCAGAATGTTCTTCCCCGCAAGGGGTTCCCCAGCTCGCGGGCATTTCTTCTCTTCCTTATGTCATGTATTTTGGGTTCTTTTTTTGTCTTTGTCCAGGAGGCTGGCCTAATATATGGTGCACACTTATTTCAATGAAGCACCTTGCACTAATCCAGACAACTCTTATGGGGATTTTAGTGGTCTTACACAATCATAGAAAGCTCTCTAAGAGGTAGGTGTGGGGCGCAGCCTTTAGGCTTAGTCCAAAATGAGTGATAAGTAGCTTGTTTACTAGAGCTAATCATATAGTGTAGGTTAAACAAAAGAGAACCACATGATGTAGTTATAAAAATAAGTATTAGTTATTATTTATTACTAGCTTATTGGTATATCTCCTACCCAGATATATCAACACAATACACATAATATTTCCAAAGGAAACAAGTTAGTAAACACAAATACACAGTGGTCTCTGGGGGAGACCAAGCCATATACTAAAGAAGTGGAATGCAAACTGCGACTGACCGAGACTTGTACCAGAAGATTCAGAAAAGCTGGGGACCCAAGGAACCACCCTAGGTAAGTACCCATCGGGTGCATAGGTGCGAAGTGACGTGGGAAACGCCGTAGACACAATGGAAGACTTCAATGAAGAGGCACTGGTGAAGAAGGTGAAAGAGTTGGTGGAATCCAAGGATGGATTCTTGAAGAGCAGTACCTGCAAGCAGAAGGGACAGAGTCTATGCCACTCGTGAGTGACCAGGAGGCATGTCGGGGTAGGATTCCAACATGTTTGATACCAACCATGACTGGTTGGTACCAGGAATATGGGGGGCTCCCTAGGGAAGCCCCCTGTACATTGGATCCTACATTCAACACTGGAATTGGTGTTGGGGGAGGATTCCAACATGTTTGATACCAACCATGACTGATTTTGGTGCAGCCAATATATATTTAGACTTCTCGTAATTGACTTGATGTCCACAATTATTATTATTTTTGTCCTCATTTGTCAATTTATGCTAGGGTGTCAGAAAAGATCTAATCGACTGTGGCAAGGAGTACCCCGTCTCTCCACAAGGGAGGGATGTAGCATACATCCCAGGCTAGCCAATGACCTCCTGCCTACTCGGAAACAATGACTCCTCTGTACAGGTGCAAGTAGATGACCTCAAAAACCAGTGCAAGATGTATAGCATGTTACTAATCATTGGACCATGGATTTCTGAACATAAACGTAAAAACGAAAAGAAAAACTCGCTAGCAACTCCTTTGCGGAAATGCAGTATTTTTTACTGGGGACAGCTTATAGAAGACACCAAGCTAATCTCATGGCAGAAACTGCAAGAGATATCTAAGGGCTCTGTCTCAAAATTGAAATATTACTAATTAGCAAGCTGCGTGAAGACTTTGGGAAAAGAAGGTAAAGGGAACCCGGAATTGGATGCCAGGATACGCTCATGACCCTTCTTGTGGAAAGAATTCGCTGAATGGTACTGGGTGCTATTTCAGGCCGGAGAAGAAGCACAAAATCTGTAGGAGGGAACGGCCAAATCTGGATATTGAATCAATGTGGCAAGTATCTATCCCCCCGATTCATCAAACAAAATTGCGCTCGCAAAGGGCCAGATTCTGAGAATCTGGCCCTTTGCGAGTGCGATTTTTGCATTTGGGATTCAGCATCCCAAATGCAAAAATCGCTAATTGCGATCTCGCAATTTTGCGAGGAATTACTTTTAAGGAATCTCTATTTGAGATTCCTTAAATGCAATTCTTCATCCAAATTTATTTTGCGAATTCGCAATTTCTAGCCGCAATTTACCGCGAGGTCAGACCTCGTGGTAAATTGCGAAAACTCAGAAAAATGCATTTAAATGCATTTTTCTGAGTTGCATGTTACACACACACGTCCTTTGGACATGTGTGTGTGCAACACCTGTGTAAAATTTCATTTGAGGGGTGCTACAGGGTGTCCTTTGGACACCCCTGGCACCCTTCAAATTGCTATCTTATTTGCGATTAGCAAATTGCTAATCGCAAATAAGGAATACTCCCCATTCATTCCTATGGGCCTTTTGGCCCATAGGAATGAATGGCAAGTTATTCCTTATTTGCGATTAGCAATTTGCTAATCGCAAATAAGGAATATGTAGGAATCGCATTTCTTCATGCAATTTCTACATGAATAAAGCTATACATAGCAATGAAAGCAATTGACTTTTGTGAGTGACATCTAGGGGCATAACAAACGCATATACCATAGTACCAAACCCCCCTCCCCCAACTCCGCCCCCCCCCAGAAGTCACACATAGTCCATATAGTCCTGTCCACGGCCTTTATACAGAATCTGATAGTCCAATCATGATGGCACACATCTCCCCGGGTCCCCCCTCCCACCCAGCATCTCAACCGGCCCAACCCGCTCCAGAGATCACCCTAAAGGATGAGTCTCTACTACAGCTGGTGGCTCCAGCCACAGACCCCTATAATCTGCCCATCGTTTCCATATTTTGTAATGCTTGCGCAGGCATCCCCTGGCCACGAAAATAGGCTGTTCTAGCCCCATACAAAAGTCCAACCCATTCTTCCAAGTGGCCACCGATGGGGCCCGCAGCGCCTTCCACGCCTTGGCAATATCTCGCTTTGCCAATGTGATTTTGTTTTTTTTAAACAAATTTTATTTGTCAAGTTGCACCTATATTGCAGGGCTCTGCACCCGAGAGACACCTGCACAATTCAACCATACAGTGATAATGACTTTGACTTTTGCATTTAATAACCAAACACATATTAACAACTCCCCCACCTCCCCCAACACCCCAGATCGCACCAATTTCATATAAACCTGTCCACCACCTAAAGACACAGCAGATAATACTAGCCCCTCCGATTCCTCCACACAACCTGCCCCCATGGTCTAAAAGTATGCGTATGTATCATTCCGACAAATGTGCCTCTACCACCAGTGGCGGGTCCAACATCTGACCCCGATAGTCTGCCGACCGATTCCGAAATTTTGTTGTGTTTCCGCGGGCCCCCCTAGCTATGAAAATATGTTGTTCTAGCCCCATGCAGAATTCCAGCCCATTCTTCCAAACGGCCACCGATGGGGACCTACGTGCCTTCAATGCCCTGGCAATATCCCTTTTTGCCAGTGTAAAGCCCAATTGCATGAGGTGTCGCTTATAGATATTACCCCCTACCTCCTCCATAACATGCAGTAGGGCCAGCTGTGGCGTGCGGGGTAGCTCCCATCCCAGAACTTCCGAGAGGCAGGAATATACCCCACTCCAAAAGCGACTAAGAGACGCACAGCTCCATATCGTGTGAATAAATATGCCCTCCTCCCGATTACAGCCAAGGCACATAGAGGAGGCGATCAGCACTGCCTTCCACAAATGCACTCTGGTGAAGTAGACCCTATGTAGGTACTTGAACTGCACCAGCCGAAGGCACATCGCTATTGCCGCCCCCTCGGGCTGATAGGGCTCAGTCCAATCCTCCTCCTCCAATGCGCTCACATCCTCCTCCCAAGCCCTCCGAAGCCTCTGTAGCGTGGGGGAGCAATGAGTGACCAGGCATTGGTAAATTCAAGAGATCATCCTGTCAGTGAGATCTCCTATGAAGACCTTCACCTCTAATGGGCTAAATTCCGGTAGTGACTCCAGGCCCTCTAAGCTAGGGAATAGGGCATGCCTAAATTGCAGGTAGCAGTAAAACTGGGATCGCGGCATCAAATATTCCTTCTGCAGGTATTGAAAATATTTGAGCGTCCGGCCCCTCATGACATCGCCAAGGACATTGATACCTATCGTGTCGCAATCTCGTAAACCCCATAACGCCGCCAACTGAGGCAGACGCCTATTATCCCAGAGGGGGTCTCATGAGTGAAAGTGCTCCACCACCCCATGTGGCGCAGAGCTTGCCTCCAAATCAGAAATACCACCCGCGTGACCGATGGAAGCGACCCCTGCAGCGACGCCGAATATAACATTGTATGTAGGAAATGGCGCCCCATGAACTGCCGCTTAACTGCATATGCAGGGTCTCCCCTGTCACCGTACCACCACTCATTAGAACCAGCAAGTGTGAAGCTTGATAGTACGAGAGGACATCCGAGGACGCCAGCCCCCCACAGTAGGTGGACAGGAAACATGTGCGCAAGGCCATCTACACCTTTCCCCCTCCCACAGGAACTGACCTAGTCCTGCGTTCACTTGCCTAAACCATCGTGGTGGGACCTGGTATGGATGGTTCTGCAATTGGTAGAGGCGCCGGGGAAGCGCCACCATCTCAAAAATCGCTGATCTGCCATATAGGGACAGAGGCATACGGGAGCAGGACTTAAGATCTTCCCGAGTGCATTCCCACACTCGGACCAGATTGCGTTCCTAGGGAAACTGCAGGTATAGCTGAAAGAAATATGTCCAGGTATTTCAGCCGCCAGGTGAACCAAGGACGCCCACACTCCTACTCTCGTCTAACCCCCTAAAAGCCATAGTGTTGACTTACGAGGGTCCATATAGAGTCCTGAGGTTTCCCCAAAGATTTGCAGAATGCGCAATAGCCGCAGCCCAGTCCTATCAATAGCCATGAGAAAGAAAAGGACATCTTCCGCATATAATGCAATCCTATCGGATAGGCCCGGCGCCCATTCAAAACCCGGGATCTGAGCGTCAGTGCGCACTCAGGCTGCCAGCGGCTCATAGCGAGCGCAAATAAATATGGGGACAGGGGGCAGCCCTGCCTTGTACCATGCTTAATAGAAAAGGACGTAGAAAGTGGCCCCACCACCCGCACCGACTCCGTCAGGTCTGTGTATAGTAGCGTTAGGTAGGAAAGAATGCGCAGGCCAAAGTTGAGCCTCCGCAGCAAGGCAAAAAGGTATACCCAACTCAGGGAGTCAAACACCCTGTCCATATCGGCCAATAGAAGTGCAGCTGGCTCCCCCAGTTGCCCGCTGGCCGTCACCGCCACATGTGCCCGCCTGATATTATACCTGGTCGCCCTCTGGGGCTTAAACCCAGCCTGATCGGGGTACACCAGAGTGGAAATGTGGGGCAGAAGACGGTTGGCCAACGCCTTGGCAAGAACCTTCAACTCCACATTCAAGAGGGAGATGGGATGGAATGAAGCATGCTGCTCCGGGGGCCTACCCGGTTTGTGGAATAGCACCACCTCCGCGTGTCTCCAGTCGGGGGGAAGCGAGCCACTCTCCCGCGCCTCCTCTGTCACCGGTTTAAAATCCGGGGCCAGCTGTATAAAAAATTGTCTGAAAAATTCACTGGGGAATCCATTGGGTCCCAGCGCCTTCCCGGGGTTGAGTTCCCTCAGCGCAGTGCCCAACTCCTCATCTGTCAGCGGCAGCTCCAATTGTTCCTGCACCTCATCCGACATGGCTTTAGGTGGTAAATCATCAATAAATTTATCTATGACGGCAGCTGATAGGCATTCTTTTGGAGCTTAATGTTCCGCATAATAAGCAGCGAAGCTTTCGGCAATAGCCTGGGGTTCTCCGCCGGGCCCAGGACTTCTGGTAAGGCCTGGGAATTGAAGGCACCCTGGCAAAGTCGATGCAGCATCTTGCTGGACTTATCGCCCCATTGATACACTCTGTTATGCCTCGCCAGCCATGCTTAGCGGGCCTCAACCATTAAGAGGGCTGCATAATTTTGTTGTTCCAGTAACAGTTGCCGCCTGACAGCGCCCCCCTCTGCCTCCCGGCTCCTACGTTCAAGCGCCTCTATTCCTGCCTCTGCTTGCAGTAGCTCCTTCTTACGCTCCCTGCGTGCCGCTGCACACCAGGAAATATCCACCCCTCTCAGCGTGGGTTTCAGTGTCTCCCACAGTGTCTCAGTACAGGAAACGGACCACACGTTAACAGTCAGATAGTGATCGATAGCTTCACTCATGCGCTCCTTATAGTCATCTTTCTGCAGGTGCCACACAGACATACGCCAGCTAAACGGCTGTTGCCCTCAACCCATCTGAAGCGTAAGGGCCACAGGGGAGTGATCTGACGGCCCCAGGGCATAATGTCCACTGACACCACTCTACTCACTGTCACCCTGGGGACAAAGAGATAGTCAATTCTGGAGAACGAGTCATGTACTGCAGATAGATAGGTGAATTCCCGACTATCCACCTGGAGGCGCCTCCAGACATCCACCCAATCAAGCTCCGTCACTAGGGAGTACAATTTCGTGGGATGACCGCTCTCCAGACAGCACCCACCTCGCCATCTATCCTGGCCCAACTCCATGACATCATTCCAGTCCCCACCTACCACCGAAGCGCCTCTGGCATATCCGCCGTTCCACCAGATTCTATTGCAGAGGAGGGGGAGCATAGACACTGCCCAATATCAGGAGATCATCCCCAATCTTGCCCCGAAGGAAGATATATCGCCTCTGTGTTTCTGCACACTGTTTTTCATGCGTATAGGGGACCCTGCGGTGTATCAATATCGCCACCCCCTGTGAACCCCTAATAAAGCCAGAGTGGAAGACGTGTTGGGACCCGTATCTCTGCAGACATAGGACCTTGGTGCCCATTAATTGTGTTTCCTGTAGCAGGAGCACGTCGGCCCCGGCCCGTTTGGCTTGTTGAAGTATGGCCCGCGTTTAATCTTATCTTGAGCCCCTCGAACATTCCAGCTAACAAAGCGGAGGGTACCAGGGGTCACCCGCATCCCATACGGTGTATTGGCCATCCGGTCAAGCATCCATCACTATGACGGGTAAGGGGACTTTTCGGTGTGTGTGTGAAAAAGTGTGGACCCACAGCGGACGCACGATCTATAAACAGGAACAACCCCCCTCAACAACAGACCCCCCCACCCAATACCTCAAAAATACTGAAGAATCTGTCGCGGCCGGGAGGGATCCCAATACCAAACAGGGGGATGGGAGCCGCTCCGACCAATGGATCCCCAACTCACAGTTCATGCCCCCGGGCATCTCCCCAGCCAGCAAAGGCCTGGCATAGGGACCAGCCCATGTTCAAATCTATCCGACAGTCAATCCACAGTCTGGAGCCCCGCAGCACCCCGCGGACCCAAGAATCAATCCGCTGATATCTGTCGCCCAGATGCGGATCCCCGAGAAGGGACAGTACATGACTGGGAGCGACGCCTGGACCGTGACCGTTTGTTGCCGTTCAGCCAGCCCCGGGGGCCTCTCCAGGCCACCTCACATGACGATGAATCAGATTCTCTACCAGGTGGCGTGTGGACTCTCACCTGCACTGTCTTTTCAGTTCATTTGAAAAAGTCCTCTGGGGTATCGAAGAGGTGCGTGTGGGAGCAGTATACAACCCACAGGCGGGCGGGAAACCACAGAGCATAGGGGAGCTTAAGGTCTCTCAGGCGGGACTTCGCCGCCATAAACTATTGTGCTGTGGCTGCACCTGTCGCGTGTAATCCGGGAATATAAGGATACGTGCATTGTTGTAGGTAAGAGGTTCCTTGGCTCGGGTCTGCTTCAAGATGGCATCACGGTCTAATTAGTTTAAGAGTTTCGCTATAACTGGCCGTGGGCAAGCCCCAGGAGGAGGCCTCTGCATGAGCGCCCTGTGGGCCCATTCCTCAACAAAGCAACAGGAGATAACCTCCGGGGAAAGCCAACCCTCCAACCACTGTGTAAGGAAACGTTCCATGTTGTCTCCCTCACAGCCCTTTGGAAATCCAACGAAGCGGAGGTTGTTGTGCCTGGCCCGCCCTTCAGCATCTTCCTCCACCCGCAGCGCAAGACCCTTCTGAACCGTCTCCATGACAGCGACCTTCTTCTTTAATACAGTGATGGCATCTTCTACTCCGGAGATGCGGTTTTCGGCCTCCGTGATGCGCGACACTGCATTGCGCAGGTCCTGCCTCAACAGCATGACATATGAGCCAACCGTCTCAATTTTGGCGTCAAGCATGTCCCTGGACTGGATGATGGACGCCAAGAGTGCCGTATTGTCCGGTACTGTCCTGATGTCCCAGCCAACGCTCCAGCACCAGTAACTTTATCAATGGGGCCCTGCTTGGTCTGACCCCCACCGCCCTTGTCTCACGTCAGGACTGTTTATAGGGCTCTCCGCACAGGCATCGGAGGGCGGCAGATTGAGCATCCACCAGCAGGCAACGGCAGTCCGATCCAACCACTCACCAGTGCGTGGCTCACTCCCAAAAAGGGTTTCCCTCCCCCTGCAGCCTGACACGACCGCTGAACGCCCAGCCAGCACCGGCCCCAGCGAGGGGGGGAGAGAATAGTGGTCAGGCACCCCCACCTGTGTGCCGGCACACACTGCCCCCCCCCCCCCTCTCAGCTCTAGGATCCAGCAGAGCCCTCGGCGCCACAGAGAGCCCCACTTACTCTAAGATCCAGCGTGTACACCTCCAGCGATGCAGCATTGGCCCAATATGGCAGCCAGTGCCCCCAGCAATGCCTCACATCCAGGTCCTACTACCGCTCACAGGCCGATGCTGTACAGGGGGAAAGGCGCAGGAAACTAACTCAGCACCTTGTTAGGTTCCGAGCGCAGTGGCCCCCCTGCCAACCAGCTTCAAGGATCTTGTCTCTGTCAATGCGGACTCTCGGCAGCATAGCCGCTCTGGGTCCCCCCTCCCCCCGTGGCCCGACACGACCGCCAAAATCCCCGCGTGTACACACTGCAGCTGAGCGGAGGATGGGGGGGGAGTGATAGCTACAGTGGGGCACACCCGACAATGCACTGGGCCCCAGGGAAGCCGCAATGTCACAGCGGGCTCTCCTCAACCCCAAGATCTAGCGCTGCCGCCTCCAAGACTCTCAAGATGGCTGCCAGCCCGCCGCGCCGCTCACTCCAGCCGCCTCTTACCTCCGTGGCCCGAGCTGGCACTGAAGTGCGAAGCAGCCCCGCCGATCCTCCTCCAAACAAGGGACTCCAATCCTCCACAGGCGAGCTCCACTCCGCTGACCATCAACGAAGGGGGCCCACGGCCAGCCCGCCGTCCGCACCGCTGCCAGATCTATGTCTCAGCCCGGCCAGAACAGGAAACTCCCTGGCTTCTCATGGGGAACCTCCCCCAGAAGGCCACAGCTCCTCTCAGCGGCCGTAGCAACGCCGCCGAACCTCCTGCTGTGTTGAAACTGGCCCGGGTGTATGCTGCCGCGCTCCGACCGCGGTAGAGCTGCTCAGGAACCGACACCGAGTTGGACAGACAGGATAATTGTGCAGGATATTTTAGGGCTGGCCGGAGCACACTCAGAACACGACCGCCATCATGGCTTGCCAAGCCACGCACGCCCCCGGCTTTGTTAATTTTTGGGGTACTTTCCTGACTTCCCTATTTTGTGCAATGGTCAGGCCAGCTAAAATACCTCTTAGCAAGGTCTTGCACGTATCCCATACAATATGAAGGGGAGCTCAGTACAAGTTAGAGAGAAAAAATAATTGGTGGTGGTTTTCAATCTCTCCACTACATGTGGCTCAAGGAGTAGGGAGCGGTTTAAGGTCCACCTACGAGAAAGGGGCCTGTTCTTATGAGTAATCTCTAGGATAACTGCGGAGTGGTCAGATAGATGTTCCTGGGCATGGGTGACACTAGTGGTGTTCTTACTAATAAATGAGTCCACGAGGAAGAAGTCTTTCCTGGATCGGTGGCCACATTTTCTGTTGTCAAGGGTATACTTTCTCCCTACATCCCTGCTTTGTCTCCCATCCACCTCCAAATATCCATGAGAGAGACCAATGTCCACCATCAGTTGTTTCAGGGCAGTTCTCGTATTAGGGGTCGCTACATTAGCCCTCCTGGATGTTGTGTCTTGGGTTGGATCTATGACTACATTAAAGTCCCCAACTAATAATTTAGGTTCGTTAATATCCACCAATTGGAGGAGTAGAGCATGTAATGAGGTGGGATCATCCAAGATAGGGCCGTAATACCCCACAAAAGTCAACGAAGATCCATTCATTTTAGCCCTAGCTATTGCCCATCTACGAAGAGGGTCACTTGAATTGATTTCTTAAAGAAAAGTGCAACTCTCTTCGCTGGGCATGATTGGGTGGTATACACAGAATGTTCAACCCACTTTTGCCCTTTTAGTATCTCAACCCAGTGCTCTTTAAACAAATGGAACTCTATTAAAAACACCTCACTGTCCTGGAGCCTCAAGTACTCTAGGATTTTTTTCCTTCTAGGAACATCTCTGAGGCCATTGACATTCCAAGATAAGATTTTCAGCTGCACAGGCCTATCTGAGTTCATCATAGAGGGAAAAGGCAAATACGCAGTAACCTGGTTAACCTGTGTCTACCCCACCTGTTTGGGAGCCTGGAACGTTACAACGGTCCACTTGAATCAAGTTAACAAATGAGGATTTTTAAAATTTTTAATTCACATGCTTCCAAACTCAGTGAAAAAATAACAATTTATTTTTTATGTTTTCTTTTTGCCAGTGACCCCACCATCCCACGCTTCCCACCCAAGGGAACCCTCACAAAAAACTGGAGGTATTCCGAATAACTACCTCCATTTTGAGCTCTCTCGCTACATCATGGCAATAGTGAGCTATTTTTGATGTGTTTCGATCTGTTCGATGAGGCTACTGACTTTGATCGGATCTCTGATGTTGTGCATTGATGTCCACTATATCTATTAAATGAATGGCCACACTTGCAAAGCCTAGAAAATCAACTCCGGAGTGTGTATGATGTATCCTCCTTATGTAGGGCACCCTCACACTTATAACCTAGCACCCTGCCTTTAGGATTCAAAGGCCTGCCGTAGGGGTGACTATTAGGTTTTAAGTGCAGTGACTTCATATATAAAGAAACGTATATCTGTTGTGAGTGGTGAGTGAGTGGTGCTAGCACCAACTCACACAGGCTGCAATGGCAGGCCTGTAGTCAAGATTTGAGTGGCATAATACATGCTGCAGCCCATGGAGACCTCTGATGTACCTATGCCCTGGGTACCTTAGTACCGCATGGTAGGGTACACCAGTAGCCAATTGGGAAGGTACTAAAGTACTTACCATAGTCAAATGTAGTGAGAGAGCACAATGACTGGGTTCCTAATTAGCAGGTTCCGAGTGAGACTAGTCAGAAAACAGATTAACACCAGCAAAAAGTGGGGGTAACCATGAAAGTAAATCCTACTTTACTATACTTTGTTTCAGGGCGACAGATGCTTCTTGGGTTGAAGTGTAGGGAGGGGTGGGAGCTGGGGGGATGGGTTTTATCAGAAGCGGTTGGTTCTTTATTGCAGTTTTATGTATGATGTATTCGTTTACCCTCTTTCTTTTTTTTAACGTTTTGGCACACATGTTCACACCGATTGATACTTTACTCTCTGGGCAGGCTTCACTCGTAACATAGTGCCAATGTTTTACCTCCCTCAATGGTCCTTCTCTCTAGTGGCCTGCCACCTACAATACCGCTTGACTCCCATCCACATGCCTTCCCGGGTTTTATCATGGAATGTTAACGGTCTGCTGGACCAAGTGAAATGGGCAGGAGTGTTCTCTGTCCCTTCCTTGACCATGAGGGCTACAATAGAGTTTTTCATGCGGGGTACTCGCAGGGAGCGAAGAGGGTAGCTAATCTTTTCCGCTGTTCCTTCCCTTATGTGGTTTCAAATGTAACATGGGACCAACAGGAGCGCTATGTAGATTGTTTTCAAAAGCATATATGTACTTCCAGTTTACCTACTTGTCTTTGTGACCTTATGAAACTTCTCTCACACCTGCCACAGGGCCTTAGAGTATTAGGGGGGACTTTAGCACACTATTAGACCCCGATCTAGAGAGTACAGGAACTCCTACCGCGTTCAGGTGCACTGGGGCTTGCCGACTCACTGATTGGATCAATACCTTAGGCCTTTGTGACGCTTGGAGGTCCTGGCACTCTAGAATTTGTCAATATACACGTACGTCAGCAGCTCACCCTATTCATTATCGAATTGCTCTTATTTTCTTACCTGTCCTTTATTGTTGGCTCCAAAACTCACATTCTTATTTTGCCTCGAGGAATCTCAGACCACTCACCACTACTTCTCCATTTCAGATCACCACCGCTAGGCCTGCTCCCCATGTGGCGCCTTAATGCTTTGTACTTCCAAGATAAATACTTTTTCCAGTCACTGAGCACTGCACGCGTGCTTACTTCCACACTAATGAAGGTTCTGTTATTCAGGTAGGCACTCTGTGTATGGCAGGTAAAGCGGTGATACAGGGAGTTGTTAAAAGTTACATTAAAGCTTGTGAGTGTGAAAGTTCCTCTCTTGTTGCCCAGCTGAAGGCTCATGCCCTTCGGCTGGAACAGTGCTTAGAGTTGAATCCCCACGAAGACATCTTCTGACAACTAGGTCTCATCCGTGCGGACATCCAAATACACTCTTTTGAGGCAGCCACATTTATTTGGTGAGCCACAATGGCCAGGATCTATGGTTGGGGGGACAAAAATGGGAAGCTGCTTTACTGGCTGGCCTCCCACCAACAAGCTAACAGGAATGTCCCGGAGATCGTAGATGACACTCATAGCTCACGACTCACTCTAGCGGAGATAGCCCAGGCTTTTAGTCAATATGACAGGAAGCTGTATTCCTCACCCATTAATAGAGACATGGCCGCATCCCAATCCTTTCTAAACTTGGTAGCTCTGCCTAGTCTATCTCTCATTGACACTCGTCTACTTGATGAACCCCTTATGATAGAGGAGATCAGGGTGGCATTGTCGGGTCTGGCATCTGGGTAGGCCTTGCAATATTATGTCACTTTTCGGGAACTTCTTCTCCTACATTTCTTGTCCCTGTACAAGGAGGTCTGTCTTATAGGTTCCTTTCCATTGGTGCTGGACTCAGCCACCATAGTGGTGATATCTAAAACACAACCTCCCTCTACCTCCTGCTCCAACTATTGGCCAATATCACCTCTCAATTGTGACGTTAAAGTCTTCGACAATGTATTGGCGAATGGACTCAGACAGGTCCTGACTGAATATGTGACGTTCCAGCGCGATCAAAATGATCGCGGTACGTAGGCGTGGGCGGAAAATCCGTTCCGCTCGCGGATTTTGCGGATTTTCGGGAAATCCGCAATCCGCGAGATTTGCGAATTTCCCGCAAAATCCGCAAATCCGCGAGCAGCGGATTTTGCTCGCACTGCTCGCACTGTTCGCGTGAGTTCGCGCCCCGCGAATAAGTGCAAAATTGCAGAAATACGATCTTAGCAAAACTGAAAGTAACTACTTACCAGGTTCAAAAGTTCAGGCTCATCATTAGTAGCCATTTCCTGGAGTGCTTCCTGAGGGGCCCCTCCAGAGTTCAGTTGCCAGTTGAAACTAGTATGTGACCCTGCTCTGAACCTCAGAATAGTTACACATATGCCACAAAGGTCCTGAATTACAGCTAAGGGAGACAAGCAGGAGCCAGGCTGGAAGTTAAAATCCATTAATCAGCCCCTAATTCATTATTGTCAGTTGGGGCAGGGCAGGTGTTGTAACTAATTTTGCAACAATGAAAGCACTTAGCAAGTGCAAAAGATCACTAATCAGGGCGCACTAAGGAAGCAGGTGCCAGCTAAAAAAATATTCTGTGACACATGAATCAGCCCCAAATTAATTCAGGTCACTTGAGGCAGGGAAGGTGTGCTTTGCTTTGCCGAAAATAATGTACACTGGACAACCAGAGGGTGTGGTGATGAAACAGAGGGTGGCATGGGTGGGCCAGAGGGTGGCATGAGTAGTCAGAGAGTGGCAGTGGTGACAGAGAGTGGCAGTGATGAAGAAGAGTGTCCCAAACAGGCTGGACACGTAGAAACAAAGAGTTCGCGAAACTTGCGACCCGACAGGTAAGTTCGCAATTTGCGAAAGTGTACAAAACCCTCGCGAACTGGCAGAAACACGGGCGAACACAAAAAAAAAAAATCCGCAAATTCGCGGGAATTCGCGGATTTTGCGGATTGCGAATCCGCAAATCCGCAAAATTCGCGAACGCGAGATCCGCAAAATTCGCTCATGCTTAGCGGTACGTTACATCGCAGTTTTTACAATGCAAGTCGTTACAATGACTTGCGCTGGACTTAGGAATACTATGATTTACTACTCCAACACCAGTCTACGTACAGTAGGGAAGGTGTTGGAATAGTAAATCATAATATTCCTTAGGTTAGAGCACCATCCAGTGCAAGTCGTTTTGCGTTGTATTAACCGCGATGTAAAGGCATTGCGATGCAATGCCCCGTGGTAATGGATGTTTCCCGGCCTGACCACCCTGGTTCAGCCAGACCAATGTGGCTTTATGCCATCCCAGAGCACCCAACATTGCATCTGTAGGCTCTTCGTGGCTCTGGCCCACCGTCATAGATTGCCGCAGGATCCTGCACTGCTCCTTCTTGATTTTGAGAAGGCCTTTGATACAGGGGACTGGGATTACCTTTAGATGGTGTTGTTTTGCATCGGCTTTGGACCACTCATTCGGACACATGGTCTGAGTCCTTTACTCCAACCTCACGGCTTGTGTGAGGGTCAATGGGGTCTTGGCTGACGCCTTTCCTATAGCACGAGGGTAAGCATGGGCGGAAAATCCGTTACGCTCGCGGATTTTGCGGATTTTTGGGAAATTCGCAATCCGCGAGATTTGCGAATTTCCCGCAAAATCCGCAAATTCGCACGCAGCGGATTTTTTTGGCGGCGCGCGGCGTTGGTGATACAATTTTTGCGGCGCGCGGCTTTTATCATCGTTTGCCGAGTTGTTTTTTTCAATAGTTTGCGAGTGCTGCGCCATTTTGGATCTTGCTGTGTGATCCCGCGGGAATTGGCGAGCGCGATTACGTCATCGCGGCTTGCCAGCGATAGTTTGTCAACGCGAGTACGGCGAAATCACGTCTCGCGGTACTTCGCAATTGCGAGATTTGAGATGCGGCGAGCGAAAATATAAATTTGCAATTCTGCACAAGAAATCCACCAGCAAGCAGCATAAACCTTCTAGAAATTATGATTTTTATCTGAATAACTCCTTAGTTTGACATTTGCCTGCACTTTTTTAGCGAGGAGTCCATTTTGGGGAGGGGGGCAGGGGGGTGGGAGGAAGGAAGTGCCCCACAGTCTTCAACTTCCGGTTCCTGTTCAGCAGGCTCCTCCCAGTGCTTTGTCCATCTCCTGGTCACTTTTCATTTGGGTCTGGAGCTGGAAGGATTACTTTTTGTGGATGCTGCTGGATATTTGGATTTGAGGCCTTTTTGACTTTCTTTGGATCACTGTTGGATTAGAAATTTTACAAGTAAGTTTGTTTGGGGCATTACAGTTGCTGCAATTAAAATTTTGGAATTTTCGATTTTTGGGCTGTTTTGGGGCCTTTTGCCCAGGGGTACTCAGTGGTGGGTGGACTGAGTCTTTCTGTGGGTTGTCTTGAACTTAAACATCATGGAGGCCATGGATGAATTGGGATTGTGCTGATTTTTCTGTGTTTTTCGATTTTTGACCTGTTGTTGGGGCCTTGACCAGGGGTAGTGAGTGGTGCATGGGCCTAGTCTTTCTGTGGGCTGTCTTGAACTTAAACATCATGGAGGGCATGGATGGAATGGGATTGTGCTGATTTTTCTGTGTTTTTCGATTTTTGACCTGTTGTTGGGGCCTTGACCAGGGGTAGTGAGTGGTGCATGGGCCTAGTCTTTCTGTGGGGTGTCTTGAATTTAAACATCATGGAGGGCGTGGATGGAATGGGATTGTGCTGATTTTGCAGTGTTTTTCGATTTTTGGGGGTGTTCATGGGGACAGGGCATGTGGGTTGGGGCCATTTTGAGTGCTGGTACAGGCAGGCCCTGGCCATGTGCTAGGAGGCAAGTGGCCATTTTGAATGCAGGCTTTGTTGTTAGGCCTCCAACCATTTTGCCTACTTTTCAACCTTTATTTATGCCCAGGGGTAGTGAGTCTTGCATGGGCCTAGTCTTTCTGTGGGTTGTCTTGAATTTAAACATCATGGAGGCCATGGATGGAATGGAATTGTGCTGATTTTGCAGTGTTTTTCGATTTTTGGGGGTGTTCATGGGGAGGGACATGCCATGTGGCTGGTGGCCATTTTGAGTGCAGCTACAGGCACTGGCCATGTGCTGGCAGGCAAGTGGCCATTTTGAATGCAGGCTTTGTTGTTAGGCCTCCAACCATTTTGCCTACTTTTCAACCTTTATTTATGCCCAGGGGTAGTGAGTCTTGCATGGGCCTAGTCTTTCTGTGGGTTGTCTTGAATTTAAACATCATGGAGGCCATGGATGGAATGGGATTGTGCAGATTTTTCAGTGATTTTCGTTTTTTGGGCCTGTACTTGTGGCCTTTTCACCAGGGGTATTTGAGTCTAGCATGGGCCTAGTCTTTCTGTGGGCTGTCTTGAACTTAAACATCATGGAGGGCATGGATGGAATGGGATTGTGCTGATTTTTCTGTGTTTTTCGATTTTTGACCTGTTGTTGGGGCCTTGACCAGGGGTAGTGAGTGGTGCATGGGCCTAGTCTTTCTGTGGGGTGTCTTGAATTTAAACATCATGGAGGGCATGGATGGAATGGGATTGTGCTGATTTTGCAGTGTTTTTCGATTTTTGGGGGTGTTCATGGGGACAGGGCATGTGGGTGGGGGCCATTTTGAGTGCTGGTACAGGCAGGCCCTGGCCATGTGCTAGGAGGCAAGTGGCCATTTTGAATGCAGGCTTTGTTGTTAGGCCTCCAACCATTTTGCCTACTTTTCAACCTTTATTTATGCCCAGGGGTAGTGAGTCTTGCATGGGCCTAGTCTTTCTGTGGGTTGTCTTGAATTTAAACATCATGGAGGCCATGGATGGAATGGAATTGTGCTGATTTTGCAGTGTTTTTCGATTTTTGGGGGTGTTCATTGGGAGGGACATGCCATGTGGCTGGTGGCCATTTTGAGTGCAGCTACAGGCACTGGCCATGTGCTGGCAGGCAAGTGGCCATTTTGAATGCAGGCTTTGTTGTTAGGCCTCCAACCATTTTGCCTACTTTTCAACCTTTATTTATGCCCAGGGGTAGTGAGTCTTGCATGGGCCTAGTCTTTCTGTGGGTTGTCTTGAATTTAAACATCATGGAGGCCATGGATGGAATGGGATTGTGCTGATTTTGCAGTGTTTTTCGATTTTTGGGGGTGTTCATGGGGAGGGACATGCCATGTGGCTGGTGGCCATTTTGAGTGCAGCTACAGGCACTAGCCATGTGCTGGCAGGCAAGTGGCCATTTTGAATGCAGGCTTTGTTGTTAGGCCTCCAACCATTTTGCCTACTTTTCGACCTTTATTTATGCCCAGGGGTAGTGAGTCTTGCATGGGCCTAGTCTTTCTGTGGGTTGTCTTGAATTTAAACATCATGGAGGCCATGGATGGAATGGGATTGTGCAGATTTTTCAGTGATTTTCGTTTTTTGGGCCTGTACTTGTGGCCTTTTCACCAGGGGTATTTGAGTCTAGCATGGGCCTAGTCTTTCTGTGGGCTGTCTTGAACTTAAACATCATGGAGGGCATGGATGGAATGGGATTGTGCTGATTTTTCTGTGTTTTTCGATTTTTGACCTGTTGTTGGGGCCTTGACCAGGGGTAGTGAGTGGTGCATGGGCCTAGTCTTTCTGTGGGGTGTCTTGAATTTAAACATCATGGAGGGCATGGATGGAATGGGATTGTGCTGATTTTGCAGTGTTTTTCGATTTTTGGGGGTGTGCATGGGGACAGGCCATGTGGGTGGGGGCCATTTTGAGTGCTGGTACAGGCAGGCCCTGGCCATGTGCTAGGAGGCAAGTGGCCATTTTGAATGCAGGCTTTGTTGTTAGGCCTCCAACCATTTTGCCTACTTTTCAACCTTTATTTATGCCCAGGGGTAGTGAGCCTTGCATGGGCCTAGTCTTTCTGTGGGTTGTCTTGAATTTAAACATTATGGAGGGCATGGATGGATTGGGATTGTGCTGATTTTGCAGTGTTTTTCGATTTTTTTGTGCTCTATAACTGAACTGATGTTCCTCTGTCTTCCATTTTTTTTAGGTGCACAAGACTCAAGAGAACCACCAGTGCCAGGAAGAAGTCCTGCAGCGGTGTGTGTGTGCAGCATAACGTCACGCGACGTCACGTCTGGCCTCAGACAACTCTACAATTCGTGCAACTGCGGCCTGCTGTCTGACCTGCTCTGAAGAAGATGGCCCCAAAGAAAGTTCTCCGTAGCTCCTCTAGCAAGAAAGTTGCTAGTAAGGAGCAGAAGAAGCAAGTTACCAAGGAGGCTGGTGTGCCACCCGCCACGTTTTTTGGGAGCAAAAAAAAAAAGTACGCCTGCAGCAGCAGGATCTGCTGGGAGCAGCACCCCTGCTCCATTGGGTTCAGTGCCTCCACCACCACGCCAACTTAAGTCAAAGCCCTTGAGTGCTTCAGAGGCAGTCAGTGTACTTCTCCAATCACCATCGACCAGTGATGTTGGCTCATCGCAAGAAAGTAGCAGCAATGTCCCTGAATCAACACAGGTTGTTGTAACTCATCTGACAAGTGTTGAACAACCACAGCCGCAACAACAACACCATGTGCAAGTACACGCCCAAGTACATGTGGAAGGAGAGGCAGCAAAAGGAGATGCGCAAGCAAAGGTGCATGGAGGTTCACAAGTGCCCACAATAGTTGTTCCTCCCGAAGTAGGGGCACATCAGGAAATCGACAATGAAGCCGAGGTATCATTGGAAGCCACTCCTCCTGATGATCATTCATTGTCTTCCACATCCCTAGCAAGGAAAAGATCAAGGGGGGTGTCTACATCTTCTTCAAGCCCACCTCCTTCTGATGATACAGATCCAGCTTGGGAACCACAACTGCGGTCTGACAGTGAGGCACACCATGATCTGACACCGGTACCTAAGCGTAAAAGGAAGGTCGTCCAAAAACTCAAACCTATGGAGTGTGATGAGGCTCAACAAGAAGTGACAGATACTGCTGGTGATGAAGCCTCTCACGATGACGACGAGCCAGTCATCACAAAGGTCACTGCAGCCCCACCGGGCATGCAGCAAAGAGACATTTTGACCCTATCCCGAGAAGCTGCTGAGCGTGATGATGATGTCGGCGAGGAGGCAATGGAAATGGAATCATTAGATTTGGAGTTAAGTAGTACACCAAAACCTACCGCTTCCATATTTCTTCCTCGCAAGAAGGTACCCACCTCGTCCTCGACCTCAATTCGTGGTGGTGAAAGTGCAAAACGTACTGAAGTTCGGCAATCCACATCCTCCACTTCATCTGGCATTAGCAGCAGGACCACCACCACCAGTATCGCCGCCTCCTCCGGCCCCCGAAGACATTTCAAGTCTCCAGTTTGGGACTTCTTTAGTGTTTGCCCAAAAAAGGAAAACGTAGCCATTTGTAGCATTTGTAAGCTTCGAGTTAGTCGTGGTAAGTTGGGTTCCAACTATGGTACCGGAGGCCAGAGAGGTCATCTTAGGAGAACGCACGATGTCCAATGGTTTGCGCACCTACACGCGATCAAGGAAGCCCGAATTGCACGCAATGAAAACGTTGATTTTTCATCTGATGATGACGAGGAGGAAGAAGACGATTCAAACACTTCACTTACACCCAGTTCCCCTGTCAGCAGCACACCCCATGGGAGCCACACTAAGAGTGTGGGAGAGAGTGAGACATCAATGCGGAAAAGTTCATCAGCGAGCGTAACTGGGTCGAAGAGATCATCATCATCCCGTAAATCCTTGGTCCAGGGCAACATTAAAAAGATGTTGTTTACAGAAGCGCAATATGAACGCAACCACCCAATGACCCGTCTGTATAACACTAAGCTGGCTAAAATGCTAGCTCGGGACCTTCTCCCTTTTTCTTTTGTAGAAGGGGTTGGTTTTCTAGAATTAGTGACAGCGCTCTGCCCTAAATGGAAGGTTCCTAGCCGGTTCTATTTTGCCCGAGTTGCGGTTCCAGCACTACATGAAGATGTTCTGAAGGTGATTGGGGCAGCTTTGCAGAAGAGTGCTGTTCACACTATACATCTGACAACAGACATGTGGACCAGTGGCGCAGGCGCTGATTACATGTGCATCACTGCACACTGGGTCTCTTTTTCAGGGGCTAAAGCAAAGCTAAACGCAGGTGTTGACACGAACATTGTTTTTAAAGGTGCTCGGAAACATGCAACACTAGCCATGTTTGGTTTGGAGAAACGTCACACAGCAGAAAACATTTTGGATGTCTTTAACACAAAGGTCCTTAACTGGCTGTCCCCACTAAAACGCAAGGTTGGTTATGTTTCCACGGACAATGGCGCCAATATAGTTAAGGCCATGAGGGACGGTTACTATTTCCGAGTGCCGTGTTTGGCGCACTGTATAAACCTGGTTGTCCAAAAATTCTTGGGTAATAAAGGCAGTGCAGCGTACAGTGTATTGGAGACCTGCCGAAAAATGTGCAAGCATTTCAGGCATTCTTTTAAGGCCCGGAAGCAGCTGAGGAGCCTGCTATATCAACGTCAAATGCCAGTGAAAGCACTCATCCAGGAGGTGGTAACACGTTGGAACTCAACCTTCTACATGCTTGAGCGTCTGTATGAGCAGTATACGGAACTCGATCAATATTTCCTTAAAGAGGGTACAGAGGAGCTGAGGATGGGTGGGCCGCAATGGAACATAGTTGAAAGCCTGACACCCATGCTTCGTCCTTTTGAGTTCTTCACGCGTGCAGTCAGCAAGGAGGACTCTAATTTGGGAAAAGCTATCCCATTGTTGTACATGCTGGAGGACCAACTGAAGGAGGTGTGTTCTGTGTTTGGAAAAGATGACAAAAACCAAGACTCTTTGCTTCTGGCTGAGCAATTATTAGAGCTCCTACAAGGTGATGAACGTCTTAAAAAGATCCACTCAGAACAGCATTACATTTGTGCTACTATTCTGGATCCACGCTACAAAAAGGCGCTGGCAGGCCAAGCATTCTTTCCTTTTGATGATGAACATGTTCCAAAGTACAAACGTTGGCTAGCCTTGTCAGCCAAGAAGTTTGAAACAGAACGGCTGGAAATTGAAGGAAATGGCAGTACATCAGCAGGCCATCCCCAGTCAAAACAATCCACTTCTGCACCTGTGGCTGTGGCACAAGTGACCTCTCAGCCGTTAAAGACACCGGCAACCGGATCATCTGCACGAAAGACAACAGAAACATTGGAGGCTGAAGAGGATTGGCTAGCTCTGCGTGAGTTTGGTTCTCAAAAGGTCAGAGGCACAGCAAGAGCTAAGCAAAGTGGAGGAACCTTGGATGAGGACCTTGAGTCGATGGTGAAGGACTATCTGAATGACTCAACAGAGGTCTATGTTAATTCTGACCCATTGGCGTATTGGCATGGGAAAAAAGAATTGTGGCCACAGCTCACCAACCTGGCTTTAAACTACTTGTCTTGCCCACTCGCAAGCGTGTCTTCTGAACGGGTTTTCAGTGCGGCTGGTGGGATTGTAACTCCCAAACGGAGCCGCCTCTCGCCCAAAAATGTGGAGAGGTTAACAATGATCAAGATGAATCAGCACCTCATACCACCAGATTTCAGAGTACGAGAGAGCGTGCCGGATGAAGAGGAGGTGGCCAGCAACATAGATGAGGGAATTTCTACTCTGTCAGGTGACACTGAGCTCACCCTGCCTGAATTCGCAGAGTATGATGACGAAGCCTTATTCTTATTCCTGGACCGTGATACCGAGCCCTGAAAATGAGACAACAAATCAATAACTTTCTTTTTCATCCTTATTCACTTTTATTCCTGTGTGTCTGTCTTTCTTTGTTGTGCACAGTTAATATAATTCAAACTTTAATCAGATAATCACAAAAACAAGCCCATCAGCAGAACTGTCTTCACTTGTTTGCTAATTGATTTGAAGGTGCCGCAGTCTGCATTCCTCAGGTTCACAAGTTCAGAAGAACATGCTCCTCTATCCTCCTCCTCCAGACTCCTATTTCCATCAAAGCAGAGGGCTGGTTTACGCCCAATGAAGAAAGACTCAGCACTTGTGGGGGTGTTGTTCTACCTCTTTGCAGGTGAGTTGACGGGTCTGGGGCCATTGCTGGGAAGCACTAAAAGTGGTTTGGACCAAATCCGAGGCGGAACATTTTTTGTGTTTTTGATGACTTGCTTGTCTTTGAGGTGCTCTTAG
Source organism: Lissotriton vulgaris (assembly GCF_964263255.1). Taxonomy (NCBI): domain Eukaryota; kingdom Metazoa; phylum Chordata; class Amphibia; order Caudata; family Salamandridae; genus Lissotriton; species Lissotriton vulgaris. The sequence goes on along the minus strand of NC_141691.1, from coordinate 1,074,992,580 downwards.
GGGGGGTTCCGTCTGTTTGTGGGTGAGTTTCGTGGTCTGGGAGCATTGCTGGGACACTCTAATCTTGATTGCATTTGCTTTTCAGGAAATCCGTCGTGCCAACCCCGACTTATGGCCTAGCTACGCAGCGCGTTTGGACCGAAGGCCCAGAAATATTGCAAGTATGAGATTTTGCTTTTGGCCTGTTTGGGGGTGTTATGCTTCTTGGCGGGTGGGTTGGCGGGTCTTGGGGCATTCCTGGGAAGGTCTAATACCGGGTAGAAGTGGTTGGGACAAAATCCAGGCCGATTTTCTTTTGGCTATTTCTGACATTTTGCTCTATGTAGCGTTTTCGGGGGGCTGTTTGGGGGGCTTCCTGGTGTTTGTGGGTGAGTTTCGTGGTCTGGGAGCACTGCTGGGACACTCTAATCTTGATTGCATTTGCTTTTCAGGAAATCCGTCGTGGCAACCCCGACTTATGGCCTAGCTACGCAGTGCGTTTGGACCGAAGGCCCAGAAATATTGCAAGTATGAGATTTTGCTTTTGGCCTGTTTGGGGGTGTTATGCTTCTTGGCGGGTGGGTTGGCGGGTCTTGGGGCATTCCTGGGAAGGTCTAATACCGGGTAGAAGTGGTTGGGACAAAATCCAGGCCGATTTTTTTTTTGGCTATTTCTGACATTTTGCTCTATGTAGCGTTTTCGGGGGCCTGTTTGGGGGGCTTCCTGGTGTTTGTGGGTGAGTTTCGTGGTCTGGGAGCACTGCTGGAACACTCTAATCTTGATTGCATTTGCTTTTCAGGAAATCCGTCGTGGCAACCCCGACTTATGGCCTAGCTACGCAGTGCGTTTGGACCGAAGGCCCAGAAATATTGCAAGTATGAGATTTTGCTTTTGGCCTGTTTGGGGGTGTTATGCTTCTTGGCGGGTGGGTTGGCGGGTCTTGGGGCATTCCTGGGAAGGTCTAATACCGGGTAGAAGTGGTTGGGACAAAATCCAAGCCGATTTTTTTTTTGGCTATTTCTGACATTTTGCTCTATGTAGCGTTTTCGGGGGCCTGTTTGGGGGGCTTCCTGGTGTTTGTGGGTGAGTTTCGTGGTCTGGGAGCACTGCTGGGACACTCTAATCTTGATTGCATTTGCTTTTCAGGAAATCCGTCGTGGCAACCCCGACTTATGGCCTAGCTACGCAGTGCGTTTGGACCGAAGGCCCAGAAATATTGCAAGAATGAGATTTTGCTTTTGGCCTGTTTGGGGGTGTTATGCTTCTTGGCGGGTGGGTTGGCGGGTCTTGGGGCATTCCTGGGAAGGTCTAATACCGGGTAGAAGTGGTTGGGACAAAATCCAGGCCGATTTTTTTTTGGGCTATTTCTGACATTTTGCTCTATGTAGCGTTTTCGGGGGCCTGTTTGGGGGGCTTCCTGGTGTTTGTGGGTGAGTTTCGTGGTCTGGGAGCACTGCTGGCTATATATACTTTACTTTGCAAGAGGTTTGAAGCAAATCCATGGTGGCAGAGGGGAGTTAGGGCCTAGCTGCAGAGCGCGCGCGGAGTGATTTGGGAAATTTGTGAAAAATGGACTAAGTCCCCATTTTTGTACTTTTGCTCTTTGACTGTTTGGGGGTCTTCTACTCGTTTTCTCCTGGGTTGACGGCTCCGGGGCCATTGCTGGGAAGCTCTAATACCGGATAAATGTGTTTTGGACCAAATCCCAGGCGGAATTTTTTTTGTGTTTTTGATGACTTGCTTGCCTTTGAGGTGCTCTTAGGGGGGGTTCCGTCTGTTTGTGGGTGAGTTTCGTGGTCTGGGAGCATTGCTGGGACACTCTAATCTTGATTGCATTTGCTTTTCAGGAAATCCGTCGTGCCAACCCCGACTTATGGCCTAGCTACGCAGTGCGTTTGGACCGAAGGCCCAGAAATATTGCAAGTATGAGATTTTGCTTTTGGCCTGTTTGGGGGTGTTATGCTTCTTGGCGGGTGGGTTGGCGGGTCTTGGGGCATTCCTGCGAAGGTCTAATACCGGGTAGAAGTGGTTGGGACAAAATCCTCGCGGAAAAGCCTTTAGTTTTGGCACTTTTTGTAACTTAGGGTTCGTTAGGGTTAGCCCTAGCAGCAGGATTGCATGTGTTTCGGGGTGTTCTAGATTTTTCCAACTGAGTTCTGGGGTCTTAGAGCACTCGTGAGAATGTGTAATTTTGGTTGCAAGTCATTTGAAGAAAATCCATGGTGGGAAAGGGGGGATTTGGCATAGTTAAAGAAAGCCTTTGCCACTATTCTTAACTTAGGGTTCGTTAGGGTTAGCAGTATTTCTATTGCATGTGTTTGAGTGGGGGGGATTTCGAGTCTTGGAGCGATGCTGGCTATGGCTACTTTTGCTTGGTTGCTTGCAAGTGGTTTGAATGCAATCCACGGTGGGTAATGGGTAATTAGGAAGGGGGTACTTCGGCCTACTTTTACTTTCAAAGTAAGTTTTGTCACCAGTTTTCTGCTAGGCCTCGTTTTTTGAGATTTGATTGGGGGTCTTCTACATTTTTGCGACTGGCTTTAGTAAGGGTCTGGGTGGGAGCACTGCTAGGAAGATCTAATTTTGTTCTAAAACACAGTTTACAGTACACCTAGCTTGAGGGGCAAGATCCGCTACATTAATTTGCCCATACTTATTTATCCTTCAAAAGGTGACTCAGAGTACGCACTTTCAAAAATATTGTACTGTCTACTAGGAAAATCAAATTGTGACTTTTTGCACTCCACAGCCTACATACCTTATATTTATTTATCAGTGGTGTTGTAATATTATATCACTTCCTGTTTTTCGTTGAATAACTACAGGCCGGGTTTCAGTCTCTGCAATGGGGAAAAAAGGATGGAGTCAGGCTTCACAGTAGCGAGCCACAATTCAGCATCAGGCAGGCAGTGGACAGGGTGTCTTCTGGTGACCAACATCGATGGACGAAGCGTCGGCTGCAATGGAGGAGTGCCGCTAATAGGAGGATTTTTTTTCTGCAGGCTACTTACTTACCACTTCCAACAGGACCACTACAACCACATAGATACAGTATCCCTTGCCTTTTTCTCTGACTGTGACTGCATTTCTTGGATCTCTCTCTGCTTCTAAATTGATCCCTTAACACATCACTTAGTCCACTCCACTATCACATCTGCACCACACATAGTCATTTGTAAGTGCTCCTACGTAATTCGCAAGTCGCAGCACGCCCCAGGCCGTAGAGGACTGGGATGGCCCCAATGATGAAGCATGTCACCAAGGGGCAACCCTGGTGAGTGAGGGGACACCTAGAAAACAAGCAATTTCTCCTTTTCTATCTACTATACCTTCCAGACCAACCCCACTGAGTGTTGTTGTGAATGGATTTATAGTGACCAGCAAGGCTCTCGGGTATCTGGCTAAGTACAGAGACCTTATGTTGAATATCGTTATCAATAATTCCACACAGGCCCTGTACTGTCGCATTCTTTCTTCCACAGTTGTCGAATGTACTACTTACTTTTCACTGACATGCATGCAGTAGTGCATGCACTTTCAAAGATTGATGGATAGGTTTGTACCCAAAGAATTGTTTATGTTCCATTGTTTGTCTATGCTGTGCTTTTTTTTACAGGGTGTCTTCTGGTGACCAACATCGATGGACGAAGCGTCGGCTGCAATGGAGGAGTGCCGCTAATAGGAGGATTTTTTTTCTGCAGGCAACTTACTTACCACTTCCAACAGGACCACTACAACCACATAGATACAGTATCCCTTGCCTTTTTCTCTGACTGTGACTGCATTTCTTGGATCTCTCTCTGCTTCTAAATTGATCCCTTAACACATCACTTAGTCCACTCCACTATCACATCTGCACCACACATAGTCATTTGTAAGTGCTCCTACGTAATTCGCAAGTCGCAGCACGCCCCAGGCCGTAGAGGACTGGGATGGCCCCAATGATGAAGCATGTCACCAAGGGGCAACCCTGGTGAGTGAGGGGACACCTAGAAAACAAGCAATTTCTCCTTTTCTATCTACTATACCTTCCAGACCAACCCCACTGAGTGTTGTTGTGAATGGATTTATAGTGACCAGCAAGGCTCTCGGGTATCTGGCTAAGTACAGAGACCTTATGTTGAATATCGTTATCAATAATTCCACACAGGCCCTGTACTGTCGCATTCTTTCTTCCACAGTTGTCGAATGTACTACTTACTTTACACTGACATGCATGCAGTAGTGCATGCACTTTCAAAGATTGATGGATAGGTTTGTACCCAAAGAATTGTTTATGTTCCATTGTTTGTCTATGCTGTGCTTTTTTTTACAGGGTGTCTTCTGGTGACCAACATCGATGGACGAAGCGTCGGCTGCAATGGAGGAGTGCCGCTAATAGGAGGATTTTTTTTCTGCAGGCAACTTACTTATCACTTCCAACAGGACCACTACAACCACATAGATACAGTATCCCTTGCCTTTTTCTCTGACTGTGACTGCATTTCTTGGATCTCTCTCTGCTTCTAAATTGATCCCTTAACACATCACTTAGTCCACTCCACTATCACATCTGCACCACACATAGTCATTTGTAAGTGCTCCTACGTAATTCGCAAGTCGCAGCACGCCCCAGGCCGTAGAGGACTGGGATGGCCCCAATGATGAAGCATGTCACCAAGGGGCAACCCTGGTGAGTGAGGGGACACCTAGAAAACAAGCAATTTCTCCTTTTCTATCTACTATACCTTCCAGACCAACCCCACTGAGTGTTGTTGTGAATGGATTTATAGTGACCAGCAAGGCTCTCGGGTATCTGGCTAAGTACAGAGACCTTATGTTGAATATCGTTATCAATAATTCCACACAGGCCCTGTACTGTCGCATTCTTTCTTCCACAGTTGTCGAATGTACTACTTACTTTTCACTGACATGTATGCAGTAGTGCATGCACTTTCAAAGATTGATGGATAGGTTTGTACCCAAAGATTTGTTTATGTTCACAATTGTTTGTCTATGCTGTGCTATTTTTTCTTGTCTCCCAAAACCTTTCCCAAAAACCCCCGTACCCATCCATTTTTCAAACCCTAACCCTCTTCCCCCGGGCTGTGTGGTTTTGATTGATGTGTGACTAAATGACAGCAATAAATCCACACACTTGCTGGGGAGGATAAGGTGATAGCAACAGGCTGGTGAAGAAATCCGAGGATATTTTCTTACTCTGCTTGACAAAGAACCATTGCTAATGTGAAAGAACTTCAAGCGAATTAGTAGTTATACTTTACCATTTGTTAGGCTACAATGTGGCACTGTTCTACTGTACTTCTGTCACCTGCTATATTCTCAGTTGTACCGTTGAATTGCTCAGGAGGACAAACCAGATTTCATTTTCTTTTTTTTCATAGGCATGCAACTGCCACTGTGTCACACCACTAGTACCACCGCTATGAGGAAATTTTATCCGACCAAGATTGCCAACCATATTCGCTGTCTCCCGTGGAGCCAGCCCTGGGTCTAGCCCTACTTTCAAACACAAATTACAGGTAAGATAAGCGTTTGGTGGTTTGGGGGTATAATGGAGTATTAGTACGAGAGACGAGAGACTGAAGGTAGTACTACTAAAGTCCTAGGACTCTTGGATTCACTTCGTCTGTGAGAGGCACTTAGTGTTGAAAACATTTGGGCATTTACACTTAAAGAAAGAAAATGGAACTAAACTTTCAGGAACACAAAGTCAACGTTAAACCCCCACCCACCAGGCAAGCAGTAAGAAACGGGTATGCTCAGATAAAGTTTGAAAAAGTATATTTATATCCCTAACAAAATAATCTCCCGCAAGACCCTCCCTAACCCCAACGATTGTCCTTCAAAAGTCCCCAAAAACCCAACTCCCAATTCCCACCCCCCAAAAGTCTCTAAAAAAGGGGCAAGGGACACTATGGGCGGATGCTGTCAACTTTTTGGGCCAGGGCATCATGCTCCTGGCGGAGCAAGGCGTGCTCTACGCGGAGCCCCTCCAACTGGTTGGAAAAGTGGTGGAGCTCCTGCTGAAGGCGGGAAACCATCAGGGTACTGCGGCGCAGGCGTGCCTTCAATGCCTTGTAGGTGCAACGGCTGTGAGAGGAAGCTGTAGCTGTTGTCCTTGCTACTCGGCGGTGGCGTTTGGCTTTGGCAGCCCGGCTCAGTCTGGGTGGACCACTGTGCTGGGTGGCACTGGCAGCCCGTGGGGGAACGGAGGCCGATGCAGACGACGTAGTTGTTGTGGTCGACTGCACACTTTCTTCGTCCTCCAGGGCCACCAGCCGCCGATATTCGGCCACAGTGGCATCGATCCTCCGTTGCCGGGCCGCTCTAGCCAGCTCCTTCCTCCTTGTTCGTTTGGAAGGAGAACCTATATGAAGAAAGAAAGACATAGTCTGTAACCAATGCTCCTTAAGATTAACTCAATCATTCAGCAGAAATTTGTGTTGCACTACAACTAGCAACTTGCAAACGCATTACATAACTATTGAGGCCAGTATCTATCTAACCTCACACTTCTTCATCCTTGCTCTAACATTAGTGGGAGTTTAAGGAACAAATTCTACGAGCACTATGGACTTCCATTAGAGTCAACTATGAAAGTACACCAGTCTTATTCTTCTTCTTGTCTCTTGTTTTGGAAAATTGGTACGTTATCTTCTGCAAGCCGGCATAATGCCAGCGCAGTAAACTTGCACCCGAGAAAAAGAGCCGCACGCCATGAGGAGTGACCTAGACTTGCGTTGCGTTACTGTACCCGTCCAGTACATGCAGGTGGTGAAGCTCTTACTTTTCTATTATGGGTGGCACTGAGAATACTCTGTTACAACTCAAGGGCTACTCCTTAATTAATTTAACTTTCACCCTACAGTGGAAATGAGTACTAGAAATGGAAAATTGAAGAAGATAAATTATCTGATTATCTATCACTTCACATGGGATGTTTTTGCTTATATATGGGATGACTTTTGGTGCTTTGCTTTTTATTGAGTGACCAGTGATACATCCACACATGAATGACTGAGTACTACTAAACTTATTAAGAGAGGTAGGGAGTGGCCACCGTAATAACCGGATCTATGCAGTGCTTGCAATACAAACTACTGCTACTATTGATGGTAGTATTTGGACAAAATTAAAAGTTCTTTTCCTTGCCTTTCCTACACTGGAACGGACGTGCGGGTGTTGTGTTACATGCTCTTCAAAGTTACACTTAGTTCATCCACTGACCGTCTACTCTCTCTAGATCATCGGTACTCACAAACTTTCTCTCAGGGGCTACATTTACAGTGTAGTTTGGGGCAGAGGGCCGCACTGGTGGGGGCGGAGTCAGAGGGGGCGGGCCTAAAGCAAAACGATAACTTGTGACCATGAGGTTGCACACAGGTCCCTGCAGCAGATGCCCTCACCCACTGAGCCACCAGACCCAGCATTTACATACATCTCTCTCCCTCCTGCTCTCCCTCCTGCCCTCCCTCTCCATCTCTCTCTCCCTCCTGCCCTCCCTCTCCCTCCCCCTCTGTCATCTCACTGTGTGTGTGTCTATCTGTGTCAGCCTTCAGCCCGGGTTGAGACCGCTTCCTCAACGCGCACACACAGACAACAACACCAAAGTACTTAACAGGTCTTTAAAAGACCATTAACATATTATTGAGGCTTTGTTTGTTGTAGCGCCCCTGCTTCTCCACCCTGACAATCACTGCTTGCCCGGCCCCACAGAGGCTTTGTTCTATTTCACCTCTTTGTGGCCTTGCATCTCCACTCTGCTCTGTGGGGGCCGGGGAAGCAGTGATTGTCTGCAAGGTCTGCGCACCGCCAAAGAAGGCTTGCCGGGCCACCACCGGCCCGCGGGCCGTACTATGAGTACCCCTGCTCTAGATACACATATGCTATCTAAGAGTCAGATAGTAGCATGATCCAGGTATATGGACACATACAGTTTCTGTGTCACCCACCCAGGCTGTTGTCCTTCCACCCATCATTGCTTCATCATTCACCCAGCCATGCATCTCATATTCTTGCCTTCCCAGCTAGTCTTCAATCTCAATAAGTAAGGAATATATAAGAGCTTACCTCTGGCCGCCACCACCACCGTCTCAACTCTCACAGCCGCCGCCTCCTCCCCTGAAGAATCGCCCTCCGCCTCCGTGTCGAGCACCACCACCTCCACACTGGCCCCGCCACCAGATGTTCCACCTACAAAGTACATTTAAGAATGTTAGAATAAAGCACTCACTAGTCTTTGGTCTAGGAATGAAGACATGTGAAAACAATGTAATTTGTGACTGTCTACGTTAAAGTTAAAAAAAATGTCCCTTTTTCCAGGGAAGGTTGTCTTGCTGCACTTTTTGGCACAACTGATGAAGGCTGTTTTTTTAACACGCACCATTTTTCTCCACACAGACAGAAGATGGACTTCTAACAACAAGATCAAGTTGAAACCAGGTGAGAGCTCGGCTCGACCACAAGAAATGTCTTCAATTAATCGTCAGCACTAACCACTTTTCCATTATCAGTTAAACGTTTAGTTTTATTATGACTTCATTTTAATAAATGTGTTTACTTTTAATAAAGCTTTTAAACTTAAATACAATCTGTGTATTTTGGTCCAGACTAGAGTGACTGAGCGAAAGGTTTTGCAATTTATGCAAGCATGAGTCCAGATAGAACACTTCAAAAGACATTATGGACAATCCCAGAGGACTGCACTAAGTTGATAGAGCTATTGCTGACTAGAATCATGGGAGTTTCGCCAACCGTGCAATCTTAGTTAGCTACACAGACAGACTAATAAGAATAATCTAGTAATACCACAGGGAGTCATAGTAGAGGCAGGATAAGAATTTAGATACAGTCTACAAGAAGAGCAAAGACAATTTTGAAAAAAGTCAAATGAGGAACGCTAGGAAAAATAGGTACTAGTCTAAAATGAAAACTTACTGGGGCCAGCAGAGGAGCCCTCGCCTGCCCGATCCTGGCCCTGTTGAACAGCATCCGCCGCCTGCTGCTCCTGTGTCCTCCTCTCGCCCTTGGGGGGAGCTGACGTACAACATGAAAGAAAGAACAGAAAACATGGATGATTGTTGCTTGTCAATGTCAACCAAATCAAACATTTCAAAAGAACAATAACAAAATATTTCCGCGAAATTATATTGATTAGGGTTAGTTTTCATTTATTTGCGGACCTGTGACTTCGAAAGTCACGTAACTCACTAAACAAAGTACTGAAACGTTCACCTAGGACTGGCAGGCAGCAGTCCGCAGGCAAGACGCAAAGTGACAGACAAACTCCATTGTGATTTCAGTCAGATCAGTGACAACACTAACAGTTGCCTGCTACATTACCAGTCATTGAAATAGTCAAACTATCAATCCACCGCCACTATTTTTCTTATTGTCAGGGGTACAAAGGAAGGGGCAGATTTAAGCCCCTTGCGGCTCTTTTGCGCCGTTCTTGCGTGACTTTTGTGACGCAGCAGCTAAACAAAAAAGGGCGCCATGGTGCGGCGTATAATATTATAACAACGTGACGCATTTGGGAGATGCATCCCGTTATAAAGCCCTGCGCCATCAGGGGGCGTTCCGGCGCAAGGGAGGGCATTCCTGCGCTGGAACACATCCTAATAGTGGCTGAGGGAAATCTACAAAATTTCAATCAGTCACCTTTAGGACAATGATGCGTCACACAAACCCTGCACCTGCTTGAAGCAGACGTACGGCTTGACCCAGCATTGGGGAGATAGGGTACCCCAGAGCATTGCTGGAGCTGCGCCATCGTTGTGACGCAACTCCAGCAGTAAAGCTTCGGTGACGTTTTGGGCCCATGGTGCGCCGCATTGCAAATACGGCGCACCATGTTTGGTGGTGGTAGCGGGCCGCACAATTAATGGCGCATCCCTGCTACTTTGCAGGGATGCGACGGTAATTGCAATTCTGCCCCTTAGGGGCATACTTACTTACGCGTTCTGGCGCATCTCCAGAGATGCGCCAGATCAAATGCGTCACGCAAAACTACCCTTGCGACACGGCAGAAGCGCCTCATTTACAATGCGGCGCGCCCTGGCGCAAGGGTAGGCACTTGCGTGACGCATCTCGTCACGTAAGAGCGGTGCATCGCTGGAGTCACGTCGCCAACGCAATGCAACTCCAGTAATGCTCAGGGCCACCCAATACTCAACATGCTGTGTCAGTCCTTTAGCCTGCTTCGAGCAGACATAAGGAATTGAATTGACGTAGCAGCGTCGCAGAAGTGCCTGCGTTAAATCTTGTAGATTTCACGCAGGCAATTTTGCGAGGCGCACAGCCGCCGGACCGCCCACCCTGCGTACTAGGAACGCACCCATTGTGGTGCAGGCCCATGGCTTTATAACGTGACGCATCTCCCTAGATGCGTCATGCTGTAAATGACTCGCAGGGATGCGGCACGTTTACGCCGCTGTTGCGTCACGCAAGGCAACGTAAACGTGGCGCAAGGGGCTTGTAAATGTAATCTGCCCCCTAGTGTCTAGCATTACGCAGTTCTGTAAAGTACACTCATACATAATAGTTACTCAGGCCAATGAGACCACGAAATAGAAAACAAATAAGCATAGTAGCAACGCCACTGAGAAGGAGAGCAGTGCACCTGAAATGCACAGAAGATTTTGAAATATAAATTAACTACAATGTAATCGTCATCAGCGGCATTATTGGCTTGCTCCATGTAAAAAACAAATATTTGCAATACAACAACACAGAGCAGGAGAAAACATCATAGTAGTGAGTGATTAAATGGCTACTACTACTCACCAAGCCCGGGGATCTCCAAGCCGAGCTGGTCCAGCAGGTCGCGCTCGCGGTCCAGGAGGTCCGTCCAGCGATGGGTGACCTGGCTGTAGGTGCGCTGGACCCCGTAGAGGTGGGATATGGCCCAGCACACCTTCTCCCACCGCTTCCGGCGCTCCCGCATGTTGTAGCCGCCGGCCGCGATCCTGCCGCCTTCCGCGATGGTCCTGGGCAGGCGGCGCTGGACGAAGTAGACCAGCGCGCCCACTTCCTCCGGGCTAAATATCTCCCGTCGCGTCACCTGCTCCCCCCTCAATCTCCAGCATGCTGTCCTGGCACTGGGTCCAGCACTACTCCCCGCCGCCGCTGCGGCCCTCAAGTGCCTGGGCAGCTTCACGGCGCCTGGCTTGACCATGGTCTGGGCAGGTAAGGTAGGAAGAAGTAGAAAATTAAGAAAGAATAGGATAGGGAAGAAGAAAAGAAAAGAGTTTAAAAAAGTAGTTTAAAAGTAAAGAAAAATAGCAGAAAAGACAAAAATATACAGCTAGGAAAAGAGAGGGATAGATAAGAAGCAAAATCGTAAAAAAAAAACTGAAAACAAGCAAAGGATGGCAAAGATACCAAGAGGATTAAACACCATGCCCAGACACAGGAAATGAATGAAAAACAAGATGGCCGGCGCCCGTTCACGAGCGTGAAAGTAAGTTCGCGCGAGATTTTCCTCGCGATCTCGTGCGAACCTCTAGATTTCCCGCGCGATCTCGTGCGAACCTCTACTCGCAATGCGCTTACTGCGCGAGATTATACATAGCGGGCGGAAACGGAAATACGTCACGCAAACAAAATGGCCACGCCCGTACTCGACCTTGGGGTAAATTTGCGTGTTGCGCTGCAAGCGGCTCGCGAATACTGCAAAAAAACTCGCGAAACAACAAGCCGCAAAAAAATAAAATGCTCATTCGCACGAATTGGCGGCTTCCGCGGTCGGTTTCGCACGACGCCGCGCCCCGCGAATAGCGCGAAAAAAAACGAAAAACGATTTCAGCAAAAGCAAAAGCAATGAGCAGGTGCAAAAGGTCAAACTCATGATTTGTAACGATTCTTTGTAGTGCTTCCTGAGGGGGCCCTCCAGAATTCGGTTGCCTGCTTGCAACTATTGTGTGACCCTGCTCTGACCTTAACTGTATGCCACAAAGGTCCTGATTTACAGCTAAAGGAGCAGACAAGCAGGTGCCAGGCTGGAACTTGAAATTCTTTCAGTGACACATTAATTAGCCCCTAATTCATTATTGTCAGTTGGGGCAGGGCAGGTGTTGTTAATAAACTAACCCCAAATTAATTCATGTCAGTTCAAGCAGGGCAGGTGGGCTTGCTTTTCCCCCCCATCTTCTACAGTGATGATGAACCAGAGGGTGGCATTGATGTAACAGAGGGTGGCATGGGTCAAAGAGAGGGGGCCAGTGGTGAAACAGAGGGTGCTGGGAGGCTGTGATGATGAACCAGACGTAGAAACAACATAGTCGCGACCGTTGCGAGCCGACAAGTAAGTTCGCAATTGCGAACTAGTACCAAATCCTCGCGAACTGGCAGAAACAATTGCGAACACACAAAAAAAAAATCCGCAAATTCGCGGGAATTCGCGGATTTTGCGGATTGCGAGTTCGCAAATCCGCAAAATTCGCGAACGCGAGATCCGCAAAATTCGCCCATGGTTACACGAGGGATCAGACAGGGCTATCCACTGCCCACCCTCTTCTACCCCTTGGCAATAGAGCCTGTAGCTCAACTCGTACACACAGACCCCCAGTATTATGGCTGGACCTGGAGCATTGGCCACCAGGACAACGTTGCACTATACGCGGATGACATACTCCTCTATATAGCGAACCCGGCGATATAATCCACTATCCTTCTCCTCCGACTTAGTTTTAAATACTTAGGCATGTGGATCACCCTCCACCCAGAGCCCACCTGAGCCCTTAACCTTCAACCTTTGGTCCGGAAAGGTAAAGCAGATCTCACTAAATGGCAGGCGCTTCTGCTTAATGTTATGAGGTGTATTGTGCTGTACTAGATGATGATTCTCTCAAGATTTCTTGACATTTTCCTGAACATACCCCTTTACTTGTCCCAGGAGTGGTTTCGGACACAGGATAGAATTGCAGGGATGTTGCTGTGGCAGGGTTCTAGACCACGTTTGTCTCTCACACACTGGCAATGGGGCCCCTTTGATGGTGGCCTGGAAATGTCCAATATTTATCTTTAATACCTGTCCTCACATCTCATTATCATCCACAACTGGTTCAATGGGGTTTGGTCGGATCCTGCATACCTCCTAGATGTTTCATTAATAGGTTTTCCTCTACTGCAAGCCATGCTTTACGGACCCCAATTTCTACTTCTATACCTTTGGTGACTAGAGTGGTGTTTCAGTATTGCCGGCAACACTCGGGCATGTGCACTGGGTGGGGAAACTAACGCAATAGACCCCTCTCTGGCACTGCACCTGGTTGGGGGAGGTGGTGGTGCTCTGTGGTTTTATATCCTGATATATTGTTGTTATCATATTCCTGGTTGATCTGTGGTCAGGACAGGAGTTTTGTCTCCATCAGGCCCATTGTCCTTCCAGGAACTGCAGCAGATGTTTACTCTGGTTCATACCTAGATCTACAAGCACCTTCAGCTCAGGGACGCTCACCACCAACTTACCCAGTCACTTGAGACCCTCCTTGATTTTAGTTTAGAAATTTACTGCACTCTTGTAATCAATTCCTCTAACTCGCTGGACCATCTTAGAGCCCATTGGGTGAGTTGGCTGGGCCCAATGGAGGATGAGGATTGGCGGGATGCCCTAATGGCCCCTCATGACCTTACTATCTCCTCTTGTTTAAGACCGATATAAACATATTATTTATACTTATAATACCTTTTCCCAACCTGTCTGTCATGCAGGTGCCCATTCTACTCCCGCCTGCCCTTGCTGTGGAACCTACCCGGCAGACTTTTTCCACATGGTATGGACCTGTCAACTGATTTGTCGGTATTGGACTGGGGTAACCCGGTTGTTATCGAATGTTCTTGGGTGGGAGGTCCCCCTATCTCCCTTACTGATTAATCTTGGTGTGTTCGGGGACTCTGGTGGCACGAGGCCAGAGAAAGCATTCTTAGGCACGGCCCTACTGGTAGGGAAGCGAGACATCACTTCACAATTGTATGTCCCCTGCACTCCGGTCTCTCTCGTGTTGGAGACGGGCATAGATTGGTGTGTGCAACAGGAGAATGTGGTCTTTGAGGCCAGTGGTGCCCTAGGAAACATGAACTGGTATGGGTGAAGTGGTTGGGTCAATTTCTATAAGACTGCTATCAGTATGCTTTATTGGACTGTACCTATGCTGTATGTGTTTTGCTACTTGAGTGTTCTAGCCATATGTAATCAAGATGCTTTAGCATATGCTGAGACATATGTGTGCCAAATGCTCATGTTTGTACTTTCGGTGGTGTACATTCAATAAAGTATCTTTATGAAAAAAATTATTTTCTTCCTTTAGTTGAGTTCACGTATTTGTAAATAAATGCCAGAGATAGGTTTGTGACCATTTGTGGGCTGGCCCATCTGTAAAATGGTGAACATCTACAAACTCATATGTTTGTGGGTAGTCACTAAACATTTGCAGATTATTTCCCACCCTATAGAGAAATTGTCATTTATTCTTGCTAAGGGAAGACTGTGTGCCTGGTTAAAGTTGCTCAGGCTGGTCACCATAAGGTTGGTCAGTGGAGGTGCTACCTAAGACCTAATTTAGAGTTCCTCGCCTGTACGGTAGACTATTTTCACTGAAACAATGGACTGATCAGTATTGTTTTACTTTTTAAAGGAAAATCCCACAACTTTGTGCTTGTGTTTTGTTTTTTTAAAAGACCTAAAAGCAAAAAAACTATATCTGCGCCAACTTGAGCGAAAGTGGCGCCGCTGTTACTCCCCTGACCTAAAATCTGAGTTCATCACGGCCAGAAAGGAATACATGAAGGCCATTCTGGTCGTTAAATCTGCCTATTTTTCCTCCCGTATTCTAAACTCAATCGGCAAACCCAAGGAGACCTTCTCAATCTTAAATGAGCTGACTGACTTAGACAGCGTACGCCCTAAGGTGGCTCCAACCCAGACCTTCTGCGATGCCCTCAATACATATTTCATTGACAAAATTGTGGACATCAAAGCGAGCATTCCCAGTTCTTCCAGCGTTACCCCCGCTGTTCACCATTCCCCCACCATCGAGGTTACACTAAACAGGTTTCCTACCATGACCTCTGAGCAATTTTTAGCGCTATTGACAAGAGTCAAGTCCGGGGCACCCTCTGATAAATGCCCCCCCTACATTCTCAAAGATTGTCTGTCCTCCGTCCCTACGCCGGCCCATACCTTACTGAACACTTCTCTCACTTCCGGCCTAGTACCCCGTGCATTCAAGGAGGCAACAGTCATCCCACTTCTGAAGAAACCTGGGGCGGACCCCTCCTGCATGGCAAACTACCGGCCAATTTCCTTGCTCCCTTTTTTAGCTAAAGTTTTAGAAGCCCATGTAGCGAAACATCTGTCCAACTTTCTGGAGAGCTCAAACTGTCTAGATTCCCACCAGGCAGGTTTTTGCCCTGCCCACTCAACAGAGGCACTGGTAGTTGCGGTCCTTGACTTGCTCCGTGACTGCGCTGACAGACACTCCCCTCAGGTCCTGGTGCTCCTAGACCTGTCTGCCGCTTTTGACACGGTCGACCATGACATATTGATCGACCGTGTCAACCAGGCTGGCATCAGGGGCCTAGCGGCAGACTTGCTGAAGTCCTTTTTGGAGAATTGTTCCCAGTCGGTCCGTCTTGGTACCCTGGTTGGCCCTAAACAGTCCATTACCTGTGGAGTCCCTCAGGGCTCATCATTGTCACCCCACCTGTTTAACATCTACATTCTCCCGTTAATCCAAGCCTTAAGAGACCTGCAGGTGTCTGTTTTTAATTACGCAGACGACCTGCAATTGCTCTTCACAATCGACAACTCCACACTCTCCAGTTCTCATTTCCAGTCTACCATGCGGTTCATCCAAACCTGGATGAACCAAAATCACTTAAAACGTAACCCTGGAAAAACCGAGCTGGTGCTCACAGGGGACAGTGCCAAATTCTGGGGCCCTCACTACTGGCCATCTGATATGGGCAAAGCCCCTACCCCTACCCCTGCCGCAAAGACACTTGGAGTGACCCTGAACAGCGACCTCTCCTTAAAAACTCAAGTGGGTCAAATGGTCTCAAAGTGTTTCTTCCAGCTCAGGAAAATCCGGAAGGTGCGACGCTTCTTCACTCCTGCAGCCATGACCCAGGTGGTGATTACCACAGTTTTGTCCCACCTGGATTATGCAAATTCCATATACCTAGGCCTACCCCTTTACCTCTTAAAGCGCCTCCAGATGGTCCAGAATTATGCAGCCAGGCTGATCACTGCGCAACCCAGATGGCACTCAGCCTCTCCTCTGCTTATGGACCTCCACTGGCTCCCCATGGTCCAACGTTGCTCGTTTAAAACTGGTTGCATGATCTTTAAATCTCTCCATTGCAAAAGCCCTAAATTCATAGACAATCTCCTCACCAGGTACACCCCCTCCCGCAATCTGCGCTCTGCCCACCAACCCCTCCTGCAGATTTGCCGTTCTTGCATCTCGCCTTTGGAACACCTTCCCCTTTGAGATCAGATCATGCTTGGATCTCATGTCTTTTAGGAAAGCCTTAAAAACATGGCTTTTTAAACAAGCGTATCACTGATCGCCTTTCCCCTCTCGCCTTCAGGACTCGTTCTCTGTCTACTCTAGCGCCAGGAAACCAACCGGTGGCAGTGTGCTCAATAAATACTTTTTAACATTAACATTAACATTAACGAGAAAAATCATTGTACTAGAATGGGTGGGAAATTTCTCCCAATAGATAGAGGCCCTGGTTCTTCTTCTGTCCCTGAGTAACAGGTTGTTCTATTTTCTTTTTTCTTTTTCTTGAACAGATGTAAGCATATGTATGTGTTATTTCTTTTTTTTTTAAATTTCAACGTATTTTATAGATTTTTTGCACATACAGTTAACATCGCTTTATCGTTATAGGGTGGCTGATTCGGGTTAAAAGTCCCTGCCCTTACGTGGCAGGTTGTCTTGAGAGTATTATTCTGTTAATTTAAGAACATTCTATTGAGTCAGAATGTTTTGCTTATGCCCAGCAAGAGCCCACTGACTCTTATTTTTTTTTATCTGTATCTTTTTTTTATCATTCTTTTTATTGCTTATATAGCATCAAACAAATATAGCATGTAAACATGCGCCAAAATGTTTTGCATTCCATCACAATAGACATCACAGCATACCGCAGCTCAACTCCACATTGCATACTGTACATAACAGACAGATTATTTGACCTAATCCCAAGGGAACGCTGGAGTTAATCCAGGGACTCCATGTTTAACGTATTTCTTGTGCACCCCAAGGGCTCTATACATAGGTTCCTCAGCTTTGGCACATTAGTACAGTCCTCTTGTTCACTTCACAAATGAGTGTCCTATGTGTCTCGCCAGTGGCGCACTATGTTCCTCTCAGAAACCAGGTACCTATAGCCACTAGGGTTCAGGCATTGTGTGGGCCACCCAGGTTGTCTATGATTCCCAGGTGGGTCATTTTGGGATCCAAATCTAAAGATTTGCCTACAACGCTGCCCAAAGTGCTACTGACGAAATACTGACAACTAGAAATTATAAGTCTTTTGCTGTATGTGTCTAGGACGTGCCTTAATTGCAAATACTCTGAAAACTGTGATTTATGTAAATAAAAGTGTACTTCCAATTCTTTGAATGACAATGTAATTGCCTTTCAAGGCATCCCTGAGGACTGATATGCTGATTACCTCCCATTGAGCAAATCCCGGAAGTCTTGCTATTTTAGCTAGCCATATGCCCTGCCGATGAGGAGCTGAGAACGGGGGCTAGGAAATGGGGTGGAACTTTACTGTCCAGCTAATTTAAGAACCCATTTAGTTAATAAGCTCAAGCTCCAACCTGTTGGTGGGGTTACCAGCGTCCTAATTTGGTTGACAATATGTTTTGAATGAAACACAATGGGTTTTACCGGCCCCAAATTAATTACTGATTTGGGTCTCGAGTTCTGTAAAATATTCTGGTGACAATACAAAAGGGTAGTGTTGCAGGGCATATAAGAAATGAGGAAGGGAGACCATTTAAAATAATGTGCCACAGCCAGGTATGGTGAGCAGGGATATATGTCGTTACAACGCGCGTGTTACAACGACCTACCATTACAACGCGGTTGTAACAACGCAAGTCGTTACAACGACTTGCGTTAGGGGGGCGCAAATTTAAAACATTTAATTTACTATTCCAACACCAGTCCCCGTGAATAGTAGGGAAGGTTTTGGGATAGTAAATTAAATGAATTACTATCCTCGAGCGCCCCCCAGCGCAATGCGTTGTAACAACTTTCGTTGTTACAACCGCGTGGTAATAGTAGGTCGTGGTAACGCGCGCGTTGTAAACGTTGCGCACCAGTGAGCAGCAGAGGTGTCCAAAACCCTAAGTTTGTTTTTTACTTTTGAAGACAATGGTGCCAAATGTTATTTCCAGTGTTGCTGTTGGGACTGGGTGATCCACCTGGAGTTTTGTCTCCATCAGGCCCATTGGTAAATCTCATTTATCAGTGCTCTAGGGGATTTCCCCCAATTCATTAATTCATTCCCCCAATGAAGTCCCGATGCATTGCCATAGATTTATAGCATTTATATAAGATGGGAAATTGCTTTATTGGGTTGTTGAACATAGAGAATCATGTCAGCGTGTCATGTAGTTTTTACAAACCTATATAGGATCTGCGCGTTTAGACAACATAAACTAAGGGATTGGCATCTAGACTCATTCCAGACACCCCCAAAGGATATGTTAGTCTGTAGACCAGCTAGCTCACAGTACCACTATACAGCCCACCCAACCATACCAAGGATGAAAAGATTCTGGTAACTAACGAACATTACAACCGTGACCTCTCAGGGATCCTGAAAACAGTACAGTAATTTTCATTCAGTCACTGGTGCTCACTCAGTCTCAGAGAGATATATAGAATAAACAGTGGGGACATTTTCAATAAGTATTTATTGAACCACCGTCATTCTAGTATTAAATATGTGTGTTGATACAACCATTAGACAGAAACAGATGTATATGGGTTTAAGCACCCACAGAGTAAAGAAAATGTAGAATTCTACGATTGGTGCTAAAACAATGAATATATGCAGGCATATAGATACATGGCAATAATCATGAGTACTCCTAAGATGCAAACCCTAACTAGATCTATCTACGTGTACCAAGCATGTGTAAAGGTGTATAGCCAAGAATCCCCCTAGGAGAGAGCCAACCTCAATACCTGATGGGAGAGATTGAAGGATCCCATTGTGGTCTCGAATTGGACACCCCGCAAGGGCTGTCAGACCACTGCATGCTGAAGTGTCTGCGGGCAGGGACTTCAGCATCTTGCATCAGTGTGACAGCATGGAAGCTTGTTTTCCTCTAGCTTGCCCAGTGGAGATGTGGGACTTATATACCCGAAAGGTACCCTCAGGTGTTCTACCTAGATGTGTCATAATACGGTGGGCGTGCCTGCCAAGGATGACGTTAGTGGTGACTTTTGTACAGAGTTATTATGCAGAAGATGGTAATCCTGCTGTGATACTAAGAATCCTCATGCATAATAAATGAGGCTAGTTTTCGAAGAAAACCACACAATATTTATTTGGCCCCTAACTAGGTAAAAGGTCAGCACCAGAGTCGTTATGTAGAGCAAGGTAGGACAAATGTAAGTAAAAGGTTGTGCAACTACCTAGACCTATATATTGGGGTACATTGAGGCTCATAACACCCTCTTAAAATCATAAAAAGACCTTCCTAAAACATGAGAATAAAAACATCTAAAATCATGGTATGTTAAAAATTATGCAAATGTTAAAAAAAGCTATATAAGTCCTCTATACTGTCAATATACTGTGAGACTAACTGAGCACGCCTAAACCCATAGTGTTGTGTGAGAACAAGAAAAATAAAACACAAATGATGTTGTTAAATTCCAATTTGGGTTGTTTTGAAAAAACACAAATTGTTCCCATCACACGGAGAGCCAAATGTTTGTGTGTCCTGTGTGGGAGGCGCAACATCACTGCTGCTTGCATTCGCAGACAACGGTACCTGTAACACCTCATTAGAGCAAAGGTGATCTTCTCTAGTTCCCACAGCCGTTGCTGAGGGAGTACTCGAAGCCTGTGAGCCCGTGGTAGAGCCAGTGTCCATCCGGAAAGGAGCTGAAGCATCCCGTAATGGCTCTAAGAATGCCGACATCAACATTGGAATATTCTGAGGACACTGCAATACTTTGGCCTTTAATGGGTCCAGTAGTACATCCATGTCTGGTGGCACAACCGATGGAAGTGTTAGACATATATCAACCAGGCTTTCGTATCCGCAGAATAGGCAGTGAGCACAGGCAAGATGCAGTCAACCCAGACTAATCTGAATGATAGAAACGACTGCTCGCTTAGCTCCCACAGCCGAAGTGTGCCCAGATGGAGTACCATGTGTTCACGGCATCGTCGCACAACGAGTGCTTTTTCCATCTCTTTGGAAACTGGGAAGTCTATTGCGTCCTGTAATATCCTGCTTTTCCGGCCCTGATTTGGGTCCCTAACCTACCCCGCTGACATCAGACACTGACGCCCCTTTCCTGGGCCGGCCCCGCCTCGTGGAGTGTCCTGACAAGGCGGTGTGGCGACTGAAAGAGGTTGGGCCTGCTGGAGCCACGGCCTCGTGTGAAGCCGGGGAGTCGCCTGGATCCCTGGCCGTAGCGGAGTGACGTCGCTGCCGTGGCGGAGCTGGTGCGCCGTGCGGCCTCGGTGGCTGGGGCTCTGGCGAGTGTCTTGGGATCGAGAGTCTCCCCCCGGGGGTCGGCTGCCTCCTGACCTCGGGGATTCCAGCGGGGGGTGCCGTGTGGATCGGTGGCTGTGTCGGGCCGCAGCGGTGAGGTGTCGGGAGGAGTGAGCAGAGCGTTTGGCGGGCCGCCGCTCCCAGGCTGCATCCCCGCGCATTGGTGGTCCGGCCGGATCCTGGAGGTCAAGGGGGCCCATCATACCAACTGGAGCCTTCCCTGTCCCGGCAGCCGGCTGGGGTGTGTAAGTACCCTTGCGCATTCAGGACGTTAGGGCTAACAACTGCCTGCGCCCCCACCTATCGTTGGGCCCCTTCATATTCCCCCCTCCCTCTATCTCTGTGTGTACCAGCTGGGGGTTTGATTGTCTTATCGGATTGCAGGGGGGGTGCACAGTGGGGGCGCCTCAAGGAGGGCACGTGAGGTATGCAGGAGAGGGGAGAGGTTGAGAGGCTGCCCATCCACATCTTAGTGAGGCTGAGCTCTGTTGCTGTGCCTTCTCCCACTCCCCCATCACTTTCCGTACACCATCGATCGGCGGTTGGCTGGGCCGCGCGGAGGGTCCCCACTGGGGGTAGGTTACGCCCGTTGAGGGTGCGGCCGTTTGGGATTTGCCGGTAGTGCCCTCCCACATTATCCTGCTGCAGAGCGCGGGGCAGGCTGAGTGCCTAGTCCTCTTCTCTTCACATGCTGGGAGCACTTGTCGGCGGTCTATCGGGCCGCATGGACCTCCTGTAGGGCTCCTAGCTGTGGCCTCAGACTATTCTGCAGCTCGGGCACATTTGGTTTCCTGGTACCTCCTGGTGGGAGACCTCAGCCCCCCTCCTGGATTGCGGTGCGCCCTTCCATTGTTGGCTCCAGTGGTACTGCTGGGGCCGTGTTCTTGCGTGCTGGCCACCCCTGCCTGACTGGGACATTTTTGCACGCCAGAAAGGTGGTACATTGATCGTTGGTGGGCCCTGGTCTGGGCAGAAGGCGGCAAGGGATCCACCATGGCGAGGGACAAACCGGGCAGTGGATCGACCAAGCAGAGCACAATGGACAAATGTACCGGCCAGGGGGCCCCCAATGCGTCGCCTGGGGGGACACAGAGCACTGTGCCGGACAATGGTGACCTCATGGCCGCCATTACCCAGTACAGAGATGCCCTGGAGGCCAGTATTGGGGCTGTCAGCTCCGATGTAATGCTGTTGCGGAATGCTGTGGCCGCATCAAGGAGACACAGACAAGGATCTCAGGAGTGGAGGATGTGGTCGTCACGCTGCAGCAAAGGGTAACGTCTCTAGAGACCACGCAACGGGGCCTAGCATGTGGAGGATGCCAAAGGGAGATCACGACGCAACAATTTGCACTTTGTTGGCTTCCTGGAGGGCTGCGAGAGAGGAAACATAGAGTGGTTCCTTACAGAGTGGCTAGAGGGCTGTCTTTCCCCTGGGGAGTTTTCTAAATGTTTTGTGGTTGAATGTGCACGGAGGGCTTTGATGCAGAATCCACCACCGGAAGCCCGCCCTAGGCCTATTATTGCCAAGCTTCTTAACTACCATGATCGGGATGCTATCTTGAAGCAGGCCTGGCCTAAGGAGCCGTTGCTGGGGGTGCTAGAGGGCGCACATGCAAGATGGCTGCACGAATGTGAGGCTCCTGCCGCCCGGTGATATTATCCTGTAAAATATCCTGCCATATGGTGTCATCTGCGGTATTTGATGCCACTAACTGCGAGAGCTAACCTGACTGCTACCTCGTGGTGAAAATCGGAAGGATAGACCACTGCCTGCTTCTGTTCTGGGGTTTCAGAGCCGGGCCCGGGAGAGGTGACGGAGCTTTATGTGAGCCAGGATCGGCCACAGTGAGTAATTTAGCCCGCGTCTGGCCACGAGGCATCTGGGCCGCAGAAAGGGACTCGAACGGCGGTAACGAAGCAGCAGCCCTGGTCCCCCCAGACGGCAAGCGTTGCTGGCGGTGGCTGTAGATGGCAGCACTGAGCCTTTGGGTGCCAGGACAGGACGTTTTTACCGGCGTTGCCAGCTGAGGCAGACAGTGAGTGGCAATGGATCTCCTGAACAGCGGGTGGCCCGAACCCTGCACCGACGGGTGGATGCACTCATCCTGCAGCGCTGTGACAGAGCTGCGCTGCTGGGGGTGCATCGAACACCTTCTCTTCCCCCCCTGCTTCTGTCCGCACTGAATCGGCGAATTTGCGGCCCGAACCCTGTGCCGGCGGAGGGACGCGTTCATCGGTGGATTAGCGGCCCGCTGCTGGACCACTCGCGGCACTGGAGGGAAACGCGTGCTGCTAGAGTGAAATACTGCAGCCATTGCTCATTGCACGCCACAGGGATCAGTTGTGCACACCACTGGCGAATTGGGGGCTGTAATACAGAGGAGACCTACATGAGCCCGAGACAAACTAACACATTGCTGTACACCTGCTGTTCGCTGAGCACAGGGCGTCTGGCTCCAGCTTTTAAGGGGGATTGCTGGACGCCATAATGAGGAGGGAAAGACGGGAGAGCGGAGCCGGAGGCGCTTGCACGCTTTCCCCTTCTGGGAGAATGAGGGGCACCTGGGCTTGACCAAGGAGGAGGGGCTGTGAGGGGTGTCTGTGGTCGAATCTGTGACCCCCCTGGATAGACTATTTGACCCCCCACGTGGAAGTGAAGGATTTGTCTGTGCGGGCTGGCTTGAAGTGCAGTGAGTGAGACACACCAGACCTAGTGTGTTGTATAGCGTATGAATTGGGGGACTGGTGGTGAAGCAGTCTTACAAGAGCGAAACAACCTCGCCGCTGGGTTTGAGATCTGTGCACTAGGAGGGACATTGGGCCAGCATAGATTAGAACAGATGAGACTTGCTGACTGGACATTGCGGAGCCCCTCTGTGTGGGAGTACTACTGGTAGAGCTCTGCACGAAGCCAAGAATTGGTAGCGCCGCTCTGCGGTGTGGAGGGTGTGTGGATTTGAAATTATGTCCCTGGGAGCAGCATTGGCATGCCGGACACCAGGCAGCCGAAGCTGAACTTCGAAGCAGCAAAAAGATGGCCAGGAAGGGAGAAATGAGACCCAGGAAGTGACCGCTGGACAGTCTACTGATGTGCAGGATATCCTTCGAGAGGTCAGACAGGGATTTGCCACCGAAGTGGACAAGGTTGATAGAATTTCATCCAGAATGGACACCATTGTGCATAAGCTGGATGGCTATGAGGACAGAATCAAAGAAACGGAGAGGCGCATCTCGGACTCGGAAGACGTGACCGCTGGTCATAAAAACACAACTGGCTCGCATGGATAACCTTTTGAGGGTCATTGCCGTAAAGAACGAGGACTTGGCAGCGCACAGTAGGCGCAATAATATACGCATCTTAGGTATACCAGAGTCGACCAATACTGGGAGGATGGAAGACTACATGGAGAAAATGTTGCTAACAGCTATCGGTAAAGAATCCTTTTCTAACCAGTTCATTGTAGAGCGAGCCCACAGATCACTGGGGCCGCGGCCTCAGCCCGGCAATACTCCGAGACCCATAATAGTGAGACCTTTGAATTACAGGGACCATGATGTGGCTCTTCGGGCTGCGAGGAGTAAGCAGACCCTGACATATGATGGGAACTCATTCTCCATCTATCCGGACTTCACGCCTATAGTCCAGGAAGAAAGGCGGAATTTCTTGGACGGCAAAAATAAGCTGAGGAAGGCGCAAATTGACTATGCACTTTTATATCCCGCACGCCTGAGGGTCACGCACCAGGGCAAGCAGAGGTTCTTCACCAAACCACAGCAGGTGGAAGACTTCCTCAAACAAGTGAAAAAAATGAATCGTTCCGATGATGGCGGAGCGGACTCTCAGCGGTCCCTGTCGGCGTGAGCGGAAGGCGGCTCCAAATGAGACAATCTTTGCAGACTATGGACACCTTAACTATATACTGGGACACATGAGTCACTAACTGGCAGGCAGTGCTATAACAGAAACGTTTATGTTATTTGAATGATGACCCATACTGTGCTCTCATAGAAGCTCACCGGGCACCCTCTACCCAGAAGGGTCCGGCGGCCTTGGCTGCGGTGAGCCCTCTGGGCGAAGGGTAGCTGTGTTGCCGCCTAGAGTTGGCCCCCGAAGGGAATGACCCCGGGATTGTCCGCTTCTTGCTGTTTGCAGGGACCGTTATGTTTTTCTTGTTGGGGGAGAGATGGGGGTGGGGTGGGTGGGTATGCAGTACTGGCAAGTTGGGGCTGCTTCAGTGGGGGGGGGGGGGCACTTGAACCAAGGGGTATGTTTTGTTCTTTGTATGCCAAGGTTCCTGAAAAATGCTATCTTCTTTGTTGTAGGGAGATTAACAAATGAGTTGGTAGTTGTGCATCCTCAGAGCGCCATAGCAGAATCCTGAACTGGGATATGTGGAGTAGACTGCATTTTTTGGTTAGTGAGCGCAGTGCTAGCAGACATCCAGGATTATGGCTGACCTAGAGAAATTGAATATCATTACATGGAATGTCAGGGGCTTGGCTGATGCAAGGAAGAAGCAGCATATTCTGGCGTATTTGGAGAGACACAGGACACACATAGCTATGTTACAGGAAACACACTTCACACCACAAAGAGTCAATACGTTTGCGAGCAAGTGGGCTTTGCATAGAGTTTTCTCCTCATATTCCTCCTATGCAAGGAGGACAGCAATACTCATTAAAAAGCAGATGCCATTTCACTTAGCCGGGGCATCATGGGACTCGCAAGGTCGTTACTGCCAGGCTTGGGGGAGACTGGGATCTGTATCCGTCACACTGGCCTGCTGCTATGGGCCCAATATAGACTGCCCGCATTTCTACACCACGCTTTGGGCCAAGATATTCGAACTAGGCTCCAATCATATTATTTGGGGTGGCGATTTCATGTAACATTCAACCCTGGCCTGGATAGGTCACACCCGGCCCCTCATCATTACACTAAAGCGCGCATGACCCTTTGTGATACAATGACTGCCTATCAACTGTTTGATTCCTGGCGACACACCCATCCACACACGCAGGAATGAACGCACTACACGACACAAGCTGCATCATTGGCGAGGCTGGACTATTGGTTACTGTCCCGTGGGCTGGGTCCTGCAATAGATCAAGTGCAACACCTGGCCAGAACATATTCGGACCATGCCCCTGTTAAGATTACTCTGTTCTCTTCAGACCTTGGCGTGCTACGCAGTCCCTGGCGTCTTCATGCCCCTACCTTGCTAGATGCGGTATTTCAGGAAGAGCTGAAGGAGGAAATACACGATTTCTTTACACGCAACTAGGGGTCAGTAGATAGTGTAGAAATCATCTGGGAGGCATTTAAGGTCACGCTCCGTGGCTTTTGCATAGCAAAGGGGTCAGGAGTACTTAAAGACATAACTAACCAAATAAAGAAGCTGGAGGCAGAACTTAAATTGCTGGAAGCTGACCTTGCTGCGGCACCGACCACATCTGCCCAAGTTAAGTTTAGAGAGACGCTCACAGAATACATGGACGCATCCCAGAGAGGGAACACGATTTCGGGGAAACACTGGGTGGTCCGATGCTACGGGGAGCGGGCAAGACCAGGTAAATAGCTGGCGTAAATGGTCAGGAACCCTCGCTACGCTAACTTTGTACTGTAGATAAAAGACTTGGAGGGAACGGTATACCGGGACACAGCTAATATACTCACCGCTTTTACACAGCACTATCAACA
The DNA here is from genome assembly GCF_964263255.1 of Lissotriton vulgaris. NCBI lineage: Eukaryota > Metazoa > Chordata > Amphibia > Caudata > Salamandridae > Lissotriton > Lissotriton vulgaris. Next base: position 1,074,966,131 of record NC_141691.1, on the reverse strand, counting down.
CCTATATACAACAAATAGGAGGGAGGAATTAGACTTAGAAGGTTACCTAGGAGATGTGATCCTGGGATGGCTCAGTGATGTGCAGCGACAATTCTTATGCGCCCCATTTGAGCTGGAAGAGGTCAGGGAAGCCATTATGAGTATGCAATCAGGGAAGGCTTCGGGAACGGATGGAATCCCGATAAAATTTTAAAAAACATATATTGACCTCATGGCCCCCATTCTGCGAGAGGTGTATAGGGAATCCCTGGAGGTGGGCTGCCTCCCTGCATCTATGAGGGAGGCTCTGATTATTTCATTATTGAAGCCAGGGAAATCGCCCCAGCACTACGACTCCTATAGACCGCTCTACCTTCTAAATTGTGATGCCAAAATACTGGCTAAGCTGGTCGCTACCTGGTTGAGCCTTCTGATGGAAAACCTGATCCTCCTTGATCAGTCGGGGTTTGTGCCTGGCAGGGTCACATCCCACAATCTGAGGACACTTTATGCTGCTCTTAATAACATATCACCCGCCCTGCCCATGGCTGCTATTTTTCGGGATGCCACTTAGGCTTTTGATTTCACTGAGTGGGATTACATATTTGAGGTGATGTTGAGAATGGGTTTCCCCCCTCTCTTTCTCTCATGGATTAGGTTGCTATATAATATGCCAGTGACCAAAGTGTCCGTTAATGGACAAACGTCCCAGACATTCTCTATTACTCGGGGTACTCAAAAGGGGTGCCCGCTCTCCCCCTGATCTTTGCTATAGCGGTGGAGCCCCTGGTGGCAAGGCTACGACAACACCACAATGACAAGGCCTTGAGGTGTAATATGCTTCAGGTTCTCGTGTCCCTCTCTATGCGGATGATATCACGCTTTATATCCGGAATCCGCAGGTAAATCTGAATCCCGTCCTTCGGGATTTTATAGTATTTGGGAAACTATCAGGAATCCAAATTAATAGGGGAAAGTCTTGCATTTTCCCACTGATGACATCCACAGTTCTCTTTCCGTTGGATTATCCCTTGGAGTGGTGCGAGGAGGAGCTGAGATACTTAGGGATATGAGTGACCAGGGACAGAGAGGAACTCATGTGCTTGAACTATGGCACCGCAATGACTCGAATAGCAGATTCTGTGACCCGCTGGATTGCTCTGCCCTTATCCATGGCGAGTCGGGCCTCATTGATTAAAATGGTGGTCCTACCCCAACTACTCAACTTGTTTTTAAATATCCCTTACTACCCTGGAAAATTCTTTTTCATGACACTCAGGGCAGAAATGACGTGTCTTGTCTGGGGAGGGAAACAACCGAGGTTGCAATGGAATATCCTTACCAGGTCATATGCCCAGGGCGGGTTTGGCGTACCAAACTTCACATTATATTACATTAGCCCACAAGCACATTACGCGTGGTTCTGTGTGAAGCAGCCGAGGTATATGCTGCAGGTTGCGGCGTGATTCATGATCCAATTAGTCCTAGGGAGAAGGTGATGACCACCATTACATGTACAGTGGCGGCGTGGCATCACATAGGACGCGTTTTGCGATCACCCCTGTTATATTCTTCATCCCTACCTCTCACTTATCACCCGAGCATGCCTCTTCTCCAGGAAACATTGTTCCACGATTTCAGGAAGCGCACCCATATCAACAAATGGGGGGACCTATTTCATGATGGGCAGTTCCGCACAATTGAACAAGTATTTCAGGGACTGGAACGGACCCCCCTTGATGTATTTTTGTATATCCGGCTTAGGCAAGGCATCAAATCACTCACCCTGACCTTCCCAGATGAACCACAGGAATTAACCCCATTACAATTGTTGCTTAAGAGCGCGACGGCTAGACGTTGTTAGACGGGACCTGGAGGGTCGGCCGAGGACAAGGGGAGAGGTCTCTGGGGAGAGCCGTCTCCAGCGATCGTACAGAGAAGCAACTTCCCCCCCACAGATGGACACCACACAAAGATAAAGTTTAACGTTCTTTATAAGCAATCTTGAAGTACGGTAGAATGGTACAAGGAGGTCAGGACTCAGGGGTCCCCTCGATTCTAGTCTCTTGGATGGGAAAGGGGGTAGCGGGACAGTCTTGTTACCAATCTGGTAGTTATGATGAGATGATGGTAGCTCACAATCCTCGAGCTCGGTGTTCTAGGAGGACGGGCCGCGGCAGCGCCAGCAGGTCCCGAGAAGATCGTAGGTGGCAACAGTCCGCGGCAGCGCCAGCAGGTACCGACGAAGATGGTAGTTACAACGGGCCGCGGCAGCGCCAGCAGGTCCCGACGAGGATGAAGGTTGCAGAGGGCCGCGGCAGCGCCAGCGGGCAGGACGACAGTTCACAAGGCAGGGCTGCGGCAGCGCCAGCAGTCCGTCAAGGATGAGTTCTTCACGGTGTCTCTCGACTCCAGGATACAACTGCCTTCCTGCTCTGGAGCTGCCCCAGTTATAGGGCTGGCGCCCTTTGATGTCCGGACCCTCGCACTTGGAGGTCGGGAGGTCCGGGATGAGGGAGTCCAGACACCCAGCAGGGGGGTGGAGCCAGCGCCCGGGGAGGCTGGGGGCGATCGGCACCTGGATGGGGAGAGCCATCTAAACTCCTCTCTCCCATTGACCTGCCAAGTGGTCCGCTCACCTCCCGGGTGGATGGTGGTGCCGGGCTGTCGGGGCCTGGCCAGGCCCAGGGTTAGGGTCGAGCTGAGGCCACGCGGCCTCGTGGTGCAGTGTCCAAGATGGCGGCCGGGCCCGGGCGATGGTGCCGGTGGAGGCCCAGGCCGGTGTTACGGAGAGGTTCGGGGGCAGGCGTCCCGTGTGGGACGGGTTACGGGTTACTTCTGGGGGTGGCTTCTGGAGAGTCGGTGTCCTGGCTCTGTCATGCGGGGAGGGAGCGAGCCCCCTTCTGGGGCCTGTCCAACAGACGTCTTGTCTCCCTGCTCTATCGGACAGTTCACACGCAAAGGGAGTTGCCGGCTGCGCCTGCTCGTACACGATGGGGGGAGGAGCTAGGTCTCGACCTGACAGACGATCAGTGGGAATATTGCTGCCTGCAAACTGAGAGGGTGTCGTCCAGTAGCAGACTTCGTATAATACATTATAAATTTCTACAAAGGCTATATTATACGCCAGCTAGAATGCATAGTTACCAACTGAGAGACAGATGTGACAGATGTCAAGCGCCAGGGGCAGAATTTCTACATTTAGCCTGGGAGTGTCCGGGAGTGGGCGAATATTGGACGCATGTATTTGAATCGCTGACACTAATGACAAATACGCGCCTAAAGCCCACACCACTGATAGCTTTGCTTAGTTATGTTCAGACGGTGCAGGCGGCACACCGTAAATATGTCGCCCTTGCTTTACTCATTGCCAAGAGACGGGTGGCCCATCGCTGGGGCAGAGGAAGGGCGCCCAAATTCAAGGACTGGATTACTGATCTGGTGATGTGCCAGTAACATCTTACTGCATACGCTGAACTGCTACCTTGTGCATCCAGACCCAGAGATATTTGGGCCCCCTTGACATGTTACCTACTAGCACACCCACAGGAGACGAGAGCAGATGGCACGGTGATAGCTGCACAATAGCGGAGCTGGGGCGCACACATCAGGGATGGCATGCTCTCAACTGTGCAGGGGGGAGATGGGGGAAACTTGGTATTGTATGTTGGGGTGCAAACTCTGTGTTAGGCTCCGGATAGTATAGATGCCAGACCGCACTACAGAAATGATGGAATAGAGGGCTCTTCTTGAGGTATTGCTACATGCTGAACAAGAAAGATTAATGTCTCTTATACATGTATACTACTCTTTGCCTCCTGACATAACGCAGATGGACAACATTGAGGGGGTGTGAGGGTGAGGGTGTGAGGGAGGGTGAGGGGATGTGAGGGTGAGGGTATGTGAGGGTGAGGGGGTGTGAGGGTGAGGGGATGTGAGGGTGAGGGGGGTGAGGGTGAGGGGGTGAGTGTGAGGGGGTGAGAGTGTGTGTGTGAGGATGAGAGGGTGAGAGGGTGAGTGAGGGTGAGGGTGAGGATGAGAGGGTGTGAGGGTGAGGAAGAGGGGGTGTGAGGGTGATGGGGTTTGAGAGTGAGGGGGTGTCAGGGTGAGGAGGTGTGTGAGGGTGAGGAGATGTGAGGGAGAGGGGGTGTGAGGGTGTGTGGGAGTTTGAGGGGGTGAGGGTGAGAGGGTTGTGGGGGTGAAGGTGAGAGGGTGAGTGAGGGTGTGTGAGGGTTGGTGAGGTTGTGAGGGTGAGTGAGGGTCCGAAGTAAATGGTAGCAGTGCAGACATCATAATACAGAGAGAAGTGACTGCGTCGTGACTGCCTTGGTCAGTTTCAGAATCAGGAGGGGCAGAGTCAGCACAGTCTGCGAGGGATCAACGTGTCTAGAGGCAAAGCATTGCGGATGTAGTATTGCAGCTAGCAAGTCGAGTATTTTCAAGCTGAGTGTCCCTAGAGAGATGGCAACACAGCAATAGCATTTGAGGAGCAAGGCTACTATAAACAAGCACGGTAGGCATTCACTTTGGTCCAGAAAAAAAACGAGAAAGATGCAGAGAACGCCGAACAAAACACTGCTTCCCCCCGAAATGGATGCAAAAAAACAAGCTCTCGGCATTGCAGTGGCGGGCGGGGGGGGCATGGGGGGGGGGGGCAGGCGTTTCGAGTGGGAGCGCATTCCTTTAAAGTCTGATGCCAAGGCTCAGACAAATGGTGGTGTGTGATGTGCACGTGGGGGCAGTGGATTGGCAGCCTTTGAAGTCTGATGCCGAGGCACAGACAAATGGTGATGTGTGATGTGACTGACTCTGTGCACGCGCATAGTCCACATGAACTGTACGCGAGCCACAGGCTAGGTAGACTTTTCTTTTCCGCTTATTATAATCTCGCCTATTTATCCCTGCGGGATATAATAGGCAAAACCTAAAAAGGAGCCGTTGCTATTTGATAACTCCAGCATGTTGATTTTTCCGGACTACACGAAACAGGTGCAGCAACGGCGGCAGTCTTTCCTGGCTGCCAAGGCCCGCCTCTGGGAGCTTAAACTCCCCTATGCCTTGCTTTATCCAGCTAGGTTGCATGTGGGAAACCGGTCCTGCACCCACTTCTTTGATTCACTGGAGGAAGTGTTCTCCCAAAGCGATGCTCCCAATCATGTGTTGCCTCTGCCCGGGAGGGGTCTACTTCATGACAAGATGTGTCGGTGGACTAGCCATAGGATGACCACGTAATCCCGTTGACCTGAACTTTTTGCCTTGACCAGAGAAGTACAGACAAAGGTCGGTCTCTGTGGGGTTTTACAAACAGAGAGAGGGCCAGCTGACAATGTGCTGTGAACTGGGGATCCATTGGCGGTGAGGGGTGGGATCACCTGTTGGGGTCAGCCTGCTCTGCCTGCCGCAATAGCTACTGCACTGTTTTTGAGGTACAGGGTGGGGGGGACCGTTGGATTTTGTTTTGGGGGGTTTTGTTTTGTAGATGCACTGTCCTATGCTGTTCCTGAATCTGTCAGAGTGTATGGAGACTTGTTGACAAAGTCATTGACTTACATGGGGCCTTTACTGGGAAGTGATGTTGGATAGTCCACGGGAGGCCTCTGGGTTCCTCCGGGTTCCCAGCTAGAATGTTAGAGGGGCACTAGACAAGATCAAAAGTGGGGCTTTTCTGAACAAGGTCAAGCATGCTCACACTGATGTATTGATGTTACACCTTATGGGGGACGCAGAGCAGGTACCTGTTTGTGCAGGGTACGTTGGGTGGAGACACCTTAGTTTTGGGGAGAGTTTATGGCCCCCCCGCTTCTGTCTTGGAGGCTGGTGGAGAAAATCATGACCTTGTGGGCAGACATACCTGCGGGCCTAGCCGTTGTTGGTGATGACTGGAACGATGTGATAGATATGGACAGTGACCGGTGGAGGCCAGGGAGTCCGCTGGAGGTCCGTCACCCTACTAAACTTTATTCCCTTGTGATGAGTCTTGACTGGGTCGACCCCTAAAGCAGGTTACATGGTGCAACGCAGGGCTACACTTATCTCTCGGCGGTCCATGACTCCTTCTCCCGCCTTGACAATATATTTGTCCCACGGACGGTCAACAGCAGGGTGGTGGCAGCTGATATCCTCCCATGGGGACTTTCAGATCATTCACCTGTGGCCCTCACTTTACGGGCCGTGAGGGCCCAAAGGCGTTTCTGGCAGAGCCTCTCGGCCTGGAATCTCCAGAAGGAGGACTTTAGGGAACGGTTGGAGGATGCCATTAATCAGTACTTGGTAATTAATGTTGGCTCGGTTTGAGGGGCTGCGACTCTGTGGGAAGCCATGAATCCCACTATTTGGGGGGTAGACATTTCTTTCTGAGTAGCATCCCATAAATTGCGTATATAGGCTGTGCGGGCAGAGGCTGCCATCCTTGGGCTAGAGGCGTGAAGCGGGGAAGAGGGGGGAGACCAGTTCGTCGCCAGTTGCTGCTGGCACAGCAGGAATATTCTCATATTCTTCTGGATGAGGCTCGTCAGGCGTGGCTGGCTACCCGTAGTAGAATCTATCAGTGGGGAGATAAATCCAGCAAGCTGTTGCATAGATTATGTCAGGTGTCACTTCGCGCTCAGGCTCTTCCCACCTAAAGAGCTCTCTGATGAAGCACGAGTGGAATTAGATTGCCCACTAACAGAAGAAGAACTGGGGGCGGCCCTGGGGGGCCTGAACCCTGGCAAGGCCCCAGGCCCAAACGGTTTCCCGAGTGAATAATTTAAAAAATATTTACAAGCCCCATCTTATGCTCCTTGGTTTTACTCTGGCAAAAAGGGACATCACCAGGGCTTGGAAGGCAGCTGTCGATCCCTCTGTCCCTGCCTAGAAAAATGGTCTAGACTTTTGTATGGGTCTAGAGATTCCGATATTTGTAGGCAGGGGGTGTCCCCGAAAGCACTTTAAGTTTTGGAAGCGTTGGACTGACTATGGAGGTCTGGAGCTTGAGCCGCCACAGGGGGACCAGAGCTGAGACCCAGTGTGATCTCCATATCTTTCACTGTGTTTTTCCTTTATTTTCTGTTGAAATGTATGCCCTTTCCTGAAGTTCATCGGCAGGATAGTTGCCTCGTAGGCGATGATCTCTCACAATGTACAATGACAGTTTTTGAAGTAATATGTTGCTCTGGAATAGATGACAGTGCGCTGGGGGGTGGGGGCGTTTACAGTTCTGAGGTTCTGATTGTATTTCTTTTTTTAAAAACTTTATTTTTTGGTTATACAACATGTAAAAACCCTGCCCCCCAAATTGGCATCGTTACAACACATGTAGACAGTTCGATAACCTCATTACGGCACTTGAGGACACAGGTATCACCTGGACAGGTAAGACACATGAGGAGTAACAGAATAGCAAAGAATAAATAACAGCATGAGGAAGCAGCCTAGCACCGCCCAATTCCCTGTAATAAATTAGCCCTAGCAGTCCAACCCTCCCTCCCCTTTAGACCCGGACCCCACCGGCGAGAACAATTTGTTGCTTGCCCCATCAGACTCACTTTGGGAAGACCGCCCCCTTTCTGCCAGCCCTGAGGAACACATATTTCGCCAAGCGAGTAAATCATCCTGCAGTTTCTTGTCCCTCCGCGTAAGCTGCATATGCGTTTCCTCAGCTAGGGACCATTCTCTCACATCCTTAAGCCAGGTGGGCACCTCTGGGGCCCTCTGTCCCATCCAGGTAATCGCCACTCTAAGCCTAGCAAGCACCAACATTAATTGCAATCGTGTATAGGAAAGGTTCCTTCTCTTGGGCTTGGGAACCAACGCCAGTAAAAAATGTTAGGGATTCATGTCTATCCGAAGGCCTGTGGTGGTGACTCTACCACCCCCATCCAGAAACTCTTGACCAAAGGGCAGTCCAAGGCTAAGAGTAGGAAGCCCGCTCCCCCCACACCACATCTGGGGCAGCTGTCCCCCCTGTTCCCAGAGATACGTTTCAATGATATCAGAGTCAGATAGGTACAGTGCATGAAATTAAAGTGCATTAAATTGAACAGTGCATTGCACGATTCCTTGTGTGTGAGGGACCCTATACGCTTCCGCTGCCCCTGTTCCAGGGTAGCGCCAAGATCTGCCTCCCATGCCACTCAGGAAGGCGGCACCGGTGGAGTGGAATCCTGTTTCATAGCCGAATATAGCAGAGAAATTAATCTACGCCCCTTACCGCAGGAAAGAAGGATATTTAGAGTGTGGGACAACGGGGTGCGTCAGGGAACTGAGGCTAGGCAACATTTACCACATTTGTAGTCCCCGGTAGTGCAGATACTGCCCCCCTCCAAGACCAAAAGTCTCCTCTGCCTGCTCATAAGTCACAAAGGACTCGTTGGGGTAGAGATCAGCTAGAGTCTCACATCCTCCCGCCCGCGAAAGGACATGTGCTCTTCCATGGCAACTAAAGTGGCCAGTATCCAGGTCAGTAGCTCCCTATGGAAGGGCGCCCACCGTAAAACCTTCTCCACAAACCGCTGCCAGATGCCTGCAGTGTGGCTTACAACATATGGCGGAGTGTCATCCGCTCCCCTTCCCTGCATCAGTGCGACCTGTAATGTCTGTACGCTCGCTCTGCTCTCCAAGATTCGCCTCTCCCAGCTGTCTGCGTTCGCAAACCACTGGGCTGCAGGCTGCAGTTGTGCTGTATAATAGTATAAGTCGAATCGCGGTGCCTCCAGGCCTCCCTCCTCATAGCTCCGAACGACTGTATGAAAGACTACCCTGCTGCGTCCTCCTGCCCAAAGCAGAGACGTAAGCAACATGTTAAGGGTGCGAAAAACTCATGGGGGCAGAGGACACAGCGAATTCTGGAGGACGTATAGCGTTCTGGGAAGCATTACCATCCTAGCGAAGGCTAGCCGTCCCATTAATTAAAGTGGCAAGGAATTCCAAAAGGACACCGATTGCTGTAGGGACTTAAGAGTCCAATCAATATTCCAGACCAGCAACTGCAAGTCCGTCGGGGCCACCTGAATTCCGAGATAACGAAATACCTCCTGTTCGCAGCGCAGCCCGAGGCCCGGCAAGTCGTTCAGTGGCACCGAACTATACCACGCAAGCGGGAATATCAGAGACTTGCTGGTATACAGACACTTTGGCGTTTTCAAAAGTAAGGTTCACTGTTTTCCTAGCCGCTCTCAAGGTGCAGTCCCTGTCCCGGTAATTCAGAATCTTAGCGATGAGGGCCCGCGGTGGGGCGCTCGGCCTCGGTGGTGGGACTAACGCTCAATGCTCAATTAGCTCAAGTACTAATATATCGGACAGTCCCGTGGGGCAAAGTTTTGTACGGATCCAGTGTTCCAGAAAGCGCTCCGCATTTCCCATCTCCACGCATTCCGGAATTCCAAAGACCCTAATGGTACTGCGGCGTGCTCTCCCTTCAGCATCCTCCGCCCTGCGCTCCAGCTCCCCCGTCGAGGCAGCGAGCTGCAAGACCGTTTGTTTGAGGGACGCCGCCTCTTCCTGCACCTGGACGATATTCCCCTCTGCAGTGGAGACTTTATCCGCTACTTTTTGCAGGTCCGCCCTTAGAAGGTTCACATCTATGGACACTGTGTCGATTTGCCTTTTCAAGGTGGAGTGGGACCCCTGTATTGCCTTCAGCAGCTCCGCCCGGGAGGGCTCGTCGGGGACCTCACTCTCTCCATCCTGTCCTGATTGACACGTAATGCGCTGTGAAGGGAGCCGTTGGGTGGTGTACTGCGTTATGGTGTTTGGCTGTGAAGCGCGGGGCATCCTGTCCTTACACATCGCAGGAGCCTAAAGGGACCCCCCTGGGCGTCCGAACAGCAGAGGTGCCCCCAAGCAGTCCCCCCTCAAAGGCCCGCGGAGATGTGCATAGTCCACAACAGTCTCTCTGGCTGTGCGCTACTGCGGCTACTCACAACACCAGCCCCCACTCACCACAGCTTCATCCACAAAATGTCCGTCTCGCGTAGAAGGATTCCCTCGGAACCCGATTCCCGCGCCTCGAGACTCCGCAGAGGCCGGACCGGCGCAGCCGCGGCGGACCCCCAAGGAGAACGGGCACCGTGCAAGGGCGGCCGTAGACCATACAGGTCCCCAGGGCGGCTCCAGCATCCACCACTCACTCTTCATCATCCAACCAGGGCAGCAGCGTGGCAAAGGGGCATCAACGTCCTTTCCCCAACCGAGTGGGCCTGCTCAGCTCCTCAAGCCCCACGGGTCCCACCGCTCCCCCACGTGCGCTGAGGGGACAATCCAGGAGAAGGATGAGGGTCCAACCCTCCCAGGGTTGTCACAGTCTTATTCCCAGACTGCCGAGACTGCTTACTCTGTAGCCTGGCTCTGGCTCTTCAGTTCGCCAGTGCAGGCCTCAGTCCCGGCCTCAACTGGCTCCCCAGCCGGGGGCCCGCAGGACCTCGAAGGGCTGCTGCAATTACCCACTTGGTAGGCACCTCGATGACAGCGGGAGCCTTCCCCAATAATCCGCTGTCCCTGTTAGGGCCGGCCTCAAGGAGCACCCATTGCACGGACCGCCTCTGCCCCACTGGCGTAGGCCGCAGTCCAGGCCAGGCCCAAACCTCCGGCTGTCGTCCCCCGGGTCCTCAGGTGATGGTGGCGGGGGTCTCCTCGGATCGTTAGGGTCAGCGCCGGTTTCCAGGGGGACAAGGATCGCTGGCTGCCCCTGCCGCTCCGTATCAGCCCCCAGAGCTCCACACCGCACGGGAGGCCCCCGGATGGCAGTGGGCGCCTCCCTGACTTCAATCGCCTCACCGTTGAGCCAGATCTAAGGGTGTCCGGGAGCTCGGGCCGCCCCTGCTGCTCTGAGTCAGGCCGCCGCCTTTGCCTCGCCGCCCGCCCACCGCATGGCCGGACGGGCCTCAGGAGCACCGTGCTGTATGGGAGGCCCCCGATGGCAGTGGGCGCCTCCCTCGACGCAATCCCACATTGTCGGCTCAGTGCCAATGTGTGCCAGGAGCACAGACCGCCTCTGCCGCCTAGATGTAGACCGCCACCTCAGTCTCTTGGTCCATCCTCCGGACAGGCCACAGGGGCTCCACACCTCACGGGAGGCCCCCGATGGCAGCGGGCTCCTCCCCCACCGTCTCGCTACCCACAAGTCCAGCTGCGAGGGGCTACTAATTTGCAGGCCGCCCTCGCCACGGCATAGACCGCAGCACCGACCTCACGTGATTCCGGGCCCTCCTTCTCGCAGCTCGGCTGCCACCACTGCCCACTGTCCACCGGGTTGGGGAACTCCGGGTCCGGGTGTGCCCCCGGGTCACCAGGACTCCTAGACCTCTTCTGCTTGGTCCGAGTTCCGCAGGATCAGATGTTATGCAGGACTTTTAAGCTGGCCGGCCGGGAGCTGAAGGAGCTCACGTCCTGTCGGCCATGCTGCTTGGCCACCTCTGATTTTATTTCTATCGCCTTTCATCTTCTCCTGATATTTCATGAAAAATGGTCAAATTCAATTTATGTATATTAATGCGGCAGCTGCCTCTGGGTCACAAAACTCTGCGTCATATGTGATGTTTTACCAAATAAAATTTGTTTTCAACAAAAAAAAATCATTCATTGACTGTGCAGTGCTGTTCATCAATATGATGACACTATTTCCTTGCATTCATTTTCTGTTTTCATGCAAGAAACGTCATTTGAAAAAAAGTGCAGAAAATATGAATGCATTTCAAGTAGTAATCTGTGTAAAAAATGCCAACATGGAACAACAAAGGCTTCCCATGTTATCGTTTCTACTGGTGGAGTTGCCACACAACGAATCAACATGCGACATACATGAATTAAACAAAACGTTTTCACAGTATATATATATGTGACCAAGAGCCTGTGTGCTCGAAACGCGTCTTCTTTGTGCCCATTAAAGAATACCTGATAATCTACCCGGCTGGAGTGGCTTGTGATTCCTTCACGTTGCTGTGCAGGGGGTTCGAGTGAATATATATATACGGGGAGATGCTGCGTGTCAGAAGAATTTGCAGCAGTGAAGAACAATGCCGTGTTGCCCAGTCACAATGTAGGGAACGCTTCCTTCAACGAGGCTATAAACCAGCTATCGTGGATAATGCCATTGCTAGGGCCAACAAAATTAATAGGCTAGAACTCCTAGGCTTAGGAGATTCTAATCAACCTGCTGCCTCTACTAGTGGACCTGATGAGGAAACCAGATTAATTATCGGGTTCAGTAATCAGCATAGGATGATTCAGAAAATAATCAAGGACAATTGGTCATTGATTTCGAATGATCCTATACTAGGTGCCACTCTGCCCAAACACCCTAGTATCATATACCGCAAGGCACGATCTATGAAAGATAGCCTGGTATCTAGTAGCCCAGAAGTAATCACATCTACATGGTTAGAGGACAGCAAGGGATTTTTGCGTTGTTCCACTTGCAAGGCATGCAAGCATGGGGTGAGCAAGTGTGAGGTTATTACACCTTTATCCCCTTCCCCCATTAAAATCAAACAAAAACTAAACTGCAAAACAGAGTTTGCGGTCTACGTTTTGGAATGCCCATGCGGGCTCAGATATGTAGGCAGCACAAGACCGCAGGTCCATAAGCGGATCTTACAACATCTACGTGCAATAGCACATGCTGATCCTACATATCCTGTAGCTAGGCATTTTGAGTTAATGCATGGGAAAGATGCCTCTGCTTTGAAATATTTTGTTATAGATTGTGTTCCCCCCCAAAGAAGAGGTGGCGATAGGGAGGCGTTACTCAGAAAGTTGGAGACCCGCTACATAATATCCCTCGATGCTAAGGCACCTCAGGGTCTCAACATGGGAGAGGATTGTTATACGCATCTATAACTTTTGAATACCCTTGTTGTCTAGCACTTTGCACTTTGTCCTCAATGAATATGGTTTAGTCCTGTAATACCAACTGATAACCAGAATTCTTGTAGCCATGTAAATAACATGAACCCTGGACCCTCGCTTTCTGACCTGTGTTTTTAAAACTTGTGTAAGAATAATGATTTATCTTTTCTTATTGCACTTTTTCACTTTAAATGTAGCACTTTACAGCCATCTACATGCAAATGTACGTGATAATGCTTATTTTGCACAAATGATTGAAAACTGTGGAATTTCGTACATGACAGCCCACTTGGGCAGTATAGCCTCTTACTAATTTTGCACTTAAGGGTAACCATGACATTTGGCCCGCTTTATAGAAGTGTTGCGTACTCACTATTCATTTTATGCTTGAAGTAGTTAAATATGCGAGTACCTTTTGTAGAGAATTTTTTAATGGCATCATGATTATTTATAACTATTTATTGGCTTTTAACCTTTTGTAAATTATGAAGTTTAATTATTAGCCAATGCCATGTGTTTGATGACGGAATTCCATTTTACAAAATGTGAAAGTTTTCTTTGTGTAACTTGCATTTATGCAGTGATTCTACAAATGTTTGTAGTTTTTTCGAAAGCTGAGTATGTTTTCGCTTTCTATGACATGTGATGGCACTACTTGCACTTTAAAAGGGGTGGTCATTGCTCGTGACGTTGTCATGTGAACAAGGCTATCTCTAGCCGAAACGCGTCATGGCGGATTGGTGCTGGGCTAAACTTTAAATAAAATCATATTGCACCACTTTTGGGTCTCGCTGGTTCCTGCTTGTCGGTGTGGCTAACTGCGCTGCGCTACATTTGCTGAGAACTGGACATACCTCATATATATATATATATATATATATATATATATATATATATCCTACTGGCGGTCGCCAGTAGGTAGTTATAGTTAGGACCTAGTTTCCATAGGAAATCTGCAACATTCTATTGGGGATAACTTTGGCGCCGGTTGTTGAATCTTCGCCAATTTCTCAAAGAAGATGGCACACTCCGCTCTGCTCCTTCCCTGAAAGTCTCGGGAAGATTCGTCAAGCGGGGGCTGAGAGAAAAGGAGGGTCCCAAAACATGTTTTCCTCATGTTAATTTCCGTAGGACGATTAGACACGGCTACAGCCCGAACCGCTGAACGGAATTACACCAAATTTGGGAAAATGGTAGGGTCTGGCACGCAGATCACGCTTTTGGTTAAATGGTGTAAATCCCTCCAGTAGTTGCTGAGAAAATGAAAAGAAAAAAAATATATATACCTGGGCAGAGCTTAACCACACATCTCATCGTGAGATCTGATTGGCTGTCAGCACTTCATCCAAGAAGTGTTGGCAGCCATCTTGGGACCAATATACATGATAGCACCTCATTAAAAAGCATTGCAGTTAATAGAAGGTTTTTTGGACTTTAGTTACATTATAAATCATTTGTTGATGGTACCATACTCATTTTAGGAATTGTGGTGTGTTCTAAGGTGATTTTACCATGTGAAAAAGCCTTCTGCTGCACGACTCGTGTTTCAGGATAATATCCTTCATCAGTAGGGATCAGTTTGGGGGTAGCTGTAGAGGCTGCCAAACAACAGTCACAGGCTTCGTTGCCTCTTGGGAACGCAGGTGCATCACCAATAGCTCGTCAGCTACGGAGGCTCACGGGAGCCCTTTAACAGGAAACAAAGATGGGAGCACACTCCTAGCCCCTCAGCTGGATTGCCCCTTTGCATTCTGGTACATGCAGTTCATATAACTTGAAAATTTAGGAAAAAGTTCTTAAGTGTTTCACCATGATTGGTGCAAGTAAGTACTTGGTATCTCTAGACACGACTCGTGTTTCAGGATAATATCCTTCATCAGTAGAGATCAGTTTTGGGGTAGCTGTAGAGGCTGCCAAACAACAGTCACAGGCTTCGTTGCCTCTCGGGCGCGCAGGTGCATCACCAATAGCTCGTCAGCTACGGAGGCTCGCTGGAGCCCTTTAACAGGAAACAAAGATGGGAGCACACTCCTAGCCCCTCAGTTGGATTGCCCCTTTGCATTCTGGTACATGCAGTTCGTATAACTTGAAGATTTAGGAAAAAGTTTGTAAGTGTTACCTTGTGGCCTTTGATGTGAGTGGGAACTGTCATGTGGAGAACACAATTCAGGCCATTAAGTAAGTCAGTCAGCTCAGATGAGCTAGTGCCACCCATCTCATTGTTAGCCCAATAATTGAGGTCCCCAATTAGTAGGATTTTGGTGTGGTTGACTACCAGTGGGATATTTTTTCACCCAGCTATTGGGGGAAGAGCGGCATATTATAAGGGGGTCTGTAGATTAGCACACAAATTAGGGGAGACAAGTCTAATGATGAGACTGTCAATTGATGTGATGTCCAGAGCAGCAAAGGAAGTAAACTTTAATTTTTTATGAATTATAGCCTCAATCCCTACCCCCCGGTCTTCCCGGAGGCCCTGTTAGCTTGAAGAATGTAGCAACTACTAGGGAGTGACACTAGAATGTCCAGAGCGGACTCTGTGGAGAGCCACGTTTTGGTTAGAAAAAGTATATCAGGTTTGTCTGAATCCAGCACCTGGAATATGTCTAGTTGATGTTTAACCAGGGATCGAGTGTTCAGATAGATAACCATGAGATCAGTTGTCCTGTAATTGTGGTGTTTATGAGTGGTGTCTTCACCTATGTGGTTACCTTGCCTGTGGAGGTTATCTGGACTAGCAGGCCAGTGAATAAGTTCAGGGAGGTTCTCGTTATATTTCATAATTCCAATTTTGGCCAGTTTTGAGTGAATAGTAGGTTTAAGTATATGATCATTAGCGTACAAGCGTTTTAATTCACTTGGGGAATATCAAAGTTTGAGCAGAGTGGTTGGCCCCTGGCCCCAGACGGGCGCAGACAGGCTTGCCTTTGGCGTGCACCTGCTGTGCTACCGAGCTGCGGCTGGCACTAGCTAGCTCTGCCCCCTCCCACAGTGATTTGTTCCCCGTAGGGGATTGAAGGAGAGTGTTTCCGGTAGGGAAAGAATGCAAGGCGCGAGACGAAGAAGTAAGTCAAATTCAAAACAGCTGTGCCAGGTGCAAAGTTTAAAGGTATAGAAACAATTAAAAGCAGTATTATTAATACAACAGCAATACCTGATCCGTTTGCTTCTTCCCCTCAAGACTCAACTGTCTTCTGGAGTGTTTTAATCTGATCTTTAAATCCTCAGTCATCCCCATCATGTTTTGCAGCAATGCGATGATCCCTTGGTTTATATAACCCCGACTGTCTGCTTGTAGGCTCTCATTTGTGATAACGTTTTCCTCTATAGGGAGGACCGAAAAACGATTGCTACATTCAATAGTTGGTTTGGTGGATGTTAGATGCGGCTGAACAGGGCTTGTGTTGGAGTGAGACCCATGCAAGTCATTATGTAAAGCCAAAAAGGGGCATAATTGGGGTCGGGATTGGGCATGAGCTTTTTCAAATATTTTGTGTACCCGTTTGACTGGCTCAATATCATGGGTTTTTAAACTAGGCTTCGATGGATGCAAGTTTGAATTGACCAGATCTGTGCACTCCAACAACGGATTATCAATCCTGTCCATTACCCCATTTTCCCCTACCAAAAGTTGTTCCCTTTGGAAGCCCTTTGACCACCCTTACAGCCTTGTGTTTGCCCATTTCAGATACAGGGAGTAAACACCCCAAAAAAAAATAAAAGAGGGGTTATAAGGGTAGCCAACATTTCCAAATCTCGCCGCTTAGTATAAATACCTCTTAAACATGCCCTGGTGGCTAATTCCACTCCGCAAGCAGAGTTTGTGGAGTTTTGCCAACTCCGCTCTCCAGTGGAGACGCAGAGTTCAGGCAAAACTCCAACACTGTGGCGGAGTGGAGTTAGCCCCTGCCGTGTCCACGCCCCTGATCACACCTAAAACAGAAAATAAAAACACTTACCTGCGCTGGCATCTCTGGGCTTCCCTCCTCGCTGTATTCTCTTCTCCTCGCCGTCCTCGCCGGGTGCAGCGTACCCCTATGTTACACATCTTAGGAGGACTGCACTCATGCATAGTCCTCCCAAGATGTACAACATAGAGGTATGCTGAGACCAGCGAAAACAAGGAAGGTGAGGATGAGGAGTTACCACAGCGAGGAGGAGGAGAGACCACGGCGAGGAGGAGGGGAGCCCAGAGGCGCCAGAGCAGGTAAGTGTTTTTATATTCTGTTTATTGGGAGGGTGGAGCAGAGTTTTTTTTGTTTTACTCCGTGGAACTCCGCGAAGGGCAACTCTGCGTACTCTACCCAGGGTTACTCTTAATATTAATAACAACGAAACCTAAAAACCTAGCAGTGAATAACTAATAGATTGTGTCTGTAATATATTTCACTTTTAATAACCACAGACACAATCAAAGTCTCATAATCTCAGTAAATAAAAATTACAGAAAAACACTAAGCAGTAAATAATATGATCCTTTTGGCACGTCAGCTGGTTTAGAAGAAAGCCATCTTGGTCTCCTTTGGTTGCCCAGTACTGGTTGATGATGGGAACAAAAAGAACGAAGTACAATCTAACCCCAAGAGACAAATTCTAAAATTACAGTACCTTGGGGTAAAAGGTCATCAAAATCAACTCCAAGTGGGTCTAGGTAAGTCTAAGGCCAAGGTGGGTGGCCATGCCCTACCTCTTCCTGACGATGACGGGCCCGCCATTGGCCTGGGCTTTGCCCAGGAGCAGCACACACTCTTGTCCTGCGTTGCGGGAGAGTTAAAGTGCTTAAGAGCGCGTGATGACTGGCAATGGACCCTCCTCCTGGGGCAGATCGTTTTGTGGGACAGTAAGTCCCTCCCTCAGTAGGCAGAAATCCAGGCATACCACGCCACAGGTGAGCTAAAGAATTTAAAAGCACGTTGTAGGAAGGTGGCTACCTGACTATGGATACCCCAGATTCTTTTGCCTTGTGTTTAGCTGGTTTTCGACTTAGTTGGCCTGGCTCCCTGCTAATCAGGGCCCCAGGCTATCTGCTCTCTCTATAAAATTGATTCCATGTACCCTAGGTGCATAACTAGATTGGCTTGGGTCACCTTATCAGCCCCTGTACAGAGCACTATAGGTGCCCAGGGCATAGGTGCATCCAAGGCCTACCAGGGGCTGCAGCATATCTTTTGCCAACCCCTGGCTGGCTATCTAAAATTGACACAACTGGCTGATCACTCAGCTGGGGCAAGGTGGTGTAATCACCCCTTGCTTAGATATAGTATGCCTATATCGAAACCTATCTGAACACATATAAACCTATAAGCCACTCCTTTGGCAGGCCTTAACAATCCTGGAGGCAGAGTGCGTGGTTTTATGTGAGATGGTGCTCTAGCATGAGCTGAGCCTGTCTGCAGCTGTCGGGACCAATTCCCTAAGCTGTTCCGGGATAATGCCATACCATATACCATACCATAAGTGCATTGTAATCCTTGCGGTTATATGTTAACTTTGGTTTGGCTTTATCAAAACATGTCGTGTAAGGTGTCATACGATTTGGAATACTACCCCCTCGCCAGTCCTGGCGACGGGGGTAGCATTCCACCCCTCTAGAGGAGACGACATGTTACCTTGCTAAAACGCGGTTGATTTTAAAAGAGCCTCAGATCCACAAAATGGACGCTTCTGCCACAGACACGAGTCAGACCTCCTGCTGACCGAGCAGAGGAGGCCTGGACATAGGCTTTCCTGTCGCAGGGAGGTGTCACACCACCCCAGACAGGAGATGGTGGATAGTAGCAGGGAGGTTTGAAAGAAACCAGACACTGCCTGGGGAGCACAAGGCTTCCCTTGCATAATCCGGCCAAACCAGTTCTGGGGCACACCAGCCCCAGTCCCAGCGCGGCCTGGACAAAGGGAAAGGGGTGTATCCACCCCTTCCTGGGTCCCACCCATATGAGGGGACCTAGCAGGTAATCCAGCCCCCTAGATTGGTATAAGAATGGGAGCAGTGCCAACGCACTCAGATTATCCTGATGAAACTCTGGACCCTTCGACATCCTACTCGACGTAGAAGACTGAAGAATCTCCCTTGTGGTCAAGGAGTGACCACCCTGTGCAAACAGGCACCATCCAGCACCTCGACGTCTGCTTTGTTGCAGTTCCCGCCGGAACTCGAGCGACAGAGATCAACAAGATCAAGCTTGCCTGCCTTCTACCAGCCCGATCCACAGTCCCTGCAGAGCTGAGACCCATGGAGGCGACCGGAAGCGTGGGGCCCGCCATCTTGAAAAGACCACGAGATGCTGTCCGTGCAGCCCACGAGTGACCCTCGAAGCTGTACACCGGGGTTTGAGAAGCCCCAGCCCTGAGCCACTTTTGCACCGAAGCTCACCCCTCTACACTCACTGAGTGCTGCGTGGGGCCCTTCTGCTTCTTTTGGCTCAATGCGTTGGCCCGGTCACTAGCCCGCTGGCTTGTGGCCCCTGTGCCGACTAAACTTGAAATCCGACTTGTGATTCTGGTTGCTCCAGACTTGCACCCGCTCCTCTGAAAAGGAGCACCCGCTCTGACCCTCCTGGTCCGAGTGAGAAGCAATCTTCCAGTCCTGCGTGGATTGCTCTTGCCAAGTGTTGTTTGCTCCAATCTTGAAGCCAACTGCGCTGACGGCGAGAGCCTTTGTGGGACAGCTCGTGACCCGCTCCTGGACGTCGCAGATGCCCTAGAGCCCACGTGGCAGTGGAGAGAAGCTCCTCGACAACCACCTGATTGCGCCCGACATTGCCTGGTTCCGTCCTGGTTCCACCCTGGTCACTGCTGAGTGACCCAGACTCTGTCCCCTCTGCTTTCAGGTACTTTACGACTCTGATCCACCCTTGGATCACACCGGACACTTCTCCTTCACATCGCCTGCAGCATCTTCAGCTTCAAGCACCAACAACCTGCGTGACGAAACCCAACGCCACTTCGACCCTATGCAACCGCTTCCTGTGGGTGAGGTAACTCAGCAACGCCGGTGTTCCCACACTGGTACACACCTCTAGGGTCTGTGTCTAAAGTATTGTCCTTCTAGGTTAAGGGGAAGTCTCCTTAAACAGTAACTTTATAACTTTTACGCACCATTGACTTTGCATTGGTGCATGCGTGTGCTTTAAGCGCTGCACCCGAATCCTGTGGGCTTTTCCCGACTTCAGCATTGCTAGTCCCGACTGCTCCCAGCGATTCCCTAGGACCTAGGCCTAACCACTGTTCGATTGGTATCTCTTATACCACTTTCTTAATATATGGTTTGAGTGGCCACCCGCCCGCATCCATAATTGTGCAACTTTTATGTGTTTAACTGTGCTTTTTGTTTTAACGCTTGTGCCCCTTTGCTCATAAAGAGTACTGGGGATTATTTTTGTAATAAATACATATATTTTTATAATATATACTTGTGTGGTGTCCTTTCATTTTGTATTGAAGGATTGTGATTGGTAAAACAGCTCGCTTAACACGACCTCTTGAGTTTAGCCTTTAAGGCTGCTTAGTCCATGCTACCACTAGGATAGCTTGTCTAATAAGGTTGACTTACAACCAGACACCATAAGGGATTGTTTGGACTGATACAAGGTGGTTCCAGAATTGGAAACATCACATATCAGGCCAACTTCTCACATTGGTGTGCAGCGGTGCGGATTTGAGCTTGCTGTTGTTTTTACCATTGCAATCTTTTTATCAAATTGAAAGATCACATCAAGTACCTTAGGTACATATAAAACAAAAGCTTAGCATATTTCAGTTCTACTGAACTTAGTAGTTGTAGATTAAAGCGAGTAGCACACCCTGCCTACAACTCACTAGCAAGGTACAGTAGGAAAACACTTAGTGTAGGTAAGTGCACAACTTGCACCTCACTAGCAGTCATGTCTGACACAGGTGTAGCCTCTGGCTCTCAGCCTGTGACAGTTGACCAGACCAAGGCAACTTCCAGATATGACACCCTCAGCCACAGAGACCTGAGTACCTTGTGTACTGTAAGGGGGCTGAAAAAGGGTCACAACCCTACCATTCCTATCCTGATAGCCATCCTGGAGAAGGATGACCTTGAGCAAGCTAGCATAGCGCCCTTAAGATCAGGAGAGAGAGTGAAACCCCAAGAGAATGAGAATAGCACCCCAGAGATTGAGGTGGACCCTGAACCAGATAATGATGAAGATTCAGATCAAGATCAAGGGCATATTCAGGTACATGTGGGGAGGCTTAGCCAAACCAACTTGAACCTACTTGGAAATGGAGAGGGCCAGCACCTCCCCAGAGTACAAAGCAGAACTGTTCCAGGCAATAGAAGTGTGAGATCTCCCTCGGGGGGCGTGGCTTAGCACGCTATGGAGACGGACGCACCCGGGTAGAGCTCCAACTTAAGCTCCCCTACCCCGGGTCCTTTCTCCATCAATAGTTATCCTTTTGGCCCGAAACTGCTGGCGGACCCACCCGCACCCATTCTCCACCTGCTGTCCAAATTTGGCGAACATCGGTGTTGAGGCCCCGCTACGAGGACGCCGGCGGCGCTGACGCCGGCCTGCCCGCAGCCTGCCTGGGAGGCCTTACTGGGCAAGACCGAGGCTTTTGGCGGGCTACTGGGCGCTGGCGTGCGGCCTACAGCGGACGCCGTCTGAGCTGGCGCAGACCTACGAGGACGACTGGGCGACGGCCCCTGCCGGTGCTGGGCTCCACTCCACACCCTACCCCACCCACAGCAGTGACGCCTGTGACCCCCGAGGACACGAACGGGGGCGGCGTGGAGCCGTAGACGGCAGTGGCCCTGCCCGGCAACGAACCTTAGGAACTCTGCGAAAGCAGAGGTGAGCGGGAGCCTGGAGCTGGGGGTGCGGTGCCGGGGGAAGACGACATCCTTCACCGCCCCCGCTGCGCGCTGCCCCCACCGCGCACACCCGAGAGGAGGGACCCGCATTAGAAGGCACAACAACCGAGGGACACCTGAGGCCAACCTCATAACCCCCCCACCCCCCACGGACCTAGGAACCCCCCCCTGCGAACAGTGCCTATTGGGGGGCCACGGACTGCAGTAGGTGACGCCTGATCACGGGCGGTGAAGCTAGAGAGGCGCAGAGATCACTGGGAACGCCCGCGCGCTCCCCCCCACGCTGGCGTCAAAAAACAAAAAAGCAAAAAAAGCACGAACTCTGTGGGGTGCGGGGGACAGACGGAGAAGCACTTTCGCCCCTCCTGAGGCGGACGGCCGACCCACTCCCACCACCCACTGCAAAGCTGAACCTGCACACCTGGGCACCACTGACCTCACAAACTTGACAGGCACGAACGGAGTGCCCTTGCGGAGCTGCGGGTGGACCCCACGACTCGATCGCGCGAGACTTGCCCCCTGAGGCCCGGAGCAACCGCCACTACAACGGAAGGCGCATGCTGCATACCACCCGGAGATCCACGACCGGGACCCTTAGGTAACTGCACGGAACGCCCTGCCTGGCCCATGTCTGGAGGGGTGATGACACGCACTGGATCAGGAACTGCGTTGTCGAAGGGGAAGCAAACGAAAGTGGCGCCCAAGATGGACGCGGAACACATGGCTTCGAAACTACACAGCATGCTGGCGGCCATGGAAAGGATGGAAGAATCCCTCCAGCAGACACGCACTTCCCTAGAGACCAGGATCGATGGAGTGGCCATTGACCTGACCCACCTTAGAGCTGACCACAAAAAACTCCAAGAACGCACCACGACGCTGGAGAGCGCGGTGACAGCCATCGAACCGAAGATATCCCAGGCAGATAAACACATCCAAGATCTCCTAAACAGGGTGGAGTTTCTAGAAGACCGCGCCGAGGACGCGGAAGGACGGGCGCGAAGAAACAATATCCGCTTAGTGGGCATTTCGGAGAAATGGGAAGGGACGGACCCTGCTCGCCGCGTGGAGGACTGGCTGCGTGACCTGCTACCGGAAGACACGCTCTTACCCCATTTCGTGGTGGAACGAGCCCACCGCATGCCCACGAGACCACTACCACCTGGCTCGAACCCCAGGCCATTCCTCCTCCGAGTACTCAACTACAGAGACCGCGATGCGATACTACGCGAGTCCAGGAAGCTGGGGGAAGTCAACATCGACAATGCTACCGTAATGTTCTTTCCCGACTACACCGTGCAAGTACAAAGGCAGAGACACTCATTCCTAGCAGTGAAGAGGCGCCTACGCCAAGCGGATCTCAAGTACTCACTGCTCTTCCCAGCCAAACTTAGAGTGGTCGCGCAAGATAAAACGTACTTCTTCACGAGCCCGGAGGAAGCGGAGGCCAGGCTAGATGAAGGGATGCCAGACGCACCTAGGAAAGCACGAGGAACCACTACCACGGAACGGACTCGGGGACCGAGAAGACGGCGCCGCCGCAGAACACCCTCATCCCCACAGAATCGAGAAGCGGCAACACACTCTCCGTCCATGGACCAAATTCTACAGGATCAACGGGATGCCCTACGCAGGGTGGTGGAAATCAGCAGTTCTCCATCCCAATCGCCTTCCATAAGTCACGCCTCAAACAGCAGACCTTTTCGGCTTACATGGGGCCAAAAAATCACCACGCCCCCGGAATGCAGCGCGGACACAGCTGGGCACCCACCTAGCTGCCCGCCCCTTCACAGGTACCCTGTGCGCCTATCTATGGACGCAGACTCCCCAGCCTGGGGGATCAGGAACGAGCCAGACACTGTGAGTAACCTTTTGCTTCTTACACTCGGCCCGACCACTCACTGGTAGGGAATAAGTGACAAGTCTGCAGTGCAGCATATACTAGCCGCCGCTGCCCTAGCTGCTCTAGTAGAGGGACCTCCCCTGGGGGCCATACCCCCACCACTGACACTTGGGGAAGCCACTGACACTATACCGAACAGCGGGGCCTGGGCACCCGCCGGACAGCAACGGCCTCTTTACCCACCCGGGAGGGGTGCTACACTCCCCTCGAACTACACTGTAACTACTACTCTCACACGAACAAGTCACACGATACCCCCTAGAACTGTATAGTTTATGAGCTCATTAGAGCGTTTGGACGGCGACATGTTGTGCAGCCGACCTTTTGGTATTTTCTATTTCGTTGCCATGTTGAGGCTACATGTTTTTCCTCTCTTCCTTACCCCTTTGTACCACTGGAGATCATTTCACAATGTGTTTAAGACTGGCAACCTCTTCGAGTTGAGGATGGGACACTGGACTTGGTGGGGAACTACAAGCGGGGCTTTGAAATGCGGGGAGGATGGGAGATATTGCACGTATGGCAGATATGGCTGAAATACGAATATGCACTTGGAATGTCAGGGGAATGCACACACCAGCCAGACGCTACCAGATCTATTCATACCTGAAAAGGCACAAGATACACATAGCACTACTCCAAGAATCACACCTGAATAAGACAGAGGTACACACACTACGCCGCAGATGGCGTGGCCACCTTTATGCCACAGACTACTCCTCATTTGCTCACGGCGCACTCATATGGGTTCGTCCTGGAACCCCCTGGACAGCTACTGATACCACCATAGACCAGGAGGGCAGATTTGTAGCCGTGCAGGGCAGACTGGATGGGCAACAGGTGGTTCTGGTGTCCCTATACTCACCTAATATAGATCAAGGGGCCTCTCCACCACAATGGCGACCTGGCACGCTGCTCCATGGATACTGGGCGGGGACTACAATTGCACACTTGACACAACACTGGACCACTCCTCCCCGCCCGCATTTAATGCGCCCACGCGGGGCGCCACAAAAGCATTACTTGGGTGGTCTGCGCAGTGGGACCTCCATGATGTCTGGAGATCGCGCAACCCCGGAGCACGGGTCTACTCCTATTACTCTGGCGCCCATGATCTACATGTCCGCCTTGACAGGTTTATGGCATCCACCGAACTCCTACCTCTAGTAACAGATGCGCAATACATGGGCCGCACGCACTCGGATCATAACCCACACTTTCTATCTATATCCTGGGAAAGCCAGCGCCCCCCTGTACCCACCTGGCGACTACAGCCCGCGCTGCTACTTGATGCGACCTTTCGCGATTCACTCCTTACACGCACTGCCCAGTACTTCGAGGAAAACACAGACACGGCGTCCTCCCCCCAGATAGAATGGGACGCCTTCAAGGTATGATCCGAGGCCACTGCTTGAGAACACAGGGACACATACGACACCAATTGGAGGGCGACCTAACTAGACTAGAATCTGACAGAGAGGAGGAGGCTATTGGGGGAGATGTTGACTCGTTACAGGGGGCGCAAGCAGAACATGCGCGACTACTGGAACGTCTGTGCAACATCAATTACGCAGCGCACTCGGCGAGAACACACCACCTGAGTGACAGACCTGGCAAACTCCTGGCCTGGCTGATATCACAGGAAACTCGCTCGACCCCAGTAACGGCTATACATGTGGAAGGAAGGGGCTTACTATACACTCAGCGCCACATACACGAAGCGTTCACCACCCACTATGAAACACTATACCACTCCCGGCTACCAAGCCCCTGCCCTGACATTGCTGACTACCGTTCTCCTCTACAGATGCCACAACTCACACCTGCCCAGCAGGACGAATTGGGCGCCACGCTTGATCCAGACGAGATCCGAGAGGCTATCTTTAATTTGTCCAACGGCAAATCCCCGGGACCGGACGGGCTCCCAGCCGAATTCTACAAGGCTAATTCTGATATCCTCATCCCGGAACGCCTGAAAATGTACGCCGCTGCTGCGGAGGACGCGGCCTTATCCCCAACGTTAAATGAAGCCACTCTGATCTCTATCCTTAAACCTGACAAAGACAGCACACGAATGGGCTCGTACCGTCCCCTAGCGCTACTAAACACGGACTACAAAATACTGGCCTCCACATTAGCCCGCAGACTGGCTCCTCACATACCCCGACTGGTACACCAAGACCAGAACGGTTTTGTCCCGACGCGACACACCTCCCACAATATCCGCCGCCTCTTCCAGATACAGAAGTATGCTGTCCAGCAGTGGCCCAGAGCAGGATGCCTAATATTAGACCTGGAAAAGGCCTTTGACTCGGTTGAGTGGCCATACCTGAGAGCGGTTACTGAGAAGTGCCAGCTGGGGGATGACTACACGGCTATGGTGGGCCTCCTATATGACAAACCAACAGTTCGGGTCTGCACAGGCGCACTGCTCTCGGACGTCATCCGAGTACGAAGAGGCACTAGGCAAGGCTGCCCCTTATCGCCCATACTGTTTTCACTGGCTATGGAACCCCTAGCCACAACTCTCAGGAACCAGGGACCTGAATGGGGAATACCACTGGCGGATGGCCTACATGCAGTGTCACTCTATGCAGACGACTTGCTGCTGTACGTTAGAGACATAACTGATATCCCTGCCTCCCTAACTGACGTCTTCCGGACATTTGAGGAGATGTCGGGTCTGTGAGTCAACTGGGCTAAATCGGGGGCCTATCCCTTCAGCCCGGACACACCTGAGTGCGACATCCGCCTGGGCGGAGGGAGATTACAATGGTACCCTAACACCTTTCGGTATCTAGGGATACGGATTTATCGGGACCCAATAGATGTCCTGGAAGGGAATCTCCTGCGGGCGATTGCCTCAATCAGGGCACAAATCAGTTTCTGGAACACCTTACCCCTCAATGTTCCTAGCCGGATAGCACTGACCAAAATGATTGTGCTGCCTAGGTTGCTGTACTATTTCGCCAATATTCCCACATATGTGCCCAACAGAATATTTCGAGACCTGGAGGTCCTGATGCGCAGCCTCATTTGGAATGCGGGCCGCCCCCGAGTGGCACTGACCAAGTTGTATATGCCCCCTGACTCGGGAGGCCTAGAGTTCCCCAACCTGGAGTTGTACTACCTCTCGGCACAACTGCAATGGGTAACGGGGTGGCTAAGCGGCAACCATCTGGAGGACACTAACTCGGACACCGCTGCCTGGACGCAAACCCAAATTTGCACGTTGTTCCATCCGCTAACCAAGGCCCCCTGCCCCTCCCAATTACACCTCGCAGTAGCACGCAAGTGCTTCCTGAGATGTCTGCGACTCACCCGGGCAACAACACCATATGCCCGGATATTGCCCCTACTTGGCACTCCCGGCCCAACAGGCGCGCTGACTGAGATGCGCCTGACCACCTGGACGCAAGCAGGTGTGGACACGCTCAGTGATCTGTATGCGGATGGAGAGCTGCTCCCCTTTGCGACTCTAGCGACTGACACAGGCCTCCCAGCTGGCCAGTTCCTGTTACATGCGTCCCTCTTGCGCACGCTCACCACCTCCTGGGGCGACATGTCAGTGGAATCACCGATGCACACCTTTATGCAATATTTGCATGTAATGGGCAATGGCTCACACATCATCCACTGGCTAGCGCAAGCCCTACAGGCACACTCGCAACCGTCAACGATGCCGCTGCTGGAAAAATGGGCAGGGGACGGGACTGGACTGAAAAGGAATGGGAGATGATCTTAGCCGGACCAACAAACATTCCACGCAACCCCCGCTTTAAAATCATTCAATTCTACATTTTACACTGAGCCTATCTCACGCCCGACAAAATCAACAGGTACTTTGCAATCACGACCGCTGCTTGTCAACGCTGCTCCCTACATGGGGCAGACCTCTTGCACATGCTATGGCATTGCCCTGACATACGAACATACTGGGACAACGTTACAGCACTACTCACACACAACACTGACGAACAGATGCCCTACACATGGGAGGCGTGCATCCTGGGATTGTACAAACGTGCGAAACTTAACAAAATACAGGCGCGCTTCTGGGATATGGGTCTCATAACGGCGAAACGTCTACTCACTAAACACTGGAAAGCCACGGCCCCCCCACACATTCGACACTGGTACACTTCCTTTACCAATTGGGCGCGGGCGGAAAGCACGGTCCTCCTCCGGGAGGAAACCGCAGGACTTCGAAAATTCCCCATCGCTCAGCTCTGGGACGACCTCCTTAAGACATTCCAGCGCACCTGCCAGGAGCAAGGGATAACTTGAAGCAACAAGTCCTATTGCCACTACGAAGCCAACCAACGACCGCAGCGACCACAACTTTATATCCCCTTCCCCCCCCTGTGACCATTGCTTCCCTAGGCTCTAAGCCTTAAGCCCCATCCTAGCGTATACTGAACGTCACGCCTCTCGGCCATGCACCTGACGCCTGCCCCACGCGACGCAGCTACCGCCACCCCCCGCCTCGGCCTGCCTGGGCACATACTAACTGCCCTCCCCCCCCCACCCCCAATTTTTCTAGAAATATAGAACAATCTGCTGCACCTCGCCTCGTACCAGCTGACCCCCCAAAGGAACCCATACTGATCTCCGCCCCCCCCTCCCCTGACCTCACCTGCCTTCCCACTTACAGAGGTTTTTCTTTCCCACCGTTACATAGACATAGGGGACAGTTAGTTCACTGGTCTTGTTTCCCGACCAGACCCCCCCTCTTCTTGCAGATGAAGATAACCGATGCATCATACAGCTAGCAAGGAACGACCCCCTCACAGAACACATGACGCTTGCCGACAGCTGAGCTGCGACAGCACCCAAGGACTGCAGTAAGATGCGGGCTCGCACCAACACCCCACCCACATTAGGCTACGACCAGGATACGCCGTACACCTACCGTCATCCCCCGCCTTTTACTTTGTGACCTCCTACTCGCAACACTGGAGAGATGCATATACACCACACTACCGGATATCCTGGTCTCCAGACACAATGGCTGCAAACAAGCCAAGCCAAGCTTAACCGTTTGCTCCTATGCCTCAGTGAGCTATACCAATACACGCTTTGCCACACCCGCGTCAGCATTATACACACACGTCTGAACCACCACCTATCGACAGCTCCCCCACTATTGCTTAATCACAGCGGATTCCCAGATCCTCAGTGGGGACTTGAGCGCTGAGCACAACAGTACTAATGCTTGACTACACCTGCAATGTTTATGTTAATAATAAAAGATAAAACGCAGACCTATCATTCATATAACTGACTACCAGAATGTTGTATATACATGTCTTTGGATATCGCCGCCGGACCCCCGGGTTACCGGCGAAATGGCTGTGTCATACAATTAAAGATCCACTTGACTGTATAAGGCCTGACCGGCCCTTGCATGCCACGAAATGTACACTGTATGACAACAATGTTGTGAATAATAAAGGTCTTCCAAAAACAAAAACAGAAAAAACAAAAAAAAAGGGTGAGATCTCCCTCAGTGGATTCTCACATTTCTAGTGTCTCAAGAAACTCTCAAAGGGGAATGACTTCCCCCCAGAGAAGAGAGCATAAGGCCAGGATGAGAGCTGTAGAACTCCAGATAGAGAGGGAAGAGTTAGCCCTGGCCCAAGCTAAACTTGCTTTAGCAAGGGAACAGAAAATGTGTGGCTTAGATGCCACTGGTGGCAGCAACAATATTCCTAGAGAGAAAGACAGGTCCTATAATACTAGAAACCTGACAAAGATTGTGCCCCCCTACACAGAAGGGGATGACATCCACAAGTGGATAACTGCTCTTGAGAGAGCCTGCATGGTACAGCAGGTTCCTGAGGAACAGTGGGCAGAAATCTTATGGTACTCCTTTTCAGAGAAAGGGAGAGATAAGCTCCTCACTGTCAGACATGAGGATGCTAAAAACTACAAAGTCCTGAAGAGTGCTCTAATAGATAGTTTTGGCTTAACCACTGAACAGTACAGGTTGAAGTTCAGAGATACCCAGAAGACACAGACACAGGACTGGACTGATTTTGTAGATTGTGCTACTAAGACTCTGGAGGGTTGGCTACATGGCAGCAAAGTACATGACTTTACAGGATTGTATAATTTGATTATGAGGGAGCAGATCCTAAGTAATTGTCAGAACCAGCTCTTACACCAGCACCTGGTGGACTCAGATTTGACCTCTCCCCAAGAATTGGGAAAGAGGGCAGATAAATGGGTCAGAACCAGGATTAGGTCTAAGAATCAGGGCAATGACCAGAAGAATGAGTCTACCAAGCCTCAAGATAAGGGTGGGGATAAAAGTAAAGAAAATACTTCCCCAGGGCCCCAAAACTCCAAGGATGGGGGTGGGTCCCAAGACACTTCATCTACCCAGAAAAAGCCATACTGTCATGTCTGTAAACAGACTGGCCATTGGAAATCAGACAGCTGTTGTCCAAAGAATGGCAATAAAGAAAATATACCTCCAAAGCCAGCTCCAACACCTCCTGTTACTGTCAGCAGTAATCCCCCAGGAAGTGGGAGCACACCCAGGAATCTGGGTGGGTTTACATTTGGAGCACAGGTGGACCCTGGCCTATCCAGTCCCCATCACCCAATGATCTTGTCTATGAGACTGGCATGGGGTTTGCCAACTTCTCTGATTGCCCAAATACTTTGAGCAAATATAGACAGGAACCCATCATCAATGGTTTGAAAGTTGAAGCCTTTAGAGACACAGGGGCTAGCATTACCATGGTGGCTGACTGCATAGTCCCCTCTAAGCAACTTTTACCTGGTGCCACATACCAGGTGACAAACATTGATGGAATACAAACCAATCATCCCATGGCAGTAGTAAGTCTCAGCTGGGGAGGTGTCACTGGCCCAAAAAGAGTGGCAGTGTCACCAAACTTGCCTGAAGACTGCCTACTAGGTAATGATTTGGAAATTTCAGCCTCGGCTAAGGTTGAACAGAAAATCCATTCTAGAATGGTAAATGCCAATGGAAAGTTTAGTGGGGCTGTAATGGCTACAGCCCCAACCCAAGATGTCCTTCCTGAAAAGGTTGATAGGGCTGAGCAGCTCTCTGCCCCATCTTTAGCTAACTCCCTTCCTGAAAAGAATAGCAGACCTGTTATGATAACAGCTCACACCCAAACTGAGTCTCCTCCTGAAAAGGTTGGTGGGGCTGTGATGGCCACAGCCCAAACTCAAACTGATAGCTGTGTTGTGAAGCCTGAAATGATGCATCACTCCACACAAACAGAGAGCATGGAGGAGGAAGAGAAATCTCCCCCTCACCAGACATTAGGACAGGATCAGCCTCCTCAGGGAACTGATTTTACCCCTGATGAAGGAACTGCCCCAGAGGATGTTAGGCCTGGCCTGACAGAGCCTCTGATGGCAGCGGACCCTTCTCAGGTGGGACCCAGTCTGGAGCAGGTAACCTGCCCCTCTCTACCTTGCCTTAGTCAGCCCAGGGCTGCAGAGGACAAGTGAGACCCAGAGGGCCCCTTGTCAAATAAAGCACCCCCATCAACAGATTAGGGGCACCGAAACTAGTAGCCCTAGTAAGGTAAAAACTTTAAAAACTCCTGAGGGAGCCCCCTTAAAAGTAGTTAGGGACCTCCCACAGATGGATTCTGTTGGGCACAGCCAAACCTGGGACCCAAAGGGCCCAAACCTGAACTGTCCCTCCAGTAAGCCAAAACAAGGGACCCAGCCTCCAGCTTTAGGTAGCCAGAGGTTGACCCTGATAGCACAGTGCAACTCAGTTGAAGAAAGAAAGGCACACATGGTGGAAGATAATTGGAGGAAGCTGAGCCCTAAATTAGTGGAGCCTCACTTCAATACTCCATATCAAAACCAGCCTTTTTCCTTGCATAAACACATCCAAGGTAGTGATTCACTATGGTGGAGACCCTCTAATACCCCAAGGGTGAGGGACTGCTTAGTGGACCATATAGGCTTACCTGCACAAGGATAGCCTTATCTCTTTTCGTTTGGGGGGGGGGGGGGTTATGTAGGAAGGTGGCTACCTGACTATGGATACCCCAGATTTTTTTGCCTTGTGTTTAGCTGGTTTTCGACTTAGTTGGCCTGGTTCCCTGCTAATCAGGGCCCCAGGCTATCTGCTCTCTCTATAAAATGGATTACATGTACCCTAGGTGCATTACTAGATTGGCTTGGGTCAACTTATCAGCCCCTGTACAGAGCACTATAGGTGCCCAGGGCATAGGTGCATCCAAGGCCTACCAGGGGCTGCAGCATAACTTTTGCCACCCCTGGCTGGCTATCTAAAATTGACACAACTGGCTGATCACTCAGCTGGGGCAAGGTGGTGTAATCACCCCTTGCTTAGATATAGTATGCCTCTATCTAAACCTATCTGGACACATATAAACCTATACGCCACTCCTATGGCAGGCCTTAACAATCCTGGAGGCAGAGTGCGTGGTTTTATGTGAGATGGTGCTCTAGCATGAGCTGAGCCTGTCTCCAGCTGTCGGGACCAATTCCCTAAGCTGTTCCGGGATAATGCCATACCATATACTATTAAGTGCATTATAATCCTCGCGGTTATATGTTAACTTTGGTTTGGCTTTATCAAAACATGTCCAGGAGGTGTCATACGATTTGGAATACTACCCCCTCGCCAGACCTGGCGACGGGGGTAGCATTCCACCATTCTAGAGGGAGACGACATGTTACTTTGCTAAAACGCGGTTGATTTTAAAAGAGCCTCAGATCCACAAAATGGATGCTTCTGCCACAGACACGAGTCTGACCTCCTGCTGCTGACCCAAACTCAGCAGAGGAGGCCTGGACAAAGGCTTTCCTGTCGCAGGGAGGTGTCACCCCACCCCAGACAGGAAATAGTGGATTGTAGCAGGGAGGTTTGAAAGAAACCAGACACTGCCTGGGGAGCACAAGGCTTCCCCTTGCATAATCCGCCCAAACCGGTTCTGGGGCACACCAGCCCCAGTCCCAGCGCAGCCTGGACAAAGGGAAAAGGGGAGTATCCACCCCCTTCCTGGGTCCCACCCATAGAAGGGGACCTAGCAGGTAATCCAGCCCCCGAGATTGGTATAAGAATGGGAGCAGTGCCAACGCACTCAGATTATCCTGATGAAACATTTGAAACAAAACTCTGGATCCTTCGACATCCTACTCGACGTAGAAGACTGAAGAATCTCCCATGTGGGCAACGAGTGACCACCCTGTGCAAACAGGTACCATCCAGCACCTCAACGTCTGCTTTGTTGCAGTTCCCGCCGGAACTCGAGCGACAGAGATCAACAAGATCAAGCTTGCCTGCCTTCTACCAGCCCGATCCACAGTCCCTGCAGAGCTGAGACCCGTGGAGGTGACCGGAAGCGCGGGGCCCGCCATCTTGAAAAGACCACGAGACGCTGCCCGTGCAGCCCACCAGTGACCCTCGAAGCTGTACACCGGGGTTTGAGAAGCCCCAGCCCTGAGCCACTTTTGCACCGAAGCTCACCCCTCTACACTCACCGAGTGCTGCGTGGGACCCTTCTGCTTCTTTTGGCTCAACGTGTTGGCCCGGTCACTTGCCCGCTGGCTTGTGGCCCCTGTGCCGACGAAACTTGAAATCCGACTTGTGATTCTGGTTGCTCCAGACTTGCACCCGCTCCTCTGAAAAGGAGCACCCGCTCTGACCCTCCTGGTCCGAGTGAGAAGCAATCTTCCAGTCCTGCGTGGATTGCTCTTGCCACGTGTTGTTCGCTCCAATCTTGAAGCCGACTGCGCCGACGGCGAGAGCCTTTGTGGGACAGCTCGTGACCCGCTCCAGGACGTCGCAGATGCCCTAGAGCCCACGTGGCAGCGGAGAGAAGCTCCTCGACAACCACCTGATTGCGCCCGACATTGCCTGGTTCCGTCCTGGTTCCACCCTGGTCACTGCTGAGTGACCCAGACTTTGTCCCCTCTGCTTTCAGGTACTTTACGACTCTGATCCACCCTTGGATCACACCGGACACTTCTCCTTCACATCGCCTACAGCATCTTCAGCTTCAAGCACCAACAACCTGCGTGACGAAACCCGACGCCACTTCGACCCTATGCACCCGCTTCCTGTGGGTGAGGTAACTCAGCAACGCCGGTGTTCCCACACTGGTACACACCTCTAGGGTCTGTATCTAAAGTTTTGTCCTTCTAGGTTAAGCGGAAGTCTCCTTAAACAGTAACTTTATAACTTTTACGCACCATTGACTTTGCATTGGTGCATGCGTGTGCTTTAAGCGCGGCACCCGAATCCCGCGGGCTTTTCCCGTCTTCAGCATTGCTAGTCCCGACTGCTCCCAGCGATTCCCTAGGCCCTAGGCCTAACCACTGTTCGATTGGTATCTCTTATACCAGTTTCTTAATATATGGTTTGAGTGGCCACCCGCACTCATCCATAATTGTGCAACTTTTATGTGTTTAACTGTGCTTTTGTTTTAACGCTTGTGCCCCTTTGCTCATAAAGAGTACTGGGGATTATTTTAGTAATAAATACATATATTTTTATAATATATACTTGTGTGGTGTCCTTTCATTTGGTATTGAAGGATTGTGATTGGTAAAACAGCTCGCTTAACACGACCTCTTGAGTTTAGCCTTTAAGGCTGCTTAGTCCTTGCTACCACTAGGATAGCTTGTCTAATAAGGTTGACTTACAACCAGACACCATAAGGGATTGTTTGGACTGATACAAGGTGGTTCCAGAATTGGAAACATCACATATCAGGCCAACTTCTCACACACGTGATGATTGGCAACAGCCCCTCCTCCTGGGGCAGATAGTTTTGTGGGACAAGGAGTCCTCCAGCAGCTGGCAGCGCGCAGAAAT
Organism: Lissotriton vulgaris; assembly: GCF_964263255.1. Classification (NCBI taxonomy): domain Eukaryota; kingdom Metazoa; phylum Chordata; class Amphibia; order Caudata; family Salamandridae; genus Lissotriton; species Lissotriton vulgaris. The sequence goes on along the minus strand of NC_141691.1, from coordinate 1,074,931,736 downwards.
CTAGGAGTTAGTTATCAGTTTTTGCTGCTGCTGCTGTGTAGTAATGAAACTGGCTGAATGGTGCTCTGTTATAGTATTATAGTGAATGAGTGAGATGAGCAATTAATGTTGTGATATAGTATATGAGTGGTAATAAAAGTGAGTGGAATGTGCCACTAGCATGTGGAAGAATGAGCTTTGTTGAACATGACGAAATGTGAAGTTTGGGGGATGAATGCTGTGAACAGGCAAATGTGGGAATGAGTTATAATGGACGAGTGTTCTAGAAGACTGATGTTAGGAGAACTTTGTATTTTTTTAAGAAAACAAGGGGGACCCAAATGGTAGCTAAGGACCAAGGGTATAAGTCAATTTAAGGAAACAAGGGTCCTAAGCAAATTCAGAGATATAAGCAAATGATTTATAGACCACAATAGGCTGCTATATATTTTTCCATGTCCAGCCGGACCAGGAATTTATTTTTAAATGGAATCAAAAAGATAAGACTGAATACAGAAGCAGCAATTCTTAAAGTAGGGCACAGTCCGGTACCGTACTAGTGAGGGAAACACAGTAGGAAGAGAGAAGAATTACAGTAAGAGAATTTTCACAGGCAAAGAAAGTGAGCAGTCTGGACACTTTTTAAATCAGTGTTGGAAGTGTTCTCCAGAGTAGTACATACAAAATAATATACAATAGTTGAATGTATGTCTACTTAAAAGAGTCGACATTTCGATCCTGTGCTCTGATTAGAAAGGGATCATCATCAGGACTAAACAAAGTTATATTGCCTGGTATAAATAATACGCCTGCTAGGGAGAAAACAGGGGAGGAAAAAGGACAGTGAGGTTTTATAAAACAACACAAGGTTTTGAGAAGTCAGCATTTTACATGGTTTGTACACATTACATGAATCGGAACTGCAGTGAACAACACACTGAAAGACGGTTGGCAGTAGGTGTTTTTACCGCGTGGACGGTGTGTGAACGAGTGGCGGAGATTTAACAATGACAATTGACGGATGGACGGCTAGCACTTCGTGATGGTGCGGTTCTTTTAATTTACGTCAAGGAAGGTCGGTGATAGCCAGGTGGGAATTGCATGCGACTAGCGGAGGAGGCTTATAGGCATGCAGTGACGAGAGCTTGGCAGGTGCAACAGACAACTGTGAAAAGGGCTTTGTGCCCGTGGCACTGTGAGAACTTAGGCGCCCGGGAAGCCTTGGGCGTGAAGTTTGCGGCAGGGGTGATGGTGTCAAACGCTGTTGACCGCCTATCGCCCTGGTAGGTTCCCCCCATGCTACATCAATCGGCGAGTATCACATTAAGCGGTCACCCTGGGCTAATAACCCACTTTTTCTGTTCTGTTCTAATAGCGCAATTCTTCGCAAAACAAACTGTGACTCCCTACCTTGAGTCCCCCAATCGAGACTAGTTCCGCACACTACTCCAAGCACTGCTTACCCTACCCTCCGACCCGAGGTAAGATATACACTCGTCAAGGCTCTTATAGCGCCTGACACCATCACCCCCGCCGCAACCTTCACGCCCAAGGCTTCCCGGGTGCCCACGTTCTCACAGTGCCGCGGGCACAAAGCCCTTTTCACAGTTGTCTGTTGCACCGGCCTCTGTAGTCATAAAAATAGGACTGTCCGGAGCTCACAGTCTCTCGTGTTGGATCCTAACTCTAATAATTGTGTTCGTAACGAGTTATGTGTTGCCGGCTGGCACTAATGGAAAATTATTTTGAATTTGATGGTCAATTATTTCTACAGAGCCATGGAACATCGATGGGGAGTGCCTTTGCCCCATCGGTTGCTGGGCTCTATGTGAGCAATTTTGAAACCTCAAATGTCCTCACCACTGAAAACCCGTTCGCTTCCAGTATACTTTACTGGAAGCGCTATATTGATGACATTTTGCTGATCTGGCGGAATGACCAAGACCTGAAACCATTCATCGATTGGCTAAACACCAGAGACCGGTGGGTTAGATTTACACATACAGTTGATAACGACAGCATCGACTTCTTGGACCTCACCATTTATATTAAAGATGGAAAAGTAGAGACAAAAACCTTCCGAAAACCCACTGCTAAGAACAGCTTGTTATCCTACAAGAGTTACCATCCCCAACCATTGAGAGATAACCTGCCGTATAGTCAGATCCTGAGACTTAAACGAAACTGTAGTCGGGAGACTGACTATAACAAGCAATCAAAGGAACTCAGTGACAGACTTCTAAAAAGGGAGTATAAACCCTCAACGATATCCAAATGTCGTAAAAGGGCAAAATACCAATCCAGAGAATGTCTCCTTGCAACTTACCAAAAGGTTCCAGAAGAAGATCTCATGACATGTGTCACGACTTTTGGTCCAGCGACTTATCAAGTTAACAAATTGATTAATAAGAACTGGCACATACTAAATACAGGTAAATATAATTGGCCCAAGCCTCGCTTTGCCAATAGGCGCACAAAAAACCTCCAGGATCTGCTGGTACATACCCGCCCACGACAGAAAACTGTATTGAGACAAATCAGAGATCCGCATATGACACCTGTAACAGGACACTATCCCTGCGGAAAGTGCTTGGCCTGTAAATCGACTACTACAACAAAAACTTTGCAATTGACTCCAACCTTCAGTTGGATCCAAAAACAACATGCAAACTGCAACTCATCACATGTGATTTACATGGTAACACGTCCCTGCGGAAAAAAGTACATTGGGATGACCTGTAGGAAGGTCAAATTACGAATTGGAGAACATAAGAGTAATATTCGACTCCAAAAGAATACTACCAAGCTCTGTTCTCATTTTATAGAGTTGGGTCACTCCATCGAGGATTTAAAATGGGCAGTCATCGAGAAATTACCAGAAGGGACCCCCAACGCAGAAAAAATTCTCTATGAGAAAGAGCAACGTTGGGTAGACCGTTCGAAGACAAATAAATATGGTCTGAACTATGACATTTCATGGCACCACTTTGCACGTTGAGTTAATTTCTTTTGACTTAACTATGTCAATATTGCCTGAACCTTTAACCTTTAACCTCAAAGCCAGTGATTTTTTGACTTTTTGATTCCAACTGTGATTTAAATGCACACAGAATGAAACACCGGCCTAATTAACTAAGCTCACCAGAAACTAGTGAGCTATCAGAGACAATAGTCCTTTGCCAATTTAGATGAACCAAATATCATAGCCATTGTTTTTTGAGTCCAACTGTGATTTAAATGCACAAAGAACGAAACACCGGCCCGAATTAACTAAGTTCACCAGAAACCAGCGAGTTATGTGAGACAATAGTCCTTTGCCAATTTAGATTAACCAAATATCATAGCCATTGTTTTTTGAGTCCAACTGTGATTTAAATGCACGTATAATGATACACCGGCCTGATTTAACTAAGTTCATCAGAAACTAACGAGTTACTAGAGACAATAGCCCTTTGTCTATTTCAATTAACTGAATTCCTATTCTTTGCACTAGTATCCCATTCAATGAATGTACATTTTCAATAGACAAACAAGAGACTTATGCCAATTCATTGCAATGCTTACACTCAGTACACTATGAGGGAGGCGTAATATGATTTTTGATTCATGCTCATATTATTTGTTAAATTTTCCTACAAGTCGTTTCTTACACACAGATAAATATATACTACCTGTGTTTAGGAGAAATAATTTGTCCCATTCATAACTCGTTACGAACACAATTATTAGAGTTAGGATCCAACACGAGAGACTGTGAGCTCCGGACAGTCCTATTTTTATGACTACACCAAGCACTGCAGAAAACCCCGTAGGAAGCATGGTTTCCGCGTCCAGAGGGCAGAGCCAGCACAAGACGCGGAACCTGCTTCCTACACGGGTGAGAACACAGAGTTAAGCGCTCTTTTTCCGACTTTAGTACAGCAGTAACACCGGGTAAAGTAATTCTACTCTCCCTTCTCTGTGTATCTAGCCTGGGACTATTTAGTCCGTTCCCTCTGAAGGAAAATACCGAGATCGTCTTTTAGGTAAGAAAACCCTCACGTATATATGGCTGCGTCACCATGCAAACACACGTTTTTACGCATATAATAATGCATAGTCTGGTGTTTTTTTTCTCTGCCTGTCTCTGCTTTCTCCCTTTACTTACAGGTTCACGGAGAATCCACCGACATTGACAGGTAAACGAATACACGTAAACGAATGCGTCTCAATTATAATTGGTCCCTCTGCATAACGACTCACAATGGGCATTATTTGTTTGGATTGAATTAGGGTATAGAATACGAACTAGCCTGTTGAGCAGCCAGCATTTTCGCAATGTATAAGATCATATTAGTATTATTAATATTAGAAACATGCGTTAGCCCGAGTGAAACATTCCAAATAGCAAAACTAAGATTGTGTGTGCATTTGAAGATCTCATGGTTAGCGATTACCATAAAATACTATCATGCACCATCGCCTACCCCTACTTAGCACTTAGTATTGGGAGCGCAATGTCCTGAATTGAAACCTGTAATTTGGCATATAAGGCGCAAACACAAGCCCCTTGATCCTGATCTCAACTAATAAGCTACATTAGATATCTACACTCATGAAATATCGCTCCCTCTTTTAATTCGCCACTAGCACTTCCTTGAGTAGTAAGTGAGTATATACTATGCATGTAAATTACATATGCAATCGTCACGATTAACTTAAGCCACCCCATAAAAATGTTCCTTTCTGTTTCAGGTGGAATTAAGTATGAACCACAGTGGGTAAGACTAAAACTTTAGAACCTGCTTCATACTACACAAATTGTGCAAGTATTTTTAACACTCTATGTTATATGTTTTGTCCTGACGAAGGCTCCATAGACCCTTTTGGGCCAAGTGAGCTGAAACATGTCGACGTATGTGAATAAAAAGTGATATTCTTGAGACTCAATGACCCGGTCCACATAGCATACCCATCTTCTTCTTTTTAAATTAGTTGTCCAACAACAAAATAAAGTACAGGTGTTGTTTGGAGACTATTTTTAATTTAAGAAAAAACCTGCTTGTGGGGTTACAATTGGAGATCTCTGGAGACTGCCACGTTACACCAGAGACTGCCTCGGGTGAGGCCGGCATGGTGCACGTTGTCAAATCCTATGATAAATGCCACAACGCTAGTGTGGGGCGGATAATCAAGATAAACCGCTTTTCGAATACACAGCGTTTATGAGGGTTTTTCAACAGATCTCCTGGCAACGTGGTTACAAGTGTCCTATCTACCTCTGATTAACTGTAGATGACTTGGGGAACTGATAGGACAATCATTCCTCCTCCCTTCCTTTGATAATCACGAGGTAATAGGCATATCAACACAGCCCAGAAGAGGCCAGAAAGCAGAGCCTGACAGAATTATCGGCCCAATAATTTTATCAGCTTCCTTGCTGTGTTGACCCCTAAAAAACATGACGACCTTAGATGACGTATTGGCCACGTTAGCACAGGTTCAGGTAGAACTCACGGCATCAAATAGAGAGGTGGCCGCCTCTAGGGCGGAGAACGCACAACTGAGAGCCCGTTTGGATAGATTGCCTGGAACCCCAGCAGTGGTGGGTGGGGGACCCTCCGCATCCACCTCGGTGGTGGTTGAAATGCCCTCTCAGATCCGTTTGGCCCCGCCTGAGCGGTTTTATGTGGACAAAAAAAAGGTACAGGTGTTCATGACGCAGATAATGTTACACTTTATGTGTAAACCAAAAATGTTCGCTACTAACCAAGCAAGAGTGGACTTTCTTATCTCGTATCTGGGGGGTGATGCCGCACAATGGGTAGTCCCTGTGGTTAGGAGAGACGACCCCCTTCTATATGAATGGGACAAATTCCGTGCAGAATTCGAAAAGACTTTCGACAGAAGGGCAGAAACGTTTACTGCTGATCGGGAATTATTAAAGCTCAAACAAGGAGATACAGATCTAGTAACTTATTTGAACAACTTTCGTCGGTTGGTGGCGGAAACCAACTGGCCCGAAATAAAGCAAACAGCCTTATTCTATCAAGGTCTTTGTGAGGAACTGAAAGACGTTTTGCCCAAATTGACCCTCAACCACGTACCTGCGCTGCTCTTATAGAATTGACACTACGCTTGGACCATAGGATGAAGGAACGAAAGGGAGACCACAAGAAGAAAGACAGACCGATCACACCATACGAATGCCAAAGCCTTGGGGAGAAAGCAGCCGCTCTACCTGAATCCATCGATATAGGAGCCGTGAGGGCCTCACTAACCGTGAGCGAAAAAAAATACCGACGTAAACAAGGATTTTGCCTTTATTGTTGCAAGAAGGGCCATTTTCTGAGAGAATGTCCAATAAAACCAAAACCTGGTAGGTTTCGAACAGGACAAACGGCAGCCGGCGCTGCGGGGAAGGAGCAGGGAAACTCCAAAGCTTGAGGGCGTCAGAAGGGGAGCCATCAAGCAGGAATGTCATACCTTTCCATAACCCCTGACGTTGATCAGGAGAAGAATCATTTGTTTTTAAAGATGGTGTTGGTGATGGGTTCTGAAGAAAAAGATGTGCGGGCTATGATAGACTCAGGAGCTACTGGTTGTTTCATGGACTCTGTAGAAGCCCGGAGGCTGGGAGTGCGTCTAATCCCCAAGACACTTCCGGATTCGTATACGCGGTTGATGGGAAAGAATTAGAGGCCGGACCCATTACACACCACACTCCGGAGTATGTGCTTTCATGCGATGGAACGCATTATGAAAGAATGACATTCAATATCATCCAGGCACCCCAATATGGAATAATCTTGGGGCTTCCCTGGCTGCAGAAACACGAACCTACGATACAATGGACTACCAAAAAAGTCCAATTTCTGTCTCCTTATTGCCAAGAACAGTGCAGCAACGAGCTATCGCGTCCGTGACAATCATTGGCAGCTTTTCAATAGATAGCCACGGCCGCGGAGAAGAAGGTGTTTCTTCCGGAGTGTTACCAAACCTACGAGGCTGTTTTCAGCGACAAAGAAGCGGTGGTACTCCCCCGCATCGAACATATAATTGCCGAATAGAGTTGGTGACAGGGGCAGAAATACCCAATGGGCGGATATATGCTCTCACGGTGCCGGAAAACAAAACTTTACGGGCATATCTAGACAAATATCTTACCCTAGGATATATCCGTCCTTCAAGATCTTCAGCGGCTTCGCCGCTCTTTTTTAACCCGAAAGCGAATGGCGAAAAAAGATGCTGCATCGATTACAGGGCGTTGAATACCATCACCGTTAAGAATCAGTATCCCCTGCCATTAATCCCTGTTTTGCTGGAACAGGTACGATCAGCAACCATATACACAAAACTGGACCTTCGAGGCGCCTATCACCTTGTACGTATGCGACAAGGTGATGAGTGGAATACGGCTTTCAAGACGCGGGACGGGCTTTATGAATACCTGGTGATGCCCTTCGGGCTGTGTAACGCCCCGGCCGCGTTTCAGTTCTTCCTAAACGAAGTACTGAGAGAATTCCTGGACCATCATGTCATAGTGTATATCGATGATATACTTATTTACTCGAATTCCACAGAAGAACACATTTCTCACGTCAGGTCAGTTTTGCGAGCACTACAGGAACATCACTTATATTGCAAGATCACTAAATGCGAATTCCATGTAACAACGGTGGAATTCCTGGGAGTGATGCTCACCCCCTCTGGACAAGTGATGGCAGAACGAAAGATCCTGGCAATAAAAGAATGGCCTCGTCCAAAGGACATCAAAGACATACAGAGCCTACTAGGGTTCGCTAACTTCTATAGGTGCTTCACCCAAGGATTCTCGGGCATGGTGGCCCCTTTAACTCGTCTTACGAGGAAGAACGTGCCTTTTGTGTGGGATGCTGAAGCTCAAGAAGCCTTCAATCAGTTAAAAACCTCCTTTTCAACTGCACCGGTGCTCACTCATGCCAATCCTGATCTGCCTTTTACAGTAGAGGCAGACGCATCCGAAGCAGCTTTGGGGGTGGTGTTGTCGCAGAGGGAAGAAGCCACGGGCCAGTCGCATCCCATCGCCTATATGTCGAGAAAACTTAGTCCGAGATCCGAGATGCATTCATGGAATGGAGACATTGGCTGATGGGAGCGAAACATCAAGTCATCGTATACACCGACCACCATAATCTACAGTTTATGCGGGCAGCCAAACATCTGACTCCCCGTCAGCTTCGCTGGATGTTGTTCTTTGAGGAGTACCGATTCATAGTTACTTACAGACCCGGTGCCCTCAACAGAAAGGTGGATGCCCTGACACGACAGGAGAACCCAACTCTACACACCACTACCCCTAACAGAGCCATTATTAATCCATCTAATGTCATAGGAGTAACCCAATCTCATGATTTTTTGAAAGGGGTGAAAAGCGGAATACAGACATGCGTGTGGTGAACCTGGCTGAGACATCACCCTGAATGGAGGATGAAACAGGGCGTACCTATGAAAGGAACTCAAGTCCTTGTTCCTACCGTGTTATTGCGCAAGACTGTGTTCTACTGGTGCCATACCATTCCCTGCGCAGGTCACATGGGGTATGGAAAAACCCTCGAGAAGACCTTAAGACAGTTCTGATGGCCTTCAATTCGGCTGGATCTTCGTCGATGGGTAACCGAATGCACGAAGTGCAATCAAATGAAGTCTGATCGTCAACAACCACAGGGGCTGCTTCAACCCATGCCCACTCCCGCTCACCCGTGGGAAAGGTTTTCCGTAGATTTTATAGTGGGTCTTCCAAAAGATCAGAGGAAAACAGCCATAGTGGTAGTGGTGGATTACCTGACTAAAATGGGGCATTTCTTACCCTTTAGGCAAGTACCAACGGCAGGTCAGTTAGCGCATCTACTCCTTGTACACGTAGTGAGGCTGCATGGTCTCCCGAGGGATATTGTGTCCGATAGGGTAGCGCAATTCACAGCACGCTTTTGGAAAACGTGGTGTTCAGAGCTGAAGATCAATTCCTCTGTGTCGACTAGTTTTCACCCCCAGACTGACGGACAGACGGAGAGACTGAATTAAACCCTGAAACAGTATCTCCGTTGATACGTACAAGACAACTCCGATGCGTGGGTGGATTGGTTATGGGTAGCGGAAATCGCCTTCAACAGTTCTCAACACTCTTCTACGTTAGACACACCTTTCTTTAGTTCTTATGGACATCATCCCCGGTTTGATCCTATGTTGTTGCCTAATTCCGGCACCAAGCTACCGGAAGTCAGGGAGAGATTGCTGCGTGTTCGCAAGGTGCTCCCTGCCACACGCAACAACCTGATGAAAGCCAAGGCTAGATACAAAGTGCAGGCTGACAAACACCGCAGGCCTAGCCCAGTATACAGGAAAGGGGATTTGGTGTGGTTGTCCACCAAACACATCAAATTCAAGAGGCATAGTGTTTTCAATCCCCGGTTCATAGGACCACACAGAGTGGTTAAACACGTCAACCCTGTTGCTGTGAAGTTACGTTTGCCATCGCACTTTAGGATACACCCTGTATTCCATGTGTCACTCTTGAAACCCTCTCTTTGTCCTGTACGCCGTGCTCCCCTGCCTATCTTGGTCCAACAGGAGAGGGAATTTGAAGTGCAGAAAGTTCTGGATTCCAAGTGGGTGAGGGGACGCTTACACTACCTGATTTCTTGGAAGGGCTACGGTCCGGAGGAGCACTCCTGGAAGCCGGCTGGGGCGGTGCATGCACCCAGGTTGGTCGCCAGTTTTCACTGTTTGTGCCCGGACCGTCCTAAGCCCGGTGCCCGCCCCTTGTGAGGTGGGATGTACTGTCATGTTTCGTAGGTCCGAAATGCACAAGCAGCCTGGATACCGCGCTCCTTGCGCATCGGGAAAACAAGAAACTACGTGTCCCGGCAGGCTATGGGGCAATGACGTGATGGACGCACGGAGCGTGCACACCTCGTAATCAAAAGGAGCCCCGGCAGCCACAGCTTTGCCGATAATTCCTGATCCTGTTCGGAGGACGGTTTGTTTCCAGACAGTAGCGGTAAGAAAGCGGAGTTGGTCCGCAAATTCCTGTTTCCCTGCGGCACACTGTGTTGTAACAGTCCGATCTAAGCTGGTGGCGTGGAGCTTTGTGCTATTTCCTGATTTCCTCTCGGCTGAGGGGGAAGCAATGGCGCTGTAGCGCAACAAGTGAGACACTGAGTTACGAGCATCAGAGCCACGCTGGGAAAGTGGCATCTTGTTGATTATTAAGTTTTTCCTCTCGGATGAGGGGGAAAGAAGAGAACCTTTGTGTGCAAATGTCATTGTTTCAAGTCCGGGAACACGAGGCTGAACCTTGGTAAAACTTTGTGCTGTTTAATTATAGTGCTTCTCAGTGCAGGGTGTGATATCGAACACCCACATTTCACAGACACTCTTTTATGTGAAACAGAGCAGAGGACCCTTTCCATTCCTGCTTCTATATAATTTGATGTCATACCACAACATTTGTTTTTCTTTTCTTCTTACTCAGGAGACTCAAGAGGGGTACATATTCAGAGGGATTCAGCACACCCATTGAGGAATGTTTATTACTTGTTTTAGGTAGGTGTGTCAGTCCTTCCTTTACATAGTACAACTCTTGTAGGGTAAGGTTTTCACGAATTGTTTCTTTGTCTGGTTATTTCACAGTTGGGTAGAGAGCCAGGTACCACCTCACGTCGTGTCTTCTTGAGAAGCAACCAATTGTATTTTTCTTTACAGGTACGAGAGTGGTACTGTAAAGTCTTTCTGTTGTTACGGGGTCAGCTAGAGAAGTGGGTGGGTTAGATTCAAAACAGGGAGGGTCTTCTAAACAAATTGTTCTTTGTCGTTACAGGTCTCCCTCCCTGCCGCCCCCTTCCTTTCCCTCCCCGGTTGAACTTCTTCTGTAGTCTGTGTTATCTGATTCAGACTCTGAGGTCGTTTATAGAGGAGGTAATAGCCATATAAACACAGCCCCGAAGAGGCCAGAAAGCAGAGCCTGACAACCTCACTGTCCTTTTTCCTCCCCTGTTTTCTCCCTAACAGGCATATTATTTTACCAGGCAATATAACTTTGTTTAGTCCTGATGATGATCCCTTTCTAATCAGAGCACGGGATTGAAATGTCGTTGTATATTATTTTGTATGTACTACTCTGGAGAACACTTCCAACACTGATTTAAAAAGTGTCCAGACTTCTCACTTTCTTTGCCTGTGAAAATTCTCTTACTGTATTACTTCTCTCTTCCCACTGTGTTTCCCTCACTAGTACGGTACAGGACTGTGCCCTACTTTAAGAATTGCTGCTTCTGTATTCAGGCTTATCTTTTTGATTCCATTTAAAAATACATTCCTGGTCCGGCTGGACATGGAAAAATATATAGCAGCCTATTGTGGTCTATATATCATTTGCTTATATCTCTGAATTTGCTTAGGACCCTTGTTTCCTTAAAAGGAGAATTTTGTAAGCAATTATCTTTGCAAGTGGCGGATGTGAGTGTGGGGATAAATGTTCATGCCCAAAGTGGAGTTGTGGTATTAGTGTCTCTTCGTAAATAGATGGCAAGGTAAATAGGTTCTGAATTGTATTGAATGGTGAATAGTAAACAAATGGTATGGTATTGTAACCAGTGGATTGTGAGTCTATGTATAAGGTATAATAATTTAAATGGTGTAGGTAAGCAGTGTTGTCAGTGCACAAATGTTGATCTAGTGGTGTGTGCAAGTGAAGCCTAGTAACTTCAGGAATGGCAAGTGAGGAGTGAGGAAAGTGAGTATGGTAAATGCTTCTGGTGTTGAAAAAATATTTGGCTGAATGGTGTGGTGGAAAGGGTACTGTTGAATGGATGTTGGCAAGGAGTCAGAGCATCTTAAGAGTTACTGTTTGATACCAGTACTAATCTGTGTCAAGAAACTTTGTGCTACTATGAGTGGCCCTGGCTATATATCAGAGGAGGACTAGTTTTCTGGTGAAAATGGGGCAAATATCTCACTCTGCATCATTATAGACACTTTCTCTATCCTAAGCTTCTAACCTACAAATGTTTGATAAAAGGAGTACTACTCTAATTAGTTCAATGGAAGCAATCCAGGACGGCAAGGCATATGATCGCAGTGGACTGGAAACAAAATGCATAATGCCATGGAATAATCGGTTTCGCCCTGAATGGCTGTGATTAATTTAGATATTAATACCATCACTTTTTTTGTGTACTTCACTGTGTCGCCCTAAGTGGGATGGGTACGGCAAGGCATGGATCCCTGTATAATTGGTCACTGGAACCCAGTCCAGGGATGCTTCTGTTCCGGTTCAGGGAGGTCCTGGCCTGGCAGTTCAGGCTTAACTGTTTCCATTGAAGCAGGTCCAAGATTAATTTGCATACGGCTGGGTCCAAACTGAGGTGCCATAGCTTGCAAAATGAAGATGGATTGGGATGTGGCCTGAGTAATTACCCAATCTGCACACTGGCTGAAGAAGCAGAACTTTCTCTGTTCCCTAGTCGGTTCCCCTGAAGCCTGCACCTCAACCTCCACTTCTGTCCATTGCAGAGGAGGCACTACTGGGTGATTCAGGAAATAGAGAAAGGTCTGTAAAACTGTATCAAGTATGATTAAGTAGTCATCAAGCACTGACAATCACAACCGGTGTCCTAACTTGCCTCATACAATGTAAAGGTAAGCATAGCAACAAATTAACATTGAAACATGAGTTATAGGTTGGGTCAGGCTGTAAGAGCTGGTGCACGAGCACAGTATGAAAATATTTGGTATGTTATTGTCAGAGTCTGGCTTAGATTATAGTGTGCACTTATTTAAGTGAAGTACATTGCACTAATCCAGACAACCTTTATGGTGATTTTAGTGGTATTAGAAAGCTTTCCAAGTGGTAGCTGTGAAGAGCAGCCTTCAGGTGTATCCAGAATGAGTGTTAAGCAGCTTGTTTTACCAGATCTAATCATGTAGTGTAGGTTAAAACGAATAAGAACTTCACAGTTTATATATAAAAATATGTCTGTTTAGTACACAACACTTACTCACACACTGGTACAACTCCTACCCGGAGATATAAATTCAAATACACATTACTTCAATTGCAAATAGGTAAGCACAGGACACAGTGGTCTCCAGGGGGAGATAAAACCAAATACTAAAAAAGTGGAATGCAAACTGCAACAGAAATCGGACTTGGACCAGGAGACACAGAACCCAAGGAACCACCCATGGTAAGTACCCAGGAACCCCATGGAGGCTGTGTGCAGAGTGGAAACACAGCCGCATACTCAATAGAAGTAAACAGGAAAGTTGTGATTGCAGTTATGAAAAAGAAGGACCCTTCCCAGTGGACCCTGAAGAAACCCAGTGAAAGGCAGAAGGTTGGAGAGTCACCCCACCTGTGGATACCCCAGCAACCGGATGCCTACACAAGGGAAGCTAGGTGCATAGATGCGAAGTGATGTCAGAAACCGCAAAAGACCACAATGGAGGACACCGGTAAAGATGCTGCTGGTGAAGACTGTGCAAGAGGCCGGTGGAATCCAAGGACCGATTCTTGAAGAGAATAACCTGCAAGCAGGGGAGACAGAGTCTATGTCACTCGAAGGTGACCAGGAGGCACTGTAGAGCAATGCCCACCAATGATGGTTCAAAAGAGTGGATGGTGATCTTGTCGCTGCAACTGTGAGAACCAGGCGACGCTGAGGAAGATCAGGAGCCGTGCACGAGCTGTCCCACGACGGAAGTAGAGAACCAGGGGTTCAGTGTCTGGCAGGAGCACCAACAAGCCTTTTTATTTTATCATTTATAAACCACCTGCATCACCCCCAAAGGGGTATCTCCGCACTGTAGTAGGTGTAGCCATCGGTGCAGACCAGGTAAAGAAAACTCAGAAAAGGTCAGTCTTGAGAAGTTTTCTAAACAACATATACTCTGAGCATTTACGAAGATGGATCGGAAGTTGGTTCCAATAGTAGGGGGCTAGATAGAAAAAATATTTTCTGCCCATATGAGATTTTCTAAACCGGGGTGTAAAAAGCAGGGATTTCTCTCCTGATAGTAGGGATCTATTTGGCTGGTATGGGAAGAGTTTTTCAGTTAAGTTACCAGGTCCTCTGCCATTCAAAGCTTTGTGTACAATGCAACATATCTTGAACCTAACCCTCTTACATATCGGTGGTCAATGAAGATGTCGTAAGAGGAGTAGGGAGACAATCCTGGCTGGTAAGTTCTTAATTAAATGGGCAGCTGTATCTTGTACCACCTGGAGTCTGTTTAGTGAAGAATTGCTTGCCGCAATCAGGAGGGCATTACAGTAATCCAGGCGGCTTATCACTAGTGCCTGAACAAGTGTTTTTCGCACACCGAGAGGAAGAAAAGGAAATACTCTGCGCAGGAGGCTCTACATATGGAAGCAGGAACCTGCAGTGGCTGTCACCTGATCTTTCATTATAAGTTTCTGGTCTAGATAGATGCCCAGGTTCTTGAACGCTGTCTTAGGGGCAGGGGCAACACCTAACTCGGGGGCCCACTCTGGAGACCATAGCAAAGGAGCATCACCGAAGAGCATGATCTCTGTTTTTCCAGTATTCAACTGGAGAAAGTTCTCCGTTATTCAAGCAGCAATTGCTGTCAAACCTTCTTTGAAACAAGACTGAATGTTTGTAGGAATTTTATCAAACGATCATAAAAGCTGGGTGTCAACCTCATATGAAATCGGGGTGAAGCCAAGTTTTCTCTGTAATTTCACCAGGGGTGCCTCATAGATGTTAAATATGGTGGAGCTGAGGCAAAATCCCTGTGGCACTCCCTTGGTAAATTTCTTAGTTCGAAAGCGGAAGGGTCCAAGATTGATGGCCTCTGTCCGATGGATTAGGAAGTATGAGGGCTTGTCTACAAATCCCGATCTCTTTAAGTCTCCGGAGCAGAATAGAATGGGATTCAGTGTTGAAAGCTGCTGACAAATTCAGCAGCACCAACAGGACCGCCTGGCCATTGTCGAGGAAGTGTCTTATATTGTCTGTGACAGCAATCAGTGCTGACTCCGTGCTGTACATTGGTCTGAAACCAGACTGTGAGGGGTTGAGGCATCCAGTGGACTCCGTATATTCTGAGAGAAGTTTGTTGATGTGTTTTTCTATAAGTTTACTTAGTAGAGGCAGGAGGGAGATCGGGCGGTAGTTGGATAAGTCCGCCACTGGGATATTTGCTTTTTTCGGATGGGGATTATTTGTGCAGCCATCCACTCTGTTGAAAGCTGGCCCTTCCTCATAGAGAGATTAAGTATTGTGCAGATAGAGGAAGCCAGATTTTTGTGCAGCAAGGAACAGGTTTTTAGCTAGAATTACATCCATGGGTGACCCAGATTTGGCTGCTTTCAACATTGTCTCAACTGTATCTACTGTGAGTGGAGTAAATCTATCTAAAAGATGCCCATTAGTCGAGGTAAGAGGAAAGAGATTTGAAATTTCACTCGAGTGGCTCTTACCTTCTGTAAATTTGTCATAGATCAGATTGATTTTGTGTTCAAAATGATTGGCGATCTCATCGCAAAGTTCTTGAGACGAGGGCATGTCATTGTTACAAGCCCTCAGGTTAGTGAAATATTTGAGAACTTGACATAGTTCTTTAGGGGTATTTCCTGCCTGATTAAGTTGTGAGGCAATATGAGCTCTGCAGGCATTTTTTATGTTCTTGTGATAAAGAACTATGGAGGTCTTATAGATTTTCTTATCATTCTGTTCATGGGAGTGAAGCCAATGTCTCTCCATTTTTTTGCAGAGGGATTTCTCCTTACGCAGTTCCCGTGAAAACCAGGCTGCATGTTGTCATCGAGAAATATTAAGGTTGCAGTATCAGAGGGTCCAGGCTAATTTATAGCCGATATTACTGGTGTACGGTAGTCAGTTAGACAGTCGTCGAGATTCTTGGAAGCTCCAACAGGCGTGGAAAGTAAAGCAGAAGCAACGTTGGGACCAGCAAGGTCAAAGGGACTCACCACAAGCAGGAGAGTAGGAGCAGGCCTCAAGCAAGTGGAGGAGCCCACTGAATTAGGAGAAGACCCTCAGCAGGACTGACAGGCCGGAGGCATAGGAGTTGAAAAAGGACCTCGAGCAACTCACCAACAAGGAAGGCCCAAGGTGCAGAGGATGCAGTGAAGACACTGTACTTGGCAGTAAGAGATGCTGGAGCTTCTTGTAGCCCAAAGATCTCTGGAGTGCAGAGTCAACAACCCATGGCAATGGCAAGTCGACTCAGTGCACAGGGGTTCGGTCCCAGCTCTTATGACAAGGGATATTGGCCTCAAAATTGCAGAGAGGACAGGCCAGGCCTCGAAGGAGCTGCAGAACCACCACCTGTGTTGCTGAGCCTTTCGAAGTCTGTTGGACGTCAGGAGCAGCATACCGGTCAGCTTTGTTGTGGTGCCTGCAGATGCAGGAGAGTGACTCCTTCACTCCAAGGGAGATTACTTTCAGACGTGAGTCGTGTCCCACGACGAATATGAGGATCCACCCACAGGTAAGCCCTTTTATACCCTTAGAGAGGGGTTAGGACTACTCCAGGGTCCCTCCCAGAGGAGGGGCTGGACAGTGAGGAGGATACTCCCATGTTCTTTGTCCAGGTTTGCATAAGAGCGGGAGGGAAGGGCTCCCAGAACTGGTTCCAACTGAAGCATACAAGGAGGGCACCAAATGTGCCCTTGAAAGAAGTCTAGTGGTGCTGGCAAGCGACCCCCCCCCCCCCCCCCCCAGTCCAATACAATAAGCCCTGTCTAAGGTGCTCACATGTCTTTTGAAAGGAAAGCTATTGTTCTACCTTTCCCTGCTTGATCTCAGCTCAGCAATAGGAGGACAGAATCGTGTCTGGGGTCGGCAGCAGCTTGCTGGCAGACCCTGGAAGGCTGTTACCTGGAGTACTGGGGGCTTCCCTGAGGAATCTCCCAGTGCATGAAATCATACCTCCAACACCACTAACAATTCTGGGGTATGATTCCAACTTGTTTGATACCAAACATGCCCAGGTTCAGCACATACAGTTTATAGTTAGCCATCTCATAATGTTGGATGGCCACTATATGTATCAAAATGGCTTACCGCACCTACAAAGCCTATAGAATTGGCTCTGGGGTTTGTAGGGGTGCCCTACTCATGCAGGGGCACCCCCACACATATAACCCATCACCTTGCCTTCAAGATTGACGTCAGATATAAGAAAACATATATCTGTCGTAAATGGTGCTAGCACCAGCTTATGCAGGCCTCAATGGGGGGCCTGTTGTCACATGGGTGGCACAATACATGCTGCAGTTAGTGGGAGACCCCCGGTGTACCTATTCCCTGGGTACCTTAGTACCATATAATAGGGACTTATAGGGGTACACCAGTAGCCAATTGTGGAGGTGCCAAAGTACGTAACATGTCCAATTTAGGGGAGGAAGCACAGTGACTGGAGTCCTGATTAGTCGGATCCCAGTCAGACTACTCGGAAAACATAATGACACCAAAACAAAGTGGGGGTAACCATGAAAGCAGATTCACTTGCCTACAGTTAGCATGCAAGATCTTGTTCCAATAAAATAAGGTGTCTTTAAAGTTCAAGGAAGTGTATTTCTTTTATACGCTGAAACGTTTTACCTTAGTAAATCAGAATATTTTTATCTATTAAAAGTAACCATTCTAAAACAGAAACTGAGAAATAATTCTGCCCTGTTGTGATGGCATTTTTAAACTAAGAGGATAGTCAGAGGTCATGTGTATCCCTGTATTTGCAGGTATTTATATAGCGTAAACTCAACCTGAAGGTATTAGTATTATTCTCATGAGCACCAGTTACATTACTCAAGGACAACTACATTTTTTGTAGGCACAGTGATTTGCCCAGAATCACAGGATATCAGGCAGACGCTGAAACTTGATTTTGTTTCCCCAGTTTCAAAGTGAGCAGCTCTAGCCATTAAACCCATCCTCTATCTAATGGATGTATGCAACGTATCACCCTCTCCCTAATGGATGTATGCAATATATCTGGCCCAATTCTTATAGATTGTGTGGGGGTCGAGACTACCTCTCGGACGGTGAGTTGCAGTGGGGCAAAGCGCAGGCCTTACGCAGCAGCACAGTGGGGGCTTATGCAAATAAAGACACACACACGGTCACATTGGTGCTCTGTCGGACCGGAAGTCCCGTGCAACTTCGGCCCATTTATATATAGCCTTCTGGACACGCCTGGCCAGAAGTTGATCCATTGTTTGTGTGTGTTTCCGGGGCTCAGCAAAGACCCTGTGCAAACACTAGAGTGCTACATCCATTCCCAAGTTAGTCTTTTGTGACAGTACTCAGACCAATGTCAATCAACACGAAAAGTCTGCAAGCCTTTGGCTGGGCCTTGGGTTTGGTCTGAGATCATAGCGTTGTCTCCCTCTGGCCGATGATTGTTCGGTACAGCCTCTTCGAGGTGACTGTGTCCGTGGCCCAGGTAGATCAGTTGGCGAGTCAGGGCGAACTTGTTCTGATCCGCTTTCAGCGGTATCGCCAGCCGGCGGTTCATCAGCTCGCTCCTCGCCACTAGGATCAAATGGTATCCGCTTGAACCACAACACGTTTCGTGTTACTTCTTCCCCGTTCCGTTGTACTGTTATCGCGGTGCCTCTGGTTGCGGTGATTACCCAGGGTTCGGACTCGTATGGGGTGCGGAACTTTCCTCCTGGTCTTCTGGTTCGGATCAGTACAGAGTCTCCGGGGACAAGGGCCTGGTCATGAGCTCTCCTCTTCCAACTCGCTTTGTCGTTGTTTCTCTGTCTTCGCTCTTGGGCAGCTTCGGGAGAGTAAGGCTTAGGTCTCCAGTCTTCGGCCATGGGAAGGAGGTCCCTCCTTGGCCCGGCCAACATGAGTGACCATGGTGATCTTTGGGTCGTGCTATGGGGAGTGCTCCGATACTCTCTAAGGAAATGTTGTAATGCGTCTTCGGGATCCGTTCCTTCTACCACAGCTATCCGCAGAATCTTGTTGATGGTTCTCATGAAGCTTTCGGTTTCTCCGTTGGCCTGAGGCCACTTCGGTGTGATGCGATGGTGCTTCACTCCTAGTCCCCGCAGGAACTCCTTGAAGTCACTCCCTTGGAACGGGGGTCCATTGTCCGTCTTGAGTATCTGTGGAATTCCAAGCATGGCGAAAGCTTTGCTTAGAACTGGTTGGATGTTCACAAAACTAGTGGACGTTGCCACTTCCACAATGGGATATTTGGTATAACTGTCTATGAGGACATCTGTGATTCTCCCGTCAGGGAAACTGCCGAAGTCCAAACTGACCCACGACCACGGGGTCGGTGCTGGATCTTCTGTGACGACAGGCGCAGGGGCTTCTGGTGCACTTGTCAGCTGACATGCTCTGCAGTTTTGTACAACAGTGTCCACGTCCTTTTCAAGATCAGGGAACCATACCTTTTCCCTCATTTGGGCCTTCATTCTTCGTGTGCCTTGATGCCCGGCATGGGCGAGTGTTGTCGCTTGTCCCTGTAAGGTTAGAGGTATTACCCCTCGAGGTCCTCTCAATAATAGTCCATTCTCGGCTATGCTAAGTTCATTGTGTACTTTCCAGAATTTTCCTAGGCGTGATCAGTCTCCCTCACTCCAGTCTTGAGTGTTGTGGAGGAACCCTTCAAAGGATCCTGCTTGTATTGCTTTGGAAACACGTTGAATGATTGCGTCATTGGCAACTGGCTTATGATCGTGGTAGCTGACAGCGCTTGTGGGCAGGCCCACTGGGATATCCTGTTTACAAATTCCTCCGTTCGTGTTTCCTGTTCACTTTCAGTCACTTCCCCTGTAGCAGGATGGCGAGATAAGAAATCAGCCGGATTCTTCGATCCCGGTCTGTACACGAGGTCCATCTGATATTGCTGTATTTGAATTGCCCAGTGTTCAATTCGAGGTGGTGGGTGAGGAGCGGTGCCCTTGAATAATGGTATTAATGGTTGGTGATCTGTTACCATCCTAAACGGATGTCCTATTATGTACAAATGGAAATGGTTACAAGTCCATTTAACCGCTAGTGCTTCCCTTTCTATTTGGGAGTATCTCGCTTCAGTTGCTGTGAGCGCTTTGCTGGCGAACGCTAGGGGGGCCCACACTCCTGGCTCAGTCTTTTGAGTTAGTAGTGCTCCCAGACCGACCGGGCTAGCATCTACCAAGATTTCAGTGTGTTTGGCGGTGTCAGAGTAAGCCATGGTGGTTCCGTCCAGCAGGGCTTCTTTCACTTTGTTGAATGCTTCCTCTTCTTCTCAGGCCCACTTCCATGGACTCTCTTTCTTTGTCAGGTTTTGTAGTGGCTCCGCGATAGTTGCTAGGTTTGGAATAAACCTTGCGCAGTACTGTGCCATGCCAAGGAAGCTTCTTACTTCAGATTCCGTCGTTGGTGCAGGCGCATGTCTGATAGCTTGAGATTTTCGGGGGTCTACTTTGACTCCATCGGCGTCGAACACATATCCAAAGAACTCTATGGATGTCTGAAAGAATTTGAATTTTTCTTTGTGTAGGGTCACCCAGTGTTCCGCTAATCTCTTGAGAGTGGCTCTCAGTCTGCGATGATGCTCTTCACTTGTTTTAGAGTGTATCAGTATGTCATCACTGACATTGAGTACTCCTTGCAAGCCTGACAAGTTCTCCTTGATGGTGTTTTGGAATATTTCGGCAGCTCAAGATATGCCGAAGTTCAAACTTTTGTATCTTCTAAGGCCCAGATTGTTGAGAATGTAGTGATATATCTGCTCTCCTCAGCCAATCGCAACTGGTGGTTTCCAGCGTTCAGGTCCAGTTTTGAGAACCATTGGGCACCATTTAAGTCAGCTAGGATATCATCTATGGTGGGTGTGATGTGTCTCTCCCTCTTTATGGCTTTGTTGGGTATTCGCATGGCAATGCAGATCCTTATCTTCCCTGGTTGTCGGGGTTTTTCTGCTATCACCATAGGGGACACCCATGGCGTTGGGCCAGTCACCTTCTAAATGACTCCTTGTTCCTCTAGTTGAGCCAGTTCTTGTTCCACTGCCTCCCGCAGATGGAATGGAACCCTCCGGTGCCTTAGTGCGATCGGTTGGATGGCCTTGTCGATGTGGATCTTCACAGGTGCCCTTTTGACTGTCCCTAGACCTTTAAAAAGGGATGGGAAGAGCTGTAAAATGTCTTCTGTTTGCAGAGCCTTTACAGCATTGGCGAATGTGATAAGCTGAGATCCTCCGCTGTGTGGCTTCCAACCAAAAGGTCAGCTTCTTTGTCGACGAAGTGGAACGTCGTCATCACTTCTCGGTCTTCTGATTTAACTTGAACGAACATTTTGCCTCGCAGGGGAAGTGGTTCTTGGCTTCCATATGTTAATATCCGGACCATGGAAGGGGTGAGCTGTGGTTTTGGGTTGAGGGCCTTGTAGTGTTGTATCCCCATCACGTTTACGGTGGCTCCTGTGTCGATCACTCCTGTCACTGGTGATCCGTCAACCTGAATGTAGCATTTGGGTTGTGGCCTTCGCCTTCTTTTCAGGTCACTGGTGAAAGATACGAAGTAGCATCCATCGTCTTCTTCAGTAGAGGAGTCGTCTAGGTGCTCGTAATTGCGACGGTGAGACTTTGTGGAGCGCTGGGATTGAGTGTCATCCATGGTTTGGTGTCGGACTGCTCCGCATATTGTCTTCCTCCCTGACTGGTTCCTTCCACGGAAACCACCTCTGCACACACTTGCAAAATGGTTTTGCACTCTGCACTTCGAGCATGTTTTCCCTCGAGCCTGGCAGCTCTCAGGGGCATGTTCTTCTTGTCCGCAGTATCCGCACGACGACCGTTGTGGCGTTCTCGTTTGCCATCACCCTCGCCCACACCTGCGGGGGTTGCGAACAGCACCTACTCTCTCAGTTTTCACCGTTGTTCCGGTGTCTCCATTAGGATTGAGGGCTGCTTCCATTGCTGTGGATCTAACATCAGACAGCTCATGCGTCCGAGCTAATAGTAGTATTTCTTCTAACGTGATACGAGGCTGACGCAGTATCAGCGTTCTTAGTGGTTTGTTGCGTCACCCTTGGATTAGTTGCGCGGTGACCTCTTTTGTCTGGTCGTCTTCCGTGCATGTGCTGATTAATTCTCTCAGGCGCACGTGGAATGCATCCATTGTTTCTCCTTCTCTCTGCCTCGACTGCCGAAATTTAAAACGTTCGTAGTGCGGGTTGAGTTGCGGGTCAAAGTGGGCATTCAGTGCTCTCACGGCAGCGTCATAATCAGTGGATGCTCCCGTGTTTGGGAGATGTGCAAAAAGTTTGTAGATCTCATCGCCACCGAAATGTAACAGCAGCGATCTTTTGACTTCGTCGTCCTTCTCTCTAGTGGCCACAAAATAGTTGTTTAGACGTCCAATCCAGACTGCCCACCGTGGAGCCGCTGTTGCCCGGTCAATAAGCTCACTGAACGGCGGTAGCGCTTGGATTTGAGAGTGCACTGATTGTTGCGTCGTTGGTACCGCTTGTTGCCCTGGTGGTGGCACTTGCTGCTGTCCTCCTATTGCGACAGCCGGTGGGTTTCCTGGCTGCTGTCCCCCAGCGGCGGCAGCGCCTGGTTGATTGGAAATTACTTGGTCTTGGGTGCCTTGTCGGTACCAATGTTTGTTGGGACCCCTTCACTCTTCTGTGCCTCTGTGCTTGTCTTTGTAGGCGTCAATGCCTGTTTGTGTATTGGGTCTCTATCTTTTACTTGTATGTGCCAATGCTTGTTTGTCAAATGCACTTGTATGTGCCAATGCTTGTTTGTCAAATGCTTTCACTTGCAGGTACCAGTCTTTGTTTAACTGCTGTGCCTCTTGTGTGATGCTGCTCTCCTGCCTCCCACGTCTGTGGGCTATTCTTTTCCCTGGCTCTGCTCTGCTAGCTTCTCTGGTGGCTGCAGCTCATCTTCGGGCCTTCCCACGTGGCTCGCGGGACTCTGGCTGGTCTGGCAGCTATTGCGCATGCGCGCACCTTGCTGCCGACGATCGGCTCCCCTGCCACTTGGCCTGCTCCCAGCGCTCGCGGTCTCACAGCGCTCTGGATACCGGCTCCCCATGCAGCTTCTGGCATTTGCTGCTTACCGGGGCTGGAGTTCTCGTTGTCGGGCGCGTCACGACGGCGTCTATCACTGCTCCGACGTTCAGGCGCAGTTCCTCCGTCTTGGGGCATTTCTTCGAGATCCCACCCTCGTCGCCAGTGTGGGGGTCGAGACTACCTCTCGGACGGTGAGTTGCAGTGGGGCAAAGCGCAGGCCTTACGAAGCGGCACAGTGGAGGCTTATGCAAATAAAGACATACACACGGTCACATTGGAGCTCTGTCGGACCGGAAGTCCCGTGCGACTTCGGCCCATTTATTTATAGCCTTCTGGCCACGCCTGGCCAGAAAGTGATACATTGTTTGTGTGTGTTTCCGGGGCTCAGCCGAGACCCCATGCGAACACTAGAGCGCTACATCTTGAACAACATTATAAGCTAATAAATGAAACAATAGAGGTTTTTGTACAGCACACATGCTGAAGTCACATATTGGAAGTTATCCAATAACGAATATACAGGATCTGAGGAATAAAAAATTTGCCTAGAATCATACTATTTGGGCAAGAAGGAAATTTATGATCAATCCTTTAGTTTTCATAGCTCTGTGTGTCTAAATAAGGAAACTTCACCTTCTATGAAGCAGAGCAAAGATATCCCACCCTGTTTAATTTTGTGGTTTAGGGGTGGACAGGGATGATGATGTGCAGGTGCTGAAGTATGTAATAGCACTGGGAAATGCGGTGGGGCTCAGATAAAATGGCTTTGAAAAGATTCTAGATGGAGCAAGAATTTGTTGCACGGATTGGGGCTCAAGCTCCGATATGGTGACATGACAGTGGCAGGGTCTTAAATTGCGAACAGCTCGCAAGTGGTACAAGTTCACCCAGCAAAACGCTCCTTGGTAATAATTTTAGTTGCTTCTTCAAAATGATTTTGAAGTTACCCTTTTAAAAATAAGCAGTGCATTTCACACACCCTTGTAAGTAGGTAAAGTTTGCTATATAGCAGAGAACAAACAGCTTTATGTGTCTTTTCATGCCCCATAATGAATGTAACCCTTAAGCAGTGCTGCTTAAATCTAATGGCCCAGCCATTCGTGCTCAATTTACATCTTTAATAATGTTATGTATTGCTCCTCTTAGTACCGAGTGCGTGTTTTTACCCATTATGAAAGTATATTAATAAAAAGTCAAGAAGAGTATTATCCTGTGACCGACATTCCTAAATTTCTCCAAAGAACATTATTTGCTTATTTGCATGTAAATGAAAACGTGTGAAATAGCTAATCTAATAGAGACATCTAGCTGCAGATTCTTTAACTTGTGAATTCTCCCCAGGCGTCAGACTGGTTCCTGAAATTTTTCAGCAGTACCTCTGCGCGCCAGGGACGGCGTCGTACAGCTCCTTAATGACGCCTTTGGATGGGTGCCATATAAGTTCCCTCTGGCGTGCGGACATCAGTTTCTTCTTTTGCGCACTATAACGTGGATCCAAAGAAGCTGTTCCTCAGGCCGTTTTTTATTTATGGCCTACTTCAATGCTTTTTGCGTCAGGAAACAGTGTGCCTATGCCTCCGGGTTTTAAGCCGCGCGAGTCCTGTGCTCAACAGATGTCGGCTATGGATCTCCACCTCATCTGCATGTGGTGCCTAGGATAGAACCATGACTCTGAGGAGTTTGACGCCTGTAAATGGCTGAAACCTAAGGCTATGCAGGAGAGACAGATGAAGCTGTTGACGGCGCAGCTCTACCTGTCGGAGTCCAGGCAACGTCGGTCTCGTTCTCGCTCTGAGGTTCCTGCACGGGGCTGTTCAAGGAGCGGTTCCCAAAAGCGTCGCTTACCTAAGTCGCAAAGATCTTGCTGTAAAGGATCAACGATGAGGTAGCCTTTGGCTTCACAGCATCACAACGTGGTCTCTGCTGGTTCCTCCCGTTCTTTAATAGAGGACGTCATAAAAGAGTCGCCCCCGCCTCCTTCCTTATCCTGGAGCTAGGGCGACTATGACCCAGATACAGGCATATTTTCATGTTCTGCATGCCTTTTTTGGTTCCTTGCCTCCCTCTCGAGGCCATCAGGCCCCAAGGAGGTAGGGGGTATTCAGACTGGAATCACGTCGGCGGGTTCACTCTCAGCGCCGGTCTAAGACCTCGACTCCGTGGCAGGGATCATCACTGCATTGGAGCACAGCCCGGTGCAGCTTCCGATTAGGATGCCGGTGGCGTCGGATATGGTGGTTTAGGAGGCGGATATGACCCTAACACAATGTTGGTTGGCGCCGTAGGCGCCGCTTATGGTGCATGACGATACGCCGGTGCCCCAACGTCGATCAGCACCGGAGACGACGCTCATATCCACTGCGGTTCTCGTGTCTTCTCTTTTGCATTCTGAGGATGAAGCTGGCTCTGTTGCTGTTTCTCCAGGATGGCAAGGTGGCTCAGGTGACGCCGGTGGCACTTAAAGCATGGTCGGTCTGGTTCAGCCTCTTGTAGGAGGTTCTTGGGCTGCATTGGGTGAGGATGGCAGTCTCCAACCCTCCTAATTCTAATCTGTTTTCTCCTCCTCAAATGGCTCTAGAGACTAATGCAGCTGTTGCTGAAGTTATAAAGAGAGCTGCTGATATCTTGAAATTGCAGCTTCCATGACTTTGTAATCTGATCCCTTATTGGTTCTGCTTCACCAGGGCGTAACAGGTGTTGAACCCTTACTGCCCTATGGAGAGTCTCTATATGATATTCTTCTTGGAACTTGGGCGAGGCCAGTGACCAGAGCTTCTGTTGATCGTACCATTTCCCATCGCTATCTTCCTGCTCCAGACGACCCTGTCTGTCTTTTTCGACACCCTACCACTAAGGGGTTTGTCGGGCAAGCTGCTATGTCTTCGCTGAATCCAGATGTCTCTCCTCTACTTCCCAGATGGCAGTCAGCCCAACCTTTATTACATCAACTTCACTGGCTACCAGTCAATGAAAGAATTGCTTTCAAGGTCCACTGCCTGGTCTTCAAGGCTCTCACTGGTCCCTCCCCTGCTTTCCTGAAGTTCTTGATCACTCCCTACTGTCCCCCCCGCACCCTGAGGTCCACCCACCTCCAGCTCCTAGTCGTCCCCCGTTTCAAACTCACTAGATCTGGTGGTCGCAGCTTCTCTTACCTGGCCCCTAAGATGTGGAACTCTCTTCCACTTTCACTCAAGACTTCTTCTTCCCTTCTCTCTTTTAGGAAATCCTTAAAAACTTTGCTCTTTTCCCACCCTCACTAAACTCCTACCGTTCATCTCAGTATCCCTTCAGCGCCAGGAAACTCATGGTGACAGTGCGCTAAATAAATGTCCCTTAACATTAACATTAACATTAACCAGGAAGAGAATCTAGGTGGTTGAATCTGTGTGGCCGGAATATCTTTTCTTCGGCTAGTTCAGCCTTGAGATTGTTAAACACGTCTTGTGTCTTAGGCAGGGCTTCATATGCTTTATGGGACTCCGTCACCCATCTGCTTCCTTCCCTTCCTGAGGGGGTCAGATCTGAACTCATTCAGTTTGTGCAAGATGGCCGTGAGATGACAACGTTTAATATTAAGTCGGCAATGGACACCACTGATTCTATTGGCAGAGCTATGGCTCGGTCTGTTGCTCTTCGCAGACACGCTTGGTTGTTGCACAAGTCAAAATTCTACAATAATGTTTGGGAGAGTTTGAAAGATATGACCTTTGACTGTGATTGTTTATTCGACAGCCATGCAGATTCAGCGATGCAGCGCCTCATGGCTGGTCACTTGTTGTATGGCCTTTGCAGGTCTTTTGCTCTCTCTTTTACATGACCACCGTCATGGATCTTTAGGTTTAGGGATTTAAATCCTGCCTCTGCTGTTGTTGCACTTTGTGTTGATGTAATATTAAGCACTACTTATTTCTTACTGCAAGAGTGTTTGACCCCGGATTTGACTATTTTAATCTCCAGATTGTCTTTGCATCTGTGTAGCTAGTTTGATTTTTTTATTTTACTCTGATGAGGAGCTTAGTCTCAAGAGTCCATACCCCTTTTGGGGTATATGTCTTACTCTAGGTGGAGTATTGGTTTGCTATTTTATGCTTTTTAGGTCTACTACTTATGTGGTCTAATTGTTTGCTATTAAATAGTTTTCTCTGAGTACCCTTTCTTGTGTAGGCATTTCTCGGCTTTACAGTTTATTCCTTCTTGGACTCCATTATATGCTCTTTTGAGGGCTATTGTTGCGAGCTATTAGCCATTATTTTCCTCTGTTCACCCCATTGGGTTTCTATTACATATACATGCCCCTCTGGTTTTTCTCAGCCAGAGTAATCGGTGCAGTTCGTTTTCTCTTCTTGAGCAGACTTCATATTTATGGTTGTATTCTTTGGAATAAACGAGTTAGTGGTTTCCTTCTTTGTGGGAGGGTGTAGGTAATTTATTTGTTCAAATTTGGAACATGACGGTGTGAACTCAGTCTCTTAAGCTGGCTGGTAGACAGTGTCTGCAACAGTAAAGGCTGTTTTCAGTCGTGCATAACAGAGGAGGAGGTTTTTTTGGCTTTATATAAAGCTCTTCTAGTAATTCTCATACTTACGATGAAAATTTATTTGCTTCACAACGGTAGTTGTGTATGTTTGTTGCCGGCAAGGATTCATTTTTATGTATAGATTTCTCTGTAGGAAATATTTTGGTACTAATAGGCGTGATTCCTTTTTCAATAATTTTGTAAAGTAATTTTGGACTGGTTTCTCAATTATGTTTCGCTATAAGGTATGCAGAGTATACATGGCTGTGTGCATATGTTGCACATATTTGATCTTTGATATAAAAAAAAGAACTTAAAGAGGTTTTAATATGAGATGTGGTTGCATCCTAATTTACTAAACAAAGTAGACTGCGTTTACTGTCAGAAAACCCTTTCAAACCCTTTCAAAGTAGGCGCAACGTAGGAGAAATGTCTTCATTTCTCCTTCCTTTTCCGACTGTGATGCCTGCTGCACTGTACAGCACACATACAAAGAAGGAAAATGTTTGAAGTGAGTCTCAGCATAGTATTTTGTACTTCCAATACAAAACCTATGCTAGACTCACAGAGACACCTTTGCACCCTGGCGCAAAGGTGTCTCGGTGGTGCATGGCAGCTGATTTCAGTGCCGGCGCTAGGGGGAGCAGAGTGCCTTATTTTAGTAAATTTGGTACTCTCCTCCTCTCTCCTTTTCACGCAATGCAGCACAGCATTTACGGCTGCTGCTGCACTGTGCTGTGTGAAAAAGTAGAACATCTCCCCTTGATGATTGTATTCATCAGACTGTAGCACGATGCTGGCGCCTACCTGAGTTGTTCCCTCTCTTTCAGAAACTTAGTGGTGTGATATCCCTTCTTCAATTAGCCAACCTACAGATCCAATACCAAGGGTGAACTGTTTTCTGGAGGGCGATTACTGACACACTTAGGTTTCTTCTGGCTTATGCACTGAAGATGTTTTTTTTTGTTTTGAAAAAGGAGTGGGATTTGGCCCTGTTTTCCCTCGGGAAAGCAGGACAGGCATAGGTGGGGTGGCAAGGGTGGTTGGGAATTGTGGTTGTCATATCGTTGTAGTAATGATCACTCGGGACACAGGCCAGGTAGGTGCAAGTATCTTCCTTTATTATCATTGCCCATCAGTCAGTCCTGGCACGTCTGTCCTCGTCCTCGTCCTGCAGCATACTGTCCTTTCCTGTCCTGGACAGGAAGTGGTGTCCGGTGACCTGGTCACCACCCTGTGACCCACAGGGTCCTAGTGTCCTGTCCCCTCATCTGTCCTGGTCATCACATCTCCCCCTTTGTTACAACAAATGCTTTCCCCATGCACAA
Organism: Lissotriton vulgaris; assembly: GCF_964263255.1. NCBI lineage: Eukaryota > Metazoa > Chordata > Amphibia > Caudata > Salamandridae > Lissotriton > Lissotriton vulgaris. The sequence continues at coordinate 1,074,902,883 of NC_141691.1, read as the reverse complement.
ATCCTTAGAAAGAGAGAGAGAGAGAGAGAGAGAGAGAGAGAGAGAGAGAGAGAGAGAGAGAGAGAGAGAGAGAGAGAGAGAGAGAAAGAGAGAGAAAGAGAGAGAGAGAGAGATAGTCTCTACATTTCTTCTAGCAGTCTCTTTGTCTTTTTGCATTCTCTTCTTGGTCTTTGTTCTCCGCTCTGTTCTGGTTCTCTATTTTCTTCTTTGTGTGTTGTCACTTCTCCGTTTGCTCCTTGTTCTCTTTCCTCCGCTTCCGCTGTTGTTATCGTTCTTTCTTCTTCTTCTCTTTTGAGCTCCTTGAAATGTGAACTGTTTCTTGTTATCTTCCGATGCTCTGAGACCGCGGTCACCATCGACCCTTTTACATCAGTTATTACCAGTGGCTCCTTTGAGAAAGGGCTGTCTGACTTTCTTTGCTGTGTTTGCTTCACTATTACTATGTCTCCTTCCTTTAGTTGGTGTTCAGCCGCATGTCTCTTTTTGTCAGCATATTCTTTCATTTTCTTTTTCTCTTTGGTGTCTCTTTCTGCGATCTCTGGTCTGTTTGGTTCTGCTGTGGCTTCTCTCTGTGGTAGCCTCGTCTTACTTGTTCTTCCTAACACCAGTTCTGCTGGGCATTTGCCTGTGGTGCTGTGAGGAGTGTTCCTGTAGTCTCGTAGTACTTGACACAGCGCTTGTCCAATGGAGATCTGTGTCAATTTTGCTCGCTGGATGGCCCTTTTGATGGTCCCCATAAACCTTTCTGCCATTCCGTTTGCTTGTGGCCATAGTGGCGTTATTTTTCTGTGTTTGATCCCCAGGTAGTCCATAAACCTGCGGAACTCTTCTCCTGAAAAGGGAGGGCCATTGTCCGTTTTCAGTGTCTGTGGTGAGCCCCAGGCAGCAAATATGTCGTCCAGCACCGGCAAGGTGGCGTTCGCCGATGTCGATGCCACTTCTCTCACTACTGGGAATCTTGAGAATTCATCAATTACTACCAGCAGGTATTTTCCAGTCTCCAGTGGTCCGTAGAAGTCCGCCGCTAGTTCAGTCCATACTGCCACTGGCAGTTCTGACATCCTCAGCGGTGCGGGCTTACTGGAGGATCCAGTTACTTGACAGGTGTGACATTGTGATACTTCTTCCTCTACCATGCTGTCTAGTCCTGGGAACCACACTCTTTCTCTCAGCATCTTTTTCGTCGCTACTATCCCTCTGTGCGACTCATGTGCTATCTTAACTGTTCTTTTCCGCAGTCGAAGTGGTATCACAATCCTTGACCCTCTCATCAGTACTCCGTGCTCTGTCTCCGACAATTCTTCGCCTATCTTTTTGAATGCCAACAGTTCTTCTTTGTTAACTCCTTCTTCTGTGATAGTGTTGTTATTGATGTGTCTCCATCTCTGTAATCGCACTATCATTCCTACTGCCTTCATTGTCGGATCACTTTTTGTCTCTTGCTCCAGTTCTTCATTCGTTATTGACGCTGGAGTGTTTTGTTTCACAATGAAATTGAGATATTCTTCTGCCATTGTGGTACTATTACTCCGATGCGGGAGCGGGTGTCGCGACATGTAGTCAGCTGGATTTTGATCTTTGCCTGGCTTGTGTATTATCTTGAAATTGTAGTCCATCAGCCTTATTCCCCACCTTTCTATCCTCGGTGGTATTTTTGCCTTTGGGTTGCCATAGATGGTCACTAGCGCTTGGTGGTCTGTCACTATTGTGAAAGGTTTTCCATAAATGAACATGTGGTAGTGCTCACATGCCCATACCACCGCCAGGCTCTCCTTTTCTGGTTGAGAGTAGGCTCTCTCAACATCTGATAGGCTTTTGCTTCCGTAGGCTACTATTTGTCGAGGTGAGTCTTTTCCAGGTTTGTGTTGTGCTAGTATTGCGCCCAGGCCTACCGGGCTGGCGTCTACTGTTAGTTCTGTGCATAGGTTCGGGTCAAAATATGCTAGGTGGTCTACTGCGGTCACTGAGGTTCTTATTTCTTCAAATGCCTTTGTGCACTCTGTGGTCCATTCAAACGGTTGCCCTTGTTTGGTTAGTTCTCTCAAGGGGGTGCTCACTGTTGCGAAGTCTTTTATGTACCTTGCACAGTAGCTGGCAAGTCCGAGAAATGAGCGCACGTCAGCGACGTCTTTTGGTTCACTCGCTTTTTCGAGCGTGTCTATCTTGCTCTTGTCAGGCCTCATTCCTTTTCGTGAGAATATGTGTCCAAAAAACACTAGTTCTTCTCTCCCCAGCTCGCATTTCTTTTCGTTTACTGTGAGGCCCACCTCTACTAGTCGTGAACATACTTCTCTCAGTGCCGTGTCATGCTCTCCGTCCGATTTCCCAAAAACCAGGATGTCATCGCTGTAGTTTAGGCTGTTTGTTATCGGCCTTATTATCTGCCTGATTGTTTCTTGGAATATTTCTGCTGCTGAGGATATTCCAAAACTCAGCCTTTTGTAACGAAATAGCCCAAGGTGTGTTGAGAAGGTCGTTATGTATCTCGATTGTTCATCTAGCTCCAGTTGATGATATCCCTTGCACAGGTCTAATTTGGAGAATTTTCTCATTCCTGTCAGGCAGCTTATCATGTCGTCCAGATGTGGCCCTGGGTGTCTTTCTCTCTCAATGGCTGTGTTCGGTACTCTCATGTCTACACAGATCCTTATCTGCGTAGTGTCTTTTTTTGGTACGGCCACTATTGGGGACACCCATGGTGTTGGTCCTTCTGCAGGCTCAATGATGTCCTGGGCCAGCAACGCCTTTATTTCTTCCTCTACTTGAGGTTGCAGATGTATTGGCACCCTTCGGTGATGCTGTGCAACTGGCCTGACAGCCTCGTTTATGTGTAGTGTTATTTGTCTTCCTTTGAGTTTTCCTAGTCCTTCTGTTAGCTTCGGGAATTCTTGTAGTATGCTTTCTTTTTCTGACATGTGATACATCATTTTCAGTAGTCCCATTACTTTTGCTGTCACGTTACTTATTAGACATGGTGCTGGAATGTCTCCTCGTAGCACATGTATTTCTTCTACGACAGTTTTGCCATTGTGCGTCATGGTGTCTGTGAATTTTCCCATGTTAGTTACCGGATTTTGTGCGCCCCATGTAAATACTTTTACACTGGATGGTTGCAACGGCGGCTTCTTTTTCATCTTGTCGTATTCACTGGCACACATGATGTTGCACGTCGCTCCGCTGTCCAGTACGAATTTTGTTTGGTGTGACCCTACTTCGATCGTCACCCAATCTGTCTTCTTTATTGACTTCCTGTCTATTAACCTGATGTGTTCTTCTTCCGGCCCTTCATCCGTGGTCATGAGATATAGGCGTTCCACTTTTCTTGTTGTATCTTCCTCTTCTTCTTCTGATTCCCCCGACGAGCTCCTCTCGGTCGCTTCCATGTGCCTTACATGTTTTGTTGTCGTTGTTCTTCTTGTTCCTGACCTGCCATATTCGCCTTTCAATTGTCCACCTTGACACATAGTGGCAAAATGGTTGCTTCTGTTGCATTTTCTGCATGTTTGGCCGAATGCTGGGCATGGTCCTCTGTGAGGGAAATCTAGGCCGCATCTGTAGCATTGTGTTTTTCCTTTTTTCGTCGCTTGTTCCTTGTGTCCTCCTTTCCAGTTTCCTTTCTTGCCGCTGTCTGTCATTCTATTTATTTGTTCTCCTTTTCGATCCATCTGTTTCGCTTGTACCGTCGCTCTTGCCTCTGCCCTCGCGAGGTCAAGAATTTTCTCCAAGGTGATCGGTTCTTTGAGTAGTCTTGTGCGAAATTCCGTCTCTCGACAGCCTTCTATTAGTTTGAGACGAAGGGCCTGTTCGTTGTCATACTTTTCAAATTCGCAATATGCTACTAGTTTCCTCAGCCTCGTTGCAAAGTCATCCATTGACTCTTCTGGCTGCTGATATGCCATGTGGAACGAATATCTCTCAAAGTCGACGTTTCTTTGCGGGTCAAACTTGGCTGTCAGACACTTTTTTAATTTGTCGTATGTTTCTAATTCACTTTGTGGTAGTGTTATGAGGAGGTCCTCCACCTCATCCCCCACTAAGTTTAATAGTAGATCCAGTTTCTTCTCAGCTACCACGTCAGTTGCCTTCAGATAGCGTTCAAACTTTATGATCCACTTTTCCCACCGGATGCCCACTTGTGGCTCCGATACGACAAAAGGCACCGGTCTGCGGAACTGCGATTTTGCGTCTGCCATTTCTTTGGACCCTTTTATTTCTTTCTTTTGTTGTGACACTTTCTCCCCTTATTTTGTTTCTTTCAGCCTTTCTTTTGTATTTTCTCTTAATGTACACTTCAGTTCTGTTATTTGCCTTTGCTTGTGCTTCTTTCAGCCTTTCTTTTGTATTTCCTCTTAATGTACACTTCAGTTCTGTTATTTGCCTTTGCTTGTGCTTTTATTTCCCTTTTTCCTTTGAGATCGGCGCTTTTTCTTCGTTTTTTGATCTCTTCCTGACTTCAAAATGGCCGCCCGACTTTCCTGCCTCCTTATTGGCCCTCGCGCCTGACTTTAAGATGGCCGCCGAGACTCTCGCGAGACTTCCTGGCCAATCCGGGCGCCGCCTGACTTCAAAATGGCCGCCGCGCTTATTCGTCTCCTGATTGGCTCTCCCGCCTGGTCCCAATATGGCCGCCGAGACTCTCGCGAGATCTCGCGTTGGCCTCTAGTTCTTTAAACTTCGCGCTCTTCGTCGCGCTGGCGCTTACCGGCTCAGCTGTTCTTTTCTTTTGCGGCGGTTGGGGTGGGCTCCCACGTCGCCGATGATGTCTGGACGGCGCTTCACTCTTCCCTCTTCTTCTTGGCTGCAACGCGATCCAGGGTGGGCTCCTGGTTTAAATCGCTATTTCTCCTCTTCTCCTGCACGCAGGGACACGATCCTTCGTCTTCGTCGCCAGATGTCATATCGTTGTAGTAATGATCACTCGGGACACAGGCCAGGTAGGTGCAAGTATCTTCCTTTATTATCATTGCCCATCAGTCAGTCCTGGCACGTCTGTCCTCGTCCTCGTCCTGCAGCATACTGTCCTTTCCTGTCCTGGACAGGAAGTGGTGTCCGGTGACCTGGTCACCACCCTGTGACCCACAGGGTCCTAGTGTCCTGTCCCCTCATCTGTCCTGGTCATCACAGTGGTGGAGTTGGGGGGTTGGTAGGGAAAATACATTTAAAAAGGGAGAAAAGGAGGGAAAAAATACTGAACTTCTTATTAATATTTGATATTGTAAAGTTAAAAAAGATTCAGACAATGGGCAATAGAAAATGTAGCTGTAACCAGGGCTTACATTTCTGTGCTGGATAGTTGATGGTATGAGAGTATAAAATAAAATTAGACTCACTAAGGATGAACTATCTGTTCTGAAATTAGACTCTGACTAAAATTACTCCTCAGAAAAGAACTAGCCACACTTAAGCCCCAAATTCTTTGTCTTCAGGAGACCCACCAATTGGCACAAAAATCTCATAAGCTTCACCACTTGGGTTACAAAGTCCTAGCTGCATTTTATGCTGATGCCCCAGTGCAAGTGGTGTCTCCAATAGTTTGGGGGAAGAAATGGGTCAGGAATAAGATTGACACAGAAAATTCTGGTTGCTGGTTCATCGCTAGGATTTAAAAGGGAAGGTTTTTGTGCACTTGTGGTGGAGTGAGCGTAGCGGGCCGGAAAAGCAGGCGAGGAGGCCGTATGTAGTGAGCAATACTGGTCTTTTATTAAGGATGAACAGCAAGGATAGTTCCAACAGTCAGAAAGAGAAGCTCCAGGCGATGTCGTCCGGTTCGGTTCTTCGGTGCTTCTTGGCGTCTTCCGATAGTCCGGGGATGGCTCCGATGACGGGGAGGATCCAAGGAGGACCGGAAGAGAGGGAAAAAACAAGGGACCGTTAGTCCTATCCAGCAGTCAACGAGGGACAAACTGTCCACCGTCACCCGGGTAGTGCAAGAAGGGGCGGAAAGAGACGGTGCGGGAAGGAGGGTACCGGGAGTAGGGAAAACAGGTCGGGAAATAGAGAGGGTGCCAAGGCGGGACGTGCGAGCAACGGACGGGATCTTTGTGTGAGGTGCTATATACGTATTTTACAGTGCAGGGGCGGTGAGACTATGGAGAGAGAGGGGTTATTTACAGGGACTTTAACACGGACTCCTAATGAGTAGGGAAAAAGAAGGCAAAAGGCACTCACGCGGTCCGCCGTAACTCTCCAGTGAGTTACGGCCGCTCTCCAGCCACCTCCTTGGGACTCCACCACTCTTCTGTCCACACGTCTTCCTCGCACGTCTGCTCTCCTTCTCCGTCTCCAGCCAGAGGGTCCTGCCACGAAACTCCGACGGCGTGTTGTCCTTGATCCCCGGTTTTATCTTGTGCTGGCGCTGCCTTTGGGGCGGGACTTCCGGGGTCAGCGTGATATGGTTCCTCCGGGCCTGTTACTCGGGTTGGTCCCTGTGGGAGAGAGAAGGGCGGGGTTTCATTTGTGATGGCTGGTGTTCCGATTCCCGTCACTGTTCTGGCGTTTTGGGGGCAGGGATTCAGTCCCGGTGGTGCCGGGCAAGGTATGCGAGGGGGAGGGTGGCCTCCGGGTAGGGGTCTTCGGGACGTCGTCTCAGACCACTATATGCTGCATTCACTCATCAAACATAGATGTCCCCACCTTACTTGGGGGCCTATTATGATTGCAGTTTTTCCGCATCCTCCAGGCCGGCGGAAGCCACCGCAGGCCCGGAGGATGCGGAAAAACCGCAGCGGACCCACCAAAGACCCACCGCCACATTAGGTTGGCTGGTGGGTCCTGGTTTTCCGCCCGCAGCTTTTCCACCGCGGTTGGCTTACAACCGCGGTGGAAAAGCTCTAATTTGGTGACGGTGTCTCTCAGACACCGTCCACCATATTAGGGTGGCCTGTTTCAGATGCTTTTCCGCGGCGGGTTTTCCGCCGTGGAAAAGCATGTGTAACTTCACTGTGGGGGCCCGTTGCGGGCCTCTTAGGTGAAGGGGGGTAGGGGGTGCACAGCATTTGTATGCAGAAAGCGGCGGGCACTGCGCGGTGCCTGCCTCTTTCTGCATACAAATGCAAAAGCTGCATTTTTAACATTGCTGCGGGTGCAGCTTGAAGCCGCACCCGCCGCAATGTTAAAAATAGAGGATGTGACCGCCAGGGTGGCGGTCACATCCTAATCGCACAGGAGGGAACTCCGCAGCCCATGCGGACGTTCCCTCCTTTTGCGTCCGTCCGCGATCATAATCGACCCCTAAATACCTTTTGGGTATACTACATCAGTGCAGACCCAGTTTTTTTGTGTGGGAATTTTCATTCTGCTCTCCATCCTTCACTGGATTCTTCTTCATCAACTCAACTGAGTGGCAGACAAATGTGCAGGCTGCGTATGGCCCTCATTATGGATTCATATGCCCGAGTTGACACCTCAAGCTATTAAAACCGCATAAGCATGGTTTCACTTTCTTCTCAGTGCCACGTGGCTCATTTTCTCGGATTAATCTGTTCTTGGTCAACCATTCGGTTATAGCGCACATAGAAATTAAACTAAACACAGTGATCGTAACCGAGCATAATGTGCTGTAAAAGCAGTATTTCTTCTGCCAGATGGACTTTTGATTGTAAACTTCTTTTGGACCCCATGTATATCAGATTCATGAGGAGGTCCCTCAGGTAGTTTATCAGACTCGGCTCTGAGACCACACCTTCTACTGTGGTTTGGGACTCTTTGATGCCTTTTATTCGAGGCCAAACCTTACTTTTTTTAGCACAAAAAGGCAAAGCCAAAAGGAGGTAAAAGGTTTGTTTAGGTCACAATCTCCTAAAGAAAGCTGTTTCTATCGCTCTTGGAACTGCATCTGAGGTCAGTTAAATTATCATTCATCTAATTTGCAGGTGTACCATAGTAGAACATTAAGTCAGTTCACCCATTTATTTGATGGGTGTTGAACTTTTATGTTTTTATAGAGCTCACCATTCTCTGAGATTGCTCCACAACAGACTTCGGTCAACCTGTAGGAGTAGACTACTCTTAAGATGCAGGCCATGATTTGAAGGAGGTGAGGAATGTAGGGGTATATTTACAAGAGAAGTGGTGGTGCGTGGCGTTTGACTCTTTGGCTTAACGCCACCTTCCACCACTTCTGAAACACATGGCTGCACTGTGTTCACAAGAATACGGTGCAGCCCTGCGTTTCCCCTGCCGTGGCGTTAATTTAGCTGCCTAGTGCCAACACAGGCACCCTTGCACTTTGCACTATGTTTACATTGCAGGGGAATTATTGTTTATGTGCAGGAAGGTGTCCCTTCCTGCACATAAACTATCAGTAATGGCCTTTTGTAACTTATGTGTGTGCTGCTTAATGCAGTACACATAGGACCTTTAAAACATATTTTTTTTAATGAGTGTCTGTTTGGAGACAGCTCTGGGTGGGTAGACTCAACAATGATAGCCAGACCAGAGGCCAGGCATAGAACAAATAGGTCCAGTTGTATTATATAAACTGGGCCCAGCCTTTGTTTGGCTGAAGAGAATTTAGTTGGATTGTCGTGGTCACACAGTGCTGATTACCATTACTATCCTGAGAGGAATAATGGCCTGCTCTACCCCAAGACTGGCTACCAGATGACATACAAACATACAGGTAAATGGGGAGTTAGACTACTCTAAGGTATCTTGCATAATCACATTCACCCTATGCTTTCTAGGATAGGTAGTGCTAGGTAGGAGTAGAATTATATGTATCTAAATAATCAATTCAATGATTATAATGTTTTTTATATAGTGCAAACTAGACCCGAGAATTCGGGTATCAGAGCGCTTTACATGAGCACCAGTTTCGTTACTGAAGGACACATTTATTTTTGTTAGGCCCTGGGAGATTAAGTGATGTGCCCAAAATCACAGGATTTTGAGCGCCGTTGCTGGGACTTCGAACCCGGTTCCCCAACTTCGAGGTCGACCGCACTAGCCGTAAGGCTTTATGTTTGAATTATTCATTTTCTTTGGCATTCTTGTAATGCTGGTTACTGTGCCTTGTTTTCTTCTACTGATAATTACAGCACACATATATTACACAATAATCTAATTGTTTCAATACATTTTTCAAATGCCAATCTGTGTATTTTTTGTGTCTCACTTTGGGCAAACCTGAGTTAACAACAAAGGGATTGATCTGTTTCCACTATTTCCTTGGGAGAATTAGGGCTGCATGTTCTGAAGGTTTAGCGGTCCTGATGATGCACTGCTAGCCAGGAACAAGGTCAACATATTCCGATGGTATGAGGGCTCAGTCCCCATAGTTTTTTAAGCTTATGTTTCCCAAACGCACAGTCTTCCTGAGTGAATAGGAACTGTACGACATCGTCAAGCGCGGGCCAAGAAAGTGGGGGACGCTAAATGCATTTTCCAATTTCAAATTCCCATAGGGATTTTGAACACGACAAAAGCCCAAACCATAGAACGGAATGACACCAAATTTGGCAGAAAGCTAGCTCTTGGTCTATAAAAGAGCCCTTTTTAGGTCTTGCCTGAGCTAGCGCATGCGCTGCTCTGGCGAGACATTTAGTAGCTGCTTAGAAAGTGCTAATTTGCCGGCCACCAGCTTGCTAGAACGCGCACAAGCGCGCTCGCGACGTGCACAGTTGCCATTTGTCATCTTTGTTCGTGCGCGTGCCTGATCTCTACTACCCCCTCCCTTCTTCGACTTCCTTATCGTTATCTTTCTGTTGTTGTATGCCGTGCAATTGTTTGTAGCAGCGTGCTGTTGTATTACTTTCACTTTAACCCCTTCACTGTGTCGGCTATTCCGCCGCAGTGCTAAGGGGGGAGGGTGGCTGAGCGGCGGGCGAATGCTGGTGACGGAACAGCTCCGTCACCAGCGTCGGTTGCGCTGTGCTCATGACGGAACCGCTCCGTCATCAGCACAGCACCACCGGAGCTGATGACGGAGCGGTTCCGTCATCAGCAGGGGAGGGGTTAATTATTGGCATCACTTGGATTAGTTTCACTTTGATTATTTGCAAATTCTGTTCAAAAGTTATCCTCTTCCACAAGTAAGTGCAGGATTTTCCGAAACATTATAGCTGCGATTGAGTAAACACGTTGGCTTACTTTGTGACACTCTCAGCCTCCTGCTAAAAATCCCGGTTAATGCGCTCCCCCCTCTGCGTGTGCTGTGATTGAGTAAACACGTTGACATACAAGGCTTATTTTTAATTACAGGCAGAAGTTCCATTTGGAACCTTATGTGTTAATGCAGGGTTTTCAGCAACATTAAAGCTGTGATTTATGAAACATCTCAACATAGTTTATTTTGAGATGCTTTTAGTATGACTGTTTTGTGACTTAAGGAACATTAAGGAAATGTTACAGTGAAACTGGACAACAATCGCAGTGTTTATTTCTGATCGCAGCGGCTGCTTCATGTCCGTTGCACCATTCAGGGAGTCCTTTTGTTGGCGCTTTCATGACGACATGATGAGGAAGCTGGAAACTTTTGGCCCATTCTCTTCAAAAGCACAGCATGTTGGCGACTGGTTAGTCGATTACACCAATGTAGCGCTTTGGATCTTTAATCGCTTTGGTGGGTGCAGCAGTTATAACTCATGAAATATGAGGTGCAACTCACAAGGAGGGGGCAGGTTTGAGGCACATTGGCTGCAATCGAACTCTTAAGATGATGGGCTATGTGTATCCATTATCAGCACTCAGTCTTCGCTAAGTGATCTTGTTTTGTTGTTGTGTCAATGCTTTGCTGCACCCGTTTGACTTTCAGCCTGCTTTCTCTTTCCTCAAACGCGATGTTTGTGTTCTTTTATTTTGAGATGCTTTTAGTATTACTGTCACACACAAAACCACACACACAACCATACACACAACCACACGCACACAACCACACACACCCACCCACACACACAACCACACACACAACACACATACAACACTCACACAACCACACACACCCACACGCACACACAAACACAACCACACACACAACCACACACAAAACCACACACAACAATCACACACACAACACAAACATAACATACACACACACAACCACCCACACACACAATTACAACCACACACAAAACCACACACACACAACCACACACACACAACAACGCACACAACCACACACAGACACAACCACACACACAACCACACACACCAAATAACACCCACAACCACACACACAACGACACATACAACCACACACACACAACCACACCCAACCACACATACACACATAACCACACACACAACCACACACACACAACCACAACCACACACACACACACACAACCACACACACAACACCACACACAACCCCCACCACCACACACACAACCACACATACAACCACACATACAACCACACACACCACCACAACCACACACACAGCCACACACACACACAACCACACACACAACTATGCACACAACCACACACACAACTACAACCACACACAAACAAGCAAACACACAACCACACACATAACCACACAGCCACACACACACACACAACCACACACAACCACACACACAACCACACACAACCACACACACAACCATACACTCAACCACACACTCAACCACACGCACATCCACACTCAACCACAAATCCACACACACACCCACAACCACACCGGCACCGCAACTGCACCCACAACCACACATACCACATCCACACACACAACCACACAAACAACCACATCCACACACACAACCACAACCACACACAACCACACACACACAACCGCACACACAACCACACACACACAACCACACACAATCACACCAAGCATTGGCATAGCCAATAGGTCTCGCCTTTGGGACCTTATAAGTGTTTAGCCACGCAACAGTTGATGTGGTTGCACCAAGGACATTGTGCTGCATAACTAAATACTTAGAAGGTCCCAAAAGCGAGACCTATTGGCTATGCCAATGCTTGTTGTGATTTGGTGTGAATCCATTCAGTACTTGTGGTGTAATTAAACAAACAAAAAATGATATATATATATATATATATATATATATATATATATATATATATATATATATATATATATATATATATATATATATATATATATATATATATATATATATATTCAATGAAAAAACCATTGGTTTTAGGCCATATATAGTTAGGGATTTGCATTTACAAAACCTTATTTTACTCGCATAAAACCATTGAAATTCCATATATAGTTAGATGCGCTAACTATATATCGCGCACCCGCAATCCACTGCTCATGATGTCACATATTACATCATTCATGACATGGTCAGTGACATCACTGATGACAACATCCAGTGACTATGTTTCTGTAAAGTTTAAATATGTTTTACATATCGAAGAATGAGTTGATGTATAAGTGTCTGGATGAAGAATTTAGTAGGTGCATGACTGACTGTATGAAAGAGTGATTAAATGTGTCTCACTGAGTGCATGGGTTAGTGACTAAACTGTCTTAATTTGTGCATCAGTATGTCTGTTGTTGTGTAAGCTGCTGCATGTGTTGATCAGTAGCTATAAGAGTGGCTATATGGGTTATTGATTGGTTGCCCAAGTATTTGAATGGGAGGCTGAGTGTGTGTGTGGGTGGCTGGGAGGTGTGTGACTCTGTGCATAGATGTGTAAGCAGTTGATTCACTAGGTGTATGAGTTCAAGAGTGCATGTGGAAACAGCTATATGGGCGGTTGACTGTGCATGGGTGTGTTGGTGAGTGAATGGATATCTCAGTGCTACATGTGCAAGTAAGTACGTATGTAAAACACAATACATGTGAGAGTTGACATATATAAATAACTGTGGATAAGAGCCAGTGAATGTGTGAGTGGCTGTATGGATCACTGTGAGCTTGTATCAGGGATTGTATAAGAGAGTAAATATGTGTTAGAATATGTTTGAATAAGTAAGGTGTGTATAACTGTATAGTTGAGGAAATGGAGGTGTGATTGATTCTTTGCATGACTGACTAGGTGTGTGAGTAACTCCATGGATGAGTGACAGTCTGTGAGTGTCTGTTTATACTGAGTGTATGTAAGGTTATATTAGAGTCTGAAGAGCTTCATTGTATTATCACATGAATGATGTCATCAGTGATGTGATCAGTGATGTCAAATGAGATGTCATCAGTGATGTCATTTGAGTTGTCATCAGTGATGTCATCAGTGATGTCACTGACCATGTCATGAATGATGTAATATGTGACATCATGAGCAGTGGATTGCGGGTGCGCGATATATAGTTAGCGCATCTAACTATATATGGAATTTCAATGGTTTTATGCGAGTAAAATAAGGTTTTGTAAATGCAAATCCCTAACTATATATGGCCTAAAACCAATGGTTTTTTCATTGAATTTTCAAGGTTTTGTAAATGCAAATTCCTAACTATATATCGACTATAACCTATGGTTTTTTCTGTGAATTTCAATGGTTTTTTAATAGCAAATATCAAAAGCTGTCAAATGTCAAGTACGTGATAGGTAAAAACGTTTTCGTGTTTATGCACGCTGATGTGCTTTGAACGCTGCCCCCCCCTCCCCTCTTTTGACTTAGTAGTACTCTCTCTTGGCAGATAGTGAACGGTAGTTAACGCAGAACTTTACCCCCGTTGTAATCGGTCGTACCTGCTTGTCTCTCCATTTGATTGATTGTTATCCAAGCATTTACTGTTTTAGAATTGGTTCTCTTTGGATCATTCTCTATTTACAAACAAGCACAAAGTCGCAATACTCTGTTTAGTCTTTGCAGATAGTGAAAAATCGTGTAAAAAAATAAAAGTAATCGAGCAAAATCAGTAGACCACTAATTCGATCTCTTTTTGACCTCGGTAAAATACAAACATTAGGAACAACCCTTCATGAGAAATACGAAAATAGTGAAATGAACTGAGCTCCACACCATGAGGGCTGCAAGACAGCTCGACTCCGCCACCCACCCCGCCCAAAATAACGACAAACCCTATGCAAATATTATAAATATAGACAACACACCAGCAAAGAAACAGGGTAAAACATTTTATTAAATAACTATTTACATAACTATTTTATACTTTTTATTGCCCGATCCGGCTAGCTCAATCGATCGAGCATGAAACTCATGCACTGATAGCAAGCGTTGAGAGTTTGTAGAACGATGGCTTCAGATTTTCCACATACGGTGTAGTGGCGCGAACTGGGAGGGGGCGTTTGGATTTTACCCCTTCCCCAAATAAGATTTTCATACGTGAATGTTCGTTCATGCTTTTTGTCCCTGAGTTGCTTCGATGTCACTGCCTTACACAAATGGCATAAGTCCTGGATGTTGAGTGCCATACTTCAGAGTTCTAAGCAGCACTTGTAACACTGTTTAAACCTTATTTGCACCTGCTGCAGCTTCACTATTCAAAGTAAGTGGGGTCCGTTTGTGGACCTGACTGCATTGGAAAACAATGTGATACGGTGCCTCCCTAAACCGCTTGACGGAGGCCCCCGAGGGGCGGTGAGATGGCGCGGACTGAGAGGGGGCGCTTGGCTCCTGCCCCCTCCCCAAGTCCTGTTGCCCTGGTGTGGCCTGAGATCGCCCCCGGCATAGGCGGCCGGCTCCCGGGGTCCGGCGGAATTTTTTCCCTTTTGATGACTCTTCCATTCTGGACTTTGTCCCAAAATGCGTTTGACCTGAAGACACGCTGTCGTGGGGCGTCCCTTTACCGTTTTAGTTGCCATTCCGCCCGCTTTTGGTACTCTGTGCCTCTTCCGCCATTCAGCTGTTTACCGCCCGCTCTTGCGACTACAGCGTCTCGCTCACCATGTAGTTGACTTGCTCCCGCTCTTAAGATTTAACCGAACTTTTTGGACTGCTGAAAGCGGTTGTATTCCGACCGCTGGTTGGTGGAGACATTTTGACTATATTCTGGACCTGCATTGTCGCGTAATGCGTCATATGACGCGCCGCGTTAGCGCACCCGGAAGTGCTCCGGTGCGCAAGGCGCAGCTTCCCGGAAACGATCCAGAGCGCGCCGCGCAGCGCGTAACGTAAGCATAACAGGTCATGTGACTTGTTAATAAAACTTTTCATTGGTTCATTTTACTTTTGTTTTCCTAATGATGTAAGACTAGGTCATGTGACCTAAAAATAACACTTTTCATTGGATTAAAACATTTTTTTTCCCAAACGATGAAAGCCCCACCTTGTTTCTGGATGTTTCAGACTGAAGCTGGCGTCACCATGAGAGCACCACCATCTCGTAGCTCCGTCGTGGCCATTCCGCAAGCAATCATGGCAGCCGCTCCCCACCGGAAGCCTGCGGGAGTCGACGGCCCCCAAGACTTTTGTACAATCTTCAAGGCTGAGGGGACGCTTTCGAGAATGGAACCCAAGCCCTGGTAGACAAGCGTCCGAGTTCCAAGGTGTCCCAGGGCCATTTTACTGGACCAGGCCCAAATCCGAAGAGCCTGCCGCCATTTTAAGAGTCCTGTGGCAGCCGCCTATCGCTGCACCGCAAGAGTGGGAGCAACTCAACTACATGGTGAGCGAGACGCTGTAGCCGTAAGAGCGGGCGGTAAACAGCTGAATGGCGGAAAAGGCACAGTGTAGCAAAAGCGGGCGGAATGGCGACTGAAACGATAAAGGGGCGCCCCACTACAGCAGACGAGCCTCCGCCATGTGCTTCAAAACTGCATATGTATCTCGTGATATCAAGGTTGGGCAACCAGTACACAACAAGCAGTTACGAGTCCCATTTACACCGGCGCCATTTTGGGCGCGGCCGGGCAGGTCCAGGATCTAGTCAAACATAACAAATGAGGCTGACGTCTCTGAAGCAGTTGACGAACAGCAGGACTAGCAAATAAACATGAAGTCTCTAAAGCTGTTAACTCACTGCAGGACAAAACAAGTAAACCTGAAACCTCTGGAATAATTGTCGCTCAAAAGAACAACACACAAAACTCTGTAGAGCCTGAAGAAAGAAAAACAGAAGGGCACTGTAGTTTCAGACACACTTAACACTAATGACTAAACAAAGATATCGTCTGTTTATGAAGCAGTTATCATGTTCACAGAATTGACAAAGAAGTGTGCAGACACCAATGCTATTAAGAAACACAAGGAAATCCCTAACGCATCAGCATTCTCGGAAGAGGTTGACACAGATAACATCTTAAGGAACAAAGAAAGACAAAATAAGGATGAGGAAGTTATCACTTTAGTTTTTTCATCAGCTAGCGACAGCAAGAAACATATTGTAATGGAGATTAGAGAGGCTACGGATGGATAAATAAATTATCAAAAGAAATGGCTACTCCCCCCTTTAGCAGATTAGCTAAATGTTTGCGTAATTTAGGCATAAAAGTTATATTATTGTTGTTGTTGTTGTTATCGTTATAGTTCTGGTTAATTTCAAAAAATGTTTAAATATATTTACAGTTTTTGTTGCGTTTGTTATATTTAAAAGTTAATAAAGTTATATTATTGTTGTTGTTATCGTTATAGTTTCCGGAGAAGTATAATTCACCAATAGTTTTCTTTGTAGATGTTTTTCCATTAACAATCCCAGTTCCATCACCCGCCCAGGATATCACCACTGTTCCCCATGTCATAAACCTTAGGATGTTCAATAACTGAAACAGCTAATATGGGTTTACTTACAGGGGACATCTTTTGTTCTGTTTTGTAAAGTAAAACTATTGTGAACGCAAGTATTATACATAGTAAGTGTTTAATATAGCATTTGTCAGTCATTGGTTAAGCAGCTAGGACCTGTTCACTCTTGACACCCCAGGTGCTGTGTATGTTGCACTATAGTGCTGCATCGAGAAAACGGACAACCCTATTGATGTTGATTTTTCATTATTGATTATTGTAAAGAAATGGCGACTCCCCCCTTTAGCAGATTAGCTAAATGTTTGCGTAATTTAGGCATAAAAGTTATATTATTGTTGTTGTTGTTGTTGTTATCTTTATAGTTCTGGTTAATTTCAAAAAATGTTTAAATATATTTACAGTTTTTGTTGCGTTCGTTATATTTAAAAGTTAATAAAGTTTTAAAATCCAACTTTGTTGGAGTGCTATATATTTTTAAAAAATCGGGTGAATGGGGCCTTGAATCGGGTTATTGTCATGTGTGGGCTTTGCAAGTGTACTGCTACAGGATCGGACATTTCAAACTCAAATGCACGTTCTTTTTCTTACCTTTCCGAAGCATGGAGCGCAATAGCAGGCAGAGAAAGGGTGATGCACGTGTTGAACACTACCTGACCTGGCAAGTTGCTGGCAGTGCCCCCCCCCGCCCGCTCCTGAAAGAGGGCACACGCACACCGCCGCCCCGAGTACTTCACAAATCTTTAAAAGACCATGCGCTTGTTCATGAGGCTTAAATGGTTTATCACCCCTTCTAGAACCCCTGCATCGACCCTCTGATGTTTCCTGGAAGAATTAGCACGTAACACAATACCAAGCCCTGTCAGCTGAAACCCCCGAGGAATCGTGGGGCATATTATCAAGGGGGTTTATTTCCGCTTTTTTGGCTTTAAAAGCCAAAAAAAAAGAGATAAAATTATCTCCCTATTACCAAGCTGTCGCTAACACCAGTTAGTGACAGCTAAAAGGAGATAGCGACCATCTTGGGCCCCGCTTTGCATGTCAGTGATATTTATCACTAATGACATGCAAAGTGGGCGTGCCAAGATTTTAGCGACTGGAAACAGTCCCTAACCATCGCTATCTCCTATTACCAACTTTTGGAGATATTCGCGCTAAGCGCGAATATCTCCAAAAGCTAACACCTGCCCTGAGCAGTTTTTAGCCATGTTATCCAATGGGAGGTGGATAACATTGCTAAGAGCATTTGCTGGATAATGCATGAATATCGCTGACTTTTCAGCGATATTCATGCATTGCGGCCGTTTTTTATCGCATTTGCGATAAACCTTGCTAATAGCAAGGTTTATCTGCGATAAAATTCGCCGATGTGCGGCGATAATTTTTGTCTCTAAACAAGTTAGAGACAAAAATTATCGCTAGTTGTTGGTAATATGCCCCCGGGTTTTTCCTTGCAGGAATCGGGAGGCGGAAGACTAGCACTGAAATCAGTAGTCTCACGCCTGAATCGGGAGGATTGGTATGTCTGGATTCTCTACAGCTGGGGCAATAAACTACATCCGCAGGGCTAGGTGATAGCCTGGGTCCGGCCTGGACAATCGGACACAGAGGAAGAGGAGTGTCAGAGGGTGCGGTAGTGAATAGGGTGAAAGGGAGGTGTCGGGCGGACACAGGGTGTGATTCTCAGAGAAGAGCAGCGCAGATGGGGGGAAGTATATGGCCCATGCATGAGAGAGAGAGCGGGGGTGACCAGTGCGTGGGGGAGATGCTTGCGAGGGTGGGGAGCCGTGCTGAGAATCGACGGCGTGCAGAGAGTGGGCCTGGTCAAGGCATCTAAAATGGCTGCCGTGCACGACAAAATTGTGGCATTGGACAAAAAGGCAAGATGGCGCAGACAATGTTTATCAATAAGGATTCATTTATAACAAAATATTTTATCGCAGTGACAAATTGGCGGTCAACACTTCCTGATTTCCATCGAATCGAACGTTAACAGACGTCACGCAGCAAAAAAAAAAAAAGCTCACGCACAGCCGCTGGAAGAGATGTATCAACATATATGAGCCTCCTCAGCCACCCTCAGGAAACATAGGGGATTAGGATACGTCTCCCGCACCCCCTTATACCTAGTAATTTAATTAAAACGAAACACAAAATGGCGAATTCCCGTTTCGCTACCAGTTTGCGGCCCAGTTCGCGGCCCGTGAAGCGCTTCTACCGTGAAAAATCATTTTTTTTTTATTTTCCCCACGGGACCCTTTAATAACCCCAACAACATTCCTAGGGGGTCAAGAGGGGTATACCTTGCCCCCTTTCATTAAATTCCCCCTTCGTTTTTCACCTCTTCTTCTCTCTCGATCCTACCGAGAGATAAGATGGCGGCCGCTCCGGACTGTTTAGAATGTTGACAGACACCGGAGAGCCAATCAGCTTTCTGCACGCAAAGTTCCGTTTCGCGAAAAGTAAGCGGACCGGAGCGCAGCCCGGAGCGCTGTTACAGATATATATCTTGTTTTGAACGTTAATTTCTCAAAAACTACTGGAGCACATATATTGAGACCTAGCAAAGGCACATCGGGCTAACAGTCCCTTCAATTTTGCCAAGTTTCGTGCAAATCCATTCAGCCGTTCGAGCTAAAAGTGAGTCCAACCGCCCTATGGAAATTAACATGGGAAAAACGCGTTTTGGGACCCCCCTTTTTTCTCAGCCCCCCCTTGACGAAACCCCCCCAAATTTTCAGGGGCTGCTCAGAAACAAAATGTGCCATTTTCCTGAAAATTTCAGCCGATTCCGTCCACAAACGCCAAAGTTATTAGACATAGAATTTTCAAAAATCCCATAGGGAATAAATCCTAACTATATATACCTACTGGCGATAGCCAGTAGGTAATATATATATATATATATATATATATATATATATATATATATATATATATATATATATATATATATATCTAGGGACACAGAGTCTCTGCAGATCTAATCAATCCTATGTTGAGATCTAATTGGATGCTAACACCTCAACCAACAAGTTTTGAAAGCCATTTTGGGACTCGGACTCAGCTGAATCCCCAAGAAAAAAGTTTAAAAAATGATAAGTTGGCAGGGTAGAAATACCCTGACCCCCTAGGGCTGGTGGTGGGGTCTTTCAGGGAACCCGCCAGGGCCAAAACATTTTTTTTCAAAAACAGTTCCCTCAATGATCGCGGGGATCTGTAAATCTTGGGAACTTAAAAAAAAATACAAGCACGGTCTTCTGCACTTGTTTCAACCTTGGCCCTCTGGGTGGAGACATTATGCAATAATTATAATGGAGAAGGGGTGATTATGCCCCCCCTCCAAAGGTATTTCTGGTGCTGAGGACCTCCACCTCCCTGGGGCAAGGGCAATTTAGAAAAAGGGGAAGGGAGGCCTTATTTTCAAAGGGGAGAGCCGCCGCATTACCCTCCCCTCCTAGGTTGTTATTGGCAATGGGGATCACCATCTCCACAGGGCAGGCCCTGTAAAGAGAAAGGAAGGGGTCTCATGGCCCCCTTCCTGGAGCCATTGATGGACCTGGGGACCGCCACCCCTAAGGGGTCATCTCCCTATGTTCCAAAGCGGTGATCCTAAAGAGATAGATATTTGCATTTGCTTAGCAGGAGCTTTGACAGCTCCCGCCAAGCTAGAGCAAATAGTATGTCTCCTCCCTGTGGGCGGAAGGAGGAAAACTGCTTCCGCCCACTGGGAGCAGATTTTGCATCCGTTTTCCTGCCCGCTGTCATTCGGCTGCTCCCTGCGTGCTGGAGGAATGCAGGTCCTGCTGGAACCGGGGAGTTAGAGACTGTGGAAGCCTTGAGGCTCCCCATTCGGTCTCCAACAGTGGACATTGGGTGGGGCCATGACACACAAGATTAAGCGGTGGGGACCCAGTGGATGGGGGCCACTGGCCGAAACTTACCCGGAGAGGGGGGGTCATGTTCCCTTTTAGTAATTGGGTAGCCCCTGGGGATGGGTCCCGGGGTCAAAATCAGCCCAGGGAGGGGAGGTACAGGGCCCCTTTTAGTAATTGGGTGGCCCCTGGGGAAGCCCTGGGAAGGGGCTGTGCCCCTCTCCTGGATTACCTACATATGGAGAGTGCACCATAGGGCCTGGCCGCACAGCCCCCCTACTGGAGCCATTATTGGCCCTGGATACGACCCCCTCCAGGTCCGGCTACCTATGTCCCGAGGTGCCCACCCTCAGGACATAGATGTTTGCTCTCGCTGGGCAGGAGCTTTGACAGCTCCCGCCGAGGAGGAGCAACCAGTTAGTCTGCTCCCAGTGGGCAAGAGCAGGATAACTACTCCTGCCCGCTGGGAGTGGACTTTTCATCTGTTTTCCTGCCTGTTGTCAAGCATGCAGGAAAACAGATTAAAGAATTGCTCCAGCACGCATAAGGAGCAGCATTTGTTGCTGCTCCATGCATGCGGGAGCAATGCCGGCTCCTGCTGATGGTGGGGAGCCAGTAGGCACCGCAGGGCTAGGGCACGCAAGATTAAATGGCCAGGACCCAGGGGATGGGTTCCCTGCGGCTGACTCCCACTGTGCACTGCCTTTGGGGGTTGTATTAATGTAATCAAACGTGAAAAAAAAACTAGAAGTTCACTGAGGAAACCAAAGGTTACCGGAACATCATAGTTAGGTTAAAATGTAAAACTATAGAAATTCAACAGTTATAGATATGCGTATCTCAAGAATCTCTAACTCATGCCCTAAGGTAACTGTAATGTGCGTCCCCACCATGCACTGCTACTTATCCCACATGTTACATCAGTACTGATAACTTGTATGATATAATTCATAATATAACTGCAACATTTGAATTTCTATGGTGTTGTGCATGTAAAATTTGAATGTGTAACCTTTATGTATGTATGTGTGTGTGTATAGCTACAGATATATAGAGATATATATATATTTATTTATATATTATATATTTCGGTATATATGTGTGTGTGTGTGCAAGGGTGTGTGTGTGTGTATATATATATATATATATATATATATATATATATATATTCAATGAAAAAACCATAGGTTATAGACCATATATAGTTAGGAATTCGCATTTACAAAACCTTATTTTACTCGCACAAAACCATTGAAATTCCATATATAGTTAGTTGCACTAACTATATATCGCGCACCCGCAATCCACTGCTGATGATGTCACATATTACATCATTCATGACATGGTCAGTGACATCACTGATGACATCACTGATGACATCTCAAATGACATCACTGATGACATCACTGATGACATCACTGATGACATCACTGATGACATCACTGATGACATCACTGATGACAACATCCAGTGACTGTATGTTTCTGTAAAGTTAAAATATGTCTTACATATTGAAGAATGAGTGGATGTATAAGTGTCTGGATGAAGGATTTAGTAGGTGCATGACTGACTGTATGAGTGAGTGATTAAATGTGTCTCACTGAGTGCATGGGTTAGTGACTAAACTGTCTTAATTTGTGCATCATTATGTCTGTTGTTCTGTAAACTGTTGCATGTGTTGATAAGTAGCTATATGAGTAACTATATGGGTTATTGATTGGTTGTCCCAAGTATTTGTATGGGAGACTGAGTGTGTGTGTGGGTGGCTGGGAGGTGTATGACTCTGTGCATAGATGTGTGAGCAGTTGATTCACTAGATGTATGGTTTCAAAAGTGCATGTGGAAACAGCTGTATGGGCGGTTGACTGTGTGCATATGTGTATTGGTGAGTGAATGGATATCTCAGTGCTACATGTCAAAGTAAGTACATATGTAAAACACAGTACATGTGAGAGTTGACATATATAAATAACTGTACATAAGAGCCAGTGAATGTGTGAGTGGCTGTATGGATCATTGTGAACTTGTATCAGGGATTGTATAAGAGAGTAAATATGTGTTAGTATATGTTTGAATAAGTAAAGTTTGTATAACTGTATAGTTGAGGAAATGGAGGTGTGATTGATTCTTTGCATGACTGACTAGGTGTGTGAGTAACTCCATGGATGACTCACAGTCTGTGAGTGTCTGTTTACACTGATTGTATCTAAGGTTATATTAGAGTCTGAAGAGGTTCATCGTATTATCACATGAATGATATCATCAGTGATGTGATCAGTAATGTCAAATGAGATGTCATCAGTGATGTCATCAGTGATGTCATCAGTGATGTCATCAGTGATGTCATTTGAGATGTCATCAGTGATGTCATCAGTGATGTCACTGACCATGTCATGAATGATGTAATATGTGACATCATCAGCAGTGGATTGCGGGTGCGCGATATATAGTTAGTGCAACTAACTATATATGGAATTTCAATGGTTTTGTGCGAGTAAAATAAGGTTTTGTAAATGCGAATTCCTAACTATATATGGTCTATAACCTATGGTTTTTTCATTGAATTTCAATGGTTTTTTAAATGCAAATTTCTAACTATATATGGTCTATAACCTATGGTTTTTTCAGTGAATTTCATTGGTTTTTTAAAAGCTAACATCTGTAGCTGTAAAATGTATTATTCTTTAAATCCCAAAATATATATAGATATTTATTGATAATTTTTTTTTAATATTTTTTTCTTCGCTTCTAGTTCGCGAACCGGGAAGCTTTCCGTTAGCTCATCTTGATGCCGCGATCTAGTACGCGAACCGGTCAACGTTACGTTAGCGGAACAGTGACGCGCCGCGGAAGCGCGACGTATCACGTTATCGCGTAATGCGTCTAATGACGCGTCGCGTTAGCGCTCCCGGAAGTGCTCCGGACAGCGAACCGGAAGCGATCTGGGACGCGGCGCGCGCCGCGTAACGTAAGCGGAACAGGTCATGTGACTTGTTTATCAAACTTCTCATTGGTTCATTTCACTTTTGGTTTCCAAATGATGTATGACTAGGTCATGTGACCTAAAAATAACACTTTTCATTGGCTCAGAACTTTTGTTTTCCCCAAATCATGTAAACCCCTCCTTATTTCCTCACTCTGACTTTCATCTTGGTGAGAGAAAGACCATTTTTCTGAAGTTCCACAATGGCTTCCATTCTTGCTGCAGCTGGTGCACCCCCACCACCACCTCCACCTCCCCATAAGAAGAGAGGACCACCTAGTCAAATTATGACTAACAGAGAGGAGGAAGATGAGGAAGAAGAAGAAGAGGAGAGAGAGGGACAACAATTTGTCGATGAGTTGCCCCGGGTTTCTAAACGAAAAACCAGTTTCATCTGGCAGTTTTTCACCATCCCTCCTGGAACCAAGAAAGTGAATGCAAAATATGCCACCTGCCTCATCTGTGATTACAGATTGTCGAGAGGCACAGAAAAGAAGTACAGTATGGGGAACTATACAATGCATCGTCACATGAGCAGGTGGCATCCCTTGAACTACAGCCGGGCTGAGTTAAGGGATCTTGAAGACAATCCGACGGCAACTCCTGTGGCAAGATCTACATCCACATTGTCTTTGACGGGAAGAGAGGCACAAGAGACTGTGCCAAACATCCAACCCAACTTCCAGCATATGAAGTTGTCTTGTATTTACTGTGGTGCTATGCTGTCATATGGCAACATGAGTGTCAACCTCATGAACATTGCATATGAAAATCATAAATGCCCTAATGCACCCAAAAAGTAATTTTCTTTTTTTTGCTCCAGTTGAGCCGTTTTGAAAGCCTGTTTTTTGTTGTCTCCCCTCCATAAAAAACACAAAAAAAAACATAAAACAGTTCTAAAAATACAAAAAAATCAAAAAATGTTCAAAAAATAAAAAAAATATATAAAACAACAAAAACAAAAAAAAACAGTTCTTTTCAGAACTACCTCCCCTTTCAAACAAAATTGCTAGAATGTTTATCACTCTGGCAAGCTCTATTTCTTTTGGTTCGCTTCAAGTTCGCTGACCGGTTCGCGAACTTTAAGCGAACTAAAAAAATATTTTTTTAAAAAAAAGAAGAGTTAGTATAAGGGAAGTAAACAGAGAATAATGTAAGAAGAAAGACAGCTAGAGAGAGTAAATGAGAGATAGTGTCAATGACATCATCAGCAGTGCATTGCGGGTAAAAAGAGTGGAAAACATTTACCTTATAATTCTTGTTACCTTTTTTAAATATTTTTTCATACTTTCAATCTGTAAAACAAAGAACAAACATTTCAAAAAATATTAAAACATGTATTTAAAAATTAGAAAAGACAAGGGAAAAGGTTCAAAAACAAACAGTTTTTCAACAACTTTGACATTTACAGAAGTCTCTGCTTCTCTACGTCCCCTACACAATCCTAAAGATATATATTCGAAAGAAACTGTATCTTGATATTGCTGAACTGAGGCCTATTTTGGAACATGATGTTTTTCTTGCACTGCTAATGTCTCACAATAGTGATGCAATAGCAGCGCAAAAAAGATGTAAAGCCATAATAAAATTGTGTCTAACATTGTAAATGATTGTTTTAGGATGCAAATAAGATGTGTGCTTTCAAGAGCTTTCTTTGAGGTGAGGCCTCTTTTTTTTTTTTAAAAAAAAACACTACCCAGAAGTACAGCACTCTAAGCATTAAAATTGATATTTACAGAACTCAGCTTACCCATATGTACCACACATTTCTAAATGTATATCATAAGGACAAAAAGCATAACATTAATTATACATGTTAAATGGTTTATTTTTGCTGTTCTCAGAATGTATCAAATTTCACTTAAATCAGTGACTTGAAGGTATTCATCATGTAACAGCGGGGAAAAAAAAACACAATCAAAATGACTGTGTTTAAAAAACCCATACAACCTAAGAAATCTGATTTCAAAACTTCTTAAAATTAACTTACTTTCAATGACGTCAAACGATCTCCTATAAACAGCATCCACTCTGTTGTGCTTTAAATATTTTCAGCCCGCCACTTTCTGAAAGAAAACCTCCATCGATACGTGAAATATGTTACATAGAAAAAAAACTTCTCTCATTATATCACATGTTTCCACTAGGCCAAATCATGTTGCCGCGATTCGCAAATCTTGTAATTCTTCCAATCAAATCCCGACATTTTCTATTTTCGCAACTTTCAAAAATAAAATATTTGAGATTATTTTCACAATCCTGGACTACTAATATCTTACTCTTCTTTGTCACTCATGTTCTCCTTTTCCTATGACACTGATACTGCTTACTATGAAGCAGACTTACTTGCATCAGGTTTATATAGTTGGATTTTTAATCGAGACAGCATTGCAGACTTACATTCCCTCTACTTAAAATTTTGGTTTTAAAAACACCAGGTAAGAATTTTTAAGGTCAAACGGCAATTTTTTTTTGAAAGTTACAACAGAATCATTACAGAATGACCAGCCGTTTCCAGACTTTAAGTAAGCTGTATAATGTCCTGATGTTGTTGATGGACCATCGTGATAGATAATTGCTACAGTAACAAAAGTCCTCCCTGATATTGACAGCTGAGAAGCCACAACATTTTTTATTAAAGTTGACAATTTTGATCCATCAGGCCTACATCGTTGCATCATTAAAATGACATACTGGCCATATCTACGTATAAATAATGTTGACATCATATCACATTTACATTGGCTACACTCCATGTTGTGATCCGCTGCATTTACTAGCTTATTAAAGGACACTGATTTACTGTCTGGCAAAGTTAAATATATAAATCTTTCTGAGTCTACACTAGTAGTACTTGATACCATACAGTTCTCGCAGTCATGCTGCCATTGATAAGAAAGCCCAAACAGGTGATCTACATCTACACCCTCATCTTGCAATATATCAAGCATATACATTAAAAACTCCTGACAATCTTGCTGATTATTTTCAGAGAAGTCTGTTTGACCTGAACATTCATCTAACAGATAACGAACTTCAGACACACTTTCTACTTTTGTTCGATCAGTGCTACATTTCTCTAACACAGAATTCAACAAGCAGCATAAACTTTGTTCTGAATTGAACACAATCTGTTCTTTTAAACTCTCTAGTGAAAAGAGAACATTAACAACTACATTTGCATAGCAGTTGACACCAGAACTGTTTTCAAATTGAAAACCAACAATCTCTTCAACAGTATCCACTTTCTTTCTGCTAACAACTTTCGGTTCATTGACTTTTAGTCTTTTTGCAACAACCTCCCTACTATTACTGCTATTTCTACGTTTCCGGCCTACCACACGTTTCTCAAACAAAGGATATTGAGGCAAATGTGGCGCATACTCTCTTCTTAACCTATTGTATTCCTTAACACAATCTAGATCCGCACAAATGTTTGTGACATCACAGTCAATCAAGTACAATCCCGATAAAGTTCTAACTCGTGACAATGCCACATATGCCATACCCTCCTTGAACACAGAACTGCCAATATTCACCAATGCACAGTCTACACTTAAACCTTGCGATTTATGGATTGTCACCGCATATGCCAAGCAAACAGGAAACTGTTTACGGCGAACATATAAATCTTTAACAAGCAAAAACCTAGCAGAACAACGACCAATTTGCTGTACTTCCTCAATGCCATCAAATTTAATTCTTAAAAATTCTATTCCATCTCTATTTCTGTATTTCTCAAAATCAACAACATTACCCATTGATCCATTTACCAGACCTCTTTCTACATGTAAATTCCGTCTCAAAATGATTCGGCAATTTAAACACACATTCAGAGTCTTTTCAAAACCCGCTGTCTTAGATATAGTCTTCTCTAATGAATCCAATTTTGATTTCAAATTATCTGACAAAATAATTGTTGATCCCATATGCTCTAATTTGTCGATAGCTTCCAGTTTCACAATGTCTTGCTTTTCTAAATTCAACATTTTGTTGTTGAAGATGGCACATTCTGCAAGAGTTGGCATGAGACATATCCCGGATTTCTTCTCAGTAATTTTCTGAAAAATATTCTCAGGCACAATCTCTTGTTTGGGATACAAATTTGACAGTAACCGTGCATTTAAAGCTTCTTTCCCATGCTCGGTCACTTTTCCAATTCTAATATCTTGTAGAATATTCTTGTAATCTTCATCCTTTGCCTGACGCATATTTTGATGCAGTTCTGCATAATTGAAGTTTAACCATATATTGACGTTGCCAATGCTCCCTAGGCACTTCCTGGTATCTTCATGCGTGAGTATTTTGAACACAGGTTGACCTTTTACTGGTGTCAGCTGTAGAAGATCTCCGAAAACAATAATGTGTTTCCCACCAAATAAGACATCATATTCAGTTTTAAGTACTTCTTGCATTCTCAAATGCACAAAGGCAAGCATGACATTGGAAACCATGCTTACTTCGTCAATGATAAGTAGTTTCATTTTCCTCAAAACTCTTGAAACTTCACAGCAAGCATCTCCAGATAACTTGTTGTATTGTAATTTGTTGTCATGCTCCACCGGCAGCATCAATAGACGATGCAAAGTAATACCTTTAATATTATGTGCTGCCAGTCCAGTAGGAGCGGTGACAACACAAGACAGCGATGACTCAGTCCTTTCCTGCAAATAACAAGAGATTGCTTTAATGAGGAAACTTTTTCCAGTTCCCGCTTCTCCACTCACGTACAGTCGGACAGGCTTCAACGACGTACACGAGCACTCTTTCTTCTCATGACTTAATCCGTGCTCAATTTCCTTGGTAACTTCATCATATATTTTCCTCTGCTCAACGTTGAGTTGTTTTTCCAAGTCTTGTAAGTTAACTGAATCCTCCTGAGCATGTGCCATGGCTCTTTCTACTTCATTCATAGCAGTGGCAGCTTCATTTTCGATAATAGGTCCTCCAAGTGGATCTTGACTCAATGAAACAGAACTCTGACTGTCCTGAGAACTGTCTCTGGCAATCTCGGCTGCAATCGTTGCTTCCTGCTCAATTTCCAAAGTTAGCATTTCTTGATATTTAGAAAAAGCAGGACAATCTATGGACTCCTTGGCTGCATTGAAAGAGTCTTCGTAACAGAGGAAATCTCCAAGCAGTTCCTCTTCTGCACGCCAAGGCTTGAAAAGTTGCAAAAGTGCTAAATAGAAAAACTCCTTTTTTTCTGGAGATTCGCCACTTAATTTTCGATGGTTTACTAATTGGCATTTTCTTTGCTTGACCAGGCATCCCTCACTTCCAATTACAGCATACACTCCTTTCTCAATATCTTCTTTGATGTTCCTCTTGAATATATAATTTTGGAGAACCTCATATAGACAAACATTCTCAAGGTGACTGCTTCGATTTGGATAATATGTATCCAACATGTTGGTCTTCAAAATGTCGGTACTGTTTGGTTCCTTTTCTGCCAAATACTCAATTTCCCGAACAGGTTTTAGAACTCGATTTCGCGTTGCAGCAAGACCAATACTCGCCCAAACGAGACTCCTGGATTTGGCATAGAGACTTGCTGAAGACAATCGATCAGAACATTCGTAAGCTCCGATTTCTCGATGCGACAACATCTTCAGACTGAAACTGTACAACTTCTTGCTGAGGCTCTTTTCATGGGAAATGTCCTCCCACATATCCTTCAGTTCGGTCTTTTCTTTTTTGGTGATGTAAGATGTCACATACCGAGCCACAGCCATACAGTTGTCAGCCACAAACTGTATATCCATGTTGGCATTCCACATGGACAAAATCACTGGGTTGTAGTCATTGATGTACTTGGACTCTTCGTTCCTTTTCAAATTGTATGTATTCTTGGGTGATTTCCTCGTCACATTATGTCGCAGCGAAGACATCAAACTGTTCACTCTTCCTTTAGAAATCACCGGTCGTGGAAAGTTGAAACGACATTTGGTGTAGAACTTGTCCTTGTTTCTGAATTTACGACGACAGTACTTTCCACAACGATGGCTTTGGAAACGTAGAACTTGTTCTCTTAGACTTTTCTTCTCCGTTGCGTTTGGAACAGCACACGTAGAATACTGTTCGATGAAATTCATCACTAAGTCATCCGGATCTGTTCCAAATTTAGGTGCATCCTTGATCCACAGCAACATATGTATATGAGGGGCACCTCTTGCTTGATACTCCTTTCTCCAGAAGAAATCCAACACCTCTCCAAGAGGTGGATTCTTTTTATTTGTGATGAAAGACATCATAGCTTCAAATCTATGATTGAAGTACCTGCATACATTCACAGGATCCAAAGAACACAGTTCTCCAGGTGTCTTGAATTCAATGTTTTCAATATTTCCATTTGCCTCTCGTAGAAATTCAAGTAAGTCATCCCAGCCATACTCCGCACAGCTCAGAGTGAGGAACCATGTCGGAGTTCCTAAGTTCCTCAGCATACATTTTAAATCACCATGACGACGGTACCAGTACTCATTAGTACCACGCTGACACGCCATGAGATTAATTAAGTGAGAATCCAAAATACTGTCTTGGACATTGACTTTATGCATAAAGTCACTTGCCGAGATGTTTCGCATCTGTATACCACTTTTTAAGATGTGGTTCACTGCATATGACAGTCCAGACAGATCGCTTTCAAACAGGAGATGAAACAAATAGGGAATGCATTGCCGAAACCTAGGATCTTCTGCATACAATCGTAAAGTCCGGTATTCAGACGCAGGAATTTCACGAGGTCGCTCATCATATCTTCCTCCTTGACCTGTGGGAAATAGCTGTGGGAAACACCGAGCTTCCAAACTTTCCTCCCAAACACTAATGGGACTCCCTTTGGCTTGTTTCATTTGAAACAACTCAATAGCATTCCCCATGACTTCCTTGGAATGCAAAGGATGAACACTATAATGTTCATATATTTCTTCACTTTTAGAGGCCTCTACTTTCTCAATTTGGCCAGCACACAAATCGCTATCCTCTTCATCACTTACTTCCTCTTCTGCAACATATACATTCTTATAGTACTTATTATTTTTCTTCAAATACACTGTTGCCTTTTTGACTTTCCTAACATCCACTAAATCTTGCCATATTTTCTTATTCTTTGTCGGAACCCCATTAACCAAGATAACCAGAGGTTCCTCTTCCACTTTTTCTATTCCAATTGTGTTAATGTTTTTGTTCAAATCTAGAGGCAAATAAACAACTCTTCCCTTTAATCCTCTCTGTAAATCTGCTGGAGGCAACTTCCCTGTCTTTGGCTCCATTCTTACAATAGCCTGAAAGGGATGGATACTTTGAATCAAAATAGATTCATAAGTATTTAAATCCTTCAATTCAGAAGGAATCTCAACCAATTCCAGATTATTATGAACTGCCCTAGCAGGCATCTGGTTTTGGTTAAATTTATTACAACAATAAGTACACACACGTTGATCCGATCCCAAATCAAAATAATTTTCTACCATCAAGTATGTGGCTAAATCCTTCCATTCACTATTATTTTCCCTTTCACTTTTTGCATATAAATCCACTACCTTAGTCTGATTCTTATAATAAGTGCGTCGACAACATACACAAGTGAAATTAGGCCTCTCACTTGATTTCATCTGAAACGTGGCAATTTCCTTCTGAAAATTATCTGTACTGGAAACCTGTACATTATCTTCCACATTACCCTCTACTTCAGGGTCAATTTGAACATTCTCATCTTTACTACCAAAGTAACAAAACTCAATTTCTTCACAAAGATTCTTCACATCTATTTCAGAACCATGCAAAAGAGCAGCACATAACTGTTTAAGCATAATTGCTGGACTCTTAGCATAATACAACATTCTCACTAATTTTCTCACTTTATTATGATGCACTGCTAGCATCCTGAAATGATGAAAAACACTCTGGCATACTCTCCTGGAAAGACAAGCCAGTGAATAACCACGCAAACCTGTCATTTGTCTCACTCTGCAAGGATCTAAATCTTGCAACAACTTCATTTTCTGCTTCAAACTTTTCTTATTAAATGTCCGTATAAAATCACAAAGCAAATTGATGGAAACCTGTCGCACACTGCAAATAGAACTACACTTCCAAATGTACACAGGACCCTTAGGACGTCTTCCTAAAACCTCATCACTTAGCGCCTCTTCTGTCTCTGTTGTCACAAGTTGTTCTTTTTCAACTGGACAACCATCCTTCACTTCATAAGCTCGACCACTTATGTCAACTGCATGCACCAAATCATTATCCTGAAAATAAGTCTCCTCATTAAAAAATGCCTCAGAACTTGAACTATGCATCCATTCTCCAGAAAAAACTTCACAAAAGTTAGTACGATTTACTACTCTCTTCCATCTACTTTTTGTTTTGAAATCAGAAATCACCTTGCTTAGTTTCCTAATTCTATTGATTACCAAAATAAACAACTTTCGCTTGATTTCAAAAGCATGATCAATAATTTTCTCTACATTTTTCTTCTTCCTATAAAATGCCGCTTTCTGTTGGCCTTTCTTTTTAATATTTTTCAATAAATTAACTAATATCCTATTACGGAACATTCGTTGTCGAATGTCCCTAAACTGTTGTTTCCTTCTACTATCATGCACAGAGTTATCTCTTCCTCTACCAGTAACATTTGTGATGGGTCTCTCCTTTCCATTTAAATTACTTTTCTTTTTGTGAACAGACACATTTTTTTGAGCAAAATTTTTTTTTACTACAAATATTTCTTAAGAATGATTTTGTGCTCTTACCCGGACCTTTCTTGGTGTTTTGACAAGTATTTGGGGAAGAGGACTGCTGCAATAAAACATCATCCTGCTGTCTTTGACGTTTTCTAGCCTTTCGTATTCGACTTCTGGAAGGCATTTTCCAAACTATGAAAGAATCTGCAGTTGAATCTGTGAAAAAATATAATATAAAATGTTATTAACCACTATTACCAAACAGTAAATAAATAACAGTCATCTAAAACTTAATGCCGTACTAATTATTTAACATAGCAAATATTTTCCACCAGCACTGCATCACAAAAATGACACTCAATGGTACAAAACAGGCATACAACACTCATAAATCACTCCCTAATATTTTAAATCATTAATTCAGGATGACGATAAGATGTAGCCTATCTAAAGGTTTGTTTAGGCCCAGATCTTTGGACTGGGGTGAATGTGTGTCATTGATCCACATTCAGTCCATCACCTGTTTTGTTTATTTGAGGTGAGGCCAACACATGGTTGCAGATAAGATTTTCACTGAAAAAAAACCAAGGTAAAAAAACATGTGAAGGCCTACCAATGAAGTAAATCATTAAATGAAAACCAATACATTTCTGGAAATATGCACTACTAGTGCTTCATAAGATGTTTTGGGTCATATTTATAAGTTATTTGAGTATCTAGTATGCTATTTTACATTCTTCATGGTGCAAATTTATTGTAAATACGCTCCCACCTACGGTTGGCAAATTTAGATTTTGATTATGGGAGTTAGATAGGCATGTTAATAATTTCCCAAAAATGGTATATAACCCCAAACAACCTTTGAAGCAAATGCTCTTAGCCATGTTATCCACCTCCCATTGGATAACATGGCTAAGAAGTGCTTGCAAATGTGATAAAAAACGGCCTGCAATGCATGAATATCGCAGAAAAATCAGCGATATTCATGCATTTTCCAACAAATGCTCTTAGCCATGTTATCCACTTCCTTTTAAATAACATGGCTAAGAACTGCTCAGGGCACCATGAGGAACGCTTTCCATTTAAAAAGGGAAAAATAACATCAAAGACACTAAAATGCCTTCTAAATATGAACCCAAACAACCTATGAAGCAATGTGGAAAAAACTGCCGCAATGCATGAATATAGCAGAAAAATCAGCGATATTCATGCATTTTCCAGCAAATGCTCTTAGCCATGTTATCCACTTCCAATTAAATAACATGGCTAAGAACTGCTCAGGGCCCCATGAGGAACGCTTTCCATTTAAAAAGGGAAAAATAACATCAAAGACACTAAAATGCCTTCTAAATATGAACCCAAACAACCTATGAAGCAATGTGAAAAAAAACGGCCACAATGCATGAATATAGCAGAAAAATCAGCGATATTCATGCATTTTCCAGCAAATGCTCTTAGCCATGTTATCCACTTCCTATTAAATAACATGGCTAAGAACTGCTCAGGGCCCCATGAGGAACGCTTTCCATTTAAAAAGGGAAAAATAACTTCAAAGACACTAAAATGCCTTCTAAATATGACCCCAAACAACCTATGAAGCTCTAACAGTACATATCCTGAAATTTAATTCATTTCAAAATTCGTTTTTAAACACAGCATATAAATCAATTGTATACCTGCATTCATGAAGAAATGACTAAAAATGTCCTTGAGACACATGAAAGTGTTTTCTGGAATGCCCTAGCACCCCTAGCACCATTTTTGGGACACTATTAACATGGCTAGGTAATTCCCATAATGAAAATCTAAATTTGCCAAGCACAAGTGGGAGCGTATTTACAAGACACTTGCCCCATGAGGAACACTTTACATTTTAAAAGGCGAACATAACATCTTAGACACTCAAATACCTTATAAATATGGCCCAAAACAACCTATGAAGCTCTAGCAGTACATATCCAGAAATGTAATTGATTTCTTAAATCGTTTTTAAAAGCAACATATCTGTTTCAGCTTACATAACAGACCATGAAATGGCCTCCATGTATTACAATATCTTGTGTTACTGCATGCCAGAATGTTACACCAAATATGCAATTATAATTTCTCTATGAAACTAATTCTATTAGTATATCACTAGAGACAAAACCACATTTTAAAAACACAGCTTTCTTCATCATTTTCTCCTTAAATCATACTATTCTCTATCTAAATTAAATAAATCTTTTCTCACCTTAGCAAATATTTTTTGAGTTTTGAAAACAGTCTCAGAAATACACCAAATTGTCTTCAGCAGAAGAAAAAGGATGCACTCCAAAGGCTGCAGCTATTGAAAGCACAGAAATACAGATATTCTTTTCACATATCTCTCATATTAGCCAATCATACCTCTTCCCTCACTTTTTTCAAATCAAAACCCTTCCCCCCTCTGCCCTGTCTGCCTTGTTTCCATAGCAACCACCTCCTGGAAGACCTCTCATGTTTGCAAATTCACACAACAATGTTTCAATTGAACTCTGAACTCTCAGTGCACCTGCGTATCCAGTGCAATCTTTCATTAAATGTTTCTTCCTTGACCATTCAAATTACATCTTTCAAAGAACACATCCATGCACCCTAACTTTCTGTTTTCAGAAATGGAAATGCACCAATCACTGCTAATGAATCATTAGCATTGTAAATCCACATTTTTTTTTCTTTAGAAACTCCTACTGTTTCAACTGCCCTTTCATTACCACACTTCATCTGACTGCAGAACAACCTTCTTCCACCATGTTTAACGTCTGGATTGTTGGACATAGTTACATCCACTGGGCTCAAAGGTATGCTGAGAGCAGAAATTTACACAACCTCAATTTACAAGATGTGGAAATTAAGTGGTTGGGCCAAAGAGGATTAAAATGTCACCAATTGATACCATTGGTGAAAACCTTTATGCATTTGCCAAAACCTGACCTGTTAATAGTGCACTGTGGAGGTAATGATTTGGGCACTTTGACAGGGGTAGGTCTGGAAATGCTTTTAAAGGACACCTTGGAGCAATTAATGGCACTTTTTCCTCAAACTGCCTTGGTATATTCCAATATATGCCAAAGACAGAAATGGAGGTGGTCCAACCAATTTTGTCCACAAATTGAGAAAGCGAGGAAGCATGTAAACAAATCTGTTTCAGCTTAAATGAGAGACCATGGAATGGGCTCTCTGTACAACAATAACTTGCGTTACTACATGCAAGATATCTACAGAGGAGATGGAGTTCACTTCTCAGATGAGGGCAACAGAATTTTCATTCTGAATTTAAGACTGTGCATTGGTACCTACTTATAAGTACCTAAATGTACCATAAACCCAAAAGCTCTTCTCAGAGCTACCCTACATCTGATCACTCACAATTATTATTTTTCTCTAACTTTTTTCACTAATTTTCCACAAAATTCGCTCCCCGGAGCGCTACCCGGTTCGCTAACCGAAAGCTAACCTCGCGGAATTTTTTAAAAAAAAGTTTTTTTTTCCGTACATATAAGCCTCCTCAGTCACGCTCAGAAAACCTAGGGGGTCAAGATAAGTCTACCATGCCCCCTTCTACCCATTCTAAACATTATTTGCCCTCCATCTTGTATCTTAATGCGAACGAAACACAAAATGGTGGACTCCCGTGACGCTTAAGGTTCGCTAACCGGGCAGCTTCCCGGAAAGCGGTCCTAAAAAAAGGCGGGAAAGTAATTTACAGAAAAACGACTAGAGACACTCTCACCAAATATAGATTAGCTCATACTACATAACAATCCCTTCCATTCTCACAAATTTCATTGAAATTCCATTTAGCCATTTAGCCTGTAGACCTCTCCAAGTACCGTGAGGTAAATTACTTCACAAAACACATCTGAAGTGTTGGAATTGACAACCAATGAAAATGTTACTTTCATTTTCTACTTTTATTACCTGACATTTAATTGGTTATATACCTGTATATATATAAAGGGAGAGAAGGAAACACAGCCATTTTGACTACTACTTCTTGTTGTACCTCCTATTTCAATAGCTTCAAAAAACTTCAACTTCTTTGTGAAGGTAAGTTATAATTTAATATATTGTGCACTATGACTTAATATAGTAGACTTTTTCTGCTAGATATACACTATCCCTCTGTAGTAGTAATGTATTTAGATAGACTTCTCTGTTATAGTTATCAATGGAGTAAGGCTTGTCTTGGTTAAATCACATACACTTTTTTATAGTCCTATTTCCACTCTCATACTATACACTGCCAAAAGATAAATTCACTGATAAAAACTGCCTATCTAAAATTAATCCCAACAGTGCCCTATCTCTACTAATATATATTTTTTTAATCCAAATTTCAGGCAAAATGGAAGGCGAGCAGCAAGTTTCTTTTGAGATGGACCTGGAAGAGAGCAGCCAGGAATTGATTGAACCAATTGACATGGAATTTATGGATGAAAGCTTGGATAATGAACTGCTGCAATGTGTCCAAGCAGTAGATCTCCTCCTTGCAAATGAGGACATTTTGCAACCTCACAGATTGCAAACAATATTTCAAGAAAATAATGACATTTCAGACACTGAAATGTTAGAAAGTTTAATAAATTATGAAAAAGAATCAAAATAAAAAAAACACTTTAATAAAAAGAAAACAAAAAAAACAAGAAAAACAACAAACAATTAACATACAGTATTAGAAAAGTCTTTCATTCTTTTATCCATAAAGTTCGCTGCCCAGAAAGCTATCCGGTTCGCGAACTTGGCGCTTACCACGCAAAAAAAAATTTTTTTTTTTGGACCCTCCTAGGCCCTTTTAAAACCTCCACATAAAACCTAGGGGGTCAACGAGGATCTACTATGCCCCCTTATGGTAATTTCCCCCTTTGTTTTGGCCTCCTCTTGTCTCTCGATCCTACCGAGAGACAAGATGGCGGCCGCTCCGGACTGTTTAGAATGTTGACAGACACCGGAGGGCCAATCAGCTTCTCATCGCAAAGTTCCGTTACGCGAAAGGTTCGCTAACCGGATAGCTGCCCGGAGCGCTGTTACAGATATATATCTTGATTTAAACGTTAATTTCTCAAAATCCACTGAAGCACATATATTGAGACCTAGCAAAGGCACATCAGGCTAACAGTCCCTACAATTTTGCCAAGTTTCGTGAAAATCCATTCAGCCGTTCGGGCTAAAAGTGAGTCCAACCGCCCTATGGAAATTAACATGGGAAAAAGGCGTTTTGGGACCCCCCTTTTTTCTCGGCCCCCCCTCCACAAAACCCCCCCAAATTTTCAAGGGCTGCTCAGAAACAAAATGTGCCATTTTCCTGAAAATTTCAGCCAATTCCGTCCACAAACGCAAAAGTTATTAGGCATAGAATTTTCAGAAATCCCATAGGGAAAAAATCCTAACTATATATACCTACTGGCGACCGCCAGTAGGTAATATATATATATATATATATATATATATATATATATATATATACATTTTTTTTTTAGGAGATTTATTTTGAGTGTGGGGTTGAGTGTTGGGTTTAGGAGGTCCTCCCACAAAGATTTTTTATAGATATATATGTATATTACCTATCTTTGTTATACTTAACAGTGTTGTAAAGGCATGCTTTGTAAACATGTGTGGTAAAGGCATGCATGGTATTTCCCTACGTTGTAATGACATACATCCGCCCAGGTGTAATGCACTGCATGACTCTCAGAATAGCTGAAGCATCACTATTTTCCTTTTTAGTCATCAAATTCCACCCGCACTATCAAAGAGCATGCAATGCACTCTGAAACGTTGGTGATCAAGTGATGTATGCCTATATGCAATTGTCTCATAAGGCATTTTTCTCCGGTTTCTGTGCTCCCTCAATCGCAGGCACAAAGGCTGGAGAAAAATGTTTTACTTTCAATATATCTAATGACGTGGTGATGCTTGGTACAGGAAGTGCAACTCAGATGCAGTACCTGTGCTAAATGTACATCGGCAGAGGTATTGGGTGCTTCTTTGAGGCATTTTGAAAGTGGGACTGTAAGCAAAATGGTAAATGTACAAGAACATCAGTCAGCCACAACTTTTTAATGATGTATTAAGGCATTCACAGCACCTGGACTTTATTCTGGTGCCATGCTTTTATGTTTTTCAATTTTTTCATTATTTAACACAAAACATCAACAATTTCTTTTGTCAGCTATTAACATATATTACATACAACTATCACCAGTGTATAAATACGAGTGTAACATAGCACAATAGTGAATTAAAACTGAATCAAATTCACAGCTGGGTCATGTTCATATTGTTTAACTAAAAAACGATAGTAAAAAGAGCCCAAATGATCAGAAAGCCTTCTTTGGCTTTGAATTTGTATTTTTTTCATTCTATTTAACATAAATTCCTTCTTGGTGAGCCAGACCCCATCTAAACAATGGGTACTCGCAAACATTTCCCTGGGGCAAAAAGTATGGTCTATGATGTGACTGAGGGCTGCATTGATGCCACTAAGGTGGGTCGCAGGGGTTGTGAAGCATGTGCATGGGGTGCACAGTGATTGGTAGTGTTATTTCGAGGCTTTCATTTCTAACAGTCCTCTACATTGCAGACAGTAAATTAAAGTGTGATGTATGTGCAATACTGAGTTGCAGGATGTTGACCAGCCTCTTTGTCTCTTTTTTGTGGTGCCATTTTTCATAGGTGAACTGGAGCTTTTGTTGGATCGAGTAAATGATTTGGTCGAATTCAGAATTGACACCGTACTGTTCGAAATGAGCACAATCTCACTGTGCAGTCTGCCAGAGGAAGAACCACTTACCTGCGATGAATTTCTTCAAATGACTAAGGTGATTCAAAGCCACTGTGCTGTGCACATCATATTTTTTTCAGTTTGACGTTTAATCATCTATGGGTGCGGGGTACCTTTCTGGTAAATAGAACGTATTTATAGTGATTGCAATTCAGCCTAAGGATGGGTCAAAGCTTCAAGGAAAAGCCCGAGAGATGTTACTTATTTGAAACTAATTTCTGGTTTAACCCAATGTGGTTACCAAGAATACACCAAAGGCAGGGGGTGGTGCGAATCCCTGACGGGCCTCTGTTAAATAGACTAACCCACTGGGCCACTTGAAGTTGCCTATCCAAGGGCTAAAGTGAGGTATATGGGGAATACATAATGCAAGTAACTGCAGCTTTGTAGGGGCTCTCACAGACCGCCCCAGCAGTGAGGAACGCACATGGCGCGGTGCATTGCTGCATTTGGACAGTCCACACGAAGCGAAGGAATGCAGTGAGACCATGACAGCGCAGAATGTTGCAGCGCCGAAGCGGTGAGTGACACACTGGTGCGAATGGAGGACACGTGGCCTGAGAACAGTAAGTGGCACTTTGCGAAGAAGAGGAAGTACTGTCTGCTCACCCCGAACTGGTCAAGCTGCGGCGACCCTTGTGCAGACAAGTATGGCTAGATCTGGTTCACGGTAGGGGCAATGATATGGTGCGGTTCACGCAGCAACTGGACTGTAACTTCCCCCACCAGTTGGTTTTAAGGCAAGACTAGGGAATAGCTCACACATTGCACCCTCACTCAACAGGCCCCTTGGAGGAGGAGGTGTGAAACGCAGGCGGACTGTAACGTTTGAAGCCCCAGTGATTCTCTGTGGATGCTAGCTGCTGCCCCACCTGAGTGATGGCGAGGGACAAAGATCCCAAAACACATAAGCAGGGGAAGATGGGCAAATTTACTAAACTAACGCAGGTGCCGAACCCCTCCGGGGTAGGCTCGGCTGACCTCCCTGACAACACGGTCCTCCTTCAGGCAATTCAGTCTTCCAGAGAGGTGCTCGAAGGCAAGTTTGACAAGATAAAAATTGATGTTAACTTGCTCTGCCAAGATCTCTGCAATGTTTCCGAAAAAGTCACGCAAGTGGAGTACCGTATCTCAGAAGTCGAAGACGCTACTCACACACTGCGGGCGAGGTCACGGCCCTGACGACGACTCTGAAAGAGGGCCTTTGGAGAGTTGATGATGGGGAAAATCGAGCACGACAAAACAACCTGCGCTTTCTCTGCTTTCCGGAGGCCATTGAAAGGGCAGATGCGGGTACTTACCTACGCAAATGGTCGTTGGACACATTTCCTGATACTCACTTTTCACCATGCTTCATCATTGAGAGAGCACACAGAATTCCAGAGGTTAGACCTCCACCGGGAGCACCTCAGTGGCCGCTGATTGCCAGGTTTCTCAACTATCAAGACAAAGCAGCTCTGGCGCTCTGATTACAGCCAGGAAAACAAATTAGAATACACCAATGCCCTGCAGGAGTACAAGCTAACAATTGTGCTTGCAAAATCGACCTACTTTACTAAGAAAATCCAAGACTCTTCCAATACTTTTAGGGAATTATTTAAAACTGTGACCCATCTAGCAAAGAGTCCTCGAGATGTGGTCTTTAGTCCTGACCAGAACTTTGTTAGTGGTATTGCTACCTTCTTCCAACCGAAAGTTCAGACAGTGTATGACGATCTTAGCACTCTAGCAGTAGACACAACCACTATGAGTATTGAGAACACCATCTCAACTGCTTCCTGCTATTCTAGCTTTCCTCTGTTAAAGGAGAAGCAAGTCTGTGAGCTACTCACACAGATGAAGTCTGGGTCCCCCTTAGACCCCTGTCCTCCCTATGTACTGCATATGGTTCCTGAGACCATTACAGCTGTCTTGACACCTCTGTTAAATAAGATCATCCACCTAGGTGAGTTTCCTAGCAGTTGGAAGAAAGCCTGCATTCGGCCCATCCTCAAGAAGGATACTCTTGACCCTTCTGAACCTAAGCACTACCGTTCCATATCCTGTCTGCCCCAACCAGACAAGATTCTGGAAAAGGCCATGAATCAGGAAATAATGAGATATGTGGATGAAAATAAGTTGTTAGACCCATCACAGCACGGATTTAGACCCTCTCACTCTACAGAGTCCGCTCTCATCATGGCTACGGAAGAATTACGTAAGACCATGGATGAGGGTGGCCGAACGGCCCTGATCTTATTAGACCTTACAGCGGCCTTCGACATTGTAAACCATTCCGTCCTGTTAAAAAGACTAGCAACTCTAGGTTTCACCGGCACTACTTTGGCTCTTGTAACATCCTTCTTAGGTACCCGAATTCAACAAGTGCATTGGAATGGACTACAATCCGATGAATTTTCTCTTCCGGGAGCGGTTCCTCAGGGCTCGGCACTCTCGCCCACGTTATTTAATTTATATGTTACACCTCTAGCTGCCCTGATTAGATCCTACGGCCTGCGTTTAGTGTCCTACGCTGACGACACACAAATTGTAGTGTCGATTTCCCAATCAATTGAGGCTACAGCGGAGTGCTTCAGGAACTGCCTCGTAGGGGTAAAAAACTGGATGAGCCACAATTTCCTTAAATTAAACACGGATAAGACCGAAGTTATAGAGTTCGGTCATACACCATCCGTCTGGAGTGACCTATGGAGGCCACCAGAGGCAGGGTCCTGTCCCAGCCCAGTAGACAAGGTTAGGAATCTTGGTTTTCTGCTGGATAAAGATTTATCCTGCAGGGCACAAATCAACCTGCTTCTCTAATATCAAGGTGCTCAGAAAAATCTTGCCTTACATCCCGTCCACGTTAAAAAAGACAGTAATGGGAGCCCTGGTAATGTCCCGAGTGGACTACTGTAATTCACTCTACCTGAGATCAGGAGAAAAACAACTGACCAAACTGCAGGCAATTCAGAACGCCGCTGCTAGGGTCATGTTGAGCCTCCCAAAGCGACACCCAACTTCCAAACTTAGACGGGAGCTTCATTGGCTCCCAGTCAGACGCAGAATACAGTTTAAGGCTCTCTGCCTGGTCCACAGGTCCTTACATGGGAAGGGACTTGATGACCTCGCTAAACTCCTGCCCCGCTTCCTACCCTCACGCGCTCTGATGTCAGCCAACCAGGACCTAGTATGTCAGCCTAAAATCAGGAGAGTTCGATGGGAGGGGAAATCGTTTTCCTATCAAGCTGCAAAATGATGGAACTCGCTGCCCCCCACGCTTCGTGCACAAACGTCTAAACTCAGTTTCAGGAAGGCTTTTAAAACCTGGCATTTTACCCTGCCCTAACGTGCTCTCATCTGCTCTTCTGCACTATAGCGCCAAGACGCGGCGGCATTTGAGCGCTTTATAAATACTTCAGTCAGTCAGTCAGACATCATCCTCAGGGCATTCCGACAAAAGGGAGAAATCCGAATAGATAACGCAAGGATCATGGTATTCCCGGACTACTCCCGAGAAGTTCACAGAATGAAATGTTTTAAGTTGTCTAAGAAGGACAAATTGCGACAGCTGCCAATTACGTACATGCTCCTCTTTCCTGCTAAACTTAAGGTGATTTTTCAAAGCAAAACCCTGTTTTTCAGCACTCCAGAAGAGGCATGGCACTTGCTGAAGGAGTGCCCCTTGCAGAGAGCACTGGCTGATATGCCACAGTGCTCTGGGAGTGCCCCTTTACTGAACAATAATACGCTCAAATCGTGCAAGGAGTAGTAAAGAAACTGCACCAAATATGGCACTTAGACCGACAACATATCAGAGCAGGAGAGTGACAGAGACCGCACCATGTGCATTGGACTCAGAGGGTGTCCCACGTTTGGGCAGCTCCAAGGAGCTGGAGGCATCTAAAGAACCGGCTGCGCACCGCTCAACGGACTGCACCGACCAGGACATCACCACGGACTAGAAAGAACACCCCTTGATGCACAACATCAACCTCCTGGAGTGCACAGACAGGAACAACATTGAAGCTGAAAAAGACACTCGGACACCATCCGTGGACAATGACGCTGATGAGTAGAGGATGGCATGGAGAGCGACAAGAGTAGCAGACCAGGAAAACACATTGCATGCACCCTGCGTCTTCTGTCCCGATTTTTTGTATTTGTCTTTCTTCTTCCTCCTCCTCTTGTCATTCCCCTCCCTTTCCCCCTGCTCCCTTTTGGGTTATTTGTCCCCCATTCCCCTTTCCCTTCCCTATGTTGGTATTTGTTAATTGGACTCTGAAGTTATCAGTTTGAGATCCAACCCCACCCAGACTGCATAATTGGGGTTTGGGAATTCATGGGGGAGGGGACTAGAATGACTGAGCAAAGTTTCAGACACTGGGTCAGGGGGGTGGACGATAGACCTCGCCAATCTGATCACGACAAAGTTGGTCCTGTTGACCCTAGGGGTAGTCGATTGAATGTTGGAGCGGTGTGGGGGGTTTGGAAGTTGGGGGTTTGTTACATTATAATGGCAAAATAGTGGGACAGCAGACATTCTCAGATTGCAGAGGTTACAGCAGTGGAGAGGGGGTGGTGGGCCAGATGACAGGCTGAACAACGCACACCATTGAGATTGCTATGCCTGATCAAGGACAATACTCTATCCTTTCATGGAATGTGAATGGGATGGGGAATAAGAATAATTGGCTAGAAAAGATGCACACCACGCAATACAAGCATTACACTGGAGACTGTACGACACAGGAGACAAGAAGGGCAGGCTGCTTGCATGGCTAGCAAAAAAGAGATTGATAGTAGGTGGGTGACCCCAGTTGCAATAGCTAACGCCTTTGCTGATTATTACAAGGCTTTCTATGTGCCACGCGCCCTGGCTGAGACTGCACAAATACATGAGTATCTAA
This sequence comes from Lissotriton vulgaris, assembly GCF_964263255.1. Classification (NCBI taxonomy): domain Eukaryota; kingdom Metazoa; phylum Chordata; class Amphibia; order Caudata; family Salamandridae; genus Lissotriton; species Lissotriton vulgaris. The sequence continues at coordinate 1,074,859,069 of NC_141691.1, read as the reverse complement.
GGGCGATACAGCTCCCCAAAGTAGCGGACGATGAATCACAGTCCTTAGACAGTAAGATTACAAAAGAAGAAATCACGACCGCCATTGGCTAGTTGAAAACTGGGAAGGTTTCTGGGCAGAACGGCTCCCCCCGGAATTCTTTAAGCAACATGCGATGCTCTTCAGCCTGTACCTCCTCCACCTTTACCTGGGGGCGCTCGAAAGAGGGAATCTCCCTGGAGACTTGCGGACTGCCACGATAGCAGTAATCACTAAGAAGGACTGACCCCCACAAAGATGTAGCTCATACCATCATATCTCACTTATTAATTTGGGGACCAAAATTTTAGGCAGAATATTAGCAAATAGGCTCACAGTGGTAATCTCTGGTCTCATTCACAGGGACCAGTCGGGCTTTATGCCCAAAAGGTCGACGAGGCTTAACCTGAGACAGCTGCATAATTGGTTGGAAGTGGTGAGTAAGAGAGATGATCCACCCTTCGTCCTGTCCCTTGATGCCAAAAAGGTATTTGACACTGTACATTGGCCCTTTCTTATGTCCGTGTTGGAGGAATTTTGCTTTGGACCGGTGTTCCTGCAATGGATCGCTGTACTATATGACAGACCCGTGGCAAGGGTCAGAGTCAACGGGGTGCTATCACAGGAATTCCCCATAGGCAGGGGCACGTGCCAGGGCTGTCCTTTATCCCCTCTGCTCTTTGCCCTGGTATTGGAACCACTCACTTGTGTGATCCGAACACACCCAGACATAACGGGTTTTCGGACAGAGGAGACGACAGGTCCCAACAAGCGCATAACCTTATATGCGGACGATATATTAATGTATGTAACAAACCCGGACAGAACACACCCTAGTATTATGGAGAGTTGTGAAACATACGGCGCGCATGCGGGTTATAAGATTAATTGGGGGAAATCCTATTCATATCCAGCGGATGAGAACAATAGCTACACCATAGGCCCAAGCCAGCCCCAGTTGACTCGAGATGGCATAAAATATCTAGGAATTTAAGTCACGACGAATGCGAAGTTAGCGCTGGATCACAATCTTTACAGGGTGCTCATGGATTTTTGCGAGGATGTGGAAGGATGGAAATCTCTGCCTCTGACCCTACTGGGCAGGGCAGCCCTGTACAAAATGATAGTTCTCCCCGAATTCCTTTACATGTTACAAAACACTTATCAGTTAATACCAGTTGAGGTGTTCAATAGAATTGATGATGCACTGCGGGCATTCCTTTGGGATGGACGGCCGCCGAGAGTAGCACTGGCGACTTTGCAGGGTAATCAATATAATGGCGGCATTTCCCTGCTGGATCTTTGGGCGTATTACTGGGCAGCCCGTTTAATAGTTGTGAACGAATGGGACATATAGAGAGGGATCACCCCATGTATGCTCTAGAGCGCACACTGTTCATTAAACACCCGTACACGTACTATATGTATGGGGGAGAGGGGTTACACAACTCCTTACAGTGACACGGATCGTTCTGGCAGCATGGAAACAAGTGGAAAGACAGACGGAATGGAGCAGCCGGGTCACAAGGGAGACCCCACTATGGGTGGGTAACCACCTCCAAGAAATTACAAAGTTACGAGGTTTTAGAAAATGGGACCTGTTGGGCATTTCACAACTCAAGGACATACTATACCGCAAAGAGTTAGTCATGGGTCAGAGGGTACATTTTATCACACAGTGTGGAAATGTTCTAAGATTCAAAGGTACTGGACCACTCTGATGGAGGAGATGGGAAATGTCTTGGGGGAGAAGATTCCACTCAGCCCCTCGTTTGTTTTATTGGGAATATCCACGGATATTGACCTCCCCAAACCTAAGTTGATCTCTCCTGCAGCTAGGATTAGTGGTCGTGACATAGCTAGGGCATGGGGGCTGTGGTAAGTCCATCTCTTGTAGAGTGGAGAAAGAGCATGGACATGTATATGCTAGGGGAGAACACAACTTATAAAGCACAGGGTTGCCCCAAAAAGTTTTGGAAAATATGGAAGCCTATGGACTCTCGCTCTATGATTCACAATGATTTCCTATGGTTGGGTACATGGTCGGAAGGGAAGGATGGGGCCCACAATGATGTTTTCGTGCATAATAACGTTATTTAACTCTCCTTTATCGCTGTTTCGATACAATGCTGCTGTCCATTTGAACATGTTTCCATGTTCTACTGATAACCATTGTTCTTGTCCTGCAATTAAGAAAATGTCAATAAACAAAAAAAAAGAATACACCAAGCTGTGTTGATCAACACTGACTTGCTCAAGCATGGAGCATGCATGTATCTGGAGACAAGATACTGGGTGCAATTGCATTTTTTTTAATCTACTGATGTGGTTGGAGAAGCATTCGAGAGTAAAAACACACTTCAGCATTCAAGAGGTTGCCCTTGTGGGAAGACGTAAAAAAATCAGGAGTTGAAAAATGCCATTTGCTATTTTACCTATACATCATTAAAAAAAACTGTGTTTGAAGACCCAAATCTAAAGCGGTGACTTTCATGTTCGGATGTAATATTTTATTTTTTAACAAGTTACAGTTTTACCACTTGTTAGTGTCGATGCCTTTTTAGGTCGAGCCTAAAATCAACGCGCAAGCGCTGCTCTGGTGAAGATCTGCTGCAGTTCAATACGTGAGGGAAGCCCTGACCACTCCCCCGCCCATAATTTTCATTGACTTGTGTCTTTTTCCTTTGTGAATGCTACCTTCGGATTCGTTTATAGGCTTGTTAGTCCCTACTTATTACCGCCATGTCGTTATTTGTATCCCCCCATGGCTACTGGCCCCTTTACTTCCAGTGTTACAAGCAAAGGATTCAAGCAAACCGGGCCGAAGACGGCTGTAATGCCAGAAACCGGTCCCCGGGAGCTTGTTTCCTTCCCAGTGTAAGAATTGGCTTTTGTAGTTTGGTTTGCCCTATTCCCATCATGCACTGGGACAGGAACAGACTAATTTGCATACAGCCAGGTTCTGAAACTGGGATGGTGCAGTGAGCTAAAAAACGGTGTTGGATCTAGCCCTGATCTCTTGACTGGGTGAGAGATTTCTGCTTAATTCAGAGACTCTGTCCCTCACCACCCCTTGTTGTAAATATTTTTGTCCACCCTAAGCGTGGAAGGGTATACTCAGACATGAGTCCCTTGCTCATTGCACCATCAGGATTCAAGCAAACCGGGCCGAAGACGGCTGTAATGCCAGAAACCGGTCCCCGGGAGCTTGTTTCCTTCCCAGTGTAAGAATTGGCTTTTGTAGTTTGGTTTGCCCTGTTCCCATCATGCACTGGGACAGGAACAGACTAATTTGCATACAGCCAGGTTCTGAAACTGGGATGGTGCAGTGAGCTAAAAAACGGTGTTGGATCTAGCCCTGATCTCTTGACTGGGTGAGAGATTTCTGCTTAATTCAGAGACTCTGTCCCTCACCACCCCTTGTTGTAAATATTTTTGTCCACCCTAAGCGTGGAAGGGTATACTCAGACATGAGTCCCTTGCTCATTGCACCATCAGGATTCAAGCAAACCGGGCCGAAGACGGCTGTAATGCCAGAAACCGGTCCCCGGGAGCTTGTTTCCTTCCCAGTGTAAGAATTGGCTTTTGTAGTTTGGTTTGCCCTATTCCCATCATGCACTGGGACAGGAACAGACTAATTTGCATACAGCCAGGTTCTGAAACTGGGATGGTGCAGTGAGCTAAAAAACGGTGTTGGATCTAGCCCTGATCTCTTGACTGGGTGAGAGATTTCTGCTTAATTCAGAGACTCTGTCCCTCACCACCCCTTGTTGTAAATATTTTTGTCCACCCTAAGCGTGGAAGGGTATACTCAGACATGAGTCCCTTGCTCATTGCACCATCAGGATTCAAGCAAACCGGGCCGAAGACGGCTGTAATGCCAGAAACCGGTCCCCGGGAGCTTGTTTCCTTCCCAGTGTAAGAATTGGCTTTTGTAGTTTGGTTTGCCCTGTTCCCATCATGCACTGGGACAGGAACAGACTAATTTGCATACAGCCAGGTTCTGAAACTGGGATGGTGCAGTGAGCTAAAAAACGGTGTTGGATCTAGCCCTGATCTCTTGACTGGGTGAGAGATTTCTGCTTAATTCAGAGACTCTGTCCCTCACCACCCCTTGTTGTAAATATTACTTAGTCTGTAAGCACTATTTTCTTTAATACGTTTCTCCTACTGCACGCATGACATACACCTGCAGCGGCCGAGGTCTCGTATTTACAAGAATTCGATCCATTGGCATTGTGAATGACATTGCCTTTTATTTATCTGTTAATTGTCACAACAGATAAATGAAAAGCATCATCATGTACAATGCCAATAGCTTAAACTCATCCAAATGCGAGACCTATTGCAATTCAAATGCTTGGTTTTTTTATGGTTGTTAAACAACTGGTAACACAGTCATTGAGGTGTCTGGAGACATAAGCTCGAAATTTAACCATATGCTTACTCATATGGTACACAAACCTATATTTTTGTAATGGTCTAGAATTAACAAACTACATTTTCGGCAATATGTATGTTTATAATATACTAGCTTACCCGTCACGCGTTGCTGCGATCTCAGAAGAAAGGAAATTTAAGGAAACTTGTCGGGGAATAAAACACAGAGGAGGTCAAAAATGTGCGCTTTCCATTTTAACTCCCATAGGAAGTTTGTTCTCAGCTGAACAGAATTAAGGCCAATTTCAGATGAAGCAAGAATTTTACTCAGACATGTGCCTTTCCCTGGTTGCATATAAATCTGTTCGGCAGTTTTCTCAAAATTAGCATTACAAGAAAGTTATGCAGGCTTCTTAGGTTTTAAATATAGTTATATCTTACCTGTTAATTTGTGGATCCTTTGTGAATTTGTGAATCCATCTAAGATCTATAAACACATTTAAAAAAATTATTGCAGGCCAAAAGATATTAGTGTTTTTTTTTTATTATCCGAATTGTATTCATGGATTTGCAACCGTAACTGTGACTTCATGCACTCTGATTGGCTGCCAGCCAAAGAAATATTCCTTGTATTTGAATTGAATTGAATTGAAACAGCATTTCTAAAGCACATGGTTACCCGAGGGCATCTCAGCGCTGCTAGCAGTGCAGTCAAAAAAGGCGTAGAGCGGTATTTAGGGAAAGAGAAAGGTTTTAGTTTGTTTTCGAAAGATCAGATAGTTTGGTTCAAGACAGGTCTGGAGGGAAAGGCGATTCCAAAGTTTGGCAACATTGTATGAAAAGAGACACCCTCCACTCCTTGATCTTCTGATTTTCGGGACTACCACCAGATGTTTGTTGTCTGACCTCAAGGCCCTATTGGAGAGGTAGGGCCGAATAATAGAACGGATGATGGGAGGTCCCTTGCCTGATAGTGCTTTGTGTGCCGTGCACAATGCCTTAAATTAGATCCTCTCCTGAATAGGAAGCCAGTGAAGAGCAGCAAGGGTAGGTTTAGCCGATTGCCGGTTGGGGATGTTCAGGAGAAAACGTGCTTCGCAGTTTTGCACAATCTGCACATTTTGTTGTAGTACAGCATGGAGCTGCTAAGTAGAGGGCGTTGGCATAGTCAAGCCGGGAAAGGATCAATGCTTGCACCATCAGTCTTCTGGCCGAAAAAGGTAGCAGAGGTAGGATTTTACGTATCATCCTTAAGATCCCATAGCAACTGGCTGCAGCCTTCCGTGCTTGCACTTGGCGATCAAGATTTCGGTTGAGCCAGACACCCAAGCTCTTAATCTGGTCTTTGGGGAGAGGGGCTGAGCCAAGGTAGCTGGGCCAGAGTGGTCCTATGTTCGGGGGGTGGGGGGGGGGGGGGGGTAGTTGCCGAGGCTCATCATCTCTGTCTTCGCCCTGTTAAGTTTCAGATAGGAACATTACATCCATGTTGAAACCCTTTCAAGGTGCCGTGTTAGACCATGTCTAGTACTGTCTAGCTAATTGAAAGAGACAACCAGCTCGGTATCATCAGCATAGGTGACAATCTGGACTCCGAAAGGTAGAAATACTTCAGCCAGGGACCTCATATAGATATTGAATAGTGTGGGGCCTTGGGAGGATCCATGAGGAACCCCACATCTAAAAGGCATCCATTCTGAGGTGGTTTCCTCTTCGAAAACTTCAAAAGATCTATTCTCCAGAAAAGACTGCAACTATTTCAGAGTTGTCCCGACCACTCCCACATGCCTAAGTCTCTGGATCAGCAGCTGGTGGTTAACTGTGTCGAAGGCTGTGCTGAGATCTAAAAGAATGATAGCAGCGCAGCATCCGTCATCTAGGGGTTTTCTGGGTTCCTCTACTACTGCCAGGAGGGCGGTCTCCGTACATTGTTGAGGTCTAAATCCCATATGCGAAGGGTGGAGACAGTTGTTATTTTCCAAAAAGGCAGAAAGAGCAGAGTTAAAATGCTTCTCTGCAATTTTGCTAATTCCTGGCAGTAGTGAAGTGGGGCGGTAATTCCCCCACACTTCAGGATCCAGATTGTTTTTTTTAACAGTGCTTTGACCATTGCCCGTTTCCAAGAAGGGGGGACAAGTTCCATCAGGAATGAGGCATTAATCAGGTCAAGAATAACTGCAGACACGGTCTCCGCGACTAGGCTGAAGATTGTGAGGGGGGAGCAATCCATGGGACAGCCAGCTTTTAATTGGCTGAGAATCCCTCGCAGAGCGCGACAATTCAGGGGAGGAATTTCTGAAAAAAAGCATTCTCTATTTTGTGGCATAATGTCAATAGATAATGCATTTTGTTGAATTATAGTCTGGGGGAAAGCGGAATATATATCCTGTATTTTATTGAAGAAAAATTCTGCCATTTGATTACAGTGAGACAAGGTATCGTCAGATACAATGGGAGAGGCGGGGGATTGGAGAAGTGATTTCACGTTGCGAAAGATTTCTTGTGAGGAGTTGGAAGCCGATGTAATTCTCTCTTCAAAATACAGAGCCTGAGCCGATTTTATTTCGCTTTATAAATTCTTGCCAGTACTTAACATTATAGACTGAGGAGGAAAAAATAATAATTAGAAAAATAAGGCATAGTTGGACAGAGTGAGTGTATCTATAACCTCGGGACCCAATGGAAGGGTGGTCCAAAAGGCTCACCAGTGATATTAAAATTAATTTATGAACCATACATTTTGTTACAGATTTTCAAAATCTGGACCAAGTCCAACTCAGGATCTGAAATCAGTTAGACATTACTCAGCTATGCATGGTCAATCGCGGTGTGAAGTGAGAATCGATACCCATGGAGGGCCTCGTGCAACCAATCTCTGTTGTGCACTACTGAAGGCAGTTCTCAGCAGGGGTACAGCACATACCGAGTGGGCTTGTTTTTTTTAAACTAGAAGTTGGATTAAGAATATCATCAAAAAATAACAGAAACTGAATAAAAGAAACAGACAGTTAAAGCAAAGTTAGCCTTATTCTCAAAAAATCATCTGGAATTCGCTTAAACTGTAGTGAAAGTTTAGTTTTAGTTAGACAATCAAACATAAAAACCGTAATATTGGCCAGTTCTGTGTAGCCGTGCAAATCATAACTCGCCAGCCAAATGCACTGCTTTTGACTCAATATTTTTACCAATAAATTTCCGAAATGCACAATCTTAACATCGTCCAGAAAATTTGATATTTAATGCACTGGAGATGTGATTTCTGATGTTATGTGTCATATCATGTGGCATTGTGAGCAGTGTATTAGTTAAGATCTGGTTTTTCTAGTAGTGGGGCAAGTTATTCTTTGTGCAATTAACCATACCTGGAAAACCTTGGAGGTTTTTACACTTTATTTCCTAACTAAATTTGCATTTTTACTCAGTTTTTTTAAATGAATTCTGAGATTTTAATATCTTGGTATTAGATATCCTCAAATGTTTAGCTCTGGCTTCAGAAAGATTTAGGTCTTATTAACTTCATGCCATCAATTTTTCAAAAAGTACAGCTATAGTAGACATTGGGCCACTCACCTACAGTCTTTGTTTGCCCATCAACGCTATAGTATTTTGCAGATGGTTACACTATCCCATTAGGTGTTTGTGATAGGGCATCAAGTACTCCTTTTGCTAGATTCAGATGAGACATGACATGTAGCCTGAAATTAAAAGCCATTGTGTGTTCTTTGATGTACTCACTTTGATGACACAGAAACATTTTATTACAGCGTTTTCTTCTTTGAAGTGCTATAGTTGTATTGCCTTAGCCTTTCTTAAAGAATCAGTGCTATTCACTAACTGCACTCTCACGTGTATTTGTTTTACTTTGCTTTCATGATAACATTATTGGCACTAATACTTTTTGTCTTCGAAGCAAAGAGATGCGCTCACATAGTCTTACTTAAAGATAAAATGAAGGTAGTGACCATTTGTCAAAGCGTCTCTGGTACCCTATATTTTACGGTGTGTGTCTTTTGAATTCACCACCTAAAACACATATATACATATATTTTTAAATAATCTTTATTGGTTTTTCACAATGTGTGCATAATATAATCGGTCAGCATTATCGTACAAAACAGCACAGTGAAACGGATACTCTTAACACCTGTTGGGGAACCGGGCTGTTTCATATTGGTGACAGAAAGAATAAAGACAAAAAAAAAATCCTGTCTAACAATTGTACACGTCTATACATGTAAACTACTTTACAAACTGAAAACAAAGCGATTGACAGTCTTCTCTCAGCTTTATAATTCCACACCAAACAATTCATAAATACAAATACAAACTGTACGATCTCAATTAAGTCATGTGCATTATACGATTCAGGTCGTCTATGGGCCAGGGTGATGCTTACATGTGGACCCCTTAGGAGAGGGGGGGGGGCGGATGGCAGCTGTAGCTGCGAGGAGGAAAGAGAGAGGCGGCGGAGGGAAGGAAGGGGGGGGGGGAGAGAGACAGGAGAGAGCAGAAGAAAAGGGGGGAGAAAGAGAGACACAGAGGGAAGGATGTAGCATATATTGCTTTGTTCGCAAGAGCCAGAAATCTTGCCTGGGCAGGCTGGGACCTGCCTGATGCAGTGGCTATCTCGACTTGCACGTTGTTATGTCAGGCTAATGTGGCACTAAATGTATTCAATTTGCCTTCCACAAAATATAAATAATCCTGCCATTGCATGGGGTTGGCCTGCGGGCGGTCTCGAGGGACCCCCAGCGTTTGTGTTGTGCGCTCCGCCACTAGTACCTTGCTGAGATCCAGTAACCATGTGTGCATGCTGGGAGCTGCTCTTGATTTCCATGCCATTGCTATTTTACGCTTTGCTAACACCAGAGCTAGATCCAGGAATGTATTAAGGTTTTTTCTCGCAGCAGTCCGCTTGGTGAGAAATGTAGATCTTGTATGGGGATTATAGTTCTGTTCAGTTCATAAACTTTATTTCGAATTAGAAAAAATCACAAAAGTTGAAGCAACATAGACATGGAGGTCAGATAGAAAAATCCAGCATGTTTCTAAAACTAGAAACTTGTGTATTATCTTAAGTTAAAACGAGCACCCTGGAAATTCAACATAATACAATAAATAGGTTATAAAAAAAACTCTAAAACACACCCAAGCAAGGCAGCCACATAGGGAATCAACCTTTGAGCTTTAGGTTACAAAGGGAGACATCAATACAATACAATAAAGTCCAGAGTGAATATTTGGGAGAACAAAGCTACAGGACATAACGTGGACAATTACCTATATCTCCTTTCGTTCCATCGAATCACCCACACCCAACCCAGGAACTTTGCTACAGCAATCACAGTTGGCCCATCCATTGTTGTTTTAAGGATCCTAAAAGCCTCGCTGCTGAAACTAGTCCCCAGGTTTGAACATATGAGTTTCAACCATCTGGATCTGGGTTTACAATAGACTGGACAAACAAAGAGTATATGGCCCAGTGTTTCAGTCAAGTCGGGACAGAAGGGGCAGTTGCTAGTGTTTGTGTTACACCATTTAGCGGTGAAAACATTTGTAGGGAGTGTTCCCACCCTATACTGATGGAATCATTTCCTGTCTCGGGTAGAGGAGATTAAATCCCAGTACCCCTCATATTTGGGTTCGTACTTGCTGTCAAGGAAGGCTTTGGACAGAGAGGGACTAGAAGAAGCTGCAAAGCGCTTTGTAATTATCAAGTTCCAGTAGGCTGCCTTTAGCTCGGTTTTGTTTGGAAATATACTTCCGGCTGGGGAGGTCCACAAACGGCTCATCCCCATCTCACAGAGTATATTTTCGACACACCTGAACCACACGATTTTCCTATTGACATCACGATCCCTGACTTCTAAGAGCCAAGGCATAGTGTAAAAGCTCAGGAGTCACCCAAAGCCTCCTCCAATATGCTATTGGCCTATAATGTGCCACATCCCTGATCGAATGAAAGCGCAAATCCAAATACAGGGGTACTAATGGAGTGGACTGGGGAGGCCAATTATGGACCTTAGGAATTTGTTCTGGGCCACCACTAGGGAATCCAGATTGGCATATCGCCACAGCTCTTCCCCGTATAAGATTAAGGCACCAATTTTGGTATTATAAATCTGTAGCACAGGAGCTATGTGTTGTTTATTATTGTTTATTATTACCCCCAAGTAGCAAAAAATCTCTGTTTGTTCCAAGGAGCCTTCTTTCATTCTAACATCGCCAATGACATTTTTGGAGTTGTGTAGGACCATGTATTTTGTTTTATCTACGTTGACAATAAGATTGTGGTCCTCGTAGAACTCCTCAAATCTTGTAAGGGCACGTTGCAGGCCCTGTCTCGTCTTGGAAAGAATAAGAATGTCGTCGGCAAACATGAGTAGCGGGATCTTGGTCCCATCTAAAAACAGAGCATCTGTGGGGAAATCCTCAAAATATTGCAGTACTCCATTATTGTAAAATGAGAAGAGGGTTGGTGCTAGAACGCACCTCTGTCTCACCCCCTTCTCAACCGGGAACTCTTGTGTAGTGCTGCCCCTCGCATCCCATCTCACCTGAGCGTAATTGTCGGCATGTAACTTAATCACAAACGCCTGGATATCCAGCAGCATGCCTAACTTTAAGAGAGTACGCCACATCTTAGCGCCTGGGACCAAATCAAATGCTGACTTGAGGTCCACGAAGGCTGCGTAAATGGTGCCTCTCCCTAGTATTACAGTGTGCCAATATATTAGAATAAACCTTAGGACCTGGTCTACTGTGCTGGTACTTGGCCAAAACCCCACCTGAAGATGGGAGAGAATATCACATTCCTCCATCCAAGCCTGGATTCTACCAAGCATCACCCTTGCTGACACCTTTTGAATGCAGTCAATAAGGCGTATGGGCCTGTAATTTCCCGGTGCTAAGCGATCCCCTTTTTTGAAAATAGGAAGTATTACTGCTCCTGCCCAAGTGCTGGGCATCGTTGCTCCCTTAGCGATAGCGTTCACTAGGAGCTGAATATATAATGCCCAGGTGCCTATATCTTGGAGGAACAAGTCGGCAGGGATGCAATCAGGCCCAGGAGCCCTACCTTTTGGGACCAGGAGAAGAGCATTTTCCACTTCTTTCATTGTTATATGTAAAGTTGGGGTGGGGGACGGCATTACAAACAGAACGTGAGCATCTGCATCACGTGCGAACTGTCCTTCATAGTGTGAGACCCACTGATCTGGCTTCACATGGTTTGTGGGTACTTTACTAGGAGACCCGCTCTCCCACTTCACCATGTGCCAAAAGGCTGTCATGTCGCTCCCAGAGCATGCTTTGAGATGATCAGCCCAGTGTTGTTCGTCCCTGTCACTTTTGGTCTGGGATTGTGCTGCCTTGTATGCAGACCTATTCTCTCATTATAGATTCCCTATATTCTGCCCTAATTGCTGCCGCTAGGCTTCTATATGCCGTGTGGCAAGAGGAATTATACCAGGCAGCAGCCTTGTTGCATGGGTGGCTCGTCAATTTTTTATTTTTAGTAGTAAAAAAGCTTTTAAGCTTACTAAAAAGGTCCTCATGGACCTGCACAGCTCTAAGATTGTTTTCTTCATGCGCAGCATCTGTATGGAGAGTGTCTATGGCGTTAGCTGCCAACCTTCTCATTTGGTTCACGTGCTCAACTTTGTTAGCCACGTTTGTCCATTTGACTCGGCGTGTATCATTTGTCATTTGGGCCTCTACAAAGTCTACGCGTGGTACCAAACCTTCTCCACAATATGGATGCAAGGAGCATAAAGAGAGTAATAGAGGGTTATGTTCACTTTCTGGTCGGTCGCAGACCACCATGTCTAATAAGTTGGGACGAAACTCCTTGTTGATCATAAAAAAGTCTATACGACTAGTAAGTTGCCCACTATTATATGTGGGCATCCCATGTTTGTCAGATCTAGTTCCCCCGTTGGCTGCTCTCACCCCTTGTTCCAGACAAAAAACTTTTAGTTGTAGTGCTGCACTAGACCACCTTTTTATAACAGGAAGATCCAACGAAGGAATCAACCACTGTTCATCCTCCTCTATGCTAAAATTCATATCCTGAAAGTCCAGGGGTTTGAATGTACAATGAAAATCACCAGCTATTAATATATTGCTGTGACCTCTCTGGTTTGATAGAAAGGCATCTAAAAGTGCTACCATATTTGAGGCTTTTCCTCCTTGCAGGCCCCTGGAATAAACATTAATGAGTAGCAAATCGGGAAAATTTCCCTTGTGTAACCTGATAATGAGAATGTCCCTACAGTCAATGTGGATCTCCTCGAACTTATGTTGGTGACACTGCCTAACCCAGGTTGTCAGTCCCCCTTTAGGTCTGCCGCGCTGACCCTGCTCAGCAGCTTTAGAAAAATTTAAATAACCTGGGCGAAATACCTGGTCCACGGCCCATGTCTCTTGAAAAAATATGATATCTTGCTCCTCAATAAATGTAGACCATTCAATAGAACCTGCTTTGTTTACAAGCCTCGCAATATTCCAAGAAGCTAATTTTGGGGCCTACAGTATCATCATTGGAATCACTATGTCTTAGCTGCGGACATAGGCTACACCTTGCCACAGGGGAATCAACCCCTTTGACATTGGAATTATCTGTGCATACATACCTGAGCATGGGGTATGTCCCTATGATCTCCCGTTCCAGTTATTTGAGTGGGGAAGTTTCGATTGAAAAAACCCAATGGTAGGATACTAATACCATCCCTGCTCAAAAATGCCTTGTGCCATCCCTGTCTAAAATCGTTTTCACAATCAGGGGGGACCCAAAGTTCAATACAACACAGACTCCTCTACTGGATTTCAACAATTTCCCTACCCATGGAATTCTACAGATTATTTTACATTCCTGGAATAAATGGCTACCCAGCATTGTTCTGTTGTTTAACAAGTGACGGGCCTTGTTCCTAAGTGATAACCAGTGTTCCCTGGTGCCGGATGGTAGAAGAGTTACATTGGAGATTATGGTAGTGTATGGAGTTGCTTCAGGTGGTAAATTGAGGAAATCACAGGGGCTCTCGAAATCACTACCACGGGCGGTCCCTCTATCTTGACCCCCAGTTAGTTCCCTCATAGGGCCGGCCTTTGCCGTGGTGGCAAGCATGCTACAGGGATTTGCAGAGGGAGCATGCACATCAATATTTGTGCTAGCGCCAGCTTCAATAGTGGGCAATTGTGTTTCATGCACTGTTACCAATCCAGATTCATTGGGGCCATTGCATGAGGTGGGTTTTGGAAGAAAATGATGTTGCTCAATTTTGTTCAATCTTGAGTCAATGCCTGACAGTTTGGTTAATAGAGGGTCAAGCATTGCTGCAAGTTTTTCTTTAAATTTGGCTAGGATGCGGTCTTCAAAATCGCAAGACACCTATCGAGAATGGACCTATGCTCTATTATCTAATGGGCTGGAAATACCTGTATCTACGTCCACATGGGAGCAGCCTTTGTACCGCGAGCTGCCCCTCTTGTTTTTGCCACTTTACTGGCCTGGTATGCAGTTAGGGGCAGAGCATCCGCTTTTCTTTTCTTTTCTTTGCTGCGTTAGCGCCCTCCCTTTCCTTTGCCTGCACTGATCGTTGCTGGAGTGTGAGAATCTTAGCCGGAGGGGAAGGAGTAGGGATAGGGTCGCTAACTGAGTTGGATGGGTCATTAGCTAGGGGTACTGGGGACGATAGAGCCACTCGCAGCGCGCAGTCCGTAAATGGGTCCGGGATTAACAGGGGCCCAACTAGGGGAACTTCAGTAGATGCTCGACGTGGATCTAAAGAGTCTCTCCTTTGGGTGAGCTCAATTTTGTGTATTAGAACAGACTCAGCCCGCATGAGAAACGCGTCAAGTGTTCCTGCGACCCCTGGACCCCCTACCCCCTTGCGATTACCCTTGCTCATGAATAGTTGATATCAATATAATACAAATACAAATACTAGAAATGAAAATGTCTGTAGGGCGACAGTTAATATTAAAGTCCAAAATCCACTGACCTAGTCCTTGTAGACACTGGACGACCAAAGAAAGAGGGGTGGCCCTGCCCTGCCTCCTCCAGGCTCCGATGAGCGCGGACGGGAGCCTTGGAGCGTTTTTGAGCGCCTCCTGGCGCTTGGTGATGATGCTGCTAGCACGCGCCGAAGGGGGATGCTGGGATTTGTGGTCCCCAGCACCCGCGTCCTGATAGCCGGAGGTGCAAGGCAGCTAGAGCAGCAAGGGCAGCGTTGCAGTCCCGGGGACTGATTGCGAGGAAGCAGGTAGGTTCCAAAAAGGAAGATGCCCAAAAGATTCTGACAAGGGACCCGCGCTGCGGGAGCCCTGGAGCATTTTTGAGTGCCTCCTGGCACTTGATGATGACTCTGTTGGCAGGCGCCGATGGCTGATGCTGGGATTTGTGGTCCCTAGCACGCACGTCCTGGTAGCCGGAGGTGCGTAGCAGCTAGAGCAGGAAGGGCAGCGTTGCAGTCCCGGGGACTGATTGCGAGGAAGCAGGTAGGTTCCAAAAGGAAGATGCCGAAAAGATTCTGACAAGGGACCTGCGCTGCGGAAGCCCTGGAGCGTTTTTTTTTTGGGGGGGGGGAAACCTTTATTGTAGCATTCAATAAAAATACAAGCATGGGCCTACAACCGCAGGGGCCGGCCGCTAAACAAAATTAAGACGCCTATATCACAGTACGACACAGCCGACAACCCTGAGGTCCGGCAGCAATTCAGGATAAAACTTGTATTAGGATGCACAACTGAGTCCCAGGATGAGACAGAGGTTCCATTTTATATTATGTAAGAAAGGATCAGGTGCCATACAATCAAACAGAAGAATATGGGGGACAGGGCAAGAGACAGGATATTCACGTAATAACCGCTATAATGGAACATTGGCGCCAAAGCATATGGATCGGTGCAAACGGCAATACAATATACATTCAATGTTGAGCGCCAGTTCTCAAGGCCTGCCCACCCGGGAATCAGGATATCATAAAAGCATAAGCACTAAATACAAGTATACGATAAGAATCAGAATGATTCGTCAGCTATACTGATCCTTTAAGGAAGAGAAAGGGAAGGAAGAAAAAGGCCATAGAAATAAAAAAGGCAAAATTAAAAACCCTTTCCAGCCCCCCACCCTGCACCTCTGCAAATGGCTACAGCCTAACCCCACCAGCAGCGTGCCTGTCGCCCCTAATAACTAAAACCCTAAAAGTAGGAAAAAGAATGGAGGAGGGCTTATCCGTTTTGGGCTCCCAGCCCCTTTAGTCCCCCCCCCCCCCCCAGAAACAGACACCCCCTATCACTAAAAGACCAACGTATGACAACACTTATAGAAAAAATTAGGGGGCACCGTGATACACCGCCCAGCCTCTTAGATCAAACAGTTGCAGGTCAAACACCCGTAAAAGCCACTCGACCCTTCCCGGCATAGTTGATCTTAACCTTGGCCCTTCCGAACCAGCACACGACCCCCCCCCCAGCGAGACCAAAGGCATAGAAAGGAGTAATAAAGGAGAAGGGAGTTATCAAGAATCAATCTATGGTGACTCGTAGGCAGTGAGTCTACAAGAACTTCAGACGCAGAAGAACTCTCCCTCCTAGATGAACAGTCCCAATGTATCTTGCCCAGAAGTCGTAAAGTCACCAAGAAAGGAGAAGACGACCACAAAATGAATGGAAAGTCACAACCAAAAGTCTCCAGGAGGGGAACGCCTTTCGATACCTCCAAAGTCGATAGTGGTGTAAGGTTCGGCAATACACTAACAACCTCAGGAACACCGTC
This sequence comes from Lissotriton vulgaris, assembly GCF_964263255.1. Lineage (NCBI taxonomy): Eukaryota > Metazoa > Chordata > Amphibia > Caudata > Salamandridae > Lissotriton > Lissotriton vulgaris. The sequence continues at coordinate 1,074,842,895 of NC_141691.1, read as the reverse complement.
TTCCAGGGCACCATCCGATGGTTTCAATACTTGCTTCCTCACGGGGTTCTCGCACGGAGTCAAAATGGCCGCGGTTTGAATGGCTGCAGATTGCTGTTCCAACAGCAAGGCTGGGTCCGGTTCCACCAGGAGCATCCCAGATAGGCGCGTGTCCAATTTGCTCAATAAGACATCCACATGTGAGTGAAACGCCCACATTTCTGCCAGTATTGACCTCAGCGATGGCTCAAGCACCATTCGATCCATAGTCTCACGCCCGACGCCAATCACAATAACCTCCCCGGGTGAGTCTGGCATCCTCGGGGGGGGGATAAACAGGATCACGAACTTGCAGATGCGAAGGGTGACCAGTCTTTATTCGCAGCCACGGTCAACCCGGTTAAGGCCGCAGGCCAGAGACCCCGACCCACCGAACTCCAGTGGGCCCAATACCGGGTCCGCGGGACGGGGACCCCCACCCGCAGCCAACAGCAAGCAGAATCACTCCTCCATCGATGCTGAGCAATAGAAACGATTGCCTCCAAATTCAGGCTGAAACAAAGCCTCCACTCCGATTGACCGGACCCAGCCTGGGTCTCCCGGCCGATGTTGTTGCCCTGCAGCCATGCTGTGAAAGTACTCGAGGCCCCGGCTTCACCGCTGGAGTGGGCCACCAACTTCAACTCAATGGAACTTCGTCAAACCAGCCGATAAAAGTTTCCGGATTTCACCATCGGAGTGCTGAACAGTTCATGCACACAGAGGCTAGGCGTAAAATCAGGATAATGTACAGGATATTGTGGCGGGATACGGAGGTCGGCGGAGCCGGGAGCCTAAGCAGCCATCTTGTTTGCTGACGTAGGTCCTCCCCTTCCTGGAGCGTTTTTTGAGTGCCTCCTGGCACTTGGTGATGACGCTGATGGCAGGCGCCGAAGAGGGATGCTGGGATTTGTGGTCCCCAGCACTCACATCCTGGTAGCCGGAGGTGCGTGGCAGCTAGAGCAGCAAGGGCAGCGTTGCAGTCCCGGGGACTGATTGCGAGGAAGAAGGTAGGTTCCAGGTGAAACCAGACGGGTGCAGGTTGCAGGAGCCACCGAGGACATATGCACAGGGTCTTATCATAGCACCCTGAACACTGCAGCTAATGTGTCCACTAAATAGGATGAATAACTCCATTCAATAAATGATCTCATCTATGGTATTCCAACAAACTGGACTTTTGAATGTCGGACAATATTCATAACACGGACTCTTTGTGTATTATTTGACCTCTTCTACTAACGATTTCTTGAAGCAAATCACTTTTTGGTTTATACTTTTTATTCATACTGGATTCATTCACCGGACAAGGAGACAAATTTTGACTGTTTTATATTTCTTCGGATGATGAAATGCATGTAAAATCGAGTTTTGGTGCCCAGGCCGCAATAAGAGTAAAGGGGACCGGAAGCAGTTATTACAATCTGCCTCTACAAAGCTTTGAGTGAGGACCAAGGATTTTATGTACTTTGGGATTTCAGAGCCAGGGACAAGTTCTTTTTGGTGGGCTTGTTTTCAACATAATCCAAGCCTTGAGGAAGTCATGGTGGTGACAAAACGTTTGTTGGCTTATGTCATTCCATATGCTAAATAACTAGGACTTTAATTACATCACAGAATCCATCCTCTGTGAATGACAAGACATTGGTTGTAGCACTACTGAGTCAAGATTCACTCTTTTGTTATTTATTAGTAAATAAATTATTGCAACTAATTGTTAAAATCTGTTCTCTCTTATGACTCCTGTGACAGAAAGCTTCTCTCAACAGTATGAACTTTCTCTTGCTTTAAAGAATTATATACATAGAAATTGTATTTACGCGAATGGTTAGAGTGCCGGGGTTTCTCATTGTTTGTCTTAATCTAATCTCCTAGAAAGTTCAGGGCATTCGAGCCCCTCAGAATTGTAGACAAATCATCTCCTACCTGGACAGACATCATGTACACATAGCGGTACTGCAAGAGATTCACTTTGACCCCTCCCGTTCTCCCGCATTTGCCAGTAAGTGGGCCATGACACGTGTCTTTTCCTCTTATTCTACGTACTCCAGGGGAGTGACCATCCTGATTAAATGCAACTCACTCTTCATCCTTAGAGGCGCACAGCAGGATCGCCTGGGACGTAGCTGTATGCTCTGGGGTGCGCTTGGGACTCAATCGGTCATGATAGTGTGTAGCTACGGCCCTAATACGGATGACCCAGATTTTTACACCACATTATGGGGTCAAATTCTGCAAGTAAACTCCACTCACATTATTTGTGGGGGAGATTTCAACTCTGCTTTCAGTCCGGTGATGGACAGATCTAACCCCCTCCCCATTCATTACACCAAAACACAGGCAACCATACAGGGAATTCTCACAGCCCACGGGCTCACTGATGTCTGGCACCATCTCCACCCTAGACACAGGGAGGGTACCCATTACACTGCTCTCCATGCCTCCTGGGCCAGACTGGACTACTGGTTAGTCTCTCGGGGTGCTGTTTCCTGGATTGAACGTTCCACCCATCTCGCCGGGACTTACTCAGACCACGCGCCAGTGCTCATAACGATTGCTCCACTTGATATGAGATTCACGCCCCGGATCTGGCGGCTTGCTCCGGAGGCTCTTCTCAATACAGTGTTCCGAGCAGAAATAGGTGAGGAAATCACCTCCTTCTTCCAGACTAATATTGACTCCGTTCCCTCGATAGGAGTGGTGTGGGAAGCTTTCAAAGTTACAATACGCGGGCCTGCATAACTAAAAGGTTTGGAGTTCTACGAGATCTGTGCGGTACCCTTCATAAACTCGAGGCTGATCTCAAACACTTAGAGGCTGACCTCTGGGGACCAAACTCGGGTCAAAATCTCTCTACATTTAGAGAAAAAGTCACAGAATATAAGGAAATAGCCGCATCTGAAGCATGCTTTCGCGGCAAATACTTTACTGTGCGCAGGTAAGCGGAGGGTGAGCGCCCGGGCAGGCAGCTAGCACAAATGATACGGCGCCCTAGGTTCGCCAATTATGTTCTTGAGATTAAAGATTTGGAGGGAATACAGCACAAAGATAGTCAGGACATTCTGCACACCTTCACTGACTTCTATACCACATTATACAACACTAGTAGAACAGAATCCCCTGACTTTACACCCTTCCTGCAGGATATCACGCTGGGTTGGTTGGGCAATACGCAGTAGGAGTTCCTTGCGGCTCCCTTTGAAAATGATGAAATACACGAGGCAATTATGCAAATGCAGTCTGGTAAGGCCCTGGGCTCTGATGGCCTTCCTGTAGCTTTTTATAAAGCTTACATAACCCAACTGCTACCCATCCTTAAATATGTCTTTAATGAAGCATTAGAAATTGGATGCCTAACCCCCTCCATGAGACTAGCACTAATCTCGTCCCTTCTCAAATCTGGCAAGGCGGCAGACTGCTGGGACTCCTATCGACCCTTATCCTTAATGAATACGGACACTAAAATCCTTGCAAAAATGTCTAGCTAATCGCCTTAGCCTTCTGATGGATAACTTGGTGCTCCCGGACCAGGCTGATTTAATTCCTGGGCTGGCGACCTCGCATAATTTACGCTCGCTCTTTTTCACTCTGCATACGATAGACCCAAAGATACCCATTGCAGCGGTCTTCCTCGACGCCACAAAAGCGTTCGATTCAGTGGAATGGGAATACCTCTTTGTGATTTTACAGAACATGGGCTTCCCGCGGGGATTTATATCCTGGGTTTGCCTTCTCTACACTGTAGCCAAGATCCTTATTAACGGTCACTCCTCATCTTCCATCTCAATATCTCGAGGGACCCGACAGGGGTTACCGCTGTGCCCACTCCTATTCGCCTTAATGATTGAGCCTCTTGCAGCTAAAGTCAGACAACACCATCAAGATAAGGCCCTCTGATGCCCACTCTGACATTTCCTGATTTCTCTATATGCTGATGATATCACGCTATACGTCAGGGAACCCCAGGTAAATCTCAACCTGCTGCTCTGAGAATTTGTGCGATTTGGGGTCTATCTTGGATCCATATAAATTGGTCCAAATCTCAACTCTTCCCCCTCACCTCCTCAGCACCTGAGTTTGCCCCGGATTTTCCAATTGAGTGGTGCCCTGACGAGGTTAATTTTCTTGGTTTTTGGATATCCGCAAATTACGATGAATTGATGCGCCTTAACTATGACCGCACTCTAGATGGGATAAGTGTAGGAGAGTAGGGTCTGCTTTCTATGGCTACCCCCCCTTTCTACTGTGTTTCACTGGTTTTTCGACTTTAGTATGGCTGTGGCCCTGCTAATCAGGTCCACAGCCTAGCTGTACTCTCTCTAAATTGATACCATGTACTTTAGGTACATCCCAGATTGGTTACTGGGTCACCCTTGTGAGCCCCTGTATATGGTACTTTAGGTACCAAGGGCATAGGTACCCCAGAGGCCTACCAGGGGCTGAAGCATGTATTATGCCACCCCTGGACAGCCTTCCAAAATGACACCACAGGTCGGCACTTGCAGCCTGGGTAAGGTGGTGTAAGCACCCCTTACTTAGATATAGTATACCTATATCTACCTTTACATATGGACACATAGGAACCTATAAGTCACTCCTATGGCAGGCCTTGACAATCCTGAAGGCAGAGTGCTTGGTTTTATGTGTGAGGGTGCCCTAGCATGAGCTGAGCCCCTCTGCAGCTTTCGGGACCATCTTCTTATAGCTATTCTATGTTATAGCCATACCATATACTCTTAAGTGCATTATAATCCTCGCGGTTAATGCAAACTTTGGTTTGGCTTTATCAAAACATGTTGTATAAGGTGTCAAACACTTTGGAATACTACCCCCCTCCAGTTCTGATGGTGGGGGTAGCATTCCACCCTTCTAGAGGGAGAAGACATGTACACACTGGTATACCCGGTTAAAGTTTAAAAGAGCCTCAGCATCACAAAATGGATGCTGCTGCCAAAGGCACAAGTCTGCCCTCCTGCTGCTGGACGAAACTCTGGCAGGGGAGGCCTGGACAATAGGTTTCCCTTCCAGGGAGGTTCTAGCACCTCCCCAGACAGACTTTAGTGTATTGGGACAGGGTGGGTTGTATTCAGTGAATGCTTTTCAGACACTGCCTGGGGCACCCAAGGTGCTCCATGCATTACCCAGTTCAAACCGGTTGCAGGAGCACTCAGCCCCAGCTCTGGTGCGAAACTGGACAAAGGGGAAGGGGTGTAACCACCCCCTCCCCAGGTCCTCCCATATGTGGGACCCTAGAGTGAGTCCAACCCCTAAACTTACTATAATAATAGGAGCCCAGTCCCTAGGACTTAAGATTACCCTGGACGAAACTCTGCAACATATAACTTGGACCTTCGATATTCCATATCAGCTGGAAGACGGAAGAAATCTCCCTTGTGGTCAAGGAGTGACCACCCTGTTCAAACAGGCAACAAAATCATCTTTTCCGGTCTGCATTGTCGAGACTCCCGCTGGATCCCGAAGACTCTGCGACACAGGACACGAACTTCCAGACATCTCTGATGCTGACCTGCGCTCCCAGCAAAGCTGAGACCTGTAGCGGACACGAGAGACGAGGGACCGGAACTCCTGGACATCCTGTATTTTTGCAACTGCACATACTTCCCGCAGTTGTGCATTGGGGTAATTGAAGCCCCTGCCCAAACACCTTTTGCACCGAAGCTCAGAGGCCTACACTCCACGAGTGTTCCATGGGCCTGCTTTATGTATTTCCGCTCGAGGCTCCTTCGTGATCTCTAGTCCATTGGCTAGGGGGTCCCCACGAAGGACAATCTTCGATTCTTTGAGCTTTCCTGGTTGCTCCAGACATGCTCTGACTCCCCTCCAAAGGAGGAGTCCCTCAGACCTTGCTGGTCTGAAACGAAGCCAATCTCAACATCTTGCGTGGGTTGCTGTTGCCAAGGCTTGTTGGGTCCAATCCGGATTCCGACGCTGCACCACTCAACATCCTTCGTGGGACAGCTCAAATCCAGCTCCTGGTCGTCGTCGACGCCTCCTGGTCCTCGTGGCTGAAGAGTCAAGCTTCACCTCTTTTACCTGAAAACACCTGGCATCGGCTGGCATCTTCTCCACGCCATCCAGGTCACTGGCTAGTGACCCAGACTCTGTCCCCTCTGCTTCCAGGTTCTTCACATCTCCGATCCACCCTTGGATCCACCCGGACACTTTTCCTCTGGTCCCCTGCAGCATTTCTTCACAACTCTCCATTGGAATCGACGACGAAACCGGACACCAAAAGACACCTATGCACTCGGCTTCCCTTGGTGAAGTAACACGAGTACTTCGGTGCTCCCATGAGTCTTGACTTCTGAAGTGTCCTAGTCTAAAAGGGTTCCATCATAGTTCACCTCTAAGTGCCCTTAATCTTTAAAATTGTAACTTGTTCGTTCTTCATAGAAAGTCAATGGTGATCCGCGGCTGTATTTAGACACTGCACGTGTTCACCGTGGGTCTCCTGTGTCCCTACCTTGGGTAGTTCCTGGTCGCCCCAGCTGTTCTACAGGCCCTAGGCCTGCTTTCTAACCCTCATGTGGTTCCTATACCACTATTTTAGTATATGGTTTGTGAGGCCCCTAGGGCAAAACGTATACTGTGCAACTTATCGTATGCTAATTAAGTTCCTTGTATTGTACTTTTACCTCTGACCTCATAAAGAGTCCAGAGGGGTTGTGTTTAGATTAAATACATATACATTTGATATATACCTTGTGTGGTGTGCTTTCAATTGATTATTCAAGAGACTGTATCTGTTAAAACAAGTTGCTTAACTCGCCTCTAAGTCTTAGCCTGAGGGCTGCTTTCCACAGCTACCACTAGGATAGGTTTCTATAAGGTTGACTTCATAACCTACCATCAAAAAGGGTCGTTTGGACTGGTGCAAGGTGCACACTAAAATAGTGGACAGCATATGCCAGGCCAACTTCTCAAAATAAGAGACAATGTTACCCGCTGGATCACCCTCCCATTATCCATGGCAGGTCGTATATCCTTAATTAAAATGGTTATCATTCCTATACTCCTTTATCTCTTCACAAACGTACCCTATGACCCAGGTTGGGTTTTCTTCTCGATGCTCCGGACAGAGCTTATTCCCTCACTTGGGGAGGTAGACAGCCCAGAGTGCAGTGGGACATCCCCACTCGCCCCTACGCACAAGGGGGGTCTGACATCCCCAATTTTGAACTCTTATTATATCTGCGCACAGGCCCATTATGCACACATCTGGTTTCAACACCCCCCCCGCCCCCCCCCCCCACCCCCGACCCCCACCAAATACATGCCTCAAGTGGCGGCCGAAATCTGTCTGTCGGATCCCATCCCATTGGACGGCGCTATCTTTGCTGCTGGCGCTAACCGTGTGGAGACACAAACCCCACTCATTACCACTGTTAGGGCGTGGCAGCATATTGCTACAAGAACCCAGGCCCCTATGCTATACTCACCTTTGCTTCCCTAGTCATACCACCCAAAGATGCTGGTCCTTCTGGAGTGAATATTTAGGAAAACTCAAGCTAAATATGGGATTAAAATTTGGGGGGACCTCTACTTCCAGGGCAAATTCCGTACCTCGCAGCAACTCTTCGCCGTGATACCCCCCTTTCCCATGGACCTTTTTTAGGTTTCGACTTTTGGCGAGGGGCGAAGCCCCTCCCAGTCGAAATCTTTTGTCTTCAGTAGTGAGGTTAGAACCGCCTCTGTTTCCAATTGGCTAGCTCCATAAATGGAGGCTAGCCATTGGAAGACAGAGGCTGTCTATCACGCTTTCTCAGAGAAAACGCGATTCGGGGGCGTTTCTCGGGCTTTTTTTAAGCCCCGCCCCTTTGTCCCGGGCCGCGCTGCGATTGGCTGCCGGCCCGGGACACCCCCGTGACGTCATTCCCGGGCCGCGCTGTGATTGGCTGCCGGCCCGGGACACCCCCGTGACGTCAGCCAATCACAGCGCGGCCCGGGACCTGACTTGTTTTGTACGTGACCACCTCAGCCAACTAATCGCTGTACGGGAGAGCGCCGTGAAATACAGTTCCTTGCGTGCTTGAACGCGACCCCAATAACCAATTTGAGCCGGTGCTTAGCACCGGCACTTTTTTCCCAGGGCCGGGTCTACACTCTTGCCTCTGATCAACATACAATATGGGTATACATTGGCTGCGAGCTGCTCACAAAACTCCGAGTAGGGTCCGAGCCTCCCCCGTGAAGAGCTGATATTGCCAGTGAATACGTGCTGGTAAAATCATTTCAAATTGGATGCAGCTGCTTTGCACCTGCTTTTTTACATGCCACATATTACCGCCAGAAAATCAAACTTCCTGGGTCCCTGCCTTGGCGTAGATCACTGTCACACCACATTTTGCAATCGCTCATGAGCTACCAATGAACGATTGCAAAATATATTAATAGCCCGCCCCATCCCTCCCTGACGAATCTTCAAGTGTGTGCCCACCCCACATTCGGACCAATAAGCATTGTTTTTTTTAACGCGGCCCGCCCTGAACTGCGCAGCTGCAGGGCTTCTCATCAGCCAACGACCGAAGAAAGCAGCGTGTTGCGCAGCATGTCTCCTCTAGGATTAATGAAGGCTGTCCGTCCTGGTAAGTGTCAGTGATTATTTTCACTTTGTATCGTGATTCTAATCATTATGGTCAATATTTATCTAAAACATTCACATGGCTCAATATGCTAAATAATATTTTATAGTGTGGGGCCCACGGCTGCAGCTCTTCCTCCGTAGCGACTGGCTTTTTACTTTTGCAGCAAAATAAATCTTTTTTAAAGTTAAAAGCCAGCAGCAGCGGAGGAAGAGCTGCAGCCGTGGGCCCCACACTATAAAATATTATTTATTTAGCATATTGAGCCATGTGAATGCTTTAGATAAATATAGCTCCGAGCACTGGTAAACGGCTGATGGCAGAGAAACAAGAATACCTGAATGTGCCACTCGAGGCAAAATTCACGTTCAGGTAGTCTTGTTTATTACTGCGCTAGGTAAATGTTTTTTTTTCTTAAAAATTAATTTACATTGACTGGCGTGTCAGGACAGCGTGTAATGTTTGTGAGCGCTCTTGGCGAGTGAGGTGATCTGTGCGCTCCAAAGGTGGGAGAGATGATGATGGAAGCGCCGCCTCTTCGCTTGGTGTCAGGGTGAAGTCTGCTCTGGGTGTGGAATAGACGGACGAGGACAGTCTCGGGGGTGTTTCTGCCCTGAGCGTGGGTAGGATGTTAAGGACAGGGGGATACTCTGGAGGACCTCGGATAATCGCAGTTTGGTTTCTTCTGTGCTGCAGTTCTGCAGAAATGTTGTATTTGCTGGGGTTGCTGCTGTGTAGGAGATGTGTGAACTCACAGAGTGGGTGAGATGCCCAAGGGAGTACTTTTGTTTTTTGTCCATATCTGAGCGAGAAACGCGAGTTCTTGGGGAGTGGAGAGTGGAGAGTGCAGAGGGAGTGGAGAGTGCAGAGGGAGTGGAGAGTGCAGAGGGAGTGGAGAGTGCAGAGGGAGTGGAGAGTGCAGAGGGAGTGGAGAGTGCAGAGGGAGTGGAGAGTGCAGAGGGAGTGGAGAGTGGAGAGGAGAGTGGAGAGTGCAGAGGGAGTGGAGAGTGCAGAGGGAGTGGAGAGTGCAGAGGGAGTGGAGAGTGCAGAGGGAGTGGAGAGTGCAGAGGGAGTGGAGAGTGCAGAGGGAGTGGAGAGTGCAGAGGGAGTGGAGAGTGGAGAGTGCAGAGGGAGTGGAGAGTGGAGAGTGCAGAGGGAGTGGAGAGTGGAGAGTGCAGAGGGAGTGGAGAGTGGAGAGTGCAGAGGGAGTGGAGAGTGCAGAGGGAGTGGAGAGTGGAGAGTGCAGAGGGAGTGGAGAGTGCAGAGGGAGTGGAGAGTGCAGAGGGAGTGGAGAGTGCAGAGGGAGTGGAGAGTGCAGAGGGAGTGGAGAGTGCAGAGGGAGTGGAGAGTGCAGAGTGCAGAGGGAGTGGAGAGTGGAGAGTGCAGAGGGAGTGGAGAGTGGAGAGTGCAGAGGGAGTGGAGAGTGGAGAGGGAGTGGAGAGTGGAGAGTGCAGAGGGAGTGGAGAGTGGAGAGTGCAGAGGGAGTGGAGAGTGCAGAGGGAGTGGAGAGTGCAGAGGGAGTAGGGAGTGCTTGAGAGTGCAGAGTGAGTAGGGAGTGCTTGAGAGTGCAGAGTGAGTAGGGAGTGCTTGAGAGTGCAGAGTGAGTAGGGAGTGCTTGAGAGTGCAGAGTGAGTAGGGAGTGCTTGAGAGTGCAGAGTGAGTAGGGAGTGCTTGAGAGTGCAGAGTGAGTAGGGAGTGCTTGAGAGTGCAGAGTGAGTAGGGAGTGCTAGGGAGTGCAGAGTGAGTAGGGAGTGCTAGGGAGTGTAGAGTGATTAGGGAGTTCTAGGGAGTGCTAGGGAGTGCAGAGTGATTAGGAAGTGCTAGAGAGTGCAGAGTGATTGCAGAGATTAAGCTAATGGCAATGTAAATGACAATGCCATTTATTTATCTGTTTTCAAAACCAACACAAATACAAATTTTGTCATTTACAATGCCAATAACTCTAACTTTTCCAAAGGCGAAACCATTGCATTGTAAATGCTTGTTTATATATCCGGTTGCGGCATGGATTCAAGGAACACACTCCTTCCTTCCCCAGTGAGCCACCAGAGATTTCTGCACTTCACCTTATATTGGCTGGAGATACAACATCTCATCTGGTTTCTTCCCTCTATCATTCTCTGTACACCACTCAGACCGCTTCGCAAACCACATTCAAGGATAAATGGTCCGCAGATTAGCAGCTCACTATAACTGAGAAGCAGTGGACCTATTGCTGGAGGCAAACGGAACATAGTACATCCAGCAGCCGCCTCCGGATACTCCACTATAAATACATACATCGTACATAATATACACCTGTTAAACTCTATCGCTTTCGGTTGCGTGATGATGACCGATGCAATTGTTGTGGGGCTATGGGGCTGACTTTCTCCATCTGGCATGGGACTGCGCTGCTGTGCAGGGGTACTGGCTTCAGGTCCTGGAAGCCCTGGACCAAATGACATCGCTACACCTCCCACACACTCCCCTTTTCGCTCTTCTTGGCTATACCGCAACCATAGCAACGACACACAGGAAATTTGTCTCCTTCAGCCTGCTCCTCGCCCAAACGCCGTGTTGCATGCCATTAGGGCCGAGGCCGGGCACCTAAGTTTAAGGAATGGATCCGAGATATGGTATTTTGGCAGGACCAAATATGCCCATTTGCTGAACTACTCCTAATCTCCTCTCGGCCTGAGACAATTTGGGACCCCTCACAACATACCTGCTTAAACACCCTATTTCTGATGTTTTAAAAAAAAAAGTTTTTATACCTAATTCTTTTTATTGATATTTTCAAAGACCAAACATATCAATAGCAATCAACGTTACGGACCATTGCACTACAGCATTCGTCATCCAGGTATAATAAGTGCACAACAACAGAGAATCTGCAGATTATCACACGTTGCAAAAATAAGTTTAAGGACACATTCAGAGAATACATTTAAGCAATCGGATTTGTAAGTAAATATGCTGTTAAATATTTCCAGTAGTCTCTAGGCCGTGATCGGACAGGCAGTTCTTCTTCGTAAGTTTTTAACGTGTTTTGACAGTATGACATGTCACATAGCCATTGCTTAATTTGAGGTGTATCTTTGCTCTCCCAGCACAGCGAAACCCTGCATTTAGCAAGTAGTAGAGCCACCATACAAAACTTACGTTTAGTAGCACGTACATTTCTCAGAAGCCCCAACAGGCAGGTTCAGACATTACATTTGATTTCAACTTCTACCATCTCCCCCAATAGCGTAGTGACTTTTACCCAATATTCCCGCACATTTGGGCAGTACCATGTAAGATGTATAAAGTCAGCCATGTCAGTTCCACAACGTTTACAACCCGCATCCTGACGTAGGCCATATTTATGAAGCCTGGCGGGGGTATAGTAAGTTTGATGAAGGTACTTGAAATGCAGTATCCTCAAATTGCCATTTGGTGTCAACATTTGAGTGAGGGAGTAGGCAGTCTGCCACTCTGCCTCTGTAAGTGAAACATCCATTACCTCATTCCACCTTGCCAACGCTCTATATGTGTTGTTGGCTATTTCATCTTGCGCCATATTGTAAAGTTGTGATACTAAATACGTGCTATTAGGGGAGGATATAATCAGTTGCAATGTGTTCAGTTGCGGGGGCTCTGCCGGATAACCAGGATATAATTTCTTAATCGCACCTTAAAGTCTGTGATATGTGAAGCGAAACAGTAATGTCTGGTTTCTAATGTAAGATCCTGTGTTGTTTTAAATACCCTGTTTTGATAAAAATCCCCCATGGTGTCAATCCCCACTTGCTGTAATAGTCGCATGCCAACCTCTTCACCTGTAACAGAAAGATCTGGGTGGTGATGCAATGGTAATGCCAGGGCGTATAGGGGTAGCTTCCGCGCTAAACTTCCTAGCTTATGCCATGCCGCATTAGTAGCATCAATGGTGTTAATGTCTTTGGAGTGCAGTGGCAGTCGGCGGTGAGTTATAATTGCGGTCAAGGGGATTGGTAAAGCATCGCCTTCTTCTATAGCAGTGTGTGTTAAGTAGGGAATCTGATAGTACCAATAGGCACAGAGGTAATACAGTAGAAAATCGAGTACTCTAAAGCCACCTAATTCTATACGAGCCTGCTTACCTGCCCAGATCAATTTAATCACTAATGAGGGCAACCGCCGAAAAACCTGTGCCGGGGGAGGGATCGGGATATTATTGAAAAGGTAGAGGAATTTTGGTAGTATTACCATTTTCACTATGGCTATTCTGTCTGCCATAGATAAAGGTAATTGTATCCAGCGACTAATGTTTGCGTCTAAGGAGGAGATCACTCTACCATAGTTAGTTCTAATAACGATCTCTGGAACACAATGGTACCAGACTCCTAGGTATCTTACTGGGTCAGTTTGCTAATCCAAAGGGAATTCTGTGGGGTGTGGGAGTGTGGTGTCAGTTAGTGGGATGATTGAAGACTTTGTCCAATTGATTTGGAGCCGGACTGCCTCCCAAATTTAATGTACTCGCGTAGTAATGGGGCAAACTTTTGCTCCGGGTCACGCACATAAAGTAACATATCGTCCGCATATATTGAAATATGTAAGGGTCTCTGTGGGAACTGTAGAGCGGAATAGCGATGTCCCTGCCTAACTTTACAAGCTAAGGGTTCAAGCACCAGCGCAAATAATAAAGGGGATAAAGGGCATCCCTGTCTCGTCCCTCGCGCTATATGTATCGGGTCAGAGACGTAACCATTGACTCGAATCCGAGCCACAGGCTGTGTGTACAATAACTGAACCCACTGAATAAACATAGGGGGGAGGCCCATCCTCCGTAGCACTGTCAATAGATACGACCATTCGATGGAATCAAAGGCTTTGGCAGCATCTAACATGACCGCCACTGCCTTCGTGCTGGGAATCAGATAATGGGAGAGCGTGAACAATGTCCTAGTGTTGTGGGTAGTTGCCCTAGATGGTATAAACCTGGACTGATCCGGAACGACCAAGTTAGTCATGAGGGGCTGCCATCTCGTAGCTAGCAATTTGGCCAATATTTTAGAATCAACGTTAAGTAGTGAAATCACATTTTTCAGGGTCCTTAGCAGGTTTTAGGAGGGCAATTAGAACAGCTTCTCATAGGGAGGGGGGAGTATCATCTTATCAAATGCATCCCCGTACATTGCGACCAGGTGGGGGGCTATCAGGTCCACAAAGGTCTTATAAAATTCGCAAGTGAACCCATCTGGGCCTGGGGCTTTACTGTTCGGTAACGATTTAATAATGTCTGTTATCTCTTCTACCCTGAACGGCAACGACAGGTAAGCACGCTGTGCATCAGAAAGTCATGCAATGGCTACGTCTGCCAGATAATCCATAACCTCCGTTGACGATGCCACCAGCTGTGATTCATACAGCGCACTATATTCTTTTACAAAACCCTGTAATATACCTGTAGCATCTGTTCTCAGACAACCATCCCCCCTCCTGATCTGTAACACTGACTGGGGGCGACGACCTTCACAAATTTTTGATGCTAACACTCTGCCTGGCCGACCCCCTTCACCAAAGGCCCTAGCAGTGGGACGCCGGGCCAGATATTTAAGCTCATCATCAGCATATGATTGATACTCAGTCTACACCGTTCTGATTCCCCCCAAAAATTGCGGGCATTGTGTAAGCTCGTATTCGCGTTCAAGCACTTTTAACCGGTTTTCACATTGCGTAAGCTGTCCACGTATGTCCCTCAGGATCCCTGCATTCGTGCTTATACACAACCCTCTCAATGTGGCGTTAAAGGCCTCCCATAAGAGGCAAGGGTCATCAGTGGAAGGCACATTCAATTGAAAGTATTCTTTAATAGCTGTGGCAATAGTGTCCGTGTATACTGAATCTGACAGTGCTTTTGCATTGAATCGCCAGCTATATGGGGGTGGCACGTAGAATGGTACCGTAATGGACAACAAAATGGGGTTATGATTGGATAATGTCTTAGGTAAGTGCTGTTTGTCTTTGGTCCAGAGCAGTGCAGTTTTCGACCCAATCCAGTAATCACTACGGGACCAACTGCCGTGGGCTGCCAATGTGTGTGTCACTTCCATGCGTCCCGGGTTCTGTGTCCTCCATATATCGTGTAGCTGCATTTCTGTCATGATATCTATCACCTTAGCTCTTGCCCCCCGCTGTGGTTCTGTAGTGTTGCCCGATCTATCTAGGTGTTCATTTAATACAAGATTGAAATTCCCTCCCCAAAGCAAGGTTCCTCCCAACTCCCCATGCAGTTTCTGCCAGATCTTGTGATAAAAGTCAGGCTCATCTGTATTTGGACCATATGTATTAATAATCGCTATCTGCTGCCCTCGAAGTTTACCCGCCACAATGATATACCGACCTTGAGTGTCAGCTACTGTGCGCTCAACTGCAAAATGTGTGCCCTTTTTGACCAAGATTGTGACTCCACTGGAGTATGAGGAATACGTGGAATTGTGGATTGATTCGGCCCATTTGCGACCAAGGCAGCTGCTGGTGCGTGGGGCGATGTGCGTTTCCTGTAGCAGCGCGATGTCAACATGCAATCTGTCAAAATAAGCGAACATTTGCCTAATTTTTTGGGGTTGGTAAACCCTCTAACATTCCACGTGAGCAGATTTAAGTGCATCCGTCTTGGTTCAATTGCAGCCATTACCGTCATGTGCGACTAAATAACATCATAATATAACTTGTATGTTATATCCTCTCCTTATGTGACAACTGTAGTGTGGCAGCATAAGACTCCCATTGTAAAAAACACCTCTATTTTGGATCTCAGCAATGCAGCTCAACTGGTCTGGTCCGCAAAACATTCCCCAACCCCAACTCAACCAGCCCCCTCCCACTTCAGCATGCCAATCAAGCCAAAGACACATCCCAGTGTAGATTACCCACCCAAACAAAAACTTAATGGGGAACTCCCATATTAGGGTCCGCCCAGGGCACACAACACCATCCAACTTAATTGATGTGGTCAGACCTCAACCATTAGTACAGACTAGATCCCATCAAACATATTGTGACATAATTGACAGCAACTCCCATGTCGCAGCGGACTGCACACCATATTGCTGTGAGTATAAATTTTCTAGTCAGTGCAACCAAGCCTCAGCATGAAAATTCTCCCCCATCCATGAAGGTGAAAGTTGGCAGTTGCGCATAATTGCATAACTAACATATGTACAACTAGTTCATTACCTGCAAAGGTCAACACCCGACATGCTGCTCGTCAAGTGATATAAGCTTACTCAAGAGGACCTCACCTCCATGTTCGATTTAATACTACTAGGCATCGGATGCCTGAACCCAGGAAATAATGAGTGAACTCTCCGTCGCTTCAGACTCCAGTAGGAGCACAATAAAGAGACCCTCGAAAATGCAATTGGTTGAAACAGTGTGTTAGCAGTATTACCCTGCGCCCTCTCGCCCTGCATGTTCCAACTGTATAGTACAGTATATATACCTGAGGTCCAGTCTCCCCAATAAGTAACATACTACGGATTCTCGCCATGACTTGGGGCTAGCTAATTTACAGCATGAAAAAAGTCAGTGGTTATTACTGCATCCAAATCTAAACAGGGCCCATTAGCAGGCTCCTCTTTAACACAGAAAATAGTCTTGATCATATCTCACAGTATGAGTTCGGGACAGTCATGGGATCCTCCATTGAGTTCAGCGGCCCAGCAGCAGTACGTCCTTTGCCGCTCCCGTAGGGAAATCCTACCACTGAACACCTTCCGGTATGCGCCGCATATAGCCATGTGGTGGCCTGTACAACACACCCGTCGTTCAAGCATTGCACTTATCGCACTGGAGCATACCAGTCCACAACAAGTGTGTAGCACTTTAACCAACTAGATCCAATGTCTGTGGAGCAGACCCAGAAGACCAGCGACGGCACCAGTGCTGGTCCGCGAGACACTTTTATGCCTATACCTCAGTCTGAATCCTGTTGTTGGTCATTGCGTTTTTGCTCCCTACGTTTGGTGGCAATTTTCTTGATGAACTCCTGAGCTGCCTTCGGTGTCTAGAGGATCGTTGGTCGACCCTCCCAGGCCACCTTCAAGCGTGCTGGATAGAGCATGGCCTATTCCACCTTCAACTCTCGCAGTTTCATCTTGGCTTGGGCAAATTCCCTGCGGGCCTTTTGTACAGCCACTGTGTAATCCGGATAAAACTCCATCTGATTGCCCTGATAGGACACCTGTTGTTGCCATCCGCAGAATATTGTCTCTATCCCTATAATTCAGGATACGAGCCACTATGGGTCTGGGGGGAGCGCCCGGTGTCGGACGTGGTGCTAGTGACCTGTGCGCACTTTCTACTATGAATATCAAAGACCAGTGTTCCGCTCCGAAGATCGCACGAAACATTTCCTCCACATATGTTTCCATACGGCCGGCATTGGTGGATTCGGGTACACCTGCGATCCAAACATTGTTCCGACGTGATCTCGCCTCCAAGTCTTCTGCCTTGTTTTTTATCACCTCTAGTACCTTTTCCATCTCCCCACACTTAGTCGTTGTGGCGTGCGCCTCATCCTCCACTGCCGAGATGAGGGTTTTGGCCACGTCCAGGTGCTCCCCCTGTTTGTCCAGTTTTGCTACCATGCTGTCCACACGATGCGTGAGGTGGTCCAGCTTCCCGTTAATGTCTTGTAAACTGGATTTATTTGCTTTAAGGATGGACTCCATGCCGTTGTTTGTTGCAGTGTCCGTCTCAGCCTCAATGTCGGAGTGTGCGGTATTACCTTTCGTCCGCCTCCGTGATTCAAAGGTAAGCTTCGGCTGCTGCTTGTCCGGCTTGCCCATTATGGGGGACAGGAGCACCACCAGTGAGTGACAGCGAGAAGCTCGATCTAAGCTGAACCAGCAGGGATCCTGAATGCCACTACGGTGATGGAAGTTTTCTAAGTTATCTTTAAGGCCACCATTAAGAGGTGCTACCACCCAGCAACAATGTTTTTTATTGACAGAAGTGATTAATCATGCACGGGGAAGATTCAGGGCCCCTGGTATTCGGCTAGCCAAGCATTTCATGAAAGCGCAGGACGCACAAAGCCGCAACGTCACGAAATTATACTTCCAGGAGACTCAGTATCAGCCACAGTTGATGTTGATCCAAGAGTGGCGTTCGCCAGGATGAACCATGGTCGTGAACACTATGCAAGTGGTAGGGGCATGCACCAGACGTGGTATGTCGAGGTAGAGACAGTGCGACTCAGTAATAGGCTCAACACTGGGATCAGGGTCCCCAAGGAAAATCCAAAGGACGTGGATACCACCGCTCACCAGACAGAGACACCGAGATCAAGCAGTGTTGACGGTGCATCACTGGCTATTCACAGCAAATGTGACTCCACATTCAGTCAAACACACCAGCGTGTTACAGATCTCCTCTCTCAGCGCGCCATCCGCGCGTCCGCCTTCCGCGCGTCCGCCATTTCAATCTCGCCAGATTTCGGCCGCGGAGTACACAATATATCTTCTGCGCAGTGTTGTCGGTAACTCCCCCTCTGTCTGCATGGACGTAGGACCATAACGCTTCTCAGTGCCTTGATGTCGCACTGACCGCAGTCTATGCAATGACTAAGCAGCCACAGCCAGTCCTTACGCTCTCGGGTGCCGCCATGTTAGGCCAGGGGGTTGCGTGTGATGGCGGGGGTCCGCATTCGTCGTCCCGATCGCGCTGGAATGCACAGGGAGTCTCGGTAAGCCAGGGGAGCTTCCGCCGCAGCCAGCAGGGGTCCCAGCTTGGTAATCCGGACACACAGGGACGTAAGCGCTAAGTATTTTCACTCTCCACCTGGCCTAGAGGCCCGAGCACATCAGTGAGCAGGGCGCCGCCATGTTAACGCGGCCCCACACCCCCATCGCACCAACAGGCGCTGACAGTCCCGAGAGTCCTCAGCCGGTGTCGCACCCCGCGGCGAAGTCAAGCGCTATTTGGGCTAATCCAGGGCTCGTGCAGTGATGTCCCTGTTCGGCTGCACCGCTCACCGTGTTCCTTAGCTGCCGAGCAGTCTGGCGGCCACCATCTTGTAGAGCTCCGTAAGCTGGGCTGGCAGAACTTGTATGCGATTTCTACACCATATATACCTCCAAACAAGGCGCAGATCCGCTTTGATGCATCACGCCAACTACCGATGCATTTAGCTTCCAAATTGCTGATGAATAACGTCTGCTGCAGTATTATAACAAGCGAAACATGCGTCTGGCTGGCGGAGCTGTCTCAACAGGCAGCCATTCCGCAGTGCGCCCTGTAGCGCCCCCCCCCCCCCACTTTCTGATGTTGATGACACACAGCCCAACACTGTGGCAACTGCCTGTGCCCCCCCAGGCCCTTGACAGGCTGTCACACATCCCCCCTGCCCTCCTCCCTCGGTCCTCCCCTCCTCTGGCTTCGCTTCATGATTGCATGCTGCTATTGTGTTTATTGTGTGGTCTCTCTCAATATATTGTCTCTCATGCCCCACTATTTGGCTCATCCGCTCATCGTGTTTTATTGGTCTTCAGTTCAATTCTATTGGTCTACTGTAGCCGTTTCACGTGTATACTCTGTCTTTACTCTTGCCTGCCTGCTTTGTATTTTTAAAAAAAAGTATAAATTAAAAAAAAAAGAAAGGTATCGAATGCCTTTTCGATACCCAAGGCTGCCAACCAAGGGTGTCGTCCTCTGTACATGCCTAGTTGAAGAGCTGGAACAGACGGCACAAATTCAGTCCGGTACTTCTTCCCGGAATAAAACCATTTTGATCCTCATGTATTAAAAGGGATGCTGTTTCTGTGAGCCTGATAGCCAACACCTTCCCCAATATTTTATAATCCTCATTTAGTAAGGACAGGGGGCGATATGATGCCATATGCAACAGAACCCTACCTGGTTTGGGCAGCACCACTAACAATGCCGCTCGCATGGATGCTGGGAGTTCTCCTCCTACGAAAGCATCCTTATAGACAGTCAGCAATTGGGATACAAGCTTATCAGAGTACACGGAGTAGAGCTCCGATGGCCAACCATCTGCACCCTGCGACTTACCCGCTGCCAACTGTTTAATGGCGTCTAATATCTCATCTTCCGTAATATCTTCCTCCAAGGAATCATATTGGGGTTTCGTAACCTGCTGTAGCTGTACGTATGTGGGGGAGGTTATCTGTGCCAGGCTCCCTGTACAAGGTTATGTAGTATTTATAGAATGCATCATTAATTGCTGCCTGTGTGTTTACCAGCACACCCTCACTGTTGTATAACGCTGTAATTGGAGGTTGGGAGGCATCGGCTTTCAAGAGCCAAGCTAACATTTTGCCAGCTTTGTTACCCTCTGTGAGTTGTGGGGCTAAATGTTTGTAGTCCAACGCACATGAACTGTCTGAGGTTTTCTTATAAGCTAGTCGTGCCTTGGCCAGCAGGGGGATCGCCAGAGGGTCTACAGGCACTGGGGGCCAGATGTGGGTCGCCAATTACCGGTAGGTAACGGCCGAATTCGGCCGTTACCGACCGGTAATTGAAATGTAGGGGCCATTATTTTACAGAATCAGTAAATTTACCAAATCGGTAAATTTACTGATTCTGTAAAATACCGAATCGGTAATTTTAGTGATTCGGTAAATCAAGATGTAGGTGGCACTCCACAGAGTGCCACAGGCCCTATAGAGTCGGTATTTTACCACCCAATCCTATTCGGTGGTAAAATACCGAATTCAGGTGTGCATTCACACTTGTGCAATGTGACACACAGAAATGCCCTTAGGGCATGTATGTGTGCCACATGGCACACAGGCCTGCACTTGGGGTGCTAGAGGGTGTCAAAGTGACACCCCCTGCACCCTTGCTGGATTCGGTATTTACCGATTCGGTAAATACCGAATCGGTATTCCCCATTGATTCCTATGGGCTCAAAAGCCCATAGGAATTAATGGGGAATACCGATTCGGTATTCACCGAATCAGTAAATACCGAATCTTACAGATTCGGTAATTCAAAATATAAAATTACCTACATCTCCCTCCTTCTAATTTACCGATTCATAAATACAGAATTGGTAAAATTCGGTATTTATGAGTCGGTAAATTAGATTTACCTACATCTGGCCCTGGGTTTTCACATCGCTTAATTTCTGCCTCTAGTTTACTTAACTACGCTGAGAGTCCCATCCGTGAGCCGTATGTCGTTTTAATAGTATGTTCCCGTGCTAATGTTTTAAAGGCATCTAACTCTACGCCCCTATCAGAGACAGTGCCTGTTTTCTTCTGAAAGTATGTGGTGATCCTCTGAGATAGAGCAGAGCGGAACGCAGTGTCCCTTAGCGCAGCCACTGAGAGTCGTGAATTTGGGATCCTAGCTCTGCAGGCGCCCCATGCAAGATGTATCTGCAATGGATTATGGTCAGAGAGCGTCCGTGCTCAGTATTTTGATTGTGATACCCTGGTTAAAGCTTCAATGTAGCAAATTATTGCGACTATCCGCGGGTGCAGGTCATGCACTGAGAAGTAATGGGAGTATGTATGCACTGCAGGGTGTTGGCTATGCCACACATCGCCCAGCTGCATGTGGTCCAGCCAGTCTCTTAGGTGTCTTGAGATCTGTATGGATTGTGCACCGTGAAGGTGTGGGTGTGAGCGGTCCAGGTCCAAATCATATGTGCTATTATAGTCCCCCTATAGTGCTGGTACTGTAGTGTCAGATAGCAAAGATGGCTTGAGTGTATGCAGGAACTGCGCCTGCCCAGTATTCGGGGCAAATAAGGAGACTAGCGCTAGCGGGGCTCCTTCAAATTGACCTTCCAGGATCACATAGCGGCCCGAGGATCTACTCGAGCATGTGCCACCTTGAAGGGTGTGCCCGGTGCCACCCATATAAGGGTGCCCCTAGCATAGCCAGAGTATGTGGTGCCTATGACTGTACCTCTCCAACACTTGCGCAGTGAGGCTTGTGTCTGTGTGGTAAGGTGCATCTCTTGTATTAGCACAATTGTGATCTTGTGGGTGCACAAGTATTGGTATACCCTATGTTTTTCCATACATTCCGCCAGCCCCAGCACATTCCAAGTTATACGTGTGTACTCATTATTAACCATTTGAAAGAGTAAAGGAAACTCTCCAGTCCACCCCCACCCACCAGTCACCCCACTGTATATCCTATTATTCAAATATTTCCCCGGCCCAGACAATAAGAAGCAGAGATCTTTGTGAACAATGATAACATTCTCCTAACTCCCCACCCAAGGCCGGCTCGCCAACGGGCAAGTGGCCACTTGAACTGAAATGCCTTTAAATGATGATAACCCAATTGCTATCTCAGCTACGTAACGCTATCTGGGGGCGCAGCTATAACCGAACCCCGGCTGACTTTTGGCGGCCATCATTTAATCGACTTAATGACATCTCTTAACTCAGACTCCTGAGACCAGGGCAGAATAAGCATGAATCTTTGTAGCAACCCACCCCTAATTATCTAATCAGCTGCCCATCAACCGTGTATACACTACCAAAAGGATATACAAAGAGTCCACCGAGTTCACTTGCAGACTGGTCTGTCATTGCGGGTTTATTGCCTCAAAAGTCCGTAGACTTCAGGAAGTCACCCAGCTTCGTTTGCCAGTTGTGGGGTCATCTCTGGACCGTCTCCTTGCAGTTCTGCACTTTGTGAGTCTGTTAGGGATAGCTGGCGGTCTTGCCCATCATTTGATTCCGACTCAGATCTCGCTGATGCCACAGCAGTGTTCCGGTGTTCCGCCATTTTTATGGCTTGTGCCCTCTCTGCCACCATGTGCCTCAAGG
Organism: Lissotriton vulgaris; assembly: GCF_964263255.1. NCBI lineage: Eukaryota > Metazoa > Chordata > Amphibia > Caudata > Salamandridae > Lissotriton > Lissotriton vulgaris. Next base: position 1,074,820,505 of record NC_141691.1, on the reverse strand, counting down.
TGGGCCGTTGCACTTTGGGTCTCCCCCGTCACCTTCATGTGCCCACTAACTTCCAGGGCAATTGTGATTCTGAATCTGCCAGAGTGATAGGCGGAGGATTTGCAAAACCATGCTGGTCTATCCAGGACTAGGCTTCCTCAGGAGTGGAACAGCACACATTGAGATCTTTTTTTTAAATAAATCTTTTTATTGCAAAAAGAACAACATAAGGTGGTCAGCACATACAGGTAATACAATTCTTGCAGTGTATTTACCAGAAAATCACAGGTTACACACATCTGTTTCTAATACAGTGGCTCTCTGGGTTTTGCCTATTTCGTTCGGTACTCATAATTCATTTTGCTCGACAATGGGGGTGATTCGTGGGGGCTCACATATGTTACCACAGTAGTCATTCCAGTTGGACCATACCGCAACCCATTTTCGCGGGCAACCCCTTGCCATATATACACTGTCTTCTCTTGGACCATACACCAATCCACATCTTTCTTCCAGGAACTAAGTGTTGGTGGTGTGGCTACTCCCCACAATCTCGCTATGTTTCTCTTTGCTATGGCGAGTCCCAAGGTTTCCCATAGTTTCCCTTTTGATGTTAAATCTGTAGGTTCCCAGATATTGAGAAGGCAACGCTTGGCCTCTGGACGCAGCTCTACCCCTCATACCTCTTGCATACAGTTAAGTACCCGTAGCCAATAGGTCTGCAACACCTGACATTCCCACAAAATGTGGAAGAAGGTGCCCACCTGCCCACATCCTCTGCGACAGAGTCTGCCTTCGCTGCACCCCATCAGGACCAGTCGTGTGCCAGAGATGTAGACCCGATGCAGGATTTTCAATTGGATCAATCTAATTTTTGCCGAGATCGCTACTTCCTTAGGGGATGCAAGTGCCTCTTTCCATTCTTACTCATCGATTTCGAGTCCATCTGCCTCCCATTTCCCTTTAATAGCGAGCAACAGGTCTGGAGTGTGGTTAATGAGTTTTTTGTAAATGAGGGAGATAGCCCGTTCTGGTAGGTGGCCATCCAGCAGCCTATCTTCAAGAGGGGAGGCCTCTGGGAGTTGGGTCCCTGGGGGAATATTGGTCTGAAGTGAGTGTCTGACCTGCATGTATCAGAATTGTTCCGTTTGAGCTAGATCGTAGGTGTGCTGGAGCGTAACGGAAGGTATTACCCCTGTCGGGCCCCACAGGTCTTTGACCCGCGATATTCCAATCAGGTCCCATTCACGGAATCCTCTAGTTCGACTAAGTGTTCCCAGTCTTTCTGAGGCCCAAAGTGGTGTTGCTAAAGTGATTTTGTCAGCCCAACCCAGTTTCTTTTGAACTATGTGCCACAGCTGTACTGAGTGTTTTGTAGGTCCTGTGAGGCGATACCTTCCCGGCCTTGAGTAAAGTGCAGCCTCAAAGTTCCCGCCCAGCAGGAGCCATCTGTCCCTTCCATACCCTGGGTCATTCCCCGCACAGTAGTTACCTTGGTTAATGGCCGAGAGATGTGCCGCCCAATAGTATTTCCTGACGTTCAGAAGCACTATCCCTCCGTCAAACCACCCCTGCGTGAGTTTTTGTAGGGATATACAGGGCATTCCGGACCAGAGAAGATCTCTCTGGGTGGCTTCGATGGCAGCAAAGTATTTTTGCGGCGCTAGGTCTGGGTAGTTTTGGAGGGCATATAGAAACCGCGGCAGCGCCATCATTTTAAATAGCGCTTCCCTGCCCAATAGAGACAGCGGGAGCGTTTTCCAAGTGGAGGTGTCTCGCTTGAGCCTTTGCAGAGGCGGCAGGAGATTTCTCTCGTATCCGATGGCCAGATCCGTGGAGACATAGACTCCAAGGCACCTGAATCCGTCTGTGGCCATCTGAATCGGGCAGTCACTCGGGAGCATCGGGGTGCCCCCATGCAGGACATACAGGAGTGATTTTCCCCAGTTGATGCTGTAGCTCGAATACTCTCCAAACCCAGTGAAGATGTCTAATGCCACTGCAATGGACTCACAGGGGTTTGTGAGGTAAAGGAGGATATCGTCCGCGTAAAGCGAAATATTGTCCTCCCATCCTTCCGCCCATCGGATCCCTTTCAAGGAGGGAGTCTGTCTTATCCAGGCAGCAAGCAGCTCCAGGGAAAGGGCTAACTATAAGGGTGAAAGGGGGCATCCCTGTCTGGTTCCTCTTCCTAGTGTGAACACCTCTGAGATCGTGGTATTGACCACCACCTGCCAAAGGCTCAGTGTAGAGGAGGCGCACCCAGCCAATGAAATTCGGACCAAATCCCAACTTTTGGAGCACAGCCAGCATGTAAGGCCACTCTAAGGTGTCAAACGCCATCGTCGCTTCCAACGACACGACGACCGTCCCTTCCGCAGCGTGTGGCAGCCACCCAAGACCCCATGTAGACGGCGCAAATTAATGGCTGTGTTGCGGTGGGGAACTAAGCCCGACTGATCTGGGTGCACCAAAGTGTTCAGGACCTGTGTAAGCCTATTGGCCTGTGCCTTTGCGAGGATCTTTGGCTCAGCATTTAACAGTGATATTAGCCTGTAAGATGCAGTCAGCTCTCTAGGTTTCCCCTCTTAGGGAATAGCCACAATCATGGCGATTCGCTGGTCCCTCGGCAGTATGCCTTGCTCTCTACTTTCCTCGATTCAGAAAAGGGGGTGGTGATGAACAGAGTGTCTGAATTAAGCAGACCACTCTTACCCAGTCCAAAGATCAGGGCTTGATCCATCACCGTTATTTATCTCACTGCCCCATCCCAGCTCAGAACCTGGCTACATGCAAATCAGTCTGTCCCTGGCCCAGTGCATCATGGGAACAGGGCAGACTAAACTACCAAGCCAATTCTTCACCAGAAAGGAAACAAGCTACCGGGGACCGGTTTCTGGCATTTCAGCCGTCTTCGGCCCGGCTTGCTTGAATCCTGATGGAGCAGTGAGAAAGGGACTCATGTCTGAGTATACCCTGCCACGCCTATAGTGGCCAAAAACGATTCAGAAAAGGGGGTGGTGATGAACAGAGTGTCTGAATTAAGCAGACCACTCTTACCCAGTCCAAAGATCAGGGCTTGATCCATCACCGTTATTTATCTCACTGCCCCATCCCAGCTCAGAACCTGGCTACATGCAAATCAGTCTGTCCCTGGACCAGTGCATCATGGGAACAGGGCAGACTAAACTACCAAGCCAATTCTTCACCAGAAAGGAAACCAGCTACCGGGGACCGGTTTCTGGCATTTCAGCCGTCTTCGGCCCGGCTTGCTTGAATCCTGATGGAGCAGTGAGAAAGGGACTCATGTCTGAGTATACCCTGCCACACCTATAGTGGCCAAAAACGATTCAGAAAAGGGGGTGGTGATGAACAGAGTGTCTGAATTAAGCAGACCACTCTTACCCAGTCCAAAGATCAGGGCTTGATCCATCACCGTTATTTATCTCACTGCCCCATCCCAGCTCAGAACCTGGCTACATGCAAATCAGTCTGTCCCTGGCCCAGTGCATCATGGGAACAGGGCAGACTAAACTACCAAGCCAATTCTTCACCAGAAAGGAAACAAGCTACCGGGGACCGGTTTCTGGCATTTCAGCCGTCTTCGGCCCGGCTTGCTTGAATCCTGATGGAGCAGTGAGAAAGGGACTCATGTCTGAGTATACCCTGCCACACCTATAGTGGCCAAAAACGATTCAGAAAAGGGGGTGGTGATGAACAGAGTGTCTGAATTAAGCAGACCACTCTTACCCAGTCCAAAGATCAGGGCTTGATCCATCACCGTTATTTATCTCACTGCCCCATCCCAGCTCAGAACCTGGCTACATGCAAATCAGTCTGTCCCTGGCCCAGTGCATCATGGGAACAGGGCAGACTAAACTACCAAGCCAATTCTTCACCAGAAAGGAAACAAGCTACCGGGGACCGGTTTCTGGCATTTCAGCCGTCTTCGGCCCGGCTTGCTTGAATCCTGATGGAGCAGTGAGAAAGGGACTCATGTCTGAGTATACCCTGCCACACCTATAGTGGCCAAAAACGATTCAGAAAAGGGGGTGGTGATGAACAGAGTGTCTGAATTAAGCAGACCACTCTTACCCAGTCCAAAGATCAGGGCTTGATCCATCACCGTTATTTATCTCACTGCCCCATCCCAGCTCAGAACCTGGCTACATGCAAATCAGTCTGTCCCTGGCCCAGTGCATCATGGGAACAGGGCAGACTAAACTACCAAGCCAATTCTTCACCAGAAAGGAAACAAGCTACCGGGGACCGGTTTCTGGCATTTCAGCCGTCTTCGGCCCGGCTTGCTTGAATCCTGATGGAGCAGTGAGAAAGGGACTCATGTCTGAGTATACCCTGCCACACCTATAGTGGCCAAAAACGATTCAGAAAAGGGGGTGGTGATGAACAGAGTGTCTGAATTAAGCAGACCACTCTTACCCAGTCCAAAGATCAGTAGATTGGTAGTTTGGTCTGCCCTGTTCCCATGATGCACTGGGCCAGGGTCAGACTAATTTGCATATAGCCAAGTTCTGAGCTGGGATGGTGCAGTGAGCTAAAAAACGGTGATGGATCAAGCCCTGATCTTTGGACTGGGTAAGAGTGGTCTGCTTAATTCAGACACTCTGTTCATCACCACCCCCCTTTTCTGAATCATTTTTGTCCACCATAAGCGTGGAAGGGTATACTCAGATGTGAGTCCCTTGCTCATTGCACCATCAGGATTCAAGCAAGCCGGGCCGAAGACGGCTGAAATGCCAGAAACCGGTCCCCGGTAGCTTGTTTCCTTCCCAGTATAAGAATTGGCTTGGTAGTTTGGTCTGCCCTGTTCCCATGATGCACTGGGCCAGGGTCAGACTAATTTGCATATAGCCAAGTTCTGAGCTGGGATGGTGCAGTGAGCTAAAAAACGGTGATGGATCAAGCCCTGATCTTTGGACTGGGTAAGAGTGGTCTGCTTAATTCAGACACTCTGTTCATCACCACCCCCCTTTTCTGAATCATTTTTGTCCACCATAAGCGTGGAAGGGTATACTCAGATGTGAGTCCCTTGCTCATTGCACCATCAGGATTCAAGCAAGCCGGGCCGAAGATGGCTGAAATGCCAGAAACCGGTCCCCGGTAGCTTGTTTCCTTCCCAGTATAAGAATTGGCTTGGTAGTTTGGTCTGCCCTGTTCCCATGATGCACTGGGCCAGGGTCAGACTAGTTTGCATATAGCCAAGTTCTGAGCTGGGATGGTGCAGTGAGCTAAAAAACGGTGATGGATCAAGCCCTGATCTTTGGACTGGGTAAGAGTGGTCTGCTTAATTCAGACACTCTGTTCATCACCACCCCCCTTTTCTGAATCATTTTTGTCCACCATAAGCGTGGAAGGGTATACTCAGATGTGAGTCCCTTGCTCATTGCACCATCAGGATTCAAGCAAGCCGGGCCGAAGACGGCTGAAATGCCAGAAACCGGTCCCCGGTAGCTTGTTTCCTTCCCAGTATAAGAATTGGCTTGGTAGTTTGGTCTGCCCTGTTCCCATGATGCACTGGGCCAGGGTCAGACTAATTTGCATATAGCCAAGTTCTGAGCTGGGATGGTGCAGTGAGCTAAAAAACGGTGATGGATCAAGCCCTGATCTTTGGACTGGGTAAGAGTGGTCTGCTTAATTCAGACACTCTGTTCATCACCACCCCCCTTTTCTGAATCATTTTTGTCCACCATAAGCGTGGAAGGGTATACTCAGATGTGAGTCCCTTGCTCATTGCACCATCAGGATTCAAGCAAGCCGGGCCGAAGACGGCTGAAATGCCAGAAACCGGTCCCCGGTAGCTTGTTTCCTTCCCAGTATAAGAATTGGCTTGGTAGTTTGGTCTGCCCTGTTCCCATGATGCACTGGGCCAGGGTCAGACTAATTTGCATATAGCCAAGTTCTGAGCTGGGATGGTGCAGTGAGCTAAAAAACGGTGATGGATCAAGCCCTGATCTTTGGACTGGGTAAGAGTGGTCTGCTTAATTCAGACACTCTGTTCATCACCACCCCCCTTTTCTGAATCATTTTTGTCCACCATAAGCGTGGAAGGGTATACTCAGATGTGAGTCCCTTGCTCATTGCACCATCAGGATTCAAGCAAGCCGGGCCGAAGACAGCTGAAATGCCAGAAACCGGTCCCCGGTAGCTTGTTTCCTTCCCAGTATAAGAATTGGCTTGGTAGTTTGGTCTGCCCTGTTCCCATGATGCACTGGGCCAGGGTCAGACTAATTTGCATATAGCCAAGTTCTGAGCTGGGATGGTGCAGTGAGCTAAAAAACGGTGATGGATCAAGCCCTGATCTTTGGACTGGGTAAGAGTGGTCTGCTTAATTCAGACACTCTGTTCATCACCACCCCCCTTTTCTGAATCATTTTTGTCCACCATAAGCGTGGAAGGGTATACTCAGATGTGAGTCCCTTGCTCATTGCACCATCAGGATTCAAGCAAGCCGGGCCGAAGACGGCTGAAATGCCAGAAACCGGTCCCTGGTAGCTTGTTTCCTTCCCAGTATAAGAATTGGCTTGGTAGTTTGGTCTGCCCTGTTCCCATGATGCACTGGGCCAGGGTCAGACTAATTTGCATATAGCCAAGTTCTGAGCTGGGATGGTGCAGTGAGCTAAAAAACGGTGATGGATCAAGCCCTGATCTTTGGACTGGGTAAGAGTGGTCTGCTTAATTCAGACACTCTGTTCATCACCACCCCCCTTTTCTGAATCATTTTTGTCCACCATAAGCGTGGAAGGGTATACTCAGATGTGAGTCCCTTGCTCATTGCACCATCAGGATTCAAGCAAGCCGGGCCGAAGACGGCTGAAATGCCAGAAACCGGTCCCCGGTAGCTTGTTTCCTTCCCAGTATAAGAATTGGCTTGGTAGTTTGGTCTGCCCTGTTCCCATGATGCACTGGGCCAGGGTCAGACTAATTTGCATATAGCCAAGTTCTGAGCTGGGATGGTGCAGTGAGCTAAAAAACGGTGATGGATCAAGCCCTGATCTTTGGACTGGGTAAGAGTGGTCTGCTTAATTCAGACACTCTGTTCATCACCACCCCCCTTTTCTGAATCATTTTTGTCCACCATAAGCGTGGAAGGGTATACTCAGATGTGAGTCCCTTGCTCATTGCACCATCAGGATTCAAGCAAGCCGGGCCGAAGACGGCTGAAATGCCAGAAACCGGTCCCCGGTAGCTTGTTTCCTTCCCAGTATAAGAATTGGCTTGGTAGTTTGGTCTGCCCTGTTCCCATGATGCACTGGGCCAGGGTCAGACTAATTTGCATATAGCCAAGTTCTGAGCTGGGATGGTGCAGTGAGCTAAAAAACGGTGATGGATCAAGCCCTGATCTTTGGACTGGGTAAGAGTGGTCTGCTTAATTCAGACACTCTGTTCATCACCACCCCCCTTTTCTGAATCATTTTTGTCCACCATAAGCGTGGAAGGGTATACTCAGATGTGAGTCCCTTGCTCATTGCACCATCAGGATTCAAGCAAGCCGGGCCGAAGACGGCTGAAATGCCAGAAACCGGTCCCCGGTAGCTTGTTTCCTTCCCAGTATAAGAATTGGCTTGGTAGTTTGGTCTGCCCTGTTCCCATGATGCACTGGGCCAGGGTCAGACTAATTTGCATATAGCCAAGTTCTGAGCTGGGATGGTGCAGTGAGCTAAAAAACGGTGATGGATCAAGCCCTGATCTTTGGACTGGGTAAGAGTGGTCTGCTTAATTCAGACACTCTGTTCATCACCACCCCCCTTTTCCCCTCTACTTTCCTCGAACATACGTTTCAGGTGTGGGCCTATGCTGTCAGGCTTGAGCTTGTACAGCTCAATCTGAAGTCCGCTAGGCCCAAGAGCCTTCCCAGGGCGAAGGTCATGGATGGCTCTGGTCAGTTCATCGGCGGTGAGTTGCGCCTCTAGTGTCTCTCGTTAGACGTCCGAGAGGGTGGGTAACCTAATATCTACCAGTAGGGCCAATGAATCCTCTTCCGATCGCTCCGACCCCCTAGTGTAGACCTTTTGAAAATGCCTTGCAAACTCCCTGACAATGTCACATGGTTCCGTAACGACGGCCCCTGACTCAACCTTAAGCTCAGCCACCACTTTCTGGGCCTGTTGCTTCTTGTCCAACCATGCTATTAGTTTGCCTGCTTTATCTCCCTGATCGCATAGTTTGCCCTCCCTGTCCCTCGCCAGGGTCTTAGCGGCGTCGGTAGCTAAGGCTTTGTATTCCGCTGCTGTTATTTGCAGCTGGTGAAGCATGTCTGGGTCATTGCCACACTGTGCTGTGCCTTCTAGGGCAAGCAGATCATTTTCTACAGTGACTATCTGTGCTTCTTGTTCTTTATGGCGTCCAGCTATAGCTGAGAGGGCCTCTCCCCTTAAAACTGTCTTAAAGGCCTCCCACAAGACCACTGACAATTCTACAGTCCCCATGTTCTCCCCGAAGTATTGGTCAATGGAGAGAGTCAGTTTCCTTTTAGTGTCTTCACCACGGAGGTACCAAGCGTTGATCGGTGCTACACAGCCCACCTTCCGGTCTCCGATTGTGATATGGGCCTATAGCGGGGAATGGGCCGAGATACCGCGCGCCAGATGGGCGACGTTGGATATCGTGGCATCTTCATGCATTGGCGCTAACATATAATCTATTCGTGAAAAAGTGTGGTGAGGCCCAGAGAAGAAAGTGTATTGTTTTTGTGTCGGATGTCTGAGGCGCCAGTGGTCTAGGAGTCCAAACGCCTCCATGAGGTTGGGAAGCCACTTTTGTACTGCCCCTATGTCCCTGGTTGGGTGTCTGTCAAGGTCTCCGGAGACCACAGCATTAAAGTCCCCACCCAGGAGGAGTTGTCCCTCAGGGATGGAAAGCAGCAACTTCCCCAAGTCTTGATATGATTGTGTCTGGAGGCCCGGTGGAATGTAGATCGTTACCAAATTGAGTCTATGCCCCTCCCATTTTGACAGCAAAGCGCACCAGGGGGTCATCCCCCCCCGTTTCGATCCGAGGCCACCGAAGTCATCTGCGGCGTCCCGCAAGGATCATCACTCAGCCCCACCCTCTTCAACGTCTACATGAGACCGCTCGCCACCATCGCACGCCAACACAACCTCAATATCATCTCATACGCCGATGACACCCAGCTGATCCTCTCCCTCACCAGAGACCCCGACACCGCCAGAACCAACCTCCACGAAGGGATGAAAGAGGTCGCCGAGTGGATGAAGAACAGCCGCCTGAAACTGAACTCAGACAAGACGGAAGTCCTCATCCTGGGACCATCGCTCTCCACCTGGGACGACTCCTGGTGGCCCCCTGCCCTGGGCACCGCCCCCAAGCCCACAGACCACGTACGCAACCTGGGATTCATCCTGGACTCCTCCCTCTCGATGACCAGACAAGTCAACGCTGTCTCCTCATCATGCTTCCACACCCTCCGCATGCTCCGCAAGATCTTCCGATGGATCCCGACCGAAACCAGGAAGACGGTCACCCAGGCCCTCGTCACCAGCCGACTGGACTACAGAAACACCCTCTACGCCGTAACCACAGCCAAGCTACAGAAAAGACTCCAACGCATCCAGAACGCCTCCGCCCGACTCATCCTGGACATCCCCCGAAGCAACCACATCTCCTGCCACCTGAGGGACCTGCACTGGCTCCCCGTCAACAAGAGGATCACGTTCAGGCTCCTCACCCACGCACACAAGTCTCTCCACGACCTGGGCCCCAAGTACCTCAACGACCGCCTGACCTTCCACACGCCCACCCGCCAGCTACGGTCTGCTAGCCTCGCCCTCGCCGCCGTACCACGCATCCGAAGAGCCACTGCCGGAGGCAGATCCTTCTCCTACCTGGCGGCCAAGACATGGAACACCCTCCCCATCCACCTCCGGCTGACCAGGACCACCTCTCCTTCAGGAAGCAACTGAAGACCTGGCTGTTCGAGCAGTAGCGAACCCCTACCCCAAGCGCCTTGAGACCCTCCCGGGTGAGTAGCGCGCTATACAAGTGGCATGATTGATTGATTGATTGATTGATTCTCTGTATGATCAATGACAATTGGAAAATTGCGGCGCAGGAGGATCCCAAACCCCCGGAACCGATTGTAAAGCCTGCGTGGGTCGCTAGGGTGTATCCCTATCTGTTTAGTGCCTGGCACCTGTTCCCCATCAGATGGGTTTCTTGCAGTAGTACTACGTCCGAGAGGTGTCATTTGACAAACTGTAGCACAACACTTCTTTTGAGTTTGTCCCCCAGCTCATTGACGTTCCAGCTAATTACCTTCAGGCTTTTATCCCCCTTCGTAGCCATCTATGCGTACAACATCCAACTTGTTCCTGTGTTTACCGTTCCAGCGTCTCAGCACGTTTGCATAACCTTGGTGTGACCATACCAAACTTCCCCCCAACTCCCAACTGCCTCCCCTCCACCTCCCCAACCCTGAAACTGATGTCTCCCTCTCCCCCATTCCCCCTCCCTGCTTCCCTGCTCCGTACGCTTCGTACTACCCACATCCCCAATTGGCAGAGTGCCTTTCGCCCAACCCAACCCCGGGGTGAGGAAACCTCCCCCCTCCCGACTAGCCTACTTAAGGGGGCAAGTGCGCCGGCCCCAGCTCCAGCCGCTGCGCATGCTCCCCAACATAACATATCTATTTTTATGCATGTATACACTCCTGAAAGTTCACATCAAAGTCTCATTCAGTTTGATCCCTCTGTTGGCAGTCTTAACTCCAACCACTCTACGGCCGTCGTGAGCCACCCGATTAAGAAAGGAAAGGGGGGCCCAATAGATATAGTCTTGTCTTAGCCCTTTCCCAGGCGCCAGCACTGCAGGATAAAGGTACACCCCCTCCCCACATCCCAAAGCCCTCGGGGAAAGTTTGGACCCAGTGTCCCACACAAAGTACAAATGTCAAGACAAGGATTCACCTTTGGGTGGAGTTATATTTTCAACACATTCACACTCACAGTGCTAAATTAAAAGATGAACAAAGAGGAAATGTAAAAGTAAAATCCAAAAAATACAATTTATTCAAGCAAACGTTAAAAACCAATATGCTCTAGCATTGGTACAATTAATAAAAAATGCAGATATGCACAATAAAAATACAAATACATATACAGAAAATGGGAAACACAAACAAGGAAAAATGATTCCTATTAGAGCGCTAAGAATACAATAGTCAAATAATAATCATACTCTAACACATGTATCGTTTTCAAAATCAGAGCAGTTATTTCACAGATTTAGCGTACTCTAACGCAATTGAGCATCGCCGCGTTTCGGTGGGCCAATGTTTAGGAAGCCAGCACCTTCTTCAGGAAAGTATTTGAATCCCACAACAAAACATATAAAATCTGCAATGCAAAAAACAGTAAAGAGTACATCAAACAATGTCATATAAAAACCTGTATTATTTTTACATAACCTCAGTGCTCAGGACTTTATTTACCAAAGATAGCTTTACGAATTTTATCACACATTCACTCATACTGGTTTGAAAATTGATTTACTAATTTACCAAAATCGTTAAAAAACATTAAAAACCATCATTGAAAAACATCTCATTGATAGAGCCTAATGCCATATATCATAGGTTGTGATAGGGGTGAGGTACATAAACCTTCACAAACTCCTACTGGTATTGTAAGTTTCAGGCTGACCTTGTACTACAATTGCATTTCGAATCAATTAACTTCAGGGGTAAAAATACCCTCTTTAAATGTAATCCATGTATTTATGGCTTCTTCTCTAGTGGACATTTACAAGAAATGCCTAAGGCTATTTCATTTCCTATTTTATTTTTAATTTATGTTGATAAAGCAATATCAAAGATTGCACACACCAATCATTTGGTCTAATGAGGAAACACTCTTAGAATAGTTGATGAATTATAATTTAAGTCAGATGTTAGTAGTCTCATGGTTGACATCCACACATAGGGACACATTCATATTTACCTACTATGGGGTCTGAATAAACCTCCCAGGGCCCAGATTTTCACTGCGGTATCATTGACAAATTTTCTGCATTAAAAGAGAATGGCACCAGGCTTGTTCTATCATAAGCCAATATATAAAAAACACACACAGCAAGTATACACCATTCTAGCACGTATCTAAGCGTAAAGCGTATCCAAACGTGAATGCCTGATTCACAACGCTTTCTTTCAAGGTGTGAAATAAATCCTCTTTCTTTGTCATAGTTATAGAAAAAATAGCAGCCCTCCAACAGCTCTTATTGTATCTAGTCTGTCTAACATAACAACGATGTAGCTTAAACTGCCTGCTGCCAGCGCTAATAACCAAACAGCATATGATAAGCACCAATATAGCACATGTTAAGCACCAATATGGCACATTTATAGGGAACACACCTTTTCATTTAGAGATGGTGTTGTGATACTGTTCCTACCATGCGATAGCTCGTCAGGTATGATGGTTGTACTATATTTCAACAGCCCAAATCTGTAATAAAGAACATCACTTGTAATGACTGATCAACGAAGAGTATCGAGAGAGTGTCTGACCGGTTCTTGTCTAACTACCATGGAACCAATGATTCAACATAAGAAGAACATATAAGTAGAAGACACACCTGTCCTATTAAGACTGGTAACACTCTATCGTTCCTACTTCTTATAGGCTTCTTAAAAATTCCTCAAGCGTTGCCGGTGTCTTATCTAAGTGTAAATCTGAAAGATAGAGTATAGCTCTTGTTATTACTAATATACAAGCTGTAGATATAAGCCGTAAAGGCTACAGATATACATAACAAGTCTGTCACTGAGCAGATAACTGCTATGCTACTCTCCGCACACCTCAGTACATTTAAAGAAATTCACACAAGGTTTGCAAACATATCCAGTAAGCCTCTATTACCTTAGGCATGCCGTTTTCTGAGTTTCCAGACGTCAGTTTCAAATATATATCACGTCTCAGGTTACTTCGTAATCTCAGCCACTATGTGGCAGAAACCGCCAGCGGTCAAAACTGGAAAGCAGCCAAACGAAATATACTAAATTGAAATGCCCCATAGAAACGAGAAACACTTCATCTTAGTTACGAGCGAGCCCAAGTTAAATTACCTGCCAATAAACGGATATCGCATACACAGGGCGTGTGCCTCCGCTCGTCTGCAACAGAATGCCAAGAACAGCCGGGTTTAAATACCGTAGCCGGCTCGCATTCACCGCATTGTGCCCCAAATTACTTCCGGTTCACAGCAAGAGAGAGTGTATCCAGTTTACGAATTTTTGGAAACTAGAACGCCACTCAATTCCATAAAAAGCGAAAAAAGACGACAGTTTCAACAATATTTGTATCCGATAGTATTCCTATCCGAGTTTGATGGAGGCATCCATTCCATATTTTTAATGCTTAAAAAATAGATAAAAATAATAAACATGTTTCAAAAATACTGCGTAAATTATTCATTTGATCGCCAGGTATTCTGCAATCCAAATTGTTTTTTTATTTAAAAAAAAGGGATTCCTCGCGGTCAGATGCTAACTATGGTTTAGCTTTATCAAAACATGTTGAGTACGGTGTCATACGATTTGGAATACTACCCCCTTGCCAGTTCTGGCGACGGGGGTAGCATTCCACCCTTCTACCGGGAGAAGACATGTTGTTCCTACCATTCCCGATTAAAGTTAACCAGGGCCTCAGCATCACAAAATGGACACAAGTCTGACCTCCTGCTGCTGGGAGTCCTTCCAGTGAGGGAGGCTTGGACAATAGGTTTCCTGTCTTGGGAGGTGCTAGCACTACCCCAGACAGGGTTTTGTGTATTAGGGCAGGGAGGGCTGAAAAAAGGAGACACTGCCTGGGCACACAAGGTGTCCCATGCATAGTCCTGTTCTCCAGCCCCAGCTCTGGCACGAAACTGGACAAAGGGAAAGGGGTGTAACCACCCCTTCCCTGGTCCCACCCATAGGAGGGACCTATCAGGTAATCCAGCCCCTAGATTTGGTATATAGGTAGGAGCTGAGTCCCAAGACTTTAGATTAATCCTGACTGAAACTCTGAGAACGAAACTCTGGACTTTCGACGATCTACTTGAAGAAGACGACTGAAGAATCTCCCTTGTGGTCAAGGAGTGACCATCCTGCACAAGCAGGCCTCATCCAGCAATCGACGACTTGCTTTGCCGTCGCCTCCCGCCGGAGCCCAGAGCCTGACAAGAACCGGATTCCCAGACATCCAACAGCCCGATCCACAGTCCCTGCAAAGCTGAGACCCGTGGAGGTGACGAGAGACGTGGGACCGGCCATCTTGAAAAGTCTGTGACCTGCTAACTGTGCAGCCCACAATGCCTCCTCGAAGCTGTGCATTAGGGATTGAGAAGCACCAGCCCAGAGCAGCATCTGCACTGAAGATCAGCCCTGCACCCTCCACGAGTTCTGCGTGATGCCCTTTTCCATTTTCCTGCTTGACGCGTCTGCCCGGTCACTTGCCCGTTGGCTAGTGGCCATCTTGGCGACGACATTTTGATTTCCACCACTGGTCTGATTGCTCCAGACTGGCCCTTGCTTTCCTCAAAAGAAGCAGCCCTCAGACCTTGTTGGTCCGAGTAAGAAGCCTACATTGTATCCTGCGTGGGTTGCCTTTGACAAGGCTTGTTGCCTCCAATCTTGAAGCCGACACCGCCAACAGCGAGAGCCTTTGTGGGACTGACTCCTGGTTGTCGATGACTCCTGGTCCACGTGGCTGCAGAGACAAGCTTCCCATCAGTACCTGATCGCATCCCGACATCGCCAGGTTCCTTCCTGGTTCCATCCTGGTCACTGGCTAGTGACCCAGACTCTGTCCCCTCTGCTTTCAGGTCTTCTACATCTTCGATCCACCCTTGGATCCACCCGGACTCTTCTCTTCTGGCCGCCTGCAGCATCTTTTCTCCAAGGCTCCATAGATCTCCATGATGAAACCAGACACACTTTTGGACCTATGCACCCGCTTCCTGTGGGTTAGGTAACGCGAGTACTATGGTGCTCCTGTAGAGGTTTACACCCCTAGTATCCTAGTTTCCAGTGGTTAAGTTCTAGTCCAGTCGGAAGACTCCCAAACCTTTAACTTTGTAATTTTTACGCACCTATTGACTTCTATGTGTAAACGTGTGTGCCTTTAGACACTGCACACTTTTGGACCTATGCACCCGCTTCCTGTGGGTTAGGTAACGCGAGTACTATGGTGCTCCTGTAGAGGTTTACACCCCTAGTATCCTAGTTTCCAGTGGTTAAGTTCTAGTCCAGTCGGAAGACTCCCAAACCTGTAACTTTGTAATTTTTACGCACCCATTGACTTCTATGTGTAAACCTGTATGCCTTTAGACACTGCACATGCATCCCGTGGGCCTCCTGCTCCCTAACCATTGTTAGTCCAGTGTAGCCCCAGCGATTCCCAAGGCCCTAGGCCTTACCATTGTTTGTGACGTGTTACTTATACCACTTTCTTAGTATATGGTTTAGCAGGCCAACTGGCCTATCCATATTTGTGCAACTTTTGTCTATTCTATTAAGTTACTTTTTTGTGCTTGTGCTTCTGTGCTCATACAGAGTTCAGGGGCTTGTTTAGAAATAAATACATATATATTTTGAATATATATCCTGTGTGGTGTCCTTTCATTTGGTATTAAAGGGATTGCATATGGTAAAACAGCTGGCTTGTAACAACAACATAAGAGTGACTCAAGGTGCTCTAAAAGTAACTATCCACAAGCAACCACAATAATAAGCCAAAAAAGAAGATGAACCAACAAAGTGATAAAAGTAAAAACCTTAATTGTAAAAAGAACCCTCACTCACCAACCTGTTGGTGACATGCGTCATCATGGGGTTCCCACTGGGGAACCGAATGTCCCCCCAGTGTGCTTCAACGCCTATTTTACAGCGGAGCTGGTTTTTTGATCAAGTTTTATCAAGTGCTCAAGTGTAGTGAGTGCAATGTTAAAAGATAACAGCTGTACCATCAACAATTTTATTAATTGGTCAGCTGGTACCGTTTAAAAACTCGTGAACAGGACACCCAGTGGTCAGATTATTTGAACCACTATGTCCTAAGAAGTATAGGTCGACATGTTTCTGCTGTTAGGGCTATAGTCAGCGCAGCTTTCTTCAGGACCAAAAATAAATATCCCCGGTGGTCCACGCACGCTAAGGCGTAGCCGATCCGTGAGGATATTAATGTGAAAAAGTGAAAAAACTCACGCTTTTACCCGTGTTGGCACTCTCAGAAATCCCCAGGGGCCATTATTGCACGTGGATATTCAACACGTAGCCTAGGCATGCGGAGGGGGTTACTCTTCAAGTTGCCTGTAAATTTACTGGCAACAACTCCCCGCTTGTAAACCTATTCCGAACGCTACCGCAGCCCCCAAATATTGCGGTCCCGCAGATATTACATACTGGTTCTTACAGCATCATGAATACAACCTGTCCGCACAACTGACTTGTGCCTTGAAAAAGCCCACGGCCAATAGGCCACTAGGGCGAAACACGTGTTGGCTGTCCTTTTTCCGCAGATGTAACCAAAAAATAAAAACCACGCACTTGAAACTTTCAAAGAACGCTTGAATTTTCTCTTTGAACTTTTGTTGACAAATCGTGAGGGCACTATTCTTCAACTTTTCTCTACATTTACCCCTACAATGGCTCTTGGGTGAAGCCTTTAATGAGGAATGTGCCACAACACAAATGGGCCCTGACAATTGTAGCACCTAAGCCCAGAGACTTCCACCCAAACAGTTAACCATAACCTATAAAAGATAAAGCCATAAAAAAATCTCTAAAGAAATATACAGGAAGGAATTTGGATACAGATAGAGCTAGGGAGTAATGGAGCGTTATCCTGGAAAATTCACACAACAAACGGACAGTAGCAGGGCTGTATTCTTGCACCGTTTTTTTCCCATCTACATAGCAGATATTCCAGAGGCAATGGGGGTTGTCTGGTTATTTCCTCCAAAACTGGTGAATGCTGCAATATCACATCTTTTTAAAGCACATGATATGGTGTTGTTCGATTTGACACCTATCGGACTACTGCGACAAATGACTGAATTTGGTAGAGATTGTTTCTTGACCTAACTGTTGATATAGAATCCACAAAAATAATGATAGAAGGAGGGTGGGAGCACACTGCCTCATAACCCAGGACTCAGTTTACTCCAATGCATCTTGGTAAATGCAGTGCATGATAACACTTTTTCAGTAGTAGTCTTTAATTTTTTTTTTCACCACTGTTGGTGCAGCCTGTACTGTGTAACTCTAGACACGTGTTTCTGGATTAATTCCTTCATCAGTAAAGAGCAACAAGTCATTTTGGTGATGCTGGAAATGCTGCTCAAAGTCTTCTCAGGTCTCTGTACCACTCATTGGGCGCACGTGCATCAACATAAGCTTGTCAACTCAGTAGCTCGAGGTAGTCTTTTCAAACAGAAGGAGGGTGGAAGCACACTGGTCACATCCCAGCACTCAATTTGCCCCAGTGCATTATAGTAAAAGCAGTGCATGATAACATTTACTTCAGTAGTAGTCTTTCATGTTTCACTCTGGTTGGTACAGCATGTGTGCTCCCACCCCCTTTTTTGATTATTTTAATAGGGCTCACTTGAGATAATGAGCTGAGAAGCTCTGGCCGATGCACCTGCTCACAGTGAGTGGTACAGAGACCTGAGTAAGCTTTGGACAGCAGTTGCAGCACTCCAAAAAAAGTGTTGCTCTCTACTGAAAAAGGACACCTATCCTGAAACGTTTGTCTAGAGATACACAGCACAGGCTGCACTAACAAGGGTGAAAAACTAAAGACTGTCACTCAAGTAAGTGTTATCATGCACTGCATTTACCATGATTTATTTGGGGAAACTGAGTGCTGGGATGTGAGGCAGTGTGGTCCCACCGCCTTTTCGGTCATAAATATAATGATGTTCGTAAATAAGGTGAGTAAGAAGCAGGCCCTAAGGCGGTTGTGGGCTGGTTTTCAGCTAGAAGTGGTTCAAGAATGTAAGTATTTGCGAATAATTAAAAAAAACTATGGAAATATCTGATAGAGACATCTAGCCGGATAGTCCTTACCTTTGAAGTTCCAGGCGTCAGGCTGGATCCGCAAGACTTCTCTTAGCAGTTCCCCTGCGTGCCAGTAGGTGGCGTCGGTCGACTCCGCATGACGTTGTCTGCGTCGTGTTCATTGTGACGTCCGCGTCATCAATATACCCACCACTCCCACATGCTTACATCAGTTATTTTCTATCCGCGTCAGCCACCCCAGATCCATCGAAGAGAATTTACCCCCTGCCATTTTATGACAGACTTTATCCACTTTTTGCCGTCTTCTTCAGGTGTGCTAGGGAAGTCTTAATTAACAACGAAGGAGTGACTAAGTGGAAAAAAGAATAGTGCTATCAAAATTAAATAGTGATTTTTTTCACTCTGTACTGTAAATGTGGTCAATACTCCCACAAGTGCATGTACGAAGTGATGTCTCTCTATCTCCCTGAGAATACCCCACACGCTCCCCTCTAAGGATGAAACCTGCCAGGTGTAGTGATCACCAAGGGCTAACGTAAGGGGAAAAAAATCCTTTCTTTTTGAAGGACCCTCACTCACCACTAGTTGGTGACATGCTTCTTCATTGGGTCCCGCTGGGGTGACTGAATGTCCCCCCAGCGTGCTACAACGCCTGATTACAGCGGAGCAGGATGTGGTGAGTGTAACAGTGCCCAAATTAGAATATGACTATACATGAGTGTACAAGTGTGTTAAAAAATGCAGAGGTTGTACCTTTACAAAAATCTTTAATAATGGCCAACCTGCATTGGATAAAAACAATGTGGACGTACTACACAAGGTTCTGAGTTAAGGAACCGATGTCCTAGTAAATATCAAAAATTGGTCAACATGTTTCTGCTGCTTTGATTGCAATGTGCTCAGCATTCGTCAGGACCTACCAAAATGTCCTCCGGTGGTGTGCGCGCATTAAGGCGTACCCTCCCGAGAGGCTCTAAGTGTAAAAAATATCGTAAGTGATAATTCACTGGACAGTCTCCGTAGTTATCCACTGCAATTTGCAGGAATAAACCAAAAACCTGTAAGGAGAAAAGAGACAAACAATAACACATAAGCAAACCTAGGAATTAAGTTCTATGATCAAATGCGTTAGTTATTAGTGGTGGTCTTTGACATTTCAGGAAATGGTGAAATGCATACTTGACATACATCCAACTAATGGGAGGTGCTTGCCCTAATTACTGGGTATTGCACCAATGCCAGCCTAACTTAACCGACCATCAAAGTGAACAGGCGTCACGTATTTGCACTGCTGCTTAATTCATCATGAAGTATTGCAGGCATTGTGCTGTTCAATTCGTGACTGCCATTCAGTTAGGGTTATACAATATTTATAGATTTTCGTCATGCGAGTGATGTTAGGGTGAAACAATGGATAAGCCAGGAAAATCTCCTTTTATATAGGGGAGATGTACGATGTAATAGCAACTTTCGTGAATGCTGACAAACTCACTTCGCAATAGGCATGAATACGCCCCTTCGGCGAGGACAGCGCGGGTTCCCTTCACGCGATGTCTATCTGTTGAAAAAGAAGGGCAAATGCAATGAGCACACATGGGGTGGTAGAGTACCCGTGCTCCTGATGAAAAAATGGGCAAAGAAAGGCTTACTTCGGCACTCGCGGCTCCCCGCGGTATACCGGCTCTCTCGGCTGCTGTCTCCCGGTAATGCCGGAAAAGGGGCGGGATCGGCTTTATGTGTTGTGATACCGTGAGTGGCCAAAATTGATCACGTGAGCGGAGTGACATCACGTAACTACCGCCCCGCCCTGTGCCTTAAAGCGGTATTAGCCGGAAGGTGGTTTCAGAACAGGGGTTCGAATCCTGGTTCGGTCTCAAAATTAAATAGAAGCCTGACAGGGTTTTTTTTATATCTAATCACATTATAAAACCCACTATAGGTGTATTAGGGGGGATCAAAGTTTAATCTAATTTTTTAACCCACAGGATCGAAAAACGAACAACGAACTTCGAACTCACGGAGCCACCTGACGTGACTCACGCATAAGGCGTGAGACATCCATAGAAGAAGTACGTGAACCATCGTATAAGTGGGAAAAAGGCCCAGATGAAACTACCCCGTGTGTTATAACAGAAAAATCAGATTGTAATACAGACCCCAGTCTCACCTCAAGGTCTTTAATCAGTGATGGGCAGACAATACAAAAGGGCCAATGGGAATATGAGTACATGGACCTAGGTGTATACTGAGGTATAGTATGCTGGATCAGATGCATAGCAAAAAGTCATGTGATGGCAGAAAAATGTGCTATGAGTTTAGATGTATTTATCTTCTTAGCACACTGCCCCATGGTATGTCATCATTGAGACCAGTTTTGTTTGTGCCAAGACGATACACCCAGCGTTGTTCCTTTTCGAACAACGTGGCATCCAAACAGCTTTCCAGATGCTCCAATACTGTCCACTGCAGATCATTTGGTGTATGATTCAGTTGTAAGAAGTGGGGGAAGTCTAGCAAGAATATCTTGAGGTTGAAGGCATACGCGCCTGTCACTGCGCAGTGTCGGTCATGGACCCCCACTTAGTGTGTCTCTGGTGCCTGGAGTTTGATCAAGACACAAAGTCATGCTCCGATTGCTGGGCCAAGGCACCCAAAGCTTTTAGGGAGCAGTCTCTAAAGCTAATCGTGGCATGGCGACTGGTGCCCCGAGGGTCACCTTGTCAATCTCCATATTGGTCCCTGTTGAGATGAAGGTCCGAGCACCACTCCGGTGAATCGAAGTCCTCTTCTTCCAAGTTGTCAGGTAAGAGGCGTCACAAGGAACACAAGAAGTCAAAGCATGCTTCGACTTCGCCACATCCGTCACTTGACGAGACAGAGGAACCTCAGTGCTCAAGGCCCCACTCCAGTGAGTGGGTGCCTGGGTCGGCTCAGCGTTTCCCTCCGTTCCTGGGGCCGGAAGCAACCTCCACCCAACTTAAGGAGTTCTATGATAGCATGTGCACCATATTTGGGCAGCCTGACCCCTGCTGGTGTGCCTACAGGCCCTGCAGGATAAGATGATGGAGACTCCGTGGGTTTGTCGCCCTTGGCTCTTTTCCCAGCTCCACGGCCTCCTACTGTACCTGTTCGGGACCAACAACGGTCACACCTCCACAGCGACCTTTCCGGCGCTGCATCTGCAGTCAAGGTCCTCGGCGTTGATGGCTCCCACCGCCAGCACCTCCCCAATTCTCATTCCCGACGACACTAAGCTGGTCAGGCATCCATCGATGCCGAGACCAGCGCCAGTGGAGCCATACGGCTCCATGCCATTTAACCTGCCCTATTTTCAAGGGTTAGGAGTGGATGAGGAGGATTGAGAGTGGGAGCAGACCTCTTAGAAATCCTGCAACCCCAGGACATGGACTGGTATGAAGAACTGGGTGATACCAGTGGCCTGGAAACCTCCCTAGATTCTGGTACGCTATCTCCCCCTAACCTGCCTACGAAGGAGGGGGCATCATACACTATGGTGGTGCATAGGGCTGCGGAGGTCTTAGACCTGCAGCTCTATATGGTTGCAGTCAAGACTAATGTCTTGACAGAGGTCCCGCAGCTTGGTGTCTCCTCTCTAGCTCAGAGCTCTTGCTGCCTTTCAATGAGGTCTTGACTGATGTTTTTTGGGGCACTTGGTCAAAGCCCTGCATGGCGGCTACCGTGTAGAGAATGATTGTCTACCGCCATCGCCATGTGCCAGGCGACCCAGTTTTCCTCACTGCCCACCCCACAAAGCTTGGTGGTACAAGTTTCACTTCCTGTGGTTCGTTCCATTCAGCACCCCGGAAAGGGGATCCAAGAGACTGGAAAGCTTCTGCCAGTCTAGCATTGCGATCAGTGAACAGTGCATGCCTTTTGGGCCGTTATTCCCATTCGATATGGGACACGGTTCCACAGGTGCTACCCAGAGTCTGGAAGGAGAAGCAGATTCTAGTCCCTCAAGCCACTTTTCAGACTGGAGAGATGCAGCAAAGTTTGCCATCCGATGAGGCATGGACACAACAGACTCGCTGGGCAGAGTGAATTTCACTATGGTGGCCGTATGTCACCACGCCTAGCTGAGGCTATCTGTTTTTTGGGGGGATGTTCAAGCTAATCTCATGGACATGCCCTTTAATGGCTCCTGTCTCTTCGGAGACAAAGCAGATGCCGCCCTTGAGCATTTTAAGGACAAGGGGGCTATGGCCTAGTCTTTGGTCCTCACCAAAACATTCCTGCCTGTGTCTGCTTTTTGCTCCTTCCGTGGCTACAGAAGGGGCTACCAACCGCACCAACCCTATTCCGGTCCAGAGGGGCCCACAAGCTCAGCAACCTCTTGGCACGGTTCACTCCGACCCGAGTGTCAGGAGAACAGAAGTCGAGCCATGCCACTATCCTCTCCTCCTCTTCAAAACCCCCCTAGTCATATCCCCCAGGATCATTCATGACCAGTTGGTGGCAGAATACACCATCTTCCCCACCACTGGCAAACATCACCTTGGACAGGTGGGTACTGCAAATAGTCAAAAGTGGCTCCTCCCTCCCCTTCAAGACTACCCCTCCATCCATTCCTCCAGTGTATGATCGGCTGACGGAGGATCACCTTGCCTTACTCCATGAGGATGTGAAAACTCCCTTGGCCAAAGTAGCTATAGAGAGGGTGCCCGAGCCAGAAATAGGCTTTGGTTGTTAATCTGGGAATGCGTCAAAAACCATGGGAGCTGCATGGAAACACCCACGCAACACTGATAGAACACCTTCTCAGAGCAGAGCAACGTAGCGATCTGTGTTGTGTGACTTCAGATGTTTTTTTTTTTTTTGGTAAACCTTTATTATTACTTAAATCAGTTACAGTCACAGGCCTACCAACCATCACGGTCGGCCATCAGGACAGAGGCGGTCAAATCAAATCAATTAAGCCATAGAAATGCAGAAGTCCGCTTCCCAAACACTCTGTTGTAACTCAGGAGAACATTTATACCATATTGGTAACAGGATTAAAGAAGGTTTCTTTTTTTAAAATTAAAGAAAGAACAGGATCTGATGCCGTACAATTAAACCAGAACAAATCAAGGGATATTCATAGGACAGGATATTCACAGTCAGGACTACTGTAGGTAAGATATTAGCGCTGGCGTACATAATCAGGATAAACAATAAACATTACATTTCTCCCACCGAAACAGTGTCTGCCCGCTGTAGCGTAGAGCATTGGAAAGACATCCACCCTTATTGTTTGAACTAGCAAAACGCACGAAGTTACCTCTAATCAGCTCCCGGGAAGAGAAGAAGAAGAAGAAAAAGAAGAAAGTTAAAGAAAAGCCAAGTATGACAAAAATAAAGGAAGGCCATAGAAACAGAAAAGGAAAAAAACAATAATACCCCTCCCTCATCCCCCCACCCTGCACCCCTGCATACGGCTACGGCCTACCCCCCTAGCAGTGTGCCTGTCGCCCAGTGTCTAAAACCCGAAATATAGAAGGAAGAGAAATAGAAAGGAGAAAGAAACAATCTACACGAAAGTAGAAGGAAAAGGGAAAGGAAAGAAGTTAACTAGAACCCCACGATAGGAGAAAGAAAGAAAACTTGGAGGGTCCCCCAGTACGGGCCCCCGCCCCCTCCCCCCTCCCCCCACTGCCGCGTGGCATTTCAATGACACCGGAGTTGTTACCAAAGTATCAAAGACACCAACATAAACAGGATAACAGTCGCCGCTCAGCTCCTCAAGTCACACAGCTAAGATGAAAGTCCCCCCGTGTAGCAACAGAAGAAACCAGAGTACCCGCAATTCACGTAGACCCACCCAGCCTTAATCATAAACATACCCCAGTCCGTGTGGTGCAGGGTCGGGCAAACAAAGTACCAGAGTGAACAAACAGACCAGCCCAGAGAGAAGCCAGAAATCTTGCAATGCACCAGGATACGACACACTCGAAAGCCATCCACCGCCACTTGGACTTTCACGATCCGGAGAACAAAGTTCAGCGCAAAAAGAATTGTCATAACGCAGTTTCTGGGTCTCATGACGAAACCCGCCACCGGAGAAGGAGCGTGAGAGAGAGAGCGATAAACACACATCCGGTGGTTTCTCCAACTAAACCATGTACCAATGGACCCAGGTGTCCCTGTAGCAATCCACCTGGAACGAACAGGGAGTCCCCCAAGTACAAACATTCGCTTCTCAGCCACCGATAGAGTCACCTCAACTCCCCACAGCAGCGTCTTCACGGAAAAGTGTAGAAGGGGCCACACAGACAAAGTCTCCTAAAGATAATACCGGCATCGGGCTCTCTTTCCATTCCACATGTACCGGGGTCATCCCCGTATCGATCTATTCCAGATTTTGTCCTTCCAGCACACAGGGGGTATCCGATCTCCTCCCTTCGATCTTCAGTGCGCACTGCCACCGCTATGGTCAGGTATGTCTTATTGAGGCGCTACTTCCAAAAGGGACTCCCAGCATGAGTGCCACTCAGACGAACACCGGAGCCACCAGCCCTTGATGTAGAGAGGAGCATAGTATCCCCAAGTCCTCCACGTTTGCGCACAGTATGGGTGCCATCTCCACTTCCCCACTTATAGTCACATACAAGCCCCCTTAATTCAAAAAGTGCCGCAACAACGTTGTGCCGCAACCAGCTCCGATCACCTGGAGTGCGGGATGTAAACAGCTGCCCGCGGGCCAAACAAGGTTCCGTTAGGGAAACAAAGAGCGGCGTCTAGGTTTCCATTGCCATCAGTCAGCAATCGGGGGGGGGGGGAGCATGATCGGCATAGAGGAATGGCATATTTCACGTTCACCAGGCTCCACGATCGAGCGCTGGATGCACACTCTCGGGGGTGGGCTGACCTCCATAGCGGTTGACCGGCACCTTCCGGGTCTGTGTGGCCGTTGTTGTTGCACTCGCGGCCGTCAGCAGCATCACGCGGGGTCCCGGCTTCGGGTCTCGTGCAGGCCATAACGTACGAGGGTCCATATCTCCGTCGTCAGGACTCGAAAATCCCTCGGGGTCGAACACGGCAACACAGCACCCTTTCCGACGTTCGGGAGCACCGTAGCAGCGCAGGATAGTCAACGGGATCAGGCGGCGGGGGAAGAAGGTCCACGGAGCCGGGAGCCCGGGCGACCATCTTGGCCGCCGGTCTGGCTCCGCCCCGCTAATTGTGACTTCAGATTTTTGAAACCACTCAGAGTGGCTTTGCGTGGTGTCAAAAATCTGTCTTAATGTTTGTGTCGGTCCTGCACCACATTGCAAGGTGCAAGAGCAATAAAAAAGGCCTAATAAATAGGTCTCTCAGTTTTTGGAATGCTTCAAAAAAGGAAAGTAAGGGAAGTAATGATGGTAGTAAGGAATTGACAAAATATGATGCTATGCTATTAATTGAAGAGATTTGTTGAAATGATTTTGGATAACGATGTGTCTTAGATATTTAACTGTTCTATTTTTTTATCAGAAGGGTTTTTTGTAACACTTTAATACATCAGGGTTAGTCTCCTGAGTATCTACTAAACTTTATATATGTAGGAAAGTGCCCTTTTTGCATGCTTTCCCCCTCACCTTTTGCCTGACATCTGATGCAACCTGACTTGATGTCCCCTAGGTCACTGCCAATCAGGTTTCCAGGGCTTGTGTTATTTCCCAAGACGGTACCTTTGTATCCAAAATTTGCACATCCATGGCTAAAGGTAAGCCCCTTGTAAAAGATACCATGGGTGCCAAGGACACTGTGACCAGGAGAGGCCCTACACATTAACACACAAACACTGCCACTGCAGGCAGCATGTTTTGATGCAGAGAAAGCTGAAGAGTCGACATGGTACACACTCCAGTGTGACATGCCTGCAATCCACTGCCTGAGGCCTAGGTAAGCCATGAGTGGCATAATAGGGGGTATTATAAGATTGTTCCCACCCCAAGGAAGAAACCCATTGGTCCCGACTTGCACACCCCTTGAACGCCCCTAAATTTTGTATTTAGGGGTAACCCTGATCCTTGCCTCCTCAGATTGGAGGAAGAAAGCACAAGGAACTAAGAGCCATGCTGACCCAGGAAGAAGAAGAGGACGCCAACTGCTTTGACTCCACCCCTACCGGCCTGTCCTGTCTAGGAACTGCTTACAACAAGAACCACTGGGAGTCCAGCTGCCAGCAACCTGCAGATCCGGGAGGACCTGCCCTACAAACATCTTACAGACTCTTTCCCGTGAGCCCCAGATTTGCGCAAAGCAAAGACTCACCATAGTAGCCAGATTTCAGCAACTACGCAATTCTGCACCACTCTGCACCCAACTCCCACTGCCCGAGTTCAAGTGGCCCGACACCACAAGTAAGTCTCCCCAGCCATCCTAACCAGGGATCTGGTGATCCTCCACCTCCCTAAAGCCTCAAGACAACGCCTGCAGCCTCAACCTAAAGGGTCCCCCCAACCGCGACTGGAGTTGGTAAGAAAACTAGACGCCAGAAGATACCCCAGCACCCGACGCCCCATGGCCTTGGGCCCAACCACTGGTGTACAGGAATCCCCCAAGATCCCAACTTACCTCTCCAACTGGTGGTCACTTTCAGGAAGTCTCTCTGCCCGAGCCTGCAGCAACTTTGCAAAACCGAAGGTCTCTATTGAAAAGCACAGGTTCCCAAAGTCCTCTTTGTACTCTACACCCGGAGGCCCCAGTCCGCTGGTGGTGCACCTCTTGTGTTGGTCGTTGGCCCCTTGCAGTGCTGACCTTAACCCCATGAGCTTTGCTCCCACAACCAAGTGGCCTGCTCGTCAGCAGTCACTAACCGATGGCCGCCTTAGCCCCATTGGCTAATATTGGGCCCCTGCACTCTGCACCCAGCCGCCCCAGTGATGCTGGTGGTGTAACTTGAGTGCCCATCAAGACCTTGTGGAACCTTGGTCCTAATTTTGGAAGAAAGGGGCCCCTGCCTAATAGGGTGAACCCTGGCAAGGAAACAACATTTGGGGTAAGAAGGGAGCAAATTTGCACGGGGTTATGTGCCTGTTTAAAAAGGAGAAAGAAAACTAACAAACTAATGACTAGAAACACACATTAATTGTGCTATTCTATTATGATATTTTATTTTTATGACATCTTTTTTTGTGGAGATTATTTTTCTTGGTTCATTATAATTATAATTTACTACATATAAAAAAGACAATACATGTACAAACGGTGAGATAATAAACAATTGAATCAATTATTATAAAAAATTACAGAAGTGCATTCCCATTTCTAGAAAATTATAATTATAATGACCCAAGAAAAATAATCTCCACAAAAAAAGATGTCATAAAAATAAAATATCATAATAGATTAGCACAATTAATGTGTGTTTCTAGTCATTAGTTTGTTAGTTTTCTTTCTTCTTTTTAAACAGGCACATAACCCGGTGCAAATTTGCTCCCTTCTTACCCCAAATGTTGGAACCTTGGTCCTAACCCCCAAAACTCCTACTAGTAAGTCTTGTACTTGCCTTAAAAACCGCTAAACATTTTTCTCCCTTAGGATCCCATGTTAAGAGATTTTTTGCCTAAAAATGTTGAGCTGTTGTTGTATGGAGTAAAGAGAACTCAAGTACAAAAAGTCGTACTTCGATTGTATTGTGAGAACCTAAGGTGTGGTATCTGGGCATACCACCCCAGTACTCAAGGTAATCCAAAACTAATTAGAAAGTAATCGGAAAGCAATTACTGTTAATCTAAAATGTTTTTAAATCACATACAAACCTGTAAGGATTGCAATTTCAACCATAACTGCATTTCCTTGAACAGTCTTGCATTTGAGAGTTTATTTTACTTACATGTGCCAAGTCCTGCTTGGTTCTATAAATAACACAGAAGTATACCTTTTTTATTCTTACCTAATTGGTCTGGATTCTGTCTCTGAGTGTGTGTAATCAGTCTTGATTGAGTGAATACAATAAATGTTTAACACACCCTCTAGATAAGCCTAACTGTTCTCCCACACTACCACAAAGAGAGTTGTTAGTACTTACCTAATTTAGCCTCTGCTGTACCTCTGGAGACTCCCTGGACTCTGCACACAGTATACCTTACTTTGGTATAGTATATACAGATCCAGCTTCCTACAATATTTGTCTAGGGAGTTAGACTACTTGGATGGGGTTACTTTATAATGGTATGTCTTGTGTAAAAAGTGTTTTTTTAAGTTTGTTTTATATGTTCTGCGATGAAGTGTATTGTGAATAAGGTATTTGTGATTGATATATTTTTGTTTCCTGTTTGGTATAAAATCAAACAAATAAATCAAATGAAATGAATTTTATTTACAGAGCTGCAACCATCAGTTTTATTGGGAAAAATATAGGGCAACCCAATTACCATACATCTTTACAGTTTGAAGTATTTTCACCAAGAGAAAAACTGCTGGTTTGCCGTTTTTTTAAACGTCTTTTTATTGTCATGTGCTCAAATAACAGTACATTGAGGGAGCAATTATAACAGATTTCCTTTACATATAATCCTAAGCAGTCAAATGATAACCAGTCAGTAACAAAATCAACAGTACTTTTCAATAATACACCAATCCACAGTTAGTAACATTACAGTCCCCTATATGCTTGCCATGTCCCCCATATCCTCTCCCATTTCTTAAGGCGTCCTCTACTCTAATATATTGTGCGTTTTACCTGCCGGCACCAGTCGAAGTCGGTTTCCCATTCTTCTACTGTCGGTGGGGTAGCCGCTCCCCAGTTCTTTGCTATATTTTGCTGCCAGTGTCAACCATTGTCTCATATGTCGTACACCAATCCTCCTCCCCAGAGATCATTAACAGGATTCATTTGAACGCCATCGGTACCTCTACCCCCATGACAATGGCCATCATCCCCCTCACTGCCAACCAATTGGAATGTATCACTGGACACTCCCATAATAGATGGTAAAAGGTTCCCTCCAGCCTGCACCCTCTTTAGCACAGTGCGTTATCAACATGTCCTAGCCGCTGTAGAACTGATCTGGGATAATACACACAGGGCAAAATCTTGAGCTGGATCAATCAAAACCTAGAGCTTATTGCCACCTCCCTCAGGCCTTGCATCGCACTATCCAGTCCTCGCAATTGTATAAGCCCAGGTCCCTCTCCCATGTTAACCTCAGTTGGGCCAATATGTCTGGTAAGTCCTTTATTATTTTCTTATATATTAATGATATAATCTGCTCATGCAATGGGTCTATCAACAGTCTGCCCTCCAAAGCTGAGGCCTCCTCCAGAGCCTCTCCTTCCGGAATATGTTCCCAGAAGGCATGACCTAACTATGTTTCTTAACCATTCCCCTTTCCCCGTCTCAAATTCAGTTTGTAAAGTAGAGAACCTGTCCTCTCCAGATATCTCCCAAGTTCTGTAGGCCAAGCAGCTCCCACCTATAGAAACCTCGCAACTCACCAATTTTTACCAGCAGGTCGCTGTCCCAGAGGGGGTCATCCACGTGAGCCTCCCTTCCAGCACAAATGTTTTGTTGCTGTTTGCTATGCCAGTGCTACTGTCTGGGTATGAGGCAGCAGGCCCCTCATCACTCTCATGGTACATAATAGTGGGCAGTAGCCCCTGGAGCCCATGGCAACTCTATCCCCCCTATAGGCCGCCTCCGCTCGGTCCACAAATACCCATCCGTTTACCGTGACCAGCTAGGAGACCCAGTAGTAATTCTGAATATCGGGCAACCCGAGCCCCTCCCCATCATAAACCTCCCACTGAAGTTTGTGTAGAGCCATACATGGCACACCACCACTCCATAGCAGGGATCATAGCTCAGCCTCCACCCTCCTAAAGAAGAGTGGCAAGATCCATGGTTGAGTAGGGAGATTGTTCTGTTTGACCCACATTCAGATGGGCGCTTGTCCTCTTCAGGAATTGCAGCTGTCCTCTAATCTGAAAGAAGGACAACATCCCCCTTGGCCTCTGTCAGGATGCCCAGGACATTTGTACATGTCTGCAGGCAGGCCATTAAGTCCCCCTGCTGTACCCGACTGTAGGGAGCGTGATGCTGCAACTACCTCCTCTACCGTTAATTCCCCCTCCAACATTTCCTTATCTTCTGTTGACAGTTGCAGTAGAGTTATGTTGTGCAGGAATTCACTGCAATCTTGCTCTGTCATTGTGGAGAAAGACGTATACAATGCCTCATAGTGGATGGCAAACACCTCTGCCACCTCTTTCCCCAATTCATGTCTATGCCCTGCCTCATCTACTATCCAGAGACCCATCTGCCACTCACTTTTCTCTTATCTAAGCAGGCCAGTAATTTATTCGCCTTGTCCCCTGCACTGTATAGTCTGTGCTGAGTAGCCAAGGCCTGGCACTATCTTCCAGAAATTCATGTAATTCTTTTTAGCACAGCCTCAGTCTGTGCCTCATGCCCTCTTGTCTTGTATTTTGTCTACCATCTGAGATTCGAGACGCAATATGTCCTGCTCTAGGGTATGAACTTGGAGTCGTTTCTCTTTCTTCATGGCACCCACCCGTGCTCGGCCCTCACCTCTGATCACTGTCTTGAACGCCTCCTAGAATGTTACCCTGGATGCCACTGATCCTACGTGTCGGTGAAAAATAGTTTTGCGCCCTTTCGCATGTCGTCTTTAAACTCTTTGCCCCAAAAGTACCATGGGCCTATCCTTTGCGGTAGGATAAAGTCCTTCCTGGGGCCTTCAAGCCTTGCCTCCACTGGGGAGTGGTCAGAGACACCTCTTGCCATATACGTTGCTCTTACAAACTCCCCCAAGCCCTGTATTTGTGTGATGAGATAGTCCAGCCTGTTGAATCAACAGTGTGCCGCTGATATATGAGTGTATTGCTTAGTGGTGACATGCTGGTGTCACCATATGTCGCCTAAACCCATAGCCCTGAGAAAGCCCCCCAATCGTCCCACCTTCCTCCCGGATGGCACTCCCCCTGTCAAACCCATCTCTATAGAGAAGACATCATTCATGTCTCCCCCCAGTATCAGACGACCCTCTGGAAGATCAAGAAGTAGTGGACCTAATGGCTCTAGTGTGGTGGTCTGTAACCCTGGTGGGGCATAAATTGAACAGAAATTAAGATTCCTCTCCTCCTATCTGCCACTCACAGCAAAAAACCTTTCAGAAGGACCAGTCCATGCATTCACTTGAATGAAGGGGAACGTTGGCCTACAAAGCACTCTCACCCCTCTAGAACCAGTTGTGTACCCCACGTGTGCTATCAGAGTGTAATCAAATCTGTCCAGTTCCTTACAACAGTTACACTGTTAAAGCGTTTCTTGTTGTAGGACAATATCTGGAGCATGTCTTTTAATTAACTGTAGAACCACTGACCTTTAAAGTTACGTTCCAGGGCCACACCTTCAGTGGGGTCATCATTGCATTATGTCCAGCCATCTGTAAGCCATTACCAGTGCAGGTAATCATGGCAGGGCCGGAGGAGGGGGGCGAGGGGGGGGGGGGGTGGGGGTGGGGGTAATTCAACATATGACAGGATGGTGAACAATAAATAAATTAAACAACTTACCTTGCACTCGCCGCATCACTGAGTCGCCGATGCGGCAAGAGCAAGGTAAGTTGTTTTCTTTATTTATGTTCCCTATCCTGTCGTATGTCAACTTACACCCACACCCCCACCCCGCTCCATTGCGTTTACCTGCATGGGCTGCCACTGTGCATATCTAAGGTACCCTCTTCGCGCTTGGATCAAAGGTTGTTCCATTTGTCCCCCCTCTGAGCACTCAATTCCGAATGTAGAATGACATCATGAGCATTTAACATTACCCAACTACCCTCACCCACCCGACCCTGCTAACTAGGTTGTGCCAACCCCAACTTCCCAACCTGCAGAGCACCTGTTGCCCCAGAACCTGCATACAACAACTATAAGAGGGAGTGTCTCGGCTTCCTCAGTGTAAATATGAAAAAAAGGAGGAAAAAGAAGAAACACTTGTGTCAAACCCCTGTATGAATAAGCATAATTGGAAATTCCCTCTTTAACGTTGTTGAGCATCGGTCGTACGTTCATAGTCCCCATTCTCGCTTCACAGCTGTGTCAGGTCATTACTCTTGTTGCTTCAATACAGCTCGCCTCTAGTCCCAGTCCCATTTCCTTTTACCTTCTGGGGGCACTACTCCTTACTGTGTACTGCTCTCACCTGTGCTTAGCTCAGTCTCTGGGGCCACTTCCTCTGCCCTTTGCACCTGATGTTCCACAGGCTTTTTGCAGCTCTGTCGCCCCTGGCTGCACCCCAGACCTCAGCCTCTGCCCCGGTTCGTTGAATGCCAACCTTCCAGCCACTTACTTGCTTCCTCTGGGGAAGCAAAGTGCCACGTCTTGCCCTCTGCTGTCACCCACAACTTTGCTGGAAAAAGCATCATATTTTTCAGTTCAAGTTCCCTGAGCTCCCTCTTCACTGCCTCAAAGCTCCGTCTTTGGCATTGCACTTGTAGCATATAGTCCGGAAAATAATTAATCTGAGTGCTCTCTAATTGGGGGGGGGGGGAACTGGGGCTCGATGCACCCGTTCAACCAAGAAGAATTTGGAAAGTCTCTTGGGCTCGAGTTTGTTTAACCCCCTGGCTGCGGCCGGAATGCAGCGCCTGTGCTGGACATTTCGATCACGGGCGTGGTCATGACGGCTCCCAGCCGTCATCAGCACATGAGCACCATGACTCATGACGGCTGGGGGCCGTCATTAGCACCGAAGGGGTTAATATAAAGTCTTCTAAAAAGAGGTCCACACTGGGGCCCTCTACCCCCTTCGGTACCCTCACCACCCTGATGCTATTCCGTCGTGCCCTTCTTTCCTGACACTCCACTTTGGCTGCCATGGTCATGCAGTGGCAATTGAACTTTCAAAGTTCAATCGCCACTGCTTTTCTTGGATAGCATTTATGTATTTTTGGTTTGGTTGTCCATGATTTTCTGATTAGTGTCTTTTTATTAAATGTATGAATTTGTATGAAAATATCTATTTATGTTATCATATAGTATTTACTTTTTGTTCTACTATATGATTTTTAAACTTGTTGATTAAAAATCGGTCCTTTTTTAATTTCCCTTGGGTTCTTTTTTACTGTCAATATTTGCCACTTGTTTTTCCAATATATGACTGCCTAGGAAATTTTATTTCACACACTAACTCTTCCTTCATCCAGTGAGGAGAGTTGTAAGGTTTTCTATCCTCACTCACTACAACTCTATATCTGTCTTCTATCTGATCTGTAAATTTCTTCTCAATGTTAGTTAGTATACAGGGTAGATTGTTTTATGAGCATAAGCAGTATCTAATGTGGCAGTGGGCACAATGTAATTCCCTATTATCTCCATTGTTTTCTTGGTGTTGAAATTATTCAGGTGTTTGTAAACCGGTACTTCAGATAATACTCCATCCTAGCTAGAGAAATAATATTCATTGTGGCCCTTCTTATAAAACATGCTAAGGAGCAAACTAATACCATAGGTCATAGGTAAGTGGTGGTATGTAATAACCTTCTCTACAGATGCGGGTAACTGGTTGCAAATATAATCTCTAGCTTCTATAGTGTCTATATATACTCGTATAAAAACCTTGCGTAAGCATTTAATGTGTAATCACCCTTACACAAACCTACATGGAGATGCTATTCTCCATGAGCAACTAAACCCTTCTCTGAGCCCAGAATACCTCTTTTTGAAAACTCTGCTATAGGTGTAAGCACCCCAGGGATGCCAACCCTATATTTCTCCTCCTCCGAGGATTTCAAAACTGATTCTACAATTGGTAGTACTATCACTATCACTGCAATGGTTAAAAGGTTTCCAGACTCCATTCTAAAAGCAGATTCAGACTCATTTCGAGCAGCGAAATAGCAGCCACAAAGTGTCTTTTCTCCATTAGGTTCAATTCGAACAAAGCAGGAAACACAAATTATTTCTGTAACAATTTTTATTTTCTATGTACACAAGTTCATAAGGCTGCCTTAACCCTACTCCACCTTCTTCTAGATGTAACCCCTAATTTTATTCTTCGTCCACTCGGGTCTAGGTAATCTCCTTCTTGAAAACTTTTCAGTGGCATTTATAAATTTCATTCAACATTCCTAATAAGTTCTGCACCAAATTGCTCTTCATTCAATTGTAATAGACAAGCTCTCATTTCTGCTTCGTCTTCCAATACAGGCTCTATACCCAAAGGAAGGAAAATGACATTGTTTAAGATCAGATATCGTAGGCGGCTCAACCTTGGTGGATAGGAAACTGCCAATGAAAGAAGCACATGTAAATCAGTTTTCAAAATCTTCAACAGAATTTCGATTATCAACAGCAATGTACCGGGATTCGCCCTCATCGGCATTAACCCGTTCGGTGCTCTCGTCGGCCAACGGCCGACGCAGCCCCACCCGTTTTTCTAACGTTCCGCAATGGCGCAAAACGTTTGAAGCAGCCATGGTGTTAATAGCCAAATAAGTCCAGTCAGGAGATGAGTACCTCCAACAAGGCACCCTAACCTGTTTAGACTTTCTCAAACTCAGTCTCTCACCATCAGCCTCACTTTGCTCAGTTTCAGACATTTCAACTATTGGTGCAAGCTGTCTTTCAGATGTGAGTCTTAAGTTTCTCCTCCATTCCTTTCCATGCCAAACCTCATTCTGGTCTGCTCTCGGCCTCGATTGCAGTTGCCTCCTCACTTCATTAGCTCCTTTTTCGGCAGGCACGGCAGGCATGAGGGGACAAGCCAGTTCATCTTGCAGGGATACTGCATAGGCTCATCTGCCCTAGAGGTAATGCATCAGGCCATTTCAGAGATGTCAAAGAACACACCTTCGCCAATCTCGACTTCAAAGAACCGTTGACCTGCTCAACTATTCCTGAGGCTTCCGGCGTGTAACTGCAATGTAGTCTCTGCTCCACCCGCTATGCTGCACACAGCAATATGAGAACTTCGTTATTAAAATGAGTCCCTCAGTCTGACTCCAATGTAGTTGGAAATCTGAACCTCGGAATGAGCTTAGCCACTGTAAGACTGTCACACCTCCTAGTTGGATAGGCCTCGACTCAACAGGAGAATCTGCACACCACAACCGGAATGTACCCAATCCATTGCACATAGGACTCTTAACAAAATTCAGCTCATCCTATTGAAAGGTCCTCCTGACCTCCCTATGTGACTCAATGTAACAAAAGTCCTCTTCCCTGCATTCATTTTCTGGCACGTTAGACATCAATGACTCAAGTTTTCTGCAGCCACTCAACCTAAACACCCCCACCATTGCATCGCTTCCTATGTATGCTGCACCATGAATCTTCCATTAGGTACAGTAAACAGTTGTGTAGAACTGATCCCTTATCAGTTGACACCTAGATATCATCCTCTCTCTACACACAGTCAGCTGCGACCCAGCCTGAGTCTTCCTCTTCAGAATCTTCCTCCTGCAGGACCCTCACTTCATCCCAAGCATCTGCAGTAGCCAACATTACACTGAGATTGGTCACCCCATTGTCCTCGTGTTAGACCTGTCAGCCCTTTTGGTGGTCCCTCCTATTATTTATTTATTTTGTCCTTTTTTTTCTCTCCTAGTAATTTTCATTTTTATGTCCACTGGAATTTTTGGGTGTTGTCCTAGGGGATGGGTGCTTCCTTGTCCCTATAATTTTTTAAGGCCTAGGTGACCCTTATTATGGTGAAAATGTAGTCACACAAAATGGTGGCTGGTAACTGCCACAACTGATTATCTCAGGAACTGGCGCCATGGGAGA
Source organism: Lissotriton vulgaris (assembly GCF_964263255.1). NCBI lineage: Eukaryota > Metazoa > Chordata > Amphibia > Caudata > Salamandridae > Lissotriton > Lissotriton vulgaris. The sequence continues at coordinate 1,074,784,747 of NC_141691.1, read as the reverse complement.
GTATGGGAAAAGGTTCAAAACCTTCCAGCTGGTTCTGGTAGCCTGAGGCCAGCCTATATAAGGGTCAGAACTAGGGCGGCCATTTTATAGTGACCAGGAGGTTGGGTAGAATCTGATGAGGAGTGAGGCTATAGAGTGGGGAGGTAGGCGCATTGGTTGGGATTAGACCGTCCCTTATGCCGGCTGCTCTGATCTACAGACGTGTCCCCCTGCCTGTTGACTGAACCCTACATCGATCCGCCCGTGAATATCCTTCAACCTGAGGAGAGCCTTTGGTCGGATGTCCCTGCATTGCACTTCTTAAGTTGTGGGCAATTGTTTGGACTCCAAGCAGTAAGGGCGCCTAAGAACTGTCACGGTTACTGACGTACCCTTGACCTGGTGGGAGAAGCGCTGCACCGGGGAGCGGAGATAAGCATTCATCAAAAACCAAAGGCTGAACTCACCAGTGTGTGTGTGCTGAAGTGACTGGCGGACCGCCAATAACATATCCTGGAGTGAGGGCCTGAGACGCAAGCACACCGCTGTGGAGGCAGAGCGGGTGCCGGAGAGAGCGAGTCGTCTTCTTCCGGGTAAGTGCGTGGCGACGTCGGCGAAGGGGAGGAGAGCCGCTGGAGGAGGCCGGGCCTGGGCGGAGACTCATCTGTGAGGAGCCGTCGAGGGAGGAAAGGCGGAAGCGCTGACAGGTGTTCCCGGCGGCCAGCTGACTGAAGTGCCGGGAACGAGAGAGGAGACTTACTCTTGCCAGCGAGAACAGAACGTGCCCGCATACGAACTGCCTGAGTCCCAGCCAAATTGAAGTAAGCTGGGAAATGAGTTTGGTGGGCGGGGAGGAATGTAAACCAGCCTACGGTGGTGACAGCTACTAGGGCCTAGACAGAGTGAAGCATCGGCTGACATTTCGTCGAACCGGCTGAACTTACACCGAACTTCGGGCCTACTCTGACTGAACTTGCTAATCTAGCTTGTTCCCTTACTGGGTGGAGACTGTTCTGGGGAAAGAGTGTAAATTCATCAAGCATATCACAGAACTCAATTAAGGGGAAACGGAGTAGTAAGGATTAATCAGAGATAAAGCCTCATCAGAGGAGGGGCCTATGGTTATTCTGCTCTTTCTAGGCCAGTGGAGTTTTTGTAGTAAACAAACAAAATAAGGGTGCTGTAGAACAAGCTATAGAACTGTATGTACCAAGTGACTAAACCTGCCTGTTTCTATCTAATTATTCAGCTGTGTAGAATAAATTTACCAGTGTAGAACTTGTGGAAATGTGTACTGAACAGCTGCAACCTCTAGCTAATGTTGATTCTGTGACTCTGAGGGTAAGGTACTATTTAATTTCAACCTAAAAGGAATTGGTTCTGCTGGTTCATTGTTTACGCTGTGATAAGTTTGGGAGAAGAAGGGGCAGCCGTTATTATCATGTTTCTTTCTGCAGGAGGTGACAAGAAGAAACAATTAATGTACTGAAAAGCGTATGACATATAATAATTGCATGTAAAAGTTGTACTGTGCAGAATTTAAAAACTGCTAGAGGTGGAAGATAATTCCATGATCTTTTATAAAAGGAACCTGTATTTTTCTAAACTGGTGTGGAGTCCTTATTTTTATTGGTGGAGCGCTCGGTTACTGTGAGTGTGCATTGTAAGCACAACACAATTGTCTTGGAGATTAGCTGTTCCTGCTCTGTGCCAGGCTACCCTATGTAGACTGGTAACCCCAGGTCTAACATAATTGGTGATCAGCAGTGGGATAGGAGCTTGTGCTGCTATCCACTTAGTAGTAACGCAGTGCGTACCACAGGCCTACACCTGGAGTTTTCTCCAAGCGGACTCCCTAATTAAAATTTTGTTTTTCCAAATTCTTTCCTGGTGGTGGGTGGAAGTAATCCTTACTTTACACCCCTCCTTGTCTCCTTCTAAGTGGCTATCCAAGACCTTGGTGGCAAAATGGAATTTGATCTGGAGGAGTTGGAGGCCTATACTGCGGCCCAACTCCGGGATTTTTGCCAAAGAAAGGGGGTGTTTTACAAGCAAGGTGCGAAAAAGAGTGAACTTCAAACTAGCTTGAGGGCATGGGTGGAAGCTCACTTAGAGGGGAAAATTGAGGAGGAGGCAGACCGGGACATTGTCATCGGGGTAGATGTATTGTACCAACCTGAGGGGGAGAACCTACTGACAGGTCCCAGAACACTCTCAAGGGAGGGCAGCAGTGTCTCTGTGAGGAGCTTAACTGAAGCTGAACTAACGGACCGGAGAGAGGAAAGGCAGTTAAAGTGGGAGTTGGCGAGATTGGAGAAGGAGAGGGAGGAGAAGAGGTTAGCCCATGAATTGTGTCTCAGGGAGCTAGATCTCAAGGCCCTGCAAATAGGGACTCCCAGTACTCCTAATGGTGGCAGCGAACCCAAAGACACAACCAGGGAACCCAGACCCTATTTGCCAAAGGACATAGTCGCCAGCTACAGCGCAGGGGATGACATTGCAAAGTGGCTGGCTGCCTATGAGGTCTCCTTAAGAGCCCATGGGATATTGGAAAAACACTGGGGGGGGTTGCTTGTATACATACATGCCTCCTGCAGGAAGGGATACACTTTTGGCCCTAGAGCAGGGAGAGCAGACCCACTACCCCACCATGAAAGTGGCTCTGATAAAAAAGTTTGGGCTTACTCCAGAAAAATACCGACAGAAATTTAGGAGCAGCCACAAACTGGGCACACAGAATTGGGTGGATTTCCTGGCCTATGCAAAGAAGGCCCTGGAGGGGTGGGTGCAAGGCAGCGAGGTGGGGGACTACGAGGGGTTGTATGATCTTATCCTCAAGGAGCACCTACTCGAGAAATGTTTTACCGAGCTGCGACAACACCTGGTGGACAGCAAGCTGACCAACCCCCGGAAGCTTGCTGAGGAGGCGGAAATCTGGGCTAGTACCCGTGTGTCCTCAAAGGGGACTGGAGGGGATTCCCAAAGGACCGGACAGGGCGCTCCCCAGAAGAAAGAGGGGGGAGATAAAAAGAGGGAGTTCTCAAGAGGCCCCCAAAACAGTTTCCAGGGAAAGGGAACAGGATTCATTCCCAAGGCTAACCCGCCAAGAAACCCTCATCCTGACCAAAGTCAACAGCCAAGGGTTGTCCGCTGCTATGAGTGTGGTGGGGTTGGGCACTATAAAGGTGATGTCAAGTGCCCAAAGAGACCACCCCCTCCCACTGGAGGAAAAGCCCCGGGGAGGATTTGCCCTTAGATAAGGGGGCGGAGTGGGCGGGTGTCACCTTAGTGTCCCTGGGAGATCGGGAGATGGTTCCTAAGATCCAGGTGCCCTCAAATACTACTAAATATGGGCAGTGGGTCACCATCAATGGCCAAAGAGGGGAAGCTCTGAGAGACACAGGAGCCAGTATGACTATGGTAAGGAGTCAACTGGTGTCTCCAGAGCAGGTGATACCACATGCACTCCACCCCGCCGCGATGGCTGACGGCAGAATGGGCCACTATCCGGTGGCCGAGGTTCCATTTGAGTGGGTAGGGGTTGCAGGTCTACTTCGAGTTGCCGTAAGCCCTGCCGTGCCAGTTGATTGTCTGTTGGGGAATGATATGGAGCACAATGCTTGGAAGGAGGTGGAATACCGGATTTATACTGAGATGCTGGGTACACCTGACTGGGCCTGTGCTAGCACAAGGTCCGCGACTACCCGGAAGGGGAGTTCGCTGAGGCTGGAGCCTGGAACAAAGGCACAGCCAGCTGCTGAAAGGGAAAGATTCCGGGACAGGAGAAGCCTGCTTCGGCATCCACGCCCCGTGAGACGGATAGGCCACCTGCAGTGGTGGACCAGGAGTCCACGGAGGGGGATGTTATCTCCCTGGAGAACCTACCTATCCCTGCCGAGTGGCATGTGGAAGGAGGGCCTACCAGGGAAGAGTTTTGTAAGGGCCAGAAGGAGTGCCCTACCCTTGAGGGACTGAGGCGACAGGCCGAAGCCCAGGCAGCAGGTAAGGTTACGGGGAACTACCATATTTACTGGGAGGATGGACTCCTCTACAGTGAGCCAAAGGCACCAGTGCACGGTTCGTCACGGGCCTTGGTTGTCCCTCAACGTTATCGAGCCTTTCTTTTAGAACTGGCTCATGAGATACCCTTGGCAAGACACTTAGGACAGGACAAGACCTTTGCCCGGCTTGTCCCCTACTTTTATTGGCCTCAGATGAAGGTGGCGTCCGACACTTATTGCCGGACATGTGTGTCTTGCCAAGCCAGTGGGAAAACAGGGGTGAAGCTGAAAGCTCCCCTGGAACCGCTTCCTGTCGTTAGCACCCCCTTTGAGAGGGTGGGCATCGACATTGTGGGGCCATTGGATCCACCAACTTCAGCTGGTCACAGGTTTATCCTGGTTCTGGTGGATCACGCCACACGGTACCCAGAGGCAATTCCTCTGAGGACCATTAGTGCACCTGCAGTGGCGAGGGCCCTGATGGGGATCTTTACCCGGGTGGGTTTTCCCAAGGAAGTTGTGTCCGACAGGGGGACCAACTTCATGTCAGCTTACATACAGGCTATGTGGAAGGAGTGTGGGGTTACCTACCGGTTCACCACTCCTTACCACCCACAGACCAATGGTCTAGTGGAAAGGTTCAACAAAACCTTGAAAGGCATGATCAGATGTCTGCCTGAGAGCCTGCGGAGGAAATGGGACGTCCTCCTACCCTGTCTTTTGGTTTTCCTACAGGGAAGTGCCACAGAAGGGAGTGGGCTTCAGCCCCTTCGAACTTCTGTATGGGCACCCTGTGCGTGGACCTCTCAGCCTGGTGAAGGAATGATGGGAAAGACTCCCAGGAAGCTTCCCCAGGACGTGGTGAGCTATATGTTGGCCTTCCGGAGCCAAATGGCTAAGTTGTGGAAGCAAGCTTCTGACAACTTGGAAGCCAGCCAAGCAGTGATGGAGTGGTATGACCACAACGCTCACCCTGTGGAATTGGAGCCTGGCCAGAAAGTGTGGGTAATGGATCCTGGAGAGCTAAGTGCCCTCCAGGATCGCTGGACAGGCCCCGCAGGGACGCGGTCTAGCGCTCGCAAGGACCACCCTGACACGAGCCTACTTAGCCAAATGCTCCCCCGGCAGCGCAGCAGACGAGCGCAGCGGGCGTGCCGAAGTTGCGCCAAAGTCAAGCCCGTCTGCTCCGGGCCAGCGCCTAGCGCTATGACCCCTGCCCCATCTTCGCCACTCCGCTACTCAGCTAAAGAGCTATTTCAGCTTAATCGTCCAACTTGCAACAATCCCGTCACAGTTAACTGCTCAGACTCCTTCTCAGTCCCTAAGTGCCTGACCTGTGGGTTTCAACCTATCATCTGTAATCATCATAGTCTGGACGCATCTCCTGCTATCAGGAGAAGGACCCTAAAATGTATCCTATTAAATACTAGATCCATGCCAAAGCACAAATACGATATTGAGGCGTTCATAGTGGATCATGACGCAGATATAATGTTCCTCACTGAGGCCTGGTCATCAGAGGCCTCCGGTACTGATTGGAACGTAGCAGTCCCCGAAGGCTATTTTGTAGAGTACCTCAACCGACCTGGAAGAACAGGCGGGGGCATTGGTATTATCTACAAGTCCCATCTAAAAATATTCTGCCAACCAGAGTCAAATATGGAGGCTGAAGCCTTGAACTTCAAAATCAAATGTAACAACCTTCTGATTTTCTCTGGCATGCTGCTCTACAGACCCCCTGGGCCAAAAACTCCCTTCATTACTGCTCTCCACACATATTTGGAATCCACCACGGACTCCGCCACTTTCGCAATTCTAGGAGATTTTAATTTTCATCTCGAAGCCACCAATGACTCTGATTCCACAACTCTCATTGACAACCTGCTTAGCTTTGATATGATCCAACTAGTGTGTAAGCCCACCCATAATGCAGGACATTCTCTCGATGGCATTTTCACTAATAACAATAACCTAAACATTTTCCTCTATTTTGCCTGTCCCATGGTCTGACCATATGGCTGTCTTTTTTAACCTAAAATTCAATGACTCTGCCAGACACAGAAGACGCTTCCTGCTCCCGGAAAATAAGCGCTCATGGAAGAACTTAGATTCGAAACTGCTAACAGAGGCGCTTGCTAACAATCCACCAACATTTGAGCAATGTAGCATCGACACCGGAGCTTCCAACTTTAACAGGTGGATTGCTCAGGCTGCCGATGAGTTAGCTCCTCTGGAGTCCCGAGTGCCTAAGAAACGGTCGGCCACCGCCCAGTGGTACGCAGCTGAGCTGAAATTAATCAAACTTAAATGCCGCAAAGCCAAGCGCATTTGGCGGTCTAACTACTGTGTTCTCAAAAAGGCTGAATACTCCAAAGTTCTGCAGGAGTGTAAAGCAGCGATTATTCAGGCCAAATCTATATCCTACACCACCAAAATCCAAGAAGCCCCTAACTCTGCCAGAGAGCTCTTCAAAACAGTTACTCTTCTGGCAAAAACCCTGTGAGACACTATATTGACACCTGACCAGAACTTTGTCAGGAATATTGCTTCTTTCTTCCAGAAAAAAGTACAGGCAGTATATGATGATCTCAGCACTGTAGCTACCAACTCCAATACTGACCTTAACATTCTGTCACTCCCACTCAGGTCCTGGCAGCGGGCACTAGGGAATCATCACCATCCACTCTCCCTGCCTACCCCAGGTTTCCCATGTTAAAGGAGTCGGAGGTCGGGGACCTTCTCCTACAGATGAAATCAGGATCTCCATTGGATCCATGCCCTCCGCACATACTGCACTCTATTCCACTGGCCATAACTGGAGTTTTGACCTCCCTACTAAACAAGGCTATCTGCTCGAGCTCTTTCCCTTCAATCTGGAAGAAAGCCTGTATCCGCCCGATTCTTAAGAAAGAATCACTCAATCCCTCCGAAACTAAAAACTATCGGCCCATCTCCTGTCTGCCTCTACCAGCTAAAATCCTCGAGAAAGCCATGAACTTAGAACTGATGACTTTTCTACCGAAGAATAACCTTCTTGACTCTACACAACATGGCTTTCGAGCATGCCATTCAACTGAGTCAGCTCTCATCATGGCAACAGAGGATGGATATATGTTGTCAGCACGCATTCTTTTACCACGCATACCATTAGCACGCAATTTTTACAACGCAGGATACCTTACAACGCATACCTTTACAACGCATTACACTACAACGCAGCTACTATTACAACGCATACCATTACAACGTAAGTATAGGTAAGTATATAATTTTTTTAAATAATGTAATTAATAATTTTTTAAATAATTTAATTATTTAAATTAAATTTTATTAAAGAATTTGTTAATATATATGTAAAAAATACCCCTGTACCCCAAAACCCAAACCCAGCCCTGAACCCTAAAAATACCCCTGTACCCCATAACCCAAACCCAGCCCTGAACCCTAAAAATACCCCTGTACCACATAACCCAAACCTAGCCCTGAACCCTAAAAATACCCCTGTACCCCAAAACCCAAACCTAGCCCTGAACCCTAAAAATACCCCTGTACCCCAAAACCCAAACCCAGCCCTGAACCCTAAAAATACCCCTGTACCCCAAAACCCAAACCCAGCCCTGAACCCTAAAAATACCCCTGTACCCCAAAACCCAAACCCAGCCCTGAACCCTAAAAATACCCCTGTACCCCAAAACCCAAACCCAGCCCTAAACCCTAAAAATACCCCTGTACTCCATAACCCAAACCCAGCCCTGAACCCTAAAAATACTCCTGTACCCCAAAACCCAAACCTAGCCCTGAACCTTAAAAATACCCCTGTACCCCAAAACCCAAACCCAGCCCTGAACCCTAAAATACCCCTGTACCCCATAACCCAATACCCCTAATAAATGTATTAAAAAAAAGATAAACTTACCTATACTTACGTTGTAATGGTATGCGTTGTAATAGTAGCTGCGTTGTAGTGTAATGCGTTGTAAATACCCTTGTGTTGTAATGGTTTCGTTGTAACAGTACTTCGTGGTAAAAGATGCGTGGTTACGGTTGTATACCCAGAGGATATCAGGAAGACTATGGATGACGGTGGAAGAACGGCCCTCATATTACTTGACTTAACCGCGGCGTTCGACACCGTCAACCACTCGGTCCTACTGAGCCGACTGGAAAATCTGGGCATCTCTGATGCCGCTCTGGCCCTCCTAGCATCATTCCTGACAGGCAGAATCCAACAGGTTTACTGGGATGGACTTAAATCAGAGGAATTCACTCTTCCTGGAGGAGTCCCACAAGGGTCGGCATTATCACCAACCTTGTTCAATCTATATGTCACCCCCTTGGCGGATCTGATAAAATCTCATGGCCTGAGATTAGTGTCTTACGCAGACGACATGCAAATCATAGTGTCTGTCTCCGATTCTATTGAAGCAACTGCAGGGCGTTTCAGGAATTGCCTTCTCAACGTGAAAAACTGGATGAGCCAAAACTTTCTCAAATTAAATACTGAGAAGACTGAAGTTATAGAATTAGGTCAGAAGCCCTCGATATGGAGTCAGCTATGGTGGCCCCCGGAAGCCAGCTGTTGTCCAATTCCAGCCGAGAAGGTCAGAAACCTTGGATTTCTATTGGACAAAAACCTCTCCTGCACGGCGCAGGTTAATCAAGTCACCTCTGCCTGTTTTCATACGATGAAGGTACTTAGAAAGATCTTGCCCTACATCCCACCCACCTTAAAAAAGACTGTTATTGCCGCCCTGGTAATGTCTCGGGTTGATTATTGCAACTCTCTCTATCTTGGTACAGGAGAGAAGCAAATGATCAAGCTGCAGGCTATCCAGAATGCGGCCGCCAGGGTTCTTTTGAACCTGCCAAGGCGCCACCCCACCTCCCGTGCCATTCGAGAGCTACACTGGCTGCCAATTAAGCGCAGAGTTCAGTTTAAGGCCCTCTGCCTGGCCCACAAAGCCGTTCATGGAAAAGGATCGGATGACCTGGCCAAACTCCTCCCGCGATATGTGCCCAACCGAATTCTAAGATCGGACAATCAAGACCTGGTCTGTGTGCCTAGAATCCGGAGAGTGCGTTGGGGTGGAAAATCCTTTTCTAATCAGGCTTCCAAACTTTGGAACTCACTGCCTGCTGAACTTCGCTCACAAGCCTCCAAACTGAGGTTCAGAAAATCCCTGAAAACATGGCTGTTTTCCCTACCTTGATCTGCCTAACATCGCCTTCTAATCTACAGCTCCAAGACGCCGCGGCATTCAAGCGCTTAATAAAAACTTCAGTCAGTCAGTCAGGCCCCTTTGAGGTGATGGAGAAAAAGGGTAAGGCCACTTACTTGGTGGACCTTAAGACCCCCCGACAGCCCCTACGGGTGCTTCATGCCAATCGCCTCAAACCCCACCATGAGAGGCCCGAGGTCATCTTAATGATGGTGACTGATGGAGCAGAGGAAGAGGAAAGTGAGCCTCTCCCTGATCTCTTTTCGTCTCAGAAAAAGGATGGGTCGGTGGAGGGAGTGATTCTCTCCCCATCCCTAACTCCTGAGCAGCGAGAGGACTGCCGCCAGGTCCTGGAGCAGTACTCCTCGCTGTTCTCCCTTGTCCCGGGAAGGACCCACCTGTGTACCCATGATGTGGACACAGGAGACAGCACACCTATGAAGTCTAAGATCTACCGGCTGTCAGACAAGGTGAAGGCCAGCATCCACAGTGAAGTCACTAAGATGCTGGAGCTAGGAGTAATTGAACCTTCAAGTAGCCCCTGGTCCAGTCGGGTGGTTCTAGTACTAAAAGCTGCCCCACCAGGCACCACTCCAGAACTAAGGTTCTGTGTGGATTACCGGGGACTGAATTCAGTGACCAAAACTGATGCTCATCCGTTCCCCAGGGCGGATGAACTTATTGATCGGCTGGGAGCTGCCCAATACTTGAGTACCTTTGACCTCACTTCAGGGTAGTGGCAGATCTCCCTTACAGATGGAGCAAAGGAAAGGTCAGCCTTCTCACACCTGAGGGCCACTACCAGTTCTGTGTAAGGCTCTTTGGGTTCAAGAACGCCCCTGCCACCTTTCAGCGGCTGGTGAACCAGGTCCTTTCCGGGATGGAGGCCTTCTCCGCTGCTTATCTGGATGACATTGCCGTCTTCAGCAGCAGTTGGGAGGACCATTTGTGTAATCTACAAGCTGTTCTCCAGGCCCTGAAACAGGCTGGCTTGACAATCAAGGCCAGTAAATGTCAGATCGGGCAGGGGTCGGTTGTGTACCTAGGCCACTTGGTGGGCAGGGGAACGGTGCAGCCCCTCTAGGCGAAGATTGAGGCTATCATGGCTGGGAGCCCCCCAAGACCCGAACCGAGGTCCGAGCTGTCCTGGGCCTCACAGGATACTACCGTCGCTTTGTGAAGGGGTATGGCACTATCGTGGCCCCTGTAACTTAACTCACTTCCAAGAAGCAACCCCGACGGGTAGTCTGGACAGAGGCCTGTCAACGAGCCTTTGACACCTTGAAACAAGCAATGTGCGTGGCTCCAGTCCTAAGGGCCCCTGATTTTTCAAAGGATTTCATTGTCCAGACAGATGCATCAGAGCATGGCATTGGGGCAGTGTTATCGCAACTCAATGAGGAGGGTCTGGATCAACCTGTTGTCTTCTTGTCCAGGAGACTGCTTCCCAGGGAATAGAGGTGGAGTGCAATTGAGCGGGAAGTCTTTGCGGTGGTATGGGCTCTGAAGAAGCTGCGGCCATACCTGTTTGGCTCGCACTTCCTTGTGCAGACTGACCACCGGCCCCTTCGTTGGCTGATGCAAATGAAGGGAGAGAACCCTAAGTTGTTGAGATGGTCCATCTCCCTACAGCGAATGGATTTCCGGGTGGAACATCGGCCTGGAGTGGACCACGCCAATGCAGACGGTCTCTCCAGGTATTTCCGCCTTAGTGATAAGAACTCCCAAGGGGTTGGGTAGCTCTCCCCACTTTCAGCTGGGGGGGACGCGTGTTAGACCTGTCAGCCCTTTGGGTGGTCCCTCCTATTATTTATTTATTTTGTCCTTTTTTTTCTCTCCTAGTAATTTTCATTTTTATGTCCACTGGAATTTCTGGGTGTTGTCCTAGGGGATGGGTGCTTCCTTGTCCCTATAATTTTTTAAGGCCTAGGTGACCCTTATTATGGGAAAAATTTAGTCACACAAAATGGTGGCTGGTAACTGCCACAACTGATTACCTCAGGAACTGGCGCCATAGGAGAGTATGGGAAAAGCTCCAGAACCTTCCAGCTGGTTCTGGTGAGGCCAGCCTACATAAGGGTCAGCACTAGGGCAGCCATTTTAGAGTGACCAGGAGGCTGGGTAGAATCTGATGAGGAGTGAGGCTATAGAGTGGGGAGGTAGGCGCATTGGTTGGGATTAGACCGTCCCTTGGGCCGGCTGCTCTGATCTACAGACGTGTCCCCCTGCCTGTTGACTGAACCCTGCATCGATTCGCCCGTGAATATCCTTCAACCTGAGGAGAGCCTCTGGTCAGATGTCCCTGCATTGCCCTTCTTAAGTTGTGGGCAATTGTTTGTACTCCAAGCAGTAAGGGCGTCTAAGAACTGTCACGGTTACTGACGTACCCTTGACCTGGTGGGAGAAGCTCTGCACCGGGGAGCGGAGATAAGCATTCATCAAAAACCAAAGGCTGAACTCACCGGGTGTGTGCTGAAGTGACCGGCGGACCGCCGATAACATATCTTGGAGTGAGGGCCTGAGACGCAACCATACCGCTGTGGAGGCAGAGAGGGTGCCGGAGAGAGCGAATCGTCTGACGTGACTGGCGGATCGCCGACATCATCTCCTAGGGTGAGCGACTGAGACGCAAGCTCACCGCTGTGAAGGCAGAGCGGGTGCCGGAGAGAGTGAGTTGTCTTCTTCCGGGCAAGTGCGTGACGACGTCGGCGAAGGGGAGGAGAGCCGCTGGAGGAGGCCGGGCCTGGGTGGAGACTCATCTGTGAGGAGCCGTCGAGGGAGGAAAGGCGGAAGCGCTGACAGGTGTTCCCGGCGGCCAGCTGACTGAAGTGCCGGGAACGAGAGAGGAGACTTACTCTTGCAAGATGGGGAGGCAGAAGCTTTATACTGCATGCTGCTAAAGACTGGAATCATCTTCCCCTTGCTATCAAGTATTGTACCTCCCTAATGTCATTTAGGAAATCAGTAAAGACATGGCTCTTCAACCTCCGCTAAATCCAGCTCCCGCGACACCAGGACAAGGTCTCTTTCTTCAGCGCCAAGACGCCCAAGGGCATACGTGCGCTTTACAAAACTACAAATCAAATCAAATCAAATCTTGCCAGCGAGAACAGAACGGGCCCGCATACGAACTGCCTGAGTCCCAGCCAAATTGAAGTAAGCTGGGAAATTAGTTTGGTGGGCGGGGAGGAACGTAAACCAGCCTACGGTGGTGACAGCTACTAGGGCCTAGACAGAGTGAAGCATCGGCTGACATTTCGACGAACCGGCTGAACTTACACCGAACTTCGGACCTACTCTGACTGAACTTGCTAATCTAGGTTGTTCCCTTTCTGGGTGGAGACTGTTCTGGGGAAAGAGTGTAAATTCATCAAGCATATCACAGAACTCAATTAAGGGGAAACGGAGTAGTAAGGAATAATCAGAGATAAAGCCTCATCAGAGGAGGGGTCTATGGTTATTCTGCTCTTTCTAGGCCAGTGGAGTTTTTGTAGTAAACAAACAAAATAAGGGTGCTGTAGAACAAGCTATAGAACTGTATGTACCAAGTAACTAAACCTGCCTGTTTCTATCTAATTATTCAGCTGTGTGGAATAAATTTACCAGTGTAGAACTTGTGCAGATGTGTCCCGAGTAGCTGCAACCTCTAGCTAATGTTGACTCTGTGACCCTGAGGGTAAGGTACTATTTAATTTCAACCTAAAAGGAATTGGTTCTGCTGGTTCATTGTTTACACTGTGATAAGTTGGGGAAAAGAAGGGGCAGCCATTATTATCGTGTTTCTTTCTGCATGAGGTGACAAGAAGAAACAATTAATGTACTGAAAAGCGTATGACATAATAATTGAATGTAAAAGTTGTACTGTGCTGAATTTAAAAACTGCTAGAGGTGGAAGATAATTCCATAATCTTTTATAAAAGGAACCTGTATTTTTCTAAACTGGTGTGGAGTCCTTATTTTTAGTGGTGGAGCGCTGGGTTACTCTGAGTGAGCATTGTAAGCACAACACAATTGCCTTGGAGATTAGCTGTTCCTGCTCTGTGCCAGGCTACCCTATGTAGACTGGTAACCCCAGGTCTAACACCTCGTTTCTGTATTCTCCATTGAAAGTACAAGTATTTAAAGCACACTAACATGTAAGTTCATCTGCTTATCAATTTCCAATAATGACGTAATCTGTCCCTTGCAGTGTGCAGAGCACTTCACGACCAAAGTTTCCCTTGTCAACAGTAATGCCTCTAGTAATTGTCTCACAATCTCCCTGTTTCTTACTGGGGGTTCAAATGATGTTATGAAACCCCATTGAGACCATAACTGTCCGAAATCATGAACCACACCAAACTCATACTGGCTATCATTGTAGACCATCACTCAGGGTTCTTAAAAACACAACATGCACAGGTCAGTGCAATGAATTCAGCCCCTTGCGCAGATTATAATCCTTATAGCCAAGTGGCTTCCACCACTTAACAACAATAAATCATACAGACAGCAAAAGCTGCTTTCAGATTTCCGTTATTGTCCTTTAAACATGAACCATCAACAAAAAGGTCATAATCAGAGCTAGGCAGTAGCTCATGGACAATGTCACAACGTGGTTTGGGGCACAGTTCAGTGACATTGAGACAGTCATGGTCTTCACTTTTCTCCCCATCGGAGTTTGGAACAGGTAACGAGGTAGCAGAGTTTAACACAGAATAACACTTTATAGTGACATTGTCGTCAGCCAAGATCACTTGCTCATATCTTGTCAACCGGTTGTTTGTCAAGTGCTACGTTTTCGTTCTTGTCTGCAGAATTTCCACTGAGTGGGAAACATACACTGTCAATGGGTGACCCATCATGATGCTCTCATACTGTTCAATACTGACACCAGATGCCGCAACAGATTTGTGACATTCGGGCAACCCTGATGCAACTGGATCTAAAGTAGCAGAAAAAAAGGCCACTGGTCTACAGGCACTACCATGCAACTGGATAAGTACAGAAAGCGCACAGCCATCTCATTCATGACAGAATAGCGAAAACGCTTTGTTGTAACCCGGCATTCCTGAAGCTGGAGCGCGACACATGCTCTCTCTCAGCTCCAAGAAGGCAAGCAAACAATTATTATCCTATGGCACCGGTTCTAACACATCTTTGTGTGTCAATGTTGCAAAGGCTTCGCCATCAGAGAGAAATTAGGGTTCCACAGGCGACAGTAGCCCACCATTCCCAGAAACATTCTGACCTCCTTCTGAGTGTGTTGCCGAATCATTTGCATGATGGCTGACACTCGCTGCGATGACACCTTCTTCCTGCCTTTCTGAATTCGGTGTCCCAAATACTTCATTTTCTGCAGGCAGTATTGAAGTTTGCACAGGGACACTTTATGTCCATTTTAAGCCAGATGGTTTAACAATACAATGGTATCATATCTAGTATTCGATGTAATCAGAAGATCATCAATATACTGCATCAGAACTGAATTGTGAGGTAAGACTAAGGATTCAAGGTTCCTTTTCAAAATCTGTTTAAAGATAGATGGGCTTTCAGTATACCCTTGTAGGATACAACACCATGTTAACACACAGTTCCTCAGCCGGAACGCAAATACAAATTGGCTCTCCTCATGTAATGGGATCGAAAAGAAGGCCTGGCAGAGATCAATAACTGTGAACCACTCGGCTTCACATGGAATTTGAAACAATATCATAGATGGATTCAGTACCACAGGACAACAAGGAACCATTATGGTATTAATCTTTCGGAGATCCTGGACATCGCAGTATTTACTTCTAGGCTTCTGTAAGACCATAATTGGGAAATTGCATGGACTCACTAGGATCTCTTTCAGAATGCCCTGTTTGATCATGGAGTTAATCACAGGTGTGATACATGCCACAATTTCAGGTGTGAAGTTATACTTTGGAGTTCTCTGGAATTCAGCATTTGGTTTAACTTGTATGTGGGCTGGTTCAGCTCCTTTAATGAGTCTAATCTCTTCACCTGTGAAGACCCACACCACCAGTGAGTTTCAAAGGCATGTCCTCCACTGTCATCAGAGGAAACATTGTGACATGTAGATTCTGGTTCACCAATTTAAAAGCAATGTCCTCATCATTGGTTTGCAGGACTTGAGTCACACACCACAACATGGTGATGGTTTTCAAAGGACGGAATCTTCACTTGTATCTCCTTGGTTAGAGGATTTGACATTCTCTTGTTCGCAACTCCCACAACTTGAATCGATTTTCCTGAGAGGGGTAGGGTTGGGGCTTCTGCTGTTCTCATAGTAGAGTGGGTAGCACCAGTGTCAATTAAGAATTTTACTGGATGCCCATCAACATCTGTATCGATGTAGGGTCCTCTCTGATCTTATTCTAAGACTTTGCCAATTGTACAGTCTTTCTCTCCCTTTCGTAAGGACAGATCTGACCCAAATTCATCAAAGGATTCCAACAGAGGCATTTGGTGGTAGATTTGATTTCCTTGTGATATCATTAGAGGTTGTGGTACTGGCATTACGTGACCCTGAGGTCTCCCCATATTCTGTTATTTCAGCTTCGTCACAGTCTGTATCTGTGCCGCACCATTCTGTCCCTGACTAAATCCTCCAGTTTAGTCTTTGTTGCCAGGGTTGAGATGGCAATCACACTTCCAGTACCCCTTCTTATTAAAAAAATGACAAATTGTGGACTTCTTCAACGTCGCTACATCTGTTCCTGTCTTTGGATCTATGGGGCCTCCCCTACATCTTCCTTGTCAACCCTCAATTAGTCTGCAAATGAACTCAGGCGGGGTGGCCTCCCTGTGCACTGGAAACATTTCCAGTAGGTGCCTGGCTTCCCTTTTCAGCATTCCTCATTTGTACTAACATCAGTTTCTCTTTCAATCTCTTGTGTTTCGAGTCAACCTTGTTGTGAGAAGTTGGCCTGATATGTGATGTCCACTATTCTAGTGGGCACCCTGTATCAGTCCAAACAACCCTTATGGTGATGGTTGTAAAGTCAACCTTATAGACCAGCTATCCTAGTGGTAGCATGGACAAAGCAGTCTTAGGCTAAACTCAAGAGGGCATGTGAAGCTGTTTTACCATATGTAACCCCTTTAATACTAAATGAAAGGACACCACACAGGTTATATATAAAATATATATGTATTTATTTCTTACACAACCCCTCTGAACTCTTTATGAGGTCAGAGGCGCAAACACATAGCAAGATACTTAATTATCATACAATAAGTTGCACAATATACAGAAGAGCCCTAGGGGCACTTCAAACCATATACTAAAATATAATATAAGAACCACGTCACGAACAAAGGATAGGCCTAGGGCCTAGGGAATCGCTGGGGCTACGCTGTACTACCAAAGGATAAGAAGCAGGAGGCCCATGGGAGGCGTGTGCAGTGTCTTTACACACACTCGAGTTACCATGGAGTTAGAATGGGAACAAAAGAAATGGAAATTTCTTCTTGTAGGTCCCTTCCGGATAGACTAGGAGAAAGCTACTGAAAACTAGGACACTAGGATAGTTAATACCCACAGGAGCACCGGAGTACTCGGGTTTTGTCGCTGAATCCTATGGAGCCTTGAAGAAAGATGTTGCAGGTGACCAGAAGAGAAGTGTCCGGTTGGATCCACGGGTGGATCGAGGATGACGGGTACCTGAAAGCAGAGGGGACAGAGTCTGGATCACTAGCCAGTGAACAGGAAGGAACCAGGAAGGAACCTGGCGATGTCGCGAAACAATCAGGTGATGTCGTGAAGCTTGTCCCTGCAGCCAAGTGGAGCAGGAGGTGTCGACGACAACCAGGAGCTGGGCATGGACTGTCCCACGAAGGATCTCGCTGTCGGCGGTGTTGGCTTCCGGATTGGGGTCAACAAGCCTTGGCAAAGGCAACCCATGCAGGAATCGAAGATGGCTTCTGGATCAGACCAGCAAGGTCTGATGGGCTTCTCCTTTTCAGGGAAGCAAGGGCCAGCCTGGAGCAACCAGGCCAGCGGTGGAAATTTGTAGGTTCATCGTCACAGAGGCCCCTAGCTAACGGGCAAGTGACCGGACAGACGCGTCAAGCAGGAAAATGCAAAAGGGCCCCACGCGGCACTCGTGGAGATTGGAGGGCTGATCTTTGGTGCAGATGATGCTCAGGGCTGGGGCTTCTCAGTCCCCAATGCACAACTTTGAGGGTGCCTCAGAAGTTGCACGGAAAGCAATTCTCAGGCTTTCCAAGATGGCCAGTCCCACGTCTCTCGTCGCCTCCACGGGTCTCAGATTTGTTGTGGCTGTGGATCGGGCTGAAGGAAGTCTGGAAGTCCGGGTCTTTTCAGGCTCTGTGCTCGGGCTCCGGCGGGAGTGTCGAAAAAGCAAACCGTTGATCTCATGATGGTGCCTGTTTGCGCAGGGTGGTCACTCCTTGACCACAAGGGAGATTCTTCAGTCTTCTATCTTCAAGTAGAACGTCGAAGGTCCAGAGTTTCGTTTCAAGTTTCAGTCAGGATAAATCTAAAGTCTCTTGACTCAGCTCCTACCTATATACCAATCTGAGGAGCTGGATTACCTGCTAGGTCCCTCCTATGGGCGGGACCAGGGACCAGGGAAGGGGGTGGTACTGCTTGAAAGCCAGGAGCAGCCTTTCATAGTATTCATGAGTAGTTTCTTTGTGCTCCTGGGTCGTTTGATCAATTTGACCCAGTCACTATCCTGTGGGACTATTTTAGATTGTAATCACGTGATCACCGACCATATTTCTTCAATTCCATAGCCAATGGACCCATGAGTCACTGGGTCCCTATCTCGTTCCTTCTCTGCCCATTCTATGGCTATCTTACAGACCACAAGTTACTAGGGACCACAATTTCAAACAACTTGTTTAAATCAATCCACAACACCTTTGAACTTTTCTCAATTTAATAAACCTGTTTATACCACTCAGCAGGCTTCCCCCCCCCCCAACGTCGTAAATTCATTTCGGAATGATGCAGCAAGATCACCTTGACTCCAAGGCACATGCACATAACCTCCACTAGGCTCTTCCCAGAGCGGATATGCCTCCACTCCTGCTTCGTTCTCCCCGCCCCAACCCTCCAGAGGAGGCGGCTCCCTGTAACCTTCTTTGCACTTCTCTTCCTTGATCACCTCTCTTCCCATTTGCCTAGCGTACTCCACGCTCTCCTTTCTTTTACCAATTCTCGAATGAGTGTTTTTAATCTTGGCACCCTTTTCCCTCTTTTTCTTGATTACTGTAAGCAAGTCTGTGATTCCCTTGCACTATCTTTATTTAGGTCAGATCTACATTATGTTTGTGAGCCAATTCTGCCAGCTTTCATGTGTCTGTTTTGCTCTCCTGGTACCATCCTACACCATAAAAGTAAATTGTCAGATTCATATGTCTCTATTCGATAAAGGGCCAAATTTCCATTAATTATCTCACCAACTAAGCACTCATTTTTACCACATCTACCAATTTCGCCTTTACTGCAGATTTTATGGTCCCTGACTCAATTGTGTATTCTGATTCTCCTTGGTCTTACTGTGATCTCTAAGCCATGAGTCTGAAACATCAAAAATCTGTTTTTTTTAGAGTTTTATATAGTGCAAACTAGACCCGAGACATCGGGTATCCGAGCGCTTTACATGAGCACCCGATTTGTTACAGATGGACACATTCATTTTTCTTAGGCACGGATGACTGCCAGGTGTTACCTGTGTCGTCCCTTTCTGCCGAGGTGTGCTACTTTGTACTCAAGGAAGTGTTCTACAAACTGTTAGTGTCTCTCGCAGGTAGGGGCTTCATAATGTGAGAGCTATTCTGGTCTACTGTTGCTACATACAGGGATACTTGAGTTAACAGGAGTCAATGGATAAAAACCCCTATCTACATTCACTAGTGTGCCTTGTAATGTCCCTCCAGTACCCACATGCTATCTCGTATTTTTTCTCCTGTCGAGCTCGGATCATATATAGGAATGATAGGCCCAACCAGGACCAGTACTGTAAGAGCTTTTGGTAGTCTTTAAGCAGTATTAGAGTTACACTGATATGAGCCCCCTGTCATACCCATTCCCACCCCCTTCTCTCCTTTCTGTTAACATAGCTCCTGCCTATATCATTCCCACAACACCAGGATCTGGTGTTACTGGTGCTGATGCACTCTCAGTGTTAACAGTCTCATCAAGATTTTTCTCATTTCCATCCTGTAGTAGACTGTAAGGGGGTGGACGATCAGCCAGCAGTCCATTTAACAGGCTTTTATCACTGTCACTGTCATCGTTCCCATCTGTCTCTTTTTTCTTGTCCTTATCTTTCGTGTCCTCATCCCTCATCAGTGCAAGATAATCTCTTTCCATCAATCATGTCTACTCTCCATCTCTTTAACTTAGCATCCCACTGTGCATCCTACTAAGCTCGCATTGTTTTCTTCATCTTTACCCGATAGCGATCTCTCTGTTTAGCATGAGCTGTACACACCCATGTATCGAGCGCCTTAAACTGTGTATGTCTAGGTAAAGGTTTCATTGCAAACATCACTCCCCTCAACTGGTTAAGTATCTCCAACATGAAAATACAATAGCGTGGAAATATACTTACGCAAAGCAAGGTTCCCTCTACCTTTGCTTCGCGGATTTAAGCAGTGCGTTTGATTTAGTGGACCGTTCGATTCTATGGCGAACCTTACTAGAGCTTGGGGCTCCTGAGTCAATAATCTACTTTTTGGCACGGCTGTATGAAAGATTACAAACTTCTGTACGGTACGGGACTAGAGGGGAATGTACGCCCAAATTTAATGTCAGATGTGGCATCCGACAGGGCTGCGTCCTTGCCCCTCTGCTTTTTACTCTTTTTATCAATGAGGTGGACGCAGCGCTTAAATCAGTTAAATCAGATGCCCCACAGGCAAATGGAGTAGAAGTACCGGTACTGCTATATGCAGACGATGCCGTGCTACTATCCAGGACCCCGATTGGCATTCAGCGGCTGATAGATAGGTTCACAGATTTTATAACCAACAGGAAGTTGCAGATCAATAAGAGTAAAACCTATACTATGGTATGTGGCAGCAGCTGTAAAAAATCCTACTCCTTTTTTATAGATGGACAGCAAGTCCAACAAGTGAACAAGCGTTGCTATTTAGGGATCACCTTTGCCAGAGACAGAACCTGGTCCCAGGAGATATTAAATGTACGGGCAAAGATAGCAAAAAAGTGTCCATGGAGTCGTCAGATTCGCAGCCAAGCTAGGAGACAGACGTATTAGTGACATGGCGCAGATTTTTCAGTCTAGATGCGTTTCTATCGCACTCTATGGTGCTGGGGTGTGGGTATATTACCCCGATAGTAGTTTACAAGTGGAGGAAAACAAGTTTATCAAAAAACTACTCTGTTTGCCAACCTCGGCACCTACAGAGTTAATACATAGGGAAATTGGGATTGGCTATCTGTCGGACTTGATAGCTTTAAGGGCCTTATTGATCTGGAAATCCATATGGCAAAAAGAAGAGACTGCTTTTAATAGATTAATAATTAAAGATTACCTTGAACTGGATAACTACCTTATGATACCGTGGCTAAAGTATATTATACATAGCTTCAAGGAAGTTTTTGGATGATCCTAACGCTGTAGCTGAGTTGCCCAAAACAGTAATGAAGAATATACTTTTGTCATACAGACTAAAGAGGCGCATGAGCCACAGCGGGCAATTAACAACATGTATGTTTTATAATAGTTATTCAGTTATTATTGGATTCCAGACATATTTAAGCCAGGTAACAAGAATTTCACATAGGTATGTTCTTACTAGACTAAGGTTTGGGCTAGTGCATCATTTGGTAGCTATCCCAAATTTAAAACAGCATCCAGCCGGTCCATGTTCTTGTGACTGCCATACTAAACAAAGCACCTTGCACTTTCTTCTTAAATGTGATTTATATAAGAATTTTCGCACTGCTTTCTTAAAACCACTGTTTTTAAAATATGGTATTTTTAATGTGGATGCAGCGATGAGGTTGCTTTTTAGAATGCAGGAACCGGATATTTGCTTTTTTACGGCAATTTTTATACTCAAATCAATTAATGCAAGAAAGAGCATGATATTTTAATTGTTGTTTCTAATGGTTTATTAACCCTGTACACAGCTGTATAAATTTGTACGATGATGTATTTTCTTAATGTGCTTTTATGGTTGTTTTATATACGAACCGAATAAAACTTATCAAATCGAATCGTGTAGGAGAGTAGGGTCTGCTTCCTATGGTTACCCCCACTTTTTGCTGTGATTCACAGTTTTTTAGACTTTAGTATGGCTGTGGTTCTGCTAATCAGGCCCACAGCCTAGCTGTTCTCCCTCTAAATTGATACCATGTACTTTAGGTACATACCAGATTGATTACTGGGTCACCCTTGTGAGCCCCTGTATATGGTGTAGAACAAGGAGAGTGCAGTTCCTAGAGAGGGGAAGGGGATGGACCGGAAGGTGGGAAAGACAAATCTTTTGTCATGTTGCCCTCACATACACCCCCGAGGGGTGTCATGCTTCATCATTGGGCCTTGCGCCTCGTCGGCCCGGCGCTGCAATGCTCGACGGCCTCACTGTTTCCGGGGCTCTTCGCGGAGATCTTTTTAGGAAGCCATTGGGTGCGTGTGGGTGTGAGGGCAGTAGGAATGTGTGTGCACAAAGGTGGTGATTTAAAATAGGTCAGGGACAGTCCTGTAATCAATAACTTTAATGTTAGAGGTAGTACCTGCCTAATTAAAATTAAATGGATGTCCTATGGGAATGTAATGTTCCCGTGGACAATCTCTAACGTGAGGTCGACATGTTTCGTGCCTGGTCGTTCCTAGGGGAATCAGGTGGCACTTCTTCAGGACCTATATCATTTGTGGTGCACAGCTATGGACAGGTTCCGGGTTACTTGAGGTAGCCTGTCGTGGGCCGCTAGTAGTCCTGTACTGGGCGGTATGGCAACCTGTAAAGGAAACCAAAAAACAGCATTGCGTAAGGGAAAGTCAGGGGGGGAGAACAAAGTTACGGGGAGGGCTCGGAATTAACATGGGTAAGCCTATGTGGGTGCAGAGATAGTGGCATTGCAACCCAAAGTCAGTGAGGAGGCTTGCCGGAATAAATGGCCAGAGATGCCGTTGTTAGGGTAGGGGTAACAGCCATGAACATGCTACGGGAGAAAGGGGGGGGGGGTTGTTTATTGACTGCTAGTGCCTTGCAAAATAGTTAATGATTAGCCAGGACCGGAATTGCCTGTGGGGGAACATGGCTTTCATTGACATGGTGGTAATCGTATTGCGCAACAGCGCTTGCTCACATGCTGGCGATGAGCTGGGTCAACGTGGGCAGTGCCCTATTGTGCATATCAGGTAGAGGCTCTATGCGTATTGAGCGCCCGCCTAGTTGGCCAGAAAGCTTTAAATCAGAGTGGTGGCGTGTTATAAAAAACAAACATTGTGAGGGGCGTGGCTAGCAGCCGACGGCAATGGCTGCGTAGTAAGAAGGCTCTGTGGAGAAGACGGCCCTTCCACCGATCTGCACATTAATCAGCTAAGTTCACAGACTCCGGAGGCTGGGATCGAGGTGCAGCTTTGGCCGGTGAAGATCCGGTACCGCAGCCCGATCAGGAACCGGAGTTAGTCGGTACAAGTGCCCGGCGGCCCTCAGCAGAACCCTGACACCGGCCTGCAGTGATACGAGAGCCCGACCGGAAGTAGGAGCAGGGCGGTAGGGACGAACAGGAAGTGCACCCTGCCGTCCCCGAGTCCGAAACTCTGGAAAATCAAGGCGCCGCAGAAGATCCGCCGCGACCAACGGAGGTGCAGCCGACCGGAACGCTACATCAGCCCCCTGCTGGGACTACCGGAACCACTCATCGGAAGAGAAGGCCAAAAGCAGCGGTATGTCAGCGTGAGACCTGTCTCGGTGCGGTCCTAAAGCGAGGTTGGAAAGGAGGAGGCCCGCTACAGACAACCCCCCCCCTGTCCCCCCGCCCCGCTGACTGCCTGCCGGCCGCACAACATAACCAGTGGGAAGAAGCGCGACCCGCAGCGGCAATTGCGGGAAGAGGCGCGATCCTCAGGCGGCCTAACTGGCTCATATACCGGGGCGAATAGGTGAGGAGGTGACTGACCGGCAGCAGCAGCAGAGAGGGACCGCGAGGAGTGCACACGGGAGGAACGCGTCCAAAGGACCCAGAGCATAACGCGGGCCTCCGAGCGCGCACCTGCCCATTGTACGTGGGAGAGCCTACACAACCTCGGACTGAGGACACCGTGTATCGCCGGGAGGCCCCACAATAACGCAGCATCCTAATTACAGAAAAACTCACAACAAACAGAATAAACTGGCACAATGGTAGCGATATAGGGCTGCCGAAAGTCGAGGTGGACCCTCATCATAAGATTGAGGCAGAATAAATCACTGCACCGGACCTTACACACAGGCCAGAGCAGTGGTGCAAGATCGTAATTACTCCTGCAAGACCCTGGGAGCAGAACGCTCAAACGAGTTGCTCTTTACAGACATCAAGAAACCTATGAGGCGGCATAATGGCAGGCAGAGGTCCGAAAACTAATGCGACGCAGTCAAAATTGGACAAATATGCCTACGAAAAAAGCACCACACCAGTGACGGATGGGCGCTCCCCCACGGGGAAATCGCAAGAAGGGACTGGAGCCAAGAAAATAACGCGTGAAGACGTGATGGCAGCCCTGACTCAAGTGCAGACCACGGTCGGAACAATTTCTACGGATGTCGCTTTGCTGCGAGCGGATTTTCACAAAATGGCGGAGCGGATGAAGGAGGTCGAGATAGTCACGAAATCCCTTGTGGAGGACACCTCGGAATCGCAGACGGCGGTGGCTCGCCTTGAAGCTGAAAATAAACTGATTAAGGAGAAGCTGGACGATCAGGAAGGGCGCTCCAGAAGAAACAACGTGAGAATCTTAGGTATTCCAGAATCTGAAGGCTCGCCTGCGATGGACCTCTATGTAGAAGAACTGATTAAGACAAGGTTGCAGCCCAAGGGCTTGTCCCACTTCTTCTCTGTGGAACGAGAGCATAGAGTCCCTGGAGGCAAGCCAAAACCAGGGGCGGCCCCTAGGCCGGTCTTGGCCTGGTTATTTAACTTTAGAGACAGGGACGCGATCCTCCAAGCTGCAACAATCGCGCCACCAATCCTTGTGCATAATTCCACGCTTGCCTTTTTTCCGGACTACACTGCGGAAGTTGCCCGCAAACGGAAATCCTTCTTGGACGTCAAAAAGACACTGAGAGCACGGGAGATACCATACTCAATGTTATTTCCGGCGAGATTGAGAGTAGTGGCGGACAATAAGACCTGGTTTTTTGATACACCGGAAATGGCACATGACTGACTGGAGGGTTGGAGACAGGTAGCGACACATCGCCGTACAAACAAGAACGACCAGAGCCATCAGCAGGGGGATCGCACCGGATCCCAGGCATCAAGACGTGCAACTCCGGATCGATCGCCAGGAACAGGATCACTAGACAATGAACACTGAACGGGCGCATGGACGACCGGCTGCCATGGGAACGCTAGCCGCTATGAACAATGCTGGTCGGGCTGTAATCGGATGCTGACTTGGAACGAGCCACGGAGGGCATGAAGGGCCGATGCCTCCACGGGACCTTTACCCCGGCAAGCAAGTACTATGGGTTTAAACGGGGACGAGCACTCTGCTAAGTTGGGGGGGCGGGCGGTTCAATGTCCGTTAAGCAGGGAGGCAGGGAGGGGGGAGGGCAGGGGGGAACCAGTTGTTGTTACTCAGTTGTTGTTGGGAGAACAGGCAGGGTAAACTGGTCGAGACGCATTGACAATACCACTGAGGGTTGGCACTGGGCACTGGCACACTGGAGACACTATAAATTTAAGACGACTTCTACATGGCACACGATACACGACCTGACACCACTGAGGTAGGGGCCCGAGCAACACGTGTAGCACCACTACAATTACTGACGTGGAATGTGCGCAGGTTAGGCAACAAAATAAAGACGGGTCTAGTGACGCAGGCCATCAAACGACTCGGCCCGGCGCTGGTCCTCTTGCAGGAGACACATCTTACAGGGTGGGCATGTCAGGCACTGGATAGGAGAGGCTACCGAATGGAAGTACACTCAGAATTTACATCGGGCTCGAGGGGGACATATGGAGACACATGCACCCCACTTTGCAACAATACACCTATTACTCTGCGACACAAAATAGTTTGTCACGCATTGACTATTTCTTGACACTGGACAACGGGGCGCTAGTTATTGCCGGCGTAGGCATTCAGCCCAGGGGGATATCAGATCATTCCCCACTGACCCTAACTCTCTCCTGTCAGGAGAAGGCCCGCATAAGAATATACCCGATATACCCGGGATACCTCAAGATCCCCCAAATACGTAAACATTTTCAGAAGGAGACAAAATGCTACTTTGATGAAAACATGAACACAGTGGCATCTCCCTCGGTTCTCTGGGAGGCCTATAAAACTGTCCTACGGGGGCAAGCCATAGCGTCCATCACGGGACATAAACAAACGCAACAGCAGGAATTAACAGAGTTGGAACTGGCGCTGCAGGCGGCGAATACGGCACACATGGCGGACCCTACGCCGGGGTCGCTACGTGAACTACAGCGGTGCCAGCAGCGGCACGGGGACCATCTGAAGTGACAGACTGTTGCCAGCATTACGGCAACCGCACACAAAATATATGATGTAGAGGATAAAGCTGGGAAGATGCTAGCCTGGTTGGACAAAAAGGGGGGAGGCACCAAAGGCATATTACAGCTCCACGCCTCGGACGGGTCACTACGATCGTGCCCAGAGGAGATAGTCAACACATTAGCAGACTACTTTCAGGAGGTATATACCCCGAACAGAGAGGTGACGAAAGAGGAGGCATTAGAGATGCTTAGCCCCATACCAACTCGGTCGCTTACGTCGGAGGCAGCAGAGGAACTGGAAGCAGACCTCTCGACTGAAGAAATACAAGGTGCCATCAGTGCAGTGGCGTCCGGGAAAGCAATGGGCCCCAACGGGATTCCCATTGAGTGGTACAAACTGATGTCACTGCTGGCAATGTACACAGATAGTCGAGAACTTACTGAGCTCCCGCCAGACCAACGCACTGCAACCATTGTGGCAATCCCTAAGCCCGGAAAAGCACCAATGGCTTGTACCTCCTATTGCCCAATATCTCTTCTCAACGCAGAAGCGAAAATTTTGGCGAAACTATTGCCTACCAGATTTATGTCCCACCTCCCACAACTGATCCACCCGGATCAATCGGGCTTTATGCCTAACAGAAATTCAACCCTGAACCTTCGCCACGTCCATGGAGCATTGGCACGAGCGACACAATTGTCAGAATCGGCAGTAATACTGTCGTTAGACGCCAGAATGGCGTTCAACATGGTCGAATGGCAATATCTTTTTGCGGTGCTTTCGCATATGGGTTTCGGCCCTAAATTTATATCCTGGATACAACTCCTTTATACGAACCCGATTGCGCACGTAACAGCAAACGGCCATATCTCACACACCATACAACTTGCAAGGGGGACTCGGCAGGGATGCCCTCTGTCCCCATTGTTGTTTGCCCTGGTACTAGAACCACTAGCGACATTGATCAGGACCACTCCTTTGTTGAAAGGTATAGGTTGGAGGGAGGGATGGGAAGATAGAGTCTCCCTCTATGCCGACGACATGCTTGTCTACATGACGGAACCAGAAAGTGGCATACCAGAGCTTCTTGTGCTTTCTAATGCCCACAGGGCAGTATCCGGTTACATGATTAACTGGACAAAATCAGTGATTTATGTGCTGAGCGGGCCGGCCCCAGTCCTACCCGATGATTGCCAACTAGAGGTGGCAGAGGACTCTTTTAAATACCTCGGCATATATATCACTAAGGACTCGGCCGAGTGATACGATAAAAATGTAAAGCCGCCATTGGACCCCCTACGGAGAGATGGGCACCATTGGGGAAATCTACCTTTGACACTGCTGGGGAGAGCGGCGCTATTTAAAATGATGGCATTGCCACGCTTTCTTTATGCACTCGAAAACACACCGTATCCGGTACCCCCACGCTACTTCCAACAAGTGACAGCCATAGTGTCTAACCTGCTCTGGGGGGCCCGTCCGGCACAGATAGCACAGGTAAAGCTGAACAGAAGCTGGTACGAGGGCGGAATCGCATTGCCGAACTTGCAGATGTACTACTGGGCAACACAACTCAAGTCTATCAATCACTGGCTACATGTACCCCAGGACGACCCAGCCTACAGGGCCGACAGAGAGCAACTAGGCACAAACAGTTTGCTGGCAGCGCTTTATAACAAAGGACTGGCAGTGGCACTTATAGAACCCACGAAACACACAGTAGCGATATGGTACTCGGCACAATCGAAGCTTAAATGGAAAGGCGTGATCACGAAACTTACCCCATTATGGGACACTAAAGCGCTGGGACACTTAAGGCGGAGCAAGGGCTTTACACAGTGGGATAATATAGGCATATCAACGGTGGGCGACTTGTGGACAGAAGGATCAGTGATCCCGTTTCCCCAACTCCGGCAACAATATGACCTTGGCCAAAACGAAATGTATAGGTACATACAAGTCAGACACGCTCTGTTAGCAGCGATACCGGCG
Source organism: Lissotriton vulgaris (assembly GCF_964263255.1). Classification (NCBI taxonomy): domain Eukaryota; kingdom Metazoa; phylum Chordata; class Amphibia; order Caudata; family Salamandridae; genus Lissotriton; species Lissotriton vulgaris. The sequence goes on along the minus strand of NC_141691.1, from coordinate 1,074,756,889 downwards.
GACTCTGACGTCCCCAATGCCTCCCCGTTGGAGGACCGTCTGCTTACAGATTATATGCAAGGCAGCGCCACCTCCCACACATATCGTAAACTGATCAATAACCTGCCAGACCCCACATGCAGACTACAAGAGAAATGGGTGGACGAAGTGGGAGACATTGACGACTCTGAATGGAATGAAGCGCTAGCATCACCAAAAGAGGTGGGCGTCTCAGCTAAGTTTCGTCTTGTGCAGCTTAAGATTCTGCATAGGATCTACTACACCAGGATCACATTACATAAGCTCCACTGGGCGCAGCATCCTTACTGTCTCCGGGGGTGTGGGGAGGAAGTGTCTTTCCTGCACACCATTTGGGACTGCCCGAATATACAGGACTACTGGAGGAAAGTAATGCGCACTATCTCACAAACACTGGGGGTCTTCCTCACACCAGAGCCCCGCAAATGCCTGCTGAATATCTGGGACCCAAATGATCTCTTACGTCACGGTCTGTTTTGGAGCATGATAGGAATTATGGTAGCTAAGAGAAAAATAGCGCAGAAGTGGGGAGTAGCAGACTCACCGACATTGACGTATTGGTGCCAAAACATGGATGGGCTGATGCTGACAGAGAGGACGGTATATACAATGAGGGCATGCCCACGTAAGTGGAATAAGGTCTGGATGCCCTGGAATACATACAGGGAGGACCTGTATGACCCACTACCTGAGGATGATGTTGTCAGTTCAGAGGATGAGGAGGAGGAGGATAGAGATCTTATGTCAGATGAAGTGTGAAGTGACCACAACACATGTACACATCCAGTACAGACGCTTTATGTGTCACCCTTGTTGTGACCGGTGAGCACAAGACTATGATTGCCGGACCTGTGGTTGTCGGCTAAAAGGCTGTGTAATACCAACAGAGATTTAAGGTTAAAGTAAATCATCGCAGCCGGCAGGCAGGGTTGTAGGCTAAATGCCGTGTAAAGTCGATAATACCAGAAAAAAAAAAACATTGTGGTATGTACAATCGGATCGCTGAAGGTGATGGCATGCGTCATGTGCCCCTGTATATGGCAACTTAGGTACCCAGGGCATAGCTGCACCTTGGGCCTACCAAGGGCTGCAGCATGTATTGTGCCACCCCTGGTTAGCCTTTCAAACTGACACCACAGGTCTGCAATTGCAGCCTGGGTAAGGTGGTGTAATCACCCCTTACTTAGATATGGTATATATATATATATATATATATATATATATATACATACATATATATATATATATATATTTATATATATATATATATATAAGTATCTATATATATCTATATCTATCTATCTATCTATCTATATATATATATATATATATATATATATATATATATATATATATATATATATATATATATATTCACTGAAAAAACCATAGGTTTTACACACGTTATAGTTAGGAAGTAGCATTTGAAAAACCTATGAAATTCACTGAAAAAACTATAGGTTTGACACCAGTTATAGTTAGCTGGACATTTTACTGACATAAAACCAATGAAATTCCACGTTATAGTTAGTTGGACTCACTATAACTTGCGCGTGTAATGCACTGCTGATGACATTACATATTACATCACTCATGACATGGTCAGTGACATCACTTATGACATCACTGATGACAGACCTCCTTTAAGTGTAATGTAACCCTTAAAACACATATTGGAAAATAGAAATTAACATTTTCAAAAAAATGGAAATACCCATACCAGTTACAACAACCAATTCAGTAATTCCACCATCTATATACACATTCTCTCATTCACCAACAGTTCTATATAGTCACTCATACATATACTCACTCATCATATGTAGTGATACACCTATACATCCTGTTACACACCGACAATCATCCAAAAGTTACTCACACACATACTCACACATGCAAATAAACTATTGAACATCCAATTATTTGCATATAAAACTATACACACTCAACCACCCATACAGTCCTGCACATATGGTGTCTTCTAAACACATACAAAGAGAGAGTTAGTCATTCATGCATCTATGTGATTAGTAATACCCCCATAAAACCATAGAAACACTCATACTGATACTAAAAAAACATCTAAGAACCCAAATACCTACACATGTAGGTACTCATCAATCCATGCAGCCAGTTATTCACAAAGTGAAACACTGATACATATATTTAAATATTTAAACATTACTCGCTAATATATGTATTCACTAAGGTACACTTAATAAGCCAGTTATCCAATCATTTCTTTTTGAAAAAAACATTCATTAAGACAATAATTTAAACATTTATTCTTCCCTCGACCTTTACATATACATATATAAAACATATTTATTTTTTAGAAAGACACACATTCACTGGATGGTGTCATAAGTGATGTCACTGACCATGTCATGAGTGATGTAATATGTAATGTCATCAGCAGTGCATTACACGCGCAAGTTATAGTGAGTCCAACTAACTATAACGTGGAATTTCATTGATTTTATGTCAGTAAAATTTCCAGCTAACTATAACTGGTGTCAAACCTATAGTTTTTTCAGTGAATTTCATAGGTTTTTCAAATGCTACTTCCTAACTATAACGTGTGTAAAACCTATGGTTTTTTCAGTGAATTTCATAGTTTTTTTGAATGCTAGTTCCTAAGTATGTAATCACGTTCCTAACTAGATAGTGTCACCGCCTACACGTCCTGAGAAGCGCATGTAAAGTCATGTGACTTGAAAACAAAACTTCCAATTGGTTATTAGTAGTTTCTGTTCTGGAATTTACACGAAGCACTCCACCCACTTTCCTCACAATCTTTTCTACTCTCAAGAGACAACAACGTCGAGCATCTTCCGGAAGACTTTGCTGAAATGGCTGCCCTACCGCATTCATCTTCCGAATCTGAAGGAAATGAGCGACCACCGTTAAGAAGAAAAAAGGAATCTTTCATTTGGCAATTTTTCACTTATCCTGAAGATCAAAAGAAAGTGAATGCGCCAAAAGTAACCTGCACGATATGCAATTCGGAGCTCTCAAGGGGAAATCCAAATAAAAAATATTCCTTTTCTATACACACCATGCAGCGGCATGTTAAACAAAGGCATCCTGAGCATTATGCAAAAGCATCGACAAGAGCCCTGGCCACGCTATTACCATCAGAGGTGGCCAGCACATCTTCTGGTGTACGACCTGTATCTCCATCGAGTGCTGAGATGGACTTGAGACCATATCTTGCGAAGGTGCATATGAAATGCAACAAGTGTGGAGAAATTCTTTTGTATGGAGAGCAGAGCCTCGTTCTTATTAAACTCAAAATTGACAGTCACAAATGCCCCGAGAAAAGATACATTTCTTCACTTCATTTTCAAACTATTACATACTGAAAAATGTAGTAGCAACTTTAAGAAATCGAAAGCATCATAACACTTCTTTCCCAAAAAAAAAAAAAAAAAAGTTCTTTTCAGAACTAACTCTTTCTACCAAAACGTGCTGCAAGAGCATATTATGAGATTTTTTTTGCCGCTTTATTTTAGTGCGAGACCGGGTGCGCGCACCCTCCTATCGCGTACAGGACCTGACACTTGCATGTGAAGTCATGTGACTTCTAAACAGCACTTCTAATTGGTTCTTGGTAGTTTCTATTCTGGAATTTACACGCAGCACTCCACCCACTTCCATCACTTTCTTTTCTACTCTCAAGAGACAACAACGTCGAACATCTTCCCGAAGACTTCGGTACAATGGCTACCGTTCCGCATTCATCTTCCGAATCTGATGAAAATGAGCGACCACCTTTGACAAGAAAAACGGAGGCCACGCTATTACCATCAGAAGTAATCAGCACATGTTCCGGTGGACGATCTGTATCTCCATCGAGTGCTAAAATGGACTTGAAACCATGTCTGGCGAAGGTGCACATAAAATGCAACAACTGTGGAGAACTTCTTGTATACGGAGAGCAAAGCTTTACTCTAATTAAACAAATAATTGAGAGTCATAAATGCTCCAAGAAAAGTTAAATTTCTTCACTTTATTTGGATAGTATGACATACTGAAAAATGTCGTCGCAACTTTAAGAAATCAAAAGCATCATAACACTTGTTTCCAAAAAAAAAAAAAAACGGGTGCGCGCACCCACCTATCGCGTCGAGACACGCATGTGCTGTCATGTGACTTTAAAACAACACTTCCAATTGGTTCTTACTAGTTTCTATTCTGCAATTTACACGGAACACTCCACCCACTTCCCTAGAAAACCAGTTTATCGTAAAACTTTTCAAGCCTCCTCTTATGAAATATTCGACATCAATCACATAGCAGAGTACTAAATAGCACTATATACACTCCGTCCCTTAATTATAAGAGACTTATTGCTATGTAAAAGCAACTTTTGTTTTCCAAGATAATGTAAAATGCTGAGCCTATTACATAATTTTATTTCACATATATGTTACTATTCTCCTTCGAGTACTAACACCGTAGAAAATACCACCAATAGCGGTGATATTTTTTACACCGAGAACGGGCGATTTCTATCGCTTACAGCCCTTACAATTATAAAGTTTTATTTCCTAAGTCTCTGATCTCCAACTGTGCAACGTAGGTCCCCTGTGTGTCGTAATAAGGACCATAAACAAAAACTACAGAGCCAGCATTATAAACATACACAGAACGACAAAACGACAAGAGCCACCATGCTAATATATATCCTTAATATAATAAACCTCTGAGAATAAATACATATTTCCGTGGCAGCCCATAACACAAATGTGGCGTCCTCTGACTCTGCTCCATTACCAAACACCGTAACTCCCCGCCCCCCTCACTTTTCACTAAACTCCGCACTCCATCCCAGCCGAACCCCCTATTACAAACCCCCAACCTACCCTCCCTGCCCAAACCCACCATGAACCTCAAACCGCCCCTAGAAAACTTATAAGACACAGGATTACTAAAACTCAAAGAATACGCAACAGGCACATAATGTAAATAGTACATAAAGGCACATATTTTTTCCAAAATACTATTTAAAAACCTGTTCTATTTTTAATAAATCTATCATGCATCTGACCCTCTAGAACTGCTTTCAAAACGTGAACTATAAACCTCTACTTTTCATTTTCAAACCATACACTTTCATCTGACCCTCTAGAACTGCTTTCAAAACATGAACTATAAACCTCTACTTTTCATTTTCAAACCATACACTTTCAATTACATTATTTTTTTTCCACAATTCATGTAATGTTACAAACCTTTTCTAAAATACACCAGTCCGTATCATTTATAAGGATTTATTTTCAGTCTTCATCAGTGACACTTTCTTCACATATAATAGAAATCACTATAACTTTTCAAACGACAATGCTAACGCGGTAAAAATAACCCTTCATTTACTTTCCTTTAAGAATGCACACTATGTACCCCACGCATGCGTTTCTTAATCTTTGTATTTGGCAGCGAATACCGACCTTGAATCGGAAGACATGAACAAGACCGCCATTGTCACATTTAAAACTGAACGTTGCATCTGCTCACACACATATCTTTCACTAAGCTAACATTCACAGAAAACAGCATTGATGTAAAAAAAAATTGACCTTGCTTTACAACTCCCTCAAATCACTCCCTTATTTTTTAACGCATCCTCCAGTTCAAAAAAAGCTACTTTTTTAATAACCACTAAGCAATATATAAGTGACTAGACTCCTAGAAAATGTATCAAGTCATTCTGCTCCTCTCCACTGCATAGCCGGCGACCTAATTCTGTGGAGTTGCTATACAACCAGCGGTGCTGCGCCGTTTCCTGTACCATCTTGGGAAATTCAAAATGGATGTCCCTCCTGCTTTCGCAAACGAGCCGGGCCACTTAGAACTATTTCGACAGAGAATGCTTCTATACTACGGCACCTTACCACTCTCAACTTTGAATACTTCATATCGATTATCATTTCGATATTCTTATTTCAGCTGTGTGCAGCCTGTATTTCATTGCCTGAGCTGTGATTTCACGTGGGCCCTGGATTTATGTCTCTGCAATTTGGTACCTCCTGAACCGAATTACAATCACCTCATGAATCCGTTACTTGATCATGAACAGCTTTGTTACAACGGAGGGTTTATGGCCTTTGCAGCGATACAAGGAGTTCTGGGTCATTGGAATATATTCGCAGCGGCGCAAGATTTCCTAACAGAGAGCTACATCGAAAACCCACCAAGCTGCCCTATGATGGTAAAAGACGCCCCAATAATGACAGATCATGAATGCTCCTTTCATCTTCTCAATTGGATGGCTGACATGTTTTCAGATGATAACAATGATTTCATGTTAGAGGCACTTGCTGCATACTTTGCCTACACAATGGACGGTTAACTCTTTCCAATCAGCGAGCTACATCGAAAACCCACCGAGCTGCCCTCTGATGGTAAAAGAGGCTCCGATTATAACAGATCATCAGTACTGCTTTACTCTTTTCCATTGGATAGCTGACATAATTTCAAATGATAAAACTGATTTCCTGTTACAAGCGGAAGCTACCTATTTTGCCTAAACAATGCTTCAATAACTCTCAAACAACCCATTGACGTCCTCATTTCCTTTTGGTTTTCTATATTCTTCACGTTATTTTCCATATTTTCTTTTGAAGAACAGACCTATTTGCTTTACTAACAGTGGACATTATGATTTCGTGTTGTTAGACAGCTGATTCATAAAGTAATGATGTATAACCACTTGCATTTTCATATATCGTTCCTAAACTGAAAGGCCAGAAACCTTCTTCCATTTATTAAAATATAATATACTTCCTTATAAGACTGTACAATGTTTTTTTCCAACTATATTCATTTTTCTTCAACTATAGCGTTTGTATTCCATGTACTACTGACAATACCAATTACTGTGTTTTTTGCAATTTCTGTTCTCAGATTACATATTGATTTGCCTTTAAAATAGTACATTTCTAAATAAACATTTCAAATATTCACGGTTTCTCTTTTAATCCATAATCTCAACTGAAATGATTTCATATTGAAAAACTATTCATGGGTTCCACATAACCTTAACTGTAGTCACTGAGAACCTTATTTATGAAGACCTTCCGCCGCCAGTGCCTCATTTTTTAAAATGGGAAAAAGTAACGCACCGGTGGCGCAAGGCCTTCATAAATAAAGTCCAGAATGTTTTCTTTTCTTGACCTCACTTACTGATACTAGAACCTGCAAGCCAAATACGGCCCGTGAACTCTTTCTTAGTAGGTCGCGCACCGTAAAGACAGTTATACCACTGTTAACATTTTTTTTTTACTGTTACTAAGCACCGACACAGTTCCGCTTCACTCAGAGTTAATCACTGCTCCCACGCTTCTACAGGGCAGACGCTATGTCGTATTTCTCTCCTTATCACCCTTTCATCTCCACAATAACAAACAGTTGTCCGCCAGCCACCAGAGAACAGACTCAGATGCAGAGGCACCAAAGAGTGAACCCATCACCAACTGCCATCTCCGGCTGTTTCCATGGTTACACCTCATTCTGCACCTTGCTGAAGGCAGAGGTCAAAAGTTCATGTCTCAACGTTCTACAGCAAACTAAGAACACTGTTTTCCCTCCAGAAACACCTGCCAATCCACAACTCTGTTACATGTCTTGTTTTTTCACACCCAATAGTACTTTTCGTTTAATATAAACATTGACCTGTTCACTCTCCACTTGTTACAATCAACCAATCATTTTTATTTTTTTAACCACACCCAGCCTCTTCCTTTTTCTTTATTTAAAATTTCAACTTCTAACTACCATTCCACTTCCAGAACCGATCGGAGGACGACTACAAATCCCTTGAAAATGAAGGTCTGGCTAATAGGACACAGTTATATTCACTGGAGTGAAAAATATGCGGTAAGCAGACGAATTTGCAACCTCAGCTTACCAACTGTACACATAACATGGATTTCCAAAAGAGGATTGAAATGTCACCAATTAATTCCATTGGTGAAAACTTTTATGCATCTCCCAGAACCAGACCTTATAATTGTGCACTGTGGTGGGAACGATCTAGGCAAAATCACTGGGGTAGGTCTGGAAATGCTTCTAAAAGACACCTTTCGACAATTGATGACACTTTTTCCTCGATCTGCCTTGGTATATTCCAATATATGCCAAAGACAGAAATGGAATTGGTCCAATCACCATTGTGCACAATTTGAGAAAGCAAGGAGACATGTAAATAAATCTGTTTCTGCGTTCCTCAGAGATTATAGCATGGGTTCTATTTACCACAACAACTTGCGATACCACATGCAAGACGTCTATAGGAGAGACGGTGTTCATTTCACGAATGAGGGAAACAGAATCTTCCTCTGCAACATCAGGCTCTGCATCGGTACTTACTTATAAATGCAGAAAACACTCAAGTAACACGAGGGCTCTTTTCAGAGCCACCTTATATCTAAGCACTCAAACTTCTGATTTATCTCCATTTTCACACTCTTGTGAATAGGTGTGCGCGACCGGGTGCGCGCACCCCGTATTTTTTTTTCGAGGAAAAATTATATCTTTTCGCGTTTAAGGGCATTACTGCACACCCCGAGAAAAGCTACGCAGCAAAACAATCTCTAACTTCTCCCCTTTCCATGTTTCAAGGCTTTGAAATGAACAATATATTTACTTGCAGTGACAAAATGGCGGACAAAACTTCCTGATTTCCTTCGAATCGAACGTTAACAGACGTCACGCAGCCAAAAAAAATTCCGCTCACGCGCAGCCGCTTGGGTGCGCGCACGTGTGCGCGCCTATAGATATATAATTGACTTTAACTTTAATTTTCTCAACAACTACTGAACGGATTTACACCATTCCAAAAAAAGCGTAATCTGCAAACAAGACTCTACAGTTTTGGCAAATTTCTTATAAATCCATTCAGCCGTTCGACCTGTAGCCGAGTCTAAAGGTCCTATGGAAAATAACATGGAGAAAAAACGTTTTGGGACCCCCCTTATATCTCAGCCCCCACTTGACCAATCCCCCCCAAACTTTCAGGGAAGGAGCGCAGCGGACCGAGCCATCTTCTTTGAGAAATTCGCAAAGACTCATCCACCAGGGCCAAAGTTATTCCAAATAGAATGTTGAGGATTTCCTATGGAAACTAGGTCCTAACTATAACTACCTACTGGCGACCGCCAGTAGGTTATTTATATATATATATATATATATATATGTGATCAAGGTACGTCAGTACCGAAACGCGTAATGGCCGACTGAGCAGTAGCGAATAAACCAACGATTTTTTCTACTAACCTGGGTCTGTGCTCCATGTGTCTCTTCGTGAGAGCGCTTGCGTCCTGCCTGCGAAGTGGAGTGGCGGCGATATATATATATATATATATATATATATATATATCCTACTGGCGGTCGCCAGGCGGTAGTTATAGTTAGGACCTACTTTCCATAGGAAATCCACAACATTCTATTTGGAATAACTTTGGCGCCCGTGGACGAATCTTCGTGAATTTCTCCAAGAAAATGGCCTGCTTGGTTCCGCTCCTTCCCAGAAAGTTTGGGGGTGATTCGTCAAGTGGGGACCGAGAAAAAAGGGGGCTCCCAAAACATGTTTTCTCCATGCAATTTTCCATAGGGACCTTTAGCTAGGGCTACAGCCCGAACGGCTGAACGGAATTACACGAAATTTGGCAGAGAGGTAGAGTTCTGTTTGCAGATTTTGCTTTTTGTTAAATTGTGTAAATCCGTTCAGTAGTTTCTGAGAAAATAGCAAGTAAAATCATAGCGATATCTATAGACGGAGTTCAGCACGCGTACGAAAATCTGTTCAATTACGAACGCAAGCTGCATGCTGATTGGCTGTGAACTGTCTGTCAACACTCGAAACCAGGAAGTGTTGACGGCCATCTTGTGCCTCGCTAGAACCGAGTCACAAGAAAACAGTAAAGCAAAAGGTGAAAAAAACTAGAAGTCCGTTTTGTTTCTTAGGTCCCGGGGGAGGCAAATTACAGGGACAAATTTTAGAGCTACATTTCTATGACAGTATGTAAAACTTTCCGGTTTTTTTTGCTGCATCAGTTGTACTCTCTACGCATGCGCAGCCTTGTTTGCAAGTGCACTTTTTTTTCTTTTTCTTCAAGTTCGCCAAGCAAACCTCTCTTGACTGTAGGTATTAAATTTGCCGCTTTCTTTTCCCGGGTCATGTGTGTTTTCCGGTGCTATACTTTTGTAATATATTAATAAACATATTGTATGTATATTTATTTGAAATGTAGTGTTGAGGCGCGAAACGTTGATTTCATACTCCTTCCAACCGCTATTTTAGTAGTTTTCCTCCGTTATTTTTATTATACCTGTTACTTTCATTTTACCCTGCGCATGTTTTCTCTGTGATCGATGAGATTTCGTGCCACAGATACCACGGTGTTTGTCCTTGGCCTCCGATCTTATCAGAGTTGGTTACACATATACCTAGAAACTAATTTGAAGGACGTAAGGCACAGGCATTACAACACGTGTTGGTCATCAAAAAAACATTATTAAGATTATGCATTTATCATGTGTGGTAAATGCATACTAGTTGTAAAAGCATGTGTGGAAAAGCGATATACGTGCTAATGGTTTTGTGGTGACGATCACGCGTGCTTATGAACCGGGTCTGGGCGTGGTGGAGTGTAGGGTACCAGGCGGAGGGGCACGCAGCTGCACTCATACAATATAGAAGTAATATAGGATTTTTAAAACTTAAATAAAATTATTCCATAATTATTCTAGATTAAGTCTTCTTTTAGTATGTTCATTAAATTACATAAATATATGTTTTTAAACAATTAAAAACATTTGTGTCTTTTTTGTACGGGGCGCCTTATATGACGTCACACGGAAGCTTTGATGCGACGCGTAACCTCGAAGCGTATTCGTAGCGCATGCTGAGAATGATTAGCAGTATAAACTATGGTGCGATCACTCTCTCACTGTCAAATCAGAGCACAGGGCGCGCTATGAGAATGGTTAGAAGTGGTCACTCTTTGGAGATCCAATTCAGGTGTGTGGCTTATCCACAGTATCATAACGTTATTTTTTAACCTGGTTTAGTTTGAGGTTTGCATGATATACTATGCTATAGGCAGATATGGATGTTTTGGCAGCGCTTATGTCCATGAAGCCTGGTTATTACATTTACATATAGGTGCCTGAGGGAGGGAAAAGAAGTCTATGTGAATGGCGAGGATTGCACAATAGTACCAGTTCACTCCTTAATTTGTAGACACATACAATTGCATGGCTCTTGTATACAAGATGCGCCTGATTTGGACTGAGTTTGAAAGGTAGTCCGACACCTGCTATCATAACAAAGTTCAGTTTACTGGAAACTGGAGTTATTTACTTTGAAATATTGGCGATTGTTGTGCAATGTTAGCAGGCATCGCTTACATTATTACGGTAACTGAGCGTGTGGTTTGATTAAAAAAAAGTTGTGTTAACTCCTCTGCATGGGAAGCTGGATGTTTCCATCCGGCTGCCGATTTCGACCTTGAAAGCAGAGTCAACCAAATGAGTCGTATAAGAGCGCTATTGTCTCAAAAAGAGGTCGCTCTTATATCTGGTACAGAAACATTTGTCCTTTATGTAGCCAACACCCGCACAGAAGTGCATGATTTATTAAATACAGACGTGCTCTTGAATTTTGGGGAGTTAATTTAGAGTATCTTTAATGTGTCCTTGACTACGGGGTTACCTTACTTTTTTAAAGTTAGAAGCAGTGGCCTTGTGACTTCTGTAGAAAGTATATTTGGTTTCTTTTTGGGATTTTTTCATTCGATTTTTTCCAGCATCTTTGGTGGATTGCGCTTAATACTCGCATTAGTTGCCGGTGTGCTTTTATCAATTTGTTTACATAAATATGGATGCACATCCTGCAGCAGACGATATGTCCCGGCTGTTGCTGCTCCGCAACCGAATGCTTAGTTACTTTGGAGCGCTGCCTCTTGCAACGTTGAGTGCAGCTTATGGATTATTGTTTCGATTTTCCTCTTTCACATGCGTTCAACCTGTCTTCCATTGCCTGAGCTGCGATTTCGACTGGGCTCTGGATTTGTGTCTCTGCAGTACGGTGTCTCCCAATGCGGATTTTGACCAGCTGATGAGCCCCTTAGTGGTTCATGACTTGCCCTGTTCTGGCGGCGGGATTATGGCCTTAGCAGCGACACATGGAATAATGGGATGTTGGAATTTTTTTGCAGCGGCGCTTGAGTTCTTGGCACGCAGTTGCATTGAAGATGACCCGAGTTTTCCTCCGATGGTGATAGAGGCTCCGGTTGTTGAGGAACATGTATGTTCATTCTCACTATTGAATTGGATGGCTGAAATATTTTCAGATGAGAACAATGACTTACTCTTGGAAGCTGTTGCTACATACTGTGCTTACACGCTGTTGGATTAAGACTCCTTGATTTTTCTACATATTCTTTATTATTTAGTTACTGTTTTCTATCAAAGAGAGAATAACTTTTTTTTGGGAAATTTGAACATGACTGCTTTTTAGGCTTGGACTCTGCGTTCCTAATTCGCCCACGTTTATATCACGTGCTTTGATCAAGAAAGGGTGCCGTGGGGCTGAGCGTTGCACTCACAGCCTGTTAAGTTAGCATGGGTTTATTAGAAGCTTACACGCTATTTTTGCTTTCCTGCTCTGCTTTGCACACGACACGTACTTGTGATATTGGTTAGAGAAGGCTGAGTATTTTGCTTTATATGAGAATAATTTGGTATGCTAGATTTGTAAACTGCCTCGCTAGTTTTGTGTGTATAGTGAGAGCATGGAACATCAAGGTTATCTTGAATACTGTGTCTGTTATTCAGAATGATCCTCGCATGTTCCAACCATTATACATATGGAGCTGTGGGCACCTCTGATACTTGCGTGTTTCATAATCCATTGTGGAGGCAAAGTTACACACAGTTGGAGAACATTCATATCTTGACAGTTTGTGGAACACTGAATGTGATCAACTACAGCTGAGTACCAGAGGTATGGGTGTGCCCATGTAATCCTATGAGACTTTCTGTAGTTATAAACTAATCTGCTAGGTAGGGAGGGTGAAATGTAGGTATATTTTAAATTTGTTTACCTTTAGCATTATAGGATGCTTTTTCCATTTGTATTTCATAGAATAGTAACAATGCTGACAACCTCGTTTCTGATAATATGTTTGGTTGTATTTTCTAAGGTACTGTGCATGAGATTATGGCGTTAGAAATAAACATTTCAAAGTTGCACGTGTCTTTATTTACATCTTGTTTTTGACTGGTGTAAGAGTATATTGAAAGAGTATTTTTGTTATCCACTTTACTTCATGTAATCTAAGTCGCATGTTCTGGGTTGACTAGTCATTGGTGTTTTTGTCCTAGGGTGAAGAACCAATGAGTGACTGATTGGTAGTTTGGTAGGGGGTTTGTGTAGTAAGGTGGGTTTTGGTACACCGTAACTCACTGAGGTCCTAGGGCTTTATGCACAGTTTTGTGTATGAGCAGAATTCCTGAATTAGTAGTTACAACAAAAAGGCTCGATAAAGGGCTTGCACTTTGAATATGAATATAAAATAGAAGAATAGTTGATAATCACAGCTAAGGAATGCAGAAATTAGATGTGTGTATGAGTGGATGATGTGTAGATTGAGTAGAAGATGAAAGACTTGAAAAATAAGAAAGGTTGGAGAGACGCAAACTACCCACTGTATTGTCAGTGAAGTGGATCTTTGGATTTCCAGGTCATTACACAGATAGGGTGTTGGATTCGGCAGTGGGAGCAAGAGAAACTAGTACAACAACTAAGGAAGAAAGCTAGTGCATAAAGTACACACAGTTGGGCAGATTTACAAGGTCGTGGGAAAATTATACAAAAGTGGCGCAAGGGGCTTGTAAACCTGCTGCAGTGTGTGGTAGAAAAGACGCAAGAAAGGACAGAAGTGTGCAAATTACCCACTGCTATTCACCGGTAGTAGTTACCAAGAAGGCTGAATAAAGGGCCTGCACTTTGAATTTGAATTAAAGAAGAATAATTGATAAGCTTAGGCAAGAATGGTAGCAAGTAGGTGTGTGTATTCGTGGTTGTTGTGTTGATTGAGTGGAAGATGACTAAGGTGAAAAATTAGAGAGGTTGCAGCGATGCAAACTTTCCATGTCTTTGTAAAGGAAGTGGGTGTTTAGTTTTCCAGTGCATATATATATTCACTGAAAAAAACATAGGTTTCAGGCACGTTATAGTTAGGAATTAGCATTTAAAAAACCTTAGAAATTCACTGAAAAAAACATAGGTTTCAGCCACGTTATAGTTAGGAATTAGCATTTAAAAAACCTTAGAAATTCATTGAAAAAAACATAGGTTTCACCCATGCTCTAGTGAGCTGGACATTTCTCTCATACAAAACCATTGAAATTCCCCCGTTATAGTTAGTTTAGCTAACTATAACTCGCCCGCCCGCAATGCACTGCTGATGACGTCACATATTGCATCACTCATGACATGGTCAGTGACATCACTCATCACGTCACTGATGACATCTCAAATGACATCACTGATGACCGAAAACATTTTTTTTTTGCCATGGGTGTCCTTCTGGGACCCCCTGAGAAGGGCTAGGGGGTCTCTAACCTGCCCCCTTTTCGCATTTTCCACTCTTGACTTGGGCTCTCTTGTGCCTCAGTTCTCCTGAGAAACAAGCATGGTGTAAAAAGGGGCGTGGTCTCAATACTTTAGACGACTGCCAGCCAATCAGGAGCGCATGCAGACCTTTCCGAGCATGGGCTGCATTGATTGGCTGTGAACACTCCAAACCAGGAAGTTTGGGCAGCCATCTTGTGCTCGGTAGACAGAGGCACAAAAGAAGCAGAAAAACAATTGTGTAGAATACAAAAAGGGGACAGGGTAGAAACACCCTGACCCCCTAGGGCTGCTCAGGTGGTCCCACAAGGATATTAACATATTTAAACGTTATCCACTAATAGAATTAGCATTTAGAAAACCTTTTAAATTTATTGAAAAAAACCATAGGTTTCACGCCTGATATAGTTAGGAAGTAGCATTTAAAAAACCTTGCAAATTCACTGAAAAAACCATAGGTTTCAGACCTTATATACTTAGGAATTAGCATATAAAATACCTTTGAAATTCACTGAAAAAACCATAGGTTTCAGGCCTTATATAGTCAGGAATTAGCATTTAAAAAACCATTGAAATTGCTCCTATATAGTTAGTTGTACTAACTATATTTCGCGCACCCGCAATCCACTGCTGATGATGTCACATATTACATCATTCATGACATGGTCAGTGACATCACTGATGACATCTCAAATGAGATCACTGATGACATCACTGAAGACATCATCCAGTGAATATAGTTTGCTTCGTTATTTAAATATGCATTATATATATAGCAATTTGCATTGAAGAATGAGTGGGTATATAAAAATAAATATTTGGTTGGAGGATTTAGTAGCAGTGTAATTGACTGTTTACTTTAACATTTTATAGTGTCTCACTAAATATAGTGCATAGTGATTAAACTGCGTGAATATCTGTATCACTTTCTCAGTTGTTGTGTAAACTGGTTCTGTCGTTGGTTACTAGCTATGTGAAAGTCTATATTAGTTATTGATTAGTTAACTGAGTATTTGTATGGGAGAGTGAATGTGTGTGTGGTTCGGGGGAGGTGTGACTGGCCAAAGATGTGTGAATAGTTAATTAGTGTTCTATTTGTCATTGACAGCATGTATGAATGAATCTACAGCGAAGTGATTAGATGTGTGTATACATCTAGAACTCACTGAGTGGATTTTTAGATACTTGTATTGCTGTGTCAATGGATTCAAATATGTTTCTCTGTATTTTACAAACAGTGATGAAAGATGTTACTAGTGTATGAAAAGGTGTATGTGATTGTCACGTGGATGATGTCATCAGTGATGTCATCAGTGATGTCACCAGTGATGTCATTTGAGATGTCATCAGTGATGTCACTGACCATGTCATGAATGATGTAATATGTGACATCATCAGCAGTGGATTGCGGGTGCGCGAAATATAGTTAGTACAACTAACTATATAGGAGCAATTTCAATAGTTTTTTAAATGCTAATTCCTAACGATATAAGGTCTGAAACCTATGGTTTTTTCAGTGAATATATATATATATATATAGACACATATTAACCTATAAGTCACTCCTATGGCAGGCCTTGACAATCCTGGAGGCAGAGTGCTTGGTTTTGTGTGAGAGGATGCCCTAGCATGAGCTGAGCCCCTCTGCAGCTTTTGGAACCATCTCCTTCTAGATGTTCTATGATATAGCCATACCATATACTCTTAAGTGCATTATAATCCTCGCAGTTAATGCTAATTTATGTTTCACTATATCAAAACATGTCGTGTAAGGTGTCAAACACTTTGGAATACTACCTCCACCACCAGTCCTGGCAGCGGGGGTAGCATTCCACCTTTTTTAGAGGGAGAAGACATGTGGTTACTGGTAAACCCGGTTAAAGTTAAACAGAGACCCAGCATCACAAAATGGATGCTGCTGCCACAGACACGAGTCTGCCCTCCTGCTGCTGAACGAAACTCCAGCAGGGGAGGCCTGGACAATAGGTTTCCTGTCCAGGGGGTTGCTAGCACCTCCCCAGACAGGCTTTAGTGTATTGGGGCAGGGTGGGTTGCATTCAGTGAATGCTTTTCAGACACTGCCTGGGGCACACAAGGTGCTCCATGCATTTCCCAGTTCAAACCGGTTGCCTGGGCACTCAGCCCCAGCCCTGATGCGAAACTGGACAAAGGGGAAGGGGTGTAACCACCCCCTCCCCAGGCCCACCCATAGGAGAGACCGTAGAGTTAGTCCAACCCCTAAACTTGATATAAGTATAGAACCCAGTCCCTAGGACTTTAGATTACCCTGGACGAAACGCTGCGACATATATCTTGGACCTTCGACATTCCATATCGACTGGAAGATGGATGAAATCTCCCTTGTGGTCAAGGAGTGACCGCCCTGTTCAAACAGGCACCAACTGCATCTTTGCCGGTCTGCATTTTTGAGGCTCCCGCCAGATCCCGCCAAATCTGCGACACAGGTCATAAACTTCCAGACATCTCTGACGCTGACCTGTGCTTCCAGCAAAGCTGAGACCTGTAGCTGACACGAGAGACGTGAGACCGGAACTCCTGGACATCCTGCATTTTGCGACCTGCACCTACTTCCCGAGGTATCCTAAAGTTGTGTATTGGGGTGCTTGAAGCTGCAGCCCGAGAACCTTTTGCACCGAAGCTCAGAGGCCCACACTCCACGAGTGTCCCGGGGGCCCGCTTTGTGCATTTCAGCTCGACGCGTCTTCACAGTTCCTAGTCCGTTGGCTAGTGAGCCCCCAAGAAGACCTATCCTTGATTTACTTTGCTTTCCTGGTTGCTCCAGGCTTGCTCCAACTTCTCTCCAAAATAGAAGTTCCTCAGACCTTGCTGGTCTGCACCAAAGCCAATCTCGACATCTTGCATGGATTGCGTTTGCCAAGGTTTTTTGGGTCCAATCTGGATACCGACAATGCAGTCAACTAGATCCTTTGTGGGACAGCTCGAATCCAGCTCTTTGATGCCGTCGACGCCTCCTGGACCTCGTGGCTGAAGAGACAACCTTCACCTTTTCACCTGAAATCACCCGACATTGGCTGGCATCTTACAATCGCCATCCTAGTCACTGGCTAGTGACCCAGACTCTGTTCCTTCTGCTTTCAGGTTCTTTACATCCCCGATCCACCCTCGGATCTACCCGGACACTTTTCCCCTGGTCGCCTGCAGCACTTCTTCGCAGCTCTCCATTGGAATCGACGACGAAACCCGACACAAAAAGATACCTATGCACCCGGCTTCCCTGGGTGAGGTAACACGAGTACTCCGGTGCTCCCGTGGGTATTGACTCTCCCAGTGTCCTAGACTAAAAGGGTTCCATTGCAGTTCACCTCCTTGTACCCTTAACCTTTAAAATAGTATCTTGTTCGTTCTCCATAGAAAGTCAATGGTAACCCGCGGCTGTGTTTAGACACTGCACGAGTCTCCTGTGGACCTCCTACATCCTAACCTTTGGTTGTTCTGAGAAGCCCCAGTGATTCCACAGGCCCTCGGCCTGCTTTCTATCCCACACGTAGTTCTTATACCACTATTTTAGTATATGGTTTGTTAGGCCCCTAGGGCATAACGTATACTGTGCAACTTATAGTATGCTAATCAAATTCCTTGTATTTTATTTTTAACTCTGACCTCATAAAGGGCCCGATGTTGGTAACTTTGAAATACCGATTCCTAAATACCGAATTTTACCGATTTGGTATTTATAAATCGGTAATTTCATATGGAGGGAATAATTCGGTAAAAAATATTGAATTGTTAATATACCTTATTACCGAATTGGTAATACAGATTTAGTAATAAGGAATCACCTACCCATTCATTCCTATAGGCTTGGAGGCCCATAGGAATGAATGCGAAGAAATTCGGTATTACCGAATCAGTATTACCGATTCGGTAATCACAGGAGGTATTTCAAGGCTGCCAGGGTGTCCAAAGGACACCCCCTTGCACCCCTGAAATGTGCATGTGTGCACATGTCGCGCACATTCATGCCCTAAGGGCATGGATGTGTGCCACATGGCACACTTCAAAAAGCAAAAAAGTGCTTTTTGAAAGGAAATCGCTTTTTACCACCAAATAGGAGTTGGTGGTAAATAATGTTTCCTTAAGGCTGAGATGCACTGTTTAAAGTCCTACCTACATTGCATTTAAGAAATCGGTATTACTGATTCCTTAAATGCAAGGCCATAAGGAATCCGTATTAAGGAATCAGTATTTACCGATTCCTTAATACCGAATTCTCCCTACATCTCAAATGCCTAAATACCAGTCGGTAACAGTGAAATGTAACGAATTTCACTGTTACCGACCGGTATTGGGCCACCTACATATGGCCCAAAGAGTCCAGAGGGGTTGTGTTTAGAATAAATACATATATATTTGATATATACCTTGTGTGGTGTGCTTTCATTTGGTACTCAAGAGATTATAATTGGTAAAAATAACTTGCTTAACTTGCCTCTAAAGTCTTAGCCTGAAGGCTGCTCTCCACAGCTAAAACTAGGATAGCTTTCTATAAGGTTGACTTTACAACCACCATCAATAATGGTCGTTTGGACTGGTGCAAGGTGCTCACTAGGAGAGTGGACATCATATACCAGGCCAACTTCTGGCCAAGGCCTTGCGCCTTGAGCTCCCTGCAGCGGCCGTGAGGACTAACCTCCTCACCGAGGTACTTCAACCGCCAGGAAGCTCTTCGGAGCCTCTGCTGCAGTTTAATAAGACCCTCACCGACGTTCTGATGGGCACTTGGTCCAAGCCCACCACAGTCTCTCCTGTGAATCGGAACGTGGCCCGGCACCACCGCCCAGCTCCGGGTGACCCATGCTTTCTGTCCATACACCTCACCCCTGAGAGTCTGGTTATCCAGGCCTCCACGTCCCAAACCGCCTTCCCGACCGCACCTTCGGACCGGGAATCCAAAAGGATGGAAAGGTTTGTCAAGAAACTGTTTTTCTCACTCAGTCTTGGGTTGCGGTCCATTAATACTGCATTCCTTTTGGACCGTTACACCCAATCTCTGTGGGATACTGTGGCGGAAGTGCTGCCCCAGTGTCCAGAGGAGGCCAGGACACGGCTCGCCCAGGCTCTTGCTGAGGGGCGAGATGCAGCACGATATTCCATTTGATGTGGACTTGATACCACATACTCGCTGGGCAGAGCTATTGCAACAACGGTGGCGATTCGTCGCCACGCCTGGATGCGGTCCACAAACTTTTCAGGGGGTGTCCAGAGCACTCTCATGGACGTGCCCTTTGATGGCCGCTGCCTTTTTGGCGATAAAGCAGATAGCGCGCTGGAGTGCTTTAAGGACTCCAGGGCTACGGCCAAGTCCTTGGGCCTGTCGGCTCAGCGCCAGCAAACGTCTGCTTTTCGCCCCTTTCATGGAAAAGGAAAGGGCGTCCCCGCACGTTCGACCAGCCTCAAGCCGGTCGCGGACGTGCATTCTGCCGTGGCGGAACAGGCGGACAGAGAGCCGATCAGTCCACATCTGCTCCTGCAGTATCTGCCTCAATGCCTTCCTAGTTCGAGCTTTCAGGCCCATTCCACGCCAGTGGGAGGCAGAGTTCGCCATCACCTGCTCCACTGGCGTACCATCACTTGGGACAGGTGGGTGCTGCAAATCATCCGAAGGGGCTACTCCCTCCTCTTCGAGACGACCCCTCCAACCATGCCACCGCAGTACCACCGCAAGTCGGGGGATCACTTGCAACGTCTGCAGGAGAAAGTTATGGCCCTCTTGGCCAAGGGGGGCATCGAGTGCGTTCCTGGCCCAGAAGTAGGACGGGGTTGTTACTCCCACTACTTTCTGGTTCCCAAGAAGGGCAAAGGGGGCCTACGCCCTATCTTGGACCTCAGTAACGTCAACGTCTTCCTCTGGAAGGAGAAGTTAAAGATGCTGATGTTAGCTCAGGTTTAGGCTGCCCTAGACCCTGGAGACTGGAAGGTAGCGTTGGACTTGCAGGACGCTTATTTCCATATTCCCGTCTTGCCGGCCCACTGGCGTTACCTGCTGTTCACGGTAGGCCACGAGCACTTTCAGTTGTCTGTGCTCCCCTTCGGTCTCACCAGTGCCCCCCGGCTGTTCACGAAAGTGATGGTGGTGGTCGCAGCTCATCTGCACAGATTAGGGCTTCCAGTCTTCCCCTATCTCGACGACTGGTTGTTGAAGGAGGGATCGCCCCAAGAAGTCGTCTCCCACCTCCTAGACTACGGCTGACCTTTTGCATTTGCTGGGGTTCTCCATCAATGTGCCAAAGTCACATCTGAGTCCCTCCCAGAAGGTCCTCTTCATCGGAGCGGTTCTGGACTCGGTGCAGTTTCTGGTTTATCCTCCCGAACAGCCGGTTCGAGATATTCAGGCTCTGATTCCGATCTTTCAGCCTTTATACTGAGTTTCAGTCAGGATGGCCCTCCGGCTGCTAGGTCTGATGGCCTCCTGCATCCTGCTGGTACATCACGCCAGGTGGCGGATGCGGGCTCTGCTGTGGGACCTGAAGTTCCAGTGGGCACAACATCAGGGCAACCTGTCCGACCAAGTCTTGATCTCGGAGGGCACTGCAAGACAGTTGCAGTGGTGGCTCGCGGACCGCGATTGGGTCAGTGGCAGATCCCTCTCCCTACCCCAATCAGAGCACACAGTGGTGACGGATACGTCCCTCCTGGGATGGGGGGGGGGGCACATGGGAGAGGCGTAGATCAGTGCCCCGGCTCCATATCAACCTTTTGGAGCGGCAGGCTATCCGACTTGCACTGAAGGCATTCCTTCCCTCTGCCCGGGGAAGTGTAGTGCAGGTGTTCACGGACAACACCACCGCCATGTGGTATTGCAGCACACAGGGCGGGGTGGCGTCGTAGACCCTATGTCAAGGGGCTCTGCACCTCTGGACATGGCTGGAACATCAGGGCATCACCATGGTGGTTCAACACCTGAAGGGCTCTCTGAACGCCAGGACGGACTAACTCATCCGTCGGTGCATGTTGGATCAGGAGTGGCGTCAGAACTCGGACATGGCGCAAGGACACTTTCGGAAGGAGGGAGAGCCTTGGTTAGATCTATTCGCCACCAAAGAGAATGCACAATGTCATCAGTTCTGCTTGTTGGAATTTCCAAGGCGGCACTCTCTCGGCCTTTCCGCCTATACCATTTCTGCCCAGAGTGCTGAAGAAGATCAGGCGCGACGGGCCAAAGTCATCCTTGTGGCTCCGCATTGGGCACGAAGGTACTGGTATCCCGAGCTACTCAGTCTGTCAATCGATCCCCCGATTCGACTGCCTCTTCAGGAGGACCTTCTGTCGCAGCACCAGGGGACGGCACTCCACACAAACCTGTCCAGCCCCCACCTACATGCGTGGAGATTGAGCGGCAACAGTTGATGCCATTTGACTTGCCTCCTGAAGTCCGTGATGTCATTCTGGCAGCCAGGCGTCCCTTCACAAGGACGGTATATGCCTGCAGATGGAACAAATTTGTGGCATGGTGCACAGCAAAGGCTTTGGATCCCCTTTCTGAGGTTCTACAGTTCTCCTCTTTCTTCCTTCCCTGGCCCAGCAAGGCTCTGCTCTGGGCACCATCAAGGGATATCTTTCAGCTGTTTCAGCCTTCTTGAGGCTTCCTGATCAGCCTTCCCTTTTCAAGTCCCCTGTTGTAAATAGATTCTTGAAAGGCATTACTCACATGTTTCCTCCTGTTCCCTTTGTAATGCCTCAGTGGGACTGGAACCTGGTGTTGACCTATCTGATGTGTGCTCCCTTTGAGGCACTTCATAACTGTCCTCTTCATCTTCTGACTCTAAAGACTGCTTTCCTGGTTGCCATCACCTCTGCCAGAAGAGTGAGTGAGCTCCAGGCTCTTTCCTCTAAGCCTCCTTTCCTTTCTGTCCATCCGGACAAGGCTGTTCTGAGGACTCGTCCTTCTTTTCTTCCTAAGGTGGTTACTGCCTTTCACATCGGGCAGTCCATTCCCTTGCACACCTTCTTACCGCCTCCGCATCCCTCGAAAGAGGAAGAGAGGCTTCACCGTCTGGACCCAAAACGTGAGCTCTCCTTTTTCTGGACCGCACAAAACAGTTCCGGATGGACGACCAACTCTTTGTTGGCTACGTGGGCGCTAAGAAGGGACAGGCAGTGCACAAATGAACCATCTCTCAGTGGGTTGTTTTGTGCATAAAGGTCCCTTATTCCTTGGCTAAAAAGGATCCTCCTGTGGGGCTGTGCGCCCATTCCCCTCGGGCCACAGCGGCTACTACTGCCTAGGGGCGGGAAGTCCCCTTGCAGGACATTTGTCAGGCAGCTACGTAGGCCTCACTGCACACGTTTGCCAAGCATTACTGCCTGGACAGCCACGTCCGGAGAGACGGCTTCTTTGGCCGTTCCGTTCTCCAGGACTTTTTGGTGTGATCTTGCTTTGCAGACCCACCACAGGGGTTGGTATTGCTGGGGTATCTCTTCTAAGGTAAGGAATCTAACTAATGTGTTTCTTTCAGATGCACAAGCTACTTACCTTCGGTAACATTAGTTAGTCGGATTCCTTACCGCCCCACCCATCCTCCCCGTTGTGCAAACCGATACCTAGAGTTAAGGTATTTCCCTTTGAGGGCCCTAGTTTCATGGCACCAGTGTCGGTTTCTTGCATGGCTCTGCGTTCCTGCCACGGAAAGCTATGTACAGAACTGACGTCAGCCCGCGAGGGCGGTGTCTAAGTACTCCAGCGACGTTATCCCAGACACCACGACGCCGGCGACGGACGCGGAGCCGCAGACGACGCCTACCGACGCGCAAGGGTACTGCTGACGAAAAATCTTTCCGGATCCAGCCTGACGCCTGGGGATATTCTAAGGTAAGGAATCTAACTAACTCATGTTTCTTACAGATATATCGTTATCGAAGGTAAGTAACTTGTGCATTAAGACTGGAGTCTCTAATAACTAGGATCTCAGTCATGACATCCTCTGACACGAAATTGTCACCTTCGTCCAGTGTAATACACTGTCCAAGCACAAAGCAATGTTGGTTGGTTTATCTGGGTTGTTTTCGTAGTGGTTGTGTTTGTCATATGCATATATTCGCAATTCACCTGGTACTGCTCAGGTAGGTATGACAGGCCCCATGTAGATATTGAAAAAAGTGATGAGGAATGGCACACACCTCTAAGCGTATGTACTATTGAGTTGATATTATCCTGACCCTTTTGTAATTAGTGAAGAATGTTTGGACCTATTGTATTGTACTAGGTGCATGTCCAGTGTTTGAGCCTTTCCAGGACTAATGTGTGATTGACTATTTCGTAAGATGCTCATCAGTCAAGAAATATGAGAGCAGTTTTGTTTGTCCTCATGGAAAAAGAGAGAAACTCTTCTTTTTCTTGACTTGTGCATTTTTGGTACCGCCAGCAGTTCTGAATCTAGAATTGATGGTAGTTGAGAGAAGTTAAGGTTAAGTTGTTGTGTTACTTTCCTTTTCATGATTCAGCTAAGACATTGGAGGTTGGAGAGGGGCCCAAAGCTGGCTAGTATTTTTGGGATCCACACATGCTTTTACAGGAGGGGTGGTAATATTGGTATTCAGAGGACCCCAAAACAGTACCTGAAAAGAAGGCATTTATTAATTCAATTATACTTTGAAAGGGGGAAGGAGGAGTTGTTCGAAGCAGGCAGGTAAGCAAGGGTCGGTAGGCATGCTGGATGCCTCTGTTTTGAGGGCAAGGTTTATTACTTCAGTTGTTTCCAGAGATTGAAATTAATTTGTGATGGGTTATATGCGAGTACGGAAAATTGGAGGGAGGCAAAAAAAGGTTTTCTGGTTTTTAGTGGTAAAACTGCAGATTTTGCCCATTTCAGATTTGAAAAAGTCATCAAAAGTATTTGCAATGTTGCTGAGCTACACAAGGGTTGCTATTTATGCGCTGCAGTTAATGGCTTCCTGCTGTATGTGAAATATGTTGCTGGTCTTATTTGGAGACTTCATGAATGTGTTAAGCAAAATTACTTTTTTGTTTGCCTCCTTGAAGGATTTGACATCCCCTCCAAAACATCTTGTAGGAACGTTTGCCCTCTTAGATTTAGGCTATAGTCTTTCTAAGTTTCAGCTGAGCAGAAGCCCTTTAATACATTATTTTTACTTTTAAGGGTTTCTGAGCAATTAATGAAAACTTATGAATTGTAAAGTTTATTCCGGATTATTGTGTATTCTAATGAATCTTTTTATCATTCTGATCTTATGTTGTTGATAAAAGCATGAGGTATGGATTGGAAAATTAATCTCGCAAATGGATGAAGTTTTACTTAAATCATATCCTAACTAACTGTATATTCTTGATCATGTTCATTGATAAAATATATATGAACCATAGTTTAAAAAAATAATTGTTTCTCTATAGGAACTTTGCAACAAAGGTGGTCATGCATTATGTACCAAGAGCTCAATGGTAGAGGAAGCAGCCAATGAACTGATTAACATGTTGCTGGATATGGAAGATCAGTCAAACAAAGATGAGGAAAAATCTAGGAGTAGAAGCAGATCCTACACCTTGAGTGAAGTTAATGAGAATGGAGGTAAGAGAACACTTGGTGCTCGTTACAACTGTGATCTTTAATATTTTTGTATTTGCCATCTGAAAAGTTTTCTTAGACTAGTGAAAGTGATATAATTAAGACAAGTTGTACCAATCCCATGGATCTCAGTGTTTATCTGAGCTGTGATAATCTGTGCATTCACTCAACTTGGGGTGAGCAAGTGTTCCTTTTTTCAAGTATGTATTGCAACCACAATTGTGTTTTTCAAACATTGTTTCTCTTCTGCACGAGTACGTTAGATATGTATTGAATTTTGATCCAATGTTGATGTTATATGGTTGTTTCTAGCACACTGTTAATCAATTCCATGGCCTGTTTGTGGCTATTTGTAGCATACATAACGCCAATACATAACGCCAAAGGCCATTATTTACAAGTTCAACACATAGTTACATAAATAATGAATATATATTAATTTGATATTATAATTCATAAAAAAAGAATACACTATTTTCAGAATCCGCAATCTAGGAATATATATTAGGACTGCTGTGAGATGTACTGGTGAAGAGAGAAACAGGGAATGAATTCCACATATTATAGCAGCCCAAGTATAAGTGAGCAGTAGCCTGTTGTTTCTTGAATGCCAGATATTTCAGAACGAGTGATGAACCACTTCTGAGACATTGTTGACTGCCTTTAATTTCAACCGTTTTGTCAGATAGCGAGGAGTTCCTTTGTGTATTTAATTTGCTTTACCTTCAACAGGTAGCATTTCATGTTTTTGGAAAGGGTCTGATGTGTTTGAAATAAAGCACACTTATGTTTGTAAAGCTGCCTTTAGTGATGCAAGGCAAACACAAGGAGATGATGGACGGAGAGCTGAAACTTTTCAGACACTCACCCCCAGTGACAGATCTGGGTTGAATCCATCATCATTCTTTAGCTCACTGCGCCACCTCAGTTCAGACCCATCATTTGTTTGCATAGCATTTTCACCCTAAGTGGGATGGGTATGCCCAGACGTGGGTCCCTTGCTCACTGTGCCACTGATTTAAGCTAGCCTGGCTGATGAAGGGTAATACCCAGAAACCGGCCCTAGGATGCTTGTTTCCGGTCCAGGGAGGACTTAGCTTGGCAGTTCGGTCTGGACTTCCCATGAGGAACAGGGTCAAGACTGATTTGCATATGGCTGGGTCTATTCTAGGGTGGCATGGTGAGCAAAAGAACGATGGATTTAACCCAGATCTCTTTACTGGGAGTGAATGTATGATTTATTCAGCATTCTGTCCATCATTTGCTTGCGTAGCACTTTAGTGATGCAAGGAGCAGTTTCAGTGTGCCTGTTAAGAGTTTCAGCTTGAAGACTCTCCAACCATTCTCTTGCCAGTATTGCAGAAGGATGTAGACTCTCTTTGGCTAAGATTCTTATGCTCTTTAAAGTAGTGAGTATGTGCCTCCTAAAGAAGATGATCAGGAGGAGACTGGCAACTTTCGTCACCTCACTAAACTGATGCTGCCTAGTTCACAAGGTGGATAAACTGCGATTAGACAGAGTATCCAACAGAAATAGTTTTCTAGAAGCTAAGTAACTTGATACTTTTTTTAATTAATTAGATCATTAGGGTGATTAAATGTAGGGTTTGACTCTATGCAAGTGCCTATGGACTGAATTAGGGTGAAGTGTTTAGTATGAGTAGTGGCAGTATGGCAGTTCTGGAAACCATATGTTATTTAGCGATGCCGCAGGTATATTGATCGCAGTGGTTTTACTTTCACCCTAATGCAAATCAGAGTTGGTTAGTGATATTTTTAAAGCATGGCTGTACACATGGGTGTTCTCTTGAGGTGAGTGGTATGAGGTTCAGCCTGTTGGTGGGGCAGGGTGAGTTTTTGGAATTATTCCTAAAGGCAGACATAGGAAAGAAGTATTTGTGTTGTTAGGCAGGTGCTCACAATGTATATAGTTTGTATATGTGGTTGCAACGGCCACCACGTACTCCAACACAATCACAGTGAATAATGGAGTAGTTAGTAAGTGTCATAAGATCCATGAAATGTTTCATTGTATCATTAAACCATTTTAAGTCTGGCTTAGGAGACCAAGATTTATAATTGTCACCAATTTTCCGTCACTGTAGATGTCCAGTTATGCGAGGAATGGAGGTCATAATTTTACAACCTCCTTTATTGGTGTAGATGGGGTGAAGAGGAGCTGAATGTGACCTTCATAAATTACCTTCTTTGAAGGGTGACCCTTGTGCACTAGTATGTCAAAAGAAAGTGGGTATCAGAGTTGGCTTCTGGAAGCCCCGCCCCTATGCTGGGAAACGGCGGGTAGGGTGGCGAATGGCGGGGGCGTACGTCCCGAGGGGAACCTGCGCCCTCCGCTGACCGAGGACAAGACCTCGGAGACAAGCTACAGGACCTACCAGCTGGCGAGCGACGCCCTTAGGGCCATGGCGTAGGGCAATGCCGCAGACAGAATCGTCGGTTCCAGGCCTCCGAGGTAAGAGGCGGACGCTTGGCCGAAACCAACCTGGACAAGCAGGCCAACAGCAATTTCATCCGGTGCTCCTGCCGGGACTTCGGTTTGAGGTGCTGACTAACCTTGCAGTCCATAAAGTAATGGTTCTCGCCCAAACATCACCTACATATAGGTTGAGGGTCCGAGCCGACATCTGACATGCACTATCCGTACACGTCTTGAAGCCCGAAGGCATTCGCACACTGTTCCTAGAAGCAAAGAGTGAAAAGGAGGCCTGAAAACAGGCCAGGACACGATCCGGATCCGCGTTGAACGCGAAAAAGAGAAAAAACTGACGTCGGCGCTCCGAGGTGGGGCTTATGTGACCTCGCTGATGTCTCGCCCGTGGACGACGTCAGGGCAGAGTCACATGGTACCGCCCACCGGCGCGCAGAGATGCTGTGGCAAAAGAAAAATTCCGGATCCAGTCTTACGCCTGGGGATAATTCTACGTTAAGGAATCTGCAGCTAGAATCGTCTCTACCAGATACATCGTTAACGAAGGTAAGTAACTCGTACTATCACTTAATAGGTAGACTGTATCCTCATTAGAGGGGTAAGAGATCACTTTGTGGGGCTGCGGTCCTGGTAACTTCAAGGTGCAGTCTCTATATTATTTAACTTGGTGGGTGAGTGAAAGTTAATGTGAAAACTTGCAGTGATGTTACAGGGTTAGAGAGTTATTAAATTACTCTGCAGATCACAAACACTTTTTGTGCAAGAGAAACTAGACTGAGAAGTAATTGTGAGTATATCAGGTATTGGTCTGAAGGTTTGTGATGTTGCCAGTGCAATAGTCCTAGAAATGTATCGCTTCCGAACAAATAGGCAGGAAGGTTGTCAAAGAGATAAAGGGGGCATTCCTGGGAATCTGGGACTGTCGTAATGTCACAACTCGGTTTGCTAGAGTATATATGATCTAAAATATAACCTAAAATATGACAAGACAGTTCACCTGGTGTGGGATATGACAGAATTTTCTGGCTTGTTCTGAAAAGAGAGGAGTGGCCGAATGAGTTATGTACGTGAACATATGAGGGGGCGAAACCTGCAGGAGAGGGGAGTTAATTAAGGTTAGAGTAGGTAAGTTAAATAACGATGACTGAGGTGGGCTAGAGGGAAGAAAAGTCAAGAGCATAACACGGCTGAAAAAGCGAGAAGAGGATATGAGTGATGGGATATGAGTTGAGTAGGTATTATAATATGGAGCAGGGATGAGGAGAGAAAGGGGCAGTCTGATATTTACCATGGATGATCTGGAAGTAGGAGAAAAACATTTTTAGGTTGTTATCAGAGGTTAGAATCATAATTTTCTCATTCATCAGTGATACACGTTTCACTGATGTTCTTTGATAAGTCTGCGATAATGCTTGGAATTGTTGATTAGATAGGTTACTAAAATGGCTTTGGACAAGACTTCTTACGGTAGTCCAGTTGTAGGGTAGCATAATGAGAGAGGATTAAAATAAGTGGGAACCAGATCAGAGGGGAGCGGTAACAATAAGGAGAAATCCCATTGAACGTTGGTCCCTTTCAAAGAGTAAAAGAGAAAAATATTACAATACATGGTTCAAGGCATTTTGTAACGAGCCTGTTAGTTAGAAGAAAAAAAAATAACATCCGACTTCCATATACAAACAAATGTAACAGGATACGTTAACTGGACATTTAAATTTCAAATGGGATCACTATATTGCTGCTAAAGTGTGACAAATGTATGAGAAATGCACATGACAATATGTTGCTATTGACAGGATGAAAGAAATGTGGCATGGACTGATAAAATAAGGAAAGAACCGAGGATATAGATCAATGAATGTATAACCAGAAGGGCGAGTGGCTAAATCCATAGATTAAGGTGGGAGGAAAGCAAGATTTTAGAAAACGTGTCATTTTAAAATGAAAATGACAACCACCTCCACCATAGCAGGAAATAAAGTACAGCAAAAGTAAAATAGAATGATTTCAACTCAGATAAAGTGAATTAACTCTGCATTAAATGTTAGCAATTCCAAAGACTCTGCCACTCGTGCAGAAAACAGACCGCCCCTACTCTTTGGGGTGCTTTTTTTGCCCTAAAAGGTATATAGGAGCAATAAATACACTTTTGAATTCAGGAACAGGTCACCAGCAATTAGTGGATTCACTCGGAAGGGGTTCAGCAACACTAATTGGCAGGTAAGACCTAATGCTTTTAATGACCTAGTTTGAGCCTAGAAAATGCCCGACCGTAGAAACCCTGAGGGTCTGGGAGAAACGTTTCAAGGCCGTAGTCATTTTCAAGCCACCTGGCATCGCCCGAGAGCAAGACACGCTTTAGGAGATTAGGAATTCCATCCCCAGGAGAGGAGAATGTCCGGCCTGGGTCCATGAATCGAAATTCGCCTAGCTTACGTAACGGTAAGTTTCAATTCTATTAAGGACACGGAGGCGAGGATTATGCTATATCTTCCTTCGCTTTATTAACATAAAAACTCCACAGCAGCTCAGGAAAATACTCAAACAGTGAAAAAAAAAATGCTTTCAATCCAAAAAAGCATTTGAAGAAACGTTTTAATAGTCCAGAAAACCACAACTCCCAAGAGTCTCTTGTGTACTTCTAATCCACAGTCCTTCCACCATGTCTACCACAGATAGATAGCCAGTCCTCTCTTCCTCTTCTTCCTCTTTCTTCGTGCAGATTACGCATCCGCCTCACTGATCCTGCTTAGTTCCCTCGTTGCCTGCCAGAAAAACGACTGCGTAAGCGAGGAGTCACAGGAGTGGGACAGCATGACAGAGGAGCATCATATATTGGCAACATAACATAACCGCATATAGGAAAACACTTTACTTACTGCCATACGGGCGGGTATGAACCACTGTGCATTCTGGGTGGGATAATCCTCGCCTCCGTGTCCTTAATAGAATTGAAACTTACCGTTACGTAAGCTAGGCAAATTTCGATTCTATGTCAGGACCGGAGGCTTCAGATTATGCTAGTTCAAAGCTTACTCACCACCAACTGGGCCAGATCCACTACTGGTTTAAAATAAAACCTTTTAAACGTGGAGTCTGAGGACCAATCTGCAGCTCGCATTAAATCCTCCAAGCGAGCACCCACTGCAAACGCCTTAGAAGCCATGGCCCCTCTGGCAGAGTGTGCCCCAAAAAGCTTCGTATCGATGCCTGCTTCTTGCATGACCCAACACACCCACCTTGCAATAGTGGGGGAGGAGACTGCTTTATGTGGCTTCCGCAAGGCAATCAGCAATTGACGTTCGCCCGGAGGGCGGATTTCCAAGGTTATATCCTCATAAGCTTTCAAGCATTGCACAACACACAACTTAGGAGTGTCCAGAAAAGCTGGGTATGAGATAGATCGCGACGCCGACTTTGTGCGATGCCCCACAGTAAAAGTGACCCCATCCGGGGAGAAGCCTCGCGCCGATATATCCAACGCGCGCACATCAGACACACGCCTACAGGAAACCAAGCACAACAGCATGACTAACTTAGCTGAGAGCTCCTTTAGAGACAAGTAGGTGTTGGCCGGCCATGAAAGGAATAAATTCAAAACCACATTGACGTCCCAAAGGACGGAATACCGAGGCTCCGGAGGCAACGAAAGACGAATACCTCGCAGAAGTCGGCAAACAAAAGGATGTTCTCCGACCGGAGAATTGTCGATCGGGTTGTGACCCACAGAAATCGCAGATCGAATCGCATTAATCGTTCTATAGGCAAGGCCATTGGTGGCTAGTTCAGCCAAGAAATTCAAGATGGGAACAAGGCCTGCGACCAAGGGATCCAAATCCCTTCGAAGACACCAACGCATCCACTTAAGCCAAGCGGATCTGTAGCGCTTCGTCGTACTATCGGCCCATGCTTTGGAGAGAAGGCCCTCAGCCGATCTCGAAAGGCCCGGGAGCGTCCAGCGTCTCCTGAGAGCCTCCACGCCATCAGGCGGAGCGAGCTCCGCAGGATGAGAGGATGCGGTTCCTGATCCGGATTCCTCAGGAGGAGAGGAAACAGGGGGAGTAGGATTGGAAAATCCCAAGAAAGTTCCAGAAGAACCGGAAACCATATTTGAGACCTCCAAAGCGGTGTAATCAGCACCAACTCCACTCCTTGGCGGCGTACCTGGGCCGCCGTCCGCACCACCATGGAGAACGGGGGAAACGCAAACGGCCTCTCCCGACTCCAATCCTGCCGAAAGGCGTCTGTGGCCTCCGCTAGGGGATCCGGCCTCAAACTGAAAAACCTCGGAAGCTGATGATCCAGGCGGGACGCAAACAGGTCCACCGAAAAGGGACCCCAGAGGTCTTGTAGCCACTGGAAGACCCCTGAATCCAGTTTCCACTGACTGGCATCTCTGAGCTACCTGGAGTGCCAGTCCGCTACCTGATTGGCCTGACCCGGTAGGTACTCCGCTGTCACCGCAATGTGACGCGACAGACAGTAGTCCCAGAAGTCCTTCGCCAAATTCGCCAGAGCGCGAGAGCGAGGACCTCCTAGATGGTTCACATAACGAACCGCTGAAACATTGCCCATCCTGAGTAAAACGCAGGCCTTGACCGAATCTTTGGTCCAACAACGTACCGCGAAGGAGCCCGCCAGGAGCTCCAAACAGTTGATATGCAACCGTTGTTCGTCTGAAGAACAGGCGCCGCCTGTGGAGAAATCCCCACACCGAGCGCCCCAACCCGAGCTGCTGGCATCGGATTCTATGATGAGATCCGGGACTGACCCGAAAATCGCCCGACCATTCCATGCTTCCATGTGAGAAAGCCACCATGACATTTCCTCCTTCACCTCTTCCGTGAGGGGTATCAACTGATCGTAGCTCATTCCTCTCCGGAGGTGTTGGGCTTTGAGGCGTTGAAGCGCCCTGTAGTGCAGGGGCCCCGGAAAGATCGCTTGGATGGAGGACGACAGGAGTCCTACCACCCTGGCGACGTGTCGCAAAGACGTACTGTCCTTCATAACCGTCTGCCGTAACAAATGTCGGATTTTCGTGATCTTCCTGGACGGGAGGCTTAGAACGGCCTCCACAGAATCCACAACGAATCCTAGAAAGGTAAGCCTCTGAGTGGGAACCAGTACCGACTGGGAGCCGTTGACGACGAACCCCAGCTGCTGAAGGAGTTGCACGGCTTGTTGCAACTGCCCGGCCAAAACCACCGGACATTGTCCCATGAAGAGAATGTCGTCCAAGTAGACCAACATCCGCACTCCCTGGCCTCTCAGGTACTCCACCACCGGATGCAACACTTTCGTGAAGCACCAGGGGGCCGATGAAAGGCCGAACGGAAGGGCCGTGAACTCGAACACCCTGTCGTTCCACAGGAACTGAAGGAAACGACGATGCGGCGGGTGGATAGGAATTACCAAATAAGCATCCTTGAGGTCTAGCCTCACCATCCAATCCCGCGGGAGGAGCACGTCTCGAAGGAGGTGGATACCCTCCATCTTGAAGTGCCGGTAGACCAACCACCCGTTGAATTGTTTGAGATTGATCACCGGTCGCTTGCCCCCATCTGTCTTGTCCACTAGGAAGACATTGCTGACAAACCCATTGGGGTGGCGCGTTGATTGGCGGATGGCTCCCTTACGAAGCAACTCTGCGACCTCTCCGTCTATCAAAAGCGCATCGGATTCTGAAAATACAATCGGCCATGGAAAAACCTCCTGAGTGGGGTGGTCGTAGAACTCTATGTGAAAACCACGGACGCTTTGCAAGACCCAAGCGTCGGCAGTGAGCAACTCCCACTCCTCGTAAAAGGACGCCAACCTCCCTCCTATCGGAATCTGATCCAAACAAAGTACACTCACCGGTGGTATTGTTGGGTCCGGAGTTTTTTCGGTAACCTCTGCCGCCAAAACGTTGCCCTCTGGTGGGGTAGAAATTATTGAAGTTCGCAGAGGTCTGGTACTGTCCTCTGCCGGAGCCTTGCACTCTATTATTGGTTGGTTGGCCACGGCCGGTCGCGCGGCCCCTGCCGCGACCGCCCCCCCCCCCCCAGAGAAACGCTGATGAAAAACGTGCTTGATGCTAGATTGTGCTTTGTCCAGCGAGGTAAAGGTGGACACAAATTTGCCCAGCTCCCTGCTGAAAGGCTCGCCAAAGAGGCCCCCTTGGGCCACCGCGCCCGCCTCCGAAGAGGCTAAGTCTCCCAATTTTGGATCCAACTTAATAAGCAAAGACCGCCTACGCTTGGTTGACAGGGCGCAGTTGGCATTTCCCAGGAACACGATAACGCGTTGTGCCCAGTTTGACAGCACCTCCGGGGAAATGACCGTGCCATTCACCTTCGCCTCCTCCGCCATGTCGAGGATTTTCGTGGCAGGCCCGACTGCATCCAACAACTTATCCTGACATGATCGCCAGGATCGGTCAATGCCCTTGCGAGGGTCCTTCATGAATTTGGCCAGGAAGGTGGCCATTTTAGCGTCTAACTCGGGGGTCATAGCTACCTTGCCGTCCAAAGTGGGCCTTGGGCATTCACCCCGCAAGCAACCTCTGGCTTCTTTCTCCAGCGGTTTGCGCAGGCGACCTGCAACGAACTTCGCCACAGTCTCCCCCGGTGTCCAGGCTGCGGACCGCGGGTGAACAATCTCGACCGGGTCAAGCATGCCTGATTCATCCCGAGGAAGCTCTACGGCTGAGCCTGAGGGGCGCCAAGAGCGCACCGACTCCCCGTCATCATCCGTGTCAGGAGAATCATACACCAGAGATGAGGGGGCTGCTCCCAAGTCTACTGCGGACTCAGGGCCCGACAGAGGTGCAGGGGGTGCAGCAGTCGCCTTAGCCAAAAAGGCGTCACGGAGACGCTCAAAGG
This sequence comes from Lissotriton vulgaris, assembly GCF_964263255.1. Classification (NCBI taxonomy): domain Eukaryota; kingdom Metazoa; phylum Chordata; class Amphibia; order Caudata; family Salamandridae; genus Lissotriton; species Lissotriton vulgaris. The sequence goes on along the minus strand of NC_141691.1, from coordinate 1,074,722,353 downwards.
CGCCTCTGTCCACCCCCTGCGTCCCTGAAGGGGGTCCCTCCCTGCAGGGTTTCTTTGGTGCCGGCGGTCTTTCGCCCGATGTCCCCGGGAGGTCAGTAGGTGCCCCCAAATGTGCTGACGCTAACTTAGCACATTCTTCCACAATGCGTGCTGAGAGGCGGTCCTCCATGGGACCCACCACCTCAGTCACGCAGCGGTATATGGAACTATCCTATAATCCCCGTCGTGGGCCATAACAACAATGTGGAAACCAAAAACCCACTATACAGGGCAAAAGGGGAAAAAAACCCAAAGACAGGAGCAACCCTGGCACTGTATGCACCCAATTGGGTGTACTGTAAATTCAATTTTGGGCAGACAGGATGACTGCAATTACGTTTTTGGGCCAACAGGTATGGCAGATAGGGAAGCACCAACCCCCAGCGCGCGGACCCTCCTCACCGGGACCGAGTCCAGCCACCCCTTAAGCGCGCTAAGCCACACGTTTATGAAGTGGTGCAACAAAAAGCGCCAGAAGGCGTTCACGCAGTCTACGCCGCAATACAGACCCCTGCGGGGCATCAGAAATGCAGGAATACTGACCCGGTAACCAGGCGTAAGAGGGGTAAGCGAGGGCAGGCTCCGGCGCAGGCAGGCTCCTCAGCGCGGCTCCCGCGACCGTAGAGACGCGCTGAGGAGTAGGCGAGACATGCGGGCGCCCTCTGGTGGGCTTTACTTTCACCGCACCTAATCGGGGAAAAATAAAAGTCGCGTAGGAACGATTAGAGCGTTCCCACGACTGAGGGCTCTGAAAGGAAAGACAGCATAAACAATGCGACGAGCCCCCAACAAATCGAGCAATGTATCATACATCAAATGCCACAACAATTCAAGGAAACATCGAAAAGCACTTATCTGGCTGCGGGAGCAGCGAAGAAAGAGGGAGAAGAGGAAGAGAGGACTGGCTATCTATCTGTGGTAGACATGGTGGAAGGACTGTGGATTAGAAGTACACAAGAGACTCTTGGGAGTTGTGGTTTTCTGGACTATTAAAACGTTTCTTCAAATGCTTTTTTGGATTGAAAGCATTTTTTTTTTTCACTGTTTGAGTATTTTCCTGAGCTGCTGTGGAGTTTTTATGTTAATAAAGCGAGGGAAAATATAGCATAATCTGAAGCCTCCGGTCCTGACATAGAATCAGAGTCCAGGTTGCGTTTGTTAGCAGCGGTTCTCTGGTGTTGGACTACAGCCTAGAAATATCGAGGATGCCAAAGAGCAGAGAAATAGAGCACCAGGAACCGAGTACTGGAAATGGAAGAACCAGCACCTGGGGACATCTGTGAGCCCAGAGGTAACCAAGTTCTACTTCTAGTTGTCAGACTGAAATCACCAGTAATCTGTGGATCTGAATGTTGCTTAAGGAGCGATGCAGAGCCTTCTCCTTACCCATTAACAGTGCAGAGCATTTATAAGATTAAGCTCTGCACTGCAAATTATGACGGCCGGAAATTTTATAATTCTTCTAATTTTTCATTTTGTTAACATTGATTGACGGTCAACAGGGTAATCTGAGCTGTGCAATTTTTTAAATGACCATGCTCCAGATGCTGTGTTTCTGACAGAATATTGGTTGAGTGAAGTTTCAACCCCAGATATTGTTGCCACTCTGCCCCTGATTACTGCTTCCTTAGAGTAGATCGCACACATAAAGGGGTGCGGGGGGGGGGGCATTGCGCTTATTTTTAAATTACAACATACCTGTGAAATAGTTGATCCTACTATTCCAGACTGTGAAGATCTACTGTTTCTCTTGACTCTCTCCAACAACTTCACTACTTTGGCAGGGTGTTTGATATAGCGCCTCCCTGGACCGGCAGGCAATTTGAGCCCCAGTTTAACAGAGGCTCTGTCCCCTTACATTGTGTAGTATGCCAGTTTCACATTTCTCTGAGACTTTAATATTCACTAGGACAATAAGGCCTTTAGAATTGCCTACTCCCTTATTGCGGACTTTATGGCGCTGGATATTCAGTTGGTCAAGAAGGGTCCTAATCAAAAGAAATCTACTAGAAATCTCAAACTGATATCCTTCCAGATATAGTAGTATTCCTTAAGAGAAAATATTTACTTTTTTTAAAGTAACTTCCACCCATCAAAAGGTCCCTTGGTGGCATGCTTCATCATCGGGTTCTTCCCACCCCGCTGCGGGACGGGGCGTGCTGCAACCAACGGAGACATGGGAGCACTTTCTGAACGGTGTTGGCTATATTACTAAAAAATAGGCGTGGAAGGGTCAGTGAGATAATGAACAACAATTCTAAAAAATGCCTAGCCACAAGGGACTTCAACTTTATTATTTCCTGTGGCTGGTATTGTTAAAAATGGGGGTGTTGAAGGTGCACGATAGGTTTGTGTTACTCCTGGTCTACATGTTTCAAGCCTTTCCCTTCGGTTTTTGCTCAGGACCAAGTACGATTGATCCCTAATACCACTCCTGAATATTGGCTATTGTATTTAGTGCCTATTCATGGTAAATCATTGAGCCTTATACGATATCCAATTGTATGATGCTTCAATACTACCTATTTGGTAAGATGTCTCAATTCATTCTGGAAAGATAAAATTATGCATAACATGGGTTAAATTACCAGCCGGGAACGTTAAATATTGTAAACACACACCGTCCAGTGGAAAAATGTGTGATATGTTTTTCCATCATGGTGAAAATGTTGAGGTGCCTTTCACACTGTGTAAAAAAAGTATACAGACAAGACATTACACAACAAATAACAGAAACCACACACTTTATAATATCGTCATGTCCAGACACTCTTTTAAAAAAAAAAAACATGCAGTATGTCTACTCGTTGTGCTTCATAGTCAGTGAAACACTAAATCCCTTTTGTGAGAGTACTTAGCTTGAAATACGTACTTATTATTGTTTTATCTTTGCCCCATGAGCTCTGCACGGGAGGGGAGGGACGCTTGTAGTCAAACTCTGAAGAGATAAATGAAAAAGGTGGTTGTGGTACTCAGTGATCGGGGAAGCGGCTATGCAGTAATTACTGCCTTAAAGCTACTCTCTCCGCCAGCATACTTTGCCTGCCTGTGGCTCTGTGGTTGAACGTGAGTGACTCAGCCGTCCTGCTTAAATATCAGGTCTGCTCGTGCTCACTGCATCAGGTTAGTTTTGAATGGCTCGCTAACCTTTCAAAATGGCCGCTGCGTAGTGGCCTCATTGGGAGGGAGGGGTGGGGGGGAAGAAGACCACCGACGACTTCTGGGTGTGAAAAAGGCCGCTTTATTTGGAACAGGTGCACATTAAAATAACAGACCTCGGCAAATGCCTTACAAAACTAAGCCTCACTAACTTTAACGTACTAACCCCACCCCCCCCCTCCCCCGCCCCTCACTGGTCTTTTTAGCCCCGCCCCCGCCCCAGCATTACAATATTAACAACATACAATATCATATTCAACACAATACATATGCTTATAAAACCAACCTCTTTATTGACGCAAACACCCCTGCCTGCCTTTTCATCATTTACTAACCCCCCAAACACTGTAAATGCCCCAACCATAAAACAGCTCAACAATCCCTGTCAAAGACCCCCTGACAACCATCCCATCAAAAAACTCTGCCAACCCTGGCCAAACTTCCACAAAACTCCGCATATCCCACAACGAGGCACCTGCTCCAAGCGACAGTACAGAAAAAAGCCCCTTGTGCACCAGAACCAACCAAGACGGCCCCTAAGAAAAAAAGAGGGCAATAGAAAGTTAAAATCTCTGAAACTCTAAACCCCCCCCCCCCCCCCACCCGAGAACCAACCAGAGGCAAATCCCCGCCAGCAGGAAGGGGGAAAAAACACCCCCCAAAAAGGGGGAAAAAGGGGAGGGAGGGAGGGAACAAAGAACTACTTCACTACACTCCCGGCCACCAGGTCAGCAATGACAAAATGGTGGCCGGGTGTGGGCGCCCAGCGCATTTAAGCGCTGGGCTGCTTTTGGGCTATGCCAGATTGCAGCCCAATTCTAAGATGGCCGTCTGGGTCCCTAGCTCCTCCCCCCCGCCCCTCCCAAACAGCCCGGGGGGGGAACCTCCCGGTTGTCGGCCGCCCCCCCCCCAAGCCCCCCTTGGGAGGGAGGGAGGGGTGGGGGGGAAGAAGACCACCGACAACTTCTGGGTGTGAAAAAGGTCGCTTTATTTGGAACAGGTGCACATTACAATAACAGACCTCGGCAAATGCTTTACAAAACTAATCCTCACTAACTTTAACATACTAACCCCGCCCCCCCTACCCCGCCCCTAACTGGTCTTTTTAGCCCCGCCCCAGCATTACAACATTAACAACCTACAATATCATATTCAACACGATACATATGCTTATAAAACCAACCTCTTTATTAACGCAAACACCCCTGCCTGCCTTTTCATCATTTACTAACCCCCCAAACACTGTAAATGCCCCAACCATAAAACAGCTCATCAATCCCTGTCAAAGACCCCCTGACAACCATCTCATCAAAAAACTCTGCCAACCCTGGCCAAACTTCCGCAAAACTCCGCATATCCCACAATGAGGCACCTGCTCCAAGCGACAGTACAGAAAAAAGCCCCTTGTGCACCAGAACCAACCAAGACGGCCCTAAGAAAAAAGAGGGCAATAGAAAGTTAAAATCCCTGAAACCCTAACCCCCCCCCCCCCTTCCCCACCCAAGAACCAACCAGAGGCAAATCCCCGCCCGCAGGAAGGGGGGGAAAAACACCCCCCAAAAAGGGGAAAAAAGGGGAGGGAGGGAGGGGACAAAGAACTACTTCACTACACTCCCGGCCACCAGGTCACCAATGACAAAATGGTGGCCGGGAGTGGGTGCCCAGCGCATTTAAGCGCTGGGCTGCTTTTGGGCTGCTTTTGGGCTGCTTTTGGGCTATGCCAGATTGCAGCCCAATTCTAAGATGGCCGCGGGGTCCCTAGCTCCTCCCCACCCGCCCCTCCCAAACAGCCGTGGGGGGGAGCCTCCCGGTGGTCGGCAGCCCCCCCCCCCAATCCCCCCTTGGGAGGGAGGGGTGGGGGGGGGGGAGAAGACCACCGACGACTTCTGGGTGTGAAAAAGGCTGCTTTATTTGGAACAGGTGCACATTACAATAACAGACCTCGGCAAATGGCTTACAAAACTAAGCCTCACTAACTTTAACGTACTAACCCCGCCCCTAACTGGTCTTTTTAGCCCCGCCCCCGCCCCAGTATTACAACATTAACAACATACAATATCATATTCAACACAATACATATGCTTATAAAACCATCCTCTTTATTAACGCAAACACCCCTGCCTGCCTTTTCATCATTTACTAACCCCCCAAACACTGTAAATGCCCCAACCATAAAACAGCTCAACAATCCCTGTCAAAGACCCCCTGACAACCATCTCATCAAAAAACTCTGCCAACCCTGGCCAAACTTCTGCAAAACTCCGCCACCCAGAAAGACGGGGGGGGAGGCAACTAACCCCCTCTTTCTGCCCCCCAAAACCAGCAACAACCTTAGCCTTTCCAAAGAGGGAAACCCGGAACCGGCCCACCTCAGGCCACCCTGTGGTGATCCCGCACCACCAAGCACCGTGACAGCACCTCTCTCAACTCGAGCAAGTAAAGCTCCATCCCCAACCGTGACAGATGAACCCCATCGCCCCTGAAGAATTCCACGGCCTCAAATTTGATGTCTCTGTGACAAACCCTACCAAAACCCAGCTCCCTGCCACAGCGAGAAACCTCCAAGTTGACCTTCCTGCGTGCACGATCAATCGCTCTAGGATTGCGCGCCCCCCTCCAAACCCTCCGGGGGACCAACTCCGTCCACAAGACATGGCAGCCCACCCACTGCTTCTTCAACATAGCCAGGTCCCTCTTCATAGCTCTCAGCAACATCACCCCCTTTACCCCACACAGGTCATTCTCGCCTAGGTGTAATAGCAAGACATCCGGACATTGCCTCCCAACCAACCAGGAATTCAATGACTGCACCAAGTCCCTCCACAACATGCCCCCCTTTCCTTTCCACACAATGTTAAAAAACCGAGCATTGAAACCCAGCATCTGTCCGAAATGGCCCTCCCGAGCCTGCACCTGAGCCCACTTCACAAAGGAGTGCCCAACGATCCATATGTTCAGAGCCGGGGAAATGGGGCCTGCAACCGAACCTGTAAAAAGAAAAACAATATGACCATCATGGAGAGGAGGATGTCGCAAGCGCGTCATCTGCATTGCTCCGAACGTAGCGCTGGAAACAATTTGACGACCATCGCCCCAGCCGCATAATCGCACCCCTGGACCACTCTCGGTTGCAGGCTTCCGTCGCCGCCCCAATCCGGAAAGAATGAGTCCCAAACTGACCCCCATCCAAACCCAACTCCCTTAGTGCCTTTCGCAACACCATCCGAAGCTGGTAATCCGTCACCCTGCTCCCATCTGCGTGCAAAAACACCCGCGCGCTCGCCATACCCCCAGACACACTCTTCCAGTGCCTCGCCCACCACAGAGGGCACGTGCATCCCGAAGAAACTGCCTCCAACCAAATCCCCTTGCCCCTACCCCTCTGATTGGTTTTTGCGCCTGTCAGCCAAATGTGAACCCCTTGCTCCGCTAAGAAAACATCCCGCCACAGCAAACCCTCCTTGGCCCTGGAACCCAACAGCTCCGACACCCTGAACGCCCCAAAAAACATCCAAACCATAAGTGTGGAAAACAGGCAAACCTCAAAACCGTCCCTGCCCACCGCCGGGAGAACCGCCAGCAACCGCGCCAACAACTGCCACGACACTGGCCTGCGCACCAGAGCCAACTTGCTCCGCTCCCTGTCCCAACCTTCCAACATCCGTCTGCCCAGTTCACCCGCCGATGGGGCATAACCCCACAACAACTTACCCATGAATGCAATTCCCGCCAACTTTCCCGCAATCGTCACCTTCGAAAGGCCCTTGTCCATCAATGCCAACAAAAACTGCACCACATCCTCCGAGCGTCTCCACCCCTCCACCCTCCAACTCGCGCCAGACGCCAAAAAGTCCTCCCAACCAAAGCATATGCCTCACGAGTGGAAACCGACAACCAACCTACCACCAGTTGTACAACCCTACGTTGCCTACATACCACAAATGTTCCGGCATTGGCGTTGGTGCCTTGTCCTCCTCCTTGGCCAGCCCACGGAATTTCTCCCACTGTGAACGAGACAAAGCATCCGCAATGTCATTGTCCACACCAGGAATATGCAGGGCCTTGAAAGTCACATCATGCCTCAAACAACCAAGCACAAACACCTGCAGCAACTTCAGCACTTGTTCGTCCCTGGCCAACTGCCTGTTGATGATCTGCACCACCGCCATGTTATCAATTCGAAACAACACTCTCTTGTGTGCCAGCTCCCTGCCCCACAAAGTCAAAGCCACCAAAACCGGAAACAACTCTACAAAGACGATGCTTCGGCCACCATTCTTCCACTGCACCGGCCAGCTCTGTGCACACCACTTCCCCTGCCAGTAGACTCCAAAACCATCGCTGCCTGCCGCATCCGAGAAAATCTGAACGTCCCATGGCAACTCTTCCTCCCTGACCAGCGGAATACCATTGAACGAGCGCAAAAAGGTGCTCCACATTCTCATGTCCTCCTTCACACCCACCGACAAACGCACATGGTGGTGAGGCAACGGTGCCCAGACAGCGCCCTCCCCAGACGTCTGCAGAAAGTCCTCCCTGCTCTAACCACCCGGCAAGCAAAATTGAGATGTCCTAGCAAGACCTGGATGTCCCTCACCGTCACCTTGTCCTTAGCCAGCATGGCCCCCAGCAACAGCAGCATGGCCTCTTTCTTGTCCGGCGGCAAGCGTGCCTGCATCCTGACAGAATCCAGCTCAATGCCCAGGAATGACATTGTAGTACAAGGCCCCATCGTATTCTCTGGAGCTCCCCCAACTCCTGCATTAAACGCCTGAAATTTGGCCACGGCCCCTTGACATTCCACCGTGCCCGGTGACCCCACAAAAAAGAAATCGTCCAAGTAGTGTGTAATCAGCCCCAAACCAGTCTGATGTGTAAAATGCCACTGTAGAAAGGTACTGAAACACTCAAACAACGCACAAGACATTGAACATCCCATCGGCAGAGCCTTATCCACGTACCATTGGCCTTCAAAATGTATGCCCAACAGACTCCAGTCGTCCAGATGTACGGGAAGCAAGCGAAATGAGGATTTAATGTCGCATTTCGCCATCTCCGCAGTTGCGCCCACAGTCACCACTAGTGACATTGCAACGTCAACTGAGGAATACGACACAGAGGCTGCTTCCCCGTCAATAAAATCATTGACAGAAAACCCCTCAGGCCACAATAGGTGCTGAATGAGCCTGTACTGACCGACCTCCTTCTTGGGCATCACCCCAATTGATGAGATAATTAAGTCCTGCAACGGCCAATCCTGAAATGGGCCCGCCATTCTGCCTTCACGAACTTCCTTATCCAACTTGTCCTGTCTTGTGTTCAAATGCTGACTTCAAATTGTTGGCCCACCTCCTCTCCCTAGGCCCCTCATAGCCCAAATGGAAACCTTCTGCTAACCCCTCCAACAATACCTGCTTTGCCTCCAGATCGTCATATTCCCGCAAAGCAGCCCTCAAGGATGCCAGATTAACCGGCGTAGGAGCCTTTGGGCCCAGCCCCTTGAGGTCCCTTACCCCCTCTATTCCCCTGTGCCTGTTGAGGGGGTCCTGCTGCACTACCACCTGCCGGGTGCTACTGCTGGCCCCCCTGCGGCCTGAGTCCCCAGCATCTGACCAGAGGGTGTTTCCTACCGCACTGCGAGCATTCGTGCCTAAATCTACAATACTCTCGCGTGCACATTCCCTTATTGAACTCCCAGCAAGGACCTGATCCCCCCGTCGTGGCAGCTGCAGACCCCACCCCTCCCCGGGTGGGCTTCCCTGGAAAGGGCCGATCGACTAAGGGCAAGCCACTGGCTGTGAATAATGTCTTACCCCCCGCAGACGCCCCCATGGTATGCTGCCACAAATCCACATCCAGCTCACCCCACTTAACTTCCTCGTCCCAAGCCATCCTGGCTCTAAATTCCTCGTCATACTGGGCCCAGGCATACCCCCCCCCTGTGATCTGGGCTTTCCTGATTACGTCCATATATTTAAATATGGACACACTACGCTCGGGAAACTTCTCGCAATAGACACTAGCATATATTAAAAATGCTGCAGTCCTGTTCTCAATAGTAAGCAGCACTTTCGGCCTTTTCACCAGTTCGTACTCCTCCTCCTTGGACTCCTCCTTGGACCTCTCCTCCCCGTGCAACAACTTTAACAACTCCACATACTTCCCCTTCCAAATCCTCTCCTTCGTTGCCAGCATTAGGTGAGCCCCCATTGGCCTGGTCACCCCCATATACGGAAGCCTTTTAAACTTCAGCTCCTTACTCGGCACCGGCTCTTTACCTGCCACCTCCGGCTCCGTATTCACCCCTGTTTCCCCCTTCGATCCCGGCAATAGCTGACCACCCGTCCCCACTGCCTGATCCCTGACATACTTCCCCTTGTGGAGCTTACCACCCAGCTCATCCCCAACAACGCCATCACCTCCACTTCCCACCGACACCATACGTGGTCTGGCCCGTGGGATCGCCTGCTCACCATCCTCGCGCACCCCTTGTCCCCAGTGGAGCCTACCACCCAGCTCCTCCCCGACACCAGCCGCTCCAGACCCCTTTGACACCATCTTTGGCCTGGCCTTTGTAACAGCACGCTCACCTGGCTCAAGTGCAGGCGCTCGCCCTGGCGCCACTCTCCAAGCCGACCGTCCGGGCGGGTCCTCCGTCCGAGGAGCCCCTGCTGCGGGGCCGTATTCTCTCCTGGAGCCCAATGCCGGCGCCGGCTGACCAACCTGCGTGGCCTGTAACACAGTAGAAGACAGATGAGAAGGCCCCCCCTCCTCATCCCCCCCGCCATTCCCCTTCCTCTGGGCTGTCCTCATCGTAATCCAACACCTCTTCCTCCAACTCTAGAGGCTCCTGCCCGTAATTCACCTTCCGGGCCTTACTCAACCCCACATTACTACAACCAGCAGCAAACACTGACACTGTGGGAGCCAGCTGTGCCCGCTGGTACTCCCCCTCGCGCTGCCTGAAGGGAAGAGAAACATCCACATTGCCAGCCGCCCGTAGGGCCGTGCCGGTTGTTGGGGCCAGTAAAGTCGCGCCGGACATTCGTGCACTGGCCGCGCCGGGATCCCCCGTCGGTACAGGTCGTGCCGCGCCAGGCTCCGCCCTCCCTTCTCCTCGGCGCTGTTGGGCCGTACACCGCCCTACCGAGTCTGCCGACGTGCCGCGTACCCTATCCTGAAAGGAAAAACATTGGACTGGAGTGCCGGGAGTACGACCACCGCTAGCTGACCTGCTGCCCCTAACACCCCGCACCCCGCCCCCCATCTGCCCCCCCAACGCGCACCACACGCCCCTGCGCTGGGAATGGGGGGAGTGGGACTCTCCCCGGCCATCCTCATCACCCCCCTGCCCAACCTGCCCTAACAGGACCGCCAACCGCCCCCCTCCAACCTCCCCCCTCCCCCCGCCTCCCCCGAACACCACTTTTTTCCAGGCCCCCCTCCCGCGACCAAACCCACCCCCCTCCCCCCAGCTCGGGCCGGGCCCCTCGCTCCCCCTGTCTGACCTCCCTGCCCACTCCCCCCCACTGCCCGCACCCCCTCCGCCCAGGCTGGGAACACATCCAAACCCTCCCATGCCTGCACACCCCCCGCCGGATCCAGCTCCCCCTCAGGCAAAACGCACACACCCTGACCCTGTGCCCTAACTGGGGACTGAAACCCCCCACCCCCCCATATGGGCCCACTCCCCTTCCCCCAGAGAACTGCCCCCCAAGGACCCCCACTGCTGCCTATGCGGGGATGGCGAAGAAAACAATAGGGGGCTAACCGCCCCCCCTCCAATGCCTCCCCCACCAGCCTATTCCATCTCGCCTCCTCCTCCCGCTCCAGCGGCCCCTCCCCCCCTCCCGGAACGCACCGCCGTCCCCCGAGCACTCTCCTGCCCCCCCCCCTCTACCAATACCACATCCGGTGCATCCAGGGCCCCACTCTCTCGCCTGCCCACCCGCCGAATCGCCTCCAAGTCCTCCTCCGTGATCACAGGCCCCGGCCCCTCCCCCCCTGCCATCCCACACCCTCCAAGGCTGGGGCCTCTGCTGACAAAACGGGCCCCCCCCCCATGCGCATCGCTCTGCCCCAGACCCGCCACTGTACCAAGCCTCTCCTCCGCCTGCCGCACCTGCCAGCCCCCCGCCTCGCACTCCGGGGCCCCTGACAGCCGCCCAGGCCCTCCCCCCCTTCCCCGCCCAGAAAACTCGCAGAAGATGCCCGCGCCGCCGGGGCCGAACGCTTCCCTCCCCGGGCCCCGCCCACCTTCCCCACCTCCCCCGGCGCTGACACAGCCCTCTGCTCACCGGGCCCGGAGTCCACCCGCCGCTCGCCAGGAGCGAAGTCCGCCGCTTCCATCCACCACCCGCCCCCCCTTCCAGCACCACCCAACCCTTTCCCACCCCGACTCACCTCAACGAAATCAAGCGGTGGGAACGCCGCACCACGCCGCATGGGGGCCGTCTTCCGCCCCCGCGGGCGGCCCCGCTCCACAGCCGCCACCAGCTTCGGACGTTTGTGCGACAGGCAAGCCGCCACTGCCGCGGCTACTCCGGCCGACGCCAGCCGAGCCGGGCTCGATGGCCCGGGCAAGTCCCCAGGCACCAGGTCAATCCTGCCCGCCTCGCTGAGCAGGCGAATCGCCTCCAGGACCCTCACGTCGTCCTCCGACATCCTTGCAACACACGCGCCGCTAACAAGGAACACCTGCACAAAACACCATGTGCAGACACAAAACCTACCCTGACCTATAAAAACTATCTAACCGACCAACGGCCTAACTAACCGCCAAAAAGACAAAGAACTACTTCACTACACTCCCGGCCACCAGGTCACCAATGACAAAATGGTGGCCGGGAGTGGGCGCCCAGCGCATTTAAGCGCTGGGCTGCTTTTGGTCTGCTTTTGGGCTATGCCAGATTGCAGCCCAATTCTAAGATGGCCGTCGGGGTCCCTAGCTCCTCCTCCCCCCGCCCCTCCCAAACAGCCCGGGGGGGGAGCCTCCCGGTGGTCGGCCGCTCCCCCCCCCAAGCCCCCCTTTGATGCATGATGTGAGGAGTCTTGTAGTTGAGGAGCGACAGCCTCCATATGATAATGATACTCCATGATATTTGTAATAATATCAGTGTTCTTGTGCAGACATATGGTATAACAGGTGTTTTAAAAAAAAAGACAATTTCTATTCTCTTTTATGGGGTATTGGTGGCTGATGTTAGAAAAATGTGTTAAGTGGAGAGTGACATGGTTCGTGCTTATGTCAAGGCATGTAGTTTTTCAGAGGGAAAAAATCTGGTTATGCAAATTGGCTCCACGATATTCCATTGTTTAACCCGTTTGTGTGGGTTTTCAAACAAAAAACTCATTGTTGTTCCTTTTCAAAAAGTTGCGATTCATTTGGAACGTGTTCAATTACAGTCCACTGTAAGTTTTGCACTGTATGTTTTTGTCAATCTAATGTGCGACATTTTGGTTGTGGCCCTCTTACAACATAAGTTACTCCGGTGTTCACAAATGCGAGCCTTCAGCATCCTCTTCGTCATGCTTATGTAATGTAGATCACATGTTTAGTGTTGCAATTGGTAAAACTGTGTTGTTTCCAGTCAGTGTTGTCATTGAACTTTATCTTTTTTCTTCTGGTGGTGAGATTGCAGACACTACATGTCCCACATGGGTAACGACCAGTTAGGGGGCTTAGAAAGGTTTGTTGTGTCCCTTCTTCTCCAACTTTGTGTGGCTTAGTGTGTACCAATAGATCCTTCAGATTCTTGCCTATTTTGTGTGAGAACATAGGTTTGGGAAAAGAAGCTCCCCACAATTCAACATGTGCCAATGTTTGTTGATTATTTTGTTCACCTGATTACTAGCTGTGTTATAAGTGGTGATACAGATGGGTCTGTCTTCCTTTGGTTTTGGCGGTCTTATCACCAGTATTGCTTCTCTATTGTTATTTTGAGCATGTTTCATTGCCTGTTTATGAATTGTGTTGGGTAGTTCCTTTTACCAGTTTCTGGTGCAGGTCTGCTGCTTTCTCTTTGAAGTCTTTGATGTCTGAGCAGTTCCTTCTCGGACGTAGGACCTGGCCAAATGGAAGGTTGTTTCTCAGGTGTCTCAGTTGGAATATATCATAGACCAAAAGGCAATTTTTTGCCGTTGGCTTGATATGTGTATTCATTTTTAGTGTGCTGATTTGACAGAGATATTACGATCCAGGAATACTAGTTCTTGACTGGAGGTGGTGTTTGCAAATTTCAAAAAGTCATTTTGATAATTCAGCCAAGTAAGAAATTTCTGTGCTGTCTTCCCATTACCTCTCCATATTTCCAGAAAATTGTCAATATACTGTTTCCACAGGCTGATGTGGGATAATAAGAGTGGGGGGGGGGGGGGGGGGCGGTCCGCCCAAGGCGGCACTATTTTGCGGGCGGCCCGGCGGTACTGGTCCATTGAGCCAGCCTTTATAATTTATTTCGGGACACTCACTGATACTACTATCAGTCAGTGTACCCAAATAAATTATAAAGGCGGCCTCAACGGACCAGTACTGCGCGGCTGCCGTTTGAAGTGTAAGCGCTGTGCAGCCAGTGGGTTGGCATTCACGTGACTTGGAGAGGTCACGTCAATGCACCTAACAGTGTATCCTTTATTGTCTCTGGGCGCGAAGGCAGGGCAAGCGGTAGTTACGTTTTATTTCGCTGCCAATGCCCGCCATGCTGCAATAATTATTTTGGTGCTTCCTAGATCATGCGTGCAAATACCGGCTTTCACTGGAGGGGCCGCAATGTCATGGCAGAGGCAGAGATGCATGCAGGGTCGGATGATTATTAATACAAAAGGTCTGGCTCAGCTGAGGTGAGTGAGGAGTACCTTGCCGCTCGGACCACCGCAGGCGTGCCTCGGCCTCTAAAGCTCACCCGGGCCTACCAGCGTTAGTGGTTGCAGACTCGCCATCCTGATCCGGCTACTCGCTACTTTCGGCCTGTGCATAGTGGTATAATTGTGGTCCCGTGGCCTAGGGGTTAACAGACTCGGGACCAGGCTTCTGCCTGTAGCTGTAACAGTGTGTACCAGCCTGGGGGAAGGCTCCTGTTGTCGCTGGACCATCTCAGCTCGTCCCCTGCTTCAAGAAATAAGTAAGTGTAAAATTAACATAATTTATAACCTCTGACATCGCAATCGGTGCTCTTAATAAAAGTGATGTCCCTTTGGTTTTATTAGATGTATAGCAGCCGAGTATCAAGAAAGCTAATGCTTTTATTTTATGTTTGTCAGAGCGGAAGAAATTAAAGATTTACACGACACCTGCTCAAAATTTTGATAGTGGAGTCTACATTCAGTGCCCCATCATCGAACCATGATGGATGCTTTCAAGTGAGGACATCAAATCTTTAAAACAGTCCTCATCCACCTCCTTCTCTCCCGCCCCCACTATAGCAGACATTATGTTATTTTCTATGCTTGAGTTAAGAAAGTGGCAGGCACACTGCGCCGGCTTTTCAACAGATAATCTGACCCTACTATAATAACGGACTTTGTCGAAATCTACAGAAACATTCTTATGTTTGCAGTGGCGCGGTACACACACAGTAGTGCAGATCCCAGTGAGTCCTCGTTTTGTTGAACAATCAGCTTAGAAGGGCCCTTGGTGCTTCAGTTTCTGGTGCTTTCCAGCACTTGTAATCTCTTCTTACAGTGCATTGTTGCTCAAATGGGTGCAATTCTTGATATTTATGTTTTCCTTGTCTTCATTGCTTGGTTTTGCGTGTGAGAAAGTGTCACTCCTAGTCATTGAAATGTCACTCAAAATTGCACTGAAATTATGAAAATGTCACACTTTGCAATCTGAAACCTTGGCAGCTATGTTCTATGTCATTTTAGGTTGGGCGGGGCAGTTAGGTTTGATGCGCGGTGGGGGAGGAAGTGTAAATTATGCAGCTTGATAGATAAAGCACTGACACATTTTACCTGGACACAAGCAGTGTATTTTGGGACATGTAGTAGATTTAGATTTTGGCAAATATCACGAAGGACGGATTTAGAAGAGTGGGGTCACTTCAATTGTTACAAGGTTACCAGGGTAAGATGAAGGGGAGGTTACTATTGTGAAAAGACGTCAGAACGTTAAATAAATCACTAATGATTATGAAGTACATGAAAGGAAAGGTTACTCCTTAACACAGCATGGAAGAGGGAGATATAGGGTTAACGGAGGTGGTTACGAAAAGGAGGAGGGTGAACACAGAGCACAGGTGTTAAAAGCACAGGTTTAGGAAAGCATGCAGTACGTGGGGGCTTGTATTTCAATTGTGAGGTGTTTATGGAAGCTGATTTAGAAGGTAAAGGTCCGGGGTGACTTACCTGTTGGGCAACAATTCGTTTATGAATGGGTGTCACGTAAATGTATTGGGATGCAAGGGTTTGAAATGTGGGAAGTGGAGAGGTGGTTTTGGGCATCAACTTAGGGGTAGCTCTAGGGTTACTTTTAAGGGAAAAACGTTAATTTAAACAAGGTAAAAACAGTATAATTCAGCTTAGATATCAATGCATTGTATTGATTCAAATGCACGTTTTGACAACAATGTTTTTTAATTGTAGAGTACCCCTGATGAAGGGCCGGAAATAGGCCCGAAATGCATTAGGTTATTTGGATCAATGAATGAGGATTACTTATGTACCGTGCTACAGTATAAGGCCAGGATTGGCATGTCTGCAGTTGATAAGGATTTAAAGAACAGAAGTTCTCTCTCATGCGACAATAAGAACTAAGGATGAAAACGTTAAAGTTGGAAGACATTGGAATAAAAATGATGAAAATGGTTTATTTTGGCATCAGAGTTGTGCTTAATTTATGCTGTGTGTCTGATAGGGGTGATACATTTCCCCATTTCTACAGGTTCCTTTAAATTATACATCACTGAGCCACACTGTGACGAAGTTGTGGGAAGCTGTGGTGGCAATCTTCGCTGCTCTAACGATGGGAATTATTTAAAAGATCAAGTGAGCCCTGCTTCCTATGACAATCCCCATCCCGCTGCACGGACCACAGCGGCTGTGGAGCCTAGAGCACTCGGTTGTGCAGCTTTGCTGCTTAGCTATGTTTGAATAATTCCCAGGAGGCATGGTTTGCCCCGGGACTCAATGCGGCTACTACGAGGTAGCCGCGCCATACCGAATTGCCGCACGTCTCAAGTCAGTGCATAGAGTGAAGTAATGGTATCTCTCACTCTGCTAGTTTCTCATAAAATGAAAGGTTTTTTTTTTTTATTTGTTTATTGATTTTACCAAAACAAAGGCATATACATATCTTTCGCCATTATCAGTCAACACATATTTCCATATAAATTGACAGCGAGTGGCAAACTAAAACCAACAACATAAAGAAACTGTCCTGGCTTCTATACAAATACTCGATTTGCATGCATCATAAAAGGCAATAAATACATAGCGCAGTCATTTCGTGTTCATGGGTACATACAGGGCACCACACATTATTGTACGGTATATCTTTTAAACAAAGAGCCAGAGTCGTCCGATGGCAGCTCAGACTTGAAGCATCTTAACTTTTCTCCTGTCTAGGGCAATTCTAGACTTATATAACAAACTTGTGTACATCAGTGAGGAAGCATCGTCCAACATAGATCAGGCAAGGGATCATGCATATACCTTAAGTGTTGTCCGGATGAGCCTCCTCAGCAGGGGAGCTCGCTCTATCACGTGACCACTGCAAGAATGATTCCCATATATCTTTTGGTCGTGAGGCCGGCGGCATTAGTTCCCAATAGATTCCCAATTGAGTGTGACCATAAGTTACATCTGGCAGCCATGCTTTAAATGTGGGTACCCTTCTCCTACCCCACCTAAGGGCTATGTCTCCTGGCGTATAACAATAAAAGAGCTCAGTGTCTTGTACCAGTCCTAGGAGGCCCATACTGGGGAAGGGGCATCAGTTCGTTTTACTATCTGATTTACTGCTTCATAAATGTCTCTCCAGAAATCGGCCAGTCTGGGGCAGTCCCAGGCCTTGTGTAGGAATGTTGCTGGTTCAAAACCACATCTCCAGCACCTCTCATCATCCCTTAGACGCATTTTATGAAGATTAACAGGGGTTCTGTAGTACTGGTGTAAAAATTTAAAATTAATGAGGCATAGTTTATAGTTAGGGGATAATTCCAGAAATTACTTGCAACAAAAATCCCATTGCTCTTCCGACATGGGGGGGGTCAAGCTCCCTGTTCCATAGCCGCAGGGACTCGGGTTGTACAATCGGGGCCTGATTCTGCATATTGGTGTACAGGCGCGTTACCAGTTTCCGCGGGGAGGATCGTGCCAAAATGTTCTCCAGAGCTTGCAGCGTTGGGGGAGCCTCAGGAACCCATCCCATAGCGTATGACATGCTGTTTTCAATTTATGATAGGCAAACCTCTCTATGAAGGGCACCTCCCTGTCGTCCACTTCTACGGGTCGGGGAAAATGAAAGATGTGCTTGCTTCCTTTTAAACTAGCAGTGGCGGGGGCGTGGCCAGGATGGCGGGCTGAGTAGTCGCACTCTCGGTGAGCTCCGCCATCCCTGGACCCTAATCCTGCTGTACAAGTGCTGATCCTCCCCCCGGGACGCTGCATTACACAGAGCGGGGGCCCGCCGCACCGGTGGAGCATCTGGGAGATCACCAGACCCCCCCCCTGGGGCACTGAGCGGACGCCGGACGGGGCGCCGTTGCGGAGAGCGAGCGAGGCCCAGCATACGGCCTGGAAGAGAAACGGACCCTGCCCGGCCATAGACGTCGGCCGGGTGATTGCTGCAGCGTCGCTGACCCTGCCCGCTTGCACCGGACTCTTGAGCCTCTCCTTGCAGCAGGAGCCGGGGGCCTGGGCTGCCGGACCGGGAGCCATAGAGACTCCGACGCCAGGCCGGCATTGGACATCACGCAAGGCCGGGGCTTGGGCCTGGTCCTAGGCCTCGACCAATCCAACGGCCCCTAAGCGGGTTGACGAGCGATGTGGGCCGTGCCTGACGGACCCGGTCGGACCTGCCTGGTCTTGCGACACCCCGTCGGAGCGTGGTCTGGCTGGAGCGGGGGTACAGAAAGAGAGGTGCCGGACCTGGGGCCTCCTGCTACGCGAGGCCGTGGCTTCGGCCTGCGCTCCAGGCCTCAGAGACGCTGCACAGCAGTGGCCCCCCGGCCCCCGGTGGACATTGAGAAGCATGGCGCGGCACTCCTGGGCGGAAACGGAATCCTGTGGTGAGTCAGGCAGCTGGGGAACACCGGAGAGGACTGTGGTGGCCATCGCCCCTCGAGACCACCGGGGACCGGGAGTTGGGCTTCTGTGTTTCTGCCCGCCTTTGCACTTGGCCACCGGGGTAGAACAGGGACAGATCCCTTCCTCAAGGGGATCCCTGGTGGCATTCTGGGCCTGACAGTGGGAGACGGGAAGAGCCGCCCGGACACTACTGCAACCCCCACGTGGCCCCTGAGGGTCTGCTGCGGCCTAGCTTGAAGGGCGATCCCTCGGTGCCGTGAGTAACGCCGAGCCCGAGGCCGCGAGGCTTGGGCAGCGAGAGAGGAGAGCGGAGCCGGGCGGATTGGTGCTGGAGGCCCGGGAAGGTGGTCTATCGTCGAGGAAGCGGACCACTGGTGGGAGTCCGGCAGCGTGCTTCCGAAGTTGCACCTGGGATTGAGCTGTTGGTTTTTTCAGGGGAGCCAACATGTCGAACAACAGGGGGTCCCGGAAAGGGGACCGCACACTGCCAGAGATGCTGAGCCGGAGCAATGCAAGACAGGACCGAGGTCACCCATCCCCACCCCACTCGAGCGGTGCCCAAGGAGCGAGTGGAGGAGAACCCCCAGTTACGAGGTCCTTCCTAGAGTCCCTCTTCAGCTCCTTGAGGGACGATTTTCAGACGCTTAAGCAAGAGGTCGCAGGTGAGGTCCGTGAGATACGACGGGAGGTGGACGGTCTCGGTGACAGAGTGTCCACGGTGGAGGAAACGGGCCACGCTAGGGACGAAGAAATTACACAGTTGCAACAGGAGGTCATCCGACTCCGGGAACAGCACCTTGACCTGCAGACGCACACAGAGGACCTTGAGAATCGCTCCAGGAGAAACAACATCCGCGTCCGGGGCGTGCCGTCCCGGGAAGAGGGGGAAGATGTGGCGGCCTACCTCGGGGAGCTGTTCAGAGAGGTACTGGGGGAACCGGCTGACTTTGCCATTCGGATTGACAGGGCGCACAGGGTCGGCCTGCAACGCCGAACTTCGGCGCCTCCCCCTGACATCTTGGCTTTTCTGCCGGACTATCCCTTGAAGGAGCGGATTCTGAGGGAGGCCCGGAGGAGACCCTCCCTGGAATTCAGAGGCCACCGGATAGCTCTCTATCAGGACCTGGCCGCGTCTACTCTGCAAAAACGCAAAGCTTTTAAAATTGCGACTGACTTTCTCAGGGAGCATGGCACTCAATATTCCTGGGGACATCCCTTCCGGCTCATTTTCAGGTGGAACGGAACCTTGCACCAGTTGCGTTCTCTTCAGGACACGTGTGGAGTGCTGGGGATCACAGCCACTGAGGACGGAGCTCACACACCGCACCGGAACCGTATTACCAGAGACGGTTGGCAGACAGTCCCTGGCCGGCGATCATCTGCTTCCTTGTCGCGGCCGGACTCTCCTATGGCCCGAGCGGAGTCGGATGCAACAGTGCAGGATGGAACTGGAGCTGATACTACAACTGTGGTGGCGCTGACAGCATAAGTGAACTCCGGGGGGAGATCGACATCGCTGTGGTGGAGCTGCAGGTTTGAGGGTCTGGGGGGGTGGGGGGAATGGGGGGTGCGAGGTGGCTGGACGTCCACTTTTTCTGACTTTCCGCGGGCTTGTCCGATAAGGACCGGACTGGGACAATTGGTCTAAAAGTTTTTGGGGGGGTAGAGAGAGGGATGTTTAAAGTTGTTGATATGGTCCCAGTTGAGGGTGGGGGCTGGATGCGAGAGGGTGGGTGGGGAAGACGGGGAACAGTTGGGGGGGGCAAGGGGAGTTGGGGAACAGAGTGGGAGTTGGGGGTTGGGGGTTGGGGATGGGGAGGGAGGGTCGTCCAGTGCACACAAGGGTTGCTGGTCCTTTTGACTGTGTCTGTGCTTTTTGATCTGCTTCTGATTGGCTATGGCTTCAACGGGGCGATCTGCCTCTCTGCTTGGCATGGATGCTGGGGAGAAGAGGGAGGGGTTACCGGATGTTTCTTGAGGGCGGTGAGCTGCTGGTTAGGTGGCCTGCTTTATGGTTTGCCTGGAACTGTCTGCTTTTTGCGTCAATACTCTATGCATGGTACTCTGCTGCACCACGGGCTGAACGACGCTCTTGCCCTCCTGTTTCTGCGGTGGGTCCTTGTTGCTTTCTACTACAACACCACTCATGCCTCCAACCACTTGTAAGGTACTGACCCTGAATGTCCGGGGTCTGAATAATCCCGTGAAGAGGCGGGCCGTCCTTTCACTTTTAGAGAACACACAAGCAGATATCTGTCTCCTCCAGGAGACGCACTTACTGTCACAGGACACTCATAGACTCCGCTCACACAAGTTCCCCTCACAATTTTTTTCCTCATGCACCACTAAAACAGCTGGGGTAGCGATTCTGGTGGCGCGGCGTTTCCAGGGGGAGGTTCTCCACAAATTTGCTGAACAAAAGGGTAGGTTACTGGCTTATCGATTTCGAATTGGGGGCCTCTTCTTCACGATAGGGTCCCTATACAGTCCTAATGACCGTCAGGACCGCTTTCTTCAGGCGGCGATCGAGGAGGTCACGTCTTCCCAGGATAGACATGTCATACTCGGGGGAGACTTCAATATTGTCTTCGACTCTGCGCTGGATAGGTCGGCGCAACGCTCCCCTCAGGTTGGAGAACTCTCGGCGGACCGTAAGGCTCAGCTGGACGAGGTGGACCTACTTGATATATGGCGACATCTGCACCCGACGGATAGGGACTACTCGTACTATTCTCATGCCCACAAAACGTACGCACGGTTGGATCACCTGCTGGTTACCTCCCCAGTGAAAGCGTTAGCATCTGGATCAGAAATGGTTGTGATCTCCCTCTCGGACCATGCCCCGGTCGAGGTCCTGTTAACTATGCCCCCGACGGCGCTCCGCCCACGGACGTGGCGCCTTCGGGATACACTGCTGCATAGGGCAGAAGTGGTGGCTTTCATTGAAAAGTCGATTCAGAAATTTCAATCCCATAACGATAATGCAGACACTAGTCGGGCCACGCAATGGGCGGCATTGAAGGCAGTCATCAGGGGGGAATTTATAGCGATTTCCTCGGCGGACAATAGGGAGTGGCAGGCCAAGAGAGATGAACTCATAGATCGTGTCAGGGAACTGGAACAGATCCATCGCAGAACCGGGGCTCCCCGAATTTGGCGGCAGCTCAAGGAAGCCAGGAAGCTCCTGGCGGCCCTGGACCTCGATCGGGCGGAGTACGCCGCTTTGCGGTTGCGACACGCCTTTTATACTGGAGGGGACCGCAATGGCAAGTTGTTGGCAAATAGGCTCCGTGTGGCGCGGCAGAGCCAGCTGGTCAAGGAGATCTCTGGCCCGATGGGCATGCCGGAAACTGAAGACGAGCGGATAGCTGCAGTCTTTAGGGGCTTTTACAAAGACCTCTATACCGGGGATCCCCCGGATGAGGAAGCGGTGGACACTTATCTGGCCTCGATCACACTTCCCTCGCTGGACCCTGTGCAGGCGGACTATCTGGACAGGGACATTAGGATCGAAGAAGTAGTTTCTGCCATTGCCCGACTCAAGCACGGGAAGGCACCGGGCCCAGACGGCTACATTGCGCTGTATTATAAAACATTTTGCATGACGCTGGCACCCATCCTGACGCGCCTCTTCAACTCCTTTGCGGAGGCCGGGGCCATTCCACCTGATCTGCTCAGGGCCTCGATCTCGGTTATCCCTAAGCCAGGTAAGGACCCGAGGCAATGTGGATCCTACCGGCCGATCTCCCTTCTGAATATTGATTTAAAACTGTATACGGGGATACTTGCTGCTAGACTAGCTCTCCATCTGCCCGGCCTTATCGATCCTGACCAGGCGGGTTTTGTCCCGGGGCGGCAGACAGTGGACAATACGAAACGAATTGTTCATTTGCTGGAGAAGGCCTCTCGGATTCCGGGGGAGCGAATGATGTTGGCGGCGGACGCAGAGAAAGCGTTCGACCGAGTCCACTGGCCTTACCTGGAGCGTGTGCTCATGAATGCGGGTATAGGTGAGAAATTCCGCACCATGATCCTTAATTGCTACGTTCGTCCATCGGCGGTGGTCCGCGTTAATGGGCACGCTTCTACCTCCTTCGACATTGAACGGGGCACCAGGCAGGGTTGCCCGCTTTCACCTTTGCTCTTCGCGCTCTACATGGAGCCTTTTGCCCAGCGGGTGCGAGACAACCCGCGAGTAACCGGCATCCGGATGGGGGCCTTCACACACGCTGTTAGCCTTTACGCAGATGATGTTATATTATCCATTGACAAGCCTGCCGTGGCTCTCCCGGCATGCATGGAGGAACTATCCTCTTTTGGCGCGGTGTCTGGATTTCGGATGAACATGGGGAAATCGATAGTGCTGGATATCTCCCTTGACCCGGTCACTAGGGCCTGTTTGCAGCAGCGGTTTCCCATGTTATGGTCCTCGGGAGCAGTGCCCTATTTGGGCATCCAGATTGCACCTACCGTGGCGGCGATGGTGTCGAGCCCTGGGGCCAAGATCAAGGAGGAACTGGGCCGATGGAATCGAGGCGCTTTTTCCTGGCTTGGCAGGATAGCTGCTGTCAAAATGACGATCCTACCTCAGGTGTTATACCTCTTTCGGGCCTTGCCGCTCCAACCGCCCGTGGGATGGATCTCGCAATTACAGGCCGACGTTTCTCGGTTTGTCTGGCAGGGGAAGAAGCCTAGATTGCGGTGGGCCCTCTCGCTGCTGGCCCCGGAAGCGGGTGGACTGGGAATCCCAGACTTCCGCAAATACTTCCAGGCAGCACAGCTGCGTTTCCTGGTGGAATGGAGTAGGTGGGAGTCTGATAAGCACTGGCTCTTCCAGGATCAGGCGGTGGCTGGGAGACCGCTGCAGGAAATCCCCTTCCTGCGTCGCCCACATCGGCCCAAAAATCTCTATGCCTCCTTTGTTACGAGGGTGCCACTGCGGGTGTGGGATGCTACGAGCGTTCTACGTGACCTCACCACGTTCCCGTCACCGCTTACCCCACTGGTGGACAATCCAGACTTTACCCCGGGGATGGAAAGGGGAGCGTTTGCGAAGTGGCAACAGGCGGGGTGCAGAGCCTTGTGTCATCTTTATGGCCCAGACGGGGTGGTTCCTTTTCCCCAACTTCGCCAGGAGTTCTCACTTCCAGAAACGGAACGACTTCATTACATGCAGGCCCGCCACTGGGCCCTCCACCCGCAGGTGCGAGAGACGGCCGATCGGCCTTTTCTCCCTTATGAGCACTGGCTCATGACACGGACTTCGGACTCTAAACTGATTACTGACTTGTACAAGCTGCTGCAGCCCCCGGCAACACACTTTTATCACCCTGGGAGAGAGCGTTGGGAGAGGGAGCTAGGGAGGACGCTGAGCCCTAAGGAGTGGGAACACATAGCCTATAGAGCGCGGCACTCAGCCTACCACATGGGACTCACTGATACCTTGACTAAAATCTCTACCTATTGGTATTACACACCGGAACGAGTGCATGAGTTTGACCGTAGGAAAGCGGATGCGTGTTGGCGGGGGTGTGGACATAAGGGGACCCTTACGCATGTACTGTGGGATTGCCCGCTCCTAGAACTTTACTGGTGGAAGTGGTGGATGAAATTGATTCTGCTTTTGAAATTGAACTGCCCGTTTCCCTGCCTATACCCTGCTAGGACTTCCGAATGATCTGATGTATCCCCTTCGTTCCCGCAGAGGAAGACAAATAGCTATAGCCCTGGGCTCCGCGGTTCAGAACATTCTGATTCATTGGCACACTGCTACAGTCCCGTCTATCACTGGCTGGCTCCACAGGTTGTGGCATGTGTTGGGTATGGAGAAGCTGTCCCTCACGGTGGCGGGTGATGTGGACCAGTTTAGGGAGCTCTGGCAGCCATTTCACTCCCTATTGCTTACTGAATTTAAGGAACTTACCTGTCCCAAATATCTCCGCCTTTTGAGGCTTCCAGCCCAGGTGGAGCCTGCCCCTTGATCTTCCTGTGAGTTTCTCTCCTTCGTATTGTAGCGCTGATGTATGTTGAGCTCGGGGACTGTGCACTGGACGGGGGTGGGATTGGGAGGGGGGGATGGGAGTTCGGGTGTTGGGGGGGCATGTTGGGTGGGGGGGTTTCATGGGTAATGTCATAACATGTTGAGGCGGCTGGAGCCTTCTATCACAGCGCAGGCGGAGTTAACGGATGGCTATTCATTAACGGTGCTTTTGGACACTTGCTTTTCCGCTCTGCTACATTCTCTTGAAATGTTTGTTTGTCCTTACATGTTTTCATGAAGTCAAAGTCAAAGTCAAAAGTTTTTATTTGTATAGGTACTCAACAGAGGACCACAAATTTACATTTTTACAGAAAATTAAGAAATAGTTACACATTTCAAGCAATACAATGTTAAAAAAGATTTAAGAAATTTATAAAAGTTATAACAGACGAATTCATTTGGTGGCTGTTTACATAGTTCTATTAATTCGCTCACTCGGGAGATTCTGCAAATTCGATAGATAGGGGCAAGGAATCTTGTCCGTGCAGTAGATACTTTTATGTTCGGACACACGAACAACAGGTGCTCTAAGTTTTGATCTCCCCCTTCACACAGGGGGCATAACAATGATCCTCCTGGCAGCCATCTTACTGTGTAAGTTAGTATGGGTAATGTGCCCAGTCTTAACAAGGTGATTGACCTCCTTGCACCATGAGTCAATGAAAACCCGATATATGGTTGATTATGCTTATATTCCAAAGATTCTACAAAGGATTTGTATGTTAACAGTTTTTTACAATGTTGGTAATCTAGTTCGTAACTTAACTTCGGGGTGAAGCATTTTAAGAAGAGTTTCATTTGGGCTGTTGTCCAGCCTTTTAGTATTTCCGGGCTAATCTCTGCCATTTGAAAAATAATTGTCATGTTTTTTAAAAACGTCTGATTTTTAAATTCTCCCTCGAAGATTTCTTGTCTCAACAAATGTCTTAATGTGCCCTCCTTTGCATGGAGAAGATTGTAACTCCACCTGATTACGTTGGCTACCGCCGTGGCGAATGAACTTGTGATTGAAAATTCCAAACGTAGCGCTTGAACTGGCGTGGAGTCAGAAACTTTCATTATCTTTTTTAAGATTTTCCCCTCTTTGCGGTCCATATAGGTCCATTGTTTCATCGGAATGTATTCTGTTGCATATGACAATACAGGAGGGATTTTTGCCGTATATATTTGTATTAAAGAGGAGAAATGCCGATTCCCAGTTGTCCGATATAGTCTTAAGAGGGCCTCAGTATGTACTTCTGACTTCCTCATTAAGTTTTCTAGGTGTTTTACATTTGTAATATTCTTCGAGAGTATTCTACCTAGATATGGATATTCGCTTACAGTTTCTATTTTTTCTCCGCCCAGACTCCATCTATATTTGACACTAGATTTCTTCCTTGAAAAAACCACAATTTTTGTTTTTTTTAAATTCGGGATTAGGAAGTTTGTTTTTGAATAATCATGAAGAATGTCCAGGGATTTTTGCAGACCAAAGGGAGTGAGATCAAGCATCACGATATCATCCGCGTAGAGTAGCACTTGAATGCTTTGTTTAGCGATTTTTGGGGATAAATTTGAGCCCTGATGTAATTGCTTAGGTAGATCGCTGAGGTATAGGTAGAAAAGTAGTGGGGCCAAGAGGCACCCTTGCTTTAGGCCGTTAGCTGTTTTTATCCTTTCTGTTAAGCCCTTTTCACCTCCCATTTGTACCTGGGACCAAGTGTTGGTGTGAAGGTTCACTATAGTTTGGAGCAGTGAGTCTG
The DNA here is from genome assembly GCF_964263255.1 of Lissotriton vulgaris. NCBI lineage: Eukaryota > Metazoa > Chordata > Amphibia > Caudata > Salamandridae > Lissotriton > Lissotriton vulgaris. The sequence goes on along the minus strand of NC_141691.1, from coordinate 1,074,696,124 downwards.
GAATGCCAAGTTCCTTCAGTTTGTGCCATAGAGTAGGTCGGTCGACACGATCGAACGCAGTCGAATAATCTATGAACACTGCGTAGACCGCCTGAGATTTACCTGTTACGTATTTGTCTACTATTGTTTGGATGGTAGCAATATTATCCGTAACTGAATGTTTTGGCCTAAAACCAGCTTGAAACATTGGGATTTTATCCAGTGAAAATGCCCAGTCCTTTAATCTTTGTAGAACCTCAGCTGCGAAGATTTTTCCTGCAGCATCCATTAAAGCAATTTGACTATAATTTCCTGCGATTGTCTTACTTCCCTTCTTGTGTATTGGGATGATGGTACTCCCCTGCCAAGATTTAGGCATTTGTCCAGTTTTAAGAATATAATTAAATAGGTGTGATAACAACTTACTCCATTCCCTTGGGTTTGCCTGGTAGATCTTTATAGGAATCTGATCTGGGCCAGAAGCACCTGTTTTCCTCGCTTTTCTAATGTTCCATTCCACTGAGATAGTTGTTACTCTGTGTATTTGTGAGTCAGCGTCTCCTTTGTCTTGTTCTGAGCTTTTCCCCTCAAAGTTGGTCGGGTTTGCTTTGTATAAATCTGTTAGATAAGTTTCCCAGTCCTTTGGTGTAACAGGTATTGCTTGTAGCTTCTTTTTCGTGCCAGTTAGTTTAGCTACAAGGGACCAGTATTTACGGGAATTTATGTCTTTTGCAGCTTCTTGAATGTCCACCCAATTGCGGTCTTGATTTTCTTTTTTAATTCTTTGCTTTTCTCTACTGAGTTTGTTTTTTAGTTTATTGATTTCTTTCTTAATTGAGATAGAATGATTCAAATATTGTGCACGTACCAGTCTGTTCAATTTTTTCTTAGTTATAGAATTTTGGGTATTTTGTGTGTTATTTTTTTTACAGCTATTATTGTTTCCATAGTTGGCACCTTTGGAGGCTTGTTGTAATTTGTCCAATAGAATTTTTTTTAGCTCACTAGTAATGTGTTCAAAATTTTCTATTGGGTCATCCGAGATTGTTTTTGATAAGAGATCATTCTGTTCAATCAATGTCGATATTCTGTCCAGTGCTTTGGAGCTCCAGAAAATTCTTCTTTGATCACTATTTACCACAACAGAACTTCTATGGAATATTAACTGCCTGTCAGTGGCTGTTTGAGGCCTCCATTCAGAATTTAAAATCAACAGTGCATGGTCGCTCTCTTGGCTTGACTGTATTTTTAGGTGAGTGACAGTCTCTATTAGATTCATATTGCAGATGATGTAATCAATAATGGATGAACTTCCATTGCCCCGTCTGGTGTATTGTGCTGGGATATCTCCTTCTATGTTTCCATTCAGAATTACCCCTCTTAGGGAAGGTAGTGTCGATAGTAGTAATTTCCCTCTTTTATCACATTTTGCACCCTTGGGGAATTGCGGGGCTGAGAGATCTACAAATTCCTCATCATAAAGTTGCATCCATTTACAAATTTCCAAATTGGAAATTTTGCCGTTTAGATCACCTGTTATTATATATGGAATATATGATTGATCTTCGACAATCTGTGTGATAGATTCCATAATTTCTAAAAAGGTGTTATCATAGTTCTTGCCAGGAGGGGCATATACATTGAATATCAGGAATGATTTTTTTGGTGCTGCATTATGGGTTTTTAGGAGGACCTTTAGACATTGCAGGTGATATGATTTGGTCTGGATAGTTTCCTGGGCCCACATGTAATCCTCCTTCAGGAGAATGGCCAAACCACCTTTTGCGTGGCCCCAATTGGATGCTTTGGCTGGGATGTCATATACAAAGTAGTTTTTATGCGAAAATGTTTCAGTTGCCCAGGTTTCCTGTAGCATTAGTAGATCCGGATTGTTGCTTATGGCTTCCATCAATTTGGTCCTAGTTTTTCCCGCCATGTTCCACGATATTATTTTTAGACCATTGCTAAACAGATTGTCCTGAACATGATGAGGATTTATTGCTGTTCAAGTTCTCAGATACCCATGACCAAGATCTAATGCTTTCTCTGTATTCCTTTTCCTTTGCATCTTGTTCCCATACTAACCTTTCACCATTTTCCACTTTTACCTTCAGAGTGTCTTTCCCTGAGTGCTTAATTCCTGAGTACGTTGCTCTGGCCGCATCAGTTTCTCTCAGAGAATTTTTGTATTGAGAGTTTGAAATTTTTCGAATTTGTTCATCATACCCTGGGGGAATTCTATTTACATTAGGATCCCTTCTTACATAGACGTCGTATCCATGTTTGTGTAGTGTTTCCTTTTCACTGATTATAATCCCAGGTATAAAGTTTGACCAGAAGGTTACTGTAGCTATTTTATTATTATCATGTTGCGGAAAGATTACTAGATCTATCTCGTTGCTATTCAAGGATTCCAAAGGTTTTATATGGTGGAGGAGATTGATGATCCTTCTTCTATTTAGTGGTATCATATCCATTGGGAAAAATTCTTCAAATTGTAGTGTTCTGGAGTATGGTGTTCCTGCTCCATGTTGGTTTTTTCCTTTGTTATTTCTTTCAGTCATGTTTTGGTGTTGTGATTCTTCAAGGACATTATACGGGAGAAATTCTTTTGCAGCCGGATCTAGTGGTTTCGTTTTCTCTTCTCTTTTTTTTGAGCTAGTTTCCGTATTGCCAATGGTCCTGGGCTTTATAGGTTCAATTTCTTGTACTTCTTGTGTGTTATTAACAGTTATAAACTTTTGGAATTTCAGCTTACGGTTTTTTTTCCTATGGATACGTCTTATTGGTTTTTTCCTCTTTCATTTTCCTTCTACTTGTTCAGTATTTGTAGTTTTCTTCATTTTTTCTCCTTTTTCACTTTCTAATGTATTATTAAAGCTGACTTTTTGGGTATTTTCATCCATATCTTCATCTTTTGGTGTATTCAATTTCTTTACCTTTGTGAAAATTGGGTATTGCTTATCATTAACGGATTTTTCTGAAAATAGTTTTTTCAGGGAGAATATTGGTGTTTCATGTTGTCGTACTAGCTTCCCCTTTTTTTGTTTTGGAACATCTGATGTCTGTGTACCACAATCATTTTTTTCTGTATCTTTTTCTCTATTTTGGTAATTTGTGTAATTCCTTTGTTCATTGTTGTTGGGCTTCAATTGTTTTTTTTCCATTTCAGGAGGTTCTTTCCTTTTCTTCTTTTCCTCTACTAGATGCTTAAGAATTCCAATTTGAACATCCAAGGTTTGGTCTGAGTTTTCTAATATGTTTCCCAGAAAGGAAAGGACCGACTCAAGTATTTCATGTAAGGAGAACAAGGCTTTTGACATAGGTGTAGCTATGCTAGCTGAATAGTTGGTTTTTATGAGAAAAGGGTCTACAGATGATTCAAGTGTTTGTGGTTGCGCTTGGTTTTTTTGTAAAAGGGGGCTATTTATTGTTTTTGGCTCAGGTTGGTTTTGTGAAATCTTGGAATTATTTGCACAGAGTTCTTCCAGTTGACAGGTATTTCCAGGGCCTTTTTTAGGTGTTGAAGATGTTAAATGATTTTCCTCGTGTCCCTGTGTTTGAAAATTTTTGGAGTTATTAAAAGATTTTTGCATGTTATCGGGTACAATGACGCTCAGATTTGATTTTAGATTTGACCCAAGTTTAGTGAGCGTACATTCTTCTAACCCTGTGTGCAGTATTGAGTTGGCTATTTCTTCTGTCTCCAGAATTTTTCTGTCGATTTCATCTTTAGATATTAGAGTAGAGAAATATTCAGTGATGGCCGGGGTCCGTGTAATTCGACCTTGTTTTATTGATTTGTTGGAAGTTTTCCGAACAGCGTCCTCCGTACCCATACGTTTCATAAAGATAGTCCTAGATCGTACTTTTATAAGCCCCATTTCTTTTTTTCCACGGTATCTGTTGGTATTTGCTAGCTTCTATTCCCTTATGGTTAGAGAGCAGATAATAGCACTAGTGTGGGGAACAAGTCAGATGAAGACTTGGCTTACCGGGAGCAGATGTTTAGCGGGGTAGCTCGTCCCGTCCTAGGTCGTCCTCGGACGGCCTCAGACGGCCCGCCCTTTGCCCGGGCTTCGTCCCGCGCTTGGTCCCGCGTCGCGGGGAGCAGGTTGATATTTATACGTTTCGTCAATGGGCGTGTCCGTGGGCGTGTCGCCTGGGGGAAGAGGAACCAGCTGATCCCAGCTGGGATTTCTGGTCCTCGCAGTCCCCCAGGCTAGGTGCGCTGTAGTTTTTCACCCTGGCCTCAACCCTTCTGACTCTAGCTGGGAGCGATAGGCAGAGCGTGCAGATTGCAGCTCACGCTCACACCAGCGAGTCAAGGGGAGGCGCGCCACGGAGCGATGGAGAAGGAGCGTCAGCTCAAAGCAGGCAACACGGGATACAGTCAGCAGGTGGAGATCCATCGCTCAGCAAAATCAAGCACCAGTTCACCAATTCCAAATTCCGGTGAGTGGCGCCCGCGAAGCGGGTGTCACGAAATTATGTCCTGCCTCGTCAGTGGGCGTGTCCGTGGGCGTGTCGCCTGGGGGAAGAGGAACCAGCTGATCCCAGCTGGGATTTCTGGTCCTCGCAGTCCCCCAGGCTAGGTGCGCTGTAGTTTTTCACCCTGGCCTCAACCCTTCTGACTCTAGCTGGGAGCGATAGGCAGAGCGTGCAGATTGCAGCTCACGCTCACACCAGCGAGTCAAGGGGAGGCGCGCCACGGAGCGATGGAGAAGGAGCGTCAGCTCAAAGCAGGCAACACAGGATACAGTCAGCAGGTGGAGATCCCTCGCTCAGCAAAATCAAGCAGCAGTTCATCAATTCCAAATTCATGTTTTCATGAATAAAATACTTTAAACCTAAACTAGCAGTGGCTAGTGTGCAGTCATGATTATCTTCAGCTCCCTGCTCTGTTGCAAGCTGGAATTTTGCAGTCACTCACAGCCTGTGTGAGTTGAATCACTCGTTTTCAATCCACATACAGCCACACTATAATCGTGTTAGGCCGCTCGGGGTTTCTGAGCCGCACTGCGTCACTTAAGTCAATCGGACCTAGAGTAGCTCTGACAGCATGTGGGGGTGCCGTGGGCAGATAGAGGTTCCCCAACCGGGGGAGGAGTGAGCGCAGACTTCTCAATAATGATTTGTATTGTGGTTGGAGTCAAGTTAGTTTTGGAAAAAAAAATTCTACTCATTCATGTTGCATATTTTTTTTCAACCCCAGTGCGATTCCCTCATCTTCATTGCTTAATGTTACTCTTGTGAAGGTGTCACTCATTGTCATTGAAATGTCACTCATAATTTCACTGAAATTATGAAAGGTCATACATACCCGTCTGAAACCTTGGGAGCTATGGTGCTTTTTCTGTTATGTGTAGAGGGAGTGGGTTGCAGGCTCTGGCCTTGGCCTTGGACACAGGGACAAACTGGCACAGTAACAGGGGCAGTGTTTTGAATGGGCCTGCACTCCAAAATATTCTTCTCTTCAGTAATGGATCTTTTGTTACGCAGTTTTGTAGCAGAACAGAGGTGTTAAAAGTACTACAATGTTCCTTGATTGTTGAGCAGTTTCGGGCAACACACAGTGTCAAATAAACTCTGGTGATTAATGTACCTGCTGGAGAGAGATAAGAGTTTCATCTAGTGGCAGGTTTCATTTGTGTGAGGTAGCGCAGGTGGTTAATATAGCTGCCAAGTATTCGCATTGCAAATGTGACGTGATGCAGTGACTTATGAAAGACATTCCACAGCGAAATGTGACACTTCAAAAACATTTTATACTGTGTTAAAATAATGAGTTGCATATTCATTGTGCTTTAAGTCATAGGCTGTGACATTGCAGCACTTTAAATCCAGAAGTCGTTAACCACCACTCCTTACCCACCACCACCAGGAATCTATTCCTTTACTGTCTGGTTAAACTCATTTGTAGTGACTGAATTAATCAATAAAATATCATAATGCAAACAAATGCATTTCCTACCAATTACTTTAATTTGGATTTATCTTTAAACATACAGTGTGCCTTTATTTTATATGCTGTTACCCGAAGGTGAAGACAATCGAAACTTGGGACAGCATAAACATATTTTGTCCTTCCAGCTTTGTTTTTAACTTACTGCCCCTCCCTACCTTCTTCCCACTCATCCGGCCTGGTACTGCCCCAACTGCAGAACTCAAGTTAGTCTAGTGATCAGGTGCATTGGACTCACCTGTAGTATCATGAAGGTGCTGCCAGGGGTATCGTGGTCAAACCCAATGTGGTGGACCGGTCTGCAGACATTACCAAGATCATGGACAGGGCAGATAGGGGACAGGGGACAAGGGTCCTGCACAAGCTGTGATGTTATGAGTGAGATGTCACAAACAAGGTAGGTAGAACTGATGTAAGTTTTGGTTTTTTTTCTGCTTCTCCTTCAGCGGTGTAGCTAGGTGGGGGCGGTCCGCCCTAGGCGGCACTATTTTGGGGACGCAGGCTGTCTAGCCCTGGACCGTGTCATGTATGTGCATGTAATTTGCATGATTGAGGTAACTATTAGCAGCGAAACTACGTGTCTCTCGGACCTCTTTCAGGAGCTCGCCGTCTTTTTTCTCCAGCACCACCCCCAGGGGGGCGGCAAGCTGAAGGATAGCCCCGGGCGCCACAAGCTCTAGCTACGCCTCTGTTCCCAGTCAATTTCAAACAGGACTTCCTTAATGGAGAGCCTGTACTCGTGTGGGAGGCTAGAGTACAGGCTCTCCACATCTTGACCAATCAGTTATTCTGTATTAGGATCGAAAGGTTTGTCCTGTAAGATTCGAAGGACATCCTTGATATCTTGCAGGTAAGTGCCAGTGTTTTTAATCAGTATTGGTATTAAAAAGGTGTCAGCTAATTTCGACAGTGGTTCCAGAATTAACCCAATACCCAAAACTATGGGTCGTCCAGCTGGATGTGTTAGGTTTTTATGGATTTTTGGTATTGTGTAGAAGGAAGGAATGACTGGGTCCTTACTTATCAGGATTCCCCTTCCTTTTGCAATATCCAGTCTTGTGCAAGAGCCTCTTCTACCATGCACGTGATCTGTACCCGTAGGGTGTCTGTTGGATCTGCTGTCAGTTCTTCATAGTTTCTTTGGTCTTGTAGGAGTCTTATACGTTCATGGTTTTATGCAACTGCTGTTTGAATGACTATGGCTCCACCTTTGTCGGCCGGTTTTATGACCAGGTCTCTGTTGTTTCCCAACTCCTTTATTGCTTGTTTCTGTTGTCTTGTGGGATTATGAAACACTTTTGTTTCGTCTAGGTTTAGACTTTCTATATCCTTCAAAACAGCTTTTTCAAATGACAACATTTCCAATGGCAAGGTAGTGTTATGGGGAGTGAAGGTGGACTTCAGTCTCAACCCTGTGTCATCCTGTGTTGGGCTGACTGGTCCTTGTTGGCGAAGAAGGCTTTAAGTTTCAGCTTTCTGGGTGGTGGAGCTAGCCGGCGTCGAAGATGGCCGCCTGAGTCACTTGCTCCTCCCCTCGACATAATATTCATGAAATTATCCTGCGTGATACGGTGCCCAAGAGTGCTAAAAGTCCTCGACACGAAATTAAGGAGGTGAGGAGGGGACATCGGCACGGAGGCGGCCGGCTCTGAGTCCGGGAAGTGCCGTTCCTGCACCGCCCCCATACGCGTTGCCTGCGGCGGAGCTCGAGCCGGCCTTGAGGCTGCGCAGCGGAGCTGCCACGTCGGAGACCGCTGCGGCGTGGAGACCGCTTCGAGGGGCCGCTGCGGTGGTCTTAAGCAACCCCCGAGACGCCACAGAGTACCGAGTGGAGGGCGGCTGAGGCGGGGAGCGCGGGGCGGCTGCTCGGCTGGGCGGCGCCGGGCCCTGTTGCTCTGCTGCGGCACTATAGATCTACGCGAGCGCCCGGCTTCAGAGGGGCTGCTAGGCCCTCACCCCCGACTGCTGTCTGCTGTGGCCTGCAGGGGACACTGGCAGACTCCTCGGGGGAGTTAACGAGCCACACACATGCCTGGTGGCGTGGAGGGACCGGCACACGCTGGGGGGGCTGAGCTACTGCCCGCAATTTGACCGTCGCGAGCACAGCTGCAGACAGGAGTTGACCACGAGGCGCACACAGTGTGAGGGGGTGAGTCTATTGAAATCTGGATCCCCCCCCACCCCGCCCTGCCTCTGCCCCACACTTCCAACGGAGCGTGGGAATACCGCCCTGGCAGTACTGCCTGACTGCATGTGTACTGTTGACCAGACCTATAGAGACAACCACCTAACGAGTGCCATTTTGATGTGTGGAAAGGGCGCCCGACCCGTGAAGAACCATCCCCCAAGCTGCACACACCAGAGTCCTGCAACACTCGCCCTCATTGAACCCCAATAGAGCATGGCTACCTGGCGGTGTGCCCGCGGAGCGCCCGCACGGGGTGCGTGGACTGGATCTTCCACTTTGACTATCCCTCACTCTCAGATACCGGGGTGGCGCCCCGTGATACTGTTGCTGGATGAGCGCTTTGTACATCAGCGTGCGGGTGCGAGGAGCTGCACTCCCTGCAAAACCATGTCTTTGTTGGACTGAGTGAGGAGTGGCCGGAGGTGCGGGTTTCGCTTCTACACCGCCTGCAGTTGTGCTCGCCTAGCCGAAAGTGTAATAACAACCATCTCTAAGACTTGACAAATCAGAGGTGGCGATCACGTAGAGTGCGTTTCTACAATACCGTGTGTCTTCAGAGCTGAGGGGAGCTGCGGTGCTGTTGACTGGGCTGACGTTAAACACCTGAGGTCCGCTGCGGACATTGAGAGTCCCGAGAAGGCATAAACAGACGTGACGTTGAGTCCCTAGACAATCAAGATGGGTCGCCCAGAAAGAACGCAACCTTAGATATCATTTGACACCAGTAGAAAACGCAAAACTTCGGACAATCAGCCTCAGGAAGAAGATACTGGCCCAGAAAAAACATCAGGAAGCACGGAGGCCGAGACAGATCTGCACCACATATTGCTCGCCATGGAAAATAATCTTCAGGGCGGTATTGTGTCTCAGGGCACGAAGATGGATGCATTGACGTACCGCATGGATCGAATGGCGGAGAGGCTAGATAAACATGCGGAACGCATTGACATGTCGGAGAGACGCATCTGCGAAGTGGAAGAGGCCCAAACAACCTTGGATACAGAACACAAGCAGCTGGGGAAAGTGATTCAACTGTTGCAGGACAAAGCCGAGGACCTGGAAGCGAGGTCGCGAAGATGTAATATACGCATTACTGGCCTGCCGGAAAATACTCCCACCGGTAACATGGAACTCTTTGTGGAGACCCTCCTAAAGAAACTATTGGGGGACACTACATTCTCAGAGATGTTCGTGGTGGAGAGAGCGCACCGCACGCTGGGCCCAAGACCAAAGCCGGGAACCCCACCTCAACCAATAGTAGCGAAACTATTGAATTACAGAGACCGAGACGTGGCTCTAAAGCTGGCTAGAGAAAAGGCACCTCTGCAGTACGAAGGGAGTGTTCTCTCCCTGTTTCCAGACTTCACGGCAAGGGTTCAGGAGGCACAACGTCAATTTGTCCCCATAAAGCGTCAACTGAGGGAGCCCGGGGTCAACTACGCAATGCTCTACCCAGCGAAATTACGGATCAACAGACAAGGGAAGTCTACCATTTTCACTGACACGAAAGCACTCCAGAAAGCTATGAAGAGCTGGAAGAAGGACCGACGACGTATGGCGGATGATGAACCACTAGAGGGAGCTTCGGGAGGTCCTCTGGACGAACTAGCTTGACCCTAGGAATCATTCATAATTATGCAGATCCACTGCAGCGGCTGCGCTGCAGCATATGCGCCTTCTTGTGGCCTTTGATGTTGCCTGTTGTTGATGGTGCAGCATCATGGCAGCGAGGTGGTTATTAGTTGCCATGCTGAGGGCCCGAAGGGGCAACAGTGAACTAAAGGTGATGTGGGAGGGAAGTGGTTGAGTCTTACTACAGTGAGGAACGTACGCTCATTATCAATCAATCAATCAGAGGACTTGTATAGCACGCTACTTACCCGTGAGGGTCTCAAGGCACTGGGGGGGGGGTGTGGCGGCGCGTTACTGCTCGAAAAGCCAAGTCTTGAGGCGTTTTCTGAAGGCGAGTAGGTCTTCAGTCTGACGTAGGTGGGTAGGTAGGGTGTTCCAGGTTTTGGCGGCGAGGTGGGAGATGGATCTGCCGCCAGAAGTAGCACGCTGGATGCGGGGGACGGTGGCGAGGGCGAGGCTGGCGGAGCGGAGCTGGTGGGAGGGTGTGTGGAAGCTGAGTCTGCTGTTCAGGTAGGCTGGTCTGGCGTTGTGGAGTGCTTTGTGTGCGTGGGTGACAAGTTTGAAGGTGATCCTCTTTTCGACAGGGAGCCAGTGGAGGTCTCGCAGGTGGGGGATGATGTGGCAGCGGCGGGGTACATTGACGATCAGTCGGGCGGAGGCGTTTTGGATGCGCTGGAGACAACGCAGGTGTTTGGCTGGGATTCCGGCGTAGAGTGCGTTGCCGTAGTCCAGCCTGCTGCTTACGAGGGCCTGCGTTACCGTTCTTCTTGTCTCGATAGGGATCCATTTGTAGATTCTGCGGAGTGTGCGGAGGGTGTTGTAGCAGGAGGAGGATACAGCGTCGATCTGTTTGGACATGGAGAGGGTGGAGTCGAGGATGAATCCTAGGTTGCGTGCGTGGTCGGTTGGCGATGGTGCTGTTCCCAAGGTGGTCGGCCAACAGGAGGCATCCCAGGCTGAGAGGGTGGGTCCCAGGATGAGGAACTCCGTCTTGTCTGAGTTCAGTTTCAGACGGCTGCTCCTCATCCAGTCGGCGATGGCCTTCATCCTGTCGTGGATGTTGGATTTGTCGGAGTGCGGGTCCTTGGTGAGGGAGAGGATGAGCTGAGTGTCGTCGGCGTAAGAGATGATGGTGAGGTTGTGGTGTTGGGCCACTTGAGCGGGGGGGCCATGTAGATGTTGAACAGCGTCGGGCTGAGGGAGGAGCCCTGGGGGACGCCGCAGATGATGTCGGTGGGTTCGGATCGGAAGGGCGGGAGGCGGACGCTCTGGGATCTGCCGGAGAGGAAGGATGTGGTCCAGTCAAGGGTCTTCTCTTGGTTTACTGGGTTATTGTGTTACATGTAACCTAACTGCGATCAAGTTACCATTGGGACTTAAGTGGACAATCGATCGTCTGGGCAGGGACACTTTTATTGTATGCGTTATGTTGAGAAGGGGTGATGTAGTTACCCAGGATAAATACACTGAGTTGATAGCACTCATAACTGATGCTGGACACAACATGTGCAATAATAAGGGCACCAAATTTCATATAATATTGGTATTGTTTGGGCGGAGGGGCGGTGTGATGCGGGGGGAATATATATATATTGTTGTATTCCTGCTCATTTATTGATACAGACTTGCAGAAAGTGAGCTAGCTACCTACGCCCCTGAGTGTCGAACACACCCTCCCCACTTGCCCGTCCTCTATATTGAGGGCGTTTTTCTTTTTCTACCACGGGTATGGCTAATTGTCTTTCTTTTTGTTTTTGTATTTGCATTGGGTTGCGGGTAGGGGGTAGGTGGCTGGCGGGGAGTTTTTTGGGTGGGCTGGGCAGGGGGTTGAGGGATGGGGGAAGCGGGTACAGGGGACGCAGTCAGGTTTGGGTTGGGCATGCATGGGTGGGGGAAGGGTGCGATCGCAGGAACAGTTCTTGTTGTTGTTGATGCAATTGTTTGAATGCATACCTGTTAAAGGTACACTAGTAATTCTTTTTGGCAGAGATGTTGGCCGACACGAGCGATGCTTTACGGAAAATTGTGAGATTCTTACTAACATACACCTACACCACCCATATAATGGCCAATCTTGTGCAAGGTGATGACATGACCCCTACTCGCCCACAGCCTCCTGGAATGACGCACAGATCACTAAACGGTGACACTATCACTTTTCAGACTTGGAACTTTAGGGGACTAAACGATCACAGGAAGGTGCGTAAGGTCCACAGTACCTTACGAGACATGCGGTGGACATTGCGCTGTTGCAAGAGACCCACCTGCGAACAGATAGTCCAACCCTACGCTACAGAGGACTGCACAACCATATCCACTCTGCGGGCTTTACGTCTAGCGCCAGGGGTGTATTGACCTGGGTGAATCCAAAGTCCTCTATTACATTTCATCCGACTGTCACTGACCCTGAGGGGAGATATGTGATCACGGAATGTACTGGTAAGGGAATGAAGTTCCACGTGATTAACACATACGGCCCCAACTTCGACTGTCCCTCTTTTTATATCACCCTAGCGCGTAACAACAGAAAACTAGGGGAGGGACTACTGCTGTGGGGCGGTGACTTAAACTTGATTAGAGACCCTGCCATGGAGCTGTCAGATGGGCCTAGCAGACGCCCTTCGGCCTCCTCACGCGTTCTAGATGCGGAGATGACTAGATTGGGACTTCAGGACGTCTGGAGGACAAAATACCCGACACAAGGGGGTACACTCACTACTCGTCACAACACAACATACATACCCGCATTGACTACTGGCTGTTCTCCGCGTGCCTCCCTTTCTAGTGTGCGAGCGTGTAAGATACTGCCACGTACTTACTCAGATCATTCCCCGTTACTGGTCACCGTTTGCGCCCCAACGCGCCGACTGCCTTCCTTCTCCTGGTGACTACCCCCATATGCACTGCTTGAGGATGCTTTTCGAGAGGAGGCAGTCTCCGCGATAGAAGACTTCTTTGATAGAAATCAGGGGTCGGTTGACTCATTCACCACAATCTGGGAGGCCTTTAAGGCGTATATACGTGGTATCCTCATTTCTAAACATGCTGGAGTCCTCAAGTCTATCCGTGATCGTCTGGCGCTCTTAGAGCGCAGGCTTAAAGACATCGAAACACGTCGGCTTCTTGACCGTAGTGAAGACCTGACACAAGAATTAGCGCACACGATTAGAAAATATACCGATGAAGCGGATGCTGAGGTAAAGTATCTTGGTAAATATGCTATTGCCAAGTCATACGGAGAGGGAGAACGCCCGGGAGCGGTATTGGCCCAGATGGCCAAGCAACGCAGACAAAATGACAGGAAGGCAACCATTAGCTTTCCTCTCACTGGTGAGGTGATAGATGATGCGGAAGCAGTGGTCCGTTTCCGTGAATACTACGCTGCACTGTACGCTTCGAGGGGTCCGATATCGGAGGAGCGCATCATGGAGTATCTGACACATATTCAATTACCTTGGCTCACAAATACTCACCATTCGAAAGGGAAGAGATTGTCTGGGCATTGTCGTCAATGAGGGCGTGTAGTGCGCCAGGGAATGACGGCTTCCCTGCTTCATTTTATAATATTTATGTATTCTAAGTTGCACTCTGGTTGTGTATTTCCTTTCCTTCATACTGTAAGGTTTTGAATTACAAATTTATTTTGATTGTATATTTATGTATTCTAAGTTGCACTTTGGTGTCATATAATCGTTTGAATATTTGATATCCACGTTTGTATAGTGTATATATTTTGTACTTATGGTGCACACAATTGTCTGTTTTTGCTTTGGACTTGACTATTTTCGACAGTGCTTTCTTTTTTGATGTCATGGTTTTATGAACTTTGAAAAATGATTTTGAACGAAAATAAATGTTTTGCTAAACAAATGCTTTGATTACACAGTACTCATTGGCTGTGTGGTCTTTACTCTTAAATCAAAGTATTCCGGCTAGCCATTTTTTCTGTTTTGCGATTTCTTTCATTTGGCATGGATGTGCCCGAAGGTGCCTGCCTTTTGGCAAGAGGTTTATAAAGAAGTAAATAGAGTCACTGAACTATCATTAACCCCTAACCCGCTGCTCGCTCTACTGGGCTATTTCAAAGATAGAACGCCGGAATTTCACCGACTAATAGATATAGCCTTCCTAGTAGCCAGACGGTGTGTGGCGCTTACTCGGATGAAAGGGCCCGTTCCAACATTAAATAAATGGGCTAAAGATATGATATATTGTTGCACACAAACAGGCCTATACAGCGAATTATTACCCCCACGAAATCGACCAAAAGATTACTGGGCACTGTATCTAGAGAGAAGGCCAGTGACAAACACTGCTGACACTGACGAAACACGGTCTGCCTTGGGGTCGGGATCACGAGAGGGCCACACAGGACATGCACCGAACACACTGATGCATCCATTGCAGGAGTGAATAGGCCGAGACTACCTTTTGTCACCCCTACCGTAGGTAATGGAGTCACACTAACTGTGGCGGGTAACTCTCGCATTATGAATGGAATGCTGTGTAGCTGACCGGAGGCGGTAGGGCGAGAAGCTGGGGTACAGACACTGTATATTTTTTGCACCTTGCATGTAGGAATGATTTGTTGGGGACTGATGCACATATTGAAAGTGAGATAGAGGTTATCGCTGAGTATAACACACAAAGATTACAATGTATAACTGCCTTAATCCGACGTGTCAGCCGATGTTAATGCCATATCGACTGTAAGACAATATGTTTTTTTTCCTTTTTGTATTGCTATATTTGATATGCCATCAATAAAATAAAATAAATAAAAAAATAAAAGTTTCAGCTTTCTAATAACTCATTCACTTCGATGCTCATCTTGAATTTGTCCATCCTTTCTGTCGGGACAAAACCTAAACCCTTCTTGAGGACCTCCATTTGAGTCTCAGACAGGACAAAATTGGTCAGGTTCACCCCTGGGCTACCCGTTTGCTGGTCGTAGGTTGGTTGTTCTGGGCGCCTGTCATGCTCTTGGTTGACACTCTCGTTTCTTCCTCTTCTGTTGCCCAGTGCCCTCCTTGGGCCTTGGCGTTATCCTAAAAAAGGATTCTGTGTGTAGTACTGAATGTCTTGGGGCGCAGGGTTCCAATGGTGAAAGGGTATAGGTGGGCCTTGTGTGGCAGGGGGGCCCATAAAAGAAAGGTATCGAATATGTGGGTGAACATTGTCTGGGACCCCCCCCCTCCCTTGTCCCTTGATAGTTTCCTATTCCTTGGTAGTTGGTTCTGCTTTCCCTACTTGAGCTTGAACTGTTCGAGCCGGTATCCGATGTATCCACATCGTTGTGGAATTTCTGATATTTACCTGGAGGTGTGTAGTCGTCCCTGATGTATGGGTATAACCATTTGTGGCTGAACTTGCTGGTATAGTTTTTAAGTTTGTTGAATTTGCTGTTTCAGAGTGATCTCAAAGTCATTCATGGTCTGATTCAGCTCTTCTAGTTTTTCTTCAAAGTCCTGACTGAATCATCCATTACAAATACGTTCATCAGATGTATTATACCCTGCTCGCAGGCAGGTCGCTCCCCACGCCACCACACGGCCGCCAGCTGCCTCCTACCTGCTCCCTGCTGCCCGCCTGTTTTCCCGCCGTTTCCCGCTCCTTCCCGCCGCTGCGTCCCTGCGGCCCCGCCCCCCTGCTCCCCATTGGACACCCTGCTCCCACGTCCCAGTTGCTCCTCCCTCCCTATCCCCGTCTGCGCCCGGATCGTGTCCAGCGCCAGAACCCCTGGACCCCGCGAACACCACAACACCAGACTCCGCTACGACGCCAGCACCCTCTAGGCACTCAACGCAGGCCGAAACTACACCTGCTTCCAAGGTGCCCCGAAACGGACTCATGGACTATTTTCCTGCCACACCTGCAGTTTCATCTGCGACAGAGCCACCAAACCTCCAAGGACTGGACCCAACCACCTCTGCTGCATACTCCTCAACACCTGCTCCGCACACAAACACGCTGTCGAGCTCTGGGATCTGCTCGACACCGCCGCCCCAGACGTGGCCTTCCTGACCGAGACCTGGTGGAACAACTCCTCGGCGCCCGACATCGCCATAGCCATCCCGGATGGCTACAAGATCACCCGCAGAGTGGAGGAAGAATAGCCATCGTTCACAAGTCCACTCTCAAGGTCGCCACTCACAGAGATGACCCCCTCAAAACCGCCGAACACCTGCACTTCCGGATCCACACCGACTCCAACACCACCCTCAGAGGAACACTCATCTACAGACCCCCCGGACCGCGAGCTCATTTCAGCGACTCCATCCCCAACCTCGCGAGAACCCACGCACTCGCCTCCACGGACTACATCCTCCCCGGGGACCAGAATTTCCACCTCGAGAACAACAACGACACCAACTCCGCCACCCTGATCGACAAGCTCGCCAACCTCGGCCTCAGACAACTGGTCTCAGCACCCACCCACGCCGCTGGCCACACGCTGGACCCTGTCTTCTCCACAGGCACCCACGTCACCTTAGACCACACCACCGAACTCCACTGGACTGACCACCGCTGCATCTATTTCACCTTCAATAAACCAACCATGCACCACCGCACCCAAAAGCTACCTCACCGCTGCTGGAGCAAAGTCAGCGAAGACCAGCTGATCACCACCCTCGCCCAAAAAAAACCACCCACCGACCTCACCAACCGAGACACAGCAGCCCGCAAACTCAGACAGTGGATCGACGACTGCGCCAACACCCTCGCCCTGCTCAAGAAACCCTCCAACAACCATGCCAGCAAGAGAGTCACGTGGTTCACCGACGAACTGCAGACCTCCAAACGCGTATGCCGGAAACTGGAGAAGATATGGCTCCATGAATGCACTCCGGACAACCACGCAGCCCACAAGGACGCCACCCGCAGACATCACCACCTCATCAGATTAGCCAAGCGATCCTCCTTCAAAGACCACCTGGATAACAACACACACAACAGCAAAGAGCTTTTCAGCATCGTAAAGGAACTCTCCAACCCCAGCGTCAACGACATACCGCCCTCACAAGAACTGTGCAACTCACTGGCCATCTTCTTTCACCGCAAGATCGCTGACATCCATGACAGCTTCAACACCATGACCGCCCCGACTACGCCAGACCCCACCTCCCTTGTGAACACCACCAGCACCAACCGACTGACCTCCTGGTCCAACGTGAACGACGACGAGACACGCAAGGTCATGAACTCCATCCCCTCAGATCTCCGTCAGACCCGAGCCCACACCACGAATTCAACAAAGCAGACGCTGCCATCGCACCCCAACTACGGAAGGTCATCAACATCTCCTTCGAAACAGCGACATTCCCGGAAAGCTGGAAACATGCCGAAATACTTATAAGGTCCCAAAATTGAGACCCATTGGCAATGCCAATGCTTGTTTCTTTTGCAAAAATATGAAATGACATTAAAAAGTGTAAACTGAATTAAAAAAGTAAAAACGCCATTGTCTAAAGCTGTTGTGCAGGTTTGCTGAAAAAGTAAGTAAAAAAGTATTCCTCATAAGTACAAATTAAAACGAAAACCATAAAATGAAAGCAGAGATTGGCTGACCAGCCATATATTGAAGTGGACCTTTTCAGTAGATGTGCACATGTGCAAAAGCAAAATGACATCCCTGTCAGTAAAGTTAGCCAATTGCTGAAGGGGGCTGGCCTACTGCCCTGTGCTGTATGCTTGAAGCTGGTGCGCATAGGATCGTATTCTGCTCTTTCACAAGGAGCATACCCACATACACAGTATCTGTCTTTAGTGCGGGGTTATATTATGGCAATGTGTTCTTTTTAAGACCAAAAATATTTCTGATTTTAACGAATGTATTTTTTGTATAAATTGGCAAGGGTCTGATTGATGGGCCAGGAATGACTTTTCACACAAAAACATGACAAAACAAACGTGATCAGAGGCAGTTAACGCCAGAACTATTGATTTTGCCAATGCTTTTTCGGTTTTACACCGGGTGTGGTTGTTCATATTTAACTGTGGCAATGTTTTGTTGTTGCATTGGCTGCATGACCAGAAGGGGCTTTCGAAACCCTGCCTCGGCCCTCCAGCTGCCTGAGCGACTTCTTGTAAACTGCACAGGTAAACTGCAGTTCTGGACAATAATCCCATGTGTCCGCCTATGTTACATTTAAAGGGAACATTAAGCGCATCCAAGAGCTGGAATGTGCGCCAAGAGGTAGGTCTAGCACCCAATCAGTGACACTGTACTCCAGGCTGGAGGTTCAGAAGAGTCAGTTGGGAATTGTGCATTAGAGCACAGTTATTTCGATACACACATCACAAACTAGTGGGCCTTCTCGTGATGCAAAGACTTTTAGCATCAGAGTGTGGCTAAGTATGCTTCTTTCGTGTGGTGTGGAGCACAGCGGTGTTGTTGACTTGCCAACGCTTTGCCAACAATAAGGCTTAGGTGGTGTTTTGTGCGCAAGATGTTGAGGCGGGTCTCTACAACTATCGCTGTATGAGTACAAACATTTATTTGTATGTAAGGCTACAACAGTGGTGTCTGTGTTGTGAGTGTTGGACCAAGGGCAGAAGGATATCTGTAGAATGTCCTCAGTGCAAAACTAGTTATTATCAAAAATTGGAGGTGCTTTGTAAATTTGGTGATGTTGAGCGGAAAATAGAAGCAAGTTAGGCTGGCAGACAGGTAAACATCATTCGCTCAGGTCACCTTTGTATAGTTAGATGACGTAGGTGAATCAAGTGCAGACAGGCTTACTATTCAGTCAAAGTGTGCATAGTATGTCAGTCTTTCAGTCTGGCATAACCTTATATGAGGTCACGTCAGTGGTGGCTGGTGACATTTGAAAGTGATGGGGCGTAAACTTTGTATTGGAGTATACTGTGGCGAGCGAGCACAGCGAGCAAGCCTGAACAAGATTCAAAGGCAATGGACCGCACTCCGCTAGCCCCTCCTCCGGATCGCCCATTGGGATTCTGGTACTTGGAGTTGAAGAGTGGTTCACCCAAGTGGGTGCAAGTAAGTACTTGTTGGACTGATGATCTCCAGACCCGATCCATGTCCCGGGTTTTTGGATGTCGCCCGAGACATGGCTCGGGTTTCGGGATGACTTCCCTCATCAGTAGAGAAATGGTTTAGGGGTGGAAGAGAAGACCGCCAAACAACCGTCAAAGGCCTGGATGGCCGAACCGGCACGCAGGTGCGTCGTCCAGGAGCTCGTCAGCTCGAAGCTCAAGGTAACCAATTTGTAGATTCAAAAGCAATGGACCGCACTCCGCTAGCCCCTCCTCCGGGTCGCCCCTTGGGATTCTGGTACTTGGAGTTGAAGAGTGGTTCACCCAAGTGGGTGCAAGTAAGTACTTGTTGAACTGATGATCTCTAGACCCGATCCATGTCCCGGGTTTTTGGATGTCGCCCAAGACATGGCTCGGGTTTCGGGATAACTTCCCTCATCAGTAGAGAAATGGTTTAGGGGTGGAAGAGAAGGCCGCCAAACAACCGTCAAAGGCCTGGATGACCGAACCGGCACGCAGGTGCGTCGTCCAGGAGCTCGTCAGCTCGAAGCTCAAAGGAACCAATTTGTAGATTCAAAAGCAATGGACCGCACTCCGCTAGCCCCTCCTCCGGGTCGCACCCTTGGGATTCTGGTACTTGGAGTTGAAGAGTGGTTCACCCAAGTGGGTGCAAGTAAGTACTTGTTGGACTGATGATCTCTAGACCCGATCCATGTCCCGGGTTTTTGGATGTCGCCCGAGACATGGCTCGGGTTTCGGGATAACTTCCCTCATCAGTAGAGAAATGGTTTAGGGGTGGAAGAGAAGGTCGCTAAACAACCGTCAAAGGCCTGGATGCCCGAACCGGCACGCAGGTGCGTCGTCCAGGAGCTCGTCAGCTCGAAGCTCAAGGGAGCCAATTTGTAGATTCAAAAGCAATGGACTGCACTCCGCTAGCCCCTCCTCCGGGTCGCCCCTTGGGATTCTGGTACTTGGAGTTTAAGAGTGGTTCACCCAAGTGGGTGCAAATAAGTACTTGTTGGACTGATGATCTCTAGACCCGATCCATGTCCCGGGTTTTTGGATGTCGCCATGGCTCGGGTTTCGGGATAACTTCCCTCATCAGTAGAGAAATGGTTTAGGGGTGGAAGAGAAGGCCGCCAAACAACCGTCAAAGGCCTGGATGCCCGAACCGGGACGCAGGTGCATCGTCCAGGAGCTCGTCAGCTCGAAGCTCAAGGGAGCCAATTTGTAGATTTAAAAGCAATGGACCGCGCTGTGGTTCTGAAAATTCTGGACCCTCTATAATATGGTACCGAGGCCCAACACTTGTGTCACAAAATATCATCGTACCATGACGAATTTGGTCTTGGCAGACTGGTAATGATTAGGACATTACCCCTATGCATTTGCGTCATGATTGAGTGATGCTAACACCCTTAAATCGTGATTTTCGTTCCAAACCCTCGGACTCCATTTTGTGAATGGCATCCATCTTGTGGCTTGCCCTCATATAGTCAATTGATTGAGGCCAAGTTTGATCTAAAAGGACACGTCCACCTTAGCTGACTTCCCCATGCCCTGGCCGAGCTGACTCCACTGCCTCCAGCTAAACCTGTTCGGACAGTTCCTCGCCCAGTGGCCGAGTAAGATAGCATCAAGGCACAACATGCCATAAACCATTGACTACATACAAACCATGTTATCCACACACACACACACCTGTCCATGTTTCTTGTTTATGGCCGGTTTTACGACGAGGAGGTGCCCGATTTTATTGGGGTTTCATCGATATCTGATGGTAGTTCTGGGCCGAGCTGGGTAATCTATCACAAACTGGACACACGAAATTGTAGGCTGGCCGTCATGACTTTGCTTTTTCTTTTGTTGTACAAATATGTATATGGTTGCATCATAAAACAAAGAATTCTTGCCTGAAGTGTAATATTTTGTATAAAAGGAGAAGGCTAGTTCTGTAAAAACGAACAGTCTCCTGAGAACTTACATCCCGTGCTGTTGTACTTCTAGGACACTTGTTACTTGGTTGCAGCCAATAAAACTCGATCTCTGACTTCACCTAGAAGACTCTGTGTTTCTGTGGTCCGGAACAGGGAGAACTCAGAGGTCTTCGGGTGTTATCCCCTGGCACCACCGGGTTCCTAAAAACCCGGCACCTCAGTTGGCGCCCAACGTGGCACGGTATCAAGCGGTGACGGTCCAAGCCAGATGTTCGTGAGGAGCTTCGTGTGAAAATTCCAGAGGACGGCCAGCCACTTCAGCGACCCCTGTATATCGACGTGGTTCCGAAGGTCTTTGCTGCGAGGTTCCCCGCGTCCCGACGGCTACGAAGGACTGCTGCCCTGACTATCGCCCTGTTTTGGACCCAGTGATCCTTGGTAGAGCGAAACGATAGACGAGTCTTCTAGTGACGTCATCGATCTTCAATACTTCAGTTAAGTATAAGTGGAGCGTCTCCCAGTCCTTAGTTTGATTCTTAGATTTGGTATCCTTGAGATACACCTTGTTTGGAACTTGCAAGCGCCAAAACCAAGGGATTCGTGTATTCATGAAAATATCGTATTCGATAATCCTTTGAAGTTTGAAGCTAGACTAGTGAGCGAAGATGCCTGGTCTTAGCAGACTTGGAAACTTGTTTTGTCTTGGTTGTATTAAGGACTCCCGATTAGAGGATTCGTGTCCGGTTCCTCCGATTGGAACTCCAACATATGAGCTCTATATCAAGCACGAAGTAGGCCCTATCACATATAATGAAGTGTGGATAAAATACACCAGGAAAGATGGTGTTTTAAAATGGCCCCAATATGGTAGCTTTGACGCAGAAATTTTAGATAACCTCAAGGTCAAACTTTTCAAGAAGAAAGCCCGGCCGGCGATGTTTGACTCTTTTCGCCTATGGCGCAAAGAGGCCAAACAGAAAGAAATGAAATTAGCAAAGAAAAATAAAAGAGATATGTCAATGGTGCAAGCCGCCGTTGCATACAGGGATAATAAGGAAGAGCAAGAGAGTGAACAAATGCTCAGAAGCAAGAAGTTAGCAGTAGATAAATGCTACCCAATATTGCCACATGAAGGACAAGGTTCCAAAGAGACATCAGAGAAGGATCCATTAATGTCCCATTTACTGAGTTCGCCACCCCAATATGCACTAGATGCTACTGCACCCCCGAAGCGCTTTGTTATACCGCGCCCCGGCACACGAACTCCAGTTCTCGCACAAGCACCAGCTCCTCTTCAGCTGGTTCCTACTTCTCCGGCGCAGCCCTCTCAAGGGCCGCCGCCTTTGCTACATACTCCATCTACTTTTTCAACGACTTTGCCTACTGCTCCAACTGTTTATCCTGATACTACTTCTGCCACTGCCTCGACTTCTTCTGCCACTGCTTCGACTTCTGTTTTGCATCAGCCGGGCTCTTCTGACGTTTCTGCCTTTCAACCTGCTTCTCCCTCTGTTCGACAGAGAGTGGCAAGTACTGTCACTGGTCTGTTCTCACCTTCTTTGGGTCGCCTAAGACGACCCCCAAAACAGGACGTAGACAGTTGCATAGTCAACTGCCTGATTATCAGGAAAGAGAAGTGCTGAATGAGTTAGCATGTAAATGGGTTACTGATACTGTAAAGTATGATGTTCAGTCTGTTATGGAAGTCTTCCGTCAGTGGGACGCACCCACTCAGAGATATGTATTCGAAGAGATGTGTGTATATCTTTGCGAAGATTTGGAGACAAATGATCCAAAACGCAAAATGCAGGAATTATTCCGTATGCGATTCAAGTTTAATGAAGGCATGATTGTAGGTGCCGATGTTGAACGAGCAATAGATTTGTTGTTATCTTATAGGAGTAAGGGAAACGTCTCTAGATCACTGTATGAGGATGACATGTCATGTAGGAAAAAGGCGCGACAGTACCCCATGAGAGAGGTTCCTCCAGTTTGGAGGGAAGGTGATGCGAATGCAAATCCACCAATTCCACTGCATTTCCAGCGTGTATGGGTACATGTCCCCTGGAAAAGATCCGAAGTTTTAGCACTCAATCAGACATTGCCTGATCCCCGTAAAAATCCTGCAGGGTATTATAAGGAGTTATCGCAGACTGCCAGCTCATGTATAATGAATTTAGCAGATGTGGACATGTTGTTTGGGAATGTTGTTCCACAGCCCTTATGGAGTAAGATTCGCCATACAGACCATGATCAAGAATTAGGTGACACGTGGGCTAATATCACTACTGCTGATGCTAGACAAGTTGGTGGCTCTAAGCCTGAGCCTCTAGTAGCAGAACTTCCTGGTAGAATTATCACATATATGAAGACTTTAATGCCTGAATTGCGTGTGAATTGGGACAAGTTGTCTATGTGCAAGCAGAAGAAAGATGAGAATGTATCTGACTTTTTCACGAGGTTTGAAGAGACTTTCGTCGACCACAGTGGTCAGGATATGGCTACCGAGGGTGGCCAGAGATTGTTTGTAGACAAATTTGTACATAATTTGCTTCCTGAATTATGCAATAAACTGAAAGATTCAGAAAGTGCTTGGGCTGTTTCCACGTCAGCGCAGATTCTAGCCACAGCCCAGTACTATGAAAATAGGCGCAAAGACGAGTTAGATAAGTCAGACAGAAAGACAAAAGATTTGAAAACTAAAGTCTTTCTCCAGCAAGCCTATCCGCCTCGCACTACTAGTCAGCCTGATTATCAGCAACAACAGCAGTATTCGAGAAACTCACAAAGAAATGAGTCTTCTCAACCGCGTTTACCGTATGGTCCGAATCAGTGTGCATATTGCAAGGAAGAGGGTCATTTCAAGAATAGTTGTCCCGCTTTATTGCGACGTTTAAATAGTGTTTCTGGTGCAAGAGGTAGAGGTGTTCAACAGGCTCCTAGAGGTAGGGGCCGTGGAAATTTCCCCCAGAATACTACTTCTTTTCCGACTCAAAATTCCATGAACAGCTTTGATCAACAGAATAATGCGTCTTCTAGGTCAGCTCAGTACTATGCTGATGACTATTACGCAGAAAACGGGAATGAGGGTAATGATTGCTAGGACAGCCATGGACAAAGAGAGGGAGTTGTTTCAGTTCCAGTAGATCAGAATGGACCTTATGTTGAGGTGATTACATCAGGAGTGTCAGAACCTTTTCTTCTGGATACTGGTGCTACAAAAAGTTTGATTATGTACTCAAAACTTCCTGGCGCACCTTTGTCTGGCGAAATGAATGTTTCAGGAGGTTTTTCTGGCGCCCCGGTTAGAAACCCGATTTCTAGTCCTATGCCCCTTTCTGTTGGACCATGTGAATTAGAAGCACCCCTCATTCTTACAACAGGTTGTTGTGAAAATTTGTTAGGTTTGGATTTGTTAAAGAGATTATATGCGACTTTGTACTGTTCTCCTTCGGGAGTACAACTTACCCTAGGTAAGAAAGTGGTCTCCTCAATGTATTTGTCAAAGGAGAATATTCCAACTGAATTGTCATCTCTTCCAGATATACTTTGGGCTACTGGTTCGAATGATGTGGGTCTTTTGGAGATAGCGCCATATGTCATAACTTTAAGAGCTAGTGTTAGGTTGCCACGTATTCCCCAATACAAAATCTCTAACGAATGTGAAAGGGCGTTGTTAGCAATCGTTCACGACCTGATCGAGAAAGATGTCATTGAAGAGACAACAGGCAACGTTTGTAACAGTCCTATTTTGCCCGTTTTAAAGCGTACTGATCCTTCGCAGCCACCTGTGTACAGATTTGTGATTGATCTCAGAGAAGTGAACAAGATTGTTGTGCCACAGTTTCCAGTTGTTCCCGACATTACTGCCCTATTGACCATGGTTCCAGCTTCAGTCACTTGGTTCTCGGTGATTGATTTGAAGAATGCTTTCTTCAGCATCCCGATTGCTGAGGAGAGCAGAGATATTTTTGGCTTCAATTTAGGAGGGCGAAGCTTCCGCTTCAAACGCGCTCCTCAGGGCTACTGTGAAAGTCCATCGATATTCAGTCAGGCTCTGAAATCACAACTTGACACGATGGTCCTACCTGATGGTGCGACTCTCATTCAGTATGTAGACGATTTGCTGATCGCTGCAGATACTGAAGAGATTTGCAAGGAAACCACATTGTCGTTGTTGCGTCATTTATGTGACATGAAGCACAAAGTCTCTCTTTCGAAATTGCAATTTTGTCGACAAGAAGTGACCTACTTAGGTCACATCTTATCGAAGGAGGGAAGGAAGCTGACCCCAGAGAGAATACAGGCAATTGCGAGATTGAATGTCCCAAGGACACAGAGAGAAGTGCGTACTTTCTTGGGCATTACATCATATTGCAGACAATGGATACCAAACTTCTCATTGTTGGCTAAACCTTTGCTGGCACTAATCTGTAAAGATACACCCAATCCTGTGCCTTGGTCTGAAGATTGCCAGAAGAGTTTTCACGAGTTGCGTGATGCATTGTGTTCGGCTCCTGTGTTGGGCAACCCCGACTACAGCAAGCCTTTCACACTATATGTCCATGAGAAGGAAGGTTGCGCATTATCAGTCCTGACGCAATCCTTTGGGGACAAACAGCGTCCATGCGCGTACTTTTCCGCGACTCTAGATCCTGTAGCTAAGGCATTACCAAGTTGCTTGAGGGCCACTGCTGCAGCAGCTGTCTGTATTCGACAGTCTGCTGGGTTAGTAATGAATAACACTCTGATCGTTATGGTCCCACATGCAGTAGACATTTTGCTAAACAGAACGAAGACACAGCACTTAACTAGTGCTCGACTGTCAAGTTATGAGCTGACACTATTAGCGAGTCACATACACATAAAGAGGTGCGATACACTCAACCCAGCCACGTTATTGCCCATTTCAGCAGAGACAGATGAGGTCGAAAAACATGATTGCTGTTTTAGGACAGAAGAAGAGACAAAAGGGAGAGTAGACTTACAGGACACCCCCCTTCCTGAATGTAATGATGCTTTATGGGTTGATGGTTCATGCTTCAAGTTGCCAAATGGTGATACGACTGCAGCATATGCGGTGACAACATTGCACACGATTGTAGAAACTGCACGTATCCCCCATAATTCTGCGCAAGCAGCAGAGTTAATTGCACTTACAAGAGCGTGTGTGTTGGCAAAAGGAAGGCGAGTGAATGTGTATACAGACAGCCAGTACACCTTTGGCGTGGCTCATAGTTTTGGACGATTGTGGCTTGAACGTGGGTTCCTGACATCGCATGGTGCAAAGATACAGCATGGTCAGCTAGTTAACGGGCTTCTCGAGTCACTGACCTTGCCACTACAAGTTGCGATTGTGAAATGCAGTGAACACAGAAAGATTCAAGATGATGTCGGTCGTGGGAATGCATTTGCAGATGAAGTTGCGAAAGAGACTGCAAGGAACACAATGAGTCGAATGTATGTCGTAGGTCCTGCGAGATGGATTGCTGATGTAGGTATGTGTGAGGACACTATTGAAAGTGTGAAGTCCATACAGTCCGAGGCGACTGAGAAAGAGGTGAATGAATGGAGAGAAAGCAAGGGTAGATTGGATGCGAATGGTTGTTGGGTCGAATTGTCTGAACATCAAAGATGGCTGTTACCCGACGCGTATGTGCTTGCAGTGGTGACGATGGCTCATGGGATGGCTCACATTAGCGTGAAAGGGATCTGTAAGTTGTTGGCCCCAGTATGGCAGAATAGTGGCATCCCAAAATGCGCAGAGAACGTGGTCAAGAACTGTATGGTGTGTTTGAAGTACAATCCCGGTAGGGGAACTCCAACTCCAGCTGGTAATTTTGCGCCTCCAATGTATCCGTTCGAGGTTTTGCAGCTCGATTTCATCCACATGGAGAAGTGCAACAATCTGAAATACGTGCTTGTTGTTGTTTGCGCCTTCTCCAGGTGGGTGGAAGCGTATTCCCTTAAGGACAACACTGCCTTGTCAACTGCCAAAGCCCTGGTCAAGGAATTATTCCCTAGGTATGGTATGCCTAGAATTGTCTGGAGTGATAATGGAAGTGAATTCGTGGGACGAGTGATGAAGAGAGTGTGTGAATGTCTAGGCATACACTCAGAAGTAGAGTGCTACACCGGCACGTTAAAGCTAAAATTGGCCAAGGTCCAAGCCAGTACAGGTCTTAAATGGCCTGACGCCCTGCCTTTAGCACTCCTGTCTACCAGAATGACTGTCCATTCCAGACTAGGACTTAGCCCTCACGAGATTGTGTTCGGCCGCCCAGCCAACATCTGGGGCGTGCCAAGGCCCAAGAAACTCAGCGAGATAGAGCACCCTGTACTGCTTGACTATTTGCACGAATTGACAACTAAATTGCGTGTTTTACACCAACAGGTTCACAGTTCCTCTCCGCCAGCGTCCGATGATCCAGGCCACGCCATTGAACCCGGCTCCTGGGTACTAGTGCGGAACTTCCAGCGGACTAAGAACGAGAAGCCTCGTTGGTCCGGACCCTTTCAAGTACTGCTGACTACCCGCTCTGCAGTACGTGTCCACGGCAAAAAACATTGGGTGCACGGCGCCCATTGTAAACGGGTCCCGCTGCCCCTTCCATATGACCGATGGGTCCAGGAGGGAATTGCTGACTCAGAGACTGAGTCTGTGCCCCGCTTCGTGCCTTTCAGTGATGCACGTTTGAAAGGAACTGGTACAGAAAAGGAGAGCGACCGAGTTCTGCAAGGATTTGTGCCACCGTCAATGCAGTTGGACACTACAGAACCTGAAACTTTGTTTGAAGACAACACCATACCTGGGAAACAACGGTATAATCTGAGGCCAAGAAAAACGAACTAATCAAAGCGAACTAATAAGATTTTTCTTTCCCCCAAAGAACTATTTTTTGATTTTGCAGCTCTCTCGCCCAGGGAACTTGCTCATTTTTGATTTTCGAACCGCCATCCGGTTCTGCTGCTAGGGTCGCGGTTGACAGTCTGGGGAGTGCAGCTGGAGACGTTTAGGTCAACGGTTCTGGTTGGTCTAAGGGAATTACCCTGGGCTGAACAGAAGCACTCCTTAGCAGAATCAATCTCCCACCGCGGGCAGCAACTAGAGGATGGAGTTTCCAAGGGTAGAGAGACCTGCTAGATCTACGAACTTTGAAAAAAGAGTATGCGCTGTGATGGCGAAAAGACAATTTTTAATAATATGCATTCTAATGTTGTGTAGCATAATGATGTTTTTGATTGGCTATGCCCTGTTCATCTTTCGAGTTACCTTTGTACATAACACTCAGCCCACACCTCCTCCTACTGTTTCCCCCCATTCTTTTCACCCTCTGCCGGAACACGAGTCTGCCAGAAGATTAGAATTTGTGAATAACTCATTCGTCCAACTCTTACACCAACACCAGTCCGTAATGAACACCACGAACTGTTGGGTATGTGGACTCATGCCACACACAACAGACAAGGGCATACCGTATTTTGTCCTGCTATTTGGCGACCATGGTTCTCTGTGGGCATTTAGAGCAATGTTCCTGTTCGCCCTCGAACCATATGTTCCAGGGAAAAACTCAAGCAACAAGGCACTAGTGGCGGGAATTAGGAATATGAGTAGGGATGGCGACACATACAAAACGATCCCCAGAGATGAATTGATGCCTTACAGCAGATGGAATATAACGCAATATGGAATTTCCTTGGCTGAGAGTCTGAAAGCAAAGAAATCCTCCCCAGTCTGGATAGTACCCCACCAAGGTCACTTATGTCTGCAGTGAAATGGCAAAAACCTTAGAGCTCAGTTGGGGAAGAGTGTCTGTACTGAAACTTACGTTTTCTCATCCCAGACCTCCCCTTCATTGCTAGCAGCTAAGGGTACCTACTTCGTCTGCCACGATAGAGCGTATACATGGTTGCCCCCTGACTTCTCGGGCACATGTTTTATCTCGTTTCTGCTGCCACCCACCTACACGGCTGAGGCAGATTACCATCGGACAAGGACAGTTAGGGGTGTCGTGAGTAAAGACGACACTGCGGGTCAAGAGTTTGGAGACTTCGCAAAAGGTTTTCTGCCGTTTTGGGGGCCTATGGTGAACAGCAGGCACATTCGCCAGTTGACGAGGGTAGTTGAATCCGCCGTGACCGAAACGGCCGGTGCCCTTAGTAACTTGACTGCTGAGCTCCAGTTGGACCGACTTATGACTCTTCAGAATAGGGTTGCCCTAGATGTCATACTTGCAGACCGTGGTGGTGTATGTAGAGTGATCCAATCCAGTTGTTGCATTTTCATCCCTGATAATGCTCCGACAGTGTACCAGGCCATCTCCAAACTGCACAAAATCTCTGATTCCCTTCACGTAGATAAAGGGGATTGGTCCTTGCTAGGGTGGTTCTGGGAACTGATATCTGCCTGGGGATGGAAAACTCTGATATTCATTGGGATGATCTTAGCCATTCTGTTTATGTTCTGCCTGTTTGTGCAGTGTGCTCCTGCAATATGTGGCCTCTGTGCTACATCATGTGTAAGGAAGCCTGTGTCAAGGGACGAACTGAGCAACAGAATGATGCTACAGCAGCCTCTCCATGACTTCATTAATACAGATTTGGACTCAGATTAGCATGAGTTATTGCCTATATAAGGGCAAAAGGAGGGTCTGTGGTTCTGAAAATTCTGGACCCTGCTATAATATGGTACCGAGGCCCAACACTCGTGTCACAAAATATCATCGTACCATGACGAATTTGGTGTCGGCAGACCGGTAATGATTAGGACATTACCCCTATGCATTTGCGTCATGATTGAGTGATGCTAACACCCTTAAATCGTGATTTCCGTTCCAAACTCTCGGACTCCATTTTGTGAACGGCATCCATCTTGTGGCTTGCCCTCATATAGTCAATTGATTGAGGCCGAGTTTGATCTAAAAGGACACGTCCACCTTAGCTGACTTCCCCATTACCTGGCCGAGCTGACTCCACTGCCTCCAGCTAAACCTGTTCGGACAGTTCCTCGCCCAGTGGCCGAGTAAGATAGCATCAAGGCACAACATGCCATAACTTACCTACCTCAAGTGAAATCACACCCGACCACTGTACACTGTTGCAAAACTATTTTAGTTTATTTAATTTTCAAAGGTTTTATCCCTTGTTGTTTTCGAAATTAAATCAAATTTAAACACATTATTTCAATTCAATACATTGAACAAACTATTTTCAAATGTTTCAAAAATTTACAAATCTGACAGCAGAATTAGTATGATCAACAAACATATCAAATAATTCATTTCATTTTTCAATTTGATGCCCAATGCATTTCGAGCAGAACAAGGCTCTTCTTCCGGGTCCTGAAATCTGAACAAAAATGGAACGTGTATTTAGTAAACAATCCGGCAAATGGGGGACCAACAGGTTTAAATTGAGTGAATGTTTGTGCTCAAACTGTGTGAACCTCCACCTATTACCACGTGGTTGAAGTGAATAACGCTTACCCTGCGCCTTTTATCACTCAAATGATTATCTAAAATGCAAAGATAGAAGCATTCTGAAGTCACTGCAAGACAACCCGGATTTTCTGATTCAGAAAGCGGACAAAGGTGGGGCAATTGTTGTGATGAACAAAAAATTCTTTACAGATAAAGTGGAAGAACATGTTTCAGATACCCTAACGTATTTACATTTAGACAATGATCCAACTAATGAACTCAAAACAACATATCAAATCATTTTGCAAAAATCTTTGGAACTGGGTCATATCACCACTACCACCAAACAATTTTTGACAGTGGAACACCCGAGGAGACCTCGTCTGTATATGCTCCCTAAAATTCACAAGGACTTAAATAACCCACCGATGAGACCAATAGTGACAGGGTGTGGTACCGTCTTCGAACCCCTTGGTCATTATATAGATACATTTATACAACCTTTTGTGCAACAGTGGCCTTCATATGTGAAAGATACCACAGATTTTCTATTGAAACTTCAAGCCATCACAGTAAACAACAGGATGCTACTTTGCACTATAGATGTTAAATCACTGTATACTTCTATTCCCCACCAAGGAGGCCTGGAGGCTGTTGAATGGGCTCTGCTCAGCCAGCCCTCAATCAGAGCTGATAAAGTGTCTTTAAATTTGATTTAATTTCGAAAACAACAAGGGATAAAACCTTTGAAAATTAAATAAACTAAAATAGTTTTGCAACAGTGCACAGTGGTCGGGTGTGATTTCACTCGAGGTAGGTAGGTGCAGTTTCAGCACGTGAGGACAAACGAGCCACCACTGCAGCACGCATAGAATATCCACGTTAAGTTGATAAACAAAAACATTAAAAATCAGGTGTGCTTCTCCTTCATATTCACAGCATGCCATAAACCATTCACTACATACAAACCATGTTATCCACAGACACACACACACACACACACCTGTCCATGTTTCTTGTTTATGGCCGGATTTACGGCGAGGAGGTGCCCGATTTTATTGGGGTTTCATCGATATCTGATGGTAGTTCTGGGCCGAGCTGGGTAATCTATCACGAACTGGACACACGAAATTGTAGGCTGGCCGTCATGACTTTGCTTTTTTCTTTTGTTGTACAAATATGTATATGGTTGCATCATAAAACAAAGAATTCTTGCATGAAGTGTAATATTTTGTATAAAAGGAGAAGGCTAGTTCTGTAAAAACGAACAGTCTCCTGAGAACTTACATCCCGTGCTGTTGTACATCTAGGACACTTGTTACTTGGTTGCAGCCAATAAAACTCGATCTCTGACTTCACCTAGAAGACTCTGTGTTTCTGTGGTCCGGAACAGAGAGAACTCAGAGGTCTTCGGGTGTTATCCCCTGGCACCACCGGGTTCCTAAAAACCCGGCACCTCAGCGCTCCGCTAGCCCCTCCTCCGGGTCGCCCCTTGGGATTCTGGTACTTGGAGTTGAAGAGTGGTTCACCCAAGTGGGTGCAAGTAAGTACTTGTTGGACTGATGATCTCTAGACCCGATCCATGTCCCGGGTTTTTGGATGTCGCCCGAGACATGACTCTGGTTTCGGGATAACTTCCCTCATCAGTAGAGAAATGGTTTAGGGGTGGAAGAGAAGGCCGCCAAACAACCGTCAAAGGCCTGGATGCCCGAACCGGCACGCAGGTGCGTCGTCCAGGAGCTCGTCAGCTCGAAGCTCAAGGGAGCCAATTTGTAGATTCAAAAGCAATGGACCGCAGTCCGCTAGCCCCTCCTCCGGGTCGCCCCTTGGGATTCTGGTACTTGGAGTTGAAGAGTGGTTCACCCAAGTGGGTGCAAGTAAGTACTTGTTGGACTGATGATCTCTAGACCCGATCCATGTCCCGGGTTTTTGGATGTCGCCCGAGACATGGCTCGGGTTTTGGGATAACTTCCCTCATCAGTAGAGAAATGGTTTAGGGGTGGAAGAGAAGGCCGCCAAACAACCGTCAAAGGCCTGGATGCCCGAACCGGCACGCAGGTGTGTCGTCCAGGAGCTCGTCAGCTCGAAGCTCAAGGGAGCCCATTTGTAGATTCAAAAGCAATGGACCGCACTCCGCTAGCCCCGCCTCCGGGTCGCCCCTTGGGATTCTGGTACTTGGAGTTGAAGAGTGGTTCACCCAAGTGGGTGCAAGTAAGTACTTGTTGGACTGATGATCTCTAGACCCGATCCATGTCCCGGGTTTTTGGATGTCGCCCGAGACATGGCTCGGGTTTCGGGATAACTTCCCTCATCAGTAGAGAAATGGTTTAGGGGTGGAAGAGAAGGCCGCCAAACAACCGTCAAAGGCCTGGATGCCCGAACCGGCACGCAGGTGCATCGTCCAGGAGCTCGTCAGCTCGAAGCTCAAGGGAGCCAATTTGTAGATTCAAAAGCAATGGACCGCACTCCGCTAGCCCCTCCTCCGGGTCGCCCCTTGGGATTCTGGTACTTGGAGTTGAAGAGTGGTTCACCCAAGTGGGTGCAAGTAAGTACTTGTTGGACTGATGATCTCTAGACCCGATCCATGTCCTGGGTTTTTGGATGTCGCCCGAGACATGGCTCGGGTTTCGAGATAACTTCCCTCATCTGTAGAGAAATGGTTTAGGGGTGGAAGAGAAGACCGCCAAACAACCGTCAAAGGCCTGGATGCCCGAACCGGCACGCAGGTGCGTCATCCATGAGCTCGTCAGCTCGAAGCTCAAGGGAGCCAATTTGTAGATTCAAAAGCAATGGACCGCACTCCGCTAGCCCCTCCTCCGGGTCGCCCCTTGGGATTCTGGTATTTGGAGTTGAAGAGTGGTTCACCCAAGTGGGTGCAACTAAGTACTTGTTGGACTGATGATCTCTAGACCCGATCCATGTCCCGGGTTTTTGGATGTCGCCCGAGACATGGCTCGGGTTTCGGGATAACTTCCCTCATCAGTAGAGAAATGGTTTAGGGGTGGAAGAGAAGGCCGCCAAACAACCGTCAAAGGCCTGGATGCCCGAACCGGCACGCAGGTGCGTCGTCCAGGAGCTCGAAGCTCGAAGCTCAAGGGAGCCAATTTGTAGATTCAAAAGCAATGGACCGCACTCCGCTAGCCCCTCCTCCGGGTCGCCCCTTGGGATTCTGGTACTTGGAGTTGAAGAGTGGTTCACCCAAGTGGGTGCAAGTAAGTACTTGTTGGACTGATGATCTCTAGACCCGATCCATGTCCCGGGTTTTTGGATGTCGCCCGAGACATGGCTCGGGTTTCGAGATAACTTCCCTCATCTGTAGAGAAATGGTTTAGGGGTGGAAGAGAAGACCGCCAAACAACCGTCAAAGGCCTGGATGCCCGAACCGGCACGCAGGTGCGTCATCCATGAGCTCGTCAGCTCGATGCTCAAGGGAGCCAATTTGTAGACTCGCTCTTCACTTCCGAGCTGAGTGGTCGCTCCCCTGCTGTTGCGGTATCGTTTGTGCAGCGCTTATGCTCTGATCTGGACTGTGATTAATAACTACAGCCTGCTGTGCGCTCTAATTGCCGCTGCGTGCTTGGACTGCAGCTTTGCCCATTTTGATTGCTAAATTGCCGATTTGCCCATTTGCAGTGTGATATTGCCAGCGTGACTCTGTTGTATAATTTGTTATCATCTCGCCGCTTTTGCTCATTTGCATTTTATTCAATAGCGTGACTCTGTTGCAGTATTTGCGTTTTCCCCCAAGCGCTCTTGCCGCCCTGACCCCTCCGCCTCCATTTTGTTGTTGTTGTCGTCCTCCTTAGCCCGCCCCGCCTCCCAGCTGAAGTGCCCTCGCCCCTCCCCCTCCACTATCCATATATGACAGTAGTTCCTGCGCGCAGCGTCCACGCGCAGCGACCGCGCCCAATCCGCGCCGAAGGTGCGCCAAAGGTAAGCCCGTCTACGCCCGTCCGTGCCTGGACCGCGCCCAGCGCCAGACCCCCTGGCCCCCGTCCCTCCCAGCCCCCCCGCATTACCTACGATGCCGCAAGCCTCCTAGCCCTTAACCCCGGTCGCGCTCCCAACTGCGTCCAAGCCGCCCCTGGCCAAACCCATGGACCTTTCTCCTGCTTCTCCTGCAAATTCAGCGGCACCGACAACATCTCCACTACGACCACACCACAGATTCCCGACCCCAACCACCTACAATGCATCCTCCTCAACACCCGCTCGGTGCACAGGCACGCCATTGACCTATGGAACCTACTTGACACCATCTCTCCAGACGTCGCCTTCCTAACGGAAACATGGATGAATGCTTCCTCCGCACCAGACATCACCATTGCCATCCCTGAAGACTATAAGATCACTCGCAAAGACCGTACCAGCCACACAGGAGGAGGAATCGCTATCGTCCATAAGAAATCAATCCGCATATCAACCAGCTCGGACGCCAACCTCGCCAACTCCGAAACACCTTCACTTCCAGATCCACATCGACCCCAAGACCACACTCAGAGGCACCCTCCTCTACAGACCACCAGGACCCCGCGCAAAATTCAGTGAAGACATCACGGACTTCATCACCCCACACGCGCTCCCCTCCAAAGACTACATCCTTCTGGGAGACCTCAACTTTCACCTCGAAAAGATCAACGACCGCAACACCGCCACCCTCGTGGACAACCTCGCCAACCTCGGACTTAAACAACTAGTCACTTCCCCCACCCACATCGCAGGTCACACACTCGACCCCATCTTCACATCCAGCAACCATGTCTCCTTCAGCCACACTACGGACCTCCTCTGGACTGACCACAGCTGCGTTCACTTCACCTACAACAAACCAAAACCCAGCATCCACCTCCAACCTACCCTACAAAGGAACTGGAACAAAATCACCACGGACCAAATCTCCGCATCGCTCCTTCAAAACACCCCAGCCCTCTCTTCTAACGCTAACGAAGCCGCCGCCAACCTCACCCTATGGTTATCCAACACCGCTGACACCTTAGCACCACTGAAAAAACGTCAAAACAAACCTGGCAGCAAGAAGGCCTCATGGTTCAACGATGATCTCAAGAAGTCCAAGAAACTCTGCCGCTCCCTTGAAAAGGCCTGGAAAAAAGACCCAACCACCAGCACCAAGGACGCCTTCAAAAACGCCACCCGCACTCACCACCAACTAATCCGAAAAGCCAAGAAAACAGCATTCAAGGATCGACTTGACAACAACGCCCACAACAGCAAGGAACTTTTCAACATCGTCAAGGAATTTTCCAATCCCTCGGCCAACTCCAACGACATCACCCCCTCTCAAACCCTCTGCGACTCCCTAGCCTCATTTTTCCACAACAAGATTGCAGACATCCACAACAGCTTTGACAATCAACCCGGAAACCAACCCACCCTACCATTTGCTGATCATCTTCCCCCCGTGAACACCCTTAACGACTGGAACCCAATCTCCACTGAGGACACCATCCGCCTGATGAATTCCATCCACTCAGGATCCCCCACAGACCCATGTCCTCACCACATCTTCAACAAAGCAGACTCCGTCATAGCACCGCACCTCCGAGACGTCATCAACTGCTCCTTCAACTCCGCCACCTTCCCGGAAGACTGGAAACACGCTGAACTCACCGCCCTTCTGAAAAAACCCACAGCGGACCCCACCGAACTCAAAAATTACCGCCCCATCTCGCTTCTCCCATTCCCGGCCAAAGTCATCGAGAAAGCTGTCAACAACCAGCTCGCCGCCTTCCTCGAAGCCAACAAATCCCTCGACCCCTCACAATCTGGCTTCCGAGCAAAACACAGCACTGAGACCGCCCTCATCGCAGCAACAGACGACATTCGAACTCTACTGGACAATGGAGACACAGTCGCCCTCATCCTCCTCGACCTCTCCGCAGCCTTCGACACAGTCTGCCACAGCACCCTTCTACAGCGCCTCAGAAACATCGGAATCCAAGGAAAAGCACTTGAATGGATCACCTCGTTCCTCACCGGAAGAACCCAGAGAGTCCGCCTTCCACCATTCAAATCCAAGGCCTCTGAAGTCATCTGCGGCGTACCACAAGGATCCTCACTCAGTCCCACCCTCTTCAACGTATACATGAGCCCCCTCGCGGACATCGCACGCCATCACAACCTCAACATCATCTCGTACGCGGATGACACTCAACTGATCCTTTCCCTCACCAATGACCCCAGCACCGCCAAAACCAACCTACACGAAGGAATGAAAGAAGTTGCCGAATGGATGAAACAAAGCCGTCTGAAACTGAACTCAGACAAAACAGAAGTCCTCATCTTAGGTACATCCCCCTCTGCATGGGACGACTCCTGGTGGCCGGAAGCCCTCGGAAAAGCACCCATCCCGACAGACCACGCACGGAACCTAGGCGTCATCCTGGATTCTTCACTCTCAATGAACAGACAAGTCAGCGCCGTATCCTCTTCCTGCTTCAACATTCTTCGCATGCTCAGAAAAACATTTAGCTGGATCCCCTCCGAAACAAGGAAAATAGTCACCCACGCTCTGGTCACGAGCCGACTGGACTACGGAAACACCCTCTATGCAGGTACTACCGCAAAACTCCAGAAGAAACTCCAACGAATCCAAAACGCCTCAGCCAGACTCATATTAGACATCCCACGCAACGATCACATCTCTGGTCACCTTAAAGACCTCCACTGGCTACCCGTCAATAAGAGGATCACTTTCCGACTGCTTACCCACGCACACAAATCACTCTACGACATCGGTCCAGAATGCCTCAACTCACGACTGTCCTTCTACACCCCCTCCCGCCAACTACGTTCTTCCAGCCAAGCCCTCGCCACTGTACCTCGCATCAACAAGACCACCATGGGAGGCAGATCCTTTTCATACCTGGCTGCTAAAACATGGAACTCTCTCCCCGCTTACCTTCGCCTTACCCAGAACCACCTAGCATTCAGAAAGCAACTTAAAACGTGGATTTTTGACAAGTAATTCTCCTCCCCTTCCTAAGCGCCTTGAAACCCTACGGGTATGTAGTGCGCTATATAAATCCTTTGACTTGACTTGACTTGACTTGTAGATTCAAAAGCAATGGACCGCACTCCGTTAGCCCCTCCTCCGGGTCGCCCCTTGGGATTCTGGTACTTGGAGTTGAAGAGTGGTTCACCCAAGTGGGTGCAAGTAAGTACTTGTTGGACTGATGATCTCTAGACCCGATCCAGGTCCCGGGTTTTTGGATGTCGCCCGAGACATGGCTCGGGTTTCGGGATAACTTCCCTCATCAGTAGAGAAATGGTTTAGGGGTGGAAGAGAAGGCAGCCAAACAATCGTCAAAGGCCTGGATGCCCGAACCGGCACGCAGGTGCGTCGTCCAGGAGCTCGTCAGCTCGAAGCTCAAGGGAGCCAATTTGTAGATTCAAAAGCAATGGACCGCACTCGACTAGCCCCTCCTCCGGGTCGCCCCTTGGGATTCTGGTACTTGGAGTTGAAGAGTGGTTCACCCAAGTGGGTGCAAGTAAGTACTTGTTGGACTGATGATCTCTAGACCCGATCCATGTCCCGGGTTTTTGGATGTCGCCCGAGACATGGCTCGGGTTTCGGGATAACTTCCCTCATCAGTAGAGAAATGGTTTAGGGGTGGAAGAGAAGGCCGCCAAACAACCATCAAAGGCCTGGATGCCCGAACCGGCACGCAGGTGCGACGTCCAGGAGCTCGTCAGCTCGAAGCTCAAGGGAGCCAATTTGTAGATTCAAAAACAATGGACCGCACTCCGCTAGCCCCTCCTCCGGGTCGCCCCTTGGGATTCTGGTACTTGGAGTTTAAGAGTGGTTCACCCAAGTGGGTGCAAGTAAGTACTTGTTGGACTGATGATCTCTAGACCCGATCCATGTCCCGGGTTTTTGGATGTCACCCGAGACATGGCCCGGGTTTCGGGATAACTTCCCTCATCAGTAGAGAAATGGTTTAGGGGTGGAAGAGAAGGCCGCCACACAACCGTCAAAGGCCTGGATGCCCGAACCGGCACGCAGGTGCATCGTCCAGGAGCTCGTCAGCTCGAAGCTCAAGGGAGCCAATTTGTAGATTCAAAAGCAATGGACCGCGCTCCGCTAGCCCCTCCTCCGGGTCGCCCCTTGGGATTCTGGTACTTGGAGTTGAAGAGTGGTTCACCCAAGTGGGTGCAAGTTAGTACTTGTTGGACTGATGATCTCTAGACCCGATCCATGTCCCGGGTTTTTGCATGTCGCCCGAGACATGGCTCAGGTTTCGGGATAACTTCCCTCATCAGTAGAGAAATGGTTTAGGGGTGGAAGAGAAGGCCGCCAAACAACCGTCAAAGGACTGGATGCTCGAACCGGCACGCAGGTGCGTCGTCCAGGAGCTCGTCAGCTCGAAGCTCAAGGGAGCCAATTTGTAGATTCAAAAGCAATGGATCACACTCCGCTAGCCCCTCCTCCGGGTCGCCCCTTGGGATTCTGGTACTTGGAGTTGAATAGTGGTTCACCCAAGTGGGTGCAAGTAAGTACTTGTTGGACTGATGATCTCTAGACCCGATCCATCTCCCGGGTTTTTGGATGTCGCCCGAGACATGGCTCGGGTTTCGGGATAACTTCCCTCATCAGTAGAGAAATGGTTTAGGGGTGGAAGAGAAGGCCGCCAAACAACCGTCAAAGGCCTGGATGCCCAAACCGGCACGCAGGTGCGTCGTCCAGGAGCTCGTCAGCTCGAAGCTCAAGGGAGCCAATTTGTAGATTCAAAAGCAATGGACCACACTCCGCTAGCCCCTCCTCCGGGTCGCCCCTTGGGATTCTGGTACTTGGAGTTGAAGAGTGGTTCACCCAAGTGGGTGCAAGTAAGTACTTGTTGGACTGATGATCTCTAGACCCGATCCATGTCCCGGGTTTTTGGATGTCGCCCTAGACATGGCTCGGGTTTCGGGATAACTTCCCTCATCAGTAGAGAAATGGTTTAGGGGTGGAAGAGAAGGCCGCCAAACAACCGTCAAAGGCCTGGATGCCCGAACCGGCACGCAGGTGCGTCGTCCAGGAGCTCGGCAGCTCGAAGCTCAAGGGAGCCAATTTGTAGATTCAAAAACAATGGACCGCACTCCGCTAGCCCCTCCTCCGGGTCGCCCCTTGGGATTCTGGTACTTGGAGTTGAAGAGTGGTTCACCCAAGTGGGTGCAAGTAAGTACTTGTTGGACTGATGATCTCTAGACCCGATCCATGTCCCGGGTTTTTGGATGTCGCCCGAGACATGGCTCGGGTTTCGGGATAACTTCCCTCATCAGTAGAGAAATGGTTTAGGGGTGGAAGAGAAGGCCGCCACACAACCGTCAAAGGCCTGGATGCCCGAACCGGCACGCAGGTGCATCGTCCAGGAGCTCGTCAGCTCGAAGCTCAAGGGAGCCAATTTGTAGATTCAAAAGCAATGGACCGCGCTCCGCTAGCCCCTCCTCCGGGTCGCCCCTTGGGATTCTGGTACTTGGAGTTGAAGAGTGGTTCACCCAAGTGGGTGCAAGTTAGTACTTGTTGGACTGATGATCTCTAGACCCGATCCATGTCCCGGGTTTTTGGATGTCGCCCGAGACATGGCTCAGGTTTCGGGATAACTTCCCTCATCAGTAGAGAAATGGTTTAGGGGTGGAAGAGAAGGCCGCCAAACAACCGTCAAAGGACTGGATGCCCGAACCGGCACGCAGGTGCGTCGTCCAGGAGCTCGTCAGCTCGAAGCTCAAGGGAGCCAATTTGTAGATTCAAACGCAATGGACCACACTCCGCTAGCCCCTCCTCCGGGTCGCCCCTTGGGATTCTGGTACTTGGAGTTGAAGAGTGGTTCACCCAAGTGGGTGCAAGTAAGTACTTGTTGGACTGATGATCTCTAGACCCGATCCATGTCCCGGGGATTTTTGGATGTCGCCCAAGACATGGCTCAGGTTTCGGGATAACTTCCCTCATCAGTAGAGAAATGGTTTAGGGGTGGAAGAGAAGGCCGCCACACAACCGTCAAAGGCCTGGATGCCCGAACCGGCACGCAGGTGCATCGTCCAGGAGCTCGTCAGCTCGAAGCTCAAGGGAGCCAATTTGTAGATTCAAAAGCAATGGACCGCGCTCCGCTAGCCCCTCCTCCGGGTCGCCCCTTGGGATTCTGGTACTTGGAGTTGAAGAGTGGTTCACCCAAGTGGGTGCAAGTTAGTACTTGTTGGACTGATGATCTCTAGACCCGATCCATGTCCCGGGTTTTTGGATGTCGCCCGAGACATGGCTCAGGTTTCGGGATAACTTCCCTCATCAGTAGAGAAATGGTTTAGGGGTGGAAGAGAAGGCCGCCAAACAACCGTCAAAGGACTGGATGCCCGAACCGGCACGCAGGTGCGTCGTCCAGGAGCTCGTCAGCTCGAAGCTCAAGGGAGCCAATTTGTAGATTCAAAAGCAATGGACCACACTCCGCTAGCCCCTCCTCGGGGTCGCCCCTTGGGATTCTGGTACTTGGAGTTGAAGATTGGTTCACCCAAGTGGGTGCAAGTAAGTACTTGTTGGACTGATGATCTCTAGACCCGATCCATGTCCCGGGTTTTTGGATGTCGCCCTAGACATGGCTCGGGTTTCGGGATAACTTCCCTCATCAGTAGAGAAAAGGTTTAGGGGTGGAAGAGAAGGCCGCCAAACAACCGTCAAAGGCCTGGATGCCCAAACCGGCACGCAGGTGCGTCGTCCAGGAGCTCGTCAGCTCGAAGCTCAAGGGAGCCAATTTGTAGATTCAAAAGCAATGGACCGCACTCCGCTAGCCCCTCCTCCGGGTCGCCCCTTGGGATTCTGGTACTTGGAGTTGAAGAGTGGTTCACCCAAGTGGGTGCAAGTAAGTAATTGTTGGACTGATGATCTCTAGACCCGATCCATGTCTCGGGTTTTTGGATGTCGCCCGAGACATGGCTCGGGTTTCGGGATAACTTCCCTCATCAGTAGAGAAATGGTTTAGGGGTGGAAGAGAAGGCCGCCAAACAGCCGTCAAAGGCCTGGATGCCCGAACCGGCACGCAGGTGCGTCGTCCAGGAGCTCGTCAGCTCGAAGCTCAAGGGAGCCAATTTGTAGATTCAAAAGCAATGGACCGCACTCCGCTAGCCCCTCCTCCGGGTCGCTCCTTGGGATTCTGGTACTTGGAGTTGAAGAGTGGTTCACCCAAGTGGGTGCAAGTAAGTACTTGTTGGACTGATGATCTCTAGACCCGATCCATGTCCCGGGTTTTTGGATGTCGCCCGAGACATGGCTCGGGTTTCGGGATAACTTCCCTCATCAGTAGAGAAATGGTTTAGGGGTGGAAGAGAAGGCCGCCAAACAACCGTCAAAGGACTGGATGCCCGAACCGGCACGCAGGTGCGTCGTCCAGGAGCTCGTCAGCTCGAAGCTCAAGGGAGCCAATTTGTAGATTCAAAAGCAATGGACCGCACTCCGCTAGCCCCTCCTCCGGGTCGCCCCTTGGGATTCTGGTACTTGGAGTTGAAGAGTGGTTCACCCAAGTGGGTGCAAGTAAGTACTTGTTGGACTGATGATCTCTAGACCCGATCCATGTCTCGGGTTTTTGGATGTCGCCCGAGACATGGCTCGGGTTTCGGGATAACTTCCCTCATCAGTAGAGAAATGGTTTAGGGGTGGAAGAGAAGGCCGCCAAACAACCGTCAAAGGCCTGGATGCCCGAACCGGCACGCAGGTGCGTCGTCCAGGAGCTCGTCAGCTCGAAGCTCAAGGGAGCCAATTTGTAGATTCAAAAGCAATGGACCGCACTCCGCTAGCCCCTCCTCCGGGTCGCTCCTTGGGATTCTGGTACTTGGAGTTGAAGTGTGGTTCACCCAAGTGGGTGCAAGTAAGTACTTGTTGGACTGATGATCTCTAGACCCGATCCATGTCCCGGGTTTTTGGATGTCGCCCGAGACATGGCTCGGGTTTCGGGATAACTTTCCTCATCAGTAGAGAAATGGTTTAGGGGTGGAAGAGAAGGCGCCAAACAACCGTCAAAGGCCTGGATACCGAACCGGCACGCAGGTGCGTCATCCAGGAGCTCGTCAGCTCGAAGCTCAAGGGAGCCAATTTGTAGATTCAAAAGCAATGGACCGCACTCCACTAGCCCCTCCTCCGGGTCGCCCCTTGGGAAACTGTCCCGAAACCCGGGCCATGTCTCGGGTCCAGTGAACTTGGGGATAATGAGTAACTACTCGCACCAACTGTGGTGAACTACTTTTTCGCAAATAAAGAATAAAAAGGAATCGCTAAAAAATAGCGATTTTGGGAATTCTAAATAGCAATTCGCAAAAGAATCGCTATTTAGGATTCGCAAAACGGAATCTTGATACATCCGGCCCTAACACTCTTTGAAGTGCAGAGTCACCCTGCACTTCAAACAGTGTTAGTGTTTATAGAGTGGGAACGCAACCCAAAGGTAGTTCAGAACTGCTTTAGATGAAGGTGCACATTTGCTTTGTTCGAAGGTGTGACTGTCCTTTAATTGTTCCAATTGCCTCTTGTAGGAAGGTGGATACCTGACTATGGTTACCCCGGATTTTTTGTCTTGTGTTTAGCTGGTTTTCGACTTAGTTGGCCTGCTCCCTGCTAATCAGGGCCCCAGGCTATCTGCTCTCTCTTTAAAATGGATTCCATGTACCCTAGGTGCATAACTATATTGGCTTGGGTCACCTTATCAGCCCCTGTACAGAGCACTTTAGGTGCCCAGGGCATAGGTGCATCCAAGGCCTACCAGGGGCTGCAGTATATCTTTTGCCACCCCTGGCTGGCTATCCAAAATTGACACAACTGGCTGATCACTCAGCTGGGGCAAGATGGTGTAATCACCCCTTGCTTAGATATAGTATACCTATATCTAAACCTATCTGGACACTTATATACTTATAAGTCACTCCTATGGCAGGCCTTAACAATCCTATAGGCAGAGTGCTTGGTTTTACGTGAGATGGTGCTCTAGCATGAGCTGAGCCTGTCTGCAGCTGTCGGGAACAACTCCCTTAGCTGTTCCGGGATAATGCCATACCATATACTCTTAAATGCATTATAATCCATCGCGGTTATGTGCTAACTTTGGTTTAGGCTTTATCAAAACATGTCGTGTAAGGTGTCATACGATTTGGAATACTATCCCCTCGACAGTCCTGTCGACGGGGATAGCATTCCACCCTTCTAGAGGGAGAAGACATGTTACTTTACTAAAACGCGGTTAATCCTCACCAGAACCTCAGCATGACAAAATGGATGCTGCTGCCACCGACACAAGTCTTACCTCCTGCTGCTGACCAAAACTTGGCAGAGGAGGCCTGGACAAAGGGGTTCCTGTCGCAGGGAGGTGCTACACCACCCCAGACAGGAGATAGTGTATTGGGGCAGGGAGCGCTGAATGAAACTAGACAGTGCCTGGGGCGCACAAGGCTTCCCCTTGCATAATCCGGTCAAACCGGTTCTGGGGCACACCAGCCCCAGTCCCAGCGTTACCCTGGACAAAGGGAAAGGGGTGTAACCACCCCCTTCCTGGGTCCCTCCCATAGGAGGGACCTAGCAGGTAATCCAGCCCCCAAGATTGGTATAAGAATGGGAGCAGTGCCAACGCACTCAGATTATCCTGACTGAAACTTATGAAACGAAACTCTGGACCCTTCGACATCCTACTCGATACAGAAGACTGAAGAATCTCCCTTGTGGTCAAGGAGTGACCACCCTGTGCAAACAGGCACCATCCAGCACCTCGTTGTTTGCTTTGTTGCAGTTCCCGCCAGAACTCGAGCGACAGAGTTCGACAAGACCCAGTGTGCCTGCCTTCTAACAGCCCGATCCACAGTCCCTGCAAAGCTGAGACCCGTGGAGGCGACATGAAGCGTGGGGCCTGCCATCTTGGAAAGACCACGAGACGCTGACCGTGCAGCCCACGAGTTACCCTCGAAGCTGTGCATTGGGGTTTGAGAAGCCCCAGCCCTGAGCCTCTCTTGCACCGAAGCTCACCCCTCTACACTCACCGAGTGCTGCGTGGGGACATTCTGCATCTTTTGGCTCAACGCGTTGGTCCGGTCACTTGCCCGTTGGCTTGTGGCCCTTGTGCCGACGAACCTTGAAACCTAACTCGTGAGTCTGGTTGCTCCAGACTTGCCCTCGCTCCCCTGAAAAGGAGCACCCGCTCTGACCCTCCTGTTCTGAGTGTTAAGCGATCTTCGAATCCTGCGTGGGTTGCGCGTGCCAAGAGTTGTTTGCTCCAATCCGGAAGCCGACACCGCCGACAGCGAGAGCCTTCGTGGGACAGCTCGTTATCCACTCCTGGAGGCCCTCGGTGCCCCAGCGTCCACGTGGCAGCGGAGACAAGCTTCCCGTCAACGCCCTGATTGCGCCCGACATTGCCTGGTTCCTTCCTGGTTCCACCCTGGTCACTGCTGAGTGACCCAGACTCTGTCCCCTCTGCTTTCATATCATATATATCTTCGATCCACCCTTGGATCACTCCGGACACTTCCCTTCTCGACGCCTGCAGCATCTTCATCCTCAGGCACCATCAATCTGCGTGACAAAACCCAAAACTACTTTGCACCTGTGCACCCGCTTCCTGTGGGTGAGGTAACTCAGCAACGCCGGTGTTCCTACACTGGTACAAACCTCTAGTATATGTGTCTAAAGTTTCATCCTTCTAGGTTAAGCGGTTACTTAAACAGTAACTATATAACTTTTACGCACCATTGACTTTGCATTGGTGCATGTGTGTGCTTTAAGCGCTGCACCTGAAT
Source organism: Lissotriton vulgaris (assembly GCF_964263255.1). Lineage (NCBI taxonomy): Eukaryota > Metazoa > Chordata > Amphibia > Caudata > Salamandridae > Lissotriton > Lissotriton vulgaris. Next base: position 1,074,651,244 of record NC_141691.1, on the reverse strand, counting down.
CCCGCGGGCTTTTCCCGACTTCAGCATTGCTAGTCCTGACTGCTCCCAGCGATTCCCTAGGCCCTAGGCCTAACCACTGTTCGATTGGTATCTCGTATACAATTTTTTTAATATATGGTTTGCATGGCCCCTGGGCCTCATCCATAATTGTGCAACTTTCATATGTTTAACTGTGCTTTTGTTTAAACGCTTGTGCCTCTGCACTCATAAAGAGTACAGAGGATTATTCTAGTAATAAATACATATATTTTTATAATATATAACTTGTGTAGTGTCCTTTCATTTGATATTACAGGATTGTGATTGGTAAAACAGCTTGCTTAACACGACCTCTTGAGTTAAGCCTTTAAGGCTGCTTAGTCCATGCTACCCTTAGGATAGCTTGTCTATAAGGTTGACTTACAACCATCACCATAAGGGATTGTTTGGACTGATACAAGGTGCCCCCAGAATTGGAGATATCATATATCAGGCCAACTTCTCACACCTCTGACGGTCAGAGGAGGCAATCAGAACAATTAAAGGTCAGTCGCACAAAGCAAATGGGTGCCTTCATTAAAAGCACTTCTGATAGTTATCGGCCGTGGTTGACCCTCAGTCATAAATGAGGCATATGTGAAAAAATGCCCCTCCTCTTCCCTCCCTGCCTGTTGTGTCTGGCCTAGAGCCCACACAACTCAACACTGCCTTGCTCCCAACGAAATGTAATCAGCGTATATACATGGGGTCGACCAGGTGATGTTTTTTGATGGTCTGAGGATACGTATATACATGGGTTAAATGCATCAAATATGAAATGTAAATATTATAAAGCAGACACACACACAAATGCGCACTCTCAAACACACACACTCATACAAACTGGGAGCCCAGCTGAGTGACCCATATACACACAAGCAGACTCCGAAACAAGCATATATAAACAGATGGGGATGCACACATTCCAGACACAGAGACAAACCACATACACACACAGGCATGTAAACACACATGTGGCCAAAAGGACACAAAAGTGCACCACGCGCTCATGTATATAATGTAATGGAGCAGGAGCAACAAACTGTCATACAACAAAATGTACAATCTCAGAGGGCATAAATACTTTTGAATTTAATAACTGACTGACTGACGCTACAAGTATTCTCTTCAGAGACACTCTGGTCTTGAATAGATTGTCTCAACTCTCAGCCCGCTCCTCTTTGTATCAGACCCTTACTGACGCTCCCTGAACTGTGAGTGATGGAGCGAGGTGGTAAGCAAAATTTTGTATACCCCTCTTGAAGTCAATTTCCATAACGTTAATATTTACTAACGGTGTGATGTGTTAAAATAATCAACTTTAGAGTAATTTGCATACACAAAAATATATGGGGAAAAACTAACTTTGCTTGCATGATGCGAAATAATCGATTAATATATGTTGTTATAGTGTTGTGAATTAACGCATAGCTTGAATATTACCAAAATGCAGAATATGTGTGCTTAAAGTACGTGTTATTGTGCTAAAAGGTTGTCGGATATGTAAGTATAAATGCATAGATGTGGCTTATTTGCTAGGTAACCACTAATGTGGAAACATTAGTACGGTGGGTGGTAAACAGAAGGGTTAAAGTTCTATGTTTAACATGGATTTGTGTTTGTTTCTATGATAGTTCCAAAATGTGGCTCGTGAGGCCTAGTCCAAACATGGCCGCGCTGATTTACTGCGAGCAAGTATTGGTTTGCCCATGTGCAACTCAAGTATACGAGTGCGAGCGAGCTGACTGTGCTCGGAGAAGTTCAAGGACAAATCGCCCCCGGAAACTAGGATGGGTGCCAAGCATGAACGATGTAATGTTCAGAGCCTGGAAACTTTAGTGTATGTTTCAAGTGCAGGAAGCGCCTAGGCCATAAACTGTCTTAAACAAAGACCCTTTATTTTTCTTCTGAGTCGTCGTGAAAAACATGCTGTAATGATGAGGAAGTTACTTTTTAGATAGATAAAGTTAGACGATTTGTGTATAAAAAACCCTGATGTTGCTTAGAGGCATTCGCTTTTTCGATTTCCTCTGGAGACGCTGCCGGACTGAAGATCGATTCCTGGATGTAAGAGACTCTGATTAATTATTTTTCCTTTGCAGGACTGTTAGGAATAGATGAGGGGTTTTAGTTAGGGATGTTAGGAGAGATTGAATTGGAACTATCTGTTCTTTACTAAAACTTTGCTGAACTTTCTAAATAAAAATGTCTATTTCTGAGCTTTAAAATAAATGATCATTTTCTGAATATAATTAAGTTTTAACTGAATAAAGAATTAATAAATGCTTAAATGTCGGACATACTAAAAGTTTGCTTTGAATTAAAATTAGAGAAATGAAGAAGTAAAAGCTAGTCTTTGTTTCTTCCTACGCCTAATTTTCGTTCAAGAAGATCCTTTGCCATTATGGTGGTGTGTCTGAATAAATAGGTATTTAAATGAAGCCATGGTAAAATGTTTTAATCTGCAGGTGTAAATAATAAATAATTAAATAGGTTTAGACACTCCGCCAATATTATAGTAGGACGCCTGAGTTGTTGGCCAAATCTTCGAAGCAGAGTTAAATGAGCAGAGTAAGTATGCAGTGTAATGGGCCCCACTGTTGAATGTATGTGTGTTTCTGAGGTTTTGGAGAAATGGCCGTGGTGATTTAGAATTTATTTCTGGAGTCCCGCTGTAGCAGTTATATCTTGGTAGCAGAGTAGTGGTTGCTAAGGAAATTTGCTAGGATTATGTATAGAGTTTGATATACAGAATTATGACTAACATCTGTTGAGTTTGTAATACGTTATATGTAGTCCTGAAAAAGCTTTCAAGTGTTGCGTGAAGCTAGTGCCTCTGTCTGCAGGCAGAGGAAGTGTGGCAAGTAAAGTCGCACAGTGCAGTGGTCTGTTTCAAAGAAGTAGTATTGTCATATACTGCGGTGGTATCGTCGCATATCACTGTATAGGGACATTAGGTGTGAAAGGATAAATGTATAGCAAAGGCAGTCTATGAAATCTCAGCTTTCAAGCATAGGGATCATTGCGTATCCTGACTAAAACTTATTGCTGAAGAAATTAGTAGGACTTAACCTGAGCTTGATAGGAGGGTAAAGAAGTGGCGTCTACTTTACTAATGATAGAGGAATTCTGTGGTGGGTTAGACGGGAGTGCTGCCTACTGGTAATACAGAGTTCATGTATATTTGAGAAAGGGATTTCTGTATGAACATGTGTAAATAAAATTGCAATATGCGTTCAAGTGAATCTCTGGGATTGTCTCTAAGGAGGTGAAAAAGATCTCTGTATGTGCTTTCCTAGAGAAACGAGTTTGTTATTGCCTGATAGAAGGGTAAGGCCAGTAGTGTTGCTTTATCCGCGAGTCTAAAAAATTCTGAGGAGATAAGCGTAGTCTACTCCGGTTACAGAATACTTGTGCGATTGAAAACTCTATCACTTTATTAGCGAAACAGATTAGCGGAATTGTTTTGTGTAAGTTACTAACTGATTTTGTAAAATATCTTGTAAATACGGCTTCTTGAACAATTCTTGTAAGGAAAGGGTTAATCGGCGCTGCAGAAGCTGAATCGCTGGTGACGTCAAAAGTGCAGCGCTGGGATTGGTCCTCGTGACCAAGACAGAGTAAGAGCTGATAGGTTCATCACGGAGAAGCAGCAAAGCGATTGGTTAAGCACTTAGAAGAACGTATTGTGTTCTAATTGGTGCGTTAGTGTGAACCGCGCTGCTATAGGTTGGTGTACGAAGACAGCAAACAGGGAAGTGCGCAATCTTTTGAAAGACAGAGAATTACGGAAAATGTTTTACTATTACGGAGAAGAAAAGAAGAAACCTTCATGGTTTAAGAAATTAAAGAATGCATTTACAAAAGACAAAGAAATTGTGACTAGAGAGGGAAAATTGCTTCCTCCACCAAAAACACCCGCTTCTTATATGTCATCAAAATATGGTTATCATACATGTATTTGGTTAGAGAACTGGGCAAGATATACTAAGGATGTTGGTGTTTTGGCTTTTCCTGAGGAAGGATCGTTTGATTTGGCAGTTTTGAGAAACTTGAGAGACAAAATGATGAAACTTGAACCGAGACCTAGACCGACACAATTTGAAGCTTTAGTTGAATGGGAAGACGAGATGCATGAGCAAGAGAGTGAAAGGTTATGTAGACATATCAGACCGAGAGGTAGAGGTCGAAATTTATGGGGTGAAACACATGAAAGCAGAATGCGTAGATAGAGAGACAGTAATATGTGTGATGGAATGTATCCTTGTTAGATTAGTGGATGGATATGAGGGACGGAAATGTACAGAAAAGAAAAAGAATATAGAGGCTACAAATCAAAATTATGGTGATAATGAATCAGAGGATCCCATATTAGAAGAAATATTAAATAGGAGACCGCCTCCATATCAGCCAAGTTCTTTATGGACTACTCCAAGTGCTCCATTGGTGAATGAGAGAAATAGTGAAACTCCGAGACAATATTTAAGTCTGAAAGATGTGCCAGACAGGGTAGAAGTTAGATATGTTCCAAACACTCCTGTTGTGGTACTCCTGTGCAAATGAATAATTCGCACAAAATTGTAAAAAGCAGTGAAATCCGAAGTGATGTGCAACCAAGTATTTCTGATTATGAACGTTCCGCACATGAACTGATTCAGAACCTTACTAACAACATGGAAGCAGTAACTGTCCCTGTAACGATAGGGCCGGTAATACCAGTGTTTGAAAATCAAAGAATAAAAGAACCAAGCTTGACAATCCCGTTACAACAAGGTTTGCATAAAAAGAGAGGAAATATTTATCCTGATTTGTCAGAAATAAATCGGACTGTTAATGTACATCCACCTGAATTGACTCTTAATCGAAGTTCATTATACAGTTACCCAATTGGTGCAGAATCTGATTCTGTAACTCCAGAGAAAAGTCTAGATAAAATAGATTTGATACAAACTCCTGTAGGACCGTCAGAGAAGGAATTGAGTGACTGGATTAAAACTTTAAAATTAAAAGAGAGTGAACCAAAAGTATTAGATGCGGCAAAGCTAAAAGTAGATATGGAAGAATAAATAATCGGAACAATTGGAACAGATAGACTGAAAGTGTACCAGGATGATGAACTTATGTTTATGTGTAAAAGCATCACATGGTAAGCAAAAACAGTGTATTATCAATTAGAAGATTTAGCTAGCGAATTAGGAGTGGAATTTTCAAAATTCTAATCGTTTCAGAAATCATACAGAGTGGACTTTGCAGAGAAAGACATTAAAAATATGAACACAGCTGGGAGAATAGCTCAGATAAAAGATTTAATTGTGCTGTTGCGAAAATAGGGGGATGTGAGCAAATGGAGACTTAAATGGGCAAAGAAAAGAGAAGAGAGTAGTGATAAATCCACTTTAGCTTTTCCGGTCCGGGAAAAAGAAGCAGTGGTGACTGAATGCCCCATGAGAGAAATACCCGGAGGAGGATATGTACATGTTCCTTGGACTAGACAAGATATATTATCATTTACTAATGATTTTCCAAGATTGAGAGAGAAACCAGTAGAATGGTATTGACAGGTAGATAGATTTGTAAAAGTGTCAAAAGTTTTATGAACTGATTTGGATGGATTGTTTGATATAGTAGTGCCAGCAGATTTATGGACAGAATGTAAAATTGCTATAGATTGGCCAAGAGAAGAATTTGTGAGGGACAAAGTTACAGGAGCTCCATCACCAGATGTGATGCGAAAATATCAGCAAGTAATAGTATGGTTGAAAAATAAGATACCTCCAAAAGAAACTGATTGGGTGAAAATAAACAGAACCACGCAAGAGCCGAAAGAATCTGTACATTCATTTTACGAAAGATTGTTGTTAGTTTTCCAACAGCACAGTGGCTATGAAGAATAAATGAGAAGGACATGAGCCACTTCATATATAGATTTGTGGATGGATTAAGACCAGAGATTGGAGACATGATTCGACACAGTATAATAGGTTGGCAGTCAGCTACTGTTGATGATATTCTGAGAAAGGCAATATATTGTAGTGAAGAAATTGATGCAAAACAGAAAAAGCTGAAGGAAAAAGCCATGTGGGCACAAGTGAAGGTTGCAGAACAACAAGTGGCGCAAATGGAAAATAAGAATGCTGGGAATCAAGGAAATTATAAAGGGAAACCAAAGTTAGTGAGAAGCATAGATGAATTGAAGAAATAGCTCCCTTGTTTTAATTGCGGCAAGTTAGGGCATTGGAAGAAAGAGTGTAAGTGTCCGCCAAGAGTTAATACAGAGCATAGTTCATTAAATTTGCAGGTACAGTTTGAGGTAAATCAACAACAGCAACAACAGCAGGTAGCAAATCAGCAAAGTCAGGTGCCACAACCGCCACTGCCAAACAGTGTAAACCAGCAGAGATACAGTGCAGAGACAGGATTCAGCGGAGGTGAACAGGTAAAAAGACCGCAAAGAGTGAATGCGTGTCCTCAGTATTGGTTACAAGAAGAAGGTGGCAGCGAGTCGGATGAAAGCTTATGACGGTGCCTGAGAGAGGGAGAAGAGTGTGTGCTTGGAGCCACTCTTGAGGTAGATCAGTCTGGTCCATTTGTGAACGGAAAAGTGAATGATGTGGAGATAACTTTCCTAGTGGACACTGATGCTACCCGTTCTACTGTAAGATCAGTGGAAATTCAAAATCTTCCTCTCTCGGGAGAGAGCATCCAAGTTGTAGGTGTAGCAAATAGACCAATACAAACTCCTTTGACAGAACCAGTTGAGATAGAAATTGGAAATTACAAAGATATGCATCGATTTGTGGTGTGTGACGGTAGTCCTTTTAATTTGTTAGGAAGAGATATACTGTGTAAAATGAACTGTACCATATATTGTTCACCAGATGGCATAGAATTGCAAACCCCAGATGAAGACAGTTTGTACAAAATGACGATGCTCATGATTGAGGCAGAACAGAATAAGTTATTTCCTGTTTTTGATCGAGAAACGATTCCTGTTGAATTGAAAAAAGTGGTGAAAGAAGAAGTTTGGGATTTTACTGGAAAATATATAGGATTAATGAAAGGTGTTGATCCTGTAAAAGTCACAGAATTATCCAAATATACCTCAGTATAAGATGACTGCAGAGACAATTGAAGGAATTACTCCAGTGATTGACAAAATGATTGAGCAGGGAATTCTGAGAGAAATAGAAAGCAGCCCTTGTAATTCACCGATTATGGGATTGAAAAAGCCAAATGGAACATTTTGAATTGTGCAGGACCTTAGAAAGGTTAATAAAATTGTTGTCCCATGTTGTCCGATCGTTCCGATACCAGCAGTGATTTTGTACCAAATTCCTCATGATGCAGAATGGTACACAGTAATTGATCTGTGCAATGCGTTCTTTACTGTTCCATTGCATACAGAAAGTCAGCCAATTTTTGCATTCCGATTCCAAAATCGTATTTTAGCATGGTGTAGAATTCCACAAGGGTATACTGAAAGTCCATCGATTTTCAATCAGTTGCTTAACCCCTTCGCTGCTAGGCCTTTTCCCCCTCCTGTGCTAAGGCTTTTTTTGGCGTTTTGTGGTAGTGCGCGCTTAGGCCCTTGGAACTTTTTGACCACATAAAGTATCCACGCCAAATTTGCGTCCTTTTCTTCCAACATCATGTGGATTCTAAAGGCGCCCAGGGTTTGTGGATTCCCTTGGAGGGGTCCCAGAAATTAACCAAAATATAGTGTTTTTTTTGTTTTTTTCAGAAAAATGGGAAAAACTGGCTGCAAATGAAAGCCTCTGGGGTTTTCCCTGAAAATGTTATCAAAAAAGGGTTTGTGGGGCTGAAATCTCCATTTTCTCAGCTTTTAGGGAATGACAGTCTTTTGTCAGAGAACTGACATTTTTCACACAGTTTTGGCATTTTTCTGGGACATACCATATTTTTGCTATTTTTAGAGCTTTCCACCTCCTTCCAGTTAATGGTAGAAATGAGTTTGAAAGCAATAATGGATCCTGGATAGCTGTACATTTTCGAAAAGTAGACAAAATTCTGAATTCAGAATGGGGTCATTTGTCTAGATCCATGAAGGTTTCTTTACAGAAACTAACAGTTAAATATTGGAATAATTGAAAATTTGTTGAAAAAAACAGCCTTTTGTCTCGACGTTTTCACCTATAACTTTTTCTAATTTTGACAGCTCTTGAAAAGCAATATACCGTTACATCCGTTAGACCTTCCTGGTTGTGGGGATATATAGGACTTGTAGTTTCACCAAGAACCCGACGAACCCAGATCCAAAAACTGAGCAGCAACTTGAATGTCAATACAACCTGCTTTTGCAAGAGGGGTTACCTGGGTTTTTGGCCCCGTGCTAGACGGTCATCTAGGGAAACCTACCAAACCCATACATTTCTGAAAAGTAGACACCCGGGGGCTTCCAAGGAGGTATGGCTTGCGTGGAACCTCCAACGTTCCTTTACCCAGAATCCCATGCAAACCTCAATTTTTGCTGAAAAAATCAGTTTTTTCACACTTTTTTGTGTGGGAAAGCGTGGCGTCACTGGGCTCACACAAATTTCCTCCCACCCAGCGTTCCCCCAGGTCTCCCGATAAAAATGGTACCTCACTTGCGTGGGTAGGCATAGTGGCTGCAACAGGAAAAGGTCCAAATCGTACGGTGGAGAAATTACAATAACCAATAGCAACATTACCTTCTTTTCTGGGGGGGTGGGACTGAGTTTTTGGACCGGGGCTCGGCGGGCATCTTTGGAAACTACCAAACCCAAACAGTTCTGAAAACTAGACACCCGGGGGAGTCCAGGGAGGTATGGCATGCGTGGGTCCCCCAATGTTTTCCTACCCAGAAATCCCTGCAAACCATAAATTTAGGTTAAAAAAACTGTTTTCCATACATTTTTGCGTGGGATTTCCGTGTCGGCACAAATGTCCTACCACCAAGCGTTCCACTTGGTCTCCCGAGTAAAATGATACCTCACTTGTGTGGGTGGGCCAAAGGCCTGTGTCTAAGGCAGGGGGGCTTAATTTGTAAAACTTAAATACTACTTTTTCTAAATTCATTTTCGGACTGTTCTGCTTTGGGGCACCCACACAAATAAGGTATCCTTTTACTCGGGAGAACATGGTGAACGCTGGGTGGTAGGACATTTTTGCCGGCACGGAGATCCCACGCAAAAAAGTTTGGAAAAGTGATATTTTTAGCTAATTTTAAGGTTTGCAAGGAGTTCTGGGTAGGAAAACATTGGGGGACCTACGCATGCCATACCTCCCTGGACTCCCCCGGGTGTCTACTTTTCAGAACTGTTTGGGTTTGGTACTTTCCAAAGAATACCACCGAGCCCCGGGCCAATAATTCAGGCCACCCCCCAAAAATCAAGGTTGTTTTGCAATTGGGTATTGTAAATTCACCACCGTACGATTTGAACCGTTTCCAGTTGCAGCCACTATGCCTACCCACGCAAGTGAGGTACCTTTTTTATCGGGAGACCTGGGGGAACGCTGGGTCGGAGGAAATTTGTGTGAGCCCAGTGACGCCACGCTTTCCCACACCAAAAAAGTGTGAAAAAACTAATTTTTTCAGCAAAAATTGATGTTTGCAAGGGATTCTGGGTAAAGGAACGTTGGAGGATTCACGCAAGCCATACCTCCTTGGAAGCCCCCGGGTGTCTACTTTTCAGAAATGTGTGGGTTTGGTAGGTTTCCCTAGATGGCCGTCTAGCACGGGGCCAAAAAGCCAAGCACCTCTCCGTGCACAGACAGCCAAGTACCACTCAACGCACACCACCAGCCAAGCGCCACTCCACACACACCGCCAGTCAAGCACCACTCCACGCACACTGCAAGCCAAGCACCACTCCACGCACACCGCCAGCCAAGCACCACTCCATGCACACCACCAGCCAAGCACCACTCCACGCACACCGCCAGCCAAGCACCACTCCGTGCATAGATAGCCAAGTACCCCTCCACGCACACCGCCAGCCAAACACCACTCAGCGCACACACCGACAGCCAAGTACCACTCCACACACACCGCCAGCCAAGCACCACTCCGTGCACAGACAGCAAAGTACCACTCCACGCACACCATCCAGCCAAGCGCCAGTCCACACACACCGCCAGCCAAGCACCACTCCGTGCACAGACAGCCAACTACCACTCAACGCACACCATCCAGCCAAGCGCCACTCCACACACACCGCCAGCCAAGCACCACTCCGTGCACAGACAGCCAAGTACCACTCAACGCACACCACCAGCCAAGCGCCACTCCACACACACCGCCAGTCAAGCACCACTCCACGCACACTGCAAGCCAAGCGCCACTCCACGCACACCGCTAGCCAAGCACCACTCCATGCACACCGCTAGCCAAGCACCACTCCACGCACACCGTCAGCCAAGCACCACTCCGTGCATAGATAGCCAAGTACCCCTCCACGCACACCGACAGCCAAACACCACTCAGCGCACACACCGACAGCCAAGTACCACTCCACACACACCGCCAGCCAAGCACCACTCCGTGCACAGACAGCAAAGTACCACTCAACGCACACCACCAGCCAAGCGCCACTCCACACACACCACCAGCCAAGCACCACTCCACGCACACTGCAAGCCAAGCGCCCCTCCACACACACCACCAGCCAAGCGCCACTCCACACACACCACCAGCCAAGCGCCACTCCACACACACCGCCAGCCAAGCACCACTCCACACACACCGCCAGCCAAGCACCACTCCGTGCGTAGATAGCCAAGTACCCCTCCACGCACACCGCCAGCCAAACACCACTCAGCGCACACCGACAGCCAAGTACCACTCCACACACACCGCCAGCCAAGCACCACTCCATGCACAGACAGCAAAGTACCACTCCACGCACACCATCCAGCCAAGCGCCACTCCACACACACCGCCAGCCAAGCACCACTCCGTGCACAGACAGCCAAGTACCACTCAACGCACACCACCAGCCAAGCGCCACTCCACACACAGCGCCAGCCAAGTACCACTCCACGCACACTGCAAGCCAAGCGCCACTCCACACACACCGCCAGCCAAGCACCACTCCACGCACACCGCCAGCCAAGCACCACTCCATGCACACCGCCAGCCAAGCACCACTCCGTGCACAGACAGCCAAGTACCACTCCAAGCACACCACCAGCCAAGCGCCACTCCACACACACCGCCAGCCAAGCACCACTCCGTGCATAGATAGCCAAGTACCCCTCCACGCACACCGCCAGCAAAACACCACTCAGCGCACACCGACAGCCAAGTACCACTCCACACACACCGCCAGCCAAGCACTACTCCACGCACACCGCAAGCCAAGTGCCACTCACCGCCAGCCAAGCACCGCTCCACGCACACCATCCAGCCAAGTACCACTCCCCACACACCGCCAGCCAAAAACCACTCCACACACACCACCAGCCAAACACCACTCCGTGCACAGACAACCAAGTACCACTCCATGCACACCACCAGCCAAGCGCCACTCCACACACACCGCCAGCAAAGCAGCACTCCGTGCAGACAGCAAAGTAGCACTCCACGCACACCACCAGCCAAGCGCCACTCCACACACACCGCCAGCCAAGCACCACTCCGTGCACAGACAGCAAAGTAGCACTTCACGCACACCACCAGCCAAGCGCCACTCCACACACACCGCCAGCCAATCACCACTCCGTGCATAGATAGCCAAGTACCCCTCCACGCACACCGCCAGCCAAACACCACTCAGCGCACACCGACAGCCAAGTACCACTCCACACACACCGCCAGCCAAGCACCACTCCACGCACACCGCAAGCTAAGCGCCACTCACCGCCAGCCAAGCACCGCTCCATGCACACCATCCAGCCAAGTACCACTCCCCACACACCGCCAGCCAAACACTACTCCGTGCACAGACAACCAAGTACCACTCCACGCACACCACCAGCCAAGCGCCACTCCACACACACCGCCAGCCAAGCAGCACTCCGTGCACAGACAGCAAAGTAGCACTCCACGCACACCACCAGCCAAGCGCCACTCCACACACACCGCCAGCCAAGCACCACTCCGTGCACAGACAGCAAAGTAGCACTCCACGCACACCACCAGCCAAGCGCCACTCCACAAACACCACCAGCCAAGCACCACTCAGTGCACAGACAGCCGAGTACCACTCCACACACACCACCAGCCAAGCACCACTCCACACACACCGCCAGCCAAGCACCACTCCGTGCATAGATAGCCAAGTACCCCTCCACGCACACCGCCAGCCGAACACCACTCAGCGCACACCGACAGCCAAGTACAACTCCACACACACCGCCAGCCAAGCACCACTCCACGCACACCGCAAGCCAAGCGCCACTCACCGCCAGCCAAGCACCGCTCCACGCACACCATCCAGCCAAGTACCACTCCACACACACCGCCAGCCAAACACCACTCCACACACACCACCAGCCAAACACCACTCCGTGCACAGACAACAAAGTACCACTCCACGCACACCATCCAGCCAAGCACCACTCCACACACACTGCCAGCAAAGCAGCACTCCATGCACAGACAGCCAAGTACCACTGCACGCACACCATCCAGCCATGCGCCACTCCACACACACCGCCAGCCAAACACCACTCCACGCACACTGCAAGCCAAGCGCCACTCCACACACACCGCCAGCCAAGCACTACTCCTTGCCCAAGGGGCCGCTTCCTAAAAACTAAATTTAAATTCCCTGGTGCTAGTGGGTATTTTCTGCCCCCCCCTGGGGGGCAAAACAGCAAAAGAAACGGGCCGATTTGCCTCCAGGGTGGACAGAAAAACAAAAACACAATCATGGCCACCTGGAAGCGACCCTTACCCAAGGGGTCGCTTCCCAAAACAAACACAGTGCCCCAACAAATATCCCTGGTGCTAGGGGAAATTTCTGCCCCCCCCCCCCCAGGGGCAAAACAGCCGAAAAACAGGCCGATTTGCCCCCAGGGGGGGCAGAAAAACAAAAAGTTAATTGTGAGGCCACCTGGAAGAAACCCTTGCCCAAGGGGTCGCTTCCTAAAAGCTAAAAACAAAATCCCTGGTGCTAGTGGGCATTTTCTGTCCCCCCTGGGGGCAAAACGGCAAAAAAAACGGGCCGATTTGCCCCCAGTGGGGACAGAAAAACGTAAACAAAAAATATGGCCGCCATCTTGACTCCAAAAAACAACCCTGGTGCTAGTGGGGAATTTCTGCCCCCCCCCCCTGGGGGCAAAACGGCCGAAAAAACGGGCCGATTTGCCCCCAGGGGGGGCAGAAAAACGAAATCATTATCACAGCCCGCCGTGAAGCGACCCTTGCCCAAGGGGTCGCTTCCTATAATCTAAAATTACATCCCTGGTGCTAGTGGGGGCATTTCCGCCGCACAATCGCGACGCTGTGCGCGATCGTGAGGCAGAAATGCCCTGCAAAGAGACATCAGGGGAGAGGAAAAACTCTTTCCTCTCCCCTGATGCCTCTTCGCTGCCCCAAACCCCCGCCAGACACTTGAAACTTACCTTATCCCCAGACGCGCAGGAAGCAAATAGCTTCCCGAGCGCTGGGAATCCCTGATGATGTCAGCGCACGCTGTGCGCGCTGATGTCCTCAGGGATTCCCATGGGGGGGGGCGGGGCGGCAGCGGAAGGTCTTCCCCTGCCGCCCCAAGCAAAACAACGAAGATCAGAGAACCTCGGAGGGAGCGCCAGCGCTTCCCCCAAGGGTGGGGCTGATGACGAGCTGGCCTTGTCATCAGCGCACGGCAGGTAAGCCCCGAAGGGGTTAAGAAATCATTAGAAAGCTTGAACATGCCTGGAGAGTCTGTATTGGTACAATACATAGATGATCTTTTGATTGCATCCAAAACAAAAGATGCATGTGTAACTGATACCGAGGCATTGTTGAATCATTTGGCAGAAGAGGGACATAAAGTGTCTCCATCTAAATTGCAGTTTTGTCAGAAAGAGGTGCAATATTTAGGCCACAAGATTGAGAAAGGAATCAGACAAGTCACAATAGAAAGAATCAAGATGATACAAGAAATGCAACCACCTAAAACTCAAACACAAGTGAGAATGTTTCTGGGAATGGTAGGTAACTGTAGACAGTGGGTTCGTGGATTTTCATTAATTGCAAAACCATTGCAGAGACTGACAAAAGCAAACATAAGAGATCCAATAGTTTTGACCAACACTGAGATGAAAGCATTTGAGCGGCTGAAAACAAAATTGTGTGAAGCACCAGCATTGGGAATGCCTGATTATGAAAAAGAGTTTGAACTGTACTGTAGTGAGCGAGAAGGATGTGCATTGTCAGTATTAATTCAGATACATGGAAAATTGAGAAAACCAATTTCGTATTTCTCAGCTGTTTTGGACCCTGTTGCAAAGGCTTTGCCAGGATGCCTAAAAGCAGTAGCAGCAACGAGTGTAAGTTTGGAACGGAGTGAAGGAATTGTGTTGGGATTTCCTGTGAGGGTGTATGTACCTCATTCGGTGGAGATTCTACTCACAAGAGCAAAAACACAGTACATGACTAACAGCAGATTGACCCATTATGAAAAAGTAATTTTGGGAGCTGAAAATGTGACAATTGCCAGATGGGTAAATGTTAATCCTTCCACACTTTTACCCTACACTATTGAAGCGGAAGTGAAAGGTGAGCTTGATCACAAATGTCTGGATGTTTTGGAGTTCTGCACAAAACCGAGGCCTGACATCAAGGATGAGCTATTACCTCAATCAGATTTTGTGATGTTTGTGGATGGATCATGGTTGAGAACAGAGAAAGGCATTTTGAGTGCTGCTTATGCCATTTGTACAGTAGCAGAAGTGTTGGAAGGATTTTGTTTGAAAGGAATTCATTCTGCTTAAGTAGCGGAGTTGATTGCTTTGATACAAGCATGCACATTGGGAAAAGAGGTGAAAGTAACCATAGTGACTGATAGTCAGTATGGCTATGGAGTTGTTCATGACTTTGGACAGCTTTGGTCCCAAAGAGGTTATTGGACTTCTGCTGGAACACCGATCAAAAATGCAGAGTTTGTTAAAATGCTAATTGGCGCAAATAATCTTCCAGATAAGATTGCTGTGGTAAAGTGTTCAGCCCATAAAAGAAATGAAGACTACATCACTCGTGGAAACAATTATGCAGATGTAATTGCCAAACACTGTGCCAAAAATCAAATTTCAATTACCAGAGAAAAACAAACAAAACATGTTCCGAGTCCTTTAATGCTAACCACTGTAGTTGAAACATGGCTGGGAGAGAAACAGATGCAGGAAGAGGCAGATGTAGAGGAAAAGAATATCTGGATTAAAGCAGGATGTAGACAGAGGGAAGAAGATGAAATCTGGGTTTACAAAGATGAAAGACCAATAATGCCTGATAGCATGGTATCAGATATGGCCCGAATGTATCATGGTCAAGCCCATATTGGAAGAGATGCCATGATTCGTCTTTTCAGACAGACTTGGTATGATCCAAAATTTAGAAGGATTGCAGAGAGTCTGTGCCAGAGATGCCTGGTGTGTCAGCAATTCAACCCAAACAGAAGGACTGTTGTAAGCTTGGGAACCATAGGACGGGAGGGAGGTCCATTTACAAGGATTCAGATTCATTTTGTGAAGTTACCCCCATGTAACAGACTTAGAAACATTCTTGTGATAATCTGTGTGTTCTCTCGATGGGTGGAGGCTTTCCCCACGAGGAGAATTGATGGTCTGACTGTTGCAAAGATGTTTTTGCGTGAGATCATACCGCGATTCGGGTTTCCGGTGTCCATTGAATCGGACTGCGTACCGCATTTTCAAAATGAACTGTTACAAATGATATGTGAAGCTCTAGACATTCGCCAGAGACTACATTGTGCTTACAGACCTGAGGCTTCAGGGGTAGTTGAGCAGGTGAATGGAACAATTAAAAATAGGATTGCAAAAATGTGCTTAGCAACAGGACTGAAGTGGCCGGATGCCCTACCACTTGTAATAATGACATTGAGAAGCATTCCTGACAGGAAAACTGGATTAAGTCCACATGAAATTTTGATGGGAAGAGTAATGAGGCAAGCATATGTACCAGTTAATAAGCTGTTAACAATAAATGATGACATCATATTGGAATACTGCAAAAATCTATCTGATGTGGTAACTTCTGTGCTCCACCAGGTGGGAACGGAGTCAAATCCCAAAGAGAAAAATCCAGCTCACGATTTAGTCCCTGTAGACTGGGTTCGAGTAAAGGTACATCGAAGAAGAAATTGTCTAGTACCTCGTTGCCAGAAACCACGTCGAGTCATCTTGGTCAGCACTACTGCAGTTAAATGTGCTGGATTGATTGGTGCATGCTAGCCACACCATCCGTGTGCCTGCACCTGAACACCCATCTGACGGTGAAAGTACAACTGACTCTGATTCTGAAGCTGAACCAGAAAAGACTCCAGATTCTGAAGATCGACAGGAACGTCGACATCTGGAAGTATCAGAAACCAGCTCTGCGTCTGAAGGTGAAGGTGAAAGAGAGATTGTGGAAATACCAGATTCTGAAGATCAATCTGAAGGTCGAGAATCGGTAAAGTTAGACACCAGAAGAGACGCAGAAGTAAGTGAAGATAAGGTCATTGAAGAGGAGAAAGCTGAAGAAATTTCTGAAAACTCTGAAGGCAGGAGCGGAAATCCTGAAACTAGGGAAGAGGAAATAACTCATGAAAGAGATGAGATTCTAAGTACCAGTTATGAAGATGTTCCTAAAAGAGTGACAGAGAAGAAAGCTAAATCTGATGAAGATAAAGACATTGTAAAGATCATAATTAACGATACAGTTGAGAACACTGAAAGTGAAACTGATGACAGTTCAGATGAAATTTCAATAAGAAAGAGTCCAAGAAAGAGAGCTTAGAGAGTGGAACAAAATACGACAGAGCCAAAGACAAAGAGTCTGTAAAGGAGATAATTGGCCTAAAGGATCTGGTGGATTGAAAATCAAATGAGTAAATAAGACAAAAGAACCAGAAGATCAAGTGAATGAGATTACTAGTCAAAAAGAAATACTGGGAAAGAAAATAGAAGTCGTGCAAAGACCAAAAAGAGTAAGAAGACCAAATCAGAAGTACAAATCGCCTGAGTGGACATATATAGTCCTACCACCCATTGCTGAAGTCAGTAGTAGTCAAGAAAACTTGTACTGCCCAAAAGCAATTGGGAAAAGTGAGTAAAGAAGTCAGTTTAAGAGAAAATTGATTGGTATTCAAAGTATATGTTATTAAGTAAAAACCTGTAGTCCTATGAGACGAATATTGTAAATATAGATAGAGGTCAGAGTTGACATAAGGTCGAAGAAATCCTGTTAAAGAAAATAATTTATAATATAGATTAGAGTAGATTTGACACAAGGTCGAAGAAAACTTGTTAGTAAATTAGAGTTGTGAAGTCGGTAGGTGACATAAGGTCGAAGAAATTGTGTTAGGGGAAAAATGACAACTAATAATCACAAGACAAAATGTTCTATTTTTAGAAAATGGTGTAGGTGCTGTACGATTTGTATGGCATTGTTGATAATATTGTGGATGATTTTAGCTATTGTTATTCCTTTTCAGGATAATCTAACAAAATTAAAACCAAATGTAAGTTTAGATAAGACAGATGAGAAAGAAAAGGTGCATGAGAAACATGTGTATAGGCCAGAAGTGCATCAGGATCAGTCGATCAGCGATTACACGCAGAATGCTTTTTCAAAGTTATTACTGGAATATATTAAAACCATGAATGTTGATGATTGTTATGTTTGTGTAAAATTGCCAGCGTCAGTATCAGAAGGGGTGACTTATCATCACCTTCTCTTACATATGGTGTAACTTGTAGTGTGATAGCAAGTTTGTTTTATCAGACTGGGAAATTGGAGTATCACCACTCCAATGTAGATGAAATTTTTGCGAAACTGAAGATAGATAGTGCATTAAACAAAAAGAAACCTGCAAAAGTAATGGGAGAGTATTTCTTAGAAATAGATGAGTTGACACACGAGTACGCTTTTAATAATAATTTGACATGTAAACTGAGAATTGAAGAGAAAACATTTTTAAATATGGTTGAAGAAAGAAGGATTGCTTATAAACGAAGTGAGAAAATAAAACTTTCGAGATCTAAATACTGAACTTTTAATGATGGAAATTTGGTTGATAAAAATGTGAATGTTGCTATAAATATAGATACTCCATTGTCAGGAAAATTCTGTATTAGAAGAGATAACACTATGTATGACAATCATTTTGTGGGTGCAAGTCAATGTAAATACACATATAGAATTCTAGGGGGTTGGGGATTCAAAGGAGGGAATGATCCTGTTTTCCCAGGTGTCTATTTTATTTGTGGGAACAAAACTTATTATAGGTTGCCAGATCATTGGTATGGAACTTGTTATGTGGGTTTGGTCTTTCCTAAAATCTTTCATGTAGATTGAAGTACTAATGGAAGACATGAGATAGGTAAAGTCTTAAGTTGTAAAAGAAGAGAAAGTGTATTAGAAATCATAGGTGATGTTTTTGGAGCACTGATACCATCAGTGGGAATTTCATTTAATGCAAAGAGAATTTAAAAACTATCTGCAATTGTTGATAAATTGTCAACAGATACAGCAGGAGGTTTCCTGATGGTTGATACCGAAATGATTGCTATGAGAGCTATGGTAATGCAAAATCGACTTGCCCTTGACATAATTTTAGCAAATGAGGGAGGAGTCTGTGGGATATTGAAAGTGCGACATTGTTGTACTTATATTCCAGATAAAAGCCAGAATATTGAAAAGTATATTATAAATATAACAGATCTACACAAACAGATTGAACCACTGGAGGTTGAAGGTGTCCTTGGAAAATTAGGTAGAAGTTTTACAGCAATTACGCATTGCTTTCAAGAGATAGGTAGTTCAATTATAGGTAAAATACTAATCCCAGTAACAATTTTAGTAATAGTAATTTTCTTGATAAGATTATGTTGTATATGCAAAAAGAGGAGGGATTTCAGAAAAACAATGAAAAAGGTGATTCAAGAGCGAAATGCAAGAGAAAGACAAAAGAATGAAATAGAAATGGAATAAATTAGAGAAAAGATTTTTAAAGAATCAAAAGAGAAAACTACAAGAGTATAGATTGTACTAATATGAAGAAATCAGAACATGTCTTGCTAAAATCACA
The DNA here is from genome assembly GCF_964263255.1 of Lissotriton vulgaris. Taxonomy (NCBI): domain Eukaryota; kingdom Metazoa; phylum Chordata; class Amphibia; order Caudata; family Salamandridae; genus Lissotriton; species Lissotriton vulgaris. Next base: position 1,074,632,009 of record NC_141691.1, on the reverse strand, counting down.
CAATTTTGAGATATTTGGTGATAGAATCAACTCAAGTATACGAGTGCGAGCGAGCTGACTGTGCTCGGAGGAGAAGTTCAAGGACAAATTGCCCCCGTAACCTAGGATGGGTGCCAAGCATGAACGATGTAATGTTCAGAGCCTGGGAAATTTAGTGTATGTTTCAAGTGCAGGAAGCGCCCAGGCCATAAACTGTCTTAAACAAAGACCCTTTATTTTTCTGCTGAGTCGTCGTGAAAAACATGCTGTAATGATGAGGAATTGCTCATCTACCCAAATTTTGTCCAATCGGAATACGAATTTATGATGGTAGTTACTTTTTAGATAGATAAAGTTAGACGATTAGTGTATAAAAACCCTTGATTTTGCTTAGAGGCATTTGCTTTTTCTTTTTTTTTTTTTACTTTATTTTGAGTGTGATGCAAAAACATACATCGGAGTATATCAGTACATGGTTCCTCCTTGAGTCGAGGCCCCGGACGTTAACCAACAGGACACAGCCATTCAGCCCACATCCCGGGGGCCGGGCGACAATATGGTACCAGAAACATGGACTCCGTGGTCATGATAAACAATAAACATGCCGCTTATACGGCCAGGTGAAAGTACATCATCACTTTTTTCTTTTTTCCCTTGTTCGTTGTTTAGAAACACTGGGCAAAGTAAAAACTGCAATAAATTTCAAGAGCAACAAAACTTTCCCTCCCCTACAAACTCGGCATAGTGTGAACACAGGCATATACATTCCGTTCAGGTCATCAGGGCCCATCCGGGCGCAATTATCAAATCAAAATCAAACACAGATCCATTTGGGACTCAGAGCAAATCACTTATTTACAGAGGTTATGCGTGCGGTACTTTGCTAGACACTAGCTCATAGCAGCCCCATCTTCCCCACTCCCATCCACCTCTTCCCCGGAGTCCGACCCCTGCGGGGTGAACAGCTCAGCACTGGTGGCATCCGAGTCACTAGATACAGACCCCACAGCACACATCATGCGCCATGCCAACAAATCCTCCTGCAGCTTCTCATCCCTACGTGTGTGTTGCATATGCGTTTCCTCCGCCAGGGACCATTCCTTGAAATCTCTAAGCCAGAATGAAACCTCCGGGACTCAACTTCCCATCCAGGTGATAGCCACCCTGCGCCTCGCCAGCACCAATAGTAGCTGCAACAGCTTATAGGACAACTTTCTCTTTCTAGGCCTGGGTACCAGGGCCAACAGACAATGTAGTGGATCCAAGGCGATCCGGAGACCCGTGATCCTCCGGATGCGCCCTACCACCTGCTCCTAGAAGGTCGCCACCGGTGGGCACTCCCAGGCCAGATGGAGAAATCCCGCTCCACCCAGTCCACACCTAGGGCAGTCATCCCGTTTGTCATTGGAGATGCGGTGTAAGGATATCGGGGTCATGTAGGTGCGGTGCATAAAATTGAAATGGATGAGCTTGAACCGTGCATTGCATGACACCGTACGGGTCAATGCCCCGATTCGTTTGCGCTGGTCAGGCTCCAGGGCGACATCGAGATCCGCCTCCCATGCAGCCCAAGTCGGGGAGACCGGTGGAACTGAGTCCCTGCGCATGGCTGAATACAACAACGAGATCAGCCGTCGGCCTCTGCCACAGGAAAGGAGGATGTTAAGGGTGTGTGACACCGGGGGCGACTCTGGGAACTGCGGCCAGGTCACCCGCGCCATGTCCTGCAGTCCCCTATAATGCAGGTAATGCCCCTCCGTCAAGCCAAAGGCCTCCGTAGCCCCCTCAAAGGTTACAAAGGAGTCATCCGGGTACAGGTCCGCCAGGGTTTCGCAGCCACCCCCCCTCCAGGTCCGGAAGGACGTATGTTCTTCCATCAACACCACAGGCGCTAGAATCCACACCGGTAATTCTCTATGGAAAGGGGTCCGCCTCAGGATTCTCTCCACGAATCTCTGCCAAATCCCTGCAGTGTGCCTCACCACATAAGGTAAAGATGTATCCGCTCCCCTCCCTTGCATCAGTGCTACCTGGAGAGTCTCCTCATCCGCTCTACCCGCCAAAAGGCTCAGTTCCCAATTTGCTGTGCCGGCGAACCAACGTGCAGCTGATTGAAGCTGTGCCGCGTAATAGTACAGGTCGAGTCTCGGAGCCTCCAGACCTCCCTCCTCCCGACTCCGGACGACAGTGCGCAAAGCAACTCTACTGCGCTTGCCTGCCCAGAGTAGCGACGTAAGTAATGAATTAAGCTTGCGGAACAGACCTGGCGGGATCAGGCACAGTGAATTCTGTAGGATGTATAACAGTCGTGGGAGCATCACCATTTTAGCCACCGCCAATCGTCCCATGAGGGAAAGCGGAAGTGTGTTCCAGAACGGCATTGCGGGCCAGCAACTGGTCATCCGACGATGCCACCTGGATTCCCAAATACCGGAAGGCATCTAGTTCCCACCGCAATACCAGGTGTGGGAGGTTCGCCCGCTGGTCGGGGCCATAACCCGCCAAGGGGAAAATGAGGGACTTGCCAGGATTAATCTGCAGACCCGATGCCGCGCCGAAACGATCCAATAGCCGTAATAAAAGTGGCAGCGGCTCGCTCGGGGACGTTAAATAAAACAAAGCATCATCTGCCTACAGGGAGACCACATTGACGGTGTCTCCTACTCTGATACCCCACTGCGCCATTTCCATCCTCACGAGGACCGCTAAAGGCTCAATTGCCAAGGCAAAGAGCAGCGGCGAGAGGGGGCACCCCTGCCGCGTACCCCTGCCCAGTGGCCAGTCCTCCGATCGCGCCGCGCCGAGTCTAACCCTAGCTCGAGGTTTCCCAGGCATTTGCTTTTTCGATTTCCTCTGGAGATGCTGCCGGACTGAAGATCCTGGATGTAAGAGACTCTGATTAATTATTTTTCCTTTGCAGGACTGTTAGGATAAGATGAGGGTGTTAGTTAGGGATGTTAGGAGAGATTGAATTGGAACTATCTGTTCTTTACTAAAACTTTGCTGAACTTTCTAAATAAAAATATCTATTTCTGAGCTTTAAAATAAATGATAATTTTCTGAATAAAATTAAGTTTTAACTGAATAAAGAATTAATAAATGCTTAAATGTCGGACATACTAAAAGTTTGCTTTGAATAAAAATTAGAGAAATGAAGAAGTAAAAGCTGGTCTTTGTTTCTTCCTATGCCTAATTTTCGTTCTAGCAGATCCATTGCCATTATGGTGGTGTGTCTGAATAAATAGGTATTTAAATGAAACCATGGTAAAATGTTTTAATCTGCAGGTGTAAATATTAAATAATTAAATAAGTTTAGACACTCCGCCAATGTTATAGTAGGACTCCTGGGTTGTTGGCCAAATCTTCGAAGCCGAGCTAAATGAACAGAGTAAGTATGCAGTGTAATGGGCCCCACTGTTGAATGTATGTGTGTTTCGGAGGTTTTGGAGAAATGGCCGTGGTGATTTAGAATTTATTTCTGGAGTCCCGCTGTAGCATGAGCACAGCACTATAGTTTAGCTGGACCTCTGTGGCCTTTTTCAAAGATTCCTCTCAGGCAGCGACTTCTCGGGGTACCCACCTTAAGAGGCAATAATAGAACGATCACAGCAGTAGTGACGGAGGCAGCCCCTGTATTGAAGAACATGGGAACATGGGCCTGACCCATAACTAAACAAGAAGAACAGTGATGCCGTGCAGACCGGGACTTGGCTTTGTGTTTCACGCCCTGCAGCAGGTCATGAAGCCACATGCTGAGGTGAGACATCAAGCATCCTAATGTGCTAGGTTACTGTAATTGTACATGTTTAACACCAACAAGCTGCTTTGAAATAAAAATGCTAATTTTCTCAGTTACTTTACTTTTTGAAAACAGCTCAGCTGTGGTGACTGAATTCATTATCATGACGGGGACCATGGCAATGTAACTAACGGCACGAAAGTTTTGAGAGCTAACTTCAGTCGCACGCAGCACTAATTGCCATTACTTGCCACAGCAGCTGAATTCACACCAGCAGAATACTGCAGAAAAACAATCAGATTTTTTTTTTTAACTTTTTGTCAGGGCAGTCAGGCGGGAGGGGGGGGGGCTGGTGATTATGCCCAGAATCACAGGATGTTGAGCCGCTGTGCTGAGTGCTGCACTGTACTGCACTGTGCTGCAGTGTGCGGAGTGCTGCACTGTGCCAATACCGAACCTGGGGCCAGATGTAGGTAAATCCGATTTTCCCGACTTTTAAATACCGAGTCATACCGATTCGGTATTTAAAAGTCGGTAAATTGGAAGGCGGCAGATGTAGGTAAAAAATTACCGAATCTGTAAGAGTCGGTATTTACCGATTCTGTAAATACCGAATCTGTATTTCCCATTGATTCCTATGGGCCTTGAAGCCCATAGGAATCAATGTGAAATACAGATTCTGTATTTACAGAATCGGTAAATACCGAATCCTGCAAGGGTGCAGGGGGTGTCACTTTGATAGCCTCTAGCACCACAATTCTGGACTTGTGTGCAATGTGGCACACCGACATGCCCTAAGGGCATGTCTGTGTGTCACATTGCACAGGTGTGCATGCACAGATGTGCATGCACACCTGAATTCGGTATTTTACCACCCAATAGGATTGGGTGGTAAAATACCGATTTTTAAGGGCCTGTGGCACTCTTAGGAGTGCCACCTACATGTGGTTTTTCTGATTCGGTAAATATACCGATTCAGATTTTACCGATTCTGTAAATTTACCGATTCGGTAACTTTACAGAATCGGTAAAATATAGGCCCCCTACATCTGGAAACCCTAATACCGGTCGGTAACGGCCGAATTCGGTATTAGGGCTCCTACACCTGGCCCCTGGTTCCCGGCTTTAGGTCAGTGAACCAGGTTTGGGTCTCAGCGTCAACAATGCAGGTGTGACGTAACTGAAGATCACTCTTTCATTGCTTTGTATTTTGAGTGTAATTACCTTCGCCATTCAAGTGATAAACCTACAGTACGGTCACAGGCCACATGATTCATAGGCAGAGCACAGTCACTCACACGCATGATACAATGCAAACTAGTCAGTACTCACTTGAATCGATACTCCTCTTTCCCGAGTCTGACGGTCTGCGCTCTGCCTCAGGTTCAGCTGACGGTAGCCCTGGCTCACATCACATTGCCTGCAGGGCTTGCAGGCTGCCCGCCATGATGATCATTAAGTAGAGGCCTCCCAGGGCAACAAATTCAGGTGGAGCTCGAGTGTTCCAGACTCTCTCTCACTCCCTTCCTTGTGTTTGAAAAAGGCGCGCACGCACGGAGCGGAGGGGGAGCCTAGCGAGCGAGTGCTGAACGAGGGCAGCCATGACCAATCACTGCACGGCTTCACAATAAAGTCATGCAGTGATTGGTCAATATGCCCCCCATGCTCCTGGACATGCACAGTCACAGTGTTCTCTGCCTAGAGACGTTAAAGCACTCAAGCCAATCCAGGCGCTGCTAAAGCGGCGCTTGGATTGGCATGGGCAGGGGAATCGCACCCGGCCAATCCCACATGCGCATTGTTGCAACACTGGCTCAGGGAATGCCTGAGTCTGTTGAAAGTTGCTCCTAACCCCACCCCGTGAGTGACGTCAGTAGTGCCCATGGCTCAGCGAGACAGCTGACTGCTGCCGTGCCGCAGGCTTAAATACATTTATTTTAACAAGTAAGTTCTGGTACCCTGGGGGCAAAATAATTAGTGGGGCGACACCCCAACACCCACACGAAGGAACCGCCACTGGGTCACGTTACTGGCACTGTTGCCTGGCCTGAATCATAGGTAGCAGAGGTCTCAGGGCACCCATCCATTCCACTGTGAGGCCAAGCGTCCGGCCACAATGGCCATCATTCGATGTCTGCAACTGCAGGATCAAGGGTCAACTTTAATAATGTTTAGTCCGATTTTGTTTGGGGAAATAGTCATTTAAAGTCACGATAAACGTGGAAACAATCAGAAAATCCAGTTCCTTAATTAAATAATAATTAAAAGCTTAAAATGGCGCCTGTAATCATAGGCTCCTGGCTGAATCAGGGGCTTAGAGTGTGGCTACACCTTTGTGTTGCGCCCCTGGTAGGGTGCGCATAACAGTGCGAAAGGTTAGGGCCCAACAGGGTCACGGAATGTGTATGGAAAAAGAGCCCTTCTGAGGCAAGAACAAAAACTCTCCTGACACTCCTGAATGTCTATGGTTACGCCTCTCTTGCACTTTGTCATTAGCATTAAGGGAAGTAAAGCAGAGCCTGTAGAGAGGGCCACTGGAATTATGCGGCAGAAGAAGGCCAGATTATGCGGAAGGGTTGAGTCAATTTATGTGGCAAGAAAAGGCAAAGTATGCAGCATAATGCTATAGTGTTACTTAATTATTTAGTCATGTTGAAACTTGGTCACACTGCAGAGGCCCAACTAGAGCCACATTTCGGGGGGCTAAGAAAAAATTTGGCGGGGGGACTGAATCTCAAAGCAATAGGCAGAGTGGAGCTACAGGGGCTCTTAGAAGGGGTAAAACAATAACAGTGCCTCATTAACATAAGACCTGTAAAGTGCTCGGGTGCCGCTGTGTGTGTGCCTGGGATGCTGTCTCATCCCGGGCTGCCACACCGACGGGGGGCGGGTTGAAGCCCTGTGAGTCCAATGGGCGCTGCGCGCCTGTCACACTGTCTGAGCAATGATAGCAGCTCATTAGCACCAGTTTAACAGTAAACACCCACAAATAGGAATTTTTTGGTTTTTGATCTTTCTATGTGTTCTGCATTCTGCAACACACATAGAAAGAGGAAAACGCCATCAATGATTGTTTTTGTGCAGGAAGGTGTCCCTTCCAGCACAAAAACAATTAGCCCTGCAACACAGGCACTCTTTCACCATGGTGCAAGGTGCCTGCATTGGCTCTAGGCAGCCATTTTTGCACCAGCACAGAGGAAAGCACAGGGATGCATCTTATTGCTGTAAATTCAACACGTCCCTGCAGTTTCCTAATGACTCAGCAGGGCGCATCAAGATGGCTTGCAGTGCCGAGCTGTGTCTCCTTTTCTAGTAAATATGCCCCTATATGCGCATCTTTTCCTAGCGTTACTGTTGTTACTTATCATCATATAAGTAGTCTCTTCTCTGTCTTGCCATGATGCAAGCTTTACATTCCATTCAGTTGTAATCCTTACACATGCGCTTGTAGTTTAACCTTACTTGCTAAACGATGCTCAAGTATTAAATAGATTGTTATCTATGCACACTGCTTATTAACGTAAATACGTATTGACTCGCATTGAATATTTTCGTAAATGTTGTATTAAATAGTCCCTGTTAGCATCAAATGCAGCACACGTTTTCGGGGAAGTATGTTTTTAATTGTGAATTATTTATGTACCCAATTGTTATGCAAATCATTAGGGAAAACTTATGGTTTACAAATATATTGTCAACCGTGACAAAACTGTACTTATTGTCTGACCAAAGTAGTCCTTTTGGGCTTCAGATACAAGATCGTTGCCTGTGCCGTAGACTGAATATTGATGCCTGCTTAAAACCATTCCTGGCACTCTGAAACCTGCATTTGAAAGTGCTCCTCTTTGTTTTTCAGAGGAAGAGCGACCAGAGAGCTCGTCATTGTCACGTAGTACTAGTCATACAGGACTGGGTCCTCGCTCCCCGCTCACCAAAAAGAAAAAGAAGGACCTGATGGAGATCCTGGATGAAGAAGCGCATGAGCTACTCTCTTATTTCAACCATCGCAACCTTGATGCTCTTCTGAGGGTTACAAGGAATACCCTGGAGTCAATCCGCAAACGGATCTACGCTTCCTCAATGATTAACTTTTTGGGTATGTTATTGCTTAAGGAAATCGATAAAGGTGATTTTGCATTTGAGTAATGTAGACCTATACATCACAAGTACTCCCACATACTCCCAGTCTTCTTTTAAAGGATAACGATCTGCTTTACATATCTTGACAACTTCTCTAGTTCTGGAGCATGATGACTAAAATACGTGAATTCGGTTCATTAAGAAGCATGGAACTTTGTGACACGTATCCAAACCCTCGCTCATTCGCAAGAGTACCTTACCTTTGGTAGACCAGGAAGAGGAAATGCTTTGAGCAACTACTCCTCTGGTTTTAGAAGGTCACGCTACTGGCCTTGCGGATGCTTTTTCCATCAGCTCATGCTGTTTGTGTGATATACAACATGCGAACACAGTTGGACACAGACAGGCGATCTTTGAGTAGGTAATCAAAAAGATCCAAATCTGAAAGGATAGCAGAAGATTGTTCTAAAAGTATTGTGACAAAAGTATACCACATAATTGAGCAGCTCTTTAGGGTCCAGTCTGATAAGCATGTATGGGGCATATTATCAAGCACGGCGTTAACATTATCGCCTCTTTAGCGGCAGAAAACTGCCGCTAAAGAGGCGATAATGGGCTTGATAATACGCTGTAGAGAATTCCCATAGAAGCCCATGTTCACACCAGAACATGGGCTTCTATGGGAATTCACAAAGGTGTATTATCAAGCCCATTATCGCTGCATTAGCGGCAGTTTTCTCCGGCTAAAGCGGTGAAAATGTTAACTCTGTTTCTTGATAATATGCCCCTATGTGTTTTATTTTGATTTATTTAGCTCGCAGAGCGCTAAGCTGTCATAGGCTGCTCAAAGAGCAATAATGGTAAAAATAACGTAAAATACCTACCAGTGGCATGGAGTTACCAATGTCAATACCGTTGGTCCAGACAGCAAGACAAACTCACTCTGTGGGCTGAGATAAAATGAACTACTTGTTATTATGATTATTTTTATTTTAAAATCAATATTAATGTAATTATTTGTGGACATGGAATATAAATATATGCATTGATGGTGTTATTGATTATATTCATATCAACAGCAATAACACTTGTAAGGTGCTTGTATATCCTTTGAAATCCTGAATTTACAGAACTAAAATCCATTTGCATTGTTTAAAAAAAATACATATATGTATATACACCGATTTTCTTCTTGGGCTTGGTGCCCATGTCTCTCTTCTGACACCAATGCTCGATGAGTGTTGCGAGGCAGTACGACTTATATTTTGTCCAAAAACACGAATTGTTTATAGTCTCATGAAAACGCCCACGCTCGAATGTGCAAGAAAAATAATGCTGCTCATTTCATTACAAGCAAACACAAGGAGATGATGGGCGAGCCCTGAAACTTTTCAGACACTCACCCCAAGTTACAGATCTGGGTTTAATCCATCATCGTTCTTTAGCTCACTTCGCCACCCCAGTTCAGACCCAGCCATATGCATATCAGTCTGACCCTGTGCCTTATGGGAACAATCCAGCCCAAACTGCCAAGCCAGGACTTCCCAACACAGCATGTGCCCTAAAGAATGCACTAGTATAAGGTGATGTGTTTGGTCTGATACAGACCTTTCTCAAACCGTGACAAAAGCCAGTGACTGAAACGCATCACTGTTACACCAATGCACATGCTGTAATGAAATAAACTATGGAAAAAGGGGTTTCGTCCAATTTCGTGGTCTTAAAGGACGTCGTTTTTATGAAGAAGGAGACCTGACCACCTTATTTCATAGCCTGCTATTTATTTTCAGCAGCGGAAGGACCAATGGAAGTACTTTATCTTGGTCCTGGCTATTTAATTGCGTTTACTTAGATTTTTAGCATCACTCTTTAAACATTTAAATGCATGTCAAAAACGTAAGTAGATACACCAAATAGTCATATATATCCAAAACAATTGCAACATATTCATAATTACATGAATCAAATGAGTATACAACATCACAGTACACCAAAGTTTACAAAATCACATTACACCATCAATCTGTCTAAGACCATGTCAGATGGGAACCCAATTTATAGCAACTGATTCACTAGATTTTTTAGAGTTCCTGGCACCATTGAGCTAAGCTCAAGGTCTTTGTGGGATATATTGTTAAATCATAGTCCCTATCATGCCTCTAGGCTGCAATTTACAATACACCCTCATGGTGAAAAAAAGGGGTGCATCACTGTTACACCAATGCACATGCTGTAATGAAATAAACACTGCAAAAAACACAGTTGATGGACAGAATGCAGAACAATGTCTTTCATTCACCCCAGTACAAAGATCTGGGCCTAAATCCATCTTTTTTTGCACTCCACACCACCCTAGGTCAGACAATGGCTATATGCAAATCAGCCTTGACCCTGTGCCTCATGGGAACAGTCCAGCCCGAACTACCAAGCCATGTCTTTCCTAGACCGAAATCAAGCATCCAAGGTCCGATTTCTGGCTATCAGCCTTCTTCAGCCTGGATAGCTTGACTCCAATGATGTGGAGAGCCTGGGACTCACGTCTGAGCATACCCAGCCCACTCGGGGTGAAAATTGCAAAAAACACAGTTGATGGACAGAATGCAGAACAATGTCTTACATTCACCCCAGTACAAAGATCTGTGCCTAAATCCATCGTTTTTTTGCACTCCACACCACCCTAGGTCAGACAATGGCTATATGCAAATCAGCCTTGACCCTGTGCCTCATGGAAACAGTCCAGCCCGAACTACCAACCATGTCTTTCCTAGACCGGAATCAAGCATCCAAGGACCGGTTTCTGGCTATCAGCCTTCTTCAGCCTGGATAGCTTGACTCCAGTGATGTGGAGAGCCTGGGACTCACGTTCGAGCATACCCAGCCCACTCGGGGGGAAAATTGCAAAAAACACAGTTGATGGACAGAATGCAGAACAATGTCTTACGTTCACCCCGTGCAAAGATCTGGGCCTAAATCCATCGTTTTTTTGCACTCCACAGCACCCTAGGTCAGACAATGGCTTTATGCAAATCAGCCTTGACCCTGTGCCTCATGGGAACAGTCCAGCCCGAACTACCAAGCCATGTCTTTCCTAGACCGGAATCAAGCATCCAAGGACCGGTTTCTGGCTATCAGCCTTCTTCAGCCTGGATAGCTTGACTCCAATGATGTGGAGAGCCTGGGACTCACGTCTGAGCATAACCAGCCCACTCGGGGTGAAAATTGCAAAAACACAGTTGATGGACAGAATGCAGAACAATGTCTTACTTTCACCCCAGTACAAAGATCTGGGCCTAAATCCATCGTTTTCTTGCACTCCACACCACCCTAGGTCAGACAATGGCTATATGCAAATGAGCCTTGACCCTGTGCCTCATGGGAACAGTCCAGCCCGAACTACCAAGTCATGTCTTTCCTAGCACAGGGGAAAGCACAAGGATGCGTTGTATGGTTGTAAATATGACCCATCCTTGTACTTTTAAAATGATGCAACTCAATACCGCAAAATGGCTTGCACCGCTACACTGAGGCCATGTATGGCCTCCAAGGTACGCACTTTGGCGCACACTCAGCCTTTGCATTTGTGCCATGCACAGAGAACCTGAAAGGTTGACATACACAGCAGTTAGAACCCTACACAGGGGTCTGCCATTTACATCCCACCTCCCAGGCGAGTGCTAATGCCTGCTGGAAATTCTCATTTGCATCACTAAAGAGTAAATATGCTGCTACAGGACTTTTTTGTATGACACCTTTCTGTTGCCCTATCACTTACAAGGAAATGCCAGCTCCTGAAAGTTTTGTCCCAAAAATATCCTGCCCAAGACCCTATAAATATGCGAACACTGGTGTTACCTCGTTTTACTTCAAAAGTTTAAGCAACACTTGGGAGCATATGTACAAGACCTTAGCGCCATCGGAGCTTCACTTCTTTTTATGCTCCTGTGGCGCTGTGTGCTAGCCCTTATGTACAATGTCACACAAAGCCACTTCATGTGGCTTTACACAGCCTTGTAAATATGGCCCTCTTTCATGCAGTACTCTGCGTCAAAGGGGCGTGTCATGGGTGTTGCTGTGGGTGTTTCCGCGCAACACCCATGGCTTTTTGACACTGCCCAAGATTTACAATGATTCATAAATCTGAGGCAGCGCCAAAAACGAATGCCTTTCCAAGGAAGACAAATTGGCGCAACTTTCTATATGTGCTGCAATCTGCAGCAAGCATAGAAGGAGCAAATCACCATCAATGATTATTTTTGTGCAGGAAGGTGTTTTTTCCTACACAACAACAATCCTCCGTGCAACGCAGGCACCCTTGCACAATGATGCAAGGGTGCCTGCGTAGGTGCACAGCTACTGCTTTAACACCAGGACAGGGGTGCACTGCATTCTTGCAACTACCGTGCATCCCTCCATGTCTAAATGAAGCCCCTTGCACTGCCGGTTCACCACTTTTTCCCACATAAAAGGTGACGCACCGGCGGCGCAAGGGACTTGTAAATAAGCAACTTTGGGGGGAAACAGTGCATATTTCAAATGTGCAAAATCTTGAATGTGGCAAAACAAAAAACAAATGCAAAGCATATCTTTTGCTATGTTGCTTTCTTTTTCTTTTATGTGTTTTGGGGAGAGAACAGAGGGGAAAACGATTTGTCAGACATCATATAGATATTACACTGTGCAATATTAATTATATTAATCACATTAATAAGCTGGTTCTTATGTTTAGATTGTGGATATGATATGGAAAATAGCCCCAATAATTTGAAAACAGAAATGTATTCATTGATACTTTTTACTACTTAAACATTTATTTTTCCATTATTGAATAATAAAGATATACTTGAAGTTTTTGCATTAGATGGATATATAGTTCAGGGCTGCATCAAAAGCATAGGTTAAAATACATTTTTTACTTGTTTAAATGCCTATTAATATCCCCTCTCATGCACAACAAGTGAGAACAGTAGCACCAAGTGGCTGATATAGAAAACGTCCAATGAACCAGTGTCCATAGTGTCACACACAGCAAGCACCATTTCTTAAGGTAAATATACAGTTTTAAGGGATAAGGGGTTTGGATTGCACTTGGGTTAATGGATTTTTTGATTTTGTTGGGTTAGGCACTTGCTCTTAAGTACATTTGTGGCATCTTTGCCAGCTAGACTTGTCCTAGAGCATGAGCTTTTTATCGACACATGCCTGTCCAAGCATAATATTCTATAGTCTTTTAATTTTACTTTGGAGTAGGGATGCTAAGTGCCACCACTGAGGGCCTCCATAATGTTTGGTACTGTCAGCATGTGTGTAAATAAATAAAAAATATATACAGTAGCAGGTCTCATCTACAGGGTGAGGAGGGACACCGGTTCGTACGCAAATAAAATGAAATTATAAATAAACACTTAACTAACACGTCCTCCTCGCTCCGGACCTCTTTTTTTGTCGACTGAGCAAACCCCCTTGTGCTGGTGCTGCTCACATGCTGTTACCCAGCATGAGAGCAGTGCCCTGATTGGAGGGAGCAGCCTCTCTTGGTGCTTCGCAGCGAAATTGAGGGACCATTGCGGAGAGTCACGTTTTTTGGCTGGGGGCACAAATAAACAAAATTCATACACATATATTCCTGATTTGGACACTGAATACAGGACCTCATTTACAAGCTCATTGCACCACCGGTGCACCACATTTTTAGACGCACCGGTGGTGCAGTGCGCCTGCCCATATTTAGAAGGATACGTAAAATAGCCCTACATGACTTTTCATGGCCCTGTAAATATGCACCCCTTTCGTGCATTACTCTGTGTGAAAGGGGCATTCTGTGGGTGTTGCTGTGGGTGTCCCCACGCAATACCCATGTAACCTAACACATTCCAAGATTTACAAAGTGTTGTAAACCTCGAAATGTGTCAGAATCTTACGCGAATGGCGCACGGAGGAGAAATACTTTTATTTCTCTTTGTTTTTCGCTCTTTCTATGTGTGGTGCTTCAGCACACATAAAAGGAGCAAAACACCATTAATGATTGTATTTGTGTAGGAAGGTGTCTCTTCCTGTACAACAACAATCCCCCCTGCAATGCAGGCACCCATTTCACCATGGCGCAAGGGTGTCTGTGTTGGCGCACGGCTGCTGTATGTGCGCCGGTGCAGGTGAGAAGGAGAGGAATGCGCTGTATCTTGTAGATACCGCGCATTCCTGCCCTTTTATTTTGATGCATGGCAGCACAGCAGGTAGGCTTGCTGCGTTGCTGTGCATCAAAATATAGTAAATGAGGCGCAAAGTCTTTTCTTAAGAGGGTCAGTAGCAAGGTGGATTAAAAACAAGATCCAGTTTCTCTTGGGAATGTATAAGTAATATCTGACTGGGTCAATCTGCTATAGAAAAGGCTATACATTGAAATACCTTTTGCTGTGCTCAACAATCTAGTGCTGTTAATCACCATGCACATATTACAGCCCCATGCTCTGGCTGGGAGTCCTGCAGATCAGCTCCTGGCCACCCATGAGGTTCCCTGGGTTGTTGCAGTTCAGAAACAGTTCCTAAAATAAAGAAGAAACTATGAAACTTTCTGCAATTAAAGCCTAATTTCCAGCATTTCCGATTCGTCCAGTGCAAGTCACTGTCTAACAGCCAGCTCCCTGGAAGAAAGGGGACATCACATGAAGTATTATTGACAAGAAAAAAGCTGTTTCTCTGGCCTTAAGTGTCTAGAAGCCAACCTGCCGGCTAAGAGACAGAAGGAGTCTGCCAACTCAGCAGGGGTGTGACTGTCTAAGGAGAGCAGTTAGCAGCTTGATACGAAGGTGTATGGTTCTGCCAGAATACAAAGACTTGGGAGAGTGATCTGCATTCCCTAAGGAGCATGAGCGCAGTCTCCTTGTATGAACAGTTCCAGATGGGAACAGCAACAAGAATCAGTGCCCAAGCAGACTATGCCGCTTAATCCAAGAATTGGGCTTGAAAGGACTGTTGCCGCTACAATGAAGAATTGTGCCCAAGTAGACTGCACTGATCTATAGAAGAATTGTGCCGGAGCGGACTAAATGCTGCCTCGGAGAAGCTGTGCAAAAAGGCACATTGGACCACATCAGAGTCTGCACCCTAAGGGTATTGTGCTACTGTGACCTTTGACCCCCACAGCTCTATCCCCATATCACCCAAGTGCAGAAGTGGGTTTGTTGTTAGCCAGAGGCCTAATTCACACCTGAGCCACTTCTGTCTGCAAGGACTCAAGGCTGTGGCCTCCACTGCTACCTACTGCGGCCTCTACTCAAACATTAGAAGAGCCTAAAGGTGGTGTATCGCCTCATAGAAGAGGGAGCGAGAATGATGTCACCTGAAGATGACTGAAGCAAGTGGACTGTGGTGAGAACTTAACGACGGGGACTGTTTAAGAAAACTAAGTGCAAAACGTATTCAGAGTTCTAGCCTGCACCTAAGGCTTGATACCTCCACTACAGAGCTCAAACCCTGCGGAGAGAACTGGCTTCAATACATAGAGGAGGGGCACTAAGGAGAGGGAGACCACGACTTAATGTGCATTAGGTCAAACACCAGTAAAGTAATTGTACCTGTAACGTATTCTATGAAATATTATGGTTTATGTGTGTGTTAAAAGTACTTTTCTGTACCAAAGTAAAGCATTGGGTTGGACAATCATTCATTGCACTGCTGGGTGAGTGTTGAATTCTGAGCTGACGCTCCCCAACACTACCTCCTTCGGAAGCCTATGATTGCTCACCACCAGTCCCAAAGGAGATGTTCTTGGCCCTATTTGCAGAGCCATAGTGCACAGACTCTGTGACATCAGAGGAAAATGGCTCAGCCCCCTTGGCTGAGGCCCAGTAACCCTTGCTTGTTCCTTGGTCCCCTCTGACACACGCAGCTTTGAAGGTGAAACTACAAGTCCCAGAGTACAATATTCGTATGGTTAAAAAGCAAGGACTGCCTGAGTTTGCTGCACATGACATGGGGCACTTAAGCACAATCAAATTATATATTCACAGAGAGACCCTCAAAGTGCTTCTCTGAGTCGTCTTAGTGCGTTCCCAAAGACTCCCTCATTTACACGGAGTCCAGAGGCCTCCTCCATGAGTTTCAGGAGTTTGAGCCTGTGCAGTCCTGTGAGATTGGGATTTAATTGGTTTAATAGGATTTAGTCCGCAGTTCTAGTTCACCTGAACTGCTCTCAGACAGCCCCAGTCCACAAGGTCAAAGTGTTTCTCACTATCCAGGAGGAGGAGAGCACAGGGTTTGGTTAACTTGTGGACTTGGGATAGCACAGCATGTGTAGGAAGGTGGCTACCTGACTATGGTTACCCCAGATGTTTTGCCTTGTATTTAGCTGGTTTTCGACTTAGTTGGCCTGGCTCCCTACTAATCAGGGCCCCAGGCTATCTGCTCTCTCTGTAAAATGGATTCCATGTACCCTAGGTGCATAACTAAATTGGCTTGGGTCACCTTATCAGCCCCTGTACAGAGCACTATAGGTGTCCAGGGCATAGGTGCATCCAAGGCCTACCAGGGTCTGCAGAATATCTTTTACCACCCCTGGCTGGCTATCCAAAATTGACACAACTGGCTGATCACTCAGCTGGGGCAAGTGGGTGTAATCACCCCTTGCTTAGATATAGTATACCTATATCTAAACCTATATCTGGACACATATAAACCTGTGAGCCACTCCTATGGAAGGCCTTATCAATCCTGGAGGCAGAGTGCGTGGTTTAATGTGAGATGGTGCTCTGGCATGAGCTGAGCCTGTCTGCAGCTGTCGGGAACAACTCCCTAAGCTGATCCGGGATAATGCCATACCATATACTATTAAGTGCCTTATAATCCTCGCGGTTATATAGCAACTTTGGTTTGGCTTTATCAAAACATGTCGTGTAAGGTGTCATACGATTTGGAATACTATCCCCTCGACAGTCCTGACGACGGGGATAGCATTCCACCCCTCTAGAGGGAGAATACATGTTACTTTACTGAAACGCAGTTGATTTTTAAAAGAGCCTCAGATCCACAAAATGGATGCTTCTGGCACAGACACAAGTCTGACCTCCTGCTGCTGACCGAAACTCAGCAGAGGAGGCCTGGACAAAGGCTTTCCTGTCGCAGGGAGGTGTTACACCGCCCCAGACAGGAGATAGTGGATTGTAGCAGGGAGGTTTGAAAGAAACCAGACACTGCCTGGGGAGCACAAGGCTTCCCCTTGCATAATCCGGCCAAACCGGTTCTGGGGCAGACCAGCCCCAGTCCCAGTGCAGCCTGGATCAAAGGAAAGGGGTGTATCCACCCGCTTCCTGGGTCCCACCCATAGGAGGGGACCTAGCAGGTAATTCAGCCCCTCAGATTGGTATAAGAATGGGAGCAGTGCCAACGCACTCAGATTATCCTGATGAAACATAAGAAACGAAACTCTTGACCCTTCGACATCCTACTCGACGTAGAAGACTGGAGAATCTCCTTTGTGGTCGAGGAGTGACCACCCTGAGTAAACAGGCACCATCCAGCACCTCGGCGTCTGCTTTGTTGCAATTCCCGCCGGAACTCGAGCGACAGAGATCGACGAGATCAAGCTTGCCTGCCATCTTACAGCCCGATCCACAGTCCCTGCAGAGCTGAAACCCGTGGAGGCGACCGGAAGCGTGGGGCACGCCATCTTGAAAAGACCACGAGATGCTGACTGTGCAGCCCACGAGTGGCCCTCGAAGCTGTACACCGTGGTTTGAGAAGCCCCAACCCTGAGCCACTCTTGCACCGAAGCTCACCCCTCCACACTCGACGAGTGCTGCGTGGGGCCCTTCTGCTTTCTTTGGCTCGACGCGTTGGCCCGGTCACTTGCCAGCTGGCTTGTGGCCCCTGTGCCGGCGAAAACCTAAAACCGACTTGCGATTCTGGTTGCTCCAGACTTGCACCAGCTCCTCTAAAAAGGAGCCCCCGCTCTGACCCTCCTGGTCCGATTGAGAAGCAATCTTACAGTCCTGCATGGATTGCTCTTGCCAAGTGTTGTTGACTCCGATCTTGAAGCCGACAGTGCCGACGGTGAGAGCCTGCGTGGGACAGCTCGTGACCCGCTCCTGGACGTCGCAGATGCCCCAGAGCCCACGTGGCAGCGGAGAGAAGCTCCTCGACAACCACCTGATTGCGCCCGACATTGCCTGGTTCCCTCCTGGTTCCACCTTGGTCACTGCTGAGTGACCCAGACTCTGTCCCCTCTGCTTTCAGGTACGTTTCTACTCTGATCCACCCTTGGATCACACCGGACACTTCTCCTTCACATCGCCTGCAGCATCTTCAGCTTCAAGCACCAAGAACCTGCGTGACGAAACCCGACGCCACTTCGACCCTATGCACCCGCTTCCTGTGGGTGAGGTAACTCAGCAACGCCGGTGTTCCCACACTGGTACACACCTCTAGGGCCTGTGTCTAAAGTTTTGTCCATCTAGGTTCAGCGGAAGTATCCTTAAACTCTATTTGTGTAACTTTTACGCACCATTGACATTGCATTGGTGCATGCGTGTACTTTAAGCATTGCACCCGAATCCCGCGGGCTTTTCCCGACTTCAGCATTGCTTGTCCCGACTGCTCCCAGTGATTCCCTAGGCCCTAGGCCTAACCACTGTTCGATTGGTATCTCTTATACCACTTTCTTAATATATGGTTTGAATGGCCACCCGCCCTCATCCATAATTGTGCAACTTTGTATGTTATACTGTGCTTTTGATTTAACGCTTGTGCCCCTTTGCTCATAAAGAGTACTGGGGATTATTCTAGTAATAAATACATATATTTTTATAATATATACTTGTGTGGTGTCCTTTCATTTGATATTACAGGATTGTGATTGGTAAAAGCTCGCTTAACACGACCTCTTGAGTTTAGCCTTTAAGGCTGCTTAGTCTATGCTACCATCAAGATAGCTTGTCTTTAAGGTTGACTTACAACCAGACACCATAAGGGATTGTTTGGACTGATACAAGGTGGTTCCAGAATTGGAAACATCATATATCAGGCCAACTTTTCACATTGGTGTGCAGCGGTGCGGATTTGAGCTTGCTGTTGTTTTACCATTGCAATCCTTTTATCAAATTGAAAGATCACATCAAGTACCTTAGGTACATATAAATCAAAAGCTTAGCATATTTAAGTTCTACTGAACTTAGTAGTTGTAGATTAAAGAGATTAGCACACCCTGACTACAACTCACTAGCAAGGTACAGTAGGAAAACACTTAGTGTAGGTAAGTGCACCACTTGCACCTCACTTGCAGTCGTCATGTCTGGCACAGGAGGAGCTTCAGGCTCTGCCTCTGTGACTGTTGACCCTACCAAGGCAACTTCCAGTTATGACAAACTTAGCCACAAAGACTTGGGTGCCTTGTGCATTGCAAGGGGGCTAAAAAGGGGCAGAAACCCCACCATTCCTTCCCTGATAGCCATCCTGGAAAAGGATGACTTAGATAAGGCAAGTGCAGCTCCCTTAGACTTAGGAGATGGAGTGAACCCCCCTGAGAATGAGACAACTCCAGAAGAGGAAGAAGAAGAGGAGGAAGAGGAGGAGGATGGCTCAGCAGTAGATGAGCCTGAGGATCAGGATCAGAGGGGTGACCAGGTTATAGTTGGCAGGCTTAACCAGACCAGCTTAGATCTACATGGGAATGGAGAGGGCCAGCACCTCCCCAGATCCTATAACCTAGTTCCCACAGGCAACAGAAGGGTGATATCTCCATCAGGGGACTCTCACATTTCTAGTTTCTCAAGAAACTCTCAAAGGGGAATGACTTCCCCCCCAGAGAAGAGAGCATAAGGCCAGGATGAGAGCTGTAGAACTCCAGATAGAGAGGGGAGAGTTAGCCCTGGCCCAAGCTAAACTTGCTTTAGCAAGGGAACAGAAAATGTGTGGCTTAGATGCCACTGGTGGCAGCAATAATATTCCTAGAGAGAAAGACAGGTCCTATAATACTAGAAACCTGACAAAGATTGTGCCCCCCTACACAGAAGGGGATGACATCCACAAGTGGATAACTGCTCTTTAGAGAGCCTGCATGGTACAGCAGGTTCCCGAGGAACAGTGGGCAGCAATCTTATGGTACTCCTTTTCAGAGAAAGGGAGAGATAAGCTCCTCACTGTCAGACATGAGGATGCTAAAAACTACAAAGTCCTGAAGAGTGCTCTAATAGATGGGTTTGGCTTAACCACTGAACAATACAGGTTAAAGTTCAGAGACACCCAGAAGACACAGACACAGGACTGGACTGATTTTGTAGATTGTGCTACTAAGGCTCTGGAGGGTTGGCTACATGCCAGCAAAGTACATGACTTCACAGGATTGTATAATTTGATTATGAGGGAGCAGATCCTGAGTAATTGTCAGAACCAGCTCTTACACCAGCACCTGGTGGACTCAGATTCGACCTCTCCCCAAGAATTGGGAAAGAGGGCAGATAAATGGGTCAGAACCAGGATTAGGCCTAAGAATCAGGACCATAACCAGAAGAAGGAGTCTACCAAGCCTCAAGATAAAGGTGGGGATAGAAGTAAAGAAAAGACTTCCCCAGGGCCCCAAAACTCCAAGGATGGGGTTGGGTCCCAAGACACTTCTTCAACTCAGAAAAAGCCTTATTGTCATGCCTGTAAACAGGTTGGGCATTGGAAAACAGATAGCTGTTGTCCCAAGAATGGCAATAAAGAGAATATACCTCCAAAGCCAGCTCCAGCACCTCCTGTTACTGTCAGCAGTAATCCCCCAGGAAGTGGGAGCACACCCAGGAATCTGGGTGGGTTTACTTTTGGAGCACAGGTGGACCCTGGCCTATCCAGGTCCCCATCACCCAATGATCTTGTTTATGAGACTGGCATGGGGTTTGCCAACTTCTCTGATTGCCCAAATACATTGAGCAAATATAGACAAGAACCCATCATCAATGGTTTGAAAGTAGAAGCCTTTAGAGACACAGGGGCTAGCATCACCATGGTGGCTGACTGTATAGTCCCCACTAAGCAACTTCTACCTGGTGCCACATACCAGGTTACAAACATTGATGGAATACAAACCAATCATCCCATGGCAGTAGTAAGTCTCAGCTGGGGAGGTGTCACTGGCCCAAAGAGAGTGGCAGTGTCACCAAACTTGCCTGTAGACTGTCTACTAGGTAATGATTTGGAAATCTCAGCCTGGGCTGAGGTTGAACAGTAAACCCATTCTAGAATGGTAAATGTCAATGGAAAGGTTAGTGGGGCTGTAATGGCTACAGTCCCAACCCAAGATGTCCTTCCTGAAAAGGTTGGTAGGGCTGTGCAAGACTCAGCCCCATCTTTAGCAGAAGCTCTTCCTAAACAGAATAGCAAAGCTCTATTGATAACAGCAGAAACCCAAACTGAGTCTCCTCCTGAAAAGGTTGGTGGGGCTGTGATGGCCACAGCCCAAACTCAAACAGATATGTGTGTCGTGAAGCCTGAAATGATGGATCACTCCACCCAAACTGAGAGCATGGAGGAGGAAGAGAAATCTCCTCCTCACCAGACATTAGGACAGGATCAGCCTCCTCAGGGAACTGATCTTACCCCTGATGAAGGAACTGCCCCAGAGGTTGTTAGGCCTGGCCTGACAGAGCCTCTGATGGCAGTGGACCCTTCTCAGGTGGGACCCAGTCTGGAGCAGGTAACCTGCCCCTCTCTACCTTGCCTTAGTCAGCCCAGGGCTGCAGAGGACAAGAAGGACAGTGAGACCCAGAGGGCCCCCTGTCAAATAAAGCACCCCCATCAACAGATTAGGGGCACCAAAACTAGTAGCCCTAGTAAGGTGAAAACTTTAAAAACTCCTGAGGGAGCCCCCTTAAAAGTAATTATTTATTTATTTATTTCTTTTATTTAGTGTGTTTTGGTATCGCGCACAGCTACCCCAACGGGGTGTCCCGGCGCTCCTGTGTGAGTACATGCTGGCTGAGATGTTTATTACAAAAGAGAAAGGATCAGCAGAACAGGTAGGTTTTTAGGGCTCTCCGGAAGGGTTGTTCATCCTGGATCAGCCGGATGGCATTTGGTAGCTTATTCCAGAGGGCCGAAGTCAGTACAGGAAACGTTTTCCCGCCTGAGCGAGTTTTCCTGAATCTGGGGACGGTAAGGAGATTTTTTGAGGAAGAGCGTAAGGTCCTGATGTTATTATAGGGAATCAAGCAGGTGGAGAGATAAGCAGAGCCCTTGCCTCTCAACGCTCGATGAGCCAATACCAGAGCTTTGAATTCTGCCCTTTTGTGTATCGGCAGCCAATGAAGTTCACGACGGTGTGGAGAGATGTGCTCACGTAAAGGAATACCTCTAACCAGTCGGACCGCAGCATTCTGGACTGTCTGGAGGTGATGACAAAGACCCACAGACAGGCCAGTATAAAGACCGTTGGCGTAGTCCAGGTGTGAAGTAATTAGCACCTGGACTACGATCTTCCTGGTATTAATGGGCAAAAAGTGGATGAACTTTTTTATCATTCTAATCTTAACGAGACATGCCGCGGAGACTGTCTGAACTTGATGGTGAAGTGTGAGGTTGGAGTCCCATCTAACTCCTAAATTTTTCACAGAGTCTTTAGGGAGAGGGGGGGCACTCAAGTCAAGAGGCCACCAGATGTTAGGGTCAAGCGGCTGATGGAAAAAGAGAACTTCCGTTTTTCCTGCGTTCAGTCTTAGGAAATTATTATCCATCCACAGGGCAATTGTGCGGAGGCAGTTTTTTAGGGGATCAAAGGTTGTGGGGGAAATACTATTAAATGAAAACAAAAGCTGGATATCATCAGCATAGGAGGTGACCTTTATGCCAGTTTGAGCGATGATATCAAAAATGGGGGAGAAATAAACATTAAATAGAAGGGGACTCAGTGAGGAGCCCTGCAGGACTCCCCACCGAAGCGGACGACTTTCTGAGGTAAATGGGGCAGTGAACACTGCCTGGGACCGGGTGGACAAAAAAGATGAGATTCATTTTAAGGCCGTACCCTGGATACCTTTCGATTGGAGGCGGGGGTGGGAGACGGTGTCGAATGCTGCTGACAAATCCAGCAGCACCAACACCGCTCTTGATCCCTCGTCCATCCTCCATCGTACTGCATCTGACATCTCAATTAGTGCCGACTCATTAGGGACCTCCCACAGATGGATTCTGTTGGGCACAGCCAAACCTGGGACCCAAAGGGCCCAAACCTGAACTGTCCCTCCAGTAAGCCAAAACAAGGGACCCAGCCTCCAGCTTTAGGTAGCCAGAGGATGACCCTGAGAGCACAGTGCAACTCAGTTGAAGAAAGAAAGGCCCACATGGTGGAAGATAATTGGAGGAATCTGAGCCCTAAATTAGTGGAGCCTCACTTCAATACTCCATATCCAAACCAGCCTTTAACTTTGCATAAACACACCCAAGGTAGTGATTCCCTATGGTGGAGACCCTCTAATACCCCAAGGGTGAGGGACTGCTTAGTGGACCATGAGACAGGGGGGTACCCATGCTAGTGCAGGTACTTCCTTATATGGCCACTCAGGCAATATAGGCTTACCTGGCCAAGGATAGCCTTATCTCCTTTCGTTTGGGGGGGGGGGGGGGGGGGAGTGTAGGAAGGTGGCTACCTGACTATGGTTACCCCAGATTTTTTGCCTTGTGTTTAGCTGGTTTTCGACTTAGTTGGCCGGGTTCCCTGCTAATCAGGGCCCCAGGCTATCTGCTCTCTCTGTAAAATGGATTCCATGTACCCTAGGTGCATAACTAAATTGGCTTGGGTCACCTTATCAGCCCCTGTACAGAGCACTATAGGTGCCCAGGGCATAGGTGCATCCAAGGCCTACCAGGGGCTGAAGCATATATTTTGCCACCCCTGGCTGGCTGTCCAAAATTGACACAACTGGCTGATCACTCAGCTGGGGCAAGTGGGTGTAATCACCCCTTGCTTAGATATAGTATACCTATATCTAAACCTATATCTGGACACATATAAACCTGTGAGCCACTCCTATGGAAGGCCTTATCAATCCTGGAGGCAGAGTGCGTGGTTTAATGTGAGATGGTGCTCTGGCATGAGCTGAGCCTGTCTGCAGCTGTCGGGAACAACTCCCTAAGCTGATCCAGGGTAATGCCATACCATATACTATTGAGTGCCTTATAATCCTCGCGGTTATATAGCAACTTTGGTTTGGCTTTATCAAAACATGTTGTGTAAGGTGTCATACGATTTGGAATACTATCCCCTCGACAGTCCTGTCGACGGGGATATCATTCCATCACTCTAGAGGGAGAAGACATGTTACTTTACTGAAACGCGGTTGATTTTTAAAAGAGCCTCAGATCCACAAAATGGATGCTTCTGCCACAGACACAAGTCTGACCTCCTGCTGCCGACCGAAACTCAGCAGAGGAGGCCTGGACAAAGGCTTTCCTGTCGCAGGGAGGTGTTACACCAGCCCCAGACTGGATTGTAGCAGGGAGGTTTGAAAGAAACCAGACACTGCCTGGGGAGCACAAGGCTTTCCTTTGCACAATCCGGCCAAACCGGTTCTGGGGCAGACCAGCCGCAGTCCCAGCGCGGCCTGGATCAAAGGAAAGGGGTGTATCCACCCCCTTCCTGGGTCCCACCCATAGGAGGGGACCTAGCAGGTAATCCAGCCCCCTAGATTGGTATAAGAATGGGAGCAGTGCCAACGCACTTAGATTATCCTGATGAAACATAAGAAACGAAACTCTGGACCCTTCGACATCCTACTCGACGTAGAAGACTGAAGAATCTCCCTTGTTGTCAAGGAGTGACCACCCTGTGCAATCAGGCACCATCCAGCACCTCAACGTCTGCTTTGTTGCAGTTCCCGCCGGAACTCGAGCGACAGAGATCGACGAGATCAGGCTTGCCTGCCTTCTTACAGCCCAATCCACAGTCCCTGCAGAGCTGAAACCCGTTTGAGAAACCCCAACCCTGAGCCACTCTTGCACCGAAGCTCACCCCTCCACACTCGACGAGTGCTGCGTGGGGCCCTTCTGCTTTCTTTGGCTCGACGCGTTGGCCCGGTCACTTGCCAGCTGGCTTGTGGCCCCTGTGCCGGCGAAAACCTAAAACCGACTTGCGATTCTGGTTGCTCCACACTTGCACCAGCTCCTCTAAAAAGGAGCCCCCGCTCTGACCCTCCTGTTCCGAGTGAGAAGCAATCTTCCAGTCCTGCGTGGATTGCTCTTGCCAAGTGTTGTTGACTCTGATCTTGAAGCCGACAGCGCCGACGGTGAGAGCCTACGTGTGACAGCTCGTGACCCGCTCCTGGACGTCGCAGATGCCCCAGAGCCCACGTGGCAGCGGAGAGAAGCTCCTCGACAACCACCTGATTGCGCCCGACATTGCCTGGTTCCGTCCTGGTTCCACCCTGGTCACTGCTGAGTGACCCAGACTCTGTCCCCTCTGCTTTCAGGTACTTTTCTACTCTGATTCACCCTTGGATCACACCGGACACTTCTCCTTCACATCGCCTGCAGCATCTTCAGCTTCAAGCACCAAGAACCTGCGTGACGAAACCCGACGCCACTTCGACCCTATGCACCCGCTTCCTGTGGGTGAGGTAACTCAGCAACGCCGGTGTTCCCACACTGGTACACACCTCTAGGGCCTGTGTCTAAAGTTTTGTCCATCTAGGTTCAGCGGATGTATCCTTAAACTCTATTTGTGCAACTTTTACGCACCATTGACATTGCATTGGTGCATGCGTGTACTTTAAGCACTGCACCCGAATCCCGCAGGCTTTTCCCGACTTCAGCATTGCTTGTCCCGACTGCTCCCAGCGATTCCCTAGGCCCTAGGCCTAACCACTGTTAGATTGGTATCTCTTATACCACTTTCTTAATATATGGTTTGAGTGGCCACCCGCCCTCATCCATAATTGTGCAACTTTGTATGTTATACTGTGCTTTTGATTTAACGCTTGTGCCCCTTTGCTCATAAAGAGTACTGGGGATTATTCTAGTAATAAATACATATATTTTTATAATATATACTTGTGTGGTGTCCTTTCATTTGATATTACAGGATTGTGATTGGTAAAACAGCTCGCATAACACAACCTCTTGAGTTTAGCCTTTAAGGCTGCTTAGTCTATGCTACCATTAAGATAGCTTGTCTATAAGGTTGATTTACAACCAGACACCATAAGGGATTGTTTGGACTGATACAAGGTGGTTCCAGAATTGGAAACATCATGTATCAGGCCAACTTCTCACAGCATGCAGTTGGCGCATGCAATGAGTGCTTCGATTAGGTATAAACCAGCATTGGTCTGGGTGGACCAGATTGGGAAGGACTCATGCAAGCCTAGTAGCGAGAATCTTAGCAAAGATATTGATCTCCTCGTTGATAAGGGAGAAAGTCCAGTGGTGTGGGGAGTGGCCGGCCATAGGGAAGACAACTATGGTGTCCATGTCTAGTTGTGGGGGTAGTGTACATTTTGGGCAGTCTCCAGAAAGCGGGCAGGGAGGTAGGGGGAGAGCATCTCCCAAAAAGTTTGGTACTATTCCGGGGGTAGCCATCAGGCCTGGGTGTGTTACCGGTTTTCAGTTTTGATATCGCGTCTTGGATTTTTTCTACAGAAATTGTATCATCCAGGGCGACTTGATTCAACTGCGATATGCATGAGAGTGGTATGTTGGTCAAAATAGGGTGTTGCTGTTTACAGAGTGGTTGGGGACTGCCTGCATATATTCGACAATAATATCTAGCATATACCATTGTAATCGTGCATGAGTTGCATCTGATGGAGCCTGTCCTTTCAAGTATTTCAGGGATTATTATGGCTGCCATGTCCCTGCTGGCAAGCCAGGAGAGTAGTTTTTCCAGCTTTGGCCCCATGTTCAGATATTTTCTGCATGGAGGCTCTCCAACACTGGCAAGCCTCTCCTGTAGCAGTTTCCATGTGACTGGCTTTAGCACCCTCAAGTTTCTGCTGTAGTGTCTCGTGGGGTTTTGAAAGATTAGCTGTGCTAGTAAGCTGATACAGGTCTACAATTCTAAAAGAGACAATTAGTTATAGATTCCTTACCTTATGAATTACCCCCAGGCGTCAGACTGGATCCGGAGAATTTTTACGTTAGCAGTACCCCTGCGTGTCGAAAAGTGGCGTAGGTCGGCTCCGCTTCCGCCATTGGCGTTTTGGTCGCTGGGATGACATCGCAGCAGCTACTCAGATGCCGCCCTCGCACGCTGACGTCAGTTCTTTTTTTTCCGCACCAGCCAGCGTAGATCCAAAGAGAGCGGTACCTCCAGTCACTTTTTGACTGACTTTTTGCCGACTTTTGTTGACATCGTTTTTGAGTCTTGCACTCCTGGTGCGGGTCGAGGTTGCCCGGTTTCAAGGCTTGCGTTTCCTGCCGAAAACTGATGTCGGTGACGGATCTGCACCGCTTGTGCTTGTGGTGCCTGGAACGCGACCACGATCCAAAGTTGTGGAACACCGGACCATGAATCCAAAGTCTTTATGGGAGCAGTCCAAATGCTTCTCGAGGCCCGCCAGGCCGATCCGCGACGTTCAAGATCCCGGTCACGCTGGAGGTCGAGGGACCTGTGTCAGAGCTACCACTTGTCCTCACACTCCTCAGGTAAGTCAAAGCACAAGAAGAAGTCGAAGAAGCATTGTCGCTCTTCGACCTCTCCTCATCCGTCGGCCGACGTGACAAGGGATGTGGGTAGTGCCCTTCTGCGCCTCCGGGTACGGAGCCAGAAGCGTCGGCTCCGAGCTTCCCTCCCTTTCCAGGACCTGGAGTTACCCCTACCCAGCTTTGAAGTTTTTACAAAGCGATGCATGCTACCTTTGGGCAGCCAGATTTCGCTGGCGTGCCATCAGGCCACGCGGATTTGGCTGGGGGACCTGGGCCTTTGACACCCACATCTTCGGCCTCAGCACCGCAGGCTCCCCTTGGATCCAGGCCTGGATCGGGCTCGGCACCAGTTGACCTCATAACACCTCCACCGGTGCCGATTCAACCAGCACCACACCCTCAGCCGTCACCGGTTGTGTCCCCAGCCGGTGTCGACCACGGCCTCCACCCCTATTTGGAAACTGAGCCGGACCGATGTCGACCGCCACCGATGGTTACTTTTGCACCCCTGTTCCACCATGGTTCTTTAGGCCAGATTGGCAACCAGAGGAGGGTGAGGAGGACTGGGAGGGGTCTAGAGACCCTTTAAGTGACCAGTTGTAGTACGGTCTGGACTGGAGAAAGATGTTGGGGGATGCCAGTGGCCTGAATACCTTCCCAGACCTCGGCATGTTGTCTCCTCCTACTGTGGCTACGGAGGAGGGAGCTTCTTATGCAGTGGTGTTGTGTAGGGCGGCCGAGGCTCTCCACCTCGAGCTACCTACGGTGGTGGTCAGGACTAACCTCCTGACAGAGGTGCTCCAACTGTCATCAAGCTCTTTGGAGCCCCTGCTGCCGTTTTATGAAGCCCTAACTGACATCCTTTTGGGCACTTGGTCCTAGCCCAACACACCCATGCCACCTCAGTACCATCGAATGTCTGAGGATAATTTGGCCCTTCTCCAACAGAAAGTTACGGCTTTCTTGGCCAAGGGGGCCATCGAGCGAGTTCCTACCCCAGAAGTAGGTCGTGGTTGCTATTCCCACTACTTTCTGGTTCCTAAGAAGGACAAAGGCCTGGAACGTCAGCCGCTTCCTCCGGAAGGAGAAGTTCAAAATGTTGACCCTAACTCAGGTTCTGTCTGTCCTCGACCCTGGAGACTGGATGATAGCATTGGACTTGCAGGACGCTTTCATATCCCCGTCCTGCTGGCGTTACCTGTGGTTCACAGTGGTCCATGAGCACTTTCAGTTTACCATGCTCCCATTCGACCTTACCAGAGCCCCTCGGTGTTCACAAAAGTGATGGCGGTGGTCGCAGCTTATCTGCACAGGTCAGGGGTTCCAGTCTTCCCCTATCTCGACGACTGGCTGTTGAAGGCATGCTCGCTCCAGGCAGTCGTTTCCCACCTCCAGACTACGGCGTACAGGCTGCACTCGCTGGGGTTCACTATGAACGTGCCAAAGTCACACCTGACTCCCTCTCAGAAACTCATTTTCTTCGGAGCGGTTCTGGACATGACTCTATCTGAAGTTTATCCTTCCGAGCAGCAAGTCCGAGATATTCGGGCTATGATTCCGATCTTTCAGCCTCTATCCCGGGTTTCGGTCAGAATGACCCTGAGGCTGCTGGGCCTCATGGCCTCCTGCATCCTGCTGGTATATCATTCCAGGTGGCATATGTGGGCTCTGCAGTGGGACCTGAAATTTCAGTGGGCACATCTTCAGGGGAATTTGTCCCATTGCGTTCAGATCTCGGAGGGCACTGCACATCAATTGCAGTGGCGGCTAACAAACCAGGATTGGGTCAACGGCAGAGCCCTCTCCCTTCCCCAACCAGTGTACACAGTGGTGACGGATGCATCACTTCTGGGGTGGGGCAGCCACATGGGAGAAGCAGAGATCAGAGGCCTCTGGTCTCAGACAGAGTCTGGGCTCCACATCAACCTTCTGGATCTTCAGGCGATCCGTCTTGCACTGAAAGCATTCCTTCCCTTTGTCAGGGGAAGAGTAGTGCAAGTGTTCACGGACAACACCACCGCTATGTGGTACTATAACAAACAGGGCAGGGTGGGGTTATCGACCCTATGTCAAGAGGCTCACCATCTCTGGACATGGCTGGAACATCAGGGCATCCCTGGTGGTTCAACACCTGGCAGGTTCTTTGAACGCCAGGGCGGCCAAACTCAGCCGCAGATGCATGATGGATCATCAAAGGCGTTTTCACTTGGAGGAGACGCAAGGTCTTTCAGCAGTGGGGAGAGCCTTGGTTAGATCTATTCGCCACCGAAGAGAACACGCAATGTTAGCAATTCTGCATGTTGGAATTTCAAAGACTGCACTCGCAAGGCAACGCTTTTCATTGTGAGTAGAGTTGCGGTCTTTTATGCACCTTTCCGCATATACCTCTTCTGCCCGGAGTGCTGAAGAAGATCAGGCATGATGGGGCCAAGTGATCCTAGTGGCTCTGGATTGGGCACAAAGAGTCTGGTATCCTGAGCTGTAACACATGGCCATCGATCCTCTGATCCGATTGCCTCTTCAGGAGGATCTTGTCGCAGAAGCGGGGAACGGCCCTCCACCCGAACCTGTCCAGCCTCCACCTCCATGCATGGAAATTGAGCAGCAGCAGTTGACAGCCTCAGACCTTTCTCCCGAAGTCTGTGATGTTATCTTGGCAGCCACGCGTCCCTCCACTAAGACGGTATATGCCTACAGATGGAACAAATTTGTGGCATGGTGCGCAGCAAAGGCTGTGGATCCTCGCTCTGCCCCTCTTTCTGAGGTTCTCTTTTTCCTCCTTTCTTTTGACCAGCAGGGCTCTGCTCTGGGCACTCTTGAGGGCTATCTCTCAGCCATTTCAGCCTTTCTTAGGCTTCCTGATCAGCCTTCTCTTTTCAAGTCCCCTGATGTAATTGGCTTCCTTAAGGGCATTACTCATCTTTTATCCTCCTGTTCCCTTCATAATGCCTCAGTGAGACTTGAACTTGGTTCTTACTTCCCTTATGTGCGCTTCCTTTGAGCTGCTTCATAACTGCCCTCTCAGACTTCTTACTTTAAAGACTGCCTTTCCGGTTGCCATTACCTGTGCTCACAGGGTCAGTGAGCGCCAAGCTCTTTCTTCAAAGCATTCTTTTCTGGCTGTTCATCCGGACAAGGTCGTCCTCAGAACCAGACCTTCTTTTCTTCCCAAGTTGGTTACTTCTTTCCACATTGGTCAAACCATCACTTTTGCCACCATTTATCCACCTCCGCATCTTTCTAAGGAGGAAGAGAGACTCCACCGTCTGGATCCAAAACGTGCGCTTTCCTTTTATTTGGATCGCACCAAACAATTCCGGGTGGATGTCCAGCTCTTTGCTGGCTACGTGGGTGCCAAAAAAGGTCAGGCCGTGCACACATGGACCATCTCCAGGTGGTTCCTTTTGTGCATCTGATAGAAACATCTAGCCATAGATTCCTTAACTTAGAATTATCCCCAGGTGTCAGACTGGATCGGGAAAAAAATTTTGCAGCAGCACCTCTGCGCGCCGGGGGACGGCTCCTCACGACCCCGCCCTGACGTCGTCCACGGGCGTGACATCAGCAAGGTCATATAAGTCCCTCATGGCGCGCTGACATCAGTTTCCTTCTTTTCCGCGTGGAATGCGGATCCGGAGTAAGCGGTTCCTCTGACCTGCTTTCAGGCCCCTTTGACGCTTCGCGTCTGCAACAGTGTGCAATGCCTTCGGGTTTTAAAATGTGTGCCTCCTGTTCGCTGCAAATGTTCGCAACAGACCCACACCTTATCTGCATGTGGTGTCTGGGGGAACACCACGACGCAACGGATTGCGACGCCTGCCAACAACTCAAGCAGAAGTCCCGGCGGGAGGGCCGGATGAAGCTACTTTCGGCTCGCCTGTCCCGGTCAGAGTCGTCACGACCCCCAGCCTCATCTTCGGCGGCAGGTCCCGGTGTCAGTGGGCTCCATGTGCAGCGTTGATCGCCGTCTGGTTCCCGGGTGCGTTGCTCGCCCCTTCCTGGTAAGTCCGAGTGGTCCTCAACCTCCCTTCATTCTGTTGTCGGGGGCACTAGTACCCAGATTTCTCCGGACATGCACCCCCTGGAGTCGTCCCTCCCCTGTCTGCCTTTTCCTGGGGCAGGGGCGACTCGGACCAAGACGGGAGCCTATGGGTACCCAAGGGAGGCCCTGCAGGCCTCCCTAGGGTACCCCCCTCTCCCTGGGCGTCCTCGGACCCTCCGCTATGTGCGGGATCCGGTGGACTCTGCAGTGGGTTCGCCCCCAGCACCGGCTGAACCCCTTGCCTCTCGGGATGATGGAGACATGGCATTGTCATGGTGTGGCCCGGCTGGCTCCCCCTGTTTGACCCATAGTGCCCCTGCCACGCCGCATAGCCCTGTGGGGCTCCCTGTGTCATCACAGGTAGTTCCTGGAGCTTGCAGCTTAGCTCCGAGCCCGCCTCGGCCTTCCGGACAGGCAGCTGTCTTTTCTGAGGCCTAGTTGGTGCCGGTTCGGCGCCATAGGCTTGCCTCCCCAGCTCAGGCACCGTTCCTTTCTTCCGAGCCAGAGCCTGTTGTGGTTGAGGCTCAGTCGGTGCCGGTCCGGCGCCGTAGGCTTGCCTCCCCGGCTCTGGCACCGCTCCTTTCTTTAGAACCGGAGCCTATCGTGGTTGAGGTCGAGTCGGCGCCGGACGAGGCCGAGTCGGCACCGGATGAGGCAGAGTCGGCGCCCGCCGAGGATGCACTGGCGCCGCCTCGATGCCGGATTATTGACGCCGCTTTTGGGGGGAGTACGGCATCACCCCGATGTCCGGCGATGCTGGGTCCGTCCTTGCCTCTTCCCCCCCTTGGAATTTGTGGCTTCGACAGAGTCCCCGCTTCCTCAGGACCCGCATTCGTCACTGAGGCTTCCTTCATTTGGACATTGGGCTCATTCTGTGTTTATCGGACAACCCCCTTGGGGTGGGAGGCTTAGTTTACAGCCCTCACCCACGAATGAGTTGCTATCCCCTCCTTGGAGGGCTACCGAGGCTGGTGCGGCGTTTATAAGAGTCGTTTCGTTGGCCGCCTGCATTCTAGGTATGCAGCGCCCTTCGGTCCCCCTGCCTGTTGACCCGCTGTTGAACGTCCTCCACCATGGTCCGGGGAATGTTGAGCCGCTTCTGCCTCTTGAAGCTTCTCTTTATGATGACCTTTTGGGCACCTCGGCTCAGCCAGCATCGGGTGATCCCGTGGCTCATTCTATAATGCACCGACTGCTCCAAACAATCCAGTTTGCTTATTTGTTCATCCGGACATTCAGGGGCTTGTTCTACAAACTGATTTTCCTTCCTTGTCTCAGCGGCTGCTTCCTCCCTCCCAGATGTCCAGATGGCTGGAGTCGTGGGATCGTAATATTTTAGTCTCCACTAGTGCAGCTCTTCGCTCACTCAATACAGAATTTGTCTTGGCTCGGGCTACTTCTGCCCTTTTGGACTCTGCTGAGTCTCTTCTATCTTCCACCTCTGAGAGTGCTCGTGTTGACCTCCTCCATCTTTTCCATGACGACCATGATCTGGCAGAATTTACTATCCGCTCGGCCCTTGATACCTCAGATACCTTAGGCCGAGCTATGGCTGGTTCAGTTGCACTGCGATGCCATGCTTGGTTGCGGCATGGCGCCTTCCCGGAGAATATCCGGGAGCGCCTTGTTGACCTGCCCTTTGATGGGGTCCTTTTTTGTTTGATACCCACGCCGATTCGGCGGTTCAGCACCTCCTTGCGGGCTTTCGCCCTCCCCCATAGGTCCGTACTTAGCAGGTCTCAGGTTGTCATATCCTGGGGTGTTTACCCTTTCATTTAGCGTCCACCAGTTGGACTATGCGTTTTTGGACTGGCAGTAAGTCTACTGTGGCGGTGTTCCACAGGTTGTTGTGTTCTGTCCTCAGACAATGGTTTACCCTAATAGGTGTTCCCCTGCTTTCTTGGGGGTGTTATATACTCCAGGTGGGGTACCTGTATGCTATTGTGTCGCTCCGCTCTGCGCCAGGCGGCATAGAGGTCCCTTTGGGCTCTCTATGTTTACTGATGCCATTATCTTACCATTGTGCCTTCTGGCGCTGCCTTCTACACTGAATGGGTCTCACCTTGCTTGACCCTTGCGTATGTGCCTCGTTCTACTCTTCTAGAGACTTTGTCCTTGTACTACATCTTTTCAGTGTCTTCAACATGTTTCAACATGAGGCTGCCTCCTGCCATAGGTGCATTAGGTGGGTTCCTCCTATGGCGCGCGCAGCTGTGTGGTTTTGATATATATATCTACATACCCACGGGTTGACCGTTGGTATTCCTTTTTGCACACTTCCACCTCTCTTCGCTTCTGCGAGGTCTGGTCCTATATCCCTGTTTTCGGGGAGCAGTTGGGTGCCTTGTACTCACGCTTGCAATCATTCTGCACAGCTGTGTTTTTCATAGCACGGTTATAGTGCACTTCTGTGCCTTTTCCTGCATCTTTAGCAATCGGGGTTCCTAGGATTCCGTTTCCTGGGGTGGACCTTTGCTTCTGGATGCTCTTTCTTGGGGGTCTTTTCTGTCCTTTTTGTGTACTGCACAGTCCCCCTCTTCTGTGGGAGTGCATTTCCCCTCTGGGTCGGAGGTGGTGGTCTTGAAATCTGATGTTCTCAACAGCTATGCATGTTCTTCTTCACTGTTCCTAAAGGCGCTTCATGCCTCGGATGCCACACCCTTAGGATGTGTCTTTTTTTCTTTGGGTGTCACCCTAATCGGTGTCTGGTGTGCCTGCGAGACAGCTCCTCTGATGGAGGTCATCCCAGGTGTTGAGCCCTGTGTCTCTGTCTACCATAGGTGCGTTTTCTCCTTGGCCTTCAAATTGCCTTGTTGGGCAGTTCCGTACTCCTCTTACCTACGCCACCTTGTTGTCTCCGTAGCTGTCTGCTATGTGCTTGTTCTCATTGTGGTCCGCCTCGGTGGGCTTCAGCATGGTGCTGTCCGCCCCTGTCGCCTTCGTGTTACTAAGTATGCACTTGGTGTGTCTTATGTTCCCACCTGTACTTCTGGAACGTTGCTCAGTTCCTTCCTCTTGACCTTTGCCTCCTGGACGCTGCCTGTCCGGCCTTCCTTGCGAGAGCTCGCCTGGTAGACTCTGGTTTCATCACTCCTTATTGTCCTTTAGCTTTCGTTGGTGTCAACTTAATGCACCATTGAGCTTGGGGGTAGTTTCTCGTTATGAACTCTCTTTTTTCAGCTCTAAGATATGGCTTAATGTTGTTTCTACATCTCATACTCACACGGGTATGGTCTCGCACCATTCAGGCAGTCTTGTGATGCCTTTCCTCCCGTTGTCTTTTCCTCTCCGAGCTGCTTGGGTTGCTAACTGGCTGCATCGCCACAGCTTTCTCCATAGTCCGCCACTTTGTGGCCGGCTCCGTGCTATCGGGCACTTTCTGATTGTTATGTCGCAGACCCATCTCCCCCTTGGGGTATGGCTTTGATATCTATTCTAAGTTAACCTCTTCCATCCTCATGACAAGGCCAGCTCGTCATGAGGCACGGTTGATCTGTGCTTATGACGAGTTGACCTTGTCATGAACAATGGGAAAACTTAGAAAGCAGCACAGGAGGGGAAAACCCCCTAGCAGCCAAGGTGTTTAGTAATCTGTGGCTAGATGTCTCTATCATATGTACGAGTTACTTACCTTCGGTAACGATATATCTGGTAGAGACGTTGTCTAGCCGCAGATTCCTTAACGCCCACCCATCCTCCCCGTTCTGCGAGGACCTTGCCAGGTGGGCTTCTCCGCTTTGTCTCCTTTCAGTTGGAAATGGTTTTCACCCAGGGGGCTCACATTAGTGTGACCCTTTTAAGAATTGCCATATGCAGCTTCCTCCCTTTAGGTGGCGTCTTTTCCTGTAGAGCAGTGCTTTTTGATTCACCTTCATCAGGAGTATTTACTTCTCCTGTTGCCTTCCCTCCCTCCCGCCTTCTCCATCAACTCAGGGCTCTTGTCTCCTCTACAGTCGTCTTTTTGGGGGATCTGATGGGCTGTTCTTTGGCCTTCCATTTTTATAGGGAAGGTGCCATTCTTTTCATGCCTTCTTGTATTATATGTTATTCCTGTGCTCCGCCCTTATTGGCCGGCACAGTCCTACGTTGTACTAACAGTCTACCTTTTGTCTGTCAAGATATTCTTCCCTTGTTACTCCTCTGGGGAGAATCTGTGCTTCACTTTGCAGGGTTGTTTCTCAGAGTGCTGGTCTGCCTCTACTTCTTGGGCTGTGCGTAGATGGTGTCTGATACTGCCCTTTACAATGGTGTTATGCACCATCCTTTTTCTTTGTTTTACTGATTTTTTCCTCCTTCCCACACTGTTCCCATACTTTCACAGTTTTGTTGGTGGCTTCACGTTGTGCAGCGGAAAAGTTTCTCCAAAGGAAACTGACGTCAGCGCACCAGGAGGGACTTGTATGACCTCGCTGACGTCACGTCCGTGGACGACGTCAGAGCAGGGTCATGTGGCGCGTCCCCTGGCGCGCAGAGCTGCTGCTGCAAAAAGTTTCCGGATCCAGTCTTACGCCTGGGGATAATTCTAAGTTAAGGAATCTGCGGCTAGACAACATCTCTACCAGATATTTCGTTACCAAAGGTAAGTAACTCGTACATCAAAGCTTGTTACTCTTTCGCGAGGAAAGAGTCTCCAGTGGGATTGCTCGCACATTCCACCAGGGTGACAGCAGCTACCACTGCTTTGGGATGGGGAGTCCCCATCAATGACATCTGTCAGGCAGCTACATGGGCATCTCTGCATATGTTCACAAAACACTACTGCCTGGACTGCCAAGTTCGGAGAGACCGCTTCTTTGGCCATTCTGTTCTTCAGGACTTTCTCGTGTGAACTACGTTTGCAGACCCACCTCTGGGGTTGGTATTGCTGGGGTATATATTCACAAGGTAAGGAATCTAATTGTCTGTTTCAGATGAACAAGTTACTTAACTTCTGTAATGGGATATCTGTAAAATACATAGATTAGTAACAGATTACTTACTGCCCCACCCATCCTCCCCATTCTGCGACCTGACTACTAGGGTTAGGGAATCCCTTTCAGGCTCTCAAATTTGTGCATCAGTGGTCTTGCATGGCTCTATGCTTCTGGCGTGGAATGTCGTCTAAAGAACTGACGTAAGCTCACAAGGGCGGCGTATAAGTAGCTGCTGCGATGTCATCCGGTGACAACGACGCCAATGTCGAATGCGGAGCCGACCGACACCACTTTTCAATGCGCAGGGATACTGCTGACGAAAAAATTCTCCGGATCCAGTCTGATGCCTGGGTGTAATTCACAAGGTAAGGAATCTATTAATAATTTATGTCTCTTACAAATATATCGTTACCGAAGGTAAGTAACTTGTTCGTCGGTCACCTCCCAAAGGAATCCAGAACCGTCTCTCGTATGTGACTTTTGGCCAGCAGGCGGATATTCTCTTTTTCGGTCGCCAATAGTTTGCCCACAGAGGCCGCAGTCCCTATGTAAGTGTAACAGTAGGCCTGTTACTCATAGGCCAAGAGATCTATGCATCAATCATCCAGGAGGAGCCAGGCATTTTGTATCTAGAGGGGTCTTAGGGTGTGCATGGGAGTCCCTAAATGGACCTTGTCCAGAGAATGATTGATCAGAGATAATCCTGGGGAGAATGTCCACTAGGGTGGTGCACAGGGCATCATTTTCAGGAGCCAGGAGGGCAGTTTGTGAGTGTGTTCTCTATGCCGTAGAGGAGTGAGTGTGGTATCTGTCTCTGCGATAGCAGGTGCGCCATATATCGACAAGTCCCAAGGATTTTTTCCAGCCCTTCAGATTTTTGTCCCTGGACTTTGTGCCGTGAAGTGCCAGCAGTTTCTTTGTCAGGGTTAAGCATGACGTTAAAGTACCCCAACTATGATGGTCATGCCAGCGGGAATGTTTGTGAGTGTTTCAGTGAGAGCTGTATGGGGTTGAGACTAGGGGTGGGTGGAATTTGCGTAGTTGCTCTACGCAAAGTTCCGCAAAATGGTAAAAAAATCTCCGCAAGCACGCAGAAATTCTGCGAACAGGCAGAATTGCCTGTTCCGCCCGTTCACAATGCTTTTTTCCTGTTTGCATGCTCGAGGAGAAATATCTTGCGAACACGCATTTTGAAAGCGCAAACAAGGAAAAATTCTGCGAAGCCACGGACCGCGGAATTTTGGGCAATTCCGCGGTCTCCGTGTAATGCGAAATTACCTAAATTCCGCAAATTCGGTACGTGGAACGTAATTTCCCGCCCACGCCTACTTGAGACGTGACGAGGGACATATACCCTTAGTATGTTGTAGTGTTTCCCCTCCAGGAGACCCTCTACCCCACGTATCTGCCTAGGAGGTCAGTGACAGTGTGAAGAACAGTGAAAGGGAAGGATTTGTGTAGCAATATGGCAACCCCCACTGTAGCCCCTTGTAAAGCCAGTGTGGAAGACCCTGTTATACCCACATTTTTTCAGGAAGGAGCAATTGTCTCCTGCAGTAGGAGTACTACATGGTGAAAGCGTTTGCCGTAGTGGAGCACAACCGTCCTTTTATGTGGTTCAGGAGCCCATTAAGTACTGTGTGGGTCATTCTGGAACTGTTAATAGAGGGAGGGGGGCTTCCCCTTCTTTGGGACTGTTGTAGTGAGGTAAGTATGTGCTTTGAGGAGCTAGTAAGTTGATGCAAAGGTCTCATTTGTGTAGTGTGAGAGATGTTGCATGTGGTGCGTAGGGGTAACATAAAGCAACAACACTACAAAAACACACTAAACAACCTAACTCCCTCAACATCCCCCCTCACCATACTGCCTCCGCCAAAGCATCTGTTGCCCTAAGTCCCCGGAACAAGAACATAAAATGGAAGGAGAGAGGAAGCAAAATGTTAATTGTAGCCCTCATAATGTGTGTGTATAGTCTGGATATGCTGCTGCCGTAGTTGTGTATTCCGATGACCACGATCTTGGGGTGGCCCCTTCTCGGGTTGCAACGTCTCTAGTGGGTAGATGGTCTTCAAGGTTATGCCTCTTGTTTGCTGTCCAACAGGTCGTTTTTGGCATGTAGGGCAATTGTTTCTGGTGCCTCTCCCTCTCTGACCCAGTTGAGTCTGGTTGGAAACGTGTCTATCGTTGTTGCTTGTATTGTGTGGTGGAGGGATGCAGGGAGGTGCATGGTTTCATGGAAATTTCAGGGAGTTTCTCAGTAGTGCACCTTCTCATCAGTTTCTCAGTTGCCTATTTGCATGCCGTCTCCAGAGTGTCAAAGAAGTGGGAGTGGCCTTCATTGAGTACTTTGAGTTTCGCTAGAAAAATAAGCATATATTCCAAGTGAAGGGCTCTGTGTTTCTGTTAAACTTCATCAAAGGATCGCCACTTCCATTGGGTCTTTTGGGTAGTCTGGAAATATCATAATGCAGGTTGATTGGTGCATTAGTGGTTCCTTCATTCTGGCTTCTCGAAGGATAAAAAGAACTGCTTTTGATTTTAAAACTGCTATTGAGGGGCGTGGCCAAGATGGCGACCTGAACGCCAGCAAGACCTTGAGGCTCCCCGCTCCAGATTCCCTCTCCGGGCCTAATTAACGCGCCACTGCCCCAGTTCGGCAAATTTGGAAGCCGTGTGTGGCCCCCCCCCCGGGGTGCCCAGCTGGAGAGCTGTGAGGGGTCTCCCGGAGCGCAGCACGGACAGTGCCGAGGTTAATGATCCGCCGTCACGACATGGTGGCCGAATAAGGAGTGGGTGCTGTGGCGGGCGTCTTGGCCCTGTATGCCCATCTGCAAACGCGACGAAGAGCAGCGGTCATCCGGTCTCGGTCCCAGGGTTGCCGCAGGAGCGGGGCCGGGACGCAGGCGAAGACTACTGCGGAGGCCGAGAAAGGCTAGCAGCGGCTGTAGTGACTCCCCGGCGAGGCCGCGAAAATTGAGGTCCCGGCTTTGGGCCTAACATCCAGGGGAGGGCCGTGGGTCCTGCGGTGAATGCCTGAGCGCCTGTCTGCGTGAGAAGATGAAAGATACCACTGCACCGGAGGTGAGGAGTTGCCCTCACGGAGGGGGCCGCAGGAGCAGACTGGCGGCTGAGGGTGCTGGGAGCCGGCGCAGCGGGCCCAGGCGGGCTCGCGAATGTAACCCGTGGCTTGGCGGCCCACACAACAGTTCTGCGGTGGGCCTGCCCCACCCCTGGCGAGCACCAACCGCAGAGACACAGATCCCAGCACTGACGGAGGACCGGGGGGGTCGCGGCCCCTACAGTGCCAGGAGACAAGCGCCGAAAACCAACGCCACCAGAAACCGCCTCCACCGGCCTAGCGCAAATCCAGGCAGTGGCATAGAGGCCTACACTACAGGCCCGACTGCAGCCTAGTCTAACTTTGGCGCGCAGCTGCAGGGGGACGGAGCGGAACCTGCGGGGGCCCTGCAGGTGGGAGACAGACCCACGAGACACCTGGGGTGGCAAAAGCAGTCAGCGTCACCCCGCCAATCCTGAATTGAAGCCCCCCTGGGGTATATATCGTGGCGGCCGCCGAGATCTCTTTTAGTGCTGGTGCCCCCCTTCTCTTCCTTACACCACCGCACCATACCAGGACTGGCAGGGGCTCCCCTTCCCCCCTGACGTGCCAGCGACCCTCTCGGAGCTTCATACCAGAGGCGCAAGGGGGGCTAACCTTCACCTGGGTACGCTCCCCCCACACGTTTTTGCCTCCAAAGTCCAGTGTTTGCCCGAGCTACATCACCCTCCACACTCGTGAGCCACAGGAGCGACAGCAGATCCCCACCACCTGCGGGGCCGCCGTGAGGTGGGTGAAGAAGATGGCCTCCGCGGGCAGGAGAGGCGGGCGCACTCTTACCGATATGCTGATCAAAGGACCTCCTAAAGGAGACAAGACTCCCCCCTCCCCACCAGCTATTACCTAGCACCAAATCCTTTCTCGAGACTCTCTTTAATTCACTGCGCGAAGATTTCCTCACTTTGAAACAGGAGATGGCCGGGGAGCACCGGGAACCTCGTCAAGATGTGGATGGTTTGGGAGAGCGGGTGGCGGCAGTTGAGAAAGCGGACCTTTCTAGAGGCGAAGAAATGGAACAACTCCAGCAGGAACTCATTCGCCTCCGTGACCAGCGAGTAGACCTGCAGGCTCATGCAGAGGACCTTGAAAAGAGGTCCAGAAGAAACAACATTAAGGTCCTCAGAGTGCCATCCAAAGCAGAGGGAGAGAGCATCGTCAGCTTCTTGCAGGGTATGTTCCGGGAAATCTTGGAGGAAGCACAAGATTTCAAAATCCGCATAGACAGGACGCACAGAGTTGGCCTGGAGCGCTGTGCGCCTGCACCCCCTCCAGATATCCTAGCCTTCCTGCCCGACTTCCCTTTAAAGGAGAGAATCCTGCGCGACAAAAGCAACCCCTCACACATCAGGGTCATCCAGTGACACTCTATCACAATCTCTCGGCCATCACCCTCCACAAACAGAAATCCTTCAAGCCTGACACCTGCGCCCTTCTGGGTATAGATTTCCACGACAACACCTCCTCGCCAGATTACTCGCAAGGACCTCCGCCTACTCGACCGCAACGTCTGCCCCAGCATGGGTGGCAAAGGGTTAGTCGCAGACGCTCATCCAAAACCTCCATGAAACCGGACCCCACCACTGTGGCCCAGGAACAGGCCCTGGCCATTCAAGAAGTGTCCAGAGACGCATCGTTGGCGGACTGACCGAAACTGGGTGAGAGGTTTCCATCGCACCACAACCATGCAGGTCGGGGAGAGAGGTAGACGGGGGCCAGAGAGGTCGCCAATGGCACAAGTCCCTTCACGTAACTTTACCACAGGCCTGAGTTGGGGACTACCTGGCCTGGGACTATGTTGCAACTGTGGGTTCTCCATGTAGGGGTTAGGGAGGGGGGGAGGTGGACAGGGTGTATTGGGGTTAGGGTGGGGGTTAGAGGATGGCGGGTTTGGAGGGGGAAGTTGGAGAAGGGGGGGCGGGCGGGAGGGTGGGATGGGGCGGGGGTAGGCATTGGGTGAGTTGCGGGGTTGAGGGGAGCCGGGTGGGAACCAGTGTGCCGGAAGGGGCAGGGGCCCACTCGCACGGTGCAATGAGATAGCAGGGGGTGAACCTTGCACACATCACCCACCGATGCCAAGATGGCTGATGCTACCTTAAAAATTTTAACATTGAATGTGAAAGGCCTCAATAACTCCATTACACAGCGAGCAGTACTATCATATCTAGAGAATTCAGGTGCTGCGATATGCCTGCTTCAAGAAACGCTTTTTCTAAAGACTGGCACAGGATGAGGTCCCGAGCGTTCCCATAACAATTCTTTTCCTCCACCCCTGATAAAAAGGCGGGAGTCGCGATTTTGGTTGCTAGGCACTTCCCTGGTCAAGTCAGAGATAAAGTGGGGGAGATCAAAGGCAGACTTCTGGCCCATAGTATCACAGTGGGAAACATGAAGCTGACGGTGGGGTCCCTATATGCCCCGAACAAGGGACAAGAGCCTTTCCTACAAAATGCCTTATCGGAGGCCTTGCGCTCCTCCGATCCCTTACTACTCCTGAGGGGGGATCTTAACTTAGTGATGGACAAAGATAGGGATAGGTTGGGCCACCGCTATGGCAGCACAGGAGCTATCTCGGGGGCAGGTAAAGAATGGATAAAGCAAAGGGGATTAGAGGACCTGTGGAGGGCTAAACACCCAGGGGCATCACAATACACCTTCTTCTCACATGTGCATCACACCTATGCCAGATTGGACCACTTCATAGGCTCCTCTGAGCTGGACGCCCGGGTGGTGGATGTGGATATCACCCCGGCGGCCATCTCCGACCACGATGCCGTGGAGCTCACGATCAGTGTCCCTAGTGTCAAGAGACCCTCTGGTAGATGGAGGTTGAGGGAACCCCTCTTGCAGCGCGAAGAAGTAGTCCAGCAGCTCCGTAAGTGCATCACTGACTATATAGCGGTTAATGACCGCCCTGAAACGCCTATGACAGCAGTGTGGGGAGCGTTAAAAGCAGTAGTGCGGGGCGAACTAATCGCCGTGGCGGCGGCGGAGGCCAAAGATCGTAAAGCTAAGCGAGAAGTCCTCACAGCTAAGGTCGTAGAACTGGAAACAGTACACAGCAGTACAGGGGCCCGAGAGTCTGGAAACAATGAAAAGTTGCCATGGCTCAATTAGCGAGTCTGGACATGAATCGGGCCGTGTACGCGGCTATCCGCCTGCGGCATACCTATTATGTAGGGGGGAAGAAAACGGGATACCTTCTTGCGAGCGCGTTGCGGGCCAAGGTTCAACGCTCAAAAATTCTAGTCTTGCGTAACGAGAAGGGGGACGAAATACGTGATGAGGCGCAAATAGCGGGCGTTCAGGGACTATTAGGCTTCACTGTACAAGGCAGACCCTCTATCAGTGGCTGACGCTGACACTTACCTACAGGGCGCGGCTACTACCGCGCTAAACTGAGCAAACGCGTGCGCTCTGGATGCACCCATTCGAATCGAAGAGGTGATCAGTGCCATCTCTCGCCTCAAACCCCTAAAATCGCCAGGCCCGGATGGCTTCTCCGCCGGTTTTTATAAAACTTTCTACCCGTTGCTGCCCCAATGCTTACAAATCTTTTTAATTCATTTCAGGGCCCCGGCTCCATCCCACCCGATATGCTGGAGGCAGATGTAATAGTATTGCCTAAGCCGGGCAAAGACGCCACTCAATGTTCTGCTTTCCGGCCAATTTCTTTGATTAATCTCGACCTTAAGCTCTCGACGGGTGTGCTGGCCTCGCGGCTTGGACCTTGTCTCACCAGTTTTATAGAGCCGGATCAATCGGGCTTCATCCCTGGCAGAC
This sequence comes from Lissotriton vulgaris, assembly GCF_964263255.1. Classification (NCBI taxonomy): domain Eukaryota; kingdom Metazoa; phylum Chordata; class Amphibia; order Caudata; family Salamandridae; genus Lissotriton; species Lissotriton vulgaris. The sequence continues at coordinate 1,074,588,756 of NC_141691.1, read as the reverse complement.
AATGCAGTGACAACACCAAGCGCTTCCTTCACCTTATCGATAAAGCCCATTTCCAGCAATCGGACTCTGTACTCCTGGCCATTGTCGCTGAAAAGGCGTTTGACCGTGTCGACTGGGGCTTTTAAAGGAAGGTTTTGACACACTTCGAGGTGGGAGAGCGATTTCAAGCCTGGGTTGCAAGCTACTACCATAGCCCTCAGGCGCGGGTCCGTCTTAATGGCTTATGCTCTCGTCCCTTCGAAATTCAACCCGGCGCTCGGCAGGGGTTTACCCTTTCCCCTCTCCTGTTCGCGCTCTATGTCGAGCCACTGGCACAGAGAGTGCGTGACCACCCTGACATTCGAGGCATAACTTTTGGAGGGGAACCACATTCCATAGGCCTGTATGCGGATGACATTTTGGCGGCTCTTGATAACCCTGAGCATTCAGTGCCGGCCTTCCTGGAAGAGATTGAGTCTTTCGGCAGGGTGTCAGGCCTTTGGATGAATAGAGGGAAATCACTGATCTTGCGGCTGGGCAAGAATGCTCACACTAAGCGTGAAACGCCTGTGTTCGGAGGGGGACTGTTAACCCAGTTGCAACTCCCTTACCTGGTTATCACCCTTACACCATCTACAGACCGGACGGTAGCGTTGAACTACGCTAACATAACAATGCAGATTCAAAAGGACCTGGTGCGATGGACGAAACAGCCGCTATCCCTGCTGGGAAGGATCGCAGCGGTGAAAATGTTGGCACTCCCCAAGATACTATATATCTTTCAAACTATCCCAGTGTCCCCATGGGCTGGGACTATTACAAATTTGCAAGTGATGATCCAGCACTTTATCTGGGGGGGAAGAGACCGCGAATGCACAAATAATTGGCATACCGAGGGATGGACGAGGGGGGTTGGCATACCGAAAGATGGACGAGGGGGGTCTGGGGATTCCCAATTTACAACAATACATTCAAGCAGCGCAGCTGCGATACTTAGTGGAATGGTATAGGTCCGAATCAGAGAAGAGATGGCTCTTCCAAGACAGAGCCATGGCTCAAACATCTTTGTGGAAAATACCATTCCTTCGCCGCCTCCACAGGCCACCATACCTCCAGAATTCACCCATTACGCGCACCATACTTAGAGTGTGGGACTCAGTTGCTGCCAGACGAGAGCTCACAACCTTCCCTTCGCCGCTCACTCCTCTATTGGTCAATCCCGAGTTCCCCCAGGCACTGATCCCCGATCATTCCCACAATGGTAAGGCACCAGCTGTAGATCAGCCGGACATCTCTTCGACTTAGAGGGCTTTATCCCATTCACTGAGCTGTCCCACGGGTATTACATCACCTCGCCGCAGCTCTTTCAATATTTCCAGCTTAGGCATTGGCTCAAGCAACCCGCGATTGGCCCACTTGTTGGTAGGCATATGACTGAGTTTGAGAAATGGGTGGTTACGAAGGACTCGGATCGAGGCCTTATCACGGACCTATACAAGATGCTCACTCCTCTCCCCGAAGCACACCACACCGCAGGGCAGAGACGCTGGGAGGAGGAACTAGGGAGAACATTAACGCTTCGGGAGTGGCGATCGATTTATTACAGGCCCAACCACACAGCAAGGAATGCAGCGGGCAGAGAGTCAGCTGTGAAGTTGGCTACGTATTAGTACCTCACTCCTGCGAGGCTCAACAGGGGCAACCCATCCCGGAGCGCGTCCTGCTGGAGGGGATGTGGGGAAACAGGCCTCTGACACGTCTCCTATGGGAATGCACAGAAGTCAAGGCGTATTGGACAGCAGTCCTCAACGATATAGATAGCTCCCTAGACACTGAAATCCCACGGTTTCCAGCCTACACCATTCTAGGTCTCCCGAATGCACTCACTTTCCCTCTGAAATCCAATGGGGGCGCCAAATGGGTCTTGCGATACAGGCTGCCTCCCAGCACATCCTGTCCCTCTGGGGGACTAGCACACGGCCCACCCACACGGGCTGGTTGCACAGACTTTGGTTTACACTAGGAATGGAACGTATCCAAGCTACACTCACACAGACTACAGCAATGTTCCGCACAGTTTGGCAGCCACTGATTACACTTCTCTCTCAAGAGTTTAATGAAATTACGTGCCCTAGATACCACCGTCTACTGCGCCTGACAGACACAAACTATGACACCACAGAGCCTGAGAAGGACGTGCCGTGAATGCGCCTTACTTGAAATACCCTACATTCACAAGGTTCGGCACACTGGTTGGGGAGGGGGGAGTTTTTGGGGAAGGGAGGGGGGTTTGTTATTTCTGTTTCTACTAACTAGGCTTCACGGACGATTATTGCTCAATGCCACAACTCATTGGAGTGGCACAACGAGAGAACGACAATGGGGTCCTAAGAACTTTGCGAGTTATTGGTTATGCCATACAAAGTGGATCCTCCAGCATGTTTGTTACCTTTTCTTGTGGCCTCAATATTGCATTGTACTATGATTTTTCTTGAAACCAATAAAACAAATTTAAACATAAAACTGCTTTTGATCATAAAACTTCTTTTGATTATAAAACTGATGTTGATTTTATTTGCAATTCAGAAAATGACAGAGTTTGTAATGGGGGTTTACATTCAGATGGCAATTAGGAGAAGATAAAATAACTCACACCTCGAGGTCTTGGTCTATGAAGGAGATAGGATGCATATTGATTCATGATATTCAGGGTTGTAGTTTTGTTGCCGTACATTATATTATGCACGTCGAACTTTATGTACAAATTATCTTTTGCGTTTGCTTTTATTGTATTACGTCCATTGCGTATATTCATGTATAGTAGAATTTTTTTAACCTTTCATGTGAAATGGGAAGATGTTCATTATTATTTTTAGGATGCTTTTATGGTTGTACTTTTTTAACCGAATAAAGCTTGATTTTATTTGATAAAAAGAAGAGATGATGGATGGAATGCTGAACAATAAAACCTTCACCCCAGTCACAGATCTGGGTTCAATCCATCATTTTTTGCAATGTTTATCCCTGCTCAAGGAACGTACATTATCTTTGGAACTAGCGAAACCTAGTGTAGTCAACAATCAAATGATACTTATCAATGGGGACATGCAGCCTTATCTTCATTTTGTGCTCAATTGCTGCAATAAGTTTGTTTTGACACGTTTTGTTTGGATATTTTTTACCATTTAGTTACATTCCCTATTATTTTTTTTATAAACAATTCCATTGGTTTTATGAGCAACAAAGCAAACAGTGCGCCACGGTGACGTATTAGACAAGTGAATACATTTTCAGGATTGCCTCCTCGGGCCATATAATTGAAAAGATATATGTTGTCCCTCTAAGCCTATCAATCAGAGTTGATGGAACCTTAGCCTATCAATCCCAGCCACCGCTCCATATGCGTTTGTGTTTGGCCTGACGGCCTCTTGCCACATATACAGATTTTTCTTGGATGGCGCACCAGTCCATGCCTTTACGCTACTTCGTGATAGATGGAGATGTCGAGTCCTTCCATGCTGCTGCAATGTCTCTTTTTGCCACCAAAATGGCTGTCCCCAAGAACACCCTGTTAGTACAGGAACCCTCCATCCCTTCCATCACCCCCAGGAGAAGGGCAAGAGGACTAAGTGGGATCGTCCAGTCCTGAATGACTCTTAGGTCAGCCACAGTCTTCGCCCAGTGTTTGGAGATGGTGGCACAGGACCAGACCATGTGATAATAGACGCTGGCTCCGCCTTGCAGCGCACGCATTTTGGAGTCGGGAGGAAGCCCTCTCTGTAACCGTACAGGAGTAAGATATGCACAATGAAGATAGTAAATTTGGATGACGCAGAGTCTAGCCGATATAGTGAGCACCCTGGAGGCCTTCAATGCATCCCTCCAGTGTTCCTCCTCAAAAGGGCCTATCCAGTGTTCCCAGCGGGTCCGGAGGCCATCTAAAATGGACGGGGTGTTGTTTATGAGGGATTGATAGATGTGGTATACTCCCCCCTTCCCCAGGTTACCCATGAGGAGCTTGGCTTTCAGCGGACTAAATTCTGGGACGGCTGTGCGGTCAGGAATGTGGAGGGCGAGAGCATGTCGCAGTTGGAGGTATTTGTAGAATTGAGTAGAGTGGAGGGAATGTGCATGCTGCAGCTCCCGGAAGGAGGACAACTGCTCACCCCTCCATACATCCCCAAAAGAGTGATGCCTATTTGCTCCCACTTCTGGGAGCCCGTCAATGTCCCAACATCTCGTAGCCAGGTGCCGTGCCAGAGGGGTATCTATAGTGTAAATTTAGCATCCCATTGGCAGTGTCGCAGCGCAGAGATCCACACGAGGAGGGCCGTGCGGGTAACTGCCGGTAGAATGTGGGGAATTGGAGCCCCATAGAGCATGGCCTGGATACGGGAAAACCCAAGGCTTTCGAGCTCCAACCGGTATGCCAGATCCAACCTTCCAACATTGAACCAATCATGGATCACTAGGAGACAGGTGGCTAGATAGTACAGGAAGGGGTTTGTTATCCCCATTCCCCCATTGTATGGGGCCCGTTGGCAGTGTCTGAGGGCCAGCTGAGGTATTGATCCACCCCAGAGGAAGGTTGTGGTCACCCCATCCAGTCCATGGAACCAAGTGCGAGGGAGGTAGATTGGAAGGTTCTGGAGTACATATAACAGACAGACGATACAGAACCATCATTTTGAAGAGGGCAATCCTACCAAGGGGATTAAGAGGAAGGGATTGCCAGCGGCGGAGGTCATCTTTTGTGCGTTTGAGCAGCGGGTTGACATTGGGGGGCCAGGTCAGCTCAGGGAGGAGTGCCACCCAGATACCGAGATATTTGAACGAAAGTCGTCGCAGGGGAATAGTTGTCTGCCAGTCCACAAATTCTCTTGAGGTGTGGAGGGGCACAACAGTGGATTTGGTTGGGTTAAGGCGTAGGCCCGATGCTCTCTCAAAGGATTGGAGAATCTGGAAGGATCGCGGCCGGATTGGGCCGGGTCAACCAGAAAGAGCAGGACGTCGTCCGCGTATAGGGCGATCCGATCTTCATGGGAGTCATGCCAGCGCCACCCTAGTGCCTACTCATCGGCCTGAATGAGACAAGTCACGTGCTCTTTTACGATAGCAAATAGGAGAGGGGAGAGCGGGTACCCCTGCCGGATTCCCCATCTGACAGGGGAGGCTTCCGATAGTACTCCGTTTATGAGAACCTGGCTGAAGTCATGACTTCATGTTATAAGCCAAAATTACCACATCAATAATTGAATATAAGTTAAAAACTGTGTATATATTTGTTTCTAAATATTTCTGTTGGCTTATTGTTGAGAATACTGTGATTCCAACGTATATAACACTTTTGATGTTTCTCTGTGTTGTTTGTATTTGTTATGATTGATGAATGAATGTGGATGAATGTACAATAGAATGCAAGTTTTTTTGTAAATAGGAGAATTGTTTTTGATATACTGAAATATTCACATTGTATGTTGTGTACACCAGGTTTTAATATTTGCGTGAAAATCTGTTAAATCATATACTCAAATAAGAGAAAAAAATTCATAAATAAAGAAGAAATAAATGATTCAGATAAAAAACTAATAAACATATCGTCTTACCCGTAAGTTTTGACTAAACAGTTGTCTTTTCTATAGATAGCGGCATTTGCACCTATTTTGTTTATTAGATTCTTGATCAGACCAGCAAGGTCTGATGGGCTTCTCCTTTTTAGGGAAGCAGGGGCCAGTCTGGAGCAACCAGACCAGTGGTGTAGGTTCAAGGTTTCGTCGTCACAGAGGCCACTAGCCAACGGGCAAGTGACCGGACAGACACGTCAAGCAGGAAAATGCAGAAGGGCCCCATGCAGAACTCGTGGAGTGTGGAGGGCTGATCTTCGGTGCAATTGGTGTTCGGGGCTGGGTCTTCTCAATCCCCAATGCACAACTTCGAGGGTGCCTCTGAAGTTGCACAGAAAGCAATTAGCTGGCTTTCCAAGATGGCCGGTCCCACGTCTCGCGTCGCCTTCATGGGTCTCAGCTTTGCTGTGGCTGTGGAGTGGGCTGAAGGAAGTCTTGAAGTCCAGGTCTTGTCAGGCCCTGTGCTCGGGCTCCGGCAGGAGCGTCGACAAAGCAAACCGTCGATCGCTTGATGGTGCCTGCTTGTGCAGGGTGGTCACTCCTTGACCACAAGGGATATTCTTCAGTCTTCTTTCTTCAAGAAGAACGTCGAAGGTCCAGAGTTTCGTTTTAAGTTTCAGTCAGGATTAATCTAAAGTCTTGGGACTCTAGGGGGAGGAGCTCCGAGGGCGACCAAGATGGCCGCCTAAGTCCCGGGCTCCCGAGACCCCCGCCGCCCGGAGCACATCCTGGACATTAATCGTGCCACCGGAGTCCATAAATCACAACCGGAAGGGACGCGGTGCCGAACACTGGAAACCGCGTTCCCATCGACCCTCCAGAACCGGAGTTATTGCGCTCTACAAACTGGCCACGTACAGGCCCGCAAGCCGGGGCCTCAAGTTGTGGACTGACCGGGGCTGCAGTGTCAAAACATCGGGGTGAATTTTGAGGTCCCCGGCTGAGCTTCGTGGGGGTTTTGGCTGCAGCTCTGGCCAGTGCCTGGCGGCGTTTCCCTTCCCCCTGACCCCATCCGCCCCCCTCGCAGCCCCCGCAGGATCGAGTGGATGGACACAGCTGGAAAGTACCTGTGTCATGAGGGATTATTTGAGGTTTGGAGATTGGTGGGACCTGTGATCTTGTTGCAGGCCTGGCTGCTGCAGGACTGTGGAACTTGAGCTATGCTACCTGCCTGGATGTATGTTATGTGGGCACACAGGAATGATATGAGCCGATCTGCTGGCACTTTAGAGGACCCCACAGTGTAAAGTGCGGACTGAGTGCAGTGCATGTGGCGCTGCGGGCTGGAGCCTGTGTACAGCCGTGATCAGCGGTCGGAGGGGGGAGATAACCCTATGATGAGATCTGCCCTGCAGGAGAGCCGCTGTTGTTAGCATTTTGTATTGCTGCTGTGTCCCTATATTGGGCGGACGCTGTGACTGGGATGATCGCGGAGCCTGCCTCCCCCGGAGACGGTGAGTGCGTCACGCATTGGGAGCAGTGCCACCACACCAGGAAGTTCTCTGATGAAGCTGGTCTTGCTGCGTAAAGTGTCTGGAGCCCGCCAAGTTGAGAGTTGAGCATGCGGGCAGGCACTGTTTTTCGACAATCCCGAAATTGCCTCGGACTGGTTAAAACTATCTCCAATCAGCAGGATCAGCGAAGAACGAGTGGCGATGAAGAGGAGGGCGTGCACGAACGGGAATAGGAACTGAGACTCGAGCTGGTGATGTTTGTCTGAAATGGAGGGATGGGGACGTTATGATATCAACACGTAGACCAGTTAGTTGTGGGCACCTTTAATTATGATCCAGTGGGTTAAAATGAAGGGTGCGGGTGGGAGAGTGGGGGCCGTACTACTCCTCCACAGGGTTACTTTTCGATAGTTTCGTAGTTAGAGTATGGGGCGACAGGCACACTGCGAGTTGGGGGCAGGAAAACACCGCAAGCAGGGGTGCGGGGAGAGGGGAGTTAGGGTTTGTTTGGGGGTGGGAATGTATTTAATCTTTTTATGTTTTTGTGTGTTGGCATTGCATTTCAAGGCTTTCAGAATTGTGACGTGTTGCTGGTGCAGGTGTGGGAGGGAAGACTGATTCACCACATGCTTTATGATGGGGGGTAGGGGGCTTACGGTTGGAACGTAAATGGATTGGGGGATAAAATTAAGCGCAGTGTGATTCTTCAGTATCTTAGGCCAGGGGGGTGGGGATTTTGCTGCGGAACGCGCTCCCTATGGTGATTGACTCTGTAGTTGCAGATGATAGAGGCAGATATATAGGGGTATCGGGTCGTTGGGAGGGACATACCCTCTCCTTGCCGTCAGTTTATGTCCCACCAGGTTTGCAGGCAACCACATTTGTGGACTTGGGGAGTCTTCTGCTGGGCCTCCCGAGCAGTCTCTTAATCATGGGAGGTGACTTTAACGCTGTGGTCTCTGGTACCGTTGATAGGCATCCCCCTAGGGACACGGGGTGGGCGCAGAGGTGGCTTCCTGAATTCATAGATGCAGTGGGTCTGACTGACTGTTGGAGGTTGCTTCATCCGTACCAACGGCAGTACACCTTTCACTCGGGTGCCCATGGTAGTTTGTCACATCTTGATTATTGTTTGATACCTGCGGCCCAGGCATATTGTATTACAGAGCTAGGCACCTGGCTAGAGGTATATCGGATCATTCGCTGCGTTGGATCAGGTTCAATGTGTCCACGGGGTCGTGCGGTAGGGTGGCCCCTATTAGCCCCTGGTGTTTACGCAATCCCAAAATCCGTAAGGAATTAGTTAAGGCGTTGGAACATTATTTCCGTGAGAATGAGGGATCGGTGTCGTCCTCGCTTTCACTGTGGGAGGCTTTTAAAGTTGTCATAAGCTGACGTCAAGAAGGAGCGGAACGCAGAAATTGTAGCACTTGAAACGGATATAGCCCGCACTGAAGCGGACCTGGAAGAAGAGGTGACCCGGGCTAAACTGCATGTCTTGAATCTTAAGCAACTAGAATATAGAGCGGTAGTCACTGACAGTGCCAGAGCGTTGAGTAGGGAGCAGCAAGGTCGATTGTATGATGTCGGGGATAAGGCCGGGAAACTTATTGCATGGCTGGATAAGAAGGATAGGGCTAATTGGTTTGTACCGGAACTGGAGACAGCTGATGAGACGCGAATAACGGATCCCCAAGGTATAGTGGATATCTTTGCAGACTATTTTGGTACTGTATATACCTCGGTCGCGGGGCGGCCGGAGGAGGACTCTCACCTGCTATTGCGTGATATCCAACTCCCAGGCCTGACTAAGGAAGATCGGGATTTTATGGATAGCGCTCTGACCGTAGATGAAGTAGCCCTCGCAGTGCGCTCCTTGAATTCTGGTAAGGCGTTTGGTCCTAATGGATTTCCAATTGAGCTGTACAAACTCAGACCTGACAGACTTGCCCCTTATCTGAGAAGTATGTACGTTGAGGCCCGGGAGAGGGGAGTGCTGCCGTATGATCAGAGAGTGGCATCTATTGTGGCTATTCATAAGGAGGGGAAGCCGAAGACCAATTGTGCCTCATATTGGCCTATCTCTTTATTGAATGCAGAGCCTACGATTCTTGCTAATCTTTTATCTAATAGGCTTATCAAAGTTATTGGTGGTTTGGTGCATGCTGATCAATCAGGTTTCATTCCACACAGGAATTTGGCCTTAAACCTTCGCAGGGTGCACGGAGTGTTGGCCAGAGCTCATACTCTAAGGGAACAAACGGTAATGGCATCGCTCGATGCGACGATGGCTTTCGACACGTTGGAATGGCCATATCTATGGGCAGTCTTGGCAAAGTTTGGGTTTGGACCGGAGTTCATAGGTTGGGTGCGATTGTTGTATGATGATCCTCTTGCGCAAGTGGTGGTGAAAACCCGGGCCTCCGCAGCGTTTAGTTTGGGGCGCGGCACCCGTCAGTTTTCGTTACCGCTTGAACCGTTGGCCACCTGGATTCGTTGGGAGCCATCCATACGGGATATCCGTTGGTCCCCTCAGGTAGAGGACATAATCTCTTTATATGCAGATGACATATTGCTGTATTTAACCTCACCTAGAAAATCTTTGAATGTTCTCTGTGATGTCCTGGCATCCTACGGTAGGAATTCAGGGCTCACCATAAACTGGGGGAAGTCATATTTGTATGTGTTGAGGGGTGATACCCCGATTCCTCCACGAAATTGCCCGATTCAGATTGCTACAGATGGGTTCAAGTATCTGGGAATCTTTATTTCATTGGATCCTGCACTCCGATATGAGCGAAACCTCCTCCCCCCTTTGGTTCGGCTCAGGAGTGACGCACAGAATTGGAGGAAGTTGGCTCTCTACCTGTTAGAGAGGGCGGCTCTTTTCAAGATGATGGCCCTACCTCGCTTTCTCTACGCCCTTCAGTATACCTTCCGTGAGGTGGAGAGTATACAGCGTAATCTATTGTGGGAAGGTAGGCCTCGTATTGCCTTGATTAAATTAACGTTACCATGGTATGACAGTGGTATCGCCCTCCCCGACATCAGAAGGTATTATTGGGCTTCTGAATTGGCAGCTATCCACCAGGGTACTTATGGACCTGGCTCAGATCCTGGGTATGCTATGGATAGATGGGCGCTCCCGGGTGGAAACTATAATAGAGCTTTATATACTAAGGCGGCGGGGAAAAATTTGACGGGACCCACTAAGGTGGCGGTGCGAATATGGCATGATGCCACTATCTCATTGGGGTGGAGAGGCCGCTTAACACTGGCCACTCCGCTGTTTGATTCGGACAGACTCGGGAGACTGTGGCATACGAAGGGTTTTAATAGGTGGAACTTGATTGGGATTGCCACGATTGGAGATGTTTGGATCAAGGGCAGAATTAAGACGTTCGCTGAACTGCAAACTGAGTTCGAGTTAAATGTAGCGGAAAATTTCCGCTATGCGCAAGTTCGCATGCACTGCAGTCCGCTGTGCCGGCTGGGGAGGAGCTGCCTGAAGCCTCGCCGTTGGAAGATAGAATATTGGATGGACATTTGCCAGATAGCACTATATCCCTCCTCTCTAAAAAATTGATCAATCATAGAGCAGATCTCCTTGTAGAGTTGAGGGACAAATGGATGAGTGATGGTATTGAACTGGATGATGAGGACTGGCAGACTGCCGTGTCATCCCCGAAAGAGGTTAGCGATTCCGGCGAGATTACGGCTAGTCCAGTTGAAAATATTACACAGAGTATATGTCACGGGTCTGCGCTTGGTCCGGATGGGGCTCTCAGACGACGGTCTATGCAGAAGGCACCTTCCTCCACATCATCTGGGAATGTAGCTATATAGTAGATTATTGGGGCGCAATACATAATGTGATGCGAGAAGTGTTGAGGGTGCCATTGTTGCCAGAAGCTAGAAGATGTATACTTAATGTCTGGGAACCCACAGACCTCAATTTAGCACAGACCAGGTGGGCCACTCTGGGGACAATGGTGGCGAAAAGAAATATAGCGCAGAAGTGGGGCTCCGAGAGGCCGCCCACGCTTGAGGACTGGAAGGAGAACATGGACTGGTGTATGTTTCGTGAGAAGACCGTGTACCTGGCCAGAGGCCGGCCCGTAAATGGGTAAATGTTTGGGGGTTGTGGAATCGATACAGGGGCGAGAATTGTGTGCCACCGATTGACCCCTTTGTAGACATACCTGTATCCCTGTGATCCTTGTCTGCAACTGTAACCTATCCCTAGCGCATTCTTCTCTATGCGTCCCATACCCCCCCCACCCCCCGAAACTATACGATCTGATACAATGTTATGTGGAAAAGTCTAACCCCTGTCCAATGCACCTATTTGAATGTCTTGTTTCAATAAAAAGAATTCAAAAAAATAAAGTCTTGAGACTCAGCTCCTACCTATATACCAAATTTAGGGGCTAGATTACCTGCTAGTTCCCTCCTATGGGTGGGACCAGGGAAGGGGGTGGTTACACCCCTTTCCCTTTCTCCAGCTTCGCACCAGAGCTGGGGCTGGAGTGCCCCAGCACCGGTTTGAACTGGACTATGCATGGGACACCTTGTGTGCCCCAGGCCGTGTCTCATTTCATTCAGCCCTCCCTGCCCCAATATACTATAGCCTGTCTGGGGTGGTGTTAGCACCTCCCAAGACAGGAAACCGATTGTCCAAGCCTCCCTCGCTGGAAGGACTCCCAGCAGCAGGTGGTCAGACTTGTGTCTGTGGCAGCAGCATCCCTTTTGTGATGCTGAGGCTCTGGTTAACTTTAACCGGGATTAGTAGGAACAACATGTCTTCTCCCTCTAGAAGGGTGGACTGCTACCCCGTCACCAGAACTGGCGAGGGGGTAGTATTCTAAAGCGTATGACACCTTACACGACATGTTTTGATGAAGCCAAACCAGAGTTAGCATTTAACTGCGAGGTTCATAATGCAAGAGTATATGGTATGGCTATATCCTAGAACAGCTATAAGGACATGGTTCCGAAATCTGCAGACAGGCTCAGCTCATGCTAGAGCCTCATCTCACATAAAACCAAGCACTCTGCCTCAAGGATTGTTAAGGCCTGCCATAGGAGTGACATATAGGTGTATATGTGTCTAGATCTAAGGTTAGATATAGGAATACTATAAGCAAGGGGTGATTGCACAACCTTGCCCCAGCTGAGTGATCAGCCAGTTGTGTCAGTTTGGATGGCCTGTCAGGGGTGGCAAAAGATATGCTGCAGCCCCTGGTAGGCCTTGGATACACCTATGCACTGGGTAACTATAGTACACTGTACAGGGGCTCATAAGGTGACCCAATTCCCAATTGGTAATGTACCTAAAGTACATGGCATGAATTTAGAGAGAGAACAGCTGGGCTCTGCGTCTGATTAGCAGGCCCACAGCCACATTAAGTCGAAAACCAGTGAAGCAAAAAGTGGGGTGACCATAGGAAAGCAGACCCTACTCTCCTACATACCCCCCCCCCCCCCAAACGCAGGGACATTAGACTAACCTTTTATGATTTTTACACATCAAATAAAGTATTATTATTATTATCATTCGACTAACCTTGACCAGTTGTGTCTTCATGTTCTAAGTGGAAGTACCTGGAGAGACCATCTGCATTGCCATGGTCAGTCCCTGGTCTGTGCTCCACTGTAAAGTCCATCCCCTGTAGTGAAATGGACCAGCTGAGCAGTTTGGGATTTTCACCCTTCATCTGATTTAGCCTCAAGAGGGGCTTATGGTCGGTCTGAATCTTGAAGTCGGTGCCAAACAAGTATAGCCTCAGCTTCTTCAGGGCCCAAACCACAGCAAAGGCCTCCCTCTCAATGGCTGACCAACGTTTCTTTCAAGGGGTCAGCCTTCTGCTAATAAAATTAATTAATTAATTAATAAATTGTTACATATGATAAAAAATTTCAATAAAATATTTTGAATATAAAAAGCAATGGGCTGGTCTTAGCCATCTACATTCAGTTGTGAAAGTACAGCTCCCACCCCCAACTCAGAAGCATCTGTCTGGACAATAAACTCTTTGGAGTAGTCGGGTCTCTTCAGGATAGGTGCAGAGCACATGGCCTTCTTCAGGTCATCAAATGCCTTTTGACAGCTCACTGAACTTTCTTGGGCATTTTCTTTGAACTCAAGTCATTAAGTGGTGTCACAACGGACCCATAATTCTTAACAAACTTTCTGTAGTAACCAGACAGGCCCAAGAAAGCTCTGACCTGTGTCTGGGTGGTTGGAGGAGCCCAGTCCTTGATGGTCTGGATCTTACTGTCCAGTGGTTGAACCTGACCCCCACCTACAAGGTGGCCCAGGTACACAACCTTACTCTGCCCTATTTGGCACTTTGTGGCCTTGATAGTCAGGCCTGTCGTCTGCAGGGCCTCTAAAACCTTCTTCAGGTGGATCAGGTGATCCTCCCAGGTGGAGCTGGAGACAGCAATATCATCTAGATAAGCTGCACAAAAGTCATCCAACCCAGTGAGGACTTGGTTCACCAACCTTTGGAAAGTGTCAGGTGGATTCTTCAAGCCAGAGGGCATAACCACAAACTGGCAATGACCTCCTGGGGTTGAGAAAGCAGTTTTGGCCTTGGCATCCTCAGCTAACCTGATTTGCCAATAGCCAGCTGTCAAACCAAGTGTGCTCAAAAACTTGGCAGAAGCCAATCTGTCAATGAGCTCATCTGCTCTTGGAATTGGGTGAGCATATGTCCTAGTGACAGAATTGAGACCCCTGTAGTCCACACAGAACCTCATCTCTCTCTTACCATCTTGGGTGTGAGGTTTTGGCACAATAACTACTGGGCTGGCCCATGGGCTCTCTGATGGCTCAATTACTCCCAGCTCCAACATTTTCTGCACCTCAGTCTGTATACAGTCCCTGACATGGTCAGGTTGCCTGTAGATCTTACTCTTCATAGGCAGACTGTCACCAGTGTCCACCTCTTGAGTGCACCAGTTAGTCTGACTAGGTGTCAAGGAAAACATATGTCTGAAGGACTCTAGAACTTGTCTGCAGTCCTGTTGCTGCTGGCCAGTGAGGCTGCCAGCTAAGGCCACACCATCAGCTGAACCATCATCAGGGTTCTGAGTCAGCAGGTCTGGGAGAGGGTCATTCTCTTCCTCCTACCCCTCATCTGTAGCCGTGAGCAAGCCCATATCTGCCCTGTCAACATATGCTTTGAGTCTGTTGACATGGAGCACCCTTTGGGGGCTCCTGGGAGTTCCAAGGTCCACCAGGTAGGTGACCTCTCCCTTTTCTCAACAATTGTGTGGGGTCCAGACCATTTGTCTTGGAGTGCTGCTGGGGCCACTGGCTCCAGCTCCCACACCTTCTGTCCTGGCTGGTACTCAGTCAGCACAGCCTTTTGGTCATGCCAAGCTTTTTGAAGTTCTTGGCTAGCCTCAAGGTTTTTGGAAGCCTTCTTCATATATTCAGGCATCCTGGAGCAGAGACCAAGTACATAGTCCACTATGTCTTGTTTAGGCTTTTTGAGAGGTAACTCCCATCCTTCCTTCACCAGACACAGGGGTCCCCTTACAGGATGCCCAAACAAAAGTTCAAAAGGGCTGTAGCCAACCCCCTTTTGTGGGACCTCTCTGTAAGCAAACAGAAGGCAGGGTAGAAGGATGTCCCATATTCGCCTAAACTTTTCAGTTAAACCCTTAATCATACCCTTTAAGGTCTTGTTGAATCTTTCTACAAGTCCATTGCACTGTGGATGGTAGGGTGTAGTGAATTTGTAATTTACACCACACTCCTTCCACATTGCAGTCAAGTACCCAGACATGAAGTTTGCACCTCTGAGACAACCTCCTTCGGAAAGCCCACTCTTGAGAAAACTCCCAGGAGGGCTCTTGCCACAACAGGTGCTGTTGTGGTCCTTAGGGGAATGGCTTCTGGATACCTGGTGGCATGATTCACTACCACCAGTATACATCTGTGCCCAGAGGCTGTTTGGGGATCCATTGGTCCAACAATGTCAATCCCTCCTCTTTCAAAGGGTAACCCCACCACAGGTAGTGGTATCAGGGGGGCCTTTGTTGTGCCACCTGATTTGCCACTGGCTTGGCAGGTCACACAGGAGCAACAAAACTCCTTGGTATCTTCTGAAATATGGGGCCAGTGAAAGTGAGGGACAAGCCTGTCCCAAGTCTTATTCTGGCCCAAGTGGCCTACTAAGGGAATATCATGGGCTAAGGTAAGAAGGAAACCCCTAAATGCCTGAGGCAGGACCAACCTCCTGGAAGCACCAAGCTTGGGGTCTCTAGCCTCAGAATAAAGGAGTCCTTCATCCCAGTAAACTCTGTGGGTACCTGTAGCATTCCCAGCAGCCTCAGAAACAGCTTGCTGTCTGAGGGGTTCAAGAGAGGAACAGTCTAACTGTGCCTGCCTCAAGTCTGCCCTTGAAGGTCCCCCTGTTGAAGGAACCAATAATTATAATAATGGACTATACTCACCAATAGCCCATATGTCTCACATACCAATAATAAGTTCAGTCGGCAATGGAGAAGGTTCAATCATTTATTCTACAGATACAGACCCTGACAGGGGAGCCTCAGTCTACACGACCCTCAGAGGTGCGCAGAGGAGACTGACTACATACATACAAGTGATACAAAGCATATATACGTTTCACACACAGCACAATGTCACCTTACTAGGAAACATACAACTTGTCAGTGAGCCAGCAGGAAAACCCATATAAGGCACAATTGATTGCTAGTAGCTAGGTCTAAGCTATTCCGGGGGCAGGTCAGTAAGGTGCCTCCCTTTCTATCTGTAGCTCGGGGAGTACAGGAACGGGATCTGCTAGAATGTGCGCATCCCACAAGAAGGGCAGGTGCGACCTTGGATTTCCTTGAGCTACAAACTAGCGAGTGGAGCAGACAGCTAAGTCTGCCATCGTGTTTTCATGCAGAAAGCTCAGTCACGTGATTTCAGGGAAATGGTGCTTGAAACAGAGAAATGAAACAAGATGGCTCCGGTCACACCAATAGGTCTAAGCAATACTAAAGTGAATTGTTCCTAACTATAATAACACAGTGTGAATAATGCTAGGCTAACGTGTGATTACAAAGTTATATTGAATATATTGGGCCAATATCATGTGTTTATCGTATTTTATCCCATCAGACCTGTCCCAAGAAGCTCAACCTGGTCAAGTTCAAGTTCTTCTAGGACAGTTCCTTCAGGGGTCTCAAAATCAGCTTCCTGAGAAGGCTGATCTTCACTTGCAGACAGGGGGAAGGCACTGCCTTAACCCTACTGCTCTTTCTCTTGGGTGGCACTTGGTCCATAGTTTCAGGATCCAAGGCCTGTTCAGCTTGGCACTTTTTGGCCTGTGACCTGGTCACAGCAAGGACATGTGCTGATATGCCTAACATCTCTGCATGAGTCCTATACTCCACTTCTGACCATACTGAGGATTCCAGATCATTGCCCAACAGACAATCAATTTTTCAATTTCAATTTCAATTAAGCTTTATTCGACTTTAAGTTGCAAAATCATAAAAGCATACAATGTTTCATTTATTTACAATGGATAAAAATATGCAAGTTAAAACATAATTAAAAATTCCATAATCCAATATAAAAATGGGAACAAGCTAAAAAGTCACGGTATACAATTTCATTATGTTTTTACAAATTCATCTAAATCCGTTTACTGGACGTGCTAAATACAGTCGCATTGTAATCATCCTTCCGTTAGGGTTATTGCAACTTTTAATACTTAATTGAAAAAGTTTGTTACAGGAATAAAAGATGAGATAAAATAAAGGGGGGTTAATTTTAAGGAGTTGGTTAGACAGCAGCGTTCAGCAGCAAAGAAAGGGATTACATAAGAGCTCATTATCCCACATAATAATTCTAAATTATTTCTGTGGCGAACAATACACTTCAGAAAACTGGCAATTAGTATAGCAAGCCGTTCTCCCTCCAGAAATTGTAGAAAGAGAAATGCAGGGCGGCATCTGTTAAACCCCTGTTGCTTTAAAAACGGTAGAAGCCACTTTGTTCTAAACTCTCTATAGAACTTACAAAAGAGAATGATATGTTTTGTAGACTATTTAGATGTGTCATCACACAGACAGGGAGGGAGATCTTTTGCCCAGTTGTTTTTCGTTGGAAATGAAACTAATCAGTGGAAAAAGTTCAGCCTAAACCGTACCAAAAGAAAACGTTCATAACTGGTAGTGTTATAGGTTAGGTAGGGTTGAATGGCAAAGGTAGTTTGGATAGCCAGGGCGTGTCTAACTGATGGTTTCATGACCTCTCTTGTAAGCCGCAGTTCTTCGAGATGGTTAAGGCATTTAACCTGGAAATCCTTCTTTGTTACCTCCCGGACCAGGAGGGGATCATGGTAGAATTTTTCCCATCCTATGTCAGTCAAAAACCTTCTCACGTATGATAACCATCTGGATCTGTGTGCATTCTCCAGGGTCATGCAATCTGAAATTATCATCTGCGAGAAGGTGGCTTTATCCGACGTCCAAATGCGACGCCACAATAAAAGAGGTTGAATTCTAGCCATATCACAGACATAGGAAAATCCCAACTCTGAGTGACAAGAAAAAGTGGCTGTGCTCTTTGGAGCCCATAGGAGGTACCGTGTGAAAACATTTTCCACCCTCTGTAGAGCGTCTGTTGGTACATGTCCCCAAACACCCGCCCCATATGTTGCCACCGACAGACATTTGGCTGTATAGATCTTTATCAAATCCGACGGGGGCCTTTTCCCCAGTTTCCGTGAGAAGTTAACCAGTGCTGCAGTTGTTCTAAGGAAAAGAAGTTTCCTAGTTTCTATTGCCAGCTTCCAAGTGAGTTTGTTGTCTATCAGTACTCCTAAGTAGGGATATTTTTGTGTGGTTGCTAATTTCTCCTGGTTTAGATATATGGTCCTCATTTTACTATTGTGTCCATTCCCCGCCTTCATGATAAAAGTTTTCCCGATATTGATGTTTAGATCTAGACTTGCCATGAAGGCGGAGTACCTGTTCAGTGCTTTTTGGAGTTCGATGGGGGTACGGGCTAATATTACCGCGTCGTCCGCGTAAAGTAACGCGGGAATCGGGCGGTTATTAGCTGTGGGAAGGTCCTGGCACCCCTTGAGCATTTCCTTCTCCAGGCCGTTAGTGTAGAGTGTGAAGAGAAAGGGAGCCAGAACGCATCCTTGCCTGACTCCCCTCTCCACACCAAACGGTGCAGTTAACTCTCCCCCGAGGCCAAACCTCACCCTTGCTGTCGCGTCTGAGTACAATTCCCTTAGGAAAATTACCAGATTCGATTGGACCCCCATCTCTGCAAGAACAGTCCACAGTTTAGCATGGGAGACACAGTCAAACGCGGCAGATAAGTCCACGTAGACCATGTAGAGGACTCTTTCTTTGATGTTCACATATTTATCTATCAGGAGTGATAAATTGAGCGCTTGATCAATGCTCCCCAAACCCTTGAGGAACCCATATTGAAGATTGGATAAAATCCTACCCTCGTCTGCCCAGTCCTGTAGATGCTCGAGGATTATGCGGCCCGCCACTTTACCAAGGGAGTCTAAAAGGGAAATTGGGCGATAACACCGTTACTGTTCCCCGGTCCCCTTTTTTAAAAATCGGCACCAGTATTGACTTCGACCAAGACTCCATGAGTCCTACCGCACATGATGCGTTCAAGACCCTAGTCAAGAGAGGGGTCCAGAGTTCCATCTGGGCTTTAAAGAAATCTACAGGGACCCCGTCAGGGCCTGGGGCCTTCCCACTTTTTCTAGCTTTCAAGGCGTGTTCGACCTGATTTAGTGTGAACACCAAATTAATGGGATAAGAATTAGGTGGCTGGGCCTGGGGATACTGATCATAGGTATTTGTAGCCCCATTAACATTAGAAAAGATCTTGGAAAAATGCTCGACCCATTCGTTTTCATCGATAGCGACTTCTATTCTTGGTAAGTCTGCATCGCTATTCAAAAAAGGGGACTTTACCACTAACCTAAAGGCAGCGCTATTTTTTTGGGTGGAACTCTCCTGTAACTGGTCCCAGAGTTGTTGTTTTAGCTCAATTTTTCTTGTCTTTAATGCAGCGTTATATGCTTTCCTTAGGGCAATAATATTGTGGGGAACCCTAATTGTCCTCCCCAGAGCCTGTTTTAGCTTCCAGTATGCTGCTGTGCAATTGTGGTCAAACCAACCCTTCCTCTTTTTTGATCGTTGTTTGGCTTTTACCCATAATGCGTTACTTATGGCTTTTACTATTACTGCAAAATTAGCGAGGACCTCACTGTCTGGTGAAGCCATTTCCAGGCATTACTGGATGGAGAGACGAGTACTTGTTATAACTATTTGAGTTATTTCCAAAGGGTCAATATTTCCCCACTTTAGCGAGTATCCGTTAAGCCTATCCAACGTCAAATTGTTTTGTGTTAAAGTACTAAAGGGGTAAATTTTGAATTTTGAATCGTCGGCAGGCTAACGCTAATGGGGTAATGGTCACTCAACGCAGTTGAATGTATGGTGAGTAATGAATCTATATTTCTCACTGCGTTAGAAACAAGAATATAATCTATTGTACTTTGAAGCCCCTGCCCGTGAAAAGTGATAGGCATCACTATATCTGTGGTGGTAAATTTATTTGTTACTGCAAGGTCCAATTCAAACATGATTTCATTTAATCGAGTCCCTAAAGTAGTGTGTCTAAAATGTAGGATGGGATTATTAGTCTCGTCTTGGATGCCACAAATATTTTTGTTACTATCCTGGCACGGGCCCAATTTAAAGTCTCTGCCCCATATGGTTATAACCTTTGTTGTTGACCTCTTTATTTTGGTTGGCAATAATGCACCAATAAGGGATATTACATTCACTGATTCACCCTCCTGGAGGATATTATAAAAATTTACCAGAAGGAGGCTATCGGTTTTATTTAAACGTATATCCAGGACCTGAAAATTGGATTCCAATTTAACAGGTTTCATTTCAGCTGTATGTCATAGATTTGATATTTATATCGTCAGACCTCCCTTGGCTCTCCCAGAGGGCGAAAAGTAGGTTATGTAACCTTCCATATGGATCACTTCTACCGCCCAAGTTTCCTGAAAGCATAATAATTATTTTAGAACGCTGGCCTGCAATGTTCCAAAATAAAACATCCAATTGAGAATTATTACCCTCGCTGTTAAACTGGAGACCCTCTCAGCCCTCCGGACAATGAAGTTATCCCACCTACGGGAGTGGATCCTCATGACGCCAAGCTGGATTTGATACTAAAAGTAATACGGGATTCCAGAATGGCGCTGGAACCTTGAATGGACACGATGACAACGGGGCTTACTCTTTTACAAGCGGACCATAAAAAACTGGTTGACAAAGTCAAATCGAACAAGCTAGCTCTAGATGATCTTATCCCACAACAAACACTGCACTCCACGCAACTCGAGGAATTCCAACGCCAACTTCGGGGACTCCAGGAAAGGGTGGACGATGCAGAGGGGAGATCCCGATGCAACAATGTTCACATTTTGGGCATTCCGGAGCGCATTGAAGGGTCTAACCCCACGCAGTTTGTGGAGGACTGGCTCAAAGATAAGGTGGCTGCGACAGGCCTTACTCCACTTTACAGTGTGGAAAGAGCGCATCGAGTGCCGTCTCGACCGCCCAGAACGGGTGCGCCCCCCGCCCGCTGATAGCGCGCATCCTACACTATAAAGATTGTGACACCCTTCTAAGGGCGGCCAGAGAATGCGCCAGTGAAATTTGAAACAGAACTGTCTCACTCAACCCGGATTTCACCCTAGCAGTCCAGAGGGCTAGAGCAACGTTTCTGGGAGTAAAAATAAGCTTACAAGACCACAATTTGAAATACGCCTTGCTTTTACCGGCACGCCTAAATGTGATCAATAACCAAAAGTCATATTTCTTTGAGACTCCTGACGAAGCGGCGGAATGGGTCGAGAACACTTTTGTGTCGGACCTCTCTCAAGATCCACTCTTGCAGACCCATCCAAGCATCGTCTCCTCACGGCAAACAGCAGAACAACATGGACTGGGACACGATCGCAGTGGGACCCCCTCGGCGTCGGCCCCAACTCTGGAGCAAATCACCACCAGCCATGAAAATGCACTCCTAATGGCGGCCGCCCTGGCAGCTCATTATGCCCGAACTGCCAGCCAAGTGTAACACTTATCGGATACCAACACAGTGTGTTCAGAATCGGACACCAGCCAACCACTTTTTCCATCGATCCCGGCGCAGATAGCGAATGGCTTTTGACGCTTGCTGGGGTGTCCTGAGGTTTCCTGAGGTGGTAACGTATGCACCAAGCCTGATGTGGGGAACTAATGCTCTGACTTGTTGATATGGCCCCAGGTACCCTAACTTACAGGGGCACAGTCTTAATGCTACGTAGGATTGTTTGTTCTAGCGCAGACATGGCCTTCACCCCCCTAGCGACTGCGTGTTTTTCTCTACTCTTTGATGCTCATGTTGGGCTAATAGTTTTGTTTGGACCTCTATAGTTCTACAAGGGGTACCTAAAATTAGGGTGTTAATGGGAGTTCACGTGCTCAGATCCCTCACCATATCACAATAGGTTCCACCCTTACATGATGTTATTTTCATGGCTTTTGTCAAAAAACAAGGGGGACCCACTAAATGGCTCGGGACCATGGGTATCAATTATTTTCTGGAAACAAAGGTCCTAAGCCTAGAACATTTTTTCAAAGCAATGTAATATAGACCACAAACGGACACTATATGCACTTTTCTTATACCCAGCCGGGCAAAGAATTTATTAAGAAATTAGAACAAATATTCAAAATATAAGTTACAATTTGACAGCAAACATTTGACGTTTGAAGTAAGGCACAAGCCTGTGCCGTACTGAGGGATAGAGGAAAGTTGTGAAAGAGGGTGCAGAGGAGAGGACAGTTTACGTCAGGCAAAAAGAAAGTTTGAGCGAGGCTGGATACTGCTTAAGATTCAAATTGGCAGTATTCCCCAGAGTAGTACATACATATATTCATAAATCAACTGTACGTCTACTAAACAAAGTCGACGGCGTTTCGATCCCGCGCTCAGAATTATGGGATCATCATCAGGACTTAATAATTGCCTGGTATAACAAGAAAAATGTGCCTGTGGGGAAAAAACAGGAGAGAAACAGAAAAGCAAATATGTATTTAAGTCGCTATTCTGTGGTAGAAAATCGAGGTCAACTGAGTCACACTCTAAACTTAACAAGATTCGGAATCGCAGTGTAGTGAAATGTGCCAATTGGTGTTTGGTTAACGCATCCACGGTGGCATGGTGGTCTTGGTAATACTAGTTGGTGACTAATCCAGCGGGGATATTTGAATTGTCACTAGGCAAGGAGTGGCGCTTGACTGTGCATATTTTGTGAAAAGTTACCATTTCTGTGAGTGTGAGGAAATGGCACTGTGTGCACTTATCCGGTATGACAGGATTGGTCTGGTGAAGGATCGTGCATCAATTATTGGTCTGGTGATGCTGAAGTGCTAGGATATGGTTATGGTAAAAAGGAAGGCCGTAGGACGTCGTAAACCGTCAACCGTCTATGGTATGCGAATATAGCGTACCCTCGGGGCTGGAATAATCCGAGTGGCGCGTAGAATTGCTCCAAAGAGTCGAGTGGTTGGTGGCTGGATCGTGTTAGCTGTTAGGGGAAATTGGCAATGGCTATTTAAACGGACTTGGGCGGATTGGGGGGAGCAGACCGCCTATGCAACCGTAACTTACCAAATCGGAAATTAAACGGTGGCGGAATGATTTGAAGGTCGAGGCATGCCCCGTGTGGGTGCCCCGTCTGATTGGTTTACAACAGCATTCGATACAATATTCGATCCGCTGAAAGGAAAATAGTGACGGATTTAAAATCAGTGAAAGGTTATTAATTGTTGGCCTCGGTGAGGGCTGTGGGTGGGGGCATTCTCACCGTTTTGATAGAAGCTTGTCCGTTGGTGCGGTCGGTACATTACGCGATCCGCTGTGGGAAAGGAGGGAATTTAAGGTATGGGAAAGGAGGGAATTTAAGGTAAAAAAAATTTTTTGCCTGAAACTGTGAGTAGATTCACAGAGTAGCCGAGAAGATTTGATGCTAAGGGGGCTTCTTACCTTTAGAAGGATGGTCGGACGGTGTGCCGATACACAGGTTCCTCGTAGGTAACGCTGCTTCCTAGTGAGTTGGCGCGCTACCGAGGATTAAGGCAGTGAGGTCAGGTGACCGAGGTCACATGATCACGGATCAACTAAGGCGGCCATCTTGGAGTGGGTTGGATAGGCTACATGAGGAGTGATAAAAGGAGTGATAAAAACGGCGCAAGCGCGGTGAAATAGTGCTTTATATTCATTTAGTGTGCCGAAATGGTGCTAAGGTTATTTAAAAGTGGTTAAGGAATTTGGGTGCAGCATATGCAATTCGGACGATTTAACAATAAGCAGATTACTTGCAAAACACAATATACTTTGAAACCACAGAAGTTTCAATAGGTTCTCGTGGACAGTGTTTTCACTTTCTGAGTACATTTTTCAGCATTAAGCATAAATGAATTTTAAGAAACTGGGCTGGGCCAAGAATGTAAATTAGTGCCCAGTGTTCATACTGAAAGAGGTGACATACAGAAAAAGTTTTAAGTCCAGAGCAGGTTTGTCCAGTCCTCGCTTCTGTTTAAACCAGTCCGGATAGTGTTAAACTGGATTATGGACTTAAGTTCTTCTCTGTTCAGCAATTGGGAAAGGTTTCCACCTCTTTGTGGAAGTTTGATAGCTTTAAGAATTGTCCATTGGATGTCATCAGCTGTGTGGTTCATCTCTGTGAAGTGTTCCACCATGGGAGCATTGGGCGTTCTACATCTAATTCTGCTCCTATGCTGGCTGATGCGTGTCTTAGCTTTTTGGCTGGTTTGTCCTATATACATTTTCTGGCATGGACACAATATCGCATAAATGACATTACAGGTGTTGCAATTCGTGAATGATTTCATTTCAAAGTTAATGCCATTATGAAAAATATTCCCTGCTTCAATTGTGAATTCACAAACAATGCAGTGCCCACATTTTACATGACCAAATAGTGGTGGTAGCCCCCAGTTGGAGTCTAGAGTGGTTCGGGGAATGGGGGTGGGTAGGGCTGCCCTGACCAAATGATCTTTCAAGTTCTTATTTTTTCAAAATGCAAAAAGGGGTCTCTCTAGATTGATGGCACCAGCATTTACGATAGACCAGTGTTTAAGGATTGATTTGCGGATTCTGTTGGATACTGGACAAAATGTGGTCACACAAGCTATTCTGTCTTTGTTGTCCCTTGCCTTGGGTGTAAGTAGGACATCTCGTGGGCAATATCACGCCCTTTTTAATGCTGCCTTGACTATTCTTCTAGGGTAGCCACGCATTTTAAGTTTGTTTGACAAGAAGCCAATATCTTGTCAAACAAACTTAAAGCACCGCCAGCTCCGGCGCATAAGGACAGGAGCTGGCGGTGCTTTACATGTCCCAATATGAGGAACGATTTATC
Source organism: Lissotriton vulgaris (assembly GCF_964263255.1). Lineage (NCBI taxonomy): Eukaryota > Metazoa > Chordata > Amphibia > Caudata > Salamandridae > Lissotriton > Lissotriton vulgaris. The sequence goes on along the minus strand of NC_141691.1, from coordinate 1,074,564,168 downwards.
TATAAGGACAACCCCTTTTCACATCACATGATTCACTGGTTGAGATACATAGACGACGTCTGGCTCCTGTGGCAGGGGAGCCAGACCGAACTTGATCAATTCCACGCATGGTTGAATTCACGACACCAAGACATCAAGTTCACGATGAACTCAAGTTCCAAAGAGATGACTTTTCTGGACGTCCTAGTAGGTACCAGTGCATCTGGACTGACGGCCTCTTTGCACAAAAAACCAACAGACAGGAATACAATCCTGCATTATAACAGCTCACACCCACAAAGCCTTAAGGATAATCTACCTTATGGGCAACTGCTTCGAATAAGACGCAACTGTACTAGTGTACAGGACTTTGAATCACACGCCACAAGATTTTGTACAGAGATGTCTGCCAGAGGATACCCAAAGAAATTGCTAAAACATGCCAGAAACAGGGCTAAGTTTACCCCGAGGGAGACACTCCTACAGGTAAAAGAAAAAAAGCAATCAGACCAATTAGTTTGTGTGACCACTTTTGGTCAACACACGAACCAATTTAAAAACATTATCCGCAATAATTGGCATTTGTTGGAAACAATTGAGCACCCTCTGCCCAAACCGATCTTTGCAATGAGAAAGAACACAAGCATTGGTCAGCATCTCATCAAAGCAGACACCCACATCCCGCCGCCCAAAAGTGACCTCATATCACAGTGGAACCTCAAACCTATCAGTGGGCACCACAAATGTGGTAACTGTGTTTCATGTTCTTCTACCATTGAAGGGGACACCTTCATTAATCACGGCATCAAATGGGTACATGATGCATTCACAAACTGCAAAACAAAAAATATCGTTTACGCAGTGGTTTGCCCTTGTGACAAGGTTTATATTGGCAAGACAAATCAAGCCATTAATGCACGCATCACCCAACACCGATCTCGGATCAAAAAACGAGTCATGACTGCACCAATGGTTGAACACTTTGTAAATAATCAGCACACTGAAAACGACTTCAAATGGACACCACTTGTATGGCTGGACTCCAAACGCTACCCTAATGTAGAAACTATGTTGTTACGCAAGGAGGCATACCTCATATTGCGATTTGATAGCGTGAATAAGGGCCTGAACTCTCTTAGTGAAATTAATCGAGCTTGACTTCACTTTTGGACTTCAGTTCCCACAATGCAGCAGCACTTTCGACTCTTCCTATTGGCTGTTAGCGCACACATGCTTTTATTGTCTTTAGCACCGGCAGTGCCCTGGACAACTAAACCCTGTAGGTGCCGGTAGAACTCAGAACTCAGAATGCAGTCTTAGCAGAGCCCTCAGCGGCGATTTTTGGTAAGTGCTTAAATCCCCCTTTTCACCTGCCATTGAGTATTGGCTCACAGTTAACAATTGCGTTATTCAGCACATAGTTGCTAGCCTCTTGTTTTCCCCTTTTATCTTATAGAAAGGACAGCGTTCCATTGCAACACTGGTCCGACCCCAGCGCCCGTGTTGAATTTCTAAAAGTAAGTGTTCCCACCGAAGCGGTGGCGCTTCTGTGCTCATTCTCTTACCGCTTTGACACAATTTCTCCAAATATCGATTTCTCCGCTTTCTGTTCTTACAGAGAATTTAATTTGAAAAATAACTCCACTACCGGTCCTCCGGACTTATCGTTACAAAGAACTAAGGTAAAATTAGTCTTTTACACCACATTCCCGTAGCGTGCATTATGTCATTTTCAAATCGGTGACACTAGTTCTTTTCCTTGTTACAGCCCAGACCCGCCTGACCTAAAGCGCTATTTCTAAAATTGATGCCATACAGGCTACTACTCTCAAGGTATGCCGCAATTCACTGCGGTTTATTTTGCATTTCAGTAAAATGGCGTTTAGATGAAGTTTGCTAACACAAACTTTTCATTTTTTTAATCTCCTTTTGATAAACAGTTCGCATGGACTAAAAACTTCTGCCCTGATGAAAATCCTGTAAATAACTGACAGGATTGGAAACGCGTCGGCATTTGACTTCAGGCATTTGGCATTTGACTTCAGGCATTTGCTTCCACACCAACGGCTTCTTGTAGTCATATATCCAGAATGGGCGTATTGTGATCATTTACATAAACGAATTCAGTTCACGAGCTAGGAGGTGTTTGGTTTAAAATATTCACCCCTGCTCTTATTCGCTCTTGTATTTATGATTCTCTAACTGTGATATGTGTATCTGTTTTTGTGAAAAGTATCTTTTGATTTATCGATGTCCATGATTGTTTGATTTAGTACAATGTGTTTGCTTTAAATTGTCTCACTGTAAATATACACACACTGTTTGACTGATTTCCATACGGCTAGAAATGAAGCTGATGGTTCTCTCTTTGTCTGCTCTTTAAGATGTAAATTTTGCAACTTACGTATTGACTCAATGACAAAAAGTTTTGTCGAGATAAACTAATAAACTTTTGGTTTATCGTCACTCATTCATTGTTTGCATCATTGCGAATTGGAGGCATAGGCACATTTTTTGGTTTTCCTAGTACAGGCCCAGCCTACCCTCCCTCCCATTGGGTCTAGCCACCTTTGTGTGTTATTGTTACTATTTTCCTTTCAGCGGATCGAATATTGTATCGAACGCTGTTGTAAACCAATCAGACGGGGCACCCACACGGGGCATGCCTCGACCTTCAAATCATTCCGCCACCGTTTAATTTCCGATTTGGTAAGTTACGGTTGCATAGGCGGTCTGCTCCCCCCAATCCGCCCAAGTCCGTTTAAATAACCATTGCCAATTTCCCCTAACAGCTACCACGATCCAGCCACCAACCACTCGACTCTTTGGAGCAATTCTACGCGCCACTCGGATTATTCCAGCCCCGAGGGTACGCTATTTTGCATACCATAGACGGTTGACGGTTTACGACGTCCCACGGCCTTCCTTTTTACCATAACCATATACTGGCACTTTAGCATCACCAGACCAATAATTGATGCACGATCCTTCACCAGACCAATCCTGTCATACCGGATAAGTGCACACGGTGCCATTTCCTCACACTCACAGAAATGGTAACTTTTCACAAAATATGCACAGTCAAGCGCCACTCCTTGCCTAGTGACAATTCAAATATCCCAGCTGGATTAGTCACCAACTAGTATTACCAAGACCACCATGCCACCGTGGATGCGTTAACCAAACACCAATTGGCACATTTCACTACACTGCGATTCCGAATCTTGTTAAGTTTAGAGTGTGACTCAGTTGACCTCGATTTTCTACTGCAGAATAGCGACTTAAATACATATTTGCTTTTCTGTTTCTCTCCTGTTTTTTCCCCACAGGCACATTTTTCTTCTTATACCAGGCAATTATTAAGTCCTGATGATGATCCCATAATTCTGAGCACGGGATCGAAACGCCGTCGACTTTGTTTAGTAGACGTACAGTTGATTTATGAATATATGTATGTACTACTCTGGGGAATACTGCCAATTTGAATCTTAAGCAGTATCCAGCCTCGCTCAAACTTTCTTTTTGCCTGACGTAAACTGTCCTCTCCTCGTACCCTCTTTCACAACTTTCCTCTATCTCTCAGTACGGCACAGGCTTGTGCCTTACTTCAAACGTCAAATGTTTGCTGTCAAATTGTAACTTATATTTTGAATATTTGTTCTAATTTCTTAATAAATTCTTTGCCCGGCTAGGTATAAGAAAAGTGCATATAGTGTCCGATTGTGGTCTATATTACATTGCTTTGAAAAAATGTTCTAGGCTTAGGACCTTTGTTTCCAGAAAATAAGATATTTTCATGGCGTCATCACCTAATGCATACACTCTTTGCACCTGTAATGTACGCGGATTGGGCTCTATCCATAAGAGACACAGAGTCCGGGCTCAACTTAATAGAAGGAGAGTCTCAATTGCATACCTACAGGAAACGCACCTTAGTGGGGACGAGGCGACTAAATTGCACAAGAAATGGGGGGTGCAATTATTTGCTACCAAATGTTCAGCTTTCTCAAGGGAAGCGCCAATATGGGTGAGGAATACGGTTCCCTCTGCGCTGTTGGAACAAAAAGTGGACAGTAATGGCAGATATGTTCTACTACATGGTTTATTGGATGGGAGACATGTGGTGCTGGGTTGTATATACTCCCCCAATACTGACCAAGACAAATACTTAGCCACACTCAGCACGGGACTGTCTGAATGGGCTGGATATCAATGGATACTAGGCGGATACTTTAATGCTGTGCTAGACCTCACCCTAGATAGATCCCACACTCCGTTACACGCCACTGAAAGTAGAAAACAAGCGGATGCACTCAAGGGTTGGGCAAGAGGCTGGGATTTGCGGGATGCCTGGAGGACAAAACACACGGAACACAGGGAATATAAATTTTACTCCCCACCACATGGCTTGCACACTCGAATAGACCGTTATCTGTGCTCCGCCACGCTGATGGACTCCGTCACTTCAGCAACTCACATGGGGAAGACCCTAACAGACCACAACCCAGTGGGGCTACAAATACTATGGGGTAGAATACCGACACCGATCCCCACATGGAGACTACAACCAGATATGCTAGAAGACCAGGTCTTTCGAACGACTTTGTCTGAGGCGATAACGCACTATTTTGAAGAGAATGTAGGAACTGCTAGCTCCCGACAGATAGAATGGGACGCCTTTAATACGACGGTACGGGGAGTGGCCATTAGTACTAAAATTGGAGTGTGACAGGCTCTCATCGACCGGCTCAAGAGAGTTGAGGAGAAGCTGGCTGCACTTGGAGGCGTGGCAGTGGGCACGAATGACCAACTCACACAGCTGCGAGAGGCCAATATTCAATATGCAGAGCTTTTAGAGGAGCTCCGGGTGGTGGATTACTGCCTGTACACACAAAAGCAACACTCACAAGCAGATAAATCTGGACCACTACTTGCACGCTTGATTCGCAACACACCTGCTCCCACCCCTATCACACGCATACACAACGGCACTGGTGAGGAGGTTAACACACAGCTAGACATTAACACCTCATTCAAAGACTATTATGCACTCCTCTGTGGCCCTCCCCCACCACAGATTGACGACCGTTTTGCCGAATTCTTTGATGGCATATGTATGACTAACCTGACGCAGGATCAGCAGAAAGACCTGGCACGTCCCATAGCTGGTGCAGAAATACGGCATTAAGGCCCTGCCATGCAATAAGACTCCAGGGAGCGAAGGCTTCCCGGCAGAGTTCTACGCCACGTTTGCTGACATACTAGTACCCTAGCTGCAAATTCTCTACCAGGAATCTCTTGAATGCAACAGTCTACCACACACAACACTACAAGCGCTGGTGGTCTCATTGTTAAAACCTGACAGAGACGCGCTGCACATCCCCAACTACCGACCCTTGTCGCTTCTTAACACAGACTATAAAATTCTTAGCCATCTAGATTTGTGCCAGGCCGTAGTACAGCCGTCAATATTAGGCGCTTACATCAGATTATGTTAGGTGCCTGCTTACCGGGCACTAAGGAGGGATGCATCTCCCTCGACCTTAAACAAGCATTTGACTCCCTACGATGGGATTACATGTTTTGTGCCCTAGCGTGCTTTGGCATACCACAAGAGTACATTGCATGGGTAGGTTTATTGTACACGAACCCTACTGCGAGTGCCCGTACTGGCCGCCATATCTCCGGGCAATATGCGATTGCACGAGGGACGAGACAAGGCTGTCCTTTATCCCCCTACTGTTCATCTTAGCATCAGAGCCCCTGTTGAACAGACTACGCACCTTCGCGTCCCCCCGGGGAGTGATACGTGGTTCTACAACCCACATTGTCTCTGCTTATGCGGATGATCTTATACTCTACTTAAAGGACTTGGGTGCAGATCTTGACCCGATCCCTGATATATTTGCCACCTTCAGCACGCTGTCTGGCCTCACTATAAATGAATCTAAGTCTCATGCGTACTATTTTGACGATACGCAGACTGGGGGCTCTGTGCGGTTCAACCCTTGGGTATTCCAGATAGCACCTACTACCTTCAAATATCTAGGGATACATATCTACCGCAATACCCGGGACCTCCTAGACGGGAACTTGGGCAGAGCCCCCACGATGCTTAGTTCCCGCATCCAGTTCTGGACTTCCCTGCCTCTATCAATAGCCGGTAGAGTAGCCATTACGAAAATGGTGATGCTGCCGCGGCTGATATATTTTTTCACTAACCACCCACTGTCTATCCCCACACGGACTTTTAAACTAATGAACACCCTACTGATGGACCTTATATGGGCCACGGGACGGCGTCGCATTCGTCTGGCAAAGCTATAGCTGCCTGCCACCCAGGGTGGCCTGGGGGTCTAGGATTTGCAGGCATACAGTTATGCGTGTCAGTTACAATGGCTTGCGTATTGATTGGCTGGACGGAATCTCCATTAGCTGGCTTTGACGGAACGAGACAAAGATAAGGGACTTATTCATAGGCTACTCCTGCCCCATGCTCCCAATACCGCATTTACTCTGGTTGGTGATTGGTTATTGGCGCAGTGCTCTGAGATATACTAGCAAAATAACACCATATGCCCCTACTATACCCCTACTCGGCGTGCCCACTAGATTGGGTACGCTCACTAACCATGCAATTAGGGCTTGGGCAGAATCTGGTGTTACAACTCTAGGAGATTTCTTCCGGGAGGGCACCTTAATGTCACACGCAGAATTCGTGCACACGCATGGAACCCCGGCCAAATTATTTCTACTGCATACTCATATTACCCACTATATTCACATTACTAACGGAGCTGAACCACCCACGAACGCATTCCTCACTATGCTGTACATGATGGGTAACGGTGCTCGACTGGTAAAATGGCTAACCCATGGGATAAGGAGCGAAAAAAAGCTCTCCCTGCAACTAACACGAGACAAATGGGAGGGGGATGGAGGCCGCACGTTCACAGGCACAGAATGGAGCAAGATCCTAGAATTCCCTTGAAAGGTCTAGCGAAACCCTAAATTTAAGTTCATACAGCTCATGCTGCTACATAGAGCGTACTTAACCCCTCGACGCTTACATGAGTGCCCAAGGTGCCGATCACCGCAGACGGGCTTATTGCACATGCTATGGTCCTGCCCTAAGCTACAAAATTATTGGGACACAGTCTTTGACAGTCTATTAGCAGTGGTCCCGGCGCGCCCGTATGATTCCCTGGAATACTGCATCCTGGGACTGGGGCCCTGTGCAAAGAAAGGTAATCCCTCCGCGCGCTTTGTTAATTTTGCGCTCCTCCTGGCCAAACGAACAGTGACAACCCGGTGGAAGTCGACTAGACCCCCATCCCCAATGGAATGGCATGCAGAGGTGCTTCGCTGGGGTAGTGCGGAGGGGGCGGAATTAAGCAGAGAAGACTATAGGGGTCTGAGGCGGATGCCTATTTCTTTAGAATGGCACGCGTTGCTGAATGATTATGCTGCACTGGATGTCACTGCCAGCTGAACGTGTCCCATCTTGTGATGCATGCTCCGAGAATAATGTTAGAGCCGTCAGCACGCACCTCCGATCCCGCGGCATGCATCTGGGTGTAAACAGCAACCAACGTTATAACACAAATAAGTGAAGACCGATAACACTACACTTTGCACACCAAGGGAGAACAGGAACAGTGTCACTGAATAATAGGAACAGAGCACAGGGGAGGTTGGGGAGGGGGCTATGATGTTTTGAGTTCATGTTTTTAAATAACTTTAGGGCACTACTACTTATATATAAAGCTATTTGTTTGATGACTAATGACAGTACTGATGTTAGGTTCCGGTAATAGTTCGGGTGATACGCTGACCTGTTATAAATGCCTGAACTACACATATGGACTAACTAAACACTCATACTTGCAAACATATTGTTTTTTATCTATTATACAGTCTGCATTTAAAAGGGTATGATGTGCGGGCCACTCCTAGATGTACCGACAATAACAATGTGTTTTACTGGCAATGTATTGTCCTCTGTTTGTAACTTCAAATCAATAAAAACATATATTAAAAAAAAAGAAGCGCTTAGAAGGGGGTCAAGCAACTCTGCTTAGTACAGGGTCCAGTTCCGAGAAAATGGAGGCCTCAGGGGCTCCCCATTACCATTGTCTATTAATACCACACAGGGGTATGAGATAGTAGGGACTGGCACAGTTTGGGTACCTGAAAACGAATGCGAAAATTAAAATTAGAGGATCTTGGCTCCTTAGGCTGTGGGAGGGAGCTGTGCCGTGGGTGCTGAAAAAGGCGCTAAGGACATAATGGGGACCTCTGTTGCATCTTTGGAAGCTCTATTTTCTACCCTCTCGGAGGACATTAAAAAGGGTTTTTCGGTGTCTGTGGCCAATCAAGGAGAGATCAGGAATTTATCTGAGTCCTTGGAGAGGAAGATCGACCTTAATACAAGAACGAACACGTTGTTAAACTCTGTAGGCAAACCAAAAGATGAACTCAGTGCAGCATAAGCAGATATACTAGTCCTCAAGAGTGAGGATGGGGTGTTTCAAGACAAGCTGGAGCCCCTAGAGAATAACTCCAGGAGAAGGAATTTGCGTATTCTGAACATTCCTAGGGGAAGGAGGGGGGAAGACCTCAAATCCTACATTGTCTCATTATTAAAGGAGACATTGCAGATAAAGGAAACAGAAGAAGATCTTAAGGACAATGAAAGGGCGCACAGAGACACTTTTAGAAGAAACCCCAACAGAACTAAACCCAGGAAAATCCCACTTAATTTTCACACCTACTTCCCGAAGGAAAAGATCCTCAGTTTGGCCCTGAAGGTTAAATCGTTGAAGGCTCGGGATTTTTCATTTGAAATACACTCTGATCTGGCCCAAGCTACTCTCGATAGGTAATGGGAGCAGGGCAGAAACCTAGATGACTTTAAAAAGCTTGGGGCAGTGGCCCAGCTCAAATTTCCAGCGACCCTGAATGTCATGCACAAGAACAAAATGCATAATGTGAGGTCACAAGAGGCTGACGAGCTACTAGAAAGCTTTGAGAAAGGCAATGCTTAGTTAGCAATTCCCCTCCTGGGCGACAAGGCACTCAATTGTGTGAGAAAAGTGGGAGGGCACTAGCAGTAGGGCACACACTTATCCAGGTCCTATAGAATTCCAATAGAACTATCTGGATAACTTTATAGTGATACACCTAGTAATAAATCAGTTAACGGCTGTTAAGGGTTGGTTTCTAGCTTTTCCTCAGTCTTCTTTTTCTTTTTTTAAAAGGGACAGGGTGAGTTGCCCCGGGGTGCAGCAGACTGGACTTTCATCAGTCCAGGAGAATATTGGAGGGGTTCGCGGGGGGTTGGGGTGCACTGGGTGGGGAGCATGTGGGAAAAATACATAACATTTCCTCATTTACCTTAGTCTGTTTCTTTTTTCCTGTTCAAGCTGTTCTAGCTATGTTAATTTCAAATGGTTTGGTCTGGTGGTGGCAATCTCTGTATTTTTTAAACGCTACATGGGCCTTGAGTCTAAACTTTGATGAGAATGGTTCAGCTCCTGTCATAGAACGTGAATGGCCTACGTGTCAAATTTAGAAGGGCAAACATTTTACAATATATTAGGGACTCCCCAGTGCAGGTCATTATTCTTCAGGAAACCCACCTCTCAAAGGAAGAGTTTGTGGGAAGGTGAAATCTGACTGCATGGTTACCCCTGCTTTTTTCCTGGTGTTTTGCTGGTTTTTGACTAGTCTGACTGGGATCCTGCTAGCCAGGACCCCTGTCTATCTGCTTTCTCCCTTAAATTGATTGCATGTACTTTAGGTACACTCCAGATTGGATACTTGGGTGCCCTTATTAGTCCCTAGTATATGGTACACCATGTACCCAGGGCATATGTACCCCAGAGGCCTCCCAGGGTCTGCAGCATGTATGATGCCACCCCTGAGAGACCATTCGAAATGGCACCACAGGTCTGCTACTGCAGCCTGTGTAAGATGGTGCATGCACCCCTTACTTAGATATAGGTTACCTATATCTATACTAAATCACTGCACAAATAAACCTATCAGTCACCCCTATGGCAGGCCTTATCAATCCTGAAGGCAGGGTGCTGGCTTTTGTGTGAGTGGGTACCCCTACATGAGCGGAGCCCCTCTGCAGCCTTTGGAATCTATTCTCCGAGGTTGTCTGTGATGCAGCCAAACCATATATACTTAAGTGCATTATAACCTTGCGGTAAATGCTAACTTTAAAACGGCTGCTTAGAAACATGCCATGTTTGGTGTCAAACACCTTGGAACCATACCTCCACACCGGTAACTGGTGTGGGAGGTATGATTCCTCCCTTCTAGAACCACTACTGTTGGTTACCGGTCTACCCGGTACCGCTTTCGCGACCTGGGCAGCACAAAATGGATGCTGCCAGCCACAGACATAAAATCTGTCCTCCTGCCGCTGAGCTGAGCTCGAGCAGGGGAAGGCTTGACAATAGGTTTCCTGTCACAGGGAGGTGTGACCACCTCCTAGACAGGCTTTAGTGTATTGGGGCTGGGTGGGTGCAGTCTCAGTGTGCCTGCAAGTCTACACTGGGGGCACATTTGGTGTCCCTGTGCATAGTCCAGCTCAAACCGGTTGCAGGAGCGATTTGTTCCTGCTCTGGCGTGTAACTGGACAAAGGACATTGATTTAACCACCCCTCTGTCCTGTCCCTCCCCTAGGAGGTTTCCCAGAGTTTGTCCAACTCTTTCCTTGGGTATAAAGTAGGAAACCTGACTACAGGACTGTAGATTTTACCTGGAATAAACTCTGCAAGCAGAAACCAAGTACTTTGACGATCTACACTTCGCTGGACGACAGAAGAATCTCCCTTGGAGTAAAGGAGTTACTCCCCTGCTGAAGCAGGCACCTTAACGCATCTGACCGGTTTGCTCTCCTGAGCTCCTGAGGACTTCGGAGATTTCTGCAACACAGGAATTGGGTTCCCGAGCGTCTCTGAGGTCGATCTGCTCTCTCAGCAATTCTGAGAACAGTATCCCGCGTGGGGATTGTGCAACTTGAACAACTGTGCACTGTGTACTTTTGCAGCAGCATATGCTTTTTGGCGATCCTTGAGGCTGTGCTTTGGGCTACGTGTAGTCCTGACCCCGGGCAGTATTTCCACCAAAGATTTCCGGCCTCCACTCCACGAGTGCTCTGTGGGCCTGTACTTCGTGATTCAGCTCGAGGTCCTTTTGCGATCCCTGGTCTGTTGGCCTGTGGGTCCCTGTGAAGGTAGCTATGATTTCTCATGGGCTTTCCTGGTTGCTCCACACGTGCCCTGACTCTCCATAGCTTGGTGAGTTTCCAGGACCTTGCAGGTTCTCACCCTAACTTGTTTCCTCTGACCCGTGGGTTGCATTTGCCAAGGATTGTTGGTGTTCAATCCGGACACTGACCCCTTAGCACTCGACATCCTTCGTGGGACAGCTCACCTCTGGACATTGGTCATCGTTGACGTTCCCTGGTCCTCGTGGCTGCAGAGTCAATCATCCAGTCTTCACACTGGTAGCACCCGACATCGGTGGACATTCGTCTACCAAGCCACTGGTCACCCTGAAGTGACCCAGACTCTGTACCCTCTGCTTTCAGGTTCTTCTCACCTCGGATCCAGGCTTGGATTCCACAGGACACTCTTCATCTTCCCGTCAGCAGCACTTCTCTGAGTCACGCCATTGAAAACGACAAAGGTTTCCAACACCACTTTACCCCTATGAACTCGGCTCCCCTGGGATAGGTAACACGGGTACTTCGGTACTCACAAGGTTGCTGGCCTTAGAACCTTCTACGTTCCAAAGGGTTTGCTTGAAGTCCTCTCCGAAGTATACTTAAACTGTAATTTGCCAACCACGACTTTCCCATAGAGTTTACGGAGCTCGTGGCTGTGTTCTCACACTGCACCCGTCCTCCGTGGGCTCCCTGTGTCACTCCTTTGGGTGGTTCCTTGGGGTCCCAGCGATTCTACATGCTCTAGGCACTGTGTCTAGTGAAGTCGTTGTTGTTATAACTTTTTTTTAGTATATGGTTCGATCTTCCCCTGGAGCCCACTGTGTATTGTGCTATTTACTGTTGTTCTGTTGATTAAGTATTGTGTGCCTTGTGCTCTAATCTCGTATAGAGGTTAATAGAGAGTGTTTAGTAATAAATACATATATTTTATATATCTCTTGTGTGGTTCTCCTTTCATTTGGTTATTCAGGAGGTTCTGATCTGGTAAAACAAGCTACTTTACATTCCTTCGAGACTTAGCCTGAAGGCTGTTCTCCACAGCTACCACTAGGATAGCTTTTTTATAAAGGTTGTCTTTAACCTAATCATCAATAAGGGTTGTATGGACTGGTACAGGGTGCCCACTTTAATTAGTGGACAGCATATACCAGGCCATTTTCTCACAGAGTTGACTGAAATATTTAAAACCTTTTAATGGGTGGAACACATGATTTGCTTCAACCAGAGTGCTAACGCCAGAGGGGTGGCTATACTAATCAAAAACAGGCCAAAGCACTCGTTTTGGACTTTTTGGTCGATCCTTGTGTGTAGTAGGGTCATCCTGAAGGTTATTATTTAGGGCTCTCTTTTCACTCTTGTGGGTTATTATGGCCCCCCTTAAAACAATTGTTACTAATTTGTTGGATTTCCAAGATCCAGTAATTATGGCTGGCGATTTAAACATTGTTATGAACCCCTAATTGGACAAGTCTTCAAACAGCAGAGCCACGGTACCTCCCAAATTTCGGGCATATCTCCACTCAATGATGGCGCAGACAGGACTTTGTGACATATGGAGAGACAGATCTGGCGAAGAGTTAGGAGTTTCATATTATAACAGTAAGTACAGCCATAAATCAAGAATCAATTACATCTTGGTGAGCCACAGTCTGAGGGGGAAAGTCAAAAATGTTAGCTATTTGACACCACATTTATCTGACCATTTAGGGGTATGGCTGGATTTGGATTTGGAAAGCAGGCACTACACTAGAGCCTGGACTTTTGATCGTAATTGCTTCTAGATATTGAGGAGACAAAGCATCTGTCCTATGAGACGGAGTGCTTTTTGGGCTATAATATAGCATCAGCCTCGACCTCTATAGTTTGGGATTGTCTGAAGGCCTTTATAAGGGGGACTATCACTAGCAGAGTGTGTTTTAGGAATAAACTATATAGAGAAGAGGTTGCCCAAAGGAAGCAGAGATGAAGATATCAGAGCTTGGCCTGAACACTGTGGCCGACCTTAAGAAACAGCAGACAAACATCGCTAGATTGAAAGAACTAAAAAGGTAGTTAGATACCATCCTTCAGACCATGGTTTTGCATAGATGGGAGGTGAGTAAGCTTGCCCATTTTGAGTATGGTGAGGGGGCGGGCAGGCTGTTGGCTTGGAAAGTTAAAGTCAGACAAGACGCACAATTTGATCAAACAAATAAACAACGCAGATTGGGTTACTGTCCTGTCCACAGATGAGGAGATAGGGGCGCCTTTCATGATTTTTTCCCAGAATTTTTACCAAGAAACAGGGTGGTGGATAAATCCAAGGTTGTGGACTGGTTGCGTGGAAGCACGCTCAATCCCTTGAACCCAATCCAATAGGAAGTTCTGGAGCAGGACATCTCACAGGAAGAGGTCAAGAGGGTCATTTTAGCCTGTAAAGGGGCAAAAGCAGCAGGCCCGGATGGTCTGCCAATATAGTTCTACAAATCACTGGGGGAAGTATTGGTTCCAAGTTTGACCCTGCTTTTCAATGAGATTCTATGTGACGGAGCAAAGCTGCCAGGTTCGTGGGGCGAGGCAACTATCACCCTGATATTGAAAGCGGGGAAGAATCCAGCAAGTTGCGGGTCATATAGACCTATCTCACTGCTAAATGTAGACTATAAAATCTTTGCCAGGATCCTGGCGGATAGGCTGGGATCAGTAGCAGGACATATGCTACACTCCAACCAAAAAGGCTTCATCAAGGGCAGAAATCTATATCACCTCACATATGATTTTATAGGTGCTATTGATCTGGCCACAACCTACTCGCTTCCCCTCGCAGCTATGACTTTAGACACCACCAAGGCATTTGAAAGGGTCAACTGGGTGTATCTGTCGGCTGTTTTGGAGAAATTCAATCTTGGCGAAAAGTTCAGCAGAGCCATCCAGCTGATCTATCTAGACCCGTCGGCTAAATTGTGGGTAAATGACAGCCTAACCGGTCTTTTTAAAATCACAAGGGGTACTAGGCAGGGTTGACTCCTTTCTCCCCTGCATTTTAACTTGTAAATCAAGCCATTTGCACAGCGGTTAAGAGAGGATTTGAGTATTTTACTATTTAAGCATGCAGGGTGGGAGAGTCCCTCTATGCTGATGACATTTTGGTTCTTTCCTTGGACCTCTTTATGGTCTTCCCGGCAGAAATAAAGCTTGCTCAAGACTTTGGTCAGATATCTGGGAACGAGCTAAATGCTGAGAAGACCGAGGTCATGTCATGGAAGTTGGGGGAGTGTCAATATCAGATCAAGAGGGACATGAGGTTTCAGGGGGGTCAGAATAGTGCAGGATATTAAAAAAAATCTCAGAGATCAATTTGGCCAATGTAACAAAGGAGTGTCAGAGGCTCATGCAGACCTGGGCCCACCTCCCTCTTTCCATCTTTGGCAGGGTAAACCTGGTCAAGCTGTTAGTGCTTCCTAAAATAACTTTCCTCTTTAATGTTATCCCACTACACTTTGACAAATCATTTATAGACAAGCTTCAGCAGGCCATCAATTCATTCATATCGGCCTATAGAGGGACCAGAATTGCCTTGAAGAAGTTGAGACGCAGGAGCGAGAAGGGAGGACTCTCGCTGCCGGATCTGCAATACTATGCTTGGGCCTTCCAACTATCCCAATCTAGGATGCTTTTAAAAACTCCGGACAGGGTTGGGGTAGGGGCAATGTTCTCAGCAATGCTAAAGGGTGCTAGTCTGTCACAGGATGGTTTCCTGTTTAAAAACAGAGAACCTAAATTCTTTAAGAAGATCAAGTTAAAAGTTCTGCAGGGAATGACAAGAACATGGGCAAATATTAGACGGCTGACGGGTCTTAGTTACTTTTCGAGTTTTGCCCCCCTGTGGAACTCCCCTTGTGCATCGGAGTGCATAAAGGATTAACTAGCACTGCCATTTAGAGAGGTTCGGGCTGAAGGTGTGGGGGAATTTAGTCCAAGAGGGCACACTTTTACCCTGGTCAACGCTTCACACCATTGTGGAGGGGGGACTCTCCAAATGTAAATACATCCAGCTTCAGAGCTGGGCCCAAAATCTGAAATCACCTATAGGTATAGGTAGCACCTTAGAGAAACAGCTGGTGGAAAGACCAAGAGGAAAGAAGGAGGTCTCCATTTGGTATTGGAGCATCGAAGAGGCAATTGATGGGGACTTTAAATTGGCTGAGAAACTGTGAGTTGCCTGCCTACCGGATGAATCCTGGGAATATCTTTGGCAAATATCTTTTAGTACCCTGTTTGCCACTGTGGGCCTATTTAACCCCCTTAAGGTTGTCGAAGATGACGGATGGGCCCCCATTTAGTTGTAAGAAATGCGGCTTGGAAAAAGCTTCAGATTTACATATGCTTAAGGGGTGCCCGGCCATTGCAGACTTTTGGGAAAAAGTGGGCAAAACTATCTCAGATATCTTAGGCCTCTAAATTCAAATAAGCCTCTCCCTGACAATTTTTGAGATATCCAGCAAAGCTACGGGCCCAGCAAGGTCTTTACTTTTTTACGCTATGTTACTGGCCAGGAAGGAAATATGCAACAAGTGGGTAGAATGTTCACCCCCATTGCACGCTGAGTGGTTGTCCTCGGTTTTCTCAACATCCAGGCTGGATTGGAGGGGGATCCAGAGCAGGAGGAAGAAAGCATTTTGGGATCTTCTATTGAAATGGTCATATGCTGAGATATGTGAGACCGGATAAGAAATCTAAAAACTATTTCCCCTTATAACGAATATGGGTCCTATGATTCTGGATACTCTCCAGACTGTGTTGGGCACTCCCCATTCCTCCAGTGCCAACATCAACAGTCCTCAGTGTTACCTGGACAATATTGGTGAGTGACTGTGCCCTTTCTTTTGGGGCCTGTGCCATTCTAGTCCCCAGATGTACCAGCAGGTGGGTGCTTTCCCACCTGTTTTGCCTCCCCAATAATGTACAAGGTACTGGCGTCTAGTTTGCTCACTGTGGTCTGAGGTGAATGAGGATAAAAAGAATAAAAAATAAAAAGAAAGGGGGGCAAATGGGTCATGGTCACTCCAACCAGACTCTAATACCCTATGCTCAACTACCAAATATAACAGAGATGAAGACATTAAAATGTTGTCCACAATAGTTTCATAACCCCTGCCAACATAGGTGGAAACCTTCAGGGAGCTAGGTAGCACCAGATTCAAGGATTGCTATTAAAAATGTGCCTGTTCCCCTTGTGGCGAGTGCTCAAAATGAGCAAAAAGAAAAGTCTCCCCCATGGATACATCCTGCAATAACTGGCAAACTTTCCTGCATAAATGATTCTTAAGATCATCCATAATTTCTGTTGGAACAAAAGAAAAAGAGCTTACACCAGGTTCTAGGGAGCATGTCTTCAAATTCACGATGGCCAAGCCCATAGACCTCAGAACTTGCTAAATGGCCATTTGGATTTTAAATGTTTTGAACAAGAAGATATGATTTATCAGAAAAGGTAAATAAGACTGCTTCTAAATTAGAGGTATTCATCTTCACCTCGTCCATCTGACAATTCAAAGACAATTAAATTAAAATACACATCCTCCCTTTACCCGGCCGGAGACAATAACTGCCAGAATCTAAAAAGGGAGTCTTTCTACCTGACCAGATTTATTGGAAGGCCAAAATGCTATATTGTTTGATGAAGTCCTAGCCATTTCAGCTCATTAACTTTCTCCCCAAGCCCCGCTATATTCTAAGGCAAGAAACAAAGCTGATCAGCATCCCTTTTAAGGGGGAAATCCCTCCCTTCACCCTTGAGGCATCGCTAGCGAGGGGTAGTCAGCTCACTTCCTCAAGTATGTTAAATGCTTCAAATGTATTCTGTGAAGGAAGAGGCATAGCTGTTGACGTTACAAACCCAGTATGAACCCCGTGATGACTTTGGCTCCTCAAGGATGGAATAGGCCCCGGTGTGCTTAAATTGTGGGCAAAGTCTGGTCTATAGAAAAACCAAGTGGCCGTATGCCAGTGCCCTCTGTTGGATTAACTTTGCTTCCGCATAAGGCAAGATTTCTACCTACAACTCGGCTGTTGCTGAAGGTGATTACTAAACAGTCACCTGGTGTAGTGTTCGGGCCCCGCCCACCCTATTCTGGGGGCCATATTAATTTAAACACTCACATCTAGCCCTCCCCTTGTAGTCAACCACTATGCCACTTTATTTCTCAGCTGCTACAAATGTCCGCTCAAATTTACCTTAAACAGGGGTACATTTACCAAGACTGCCTCATATGGTGTAGATTCAGAGGGAAGGTCGAGCAGTCCGGTGTATTTGACATGCTGGATGATTACAAATCTGATGCGAAAACATTTTTTCAAATAAACCATTATTAAAACCAGTGATAATATTATATAATGCTTAGGCTTTAAAGACTTTTAGTTTGTGGCAAAAGGTTATGTTATGTTATGTTATGTTACAAACTTTTGTATTGCGCACAGCTGCCCCAGCTAAGGGGCGTCCTGGCGCATGGCAGGTAATATGCAACACCTACAGGGAACATAACAGAAGGGGAGAAAAAGGCAAATTATTCAAACAGAAAAGTTGGCAAAAGGTCTGTATAATATAACATTTACTTCCAGGGTTAATAGAACGATAGCAAATGTAGCATAACCAAGGAATTACACACAGCAAAGATATTAAGGTGAATGCAGCAAAGTTAAGACTTCTGTCGGGGATCATTTACAACTTCCAGAAATCTGTGACGAAATCAACTACATGTTAGAAGCTTTTTCCGTATTTCACGTGGTATACCATTGTTACTTTTGCTAAAATGAAACATCAATATTAATATATACTTCTCTTTAAACCTTTTGATTTAGACAACGGGAATGCTGCAAAACAGACACAGAGCGTCCAACCAATTTTTCGAACGAGTATCACTTTGTCCATCCCAAACATCAGCATGGTACCAGCATTGGACGAGGTACAACAAACTCTCAACAAAGTGGTGGACTGCATACTCAATGTCTCAAAAGGAGTTGGGCAGTGGAGTAAAGAGAGAATGTCAAAGGTTTGTCTCCTTTCTTTCTTTTACTTGAAAATATTGTTAGTTTTGATTATGTGCTGAATAATTGTAGCATCTTTTTCCATAGAAAAAGATGATGGACAGAAAAATAGCAGCCCTGCGCCTTGGTGGTAAAGGCAGTGACTCGGAGGAAGAAATTGGAGAGACGGGGACTAAACATTTTCATGGTAATATTTCATTTGTTTGTAGTGAGTATTTTGGGAATTACCTATTAAAAGTGTATTTATTAAAGGGTGACAGACAAAATAAACAACTTACACTTGCTTGCAGTCAAGAAAGCAATTTTCGACCTAGACACAAATGATAATATTTATAATTGTAAATTGTATGTAAGCTGACCTATTGTCGGGGTGAGCCTCAGCAAGGCCTACCAGTGCTAGGGGTTAGCCCTTCTCTGCACAAGTCCTCAGACCAATAGAATAGAAGTTGGCACAAAAACTGGAATATAAAACAAAGAATTTATTAACTTCATGAGGTGAAACTACATTCGGTAATGTATGAAGTAGCACACTGAACTGAAGGAACATGGACTTTTTATACCCACACAGGGGCTCAAAAGAAGGCGGTACAAGTACAAAAAGAAGGTTGTATGTACATATAAGATCATACAAAAAATGCACCGTCAACAAGAGGGAGGAGCTAACAGTTGCCAATTCTAGCAAACACAACCTGACAGTTACAGACTGAAGACAGCTGCATGGACAGCTGCAAGCTCAACTGAGCATGTGCAGAGTAGAAGAAGCTAAGTATAGTTTGTTCACAGGCAGAATAGAAGAGCAAACAACACTAAGGAAGGACAGAGCACATGGTGAGCACATAGTAGCACATGGCAGACAAGATGGCTGCCGAAAAACAAAATGGCTTCAGCTAGATGCTAACCACGATCTCTGCCAAATTTCAACACTATGGCCGGTACTCTGACCGGGTGGCCAAATTGGTAAAGATCTGTATCGAGCATGTTTGAGGTGAATGGGTAGGATGTTTCATGTAGTGGTATGACCCCGGGTGTTATAGGCCCATATCCTTCCTGGACCCTACAGTTAAGATCCTAGGTAGAGTCCTCCTGGATAAATTGAGGGATAGTTTAGAGTGTTGCGGGGGGCTGGCCGACATTCAGTACGGCTTTAGAGAGAAGAAAGGAACGGTTGAGCAATGCTCCAACTTACACCCGTTGATCTCGAAATATACGGTGGCCAAGGAGGGGTCCCTATTCCTAGCATTTATGGACCTCTCCTCGGCCTTCGACCTGGTGAACAGGTCTAAGGTATGGACCACCCTCCTGAACATGGGGATAGATGAGTCACTGGTTAAGTTCATGGCCTCTCTCCACCAAGAGCTCTTTGCTGCAGTGCGGGTCACTAACGAGGGAAGGTGCACGTCCCGTTTTAAGTCCATGCGAGGGGTCAGGCAGGGCTGCATACTGGCCCCGTTGCTCTTTACCATTAACATTAATGGCTTGGGTGCCTACCTGGAGGATGTTGAGGGTGATGTCCCGCGTGCAGGAGCAGTTAAGAACCCTGCGTTCCTGTACGCGGACAACGCGGTGCTGATAGCCCGCACTGGCGTTTGCCTGCAACATCTCCTGGATGCTTTCGGCACATTTATGGACCATTTGAACTTAAAAATAAACACAACCAAGTCCCATACCATGGTTGTGGGGCACCAAGGTAGCAAGGGGAAATCTAAAATCTTTAAATGTAAGGGAGAGATCGTCACCAGAGTCTCCACGTTCCCCTACCTGGGGGTTCTTTTTGATCAGAGGGGATCCTGGGGACCCCAGGTTAGGGCGAAAAGGCTGGCGGTGACTAGATCCTCAGCAGCCATCATGGGATTTGCGAGTAGGTTGGGTGCTAGGCCAATGGAAGCCCTTCTGAAGATTTATAAAAGTAAATCAGTTGCTTTGGCTGCATATGGTTCACCCCTTTGGGGTTACGTAAACCTGGAACCAATTCAGAAGGCGGAAAATAGATTTATTCGGACCCTCCTGTCTGTCCCACAGCCCACACCAACTTTTTCAATACATATGGAGGTGGGCCTGGACTTCGTCACCGATGGGCTGAACATGGCACCCTTGATCTTCTGGTTGAGGACCTGGCTCAACGAAGAGCTGCCCCTAACCATAAGATCATGGCTGATGTCATGTCCTTGGACCACTTTAAAAGGGTGCCATAGCTGGCCTACTTGATGAAGGCGTTCTCAGACCTAGGACGACCAGAACTCTTTTCATCCCCCCGGGACATCAAAAAACAAGATATTGACTTGATTAAGAAGCAATTCATGGGTAGGGCAAGAGCATGCCGTGAGGAAAAGGAATTAGTGAAACCGGCAGTGAGGAGGCATTATCTGCTTGTAAATTCATTTGCACTTGCACCTTACCTTGGCTTGTTCACGATCCATTCCATAGGTTTCTCCTAACTAAGTTTAGGTTTAACTTGTTACATTTTTATTTGGGTGATTTTAAAACGTGGGAAAAACCTGAATTAGCCCCCCCCCCTGTTGTTGTGATCACTTTTCTGTACAAGATACCATGCACTTTGTTATGTTTTGTGGGTTTTATTTAGAGCCTAGGAAAAAATATCTGTTACCTGTTTTGAAGGAGGCTGGTTTCACACAAGTGAGGCCAGCCCTGCTCTACCTACAATCTTTGAACAACATACGCATTACATTTTGTATGGCCAATTTTTTGGTGGCAGCAGCTAGAACTAAAAAAATACATCCGAACAACGGGTCCTTTTAATACCGCGTTCAATCAATGTATTCAAACTTTGCTTAATACTAAATGAATTTAATTTGCCTTTCTATAAACCCCATGTATGCTCTGATTTGTATGATATTGTAAATAGTTTTTACACTGTATGAAATGTTTTTATCTCTTTGTATGATTTTTAACTAAATCGAATAAAGATATTTTTGACTGACTGACTACATACACATCGTCGCTAAAACTTCAAATATTAGAAATATTGTGATGCTGTATGTTGTATCAGTTCAACTTTACATCACACTTTATGATGAAAAACTCTACCCTATGTAGTTTCTGGAAAATGTATGTGTCATCTAAAGCCAGGTCGTTTATGGTTGTCTTAAAGGGCATATCTATCAACCTTTGCCGATATGGAAAGCCTCCAGGCACAAATGGCCTGTGGACCTGCTATGCGACCTAGTATAGTACATGAAAATCCACCTAACTGGAGTGTAGCTTAATTATATCATAACCTATGACCACAGCGTGTTGAAATAATGGAAGATGGTCATGGAGTGTGCAGGATAGGTAACTCAATGCAGTGCAGGAGTTATGACATTAAAATACAGTGTTGTTTTACATATGAACATTACTGATAATGTCTCGACTGCCAGTATTTTGCTTTTTGGCACCTACTGTCCTGGAGTCCATATCTCAGGACTGGTAAAGACAGATTGGACATAGTCTAAAGGAGAAAATATTTCTTATTCCGCACTGAATAAACATAGCCTGGAGGTCTTTTCACTCCTACAAAAGGACAGTTTAGATATGTTGGGTATACAGAAACCTGGCTGGATGAGCACTCCATGCCGGACTTGGTGGCAGCGTTGCCTCCCGATTTTTCTGCCATCTATTTAAACAGAACAAATAACACTAGTGGTGGGGAGTTTGCATTTCTGTTTAATCGAGCACTGAAAATAGAAACCCTATGTTCGGAACATATTGAGGGGACGGAGGTGCTGGGTGTTAAACTTTGCTCCTCTCGGGACTGCCTGGTAATTTTGATAGTGTATCGTCCCCCGTGCACGCCCTCTGGGTTTATGGAACAATTCCTGGAGCTGGTCCAGGACTTACGCTCCCGGTACAAGGAAATGTTGGTGCTCAGAGATTTTAATTTCCATTGGGAAGTAGTCCCAAGGGAAGGTCATGGGCAACAACTTGAGGAGGCCCTTACTGCGATGGGGCTGAACCAAATGGTGGTTGGTCCCACCCTCAAGAAAGGGCATACCTTAGACCTGATCTGGACATCCCCATCGCTGTCTGGCCCCCTGGCCATCTCTCCATGCTCCTGGTCGGATCATTTTCTGCTGCAAGGCCAGTTTTCTTTCACCCAACAGATATCTAACGTGCCATCGAAATGGAGTACGCGGCGCAGTTGGAACAAGGTTAACGCCAATGACCTGGTGACTATCTTATCTGGTTCTAACTACTCCCTACCCATGAATAGTATTCTGGACACGGAAAGTGCTTCCTTAATGCTAAAGCTTATGGAAGCGGTGGAGATTGTAGCACCTGCTCATAGGGTCAGAATGGCCGACAAGAACAAGGCAACCCCTTGGTCTAATGATGCGCTTCGACAACAAAAACAATCCCTTCGCCAGTACGAAAGAGCATGGCGAAAAACCTATGACTCCACCACACGTGTAGCCTACACCGCAAAGTTCACCGCCTTTAAAAAAAGCTATTTTAGCTCGTAAAGCTGAATTGTATGAGGCTATGATCATTGAGGCTGCTAACCCCCAGAAAGGGATCTTCAGGATCTTAAATGAACTCAGGAAAGAAAGGGTGGAAAAACCGGCTTTCACACAAGTAGACTGCCAAAAATTCCAAGCGTTCTTCACAGGAAAGATTAGTGACTTGATGGCGGCAATCCAGCACACTCCGACCTTTCCCTGTACAATTCAGCCAAATTTTCCCCCACCAGTGGTGGGAGATATTCTGTCCTGCTTCCCCACTTTTACACAGGAACAGCTGGCCGGGTTAGTCGGGAGGGTGAAATCAGGCTCACCGGCTGATCCTTGTCCCCCCAAGATCTTTAAAATGGCATTACCAGGGATTAAGGACAGGGTGCTCTCTTTCCTTAACTACTCGTTGGAAACTGGACAGGTCCCCAGTAATTTCAAAGAGGCTCGGTGATTTTGTTGCTAAAAAAGCCAGGCGCGGACGAGAAGGATCTGAAGAATTTCAGACCGATCTCACAGCTGCCATTTTTAGCATAGATATTGGAACAGCATGTGCTGCAGTCCCTTGCCCGTCACCTGGAGGCTAATCATCTCCTCGAATTCAAACAGGTAGATTTCAGACCTCATCACAGCACGGAATTGGTTATGCTTTCCTTGCTGGATGAGATGAGAACGAGAGTGGATAGGAAAATGCTGTGTGCTCTGGTTCTGCTTGATTTATCCGCGGCCTTTGACACGGTTAATCATGGTCAACTTTTGTCACGGATTGCTGACTTTGGGATCCAGGGCATAGTCAGGGCTTGGCTTGCTTCCTTCCTTAGGGATCGCTTCCAAAGAGTCCAATTAACAGACTTGGTATCCCTCCCAGAGACCTTGACATGTGGAGTTCCGCAGGGCTCAGCACTGTCCCCCCTGCTTTTTAATATCTATTTACAGCCTTTGGTCGCCGCCTTAAACCAGTAGGAATGTAGGGTATATAACTATGCCGATGATACCCAAATTCTCATCCAAATTGACCAGTCGCCAACATCACAGGCGAGAATGCTAGATATCTTGAAATTTACCGTAAATTGGATGTCGGCAAACTCATTAAAACTGAATACAGATAAAACGGAGGTGTTGGCGGTTACCACAGCGGCAAACCCCTGGAATGAGCAGTTCTGGCCTATTGAACTTGGGCAGTTCCCAGAACCAGCGTCAACAGTAAAAAGTCTCGGCATCAAAATTGACGCTATGTTGTCGATGCCTCAACAGGTCTCAGCAGTGGTGGGAACCTGCGCGGGATTACTGCTTCAATTGCGGAAATTGTCCCAGTTGCTGTCTTTCTCAACTCTCAGGCTTGTGGTCTCAGCCTTAATCCTGGCTCGCCTGGATTACGGCAATTCCCTATATTATGGGCTACCAAAAAAATCCTTGGCCAGGCTACAAGTCGTTAGGAACAACGCAGCCAGACTAATTTTTAAAAAACCGAGGCAGACCCGCGCTACTCCTCTATTGCAGGACCTACACTGGCTTCCTATACTACAGAGATCCAAATTTAAAGGCCTCTGTATCGTTCACAAAGCCATCTATGGCTCAGCCCGAGCTATATCAAGTACAGACTGACCAAATATGTACCTAGCAGGAGGCTCCGGTCAACAGAAGCGTGTCATCTGGTATGCCCGCGTTTCAAGCGGTCATCGATGGGGGGAAGAGCTTTTTCAACCGCAATACCGCCAGTTTGGAACAGGCTTCCAGAAAGTTCGCGTAAAGAAACCAACCTTACATTCAGGAGGAGGCTAAAAACTGTCCTCTTCCTGGAAGCCTGGAGTTCCCCTTAAAGCACATCCGTGGTTTTTTATTTTCTTTTATGGGCTCCTCTTATGGCTGTATTCTGTTTGCCTCATACGATGAGATTAAACTTGGCTTATCCCTTCCATGAACCAATTTTCCGTTGCAAAGACAAACGCCGCCACTGCTTTTTGCATGTAGCTATTCTACGGATTGGCTGTTCCTTTGTATATTAGTTTAAGCACATCTTTTTGGCTTCCTGCTGGTGCTTTGAGGACTTGGTAATAATATTTTGCCTGTGTTCCCAAACATTCATAATTTTGCAGGACAAGGCCAAACTCCAGACAGATCAGACTGTTCCGAGTGTATTTCGGTAATTTAAAGATTTGTTTTTACACCTGACACTGGGATTTTTCCAGCCACCAGTCCTTTTATCTCGGGAATGCTTGTTGTGCATATCCTGCTATCGCCAGTACTTTACATTGTATAACACTCCTGATTGGAACCGTTGTAGGACTGCACAGCTTCTTGTGAAGTTTGCATAAAGCATAGATTGTTGATTGAACTTTGGACGTCATACTTTGTTGGTCCGAGGTTGCCTTCCCAGGGTCACTGAGCCATTCCCCAAGGTATTTATACGTTCTTGTGATGGTAATTGTCTGGGGGCACAGTTTCCATCTAAGTAAAGCTTTTATGTAATGTCCAAAGACCATCACTTTGGTCTTACTTGGATTGGCAACCAATTCATTGCTTTCATTATAGACGTTGAGAGCATCCAACCTCCTTTTTAGTTCAATTTTGGTATGGTCCAATATTAACAAGTCATCTCCTCTGTTTGGGCCAATTTTCGGTACTGCAAGATTTGCGTTTTGGAGTGTCTTGTCCAAAGCTGCAGTTTATAAATTATAAAGTGTTGTGGCAAGTACATAGCCCTACTTAGGGACTTCATCAATGTATAATTTCCTTGAGATCAATTCCCCCCACAATTTGATTCATACCCAAGTTTTACAGTATAGAGAAATGACCCGTTTCAAGAGGCCTTCCGAGATGTTCCATTTTCTTTGCTTTTTCCACAACTTTTTGCGGGAGACCGCATCAAACACTGCTGAGTAATCCAGAAAGCAAGAGAACACTAGCTTTTTATTTTTGATGTTTGCTGCTGGGCTATGTAGGCCAGTGAGACTATGTTGTTGATTATTGAACCACCTTTGCAGAATCCAGTTTGGTTTAAGGGAATCATCTCTTTTCCTCAATCCATCTATTTAATTCTGCTAATTGGGTGTTAGCATATGCTTTCCCATTATATATCTAGCAGGGCAATTAGTCTGTAATTTTAGGGTTTGTGTTATCACCCTTCCTAAATATTGGCTGTGGTAGAGAACCTAGCCATAAATCTGGGACGTCAGCTTGTAATCCACATTCTGTGTACAGAGTGGATACAACTTCTCCCCAATATACCCGGTCTTCCTTGAACATTCCACCCGGGAGTCCATTGAGGCCAGATGCCCTGTCCCTTCTTATCATTTCACAGTAGATACTTCTTGATCTTTACCGTCTTCTTCCACCTGAGGGATGTGGTCGCTAGCTGCTCCATCACCCGAAGGTTCATTTATGTTAGCTTGTTGATTCCCTGCTTGGTTTTCTGAGTGGATGTTAGCTATATGTTAGAATTACCTTGTCAGTGACAGATTTGTGTCTATCAAGTTTGTTGTTTTCTATGCGAGCAACGTTTTCTCATAACATCTTGTGTTTTTGATTCTTAGATAGTTCATAGACTGATCCATTCCTCCTCCATGTACTTCTGTTTTAGTTTCCATATAAAGCGTTTTCGATCCAAGTAATGTTCTGTCCACCTTTGTCTGAAGGCTGGTGTACCAGTTTTTGGGTGGATCCTTTTAGTCTCAGCTTGTATGTGCACTCCCTTAGGACTTCATTGTGTTGCAAATGTTGTCCTGTTTTTAGGCCTCGACTTTTATATCTCGCAGGGATAAATAGACGAGAGTAATGAAGTTGTAACAAACTCTCTGACCAAGCAGATTCCATGCGGATTTCTCACAATGCATGTTAACTTTTGAAGCGTGATGCTTCTCTAGCGCGCGCTTGGCCTCGCACACCACCATCAAAGGGTTCTGCTCCCCTTCACTCACACCCCATTCCCATATGCTCCTTTCCTCCCTCCCACTCACTCGCTCCCCTGCCCCCCCACCAGGCTCTTGAAGCGCGACGCTTCACCAGCGCTTCCCTCCCACTCGCTCACTCCCCTTCTCCCCCGCCCCCCACCCCCAATCTGACTTGTTTTTGGGACTCGAACACTGTTTCCTACGCCCAAAGTCAGCAGCTCGCTTCTGCCCTTCTCTGCTCTTCAGGCCCAGCTTGTTTTGGTTGACTCTTCACTTTTGGAGCTCACACATAGCATTTGCATTTCTAGGTTTCCTGCTAATCCGACTCAGTCAGAGGGCATTTCTAATCTAACGTGGTTCCAGGGCTTTTTTCCATGCATCCCTGCACTTCCCCCTCCCGCTTTGGCTTTCGAGCAGCATTTGAATGTCTTTGATCAGGGCGGTTTGAGGGCGCCTGCTACGTGCATTGCCCCCAATCCTTGTTTTATTTTGCTCCAGAATGTTTGTTTACCGGATCCTGGATGCCTTTAAATTTAATTATTACGTCTGCATTTTTAAAATAGAGCCGGCGGGACTCGAACACTGTTTCCTACGCCAAAAGTCGGCAGCTCGAGCCACATCCCTATACATGTACACTTGCAGCCAATCACAATATGGCCACTATTGACGACCAATCCTTTCAACTCCTCTTTTGATGTCAATCATTTTGGTATTTATATGACGTCTGAGGTTTAAACAATCGGCCTCTGAGTTATCTACATTGCGTTTTTACTCTTGTACATGCCTTCAGTTTCTTACACTTCTGACGGGCCTCAGACAGGCGTTTTTCAAAGGTTGACAGAACTAGATCAGTGATGTACTGCTCACTTGCGTTAACTCTTGGGTTTACATGTTAACTCTTGAAGCGTAACGCTTCTCCAGCGCGAGCTTGGCCTCGCACACCACATCAAAGGCTTTTGCTCCCCCTCACTCACACCCCATCCCCATATGCTCCTTCCCTCCCTCCCACTCACTGGGTCCCCCGCCCCCCCACCAGGCTCTTGAAGCCTCACTAACTAGATTATGTTGTATCCTGAAGAAATGATTGACACTGGCTGACCCTCCCACTCATCTACCTTGGAAAACCAGATAAATACGCACTTTCTGTGGCTGCTGCCCAAAGGCCAAATCATATCTCATTGCCGTGTGCCTCTTTAACTCGCTCCTATATTCCGCACCCAGTGCTTTCCCCTCTGGTGCTGGCATCTGAGCTCCCCTTAAAATAAGAGAATCTAATTTCCCTTCCTGTCAGACACGCATCTAGATGTCAATTACATGCAGCCTACCGACTCTCATTAGCTTCTCATCGAATGGCCTCTCTAGAGGGACGTGATGTAAGCAATGTTATTTCCGCCTCAAGCTTCCGCTGCCCATTTCCAAAGACTAAAAGCATATTTACAGCCAACATGATAACTTTCCACAATTTTACCCCCACTGATCTTAAGCACTCCCAATAGCAGAGGCACAGGCATGCTTTCAAGACTCATTTTTTATTTGGGTCGGAGCCTCTTGTTTTATATTGTCACATGACTATTGCAATTCAGGAAAGTTGACATTTTCCAGCAAAATATCATTTGTGGCATGCTTTGAGGGGGAGCAGGCAGTGACTACTTTCAACAAATTTTTAATCATTCTAAGACAAACAAAACAATATTCTTTACATTTATGTTGCAGCGTCACAAAAAATGGGAAGACGATCTAATTAATCTATAGGTGTCCACAGTCCGCTCCTGCGCAATTAAACCACTGGATATTTTCTCCAATAGAATACCTCCAGATCTGTTTCCCACATGAACATATCTTGTTTTTTTTATGTGTTCAGGCGCCACCCAAGATCCCTTCTCCGCACTGCTGCATCTGTAAATTCAAACCCCCCATTCCCTGCCAGGTTCTTCTCCCCTTTCACTTCTGCCCGCTTTTAATTATTTATTTAGTTGCACGCATTGCTTGTTTAGTGGAGCCAGCTTTTTAAAAAAATTATTTGTGTTTGAGTGGCATCCAAGAGCACCTCGCCGCACTGCTGCATCTTTAAATTTAAACCACCCTTCCCTGCCAGGTTCTCCTCCCCTCGTGCTTCCCGTGACTGCCCATAGTCCCCACAGCTATTAGCACTCCTACAATACGGCCACACAAGGCAAAACCTTCTTTAAACAAGCATTACAATGCAATAGGTCTCACATTTACGCAAGTTTAAGCTATTGCCATTGTAAATGACAATGCCTTTTATTTATGTTTTACAAACAAAAACATAAATATAAGGCATTGTCATTTACAATTCAATAGCTCAAACCCGCATAATTGCGAGACCTACTGCATTGCACCACTCAACGCAACAGCACCACTGAACACCACAGCATCCCTCAATGCCACAGCATCCCTCAATGCCACAGCATCCCTCAACGCCACGGCATCCCTCAACGCCACAGCATCACTCAACGCCACAGCATCACTGAATGCCACACCATCACTCAACACCACAGCATCACTCAATGCCACTCAACGCCACAGCACCACTCAATGCCACAGCACCACTCAATACCACAGCACCACTCAATGCCACAGCACCACTCAATACCACAGCACCACTCAATACCAGAGCACTACTCAGCACCACAGCATCACTCAACGCCACAGCATCACTTAACACCACAGCATTACTCCAAGCCACAGCATCACTCAACGCCACAGCATCACTCAGCACCAATCAATGCCACAGCACCACTCAACACCACTCAACGCCACAGCATCACTCAACACCACAGCATCACTCAGCACCACTAAACACCACAGCACCACTCAGCACCACTAAATGCCACAGCACCACTCAACACCACAGCACCACTCAACGCCACAGCATCACTCAGCACCGCTAAACGCCACAGCACCACTCAACTCCACAGAACCACTCAACACCACAGCACCACTCAACTCCACAGAACCACTCAATGCCACAGCACCACTCAACTCCACAGAACCACTCAACGCCACAGCATCACTCAACGCCACAATCACTCAGTGCCACAGAATCACTCAGCACCACTGAATGCCACAGCCCCCTCAACGCCACAGCACCACTCAATGCCACAACACCACTCAAAGACACAGCACGACTCAGCGCACAGCATCCCTCAAAACCACAGCATTACTCAACGCCACAGCATCACTCAACGCCACAGATTTACTCAATGCCACAGCATCACTCAGCAGCACTCAACGGCACAGCACCACTCAACGTGACAGCACCACTCGACGCCACAGCACCACTCAACGCAACAGCACCACTCAATGCCACATCAACACTCAACACCACAGCACCACTCAACACCACAGCACCACTCAACACCACAGCATCACTCAATGCCACAGCATCACTCAGCGCCACAGAATCACTTAGCACCACTGAATGCCACAGCACCCCACAATGCCACAGCACCCCTCAACACCACAGCACCCCTCAATGCCACAGCACCACTCAATGCCACAGCACCACTCAATGCCACAGCACCACTCAACGCCACAGCACCACTCAACGCCACAGCACCACTCAACGCCACAGCACCACTCAATGCCACAGCACCACTCAACGCCACAGCACCACTCCGCGCACAGCATCACTCAACGCCACAGCATCACTCAATGCCACAGCATCACTCAATGCCACAGCATCACTCAACGCCACAGCATCACTCAGCACCACTCAATGCCACAGCACCACTCAACGCCACAGCATCACTCACCGCCACAGCATCACTCAGCACCACTCAATGCCACAGCACCACTCAACGCCACAGCATCACTCAGCAACACTGAATGCCACAGCATCACTCAGCACCACTGAATGCTACAGCATCACTCAGCACCACTGAACGCCACAGCATCACTCAGCACCACTGAACGCCACAGCATCACTCAGCACCACTGAAGGCCACAGCATCACTCGGCACCACTGAACGCCACAGCATCACTGTGCAACCATTCAACAGCAACTGGTTCTAATATGTTCTCTCAATGTTTCAAGCTTTATTACAAATGTCACAAAAAGATGTTAATATTTCACTTCTGTTCTTGGATTTTTATCACAATAAAATACACTGAACATAATCTTCCCAAAAGTTATTTACAAAAGTTTAAGCTTTTGCCATTATAAATTACAATAACTTTTATTTAAGTATTAGTTATTAAAAAAAATAAAAGCCATTGTTATTTGTAATATTAATACATCTAAGTCATGTAAATACACCACATATTGCATTACGAATGGTATAGGTGTCACGTTTGCGAAAAATTAAAACTATTGGCATTGTAAATGACAAAGCTATTAATTTCGTTTTTTTCAAAACCAACACATAAATAAAAAATTTGTCATTTACAATACCAATAGCTCAAACTTTCCTAATGCGAGACCTATTGCATTGCAAATGCTTGTTGTACCTTGTTTCGGTGTGCTTTTCTTTGCACCCTTTGCAGTTTGTAGCTCCGATATCCTATTTCCCCAATGTTTGAAAATGGCTATGGATTTTGTGAGATTGTTTCTGCTTTCTTGTGCGTTTTTCCATGCTGTTAAGTAGGCTGCGTTATGTTCGTTCCATCTGATCCTTTGGACTAATGAGTATTCCTCAGCTCCTCTTGTGTGGCCGAAGCATCTGGTTTGTTCACTCTATGTGCCCTGTAGCCCTTGTTACTCTTGGAGCATTGCGTGGTCACTTGTTTCATACTGATTCATTGAGAAGTGTGCCATATGTTGAATGAGATTACTGCTTAGAATATGTAATCAATTGCTATGCAATTATTGTATGAAAAAATATTTGGCATATTCGGTAATTGGCTCTTGGCAAGTGGCTCTGCAGAGGTGAATTTGTAGACTTGTAGAAACCTGTTTAAAAAAAATTCTGCCAGAGTTAGACACCCAATTCTGCTCAAGTCTACCCCCAAGGGATGAAGGTGCGCACACAACATTTGCTCAAGTATAAAAATCGCAGTTCTAGTTGCCTCCAGCTTTGCGTGTCTCTGGGCGTGGAGGTTCACATTAATTATTAACAGTGAGATCCTACCTTCCTTGCCCTCATTTTTTTCCACTGTAAGCGCCTTCAGCATTTCCGAGTCTGCCTTAATTTCTTTAACAGTGAAGTCTATTGCATGTTTTATGTATATCAAAATACCGCCAGATGGCCTCTGTAGGAAGGTGGATATCTGACTATGGTTACCCCCAAACTTTTTGCCTGGTGTTTAGCTGGTTTTTGACATAGTTGACCTTGGATCCTGCTATTCAGGCCCACAGGCTAATTGCTCTCTCCTTAAAATTGACACCATGTACCTTAGGTGCATACACAATTGGAACTGGTTCACCTTATAGGCCCATATAACAGTGTACCATAGGTACCCAGGTCATAGGTGTAGCCAAGGCCTACCAGGGGTTGCAGCATGTATTGTGCCACCCCTGGCCTGGCCTCCATATTTGACACAACTGGCTGATCACTCAGCTGGGGTAAGTTGGTGTAATCACCTCTTGCTTAGATATAGTATCCCTATATCTAACCTTAACTGGACACATGTTAACCTATAAGCCATTCCTATGGAAGGCCCCTGCAATCCTGGGGGCAGAGTGCGTGGTTTCATGTGAGATGGTGCTCTAGCATGAGTTGAGCCTGTCTTCAGTTGTCGGGAACAACTCCCTTAGCTGTTCCGGGATATTGCCATACCATATACTCTTAACTGCATTATAATCCTCGCTGTTATATGCTAACTTTGGATTGGCTTTATCAAAACATGTCGAGTAAGGTGTCATACGAATTGGAATACTATCCCCTCGACAGTTCTGTCGATGGGGATAGCATTCCACCCTTCTAGAGGGACACGACATGTACATAACCTGAACCCCCGTTAAAGTTAAACTCGAGCCTCAGCATCACAAAATGGATGCTGCCACCACAGACACAAGTCTGACCTCCTGCTGCTGGGAGTCCTTCCAGCGAGGGAGGCTTGGACAAAGGGTTTCCTGCCTTGGGAGGTGCGAGCACCACAGGATTTTGTGTATTGGGTAGGACAGGGCTGAATAGGGGTGTCCTCGTGCATAAGCCAGTCCAAACCGGTCCTGGGACTTTCCAGACCCAGGCCTGGCGAGGAGCTGGACAAAGGAAACCGCCCCCCTTCCTGGTCCCACCCAGAGGAGGGACCTAGCAGGTGATCCACCCCTCAGATTGGGAATAAGAGTGGGAGCAGTGCCATAGCACCTCAGATCATCCTGAATCAACTTGAAAATAAGAAGACGACTGGACTTCGACATTCTGCTGCACAGAAGACTGAAGAGCATCTCCCTTGTGGCCTAGGAGTGGCCACCCTGTGAACACAGGCACCATCCAGCAACTCGACGTCTGCTTTGCCGCCTCCTGCCGAAGCCCGAGCCCACAGCCTGACGAGACCCAGACTCCCAGACTTCTCACCGCCCGATCCACAGTCCTTGCAAAGAAGGGACCCGTGGAGACACCGAGAGACGTGGGACCGGACATCTCGAAAGACCCCCGAGAAGCTGACTGTGCAGCACCCGAGGCACCCTCGACGCTGTGCTTTGGGGATTGAGAAGCCCCACAACCGAGCAGCCCTTGCACGAAGACGAAGACCAGCCCCCCCAGCATCTCCACGATCTGCATGGGGCCCTTTTGCATCGTGCCACTCGACGCGCCATCCCGGCCACTTGCCACGTGGTCAGCGGCCATCTTGGTGACGAAACATACAATCTACACTGCGGGTCTGGTTGCTCCAGACTTGCCCTCGCTCCTGTAAAAAGGAGCACCCGCTCTGACCTTGCTGGTCCGAGTGATAAGCTTTTTCCGATTCCTGCGTGGCTTGCATTAGCCAAGGCCTGTTTGCTCCGATCAAGTTGCAGACACTGCCATCAGCTAGCGCCTTCGTGGGCAGCTTGTGATCGACTCCTGGACGTCCTCGGCCTCTTCGTGTCCACGTGGCTGCAGAGAGAAGCTACACCTCATCACCTGTTTGCACCCGACATCGCCTGGTTCCACGGTAGTCACTGGCTAGTGACTTTGAACATTGTCCCCTCTGCTTTCAGGTCTTCACCACTTCAGATCCACCCTTGGATCCACCTGAACTCTTCACATCGAGCCGCCTACAGCATCTTCAGCTCCAAGCACCATCGACCTGCGTGACGAAACCCGACACTACTTCGCACCTGTGCACCCGCTTCCTGTGGGTGAGGTAACGCAACAACCCCGGTGTTCCTACACTGGTACACATCTCTGGTGTCTGCGTCTAAAGTTTCATTCTTCTAGGTCACTCGGAAGGTTCCTTAATAACTAACTTTGTAACTTTTACGCACCATTGACTTAACATTGGTATATGCGTGCACTTTCCGCACTGCACCCGAGTCCCGCGGGCCTTTCTCGACTTCATCACTGTTAGTCCCGAACAGCTCCAGCGATTCCCAAGGCCCTAGGCCTACTTCCTTTCAGCTAGGTGGGTCTTATACCACTATTTTAGTATATGGTTTAGGTGGCCGCTAGAGGGTCATCCATATTGTGCAACTTTTGTGTATTTAAACTGTGTTTTGTTTTAACGCATTTGCTTCTGTGCTCATAAAGAGTATAGGGGATTTTGTAGAAAATAAATATATATATATATTTTCAATATATATCTGTGTGGTGTCCTTTCATTTGGTATTCAAGGGAATTGTGTATGGTAAAACAGCTTGCTTCACATGCCTTTACAGAGTTTAGCCTAAGACTGCTTTGTCCACGCTACTAGGATAGCTGGTCTATAAGGTTGACTTACAACCAATCATCATAAGGGTTGCTTGGCATGGTACAAGGTGATCACTAGAATTAGTGAGCATCACATACCAGGCCAACTTCTCACATTGGTGAGCAGCGGTTGGGATTTGAGCTTGCTGTTTGTTTTACCATTACAATCTTTGAGAGTATCATTTGAAAGATCATACAGGTACCTGCTAGGTACATGTAAAACAAGACTAGTATACTTAAGTTCTACTGAACTTAGTTGTTGTAGAGGATAGGGAGTAGCACACCCTGACTACAACTACTAGATAGGTTTAGTAGGTAAACACCAGTGTAGGTAGATTGCAACATATCCACCCACACTAGAGCAATGTCTGGAGCAGAGCGTTCCACTGTGAATGTCTCTGTTGAGAGTGACCCTCCAAGGGCACCATCCAAATTTGCTATGTTAAATTTTAAGGAATTGAGGCAGCTTTGTGCCTCAAGAGGTCTCAAGACAGGGCCAACCCCTACTACAGACCACCTTAGAGAGCTTTTAGACCAGTCTGAAGCTCTAAAGACCTCTAAAGCAGACCCTACAGGGAATGCTGAAGGAGGCTTTCCCACTGAAGATGACAATACTGATACCCCTGTCCCTATAGTCCAGGTAGATGAGGATGACCAAGTCACTGGAGATATTCAGCCTGATGAGGAGGAAGATGAAGAGGAGACAGAAGGGGGGAGCAGTGATTCTGATGATGGCAGAAATAGTCAGGTGCCAGCCAGCCGGCTTACCCAGGCTAACTTAAGTGTATTTGGGACTGAAGTAAGGATGACCTTACCCGGACACCCAAGTGGACTTAACCAGGAGCATAGGAGGAGGAGGAATCACTCAGGTGAATCCAATACCTCCCAGGCTTCTAGAGGTTCTCATGGTCACTCCAGAAGGGGGTTGACTAGCCCTCAGAGAAGGGAACATGAGGCCAAAATGAGAGAGGCTGAACTTAGGATCCATAAGCAAGAATTAGAGGTTGCCCTGGCCCAAGAGAAACTTGCTAGAGCAAGGCAGTCTAGAGAGAGTGGATTAGGATCCACTGGTGGCAGCACTATCCCTAAGGATAAAGACAGGTCTTTTGATACAAGAAACCTGAGTAAGATTGTGCCCCCCTACAAAGCTGGGGATGATATCCACAAATGGATGACTGCACTTGAGAGAGCGCAGAGTACAGCAGATCCCTCAGGAGCAGTGGGCAGCAATCTTGTGGCTCTCCTTTGAAGGTAGAGGCCGAGACAGACTCCTCACAGTTAGTGATGGGGATTCTAGAAACTACCTGGTCCTGAAGAGTGCTCTGATTGATGGGTTGGGCTTAACCACTGAACAGTACAGGTTAATGTTCAGAGAGACCCAGAAGACACAGACTCAGGACTGGTCTGAATTTGTTGAATGTGCCACTAAGGCTATGGAGGGCTGGTTGCTGGGAAGTAAGGTTACTGACTATACAGGATTGTAGTATAATTTAATTATGAGAGAGCAAATCCTAAGTAATTGTCAAAATCAGCTTCTACATCAGCACCTGGTTGACTCTGATCTGACCTCTCCACAAGAATTGGGTAAGAGGGCAGACAAATGGGTCAGAACCAGGATCAGGCCTAAGAACCAGGGTGGTAACCAAAAGAAAGAGACTACCAAGCCTCAAGAGAAAGGTGGGGATAAATCCAAAGAGAAGACTTCCCCAGGGCCCCAAAACTCCAATGGAAAGGGTGGGTCCCCCAACACTTCCTCTACAGAGAAAAAGCCTTACTGCCATACCTGTAAACAGGTTGGACATTGGAAATCAGACAGCTGTTGTCCCAAGAATGGTAATAAGGACAATATACCTTCAAGTAAAGCTCTAACACCTCCTGTCACTGTTAGCAGTGGTCCCCCAGGTGGTGGGAGCACCCCCAAGAATTTGGGTGGGTTCACTTTTGGAGCTCAGGTGGATTCTGGCCTAACCAGGTCCCCTACCTCAGATACTCTTGTCTATGAAACTGGCATGGGGTTTGCCAATTTCACTGCTTGCCCAACCACTTTGAGCAAGTATAGACAGGAGCCCCTCATCAATGGCTTGAAAGTTGAGGCCTTCAGAGACACAGGGGCTAGCATCACCATGGTGGCTGAATGTCTAGTCCCCTCAAGGCAACTTTTACCTGATGCAACATATCAGGTGACAAACATTGATGTAATAGAAACCAAACATCCCATTGCAGTAGTCAATCTTAGCCTGGGAGGTGTCACTGGCCCAAAGAGAGTGGCAGTGGCAGCAAACCTGCCTGTAGATTGCCTACTTGGTAATGATTTGGAAATCTCAGCCTGGGATGAGGTTGAACAGCAAACCCATTCTAGAATGGTAAATCTCCATGGAAAGGTTAGTGGGGCTGTAATGGCTACAGCCCCAATCCAAGATGTTCTTCCTGAAAAGGTTGGGAGGGCTGAGCAAACCTCAGCCCCATCTTTAGCTAACTTCCCTCCAGAAAAGATTAGCAGGGCTGTGATGGTAACAGCCCAAACTCAAACTGATACCTGTGTTGTGAAGCCTGAAATTATGGATCACTCCACACAAACAGAGAGCATTGAGGAGGAAGAGAAATCTCCCTCCCACCAGACTCTAGGAAAGGATCAGCCTCCTCAGGGAACTGATCTTACCCCTGATGAAGGAACTGTCCCAGAGGTTGTTAGGCCTAGCCTGACAGAACCCCTGATGACAGTTGACCCTTCTCATGTGGGACCCAGTCTGGAGCAGGTAACCTGCCCCTCTCCACCTTGCCTTAGTCAGCCCAGGGCTGCAGAGGACAAGAAGGACAGTGAGCCCCAAAGGGCCCCCTGTCAAATAAAGTACCCCCATCAACAGATTAGGGGCACCTAGCCAGGTGAAAACTTTAAAAACTCCTGAGGGATCCCCCTTAAAAATAGTTAGGGACCTCCCCCAGATGGATATTGTTGGGCACAGCCAAACCTGGGACCCAAAGAGCCCAAACCTGAACTTTCCCTCCAGTAAGCCAACCAAAGGGACCCAGCCTCCAGCTTTAGGTAGCCAGAGGTTGACCCTGAGAGCACAGTGCAACTCAGTCTAAGAAAGAAAGGCACACATGGTGGAGAGTGATTGGAGGAAGCTGAGTCCTACAGAGGCATCTCACTTAAGTACTCCATCTCAACATCAGCCTTTAACTTTGCCAAGACACACCACAGGTAGAGATTCCCTATGGTGGAGACCCTCAGATACCCTTAGGGTGAGGGATTGCTTAGTGGACCATGAGACAGGGCGTAACCAAGCCAGAGCTGGTACTTCCTTATATGGCCACTTAGGCAATATAGGCTCACCTGGTCAAGGATAGCCTTATCTCCTTCCGTTTGGGGGGTTGTGTAGGAAGTTGGATATCTGACTATGGTTACCCCCAAACTTTTTGCCTGGTGTTTAGCTGGTTTTTGACATAGTTGACCTGGGATCCTGCTATTCAGGGCCCCAGGCTAATTGCTCTCTTCTTAAAATGGACTCCATGTACCTTAGGTGCATACACAATTGGAACTGGTTCACCTTATAGGCCCCTGTAACAGTGTACCATAGGTACCCAGGGCATAGGTGTAGCCAAGGCCTACCAGGGGTTGCAGCATGTATTGTGCCACCCCTGGCCTGGCCTACATATTTGACACAACTGGCTGATCACTCAGCTGGGGTAAGTTGGTGTAATCACCTCTTGCTAGATATAGTATCCCTATATCTAACCTTAACTGGACACATGTTAACCTATAAGCCATTCCTATGGAAGGCCCCTGCAATCCTGGGGGCAGAGTGCGTGGTTTCATGTGAGCTGGGACTCTAGCATGAGCTGAGCCTGTCTGCAGCTGTCGGGAACAACTCCCTTAGCTGTTCCGGGATATACCCATACCATATACTCTTAAGTGCATTATAATCCTCGCGGTTATATGCTAACTTTGGTATGGCTTTATCAAAACATGTCGAATAAGGTGTCATACGAATTGGAATACTATCCCCTCGACAGTTCTGTCGACGGGGATAGCATTCCACCCTTCTAGAGGGACACGACATGTACATAACCTGAACCCCGGTTAAAGTTAAACTCGAGCCTCAGCATCACAAAATGGATGCTGCCACCACAGACACAAGTCTGAACTCCTGCTGCGGTGAGTCCTTCCAGCGAGGGAGGCTTGGCTTGGACAAAGGGTTTCCTGCCTTGGGAGGTGCGAGCACCACCCCAGACAGGATTTTGTGTATTGGGTAGGACAGAGCTGAATAGAATCAGACATGCCCGGGGCACACAAGGTGTCCTCGTGCATAAGCCAGTCCAAACTGGTCCTGGGACTTTCCAGACCCAGGCCTAGTGAGGAGCTGGACAAAGGAAAGGGGGTGTAACCGCCCCCCTTCCTGGTCCCACCCAGAGGAGGGACCTAGCAATTGATCCACCCCTCAGATTGGGAATAAGAGTGGGAGCAGTGCCATAGCACCTCAGATCATCCTGAATCAAATTGAAAATAAGAAGACGACTGGACTTCGACATTCTGCTGCACAGAAGACTGAAGAGCATCTCCCTTGTGGCCTAGGAGTGGCCACCCTGTGAACACAGGCACCATCCAGCAACTCGACGTCTGCTTTGCCGCCACCTCCTGCCGGAGCCCGAGCCCAGAGCCTGACGAGACTCAGACTCCCAGACTTCTCACCGCCCGATCCACAGTCCTTGCAAAGAAGGGACCCGTGGAGGCACCGAGAGACGTGGGACCGGACATCTCGAAAGACCCCTGAGAAGCTGACTGCGCAGCACCCGAGGCACCCTCGACGCTGTGCTTTGGGGATTGAGAAGCCCCACAACAGAGCCGCCCTTGCACCGAAGATCAGCCCCCCAGCATCTCCACGATCTGCATGGGGCCTTTTTGCATCGTGCCACTCGACGCGCCATCCCGGCCACTTGCCACGTGGTCAGCGGCCATCTTGGCGATGAAACCTACAATCTACACTGCGGGTCTGGTTGCTCCAGACTTGCCCTCGCTCCTGTAAAAAGGAGCACCCGCTCTGACCTTGCTGGTCCGAGTGATAAGCTTTTTCCGATTCCTGCGTGGCTTGCATTAGCCAAGGCCTGTTTGCTCCGATCAAGTTACCGACACGCCATCAGCTATAGCCTTCGTGGGTCAGCTCGTGATCGACTCCTGGACATCCTCGACCTCTTCGTGTTCACGTGGCTGCAGAGAGAAGCTACACCTCATCACCTGTTTGCACCCGACATCGCCTGGTTCCATCCTGGTTCCACGGTAGTCACTGGCTAGTGACTTTGAACACTGTCCCCTCTGCTTTCAGGTCTTCATCACTTCAGATCCACTCTTGGATCCACCGGAACTCTTCACATCGAGCCGCCTGCAGCATCTTCAGCTCCAAGCACCATCGACCTGCGTGACGAAACCCGACACTACTTCGCACCTGTGCACCCGCTTCCTCTGGGTGAGGTAACGCAACAACGCCGGTGTTCCTACACTGGTACACACCTCTAGTGTCTGTGTCTAAAGTTTCATTCTTTTAGGTCACTCGGAAGGTTCATTAATAACTAACTTTGTACCTTTTATGCACCATTGACTTAACATTGGTATATGCGTGCACTTTCCGCACTGCACGCGAGTCCTGCGGGCCTTCCCCGACTACATCACTGTTAGTCCAGAACAGCTCCAGCGATTCCCAAGGCCCTAGGCCTACTTCCTTTCAGCTAGGTGGTTCTTATACCACTATTTTAGTATATGGTTTAGGTGGCCCCTAGGGCTCATCCATATTGTGCAACTTTTGTGTATTTAAACTGTGTTTTGTTTTAACGCATTTGCTTCTGTACTCATAAAGGGTATAGGGGATTTTGTAGTAAATAAATATATATATATATATATATTCAATATATGTCTGTGTGGTGTCCTTTCATTTGGTATTCAAGGGGATTGTGTATGGTAAAACAGCTTGCTTCACATGCCTTTACAGAGTTTAGCCTAAGACTGCTTTGTCCACGCTACTAGGATACCTGGTCTATAAGGATGACTTACAACCAATCATCATAAGGGTTGCTTGGCATGGTACAAGGTGATCACTAGAATTAGTGAGCATCACATACCAGGCCAACTTCTCACAGCCTCCATAAAGCTGCATTTTGCTCGCAGGTACATGAAAACCTGCAGAGCCTTCCATGTGTGTAGCGGTGGTCGTCCAGGTTTCGTGTGGGCAGATGATGTCTCCCTCTTGCAGCATATTCTTAACAGAGTCACAATTTAATACTCCCAGTATGCCAGTGACATTCCAAGAGATAACTTTAATGCCCGAGTGTTTGCATTTGGTTATTCACCGTTCTCTTTCCCCTATGTGAGTTGTTTTTGAGGTGATGTCCTGCTCCCCTGGGTGCACCTCACTGTGGCTAGGAGTGGCTATAGTCTCTGCCCCTCTTGATGAAGATTGGGTGGTGATGCTCCCCCCTTTCATTTCCGTGCTGTACATCAGGCATTAGTATATTTCTTCGGATTGGGTATTCGTGAGATCTGAATAATAAACTCAGATTCTTGAAATTCTGAAAATACATTATGTTTGGGGCCCCTCTTAGTAGGCCTTGCAGTGTATCTATGCTTTTATAGAGTTCTTTTGGAGGGTTCATTAGCTGGACCAATATGTGTGGATATTTTTCCTGGTTTACTTCTTGGAGCAAGATGCCTCAATCTTCGATGTTTTTTTTCCAGCACAACCATTTCTGTAAAGGTGTCATTTTTCCATTTAACTATAGTGTCTTCTTGACTGTTGTTTGTCTCCTGTTTCAACCTGGACACTAACCAGGTCTTCACTTGTTATTTTTGATAGTGTGGGGATGTGTTGGATTTGGCCCATTAATAGTATGATGCCTACCCCTTGACTTAAATTGCAGTTGAAGTCTAACTTTCAATTATTTTCATTCGTTAGCATAGTGTATTCACTCCTTTTTGGCTGTATTTAATTGTATAGTTCCCTGCTGGACATTCTCAATGGATTGATCGTGAAGAGTAATTTTTCTGCACCTATCTCCTAATTCTTTGTTCTTCAGTATTGTTTGATGTGTTGAAGTGAGGCTCTCTTCATATTTATCCAGATATTTGTAGTGAACGTCACCCTAATCTGCCGGCATCATTTGGCAGTTTTGTTGGTGTACCTTTGATAGTCCCTGTATGATGTTATCTCCTGCGGTGGGGCCTTGTAGTAGTAAGTAATTTTACGCCCTGTGATTCGGGGCTTTCAGGTTCCTTAAGCTGCTTTGTTCTTTTAATGATTGTTGGATACGGTTTTCAGTTTTTTGGCATTTCCACCTCTGGAGTTAGCTCCACTGCCAGCTGGGGTGGGGCATGGTGGTGCTGTCCCCAGCTCCTTCTGACTTTTACCTTCTTTTGAATCCTCTGATTTTTCCTTAGCCTTTTTTAGGTCGAGGACCAACGGCTGGCTTGCCAGCCGGAAGTCGGAGAATTAATGTCTTTCAGGGGGTGCTTTAAACCCACCTCTCTCCTCGTCTCTCGTCCATTGGCTGGCTTCCTAAACGGAGGCCAGCCATTGGAGGAGAGAGGCGTGCCTCGAAAGAAGCTCCGTCTCTTTCGGATTCGGGGGCGTTTTGGTGCTGTTCTTTCCACTTTTAAGCCCGCCCCTTTTGGGGACGGCCAAACATGCCCCCGAATCCGAAATTTTGCGGAGTTGCGACCGCCATTTTGCGTCATATTTCAAGTACATTGACGACGAGGATGAGTATGACGAGTGGAGCAGCCGCTCACAGTCCCCCGAGACTCGCTTATCTAGAACAGGAACCACAATGTCTGCATTCCAACAGAGTCCACCGGAGACATCCACCCCACACAGGAAAAGCGCAGGGCACAGGGAGGTAGGTGTCCCTCGCAGGGTCAGAGCGATGAGCGGCTGACCCCTCCCTGCCAGTGCTCCCTGCTCATGCCCCTCGGGCAAAAACACATAGATACGGACTCGAACATGCGCTCCAAGGACGCTTGTTATTGGACTGCTGTCCTCTGCTTTACCAACTGATCAACTGTAGACTTGCCCGACTAAGCGCCCCCCTCAACCATGGCGGTGCAACTCGCCCGGGCCGAAAGCAGTTTTCTGGAGTCCCGCTCCGCATTATCGGCTGCTTCTGGGAGTTATGCTAGTTCGGCTGGGGGTGGTGGGAATGGGGATTTTATACATGCCCCGGGGCGTGTGGGTAAAGGTTCCAACTAACCTTGTAACGACTTGGGACCCACCTGGACGAGGCAGGTGAGGACAGCGCTGCTTCCAGGCACTGCGCACGTGTGCGCTACCTGTGTGGACGGCTCTTGAGGCCACAGTGCCTGCTCTGGGTGGCAGCTGCAATTGGGTGGTGGTAAAACTGACAGAAACATGCTGCCACCCAAGCACCGGGAATGGGCACTTTAAATGTGCCAGATGTGTAGGGAGCGTGCGGAGTGAGAAATAAATAAACAGCCCTGCTCCGCGGGCGCACGCAGGGCAGCAACTTCACTTGGATCAAATTGATTTAAGGCCGACTTTACTGCTCGCACTGCACAATCCGGTTTTCCCATCTTGAGCACAAGGAAATGTCATTTTCCTTCTGCAGGGAGAGGCTATTACATTGATTACCCTGGCAGGCAGGCGTTTGACTGCACACTCTCCCAGATGCCTTTGTGGGTGGGGATGTGGGGGATTGTTTAGTGCGCAGGTTTAACGATTCCCCTCAAGGCTCATATGGTGCGTTTACTCTCGGTGTGACTGAAAGGTGACAGATTGGGAACACTGGAATCTGAAGTCTTGTGCAGCAACATAAGCTCTCTGACTGCGCACATTAAATCGGAACAGGCAAGTGAGCAGGTTCATGCTCCTACAATTATAGGCCTCTTAGTAAGGGCTGTTGCTAAATGATTACATGTTTTGTGCCATAGAGGTGCACATCTCGGGAGGCATACAGGGACATGCAGTGAAAATTATTGTTCAGCACACTGGGCTGGTATTGTCATAACAGCATTTGGGCCTTTATCATAGCTTCATAGTGAAAGGCATATATTAAGCATTTAGATGAAAATCATCTTCTGGATGAATAAGAAACTAAAAGTGCTGCATTTAAGTGGCGTCTGCGTGCGTGAGATCCTCCCCCCTCCCCCCCTCGTTGCTTGTGTGCGTGAGCTCCTCACCCCCTCCCCCCCTTGTTGCTTGTGTGTGCGTGAGCTCCACACCCCCTCCCCCCTCGTTGCTTGTGTGTGCGTGAACTCCTCACCCCCTCCCCCTCGTTGCTTGTGTGCGTGAGCTCCTCACCCCCCTCCCCTCCTCGTTGCTTGTGTGCGTGAGCTCCTCACCCCCCTCCCCCCTTGTGGCTTCTGCGTGCGTGAGCTCCTCACCCCCTTCCCCCCTCTCGTTGCTTGTGTGCGTGAGCTCCTCGGCCCCCTCCCCCCTCGTGGCTTCTGCGTGCGTGAGCTCCTCAACCCCCTCTCCCCCCTCTTTGCTTCTGTGCGTGAGCTCCTCACCCCCTCCCCCCTCGTTGCTTGTGTGCGTAAGCTCCTCACCGCCCTCCCCCCTCGTGGCTTCTGCGTGCGTGAGCTCCTAACCCCCCCTTGTGGCTTCTGCGTGCGTGAGCTCCTTCACCCCCCCCTCTTTGCT
This sequence comes from Lissotriton vulgaris, assembly GCF_964263255.1. NCBI lineage: Eukaryota > Metazoa > Chordata > Amphibia > Caudata > Salamandridae > Lissotriton > Lissotriton vulgaris. The sequence goes on along the minus strand of NC_141691.1, from coordinate 1,074,520,149 downwards.
TGTGTGCATGAACTCCTCCCCCTCTCCCCCCTCGTTGCTTGTCGGTGCGTGAGCTCCTGACCCTCCTCCCCCCTCGTTGCCTTTTCCTTTTGTTAAGGTGGTTGTTTGTACTGCTATTAATTGCTGTTAGTGACATGCAATAGCCACAAGTTCTCAATACAGTTTCTTTGTTTTAAACATACACTGGTAGGAGTCAGATTTGGCACAACGGGGGCCAAGAACAACTTTGCTGTGGGAAACGTGGTCCATTGATGATTGGAGAAGGGTATTATCGCGAAAGGTTGTTCAATTACCCAATTGCAGAATGTAATGATAGATAGTGCTTGTGCTGCGTTACGACCCCTGGCTGTGCTTGCTCCGCTGCCCCCTGGCTGTGCTTGCTCCCCTGCCCCCAGGCTGTGCTTGCTCCCCTGCCCCCTGGCTGTGCTTGCTCCCCTGCCTCCTGGCTGTGCTTGCTCCCCTGCCCCCTGGCTGTGCTTGCTCCCCTGCCCCCTGGCTGTGCTTGCTTCCCTGCCCCCAGGCTGTGCTTGCTCCCCTGCCCCCTAGGCTGTGCTTGCTCCCCTGCCTGTGGTTGCTTCCCTTCCCCCTGGCTCTGCTTGCTCCCCTGCCCCCTGGCTGTGCTTGCTCCCCTGCCCCCTGGCTGTGCTTGCTCCCCAGTCCCCTTGCTATGCTTGCTCCCATGCCCCCTGGCTGTGCTTGCTCCCCTGCCCCCTGGCTATGCTTGCTCCCCTGCCCCCTGGCTGTGCTTGCTCCCCTGCCCCCTGGCTGTGCTTGCTCCCCTGCCCCCTGGCTGTGCTTGCTCCCCTGCCCCTCGCTGTGCTTGCTTTGCTGCCTCCTCGCTGTGCTGGCTTCCCTGCTCTTGGTGTGTGTATGTGGCTCTGGGTGTGTGTGTGGCTCTGGGTGTGTATATGTGGCTCTGGGTGTGTCTATGTGGCTCTGGGTGTGTGTATATGGCTCTGGGTGTCTGCATGTGGCTCTGGGGGTGTGTATGTATGGCTCTGGGGGTGTGCGTGTGTGGCTCTGGGGTGTGCGTGTGTGAATCTGGGTGTGCGTGTGTGGCTCTGGGTGTGTGTGTGTGGCTCTGGGTGTGTGTGTGTGGCTCTGGGTGTGTGTATGTGGCTCTGGGTGTGTATGTGTGGCTCCGAGTGTGTATGTGTGGCTCTGGGGGTGTGTATGTGTGGCTCTGGGGGTGTGCGTGTGTGACTCTGGGGTGTGCGTGTGTGAATCTGGGTGTGCGTGTGTGGCTCTGGGTGTGTGTGTGTGTGGCTCTGGGTGTGTGTGTGTGGCTCTGGGTGTCTGGGTGTGTGTGTGTGGCTCTGGGTGTGTGTGTGGCTCTGGGTGTGTATGTTTGGCTCTGGATGCGTGTGTGTGGCTCAGAGTGTGTATGTGTGGCTCTGGGGGTGTGTATGTGTGGCTCTGGGGGTGTTTATGTGTGGCTCTGGGGGTGTGTATGTGTGGCTCAGGGGGTTTGTGTGTGTGGCTCTGGGGGGGTGTGTGTGTGTGGCTCTGGGGGTGTGTGTGTGGCTCTGGGGGTGTGTGTGTGTGGCTCTGGGGCTGTGTGTGTGTGGCTCTGGGGGTGTGTGTGTGTGGCTCTGGGGGTGTGTGTGTGTGTGGCTCTGAGTGTGTGTGTGTGTGGCTCTGGGTGTGTGTGTGTGTGTGGCTCTGGGTGTGTGTGTGACTCCCGGTGTGTGTGTGGCTCTGGGTGTGTGTGTGGCTCTGTGTGTGTGTGTGTGTGTGTGGGGCTCTGTGTGTGGGGCTCTGTGTGTGTGTGTGTGTGGCTCTGTGTGTGTGTGTGGCTCTGGGTGTGTGTGGCTCTGTGAGGCTGGCTCTGTGTGTGTGGCTCTGTGTGGGTGTAACTGCTATAGGTCATGCATTTGCGAGCTATTAAGCTATTGGCTTTGTAAATGACAATGCCATTTATTTAACGATTAAGCTATTGGCAATGTAAATGACGATGCCAATTATTTATGATTTTAAAAAAAAATGTCACAAACAATGCCAATAGCTCTACCTTTAATAATGCCGAGACCATTGCATTGTAAATGCTTGTTTTGTGCGCCTTGTCAGATTTTTTTTATATTGTCATTTGTTATGTTATTTTATGTTTTGTTATGTTATCCGGTGTTTTATAAAGTGCACAGCTACTCTACTGAGTGTCCCGGCGCTAGGTGAGTATGACTGAACTAGACAGGAAGACAACCAAGTGTACCGTGGCCAAAGTGTTACGTTATTGCTGAAACAGACATGTTTTCAGGGCTTTTCTGAAAGGAAGCAGATCGTGGAGGAGTCTCACAGCAAGTGGCAGATCATTCCATAGCTTAGCCGCTTTCAGCCGAAAAGAGCGGCCTTCAATACAAGAGTATTTCACCACCGGAGTACATGCTAAAGCCGATGCGGCAGAGCGAAGAGAGCGCTGAGGATGATAACATTGCACTCTCTTCCTCAAGTTAGGGGCACCGTACCCATGTAAAGCCTTAAAAGCCAGCACCAGGGCCTTGAACTGTATCCGCTTCAGAACCGGAAGCTAGTGGAGAGACTTTAGATGAGCAGACATTCAGGTCCTGGGGCCAAGAGAAAGAATAGCTCTGGCTGCCGCATTTTGCACTACTTGGAGGCGGGTGAGTAGATATTCTGGAAGCCCCAGATAAAGAATGTTAACATAGTCCAACCTGGATCCAATCAAGGCCTGGACCACAATTTTCCTGCATGGGATCGAGAGCAAAGGAAGAAACTGTTTAATCATTTTTAAAAACCCAAAACACTGGCCAGCCACCGTCTTGACCTGTAGCTTCATACTCAGAGAGTCATTGATTTTTATGCCAAGGTTTTTTACAGATAATACTGGATTAGCTGGAGGGTGCATGTCCTGCAGCCACCAGTTCCGCCATAAGTTGGTAGAAGGGCAACCAAAGAACATGATCTCCGACTTGTCGAATTACATTTCAGTTCATTCAACTGGAGCCAGGAGAACACCAGTACTTTGGAAAAAAAAGGCAGAAGAGAAATTGGCCTATAATTAGCGGGAAGCTCTGGATCCAAATTGGATTTTTTTTTAGAAGGGGAAGAATAAGAGCTTCCTTCCACTTGTCAGGAACCAGCCCCTGCTGCAGGGATGTATTCAAAATAGCGTTGTGTGAACGCTATTGCCATCCTGACTCATATCTCTTTGAGGAATAATATTGTTATCTGTCCTTGTGGGAGGGGTATACTTGTTCAAATGCTGGAGACTCTGCACCGGAATCCTTTCCCCTACCTCTACTGAGGTTTGCATGAAGATTGGAGTCTAGCTCCACCTTCATTTGTGTCAGGTCTTACTTCGTCATTCTCTGTATTTTAGGGGCATGGCGACTTGAGGTCCCTTATATCACTTATCAATATTGGCAGCACTCTGGGTAAGGATGCACATTTTTCAACAATATCAGTACAATGGTACTCCCTAGCTGCAGCCCTTCTCAATATTGTCAAGCTTAGCTGACTTTTTCAATATTGCTAGGGCTATTGTTTGTATTATGTCCATTTATATCTCCAATTTATGTTCTCTTCCTGGAAAACTGCCTATAAAATAAGTCAAAAGAGTGAAATGGATTTATAAAGCAGTAAATTAAAATAAAAGAACGACTTTCACTCAAATCAACTTTGATTACTTTGCTGTGTCATAAAACAGGAATCATCCTATTGATTAAAAAAGGACCGCTTTAAAGGAAAGGAACACATGCTTACACCCTTACTCTTACTTGTTAATACGAGGTTGGAAAGGTCCAGAACCTCGAGCAAAAGGTCCTCTAGCATTTTAGGAATTAATATCCAGAACTAGGATCTCTGGACCATTCATTTCCCTTAGAAGATCTCCAGTTTATGTGCCTGTCATGTGAGTAAATTAGTCACCACCATGAGAGTTGTATTTATTGATGACAATATCTTGTCTTGGTGAGATCGAAGCTTGTAGCAAGATTGGCGTGCTGGAGGTTGTCGTATGACTTAACTGACGCATAAATTGAAGTGCATGGACTGGACCCTCACTGGTGTGCCACTGCCCCTGACTCCCACACGGTTGTATCCGGGCCTTCAGGGTCACATGCCCGTGCGGTTGCTAAGCAGTTATCCAACTGGTCCTCTTCTGCGTCCTAGGCATGTACCCCAACCTCTGCCATTATCAGCTCCTTCATTTCCTGTGTCGGGCTTTTGTTCTCTGGCTTTGCCTGGCCAGGTTCGCCCCACTTTCTACCATCTCCACTTCGGGAGAGCTCATTAGAGTGGAAATGTAGATGAAAGATAGTTCAAATATTGACTTTTTGCTCGGTTTAGAAATTGGAATTATCTGTCGTTTTGCTGTATTGTTTTGAGTGACAAAGCTGGGGATTGAGTTCTCTGATGCATCATTGTCTGTTTTGGGAGGAGCAACTATCGAGCCAGGTGGGGGTCCCCTAACGGTGAGGGCAGAATTGCCTATAGATATTTCGGGGAAATACTCAATCAGTGTCTTTAGCTTCTGCTCCTGTTTGCCCTCCATTTCTTCCCCTGGCTCTGGCCTGTGGATTGTGAATTGTATAGGTGTATCTGGGGATCTCTCTGACCCTTCAATGCGCCTATTAGCCTTCCTTGGAAGGCGTGGATTAACCGTCAAATTAATCAACGCTACCACATTCTCCATTGATTTGCCATGCTTTTTTGGTTTCTTGTTTGTTGCTTTCGCTTGTTGCCCTTCCCTTTTACCACTGTCCTCCTTTGTAGAAAAACCCTGTGGGCGATCTTTTGACCCTCTACAAAACAGGTGGTCTGTCTTGTTTCAATAGTAGTAGTGTGAGCCCGCCTCCTATTGTTTTGCCACTGTGTACTCCCTGTAAGTTCTTTTGGGCGCTCTACTGGTGTGTCTTTACTACTCAGGTTGTGGGAGTGGAACTCCTGCACTTGAGGAGGATTCTTTTTAGTTGTGGACGGAAGGATGGATCAGAATCACTTTTAAACCAGCTTTGATTGATTAGACTTGACTGAGGTTTTTCTTAAGGCTTATGGCCTTGTAGCCTATAGCCTGTAACTAGCGATCCGCATTGTAGGTGAGGATCCGGCTGGTGAACATTTAAGGTGCTGTTTTCTGTTTATGCGACTGGCGGGCGGTCCTTTCTTCTCCAGGGGGGTAGCGCTTGGTTGAGCTCCCCCCTTTAACCCACTCTGGACCACTTAATTAAGCCACTTGAGTTTGCTGGGATACCATTGGGTACCACTGGGTTTCACTGTTGTGCTGGCTGGCTGCGGCTTTCTGGAAACTTTTTTGACCGAGTGGTAGACAGTGTTGTGCGAGCTGTTGGGTGGATGTTGGCGGCTGTTAAATTGACAATCTCACCTGAGAGCGGGAGCTCATCCCTAGACGCAAGTCTTACCCGGCCTTCGCAACCAGAGGGCTCAACCGAGTGCATTGGCTCAAATGCCACTTTCTCCCTTGTTTCACTACAGTAGTACCAGGAGACAATTGTAGTCTTGTTGGTTTTGCACTAGGATTCTATTTATTTCCTTTTTCTCAGGCCTTCAGGTGATTGGATGGTTTGATGACTCCTCACTTTCGAATGTTCTAATGGTTCTCTAATGTTCTGGCCGTCCGTTGGTGCCGGCACGTGCAGGAAGACACTGTCCCAGCTGTTCTGCTTGTATTATTTTTCCTAGCAGTATTGCTATTGGTAATTGATATTTATATAGCTCTAAATCGACGTCAGGTCTCTTAGCGTTCAGGAGGGAGTGGGCATGGCTGCTAGACGACAACAGGAGTCGAGCGTGAAACAGAATTAAACTGTGCTTAGGGCCTCCCTGAACAGGATTGTTTTTAACTGTTTCCCGTCCCCATCGCCCATCGACAATTGGCCGCCCCGCTTCCGCCTCCCAGCTGCTCCTCCCTCCCACTTCGCCTCTTATGGAGGACGCCGCGTGGAAGCGCGCAACGGGCGCGCCAAAGGAAAGCTCGTCTGCGCCCGTCCGCGCCTGGACCGCGCCCAGCGCCAGAACACCTGGACCCCGAGGCCACCACGACACCAAACTGCACTACGACACTAGCACCCTCCACGCACTCAACACTGGACGAGACCACCCCTGCTACCAGGCCATCCCGAAGCACACCCAAGAGCCCTTCACCTGCCGGAACCAGTGCTTAATTTGTGCCGGTGCTTTCCGGTGCTTAGCACCGGCACTTATTTGACAGGGCCGGGGCTATTGGATTATGCTCCGGTATGCGATGAGCCTAGAAATGATTCTACATAAATGTACTTACCTGTTCTGCCAGCCGCTCCATCGGAGATAGTTTATTGTGAGATTGCTCTTATTGTGAGATTGCCCTTCTTTCCTGCTCAGGAGAGCTAGTGGGCAAGATCGTTGTCAGCCTGACGTCACCGGGCCAAGTCAGGCTGTGTTACAAGTTCAGCGCGCGGGGGACGTCACATCCTGCGTGCTGGTGTGGGAGGCAGGAGGTTAAATTTGCGCGCCCCCAAACCAATCATAATTATGGCACTCTCAGTGTCCCACTGCAGCTGCTGGCACCGGCCTGGGCCGCAGCGTGCTGTCAGCTGTGCTGCACCCTGCCCTATTCAGTTATTAACGCAGCCGACGGAGAAGGAGTCAGTGACCCTGTTTAAAGTGGCCGCAAGAAGTGAGGACAGTTTGGTACTGGAGGACGGGTCCAATCTCAATTAGGATACGTAAGTGATGTAATATATATGCACAACATTTAATTTTATCTGCTTTTATTTTACCACGCCATGGTGATTATGTTGTATAGGTAGTACTGCACCACAACCGTCAGCCGTTTGTTTTATAAGTGCTAAATCTTAGTAAGGCTGTTGCACAAACTCGCTGCTTATTTGGGAACAAAAACAAGACAGTGTTGTGTTGCGGTCTCAGACAAATGACTGTCCTTGAGTTGTGATATTTTCAAAGGAAAAACTGAAAATTCTATGACCCATAATGTCTTTTCTGGACGTCCTTCATACAGTTCTCATCATATTTGTAGGGTCTTCTTCATGTGCACATTTTAAACGTCCGCCATGTGCTTAGATGCGTCATAAAGAAAAAAAGTAAAACCATACAGTGCATGTATCTCGACTTTTCACCATCATGATGGGGGAGTTAAAGTACGATTTTAGCCAACCAGGAGGCTGTAGGCATTGACTTATTCGAGGGAGTTAAGGCCAAGAACCTAATCTGGGTTCATCCAGTAATTGTAAAAGGTGCAGTCAGCCTTTAAGAGGTAAACCGCATTAGGCCAGGTGCTTGAAATGTACTAAGGAACTGTATATGTTAGGTCACTTCTCTCCAAATCTGGTCTCTCCTTGTTGTGTTTGATAGCTTATTATAGAAGTTATTTAAAGATCTTTTTCTGTTTTTGTCTGTTAAAGTAGAACCAGTGATTGTTTGAAGAGTAAAAACTAAAATATAACAATAAAGTGATGGAGTGCTAAATGATAACACTATTGACTTCCTGCCAGCTTCATGCACTCGTGGACTTACGCTGCTTACTTTGAGAAGTAGTTTGAGCAAAGCAAGATTAGTCTACTCTGGACAGTCCCCACTCCATCTATCCGATTACGAACTGCTGAAATCATATGGCTCTGCATTTTATTGGCTGATGATATGGACGGTGGTCCGGGGCCATGTTTGAATGGAAGTCTATTTTACACATACAAATGGGGAAGGGGCACGAGTACGTCATGTTGGTAGTGCTATAAGATGAGGCCCACAGACATACAAATACTTGGGGTTTCGTGGTAAGCCTCAAAGTGTGCGATAACCCGATTGTCTCGCAAGTTTCTGCATCATTGAACCTGAATAATAACATTGTGGGTGACATGACTGCAAAAGATTGTTTTTAAAACTAAGAAAAACTGGCAGTGCAATTTGTGTTTGTTTGAACTGCCAAGTGTTAAGAGTAAAACAGTGCTATTTTTTGCGATGGTGTTTCTCAGCATTATGTTTGACCTTATTGCATTAACTCAGTCACAGGCATAATCGATTGCTAATGTAGGTCAAACAAACACAAATTGCACTGCCAGTCTTTCTTAGTTTTAAAGACAATTGTTTGCAGTCATGTCACTATTTTCACGGATCGCTAGAGAAGAAACCACCACAGACAAAACACCGAGCCTCCCCATATATGACAGGTATTCTTGCGCGCAGCGTTCACGCGCAGCGACCGCGCCCAACCCGCGCCGAAGGTGCGCCAAAGGTAAGCCCGTCTACGCCCGTCCGCGCCAAGACCGCGCCCAGCGCCAGACCCCCTGCCCCTCTCGCCGCCCACCCCCCCCGCATTACCTACGATGCCGCCACCCTCCTAGCCCTTAACCCCGGCCGCGCCCCCACCTGCGTCCAAGCCGCTCCTGGACGCACCCATGGACCTTTCTCCTGCTACTCCTGCAAATTCAGCAGCACCGACAACATCTCCGCTACGACCACAACACAGATTCCCGACCCCAACCACCTAGAATGCATCCTTCTCAACACCCGCTCGGTCCATAGGCACGCCATTGACCTCTGGAACCTACTAGACACCATCTCTCCTGACGTCGCCTTCCTAACGGAAACATGGATGAACGCTTCCTCCGCCCCTGACATCGCCATCGCCATCCCTGATGACTATAAGATCACACGCAAGGACCGCACCGACCATACAGGAGGTGGAATCGCTATCGTCCATAAGAAAACAATCCGCATCTCAACCAGCTCTGATGCCAACCTCGCCAACTCCGAACACCTTCACTTCCAGATCCACATCGACCCCAAGACCACACTCAGAGGCACCCTCCTCTACAGACCACCAGGCCCACGCGCAAAATTCAGTGAAGACATCACGGACTTCATCACCCCACACGCGCTCCCCTCCAAAGACTACATCCTTCTGGGAGACCTCAACTTTCACCTTGAAAAGATCAGCGACCGCAACACCGCCACCCTCTTAGACAACCTCGACAACCTCGGACTTAAACAACTGGTCACTTCCCCCACTCACATCGCAGGTCACACTCTCGACCCCATCTTCACCTCCAGCAACCATGTCTCCTTCAGCCACACTACGGATCTCCTCTGGACTGACCACAGCTGCGTTCACTTCACCTACAACAAGCCGAAACCCATCATCCACCTCCAACCAACTCTACAAAGAAACTGGAACAAAATCACCACAGAACAGATCTCCACATCGCTCCTTCAAACCTCCCCAGCCCTCTCTTCTAACGCCAACGAAGCCGCCTCCAACATCACCCTTTGGTTATCCAACACCGCCGACACCTTAGCACCACTGAAAAAACGTCAACACAAACTTCGCATCAAGAAGGCCGCATGGTTCAACGACGACCTCAAGAAGTCCAAGAAACTATGCCGCTCCCTTGAAAAGGCCTGGAAAAAAGACCCATCCACCAGCAACAAGGACGCCTTCAAAAGCGCCATCCGTACTCACCACCAACTGATCCGAAAAGCCAAGAAAACAGCATTCAAAGATCGACTTGACAACAACGCCCACAACAGCAAGGAACTTTTCAACATCGTCAAGGAATTTTCCAACCCCTCGGCCAACTCCAACGACATCACCCCCTCTCAAACCCTCTGCGATTCCCTAGCCTCTTTTTTCCACAACAAGATTGCTGACATCCACAACAGCTTTGACAACCAACCCGGAAGCCAACCCACCCTACCATCAGCTGACCATCTTCCCCCCGTTAACACCCTTAACGCCTGGAAGCCAATCTCCACCGAGGACACCATCCGCCTGATGAACTCCATCCACTCTGGATCCCCCACAGACCCATGCCCTCACCACATCTTCAACAAAGCAGACTCCGTCATAGCTCCGCACCTCCGAGACGTCATCAACTGCTCCTTCAACTCCGCTACCTTCCCAGAAGACTGGAAACACGCTGAACTCACCGCCCTTCTGAAAAAACCAACAGCAGACCCCACCGAACTCAAAAACTACCGCCCCATCTCGCTTCTTCCATTCCCGGCCAAAGTCATCGAGAAAGCCGTCAACAACCAACTCGCCGCCTTCCTCGAAGCCAACAATTCCCTCGACCCCTCACAATCTGGCTTCCGAGCCAAACACAGCACTGAGACCGCCCTCATCGCAGCAACAGACGACATTCGAACTCTGCTGGACAATGGAGACACAGTCGCCCTCATCCTCCTCGACCTCTCTGCAGCCTTCGACACAGTCTGCCACAGCACCCTTTTACAACGCCTCAGAAACATCGGAATCCAAGGAAAGGCACTGGAATGGATCACTTCGTTCCTCACCGGAAGAACCCAGAGAGTCCGCCTCCCACCTTTCAAGTCCGAGGCCACCGAAGTCATCTGCGGCGTACCACAAGGATCCTCACTCAGTCCCACCCTCTTCAACGTATACATGAGCCCCCTCGCGGCCATCGCCCGCCAACACAACCTCAACATCATCTCTTACGCGGATGACACTCAACTGATCCTATCTCTCACCAAGGACCCCAGCACCGCCAAAACTAACCTACACGAAGGAATGAAAGAAGTCGCCGAATGGATGAAACAAAGCCGTCTGAAACTGAACTCAGACAAAACAGAAGTCCTCATCTTAGGTAAATCCCCCTCTGCATGGGACGACTCCTGGTGGCCGGAAGCCCTCGGAAATGCACCCATCCCGACAGACCACGCACGGAACCTTGGCGTCATCCTGGATTCTTCACTCTCAATGAACAAACAAGTCAGCGCTGTATCCTCTTCCTGCTTTAACATTCTTCGCATGCTCAGAAAAACATTTCGCTGGATCCCCTCCGAAACAAGGAAAACAGTCACCCACGCTCTAGTCACGAGCCGACTGGACTACGGAAACACCCTCTACGCAGGTACCACCGCTAAACTCCAGAAGAAACTACAACGAATCCAAAACGCCTCAGCCAGGCTCATATTAGACATCCCACGCAACGAACACATCTCTGGTCACCTTAAAGACCTCCACTGGCTACCCGTCAATAAGAGGATTACTTGCCGACTGCTTACCCACGCACACAAATCACTCTACGACATCGGACCAGATTGCCTCAACTCTCGACTGTCCTTTTACACCCCCTCCCGACAACTTCGCTCTTCCAGCCAAGCCTTCGCCACTGTACCTCGCATCAACAAGACCACCATGGGAGGCAGATCCTTCTCATACCTGGCTGCCAAAACATGGAACTCACTCCCCGCTTACCTTCGCCTCACCCAGAATCACCTAGCGTTCAGAAAGCAGCTTAAAACGTGGATATTTGACAAATAATCCTCCTCCCCTTCCTAAGCGCCTTGAAACCCTCTGGGTACGTAGTGCGCTATATAAATGCTATGACTTGACTTGACTTGACTTGCTGCATTGAACTTGACAGTCATCCTTAATACTCATCAAATGATGGGAGAAGGCTTGAGTTTTAGGAAGAATAGATCAGGGACATTATAAGGATTTTGTGATCCCCGGACCAAGCGTATTTTGTGGGATACTGTTCAGAACAGGTTTGAGTTTATGATCCAGTTTTAGCTTTTTCATGCCCTCCTTGGAGTTGTCACTGACAGTGCGCATGCATACTCTCCAAATTATAAATGTGTTTTCATCAAATAGTCAGGGATAGTGAAGTGTGTTTTCAATATTGTAGCACAGCAGCTGACTAAAAGTATTGTAAAAAAATCTCTGTGACCATTTCCTGTTGTGAATATATGAGGTCTTGTTTCTATCTAAAAGAAGCTTTATGAATGTTACATGGTGTGTATGATCAAAGTCCCACAGGGCCGGGGCGTAACATAGGCCCACGCATCCCCCGCAGTGCGGTGGGGCCCTCAAGTTCAAGGGGGCCCCCTCAGCATGCACTTCGCCCTGAGAGCTCCTAATAGAGTCTGGAGGGGGGCCCTCCACGTACCTGGCAGAGGGGCCCCCTCAATTATCGTTACGCCACTGCCACAGGGCCAATGACTGTGTGATTAAATTCTTCTGGTAAAGGTCTTGTAGTAAGACACATATGTGGGAAAAGCTAACAAATGCCAGTGTGGTAAAGTTCCCAGTGGAAGGATTGAGTTTCGTACGTGTGGTAAAGAGACTGACGTGTGGCAAATGTCTGTGTGGTAAAGTATAAGTCACTGGGTTAACATGATTCTGCATTGTGATTGTGTGTTAAACAGCCGAGTACAGTGTATTAAAAATGTCTTGTGTGAATGGTGGTTCCTTCCATGTGATAAATGTTCATTTGGATAAAAGATCTCCCTTATGCTGCAAGGTACAACTTGGTAATAGTGTGTTTAAAGTGTTAAGGGACTACATTGAGAGCAATGATATCTGGTGTATGCACAAAAGTACATACTTGCATATCTCCGTGCTGTTACCTGTTGCAACCTATCTTGATCTGACCTTTCTGTCTTGATTTGTGTTTCTTCGTCCCTGAGGTGCTTATGTGAAGAGCCAGGTCTTCAGCTTCTTGTGGAACTCGAGAAGTGAGGTGGTGGCTCTGATGTGTTAGACTTGTGGATGTGGGTGGAGCCAATAAAGGAAGTGGGTGGGGGTCAATAAAGGAAGTGGGTGGGGCCAGGGAAGTGGGTGTGTCCTCCCCCCAAACATTTGAGCACCTGCACTTCATTTTTTACAAATTAAGCACTGGCCGGAACTGCAGCTTCACCAGCATCCAGCCCGCCAAACCCCCAACCAGACAACCCAACCACCTCCGTTGCATCCTCCTCAACACCCGCTCCGCCCGCAAGCCCTCCATCGAACTCTGGGACCTCCTAGACTCTACCTCCCCTGATGTCGCCTTCCTGACAGAGACCTGGCTGAACGCCACCTCAGCACCAGACATCGCCATAGCCATCCCACAGGGCTACAAGATCTCCTGCAGAGACCGCACCAATGGAGTTGGAGGGGGAATCTCCATCATCCACAAGGACACCCTCAGAGTCTCGACCAACACCGTCGACACCCTCACCACCGCTGAGCACATGCACTTCCAGATCCACACCGACCTCAACACGACCCTCAGAGGAACACTCGTCTACAGACCACCCGGACCCTGACCACAGTATAGCGGCACCATCGCCGACCTAGTCAACACCCACGCCCTCACCTCCATGGAGTACATCCTCTTCGGGGACCTGAACTTCCACCTAGAGAACAACAATGACGCCAACTCCACCGCCCTGATCGACAACCTCGCCAACCTCGGACTCAAACAGCTCGTGACAACACCCACCCACGCCGCTGGACACACGCTGGACCCCTTCTTCTCCGCAAGTCCCCACGTTCAACCACACCACCGAACCCCACTGGACCGACCACAGATGCGTCCACTTCACCTTCAGGAAACCCACAACACCACACCCAACAGCTGCCACGCCGCTGCTGGGCAAGGTCACCAAGGACCAACTGACCACCACCCTCGCCCTGAAACCCCACCGACCCTGACACCGTGCTACCAACCTCAAACAGTGGATTAACGACTGCGCCAACACCCTCGCCCCTCTCAAGACCTCCACAACCAACCACACCAACAAGAAAGCGGCCTGGTTCACCGAAGACCTCCGGAGCTCCAAGCACACCTGTCGGAAGCTGGAGCAGAAATGGCTCCGCGACCGAACACCAGACAGCCACACAGCCCACAAGAACGTCACCCGCAGACACCACCAACTCATCAGGGCCACCAAGAGGACCGCCTTTAAGGACCGCCTAGACAACAACGCACACAACACCAAAGAGCTCTTCAGCATTGTGAAAGAACTCTCCAACCCCAGCTCCAACACCAATGACATTCCACCATCACAAGACCTGTGCGACTCACTGGCCACCTTCTTTCATCGCAAGATCACCGACATCCACGACAGCTTCAACTCCGACACCCCCGCATCCACCGCCGAGACCACCACCCCTGCAACCCCCAGCCGCACCAGTCGCCTGACCGCCTGGTCCAACGTCAGCGACGAAGACACCATCAAAACCATGAACTCCATCCACTCCGTATCCCCATCCGACCCTTGCCCCCACCACGTTTTCAACAAAGCCAGCGCAACCATCGCACCCCACCTCCGGAAAACAATCAATATCTCCTTCGAGACAGCAACCTTCCCGGAAAGCTGGAAGCACGCCGAGATCAACGCCCTACTGAAGAAACCCAAGGCGGACCCCAAGGACCTCAAGAACTTCCGGCCCATCTCCCTGCTCCTGTTCCCGGCGAAAGTCACGGAGAAGAATGTCAACAAACAGCTAAACCGCTACCTCGAAGACAACAACATCCTGGACCCTTCCCAATCCGGTTTCCGCAGCAATCACAGCACCGAGACCGCCTCATCGCCGCCACCGACGACATCAGGATCCTGATGGACAAAGGAGAAACAACCGCCCTCCTCCTCCTGGACCTATCAGCAGCCTTCGACACGGTCTGCCACCGCACCCTATCAGTATGCCTCCAGGACGTGGAAATCCAAGAGAAGGCCCTGGCCTGGACCACATCCTTTCTCTCTGGCAGAACCCAGAGCGTCCGCCTCCCACCCTTCCGCTCTAAAACCACCAAGATCCTCTGCGGCGTCCCACAGGGATCCTCCCTCAGCCCGACGCTGTTCAACATCTACATGGCACCCCTCGCCCACGTTGCATGACAACATAACCTCAACATCATCTCCTACGCCGACGACACCCAGCTGATCATATCCCTCACCGAAGATCCCCACACCGCCAAAGCCAACCTCCACAGAGGAATGAAGGCCGTCGCCGACTGGATGAAGGACAGCAGGCTGAAGCTGAATTCAGACAAGACGGAGGTCCTCATCCTCGGACCCACCCCATCAGCCTGGGATGACTCCTGGTGGTCCACATCGCTAGGTACAGCCCCGGAACCCACCGAACACGCATGCAACCTGGGGGTCATCCTCGACTCCACCCTCTCCATGACCAAGCAAGTCAACGCCGTCTCCGCGTCCTGCTTCAACACCCTCCGAATGCTCCGCAGGATCTTCAAATGGATCCCCTCTGACACGAGAAAAACCGTCACCCAGGCCCTCATCACCAGCGGACTCGACTACGGGAACGCCCTCTACTCAGGAACAACAACCAAGCTCCTGAGACGACTACAACGAACCCAGAACGCCTCAGCACGACTTATCCTTGACGTCCCCCAATGCAGCCACATCACACCCCACCTGTGAGGCCTGCACTGGCTCCCCGTCAACAAGAGGATCACCTTCAAACTCCTCATCCACTCACACAAAGCCCTTCACAACGCCGGACCAGCATACCTCAACGACCGACTCAGCTTCTATACCCCCACCCGCAGCCTCCGCTCTGCCAACCTCGCCCTCGCCACAGTTCCTCGTATCTGGAAAACCAACGCCGCCGGCAGATCCTTCTCCTACCTCGCCGCCAAGACATGGAACACTCTCCCTACCAACCTACGACAGACCCAGGACCTGCTGGCCTTCAGAAGACTTCTCAAGACCTGGCTCTTCGATCAGTAGCCCCCCCCGTCCCCCCCCCACCCCCCCCCCCAGCGCCTTGAGATCCTCACGGGTATGTAGCGCGCTTTAGAAATGCATTGATTGATTGATTGATTGATTGATTGGATTCTTTCCGGAGTTGCTCAGGCAGCTGTTCCAAAGCTAGGGGACAAGGACAGACGACAGGTCTCGGAAGACCGCAGTGTGCGGCCGGGAACATAGGCCTCAAGGCGTTCTTTATGTAAGTTGGGGCTTGGCTATAGATCGCTTTGTGGACGATACAGAGGCCCTTGAACTTTGCTCTTTGCCTAATAGGGAACCAGTGCAGCTTGCGCAACAAAGGAGTGGCATGGGACCTTCTAGGGAGCCTAAAGATCAGCCTAGCTACATCATTCTGCACCACCTGCAGTCAGTTAGCCAATTTCTGTAGGAGGCCAATGTATAAGGCGTTACCGTAGTCCAACCTCGAGACGATAGTGGCCGACACAATCATTTGGAGTGAGGTAGTGGAGAGAAGGGGGACAAGTTTCCGCAACTGCCTAATCAGGCCGTTGCAAGTACCGACCACAGAAGAAACTTGGTTGGCCATGGAGAGCTTGAAATCTACTTTTATTCCAAGACTCTTCACGACCGGCATGGGTTGGGGAGTGGGGCCTAGCTCTTGGGGCCAGAAATGGTCGTTCCAAGGGGAGTTTATTGTGGGGATAACCAGGACGTCTGTTTTGTCTGGGTTGATTTTCAGGTGAGTTTGCTGTCATCCAACTCACTGCAAATCTAAGGACATTTTGTGCATGGTCCTGAGCATGAGGAGTGTTATCGATGCTGAGGAGGAGTTGGGAGTCATCCACGTAGTTGAAGATTCTACTGTCCATGTTGGCTAGAGCTGCTATCAGTGGTTGCAGATAGACATTGAAAAAAGGAGTGGGGAAAGGGCCGAGCCTTGAGGGCCTCCACAACTATGCATACCCTTGTCTGATACCAGGTCACCCAACTGAATTCTTTGGGACTGACCTGATAAAAAGGATTCAAGCCATTGGTGTGCCAAGCAGTGGATGCCCAGGATGGTGAGTCTTTCCAGTAATTGAGCATGGCTGACAGTACCGAATACCGCTGATAAGTGTAGTGAAATCAGAGCACTGGGTATTTTACTGTCAGCCTTAACTCTGAGCTCGTCAAGTACTGACAACATGGCCAGCCCAGTACTGTGGTGTGCCCTAAAACTTGCCTGGCTCCCCTGGAGTAGTTGGTGGGCCTCCAGGAAGGATGAAAGTGTTTTCAGGACATATTGTTCTAGGACCTTCGTCAGGAAGGGTAACTGGGAAATAGGCCTATAGTTTTTGGGGTTGGCCGTGTCTGCCCCCGACTTCTTCAGGAGGGGTACGACTCTAGCTTCTTTTAGGTTAGATGGCAGATACCGGGTCTCCAGAGAGTGGTTTAGCATGGTGATGATCTGTCTTTCTAAACCAGGAAGGGCCATTTGAAAGAATCTAGGGGAGGCAGGGATCTCTGGGGGAACTCTTACAAGCGCTGCTGTGGCTCTCGGCCCCCGGGGGTGGCAGAGTGGAGCGCTCTGCGGCATGGTGTAGAGCTGAAGAAGTTCCCATGCGGGTCATGCCGACAATGCCAGTGCTGATTTTTGGGCTAAAACTGAAGGCCAGGATAGTCTGCGGGAAACTGCCGCCGCTGCTGCATCTGCTGCCGCTGCTGAAGCTAATGCTCCCAGCCCCGGACACGGGGAGGGCGACGGAGTGGAGAAGTGCCGGCAGCACTCCGCTTGCACGGCCACCTGTGCAGGGCTTGGTGGCTTCCGCGTGTGCCGTGCCTATAATGCCGATGTTGGTGGTTGGGCTGCAAACAGCCTGGCCCGCTGTGGTTTATGGAAATCTGCTGCCACTGCCGGAGCTCGCTGCCACTGGTGTCGGTCATCACTTCTGTCTCCGATAGCTGCCCTTCCGTCTCCAAAACTCTGCAAGATGTCAGTGACAATGTAGTTTGGCTCTTCCAATTTACCACTGATGCCCCTGGGCCACAATACTGGTGCACCCCATTTTTACAGTCAAGTGTTTCCCTTTAGGAGCTTGACAAGGTAGAAAAGATGACCATTAAAGTCTTGCTCCAGGAGGGATAGACGATCACTGTCTGGTTTTGAGGAGCTAAACATTGAAAGCATTCAGTTACTGGCAAGTGGTGGTGGGGGGGACAGAGATGGACGTGAACTTTTGTGACACCATGAACATGTGTTAATGTATTGCTTTATTCTTCAACACTGTTATAAGCCAGGGCATGATTTGTTTTGTGAACCCATTATATGTAAACCTAAACCAATTAAGTCGGACTATTAAGTTTGTCCTTCCATGTTATAAAACCAATAAAGAAAGATGTAACAACAAAAAAAGTGTTGAGTATCCTTACCGTCCTTGAGTCTCAATCCCTGCAAGTAGCTGAACTGCAACAGGAAGAAATGACTTGGGGTGGGAGAGAGTGGGGAAATGGAAGTTAGGGAAAGGAGAGGCAAACAGAATTTTCTGGTAGTTGCAGTGTCATAGACCTGTGTCTTATGCACTGCAGAACTGCAGCGGATTAATATGGTACTAGAGTAAAAAAAAAAAATACAAAAGGAAATTGAAATACCACTTTCTAGCCTTTGAGAAAAGCATTCAGCGGACAAAATAGGAATACTATGACACTGGAAGGTCCGTATCAACTGCAGGAGAGATAACAAAGCAAAAGGAGCAACGTGCTCCTAACAACAATAAAGGTAAGGAAGAGTAACACAAAGGGAGAAATGAACCAAGAGAATCGACTGGGAGAAACAAAGCAAAGGGGCAGGGGGAGGGGGGGGGGGCTCGGTGCAAACTCAGACGAGGGCATAACACCTTCGCAACTACGCAGCATATTGCCAAGCAAAGGAACAAATGGTGAGATAGCTTTTAATGCTGCAGCTGCATAAAGCGGCCTGGGAGTGTATTGCTTAACCTGGAAGTGGACTGCCACCATGTAGTGCTAAGTGCCTCATGGGTTGTGTTATCTTCCATTTCCATGTTCTCCTTAATCATCTTACTCTTCAACTCATGGTCTTTCAATAACTGTGTGAGGTGTTGCATGAGTTGGCCCGAGTGTGTACAGCTTTCATATTGGGAACTCTGACCCAATTGCTCATAGTTACAAGGGGAAATAAATTTAATTAACAAGTAACTTTGAAACAGATCTTACTGGCCATTATTTCCTACCACACGGAACTTAAATATGAAAATTCGAATATCAGCATTGGGTACGGTGCTGGCAAAACGCTGGATAGCTATTAACTGGATGTCCCCCAAAGCATTTAAATATGATGCATGGAGGAAGGACTAAACTGATGGGCTATAGCTGATGAACAGCATTTGGAGAATTAATAGAAGGGATGGGAAACTGAGAGGGAATTTAGCTGATTGGGCTGAAATGTTAACAAAACTATTAGAAAACATGAGACTGAATTAGACCACATGTATAAGAACGAATTACACGTAAGAATATATAGTACTGGAGTAAAGATGCTTAATTGGGAAAAGGGTTGTTATGACAGATGAATATGAAATGGAAAGAGGATACTTGAAATGTACATGAATGCAGATGAATAGGGAGGGTGGGTTTTGGGTATTGGTGTGTTGATGCTTATGAGTGGTGTCTTCCTATTTTGCTCATGTTTTCTAATGAATCAAAAGCAATAAGTTTATTATAAAAAATATCCATGTAAGTAAATACAGCGCTTACAACAAGTAGGGTGTAATAAGCAAATCCCTTTATTACTGTTACTCCAAGCAGCAGTACAAACAAAATCAAGAACTTCGTGGAATGACTGCCTCATATTATAACAGACGTTCCTTAGTAGTATACTCTTTATTGGTGCTACTGCTACAACTCTTGTGACTCCCCGTAGGGGCTCTTCTCCTTGTACGTTTATTATCTTGCTCACTTCCCACAAATATTTGCTTTCTTAGTACCATTAAGGTAATGATTTTCCAGTTACTCTATAATGTACGATGTTGTGGACCTCAAAGGTTGTTTTTAAAATAGTGACTACTTTCTTAGGTATTTTATTTCGATCAAATTTATCTAAATTGTGAACAATATATTTCTCTTTGTCGTTTTCTTTCTTCTTCCTTCTCCCTCAGTGGCCTGAGTTTTTCCTCTTTGTCGCCTTTATATTTTCTTGAGTTTTCATTTTTGCCAGGATGTAGGCAGATAGATGTGCGTGTTGCTTATATGTGCATCTTCTTGTCTGACTAACGTTTGAGTTTGACATGTGTTCAAAGTAATATCCCCAAACATCAAACACATGAAAGAAAAAAAAGGACTATTCGTACTTTGTTGTTATTGTTAAGCCAGTGGAGTTGTTGCATGTTTATACCCAGAATGAAAAAAAAACTTGAATAAACTTTACTTGGTGGGTGGTTATGAATTGCTCACTAACACGCATAGTTTTGTGTTCCAGAAAGCACTTCTGATGCTGTATCCA
Organism: Lissotriton vulgaris; assembly: GCF_964263255.1. Lineage (NCBI taxonomy): Eukaryota > Metazoa > Chordata > Amphibia > Caudata > Salamandridae > Lissotriton > Lissotriton vulgaris. Next base: position 1,074,500,219 of record NC_141691.1, on the reverse strand, counting down.
TTAAACTGGCGGCTCCTGCGCCAAGCAAAAATTATTTCAAGAATGTTTCTGAAAACAAGGAAGTGGCTAAGCTCGCCTCTGTTCTCAGCACAGCCATAAACTCGACTAAAAAGGTATGCATGCAAAGATTACACACATTGTTTTCTTGGTTATGTTTTGTAAACCATTAAGTTCCTGGCAGTTAAGAGTACTATTAGAAATCACTTTCTGGTTTTTATTTACGTACGTATGGGAATGTTATTAATATTGCCAGAGGAGTTTAAGAATGGCAGTAGGTGGTAGTGCTATTAAGTTATAAAATTTCACTTATTAGGACAGTCGTATATGTACTGTCAAATGTCTAATCTACATTGTAACTTATTTTGTGCTTTACCTTGAATGTTCAACTTTATTACAATCTACTGATAATGTAATTTAAAAATGAGGATTTTGAACAACTTCACTTGATGCAATAAGTAATTTTTCCCATGTGGCAATTTAAAATAATACAGTATTGATCAGTCAACTAGGTCACATGGCAAGCAAAAATGAATGCCCAGCATTAACAGCTGCCTGTAAACAGTGTGGGTAGGAATGTCAATTTTCCAAATGTTGCTGTTTTCACAATAAATTGCAAAACATAATCAGAAAACCAACAAGAGGGTTGATGTTAAAGAGGTTGTGGAAGGGGGTGGCTTGGTCTGCTGTGCAGCGGAATGGCCGCCTTCTAAGTGCGCTCTGCCGCCGGGACAAAATCCTTTGATTATCCTGCACATCGGATGACTTCTGGATGGTCCTGATCTCGGTAACAGGTAGCGGACCACCTACAGATCCTGGGGGAGCAATCCGGTGATCGGATTGTGCCCTGTGGCCGAGATACGTGAGTGGAGGCAGAGTGGCTGAGGCCTTGAAGACGCTGTGACTGTGGGGCCGGCGGGACGGCGCGAAAATCTAGCCCGCGGCTGCAGACTGGAAGCAGGCCCGACTCGACACGAGAACGGCAGAACACCCTTCGTTGGCGGAGCCCGAGGAGGACACGCACTGGTAGGGTGGCGAGCTAAGAGTAACCGCTAGAAGCCTACTAGATCTCACCCGTGTGTGTGGAGCTGCAAGGGAGGTGAGAGAGTGCGGCGCATTGCTCCAGACCCGCCATTTTGTGGTGACCGCTAGCGGCGCTGGTGAAGCTACCACCCCGGCCCTGGGCCCGCTACTAACACTGCTTGTGGGGCGACCCTGGATGGGTGCTGTGGGCCTCTACTGGACACCGGGTGTGGCGCGGTGTGACTGATGAGCAGCCCATTCTCAAAAGAAGATCGTCTGGCGCCCATATTGAAGGTGTGGCTGTACATAATCCTGCTCGCTGTGGTGCTTGGAGGGAACTTGCTGCGGTGACGGCAATGCCTGGAAACCATACGGCGTTGCCCTAGAGGTGTGGAGCCATACCCTGTGTAGACCCCTGTGGTGCGTCTGAACAGTACATAGAGTCTGTGCCGGCCTGTATTTTCACATGGGTGTTGTGCCACTGGGGGGGGGGACCATACTGCCGCATCTGCTGCACCAGCGCGCCCTGCGGTCGTCTCTGGGATCCGGGTGTGTGCGCAGGACTCGATCTGCAGTCTCCGTTTGTGGGCCATCACGACCACTGTCGTTGCCTACCTATATAAAGGGTTTTACGGCAACAGGTTGCGTGCTGATGTGAACCCTGTGCACTGCATGGTGCCTGGAGCGAAGCTGCGAACATTGGTATAGCGGCCCTCATCGGGCACGCTTGAGATCTGCATGGATTGCATGGTGCCTCTGGGGATTGCATGTCGTGAAGAGGTGCATCGCAGTGCAGCTATACACTGGTGGTGCAAGGAGGAGTGGAACTAGTCTCTTGGGTAGCTTGGCTGGTGTGTCCCTGTTCGGGGGTCTCTCGTCGCACGTTCCGCGTCATTCTAACCATGAGCAAGCAAGATGCCAAGCAGCCAAAGTTAACCTTTGAGAACAAGCACGCCATGTGGTATACGGAGTCGGAACACGAGGCACAGACGGATAGCCATTATGACACGCAGGCGGAAGATCAAGGAGAGGACCTGCAGACCTTTATGCTGGAGATGCGGTCCAGCCTTCGTAACATCGACACAACACTTGACACTTTTTTTGACCCAGCTGGACTCAGTTAAATCACAGGTATCGGTACACGAGACTTGCCTTGATGCACTAGAGAACCGCCAAACTGAATTCCACAAATTCCAAGTGGAGACGAAGGAACAGCTACTTCAACTTCACATGGACAAACTACTAGGGGTCGTCAGGGCAAAAAACGAAGATTTGGAGGCACGGTCAAGACGTAACAACCTTCGCATAACTGGAATTCCCGAGACGACCGCCATATCCAAAATGGAGACCTACATCACTGACTTACTTCATGAACTATTCGATCCTCAATTATCCTCAGTCTTTGTGGTGGAGAGGGCCCATCGATCACTGGGACAAAGGCCCCCGGTTGGCGCTCCACCAAGACCCATTATAACAAAACTCTTGAATTACCAAGATAGAGACCTCATTCTTAGGCTAGCTATAGAGAAAGGGAAAATACAGCACAAAGGCAACAACATCTCATTCTATCCAGACTTCACCCCAGCGGTACAGGCAGCACAATGGGAATTCCTCCTGGCCAAACGTATCCTTTTACAGGCACAGATCCCGTACTCCCTGTTGTATCCAGCCAAGTTGAAAATGTCCTTCGAAGGAACTGCCCACTTTTTCACTGACTCGAAGTCTGCATTAAAATTTGCCAAACACGTAGGGAGTAAGAAATACAAAGGTAACTGTGAGGCCGTTCAATCTACAGAAGATCAGTGCATTGCCAGACAGGAGGGAGTGTTAAAAGCTATTAGGGGAATGGTTGCCTCCCTAGAGGCCCAAATTAGGGAACTTGAGGAGAGATTCCATTCCACTGAGGACTCAGACACTGTTGGCCTTCTGAAGGCCAAGCTACTTGACTTCTCTGATGAGGCACAACAGGAGGTTAAATTCCTTGGAAAATATGCAGAGACGAGGCGATTTGGAGAGGGGGATAGACCAGGACGCACGCGGGCTGGTATGATTAGGCCGCTTAGATCCACCACCTTTATCCACGAAATACACACTGCACCAGACACCGCAGTCAGAGGCCAGGCAGACAGGAGATTTTAGGTAGGAGGAGTTGTTAGGAGAGAACATTACTTCAGATAGGCCGGCAAAAAATTTGTCTACAACAGTAGGTGAAAGTTGGGCCAACTCAGAAAAAGTGGAAATAGTGCATATGTGCGATGCATTGCCATCATCGATGTTAGGATCAGCAATGGTCACGGAAGGTTGTACCTGTGTGGTGCCGCTTTCATCTCATACTTCACCGCCACCTAATCGTAATGGTGATGTCTCAACGAATGCCGTCATCAGAATAGGTAGCCGCTGGGGACAACACTTTGCATGAGTCGTTACCGGACCAAGCAAAGCATCGATATTCATTGGTACTGCTGATGGTAGTGTAAGACAGACGTCCAACACGCATTCTTCTCCGCATCGCAGACATCGAAGCACAGGTAAGATACAATCTTGCCATATTGGTCTGAATGAAAGAAACCAGGTGGTATTCAGATCTCTTAGCCGGGCCAATCTGAGGACTTTAGTGATATGTTCTTGGTATCGTATTGCTAGGATCGTTTCTTCCAGCGTAGCCAGAGTTTTGTCTGTGACTTGGCTTGCCATATCGGAGCAGAAGGAACAAAAATAAAATTCCTGCTACGAGTCCCAAAATAAGAGGCAGGCCACTGAGTAGAGAATGCACAAAATTCGGGAAGATGCCCAGAACTGTTTCAAAGGGTGTTAACAGTCCCGAAAAAATTGTCTTAAATACATGTGCAATGCCATTGGTATCTGACATGTTTAAGATTTGGCTTACCAATTCTACGAAATGCACGGGGCAATTTGTCGATAATAGGGTATGTATCTCTGCCGCTGTCCTTGCAACTTGCAGGTCATACATTTCTTTGGACGAGGTTAAAGGCACAGTTGTCTGTAAAAGAATAGACTTCATTCTGCTTAAAGTATCAATATCAATTCGAATAGAAGAGATATTCACAGAAGGCCATATTGCTGCCTCCATGTCTGGATTGCTGTTTGGATACAATACTTGCATACAACAAATGACCCTGGAAGTAGCGCTCACGAGATAGGCTTTTCCTGGCATCATGCCACAACAGCTGTGGTCACTTATTATAACGTAGCTACTGTTGGAAAGTTGTCTGAAAAAGGGCTCTATCTGTGTAGCAGGGGTGCCGTGCAGATGACATGAAAAGTTGTTTGAGGAACCTTCGCAGGCTCCATGCAAGTTAATACCTTGACACAGAAGTGTACCGCTTAGTGATTTTTTACAATTGTTACCACTAAGAAATACCTCTTTTTTTCCTTCACTATAACATCTATGTGTATAAGGTAAATTCCAGGTTGACTTGATGTATCCTTTACCCAACCTTTCATACAGGCCTGCTGGTATATACTTTTGGCAGTATTGAAACTGAAAAGTTGTTATCGGGATTGTAATGTTGCCATGTATTATCCATTCAATGACCGGTCGTTCTGACATTGTCAATGGTAATTTTTCTAGTTTTTCAATGCTCAGCACCGTATAGTCTGCTCCTTTTTGGGCCAACAAGATTTGTCTATCTGTAAGGTTAAAGATAGAAAATAATGACGTTGTGTTGATTAGACGCCATGGCACGTAGCCTGAACGGAGGTTTTGTAACGTCCAGCCTAGCTGTACAATAGAACGTAATTGGGACTGACCATGTTGTAACATTAGCATATCCTGTTCTATTATATCAATAGCAGATGATACAGTGCTGTCCAGTGAATAAATTCTGGAGGACAGAGTCGTTAACCCATTGTCCACTACAGAAAGTGATTTTTCCAAATTAATACGATCAATTTCTCGTATTTTTTCTGCAGTTTCAATTTGTGTTAAATTCCAAGCTTCATTGTAAGCTGCGTATATACCGGCGTATATGAAACGTTTTTGCACTGTTTGCGAGGTCCCATTATGAAATCTCGCAAGTCAGCACCTTCTTTAAGTAAAGTTAAGTGTTGCTTAATTTCGGGTAGTGTGGATCTCTGTAGCCATTCTAGACATAGTTTTCCTACACTGTATGTTGTAATTATCCCTGGATGTTGTCTTTGGGAATATCTTGGGTCTGGCCTGTTCTGTTTGAACCCCTGTATTTTGTTCAGGAATCTATCTTGACAGTTATTAGTGTCTGTGGGCCAGATCAACCATTTGTTCCAATCAGGAATAGTTCTGTTTTATTTTAAAATATAGGACACGTCTAATCCCTCATCTGTAGTGGTGTTTCTACCAGGCATAGGCTTTGGTATAGACGGGTTGTTTAATTCTTTTATCTTAGCCAGGCCAAGACAGGTTGTTTGCTGAATTGTGTCATTCAGGAACATCATTTGTTCTGGGATCATGCAGGCTCTTAATAATGATTCTAAACCTTGTACCTGCCATTCTTTTGTACCCCAGACAGTCTTTGTCTCAATGTTGTTTTTCCAAAATTCAAAACCAAATGTAGACATTTTTTCATAAAACTTTTCAGAATAAATCAATTTAGTATTTGTCAACATGTTTTTGACTCCTGTCTTATTCATAATTTTAAAATAAAACGTTTCTGGATTAGTGTGATTAAACCCTGAGAAGTATGGGAATTTCTCATAAAATGTTTTTGAACTGCCTTTTGGCGGAGTTGGACAATGTTCCCACTGATTATAACTGAAAACATTTCTAGGATTAGCAGATTTATGCAGATAATGATGCCCAAAGTGGTTGAAGCAATACATTTCTTCATAATTCGATGAACCCTGTAAATAATTATGTTCTGTAAATTTTGCTGACATTTCTAAATCTGACATCATATTATTAATATTTTCAAAGTCCCAATCATCAGAGAAAGTACTAGGTGATACAAAGTCACTTAAAGAAATCTTGAATTGATGTGGATATTTCAAGAGCTCAACCGGGCCATAGATTTCATAGTCAGTTTTGTCCCATGCTATACCACCAGGTATAGGGATGACTGTGATGTTCATTGATGAGAGTTCTCTTTTTTTGATGTGAGAAGATCTGTATGGTTTCAGGACCAAGTGATGTTCTGACTTGCTGTGTCCATTGCACTATATTTTCCATCAATAAATCTACCCAAACTTAAAACCAAGATGAGCCAGAGAAGGAGGGAAAGTACACCTAACACAATCCATAGTTCAATCCATGGTGAAATCAGATATGTTTCTCCAAGTTGATGAAAGAGTTCTTTAATTTTTTCTTTGAAAGTTTTTGTTGCTGGCTTGTCTCCATGTTCACTTGGATCATCGGAAAAGTCTTCGAAGTTGATAAAATAGCCAGATGCAGTTCTGTCAATTGTTTGGATGGCATCAGGATTGTTATTAATCTTTGGATTTTCTTTTGTTACATTTGTATAGTCAGAGGCTACATCGTTGTAGACGGGTGTTTCTTGACGAACTGTTGCAATTTGGGTTTCAAGAGGCATAAATTCCATGGCTTTGTTGCATAGTCCTTTTTATTCACTGCAGGTTTATCAAGTGTGATTAGTCTCTCAGTTTGAACCTCTTGGATTGTAGCAAGGTTTGGTCTTCTACTACTTCTTGCGAGTCCACTGGGCCTACTACTTATTATTGGCCACATGGTTGTGGTTTTACCAGGTCAATTGATACAACTCGGTTCTCCTTTTTACCAGCAAGGAGCGGTAGTACTACTGATCTTGTTCCGCTGACAGCTAAGACAGGTACTGCATTTCTATAAGAAGGCCCAAATTCCTTCTTCACCGCGATCTTTTCTCTGACCAGATCCCCAATCTTTGGAATCCAGACAGGTCTTGCTGGGACAGGTGGTTTTTCTTCAGTGGTCGTTGGCTTTAGTTTTTCGTTACTTAGACTTCTTCTTGTCTCATTTAAGTCCTGCAAAACTGCCAAACGATCTTTGACATCAAAGGTTTTCTGTTTCACCACTGAAGTGTGACAATCCAAGTCCTGGATGATCATTCTAGTACCAAACAAACGTTCGTACGGACTGATACCTTCTAGAGAATTTCTTGGCATGTTATTAAGACTACGTTGGACACTTATTAGATGTTTGACCCACCCGTCACCCGAACCTAATACCCTCGCCGTTATAGATTGCTTTATGTCACGGTTTTTTCTCTCCACTACCGCATTTCCCTCGTGATGGAATGGACTAGAGTACCGCAATGCAATGCCCATGCTGGCCATGGCCTCCTTGTAAGCCCGAGAGCTAAACGCAGGACCCTGGTCAGAATGTAGCATGCCAATTGCGTATGTGCCGATAAAGACTCGCAAATCTTTTATAACAGTTCTGGCGTCAGCCGAGCGCTGGGGGCCTCATCTAAATTAATCTTGTCTTAATATTTATGGGATCGCATTCGTCCGTGTGGATGTCTGTGTGTAGATAGCCTAATGCTGTCTAATAGAGGTGTCTGGGCAGGTGTCTGGTCCGGTTCACAACTGCGATCTCTGTTGCAGTCCTGACAATTCATTGCAAAGTTATAAATTTGCACACTCATTCCTGGCCACCAGTATCGTGATTGTAATTCTATTAGAAATTTCAGGATCTCTTGGTGCCTCAGACCCAATCCCATGTGTGCTTCTTGAATCAAGAAGACTCTCCGGTTCGTGTTTGGAATTACTCTATCCCCCACTCCAGGGATTTGAGCAAATGGAACGGAGTTCGCATCAATTATGTATGTATTTCCGAGTGGATACTTTAGAGGTAACGCTGCATAATTGCCTTCCATTGAGGCTTTCCCTGCTAGTAGCGGTTCTCCATCTATTTGTTTTTTAGAACGCTTTTTTGTGGCTACGGAAGCCGGTTGACCAGCTGCCGCCGTGGCTCTGTCAGCCAATGAATTCCCTGCAACGTGAACGCCATCACATTGATGACTCTGCGTATGTATCACGTGAGTCTTTCGTAGGTCTTTCTGCAAAAGAACTACTTGTTCCCATAGTTTTTTATGTTTTATTATGGTACCTGTCTCATCTTTGTAACCGTTTTTAATCCAGGTCTGCATGGAATATTGTAAGATTCGACGCAGTAATGCGAATCGCACACTATTAGTGTGGGGAATTCGCGATCAGCATTTTCAAGCGCCATCTTTAGAGATCTTATTTCAGCTCGCTGAGCTGTACAGTTCACGCACGCTGCATTGTAAATTTGTTTTTCCACAACGTAGTGTTGTGCAAATCTGTCCGTGTGGATTACACAGGTGTACTGTTCGAGAGGCAGAATTTCGATTGACCTGAGGACATTCATGTTCGTATTCCAGATCTTCTAGTTTTTTCATTTTGGGATCAAATGCGTGTATCACATCAGTTGTATCAAGAGAATTAACCCATTGTATCTATTTTGGATCTAATGCCATAGCATTTGTAATGCTCGGTCTTGTTACTGCTTCAAGGGCTGCTACTGCTGTTTAAACAGATATCCTCTTCCCATGAGCTAGGGGGTTTTCTTTTGCTACAGCAGTTTAAACCACAGTTAGAAGTTTTTCAGTAGAACTGAATTTCATTTCAGCTTGTGTGTACAAGTGTGATTTGTAAGCAATTGGTACAGTTTCTCCCTCATTAGAGGGCAGGTATGTGAATACGCATCTTCCAGGGATGACTCTGAGTCCTTTTCTGGAGCCATTTGTTCTTGGGGCCAATATAGTTTCCACAAGACTACCCTTACCTGCATCCTTCTCCAGAACTTGGGTACAGCCGCTGCTCGTCTCCCTCCTGCCGCCGCCATCCAATTGCGGCTGCAGTGTGGAGGGGGACTACGAATCCCAGCGTCCCTTGCGGCTGAACTGGAAGCCGCCACCCGCAATCTCGCGCCTGGAGGCGCTCAAATACAAGCAGTGCCCCGGCGGAGCGGGCGAGCCCTTTTCTGGAGCCATTTGTTCTTGGGGCCAATATAGTTTCCACGAGACTACCCTTACCTTGGGTACAGCCGCTGCTCGTCTCCCTCCCGCCGCCGCCATCCAATCGCGGCCGCAGTGCGGACGGGGGACTACGAATCCCAGCATCCCTTGCAGCTGAACCGGAAGCGGCCACACGCAATCTCACGCCTGGAGGCGCTCAAATACAAGAAGAGCCCCAGCAGAGCGGGCGAGTCCTTTTTTGCATCCATTTGTTCTTAGGGCCAATATAGTTTCCACGAGACTACCCTTACCTGCATCCTTCTCCTGAACTTGGGTACAGCCGCTGCTCGTCTCCCTCCCGCTGCCGCCATCCAATCGCGGCCGCAGTGCGGAGGGGGACTACGAATCCCAGCGCCCCTTGCGGCTGAACCCGATACCACCACCCGCAATCTCGCGCCTGGAGGCGCTAAAATACAAGCAGAGCCCCTGCCTCGCGGGCAAAGGGCGGGCCCTCTGTGGCCCGAGGAGGCCAGAGGAGGCTGGGCTGGGCCACCCCCCTTGATTTTTGACTTTGGACTTGGATACAACAAAGTAAGCTTATCACATATGGACTAATTACCGTACATTATGGTATTTCCTTGAAGGACTTAATATCTACTTTGAGGGTATCTGTTTGTTTGTTAGCTCTTTGTGTACAACATCCTCCTGCTAAAATGACCACAAAAGGGGTCCCAAAAACCATTATCTGCCAGGGAGGATCACTTAAGGGGACAATAGATCACTATTTAACGCGGGCAACAACTGCCATAGAACGTGAAATAGTGAGGGCTGAACAACGCTTATCCTTAGAAGCTATACCCAATAGACGACCTTCCTAGGGGCTAATTGAACCTTCCCAAATTACATCATTAACAAGGGATGTAAATGAGCCCATTAATACCACTGGTACATCCATAGAGCAGGAACATGGACCAATTAGGGGTGCTAGCTGTGAGTCAACTAGGAGAAATACAAGTCCCGAACCGGGTGTACACATTTTATCAGATGGGAGTCATTTGGGTACCTCTCCCATTTTACTAATTAAAGATAACATGCAGTCTATTGCATCTGGACAGGCCCCATCTACCAAAAGGAAGCGCAAGGGTGCTAAGCATAGGGGGAGATTGGCGAAACTAGCAAAATTGCACCTAAGTCCCCCAAAGGTTATTAGTAGCGCATCCAAAACTGTGAAGGATCACCCGGGACCACAAGCACCCGTATTAACTCCATCATTAGATCTACTGGCGCAAATTGAACACTTAGTGAGATCTTTAATTCTACCACTAGTAGAAAGAGTAAAGAGGATAGGAGAAAAGGTGGGGAACATAGAGGAAGTAACAAAGGCAAATTCTGTACTCATTAAGAAACTGGTAGGAATTAAGCAACCTCAGATTCCAGTTGAAATTACTGTGGCCAAAATAGATGGGGCGGTGATAACTACCTTAATTCAACCTATAGGTCCCAAAATGCCATCTTCCAATACACAGGACCCAAAAACAAATAAAGGTCAGATTTTATCAAAGACTGCCGTTCCTAAAGTAGGGCAGATTAATAAAAATACAGATCTGGATGGGATAGGCGCCAATAATGGCAAGATAAACAGAAGTAGTATTCATATTGGCTTACCGCCAGAGGTTGCGCCCTTTGTGAGTATCCTCTCGGGGGTGCCTGAGCTTCAAATTGGGAAAACTGAAGGACACCAAGAATTAAAAAACAAAGTAGCCTTCTGGCTAAGTTAAAATAGACTGCTTCCCCCTAATATTGATGGGAGAATTTTAAATGTCAGAAGGATGGGGTGGATAGGACATATGACTAAGGATATAGCAGGAGACTTGGTCATAGTAAATTTTAGGGATAAGCGTGTAATCCCCTACCTTCGAAGCTGCCAACCTCAAATAGGTGATGGGTGCATAGTAACGTGGGAACTATGTGACTTTTACCCTAGAGCACCATATATGTCCCCGGTAAGACCACAAATAAAAAACAACCATTTTGTGGGTAGGGCAGGCTCTGCCCCAAATATTTATAATTTACCTACATTCAATCGGTTTGATTTATTTTCATGCCTTGAATCGGTGGATTGACTTTTCAGAGACAACCCTGTCGCTACTATGAAATTTACCCAACAGGATAGTGAGATAGATAAGGCAGATCTGGAGGAATCAATGTCCCGTGACGGGATGGCTGATTTAAATTGTTCAGCCCCTTTCCCTGATTTAAACCATGTAGACTCTGTGCTTCTAAAGAGCCCTAACAACAAAGAGGGGGACAGCATTAAGTGTAACTGTAATATTGAACTATCGATGGTGGAAGATTGTGGAACACCTGGTAGCCTGGATGAAAAGAGTGATATGGGTGAAGTTCTCATGGCTGAGCCCTTAGTTGGTGGTACTGTGTTTACGAGTTTGATTAGTACTACCAAAAGGAAGGAAACATGTAACCTTATGTTTTGGAACGTGGCAGGCTTAAAAACGAAAATCAAAAACCCTATTTGGGAAACGATCGTAAATCGATATGACATTATGGGTTACAGGAAACCTGGCTAACTGAGCCATTGCATATTAGCGGCTATAAAACCCTGTTTACACCTGCAGTGGGGGGAACGTATGGGAGAGCTAAGGGCGGCCTTATTATGTATCTTTCCAACCAGCTTAAGTATGAAAGATTACAATTACCATTAAGAAATAGTTACTACCAGGTGGTAAAGATAGATATTAATAAGGCGGTCAGATTTATTATTATAAATTTTTATAACAACATCCCAAACAGCGATATCATTATGATCTTAAAAATGCTGGGTGATGATTTAAAACATGAATTGGATACCCATAGCAAAGAAGTAGGAATTTTATGGGGGGGTGGGGGGGGGGGGGGATTTTAACTGTGCTCTTTGTATACGGGGCCAACAAGGCATCTGTGGTCTTATGTTAGAACAGGACATTAGCCTTACCTATTTTGAACATACCACATGTGGGGACCTATTAAAAGAAATATTGTTTACCTATGATTTAGGATACATAAATGAAATTGCCCAAACACTATCCCCTTTTGTCCCGACGTTTTTTGGTAGGGGTGCATCTTCCACAATTGACTTCATCATATCCCCTATTAGGAATTCTTGACAGATTAAGGGGTCTAAGACCCTTGATGTGGTATTGAGTGATCACCAGCCATTAACTGTGGAGATCGAAAACCCATTTCGGGACATAGATAGTGAAGGGTCATCTAGGCAGATAGCCCCAGATGTGATACTTGGGAGGCAAAATGGCTACACACTAAAATGGAGTAAATTGGCCCCTGATAATTTTTTGCACAAATAGTGAAGAAATGTACTGAAAGTTTTATGATTTGTCTGGATGAGCACGCAGACAGTAAGCATATAATTGAACATTTTAATGTTATAGCATCCACTATCAAGGCTAGTCTTTGGGTGGAATTAAAGAATCGGGGGAAAAGGTAATAGGAGATGGTTCGACTCTGCTTGCACAAAGGCACTCTCTGATCTTAAAAATGCCCTACATGGGTTTCTATGTGACCACTTATTGGTTAGAGGGCTAAGGAAAATCTATAATGAGGCACTGAAAAACCGGAAAAATGCAATCAAAAGGGAGGCTTGGGAATCCCTTTGTGAGGCTTCGTCATCTAAAGACCCCTCTGCTTTCTGGAAAGCGGTAAATGCCCCCTTCCTTTATGATAATACAAAAGCTTGCATAGAAATAGCGATTGCTGAGGACGAATGGGTCGACCCCTTTTCCAAACTCTATAGTTGTCCATATGAAATATATCAATCAGAGCCTGATATTTCTGGGGGAAAAAGAGCTATGGACAGGAAACTGGACGTAACCCTGGAAGAAGTCATGGCAAGTCTTAAAACAACTAAGGGTGGAAAAGCTGAGGCCCGGACGGGATTCCAGCAGACCTGTTTGAACACACTAGTGAGCTTTGGGGGCCTATGTTGGTACAACTTTTTAATGCAACTCTTATGATGGGACTAAATGCGTCAAGGTTCACCTCAGTAATTATGCCAATATTTAAGAAGGGGGATAGGCAAAATTGTGCATGCTACTGACCCATCTCCCTCCTCGATTCGTCCATAAAGATCCTTGGCAGAGTTATTTTAGGGAAACTACAAAAGTGGGCAGAGGATAATGGGATAATTAGCGACCTGCAATATGGTTTTCAGAAGGGTGTAGGAACAGTTGAACAGGGCCTAAATCTATTTATCTTGCACCAAAAATACACTAGGGCTAAGGGGGAACGCATATATTTTGCATTTGTCGACCTTACCTCAGCATTTGACTGTGTTTCCCATAGCAAACTTTGGGCCATACTAGAAAGTTTAGGGGTTGAAGAAACTATTACCTGTTTCCTAAGGGAACTATATTCAGGTGCCACAGATTCTCTCCGCTACGGGAAGAACGGAGAATGTACCAGATCCTTTGGGATAGGCCGTGGGGTTCGTCAAGGGTGCGTCTTGGCCCCTTTTTTATTCCTAGTTTATATAAATGACCTCAAACGCATCCTGCTGCAAGAGTGCAGAGATATGCCTATAGTAGCTAAAAGATCAATCCCTGCACTCTTGCCTGCAGACTATGCGGTCCTAATGGCACGGACGCCCCTTGCCCTTCAGGGATTGATAACATCTTTTAGTAATTTTATGTCGAACCTGGATCTAAAAATTAATTGTTCAAAAACATTCTCCATGAACTGTGGCATAAGTTGTAAGAAACAGAGAAAAGCCATGTACATAAATGATAGCCCCTTGGATTCTACCCCTACCTTTCCTTACCTAGGTATCCTGTTCCATGAAATGTGCACATGGGCCAGTGCGGTAAAAGCGAGAACTCTTTTGTTCTCAAAAACGATAATGGCCCTAAAAAATGTTATCAAAAAAATGGGGAAGAAACCGATCAGGGAAATTTTAACTATCTATAATGCTACTTGTATATCAGTTGCCCTATATGGTTCAGGTCTCTGGGGATATGCCAATATAAGAACAATCCAAATAGTGGAAAATATGTTTCTAAGGCACATCTTAACTGTACCTGAGAGTGTCTCGACTCATATTTGTCACTTAGAACTTGGGCAGCCGTATATTACAGATACAATTAAGATCCAGCCCATTCTTATTTGGCACAGAGTCTGGACAACAAACGAGTGCGTACCGAACCACGCTATTCTTAGGGATGTTCTTAACCTAGAAAATGTGAGTAGGATCAAATGGCTTGATTATGTTAAACGTTTCCTTGTCGAAATTGATTGCCAAAAATAATATGATGACCCACTCACAATGGTTAATATACCTAGGAAGTCATTGAAAAAACAATGTATGGAACACCTCAAAGAGAAGAGAGTAAAAGAAGAGGTAAAGAAAAAGACTGTTTCCTTACATCAACTGATATTAACTGGAGACAAACTACAGCCATATCTAACTTTAGATATGACCAATTACGAGAGGTTTGTCCTAACACGTTTTAGATTTAATATTCTTTTTAGACTATTGACTTTCCCTGTTATGAACTCATGGTCCCCCAATTTAACTATGTGCCCTTGTGACAATTCCTCGACCCAATCTGATATTCATGTGTTATTCTTTTGTAAATGTTATATACTGCCTCGCTGGAAATTTATTATCCTAATCCTAAAGGAAATTAATCTTAACCGATGCCGCCCAGCGTTTTTAGAATTGCAGAGATTAGAGACAGTACTAACTGTAGCAACTGTCTCAGAATTTTTTTAAAAAGTATTTATATTACGGAAATCAATTTTTATGGATGAGTTTTATTTATCTTGTATAGGGAACTTTGTGCAATACTTCTTTGTAAATGAAATTTCATGTCGTATGCTTTTATGGTTATTGCTAAATTAACCGAATAAAGTAAATTGAATACTGACTCGGATTACAAGGTTGCGTTTGTTTGAGCGTGCTTGCAGTTTTGTTTTAGTTAACATGTCTGTCTGTAATGATCTTACAATTTCTATGTGTTTTTGAGTCCAATTAATTGGTTTAAAATCAGGTTTTATTAATTCGTAGAGAGGTTTAACCCTCTCTGCATAATTTAGAATGTATGTTCTTCCGAAATTCAGGAAACCTAGTATTGATTGTAAGTTTTTCAGCGTTTTTGGAGCTTGGAGTACTGCACATTTCTCTAAGAAGTCGTCTGCTAGGCTTTTGCCTTCAATTGATAATTCATATCCTAAAAATAGGACAGTTAAATGGGCAATTCGTGATTTTTTTAAGTTAAATTTGTACCCTTCAGATGCGAACCCAAGTATGATGGTGTTCACTCTTTTCAAGTGAGTCTCCAGGTCATCGTCTGTAAGATAGATGTCATCGACATAAGATAATGCCTCATCATCATATATTTGTAGTAACTCTGTTACCCTGGCTGAAAATAATCCTGGGCTATTCTTGAATCCCTGTGGGAGACGACAAAATTGCTTTTGGGTCCCCATACTGGAGAAAGAGGTAAAATACCTGCTTTCAGGTGCTATTTTTTGACAGAAGAAACCATTTGAAATATCTAATGTGGTTTTATATTTTTTGCGCACAATGTTATTCATTAGTGCTGCACTGTGTGAGTTTTGTACTGCAAAGGTTTTACAGCAGGAGTTTAGGTGTCTGTAGTCCAAATCTAGACGATATGAATCGTCTGGCATGGAGACAGGAAATAAAGGATTGTTCATTTGTGAGGTGCATGTTTCAATCACCCCCTGATATTCAAGTTGATCTAATATCTCCCTGACTTGTTTTTTAGCTTCTTGCTTAACAGGATACTGCCTCTGTGCAGTAGGTTGATTTTTTAACTGGATTTTATGGTGAGGAGAATCCTCATCCCATCCTACATAATTTTTATATAATGCAGGGGCTTGGGCCACGGCCCATTTTCTTGCAAATGTGTATCTTTTATGAATTGGAATGTGATTTGAGAAGGCAGGCATAATCATTTCTTCGCCATAAGGGCACTCCCTGACAAACTCTGGTGGCCAATCTTTCTCTGCTAGAAGGATATCATAGCCTTTAGATAGATTCTCCCAAAAGAGACCTCTTATTTTCCTAGTGTTATCTCCCTCTACACGTAATGTTATTTCATATAGTTTATGGGGCACGCTAACTCGGGTGTCTGCAGTTTCCACTTGAATGTATTCATTCGTGTCCACTGTCTCCAGAAGATTCATCAGGATCTTGCGAGCTATGGTCACTTCCGCTGCGCTGTCTAGCATTGTCTGGGCCCACTCTCCGTTTTTCAGTTGTGTCCTCAGAATTCTCCGCATGTTTTACTTTAATACTGGCTACCATCTTTCTAGGAAATTGTAATTTTTTACTTTGATGAGCAGGTTCCTTGTCTTTGGACTTGACGTGCTCTTCTTTGTGTTCTGACCGTCCTCTTCTTTCCGATTTCTGTGAGGAAGTCTGAAAAGATGGAGAGAGGGACGTGTATCAATATCTTGATATCTGTCAGGTTTTCTCAAATTGTCCCTATTTCTAAGGTTGTATCTTTTTTCAGAGGGCTCCCGTTGTGGAGACTTTCCCCCCGTTCTGGAGATCTATCTCTCCGTTGAGGAGACCTTCCTCTGGTCTGAAACTGTTTTTATTTGGGAGAGGTTTGCTTATTACCCTCCAACTTCTTCTTTTGAGACTTGAGATTATTTTTAATGAAAGTTTTTTCAGGATTTTCAATTAGTGTTTTTAGTCGGTAGGTTGTACCGTCAACTGTTAATTGAACTAAATCTCTAAATGCTTTCGTTAATTCTTTTATTTTAACTAAGAGTTCTTCGCTTGACATTTTTTCAATGTCAGGGTGTGGTGTATAGCTGGCTAGAACCGGCCATTTGGATCCTGGTCTACCTAGTGGACCTCTCCTGGTAATGTGATTTTGATATTTTAGGGCGCCATTAAACCAGAGCAGGTGCTCTTGGTTTGTTAGTGGAATTTCAACTTCCTCGAAAGGAGAGTATTCCTCTGGAGATTCCTCTATTTTGTAGTAGTGGAACTTGCGTGTTACAGCATGTGCTGCTGGAAAATGTATCCAGGAATAGAATACCTCTGTCTGCCCATATTTATGGGCCTCTACCACAAATACTACTGTACCACCTCTTGATGATACTCCATTTTCTATAAGTTTTATAGTTATAGTTTTTCTAATATTGACCGGGATGATTATAGCATTCGGGTCGTTTTCATTTAACATTGTAACGTCTGAACCCGGTTGATTCGCATCTACTGCAGCTCCACCGGTTTCATTGTTGTCGCCGTTAGTTGACATTGTTTAATGAAAGTTTCGAGATCAAGTTTCAAGGAAACAAAGATTAGGTGCACAATATTATAGAACACTGTATCCTTCAACATTGACTAAACCAAAAACTAATACATAGGAATCTCTTCCTACTAAGTTTTGGCGGATTTAACCTTTTACCCACTCCGACGTCTATTGGAGTTTTTACGGGAAAAGGGGTCTGTGTGAAAAGCACGACTGAGTTACTCTAGTATCTTGCGTTAGATTATCGCCTTACCAAACGTTGGTCGCCATGTAGTGTAGTTCCTATATTCCCAATAGGCTCTGCGCATTAGAATAACATAAACGGTAGTTTAGGCGTAGGACTGAGGTCGACTAGGTCTCTACTGAATATGTTAGACTTAATTAGGTATGCCAGCTAGCTCAGAGGTCACTAGAAACTTTCTCGAATGAACAGGAAGGAGTTAACTTTCCTGATTAGACAAGAAGGGATTAGTTTCTGACAACCACATAAACATGACAACTTTGCTCCCTCCGGAATAAGGAGTATATATCCAGAGTCGTGTGAAAACAATAGATAGCTATTTCACTCAGTCAATCGTGCATGCTTAGTTTTACCAGAGTGCAGAGAAATAGAGAGACGGGCGTTTTCAATGAAAGTTGTTATTTATTGAGCAGTCTTCTTTCTCATGCAAGAGAAATGAATTGCCACAATTGCAATACTTATCATAAAGTAAAGTGCGTACAGTAAAAGGAGTATTATGAAATAATACTGTAAAAGCATTTATATGGTTTCTTAGCCATAAGATACTTAAAACGGATAAAATATATACATACTTAAAATCATTGACTGAACGTGCTCAACTGGTGCTTCTAAGATACGCCTACCCCGATGTACCTAACCTAAGCCTAATACGTGGGAAGGAGTAAGTGAGCTGCAGTTTAAGTTAAGTTAGTTTTGCCAAGAATCTGAATCAAGAATTCTCTAAGGAGCTACTCCGTACCTTGGTTATAGAATGAAGGAGGTCTTGTATCTCTTTCTCAGGACTCGATCTCCCAGCAACCCGCGAGGGTGACTGGAAACACTGGAGCTGGATTTCTCGGCAGGAGAAAAGTCAGCGTCTCTCTCAGTGCGTCAATGGGAGGGTCGGCTTCCTTCGGAACTCGCATCAGCTGGGCTTCGGATAAGTAGATAGCCGATCTGCTCCAAACCACTGTGTGTTTGGTTAAGGCAAATGCTGGTATATTTATACTTGGAAGGTGCCTTGTTTAACGTAAGGTTGGACATAAGACGTAACTAAAAACTGTCACTAAGAACTGGCAGTTCTTTCAGGACTCTCGGGAGTTCTAGGACAAATCCAAACAGAAGCAGGGGAATTCCCGGGCTGCTGGAGGCTTGGTTTGTTTAAGAACGCGTTGTACTTTCTAGGAGTCTATGGGAGTTGCCTTGCTGTATTTGGACTGCATTGGCTACGACTAAATATGGATAGGATTCTTATGCCTTTATAAGGATATGATGTCACATAAGTGCATGAATCGGGAATATTTAAATAGGGTCCTAGATCCGATTACAACAACGCAGCGCAGATACTTCCGGCGGCCAGATGGTTCGCAGACGCGGATGTATGGGAGACGCGGTTACTTGCAGGGAGGGCGACCGTGCAGGAGCTTCGGTTGGCACTGATGTGCGGGGCTGGAGCCGACGCTGAGCTGCCCTATGTGGTCAGGCACACGGCGGGCGTCTGGCAACGTTTTATAGAAAGGGTCCTACAGTCGGCCCCTTTCAACAGAGAACTGCCGCTCTGGATACTGGCTCCGATAGTAGAGCTAGACACTCAGATGTCCTTCTGTGAGTGGAGAAATGGGGGCTGTGAAGTTCTGGCAGACCTATACCCCTCGGAGTGCTTTGTGTCATACACCTTACATATCATACTCTCTTGCGGCAGAGGACGTAGGTTGACACCTTTGCTGTATGCACGTGGCGGGTCTCCTGTAATGCGTGCTTTAAACTTATACATTTCAATTTCTTGCACCGCACCTACCTTACCCCGAAGACGATCAGCCGCTTCTTGGAGAGTGGCAGGGACAATTGCCCCAGATGCAACGCAAGGGGGGCGGGGTTCTTGCACCTGGCCTGGGGATGTCTGTTAGTGGGGAGTTTTTGGTCAGTGGTTGTGGCCCGGGTGAAGGCTACCACAAGCCTCCGGATCGATCTCACACCTGTGCATTGCCTGTTGGAATTGGTCCAGAGGCCCCGGAAACGGAAGCTATCCTACAAATTATTGCAATTAATGCTAGTGCTGGCTAGGTGCAGGGTCGCCATTACATAGATGGGACAGCGGGCCCCAGATGTAGATGCATGGCTCAGGGATGTGCGGGAGTGGACACTCGCAGAAGAAACACATATGCAGCTTACTAGGAGGGATGAGAAATTGGAGGAGGATTTGTTGGTGTGGCGAGCCTTGTGCGTGGCAGGACTGGCGGCGGAGGGGTGCTCGTCACCCAGTGACTCTGAAGGGACAAGCGGGGAGTTGTACTCTGAGTGTGGATCTGAGGGGGTGAGGGGAGGGGCCAACTGATGGGTCCTTGAAATGTGCATGAAGCTGGGTTGTCCATAATGAGTCTGTTGATCTCTGTACAAATGTTTTTAATGATGCCTTGAGGGGGGGGGGATTTTTATCTTGTATTTTTCATCAAAACTTTAAAATAAAGTTTAAAAAAAAATGTTTGCAGGACCACAGACTGAAGTACACTTATGCATTAAGAGCTAGAGCAACCAAAGCCAGGGGAAACATCAGAGAATGAAGGGCTGTAATAAAACAAACTTGTTCTTTGTATGATAGGGTTTTTAAAGAGCTTTATTTTTCATTTTGTCAATATACAACCAGGCAGTCAGAATATGCATTGACATATCATGCCATTTTAGTTTATACATGAGTAAGGTAATCAAAAAACATTCAGTAATTGCATATACAAAAGTCTGATTTCCCATTCTCAAGGGGGTCAAAATGGGGTTTCACTCTCCCATAAGAGAAGGCAACTTATAGCTATCATGTGGATGCCCTGCCCCGCTCTTCCACAGTGTTGTAGTGTTCTGCATCATCATAGTCAGAGCCTGTTGTTGCTCTGGAATTTGTATGATAATTACTACAGCAGATTGTTTGTTTCAAAGTGCTACAATAAGTGTTCCTACTGCCCATCCTAATGGTACTCAGGTTATTAAGCTCAGACAAATTGAAAGCTCTTTTGGCCCTTCAATTCAAAGTCTTGACCTGAACACCACACAAGATTACAGCGGCCAGAGCGTAAGCCACTGATGCATCTTGACAGCAAGCATCACCTTGAATGAAGCATTACCAACCCATTTGTTGTGAATTTTATGTTTTGAAAAGATGTATCAATCTATAATTCAGAAGAAGTGGCACATGGGTAGGACCTGCAAATACTTTTCCTACTGCTGCTGCACATGTAACTGTTCTGTGTGTGTTTGTGTTTAAACTTTCACTGCATGCACATGACCTATAACTTTGTGTTGGTAAGCTTCCACTGCTCCCAGACAGGATGTACCAGGGCTGTTTGTTTGTTACACTTGGTAAACCTCTTTTCACTATACAAAAGCAAACAAAATAGGAACTATTAGAAGGCAGGAGGAGTGTGAGACAGTGCAATGGGCCATGAGGGTAAAAGGGAGGGGCAGCATAGGGTGCAAGGGGGTGGGAGCTTGGCACAAAAGCAGTCAGGCTTAACTTATAGGCACAGTGTAAAGTATTTATGCAGCACACAAACAGTAGTAAAGCGAAAAAAACAACTCATGAAAAATCCCACACCAATTTAGACAACCATAAACAAAGCCAATAGGTCTTGGCAATCCAAGAGCTATTGTCACTGTCAATGTCCTTTAGCCACATTGAATAAAAACATACTGATACTGCAACAACTTTAAAGCACCTAACAATCAATTTCTGAGCCTGTGCAAAATCATCTGGTCCATAAACGAGAAGAGTGGCCACGGTAGGTTCAGTCAACTCACTCTACTGTATCAACATGGGAAGATGGAGTGGAACGAGGGTTAGAAACAAATGAAATAACTGCTATCTAAATTGTGTCCCCACATGATAAAAACAGACCTGGTGAGTGGTGATTTGAATTTACAAATACCAATGTGTTCTGTCACTAAGACAAACCAGGCTACCAACTACAGCCAGCGAAGATGGTTATCGTTCATGTTCATGTTTTGTTTTGCATCAGACCTTTGTTTGACTACGTGACACAGCATGGGCGGAGATTTAGAGTGGTCGGGGGGCAGGCTAAAAACAGTAAATACTGATGGGGTGGAGACGGATCAGTCGTGCTTGACCCCAATCGTGCAGTACTTGCAGGATGTGACCAGCACCTCTGTATGTATTTTGTCGGGGTTGGGAATATTAATCAGTTTGAAATTAAGAGGGATCATTTGGGAAGAGGGGGAGCAGCACAGACCACTGACAACAGGATTGTGTGACAAAAGGCTGCTTTATTGAAACAGGTGCACATCACAAAACAACCAAGCCCTTTGCCTTACAAGTCTACAACCTCACTATACATAGTGGGTCACCTATGTTAAGCTACCCCCAACCTCAAAATATACCTCCCCCCACAACACCATAATTCAGTAATGGTGTACTGGCTCCATAGCTGCCTAACTGCAACAGCAAACGTTAAACTCCCCTCCCACCTTACTACACCTAATAACCTCTAATTAACTAAACTTCCTAAAGAACCTTTAACTTCTTGGCTCATCCAGGCTTGAAAAGGTCTACCCGTTCCCTTTCAGCCTGAATTGCCGCTGCAAACAACAATAAACTTCGGTAAACCATGGCAACTTCTTGGGCATCTGCTTATGCACCTACTTCCAAGCGGCAACCTTACAAACATCAACCCCTTTGCTGACCTGTTCCAGACAAATCATGCCACAAAAATCAACGCTGAGAAGGGGAACAAAACACCCCCTAAAACCCCTGGCTAAAGGGATGGGTGGGTGGCCAAAAACGCTAACTACCAGGTACCAGACACCTTGTCACCAAGTTTGGTGGTTGGTACCTTCAAATGTCCGGTTAAATATCCCCTGGGCTACATATTTACCCAAAAAACCCCAAACCTGAGCAGTCATCCGACTGCTCTGTTTCCCCAAATTACCTTTGGGTTGACCTCCCTATGGTTGGCTACCCCCCTAAAAATCCATTGGAGAAGAGGAGGAGCAGCACAGACCAATGACACCAGGAATGTGTGAAAAGGCAACTTTATTGAAACAGGTGCACATTACAAACCAATGTAAATAAACAAGGGCCCCCTGCTACTAGGTGTGAATTCCTCTAAGCAGAGATCAAATGACATTTCAAAGACCTAGGGCAACTCAAATGTAATCAAAACATGACAATTGTTCATAATTAAGCCTGAAGGGACAAAACACCATATTATAAACAAATCCAAAAATATGTTTTACTAAAGCAGTACAATAAATATTGATAATAAAAAGATCGATATGCTTACTACATTCGTATCAGCATTCACTCAAACATCATTCTATGCAATGAAGACAGAGAAAACATGGACATACACAGTAACAAAAAATCAGAAAAATGTCTAATAATTTCTCATTTATGATATATATTCATCCTAAGTATCTAATCAGTCTACAGTATATATGGTATAATCATTAATGGCTAAACGCCAGATTCTTTTCAGCAGTAGTCAGTGGCTAGGAACCAAATGGTGTCTACGCGTGTTTCGGCACAAGAGTGCCTTCAGCAGGAAAAGACACACAATACAATTTCATGATACCTGTAAATATAAAAAATATGCATGTAGTCCCGCCAACCAAGGATCGCTAAATAGACAACATAATTTTATTGCTTCACATCTGTGAACATAATAATAGTCAGAGCCCCAATTACTTTGTGATAACAGAAGACACTAGATAAAGAACTTGATCTTCTCAAAAGAATGATACACGTATATGAATTAAAATTACAAGCAAAAGTCCACAACCAATTAGGGGCCATCAGGCCAGAGAATACACCTGTAACAATACCTGCAAACCATGCCATGCATCATGACAGTTAGAAAACACTGAAAGGAGAGTCCTATGGTGCAGAAAAATACATGTAGGCTCCCAATGTGTGTTAATAAAAGTTTGGATGAAAAATAAATAAATACCCAAATGCTGGAGTCTCTGAGTTGGAATAAAGTGATTTGTTTTCCTTTAAAAAAAAATTATTGAAGCCTAGGTTTGTCAAACATGAACATTTACATATTGCAGCATTATATCATAGCAAAGAAACTAAACAATGAAAATCTATTTAACAAAATGAATCGCAATGAGTCACTATCCCACATCACGGACATGTTATACATTTCATAAAAAAGAATTAGTCGGGTACAGAAATATAAATATCCCACATAAAAAAGCCCCCTGTAAACATTCACACAATAAATAGATAAATAGACAATTGACGAGGTCTAAAATCTCAAACCACCCCTCCACCAAAAAAAAAAAAAAAACAAGCAATTATATCCTATCCCTCTGCTTTATTCAAAGCTCAACCCCCATGTTTTATTAAATTTCTTAAGTCCCTCATTTCTTGCTGCGAAGGTATATTCACTTTTCTTCACCCTTCTCATCTTCTGCCCCCATTCCAAAGCTGACGGAATTGATTCGGAACGCCAATTTTGTAGGACCAGTGACCTTGCAATCGCCATAGCTATGTATAAAAATCTAGTCACTGAATCTACAAAAGGGAGATCCGGATCAAAGCCAAATAAAATTAACCTGTCATTTACTTCCAACTGTAAATTACATTCCTTTTCGAGATACACAAATACCTCTACCCAGTACACATTAATCTTTGGACAGCGGAGCATGACATGTGACCAATTGGCAACAGGATAATTCAGACATCGGAAACATTGGGAAGACTGATTGGAGTACATCTTGGCGAGGGCAACTGGGGTTCGATACAGCAGCCATTTACTAAAAAATAACATCCTGCGCCAGTTTGCCCCTCTTAAAGAGCTAAAATTTAGCCTGTTGATAGTGGTCCAAATAAGGGGGGAGATTTCACAGTTTTCCTGCTCTTACCATTTCCTTAAAGCTTTAAATTCAACATCCACCCCCCTTACAGAGGACAGATATTTCTTCCAGGCACCAGGCTTCCTATCTGATACCTTAACTAAAAGATTCTCCACCAACTGATTTTGAGCCAAA
The DNA here is from genome assembly GCF_964263255.1 of Lissotriton vulgaris. Taxonomy (NCBI): domain Eukaryota; kingdom Metazoa; phylum Chordata; class Amphibia; order Caudata; family Salamandridae; genus Lissotriton; species Lissotriton vulgaris. The sequence goes on along the minus strand of NC_141691.1, from coordinate 1,074,475,770 downwards.
AAAGAGATGACACTTATTTCAGCAAGATATTTAAATAAAGTTCTATAAGAATTCATTAGGATAAAATCATTGGTCAATGATTGGCACATATGTACTATAGACACCCAGTTACCATCCCGTATAAAATCAGAAATTTTAACAAAGCCTGCTTCCGCCCATTTTACGGCCAGATATCTTGGTTGTCTAACACCAGGGGTGGGGGGGGGGGGGGGGGGGGAGGGGGGGGTTTCTTCTAACACTGAGGTAGGGTTAATTGCCGGTATAGAATATTTTTTTAAGAATGCCTGCCTTCTTTTAAAAAGCCATTGCAAGCTCTTGTAGCCGACCAGTTTTTGAGATCTGAACATTAACAGGGCAGAATGAATTTGGCTGCCCTGACACATGAGATTGATAAAAAAATTGGTAAAAAAATGTACTTGTGGTGCGGGCTTAAACCTCGATAAATATTGTGCAAAATACGCATCATAGTAGCTTTTCAGATTGGGAAGTGCTAAATCACCCTGATCCAAGTCTTCATATAAAGTGCTAAGTGCTAGACGTGGGACTTTTTTTGCCCAACTAAAGGCTGTAAACATTGACTCAGCCTGAGAAAAGAAAGAGCTTGATAAAGTGCACGGAATGGAGGCAACCATAAAATTAAATAATGGTAAAACAGACATTTTGATCAAAGCCCCTCGTCCCATTATAGACAAAGGAAGTAAATTCCATTGGGAGAACTGCCCTTCAACTTTCTTTATTAAGGGAAGAAAGTTTAAATTATATACATCATCGATTAGATTGGAAAAAAATATTCCCAAATATCTCTTTGCATTAGGATTTGCAGAGCCCCGAATATCAGGGTGCAGATTTATAGTATCACTCCCACACTGTATAACTTCCGTCTTGCCTTAATTTATGCGATATCCCCCTAAAGCTTCAAAGTCCTCAAACAACTTGAAGACCTTGGATTGCACCTCCACTGTGGGCTTAATTAAAAGCAAGATGTCATCTTTGTATAGCTTTATTTTAGGCATTGCTATAATTGAGGGGCGAATATTGACACAATTGCGAATGGCCATTGCTAGGGGTTCAATAAAAAACGCGAATAGCACCGGTGATAGAGGGCAGCCTTGCCTTGTGCCTCGCTTGATTTTAATAGATCCTACCACTTCCGAATTAATAATTATATTAGCCATTGCATTCTCATATAGGTTATGAATTAAAAGTACCAATGACCTTGGGATATTAAAATAGTGTAAAAACGAAAATAATGTCTCCCAGACCACAAGGTCAAAGGCCTTTTCTGCGTCTAATAATAAGACGAGAGCCGGGATCTTCTGACCCTCAAAGTAATCCAGGGCCTCGACAAGAAAGTGGGTGTTAGTGGCCAATTGTCTGCCGGCCAGAAACCTGTTCTGGTCGGGATGGATCAACTGTGCTGCGAATCTATTGAACCTACAAGATAAAAGTTTTGTTACGATTTTGTAGTCCGAATTCAGCAGCGTGATCGGACGATAGGAGCTAGGATCCATCTTATCCTTACCTTTCTTTTGGAAACTGACGATGTTCCCCTGCCTAAAAGATTCCGGGACGGGCCCTCCTTCTAATAAGGAATTAATCAGGGCTAAAAAACAATCTGATAGTGCCCCAAAAAAGACCTTAAAAAATTCTGCGGGTAATCCGTCTGGACCACAGGCCTTGCCATTCGCCAGACTTTTTACAACTTCCTCCAATTCTATCAGGGAAAAAGAGCTCGCCATTGATTGGTTATCTATTTCAGACAAAGTTGGGGAGGGATTTTCCTAAAGGAATTTAGCAAGTAGTTGGGCATCAACCCTTTGTAATTTACGATAGATAGAATCGTAGAGGGCCCTCATGATGTCTCCAATTATCCCTGGGTCTTCTGTGGGAACTGCTGTCCAAGGGCCTTTTAATGCCTTAATTTGATTTGCTGCAGCCTTCTCTTTGGCCTGCCACGCCAATAGCCTACCTGTGAAATTACTTTCCTCATATTCTTTCTGTTGAAAGCGTTGAAAAAAGATCTCACTTTGGATGTTATAGGCAGAGCAGAGCTCGCGTTTGGCCTGATCGAGAAGCTTTTTATTAGAGACAGTAGGATCTTTCAAAAATATCTCATTGAGGGCATGTATCTTGTCTTCAAGCTGTAACTTCTCCAGCCTAGCTTTCTTGGACATAACTGCATCTTTGCCTATTATTAGTCCCCGCACATATGCTTTGAGTGAGTCCCAAACTATATGTGGTTCTGATTTAAAAAATTGTCTGATCTCTGAATCCATAGATTTTACCCATTCTTTATCATTTAAAAATAAAATGTAAAAAATGTAAATTGATACTTGTATAGCGCACTACTCACCCGCAAGGGTCTCAAGGTGCTTGTACGAATACCACTGTGGAAGCCATCCTGGCTTTCCCTGTGAGGTGTCCACTCCTGGGCACCCCCAAGGTGGGGGCCAGGCATCCTTAGTGTTGTTGGGGCCGTTGTGGAGATTAAGCAAGCTATTGCCCAGAGTTGCAGAGTGGGACTCCATGATTGGAATAGGCACCGAGGCGAGAATTATCAGGTCCGTGGAATTTTGAGCCCAAGACCCGCCGAGGCGGGGAATTGAACCCTGGTCCCGGGCTAGACCTCTGCATCAGGATCTGCCGCTCCAACCATTGAGCCACACTTCTCCACTACTGCTTATTGAAAACCCACCGTTTTGGGCGTCTCAGTCCTTCCCCAGATGGATTTCCAATGTCAGCATTGCGTGGTCTGAGAACGCATTAAAAAAAACTTTTTGTTGAAAAAATTCTAACCCCTTGGAAATCAGAAAAAAATCAATACGGGAGGAAGAACAGAACCGACCAGATCCACACGTGTATTTCCTTTGAGATGGAAACGCTAATCGCCATGGATCATGTAAATTCAATACATATTCATAATTTTTCAAAACTTTAAAGGATCTGGGCTTTGTATGCCTCTTCCCCAGTACTGTAGAATCTAACCGTAGATCCATCAAAATATTAAAATCTCCTCCTAAAATTAAATCCCCCGGGATCCTAATCAGTGCAAGAAAGAGTTCCTCATAGGGTTTCATATTGTCCTCTACCAGTGCATAAAAACTCACAAATGTGAGATGGCGAGGTTTAGATCTAAACGAAAAGGAGAGGGGGGCGCTAGGTGGCGCACTTGCGAATGGCCGCCTGTGAGTGAGGCTCTCGCCGCCCGGCGGCTATTATCCTTAATTTATCCGGTATATGGTACCCCTGGGGGCGTTTACAATCACCCAGCTGTTGGTCTGCCCCTCCGACACATGCGAGCCGAGTTTTAGCCTGATCGGCTGTGAGACGACGTGGTAGGAACCGGCGGCAGTTTCACCAGGAGTGACCTGTGGAGGCAAGGACATGCGGCCTCAGGCGCAGGATCTACGCTAGACCGCGGCTCCGCAAGAGACTACAGGCCGCGGCAGAGGAGCGCGACTTGGCCCGGGACATCAGCAGACGGCGGGAGCTCTGCCTCGGACCTGCGAGGGACAACACGAGGCTAGAGACCCCCCCTCCTGGATATTGAGGGGGGGGAGGCAGTGTGAAAGCATCGAAACGAGCGGTAAGCGGGGGGAGGCCCATTATAATAAAATAGCGCCTCAAACGGACTGAGCAAGCGGGGCCTTGACAACACCCGAGATTCTGGGCATACTGCCCCCCTCCCTCCCTCCCCCCCTCCGCTCTGGTCAGCGACACAGCCAAGGCCCTGGATGGTGCGGCACGGAGTGGGAATGTGTCATAAACTGACTTGCTGCCACATGAAGAATTGTAGGCGCCAATACACGATATAACCCACATCAGCTTCTGGCCAGACATTCTCCTACTGACGAGATTGAAGCATGGGCACTGATTAAATTGCACGTTTCGGCAACCGGAAGCATTGCACTGTAACCGCCACTTCCAGTCTCCTTTGCCCTAGGCGGCACTGAGGAGGACACGTGGATTCAACACAAGCTGGTCCCTGAGGCCCTTACGTCAACCCCGAGACTTATACTCGGCTTAGGCACCCCAAAGTGTGAAGGGGGACCCTTCCTGCAAAGAAGCGCTGTTCCTGTGTTGTTGCTGTCTGGCCACTTCGCCACGCCTCGCGGCCCCCGCTTCGCGGGAGCCGCTCGTAGGCTTAGACTCTCTCTGGGGAACATCCTTTCTGCCTCCCTTCACGTGCTTTGAGCACCAACGCGCCCCTTGCAAGCTGTCATCTGGTCAACAGGGGTAGAGGCGGGACTGCGAGGACCAGCATTCCTAGCGGCGTGGATCGGCCGCAGCTGGTCCTCTTCCCGCCCCCTCCTCCTCCTCTTTAAAATCTGTGTGGAGTGAGTGAGCCTTGGGACCCTTCCTGCAAAGAAGCGCTGTTCCTGTGTTGTTGCTGTCTGGCCACTTCGCCACGCCTCGCGGCCCCCGCTTCGCGGGAGCCGCTCGTAGGCTTAGACTCTCTCTGGGGAACATCCTTTCTGCCTCCCTTCATGTGCTTTGAGCACCAACGCGCCCCTTGCAAGCTGTCATCTGGTCAACAGGGGTAGAGGCGGGACTGCGAGGACCAGCATTCCTAACGGCGTGGATCGGCCGCAGCTGGTCCTCTTCCCGCCCCCTCCTCCTCCTCTTTAAAATCTGTGTGGAGTGAGTGAGCCTTGGGACCCTTCCTGCAAAGAAGCGCTGTTCCTGTGTTGTTGCTGTCTGGCCACTTCGCTACGCCTCGCGGCCCCCGCTTCGCGGGAGCCGCTCGTAGGCTTAGACTCTCTCTGGGGAACATCCTTTCTGCCTCCCTTCACGTGCTTTGAGCACCAACGCGCCCCTTGCAAGCTGTCATCTGGTCAACAGGGGTAGAGGCGGGACTGCGAGGACCAGCATTCCTAGCGGCGTGGATCGGCCGCAGCTGGTCCTCTTCCCGCCCCCTCCTCCTCCTCTTTAAAATCTGTGTGGAGTGAGTGAGCCTTGGGACCCTTCCTGCAAAGAAGCGCTGTTCCTGTGTTGTTGCTGTCTGGCCACTTCGCCACGCCTCGCGGCCCCCGCTTCGCGGGAGCCGCTCGTAGGCTTAGACTCTCTCTGGGGAACATCCTTTCTGCCTCCCTTCACGTGCTTTGAGCACCAACGCGCCCCTTGCAAGCTGTCATCTGGTCAACAGGGGTAGAGGCGGGACTGCGAGGACCAGCATTCCTAGCGGCGTGGATCGGCCGCAGCTGGTCCTCTTCCCACCCCCTCCTCCTCCTCTTTAAAATCTGTGTGGAGTGAGTGAGCCTTGGGACCCTTCCTGCAAAGAAGCGCTGTTCCTGTGTTGTTGCTGTCTGGCCACTTCGCCACGCCTCGCGGCCCCCGCTTCGCGGGAGCCGCTCGTAGGCTTAGACTCTCTCTGGGGAACATCCTTTCTGCCTCCCTTCACGTGCTTTGAGCACCAACGCGCCCCTTGCAAGCTGTCATCTGGTCAACAGGGGTAGAGGCGGGACTGCGAGGACCAGCATTCCTAGCGGCGTGGATCGGCCGCAGCTGGTCCTCTTCCCGCCCCCTCCTCCTCCTCTTTAAAATCTGTGTGGAGTGAGTGAGCCTTGGGACCCTTCCTGCAAAGAAGCGCTGTTCCTGTGTTGTTGCTGTCTGGCCACTTCGCCACGCCTCGCGGCCCCCGCTTCGCGGGAGCCGCTCATAGGCTTATACTCTCTCTGGGGAACATCCTTTCTGCCTCCCTTCACGTGCTTTGAGCACCAACGCGCCCCTTGCAAGCTGTCATCTGGTCAACAGGGGTAGAGGCGGGACTGCGAGGACCAGCATTCCTAGCGGCGTGGATCGGCCGCAGCTGGTCCTCTTCCCGCCCCTTCCTCTTGTTTTTCCTTCATAGCTTGTGTGGACAACGCGCACGCGGGACGCGCGCGGGGCAACGGCCGGGGCGAAGACCGGGCAAAGAGCGGGCCGTTTGAGGCCGTTCGAGTACGGCAGAGTCCGGCCCAGGCCCACTCCCCCTGGACGTTCTGAAGACCACCCAAAATGCCATTAAGATTAGGGAAGGAACGTACTGTACAAATCAACACATCTAATGGCGTCGTCTCTGGCCCCTTGGACGCTTTTATCACCCGGGCCACTGGCATCTTAGAAAAGGAAATTGCCATGGTTGAGAAAAGGCTCTCAATAGACCTGATTAGTGGAAAACGATCCTCGCTGGGGGCCTTAGCTACATCTGTCTCCCCTGCACCATCTGTACCCCATGCTGCCTTCAATTGTGTCCATACCACCTCTACGGACGCAATAGTCCATATAGAAAATATTGGGGGTAGCCTGTCCACAAGAGACAAAAGAATGGAAAAAAGGCTTAGTATTAACGACTCTAAAGATACGCAGGAGATTGGGATGGAGGATAATGACTCTGTGATCAATGAGGAGCAGGATTTTAGCCAATTATCCGGAACTCCTCTTCTTAATCAATCCAATATCTCTAATCCTGTTGTAAAGGCTAATTCACCTATATCCAACTCTGCCCCCAATACCAAAAAGAGAAAACGGGATTCTAGAATGTCAGGGGAAAGAAATATGACACCCAATAAAGCAAATACAGTCCAAGGGGAATGGTGCCAGGGGCCCGAGCCCCAATTAAACCTGCTAAAACCCTCGGTGCCTAACAATAATAATATGCTATGCCCCTCACTTTTGGCTTTGGGTTCCTCCACTACATGTCCCATGTGCCTCAATAGTGATGAGGCTCTGCTGGCAAAAATGGAGGCCATGTTTAAAACACTACTTTTACCAGTCCTGGAGCGGACTAGGCTCATGACCTCAAAGATCGATAGTATGGAGGGTCTGATTCAATCAAACCACGCAATGTTGCAAGCATTGTGTGGCTTAAATAATAAGGGCACTGTTAATGCACCAGCACCAAGTAAGGCACCTAATAAGGTTACTAGTAAGAATATGGAAAACGGCAAAAATTCCCTCAATAAAACGACAGGAATAAATAACACCATAGCTAAAGGGGGTCAAAAAAACAATACCTCTTCTACCATCTCTTCTAAACCAGGTGTTAGTTCTCAGACTCAGATACTAAAGCCCCAAACGAAAACAGAGGCTAAACAAAATATGGTTGGGCGCCAACACATGGGTCCTCAAATACAATCTAATATAAATCGTCCTTCACCAATTTCTTCAAGAACTCAAAATACTGCTTCTACCAGGCGCAGGGAGGGGGGGGCGTAAAAGGCCAAACATCCCCAGTGTTGATCTTCCACCCGAAGCGGCCTTACACACCATCGTCTTGACAGGCGTAGCACCATTAAAACCAGGATCTAGGGAATCATATGGTGACCTTCGTAATAAAGTCACCTTTTGGCTGAACAAAAATCGCCCGCTACCCCCCTCCACTCCTACGGAGATATTGTATGTGAGGAGAGTAGATTGGGTGGGGCCTGAGGCTAAAGATCTAGAAGGAGACTGTATCCTTATAACGTTCAAAGACTCATGGGTAGTAGATGCTATTAAACGAGTACCCAGATTTGCAAGGCAGGGGGATGTACAAACACTAGATTTATCCTACTTCTACCCGCGCAGGCATATACCCTTCCAATCCTATCCTCTGTTCCGTAAAGGTCCTGCTGCAAGACATCCCATGGTACTGACCCCGATTGACTGCCAGCGCCCCTTTCTCTTTAATCATTTTGGCCCCCTTTCTGGCTTGGAAGCTATAGATTGACTTAAAAATCCCTTTAGCGAGTCTCCGACTGGTAGTGTGATAGCCCAAGTCCCCAGTGATTATAACGTGGTATGCCCAATTCAACTGACCAATCTAGTTGACGGGGAGGTAGGCCGAACATATCTGCCAAACAGCCCTAGACCACACGTAGTTACCCAGGGGTCCCAGATCGAGGAGAAAATCACTGCCCCGGTAGACTGTGTTAAGCATCTAGTGGATAATGATGATATAGGGGCTGCTCATGGATCTGTACAGCCCTTACACTCTTTGTTGCCAGGCAATTTGAATGACCATCTAAAAATTTTGTCCTGGAACATAGCGGGTATTAAGGCACGCCTTGTGTCTGCGGATTGGTCAAGTTTTATGGACAACTACGATATTATCCTGTTGCAGGAAACATGGGCAACGGAACCTGTCCATAAGCTGGGCTAAACTAACTTTTTCAAACCCGCAACTAAAGGAGGTAAAGGGAGGGCCGCAGGTGGCTTGTTAATCTGGGTGAAACAATCCCTGGGCTTTTACCCAACAGAGTTCCCAGTGGAGAATCAGGATCTGTTATCCATTGTTTTAAACAAAGGGAACAAGCAAGCTATGAATATTATTAACATCTATGCTAGAGGCCTTCCTGGCGGTCGATGCCCACCCATGTTGAACCTTGCTGATCACATGATAACGAAAATGGTTGGAGGTATCACTACCATCATTGCTGGGGACCTAAATTGTACTATAGAACCTGTGCTAGATATGGGAGACACATGGACTATGGCAGATGATTCTGCTTGGGGTATTCCAGACTTACAAGTGGAGAAGATGGCTAAAGCTACAGAGGCTGCAGTGTCCTGGACGGCCTTTTGCTTACAAAATGGGTTCAGGGCATGTAATGGCCGCTCTGCCTCTGATGCGAAGGGAAAAAGCACTTTTGATAATGGCCATAGGCAAAGCCGCATTGATTATATTTTACTGGACATGGAGCATTGGGCTCTCTTAATTGATATGGTAGTTTTAGAGCGCCCGGAAAGCGATCATAACCCACTGTCCCTATCAATGAAGATACCGGATTTAAATAGAAGGGAGGAACCATCTGCAACCTATACAGGGGATGTCCTACTTACCAATGATAGGAGGAGATTGAAGTGGTCACAGGTTATAGAAGATGAATGCTTATTAAATAATATCAATGTTGTAGTAGGAAATGCACTTAATGAAATGTTGCAAATAGATATGTCGGGGTGGAGATTGGAGCTGCAAATAGTGTGATGGGTGTTCATATTAAGTGCTTTGACAGCTTAAAATCAATGCTATCCAAACCATGTAGGAAAGTTGTTACTAAAACTAATCCCTTGCCCCAAAAATGGTATAACAAGGACTGTAGAGAGGCACATACAGCTCTCATCTCTGCCATTAAATCTCGGGACATGGTTAAAGTGAGAGCTGCTAGACTCCTTTACAAAAAAACCCTTAGCAAAGCCAAAAGGGAGTGGGAGGATGAGTTCTGGTCAGATCTTTTAGAGGCATCATCCTCTAATAACCAGAAAAGGTTTTGGGAGTTGGTTAAATGGGGCAAAAACATCGACTCTTCTACACCCGGAAATAATGTGCCACTCGAGGATTGGGTATCATTTTACTCGGCCCAATTTAGAGCTGGGGACGATGATACTTCAAATCCCTCAGGCAATATACTCACGCAGACCCCAGAAAGCGGGAAACTCACCTTTACGGTTGCTGAGGTTGAGCTGGCATTGGCACTTACTCTCCGAGGCAAAGCCCCCGGTATGAACCTAATCCCGGCGGATCTTTTTAAATCTAATCCCACTTTGTGGCTCCCGTATATCACTAGAATAGCTAATACTTTGGCACTTGGAGCTACAGTCCCGAAATCCTGGAAAGGGGCAAAAATAGTTCCAGTCTATAAAAAGGGTGATAAATCTATTCCAGCAAACTACCGCCCTATCAGTTTAATCGACTCGATTCAAAAGATAGTGGCGCGTATGGTTTTGGGAAGGGTCCAGGGTTGGATAGAAATGGAGAACATCCTGTCCCCCATGCAGGTGGGCTTCAGATCGGGAATGAGCACCATAGATCAGGTTTTTAGATTCTGCCTGATCTATTGGAAGGAGGTTTGGTTAGGTGGTGGTAACATCTATGCTGCATTCATTGATCTGAAGTCCGCCTTCGATCTGGTGCCCAGGGACAGGTTGTGGGGTGTGCTGGTAACTTTGGGATGCCCACCCGAATTATTGGACCTTATTATAAGACTCCACGAGGACAACTTTGCGAGGGTGAGGTGGGGGGGTCAGGGACAAGTCACAGAAACTTTCCCCGTAACCCGAGGCGTCCGCCAGGGGTGTGTCCTGGCCCCTACCCTGTTCCTCCTTTTTATCAACCAAGTTGTTAAATTTTTCTTGGATACTCCCACTGATGCCCCAATGTTGGCAGGGATGAGGTTCCCGCTACTCATCTTTGCAGATGACACTCTAATCCTCTCTAAAACACGCAGCGGACTACAGCGGGCTTTGGACCGCTTTGAGGAGTTTTGTGCCATCAACAACCTGGTAGTCAACGTGGGGAAAACAAAATTTATGGTCTTCACAAAAAACCACCCAGTCCGAAGTTCAGTGAAGATGAATGGAGTAAACCTTGAACAGGTTGATACCATGACCTATCTAGGGGTCACCCTTGATAGCCGTCTGAGATGGAAGGATCAGATCAATATGCAACAACTCAAACTTGCCAGGCTTACTGGCTGCCTCGTTAAAGAGCAGAAGGAATCAATCACTAGACGGGTCCTGCCGGCCCTTAAGATCTATGATGTTAAAATCTCTACGGCCATCTTATATGGCGCAGATCTATGGGGTCATATGGACTTGTCTAATCTGTATAAAACTCAATGTAGATTCCTCCGAAACCTAGTGGGCCTTCCACAGTCTACACCCTCGCTCCCTCTCTGCCTAGATCTTGGCACCCCCCCCATAAATGAAATGGCAAGATTTAGGTTAGTGGCATTGTGGAGACGAATATGGACATCCCCAGACTTATTCCTTTTTGCAAAGGAATTGTCAGAAGTTAGGTCCATCAGGGGTTCAGGGAAAATACCATGGCTCATTGCTGTAAAAACAATTCTGATAGACATGGGCTTGGAACATCTTTGGTCATCCCCACAATCTAATCCCTTCCCACCTAAAGATGAATTTAAATCTCTATATTGGGCCACTACCCGCCTAAAAAGAGTGATGCTGTCCAATAAAAATGACCTCACAGGCAGGTTTCTAACATTCAAAATTGACCTATTAAGAGAGCCATACTGGGATGTTATTTCCCGACCGCTAGATAAGAAATTGTACCATCAGTTTAGAGTGGGCGCTTTGCCATTAAACATCTTTCTGAACAAATGGTCCACAGGGATATCATCTTATTGTATGTGCTGCTTAGGTCATATTGAGTCAGAAGGTCACTTCCTTTTTGCCTGTCCTAGGTATGGAGCACCTCGGAAAAAATGGCTAAAACCTCTGTTCCAAAATTTACCATATAAAACAGCAATGGAAGCCATACAGGTGCTCAGGACTAACACCTCAGAGGTCTTTGTGGTAGCCTTGGCAAAGTACTTGGGCTGGGCTTGGCTCCTTAGGTTAAAAAAGCGCTCGTCTTAGCGCCAAGTGCAAAAGTCGTTCTGCTATTTGCCATAATCTGTTTAGTTTAAGTATACACCTGTTAAACCACCCTACGACTATGTCCTATTAACTGCATTCATTGTTCGCGATCTAGAACTGTAATCCTAACTTTTTAAATATTTTTAGTCTTTTCCTATTTTTTTAAATTCTACATAAAATATTCAGGTTTTTTTATTCACTAATTGAAATTTAATCCTGTTTTATTCACTTGTTAAGAAATGCTCTTTTGTTTGTGCACTTATGTATTTTTTTTGAGTGTCTAAATAATAATTATGTTCATTGATTTCCTTTGGATATTTTAAATGAACCAGTTATATTCTTTTGTATTTTAATATGTCTTTTATGATTGCTAATAATCGAAATAAAGACTTTAAAACCTGAAACCTGAAACCTGTGATTGTTTCAGTTTATAGTTTATTGCACAGTTAATTAAAACCAATGCGTTACAATAACACAATAAGAAAAGTTAAAATGTAGCCTAAAAAGACGTGCGTTTAAGACCAATGCTATACAATAGCGAGATAAAAATAAACAATTCAACATAAAAGGGTGATTTTGTTTGCAGGCCGCATGCCATACTATGCTTCCCATCTACTATGAAGGCCTGCTAGTCCGTTCATGTTTTGCATAAAAGTTTTCATGAACTTTTGCGACACAGATGATTTTCGCAGTTTAAGGTAGAACAGGTATCCTAAATTGTTGGATTTTCATGGATCAACTTTTGGTAATTTTTTATCCACTGCTTTTAAAAATTTCACGAAGCTGCAGCTCAGCTGAGGGTCCTGTGCCGAGAAGCAGGTTAGCACTTCGCTCCTTCGTGTGCGTACCCCTTGTAGAATGAAATGGCATTTCAACAGGAGCTTCCTTTCTTTTTGCAGTTCCTCACACGAGCATAACAGGTGCAGCATATCTTCTGCCCCGGTGCCGCATAGCCTACATAGTGTTCCTGCTTTTGATCTCAGCCAGTGAGGAAGGTGTTTAATACATGGTAGCAAGCCCAATCTGTATCTTAAGAAGGTCAATTTAGTTTTTTTTGCATAACCTAGACCGAGATAAGGCTGGGAGGCTTGTGTCTGGTATGTATTCAATACCATCCATGTGTGAGATCTTTTTGATAGAATGGCTTTATCCTGGACCCATGACTGTGACTTGATCGATTTTTTTACCAGCTTGTTAAGTGATTTATGATCTGCAGAGGACGCCCAGAGCTCTGCCAGCCCGGTGTTCTCTAAGCTTTTTACCAGGTATTTTGCTGCTGGTGAATTTTGGGTCTGCTCAAGCTCTTTCCATAAGTATTCATTCAAGGTTCCTTCAGTCGTTTTTCTCACTTTATCCCATGTGCAGATATATGCCCCCTGTCGTGCCAAAAGCTGTGACCGAATTCCAAATTCCAGTCTTATCTGCGCTGGGGAGGATCGCTTTGGGAGGCCAAAGATTATTCTATATGCCGACACGATTGTGGTGTCAAGTAATAAGGCATCTCTGCCTCGGTGGGCCTCGCTCCCATAAGTTAGTGTTGGTAACAGTTTGGCACGTATGACATGTAATAAAGGAATTAAAGAAGGGCCGGAGAGGTTGTTGTTTAGTGTTTTTTAAGGCAATTGCCAGAGCAAGGCCTTTGCCTCTGATGCTAGCCCTTTGTGCGCTGAATTGGCCACCACTGTCTATGTTCACACCTAGATATTTATACGACGAGGTGTCTTTGATGCGGGTCTTATCCCAGAACCACGAGAAAGCTTTCTTCTTTTTATTCTTACTGATTGTCATTGTTTGCGTTTTCTCGAGGTTCGCTGTTAAGTCATTTGACTCGGAATATCTCTGGGTCGTATTTAAGAGGTTTTGAAGCCCAACTCTTGTATGGCTTATTAGCACCAAGTCGTCTGCATATAAGAGGCATGGTAGATTGAGGCCTCCTAATTTTGGCGAGTGTGAATTACAGTTGTTTAGTAGGGGCGCCAAGTCCCCAGGTACAGGTTAAACAGTGTGGGGACCAATACGCAGCCCTGCTTAAGGCCGTTGTTGGTTTGTATCCGCCTTGACAGCATTGAGCCGTCCCCCACCTTGATCTGAATCCAGGTATCTGTGTGTAGGTTGATTAACAGCTCCAACAGAACTTTTGGGATGCCCCAGCCATTTAGTTTTGTCCATAGTAGATTGCGGTTGATGTTGTCGAATGCCGCTTTGTAATCAATATAGCAGAGGTGTAGGGGCAGTTTTTTCATCTCTGCCTTGTCTATAAGCATACCCATTGACAATATGTTTGTTGTTGTTCCCACTGCTTTGGCGAAGCCTGTTTGATTAACAGGTATAAGAGATTTCCTCGTGGGCCATGCCTGTAGTTCTTCCAGTATGAGCCCTGCAAAATACTTCGCATCGTTATCAATTAAAGCAACTAGCCGGTAATTTTGAGGGTTGATTGGACACCTTTGTGGCATGTTACCGACATCATGGGCTTGTCTGGAGATAGGTTTGCTCATATTCTGATTAGCCGACAAATCTCGGTTAAAGTGATTATCGAGATAAGCTGCCCAGGTTGCCTCTGTGATGTTTGATGTGGTCTCCATTTTTGCAGGGTGCGTTAATGAGTTTATTGTTTTCCAGAACCTTGCCCCGTCGTTCTTTTTTATGTCCTCATGAAGTGTTGCCCAAAGTTGTTCCTCTATAGTTCTGTTTGCTTCCCACTTTAGTTTTTTTAATGAAGCTTTTAATTTAGAAAGTTGATCCGACTTCCCTTTATTATTGTGGTCCGGCTGTGCTGCTCTCATTAAGTTAGAGATTGAGTTTTTTATTTCTTTGATTTTCCCTCTATATGCTCTGGGAAGGATACCTAGCTTGTTCGTCTTTGTGCGCACTTTGGGCTTTGTTGCATGTTGCCCCAGGGTGTTAGTAAACTGCACCCATTTTGCTACTTCGTTGAGTCCTGTACGCTCCATGTAATGTTGCTTTGCCAGTCCTATCAAGATTTCACCCGTTGCAGCCGAATAATTTTTTTTTATAAAGTTTACGGTATAGATGGACTCTTTGGGAACCGTCGAACGCTCATAAGTCGGTCTAGCAAGGTCCTTGGTAATTTCCTGAGGACAGTGATCGCTATCTATTTGATTCCCTATCCGATAGGATGTTATATGTTGGAAAAGTGGAAGTGACATGAAAGTATAATCTAGTGTACTGTTCACTTTTCTTGAGTGAAAAGTTGAGGCTGGCGGGTTATCCCCTACAAACCTGCCATTTAATGCCCTGATGTTGAAGTTTTCTAGTGCCTCCAGTACCTTTTTTCCCAGTTTTTATTGTTTGGTTATTTGTGGCTTTCCTTGTTGTGGTAGGGCCCAAGATATATTTTGTGCCATAATTCCCTCCTCTTGTGTTGTACCCATGAGATTGAGGTTGAAATCCCCAGTGAGTACTAGGTTCGCTGTTTTTTCCCCCGTGATACACTCTTCTATGAAGGCATATAAGTCCTCCGCTGCTGACCAGTATGCAATTGTTGCTTACCTTGCCTAAGCCTGTTGTCAGAGTCAGGTTGACTGCGAGTGCAGCTGTCGCTGAGGGCCCGGTGTATTTTGCCATCACAAAGCCATTTGTAGCTACATATATTACCAATCCTCCTCTTAAATGCCCATACTTGGCTAAGCTCTTGGTGCCAGAAAAGAAGCGTAGGTACCCCTGAAGGTGCGGGGGCTCGGCAAGCCAGGTTTCTTGTAGCGCAATTAAGTCAAAGGATCGAATGTAGTCTATAAAATCCAGATCCAGCATTTTGGATGCTTGGCCATTTATATTCCAGGAGCATAAGCACAATTAGTTCTGTGGGTGCTCCGTTGTTATCCGTTCCGCATGTCAATTACTGTTTGTTATGGTTCTCACGAAGCGTCTTTGTTCCTGCCACCCGTTTGGAGCTTGTCTTCCATGTCGTTCCCCGGAAGCAAGTTCGATGAACCCATTTCTGCCAGTACAGCTTGGCCCGACAGCGCCCCTGAGAACCGAGATTTTACTGCCTTCTGCGTGCTCCCTCGAGTTCAGGCTTCTCTCAGGGCACAGTACATCCGGATATCCCGGCTTTGTGAAAGGCTTCATCGTGATGCCCCAGTTTTTAAAGGTCTCGGATTCCGTACGGATCTTTTGTGCCAGGTCTGCCGAAGCCCAAGTCGCCTTCGTCGCCTCTTTTCCTGTGCCTTCCGCAATTATAAATTCAACAGACTTCAGGTCAGAGCTTGCCACGAATGACAGTGAGGGGATGTGGGCCAATAATCGCAAGATATTGCCTCTGTTGAGGATGTCGTGGCTTCCTTTGGATATAAAGTTTGGGGTGAACCATGTGGCATCCGAATCTTCCCCTTGGTTTATTGCGCCCCCAGATGCGTTGTCCGTGTTTAGTATTACTGACCGCTTCGCGCCACTTGTTGCATTTGCTGATGCCCGGTAGCCTTCTCGGTTGTGCTCCCATGCTGAGGTTTGATCCCTTACACATACGGTTAAACCAGAGGTTTTGCAGCATGGATGCTGCGTATTTGAATTCAGGGCTGTGGGGGCAGTTGTTGTCATTGTCTGGTCCGCTCGTAGATGAGTTGCCACGGTTGCTTCGGTGAAGGCTAGTATTTGGTTTCCAGTGAGTCCTAGATCTTGTCTTCCTGTTTTTTCTCCCCTTGGGCTTATAAAGGCTTTTGGGCTGCCCATGGATTTTTTGCAAGGCTGGATGTTATGTGTTTGCCGGTTCCATAACCCAGGGTCAGCCGATGAGATGATGGACCCAGAGTGTTGGGGCAGAGCAGCTTGATTGCTTTGTAGATCAGCTGCTGTTATCGCAGAGTTTGTGTTTACTAATTGGGCATTGTCTTCAGGTGTGCTGCTCATTTCATCGTGATCACGATTTGATGTTGTTGCTTCCACCGGATTGTTCGTGTTTAGTTCTGCGTAGTTATTTCGCCCAAAGAGTTGCCTAAAGCCTTCACGTTTCGAGCAACGCTTATGTTTCCTCCCTTTGCGATTTTTTCGCTCTCCTCTGTTTGGCGTTTAATTTTTGATTTGTGTCAGCTTCATCTTCGGGACCCTCTGATATAGAATTTATTGACTCCATTCTGTTTTCCCCTGTGTGCTGGATTAATTCTTCCGTCATAGGGTGATCATGGGCGCCAGTCATTGATATTTTGCCATGCCGTTTGACAGCAGTATTCTTGCTGAGGGTGGTGTCTGCTTCGGCTGCCCCTGTTTGTGCAGTAGTCACTTTTCCCAATCCATTTAAATTTGGGGACCCCAGTACGTCAATGCTGATCTTCTGACTATGTTCGGCAGATCGTTTGAGATGACCGCATAAGTCTGACATTAGAGTCGGCAGGGTGGCCAGCTTATCAATAATCGGGCCACATTCACACTCGATGCCGTTTCTCCTTTTTGGTATCCTCAAGTTGGTCAAGTGCGATTGAATTAGCGTCTGTTGAGCGAGGGACCGGCACACTATAAGAACACTCATGAGGCGCTACAATCATTAGTGGCTACATCAGCTTTTGGGAAAGGGATGACCAGAAGGATTGTCAGACACCTGCTCACCAATCTCCACTTGTAGGACAGACTGCTGTCTCATTACGTCTGCGGGAGGTGACACTCACGCCTATTTGTCCTACTAACGGTCTGAGGCGCGGTGCGCCAATCATCGAGACGCCACCATGGGCAAGAACGATACGCGACAACCCAAGCTCAACTTCGAAGCCGCTAAAAGACAGACGCGCACGGACAAGATTCTCAAGACCAATCAGGCAGCAATGATCCACATGGAAATGTAGCTGACCAATCAACCGAAATACAAGACATATTGCGAGAGGTACTTCAGGGCTTCGCCACGATAGCGGACAAGGTGGATAGGATGTCATCGCGGATGGATGCCATGGCCCACAAAATGGATGTACATGAAGAGAGAATTAAGGAAACCGAGCGGCGAATCTCGGATTCAGATGACGTGACAGCCAGACACACCTCGCAGCTCTCTCGTATGGATAACCTGCTGAGATTAGTTGCGACCAAAAATGAGGATTTGGAAGCGCGCAGTAGGCGCAACAATATACGCATTTTAGGCATTCCAGAGATGACAAACACAGGCCGAATGGAGGACTATGTTGAAAAGATGCTACTAGCGGCGATTGGCTCAGATGCTTTCTCGAACCAATTTATAGTTGAGCAGGCGCACAGATCACTGGGCCCTAGGCCCAAACCAGGAACGGCTCCATGACCCATCATTGCCAGACTGCTGAACTACAGAGACCGAGATGTGGCACTGAAGGCAGCAGGTAGCAAACAATCTCTTATCGTATGATGGTAACTCCTTTACTATATATCCTGATTTTACGCCTATGGTTCAAGAGGAACGTCAAACATTTCTTTTTTTTTTTTTTTTTTGGTAAACCTTTATTGGTACATTAATCAGTTACATTCAGAGTCTACCAACCATCACAGTTGACCATAGGTACAGAGGTGATCGAAGCAAACAATATAAAACAGGAGCAATGCAAAAGTACGCCTCTCAAGATCTATGTTGTAACTCAGGAGAGCTTAGTACCAACGTGGCCACAGGATTAAAGAAGGTTTGTTTTTTAAAATTAAGGAAAGAGCAGGATCTGATGCCGCACAATTAAACCATTCCAAAGCAAGGGTTACACATGAAACAGGATATTCACAGTCAGGACCACCGTAGGCAGTATATTTGTGTCAGCACGTAGAATCAGGATATACAATAAACATTACATTTCCCCACCTAAGCAGTGTCTGCCCGCCGTGTCGTAAAGCATTGAAAAACATACACCCTTTTTTCTGAACTAGTAAAACGCACGGAGAATTACCTCTAATCAGCTCCCACAAAGAGAAGAAGAAAAGGAAGAAAGGAAAGAAAAGCCAAAATTTAACAAGAAAAAGGAAGGCCATAGAACAGAAAAGGAAAAAACAAAAAAAGATGGAAGTCCCCCCGTGCTGCTACAAAGGAACCAAAGTATCATTGATTCACGTAGACTCATATAGCGCTAATCAGAAACATGTCCCAGATATTGTGAAGCGGGATCAGGCAATCAGAATACCACAGTGAACGGGCAGGCCAGATCGGAAAGGAATAGGGAACCTTGCAATGTCTCAGGAAACTGCACAATCAAAAGTCATCCGTCGCCATTTTGGCCGTCCACGATCCGGAGAACAATGTGTAACGCAACAAGAACAGCCATTTCGTAGTTTCCGGCTCCCACAGTGAAACACGTCACCAGGAGAGGCGTGCGAGAGGGAGAATGGTAAAACACAGCTGGTGGTTTCTCCAAATAAGCGATGTACCCCTGGAATCAGGTGTCCATGAAGCAATCAATTAAAAACAAACAAGGAGTCCCTCATGTGCAAACTTTCTTCTCTTGCCGCCGATAGAGTCAAATCAAGTTCCCACCGCAGCGCCTGTACAGCAAGGCATAGCAGGGGCCACATAAACAAAGTCTCGCAAAGAGGATACCGGCGTCGGGTTGTCTCCCCATTCCAATAGCATCGGGTTCACCCCTGTAGCAATCCATATCCAATTCCGCCCTTTCAGCGCACGGGGGGTATCCGATCTTCTCCCCTCGATCTACAGTGCGCACTGCCAACGCCATTTGCAGGTATCCCTTATTAAAGCGCTACTCACAGGAGGGACCCCCAGCATGAATGCCGCGTCGACAAATACCAGGGCCGCCCGCCCTAGGTTTGGAAAAAGGCGTGATGTCATCAGTACCCCCACGTTGGTACACAGTATGAGTGTCATCCCCACTTTGCGGCGGATGAGCACATACGAACCCCCGCAGTCCAAAAAGGTGCCACAATGATGTTACGCCGCAACCAACTCCGATTAAGTGAGGTGCGGAGTGTAGGCAGCGCATTGCAGGCCAAACAGAGTTCCATCAGGGGAACAAAGAGCAGCTTGTAAATAACCAATTCCGTCGGGGGGAGGGGGGGGACACCAAGTCAGCGTTGATTGACGGCATATTTCTCGTCCTCAAGTTCCATAGGACAGCGCTGGGGGCAAGCTCTCGGGGGCGGGCTGACCTTCATAGCGGTTGACCGGCACCCTCCGGGTCTGTGCGGCCGTTGTTGTTGCACTCTCGGGCAGCGGTGAAATCACGCGGGGTCCCGGCTTCAAGTCTCGTGAAGGCCAGAATCACGAAGGTCCGTATCTCTGCTTTCGGGGCACGGAAATCCCTCGGAGTCGGACGCATCTGCTCAGCGCCCCTTCCGACACACGGGAGCACCGGAGCTATGCGGGATGGTCGATGGGATCAGGCGGCGGGAGAGGAGGGCCGGCGGAGCCGGGAGCCCGGGCGACCATCTTGGCCGCCAGTCCGGCTCCGCCCCCCAACGTCAAACATTTCTTCATGTTTAAGTGAAGTTACGTAAAGCGCAAATTGACCATGCCCTCCTTTACCCAGCAAAGCTCCGGATTACGCATCAAGGAAGACATAGATTTTTCACTAAACCACAACAGGTAGAAGACTTTCTTAAACAGCTTCGCCACTCAAATGGAACTGGCAATGATGAAGAGGAACATCGAAGATCGTCGCTGGCAGTAGTGGACGAAGAAGAGCAGTCACTGAGTGTTTACTTGTTGGTCTCTTGTATCAGTATAACCATGAGTAGTACTATGCATGCTGGGGTGCAGACTCAAGAAAGAATATGTGATCATAATTGATAGACCCCGGGTTACTACACGTGGACTCGCCAGGCACCCTTTATGCTCGCAGACGCTGCGACCTTGGTTGCACGTGTCATGCGAGTTGGGGTTGTTGTGTTGCCACCTAGATATGACCCCAAGAGGGAATCACCCCTGGTTAACTTGCCACATATGTGTGGTGAGAGTTGCACTTTTTTCTAGTTTAACATGGAATTTAGGGTGGGAGGTTAGGGAATGTAATACTGGCATGTTGGGGTTGCTTCAGTGGGAGGGATGGGTGGGCTGGGGAGACTAATGGTTGATTGATGTTTTGAATATCAGCGAAGTACACAACTTATCGATGGAACCAGTTGTGTTACGGTCGAGAATCATTGGAGCATTGAGCATATTACAATTCATGTTGCATTACGCATGGCACGAGAAAGAACAGCGCTACAAACATAGCTTGACTTTTTTTGTATTATACCTCTATGGCTAAAGATCTGGGAACACAATTGAATATCATCACGTGGAACGTCCGGGGGCTGGGAGATCTGAGAAAAAAACGACAGATATTAGCGTATCTAGACAGGCACCACGCGCACATCGCAATGCTACAGGAAACTCACTTCTCACCCCAAAAAGTTAACACCTTTGCAGCACGATGGGCTATGCACAGAGTTTTCTCATCTTATTCCAATTATGCTAGGGGCACAGCCATACTAATCAAGAAGCAGGTACTGTTTCATTTGGTAGGGTCCTCTGTGGATGATCAGGGAAGATACTGCATGGCCTGGGGACGCTTGGGTTCGGAATCGATCATGTTAGTATGTTGCTATGGGCCCAGTATAGATACCCCAGAATTTTTCAACTCCTTATTGAATGCTGTAAGAGCTGTTGGATCCAATCATATTATATGGGGAGGGTATTTTAATGTCACCTATGCCCCGGCCCTGGATAGATCACACCCAGCTCCGCATCATTATACGAAGGCGAGCGGCCTCCTCAGAGATATCATAGCGGAAAATCACCTGTTAGATGCATAGCGACACATACATCCCCTACACCGAGAAGGGACACACTTTACAGCATATGCAGCCACCTGGGCAAGGCTGGATTATTGGATTGTATCAAGGGGGCTTGGACCAGCTATCAGTACAGCACAACATCTAGCTAGGACATACTCTGACCATGCTCCTGTCAAACTCACGCTCTCTTCAGCAGAATTCAGCCCACCGCGCAGCGCTTGGCGTCTTAACACACGCATGCTTTTAGACACTGTCTTTCAGGAAGAACTGCGAGAAGAAGTGCAGGATTTTTTTACACGCAATAAAGGGTCAGTACAGAGCGTGGCGACGGTATGGGAAGCATTCAAAGTTACATTACGAGGGTTTTGCATAGCAAATGGATCGGGAGTCCTCAAAGACATTACCAATACACTTTTTAGATTGGAAAGAGAATTGAAGGTGTTAGAAGCGACACTAGCACATAAGCCGACAAATGAGACACAAGAGAAATTCAGGTCCAAGCTTACTGAATACACAGAGGAAGCGCAGAAGGAAACACACTTTAAGGGCAAGCATTGGCAAGCTCGCCGATATGGGGAGGGAGAACGCCCTGGCAAAACCTTGCCGGATACAATCCGTAAACCGCAATACTCCGACTATGTGGTAGAACTGGAGAGATCGGACACAGTCAATATACTTGAAGAATTCACTGACCATTATGAGACTCTGTACACCACCACCGGTGCACGAGCATTGGACCTGGAGGCCTATCTGGGGGACGTAGCCCTTGGCTGGCTAAGCGACATACATCATACATTTTTATGTGCACCGTTTGAACTAGATGAGGTTTGCGATGCCATAATGGGCTTACAATCTGGGAAGGACACAGGAATGGATGGCATACCAGTGGAATTCTACAAGACTTATATAGACCTCATGGCCCCCATTCTTCGTGAAGTTTACGAAGACTCTCTGGAAGTTGGCTCGCTTCCTCATACTATGAGAGAAGCCCTCATTATCTCATTATCGAAACCGGACAAACCGGCGCACTTGTGCGGCTCATATAGACCACTTTCCCCTATTAACTGCGATGTTAAGATCTTAGCAAAACTAATTGCTACCAGGCTGAGCCTCTTATTGGAACGTCTAACCGGACCAATCACGGGTTGTCCCTGGCAGGGCCACCTCCCACAATTTGTGAACACATTTTACTCTACTGCATAATGTAGCCCCTGAATTGCCTCTGGCTGCAGTGTTTCTAGATGCCACCAAGGCTTTTGACTCCGTTGAATGGCACTATATATTTGGAATAATGCTTCGTATGGGGTTCCCGCCGCTTTTTTGTCCTGGATACGTCTCGTGTACCACCAACCAGGAGCTAGGGTGCTGATAAATGGCCAACTGTCCCAGAGATTCTCGATCACCAGAGGAACGTGACAGGGTTGCCCGCTGTCCCCATTATTATTTGCCCTGGCGACGGAACCATTGGCAGCACGACTACGCCAGCGCCAGAATGCCATGGCACTGCAATGTAATATGGGTCAGATCTTGATCTCTATGTATGCTAACGATATCATCCTTTCTGTACGAGACCCACAGAACAATCTGAACACCCTACTTAGAGAATTTATAGTCTTTGGTCGCCTTTCGGGGGTCCAAATAAATTGGGGGAAATCTTGTTTGTTCCCATTGACGGACTCAGTGGTACGATTTCCTCTGGACTACCCACTGAAGTGGTGCGAGGAAGAAGTACGCTATTTGGGTATTGGCATTACCAGAAATAAGGAAGCACTCATGTGGCTTAATTACGGAGTAGCACTTTCCCGCATCACTGATAAGGTGAATCGATGGATAACACTTCCGCTCTCGATGGCAGGTAGAGCATCACTGATAAAGATGGTGATCCTGCCCCAGTTCATATATCTTTTTTTAAATATTCCATATTTTCCGGGGAAACATTTTTTCAAATCTCTTAGATCTGAACTAATTCGATTGGTATGGGGAGGAAAACAAGCCAGTCTGAAATGGAATGTCCTTACTAGGCCGTAAGCTGCGGGAGGGTTTGGAATCCCAGATTTCGAACTCTATTACATCAATGCTCAGGCGCACTATCTATATTTTTGGATTCAACAGCCTAAGTATATGCCACATCTGGCGGCTGAACATTGGCTTGTACTCCCAATTCCGATGGAGGGCGCTTTATATATACCTTTAGCCACTCAAGAACGCACACAGACCACTGTTAACGCCACGATTACTTAGATACAAACAATGGTTCCGTCGGGTAATATCACTTTCAAGTAAGAAGCAAATCTTTCAATGAACATATGCGTTATAAATCAACATATCCTTTGTTTTCATCAAGAAAAAGTTCACCAAATGCAAAACCAACCAAAAGAATAAGGGTCATAAACAGTTTTAATCACTGTATTTGTTCAATTTATCGTTCATATCTTACACGTGATAGACCCTCTGTAAATGCTTTGAAGACAAAAGAAGCAATTAATACTTCCTAATAAACGGCGCAACAATATAAAAAGTGAATAGTGACATTTAGTGACTTGAGTGACATAAATAGTGCTCTATATACAATTGTGAAAAGGTAAAAGCGAAAAAGCTAATTTATTTTGTCTCAAGGCCAGTTTCCAAATAGTGTCTCTTTGGTCAAGTAAGCCACCCTAATAGAATCAAGTTACTTGACCCCAGCAAACTGGTCCTATGGGAAAAATTCATCAACGTTTCGACCCTGCTGACGCCTGAATTAAGTGTCTTGGACGGGTCTTCTTCAGGACGGGGGAGGAGAAGTGAAAATGGCACCTGTAATTTAAGATGGAAAGGCCATCAGGTTGGAAATGCAATTAAGATTGAAACCTTATTTAGGGAGTAGAGTGAGCAGGTAAGTAACTCACCTAATTCTTTTAATATTGGAAGTAATCTCCAAAAGGCTCCTATTCTTGCCAAGCGATTAATCTGTTAAATATAATACACGGTTATGGACATAAGGAACACTCCTCACATTTAATGCCCACACCATACCTAGTAGCACCATAGTGTGCCACTCACCTCATGGGGCTGTCATCTCCACTGTTGTGTTAATTCAGTGTGTGGCTTGTATTACTCCAAAACGTCATGACATGTAGTCTGCCCATCTAATTGGGGCAATCTAAAAAACAAATGGGACAATCCTACTTATAACCAGGCTACACACACGATAGTCTGGGAGGTTATTCTCACTTTCGGGTACTGCGATCACCAATATGTAGTAGTTCAAACGAATGAAAAAATGAAAGTCGTTGTAATGCAGCCCGTTATGCAATGGCCATCTGCAATGTTAATGAAAGAATTATTAGTGTGGGCTCTAATGCAAAAACTGAGGTCAACCCACCCCAGTTGTAAAGGATATAAGTGGCTGTTCCTGAGCACTCACCGAAGGGCCGGCAAGCAGTCCTGATCACTGTCAAGGCTAGCGGCGGCGTGTATCTAAAGCTCGCCACAAGGACGTTATCATAAAAATGTCAGCGATGCAGCCGGTGCAGTCGGCATGCATCATAGGCGTGGAAAGACTTGTAACCTAGTAACGACGCCTACAACAACTCACGTAAGTCAGTGACGTGTTAGGTGGGTATGTGCTAATGGGCGTGTTTAACCGCAATAATGCATTCTAAACGCAGCCTAAGACATCGGCACGCGTCAGAAGCGCAAAGAGGCATGTAACCTAGTAACGACGCCTAACACCAACAAGCGTCAATGACGTGTGGAGTGGGTGTGTTCTAATGGGCGTGTTTATCCGCGATACTGCTTTGTAAAGCAACCCGCGTTCTAAATGCCAGGTTGAACAAACTCCCATGGAATCATTCCTTAAAGAATTAGGTGGCGTTAATGGATAGAGGAGAGGCTTATTCGGACATTCCCACAAGCCAATGAGGGGAGCCAGACAAACGCTTGGGGGACACTCGTCATACCTGAAGGGCTGCTTGTACCATCGCCTCACACTTTGCTCTCCCCCGCCGCCACCTTTGCCACCGCGGCCGCCGAGTGGGGGGAGCATCCAGAGGGGCCCGGCGCCTACATCCCCCAGGGTCCTTTGCGGTGACTCGGGGACGCCGCCGCAGCGTCACACAACAGTGCCCGGAGGCGCATAAAGACAACACGCTCATCCCACGTCACGGGACGCGCGCAGGCGACGCCGGGCGGAGCCCAGGCAGAGGGCGGGCCACCTGTGGCCGTTGTTGGCAGAAGGAGGCAGGGCTGGGCCCGGCCCTTAACAACGTGACATGGGTAAGCGAAAGAACATAAGCAATGGCGATGAGAATAATATGAAAGCTAAGATGCCAAGACACTCACAGTCTATTCTAACATTTCTTTCCACGGCTGTGGGGGCTCTCAATAAAGAAATCGCTAATGCTGAACTCGAATTGGGTCTGGGACAAGCTGCCCCCTTACCCATCACACTTAGCTCTCCAACACCTGTGGAACCTGCTGACCCAGCAGCCTGTGGCGATGTTCTTATTACCCCCGCTATTCCACTGGAACCTTTGGTAATAGTCACACAGCCAGCAGCCGCTCCTACTACCATAGCGGGTAATCTATTGGGTCCCCTGCAGTCACCACAGCTTATCACCACTCCTCAGCCCGGTGAGCCATCTAAGAGGAAAAAAAGGGGGAAAGCTAAACATTTGCCAGGGCCCACAAGAACATCTACTAATACCCTGGAGGCCCAGATGGAGGCGCTCTTTGTTGCCCGGATCGAACCGCTCCTTGTGGCCATCGCGAAGGACATTGTGGATACTTTAAATACTTACTTGGAGGGACTCCTTAAGAAATGTGTTATTATCGACAAAATGGTTACTGACCACAATTTGCTCCTGGATAGACACAATGAGGGTCTTGCTGGGGCAGGGCCGGGAAGCTCAACAAGGGAGCCCATGGTGATCGAACCACTTGTCGATCCTATTGTGGCTACACTACGCCCCACCCAAGTGGATAATTCTAGTGTACCACAAAGGCTGCCCACTGTAAGAAATCCCACGGGAAGTAACATTCAATGTCATCTACCACCAGAAGCAGCTCCGCTAGTGGCAATTTTTGTGGGCACTCCACCCTTGAATATAGGAGAGCGCGAGTGCGCCAGTGATCTCATAGCTAAAGCACGAACCTGGTGCACTGCCTCATGTAGTGGGAGTAGTATCTCCAACAGGATCATTTCTGCCAATAGGGTGGGATGGATTGGGAGGGCACCGAAAATGGTTCAGGGGGATTGTGTGATAGTTAATTTCGACAGGGCCGATGTGGCTGAAAGGTTATTCTGGGATGGCTCTAGAGTCTCGAGCAACAATCACCTATGACCGTTGCCTTTAGGCTTCTTCTACCCGCCCACAGTAAACCTACAAGGCTCGCAATGTGCTCCTCGAGGGGGTAGGAGTGGGCCGCATCCAGTAAGGGTGGGGAGGCCTGGATTGCTAAAGCCCCGCTATCAAGCACCAACAGGAGCGGGCCGACTGATCAACATTGGTTTAAACCCCCCCGAGCCATGACAGCACGCACCCCCTAGTCACTATATACCTGGTACCACAGATGGGGTTGGGTTGGCTCTCAGTAACCGCTTTTCCTCACTCTCAGGGTTAGAGGATACAGATTGACTACCTGTACCACCATTAGTACACCCAGTAGAAGAACCTAGTCGCATTCCTGACACAACGGAAACATGCAGGCTACTGAGTTGGAATGTGGCGGGTGTTAGAACAAAAAGGACCGATGAGGCCTGGCTTGCTTTTATTTCTTTGTATGATATTGTAGCCTTCCAGGAATCTTGGGACACATCACCTAGTTTCAGTCTAGATGGGTTCTCGAGTTTTGTGGTGCCTGCTGCCCCTAGTGCTGCGGGCAGAGCCAAAGGTGGTCTCATTTTGCTTTTCTCACTAAAACTTAAGGGGGCACTTAAAGTAATTAACCAAACTTCACCACACCTTCTGTTAGTGGAAAGGGTGATCTCCTCAACCCAGAAAACCATTTTTATTAATTTTTACAACGCAGGAACCCAGGGCGATAGCAACGATAACCTTGCCATCCTGGACCAATTGTTGATAGAGGTCAGTCAAGACACACATTTTAATATCGAATTCGTCCTCATGGGCGATTTTAACATTCACCCTTGCACTTTGTTATGTGGTACTATTGATTATTTGGGACTGAGTGGCCCAGATATTACGCACTTTGAGCACTCTAAAGGGGGAGAGGCTTTAGAGGAGTTATTGGCTAATTCCAATTTGATGGAACCTGTCTGTAGCTCAGACGTCCCGAGGCTCAATACTTTTAAAGGGTTGGACCCAGGTTCCATTATTGATTACATATTTTTGTCACCGGCTATTGTACAGAGTGTCGCTTCATATAGAACCCTAATATCCCCTTTCAGCGATCACAATCCTGTCCTATTGGAAGTTTACTAGGGTGATTCCATGGGCTCTATGCCGCCCCCCGTTAATCCTAGGGTGGGAACACTAAATGTGGTGGACCAGGGTAGACGGCTCAAATGGGCCAATGTGGTGCCTGATGACTTCTATGAAGCTTTGTTCCCTAAAATAGAAAGTGCGGTGGCAATTTGCCAAAATCCTAGTTCAGAAAATTGCGAAATCCTGGGTGCCTATGAGGAAATTTGTTTACAGATCTCAAACCAACTGACAGCCAGATTGGGGAAGAGTGGTAACAAACAACACCGCTGGTTTGATTCCAAATGTTCTAAATCACACAGTGCTCTCCTAGCAGCCTTAAACCGTAATCCTAGAAACAGGGAGGCTGTATCTACCCTAAGGAGGGACTATAAGCAGGCCATCAGAGAGCGTAAGGACCCCTTAAAGCAAGAGGCTTGGGAGAAGCTACTCTCAGTCGATGTTATGCGGGATAGTAGTCTATTCTGGAAAGTGATAAATCAGCCCTGTTTTCTGGTCAGGAAAACATGCCTATGTATTGTGTTATCCCCGACGACAGGTGGGTTGCCCATTTTAAAACAGTGTATGGAGACTCATCGCCCGGGATACAGGGCCCCCAAGCTATAACTCCTGAGTATGCCCCACTAGTTTTTACCACTGACGAGGTCGAGATAGCTATTTTGGAAACCTTGAAAAACAAAGCCCCAGGCCCAGATGGGGTGCCCGCAGACTTTTACCCGCACTCCCCGAAGCTATGGGCAGGAGTGCTATCTAAAGTTTTCACAGCCGCTAATGGTAACGTTACCCCCATTTCCTGGGCCACCTCAGTTATAGTACCCATCTTTAAAAAAGGACAGAGGGAGGACCCAGGGTGTTACAGACCCATATCCCTCTTAGATTCTGCCCTTAAAATTCTGGGCAGAGTCCTTCTGATGAAACTAAGGGATAGTGTGGAAAGTAGTGGGGGCATAGCCAATGCCCAATATGGGTTCAGGGAGAAGAGAGGTACGGTCGAGCAGTGTTCAAATTTACATCTTTTGCTTGCTAAATACACTGTAGCCAAGGAGGGGTCTTTATTTTTGGCCTTTATGGACCTCTCCTCGACCTTTGATCTGGTAAACAGAACTAAATTATGGGACATCCTCTTGAAGATGGGTATAGACGGGGCCCTGGTAAATGTTTTTGCATCACTACACCAGGAATTGTTTGCTAAGATCAGAGTCACCAAGGAGCGTAGATGCACAACCTCTTTCAGGTCTATGCATGGGGTGCGCCAGGGTTGTATCCTGGCCCCCCTCCTCTTCACACTGTACATTAACGGCCTAAGTAGCCATCTGGAGGCGGTACAGGGTGATTTTCTGCGTATAGGAGAGGCTAAAATACCCGCCCTCCTGTACGCGGATGACGCAGTACTTATAGCCCGTACTGGTGTCGGTCTGCAACGGCTGTTGGACGCTTTCGGGGTCTTCATGGACCAACTTGACTTAAAAATTAATGCCAACAAATCCCATACCATGGTAGTAGGCCTCCGCTGCAGAAAGGGAAAAAGGATGATTTTTAAAGGTGGAAAATTGATTTTTACGATCGCTGCTGTCGGTCCCTCAGTCTACCCCAACCTTCTCGACACATGTGGAGCTGGGGTTGGATTTTGTTTCCGACAGGTTAAGGCTAGCCCCAATAATCTTTTGGCTAAGGACCTGGTTGAACAGCGAATTATCCCTGAACCACTCTATTATGACTGACGTCAAGTGATCATTCCAATAGGGTGCCCTGGCTGGAGTACATAAAAAGATCTTTAGTTGAGATGGGTCACCCGGAACTTTTTTATTCACCATCTTGCATTAGGAGGGAGGACATTGGCATGATCAAAAAACATTACATGGAGGGGGCCAGACTGGCACAGGAGGAAAGGTTCCGTTTTAACTTACTCCACTTCCAGTTGGGCAGTTACCCTAAATGGGCGAAACCGGAGGCAGCCCCATTTTGTAAATGTGATAATAGATCTGTACAAAATACAATGCACTTTACTGTGTTCTGCAGGTTTTTTACTGTGGAAAGGGCTACATTTTTGCTACCTATTTTTAAAAAAGGAAGGCTTCACTCAAGTAAGGCCTGCTGTAATTTACCTTCAGCTCCTAGGTAGCACCTATGTTATATTTAGTGTTGCTAGTTTCTTGGTAGCCGCAACAAGAACAAAATCTCGTTTAACAACAACATTAATTTATTAACATTTGAACTGTTTACATTCCTTGAAAAGAAATCTTTATAATCAGTTGTACCTTTTTTTAATCCTTGCTGCTAATTTGTTTTTACTATGTGTTATCTTGCATTTGGAATGTATGTATATTGAACTTTTAATCCTTTTATGATTTTAACAATCGAATAAAGTGTACTTGACTGACTGACTGACTGACTGACAATGAGGCTGATGTTGTGCTCTCTGACAGATAAGAAACGTAATGTACTCTCTTTCTGGAGATGTGCTCATTTAGGCATTACCTCACGTCGATGAGACCGATCTTTAATATCTCAGGGGAGATAAGACAGGGGACCGTTTCTAATATTGTTACCAATTCACTATAGCCGTTCGTGTGGGTTATGGCACATCCTGTAGGGAGACATAACATTCACCTTCATTTCAGTACATCATAAATAAACAGAAATTCAAACAGTACATGTGGCTTTGTGACGCAACATTTATGGCACATCATGTAAAGAAATATAACCTAGAGCTTCATTTCAGTACCTCAAAAAGACAAACTAGATACATCTCCCACATTTGCTATTATCATAATAACAATAACATTTCTAGTGTTATGACATGTTCAACATATTATAACCGTCCCATCTGCCTTGCTGTCTCCTCCCTTTCATTCAGACCTTCCTGCACTGTATTCAGAGAGTGAATCCACCTACATTCCTTGTAATTCAAAGTCTTTGAGAGGGAACCACCTCTGGCCCCTGGGATTACTCTTTCCAGCACCCTCCACCTTATGTCACTTAGTTTGTGTTTTAGTGTACTGTAATGTTCCACCGGGGGAGCGCCAATCGTGTTACACCTAAGTCGACTCATGTGTTGCAGGATCCTCGCTTTGACTTTCGGAGTTGTTTGCCCTACGTATACCTTTTCACACGGGCAGGTGATGGCATGCATGCTATTACAGTTAGTAAAATGTGGTAGCCTATAGGTCTTAGTTGCATGTGTAAAACTGGATCCCTCTTAACATGAGTCACAAACCCTTCAAGTCCCACACTTGTGGTGCCCAGTCAGTGGGGGTAGGTTCAGCATACTCCTCACATCCGGTGGTTTTGACGGTTCCAGGAAAGCCCTAGTTACTGTGTCCTTGATGTTCTTTCCACGTTTAAAGGCAAATAACGGCTGATCTTTTATCTGCAGCTCAAATGCCACCAGGTTCCAATATTTCAATATGATTTTCTTTATGTCTGTACTCCTTGTATTATACATGGTCACACAGACTATACCATTGGTCTCATTTGTTTTCTTTTTGGTATCCAGTAATTGTTCACGGGGTTGGAACGTTTTTTCTCACGCTTTAACAACCCAGATGGGTATCCTCGCTTCTTCAGTCGCAGTGTCAATTCATCGGCTTCCCGGAAGTAGTCCTTCCTCAAATAACAATTCCTCCTTAATCTCAGATATTGCCCAAAGGGCAAATTATCCCTTAAATTCCTGGGATGATGGCAGCCGTACATCAACAAGGTATTTCTTTCCATTGGCTTTCGATATAGATCTGTGTATAATAAGCCATCCTCAACCTTAAAAGTTAGGTCCAGGAAGTCAATCGAGTTAGTGCTATGGGACATCGTGAACTGTATGTCACTGCTTCGACTATTCAACCATGCATGAAATTCATTGAGTTCAAGTACGTCTCCTGACCAAATCATCAACACGTCATCGATGTATCCAGTGTATCCAGTGTCTGTTTTCCTTTCGCCACTATTTTGACCTCTTTCATGACAGAGGACAACTGATCCTCTAATACAGAGATTCTTTCCTCAGCCTCTTGGAGTCTAGTAGGGAAGCTCCCCATTGTGTTCTCAATCTTTTCAGGAAGCAGACTAAGGGAGGCCAGTTCCGCTTTCTGTACCTTTTTTAAGTCACAAACTTCGTCCAGGATCAAATTGAGCATATCTTTAAAGGCCCCAGTTGTCTCTACCCTTGGATCGATATTAGCCTCTGCCGAGAGAACAAATCCGTCGGGAGGATTATACTAGAGGGAGAAACTCTCAACTCAACCTCTTCCGCCTCCTCCGGGTGATGAGGGGGTGTCTGAACCGCAGCTCTCAAATCCGGCCCATGACTCTCCAGAGGATCAGCCTGTTGAACGCTACTTTGCTCCTTCCCTGAATTAGATAGATTGACAACAGGGACTCCGATCCGAATAATGGGGATAGCGGAGATTTCTGTATTGGCAATTTTTAGATTACCTGAAGCCTGTGTACCGGGAGAAGCCGAGATAGCTGGGCAGCTTGCATTTGAAAATGGACCTTGGGGCTCTTGAGATGCTTGTGCAATTCTGCAATTCTCTGGTCTCAACACCTCCACTCCAGTGTCTGTGGAATTCTGTACGCTAGATTTGGAGGAACAAAGGCTGTGAGAGCTAATATGTTATGTTATGTTATAGGTGTTTGTATAGCGCACGGCTAATAGGAGAAGCCTGTACAGTAGATGTAGAAGGCACCGTAGATTTTTTTTTTAAAAGAGCAAATTGCTTAACCCCCTTCTGTGCCATCTCTTGCATCTACGCCTCCAAATCACAGTTGCCTTCCTGTACAGTGACCTTGGGGTGTAGGGAGATAGCTGTAGTTATTAAACTCGAGCTTGAACCCTCACAGGAGCTTTCCCCTGATAATGCAAGTTGCTGAGTAATTGCTGCCGGGCTCCCTTCTTCTATCTCCCCCTCAGATCTTTCAACAGTAGAGTCCAGCGAATGCAAAGGGGGGGGGGGGGGGGCATTTTCAATTCCAGCCAAGCGAGCCACTTTGTTTGCCTCTCTGGCCTCTCTCACTTCTTTCACCAACAGGCGGCGTGCTTTAGCCTTAGCGAGACGAGTACTCTTCTTCATCTCGGGAGGGTCAGACATAACGTTTTTAACAAAAGAAATAATTAAGAGGAGAAGATTCTGCCTTTTATGTCTTGGTAATCAACTCCTGAGATTCCTCAAGCTTTGAGTACTGTACGCCAAAAATGCTAATGTCCAATTTTCTGCCCCCGGCTCCTCTTTCTCTTTTGCCCTTCACCCCCTCTTACTTTACTTTACTTTTTTTTTTTTTTTTTAGATTTTCCTGTTGATTTATTTCACAGTTTTGAGACCTCCTCACCTCAGTGCAGGGGAAGGTCAGGCAGGTCAGGGGTTTTAACAAGGCAGGTACTTGTCGCTCTTGACTCCGCTGGAAAACAGCTTCGCCGGGCTCCATGCCTCCTCGCTGCCTGTCACTGGTCGCGTGAATCAAATTCCCCCGAGTATTACGAGACTTGGAATGTCCGCTGCCTGCGTCCGTGGCATGCGGGGGAGAAGACCGCAGCTCACCCGGTCCGACAGAAAGACTTAAGACGCATCAAGAAGCCGCCAGGATGGGAAGATTACATGGGAACGCTGCCGACCACTGCTCGCCATTACTGAGGGGCGGAGTGAAGCGTCACCTGGCTACTCGGGGGCTTGGTACTCCGTAGCCATGAATCACTGGAATAAAGATATTGATGAAATTTCCTCTGAAGCACGATATGAATGGTGAAGGAATTTATTTAATAAAGAATGATACATGGAAACTCCAATGATTCAATGCTCATCTATTATTGGATGAAATATTTGAAATATGCCGTGAAAAAATATACCTCAAGAACCGACTAAAATAGTTGAAAATTAGGTGCCTGTTGTTAATATGGGCCAACTGATGCCCTACATCAGTATGGAAAACTTAATCTGTGAAAGTACCTAAACAAACACAGTGGCAGTGATAAAGTAGAAAAAAATATTAAATACATTTCAAAAAGACATAGAAATTATGCTATTGGCTCGTAGAGCAAGACACATTAACGGTGCACTCACCAGATAGTTTGCACTTGCAAAGAAAATGAACTCCGGGAATGTTGAATGTGCAAAAGAAATCTAGAGAGTAAAATTAACACACTGTAGCCTTGCTTCTATATTCGAAACAAAAGGCAAATGAAATAGCAAGCAATCTAAAAACATACTCAGTAATATCCGCTCGATAAGCCGAACATTGAAGAGTCAGCCAGATATGTTAAATATACGATAAAGGATCTAAAACATGAAAATGGACACACTGTAACTTTACCAAGGTATCTAACTAGAGAAGCAGGTAAAGGAACCAAAGATCTGAGACTTACTCATTGATAACCACTTGATAAACCTGACATTGAAGAATCAGCAGCCAAATGCCGCCTGAGCCAAGAGAGCCTCGGGAGAAGTGAAGCAATAAAAAACCCACGATACAGGTCATGTGACGTGTCACATGCTCCGGTGGTTTTTGATACGGAATGTTGCAAAGGCGGAGGCCATTACGGGGTGGATAAAGACACACTACAACCTTGCCAGTGTATCTAAGGGGAGAACTAGGTAAAGAAGTTGGTTTATTATGGCTTACTCAGAAATGTCCTTTTGTGAATTGAACACTAGAAAATCAGGAGCAGTACCCTGACTAAACCAAAAACATCACAGAAAGATAAATAATAGCAGTAAGACAACGATGTCGGTCACGTGGTGTGTCACATGCTCCCATGTGTCCTGAAGTAGACAGCTCCAAATGCAGCATCCATGATGGTAAGATAAACTTATACATAAGGTGACACAGAACCAAGGTAATCAGTTGAGCAATGAATCATTGGGACTAGGGGAAGTGAATATTTTTCAAAAATGTAGATATTAAACTGATTTAGAAAGTGTAAAAGAAACTTTACAAAAGAGGGGCATACCTAATAGATCGGGCAGGACAAACTTGTTTTTACCAACACCCCCATTATAGTGGTATGGAATGGTAAAGAACTATATACCATAAAGCTAAAGTGTGAATCACACATCCTGCATCTACATTATGGTATACTGAAAGAATTCTAACAAGCATTGTAGCGAATACCTTGTTTGCATGGAATTTCTTGCTTTAAGCCATTGGAGAAAGTATCTAAAGTGAAAATCCAGTATACTTCTTTGCATTTTCTTATTTAATCTGGATCGCATCCTGGTTTGTAATAGATTTTTTCTAATATAAGCCAATAAATCTCTTCAGGTTTATGTCCAAATTCAAGGTAGTGCTTTACAAGGGGCGCACCAGTTTTTGGTACTAATAGCCGATCAATGCTCAGCAAGGCGTGTGGCTAAAGACCGTAATGTTTCCCCTACATATCCTAATTTACACGGACATAACAAGAGATATACAATTTTTTTTTTTACAATTAGTGAATTACTTCATACTTATGTAGTGAGCATTATGTTCAAATGTGGCTGTGACAATAGCATTATCACATGCCTTACATTGCATACATTTGTAATTGCCTACTACTGCTTTTTGTCCGTCAATTGTTTTCTGTATATAGGATACGTTAGTACTCAAACGAGAGTGAACAACATGATCTTTAAGATATTTTTATTACTCCTATGAGCAAACATAGGACGCAGTAGATCTTGCTCTGTTCTGTGTTTGTATTTGAAATGTGCGAATTGGCACTTATGATCTGGCAAACTTTTTTTATTGATGGTGGAATGTCTCGTCACATATACCAATTTTCGCTCCCATTTTGCTTGTTGATTACCTAGAAGATGGTCTCTGTTATAAAAACGTGCATGTTTGTAGGCCTCACATACCAGTCTTTTGGGGTAGCCTCTGGAGATGAATTTGGCTTTCATCACAATTGATCGAAGGTCATAGTCCTTCAAGTTAGTGCAGTTCCGCCGAAGGAACAGTCCTAACAGGATACTTTCTGGGTTTTCGGATGATAGCTGTTAAAGTGTAACAGTGTGTTTCTAGTTGTAGGTTTCACATAAAGATCGACTTCTAATTTATGATTACAGTCCCTGATTTCAATATCTAGAAACTTGTAATTATTGATGCTATGTGAATGGATCTTATCCTTTTGATAAGTTTTAAAATTGTATATATATCGGATAGTTTTTATAATATCTGCTGGGAATATGTCTTTGTAAAGGATTTTTTTAATGATTAATCTAGTTATTATGATTGCAATGTGAAGTTGTTGTGATTGCAATGATTTTAAGTAATCAAACAATAAAGATTTATTTTGTGTGTTCATAAAAAATGTAAACAAATATATACATCACACATGGCAAAAAAAATATATATCTAGAAACCCGATCTTTTGATTACTACTGCTAGCTGTACATTTTAAATTTGTATCATATTGGTTGATCCACTCAAGAAATTCATTAAGGATGTCTGATTCTCCGCACCAGATGAAGAAAATGTCATCAATATAGCGTACCCAGTGATTATTAGTTTTTAAAAAGGTCTCTCTTTCATTATAGATGAAATTCTGCTCAAACTGAGCAATAAAGATGTTTGCTTCTGTGGGTGCACGCAAATCTCCCATACTGACTCCTTTAATTGGTCTGTAAAGGTTGCCATTAAACTCAAATATTTTTTCCTCCAACACCACTTGTGTCTATCATAAAGGTAACCCAGCAATCAATAGGGTATTGTCCAATGAACCGTTGTACTGCTTTTAGGGCGTCTCTTTGAGGTATGTTACTATTTAGGGACTCTATGTCCAAAGTTACAAGAGTCTCTATCATATCAATGAAAGGAAGACCTTCCACTTTTAATCATCTCTTTAGTGTCTTTAATGTGAGAAGCAACAACAACAATAAGCTTTATTCGGTTAAAAAAGTTTTTAAAACCATCAAAGCACAGTTCCACACAAGGGTCATAATAATAATCACTATATACATCAGATACAATTAATACCAACATATATGTTTCGTAATTATTAAGAGAAGACCATTTAAGTAACTTGTCCCTTACAAACACAATGCTTGACATTCAATAAATAATTGAAAAGATTGTCACTCACTGAATTTACATTTTGAAAAGCTACATAACAATAGAAATTCATGACAATAAATACTCCTTAATCAGGTTTCAGGTTTCATAGGTCTTTATTTCGATTTTTCATCATAAAAGACAATTACCAAAACAGAATAAAACATACATAGAGATACATTTAAACCATTATATATACAAAAACCATTTCATCAGTTAAAAAACCATCAAATAGTATATTAAAGACCTGATGTATGAGCAGCGGGATTAAAATTATGAATTAAGATGCATTTAGATGTCTGGTTCTAATAACCCATGCCCACCCCAGATACTTAGCAACACCCACAACCACCATCTCAGAAGTGTTGGTACGTAGCACCCTCAAAGCCTCAATACTCCCTCTAACTTCCAATCTACGGCATATGGGCCTAATCCACTTGTTTCTTGGAGCATAATAGGCAGGGCATGCAAAAATAAAATGGCCTACACTCTCCTTATGGCCAGTACACCAGGAACAGGAATCGTTTAAATGAGCAGACCAATTCATTTTAAACGACCTTACTGGCAAAGACCCTACTCGAAACTGATGGTATCGTTTTTTGTCTAGGGTCTTGGTGATCACGTCCCAGTAAGTCTCCAGAGAGGGGTCTAATTTGTGTGCCAAAAATCTACCCGACAGGCTAGTAGCATCTGATTGTACCACAGATAAATGTTTAACAGAAGCCCAATAAAGTGCTTTAAAGTCTTGCTTGGAGGGGAAGGAGGTGGACCCTGGGGAAACCCATAGCTGATTAAGACCCATCTCCTCCAAAACCAATTTTACCTCCCGTAGCCACGGAATATTGGTAGAGCCCCATACTGATCTGACCTCCGCCAATTCGTTGGCAAAAAGACTTAGGTCCGGGGTTGTCCAAATTCGTCTCCATAAAGCAACTAGCCGATAATGATCCATCTCGTTAATGGGCTTGCAGCCCAAGTCTAGCAAGAGTGGTTTAATTGGTGTAGATTGGGGCAATCCTACCAGTTTCCGCATACATTTGTTTTGGGCTTTTACCAATGGAGAAAGATCCATGTAGCCCCATAGGTCAGCCCCATACAGGATGGCAGAGCTAATTTTGGCTTCATAGATCTTAAGAGCTGGTGCGACCCGTTTGGTTAAGGACATTTGTTGCTCCTTAGCCAAGCAGCCCGCAAGCCGTGCAAATTTAAGGTGGAGTGCGTCGACCTGGGGTTTCCAGCGGAGGCGGTAGTCTAGGGTCACACCAAGGTATGTCATGACCTCCACTTGTTCAATACTAACTCCGTTCAGGCTGACTGTACTTTTGATAGGACGATTTTTAGTTAGGACCATAAATTTGGTCTTGCTTACATTAATTTGTAAATCGTTTACAAAACTCCTCGAACTTATTGAGTGCAATTTGCAGGCCCCTACGTGTTTTTGAGAGGAGTAAAGTGTCGTCAGCAAATATAAGCATCGGAAACTTGGTCCCACCTAAACAGGGGGCGTCAGTGGGGGTGTTGGCGAAGAACTTCACCACCTGGTCAATGAACAATAGAAAAAGTGTAGGGGCCAAAACACATCCCTGACGGACACCTCGCGTTAGAGGGAAACTAGTCGCCACTTGTCCTTGGCCTCCCCACCTCACCCGGGCAAAGTTGTCCTCGTGCAATCTTACCACAAGGTCTAGTAGTTCAGGCGATAAGCCCAGATTTCTCAGGACGTCCCACAATTTTGCTCTAGGCACAAGATCAAAGGCCGACTTAAGATCCACAAAGGCGGCATAGATGGACCCACCGCCTAATAGCACCACCTTCCAGTATATCAGAGTGAATCTGAAAACCTGGTCGATGGTACTGGTGCCTGATCTAAAGCCAGCCTGTAATGGGGAGAGAATACTTTCCATCTCCATCCACCCCTGGATTCTGGCAAGAACCATCCTGGCGACTATTTTTTGTAGGGAGTCGATTAAGCTTATGGGACGGTAGTTTCCCGGGACCGAACAGTCCCCTTTTTTGAAATTTGGAAGAATTTCCGCCCCTTTCCAGGACTCTGGAATCCTTGCCCCCTTTGCGATGGCATTGGCAAGCATAGTTATATAGGGAACCCATAATGGGAGATTTGTTTTAAAAAGGTCAGCAGGGATAGAATCCATCCCTGGGGCTTTACCCGATTGTACTGAACTGAGTGCAGACTCGGTATCAGAGGTTGTAAAAGCTAGCATATGACTAGGGCCAGTAGGCGGGGAAGCACACGGTACTTGACCAATTTGGGGTTCTAAGTCCAGATCCTTGAACTGGCTGGAATAAAAGTCCATCCAAACATCTGCTGGAACGTAATTTACAGGGATTTGGGAGTTTGGATTCCTGCCCCATTTTACAATTTCCCAGAATTTTACTTGGTTAGATGATTGGCAGGCCTCGAAGAGATCGGACCAATGACGCTCGTCCCATTCTCTCTTCGCAAACCACTGTACCTTTTTATAAGTTTGGCGGGCCAATTTGATTTCGCTAGAGACCCTGGATTTAATGGCTTTTATTAGGCTGCTATGTGCCACCCTACAGTTCTTATTGTACCATTTTTTCTGGGCACCCAATGCCTTCACTTTCCCCCGTTTTAGCGGCAGAGTTAAAAGGGCTTTGAGTTTAGTAAAGCACTGGTCATGAAGATTAATAGTCTGTATAACAGTGTCCATGGTGGGCGATAGATTTAAAATGGCATTCAATGTCATCGAGACTTCATTTGCTATGCCATCTAACAAAGAGTGGTCTTCCACAACCCTACACCATTTAACCCTTCTTCTATCATTGGACAGGACGGCCTCTGCCGTTAAGCAGGAAGTTGTTAGGCGCCTACCAGAACCACCTGGAAGCTGCAGACTTAAAGACAATGGGTTATGGTCACTCTCCGGACGGACCACAACTTCCATATCGTCCACGAGTGACCAATATTCCATTTTGACCAAGATATCATATATTCGGCTTTTGCTAATCCCATTGTCAAAAGTGGGTTGGCCAGCCTTATCGGAGGCCGTTCGCCCATTTGCTGCTCTCAGGCCCCACTTCAGACACAGCCCTAACCAATGGAGAGCAGCCTCGGTGGCCTTTTTACAATTGGTCAAAGATAGGGGCTGAATATTCCATACTGCATCCTCCTCAGCCCCCAGATCCTCCCTCTCACTAAACAGGGGTTCCAAGGTACAATTGAGGTCCCCTGCTATAAGGATTAATTTGTCTCTTCCTATCTGCTCAAGATAAGAGTCCAGATCATCCAAAATGGCCGGACAGCGCCCTCCTGGACGACCTCGGGCATAAATATTAATAACTACAATGTCCTGCAGGTTAGCCTTACTTAGCTTAATTCCCAGGAGATCAGGGTTAACCACTGCAATTTCAACTGGTCTGTACCCAATAGACTGCCTAACCCAGATTATTAGGCCCCCTGAGGCTCTGCCTTTTGGACCCCTGATTGCTGGCTTATAAAAGTTTAGAAACCCTAACCGATATATAGGATCAGGAGCCCAACTCTCTTGGAGGATTACAATATCAAAGGTGTCAATAAAATCAGCCCAATCCTCCGAACCTATTCGTCCCTTTAGCCCTGCGATGTTCCATGAAACAACTTTGAGCGGCTCAAACTGGCTAAGCAAAGTGGCTTGATCCAAATCACACAGCTCCTCCCCAGTATTACTAACCATGCATTACTGAGGGCTGGATGACAGGATTACATCTATACTAGTCTCAACAACCCTCTCCACTGCCTTCTCCATATGCCCTCCCGCATAACTCAGGCTTATATTACAACTTCCATTGTTGCCATTTACATGGTTTCTCAAATAACACCCTTTACTAGATGCGGGGTACAGTCAATCAATGGCCTCCAGGCCAGAGAGCGAATGAAAACGGTTAAAAAGTTGTGGCTAAAAAGGAGAATAAGGGATCCTATCCATCTGGGATCTACCAACGGGTCTTCTAGGCATCAGGGGGTTGGAAAAGGGCGCACCATATCTTTTAGGGTAAAAGTAACCCAAACCCAAGGACTGCACATCCCCCATCCTCCCAAACCGGGCCTCCCTGCGTATGTAATTAACCACCCAGGGATCCCTGAAGTTTATGATGATACAATCCCCTTCTAAGTCCTTCTCACAATGACCCACCCAATCCACTCTTCTAACATTCAGTATCTCTGTTGAGGAGGAAGGTGGGAGGGGTCGGTTTTTACTTAACCAAAAAACAACTTTGTATTTGAGGTCACCATGGGATTCTATTCGGCCCTCCCTAATGGGCGAGACACCCGTTAGGACGATTGTGTAAGGGGTTGCATCAATAGGTAAATCAGTGCGAGGAGAACCCCGTTTTTTGCCCTTCCGGGGGGAGTTGACAGGATTACCATTTGCACTCCCAATTGCTCTGAAACTTGCTTTGGGCTGGATGGGTTGTTTTGGACCGCATTTCACAGGGTTCTGTGCTAAAGTAACAGCAGTAGATTTGCAAGTACTTGGCTGGGGAGAGGGGTGTGCTTTGGAACTAGCCTTCTTGGGTTTCGAAACCTGTACTAATGCGGCCAGTGTGGTCGCGGGGGCATTATTTAAAGTGCTGCCCCTAGGACATATGCCGTCGGGATTTTTTGGGACGGTCCCGGCAGAGGTGGGCTTAGCAATTACTAACTGGGACTGGTTACTTAGTGTAGCTCCTCCCTGGGGTTTAGGAATACTAGAGGGGATGGAGTTAGATGGTGTAATTTGGACCAGCTTTTTTAACATACAGGTCTTTGTATTAACAAGATTCTCAAGCACATCTAATTTTGAATTCATGAGTCTGGTTCTTTCAAGTACAGGCAACAAGAGAGTTTTAATTAATACTTCCAACTTTGCCATAAGGCCGTCATCACCACTATTGCTCACAGGGCAGGAGTTTGGCAGGCCAGATGCAACTTGGGAAGGAAGCCCGTGAACACTAGAAACCAGAGTAGGCTGTGAGCCAGTGGAAGCCTCAGGGTTAGAGGATAATTGAGATGTGTGTGCTATTTTGGATACTTTTGAGACATCTCCCCTCTGCCGGCCCGTATTTCTCTTCCTCTTGCAGGGATGGGTCCTTGGGGAATCCTCATTCGGGGATAAATCTAATTGGGATTGACTTAATAAGAGCAAACTTCCCCGCGCCCCACTGCCAGATGAATCACTAGAGTTTAAATCACTGCAACTTGATACCAAGGAAGCTCCTGCTGCATCGCGGTGAACATCCACCAATACAGGAACCAAGGAATGGTTAGTTTCTGATGGTAATACTTCAGAACTAGACACTGCGGCAATAGGGCCTAACGAGGAACGTTTCTCACTGACAAGATCTAGAGAGAGCCGTTTCTCGGCAAAAGCAATATCCTTCTCCAAAATTCCAGTAGCTTTAATGAGGAAAGCGTCCAGGGGACCTGAAACCACCCCCTTTGAGGTTTGCAACTGCACAATTCATTCCTTCCCGGAGCGTAAAGACATGATTAATGCAACCTAACAACAGAATAGAGAGGGGGATGGCGGGAATCTATAATGTACCAGGGGAGAATCGCAATACCACGTAAGTTAAACAGTGAGGGCCTGTAGATACAAACAAACCAAGGGGTATGGCCCAACCCAACCTTGTCCGACCACGGACGGCCACAGACGGCCCCGCCCTTGTCCCGGGCTTCTCCCGGGACGCTCCCGCGCAGCGGCTGTATGTTCTGCTAATATCGGATATGAGCCGCCCTGGGGACGGGGCTAGCAGGGAGAGCGGGCCAGGTGTTGCGAGTTGGCCAGGCAGGGACTCCTGGTAGA
Source organism: Lissotriton vulgaris (assembly GCF_964263255.1). Lineage (NCBI taxonomy): Eukaryota > Metazoa > Chordata > Amphibia > Caudata > Salamandridae > Lissotriton > Lissotriton vulgaris. The sequence continues at coordinate 1,074,433,502 of NC_141691.1, read as the reverse complement.
TGGTGTCCCCGCTATATCGCTCGTAGACCTGCTACTGTGCCCCAAAGTTCGCCAGTTGCCGTAAACCTCCACTAGGTCCGCTGGTCCCCTGCAGCCCTCGTTCGCGATGCGGGACCCGCGAAGCGGGTCCGGCGAGTTGTTGATTGTCTTGGCAAAGAAAAGCAGCCCAACAGGAGGATCCAGTAAGTACAAGCCACAGGGAAAGTCACAAAGCAAGGGTACTCCTTAATCATGAAGTCGCCACGTGTGCAAAAATAGAGGGCTCATATCATAATAACTACATCTTATTTCTTCGTCTAATTGCCCCTGTGATATAACTAGCCACTCCAAAACATACAATCGGGGACCTCAGACATTACAGAAATGTCAGTGCTGGCCTGACCTGTTCAAAGTTACAACCCTTTAACAATGGCAATATGAATTTCTTGCGTATAGTAACATAAAAATCGCAAAAGAAAATCATATGTAAGGTGTTCTGGTCTGAAAAATTATCACAGGGGCATGGACCAAGGGCCCTCTCCTTCGAAAAGCCCTTCGGGAAAGAAAGTAGCCATGAAAGCATATTGTACTTAAATCTTATCAATACAAACAAATGAGATGGTTTGTTTATATATGTTAAGTACGGCTGAATTCCTCTCCCCGAATTTAGGATTACAAAACTTCTAACTGAGGGTTTGACCAGCTCATCTTGTTCCCTCGTTGACATAGACCTGTTTAAGAACTGGAGTTTGATGGCTTTAATAGCTACCTTACTCAACGCCCTTGGATTTGTGAACAGGTCTGGGCTGCCTAAGATGGCCATTTGAGTTTTAACATATCTGAGCCAAGGAATATCCAAGGCTCTGTCTAGGGACATACAATCTTGGATTATGTCTTGATTTAAGTTATGCGGTTTCTGGGCCCAAATTCTTAACAAGCCTAGTAAAGGTGCCACAGCAATCTGATCTTAATGTGAGAAGCAGTTTTTGGTACAAATGGACGTAAAATCAGGACCATATATTTAAAAGCAGGTTCGGTGACTGAGCCTAGTGACTATGGGGCGATATTGAGGATTGGTACTGTTCTTATGTATTTTTGGTACCACATATATACTCACCATGCGAGGATGAATGATTTTAGAAAATCTAATTCATTCTGGCATATAATTCCTTGTTCTAAGGCTCGTTTAGTTAGAGCATGGATCTACAAAAATACCTGGGCCTTTGCCTTACAAAACTGCAAACTCACTGTACATAGTTGTTAAGCTACCCCCAACCCTAAATATTCCTCCCACCCACAACAACTTAATTCAGTAATAGTGTACTTGCTCCATAGCTGATTAATTGTAACTGTGACCTTGAAACTCCCCTCTCTCTTACTACAACTATTACCCTTGAATTAACTAAACTTCCTACAGAACCTCTAACTTCCTGGCTTGTCCAGGCTTGAACTTGTCTACCCGTTCCCTTTCAGTCTGAATTGCTGCTGCCAACAACAATAAACTTTGGTAAACCATGGAAACTCCTCTGCAGCTAGTACAGTTCTATGCACAGGTGTACCCCATCCTAATGGAAATATTCCATGTCCTCATATTGCAGATCCGAAGGCTCCACTCTGCCCATTCCTACCTCCCTACAAAAAATTGCATTTCCTTGTTCAGCTTTCTGCTATCTATTGCTGCTGACTTCAGGGCCCCACACCAGATCCTTCTGGGAACAAACTCTGTCCATAGCATATGGCAACCAGTCCACTGACTCCAGATCTCTTTCAAGTCCTCCTTCATGTGGTTTAAGAAAGCCAAACCTTTCTGTACCACTGTACCACTAAATCATTCTCGCCTAAAAGAAGCAGAGATACATCAGGACACCTACCTCCAATCAACAGTCTATTTAAACAGTGAAAAAGCTCCTTGCATTTCATGTCCCCTTTTCCATGACAACTAATAGAGTAAATCCCAACATTAAAGCCCAAATTTGCACCATGGCTGATGGCTTTTGTGCATCTTTCAGACCATTTTAAGAAAGAATTTCCCACAATCCAGATATTCAAACCAGCCTCCTGAGGCATGGGAACAGAACTTGCTAAACACAGGAACAAAAGTTGACAACCTGAACAATTAATCACAACTCCCCCTCCCCACCTCTAACAGCTGGAAGCGTTTGGAAGACCATCTTCCCAGTCCCATGATCATTTCTCTACTCCATCCCCGCCTACCCGCTTCTGTAGCCATTCAGATGCAATATGAATGTGTCTCAAAACCTCGTGCATCCAAACCTAAGAGCACCAGCGCCTTGCACAGTTATGCCAAAAGCTGAAATGCTGACACTGACCTCCTGTCCCTCTGAATATAAACTCTCCCCCCCTATACATTCTGAGGCCAACGAGCAATCTCCCATCAGACCCGTAAAAACCTAGCTATAGGGCAAACTCTGAGCAGTGTGCTTTTGCCCTATCACCTTTGGTCTGTCTTGAACATGGAGAGCCATCCCCACAGACCTTCCTCATACCTGTAGACCTCCTCCCATAGTACCCCCTTGCTCCCCCTACCCCCAAAAGCTCAAATACCCGAAGCACCCAGGTTAGGAGTGCTAAAGAAAGTACAGTTTTCCCTTCCCCACAGCAGATCCTTGGCAATACAGTAAGCACATCATATAGTAGACCCAAAGTCAAAGGCCTCCTTCTTTGGCAATACCAGCTCGCTTCCCAGCACCAACCCTCAAGAACCGCCCGCCAAGCTCACCAGCCGAGGCAGCATAACCCCAGCACAGATTACCTATAAAGGCTGTACCCGCTAGTTTCCCTGAAATAGTCCTCCATGGCAAGCCTTTGTCTACTAGTAAACTCAACAAGATGATAAACAGAGTACTGAAACTTTTCAACCACTCACCCCCAGTCAAGATATCTGGATTGAATCCACCATTCTTTTGCTCACTATGCCACCCCAGTTCAAAATCAGCCATATGTAAATCATTCTTGACCCTGCTCCTCATGAGAACCGTGCAGGTCGAACTGCCAGGCCAGGTCCTCCCTGATCGGAAACAAGCATCCTGGGACCAGTTATGTCACCCCTCATCAGCCATGCTAGCTTGAATCCAATGGCACAGCGAGCAAGGGACCCACTTCTGAGCATAACTTGGCCACATAGGGCGAACATAGCAAATATAACAAGATGACGGACGGAGTGCTAAAACATTGACTTGACTGGGCGTGAGTGTTTGAAAAGTGTTTGAAAAGTGTCAGCACTGCGTGGCCAAGGATATGCTTGGACATGGGTCCCTTACTCACTGTGTGACTGGATTCAAGCTAACCTGGCTGATGAGGGGTGAAACTCAGGAACAAATCCCAGGATGCTTGTTTCCGGTCTAGGGAGGACCTGGCATGGCACTTAGGGCAGGGCTGTTTCCATGAGGAGCAGAGTCAAGACTGATTTGCATATGGCTGGGTCCAAACTGGAGTGGCATGGTGAGTAAAAGAACAATGGATTAAACATAGATGTCATAACTGGGTGAGTGTTTGAAAAATGTCACTATCTTCCATCCTTGCCCAGATTTCACACCTTCTCCAAGCCACGCCCACAAAACATTCAGACCAGGCAGGGGCATAAGCTGTCCTTGTAGAGACTGCTACTGACTCTACTACCAACTGAATCATCTTCTGTCTCCTACTATTCAAAGGTTCTGAGACATAGGGGTCCAGGTTTTGTCTGCCTCTGTGGCTAGCCCATAGAACCTCGCCCATTGTGAACGAGACAAAGCATCGGCAATGTCATTGTCAACTCTTAATAGGTGCCTGGCTCTAAATACAATATCAAGTTGAAGGTATTTCCACACAAAAAACCTAAATAACTTCAAAGGTTGTGCATCCCTAGCTAACTACCTGTTAACTACTTGCACTACTGACATACTATGAAAGAGAACTGTAACAACCGGTCTCCCCATAATGCCACTGCCCCCACCAATTAAAAAAGTTAACAAAATTGAATACTGCCGGCCACCCTGCCTCCACGCCAGTGCCCATTCCTCTGCACACCATTGCCCCTGCCAATACTGCTCAAATCCAAAACCTCCTGCACATCTGAAAATATGTGTCCTAGTCCACTTTTGTCAGTGCTGTCTGTGGAATCCCATTAAAGGATCAAACACTCACCACTTCCTCAAGTCCTCTTTGACACCTGCCGACAGGCTAACATGATGGTGAAGTAAGGGCAAATTCAACCGTGACAACCCCTCTCCCCTTTTTCTTTATTGTCAATCCTGACTTCCAACCACTAATAATGTTTCAACTTATTCTCACCAACGTCCTCAACCTGGGTTCTGTATTTCATGTTTAACAATGGCTAATCAACTTAATGGTGAATACCACCATCATCAGGTTCCACTGAGTTTTTCATCACTTTAACACATTTTTTTGGGATTGCTAAAACGACTTTCCCCTTTAATGGTTTTCCTGCCTGATCTGACTCTCACTCACTGACCTTCTTTCAAATCCATCTACTTTACTTTCTTCCTGGAATCAATATGATCTTATACAATCCTTAACATTCTCCACATCCAAATCCACCATCATACTTCTTCTCATTCACCCTGGATTCAACTTACAATAGGGCAATCTACCACTCTTGAGACAAAAAGGACTCTGACCAACCGTTTCATGCAGTGTTAATCTGTATGTCCACACCATCCTTTTCAATTAAACTTTCCAATCACATTTACCTTTAACCCCTTGCCCGCGGCCGTCTTCAGCACACGCCCACTGTGATGCATGACGGACGGGAGCCGTCATCAGCACGCAAGGGGTTAATGGCAAGTTGCATAACTCCTTTAACCATTCTGTTCATTCTCTCAACAATGGCATTTCCTCTTGGATGATATATACAGATGTAAATTTTTGTTCAATACCTGTCTGTCTCATGAAGGTTTTCATCTCTTCCGGTTTGAATTGGACACCATTATCTGTTAACATAACAGCTGGAAATCCTTCTCTAGGAAAGATCCTCTCAAGGAATCCAATAACATTTGCTGTATTCACCTTATCAAATACTTCATTACTTCATATTCGATCCATCTGGTAAACATATCCAACAATACTATGACATGCCAACTCTTGCCATCTTTATCTGTTATCCTTCCCATTATATCCATGGCAACTTCTTCCCAAGGTAAGTTTGGACAATTTAAAGAAGACAGAGGATGATTGAGGGTTTTAAAAGCTGTATCTGCGCATTCGCACTCCACGCAACTTCTCAAAAACCTTCCAATCTCTATGTCCATCATAGGCCACCAATTCACAACCTTTACGTTCCGTTTGGTCCTAAGCTAATCAGTTTGCTCCTAAAGTCATTGAGAGGTATAATCCTTTCTCCCGTGCACATAAAATCACCACATAGCCTAAGTTCATCTCTGACCTCCCAAAAGGCTTTCAGTTCATCACTACAATTCTTTCTTTGCATTTTCCCCAACCATCCCTGATTTTATTGTTTACTTCCAGCATAACCTCGTCCTTGAGGTATGCCTCCATCCAAACTCCTTCCTTATATATGATAAACTACTTTTATCCAAGATACAGGCCACAGAACAATCACTCCAAGGGTCCTGTTCAACCTCTTCAAGTGACAGAGACATTCTGCTGAGAAAATCTGCTGCAACATTATCGACCCCAGGAAAATACTGGACCTCATACACAAAAGCAAGTAACCTCATAGAAAAACGAGCAATTCTGGCTGATGCTCTTGACAAACCCTCTGTTGTCAAAAGCTTTGTCAGAGGTTTATGATCTGAACTATCAAACCGAGTGATAAAGGGGGTTGTATTACAGTTCTTGATAGTGAGAACTATAAAGAACAGATCCTTCTCATGCTGAGCAACCAAGAACATTACCTTAAAGTTGCAAACTACCCATCTAAAAGAATAATGACTGAGATCTCCAATGTCACTTACAGTGCCATGCAGCGTGGATCCATCTGCAAACAAGAATTTGATTTCTTCAATAAATCATTCTTCAAAATACCAGTCCTCTACGGACTACCTAAGATGCACAAAAGCCTTACTTGTCCACCTTTTAGGCCTATCGTTTCCACTATTGGGTCTCTCACAGAACCCCTCTCTAAATTTGTGGACTCCTGTCTCGCTCCCATTGTGAGTGGCCTTCCTGCATTTGTTCGTGATACTGGACATCTTATCACTAAAATTGAAGGGTTAGAATTTAACATCGATTCTGACCTCTTGGTCTCAATGGATATTGAGGCACTCTACTCCAACATCCCTCAAGAGGGCGCCCTCCAAGCCGTCAAGAAAATACTACGAGACTCTGAATGTCCTTCAGAGAAATTGTTTGTCCTAGAATGCCTTGCTATCGTGCTCAAGGAAAACTACTTTGAGTTTGATAAAAACCATCTACAAACAAGTTCTTGGCATAAGCATGGGAGCGGCATGTGCTCCAAATGTGGCCAACTCATACATGGGCGTGTTTGAAGAGAAATTCATTCACAATGAGGTGGCCCCATTTTTTGAAAATGTCACGAACTATAATCGTTTTATAGACGATATTTTTTTCATCTGGCGGGGCCCACGAGACCAACTAGACGAGTTTATCCTTTGAATAAATCTTTGTGATTCCCATCTTAAATTTACTGCCAATATCAGCTCCTCAAAAATCGAATTTCTAGACGTCTGGATCCAAGCTATCAATGGCCACATAGAGGTTTCCCTCTACACTAAGCCTACAGCCCGGAACACCCTTTTGATGTACGAAAGTTTCCATCCCCGTACACAAAGGAACAGCATACCATTCAGCCAGTTCTTACGACTGCGCCGGAATTGTACCGACCCTAGGGAGTTTGAAGTCCATGCCACTGTCATGAAGAAGAAATTCCTTGATAGGGGATACCCTAACTGACTTATTAGGGATTCCTATAAAAGAGCTAAATACTACAACCGGGAGGCGTTGTTACAATCTAAGACCAAGGAAGATGATGAAAGGTTAGTGTTGGTTACGACCCATTCCAACTTCAATGACAAGCTCCGATATATCATCAATTCACAGTGGCACCTCCTTAATCTGGACAAAACTATGAAGAAATTTGAGAAACCTATCTTCGCGTTTCGTCGCAATAGGAATCTCAGAAATGTCCTGGTTAGAGCTTCCCTTCCTGACATGCCCACGGCCAGCCAACGTAGCATCAAAGGGACAAATCCGATTACTGGGAGCCATAAATGTGGCGGATGTCACGCTTGTGATAATATCATGACTGTTCCCGAATTTAGCTGGGGTAAGAAAAAAATAGTTTTGAAAGATATGACCAATTGTAGGACTAGCAATGTCATTTACCTTATCATATGTCCCTGTTCTAAGGGCTATGTAGGAGAAACAGGAAGGGAATTCAGGACTAGGTTGTCAGTGCACAAATCGTGCATTAGAAACCTACGCTCTGGAGCCCCACTTGTTGCACATTGGAAAGCCCTTAACCATACCTTGGAAGATCTTAAATGGCTTATTCTTGAGAAGATAAATCACCCCAAAGATGGCAATACTGAGGCCATTAGAGCCAAAAGAGAAGTCTTTTGGATCTTTTATCTTGAGACGGCTGTCTCAGGATTGAATGATTCCATTCCGTGGGAAAATGCCATCCACTGAATCTTTAGAAATACAGCCCTTTGCATCGAACCCTTTTTTGGACCTTTTCCATCTCTGTGTTAGATTCTAGTTCCTAGGGGGGAAAAAAGGAAATATATTCTTTTGGGGTTGTAGGCCCCCTCCTGTTATCCTATTTTTGATCTCTTTTTTTACGCTTCTCAGTATATATTGTTTTGCCTCAGTTATATTTTTTGTGATCCTCTCTTTATTCCTTTTTGTATATACATTGTTATTATTTTTATATTTTTTTCTATGGCAGCCCTGTCGTTTAACAATTATGAGGTTTTAACATAGAATATTTTTCATTTAGTTTTTGAACCTCTTTCCCTTTGGTATTTATTGTTTTTTTACCCACTCTCTTTCTCCGTGTAATTTATTTTCTTTACTGGACGTACAAGTCTGTTTTCTAACCCTCACTTCTGCCGGCGGTCTCCGTTCGTGAGTCCAGTCTTCATTTCTACCCTACTTGGTTTGCGGCGTTGTCCGCCTTCTATTTCCATCACGCACAGGTGCTTGCAATTACGGTACCCGCCCGCTCCATAAATTCCCTCATTTCGCCGACTCTTCCTATCGGTGAATCCTACCGCCGCAGGGAGAAGGAGTTTTGCCGCTGTTTCCATCGTGGTCTTTATCTACTGCGGACTTTCGGGTCGTCTCAGGTAAGCAGGGCACCTCTCTTTGTTCTTATCTTTTTTCTTCTCTCATTTTTTTGCCCGGCTCCCTAACTCATTATCGTTACCTTGTAGGCTCTCTGCCTTTTTGTCCTAACTTCATCTGAAGTTCGTGCCCATCGATGCTACCTTCCCGTTCTAAAGGATATGAGCCGACCGTATTACTGAGGTATCCATGGGCCATATGTGTTTTACTCTGCACTACTCTTCATGCGCACTTTTTGCTAGCCAGTGATTTTTCTATAATATTTTACAGGTCCACCGAATATTGATGTCTGGCCCATATTTAAAAAAAATTATTTTCATCTATCTGGAGAATTGCTACCAGGCTCTTCTGAAACCCTTTTTTAAGGTAGACTTCTTTCATCTTTTTGTAGGTATTTACATCAATTTGCCCTGCTGCCCCATTCTAGCTGCATGTTTTGCTACCTTGTTAATCCCATTTCGCAAACCTTGTTTTCTGATGCTCGCCTCCCTTTTCCATACTGAGTCTTATTTTATATAGACACAGGCTCTGTTTAGGCCTTGTATTTTGCTTGGCCTGCTTATTATCTTTTTGAGCCATGTTCATCTAGTTATTGTTTATTATACACTGCCCGCATTCCCTACTCTCAGACCCTTAGCTTTACTCCATTATTGCCCTGTTATTCTTTTTACCTTGTGTTATTTACTTAGTTTCTAGGTGTATAGGCCTAGCATTTTGACTGTAGAGGCAAGCTATTGATTTTCACCCTACATATCTTTCTTAGACATTTGGCTGGTCTATTGTGCCCCCCTGACCCGCAGTGGTACCTCAGCTCCCTCCCCGAATCTTGCCTGGATTCTCTACAGGCCCCTGAAATTGCGTTGCACCGAATCTTGACCATCCAGTGAGCGCTTGTACCTACTGGATTCCGTTTATACTTGTTGTTGCCTTTTACCTGCTATTCCTCTGAAACATCTCAGTGGTCCCATTCTTGAGGGCCCTTAGGTAGGCTGCCATTTTTCGACCTGTTGTCCCACACATACTTTTATTCGTAGGTGTATCTTTTATGTGGTGGTTTGTCTATGCACTTTCTGGCTTCTTGACACACTTTACCAGTCTTGGCTACATTCAGTGCACAATTTTCCTTCACTGTTTTCATGACGAGCACTCTGGGATATAAGGACATTTTACCTCTGTGATATGTGTGGACCCGGTATCCTGAATGTTTGTTCTTTGCTGACTCATATTAAGGCCTTCCTTCTTTTTAATGAATGACATTTTGCAGTTTTTCTTAATTTGCTTCTTTTGCCCACAGAATACCTACTCTCAGCCCCTTGCTGCTACTAGGACCGCTCCTCAGGACCTTGTGCCAGACGTCATTTATTGTGTCTGTCTGTTTTCTACTCCAAGTGTGCCCTGATGAAGGAAGCCTGTATTGGCACTTGTCCGAAACGCGCGTCGGCGCTTTTGTGTGTGGTGATATGTATGTGAATGTCTGTGTATGTATTTGATTGTACAAAAGGTGTGTTTGATTGTATGAGTGCATGTACTTTGTGCCCTTTTGTGAATTATCTTTGCGTGTCCTAGTTTTTATATTATAACTCTGTATTTTTGTATATGATTATAAAAAGATTTCCAGATACTATTTCACTGTCTTAATGAAACTATTTTTCTATGAAAGCAATATATATATATATATATATATATATATATATATATATATATATAAAAACCAAAATTAAAAAGCTTTTCTGAATAAATAAATCTTCTTTGTGGTTGTGTGGGTTAACTGAATGTTTGATTAGAACTTTGTTCTTTTGGTATTTAGGGAACACCCATTTTCATGTTTCTCTCTAGTACTGAACGTAGTGTGAACCTTCTGCCTCAAATGTATTCCCGAAAGTGTTCCATTGTCCACACACAAGCTAATGTCTCCCTCTCTATCACCCCAAAAAAAATTCTGTCAGAGATAGAGAACAAGATGCAAAAGCAATGATCACCTTGCCTTGTGCAGACATTTGTGACAATACACTACCTAATCCTGAACCACTGGCATGTTGGTGATAAGGTGTCAGACGATGGTTCAAAGCCTTGTAAAATATGGGCATTGACAATGGTTTCTTTGATTCCAACAAAACTAGACTGAAAATCTTCATTTCTCTCAAAAAATAGTGTTTTGTTTCATTAATGCCCTCATTTTATGCTTTTTCTGAGAAAAGTTCTGAACAAATTTTTCATAAAATTCGGCTAAACCTGGACTGTTTACTTCATTCAATATTTCCGGGATTGGCTGCTCCCGGTTTCTGGACCCTCCCCGTTTACTGAGGCACAGTATCGGCGCTGCTTTCGAGGTGTTGTTTCGCCTCTCTGCTCTTTTGAATCGTTGGATTCTGCTTTTGCTGTGCCCCCCGCGGATGCGCCAAAGACTTTGACATCTGCTGCCGAGCTTTGCTGGTGAGGAGACTGCGAGCCCTTCCGACGTGGTGAAAGGTTTGTTCCGGTCGGCTGACTGGAGGAGAACCCAACACCGATTTCGGTAAGATCGCTTTCCTTTCTCATTTTGCATCGTGTAGGTGGCTTTTGAATCGTGCGCAAATTGCGGGTGTGGGGATTGCCTCTGATTGTTACCAGCATTCGGCCTCTACATTAAAATACAGGGACTCGGTTTATCACAAGGCTGCCGAGTTTAAACGTACGTGTACTTCTGACACGGTATTATGATATCTAGTGACGCGCTGAGAAACAGAGAAGCCACAGCTGAGGCGCGCTTTGACAGCTTGCCGGTAAATGCCCCAAAACAAACAAATGAGGCACCGGGCACGGCTGATAGTAATGTGAATGGTCTACTAAAAACATTGGAGAAACTCCTCCGTGGCGAAATTTCCAAATGGTGGGAGAAGAAATCCCTCGAGAAATATAGGGATGCAAACAGAATACCGCGTGGTTTGAGAGTACTCATTGTTCCAACCTATGAGAATCCGGACCCCCAGATGCTCCAAGAATGGGCAGATAACAACTTGAAGAGTTCAATGAATATGCTACATATTTTGATTAAATATGCGGAATCTGATCGCAATAAATTGTTACTCGAAATAGACCGAGTGAATGGTCTTTTGGAGGCATCGGGGGAAACAGATCTGATAACGAAAACCAAGGTAGAGATTGACAAAAGAGTAAAAAAGTTGGAAGAAACCATCATTGAACGCAAAATTACGAAGTTTGCAAGAGACAAGCATGATTATGCCACAGGGAGAATTTTTACATTCTCCAGAAAATATGATAATCTAAAACGTAAAGCAGTGGCTAATGCTAGCAATATACCAACTAACCAACCATCAACCTCTACTAACATTATTCCACCTGATAACAGCGACAATCTGTCCTTGAACTCGCTCACATCTGGCAGTGAAGACGAAAGCATACCAATTAGATCCACTGAGGGTCCTTCTACATGTGAGAACTTCACTGTGATTGACGAACTAAATTTTGTGAGCGAGGACCGGCGATACTCCCTGCGCTCCCGGCAACCTCAAAACAAATCAGGCAATCAAACAGCCAGCGCAGGCACGCAAGGAGGGTCCTCTTCAAACGCAAGTACCACACGCGGAAAAGCAAAAAAGAATTGGCGAAGATAACGACTTCGGTTGAGAATACTGTTATCAATCTCACAGACTTTCCTTTATCCTTAAAAGAACAACAATTGCTCTCTCTGGGTTTGTCATATTGTCCGCCCAACAGATTTTCATATAATCAGACCCGGATTGATATTTACAAATTCATCCGGAAGATTAAACTAATCAAATTCTTCAAACTAGAAGCTAAAAGAAAACAAACTGAGCCTAGCATTGAAGTGAGTACTATGACTTCAGGATTACAAGTCCAAGATGCAGCCGCATTACAGAACTTACTGGATTTGGCTTTTGACAATGACTCACAACCTACTCCTACAGTGAGCCAGAGCATTGAAACAGGCTGTTCAGCTATTACTCCTTTTCGGCCTAAATCAACCTTTCTGCCAATCATGCCACGTGATTCAGTAGATGTGTTCAGTGATAGAGTAATTGTTGAATTAAAGGCACTTAACAAGAAAGTTTTGAGTCAGAAACATCAATCTAATTACAACGACAAACAGTACCACAAACTTGTGAGCAAGCTACAAAAAAACAAAGACATTATCATCAAAAATGCTGATAAAGGGGGAAACACAGTACTTTGGTCAACTAAGGATTACATCATTGAAGCCCAGAGACACCTTAGTGATACCTCCTGTTATCGTGCGACTTCCCAGTTTGCGATGAACAAATGCAATGAATCCACTCGCAAACAAATACAAACATGGAAGCGGAAAGGCCTGCTCACAAAGGAAGAGTGCAAATTTTTGGTGAAAGAACATCCTACTACACCGGTGCTATATTTTTTACCAAAAATTCATAAACAAACAACTCCGATTCCTGGTCGTCCTATCATTGCTGCCATAGGCAGCAACAACGAAAACATCTCCAAATATATAGATTATTTTTTGCAGCCTTACATGCAGAGTCTTCCATCTTTTGTTAAGGACACCACCGACTTTTTAATCAAACTCAATAAGGTGGAATGGAATGCGAACTTACTATTTCTAATCATGGATATTGAATCCCTTTACACGTCAATACACCACCAACATGGTATGAATGCGTGTAAAAACTACCTGGACAGACGAGATATCTGTTTCCGTGAGCATAACACCATGTTAATGGAAATGTTAAATATCTGTTTAACCACTAACTTTTTCAAGTTTCAGAGTCAGATTTACGAACAACTTCGAGGTGTGGCAATGGGCTCGTGTTTCTCCCCCAGCTACTCATGCTTGCATGTTGGCTGGTGGGAGGAACGCGAGCTACATACCACACACCGCCATTGGCTACCCAACATCAAACATTATTGGCGTTTCATAGATGACGTCTGTATAATCTGGCAGGGAACAGTGAAAGATGCTGAAATTTTTGTTGAAGAGATTAATAGGAATGCCTTTAATCTAAAATTCACTTCCAGCATCACGACTGATTCAGCTGAATTCCTTGATGTTAATATTTTCATTAAAGACAATCGAATTGAAACCTGCTTACATAGGAAGGCCACAGCAGGCAATTTAATTTTACACGCACACAGCTCTCACCCTGCCCACACGATTCACAGTGTCCCTTATGGGGAGTTCATTCGTATCTGCAGAATTTGCAGTGAAAATGACTCCTTGGAAAAATGCCTCCATGAGTCCAGGCAACGCTTCCTTCACAGGGGATATTCTGATCAGATCCTAGACAAAGCTCTCTGCAAAGCTCGCGCAATTGAGCGCAAAACACTTCTAATGCCCAAAATTCCTGTAAGCCCGAATGATGAAAATACTGTGCGGCTCATCACTAACTATAGTGTACAGGAACATAAAATCAGGAACATCATCACGTCTGAATGGCCTATAATCCTCACGGATGTCATTCTGGGACCTATACTTCCTAGAAGTCCAAACATCACATTCAGAAGATCCCCCAGTATGCGTGATGCATTAGATAGATCTATGCCCGAAGAACCGCCTAAAAAGACTCTAACCACCAAGACAGGATTCTTTCGGTGCACCTCGTGTAGAGCTTGCACGTTTGCTAAGAATAGTACCCACTACTATACAGCATTTTCTTCCACACCTGTACCTATTCGTGAACACCTCACTTGAAGATCTGAATTTGTGGTATACAAATTGAAGTGCACATGCAACCTGGAGTACATCGGAAGTACCAAACTTCCGGTACACCAGAGAATATTGCAACACATCCGTGCAATTGTTAATAGCGACAATAACTATCCAGTCGCGCGGCACTTTCGAGCTGTTCATGATAAAAAACTGAGAGATCTTGAATATACAGTTTTGTGCTCCGTACCTCAACCCGGACGGGGAGGTGACAGAATGAAACTTCTTCGGCAGAAAGAATCAAATTTAATTTTGTCCTTAGATACTAAGGCTCCAAACGGTTTAAATCTGACCGAAGATTTGAGCAATTTCTTATAAACTGTATGTGGTCAGTGTGAGTTAATTTCACTTTTTGAACTTTATATGTGAGTTATCTGATGTGGTGTAGACTTACACAGAGCGGTCGGCCGGCTGGTCAACCCTCATTTGTATATACTTTGTTTAGGTGTTCATTACTCTGATTATATTATAATATGTAATGTGTGAAATTATACACCTGACTGTATATTTGTTAATGACGTTTCTATGGGTGCCCTGTCAGGGCAATTCTTGTCCTCAGCTGTGACTAGTTTACAGACTTTCTTTCCGTCTTATTTCTATGCTGTCACCATTTATTTTCTTAAGTTTTGTTGTGCTTTCTCCTACACGTTGTGTTTCATTATTTATTTTCATTTTTAAAGTATTATACACCTTTCTATTCTCATTTATTTTTTCTATTGTGATTTCTTGGGCTCTGGTTTGATTTAGGAATTGGAATGATTTCCTTTTTTACATGTTGTGATTCCTAGTTACTCATTGGTTGTTGAGTATTGCATTATTACTTTCTGGCATTAGGTCAGCAGGATCAGTATGTTTTTGGCACTATGTCATCATTTTGCAAGTTGTAATTTATAATAACAGTGTAACCTTATTTTGGTTTAGACACTTGCCGTCACTGTTATTTGTTAATACAGTATCTTTCTAATGTTTCACTCCATTGCATATAATATCCACTCGCAAAACAAACAGTTTTTCCTGTTTTGCGTAAATGTTTGTCACTATGCAAGCCTAAGCATTCATTATGTTTTATATAACGTTATTTTGTTTCCATATCATTTGTTGCAACTTTAGTCCTTCCTTTGTTACTATGAACTGGAGAAGGCGTGTGTTATCAGTGGTGGTCATTGAAGCCCTTTGTTTATGTTTAGTATTTAAACATTGCTTTGTTTTCGGCGCATTGTGTGATCAAGCTCTCTCGTAGAGCGAAACGCGTAATTTCTATTAAAAACGTTTTCCCTGTTACCCATTGTGGTTCTACTTTTGTGAAGGCTCCATTGGATTGCTGGTTGCGAGGTCTTGCGAGGTCCCGACCGTTGGTTCCTGCACCTTTAGGAACCTGGACTGTTTACTTCATATATATATATATATATATATATATATATATATATATATATATATATATATAAAAAACCAAAATTAAAAAGCTTTTCTGAATAAATAAATCTTCTTTGTGGTTGTGTGGGTTAACTGAATGTTTGATTAGAACTTTGTTCTTTTGGTATTTAGGGAACACCCATTTTCATGTTTCTCTCTAGTACTGAACGTAGTGTGAACCTTCTGCCTCAAATGTATTCCCGAAAGTGTTCCATTGTCCACACACAAGCTAATGTCTCCCTCTCTATCACCCCAAAAAAAATTCTGTCAGAGATAGAGAACAAGATGCAAAAGCAATGATCACCTTGCCTTGTGCAGACATTTGTGACAATACACTACCTAATCCTGAACCACTGGCATGTTGGTGATAAGGTGTCAGACGATGGTTCAAAGCCTTGTAAAATATGGGCATTGACAATGGTTTCTTTGATTCCAACAAAACTAGACTGAAAATCTTCATTTCTCTCAAAAAATAGTGTTTTGTTTCATTAATGCCCTCATTTTATGCTTTTTCTGAGAAAAGTTCTGAACAAATTTTTCATAAAATTCGGCTAAACCCTGGAATGTGCGTAATTCATCCTTATTCTTTGGTTTCAGCAAATTTACATGTTGAACTCTCCACAGCCAACCCTTTGGGCCACATGCATCAACCTATTTAGGAAGTGCAAACGGTGCGAATTGCAAAATTCGGCCGTTTGCGATTCCTAAATAGGTTTTTGGGATGCATCAAGCATTTTTGGTAAAATCGCTATTTTTAGCGAATTCCAAAAATGCGATTGCTTTTAAGGAATCGCAAATTTGCGATTCCTTAAAAGCAATGCGTGATTACTTTTCAAAATGCGAATTCGCAATTAGGGGATGCAAATTACCACGAGGTTGAACCTCGTGGTAATTTGCGAAAATGTGTCAAAATGCTCAAAATTGCATTTTAAAACACTGTCATGTTACAGACACACATGTCCTTAGGACATGTGTGTGTGAAACATGCACTTCAAAATACATTTCAGGGGTGCAGGGGGGGTCCTTTGGACCCCCCCAGCACCCATGGAATGCATTAACATTTTGCGAATTCCAATTTGCGAAATCGCAAATTGGAATTCGCATAATATTTGCGATTCGGTAAAAATTTCGATTTTTACCGAATCGCAAATTTTATGCGATTTCAATCTTGCATCCCGTTTTGCGATTCCTTATTTGCGATTCCCTAAAAATCGCAAATAAGGAATCGCAAAACTGGACTTTGATGCATGCGGCCCTTTGTCTCTTAAAATACCTAGAACATTCCTTAAAATTTCATCATGATGCGTTCTATTTTTACCCATCACTAAGATGTCATATTGAAAGAAGACAACTTCAGGAATGTGCCTAAAACATTGGAACATTATTCTTTGAAAAGCTGCTGCTGTGGACACCAAACCTTATAGAATACGTTTATATTGAAAATAGCCAAATGGTATGCAAAATGTGGTGAGGTCTCTTCTTTCCGCCTCCAGCATTATTTGGGGGTAAGCCTCTGTTAAATCCAGTGTAGGGAACAATTTGGTAATTGGTCACTAATGATATTGCCATTGAGCAGGCGCAAAACCACACATAAACAAACCCTCCCATTGGGTTTTTGTACGACAACCAGTGGTAAATCCATTCCGAGCTCTCCACTAGCTCAATGATGTTCAAATCCCAAAAATTCCTTTAACTCTTTTTTTAATTCATCCCGCACTATGATTTGTATATTGCGAGCTTTATACATTTTTGGAATAGCACCTTTTTTAGTCTTATTTTGTGAAAAAAAAACTTTCAGCTTACCCATTTTACCATCAAATACTGATAGAAATTCCTGTGAAGCCCATTCTTTGGTACTTTCTCCCTCACATGCTACTAGAACTTGTTCCCTTCTGTTGGGATCTAGAATTATATTGCGACGTTTTTAAGCTTACCATCCCAACACCGAAGGACCCTCTTTCGCAACGTATAATTTACACACTGCATGCTTGTTCTTAAACCTAAACATTAAAACTCTAAACCCAATTAAGTCTATTCTTTCTCCTGTGTAACTTTCTGGTGAAATGTCCGATTTTGTTTTTTTATAACATATTTTATTGATTTTGTAATAATAAACATCATCAGTATACAGTTTCAAGATGCACAGTGTAAATCTGTTAAGAAATTCTCAAACATACTATCCCACCCACCTCCCATAAAGTATCAGTTATCCAATTCTCCCTCCCTCCCCACCAGACTCAATTTTACTGTATGCATCAATAGTACTATCATCCAACCGGGCCCAGTGAGGGGGGACCGTTAGGAGCCGGAGGACCGTGCTAGCTGGCTGGAAAGGTCCATCAGGGCACCTGTTCGCATCGTAGTATTTGTGGCTGCTCATCACTCGCTGAGCATCTCCCCCACCCACAGGGCATAACATCCTTGTGCATTTAGAGCCCCCGCTGGTCTAGGGACATCCACCCATAGTGTCGCACCGTGTTGCGGCCAGAGCTGACGCCCTTACACTGGCAAGAAACAAGGTAGCAGGTACCCAGGAGCAGACCAAAATGTTGGGCACGAGGGGCCCCAAAACTAGCCAACAGAACAAGCTGGATCCTTATAGGCTCCCAAAAGCAACCATCCAGGAACATCAAGGCAGGGATAAGTCAATTGGGGGAGCAGAGGGGGAAGACCCAAAACTCTCCTTTAAAGATGTTATGGAGGCGATCTTCGGGGTCAGAACTTCGATGGAGCAGAGGATGGACACCATCACATCAGAGGTATCCTTTATTAGGACGGATCTAGTCAAACTGAGAGGGAAAATCAAGCAGGTAGAGATTACTACGGCTAGCCTAGTCAATGACACCTCCCAACTTCAATTCGAAAATTCAAGAACTGAAAACCTTCAGGAAATTTGCAGAAGATAAATTGGATGACTATGAAGGGCACACAAGGCGCAACAATGCGCACATTATTGGTGTAGCGGAGAAGGCGGAAGGGCAGGCGACTGATATTTTTGTAGAGGACCTCATAACAACCCACCTGCAGCCCAAGGGCCTGTCAAAATTGTTTGTGGTTGAAAGGGCCCACAGAGTCCCCGGGGGCAGGCCGAGGCCAGGTCCCGCCGTGTCCAATCCTGGCCAGGTTACACAACTTTCATGACCGTGATGTGATATTGCAAAATTCCAGGGTCACCTCTGGGATATGAAAACACGGAAATCATTTTCTTTCCAGACTTCACCCAAGTGGTACAGAAGCAGAGACGCTCTTTCCTTGCCATCAAGAAGAAACTCAGGGACAGAGAAATAAAGTATTCAATGTTATTTCCGGCTGGCTCCGGGTCAAGGCGGGTGGAAAAGTTTGTTTTTTTGAGAACCCTGAGGCAGCTGCAGACTGGCTGGAGGGTTGGAGAGGGGCTGGCGAGCATAATGCCAGTTGATTGCTTGATCTGTTTGGGCGTTAATCTGTGCTTCATCCCTGATCTGTGGGGAAAATGACTTTATTCTTCTCATCATAAGTGCACCAACCAGGGATTAGCTAAGATGTACTGTATTTGATAGTGAACACTAGCTCGGTGGGATGACCTAATCTCTTTCTGTGTACAATGTTGTTGGTGGCTCACACCGTTCGGGATGTTACCATGGTCCAAAGTAGTGAAGGGGGACGGGGTAGCGGAGCATCTCACCCCTCTATTTTCTGCTGTTAGTTTCCAGTTCGGGCGATAGGCACTCTGCATTGTTATACTTATGGACAGTTTCAGGCCCAAGGTGCAGACCAACAGGCAGGGGAGGAAGTTAGGTGGGGGTTGTAAGTTTGTATATGTTCATGTGATTTCAACAACGGCTGTCCGTATATATCAAGAGGAATGTGAGAAACACTTAGGTCTTCATGGGTACACAATGGGATAAAAGCTTGCAATTACTGAGCTGGAATGTCAATAGGGTTGGGGACATAATATAACAATGCCTTGTCTTGCAATACATCAAAAGACACTCCCCATATATAGTACTCCTCCAAGAAACCCACCTAATGGGCCCCTCTTATAAAGCACTGAACAGATGGGGGTATAAATGAATGGCCCACTCAGGCTTCACGACTGGCTCTAGGGGAGTGGGCATCATGCTCAAAAACTCTTTTCCCCTTTCCATACAATCAACATGGTCAGACGACAGGGGCAGATAGACCACAGTCACAGGACAATAGGAAGGGAACACGCTAACTTTGATGTCTGTATACGTGCCACCTGGCTTACAAACCATTACATTCAAAGACATTGGCTCCATTTTGCCTTCCCTCCTGGAGGGTTTCCTGATGGTAGAAGGAGACTTCAATTCAGTGGTCTCTGGATCACTAGATTGCTACCCTCACTGGGACATCAGCCCCTCCTTTCGCTGGCTTTCGGACTTCCTGGATGCCTTGGGACTAACTGATACATGGCGGGTGTACCACCCAGATGATAGCCAATATACCTTCCACTCAGGAGCTCATAATAGCCTATCCCGCTAGACTATGTGCTTGTACCTGCGTCACAGATTACTAATATCTGATAAATCAACCACATGGCACGAGGCATTCCAGATCACTCCCCAGTGTGGGCACAGCTGGTCCTAGGGGCCACAAGGGTGGGAAGGGTCGCCTCCATAAACCCTTGCCATCTCTGTAACTCAGAGGTTAAAAAAAGCCCTGCTCGAGGCCTTCGAACATTATTTCCAGGAAAATGAGGGGTCAGTAGAGTCCCCGCTAACATTATGGGAAGCCTTCAAAACTGGGATAAGGGGACAAGCACTCACTATATAGCTGGGGCAGGGAAAGAGAAGCAGAGAGACCTGGTTAAGGTCGAGAATGAGGTCCTCCGGCTGGAGGAAGAAATCGGAGAGGGAGTCATGCTGGAGAAATTGCATATCTTGCAGCTAAAAAGAGATTAATATAAAGCCATAACCACTGATAGAGCTAGGACATGGGGGAGGGAAAAAGACAGCAGAATGTTTGATCTGGGGGACAAAGCTGGGAAACTATTAGCTTGGCTTGACAAGAGAGAAATGGCGAGCACGCTAGTGCCAGTGTTAGTAGACGATGAGGGCAGGACAATCACGGACCCACAGGAAATTGCAAATGAATTTGCTGCTCACTATAGTATTGTTTACCAGTCAAGCACCCCCTTGCTCGAAATTTACTCCCAGGAACTGCTCAGTGACATACGACTCCCTGCCCTCTCGGCTGAGGAAGCGGCTGCACTAGATAGTGATTTTACCAATGATGAAATAGCGCAAGCAATCAGAAATCTTCAGGCCGGGAAAGCCCTTGGCCTTAATGGCCCATTAATCAAGCTCTATAAGTTAAGACCAGATAAGATAGCCCCGTACCTGCGTGGTATGTTCTAGAAAGCAAGAGGGTAGGTCCACTTTTGCCAGATCAGAGGATAGCAACGCTGGTTACCATCCACAAGGAGGGCAACCCGAGGTGTAAATGCTCCTCCTCAGACCAATCTCTCTGCTTAACACGAAACCCAAAATATTGGCGAAACATTTTGCAAACGGACTCACGCAGGTCATCAGTGGGCTGGTGCACCCTGATCAATCGGGCTTTATGCCCCATCGTAACATGGTGCTAAACTTGCCTGGAGTGCACGGAGTGCTGGGCAGGGTGGCAACCATCCAGGAGACTGCAGTAATTGTCTCATTAGACGCCTCCATGGCGTTTGACACCATCGAACGGCCTTACCCTATTGCGGTACTAGCAAAAATGGGATTTGGGTCGGGCTTTATAGGATGGGTCAAACTCCTCTACTCAGAGCCTCTCATGCAAGTGGTGCTCTACAAAAATAAATCCTAACCCTTTGAACTTATTTGTGGGACCCGTCAAGGCTGTCCACTATCCCCCCTACTTTTTGCCCTCTCCCTGGAACCACTGGCAGAATGGATCCGTAAAGATCCAGTGATGCGAGGGCTGCGATGATCAGAAGAGTGGAAGGACTGCATTTCGCTATATGCGGATGATATTTTTTTATACTTAGCCTGCCCTAAAATGTCACTCAGTAGAGTTCTTGATATATTTAGTCTTTGGCAGATTCTCCGGGTATTCAATCAACTGGAGTAAATCCCTGATGTATGTCCTCTGCGGATATCCTCCCCCCCAGGGATTGTCCAATACAAATAACAAAAACAGGTTTTAAATACTTGGGAATATTCATTACCACTGATCGCAAATACCGTTACGACTGCAGCCTGCTCCCCCCTACAGAGATTGAGATGAGATATTGCAAGTTGGAAGGGGCTCCCGCTCTCGATGCTGGAGAAGGCAGCCCTCTTCAAGATGGTGGCACTGCCACGTTTCCTATATGCCCTGCAAAACTCCCCTGACATGGTCCCTA
Source organism: Lissotriton vulgaris (assembly GCF_964263255.1). Lineage (NCBI taxonomy): Eukaryota > Metazoa > Chordata > Amphibia > Caudata > Salamandridae > Lissotriton > Lissotriton vulgaris. The sequence continues at coordinate 1,074,411,771 of NC_141691.1, read as the reverse complement.
CAAAATACTTTAAGGAGATCGAGGAATTGCAGAGACAACTATTGTGGTATGGGAGACCCCGCATAGCACTGAATAAACTGGGTTTGACCTGGTACGATGGAGGGATAGGGCTCCCAGACATCAAAAAATATTATTGGGCTGCCCATCTGGCAGCCATTAATCAATCCACTTACCGCAGACCTGATGATCTGGGTTATGCCATGGATAGATGGCTATTGCCGGAGGAAGCTACTGTAGGGCCATATACTCTAAGCCCAAGAATTTCCACCTAACAGGGCCGACGAGACACTCAGCTCAAATTTGGCACGCAGCAAACAAACATCTGGGGTGTGAGCAGAAACTTACATTGGCAACTCCACTGTGGGACTCGGAGCAGCTGAGTACGCTGAGGACCTCAAAGGGGTTCGACAACTGGGACCTGATTGGGATCTCGAAGATTGGGGACCTTTGGGTTTGGGGTGACATATTAGAGTTTGGGACACTGCAGCAGGAGTACGAACTGACCAACTCTGACTACTTCCGGTACCTGCAGATTCGACACACTTTGTGGCACAATTGGAGAGGAACTCCTCTCACCCTGAAGCCTCGCTCTTAGAAGACAGGCTGTTAGACGGTTACCTGCAAAAGGAAGGAATCTCCCTGACCTATAAGAAATTGATAAATCATACCTTATATCCACTCAAACAGAATAGTGCGAAATGGGTGAGAGATGGGCTGGAGTTGGACGATGAAGAATGGCAAAAGGCAGTGGCCTCCCCGAGAGAGGTGGCAATTTCTGCTAGACTGCGTCTTGTCCAGCTCAAAATACTACACAGAGTATATGTAACAGGGCCCCGTCTGGTTCACATGGGACAGGTGGAGGGGGGAAAATGCAGAAGTAATTGTAACCAGATGGGCACCTTCATGCATATAATATGGGAATGTGAACATGTTTAGAGCTACTGCCGGAAACTACACAACGTCATGAGCGAGGTGCTTTCGGTGCCAGTCCACCCTGAAGCCAAAAGGTGCCTCCTGAATGTTTGGGAGCCAACTGATTTAACTAGTAAGATAACATATGGGCTACGCTAGATCTTATGGTAGCAAAGCGAAACATCGCACAGTTGTGGGGGGGCTGTGTCACCGCCCAAAATTTTGAAAAGGAAAACAGACATGGGCTGGTGCATGTGTAGGGAAAAGACTGTATACGTAGCATGGGCTGTCCTAAAAAATGGTCAGTAGTCTAGAATAAATGGAATGTGTACTGAGGACGTATATGTAATCCCCCTGTGGTTCCCTCAATTGATGATTCTCTTGTACCTTAAAGGTGGTGTCTTCTCATGTAAGACCAATTACCATATGTTGTATATAAGATTGGAAATGAGAATTTGTCTTGCCTCCTTTTAAGTACAGCTGTGTTGTCGATTTCTAACTGTTTAATAAAAAGAAACGTTAAAAAAAATAGTGCTGTCATCCAAGACGTATTGCTATAAAGGTATGGGGTACCTTTTTGTGTAAAGTATGTATTAACTTGACCTACTAGAATTACAAGGTGATCATTCTTCATTGGGGTCCGGCTTTCAACAACAAGTCAGACTCAGATGGCGCTCAGTGCAAAGATTTTTCAGCGGAGATAAATTGTTCCAGCAACGTATCCCATTCCATAGAAATGTGATGTTTCCTAAGTCATCTATTCTCTTCCCTCCTAATTTCTACGCTTTCGGCTGTACCCCCAACTCACTACTTCCCCATGTCATGATAATGTCGTTGTATAGATTTCCAACGCATTGTGACTGCTCTTTGTACCAGTATTAATAATAAATGAGCAAACCTCGACTGCGTTCCTTGAGATTTTCTGATTTTATGTACACCCAATATACAGTATTCAACAGTGTCCTTTCCAACCCCTGTTGTCAACTCATGGATGATTTTATCAACTGTCAACCAGAATGTAAGCAATTTCGGGAATGCCCATAGCATATGCATTAGTTCAGCTGGCTGCATATGACATCTAGGGCAGACTTCTGCCGTATCAGCAAATATTTTGCTCGGGCGCGGCTTAAGCGCCGATGTGAAGAGCAGCGGACTCCGGAGCTCCTCCGCGGCTGCCCTCCAATACAGCTGATCCTGATATCTGAGGCCCCGGCACCGCATTTCATAGCGGAATAGCCGGTGCTCACCCTGGACTGAGTTTAGGACATCGGTGAGGGCCCTCATGGGAAGGAGAGAGTTAATCCCCCTCATTTCTGCAGGCCACCGAGACGGGACTTAACATGGCGGCCCGCGCGGAGGATCTGGCGCCTGACTGAGGTCGGAGGAGGTCCCGGGGGTGTCTACAACCCTAACGACGCCACCGGAGCGGAGATTGCAGCTTCCCTGGCCCTGGAGGTGAGGAGACAGCACGCATCATTGGCTGCTGACATTTATATCCCGGCTGGTCGGGAGCGGATGCCTGGTTCCAAAATGGCTGCGCCCGGGACATAGACGGCTCCATTTGGAGCTCAGCGCGAGCTGTTAACCCGTTCACTGGGCACAAAATCACACTCCTGAGCACCCGGAGGCCCTAGGCCTGGTCCGGAGATTGGCGCCTGCTGACTGGTGGCCCGGAGCGGACTGTGGAGCGGCCCGGACTTGAAGAGGGGGGCGGAGCTTGAGACCCCGGCCTGCATCTTTGCCGCCCCTGTTGCCTTTCCCGCCTTAGCTGCCTGCTTAGCTGTCTCTGCTGCATTTACTGCACTTGCTGCCTCTGCTGCCTGGGCCTTCGCTGTGAGCTTCACCGGAGTGGTGTGGTGGGGTGTGCCCTTGTCCCTTGCCTCACTCCGACGTTGCGCCGCCCTAGCTGCCAGCTGGGCCTCTGTGTGAGTCTGGGGGTACTGTTGCTTGGCCCTACGGAGGTGGCTGCTCATCCCCCCTGTATCTGCCTGCGGTGTAGGGGGCTCAAAGGGCGGCTGCGATCGGCGACGGAGGCTGCTGTAATAGAGGCGGGTGAATTTCCCACAGACTGCCTGGCTTGGACGGCGGAGGCGGAGGCGGAGAGCGAGGTGGGACTCCCCTGCGGACTCCTTGGCGGGAGGACTATGTCTATGAGGAAGAGGTTGGCACATCTGGCTTGTGGACCCACTGGCAGGTGGCTCTAGAAGACGACCCCGCAGGACGACTGCAGCCTAAGGGACAACGCGATTCGCATGGTGCTGGTGGAGTATCTCGGTGCTGCTGCGCCTGTGGCGGACTTGTGGTAGGATCAGACAGGTGCCGAGCTGGGCCACCCCCTGGCAGGCGCTTTCCCAGAGACACTGCATAGAGACTTCCTGCTTGATGCCCGGCAGCCCCTCACTGTGAAACTTCTCTGGGGGTGTTAACGCACGACAGACGGAGAGTGGCTGGACAGCGATCTCCGATCAGCCCGGCCCTACTGATTGTGCCGGCGGTGGGGGCCAGCGCTGGCCCGGAGAGCTACTACAAGGGCGGTGCTCTTGCTCTGGGAGCCTTGCATTGGTGGACGGGGGTGTAGCATAAATCTGCGAAAGACAGTGGGACCTGGCTGCGGTGGGCTGGCAACGTACAGGCCGGTCCCGCACATGGTCGGAGGGGCGCCTGGGGCTGCGATTTCCGGAGAAGCTGCCAAGGGAAGGTGGTGCCTTGCTGGTGTGGAGAGGGTCCGTGGGCTCCCCAGGCGCTGCTAGTTTCTGCCGGGTGTGAATAACACAATGGGCAGGGTCTCGAAGAAAAAGGGATTTGAGGTCCTACGCTTAGACGAATCGGACCTGCACACGGAGGATGAGGATGGCGACGTTGGGAGGCGGAGACCGGGAAGACCTGGAGACCCCACCCTGGGAGAAATCATGCAGGCCATTGTGGCCTCACGTGAAGCACTCGAGAAAAGGATGGACGCCATTGGCTCGGATCTCACCTTACTGAAGGATGACCATCGGAAGCTCAAGGAGAAAGTGGCGACCCACAAAACTGCTATAAAGGACATCCCGGATACAGTGGATGCCCTGCGCCACTCTTTGAATGAGGTGACGCATAGCGTCAAAGTGCTGAAAGTGAGAGCGGAGGACAGTAAGGGGCGCTCGCGGCGCAACAATCTCCGCATTGTGGGGGTTCCGGAGCGCGAAGAGGGAACAGATGCGGTCCGATTCCTGGAAACCTGGCTGAGAACAGAGGTAGCACCAGAAGGCCTATCTCCATTCTACACCCTGGAGCGGGTGCATAAGGTCCTGGCTCGCCCGTCTAAACCTGGAGCTCCACCGCGACCAATGGTGGCGAGACTGTTACATTATCGGGACCGGGACTTTATCCTGCAGAGGGCTTGAGAACAACAGAATTTGAAAATAGGAAACAGCAAGGCGCTGATATTCCCGGACTACACCAGGGAGGTTCAACGTCAACGGTTATCCTTTCTGGCTGTTAAGAGAGAGCTGTGTCAGCTTCATCTCCCCTACGCCATGCTCTTTCCAGCACGCCTGCGGGTGACTGCAGAAGAGAAGACCCACTTCTTCCTTACGCCGCAGGCGGCATGGGACTGGTTGGAGGGTCGTGGTGGAGCAGCTGCGCGCACCTCACGGGCATCCTCGCCAAGAGAACGGCAGGCGGCTACACCGCCGAGAGGGAGACCTACTTCTCCAGTGGATCAACGTCAGGAGCGAGACAGTGCAGTGCGGGTGGTGGCGGCCATCAGTCGAGGAGTGATTAGCCCGGCGAGCAACGATACAGACAATGAGAAGAGCAGAACGGAGAGCCCACGATCTGGTAGTGTCCAAGGACTCTCGGACATGGAGATGCCGGACGTCACCCCGCAGACTGCCGATGGAATGTTTGGGTGATGGGGCTGCATAGAGTATGCGGGGCACATGTTAAAACGTCTGCTGTACTTCTTGGGCCCAGGGCCAGGTTGATGTGGGGCAGCACGGCGGAAGATGACTCTCCAGGAATGCTGGGGACCCAACTGGCTGAGCAAGTTCTTACAAAGGAGGGGGGAGCCGCAGGGGTAGGGGGTCTGGGGGCATTGTGCGCGAGTCACACGTTACCTCCCAGTTATGGTTCTTTGTATGAGCAGTTTGGTTTGGATGGGAACCTGTTCTTGTGTGCCTGTCCTGGGGTGTGGGAGTTGGGTGAAGTTTGAAGGTTGGATGGGATGGGGGGGTCTGACATGTCGCTAGGGGGGCTTTAGAGGGGCACGTGCATGAGCTGGATCCATGGCCACCTCCATAGGCCTTAAAGTTATGTCTTGGAATATTCGGGGATGCACATTATGTGTCGGCGCCACAAAATACATGCATACTTGGTACGGCGGGGAGTGCAAATCGCACTGCTTCAAAAAACTCACCTGACGAAGGCAGAGGGAAGGGCATTACAATGTCGCTGGAGGGGGCAGGTATTCCACACTACCTACTCGGCCTACGCCAGGGGGACGCTGATTTGAGTAAGGGGCAGGAGTACCATTTCAATGTGTGAGGCAGGTGGTTGATCGGGAGGGCAGGTTTACAGTGGTCACGGGGCGACTTGATGGGCGGCACATCACACTAGGTGGCATATATGCCCCCAATGTTGAACAGTCCACCTTTTTTGCACAGCTATCACAAAAATTGGCCGGGGAGTTAACGGGCCCGGTTCTTCTGATGGGGACTTTAACTGCGTGACTGACGTGGACCTGGACCACTCCCATCCACCGCTCCCTGACGCCCCTGCTCGTAGGATTGCAGATATCAGACGGGACTGGCAGCAGCGCTGTGGGCTTACGGACACTTGGAGGGCTCATCACCCTGGGGACCGAGACTACTCTTATTTTTCAGCGGTCCATGAGTTACATGTTAGGCTGGACGCTGTGTTGTGTTCCCCTGATGTCCACATACAGACCATGAAGAGTGAATACCTGGCTAGGACAACCTCTGATCACAACCCCCTCTTGGTGGAACTGAACTGGGTTCGACTTAGAACGGCGATCCCTAATTGGCGTCTCCGAACTGAAGTATTGGAGGACCCGGTCTTCCGAACCACCATAGGTACTGCCATAGGGGACTATTTTCAACATAACATGGGCACTTCTTCTAGTCTGCATAATGAGTGGGACGCACTCAAGGTAGTGATACACGGACGGTGCATTGGGGAAGCTGTGGGAGTCCGTAGAACTCTATTGAGTGAGGTACAGCCAGCAGAAGGACGGCTCAAGGAGAAAGAAAGGGAGAGACGGGGATGGGAGGACACAAGAAGGGTTGCTGAGGGCGAAGGAAGAGTTGGCAGAGCAAATGGAGAGACTGAGGTGCTTTGATTACAGGGCGTATATGGTGCGAGCGCATGCATAAAGAGATAAATCCGGAGCGCTACTAGCTTGGTTGGCAAATTCAGCGCGCAGAGGCACACCGATTCTTGAATTGCGGGAAGAAGGGGGGACAGTCCATTACGACAACAGGCCATTAACACGCAGTTCCTAGAATACTATTCCACCCTTTATTGCAGCAAGTTGGACCCTCGAGAACTAGAGGAAGGGGATTTCCTTGACATAGAGTTACCCATGATTGAGGCGGAAGAGGCTGAGAGCTTGGGCCGACCAGTGGAACTGGGCGAAGTCCGGGAGCTATCAAGCGCATGGCTAAGAACAAAACGCCAGGTACTAATGGGTTGCCATCGGAGTTCTATGTCACTTATATCGACGTGCTTGCTCCACAGCTGGTGACCCTTTATAACCGATCGCAGCAGGATGGCTACTTACCTAGCTCGACAAGGGAGGCAGTAATTGTACCACTCCTTAAGCCGGGTAAGCCGGAGTGGGATCGCACAGCGTACCCCCCCCGGCAATGTTAAATATTGATTATAAGATCCTGAGTGGTATCTTGGCTATTCGCCTGATGATGCATATGACAACTCTGGTGCACGGGACCAGGCTGGGTTCATTCCTACCCGGAACACAGCCATGAATATTCAGAGATTGTGTTAATTGTTGCACGAGGCGGCGGCAGGGGGTGATGAGGCGTGTGTACTATCGATAGACATTGAAAAAGCCTTCGATAGCTTAGAGTGGCCGTATCTGTTTCGGGTTTTGAGGGCCTTTGGCTTAGGTGAGGGTTTTGTGGCCTGGACGATGATTCTGTATGCTCGCTCGACGGCCAGGGCCCAGACGGGGGGGCGATTTCTGCGGCTTGTGACGTAGGCAGGGGGACGAGACAGGGCTGCCCGCTGTCTCCCCTCCCGTTTGCCCTGGCAATGGAGCCTCTGGCGGTTTGCGCACGGACAGGGAGACACTACAGGGGCCTAGAGGGGATGGGACAGATGCACTACATTGCTCTATATGCCGATGATTTGTTAATGTTCATTGCCAATGCTACTGATGAGCCACGGGCCGCCCGGGAATTGCTGGAGAGAGTGGGGCGAGTGGCAGGACTCGAAGTCAATTGAGCCAAGACCTGTATGTTCCCGGTTAGTGGGGGACGAGGTGATCCTCCTGAGGGGCTCGATGTACGATGGGAAGGCAGCTGCTTGCCTTCTTTGGGGGTCCGACTCTATCAGGAGGCTGCTGATTTATATGAGGGTAATCTAGGGCGGGCCTTGCGAACTACTAAGAGCAATCTTGAATTCTGGGGGTCTCTACCTTTATCGGTTGCGGGTCGAGTGGCGCTACTAAAAATGATAACCCTGCCTGTCTACTTTATTACTTTGTCACGCTGCCAATTTGGGTCCCTGGGAAGTGCTTTGCCCAACTAAACTCAATAGTTTCGAGCTTTCCATGGGGTTCAGGGAGTCGTAGAGTGGCATTAACTACCATGATGCGTTCCAGATGAGAAGGGGGCTTTGCAGCTCCTGATTTCGAGGCTTACTACCACGCGTCCCAGTTCTAATGGTTCGCACGACGGATGGCGGGGAAACTGGGAGTCGAGGCGGATCAGAGAGGTAGGGATCTGGGGCTTCATCACCTGATTCGGATTCTGCTCCAGCTCCCGGTGGGTGAAAGGGAGGCACCCAGAGATCTATAGGTGCTACGGCAGTGCTGGAATAGGGCTCTACGACGAAATAAAGCGAGCCATGCGTATGCGCCTGAGATTCCAGTGTGGTTCTGTGAGGAGTTGCCTCATGGAGGGGATTGGCAGCGACTGCAGGAATGGGAAGAGCTGGGGATCTCCTCCATTGGGGACCTATACGAAGATGGTATCCTTTTACCATTCCAGGACCTTATGGAAAGACACGAACTGTCTCCTCAAGACTTCCTTCTACATTCGGCAGAGACGGCTGCTGTGCGCAAACACTGGAAGAAAGGGATGGAGGAACCACAGATCTTCCTCACTTGCCAGTATGTGGTCACCTCCACGGGTAAGATCAATGAGGTTACGTGTCTTATCGGAGACTGGCGCAGGGCTTAAGAGCTCCTCTAGAGGAACTGCGCACTAAATGGGAGGCTGACTTGGGAACGCCTATAGAGGCAAGTCCCTGGGAGATGCTGCAGGAACGAGCATGAAAATGCTCTTGAAATGCAAGATTCCAGCTCATACAATTTTATGTGGTTCATAGGGCGTACCTCACTCCTTACAAAATCAATTCGTTTTTCGGCTCCCAAACTGCCTGCCCCCGATGCAGACTGGAAAATGCAGCCTTTATGCACATGTTTTGGGATTGTCCTTTGCTTAATGTGTCCTGGGGGAAGGTCCTGGCCAAGCTGACTGAGGTGACGGAAAGGGAACTGCAGCCTACTCTAGGGGTGTGCCTGTTACATTGGTTCCCCTGCACTGCCCGCAACAAAACCACCAGTAAATTCCTGGACCTGGGGTTAGTCCTAGCCAAACGAGAAATTACTAGCCATTGGAAGACGGTCACAGCCCCCAGTGTGGCGTGCAGACTGCGGGAATTTATAAAGTGGGCGGATTGCAAGGGGACACTTCGGCTCCAGCTGGCTCAGAGAACTGACAATGACAGATTGTGGGACACGGCGAGAGCCTGGATGGCGATGGTGGACCTTCTTAAAAACCCAGCTGATGACGATGACTGATCCCTCCAGGTATGGGGGTCACCCTTTCCTACATGAGAACACAACCATAGGCCGCAGGGTGAGAAGATGGATGGGGAGATGACTAACATGGGTGCATCCTCCTAGGTGGGACATGGACCGCTGTCACAGGGATTCCAACGGAATATGAGGAATAAACATTATGCAACAAGTGCGCTGTGAGGGAGAGCGACATGTCTGAGGGGAGGAGGAAGGTGGGGTTAATGGGAGGTGGTTAGAGAAGGGGGGAATGAGTTGGGGGGGTTTGCATTCTTTGTTATCTGCTATGGTGAATAGGTGTCGACAGTGCTTACATCATCTTGGGGTAACATGATTCAGTCCCTCAGGGCTACGACACAAGTTGGGTGGGATATGCCTCCTGTATCTGATGAACTACTCTCCTCACGACGAAGGAAACAAGGGGCTGGATGAGCTAATGTGATACGGGGCTATGACTCGATTTGGAAACAACTGATTACTGAAATGTGCGCTTATAATAGGTTCTATAAGATCACATGAATGTTGCATCTATGTGAAATAAGGAAAATGAATAAAGTTTATTTTTAAAAAAAAACTGGAAATATTTTGCTCAACCTATGCAGTGTCAGGTATTACCTATGCGCTATCATGAATTGAATTAGTTTGAATTTAGGGTTTCTTGAGATTTTCTTGGGGTATTTCAGTGTTTTTTCCCATTCTTTATCTGACATGTCATGGCCAATATCTTCAGACCCGATTAAATGTCCGATGGTTCCAATAAACCACCAATTTGGTTAACATTGTTTTTTACAAACCGTCTCATCCACAATGGTATACGGTGAGCCAGAATCAGCTGCCACTTGTATCTTAACACCCCCAATCATCATCCAGCAAAGCGGTTTGGAAGATCCCTCTTCTCATATATATTTAATACAACTTTTTTATGGGTGACTCCCTTTTAATTTGAAACATCAACACTCTCACTGGATGACATTTCCTCATTGCTTTCCCTTACACAAGAAACTTTTTGAGTAACAGAAAATCGTTTTTTCTGTTTTCTTTTGCACACTTTGGCAACCTGGAGGGCCACTGAGAAAACAGCCTCTGCGATCCCTGTACCTGTAGAGTTACAGACGGTCTCTCATCCTTCGCAGTCAATTCCAATTCCAGTTCGTGTTTTCCGACGGATTGCCAACAGAGAGCTGACGCAGTTGAGTGTGGAATGCGCAGTGTCAAGCTGCTGGGAGAGCCGCGGAGCCGAGACGCCAAGACACCGCCTGCTCCAGCCTTGGCCCCCATCCCCTCCAGAGTGTGGGAAGTACAGGGCCGACGGGGGCCAACGGGGCCACCCGACTAACTTCGGCTAACTTAGGCCTGCATTGTTTACAGTCTAACACCGGTGCAGGCACCATTCCCGGGGTTGTGCCGGCCTCTGCATCAGGGAGAAACGGCGAGGCAGGACCCCTGGGGCGGCACTACAGCAGCGCCAAGATAGCAGCTGCTAACGCCCCCTACCCCCTCCCTCGTAGGTGTTTGATATTTGGAGGTGGCCGTACAGCATAGGGAATCATAGCAGGCAGTGAGCGGAGTAGAGCCTGGAGCCCGGAGCAGGTGGAGGGGTCAGAGATCCATCGGGCCGGAGATCTGAGGCAAGGTCTCAATGACCACAGTGAGTACAGCAACTGACAACACCCAGGAGCAGTAAAGAGAGAGTGGAAGAGAGGACAGGACAGGACAGGTGAGAGCCCGGTGTGTGAGGTGCGGGTGTGAGGTGAGAGGGCAAGCAACTACCTCCACAGCGGAAGAAGTAACAAAAATCCCAAAACACCTTAACGCTTATTAGTCAGATTTACACAGATTCACATCTAGGTGAGAGGGCGAGCAGCTACCTTTACCTCGGAATTGGTAAAAAACAAAAATCCAATACACGCTGAGGATGAATGACTTTAAAACACATACTTTTACAATGCATACCTTTACAACACAAAAATCATTACAACGCATTCCATTACAACGCATGCCATTACAACAATTTTTTTTAAACTACCTTTAAAACGCATTCCATCACAACGCATACGACCTTTACAACACATACCATTACAACGCATACCATTATATTGCATATATGGTAAGTATTGGATAGTGTAGGGGTAAAAATTATTATTTTAACTCCAGGGGGTGCAACAGTAGGGTAAGTGTTGGATAGTGTAGGGGTAAAAAATACTATTCTAACTCCAGGGGGTGCAACAGTAGGGTAAGTGTTGGATAGTGTAGGGGTAAAAATTACTATTCTACCTACAGGGGGTGCAACAGTAGGGTAAGTGTTGGATAGTGTAAGGGTACTTTGCGTTGTGCTGGTATGCGTTGTAATGGTATGCATTGTAATGACTGTGTTGTAATGACAAGCGTTGTAGTGGTATGCGTTGTAGTGTCATCCGTTGTAATGGTTGCGTTGTAATGGCATGCGATGTAATGGATCTTGCGTTGTAAAAGTTTCATTGTAATGGTAGTGCGTTTTAAAAGTTGCGTTGTAAAGGTTGTTTCCCCACCTCAACGCTTTTAACTCAGATTTACAGCTAATGTATGCTCCGCCAGTTGCTCGTAGGTGAAAAGCGACTATGAGGTCTGGAAAACAAAGAAAATTGCTAATAAATCTAAGATCACAGAAAAAAAAAAAAAAAGAAAAAAAGAGGGAGAAAATGGGGATAGCAACAAAGGCAGCAGCCCGCCTGGACAAAAAAAAAACGTGGGACGTTAGAAAAGAAAGATACCAACGAAGCCAATTAGACCCTGATCTTCCCTCAAAACATCCTTACCAAAACCTTAATTCAAAAAATCTCAAATACACAGGAAAAGAAATCATTATCAGAATTATTATCAGAAGAAGGAACAAAAACAGAGGCAAAAACAGACACAACAGCCACCTTGAGCTCAGGCCCCGACACGCTAGATCTATCAAGCATAAAGGGCTCATTGCAGTCAAGAAACCTCAGCCTATTTCAGCCCAAGATATAGACCAAGTTTTCATTTCTAAACGACCCAGGGACCGTAATATTCTCAAAAACAGGAGAAATAAAAGGGCTGCAAACTCCTTTGCAACCAGGAAACCAATATCAACTCCTGCAACCCCTAACAAAAAGCCAAACAAAGGGAACAAATGAAACTGTTGCTTTAATTCATTCAGAAAAATCTCCCTAAACCAACGGAAGAGGAAACATCAGCAGGAGTACACAACAATTTCAACAAAATCCAGAAAAAATAGAAGAAAATGACAAATCGGAATCAATTAGGGGGTTTACAAACAAAAAAGAGAACGGAAATATCAGTCCCGAAGAACAAATAAGGGTAATTGAAACTGAGCAAAGACAGGTAAGGCAGGAAGTTGCGGTGAGCACTCTGCTCATCACAGACATCTTCGAAGAGTCCTCACAGCCCTCACAGCCCTCAAAGGCTGTCACAGAGGGGAGAGAGCCTGCAACTCCAGCAACTGGCCAGCTGGGTAGGTCGCAAATGAAAAAAGACTCCAAATTTAATCAAATACTCTGCCAGGCAGAGGAGACACAAGCTGCCTCTAAAACATGCAAAGCATTGCAACAACTTAGTCCGATAAAACCGACCGATTACAGATTTCAAGAAACCACCTTCAGCAAAACAGTCAATCAGGTAGAAAATAAATCAAGGGAGCAAAAAACTCCAAACAAAACTTCAATTACTTCACAACAGCCAACTAACCAATTACAAATCCTAACACTCCAAACATCTTGCGGTAAAACTCAAGACATTACAATACCAGAATGGAGTGAGCCGCCCCTTCAAGAAACTAACTATAACCTTAACAGCGATATGTATTTTTTAGCATCGCAAGAATCGGAGGAACTAGTTGCGTCGTACAGCCACGACCAAAAAACACTAACAAATTGTGCAAACTCAGAAACTAAGGAAAAAAACAATAAGACCCAGGACTCGATTTGGGCTGCACTATTGAGTACAATGCAATATTCAACCGCAGCATTGCAATACCAATCCCACAAAATGGACCTTCAGTTAACAGTACTTCAAACATTAGCTGACTTTACGTCAGGGATTGACCGGAAATTAGGCGACTTGAACGGGCTAATAAAAAGAGGGCAAGAGGAAGCACTCAAGGATAGTTTACAACAACAAGAATGCACTTGCACTCCAATAGTGGATAAACTACTCACGCTACCATTAATACTGGGTGATTTACTATCTATCATGATACCAAAAAATGCAATCCAGAATACAGTGAGTGACGCCCCGCCCACCGTCAGGGAAATGGAATTAGAACCTGAAGTCTTGGAGACAATAAAAACATCTAGAGATCCCTCTCCAGTAGGGAGAGAGATTGAACAGAACAACAAAAATGAACCATTTGACAAAGACTCTATGACAACGAACACCCGGCGAAAGAAAAAATGGAAAGGAAGGAACAAGAAAACAATTTTCCAGATCAAGCACCAAGCAAATAAGCTTCTTCAGCTCACTGGCTCTCTAGAAAAAGCAGTGGAAGAAGGACCTAGGGAGCCAACGACAACACAGCTAGGAGATTCCTCCCCTCCACAAAAAACACAAAGAAGGGAGAGTGGCACTAACGAGGCTCTGAGTATAACGGATCACTGAAATAATATCTACTGCCAAAATATCGAGTTGCCATAATATCGATGCCAAAATATCGAGGGACATAATATCGACTTTCTATCTTCACTAAGGTAAGTACAAAAATATCGAGTTTAACATATCGAGTGTTAAAAATATAGACTGTCAAAATATCGTTTTTTTATTTATTTAAAATAAGTTAAAACTATTATAATATTAAATATATTTAATATAAACATTGTTAAAATTATTAAATAAATGTAACATTATTACATAATTAATGTAACTTTAAAAATTAATAATAATAATACATATATATATTTAAATACATGTTATTAATAAAACATATAGAATATATTTACCATAGCATAGCAAAAGGTTTAAATTTAATGTAACCACTCCAGTGGGTGCTACATTAAAGAGATGGTTGGATAGCGTAGGGGTAAAAATTACTATTCCCACTTCAGTGGGTACAAGAGTAGGGAAAGCGTTGGATAGCGTAGGGGTAAAATTTACTATTCCCACTCCAGTGGGTGCAACAGTAGGGAAAGCGTTGGATAGCGTAGGGGTAAAAATTACTATTCCCACTCCAGTGGGTGCAACAGTAGGGAAAGCGTTGGATAGTGTAGGGGTAAAAATTACTATTCCCACTCCAGTGGGTGCAACAGTAGGGAAAGCGTTGGATAGCGTAGGGGTAAAAACTACTATTCCCACTCCAAAGAGTGCAACAGTAGGGAAAGCGCTGGATAGCGTAGGGGTAAAAATTACTATTCCCACTCCAGTGGGTGCTACAGTAGGGAAAGCGTTGGATAGCGTAGGGGTAAAAATTACTATTTCCACTCCAGTGGGTGCTACAGTATGGAAAGCGTTGGATAGCGTAGGGGTAAAAATTACTATTTCCACTTCAGTGGGTGCAACAGTAGGGAAAGCGTTGGATAGCGTAGGGGTAAAAAATACTATTCCCACTCCAGTGGGTGCTACAGTAGGGAAAGCGTTGGATAGCGTAGAGGTAAAAATTACCATTCCCACTCCAGTGGGTGCAACAGTAGGGAAAGCGTTGGATAGCGTAGGGGTAAAAATTACTATTCCCACTCCAGTGGGTGCTACAGTAGGGAAAGCATTGGATAGCGTAGGGGTAAAAATTACTATTCCCACTCCAGTGGGTGCTACAGTAGGGAAAGCGTTGGATAGCGTAGGGGTAAAAATTACTATTCCAACTCCAGTGGGTGCAACAGTAGGGAAAGCGTTGGATAGCGTAGGGGTGAAAATTACTATTCCCAATTAATTATTTTAAATTAATTACCAATTAAATTTTAATTATTTACCAATTAATAATTAATTTAAAAATATTAATACTTCCATATATATCTATTTAAAATTAAATTACTTCCCACCCTATTCCTCTATAAACACACAACCCGCTACAGAAAATAAATTACAAAAATTTAATTATTTATCAATTATTTATTTTTAATTAATTATCAATTATATTTAAATTATTTACCAATTATTATTTAATTACCAATTAGATTAAATTTACATAATTAATTAATTATAATTAAATTACTTCCCACCCTATTCCCCTGTAAACACACAACCCGCTACAGAAAATCAATTACTAAAAATTAATTATTTATCAATTATTCATTTTTAATTAATTAACAATTATATTTTAATTAATTACCAATTATTATTTAATTAACAATTAAATTAAATTTACATAATTAATTATTTATAATTAAATTACTTCCCACCCTATTCCCCTATAAACCCACAACCCGCTACAGATTTATATTACACAAATATTATTAAATAATAATAACTTACCTTATTTTCGATCTTTTTGTTGTCTATATTTTATCTAGTCTATATTATGTCAGTCTATATTTTTGATTCGATATTTTGGCTATTCTAGTCGATATTACTCAATATTTTTGTTGTCTATATTTTGTCTAGTCTATATTTTGTCCAGTGTATATTTTTTACTCGATATTTTGTCCAATCGATATTTTGGAATCGATATTATGTCTGTTTACTGAGTATAACCCCTGGTAGAGAACAAATAATAAACATTAACTTCCCAAGTTACCAGGAGAAAGATCGTAAGAAAAGCGTGTCTAGCCAGGGCCTACTAGCTAGCAAAGCATTAACTGAAGTCGCCCAACACACAATAATGAAGCAGGGTAGCCACACAGAGGACGAATTAAAAGAGCCTCAACATTCATTAAGCACAATTTTCCAACATGGCACAATGGCGCAGAAAACAACATCAACGCTGCAACATAGCAACGACCGTAGGACAAATAGCACCAACAACATAAGGTCAGACGAGCACACTACTACTAATGGGAAGCTCCCTCAGTGCACAAACTATGAATCCTATAACAAAGAAGAGATAGACACCATCATTTTTTCTCCCCACTATAAATCAAGGGGTCGAGGAGATATTTTAAACAGAGGAAATGTACTAAGACTTCTGCAATCAATTCCCAACCTTGTGAATATTAACACCTTGGACCTACTGTCAATTGAATTCCAGCCAAACAGCAGTCAATCCAGTCCAGAGGTTACAAAAACCAGATGGAAAACGCCAGAGATAGCAAGCAGAATAATACAGGAACTTAATACCATCCAAAGCTGGGAGATAGTCTTGAAACCAGTGCCAAAACCACCATATCCAGCCCCTTTTTTAGGTGCAACTACCAACAACGAAAACAATAAGCCTTCCTCAATACTAAAAGGAGCAAGGGGCAGCTCTCCAACTCCTGGTCAATCGGCATTAACCTGCTTTTCGCCTACGAGCAACTGGCGGAGCTTACAACGAACAATAACACCAGCTCAACCAAATTGACATGGGAAGTCTAATTTACAAAATCCAACAACTGGCAAATAATGAGATTACCATGTGTATTTGGAATATAAACGGTTTAGCATCCAAATTAAATGATGAAGAAGTCCTAAACTACCTAAAACGCTTCGATATTATCTTTATTCAGGAAACCTGGGAAGAAAACCCCCCCCGAGCTACAAGGTTATACTTCTAGCTTTATTCCGGCAATAAAGAGGACTTGCTTTGGAAGTCAATTTGGGGGCCTACAGTCCCTATTTGCAATAAACCGAATAAACAAAACCTTCCCTTTAAAGATCAGTATGACTCCTCCAAGTTGCATTCACAGACGCATGGGGAATCCCAGCTCAAGGCCCCGTAAAAAAAGTGAAGCAAACACGGTGCTCCAAATTTCTTATTCAGGAACTGGAACACCTAAACTTAAGATCAGTAAATGGTCACTGCAAGGGGGACAATCTACCAGCTCCCACATATCACTCAGCAAAAACTTCGCCCCATCTGGATTTTACTTTTATGTCCTTATGTTTGTTCAAAATAATAGCCACTTTCAAAATAGGCAACAAAGTATCGAGTGACCATATGCCACAGGAGCTGATGCTAAAAACAAAGACAAATTTACTACTGGAGACTGATAAAAATATAGTTTCAGTTGAAGCAATAAATCTCAAGCGACTAAGATGCAACTCAACTAATATGGAGATAGTATCAAGTTGGGATAAATTCATCACGTCACTTGGAGACAAAACTCCAACTGGGACCAACCAGAAACAGAGTAGCAAAGATGTCAATTTAATAAAAATGGCTATGAGCCCTGTCTAAAAAAAAAACGAAACAGATTATAAATGTGAGAAGTTGGCCTGATATATGATATCTCCAATTCTGGGGGCACCTTTTATCAGTCCAAACAATCCCTTATGGTGTCTGGTTGTAAGTCAACCTCATAGACAAGCTATCCTAAGGGTAGCATGGACTAAGCAGCCTTAAAGGCTTAACTCAAGAGTTCGTGTTAAGCAAGCTGTTTTACCAATCACAATCCTGTAATATCAAATGAAAGGACACCACACAAGTTATATATTATAAAAATATATGTATTTATTACTAGAATAATCCTCTATACTCTTTATGAGTCTAGCAGCACAAGCGTTTAAACAAAAGCACAGTTAAACATACAAAAGTTGCACAATTATGGATGGGGCCCAGGGGCCACGCAAACCATATACTAAAATAGTGGTATAAGTATCACTAATCGAACAGTGGTCAGGCCTAGGTCCTGGGGAATCGCTGGGAGCAATCGGGACTAGCAATGCTGAAGTCGGGAAAAGCCCGCAGGAATCGGGTGCAGCGCTTAAAGCACACACATGCACCAATGCAAAGTCAATGGTGCGTAAAAGTTATCGAGTTACTGTTTTAAGAGTCTTCCGACTGACCTAGAAGGACAAAACATTAGACTTAGACACTAGAGGTGTATACCAGTACAGGAGCACCGGCGTTCATGAGTTACCTCACCCACAGGAAGCGGGTGCACCGGTGCAAAGTAGTGTTGGCTTTCGTCGTGTAGATCTATGGAGCCTGAAGATGAAGATGCTGCAGGCGGCCAGAAGAGAAGTGTCTGGTGCGATCCAAGGGTGGATCGAAGATGTATATGACCTGAAAGCAGAGGGGACAGAGTCTGGGTCACTCAGCAGTGACCAGGGTGGAACCAAGAAGGAACCAGGCAATGTCGGACGCAATCAGGTCGATGTCGTGAAGCTTGTCTCCGCTGCCACATGGACTCTGGGGCACCGAGGATGTCCAGGAGTGGACACCGAGCTGACCCGCAAAGGCTCTCGCTGTCGGCGGTGTCGGCTTCCGGATCGGAGCAAACAACCCTTGGGAAGCGCAACCCATGCAGGATTCGAAGATCGCTTCTTACTCGGACCAGGAGGGTCAGAGCGGGTGCTGCTTTTCAGGGGAGCGAGGGCAAGTCTGGAGCAACCAGACTCACAAGTTAGATTCAAAGGTTCTCTGGTACTGGGGCCGCTAGCCAACGGGCAAGCGACCGGACCAACGCGTTGAGCCAAAAGATGCAGAAGGGCCCCACGCAGCACTCGGTGAGTGTAGAGGGGTGAGCTTCGGTGCAAGAGTGGCTCAGGGCTGGGGCTTCTCAAACCATAATGCACAGCTTCGAGGGAGTCTCGGGAGCTGCACGGTCAGCTCCTCGTGGTCTTTCCAAGATGGCCGGCCCCACGCTTCAGGTCGCCTCTACGGGTCTCAGCTCTGCAGGGACTGTGGATCGGGCTGTTAGAAGGCAGGCACGCTGGGTCTTGTTGATCTCTGTCGCTCGAGTTCCGGCGGGAACTGCAACAAAGCAAACATCGAGGTGCTGGATGGTGCCTGTTTGCACAGGGTGGTCACTCCTTGACCACAAGTAAGATTCTTCAATCTTCTACGTCGAGTAGGATGTTGAAGGGTCTAGAGTTTCGTTTCAAAAGTTTCAGTCAGGATAATCTGAGTGCGTTGGCCCTGCTCCCATTCTTATACCAATCTAGGGGGCTGGATTACCTGCTAGGTCCCTCCTATGGGTGGGACCCAGGAAGGGGGTGATTACACCCCTTTCCCTTTGTCCAGGGTCGCGCTGGGACTGGGGCTGGTGTGCCCCAGAACCGGTTTGACCGAATTATGCAAGGGGAAGCCTTGTGCGCCCCAGGCACTGTCTAGTTTCTTTCAGCCCTCCCTGCCTCAAAACACTATCTCCTGTCTGGGGTGGTGTAGCACCTCCCTGGGACAGGAAACCCTTTGTCCAGGCCTCCTCTGCCAAGTTTCGGTCGGCAGCAGGAGGTCAGACTTGTGTCCGTGGCAGCAGCATCCATTTTGTGATGCTGAGGCTCTGGTTAGGATTAACCACGTTTTAGTAAAATAACATGTCTTCTCCCTCTAGAAGGGTGGAATGCTATCCCCGTCGACAGGACTGTCGAGGGGATAGTATTCCAAATCGCATGACACCTTACACGACATGTTTTGATAAAGCCAAACCAAAGTTAGCACATAACCGCGATGGATTATAATGCACTTAAGAGTATATGGTATGGCATTATCCCCGAACAGCTAAGGGAGTTGTTCCCGACAGCTGCAGACAGGCTCAGCTCATGCTAGAGCACCATCTTACGTAAAACCAAGCGCTCTGCCTCCAGGAATGATAAGGCCTGCCATAGGAGTGACTTATAGGTTTATATGTGTCCAGATATAGGTTTAGATATAGGTATACTATATCTAAGCAAGGGGTGATTACACCACCTTGCCCCAGCTGAGTGATCAGCCAGTTGTGTCAATTTAAGAACCATCCAGGGGTGGCAAAAGATATGCTGCAGCCCCTGGTAGGCCTTGGATGCACCTATGCCCTTGGCACCTATGGTGCACTGTATAGGGGCTGACAAGGTGTCCAGTACCAAATTGGTTATGTACCTATAGTACATGTCTGTGAATTTAGAGAGAGAACAGCAGGCTGTGGGTCTGATTAGCAGGCCCACAGCCACATTAAGTCGAAAACCAGTGAACCAAAAAGCAAAAAATTGGGGTGACCATAGGATAGCAGACCCTACTCTCCTACAATAAACAACACCTTAAGGCAACTCCGTAAATCACCGGTAGATCAAAAACTGCAGCAATCTCTCCGTGAATCTAATGCTCTCTTAAAGCGAAGGAGATGGGTCAGGAAAAGATCAATGAACAACGATTTTTGGGCTAAACTACTTTACGAATCAAACATGAAAAATAGTGCCAAGTTTTGGCAATCTATTAACAGACTACAACGCTCAACCCATCCTGGTATAAACTCTAACATCTCCGAAGCGGCCTGGGTTGACTTTCTTTATAATCATTTTAATGAAACCAACTCCACATTTGTTCTAACCGCTAGCCCGCGCACTGAGAGAGTCATCAGATCCACAAAGGAGACATTAAACCAAAACTGCGTCCATCCAGATGAAAAATTCTCCCAAGTTTCCACCCAACAACAAAGGGAAACGGACTTAAGAATGGCTCAATGTAATGTTACAAGTACAAAAGAGAAGTCCAATAGCCTGGAAACAACCTCGATCCGGACACAAATAGCAAAGGGAAGCCAGGCAAGGGCACCAGGCCCCAACGGCATTCCGCCAAAGTTGTAGATACATGATCCTGAATTTTGGAGCAATGCATTAGAACCTGCTTTCATATATGCATTTGAAACATCCACAATTCCACAGTCGTGGAGAGGCTCAATCATAAGCCCAATATACAAACGGGGCAAGAGGTCTGAGCCAAAAAACTACCGATTGATAGCCCTCATAGACGCTGATGCCAAATACTTTGCGGGGCTTATTTTAAATGACCTAACAACTTGGGCTTCAGATAACCACATTATTTCACCAACACAAACCGGGTTCCGGCAAGGTCAGGGGACAACAACAAACATTATGGCCCTAACTTTACTAATGGATGCAGTAAAACAGGGGAAATATCCCCTGTTTCTCTGCTTCATAGATTTTACAGCCGCCTTTGACCATGTGGACAGAACAGAGCTCTGGCAAAAACTACAAGGAATGGGAATACCACCTCCGCTTTTGGACCAGCTAAGGAACCTGCACACAAACACTTGGATAAGGATAAAGCTTGGTGCAGGGACTCACATATCGAAAGAAATCCCTACCTCAAAAGGGTTAAAACTAGGGTGCATCCTAGCTCCGTCGCTTTTTAATCTTTACCTTGCGGACTTACCAGGGGAACTGGACAAATGCAAAAATCATGCACCAAAACTAGAAATATAACTTTTTTAAACCTGTTATATGCAGACAGTTTGGTTCTGATAAGCCGAACCCCCGTTTGATTACAACATCTCCTGTATGTGACTCACAGCTTTTCAGAACGGAACGCCCTGAAAATAAATTACAGCAAGACAAGAATAATGGCAGTAAATCACCAGAGGAAGAAAAGCTTCAATTGGTTCCTGGACGGTCATTGTTTAGATCAAGTACCCAGCTACAAATATCTAGGGTTAATACTAGATCAAAACAACTCTTTCAAACCACAGATAGAATCCTTGTGGAGGAAAGGGGTAATGATATATTTGGCTATAAAACCCCTAAAGTCGCACCTGCCGGACCTAACACTTGACCCTTTAATAAAAGTCCTACAAGTAAAACTTCACCCTACAATAACATATGGTAGCTCAGCAATGAAGGGCAAATATGCAACAGCAGTAGAGAATACAATAACTAACGCATATCGAGCCATCTTTCAGCTCCCTAGGTATGCTTCCCCGGCCCAATTACCGTTGGAGTTTGGGCTACAAAAACAATCAATCGAAAGAAGGGGAGCATACGTAAAATGCTGGCATAAAATCAAAGAAGCAGCAGAAAGATCCCTGAACAGCCAAATCTGGATAGAGTTATTCCGCCCTACAAAATCGCCAGCTAGAGAGTACCTGCAGGACTCAATCAAACTATTAGGACTGACAGACCTTTGGAGCATCACAGTGTCACACTCTGTGTTTAAAAAAACCGTAACAAAGGTATCCCGACAATTGTCAGTCGCAGAAGATAAAAAACACGCTATCCAAACGATCTCACAGTTGGGTAGTACTGAATACGTATAAAGCTTTAAAACCACAATCATACTTGAAAATCGGAAATAAAACAACAACAAAGGAACAATTCTTAAAACTCCGCTTTGGGATTGGTGTAAATAATAAGTTTCTTCCCCCTTGGGAGAGAAAAGGCGGTCACCAGCCTTGCCGCCTCTGTGGCTGCGGAGTGGAAGACCTATTACACGTTATCTGCACCTGCAATAACTTAAGGGACATAAGAACAAGCCTCTTAAAACCTGTGTTCAGACAGTACGGAGTTAGGACCAGCAGACAAGCGGCACTGCTGTGTTTCAACCCAGAGAGAGTGCAGCTAAATTGTCGACTAACAAAGTTTTTCGACATAACAGCTAAGAGATTGAAAAGCTCAAGCATGTTGCCCTTGGAACATTCAACAACAGAAGCTTTGCCAAGTGGATTAACCCATCAAATAGAACAAATGGGAGAAGAGTCATCAATGGAGCCAACGTCCTAAAAACTCTTCTTCTTATCGTTAAATTTAAAATAGAAACAAATGGTTAAAAAGGTTTGCCTTAGTGATCTTCATCATAGCCATTCCGTAGGGGTTCCTCCTGACGAAGTGTTGCAAGTAGTTGACGGAAAAAAAGTGTTAAGGCAACAACACTGAGGAGTCCCCCTATGTTGCCACGACCCTCTTCACAACAACACTGCGATCCACTGGAAATAGGTTAAATGGCACATTGGAAGAGGCCAAATAAATGTGGCAAACGTCCTCCTCCTCTTCTATATTTCTCTCTTTTTTTATGAGTAACTGAAATTAAATATGTGGACTATTTAACAGCATTTTTAAATATATATGAACAGATGTTTTCTACTATGTTTTAAGGAATGCAACGGTTTTAATTAATCATGCATAATAAATTCTATTCTATTCTATTATATTCTAAACTTTGGCAAAATGCCGAAAGACTCTGCATTCTAAATATTTGGCAGATTTGGCTGAACATCTTTCAAATCTTGCCGAATGCGACAAACTACCACATCTATAGCACGCATAGTTTGTGCTCCTTCCTAGCTCAGCAAAGTCTCCTTTTTTTCCATCTTCCGGTCTCTATGCCAGTCATTGCTCACTTTATTTTTGTATTTGCTATCAGATATTTTCCCTACGATTTCAGTGGTGACCTTTTCCTGTGATAGCGTGGCTCTAGCACAACGATCTGAGAGTTCAGCCTTTTTTACCAACGCTATTATTTCTTTAAGTGGATTTTCTCCTTCCACCCATAGTTTGTCTTGTGTTGCTTATTTTTAGTGTACATGACGATTTGGTCCTCCAAATGTTCATAATGTAAACTTCCAAATCTGCATCTACTATCCAGATGTTTCAAAACTGCCACATACTCCTCTATACTTTCACTCTTCTCCTGCTTTCTCTGAAAGAAAGCGTGTCCTGTGGCAGCAATAGACACTGCCAGCGTAAAATGATCATCAAGATACATTATTACACTCTTGAAAACATCCACATCGCCACATGCTCTTTCTGGCTTCTGTAATTGATTATAAATGTGGAATAGTACATAAGAACTCTCGTTTTCCTTTCTGCTCAAAATGTTCCACTAACATCCTCTAAATTAGCAATGCAATTTAAGAAATAATCTTTCCACTGGTTCCATTGAACTGCAGGTTTTTCAGGTGTTGCTAAGAATTGTTTTGGGGAAGACAATTGCATAGGTGGAGTGTAACATTTCTTTCCTCATTAGTCATGACTAAAATGACTGTATATGAACTTGCTATATGAATATAAATAGTAATAAAGAACATTTCAGGCTGTATGCATCCTTACATGAGTACCTTTTATTCCTTGTACGCTTCGACACTTTATAATCCTCCATATCGGTCTTCTCTTGTCTATTCTCTTTAAAAAAAAAAAAGAAAAAAAACTAATATGGTGCAACGTAACGTGACCCTCTGGTTCCAGGAGTCATGTTGGAGCCGCGTAGCGCGACGAGCTTCCTTCAGTGACAGTTTGCAGGAGAATTCGCACTACTTTCTGTGCCTGCGCATCAGGAAGTCGTGCTGCATGCGCTTCAGTGTGATTGGGAGCGGAACGCGTCAGGGAAACAACTCGAGGCAACACAGGCTTCAAAAGATGCCTTTAAACGGTAAGTTGATTGCGCAAGCAATATTTTACTGGGCCTTGCCGGCACTTACTAGGAACCGTCTCGCACCTCCAGCATTGCTTGGTATTTCAAATTGCTGCAGATTCCTTTTTCTAGAATCCGCAACCTTTTTAGGTCTCGTCTGAGCCAGCGCATGCGCTGCACTGCGAGACATTTAGTATTGGGGTTTTCAAAGTGCTACCAGACGCTTTTGCTGGCATCAAGCTTGCGGTTACGCATGCATGCACGCGCGCAGCCGCCATCTGCCTCCCTTCCAGCGCGATCACTGCTGCACTCGCCAGCCGCCATCTGCCTCCCTTCCATCGCGATCACTGCTGCGCACGCACCACTCGGTTGCTTTTTAAAAATAATCCTTTTGCTGCTGACCGTGCGCGTGTGCACTCCCCTCCCACTTGTTTACATCATGCCGCGCGGCCGAGTTACTTTTACTTCTCTTATCTCCCATGCACCAGCTCACCTCCTGTTCCCCCTCTCAGTTAGCAGCCTCTCCCCCACCACAGAGGGCGTCTTGCGGCCGCGCGTCTTTTGCAAATGTTTTTGGCTGGTTTTTGTTGCATGTCCGTTTTAGGAATCTGAAAAGAGCTGCTAATTAATAGACATTTAATTTGCCTTATTTGTGAAACATCTTTGGCGAAAGTAAATGACAGGTTGGTAGACCTACTTTTACAATGTCTTATGTCGTACTCCGCAACAATATAAAAAGTCCAAGACCAAAAAGAGCAGGCAACTCAATCCCCCTGCGTGCCAGATCACACACCTAGGCCGGTGATCGCATGTCAAACTCGACGCCCAAGTCACTGTCACTGAAATCTTCGGGCCGCAATGAAGGACTTGGCGCTCATCGCCAGAGTGAGCAGTATGTTCTAAATGGGGATGACTGCCCACTCAGCCGCCAATCGTTTGAGAAATATTGGTTTTTTTTCCCCGCCTCTGGTAAATTGTCAGCGCTGCCAGACTGCAGTGCTGCTGATCTATTAAACGGCGTTCTTATATTGCAGATATATACTCGCTCCCTTTTACTTCTGAATCGGCTCTCTTCTGACAATTCAAATCCTCTACCCATCCCAGAAGTACATGTGCAAAGAGCGGCCATCACTCTGGAGCGACGGCGCCATCTCCTGGTGCTCGGCCAGCACAACAAACTACCCGTTGGCAAACCCAGGCCGTAGGGCCCTCATTATTCAAGTTTACTTTCGTTTTGTCCCGGGGGGTAAAAAAATCCGTGAGGTATTGGAGAAAAACTATGGATCTATTTTACAACAATACCCTGTCCTATTTGCAGTAAATCATCAGTGCAATGTCTCAACAAACTAGGGAAATGTGACTACGTCTTAAGTACTACTTTTACTGCATGCTTACAACTTTGTTTGTTTAATAGCGTGTCTACATGCCAACGTTTTAGACGAGGAAAGTAGGTTATAGACTTCTATTGAAATTGACTTCTATTGAAATAGAGGCATTTTCAGGCGCTGGACCGCCAAAATAGTCATTTTTTTTATCAAAACCGGAAGTCTCACGCCTAAATCGGTTCTATTGGCATGTATGTGTGTGTTTGTTTGGGTTACAGCTGGTCTGAGCCTATGGTATTATTTCAGGTTTATTAGAGGTAACGTGTGCCTGTGGGTGTGTTTTGACATACAGGATCCATGGTAATAACGACCATGTCACCTAGTTAACCAATACTGGATCGTTGTGTAAGATAGGATTGAAGGTCAGGACCACAAAAAACTAGCATTGGCATAGCCAATAGGTCTCACCTTTGGGACCTTATAAAGTGTTTAGTTATGCAACAGTTTATGTTGTTGCACCAAGGATATTGTGCTGCATAACTAAACACTTATAAGGTCCCAAAGGCGAGACCTATTGGCTATGCCAATGCTTGTTTATCTTGATTCCGTGATTCTTTAAGTTTTCAAACGCTGAAGCGGCTTAAATTCTTTCCCAGTCATCGCCAAAAATTATGTACCATCGGGAACACATAACCGGAACACATAGACTTGGAAGTTCTTCAAAGAAAGTTTATTCCTTAGGTAGAAAGGATGCATACACCTCCTCCACCGCACTCCAGGTCCCAACTGCTCCCTTGGGTTCTCTATCAATGAATGCTAGGCAACATGGAATCTCAAGCACGAGTGCACACTTTCGTACTGAGATTCCATGTTAAAGGAAACTTACCATAAAATACTACACCAGACCTGGATGTAACGCACCTTAACCCTCAAGGTTGAGCACTCCCGAGGGTATGGCCCCGCGTTGAAATACAAATACTAGAGTAGGCTGTACCGTCTATTATTTCAATTTTTTATTACATTAGTTCAAGAAAGCTTGAATTGCCACTTTTTTATGTCGTCTGTGTTAAGTAAGGCACTCTGACTACGCAGCTGCCACATTGCGGTCGTAATTCAAAACAGAAGGGAAATAAACATGGGCGGAAGCAGCAACAGCATCAATAAAGATAAAAAAGTTCTCACACACAGGCGATAAGAAGGCAAGCGTAAGTACACTGTACTTTACCGGTGCTCCTGAGCCTTCAGAGGCAGTGACCTACAGACTGCCGGAACGAGACTGTAGGCAGCAAAGACAGCTGATGCTGGAATAAACCTATGGTAAGCGGGAGGCGGGAATAGACTGGTCTTATTGATTACCGCAGGTCTTACAGACAGCATATGCGCGATGATGCTGGACGTAAAAAGGTGGTATTGTATCAATTTACTTATTCGTCAATAGGATTGGTACATCTGGAGTAATATGTGAATAATATGGCAGTGAGTGTAATGAAAAAAGGCCTCAGTGATTTCCCTGTAATCATTTAGTGATGTAATGCACCACATGTTCTAGATAATCTGTGCACTGCAAGATTGGGGGGGGGGGGCAGGGGATTGATGCAAGTGTGATGCACTGCTGCTTTTGTTACTGGGGGCCGACATTGCAGCACCGCAGAAAAACTGCTCCCCACCGCTGCAAAACCAACCCCCGCCCTTCCAGCCTCCCGAGGAAAGTACTGATGCCAGATCTGGCCAGTCCTGCGCTGCTGTGCGTGTGCAAGATGAATCAATTCTGAGGTTTTGAAATCCAACTTGTTACTGGAAAGGTGATCAAAAGTCATCTTACGTCAAGGTAGTAAAGATTTATCCCCACCCTTGCCATATGACCTGCAAAGTAGCAGAAATCCGCAATTACTTAAATTTCAAACACTAACGTGGTGATTAACTGTTTCTGACATATGGCCCATTCTCTAGTACATGGCGAAAGTAAACTCCACATTGACATCCATTATTTTTATTTATGTCTAGATGTAGCTTTAACTTCGCATGAGCTAATGTAATCATAACTAATATATTTATTGAAAAGCAGTGCAGAGAGAGGCCATTTGGCTCCATCTCTTCGAAGATCTGTTTTTTATTATTTATTTTTTTATTAGTTGTGCTATGAATTATGGCGTCATAACTCACATAGTTTTAGGAATTTCCTATAAGCTTGTTACGTAAAATTCCTGAAATTATGCCATGGTGCGCAATTACGCTCTCCTTCGAGGCAAAATTATAGTAGTAGGAGAATGGGAAGAATTAAACAACCAGAACAGTAGTGACTGTTGTTTACGGCAATTTTATTTTTAGTCCTTTAATTTAGCGCAAAATGCGTTCTCAAAGCATATGTTGATGGAAGGTCTCATTTCATGCTAAAATTTAGAGCTAAATTAAAGATTTGCACCCCCTGCTCATTATCCTGAGTACTAGAGGGGTGTGGTTTATGCCAAGGTTTACGTCTTTCGGTAAGGCCTCCCTAGGACATTGGCTCCATCCGTTTCTGGATGGCCACCTTTACAGTTATTTGATTGGGCTGTTGCCTCCCAAGATGGAAATTAAATTAACGATAGATTCACCCATTTTGGAGTGTACTTAATATCCGTGTGTACATTTGTTATTTCATGATTAGTATTTGGTTGTTTGTGAATTAAAGCACTTTTTCTCAGTAAAAATAAAAATACTGCCTGGACTTGATTTATCAAGTGTCATTGTGTGTTTTGTAGAACTGGAGTTACTAAGTAATTTGTGCTCAGTTTGGGTCCAATAGAGAGGTGGCTCCATGGTTGGAGAGGCTTGATTTGTATTGTGTCCATTTGTAATATAATGTTTAGCATTTACTTATGTGTGACTTTATGCACTTTTCCTTTTTAAAACTAAAACACTGGCTGAACATTGATTAATAAGTGTTATTGTGTGCTTTGTGGAGTTCTGCGTTCCCAAACCATACCACTTCCCTGAGTAAGCTATGAATTGCACTGTCTCACTACCTTGTGGTAATAAAAGCAAAACTTCCTTAATACAAACAGCACACTCCTCTCGGACTAGCAATCACACTCTACTAGTAATCTCACTCTCCTTAGTGACCAGAAGGCACACACTACTGATCACACTCGCACCCTTCACAGAGCAGCAGTCTAATACTAGTGGCTGCACTCTAAAAACCTTCTCACACACTGGCAGTCTCACGCTATTGGAACCACTCCTTGACGCCTGACAGTTTAGTAATCCTACTTTGTAGAACACAACCCTAAACCCTTGCGGTGTAGTAGTCTCATATAATCAACTACACTCTTCACTAGCAGTCACACACTACCAACAGCACTCTCACACCCCTTAGTGACAAGCAATAAAGCTAATAATAGGTTGGCTGCTAATCGAAAGTGTATCTTAACTCCTTGGATGCTCATGACGAGCTCAGCTCGTCATGAGCGACGGCGCTCCGGTGCTCATGATGAGCTGAGCTCGTCATGACCGCGCCCGTTCCGTGGAACGCTCGCGCGCTGGGCTGATTCCCCTGCTGTGTTGAACGTTCCATTGGAACAGGGTCATAGCGCCGTGGCTCATGACGAGCTGACCTCGTCATGAGCATGGGGGCGCTGTACGCGCCCCCCGCCCCCAGCACAACGGGGAAATATCGGGAGCAGCGAAGGGGTTAATTGATTGCAAGCTTGTATGTGATGCAAGTTTGTATGTGAATTGAAAAATGAGTCAAAGGATGCTTCTTTGTCGCCCAGAGTCCCAGTGACAGGATTTTGTGCCAAACTACTAAGCACTTTATATTATTTTGCCCACTATATACAGCCTACAGATCACATTTTTTTATGGCCGATTCTTCAAGGGAGATCTTGTAACTCGCATTGTGAGGGTTTGACATTCTTGCAGCACCTTGAATTCTTTATTGTGCGATTATTTAAAATTATTTCAATAAAATCAATAGTTCATTCGTGCACATCAGCAACATAGTGGAATTTACGGAGCCCATGAAAACCTGAGCTGGGGGGTTGAAAATATTCAAATGCCTAGAAGTATAATTAAAATCGATCAATATACCTATCAAGAATACATTAATCTAAAGCATTAAAGTGCAAAAATGTGACTAAAGTGTAATTGTTGCCTCTTAATGGGTTGTGGGCATATTTTATTTTATTTTATTTTGAGAGTTTTATATAGCACTGGCTAGACCCGGAGGTATCGGAGCACTTTACATAAGGTTCCACAGGAATTATAAAACTACATCATTAACACGTTACATCAGTTACTAGAAAAACATTTCAAGAACGTAGAATAGGAAATAAATGGAGCTTAGAAGGGTAAGGGGGTGGGGTAAAGGGGTAGGAGGTGGGTAGGAGGTAGATAGGATGGGAAGACGAAGGAGAGTCTGCCCAAAGTCCGGATGGGTAGGTGACGGCCGAGGAGGAAGTCCACAGCCCATCTCTTCTTTAGCTATTGGGTAGCTCCACCGGGCATCAGCCAAACAGCTAGGTCTCAACGGGGAAACAATTAAAGAGCAAAGAAGAGGGAATAAAAACAGATCAGGGAGAATTGGAAGTCCAGAGGAAGGAGACAGCGGCGGAGGAGAAGATGAGACAAATGTCCGAAGACCGGCTGGGTAGGTGATGGCCAAAGCGGTGTGCCTGAGCCAGTCTCCCCTATAGCTGTCGGAGCAGCTCTGCCGGGAATCGGCCATGCGGTTCGAACTCCGCAGGCAGAGGCTGAGGAACAGGGGTAGGTCGTGGTTGTTGATCACTGTGGCTCTGAGGCTGGGGGTTTTCATCCACGAAGCTTGTCCATGTGAGATCAGTGGCAGCCATATCTGAAAGAGACATGTTAGTGATAGATTCCTTACCTTAGAATATCCCCAGGCGTCAGACTGGATCCGGAAAGTTTTGCGTAGCAGTACCCTTGCGCGTCGGTAGGCGTCGTATGCTGCTCCGCGTCCGTCGTCGGCGTCGTGGGCGCCGTGATGACGTCGTCGGAGTACTTAGACGCCGCCTCCGCGTGCTGACGTCAGTTCTTCTTTTTTCCGCGCCAGCCAGCGCAGATCTGGAAAAAGTAGTTCCCTAGTCACTTTTTGACTAAACTTTTGTGATCTTTTGATCCATTTCGAAGTCTTTACGACTCCGACGGTGCCGTTAGGGATGCCCGGATTCAAGCATTGCGACAAGTGCGACCGTACCATGTCGGTCACGGATCCCCACCGCCTGTGCCTGATGTGTTTGGGCGTCGACCATGACGACGAGGCCTGCTCCGACTGTCGGGCCCTTTCGAGGAAGGCCAGGCGGGAGCGGTCCCGCAGGCGAGTCGAAATCCGCCAGTCGGCCCGCACCGTGTGAGGTCCCGGTCCAGGTCCCACGGGAGGTCGAGGGACAGGTCGCGGGGACGGAGCCGTCACAGCTCTGGGAGTCGGGTCCAAGTCGTCAGGTAAGAAGCATAAGAAGTCAAAGAGACATCATCGCTCTTCTGGCTCCCCCCGACGCTTGCGCGATGCGGCCGGGGGTTCGGGTGACACCGCCCACGCGGCTCCTCGGGAGTCGCGGGCGCCGCGTTCGGCCCCATACCCCCCGGTCCCCGGGCTGAACGCGATGCCGGAGGAGATCGATCGTTTCCTCATGGCCATGAGGTCCCTTTCTCCTCCGACGGGTTCCGCGGCACCTTCGGGCCCAGCGAACCCGTCTGGGGGCCCTAGTGGGTCGGGGGCTACGACCCCGACGCAGTCGGGTGCTTCGGCCTCCACGCCGCCGGCGCCTTCTGGCCCGGCGCCGCGGGGCCCCACGATCCCGACACCGCCGGTGCCCTCGGGTCCGGCGCCGCAGGGTACAGCGGCCCCGGCGTCGTCTGCGCCTTCGGGCCCGGCGCCACAGGGCGCCGCTGGACCCTCCTCGGGCGATGGATCGTCACCGGTGGACCTTACGACCCCCCCGGCGTCGGTCCGTGTGGTGTCCCCTCCGGCGTCGTCCTCGGGCGGCGCCGTCCCCGATGCCTCCTCTCAATCGGTTCCGATGTCGGGACGACGCCTATCGGCGTCGTTCTCGACGCCGTTGGGGGAGTTTAGTCTCTATGAACCGACCCCATTCACTTACGACCCTAAATATCAGGAGATGGGGGAAGAGGAGAATTGGGAGGGGTCTGAGGACCCTCTGACCAGGGAGTGTCAGTCTAACATGGACTGGACAGGAGACCTTGGGGCGGCCAGTGGCCTGGACACCTCTCCAGACACTGGATTTGTCTCTCCTCCTACCGTGGCTTCGGAGGAGGGTGCTACTTATGGTGTGGTGTTGATGAGGGCTGCTAAGGCCTTGGGCCTTGAGCTCCCCGTCGCAGCCGGGAGGACTAACCTCCTCACTGAGGTCCTTAAGCCGCAGTCATGCTCCATGGAGCCTCTGCTGCCGTTTAATGAGGCCTTGACGGACGTTCTTTTGGGCACTTGGTCCAGGCCCGCTACAGGTTCACCTGTAGATAGGAACGTGGCCAGACGCCACCGCCCGGCCCCGGGCGACCCATGTTTCCTGTCCACCCACCCCACCCCCGAGAGTCTGGTTATCCAGGCCTCTAACTCCCAGACCGCATTCCCGACGGCTCCCCCCGATCGGGAATCCAAGAGGTACGAGGCCTATGGCAAGAAGGTATTCTCGTCCCTTAGCTTGGGACTGCGGTCTTCCAAAACCGCATGCCTCTTGGGCCGTTACACCCACTCCCTGTGGGAAACGGTGGCGGAAGTGCTGCCAGAGTGTCCGTTGGAGGTACGGGCCAAACTCGGCCAAGCCCTAGTGGAGGGCCGGGACGCAGCAAAGTATTCAATCAGGTGCGGACTGGATACTACTGACTCGCTGGGCAGAGCGATGGCTACGACGGTGGCGATACGACGCCACGCCTGGCTGAGATCTGCCAACTTCTCGGCAGACGTCCAAAATACACTCATGGACATGCCGTTCGATGGCCGTCGCCTCTTTGGCGACAAGGCAGACAACGCGCTTGAGCGCTTTAAGGACTCCAGGGCTACGGCAAGTCCTTGGGCCTCTCGGCCCCGCGCCAGCAAATGGGTGCCTTTCGCTGCTTTCGTGGCCAAGGAAGGGGCGCCCCCACACGTGCCGCCAGCCACTCGCCGCAGACTGTCGTCCAGCGCGGCGGCGGCCGTGGAAACCGCCGTGGAGGTGGTCGGGGAAACAGGCGGAGCCAGTCCACACCTGCCCCCGCAGCATCCGCCTCTAAACCCTCCTAGTCCGTGCGTTTCGGCCCATGTGATGCCAGTGGGAGGCAGGGGTCGCCATCACCACTCTCACTGGCGCACAGTCACTTCGGACAGGTGGGTGCTGCAGATCGTCCGAAGGGGCTACTCCCTCCCCTTCGAGACGACCCCTCAAGCCATGCCACCGCAACACCACCGTGTATCGGGGGATCATTTGCGGCTCCTGCAGGAGGAAGTTTCGGCCCTCTTGGCCAAGGGGGCCATCGAGCGCGTTCTGGGCCAGAAGTAGGACGTGGTTGCTACTCCCACTACTTCCTGGTACCCAAGAAGGGAAAAGAGGGCCTACGCCCTATCTTGGATCTGAGGAACGTCAACGGCTTCCTCCAGAAGGAGAAGTTCAAAATGCTGACACTGGCTCAGGTCTTGGCTGCCCTAGACCCAGGAGACTGGATGGTAGCGTTGGACTTGCAGGACGCATATTTCCACATCCCCGTCCTGCCGGCCCACCGGCGTTACCTGCGGTTCACGGTAGGCCTCGAGCACTTTCAGTTTACCGTGCTCCCCTTCGGTCTTACCAGCGCCCCACGGGTGTTCACGAAGGTGATGGCGGTGGTCGCAGCTCATCTGCGCAGGTTAGGGGTCTCAGTCTTCCCCTACCTA
Organism: Lissotriton vulgaris; assembly: GCF_964263255.1. NCBI lineage: Eukaryota > Metazoa > Chordata > Amphibia > Caudata > Salamandridae > Lissotriton > Lissotriton vulgaris. Next base: position 1,074,378,484 of record NC_141691.1, on the reverse strand, counting down.
GACGACTGGTTGTTGAAGGCGGGCTCGCCCCAGGCAGTCGTCAGCCACCTCCAGACTACGGCGGATCTCCTGCACCTGCTGGGATTTTCCATCAATGTGCCGAAGTTACACCTGTGCCCCTCTCAGAAGCTCCTTTTCATCGGAGCGGTTCTCGACTCGGCGCAGTTTCGGGTTTACCCGCCCGAACAGCGGGTTCGGGATATACAGGCTCTGATTCCGATCTTCGGGCCGTTATCCCGGGTTTCGGTCAGGTTGACGCTGCGGCTTCTGGGGCTGATGGCCTCCTGCATCCTTCTGGTGCATCACGCACGGTGGCGGATGCGGCTCTGCAGTGGGACCTGAAGTTTCAGTAGGCCCAGCACTGGGGCAACCTGTCCGACCATGTCCTGATCTCGGAGGGCACTGCGAGACAGCTGCAGTGGTGGCTCACGGACACCGATTGGGTCAACGGCAGATCCCTCTCCCTTCCCCAACTGGAGCACGTAGTTGTGACGGACGCGTCCCTCCAGGGCTGGGGAGGCCACTTGGGAGAGGCGGAGATCAGAGGACTCTGGTCTCCGGCCGAGTCCCGGCTCCATATCAATCTGTTGGAGCTGCGGGCGATTCATCTGGCACTGAAAGCATTCCTCCCGTCTGTCCGAGGGAGTGCAGTGCAGGTGTTCACGGACAACACCACCGCCATGTGGTACTGCAACAAACAGGGCGGACTGGGGTCGTGGACCCTTTGCCAGGAGGCTCTGCGTCTCTGGCAATGGCTGGAACATCAGGGCGTGACTCTGGTGGTTCAACACCTGGCAGGTTCTCTGAACGCCAGGGCGGACGAACTCAGCCGTCGGTGCTCGATGGATCACGAATGGCGTCTGAACTCGGACGTGGCGCAAGGCCTCTTTCTGCGATGGGGAGAGCCTTGGTTAGATCTATTCGCCACCGAAGAGAACGCGCAATGTCATCAGATCTGCGCGTTGGAATTTCCAAGGCGGCACACGCTCAGAGACGCTTTTCGTCGTGAGTGGAGCTGCGGTCTGTTGTACGCCTTTCCGCCTATACCTCTTCTGCCCAGAGTGCTGAAGAAGATCAAGCGCGACCGGGCACAAGTCATCCTTGTGGCTCCGGACTGGGCACGAAGGTACTGGTATCCCGAGCTACTCAGTATGTCAGTCGATCCCCCGGTTCGTCTGCCTCTTCAGGAGGACCTTCTGTCACAGCAGCAGGGGACAGTCCTCCACCCGAACCTGTCCAGTCTCCACCTCCATGCTTGGAGATTGAGCAGCGACAGTTGAGGCCATTTGACTTGCCTCCTGAAGTTTGCAACATCATTCTGGCAGCCAGGCGTCCCTCCACAAAGACGGTATACGCCTGCAGGTGGAACAGATTTGTGGCATGGTGCACAGCAAAGGCTGTGGATCCCCTCAATGCCCCTCTCTCTGAGGTTCTTCTCTTCCTTCTTTCTCTTGCCCAGCAGGGCTCTGCTCTGGGCACTATCAAGGGCTATCTTTCGGCTCTTTCAGCCTTTCTGAGGCTGCCTAATCAATCTTCTTTGTTCAAGTCCCCTATCATAAATCGATTCCTGAAGGGCATCACTCATACTTTTCCTCCTGTTCCCTTCGTGATGCCTCAGTGGGACTTGAACCTGGTTCTAACATTTCTGATGTGCGCTCCCTTTGAGCCACTTCACAACAGTCCTCTTCGCCTTCTTTCTTTGAAGACTGCCTTCCTGGTAGCCATCACCTCTGCCAGGAGAGTGAGTGAGCTCCAGGCTCTCTCTTGTAAGCCTCCTTTCCTTTCAGTCCATCCGGACAAGGTTGTTTTGAGGACTAGGCCCTCCTTCTTGCCTAAGGTGGTCACGGCCTTCCACATTTGGCAGTCCATCACATTGCCCACCTTCTTTCCGCCTCCGCACCCCTTGAGAGAGGAGGAGAGGCTCCACCGTCTGGACCCAAAACGTGCGCTCTCGTTCTATCTGGATCGCACACGCCAGTTCCGGGTGGATGATCAACTCTTTGTTGGGTACGCGGGCGCTAAGAAAGGGAAAGCGGTGCACAAACGGACCATCTCTCGATGGATTATCATGTGCATCCAGGCTTGTTACTCCTTGGCTAAGAAGGAACCCCCTGTTGGGCTGAGGGCTCATTCCTCTCGAGCCACGGCCACTACAACTGCCTTGGGCCGAGGTGTGCCCTTGCAGGACATTTGCCAGGCAGCTACGTGGGCCTCGTTGCACACGTTTGCGCGGCACGACTGCCTGGACAGTCAAGTCCGGAGGGACGGCTACTTCGGCCGTTCCTTTCTCCAGGACTTTCTGGTGTAAATATTGGTTCGCAGACCCACCACCACGGGGATGGTATTTCTGGGGTATCTATTCTAAGGTAAGGAATCTATCACTAACGTGTCTCTTTCAGATGCACAAGTTACTACTTGTGTAACGATATATCTGTAAGAGACATTAGTTAGTGATAGATTCCTTACCGACCCACCCATCCTCCCCGTTCTGCGAACCGATATCTAGGGTTACGGTCATCCCCTTTCAGGGCCCTAGTTTCTTGGCACCAGTGTCGGTTTTTGTCATGGCTCTGCGCTTCTGGCGCGGAAAAGCTGTGGCTAAGAACTGACGTCAGCACGCGGAGGCGGCGTCTAAGTACTCCGACGACGTCATCACGGCACCCACGACGCCGACGACGGACGCGGAGCCGCAGACGACGCCTACCGACGCGCAAGGGTACTGCTACGCAAAACTTTCCGGATCCAGTCTGACGCCTGGGGATATTCTAAAGTAAGGAATCTATCACTAATTAATGTCTCTTACAGATATATTGTTACACAAGTAGTAACGTGTGCTTTAGGGTCAGACCCTGAGTGTTGTTCAAGTCCTTTGTTGTTAAAAGATGGGCCAGTACCCTTGATAGAGATTATGGTCAAACCGGGCGACTACAAGATGATCCAGGGAAGAGGTCACCAGTTGGAGAAAGCCAAAAGGTCTTGCCCTAAGCAAAAGCAGCCTGAGCGCCATGTTGGGGTCAGGCGCGGGACAGCACTGGACCAGGCCTGCAATTTGACCTCACAAATGAGGTGCCTCCTAGCCTCTAAAGTATTCCACTCGTGGCCCCGTGGTCTGTGTTGTACTGCGGTGGACCTGTGTTGGAGTATCTGCTGCTGTAGCAGCCCCGGTGCACAGCCCAGGCCCAGATGTAGAAGGAAGCTGGGGAACACAGTGTCAGGGCAGCTACTGCCGGGCCCCACTCACCTCGTGGATCCTGCCCGTTTTAATGGTCTCTGCCTCAGTTACTGCTTCCATGCAGCCACCACCAGGGTCAAATGACGGCGCTGCTGTCTCTGCGAGACCCACGGCGTTCAGGAAGAGGCGGGCTGCTCCGGACGCGACCGGGCTCCGCCTCACTCGCCACAGCTGATTGCTCACCAACTTTAGACCCCGGCTCTGGCGTGGTGCGCAGGCCACACCTCGTCCTCTCGGCGTCACAGAGTCAGAGGGAGCCACACAGGACTTTCACTGGCCGCATCAGATACCCCACTAGCTCCGATCCAAGTGCTGCTGCATGGAGTAGGTTTTTACCTCCGGATTAGTGTGCGGATAGCTGGTCAGACAACAACAGAGCCTCCTCAGGCAGCAGCCATGTTGTATTCACTCCAGACTTGTACATACCCTGAGGCCATTGATAATGTGGCTTGATGAGGCCCCAGGTAAAGTACAATTGCTAAAATGTAATTCAGGAGCTAGTCCTTGTAGGAAGGTGGATATCTGACTATATGGTTACCCCAACTTTTTGCCTAGTGTTTAGCTGGTTTTCGACTTAGTTGGCCTGGGATCCTGCTAGTCAGGGCCCCAGGCTATCTGCCCTCACTGTAAAATGGACTCCATGTACTTTAGGTACATCTCCAATTGGATATTGAGTCACCTTGTGATCCCCTGTATAGTGTACCATAGGTACCCAGGGCATAGGTGCATCCAAGGCCTACCAGGGGCTGCAGCATCTATTATGCCACCCCTGGCTGGCCATCCAAATTGACACCACTGGCTGATCACTCAGCTCTGGCAAGGTGGTGTAATCACCCCTTGCTTAGGTATAGTATACCTATATCTACCCTTATATATAGACAAATATGTACCTATAAGTCACTCCTATGGCAGGCCTTGACAATCCTGAAGGCAGAGTGCTTGGTTTTATGTGAGATGGTGCTGAGCTTGTCTGCAGCTTTCGAAACCATGTCCTTATAGCTGTTCTATGATATAGCCCTGCCATATACTCTTAAGTGCAGTATAATCCTCGCGGTTAATGCTAACTTTGGTTTGGCTTTATCAAAGCACGTCGTGTAAGGTGTCATACACTTTGGAAGACATGTAGTTGTAGCTTTACCCGGTTAAGTTAAACAGAGCCTCAGCATCACAAAATGGATGCTGCTGCCACAGACACGAGTCTGACCTGGATGAAACTCCGGCAGGGGAGGCCTGGACAATAGGTTTCCTGCCTTGGGAGGTGCGAGCACCTCCCTAGACAGGCTATAGTGTATTGGGGCAGGGTGGGTTGAAAGAAATGAGACACTGCCTGGGGCACATACGGTGCTCCATGCATAGCCCGGTTCAAACCAGTTGCTGGGGCACTCCAGCACCAGCTCTGGTGTGAAACTGCACAAAAGGAAAGGGAAAGGGGTGTAACCACCCCCTTCCCAGGTTCCACCCATAGGAGGGACCTAGCAGGTAATCCAGCCCCTTAGATCAGTATAAAGTTAGGAGCTGTGTCTAGAAACATTAGATTATCCTGGAAAGAAACTCTGAAACAAACTCTTGGACCTTCGACGTTCCATTTCGACTGGAAGACTGAAGACATCTCCCTTGTGGTCAAGGAGTGACCACCCTGTGCAAACAGGCACCACAAGTAACTTGACGGTTTGCATTGTCGACGCTCCCGTCGGAGCCCTCCGAAGACTTAGCGATGCAGCCTTTGGACTTCCAGACTTCTCTGACTCCGACCCACATCCACAGCAAAGCTGAGACCTGTGGCGGACACGAGAGACGTGGGACCAGACAACCTGCAGTACCTGCTTTTTGCTAACTGTGCGGCTTCTGAGGCGTCCTCGAAGGTGTGCATTGGGGTTTGAGGAGCCCCAACCCCGAACAGTAAGTGCACCGGAGCTCAGCCCTCCAGACTCCACGAGTGCCGAGTGGGGAATACGCCTGCATTTCTCCTCAACGCGTCTTCGCGGTTGCTAGCCCGTTGGCTAGTGGCCCTCCTGAAGACATCCTATTGAAACAACGCTGCTTGCCTGGTTGCTCTGGGCTTGCTCCTGCTTTCCTGAACAGGGGAAGCTCCCCAGACCTTGCTGTTCTGAACAGAAGTCGATCTTCCCTTTCTGCGTGAATTGCCTTTGCCAAGGCTTGTTGACTCCGATCCGGAAGCCGATCCGGAAGCCGACCCCGCCAACAGCGAGATCCTTCGTGGGACAGTCCGTATCCAGCTCCTGGTTGCCGTCAACGCCTCCTTGTCCACGTGGCTGCAGAGACAAGCTTCACTTCTTTACCTGATTGCATCTGGACATCGCCTGGTTCCTTCCTGGTTCCTTCCTGGTCACTGGCTAGTGACCCAGACTCTGTCATCTCTGCTTTCAGGTTCTTCACTGCTCTGATCCACCCTTGGATCCATCCAGACATCTTCCTCCTGTTCGCCTGCAGCATTTTCTTGCAACTCTCCATAGGATTGATCGACGAAACCCGACACAAAAGAACACCTATGCACCTGGCTTCTCTGGGTGAGGTAACTCGAGTACTCCAGTGCTCCCGTGGGTAACAACTATCCAAGTGTCCTAGTTTAACTGGGTTTTCCCGTAGTCCACCCGGAAGTGTCCGAAATCTACTACTTTGTAACTTTTAGGTTCCCATTGAAAGTCTATGGTAACTCGCGTGTGTGTTTAGACACTGCACACGCATCCTGTGGGACTCCTACTTCCTAACCTTTGGTTGTTCAGTGTAGCCCCAGCGATTTCCTTGGCCCTAGGCCTACTCACCTTTCCTGAAGTGGTTCTTATACCACTTACTTAGTATATGGTTCGTGAGGCCCCTAGGGCTGAATTGTATTTGTGCAACTTATAGTATGCTTATTGAGTAACTTGTGCTGTATCTCGAACTCTGACCTCATAAAGAGTGCAGAGTGGTTGTGTTAGAAATAAATACATATATATTTGATATATACCTTGAGTGTTGTCCTTTAATTTGGTATTCAAGGGATTATAATTGGTAAAACAATTGGCTTCACATGCTCTCTGAAGTATAAGCCTAAGACTGCTTTGTCCATGCTACCACTAGGATAGCTGGTCTATAAGGTTGACTTTACAACCATCACCATAAGGGTTGTTTGGACTGATACAGGGTGCCTACTAGAATAGTGGACATCACATATCAGACCACCTTCTCACAATGGTGTGCAGTGGTTGGGATAAGAGCTTGCTGATTGTTTTACCATATAATCTTGAAATATAATTTGAAAGATCACATTTAGGTACCTAGAGGTACATATAAATCAAGTCTTAAATACTTAAGTTCTACTGAACTTAGTTGTTGTGGAGCAAAGGGCCTAGCACACCCTGACTACAACTCCTAGAGAGGTTTAGTAGATAACACTTAGTGTAGGTAGGTACACACACCACACCTCACTAGATCATGCCTCTGAGAGCAGAACCAGGTGGATGTCTTCCAGTGGAGGTAGATCCTTTAAGGATAACTTCCAGATATGATACCCTAACCTTCCATGAGTTGAGGCACTTGTGCACACCTAGGAGGTTACAACAGGGTTCAAACCCTACCCTCAAGCACCTGATAGAACTTATAGAGGAGTATGGTGCTAAGAAAGCATCTAACACAGGTCCTCCAGGTAATGCAGAAGAGAGTCAGCTCTCAGCAGAAGATTCCCCTGGTCACAATCTAATTGAGGATAGTGAAGTGGATGAGGATGATGATGGCCAGGTCCAAGTGGGAATACTTAGCCAGGCCAACCCAAGCCTACATGGGGCTGGAGGGGGCATAGCCTCATACAGACCCCCAAACAGGCTTAACAGTGAGCACAGAAGGAGAAGATCCCTTTCCAGGGAGTCTCAGCACTCTGGTGCCTCAATAGGGTCAGAAGCCCTCAGGAGAATGACTTACCCTGAGAGACTAGAGCATCAAGCAAGGATGAGAGAAGTCAAGCTTAGGATCCAGAGGCAAGAACTTGCCCTGGCCAAAGAGACCCTGGCTTTCGCAAGAGAGCAACAGTTAAGTGGGTTAGAACCCACTGGTGGCAGCAATACCCCTAGGAATAGGGAAGGGTCACATGACCATAGAAACCTTAAGATTGTCCCTCCCTACAAGAGTCGGGATGACATCCACAAATCGATAACTGCTTTGGAGAGGGCCTGCAAAGTACAGCGGGTACCCCAAAGTCAGTGGGCAGCAATCTTATGGCTCTCCTTTTCTGATAAAGGCAGAGATAAGCTCCTCACAGTTAGTGATGAGGATGCTAACAACTACAAAGCCCTGAAGAGTGCTCTGATAGATGGGGTTGGCTTAACCACTGAGCAATATAGGTTGTTGTTCAGGGATACACAGAAGACACAGACTCGGAACTGGACTGATTTTGTAGATTGTGCTACTAAGGCTCTGGAGGGCTGGTTATTGGGCAGCAACGTACATGACTATACCGGAATGTATAATTTGATTATGAGGGAGCAGATCCTTAGTAATTGTCAAAACCAGCTTCTACACCAGCACCTGGTGGACTCTGACATGACCTCTCCCCAAGAATTGGGTAAGAAGGCGGACAAATGGGTCATAACCAGGATTAGGCCTAAAAATCAGGGTGGTGACCAGAAGAAAGATTCTACCAAGCCTCAAGAGAAAGGTGGGGATAAACCTAAGGACAAGTCCCCTACAGGGCCCTAAAACTCCACTGGGGGTGTGGGTTCCAAAACACTTCCTCTAACCCCAAGACACCTCATTGCCATGTCTGTAAACAGCCTGGCAACTGGAAGACTGGCAGTAGTTGCCCAAAGGCCAACAATAAGAACATTCCTCCAAGTAACACTCCAAGACCTCCTGTTACTATTAGTAGTAATCCCCCAGGTGGTGGGAGTACCTCCAAAACTGTGGCTGGGCTACTTGGGGAACTCAAGTGGACTCTGCCCTAACCAGGTCCCCTAACACAGAAACTCTAGTCTGTGAAGATGGCATGGGGTTTGCCAACTTCACTGCTTGTCCCAACACTTTGGACAAGTACAGACAGGAGCCCTTCATCAATGGTCAGAAAGTTGAAGCCTACAGAGACACAGGGGCTAGCATCACTGTGGTGACTGAGAGTCTAGTCCCCTCAGGACAACTTTTACCTTGGTTTACCTACCAGGTGATCAATATTGATGGAGTGAAGAAAGATCATTCCATGGAAGTAGTAAATCTCAGCTGGGGGGGTGTCACTGACCCAAAGAGAGTGGCAGTGTCTACAAACAACTTGCCTTTAGATTCTCTACTGGGAAATGATCTAGAGATCTCAGCCTGGGCTGGGGTAGAACAAGAAACCCATTCCAAAATGGTAGGCCTTCCAGAAAAGGTTATTGGGACTGTGTTGGTCGCAGCCCCAGCTCAAGCAGAATTTCTCCCTGAAAAGGTTGGAAGGGCTGTGATGGTCACAGCCCAAGCTCAAGCAGACTTCCCTGAAAAGGTTGGCAGGGATGGGATGGTCACAACCCACACACAAACAGATTTTAGTGTTGTGAAGCCTGAAACTATGGATCACTCCACTCAGACAGAGAGTATTGAGGAGGAAGAAAAGTCTCCCTCCCACCAGACATTAGGTGAGAGTCAGCCTCCTCTGGGAACTGACTCTACCCCTTGTGAAGGAACTGCCCCAGAGGTAGTCAGGCCTAGCCTGGCAGAGCCCCTGATGTCAGTGGACCCTTCCAAGGTGGGACCCAGTCTGGAGCAGGTAACCTGCCCCTCTCTACGCTGCCCCAGTCAGCCCAGGGCTGTAGAGGTCAAGGAGGCCAGTGGACCCCAAAGGGGCCCCCTGTCCACAGGAACTCCCTCATCAGCAGATTAGGGGCACCAAAGCTAGCAGCCCTAGCAAGGTGAAATTTCCAAAAACTCCTGAGGGATCTCCCTTACACCTAGTTAGGAACCTCCCCCAGAAGGACTCTGTTGTGCACAGCCAAACCTGGGACCTAAGGGCCCCAAACCTGACCTGCCGCTCCAGTGAGCCAACAAAAGGGACCCAGCCTCCAGCTGTAGGTAGCCTGAGGTTGACCCTGAGAGCACAGTGCAACTCAGTCATGGAAAGAAAGGCATACATGGTGGAAAGTGATTGGAGGAAGCTGAGCCCTACATTAGCGGAGCCTCACTTCAGTACTCCATCTCAACACCAGCCTTTTACTTTCCCAAAACACACCACAGGTAGAGATTCCCTATGGTGGAGACCCTATGATACCCTTAGGGTAATGGATTGCTTAGTGGACCATGAGACAGGGGGGACCCATGCTAGTGCAGGTACTTCCTTATATGGCCACTTAGGCAATGTAGGCTTACCTGGTTAAGGATAGCCTTATCTCCTTTCGTTTGGGGGGTTGTGTAGGAAGGAGGATATCTGACTATATGGTTACCCCAACTTTCTGCCTAGTGTTCAGCTGGTTTTCGACTTAGTTGGCCTGGGATCCTGCTAATCAGGGCCCCTGTCTATCTACTCTCACTGTAAAATGGACTCCATGTACTTTAGGTACATCTCCAATTGGATATTGATCACCTTGTGAGACCCTGTATAGTGTACCATAGGTACCCAGAGCATAGGTGCATCCAAGGCCTACCAGGGTCTGCAGCATGTATTATGCCACCCTTGGCTGGCCATCCAAACTGACACCACTGGCTGATCACTCAGCTGGGGCAAGTTGGTATAATCACCCCTTGCTTAGATATAGTATACCTATATCTACCCCTATATATAGACACATATATACCTATAAGTCACTCCTATGGCAGGCCTTGACAATCCTGAAGGCAGGGTGCTTGGTTTTATGTGAGATGGTGCTCTAGCATGAGCTGAGCCTGTCTGCAGCTTTCAGAACCATGTCCTTATAGCTGTTCTATGATATAGCCATGCCATATACCCTTGTGCATTATAATCCTTGCGGTTAATGCTAACTTTGGTTTGGCTTTATCAAAACATGTTGTGTAAGGTGTCATACGCTTTGGAATACTACCCCTCCGCCAGTCCTGCCGGCGGGGGTAGCATTCCACCCTTCTAGAGGAAGAAGACATGTAGTTGTAGCTTTACCCAGTTAAAGTTAAACAGAGCCTCAGCATCACAAAATGGATGCTGCTGCCACAGACACGTGTCTGACCTCCTGCTGCTGGATGAAACTCCGGCAGGGGAGGCCTGGACAATAGGTTTCCTGCCTTGGGAGGTGCGAGCACCTCCCTAGACAGGCTAAAGTGTATTGGGGCAGGGTTGGTTGAAAGAAATGAGACACTGCCTGGGGCACATACGGTGCTCCATGCATAGCCCGGTTCAAACCAGTTGCTGGGGCAATCCAGCAGCAGCTCTGGCGTGAAACTGGACAAAGGGAAAGGGGTGTAACCACCCCTTCCCAGGTTCCACCCATAGGAGGGACCTAGCAGGTAATCCAGCCCCTTAGATCAGTATAAAGTTAGGAGCTGTGTCTAGAGACATTAGATTATCCTGGAAAGAAACTCTGAAACAAACTCTTGGACCTTCGACATTCCATTTCGACTGGAAGACTGAAGACATCTCCCTTGTGGTCAAGGAGTGACCACTCTGTGCAAACAGACACCACAAGTAACTTGACGGTTTGCATTGTCCACTCTCCCGCTGGAGCCCGCCGAAGACTTAGCGATGCAGCCTTTGGACTTCCAGACTTCTCTGACTCCGACCCACATCCACAGCAAAGCTGAGACCCGTGGCGGACACGAGAGACGTGGGACGGGACAACCTGCAGTACCTGCTTTTTGCTAACTGTGCGGCTTCTGAGGCGTCCTCGAAGGTGTGCATTGGGGTTTGAGAAGCCCCGGCCCCGAACAGTAAGTGCACCGGAGCTCAGCCCTCCAGACTCCACGAGTGCCGAGTGGGGAATACGCCTGCATTTCTCCTCAACGCGTCTTCGCGGTTGCTAGCCCGTTGGCTAGTGGCCCTCCTGAAGACATCCTATTGATACTGGCTTGCTCCTGCTTTCCTGAACAGGGGAAGCTCCCCAGACCTTGCTGGTCTGAACAGAAGTCGATCTTCCCTTTCTGCGTGAATTGCCTTTGCCAAGGCTTGTTGACTCCGATCCGGAAGCTGACCCCGCCAACAGCGAGCTCCTTTGTGGGACAGTCCGTATCCAGCTCCTGGTTGCCGTCAATGCCTCCTGGTCCACGTGGCTGCAGAGACAAGCTTCACTTCTTTACCTGATTGCATCTGGACATCGCCTGGTTCCTTCCTGGTTCCTTCCTGGTCACTGCCTAGTGACCCAGACTCTGTCCTCTCTGCTTTCAGGTTCTTCACTGCTCTGATCCACCCTTGGATCCATCCAGACATCTTCCTCCTGGTCGCCTGCAGCATTTTCTTGCAGCTCTCCATAGGATTGATCGACGAAACCCGACACGAAAGAACACCTATGCACCCGGCTTCCCTGGGTGAGGTAACTTGAGTACTCCAGTGCTCCCGTGGGTAACAACTATCCAAGTGTCCTAGTTTAACTGGGTTTTCCCGTAGTCCACCCGGAACTGTCCGAAATCTACTACTTTGTAACTTTTAGGTTCCCATTGAAAGTCTATGGTAACTCGCGTGTATGTTTAGACACTGCACACGCATCCTGTGGGACTCCTACTTCCTAACCTTTGGTTGTTCAGTGTAGCCCCAGCGATTTTCTAGGCCCTAGGCCTACTCACCTTCCCTGAAGTGGTTCTTATACCACTTACTTAGTATATGGTTCGTGAGGCCCCTAGGGCAGAATTGTATTTGTGCAACTTATAGTATGCTTATTGAGTAACTTGTGCTGTATCTCGAACTCTGACCTCATAAAGAGTGCAGAGTGGTTGTGTTAGAAATAAATACAAATATATTTGATATATACCTTGTGTGGTGTCCTTTCATTTGGTATTCAAGGGATTATAATTGGTAAAACAATTGGCTTCACATACTCTCTGAAGTATAAGCCTAAGACTGCTTTGTCCATGCTACCACTAGGATAGCTGGTCTATAAGGTTGACTTTACAACCATCACCATAAGGGTTGTTTGGACTGATACAGGGTGCCTACTAGAATAGTGGACATCACATATCAGACCAACTTCTCACATTGGTGTGCAGTGGTTGTGATAAGAGCTTGCTGATTGTTTTACCATATAATCTTGAAATATCATTTGAAAGATCACATTAAGGTACCTAGAGGTACAAATACATCAAGTCTTAAATACTTAAGTTCTACTGAACTTAGTTGTTGTAGAGCAAGGGCCTAGCACACCCTGACTACAACTCCTAGAGAGGTTTAGTAGATAACACTTAGTGTAGGTAGGTACACACACCACACCTCACTAGATCATGCCTCTGAGAGCAGAACCAGGTGGATGTCTCCCAGTGGAGGTAGATCCTTTAAGGATAACTTCCAGATATGATACCCTAACCTTCCATGAGTTGAGGCACTTGTGCACAACTAGGAGCTTAAAACAGGGTTCAAACCCTACCCTCAAGCACCTGATAGAACTCATAGAGGAGTATGGTGCTAAGAAAGCATCTAACACAGGTCCTCAAGGCAATGCAGAAGAGAGTCAGCTCTCACCAGAAGATTCCCCTGGTCACAATCTAATTGAGGATAGTAAAGTGGATGAGGATGATGATGGCCCGGTCCAAGTGGGAATACTTAGCCAGGCCAACCTAAGCCTACTTGGGGCTGGAGGGGGCATAGCCCCATACAGACCCCCAAACAGGCTTAACAGTGAGCACAGAAGGAGGAGATCCCTTTCCAGGGAGTTTCAGCACTCTGGTGCCTCAATAGGGTCAGAAGTCCTCAGGAGAATGACTTACCCTGAGAGACTAGAGCATCAAGCAAGGATGAGAGAAGTCAAGCTTAGGATCCAGAGACAAGAACTTGCCCTGGCCAAAGAGACCCTGGCTTTCTCAAGAGAGCAACAGTTAAGTGGGTTAGAACCCACTGGTGGCAGCAATAACCCTAGGAATAGGGAAGGGTCACATGACCATAGAAACCTTAAGATTGTCCCTCCCTACAAGAGTGGGGATGACATCCATAAATGAATAACCGCTTTGGAGAGGGCCTGCAAAGTACAGCAGGTACCCCAAGGTCAGTGGGCAGCAATCTTATGGCTCTCCTTTTCTGATAAAGGCAGAGATAAGCTCCTCACAGTTAGTGATGAGGATGCTAACAACTACAAAGCCCTGAAGAGTGCTCTGATAGATGGGGTTGGCTTAACCACTGAGCAATATAGGTTGTTGTTCAGGGATACACAGAAGACACAGACTCAGGACTGTACTGATTTTGTAGGTTGTGCTACTAAGGCTCTGGAGGGCTGGTTATTGGGCAGCAAAATACATGACTATACCGGAATGTATAATTTGATTATGAGGGAGCAGATCCTTAGTAATTGTCAAAACCAGCTTCTACACCAGCACCTGGTGGACTCTGACATGACCTCTCCCCAAGAATTGGGTAAGAAGGCGGACAAATGGGTCAGAACCAGGATTAGGCCTAAAAATCAGGGTGGTGACCAGAACAAAGATTCTACCAAGCCTCAAGAGAAATGTGGGGATAAACCTAAGGACAAGTCCCCTACAGGGCCCTAAAACTCCACTGGGGGTGTGGGTTCCAAAACACTTCCTCTAACCCCAAGAAACCTTATTGCCATGTCTGTAAACAGCCTGGCCACTGGAAGACTGACAGTAGTTGCCCAAAGGCCAACAATAAGGAGAACATTCCTCCAAGTAACACTCCAAGACCTCCTGTTACTATTAGTAGTAATCCCCCACCCATGTGGTGGGAGTACCCCCAAAACTGTGGCTGGGCAACTTGGGGAACTCAAGTGGACTCTGCCCTAACCAGGTCCCCTAACACAGAAACTCTAGTCTGTGAAGATGGCATGGGGTTTGCCAACTTCACTACTTGTCCCAACACTTTGGACAAGTACAGACAGGAGCCCTTCATCAATGGTCAGAAAATTGAAGCCTACAGAGACACAGGGGCTAGCATCACTGTGGTGACTGAGAGTCTAGTCCCCTCAGGACAACTTTTACCTGGGTTCACCTACCAGGTGATCAATATTGATGGAGTGAAGAAAGATCATCCCATGGCAGTAGTAAATCTCAGCTGGGGGGTGTCGCTGACCCAAAAAGAGTGGCAGTGTCTACAAACAACTTGCCTTTAGATTCTCTACTGGGAAATGATCTAGAGATCTCAGCCTGGGCTGGGGTAGAACAAGAAACCCATTCCAAAATGGTAGGCCTTCCAGAAAAGGTTATTGGGACTGTGTTGGTCGCAGCCCCAGCTCAAGCAGAATTCCTCCCTGAAAAGGTTGGAAGGGCTGTGATGGTCACAGCCCAAGCTAAAGCAGACTTCCCTGAAAAGGTTAGTAGGGCTGTGATGGTCACAGCCCAAACTCAAACAGATTTTAGTGTTGTGAAGCCTGAAACTATGGATCACTCCACTCAGACAGAGAGTATTGGGGAGGAAGAAAAGTCTCCCTCCCACCAGGCATTAGGTGAGAGTCAGCCTCCTCAGGGAACTGACCCTACCCCTTGTGAATGAACTGCCCCAGAGGTAGTCAGGCCTAGCCTGGCAGAGCCCCTGATGTCAGTGGACAGTTCCAAGGTGGGACCCAGTCTGGAGCAGGTAACCTGCCCCTCTCTACCCTGCCCCAGTCTGCCCAGGGCTGTAGAGGTCAAGGAGGCCAGTGGACCCCAAAGGGCCCCCTGTCCACAGGAACTCCCTCATCAGCAGATTAGGGGCACCAAAGCTAGCAGCCCTAGTAAGGTGAAAATTCCAAAAACTCCTGAGGGATCTCCCTTACACCTAGTTAGGAACCTCCCCCAGATGGAGTCTGTTGTGCACAGCCAAACCTGGGACCTAAGGTCCCCAAACCTGACCTGCCCCTCCAGTGAGCCAACAAAAGGGACCCAGCCTCAAGCTGTAGTATTAGCCTAAGACTGCTTTGTCCATGCTACCACTAGGATAGCTGGTCTATAAGGTTGACTTTACAACCATCACCATAAGGGTTGCTTGGACTGATACAGGGTGCCCACTAGAATAGTGGACATCACATATCAGGCCAACTTCTCACAGTCCTTAAACTAAAACAAAAGTCTTCTAGAGGTGTACCCTCGTGGGATTTCCATAGGGTCAGGAACTGTTGTTGAGAGCCAACACAAAGAACATGGGGTTTACTTTTTTATCACAGTTAGGCTTCCATCGGCGCTGGAGTTAAACATGAAGAAAATCACTGGGCTCCTCAAAAAAGTTGGACAGTCTATTAAGGTCTGCTGTCAGTTACCTCTACTGGCAGTGCTAGAACTGCTCTCATGAACTTCAGTAATCGAGCCACCAGCTGTGAGGACTCACCTTTAAGGCAGGATTCGACTGCTACACAACATGTTCTAACATTAAAGCACGCCATACTGGATGCAGCAAAAAAACCTGATATGGAGCAGCTTTTGGGATATACAGAGGATATGAGTTAGTGATTCTTCCTGATTTGCGTAACATCTGCAGCATCTATCCTGCTGTTCCTGGAACTTGCAGCAATTCCAGTATGATTGAAACGGAATTAAACCCAGTTGCAGTCTCCGTAGCTCCTGTTTTAGTGCTAGATGAGGTAGGGAGAGGTAAATCGGCAGCTCTACTGGATCAAATAAGGCGAACGCACAGCAGCCATAGACCAGGTTCTTGATTTTCCAAATGTCCTGGTCCCTGCAGTTGACTTTTGCTAGCTTAGTTATTAATGAAACAAAAGGAACCACCTCGAAGAGGATTATTGTATGTCTAGAAATGTAAGGCATACACAATGTTTGTTAATATACCCCTCACACACCAAAAGGGCCCTTGGTGTCATGCTTCATCATCGTTGTCTTCCCGCCCCGCTGGGGGACAGGGCGTGTTGTGACTGGCGACTACGCTGGAGCACTGATATTTGTAAGTGCTATTTGAGGTGTATTTGTTGTGAGTGAAAAAAGGGTCAGGGGTGGATGAGAAAGTGATGCTAAAAAATACCTGGCCTTATGGGTTCAAAAAAACTTTATTTGGTCATAGGCTGGTATTGTTAAAAAATGTGTGGTCGGAGAGGTCACGCTAATAATGTGCGTATTCTCCTTTAGGTGTCAACATGTTTCGAAGCTTGGGATGCTTCTTCGTCAGGACAGAGTAAAATCCCTCAGTCACTCACTATGTTGCTATAAATACGTGAATAAATTATATACATGTGATGTTAAAAATACAATACCCAATTGGTATGACTTTTCTAAAGCTTTATCAGTATTTCTGAGTATAAGCCTGTAAAGAGAGAGGGCACAATTAATTCAGATGCGCTCCCAATGCGCAGGCACTATTTCACCTAAAGAAAAAAGGTGATGCATAGTGAATACTTTTATAGTTTTAACGTGGATGCCGTGACCTGTATCAGTGAAGGAAGGGGGAGACAATACACACAACGAAACAACATAGAACAGAAATCACAAACTTTATAACATGGCTTCTAGAGTGGTTTCGAAATGGCTAGTAGGGAGGAAAAGTTTGTTTTAAACTTGTTGTTGAAAGAAACGAAAGTACATACTAGAAAAATAAGGACTCAGTGCTCCATGAACCTCTGGGTCGAGAGGTGGAATGAAAGTCTCATGTGTACATTTGGGAAAGAGAGAAACAAAACACAGAGTCGTTTGTTATCGTTCTTTGGGGAAGAATAAAATCTCCAGAAATGATCATGGGACAAAGGGAATTAGGCATGGTCCGTCCTCTGCCCAAAAGCGGCTATGCCGTACTTACATACTGTCGTGCAGTCACTGCTTGCTCTCTCGCCAACCTGAAGTTCTGTGGTGTGGTTTGGGAGGGCGAGCAGAGGCGTATTTATACAGCGCTTAATTGACTAATTGATAGGAAATTATGTACACCTGGCCGTGTAAAATCGGGTGGGTGTTTGAAAAAACAACTAACGCGGCCAGCGTTGTTTGAATGTGGAATACTTGGGGGCCATGTTGGAAATGAGAAAAAACCTTGTTTATTGTGATTCAGTGGTAAATTTAAAAGTCAGTCTCTCGTGCATCAGAGAGATGTGTTACTCATATCCGCTCAATTTAGACATCAATAGACGTAGAGGTAACAAAGTTGTGGTTTTTAGAAATAGTTGCTTAGAGTGAGCGGCCATGTTGGTTCAAAGGAGCGCCAGGACGTCACATCGGTGCTCGCGGTGAACCTCATTCTGCTGCCGTTAACAAGTACCGCATCAACCAATGACTGACTTTTAAATTTAGTTAAAGTATTCTCTAAAATACAATTCATGTTACAAAAGAACTTTGTCTCCCTGGTTTTCTCCCCTTTTTTGATTAAAATCTCAGCAATTAATTGTACTGTATGTAATTGACCTCCAATTAACACCCTTTTGAGACATTGTTGTATGTTATATACATAACTTTACTCAGTAGTTGTGCTTCCTCCCTCATGAATTGCTTGATGAGAGTAGGAGCAGTGGGATACGTTCGCTCTACCACGCTCGCCGCGTAATACAGTGAGAGGTATCACGTCATCACTTAGCAACGAACATTCCAGCCGCACCATGCTGGCCGTGTGATATAGTAAGTAGTTCACGTTGTTGCCTAGCAACAAACGCGTTCAGCGTGCACTCTGGAACAGCCTTAACCCTTCTCCTCATTACCGCTGGTTGACTGCCCAGCACGGATGCTGACATCGAGAGGAACTGCGCGCCTCCGATCGCACACGACTCAACCGCCGAACTTAGGTAAGAATCCCTTACACCACCTTCCCCCCCCCACCCCAGGTGGCTCGCTGTTAGTTCCCATACCCTAGAACTACCGCGTGTATGGACACAATCAACAATGTTCCCTTCTCTATGGGATTAACTAGCCTCCCCGCACCAATCCAGTTGGCTCACTGCGAGTTTCCGTACCTTAGAACCACAGCGTCTTTAGGCACAACAACTGATGTGGTTTTTAATTGTGGATCCAATACGCTTACCGATATCACAAGCGCGCCACTATTTATGACCTCAAATACAGCGCCCTTGTGTCAGAACAAGGGACACTACTAAGCACTTTTCATTTGTTGCATCTTACACCGAGGCTACGCTCACGCTATCAGACTCAGGTCCATCATGGGCTGTCTATAAGACGCTTTGATTTAAATCTCCTTCGAGCCTTCTGCATGATTACTGAAGAGAGCGCAAACCCACAATCGGTTTTTGGAGCATCCAATCTAGGTGCAGCCCGTAGACCGGCTGGGTCAGCACTCCACTGCTTAGCGCCACCCACTAAGAGGGTAGCTTTTGGTTTTAAGACATTGCATCCTCCTCCCAGATACGACGGGCCCTTGTGCCACAGTGATCCAGACTGAGGGTCCCCTGTCTGTAGATTAAGTGAGTATCACTAAACCAATTTCCAACTCTCCTTGGTGCATTTTTTGGCACCACCAGCTTCTCAGATACACAGTCTCTATTCCTCTTTCAGACTGTCATCCCTTTCTTGTCTTGAGAAAGACCCTCCGCGACCACCCATTGGGGCGCATGAGGGTCGAAACGTCGACGCATTCATAGGTCCAGAAACACCGGGATCCAAACAGAAATCTTAGGAATCCTTGGTTGTAAATCAATATCTGGCCATTGTAATTACCTTGTATATATATGTACATACTAAATTTCCTCACACTGTATATATTATTACACTTATTAAGCACCGTCACCCATTGCACCTTCTTATTACGGTCTTATCATGCATTATATGCTATCCTTGAATGAAGTAATTCAGATATAAATGAAAGTAATTTTGTTACAATTTGCACAATATAACGCTTTGATCTTATGACTTTGTTCCTTGAGCATTTATTTCTCAGATATACATTGTGTATAAGAGAGCTTTTGTGTTTGTTTGCATTAATAAGCATCCTCCAAATAATCTGTCTTACCCGACAGAACCATTGTCTTTTTTTAATTACAACCTATAAGTCACCGCTCTAGCTGACCTGAAGGCAGGGTGCTTGGTTCTAAGTGAGAGGGTGCCCCTGCATGAGCAGGACACCCCTACAGCTACGAAGTCCGTTCTCCTGGGTTGTCAGTGAAGCAACCATATACTATATTTACGTGATGACCATCTCAAAACTGGCTGTAATGAACCCTATCATGCTTGGTATCAAACATGTTGGACTCATACCCCCACATCATGAACGGTGTGAGAGGTATGATTCCAAGCACTGGAAGAGCCCTCCGTTAGGCTCTCAGTGTTCCCAGTACCAGCCTTCTTGACCCGGACAGCACAAAATGGTTGCTGCCGACCAGAGACACGATTCTGCCCTCCTGCTGCTGAGCCAAGGTCAAGCAGGGGAAGGCAGAACAATAGGCATCCTGTCACAGGGAGGTGTGACCCCCTCCCAGACAGGATTTAGTATATTGGGGTAGGGTTGGTGTGCTTGCCAGTCCCACTCAGTCTGCATGAGGGGCACATTTGGTGTCCCGGTGCATAGTCCAGTTCACACCAGTGCCGAGAGCCATTGGCTCCCGCTCGGGCACGAAACTAGGCAAAGGACATAGGAGTAACCTCCCCCCTGTCCAGACCTTCCTCTAGGATGGTCCCCTGAATCGTCCCAACCCTTTCCCTAGGGTACTTAAGGGCTTACCTGGGTGTAGGTCCCTCAATTTGTTGTTTGACAATATTCAGATCAGACACCACTTCTTCGTCTACTGTCTGGGCACTCTGGACTTCGCTGGACTTTGTTTGTGTCTGACTTTGTCTCCTTTCCAGTCTGCTGCGTCATCTGTGCCTGTTCATCATACAGGAACCTTCCAAGGCCTGTGAAGCATCAAAGACATTTGAAGAAATTTCCCTTTGAGTGAAAGAGTGAGTGAAAGAGTCAACCCCCTGCATTCGCAGGCACCCCAACTAAGTTAACTGGTCTGCTGATCCATGAGCTCTGTAGGGTCTTGATCACAGGTGGTGGTTTTTCACAAGTTTGAGACCAGTATCCCTTGTGGGGGTTGCAATAACCAAACCCCTGTGCACTGCATCAACTTTCAGTTGCAAAGGCTTGTTTGCTTCCTTCCAAGAATATCTTCAGGCTCCAAGTAGCCCAAACCTCGAGCACCTCAGGTGACCAGAGTCTTCAGCCACACAAAATCGTGTGCATTGTGCCCTGCATTTTTTTTGTGAGCAGCTCGAGGTCCTCTCACGACTCCAGGGCCTCCAGCCTGTGGGTCCATTTGAGTGTCACACTTGTTTCTTTTAGGCTCCCCTGATTGCTCGGGCCGTGCCCTGACTTCCCTAGACCTTGTTGGTCCCGACGTTGCTCCTTTCTCACTTCCTGCATTGGTTGCGTTTGCCAAGGCTTTTTCGTGCTCCCACCGGACACCGACCCCTCAGCACCCGACATCCTTTGTGGGCCAGCTTGTGCACTGCTCCTGCTCCTCTTCAGCGTCGCCTGGTTCTCACAGCTGCGTAGTCAAGGTCATCGTCTCCCATCCTGCAACGCGCGACATCAGAGGGCAATCGTCTTCCAAGTCTCCTGAGTGACATAGACTCGGTCCCCTCTGCTTGCAGGTACCTCTCATCTAGAATCCATCCTCTGATTCCACCAGACATGTTCTCCTTCTGCAACAGCAGCACTTTCCTGAAGTCCTCCATTGGATTCAACGGCGGTTTCCAAAACCACTACTCACACGTATGCACACGGTTTCCTTAATCCTTAAAAGTCCAACCAGGATTACACTTAGACTTGTATGGAGCACACGGTTATGTTCCCACACTGCACACGCTCTCCGTGGGGTTCCTATCTACTCACCATGGGTGATTCTGTGGGTCCCCAGCACTTCTACGTCCTCTCGACATCGTCCTGACTCGAGTCGTGGTTCTTATACCACTTTCTTAGTATATGGTTTGTCCACTCCCCACACCCGAGGTACACTGTCTATTCTGTGCTATTTACTATGTTTCTTTGCTAAAGTATTGTGTGCATTGTGTTTATCTCTGTGTAGGATATATTTGAATGAACTAGAGAGTATTATATAATAAATACATATTTTATAAATACTTGGTGTGGTTCTTTTTCACTTAATCTATACTATAAGATTGCATTCTGGTAAAACAAGCTCTTTTACACTCATTCTGGACTAAGGGGCACATGCATCAATATTGCATTTTGCGATTCCTTAATTGCGAAAAATAAGGAATTGCAATTAAGGAATTGCAAACTGCAATGCATCAAGAAATCGCTATAAAAATAGCGATTTCTTAAAATTCCTTAATTGCGATTCTCTAATTGAGAATCGCAATTAAGGAATACCTCCCCATCCATTCCTATAGGTCTAGAGGCCCATAGGAATGAATGTAAAGACATTCTTAATTTGCAATTCACCATTAGAAATTCGCAAATTAAGAATGCAATTTCAAGGGTGCAGGGGTGTCCAAAGGACCCCCTGTTGCACCCCTGAAATCTGCTTAGAACTTTGAAAAATGCACTTTAGTGCATTTTTCAAAGTTTTCGCAAATTACCATGAAGGTCAACTTCATGGTAATTTGCTCCCCTTATTTGCGAATTCGCAATTTTTTAGAGTTAAATGCATTGCATTTAAGGAATCTCAATTTGAGATTCCTTAAATGCAATTGCAATTTAAGAAATCGCAATTTTGCGATTTCTTAAACTGCAAAAATTACAAAAATGTTAATGTATCCCAAAAATGGGAATTGCATTCGCAAACGGCCGAATTTTGCGATTCGCACCATTTGCGAATGCAATTTCCTTTGATGCCGGTGCCCCTACGTCTCCTCTCCACAGCTACCATTCTGAGCGCTTTCTAAGGTTGTCTAAGACCCCTTAAATCAACATAAGGGTTATCTGGACTGGTGCAAGGAGCCCAAGTACATAAGTGGACATCATATACCAGGCCAGCTTCTCACATGGGTTCACTAGTGCCTTCCGTAATTTCCTGAAGGCATATTCCAGTGAGTTGGCTGCTGCCTGTTAAGCATGGATATGTGCTGAAATGAGGCCCCTGTGGTCTAGCCACACTCCCATATACTTATATGCTTCCACGACTTCCACAAGACTTCTCTTAATAGACCAGGCAGCTTTTAAAAAAAAAAGAAATGTATATTTTTTTTATTAAACATTAAATGTTATACAGTTCACACATCTTTGGCAGTTTTCTATTACAGCTAACATCTTTGACATTGTGTGTAGTATGCACTAATTGATCGACTGATTGATCGACATCTATACGTGTGATAAGTTTGTCTCACTATATTACAGTTCTGGATCGTGTGGTATTGTCAACAGTTCACATATTTCGCCCCTGTAGGTATTCCAGCCTCCCCACAATTTTATCAAATTTTTTGGGCACCCCGTACGTACCTACACCGTCTTCTCTGCCATCATGGCCTTGTCTATATCATTGCACCATTCCATGTTTGTGGGTGTGACTGCTACGCCCCAGTGTTTAGCTATGTTTTGTTTTGCTACCATTAATCTCAAAGTTGCTCACATTTGCGCCAGGGCCATAAGATCTGTTGCCTCCCAAACATTTAAAAGGCACTGCTTTGGCTCTGGTGGGACCGGGTGCCCGCTGACTCTCGTAATGGTATCCGTAACAGACTTCCAATAAAGCATTATGTCAGGGAAGGCCCAGAGGGTGTGAAAAAAGGACCCAGGCGCTCCGTATTGTCGTAGGCATAGGGGGTATCTGCTCTGCCCATCTTGTATAGGGTGCTTCTCGTATAATAAACTCTATGAAGGATTTTGAGCTGCACTAGGCCCAGCCAGGATGTGACCGCTACCTCCCTGGGTGACACCAGTGCTTCCTGCCAGTCAAAGTAGTCTAGATCTCCCACTTCCACCCCCATTTCTCCCGCAACTTCAGCATGGTGTCCAGCATATTATTTGTGATCTCCTGATATGTTAGGGAGATCGCTTTGGTGTGCAGATGGTCTGTTAGTAATCTGTCCTCTAGTGGTGAAGCCTCGGGTGGGGTAGTTTTATTGGGAATCGCTGCCTCTAAAGTGTGTTTGATCTGGAGGTAATGGGATTTTTCTGTGGGTGCCATTTTGTATTGCTCATGGAGCCGGGCAAAGGGGATCATCTTTCCTCGCACCCAGAGAACTCCCACTTTGGAAATTCCAATATCGTCTCTTCGCTTGAAGCCCTTGCCCTTTCCCAACCGGCCCAATTTGTCTGTATCCCAAAGGGGCATTGCTAATGTGATCTTATTATGCCATCCCAGCTTTTTACGTGCTAATTTCCATATCTGGAGTGTGTGTTGTGTCGGACCCAGTGCTTGAAATAATCCGCCTTCACCCAGCTCGATTCTGTCTAGACCATAGGCTGGGTCAGTATGGGGAATATGAATCCACTGATTGATTACAGTGAGTTGGGATGCCCAGTAATATACCTGGATATTTGGGAGTGCGATGCCACCATCATACCATGTCCGGAACAGCTTCATCATATCTATTCTATCTGGTTTATTATCCTAGAGGAGCTTGGTCACCTCTGCTTCTATGGCTCGAATGTACGAAGGGGGTACAGGGAAAGGGGTGTTTTGCAGTGGGTAAAGAAATCTTGGGAGCACCATCATCTTAAAGAGAGCCGCTCACACCAAGAGCGTGAGGGGCAGTGATTGCCAGTGTTTTGTGTCTCTTTGCAGTCAATGCAGGGGTGCTTGGAGATTCAGAGTCATGAATGTTTCCGGGTCATGTGTGATATGGATTCCTAAGTATTTGAACGTATCCTGCACTATTGTGACATCACAGCCCCTCTGTAATGTTGGTATAGGTCTGTGTAGGACATACAAGGTTGATTTAACCCAGTTAATCATGTATCCTGAGTGCCGACCACAGCTATCTGTCCAGCGAAGTCCGCAAATGACCTGGCGGCATTGTCGTACCAATGCCGCATGGGGCTCTAATATGAGGGCAAAGAAGAGCAGTGACAATGGGCAGCCCTGTCTTGTGCCGCAGTGCAGTGGGTACTCCTTAGAAACATGTCCGTTCACTACCACATGTGTAATGGGGGTGGCATATAACAGCCTCACCCATGAGCAAAATGTTAGTCCAAACCCCATCTTCATGAGGACAGCAAATAGGAAAGTCCATTCGACTGTATCGAAGACCATGCGCTCATCAAGGTACAAAACAATCGTGTCCTCCTGTATAGTATGTTTATGCCCCAATACGCCATGACGACGCCTCAAGTTTAACACTGTGCTTCTACCCGGCATAATCCCTGATTGGTCTGGGTGTATTAAGATAGCGAGGTGTGGTGTTATTCTCGTGCCCAGGGTTTGGGCTAATATTTTGGCTTCAGCGTTGATCAGTAATATTGGTCTGTATTATGTGAATTCTCGGGCAGGCTTCCTAGATTTACGGACGGCCACTATCGTCGCCATCCGCTGGTCCTGGGGGAGTTCCCCTGCTTCTAAACTGCCTCGTACATTGCCACTAGCTCGGGTGTAAGTACAGTTGCATTTTATTTGTACCATTCTATTGGGGTACCATTAGAGCCTGTTGCTTTTCCTGATTGGAGTATTTCGATCGTGAATACTATTTCTTCTACGGAGAGTTTCTCCTCCAATGATTGAGAATCTTCTCGTAGGAGTTTAGGGAGTCGGATATTGTGGAGAAAGTCCTCCGCCCCCTTTTCAGTTATTGTAAGCGTGTAGGTGTAGACTTGTGCATAGTGTTGTGCTAGGGTGTCTACTATGTCTTGGGGGTTACAGGTAATCTACCCCGTGGGGGTCTCAAGCTCTGCAACCCACCTGTCTGCCCTCTCTCGCTTGTCGAGCCAGGCCAAGAGTTTGCCTGTTTTATCGCCGACTTCAAATATAGTATGTTGTGTGGCAGCAAGTCGTGTTTTGGCTTCTTCACATAAGTAATCTTTGTACTCTTGCTTTTTGAGGAGTAGCCGATGGGCCATTATATCTGTGGGGTCTTATTCCTGGGCTCTTTCTCGGTCAACCACCTCCCGCTCAAGGGTTGTCATTGTCTGGATTTTTTCTTTTTTATGATGTTCTATTAGGGAAACCCCTTGTCCTCGGAGCACCGTCTTATAGGCCTCCCACAGGACAAGCGGCGAGGAGACCGAGGGTTCATTCTCGCGAAAATTGTGTGTGGTGGCATCAGTCAGAACCTTCAAGATCACCACGTTTTTGAGATATCCTGGGTAAATGGGCAATATATGGCCCTGTGCCGTGGTATGCCATGTGTAGATGATGCTGATCGGTGAATGGTCCGAGATACCTCTCCGTAGGTGCATAACTTCATGGAAATTCCCTATCTCAGCTGCTGGCGTCAGTATATGATCTATTCATGAGCAACTATTATGGGCACCCCAAAAGAATGTATATTGTCTCTCCTGTAGGAAGCGAAATCGCCAGGCATCTATCAACCCCATTGTGTCCAGGAAATCTGCAAAGTTCGTGCGTGCCTGATGTTGTTGTCTAGGGGGTGTGCGATCCATGGTGTCATCTAACGTGGCGTTGAAGTCACCTCCTATGATGAAGTTGCCCTGCGGGAGCCGGAACAGAAATGCACTAAATCCTGGTAATGCTACTAAATGAACTGCGAGGGATATAGACCGAAACTACGTTGACCACCCATCCCTCTCATTGACACGATAGCATCGCGAATCTGCCTTGTTCATCAGTGTAAGTATTTGTAATGACCATCGGGTGGTGTTGTTTTTAAATGAGGATCCCCACCCCTTAAGAGCCAGTTGTAAATTCTGAGTGTACAGCTGATCTAAATCCCCATCTTTCAAGCGCTTTACATGTTGTTCCTGTTAAATGGGTATCCTGTATGAGAGCTATGACTGGTGCTTTACGCTTTAGATATTGCAGGATTAATCCTTGCTTGAGCTTATCACTAAGCCCATTCACATTCCAATGGAATTGGAAGTGGATTTTTAGAGCGCGTGGCTACCCAGGGGCGTCCCAGCGCTGTGATAGAAATACATAGGTGCAGTGGCCGTGGTGTCACTAAATGTAGGAGAGTAGGGTCTGCTTTCCTATGGTCACCCCAGATTTTTGCTTTTGCTTCACTGGTTTTTGACATAATGTGGCTGTGGGCCTGCTAATCAGACCCACAGCCTGCTGTTCTCTCTCTAAATTCATATCCATGTACTTTAGGTACATACCCAATTGGACATGGGTTCACCTTATCAGCCCCTGTACAGTGCACCATAGGTGCCCAGGGAATAGGTGCATCCAAGGCCTACCAGGGGCTGCAGCATATCTTTTGCCACCCCTGGCTGGCTATCCAAACTGACACAACTGGCTGATCACTCAGCTGGGGCAAGGTCGTGTAATCACCCCTTGCTTAGATATAGTATACCTAACAATCCTGGAGGCAGAGTGCGTGGCTTTATGTGAGATGGTGCTCTAGCATGAGCTAAGCCTGTTTGCAGATATCGGGACCAATTCCCTAAGCTGTTCTGGGATAGTGCCATACCATATACTCTTAAGTGCATTATAATCCTCGCGGTTACTTGCTAACTTTGGTTTGGCATTATCAAAACATGTCATGTGAGGTGTCATACGCTTTGGAATACTACCTCCTCGCCTGTCCTGGCGACGAGGGTAGCATTCCACCCTTCTAGAGGGAGAAGACATGTTACTTTGCTTAAACGCAGTTAAATCTAACCAAAGCCCCAGCATCACAAAATGGACGCTGCTGCCACAGACACGAGTCTGACCTCCTACTGCTGACCGAAACTCCGGCAGGGGAGGCCTGGACAATAGATATCCTGTCACAGGGAGGTGTCACACCACCCCAGACAGGAGATAGTGGATTGTAGCAGGGAGGGTTGAATGAAACTAGACACTGCCTGGTGAGCACAAGGCTTCCCATGCATAGTCCAGTTCAAACCGGTGCTGGGACCCTCCAGTCCCAGCTCTGGCGAGAAGCTGGACAAAGGGAAAGGGGTGTAACCACCCCCTTCCTGGGTTCCACCCATAGGAGGGACCTAGCAGGTAATCCAGCCCCTTGATTTGGAATAAAGGTAAGAGCTGTGCCAACGCACATCAGATTATCCTGACTGAAACTTATGAAACAAAACTCTGGACCCTTCGACATCCCACTCGACGTGGAAGACTGAAGAATCTCCCTTGTGGTCAAGGAGTGACCACACTGTGCAAACAGGCACCATCCAGCGCCTCACCGTTTGCTTTGTTGCAATTCCCGCCAGAACCCGAGCGACAGAGTTCGACAAGACCCTGCGTTCCTGCCTTCCATCAGCCCGATCCACAGTCCCAGCAAGTCTGAGACCCGTGGAGGCGACCTGAAGCGTGGGGCCGGCCATCTTGGAAAAACTACGAAGTGCTGACCGTGCAGCTCCCGAGGCTCCCTCGAAGCTGTGCATTGGGGTTTGAGAAGCTCCAGCCCCGAGCAGCTTTTGCACCAAAGCTCACCCTTCCACACTCTCCGAGTGCTGCGTGGGGCCCTTCTGCATCTTTCTGCTCGACGCGTTGGTCCGGACGCTTGCCCGTTGGCTAGTGGCCCCAGTACCAATGAACCTTTGAATTTGCTCTGCCAGTCCGGTTGCTCTGGATTGGCCCTCGCTCCCCTGAAAAGGAGCACCCGCTCTGTCCTTGCTGGTCCGAGTAAGAAGCGATCTTCGAATCCTGCGTGGGTTGCGCTTGCCAAGGTTTGTTTGCTCCAATGCGGAAGCCGACACCGCCGACAGCGAGAGCCTTTGTGGGACAGCTCTTGATCCACTCCTGGGCATCCTCGGTGCCCCAGAGTGCACGTGGCAGCGGAGACAAGCTTCACCACAACCACCTGATTGCGCCCAACATTGCCTGGTTCCTTCCTGGTTCCAATCTGGTCACTGCTGAGTGACCCAGACTCTGTCCCCTCTGCTTTCAGATTCTCTAAATCTTTGATCCTCCCTTGGATCGCACCGGACACTTCTCTTCTGGCCGCCTGCAGCATCTTCATCTACAGGCTCCATAGATCTACACGACGAAAGCCGACATGATTTTGCACCTGTGCACCCTCTTCCTGTGGGTGAGGTAACTCTTGAACGCTGGTGCTCCTGTAGTGGTATACACCTCTAGTGTCTAAATCTAAATTTTGGTAGTTCTAGTCCAGTCGGAAGACTCCTAAATCAGTAACTCGATAACTTTTACGCACCATTGACTTTGCATTGGTGCATGTGTGTGCTTTCAGCGCTGCACCCGATTCCCGCGGGCTTTTTCCGACTTCAGAATTGCTAGTCCCGATTAGTCCCAGCAATTCCTCAGGCCCTAGGCCTGACCACTGTTCGATTAGTGATACTTATACCACTTATTTAGTATATGGTTTGAGTGGCCCCTGGCCTCATCCAAATTGTGCAACTTTCATATGTTTTACTGTGCTTTTGTTTAAACGCTTGTGCTTCTATACTCATAAAGAGTCTAGAGGATTATTCTGAGAATAAATACATATATTTTTATAATATATAACTTGTGTGGTGTCCTTTCATTTGATATTACAGGATTGTGATTGGTAAAACAGCTGGCTTCACATGCCCTCTTGAGTTAAGCCTTTAAGGCTGCTTTGTCCATGCTACCCTTAGGATAGCTTTTCTATAAGGTTGACTTACAACCATCACCATAAGGGATTGTTTGGACTGATACAAGGTGCCCCCAGAATTGGAGACATCATATATCAGGCCAACTTCTCACACTAAAGCTATTGGGTCATGTGACGCCGTCTTGTGTAGAGTCTGAGACGTGCGACTTACGGTGAGTGTGCTGTTGTAATACCGCTTGAATAATATGTGCGAGTGTTTCTGGTGCCATATAACATTGAAAACCAATATAACCTTTCAGAACTAGACTTCCCCAAACAATCCCAGTTCCCTCCCCCTCCCCCTCCCTGCAAGACGATTCATAAACTATCCGCTTCCCCAACTTTGCGGAGTACCTATTCTCCATTACCCGGTACCTTCATAGGGGGGAAGAGAGCTCCTTCGTTGTCCCCCCAATGCCACCTTAAACCCAATATACCATTTCGAAAGTCACTAGAAGAGTCATTCCCACTGTGGCCGATGCGCCGCCCATCCGGGACAGATACAGTCAGTAGTTCACATAATTTCCGTTCCTGACGCAGGGTACTGCTGTGTGTGTTTGCCAGGTCACGAAGTGGGCCATCCTATCCATCTTGAGTGCGGGATCAGCATCTGGAAAGTTCAGTCTTTTTCTTGGAAAGGGAGGAAACCTTGCTTCTTCTATACGTTTGTTCTGTGTTTGGTTCATATCTCATTGCCATGGTTCGGGTTCTCGGCTGACCTTATTTCCGGTTCTGGGGAGTGCAGATTTGACTGGTTATGTTTGGTGTTCCTTCCTGGTTTACCACGCTGCAAAACCTGACGCCATCCTTCTAGCGAGTCCTGATCCTCTTCTGGGGTGGAAAAAAACACGCTTTACGGTCTGCCTCTACTCTCAATTTCGCAGGAAAGAGCATTGAGTATTTTAGTTCCCGTTGTCTGAGTTCCTGCTTGACGACGATGAAGTTGCGCCGTTGTTTTGCCACCGCAGGTCTATAGTCCGGAAAGGAGATTGTACTTTGCTGATACCGCAGCGGAGGTGCTGTTCTTGTCTTCTACAGAATCAGTTCTCTGTCGCGGAAGTTAAAAATACGCGCCAATATGGGCCTAGGGGGTGCACCGAGTTTTGGTCAACCCCCGGGTACACGGTGGGCCTGTTCTACTGAAAAATTGTTGTAGAGGCCTTTAGGCTGCAGGTGAGTTTTAATCAGTTATTCCACGAACAGGTCCATTGCAGGGCCTCCTGTTCCCTCCGGCACGCCTATTATTTGTATGTTGTTTCGATGAGAGCGGCCTTCATAATCATCCAGCTTAGCCGCCATGATCTTATGTTCCATTTCCAAGTGCGTTACGCTTTTTTTCAGGGAAGTGGTGTCTACACTGAGCGCAGCTGTCGATGTTTCTATGTCTTCCTTCCTGGTCTCAGGCCCTTTTTCCGCCTCTTCGGTGGGTGCTGTATCCTGTAGGGCTGTGATAGGTTTGGAGTAGACATATTTGTTGAGTTTCTTCTGCTACGTCACTCGCTGGCCGCGTCTCCCCATTGTTCCGTGTGTCGTGGTGCTGGACTTTAGTGTTGATGCGCCGGCCAGCAGTAGTCTCCGCCGCTTGCCAGTGCAAGCCTACACGCGGCCTGTCAGGCTTTCTGCCAGCTAGCGGTAGTGGGTACAGCGTGGCCTGTGCTTTCTGGCCGCCTTTCTCCCCAGCGATTTTAAGGCTTATCCCAGTCCAGCCAGGCTGAATCTACTGACTCCAGTAAGCGGTCGCAATGGGCGCTGTCTAGCTGTCAGGCTATGCTTATTGCAACTTTACACCACCAGGTAATTTCTGTCCACTGGTGTGGCACCACAGTGTCGCAGTTGTAGAGAATAGTCTGCCTCTATGCTACATGGGTGGGTCCTCTGCACACTGCTACTTTCTATTTGTAGCCTTTCGTCGGTTCTTGTGTGTGTGAGAGGTTATGCTGCCCAGTGTACGCTTTCCCTCTAATGCTGATCCCAACAGTAGCTGTCGCCTTCCTCTATGGCAGAGGTCTTCAATCTGTGGGGCGCGACCCCAGGGGGGTCGTGGAGTCCTTGGAAAGGGGTTGCAGATTCTGTCAGCGTGCAGTTCCTGGCTTGGGCTGATTGAGGGTGCTCACGGTGGAGGCCTAATTCACACCGAGGTGTGAAAAACATCAAAGCCTCATTAACAAGTAACGGGTCTTTTAAAGACCTGCCAAGTACTGGGTGTGGCTGTGTGTGTGTGTCCCTGAAGCCGTTTCGAGCTGGGGGAGGAGGGGAAGTGAGGGGAGGGGGGCTGGAGGAGCAGGCTGTAGTGTAGCCTTTTGAGGTCAATGGATATTGCGCGCCTGGAGCTGTGGGTGCCGTGACATGTCCCCCGCCCCCCAGCAGGGAGGCACAGAGATGCCCTCCCATGATCGGGAAAGAAGGAAGAAGACGCAGTGAGATACTGCCCCCCCCCCCCCCCATGAGAGAGGCACAGAAAAGGAGGGTGGATGAATGATGGGTGGATGGATGGATGTAAGGATGAAGGATGGATGGATGTGTGAAAAGGTGGGTGGATGAATGATGAATGGATGGATGAAAGGGTGGATGGATGGATGAAAGGATGGATGGAAGGATGAAAGGGTAGATGGATGAAGGATGTATGGATGGATAAAAGGTTGCATGGATGAATGATGGATGGATGGATGTGTGAAAAGATGGGTGGATGAATGATGGGTGAATGGATGGATGAAAGGGTGGATGGATGAAGGAAGGATGTATGGATGGAAGGATGAAAGGGTGGATGGGTGAAGGATAGATGGATGAAGGATAGATGTATTGATGTAAGGATCAAAGGGTGGAAGGATGAAGGATGAATGGATGGATGAAAGGGTGGATGAATGGATGAAAGGGTGGATGGATGAAGGATGGATGTATGGATGGAAGGATGAAAGGGTGGATGGGTGAAGGATAGATGGATGAAGGATAGATGTATGGATGTAAGGATCAAAGTGTGGACGGATGAAGGATGAATGGATGGATGAAAGGGTGGATGAATGGATGAAAGGGTGGATGGATGGAAGGATGAAAGGGTGAACTGATGAAGGATGGAAGGGTGGATGGATGTATGGATGGATAAAAGGTTGCATGGATGAATGATGGATGTGTGAAAAGGTGGGTGGATGAATGATGCGTAGATGGATGGATGAAAGGGGGGGTGGGTGGATGGATGGATGAATGGGTGGATGGATGATGGATAGATGTATGGATGGGAGTATGAAAGGGTGGCTGGGTGAAGGATAGATGGATGAAGGATAGATGTATGGATGTAAGGATGAAAGGGTGGACGGATGAAGGATGAATGGATGGATGAAAGGGTGGATGAATGGAAGACAGGGTGGATGAATGGATGAAAGGGTGGATGGATGGAAGGATGAAAGGGTGGACTGATGAAGGATGGATGGATGGAAGGGTGGATGGATGTATGGATGGATAAAAGGTTGCATGGATGAATGATGGATGTGTGAAAAGGTGGGGGGATGAAAGGATGGGTGGATGGATGTATGGATGAAAGGGAGGATGGATGAAGGATGGATGTATGGATGGGAGGATGAAAGGGTGGATGGATGTATGGATGGATAAAAGGTTGCATGGATGAATGGTGGATGGATGTGTGAAAAGGTGGGTGTGTCGTAATTGACCTGGCCGCGTTAGCGATCAGCTGAACCTACACGTTGTCCTCCTTAACTTGGCTATATATGAAAACGCCATTTTGAATATTGCGGCGGCCATTTTAGACCATGAGCGGCCTCGTGGCCAGCGTGCCCTTTAGTCCGTTGTCCGTTCCACTGACCACTCCAGTCTGCCCAGCAACAGGCTATTTTTAGTACTGGTCAGTTCGCACATGCGCAGTCCCCACTGACCAGTTACCCCTCAGGAATGTGCACCAAACTGACCAGCGGAGTTGTGCCCCCTCCAATGAGCTGGCTGTGTTCCAAAACATGACCATATATGTACATGAATGTGTCCTAAACTTATGCCGCCTATCTTTTATTGCCCCAAAAGTGTATATAAATCGGGGTCACACCGGTGTTCGGTGTGATACCTCTTGCATTACCGAAGGGTGCTGTTTGAGTGTACCACCACCCCATGGGGTCCTAATAAACTTGTTCTTTGACTTTTACAGTTTCCGTGCCAACAGTTCTTGAGTGTAAGTGGGTTATCTTCGGAGCATGTAGGCCTTGAGAACCCTGTTTACTACAAATTGGCGACCACGAAGGGACTCATCGGCGACTCGGATGCCCGAAGGAGAGGTTGTGACGAAGGCTTGGAAACTCGCCATGGACGCGCGCTGCCACGAGTGACCCGAGTCTTGGCTGCCACGGTGTCTTTTCCTTTCCTTCCGATCTGACCTTCCAGGTGGCGCCGGTCTCCGACTGAGTTTTCGAGTGTCTGCATCGCTGAGAAAGTGCCGTTTGGCTGATTTGGCTTACAAGACCTTGGCAGTTGGAATCTGGACATTTGAGAATTTGGGTAAGATTTGTGTTCGGTAAGGTAGTCTTCGGACGCTTACTGAAATTCTGTGATTTGTGTTCGGTAAGGTAGTCTTCGGACGCTTACTGAAATTCTGTGATTTGTGATCGGTAAGGTAGTCTTTGGACGCTTGCCGAAGTCGTACGACCTACGTTTTGATTTGAGTTAGCTAACATTGTGAATTTGTGATCTTTTGAACTTATATGTGTAGTGCACTTCACATAGGCAGGCATGTAGAGATGTTTCTCTAACTTTGTTTTTTTCCCCTGAGCGGCACAATCGTGTGAAGTACTGTAAGTGCCATTTTGTCCGGTGTCACGCTTTCGTGATACTTTTCGAACATGCCTGTTTTCAGCACACTCCGAGGGATATGCTGTTTTGGAGAGGGTACCTCAATTAGGTTAGCAGAAGCACAGCCGGCTCCCCCAGAGGGAACACCAAATCGAGAGATGTACATCAAACATGGCCTTCCCCCTATTATGTACAGTAAATTATGGCATAAGTATACAAAGGCCGATCCCGAATTGCAATGGCCTCTACATGGGTCGTTCGATTTGCGTAAAGTCCAGTTTGTAGAGCAATGTTTGTTTCAACGCAGGTCTAGACAAAATATGTTTGATTGTGTGCGAATGTGGGAGAAAGCGGTGCGCGAGCGAATGAAGCGTGACGTTGCCTTGGCGGACAAAGAGCAGCGCAAGGCTGCTCGGGATAAGGCTTTACAGCTTGAGGAAAAGGAGGCACAGGAGAAGGAGGAAAGGGAGGAACGGGAACGTAAATTGCAGACGGCTGGTCAATTTCCTATCCGCCGACCACTTTATCCTGTCCTTAATAATGAAATTGATGATTTTTCTTTGTTAGATCGGTCACCGCCTCTGTAGGTTTCGCCGACGGCTCCGGCTGCGGATTCAGAGGACGATGGACAGGATAAGTCGGACCAGAAGGGTGTATCTGCTCTCAGGTTTACTACGGCGAGGTCCGCTCATTTGCGTAGTTGGGATCGTAAAGTGAATAAGAAGTGTGTTTCTCAGGAGCAGTTGCTAACAGAAAAGAAAGCGTGGTCGGATCTTGAATTAATGTATTTTCTGTCCAGTTTGGCGGATGAAGTTGTAGGCGCGTATCGTGAACTTTCAGAGACGTTAGAGCCTAAATCGTTGTCGGTGTATCGTGAGAATTTGGCTAAAGGTGATTTTGATCTTTCAGATGTTGACGACCTATTCAAGCAACTGATCGAGCTGCGGGATGAGACAGCCGGATTGCGGGAGGAGCGAAAAAGGAGGCAAAAGGAGTCCGAATCGGGAAATAATGGGCAGATTAAGGAGTGTTCTCTCCGTGGTTCAGATAAGAGTTCTGTATTGCATGTTATGCCTATGCGTGAGGCTGCGCCCTTGTATGTTCCACCAAAAGGGGAAGGTACAGATGATGATAAATTGTCAAAAGATGCGAAAGGGTATTTTGTATATAACTGGGTATACACGCCTTGGAATAGAGCAGATGTTATGGCATTGAAAAATTCTCTACCTGATCTTCGGAAAAATCCGGCGGCATTTTATGAAGGGGTGGAAGGGGCTATATCGTCTTGTGTGATGACTCTTGTGGATATAGATTTGTTTTTTGGGCTAATTCTACCACCTGATATGTGGAGGCAAATTCGTAAAAATAATGATGAAACGATATTGGGGGGCACGTGGAAAGAAATAAATGCTGCTGATTTAGACAGGGAACCAGCATGCAAGCCTTGTCAGTTAATTCTAGATCTTCCGGCAAATATCTTGGATAAATTAAAAACGCTTGTTCCCCCTAAAAAGATTGATTGGACTATGTTAACGTCGTGCAAACAGAAACCCGATGAAACGGTCTCAGATTTCTTTACACGCTTCGAGGAAGCATTCCATGATTACAGTGGCCAATCTTTAACAGACGATACGGGTCGGCATCTGTTTGTAGATAAGTATGTGGCTAATCTCCTACCGGAGATTGCAAAACGATTGAAGTTGAGTGAAAGTTCCTGGGCCACGGCGACCCCTGCGTCCTTGTTAACTATGGCTCAGTATTATGAGCGGCAGGAGTTGGAGGCTAAAGAAAGTGTAGAGAAAAAGGCGAAGGAATTGAAAACAAAGGTGATGTTGGCGCAGGTTCGGGGAACACAGGGTAGAGGGACCGATAGAGGTAGACGGGGTGGAGGAAATACGTCGTATGGTCGTACGGACATAGCGGAGGACCAGTGTGCTTATTGTAAGGAGTTTGGGCATTGGGCCGAAGATTGTCCGGTACTCCGTGAACAGCGTAGTCAGCGTGGTCGAGGAGGCGGAAGGTCAAGAGGAGGTTATACGGGAGCGAGAGGTGGCGGAAGTGATCGTGGAAGGATTGAGGAGAGGGGCCGTGGCCAGGATGAACGAAATACGTTTGATAGGCGGAATCAATATCAGATTTCGGAGGGAGAGAATATGGAACACCAGGATTATGTGCATGCATAGGACTGCGTAGGATGGGGTAAGGAATCAGTTGAAGTGCCGGTAGATCAGCAAGGTCCATATGTAACAGCGGGTATTCTGGGTTCTACTGATCAATTTCTAGTTGACACAGGGGCTACACGTAGCGCTTTGTCGAAAAACTTGGTTCCGAGGGCTCCCCTGTCTGGCGAAATGATTACATGTGTAGGGTTTGATGGCACACCCTCCCCCAGCCCATTGTCCAAGCCCCTTGCACTATGTCTTGACAAATACTTTAGTTTCGGTCAATTTTTGTTATCACCTCATACCCCAGACAATATCCTGGGTATTGACTTGCTTAAATATTTTCGAGCGACAATACGTTGCGCTCCTGAGGGAGTGCGGGTTATCCTGAATGACAATTATCCTGACCCCGACAGGTTTTATGCCATCTCAGATATTTCAGCTTTGGCCTCTCTCCCGCACACGTTATGGGCGACCTCAGATACGGATGTGGGAGAGATGCGTATTCCACCGATACGTATTACTGTTAAGGAGGGGGCCCCTCTACCACGAGTGCCACAGTATAAGATTTCGAGAGAAGGTGAAATTGCATTGACACATATTGTTCAGGATTTGATTTCTGCAGGGGTTGTGGAGGAGGTCCCTTATAATGTTTGCAACAGTCCTATTCTTCCGATTCTTAAAAGAGACACTGACGGCAAAATCTATCGATTTATTATTGATTTGCGAGAGATCAATAAAATTGTCATTCCCCAATACCCGGTGGTGTCCGATATTACGACCTTGCTCACCTTGGTTCCACCAACGGCCACCACGTTTAGCGTCATTGATTTGAAGAATGCGTTCTTTTCCATCCCTGTTCATCCTGATAGCAGATACTTGTTTGGCTTTACGCTAAATAATAAATGGTATAGATTTTGTCGTGTTCCCCAAGGTTATCCTGAAAGCCCTAGCATCTACAGCCAGGCTTTGAAAAGGCAGCTGGATTCTTTTAAATTGCAGTCTGGCGTTGCTCTCATCCAGTACGTGGATGACCTTCTGCTTGCTGCTGACTCTTATGCACAATGTGAACAAAGTACACTTGCGTTGCTTTCCTTTTTGGCACAAAACAATCATAAGGTTTCCAAGAAAAAACTTCAATACTGTAGACCCCAGGTGACCTATCTCGGTCATCTGTTGTCTAAGGAGGGGCGTGCATTAACACCTGATCGAATTCAAGCAATTTTAGACACACCAGTCCCCCGCACGCAGAGAGATGTACGTGCCTTTATAGGGTTGACGTCCTTTTGTAGACAATGGATTATGGGTTTTTCACACATTATAAAACCCTTGCTAGCGTTATTGTCCAAAGCTACACCAATGCCCTTAGCATGGACAGATGAATGTCAGAAGGCTTTTGAACAGTTGAGACAGGCCCTTTGTTCCGCACTAGTGTTAGGCACACCAGACTACACGAAACTTTTCACATTGTACGTGCACGAGAATGATGGGTGCGCATTGTCAGTATTAGTGCAATTACACGGGGATAAGCAGAGACCATGTGCATACTTCTCTGCCATTCTGGATCCTGTAGCACGAGGGTTGCCTGGGTGTTTTCGAGCGGTAGCAGCAACAGCAGTGGCCATACGACAGAGTGAGGGAATAGTGTTATCCCACAAACTGTTGGTGTTAGTTCCTCACGCAGTAGATGCCCTGCTAAACCAAACAAAGACCCAATACCTTACGAGTGCACGGCTAACAGGATATGAGCTGACACTGTTGGCGCCACATATTACACTGAAAAGATGCGCTACTTTGAACCCTGCCACTTTATTGCCCTATCCGGTCGAGGAGGGTCAGGAAGAAAAACATCACGATTGTGTTTTCCTGACCGAGGAACAGACAAAGGGTCGTGTTGATTTACAGGATGTCCCACTTCCAGATGTGGATGGGGAACTGTGGGTTGATGGATCGTGTTTAAGACTGCCAGATGGTACGACTTCTGCAGCCTATGCGATCACGACGCTTAAGACAGTGGTAGAAACAGCTAGGATACCACAAAAGTCGGCTCAGGCAGCAGAGCTGATAGCCTTAACAAGAGCCTGCGAATTGAGTACTGGTCTATGTGTGAACATATACACGGACAGCCGGTATGCCTTCGGAGTAGCACATGACTTCGGGCTACTCTGGAGAGAACGTGGGTTTTTGACATCACACGGAGAGCACATTATGCACGGAGAGCTAGTGTGTGATCTCCTAAATGCGTTGCTTGGCCCTAAGAAAGTAGCGATAGTAAAGTGCAGTGCCCACAAAAAGATTACGGACAAAGTGGGCCAAGGAAATGCTTTTGCAGACAGTATAGCAAGACAAACGGCTATGTCCCGAACTAGCTCCCCCATGTATGTGATACAGTCGCAGGCTGAGCGATGGAGTGATGCTAGAGCAGAAATATTGGATATTCAAAAATCAGCTACTGAATCTGAACTTGCGGCATGGGCAGCGGATGGGGTACTAGATGACGAGGGTTGTTGGAGAAGCAAAGACATGGAGAAGTGGAAATTGCCTGCGGCTTATTTGCAGGCGATGGTCCAGATGACACATGGACTGGCTCATGTCGGAGCTCTTGCAATCACTCGGCTTTTAACACGAGTTTGGGAACATCCCGAGATTGTTAATACTGCAAAGAGAGTAGTGCAGACCTGCCTGGTATGTTTGCAACACAATCCTGGAAAGGGGACCCATACTCCGAAAGGAGGGTTCGTTCCACCTTCTGCACCATTTGAGGTACTCCAAATGGATTACATCCAACTCGAGAGTTGCAATAACCTGAAGTACGTCCTAGTGGTGGTATGTGCTTTTAGCAAATGGGTTGAGGCCTACCCCACGAAAGACAATACGGCTTTGACAACAGCTAAGGTATTGCTTAAGGAATTCTTTCCTCGCTTTGGAGTTTGTAAATTTCTGTGGAGCGATAATGGGCCTCATTTTGTTGGAAAGATTGTGGAATATGTACTGAAGGGGTTAGGGATTCAGAAGAAGTTCCACGCTGTATTCCACCCTCAGTCAGCAGGTCTGGTCGAGCGGTATAATGCGACGTTGAAGCTTAAACTGGCCAAAATTGTGGCATCTACATCGTTGAAGTGGCCTGATGCTTTGCCGCTAGCACTACTCTCTCTTAGATCAGTACCCCACTCACGAACAGGCCTTACGCCCTACGAGGTGGTGTTTGGGCGCCCGATGAATATCTGGGGGGTGCCCAAGCCGCGATTAATACATGATGTGCCTTGTGTTATGATGAACGACTATTTGGCACGATTAACAAATGATTTGCTTTCTATTCATCAACAGGTTCGAGAAGCGCTCCCTGGCAACTCTACTGGAGAGGGCCACGATCTCTGTCCTGGTGACCACGTGATGGTCCGGTCGTTTGAGAGAGCGAGCAGTCTGGAGCCCAGGTGGAAGGGCCCCGAACAGGTCCTCCTTGCAACCCGCACCGCTGTACGAGTGACCAACAGGAAGCGGTGGGTGCATTCGACACATTGTCGCCGTGTCTCCCCGGATCTGGTGACTCCTGCTGTGCTGACCGATTACAAAGAGATCTTGGAGAAAGAAAAGAGCCCAGCTGTGACGTCGGCCGAAGTTGAGGGAGCCTTCCCGGACCACGCTGTTGCCGGACGAGAGCGCTACAACTTGCGTCCTCGATAAGAAGATTTTTTGTATTTTAAGACTGGTTGGTTACCGCTCCAGGTTTGTGAAACGGAAACCGGGAATACCAAGGGGGGGGGATCAATTCTGCCAGTGTAGCGACACCCGTCATGGCCCGGAGAAGAAAACAACGGCTACCTCGGAGTTCAGCACCGTATTTTTCTTTTTTAGGTATACACGCATGTGTATCTGAGACTTTGTGAACAATCTGTGCTATTTGAGATTTTGCACGAACATTTCTGAACTATGGCATCAACGGCATCACGTGATAAGAAAGTATTGGGTGCCTTACTCTTTGTTTTGACTATTGTGGTGATAGCTGTCGTAGCCTGGGTAGTCGAACTTGTGGTGCCTGTACGTGAACATTTGCTGCCGACTACCCCGGCTCCGTCTGAACATTTTCATTTTACACTACCCTTCCATGAAGAACGACACCGACAAACTTATTTAAATAACAGTTTCATTCAGATTCTTCACCACACACATAACATGACCAATACCTCAAATTGCTGGGTGTGTGGGATGTTGCCAGGGCACCAGAAGAGAGGGGGCACCCCACTTATTCCACTCCCGTTTTCACATAATGGATCATGCAACGGCTGGTACACCCTCCTCTTTACTCTGAGATGGCCAACCAAAGGGGGGGTGCTTTTCCGTTTGAATAAAGTATGTTTCCATGACAAGGATGGGTTTCCACGGGCTGAGGGCACTCGATTTGAATGGGAGGAGTATAGACCTGATAATGTGTCTGCCCCACGTGTGTACAGCAACCAGCGGAATATTAATGTATCTAGTGCACATGTTATAAATGTCATTGCTACAAAAGCCGATCTATGTATCCGGAATAAGGGCTCGATTGCAGTGGGGAAAAGCGAATGTAATATTACTCTCACTTTTGATAGTCCGAATGGCATTTCATTTGTTGCATCACGAAATACGTATTTTATTTGTGGAACGAAGGGTTACCATCAGCTTCCATTGGGGTGGTTGGGCACGTGCTACGTATCGTTTGTGTTACCTCCTGTATTCATTGCCCCACCAATGTATCACAATGATTACACGTTATATCATGACTTCGTCCTGAATAGGGTTAAGCGAACTGTTGTTCTGGATGACATTGACCAGACTGATACTGCCTTGCAACAGTATGTGGACTTTAATTTGGGACTATTCTCCTTTGTGGGGGCCGCACTGAACAGCCGGAAAATCAGACGACTGACACGTGTTGTCGAGGCTGTAGCGAATGACACTGCCATTGCCCTGGGGAATATTACCGAGGAACTACAGATCTCCAGGATTGTTACGCTCCAAAACAGGATGGTGTTGGATGTCGTTTTGGCTGATCGTGGGGGGGCATGTAGAATTATCGGAAGCAGCTGTTGTGTGTATATTCCGGACAATTCTCCATCTGTTTACGATGCCATCTCCAAGCTTCACAAGATTGCAGCCGAAATACACCCGGACAATGGAACTTGGACACTTTCGGGATGGTTCTGGTCCATGCTTGCTACTTGGGGCTGGAAACTGTTGACGATTCTGTGTATACTTGTGGGAGCAATGTTTTTCATATGCCTATGTATTCAATGTGGCCCAGCCTTATGTTCTATGTGCTTATCAGCCTGTGTACCATCAAGACGAGCTCTTGCTCATGACAAAATGATGCTTCATAAAGAGGTAACACAACTCATGTTAATAGACATCGAGGACGAACATCCTGATTATGTTCACTATGAGGTAGATTCAGCTGAACGCTAAAAGGGTCGTCTGTCGTAATTGACCTGGCCGCGTTAGCGATCAGCTGAACCTACACGTTGTCCTCCTTAACTTGGCTATATATGAAAACGCCATTTTGAATATTGCGGCGGCCATTTTAGACCATGAGCGGCCTCGTGGCCAGCGTGCCCTTTAGTCCGTTGTCCGTTCCACTGACCACTCCAGTCTGCCCAGCAACAGGCTATTTTTAGTACTGGTCAGTTCGCACATGCGCAGTCCCCACTGACCAGTTACCCCTCAGGAATGTGCACAAACTGACCAGCGGAGTTGTGCCCCCTCCAATGAGCTGGCTGTGTTCCAAAACATGACCATATATGTACATGAATGTGTCCTAAACTTATGCCGCCTATCTTTTATTGCCCCAAAAGTGTATATAAATCGGGGTCACACCGGTGTTCGGTGTGATACCTCTTGCATTACCGAAGGGTGCTGTTTGAGTGTACCACCACCCCATGGGGTCCTAATAAACTTGTTCTTTGACT
Source organism: Lissotriton vulgaris (assembly GCF_964263255.1). Lineage (NCBI taxonomy): Eukaryota > Metazoa > Chordata > Amphibia > Caudata > Salamandridae > Lissotriton > Lissotriton vulgaris. The sequence goes on along the minus strand of NC_141691.1, from coordinate 1,074,336,821 downwards.
TTTACAGTTTCCGTGCCAACAGTTCTTGAGTGTAAGTGGGTTATCTTCGGAGCATGTAGGCCTTGAGAACCCTGTTTACTACAGGTGGATGAATGATGGGTGGATGGATGGAAGGGTGGATGGGTAAAGGAGGGATGTATGGATGGAAAGATGAAAGGGTGGATGGATGAAGGATGGATGGATGGATGGATGGAAGGATGAAAGGATGGATGGATGTGTGAAAGTGTGGGTGGATGAATGATGGATGGATGTGATGAGGTCTAACAGGCGCATTTATGGTTGTCAAAAGATGATGATGAGGAGTACCAGTTTCTAGAAACTTTTGTCGGAAGGGGGTCCTTACTCCTAAAAAGGTTTTACAAGGGGGTCTCGGCATCAAAAAGTTTGAAGACCTCTGCTCTATGGGCACCCAGTCTCTTCCAGCATAGCCAGGCAAAGCATACGCAGCTCCTTTATTAATCAGCAATGGGACTCCACGGAGCGCACGTCGAGCAGCTCCCGTGGGTGACCGGATGGCATGGTGATGCCTGGACCCTTTCAGAGGTCCCTAGGTGCCATCTAGGCTGTGGCGGGCCCCGCCTACCTGCGCCTAAGCTCCGTCGATCGTCCTCCGCATTTGCCGGGTACAGTATCCAATGGAAGTCCTGGCCACTACCCTCATCTTTTTTTAATTTTTGATGAAATTATCATGACTTTTGGTTTTGTATTGTTTATCTTCAGGTTATTGTTTGGCAGTAAGCTTGTCATGTGCTAAAGAGAAATTGTAAACCAATCGGTGTCTGGTCGAGGACCACTGTAATCGTCTGCATATTGTAGTTGTATTCTGGAGGCTGCCATTTTAGGTGGAAAGGGCCTTGTCATCTGTAGGAGGGTTGGCAGGTCAGCCAGATACAAATTGAACAGAAGTGGTACATCCTTATTTTAATCCTTTATCTTATCACCACCCTGTGCTGACTTTTATTTTGGCCCACATGTCTGTATAAAAAGAAATCAAAGCTTTTAGTAGAATGGGTGGGATATCCCAGGCGTTCAGTTTTGACCAGAGCCATCGTTCTGGATTCGCTATCAAATGCCGTTTGAAAGTCTATAAAACCACAGTACAGGGCCGTGCCCTTCGCTGCCATATTTGTTTCGCTTAAGTGGAACAAACAAATGAGATTGTCTTCGATGTAGCACCCCCTTAGAAAGCCTGTTTCATGATTAAATCAATGCCATTTACCCAGGATTGGAGCTCTGAGTTTAAAATGCAGGCAAAGCACTTGTCTTGTGCTTCCAGGCCTACAATTAACCTGATGTCCTCGGAAGTGATCAGTAGCCCTTTCTATTTATTGGTACCATTAGTGAGCCTCTCCATGACTTGGGGATGGTTGACCCCAGCAATTATTGCTGGAAAGGGGTGCCATGACCGAGGCACATCTGGCCGGGCCCAATTATATAATGCAGCCAGGATGCCACTAGGGCATGGTGCATCTCTTGGGTGCATTGCATCGATTGTTGTGGTAACTTGAGCCGAATTTATTGTCGACAGGTCACTGGTCGGGGGGGCTGGCTGGTCCTGAGGGACAGTAGGTGATCATGCAATGAACCTTGCTTTCCTTTTGGAATTCTTTTTTGTCCTTTCACTGTTCCCTGTATAGGCTTATGACATATGATCCCCAGTCAGTTGGTGCAATGTTGCCACCTGTCACCCGACTTATTGGATTTAGGTTTTTATTGATACTGTTTCCTTAGGTCTTTTGATTTTATTATCATAAATGATTCGTCCCATGATCTGTCTTCCTCTTCTTTTCTTTGGATGTCGAGCGCCTTTCTATATTATTTCCTTAAAGTGATAATTTGCAATTGTATCCAGTTTTTAGGATTTTATTTGATTGTTGTATTAGGCGCTAAGTTGGATTTTGCTTCCCTTTATTGTATTAATGATGTCTGACTCTTTTAGGAATGTGGCCAAACGTCCCCAAAGATTTGAATTGGGAGGCTCATTGCCTACCGTCGTAATTGCCTCCAAAAAGAAGTCCGAGCACGTGACATACTCTACTCGATTGTCCATGTCTCACGTCATCCTATTGATGGGTTCCAGTTCGTTTTGCTTTCCGATAAGAACGACTTTGGTGTGGCAGGGGCACAATATTTGGGCTTCCGAGCTGAGGATGGCATGGGAGCTAGCTAAAGTTGTAATAACTTCAAATGTACTCATTCTTTGGAAATGAGCCAAAGACTCCCACTTGTAGTCTAGGGTGGCTATCCTGAAAAAGGTAGGATGTGTGTAAGCTGCAGGGATATCCAGGATCACCCTGTCATTTATGGAACAGCTGCCTTTTTGATTTATTTGCCTTGCTTGTCCGCCCTTTGGAATTGCGCTTTAATTGGTTCGATATCCCAGATCTCATCTTGTGAACATATTAAACTATTATTTTGTTCATCTTGCATTCAATTGGAGTTGAAGTTGCCCGTAATTATCCACATATCATCTCGGTTTGCAGCACTGAGATCCCAGAGAATTGGGAGTAGAGACGTCAGGGTAATTTCCTTTTTAGCCTGGTGGGATGTAAGTATATAGGGCCCGATGTAGGTAGGGCTTTACCGATCGGTATCGGCCGAAAATACCGATTTTTGGCCCTTACCGATCGGTAAACAGCCATCGAGATGTAGGGAACCAAAAACAGAACGAATCGGATAGAAAACCGATTCGGAATGACTACCGAATGGGAAAGAATCCGATACGTACATACCGAAAATCGGATATGTAACGAATCGGAAAAACACCGAATCGGTTACAAAGACCGAATCGGTCCATGTACCGAATCGTAAGTGAGACCGATTCGGAAAATCACCGATTCGGTCCTACTACCGATTCGTAAGTGACACCGAATCGGAAAATCACCGATTCGGTCCTACTACCGATTCGTAAGTGACACCGAATCGGAAAATCACCAATTCGGTCCTACTACCGATTCGTTAGTGACACCGAATCGGAAAATCACCGATTCGGTCCTACTACCGAATCGGAAAAAATACCGATTCGGACATGAGCCGAATCGGAAAACATGCCGATTCGTATGAATCTCCGATCGGGAAATTCCCCGATTCCAACAGTTGGGGAGATGTAGGGAGGCACAGAAACACCGAAATCGGCTCAAAATCGGTAGAATTCACTCGGTATTTACCATGGATTGCAATCAGGTGGTAACCAACTCCAACCCATATAAACAGTCCCAAAATGCATTGCAACTTGCAGGATGGCAGCTTTCTATGTCATTGCGAGGCGGCTACGGCTACAGCAGGAAGGACAGAGGGAATGGCTAAGAAATGAACAGGTCTACAGACAGAGGATAACCCTGTTCATGCTCACTGAGGCAGAGATCCTACAGAGATACAGGCTGGACTCTGACACCATACTTGAGCTCATCAGGGACCTTAAGCCATACTTGGACCACCACACCCTAAGGGCACACGCCATCCCTGCGCACGTCCAGGTGCTATGCAGCCTACACCTGGTAGCGTCTGGCAGCTATCAAAGTGGAGTAGCAGCAGCAGGAGGGGTGAGCCAGAGCTGCCTGTCAAGGTTCTTCCACATATTCCTTGACGCCATGATAGACAGGATGGACCAATACATCTCATTCCCTGCAACCCACGCAGAACTGCTACAAACCAAAGCTGACTTCTACCAGATGGCACAATTTCCCCAAATCATCGGTTGCATAGATGGCATGCATATTCCGATTTGCCCACCAGCGGACACCGAATACATATACCGCAATCGGAAATCTACACACACCATCAACGTGCAGGTGATCTGCAATGCCAAGTGCACCATCACAGACCTGGTAGCAAAATTTCCAGGAAGTACCCATGACTCCTATATATTCCAACAGAGCGGCATATATGCACGGCTGATGGCTGGCGATTTTGGAGAAGGATACCTCCTAGGTGAGCCACATCATCAGACCCCCATAACACATAGTAGGTAGGTGTAATACATGTATGCATGTGTCTAATGTGACCCCTTTCTCTTCCAGGCGACAGTGCATATGCCCTCCGCTCATTCATACTCACCCCCTACCTCAACCCCTCCACACCCAGCCAAAGGAGGTATAACCGGGCCCACATACGCACCAGGAATGTTGTTGAACGGACCTTTGGCATCTGGAAAAGTAGATTCAGATGCCTGCACAAGAGTGGAGGTGCAAGGCAGTATACCCCCATCACCTGCTGCAAGATCATAGCTGTATGTGCAATGTTACACAACCTTGCGGTCAAGAAGGGCACTGAGGTGGAGTTGTCTGACTACGAGGACTATGACGACGACGAAGCTGTGCCACTGACACAGCCAGCTGGGGTGTGTACGCCAAGTGATGGCAGATACAGACGTGAGGAGATCACTGAGAACTATTTCTGACTGAGTACAGATGCAAAGACAGCTAAATGTTGCTTGGAAAAAGAAATTTTTAATAGTGATGCACCACAGTTACAGCACTGATGTGCATCAAAAAATGGAGATTGTAAACTCAAATAAAGTCCAGGGTTCTGGTTTGCTCATCCCCCCTTGCCAGGCTATTTTTTGGCCCGCTTTCCAGACCCACTGGGGTGTCCCTCGGCCCCCTCCGAATGCCCAGCAGCATCTGCGGATCGCCTGGTGCTCCTCCTTGGCTCTGATGCAGCGCTGGCCGGGCTGCTGCGGCTGCTGCTGTCTCCAGCATCACCCAGGTCCAGGGCAGGATTGGAGGCGGCGTTTGATATTAACATGGCCTCCATGGCCGTGGTGATCCTGGCCATCCCCCTGGTGAGTTCAGCCGTATGCTGACTGAGCACACATTCTTGATTTGAGCTGCGATGGCACAGCTGTGCGGTGGCCGCTGCAAGGCGGGCCATGGCCCGGTTGAGCACCCGGGCATCCCTCCTGCGCGCAACCTCATGCTCCTCCTGCCTGGCAGATGAGTGGGTGATGGCAGTGGTCAGCCTGCCCAACCCTGCTGCCACCTCCTTGTTGCTGTCCACAACAGCCTGGAAACCCTTCACCAACTCCCCCATCTGCATGTTGTGCTGCAGGAGCTGGCGTTGGCAGGCCATGGTGGATTTGGCCTGTTGGCGCTGGATTTTGACCATCTGGCCCTCCAGGCCCAGGAACACACTGCCCTCCCGTGCTGGTGCAGCAGTGGTGGTGGTGGTGGCACGGCGTCTGGCACTGCTGCCTCCGGCCTGCTGAGTGGGCTGGGGTGCCACTGGTGGTGGTGTGGTGCTGGCCGGTCCCGGAGCCCCTGCTCCCAGGACAGGTTGGACGGGTGGCAAGGCCACGGTTGTGGCAGGAGCTGGTGTCGGCGGAACGGTCTGCCTTGTAGGGTTGTTGTCTGGTGAAAATTGCAAGGGGGGTGTGCTGGACAGTACTGGGGAGTGCACTGCCTGGAAATCAATCACCAGGACTCCCTCCATTCCAAGCCCTGGGGTGTCTCCTTCCTCATCCTCATCCTCCTCCTCCTGGCCAGCCTGGCTGGTGCTCGGCCCTGCGACTGCAGTGTTTGATGTTGATGCTCCCTCTGCTGTCACAGTGGTGCCGCCTGATGGTGCCCCTAGGTACAAAGAAGCATTTGTAAACTGAGTGCCGATGTATTACAGTCAGTACAATTATGGCATTCCACATGTCCTTGCATCTCCTTACACCGTGTCACACTGTTTCCTGTCTTGTGATTCTGCACTGACATATTTGGCTAACTTCTGCTGACTACATGTACCATGATGCTTGTCTCTTGTATGTTGGTGACAGTACAGTGCTGGTGTTTGCCTATGCATTGTGTCTAATGGGGAGGTGTCTGGTAGGGTGTGTCATGATGCGCATGCTTCTTACCTGTAGCTGTGGCTCTCGCTGTGCTGTCCAGGGTCCCGATCCCTACGATGCTCTCCCTCTCGATGGTGCTGGAGACAATTTCCTCCAGCTCGGTGAGGGGTGGCGCCGGGTTCTTGCCTCCTCCGGTGTGTCCAGCCTGCCTTTGAAGGTCAGCCAGCTTCCTCTTCGTGAGGCTGCGGAGGTCGTAAAACCTTTTCTTCAGTTCCTCAATGGACCTGGGGGTGACACCAGCAGCATTGACCTTCTGGGCGATGTCGGCCCACAATCTCCTCTTGGTGCTGTCTGGCACGTTGAGGGACAGCTTGCCAAAGAGCTGGCGGTGCACCCTCACCACCTCCTCAACCAGCACCTGAAGTTCGGTGGTGGTGAACTTGGGCTTCCTCTTTTGGGAGGACTTCTGGCTTCCTGCTTGATCTGCCATTCTCTCCTGTTCAGTCTGCAACCTCCTTCTCCCACTGCTGCTAACTGTGTGTGTTGGGCTCAGGCAGGCTTTCCAGAAACTTCTAGAAACTTCTTAATTAGCTGCACCTGCCAGGGTTGCCACTCCCTGTTTGGGTGGGGGAGGGGGAGCCACCTCATTGGCTGAATCGCCTATTGCCGAATCGGCTTTTACCGAATCGGTAATATCCGAATCGGTAAAATCCGAATCGGTATTATCCGATTCGGTAAAAGCCGAATCGGGTCATTCAATGCATTCCTATGGGCTTTTTCGCCATGGGTCTATGATTTCCGAATCGGTTTTTACCGATTCGGCTTTTACCGAATCGGTATTCGCCGAATCGGAATTATCCGATTCGGTGGTAGCCGAATCGGTGATTTCCGATTCGTGGTTGGCCGATTCGGTAATTTCCGATTCGGACCGAGCAGAATCGGAACGTACCGAATCTCATTACCGATGCCGACCGATTCGGTATTCATTCGGTATTTTTTTCCTACATCTCGTTTTCCGATTTCAGAATACCGATTCGGCCCGCCTCGGTATTTTGAAATCGGAAAATCGCGTTTACCTACATCGGGCCCATAATGTCTACGATAAAAGATAGCCTAGTCCGTGTTCGCCGCTGCTAGTCAGGATTATTTGCACAATGAATCCTCATTGATTTGTTTTGCTGTTCTAAATTTTATTATTCAGGCCTTCCGTTTGAGAAAAAGGTATGCATAATGAATTTAAATTGGTGATGTGAGGTTGAATGATTTGTTTTTCTATGATATTTAATTGTACTTTGTATGTCCTTTTATTATACATTGCAGTATATAAATCTTTTTTCTTATGAGCTTTTATGGTCATATAGCCGACCGAATAAAGATTTACTGCATTGAATTGAGTCAATGGATGGATGAATAATTGCATGAATGATGAGTGATTAACTGGATGATCCAATGGATGGGTGATTACATTGATGGATGATGGAAGCATCCAGGCACTCTGGAGTATGAGCGAGGCACTGGGCTTTGTTAGTGCTTGGTCCAGTGGCAGCCTCTATTTGTAGATCTATTTCACAAATGTAATTGTTGCTATTTAGCACAGTGATAATTAAGCAATTCTGCGTGGTTGATGACTGACTAGTGGATCTATTACATAAATTCATTTTCAATTGTTGTAACTCTACTGCTGGAAACAAATGAAAAGCTAATAGCAATTTACTACTTGCAAACCTGAGCTATTGATTACTGCGCTATTTGCTTATTTTAGTAGTCTTTTTGCCATCACTCCTCTTAAGCGTTTCCTCAGTTCAGTCTTGTTTGTTCCACTTGGTTCCCTTATGTGAACAATAAACCTGATCTTTTTTCAATGTTGTTTAGGATGTGCTTACGGCATTGGAGAAGTTCAAGTGTTACCATCACATCTGGCAGAGAGACAGGGATTATGTCATTGAAAGATTCATTCTTGGAAACCCTTTGCTGTCTGAATTTGAATCTCAGATTCTACATTTCCGAGGTTTGGAGCTGGAAATTAACTCAGAGCCTGATTACATCTGTGTGGGAACAATAGCACTTTATACAGGTGAGATAAGGCATGGTAACGTTTTTTTATTATATTTTTTAAGTATTAGCCCAACATTTATGTATTAATTGTTCGCTTAAATATTATTTATACAAACATTAGGTATGTCCAACAAACAGGCTATGTCAATTTGGTGTTATAGTAAGTAATAATGGATAGTATTCATTTCATCTTATATTTTGCTTCTTTATGCTCAACTACAACACAAACACAAGGGAGAAAATATCTACTATCTAAAAGTGTGTTCCAGGGCCCTGCTGTTAGTGCAATTTTGAAAACAAATTGATTTCTTCACAATAGTTTGCTCATTCTAGCCAATAAAACTCACATGGACACATTCCTTAACATTTGCATAAAATACAGTTACAAACAAATCAAACAACAGATAATTCTTGGTTTATTTACCAGGACTGTTTGTTACTCCAATGTGCCCTTCACTGTCTGAAAACTTAAATTATAATGTTCCCCATCACAATACAAAAACGCTTCATTATAATAACCAAAAACCTGCCCTACTTGTTGTCCTTCCCACTAGGCCCCTCTACCCCTAAATGTGGGCAGCACAAAGGAAGTCATCATCTCAATATGTCCCTATTCACTATGACAAGTGAACCATAGATCGTGATAGTACAATATTTGACAAAGCCACAAGATCTGGCTATTTTATTGTTATGAGCCCCACTGTATCCCAATATAGGCCTAGGTAGCTATATCACCTTTTACCTATATTTGTCCTACCTTGCTCTACATAACAACTCTGGGGTTGATATTTAACCAAGTTATCGGCTAAATAAATGTTATGTGGTTTTCTTAGAAAACTAGCCTAATTTATTATGCATGAGGACTCTTAGTATCACACAGCAGAATTACCATCTTTTGTATAATAACTCTGTACAAACATCACCGCTATTGTCTTCCTTGGACGACAGGCCCACAGTACCATTACACATCTAGCTAGAACCTTTCGGGTATATAAGCACCTCATCTTTGCTGAGCAAACCAGAGGAAAAGCTTCCATGCTGACATGAGACACTGAAGTCCCTGCACGCTGACACTCCAGTACGCAGTGGTCTGACATCCCTTGCGGAGTGTGCAACTGGAGACCAAGACGGGGTCCTTAATTCTCTCCCACCAGATGATGGGTTTGACTCTACCCAGGGGGATTCTTGGCTTCACACTTACATACATGCTAGGTACATTCAGGTAAACTTAGCTAGGGTAGGCATATTAAGAGTATGCATGATTACTGCCATGAATCTATATGCCTGCACATATTCACTGATTTAGCACCATGGCAGAATTCTACCTTTCATTTACTCTGCTAAGGTCTTAGGAGGCAGAGTCTGGCAGAGTTGAACTAAGTCAAATAGCGCTAGTGCCAGTGCCATTGCTAACGTAATAAGAGGGATGCAGGGGGACAAACTCTTAATGAACTAAGCAAGACACTTGGGGTGCAGTGGCAGCAGCAGAGGAGAGGCTAAGAAGTTAGGGTGGCAAATAAGTGGTGAATAAGTCATGACAGGAGTATGGCAGCCGCGTCCTAGTGCAGCACCCGACCAAGAACGGGACACGATGCAGCGGAACCTGGTGTGCGAGTGGGATGTGGCGAAGATCGTCGGAGCACGGCAGCGGTTTGTCTAGCGGTTTGTCTAGCCCCTCGCGGTTGCTGTGAACTGCCGCAAGGGTCTGTTGCCGGAAGAAGCGGTCTGTGGAGGCAGAGACCAGGACCTCTCCCGTTTAGCCCGCGGCACTGAGGACTGCTGCGGGGGTTCTGCCGCCAGACGGCAAGGTTTGTGGGGGGAGAGATCGGGACCTCTCCAGGAACGGAACCCGTGTGTGTGTCACAGCCCATACCGGTATTTCAACTGTGCTTTGGGCCAACTTGAGCGCAAATTAACCTTGTGGCTGACTTTGAGGTGCATTCGTTGACTCTCTTTTTACTGCCGACGCTGTACCTGAGGCCCGTACACCGGCTTGTATTAAATGCATGCCCATGATACATTTTCTTTGTATCAGTGCGCAATCCCTTGTCTGAGGTTTACAGTTTTGTGGGCTCTGCCGGGGGACGTTCCACGCTGTAATATCTGGTAACCCTCATTGCTGCCCTGTGAATCTGGTAGCGTCTTGCTGATCTGTCTAATTGACTGTGCGGTGCATGCTGTTTTCTGGCCTGGCCAGGCCGCTTGTGGGACCAGCAGTTCAGCAGTCCAGCAGGGGAGCTAACAGAGGTTTTGTGGAAGATTTGGCCAGCATCCAAGCCAATTCATAGATAGAACGCCGCCTGAGAGCCTTGGAGCCTTGGAGCTTGACGCTTGACACTGTACAACCACAAGCCAAAAGCAGCCGGATTGTTGCTTTCCCTTGGTAAACCCCTCATCTCTACCAGTTCCCACCTCGGGGGGGGGGAGGGTTGCAGCGCATAGGCGGACATCGCGGGCGGAGCCGTGTTACTCCCACGACCCGCACATAAGGCACCAGAGAGTCTCTTAACTCTATCAGCCTTCACCTTCACCCCCGAGGGAGGACTGCAGCGCCCAGGTATTGTTATTCCCGCATCATTCCCGTCGGAGATTGAAGGAGGCTGGGCCACGATTCTGACATTTGCCGATGGTCCTGGAGCAAAACGAGTGGACATACGCTTAACCATTAAGGTACTGTTTTACCAATACTCCCCTTCTAAAGCCTGGTTTTTGCCTCTGTTTTAAGGGAGGACATAATGAGTAGGCCCAAGTCTAGAAACGGCCAGGAAGTAGTTGGGACTCTAGATGCATTTCTGCTGTGGGCTGAGTCAGCGCTCATTCACGAAATAAAACATACAGAGCGAAGACTATCCTTGGAGACGCAAACTACTGATAACCGAACTGCACCCAGAAACTCTGTTGCTATTGCCCCAGTCTCCCAAATGAACTTGGAAGCCAATGTATCCCAAAACAACACACTGAATTCAACAACTTCGGACCTTGAAACGTTTGAGATTATTAAGGTTCCCGATACATATGCTGACCTAGATAATCCTGATAATCCTGAAATAACGACACGGCTAAATGTTGTTACACGGGACCAAAAAGACATAGCTAAAACTAATTATGTGAATAGTCATGCACCACCTTAAAAAAAAACGAAAGGGACAAACTGGGAATAAACAAAACTCTCATCTGCCCAAGCCTTTAGGGCGTTGGAATAAGGGCGTAGGAATAAACCTAATGAACATATAGAACATAATCAGGTTTATGCTCAATCCTGCGCTGAAGTAGTCTCGGGAGGGAGGGGGTTTCCAACAGAGGTTCTGGGCAAAATTGGAAATGACGGTTGCTACCCTTTTAGATCTACTGTTGCAAAGGCTAAATAACATTGAGGTTAGGTTATCGAATTTAGAAAAACACATGGTAAGCTGTAATCAAAATGTGGCAATATCGAACGGGGTAGACGACATTGTTAAGAATAGGTCCATAGACAAAAATAAATCTTGTGTTAAATCTTGTGCTAGAAGTAATAAACGGAATAACCAGACTGATCTACAATGCACAATTGCAGCAGGCTTAGCAACAAATTGTGATGGGCATTCTTCCAGGGTTAAAGATATAATGCCCACGAACTCCCGGAATTCTCAGGATACACATGCTGAAAATGGCATCCACCTTTATACCGAGAGAACCCAGAGACCTCAGACCCCAAGTAACACGGAAGGTAGACTGTCTGATCAAAGAACTTCAGGTGGTCCACACACTAATTTACACTTACCACCCAAAGCAACTCCTTATACTATAATCTTGGCTACTGTCCCCCCCCATTGTCGTCAAGCAAACCAGAGCACTGGACTGCACTGAGGAACAAGGCATTACATTTCCTGAGGGGGAGGACAGGCATTGAAGAGGAGTTATTTGCGGAATTTAAAATGGCACGTCGGATTAGTTGGGTGGGAAAATCCACTAAGAAATTTGCAGGCGATTGTATTGTTTTAACTTTTAGAACACCACGCCTAGTTAAGATAATCCTACAAAGGGCAAATACTTGGTCTGCATGGTCAAGTGGGGTCTCTGTTTTACCGCTGGGCTTCTTCTATCCGCCACTTAGACCGCTGTGGTCTGCTGTGGATAAGGAAAGACCTAGACTAGATAGTCCGTATCCTGTACATCCTCCCTGGTGTCATCCAAGCTGCTATGAGGCACTGAGTGGTCTGGGGGATATTGATTGACTGGCCCCACACTTGAGAGTTCAAGGAAAGATAGACATCACAAACAATGAACCAGATACCGTCCCTAGTTTATTAAATGGCATTATGGACCGTACTCATTTATCTGATCAAGAGGACAGCCCCAATTGCGCATTGCACCCGTATTCAGACAGCAATGAGGTGGTAAATAAGTTCACAAACATCATGCTAGCAGCACAACCCATCCTTAACACAGAAGGGTCAGGAGCAGTGATACACAGCCGAATTGATTGCCCACTCAGACTTCTCTCCACGAACATTGCTGGTATTAGACCCACACTATCAGATGAGGTTTGGCTACAATATATGAAGACATTTTATGTCATTAGTATCCAGGAAACATGGAGTAGGGAGGAAGTCTCTATTGATGTTTTCCGCTCATTTAATGTCCAGGCAACTCCATCGACCTCAGGGAGAGCGAAAGGAGGACTGGTGACACTAATTTCTGTTAAATACGAAGCAGTAGAGATTGAGAACATAGCTGACTCTCCCTGGTATCAGATTATTATGATTAGGAATCTGATTGATGCCCCAATACTATTGATTAACCTGTATTATAACATTTTTGCCCAGAAGGACAGTGGGATTATTAATACCCTCAAAGAGGAAATCGATATGGCTGCGATAAAAATTTCCCTTTATGCATAATATGGTTGGGAGACTTCAACTGTACGTTGTGCCAGTACAGTTCGCAAACAGTATGTGGGCTTTTAGATACTGCAAATGAACCACTTGTCCATTTTAAGCACTCCTCATATGGGGAGGCATTAAATAGTATAATTGTTGTCAACGAACTATGTTTTGTTGATACTTTGGTTGGCACAGCACATATACAGTACCCGATATTTATGGGAGGGGGTAGAGCGAGTACTATCGACTTCATGCTAATATCTAGAAAATTTGCACATTTGGTGGACAGCTTTGCGGTAGAACCTAAGCCTGTTAGTGATCACAATCCCCTCATTGCCAGCTTGCATGTAACAGCTCTTAAGGGTGACAGTGATGAAATTCCATTAATATATAATCCGAATCAGGGGGTGAGATTAACATGGAGCAAAATAAATCCACCTGTATTTGAGAGGGAGATTGTGACATCAAATCTCAGTAAAATTTTTACATGCTGATCGAGGATTCTACTGCGGAGGAGGTTGTAGAGGGTTTTGAAAGAATTTGTAAAGATGTGGCCATCAATCTAACAAGAACAGTAAAAAGGAAAGCTCCACAAGAAACTAGATGGTTCAATGCAGAGTGCTCAAGAGCACAAAAAGATCTTAAAGAGGCCCTGCATATAGTCCCCCGTGATAGTGTACTAATTAGGACAGCGGGACAATCCTATGAAAATTTAATTAAGTTATAGTTAGCTCAACTAACTATAACAGGCAGATTTCTCTATTTTTATATGAGTCAAATGTCCAACTAACTATAACCTCCCTAAAACCTATGGTTTTTTCAGTGAATTTCTAAGGTTTTTTAAATGCAAATTCCTAACTATAACGTCTGTAAAACCTATGGTTTTTTCAGTGAATTTCAAAGGTTTTTTAAATATCGAACTACCATTGTGTATTTGTCATTAGTAGTGTTTTTTCAAACTTTTTAACTGCATAAAACAAACTGCAAAAGTGCTATGTAACATAATACATTTCACAAATTACAATGAGTTTGTAAATAATACAAAACAGTTTAACATTCAGATAACAATTTTTCCCCCTTTTTTGCTGTCATCAGCTACTAATTAACTTCCCTATTCACAGTGATGTCAGTGTAGTTCCTTCATAAACAGCAGGGAAAAAAAACAATTAACTAGATTGTTAAAGAAAAACAAAAAAAACGAATTCTCCCAAATATAATACCAAATCAACACAAATAACACATCCAATACTACTTTAAATGTTCAAATCTTACCTTTACTTCCTAGTTTCTCTGCACATTTTCCCAATACACCAGATAATCTTTCAAAAATTTCGCTTTGAAAGCATCCAGTATGAATTCCTTAAAGATCTTACGTAGTTTCTCTGCACATTTTCCCAATAAGCCACATAATGTATCAAATATTTCGCTTTGAAAGCATCCAGTATGAATTCCTTAAAGATCTTACGTAGTTTCTCTGCACATTTTCCCAATACGCCAGATAATGTATAAAAAATTTCTCTCTGAAAGCATCCAGTATGAATTCCTTAAAGATCTTACGTACTTTCTCTGTTAAGTACAACTTTTACATGCTCAAAGACAGTGTCCACAATTCGACTAGTAATGACTTCACCATAACTGTAGCTCTCAAAGAAAAACAAGCCGGTTTCAGTCTGAGTGCTGATAGAGCGGCAGGGCTCAGCTGTTGGAGTGTGCACGTGGACGGCAACAGTCTGGGGGTTCGGGGGAGCACATATCCATGAGCTCAAAGCAGAGCGAGATGCACTAGGGTGGGTGGGTTTCTTCCTCTTAGCACTAGTAACTTTGGCAGCTTTCTTTTGTGTTTGCCCCAATGGTTGACTCAGTGACTGTCGGAATATACGAGGGAGTTGCAGCTGATAGAGAAGCGTCAGATATTGTACCATCAAGAGGAACCACACAGTTGGTGTTAATACCATTCGGTGTGCTAGCATTCAAATTAGTGTCCGTGTAGGCGGCGTGCGCGCTGCTGAGGCTGCTGGGGCTTGTGGTTGCCGGCCGGCTTCTCACTCGTGGCCAGGACCGGGACCTAGATTAACCCCAAATGACTCCGTTGGTGGTGGCGGCGGTTGCACCAGACACCAGTAGTGGCCCAAACAGATGCACGATCCAGTGGAAGACAGCAATTCAGGTAAGTAGAGCTCCCATTCTGTCCTGCAGGACTTCCTTGTAAGAAATTGGTCCGCAGTTCCACCTCCGAGGAGGTATTGCTTGGGCATCTACCCAAAGATAAGGAATATGCAGCTAGAAGTCTCGATCAGAAGAACAAGTTACTTACCTTCGGTAACACCTTATCTGGTGAAGACTATACCTAGCCGCAGATTCCTTACCTACTCACCCATCCTCCCCACTCTGTGAACTGATTTCTAAGGACAGGGACAATGCCTTTCAGTGCCCTAGATTTCCACACCTGTGGCCATTGTACTTCATGGCTCCTGGCTTCTGGCATGGTAAGTCATGAAAAGAAACTGACATCAGTGCGCCTACGTGGCGCCTTAATAGGTGCCGCGGATGCCACTTCTACTGTGGATGTCACTTCTGGTGCAGACAATGCCGACAACTCATGCAGAGCTGAATGACGCCACCTACCCGTACACAGGGGTACTACTCACAACAAATCTTCCAGATCCAGGCAGATGCTTGCGAAATTCAAGGTAATGAATCTGCAGCTAGATATAGTCTCTACCAGATGAGTCATTACAGAAGGTAAGTATTTTGTTCTTCCAAGCACTATTATGACACCATTATGCCTCCGCAGCCTGCTCATTGTATCCAGTTCCTAGGTTACAAAGTGAATATCTATGTAGACCCTTCAGAGCAGGTAGACTAATGTGACTCACGTAGATTAATTGTCCTACCCTGAAGTGTCCCTTGGTATGCCACATAAATATCACTCACCTCACCTTCTCCTCTTGCGCCGCATCTCATCTGTCCCAACGGATGTATGACGTTACAACGCATGCTTTTACCACGCAGGCTGTTACAACGCCAGTTTTACAACGCAAACCTTTACAACGCATAGCGCTTTGGGGTGCTGGATAGTGAATAGTTTAATTTACTATTCCAACTCCAGTCCCCGTGGACACTAGGTAAGGTGTTGTATAGTAAATTAAATCTATTCCCTATCCTAGAGCTCCCCCCAACGCAATGCGTTGTAATGGTTTTCGTTGTAAAACCTACGTTGTATTAGCACTGCGCTGTAAAAGTTTCGTTGTAAAGGATGTTTCCCGTCCCAACTGCATATCTTTACCTTAACTGTTCGTGCAATTCTGCCAAAGTCTCTCATTGTCCATAAACCATATGGCATGACATTTAGGAAAGGAAAATTATACATTGGAAAAATAGGTTCAGGGCTTGAGGTGAACACGTTTTGTCCCTGGACTTGTTTGTGCTCATTGCCGGTGCTTGCCTACTTGTGCCCATTTACTTTGTCACTTTATCTCAGCAAAGCTGCACTTTCAGATCTGTATATTTGGGTCCCTCTGACGTGTTTTTCTCTGTGTCGTCTGTTTCCGATTTCTTTGACATTATTTCGATATCTGTTGGTTGCAGTTTGGTTAACAGTCCCTTCAATTCCTTCTGATCGTCACATTCTCGTGTACGTCCATCAGTTGTGATCAGCAATTCAGCTGGTTCCATGAGTGGAGCATATTTAACCTCCTATGTGTGTAGTAGAGGGTGTGGGGTAAGTAAGCGTTTCCTCTTGGTGCTTGTGTCATAGGAGAAGTCTGCTGAGAGGAACACTTGAATATTTTTGAATTGGTACAGCCCACGTTTCTTCTCCACTATAATCTGACAAGCTTGTTGGTGTCTCTGACGCAACAGATTTGTCGTGGGGAAGCTCCGTTGGTTACAATTTGCTACTACGTTATGTGTGATTGGGTGGGGGGTGGGCTCATATGTGATGTTTAGGAACTCTGGTAACGAATTGCATATGAATATGTGCATTTTGTCTGTTTCTGCCAGTTATGTGATTCCCGAAATTCTGACGTCATTCAGCCAGCTACGATGTTTCAGATCTATGTTTTTTTGGTACAGTTTTAAGAGTTCTAAGCTCCAATCCGGTTTTATGTCCATCCTTCTCTCCACATCGGTTATCCTATTTTCCATTGTTGTGACTTGTTTCTGGAATGTGATAATGTTCTCCCTGAGGGATTGCTCCTCTGAGGTGGTTGCAGACACTGCCAGATTTCCTTTTGGCACTTTGTTATCTGCTAACTTCTTTAACAATGTTTCCAGTGATGCTCATTGTATCTTCTGTGCATCCGTCATTGCATTAGTCGGGATTTTCTGTTTGGAACAATTTACGGTCGCTTCTGAATATGAAGGTTGGTGCACGTTTAGTTTTTGACATGTGCAAAAGTGTGATTAGTGTACGTTTAACCCTTGGTGTGGAACCTTATACTGGTAGAGACTGAAGTGGGCAGGTAGACTGTGTTAAGTGATGGGCTTCCTGTCAGCAACAGAGATTTCAGTTTTTCGTGGTTTATTGTGAGTCAAAGATTGTTGTAAAGCTGCAATTACTTAATGCATCCTACCTCTCTGACCTCTGTTATTGAAAAAGATACAGATGGCCTTCACCTGTTGTAGTTTTGGTCAGTGGCAGGATCTACTTAACAGAGGTGGCGAGCTGGAGGGATGAAAAAACAAAATCCCCAACATGCAGGCTGGTCACTGCCTCTCAGTCCTCATCGGTAGACTCCAGAAGCAGGAAGTACACAGGCTCACAGACTCCCCAAGCCAATCATGACGCTTCTGTCACCAGTATGACAGCAGCGTCGTGATTGGTCTGCTCCTTGTGTTTCGGCGCTCAGACAGGGACTGGGAGGCTGTGCATGTTCTCCAACCAGGCAGTGCAATTCAGCCAGGTGGAGAACATACTATGTGAGCATGATAGTTTGGCCAGTCCAAGGCGGCCCGCCAAAACGGCATCTGCACTTAAGAGTGGCCACCACTTCTCCCCCCTGCTCCTGTGACAGCCCAGCCCACCGCGTCCGCATCTAAAATGTAAACCAGCTGAGCCAGGACGGAAAACTAAAATGATAAAAAAGTTGCATTATTATAATTTTATTTTTCCTTTTTGAACTGCTCTCAGAGCAGTGGGGCGATGTGCCTCCACATTAGCGGAGTAGGACCGCTGGTTTTGGTTGATGCCACAAAAGTTGGGTGGTGTAGTTTTAGTGCAAGAGGTTTGTTCTTTTCAGCGAGACAGGGGCTTGTTGTTAAGAGTCCTAGTTAGACTTAGCTGTATGCACCTTTTCAACAGCTTGAAATTTTTCTCCCCCGTGGACTAATTCCAGATGGCTGCAAGTGATTAAAGGAAGTCCTCTCGAAATGTTTAGTTTAGCAAAATGACTGCCATTGTTAACTAAGACTAGTCTTCTTTTGTTTTATCCTTTATGATCCACGTGGATCTACAGGTCCACTCTTTGAGCCCATTTGTTTAACTTCCGTGGCTAACACCAATGCAGTGGTCTAATTGAAGTGCCTCGGGACAAGTGTGAAAAACACGCACACACTATATCCCATTACAGAGTACTTAAGAGATGACATAAGGCCAAGGTTGATGGAATTTTGTGATTCAGTCATTATTTTGGTTTCTGCATAATTATGGATCGACTACACTTGCCACCTAGTCCATCATCTTCTGCATAATTTGCACATTTAAAAAATAATGTTTTTGGGTCAATTGAATACAAATGTTTTTTTTAAAACACTCTCACGTGTTGCCACGAGGTAGCAGGCCTTTTTTCACAAATAGGCAGGTCACCTCTCTATTGCTGTATTTAGGTGTTATAGTGATATTAATGAGGTGAAACGTTTGCCCGTACAGTGTTAATATGTGTAAACATTTGAAAATTGTGAATACTGCATCAAAATAGGCCGCATCATTTACCTTTTCTTGTCGCATAATGTAGGACACCCTACTGCATACTTTGGTCCTTCCTGGCTGGATATGTAAAGTGGCCATGCACATCTCAGAAATAATGTTATAGGATTTTGCGATCTCAAGAAAAGTAATTGAAAATATGCATGCATATATCTTGGTAGTGGTTTGTTTTATTTTCTTCCTGCTGCGACTTTATTCTTAACTTGCCACACAATTTGAAAGAATACACTACCAATGCCATACGTTTTGACTTTTCTGAATAAAAAAAAAAGCCTTTCCAAGTTTTACTACAAAACACACACAGCATGGGCAGGAGCAGAACGCGTTCCTGTTCTACAAAGAACAGTATTGTCAGCTATTTTGTGGCAGCACTGACAGCATGTGCTGCCTTCATCCTGCCTACTGCCAATCTACAGGGATGCTAACTGACATTATACAATAATAAGAAGGAATTTAAGGCACACGGGCACCGTTTGGGGCACAGGGAGCTGTGCAGTTATTTTATTCTCTCCCACCAACTAATTCTCTCTTTTATGTCACATAGACAGAAATGGATTCTAGGGTTGGTGTAACCCCTCGATCCTAAACCAATAAAATACTTTACTGGGCAAATGCACTTGCTTGTTCCTACAATCTGTGTCTTCATAAGGTCAAATATTATTTTTGACTCCAAATTGGTACAACAGGCGCTGTAAAAAATGTTTATTTCCTGCCATCAAATTAAAAATAGTGAGATTTTAGGTGACCTTGACCTGGATAAACAACACAGTTATTTTAGCTTCAAATAATTGTGTTGTGGCGCATTTTGAATAGCAGAGCATATAGCCCGCTTAGACCTCTAATGTTATCAACTATCGATTAACTTGCAGCTTTGGATGTGGTGGTGTCCTTTCATCAGAAGACCCACAAACGCAGGTCCACAGCTTCCACAACTGTGGCTCGAAACGGTAGTGAACTTACTCAAAATGCCTAAAATCTTGACGAGGAAATGGGGATGGAAATGGTGCAGAGTTGAGAAATGGAGGTTTATTAGAGGAGAGTATGAGGATAGGAAAGATGAGGGTAAGGAAAAAAGGAAGAATGAGAAAAAAAGAATGGCAAGAAAAGAACTGGAAGAAAAAAGACTTAAATAGTGAGAAGAGAAGAGAATAAATATGACAGAACGGCTGATTGTGGGGGAGTGAATAGTGATGTGTGTCATAAAGAGAATGTGAGGAAGATGGTGTTAGAGGTGGATGTAGCAGGAGAACGATGAGCAGTGGAGGTGACAGATCTGAACTGAGAATAGGACGAGTGGTGAGTACAGAGTGAGAATTAGCGAAGGGTGAAGGTGGAGGATGAGGCTGATAAAAGATTAGGATAATGAAAAACAAAGGTATTTCGAATGTGGAATGAGCAAATGTTAAACATTGTGTAGGGACAAACACGCTGACAATATCTGGCTCATTCTTGAGTCAGATTCTTGGGATCTTATGTTCCTGACCGAAACATGGTTAAGAGAAAGTACCAACCCTGATATAATGCTGGCTATACTGAAGGGTTTTAAGATTTCCACGGTTAACCGGGCTGACAATAGGTTGGGGGGTGGGCTTGTGATTATTCTGGGGGATGGTTGGGAGATCTCCTGCAAGAGAATTGAGAACGTGGGGATGATTGAGGCGATGTCTTTCTGCATCAAAACCTCCCAGTGTTCTCCATTGCGGGAATTTTGGTCTATATATCCCCAGATTCGGTGTTTGCCCACCTACTAGAGCTTTGCGACATTATTGCTGATATATCATTGAGACATGCCAACTTTACTGTCCTTGATGACTTTAACCTCTACATGGACAATGACAACTGTTCCTTGGCATCACAGGTGGCTGACACTCTAAGGAGGTTAAATCTGACTCAAATGGTATTTGCTCCCACACATTTGACTAGCCACACGCTGGATATCATTTTCTCGAATGATCCCACACTGAAAGTAGAAGTCCCTGTTCCAGTAACCTGGTCTGACCACCGACTAGTCCCTTTTAGTCTGCCCAGCATTCTCTGGAACAATAATTCCAGGCCTTTGTGTGAAGAAAGGAGAAACTGGAGTCCATGGGTCAAGTTCTTCATTGTGCCCCTCCTCAGCTTACGGGAGATCCCAGCAACGATGCATTTACTTTTAATTGCTGGGTCACCTCAGCCCTTGATACAATTGCTCCGCACCAAAACCATGAAATTGGCCAGGAATAAGCCCTCTGCTCCTTGGTTTACTACTGAACTCCATTTGGAGAAAAGCTCATGCAAGAAGCTAAAGCGTGCTTGGCGGAAAACCTACAATTCAGAGACCAAGTAGGTCTACAAAGCAACACAAAAAAAATTCCATGTGCTCAAACGCTCTACCATCAGAAATTACGTTGCCAACCAAATTAAGGCTTCTGATAACTCCTGTAGGAGAGTAGGGTCTGCAATCCTATGATCACCCAGATTTTTTGCTTTTGTTTCACTGGTTTACGACTTTCTCTGGCTGTGGGCCTGCCAATCAGACCCACAGCCTGGCTGTTCTCTTTCTAAATTACGATGTGTACCTTAGGTGCATTTACCAATTGGTACTGGGCCACCTTATCAGACCCTGTAACTCAGGGCATAGGTGTACCCAGGGCCGCCAGGGGCTGCAGCATGTATTATGCCACCCCTGGCTGGCCTCCTAAATTTGACACAACCGGCTGCACGACAGCTGGGGCGAAGCCGTGTAACCACCCTTCGCTTTAGGTATAGTAGCTCTATATCTAACCCTACAATGGACACCCGAGTCCCTATCAGTCACTCCTATGGCAGGCCTTAACAATCCTGAAGGCAGAGTGCGTGGGCTCATGTGAGCTAGGTTCAGGCCCGAGCCGAGCCCGGTTGCAGCTTGCGGAATCAAGACCCAATGGCTGTTCCATGATAACGCGTACCATATCGGTAACTTCGGTGTCGCGTTATCAAGACATGTCGAGTAAGGTGTCATACGAATCGGGGTGCTGCCCTCTCACCAACCCTGGCGACGAGGTTAGCATTCCGCCCTTCTAGAGGGACACGACATGTACGTAACTGTGAACCCCGGTTAAAGTTAACGAAGGCCTCAGCTCCACAAAATGGATGCTGCCACCACAGACACGAGTCTGACCTCCTGCTGCTGGGAGTCCTTCCAGCGAGGAGCGCTTGGACAAAGGGTTTCCTGTCGAGGGCGGTGTTCGCACCGTCCCAGACAGGGTTTGTGTATTCTGGGTAGGTAGGGCTTTTGCGAGAAGGTGACTGCGGAGTGGCACCCCGGTGCTCACTACGCATCTGCCGGTTAGAACCAGTTCCAGGGGCGACAGCCCTGGCCTGGGGAAAGTCCGGCAGGGGAGAGGGGTGTAACTACCCCCCTTCCTGGTCCCACCCTTAGGGCAGGACCTAGTCATGTACCCACCCCTTTCTTTAGAATAAAGACCGGAGCGGGGACCCTTCCAAATCAGATCATCTTTGATTCAAGAACTACTTTCTACGAAAGGACATTCAAGACTCTTCTCAAGATTTCTCCCTTGTGACTAAGGAGTAGTCACCCTGCACCAGCGGGCACCAACTAAGAACTCTGCGGTTTGCTGTAAGTCCTTCCTCAAGGAATCCGACGGCCCAGCTCGACGAGAACCGGCTTCCCTGGCACCTCTGACCTCTACCCCCGTCATCAGCTCAGCTGTGATCTGTGGGTGCGACGAGACCTCGAGGGACCGGCCATCATCAGAACCTGCACGCTCTTAAAAACCAGCACGACCATCGAGGTAACTCTCTGGTGAGTGCTCTGGGGTCCGAGAAGCCCCGACCCTGAGCCGCTCCAGCTCCGAAGTGCAGTCCCCCAGCATCTCCACGATCTGCGTGGGGCCCTTCTGCTCGCTGCTCAGCACGTTGTCTGGTCACTAGCCGCTGGCTTGTGTCCTTCTGTGACGACATCCGAGAATCATCACCGCCAGTCTGGTTGCGCCAGACTGGCCCTTGCTTCCATCTTTGCGAGAAGCACCCCGGACCCTCCTGGTCCACTCAAGACGCCATCTTAGGCCCACCACGTGGCCCTGAGATTTGCCAAGGCTTGTTGCCCCATCCTGGGCCCAGCAACGCCGACAGCATCATCCTTCGTGGGACAGCTCGCACCTCCACCGTGGTCGCCGACAACGCCTCCTGGTCCGTGAGACTGCAGAGCCTAGCGTCGCCCACTCACCTGGTCGAGGTGACGGCCAACCGGTGCCTTCCTGGTACCCTCTGACTACTGGCTAGTAGTACGAACTTGGTCCCCTCTGCTTTCAGGTTTCTTCAATCTCCGATCCAGGCTTGGATCTCTACGAACTATTCAGCACTGGTCGCCGGCCAGCAACTCTTTTTCTTCCGGCTCCTGGCTCGTCAGCGAAGACCCCGACGCCTGTAAGACTTGTGCAGCCGCAGCCCTCGTGGCTAGGTAACTCGGCATTTCGGTGCCTGCATAGCCTCCTTACTCTAGGGTCCCGAGTCCCTCGCTTCCGACTTGCCTTAACCTTCCCGTGTCCTCGGACACTTGTTAAAACGTGCACTTGAAGTATTTGCTAAAGAGATTTGGTTTGTGCTTAGTACCCTGTCCTCATAAAGAGTACAGGGCTGTTGTGATTCTTAATAAATATACTGTTTATTTTCATAACACTTGTGTGGTGTCCTTTCACTGGGTGTTCAAGGGGTACATGTGTGGTAAACAGCTGGCTTAACACGCCCTCTCGAGTCTTTAGCCTTAGACTGCTCGTATCCACGCTACTAGGATAGCTGGTCTATAGGTTGACTTACAACCAAACACCATAAGGGTCGTTGGAACGATACATAGCGGTCGCTAGAATAGCGAACGTTGCATATCGGGCCAACTTCTCACATTGGTGAGCAGCGGGTGGGATTTGAGCTTGCTGTTGTTTTGCCACACGTATCCTAAGAATATCTTGTTGAAAGATCGCACAAGTACTGTTAGTACATATAACTAAAAGCTTAGAATACTCTGAGTTCTACTGAACCAGCTGTTGTAGCTCCTCAAGGCTTAGCACACCTTGGCTACAACTCTTAGCAAGGGAACAGTAGGAAAACACATAGTGTAGGTAGGTGCATCACTTACACCACACTAGAAACAGTATGTCGGGCCAAGGAGGAAACTCTGAGTCTCCCCTTGTGTCAGTTGACCCTCCACAGGTCATCCCTTCAGGATATACTGTGCTGAGCTTCAAGGAGTTAAGACGACTGTGTCACTCCAGGAAGATTCAGCAGGGGTCTAACCCCACAACGTCCTTTCTGATTGGTCTCTTGGAGACTTATGATGCCAGGAGAGCTGAGAAACTTCGTAGCTCTTCTAATCCAGAAGGAGACATGCCTCCCCTCGAGGGAACCCGAGACGATCCTGACCTCATTCACCTCGCAACTGAGAACGAGGATGTGGAGGAGGATGAGGATGAGGATCTCTCTGGGGATGAGGCAGATAAGGGACAGGTAGAAGTCGTCAGACTAACACGGTCCAACTTAAGCAAACATGATAGCGGTACTGGGGGACCCCTGGGGCCACTATCAGGTCAGCTTAACATGGGGAATGGACGAGCCAGATCTCTGTCAAGAGACTCTGGCAGATCCCTTCATACCAATGGCTCTCACAACTCTTCTCAAAGAGGGATGACGTCCCCTCAGAGGAGAGTGTACGAAGCTAAGGAAAGGGCAGCTAATCTGAGGATCGAAAGGGAAGAACTTGCCCTAGCCAAAGAAAGGCTTGCCTTTGCGAGAGAGCAACAGTTAAGTGGGGTAGTCCCCACTGGTGGCAGCAATGTACCTAGTAATAGGGAAAAGAGTTTCGATACGAAACACCTTGGTAAGATAGTGCCCCCCTTTAAACAAGGGGACGACATCCACAAATGGATTACTGCTTTGGAGAGGGCCTGCACTGTGCAGGGTGTTCCCCAGAGTCAGTGGGCAGCTATCTTGTGGCTCTCCTTTGAAGGAAAAGGAAGAGACAAGCTCCTCACCACAAGGGTGGAGGATGCTAACAATTACCAAATCTTGAAAAATACACTCGTTGAAGGGTTCGGCCTAACCACTGAACAGTACAGGGTGCTGTTCAGGGATACCCAGAAAACGCAGTCTCAAGATTGGTCTGATTTCATCGATTGTGCCACTAAGGCTTTTGAGGGCTGGTTGCTGGGCAGTAAGGTTACTGATTATCAAGGATTGTATAATTTGATGATGAGAGAACAAATTTTAAACAATTGTCAGAACCAGTTGTTGCATCAGCACCTTGTCGACTCGGATCTGACCTCTCCCCAAGAATTGGGAAAGAAGGCAGACAGATGGGTTTGTACAAGAGTTAAGCAGAACCAGGGCCAGAATCAAGGTGGTCAGAAGAAAGCAGACCAGAAGGGTAAAGATTCAAAAGGGGAACAAAATGACCAGAAGTCTTCGACAGGTCCCCAACAACCCAAAGAGGGTGGGGGTCAGGCTCCCCAAAAGAAGAAAGAAGGCCAATCCAAAAGATGGTGCCAGTACTGTAAAAGTAAATCTCACTGGTTTAGTGAGTGCACCAAGAAAGGAGGTGGGCAGACTCCTGCCACTGCAGCCCCTAAGGCACCTGTGCCCCCTAGTACAGTCAGCAGTGGTAGTGCGCCTCCCAAGGGTTTAGTAGGGTTAACCCTGGGTTCTGAGGGGCGTGACAACTTAGTTGGCACACTCACTCAGGCTGTCCTTGTCAGTACAGGGGACGCAGACGTATCCCCTGACGTAAGCCCCAATACTTTGGGCAAATACCGACAGACGCCTTTCATAAATGGAAAGATGGCTCAGGCCTATAGGGACACTTGTGCCAGTGTCACCATGGTGACGCCTAACTTTGTGGACCCTGGACAGATCATGCCAGGTACAGAATTCCTGGTGACCAATGCAAGCAATGTCACTACCAATCACAGTATGGCAATTGTAGCTTTCTCCTGGGGAGGGGTAACTGGCCAAAAGAAGGTTGTAGTTAGTCCAGACCTCCCAGTGGATTGTTTGTTGGGCAATGATTTGGAGTCGTCAAAATGGTCAGAAGTGGAGCACCGGACTCACATGGAAATGTTAGGTTTGCCAGCACATGTGTTCGCTGTGACTAGGTCACAGGTCAGGAAATGCCCCACTGAACAGGTGCTGGATCCTGGAACAACGGACCAGACACCTCCCAAGAAAAAGAGCAGTAGGGTTAAGGCTGCGCCTTCCCCCTTGCCCCAGGTCAAGGATCAAGTCTCAGAGGAGGCTGACCTACAGGAATTGAGGGAAACTGAGCCTAGGGAATTCGAACTTGATCAAGTTGAATTCTTGGGTTCAGGGGGACCCTCAAGGGAAGACCTGGGGAAGGACCAGTTAGACTGCCCTTCTCTTGAACCCCTCAGGCAGCAGGCTGCTGCTGAGGCTGCTGGGAACGCCACAGGTACCCACAAGGTATACTGGGAAGATGGACTCCTGTACACTGAGTCAAGAGACCCCAAGCCTGGCATGACCAGGAGGCTGGTTGTACCCTTGTCTCAGCGTGGTTTCCTACTTACCTTGGCCCACGAGATTCCCTTAGCAGGTCACTTAGGCCAGACGAAAACGTGGGACAGGCTTGTCTCACACTTTCACTGGCCTCACATGAATGAGGATACCAAGGAGTTTTGCCGCTCCTGTGTCACTTGCCAAGCCAGTGGTAAGTCAGGTGGCACGACAAAGGCCCCCCTTATACCAATGCCTGTGGTGGGGGTGCCCTTTGAACGGGTGGGGATCGACATCATCGGTCCCATGGAACCACCTACAGCATCAGGGCACAAGTTTATACTGGTGGTAGTGGATCATGCCACCAGGTATCCTGAAGCTATTCCCCTTAGGACCACTACAGCACCTGTTGTGGCAAGAGCCCTAGTTGGAGTATTCTCCAGAGTGGGCTTCCCTAAGGAGGTCGTCTCCGACAGAGGTGCAAACTTTATGTCGAGCTATTTAACTGCTATGTGGAAGGAATGTGGTGTCAACTACAAGTTCACTACACCCTATCATCCACAATGCAATGGGCTTGTTGAGAGATTCAACAGGACCCTAAAAGGGATGATTCATGGACTACCGGAAAAGCTTCGGCGTAGATGGGACGTCCTGATCCCCTGCCTCTTGTTCGCCTACAGAGAAGTCCCACAGAAGGGGGTTGGCTACAGCCCTTTTGAACTTCTGTACGGGCATCCTGTAAGGGGACCCCTGTGTTTGGTGAAGGAAGGATGGGAGAGACCTCTCAAAAAGCCTGCAGCCAACATAGTGGACTATGTGCTTGGCCTCCGCTCGCGGATGGCTGAGTACATGGAAAAGGCATCTGAAAACCTTAAGGCCAGCCAAGAACTCCAAAAAGCTTGGCATGACCAAAAGGCTGTCTTGACTGTTTATCAGCCCGGACAGAAGGTGTGGGTGTTGGAGCCAGTGGCCCCAGCAGCACTCAAGGACAAATGGTCCGGGCCCCACACCATCCTGGAGAAAAAGGGAGAGGTCACCTACCTGGTCGACCTGGGAACTCCCCGGAGCCCCCACAGGGTGCTTCATGTCAACAGGCTAAAAGCATATGTCGACAGGACGGACATGAGTTTGCTCATGGCCCTAGATGAGGGACAGGAAGAGGAGAGTGACCCTCTCCCCGACCTACTCACTCAGAATCCTGACGATGGCTCGGTAGATGGTGTTGTCTTTTGTGGCAGCCTCTCCGAACATCAACAGAGCGACTGTAAACAGGTTCTTCAGTCGTTCCGGCATATGTTTTCTCTAACACCCAGTCAGACCGATTGGTGCACCCATGAGGTTGACACTGGTGACAGCTTGCCAGTCAAGAGTAAAATCTACAGGCAGCCTGATCACGTTAGAGACTGCATCAAAAGTGAAGTGCAGAAAATGTTGGAGCTGGGAGTCATTGAACCCTCGGATAGCCCTTGGGCTAGTCCCGTAGTTCTAGTGCCGAAACCTCACACCCAGGGTGGTAAGAGAGAGATGAGGTTTTGCGTAGACTACAGGGGTCTCAATGCAGTCACTAAGACTGACGCCCACCCAATACCAAGGGCAGACGAGCTTATCGATAGATTGGCTTCGGCCAACTACCTAAGTACGTTTGACCTAACAGCTGGGTATTGGCAAATCAGGTTAGCTGAGGACGCCAAGCCTAAAACCGCATTTTCAACCCCTGGTGGGCATTACCAGTTCGTGGTGATGCCCTTTGGTCTGAAAAATGCACCTGCCACCTTCCAACGGTTGGTGAATCAAGTCCTTACTGGGCTGGATGACTTCTGTGCGGCGTATCTTGACGATATTGCTGTCTTTAGCTCCACCTGGGAGGATCACCTGGTCCACCTGCGGAAGACGTTAGAGGCACTGCAAGCAGCAGGTCTCACTATCAAGGCCACCAAGTGCCAGATAGGGCAGACACAGGTTGTATACCTGGGCCACCTTGTAGGTGGGGGCCAGGTTCAGCCACTGGAGAGCAAGATACAGTCAATCAGGGACTGGGCTCCTCCAACCACCCAGACTCAGGTTCGAGCTTTCTTGGGCCTGACTGGTTACTATAGGAAGTTTGTCAGGAACTATGGTTCCATCGTGACACCATTAAATGAACTGACAAGTAAGAAAATGCCAAAAAAGGTTCAGTGGACAGCGAGCTGTCAAAAAGCATTCGATGACCTAAAGCAGGCCATGTGCACGGCGCCTATCCTCAAGAGTCCGGACTACTCCAAACCATTCATTGTCCAAACAGATGCTTCTGAGTTGGGTGTGGGAGCTGTTCTTTCTCAACTGAATTTTGATGGTCAAGACCAGCCCATTGCTTTTATAAGCAGAAGGCTGACCCCTAGAGAGAAGAATTGGTCAGCTATTGAGAGGGAGGCCTTTGCTGTGGTTTGGGCCCTGAAGAAGCTGAGGCCATACTTGTTTGGCACTCACTTCAAGATTCAGACCGACCATAAGCCCCTCTTGTGGCTAAATCAGATGAAGGGTGAAAACCCCAAACTGCTTAGGTGGTCCATTTCCCTACAGGGGATGGACTTTACAGTGGAACATAGACCTGGTACTGATCATGGCAATGCCGATGGGCTCTCCAGATATTTCCACTTAGAACAAGAAGACTCACCTGGTCAAGGTTAGCTTATTGTTCCGACGTTTGGGGGGGGTCATGTAGGAGAGTAGGGTCTGCAATCCTATGATCACCCAGATTTTTTGCTTTTGTTTCACTGGTTTACGACTTTCTCTGGCTGTGGGCCTGCCAATCAGACCCACAGCCTGGCTGTTCTCTTTCTAAATTACGATGTGTACCTTAGGTGCATTTACCAATTGGTACTGGGCCACCTTATCAGACCCTGTAACTCAGGGCATAGGTGTACCCAGGGCCGCCAGGGGCTGCAGCATGTATTATGCCACCCCTGGCTGGCCTCCTAAATTTGACACAACCGGCTGCACGACAGCTGGGGCGAAGCCGTGTAACCACCCTTCGCTTTAGGTATAGTAGCTCTATATCTAACCCTACAATGGACACCCGAGTCCCTATCAGTCACTCCTATGGCAGGCCTTAACAATCCTGAAAGCAGAGTGCGTGGGCTCGTGTGAGCTAGGTTCAGGCCCGAGCCGAGCCCGGTTGCAGCTTGCGGAATCAAGACCCAATGGCTGTTCCATGATAACGCGTACCATATTGGTAACTTCGGTGTCGCGTTATCAAGACATGTCGAGTAAGGTGTCATACGAATCGGGGTGCTGCCCTCTCACCAACCCTGGCGACGAGGTTAGCATTCCGCCCTTCTAGAGGGACACGACATGTACGTAACTGTGAACCCCGGTTAAAGTTAACGAAGGCCTCAGCTCCACAAAATGGATGCTGCCACCACAGACACGAGTCTGACCTCCTGCTGCTGGGAGTCCTTCCAGCGAGGAGCGCTTGGACAAAGGGTTTCCTGTCGAGGGCGGTGTTCGCACCGTCCCAGACAGGGTTTGTGTATTCTGGGTAGGTAGGGCTTTTGCGAGAAGGTGACTGCGGAGTGGCACCCCGGTGCTCACTACGCATCTGCCGGTTAGAACCAGTTCCAGGGGCGACAGCCCTGGCCTGGGGAAAGTCCGGCAGGGGAGAGGGGTGTAACTACCCCCCTTCCTGGTCCCACCCTTAGGGCAGGACCTAGTCATGTACCCACCCCTTTCTTTAGAATAAAGACCGGAGCGGGGACCCTTCCAAATCAGATCATCTTTGATTCAAGAACTACTTTCTACGAAAGGACATTCAAGACTCTTCTCAAGATTTCTCCCTTGTGACTAAGGAGTAGTCACCCTGCACCAGCGGGCACCAACTAAGAACTCTGCGGTTTGCTGTAAGTCCTTCCTCAAGGAATCCGACGGCCCAGCTCGACGAGAACCGGCTTCCCTGGCACCTCTGACCTCTACCCCCGTCATCAGCTCAGCTGTGATCTGTGGGTGCAACGAGACCTCGAGGGACCGGCCATCATCAGAACCTGCACGCTCTTAAAAACCAGCATGACCATCGAGGTAACTCTCTGGTGAGTGCTCTGGGGTCCGAGAAGCCCCGACCCTGAGCCGCTCCAGCTCCGAAGTGCAGTCCCCCAGCATCTCCACGATCTGCGTGGGGCCCTTCTGCTCGCTGCTCAGCACGTTGTCTGGTCACTAGCCGCTGGCTTGTGTCCTTCTGTGACGACATCCGAGAATCATCACCGCCGGTCTGGTTGCGCCAGACTGGCCCTTGCTTCCATCTTTGCGAGAAGCACCCCGGACCCTCCTGGTCCACTCAAGACGCCATCTTAGGCCCACCACGTGGCCCTGAGATTTGCCAAGGCTTGTTGCCCCATCCTGGGCCCAGCGACGCCGACAGCATCATCCTTCGTGGGACAGCTCGCACCTCCACCGTGGTCGCCGACAACGCCTCCTGGTCCGTGAGACTGCAGAGCCTAGCGTCGCCCACTCACCTGGTCGAGGTGACGGCCAACCGGTGCCTTCCTGGTACCCTCTGACTACTGGCTAGTAGTACGAACTTGGTCCCCTCTGCTTTCAGGTTTCTTCAATCTCCGATCCAGGCTTGGATCTCTACGAACTATTCAGCACTGGTCGCCGGCCAGCAACTCTTTTTCTTCCGGCTCCTGGCTCGTCAGCGAAGACCCCGACGCCTGTAAGACTTGTGCAGCCGCAGCCCTCGTGGCTAGGTAACTCGGCATTTCGGTGCCTGCATAGCCTCCTTACTCTAGGGTCCCGAGTCCCTCGCTTCCGACTTGCCTTAACCTTCCCGTGTCCTCGGACACTTGTTAAAACGTGCACTTGAAGTATTTGCTAAAGAGATTTGGTTTGTGCTTAGTACCCTGTCCTCATAAAGAGTACAGGGCTGTTGTGATTCTTAATAAATATACTGTTTATTTTCATAACACTTGTGTGGTGTCCTTTCACTGGGTGTTCAAGGGGTACATGTGTGGTAAACAGCTGGCTTAACACGCCCTCTCGAGTCTTTAGCCTTAGACTGCTCGTATCCACGCTACTAGGATAGCTGGTCTATAGGTTGACTTACAACCAAACACCATAAGGGTCGTTGGAACGATACATAGCGGTCGCTAGAATAGCGAACGTTGCATATCGGGCCAACTTCTCACAACTCCTCTAAGAAAGTCTTTTAGATTTTACAGGGCTTTATGAAACTGCAAGCTATGAAGAGCACCATTGCTCCCTCTGCCACTCTATGTGATAATTTATCTACTTTCTTTCAGGACAAGGTTCAAGCTATGTATTCTCCCTTCACCGTGACAGGGTCTCCTACCACGACTTTTCCGTCTCCTGTCCACCCCAGTGTTTGGGCTGAATTTTTCCCATTCTGCCCAGAAGCTTCCCTTTTAGATTTGAACAGAGTTATGTATGGCTCGCACCTTGACCCCTGCTCAGCTAGATTTTTAAGCTGTTGGCCCCTCTGCTTAAACCTCATTTAAATTCGATTTGGAATGCCTCTATGACACGGGCAGTTATCCTTCCATCTGGAAAAATGCATACATCCTGCCGATCCTTAAGAAAGAGGAGGCAGACCCAGCTGTACTTAAGAACTTTAGACCGATCTCTCTCCTCCCAGAACCTTCTAAAATCATGGAAAAGGTAGTTCAGGGGCAGTTATATTACTTCCTGGAGGCTAATAACCATCTCCATGAATCCCAAACTGGCTTTAGATCGGGCTACAGTACAGAGAGACAGCCCTGCTGGAATTGGCAGAACTTATCCATGAATCTTTAGACCAGGGGAGCTTTGCAATGCTTGTGCTGCTGGACGTGTCCGCAGCTTTTGACACAGTATCGCACCAGATTCTGCTGGAGAGACTGGCGCGTTTAGGAGTGGCGCAAACCACTCTAGCTTGTTTCCGCTCTTGTCTCAATACCCAGTCACAGCAAGTGTTTCTCCTCTAGTCCTCTTGTGTGTGGAGTCCCCCAGGGATCGGCGTTGAGCCCTACTCTTTTTAATGCCTATCTTTCCCCCCTGGCATCATTAGTCGAGCAATGTGAGGTGAGAGTGGTCTCATACGCTGACAACACTCAGCTGGTGTTATCTTTTAATGATCACGCAGAGGCTGCATTTGACAGTTTTAAGCTCTGTTTGAACAATATATCATCCTGGATGACAGACAGTTGCTTGAAATTAAATGCTGACAAAACTGAGGTACAATTTTTTAATCAACCTTCTCCTCCACGGTCTGATCTCTGGTGGCTGGCGGAGCTAAACCCCCCAGCCACTCCTGTCACCTCAGTTAGAAATCTAGGTTTTAAATGTGATTCTAACCTCTCTGGCAAAGCCCAGATTGGTCAATTTTCTGCATCCTGCTTTTGGAAACTGAAAGCTTTGCAGGGATTCCTCTCTCTTCTGCCTGTGGACTGCCGGGAAACAGTGGTCCATGCTCTAGTCACATCTCAGCTTGACTATGCCAACAGCTTGTACTTGGGTCTCCCAGCCTACTTGATTAGGAAACGGCAAACGATTCAGAACGCCGTGGCTAGGCTCATTAGAAACTTGCCACTCCACCATCATATCTCCCCTCATCTGCGTAGCCTCCACTGGCTCCCAGTCAAAAGAAGAATAGAGTTTAAGGCGCTGTCCTTGGCTTACAGAGCGTCCAGAGACAGGGGCCCTGGATATCTGAAGCAGAGACTCCAGAAATATCACCAGACCAGGGCCTTGCGATCTAATCATCAGGAATTGCTCTGGATCCCTCACTTTGCAAAAGCCAGGATTGGCGGGTGAGCTTTCTCAGTGAGAACTGCTTCCCTTTGGAATTCCTTGCCTGACCACCTTCGTCAGCTGAGTCAGACATTAAGTTTAGAAAGGCTTTGAAAACCTGGCTGTTTGATTTACCTTAGTTTGTCCCCTCCTTCCCTATCTGTTGTATCGGCTGTTTAGCGCCGGGACATCACTATTGGTGGTAGCCGTGCACTGTATAAATGGAATGGAGGGAACAAGAGTTAAGAGGAGAGTAGAAAAACTGAAGGGACAGAAAAGAGGTGGGTGCTTAGGGTGAGGGAAACAGAGAGGGTGATCAAATAAGAGAGACTAGATGGAGGAATGAATAATAGGAAGGAAAATTCCAGTCACAATTCAGAAAAGACCTTTCAGTCTTGAGGCACTCACATGAGCTATACATTTCCACTTAGTTACCATTAAAATACATCCTACTCAAAGTCATGACAGGTGAATATTGGTCGAAAAAGGGAGAGAGAAAAAGGGAGAGAGACGAGGGTGAGGCACAGAGGAAGGACTGTGAGGAAGAGAGAGTGAAGGGGCGAGCTAAAGAGGAGGAGTCTGGTGAGGGAGAGAATGAGAAAAATGTATTGCAGAGAAAGAAATGTGAAGTGAGAGAGAAGAATGGAGTAGAGACAGAAAAATATAGTGGATGTGGCAGCATAATGAGAGGATAGTGAAGAAAATAGAGAGAGAAGATTGAGGCAGAAAGGGGGTAGTGTAAGGTGAGAAAGATTTGGGTGAGGTGGACAGAGAGAAAGAGAAGGCCACTGTAGGGAGACAGGAAGTTGAGAGCGTGAAGGACAGATGAGGAAGAACAGAGTGAGGTGAAGAAAGACGGTGAGCAGGAAGATGCAGAGGGGGAGAAGAGCAGGGTGAGATGGAGAATGGAGGGTGAAGCAGAAAGAAAAGAGAATGATACAGAGAGAGCCAGAGATAAAGAACCTATGCTCAAAAAACCCTTAGAAATAGACTTACAACTAGTAAGTAGAATCCCCACAGTAGGTAGAGTTTACAGCTCATCCCCCTAGAAGATTCCCAAACCCAGGTCTCGGTTACCCAGGAGATGCCGCGCAAATCCATTATTCATCATGGCCCACCCTTGCCTCTCCATAGCCCTCCCAGATCCTTAATCCTGGCGCCGGGCCTAATGTACATCTGTAGTAAAGGCGAATTCCAGATCTTTGGAGTTAATCTCAGTCAAGGGAAGGGCGGAGGTATCTGGATATATTGATATTTTGGGAGGTAAATTATTAGGTAACTAGAAAGACAATAATTAGCAGTTTTTACTCTGGGCATCTGACCATCAACTCCATGGGGTTCAGTCAGTTAATAGATGTAATGGTGCAATCCAAGGAAGAACAATCCAAATGGATAAATCAAATGCTATCTGTTTTTCGAGAGCCAAGGAATGGACAGAATACACTGGACACTGATTGAAAATGTATGTTGATAACGAAGCTAACAAGCCATATTTACTTTCAGTGGGGGAGACGCCACAAAGTGACTTCACAAAATTAGGGAGTTCAGATTGATGCAGTAATAGTTTGTACTGGGAAAAAAACTGAGTGTGTGTTTGTTAAAAACATCTTGGGTTTATATTGATAGATTTGAACAGATACCATGCTAATTATCTGAGCAGCTTAGGAAAAAGAAACATTGGCCCAAGCAATTCCACCAATCACATTTGGTCAAAGTGTATTTAACTGAGAGGAGTATGCCCATACATATGTCTGCACTTTCTGTGGCCAGTGCAAACATTTAATCTCACTGGCAAGGTGCAATAGGGCAGCAGTGCATAGACTGTATTTAGATAGATGTGCTGAGGGGAGGTGCCACCCCATTATGACTGAATGCTTCTTTTGAGTGGGTTGAAGAGTGATTTGCATATGGTTGATGCCCTTTTGTAAAGATTAAACGAGCCAAAACAGGTTGTTAATAAAACAAGCATTTGCAACGCAATGGTCTCGCCTTTAGGATCTTAAAAGTATTTAGCCATGCAGCACAATACCCAGAGCTCTTAAAGCAGATTGAGGGGGTAGCTTTTAAATAAATGTGCTTGGAAATGTGCAAGACCACTCCATCTCCCAGGTTACTTATCACAATTGACAAAAAAAACGAGCCCAGCAGAGAGAGAAAATAGGAGAGAAAACAAACACAGTACATTTCCCTCATGTATTCACGCAGTGGTGTGTGCAGCAAAGCTCCTCTATCAGCTGGAATGCAAGGTCGGCCTATTTAGTATCATTATAGGTCGGATGTCAGGGGCATGAAGCTTTGGAAGTAGGATTTCCACTCGTGAATCACTTCCACGAAGTTCAGTTTTGACTACAGTATTTGCATTGTTGAATAGAACTCCTACGCGGTCTTTAAACATTATCTACGTACAATAGATTAAAAAGAGAAATATGAGGGACGTGAGTAAGAGAGCGAGTGAACGAGAGGAAAGGTGCGAGAAACCGAGACGTGGGAGGTCTTGCCACTCATTTGTATTGTACTGTATGTAACTATTACATAGTGCTTCATGTCCCTGGGCCGGGTGCCGCAGTGAATGCTTTCATGGTCTGCATCCATGTAGTGTCTGATTGAATGCTGTGTTTGTTTTGATTCAGCATGGGAAGTGGGTTTCAAGGTTTATTAAAACTACCACTGAAGTGTTACTAAACGTAAGGATTTTCGGGGCAGGGGGTTTGGGTCACAGCTGCCTCAGCCGGCCAGCAGAACAGGCTGCTTGTTCGGAGGTCGGCTCTTTTGCCTCTGGTCTCTCAGCATGGGCATCCTTTGACTGCAATAGCGGGGCGCGGTGGGTGGCAAAGGTGCTAACAATGGGCTGCCCTCCCGGCTCCTTTAGCAACGATAACTGGCCAGCCTCCCTGACTGCTTGAGACAGCGACAGGGAGTCAGACCAGTGGCACAGCGAGCTAAACCTAAACAAAGCACGTCGTGATTTACACGAGTGTCCGGCTGCTTAGAAAGTGAACATGTTGCATTGCAAATGCTTGTTGATATCATATGCGCCCAGACTGCTACCTGCAAATCCGCCTACGTGTGAGAACCCCACTTTGCCGCTGAATACCCGCGTAGAGTCAATTCCCAGCGCTCTTAAAGCAGATTGAGGGGGTGGCTTTTAAACAAATGTGCATGTAAATGTGCAAAGCCATATGGTCTGGTACTACCGACCACCCCCTCTCTGTCCTGTGCACCACCACATCAACCCTTACAGTAATTAGCCATGCAAGGAGTTTTCTTTGGAAGGCAGGGGGTCTCACGACCCCCGGCCGTATTTATTAAAATATGAAAACAAATTAAAATTGTTGAAATAAAACATTATTTACACAATCATTAATATGCAAAATCTGACATTAGATTTACGGCAATGTAGACAGGTATGAAAGGGCTAACCTTAACAAATGTCTAATACAGCGTGTTTCCTAACAGAATCTAACATCCTACGTATGAATTTTGCATCCTAGCATTTTTGGGCCTACGACAAGGTCGCTAATCGGTGTCAGATCCTTATTATCCAGCTACGCCCTCACGTATGAGTGACCATGCGTGACAGGGCCCGGTTACCAGGAGAGTACGTCCCCCTCCTGGTTACCCCATATGCTCAGTGAACTCCATTAAACCAAAAGGAGGGCCCTTTCACTCTGCGCCGCTTGATGACGTCATAGTGTATGTGCGGGATGGCTAACAGCCCAAGGAAAGCGTGGCTCCCTCCCCCGCACCCTTCCAACCAAGCGGATATCCTGCCCCTAGAGTTCTAGGACAGACCATTGGCCCCTCCCCCTGGGCGACCCCTTTCGAGAATGGTGACGCCCCCTAAGGACCTTAAATTGCTGCTCACCGATCATGACCTTACCGCCACGGGCCAGCATAGTTGACCGACAATCCTACCTACCTCGCAAAACCCTCCAACCATGCCAAAATATTCTTTGTCAGTAACTCATTGCCTGTCTCAGTCAGGTGGACCCCATCCTGCAAGTAGAAATGGTCCCCCCAGATGCACCCATGTGGAATACTCTGCAATTGAGGTGTTCGGAACATTTTCTCTATCTTGTTGTTGATCCTCTTTACCGAGTGATTCAACGCCCTAACAGAGTCCCCCCCTCCACTGCAGCCTAGGTATCAACTGAGACCACACTATGGTGCAGCCGGGCACGACTTCACCAGCCAACCTGCTACCGAGATAATCTCTTCCAACAGGACCCTCCTGCCCAGTTTTACCAAATCGTTTCCCCCCAGGGGTAGGATAACCACTGAGGGCGGCGGGGTGTGTTTGTCGAGTAATTCTGAAACGAACCCCCTAAGCTGGTTAAGGCAGAGCCCCCCCTATCATGAAAGGAAACCTTGAAACCCCGATGCTCCTCCCTCCGTCTACATTTGCCTGAAAGGGAAACAGGTTTAGCACATTTAACATACGAGTGACCAACAATCCATACTACATGTGTCCTCCTTCTGTCTTCTTGCGTTCGCCGTGATGATGATGGATGCTGTTGATGACCCGGTACCAGTTTCCGCCCTGCATCACAGGCTCGAGAAACTGAAACATAAACAGAACAACAAGGCAGGTCTCAGGGTGATTTAGTTGTCCCTTACAACATGTGCAGCCGCACATAACGTTTATAGCTGTTGGAAGACCATCTCCCAATCCTCTTCACACTGCTGGCATGCAACCCTCTCGCTGTTGCTTCAGTGCCGCTCCTATTCTGAATGAATGTGTCCCAAAATCATTGGGATTTAAACCCGCCTTTGTGATTGCCATTGCCAAAACTCTTTTGAACTGAAACCTGGTCAATGGGGTACCGTCTGCATGTATTAACAATGTTCCCACTGCCGTGCCTACTCGTTGCCTGATGAATGCCTCTACATGTGACACCGGGCAGCAAGGATTAGTCTGTGCCCGGTGGAGTACCAGGCTATCCCCCGGGCCTCCTGATCAGTTTTTGATTTCAGTATGGTTACCCAGATTGTCTCGCCCCTTATTTTTGTGTTGTCGAGCCGGAAACCACCTAGCGAGTCCAATTTATTGCTAGCCACCAGTTCGCTTACTCGTAATGCCCTATAAAAGGCCAACGAAAACGCGGCTTTAAATAGGAGTACCTCCCCTGGGGAGCTACACGTGTCAGACAAGGCATCCAATACTGCTGCCAGCCGCTCCAAACCTATTGGTTGTCTGGAGTCAGCGGTGCTCACTTGTAGGCGCCACCACCCCCTCAATGCCTTCCGCACTATGAAACTGTTTATGGGATCTCTGGCACCTTTTAGCTGCGCAAAGAAAGAGACGGCTGCCTTGTATCTGCTAGCTGTCGCCGCTGAGTGCCCCTCTTTGTGGAATGTGTCCATGTACAAGGTAAAAATTCCCCTCTTGATCCCACTTATCCGCCCAGTCCTGCCCCAAAAAACAGCAATAAGACATAAACGCCCCTTCGTATGCTGTCCTGGTCCTGGGGGCTAGGCTGGCTGCCACGAGGTTCTGTAGTTGGGGGCACCAATTTGCCAAAGTGTTGTTGGGAAGTGTGCCGGTGTAGCCTCTGCAGATGGTAGATGTTCCCTTAATACCTGCATTTTAAAGTGAGAGAGTGCGTCAGCTGCATTATTCAAGACCCCAGGGACATGTTTGGCCCGAAACTGTACATTCAATTTCAGACATCTCAGCACAATCTCCATGAGGCGGAGTATAAACTTACACCGCGCTGCCTGTTGATTGATACATTCAACTACGGTCATGTTGTCTGACCAGAAGATCACAGATTGATTACGCAAATGTTTAGGCCAGACCGTTAATGCAACCCATATTGGAAACAGCCCTAAAAAGCCGATGTTCGCTGTCAAGCCGCCTTCTTCCCACCAATCCGGCCATCGTTGCGCCACCCACTTGTTTCCAAGTATGGCACCAAACCCCACACTGCCTGCAGCGTCGGTCCATAGATCTAACTCTGCCGACGTAGTAGGGGGGCCGCACCACACCACTCTGCCGTTGAAATCCTCCAGGAATGCCATCCATATGTGCATGGCCTGACGAACCTCGACTGACAATCGAGTGTGATGGTGTTTTTCCCGCAGGCCTTTCATGGCCTGCGCGATGGAGCTGGAGAAGGGGCATGCCATGGGTATTACTCTCAGTGCGAAATTCAACTGACACACAGTCTGCTGCAGCTGCTGCAGCGTCACTTTCTCTTTAACCAAACATTGCTGTAGGGCTGCTCTGAATTTCGTGATCTTTTCCTTGGGTAACCTGAAGCAACCTTCCACTGAGTCCAACTCAATGCCTCAAAATTCCAAGCATGTTGCTGGCCCCACTGTTTTTCCTGGTGCCAGCGGGACCCCGAAAGCCTGCATGAGCACGCAAAATTCCTACAATGCCCACGCACACTCCCATGAGCCCACTGCGCCCAGCAAAAGAAAGTCATCCAGGTAGTGCATGACATGATGGTGACCCGTTGTCTGCCTCAAAACCCATTCTAGGAAGGAACTGAATGTCTCAAAGTAGGCACATGAAACAGAGCAACCCATGGGCATACACCTATCCATATAGAATTTGCCTTGAAAGGAAAAACCTAGCAGATGCTGTTCTAGGGGTGGACTGGCAGCAACCGGAAAGCAGATTCGATGTCTGATTTAGCCATCAAGGCTCCAGGCCCAAAGGTCCTCAACATCTCCACTGCCTGGTCAAACGACGCATACTTGACACTATAAATGCCGTCGTCAATTGCGTCATTTAATGATGCGCCCCTAGGTGCTGAGAGGTTGTGGATGAGTCTGTACTCGCCCTTTTCTTTCTTTGGGACCACCCCGAGGGGTGAGCAAATGTAATTTGGTACAGGGATGTCATCAAAGGGAGCCGCTAACCTACCCAGGCGCAACTCTTTGTCAATTTTTGTTGCCACCACAACTGGGATGTGCCTAACTGACAGTTGATTTCTACACTCTGGCGTCCCAGTATAACCCACCGCTGGGATCCTGAAACCCTGTGAGAAACCTTCCTGTAGCATCCTCGCAGAGGCATGGTCTGGGTACCTGTTCAGCCAAGGGATCATCGCCAGTATGTCAATCGGTGAGTGAGCGACCCGCACCCCCCCCCCCTAATCCTGCTTCTTTCTTCCCCTGTTACCTGATGTTTTACCTTTGGAGCGGCAAGCTGTTTCTGGGTGGGAAGAGTGGCCACATATGTAACATGCATATTTGAACTTACACGTGCCTGCTGCCCCAGTGCATCTCCGTCTGTTAAAATCCCAACACACCCCTTTGCGATCCCCACTGCTTCTGGCCTTTCCTGCAGCGTCCCCCCACTGCACTGGCCGAAAGGACTGCTGGGGTTTGTTGGGATAGCCCTTGTCCCAGCTTGTGCTCGCACTCGCCGTTTGCTCACCTGCACACTGGCCATACCATGAGATGGAATCAACCCTATCCCAAGATAGTGATTGGTCAAACTCCTTCGCTTTCCTGAAGGCTATGTCATACTCCTTCCATCCATACCCTCCATACTTGTCACTGAAAAATGTAATCCTACTTTGGTAACATGCCATTTCTGCCTGTACGTTGGGGGGACGCTCTGCCGTGACTGCCATAAAGACAGAGGAGGCCCTAATCCAATTAATCAAAGTCTCCTCCATCCTGAATTTAGCCAACTGTGTCCGCCATTCGCTAGGAAACATCCAGTCATTCTGTGTCTTGGCATACTCCATTTCCCTGTTATCTATTAGCAGTGAAAAGATATTGATATACTTGCCCGCCCAAATCAACTCCTTCACCCCCTGTGTAACATGCTGGGCCAGGTTTTCTCTCCTGGAGGGTATTGTTCCTGCCCCTAGTACCGGCAGCGCAACCTCCTTACCACTTTCTGCGAATTTAGTTGGTGCAGCACTCTTGTCTTGTCCTACGTCGCCGCACGAACCTGAGGCCTGAGGAGAAATCAGCGCACTTGGCCCTTCCGCCCCTAGCCATCATGATTTTTGCTACCATTTATTGCGCCTCTGCAGAGGGATCCTCAGCGGAAGGTAACACCCCCCCCAATCCCCAGCCAGGGGTGTACTGCCGCTATCTGAGCTGCCAGCTCAGGGGGCACTTGACCCACTCCGGGAGGCACCATTACTGGGGTAATTACCGCCGGGACCCCCAACAGGGCTGAGATCGAGGGAGTTGGCGGTGTGGCTGGAGCCATTGCCACTGGTAAACTAATTGGGGTTGGTGGAGTCGGAATGATTGCTACCGGAGGTGTGGACACTCCCTCAGGGACCCTCCCCAGTGACCCCCCAACTACTTGTGTCTTGGGCACCCACCCATTACTCTTCTTGGCTTTGCCCCGTGTTGGCAAAGCATCCAGTACCCCCCCTGGGCTGAGGGGGCACTATAATTCGCTCGGGTCTCCCCGATGGCCCCGCCTGATCATCTAATCTCTGACTCAGCCCCGCACACTTCTCCCCAACCGGTCCACTGTCCCCATTCTCCTGTCCATGGCTGACATCCTGCGCATCATGCCCTGCAGCATAAGTTCCATGCGGGTACGCTTAGCGCTGCGCCCCCTCGACATTCCTATACCTTTGTAAGTGATGTACAACCTACACTCAATGTCACCAATGGGCATGATGTGCCTTGTACCTGTACCAGAGTTGGAGGCTCACAGGCTGGCCGTATGCACCACACAACTGTGACCGCAACACACCAGCTAGCCTGGGTGCTTGGGCGAGCGCACTCTATCCCGGCAGCCCGACAGAAGCAGTGAAATGCAGGCCTGCCCGTGTCCTCGGATAGCGACGTCCACCGTGTCCCTCTCCGGCAGCTCCGTCCGCAGAGCCCCCGAAGGCAGGCCTACGATGAAAGGAAAGTTACAATACAGTAATGGCTCCTCGAGACAATGGACCTCGTAGTTGCAAAAAAAAAAAACCTTTTTCCTGCACACTGTTTCAGGGCCAGTGCAATATTAAATCACCATTACCTTGCCCTGTCCTATTCCACTAGCGTCCTGGGAATTAAAGTTTTTCAATCAAAACCCCTGCTGAGCGTGGAATGCTATCCCCTCGCGCTGTGCAGATCAAACAAACAGGGAGCGTTAAAACTGGTCTCCCATCCGTGTACTAACCAGGGCCGACCCTCCTTGTCTCAACCACTCCAGACAGTCTTTAACTACTTGCGAACTCACAATGTGAGTCTGTCAAAATTACCCACTTAATTCACTCTTTCTGGCTGAAAAACTTTTAAAGACCCCGTCACATTAAATACAGGCCCCTATGATGATGAATGATGAAGCTTTCACACAGTTCCTAACAGAGCACCCCTGGGGTCTCCCTTCCAGGTACTAACCAGGCCCGACCATGCTTTACGATTGTCACAACCCAGCTATTCACACCTCTAAATTCTACAGCCAAGGAAACAAAGGGATGTTTTACATGTGGTCTCCCATCCACACAAAACGAGCGCTTTATAATGGGGGTTTGTGTAAAATCCTTCGAGTCGGATATTAACCAGCGACCAAAGGATGCCCGGCTTTATGCTAGATTCCTTCGCTCTACTAACCGAGCTATCAAAGGTACTATGGTGAAGTGCGCAGCGTGAGACACTACAGCAAGCAGAGCGCGCCGAGCCAACGATCAGATTCCCGATAATACTGTTCGCGCTCCGGTACTTGCCACCGCTATTGCAAAACCACAATCACCAGCGCGGGCCTCCCCCCCACCAGCTCCCGATGCCTTACTGAATGCTCTCCGCCGCCAGCCGAGCGCGTGTCTGCCGCCAAAAAACGGTGATGGATCAAGCCCTGATCTTTGGACTGGGTAAGAGTGGTCTGCTTAATTCAGACACTCTGTTCATCACCACCCCCCTTTTCTGAATCATTTTGTCCACCATAAGCGTGGAAGGGTATTCTCAGATGTGAGTCCCTTGCTCATTGCACCATCAGGATTCAAGCAAGCCGGGCCGACGACGGCTGAAATGCCAGAAACCGGTCCCCGGAAGCTTGTTTCCTTCCCAGTATAAGAATTGGCTTGGTAGTTTGGTTTGCCCTGTTCCCATCATGCACTGGGACAGGAACAGACTAATTTGCATGTAGCCAGGTTCGGAGCTGGGATGGTGCAGTGAGCTAAAAAACGGTGATGGATCAAGCCCTGATCTTTGGACTGGGTAAGAGTGGTCTGCTTAATTCAGACACTCTGTTCATCACCACCCCCTTTTCTGAATCATTTTGTCCACCATAAGCGTGGAAGGGTATACTCAGATGTGAGTCCCTTGCTCATTGCACCATCAGGATTCAAGCAAGCCGGGCGGACGACGGCTGAAATGCCAGAAACCGGTCCCCGGAAGCTTGTTTCCTTCCCAGTATAAGAATTGGCTTGGTAGTTTGGTTTGCCCTGTTCCCATCATGCACTGGGACAGGAACAGACTAATTTGCTTGTAGCCAGGTTCTGAGCTGGGATGGTGCAGTGAGCTAAAAAATGGTGATGGATCAAGCCCTGATCTTTGGACTGGGTAAGAGTGGTCTGCTTAATTCAGACACTCTGTTCATCACCACCCCCTTTTCTGAATTATTTTGTCCACCATAAGCGTGGAAGGGTATTGTTGGACTTGGCCCTTAGGGCAGGTTCACCCCTGAACTTTTTGCTTGTTTGTGACCCTGTGTTAGTGATTTTTGGGTCTCTGCGCACTTTTCCCTGGGCCCCAGAGTGAAAGTGCGTGCATGTAGTATGGCTGGCCTGCCCTCCCATAGGAATGCATGGGGAATGTGTGTGTCCCTGGTAGTTCCTGATGCGTGGGGAGTGCAGGCTCGAGTTTAGTATGTGTAAACTCGTGAGAGTGAATGCTGCGAGATGGTGTATGCGGCATGTATGTGTCTAGAAGGGAAGTGTTACTTCTGGACATTGAGATATGTGTGCAGTGAGGGTGCTGGAGCGTGATTGGCTGGAGCTGGCTGGCATGCCAGG
Organism: Lissotriton vulgaris; assembly: GCF_964263255.1. NCBI lineage: Eukaryota > Metazoa > Chordata > Amphibia > Caudata > Salamandridae > Lissotriton > Lissotriton vulgaris. The sequence goes on along the minus strand of NC_141691.1, from coordinate 1,074,293,039 downwards.
CTCCAGGAAGTCTGGATGGGTCTGCCCGGTGGTGAGTGGGAGATTAGCATGAGTGATGTGTGGGAGGAGTGTACCTGTGTCCTGGATGGGCTGGGTTTTCCCCACACAATGCTGGCTCCGCCCCCCTGTGGTGTGCCTAACGACCCTAGCCTCCCCAGTGAAAGAAATGGGTGGTTGGGCCATCAAGAGTGCTCCAAAGCCAGCTGAAACTGTTTTCCCCCCCACCCTGCACCTTGAAGCAAAGGATTTTACAGTATAAAGAAGGGGCTGTGTCCCCTTAGAAAAGGTTCTTGTTCCAGGATCCTGAGGGGGCTGCTGTTGCTGCTGCTGGGCCAGAGGACCGCCACTTGGGGTGTCTCCCTGCCTGGAGACCCAGTGAGCTGGCTCTGGGCCCAGCCTTGCCCCCTGCCCCTTGAAAGGACTTTGCTGGACTTGCTGGAACTCTGCCCTGCTGAGGGCATCTGGGAGCGCTGTGCTTGTGCTCCCAGCACCTGGGGGCGCTTTGTTTGCCATTAGCGCTTGAGAGCGCTTTATTTCTGGTCCTAGCGCTGGGGAGCGCTTTTGTGCACGGCCGGTGCCTACCCGGCATTGGCCCGCATTTTGCGTGAGGCGCGGCGCGGGAGCCCACTCCGCAGGTTTGCCGATTTTGATGCCCCCAAGTCGAGTGCCCACCTCGATTCACATTGATAACTGAAGCCGGTGCCCACCCGGCATTGCCCTGGGAAGTCGTCCTCTCCGCCGCCCGGCCGAACCGGAAGTCAGGCAGGCCGGGGGCGGGACAAGCGGACAACCGGAAGCAGGAAGTCCGGCCGGCTGAGGAAAAGAGCACCGGTCGCCTTGCGGTGAAGTTCCCCGAGTGTGGGGAGAGCCCCGGAGGAGAGAAGCCCCGCCTGAGGCACCAGCGCGACCGACGCCAGCCCCCACCTCACCCGAGGAAGGCTGAGAGGAGCAGCGGAGTCCCCAGAGCAGCCCGGTGAGTGTGAAGGGCTGGGGGAGCTCCACGAGTGCGGGAGGCACAGAATACAGGTCAGAGCGGCCCCGGTTGGCAGCGGGCCGCTCCAACGGTGCATAGAGCCCCAGGGAGGCTCGGGGGCATTGCGTGTAGAGAGCCCAGCGAGGCTCCAACGACAGGCGCATTTCTTGTTTGGCGAGCCAGAGAGGCTCGCGAGGGCATTCTTAAGTCGAGCCTACGAGAGGCTCCAACGAGTGGGGCATATTTTGCTTTGGAGCCTGCGAGGCTTACAGGTGGTTCTTGGGCCCCAGTATTCGTTGTTTGAGAGTCCAGAGAGGCTCCCGGCCAGATATTGTTTCACGAGCCCTGAGAGGCTCAGGGCACCAGTTCTTGTCCAGAGCCCAGAGAGGCTCCAACGTTGCCCTAACTTTCCCTGAACCAGTTGCCCAGCACTTTGTGGGCAACTGCTACGTTTAGGCCCTGACATTGGGACACAGGGACTGTCACAGGTGGTGACTGATTTAAGTTTTGCGCAATGTTATTGCTACACCTCTGAATGTTAATGCATCATATGTTTTGTTTTTACACCCCTACAGGTATTGTGATGTGTAGGTGGTTGTTTTCTCCCTAGTACAGGTGGTGCTAGTGAGGTCCTGTTACCAGTGATTACTGGTTGTGTGCTCTATGTTTATATTGTGTGCTACACTGATTTTACTTTCTAAAGTGCTATTTCTGAAAGTATTGCTTCTAAAAGTGCTGATACCCTTGACGGTGGTCCAAGTGGCCCTGTCCTGTACAAATATCCCTTGTAAATTCCGCCCGTGCCTGTTGGCACAGTGTAACAAGATGTGTGTTTTATCTGATGTATATTTATTATAATACAAAGGCTATTTTTATATAACCTTGTGTGGAGTTTTCCTTTGTGGTGGGCCTTTGGTTGTTGTTGCTGGGGTGCTTGCGCAAATACTTAACTTACATCGCCTCCAAGTTTAGCCTTGCTGCTCGCGCCACGTTACCTAGAGGGCGAGTAGGGGTTATCTTGGCGTGTAACTCCCTTGCCCTGACTTGGGTGTGGTGGTCTCTGGCTGACTTTGGCGAAAGCCCTGGCCAGCCAGGGATCCCATTTCCAACAGGTATGCTCAGATGTGAGTTCCTTGCTCATTGCACCATCAGGATTCAAGCAAGCCGGGCCGACGACGGCTGAAATGCCAGAAACCGGTCCCCGGAAGCTTGTTTCCTTCCCAGTATAAGAATTGGCTTGGTAGTTTGGTTTGCCCTGTTTCCATCATGCACTGGGACAGGAACAGACTAATTTGCATGTAGCCAGGTTCTGAGCTGGGATGGTGCAGTGAGCTAAAAAACGGTGATGGATCAAGCCCTGATCTTTGGACTGGGTAAGAGTGGTCTGCTTAATTCAGACACTCTGTTCATCACCACCCCCTTTTCTGAACCAAATACCCCCAGGCCACGGGTAAAAACGTCCACCACCTTGAGGGAGCGGTCGAATTGGGCCACTCCTAAAGTACCACGAGTCGGTCACTGAGGAAGCACGTCCAACTCAATGTCTCAAAGTAGATCACAACCTGAAAAATTAAAGACAATTCAAATTATTCAGCCCCTCGCTGAGGGGCACGGCGGGGGCGTGTAGAGCGTGGGGGCAAGAGGGCACCTCCCGCGCTCTCCAGGCCTTTTATCCCTTCGTAAACATGGGGGGCTGACCAGCTCCCGCTGGCCCGCCTCCCCCTGGCCCCTCCCCTTGACCCGGAAGCACTATTACTGCTTCCAGGTCAAGGGTGAGCCTGCACCCATCGGTGATGGGGCGCCCCCGGCCGCGTCATCAGAACGCAGAAAAAAAAGGGGGGGCATACCCCACCATCGAGAATATGGGGGAGGGGGGAAACCGGGCCCAGCCATACATGCGAGGGGGCCGAGCAGCCCCCCCATTTCCTCTCTATCTCCCAGGTTACTCATCCCAATTGACAAAAAAAGTGAGCCCAGCAGAGAGAGAAAATAGGAGAGAAAACAAACACAGTACATTTCCCTCATGTATTTACGCAGTGTGCGGCAACGCTCCTCTTTCAGCTGGACGGCAAGGTCGGCCTATTCAGCATCATTATAGGTTGGGTGTCAGGGGCATGAAGGTTTGGAAGTATGATTTCCTTTTATGCTCAGAAAAATGTGTGCAAAGGCAACTTCCACTCGTGAATCACTTCCACAAAGTTCCGTTTTAACTACAGTATTTGCATTGTTGATTGGAACTCCTATGCGGTCTTTAAACATTATCAATTTACAATAGATTAAAAAGTGAAAGATGAGGGACGTGAGTAAGAGAGCGAGTGAACGAGAGGAAATGTGCGAGAAACCAAGACGAGGGAGATCATGCCACTCATTTGTATTGTACTGTAACATTTATAGTGCTTCCTGTCCCTGTGCGGGGTGCCGCAGTGAATGCTTTCATTGTTTGCATCCATATGGAGTGTCTGATTGAATGCTGTCTTTGCTCCATTCAGTGTGGGAAGTGTTTCTGTGTTTCTTGTGATCTGATTACCACTCAAGTGTTACTAAGCATGTAAGGTTTTTCGGAGCAGGCGTTTTGAGTCACGGCTGCCTCAGCGGGCCGGCAGCACTGGCTGCTTGTTCGGAGGTCGACTCTTTTGCCTCCGGTCTCTCAGCAGGGGCGTCCTTTGATTGCAATGGTGGGGTGCGGTGGGTGGCAAAGGTGCTAACAATGGGCTGCCCTCCCAGCTCCTTTATCAACGATAACTGGATAACTGGACAGCCTGACGGCTTGAGACAGCGACAGGGAGTCGGACCAGTGGCACGGCACGCTAATCCTAAACAAAGCGGGTATCACATGAGTCCTATTGCATTGAAGATACAAACAGCACCTGCTTGATTGTCCTGGCGGTTTAGAAAGTGAAAGCACGCACGGCGCGCTAAATGTAAACAAAGCAGGTCATGATTTACAAGAGTCCTGCTGCATTAAAGACACAAGAAGACACAAACAGGAGTTGGGGGCGGAAGGTGAGAAATCACAGACTGAGGGAGGGGGCAGGGAGGGGGTTGGGGGGGAGACAGGGAAGAAAATAGTTTTAGGAGTAAAAGGGCCAATAGCCGTGGAAGGATACAAGTGATGGCTGAGGAGGGACTAACAAGCCTCAAACAAATCGGAAGGCAGCATTTAGGACAAAAGCCAATGGGCAGAGAGTGGGCGGTGCTTCCACAAAGCTTCCACAATACAGTGTATACTGCATGTCTCGCAAAGCGATGGCAGCACATTCGTGCTGCATCGCTAGGCGAGACCTAAAAAGCACTGGCTCTAGAATTTCTGCCATTCTACATATATTTTTTTGTCTGGGTATGTTTTTCTCAGTGGGGCGCGTATTGTGGAACATGAATAAATCCATTATTTATCCTTTTTTTGTGTCACAGAAATGATTAACCTTTATAAGCCTGCATTACTACTTTATTCTGAAATTCAAACTATGAATCTTGAGAGCCTCACCTTTTTAGGAATATGAAAAGGCTAATTTTGCCTAGTGTCTGTGCAGTGAAGCCTCTTGGTGGATTCATCAGCAGAAATGCCAGGTGTGATTGCTAGGTTGTCAACATACCTTTGACTACTTTAAAAGTAAAATATATTGAGAAAATAATCTTATTACAAAATGTTCCTTTACGACAAATAGGTTCAGAATGTAATAGTTGCATAAACCTTCACTGGATAAATATTATAATACAAAAATTGATTTTGCATTATTTTGCAGCCTGGTATATGAAGTCGCATTGATACCATCACTAAGGATTCATTTGGGTTTACTGACGTATAAGTCAAATTCAAATTCAAATAATCTTTATTCAATAATTTCCCAGATGATCATAAAAGATGTATATGGTTTAAAACACACACAAATTAATATAAAAACTAAGCGTGAGCGAAAAATCCGTTCCGCTCGCGGATTTCGCGGATTTTCAGTAAATCCCCAATCGGCGAACTCCCGCGAATTTACCGAAAATCCGCGAATCCGCGAGCGGCGGATTCGGGGGGCAAAAGTTCAAGCCTTCAAGCTTGAAGTTGTTGTAACTATTTTAGGATTGCGCCGGTAAGCTGCCAGCGCCATCATGAAATAGTTACAAAGTTAGCTTCAACAGGAAGCACAGGAAGCACTAATAGATAAAGTAAAGCAGGTGCTCGAGCACCTGCTTTATTTTATCTATTAGTGAAGCTAATTTAGTAACTATTTTAGGATGGCGCTGGCAGCTTGCCGGCGCCATCCTAAAATAGTTACAGGAAGATGATGGATGGACAGGTCACTCAAGGGACTCCTGCGCACATCGGTGCGATTGCATAGTAACACACACATGGTCGCTGGAACTAGTTGAAGCTCAAATTCAGTGACTCATTCATCAGCCCAAAAACAATCGTGAGCGTCGTCGAGGCTGGGCAGGTGTGCCTTCTTCCCAAATCTACCGTCTAAAATCAGCTGTGATGCTGGATAGAGGCCTTTGCATCCTTGACTTTCACGAGCGCAATCCTCGTGCTGTTCATGTGACCAGGAGCTCCTTTCTCTTGATCTGCTGCTCTGATCGGTCTCTGAACTTTTATACACACAAGAGGCATGTGAACTCGCATGGAAGCCCCGCCCCTTTGGCCCTGCTCACACACTCGCTTTGTGCACCGTTTTCCCGCCATTTACCCACTATGATGGACAGCTCACTCAAGGGACCCCTGCGCCCTTCGGGGCAATTGCATAGTAACACACACATGGTCGCTAGAACTAGTTGAAGCTCAAATTCAGTGACTCACTCATCAGCCCAAAAACAATCGTGAGCGTCGTCGAGGCTGGGCAGGTGTGCCTTCTTCCCAAATCTACCGTCGAAAATCAGCTGTGATGCTGGATAGAGGCCTTTGCATCCTTGACTTTCACGAGCGCAATCCTCGTGCTGTTCATGTGACCAGGAGCTTCTTTCTCTTGATCTGCTGCTCTGATCGGTCTCTGAACTTTTATACACACAAGAGGCACTTGAACTCGCACAGAAGACCCCCCCCATTAAAAAAATCCGCAAACTCTGCGAATCTGCAAATTCGCGGATTTTGCGGATCCACGAATCCGCAAATTTGCGGATCGTGGATCCGCGAAATCTGCCCATGCTTAATAAAAACAATCAAATATTTAAGAATTTTAAAATGCAGCATTGAAAATAGAAATACTTACCAGGAACAAAAGCAGACATAAAAAGACCTGTTCTAAAAATTTGAAATAATGTAATACAATACAAATGACAGGAGCCAGGACATAAGATATAAGTAGAATTGAGCCTTCATTGTTTAGAATAACATTGCCTTTCTCACACGTTAAATCTTGGTCATTTAGATGCTGTAAGAAGGGCAAAGCAGCTTTGCACTTAGTAAATTTGTGCCTGCACAACAGAGGCTTTAGGAATTTCCTGGCACAAGGAAGATAGAAATTACAAAAGAAAACAGAGTGCAATAAGGTCTGGTTTGATTTCTCATCACCACTGGCAAATACAAATATCATTCGGAGAGTATTGCCTTAAGGGGAAACACAACATCCAGCTTATTGTTCCTAACCTAAAGGTAGTCAGTAAACTGTGTTCGTACAAATTCTGCACAAATAATAGGTATGGGGCAATCCCGGCTGTCATCTGAACCAAACAATAATCTCCTACAGACGGCTTCACCACTTACATGTCCTCCCTAGAGGCTTGTGTGTGTGAAGAAAAGCATTCCTGGGTTCAGCTTTTGTCTTTCGTTGTGATACTTAAATGTCAAATAGTTGTAAATACTCTTTCCAGATTTCTAAAAAAGTATTTTTGTGTCATTAACTTAACAAAATCGTCAACTAAGACATAGTCTAAATCATAACAGCAATTAGTACATAACACTGTTTCTGGTGACCCTATAGTTCAATTTTTGCCTGCTTCTTTTCTTATGATCCCGAAAGGAACTTTAACTATTTATATATGCATAACAATTACAGGCCCAATATTATAAAACTCCTATGTAATCTTACCTTTTTGTCAACCTTACTTACTATTCTTTATGACAGTAAATTGCTTTCTCACAATTTTTAAAACTACTGTGTCTCCTGTGTCAAATGATTTAGTTGCATCTTTGATTCATCTTCTTGAGTGGTTTAATCATTGGTTTATATATGCATATGGACTCTTTTTCTTGTGCTTAAGTACAATGCTTGTTTTTTAGCTGACCTGAAACTAGCTCTGACTGCCGAGACCAAGACGTGGATGATTGACTTCGGACGTTACTGCAACAAGAAATATAGAACAGAAATGGAAAACATTTTCACTTTTGTGGAAGAAATTAGCAAAAAGCTGAACCGTCAAATTCAGGACCTCGACGATATAAGAATAGCAATGGCTGCCCTGAAAGAGATAAGAGAGCAACAGATCTCATTAGATTTCCAAGTGGGGCCAATTGAGGTAATCAAGATATTAGAATTCTTCCTAGTAAGATGCTGATTATGCTGGACAAACATAATTGTTAATGGAAAATTCTACTGTTTTGCATTCACTTTATCACACAGAATAGTATTGGTTATGAAGACAGAGCAATCAATGGTTTATGCAAATAAGTAAACCTTAGTTTTGGGGCAATACCTCATTGCTGAAACAATCCCTTTTCACTCCACTAGAACATCACAGTTTGTGGTTTGCTGGCAGGATCATAGGGCAGGGAAATGAGAGGTAAATGTAAGTAGGCAATGTTCACTCAGGGATTATCTTCAGGGGTTCAAGGAGAAATGGCTATCCCGAAGATAATGTGAACATTGATACCTAAAGAAGAAATTAAGGTATTGCTGTTAATGATTGGATTCTCAATAAAGTGACAGTATAAGTCATGCAAGTTCTGGAGGAGAGTTTTTTTTTTAATTTTAAATGTTATTTTCAATTTTAAAAGCAGAGTTTTTTATGCCTTTTGAGGTAGTCATTGAAACTTGTAATCAATCACCTTAATAATACATCCTTGGTTTCTTTCAATATAGATCTCAAGCACAAACAACTATTTCAACAATATCGTTTCAAGTGTGATTTAACATTGATCCGACAGTCAAAGATGACCCCTACATACGTACTAGTCCTAGTTACTTCGGCTGTATCATCCAAATAACACCAGTATTTTTCTGTTGATTGTGGAAAACCATAATTTCAGATTTTTATGTTAATTTTGAACCCTTTCCTTTTAGTGTACACTGGAGAAATAGTTATTAAGTTTTGTAATTCAACAGGGAACTTGCTAAATAGGATTGCGTCATCCAGCAATCTCAGGCTAGCTAAAGAAATTCAGGTCAGCTACAGAGCTCTGAAATTGCCATATTCAAACTTCTATTTAGATCCGAGATAAATACATTCAATAAAAGTGGGACAAGCACTCAACCCTTTTTGAAACCATCACTTGTTTGAATTTTGTTGTTGTTATTGAGCTGTCCTCAGTTTTTCTGTCACCCAAGTATTGTGATACAGGATTTTACTAGGACTAAACAATGCTGGGGGTATTTCCCATCAATTTAATTGAGACCATATAGCTTGTTGTGAAACCTTATCAAAAGCTGATTGTAAATAAACAAAGCACGCATAAAGAAGGGATTATTCCCAAGGGAATCTTTGATAATAACTGAAAGAGCCATGAGATTTACTGTGGTTCCAGTCCCTTGCCAGAAACCCATCTGATTCAAAGGTATAAGGCTCTGTTGTTCTGCCAAGTCGTCAAGATCATTCAATAAAAGGGTGGAGAGAAAGTGTGCCGAAACATTGATTAAAGCAATAAGCCTATACTTAATTGGGTCTTCTCTTTCACCATTTTTATAACTAGGGTGGACTATAACTCCTCTCCGGAAGTCCAGAATAACTTCACCAGCCAGACAGTTATTAAATAAAATTGTATTTGATCAAAACTGAGTCTCAGCTTTAAATGGTGCAGGATGGAGGACATTTGGGTCGGGTGCTCAATCTGTCTTGATTTTTCTTTGATGATCTGTTGACGTTGGTTTAGATATGATTTTACATAATCCTGTGAAATGTCCAAGGGACATGCTGTACAACAGAGTTTTGCTACATGTTTAATCCGGACTGATCCAAAGATGCATGTGTTAATAGCTCTTTGCTCCCCATAAGTCAGGTGATTAATAAACCCCCAAAAAGCACTTTGCTCCCCAAAAGTCGGGTGATTCATAACATTTCCTAAAACTTTTTAATGTCCTCTGCCACAGATTTGATGCATTATTACCCATTTACAATTTCTGTAGACTGATTTGGCTTTTGATATTGCCTTCATGTACATTGACCTAATGAGCTTCATTGTAGGAAACTGAAGTTTCCTAAATGCTCTTGAGGGCAGATTTTTAAAGAAGTCACGCAACACAGCGCAACAGCCAAAAATGCTGTGCTGTGTTGCATGACAGGTAGGGAGCAGGTGAGCACCATATCTGCAGAGATATGGTTCTCTCCTCCCCTCTCTCTAACTCTGGCACTCATTTCAGCTGCTGTGCGCCAGGCACACACCTTAGCGCTATGTTGCTAAGGTGAGTACCTGCGTCTAGCATAGGTTTTGTACAGAAAGGGTATCCTTCCTGTACAAAATACTATGCCTAAACACTTTTCCCACGTTGTAAGTGTTCTGCACAGTGCAGCACGCATGCAGTGTAGGAAAAGAAAGGAGAAATGAAAACATTAATCCATGTAATGCCTCCTTTCAGATTGTGTTAACTTTCGGTGCTAAACCTTGTCTACAATTGTTTATAGATAGGGTTTTGCATCAAAAGGCATGAGTGGTTGCGTAGGAACGCCCATGTACCACCCATATAACGCCCCCATGTTGCTAAGTAGCGCAAACCAATACCTTGTGCTGCTTTGCGTTACTTGTAGGGTACTTTCCAATGAAAAGCAAGTTTAGTTCTAAAAAGTAAATTGATAAAAGAATATTTTGTGCTGGTGACGCTAACCCAACTCAAAATGTTTGAAGAGCTACACCTCAGTTTCTTATTTAGTTTGCACTTTTCTTCCGCTACTGCTTCCATGAACCATTTTTTTAATTTTGGCTAATGGATGAAGACTTTTCCCTTTTGCTGTAGGAGCGTGAGTACACTTTTCTGATTGGTTTGAGGCACAATTAGTCCACTGACATGCCAAAGTCAGTGGGGTTTCTTCCCTAGATGACCATAGTTCTAAGGACTGCTTCGTGTACTGACTGGCCTCAAACTTAATTCTTTCTACTTTAATATTGTTAAGGAATAAGCATAAGATTGGGTTTTCACTACCTTTTTCTGCATTTGTGGTAGAAGATTGATTAGTGCAGAAAGTGATCACTTAGAATGAAAGAGTTTTACCTTTTGAAAATTTCAGGCTAAAAGAGTGTAGTCCAGTAAGGTCTGAGACTTTCTGGGTAATCGAGTGGGAGTTGTTGGATAATCTCCTTTATGACAGCGTTTCAAAACTTGGAAATATAGTAAGTGTAAAATTTCTTAACAGGGAATCTCCAATTGTGTTCCTTTTACAAAAACGGCCTCTTTAAGGGAACATTTTCCACAGTTGGTTTAGGATGCTAACCTGGCAAGGTGATATTAAGTTGGTGTTGAAGTCACAAGTAAGAAGCCAGCTTGCATTTGACCCAGAGGTTTTCAATTCTCAAGTGAACTCTCCAAATTGTAAAATATATACATACTAAAGGCAAGATGTGGACCTGCAGATCTTTCCCAGGTGAGAATAATTATACCAATTAAGTTTTACCTTCAAAGGTGTAACGTTGAAATTAGATTTTATTACAACGTAAAGGGCTAATCCACCCTTAGCCTGACCTTCTTCAAATACTCTTGTAGCTCGCTAATAGTACTCCATAAAACCAATCAGTGGGAACTCCTATTCACACTATGGGGCTCATTATGATGGTGGGAGGACATCAGTCCGCGCGCCTTCATAATGGGGATGGGACCGACCGCCAGACGTGCGGCGGTCCCACCGGTCCAATTAGGATGCACCCGCCATACTGGCTGCAGCACGGTCCACAATGTTAAAGGGCATGCACAGCATTTCCCTGCACCACGTGGCAGGTACCACGCGGTGACTGCCACCTGGTGCAGGGAAATGCAGGGGAGTATCATGGGTACCCCTAAGTGCACCCCCCCAGGGGCCCGCAACAGGCCCCCAAAGCCAATCCCTGCCAGCCTTTCATAGGAAGGCCTTGAAAACACCCACATCATAATATGGCTGGCGGTGGTTGCAATGAATCAATTCTAAAGATACCTTCCCGGATTAAACTGATTCGGTCAAGTCTTGGTCAATGTGTACAGAGCCCTGGAAAACTTCATCATCCAAAATCCATTTGTTTACTGGGTTGGCTAATATCAATTATGAGACATTTGACATAGATTAAGAATTTTGAAAATATGAAACTACAGTAGTATGAGTAGAGGATGCTTTTGCTTTGTTATCATAAGAATCAAAAAGACCTGTGAAGGTAGACTTAGGGTGTCTTTTCTTTTTCTTTATTTAATAAAACTATTGCTGTGCATATATGCCCGACCTCATAACAAGTCTTCTGTAATAGTCAAATTAGGGATGGGAGGGGCAGCACCCTCCGATAATAGGATTTGGGCTAAGTTGTCACAGAACTTACATTTCAATGCTAGGAGATACTGTACACTATCACAACGGTGAACAAAAAAAGTCTGACACCAGTTGTTAAAGCCAGGGAGGCCAACCAGCCATAGGCCTCCTTTCAGCATCTCCACCTTGCTACAGTCTGCACCCTGTTCCCATCTGTGTAAACCCAGCCTCAACCACACTCCCTTCGTAGCTTCCACCAGGCTGTGGTGCTTGAGCCGGTGAGCAGAGCAGCAGGAGGTGGGCAGTTGGGCACGTGGGCTGCCTTCAACTGTCTGAGAAGCATAGGTTTCAGCATAAGCACCCACCTGCCCTAACCGCGATGAATTGTGGGCTGATCAAGGGCTCATAGATGGCAGTGATATCAGTGGTAGAAAGCCGCAGAGGTAGAAAGCCGCTGAAGTTGGTACTGGCCTTCCCCCCCCGCCCCCAAAGACTATCAATGATCCTTTGATCCTCACTCCTGCAGGTCAGTGTCGAATGGTGTGCGCATTTATAATAAAGAGTGAGTAGCATCCCTCTCCAGCCAACATTTCACCCATGTCCATGGTCTTATTGTCAAGAATAATGGAAAACATTGTCTGCCTTTCAGAAAAAGGACACTGCTGACAGACGCACAATAGACATCATACAATTTAATTCCAGTCTTGCATCTTTTTACCTGAATTAGCGATTTATAAAAACCATAATTATCCAATTGTTTATGTACATCTCATACCAGCTTGCAGCCGATTGCTAAGATTTCTCAATTTCTGTAATCATGGAAACAAAATGATCACACAGAGTGGTAAAGCAGGAGTCTTCAGTTTACAGCCTACCGCCCCAGGATCTTGAGTTGGCAATTTAACCACAAGAGCAAAATCTACTCAGAGAGGGAAAGGTGGCATACACTTCTGAACACTTTAAGGGTATGTTTTGTAAATTCCCCAATTTAAAACTAGCCACAAGTGTGAAATCTGAAATCAACGATGCAGACAGCATCCTGTAATTTGATTAAATTTAGAATATATTGATCATTACACCATGCAGGTCCTCAGGAAGTTTGTAATATGTACATTGAAACATCCTGGCAGTCCTTGCTGCCCATACTTGCACATTTCATGGCAATGTACACACCTGCCCAGGTCCCTTCAGGGTTTGTGGGTAAACCCCAAAACATTCACCTCCATTTTGTGAGCTGCAGTTTCCCAGTGCCCCAAATTGCATTGAACCAAAGACCATGAGGTGGTAAGGAGGCAGACTAGTGCTGTCTCTTTCCTGAAATTTTACAACTATTTTCCCTACCCGTGATTGCATAATTTTTAACTGTTTTGTTTAGAAACTTGTGTTTTTTTATTTGCCTTGACTGTTTGATTTAACCTATTGAATAGTGGGATTTGCTGTCCAAAATAAGTTTTTTTTCTCTCACATTGCCTGTGACTACCTGTTTTTCCCTCCTAATTTCTCCTTTGCTCTGTGCTCAGACCTGTATGCTAAGCAATCCACTCCAGCTCCCATTTTGTGTTAGCAAGTGAGTCAAACAAGATCCCCCATTTACCCTTTAGCAACAGGGATATTCTACATCAGAGAGTGAACAGAGGATGCTCTGAGACAGTAGTAATCTGCTGTGAGCTGTTTAAACTGTGTTTTTTAGGGATTGTGCTCTTGTTTTTTTTTGGCTAGGAGATTGAGTACAGTTTTATACAAACAGTATTGTTAGAGGGAAAAGTTTGTTATGCCCTTACCTGCAGAAGTCCAAAGTATGGATTGAGCTTGTCTGTCTCCTATGAGATTCTGAATTGAGGAACAGCTTTCCAGCCCCCCTGGTGAGCAGCCTAAGCTTGCTGATTGGCTGCCAAGCTTCCAGGCAACCCGAGCCCTCCTCTTACTCCTGTTCCAGCCCCTTAAGGGATTTTTAGGTGAATCCCAAAACATTCACCCCCATTTTGTGAGCTGCAGTTTCCCTTTGCCCCAGATTGCATTGAACCAAAGACCAGGAGGTGGTAAGGAGGTCTCTTTCCTGAAATTTAAAAACTATTTTCTCTCCCCGTGATTATATCATTTTTAACCATTTTACTTGTGGTTGTTTAGTTTTTAACATTCCCGTGATTGCATCATTTTTTCACCTGTTTTTTTAGAAACTTGTGTTTTTTACTTGCCTGTGACTGTATGATTTAACCTGTTAAATTGTGGGATTTGCAGTCCAAAATATGTTGGTTTTTTTCTCTCACATTGCCCCGACTACCTGTTTTTCCCTCCTAATTTCTCCCTTGCTCTGTGCTCAGACCTGTATGTTAAGCAATCCACCCTCAGCTCCCATTTTTTGTTAGCAACTGAATTAAACCAGACCCCCCTCCTTTCCCCCTTAACAACAGGGATATTCTACACCAGAGAGTGAACAGAGGGTGCTCTGAGACAGCAGTAATCTGTTGTGAGCTGTTTAAGCTGTGTTTTTTAGGGATAGGGCACTCGTTCTTTGGCTAGGAGAGGGAGTAAAGTTTTATACAATTTATATTGATAGAGGTAAAAGTTTCTTAGGCCCTTACCTGCAGAAGTCCAACGTGTGGATTGAGCCTGTCTGTCTCCTAGGAGATGCTGAATTGAGGAGCAGCTTCCAACTCCCTGGCCAGCAAACCCTCCCTGAGTTCGCAGGGACCTTATATAGTCTGCTATTGGATGCTATATGTGGGCACTGATTGGTGGTTGCATCTGGTGTTTCTATTGGATTAGGGTTAGTGTTCTCATTGGTTTGGTATTTGAGGGTACTGATTGGTTCCTGGGTCAGAGATTCTATTGATGTAGGGCTTAGGGTTGATGATCTGACTGGTGGATAGGTTTATGATTTTGGATTGGTTCCTGGGGCTGGACTTTCTATTGGACGTAGGCCTTAGGGTTACCTGTGTTATAGGCTGCTGGGACGAGGGGGTGGGACTTGGGCTAGGGTTAGGCTTTCCATTGGATATAGGGCTTAGGGTTTCCTGTGAGACTGGCTGCTGGGACTAGGGTAGAGACTAGGGCCGAGGTGAGACTTTTTATTGGATATCGAGTTTAGGCTTTCCTGTGTGATTGGTTGCTGGGAATAGGGTTAGTATTCAGGCTTTCTATTTGACGAAGGGTTTAGGGTTGTGTGCTTGATTGTGTGCTTGGACTAGGGCTATGATTGGTTGTAAGGTCTTGGTCTCCTTTTAGTTGTATGGCTTAGGGCTAGTGTTGTGAATGGTTAGGATTAGGGCTAGGGTTTCCTTTGGCTGAAGGGGTCACCTGATTACTAGGGTTATGTGAGGCCAGGGCCTAGGGCGTCTCATCCCGGGTTTCAAGGATAAGGTCAGAGAGGACAAGGGTGAGTGCCTATTTGAGCCTGTTCGAGACTGGTCAGGACTAGGGTCAGAAATGCTGTCCAATTTCATATACACCAGCACCCACCCTACACCACCCACACCCACAGAGTAATACACTCACACCAATTGTACTCCTCTCATTTACTACAAACTAACCCTACACAAAATTCTGTGTCTCAGCACCAACTACAAAACAACACAAACCACAGTTATACACCCTTCTATCCCAGCTACCACACATTTGCACCATCACCTACAAACAGTACAGAACTCTATCCTATACCACTAGCCAATCCCCTACACAACCCAATTCCGCACCACACAAAACTCTATTCCAACCAGACTCACACTCCCTGCACTAATTACTCATATAAGACCCATTTGTGTCACTAACAAACCTATACTCAGCCTTCCATCATTTCTCCAACCAACACCCTCCTCTTCTTTCGACCACAATAAAACAATCACACAACATCTGCACTCCAATACACCACACCTATTACCTCTTGCAGCAAACAAGTCTAAGACAAACACTCACAACTCTACTTCACCCCCTCTTACACACAACATACACTCTACTCACAATCACATCACCACCCCCTTTACCTTTCAACTTTCGCTCACAAACAATACTTTACATACAAATTCCTCTCAGAAAACAAATACATCAGCACTTCCTTTCACTACTCGTTCAAAACAAAACTTATCACGCACATCTGAAAGAGACACGTTAGTGATAGATTCCTAACCTTAGAATTTCCCCTGCCGTCGGACTGGATCCGGAAACTTTTGCATAGCAATACCCCTGCGCGTCGGTAGGTGTCGTCCGCGGATCCGCGTCCGTCGTCGGGGTCGTATGCGCCGGAATGACGTCGTCGGAGTACTTAGACGCCGCCCTCGCGCGCTGAAGTCAGTTCTCCTTTTTTCCGCGCCAGCTAGCGCAGATCCGGAGAAGCTCTACCCCTTAGTCACTTTTTGACTAAACTTTTTTGATCTTTTGATCTGTTTTTTCTCGAGTTGTTCGAATCCTACAGTGCCGGTAGGGATGTTCAAACCCTGCTCCAAGTGTAGCCGATTGATGTCGGTTACCGACCCCCATCGCCGGTGTCTTCAATGTCTAGGCCTCGACCACGATGACCGAACCCGCTCCGACTGCCAGTCCCTGACGTCCAAGGCTAGGCGTGAGCGGTCCCACAAGCGGCTCGAGCTCCGGCAGTCGGCCCCGTGCCGTTCGAGGTCCCGGTCCCACAGGAGGTCGATGGACCGGTCGCGGGGTCGGAGCCCTCGTAGCTCCGAGAGCCGGCATCGGTCGTCGGGATCAAGATCCTCAGGAAAGAGGCATGAGATGTCGGAAAGGCGTCATCGCTCTTCCGACCCACCCGACGCTCGCGCGATGCGGCTGAGGGTTCGGGGGACCCCACCCACGCGGCTCCGACAGAGTCGCGGGCGCCGCATCCTGCCCAACACCTTCCGGTCCCTGGGCACGATGCAACGCCTGAGGAGGTCGAGCGGTACCTCATGGCCATGAGGTCACTCCCTCTTCCGCCGGGTTCCGGGTCGCCTTCGGGCGAGCGATCCCGGCTGGTGAGCCTAGCGGGTCTGGTGCTTCAGCTCCGGCGCCGCCGGGTGCTTCGGCCCTGACGCCGCCGGCGACTTCAGTCCCGGCGCCGCAGGCCCCCATTGGGTCCGCGTCCGGATCCGGGTCGTCGCCGGTCGACCTCACGACCTCACCGACGCCAGCCCCTGGTCCAGGCCCGCTACAGGTCAGCTTGTGGATAGGAACGTGGCCAGACGCTACCGCCCGGCTCCGGGCAACCCTTGCTTCTTGTTCACCCACCCCACCCCCGAGAGCCTGGTTATCCAGGCCTCTACTTCCCAGACCGCATTCCCGACGGCTCTGCCCGATCGGGAATCCAAGAGGTATGAACAGTTCGGTAAGAAGGTGTTCTCGTCCATGAGTTTGGGACTGCGGTCAGTCAATACCGCATGCCTCTTGGGCCACTACACCCACACTCTGTGGGACACGGTCACGGTCGTGCTGCCACAATGTCCGGAGGAGGTCCGGGCTAAACTCGCCCAAGCCCTTGCGGAGGGTCGAGATGCGGTACGCTACTCCATCCGGTGTGGGCTGGATACCACGGACTCACTAGGCAGAGCGATGGCAACGACGGTGGCTGCTCAACGCCATGCCTGGTTGAGGACCGCCAACTTTTCGGCTGATGTCCAGGCCACACTTCTGGACATGCCGTTTGATGGCCGTCGCATCTTTGGTGACAAAGCAGACCATTCGCTTAAGCGTTTTAAGAACTCCAGGACTACGGCCAAGTCCTTGGGCCTCTCGGCCCCACGACAGCAAACAGGTGCATTTCTCTCCATTCGTGGCCAAGGAAGGGGCGCTCCCACACGTGCTGACAGCCACACGCCGCAGACTACTACACAGCGCGGTGGCGGCCGTGGAAACCGCCGTGGCGGCGGTCGGGGACAACGGCGCAGCCAGTCCACATGTTCCCCTGCAGCATCTGCCTCAAAACCCTCCTAGTCCGTGCTTTCAGGCCCATGTGACGCCAGTGGGGGGCAGGGTTCGCCATCACCACTTCCACTGGCGCACCGTAGTGGAAGTGGGACACCCCCGCGCCACACGGCCACCAGCTGTAGCGTGTGCTCCCCCGCCTGCCGCTGCCTCTCAGCCTCGCTGAGCCAGCCTGCCTGCTGACCATGCCCCCCGCCGTCGCTCGGGGTGGCCTCCTGCGCTACTGTGTTTGTTTAGGTATTTGTGCTGCCTTGTAGCCTTTTTTAGGCTTTTGTCCCCTTTTTCGGATTTCTGTGCCCCCTTGTGCCGTTTGCCCCTGCCGTTTTTCCCCTGTGCCCTCCCTCCCTGCTCCCCGCTTCCCGCTGCCGTGTCTAAGGACACGCCCCCTTTGCCTTCTGTGCCCTCCCCACTCCCGCCTCCCAGCTGCTCCTCCCTCCCTCTCACTTTGCCATAAATGGCAACCGTGCGCACGCGCAGCGGCGACGCGCAGCGTCGACGCGCAGCGGGCGCGCCGCTTGTGCGCCGAAGGCGCGCCGAAGGTAAGCACGTCTGCGCCCGTCCGCGCCTGGACCGTGCCCCGCGCCCGGACCCCTGCCCCTGCCCCCGCAGACGCCAGCCCACCCGCCGGACCTACGGCTCTACCGAACTCATCGCACTCAACACCGGTCGGATCCCGGGATGCTACCGAGCCACCCCGAGACGAACCCACGGACCCTTCAGCTGCCACTCCTGCAAGTTCACCTGCATCCGGACCTGCACTACACGATCACCCACCAGGCCGAGCACCAGCAGCAACCACCTGAAGTGCATCCTGCTCAACACTCGCTCCGTCCACAGACACGCCATCGAACTCTGGAACCTCCTTGACACCACATCTCCAGATGTCGCCTTCCTCACGGAAACCTGGATGAACGCCTCCTCAGCGCCTGACATCGCCATCGCCATCCCGGACGGATACAAGATCACCCGGAGGGACCGCGGCAATCAGACCGAAGGAGGCATCGCCATCGTCCACAGGAACACCATCCGCATCACGACCAACACCGACGACACCCTCCCAACCGCTGAACACCTGCACTTCCAGATCCACACCGACCCCAAGACCACCCTCAGAGGCACCCTCATCTACAGACCCCCGGGACCACGCACACAATTCAGCGAAGACATCGCCGACTTCATCAGCCCGCACGCCCTCCCCTCCTCTGACTACATCCTCCTCGGGGACCTCAACTTCCACCTGGAGAACAACAACGACCGCAACACCACCACCCTGCTGGACAACCTCGCCAACCTCGGTCTCAAGCAGCTGGTGACCACTCCCACCCACTACGCCGGACACACATGCGACCCGTCTTCTCATCCAGCAAGGACATCGTCTTCTTCAGCCACGCCACCGGACTCCACTGGACGGACCACAGCTGCATCCACTTCAGCTTCAGAAGAACCACGACCCACCATCACCAGCAACAGGTTGCACGCAGGAGCTGGAACAAGATCACTGCCGACCAGCTCGCCGCATCCCTGAGCCAGCACCCTCCCATCAGCTCAGCGAACCCCAGCCAGGCCGCCGACAACCTCACGAAGTTGATCAGCACATGCGCAGACAACCTCGCCCCACTGAGGACCCCGCCTAACAGACAGTAAGAAAGCACCATGGTTCACCGACGAACTCAAGAGCTCCAAGAAGAACTGCCGAGCCCTCGAAAGAGCCTGGCGCAGGGACCCAACACCAGACAACATGACCACCCTCAAGCTCGCCTCTCGAAAACAACATCAACTGATCCACGCCACCAAGAAAACTACATTCAAGGAACGACTGGACAACAACGCACACAACAGCAAGGAACTCTTCAACATCGTTAAAGAGCTCTCCAACCCCAACGCCAGAAACAACGACATCACCCCATCGCAAGACCTCTGCAACTCCCTCGCCTCCTACTTCCACAACAAGATTGCAGACATACACAACAGCTTCAGCACGCAACCAACGCTCCCCACGACCGCACCAACGCCCCCCACCACCTCCATCCGCGCCTGGACCCTGATCACCACCGAAGACACCATCCGTACGATGAACTCCATCCACTTCAGGTCTCCAACCAACCCCTGCCCTCACCACTTCTTCAACAAGGCCGACGCTGTCATCGCTCCCCACCTGCGGGACATCATCAACACCTCCTTCGACACCGCCACCTTCCCGCAGAGCTGGAAGCACGCCGAACTCAGCGCTCTACTGAAGAAACCATCAGCGGACCCCACCGAACTCAAAACTACCGCCCCATCTCGCTCCTCCCGTTTCCGGCCAAAGTCATCGAGAAGACCGTCAACAAGCAGCTGGCCGCCTTCCTCGAGACGAATGGATCCCTCGACCTCTCGCAGTCTGGCTTCCGGACCAACCACAGCTCCGAGACCGCCCTCATCGCAGCCACCGATGACATCCGAGCCCATGCTCGACAACGGAGAAACAGCGGCCCTCATCCTCCTGGACCTCTCCGCGGCTTTCGACACTGTCTGCCACCGCACCTTAGTGCAACGCCTCAGCAACGTCGGAATCCAGGAGAAGGCACTGGAGTGGATCATCTCCTTCCTCGCCGGAAGGACTCAGAGAGTCCGCCTTCCACCATTCAGATCAGAAGCCACCGAAGTCATCTGCGGCGTACCACAGGGATCATCGCTCAGCCCCACCCTCTTCAACGTCTACATGAGCCCCCTCGCAGCCATCGGACGCCAACACAACCTCAACATCATCTCCTACGCAGACGACACTCAGCTGATCCTCTCCCTCACCAACGACCCAGCCACCGCCAGAGCCAACCTACAAGAAGGCTTGACAGACGTAGCCGAGTGCATGATGACCAGCCGCCTGAAACTGAACTCAGACAAGACGGAAGTTCTCATCCTAGGCTCCTCGCCCTCCGCCTGGGACGACTCCTGGTGGCCCCCCGCCCTGGGCAGCGCACCCAAACCGACAGACCACGCACGCAACCTGGGCTTCATCCTGGACTCCTCCCTCTCCATGACCAGACAAGTCAACGCCGTCTCCTCGTCCTGCTTCAATATCCTGCGCATGCTACGTAAGATCTTCCGGTGGATCCCCACCGAGACCAGGAAGACGGTCACCCAGGCCCTCGTCACCAGCCGACTGGACTACGGCAACGCCCTCTACGCCGGAACCACCGCCAAGCTCCAGAAGAGACTTCAGCGGATCCAGAACGCCTCAGCAAGACTCATCCTCGACATCCCCCGACACAGCCGCATCTCCGGACACCTGAGAGACCTCAACTTCTACACTCCTACCCGCCAGCTTCGATCAACCAGCCACGCCCTCGCCGCCGTCCCCCGCATCAGAAGGGCCACAGCAGGAGGAAGGTCCTTCTCCTACCTGGCCGCCAAGACTTGGAACTCCCTCCCGATCCACCTCCGCCTGACCCAAGACCACCTCGCCTTCATGAAGCAGCTCAAGACCTGGCTGTTCAAGCAGTAGCGGACCCCCCCACCCCAAGCGCCTTGAGACCCTCCGGGTGAGTAGCGCACTATATAAATGTTTTTGATTGATTGATTGACTGTCACGTCGGACATGTGGGTGCTGCAAATCGTCCAGAGGGGCTACTCCCTCCCCTTCGAGACGACCCCTCCAGCCATGCCACCGCAATACCACCGCGTGTCGGGGGATCATTTGCAACTTCTGCAAGAGGAAGTTACGGCCCTCTTGGCCAAGGGGGCCATCGAGCACGTTCCTGGACCAGAAGTAGGGTGTGGTTGTTACTCCCACTACTTTCTGGTACCCAAGAAGGGCAAAGGGGGCCTGTGCCCTATCTTGGACCTACGGAAAGTCAACGGCTTCCTCCGGAAGGAGAAGTTCAAAATGCTGACATTGGCTCAGGTCTTAGCTGCCCTGGACCTAGGAGACTGGATGGTAGCGTTGGACTTGCAGGACGCTTATTTCCACATCCCCGTCCTGCCGGCTCACCGGCGCTACCTGCGGTTCACGGTAGGCCACGAGCACTTTCAGTTTACCGTGCTCCCCTTCGACCTTACCAGCGCCCCACGGGTGTTCACGAAGGTGATGGCGGTGGTCGCAGCTCATCTGCGCAGGTTAGGGGTTTCCGTCTTCCCCTACCTCGACGACTGGTTGTTGAAGGCGGGCTCGCCCCAGACAGTCGTCAGCCACCACCAGACAACGGCAGACCTCCTGCACCAGCTGGGGTTGTCCATCAATGTGCCAAAGTTACACCTTTGCCCCTCTCAGAAGCTCCTCTTCATCAGAGCGGTCCTCGACTCAGCGCAGTTTCGGGTTTATCCTCCCGAACAGCGGGTCCGGGATATTCAGGCTCTGATTCCACTCTTTCAGCCTTTAACCCGGGTCTCAGTCAGGTTGACGCTGCAGCTTCTGGGGCTGATGGCCTCCTGCATCCTTCTGGTGCATCACGCCAGGTGGCGGATGCATGCTCTGCAGTGGAACTTGAAGTTTCAGTAGGCCCAGCATCAGGGCAACCTGTCCGACCATGTCATGATCTCGGAGGGCACTGCGAGACAACTGCAGTGATGGCTCACGGACCGGAATTGGGTTGGCGGCAGATCCCTCTCCCTTCCCCAGCCGGAGCATGTAGTTGTGATGGACGCATCCCTCCAGGGCTGGGGGGACATATGGGAGAGGCGGAGATCAGAGGCCTCTGGTCTCTGGCGGAGTCCCAGCTCCATATCAACCTTCTGGAGCTGCGGGCGATTCGTCTAGCACTGAAGGCATTCCTCCCCTCTGTCCGGGGGAGTGTAGTGCAGGTGTTCACGGACAACCCCACCGCCATGTGGTACTGCAACAAACAGGGCGGGGTGGGGTCGTGGACCCTCTGCCAGGAGGCTCTGGGCTCTGGCAGTGGCTGGCACATCAGGGCGTGACCCTGGTGGTTCAACACCTGGCAGGTTCGCTGAACACCAGGGTGGACGAGCTCAGCCGAAGGTGCATGATGGATCAAGAATGGCTTCTGAACTCGGATGTGGCGCAAGGCCTCTTTCTGCAGTGGGGAGAGCCTTGGTTAGATCTATTCGCCACCGAAGAGAATGCACAATGTCATCAGTTCTGCGCGTTGGAATTTCCAAGGCGGCACTTGCTCAGGGATGCTTTTCGTCGCGAGTGGAGTTGCGGTCTGTTGTACGCCTCTCCGCCTATACCACTTCTGCCCAGAGTGCTGAAGAAAATCAAGCGCGACCGGGCCCAAGTCATCCTTGTGGCTCCGAACTGGGCACGAAGGTACTGGTATCCTGAGCTACTCAGTATGTAAGTCGATCCCCCGGTTCGTTTGCCTCTTCAGGAGGACTTGCTGTCGCAGCAGCAGGGGACGGTCCTCCACACTAACCTGTCCAGTCTCCACCTCCATGCTTGGAGATTGAGCGGCGACAGTTGAGGCCATTTGACTTGCCTCCTGAAGTCTGTAATATCATTCTGGCAGCCAGGCGTCCCTCTACAAAGTCGGTATACGCCTGCAGGTGGAACAGATTTGTGTCATGGTGCACAGCAAAGACTGTGGATCCTCTCAATGCCCCTCTTTCTGAGGTTCTCCTCTTCCTCCTTTCTCTTGCCCAGCTGGGCTCTGCTCTGGGCACTATCAAGGGATACCTTTCCGCCCTTTCAGCCTCTTTGTTCAAGTCCCTCATTGTAACCAGATTCTTAGAGGGCATCACTCATATGTTCTCTCCTGTTCCTTTCGTGATGACCAAGTGGGACTTGAACCTGGTTCTAATTTACTTGATGTGCGCTCCCTTTGAGCCGCTTCATAACTGTCCTCTACGTATTCTCACTCTTAAGACTGCTTTCCTGGTTGCCATCACCTCTGCCAGGAGAGTGAGTGAGCTCCAGGCTCTTTCCTCTAAACCACCTTTCCTTTCTGCCCATCCGGACAAGGTTGTGTTGCGGACAAAGCCCTCTTTCCTGCCCAAGGTAGTCACAGCCTTCCATATCGGACAGTTCATCACCTTGCCCACCTTCTTTCCGCCTCCGCATCCCTCGAAAGAGGAAGAGAGGCTCCACCGTCTGGACCCAAAACGTGCGCTCTCTTACTATCTGGTTCGCACACGTCAGTTCTGGGTGGATGACCAACTCTTTGTTGGTTACGTGGGCGCTAAGAAAGGACGGGCGGTGCACAAGCGGACCATCTCTCTGTGGATCTTGTTGTGCATCCAAGCGTGTCACTCCTTGGCTAAGAAGGAAACTCCTGTTGGGTTGAGGGCCCACTCCACTCGGGCCTATGCGACTACTACTGCCCTGGGCCGGGGGGTCCCCTTACAGGACATTTGTCAGGCAGCTACGTGGGACTCGCTGCACACGTTCGCGAGACACTACTACCTGGACAGCCAAGTCCGGAGGGATGGCTTTTTTGGCCGATCCGTCCTCCAGGACTTTCTGGTGTATTTATTGGTTCGCAGACCCACCACCGGGGTTGGTATTGCTGGGGTATCTATTCTAAGGTAAGGAATCTATCACTAACGTGTCTCTTTCAGATGCACAAGTTACTACTTGTGTAACAATATATCTGTAAAAGACATTAGTTAGTGATAGATTCCTTACCGACCCACCCATCCTCCCCGTTCTGCGAACCAATATCTAGGGTTGAGGTCATCCCCTTTCAGGGCCCTTGTTTCATGGCACCAGTGTAGGTTCTATCATGGCTCTGCGTATCTGGCGCGGAAAAGCTGTGTATAAGAACTGACGTCAGCGCGCGAGGGCGGCGTCTAAGTACTCCGACGACAGACGCGGAGCCGCGAACGACGCCTAACGACGCGCAGGGGTATTGCTACGCAAAAGTTTGCGGATCCAGTCTGACGCCTGGGGATATTCTAAGGTAAGGAATCTATCACTAGCTAATGTCTCTTACAGATATATCGTTACACAAGTAGTAACTTGTGCACCAGCACAACAAACTCTCTCAAGCACAACACCTCATAATACTTACCATCACAAACTTCAAACATACACCCAAATTTCAAATTACACAAATTAGCAAACTCGAATACCAAGCTTTTGCTCTTTCACCACACCGAGCACATCTACAACATCACAGCAACTCTTTTTTAACTGACTCTCATCCACTGGACAATTTAGAACCTAACTACATGACCCACATGCTGCACCAACACCCCTAACTCAAATATCTTCCGCCCTGAACGCAAACAACTAAGCATTGTGCCACACCTCACAACTACTACATGATTTCTATCCTCATATACATAATACCCACAATCTCACAAAATGATGCTCCCTCCACTACAAAACAAAGTCACACTATCTCCAAAGCACATTCTCTAAACAGTCTACTAATAAATGCTCGATCTCACTCTAAGAACACACATCACATCCACAACCTTCTCACTGACTCAAAACCAGACATACTGTTCATTATTGAATCATGGTTGGGAGATGATATGGTTCCTGTCCTGCATGAAGTCGTTTCTCTAGGCTATCAAATGATCACCCAAAATCGTATAGGCAAAAAAGGAGGTGGCCTAGCTTGTGTATTCAGGCAAACATTACATATCACAAAAGTTGACGACGTCTCCCTAAAAAATTGTGAGGCCCTTTTCACTAGATGCAATCCTACACCATCTTCCTCCTGTAACTTCCTGCTCCTTTACAGACCCCCACCAAGCAAGACAAAGTTCCCAGACGTACCTCTAGACAAAGTTTCAAACCTGATAAAACTACACTCCAAACTATGCGTTCTGGGTGATCTCAACATTTGGTTTGACAAACCAAATATGCCCTATCCGAAAACAATCATCGCTGACCTAGAAGCACTGAACCTGCATCAGATCGTCCATGAATGCACACACATCTCTGGTCTCATCCTAGATGTCATTTTCGTGAATACAGAACTAGTTAGCTTTCAAACGATGACTCCAGTCACGTGTTCCAACCACCATTTGATGCCTTCCAACATAAAACATCACTAATCTACGCACCTAAAACCACCTTACATGCAGCCACCTATCGGCCTAGGAACAAACTCAATTTGGAACACTTAGAAACACAGCTAAATCCAGTAGAGCTCTAGAAACAAATTCTATTAAGAACCTATATGAGTGGCCGCAGAAATCTTTTGCTATCCTTATACCACATAAAACCACACAACAGAACAAAAGAAAACAAGCATTTTGGAGAAATACAGAGATAAAAGAGAAACTTCAAGTTAGAAAGCTGACATGTGCCTGACTCAAAACTCAGAATATACAAGTCAGCTATCAAGAAAGCAAAGTAAAAATACTATTCAGACATAATTCAAATGTTAAGTGTGCAAATAACGAATTCTTTACAATTCTCAATGAATATTGTGAACCAAATGGACTAGAAGAAGCTCATCCTATTACTCAAGAATTCCCAGACAAACTGGCACGTCATTACACGGCCAAAGCAGACACGTCAGACTCATACTTAAAACAGAGACAAAGCTTCAGCACTAACCCTTTTACAAAGCTACAATCCAAGAATACTCTAACCCAGCCCCTCCATTCCTCCAACACACTTCACACAATGAATTTTATGGACTGGTCAAATCAAGCAGGCCTGCTGGGAGACCTTCTGACCTGTGCCCACCACAAACCTTCAAGACAATTCTTCTAACAACCTCTGCTGGCACTCCAGTAAGGAGAATCATCAACAAGTCCTTAACTACCGGAATATTTCCAGAAGAACTCAAAACGTCATACAAACACCCATTACTGAAGAAACAAACTTGGACCCGCTGAACCCTGACTACTGCAGACCAGTTTCAAGTGAACCTTTCCTTGGCAAACTGATAGAAAGAGTAGCTTTTGCCCAGATGTCACAATTCATTGAAGAGAATGCCATACTTTCAGACTTCCAAACGGGATTGCGTCCAGGAAGAGGCACAGCATCTGCCCTCCTTGCCATCTGGGATGACCTGAAGAACACAGTTGACGGCAACAGGGTTGCTGCACTACTTCTCTTGTACCTCTTGGCTGACTTTGACACAGTTGACCATGAGACTCTGATACAAAGACTCTACGGAGCCGGCATGGGGACTGCTCTAGACTGGGTCACGTCCTACATTTGCAACGGAACTAAGGTCATCGATGCCCCACCTTTCTCATCCAAGCCAAACTTCACAAAAGCAGGTGTCCCTCAAGGCTCTATCATCTCCCCCATGTTTTTCAACATATACATGAAGTCATTACTGGCACTGATCAATCAATTTAATCTCACATGATAGAACTATGCAGATAACACGCAAATACTCCTTCAACTGCAATGCCTCAAAGACATTGGAAACTCGCCAATTTTTTGTTGTCTCAGAGCCTTGGATCAATGGATGATGTGGAACCATCTCAAATTGAATGCTTCTATAACGGAAATACTCATGCGTGGCGACTGGAAACATTATGACTCACTGGCCATGTAGCCTGAGGATCTGGGAACACTGCCTAAAATATTGAAGGAAATAAGAAACCTTGGAATGACCATGGAATTCAAGCTATCAATGAATGCCCATGTGGACAAACTAGCAAGATCAAGCTTTGTTACCATAAAAACTCTGCGATTAATCTTTCCCCATTTGGGATTTCCACACAAGGTCCAGGCTACCATCTGCCTTGTTTTGTCCAAACGTGATTAGTCCAATAGCCTCTACCATGGATCACCTTTATTGACCATGAAAAGACTATAACGGATTCAGAACTCGCCTCCCAGACTTCTCTTACAAATAAAACAGCAAGACCACATCTTCCCTGCCTTGAAAGCCCTGCATTGGTTACCAGTTGCCAGAAGATCCAAGTTCAAGCTGCTTTGTATCACCCACAAT
Source organism: Lissotriton vulgaris (assembly GCF_964263255.1). NCBI lineage: Eukaryota > Metazoa > Chordata > Amphibia > Caudata > Salamandridae > Lissotriton > Lissotriton vulgaris. The sequence continues at coordinate 1,074,265,796 of NC_141691.1, read as the reverse complement.
GTGATACATGGAACGGGACCACTCTTCATCAGGAATAAAATCACCAAACACATCCAACAAAGGAACCTCCTCTCTAGAGTGGTACCTCAACTCAAAATGCCAAGATACAAGCAAAAACCAATGGGTGGCACATAATTCTCTGTCCAAGAGCCAACCTATGGAACTCTTTCCCTCACAACAAAAGATCCATGGATAACCACCTTATCTTGAGAAAACTCCTCAAGAATTGGCTCTTTCCCACTTAACCACCATACGCAAACAGATAAAAATATACAGTATATCTCTGTATATAAGCATGTATTTGTACTATAGATATGTACCTATATATGTGTATTGCTTTGTATAAACGTGTAGAATACTTGTTTGAAAAAAGGTATTATATATAGATATTCATTAGTTCTGCTCAAATGTACATATTACTGATAGTTACATTATTCTATGTTTTTAACATGTATATAAGTGACTGCATAAATAAGTAAACCTTTTTATCATAACTATTTATCTACAATTGCTTCACTATTGATCTACAAAAAAATAGAAAAACTTAACTACAACACTTGAAAATCAGATTTTATTTAATGCATTTTTAATTTACATATATTACCTTCCTTTATGCATCTATTTACCTTCCATGTACTTATGGATCTATATCCTTTTTACTTTTGCATCTATATATTTATTACTTATACTTATTTCTTACTTTTCTTCTAATTGAGCATATCCAAATCACTCCCCTATTTTTCACCCTATACCGCTCTCAATATATCTCCATCTCAACTCTCAGATTCACCTCAAAACTCTTTCTACTACTCATTCCAATGCACTAGCCTATTTCTCACCATATACCTCTACCAATATATCCATTTCCTTCACTCTCTCATTCATCCCAAACCCCATACCACTTTTATGATCCCCAGAATAACCCTTTCAAGACTCTGCGCTACTCCACCCCTCTTTACATCATCTCATACCTCTTTTTACTATTCTGATCCCCAAAAACAAGCCCTTTTAAACCCTCACTCTGACTCTTCCCCCTCCACCTCCCTTTTACTCATCCCGTTCATATCACTGGAGTGGTGTGGCTCACTGGTTAGAGGCGGCAGACCCGAGAGCAGAGAACGGCCCGGGACCAGGGTTCGATTCCCGACGCTGCAGGGTCTTGGACCAGGATCAGCGGACTCAATAATTCTCGCATCGGTGCCTTCTCCAACCAGAGATCACACTCGGCAACTCTGGGCATTAGCTTGCCTCATCTCCACAACGGCCCCTCACAAACGCCGGGGATGCCTGGTTTCACCTTGGAGACTCCCAGGAGGGACTATCTCACAGGGAAAGCCAGGACGGGTTCCCCAGCGGTCTATAGCGCTACGAGGCCTGCGGTGCGGGTAGAAGTGCGCTTTATAAGACACACACAATTACAATTACAATCACTGCCTGCCAGCCAGCCAGCCAGCTGTCTTACCGTTGGGGGACTTCAAGCCCCAGAGTTCCTAGCGGCAGGAGACGCCAACACCAGTTATCATGCCCGGAGGTGCATAAGAGTGCTTGGGGGCTCCTGCGGCGCGGGCGGCCGTTCATATAGCTGCCTGCCAGCCAGCCAGCCGTCTTACCATTGGGGGACTTCAAGCCACAGTGTTCCTTGCTCCTGAAGGCGCCGGCGCCAGTTACAGCACCCGGAGGCGCATAAAAGTGCTTGGGGGCTCCCGTGGTGCAGGACGCGCATGGGAGTGCCCAGGCGAAGTCCGGTCCAAGGGCGGGCAAGTCTGCGCCCGTCCACGGACGTACGAGGTTGGGCCGGGCCTACTCTCTTGGCCTCAGGTCAGTGGGCCATTAACATTTCCCTCCGCAGGCGGACTGGCTTGTCCTGGGCTGCCCATGGTTTATTGGCAGAGGGCAAAGTCCCTTATTGAAACTTTATAATTGTTTTATTTGCCTGTGGTGCGGAGGTGGGTGTGGCAGGTTGACTGATCAAGCACACCATGGGGAAGAGGGAAGGTGCCCCCACATGTTCACCACGGGACTAAAGCAATGGTACTATCGACTCATTCGTAATAAAAGCAGTGGGAATAATCTCCGAAGAAATAGATAAAGCAGAGAGGAGGCTTTTCTTGGACAGGGCTGGAAAAGCTGCACCGATTCTGGAGGGGAATGTGGCCCAAGTAGCTGAAAGGGGAGCAGGGGATACCCTGGGCCAGGGGCCAGTAGAGGAAGTAGAAGAGGCAGGGGGCCCTAATCCGGGCACCAGTCTGAATACCAATGCGGCTGGCCAGATTACAAGGAGCAGGGCCATGTCGCTCACCACTCGCTGTGCGGATTTGAGTGGTCCTCCCATCCGAAGAAAAAATGGAAAGTACAGAAGAAAACAATTCCCAAGCAGTTAGGGGTAGGCACTACAGGCCTAGATACTAAGAGTGCCAAGTACTTTGAAGACATGTAGGAGCCCCTCAAAGAAAAAATGGTGGCAACAGTGTCTTGTCTATTAAAGGACTTTTTAAACGAACCATCAAAAACGTTTATTGACATAAGGGCATCGCTTTCCAAAATTGAAAATTCATTGCCCCTTTCCGGCCAACCCACACAGATTGTAGCCTCTACGTGTAATGTTCAACAACTAATTTCCCTTGCCACTTCCTCTGTAGAGACACGTACTGAGACCTGTACCCCTTTAGCAACTACGGGTGCAACAGGATTTTTGGGGACAAGCTACAGGGACAACTATGCCTGGACGGCTGTCTTCCCCTAATAGTGAGCCGATTGAAAGGGGCCTCCATGGCGGGCACCAACTTCATGGTCTGATGGCTAGTGGGGTCACTCAGTTCGCCCCTAATACCCAAAATGTGCCAGTCATAGATCTCCCGCCGGCAAGCTGTCCCTATACAGTGGTTCTGGTTCCAGGAAGAGACAGCACACAGGATGAGTCTAGCGTCCAGTTGATTAGCAAGGTAACCCACTGATTAGGTAAACACCTTAGGTTCAACATCTCCAAGCGCAGGCACATCCTGATGGCTAGAAGGGTGGTGTGGATTGGTAGGTCCAAGAAAATATTCCCCGGGGATAGCGTGATTGTCACACCTAGGTACCCAGAACTGGTCCACAAGATTTTGCTTCCCTCCTCGCAATCATTCGTAGTACTCTCTGGGATCAAACCATTACCACTGGGTTTCTTCTACAGACCCCCTTCCAAACCCCCATCTTTCCAATGTTTGGCTGTGCAGGAAGCAGGCTCTATCTGGGGTGGGAGTCCCTTGGATTCAAGAAATGCTTTTGTACCAATGAAGCATTTGAATGACATAGAATGACTATGAGAAGGGGCGAGTAAAGGAAGAGTTGTTAATAAATGAGTTGAACCCAGTTGAATCAAAGATAGATAAGGTATCCATTGAAATGCCGCTATAGAGGGCGGACTTGAACAAAACTTCGGAGAAAGCCACTCAGAATGCAGCAGATATTGCAGAACTCCAAAGTACCACCAAACAGTTGCAACAGCAGGTACAGCGCCTGTCTCATCAACAAAAGGAGGTAACGGCTCACCTGGAGGATCAGGAAGGGCGGGCCCGCAGAAATAATATACGCATGGTGGGTGTGCAGGAGAAGATGGAAGGGCCGAGCGTGGACTTCCTAGAAGATCTCATCCTCAAGCACCTACAGCCCAAACGCCTCTCGAAGTTCTTCGCTATTGAGCGTGCTCATAGGGCGCCGGTCCCTCCGCCATGCCCGGGAGCCTCACCGAGGACAATTATTGCAAGGATCCTCAATTATAGAGATCGCGATGCCATCCTGCAGGCAGCCCACCAACATGGAGATCTGCGACTGGACAACACCACAATCAGACTCTTTCCGGATTTCACGCTGAAGATGCAACAGGAGCGCCGATCCTTTGGTGGAGTGAAAAAATTGCTTCGAGATCGGGCATCAAATATATGATGTTTTTTCCAGCATGTCTCAAGCTGTTAGTAGATGGGAAATTCTTTTTCTTTACCTCCCCGGAGAATGTATATTCTTGGCTGGAGAAACACGTAGGTGCATCGGGAGGCCCCATATCGGGGGGGGGGGGGGTTGGGGGAACACGGCGCCGCAATCTCCGACATCTTCGGTTGGCTCAACGGGTAGAGGACGTTGACAGCGCTGTGACAATCTGGCCTCAAGCAGGAATCGGCCCCGGAGTCTTTCGGCCTCACCGGACATGAGGTGATGTGGCCAGGACTGACTTGGAGGGCAGGAAACGGCTGGAGTACACGTGATGTATATTGACTCTCCTATATAGGCATTGACTGTGAACCAGGGGTGGCGATGGACATTGCCCAGGAGGTTGGACCGCAGGAGGGGGGTCCTTACGATGTGGGGAAATCAATGAAGGACCAGCTGGTACTGTTTGGGAGGAGGGGAGTATGTTCAAGGTATGTGGGTTGGGGGCCTGTACTTTTTTAGTAATTGCACTATTCAAGGGTATTAGGACAGGATGTGGCAGCTAACATGTTGAAGTGGGGGGTCGGCGGGAGCCCTCAAGTTGCGGGACTAGGTGGCAGTACTCATCCCCTAGGTTTTTGTTTGAAGGGCTGCAGGCGCTCTGCTTGTTGGGGATGTCTGGTCACGTTGGCCGGCGTAGCAGGGTAGCAGGGAAGGGGGGGGAGTTCTAGGGGTTGGGGGAGAAGGTTGTATATGTGTTTTTCTATTTTTTTCTTCTTCTGTGATGTATTAGTTTTGGCTCCAAAGGCACTATTAGTAGGCAAGCGGGAAGTGGAGGGATGGGGGAGGAGGCACTCGTCTCCTCAGAGGTTTGTGTTATTTATCTACAATGCATATACCACAAGCACGACAAATCAGTATTTTGTCATGGAACGTTAACGACCTGCAGAACAAGATAAAGCGCACCATGGGGCTCCAATACCGACACAGACACGCATCAGACATTGTCCTACTCCAGGAAACGCACCTGCTTTATAACCATTGTAAGGCCCTTAATAGATTTGGCTATACACTGCGGGCACATGCCGGTTTTACCACAGGCTCAATGGGGGTAGGGATACTCATTAGGAACTCCCACCCGCTGGTAATTGGGAGGCCATGGTTGGACCTTTAGGGTGCTATGCGGCGCTGACGGCTCAGTGGGAGGGCAAGACAATTAATCTCTGTTCGTTGTACATCCCTCCTAAGCTACACAGCACCACTCTCCCCGATATTGGGAAATTACTGCTGGAGATGACATCGGGATCCTGATCCTAGGGGGCGACATGAATGCAGTAATGGAGAGGGACTTAGATAGGTCACAGAATCAGCCTGCCAGGGGAGGGATTTGTCAATTCCGGGACTTTGTATATGCTATGGGCCTGGTGGGTCTTTGGAGAGCACACAATCCCCTAGTTCGGCAATACACTCACATATCGGCGGCTCACGGCTCAGGGTCCAGGATTGATTATTTATTCACACAGGTGAGGTGCGTGGGCCTGTTCCAGGGTGGGTGTCATAGGGCCAGAGGGATATCTGACCATTCCCCAGTAGGAGTACATCTTCAAGGTCTGGAGCGAGAATGGACAAATCCCCCCGACTCGATACGTTTTTATTTAAAGATCAGGTGTTCCAGGAAGTGTTCAGGGAGCGGGTAGACCAATAATTCACTGATAACGTAGGCTCTGTCAGCTCGCATGGAATAGTCTGGGAGGCGTACAAAACCGTGGCCAGAGATTTCGTGCAGGCGGAGGTGGGAAAACGTTGCAAGGACAAATTTGCGCACATTGACAAACTAGAATGGGAATTGCAGGACCTTGAGGAAGTGGGAGGTGGGCAGACGGCATAGGCGGCAGCTCATGGAAAAAGAGATACGAGATTAGTTTACTGACCAGTCGTGCTCACACGCCCTGGCCGTCCAGAGACGAGTGTATGACTTAGGAGATAAGGCCAACAAAATGATAGCCTGGCTGGAGAAACGGGACCGGGAACGTAACTGGGTACCGGGGATTACATGGTCGGACGGGTCTGTGCAGGCCACAGGCAAGGAAATAGCGGAAGAATTTGCAAGGTATTTTGAGACAGTTTATAGGTCGCACACTACCCGACGAGAGCAGGAGTGCCGAGACGCCCCCTTGCAGCTGCCTGCTCTGGAACAGGCAGACAGAGACATCCTGGAGTCCACAATAACGATTAAAGAGGTAGAAGACGCCATGGGAGACATGCAGGCGGGGAAGGCGTTAGGGCCTAACGGGTTTCCGGCTGAAGCGTTCGGGTGCGTATTGGGTCGACTCGCACCCCATATGTTGAGTATGTTTAACGAAGCCAAACAGGTAGGGAAACTCCCCAAGGATCTGCAGTCGGCAACAATCGTAGTAATCCATAAAGAGGGTAAACCGCAGGATCTGTGCAGTTCCTACAGACCCATATCCCTACTTAATTTTGAGACGGAGGTGCTTGGTAAGATCCTGGCCACGAGACTAGGGGCGGTTATCCAGTCACTGAGCCACCCGGACCAGTCGGTCTTTATGCCCCACAGGTGCACAAGCTTAAATCTAAGGCACCTGTTTGGGGTTTTACAGGAGGTATCTGCGAGTCCTGAGGTGCAGACGGCCCTATTATCCCTCGATGCCCATATGGCTTTAGACAGTATGGAATGGCAGTATATATACGCAGTTCTGGAGAAAATGGGCTTCGGAGACCATTTTCGAGCATGGGTACGGCTGCTATACACTGACCCGCTCGCAAGAGTCCGGGTCAATGGAGTGTTGTCAAGGGAGTTCCACCTGAGCTGGGACACGCGTCAGGGTTGCCCCCTTTCTCCCACCCTGTTCGCGTTAGCGCTAGAGCCATTGGCGCACTGGGTGCGGGCAGACCGCATGATATGGGGCATAGACCTGGGAGGGGGCAGGGAGGAGCTTATCTCATTGTACGCCGACGACATCCTCCTGTATGTTCAGAGGCCGGCCGCTTCCATTCAGAGACTGATGGAAATTCTGCGCGAGTTTGGTACCTACTCCGGATACCGTATAAATTGGGACAAGTCCTTGGGACATGTCCTAGTGAGGCCGCAGCTGTCGGCAGACTGTTGTGGCTTGGCCTGGAAGGAAGTATTCAGATACTTGGGAATCTGGATCACGCAGTCGGACTCAGAGTTCTTGCGCCTGAATGTGTCGGCTCAACTGGATCGGCTCTGCAGAGACGTGGAACACTGGAGGTCCCTCCCGCTCTCCTTGATGGGGCTTGCCATTTTATTAAAAATGATTGCACTCCCCCGCCTGCTCTATGCTCTGCAGAATACGCCCTTCCCGATCCCGGAACAGATTTTCAGGACGATTGAATCAGAGCAACGTTCCCTGCTTTGGAGTGGTGGGTGTCTAAGAATAGCTCTTAAGAAACTGCAGAGGGGGTCCTACGAGGGAGGATTAGCTGTGCCGGATGTCCGCCTATATTACTGGGCGACGCAGTTGATTAATATCAATGGATGGGTGTTTGCCCGGTTAGAAGAACCAGCCTACAGAGTAGATAGGTTAGCCCTTGGCAGCTGCACCTACTTAGCAGCCCTATATACTAGGGGTAGGAGCGGTCAACCTCTACCTCCCCAAACGGCAGTGGTGGTTGGAGTGTGGAAACGGGCAACAAAATTGCTAGGATGGGAGGCAAAGCTTACGGAACAGACTCCTTTGTGAGCCTGGACCTTCCTACCGGCAGTGGCGAAATTGCAGGATCTGCGTCAGTGGAGCCTGATTGGTATTGATGTGCTGCAGGGCCGGACTGGCCTTTGCGGGCACCGGGCAATCCCTCGGTGCGCCGCAAGGGTGGGGCCGGTTTTGGGCCCCTGGGTGCCATTTTTGTTATAGGGCCGTTTTTGCAGCTGAGCTGCAAAATCGGCCCTATAACAAAATCGGCCGAAAACCGTCCCCGGCAAAGAGCTCGCACCCCCAACCTCCCCCCAGGGGGGGCAGCCGAGCACTTTGCCTGGGACGGTTTTGGTTCCCAGTCCGGCCCTGATGTGCTGGGGGATGTTTGGAAACGGAGGGAGATGGTGGGATTTGCGGACTTGCAGGCTGAATTCCAGATGGGGAGTTTTTACACTACCAACAGCTAAGGCATGCCCTGCACCGACACCTGACTCAAGGGGTGGAATTACCTGAATATGCTCCGTTGGAGGATAGACTACTGCTGGACCCTATGATTGATAAAGCTATCTCCCTCACATACAGGAAGCTTATTAATAACATCGCTTACACATTGGGCCCCCTGCGGGAAAAGTGGGAGTCAGATCTGGGGATGTTGGAGGATGATGATTGGGGGGGGAGGCCCTGCAGTGTCCCAGAGAAGTGGCGATTCATGCCAGGTTCCGGCTCATCCAACTACGCATCCTGCATAGGTCATACACCCCACGAACCACGCAAACATAATAGGCTATGTGGACTCACGCTTTTGCTTGTGGGGGTGTGGTGAAGAAGGGACCTTCTTCCACATATTGTGGGATTGCGCCAGAATCAGGGCATACTGGTCCAGACTAGCAGGCATCATGTCGGAGGTGGTGGGAGCGGACGTTCCGCTGGAGGCCAGATGGCATGTCTTAGGGGTCACTAGTGACATCACCTGGCCGAAATGGGACAAAGTGTGGTTAGCTCTGGCGATTATGGTGGCCGAGAGAAATGTCGCGAGGCTATGGAGAAGTGATCTTGTGCCTACGGTGGAAGAGTGGGAGCGATATTTGGATTGGTGCCAACGGGCTGAAAAGGTTATCCTTTTTGCCTGTGACTGGACCTTGGACGCTGTTGCAGCGCATCAGCGCTGTGGAACCCTAAGTGCCCTGTTCTCACCCTGAAAGCGCTACCTCTTGCCGGACCCGCTTCGCGTGTCCCGCTTCGAGGCGCTGGACTCCAGTGGGTGGAAGAGTTACTTAAGCTTGTTCTGGGTGCTAGTCTGAGAAGGGCTGCGAGCGTGTAGACAACTGGACTCAGTTTCCCAGAAGTCCTTGCTGTTGTTGTCCCGCCCGAGTCACCTGGGCAGCTCTCCCTCCTCGGACACGCCCATCTTAATCACTTCCCCTATAAACAGCGCACGTCATCCCCGCTGCGCGGGACGTGCGCAGGACGTAAGCCCTTTGCGAAGCCCGGGCAAAGGGCGGGCCCTCTGAGGCCCTCGTAGGCCAGGGTAGGCCGGGCTGGGCCTACTTTCTTTCGCCTACTATATTGGGACCGTAGTCAGTGACAAGGGTGGTGGTTATGGCATTGTTGGCTGTAGAGGGTTGTATTGGGAAGGTGGGGGGAACACGAAATGGGACTCTGGATAACTACTTCTCAAGGGCCCTGGTTGATGGTGATAGGGAAACCTCTTTGGCGGAGCGTAGGGCAGAACGCCGGCGCTCAATTGAGAATATGAAAAACAGGCCACTTGTTGATACTATTCCCACTCGTGGCACCCAGGAGGGTGGCTCTTTAAACATCAGCGAGGATCTATCATCGCAGGATGGCGTCCCGCTCTTATTGGGGGATTGTACCCCTCCCTCTACATGTTTGCCCACCGACCAGGCTGAAAGTGCCCCCCCCCCCTCCCCAGTCCTAGTTGCACTTCTGTGGATTTAATAACCCAGCCCCCCACTGCAGCTAAATCAAGGAAGCCTCGGCCGAAACAGATAGCTGCAATAGAGACGCATGGTCCTCCCCCATGCAAGAAGAGAAGGAAACTGAGGGGCGGGCAGGGTAAAGCCAAAATCCCCCATTCTGACTTTGGGAAAGTTGCAAAGCCCCCTGCCAGCTCCGATATGTCAACTGTGTAAGTCACAGAAACTCATCCATCCTTGACACTATCGCAAGCAGTGGCTCCCTCTGTTTTGGGTACAAACACTATAGATCACGACACCACTTCGGGGGCCCCACAATTGAACATATTACCCCCCGCCACTTCACTGGGGAATCTGGAATTCCTACTTAGATCCCTACTCCTGCCCATTAATGAGAGTATTAAAAAAGTGGAGATTAGGCTTACCATCTTGGAGACGGCTATAAGCAGTATGGTTACTTTAGCCAAGGCCCAGGCGACAGGGGTCACCCAACCATCAACCTCTGCTAAGCAATCTCCTAACAAAGCTTCTATAGTGCAAACTCAGCTCCCCAAACCTAAGCCACAGCTCCCCGGAAGGGCTGCCCTTGATCATCAAAGACCGCCCCTCCCAAAGCCTCAAAATACCCCAGTACCAGGTCTAGTGGGTGACCCACAGAAGGAACCGACAAGGGCTCCCACAGGGAACCCACGGGAGGATCAGGGTAGCGGTAGACTTACCAGAGCTCCATTTACCAAAAGGCCGCAAGTGGAGATACCTCCACAAGCAGTCCCTTTTGTGGTCGTTTTGACTGGGGTCCCGCCATTATCTAAAAATAAGAGAGAAGGTTACGCTCAATTGAAAAACAAAATAATGCACTGGCTGCACACTTATAGGCCCATTGCACACAACATCGATGGGGAAATAGTGCACGTCAGGCGGCTCAATTGGTTGGGTAACAGACGTAAAGATATTGATCTCGTGGTGGTCAATTTTAGAGACCCGCGGGCAGTGGATTGAATGAATGAATGAAACTATTTGTAGAGCGCACGATGGCCAAAACGGCTTCCTGGCGCTGGGAGCTCTAAAGAACCGAACAGACAGGGCCAGGAGGTTTAGCAGGGGTAGGCCAGGGCAAACAGAAAAGTTTTCAGCGCTTTACGGAAATGTGAAAAGATAGGGATCGAACGCATAGAAAGAGGAAGAGAGTTCCAGAACCGGGGAGCAAGAACAGAAAAACGGGTTCCACCAGTGCGAGATTTGTGAAAGCGGGGAACAGTGAGGAGGGCAGAAGATGATGAATGGAGAGTGCGGGCAGGGGTGTGAAGGGAAATCAAAGAATTGATGAAAGCCGGTGCAGAGTGATCAAGGGCCCGATAAACAAGGCACCCTAGTTTAAACAGAGATCTCTGCAAAATGGGCAACCAGTGAAGGGATTTGAGGACGGGGGTGATATGATGGGTTTTGGGCAAGTGAAAGATAAGACGGGCGGCCTGATTCTGGATAGCTTGTAAGCGGCGGATTTCATAGGCAGGGATGCCAGCGAACAAGCTATTGCCATAATCAAGGCGGGAAGTGATAAGGGCAGAAATAATGATTTTAAGGGAGTCAAGAGAAAAGAAACGAGAAATTTTCCGGATCATTCGAAGGGAAAGAAAACAGGAGGACACCACGGCACTGACCTGGCCATGCATGGACAGGTCCTGTCTGACCTTGATGCCCAAAGTTTTAACAGAGGGAACGGGTGTGGGAGGGGGGCCAAGAATGGGAGGCCAGAAAGCAGGGGACCAGGGACTGGATGAGCCGCCAATCAGGACAAGCTCAGTCTTATCTGGGTTGAGCTTGAGGTGGTTGGCGCTCATCCACCCAGAAATAAAGACCATGGTGGAGTGAAAAAAGGATAGAGAGTGAGAAGAAGAGGAAAGATCAAAGACGAGCTGGAGGTCGTCAGCGTAGTTATACACAGAGACCCCCAGCTCAAGAAGGGAAGAGATAAGAGGGTGAATATAGAGGTTGAAAAGAAGGGGAGAGAGAGAGGAACCTTGGGGGACCCCACAGGGCACCGGGAGGGGGGAAGCAGAAAAGGCGGGAAGGTGAACGGCTTGAGAACGACCTGTCAAGAAGGAGGTGATCCAGGAGAGGGCAGAACCTCGTATGCCCGCTGCGCTGACACGGTCCAAAAGAATGTTATGGTCGACCGTGTCAAACGCAGCGGACAAGTCGAGGAGGATCAAAGCTTGGGGGGAGTTGACGTCGGCTTTGGCCTTAAGCTCGTCAAGGACGGCTAACACCACAGTTTCGGTCGAATGACCCGAACGGAAACCAGCTTGGTGAGAAGCCAGGAGCTGGTTCTGTTCAACATAAACAGAGAGACAGGAAGTAACGTAAGATTCGAGAATTTTAGCAAGATAAGGGAGAAGAGAGATATGTCTAAAGTTAGAGGGAAGAGAAGAATCGAGACCAGGTTTTTTAAGAATGGGAGAAACAATAGCAGATTTAAATGAAGAAGGGACCAATCCAGTGGAGAGAGAGGCATTAAGAAAGGAGAGGGGGGTATCAGGACAGGAAGAAAAAAGGGTTTTAAGAATACGGGCAGGGGCACAGTCAGTGGGGGAGCCAGACTTGATTTTGGTGAGCAGAGCTAGAAAAGAGTCCAAGGGGAGGGGGGGGAAAGAGGAGAAGGAGGATTTAGGCGCAGAGGGAACAGAGTGAGGAGGAGTAAAAGGAGTGACCAAGATGTTAGATTTAATTTTTACAATCTTCTCGATAAAGAAGTTGTTAAGAGAAGAGCAGAGGGCCTGGGAGGGAGTGAAGTGAGGGCAAGCACGATCAGAGGTGGCCAAGTTGTTTACCAGAGAGAAAATTTCTTTAGCTTTAGGATTATATATTAAACTGGCCCACTGGAAGTGGAGATAATTGCATCACCCTGAGGGCTCTGACATACTTCTACCCTAGATCTGTGGTGTTTCCGCCACCCTTCACAAACGGGTTGCAACTTCCCCATCCCAACCCCCGCCCTTATATAACAATAGGTTTGCCCCTTATGGACAATACCCCGCTCAAGCGGCTGACTTCTCGGGCTGGTCTTCGGTACCCCAGAGAAACAACAGAAATACCAATAGCAGAATGGAGCACCTGAGGCCCTTCACCCCTCTGGAGATAGGTAACAGGTTCTCGCTGCTATCGGGTTTGGAAGACTTTGACTGAAGTCTACAGTCGACAGGGGAGAGGGGTGGTCGTCCAAGTAGTGTCATCTTAAAGGGTACTGAGCTTGAGGAAGTAAGGGAGGCAAGAGGAAATGATATTAGTCAGGCAGGTGATAGTATTCTATCATCGATACCATCTGGCCATGTGGACGCTCTTGCCATCACTAACGAGAGGGAAAGGAGAGGGAGAAAGGGTGCCCCGGGATTGACCCCTATAGACCACAGAGATATTCACTTGTTATCCTGGAACGTGGCAGGTTTAAAAAGGAAGATGGCGCTTCCGGAATGGCATATATTCGTCGAGAAGTTCGATGTCTGCCTATTCCAGGAAACTTGGAGCCTGCTCCCTCTATACAAATCAGGATATACCACATATTTTTCCCCTGCAATAAGTGGTGGGAAGGGTATACCAGCGGGAGGATTACTGGTTTGGATCAAAATTGATCTGACCTGGGATGTTGCCACCCATGACTCTGTGTGTAGGTATGTCCTACACCTCTCTTGTAGGAGATTGGCTGAGGGGAGTAGGTTGGAACTATTTAATGTTTATGCTAGAGGGGCACCGGGGGACACATCCTCAATAACATTAACGAGTTTGGATATAGCATTGGCGAGGTGTCCACATTCGGCAAAAATCATAGTGGGTGGGGATTTTAATTGTACATTTGAGCCTTTGAGTGGGGACGATCCCTTGGGCATCGAGGGGGAAGATTCTAGATGGTCCATTCCAGCCTTGTCGTTACCCCCTATCCGAAAATGATCAGCAAGGGCAATCCAAATCAATGCCCTAACCAGGGAACATAACCTAAGAGCACTCAATGGCAGGACTAATTCAGATAGGGATGGTGCAATGACATTCAATAGGCTTAGTGGCCCATCTAGAATAGACTATATCCTATTAGACGTCAGACTCTGGAAATACCTTTTAGATATGAAGGTGGTGGCTACACAGGATAGTGACCACAACCCCCTTTGCACAAAGCTTAGGTGGCGTAACCTAAAGGAGGTGGGGTCGTGTGCTCCCTTGAGGCTGACCAAAGAGGTGGTCCCCTATAATAGTAATCGTAGGCTGAAATGGGACAAGGCCCAATTAAAGGAAGATCAACTGGGGAGTATAAAAACCCATGTGGAAAATCTGACCCTGGACCTGTCAGCACGGGAACAGGGACTGAGAAGCGTACCAGAGTTACCATTCGCCTTAGAAATAGCCTATAAGAATACAATAGAGCAGGGGAGACAATACTTTTTAAAAGGGAATAGCTTTAAAGCTAACAATACACCTCCCATCTCTACTAATCCCTTGTACAATGCCCAGTGCAAGGGTAAAAGGAAAGAGTTAACAGCTGCCCTGCTCAAAAAAGATCCCTCACTAGTTAGAGCGGCTAGGAAGGATTATTTGAGGGTTGTAGCAGCTGCCAAACGAGAGTGGGAAGAAAAATATTGGCAGGATCTAAATGGGGCGGTCTCCACGAGGAACTCAAAGTTATTCTGGGACCTAATTAACAAATCTAGGCAACAGAGTTCACAACCACTAGCCACCCATATAACAAGTCAGCAATGGGTTGACCACTTTTCTGCAGTATGTGGCGGAAATGAAGCTGACCTTTCTCTAATGGTAGACACGGGTGGAGAAGAGGGATATACAAGGGAGCTTGAGGATCCATTTCTGCCCTTGGAAGTACTAGCGGCAATTAGACATCTGACCCCGAAAAAGGCAGCAGGCCCAGATGGGATACCGGGGGACCTTCTGATAAAGGAACCCAAGGCTTGGGCAGAATTAATTGCCCTCATAATGAATTACATCGCCAGGGGGCACCCCGTGCCCGACTCCTGGAAAGGCGCTGAGGTGGTTACAGTGTTTAAAAAAGGGGCTAGAGAGGACCCTGCCAATTACAGACCTATCAGTCTGATAGACGTGATTCAGAAAGTGGTTGGCAGGGTCTTCATCTCAAGGGTTGGAGCTTGGATGGAAGAGGAACACATCCTCTCCCACCTCCAAGCAGGTTTTCGCCAGAGGGTGGGGACGATGGACCAGGTCTTTCGCTTTTTTGGGATCTATTGGAAGTCAGTTACCATCAATAGAGGTAGCCTCTACATGGCTTTCATAGATCTCAGGATGGCTTTCGACCTGGTCCATCGAGCAAGGCTATGGGAGACATTAGAAAAGATGGGCTTCCCGGGGCCCCTTCTGAGTTTCATCGTAAGGCTCCACGAGGGAAATTACGCGAGGATCAGATGGGGCTCTCAGTGCCAGTTAACTGAAAGGGTGCCCGTGAGGAGGGGAGTGCGACAGGGATGTGTCATGGCTCCGACCCTCTTCTCCCTGTTCGTGAATGGGGTGGTGGAACATCTGAGAGGGGAAGAGGCCGATGCACCATCTCTGGCGGGGGAACGAATCCCCACTCTACTCTTCGCGGATGACACCTTATTGAACTCCAAATCCCCGGTGGGACTCCAAAGGCTTTTAAACCGCTTTAGCACCTTCTGTACAGACAGAGGACTCACCATCAATACCTCAAAAACTAAGCTCATGGCCTTCTCACCCTCTAAAAGATTTAGAAACAATCTCACACTTAATGGGGTACCCTTGGAGTTGGTAGAATCATTCGACTATTTGGGGGTAAGGGTAAATAGTCGGATGAATTGGAAAAATGTTACTTAGCCATAAAAGAGTGTCAGGGGTGACTCTGAGGGAGCATCGGGAATCAACAAGCAAACCTGTGGCCCCAGTTATGGCGATTTATGAGGGCCAGATACTCCCGTCTGCACTATATGGCTCCGAGTTGTGGGGGTTTGAAAATGTGCCAGAGTTAGTAGCAGCGGAAAATAAATTCTTTAGGGATTTGGTGGCTCTTCCCGTTTCCACTTCGTTAATCACCCTGCGACTCGACCTAGGTAGGAGATCCATTAAAGAGTTAGTGCGGCTGCGCTCTTTAATGTTCTGGGTGAGGCTGCGAAGGACCGAGGAGCTCGCTAACTATGCTGCCGTATTGGATGAATTAATATTGTTAGACACCGGTAATAAGATCAGGTGGCTGTACAATGTGAGGCAGCTGGTGACGCAACTGGGCCTAAGGGATGTATGGGAGAGTCAAATGCCACCTCCAAAAGCAGTGATTAAAAAGATATACTGGGATTGGGTACAGGCAGAGTCAATACGCAGTGGGGTTGGGGGTCCACTTACTGAGCGGTTTTTAAAGGTTAAGTGGTCCAGAAAGTTGGAACCTTTCCTCGACCTTATAACTAAGCCTTTAGACAGAGCCCTTTATTTAAAGTTAAGGTATGGGACCCTTCCGGTACATGAGTTTACCTCGGGGTGGTCTACTGCTGATGGCCCATCGCGCAAATGTCCTGGGTGCGCGGCTCCGAAGGAGTCTGTGGCGCATTTATTGTTTGCCTGCCCCGCTTACAAAACTGCTAGGAAGATATGGCTGAAACCAGTATGCAAGGGGTTGGGTTTGAGGTGCCATAGAATGGCTTTACGAGTCCTCACCACTGACCCAACTTCAACTGTTATGGTTTGCGGGGTGGCTAAATTTCTGGGCAGTGCATGGCTGACCCGTATTAGGAGGTTAAAGCAGCAAATCCTGCCCTGACAAATAGATAGTCGGCACCCGCTGGCCATTGGCCCTATGTAAACCTGAGTTAGTATAGCTTGTTGTATTTTCATCACTTAGCTAACAATGTATTGTTGAGAAAGTTGGAAATGGGCCTATAGTAAACATCCAATGTACAGTAACCACGTAAGATTCCATTTTAATCAGGAAGTAATCATGTAAGGTTCCATTTTAATCAGGAATTTTATTGTGTTAGGTTTTATCTAATGGTCTTATCTTTTAATGGTTGTAATGTACAATTGTTGGAAATGTAACTCTTTTATGGTGAATTTTTTACCGAATAAAGATATGGATATAAAGGTTATCTATAAAAGTCGAGGTTGCCCTAAGAAATGGGAGAAAATATGGGCGGCTTGGAGGAGGTACCGGGGAGAGTGGATGGATTCGCAGGCGGATGAGGCGCCACCCTGAGGGATGATCAGTGTGGAACTTTGTACTCCATGTCTGTGCACTTAATGCTGAGGTTTTATGACACCCGTCCTGCACTGGATTCCTTAGGGTGCGGCTGTAATAAGGAGGGCCGCAATGTGGAACTGGCGGGGAGGGAGGGGGAGTGGGGTGGGGTTGGGAAATACAATTTGTCTGCTTCGATGGGTTCCGAGTTGGGGGTCCACTGGGGTTGGGTCAATGTTTACTGGGGGGGTCTGTCGTGGTGGATGGGTTTAATTATTTCTAACAAATCTGCGGCTGATTTTATTTGTAATTGTCAATGAACTTCCGTTGCTAACTGATGTGCAATGTTATGGAGCTGGTTATTCAAATAAAAAGATTTAAAAAAAAAAAAGAAACCAGGACGGGAGAGACAGTTTATATTAATGGTTATGCTTCCATACACATTCTGGCTAATGCAGCTCTGGGTGGCCATCTTTAGGGGGCCTATTAACTTTAGTGGTGACAACATTATCAGACAGAGTAGGCAGGACCGTGCTTCATTCACCACATTTCCAAATTAATAATATTCTTTTTAAACAGAATGTAACGTTGGTCATTGTCAATTTTTATCATAATAACTTTATTCCCAAGAATACCGCCATTGCTGAAGACTTAGACGTTGGTCATTGTCAATTTTTATCATAATAACTTTATTCCCAAGAATACCCCCATTGCTGAAGACTTAGAGAAATCTCTAAGCAGACACATACAGGAGCTAAATACAGATTTAATTGTTCTCGGGGGGGGGGGGTGATTTTAATTGCAAATTATTTCCCTTATTAAAGCAGTCTGCATGTTTTCTACTAGATGGAGACAAGGGTGGTGGCTGTCACTTTTATCATAACCCATGTGGGAACATCTTTAATTAGCTGCTTTCAAAATGTTCTCTTTTTCTTACAATAGATCTCCTTCAACCATTTGGCCCAGATCATCTCTTTTATGGGCAGAGGTCAAGGTTCTCTTATAGACTTCATGGCCCTTTCTGAATATTTTAAACCCCAATTCTGTGGCTTTTTCTATCCTCAAGGTTTGCTTCAGTGACCACTTTCCACTGGCTTTTTTCTTAGAGACTTAAACTGGCTATTTTCTGGAAAACTAATTTATATCCTATAACTCATAATAAAAATAAAGGCCTCTTGCGCACGTGGTCTACTGTTGATCCAGATTCTGTCCTTCAACAGATTCCGACCACCAATATGAGACAAATCTTGGAGTGTCTGCAATGTAGTATAAATCCTCCATCCATGTTAAAGGCTTTTGCCATAGTACCTGAGACCATTAATGCTGCCTTACGAAGCGAATTTAGACGATGACCCTGGAAGAAATGTAAATGGTTCAACAGTGACTGTTCACAATTTCATAATAATCTTGTGAAGGCACTGAAAAAATAAATGTGAGTTAACTTAGGGTCAGATGTAGGTGGCCAAATTCCGGTCAGTAACGTCCGATTTCGGCCTTACTGACCGGTATTCGGTTTTTGAGATGTAGGGGGCCCCAATTTTAACGATTCTGTAAATTTACCGATTTGGTAAAATACCGAATCGGTAAATTTACCGAATCGGTAAATCTAGATGTAGGTGGCACTGAAAACAATGCCACAAGCCCTTGAGAATTCGTTATTTACCATCAAATACTATTTGATGGTAAATAACGAATTCCTGTGTACATGCACATCTGTGCATGTACACCTGTGCCATGTGGCACACATACATGCCCTAAGGGCATGTATGTGTGTCACATGCCACACAAGCCTGAATCAGGGGTGCAACAGGGTGTCAAAGTGACACCCTGTCCCCCTTGTCAATTCCGTAATTTTACTGAATCGGTATTTACCGATTCGGTAATTACCATTGGTTCCTATGGGCCTCAAGACCCATAGGAATCAATGGCAATTACCAAATCGGTAAATACCGATTCGGTAATTACCGAATATTATTGATTCGTTAAATTATTCAGTAAAAATACCTACATAGCATTTACCGATTTGTAAATACCGAATCGGTAAAATTCGGTATTTACGAATCGGTAAATGCCATTTACCTACATCTGGCCCTTAGTGGTAAAACATCTCTGAAATAAATATAAACGGGCTTTGGAGGAATGCAAACTGGACAAATGAAAAGGGGCCTGGGAACAACTGCATGAAGCATGTCAATATAAAAACCCTAGACTCTTCTGGAAAACTGTTCACTCACATTTTTTCCATAGTTCCCGCAATACTAGTATTAATGTCACAATTATGCCTAATGCTTGGGTACAACCCTTTTACCGTCTATATAGTGGTAATAGTGAGTACTGTCCCATCTTAAATTATGGGACCTCAGAGCTGGCTTACCCTACGATTGATGAAGTTGAAAGGGCATTAAATCAAACAGTGAACAACAAGGCATCTGGCCCTGATGGCGTTCCTGCTGATTTGTTTCTGGCCACTCCCCTCCTATGGCTCCCCCTGTTGACCAACATTTTCAGCTGTATAGCTTCCGAGGGCCAATCCAAATCGTGGGGCTCTGTGATTATAATGCCCATTTTTAAAAAGGGGACAGGTCGGACCCAAAATGCTATCGCTTTATCTCATTAATTGATTGTACTTGTAAACTGATGACCAGGGTCAAACTAGAATGGTTGGTGACCTGGGTAGCCGAAAGCAGGAAGTTTTCGGAATTACAATATGGCTTCAGGAAGGACCTGAGAACTGTCAAACAGTGTCTTAATCTGCACCTGGCCATAAGCAAGTACACAATAGCCAAGACTGGGTCCCTTTATCTTGGGTTCATGGATCTTACATCAGCTTTTGACTGGGTGCAGAGAGGGAGATTATAGGGAAAAATGCTGGATTTGGACATTGATCCATCTCTAGTCCATTTCTTAGCCCAGATGCATCAGGATGTGACTGGGGGGGTCAGGTACGGAGAAGGGGGGAACTTACAGCTTCCATCAAAATGAGCTGTGGGGTTGTCAAGGCTGTGTCCTTGCCCCTTTATTTTATTTTGTTTGTATATTAATGACCTAGAAAGGTTAATTAATCAAGGGTATGTGGATGCCCCTATGATAGGTACCAGAATTCTTCCAGCATTACTTTATGTTGATGACTGTGTTTTAATGTCCAGAACCAGTGTGGGCCTACAGAAGCTTGTGACTAGGTTTAATGATGTTATGACCGAATTGAGTTTAAGGACTAACACAGCAAAGCCCTACACTATGGTGGCAGGTAAATCTCTCCCCGTTTTAAAATCATGTTTTATTAACATTAAAATGCTGTCCTATGTCCCAACTTTTTTGTACTTGGGAGTCCTGTTTGATCAGAATAGCACCTGGCACCATCTAGTTGACGCAAGGGTCAGTAGTTTTATTCAAAACCTGGAGGCAGTATTCAGGCTCAATTCAATTATCAATATTTATAATTCTAGCTTGTATTCTGTCACCTTGTGTGGGGCTGGAGTATGGGGCTTCTGCAATCCAGCTCATCTCCAAGCAGCTGAGACCAACTTCATGAGACATTTGTTAACAGTCCCAGTAGTCTTCCCGCTACTATCTGTCATAGTGAACTTGGTTTGACCCCTTTGTAGTTTCGTATAAAAACTGCTCCAATTTTATTGTGGCACTCAATGCGGGTAAAGGAGGAGCTAGCCCTCAATTACACAATTATCTTAGACTGTTTTAAACTTGATTACATGTTGAAGATACCCTGGTTTAATTATATAAAAAAAAAGTTGGAGTCAATGGGGCTGGTGGATTGTTTTTATAATCCTGCGACCATTGTTAAGATCCCAAAAATCAAATTGAAAAAGGACTTCTTGACCTGTCTAAAGTTGTCTCGTGTGCACCTAGAGATGATAAAAAAGAGAGTCTCGGAACACTTGCTTCTAGTACTTTCCCCAGGTGTTGAGCCTTATATCTCTTTTTATTTTTGTCACACTAAATTGTTTTATCCTATTAGATTCAGGTTTGGCATCTTGCACCTTTTGGTTTCTTATCCCGTAAAGCCTATTGTGATGCTAAACTTGATCTTTGCCCTTGTGACCCCAACTCAACAGAGCAAGCTTCACTTCCAGTTTTTTTGTCAACTGATTATCAAGCAAAGGCACGATTTTATTATTCCCCTTTTAAAAAATGTTAATATCAGGAAGTGTGGGCCATCTTTATATCATCTCCAGCTTTTAAATGATGAATTTACTTGTTTAATGGTCTACAGATATATCTCTACAGCTGTCTGTTTACATAATAGTTTTGGGAAATAATTGATTTTGTTTGATTTTTAATGAATTACATTTGGATTTTATGGTCCCTAGGACAGGGGTCTATCACAAAATTCATTATACACTGTTTCTAGATCATTCTGCTATTTTGTAGAAATATTAACTTGATTAATTACCGTTATTACACTTTGATTATGAATCACCACTGTCTTGAAGTGTACTGTACATACTCTGTATCACATTTTTAATTTGTGTTTTAAATATTTTTATGATGTATTATTTTATGGCTGCAAGTCAGCCGAATAAAGATATTTGACTGACTGACTTACTGAGAGCATTGAAAACATTACAAGAAATCAAATACTCAGCACTGAATGAACCAGAAAGTACAGATATTGTTACAACTCATATGTTGGATACATACTATCAAAAAAGGAGTCAAAATCTGGAAAACCAATGTCTGTATGAAATACTTCAACCTTCAGCTTTAAAAGAAAAGTTACAGAAAATATAAAAGAAGAAAAATATGCAGTAATTGGATGTGATGGATGTTTAGTAAAACATGCCAAAGGAAATCTTATTAGACATAGAAAACTAATTTGCGAAAGCCCAGATAAGAGGGAATTTTTCTATTTAGCACTTCTGCAACTGTTTAAGCCATGGCATAGTGAAACAGAATTACTTGGAGATTTCGACTGCTATGAAGATTATTTTAATGCATGTAAAGATAGCTTTAAATGCATAACTGTCCCTACATATCTACAAATGTTAAATTATGAGATTGAACAACAAAGCATTATTGCAGCTGAAATAACTAAAGACAGTTCTCAAGATAGTCAAAGTTCTGGTCCACTGAGTCAAGATCCACTGGGACAATTAATTATCAAAAATGAAGCAACAATAGCCATGAATGAGGTAGAAACTGCAATGCAACAAGCACAACAGGATATTCTTCTGTTGGAAAAGTTAAAAGAACAGCGAACTATTGAACAAAAATAAATATATCTACATGTGACACAACAAATACAGCATGGTTTGCTGCATGAAAAAAAGAATGCCAATGTTCATCATGAAACCTATTCTAATGTACATCAGTGGTCAAGCTGCAACAGGAAAACGTTCCTTACTTAAAGTTTTGACCAGTTATCTACACAAAACTAAAGAATCACATTTATCTTGTGTTGTATCAGCTCCAAATTGATTAGCAGCACACACAATTAAATGGATTACTTTACATAGATTACTTATGCTACCAGTTGAACATGATAATACATTGGAATATCAGAAGCTGTCTGGAGAAGCTGATTATGAAGTGTCAAGAGTACTGAAGAAAATGAAACGTTTAATCATTGATGAGGTAAGCATGGACTCAAACTTAATGCTTGCCTTTGTACACTTGAAAATGCAACAGATTTTAGCCCCTTCGGCGCTGCCCGAATTCTTGCGCTGTGTGGGAGAATTAATAAGTGGCAGGATTCGGACAGCCCCCTTCCATCCTCAGCACACGCCCTCCATGACGTCGGATGGCCAGGGGCCGTCCTGAGCACCGAAGAGGTTAAAAACAGATTTGATGTTCTGTTTGGAGGAAAGTATTTGATTGTATTCAGAGATCTACTACAACTAACTCCTTCAACAGGGCAACCTGTTTTTAAAACACTTGTCCATGAAGACACTAGGAAATCTTTGGGAAGTATTGGAAATGTAAATATTTGAATCTATTTTGAATATAAAGAACTTATTAGGAAAATGCGACAAGCAAGTGATGAAGATTATGGAAATATTCTTCAAGATATAAGAATTGGTGTCTTGATGAAACATGGTAAACAAGCTTTAGAAAATCGGTTACTAAGGAACTTGTTTACAACTGGGAACAGCGGCTGAAGTAATGTACGATAAGCTTGGAGAAAAGAAGTCTATAGTTTGCCTAATGCCTATACTACAAGAGTGTTCTAAATTTAATCAAGAACCTTTGAAACTGGAAAAACAACAAATAGTGGAAATTGAAGCTATTGATGAAATTGAAGACCAGGGAGTGACTATTCTTCTCAGAGTGAAACTACAGGCTGAATAAAATTTTTGGGAAAAGTCTGTATCTAAAACTGCAGACCTAGGAAAGACTTTATGTATAAACTGCCGGGTAATTTTACGGCGTAATTTCAATGTAGAAGAAGGTTTCGTAAATGGAGCAATGGGAAAAGTTGTGATTTTGTAAAATTTCAGAACACAGAAGGAATAGAATTTTTGATTATAAAATGTGATCAAATTAAAGAGGTAAAACAGATTGGGTGTTGTGTTGTACGTTTTTTGCTTGTAAAATATTTGTATGTTCGCAGAAAACAGTTTCCTCTGTCTTTAGCATATGCAGTCACTATTCATAAATCTCAAGGTTTAAGTTTTAGCAGTGCTTTTGTAAATGTTGGAAGCACTGTGTTCAAAGAGGCAATGGCATACATTGCATTTTCTTGAATAGGAACATTGTCTGTTCTGTATTTGATAGATTTCCATGAGAAAAAGGTTAGTGCTAATGCAAATTGTGTAAGAGAGTATAATCATTTAAGAAAACTTTATACACCTGATTTAGGCGAATATCCAGTATATGAGAAACGTGTAGTGTGTCCAAAACAGAAATATGTCAAACATTCAACTGAGGTTCAAAAAAAGAAAATAATTGAAGAGAAACTTTAAGGTGTAAAGAAAAAGAAAATGTAAACTGTTGATGAGGTTGTAGGATACCAGTTGGAAAATAGTTCAGGTATCAAGTGTTATGCTAATGTGATTCTGAATATTGTGTTTTAACTACAAGATCTTCATCCTGAAATCATGAGAAATTGTGAAAAAAGATTCTGTTCTATACTACATCATGTATTTCAACAGTGGGTAACTGAAAGAAGTAAAATCCATACTGCTTCTGGCATTCAGTATCTTTTGGATATATGTACTGGTTCTTTGACATTTACTCTTAATATACAGCAAGATGTACAAGAATTCCTAATTCTTATGCTTGGAGTACTAGAACATGAAGGAATACAAATGTAAGCATGGGCGGAAAATCTGTTCCGCTCGCGGATTTCGCGGATTTTCGGTAAATTCGCAATCCGCGAGATTCGCGAATTTACCGCAAAATCCGCGAGCGGAACGGATTGGGTCAAAAGTTCAAGCTGACTTTTGTAACTCTTTTAGAATGCCGCTGGCAAGCTGCCAGAGCCATTCTAAAATAGTTACAAAAGTCAGCTTCAACAGGAAGCTCTAATTGATAAAATAAAGCAGGTGCTGCTCAAATTCAGTTACACAATCATTTATCACCCCAAACTTGGGGTGATTAATGATTGTGTAACTTAATTTGACCTTCAACTGGAGCACCTGCTTTACTTTATCTATTAGTGCTTCCTGTTGAAGCTATTTTTAGCTATTTTAGAATGGCGCTGGCAGCTTGCCGGCGCCATTCTAAGTGGGGCTGAGGGCAGAAGGGCACAAAAGTGGGACTGAGGGCAGAAGGGGACAAAAAATGAGTGGGGCAGAGGGCAGAAGGGCACAGAAACGAGTGGTACAGAGGGCAGATGGGCATAAAAAACGAGAGGGTGGCAGTGATTAAGCAGGCAAAAAAAAAAATCCTGCAAAATTGCAAAGCGCCTCGCGAACACCCGCGAACACGCAAAGCGCCTCGCGAACACCCGCGAACACGCAAAAATAAAAAAATCCGCAAATGCGCGCGAATTCGCAAATTTTGCGGATTGCGAATTCGCAAATCCGCAAATTCGCGGATTGCGAATTCGCAAAATTCACCCATGCTTATACAAATTGAAAACTTATTTGCACTAGGTTACAGATGGGATCATAAATAAAGGGTGTTCATTTACTTCCACCACTGAAATACAAACAGAACGATTCATATACTTGACGATACCAGACTGCACGTCAGTACCTTTTAACAAGTTGCTAAAAACAGCCTATCAGGACATGAGATGTTCGCATTGTAGATGAGAGATGTTGTCTACATTACATACAGAAAGATATGGAAAATATCTAATTTTAATGCTACAACGTTGTAGAGCAAATGGAAGAAAATTGGAAACCAAAATTAAAATTTTGAATGCAAGTCAAATATCTATTTCAGGAAGATGTTTTATAGCAGTGGCTATTAATTTCCATGATGGACCTACTATAACATCTGGGCCCTATACTGTGTATTTAAAGTGTAATAAAGGATGGACACATTGCAATGATGCCCACTTTGAATTCAAACCTAGCTTGCCTTTTGAATTGCCAAATTCATATTTGCTATTTCTGCAGCCACAGTTTTGAGTAGATCGTTCGGCCTATTGGGAAATTGTGAATAGACATTAGATAGGAGTGCAAACTATTAGTATTTATAATTAGTGTTTAGTGTTTGGAATAATATTTGCGCTAATTGATATTGAATTTGGAAAATTGTGTTTAAAATGAAAGTTTATATATTTCTTGTCTATATTGTACCAGATGTAAATGAGTCTACATTTTGGCAAATGTATTTGAGATAAATAATAGAGTTATTGTAGACGAAGGAAGTAATGAACAAAGTGCAGATAGGAAAACTCATAGCTATGATACTAGATTGAAATAACTGTGTATGGTGAAGTTAAGTGGAATCTGAGAACAGCAAAAAAGGGAACATGAATTTTTCTGCGATTCAAAATTTGTGTTGTGTTCCTAAAAAATTATTATTATAATTTCTGCAATACAATATCATTAGGTAACAGTTTTTCTTCTTTATAGTAGCTACTATTGAAGTTTGAAAAGTGTTTTAATGCTGTTTAGGAGAATACTACTCTAAAATACTTTTACTGAGTAATGTATATAAATTACTAGAAAGTTATTTGTTTCTAATACAAATAATGTTCATCCTTTCCACTATTTGAGAACTATCATCATGTTGTTTATGCAATCAGCAAGACAGTTATCCTATGACTTAGACACTATCCATGCATTCATCCATTCTTTCAAGCACAACTCTTGCACTAATAGGATTACCCAGGCATTGCCCTTGTATTCTTCTTTTCACACAGACACTACTCATGCACTCATCCAATCACCCAGACACTAGCCCTTCACTCATGCAATTACCCTTGCACTACCCATGTACTCGTACAATTACTCACGCACAATTCTTGCACTCAACCATTAACTCAGGTACTACCCATGCACTCATTCATTCTCTCAGGTACTACACATGCACTCATCCAATAACCCAGGGATTACTCTGCAGTCATCCTTTTACACAGACACTACATAAGCACTGACCTAAGCACCCATACATTACTCTTCCACTCATGAAGTCACTCAGGCACTACCTATGTACTTATCCACTCACTCAAGCATTATTCTTACACTCAACCAATCACTGAGGCACTAACCATGCACTCATCCAATGACCCACACATTACCCTTGCACCATTTATTCCAGTCAGGCAGTACCTATATACTCATCCAATCACCGAGGCACTACCCATGCACTCATGGAATCACACAGGCACTACTCTTGCACTCTTCCGTGCACTGAGGCACTACCCATGCACTCATTCATTCTCTCAGGCACTACCCATGCACTCATGCAATGACCCAGGCACTACAGTTGCACTAATCCAGTCACTCAGGCACTACCCATGCAGTAATCTAATAACTCAGGTATTCATTTGCACTCATACATTCACTCAGGTACTTCCTATACGATCATCCGGTAACTCAGGCACTACTCCTGCACTCTTGTCATCATCCAGGCACTACCCATGTAACCATGCAATCAGTCAGGCATTATTCTTCCACTCAACCATTCACTGAGACACTACGCATGCACTCTTCCATTCTCCCAGGCACTACCCATGCACTCATCCAATGACCCAGGCATTACTCTTACAGTCATCCTTTTATTTAGGCATTATCCATGTACTGATCTAAGCACCCTGACATTACCCTTCCACTCATGATGTCACTCAGACACTACCCATGCACTCATCCAATCACCCAGACAGTACCCCTGCACTACCCATGCGCTGACCTAAGCACCCAGGCATTACCCTTCCACTCATGAAGTCACTCAGACACTACCCATGCACTCATTCAATCACCAAGACAGTACCCCTGCACTTATGCATTCACAAGGCTCTACCCATGCATTCATGCAATCACTCAGGTACTTCTCTTGCACTCATCCATTCACTCAGGCAGTACTCATGCACTCGTCAAATGAGCCTGGAATTACCCTTGCACCCAACCTTCCACTCATGCATTCATCCATTCACTCGGGCACTACCCGTGCACTCATCCAATGTCCCATGCATTACTCTTGCACTCATACTTTCACTCAGGTACTTCTCATTCACTCATCCAATCATCCAGGCACTATCCCTGCACTCATGTAATCACTCTCACACTACCCATGTACTTATGTAACCACTCAGGCACTATGCATGCACTTATCTATTCTCTCAGGCAGTACCCATGCACTAATAGACTGACCCTTCCATTACTCTTGCAGTTATTCTTTTACTCAGGCACTACCCATGCACCGATCTAAGCAACCAGACATTACTCTTGCACTTATGAAGTCACTCAAGCGCTACCCATGCACTTATCTAATCACCCAGGCAGTACCCCTGCCCTTTTGCAATCACCCAGGCACCACTGACCATGCACTCATACAATCATTCAGGCACTAATTTTCCACTTAACCATTCACTCAGGCACTACACATGCACTTATCCATTCACTCAGACACTTCTAATGCACTCATCCAATGACCCAGGCATTACTCTTGCAGTCATTATTTTACTGAGGCACTAACAATGCACTAATCTAAGCACCCAAACATTGCACTTGCACTCATGAAGTCTCTCAGGTACTACCCATACACTAATCCATTTACTCAGGTACTACCCATGCACTCAGGCACTACCCATGCACTCATCCAATAACCCAGGTATTACCCCTGCACTCATGCAGTCACCCAGGCGCTACCCATATAGACATACAATCACTCGGGTACTACTCTTGCAGTCTACCATTCACTCAGGCACTACTTATGCACTCAGTGATTCACTCAGCCACTACCCTTGAACTCGTTGAATCATCCAGGCACTACTGATGTACTCATGCAATCACTCAGGCACTATCCATTCACTCAGACACTACGTATACACTCATCCAGTGACCCAAACATTACCCTTGCATCCATCCTTCAAGTCAGGCACTACCTATACGATCATCCAATCACCCAGGCAAAAGCCATGCAATCATCCAATCACCCAGACACTACTTGTACACTCAACTATTCCCTCAGGCACTACTTATACACTCATCCATTCTCTCAGGCACTACCTATGCACTCATCCAATGTCCAAGGCTTTACCCTTGCACTCATTCTTTGCCTTAGGCACTACCCATGCACTGATCTAAGCACCCAGACATTACACTTGCACTCATGCAATCATCCAGGAACTACCTGTATTCTCATGCAATCAGTCAGGCACTACTCTTGTACTCAACCATTTACTCAGGCACTATCCATGCTCACATCCAATAATCCATCCACTATCCAGACATTCATCCACACACACATTTATCCAAGCAATCAGTTTTACTACACACAATTGTTCTATTTTTAACCAGTATAGGTAGTTCCATAAGAACCTTTTTTTGAAGCTACTTTGAGATTTTATTGTATTTTCAAACAATTTTTACTTTTTTAGGGTGATTTTGACTTTTTAAAAAATAAAGAAAAACTTGAAGGGATCAACATGACTGGTTAAAAAAAAATAAAGAAAGACACGATTGTCAAACTTAAAAAAACACTTGTGTGTTTTTATCAAGTTAACTATGGCATGAATGCATTTCTCTCTAACACACAGGTTTGCTTGACATTAGCATCTGCTAGCACAGGAAAGAAATGCGGCTGAGTTGTAGGTAGAACCCCTGCACCCAATGTAGATGGGTGATTAGGATCAGCCTGGGCAGCTTGCTCATTCTTTTCAACTTCCATCACTTCTTTGGCCTGTCAATTAGGATGCATCATTTCTAGGTGATTTTTCATCGATGACGTCCCGCAAGAATATTTTTGGTTCGATCCTTGTGAAAGCACTCTTTGGCACAGAGTGCACATAACTTTTCTGGCATTAACTTTTTTCTCCCCCTCAGGCACTGTGAAAAAAGCCCACACTATGCTCTCTTTTTTTCACAGGCTCCTCAACTTCCTCTGGATATTCCAGCAGTCCTCTGGATGACTGGACGCCATAGCAATGAAAGAAGTCAAAACACCCAAAAAATAAGCATTTGGAACAGGCTAAAAAAAAATGTCCTGACAGGAAGACAGACCCAAAATAAGAGGAATAAAACAGGTGTTGGATCCTCCCTCTAATAGAATGAAAAGCTATTAAACCAATCAAAATCTTTCTTTCCATGTCACATGGATTCGCGTACGGGCCGCTCACCTATCGCATATTCGTCGCTCACCTGTAAAATCTTCTACATTTAATTCTAAAGTATAAATTGCTGTTTATAAATAGTTTTTTAAGGTATGTTAGTTAATGTCTTTGAGAAAAAACGATATTTAACATTTCCACAGTGATATTTCATACTTTTAAAAATCATGGCGAAGTGACGATCTCGGAAATACAGGCCGGCAGGGTTCACGACCCCTGCGCGTAGATAAATATGTGCTCTAAATGTGTGAAATATATTTTACAACTCAGTATTAAACCTCTTCCTCTAAAATATATATTATTTTATTGTAAATATGTATTTTACATTCATATAACAGATTCGCGCTCCAAACGTGCAGGTTCGCAAACTGGGCCTGACCCTTTTCTTTTTTTTTTTTTTATAAACAAAATTAGGATATATTTACTATAATCATACAACAATACAATACATATTATATACTATTAAAAGTAATCATTCAAAACTTAACTTACTAAAAAAAGTCAATAAAATTACTCCAAAATATTAAAAACTATTTTTACTTTTCTATTCATAATGCTGTCATATGATAACATGCTGTACAAAATTATGAATAATGGAGCAATATTTCAAGTTACTAAAAATTGGAATTGTTTAAATAAATAACACTATAAATCTTTAATAGTCTACAATGTATATATTTTTAAAAAGTAATTATAATTATTAAAGAAGATTTTTAAAATCTATGCAAAATTTTAGAAAAAAGTTTGAAAAAACAGTTACTCAATAAAAGAAACTCTTTTAAAAAAACGTAGACATACTGTAAAAAAACATAGGTTTCATGGACATTATATTTAGGAATTAGCATTTACAAGAACTTAGAAACTCATTGAAAAAACAGAAGTGTCAGGGACGTTATAGTTAAGAATTAGCATTTAAAAACCTTAGATATTCACTGAAAAAAATCATAGGTTTCAGGTACGTTATAGTTAGGCTGAAATATTACTCATACAAAACCAGTGAAATTCAGCTGTTATAGTTAGCTGAGCTGACTATAACTTGCGCCACTGCAATGCACTGCTGATGGTGTCACCTATTACATCACTCATGACGTGGTCAGTGATGTCACTGATGACATCTCAAATTACATCACTGATGACATCATCCACCTAGTATCTGATGCATCTCCTTACACCCTAATATAACCTTTCATACACCCACTCTAAAATACACACTACGATTCTTAAAACCACAGACACACCAATACTAGTTTGTACATACCCACTCACTGACTCACAGGTCTACACACACACATCCACTCACTCACCCATACAGTCACTCAGTCACTCATCAATACAGCCACTGATATATGCACTCATATACCTATACAGACACTCACACACTACCACTCACCCATTGAGTTACTTCCACACCTAGTCAGTCACCCAAAGAATCAATCACACTGCCATTTACTCACCTATACAATTATACACACACCACCTCACTTATTCATACAGATACTAGCACATACTTACTCTCTTATACAATCACTGACACGACCACACATTCAATAATACAGCCACTTACACAGTCACTCACTTTCACATATAGTCTCCTATATACTCCATCACTCACAAATACTGCCTTTCACATATGCAGTTACTCACACTTATACCACTGAGACATCCATTCACTTACCACCACAGCAATACACACAGTCACTCACCCATACAGCCCCGTGCAGACGCACTCATGAACCTGTACACCCAGTGAATCACCCACTTGCACATCAATGCAGGGAGTCACATAACCCCCCCCCCCCCATACACCCACACAGACACTCAGGCACCCATACAGGTACTCAGACAACTAATCATTAACCCATATAGACACTCATGTAGCTACTCACCAACCCAAGCAGCTACTTACACACTAACTGATAGACTGATACAGACATTCACACAGATTAGTCATTCACCCATGCATTCCCTAAGACACTTTTAATCACTCACGAATACAGTCAGTCATGTACCCGCTAAACCATCCATTTGGACACTCATACAACCACTCATTCTTCAAAATACCTTGGCATATATATATATATATATATTCAATGAAAAAACCATTGGTTTTAGGCCATATATAGTTAGGGATTTGCATTTAGAAAACCTTATTTTACTCGCATAAAACCATTGAAATTCCATATATAGTTATAAGCGCTAACTATATATCGCGCACCCGCAATCCACTGCTGATGATGTCACATATTACATCATTCATGACATGGTTAGTGACATCACTGATGACATCACTGATGACATCTCAAATGACATCACTGATGACATTACTGATGACAACATCCAGTGACTGTATGTTTCTGTAAAGTTAAAACATGTTTTACATATTGAAGAATGAGTGCATGTATAAGTGTCTGGATGAAGGATTTACTAGGTGCATGACTGACTGATTGAGTGAGTGATTAAATGTGTCTCACTGAGTGCATGGGTTAGTGACTAAACTGTTTTAATTTGTGCGTCATTATATCTGTTGTTCTACAAACTGCTGCATATGTTGATCAGTAGCTATATGAGTAACTGTATGGGTTATTGATTGGTTGTCCAAGTATTTGTATGGGAAACTGAGTGTGTGTGTATGGGTGGCTGGGAGGTGTGTGACTCTGTACATAGATGTGTGAGTAGTTGATTCACTATATGTATAGATTCAAAACTGCATGTGGAAACAGCTGTATGGGCGGTTGACTGTGCATGAGTGTATTAGTGAGTGAATGGATATCTCAGTGCTACATGTCAAATTAAGTACATATGTAAAACACAGTACATGTGAGAGTTGACATCTATAAATAACTGTGCATAAGAGCTAGTGAATGTGTGAGTGGCTGTATGGATCATTGTGAACATGTATCAGAGATTGTATAAGAGAGTAAAGTAAATATGTGTTAGTATATGTTTATATATACTGTATATGTTTATATATAACTGTATAGTTGAGAAAATGGAGGTGTGATTGATTTTTGGCATAACTGACTAGGTGTGTGAGTAACTCCATGGATGAGTGACTGTCTGTTTACACTGATTGTATCTAAGGTTATATTAGAGTCTGAAGAGGTTCATGGTATTATCACATGAATGATATCATCAGTGATGTGATCAGTCATGTCAAATGAGATGTTATCAGTGATGTCATCAGTGATGTCATTTGAGATGTCATCAGTGATGTCATCAGTGATGTCACTAACCATGTCATGAATGATGTAATATGTGACATCATCAGCAGTGGATTGCGGGTGCGCGATATATAGTTAGCGCTTATAACTATATATGGAATTTCAATGGTTTTATGCGAGTAAAATAAGGTTTTCTAAATGCAAATCCCTAACTATATATGGCCTAAAACCAATGGTTTTTTCATTGAATTTTCAAGGTTTTGTAAATGCAAATTCCTAACTATATATGGAGTATAACCTATGGTTTTTTCTGTGAATTTCAATGGTTTTTTAATAGCAAATATCAAAAGCTGTCAAATGTCAAGTACGTGATAGGTAAAAACGTTTTCGTGTTTATGCACGCTGATGTGCTTTGAACGCTGCCCCCCCCCCACTCCCCTCTTTTCTCTTAGTAGTACTCTCTCTTTGCAGATAGTGAACGGTAGTTAACTCAGACCTTTACCCCTGTTGTAATCCGTCGTACCTGCTTGTCCCTCCATTTGATTGATTATTATCCAAGCATTTACTGTTTTACAATTGGTTCTCTTTGGATCATTCTCTATTTACAAACAAGCACAAAGTCGCAATACTCTGTTTAGTCTTTGCAGATAGTGAAAAATCGTGTAAAAAAATAAAAGTAATCGAGCAAAATCAGTAGACCACTAATTCGATCTCTTTTTGACCTCGGTAAAATACAAACATTAGGAATAACCCTTCATGAGAAATACGAAAATAGTGAAATGAACTGAGCTCCACACCATGAGGGCTGCAAAACAGCTCGACTCCGCCACCCACACCGCCCAAAATAACGGCAAACCCTATGCAAATATTATAAATATACACAACACACCACCAAAGAAACAGAGTAAAACATTTTATTAAATAACTATTTACATAACTATTTTATACTTTTTATTGCCCGATCCGGCTAGCTCAATCGATCGAGCATGAAACTCATGCACTGATAACAAGCGTTGAGAGTTTGTAGAATGATGGCTTCAGATTTTCCACATACGGTGTAGTGGCGCGAACTGGCAGGGGGCGCTTGGATTCTACCCCTTCTCCAAATAAGATTTTCATACGTGAATGTTCGTTCATGCTTTTTGTCCCTGAGTTGCTTCCATGTCACTGCCTTACATAAATGGCATAAGTCCTGGTTGTTGAGTGCCATACTTCAGAGTTCTAAGCAGCTCTTGTAACACTGTTTAAACCTTATTTGCACCTGCTGCAGCTTCACTATTCAAAGTAAGTGGGGTCCATTTGTGGACCTGACTGCATTGGAAAACAATGTGATACGGTGCCTCCCTAAACCGCTTGACGGAGGCCCCCGAGGGGCGGTGAGATGGCGCGGACTGAGAGGGGGCACTTGGCTCCTGCCCCCTCCCCAAGTCGTGTTGCCCTGGTGAGGCCTGAGATCGCCCCCGGCATAGGCGGCCGGCTCCCGGGGTCCGGCGGAATTTTTTCCCTTTTGAAGAATCTTTCATTCTGGACCTTGTCCCACAATCCGTTTGACCTGAAGACACGCTGTCGTGGGGCGCCCCTTTACCGTTTTAGTTGCCATTCCGCCCGCTTTTGGTACTCTGTGCCTCTTCCGCCATTCAGCTGTTTACCGCTCGCTCTTGCGACTACAACGTCTCGCTCACCATGTAGTTGAGTTGCTCCCGCTCTTAAGATTTGACCGAACTTTTTGGACTGCTGAAAGCGGTTGTATTCCGACCGCTGGTTGGTGGAGACATTTTGACTATATTCTGCACCTGCATTGTCGCGTAATGCGTCATATGACGCGACGCGTTAGCGCACCCGGAAGTGCTCCGGTGCGCAAGGCGCAGCTTCCCGGAAACGATTCAGAGCACGCCGCGCAGCGCGTAACGTAAGCATAACAGGTCATGTGACTTGTTAATAAAACTTTTCATTGGTTCATTTTACTTTTCTTTTCCTAATTATGTAAGACTAGGTCATGTGACCTAAAAATAACACTTTTCATTGGATTAAAACATTTTTTTTCCCCAAACGATGAAAGCCCCACCTTGTTTCTGGATGTTTCAGACTGAAGCTGGCGTCACCATGAGAGCACCACCATCTCGTAGCTCCGTCGTGGCCATTCCGCAAGCAATCATGGCAGCCGCTCCCCACCGGAAGCCTGCGGGAGTCGAGGGCCCCCAAGACTTTTGTACAATCTTCAAGGCTGAGGGGACGCTTTCGAGAATGGAACCCAAGCCCTGGCAGACAAGCGTCCGAGTTCCAAGGTGTCCCAGGGCCATTTTACTGGACCAGGCCCAAATCCGAAGAGCCGGCCGCCATTTTAAGAGTCCTGTGGCAGCCGCCTATCGCTGCACCGCAAGAGTGGGAGCAACTCAACTACATGGTGAGCGAGACGCTGTAGCCGTAAGAGCGGGCGCTAAACAGCTGAATGGCGGAAAAGGCACAGTGTAGCAAAAGCGGGCGGAATGGCGACTGAAACGATAAAGGGGCGCCCCACTACAGCAGACAAGCCTCCGCCATGTGCTTCAAAACTGCATATGTATCTCGTGATATCAAGGTTGGGCAACCAGTACACAACAAGCAGTTACGAGTCCCATTTACACCGGCGCCATTTTGGGCGCGGCCGGGCAGGTCCAGGATCTACTGAAACATAAAAAATGAGGCTGACGTCTCTGAAGCAGTTGACGAACAGCAGGACATAGCAAATAAACATGAACTCTCTAAAGCTGTTAACTCACTGCAGGACAAAACAAGTGAACCTGAAACCTCTGGAATAATTGTCGCTCAAAAGAACAACACACAAAACTCTGTAGAGCCTGAAGAAAAAAAAACAGAAGGGCACTGTAGTTTCAGACACACTTAACACTAATGACTAAACAAAGATATCGTCTGTTTATAAAGCAGTTATCATCTTGACAGAATTGACAAAGAAGTGTACAGACACCAATGCATCAGCATTCTCGGAAGAGGTTGACACAGATAACATCTTAAGGAACAAAGAAAGACCTGTTCACTCTTGACACCCCAGGTGCTGTGTATATTGCACTATAGTGCTGCATCGAGAAAACGGGCAACCCTATTGATGTGGATTTTTCATTATTGATTATTGTAAAGAAATGGCGACTCCCCCCTTTAGCAGATTAGCTAAATGTTTGCGTAATTTAGGCATAAAAGTTATATTGTTGTTGTTGTTGTTGTTATCGTTATAGTTCTGGTTAATTTCAAAAAATGGTTAAATATATTTACAGTTTTTGTTGCGTTCGTTATATTTAAATGTTAATAAAGTTTTAAAATGTAACTGTCTTGGAGTACTATATTTTTTAAAAAAATCGGGTGAATGGGGCCTTGAATCGGGTTATTGTCATGTGTGGGCTTTGCAAGTGTACTGCTACAAGATCGGACATTTCAAACTCAAATGCACGTTCTTTTTCTTACCTTTCCGAAGCATGGAGCGCAATAGCAGGCAGAGAAAGGGTGATGCACGTGTTGAACACTGCCTGGCCTGCAAATTGCTGGCAGTGCCCCCCCGCCCGCTCCTGAAAGAGGGCACACACACACCGCCGCCCCGAGTACTTCACAAATCTTTAAAAGACCATGCGCTTGTTCAATGGGAAGTGGATAACATGGCTAAGAGCATTTGCTGGATAATGCTTGAATATCGCTGACTTTTCAACGATATTTATGCATTGCGGCCGTTTTTTATCGCATTTGCGATAAACCTTGCTAATAGCAAGGTTTATGTGCGATAAAATTCGCCGGAGTGCGGCGATAATTTTTGTCTCTAAACAAGTTAGAGACAAAAATTACCGCTAGTTGTTGGTAATATGCCCCCGGGTTTTTCCTTGCAGGAATCGGGAAGCGAAAGACTAGCACTGAAATCAGTAGTCTCACGCCTGAATCGGGAGGGTTGGCATGTCTGGATACTCTACAGCTGGGGCCATAAACTACATCCGCAGGGCTAGGTGATAGCCTAGGTCCGGCCTGGACAATCGGACACAGAGGAAGAGGAGTGTCAGAGGGTGCGGTAGTGAATAGGGTGAAAGGGAGGTGTCGAGCGGGCACAGGGTGTGATTCTCAGAGAAGAGCAGCGCAGATGGGGGAAGTATATGTCCCATGCATGAGAGAGAGAGCGGGGGTGACCATTGCGTGGGGGAGATGCGTGCGAGGGTGGGGAGCCATGCTGAGAATCGGCGGCGTGCAGAGAGTGGCCCTGGTCAAGGCATCTAAAATGGCTGCCGTGCACGACAAAATTGTGGCATTGGACAAAAACGCAAGATGGCGCAGACAATGTTTATCAATAAGGATTCATTTATAACAAAATATTTACTCGCAGTGACAAAATGGTGTTCAACACTTCCTGATTTCCATCGAATCGACCGTTAACAAACGTCACGCAGCAAAAAAAAAAAAAAAAAAAAAGCTCACGCACAGAGCAGTTTTTAGCCATGTTATCCAATGGAAGGTGGATAACATGGCTAAGAGCATTTGCTGGATAATGCATGAATATCGCTGACTTTTCAACGATATTCATGCATTGTGGCCGATGTGCGGCGATAATTTTTGTCTCTAAACAATTAAAACGAAGCACAAAATGGCGAATTCCCGTTTCGCTACCAGTTTGCGGCCCAGTTCGCGGCCCGGGAAACGCTTCTACCGTGAAAAATATATTTTTTTTTATTTTCCCCACGGGACCCTTTAATAACCCCAACAACAATCCTAGGGGGTCAAGAGGGGTATACCTTGCACCCTTTCAATAAATTCCCCCTTCGTTTTTCACCTCTTCTCTCTCGATCCTACCGAGAGATAAGATGGCGGCCGCTCCGGACTGTTTAGAATGTTGACAGACACCGGAGAGCCAATCAGCTTTCTGCGCGCAAAGTTCCGTTTCGCGAAAAGTAAGCGGACCGGATCGCTGCCCGGAGCGCTGTTACAGATATATATCTTGTTTTGTACGTTAATTTCTCAAAAACTACTGGAGCACATATATTGAGACCTAGCAAAGGCACATCGGGCTAACAGTCCCTACAATTTTGCCAAGTTTCGTGCAAATCCATTCAGCCGTTCGAGCTAAAAGTGAGTCCAACCGCCCTATGGAAAAATGAATGGGAAAAACGCGTTTTGGGACCCCCCTTTTTTCTCAGCCCCCCCTTGACGAAACCCCACCAAATTTTCAGGGGCTGCTCAGAAACAAAATGTGCCATTTTCCTGAAAATTTCAGCCGATTCCGTCCTCAAACGCCAAAGTTATTAGACATAGAATTTTCAAAAATTACATAGGGAATTAATCCTAACTATATATACCTACTGGCGATAGCCAGTAGGTTATATATATATATATATATATATATATATATATATATATATATATATATATATATATATATATATATATATATATAACACATACTTAAACTTTTAAAAACACTCAGTCACTGGATGATGTCATCAGTGATGTCACCAACCATGTCATGAGTGATGTAATATGTGACATCATTAGCAGTGCATTCCGGAGGCATGAGTTATAGTTAGTTTAGCTAGCTATAACGGCTACATTTCTCGTGAAGCAATTTACACGTGTGTTTTTATGCCATTTTAAATGAGCACTGACGAAGGCAAAATGTGCCGAAATGAATTTGCTCAAAATAAAACTAACACGTCTATTGAGGGCTTGGCATCTGTTTTTTGGAGCTGGAATAATGTATGTGACTCACCCTTCATGTTTGTAGGAGATAGCACTCGTCCTGAGTTTGGCAGGAGCCTTTAATTGAGCTACTGGCAAAACAGCTTTGGCTGAAGTGAAATACTTTCCTACCGACTTGTGCGGTAATCAGTTATTCACTTGATGGATTGCAGTCATACATACTGCAGCCTGTGGGAATGTGTGTTATTTTAAACCACGGTGAGGGACAGTGAGACTATCAACATAGCACCAACTTGTTTGGGGGGTGGAGACTCTCATCTTACAAGGAACTGAAAGGAGGCACCTCTATGAAAGTTACTTAAGGAAAAAAGTCTTGTTTTATCCCTATGTAAGACTAAATTATGCATTGTCAATTGGAGACTATAAGAACTTAATCATTTTGGAAAAACTAAATGAGTACCATTTGGCTTTAAGCTAAGGATATACATTGAGACATGGTGGCCAAAACATCGGTATTGGTACTAAGAACTTTGTCAGTCCTTTGTTGCTGCTAATTTTCTCTAGTTCCCCCAATGTAATTCCTTGTGAAGCAATTTACACATGTGTGCTTTTGATGGCTTTTTAAATGAGCACTGAAGAAGGCAAAATGTGCCGAAATGCATTTGCTCAAAATAAAACTAACAGAAGTCCTGTGAGTGCTTGGAGCCTGTTTTTTGGAGCTGGGATAATTTACATGACTTGCACTTCATGTGTGCAGGAGATAGCACCCGTCCTGAGTTCGGCAGCAAAGGGTGAACCTGGAGCCTTTAATTGAACTACTGCCAGAACCGCTGTGGCTGAAGTGAAATACTTTCCTACCAATCTGGGAGGTTGTCAGTTATCAATTGATGGATTTCAGTCATACATACTGCAGCCTGTGGGAATGTGTGTTATTTTAAACCATAGCAGCAGGGAGGGACAGTGAGACTATCAACATGGCACCAACATGTTTGGGGGATGGAGACTGTCATCTCACAAGGGACTGAAAGGAGGCAGCCCCATGAAAGGTACTTAAGGAAAAAAGTCTTGTTTTTTCCCTATGTAAGACCAAATTCTGCATTGTCCATTAGAGACTATAAGAACTTGATAATTTCAGAAAAACAAAATGATTACCATTAGGCTTTAAGCAAAATATATAGATTGAGACATGGCAGCCATAACATCGGTATTGGTACCAAGAACTTTGTCAGTCCTTTGTTGCTGCTAATTATCTCTAGTTCCTTCAATGAAATTACTTGTGATCACTGTTCCCAATAACGTGCGGGCCTGTGCGCGCGCGCAGCTCGGTTAAATGTAGTGCGCAGTACTGTGTGCGGAGCGTGCACACACACAGCACATCGAACAAGAAAGTTCACACCGCTGCTTTTGAAAAGTGAGCAGCGCGAAAAATGGGTGTTTCTTTCAGGCTGCGGTGCATACAGTGTGCTTTTGGTTAAGTATTCATGCTAATTTGCAGCGCCATCACCAGCTGCAATTCACATGAATACTTTAAGCAAAAAACACACAATCTGCTCATCACCCTGCAGCTGCGGCGCACTGTTAAGAAAAGAAATTCAGCAATCTACAAACACTGCGTGAAAAGCACAAGTCGTGTTTGTAGACTTGCTGATTTTCTCATCTTACCAGAGCTGGGCTGCGGGGTGATTGTGAGACTTTGTTAAAGTTTTCAGGTTAACTGCAGCTCCAGACGGGCGCTGCGATTAACCTGAAATTTAACAAAGGCCCATAATCACCCTGCAGCCCAGCTCTGGTAAGAAAAGAAATGCAGCAACTCTACAAACACGGCATGAAAAGCACACGTCATGTTTGTAGACTTGCTGAATCATTCTTAACAGAGCTGGGCTACATCTCACCACAGAATGGCAAATTTACGTTCCCCCCAGGTACAGAGTAGGACCCTGAGAAAACAGAATAAGAACTCATATGGAGAGGGCGGAGGTAGCAACTCTAAGCGCTGTAGCTTGAGTGAAAAAAACACATATCTACTTGCCAGAAGAACAATACTTTAAATGTAGAATACCTTCAATTTTCGATTCCATTATTGATTTGCCGCTTTTTTAAACTGCCACCTACACCAATACGCAAGATGAGCTCTCCTCCCAGATTCTTACAAAGGAGGATACCGCAGATCACAAAGATGGCCACAACATTGTTAAAGTAAGCTATTAACCGCCACAAACAAAAAGTGTTTAAAATCCATTTTAAAATAAATATCTAGAGCAGAGTTTCCCTCTAACGCCCTTAATAAGAAAGCCCTTGGAATGTGTGACGTTTAACACAAACAATGCCAGTTTTATGATACAACAAGTAACATCATACCTACAAGTCAGGACTATTGGCTTTGTCATTGGTTGTTAGTTGCATAAGATAAATAAGCAGCAACTATGGCTTGTATGTAACATTTAAAAAGCTTCAACTTTAAGCCCTTGTGACACCAAGACAATGTTGCTGCTCCGGAGTTTCAAAAAGAAAAGGGAAATCCAGAGAGAAAATTACTCTCTTTAAAGGATTTCCCTTCCCCTACAAGTAGGGTGACTAGATCGTGCGACCCAAAAACCGGGACATTTCTCAAAAATAGAGGAAGGACTAAGGCACTAAGAAAAGAAATAAAATGTAATTGTTAAAACCAGCACCATGCCTGTTAATTTAACTGCTTACTTATAACAACTGCTTACTAGCCCTGCTTTGGAACACCTAAAAAAATGCCTCTCACTTTTGTCACCTATAAAAGCCTCTAAGCACACTGCCCACTCCTAGTCATCCCGTTTCACTTCATCTGAAAGTTTTCTTGTTAATTGCAGCTCCAGACAGGTGCTGTGATTAACCTGAAAACGTTAACAAAGGCACACAATCTCCCTGCAGCTGCGCTCTATTAAGAAAAGTCTACAAACATGGCGTGTTTGTAGACTTGCTGTATTTCTCTTCTTATAGAGCTGGGCTGTGGGGTGATTGTGTGGCTTTTTAAACTTTTATGTCATTGCATCTATATATACTATACAAGTAACATCATACATACAACAAGTCAGACAATTGGCTTTGTCAGTGGTTGTTAGTTGCATGAGATAAATAAGCAGCAACTATGGCTTTCTTATAATATTGAAAGCTTCCACTTAAAGCCCTGGTGACACCACAACTATGTTGCTGCCCCTGAGTTTCAAAAAGAGAAGGGAAGCAAGTGTTGTTAAGAGAATACTACCGACACATAGATCAGTAATTTACACACTTGCCGCTGCCATCTGCTCAGACCTGCATCTTCGCAAGATTAAAAATCTTGGCAAGGCCTAATCAGCCATCCACCCTTCTTAGCTTGTTCAGGTGAGCACGGTTACATAGAGCAAGCATTTAGAAATGACAAGATGGGGAAAAAGGCA
The DNA here is from genome assembly GCF_964263255.1 of Lissotriton vulgaris. Classification (NCBI taxonomy): domain Eukaryota; kingdom Metazoa; phylum Chordata; class Amphibia; order Caudata; family Salamandridae; genus Lissotriton; species Lissotriton vulgaris. Next base: position 1,074,224,161 of record NC_141691.1, on the reverse strand, counting down.
CCTTATAGAACCCAACGTCGATATGCAGAAAAGCTACTTCTGAAGCATTGCCTTACCACACTTACTGTCTTCTCTGACATATCTTTTTTTTTGTTTCAATACATTTTTATTAGCATTTATAAGAAACCATAGCGCATTATTCAATGCAACAATTGGCGGGCGCCTCAAAGTGTTACAATGGAGGTCAAATAGAAACTCTGTGGTCCATACATCAAATCAGGCAGTGTTAGCTCTGCAGGCCTAGTTAACCAGATTCAAGATTATTGCGCATTACAATAAATTACAGTGTTAGCAGAAAACAATGTCAGATTAACAGATCTCTGGTACAAGCATCATAGAGTTCCGATTGTCTAGTGACAATATCTAGGTCGCTAGAGCGCAGAGCTATGCATTAAGACTTTAAAGGTCCTTCTCTAGTAGCTAAGCCTTAACTGTGTAATGGCGCCACTAATGTAGCTGTTAGCAATATATCAATAATAAAAAAGAAACAACCAAATAGGAGGGGAAGGAGGGTGGGAAGGGGGTGGTAAGAAAAGGGGGATGGCGTGGCGAAGGGAGGCGGTGGTAGTTTAACACTATATCCGTGGTACCTCACATTGTTGGGGGGCACTGCTGTAGCTATGTCAGTTACTGTCTCTAGTGGCGTGCGGGGCACTGCTAGAAGTGGCAGCGGTGGTCAGGGTGTCAAGAGGTACAAAGTCCAAGTCGCGATGGGTGCATAGGGGTGCTGCGCGGGGCGGTCAGTCAGTGGGATTCCAAAATCCCTCTTGGTCTGTGGGGTGGTCTGCATCGTCAAAGAGGCGCAGAGCTTGCAGCCTTGGTGGCTGTAGTCTAGCATTCTCCAGTCTTCCCAGTTGATCCACCAGTGGCTTCCACTGCTTCGTGACTTTGGTGTCCCGAAACTGCAGGCGCACTGTAAGCAGCTCCATTGCCACTGTGTGCCACAGGCGGCTGAACCACACGTTTATAGAGGGAGTTTCTGCTTTTTTCCAATAGAGGGCAATGGTCTGCTTAGCAGCACCAAGCACATGGAGACTGAGATGCCGATCCCAGCGAGTCATAGCTCGTAGGTTCATCGGCCTGAGGCCCAGAATAATCGTGAGTGGGCTTTCAGGTAGTGGGTAACCTAGCACCCGTTTAATGTGGCTGAGGACTTCCTTCCAGTAAGTGGCCAAGAGAGGGCACGACCACCAAACGTGTATAAAATCTCCCAGTTCATGAGTGCAGTGCCAACAGAGAGGTGATGTGTTGGGGAACATTTTCTGAAGCCTAAGGGGAGTATAGTACCATTGGGTCATTACCTTGTAGGCGGATTCCTGCTGGGGGATGCTATGGAAAGTTTTCGGGATATCGCGCCAAAGACGTACCCACTGAGAGGGGGCAATGCCGGCATCAGAGAGAGTCTGCCACTGCTGTTTGTGTGGGGTAGGGTTAAGGCATTGTGAGTGCTGAAGGACTTGGTATGTGCGAGAGATTAATCCCTTAGAATTATCAATTATGTGCGCCAGCCGTTTGAACGGCGTGAAAGGCTATGTGGCCGCCTGTGATAGAGAAGACGCCTGTATCCAGTGCCGGAGTTGTACATATTGGAATCTCTCCTTCTCTGTTAACTGGAATTCCTGCTTGCATTGGGCAAAGGTTCTGATGCTGCCCCTTAGGAACAAGTCTCGTATCGTCCTACAGCCCTTGTTTGTCCAGTTTGCGAAGTAAGGTGGGCGACAGGAAGAAGGAAATTGCGGGTTGCGAGCAATTGGAGTGTGCAGAGATGGGAGAGAGGTGAGACCCCTGCGAACAACCAGTTTGTCCCAGATCTCGAGTACAGTTTTGGTAGGGACCGCCATTTAAGCACTGCGGTGGCGTGCCTCATGAAGAAGCAAAGTGTGATTCCAGACAGGGCGACAGGTAACCGCCCTATCCATATGGAACCACACCTTCTCACTCTCCCAGGCAGTCCACTCCGGTATAAGGAGAAGATGAGACGCCCAATGATATTCTAACAGATTAGGGCAGGCGAGTACACCCTTATCTCGCGGGAGCATTAAGATCAGACATGTCTTTTGTCCTTTTTTCTTCCACTCCCCAGCTGTTCTCGCCGTCTTCTTCTCTTCTTATTCTTCTTCCTCATATCAGTACTGCTCCACGTTTACCCACTTTCCCCTTTTCCCCATCCCATTCTTGTCTCCATTTCCCTCTCACTGCCTGTTCTGTGCTTTCTCTCTTACCGGTTTTCTATTCTCCGTTCTTCGTCCCAGTTCTCCAAAGTCTCTGGCTGCCTTTCTCTTTCCGTTTTTCTCTAACCAATTTCTCCATTACCCCTTCCCCATTTCTCGTCTTTGCCCCCTGACTTTTTTTCTATTTTGTTCCTCTCCCCCCTTCTCCGCCACTAAATCCTATTTCTCACTAGTCTCCTCTCCTTTTCCTTCAGGCTAAGTTACAATTTAGAAAACATATACCACTATCCCTGAATATTAGATGGAAGCACATTTAGAATTTGGACCAATGTGCCTCTGCAGTGTCGGTGACCTGGCCAAACAGTTCATGAAAAAGCTGAAATTGGATCATAAATCCAAAGCTGTTCTAATCAGGAGACCTGCAAATAAGTTTGGCCCAAGCACTCAAAATCCTTAAGATGTCCCTGTGCATTTGTTAAAGTTTTCATGTTAATCGCAGCACCCAGCTGCAATGAACACGAAAACCTTAACAAATGCACACAATCACCCCACAGCCCAACCCACTTAAGAAAAGAAATGCAGCAACATAGCTGCCATGGTTTCAAATTGCAATGTGGAATATTTTCATAATTTCACTATAATTATTAGTCCCATTTGAACAGGCCGACTTTAGTGCTGGTGGTGTCTGGTGTGACAATGTTTGTTGGCACCCCAATGACCACCTCCGCAACAGATACTCTCATTTACCAACCTTTAACAGTGACCCTCAAGTATCCATAACCCCTCTCTCTTTCATATTTATTTTGTTTAATAGCGCCACCCATACCATTGTAAGATGTTAGGCACTTTACTTTGCATACACATTACACAGAGACACTGAATCACTGTGTATAAATCAATGTGTAGGAAATGTTACATAATCAGACAGAGGAATAAAATGTCTCTTCTTAATAGAGCTGGGCTGCTAGGGTTGAAGCAAACGTTTGAAGTGATATTTGGCACTGCACACACAAGCGGTCTGGTTCCTGGCACCCATAGACATGGCTGCAGTGTACAGAGACCCTACACTGTTGCACACAGAGGGCCCGATTCACAGAATGAATTTACTACTTTTGGCATTCACAGAATGCACTTACTACTTTTGGTATTCACAGAATGAACTTACTCATTTCGGTATTCACAGAAGTTAGGACTACTAACTTTAGGACTCCTAAATGCCTTCTGTGAATACCGAAAGTCTTAAAATTAGGATTTTTCTCAATTTAGAAGTAGTAAAGTTAGGACTACTAACTTTAGGACGCCTAAATGCCTTCTGTGAATACCGAAAGTCTTAAAATTACGATTTTTCTCAATTTAGTAGTAGTAAAGTTAGGACTACTAACTTTACTACTACTAAATTGAGAAAAATCCTAATTTTAAAACTTTCGGTATTCACAGAAGGCATTTAGGCGTCCTAAAGTTAGTAGTCCTAACTTTACTACTACTAAAGTGAGAAAAATCCTAATTTTAAGACTTTCGGTATTCACAGAAGGCATTTAGGCGTCCTAAAGTTAGTAGTCCTAACTTTACTACTACTAAATTGAGAAAAATCCTAATTTTAAGACTTTCGGTATTCACAGAAGGCATTTAGGAGTCCTAAAGTTAGTAGTCCTAACTTCTGTGAATACCGAAATGAGTAAGTTCATTCTGTGAATACCAAAAGTAGTAAGTGCATTCTGTGAATGCCAAAAGTAGTAAGTTCATTCTGTGAATCGGGCCCAATGGAAATAAATTAGAGGGAACATTGCTTGTGATGCAATTTACACATGTGTGTTTTTGATGGCATTTTAAATGAGCACTGAGGAAGGCAAAATGTGCTGAAATGCATTTGCTCAAAATAATACTAACAGAAGTCCCGTGAGTGCTTGGAGCTTGCTTTCTGGAGCTGGAATATATATATGGAATATAAATATATATATTTGTGACGGTGCATATAAATTTATATATAACTAGCCACTGGTTGTCGCAGATACAGTAATAGGCAATCAGCTTCCTAAGAAACCCATAATTACATTTAGGAAAGCTCAGTCTATGAGCAACAAGTTGGTCAGTAGCAGCCCGGAAGTAATATCCAGCTCCTGGCTTTCAGCCAGAAAAGGGTTCTATCGCTGTGCCTTGTGTAAGGCCTGCAAATTTGGGGTTAATCATTTGTCCTACAGCAGCCCATTCTCATCCAAACCCATATGCATATCGCAACATCTCACCTGCAAAACAGAGTTTGCCATCTATGTGCTGGAGTGTTCCTGTGGCCTGCGTTACGTGGGCAGCACCAAGCTGCAGGTCCACAAGCTAATACTCCAGCACATGCGGACAATCACCAATTGCGACATGACATACCCGGTGGCACGTCACTTCCAAGAATGCCATGGGAGCAAACTGGAGGATTTCAGTTATTGGGTGGTTGACGCAATACCGGTTGAGAGAAGGGGAGGCAATAGAGAAGCGAAGTTGAGGAGATTGGAAACCAGCTAACATTCTCAATTTGGACAGTAAGACTCCGAAAGGAATGAACTCTAGTTAGGATTTTTATACTCATTTGTAGAATTGGTGTCACTTTGTGCCCAGAGCAGTGCCATGTGGAATGAGTTGGAGGTGCAGTTTCTATTTAGCAACTTGTTGCAGACTCTAGTATAGTATATGTATTTATACACCTAAGCTGCAGTTACCCATTAGGGGATATATGCTGCCTGCATTCCGATATGAAATCATGTAAACAGCAATTTTTACAAATATTTTTTATTTTCACTTTTTTTAACACACACACAAACACCTGATTGCACTATCCATTTTATAGTTATTTTTATAATAATGGTTTTTAGAGTAATTTTATCTTACAGGTTTTTATGGTTGTAGAACCAGATATTAAAATTACTCAGTTTGCACATTTTGCACTAATGCACTTTACGTGACACATATTTGAGGAGATGGAGACCATGCCCACTGGGGCAATACCACATAGATATAACAGGGGATTTATTTGCACAACCGAAGAAGCAGCCTAGCTTTAACCTATTATATCCTTAGTAAATAGCCAGAAGCAATATATGCTATTTTACTAGCCATTTCATCAATACATAATGTTTAATAATGACAGCATGTTGGATAATATATTATGTCATTGGGGTTTGAAGTAAACAATGGAATGTTTTTATTGCACATGACAAATATTTATGTATTTATATATTTATATATTTATATGATTTTATATTTAAGATTGAGTATTTATACTGTCATGCAAATTTATAAGGACGATGTGAATTGTACATTTCTACCTTTCACGATAAGGATAAAACAACTTGAGAATGTTTTATGTTAAAGCTGGAAGAAAACAGACTGCCTTTGTGTAATGAGTGTGCAAATTTCTTCTATGTCCTTGCCTCAATCCCACTATGGTGTAGACGTAATAGAAAGGGTGACTATAAGTGGGTAAAAAAAAATGCTTTAATCCTGTCATGTGATCAAGCCCTGGGATCAGGGTGAAACGCGTTATGGCGGAGGTGCGGGCAAAATAAAACTACTTTAGCGCTATTTTGGGTCTGCATCCTTTCTTGCTGGCAAAGCGGATTTGGAAACGGAGCTTGGTAATATATATATGTATATAAATATATATATATTCACTGAAAAAACCATAGGTTTCACATCAGTTATAGTTAGCTGGAAATTTTACTGACATAAACCATTGAAATTCCCACGTTATAGTTAGTTGGACTCACTATAGCTTGCGCATCTGCAATGCACTGCTGATGACGTCACATATTACATCACTCATGACATGGTCAGTGACATCACTCATGACATCACTGACGACACCATCCAGTGAATGTGTGTCTTTCTGAAAAATAAATATGTTTTCTATATGTATATGAAAAAGGTCGATGTAAGAATAAATGTTTAAGTAAGTGTCTAAATGGATGTTTAAAAAAAAAAAAATATTGGTTAACTGGTTTATTAAGTGTATCTTAGTGAATACATATATTAGCGAGTAATGTTTAAACATTTAAATATATGTATCAGTATTTCACTTTGTGTAGAAGTGGCTGCATAGGTTGGTGAGTAGCTACATGTGTGTGTATATGGGTTATTAGATGTTTTTTTTAGTATCAGTATGAGTGTCTGTATGGTTTGGTGGGGGTATTACTTAGCACATAGATGCATCAATGACTGACTCACTGTATGTGTTTTGAAGACAGCATATGTGCAGGACTGTATGGGTGGATGAGTGTGTATATGTGTGTGTTAGTGAGTGAATGACTGTCTCACTAGTGTCTTTATCAGTAACTACATTTGTTTTAATCTAGTATATGTGAGTATTGATGTATATAAGTGAGTATATGTGAGAGTGAGAGATTGTAAGAGTTCCTGTTTAAATAAGTATGTCTTTCTATAAGTGATTGTTTTAGATAGTAAATATGTGTAAGTTTCCTTAGAAGTAAGGTGGTAGTGGGTGTATAGCTGTATATGCAAATAAATGGATGTTCAATAGTTTATTTGCATGTGTGAGTATGTGTGCGAGTAACTTTTGGATGACTGTCGGTGTGTAACAGGATGTATAGGTGTTTTACTACATATGATGAGTGAATATATGTATGAGTGACTATATAGAACTGTTGGTGAATAAGTGGATGTGTATATAGATGGTGGTATTACTGAATTGGTTGTTGTAACTGGTATGGGTATCTCCATTTTTTTTAAATGTTATTTTCTATTTTTGAATATGTGTTTCAAGGGTTACATTACACTGAAAGGAGGTCTGTCACTCTGTCACAAGAATGATGTCATCAGTGATGTCATCAGTGATGTCACTGACCATGTCATGAGTGATGTAATATGTGACGTCATCAGCAGTGCATTGAAGGCACGCAAGTTATAGTGAGTCCCACTAACGATAACGTGGGAATTTCAATGGTTTTATGTCAGTAAAATTTCCAGCTAACTATAACTGGTGTGAAACCTATGGTTTTTTCAGTGAACTTAATAGGTTTTTTAAATGCTAATTCCTAACTATAACTGGTGTGAAACCTATGGTTTTTTCAGTGAATTTCAAAGGTTTTTTAAATACTAATTCCTAACTATAACGATTGGGAAACCTCTGTTTTTTTTACTGAATTTCAAAGGTTTTTTAAAAGCTAATTCCTTTCTATATCGAGTTTGTAACCTACGATTTTTTTTTAATTAGCTGTTTGGTGTAAGTATTAATTATTATTAATATATATATTTTTTTATAATAATATTTTTAAAACGTTTTTTTTAATCATTTTTTCCTGGGGCGCTCTGGGTGCGCGCACCGGTAAGCTCTCCGGAAAGCGCACCCAGAGCGCTACTTGCATTCGTGTAAAAAAAATGAATGAAAAGTAAATAATAACGCAAGACATTTAGTACCATACATATAAAAGCAGTATTTTTGAATAAGGAAATGAAAATGATTTTGCATTTCCGTGAAACTATCAAAACGTCACTTAGGCGCGCCGCATAAGCGCCCCCGGAAGCGCCTTCGTTCGCGCCCCCGGAAGCGCCTACGTTCGCGCCGTGTTAGCGCCCCCGGCAGCGCTTCGGTGCGCGCAGCGCAAGCGCGTCAAGTCATGTGACCTTAAAATAACACTTTTCATTGGTTGCTAACAGTTTTTTTTACAAAGAATGAAATCCCCACCCATTTCCTTCACTTCTTCTTTCACTTTTGTGACTGAAAGACCTGCCTTTTTGCTCTCGGTTCTTTGTTGGATATCTTGGTTTATCATGGCTGCCAGACGATCCAGCAATGAAGATGACTCCAATGAATTCATCGATGAAGAGCCTCCTCAGCCAAAAGTCAAAGAACATTTCATCTGGAATTTGTTTTCCATATCTGATGACCAGAAGAAGGTAAATGCTCCAAATGTGGAGTGCAGGATCTGTCACACAGTCCTGTCACGGGGTGACCCCACTAAAAAATATTCTTTTGGGAACTCCACAATGATTCGCCATGTGGAGAGGAGGTGTCAAGGATCCCCCTCGGTAGAGGAGGCTGTTTCCCCACAGGAGCAAAGATGAATGTCTCTGAGGTTCCGTGACGGTTCCGTGACGACTTGAACCCGTGTTTTCAAGTTTGTCGGAAATACATAATATTGGTATCAGTGAACCGCAAATGATCCATTTAGTATATCCTAGTGTTTTCGCTACGCTACGAGCAAGAGCACTCCTTCCATTGACATATTTCTGATATACCCACGGCATCCATCTTAGATCATGGCCGCCATTTTGTGTTTCCTTGCCCTCACATATGCAATAGCCTCTGATCACTTCATTCACTCCACTTTGATTAAGGACACGTAGCCGTAGCCGGAGATTCACCTCTTACATGACACGTGCACCTTAAACCAGATCACGCTGTGGCTGCATGACTCGACAAAGGCTGCCTCCTCTGCCCGAGGCCAGTCCTGCCAAACTGGTCTTCGTGTCCATTGTACCTGATCATGATTAGGCGGCCGAAGCCGGTAGCCTTGCCCATTTACAACCCACAAACATCCCTTATCCCACTTTTCTATCTTCCACACCTGGCTCTGTTTCTTTCTTTCTGAATCTTTATTAGGGGGAGGTAACGAACTTTACGATGAGGCGGTCCGGGTCCTGAATGCAATATTGACAGGGAATTGTGACAAACTAGTGGGAACCCCTCTTTTCGCAATGTTTGGCCTCAGATATTATCGACGGTTCCTGTGTAACGCCAAATATTTATTGTTTTAGACACAAAGGTTTTGGGAATGTATTACATGTAAAGAATTTGCCCCTAGCATAAAAAACAGTATATAAGGAGCAACCCACTTTGTACAAATCGAACAGGCTCCTAGTCTCTGCCCGTGTGTAGATTCTGTGACTTCTGTGTCCCTGCAGTAATAAACCTTTGGTCTTTGACGCCACCATCGAGAAGCCCGTGTTTCTGTTCATTTGTGCACCAAGGCAGGTGGAACTCCGGGGTCTTCGGGTGTTGTACCCTGACACCTCTGGACGGAACCAAAAAGTCCAGAACTCCATCCCTCACACTTCCAGACAACAACTACCCCAGCTAGAAGGTATAACTTCGCTGCCAGGCAACTGCTACCAAAAAGTGTGGGGGGAATTTTCCCAGGGAGTATACCACTCTCCCCCAGCAAGGTGAAGTAGCTGCAGTCTTGATGGCCGGAGACTGGAAAATAAATGTACAACAATACTAACCTCACCAGTACTTTACAGGGCTGATATACAAGTGTTCAATATAACATTCCACTTACCTCACAGGTGAGTGTCAGGGCTATAAGGCTAGAAGTCCAGGCGAGAACCAGGAGGTACAGAAGATAACCTGTGGGACAACTAGCAATGATATCTCCAAGGTAGAATGCACCCAATTCCAGTCCTACTCCTAAACTGAAGACAGAGCAGGACTGGGGGCTACAAGCGCAGCTGATGACACTAGTATCACTTATAAAGCTAAAGACAAAGTGATACAGAATTTCCCACTTCCAGCGCATAAACTTAAGACAGCGTGGAGCGAGTAACAAACATATAACACAGACAATCCCCACTTCCGGCTCATAAGCTTAAGACAAAGTTGAGGAAGGGAACAAACAACATTAAACACGGACAATAGACACACCCCGTCTGATTAGTAACTGAAGAGCAGAACGGAGTGGGCGTACCTACAACAAGACGCGATAGACCAGCCACGCTTCACTCGTACACTCAAGACGGAGTGGAGCGCAAACAACAAACATACACAAAACCCCTCCGATCACAAGAGCGTCACTGGGGTTATGACTTTAAGAATGGGATAGGGACCTATGAAGCGAGGCTGTAATTTCCTGGACCCGGGGAGTCTGAGATTCTTGGTGGATAACCATACTTTTTCCCCTACATTATACTGAGGTTCCTCTCTGCGGTGTTTATCTGCTTGATACTTCATATTTTCTTTGGCTTTGTTCAGTTCTTGAATGGCCTTTTCCCATACAACCTTTATGTGTTGATGATGCTCCTTTAATGCAGGTATTTTGTCGAGATCGTCGGGAAGGGAATAGGAAGGAACCCAGGATGTTGACCATGATTGAAGTAAAAAGGGGACACTCCTATGGCTGAATGTGTTGAATTGTTATAAGCAAACTCTGCCAAAGGTAATGCTTCCAACCAAGTGGATGGTAAATTGGTCAGTAGACAACGTAAATACTGTTCTAGTGTTTGATTAGTCCTTTCCGTTTGACCATGCGTTTGAGGATGGTAGGCAGTGGACAATCTATGATCCATTTGTAACACTGAACATACTCCTCTCCAGAATTTGGAAACAAATTGAGGGCCCCTATCTGAAAATATCACTGCCGGAGTACCATGTAGGCGAATTATCTGCTCTAGGAAAATGTGTACCAATTCTTGTGATGATGGTATCTTTTTAAGTGGAACAAAATGAGCCATTTTGGACAGCATGCCAACTACTACCAGTATGGTATTATACCCTTTACTATAAGGCAGTTCGGTGATAAAATCCATACTGATGGTATGCCATGTTTGGGAGGAGCTGGTATGATCTTCAACAACCCTGTGGGGGCACAATGCGAAGACTTTTGCCTAGCACATACTGAACAAGCTTTAACATAAGTCGTTGTATCTTTAATGATATTATCCCACCAGAACCATCTCTGACAAAGACTAACAGTCTTGGCTACTCCTGGGTGTCCAGCAAGAACACTATTGTGACACCATTCCAATACTTGAGTTTGTAAGGGGGGACAAGGTATGTACAATCGGTTATCATGGAAATATAATCCTTCTTTGACTGTATTCAACAGATTATTTATCCAATCTTGTCTGTTTATCAAGGCATATTGTTCTCTTAAGATATCCAAAAAGGATTGAGAATGATGTTCTTCGGCTCAAATGATTTTATGTTCTGGGATGATAGGAGGTGTGCTATTCGTATGTGCCATGCTAGAGTTGTTAATTCTCGAGAGAGCATCAGCCTTGCCATGTTGGGCTGCAGGTCTATAAGTGATTATAAAATCATATTCACTAAAGAAGGATACCCAACGCATCTGTCTAGGTGTCAAAGCTTTTGCAGATTTAAAGAACTGTAAATTCCGATGGTCCGAAAATATTGTGATAACATGTGGAGATCCTAATAAATAATGTCTCCATTCCTGAAAGGATAGCTTGATGGCAAGGAGTTCTCTTTCGCCTATGGTATAATTTTGTTCAGCAGGGAGCAACGTCTTAGAAAAGTAGGCCACAGGATGAAGGTGTCCAGTTCCTGGATCCCTCTGCGACAAGACCGCACCAACCGCTGCTTGTGAAGCGTAAGCTTCCAGAAAAAATGGCAAAGTGTTGTCAACGTGCCGAATGATGGGGGCAGACATAAATTTCTTCTTGAGATTGCAAAAGGCCTGTTCTGCTTCTTCATTCCAAGCGAACTTGATTCCTTTCTTGAGTAACTTCGTTATAGGAAGAATGGTTTCTGAAAAGTGGTCTATGAAGCTCCTATAGAAATTAGCAAATCCTAGAAAGGACTGTACTTCCTTGACCGTGGTGGGACTAGGCCAATCCATCAATGCCTTTGTCTTCTTAGGATCCATAAGAATCCCTTGAGGAGAAATGACATAACCCAAAATGTCGATGGTATCAGTGTGAAAGGTGGTTTTATCCAATTTGGCAAACAAGGAATTCTCTTGTAATTTCTGCAAAACTCTTTTAACGTGTACCACATGTTCTTCTTCATTTTGAGAATATATTAAAATGTCATCAATGTACACGATGACAAAAACATCAAGGTATTCTCGAAGCACTTCATTGATAAAGTATTGAAAGGCTGCAGGTGCGTTGCATAACCCGAAGGGCATCACGCAATATTCATATAAACCGAATTTGGTGCGAAACGCCGTCTTCCATTCGTCTCCTGCTTTAATCCGGATTAGATGATAGGCTCCTCTTAAGTCTATCTTCGTGAATATCTCTGCACCTCGTACTTGATCCAACAGCACAGGGATGAGCGGCAATGGATATTTGTTCTTTATAGTAATCTTATTTAATGCCCTATAGTCCAGGCATGCTCTCAAGCCATCTTCTCTTTTTGGGATAAAAAACAGGGGCGAGGATACTGGGGACGTTGAATGTCTGATGAACCCTTTTTGTAGCATGTCATCTAGATAGTTCTTTAAATATTCGGTTTCATCAGAAGTCAGCGCGTATATCCTACTATTAGGAAGTTCAGCCCCAGGTAATAAATCAATGCGGCAGTCGTAAGAACGATGTGGGGGCAATTTAGTGGCCTCTTCTTCATTAAATACTGACTGAAATTCAGCATAAGTGTCGGGTATCTTTGAAGCCACGGCTAATGACTGCACTGAGCAACATAATGGATGCAAACTGTCACTGGCTTCTTGATAACAATGGGTCATGCAATAGGGTGACTTTAACGTCACCATTCTGTCTATCCAGTCAATCTTTGGATTATGAGTTTGGAGCCAGGGAACTCCTAATATTGCTCCAAAATTAGGAGTGTCAATCAAGTCAAAGACGATATGTTCTGAATGCCCGTTACCACAAACCAGGACCAGAGGAGATGTTTGATGACTAATCAGACCTGATGAAAGTTCAGAGCCATCTACCGACTTGACAGGTTCAGGCTTGTCTTTTTCCACGAAAGATATGTTCATCTTACGGGCTAATTGTATGTCAAGGAAATTAGCAGTTGCTCCAGAATCTAAAAGAAGAGACATATGATGTCTATCTTGATTGCTGACCACTAATGTGATATTCAATAGAAAATGTTTCGCAGGTCTTATCAGTGTCTTCTGATTTTGAGAGATCTGACAAAGGCATGTACTTGAAGAATCGATCTCCTCATTCTTCAAGCTCGTTAGTTTTCCTGAACACCAGCGATTTTCTTGGGAGTAGTAGAAGGACGGTTGGGACAGTCTTTGGCATAATGTCCACTCTTGCCACAGTATAAACACAAATTATTCTTCCTTCTTCTAGCTTTCTCCTCATCTGAGATGGGACCTCTCATTCCTCCAATTTGCATGGGCTCAGGTACATCCTTTATCTCCTTTTTGTCTGTTTTCCGTAGGACCAACCTAGGGAATCCGATACGATTCTTTTCACCTCTTCTCTCTTGCAGTCTATGATTCAATTTGACCGTGAGTTCAATGAATGAGGGACAATCTTCAGGCGGGTTAACTATTTGTGCCAGTATGTCCTTCAACTCATCAGACAATCCTCGGTAGAATAATGATGTTCTCTTATCTTCAGGCTAATAAGTTTCGGCCAGTAGCCGGTTAAACTGTGTAATATAGGTGAGAAGATCTTTGGACCCCTGCTTGAGATTAAGCAGTGCATTGTCACTGGCTTGCATATAAGCGTGCTTTGCAAAAAGACTTCTAAACTTGAGCTGAAAGTCGTTGTAATTATACAACAGGGGATCATCTGTTTCTACCAAAGGGACAGCCCACTCTGAAGCGTTACCCCCCAAATAAGAAAGAATAAAGGCTACTTTTGAGGCATCGTCTGGAAAGGCTGCCGGCTTGCACTTAAACTGAAGATGACACTGAGTCATAAAACTGTTAAACTTAGCACTATCTCCTGTGAATCTCTCTGGCATGGCTAAGGGAACAGGGCTAGGTGTGTGGACTGTAACTTGTACAGGAGGGCCTACGTTTGAAGCTTCAACAGGTGAACTAACCGTGGGCGTTTGCACAGTAAATTTGGCTGGTTGAATATAATTTCTTTTGGGCACTGCCCCTGCATTGATCCCACCCACAGCCCCTGTTTCTTGTGCTTGTAAGTGGACTACTTCTGCCTGTAACTTCAGGTTCTCTGTTCTTAACATTGCCACTTCCTGTTGTAAACTGGTAACTACTGCACTAATCTCTTCCATTGACGGAGTATGTTCTGTAGAACCCACACTCTGGTCTATATTCATCTTTGCTCGGGTGAACTATATATACTTGGACTTGGCTTTCTGTCAAGGATCCCCCTCGGTAGAGGAGGCTGTTTGTCCACAGGAGCAAAGATGAATGTCCCTCACACTTCCAGACAACAACTACCCCAGCTAGAAGGTATAACTTCGCTGCCAGGCAATTGCTACCAAAAAGTGTGGGGGGAATTTTCCCAGGGAGTATACCACTCTCCCCCAGCAAGGTGAAGTAGCTGCAGTCTTGATGGCCGGAGACTGGAAAATAAATGTACAACAATACTAACCTCACCAGTACTTTACAGGGCTGATATACAAGTGTTCAATATAACATTCCACTTACCTCACAGGTGAGTGTCAGGGCTATAAGGCTAGAAGTCCAGGCGAGAACCAGGAGGTACAGAAGATAACCTGGGGGACAACTAGCAAGGATATCTCCAAGGTAGAATGCACCCAATTCCAGTCCTACTCCTAAACTGAAGACAGAGCAGGACTGGGGGCTACAAGCGCAGCTGATGACACTAGTATCACTTATAAAGCTAAAGACAAAGTGATACAGAATTTCCCACTTCCAGCGCATAAACTTAAGACAGCGTGGAGCGAGTAACAAACATATAACACAGACAATCCCCACTTCCGGCTCATAAGCTTAAGACAAAGCGGAGGAAGGGAACAAACAACATTAAACACGGACAATAGACACACCCCGTCTGATTAGTAACTGAAGAGCAGAACGGAGTGGGCGTACCTACAACAAGACGCGATAGACCAGCCACGCTCCACTCGTAAACTCAAGACGGAGTGGAGCGCAAACAACAAACATACACAAAACCCCTCCGATCACAAGAGTGACCGCGGAGCATAAACACAGAGCTAAATTGCCAGCCAGGAACTGACAACAAAGAGGAGAGAAGGGCAGGCGGGGAATCAAGGCGGTAGGGGACGCTAGGCACCGGGGAAGGGCGTGCCGAGAAGTGGAAAGGTAACGGAGCAGGGAGGGAGGAAAAACAACAGGCAGGACACAGATCAGGAACAGAAAATACCGTGGCCCAAAGGCGGAAATCTCAGGAGCTGGAAAAGAGCACAAACTGGATCGATAGGACAAAGCAGGATCTCAGAACACTATGGGAAGCTCACGGAGCAGAACGCTGAGTAGAGGGGACGTTGTCACTAACCAAACAGTAAGCCAAGCAATGATTCGCGGGTGAGCTTCCCTATTCAGCTACCTAGGGAGCATCTCAAAATACCATGACTTACCCAGTAAGAGGTTTTAGGGAAAGGTACAAAAGTCTCACAGGGATACAAGAAGGTTTGTAGAACTGAGCATTCTACGCAGCCCTGTGGAATCTATATTGAACACTTATGAATGGGGTCAAATCCGACCACCCCTAAAGGAGGCACCCCCAGAATTTTGCCCGGGAAAGTGTCAGGGCTCTGGCACAAGAGGTTCCCAGTGATGGGACCTCTACATCAACCGGAGGACCAACAACATCGGTGAGGGGGAGATCACATTCAGCCTGCATTTAACAAAGGCGTCGTTAAATGCAGAGACTATGATCAGCTACTTTGCTATGGGGAGCAAAGTGTTCTGCTCATGGTTCGAGCATTGGAGAACCATAGCTGCCGTTCCCAGCCCTAAATTTTTTTTTTTGCTCCTTTTGAGCAGTTTCCATTCCCTGTTTTTGTTTTTGTTCTAAAAAAAGAAAAAGAAGAAAAAAAAAAGTTCTTTTCAGAACTACCTCCAATTCTCATCAAAGAGCTATATTCTTAAAAAAATGAAAAAGAGTAAGTGAAGTGGAGTGCATTGATAAAGGAAAGGAAAATGAGTAAGAAAGAACAGAAAGGTATGAGAGGAGAAAGGAAGTGAAGTAGGGGGACTGAAAGAAGGTGAGTGTTGGGAAGGAAAGTAAGGAGAAGGAGAGTGAACATGGGGAATGTGGATATTTAAAGAAAATGTAGAAAAGGAACGGGGGTGTGGAAGGGTAATAAAAGATGCATTGCTGGAGTTGCATCATTTTTGTGACACACTCCAGCAATGCATCACTTTTGCGCTTACAGATACGTCTGAAATACTGACGTATCTGTAAGTACTTGCGACATAATACGTCATATATTTAATATGACCCATGACTAGAAGACTGAAGGCCTCATTTATGAGGCCATGCGTCACTTTTACGCCACCGGTGTGTCACTTTTTGTGACGCACCAGTGCTGTTAAAAATGCACCTTATTGAGTCATATTTACAAAGTGACGCATCTAGGTAGATGCGTCACTTTGTAAACCCCTGCACCACATTATACCTACGTCAGGTGTAATGTATGCAAAAGGGACGTATTGACGCAAGAAAGGGTCGTAGAGGTGACGCAGTGAAATCTATGAGATATCACTGCGTCACTTTTATGACGCTGTTGCGTCCAAATCTTGCGCCTGTTTCACAGCAGGCAGAAGACTGATGCAGGCCCTTTCACATGGGCCTGGCCCCATGTGAAAGGATGCATTGCTGGAGTTGCATCATTTTTGTGACACACTCCAGCAATGCATCACTTTTGCGCTTACAGATACGTCTGAAATACTGACGTATCTGTAAGTACTTACGACATAATACGTCATATATTTAATATGACGCATGAGTAGAAGACTGAAGGCCTCATTTATTAGGCCATGCGTCACTTTTACGCCACTGGTACGTCACTTTTTGTGACGCACCAGTGCTGTTAAAAATGCACCTTATTGAGTCATATTTACAAAGTGACGCATCTAGGTAGATGCGTCACTTTGTACTTTTACGCCACCGGTACGTCACTTTTTGTGACGCATCTGCAGCGTAAAACAGGCACCTTATTGAGTCATATTTACAAAGTGACGCATCTAGGTAGATGCGTCACTTTGTAAACCCCTGCGCCACATTATACCTACGTCAGGTGTAATGTATGCAAAAGGGGCGTATTGACGCAAGAAAGGGTCGTAGAGGTGACACAGTGAATGAACTGGGTTTTCCCCATCCTACGCTCCCCCGTACGCTCTCCGTTGTGCGTACCGGGCGCTCCCCCCGCGAAAATCGAAACAAAAATAAAAAAGTTTTTTGCCCCGCGGGGCCCTTTTATGGCCCCCACATCAAACCTAGGGGATCAGGGGGTCTACCCTGCCCCCTTTTGGTAATTTCCCCCTTTGTTTTTGCCTCCTCTTGTGTCTCGATCCGACCGAGACACAAGATGGCAGCATCTCCGGACTGTTTGGAATGTTGACAGACACCCGAGAGCCAATCAGCTCTCCGCTTGCGAACTCCCGTAGCGCACCCGGTGCGCGTACCGTGGCGCGCTTATAGATATATATATATTTTTTAACCTAAATTACTCAAAATCCACTGGAGCACATATCTTGAGACATAGCAAAGGCACATCGGGCAACCAGTACGTACATTTTTGCCAAGTTTGGTGGAAATCCATTCAGCCGTTCGAGCTAAAAGTGAGGTCGACCGCCCTATGGAAATTAACATGGGGAAAACACGTTTTGGGACCCCCCTTTTATCTCGGCCCCCGCTTGACGAATCCCCCCCCAAACTTTCAGGGAAGGACCGGAGTGCCGCAAGGCAAATTTGAGGACATTTTCAGGCAGATTCCTCAACCGGCGCTAAAGTTATTCCCAATAGAATGTTGCGATTTCCCTATTGAAAATAATCCTAACTATAACTACCTACTGGCGACCGCCAGTAGGTAATATATAAATATATATATATTCACTGAAAAAAACATGGGTTATAGACCATATATAGTTAGGAATTAGCATTTACAAAACCTTATTTTACTCACACAAAACCATTGAAATTTCATATATAGTTAGTTGCACTAACTATATATCGCGCACCCGCAATCCACTGCTGATCATGTCACATATTACATCATTCATGACATGATCAGTGACATCACTGATGACATCACTGATGACATCACTGATGACATCTCAAATGACATCACTGATGACATCTCATTTGACATTACTGATCACATCACTGATGACATCATTAATGTGATAATACGGTGAACCTCTTCAGAGTCTAATATAATCTTAGATACACTCAGAGTAAGTAGACACTCACAGACTGTCACTCATCCATGGAGTTACTCACACACCTAGTCAGTCATGCAAAGAATCAATCACACTTCCATTTCCTCAACTATACAGTTATACACACCTTACTTATTCAAACATATACTAACACATATTTACTCTCTTATACAATCCCTGATACAAGTTCACAATGATCCATACAGCCACAAATTCACTGGCTCTTATGCACAGTTATTTATATATGTCAACTCTCACATGTACTGTGTTTTACATATGTACTTACTTTGACATGTAGCACTGAGATATCCATTCACTCACCAATACACTCATGCACACAGTCAATCGCCCATACAGCCGTTTCCACATGCACTTTTGAACCCATACATCTAGTAAATCAACTGCTCACACATCTATGCACAGAGTCATACACCTCCCAGCCAACCACACACACACTCAGTCTCCCATACAAATACTTGGACAATCAATCAATAACCCATATACTTAATCATAAAGCTACTGATCAACAAATGCAGCAGTTTACAGAACAACAGACATAATGATGCACAAATTAAGACAGTTTAGTCACTAACCCATGCACTCAGTGAGACACATTTAATCACTCACTCATACAGTCAGTCATGCACCTACTAAATCCTTCATCCAGACACTTATATATCCACTCATTCTTCAATATGTAAGACATATTTTGACTTTACAGGAACACACAGTCACTGGATATGGTCTTCAGTGATGTCATCAGTGATGTCATTTGAGATGTCATCAGTGATGTCATCAGTGATGTCACTGATCATGTCATGAATGATGTAATATGTGACATGATCAGCAGTGGATTGCGGGTGCGCGATATATAGTTAGTGCAACTAACTATATATGAAATTTCAATGGTTTTGTGTGAGTAAAATAATGTTTTGTAAATGCTAATTCCTAACTATATATGGTCTATAACCCATGGTTTTTTCAGTGAATTTCAATGTTTTTTTAATAGCAAATATCAAAAGCTGTAAAATGTCAAGTACGTGGTAGGTAAAAACATTTTCGTATTTATGCACGCTGATGTGCTTTGAACGCTGCCCCCCCCCCTCCTCTTTTCTTTTAGGAGTATTCTCTCTTTGCAGATAGTGAAGGGTAGGTAATACAGGCCTTTGCCCCCGTTGTAATCCGTCGTGCCTGCTTCCCTCTCCATTTGATTGATTGTTATCCTAGCATTTATTGTTTTGGAATTGGGTCTCTTTGGTTCATTCTCTATTTACAAACAAGCACAGAGTCGCAATACTCTGTTTAGTCTTTGCAGATAGTGAAAAATCGTTAAAAAAACAAAAGGAATCAAGCAAAATCAGTAGGCCACTAATGGGATCTCTTTTTGACCTCGCTAAAATAGAAACATTATGAACAACTCCTCATGACAAATACGAAACTAGTGAGAGGAACTGAGCTCGACACCATGATGGCTGCAAGACAGCTCGGCTCCGCCGCCCACCCCACCCAAAATAACGACAAACACTATGCAAATATTATAAATATATACAACACACCAGCAAAGTAACAGGGTAAAACGTTTTATTAAATAACTATTTACATGGCAGCCTGCTGCAACATCGATCCAAACAAGCCTTTGTATTTGGGGCTCAAAATCAACAAGTACTAGGGTAAAACGTTTTATTAAATATCTATTTACATGGCAGCCGGCTGCAACATCGATCCAAACAAGCCTTTGTATTTTGGACTCAAAATCAACCATTAATAGTAAGATTTTCATAGGTGAGTGTAGGTTCATGGTTTTCCATCCACAGACTAAAAGCCTGGAGTGGGAGTGAAAGAACAATAACTAGGTAAGAAGGAAGGCAGAGGTTGTGGGAAGGACTCTGGATATGGTATGTTGCTTGGTCCCTGAGATGCTTCGATGTCACTGCCTTGCACAAATGGCATAAGTCCTGGATGTTGGGTGCCATAGTTGAGGGTTCCGAGCAGCGCTTGTAACACTGTCTGAAGCTTATTTGCACCTGCTGCAGCTTCACTATTCTCAAAGTAAATGGGGGCTGTTTGTGGACCTGACTGCATTGGAAAACAATGTGATGCTGTGCCTCCCTGAACCGGTTGACGGAGGCCCCCGAGATAATTGCGCCTGCTCCACACCTTGTCCCACAATGCGTTTGACCTGAAGACACGTCCTGCGGTGCCCTGGTCCGACCATCACATATACCTGCGCCAGGAGACGGCGTGGGGTGCAGTAGAAGGGAGAGGCGGCGCGAACGAGCCTCCCCCACCTCCCCAGGTGGAGGTTTCTCAGCTACACCCCAGCGCTTCACTCGACCAGCTGACTTGCGCCCGCTCTTGCGACACAGTGCCTCGCTCGGCCAGCTGAATTGCGCCTGCTCTTGCTATTACAACGTCTCACCCGCCATCCAACGGAATTGCACCCAATCTTGCGGTACAGTGAAAGGCGGCTGCTACGGAGCTCACGAAATGGCGGTCGGCTCCACAGACTTGGGCCTGGCCTGCAAAGATGGCTCTGGGCAACCGTGGAACTCGGACGCTTGACTGCTAGGGCATGGGCCCCATTCCCAAAAGAGTCCCCTCAGCCTTGAAGATTCTACAACAGTCACCGGGACCCCCGACTCCCGTAGACTTCCGGTGAGGAGCGACTACCATGATTGCTCGCGGAATGGCCACGACGTAGCCACGAGATGGTGGTGCTCTCATGCTGACGCCAGCTTCAGTCTGAAACATCCAGAAACACTGTAGACTACCAATTCGATCAGTTCCGGTGGAGCCCCAACGTGACCCGGTAGAGAAGAACTTGCCCTCCCCTCTTTGACTGATGGTTCTTGTTGCCTGTCCCTTCTGTTGTCATTTAACAGAACTTTTTGGACTGCTGAAAGGGGTTGTGTTCCGACCGCTGGTTGGTGGAGACATTTTGACTATATTCTGGACCTGCGTTGTCGCGTAATGCATCATATGACGCGCCGCGTTAGCGCACCCGGAAGTGCTCCGGTGCGCGAGGCGCAACTTCCCGGAAACGATCCAGAGCGCGGCGCGCAGCGCGTAACGTAAGCATAACAGGTCATGTGACTTGTTAATAAAACTTTTCATTGGTTCATTTTACTTTTGTTATTCTAATGATGAAAGGCTTGGTCATATGACCTAAAAATAACACTTTTCATTGCTTTCGAACATTTTTTTTTCCCAAATGATGAAAGCCCCACCTTTTTTTTCTCACTCTGACTTGTAAAGCAAAGGACCCAGATGCATTTACAGTTTATCACTAACAATGTTCCAGGCTAATGTATTTTCCCGGGAAATTTACAACTGTCCTGCAAGTAAAATATTCCTATTTCGAGAAAAAGGGCGTTTCTTCGTCCCATGAGGGAGCCGTTGAACAAAAGAGGCTCGGCCTGCTGTCTTAGTCGCTGATAGGCATGAATATCTGATTCTTATCGATCACTTTATGTTGCAGGAGTGGAAAACACAACAGCCCTTGACCATTTATCTTTACTGCGTTCCTGTGTATTATACCTTTTAACCGTCATGTAATCGGGCTGCTTTATTTCACTTGCCTTTTACTGATTCAAAAACAGTGGCTATTATTCAAAACTTTACCAATCTAGGTACTACTACCATGTTTTGTTTTAAAAACCTTTATTGTGAAAATGTCAGTATACAAATACGGGCCTATAACCACGTGGGCCGGCCACGGAGCAAACTGGAATCGTATATGATGAGGGGACATTTACACTGTAGAAGAACGTAACGGGCGACCCATTAGGTTGCAAGAACTAAGGTGTCTAACAGTTGCGGAGTCGGTGGACGTACATTTTATAATTAAAGTACGACAGGGCCAGTTACAATAAAATTATCTAGATATACATTTGCGGGCAAGTACCATGGGTGACGTTAATTCGAACTTTCAATAGTACAGTAATCAATAACACATCAGAACTTAATATCAATAGGGATGTCCAAATGTTCAATCAGTACTCGTCCCCGCCCGCCATGTGCTTCAAAACTGCATACGTATCTCGTGATATCAAGGTTGGGCAACCAGTACACAACAAGGAGTTACGAGTCCCATTTATACCGACGCCATTTTGGGCAAGGCCGGGCAGGTCCAGGATATAGTCAAAATGTCTCCACCAACCAGCGGTCGGACCAGAATCCCTTTTGGCAGTCCAAAAAGGTTCCGTTAAATGACAACAGAAGAGATAGGCAACCAGAACAATCAGTCAAAAGAGGGGACGCTTTTGTGAATGGGGCCCATGCCCTAGCAGGCAAGCGTCCGAGTTCCAAGGTGTCCCAGGGCCATTTTAGTGGACCAGGCCCAAATCCAAAGAGCCGGCCACCATTTTGAGAGTCCTGTTGCAGCCGGCTATCGCTGCACCGCAAGAGTGGGCGCAATTCAGCTGGATGGCGGGTAAGTCACTGTACCGCAAGAGCGACCGCAACTCAGCTGGATGGCGGGCGAGACGCTGTACCGCAAGAGCGGGCGGAACTCAGCTGGATGGGGGTGAGGCACTGTGCCGCAAGAGCGGGCGGAACTCTGCTGGACGGCGAGGGAAACGCTAAGGGGCGCCCCACTGCAGATGAGGTGCCTCCACCTGGGGAGGCGGGAGAGGCCCGTTTACGCCGCCTCCCCCCCCCCGGGCACCCCAAGCCGTCTTTCGGCGCAGCATTGTAGGATGGCCACACCAGTGAAACTTGCTGGACACCACCTCGGTGCCATCCGGATCTCGGCGCGTTGTGCTGCCTTCGGCCTACTGTAGCAGCAAGTGCGGGCGCAACTCTGCTGGACGCGAGTGAAACAGTAAGGGGTGCCGCACTGCAGATGAGGTGCCTCCACCTGGAGAGGCGGGAGAGGCCAGTTCGCGCCGCCTCCCCCCCCCCGGGCACCCCACGCCGTCTTTCGGCGCAGCATTGTAGGATGGCCACACCAGTGAAACTTGCTGGACACCACCTCGGTGCCATCCGGATCTCGGCGCGTTGTGCTGCCTTCGGCCTACTGTAGCAGCAAGTGCGGGCGCAACTCTGCTGGACGGCGAGTGAAACGGTGAGGGGCGCCGCACTGCAGATGAGGTGCCTCCACCTGGGGAGGCGGGAGAGGCCAGTTCGCGCCGCCTCCCCCCCCCCCCGGGCACCCCACGCCGTCTTTCGGCGCAGCATTGTAGGATGGCCACACCAGTACAACAACTTGCTGGACACCACCTCGGTGCCATCCGGATCTCGGCGAATTGTGCTGCCTTCGGCCTATTCGCACATCGGTCCGATACTGACGCCGCCTCACAGGCCAACGGATTTTGTAGGCTTTTTATAGCCCAAAGCCGCATAACAGGTCATGTGACTTGTTTATAAAACTTTTCATTGGTTCATTTTACTTTTGGTTTCCTAATGATGAAATGCTTGATCATATGACCTAAAAATAACACTTTTCATTGGAGTGAAACATTTTTTTTTCCCAAACGATGAAAGCCCCACCTTTTTTTTTCTCACTCGGCAATCCAAAAAGGTTCCGTTAGATGACAACAGAGGGGACAGGCAACAAGAACCATCAGTCAAAAGAAGAGAGGGCAAGTTCTTCCCTACCGGGTCACGTTGGAGCTCCACCGGAAGTCATCGAATTGATTGTCTACAGTGTTTCTGGATGTTTCAGACTGAAGCTGGCGTCAGCATGAGAGCACCACCATCTCGTAGCTCCGTCGTGGCCATTCCGCAAGCAATCATGGCAGCCGCTCCCCACCGGAAGCCTACGGGAGTCGGGGGGCCCGATGACTTTTGTAGAATCTTCAAGGCTGAGGGGACGCTTTCGAGAATGGGGCCCAAGCCCTAGCAGGCAAATGTCCGAGTTCAAATGTGTCCCAGGGCCATTTTAGTGGACCAGGCCCAAATCCGAAGAGCCGGCCGCCATTTTAGGAGTCCTGTGGCAGCCGCCTATCGCTGCACCGCAAGAGTGGGCGCAATTCAACTGGATGGTGGGCGAGACGCTGTAGCCGCAAGAGCGGGCGCAACTCAACTGGATGGTGGGCGAGACGCTGTAGCCGCAAGAGCGGGCGGTAAACAGCTGAATGGCGGATGAGGCACAGTGCAGCAAAAGCGGGCGGTAAACAGCTGAATGGCGACTGAAACGCTAAAGGGGCGCCCCACTGCAGCAGAGGAGCCTCCACCTGGGGAGGCCCGTTCGCGCCGCCCCCCTAACCCGGGGCGCCCCACACCGTTTTTCGGCGCAGCATTGTAGGATGCCAAGACCAGGGCAGCAACTTACTGGACATCACCTGGGTGCTGTCCGGATCTCAGCGCGTTGTGCTGCCTTCGGCCTATTCGCACAGCGGACCGCTACTGACGCCACCTCACAGCAGCCCATTGTTGCTTTGTTTACAATTTTTTTTTTAACGTGTTTACTTTGTTGGAGCGTTGTATATATTTATAAGTTAATAAAGTGTTATAATCCTACTACTTTGTTGGAGTGCTATATATTTTTTATGTGACACATAATTGTGAAGACTTTGATGTACAAAAAGGCATCCCTGGAATCTTCCGCTTCAGGCTCGGTCCCACACACCCTCACAGTGAGAATCTCCTCCCTAATCACAATACAGGATCGTTATTAGATAGTAGGAACGCGTGTGGTGTGACGGATCTCATGGGGTGGGGGCCTTGATCTACTGTAACTCCTTTGAAGAAGGGTGATTCTTTACAGTTGGGGCCATAAACTACATCCACAGGGCTAGGTGATAGCCTGGGACCGGCCTGGACAATCAGACACAGAGGAAGAGGAGTGTCAGAGGGTGCGGTAGTGAATAGGGTGAAAGGGAGGTATCGGGCGGGCACAGGGTGTGATTCTCAGGGAAGAGCAGCGCAGATGGGGGGAGGTTTATGGCCCATGCATGAGAGAGAGAGCGGGGGTGACCAGTGCGTGGGGGAGATGCTTGCGAGGGTGGGGAGCCATGCTGAGGATCGGCGGCGTGCAGAGAGTGCGTCTGGTCAAGGCATCTAAAATGGCTGCCGTTCACGACAAAAGTGTGGCATTGGAAAAAAGGCAAGATGGCGCAGACAATGTTTATCAATACGGATTAATTTATAACAATTATTTTTAACAATATATTTACTCGCAGTGACAAAATGACAGTCAACACTTCCTGATTTCCTTCGAATCGAACGTTAACAGACGTCACGCAGCAAAAAAACAAAAAAAACGCTCACGCGCAGCCGCTGGAAGACATGTATCAACATATATGAGCATCCTCAGCCACCCTCAGAAAACATAGGGGGTCAGGATACGTCTCCCGTACCCCCTTATACCCATTTCTCACATTGTTTTTCCTCCATCTTGTAATTTAATTAAAACGAAACACAAAATGGCGAATTCCAGTTTCGCGACCCGGTTCGCGAACCGGTTCGCAAACCGAAAAGCGCTTCTACCGCAAAAAATCAAATTTTTTTTATTTGCCACACGGGACCCTTTAATAACCCCAACATCATTCCTAGGGGGTCAAGAAGGGTCTACCTTGCCCCCTTTCATTAAATTCCCCCTTCGTTTTTCTCCTCCTCTTGTCTCCCGATCCTACCGAGAAACAAGATGGCGGCCGTTCCGGACTGTTTAGAATGTTGACAGACACCGGAGAGCCAATCAGCTTTGCTTCGCAAAGTTCCGTTACGCGAAAAGTTCGCGAACCGGAGCGCTACCCGGGACGCTGTCACAGATATATCTGTTTTTTAAAACGTTAATTTCTCAAAATCCACTGGAGCACATATATTGAGACCTAGCAAAGGCACATCGGGCTAACAGTCCCTACAATTTTGCCAAGTTTCGTGCAAATCCATTCAGCCGTTCGAGCTAAAAGTGAGGCCAAACGCCCTATGGAAAAATGAATGGAAAAAACGCGTTTTGGGACCCCCCTTTTTTCTCGGCCCCCCTTGACGAAACCCCCCCAAATTTTCAGGGGCTGCTCAGAAATAAAATGTGCCATTTTCCATGAAAATTTCAGCCGATTCCGTCCACAAACGCCAAAGTTATTAGACATAGAATTTTCAAAAGTCCCATAGAGAAAAAATCCTAACTATATATACCTACTGGCGACCGCCAGTAGGTAATATATATATATATATATATATATATATATATATATATATATATATATACAGCACGTGACTCCTCTGGATCTCTCGGTGTTTCAGCAACCACGCAGCACACCAGCAAACAGGAAGGAGACGGACCACAGCACATCAGCAGAGTTGTTTTTTATTGAACAACAGAAAGCAGCTACGCGTTTCTGGCAAGATGTGCCCTTGTTCACGCTGCAACTAGTACATCGAACTCAATGCTTTTTTATATGCTAATTACACATAGTGACCAACCCCTCATAGTGACATAGTGAGTCATGTGACTTCATAGAAATAAACAACATACTTCCACAGTAAAGTGACAGTGTATCCAATGGAACATTACCAAAAGGACGGAAAAACATCACTGGTTAAATCCAGATATTGATATACATGAATCATAAATTCTCACCGGTTAAATCCACCTATGACACTCATGTATCTCATAAAGCCTATGTATAATAGAAATAAAATCCCTTACTTAAAGAGCAGATAAACATCTACTTCACAATAAACAATACCAGGGAAATTCTAATATCTACAATTCAGGCTTATGGGTATATCCGTCTATGTACCAGCGGTCGTATGATAAAGTGCTAAGTGAGTAAAGTGCAACATTTGTAAAAAGTGCATGAGAAAAGAAAGCTAAACCAGCTAAAGTGCAATACCAGTCATTATATCTAGTACGATAAGCAAATATATATTCACAGATGGATAGATGGTGGGTTATTGATTACCCTATCATTTCATGTGTATATTTCACGTACTTTAATAATAATAAATAGTATAAATAGTTAAAAAGGAAGGAACCTAGAACAATAAACCAAACCTGGGTTTATGATAATCACATGTCGATGTATAATAACCTTTCAATTTCATAGGCCTATATATACACAATTCTAAATCTCATATTTACAACCCACATTAATTTACATATGCTTATTTACAAAGTTCACCTCCATTGTCCCATTAACTAATCATATATGTACAAGAGTAGAAAAATAGGAAAATAGAAAAATAGAAAAACAGTAGCAAAACAGTATCAAAACTGTATCAACGTTTCTGAAAAAGGGAAAAGTAGAAAACTACAAAAGTACAAAAGTGCAAAACTCTTCATATATATACATATGTATAAATGTATACACAATGGATCAATATATACACATAAATACATACATACAAAAATTTAAACAATTCATCAAGGATTCTAATCATTCCAAATTTACAGACCGGTAGAAAAGGTTATACAGCCATATATACAATTTAGGTGACCAAAATGAGCAGACCCAAATTCAACCTCAAAATAGGGAACCTAACTAAGAGGGAGAAAAATAGTGGGGATGGGTCTGTGTCTATCAACAGAAAATATACAGCGACAGGAAATTGATATGGTTATAAGAAGTGGTGTAACTCATCTATATTATTCAAACCATTGGGCCAGCGTGTGTCGAGCTCCAATATCATCCTAGTTTCTAGCTGTCTTAACCGTGACTCCCTGTCACCTCCTCTAGTCATAGGTGGCACAGACCCTATTACAAAATACTTCAAGCACGAGAGATCTTTATTGTGCACTCTTTTGAAGTGGCGTGCCACTGGGTAGGCAGGGTCACTGTGTAAGATTGCGCGCAGATGCTGCAAAATCCTGACATGTACCTGCAGCTTGGTACTCCCCACATATTGTAAGCCGCAGGTACATGTCAGGACATACACAGCAAAATCTGTTTTGCAATTAAAATTGCCCAAGATCTTTCTGGGTTCAGTAGAAAATGGAGTCAAATATTGAGATGTATTTACTCCGAATCTACATGCGCGGCAGCTAGAACATTTGAAAAAACCCCTCGAAGGTTTTAACCAAGGGGTTTTTGCTTTTAACTCCGGAGCCGGCTTATCCAACACAGATCCCATACTTTTGGCCCGTCTAAAGGTAATAGTGGGATTGGCTGGTAACCTAGTATTTAATATGTGGTCACTCAACACTATTGGCCAATTCTTTTTAAAGATTGCTTTCAATTTCCTGTCCTCACTGCTGAAGGCTGTGATCATTCTAGGAACATCATGTAGAGTATCATGTGCAATAATAGTTTCTGGCTCAGGTTGTCGGGAAGGGAACAAACTCTCTCTGGGTCTAGAAGATTTGGATTTTTCGACCGCTTCCTTCAGGATTTTCTCAGAGTAGCCCCTAGCTTTTAATCGCCCCAACAATTCCTCTAAACATTTTTCAAAGTCAGAGGGCAGACTACAAATTCTTTTTAATCTAAGAATTTCTCCATAGGGAATCCCCACAATGGTGTGTTTCGGGTGCATACTGGCGGCATGTAAGGTCATATTGCCCGCCGTAGCCTTCCTATGGAGTGTGGTCATAAGCTTATTCTCAGAAACATAAATCTCTACATCTAGAAATTGCATTCTACATTGGCTGATGTTGATAGAAAATTTAAGATTCATGGCATTGTTATTCATATCATCTATGAAGGAGATAACTCCCTCCTTAGGCCCTTTCCACACCATGAATATGTCGTCTATATACCTTAGGTAACAGACAACGTGATCTTCCATGGTGGCACGGTGCGTCGCGGTGAGGACCTGCTCCTCCCACCAGCCCACGTGTAAACACGCGTAGCTGGGAGAGAAACAGGCCCCCATCGCTACACCTCTCATTTGCCGGTAGACATCCTTACCAAAGGTGAAAAAGTTGTTGTGCAGGCACCAATTGATTAACCCAAGAATTACTTTGTTATGCTCATAAAAAGCCATGGGTCGTTTGTCCAAAAAGTGCTTGGTTGCATGCATACCTTGTTTGTGGTCGATACTCGTGTATAATGATTCCACGTCTAATGATATTAACCACATATCCTCTTCCCAATTTATGCAGGCAATTTTGTCCAAAAAGTCACTGGTGTCACGCACATAGCTGGCAAGATTTTTCACTATATCCTGGAGAAAGAAGTCTATGTATTGACCCACGTTTTCGCTCATACTGCCAATGGCAGAAACTATCGGCCTCCCAGGCACCGGCGTTATATCTTTGTGTACTTTTGGAATCAAATACAGAGACGGCATTCTTGGAAAATTTATATTCATGTATTTGTATTCCTCGCCGGAAATTAGTCCTTCTCTCTTCCATTGCGAAAGTAGTTGTTGTAATTCTCCCTTGGCATGGAGGTATTCCTTCTGATTGGACAACTTATAACATAAGGGATCAGAAAGTTGTCGCTTGGCCTCTAGGATGTAAGCTTGTTTGGGCCAAATCACAAGATTGCCTCCCTTATCTGATTTTTTTATTACAATCTCATGATTCTCCCCAAGTTTCTTTATAAGTTTGCCATATTCTCTCCTCATGAATGTTGTTTTCTTCCGTGATTTAGAGTTAGTATGTTTGTACAATTGTTTAATATCGTTGATCACACAGTCATGGAAGACGTCAATGGCGTCTTTGGGTGTCACAGGCACAAACTTGGATTTGCTCTTGAACGGACTTAGCCCCGCTCCTTTTTGCAAGACCGATATCTTGCTTAGTCTTGCCTGAGTAGGAGCATCTAAATCCGCCTCAGTATCGTATGTAGAGGTGTTCAAATCATTGGCGTCAAGAAAAGTATGTACATCTGAGGCAGATAACATATTAAGATTGTCAGTAGTAACGTCATCGCCTATATCATTGACCGGGTCTTTGCTAGATTTAAGTGCAAAATGTTTTTTCAGTTTTAACTTCCTAAAGAAAAAGAATAAATCAACTCTAGTCATAGTGTAATTAAAACTTTGCACAGGACAAAAGTTCAAGCCTAAAGACAGTAGTTGTTGCTCTGCTATGATAGAGTGATGGTAACTATTCCAGTTCTAGGGGCGCTAGAGTGCACACACGCGGAATGGCTGCCTAACGTAGGAGCTCCCGCACCTTGGCCACTTATCCTATAATTATCCTCTGCCACAGGTGACAAAAATTGCTGCTTCACCTGTCATCCGATGCGGAGAGTCGTCCCCTACACTCGACCGAAAACCTGGACTGCTGACGACGTTGGAGCCGGAGTTATCGCCGATTGAAGTTTGACCGGTGGTGACCCTGGAGGCCGCTGGTTGAGAGAGCCGGCTGCGAGGGGCCACGCAAGGTCGGGCTTGCCATGAGGTGGTAGGCCTGGCCCGCGCCTGAGTACTCGGCTTCCGTGCGGCGCCTGCCCGGGCTCCTTGAACCAACGTGTGCTGAGAGCTTATTCATTGGCCTCCTGCCCCCTACTACGAGTGAAAGCTTGGAGTTTTTTTCTTGGCCACACTTAGAGATTTCACCCCTGTTTGCACCGGAGGTCTGCGCAGCTGGGGAGAGACAGCGTGTTGCTGACGACTGCGGGAGGCCACTACCAAGGCGCTACATAAGGTTGGTGAAGCTCTACCCCAGGGATGGCCACCCTTGTCACAACCATTTGCTGGTGACCAACGACCAAGGGGAAACGGGGACCCCCACGCCCTCACTGTGCTGCCGGGGCAGGCCTTGTGTCTGCCTGCCTACCTGCCTGCCTCCTGATCTCTACTGCGGTCCCTGTGCTCTAGCGATTGCACCGCTTCTCGGCGCCTACAACCGGGGCATATCGTACTTGGGCCTGGCTCCAACAGGGTCCATATTGCTGCCGGCCTGTCTTCCCGCCGCGATCCTGTGGGTCGCACTTTCACCTCTGCGAGCGGCGCCGACTTCGGAGCTACCTGACCAGAGGATTCTCACGGCATAGCAGCATTGCCCATGCTTGCCATCGCCTATATACCACAGATGCTGCGTTGGCGCTGACGGAGGCTGTTGACCTGTGCCCCCTAGCTCCTACTTACAACAGGACCCGCGTGCTTCACAGCCCTCACTGACCGACGCTGGGCACCCCAGTGGAAAGCTTCCTGAGGTGAGGTACTCCTGCTGCTAATATCGGAATATTCCCTGCCCGGACCCGGAGGGGGCTGAGCCGGTGGGGCGCGGGTGGGCGAAAACACCAAGCTCGGAGGCCAGGATGGTGCACCCCGAAAACCGCCAAACAAAAATTAGCTTCGATGGCGCTAAAAAGACAACGAAAATGGTCCCTGCTGACCCCGGCTCAAGCGCTGCTGCCACGCCCACTGTTTCCTCTCCTGCTAAGGAGCTTGATCTGCACCACCTGTTCCGAGAAATGCGGCAGGGCTTCGCCACTGTAGTGGAAAAAGTGGACGGCACGACCGCCAGACTCGATGCCCTGGTTCATAAGGTGGACCGCCACGAGGAACGGATCACGGCCACGGAACAGCGGATATCTGATACAGATGACATCACTTCCACTCATACCACGCAATTGGCCCGAATGGACAATCAGCTCAGGGTCATAGCGGCGAAGAACGAGGATTTGGAAGCCCGTAGTCGGTGCAACAACATTCGCGTCACAGGCGTTCCGGAGTCCACAAACACGGGCAGAATGGAACTTCTTAAGGGGTCTATAGGTGAGGACGCTTTTTCACCTCAATTTATCATTGAGCGGGCGCATTGATCGCTGGCACCAGTCCCTAAACCTGGCCTGCCGCCTAGACCAATCATTGCTAAAATGCTGACTTACCGCGACCGGGATGCTGCGCTGAGAGCTGCTCGTACCCAACGGACCCTTCAATACGATGGTATTACTTTCTCCATCTATCCAGATTTCACCCCAATGGTTCAGGAGGAAAGGCGCAAATTCATCCCTGTGAAAAAGAAACTACGCGAAGCTCAACTGGACTATGCTCTACTCTACCCGGCAAAGCTACGGATTACACATCAGGGGAAGCAACGCTTTTTCACGAACCCCCAAAAAGCTGAAGACTATTTAAAAACACTCCGCAGGGCTAGAGGAGGCTAGAGGAGGCTAGAGGAGGAGCAGGGCTAGAGGGGGCTAGAGGAGGTGACCGAAATGCCGAGGCGGACCAGGGAGATGAGGATCCGTCCGCAGCAGGGAATGAACACTGACTATGTGTACTTAACTGGGCTGGATTTCTTGTTGCTCAGCATTGTTGTTCTCTCTCATTGTCCTGCGAGCTCCGGGGATGCTGCCCATACACTGCGGAACTGCATTGACTCATGACTCCTGTGGTAATGTATCCCACGGTCCACTTTCCCAGCCCTGGCCTCTATCGAGGGCGGTACAGTGTCGGAGGCCATAGGCGGGCAAAGTGACTGTGTGCCCTTGATGTTGTTACCCTGTCGGGCGTACCCCATGTTAACTGTTAACTTGTTGAAGTCAGGGAGTGGGGGTGGGGAGGGGGGGGCGGAGGGTGGAATGGATGGCTGCAGGCATGATTGGGATGCTGTAGAGGGAGGGGGGGGTTTCTTTCTGGGGGGGTAAGGCTTACACGTTGAATGATATTTCGGGCCACATCATGCTATATCGCATTAACTAGTTTGAGCGAATTGACCGTCGCTAACTCCCTGCGCGCAGAGGGAGATGTACCAATGTCCCATTATCAATGGCGGTCTTAGGATCTGATATACAATTGCACTGCATGTCATGGAATGTGCGTGGGCTTAACAATGCCGAGAAATGTCGTGATGTGATAGCATATCTTAACAGACAAGATGTTCATGTTTCCATGCTACAGGAAACTCACTTATCGCCACAAGTGCGGGCCACCTTTGCAAGTAAATGGGCTGGAACCTGCATATTCTCATCCTATTCCCCATATGCAAGGGGAGTTACCATCCTCCTTAGACGTACTGTACCGTTCCAGAAATGCAGGGAACTGACAGACGGGGAGGGCCGCTATGCCCTGCTATGGGGGCGAATGGGTCGCGACACTATCACATTAATTAACTGCTATGCTCCTAACACAGACACGCCTACTTTCTTCACCACACTCTGGGGCAAGATTATGGACGTAGGCTCCCGACATATAATTTGGGGAGGAGATTTTAATTTGGCGTTGGCACCCAATCTGGACAGAGCAGACGGGCGAGTCATTACAAACCCAGGGCAAGGGAGGCCCTGGAGGGTATCGTTGCTGAGGGAACACTGGTGGACATATGGCGATATTTACACCCGGCCAGAAAGGAGGGCACTCACTTCACACCACAGGCGGGCACGTGGGCATGACTAGATTATTTCCCTGTCACCACAGGAATCACATCGGAGGTACTGAGAGTCCTACACTTGCCGATAACATATTCTGACCACAGCCCTGTCCTGATGCATACACGCATACCCGGGTGGGATAGCCCTAGGCCCCACTGGAGGTTACAACCAGCAGCACTTTTAGATAATTTATTCCGGACTGAGCTGGGGGAGGAAATAGCTGACTTCTTTCCTAGGAATAAGGGGTCCGTTGACTCAGTAGAACACATTTGGAAAGCCTTCAAAGTCACCATCAGAGGATATTGTATATCTAAAAGTTTTGGCGTCCTGCGGGACATACAGGCCACTATACGCAGGCTACATACGGAACTGAGGGCATTGGAGCTTCGAATGGTGGAGGATAATGATCCTGCCATACATGCAGAGTTCCGGGACATACTGTCCAAATACGAGGAGGAGGCTAACAGGGAGGCAAAATTCAAGGGAAAACACTGGCAAGCTAGACGGTATTGCGAGGGGGATAGGCCAGGAAAAGCTCTCGCGATGTTAACGCGGGCTTCACGTGACCACACCGCCATCCTGGAGCTCACTGACGACCATGGACACAAGGTCAGGGACTCGGATACACTGCTTGCCGCCTTTACCTCACACTACCACACTCTCTACACCTCCCATGCTGCGGCTGATATATCTTATGCAGACTTTCTGGGAGATGTGGCACTCTGCTGGCTTAGTGATGGAGACAGGGCCTTTCTGGCGGCTCCATTCGAACTTGACGAAATTCGTGAGGCCATTATGTCGCTTAAGAATGGCAAAGCGCCTGGATTGGATGGCATTCCAGCCGAGTTCTATAAAACTTACATAGACATCATGGCCCCGGTCCTCCGTGAGGTCTATGAGGAGTCGCTTGCGGATGGCATCCTACCTAGCTCCATGCGAGAGGTAGTCATTACCTCACTCCTTAAACCCGGTAAGGAACCCGGCTCGTGTAGCTCCTATCGCCCACTATCCCTCTTGAATTGTGACGTTAAGATATTAGCGAAAGTCCTGGCCACTAGGCTCTCCCTACTCATGACCAGGATTGTATTACCTGATCAATCTGGGTTCGTCTCGGGGCGTTCCACCTCTCATAACCTGCGCACCCTGTTCTCGCTCCTCCGCACAGTTCATCCGGACCTCCCGGTGGCTGCCGTTTTTTTGGATGCCACTAAGGCATTCGACTCGGTTGAATGGCCCTACCTGTTTTCAGTTCTGACGAGCATGGGATTTCCCAGACTTTTTATTTCCTGGATACAGCTCCTCTATACACAGCTGACGGCGAGGGTCCTCATCAATGGACGCCTCTCTCATTCTGTCGCCATCACTAGAGGCACGCGTCAGGGGTGTCCTCTATCCCCCCTCCTGTTCGCAATCGCGGTCGAGCCACTGGCTTGTCGGCTTCGTCAGCTGCATCGTGAGGGGGCTGTCCAGTGCCTCCAACGCCAAATAGATGTGTCGCTGTACGCTGATGACATTACGCTTTATGTCAAGTACCCTGACCTTCACCTCAATCCTCTATTAAGAGAGTGTGTGGTATTCGGCAGGATGTCGGGGATACACATTAACTGGTCCAAATCGCAGTTCTTCCCCCTCACCGACGCAGTCACTGACTTCCCCCTGGACTACCCACTAGAGTGGTGCCGGACTGATCTCCGATACCTTGGCATACAGATCTCGCGAGATAGAGAAGAGACGATCGGCTCCAATTATGGGGTGGCAATCACAACACTTATGGCAGCGGTTGATCGCTGGATTGCCTTGCCACTATCCATGGCTGGCAGAGCTTCCCTCATTAAAATGGTAGTGCTGCCCCGTTTCCTCTACCTCTTCCTCAATATCCCATATTATCCAGGTGCTTTTTTCTTCAAAATCCTGAGGTCTGAGCTCTGTCGATTGTTCTGGGGAGGTAAGGCCCCTCGGCTGAAATGGTCTACGCTCATACTGCCCTACGAATCTGGAGGCTTTGACGTACCTGACCTCGAGGCTTATTATTTGTGCGCACAGACGCACTACGCATATCATTGGTTGGTCCCCACGCCCTTCATGCCACAACTGGCAGTGGAGGACTGGATCGTACACCCCTTGCCACTCTCTGGCCTACTCCATTGTCCAGAGTCGGCGATCCAAACTCCGAATACTTCTGTCTCCTGCACTCTAGACGCATGGCGCCGCATAGCTAAGAGACTTTCCTGCACCTTTCCATATTCTCCTACACTGCCCCTGATGTATCACCCTGCGCTTGCTCTATTGCAGGAAAAAGGCTTTCGGTTGCTCTGCGAACTCTTACATATCGTCTCCTGGGGTGATTTGTTTGTAAATGAGATGTTCAAATCCATGGAGGGGTTCTTCGCCACCCAGGACCGCACCCCGCTCAACGTGTTTTACTATCTACGCCTTCGTCAGGGGATGAAGGATATTCTGCCTGACTACCCTAATGAACCTGAGCTCTTTTGCCCGTTGCACTTTTTGCTCTGCTCGCAGGACAGGACACATTTGGTCTCTGGCATGTACCGCCAACTCAGATCGGCTGTCGAACCTCCCGAGGCGGGTGCAAGGGCGCACTGGAGTACTGACCTGTCCACTACGCTCACAGATGAGCAGTGGTGCTACTGTTGTTCCCTTACGGCTCGAATATCAGCTAGCAGCAGACTTAAGATGATACACTATAAGTTTCTGCAACGGCTGTATTATATACCAGTAAAAAAACTCAGGTTTCGTCAGGCTGCTGACGACAGATGCGAGCGCTGCCGTGCTGCACATGCGGGCTTTCTGCACTTGGCCTGGGAGTGTCCACCTATTCATGCATACTGGCAGCAGGTGACTGATGCTCTTACAGTAATGACCAAGGTTACGATTGCGGTAGACCCACTCCTTACATTGCTGGGGCACACACCACACATTCCGAAATCTTCCAGGAAATTTGTTGACACCGCGCTACTCTTGGCGAAGCGGCGTGTGGCATGTCGCTGGGGCCGAGGCAGGGCACCGAAGTTTAAGGACTGGTTGTCAGATATGACTTACTGCCAGGAACAACATATTACATTTGCTGAATTGTTACCGATCCCTAACAGACCAAAGGACATTTGGAGTCCGTTAGTCGCCTACTTGCTGGCTCAGGTTGATGACAGCGATGCCTCGGAGCAAGGGCAAGCCTGTGACTAGCTACACTGATGACACTAGGGGCTAGAGAGCCTAGATTACTGGCACATACATGGTTCATTTCGCCTGCCCTGGCACACTGCCCCCGCAAGTTATTCTAATAACCTCACACTGGGCACTACCACGAGTGGACCACTCTCTATGCCGGGTCCGCCGCTAAGCCCTCTAACCACGTTGCGGGGTTTTTCTTTTCACCACCCAACCCATGCCACAGGCCCTGATCACTACATGTTATTAACTCCTTAGGATGTTGATCATGACCCTCATCCTTACAATGACCACCTGACACCATGACAACTGTTGCAGCACCATATAGCAATGAACGACCAATAGCTCATATGCACACCTGTCGACCTGGAATTCTTCATTATGACGTGTTTACAAAGCCTTACTATATTGTTTACTGTTGGGTACTGATAACAATGAAAAAACCTGTTCTACTGCAGTGAATCCTGAATTATATGTTCTTCTCTTTCCTGATTCAATTCTTTGTTTCCCTTTCTTTCCTCTTCTCCTCCTTTCTTCTTGGAGTACTTGCCACCAGGCATTCCTCAACTAACACGATTTAACACCACCGGGCCTCCGGGATGCCGGTTCCAGGGCTGTGTATTTCTGATTGTCACTTCCTTATTGATTTGCATATGACGCTGCCGGCCTCCGGGTTGTAGGCGCCTGTGGCAGTGTACTTTACATATTATGCAATAAAGCAGTTTGAACACCAAAAAAAAAAAAAAAACTATTCCAGTTCTAGTTAAGAGATTTAAAGTTATAATTTAAAACGTCAGCTATTTGTTTGTTCAACATTATTTTTAAATGTGGGATTTATTGTAAATTCCTGCTTACACTGTTTTCGATGGGAGTGTTTCTGTACCTCTGAGTGACCATGTGTGGTGCTTGTTCTTACACCATTAAGGCTGTAATACCTTTAAGGAGTAGTTTGTGAATATCAATTGGCTTACTCGTTTGTGGTTTGTGATTGGGTGTTTGTAGTATCCTGTCCCACCCATTTTCCAGCCACTTCTTTTTGTCCCTACCCCATTTAATACAAAAACATAGGTGTCTTTGTGCAGGGATCAGAAAACAGAATTGAGGCTGCTATATCCGCCCATAGGTGATGAATAGCATTTTGTAGTATGTGACAACTACCACTGTAATTCTGCTTCACATACTACAAAATGTGTTTTCTAAATAGCCCCAGGTTCTCAAATTGCACTCATAGTTTCAACCTGGTAGCTCTGGTGCCTGCCACTAGCTTCAGAACATAAAGAAATTTAAAGGTAAATAATTCTTAGTAAGCAGTTGAGTTTTGGCTTCATTTGACATTGTAGCAGGGTTTCCGTTCTCCCACAGAACTGTGCACAGAGATCTAGAACCTGGGTGAGTTAGGGTGACCCAAAACTCACCTTTGTTTTGAAATCCCCTTACCAAGCTAGCTACAGTGCCTCATCGGTAGTAATAACTTCCCAATGACTTAGACAATCCAGAACATGAACTTAGGGTACCTCAGGTATCGTGGAATACATGAACACTCTTTCATTATATAATCATTACAAACCGAAACTGGGAGGCAAAGAACACACGTGCAAGTTTGAAATGTTTATTTTTCAATGCAAAGTTCTCAAACGCAGTATCTTATATAATATCAACATACATATTATAAAAACCAGAGTTAGCAGCATAGTCACTAGTCCATAATAGGCGAACGGTGATAGCATATTATAATGCAAAATCTATAGAAATCTGTATCACCTATATTTCGCGCACCCTATTTGGAATATTATATTATTATTATTATTTTTTTTTGTGTCCTCATTAGCCATATAACCGATCCAACTGTGCTCCTAGCCGCAATAACACTAGGCCCGACCCCCCCTGTCGCACCAAGGAGCCTAGTACTAAGCTCCCGGTACCCAGATAGTCAGCCCCGATGTCACCAGCAGAGCTTGGATGGAGAATCTCCCTTCGGGCCGGTTCGGCCAGTTGTCCATTAACTGTACGATACCTCCATTTGGACAGGGATATTTTAGGCCTAATCATCGGACCCGGGGGAAAAAAGAAAAAAGAAAAACCCCGGGTTGGCTAACTATCCCTTCTCCAATTGATCAAAAGGTACCAAAATCTCAGAGATCGAGGGCTACATGATCTAGCTAGGTCGACCTTCGAAGCTGCATATAGTGAAGACAGCCACTCTACATGCGTTGGAGGATTAGTGTTGACCCAGTTTTTGCAGATTTCTCTTCTTGCTAGTAAGATAGCATAGAATAAAAACTCTCTCTCTAAACCTTTGATGTTATTATTCAGGCCGAAGATGATTAAAGGCCATGACCAGGGGATAGGTAATCTGAGGATAGATTCGAGTGTTATCCTGACTTCTTGCCAAAACGTGGCAATGTTCGGGCACTCACAGAACATATGGAGATCTGAGGCTGCTGGAAAGAAGCATTTGCAGCAACACTTCCCTGGTTGGAATTTCGAAAGCCGTTTGGGAGAGTAATACGCTCTGTGCAGAGTGAAGAGGTGATTACGCCTCAGCCATGCTGGCTTAATGATTTTGTAGAGGAGGGTAAAAGAATCCTCCCATATGTCCTCCAAATTTAGTTCACCCTCTGCACCCCAAAGTTTTTCCGGGAGGTTGAAGTCACGCTCTCCATCATCTATAATGCACCAGTAGAAGAGTGCGACCTCTTTTCTTCCCGCAGGTCTCTCAACTAAGATGTTTTCTAGAGGGCTATGTTCTCCCATCATTGCTTTCTTCTTGGTTTGAATCCGAAGCCAGCTGCCTAGTTGTAAGTATACTATCCAAGCAAGTGATGATGTTACCCTAATCTTGAAAATATCCCAACCCATAAGTAATCCTTCCACCAGCAAATCGCCCCACTGTGTTATACCTGCAGCTAGTAGCACTCTTTTAACTGCGTTGGCTTCTTGTGGTGATAGCCCAGGTAAGTCCCAGATCGGAGCATGTTTGGATAAATATCCTATCCCGGCCTTGGATTTTATTTGAGACCATTAGGCTAAGGGGAAAGGGAAAGGTAGTAATAAAGATAAAGAATCAGTTGCCCCTGCAGGTCTCAGGGACACTGGTCAAGCGCAAGCGCAAGCAACTGAAAGGAGCCCAGGGGAACAGCCCCTCACAGAGTCGGAGTCAGAACGTGAGCTCGAGCTAGTGACTGACATATCACAACACCCAATCTCAAGGGATTCGAGAAGGGGTAAGGGACATCAGTTAAGGTATACCGCCCCGAAAGAGCTACCACATAAGGCAAGCCTGAGTAAGGAGGACTCTAAAAAAGCTAGTAAATTCTCCCGAATTACACCCTCATTGAAGTCCTATTTCAAGGTCCTGCCCCAGATATTAAATATAAACCAAGAGCCCCAAAAATCTGTTAACATACAAATTGCACCTACGTCAGTTGAAGATATTGAAACTATACCTACTTCTACATCTATATCTGGCAATTTGGGGGAAGAAGAGGTGGAAGCAACAAGGGCAGGAGAATCACCCAGCGGAGTAAAGATGGGGGATCCAGTTGAGCGAGTTATTGATGCAGCTTCCCCTCCGGATCAGCAAGCCTCCACCCCAGTGGTGGGAAGTGGGACAAAAGAGCTGGATCAATGTAGTGGGGGCTGCGAAGAAAATGGTAGCGACAATACCCTTCAAGCTATACTTCTCAGCTTGAGAGAAGAGATTAGAAATGGGTTGGAGGAGTCGAAAAAAAGCTTCGATGAGTCTAGACAAACTCAATCAGAAATTCGCACAATGTGCGAAAACTTAGAGTCTAAGGTGGATGGTCTCTCACTAAGAACCGGAGGTTTAGAGGTCTGTGTGGAAGATCTCAAGGCAAAATTGAAGTCTGCTGAGGCGAAGATTCAGACACTACGACAGGAAGGCAATACAGTCAAAGAGAGGGTTGAGTCTCTCGAAATTTTTTCTAGAAGAACAACTTGAGACTTCTAAAAATTCCGGAGGGGAAAGAAGGAGGAGACTTAAGGAATTTTGTAGCAACTATACTGAAAGACTCTCTAAATCTGGATGAACCCCTCTCTGAGATAGAAACAGGTATTCAGAGGGTACACCGGGATCCATTCCGTCTTAAACCAGGTAGGGAAAAACCAAGAAAGATCCTGGTGAATTTTCTAACATACTCACTTAAAGAGAAGATTTTGACTTCAGCCCTGAAAGCCAAGACCTTGAAAGCCTTAGATTTTTCTTTTGAAGTGAGGTCCGACCTGTCTAAAACCACACTAGATAGGCAGTGGGAGTTAGGCCAACGGATGGAGAAGTTCAGAAGTCTAGGTGCTACCGTGCAAATGAGATTCCCTTCCTTCCTAAGGATAATGTACAATAACAAAATGTACAAAGTCAAGTCTCCCTTCGAAGCTGATGAGCTATTTGTAACTATTAGTGAACACGCAAACCCCCCTGACCGCGGCTAAAATATTGGTAAAATACTAGAGGAATCTATAAGATAAGTAAAAAAATAAATAAATAAATAAATAAATAAATAAATAAATTAAAAAAAAGGGATAAGGGAAAAGAGGGGGGAAGAAAACACAAACACTTGGGTGAGGAAAGAAAAGGGAAGGAAGGAAAAAGGGAAAGAAAAGAAAAGAGAGGGGGAAATAGAAAAAAAAAAAAAGAGAATGGGGGGGAAAAAAAAGGAATAAATAAATAAATAAATAAATAAAATACTAAAAAGGAGAGGGGAAGATAAATATATACATTGTTTTCACAAAACATAGGTCACCAAAATAGTATTGGGTGTGATATGAATAGATAAACGGGTATCAATGCGGGAATTTCAATATAAACCTCAACCCCCAGTATACTTACTGTCAAAAGTTAAGGTTTTTATTAGGTTGTAATGGCACCTATTAATTTTCAACTCTTAACCCCTACATCACCGCCCAAATCCGTTCTTGGTTACTCGAGGATCATTAATAGCAACAATAAGATATAAAATAGCTATTAGATAAGGGATTAAACCACAGTTTCACCAATCGTTAATCACCACTACTTATATTTCAACCATAATGACCGATAAGAGTGATATTAGGGCACGGAACAGGAACACGTCAGAGACGACAAGCTGGCAATACATCATGCCAGAGTAAGTTGGGGGGGGGTTTCCAGGGGTGGGAGGGGTGGGAAGGGAAAGGCAAAACATAAAAGTCCTCATAAACCGAATTCTATAATCGCGAAGAATATGGATCCAATGTTGTCTCAAAGCTGCTGTTTGGCTAAAATAGAAAGAGATGAAGCAATTGACAAGCTGTCTTGCAAAAAAAGTATCAGAGTTGAGGCTTGGGAAATTATGTGGATGAGCTTAAAAAGCAATGTCAGATATTAAATTCCTATCCTGGAATGTAAATGGTCTGCGCGTCAGGGCAAGAAGGAATAGAATTCTACAATACCTAGGAGATTCACCCGCGCAGATCATCGCGATCCAGGAAACACATTTAAACAATCAAGAGATCACAGATATATTTAAGAAGCTTAAATGGGTTGATAAATTTGTTAGTACGGACCATAACGCTAGTATTCGAGGTAATGTCATCATCTTCAAAAAAGCAGTAAGGGCCCAGATTACGGACTGGAAAACGGATGCGAGCAGTAGATGGTTGATAGTAAATGTCCAATTATTCTCGAAGGCTTTCACCATCATTAGCTACTACGGACCTAATCAAGACGATCCTTCTTATCTGAATATCCTGCAGAACCATCTGATTACCTGCTCTGATCCCATAATATGGGTGGGAGATTTTAATCTTGTCTTAGATCCAAAACTAGACAAATCTCCCACTTCTAGGGCCGTAGGGCACAGTAATATGAGGGATACACTGCTTAGATGTATGTCGAACCTTGGTCTACAGGACATATGGAGACAAAGAGCTGGTAAAGCCATGGGAGTCTCTTATCATAATTACAAATATAGACATAAATCACGAATTGATTATGCCCTATTTAGCCTCTCCATTAAAGATCAGGTTAAAAACATAACATATTTGCCTTTACATCTGTCAGATCACTCTGCTATTCTTTTTTCAGTAAAATTAGAGCAGAAATCCACTCATCCATCTTGGTCCTTTGACCGAACAATTCTATTGGAAGAAGAGGAGAAAGATTATCTGATGCAGGAAACTTTATCTTTTTTAGAGCTAAATTTAGGCTCTGCCAGCTTGGTCACTGTATGGGAGGCCTGGAAAGCCTTTATAAGGGGCTGCATTACTGGCAGGGCCTCATACAGGAGGAAGAAATACGGGGAGGCAATTCTACATATAGAGCAAGAATTGACCCGGTTGGAATCATCAGATCAAGTCCCTTCAGATAATCAAGAGGAGAAAATAGAATTAAAAACTAAGTTAGATACACTACTGCAAGAGAGGCTAAATAAAAGATGGCAGGCAAGCAAACTTGCGCACTTCGAATATGGCGAATCTGCCGGAAAATTGCTGGCCTGGAAAATCAAAGCTGATCAGTCCAGAAACTTTATTAAAGAAGTCAGGGTCGCTGGGGAAATCAATAGTAGGTCAACAGATACGGACATTGGTGATGCCTTCAGTGAGTTTTTCCGGAATATCTACACAGAGGAACTTAATGTTAATTTGGATGAAAGGAACAAATGGTTGGATAATATAATTCTCCCTGAATTGAAAAGCTCTCAAACTGAGAATATAGATAAAGAAATAACGGAGTTAGAAGTTTCTAACACTATTAAACAACTTACACAGGGTAAGGCCCCGGGACCGGACGGTATCCCAGGAGAATTATATAGGGTACTCAATTCTAATCTCACTCCAGTCCTTACGAATCTTTTTAATGATATACTGATTAGAGGTGAGTCACCACCAAGCTCCTGGGGGGAAGCGAATATAGCCTTAATATTGAAAACAGGTAAGGACCCAGCCGAGTGTGGATCATATCGCCCAATTTCGCTTCTCAATAATGATTACAAGATTTTTACGTCAATTTTGGCAGCGAGATTGGGAAGCGAGATTGGATCGATTATCCACCCTGACCAAAAGGGGTTTATCAGAGGCAGGCAATTGGCCGATTTAACTTATGATTTGGTGGGAGCCGCGGATATCGCCTCAACTTTCGGTCTACCTCTGGCTATTATGACCCTTGACGCCACCAAAGCGTTTGATAGGGTAAACTGGG
Source organism: Lissotriton vulgaris (assembly GCF_964263255.1). Lineage (NCBI taxonomy): Eukaryota > Metazoa > Chordata > Amphibia > Caudata > Salamandridae > Lissotriton > Lissotriton vulgaris. Next base: position 1,074,180,471 of record NC_141691.1, on the reverse strand, counting down.
CATATTTAAATCTAATAATGAAAAAATTCCATCTTGGTCCCAAATTTTGTAGGGCCATAGGCTTACTATATAAAAACCCCAGCGCATCCCTACTAATAAATGGTACGCGAACAACTCCTTTTAAAATTAGCCGAGGAACAAGGCAGGGCTGTCCTCTATCCCCCCTTCTTTTTAATTTATATGTAGAACCGTTTGCTCAGTCTATCAGGGAGGATATTAATATTCCACATTTCAGTTTCTCGGGCTGGGAAAAGAAGGTCGGCCTCTATGCCGGTGATATACTCATCTATACAACTGATCCCGCATCGGCATTCCCTATAATTATAAAGAAAGCGGAGGACTTTGGAAAATTTTCGGGATATTAAATAAATGCAGGGAAAACGGAAATCATGGTCTGGAACATCCACAATCTTCCACTCCCGGTAAAATCCTCAATGAGGTACTTGGGAGTTACAATAACCAAAGATTTAGAACATCTGGCTCAAAACAACTTAGCCCGGATCTCCCGAGAATCTCAAACCCTGATGAAAGCTTGGTCTTTTCTCCCGCTTACCATCTATGGGAGAACCAGCCTGATAAAAATGAGTATTCTCCCGAAGTTTACTTTCATTTTTAACACCATCCCGCTAACCTTTGATACCAAACAGCTTGCAAAATGTCAGCAAAATATCAATTCATTTATTTGGGGATATAAATCAAGCAGACTGGCCTGGAAAAAACTGAGAAGGAGAAGAGAAAAAGGGGGGCTTGCATTACCAGACTTGGAATATTATGCCTGGGCATTTCATTTGTCCCACTCCAGGATGCTACTCAAGATCCCCTGGGAAAATGCAAACGGGCTTATGTATAAGGCAATGTTATTGGGCTCGGACCTTCCAATGAACGGTTTTCTCTTTAAGTTTGGCCACCATAAGTTCTTTAAAAAAATCAGACTAAAGACACTATGGGGCACCTTAGAATATTATATTATATCTAAGAAGGTCTCATTTGGGTTCTAGCAGGGCGGGCCCATACCTCTAATTCTCAGTAGGAGGAGATCACATCAACAGCTACCAGCTCTCTGCATGCGAAGCATCAAGTGTGTTGATTCATTCCCTGTAACTCTATCTTAAACCCGAGTAGAGCCCAATGTTGGCAGCAACATTATTTGTGTTATGTCTAATGTGGTGCGAGGATCAGGCCTTCAGCAACCTTGTGTTAGGTTATTCTTAGAGGGTGCTGTTCTCAGTGTGCAGACATTTGTACCAAGTGTACCAAGCACGACTGATATCAGAGCAATAACATATTATTCGCAAATAAATCACATCTTTCGTCTAGGTTGAAAGCTACAATAACAATTAGATGTCGTGCGCAAACTGAAGCCGAAGGAAAATATGGTGTTTAAACATTTAATAAACTCATGCTAACTTAACACAATGTATAGAAACGCAGTAACCATATGACACCCCCCCAATGATCCGAGGACGGTCAAAAAAGGAAAAAATATGCCAATACTACAAGAAAGGCAAAACATGAAAGCAGACTTCAACAATATTGAGCCAAGCTAAATGTATGTAAATGTATATAAAAATCATTAATACAAAATATGTATGAATGCCTATAGTGGCCACACAAAAATATAAAAAAAAAAAAAACTTGAACTTGAGGCCATTTATAAAATCATAGGCCCAGAACATATCAAAGTCCAATGTTCGTAATAAAAAAGGCACTATTCAGAATTACTAAAAAGTCACGTGCCATAATAGTGAAAGTCTCCAAAGCCACTCATGGGTGGATAGAATAGGCAAAATAGGTAGCCACAGCTTCCAACATGAAATCACTGTCATCATCCGAAAAAGGTTCAGCCATCCAATTAAGTAATGGGAAAGAACATACGTGCTCCTCCAGCACCGAATCCTCTAGCAACATCAGAGGACAACTCAGTGGGTTCTCGAGAACGCTATGTGCCAGAAAGTCATGCGCCGCTGCGGATATGTCCCACTGACCCATTAGTCCATGCATCGCTGCCACTGCCATAACCCTTTCGCCAGAACAAACCAACTTGTGAGCAACTACGGGGCTCATTAGCTGATCAAAATCGACGTCAGGAGAAGTCGGTAAGCAGAGACACAAATCAATGGCCCAGTCGAAATCACAGCTCAGGCAATGAAACACAGGCTGGACACATGTGAAAAAGGAAAATCGGAACGATAATCCAAAAGCCGTGCTTAAAGTCGCAAGCGGTAAGGAGCCATAGTAATCAATCAATCACAGATATTTGTAGAGCGCACTACTTACCCGGAGGGTCTCAAGGCGCTTGGGGGGGGTGTGCTGCTACTGCTCGAAGAGCCAGGTCTTGAGCTTCTTCCTGAACGAGAGGTGGTCTTGGGTCAGGCGCAGGTCGGTCGGGAGGGAGTTCCAGGTCTTGGCGGCTAGGTAGGAGAAGGACCTTCCTCCTGTTGTCGTTCTTCGGATGCGGGGGACGGCGGCGAGGGCGTAACTGGCTGATCGGAGTTGGCGTTTGGGAGCGTAGAAGTTGACGCGGTTGTTAAGGTAGCTCGGGCCTTGATCGTGTAGGGCTTTGTGTGCGTGGGTGAGGAGACGGAAGGTGATTCTTTTTTTGACGGGGAGCCAATGCAGGTCTCTCAGATGTCCGGAGATGTGGCTGTGTCGTGGGATGTCGAGGATGAGTCTGGCTGAGGCGTTCTGGATCCGCTGGAGTCTCTTCTGGAGCTTCGCGGTGGTTCCGGCGTAGAGGGCGTTGCCGTAGTCCAGTCGGCTGGTGACGAGGGCCTGGGTGACCGTCTTCCTGGTCTCGGTGGGGATCCACCGGAAGATCTTCCGTAGCATGCGCAGGATGTTGAAGCATGACGAGGAGACGGCGTTGACTTGTCTGGTCATGGTGAGGGAGGAGTCCAAGATGAAGCCCAGGTTGCGTGCGTGGTCTGTCGGTTTGGGTGCGGTGCCCAGGGCGGGGGGCCACCAGGAGTCGTCCCAGGCGGAGGGCGAGGAACCCAGGATGAGGACTTCCATCTTGTCTCAGTTCAGTTTCAGGCGGCTGGTCGTCATCCACTCGGCTACGTCTTTCATCCCTTCGTGAAGGTTGGCTCTGGCGGTGGCGGGGTCGTTGGTGAGGGAGAGGATCAGCTGGGTGTCGTCAGCATAGGAGATGATGTTGAGGTTGTGTTGGCGTGCGATGGCCGCGAGGGGGCTCATGTAGACGTTGAAGAGGGTGGGGCTCAGCGACGATCCTTGAGGGACGCCGCAGATGACTTCGGTGGCCTCTGACTTGTACGGTGGTAGGCGGACTCTCTGTGTTCTTCCAGCGAGGAAGGAGATGATCCATTCCAGAGCCTTCTCCTGGATTCCGACGTTGCTGAGGCGCTGCACTAGGGTGCGGTGGCAGACAGTGTCGAATGCCGCGGAGAGGTCTAGGAGGATGAGGGCCGCTGTTTCTCCGTTGTCCATCAGGGCTCGGATGTCATCGGTGGCAGCGATGAGGGCGGTCTCGGTGCTGTGGTTGGCTCGGAAGCCCGACTGTGAGGGGTCGAGGGATCCATTCGTCTCGAGGAAGGCGGCCAGCTGTTTGTTGACGGTCTTCTCAATGACTTTGGCTGGGAACGGGAGGAGCGAGATGGGGCGGTAATTCTTGAGTTCGGTGGGGTCCGCTGTAGGTTTCTTTAGCAGGGCGCTGAGTTCTGCGTGCTTCCAGCTCTCCGGGAAGGTAGCGGTGTCGAAGGAGGTGTTGATGATGTCCCGCAGGTGGGGTGCGATGACAGCGTCGGCCTTGTTGAAGACGTGGTGAGGGCAGGGGTCTGTTGGAGAACCGGAGTGGATGGAGTTCATCATGCGGACGGTGTCTTCGGTGCTGATCGGAGCCCAGGCGCGGATGGTGGTGGTGGGGGGGCGGTGGTTCGGTCGTGGCGAGCGTCGGTTGAGCGCTGAAGCTGTTGTGTATGTCAGCGATCTTGTTGTGGAAGTAGGAGGCGAGTGAGTTGCAGAGGTCTTGCGATGGGGTGATGTCGTTGTTTCCGGCGTTTGGGTTGGAGAGCTCTTTCACGATGTTGAAGAGTTCCTTGCTGTTGTGTGCGTTGTTGTCCAGCCGGTCCTTGAAAGCAGTTTTCTTGGTGGCGCGGATCAGTTGGTGGTGTTTCCGGGTGGCAAGCTTGAGGGTGGTCAAGTTGTCCGGTGTTGGATCCCTTCTCCAGGCTTTCTCGAGGGCTCGGCAATTCTTCTTGGAGCTCTTGAGTTCGTCTGTGAACCATGGGGCCTTCTTGCTGCCGGGTCTGCTGGGCGGGGTCCTTAGTGGGGCGAGTTCGTTCGCGCAGCTGCTGATCCACTTCGTGAGGTTGTCGGCGGCCTAGCTGGGGTTCGCTGAGCTGGCGGGAGGGTGCTGGCTCAGGGAAGCGGCGAGCTGGTCGGCTGTGATCTTGTTCCAGCTTCTTCGAGCGACCTGTTGCTGGTGGTGGTGGATCGTCGTTTTTCTGAAGGTGAAGTGGACGCGGCTGTGGTCCGTCCAGTGGAGTCCAGTGGCGTGGCCGAAGGCGATGTGTTTGCTGGATGAGAAGACGGCGTCGAGTGTGTGTCCGGCGAGGTGGGTGGGGGTGGACACCAGCTGCTTGAGTCCGAGGTTGGCGAGGTTGTCGAGCAGGGTGGTGGTGTTGCGGTCGTTGTTGTTCTCCAGGTGGAAGTTGAGGTCCCCCAGGAGGATGTAGTCAGCGGAGGGGAGGGCATGCGGGCTGACGAAGTCGGCGATGTCCTCGCTGAATTGTGTGCGTGGTCCCGGGGGTCGGTAGATCAGGGTGCCTCTGAGGGTGGTGTTCGGGTCGGTGCGGATCTGGAAGTGCAGGTGTTCGGCGGTTGTCAGGGTTTCGTCGGTGTTGGTCGTGATGCGGATGGTGTCCCTGTGGATGATGGCGATGCCTCCTCCCATCTGGTTGGCGGTGCGGTCCCTCCGGGTGATCTTGTAGCCCTCTGGGATGGCGATGGCGATGTCGGGCGCTGAGGAGTCGTTCATCCAGGTTTCCGTGAGGAAGGCAACGTCAGGAGCTGTGGTGTCGAGGAGGTTACAGAGTTCGATGGCGTGTCTGTGGACAGAGCGGGTGTTGAGCAGGATGCACTTGAGGTGGTTGCTGCTGGTGTTCGGCTTGGCGGGTGCTGGTGCGAGGCAGGTCCGGATGCAGGTGAACTTGCAGGCGTGGCAGCTGAAGGGTCCGTGGGTATGCTTCGGGGTGGCTCGGTAGCATCCGGGGATCTCGCCGGTGTTGAGTGCGATGAGTGTTGCGGCGTCGTAGGTCCGGCGGGTCGTCTTGCTTCGGTGGGGGCCAGGGGTCCTGGCGCTGGGCGCGGTCCAGGCGCGGACGGGCGCAGACGGGCTTACCTTTGGCGCGCCTTCTGCGCACAATCGGCGCGCCCGCTGCGCGTGACCGCTGCGCGTTCGCACGGTCACCATATATGGCGAAGTGCGAGGGAGGGCGGAGCAGCTGGGAGGCGGGAGCGGGGAGGGTACAGAAGAGAAAGGGGGCGTGGTCAGTGGCGGTGGCGGGAAGCGGGGAGCGGGGAGACCGGGGGGAGCGAGAGTCAGGCGACAGAACAAAGAAACCAATTCACAATGTAAAAATACAAGCATCAGGTTGCGAAACTGCATCAGTAGGGGCTGAGCGTTTCCTTGCGCAGGATGGGCATCCATGTTTAATAAAGCAAAATATCACCAGAACGCCTGCAGCCAAAGCCAGCAAAACAGGAAATCCGCCTAACAAGCTTGCGAATATAGAATGAAAGAACGCAGGGATAATACCAAATACTTTTTCAAACGTAGTCACGAGACCACTGCTAACCAATTTTAAAAAATGTGCTAGGCCAGTTGTGGAGGAGGCATTGAAGATTTGATGAACCAGCACGCAGAAATGAAACGGCAAATCAGTATTTAAAAGTGCCTGCACCTCTGTGCGTGTGTTAGCTATGTGAAGGACATAAGTTTTGCGGGCCGAGCTCAGTGCCACCTGTTTTTGAGACAATAGCGCTCTTATTCGGCTCAAACCATTGAAGTCCGCTCTCAAGGTTGGAATTCTTGGCCAAATGGAAACATCTGAATTCCCATGCGTGGGTGGATATAACACGTTCTTGCAACACACCACACGTTCTGATACAGTAACCACAAATGCGATACCGACCATTAACCCACAACACAGTTCGTTGTTCAAAAGTAAATAACTACCGTTAGACAACAAAGTGAATGTGGGAACTATTGCAGGAACCGGTGTGTCTTTTAAAACACAGGCTAAATTTGGTCTGTGCTGATTACAAGAACCATGTAATTGGATGTGCCTGCATATCAGTGAACGGTCAGGCGACTGTGTGCATTCTTCACCATTCAGATTCACCTCCTTTCCCTCTTTCAGACATCTGTATGAATATGGTAAAGACCATGTCTCATGTAGGAAAGCACTTCCTAGTGGTTCATATCGCCCTATAGCAATATTTCTCATACAATTTGTTAATTTATACAGAACAAATGGCAAAGTAATAATACCATGGATAAGCCATGTAGCAGCAGCCGCCTCAGCCACAGAGAAAGGCAAAGATTCTAACTTCTCAATGTGTAACATAGAAAATGATGCATCTCGCATGGAAAGCATGCGCTGCTTGTCAGTCAAATTAAACGGGGCAAATAATGATGAGACGTTCATATAACTCCAAGGCACTCGACCAGACTTCAGAGTCTGTAGTGTCCAGGCAAACTGCATAACAGAACGCAATTGATTTTGACCATTATATAATACGGACACTTCATCATGCACAATGTCAACAACAGAAGAAACAATATTGTTTAACGTGTAAATTCGGGAAGAAAGCGTGTTAATACTGTTATCGACCACTGCAAGTACCTTTTCCAAATTTGCTTGGTCGATTGCCCTTAGGCGCTTAGCAGCCTCAACTTGAGACACTTTCCAAATTTCATTGTAAACAGCATAAATCCACCGTTTAGACCTACCCTTAATTGGGCCTTTTATAAAATCGTTTAAATCCACATTTTCAGTCAACTGAGACAGATGTAGTTTAACTGCAGCTAACGTGGAATGTTGTAACCAATTCTGACACAGTTTCCCTACAGAGTAAGTGGTGACAGTATAATCAGTTTCAAAACGGGGATCTGGTCGCACTTGTGTGAACCCTTCAGCCAACCCTAGAAATCGACGTTGGCAAGAATCAGAACTCTTTGGCCACAACAGCCAACCTTTAGGATCCAAGCTGGATACATTAAAGGACGAATTGCATAGTAGAGATTGTATCTCATGAATAGACAATTCGGAAAAAGTACCCCAACCTGAATATTCTTCTAATTCGGGGATAGTTGGTGTATTTAATCTTTTAGAAGTAGCCAATCCAAAGCATGTTGTTTGGGAAATAGTAGAATTTAGAAACAACATGTGATTCGGGATGAGACATGCGCGGTGCAAAGCCTCAGTGCCTTGTACCTGCCAATCTTTGGTACCCCAAACCGATTTAAGGTCAATTATTCCCTTCCAGAACTCGTAGCCATCTACAGCCAACTTGTCTAGAAAGGACTTCGAATACAGCAACTTTGTATCAGTAAGTCTAACTTTGGACATGGATTTTTCTGTCATTCTGAAGTAAAAAGACTCAGGATTTGATTGATTAAAATCTGTAAAATAACTGTATTTTTTCAGAAATGTACTGGAGCTTCCTATGAAAGGAGCTGGGCAGTGCTCCCACTGCGTGTAATTCACAGCAACCCTCCTGGAGTTCGTCTTATGGAGAAAATGATTACCATAATGTTGGAAGCAAAACAAATCACCATAATTAATAGAATCTAAATATAAGTCTTCAGCATCAAAAGCCGCATAATATTTTAAATCAGAAAATAATGCTTCTACGGCCTGAATATCCCAATCATCAGAACGTATATTTTGTTTAATCACATCTCCCATGTTTACTCTAAGCACATTCGGAACATTAATCACTTCAGTGGGCCCATGTATTTGAAATCTAACCGCATCCCACACAATCCCATCAAGGACAGGCCAAGCTGTAATGTTGACTGTATTTAAGTTTCGTTTCAGTCTGTGCGCTGAATGTGAAGAGGAAAGAGGGGCCAATGTTCCATTAAGGTACCGAATTCCTGTTCTTTCTTTAACGTAGTGACCATCGATCAGGCGGAAATAATAAAACACAAAACCAATTGACATAAAAAGGTAAAATGAAAATAAGATCAACCAAATGTATGTCCAAGGGGGAATTAAAAAATGTTTTTTAAATAACGTGGCATATTTTGCAATAGTTGAGGGTTTCTTTGAAAGTTCCGAAACAGAGTCAAAAGAGAATCTGGACTGGTCGGCCAAACGAGTCTGTAAATCAGGCATCGATAAATCAGCAGGATAGGTGTAGTTTAGCTCATCAATGTTAGTAACAGGAATAGTATTTAATAAAGGACTGGATATGGCAGGCATCTCGAGCCAGCACAGAGTGCCTCACCATGGAAGGACAGGATACAGCCGGTGTCATGCTATGAAGAATCGGCCACCCTGTGTGTCTTGACATTATCAATAGAAATAAATCTGTTTTCCTTACGACCTGGAAATGGTGGTAAAATGACTGTTCTTGTGCCCTTCACTCCAAGAACTCGAACCGGTTTCCGATATGAGGGACCAAACTCTTTCTTGTTATCGATCTTCTCTCGAACCAGTTCTCCAACTTGGGGTAGCCAGCCAACTACCGGGATCTGCAGCGCATCATCCGATGTGGAGGGCAAATGTTCCTTTGCAAGACTGCCTCTGGTCTTTTGTAGATTCTGTAAAACATTGCAATGTTCATCTACGTCAAAGGCCGTGGCCTGGGCCTCGCAGTCTAGCCCATCGAGGTCAGGGACATACATCTTGATACCAAAGAGCATTTCGTATGGGGTCCGCCCACCCAGAGACCTTCTAGGGAGATTATTAAGCGCACCCTGCACGCCCATGAGGTGGGCTAACCAGTTTCTGCCAGTGCCTATAACTCGAGCTGTCAAAGATTGCTTTAAGTCGCGGTTCATTCGTTCAACTACACTATTGCCCTCGGGCCTGTAGGGACTCGAAAACTTGACTTGGACCCCCAACGAAACCATAGCATCCTTATACGCCTTATAGGCGAAAGCCGGACCCTGATCCGAATGGAAGGTACCACAGGCAAAAATTCCCACAAAGACTCGCAAATCCTTAATAACAGTCCGTGAATCAGCGCTCCGATGTGGCCATACCCACACAAAGCGTGTGCATGAATCAACTGCTACTAAGATGTATTTGTATGCAGTATCAGAAGAAAATGGACCGCAGTGATCCAAATAAACGCATCCAAGCAGTTTATTCGAGATGTACAACTGTGTCTGAGGCGGACGCGCATCAGTTGAAGGTTTAATCTGCTGGCAAATGTCACATTGAAGGACATAATCGCGCGTCTGTTTGTACAGTCCCCGCCACCAGAACCTTTGTTGTAGCTGAGTTACAGTGGCTGAGACGCCCACATGCGCAGATGCCACACCTTCATGAGCCGCTGTAATCAAAGTAGCCCTGCGATCCGAGTTGGGAACTAGACGCTCACCAACATCAGGAATTTTCACATAAGGAACCTTATCGGGACTTAAGTGGTATGTGTATTTAGAAGGGAACCCCGCAGGATATTTACTTCCCTTCTCTGTTGCAGCAACAGCTGCCAAGATGTCATCATCTATTTTGCTTTTGGACCTCGTGACTGCTGCAACTAAGTATTTTGATACCGCTGATTTCGCTGCTTCATCAGCAAGCGAATTACCAACAGCGTGGACCCCCACGCGCTGATGGCCGAGAGTATGAATCACAAACACGAGTGGCAACTTCTCTTTAAGTTCCGCCACTCGGACCCAGATCATTTTATGTTTTATTGTGCTACCTTTGGAATCACGAAATTCATTCTGAATCCAAAAGAACAAGTTTTCATTGTAAGACTGGACACAGTAGTAAGAGTCACTTACGATTAAAGTCGTCACACTAGGATCAGCGTACTCCAATGCAAGCATCAGAGCACGAAGCTCAGCTAATTGTGCGTTGCAGTCCCCAAGCGTCTGCGTGTGCACGACACTGGACTTGAACTCATCGTTCACCATGGCACCGACCACTATGGCGCACGCGGAAACGTAGGCATGTTTAGAGCCATGCGCAACTTGCGCCGAACCATCAGTGTAAATGATGCAATGGAAATCCTCCAACGGCCGCATTGCTAAAGGAGCAGGGTGAACAAATTCATACTGTAAGTACTCCTGCGACCGTAACGTGGCGTCAAAATTAAACGTGACATCCTGGGACGTCAAGGATGCAGCCCATTGAATCCACCGAGGATGCAAAGCTTTGGAATTGGGTACACTGGCTTTCGTAACTGCCTCCAAGGCAGGACACGGGGTAACAACCAACATGCGTTTTCCTTGTGACAGGGCACGTTCCTTAAGAATTGCCATCTGCACAGCCGTTAAAACTTTCTCCACAGTGGAAAAACGCAGTTCAGCCGAAGTGTACAAGTGTGACTTGTAAGCAATAGGTACTGTATCTCCTTCATTAAAAGTCAGGTACGTGAAACCCACCGCCCCAGGGATAATTCTTATCTCCAGGTTGGTCTGGTTATCACAAGTCTGTAAGTATTCAGAAGCGAGCAAATCAGCCTGCAAAGACTGCAGAATGGCTGAATGCTCGGGCAGCCAGCATGATTTGGAAAAAGATGGTTGTATCAAAGCATACAAAGGCTTGATACGCTGGGCATATTCCGGAATGTAAGTCCTCCCAAAATTCAAAAAGCCCAGTAGAGATTGTAATTTTTTCAGTGTTGTCGGAGAGCGCAACTGTGCGCACTTCTCCAGGAAGTGGGGTGCTAAATCCTTCCCTTCGTTGTTAAGCTCGTAACCTAGAAACAACACTGTGTACTCTGCAATGTGCGACTTTGCAAAGTTAAACTTGTAACCTATGTCAGCAAAGTTACAAATTATGCTATTTACTCGACACAAATGCTCCCAAAGATCGTCGTCTGTGAGATAAATGTCATCCACATACGAACAAGCAACTGGGTCGATGCCCTCCAGAAGAGAGACAATGCGGGCGGAGAATACACCAGGACTGTTCTTATAGCCCATTGGGAGACGCCGAAACATTTTTTGCACACCGCCGCATGTAAAACTGGTCCATTGGGAACTTAGACTGTCTAATCTATGGGCATAAAAACCATTGGAAATGTCAAGCGTGGTTTTGAACCGTTTACGCTCAAGACTATTCACTAACGCAGAGCCATGAGTATTCTGTACTGCACAGTTACGGCAATGCGAGTTCAAATGCCTATAATCCAAAACCAAACGATATGAGCCGTCCGGCTTGTTTACAGTAAAAAGGGGGTTATTCATCGGTGACACACACGTTTCAATTACACCTTGATATTCCAATTGTTCAAGGATAGCCGCGACTGAAGCTTTGGCTTCACGCCGTATGGGATATTGAGGTTGAGGCTGCGGCTGAGACCGTAAAGGAATCTCGTGGCTTGGAGACAATTTATCCCAGCCACACTGATTGCGGTACACAGCCGGCGCAAGCGCCAGAGCCCACTCTTCTGCAAAATGCAGCGCTTCCACTCTCGGTACAGTGTCTGCGAAACTGGGTAGGATTACCTCCTCCCCTTGCGGAGCTGCGAGAACAAAAGGTGGGGGCCAGTCAGCCTCCGAAAGCAAAATGTCATATGTAGACGAAAGATTTTCCCAAAATACCCCTTTTACAGTTCGCTGCATGTCACCTTCTATTAACAGGACAATTTCAAAAAGACGTTCAGGGGGAGCAACATGCGTATCAGCAGTTTCAATCACAACATAAGTGTCAGTCGCTGTCACCTTCAACAGTGGACGGAGGGCCTCTCTCACTATGGTAATCTCTGCCGCGCTGTCCAGCAAGGTCAGAGCCCACGTCAGATTCCGAAGCCGCGTTCTCACTATCTGGGGCATAACGATGCACTGTCAGGGCGGCGACTTTCTTCGTGGCAAACTGTGATCTCTTGGGCGTAGCGCCTTCCTGCTGCTCTCCACCGTTACGCGGGCGGGGCTGACCACGTCCTTGCTGGCCACCCCGGCCCCTGCCGCCCCCTCCACCACCGGTTGACGGAGCCGATGAGTCCTGAAAGGAACGAGGAGAGCGTTGGTCAGAAGCCTGAAACCTCTCAGGCGATTTAATCATCGCGCGGTCGCGCAAATCATAAACACGATCCGACTGCGCAGGCAACGGAGTCGCAGGAGCAGAAACCTGTGTTTGTTGTTGTTGTTGCTTACCCTGATTCTGCTTTTTAGGCCAATTTTGTTTTTTGGACTTCTGTTGACCACTAGGATCCGAAGACTAACCCTGGGGCTGCTTTTTCTCTTTATCAGGAAAAGCCTTAAGCCCCTTTGCATTGCGGCCAACCGTTTTATAAGCAGCCACAATAATCCTTGCCAACTGACGGGGTCTTTCGGCCTCGGGAATCAACGCTAAAGCGTTAGCAACCTGAAAGTTCACTGCATCTCCCTTGACATTTGCAAGGATCAGATCGCAAACCACATCAAAGGAGCCACACAGGCGCATACCCAATTCGACCGCCGACTCCGGTCCGTGTTCGTCTTGAACACGTTTAAGGACCGCACCCAGATTGGTCACAGACGGGGTGCCGTAGCACCTCGAATAGACCGCTGCAAAAGTCTTACCCCAAGTCTCACAGTCAACAAGTTCAGGTGCCAAATCTTTCGGTAAACTTAGTGTTAGAATCCGGTGCTTATCACCAGGATTCGTATTAGGAAACACAGCTTCAAGCTGGCCGAATTTCTCTGCAAGCCAGAACGGAAAATCATCCTTGTCCTGGGGCTTTTTGCCCATCACGGAATTCACCATGACAGGATTGATTTTCAAACCAGCCTGTTCTGCACGAAGCTGTGCACCTCTAGGGGCCACGTCTTGAACATTACGGCTTGCGTAATGAACAAGCGCTCTAATCACTGCCACTGCGACTTCATGAAGTTGCCGCAGATCAGCTATGCCACAAGTGGCTCGATTAGGGTGAGGAGTGAATCCAGCCAAAGCGGGCCAAGGAGTGCCCGGAATGGACAAAGGACCCAACCTCGGAGCGGTTAAAGCGTGTGGTAGGGCGCCACCAAACCAAACTCCATGCTGCCAAGCGTCAATAGGAACTTCCAGTGCTCTGTACGGAGCATACGCAGCCGGTACAGCCGTAGCAGTGTAGGAATGGAAAACGCCAGAATTAGCGTTCACCGCCGGAAATGTCACCCACGAATAAAATAGTTCGTACGGGTAAGCATGTTCCGCACTCACCACTAGAACAACAGCCAAGCCTTCAACAGGGACATCATAAGCCCGCAAATGGTCACGCACCGCAATGCGACTATGCTGCGGGATGTCCACGGCTTGTGCCATGTCAGCACAGGAAAGTGAAAAAACAAAAATTACTTTGTAGCACGACTGGGTAGTAATTCAAAGAAACCATTTACAGATAGATTCAAGCTTGAAAAAGACCTATTTCAAAAATAGGTAGGTTTTTCCGACACTGCCGTTTTCCGGAAACGGGAATGAAGGCGTTAAGGTTTGAATGATATACTACTCGAGTGTCATGATATAAGGCCAACAACGTATGGGCGCCATGTAGCAGGGTTTCCGTTCTCCCACAGAACTGTGCACAGAGATCTAGAACCTGGGTGAGTTAGGGTGACCCAAAACTCACCTTTGTTTCAGAAATCCCCTTACCAAGCTAGCTACAGTGTCTCATCGGTAGTAATAACTTCCCAATGACTTAGACAATCCAGAACATGAACTTAGGGTACCTCAGGTATCGTGGAACACATGAACACTCTTTCGTTATATAATCATTACAAGCCGAAACTGGGAGGCAAAGAACACACGTGCAAGTTTGAAATGTTTATTTTTCAATGCAAAGTTCTCAAACGCAGTATCTTATATAATATCAACATACATATTATAAAAACCAGAGTTAGCAGCATAGTCACTAGTCCATAATAAGCGAACGGTGATAGCATATTATAATACAAAATCTATATAAATCTGTATCACCTATATTTCGCGCACCCTATTTAGAATATTATATTATATCTAAGAAGGTCTCATTTGGGTTCTAGCAGGGCGAGCCCATACCTCTAATTCTCAGTAGGAGGAGATCACATCAACAGCTACCAGCTCTCTGCATGCGAAGCATCAAGTGTGTTCATTCATACCCTGTAACTCTATCTTAAACCCGAGTAGAGCCCAATGTTGGCAGCAACATTATTTGTGTTATGTCTAATGTGGTGCGAGGATCAGGCCTTCAGCAACCTTGTGTTAGGTTATTCTTAGAGGGTGCAGTTCTCAGTGTGCAGACATTTGTACCAAGTGTACCAAGCACGACTGATATCAGAGCAATAACATATTATTCTCAAATAAATCACATCTTTCGTCTAGGTTGAAAGCTACAATAACAATCAGGTGTCGTGCGCAAACTGAAGCCGAAGGAAAATATGGTGTTTAAACATTTAATAAACTCATGCTAACTTAACACAATATATAGAAACGCAGTAACCATATGACAACATCTTTTATTAGAAATGACAGACATGGTGATTCAGACCAAAAAATGTTTTATGAAAGTCTTGACTAACATTAAATGTATCTAAAAATGAAACTGTGCACTTTCAGCTACACCTGTACTTTTGCCACATCTCTCACATCTCACGATGTCATGCTGTTGCATGCTTCTGGGCGTTCTAGGACTTCCATTTTGACACATGCGCACAAGCACTGCCTATGTCTGAGATCTGTAAACGGACAACATTTCTAGATTATTGATGGACGTAGATTTCATTTTTGCTGAACATGTTGTTATTTGTTGAGGGAATGAGAAGACGTAACATCCTTGCATATCAGTTTAGAAAAAAACAGTGCCTTTAACAATAAGGAACAGCTAAATCAGACCTAAAATAATGTAGTGTGTTTAATGCTTTGAAGCCTTTGATAGTACTCGAGTACACTATTGCAAAGATCTGAATAATGGTGGTGTTTCTACTGCTTGATAGGAATCGTATGCCATGCTAAATAAGTATGAGCTTCTGGTGGCAAAGGAAGAGATGGAGAAGGTGGACATCCTTCGCTACTTTTGGGAAAAACTGCTTGTACGAGCAACAGAAGTGCAGAACGAACTAGTCACTTTACAGCCCAACTTCAGAGGAGAGCTCATCAGTACAGTACAATCTTACATTCAAGATTGTGAAGATTATTATTCTGATTACGAAAAGGTAAACATATCAGCCATATTTTCGTGTTTAACTAATATTTCATGCTTAGATTCCCATGCATGCAAACCAATATTATTATGGCAGGAGCAGATATTTCACCCACATTTTGGCTAACAAACCTGTTATATCTAATATAGACTTTAAGTTGGCTTTGCACCCATACCTTGCTTATGATTCATTGGCTTTTTTGTCTATCTCACTGCTCTATTCCTAATGTGATGGCTTTCCTCCCTATTCTTGCGTTTGGCTTGCCCAAGGAGCATTTCGATCTTAGTGTTTGTATTGGATGGATGTATTCTTTTAACGCTTATATCAGACCTTGCACTGCACTGCATGAATGACTATTTTCTCTCCCTCTCTATGTTGCTTTCTGCTCCCCTACTCCATTTAGGGCCTGCTGTTCACGGAAAAAAATGAAGGCTCATCTGGGCTAGATGTACCAATAGCCTAACATATTTTTGAAACCACTTGTAGGAAAGTCTGTTTCTGTTGCAGTAACCCCACCCACAACTTTTTGCCTGAACTTAATGCACTGTGACTTGATGTGCCCTGTGTCCCTGCCAATCAGGTTCCCAGGGCTCATGTTCTTTCCCAAACCTGTAACTTTGTACCCACAAGTGGCACGTCTCTGGCCACAGGTAAGCCCCTTGTAAAAGGTATCATGGGTACCAAGGGTACTGTGACATGGGAAGGCCTCTAAGGGCTGCAGCACCTATTGAGCCACCCTTAGATGCCCTGCACCATCACAGCCAGACACTGCCATTGCAGGCTGCATGTTTTGGTGCAGAGAAAAGTGAAGAGTCAACATGTGACACGTCACCGTGTGCCATGCTTGCAACCCACTGCCTGGGTCCTAGGTAAGTCACCCCTTTAGCAGGGTGCACTTGCCCCCAGGTGAGGGTACAGTTGCATGAACACTGTACCTCCACAGTGTCTAAGTCCATTCTTAGATATTGTAAGTGCATTAAAGCCATTAAGAGTATATGGGAGTTGGTCATTACAAACTCCACAGCTTTATAATGTCTTTACTGAAATCTGGGAAGTTTGGTAGCAAACTTCTCAGCACATTAAAGCCACACTTCTGCCAGTGTGGGATGTAATATATAATGCACTCAGAGGGCATCTTTGAGATGCCCACTGAAAAACGACATGCTCTTATGTGATTCCTTAATGGCTGCCTGCCATTTGCCATCACCAGGCAGATTTCTGGACTCCTGGGTAGAGACCCTCCGCTCTCTGGGTCCAAAACCAAAGCCCATTCTAGGCAGAGGTATCATACCTCCTCCCTCAGGATGTGCTGCGTCCACGAAGGGGATGCTTCAAAGGCCTGCCTGCTTTGTAAGCTGTCCCTGACTTTTGCTGCCCCCAGAAACTGTCTTCCACGGGTTCTGACCCCCACTTTGAGCGGGACAATCGGAGGGAAAACCAAGTTAGACGGAGAGGGGTGCTCACCTTTGCCAACCCCACCCCTCAGGTGGGGTAGGCGAGGTGAAACATACATCTCTGTCCCCTACATCTTGAAGATGAGGGGACCCAGTCAATTAAGGAGAGGATCATGCTCCCTCCCACTAGAGGGTGGCATAGTAGGGGGTGTACTCACACCAAGGAAGGGACCTATTGGTCCCAACCTGCACACCCCTGTAACACCCCTAAATTTAGAATTTAGGGGGACCCTGAACCTTGCCTCCAATAATTCCTTCAACTTACGAAGAAAAAGGACGGAAGTCGCACAACAGAGGAGACTGTGTAGAAGAACGGACTTGGCCCCAGCTCTACCGGCCCATCTGCAGTTTCTGGAGATCCTGCACCAAAATTCCACTAGTCCTGCAACAGTGACCTCCTGAACCTCTGGGAGGATGACTGCCTTAAGCAGAGACCGGCTCTCCTGCAAAAAGCATCTTTATTCCAAAGAAAGACTCTGAGCCTGCTGTGGAAGAAGAAACTAGATGCCTTGAACCACCACTGCACCCATCGCCTTCGGCCCATGTCCAAGTGGCCCACAGGTCCCAGTGAGGTCCCCCAGCGCTCCAGAGTCCAAGTCCACCATGGGTTGACCCCCTTCTGCACTCCCGACGTCGCCTGCAGCCCCTGCACTGAGACCTCCCCCAACCGCTAGTGGCCCGGTAAGGTGAAATCCAACCTCAAAAGGCACCATTGCATCTGGCCGCCCTGCACCCTGGAGAAGAGGACCTGAGTTGCACCTACGTCCCAAGCCCTCCAACTTACCTGCTTGGCTTTTGGTTCCCCTTTGGATGACTTTCTGAACCGAGGCTGCAGCCAAACTCCCAAACCAGCAAACTCAATAGGAAGAACTCCTAGGCACCCTACACTTGGCTGCCCAGCGCCGCTGGTGTTGTGGACTTGGTGCTGACCTGGGCCACCCTTTGCCCTGACCTTAACCCTAGGCACTTGGCTCCCAAGACTGAGTGGCCTGCCCGTCAGCAGCCCCTAACCGAGGTGCCCCTTAGCCCCATTGGCTAACATTCAATCAATCAATCAATCATTTGTAAAGCACACTACATACCCGCGAGGGTCTCAAGGCGCTGGGGTGGGCGCTACTGATCGAACAGCCAGATCTTGAGTGTCCTCATTAAGGTCAGCAGGTCTTGGGTCTGTCGTAGGCTCAGTGGGAGGGTGCTCCATGTCTTGGCGGCGAGGTGGTTGTTCTTCGGATGCGCAGGACGGTGGCAAGTGAGAGGTCGGCGGAGCGTAGCTGGTGGTTGGGGATGTAGAAGGCGTCGTCTGTTGAGGTAAGCTGGGCCGGTCTTGTGGAGTGCCTTGTGTGCGTGGGTGAGGAGCTTGAAGGATATCCTCTTGTTGACGGTGAGCCAGTGCAGGTTTCTCAGGTAGCGGGTGATGTGGCTATGGCGGGGTACGTCGAGGATCAGTCGTGCTGAGGCGTTTTGGATGCGTTGTAGTTGTTTGATGAGCTTGGTCGGGGATCCAGCGTAGGGGGCGTTTCCATAGTTGAGTCTGCTGCTGACGAGGGCCTGGGTGACTGTCTTTCTTGTATCTGTCGGGATCATCTGTAGATCTTGCGGAGAATGCGGAGGGTGTTGAAGCAGGAGGAGGAGACGGCATTGACTTGCTTGGTCATTGACAGCGTTGAGTCGAGGATGATTGCCAGGTTGCGTGCGTGGTCGGTGGGTGTCAGGGCTGCCCCCAGTGCCGTCGGCCACCAGGAGTCGTCCCAGGCTGAAGGTTTGGAACCGAGGATGAGGACCTCCGTCTTGTCCGAGTTCAGCTTCAGATGTCTGGTCTTCATCCAGTCGGCAACAGCCTTCATTCGTTCGTGGAGGTTGGCTTTGGCGGTGATGGGGTCCTTAGTGAGGGAGAGGATCAGATGAGTGTCGTCGGTGTAGGAGATTATGTTGAGGTCATGCTGTTGTGCTACGTGTGCGAGCGGGGCAATGTAACAGCGTCGGGCTGAGGGAGGATCCCTAGGGTACGCCGCAGATGATATCGGAGGCTTTAGAACGGAATGGGGGAGGCGGACGCTCTGGGTTCTGCCGGAGAGTAAGGAGGTGGTCCAATCCAGAGCCTTGTCTCGGATCCCTGCGGCGTGCAGGCGTGCGCGTAGTGTGCGGTGGCAGACGGTGTCGAAGGCAGCAGAGAGGTCTAGGAGGAGGAGGAGTGCTGCGGTCCCGCCGTTGTCCAGCAGGGTCCTGATGTCGTCGGTGGCAGCGATGAGGGCAGTCTCGGTGCTGTGGTTACTGCGGAACCATGACTGCGAAGGGTCTAGGATTCTGTTTTCTTCGCGGTATCGGGTTAGCTGTCTGTTGACAGTTTTCTCGATGACCTTGGCCGGGAAGGGGAGCAGAGAGATGGGCCGGAAGTTCTTGAGGTCTCTTGGGTCTGCCTTAATTCTTTTGAGTAGGGCGTTGATCTCGTGGGAGAGATTGATGACGTTGCGCAGGTGGGGTGCAATGGAGCTGCTTGCTCTGTTGAAGACGTGGTGCGGAAATGGGTCTGCCGGAGAGCAGGAGTGGATTGTGCGCATGGTCTTGATGGTGTCATCGATGATCACGCTGGTCCAGGCTAGCAGGGGGTCGTAGTCGATGGTGTGCGGAGGGTCTGTTGTGTTGCTGTCTGTTGGGGCTGTCTGGTGTGGAAGCTGTCGTGGATGTCTGCTATCTTGCGGTGGAAGAAGGTGGCAAGGGAGTTGCACAGGGCTTGCGACGGCAGGATGTCTTTGGTGTTGGAGCTGGAGTTGGAGAGTTCCTTCACGATGTTGAAGAGCTCCTTGCTATTGTGTGCGTTGTTGTCGAGGCGATCTTTGAAGGAGGTCCTCTTGGCCACCCTGATGAAGTGGTGGTGGTTGCGGATGGCGTCCTTGTGTCCTGCGTGGCTGTCCAGAGTTTGTTCACTGTGCCATTTCTTCTCTAGTTTCCGGCAGGCTTGCTTGGAGGCCAGGAGTTCTGGGGTTAACCAGCTGGCCCTCTTGCTGGTGTCTCTGTGGGGGGGTTTGTTCAGCGGGCGAGGGTATGGCGCAGTCCTCGATCTAGCATCTGAGGCTGTGGGCAGCGTCGTCGTGTTGGAGGGTTCGGTGGGTGGGCTGAGAGCGAGGTTTGGGTGTAGTTGGTCTTTGGTGATTTTGCTCCAGCAGCGGCGGGGGATCTGTTGGGTGCGGTGGTGTGTGGTGGGTTTCTGGAAGGCGAAGTTGATGCAGCGGTGGTCGGTCCAGAGGAGTTCAGTGGTGTGGCTGACGGAGACGTGCAGGCTTGAGGAGAAGACGGGGTCGAGCGTGTGGCCGGCGGAGTGGGGGGGTGTTGTAATGAGTTGCTTCAGTCCGAGGGTGGCGAGGTTATCGATCAGAGTTGTGGAGTTGTTGTTGTTGTTGTTCTCAAGGTGAAAGTTCAGGTCTCCGAGGAGGATGTAGTCGGTGGAGGTCAGGGCGTGCGTGCTGATCAAGTTGGCGATAGAGTCGCTGAACTCAGGGCGGGGTCTGAAGGGGTCGGTAGACGAGGGTGCCTCTGATGGTGGAATTCGGGTCTGTGTGGATCTGGAAATGCATGTGTTCGGCGGTGCTGAGCGCGTTGTCGTTGCTAGTCGAGACCTTGATGCTGTTCTTGTGGACGATGGTGATTCCTCCTCTGACTCCGTTGGTGCGGTCTGTGCGGGTGATCTTGTAGCCATCTGGGATGGCTACGGCGATGTCGGGTGCGCAGGAGTCGTTAAACCAGGTCTCTGTCAGGAAGGCAACGTCTGGGGATGTTGTGTCGAGCAGGTCCCAAAGCTCGACAGCATGCTTGCGTGCGGAGCGGGTGTTCAGTAGTATGCATCGGAGGTGGTTGGGGGTCTTTCTTGGCGGGTGGTTTGTCGGCTCTGAGGCTGGTGTAGCTGCAGTTCCCGCAGGTGAAGGGGCCGTGTGTGCGTTTCGGGGCGGCCTTGAAGCAGGTGTGGCTCCGTTCGGAGTTGATAGCATGCAGAGTGCAGGCGTCATAGTGGCGGGTGCAGGGGCCAGGGGTTCTGGCGCAGGGCGCGTTCCAGGCGCAGGACGGGCGCAGATGTGTTTGCCTTAGGCGCGCCATGGGTGCGGCCGCGCAGCAGCCGGCATATATGGGGAGGTGGGAGGGAGGAGCAGGCGGGAGGCGGGGCAATGAATGGGCAGTGGGCAGTCAGGGCAGGGCCCCAGAGAACGCAGCGGTGAGGGTCAACAAAGGTAACAGAAGCAAAAAGGGGCACAGAAACGATGGAAAAACAAGTGGCACAGAGGGCAGAAGGGCACAAAAATACGAGTGGAACAGAGGGCAGAAGGGCACAAAAAACGAGTATAACAGATGGCAAAACAGGCACAAAAACGAGGGAAAAACGAGTGGCACAGAAGGCAAAAAGGGCACAAAAACGAGGGAAAAACAAGTGGCACAGAGGCAAAATACAGAATACAGAAATACAGGGGCTGCTGAGAACAGCAGGCAGAAGGCACGGGGGCAGCGAGGGGAACAGAAGGGAAAACCGGGCAGGGACATGGGGGCAGTGTGGTGTACAAAAGGAAAGACCGGGCAGAGAGAGCACGGGGACAGCGAGGGGAACAGACGGATGAAAAAGGGGCACGGACCACGTACCGGCAGTGGGGGAAGACAGACAACAGCAGTCACAGACACAACAATGAAAGTATAGGCAATACAATAAAAGCAGTAAAGCGGAGGATGAACAAACCTACCTACGGCCTACCACTGGTCACCAGGGATGAGGCGCAGGTGGTAGCCTGCGGGTAGTGGAGGGCCTCGAACTTCCTCAGCAGCTGCAGCTGCAGCTGCAGCTGGGGCAGGGAGACACAGGCGGTGCTGTGCAGAGTGGGAGCGACCTACCTCGTAGGGTCAAGGGTCACATTGTGCTCCTGCACTCTGCACCCAGACACCTTAGGGCCTCTGATGGTGCAATTTGAGTGCATGATTGGACCTTGGGAAACCTTGGTCCTAACACCCAAAAACTATTCTTGTAAACTGATAACCTTCTTTTCCTCCTAGGAACCAATGTTACAAGTTTTTGTTCCTAAAAATGTCTGTTCACCTGTATTTTGTATGGAAGAAGAGTAACTGCTTTAAACCACAAAGTGTCTTACTTACATTTGTATTAAAGGCTCCACAGTGTGATATCTAGGCATATCACCCTGAGTAGTTGATGTAATCCAAAAGTAATCTAAAAGTATTTCAAAAGTAATCTCCATGTATTTTAAACTTTTTTAGAAGCAAATACAAACTTGTAATGATTGCCATTTCAACCACAACTGCAGTTCGTTGTAAAGTTTTGCATTTGAAAGCATATTTCACTCACCTGTGCCAAGTCCTGCTTGGTTCTAGAAATAAAACATAAGTATACCTTTTCTTCAACTTACTTGGTCTGGGTTCTGCCTTTTTAGTGTGTGTAGTAAGTCCTTGATCGAGTGAATGCAACAAATGCTTAACACACCCTCTTGATAAGCCTAACTACTCAATCACACTACCACTAAGAGACCTGTTAGTGATTATCTCATTTAGCCTCTGCTATACCTCTGGGGATCCCTTGAACTTTGTGCAAACTATACCTTACTGTGGTATAGTATATACAGAGCCAACTTCCTACACCACTCCAATATGACTGGTCGTGCATTCACACATACATGGTGCCCCCTTGTAATGGTTTTTCCTTTAGTTTAAGGAGCATGATTACAAGATGACCATGCAGCTTGCTTATTCACATGCAGCAGCATTCTTGGAATACTTTTAACAGGACCAGATCAAAACCATTGCAAGAGGGCCATCCCTCCTGTACGTGCATGCAAGATATCCATCTTACAATGATTTTATCTTTAGTTTAAGAAGAATCATTGCAAGATAATCATGACATGCCTGGAAGCATTTGGACTGACCATCTTGACATGGTTTTTCTTTTATTTAAAAGTAAAAAGTCAATACAAGATGGCCACAGCATATTGGTGTTATTGTTCATCTTGATGTTATTGTCCTCAGAATCTGTTTTTTTTTTAATGCACTAAGCTGACACAAGGAAGAGAGTTCAAGAGTACAAGCCAAATGGAGAAGAAACAGTAGCGTCATAACCAGCTTCTAGAAAGGGAGATGAAATTTATTTCACAAAGGTAAACTGGAGAGCGTGTATTGATAAAATCCCACCTGACATTCTTGTAGTCCGTACACACTGAGTGACATAGGGGGTCCTTCAGGCAAATGTATCCTACCTCCTGGAGCCTTAGCTGGGCTTGAGGAGTCAAATGAGCCCTCACTGGGACTTCCAGGGCAGACCAGCCTTCTGTGCCACATCATGCATCCCTATTGCATGCATGACCAGATGCCCTGGCTGAGAGTGACAAGATGGCAGGGCTTGAAGGATGCCTTCTGGTTGCATTCTGTCTTATGATGAGTTGCTGCTAGCTCTTGAATGGGTCATGGGTCTCCAGGGATATGTTCTCTAAGCCCAAGCTCAGCCTCATGCATGAGACTGTGGGGTGGGGGGTCTCATGGAGCTCTGATCTAGAGCTGGGACTCACCCTTTCACCATGGAAAAGCAGGGGTACCCTCCCCGGACCTCTGGAAACCTTCCAAGGCACTTTGCCACACAAGCGGGCTGGAAAAGAGCAACCCAGGCTGAGGCTTCCACCCCAGGGCCAGCCGAAGCTCTGACCCCGGGCCTAGTCACAGCTTTTTAACCCAGATAAGCAGGGCATCCCTCTTAGGGTGTTCAGGCCCTATCCTGGACAGTCACTAAGGAGCCTAGGGATTGAGGTTTCCACCCCCGGGCCGGCTGGGGCTCTGACCCAAGGCCCAGTTAGAGCTTCTGAACCTGGCCAAGAAGGGGAGTCCACCCTGTCTGGGGCACTTTGATACACTGCAAGCCAAACAATGGAGCCTTGGGACACAGGCTTCCACTCCCAGGCATGCTGGAGCTCTTACTTGGGACCCGGTCAGAGTTTCTTAACCCAGCCAAGCAATAGAGAACTCCTGGTGCCTGCAGCCTCCCGTTTCAGGCACTTTATGACTCAGCAGGACAGAGAATGAAGCCTTTGGATGGGGGCTTCCACCACCAGCCCAGCCAGAGTTCTGACTTGGAGCCCAGTCAGGGCTTCTTAACCTGGTGTCTACGGTACCCTGTCCCTGGCACTTTACAACATGGCAGGCCAGTGAATAGAAACCTGGACTGAGAGTTTTTACCCTGGTGCCAGCCACAGCTCTGATTGGTCAGAGCTTCTTCACTCGCTTAAAAAGGGGAGCCATACCTCAGGTCTGCTGGACCCGATCCTGGGCACTTGGAGGCACAGTGGGCTGGTGCATGAACCTCAGGTTCTGGGGGTCCTCATCTGGGGACCACCTTTTAAGCCTGCTGAAGCAGAAGAGACCTCCCTCCCTGGGCACTCTGTGACATGGCAGTCCAGTACATGGACCTTAGGTAAGCCCCAATATAGCTGTGGCCCAGGACCCTGTCAGAGCTTTCTACCTCACCGGGAGCAGAGACTGGACATCTTGTTGTTTCTATGTGGCTACCAGGACCTATGCATCATCCGGGGAAAGCAACCAGATGAACTGTAGGTCTCCCCCACCCTTGTCATACTAATGCCTATTCTTAACGTCTGTGCACACCAAGTGACAGGGGACATTTGAGAGAATGTATGCAGCATCCTGGAGCCTTGACTGGGGTTGAAGCTTCAAATTTGGCCTGATTGGGACTTAAAAGGCATCTCTGAATTTTGCACACTGATTCATGGCCAGAAATGATGTGCTTTGTTTATTTACGTACAAAACATCACTTGTGACTTTCGTATGGCATATTTTGCCCCACCCCTGTGGCCATGGTAAATTTTTCAACCGTCATTTCACACACACCTAATTATAATTTCACACAACCCTAGTGTTTTTTGCCATTTTCTGGTCTCCTTAATTAGCTCAGGCCAAATCCCAAAATAGTTTGACTACTAATTTAGTGAATAAATTAGACATGAATACTGTGGCATCAGAAGTACAATTGAGTACGCTGGCTGACAGTACTTACGAAAATCCTAAACATCTGATCGAACATGATAATTAGCAGTTATTTTTTACTACTGAGAACATAGTCCCCTGGCAGAAAGATTGGTGCAAGCATGACATGTGGCATAGTGTAGGAAAGTTCCCCTTTTTGCATGGTTACCCACCACTTTTTGCCTGACACTGATGCACTTTGACTTGATGTGCCATGGATTCCTGACAATCATTTACCCAGGGCCTGTGTTCTTTCCCAAAACGGTACCTCTGTACCCAGAATTGGCAGATCTCTAGAAATAGGTAAGCCTCTTGTAAAAAGGTAACATGGGTACCAAGGGCACTGTGACCAGGGAAGGCCTCCAACAGCTGCAGCACCTATTGTGGCACCCTTTGGGGCCCTGCACCTAAACACCCACACACTGCCAATACAGGCTGTGTGTCTTGGTGCAGAGAAAAGTGAAGTGTCAACATGGCACGCCTCCCTGTGTGCCATGCCTTTGGTCTAGGTTAGTTACCCCTCGAGCCAGGTGCTCTAGCCCACAGATGAGGGCACAGTTTCATGAGCACTATACCCCTAGTGTCTAAGTCCATTCTTAGACATTGTAAGTGCAGTAAAGCCATAAAGAGTATATGGTCTGTGAGTTGGTCATCAAAAACTCCACAGCTCCATAATGGCTTTGCTGAAACCTGGTTAGTTTGGTAGCAAACTTCTCAGCACAGTAAACCCACACTGATGCCAGTGTGGTATGTAATGTAAAATGCACTCAGGGGGCATCTTAGAGATGCCCTCTAAAAATGACCAGCCCTGGTGGAGTTCCTGAATAGCTACCTGCCAATTGCAACCACCAGACAGGTTTCTGGACCCCTGGGTTGTGGGCCTCCACTCTCTGGTTCTAGAGACAAAGCCCATCCTGGGCAGAGGTGTCATGCCTCCTCCCCCAGGATGGGCTGGGTCACGAAAGGGAGGCTTCAAAGGCCTACTACCTTTGTTGGCTTACCCTGCCTTTTGCTGCCCTCAGCAACTGGCTCCCATTGGTTCTGACCCCCACTTTGGGCAGGAGAATTGGTGGAAAAACCAAGGTAGGGAGAGAGGTGTGCCCACCTTTGCCAACCCCACCCCTCAGGTGGGGAAGGCGAGATGAAGCTCACATCCAAGTTCCCTCCATCTTGGAGATGAGGGGACCCAGACAATTAGAGAGAGGCTTATGCCCCCTCCCTCTGGAATAATAGGGGGTGTATTCACCCCAATGAAGGGCCCTATCGGTCCCGAACTGCACACCCCTGTAACACCCCTACATTTAGTATTTATGATTTACCCCGAACCATGCCTCTTTAGATGCGAGAAGAAGGACCAAAGAGCTGTGCTGAAGAAGAAAGAAGAGGACACCAACTGCTTTGGCCCCAACCCTACTAGCCTCTCCCGGCTTTAACCTTCCAACAGCGAAATCCTGAGTGTCCAGCAGCCCCCCAGAGCACGGATGACCTGTCCTGTCTTCACCAGACTGACTCTGTTTCCCATGCGCACTGTATTTGCACAAATAAAGAGTCCAACACAGAACCCGTATCCAGACGGCTCTGCGATTATGGACCACTCTGCAACTGACGCCCGTGGCCTCAGTTCGAGTGGCCCAACACCCCAATGATGTCTCCCCAGTGATCCTGACCTGGGATCCGGTGATCCCTGATCTGCCTTGATCTTCAGGCCAATGCTTGCAGCCTCAACCTGAGTGGTTCCCTGACTTCAACCGGAGCTAAGAAGACATGACGCCTAAAGACACCCCTTCATCCAACGCCTGTTGGCCCTGGGTTGCCCAACCGGCAGTGTCCAGTCATCCCCCAGTTACCCAACTTACCTCTTCTGATTGTGGTCACCCTCAGGAACCTCCTTGCCGAAACCTGCAGCTTTTCTTCTAAACCGGAAATCTCAATTGAAAACCACAGGGCTTCCGACATCTCCTTAGCACTCTGCATATGGCCACCTTCGTGCCACTGGTGGTGCAGCTTCTGTGCTGATTGTTGCCCCTGCAGTGTTGATCTTACCCCCAGGAGCCTTGCTCCAACAATCGAGTTTCCTGCTCGTAAGCAGCCCCTGCACGAAGGCCCCCCAGCCCCATTGCTAACATTGGGCCCCTGCATTCTGCTCCCAGCCACCGTAGTGCCGCTGGTAGTGCACTTTGAGTGCCAACTTAAACCTTGGGGTCAAAGGGACGGAACTCCCTCCACGTCGCGGGACAAGCCGGGACAAGCCCGGGCCAAGGGCAGGCCCGTCTGTGGCCGTCCGAGGCCAGACGAGGCTGGGCTGGGCCACCCCCCTTACACCTGCTCTTCGGGACATTTACGGTAAGACTGTAGCATTATAATAGTGCCTCATTATAGTTCGAACTGCGCAAAACATAGTGCTATAATTAAATTTTTCGTCATCTTGCCTAGTTTTGTATCTGATCCTAGTTCTGTAAATACAAGTCACAGAAATATGAATTCACGTCTTAGTAAAGGTAGGAAATCCCCTGTGGGGGGGGTCCGTCAGAGGGACATTAGATCAGTTTATAAACAGGGCCGCTTCAGTGCTAGAACGTGAGATAGCTATCACTGAGCGTCGTCTGTCTTCAGAACTCCTGTATAATAAATGCTCGTCCCTGGGTCCCATCCAGCTAGCGACCACCCCACCAGTTGATAGTACGGTGAAAGATTTAATCGGTGACATCAGTGTCCCTTTACAGTTACAAGACTTAACAGCATCCACTGATTTAAACAGGGATCACAACATAAATGATCTACATACAGAACCATCACTAGAAATTACATCTGAGGAACTCATATCAATAATAACACCTCTCAAGCACACCCCGAGAAAGAAATTATACCATAAAACAACAGGCCTAGGGCATACAACCAAAAAAAGAAAGCGTGGGGGGGAACAGTCATAATGGTAGATGCGCAAAAACACCAAAAATATTCATGAGCCCTTCAAAGAGCTCAAGAACAGCTGTAGGGTAGACTCTGCCGGACCATCTTCCCCCACACTTTCACCCCACTCAAGATTTAATGGGAAACATTGAGCAACTAGTTAAATACCTATTATCACCACTTGTGGAGAGGGTGAAAAGAATGGCAGAACAAGTGGGGTCCATAGAAGAAGCAGTTGCAACTAACACCGAATTAACTAGGGAACTGACAACTCACAGCAAGAAACAGCCCACGTGTGTTATACCTAAAGGGCTGATACCAACTGACGCAATGAACAATGAGGATTTATTACCCGTATCCAATGAAAACATTCTGGCACCCCCAATAACAGATAAAGGCCATACGATTCACAGGGGAGAAAGAGTGGGAGGACAAGCCAACAAATCAGATAACACCCATGGAAATACTGTTAGGATGCTCCCCACTGTTAAGAACCAAAGGGGTAATCCACAACAAATAGATTTGCCTCCGGAGGCGGCACCCTATGTTATAGCACTTACCGGGGTTCCAGAATTAGCGACCGTAAAAAAAGAAGGATATCAAGGACTCAAAAATAAAGTAGTATACTGGCTGAGAAATAAAGGGGCCCTTACACCCCAATATCGATGGTGAAATTCTACATGTAAGAAGACTAGGCTGGGTTGGGCGCCGACCGAAGGATATAGAGGGGGATGTAATTATCATCAACTTTAGGGATCGCAGGGTAATTACACACATTGGAGATTGGTACTCTGAGAGAGGCAGGGGAGGAATTTCGTCACATGACCTAAGTTACTTCTACCCCCAGTCCATATTGACAAATCCTCTAAGATCCCGGACCCCATATATGTGCAACATAGAAGGCCCCCGTTTTAACATCTCTACTTTCAATCGTTTCGCCGCGTTTTCCGGATTGGAAGGAGTTGATTGACTCCTTAAACTGGCGCCCAGGGACCGCTATGCACTTAAATATTCAGAAATGCCAGCGGCACCAAATGTTGGACCTGAAGGCGAACAGATTAATTCAACGGATCCTAATAAATTTCAGGTGGAAACAAAATCCTTTGAATTGGATGGTTTAGAGCAAGGGAGTTGGGCCAGGGAAGAATACATAAACCATAATGACAAGGCCACATTGCCTAACATTAAGTTGGCAACAACTTCAGGCACTTATGTCGAACCTGTGGGAAACATTAATTTGAAAGAGATAAGTGAGATGGCACAACAACCCACGTGGTTTAATCTGACACTAATTAAATCATATGAGATCCAGGGACAGGGTCATGCCAATACCAAGGTTTTAGATATGGGTACTGACATCTCCCCGTTAATCTGTGAGCCTATTAATACGAATACCCAACCGTTAGTTAACACCCCACTAATTAAGTCCTTAACCCATTATAAGGAGCAACAACTCCTTTCACCCCCATAGAATCTATAATCCCAGAAACCCCGTTGAGAATTACGGTGAAGGAAGTACAAAATGCCATAGAAAATACAGCAGGTGGCAAGGCCCCCGGCCAGGACGGGGTACCCGCTGATATGTACAAGGCACACTCCCATGTGTGGTCCATAGTCCTTGCAAATGTTTTTAACCTAGCTTGTATGGACAAATCTAATATACCTACATCTTGGTCACACTCCATCATTATTCCAATTTTTAAAAAAGGTCAAAGGGGTGACCCAAGGTGTTACAGACCGATATCGTTGATCGATTCGTCATTTAAGATACTAGGCAAAGTCATTTTAGATCAAATTAACAAGTGGGAAAAAGAAAATGAAATTTTATGTAATACCCAATATGGGTTTAGGACTGGGAGGGGTACTGAGGACCAGTGTCTTAATCCGTATATGACCATCTGTAAATATACTGTTGCTGCTAGGGGGTCGATCCATCTGGCCTTTATGGACTTGTCCACAGCCTTCGACTTAGTTAATAGGTCGAAGCTGTGGACAATGCTCATGGAGATGGGTTTGGACCAAGCCCTTGTAAATTTTCTAGCCTATTTGCACAGAGATCTGACTGCATCAGTGCGTATGACAATGGATGGAAAATGCACCGCTGGGTTTAGATCGGCTAGAGGGGTACGACAGGGGTGCATTCTAGCCCCCATGTTGTTTTCTTTGTATATTAATTCATTGTATTCAATCTTATCAACTGCTACGCCAGATATACCTAGCATGGGTGGGTCCCCTCTGCCCGTACTGATGTATGCCGATGACACGGTCCTTATTTCTAGAACCCCAAATGGACTACAGCTGCTTCTTGACTCATTTGGGACTTTTATGCAGAAACTAGACCTGGTACTGAATATGGAAAAGTCACACGTTATGTCACTGGTGAAAGGAAAGAAAACTACGAAAACCTTGCGATGTAACGGTGTGATACTGTCAAAAGTTAAAATATTTACTTACCTAGGTGTAATATTCAACGACATGGGCACCTGGACTCCTCAGATTGCAAATAAAGCGATGGCTGTGCGCAGGTCGTTTGCGGCCATATTGAGTTTCACTAAAAGGCTGGGAGGGAAACCCACAGAAGCCATACTTACCCTATATAGAGCCAAAACTTTGGCCCTAGCAAGATATGGGGCTGAGATATGGGGCTATAAGGATCTTACCCCAATACAGAAAGAAGAGAACAAATCCCTGCGTTCTCTATTGGGTCTACCACATTCTACCCCCTCCTTTGCTGTCCACACGGAACTAGGGTTAGGTCATATCAAGGATGCACTTAATATGGCCCCATTACTTCTCTGGGTGAAACTATGGCTGAATCCTAGTTTGACTTTAAATCGTAAAATTATCAGCGATTGTATGGGGAGAGATAGAGCCAAAGACATAAAATGGTTGAAACATATTAAAACCGTAGCTACACAATTGGGCCGCCCAGAACTTTATTCTAACCCCGAAAGCCTGTGTAAAGATGATGTCACATGGATAAAAGTTCAATTCACGAATAATAGAAATATCCATCGTGAAGCCCAGGAAATCGAGAAACCTACAGTAAGGGCACACTATTCAGTAATATCAACTATGACTATTCAGCCTTATTTGATTATAGTGACCAGGCCATATCAGCGATGGCTATTGACGAAATTCCGTTTTAACCAGATGCATCTTTTATTGGGTGAATATCTGAAATGGAGTACGCCTAGGGATAATGCTCCTTGTAAATGTGATGGCTTCACTGATCAAGACCTGATACACTTTGTCTTTTTTTGTCCCTTTTTTGTTGAGGGAAGAAAAAAATATATCATACCACTCCTGAGGGACAAGGGATTTAAGCAAATGAAACCCGCATTGTTGTTTTTACAACTTATGGTGACCCCTATTGTGATGTTCGGGGTTGCTAATTTCTTGGTAGCATCGATGCATGCTAAACGGCATAGACTGTTGAGTACCCCAACGACGGAATGTATTTAGGAGTAGCCTAAGTTTAAATTTAATTTTATACTGTCAAGAGATGTTCATTTAATTTCTTTTTCTTGGGATCAAGCTTTCGGGATAAAGTAACATGGTAAATGCAACTACTTATAATTTTAATATGATGGTTCTAGGGTATACGAATTATTTTTAATGTTCTAACTGCTTCTGACTTTTTTCTACCCAATTGTTCCTAATCGTTTTTTAACAATTGCTTATATTCTTTATTTTTATTAATTAATTGAATCCTTTAAATTGAATTGTATTGTTGATTTGTGTATGTTTGTGTATTTTTGTATAATTGTGTATGTGTAGTATACTTTTATGATTTTAAAATAATCGAATAAAGTATTTTTGACTCTGACTCTGACTCTATAAGGAGCATGAACTGCATCTTAGCTCCCCTTTAGCCCCGGGCACAATGGGGGGTCTAACAGCAAGGGCGGACAGTTCCGCCTCCATCATAGAGGCCCAACAGATTGACAATTTATTATCATGGAACGTGGCGGGTCTATTTGATAAAATCACTAATCCTCTATGGCTGGAAACTGTGACGCAATACAGTATCGTTTGTATACAAGAGACATGGACCATTAATGAGATTCACCTCTTAGGTTACAAGACTTTTCATACTCCAGCCATGCCTAGTTTGCATGGCAGAAATAAGGGGGGATTATGTACATATATTTCTACTAATCTTGGACCCACAGATGCAAAGTTTACATCGACAGAGTTTTACCAAATTATTGTCATTTCTTGGGGAGCTCTAAAAAATCTTACCTTGGTAAACTTCTATAACAATATTCCAAATTCATTAATTGAAATAGTTGTTAATAATTTAAAGGCAAATCTATCTAAAATAGAGGAGCAGACGGATGGAGACATGGCCCTTTTATGGGCAGGGGACTTTAATTGCCCTTTGTGTCCCCGGAGCAAGGCGGGCATTTGTGGATTAGGAATTAATAAGGAAGATGCTCCCACCCATTTCTATCACTCTAAACTAGGGGTCCTTCTGAATAGTCTAACCTCCCATTTTGTTCTGTCATATGTTAATGAATTGTGCTCCCCCGTCAAGCCCTTCCGACCCACCTTCAATGGGAGAGGTTGTCACTCAACCATTGATTATTTACTTCTATCAGCAAGGTACTCAGGAACAATACTCAATTGGGATACACTAGATATCGCCCTAAATGACCATTATCCCATTTCCGTGATTTTAAAATTAAAACTAAACGACTCATCAAATAAAAAGAATAGTTCCTTACATAGTCCGCCACTAAAACTTGCTAGCACCAATGGGTACTACATCAAATGGGACAAAATGGTGCCTGCGGACTTTCTACAAACTCTAGTTAAAAACACTTATGAGGATATCCAGATATGCCTTTCGACCAAAGACGAGCACCAGATAGTTATTAACTCGTTTACTAAAATCTCACTAGAGATAAAAAGACTTTTGGCAAGGGCACCTAGACAAGCTTCTCAGAATAGACAAGACTGGTTTAACGAGAGCTGTACTAAGGCTTTGAAAGCCCTAAAAGAGGCCTTACACATTATCCCAAGATCACAGGTAAAAATCCGGATAGCCAGGCATGCTTACTGTGCTGCTTTATCAAGCAGGAAAAAAACAACTTAAGAAGGATGCATGGCTGGCACTTCAGGAGACAACCGACAGGAGGGACAACACAGCCTTTTGGAAGGCAGTAAACACTCCCTTCCTGCAAAGTAAGCAGGCTACTAAAATAGATTTAGTAATACCTGGTGACACCTGGGTCACACATTTTAGTAGCTTATATTATAAAGCGAAACCTATGGATCCTGGGAACTTACAGATAATTGACTATGGTGCACCTACAGGGCAAAAAATACCCAGCCCATTTCCGTTAGGCATTACAATTGAAAGTGAGGAGGTCCTTGTGGCATTGAAGGAAAGCCCTTCGGGGAAGGCCCCTGGCCCTGATTGTCTACCTATAGATGTTTACAAATCAATGACTGACCTATGGGCACCCCTGCTCACTAACGTGCTAAACTCCTTAAATACCTCCGGCTTTATTTCAACCTGGCCAGAGGCTATTGTAGTGCTGATTTTCAAGAAAGGTGACAGGAATGACCCTTCCTGTTACCGTCCAATTTCACTACTCGATGCCCTGATGAAGGTTGCCGGGATGAATATTTTAAACAGAATACAGGAGTGGACAGAAGAGCACGATGTAATCTCGAATGTACAATATGGTTTTAGAGCAGGTAAAGGAACCATGGAACAAGGCTTAAACCTATCCCTAATAATAGCCAAATAAACTCAGGCAAAAAAAGGAAACCTCTTCGTGACCTTTGTGGACTTAAGTTCCGCATTTTATTGCGTAGACCATGAACTGCTCTGGGCGACACTTTCTGAGATCGGCTTAGATAAAAACATCCTCTTGTTCATAAAAGAACTTTACAGGGGGGCAGGAGCACGAGTCAGATATGGAAGAGGGGGTGAGTGCTCTGATAAGTTCCAGATCCGCAGAGGAGTAAGACAGGGGTGCATTCTAGCACCCCTGCTCTTTACCCTATATATAAATGCAGTTGGTCAACACCTTAATGAAGCTTACCATGACTACCCCACCATCAATGGGATTCCAATACCCATGCTATTATAAGCGGACGATGCCGCAACAATGTCGCAAACATGTGTAGGGCTACAAAGGACAGTAGGGAAGTTCACAGAGTTTATGAAAAATAGAGGTCTGCACGTAAACGTCTCCAAAACTTACACCATGTCCTGTGGAACTGGGACCAGAAAGAAACAATGCCCAATTTTCTTGGACGGTAGAAAGCTGGAGAACACAGATAGGTTTTCATACCTGGGCATCAATTTTGATAAGAGGGGCACTTGGCAGGCAGCCACAATGGCAGGGGGCATAGCGTTCTCTAGGGCTACAGGCGCACTTATTAATTTTGCCAAAAAATTGGGAGGAAGGCCGGTTAGGGCCCTCTTACAGATCTATAAAGCCAAATGCATATCAACTGGCACTTATGGCTCTGGGATTTGGGGGATCGAGCACACAGATAGTTTGCAACGGTCCGAGAATTTTTTCCTTCGTTACTTACTGGCCGTCCCTCGGGGTACAGCAACATATGTGGCCCACAGTGAATTAGGTCTTACATATATTATGGATACCATCAATTACTCACCTATCTTACTGTGGCATAATGTCTGGGTAAAGCAGGAGACTAGTCTGAATAGGGAAGTTATAAAAGATTGCCTCAGACTGGCCGGTGCTGATAACATCAAGTGGCTTAAATACGTGAGAAACATGCTCAACGATATTGGGCATCCGGAATTCTTCTCTAATCCGGCAACCATGGACACTGTGCCCAGAGCCACTCTTAAAAAACTGGTCTTACAGCACTTGGACAACCATAGATGGTCTGTAGAAAAGGGTAAGTGTATGGTTGCAGAGCATCAATTGACCACCAATACTGAAGGGGTACAACAGTACTTAATTCTAGAACCATCCCCCTTCACGCGTATACTCTTGACCCGCTTTCGTACCGATACCTTTTTTTAGATTACTAACTTTCCCACATCCTAACAACTGGTCTAGAAACGTAGAAAACTGCCCGTGTGATAACATCTCATCCCAGTCTAACATCCACTGCATAATATTCTGCAAGCTCTATTTGCTCCTGAGGGAAAGTTTCCTGAAACCCCTATTGAAGTCTTGGGGCATACGAACCTGCAGAGTGGCCTATTACAAATTGAAAACCTTAGAAAATGCTTATGTCATTAAAGCTGTATCTACTTATATAAAAGCGGTGGTTAGGGTCAGGACCTCGGTGCAATCTTAGAATAACTGGTAAATAACTTGAGTAGCAAATGTTACCATCTGTTTTACGTCAATCTATTCTGTTTTTGTGAGTAAGTGTCCAGAGTACTGCGCTACTTTTTAGCTATTTTTAATGTATCTATTTTTATATGCCAATGGTATTTTATCATCCTGTT
Source organism: Lissotriton vulgaris (assembly GCF_964263255.1). NCBI lineage: Eukaryota > Metazoa > Chordata > Amphibia > Caudata > Salamandridae > Lissotriton > Lissotriton vulgaris. The sequence continues at coordinate 1,074,145,355 of NC_141691.1, read as the reverse complement.
TTTAAACTACCTACCTCCCGGATAGATTCCATAAGACTGCTTGCCTGACTAGAGTAATCAGGACAAAGGAAACTTCCAGGCCCACCAAATTGGCCCTGAAAAGGTACATGATAAAGGCTCTTGAAGCAAGTAGAGTTGGAAGAGCAGGTTTATTGGTTCAACCATCAACAGCAAACCACAGCAACTGACTCAGTATTCAGAATGTAAACACTCCATCAATGATGTAGAACATACAGTATTCCATTAAAGGGACAGTAACCATAACACATCCTCTTACCAAAGTAAAAGAAAAGATAAGTAAGGTTTAAAGACAAAAACAGCATAAATGAATGTGTAACTGTACAAGACAACTTAAAACAGAAAGATAAAACAGCATAAAAGAAACCGTACAAAAATAACTTAATGCAGAACATACAGCTAGATTCATGAAGCATTTTTGCGGGCGCAAACAGTGCGAATCGCAGAATTCGGCCGTTTGCACCCGCAAAAATGGCATTTGAAATTCATCATTGGGTCATGTACTCGCAATTTGAGAAATCGCAAAAAATTGCGATTTCTCAAATTGCGATCGCATTTAAGGAATCTCAATTTGAGATTCCTAAATGCTATTCATGACCCAATAAAAAAATTGCGAATTCGCTATTTCTTCCCGCTATTTACCGCAATGTCAGACTTCGTGGTAAATAGCGAAAACTGAGAAAAATGCACTTTTGTGCATTTTTCTCAGTTGTATGTTACACACACACATGTCCTTTGGACATGTGTGTGCGCAACATGAGTCTAATTTACATTTCAGGGGTGCTACAGGGTGCCCTGTGGACACCCCTAGCACCCTTGAAATCGCATCCTTATTTGCGATTAGCAAATTGCTAATCGCAAATAAGGAATAACTCCTCATTCATTTCTTATGGGCCTTTAGGCCCATAGGATTGAATGTTGAGTTATTCCTTATTTGCGATTAGCAATTTGTTAATCGCAAATAAGGAATGTGTAGGAATCGCAATTTATTTTGCGATTCCTACATGAATTCTGTTTTGCGAGTCTGTAATAGCGATTCCTTATTATTCGCTATTACAGACTCGCAAAACATTCCGATGATGAATCGGGCTGATAATCCTTACATTTCCTGGGAACTAGTCTTGTCCTAGGAATTGGTCTTGAACTATCAAGAACACTATCTTGACTTTGGCTAGAAGAAGTGCAGGTATGACTGGAAATATCAATGGGCACAGAACTACTATTGGAATGATTATTAAACTCGGTACACTTTGTTAACCTCGACATGTTCCAAGTGCAGCAAATGTCTAAAGTCACAACATTTTTCCTAATAGCAGTAATGAAGAAAGGACCACTGAAATTGGAAGTACCCTTGTGTCCATATTTTGGCTTCTTCACAAGACCACTATCTCCAACATTCCATTTCCTAAACTTGACAGCCATCCTATCATAACGTTGTTTATACTTCCACTGATATTCAGCCAAGGCATCTCTTCTTCTCAACTCATTTTCAATACTATCATCACAAACCCTCTCCGGAAGCCAAGCTGGGTTGAGCTTGGAATTAGCCAATCTCCCCCTCAATGCTTCAAAAGGAGACTTTTGCATGATAGCATTGGGAACAGTGCGATGCGCCCACCAGGTCTCACTCAACACACTACTGAAAGAAACCTTAGACTGCAAAGCCCTCTGCGCACAACTTTTCACAACCCTATTCATTCGCTCAGTAAGTCCATTCGCTTGAGGCGAATAAAGAGCTGTCTTCTAGTGAACAATCCCAGGATCTTTGAGAAAACAGTCCATCTCATTTGAGGTAAATTGTACCCCATTGTCAGTAAGTACATACTTAGGCACCCCCTCTGACAAAAAGTACACCCAGTGGAGGCAGGTCCTGACAGGAACCTGCCATGGTGTTCGCCTGGAACTTATGCAGTTCCTCATGAGAGGTTCCCCCGTCTAGGTCTATCACCTGGCTGGTCATATTATTCCTAAAACAGTAAGGATCATGTCAATACCTAGAATCAGCCCCATGCGGGTTAGAGTCAAAATGAGCATTAGAAGGTGTTGCGTACCAGACTGGATGATTACTGTGAATAGGATTATCCTGCCACCACCCTCCATAGAAAGACTAGAGAGCATGCAATTGCTGCAGGTATACTGGTCGAGATTGGAAATAGCCCAGATCGTAACTTCTAATACCGCTGCCCTCCTGACAACCCTGCTGAGAGCATATAAACCCTACAACTCTGGCATCTCTGAAATTTACAAGAATGCAGTCCCCCGGAATATCCTTGATCCTATTCCCAACCCAGTGGGTTCTTCTCACATGAAGAATCTGGCCGTTCATATGAGGTTGCAACGGTCTATTACTGTTCAACCAATGGGTTGTTTTATTTTTAAGTTCTTGATAGAATTCCTGCCTGTCGGGTTCTAGCTGCGGCACTCCAGTCAGAACCACTACAAACGACAAGCACTGTGGTGGTAAATTAGCATATCTGGGGATTTGTTGTGATGATGCTACCTTGCTTGTCTCTTGGCACTGTGTCACACTACCATTACCCACTTAGATGGTTTACTCAGATTATTAGCAACTTTGGGACTACGGGCAGTTGCCTGCTGCGAGACATCTTTCTTCTCTTTACGTATAATAGAAGGTACAGGTTTACTGCCTCCCTTCGCATTATTTTGTGCGTTGTTAGGGGCTCCCAAGTTGACACCAGGCTGGAGTCTAGAGTTTACATTGGTGTTTACTTTGTCCTGCAACAATACAGGCGTAGTTGCAGGGTCTAACTCGGGCGTCTTCCCATGTTCACAAGCTTCTTGCCCAGATCTAGAATGTAATTTGATCAGTGTTTTAAGTGAAAAAAGTTGTCAAGGGTCGTTTGCTCGAATCTGTCCAGTCTCGCTGTTAATACCTTTACCCTCTCTAATATCGGGAGAACAAAAGATCTTAGAACTTGCTCAATTTGTGCTAAAGGGGGGACCTGTACTGTAGACTCTATGGGGATGGTAGCGATTACCGGTGGGATAACTGGCTGTAGTCCGTTACCGGTAGATATGCTGGCTGTCGGCATTCCAAGACTTGGGGCTAGCTTAGCTGGTTTCCCCACCCTCCGCATTTCCTTCTCATGTTCGCTACTTTTATACACTGCGGCCTTAAATTTTTTGGTAGATTTCTGGCAACCCCCCTTCTGATCACTACCTGCTCTCTTTCTTTTACTCAAGGTGTTATTAGACCTTGAAGGATCTGAATTCTCAATGAGGATTTGGGGTCTCTGGGCGGGGCTAGCGTGGCACCTAAGTTTGTGTTCCCGTATTCAGCACTTGTGTTCTCCGTGGTCGATGTGTCCCGAGGGTCCGACCCAGATATGTTGACAGATACGACGGGCCTCTCGGTCTCCACCTCCTCGATAGTACACCCAATGGAGACATTATTAAGATCAGTTCCAGTACTGTTCTCTAAGGTGGGGGTCGGTGAACTGCTAACGCCAATAACCCTAGTGATGAGCGCTTTTTTGTTAATAACTCAGTAGAAATCCTTCGCTCGGTAATGGCTATTTCTTTCTCTAAAACAGAGAATGCCTGCGTTATAGAATTATCTAGTGTGCCACAGACAACACTCCCTCCCCCCACCCTTTTTCCCTTACTTGCTCGCGTAGACATTGGCATTAGAGATAATTCCTAGGGAAAATGAGTATATAAGATCTGTAGCACTGTAGATAATATAAAACACAACTAAAAATTAAGGTCAGGGCTTACAAGATAAAGATAAAGTCTTAGGGGGGTAGCCTCGGACGGTCCCGCCCTTGTCCCGGGACGCTCCCGAGCGCTCCCCCGCTGCGGCAGCCTGGACTTGCTTTATGATGCTTGTGATGTCCTGAGGGCCGGGCAGACAGGCAGCGCGGACCAGGTGATGGTGGCCGGGCAGGGACTCTTGGGAGAGTGAGTCCCTGCAGCACCGCTCTCAAGACCTGCCTCGGTGATGGTTGAAAACACCCCCAGCGACCAAAGCAGCTCGTGCCCAAGATTCCAGCAGCTCCCGGTTGTGTTGCACGAAGCGGCACCCGCGAAGCGGGTGCGGCGAGAGGTAGGTGATAGTGCAGTGTTCAAAGGGAAGAGTTTCCACTAGCAATCAGCGGCAGTGTCCCAATAGTAGGGCTGAGGAGGGTGATTTTATCCAGGTAGTGCCTGTGGGCGGGACAGACAGGCAGCGCGGACCAGGTGATGGCGGCCGGGCAGGGACTCCTGGGAGAGTGAGTCCCTGCAGCGCTGCTCTCAAGACCTGCCTCGGTGATGGTTGAAAACACCCACAGCGACTAAAGCAGCTCATGCCCAAGATTCCAGCAGCTCCCGGTTGTGTAGCACGAAGCGGCATCCGCGAAGCGGGAGTGGCGAGAGGTAGGTGATAGTGCAGTGTTCAAAGGGAAGAGTTTCCACTAGCAATCAGCGGCCACCTCTTATAATATAACACTGACTTCTGGCGGAGCAGATATGGTCCCTTCCTCATAACCATGCTCGGCCACCTAGCCTCACGGCAGGGAAACTCAGCGGAGTTCCCATTGCCCCCTCGGATGATTCCCGGAAGTTTCAGTTATGGGGAGAGATACCTTAACCTAATTGGGGTTGGAGTGGGTGGGGGAGTTTTTCGGAGGGAAGGGAGTGTTCAAAGTTGAATTCTGTACGTTAGTTCCTTGTATGAAAAATGTTGGTACATTAGCACATACAGGCACATGCTCACATACAGCTAACGTCGACACGCAACTACACCTCACACCCCTGGGCAATGTCATATTTCCACCTACTACAGATGGCTGCAACCGCTCAATTAAATTTTTCACGTGGAACGTACGGGGGCTCAATGACGACAGGAAGATTCGTCTAGTCCATGCCTATCTGAACCGCCACGCTATAGACATATGTCTCCTTCAAGAAACCCATCTCGCAAACAATAACCTTCCACCTCAACTCTCTAGAGTAGAGTTCTTCAATCTGTGGGGCGCGCCCCCAAGGGGGGTGTGACACCAACTCAGGGGGGGTGCGCTCTCCACACGAGGATGTTACCTTTGTTAGTCTTTAACTGTCCCGCATCGCAAGACTTCACCCATTTCAAATAGGATTTTTTTATTGGCGAGCTCCGGTAACAGAGGGCTGGAGGGTGGAGGGAGGGGAGATAGATAAGGCACGACGTGCCCATGCTTTTGTCTTGCAAAGAGCTGAGTTAACTGTCACAGGAAGGGGTTAATTCTTAGAGCTGAAGTGCTTCAGCTTCAGTGGGAGGCAGGGAGTCTCCTGCTAAAACCGAAAGCAAAGGAACAGACTTCGATTTCATAGCAGAGGAGACTCCTTGCCTCCCACAGCAGCTGAAATGACTGTCTGTTCCTTGTTTTCAGTTTTAGCAGAGACATCCTGCCTCCCACTGCAGCTGAAGCATTTCAGCTCTGTGAGTTTAACCCCATCCTGGGAGGGTTAGCTTTTAAGAGAAAGGAGATGTTTCTGTTAAATTTACACAGGCAGGTTACGCAACGCCCACAGGGCTTCAAGTTGCCACAAGACAAATGCCAGCCAGCCATGTGTTGTTTAATCAGCCTGGAAATTGCTTGTCTTGACACTAAATATGCTTATAAATAAAGAAGTATGTATACATTTGTAATGTGACTTTTCTGCCTTTGTTACATTTTATTATCAGTCATGGATCATTCAGGCAGCCCTAGAACACAATTAAAAGTGCTTCTATTTATATTTGCTGTTCAAAGTATGCAGAGACAAGTGCTGACCATAAGTTTCAGGTGACTGTTTATTTTATATTTTTGTACTGCCTGGAACATCAACAAAATGAGCTGGCAACCCCAATCAAAAGACTGTAAGTTTGTTGCAAGATCAGCACATTTGTTTTCTCCACCCTGATCCCTGGTTAATGCCATAACAGCAATAGTTTAACTTATATCTGAAACCCTACGCTGCCGTCAATACCCTGCTGAGTTACTTCAACTGTCTGAGAATGCACATTGCATTCAGAAAACTCACTCCTCATTCTCGCCCTTCCGTTTCACGCTCATCCTGCATTCACAGCGATCACAATGCCCTCACACTGATCTGGATGCACTCACCCCATTCACCCGCTTACCCTGTACCTACAGTGATCACTCTGCACTCACAATGCACTTGCACTGTTCACCCTGTACCTCACCTTGCAGTCACACGAGTACACTACTCACCCTGCACTCATGTGACACTTCACTCACCTGTCCCCCTTACTGCTCAATCTGCCATCTCCCTCAAATAAGAGCATCACTAACCATACATTCATTCGTCCCACTCTGCACTTACATCTGCACCCAAATTCATATGGTCACTCCTCTTACCCTACTCTCAAACTGTCGCATGGCTCACCAGGCACTCAAATCGGCACTTCTGCCACCCACACAGCGCAGAGGTTTAATGTGCCTGCTACAAAAATATGTACCATGCAGATCAAAGAACTGAGTGTAAGTAAACAATGATTAGTGCTATAAAAAAAAAATGTATGCCCGAAACGTGCTATAGAGAGATGAGGTGCATTGTTGGTGAGGGGTAGTGAGGAAATTCATAGAGGTGGAAATGGGGGAGGGGGCGCCTAAACAAACCTTTGCACTTTGTGCGACCAGTGCTAGGGCCAGCCCTGGCTGGGAGTGTTAGCCCCCACCCTAAGTTCAGGTTTAGTTGCGCCCCTGTACACAAGTATGTGCATGTCGTGCCCCATCAAGGTTTCCGTCCTAAATTACAAAAGGACACATTTACATGCACTGCAATCTAGCCTTTCAGGGTGGCCCCTAATAGAGGCAGCTCTGTTTTTGTCCTGATGGCCTGGAAAAATGCCTAAACAAATTCTTAAAAATAATGTTTTGTTTCATTTCTTTTTAATGAGATCGATGTGAGAGAGCCTAATATTATTTGCTGAGAAATGTTTTTGTTTCATGCAACAACCATAAAAAAGTTCACTTTAGATCAAAATGGGTCCTCACATATGAGAAAATGGAAAATATCACAGATATTATTCGCTGTAAAATTAGTGGGCTGCTGCTTTGTTACAACAGTGAAAACAGACATCGCTATCTCTGAATATTAGATGTAAACTCTTTTAGAATTTCGAACACAGTGCATGTGCACTGTTAGTAGCCTTTCCTTCCTCTCTAACATGGCTTTTCCCTGTTTATCTAGCGCTTTAGCCTCACTAGAGTGATCAGTCCATCCTTTCCGCCAACCCATCCACCCTGGTGAGAGTTTGGTGTTAGGTCTTCTTGCCTTGAATAGTTCAAACGGGGTTACACCCGTCGTCTGGTGTGGGGTTAGGCGATAGGCTTCCAGCCGTTTTTTGATTTCTTCTTTCCAGTTCAAACCATTGGTCTTGGCTAGTTGGATGCTTTCCTTCAGGGTCTTATTGAAACGTTCTACCATACCGTTGGTTTTGGGGTGGTAAAGCGCACACCGCTTGTGAACGATCCCATAACTCTCGAGGAAATCCTTCATCTCCTTTGAGCACAGCTGTACTCCGTTGTCCGTCAGTAGACTGCTGGGTGAACCTCCTCTAAGGAATACCTCTCGTAGGAACTCGACGACAGTTTTCGTGGTGATTTCTGGTACTATCCTCACCTCTGGCCATCTTGAGTACAAATCTACCTGGACTAGGATATACGGTGTGCTTGCTTCTCCAGTCAGCGGGCCCATTATGTCTAGTGTCACTTCGTCCCACGGTCCCGAGGGAGGTGGCCTGCAGACCATAGGCGGTGTGTGTTGTTTCAAAACCTTGTCGCTAACCGCACATGGGATGCAGTCTCTCACTTTCCTCTCAACTACATGGTCCATGCACGGCCACCAGTAGTCCTTACGCATTCTCTGTTTAGTCTTGGTGATGCCCAAATGTCCATCGTGGGCCAAATCCTCCAATTTCTCTCTCACCGCTCTGGGTGGGATCAGCCTTGTTCCCCGTAACAGGCATCCGTCAACCTCAGCTAGATCTTCTCTGACCATCCAGTATGGGCGTAGAGTTTCACTTTGCTTGTCCTCAAGTCTCCACCTCTCTCTTACTCTTTCACATACACTCTTTAATAGGTCGTCTGCCTCCATGGCCTCTTTCCACGCTTCTTCACTTATAGCCCCTTGGGTGATCACGCACACATTTTCTGTTAGGAAGTCTTCCTTTTCCTCACTACTCATGTCTTCCGGCTCGTCCTCGACCTTTCCTTTTACCAGTCGCGAAAGGCAGTCTGCAGCAAGATTCTTCGTTCCGGGTACATATTCAACACAGAGCGTGTATTCCTGCAAGCTCACCACCCATCGCCTGATTCTGCTCGATATCGCGTCCAGTCCGTTCTTGCTGAACACTTCCACTAGAGGCTTGTGATCAGTACGTAGGGTGAACTTGGTGCCCCAGATGAAGTCTCTGAACTTGCTCATGGCCCAGTGTGCCGCCAACGCCTCTTTCTCGATCACTGAGTAGTTCGACTCCGACTTCTGTAGTGACCTGGATGCGAATGCTATGGTTTCTTCGCCCTTCACCCCTACTTGAGAGAGAACCGCTCCTAGTCTTTTCGAACTCGCATCGGTTGTTACTACAGTCTTCCTGTTGGGACTGAATGATTTCAGGCTGGGTGCTTCCGCCAGTGCTTTCTTTACCTCCTCAAACTCCTTCTGACATTCTTCATCCCAGTCAAACACTACGTCTTTCTTGAGCAGGCGTCGTATGTAAGCATGGGCGGAAAATCCGTTCCGCTCGCGGATTTTGCGGATTTTCGGTAAATTCGCAATCCGCGAACGCTCGCGAATTTACGGAAAATCCACAAATTCGCACGCAGAGGATTTTTTTTTCTTGGTGATACAATTTTGCGGCGTGCGGTGTAAGTTCGCAATTGCGAACATGTAGGTGCGGCGGGCAGCAACAATCTCGCACTCGCGAAATTACAAAAATTTCAATTCTGCACAAGAAATCTACTAGCAAGCAGCATAGACCTTCTGAAAATGATGATTTTTATCAGAATAACTCCTCAGGTTGACATTTGCCTGCACTTTTTTGGATTTGAGGCCTTTTGATTTTCTTTGGATAACTTTTGGATTAGAAATCAACTTTCTCATATAAGCTTGTTTGGGGCATTACAGTTGCTGTAATGCTGTTCTGCAGAAAAACGAGTTTTGCAAAAGTGAAAGTATTCAGAAGTTCAAAAGTTCAAACTCATCATTAGTAACCATTCCCTGCAGTGCTTCCTGACAAGGGCCCCTCCAGAGTTCAGTTGCTAGTTGCAACAATTGTATGACCCTGCTCTGACCCTCACAGCAGGCTCATAGAATAGCTACAAGTAGGCCACAAAGGTCCTGGAAAAAAAAATTGCACTGCAACAGAAAGCAAATTACAGATAAGGAAGCAGGTGCCAGTCTGGAATTTTAAAACAGTGACACATTAATAAATCAACCCCAAATTAATTCATGTCACTTGAAGCAGGCAGGTGTGCTTGCTTTTTCCCCCATAATCTACAGTGATGATGAACCAGAGGGTGGCATTGATGTACCAGAGGGTGGCATGGGTGAAACAGAGGGTGGCAGGGGTGAAACAGAGGGTGCTGGGAACCTGTGATGATGAACCAGGCGTACAAACAGCATAATCATGACCGTTGCGAGCCGACATGTAAGTTCGCAATTGCGAACTGGTACAAAACCCTCGCGAACTGGCAGAAATCCTTGCGAACTGGCAGAAATCCTTGCGAACACAAAAAAAAATCCGCAAATTCGCGAGAATTCGCAGATTTTGCGGATTGCGAGTTCGCAAATTCGCAAAATTCGCGAATGCTAGATTCACAAAATTCGCCCATGCTTAGTCGTATGTTAAATGTTCTGCTAGCGAAGTCCTTGACGAATTTGCTGTAGAATTCCAGCATTCCCATGAACTACTTTATCTCCTCTTTGCTCTTTGGTGGCGTCAGATTTTCTATTGTGTTCTGCAGCTCAGCTTTCGGGCGGATACCATCGGGCGTCACTTTGTGTCCGAGAAAGTCTAGCTCTTTGCACCCAATCCTGCATTTTTCCTTCTTTACTGTGAGGCCTTGGTCCTTAAATCTCGCCAGTACTTGCCTCAGCCTTCCGTCATGTTGTTCGTCGTCTCTGCCAAATACGAGTACGTCGTCTTGGTAGCATAAGACTCCAGGGATACCTCTAAGTATGCTCCCCATGATTCTCTAGAAGACCGCAGCTGCGGAGACCAGCCCAAAAGGCATTCTCTTGAATTTAAAGGCACCCATGGGCGTCACAAACAAAGTTAGATCTTGTGATTCTTCGTGGAGCTTAATCTGGAAATAGGCTGAGGTTAGATCTAGCTTTGAGAATATCCTCGCTCCTTCCAGCATACTCATCATTTGTGTGATGTTGGGCAGGGGAAATTTGTCCACCACCACCTCCTTATTCAATGCTGCAACGATCGGCGCAAGCCATTCCGTAGCTTCCACTGGCTCTATGACCCCTAGGCTGCACAGCTTCTCTAGTTCCCTTTTAACTGCTTCTTGGATAGCCAGTGGTAGGTTCCTCACCTTGGCTATAACAGGCACCGCAATCTCCTTCAGTTTTATCCTGTGGGAGTAGTTCTTCAGGCACCCCAAATCGTCACTGAACACCTCCTTGAATTCCGTCTCAATGTTTTCCCTGGTACTCTTCACCTCTTGAACCCAGATTTGTGGGGTTTTGTTTGGGTCGAGATATGTGCCTAACTCTTTTGCGCTAGCCACCCCAGGATGTTGTCTCCCTTGGAGGACACGTACACCTTCTCTGCTGTGAGTCTACCTTTGTACTCTATGGTGCTCCAGAAAAAGCCCTTCATACTAATGGGTTGATCACTGTATCCCCCTGGCGTAATGTCCATTCTGCTCAATCTGATCTTACCCTTTGCCACTCTTTCAAACTCTTTGGCATTAATGATTGTGATTTTTGAGCACGAGTCAAACAAGGCCTCAATGCCAGTCCCCTCAATCGTAATGCTGTCTTTGGGACTGTTGACTTGACCAGCCTCAACTTGCAGGACGATCTCACCACACACTGTGTTTACATTTTCCCTTGTCTGCTTCTTGAACCCCTGACCACTCCTGCAAAATTGTCGGAAATGTCCCTTCCTGCCACACTTGTTACATGTGAACTTGAGTGCTGTCGTTCGCCATGTGACCTAGTTTACCACACCTATAGCAATTCCCCTTGAAGGACCAGCTTGACTTGCCTTCCTTCTGCTCTTTATGACCCAACTTCTGTCCTTTGACTTCCAATACCCCGTTTTCTTCTGTCACTACTTCGCTCACCTTAACCTTCGCCTCGCTGTCTTTACCCTCACTGTCTTGCTTTATCTCACTCACACATTGCATCATGTGTTCCACTTGTTTGGCAACAATCAGTACTTCTCTTAATGGAGGGTCATCCTTAAGCCACAACTCCTCCCGTACCCGTTCTGTTCTATACGCCAACACAAACTGGTCCCTGATCCTCTCTTCGCTTGAATCCCCAAATTTACAAGTCGCAGCAAGTTTACGTAAGTTGGACACAAAGTCCTCCATTGACTCTCCCTCCTTTTGTCCTCTCTTCCCAAAATGGTACCTCTCCATGATGGTGCTAGTCTTAGGGAGGTAGTGTAGGTCCAGATTTTTAATGCTTATCTCAAACTCGTTCAGGTCTCTAGCCTCCTGTGTACCTAGTTCAGGGAGGTGTTCCAAGACCTCTTCTCCCTCCGCCCCCATATAATATGCTAACAAAGCCACCTTCCTCTCTAACCCTAGGTTCGGCCCACACACAAACATTTTCTTCCACTTCTTCCATTGTATTGCAGGTTCCCCTGGGTCACTAAAAACATTGGGGGTGGTGTTACGTTTTGCATTTCTACTCTACAGGGTTGACTATAGGCACTTCAATGCACGAGGCAGGATAGGGGTTACGCTAACCGCTCACACCAAACACCTATCTCACATTTTTAATGCGTTCTGCTTGTTCTCCACAATTTCTTGCTGCAGGCTCTGATGACAATAAGATGGGTTACAACTGCACCTATAAGGTACCCTAAAGGAACAACACACAGTTCAGACTATTTCCTAACCCACATTTCAACAATATAAGTAATTAAGAGGGTGTAATGTACTTCGGAGCCCACAGGGTGGCACTGTTGTTTTTAGAGCTCTCTTTCAGACAGGCTTCCCTCTTTTAGGTTTCTAGCGGAATAGAGCTCTTTTCCGTGTGGCATGAAGTGGAACCAGAGGAACGATGCGAACAATGTCTCCACACCAGTCAGTCACGATACAATCCTTAAAGTTTTTGTTATCCGTGTCTCACCCCAACGGTGGATTCCCAGCGACTCATGCAGGATGGTTGGATTCTCAAGCCGGCTAGTACAGGTGAGTTTCTACAAGTCCATACCAAGTACGTTTACTCAGCTTGTACTCACACTTTGTGCCATACAACACGGCTACTGATACACACGTTCTAATCCGCCTCCCACGCCGCGCTGTCAGGATGAGTTATTCACACGATCACAAGAAGTTTGTAATTACAATGCGATAGTTTCCCACTCAAAGGCTCTGTTCCTCCGCGCTCCTTTGATCTACTCCGCCTCCCACAACGCGCTCCTGAGATGCCTTCCGTTGTTCCGCTCACAGTCACTCCAAAAACCACTGTAAATGCTCCTCACTTCCCCCGCAGCACTCTTGTTCTGTCACTCCTCGCAGCCGCCTGATATACTTCACTGCCATAGCTAATGCAGTCAAAATTCGTCTCAATTTGTTCCGCTATTCTTTTCCTGGGTAAACCGCCTCACTTGCATGCAGTTGCACAGCACTTTTAAGCATTTCTTCACTCACTGTGATTATTTGCTCTGTCGCACACACCCGGTCTGTCCACGTTACTCCCGCCTCATCGGTAGTACCTTTCTCTTCATATTACACCTCTTTTCTCTTCTTCCACCATGCGCTTTGCCCCGAGCTGTTCTTCCAATACTCCTTAACTTTTTCTGTGTTGAGGTCGTGTGTACCTTTCTTCGTCCTCGTCGCCAGTGTGAAATGGTAGTAACGCAAGGGAGACAATGATAATATCCAAGCGTTTATTGAGTACAGCAGATATGATAGTCACTGCACACGACCCCAGCCACTGGTCGCCAGTCCGACCGCGGCGCCTCAGGTCACAGTTCTAACCACGGCGCTCACCTTGGAACCTTCGAGGTAGTGACATTCTAAGTGATGTCACTACGGAGTGTTCCAGGGTGCGTGAAGGGGAGAGGGGTGGCGGCGGGTCAAGGTGGAAGATACCACAGTATGGCAGAGCTGAAAATTAATCATTTAATCTCAAAGGTGTGCTGAACAGGGGCCCCCAAAATAGTATTGGCCAAGGACAACTAAAATACTTGACATGTCCTTGCCACCACAAAGTCTGTCAGATAACATTGCTCTGAAGTAAAATAGACAACATCATTCATTTATTATCAGTTCTGTTTTTTTCCAAACATAAACCCGACATGTCCTAAACCCGCACTGCTTCAGGTAAGCAACTTATCGTATCACTAAGGAATTCTCAATTAGGTGTTTGCTCAGTGCCCTCTTTGTGGACTTTTATCTTTGTCTTCGGATTCGTAACTGGTTGGTGGGCAAATATCCCATTATAATGCTGCCTAAAACGTTCGTTAATGGTTTCTAGAGAAGAATTGTTTCTCGTGTACCAACTCTGAGCTAGGGAGTGCTTGAGAAATCTGATAATAGGTTCTCCTTTACAGTTTTGCCTGAAAATGTCTGCAGAATATTCAGCTTTGAGAGAAACTGCTATCAAAACTCCTTTGCCTTTCAGCTCGTCCTCTTTGTGTGAGATTGGGTTCTCAGCACATGCGGTATTAACCCGTTGAGTGCTTCGAACGTCCAACGGTCGTCGCGTGCACTACCTCGCTAGTGCTGCGCACGACCGTTGGACGTCCGAATCCCGTTAGCGCAATCGAACGTCCGCACTGGGGCGGAATGTTTGCGCGCGCTTAACGGGTTAAAGACAAACCCCTAGATTCATCAAAGTCCCGTTTTGCGAGTCTGAAATAGCGATTATTAAGGAATCGCTATTACAGACTCGCAAAACTGGATTCATGTACAAATCGCAATTTATTTTGCGATTCCTACAGCTTCCTTATTTGCGATTAGCTAATTGCTAATCGCAAATAAGGAATAACTCCCCATTAATTCCTATGGGCCTAAAGGCCCATAGGAATGAATGGGAAGACATATCAATGTGCGAATCGCTATTAGCGATTCGCATATTGAGTTTGCAATTTCAAGGGTGCAGGGTTGTCCAAAGGACACCCTGTTGCACCCCTGAAATTATATTGGACGCTGGTATTACGCACACACATGTCCCAAGGACATGTGTATGTGTAACATACAACTTAAAAAAATGCACTTAAGTGCATTTTTCTAAGTTTCCGCTATTTACCACAAGGTTTGACTTTGCGGTAAATAGCGGCCCAAAATTGCGAATTCGCAATTATTAAATGTTTCATGAATTGCATTTAAGGAATCTCAAATAGAGATTTGTTAAATGCAATTCCTCGCAAAATTGCGAATTCTATAATAGCGATATTTGCATTTGGGATGATGAATCCTAAATGCAAAAATTGCGCTCGCAAAGGGCCCGATTCTCAGAATCGGGCCCTTTGCGAGCCGATTTTACGTTGATAAATCTGGCCGTAAGAACTGTTCAAGCGGCATGTGGACCACAACCTGAGGATGACAGTAGCAAAAATCCATCCACAGATTGACAGTCTCTGTGGCTAAACACCGACACACCCCTCACATTTACGTTGGTTGTGTTATTATTAATCTATGTCATGTGTAAAACAAAGCATCGTAGTAAAAACAATTTGCGCACATTTTATCTTGGAAAATTGTGTTTTGAGCTGTGTAATAAGCCTCTGTCATTTCACCACACCCACAAACAAACCTGCAGTTTACTAAACACTCTGATTGTGTTGAACATTATTTGCCGGATATTGCCCGTGACATGCGCGTGCTGGTCGATTATGTAGTGTACCAGATCCTAGAAATTTCTGTCTGGTGAGGGGGGGGCCCAACATCAAAAAAAATTCAGCTGGGGGGCTCAACCTACAAAAGTTTGAAGACCTCTGCTCTAGAGGGTGGGGATTAACCTACTCTGCTTCATATTCCAACTATGGAAGGGGGGGTATACGAAAGGGCCTGGCCTGGACTGGACTACTGACAGCCACATTTGTGATGACGAAGGCCGCTACCATCATTCTGACTGGAAAACTTCACAACCACCCCATAACCCTAGCTACTATCTACGGCCCAAATATAGACAATCAAAACTTCTTTGCCCAAGTTTGGCATCAGATCGCTAGCACTAATAAGCAGAGCATACTCTTGTGCAGCAACTTCAATGTTCCCCTGATAGATACAGCAGATAGGGTTGGGAGCTCTAGACGCCCCCACCCCCAAGCTGCCTCCATACTCACCTCGATCACCACAGACAATAATCTCTTAGACAAATGGCGCAACATACGTCCAGCTTGCATGAAGGCACATGTTTCTCTCTGCAACATAGTGCATGGTCCAAAGCCGATTACTGGTTAACATCCAGAACCATGTTACCCTGGCGACCCGAATCCTCACTTGCTGCATACTCTCTCAGACCACGCATCGGTCCAACTGGTCCTTAGACCCCCTCACACACCTCCAAGTGCATTTTCTTGGTGACTACCCGCGCACGCACTCAAGGATTAAGTATTCAGGGAAGAAGTATGCACAGCAGTCAGTTCCCCACTACACTCTGGGACGCCTTTAAAGTAATTATTCGAGGGGTCTGCATAGCTAAACAACACTGTGTGCTCAGGTCCATCCGAGGCACAATCTCAGCAATCGAGAGAGACATTTCCGCGCTCTAGGATCAATTTAACTGCACTAACAATCCGCCTATCCTCGCTCACATACATACCAAACCGACGACATTCCAAAAGGAAGCAACTAGAGAAGTCCACTTCCTCGCAAAGAAATGCAGGCATGTCGATACAGGGAAGGAGAAGGACCCGGCAGAACCTTGGCCAGGATGCTCCAAAAACCCGCGTGCCACCTCCTACGTATCTAGCCTGATGGATTCGGAGGACAAATGCTGCTCCTCCACTCCAGACCTGCTACATATCATGGTCAACTTCTTCACAAAATCATATTTTCCCTCCCAAACAATCCTTCCCCCATACCTACAGGCCTATTTCGACGCCATTGAGTTGGTGTGGCTTTCAAACTCACACCAGGAATTCCTGGACTCCCCTATCACTACCGAGGTGCGACTGGCTATCGCGAGCCTCACTCCAGATGCAGCCCCGGCACAGATGGGCTGACAGCAGCTTTCTATAAATAATACTCAGACATCTTGATTCCCCAACTAATGGAGGTATACCATGATGCACTGGAAGTGGGCTCACTCCCCTCCTCAATGCGGGAAGCTGTAATCTTTACGATGCTCAAGCCAGACAAACCAGCAGACCGATGCGATTCTTATGGGCCGCTTTCCCTCATCAATATCAACAATAAAATACCTACGAAGATACTAGCAAATAGGTTGCAGCTCTTACTACCTGTGATCAATCCATTTTATACCGGGCTGCTCCACACCGCATAATCTTCGGACGCTGTTTGCAGTAATGCTTTACCTACATCCACAAACCACTGCACTGGCAGCCTTGCTCGATGCGACCAATGCCTTCGACACGCTGGAGTGGGGATTTTTATTCCAGCTATGAGCAGAATGGTTCCATTATCCTCACGCAGATACGCCTTCTCTATACCTTACACACAGCCTGAATATGCCTCAACGGGCACATTTCAGAACCCTTCACATTCAACAGGGGAACGCGGCAGGGGTGCCCCCTATCACCCATGCTTTTTGCCATTGCGATGGAGCCCCTAGCCGCACACATCCGTCAGCACCAAGTGAACAGAGGAGTGGGTTTTACAACCAGAGGCCTCACTGTGTCTTTGTGTGTGGATGATATCACCCTTTATGTCAGTCAGCCTGAACACAACCTCTCTCCATCAAATCATACACTTTTGGGGTTCTCCGGGGTTCATATAAATTGGGCCAAGTCAATACTCCTTCCCTTAACCGAAGCCACAATCCCATTCACTATCGAATATCCACTCCAGTACCTAGGGATTTACGTCAGTAGAGACAAAAGTGAGGTGCGGAGAGCCAACTTTGACAAAGCGATGACTTGGCTTGAGGACTGCATTCCCTTATGGCCTAAACTCCCATTATCACTGGTGGGCCAAATTGCCATCACAAAGATAGTGGTCCTACTGAAATTTCTTTATCTATTTATAAATATTCCAATCTCGATCACACAGATCTTTTTTAAATGGCTCTGTTCTAAACTCATCACACTGGTTTGGGTGGACCAACAGCCTCGAGTCAGATACGAGCTGCAGACCTTACTGGAATCCCAGGGAGGCCTAGGGGCAGCAGATTTACAGCTATATGCACTGTGCGCCCAGGCACATTTCCTGCACTATTGGACGCATCCTACACCCTTTCAACCAAACGTCCCGGTAGAAATAGATGCAGACTCACCATGGCCGCTATCGATGGCACTCTGCTTCCGTATAAATGGCCCACTTCCGAAATAGACACTCCACAATGTATGAGGTGGGCGTGGACTGGGTTAGTACGTCACGCAAGTGTCCCTATCCTTTACGCCCTTTCGATTCCTGTAGCGAGACACCCCCTACTACCCTCATTACATGCCTGGAGGGCGTGCAATAGGGCTAACAATTTTAACATTCACACATTCGCAGATCTCTTCCCAGGAGACAAATTCTGTGGCTGGCTGACCCCAACTCTTACCTCCAGCGCGCCTTTGGACACTCTCCTCCACTATCAACACGGGTGACATGTAAGGAGCAATTCACATAATTTCTTGCCCCCCCACCCCGGAGACCTCCACAGCCTTAGAATACATATCCACTACTGCTTCCCCCTGGAAACTCATTACACACTTATACAACCACCTACAGCACACCTCACCGCCTACTCCCACACCTGCCCGGGACGCCTGGGGGCTAGATCTTGACCTCCCGCTCACAGATGCACAATGGGCATTATGCTGCAGTCAACTTCAACTACTATCTCCAAACTACAGGCTATGCCTAATTCACTTTAATTTCCTCCCTTGCACTTATTGCACCCCAGTGCTGCTGCATCGAATGGGCATATCTCCAGACCCTCATTACACACGATGTCACAACACTTCTGCAGATTTCCTTCATCTTGCCTGGCAATGCCCAGCTATTGCAGCATATTGGGTGGAGGTGTTTGGGGTAATAGAGAACGTTATAAACACGCCGCTGTCCCCATCCCCCCTAATCAGACTATTGGGATACATGGTGGAGATACCTAGCAATTCTCGTAAGCTCTCTGCTTTAATGATGCTCCTCGACAAATGTAGGGTTGCAATGTGCTGGGGCAGTACACTAACGCCAAAGATGTGTGAATGGATCAAAGACATTTCTTATTACCATGAACAGTTGTCTGTTTTCTGGAACCTAATGCCCACAAGCTCTTGACCCCATGACATTTGGAAGCCATTCACCAGCTATATTCGCCAGCAGACACATTCTAGCCCATGAACCTTCCTACAGATTAATTTGCTGTTGAATCTACGGACGCCATTGTTATATATGTAGTGCTATTTATACTGTTCTGTATACAAGTGCATTGCCTTCGAACAATTATAAATAACGTTTAAAAAAAAGAATCAAGAGAGAGAAGGATCCTAAGATCCTGAAATCCCCAAAGGGATTGTCCCTACATTTAAGGAGGGTGATGATATCACCAAGTGGGTCACAGCCTTGAGAGAGCTTGTGAAGCCAGAAAAGTGAGGCAGTCTCACTGGGGGGCACTCCTTTGGGAAATGTTCTGTGGTAAGTGCAGAGATTGACTTCTGACCCTTACTGGGGCAGAAGTAGAGTCCTGTGAACTCAAGAAGAGCATCCCGATTAGGGTATTCTGACTCACTACTGAGGAGAATAAAATTCAGGGGGGCTCAGAAATCCCAGAGTCAGTCCTGAATATAGTTTGTAGATAACTCAGTAAAGACACTAAGTGGCTGGTTGACTGGAAGTAAATGTGAGAAGTTGGCCTGGTATATGATGTCCACTATTCTAGTGGGCACCTTGCACCAGTCCAAACAACCCTTATGGTGATGGTTGTAAAGTCAAGCTTATGGACCAGCTATCCTAGTGGTAGCATGGACAAAGCAGTGTTAGGCTAAAACTTCAGAGAGCATGTGAAGCCAACTGTTTTACCAATAATAGTCTCTTGAATATCAAATGAAAGGACACCACAGAAGGTATATATCAAATATATATGTATTTATTACTAACAACACCCCTCTGCACTCTTTATGAGGTCAGAGTTCGAGATACAGCACAAGTTACTCAATAAGCATACTATAAGTTGCACAAATACAATTCTGCCATAGGGGCCTCACGAACCATATTCTAAGTAAGTAGTATAAGAACCACTTCAGGAAAGGTGAGTAGGCCTAGGGCCTAGGAAATCGATGGGGCTACACTGAACAGCCAAAAGTTAGGAAGTAGGAGTCCCACAGGATGTGTGTGCAGTGTCTAAACACACACGCGGGTTACCATACAGTTTCAATGGGAACGTAAAAGTTACAAAGTAGTAGATTTCGGACAGTTCCTGGTGGACTACGGGAAAATCCAGTTAAACTAGGACACTTGGATAGTTATTACCCACGGGGGCACCTGAGTACTCTAGTTACCTCACCCAGGGAAGCTGAGTGCAAAGGTGTTCTTTCGTGTCGGGTTTCGTTGATGAATCCTATGGAGAGCTGCAAGAAAGTGCTGCAAGCGACAAGGAGGAAAGTGTCCGGATGGATCCAAGGGTGGATCGGAGAAGTGAAGAACCTGAAAGCAGAGGGGACAGAGTCTGGGTCACTAGCCAGTGACCAGGAAGGAACCAGGAAGGAACCAGGCGGTGTCGAGATGCAATCAGGTGAAGAGGTGAAGCTTGTCTCCGCAGCCACGAGGACCAGGAGGCGCCGACAACAACCAGGAGCTGGAGTCGAGCTGTCCCAAAAAGGATCTAGCTGTTGGCGGTGTCGGTATCCGGATTGGACCCAACAAACCTTGGCAAATGCAATCCACGCAGGATTAGAAGATTGGCTTCTGTTCAGACCAGCAAGGTCTAGGGCGCTTCTCCTTTGCAGGGTAGCAGGAGCAAGCCTGGAGCAACCAGGCAAGCAGTGTTGTTTCAAAAGGATGTCTTTGGAGGGGCCACTAGCCAATGGGCTAGCAACAGCGAAGAAGCGTTGAGCTGAAATGCAGGCGCAGGCCCCACACGGCACTCGTTATGACGCACGGTGTAAGCGCACCCGGAAGCGCCTGAGCACATACGACCGCGCTGCATAAGCGCCCCAGGGCGCGCCCTTACGCGCGTCAGGTCATGTGACCTGAAAATAACACTTTTCATTGGTTCAGAACACTGTTGGTTTCCAAATGATGACAGCCCGGGTCATGTAACCTGAAAATAACACTTTTCATTGGTTCAGAACAGTTTTGTTTTCCAAAATGATGAAAGCCCCCACCTTTTTTCCTCATTCTCACTTTGTTGTTTGAGTGAGGAAGACCTGTTCCTATTGTTAGAGAAATGGCTACAGTAGCAGCAGCAGCTGGAGCATCTGCACCACCTCCACCACCACAAGGACCACCACAACATCACATTGGTGGTCAAGAAGAAGAGGAGGAGGAGGAGGAGGAGAGAAGGCAGAGAAGGCATTTCCTGCCGGAAGACAATGCCCCATATAAACCTAAGGAGCACTTTATATGGGAGTTTTTTGAAATCCCAAGGGGTGCAAAGAAGGTAAACGCTGCAAAGGTGACTTGTCTCATCTGTGGCGCTGTACTATCCAGGGGGAACCCTTCAAAAAAATATTCATTTGGGAATCACACAATGATTCGGCACATGCAACGATTGCACCCCAATAACTATTCTGCAGCAGAGGTGAGAGAACTCTGCAGAAACCTTCCACAATCGTCTGCCAGCACCTCAACAACCAAAGAACTCACCCCATGGGGTCCAGAGGCAAGTCAGATGGTTCCAAACATACAAACTAAGTTTGGTGATTACAAATTCGTTTGTTTATATTGTGGCAAAACAATTACTTATGGTGAGAAGAGTATTACCCTCATCAACATTGCTGGTGATAACACAAGTGCCCGAAGAAACCCTAATTGTTTTCCTGTTTGCTCCAGTTGAGCCGTTTATAATTCCCTGTTTTTTGTTTCTCTCCATATAAAATACAAAAAAAATATAAAACTGTTCAGAAAAGCCAAAAAAAGTAAAAAATGTTCAAAAAACAATAAAAAAAATATAAAACAACAAAAAGAATAAAAAAAACAGTTCTTTTTAGAACTACCTCCAATTTATTAAAAAAAAACTACATTTTTAAAAAACTCTGTCATTCTTTTCTCTCCAGGGTACGCTCCCCGGTACGCTCCGCGGTGCGCGTACCGGGCGCTCCCCCCGCGCAAATCAAATTTTTCTTTTTTGCCCCGCGGGGCCCTTTTATGGCACCCACATCAAACCTAGGGAGTCAGGGGGGTCTATCCTGCCCCCCTTTGGTCACTCCCCTCTTTTTTTTGCCACCTCTTGTGTCTCGATCCTACCGAGACACAAGATGGCGGCCGCTCCGGTCTGTTTGGAATGTTTACAGACACCCGAAAGCCAATCAGCTTTCCGCACGCGAACTCGCGTAGCGCGCTGGTGAGCTCCCCGGTGCGCGTACCGGGGCGCGCTTATAGATATATATATTTTTTTGAACCTAAATTACTCAAAATCCACTGGAGCACATATCTTGAGACATAGCAAAGGCAATTTTGTCAAGTTTCGTGGAAATCCATTCAGCCGTTCGGGCTAAAAGTGAGGTCGACCGCCCTATGGAAATTAACATGGGGAAAACACGTTTTTGGACGAATCCCCCCCAAACTTTCAGGCAAGGACCGGAGCGCCTCGAGGCAAATTTGAGGAAATTTTCAGGCAGATTCCTCAACCGGCGCCAAAGTTATTCCCAATAGAATGTTGTGATTTCCCTATTGAAAATAATCCTAACTATAACTACCAACTGGCAACCGCCAGTAGGTTATATATATATATATATATATATATTCACTGAAAAAACCATAGGTTATAGACCATATATAGTTAGGAATTAGCATTTACAAAACCTTGAAAATTCACTGAAAAAATCATAGGTTATAGACCATATATAGTTAGGAATTCGCATTTACAAAACCTTATTTTACTCACACAAAACCATTGAAATTCCATATATAGTTAGTTGCACTAACTATATATCGCGCACCCGCAATCCACTGCTGATGATGTCACATATTACATCATTCATGACATGGTCAGTGACATCACTGATGACATCACTGATGACATCTCAAATGACATCACTGATGACATCTCAAATGACATCACTGATGACATCACTGATGACATCTCATTTGACATTACTGATCACATCACTGATGATATCATTCATGTGATAATACGATGAACCTCTTCAGACTCTAATATAACCTTAGATACAATCAGTGTAACAGACACTCACAGACTGTCACTCATCCATGGAGTTACTCACACACCTAGTCAGTCATGCAAAGAATAAATCACACCTCCATTTCCTCAACTATACAGTTATACAAACTTTACTTATTCAAACATATACTAACACATATTTACTCTCTTATACAATCCCTGATACAAGTTCACAATGATCCATACAGCCACTCACACATTCACTGGCTCTTATGCATAGTTATTTATATATGTCAACTCTCACATGTACTGTGTTTTACATATGTACTTACTTTGACATGTAGCACTGAGATATCCATTCACTCACCAATACACTCATGCACACAGTCAACCGCCCATACAGCTGTTTCCACATGCACTTTTGAAACCATACATCTAGTGAATCAACTGCTCACACATCTATGCACAGAGTCATACACCTCCCAGCCACCCACACACACACTCAGTCTCCCATACAAATACTTGGGCAACCAATCAATAACCCATATAGTTACTCATATAGCTACTTATCAACACATGCAACAGTTTACAGAACAACAGACATAATGATGCACAAATTAAGACAGTTTAGTCACTAACCCATGCACTCAGTGAGACACATTTAATCACTCACTCATACAGTCAGTCATGCACCTACTAAATCCTTCATCCAGACACTTATACATCCACTCATTCTTCAATATGTAAGACATATTTTAACTTTACAGAAACATACAGTCACTGGATGTTGTCATCAGTGATGTCATCAGTGATGTCATTTGAGATGTCATCAGTGATGTCATCAGTGATGTCACTGACCATGTCATGAATGATGTAATATGTGACATCATCAGCAGTGGATTGCGGGTGCGCGATATATAGTTAGTGCAACTAACTATATATGGAATTTCAATGGTTTTGTGTGAGTAAAATAAGGTTTTGTAAATGCGAATTCCTAACTATATATGGTCTATAACCTATGATTTTTTCAGTGAATTTTCAAGGTTTTGTAAATGCTAATTCCTAACTATATATGGTCTATAACCTATGGTTTTTTCAGTGAATTTTCAAGGTTTTGTAAATGCTAATTCCTAACTATATATGGTCTATAGCCTATGGTTTTTTCAGTGAATATATATATATATACATACATATATAAACATATATCATCTGTATATCTATATAAATACAAACATAAATGCATGCATACATATACTTATATGCATACAGATGCATGTTATTTACATGAAAGTTGAAAAAAACACTAATAAAAGCAAAGCTAAAAAGCCACCTCATTACAAACAGAATGGCTTTAACTTAAACGAGGGCGAGATCTATTGCATTTTCAATGCTTGTTTACTTTGGTTCCATCAAGAAGGCATTCAGATGTGTCACACATTTGCCATAAATTCTGAATGTTAGCACTCTAGTTGCACATTAGATCACTGTAGTAAAGCTACTGCTCACCAGGGACGTCTGCTGCTGGTATTCAAAGTGCATGTTTCAGTCTGCATGTCAGAATTTTTTTAATGAAATAGAAGAGGATTTGAGAAGTCACTCAAAATGATCCCTAATTTTTCTTTCTGGAGCACTAATCCTACTTTCTATGGCAAAATTAACCCCCTCATGTTGTTCCTTTTTAAATTGAGTGTTTTCAGACTTACCACTTCATTCCAATCAAGATGGCTTCTGGTGTGCCATACTTTTGTCATAAGTAAGACTGTTAGCGCTCTAGTTGTTCTTTAGAACACTCTGGGACATTCTGTCATTGGGCTATACTTGGGGTACATCTGGGTGATATTTGGGCTACATTTAGGCTCTTTTGTCTCTGGTGGCCATCTTGGGAGACTGTATGTCAGAATTTTTTAATGAAATTGAAGAGGGTTTGAGAAGTCACTCAAAATGTGCCCTAATTTTTCTTTCTGCAGCACTAATCATAATTCATATGGCAAAATATACCCCTCATTTTGTTCCTTTTTAAATTAAATGTTTTAAGAGTTACCACTTTATTCCAATCAAGATGGCTTCAGGTGTGCCATACCTTTGTAATAAGTAGGACTGTTAGCGCTCTAGTTGTTCTTTAGAACACTCTGGGACATTCTGTCATTGGGCTATACTTGGGCTACATCTGGGTGATATTTGGGCTACATTTGGGCTCTTTTGTCTCTGGTGGCCATTTTGGGAGACTGCATGTCAGAATTTTTTATTGAAATAGAAGAGGATTTGAAAAGTCACTCAAAATGTGCCCTAATTTTTCTTTCTGCAGCACTAATAATACCTTCTATTGCATAATATACCCCCTCATTTTGTTCCTTTTTAAATTAAATGTTTTAAGAGTTACCACTTCATTCCCATCACGATGGCTCCAGGTGTGCTATACCTTTGTAATAAGTAGGACTGTTAGCGCTCTAGTTGTTCTTTAGAACACTCTGGGACATTCTGTCATTGGGCTATACTTGGGCTACATCTGGGTGATATTTGGGCTACATTTGGGCTCTTTTGTCTCTGGTGGCCATTTTGGGAGACTGCATGTCAGAATGTTTTAATGAAATAGAAAAGGATTTGAGAAGTCACTCAAAATGTGCCCTAATTTTTCATTCTGCAGCACTAATCATACTTTCTATGGCAAAATATACCCCCTCATGTTGTTTCTTTTTAAATTAAATGTTTTAAGAGTTACCACTTTATTCCAATCAAGATGGCTTCAGGTGTGCCATACCTTTGTAATAAGTAGGACTGTTAGCGCTCTAGTTGTTCTTTAGAACACTCTGGGACATTCTGTCATTGGGCTATACTTGGGCTACATCTGGGTGATATTTGGGCTACATTTGGGCTCTTTTGTCTCTGGTGGCCATTTTGGGAGACTGCATGTCAGAATGTTTTAATGAAATAGAAAAGGATTTGAGAAGTCACTCAAAATGTGCCCTAATTTTTCATTCTGCAGCACTAATCATACTTTCTATGGCAAAATATACCCCCTCATGTTGTTTCTTTTTAAATTAAATGTTTTAAGAGTTACCACTTTATTCCAATCAAGATGGCTTCAGGTGTGCCATACCTTTGTAATAAGTAGGACTTTTAGTGCTCTAGTTGTTCTTTAGAACACTCTAGGAGGCTGCAGTAGAACACAAAGGAATCAACTGACAGTCTCTGTCCTTGTTGGATGTACATGTTTTACTGAGAATGTCAGACTTCATTTTCACATGACTGAGAAAGATAATGTGAATTTACAGAAAATATGCTTTCAGTTTAGCTTATAGATCCCCTTCCAAACCACTGTGGGAAAATCATGAGATATTAGTTTTCTTTCAAACAATATTCATGATATCACAGCAGAAGGTTTTTTCACATGGTAAAATCACCTTAGAACCCACCACAATTCCTAAAACGAGTATGGTACCATCAACAAATGATTTATAATGTAACTAAAGTCCTAAAACCCTCTATTAACTACAATGCTTTTTAATGAGGTGCTATCATGTATATTGGTCCCAAGATGGCTGCCAACACTTCTTGGATGAAGTGCTGACAGCCAATCAGATCAGATGTGTGGTTAGGCTCCGCCCAGATATATATCTTTTTTTGAACCTAAATTACTCAAAATCCACTGGAGCACATATATTGAGACCTAGCAAAGGCACATCGGGCTAACAGTCCCTACAATTTTGCCAAGTTTCGTGCAAATCCATTCAGCCGTTCGAGCTAAAAGTGAGGCCAACCGCCCTATGGAAATTAACATGGGAAAAATGTGTTTTGGGACCCCCCTTTTTTCTCGGCCCCCCCTTGATGAAACCCCCCCAAATTGTCAGGGGCTGCTCAGAAACAAATGTTCCATTTTCCTGAAAGTTTCAGCCAATTCCGTCCACAAACGCCAAAGTTATTAGACATAGAATTTTCAAAAATCCCATAGAGAAAAAATCCTAACTATATATACCTACTGGCGACCGCCAGTAGGTAATATATATATATATATATATATATATATATATATATATATATATATATATATATATATATATATATATATATATATATATATATATAATATGTTGTGCAGAGCTTCTAAAAAGTACACAAACACATTCTTTTAATTGGGAGGGTCTTCCCTCAAGAAATATTGACTACCTGATTGAGGCCTCTGAATCAATTACTCATTGTCTATCACGTAATCTCAGGAACTAGTCCAAGGTCATGGAGATTGCAATTGCAATGCTCATTAGATAGCTGTAGTAAAGTGTCCTTTTTGTAAGGTCACACCTCCCCAAATACATGTTTTGCTCTATCCCTGAAACTGATATGTGGGGATTAGTAACCCCAATTGGCAAAGGACGTTAATCCCCTTATAAGTCCCTACTATATTGTACCACTAGTACCCAGGGCACTGGAGTTAAAGGGGTCACCAGGACCTGAAACACTGTGTTTGCCACCCTGAGTGACCCAAGTAAACTACTGACAGCAGGTTTGCTATTGCAGACTGCAGGAGCAGTGCAGATTGCTCGAACTCAACTTTGCCCTCACCATGGGTAGCAAAGTCAATGCACTGTCCTTAATATTGGCCAGTCACCCCTAAGGAATGCCTCCTGAGCCCAGGATGCAGGGTGCATTATATTACAGGTGTGGACATCTAAGTGCAAGCTAACATGTCTCTATAAAGGCCTTTACCATCAAAGGACACTATAAGTGATAGACCGTTTATAGGATAACATTGTCTGACACTCGGGCAAACCTAAGGTTAGCAGCTCTATTATGGTACCACCTAAATATTATTATTATTATTATTATTATTATTATTATTAATAATAATGAATTTTATATAGCACCTGGTTACCCTTGGGCATCCCCGCGCTGATCCAGAAGGAAACACTGCCACTATAGACACCAGAACTAGACAGTGAATAGATAAGTTTTTAAAAGTTTACGAAGCCGAAGAAGGCTCGTTTCCGAGCGTAGGTGCAAAGGGAGAGAATTCCACAGCGTGGCCACATTTACGGAGAATCTTCTACCCCCGGTTCTTGCTTTCCTCACCCTCGTGACCTGCAGCAGGTGTTGATGGTCAGAACGAAGGGAGCGGGAGGCCTTGTAAGGCTGAACCATATCCCCTAGGATAGGAGGGCCTTTCCCCTGCAGAATTTTGTGGGCCATGCAGAGTGACTTAAATTTTACCCTCTCTCTGACAGGGAGCCAGTGCAGCGCCCTCAATGCAGGGCGAGCAGATTGACCTCTAGGGAGGCCCGTCAGGAGCCTGGCGGCCGCGTTCTGCACTTGTTGCAGTTTGTTCAGGGTAGATTCTGGAGCACCCAGGAACAACGCGTTGCTGAAGAAATATGTTGTGTTTGGTATCAAACAATGTGCCTCATCACTTCTGACTCACATCTCGTGTCAAAGGCAATGTGGCATGCAGCCAGGTAGCTACTTTAGAGATTTCCCACCTGATTGCCCCAGCATTTCCTGTGCCCTGGGTACCGGCCCATGGCTGCTGCCGCCAAGACAGGTATCTGACACCCTGCCAGGAGGTGTGAACTCTCCCAGGAGTCAGAAACAATGGCCTGGACGGGAAGGAGGTCACACCTCTCTCCCTGATAGGATGGCTAGTGAAGTATCACATCAAGCGGTGAGCTTCAAAGGCTGCTCTGCCTGTTGTATGCAACCAAGCTGTTTCTCGAAAGAGGAAACAGCCCTTCCCCTGCCCCCAGGCAGATTTGCACCAGAGCAGGTGGGAAAATTAGGTATTCAGGAATTATACACCCCAGAAGGCTAGCCACACCTCTAGGGTGGACAACATGGTCTGTGCAGCTAAAGAAGACGTCTTCTATTTTTTTAAATGGTAGAATAGTGGGTTATGGGTAGAAAAGGTGACCCACACCCCAGGATGTTGTCACCTCAGGGACGGATTAGCTGCTGGGGATAATAGCCCATTGGCCACTTGCTCTAACACCCATAATGCTCCTAAATCTAGGGTTTAAGGGCTACCCCTGACACCAGAACCTCAGTTTGGTCTAAGAAGTGACCTGAATCTGCACCAACAAGACTTGCACAAACCAAAAGAAGCATACTCTGAACCTGTGGCAATAAACCTGGAACTGCATGACCGTGACTCATCCTAGACCAAAGTTCAATTCCCCCAGACTGAGAGATCCCTGTGAAAGCCAGAAGTGACCTAAGACTCCCTTGGACTGGTGGCACCAGACACCTGCAACTATAGGTAAAAACAACATACTGGAACAAAGACTCGCTGGCCGTAGACCCCTCCGACAGATTGTCCAGAAGTAGATGGTCCAGTGCATTGTGGAAACATAGTCCTGACCTCCATGAAGTTTCAAGCAGCTACTGAGTTCCCTCAGACCTCCGGATGACGAATGAACTCTCTGCTGTGCTTACCATAGCCAAGGCTTGTTGGTCGCCAGTCCGGCAACCACACCCTTTACTCGACAAAACACCTCAAGGGAACCCTGCAAAATCTTTATCCTTTGTCAGCAGTTGTTTTGTTGTCAACTTTGAAGTCTGCACGATGTAAGTGGTAAAACCAGCTCTCCTGCTTCAGCACCATAGCCAGGACAACTCTGCAACTGGGCTTCTCAGCCAGGTAAGATCGAACTGACTGTTGTGGCTTGATCCTGGGACCTTGTATACAAAAAATGAGGGAGGGTGATCCAATTGGATCAGAAGGGCAGAAGTATCACTCGAAGGGAGTGGAAGGTCCAGCCACAGTCCGTGCCCTGCAAAAGTGTTTCTCAAAGAAGATGGACAAGGCTGTTCCTAGAAAGGGTGAGTGTGCTAGTCACAAGGAAGAGGGAATGTAGTGGTTGATGTGTGCAAGCCTACCACTGGGTATCCATTTCGTTGGATATAGTTGCCTCAAACACCTTTGCAGGTGTCATGCTTCATCATAGGCAGTGCTCCTCGTATTACATCAGGGCGGAGAGGGGTAGGACGAATGCTAACTACACAGGAGATCCGAGCCTTATACACAGAGGCCCCATCCCTGATGTACGACCCGCCGGGCATTGATGTTGCATATAAATCTTGACCATTAGGCAAGGAACAGTGCAACAGAGGTACAACATTCCCACAACTGGTAATGAGCATATGATTCTGATATAGGCAAAATTGTTTGTAGACTTTATCATATAGGTCCTGATGAATCGCGTGTCAATGTACCATAGCGAGAAACATGTTGACCGATTTTTAACACTTCATAGTCTAGTCTAGAGCCAGGAAACATTAAATTCCAGCAAGCCCAGACTAGCCACACTTTTAATTGAAGCAAGGGACCGTCCGAATAAAGTTGTCTCTGGTACCCTTCGCTCCATTTTAGTTCACCATCCTGTGGTGAACTAAAATGACAACCTCCTGGCCCCACACCCGCACTTCACCCAAAGGCAGTTGGATTAAAAGATCTCCGCTAAAGAGCCCCTCTATGAGGTGTGCCCGTCGGGGATTGCACCGCCTACCCGACGAGGAGCACTGCCTATGATGAAGCATGACACCTGCAAAGGTGTGTGAGGCAACTATATCCAACAAAATGAATACCAATTGATCCTGTGACCCTCATCACCTTTCCCTCCATGGGTACCACGCAACTTGACCTGCAAATGACAGATTGTCACTAGCGCCTTTTCCCATTGACCACAATGATAATTGTTGGACTTGGCCCTTTTTGCAGGGTCATCCCTGAATGTTTTGCCTTCCTCCTGTATTTTGTCTGACCTGTTTTTGTTGGTTTTGTGACTCTCTGCACTTTACCACTACTGATCAGTGCTGAAGTGCATATGCTTGTAAATTAAGTATGGATTAGTGACTCCATGCTTGGCTTATTTGATTTACTGTCAGACCCTAGTACAGTGCACTGCGGGTGCCCAGGGCTGGTAAATCAAATGCTGCTGGTGGGCTTGCAGCACTAGTTGTGCCACCCACGGAAGCAGCCTGTAAAGTGTGTCTCAGGTCTGCCATTAAAGAGCCTGTGTACAGTCTGGTACTTCCATATTGACTGGGCAAGTGCACCCACTCGCCAGTCCCTAAACCTTCCCTTTCCCGCATATTAGTCACCCCTATGGTAGGCCCAAAGGCAGGGTGCATTGTCGGTAAAAGGTAGGACATGCCCTGGAGTGTGTGGCATGTCCTAATAGTGAATTACAGCCATTTTCGTTTTTCACTATTTTTAAGGCTACCTGTTCCTCATAGGCCAAAATGGGCAGTTTGATTATACCATCTTATAATCCTAAATGACTCAAGGAACTAGGTAGAAATTTGAGTTTAGTATGCCTGAACTCAGAATGATAAAATACTTCTTTTAGTAAAGTTGGTTTTAACATTCTGTGTTTGAAAATACCACTTTTAGAAAGTGGGTACTTTCTTGCCTAACTATCCAAGCCTGCCTCTGCTAGGTTGTGTATTCCTTGCCTGGAGTTTGAGTTACAGGGTTTGGGGGATTCCAGGAGACAGGGTGAGTCAGCACAGGGCTGAATAGAGCTATCTGCATGTAGATGGGTAGGAGGAGTTGCACCTGGGACCTGAATAGGTCCGTGCCTGCCTTCCACAATGCTGGCTCCACCTCCTGTGGTGTGTCTGAAGTCCCTGGCCTACACTGTCAAAGGAAAGAAGGAGTCTTGTAAACAAAGTGCTCCTGGACTGACCAGAACTGGTTTGGACTAGGTACAGACACTCTCTGCCTCCAGAGACAAGGGATTTTGGTGTATAAAAGAGGGGACCAAGACCCCAGAGAATTAGAGCACTTTTGGGAAACAAGAAAGGCCTTTGCTGAGGAGAGGAACCAGAGAAACTGAGGAGAAGACTATCCCTAAGCTGAGTGCTGTTTGGGGGATTGGCCTGCAGTGGTTGCCTGACTGCCAAAGAAAGGAGAAATGACTTTGTGCCACTTTCAAATCAACTTGTAAAGAATCTCCACGGGCTTGAGATAGAGCTTGCCTCCTGCTGAAGTCTCAGGGACAACAGACTTCACCAACCAGCTCCCCTGCCTTCCCTTGCTGAGAATTGAAGTACCTGCTGTTGAGCTGGGCCTTATGAGAGACTGCGTGTTGCTGGGAGCTGGAAGCGCGGCTCAAGACGATGAAGCGCGTCACCGCCGCAGCCATTGTTGTTGCATCACCGGAGAAGAGTGTTGCCGTCTCAGCAGACGTTGTTGCATCACCAGAGAAGCGTACCGCCGCTGCCGCTGTCGCCATTGCATCACCCAAAGCGCCTCGCATCACCAGAGCAGAGTGTTGCCATCGCAGCAGAGGCCATTGCATCACCAGAGAAGTATAGAAGACATAATTTCTATACATTAATAAGGATCATGCATATAATGAGAGGCAGAGTCCGTGGTGTCCGATTCAGAAGGGCTTTAATTCAGAAACTCGAGTTACTGGAGAATCGGGTTCCATCTCCACTAGGGATCAGGAAGGATCGTCATCTAAATCTTTATTCACAGAATACATTATATATGAGTTTTCCTGCTTGATCTTGTGTAAGGACAGATAATGCTGTTCCGTCTCGTTCTGTGACAAAAAGTGTAAAAGGCTTGCTGTAACAAGGAGTCGCTAAAACTGGTGCTTGACATAGAGCTTTTTTCAATTCATCAAATGCAAGTGTATGTTCTTGTGTCCAAGGGAGGACAGTCGAAGACGCTGCCTCCTGTGTTGTTAACTGTATGAGTGGTTTGGCCAGGTATGCATACTGGGGAATCCACTGTCTGCAGTAAGAAGTGAGGCCAATGAAGGCCCGTACTTCCTTTTGTGTCTTGGGCTGTGAAAGATTTGCAATTAACTGAATACGGTCTTGTGTTAGCTGTCTACCCCTCTTGGACAGCAAGTGTCCAAGGTACACCACTTGCTGTGCACAGAATTGCAACTTTGAAGGGGACACCTTGTGCCCCTTGTCTGCCAGAAAGTATAAGACTGTCAGTGATGCGCGTTCGCAGTCCTTTTCTGTCCGTGCTGTAATCAAGATGTCATCGACATATTGAAGCAGTGCGGTGTCGGCAGGCATGTGAATACTGTCTAGTTGTCTTTTCAATGCTTGGCTGTAAATACTAGGACTTTCTGTGAATCCTTGAGGAGCCCTCGTAAATTTATAACTACGTCCATTTAAACAGAATCCGAAAAGGTACTGGCTCTCTGGATGTATTGGGACACTGAAGAAGGCGTTCTTGAGATCGATTACAGTAAAGAACGTCGCCTCGGAATCAATTGCAGTCAGTAATGAAGAAATGTCTGGGACCACTGGGTACTGTGGTATTATGCACTTGTTCAGTTTTCGGAGGTCAATCACTAGTCTGTAGACTGGTGGTGCATTCGGGTCAGTTCGTTTAAGAATAGGGATGACAGGTGAATTACATACATTTGAGTCAGTTTCTACAACCACTCCCTGTGCAATGAGTTCGTCAACAATTTTCAGTAATGCTACTACGGCATCAGGTGGTAACTTGTATTGTCGGATTCGTGGCAGTACTACTCCTGGTTTGAGAGTGACACAGTGTGGTGTAATGTGCATGTAACCTACATCAGTCGGACCTTGTGCCCATAAATGCTGTGGTACATTCTGGAGTCTGGGATCAAAATCTTTCAATATATAATGTCCTTTAAAATCACGCAAAAACAATCTCACTCCTTCCGGAGAACAACAAATCACTGCTCCTAGTTCTTTCAATGTCTTTATACCAAGCAAATTTTCTGGACATGACTTAGTAAGTAACAAGTCTGTGGTACGGGACAATGGACCGACTCCTAGGGAAACTGGCTTTGACACTTCGTTAACAATAGGCTTTCCTGAAAATCCCAGAGAAATATTCTGTGAGCCTGAGAGGGGTGCCCCTGGAACCTCGTCATGACTGATGGTAGTTCTGCTCGCCCCTGTGTCAATCAGAAATGTTCTGTCTTTCCCCAATACACGACTATGTACATAGGGACCCTCTTGATCTACAGGAACCTCAATAAGGGGCAAGCCAACCTCCCTCTCTAGGCTGTTTCATGAGTACTGTTGATATTCTGGATAGTCTGACTGCGCGTACTGGTACATTTGTTGCGTGACTTGTTGTGTGGCAGCTATGGGTTGTGGTACAGCTACTGTCTGTTGCGTGTTCTGTGGGGTGCTATTCTGTCTGGGAGGATGCGGTCTTTCTTTTGTCTTGCTTGTAGCTATATTGTGTTTCAGGACAGCACATTCATTCACATAGTGACCTGGTTGCTTGCAATAATTACAGTTCCCCTTAACAGGTGCCGTGCCCTTTTTAATCCCATTAGCTGGTACTGATTGTGCAACTAGTACTTTCATTTTCGTATCTTTCATACGTTTCTTTTCATGTTCCTGTTCCTCTCTAATTCTGTTCTGGTGGTATTGTAACATTTGTAACATTTGGGAAGGGCTATTTGCTTGCCAGGTACTCTCAACCTTCTGTACTCTATTTCTGATCGGGGGTAAGGAATTCTCCATTAATTTGTTCACAAAAAGATGTGGATACGATTCACTATTTGGCTTAAGGCCACTATTAATAGTAAAACATTTTTCGAATCTAGAATAAAAATCACTGGTGTCTTCGTCTTGTTTCTGTTTACAGGCTGAAATAGCATCCCAATCTTCCTTTTTAGTAGTCAATAATCTCGGCAGAACCTGTATTAGTAGTTCAGGTAGTGCTCTGGCTTTATCCCCGAGGCCAACACCAGGGCCCCGGACTCTATCCTCATCTTCCAATTCTGTCCAATTTATCTTTTTCTCTCCCACCTCCCAGTCTTTCTCTTTAAGCTTTTCGTAAATGCCTGCTGGTAACAGTACTTTCAATAATTTAATGATGTCAGCGTATGTGTAATCCCCTATGCGGAGAAAGTCTTTTAATTCACGGTGGAACCCTCCCGGGTCTTTATCATGGCAGGGCAGCAACTTTTTCATTTCTAATATTTCTATTTTCGTCAAGGGTGTGTAAACGTATACTCGTTGAAGCTCATTCGCTGCATTTCTAACGGGATGCACCTCTCGTAGGGGATTCTGTCTGTCTATGTGTAAGATCTTTCTGTCGTGGTGTGGGGCAGGAATCAAGTGCGCGGTCAGAAAAGTCAAGTACTTATGCCGCTGGTCTAGAATAACATTAATTAATTCGGTACCTAGGCCTCTCTATCTCTCTAGGAGTATATTGTCCAGTAATTTATACAAGGGACCGGGATCAGAATGTTGACTCTCGTACAATGTGATCAGATGTTGAACCATGTAAATACCAGCTAAACGCTGTTCTTCCGGAGGAAGGCTTAAAAAAGTTTGCGCCACTACGTCATCATTATATATATTAGAATTACACGCCCATTGAACGGCTGACCGGGCTAGTTCCTGTTCATGCATAGTGTGAGGTCTACCGCCCCCGCCCCCTACTCGTCTTCTCAGTGCATTTTCGGTAGCTTGGAATAGGTGTTCAAGAGAATATCTTTCTGGTATGGGAGGGCCATGTTTGCTGTAATCGAGGCCCTTGGGCCTGTCAAACTGTCTTGTTCTACCTACGTAATTCAATTTATCCACTTCCTCTGGTTCGGACTCAGCATCATCTGATGCTAAGTCGTCCTCTTTCTCGTCTGACTCTTTCCTGTGTAAGTTTAAAATCTCTTTGCGTATTTTTCTGTACATGCATTCTATCTTTGACATGGTATCATGTTTACAGGCAGCTATGTTGTCACTCCAATCAATCATACCTTTAGTTACTCCTTTATCTGGCTGGTCTTGTTCCCTAATCAGACAATTAATTAAAAAACGTAAAATTGCGCGTTGAACCTCCGCCTTTCTTTGTGCCATGGCCTCATGTATACTCTCGGGTCCCTCCCCCGTTCTAATGAAATGGTATATTCTGTCTAAATGGTTCTTCATGCCTGGTAATGTGATCAGATAATCTGCAACGCGTCTTAATCGTAATGAGAACATGAGCATTGGGCCCACACCTGGTACTGGATCATATATACTTTGTGAAATCGTTACATTTTGTTTATGGGGTGTTGCTGTCATTTGTGGTGTTCGTTGTAATGCTAATTCTTGTAGTTTTCGTGTTGGTGGCAGTGTTTGCAGTATGTCTGTGGTGGGCCCCCCTCTCACTGCCCCTTGGCCTGAGTCATCTTTCACAGTCACTGGAGGCTGCGGTTGGGTAAACTGATCCTGTGATGCGGGTGGGGGAAGAAAAGGATTGTTACCAGGAGGAGGAGGGGGAGGAAAATCTGCATTAACATAATCCGGAGCGGCCTCTTCTAAATAGGAGGAAAGAAAAATGTCTGCTGCTGTCTGTTTATGACTACGTACTTTGGTCGGGATCAGTGGTAGCGGCAAATTACTGGGTACTTCCGGGGTTACTTTAGCTAGTCCTTCAGCGAGGACGGGATACATGCCTTTAATAAGGGCATTTCTTTGTCTATCTGCTTGTTCTGCCTTGACCCATTCACCTTCTTCCTTTAGTTCTTGTTCTCTGGCTTTTTCTGCTGCTTCTTTACTTCTCTCTGCTTTGTGGAATTCTTTCTCTGCTCTCCTATGCGCTTCTTTACGAAATAACTCAATGGCATCTTTCTGAGACTGTATCGCTTTCTTTTTCCATAATGCTTCCTCTACTCTCATAATGCAATCAGCATCCCATGTTCCTGAGGCAGGCCATCTATACTTCTCTTCCAGATCCTTCGTGTAATCTACCCATAAGTCTAAAAACAGTGTGGCATCTAACCCATGCTTTTGGTGTATGAAATGGCCAGGAGTGTCTCTAGGCGGGACGGGGACTGCCTCTTCGAGTATCCCTTTCCTGGTCCCTATCTGACGTAATTTCGAAAACAGTGGCATGTTGGAACTAACTTGAATGAAAACACAATATACACAAAAATAGACTAGAAACAACCATTCATACTACAACATTAAAACATTTAAAACAGATACATCCTAACTAGTACATAGAAAAAACATGATCCTGAAAAAACTGTTTACTTTATGCACTGTAAAACAGTACAACCATACCGGTCTCGTAAAGAGACACGTCTCTATCGCGTCCACCAAAATGGACACGTCTCTACCGTACCTGTGTACCCAGATACGTCTTTACCGGGCTCAAATAAATGAACCCGTCTCTATGCGTTCCCAATAACGGTACTCACCGGGAAGCAGAACTGAAGGCCTCGGAAACTCGATACTGGATGGCTACTGCTACTGCTGATGCTGATCTGCTTGCTGCGCATGCGCCTCGGAACAGGTGGGCCTCGGGATACCTCGGACCTTGCTCTCTCTGCTTGGGCTCTGGTCGGGATGGTCCGCGATCCTCACCGCCTCGTGTGGATGCCTGGTCGCAGTCTCCGTCTCCTCCGTTGGCCTGAGGGAGTAGGCAGGAAGTCCCGCTGTCGTGTACACTTGAAGTCCGTCACGGCTGTAGAAGGGGGTAGAGGGCTGGACCTACATCACTGGCGCGTGGGGAAGGGGACTTGTCCCTATTCGGGCGCCAGATTAATGTGGTAAATAATTAATTACCCTGTCATAATTTCTATACATTAATAAGGATCATGCATATAATGAGAGGCAGAGTCCGTGGTGTCCGATTCAGAAGGGCTTTAATTCAGAAACTCGAGTTACTGGAGAATCGGGTTCCATCTCCACTAGGGATCAGGAAGGATCGTCATCTAAATCTTTATTCACAGAATACATTATATATAGTTAAAACATACATTGATTTAGATAGAGAAGGCGGAGCAAGTGAAAGAGAGAGATAAGAGCACATGGGCGTGAAAGAAGGCGTGTAAGAAGGCGTACACGTGGGTGTTCACTTGATGAGTCATAGGTATGTCATAGGTGGGTGGATGCATAGAGGGGGTCTGCATGGTCAGCAGGAACCTTTACCCTACTTGTGCGCGCAAAACTTGGTCATGACGTGGAATTGACGTGTAACTGGGGGAAGCTGGGGGGAGCTGACTTTTCGTACTAGTAGAGGAGTCTTGGATGTCAGAACGACCTGCACCCCTGTCATTATCTGATATCTTGTGTTTGGAGGATGTATTGTCTGACTTAAAGGTCGCTGGAGCAAAGGCTGCTCATCACTAAATGCTAGTGTGTGCATATATTTCATTGTGCATTGCGGGGGCCATGGGCCTTCTATGGAAACGGGTTCAGTAAATCACTTGGATGGAGACGGAAAGGCTAGGCCCTATCTTCTGCAAGCGGAATATGTTTACCCTTTTCATTAGACTGGAATGTGTTTCTGTGGAGCTGAGCAGATAACTGTAGGCAGAATACCGTCTTGGCAGGCCGAGTTGGGCACCTCTCGGCTGAGCAGGGAGTAAGTGAGAGGTCAGGGATTCATAACTAAACTGCAGCTTTCAGAGTGAGAGGAGGCTTGGAGCCTGAATTCGGGTCCTGGCTCGGCTGAGCCACAAAAACGTGTTCATCTCGACTTTTACACGTGTACCATGTAAATGCATTGGAAACATAGGCCTCAGTGCAGAATTAACGTTTCATTCATGGCGGGCCTGGTAACTGACATGCTAACATTGAACGGAAATGCAGAGCCATTATTATTACAGGCATGAGAAGGGAATTGCATACTGACATGGACATACATGGGGTATATGTACATACATAAGGTGCGTGTAGGGGACACACTGGCCACATAAAATGTCTATTTCCTCAGTGTTGCAGGGCCTGTCTGGGCTCAGAATAATTGTTGAGTCGTCGCACGGCCGTCGGGCTTGCACGCATCATTGTTGCATCAAGAAGAAGATGCCATTTTGTTTCATTGCACCAGATCTTCATCGCATCACGGCGCTGCTGGTCGCATCGCCACAGAAGCGCAGTAAGAAACCGACACATCACCTCCCCACGCAGGGAAAACCGACGCATCCCCTACGCAGCAGTAGGGACCCTGTTGTACTTCTATCTAGGACCCTAACTCGATATTCCTAATTCATGCCCTTATGTGGTTATAACTAATAATATCCTTATAAAGGCATAAGAATCATATCCATATTCAGTAATAGCCCATGCAGTCCAAAACACAGCACGGGGACTCCCATAGACTCCTAGAAAGCACAACACGTTCTTTAAACAAACCAAGCCACCAGCAGCCCGGGAAAACCCCCTGCTCTTGTTTTGATTTGCACAAGAACTCCTAGAGTCCAGAAAGAACTGTTAGTTCTTGGTGACGTCTTATGTCCACCCTTACTTCAAACCTGGCACCTTTCAGGTATAAATATACTAAGGTTGCCTTAAGCAAACACACAGTGGTTGGGAGCAGAGCGACGTTCTACTTGCCCGAGAGCCCAGCTGTTGCGGAGAGCCAAAGGAAACCACTCCTCCCTTTGACACACTGAGAGAGACGCTGTCTTTTTCTCCAGCCGAGAAAATCCAGCTCTGGTGTTCCCGAGTTACCCTTGCGGGTTGCTGGGAGATCAAGTCCTGAGAAGCGAGATACAAGACCTCCTTCATTCTATAACCAAGGTACGGAGCTGATCAAAACCTTAGAGAGAATTCTTGATTTGCAAAACTTAACTTAACTTAAAACTGCAACTTACTTACTCCTTCCCACGTATTAGGCTTAGGTCAGGTACACTGGGGTAGGCGTATCTTAGAAGCACCAGTTGAGTTTGTTAGTCAATGTTTTTATGTATGTATATATTTTATCCATTTTAAAGTATCAAATGGCTAAGAAACCATATCCATGCTTTTACAGTATTATTTCATAATACTACTTTTACTGTACGCACTTTACTTTATGATAAGTATTGCAATAGTGGCAATTCATTTCTCTTGCATGAGAAAGAAGACTCCTCAATAAAATAACACCTTTTTATTGAAAACGCCCGTCTCTCTATTTCTCTGCACTCTGGTGGAACTAAGCATGCACGATTGACTGAGTGAAATAGTTGTCTATTGTTTTCACACGACTCTAGAGATACACTCTATTCTGAGGGAGCAAAGTTGTCATGTTTATGCAGTTGTCAGAAACTAATCCCTTCTTGTCTAAATCAGGCCAGGTAACCCTTTCCTGAACATTCGAGAAAGTTTCTAGTGACCTCTGAGCTAACTGGCAAAACTAATTAAGTCTAACATAGTCAGTAGAGACCTAGATGACCTCAGTCCTACGTCTACACTGCTGTTTATGGTATTCCAATGCGCAGAGTCTATTGGGAATATAGGAACTACACTACATGGCGCCCAACGTTTGGTTAGGCGATAATCTAACGCAAGACACTAGAGTAACTCAGTTGTGCTTTTCACACAGACACCTTTCTCCCGTAAAAAACTCCAATAGACGTCTGGAGTGGGTGAAAGGTTAATATCCGCCGGAACTTAATAGGATGAGAATCCTATGTATTAGTTCTTGGTTTAGTCAACGTTGAAGGATACAGTGTTCCAAAATATTGTGCACCTAATCTTTGTTTCCTTGAAAACTTGATCTGCAACAAAGAAACTTTCCTCCAGTAAAATGGCGGAAAGTGAAGACGAAAGATATAAAGAAGCATTAGCAGCTCAACTCCTAGCGGATGACACAACCATCCAAGAAAATGACCCGAGTGCTATACTCATTCCGGTCAATATAAGAAGAACTATAACTCTTAAACTTATAGAAAATGGACTATCACCAAGAGGTGGTACGGTCATATTCGTGATAGAGGCACATGAATTTCAGCAGACAGAGGTATTCTATTCATGGATACATTTTCCAGCAGCACAAGCTGTGACAAAAGATTTCCACTATTACAAAATAGAGGAACCTCCGGATGAATACACTCCTTTCGAGGATGTTGAAATCCCACTAACTTACCAGGAGCACCTGGTCTGGTTTAAAGGTGCCCTAAAACATAAAAATCACATCACCAGGCACGGTCCACTAGGTAGACCAGGAGCCACGTGGCCGGTTCTAGCCAGCTATACACCACATCCAGACATTGACAAAATGTCAGAACGGGAACTTTTAGCTCAGCTAAAACTATTAATTCAAATACATAGACAATTGGTCCAATATGTCATGCGGACTTCAACAGTCCAACCAGCGATTAACATTCCACAGCTGACCCCTCATCAGGGGAACACAAACAAAATTTCACCACAAAACATACAATCATGTCTTGGTAAAACACCCATAAAACGGGAACAAATCCCATTCTGGTTAGCTCAAAAAATCACTCAAATAGAGGCAGTATTTCCTAATACTACACCTCATGAAAAACGCAGAATTCTGACTATCTGCCTCCCAATGGGGATCGCACCACATGTGGAGGACTGTGACACTTGGGGCACGGTTTTTGCTTCCATATACACAAAAACACATGGTGTCCCGTCTATGGCGGTTATACCAGATGTACTAAGACAGATTCAAAACGAATACGGTCCAGAGCCTGCTTTAACTCTGGGTATGAAATTACTGAAATACTTTAAGCAGGTTTCGGCTATATTATTAGCCAACATAAAAGGAGAAGCAGCATGTGTGGCGATCCGCCAGAAATTGAAGGAGACAGATATAACAGACCAACCATTTGAACTTGCCAGAATCATAGTAAAATCCTATGAAGAACTAGGAAGTTTGGGTGGGAAACCAGTAAAACCCCAACTAACTGAAAATCCTGAAAAAACATTTATTAAAAATAATCTAAACACTCCAAAAAAGAGCTGGGATGGTAATAAACAATCCACTCCCAAGGAAAAACATTTTCAGTCCAGAGGAAGGTCTCCTCAACGGAGAAATAGATCTCCTGGTCAAGGAGGCAAGTCTCCCCAAAGGGAATCCTCTGAGAAAAGATACAACCTTAGAGATAGGGATAAACTGAGAAAACCTGATAGATATCAAGATACTGATAAACGTCCCTCTCGATCTTTTCAGACTTCCTCACAGAAATCGGAAAGAAGAGGACGGTCAGAACACAAGGAAGAGCACGTCAAGTCCAAAGACAAAGAACCTGCTCATCAAAATAAAAAATCACAATTTCCCAGGAAAAAGGTAGCAAGTATAAAAATTAAACATGCCGAGGATTCTGAGGACACAACTGAAAAACGGAGAGTGGGCTCAGACAGTGCTAGACAGCGCAGCAGAAGTGACAATAGCTCGCAAGATCCTGATGAATCTTCTGGAGACAGTGGACACAAATGAATACATTCAGGTGGAAACTGCAGACACACAAGTTAGTGTGCCCCATAAACTATATGAAATAACATTACGTATAGAGGGAGATAAAACTAGGAAAATAAAAGGTTTCTTTTGGGAGAAACTTTCTAAAGGCTATGACATCCTGTTAGCTGAAAAAGACTGGCCACCAAAGTTTGTCAGGGAGTGCCCTCATGGCGAAGAAATGATTATGCCTGCCTTCTCAAATCACATTCC
Source organism: Lissotriton vulgaris (assembly GCF_964263255.1). Lineage (NCBI taxonomy): Eukaryota > Metazoa > Chordata > Amphibia > Caudata > Salamandridae > Lissotriton > Lissotriton vulgaris. Next base: position 1,074,103,417 of record NC_141691.1, on the reverse strand, counting down.
AATTCATAAAAAAATACACATTTGCAAGAAAATGGGCAGTGGCCAAGCCCCTGCATTATATAAAAATCATGTAGGATGGGATGAGGACTCTCCTCCTCACAAAATCCAGTTAAAAAATAGCAGCCCACTGCACAAAGGCAGTACCCAGTTAAACAAGAAGCAAAAAAGCAAGTCAGGGAGATCTTAGATCAACTTGAATATCAGGGGGTGATTGAAACATGCACCTCACAAATGAACAATCCTTTGTTTCCTGTCTCCAAGCCAGACGATTCATATCATCTATTTTTGGACTGCAGACACCTAAACTCCTGCTGCAAGACATTTCCAGTTCAAAACTCACACAGTGCAGCACTAATGAATAACATTGTGCGCAAAAAATATAAAACAACATTAGACATCTCTAATGGATTCTTTTGTCAAAACATTGCACCTGAAAGCAGGTATTTGACCGCTTTCTCAATAATGGGGTCGCAAAAACACTTCTGTCGACTCCCACAGGGATTCAAGAATAGCAAGGGTAACATAGTTACTACAAATATATGATGATGAGGCATTATCATAAGTCGATGACATCTATCTTACAGACGATGATCTGGAGACTCGCTTGAAAAGAGTGAACACCATAATACTTGGGTTCGCATCTGAGGGTTACAAATTCAACTTTAAAAAGTCTAGAATTGTCCATCTTACAGTCCTATTTTTAGGATATGAATTATCAAGTGAAGGCAAAAGCCTGGCAGACAACTTCCTAGAGAAGTGTGCAGTACTCCAAGCACCAAAGATGCTGAAAAATTTACAATCAATACTAGACTTCCTGAATTTCGGTAGAACATACATTCTAAATTATGCAGAGAGGGTTAAACCTCTCTATGATTTGATAAAACCTGATTTCAAACCTATACATTGGACTCAGAAACACACAGAAATGTTAAAATCATTACAAGCAGATATGTTAGCTAAAACAAAATTGCAAACTCGCGATAACGTACGCAACCTTGTAATCCGAGTCATCCCAGGAAGATGCGGATTCACATACCTGACCTCTAATGAGGGAGAAACGGTACCTATAGCTTATAAATCACACTTATACACTCAAGCTGAAATGAAATTCAGTTTTACAGAAAAAATTCTGACAGCGGTTCAAACTGCTGTAGCAAAAGAAAGAGCCCTCGCACAAGGTAAACGGATAATAATCGTTACACCAGTACCTGCCCTAGAAGCAGTAACAAGGGCAAGCATTCTGAAAGCTAAAGCCCTACATCCAAGATGGATTCAATGGGTTAATTCTCTTGCTGCAACAGACGTAATATACAAATTTGATCCTAATTTAAAAACACAAGAATTTCTCCAATATGAATACGAATGTCCTCTGCCGACCGAAATCCTGCCTCTGGAACATTACGGCTGTATAATATATACAGACGGATCAGCCCAACCCGCAGTCGGAGGTAAACAGCATATAGTGCTGCGTGCGCGATTGTTAAAGGTCATTGGCACGAAGGAAAATTTAGACCAGTGGTCACTAAAACTCAATCTCTAGGAGATTGTACAGCTCAGCTAGCTGAACTTCTGGCATTTAAGATGGCGCTTGAAAATACCGATCATGAATTCCCCACACTAATAGTATGTGATTCATATTACTGCGTTCAATCCTTGTAGGAGAGTAGGGTCTGCTATCCTATGGTCACCCCAAAATTTTTGCTTTTTGCTTCACTGGTTTCTGACTTAATGTGGCTGTGGGCCTGCTAATCAGACCCACAGCCTGCTGTTCTCTCTCTAAATTGATGCCCATGCACTCTAGGTGCATTACGAATTGGAACTGGTTCACCTTATGAGCCCCTGTAATAGTGCACCCTAGGTGCCCAGGGCATAGGTGTATCCAAGGCCTACCAAGGGCTGCAGCACGTATTGTGCCACCCCTGGCCTGGCCTCCATCTGTGACACAACTGGCTGATCACTCAGCTGGGGTAAGTCGGTGTAACCACCTCTTACTTAGGTACAGTATGTCTGTGCCTAACCCTAAACTGGACACATATGTTCCTATCAGCCACTCCTATGGAAGGCCTCATCAATCCTGGAGGCAGAGTGCTTGGAAATATGTGAGATGGTGCTCTAGCATGAGCTGAGCCTGTCTGCAGCTGTCGGGAACCACTCCCTAAGCTGTTCCGGGATATTGCCATACCATATACTCTTAAGTGCATTATAATCCTCGCGGTTAAATGCTATCTTTGGTTTGGCTTTATCAAAACATGTCGAGTAAGGTGTCATACGAATTGGAATACTATCCCCTCGCCAGTTCTGGCGACGGGGATAGCATTCCACCCTTCTAGAGGGACACGACATGTGTGTAGCCTTAACCCCGGTTAAAGTTAAACAGAGCCTCAGCATCACAAAATGGATGCTGCCACCACAGACACAAGTCTGGCCTCCTGCTGCTGACCGAAACTCGGCAGATGGTGGCCTGGACAAAGGGTTTCCTGCCTTGGGAGGTGCGAGCACCACCCCAGACAGGATTTTGTGTATTGGGTAGGACAGGGCTGAATAGAATCAGACATGCCCGGGGCACACAAGGTGTCCCCGTGCATAGGCCAGCCCAAACCGGTTCTGGGGCCTTCCAGCCCCAGTCCTGGCGCGGAGCTGGACAAAGGAAAGGGGGTGTAACCGCCCCCCTTCCTGGTTCCTCCCAGAGGAGGGACCTAGTAGGTGATCCACCCCCTAGATTGGAATAAGAGGGGGAGCAGTGCCATTGCACAGCAGATCATCCCGAAATCAACTTAAACTAAGAAGAAGACTGGACTTCGACATTCTGCTGCACAGAAGACTGAAGAAGAATCTCCCTTGTGGCCAAGGAGTGACCACCCTGTGAACACAGGTACCAACCAGCAACTCGACGTCTGCTTTGCCGCCGCCTCCCGCCGGAGCCCGAGCCCAGAGCCCGACAAGAACCAGATTCCCAGACCTCTCAGAGCCCGATCCACAGTCCCTGCAAAGAAGGGACCCGTGGAGGCACCGAGTGACGTGGGACCGGACCTCTTGAAAGACACCCGAAAAGCTGACTGCGCAGCTTCTGAGGCATCCTCGACGTTGTGCTTTGGGGATTGAGAACCCCCACCACCGAGCAGCCCTTGCACCGAAGATCAGCCCTCCAGCATCTCCACGATCTGCGTGGGGCCCTTTTGCATTGTGCCACTCGACGCGCCATCCCGGCCACTAGCCACGCGGCCAGCGGCCATCTTGGCGACGAACCCGAAGATTTAAACAGCAGGTCTGGTTGCTCCAGACCTACCCAAGCTCCTGTGAAAAGGAGCACCCGCTCTGACCTTGCTGGTCCGAGTGAACAGCATCTTTCAACTTCTGCGTGGCTTGCATTTGCCAAGGCCTGTTTGCTCCGATCAGGTCGCCGACACCGCCAACAGCGAGAAGCCTACGTGGGACAGCTCGTGACCGACTCCTGGACGTCCTCGACCCCGGGTATCCACGTGGCTGCAGAAAGAAGCTACCCGACAACGCCTGTTTGCACCCGACATCACCTGGTTCCGCTCTGGTTCCACGGCAGTCACTGGCTAGTGACTTTGAACACTGTCCCCTCTGCTTTCAGGTCTTCACATCTACAGATCCACCCTTGGATCCACCGGAACTCTTCTCATCGAGCCGCCTGCAGCATCTCCTGCTCCAAGCACCATCGACCAGCGTGACGAAACCCGACACATCTTCGACCCTGTGCACCCGCTTCCTGTGGGTGAGGTAACTCAGCTCCGCCGGTGCTCCTGCACTGGTACACATCCCAAGGGCCTGTGTTTTAAGTTTCAGCTCCGTAGGTCACTCGGAAGGTTCCTAACTTTCTAACTTTGTGCTTTTTACGCACCATAGACTTTGTATTGAGAAGTGCGTGCACTTTGGACACTGCACCCGAGTCCCGTGGGCCTTTCCCGACTTAGCTAACTCCAGTCTCGAATAGCTCCAGCGATTCCCCAGGCCCTAGGCCTCTTCACTTTCCTCCTGGTATCCCTTATACCACTTATTTAGTATATGGTTTAGGTGGCCCCTAGGGCTCATCCATATTGTGCAACTTTTGTGTATTTTAAACTGTCTTGTGATTTTACGCTTGTGCTTCTGTGCTCATAAAGAGTCCAGGGGATTTTAATAGTTAATAAATCAATATATATTTTCAATATATATCTGTGTGGTGTCCCTTTCATTTGGTATTCAAGGGGGTTGTGTATGGTATAACAGCTGGCTTCACATGCCTTTCAGAGTTTAGCCTAAGACTGCTTTGTCCACGTTACCACTAGGATAACTGGTCTACAAGGTTGAATTACAACCATCATCATAAGGGTTGCTTGGCATGGTACAAAGTGATCACTAGAACTAGTGAGCATTATATACCAGGCCAACTTCTCACATTGGTGAGCAGCGGATTGGGATCTGAGCTTGCTGTTGTTTTACCATTACAATCTTTGAGATTATCATTTGAAAGATCATACAGGTACCTGCTAGGTACATATAAAACAAGACTAGTATACTTAAGTTCTACTGAACTTAGTTGTTGTAGAGCAAAGGGAGTAGCACACCCTAGCTACAACTACTAGATAGGTTTAGTAGGTAAACACCAGTGTAGGTAGATTGCAACACATCCACCCACACTAGAGCAATGTCTGGAACAGAGGGGTCCAGTGGACTTACTCCTGTTGAGAGTGACCCTCCAAGGGCACCATCCCAGTTTGCTATTTTTCCCTTTAAGGAATTAAGACAGCTTTGTGTCTTAAGGGGTCTGAAGACAGGGCCTACCCCTACTACAGACCACCTAAGAGAGCTCTTGGATCAGTCTGAGGCTCTAAAGACCTCTAAAGCAAACCCCACAGGGAATGCTGAAGGAGGCCATCCTTCAGAGGATGACACTGTAGACACCCCTACCCCTATCATCCTAGTAGATGAGGAAGCCTCCACCACTGGAGCTCCTCAAGTAGATGTAGAGGAAGAGGAAGAAGAAGAGGAGGAGGAGGTGGAAAGCAGTGAGTCAGATGATGACAGAGATAGTCAGGTGCTGGTCAGTAGACTGAACCAGGCTAACTTAAGTCAACTTGGGAATGAATCAGGTAACAACCCATTCAGACCCCCAGGTGGACTTAACCAGGGCCATAGGAGGAGAAGGCATCACTCAGGTGAATCCAATACCTCCCATGTCTCTAGAGGCTCTCATGGTCACTCCAGAAAGGAGATGACTAGCCCTCAGAGAAGGGAACATGAGGCCAAGATGAGAGAGGCTGAGCTTAGGATCCAGAGGCAAGAGTTAGAGGTTGCCCTGGCTAAGGAGAAACTTGCTAGAGCAAGACAGCCTAGAGAGAGTGGGGTAACAGAACCCACTGGTGGCAGCAATATCCACAAGGATAAAGACAGGTCTTTTGATAATAGAAACCTGAGTAAGATTGTGCCCCCCTACAAAGCTGGGGATGACATCCATAAATGGATTACTGCAATGGAGAGAGCCTGCAGAGTACAGCAGATCCCTCAGGAGCAGTGGGCAGCAATCTTGTGGCTCTCCTTTGAAGGTAGAGGCCGAGACAGACTCCTCACAGTTAGTGATGGGGATTCTAGAAACTACCTGGTCCTGAAGAGTGCTCTGATTGATGGGTTAGGCTTAACCACTGAACAGTACAGGTTAATGTTCAGAGATACCCAGAAGACACAGACTCAGGACTGGTCTGAATTTGTTGAGTGTGCCACTAAGGCTCTGGAGGGTTGGTTGCTGGGAAGCAAGGTTACAGACTATGAAGGATTGTACAATTTGCTGATGAGAGAACAAATTTTAAATAATTGTCAGAACCAGCAGTTGCATCAACATTTGGTTGACTCAGATTTGACCTCTCCCCAAGAATTGGGAAAGAGGGCAGATAAATGGGTAAGAACCAGAGTTAAGCAAAAGAACCAGAACCAGAACCAGGGTGGTGACCAGAAGAAAACAGACCAGAAGGGTGGGGAGCAGAAAGCTAAAGACCAGAAGTCTTCAACAGGGCCCCAAACTGAGACAGAGGGTGGGTCCCAAACTTCCAAGAAGAAGAAGAAAGAAGGTCAGAAGAAACCCTGGTGTAAAACTTGTAAGAACACCTCTCACTGGACAAGTGAGTGTAAAAAGGGTGGAGCCCCCAACACTGCAGCCCCTAAGGCACCTGCACCCACTAGTACAGTTAGCAGTGTTGGTCCTCAAGCCAAGGGTTTAGTGGGAATCACTTTGGGAACTGAAGGAGATTCTGACCTAGTCAGAACCCTTACACAGGCTGTTCTGGTTTGTGAAGGGGACATAGATTTGACCCCTGACATAAGTCCCAGTAACCTGGGCAAATACAGACAGACACCTTTGATTAACAACAAAGTGGCTCAAGCTTACAGGGACACATGTGCCAGTGTCACTATGGTGACACCTAACTTTGTGGACCCTGGACAATACATGCCAGGCGATGATTACCTGGTGACCAATGCCAGCAATGTCACTACTACACATAGTGTGGCACTTGTTAACTTTTCCTGGGGAGGGGTAACTGGCCTAAAGAAAGTTGTGGTTAGTGCTGATCTCCCAGTAGAATGTTTGTTGGGCAATGACCTGGAGAACTCTCTATGGTCAGAAGTTGAGTACAGGACTCATGCAGAGATGTTAGGGATATCATCACATGTCCTTGCTGTGACCAGGTCACAGGCCAAAAAGTGCCTCTCTGAACCTCAGGTCTTGGATCCTGGAACAATGGACCAAGTACCTCCCAAGAAGAAGAACAGGAGGGTTAAGGCTGTGCCTTCCCAACTGCCTACAAGTGAGGATCAGGCTTCACAGGAAACTGATCTAGAGACCCCTGAAGGAACTGTCCCTGAAGAACTTGAACCTGATCAGGTTGAGTTTCTGGGGACAGGGGGACCTTCTAGGGCAGACTTGGGGCAGGCTCAGTTAACCTGTCCTTCTCTTGAACCCCTCAGACAGCAGGCTGCTGCTGAGGCTGCTGGGAATGCTCAAGGTGCCCATAAAGTATATTGGGACGATGGACTCCTTTATTCAGAGGCTAGAGACCCCAAGCCTGGTGCTACCAGGAGGTTGGTTATACCTCTGCAATTTAGGGGCTTCCTACTCACCTTGGCCCATGATATTCCTTTAGCAGGACACCTAGGCCAGAACAAGACTTGGGACAGGCTTGTCCCTCACTTTCACTGGCCTCACATGTCTGAAGACACCAAGGAGTTTTGTCGCTCCTGTGAAACCTGCCAAGCCAGTGGTAAAGCAGGTGGAACAACAAAGGCCCCCCTGATACCACTACCTGTGGTGGGGGTTCCCTTTGAGAGAGTGGGGATTGATATTGTTGGTCCAATGGATCCCCCTACAGCATCTGGGCACAGATTCATACTGGTGGTAGTGGATCATGCCACCAGGTACCCAGAGGCAATTCCCCTTAGGACCACAACAGCTCCTGTTGTGGCCAGGGCCTTACTTGGAGTTTTCTCCAGAGTGGGGTTTCCTAAGGAGGTAATATCAGATAGAGGTACCAACTTCATGTCTGGATATTTGACAGCTATGTGGAAGGAATGTGGTGTAAACTACAAGTTCACCACTCCTTATCACCCACAATGCAATGGGCTTGTTGAGAGATTTAACAAGACCCTAAAGGGCATGATTAAAGGATTACCTGAAAAGCTCAGGCGAAGATGGGACATCCTTCTGCCCTGCCTTTTGTTCGCTTACAGAGAGGTCCCTCAAAAGGGGGTTGGATTCAGCCCCTTTGAATTGTTGTTTGGGCACCCTGTAAGAGGACCCCTGTGTCTTGTGAAGGAAGGATGGGAGTTACCTCTCAAAAAGCCTAAACAGGACATAGTGGACTATGTGCTTGGTCTCCGCTCCAGGATGGCAGAGTACATGGAAAAGGCATCCAAAAACCTTGAGGCTAGCCAAGAATTACAAAAAGCTTGGCATGACCAAAAGGCTGTCCTTGTTGAGTTTCAGCCTGGACAGAAGGTATGGGTGTTGGAGCCAGTGGCCCCAGCAGCACTCCAAGACAAATGGTCTGGACCCCATACAATTCTGGAAAAGAAGGGAGAGGTTACCTACTTGGTGGACCTAGGAACTCCCAGGAGCCCCCACAGGGTGCTCCATGTGAACAGATTGAAGGCATATGTCAGCAGGGCAGACATGGGCTTGCTCATGGCTACAGATGAGGGACAGGAGGAAGAGAGTGACCCTCTCCCAGACCTGCTCACTCAGAACCCTGAGGATGGTTCAGTTGATGGTGTGGCCTTAGGTGGCAGCCTCACTGAACATCAGCAACATGACTGTAGACAAGTTCTACAGGCATACGGGCATATGTTCTCCTTGACACCCAGTCAGACTAACTGGTGTACACATGTGGTGGACACTGGTGACAGTCTTCCTGTAAAGAGCAAAATTTACAGGCAACCTGACCACGTCAGGGACTGTATAAAGACTGAGGTGCAAAAGATGCTGGAATTAGGTGTCATTGAGCCTTCAGAGAGCCCCTGGGCTAGCCCAGTGGTTCTGGTCCCCAAACCTCACACCAAAGATGGCAAGAGAGAGATGAGGTTCTGTGTGGATTACAGAGGACTCAATGCTGTCACCAGGACAGATGCACACCCTATTCCAAGGGCAGATGAGCTCATTGACAAGTTGGCTTCTGCCAAATATTTGAGCACATTTGACTTGACAGCTGGCTACTGGCAAATCAGGTTAGCTGAGGAGTCTAAAGCCAAGACAGCATTTTCTACCCCTAGTGGGCATTATCAGTTTGTGGTGATGCCCTTTGGTTTGAAAAATGCACCTGCCACCTTCCAAAGGTTGGTGAACCAAGTCCTCACTGGGTTGGATGACTTTTGTGCAGCTTATCTGGACGATATTGCTGTCTTTAGCTCCACCTGGGAGGATCACCTGATCCACCTGAAGGAAGTGCTTGAGGCTCTGCAGAAGGCAGGCCTCACTATCAAGGCAACAAAGTGCCAGATAGGGCAGAGCAAGGTTGTATACCTGGGCCACCTTGTAGGTGGAGGCCAAGTTCAACCACTGGAGAGTAAGATCCAGACCATCAAGGACTGGTCCCCTCCAACTACCCAGACTCAGGTCAGAGCTTTCTTGGGCCTGACTGGGTACTACAGGAAGTTTGTTAAGAACTATGGGTCCATTGTGACTCCTCTTAATGATCTGACATCCAAGAAGATGCCCAAAAAGGTTCAGTGGACAGAAATCTGTCAAAAGGCATTTGATGACCTGAAGAAGGCCATGTGCTCTGCACCTATCCTGAAGAGTCCTGACTACTCAAGAGAGTTCATTGTCCAAACAGATGCTTCTGAGTTGGGAGTGGGAGCAGTGCTTTCACAGCTTAATGTAGATGGCCAGGACCAGCCCATTGCTTTCATTAGCAGAAGGCTGACCCCCAGAGAGAAACGTTGGTCAGCTATAGAGAGGGAGGCCTTTGCTGTGGTGTGGGCCCTGAAGAAGCTGAGACCATACTTATTTGGCACTCACTTCAAGATTCAGACCGACCATAAGCCCCTCCTATGGCTTAATCAGATGAAGGGTGAAAACCCCAAACTACTCAGGTGGTCCATTTCCCTACAGGGGATGGACTTTACAGTGGAGCACCGCCCAGGGACTGACCATGGCAACGCAGATGGTCTCTCCAGGTACTTCCACTTAGAACATGAAGACACAACTGGTCAAGGTTAGTCTAATGTCCCTGCGTTTGGGGGGGGGTTATGTAGGAGAGTAGGGTCTGCTATCCTATGGTCACCCCAAAATTTTTGCTTTTTGCTTCACTGGTTTCTGACTTAATGTGGCTGTGGGCCTGCTAATCAGACCCACAGCCTGCTGTTCTCTCTCTAAATTGATGCCCATGCACTCTAGGTGCATTACGAATTGGAACTGGTTCACCTTATGAGCCCCTGTAATAGTGCACCCTAGGTGCCCAGGGCATAGGTGTATCCAAGGCCTACCAAGGGCTGCAGCACGTATTGTGCCACCCCTGGCCTGGCCTCCATCTGTGACACAACTGGCTGATCACTCAGCTGGGGTAAGTCGGTGTAACCACCTCTTACTTAGGTACAGTATGTCTGTGCCTAACCCTAAACTGGACACATATGTTCCTATCAGCCACTCCTATGGAAGGCCTCATCAATCCTGGAGGCAGAGTGCTTGGAAATATGTGAGATGGTGCTCTAGCATGAGCTGAGCCTGTCTGCAGCTGTCGGGAACCACTCCCTAAGCTGTTCCGGGATATTGCCATACCATATACTCTTAAGTGCATTATAATCCTCGCGGTTAAATGCTATCTTTGGTTTGGCTTTATCAAAACATGTCGAGTAAGGTGTCATACGAATTGGAATACTATCCCCTCGCCAGTTCTGGCGACGGGGATAGCATTCCACCCTTCTAGAGGGACACGACATGTGTGTAGCCTTAACCCCGGTTAAAGTTAAACAGAGCCTCAGCATCACAAAATGGATGCTGCCACCACAGACACAAGTCTGGCCTCCTGCTGCTGACCGAAACTCGGCAGATGGTGGCCTGGACAAAGGGTTTCCTGCCTTGGGAGGTGCGAGCACCACCCCAGACAGGATTTTGTGTATTGGGTAGGACAGGGCTGAATAGAATCAGACATGCCCGGGGCACACAAGGTGTCCCCGTGCATAGGCCAGCCCAAACCGGTTCTGGGGCCTTCCAGCCCCAGTCCTGGCGCGGAGCTGGACAAAGGAAAGGGGGTGTAACCGCCCCCCTTCCTGGTTCCTCCCAGAGGAGGGACCTAGTAGGTGATCCACCCCCTAGATTGGAATAAGAGGGGGAGCAGTGCCATTGCACAGCAGATCATCCCGAAATCAACTTAAACTAAGAAGAAGACTGGACTTCGACATTCTGCTGCACAGAAGACTGAAGAAGAATCTCCCTTGTGGCCAAGGAGTGACCACCCTGTGAACACAGGTACCAACCAGCAACTCGACGTCTGCTTTGCCGCCGCCTCCCGCCGGAGCCCGAGCCCAGAGCCCGACAAGAACCAGATTCCCAGACCTCTCAGAGCCCGATCCACAGTCCCTGCAAAGAAGGGACCCGTGGAGGCACCGAGTGACGTGGGACCGGACCTCTTGAAAGACACCCGAAAAGCTGACTGCGCAGCTTCTGAGGCATCCTCGACGTTGTGCTTTGGGGATTGAGAACCCCCACCACCGAGCAGCCCTTGCACCGAAGATCAGCCCTCCAGCATCTCCACGATCTGCGTGGGGCCCTTTTGCATTGTGCCACTCGACGCGCCATCCCGGCCACTAGCCACGCGGCCAGCGGCCATCTTGGCGACGAACCCGAAGATTTAAACAGCAGGTCTGGTTGCTCCAGACCTACCCAAGCTCCTGTGAAAAGGAGCACCCGCTCTGACCTTGCTGGTCCGAGTGAACAGCATCTTTCAACTTCTGCGTGGCTTGCATTTGCCAAGGCCTGTTTGCTCCGATCAGGTCGCCGACACCGCCAACAGCGAGAAGCCTACGTGGGACAGCTCGTGACCGACTCCTGGACGTCCTCGACCCCGGGTATCCACGTGGCTGCAGAAAGAAGCTACCCGACAACGCCTGTTTGCACCCGACATCACCTGGTTCCGCTCTGGTTCCACGGCAGTCACTGGCTAGTGACTTTGAACACTGTCCCCTCTGCTTTCAGGTCTTCACATCTACAGATCCACCCTTGGATCCACCGGAACTCTTCTCATCGAGCCGCCTGCAGCATCTCCTGCTCCAAGCACCATCGACCAGCGTGACGAAACCCGACACATCTTCGACCCTGTGCACCCGCTTCCTGTGGGTGAGGTAACTCAGCTCCGCCGGTGCTCCTGCACTGGTACACATCCCAAGGGCCTGTGTTTTAAGTTTCAGCTCCGTAGGTCACTCGGAAGGTTCCTAACTTTCTAACTTTGTGCTTTTTACGCACCATAGACTTTGTATTGAGAAGTGCGTGCACTTTGGACACTGCACCCGAGTCCCGTGGGCCTTTCCCGACTTAGCTAACTCCAGTCTCGAATAGCTCCAGCGATTCCCCAGGCCCTAGGCCTCTTCACTTTCCTCCTGGTATCCCTTATACCACTTATTTAGTATATGGTTTAGGTGGCCCCTAGGGCTCATCCATATTGTGCAACTTTTGTGTATTTTAAACTGTCTTGTGATTTTACGCTTGTGCTTCTGTGCTCATAAAGAGTCCAGGGGATTTTAATAGTTAATAAATCAATATATATTTTCAATATATATCTGTGTGGTGTCCCTTTCATTTGGTATTCAAGGGGGTTGTGTATGGTATAACAGCTGGCTTCACATGCCTTTCAGAGTTTAGCCTAAGACTGCTTTGTCCACGTTACCACTAGGATAACTGGTCTACAAGGTTGAATTACAACCATCATCATAAGGGTTGCTTGGCATGGTACAAAGTGATCACTAGAACTAGTGAGCATTATATACCAGGCCAACTTCTCACAATCCTATAATGAATACTTGCAGAACTGGGTTCAAAACGGCTTCAAAGATGCAAAAGGTGGCACAATCAAGCATAAAACGCTTTGGGAACAAATAGTTCTTTTACAGAAAGAACTACAAAAGACTTATGTGATACATACACTGAGTCATCAACGTGATGGCGTTCACGTTGCAGGGAATTCATTGGCTGATGAAGCCGCGAAGGCATCTGTACAAACGGCTTCCGTAGCTGCTATCACCCGGTCAAAAACAAAAATAGACAGCGATATACTGCAAGCTGTCAGTGCTTCAGTAAAAGATGAAAAAATACCACTCCCGAAAGGCTTTCCAGTAAAGTACTCATACATAACTGATGCGAACAATGTTCCATTTGGTTGAATCCCTGGAGTGGGGGATAGAGCAATTCCAAACATGGAACACAGATTAGGACTTATTTCAGCGGCACACGAAGGGCTAGCTTCTGCACATGCTGGTATTTCCGTCACAACATCGTTATTAAAACAGAGAAATTGGTGGCCTGGCATGAGAAAGCAAACTAAGATCTATGTTCTAAAATGCGGAATATGCCAAAGAATGAACGTATCAACAGTAAAAAGACCAGCACAGACACCCCTTCTAATCTCAGATAAACCATTAGCATGTGTTTACCTGGCCCACTGTGGTCCCTTACAAAGGGATGGAAACTATAAATATATCATGGTCGCAGTGGATTCCTGTACGAGATTCATTTGGATGTGGCCCCAGCGCTCGGCTGACACCAGAACTGTTATAAAAGATTTGCGAGTCTTTATCAGCACATACGCAATTGGCATGCTACATTCTGATCAGGGTCCTGCGTTTAGCTCTCGAGCTTACAAAGAGGCCATGAACAGCATGGGCATTGCATTGCGGTACTCTTCTCCCTTCCATCCTGAGGGAAATGCGGGAGTGGAAAGAAAAAAAGTGACATAAAGCAATCTATAACGGCGAGGGTATTAGGTACGGGTGATGGGTGGGTCAAACATTTAGTAAGTGTCCAATGTAGTCTTAATAACAAGCCAAAAAATTCTCTAGGAGGTATCAGTCCGTATGAACTTTGGTTTGGAACTAGAATGATTATCCAGGATCTGGATCATCAAACTTCAGTGGTAGAAGAAAAAACCTTTGATATCAAAGATCGTTTGGCTGTTTTACAGGACTCGAATGAAACAAGAAAGAGTCTAAGTAACATACAGTTTAAGCCAACAACCACTGAAGAACTACCTGTCCCAGCAAGACCTGTCTGGATTCCGAAGATTGGGGATCTGGTCAGAGAAAAGATCGCGGTGAAGAAGGAATTTGGGCCTTCTTACAAAAAAGCAGCACCTGTCTTAGCTGTAAGCAGAACAAGATCAGTAGTACTAACACCACTTGCTGGTAAAAAGGAAAACAGAATTGTTTCCATCGATCTGGTGAAACCACAAACATGTGGCAGATAATAAATAGCAGGCCCAGTGGACTACCAAGAAATAGCAGAAGACCAAACTTTGCTACAATCCAATAGGTACAAACTGAAAGACTGATCACATTTGATAAACCTGCAGTAAATAACAAGGGACTATGCAACAAAGCCATGGAACTTGTGCCTCTTGAAACCCAAATCACAACAATTCGTAATGAAACACCAATCTATAACAATGTGGCATCAGAATGTACAAATGTAACAAAAGAAATAGCAAAGATCAATGGAAATCCGGAAGCAATCCCACCAATTGACAGAACAGCATCTGGCTATTTTATCAACTTTGAAGACTTTTCCGATGAACCAAGTGACCATGGAGACAAGCCAGCAACAAAAACTTTCAAAGAAAAAATGACCGAGCTTTTACACCAACTAAAAGAAACATATCTGATTTCACCATGGATTGAATTTTGCACTGTGTTAGGTGTACTTTTTCTCCTGCTTTGTTTGGCTCATCGTGGTTTTATGCTTAAGTAGATTCATTGATGGAAAATATAGTACAATGGACACAGCAAGTCAGAACATCAACTTGGTCTTAAAGTCTCACAGATCCTCTCATATCGAGAAAAGAGAACTATCATCAGTGAACATCACAGCCAGCCAAATCCTGGTGGTATAGCATGGGACAGAACTGACTATGATATTTATGGCCCGATTGAGCTCTTGAAGTATCCACACCAGTTTAAGGTTTCCTTAAGTTACTTTGTGATACCCAGTTCTTTTTCTGATGATTGGGACTTTGAAAATATTAATAATATGATGTCAGATTTAGTAATGTCAGCTAAATTCACAGAACATGATTATTTACAGGGTTCATCAAATTATGAAGAGTTATACTGTTACAATCACTATGGTCATCACTATTTGCATAAATCTGCACAACCTAGAAATGTTTTTACTTATAATCAATGGGAACATTGTCCAACTCCGCCAAAAGGCAGCTCAAAAACATTTTATGAGAAATTTCCATACTTCTCAGGGTTTAACAACAGTGATCCAAAAACATTTTATTTTAAAATGCTAAATAAGACAGGAATGAATACAATGTTGACAAATACTAAATTGATTTATTCTGAAAAATGTTATGACAAAATGTCTACATTTGGTTTTGAATTTTGGAAAAACAACATTGAAACAAAAACCATCTGGGGTACAAAAGAGTGGCAGGTACAAGGTCTAGAATAATTATTTAGAACCTGCATGATCTCAGAACAGATAATATTCCTGAATGATACCATTCAACAAACTACTTGTCTTGGCTTAGCTAAGATAAAATACTTAAATAAACTGTCTATCCTGATGCCTATACCTGATAGTAATAGCACTACGGATGTGGAAATAGACGTATCCCATATTTTTCACTAAAACAGAACAAATCCTGATTGGAAAAAATGGTTGATCTGGCCCATAGACACAAACAACTGTCAAGATAGATTCCTGAACAAAAAACAGGGGATAAAACTGACTGGGCCAGACCCAAAATATTCCCAGAGACAACATCCAGGGATAGTTACAACATACAGTGTAGGGAAACTATGCCTTGAGTGGCTACAGACATCCACACTGGCTGAAATTAAGCAACATTTGACAACTTAAAGAAGGTTCTGATTTGCGAGATTTCATAATGGGACCTCGCAAACAGCGTCTAAAACGTTTCATAGCGGCCGGTATATATGCTGCATACAACGAAGCTTGGAAAGTAATGCAAATTGAAACAGCAGAAAAAATACGAGAAATTGATCGTATAAATTTGGAAAAATCACTTTCTGTAGTGGACAATGGGTTAATGACTCTGTCCTCCAGAATATATTCACTGGATAGTATTGTATCATCTGCTTTTGATATAATAGAGAAAGACTTTCTAATGTTACAACATGGTCAGTCCCAATTGCGTTCTATTGTACAGCTTGGCTGGACGTTGAAAAACTTACGTTCAGGCTACGTGCCATGGCGTCTAATCAATGTAACGTCATTATTTTCTATCTTTAACCTTACTGATAAACAAATCAGTTTGGCACAAAAAGGAGCAGATTATACGATTCTGAGCATTGAAAAACTTGAGAGATTACCATTGACAATGTCAGAGAGACCCGTCATTGAATGGATAATACACGGAACAATTACAATTCCGATAACAACTTTCCAGTTTAAATATTGCCAAGAATATTTACCAGCAGGCCAGTATGAAAGGTTGGGTAAAGGATACATCAAATCAACCTGGGATTTACCTTACACACACAAATGTTATATTTATTTATTTATTTTTATTTATTTAAGGTTTTGTAAAGCGCGTAGTAACCCGTAAGCATACCAGCGCTTACAGTGAAGGGAAAAAGGAGTTATTCCTTAGTGGTAATAATTGTGAAAAATCACTAAGCGGTACACTTCTGTGTCAAGGTATTAACTTGCATGGAGCCTGCGAAGGGTCTTCAAATAACCTTTCATGTCACCTGCAAGGCACTCCAGCAAAACAGATAGAGCCATTTTTCAGACCACTTTCTAACGGTAGCTAAGTTTTAATAAATGACCACAGCTGTTGTGGAATGGTGCCAGGAGAATGCTATCTCATCACTGTTACTTCCAGGGTTGTTTGCTGTATTCAAGTATTGTATCCAAACAGCAATCCAGACATGGAGGCGGCAATATGGCCTTCTTTGAATATCTCTTCTATTCAAATTGATACTTTAAGCAGAATGAAGTCTATTCTTTTACAGACTACTGTGCCTCTGACCTCGTCCAAAGAAACGTATGACCTGCAAGTTGCAAGGACAGCAGGAGAGATACATACCCTTTTATCGACAAATTGCCCCGTGCATTTCGTAGAAATGTTAAGCCAAATCTTAAACATGTCTGATACCAGTGGCATTGCACATGTATTTAAGACAGTTTTTTCTGGACTGTTAACACCATTTGAAACAGTTCTGGGCATCTTCCCGAATTTCGTCCATTCTGTCTTTGGCGTCCTACCCTTAATCTTTGGACTCGTGGCAGGAATTTTATTTTTGTTCCTTCTGCTCCGATATGGCAAGCCAATCCACAGACAAGACTCCAGCAACGATGGAAGAAACGATCCTAGCAATACAATACCGAAACCGTATCACTAAGGTCCTCGAATTGGCCCGGCTAAGAGATCTGAGTAGAACCTAGTTTCTTTCATTTAGACCAATCTGGCAATGCGTGTTGGACGTCTGTCTTACACTACCATCAGCAGTACCAATGGATATCGACGCTTTGCTCCGGTAACTACTCATGCAACGTGTTGTTCCCAGCGGCTACCTATTCTGATGACGGCATTTGTTGAGACTTCACCATTACGAGGAGGCGGCAGTGAAGTACGAGAGGAAAGCAGCAACAAACAGGTACAACCTTCTGTGAGCATTGCTGATCCAAACATCGATGATAGCAATCACGCACAGAACTGCACAGTTGCAGTATTTTCAAACTTGGTCGAACTTTCACCTGATGTTGTAGACCAATTTTTTGCGAGTCTGTCTGATATGATGTTCTCTCCTAACATCGAGAATAACTTTTAAAAACAATGAGCACGCAGCGTTCCCTGAACTCTGAATTCGGCCTTCAGTTTGTTATACAATGCTACTGAAAACATTGGGACTCATTTTTTTTCCTTCCCCCTGAAAGCGAAATTACTTTTCTTTCAATTCTAAAATATTTACCATTTTTCTGGCACATGGTACTCTGCTTAAAGTAGAACTATTCTTAGAGGACAGAGCTTCTATTTTTAGAAACGTTAGAGACAATATTTACCTCAGCCTTTAATACATGTACAACAATGTGTAAATATGTGATGAAATGGTCTCGACCTTCTTTTCTGTATACAGAGCCATTTCATGTGTAATTCTCGCAATTCGTTCAGCTGATATATATGCATTTAACTGAATGATAACACTGCTTAAAGAGCGTACAGTACCAATACTCATTTTCGTGTATAAACCATACACCATTTCAAATGCAATTTATGTATTTTGGGGTGGGTTGGAAAACACAAATGCATCGTTATATGTTTATATTGCTTATTATTTAGTAATGACGGACATTCATACGTGGAGTGGGTGTTGTATTTCTATCTAGGACCCTAACTCGATATTCCTAATTCATGCCCTTATGCGGTTATAAATAATAATATCCTTTTAAAAGCATAAGAATCATATCCATATTCAGTAATAGCCCATGCAGTCCAAAACACAGCACGGCTACTACCATAGACTCCTAGAAAGCACAACGCGTTCTTTAAACAAACCAAGCCACCAGCAGCCCGGGAAAACCCCCTGCTCTTGTTTTGATTTGCACAAGAACTCTTAGAGTCCAGAAAGAACTGTTAGTTCTTGATGACGTCTTATGTCCACCCTTTCGTCAAACCCGGCACCTTTAAGGTATAAATATACTAACGTTGCCTTAAGCAAACACACGGTGGTTGGGAGCAGAGCGACGTTCTACTTGCCCAAGAGCCCAGCTGTTGCGGAGAGCCAAAGGAAACCGCACCTCCCTTTAACACACTGAGAGAGACGCTGTCTTTTTCTCCAGCCGAGAAAATCCAGCTCCGGTGTTCCCGAGTTACCCTCGCGGGTTGCTGGGAGATCGAGTCCTGAGAAGCGAGGTACAAGACCTCCTTCATTCTATAACCAAGGTACGGAGCTGATTAAAACTTTAGAGAGAATTCTTGATTCTGATACTTGGCAAAACTTAACTTAACTTAAAACTGCAACTTACTTACTCCTTTCCACATATTAGGCTTAGGTCAGGTACACTGGGGTAGGCGTATCTTAGAAGCACCAGTTGAGTTCGTTAGTCAATGTTTTTATGTATGTATATATTTTATCCATTTTAAAGTATCATATGGCTAAGAAACCATATCCATGCTTTTACAGTATTATTTCATAATACTACTTTTACTGTACGCACTTTACTTTATGATAAGTATTGCAATAGTGGCAATTCATTTCTATTGCATGAGAAAGAAGACTGCTCAATAAAATAACACCTTTTTATTGAAAACGCCTGTCTCTCTATTCCTCTGCACTCTGGTGGAACTAAGCATGCACGAATGACTGAGTGAAATAGTTGTCTATTGTTTTCACACGACTCTAGAGATTACGGGGCATATTATCAAGGGGGTTTATCTCCGCTTTTTTGGCTTTAAAAGCCAAGAAAGCGGAGATAAAATTATCTCCCTATTACCTAGCTGTCGCTAACACCAGTTAGCGACAGCTAGTAGGAGATAGCGACCATCTTGGGCCCCACTTTGCATGTCAGTGATATTTATCACTAATGACATGCAAAGTGGGCGTGCCAAGATGTTAGCGACTGGAAACAGTCGCTAACATCGCTATCTCCTATTACCAACTTTTGGAGATATTCGCGCTAAGCGAGAATATCTCCAAAAGCTAACACCTGCCCTGAGCAGTTCTTAGCCATGTTATCCAATGGGAGGTGGATAACATGGCTAAGAGCATTAGCATGAATATCATGGACTTTCCAGCGATATTCATGCATTGTGGCCGTTTTTTATCGCATTTGCGATAAACCTTGGTAATACCAAGGTTTATCTGCGATAAAAATCGCTGCAGCTCAGCGGTAAATTTTTGTCTCTAACCAAGCAATAGCGATAATTATCGCTATTGCTAGGTAATATGCCCCACACTCTTTATTCTGAGGGAGCAAAGTTGTCATGTTTATGCGGTTGTCAGAAACGAATCCCTTCTTGTCTAAATCAGGCCAGGTAACCCTTTCCTGAACATTCAAGAAAGTTTCTAGTGACCTCTGAGCTAGCTGGCAAAACTAATTAAGTCTAACATAGTCAGTAGAGACCTAGATGACCTCAGGCCTAAGTCTACACTGCTGTTTATGTTATTCCAATGCTCAGAGCCTATTGGGAATATAGGAACTACACTACTACCCGATGCATCACCGTTCTTGCGTGTAAGGAACCAACGCATCACCTTCCCTGCAACACTTTCGCTGTATAGCGTTACGCATCCAAAGGTACATTGAACTCAAAGTGTCGCATTTTACATCTAAAGAGAACTAAGCTATTTCTACAATTTTTGAAGTACAGTATTGTGGATTTTTGTCGTTTGTGGTCTTGTGTTAAGTCTATATAAAAATACTTATTTTTATACTACAACTTGTGTGGTGTCCATCTATAGTGTTGTTACTGTGTTACTGTATGTGTTCACAAATGATTTGCACACTGCCTCTGAGATAAGCCTTTTCTGCTCATGCCAAGCTACCAAGGGGGTGAGCAGGTTTTTTTTTTAGGAGTGTACCCCTTTACCCTGACTAGACCCAAGGGTGCCTATTTCGTCAAAGGTACCTTCCTCTGCTAACTAGAGACCCCCAAATCTAACAATAATGTTTTGCAGTACTGTTTTGCACTGATTTATTATTGCTTCTAAAATCTATAACTCTGGTTATGCTCATCTGATTTACTTTATTTTAATGTCTAAAATGACATAAAAATCAGCTTTGTTTTTATGAATTGGTGTTGGATTTCTTATGAGTCATATCAAGTACTAATCTTCCATGCTGGTACTCTGAAATGCTTAACACACTTTTCTCTAGTAAAGCCTCACTGCTCTTTTTCACTCTACAATGACTGCGCTAAAGACTTGTTATTGTAAATCCAAGGACCAACTTTGGGGTATTGTGAGAGTATTGCATGGTGAAGCCTATCCAGCATCACCACATAATATTCCACCTTCCTACAATGTCTGTGCTGTGTTTGAAGATGTTACAAAAGGGGATGATGGACAGAGCGTTTGAGCAAATCAAGCACTCACCCCCAGTCAACTGATCTGGGTTTAATCCATCACCATTCTTTAGCTCACTCAGCCACCCCAGTTCAGGCATGGTCATATGCAAATCAGTCTGACCCTGTGCCTCATGGGAACAGTCCAGCCCGAACTGCCAAGCCATGTCTTCCCTGGACCGGAAACAAGCATCCTGGGACTAGTTTTGGATTTATAATCCTCATCAGCCAGGCTATCTTGAATCCATTGGCCAAGTGAGCAAGGGAATCACGTTTAAGCTTACCCTGCCAACTTAGGGCGAACAAAGCGATACAAAAGGGGATGATGGACTTAACCTGAGATTGCAAAAAAACTAGCTAGCTGGGAGAGGACTACCTAGAAAGGTTGTACCTTAGGTGAGGAGGCTTTGCTCTGAATTGAAATTGAAGATTAGGAGACCTTCTAGAAGCTAGAGCAAATGGTAAGGGGGATGAAGCTGTGGACCAGAGCAGAAATTAGAAGAGAAGGTTTATAAAAGAAAAGAAAAGAAAAGTTCTGCACATGTGAGACTTGGAAAACCATATCTACGAATAAATGATGTGCCGGAATCTCTGTCAACAGACTACAGTGCATCCCAAAGAGCAAAAGCAAATCAAGTACACAAATAAAGCAGTTATAAATATAGCATGATAAAGCCCTTCACATTAGAAGAAACTATTGCAGCTATTCAAGCCCATAAGGCAGGGAAGGCGCTGTACTTGGACAAAGTTGCTGGATCTACTTCTCCTCAAGACTGGATTTGTGGACCCTATGTTTACTCCTTGTATAATACCCTAAGGGATGAGGGTCCTATCCCAAGCTCTTGGAAAGGAGCAGTAATAATACCTATATTTAACAAGCATTGGAAATGCAATAGGTCTCGCATTAGAAAAGTAGGAGCTATTGGTCTTGTAAATGATTTTTTTTTGTGTGTAGTTTCTCCAAATAGCTACATTGATAGATTTGTCATTTACAATGCCAATAGTTGTAATTTTTGTGAATGTGACACCTATAGCATTTGGAATGCCACATGATTTGTATTGACGTGATTTTGATGGCAGCTTTTGTTGTTATGCCACCTTTTAGAGAGCAGGAGAGTGCAGCAGGGGATAGAAGCACAGCCCTGCAAGCTGAGCGTCCTCCCATCGCACACCCATTTGTGGCTTGAGTGGTGTGAGGGTGAGGGGTGTGAGAGTGAGGGATGTGAGGGTGAGGGGTGTGAGCGTGAGTGTTGTGAGTGTGGGTGTGAGTGTGTGTGATGGTGAAGTTGAGTGAGTGTTTGTGAGGCTGAGTGTGTGTGACGGTGTGTGTTGGTGGGGGTGTATGAGGGTGAGTGAGGGTGTTTGATGTTGATTGAGGGAGTGTGAGTGTGTGGGTGTGTGACGGTGTGAGGATGAGGGTGTGTGAGGGTGAGTTAGGGAGTGTGATTGTGTGTGAGTGGTTGAGTCTGAGAGTTAGGTGTTGTGATGTTGATTGAGTGTGAATGAGGGTGAGGGGATGATGGTAAGGGTGTGTGAGGGTGAGGCGTGTTGATTGTGACAAGTTGCAAGGCTGAGGGTGGGTGAGTGTGTGGGAGGGTGTTTGATGGTGATGGTGAGGGTGCGAGGTGTAGTGAGTGTGAGAGTGTTGTGAGGCTTGTGAGGGTGTGAGGGGAGTGAGCGTGTGTGAGGGTGATGGGATGTGAGGGTGAGGGGGTTTGAGTGTGTGTGAGGGTGAGTGATGTTGTTTGCGGCTTAGAGTGTGTGAGGTGTAGTGAGTGTGAGAGTATTGTGATGGGTGTGAGGGGAGCGTGGGTGTGTGAGTGTAAGGTGTTTGAGGGTGAGGGGGTGTGTGTGTGAGTGTGAGGGTGAGTGAGGTGGTGTGAGGCTTCGGGTGTGTGACGGTGTGTGAGTGTGAGTGTGTTTGAGGGTGAGAGAGGTGTTGTTAGGCAGAGGGTATGTGACGGTGTGTGAGGGTGTGTGAGGGTGAGTGTGATTCATTGTGAGTGAGTGTGAGTGAGTGTGAGTGAGGGGGTGTGAGGGTGTGGTTGTGTGACGTTGTGTGAGTGAGAGTGTGTCTGAGGGTGAGTGAGGGAGTGTGAGGTTGTGTGAGTGGGTGAGGGTGTGTGAGTGTGAGGGTGTGAGGGTGACTGAGGGTGTGTGAGGGTGACTGAATGAGTGTAAGGGTGTGTGAGTCTGAGGGAGTTAATGTTGAGAGAGGGTGAGTGTGGTGAGTCTGTGAGGGTGAGGGTGTGCGGTGTAGTGAGTGTGAGAGTGTTGTGAGGGGTGTGAGGTTGTGAGTGTAGCGATGTTGTGTGACGGTGTGTATAGGGTGAGTGTGTGTTTGATGGTGAATGATTGAGTGTGAGTGTGTGGGTGTGTGATGGTGTGAGGGTGAGGGTGTGCGAGGGTGAGTTACGGAGTGTGAGGGTGTTTGAGTGGGTGAGTTTGAGAGTTAGGGTGTTTGAAGGTGACTGAGGGTGAATGTGGTTGAGGGGATGAGGGTAAGGGTGTGTGAGGGTGAGGGGTGTTGATGTTGATATTTTGCAAGGCTGAGGGTGGCTGAGTGTGTGTGAGGGTTTTTGAGGGTGATTGTGTGAGGTGTAGTGAGTGTGAGAGTGTTGTGAGGGGTGTGAGGTTGTGAGGGGAGTGAGGGTGTGTGAGGGTGATGGGGTGTGAGTGTGAGGGGGTGTGAGTGTGTGTGAGGGTGAGGGTGAGCGAGGGAGTGTGAGGGTGTGTGAGTTGTTGAGGGTGAGAGTTATGGTGTGTGAGGGTGATGGTGTGAGGGTGATTGAGGGTGTGTGAGGGTGAGGGGATGAGGGTAAGGGTGTGAGGCTGAGGGGTGTAGATGGTGAGAGAGTGTAAGGGGGGTGAGTGTGTGAGGGTGAGTCTGTGCGGTGTAGTGAGTGTGAGCTTGTTGTGAGGGGTGTGAGTTTTTGAGGGGAGTGAGGGTGTGTGAGTGTGTGTGAGTGTGAGGGGGTGTGACTGTGTGTGAGGGTGAGTGTGAGTGAGTGTGTGTGAGGCTGAAGGTGTGTGATGGTGTGTGAGGGTGATGTTGTGTGAGGGTGATTGAGGGTGTGTGAAGGTGTGTGAGAGTTTTGGGGTGTGAGGGTGATGTTATGAGTGTGTGTATGTTAATAAGAATTTTTTAATATGTGTCGTGTGGAAAAACGCGTGATCGAGCTTCCCTTTGTAATTGTCCTGCCTTATGTGTATTTTTTTATGTAATTCAACTGTGTGTGTGTTTTAATTAATGTGTGGTGTTATGTGTGTTTTTTGTGTCAGTGGAGTCCCGTATTAATAGTATTATTTTTAAAATGGCCTACGCAATGCGACACCTTGACGTTGCCTACGTTAGCATTCTAGTTTTTTTTTGTGTTGTGAGTGTTTACGTTTCCTTGACGTTTATTTGTAGCCAATCGGAACGCGACGTTTTTGACGTTGCGTTCTGATTTGCTTACGTCAACGGTGGAATTCCCCAGAAGATCGAGAATGTTGATGCGCGGAAGGCGTGTTCTTGTTCCTGTGCTGTTGCTGCGTCGTTTGACAGGTAAGAATGTATTCCAAAGTTTTTTTTTAAGTAATGTAATGTAGTATCTATAGTATGTTTAACTTAACGAATGAATAGGAGTGTATTTTTATAAATGTTGACATTGTTTGTTTTCGATCGCAATATTTGTAAATGATTATTATGTAATGTAAATTAAAGTCTTGTTTTTATTCGTCGATATGTAATGTATATGTTTTCGTAAAGTGTAATGTAATGTATTTTTAGCTGGTGTTTGTTATTTGACGTACAAGAGCTGTTGTTTGAATTTCTAAGTACTATTTAGTTGCTATTATATTTATGTATGTTGTGTTTGCATTGTTTTTTTCCTGTGATGCTGAATTATCCTGATTATATGTTATTGAGGTAATCGATGTATTAAAGGAAACTTTTTGTATTTGCAGAATTTATGTTCCCTATCAATGTATTAAGAGGATGCACAGTGATGTAATGTGTGTATTTTATGCGTTTTGTGAAAGAGCTGTTTTATTTTCCAATCCCTGTTTGCATATTTGTGTATTAATAGCTGCACTCTCCTCGCGTTGCATTAAGTTTCCATTTTTGAATACCTACAAGTG
Organism: Lissotriton vulgaris; assembly: GCF_964263255.1. Lineage (NCBI taxonomy): Eukaryota > Metazoa > Chordata > Amphibia > Caudata > Salamandridae > Lissotriton > Lissotriton vulgaris. The sequence continues at coordinate 1,074,078,563 of NC_141691.1, read as the reverse complement.
TGTAATCCGATGTTTTGTTATTGAATTAAATGTTGCCTATGATGGTGTGTGAGGCTGAGGGAGAGGGTGTGTGAGGGTGTGAGTGGGTGTGAGTGAGAGTTGTTGTGAAGATGGGTATAAGTGTTTATATTTTCGCCATGAATATTGTACACTTTAAATGTATTAATGTTGTGAAGCGTTGTTTCTGAAGCTAAGAGACCTATGTAATGTTTATTGATGCTGTTGTTAGCGCTGAATCCAAAATCAAAGACATCAGTAATTTTTTTTGTATATTATACATGTAAAATATTTTCATTTTTTTTTGGTAAGGTGCACATCAAGCCGCACTGCAAAAGCTTTGCTTGCATTAACATAGATGCGCATTTATGTTGGAGGTTGGAGTTGTAGGGTGGTGTTGTAGGGTGGATTAGGAGGGTGGCCTCGGATGGTGTGAGTGTGATTGTTATTGGATGTGATGTTCAGGGGGTGTGAGGGTGTGTGATGGTGTGTGAGTGAGGGTGACGGTGTGAGTATGAGTGAGGGTTGTGAGGGTGGACTTGGAAGGTGTGAGGGTGATTGGATGTGATGTCCAGGGGGTGTGAGGGTGTGTGATGGTGTGTGAGGGTGATTGAGGGTGACGGTGTGAGTATGATTGTGTGTGATGGGGTTAGGGTGTGTGAAGATGAGGGGGTGAGGGTAATGGGATGTGAGAGTGTGTGATGATAGGTGTGGGTGATTGAAGGTGAGAGTTTGAGGGTGATTGAGGGTGAGTGTTGTGAGGGTGTGAAGGTGAGTGAGGGTGTGCGAGTTTGATTGTTGAGTCTGTTACTGTGGGTGAGGGGGAGTGTTTGTTTGGGTGAGGGTGAGTGATGTTGTTTGTGTCTGAGAGTGTGTGATGTATAGTGAGTGTGAGAGTGTTGTGTGGCTGTGATGAGATTGTGTGTGTGTGAGTGTAAGTTGTTTGAGGGTGAGGGGGTGTGTGTGTGAGTGTGAGGGTGAGTGAGGGTGTGTGAGGCTTCGGGTGTGTGATGGTGTCTGAGTGTGAGTGTGTGTGAGGGTGAGTGAGGGTGATAGAGGTGTTAGGTAGAGGGTGTGTGACGGTGTGTGAGGGTGAGGGTGTGTGAGTGTGAGTTATTGTGAGTGAGTGTGAGTGAGTCTGAGTGACGGGGTGAGAGGGTGTTGTTGTGTGACGTTGTGTGAGTGTGAGTGTGTCTGAGGGTGAGTGAGGGAGTTTGATGTTGTGTGAGTGGGTGAGGGTGGGAGTGAGGATGTGTGAGGGTGAGTGTGGGTGTTTGATGTTGAGTGAGGGAGTGTGAGTGTGTGGGAGTGTGATGGTGTGAGGTTAAGGATGTGTGAGGGTGAGTTAGGGAGTGTGAGGGTGTGTGAGTGGGTGAGTTTGAGAGTTATGGGGTGTGAGGCAGAGTGATGGTAAATGAGGGTGAGGTGATGAGGTTAAAGGTGTGTGAGGGTGAGGTGTGTTTATGGTGAGAGTTAGCGAGGCTGAGTGTGGCTGAGTGTGTTTGAGGGTGTTTGAGGGTGAGGGAGTGAGGTGCAATGAGTGTTAGAGTGCTGTGAGGCTGTGATGGTAGTGAGGGTGTGTGAGTGTTAGGGTGTGTGAGGGTGATGGTGTGTGAGTGTGTGTGAGGGTGAGTGAGGGGGTGTGCAGATGAGAGTGTGTGAGGTGTAGTGAGTGTGAGAGTGTTGTGAGGGGTGTGAATGGAGTGAGGGTGTGTGAGGGGGTGGGAGGGTGAGTGCGTGTGAGTGGGTGAGGGTGAGAGTTAGGGTGTTTGAGGGTGAGTGTGTGAGGGTGACTGTGGGTGTGTGAGGGTGAGTGGATGAGGGTAAGGGTGTGTGAGGCTGAGGTGTGTTGATGGTGAGAGAGGGTGAGGGGGGTGAGTGTGAGGGTGAGGGTGTGCGTTATATTGATTGTGATAGTCTTGTGAGGGATGTGAGTGTGTGTGGGGATCGAGTGTGTGTGAGGTGTTTTGAGGGTGAGTGAGTGTGAGTGTGTGTGTGTGTGTGTGTGTGTGAGGGTGATTGAGGGTGTGTGAAGCTGAGGGTGTGTGACGGTGTGTGAGGGTGTGTGAGCGTGAGTGAGTGTGTTTGCTGGTGAGTGAGGGAGTGTGTGTGTGTGGGTGTGTTACGGTGTGAGGGTGAGGTTCTGTGAAGGTGACTTAGGGAGTGTGAGGGTGTGTGAGTGGGTGAGTATGAGAGTTAGGGGTTGTGAGTGTGACTGAGTGTTATTGAGGGTGAGGGGATGAGGGTAAGATTGTGTGAGGGTGAGGTGTGCGGTACCAACGTATTGTTGGGGGTTTGGGGGGATTGGGTGGAGTGTTTAGTCAAATGGATGTGAGAGAGGCTCTGTGTTTGATTCGTTCGTAAAAATAAATCTCCCTTCTCACCCAACAGACATACTGTAAATGTTTGCATGTATTTATTGTTCGCAAGCATTGTAAAGGTTATAATAACGTAATCCCAATGATGTCAAAATAGGAAATGTTTTTTAGGTGCAAGCCTATAGATACAATCGCAAAAATTAGCGTAGCACGCTGTAGAGGGGGGGGGGGGAATAGTAGGCCTGCTGAATGGGGGTGAGTCTGTGTCTTTTATTTCCTTTATACATAAGTATTTTGAAAGTAAAGCTAGCCATCCCTCCTGTGCCTCTAACTTGCTCTCATTTTTCTGTTTTTGGTGTGGCAAAGTGGTAATTTTCCGTAGCACGCTGTAGAGGGAGGGGGGGAATAGTAGGCCTGCTGAATGTGGGTGAGTCTGTGTCTTTTATTTCGTTTACACATAAGTATTTTGAAAGTAAAGCTAGCCATCCCTCCTGTGCCTCGAACTTGCTTTCATTTTTCTGTTTTTGGTGTGGCGAAGTGGTATGAGCTGATGTATGCTGATGAATGGGACAGAGGCTGTATGATTAAGATTGTAAATAATGTATTCAATATATGATGTTGAGTGAGAGAGATGGTGATTGATTTGTGTGTAAAAAGCAAAATGTATACGGCGATTTAGATTGTAATTCGTCTGTGAATTTTTTTTTTTTTTACGACGATTTCAGTTTCAAGTCTTTCGTTTATTGTGTTGTGCGAGCCTGTCTGTGTGCAGGGAGAGAGAGGGGAGGTGCTGGCGTCTGGGGAGGGGGAGTCGAATTGCGAGCCTGGCTGTGTCCGGGGAGAGAGAGGGGAGGTGCTGGCGTTTGTGGGCTGGGGAACAGATGTCGAAGGCTGGTGAATTTTGTTTACAAAATAGTCTGTTTCAGTGTCCCAAAAATGATTTGTGCAGGTTAGGGTTTAAGACGAGACAAGGTTTAAGGGTTTAAGAGGAGAGAAAGCCGTGATACTGCAGGGAGAGAGAGGGGAGGTGCTTTCGGATGGGGGCAATAGGTCTTGTATTGGTAAGAGTTTAAGCTTTTGTCATTGTAAATGACAATGCCTTTAATTTATCAGTTTAGATAATTAACAATAAATTACACTGCCAATAGCCAGCGTTCAAATGATGGTGAGCCCAACAAAATCAAAATACAATGGCAGCCCTCTATCTGTTTCGTGTGGCTTGATGGTGTGGGTGGCTGAGGGGGCTTTCAATGCGGCTTCCCTTTGCAGGCTCAGTTTGAAGCCCTGGTCTTAAGTATGCAGCCTCGGCACTCGATACAAACTAAGTATCAGCAGAAAGGAAGGGGCTGCAACTTGGAGACACGGCCGTGATACTGCAGGGAGAGAGAGGGGAGGTGCTGGCGGATGGGGAGGGGGAGGAGAATTGCGAGCCTGGCTGTGTCCGGGGAGAGAGAGGGGAGGTTCTGGCGGCTGGGGGCTGAGGAACCGATGTCGAAGGCTGCCGAATTTTGTTTTAAAAATAGTGTGTTTCAGTGTGTGAGTTGTGCATGTTTAAGGGTTTAAGACGAGACACGTCCGTGAAACTGCCGGGAGAGAGAGGGGAGGAGCTGGTGGCTGGGGAGGGGGTGAGAAATGGCAGCCTGGCTGTGGAGGAATGCGAGCCTGTCTGTGTGCGGGGAGAGAGAGGGGAGGTGCTGGCGGCTGGGGGTGGGTATTGCCGTGGGAGGGAGCCTTGTTGCTTTGATGTGCGAGAGAGAGGGGAGGTGCTGGCGGATGGGGTTGGGGATTGCCGTGGGAGGGAGCCTTGTCGCTTTCATGTGCACGCGCTTTTAATGTCAATGCGCTTGCGCATTGAGCTTCAATTTGACGGGCACTGCAAGGAATCGCCATGGAATCGCAAGTTGGTTAAAGTCTGTTTAAGCCCCCATAGTCTCGCAAGCTCAATGCGCATGCGCATTGACAGGCGAGACCTAAAAAGGGAGACAGGTAGGCCCGGTTAATTATAGACCCATAATCATTATTGATAATGTTCAAAAAGTCTATATCAGACAGATTTTGAAAAGACTTTGTGAATGGATTTCCTCGACACAAGCGTTATCACACCTCCTAGCAGGATTTTGACAAAATGTCACTACGATTGAACAGATCATGCGTTTTTTATCAATTAAGTAGAAGTCTGTAGATATCAACTGAGGGTCTTTATTAGTTGCCTTTGTGGACTTCCGTGCTGCATTTTATCTGGTCCTGAGGTCTAAGCTCTGGGAGGTTTTGTATAAGGCAGGGGTCCCAAGGGGTTTATTGTCTCTAATTAAAGCTCTGTATATAGAGAACTTCACACGGGTTAAGTGGGGACTGACAGAGGACATCCACATACTAAGAAGTGTTAGACAAGGGTGCATATTGGCTCCTACTGTTTTCCTTTGATATATAAATGGCTGTATCCCCCATCTTTTCAACCGTGAAAATTATTCTCCTAAAATGGCGGGACACAAAATGCCGGGTCTACTTTTCACAGAGGATACCTTTTTACTTTCCAAATCTGCAAAGGGAATATCTATTTTCTTGGGAAAATAGAATCTGTTTTATAAGGAGCATGGACCAGAGATTGATAGCAAATAAACCAAATGAATGGTATTTGGTGTCCATAACAAAATCAAGGGAAGATAGCACTGGAGGGTGTGACACTAGGCAGGGTCAATGAATTTGATTATCTGGGTGCGATATTCAGCGATTTCCACAGTGGAAGCCCCAGATAGAGCCAAGCATACTGTCCTTAAAGCAAAAGGCTGGGTCCATCTTAATATTTACTAATAGGTCGTCTACTTACACTGCTCCCCACACTTTTTGGGATATACAAGAGCCAAGCTTGTGGAGCAGCCCTCTATGGGGCTGACATGTGGGGCTACTGCAATCTGGCTCCTCTCAAAAAAGCTGAAAACGCCTTTATAAAGTCACTATTGAGACTTCCCGCTAGTGCCTGTACTTTCCCACTGAGATTCAAATTGATTCTTAGGTCTATTTCTGACATTGCTGCTTTGAGACTCATCTAATATTGGATTAGGCTGTAAACAAATGAGGATTTGAGTCCCTACAGGAACTGCATCAGGGTGTTAACTCAAGGCCAATTAGTCAGGAAGATTTCTTGGCCACTTCACAGAAAAACATGGCTAAAGAAGCTGGGCTTGAATTGCGAGAGAGAAATTGAAAACAAATGATCAGAACTTTGTGTTAGGATCCAAGATATCTAGTATCTTGCTGGACTCCCTAGCAGATTCTCATCTGAGGTTCAAATGTGTACCCAAATTCGAGCCTTATATAAACTTCATAATTTATCCTAATGGTTGTCCATCTGTTCAGCATGAGAAACATGTCCTATTTCTCTGAAAGGCCTATATAAAGAAACACTCATTGTAGATTATCCCTATTTGTCCATCTCTTGGATTCTGTGACCACCATACTGCGCTTACATTATGTAAAACTAACACAAATGATTGTATTGTGTAAGAAATCTCAAGTTATCTGTCCTCTATATGGGTCATTAGGTTGATATTATTTATCATGAGTAGTATTTTCAGATACGGGCCCTGTTTTTAGGCGTTAACTCTTAGTATAGATGGTTCATTCAATGATACTCTGGTATTATTCAATCTGGGATTGTGCATCCATCTTTATTAATGTAATTTAATTATGCATCTTGCCAACTATGTGTATCTATAAGTCCAGTACTTGAAAATTATATTTTGATGTCATATGCATTAACTTTTCATAGAGAAGCTGTTTTATTTTCGTATTCTGTTTCTATGACTGTTTTATTGTGCACCCTTTATAGTTGAAATGAGCTAAAATAAAGTAACTACTACTACTATTGCATGATTAATTGAAATCATAATTTAGTAAGCCGGTATGTTGATATTGCTTCAAACATTGCTAGATCATTGAAACAGTTTGTCAGAATATAATTAACAGAAATTTTTTATGACATAAATATGGTGGCCTACATATAGTTCACTAAAATATTGCCTTATAGTATGTCTCTTTTACATTATTTTCGCCAGTGCTTAATCTGAGGCAGTGGTTTCCAGTGCTCAGCACTGGCACTTAATTGTGAACAACTGCACTTATGACAGTCTGCCTCATGGTGGCACTGTCTGTCTATTTTAGAGATGAGCACAACAGAAGTTGTTTATTAATTCAGTATACTTTAAAAATGACTAATACCTTCTGCCAAAGCCATTCTTACGGGTTTGGGGGCCTAACATAGTCTGAATTGTCACATTTGCATGATTGTGATAGTTAGTAGTCATGTTCGTTCTGTCATTGGCAGCGCTGACAGGCCAATCAATGGCTAATGTAAGCTGCAATTGCCTGCTGGTGAGCACCCTAGCACTTACATTTATTACAAATTAAGCACTGTTACACCAATGGGGTGATATTTTTGTAAATGATTATTAGAACACATTATTGCGTCAGACGATGTTTGGGCAACAATATTCTGGTAGCCTTCCCCTTCAAACTTGTCTGTTTTGTGGTTACATTGTCAATAGATGCTCAAATGATTGACATATTTTCTGAAAGAAATAATTCCTTGATATAGAAAATGCTTATTTTACAGAATGGACCAATGGTGGTTGGACTTGCTCCTCAAGAGGCCAGTGATAGGCTGATTATGTTTCAGGTATGTTTTGGGATTAGATTCTATACTTTATTCCTACCAGATATCTATAAATTCTGCTACTTTGTGTGAATTTGATTCTCATGGAAGGTGTCAATTCGAATCTCATGGAATGTCTCCAGTATATATCACGGGCCACAAAACTCTTAATTTATCCTGAAACTTTTTGTGATGGAGTGTAAGCTATTTAATGTTGACTCAATAGAGTTTCCTGAAAAGACCCCTCATCGTATACAGACAGAGGGTAGCAGAGTACCCATGCTTATTCAGCACTTTAATTTGTCCCGCAACAAAGTAGCATCTCCTTTTCGTGTGTGATTAAAACGGGACCCTGTCCTGGCCCCGAATCCAGCACCGACTTGCCAAGCTGCTCCCTCTGCGACAGGATCGATTGGGATATATATATATATATATATATATATATATATATATATATATATATATATATATATATAATATATATATATATATATATATATATATATATATATATATATATATATATATATATATATATATATATTTATTCTGAGTCATAAAAGAACATCCATAAAAGTAATTAGGCACATATAAAAAGAACAATACAAGTAGAATAATGCATACATTTCCATTCCACTTTAAACATTATTTTTGTTTTTTAACACATTGATCCTTAAAAATAAATGTTTACATACAATTTTCATGTAATTAATAATTTAGCCTCATATTCCATATATACATAGCCATATCCCTTTATAAAAATTAAAAATTGTAATTGGCCTTTATGCATTTGCCTCTGCCGATATTCATATCCTCTTTATTGCTCGTTAGATTGAAGAAACTAGAATATTAGTTTTCCTTGCATAAAAGGCGGCCCATAGGATTGAAGACATCCTGCAGCACAACTCTAATGTTGGCAATGATTGCAAGGAGAGGTATGCTGGGTGGCATTGTGTGTGGGACAAGTGCCTAATAAGCGGAATAACATATATTTTTCTCTACACAGAGTAACATTTACAAAATAATACCACATGCATAGTAACCTGGGGCATCTTATCCACAGTAAGATGGGTTCTATCTTAATCAGATCTGTGACAAAAGGGACACCAAGTTCAGCATGGGCTACGTTTACTGAAGTACTTTTTGGGGGCTAAAAACGGATATTTTAAGAAATCGTTTTCTGCCACCTGGACACCTTCACACATCTTGTGACCCCATATACCCGCCCGTACAGTGCTGTTTCTCTTCAAACCACAGTTTGAAGATACCCAATGAGAACACATTTCTTAACAAGTTCATAAATTAAACAAGAGCTTAAGACAAGGAATACTATCAGTTAACCAAGGCATCAAACAACAAGATAGCTGCACAGTGAAGAGATAATCTATGAGCTGCTTTCACTGCATTTAAAGTAGACACAGCCAATGAACAATGCAGTAGTACCCCAGAGGCAGATTCCCAAATCGCCTTCTAAAGGAACAAAAAAGGAGCAAAGCATACCGGTGAATGCATGCTGTTCCCCAGAAAGGTCGAGGAAAGCCACAATGCCGCAGCTCTATAGAAAAAGTGCAGGATATTGATAGCAATACCAATAAAAAAGAATCCTATGCTGAATTAAACAGTCAGATGTACCCTTGAAATAGTGGGTTAAATCCAGAACCTAAAATGTGGGCAAATATCAAATAAACGATATGGTTTAATATGTAGGTTTCAAAGGAAAGGTACCACAGTATGAAGGAAATGAAGGAATTTCAGTCGGCTCACCGGACAGCAGAGCGCGTGAAAACGCAACAGTGAAGAACTAGCAGCAGGAGGCGCTGTGCAGAAATGAGGCAAATGGTACAACTGGTTTTACATTAGCATTGATATGAATACTGTTTTTTTTATTCGGCTCCTAAGACTGTACCGTCCGTGGCTTCAGGTTGAGAACGGGACCAAAAAAATGTATCGGTATCGCACGGTGGGTCAGATATGAATACTGTTATGCTCATTGCTGGTTTTGGATTGCTGAACGTTGTTCGGGAATGATAATTAGTGCCAGTGCAGTGCTAGTGAGCCTGTGAGAAAAGAGAAACCACAGCGACGTAGTACCTCCGACACACACGCTCGCCAGAAGCAAGACATTGTATATACGACTACATAGGTTGGTTGCATTGTACATTGAGCATTTTTTGTATTTTTTGTATTGCCTTTAGAACCAATTTGATAATCTCTATCGGAAATACATCACCTACACTGGAGGCGAAGAACTTTTTGGATTGCAGGTTACCCAATATCCTCAGCTACTCGAGATAAAGAAACAGCTCAACCTTCTGCAAAAGCTCTACAGCTTATATAACAACGTTATTGATACTGTAAATGGGTATTATGATATTCTTTGGTCCGAAGTGAACATTGAAAAAATCAACAATGAACTTCTAGAATTTCAGAACCGGTGAGGCTCTTTTTATTTGCTCTTTTTAAAGATGCACTTTTTTCTCTAACATGCATGACATACGTTTTTCATAGTTAAAAGATAAATTTTTCTGCAGTTTAACATCCTTTTGATCTTATAATATGCTAGAAAGGAAGGAGTTTTTCAGTAGTGGAGTATGTTTTATTTTGTGAATGAAGATGGCGAGGTATTTTTTGTAAGATTGCTGAAAAGTCATGTTAAGGTCATGTTTCAAGAGGGCACTAGCACATTTTGAAATTTCAACAAAAGGGGCACGCATTTTAATGGCATGGGTTTTTAATGCCACTCCATTGCCATTTTTTGCCGGTATAAGGAACAATGATGGTTTCTTTGGGAAGTTATTAACGCTATATGCACGCACTTACAAACACCCAGATGGTCAATTTAGAAGAAGCGCTGCCTTTTACATCTTCATTGACAATCTTTTTCTGTGGAGAAGTGAGAACTACCCTTTCTAGTTAGGGATAAGTTGTGGTCTTTTGGCTGCCCAGGGCTGATTTGCCAGTTTCGGGTGTTTCTTCTTTGTCTATAGTATTCGCAGTAGGGCGACCATCTTGAAGATGGACGACCACCCATAGAAGGATAACAGTCGCAGCCGGCATGACTCGCAGTTGGTAAGGCAGGGGCGCGCTAGGAGGGAGTCGCGTGTGAGGGGTAATTTTAAATACATAATTAAAAAAAAAATGTAACTTACCTTCACGGCCCGCTTCGGTCTGGTTCCACGCAGTCCTGCTTCCTCTCCACACAGGAAGCAGCCAAGCAGGCAGCCTCCCTCCCTTCCCCTAATCCAATCACAACGCTGCAATGGCAGTGTTGTGATGGGCTCGGACGCCGACCGCACAGGCATGTATGGAGAGACGTTTTCTCCATGCATGTTGCATGCAGCCTACATGGAGAGAACGGGAGAGTGTGCATGACTAGTTTAGTCGGCCCTGGGGCAGACAAAACTGTAAGCACCCACAACAGTGGGCAAGCCACTCCTCCCCTGCCTGGAGTAGGAAAGCCCGCCTCTCCCCACCAAACCCTTCTGCTTTCTCACAGTGCGAGAAGCAGAAACATAAAATGGTATTCATAATACCATTTTATGTTTCTGCTTCTCGCACTGCGAGAAAGCAGTGGGATTGCGCTCCTCCGCCCATGTGGAGGATCCGCCCCTGAAGGATAGCGGCAGAGGTGACCACGCTTCGATCTCTTCTCTGAGTCTTGGCAATATTGGGGCAATATTATTTGACCCTGAGACGATCAGGGCGGAGAGACAAACACCCCTAGGTACCGGAACCTGTTCGTAGCATGAGTTAATTGCGTCAACCATGTGCTCCACCCCAGACCGGGAACAGCACTGACTTTGCCGGATTAGTTTTAAACCCCATAGTTTCCCTGAATACTCGCAAGATTTACAAAATACGCGGGCCGGAAAAACCGGGATCTGTAAGAAAGAACAGGACGTCATCCTCGTATAATGCGATTCTGTCTGATGTTTCTGCAATCAAGTCATAGCCCGTACCAGGGGATCCTGCCTTACCCATGTTGTCAGAGGCTCGATAGCTAAAGCAAAGAGTAAGGGGGAGAGAGGGCTCTCCGTCTTGTGCCCCAGTGGATAAGGAATTGCTCCGATTGTGTCCCCGACACCCGCACTGAAGCCAAGAGACCCGTGCATAGTAGGCAAATGTATCAAAGAAAACGTGGGCCAAAATTAAGTGCTCACAAGAGGACAAATGAGTAATCCTAGCTGAGGGAGTCAAAGGCCTTATCAATGTCTTGAGGAAGAAGGCTGAAGGACATCCAAGATCTGGCACCTTCGCAGTAGCATAATGCACCCGTCGTATGTTGTGTCGTGTGGTCCTGTGTGGCTTAAAGCCCGCCTGATCCAGATGGACAAGCTGATGGATATGTGTATGGAGATGGTCTGCCAGGACTTTACTTAATAGTTTGGGCTTGAAGTGTAGGAGAGAAATAGCGCGGTATGAGGAGGGTTCGTGGAGCGGGCGACCCGACTTGAGGAACACCACAATTTCGACATGATGCCAATCTGGAGAAAGAATGCATTGTTCTAGGGCTTCATGGAGCACTGAAAGGAGGTGCGGGCCCAGGAAGGACATGTGAGATCGTAAAAATTCACTCGGGAACCCGTTGAGACCCGGTGCCTTGCCTGTTCATAGCCCCGATAAAATGCCTGATTCAGCTCTTCTACTGTAATTGGTTCCTCTAAATGCTTGTAGATGTGATCTGGTAGCGATTTAGGTGGTATGTCTCTAAGGCATTCCTCGATTTGGTCTCGAGCAATGGCTTCCTGTTTCATGTTAAGTGCGGAGTAATATGATGCGAACACTTGAGTGACTGCGGTGGGTGTAGTGCATAGGGTCCCTTCTGTGTTACGGAGCACCAGTACTGGGGTGAGCGACTGCGCGCCTGACAGAGATGATGTAGTATTTCGCTGGAATTATCCCCCCACTGATATACTCTGGACTGGGTAGCCTGCCAGATGCATTGAACTTCATTTGTGCACAGCTGACGAAGAAGGAGATAGCTAATGGCATTAGGTCTTGTGCTCTCTCTTACTTCAGTCTCTAAATCTCATTGGCGCTCCTCAAGATACACCACCTGTGCCTGATGGTGACATTTCTCCCCCGCTGGGTAGCTAATGTCTATTCCTCGCAATGTGGGCTGAAGTGCTTCCCAAAGTGTCAAGCAAGAGGGTACTTCGCCCGAGTTAGAGTCTTCATAATCCGCAATAGTTTGCGTAGTAGGACGGGTCACTCTAGTGCCGGTTTGACATACACCACCTGAAGGGGGATAAGTGGGCCCTATGTGTAGCTTTACCGTCACTGGGGAGTGATCTGATAGCCCCCTGGGAAGAATGGAAACTCCTGTGACTCTGTGGCTATACTCCCTTGGACCGAAAAAGTAATCAGTTCTAGAGAGGGATCCATGCACCGCAGAGAGGTAAGTAAAGCTCTGCTCTGCTGTGTGATAGGCACGCCATACATCTGACCATCCCAAAATAGAGACTAGGTTGTGCAGTTTAGTTTCCCCTGTGTTCTGTCCCAGGCCCACTGCCCGCCTTCGGTCAGAAGGTGTCATTATATCATTCCAGTCGCCCCCATCACTGGTAGGCTGTCCAGGAGCTCCCACCATCGTTGTATAATTTGGTCAACCAGAGTTTGCCCTAGCAAAGATAGAGAGTAAACACTGCTGATTGTCAGGGATTCCCCATGAATTGTGCCTGTGATTAAGGTGTACCCCCCTCCCCCGGTCGGACCATACTTTAGAGACACTGTATGGCACCCTGCAATGTATAAGGATCGCTGCACCTCGCAACCCCCGGATGAATCTAGAGTAAAATACCTGACTAAACCCATATCGGGCTAGGCAGGGTGCCTTTGTCCCCAACATGTGGGTGTTGGACTTGGGCCTTTCTGGCAGGTTCACCCCTAAACTGTTTGCCTTTAGCCTCTGGCATAGTAGTAGTGATTTTAGGTCGCTGCGCAACTTTAGCACTGTGGCCCAGTGTAAAGTGTGTGCGCACTCTGAGTGATTGTGCTGAGAAGGCCTGCCCTCCCATAGGAATGCATCGGGGATATGTGTGTCCATGGTAGTTCCTGACATGTGGGTAGAGCAGGGTCGAGTTTGGTATGTGCGAACTCGTGGTAATAAATGCTGCGTAATGATGTGTGCGGATTTATTGTGTCTAGTGGAGAAGTGCCACTTTTAGAAGTTGGCATGTCTGTGCAGTGAATGTGAATTGACTGTCTGGCTTGTTATTGGCTGAAGCTGGCTGGTGTGCCTGGCTCCAGGAGTCAGGATGGGTCTGCCCGGTGGTGAATGAGGAGATCTGCATGTTGATGGCAGGGAGGAGTGCACCTGGGACCTGAATAGGGCTGTGCTTCCCCTCCACAATGCTGGCTCGACCCCCTGTGGTGCGTCTGATGTCCCTGGCCTGCCTTGTGAATAGCGAGAGGGGCTGAGCAAAACAAAGTGCTCCAGAACCAGTTGCATCTGGTTCGTCCCTTGCCTGCACCTTTTAGACAAAGGATTTCTGGGTATAAAAAAGGGGCTGTGACCTCAAGTAAATGTTCTTGTCTTGGACTGGAATCTGCCAAGGGCATGCTGCTGCTGGGGCTCAGGGGAAGGCTTGCCTCCCTGGGCTCTGCCTTGCCCCTGGATGACTCTTTGGGACCCCTCTGCCTTGCCTAGGATGATTGGGGGACTTTGCTTTGCCCTGGAACCCTTTTGACTTTTGCCCTTAACCTCTCCAGGACCTTGCTACATCTTTCAGCACCCTGGGAGCGCTGAGCTATTTCTCCTTGTTGATCCAGTAAGAGGGAATACCCTGGTGAGGGATTCCCCTGTGATGCCCACCCCGCTTATTTTTAATATTTGAAAGCAGGTGCCCACCCTGCATTGTGGCCATGTTAGTTTTATTTAAATTTCGGGAGCCCACCCCGCGGCTCCGTTTTCCTTCGTGGGTGCCGCCCCGCGTCATGGCCACATTCTATTTATATTTAAATTCAGGTGCCCACCCCGATTATGGCCGCTGATTTATTTTAGTCCTAATGCGGGTGCCCACCCCGCGTTGCACAGCCGCGGCCAGAGCTGCTTTCTAAACTGTTGACCGAGCCGCCGGTGGTGCACCGTCCCGACCCGGAAGCCAGGCAGCCTTGCCTGACTGGTTGCGGGCCCAGTGCCCGTCACTTCCGCTTCCCTCCCCGGCCGGGGAGAAGCTGCGCCGACCCTCGCGGGCTCCCTGCGGAAGGAAAGCCGGTCCCTGTTGTTGCCGGTGTGCGGGCTCTCCTAGTGAGGAGAGAGCCCTGCGGATGCAGCCTCCAACTCCTGAAGAGTCCCCCGAGAGCAGCCCGGTAAGTGCAGAAGGGCTGGGGGACACAATATGGGTTTTATTCGTGCCGACCGCGGCACTGTGGGAAGTTGGGCTGAGGGTAATTTCGAAGCGCTACACAGTGGGGACAGTGTATTTAGAGCACCCCGGATGGCAGTGTGCCATTTCCACATGGCTCCTGTTTTGGTTGAGCGCCAGTCCGCCCCAGCAGTTACCCCTAAATGTTTAAGGGGTCCAGAGGGGCCCATGTTCTTGCCCACATCCTCGCCTCATGATTCCTAGAGCCTGAGGGCTCCACCGCGGTGCATATTTGTTTCCAGAGCCAGATGGCTCCCACATGCACAGCATTTACCTTCAGAGCCCCGTGTGGCTCCAACGTTTGGCGCATTGTTATTCTGAGGGCCAGTGAGAGCCCATGCCGCAGTTTTGACTTCACATCTGCCCAGCAAGTAGTGGGCAGCTGCACCGTTTAGGTTCTTTATTTCAGGGGACATGTCTTTTTAACCCAGGAGTGAGAAGCACTCCTTCATCCCTACTTTGGCCTGCACAGCTGCGCAGCACTTAGTACCAGCTGCAACGTTTAGGCCCTTCATTTTAGTCTTCCAGTTGCCCAGCAAGTAGTGGGCAGCTGCCACGTTTAGGTTTGCGCCAAGTGCGCCCCCTAGACTGTTGCTGCCTTGGCAGCGCGCCCTGACTTTGGACAGAGGGCATTTGAGCCCCTTTGAGATGGCCAGTTGGCCCAGGGGACTGTTAGGTTTATAAGGCGCAAGGCCCTAATGTAATGTTGATAGGTGCTAGGAAATGTAATGTTTGTAGTATGATTTATGCACCTTGATTCCAACTCATAGATGTGCTTTCATGAATATTAGGTTTTACCTACTGTTTTATTTCTCTACTGTGGTCTAGGTTTGATTTTTCCCTACTGCAGGTTATGCTATTTGAGTTTATTTCCCAATGCAAGTTATGTTTAGGAGATTATGGTTTATCCTATTTTAGTTTATGAGGTTGGCGCAGAATTGAGTTCTCGCCTTATGTGATACTGTGCCTGTTATGATTTATGTTACAGGTTGACGCTGAATATAGTGTCTGTCAGTGATTACTGGCTGTGTTCTAAGTTCATATATATTCTTATTTTTACTATTTCTTTACCAAGTGCTGATTCTGACAGTGGCCCACGTTGCCTTGTCATGTGTAAACAATCCTTTGTAAATATTGCCTGTGCCAGTTGGCACAGTGTAATATTGTGTGATTACTATCTGATGTGTTTTTATTATAATACAAAAGTTATTTTTATATATGGTGTGCCTCATGTGTTGTTACTGTGTGTGTTGTGCAAATGCTTTACACATCACCACCGAGATAAGCCTAGCTGCCCGTGCCAAGCTACCAAGGGGGTGAGCAGGGGTTACCTTTGCCGTGTAACTCCCTTTCCCTGACTAGAGTAGTGGTCTCTGCCTGGCTTTGGCGCAAGGCTTCGCCAACCAGAGATCCCCATTTCTAACAGTGGGTTTCTTGCAGAAGAAGTATGTCCACATCAAATCTTTTAGCTTACTTTAGAACTGCTCCCCGTTTGCTTTTATCCAACACCCAGCGTTCATTCCACGTCATGATCTTGAGCCCGCTGGGCACTGTATTAGTAGTGTGTAGCCATCTATCCCTCACGGGGATGCCATTCGCGGGGTGCGTGTATGAGATTTACGGTGTTATGACTGTGCCGCAATTGTAATAAACTTTGCAAAAATTTAAACAACTCTCCACCCACCCCAATACCTCAGACAACATGAAGTTTCTGTACAGTAGGAAAGAACCCTGAGCCACAACGGGCGACCCAGGAGAGTTCTCACCAATGGTGCCCCAACTTCCCAATACCCTCAAAGATATTGTCTCAGGGTGTGCTTGGAGCGATTGTTTGCATCCGACAAGCCATATGAAGTTCCGTGGATGGACCAATCTATCGAAGTCCATGCGTGGGCCCCCCGTGAGACACACATCTGCGTTCACTGTGGATGTGCATTATAGTCAGGAGTCGTCTCCTTGCGTCTGAGAGTGCCAACTGGACCTCGACCTGTGCCGTCGCTTGGCGGTAGATTTCTTCGGCCAATTCCTCCTAGTTCCCTGAGAAGAGTCAAATTCCAATGAGGGCGGAGTATAAGGCCTAATATGCACTATCTCGTCTGCCCTTGTGAAGACAGCCTCTGCGGTATCTTAAAATATGGATTTATTGTTATTAATTATGCACATCCCAGCCAGGTACAGAAGCATATATTGGACATTCAACTCTCGGAACTTGCGCTTGGCCGCAGCAAAAGATTTGTGCTGCTGTTGGACCAGCAACGTGTAGTCGGGGAAGATCATGGTTATGTGAGAGGCATGCTTTATATTGTCTCTATGGCTCCTGGCAAATTGGAGGATAACGTCCCGATCCATGTAGTTCAACAGCTTAGCCATAATAGGATGGGGCCGTCCCCCCCCCCTGGGGAGGGGGGCTTTCTTATAGGTGCTCTGTGGGCTCATTCCACTACAGGAAGAAAGGGAGCCCTCTGGTAGGAGACTCAACCACTGTGTCAGGAATCCCTCCATCGAGGCGCCTCCGCTTCCCCCTGGGAAGCCAATGAAGCATAGATAATTTTGTCTTCCTCTGCCCATCCCACCCTCCACCCATGAGGTGAGCTCCTGGGTCACAACTGTGAGTTTGTTGACCTGCTGGAGAGTTGCAACTGCATCTTCCACCGATGTCACTCTGGTCTCCGCCTCAGAAATGGGGTCCACTGGCTTCCAGAGGTCTTGATGGAGACAGAAAACCTCTGAGCCTACTGCTCCAATCTTGACATCCAGCATATCACAGGATTGCGTTATGGCGGCAAGCAGGACTGTGTTGTCTGGAGCAGGGCTCCCACCATTGGTACCACCGGCCCCAGTAGGGGCAGTGGTATATTGATCCAGAGTGCTTTGTTTAGAGGTGGGGCCCGAGGTCTTGTCCTTAGTCATGTTGTTGAGAGGCCGAGGGCCGCCCCCACGTCGCACCACACATCCGCCAAGCGGTCCTTTCAAGGGAGGAGGGGTTGGCGACTGATGGGGTAACTTCTTCGGGTCACCGCCCTCTCTGGGTGGTGCATCACCGCAGGCCAGGCCTCATGGACACAGTCCACCCCAGGCCACAAGCAGCACTGAGCCTAGCTGGCCCTTGCACAGCCCAAGGACAGACCGCAAGGCGGACCCCCTAGAGGGATCTCACCCGCCAGACCTCAAGCCCTTGGCTCTCCCCAGCTGATCTGCTGCTATATTGATCACACTGGCTGTGCAGCTAGATGTAGATCCCATAACAATCACCTTTGTAGATGTCCCTTGGTCCCTGGCCAATGTTGCGCCTCATGGGAGGAATGCGCCCCGGTACCTTTTTCCCATGTAGGGCCAACGGCCCAGATTCAACTTGGTCTGGGCCTTATCCAGTGGGGGCATGATCAACCCCCCGTGCATTGCTGCATTATCCGGTGCATTGCTGCATTATCCAGTTCCCCCACCAGCATGACCTCTGGGGCTAGCACCGCCCCATCCCCGCCGCACCAGATGTCAGAGGCTGCTAGGTCCATGCGGCTGATCCCTGCCCCTATGCTGGTTCTGGTCCAGCAGTTCACCAAGTCCTCTGTGCCTCACTGCCCCTTCCAGGCAGAAAGGGGGACCGCTTCAGGAGCCGTCTCTAAGCCCCGGCCTGTCACCTGAGTTGCTAGCTGGCGCCAGACGTTGCAAGCCCTGAAAAGCCAGGCCCGGCGACCTCGCTTAATAACCCAGCCTCAAGGGTCCAGGGCAGCCCTCCTTCGGTCTCAGCGTGTCCACAGAGGTCCCTCTGTCTGCCCATCCGATGCCGAGTCTGCCCTATGGGTGATTATAGCGGATGATGTCAAATTATATGGCTTGGCGAGACAGAGCCGCTTCAAATGGCATCCGCCATGATGGCTTCCCAAGCCACGCCCCCAAGCACCTACTTAATTGGCTTTACCAGTCTCTGTTTCTAGATAAAGTGTGTGGGATCGTCACACACAGTTTAGTGCGGTATTTTAGGTTTGTCTTCAGTCACATTTTTCTTGCACTTTGAATATTCATTAATCTCCCACGGACTATTTGAGCACCTTTCTTTCAGTGCCATTAAATGTAGTGCTCTGTCAATAAAGTATTCCAATATAATGTTTACTACAAGAGAAATCATGACTATTACCTATAACAATCCCTACTCTAGGGGCCCAGGACTGCTTAGAAAATTAAATAATAGTAACAAAATAATAACATGTATATAAATAAAGAAGCAAAATGTAATATAGAATATTTTAAAAGTTTCATAAATGTTAGGAAATACAAATCTGGAGGCTAAACGTATAGTTGGTGTCGACATATCTATTTGTGAGAGCAGTTCAAATGCATGAAACAGAATGTAGTATAGCCAATGGGTAGCCTAATTTGATTTTTCTGAATTACACAAAATACCTAATCATTTTTGTTTTTTTGTGCGTTGTTTAATGTTCAAATCAACTAAATTGCTTAAGCTGGGGTCCCTGGTTCCAATAATGATCTAGTCGGGGTCTCCTGATTTCAATAACGATTAAGTGGGATTCCCCAAAAGTCAAAAGTTTAACAATCACTGATACTGTTCAAATTGAATGCACTGCCCCAAGTCCAGTTGCTTGCCCTCGTAGGATTCCATTATAGTGTGCAACTATTCCACATTGACTTTGCCACTGGGGGAAAAAACATCAAGCGGTGTCAGGAGTTTCTGTGTTTATTATTGATGCAACGCTGTAAGAGGCATTGCGAGATCCATCTACTGATCAGTCATTCCAATTTGTTTCAATTTTAATTTTGCCCATATTTTTATTTTCCTTTGTAAGAGCAGCGTATCAGTTTGAGAGCCACTCTTGAGGGTGTTGCTTTTGGCCGTATGAGCAGTGGGGATTGGGAAGCAGGTGGGCAGCTTTTACTACGTTCTTTGTATTGGAAAGAATGTAAACATTTGTGATATGCTAGAGCTGTTTCCAAAACTTGATGGACAGCCTAGTCAACCAATGCCTGGTTGAGACTCACCTTAACAAGCCAAAGGTTGAAGGTGTCTCATACAAAGCCCCTTGTTGTGTGTGTGTGTGTGTGTGTGCGTGTGTGTGTTTGTGTGTGTGCTGACACGAGGAATTGACAGATAGCTGTAGTGATACTTTAAAAGATCTCAAGTCCAGTACCATAATTTCCTTCTCTCATTTGTGCCAGTGTGTTGTGGGTTTTTAGACTACGCCCTCTTTCTAATGTATATTTGTTTGAAGTTCTTATAAGGAAGTAAGACCTTTACCTGCATATGTACTTCACCACTAGGTGCCGTAAGCTTCCTCGTGCACTGAAGGAATGGCAAGCTTTCCTTGACCTGAAGAAAACTATTGATGACTTCAATGAGTGTTGCCCCCTGCTGGAGCTCATGTCAAATAAATCAATGATGGATCGACACTGGAAGCATATTACAGATGTCACCAGACATAGCTTTGATGTAGAGAGTGAAACTTTCAAACTAAAGAACATCATGGAAGCCCCTCTTTTAAAATACAAAGAGGAAATAGAGGTAAGATAGCTGTAATAGCATATGCATCTATGATAAACAACAACACAAAGAAATTAATCATGTAATCTGCCATGTCAACTTACACAAACACTTTTTTTCCCAAGCCCTGGGGTCTCGGCAAAGATAACTATTAACGTCATGCAAACACAGCAGTGCACTTTTGGTGGATGGATGGCCACATTTGCTTTCCACCGCCCCTTCCCAAGTGAGGCTCAAGAGTTGACTATATACCACTGCTGGTTTAACAAGTGGCAATATAATTACGGAAGCTAACATTCCTTTGTGTTTGTGTTGTGAAAGTACAAATATAAATCATAACCAGGGGCATAACAATTATGCAGCAGGGGAGGGCCAAATTATGTGGCAGGCGTGAGTACATTATGTGGCAAGAAAACACAAATTAAGCAGCATTATACAACACATTTTGTGATAATTGTAATTCATTATTTTGACATTTTTAGGCTCGTTAACACTGTCTGAGCATCAGTTGCACCTCATTAGTACCGGTTTAACACCCAAATATAAACCTTTGCAAGGGGCCTTCCACTGTGCAGCAACAAGTGTTTATGATTTTTTACTAACTTTTGAACCGTTTGGGGGGCGCTAGAGGGCACACAACGGAATGGCAGCACGTTAGTGTCGCTCTGCTGGTCGGGACCACTATCCTTAATTAAAATAACATTTTGGCCGACGCCTGACGATCATAACTCGTCAAATATTGCGGCGGAACACAGCGGCTAAACGACAATACTATCCTGGAGGCACACGCACCCGTAATTCCTGCTGAAAACGGAGGCTACAGAGGACACCTTCCAGGGATCGGGAGCGGCGCAAAATGGCGGCGACCTGCATTGGTGATTGGATTGACTGGAGTGCGCGTGTGAGTACCTGCTTCTCTGCCACACAGCGGCGCTGAAATATTGCACCTCAATCACTGGCGTTCGGCGGGAGCTGCTGCCCGGCATCGCCTCCAGCTCACCCAATCCCTGCGTGGACTGACTGAGACTTGGCAGGGGGTAGTGGCGTGCTTCGTGTGGACCGGTGTGATCTCCCGCAAGACCCCTCAGCAATAAGCGCCGGCCCATGCACTTGCGGCACGTCGCCTAGATTAAACTCTTCAGTACACGCGGGCAGTAGACACAGCGAGGCGGCAAAGACTGTATCCAACTGGGAACTGCATAGAACTGCCTGACCACGCTTGGGTAACCGTTAGTACAGCGTGGCACCACAAATGAACCAAGCAGCTGCAAATTAAATCCTGTGGTTTGCCCCCTCTCTCCTGCATGGTTCCACCTGTTATTTATACATGCGACACTTGTGAAAGATGATCAGCCACTTTGCCCTGATGTGACTGCTCCACGTGTCATATCTGCTGCAGGCTGTATTGCTGTGCTACTGTCCGCCATTTTCTCGCATTGCTGTGGGTGTAGATTGAACTGAATTGTTCTATAACTGTAATTGCTCTTGCTCCAGGGCTGTAACTAGGCTACCACTACCACTAGACTACCACTCTCAACAGTTGAAGACAAGTCCACCTCCACTGCTCGAAAATGCCTAGAGATGGACAAAATACTAGAAGTTATTAAGAACAAGAACGAAGATTTGGAGGCAAGATTGCGATTCAACAATGTTCGCATCGGGGGAATTCCAGAAAGCACAAATACCGTCCGAATGGAGGCATTTGTGGAAGACATGGTGCGCAAGGTTTTTGGCGTGGAGGCATTCTCCCCCGTTTCATTGTCGAACAGGCGCATAGAACTCTCACTTGCAAACCGGTTCCAGGTGCCCCACCAAGACCTATTATTGCCCGGATCCTTAATTACAGAGACGGGGACAGGATCTTGCATTTGGCTAGAGAAAAACAACAAATCAACTAATAGGGCAATACCATAACATGTGTATTTGTAAAGCGCACGTTCACCCAGAGGTCTCTTGGCGCTGAATAACAGATGTTCATTTTTACCCAACTCAATGGTATTCATTTTATCGACCTCAGATGGATGAAAGGCTGAGTGGACCCGCCGGGATTTGAATTTGTGACCATGAGGTCGAACATAGGCCCCTGCAATGGATGCATTAGTCCACTGAGCCACCAGACCCGGCATTGCAGTGTCGTTCTACCCTGATTTTACGATGTCCGTACAGTCAGCTCGCAAGAAATTTGCGCCCTTGAAGAAGAAGCTGAGTGACATGGGAGTGGACTACGTCACGCTTTATCCAGCAAGACTACGTGTGTCTCACGGAGGACGCACTAAAATACTGATCACGCCCAAAGTTGCACAAGACTTCATTAAAACGATTGCTAATTAAAATAAAACGCTAGATAGGCCCACTGCAGCGTCAGACTCGGATTGATGTGGCATGAATCCCTGGTAATGTAACTACTGTGTTTTCAATATTTAGTTGTACTACTTGCAGCATAACGTTTGTCTGTGTGGGTCTTCTGTCACTACGCTCTATGCACTATGCACAATGTAATTCTGTACTAACTAGGTATACTAAACGTCCCACTGCATTACTGTTGTAAGTATACACAGATATGTTTCTGTAATCATCAGTTGGTAAGGTTTAGGACAAATATCAACTAGCATACTACCATATATCGATTGTACTTGTGTTACTCCTCTAATTGATATTTGCAGGTTGCTTGGCGCATCAATCTGTGGAGCATAGAGTTATCAGTTTCACATACTGTAGAGCACTGCCTCCAGACTTGTAGTAGCAAATCCCTAAATGTGACTTTCTCTACCGCAACAATTGTATGTATTATCTGGTACTATAAAGGCCATGTTGTATAGATAACACCAGACCACATCCGCATATTCAGATGCTACTGTGTGCACTTAGCGGTCCCCCCTAGGGTGCTCCTGGTAACAGTTATTATGATGTTCATTTTGTTCTTCTGGGTATGTCTTTGGCATAATTGGGATGCTAAAGTGGGTGGGGGATTGGGGTACTGTTAGTTTGTTTATCAGGCCATCACACAAAGCAACACAGGGCAGCCAACTGGGCTGCTAAACGTATGATGCTAATACAATGTCATTTACTATATGCTCTGCCACATGTACACAACCAGGGAGCACTCCAACACTTTATGATATTTCTTACCCATTATAATGTGCAGTAAGGTGTCACCGTCACAACTCAGATAGCTTACCTGGAACGTCAGAGGGTTGAGTAACCCCCCAAAAATACTCCATATACTTGATAGACACTGCATAGATATTGCCTTTCGGCAAGACACTCATCTGACGAATGCCGCCAATCATCACCTAGGACGCAGATGGTCTGAAACTACTTTCACATCGTCATATTCCTCCTACTCCAGAGGATTTATGATCCTAGTGAAAAAAGGAGTAAACTTTACTGTAACTCACACACAGTAGGATGATGTGGGCCGGTATATCATTGTATCTGGTCAACTTAGAGGTCACCATTTGCGGTCAGTGAATGTTTATGGTCCCAACATAGACGACCCTGATTTTTTCACCCAGATCCGGGCAGTTACGAGAACTACCTGAGATGGAAACACTATGGGGAGGGGACTTTAACCTGCCATTAAATGATGACCTTGATAGATCTTGTACCACTAAAGAACCGCACACTCGGGCCATAAGAATGTTACATGAAAGTATGGCGAAATTAAATTTAGTAGATGTGTGGAGACTGCGAAATCCTTTTGCTATGCAAGTGCCACCATACATAATAGCTGGTTGAGGATAGATTATTGGCTCACAGCCACAGTAGCAAGTACTTGGATAGGTGAAACACGCCATTTACCAAAGACACTATGGGATCATAACCCAATATTACTTTCCATCGACCTACCCAACTATATTCCGCCGCCGTATATATGGCGTTTTAATGCCAAAGCATTATTAGATGACTCATATAACGTTGCCGTTCAGCACGCCATAGAGGAATATTTCCAATTCAATCAACAATCTGTAGATGATGCTAGCTTAGTGTGGGAAGCATTCAAAGCCAATATACATGGAGCATGCATCAATAACACTGTGGGCATTCTAAAGACATTTGTAATCAACCAATTACAGTTGAATAGGTCACGGAAATGATAAAAGCTCTGCCCATTGGAAAATCACCTGGCCCAGACGGGTTCACAAGTGAATTTTATAAGGCATATGTCGACCTTTTGGCACCTTCCCTTGTAGCAATGTATGGCGATGCACACAACAAGAAAATCCTCCCACCCGTGCTTCGAGAGGCCATGATTATAGCCCTCCTGAAGCCCGATAAGGACCCCGAGAACTGTGAATCTTACTGCCCACTCTCTTTAATAAATACAGACACAAAAATACTAGCCAAACTTACAGCCACACGTTTGCAACCAATCATGTCCAACAATATACTCCCAGATCAATCAGAGTTTATACCAAACCGCTCTACGGTACACAATATACGCACTCTCTTTGCACTTTCCCATCAACTTAACCCAGAACCCAGGCAGCGGCGGTTCTATTTGATGCCGCCAAGGCATTTGACTCAGTAGAATGGATCTGCTTATTTACAGTACTACAAAAAAGGGGTCTACCCCCAATCCTGTAGCAATGGACATCCTATATACGAAACCCATTGCACGTATTAAAATAAATCAATATGTTTCAGGCGAGATACAAATTACGCGGGGAACTAAAGAGGGATGCCCTCTGTCGCCCCTCCTATTCGCCATTGCTCTCAAACCACTGGCATGCAAAATTAGGCAGCATCATCAGCATACAGCACTGAACTTTTTACAACGCCCTATAAATATCTCCCTATATATGGATGATATGTTGCTTTATGTCTGTGAATCAAAAGATAACGTATCTCCCTTGCTTCGGGAATACATTAAATTTGGTAGGCAATCAGGACTCCAAATAAACTGGAGTAAATCCACCATCATCCCACTGACGGACATTACAGCACCACTCCCGGCAGACTTCCCACTGAAGTGGCAATCAGACCCTATCCGCTACCTGGGCATCTGGTATCACAGACATCCAGCTGTGGTCATACGAACTAACTATGGTACTGCCATAAGTAAGCTGGAAGAAAAAGCAGAACGATGGATACATCTCCCTCTGTCCTTGGCAGACAGAATAGCTGTGGTAAAGATGGTCATACTACCACAATGTCTATATCTATTTAATAACATTCCAACAACCCCACCAAAAGCAGTATTCAAAAGACTAACATACAGTGTAACTCGCCTTATCTGGGCTGGTAAGCAAGCCAGCATTGACCTGCGTGCGCTGACACTCCCATATTCTGTAGGCGGTTTTAAGGTCCCTCCTTGTCTCTCTCCTTCTTTGTTAGCAGTGGTCAGAGCACTGACCTGTTTGGTATTGCACCGACAGTCTTGCCACACATCACCCCTACACAATGGGTAAAGACAGAGCTCCCAACTCAGTGCCTACACGGACGAAAATGCACCAGTACATGGTTGGCTCCTCCAGGTGTCCCCCAGGCCTGCTGGATAGCGATGGATCCCCCTCCTCCACCAGCAACCTCACTGTGATATTGCAAGCGATCCAGACCTCACAGACAGTGAAGGAGAACAAGATTGCTGGGGTTAGAATGGATGTGGCTTTGCTTTGCCAAGACCTACATAACGCCACAGCACAGTTCACGGAGGCTAAGTCCCAGGTCGCCTTGGCCGAGGATGACATCTCCACTCCCAAAAAACACACTTTATTCACTCAAACAACCAACCTCTCAAGGCACGCCAAAGATGTTGAAAACCACTTTTGGTGTAACAACATCTGCTTAATTGAAGCCCCGGAGTGGGCGGAGGAGGATGATCCTCAACAGGTGGTGAACCACGTGGAACGCTGGATCAAATCCTGGATGCCCGGTGCTCATACACAGAATTTAAACAAAAGCTGAGAGCTATGGAACTTCAATACCGTCTGCTCTTCCCGGCGTGTCTCCGTGTTATCCATCTCAATAGGTCAAATTTCTTCAATACTCCTGACTCCGCCTGGCTGTGGCTCATGGAGGAACGTCCACTGCATGGCCCCGTTGCCTGCCCCTACCCTGTTTGCTTATTTGCAGCAGCCCAGGGACAATTAGCCGACAGTAATGCTTTGACTGTTATCCTCGGATGCCAGGGTCCTCTTTGGGCTGGGCATCGACAGTTGGAGACGCCAATGCGTAGCCTGGGGGTGAAACAGCTTGAACCCCCGCTTTACGTTCACTGATCAACATGTTGGGCTTGCCATAACCCGGAGCTCTTTCATACTATGGGGTTTAACTCTTTTGGCTATGCACCCTCTTACTCTGAATGTTGCCTTAATCCCTTATCCATCATGCTATTTATCTATCTCTCTCTTTGCTACCCAGGGTCACCCGACACTTAAGGGTCTCCTACCCATCTGCATGATGGCAACTCTAGTCTTGTCTTATCGTCTTAGTATGCAATGATGGGAGTTTCCCCCTTTAAGATGTACATGATGTTGTGTTTATTGGTTTCTTTAACATACTTTTTTTTACAGGGAAACAGATGCTTCTAGGGTAGAATTGTGGGGAGGTGTGGGAGCTGTGGGGTAGGGTTCTATTTGCACACTGTTGTTTGCTGGCTTGGTTAACCTCCCTTTTTTCCTCCTTCGGTTTTGGCACACACACTTGCTTTACTCCTATGCACAGTCCTGGGGTAACATTCCTTCACAGCACACCACTGGCACATTCATTATGTTTTAACTGGATCCAACGAGTCCTGCTTTCTGTGTTGACCAACGTCCATCCTACATAATACTTCTCGCCTCACACCCATATGACCTTTCGAGTCCTGGTGTGGAACGTTAACGGTCTGCTGGACTAAGTGAAACGAGCAGCAGTTTTTACCTTCACTCCCCGACACCGTCCAGAGTTCCTGTTGCTGCAAGAAACCCACCTCATGGGGGAACATTGCCCCTTAGTAGCCCATAAGGGCTATGATAGACTCTTCCACGAGGGGTACTCCACTCCCGGGGGGTTGGGGGGGTTGCCGTCCTTTTGTGGGGTTTCTTTCCTCTCATGGTCAAATGCGTAACACGTGACCCCCATGGGCACTTTATTGCCTTGGAGGGCACCTTGGAAGGGCAAGTGTTCCTGTTAGTGTGTGTCTATGTTCGACCTGCTTCACTGTCCTATGGTGTTATGTTTCATAGTGTGAGAAGTTGGCCTGACATGTGATGTTTCCAATTCTGGGACCACCTTGTATCAGTCCAAACAATCCCTTATGGTGTCTGGTTGTAAGTCAACCTTATTAGACAAGCTATCCTAGTGGTCGCGTGGACTAAGCCTTAAAGTCTAAACTCAAGAGGTCGTGTTAAGCGAGCTGTTTTACCAATCACAATCCTGTAATATCAAATGAAAGGACACCACACAAGTATATATTATAAAAATATATGTATTTATTACTAGAATAATCCCCAGTACTCTTTATGAGCAAAGGGGCACAAGCGTTAAAACAAAAGCACAGTTAAACATATGAAAGTTGCACAATTATGGATGAGGGCGGGTGGCCACTCAAACCATATATTAAGAAAGTGGTATAAGAGATACCAATCGAACAGTGGTTAGGCCTAGGGCCTAGGGAATCGCTGGGAGCAGTCGGGACTAGCAATGCTGAAGTTGGGAAAAGCCCGTGGGATTCGGGTGCAGCGCTTAAAGCACACGCATGCACCAATGCAAAGTCAATGGTGCGTAAAAGTTATAAAGTTACTGTTTAAGGAGACTTCCGCTTAACCTAGAAAGACGAAATTTAAGACACATACACTAGAGGAGTGTACCAGTGTGGGAACACTGGCGCTGTTGAGTTACCTCACCCACAGGAAGCGGGTGCATAGGGTCGAAGTTGTGTCGGGTTTCGTCACGCAGGTTGTTGGTGCTTGAAGCTGTAGATGCTGCAGGCGATGTGAAGGAGAAGTTTCCGGTGTGATCCAAGGGTGGATCAGAGTCGTAAAGTACCTGAAAGCAGAGGGGACAGAGTCTGGGTCACTCAGCAGTGACCAGGGTGGAACCAGGACGGAACCAGGCAATGTCGGGCGCAATCAGGTGGTTGTCGAGGAGCTTCTCTCCGCTGCCACGTGGGCTCTGGGGCATCTGCGACGTCCAGGACCAGGTCACGAGCTGTCCCACGTAGGCTCTCACCGTCGGTGCTGTCGGCTTCAAGATCGGAGCAAACAACACTTGGCAAGAGCAATCCACGCGGGATTGGAAGATTGCTTCTCACTTGGACCAGGAGGGTCAGAGCGGGTGCTCCTTTTCAGAGGAGCGGGTCTAAGTCTGGAGCAAACAGAATGACAAGTTGTATTTCGGTTTTCGTCAGCACAGGTGCCACAAGCCAGCTGGCAAGTGACCGGGCCAACGCATTGAGCCAAGGAAAGCAGAAGGGCCCCACGCGGCACTCGAGTGTAGAGGGGTGAGCTTCAGGGCAAAAGTGGCTCAGGGCTGTGGCTTCTCAAACCCCGGTGTACAGCTTCGAGGGTCACTCGTGGGCTGCACGGTCAGCGTCTCGTGGTTTCTCCAAGATGGCGGGCCCCACGCTTCCGGTCGCCTCCACGGGTCTCAGCTCTGCAGGGACTAGAAGGCAGGCACGCTTGGTCTTGTCGGTCTCTGTCGCTCGAGTTCCGGCGGGAACTGCAACAAAGCAAACGTCGAGGTGCTGGATGGTGCCTGTTTGCACAGGGTGGTCACTCCTTGACCACAAGGGAGATTCTTCAGTCTTCTACGTCGAGTAGGATGTCGAAGGGCCCAGAGTTTCGTTTCTTGTGTTTCATCAGGATAATCTGAGTGCGTTGGCACTGCTCCCATTCTTATACCAATCTAGGGGGCTGGATTACCTGCTAGATCCCCTCCTATGGGTGGGACCCAGGAAGGGGGTGGATACACCCCTTTCCCTTTGTCCAGGCCACGCTGGGACTGGGGCTGGTGTGCCCCAGAACCGGTTTGACCGGATTATGCAAGGGGAAGCCTTGTGCTCCCCAGGCAGTGTCTGGTTTCTTTCAAACCTCCCTGCTACAATCCACTATCTCCTGTCTGGGGTGGTGTAACACCTCCCTGCGACAGGAAAGCCTTTGTCCAGGCCTCCTCTGCTGAGTTTCGGTCAGCAGCAGGAGGTCAGACTCGTGTCTGTGGCAGAAGCATCCATTTTGGGGATCTGAGGCTCTTTTAAAAATCAACCGCGTTTCAGTAAAGTAACATGTCTTCTCCCTCTAGGAGGGTGGAATGCTATCCCTGTCGACAGGACTGTCGAGGGGATAGTATTCCAAATCGTATGACACCTTACACGACATGTTTTGATAAAGCCAAACCAAAGTTGACATATAACCGCGAGGATTATAATGCACTTAATAGCATATGGTATGGCATTATCCCGGAACAGCTTAGGGAGTTGTTCCCAACAGCTGCAGACAGGCTCAGCTCATGCTCGAGCTCCATCTCACATTAAACCACGCACTCTGCCTCCAGGATTGATAAGGCCTTCCATAGGAGTGGCTCACAGGTTTATATGTGTCCAGATATAGGTTTAGATATAGGGATACTATATCTAAGCAAGGGGTGATTACACCAACTTGCCCCAGCTGAGTGATCAGCCAGTTTTGTCAATTTAAGAACCAGCCAGGGGTGGCAAAAGCTATGCTGCAGCCCCTGGTAGGCCTTGGTGGCACCTATGCCCTGAGCACCTATAGTGCATGGTACAGGGGCTGACAAGGAGTCCAGTTCCAATTGGGTTATGTACCTATAGTACATGTATGTGAATTTAGAGAGAGAACGGCAGGCTGGGGGTATGATTAGCAGGCCCACAGCCTCAATAAGTCGAAAACCAGTGAAGCAAAAAGCAAAAATTGTGGTGACCATAGGATAGCAGACCCTACTCTCCTACACCCCCCCCCCCCAAACGCAGGGACATTAAACTTAACCTTGACCAGATAAGTCTTCATGTTCTAAGTGGAAGTACCTGGAGAGACCATCTGCATTACCATGGTCAGTCCCTGGGCGGTGCTCCACTGTAAAGTCCATTCCCTGTAGGGAAATGGACCACCTGAGTAGTTTGGGGTTTTCACCCTTCATCTGATTTAGCCACAAGAGGGGCTTATGGTCTGTCTGAATTAGGAAGTGAGTTCCAAACAAGTATGGCCTCAACTTCTTCAGGGCCCAAACCACAGCAAAGGCCTCCCTCTCAATAGCTGACCAACGTTTCTCCCTGGGGGTCAGCCTTCTGCTAATAAAAGCAATGGGCTGGTCATGACCATCTGTATTCAGTTGTGAAATCACAGCTCCCACCGACAACTCAGAAGCATCTGTCTGTACAATGAACTGTTTGGAGTAGTCAGGACTCTTCAGGATAGGTGCAGAGCACATGGCCTTCTTCAGGTCATCAAATGCCTTTTGACAGCTAACTGTCCACTGAACCTTTCTTGGCATCTTCTTGGATGTCAAGTCATTTAGTGGTGTCACAATGGACCCATAGTTCTTCACAAACTTTCTGTAATACCCAGTCAGGCCCAAGACGGCTCTGACTTGGTTCTGGGTAGTTGGAGGAGCCCAGTCCTGTATGGTCTGGATTTTGCTCTCCAATGGTTGAACCTGACCCCCACCTACTTGGTGACCCAGGTACACAACCTTGCTCTGTCCTATCTGGCACTTAGTAGCCTTGATAGTAAGGCCTGCCTTTTGCAGGGCCTCCAGAACCTTCTTCAGGTGGATCAGGTGATCCTCCCAGGTGGAGCAAAAAACAGCAATATCATCTAGATATGCTGCACAAAAGTCATCCAACCCAGCAAGGACTTGATTCACCAGCCTTTGGAAGGTGGCAGGTGCATTTTTCAAACCAAAGGGCATTACCACAAACTGATAATGTCCACTAGGGGTAGAGAATGCTGCTTTGGCTTTTGACTCTTCAGCTAACCT
This sequence comes from Lissotriton vulgaris, assembly GCF_964263255.1. Classification (NCBI taxonomy): domain Eukaryota; kingdom Metazoa; phylum Chordata; class Amphibia; order Caudata; family Salamandridae; genus Lissotriton; species Lissotriton vulgaris. The sequence goes on along the minus strand of NC_141691.1, from coordinate 1,074,047,819 downwards.
GATCTGCCAGTAGCCAGCTGTCAAATCAAATGTGCTCAGAAACTTGGCAGAAGCCAATTTATCAATGAGCTCATCTGTTCTTGGAATGGGATGTGCATCTGTCCTAGTGACAGCATTGAGACCTCTGTAGTCCACACAAAACCTAATTTCTCTCTTTCCATCTTTGGTATGGGGTTTTGGCACAAGGACTACTGGGCTGGCCCATGGGCTCTCAGATGGCTCAATCACTCCAAGCTCAAGCATCTTTTGCACCTCAGCCTTTATACAATCCCTGACGTGGTCAGGTTGCCTGTAGATTTTATTCTTCACAGGCCGAATGTCACCAGTGTCCAACTCATGGGTGCACCGGTTAGTTTGACTGGGTGTGAGGGAAAACATATGTCTGTGGGCCTGCAACACATGTCTGCAGTCCACCTGTTGCTGCTCAGTGAGGCTGCCTGCCAAGGCTACTCCATCAACTGAACCATCATCAGGGTTCTGGGAAAGCAGGTCTGGGAGAGGTATACTCTCTTCCTCCTGATCCCCATCTGTGGCCATGAGGAGACTCATGTCCTCCCTGTCAACAAATGCTTTCAAACGATTTACATGGAGCACCCTGTGGGGGCTCCTAGGGGTTCCAAAGTCAACCACATAGGTGACTTCTCCCTTTTTCTCAACAATTGGGTAGGGTCCAGTCCACTTGTCCTGGAGTGCTACTGGGGCCACTGGCTCCAACACCCACACCATCTGCCCTGGTTTGTACTCCACCAGAACAGCCTTTTGGTCATACCAAGCTTTCTGTAATTCTTGACTGGCCTCCAGATTTTTGGATGCTCTCTCCATGTATTCAGCCATCCTGGAGCGGAGACCAAGTACAGAGTCCACAACATGTAGCTTAGGCTTTTTGAGAGGTAACTCCCATCCTTCCTTCACCAAACATAGTGGACCCCTCACAGGGGGGCCAAACACAAGTTCAAAAGGGCTTTAGCCAACCCCCTTCTGTGGGACCTCTCTGTAAGCAAAGAGCAAGCAGGGTAAAAGGGTGTCCCATTTCCGCCTAAGCTTCTCTGGTAATCCTTTTATCATTCCCTTGAGGGTCTTGTTGAATCTCTCCACAAGCCCATTGCACTGTGGGTGATAGGGTGTGGTAAACTTGTAGTTTACTCCACGCTCCTTCCACATTGCTTTAAAGGACCCAGACATGAAGTTGGTACCTCTGTCTGAAAGAACCTCCTTTGGAAAACCAACTCTTGAGAAAACTGCAAGAAGGGCCTTTACCACAACAGGTGCTGTTTTGGTCCTCAGGGGAATTGCCTCTGGATACCTGGTGGCATGACCCACTACCACCAGTATAAATCTGTGCCCAGATGCTGTTTGAGGATCCATGGGACCCACAATGTCTATTCCAACTCTTTCAAAGGGTACCCCCACCACAGGTAGTGGTATCAGGGGGGCCTTTGTTGTGCCACATGACTTACCACTGGCTTGGCAAGTGACACAGGAGCGACAAAACTCGTTGGCATTTTCTGACATATGAGGCCAGTGAAAGTGAGGGACAAGCCTGTCCCAAGTCTTGTTCTGGCCTAAATGTCCTGCAAGGGGAATATCATGGGCCAAGGTAAGAAGGAAGCCCTTAAACTTCAAAGGTATGACCAACCTCCTGGTGGCACCAGGCTTGGGGTCTCTAGCCTCTGAGTAAAGGAGCCCATCATCCCAATATACTTTATGGGTACCTTGATCATTCCCTGCAGCCTCAGCAGCAGCTTGCTGTCTGAGGGGTTCAAGAGAAGGGCAATCTAATTGGGCCTGCCCCAGGTCTGCCCTTGAAACTCAACCTGATCAGGTTCAAGCTCCTCAGAGACAGTCTCCTCTTGAACTGCAGAATCAGCTTCCTGTGAATTCTGATCCTCAACCTGGGGCAAGTGGGAAGGCACAGCCTTAACCCTCTTGCTCTTTCTCTTGGGTTGTGGTTGGTCTATTGTTTCAAGATCCACCACTGGTTCAGGAAGGCACTTCTTAGCCTGAGTCCTTGTCACTGCAAGGACATGTGCTGAAATCCCTAGCATTTCTGCATGGGTCCTGTACTCCACTTCTGACCAAACTGAGCTTTCAAGATCATTGCCTAACAGACAGTCTACTGGGAGGTCTGCACTTACCACCACTTTCTTTAGGCCACTTACCCCTCCCCAGGAGAAGTTCACAACGATTCTGAATAACCTCACTAAAAAGAAATACGAAAATTACGCGATCCTGAGCAGAAGAGCGGGGGTGTGGGTTAATAAATTCAAATCCTTGAAGCTGTGTGAAGGTAACAAAGCGGGGAAACTACTAGCATCCTATCTAAAACACAAAAATAGACAATTCAACATTACCTCAATCAAGGATCAAAACAACACGATCCAAACAAAACAAAACCACATCCTACACTCCTTCAAGTCCTTTTACGAGGACCTGTACAAGAATAAATTAGATTTTGATCCTCAAGCGTTCTCTACATACCTGAGCTCCCTAGGCCTCCCAAAACTCAATGACGCAGATAATCTGAAACTGAATTCCCCGCTTTCCTTACAAGAAGTCTCGGACTCCATTAAAACCCTCAAACGCAATAAAGCTCCAGGCCCTGACGGCTTCTCTGCCGGTTTCTATAAGGAACTTGGACCCGCATTAAGCCCAACCCTTCTAAAATTGTTCCAGTCCTTTCCCTCAAAAAAAGGAGTAACGAAATCAATGAGTGAGGCCACCATTATTATCATACCCAAAGAGGGGAAGGATCTGCTACTAACAAAAAATTATAGACCGATATCATTAATAAACCTGGACTGCAAACTCTACGCCAAAATCCTCGCGTCCAGACTGGACGTGTTCTTGCCTAAATTAATCAGTACATCACAGGTTGGGTTCCTAAAGTAGTGGTGTTGCCCAAAAAGAAGCCTTACAATCTCTGAAAAATGATGAAACTGTAACAATCAAACAAGCTGACAAAGGCGGTTCAATAGTAATATGGGGTATTCCACAATATACAGCAGAAGTGAATAAACAACTATCCAATAGTGCATAGCTTTCCAAACTTTTCATGTGAGTGGCACACCTTTTAGACAATCTTGATCGTGTGACACGCTAACGCGTGCGCAGCGCGCGAGCCCATACCACCTTAGGATGGTTTGGGGGGGGGGAGGGGGGGGGGGGGCAAATGGTGCATTTCCAAGCAAATTTGAGAAAGCAGGATGGCTAATAAAGCAATTGTGAATCTCTTCTAAAAAAGACAGTGACTCACAAATCTGGGTGTAAGCAAGGTTACGTTTGTGCCTGAAACAAGAATATAATCATGCACACATTGACACATGCCCACAACCATTGTTCATGCATAATAACGTCTGTGCTGCTGATCTATTGCGGAACTGGTGGCTGATTGCCACCTGCGCCCTTAGTATCGCTATAATAAAATAAACATTAAAGATGAAAAAGTCAATCTTAGAAAACATGTTTCACCTGTAGCGCATATGAATTATTTTAATGCACACCGTACCACAGAAGCGGGTATCTGGGTTATGTAAACATGTCTCTCATACCTCCCCCTCATACTCTGCTTATAGTGCTGGAGTATGTAAATGTCTCCCATACCTCCCCCTCATACTCTGCCACAAACATGCATAAATAAACAAAGGATGACCGACATGTTCAAAAACAATCACATGCATAGAAATATGTGGTATTTCCAGACTCGAGCACACGCTCTCCCACACATATACACACACTCACACACACAGAGAGGACTCAAAGAAGCGCCGGCATGATGAACGCAAATTCTCAGACACTCGCATACACAAAAGCTTGCACTCTCCTAGACTCAAAGGGCAATTGACTAACAAACACACAATGCTGAAACTAGACAAACTCTCCGGGAGCACCCCAAAACAAAAACGGAAGCACCTGCACTTTTGACAGTACACCCTCAAGTAACTGAAACCATATCTGCCCTGCTAGATGTTTCAAATACAACTGGCTTTAAACTTGCACACAGCTGTAAAAAAAATACGCAAAGCAAATGCAGAAACCATCGCAGGCAGACAAACGCACTCAACAACTCCTACACAAAGAAAAAGGTTCAGAAACAAAAAAAACAGGAAGGCAAATAAATGCAGGCTGGAAAGCCTAAACATGAATGTAAACAGACATGGACCCAGGAGCACAGTACAAACCGGTGCACACACACGCAGACAAACTCCGATATGAAACAAGAACACAAAAAGAAACACGACCAAATACCCCTACACAGAACAGAGGTACACGCACAGAGAGAGTAAAAATACACAAATCAGTGCACGCACATGGGCAGATGCGCATACAAAAAACACACAATCACAGACACACATACAGAGGCCAATGCATCCGGGCAAGTGCAAGAAATATAGTACCAGACATAAAAATTATAGTCACAAACATGTTCAAAAACAGTCAAAGAAATGCCTGGATCAAACAAACATGAATGAGCAAAAACGAAAAAGTGTGCCGCCTTGCTACCACAAACACACAACATGCTAACAACACAACAGGTAGCGTAGGGACGTGCATGTTAAATACTACCACACCATGCCGAGAGGCAATTGGAAGCAAATCCGAAGGTACCAACTCATTGACTCACACACACACACACACAACAGTATGAAAGCACATATAGGGAAAGACACAGGGAAGCGTGCACAGCCATTCAACCCGACCCCACCATCTGTGCGTGCAGCATGTGCCGGTAGACTGCAGGCAGGGTGCGGCTCCCAGAAGCCTGTCCTTGCGGTATCCTGCCACAAGGTAAGTAAATCCCCTGACAGCAGTGTCACTTAAATTATGTAACTACGCCTCCTTCCTTTCTCTTTCCTCCCTCCCTTCGTTCCACCTTTCCTTCCTTTCTGTTTCCTCCCATTCCTTCCACCTTTAGTTGCTTGTTTCCTCCCTTCCTTCCAACTTTCCTTCCTTTCTGTTTCCTCCCTCCCTTCCTTCATTTTGTTACTTTCTGTTTCTTCCTCTCCTTCCATCTTTCGTTCCTTCCTTCCTTCCACCGCTCCTTCCAATATCCATTCCTTGACCCACATCCCCTATATGTTACATCATGTATGAGCAGCTATCAGAAAACCTGGTGATGGAAACTGCCCATAAACAACTCAGTGACATTTTAGTGGCACAAGGGCAATCCTTGTCTGTGGCTGATAAAGATAATAGGGGGGAGGGGGAGGGCGAGCTCATGACGGCACTGGCTGAGCAGAAGGTGCTTTAACTGCATATCGATTTAAAATGTCAGGTCTGACTCACAGAGCCAAATAGCTGGCATTTGTCATTTCAATTTTCACTTGCAAATGGCTCAATTTATGACGGCAAACTCGCTTTTGGGTTTCACAAGCGGCGAATTTGCATGCACGGATTCACTTATTCGGGCAAAATATTGCCCGTTTGGTGTACCAGTGCGCATGAGTAAATCCTCTCCAGGGGCAGGGCGTGGGAGTTCCAGGGTGGACATGCCCATGAAAATGTAGAAAATATAGAGTAATCAGGAAATCAGAGATTTATTTCTGGCAGGGGCAGGAGTTAACCAATTTAGGTGTGACAATGAGAGGAAAAATATTTTCCCAAAGGAGGAACAAAAATAATAAAATGCACTTGTGCTCACGCAAAGGCATTTTTGCTGCACAATTGAATAATGTGTACCATTACTCATGCAGCCCCCACTCACCCCCCTGTCGTGTGTGGCAGCCCGGGGCCGCTCACAGCCGCACCCGAGCACTTCACACGTCTTTAAAGACCTTGCGCATGTTAATAGGGCTTTGTTGTTTTTCACCACTTTTAAGAGCCCCTGCAGCTCGACTCTGCCGATTCCCAGCAGAAGTCATCTCATAGCGCGATACACCTACGGCTGGGGCGCGACACAGTAATGTGTCGCGCCACACAGTTTGGAAAACTGTGCAATAGTGAGTGCTATAGGAAGATCAGTAAAGATCCAACTTCGGACTTACAAAAAGAATTGTCTGTAATGCTCAAGAAAGGTTTTGAGCAAGGGTTTTTAGGCAAGAAAGAGTTTGAATACTTACAGAATAGACATTCAAGAACACGTTTTTTTCTGTACTACCAAAAGTACACAAAGATGAGAAACATCACCCGGGCAGACCCATAGTCTCGGGTTGCGAATCTTTATTCGAACCGGTATCGAAATTTGTTGATTACTTCTTGAAGCCATTCATGTCCGAAGTGAAATCATTCTTACAGAGCACAATGGACTTCATAAATAAATTAGATCAAATGCCATTTGATGACAATAAAGACCTTCTGGTGAGTATGGACGTGGTGTTATACACTCAGATCCCACAAGACGAAGGTCTTGCAGTTTTACAACTATTTCTAGACAGGAGACAGAGACCAGTTAAAATTCCTACAGAATTTATTTTGGAATTGGCAAGTATAGCTCTGAAAAAGAACTATTTCAAATTTAAAGATGACTTTTATTTCCAAATAAAGGGAGTCGCAAAGGGCTGTCCTTTTGCCCCAGAATTAGCGGTTCTCTTTATGAGCATGTTTGAAGAAAAATTTGTGTATGAGAACAACCCGTACAAACAGTTGATCGGCGGATGGATACGCCTTTCCGCCCATACTACTCCTGCCCAGAGTGCCTAAGAAGATCAGGAGCGACCGGACACAAGTTATTCTAGTGGCTCCGGACTGGGCACGGAGAGTTTGTTAGCCCGAGCTTCTAGACATGATCATCGCTCCTCCAGTCAAGCTGCCCCTTTGGGAGCATCTTCTGTCGCAGTATCAGGGGAGAGTTCTCCACCCGAACCTGTCCACTCTCCGCATCCTTTCGTGGAGATTGAGCAGTGAAAGTTGACATCTTTTGATCTCCCTCCTGAAGTCTTTGAGGTTATTTTGGCAGCCAGGCGTCCCTCCATAAAATTGGTATATGCCTGCTGATGGAACAAATTGTGTAAATATTGTACAGACCGGTCTATTGACACTTTATATGCTCCCTTATCTGTAGTCCTGTTTATACCTTTTTTGGCCCAACAGGGCACTGCTCTGGGCACATTAAAGGGCTACCTTTTGGCCCTTTCTTCTTTTTTTCATCTAGCTGAGCAGCCATCTCTCTTCAAATCTCCCTTGGTGCAGAGATTGTTGAAGGGGTTAACCCATTTGTTTCCTCCTTCACCTTTTATTATGCCATAGTGGGACCTTACTGTGATTCTCACCTTTCTGATGTTTGCACAGTTTGAGCCGCTGCATAACTGTCCTCTGCGGTTGCTCACCATCAAGACAGCTTTTTTGGTGGCAATAACCTCTGCCAGGAGAGTTAGTGAACTGCAGGCATTGTTTTCACAGCCTCCTTACCTGATGATCTTTCCAGACAAAGTAGTACTCTGGTCTATGGCATCCTTTCTGCCTAAGGTGGTAACACCCTTCCATCTGGGACAGTTTGTTACCCTGCCCACCTTCTATGCACCTCCAAATCCTTCCAAGGAAGAGGAGCATCTCCATCATCTGGACCCAAAAAGAGCATTATCATTCTACCTTAATCAAACCAAAGAGTTCCGGGTGGATGACCAACATTTAGAGGATACGTGGGGCAAAAAAGGACGTGCTGTCCAGAAGAGGACTATATCCCAATGGGTTATCCTCTGTTTAAAAATCTGTTACGCCTTAGCAAAGAAGGATCCCCCTCAAGGGTTTAGGGCCCATTCCACTAGAGCAAAAGCGGCCACCACGGCTCTCTAGTGCAGTGTTCCCGTCTCCGATATCTGCCAAGCTGCCACATTGGCATCTCTGCACACGTTCGCCAGACATTACTGCCTGGATTCTCAGGTTCACAGAGAAGGCCTGTTTGGTCGATTTGTTTTACAGGATTTTCTGGTGTAAGCTGTTCTGCAGTTCCTTCTTTGGGGATAGTGCTGCTTGGGTATCTGTTCAAAGGTTTCGAATTTGTGGCTAGATGTCGCTATCAGATGGACATGTTACTTACCTTTGGTAACGCCTTATCTGGTAGAGACATGAATAATTTATGTGTCAGGGATGTTTCCCTTCAGGGTCCTAGCGGTTAATTTTTTAACACACCATGGTCAGTTATTCCATGGCTTCGTGCTTCTGGCGTGGAAAGTTGGGAGCATTACTGACATCAGTGTGCCAGAGTGGTGGTTATATTGATGACATGGACGTCACGACGATGGCGAACACGACGCAGACTACGTCACATGGAGTTGACTGATGCCGCCTACCGGCCTGCAGGGGTACTGGTAAAAAAAATCTTCCGGATCCTGATACCTTGAATTGCAAAGGTAAGAAATCTGCAGCTATATTTCTCTACCAGATAACGTATTACCGAAAGTAAGGAACTTATCCATTAAGCTATCTATCTAGCTCATTTGAAAAATTAAAACAATCAGCTTATATCTGCTGTTTCTGATTTTCTGAGTGGATTTGTGTCTACAACAACATTAGAGGACTCAATAATTTCACAGTTTCAAATGCTGTATGAATACTATGGCCAAATGAACAAACGTTAAGAATACCAATTTCCTAATTGCAAATCTCTCGAATTGCATTTAAGAAATCAGATTCCTAATGTATGAAACTATTGATTTTCATATAACTCGAGTGTTTTCTTTAAGCACCATCCAAATAAGGTTTAGGGCCAGATGTATCAAGGCTTTTGCGACTCGCAAAGGCCGAAATTCGCAGAATTTCGGCCTTTGCGACTCGCAAATGGCCTTTTAGCATGATACGCTATGTATCAAAAAATCGCAATTTAAGGACTCGCAAAAAATTGCGATTCCTTATTTTTCCATAGCATTTAAGGAATCGCAATTTTTGCGATTCCTTAAATGATATGTATGTAACTTTTTGAAATTGCGAATTTGTGTTAAGAAATCGCAAATTACCACCAACTTGTAGTTGGTGGTAATTTGCGATTTCTTTTAGGGCATGTATGTGCGCCACATGCACACACATGTAAATTTCAGGGGTGCAGCAGGGTGTCTTTAAGACACCCCTCCACCCTTGAAATAATTCTCAAATTGCGAATTCGCAATTTGAGAATTATTGCACTATCATTCCTATGGGCCTCCTGGCCCATAGGAATGCTTTGGAAATTATTCTTTATTTGCGAATTCACAAAATGCAAATTCGCAAAATGCGAATTCGCAAATAAAGAATATTAAGGAATCGCTAAAAAATAGCGATTTTGTACATACATTCCGTTTTGCGAATTCTAAATAGCGATTCGCAAAAAATCGCTATTTAGAATTCGCAAATCGGAATCTTGATACATTTGCCCCTTAGTCTTTTTATGTTTTCACCCACTTATGCTTAGCTTACTACTTTAGATCTTTTGTTATTTCCTTAGATATTTTTAACAATAATCCCTTCTGAGGCTTGATTTGATCACGTTGCATCATATGGTGAAGGCTTTCATCCCGTCTTGTGTCTTTGAATCATTCTGTTTATGTGAGATATTGTTAACTCTGTAAAGGCTCCTCACATTTGTTTTTCCAGTTTTCCTCTGGATTCCCTGTCTCATTCCATATGTATCTCGTTTCTGTGCATGTGTTTGAAAATATGAGGGGAAGGCTTTTAGCAGGGGGTTTTCTATGACCTGGCAATCAAGCCACTTGTCGATTCTCAAATTATTGACCCATATTATCTTTTTTGGCACAATGTGTTTCAAAGTATTTGTCGTTTAACTAGCAAGGCTGACTTGGATTTTCAGTGTTTCTAGCAAAGATCTTAATCAGTGCTCCGCGTAGCTTTTCTTCATATCTAGTAAACAGGTAATTAGATGCTGCTTGAGCAGTGGTGAAGAAAAGTCCAGGTTCAGAGATGATCTTTATATTTGTAGATTGTATCTTCCCACAGAGATCACTGTTCTTCAGTGGGATCAATCACTGGTTCTGCTTTGGTTTCCCTCCCTGCATTATGGTCTTTGCCAGAGATTCCCTTAAACTGTCTTCAGCAATGCCTTTATTTGGTGGTCATCTCTTCAGCATATAGTTTGGTGCAAGTCACTGGGTATGTTAATTCTTTGCCCTGTTTTCTTCTGAACCTTTTTATTAAATTAGGTGCCTGTGTTATTAATTCTGTGCAAACCCCCTTTATCAGATATTGATGCGTTTGTTCCCCTGCTTAAGAAGAATCTCATATAATTGGTAACCAACTACACATTTCCTTTCTAACACTTTTACACATGTAGGTATGGCAGAACTCAGCTAGCCACTGGCCTTGGTCCATTGAAATTCAAGAGGGTAGTTATGAAAGGGTAGTTATTAATCCCCCTTTGAATTCTGATCTATCTAGCCATTTCTTTCCTACACACCCTGGCCAACCTGATTGAAATGGTGGTTACCAAGCATATTCATGCTTTCTTGGAGGAGGATGTCTTGATATTGGAACCTTTTCCGACTCATTTCAACATTCTAGTGCCACAGAATGTGTTTTACTGATATCATGGATCACCCAAGTGTCTCCTTGTATGTTGGCAGCATTGGTACCCTCTTTACCTGGTCCCAGGTTCAGATAAGCGGCGGCCATATTGGGTGTGTGTCCAATCCCCCGCGCTCTAGTCGCGCATAAAAGGGGTTCCCCGAGCCTGCTGCCTGTTTGATTGAGTGCTATCTGTGTCCCTCCTGAGGCGGAAGCCGGGAGGTTGTGCTGCTGTGTCATTTTAGCTGTATTAGGCATTTTTAAAACAGAAAAATCGGCGTTTTTTTAACTTTGCTGCAACAACCCCCCATCAGCTTAAATTAATAAGCTCTCTCTGCTGACTCCTTCCCCCTCTTCCTTATTGCCCAGGGCCACTCCCAGCCGAGTATAGACGCTGTGGAGTTGGTCCCAGGTTCAGATAAGCGGCGGCCATATTGGGTGTGTGTCCAATCCCCCGCGCTCTAGTCGCGCATAAAAGGGGACGGTCATGCATCCGCGCAGCGGAGGCGGGCAGCGGACGCGCCGGACCTGTGCCGGAGTCGTGCCAGAGTCCTGCCCGTCTGCGCCCGTCCGCGCTAAGGAGGTGCTGGAGGCCACTCCCCCTTGTGTTTATTCCCCTCATGTACTTAGGGATCTGGATTGTGTATCTGTCGCACTACCCCCGCGAACATTAGACACTATCTCGTCCCTCGGTATTGCACGGTATGTACCTCTTCCCCCCCCCCTTGCACTAAACAGTTATCCGATCCCAGTGTGACTGAAACACGTATCCGAGCCCTATACTTAAATACACGCTCACTGGTCAAGCATCAGATTGATCTCTTCCTCCTCCTCACCGATGAAAGACCTGATATTCTCATACTTACCGAGACCTGGTTGAATGATGACTCTCTCCCTGACATCTTAGCTGCTCTGCCCCCCCGACTACTACCTGCTCAATACGAACCGACCTTTTGGCCGCGCCGGTGGCGGGGTGGCAGCTGTCATCCGTAAAGAGCTTAAATTTACCTCCACGTCCTCTCTCACTCTCACTGACGTGGACAATCTCATCATTAAGCTAGAGACCGGAGAGGGCGCTCTTACCATCATCATTCTTTATCGCCCTCCCTACCCTATGCCTTCGTTCCCTGCTGCCCTCAGTGAACAGCTAGCCAATCTACTTATTTCATCTGCTCGAGTTGCCATCTTTGGCGACTTCAACTATTGGTATAATGACAAGGAAGCTGGCCCTCATGCGGCTGAGCTATTTGAAGTCCTCACCAGCTTCAACATGAACCAACACGTCACTTCCCCCACTCACACTGGGGGTCATATTTTAGGCCACATCTGGACTCATAATCTCACTCTCTCCTATCCTGTGATCACCCCTTGTATCTGGTCTGACCATTACTTGATCGACACAGTGATCACAGTCAGAGGTTGCATTAAGGTCCCTCCCATGGCCGGTGGGACTGCCCGTAAATGGAGCACTCTTGACTCTCAGGCATTCCTCTCATTCTTGGCTGAGACTCGTCCTTCGTTATCTAAAACTGCGACTGTCCACACTCTGGAGGAAGATCTTACTGGCTGGATCATCAAAGCCAGTGATCGCTTTGCCCCTCCCTCCAGCTTCCCCCGTTCCCGGCACAGTAAGTCCCACAAGTGGTTCAACTCCACCCTGAAAGCTCAGCAACTCGAACTGCGCCAAACGGAGCGTAGGTGGAGACGCAATTATCTGCCCATCGACAGAGAGCTATACATTGCTGCGAGAAAAAAATATAAAGATGCTATTATTGCAGCAAAAGCTCTTCACATCTCGGAAAGGATTCTCACTGCTCATAACAAATCTCAGGAGATCTTTTCAATCATGAGGGAGCTTACGTCTGATGCAAGGACCCTTCCTTCTCAGACCCCGACGCAAGAATCTTGTAATGCCTTAAATAACTTCTTTATTGAAAAAATTGCCAAGATCAAGAATACGATTCCTTCAGTCCTTCATGACGATATGCCAGCTTCCCCCCCTGAAAACCCGCTCTCCTTGCTTTCTTTCCCTGCCCTCGACCCCAGCGCTCTGGCAAAACTTGTTGCTCGAGTCAAATCTGGCTCTCCTAATGATTGCTGCCCCTCCTCTGTCTTTCGTGACATCTGCCTGTCCATGCCGGACTGCATCTTGCCTTTATTAAACGCCTCATTAGAGGCAGGAGTAGTACCTAATTCCTTCAAGGAGGCTGTCCTTGTGCCCTTACTAAAGAAGCCTGGAGCCGACCCGGACGATCTCGCCAACTATCGGCCTATCTCCCTCTTGCCCTACCTATCCAAACTCTTGGAGGCACATGTTACTAGCTGCCTATCTGAATTCATCGAGCGTTCCAACTTTCTCGAACCTAATCAGGCTGGGTTCAGACCAGCCCATTCCACTGAGGCTGTGATCTTGGCAGTCATGGATACGCTTAGGGCTAATGCCGATAAAGGGACATCACAGGCGCTCGTTTTATTGGATCTGTCGGCTGCGTTCGACACGGTGGACCACAACATCCTTATCCACCGTGCCGAGCAAGCCGGCATCCGAGGCCTGGCCTCTGCTTGGCTCAAATCCTTCCTGTCGGGCAGAATGCAGGCGGTCCGGCTTGGTCCCTTCACAGCCGCACAGGTCCCATCCATCTGCGGAGTGCCTCAGGGATCGTCCCTGTCCCCTCTGCTTTTTTTTTTAATTTCAAAAGATTTTTTATTAGGAGCTGCAAAGAGAATCATCAGTACAGGAATAGTCGGATCAGTACGAATAGTTACAGTCACATGAATAGGAATACAGAAAATTGTCACCAATAATGCAATTGAGTACATAAAACATAAAACAATGAGTCCATCACGTTACATAAAATACCCTTAAAATGTCCACATACATGTCCCCTCTGCTTTTTAATCTCTATCTTCAGCCGCTCATTTTTTCCTTGAAGAGGTGGAATATCACCGTATTCAACTATGCAGACGATCTGCAAATCATTTTCCCGCTTAACACCCCCAATGCAGCCCTCGATTGTCAAGCAGTGATGCTACACATCCAACATTGGATGAACTCCCACCAGCTTAAATTGAACCCGGGGAAGACTGAGTTAATCCTTCCAGGAAACAGCCTCACTCACTGGGGCCCACAGTTCTGGCCAACTGAGCTCGGCTCCCCGCCCGTCCCGGCTAAGTCAGCAAAGAGCCTCGGGGTCATAATTGACTCGGAGCTCTCTCTTAAGCCTCAGGTTGGCGCGGTTGTGTCCTCATGTATGTTCCAGCTCAGAAAAATCAGGAAAGTTTCCTATCTCCTGACACCAGAGGCCCTGATACAAGTCCTGATTGCCCTGGTGCTCTCCCGCCTGGATTTTTCAAACTCCCTGTACTACGGCCTACCTAAATTCCTCCTTAATAGGCTCCAGATTGTACTGAATCAAGCAGCAAGGCTGGCCTATAAAACCCGAAGTGGCAATCCGCGAGACCACTGCTTCACAGACTCCACTGGTTGCCGGTGGAGCAGAGGACTGCATTTAAGATTGGCTGCCTGACCTTCAAAGCTGTGTTCGGGACCTCCCCTGCCTTTCTCAAATCACTGGTCATTCCTTACCGTCCGGTACGCAATCTTCGTTCCTCCCATCGCCTTTTGCTAGCTGTCCCTGCTACCAAACTAAAAAAAAACGGCGGTCGCAGATTTGCCTACCTTGCCCCCGCCTTCTGGAACCAGTTGCCTCTCCCTCTTAAATCTGCCAATTCCCTTCTGGCTTTCAGAAAACTCACCTCTTCACACAGACTGGCTAGACCCCCGTCTCTTCATCTCATTGGCACTCAGCCAGCGCCAGGAAACCTTTCGGTGTCAGTGCGCTATACAAGAATCCCCTAAGATAAGATAAGATAAGATTTATACCACACTCTCAATGGCCTTCTGCAACATCAATCATTATTTTCTAATCACCTTTGCTTTGTCTAGGTCCTATTCTGTTTCTCTGCTTTGGTATATTATCACTCACATTATAATGATTGTAATGATTTGAATCGTTGCTGTTCCTTTCCATTTACTCTTAATTCTGATATTTGGTATTTATATTCGTTCTGATGGTAATGCTATGTTTTGACTCCATTCCCTATTATTTTGGCTGAGTCTTCATCAGGACTTATCTAGTGTCTCTATTAAGCACACTTTTTTCATATGGAGTCTTCATATTATTTTTTATGTTTGTGGGAGTTTTATATAGCGCAAACTAGACTCTAAGGTTTCAGAATGCTTTACAGAGGACCAGTTGCATTACAGATGTACACATGCATTGTTAGGCACGTGAAGATTAAGTGATTTGCCCAGAATCACAGGATGTTGAGCGTCATGCTGAGCGTCCCTGCTGAGATTCGAACCTGGTTCCCCAGCTTCGAGGTTGGTCGCTTTAGCCTTTATGCCACATCATCTAAGCCATTTGTGCTAGGGCATTTGCTAGCGTTAATAACATAGGGCTGCACCAACAATTTTGTACTTGTAGACGCAAATATGGGATTGAGAATTAAGAAACAAATGCTGCATTAGCAATTCCTTACATATGAACACAAATGTGACGTTCTGAAGGCGGACTTCCAAAAGGGCCAAAACATTAAATACTGTATATAATTGAATAATTAATAAACTCAACCATTATACTTTTCCAGTATCATTTCTGCAGCCAGGTATACTGTACGATTTTACTACTGTCTCTTCCCATTATAGGATATCTGCATCAGCGCTGTGAAGGAGAGAGATATCGAACAGAAGCTGAAACTGGTCATTGCAGAGTGGGACAATAAAACATTTACATTTGCAAATTTTAAAACCCGAGGAGAGCTGCTGTTGAGAGGGGACAGCACATCAGAAATTATTACAAGCATGGAAGATAGCTTGATGATCCTAGGATCTCTCATGAGTAACAGGTACAATTTGAGACTGCTTTAAAATCATTGAGCTGTGTGCATCCATTTAGGAAAGAACTGTGCACTACAACGGAACTATGTGTGATTACTTAGCAAAATCAAGAAAATGAGCATTGTCCTTAAGTGCCTTGTTAAGTTTCTGTTACTGCGATACATACTTGCAGCACTGCACTGTGACTGGAAAGAGATAGCTCATGTACAAGCTGACCAGAGTAATGGAGCAGCAGAAGTGGTCAACAGCAAATTGGAATTTTGCAATTGTTGGTTAGTTGTCCAATGCTATTATTCTTCTGTATGTATCTGAATTTAAGATCTACAAGAACATAGGTGATTCCAAGGTTTCCTATTGAAAAACAAGATATCTGTCAAAATGCATATACCGTTTAGGAACATTCTTGTTTATCTTAACTTACTAACTAACCAGCTTTTTACTTTTAACAGCATCAAATCCTTCTAAAGTCAGACTAACTTAGCATATATGGATACTTTGGTACCCTCGCACATTTTAGGAAAGAGTAACTGTTGTTTTTTTTCCACAAAGAATCTTTAGGCCATCATCTCCACCACTGGATACAATAGAAACAAAACCTGTTGCACACTTAAGTAAAATTTCAAGCAATAAACAGATGTCTCGGGCGCTAGGGGGCGCACAGCGGAATGGCTGCCTAGGCGCGCAGCTCCGGCGGGCGGATCACAAAATTGCTGGTACCTAGCAGATAAACAGACCGAAGACCGGGAAAAAATACATCATCCTGCGGGGGAGAGCTCGGAGCATCCGCCGATGGCCATGGGACGTGTCTAGCTGCGTTGCCCCTGCGGCTTTGAGCGTCAGTCCTGAGGCGCTCGTATGGAGGAAAATGGCGGCCGCGGTCCTGACGGCGGCCGGCCGAGATCGGACTAGATTTGCACACTGCCGGCGCTGAGACTGTCGTCTGCGGTATCTTCAGCTCGGGCTGCGGAGAAGCGCTCTGGGCTCCTCCTGCCGCCGGACACCGGACAACACCTGGAGCACCGGATCGGCGGGCGACGGTTGAGGAGCCTGAAGGTAACATGGCGGAGCGGTGACCCGGCGCTTGGGCAACCCCTTGGAGCGCTTATGCATACAGCCACTAATATGACCCCGACTGTGGGCATTCCGGCTCACGCTACAGACAGCGATTTCTCCAGTGAAATGCGCTCTGAGCGGCCTTTGATGAGGCGGTAACTGCCCCCGCATATATCGGATCCTCTAGACAAAATGGCGACGCCTGAATGCTGTGGTGCCCCATTTGGTGTGTGTGGTGGGGTGCGTTGATTGACTTGCCAGGCTTCACCGCTGCTCTATACATAGTCAGTCTCCCACAAACATTGCGTGCACTGGCGGCGACTACGGCGCGGAACTCCGAGTGCCCCCTGCACTGGGCAATGCACCCCTCTGGAACACGAGGCAGATGCCACTACCCATGAGATTGTTGGCGGGATAGACGGTAGACCTCGACATTGGCGCCGCTATCACCAACAGGGGGATATAACGTCAATAACTGACCGGGCGGCCTAAGGTTCTGCGATGGGCCTGATCTAACGTCCCCCATAGACATAGGCGACGGATCCAACTGCATTGCAGGACGAGGGCGGCTCCTCTCCACCAACTGCAACGTGTGCAAAGAACTCACGGTGGTCAAGCTCCTGGACTCACACCACCATACAGCCAGGTGGTATCACCGCTTCACACCGCACCATGGGGAAGCCTGAAAAACAACAAACTAGGCTCACATTTGAGGCCAAGAAGACGAATAAGACCCAAACAGAGCAGGTGGAGGAGGAACAAGACACGGACCCCTCTGAAAGTAATGTCATGGACAATATTCTAAAGGCCATCCAGGCTTCAAGGCAGGAAATAAATGAGAAACTAGACCTCCTGACGGGCCGAATAGACACCATGGCGGCGAAACTGGACAAGCAAGGCGAGAGACTGGACGTGGCGGAGAAGAGGATCTCCGCAGTGGAGGACGACTCGCGCGCCACGACGGCCAACTGCAAGGGGATGGAGAAAGACCTGGAGGTAATCAAGGCCAGGTCGGAGGAGTTGGAAGCGAGATCCAGGAGGAACAACATACGTATAGCGGGCCTGCCGGAATCCACGAACACAGGGCGGATGGAGACGTACGTGGAAACCTGTGCAAAAAACGTTTTGGCGCCGATCAACTATCGCCCATTTTCATTGTGGAGCGTGCCCATCGCTCCTTAGCCCCAAAACCAAAACCGGGGGCTACACCTCGGCCGATCATAGTAAGAGTTCTCAATTACCGCGACAGAGACACTATCCTGCGGCTGGCGAGAGAGAAAGGAGAGATCCAACATCAAGGTAATAGGCTGGAATTCTATCCGGATTTCACGATGGCGGTACAACAGGCACGCAAAGAATTCAACGAGGTCAAGGCCAAACTTTGAGATCTGCAAATACCTTATGCCATGTTGTATCCAGCGCGCTTACGGATAACTTGGGACGACAAGCCGATGTTTTTGTCGACACCTAGAGCCGCAATGGCCTTCTTGAAATCAACGGCCGGCAAAGGTAAAACAAATATTCACAGAGATAAACATCAGGACTCAGAATGAAAGTAAGACTGTTTTATCACCATTGATACTGTGCCTGAACAGAAGTATGCGCTGACATGTCTCATTGCCTACCAGACCGCACGGTGTGAGAGGCCTCGCCTCCCCACCTCAGACTTGGGACTCCTACAGGCACATTGAGACGTACGGACTAGCTACTCCCTTGCCTGTTCGAACTATGAACAGGAACATTCTACAGCCCCTTTGCGTACTGTCAAAGGGACAGACTACGCGAATGGAACTGTAATGACCTCGCAATGGTCGGCTCTACATAGACTTGGGTAGATTCTCGCACCACTATTCTACACATTATGCTTTACCCCAAGGGATATCGATTCTCTCTTACGGCACCTTGCAGCACTGACTCGTGGTCAGTTGGTGCCACGCCAATGTGCACCCGAGTGACCTGTTTATAACCCATAGATCCGCCCCCATCTTCTTGCGAGGATGGAATGTTGTGCTCTTGGTGGACCTCTACTAGGGTGGTCCCCAAATTGTTATGTTACTCATGGAAATGTTATGGGTAAAATGGCTTCGGCAGGATTGGGTTGCTGAAGTGGGTGGGAAGCGGGGTAGTTGGGGTTTGTTGTTTTTTGGGCCAAAGGACCAATTGAGATGCACTGCTGAACGCCATGTGACACTATGCGTCAACTATGAGTCAATGCACGATGTTAGACTTTATATTGTTATGCCGGGATCGAATGAACTGCGATGTATTATGCCAAATTTGATTAATTGCCTCATCTGTGTGGGGGCCGCCTGGTCTGGAGAGTGGGTTGTGATGTCCAGCTATGCTGTACTGGGGGGGACTGAATTGGCGAGGGGAGGGCAAGACACACTCCTTAGCAGGATGGGGAAGCGGGAATAATGACTAGCCATAAGCTGAATTTTATTACATGGAATGTGCGGGGGTTTACTAATCCTAAGAAAGTCAGACAAATCTTTGCTACCCTCGACAGACATCACATTGATTTCGCACTGATCCAGGAAACACACATCGACCCTACCACAAGAAGGTCTATTGGCATGCGTTGGGCAGAGTCCACGCACTCAGCAGCCTATTCATCCTTCTCTAGGGGGGTCATGACACTGGTAAAGAAAGGGACGAATTACAAGGTTACACGCACGATTATTGACACCAATGGCAGATATGTGATAATTTCTGGAAAGCTGAGGGGGCAATGTGTAACAATAGTGAATGTATATGGCCCAAATGTTGACGCTCCTGAATTCTTTCAGGAACTGTGGGACCACCTATTGGACTTCACTGACACGACCCTGATCTGGGGGGGTGATTTTAATGTGGCTTTGTGTGCTGCTGTAGACCGCTCCTCATCCTCCATAGAACCACACAAAAAAGCCGGGGAGAAACTGAGGGATATGATGGCGGAAATGGCGCTTAAAGACATCTGGAGGGTAAGGCACCCGACAACCCCGGGCGCAACCCACGTCAACCTGGCACATGGAAGCTGGTCGAGGATAGATTATTGGTTGGGGACGGGCAATACTGTGTTGTGGACCACGAACATCGACACACTCCCACGCACACTATCCGACCATAACCCTGTGACACTATCACTTCAGATACCTCACTACCAGCCCCCACCATTTAGCTGGCGGTTTAATGCGCAGGCGTTGTTAGACCCTTTATACCTTGCTGCTATAACTGAGGCTATTAAGGATTACTTCCGCTTAAATGTGGATTCGGTAGACGACCCCTGTGTACTATGGGAAGCATGTAAGGCTATGCTTAGAGGGGTATGCATTAGCACGATGACAGGCATCCTTAAAGACATTAGAGCGCAACTCACCAGGCTAGAACAGGATATGTTTGTCCTAGAACAGGAATATGCCACCTCAGGAAATGTAGAGCTACTGGGCCGACTAAAATTGAAACTTACTGACCACCAAAACTTTGCAGAAGACGAATTAAAATACGTAACTAAACGACCGCTGGCCAGATGTTTCGGTGAGGGAGGCCGTCCTGGCAGGGTACTCGCGAGGAAAATATGCACAGGAAGGGACACACAGTTCATAGCTCATGTACATGACAAAAATGGGATACTTCACTCACACCCCACAGACATACTTAACAGTTTTGTTGATAACTATGCAGATCCAGCCCCGCCACAGGAAACCTTCCGGTGCCTGCAGGATATTGCCTTAGCCTGGCTGTCAGACAACCAACGGGAATACCTGGCACGGCCCATTACGGTGGAGGAGGTCGTTGAAACCATACAGGCGCTCCCCAACGGGAAAGCACCGGGCCCGGATGGTTATTCTTGTGAATTCTATAAACAATTTGCTGATCTTCTTGCCCCTCATCTGGTTCAGATGTATGGCGCGGCCTTTGATCAGGCAGTACTGCCACCGACGCTACGTGAGGCATTGATAATCACCCTCCTAAAACCGGGCAAACAACCGGATCAATGCGATTCATACCGCCCACTGTCGCTTCTTAAATGTGGACTCAAAAATCCTGGCCAAACTCCTGGCGGATCGTCTACAGCCCCTGATGACAAACTTGATACTGCCTGACCAAGCCGGCTTTATTCCCACCAGAGCTACATCGCACAATACCAGAACATTGTTTGCACTGTCTCACTACCTTCAACCACAGACCAAAGCGGCGGCAGTAATGTTGGACGCTGCTAAGGCCTTCGACTCCATTGAATGGGCCTTCATCCGCACAATTCTACAGAGAATGGGTTTCCCGGTGAGATTCATTACATGAATCACACTACTGTACACCCGTCCTACGGCACGGGTAAGAGTAAACGGGTACGTTTCGGGGCCTTTCGAAATAGCGAGGGGGACGAGGCAAGGGTGCTCACTATCGCCCCTACTCTTCGCACTTGCGCTGGAGCCCCTGGCATGTATAATAAGGCAAACACACAATCATTCGGCCTTGCACTTCCCTGGGAGACCCTTGCACATCTCGCTCTATGCGGACGATATGCTCTTATATGTGCGAGACCCGGAGCAGAACCTAAGCCCATTGCTTCGGGACTATGTACGATTTGGGCGGCACTCCGGGTTACAAATTAATTGGGAAAAATCGTCCATAATCCCGCTTACTGACTCCACCACACAGTTTGTACCAGATTTCCCTTTGGAATGGCAGACGGAACCTACTTGGTATCTAGGTATATGGTACAGTCGAGATCCAGAAGAAGTCATCAAAACGAACTATGGGAGGGTATTCACGGACCTGGAGGGCAAAGTGGCTAGATGGATACAGCTACCATTGTCACTAGCCGACCGTATCGCCATAGTTAAAATGAATGTCCTGCCTAAATTTCTCGACTTATTCAATAACATACCGATCACACCCCCCAAGGTGATTTTCACGAACATCCGATCATTAATATTAAAACTCATCTGGGCGGGTAAACAAGCTCGTATTGATCTCCACACCTTGACCCTACCCTATGAGAAAGGGGGGTTCTGTGTACCAGACTTTAAGCTATACTATCCGTGTGCACAGGCCCAATACGCGTCTCACTGGTACCATCCCACCCCGTACCTCACGCATACGGCGGTTGAAGAGGGAGACACCTCACCAATTCCACTGTCCGCGATAGTGACACACAAATGACCCCCACTTCACTCGAAGGATATAAACACGGTAGACACAACTGCCCGGGCATGGAGGACACTGGGGAGGTTAGCTCACAAATTACCGTTGTACGCACCGGCGCTGCCACTGAACTTTCACCCAGAGGTGTCAGTGACAAACGAAAAAGTAGGTATGGACATTCTAAGGGATATCGGTATAGCCACATTTGGGGACCTGTATCATGATGAGTCTTTCCGCACGGCAGAAGATTTGACATATATAAGCAACCCAACACTACTCTACAAATTCACACACTACAGGCTGCGAAGGGCGATCCAAGACCTGTACCCGGACTACCCGAATGAACCACCGATTTTGCAAACACTGCAACTTATCATAACATCTTCAAACACCTCGCACCTGGTGTCTAGACTATATAGGATAGCTCAGAGCGAAATCCCACACTCTTCCGCAAAAGCAATGCAGAGATGGAATAACACTTTACCTGAAGCATTGACAGAAAAGGACTGGTCCATCGCCTGCACCCTTCTTAAACTGCTCACCCCTAATGGGAATCTGCGCATCACACATCTGAAATATCTACACCAAACCTATTACACACCCAAAAGACTACATAAATATGGGTTACGAGACAATGCAAGGTGTAAAAGATGTGGATGTGATGAGGCAGATTTTGTCCACTTAGCCTGGCATTGCCCAAAGATACATGAATATTGGGAAATGCTAATTGTAGTACTGGGCAAAATGGTGGAACTGGGCATAGACTGCACCATGAAAATATGCTTATTGGGTATTCTACCTGAGGTCAGGGCGAGAAATGACTTGGTTGCCGATGCACTCAAAGTGTTATACGTTGTTCAGTAACATTATACAATGAAAAAGGTAATAATTGACAGAAGTGTTCAAACAAAAACTCTCATGAGGGGTAAGTCTTGGAGTCTTTAATGCAGAAAACAGCCAGCCGACACGTGTTTCATCGCATTTGCGATTCCTCAGGGCTGAAATGAACAGAAAGTTGACAATGGAACATGTATCTAGTGAAAGTATAATTACAAAAAAGACCTGGTTCTCTGGTCTTTACATACTTGGTTTGTGCCTCTACTTCAGTGAGTGTTCAACGATACATTTTTATTTCCTAAGTGCCACCCCAACACATCCGTGTCGCAAGTGTGAGAATTATCATTGTTATCACTAATCGTGCTGGTGAATAGTGAAAATTGTGTTGACACACCGATCGAGCTCAGGTAATATTCACGAGAGACAAAGTCTCTGACTACAGGGTGGTCTATCTGTGTGCGACCCAATCATACAGCATGCTTAGTGAAGTTTGTGGCTGATGTGAGACTCTGACTCTCGGCGTAGAAACTGAACATACCTAGATGGCTGTGTCCAGGTCAAAAAAAGGTCTAATAATCAACAAGGAGAAAGGAAAATCGAAAAAAGGAGAAATCTCATCACTAACAGGCTGTTAGTGATGAGATTTCTCCTTCACTAAGCATGCTGTATGATTGGGTCGCACACAGATAGACCACCCTGTAGTCAGAGACTTTGTCTCTCGTGAATATTACCTGAGCTCGATCGGTGTGTCAACACAATTTTCACTATTCACCAGCACGATTAGTGATAACAATGATAATTCTCACACTTGTGACACGGATGTGTTGGGGTGGCACTTAGGAAATAAAAATGTATCGTTGAACACTCACTGAAGTAGAGGCACAAACCAAGTATGTAAAGACCACAGAACCAGGTCTTTTTTGTAATTATACTTTCACTAGATACATGTTCCATTGTCAACTTTCAGCCCTGAGGAATCGCGAGTGCGATGAAACACGTATCGGCTGGCTGTTTTCTGCATTAAAGACTCCAAGACTTACCCCTCATGAGAGTTTTTGTTTGAACACTTCTGTCAATTATTACCTTTTTCATTGTATAATGTTACTGAACAACGTATAACACTTTGAGTGCATCGGCAACCAAGTCCGTTTAATAAGGGGTAGTGTTTTCTACTCTAATTGAGTGGTTAGGGTTTCTCCACTCGCCGATTTGCACCTGAATAATAATCCATTTGTATTGTGTGCGTACATACGGGCAGTGCACCCGGAGCTTATACTGATCCAAAAACCGTCAGAATCTAAGTCAGGGCGAGAAAGGGTAAGTTTTGTGCGGTGGCCCTATTGGTTGCTAAAAGGCAGGTGTCCAGGTGTTGGGAAGGGAAAACGGTTCCTACGGTTAAGATGTGGCTTAAGGACCTAACGTACTGCAGAGACGAATTGCTCACCTATGAGGAAGAATTGCCAAGACGACAACGTCAGAAAGACTTTTGGTCCTATCTGTCGGATTACTTGCTAACTATTAAGGGGGACGGGGACTCACTTTAGACTTGCATGATCTGTTGAAGTGGCTAGAGTTTTAGTGCAATGTTTCAGCATCCTGCATAACCTGAAATACCTTTTTTTCTCATTATGACACATTGAGACCCTAACATGCATAAGTGGCACCAGAGTGCAGAATTGACCTACGGCTCTTAATTTCACAGTTCGAACTGTTCGGTTTTATGGACTTTCAAAAAAACACCTAAAAAACTGAAGATTCATGTACTAACGAGATGTAATAGGTGTAAGCGAACAGATGTATGAAACTGAACTGATTCATGATGTGCCGCTGGACCCTGCAGGTTGCCAGCTGAATGGCTGTGTACAAATTCCGTATCAGCAGCTGCCATATGCGTCCGGCCTCTGGGTTGTAGGCCACTGGCAGTAATAACTGTGAAAACTTTATGTCAATAAAGATTTTGTTGAACTTCAAAAAAAAATAAAACAAATAAATAAACAGATGTCTCAATGGACATAAAGTTCATATGTTATAGGCGAAGGATTGGACCATCCGTGTTTCAGATTTTCTTTTATTGATCCCAGAAAGCCAGCCGACACGTGTTTCGTCGCAAGAAAACACACTTTTCCGCGACTCCTCAGGGCTGGGGAGGATACAAAATAATGGATGGAGTACATGGTAGATTTGACAGTGTGAGGTCAAATGTGACTGTTTTGGTGAATGGTGAGGGTGAGTGACTGGTGAACATAGTAAACATAAACATATGAGTGGATGCACAAAACACCACCCTGTCTGCGACCGACTGATGTCGGTCACCGACCCTCACCGCTGGTGCCTCCACTGTCTCGGCATCGATCACGACGACAAGGCCTGCTCCGACTGCCGGGCCTTAACATCGAAAGCTAGGCGGGAGCAGTCCCGCAAGCGGCTCGAGCTCCGGCAGTCGGCCCGCGCCGCGAGAGGTCCCGGTCCGGACGGAGGTCGAGGGACCGGTCGCGGGGTCGGAGCCATCATAGCTCCAGGATTCGACATCACTCCTCAGGCTCGAAGTCGTCAGGTAAGCACAAGAAGTCGAAGAGACGTCATCGCTCTTCCGACTCCCCCCAACGCGCGTGCAACGCGGCCGGGGGTTCGGGTGACACCGCCCACGCGGCTCCGTCGGAGTCGCGGGCGTCGCGACCTGCCCCATACCCTCCGGTCCCTGGGCAGCAAGCGACGCCAGAGGAGATCGAGCGCTTCCTCATGGCCTTGAGGTCCCTCACTCCTCCGGCAGGTTCCGGGGCGCCTTCGGGCCAAGCGGACCCGTCTAGGGGGCCCTAGCGGGTCAGGTGCTTTGGCCCGACGCCTTTGGGCCCGGCGCCGCAGGGTCCCACTGGATCCGCTTCTGGATCCGAGTCGTCGCCGGTTGATCTAACGACCTCACCGGCGCCGGTCCCTCGGGTGTCACCTCCGGCGCTGTCTTCGGGCAGCGCCGTCCCCGATGCCTTCTTCAATCCGGTTCCGGCGCCGGAGCGGCGCCGCTCTCAACGCTGCTTGGGGAGTTTTACTTCAATGAACCGGCCCCATCATTTGACAACCCTGATTATCAGGAGATGGGTGATGAGGAGTATTGGGAGGGGTCTGAGGACCCTCTGACACGTGAGTGTCAGTCCCAGGAGGACTGGACAGGTGGACTTGGGGATGCCAGTGGTCTGGACACTTCGCCAGACACTGGTTTTGTCTCACCTCCTACTGTGGCTACGGAGGAGGGGGCAACCTTCAGTGTGGTATTGACACGGGCGGCCAAGGTCTTGGGCCTTGAGCTCCCTGTCGCGGCCGTGAGGACTAACCTCCTCACTGAGGTCCTTAAACCGCAGTCAAGCTCGGCTGAGCCTCTGCTGCCGTTTAATGAGGCCTTAACTGACGTTCTTTTGGGCACTTGGTCCAGGCCCACTACAGGTCAGTCTGTAGATAGGAATGTGGCCAGACGCCACCGCCCGGCCCCGGGCGACCCTTGTTTCCTGTCCACCCACCCCACCCCCGAGAGCCTAGTCATCCAGGCCTCAAACTCCCAGACCGCATTCCCGTCGGCTCCGCCTGATCGGGAATCCAAGAGGTATGAGAATTACTGCAAGAAGGTATTCTCCTCCCTTAGTCTGGGACTGCGGTCTTCCAACACCGCATGCCTCTTGGGCCGCTACACCCACTCCCTGTGGGACACGGTCACGGACGTGCTGCCACAATGCCCGGCGGAGGTCAAGGCTAAACTCGCCCAAGCCCTTGCCGAGGGCCGAGATGCAGCACGTTTTTCCATCCGGTGTGGGCTGGATACCACTGACTCACTGAGCAGAGCGATGGCAACGACGGTGGCGATTCGTCGCCACGCCTGGTTGAGGTCCGCCAACTTTTCAGCGGATGTCCAGAATACCCTCATGGACATGCCGTTTGATGGCCGTCGCCTTTTTTGCGACAAGGCAGACCATGCGCTTGAGCGCTTTAAGGACTCCAGGGCTACGGCCAAGTCCTTGGGCCTCTCGGCCCGTGCCAGCAAACGGGTGCCTTTCGCTCCTTTCGTGGCCAAGGAAAGGGCGCCCCCACACGTGCTGCCAGCCACGCACCGCAGACTAACATCCAACGCGGTGGCGGCCGTGGAAACC
Source organism: Lissotriton vulgaris (assembly GCF_964263255.1). NCBI lineage: Eukaryota > Metazoa > Chordata > Amphibia > Caudata > Salamandridae > Lissotriton > Lissotriton vulgaris. The sequence continues at coordinate 1,074,021,341 of NC_141691.1, read as the reverse complement.
GCCGTGGAAGCGGTCGGGGACAACGGCGAGGCCAGTCCACACCTTCTCCCGCCTCAAAACCCTCCTAGTCCGTGCTTTCAGGCCCATGTGACGCCAGTGAGGGGCAGGGTTCGCCAGCACCTCCTTTACTGGCGCACTGTCACATCGGACAGGTGGGTGCTGCAAATCGTCTGAAGGGGCTACTCCTTCCCCTTCGAGGCGACCCCTCCAGCCATGCCACCGCAATACCACCGCGTATTGGGGGATCATTTGCGACTTCTGCAGGAGGAAGTTATGGCCCTCTTGCCCAAGGGGGCCATCGAGCGCTTTCCTGGGCCAGAAGTAGGGTGTGGTTGCTACTCCCAATACTTTCTGGTACCCAAGAAGGGCAAAGGGGGCCTACGCCCTATCTTGGATCTACGGAACGTCAACGGCTTCCTCCGGAAGGAGAAGTTCAAAATGCTGACACTGGCTCAGGTCTTAGCTGCCCTGGACCCAGGCCACTGGAGGGTAGCGTTGGACTTGCAGGACGCTTATTTCCACATCCCCGTCCTGCCAGCTCACCGGCGCTACCTGCGGTTCATGGTAGGCCAGGAGCACTTTCAGTTTACCGTGCTCCCCTTCGGCCATACCAGCGCCCCACGGGTGTTCACGAAAGTGGTGGCGGTGGTCGCAGCTCATCTGCGCAGGTTAGGGGTTTCAGTCTTCCCCTACCTCGACAACTGGTTGTTGAAGGCGGGCTCACCCCAGACAAACGTCAGCCACCGCCAGACCACAGCAGACCTCCTGCACCAGCTGGGGTTTTCCATCAATGTGCCGAAGTCACACCGGTGCCCCTCTCAAAAGCTCCTCTTCATCGGAGCGGTTCTCGACTCGGCGCAGTTTCGGGTTTACCCGAACAGCGGGTTCGGGATATTCAGGCTCTGATTCCACTCTTTCAGCCTTTATCCCGGATCTCGGTCAGGTTGACGCTGCGGCTTCTGGGGCTGATGGCCTCCTATATCCTTCTGGTGCATCACGCCAGGTGGCGATGCGGGCTCTGCAGTGAGACCTGAAGTTTCAGTGGGCCCAGCATCAGGGCAACCTGTCCGACCATGTCCTGATCTCGGAGGGCACTACGAGACAGCTGCAGTGGTGGCTCACGGACCGCGATTGGGTCAGCGGCAGATCCCTCTCCCTTCCCCAACTGGAGCACGTGGTTGTGACAGACGCGTCCCTCCAGGGCTGGGGAGGCCACATGGGAGAGGCGGAGATCAGAGGTATCTGGTCTCCGGCGGAGTCCCGGCTCCATATCAACCTTTTGGAGCTGCGGGCGATTCGTCTAGCACTGAAGGCATTCCTCCCCTCTGTTCGGGGGAGTGTAGTGCAGTTGTTCACGGACAACACCACCGCCATGTGGTACTGCAACAAACAGGGCGGTGTGGGGTCGTGGACCCTCTGCCAAGAGGCTCTGCGCCTTTGGCAGTGGCTCAGGCCATCAGGGCGTGACCCTGGTGGTTCAACACCTGGCAGGTTCTCTGAACGCCAGTGCGGACGAGCTCAGCCGAAGGTGCATGATGGATCACGAATGGCGTCTGAACTCGGACGTGGCGCAAGGCCTCTTTCAGCAGTGGGGAGAGCCTTGGTTAGATCTATTCGCCACAGAAGAGAACGCGCACTGTCATCAGTTCTGCGAGTTGGAATTTCCAAGGCGGCACTTGCTCGGAGACGCTTTTCATCGCGAGTGGAGTTGCGATCTGTTGTATGCCTTTCCGCCTATATCACTTCTGCCCAGAGTGCTGAAGAAGATCAAATGCGGCCGGGCCCAAGTCATCCTTGTGGCTCCGGACTGGGCACAAAGGTACTGGTATCCCGAGCTACTCAGTATGTCAGTCAATCCCCCGGTTCGTCTGCCTCTTCAGGAGGACCTTCTGTCGCAGCAGCAGGGGACGGTCCTCCACCCGAACCTGTCCAGTCTCCACCTCCATGCTTGGAGATTGAGCGGCGACAGTTGAGGCCATTTGAAGTCTGTAATGTCATTCTGGCAGCCAGGCGTCCCTCCACAAAGTCGGTATAGGCCTGCAGGTGGAACAGATTTGTGGCATGGTGCACAGCAAATGTAATGTAATGTAATGCATCTTTTATACCGCGCTACTGTCGCTCCAAGGAGCATCTAGGAGCCCATGAGTGACCCAAAGATGTATGAGACGGTTAGACTGCTTATGTTAACTAGTCCAACTATCACACTAGTGCTCTAGTGCTGGTGTCCTGTAGCTTAAAGATCCAGGTTTTCAGTTCCTTTCTAAATTCCTTTTCCCTCTCTATTGCCCGAAGGTGAGGGGGAAGCGTATTCCAGGCTTTTGATCCTAGTACTGGTAAAGATTTACCCCGTCTCGTGCTAAGTCTGAAGGCTGGAACAGACAGCAGATTAGCATTTGAGGAACGAGGGTACGTGTTGGGTGATACCTAGAAAACTTCTTCCGTAGGTACTTTGGCCCAAAGGAGTGGATGGCTCTGAAGGTGATGATCAATATCTTAAAAAGGACCCTTTTGATTATAGGTAACCAGTGCAAGGTGTTTTATGCGGCAGATGCTGAAGATCTCTTCGGCCATTTCAGCACTAACCTGGCTGCTGCGTTTTGCACCATCTGCAGTTTATGGGTAACCACTTTGTTAGTCCCTGCATATAGACTATTACAGTAGTCTATCCTTGATGTTACAAGGGCAACTGTGACCGTTTTTGTAGCCTCCAATGGAAGCAGATCGAAAAACTTCCTTAGTTCCTTGATGATGCCGAAACATGTCCCAGCTACTTTCAGTGCATGTTGCTTAAAAGACAGGTCGGTGTCAAAATTTATTCCCAAGTTCCGGGCCGAGTCAGTGGTGCGAGGCGGTATTTCTGCCTTCTCTGGCCACCATAGTTTGGGCACAAACTCATTTTGCGGGCCCATTGGCATGATCTCAGTCTTGCCCGTATTACATTTCAGGTGGTTTGTCCTCATCCAATCGAATGTAGCCGTCAGGCAGCATTTGAGATTTTCTTCCCAGTCCTGTGTGTCTTTATCAAGGACCAGGTTCAGTTGGGTATCATCGGCATATGCCACCACATCGATGCCAAATGATGATATCAGCCTGATCAGAGGGGTAGTATAGACATTAAACAATGTCGGGCTCATACTGGACCCTTGCGGCACTCCCGTCGTTAGGAGTTGCTCCTTCGAGCAAAATTCACCCAAAGTGACCACTTGTCTCCTGCCACTCAAGAAGTTCTTAATCCATTCCAGGACTGTGCCAGTAATGCCAGATGTTATTAGCCGGTAAATCAGGATGGCATGCGAGACTGTGTCGAAGGCCGCCAACAGATCCAATAAGATCAGGACGGCCTTCTTACCCTGGTCCAGAGCCTTGCGGATGGTATCGGTGGTAAACAGGAGAGCTGACTCGGTAGAGTGCTGTGCTCTAAAACCTGATTGATTGGGGTGCCATGCCTCGCTATCCTCCAGAAACTTGGTAATCTGTTTGTTAGCAAAAGACTCTGTGATCTTACACAGTACAGGGAGTAATGAGATTGGTCGGAGGTTGGATAATGTGGGCAGTTGTTTTTTCTTCAGCGGTTTAACCGCTGCTAGTTTCCATTCTGGAGGTATGTTGGCTGTGGCCAATGAAATGTTTACAATTTAATTGATCACTGAGTTAGCTACCTCCACAATCAAGTGTAGGAGCATAAGGGGGCATGGGTCAAATGGTGAACCGGACTTGGCCGCCAGTATTACCCGATGAGTCTCCTCCAAACTGATTGGCCGAAAGGTTGCCAGCTGGTCCGCTGCATGGTTCCCCTCACAGCTACCATCTCCTGACTCTAGGACAGGGACTGCGAACTCCTTCGTAAGTCCCTGTACTTTCTCCTCGAAGAAATCTGCAAAGGTATTACAGAGACTCTCTGAGGGCGGATTTCTTGCACTAATATTTTGTGCTTATTAAAGCAATTTACAATCTTAAAGATAGCTTTTTGTTTGTTACTGGCAGTCTCTATCGCTGCCGTATAAAACTTCATTTTGGCTTGTTTGATCAGTGCATGATATGCGCTCTAGCTGTTTTATAGTTCCCGCGCTCCTCATCGCAGTAGCTTTTCCGCCATCTATGCTCAGCTTTCCGTACCTCCCCTTGTTTTGCTTTAAGCAGCCGGTCAAACCACGGAGCTGATTGTCTCTTTTGGCCAGTCCTATTTCTATATATTGCTAGGCCTTGCTTTGTCTTTAAGTTCAGACATCCATTCCCTAAAAGTATTATTATCCGCGTCCGGACGTCCTATCAGCTGAGGCCTACAATCCCTGGCCAACTCAGCCAGTTCCGGGTGTCCCATAATGGCTTTCCATTCCTCCTGCCTAACCTGAGTGTTTTTTCCATACAGCTTGCCTTTCCTAGACCCTTCTAGTGATAGAGTGAAGGGTACCAGCGCATGATCTGTCCATGTTTGGGCCATAGGAAGTTTGGCCTTAAGTGCAGTTAGATTGGTAGAAATGCAGTCAATAGTGTGGCCTGCCTCATGAGTGGGCTCTGTGGTACGAATATCTAGCCCTAGGACGTCCATGGTGTCCCTAAAAGAGATTACTGACGCATCTGTGGGGGACTCCAGATGGATGTTAACATCTCCGAGTATCGTGAAATTAGAAAACCGGACTGCTAGGGTGCTCACAGCCTCCCCAATGCTCTCCAGGAAGCCCTTACACGGGCCCGGGGGGCGATAGATCAAGGCACCAGCAAACGTGAAAGTGTCATTGATCTTGATGAGAAAGCCCATACCTTCGGCCTCCTTAAGATCTGGTAGTTCAACCACAGTGCAGTTGAGTGAATCCCTATAAATAATGGCCACTCCTCCCCCCCGTTTTTCCCCTCTGTCCGCTCTTTGTATACAATATCCCGGTGGTAGGGCTTGCACGTTGTCAGGGGTGCACCATGATTTAAGCCACGTTTCCCTGACAAAAAGACAGTCTAAGTTTTCTTCAATTAGTAAATCATATATATGTGGTGCATGTTTGGGCAGGGATCTAGCATTAATTAGCCCCCCCATTAAGACATTTTTCCTAGCTGTAAGAGCGGCAATTGGCGTCCAGGGGAAGATTTTCTCACATCCTCGGCAACTCACCGGACCCTTCCAAAATGATACATCAAGTTGATGCCTGCAGATATGGGGGCCAGACTTTAGTGATAGGAGCTCCTCCCTACTGAATTTCTTCGTTTTGGCTAAGCCGGCAGTCTTTCTAGCCCTCTGCCCGGCTCGTGCGCGGACGGGCGCAGGCGGGCTTACCTTTGGCGCACCTTCGGCGCGCCGCTGCGCTCCCCAAATGGGGGGGCCATTTTGTACCTACGAGGGCGGGAGGGGGCGAGCACTAGACCGCTCGCCTGCTCCTCACCCAAGATGGCGTCGCCTAAAGGCTGTACCCCAGGCAGTGCCTAATCGGCTACAATGGGGCAGCAACAGGTCAGAGAGGCTAATCAAGGGCGTGAGCGGTTCCTTATCCGCATAACAGTACAATACCACAATTTTAAAAACAGTAAGTGGAGTAGAAAAAATATGGGCGCAGTGAAGTTTAAAATAGGTAATTGCAATGCACACACACTCTCACGTCCCGGCTTTCCGCCTCAGGACACCACTAGCACTCTGTCAATCGGTGCGCGCGGGGAGCAGTGAGGCTTTTGTACCTACGAGTGCGGGAGGGGCCGAGCACTAGACCGCTCGCCTGCTCCTCACCCAAGATGGCGTCGCCTAAAGGCTGTACCCCAGGCAGCGCCTAATCGGCTACAATGGGGCAGCAACAGGTCAGAGAGGCTAATCAAGGGCGTGAGCGGGTCCTTATCTGCACAAGAGTACAATACCACAATTTAAAAAACAGTAAGTGGAGTAGAAAAAATACGGACGCAGTGAAGTTTAAAATATGTAATTGCAATGCACACACACTCTCACGTCACGGCTTTCCGCCTCAGGACACCACTAGCACTCTGTCAAAGCCTCTGCAAAGGCTGTGGATCCTCTCTCTGCCCCTCTTTCTGAGGTTCTCCTCTTCCTTCTTTCTCTTGCCCAGCAGGGCTCTGCTCTGGGCACTATCAAGGGCTACCTTTCTGCCCTTTAAGCCTTTCTAAGGCTGCCTGATCAACCATCTTTGTTCAAGTCCCCTATTGTAACTCGTTTTCTGAAAGGCATCACACACATGTTCCCCCTGTTCCGTTTGTGATGCCTCAGTGGGACTTGAACCTTGTTCTTACTTACCTGATGTGCGCTCCCTTTGAGCCACTTCATAACTGTCCTCTCCGCCTTCTTACTCTGAAGACTGCTTTCCTGATTGCCATCACCTCTGCCAGGAGAGTGAGTGAGCTCCAGGCTCTTTCCTCTAAACCCCCCTTCCTTTCTGTCCATCCAGACAAGGTTGTGTTGCGGACTAGACCCTCTTTTCTGCCCAAGGTTGTCACGGCCTTCCACATCGGGTAGTCTATCACCTTGCCCACCTTCTTTCCGCCACCGCATCCCTCAAAAGAGGAAGAGTGGCTCCACCGTATGGACCCAAAACGTGCAATTTCGTTCTATCTAGATTGCACACGCCAGTTCCGGGTGGATGACCAACTCTTTGTTGGTTATGTGAGCGCTAAGAAGGGACGGGCAGTGCACAAGCGGACCATCTCTCGGTGAGTTGTCTTGTGTATCAAGGCTTGTTACTCCTTGGCGAAGAAGGAGCCTCCTGTTGGGCTGAGGGCCCATTCCACTCGGGCCACGGCGGCTACCACTGCCCTGGGCCGGGGAGTCCCCTTGCAGGACATCTGTCAGGCAGTTACGTGGGCATCGCTCCACACGTTTGCAAGACACTACTGCCTGGACAGCCAAGTCCGGAGGAATCGCTTCTTTGGCCGTTCCGTCCTCCAGGACTTTCTGGTGTGATCATTGGTTCGCAGACCCTCCACCGGGGTTGGTATTGCTGGGGTATCTATTCTAAGGTAAGGAATCTAATACTAACCTGTTTCTTTCAGATGAACAAGTTACTTACCTTTGGTAACGATATATCTGTAAGAAACAGTAGTTAGTATTAGATTTCTTACCGCCCCACCCATCCTCCCCTTCTGCGAACCCATATCTAGGGTTAAGGTCATCCCCTTTCAGGGAACTAGTTTCAATGGCACCAGTGTTGGTTTTTTATCATGGCTCTACGTCTCTGACGCGGAAAAGCTGTGTCAAAGAACTGACGTCAGCGAGCGGAGGCGGCGTATAAGTACTCAGACAACGTCATCACGGCGCCCACGACGCCGACGACGGACGCGGAGCCGCAGACAACGCCTAACGACGCGCAAGGGTACTGCTACGCGAAAGTTTCCGGATCCAGTCTGACGCCTGGGGATATTCTAAGGTAAGTAATCTAATACTAACTACTGTTTCTTACAGATATATCGTTCCCGAAGGTAAGTAACTTGTTCATCTCGACGACTGGCTGCTGAAGGCGGGCTCGCCCCAGGCAGTCGTCTCCCACCTCCAGACTACGGCCGACCTCCTGCATCCGCTGGGGTTCTCCATCAATGTGCCGAAGTCGCACCTGATTCCCTACCAGAAGCTCCTTTTCATCGGAGGGGTTCTTAACTCTGCGTTGTTTCGGGTTTCTCCTCCCGATCAGCGAGTCCGGAACTTTCAGGCTATGATTCTGATCTTTCAGCCTCTGTCCCGGGTTTCGGTCAGGATGACGCTTCGACTGCTTGGTATGATGGCCTCCTGCATCCTGCTGGTGGATCATGCCAGATGACATATGCGGGCTCTGCAGTGGGACCTGAAGTTCCAGTAGGCATAGCACCAAGGCAACCTGTCCGATCACGTCCAGATCTCGGAGGGCACTGCAAGACAGTTGCAGTTGTGGCTCGCGAATCGCAATTGGGTCAATGGCAGATCCCTCTCCCTTCCCCAACCGGAATACACAGTGGTGACGGACGTGTCCCTTCTGGGATGGGGCGGCTACATGGGGGAGGTGGATATCAGAGGCCTCTTGTCTCCGGCGGAGTCCAAGCTCCTTATGGGATTCCATGGTGCAGAGGCTGACTTCTCTATCAGAGGAAGCCAGGAATGAGTTGTTGCAGGTGGTGCAAGATAGCCGGGAGGCAGCAAGATTCACTATTAAATGTAATATGGACACCACAGATTCTGTGGGAAGAGCCAAATAACAGTTGGTTGCTCTGCTCAGGCATGCATGGCTGCATCATTCTGGGTTTTCAGAGCCAGTGAAGGATAGCCTTAAAGATATGCCATACGATGATGCCCACTTATTTGGTGAATAGGATGATTCGGTCTTAAGACGATTCAGAACTAGCCGATCTGACAAGTCCACTTGAGTTATTTTGTAAGCTTGATTTTGGTGTTGCTCTTGTGTAGAGATGTACCTATGCAACTGAGTAATATGGTGTATTTGAACGGGTACATCCAAGTTAGTGTTTTACTTGATACACAGGTTTTGATACCCAGTGTTTTTGGGTCCCGGGCAGTTGGGATTACAGAGGTTATAAGTGGTTTTCTTGCTTATTCTCCTACTTGCATAAGTACTGGACTCTGTCAATGCCAGTTTTTCAGTGTTTAATTTCTGCTATATGTTTTATTTAAGCCCTGCTATACAGGTCTTAAAATTTGAATTACTCTGGAGAACAGTTTAGGCTCAAGAGTGATAAACGCATATGGTATATACTATACTCTATGTGGGGTATTTTTTGTAGGCTTTTGTAAGCATTTTCAAATGGGCATTTATTTACAAATATACATGTTTATATATGGGCTGAAAGGGGTCTGCTCAACGCATGCACTTTTTTTTTACTCATGTTTGAGTGCGTTGAGTTCTACACTATGTTTAGGGTAGTTCTCAGTGGTGTTTTAGAATTTGTATCCCATGGAGTGATGGGGTATACAATTTGACCATTTAACAGGCTTAGGTGCAAAGACCCTCTTGACAGGCTTTGCCTAATTTGTTTTGTAGGGTACGGCACTAGGGTGTCTATCCTAAGATTCCTTCTAGTATTTTCACAGAAGATACCCTGTAGTCTACATTGTTATTATGTGGCTTCAGCTTTTACCCTGGTACGGGCCTTGTGTTTGCGCGATAGATGAGGTTCTCTACGTCTGTTTGAGGTAGAACATTATTAGCAAACACTTGGCTTGTGAAGTTTTATGCAATATGTTGTTGTTCAGGTTCTGCCTTATGGCCAGGATTGTTGAGCATGTTCATGTATCAGCCTCATAGCCCAAGTTCCCCCGTCACCAAAACAGTCTTAACCGAGCTGCGCTGTCTGCTCCACAACTGCAGATCTGCAATAAAACACAAACTTGAAATCTCTGATACCATCACCCTTCACAAAATTGACATGCTCTTCCTCACAGAGACCTGGTTCAACGATACCTCACACTCTATGTTTGATCTCCTATTACCCACAGGCTGATCTATATTCAGGAATGACAGAATTGACAAAGTTGGGGGAGGTGTTGCAGTCATCTTTAGAAACTCCCTTCAACTTAAGGCTTTTCCTATCAGCTCCTTCCGCACTTTTGAATGCCTATCTCTTGAGCTTCAATTACACCACCGCTCACCCCTCAGATTCCATGCCATCTACCGCCCGCCTTGTAGCTGCCCTTCGTTTATGGAAGAACTCACTGAATTCATCAGCGACCAATACTCGCAAAGTGACAATCAGACCTTCGTGGGTGACTTCAATCTCCACTGGGGATCACTGCAAGACTCTTCTGTGAATTTGCTGGCCACCTTCCTCTCTGAAAACGATCTTATCCACTGAACTGAATGAACACATTCTAAGGGCTCAATTCTGGACCTTGTTATTTCTAAAGCAGGCATGCTTTCTATCGCTACCCCTATTCATGTTGACTGGTCTGACCACCTCCTCATCCCATTCTCTCTTCACCTATCATACGCTATAACCCTTGGCCAACCCAAGAGGGCTACCTCCTGGTTCTGTGACACTAAAAATATTGACATCGTTTCACTCTGTGAATCAGCTTTGCTATCACTTCCAAGGCTAGACTCGAACCTAGATGTTGACGAACTCACCTCCCAATGCCTCACAGTCCTTGCAGTCGAAATCAATAACATCGTTCCTCTTCAAAGCAGAAATAAAAGGCCCACTCCCTCAGCACCTTGGTTCAACAAATCCCTCTATGTAGAAAGGAAGCCCGTAAGATTCCTGGAGAAACAATGGAGGCAAGCGCCCTTCACCGATAATTTGACCACGCTCCGTTCAGCAAGATCAAAGTACCACAAGCACATCTTCATTGGGAAAGCATCTCACTTCAGATCCCTCCTTGACTCAGCCAAAAATAGACCCAAAAAACTATTCGATCTCATCAAGAATCCTAACTGCTCTCCCCCACCCTCCAAGTTAGAAGATTCTACAAAGAAAGCAGCGGATTTCGCTATATTCTTTGATGAAAAAGTAAAATCACTTGTGGATCAGGTCGTTCATCCTATCCCTCCAGAGGAGAGCAAATCCTTAGCCATTTGGCAGAACTTTGACCCCATCTCTGAAGATGCCCTCCTCAATTGCATCCTCGAAACAAAGCCCTCCAGCAATTCTCTTGACCCCATCCCTAGTGCCATTGCCACTGACTTCTATATCCATTCACTTCCCTATTGGACCACTCTGGACAACCTCTCCCTCTGTCAAGGCTCCTTTCCTGTCTCCTTCAAAACTGGGTAGGTCACCCCTCTGCTTAAAAAACCCACTGCTGATGCGAATGACCTCAACAACTTCCGCCCCATCACTAACCTGGCTTTCTTGCAAAGATCACAGAAAGATGTGTAGCGAAACAACTCTCTCGTTATTTCAAAGACAATGATCTTCTTGACAATTTTCAGTCCAGCTTCATCCAAAACTGCAGTACTGAAACAGCCCTGCTGCAAGTGATTGATGACGCGCTGCGGATACTCGATTCAGGGGAGTCTTGTCTTCAAATTCTCCTTGACCTTTCTGCAGCCTTTGACACTGTCAATCCCTACACTCTCCTCAACACTCTTCAACAGAGAATGGGCATGGAGGGCACTGTGCTTAAATGGTTTGATTCCTTCCTCTCTGATAGATCCCAAATGATCCAAATAGCGAACAGTCTTTCATCTCCTCTGGCGGTAGGCCATGGTGTTCCTCAAGGCTCTATACTTGCACCCACACTGTTCAATCTTTATTTAGAACCACTGGGAAATCTCCTAAGTAAATCCGGATCCACTATCATCTCTATGCAGACGACACTCAAATCTACCTCAAGGTTGCCTCCACTCACGAGCTCTCCATCCTTAGCTCTACTCTCGACTCCATTCAAAACTGGATGTCACCACATCAGCTGATTCTGAATTCCTCCAAAAATGAATTCCTCCACCTCTCCTCCTCACTTTCTCCTCCCCGGTTCAGTCATGGATGGACCAGATGAATCTACTGAATAAACCCATCAATGTGGACAGCGCAAAATCCCTTGGTGTCATACTCGACACAAAACTCAATCTACTCTCCCACATTAATTCAATTGCAAAGTCTGCTCGATACCAACTGCGCCTTCTTTGGGGGATTCGTCGATTCTTCCCGGAGCATGACCTTAAAACCCTGGTCCAATCACTGGTTCTCTCCAGACTGGACTACTGCAATTCTCTTCTTACTGGCCTCCCCAAATCCCACCTGTCCCCCCTTAAATCTGTTCTGTATTCAGCAGCTCATTTCATTTATGGGGCCAAAAGAAGCGACCACATCACACCCATGTTATCCACCCTCCGCTGGCTTCCCATCGAGGCAAGATCTATTTACAACACTGCCTGTATCACCCACAAAGCCTTGCACTCCTCCTCTCCTCGATAACTGGCGAATAAACTGAAACTCTCTGGAGGCTCTAGACCATCACGCAATGCGGAAAAATTACTGCTTGAACCTCCCACTTTCAAGAAGGAAAGATCGATGGCCCAATCCTTTACAGGCAACGAAGTGAGAATCTGGAACTCACTTCCGCCTCAGCTCCAGAACACCTCCTCCTCCCAGGCCTTCAAAACTGACCTCAAAGTTCTCCTCCTTCAGAGACACTTCCAAATTTAATTCACGCCCTCTCTATTATCTGAAGGAAGATCTTCCATTACAGAAAAATCTATTCTCCTTGACTATGGAAGTGCCTTCCCAGTGTGTTCTTGTGGTTTGAGAGTCTGCCATTTATTGCAGTATTATCCTTCAACCTGTGTTTGGTACTCTTTTGTAACATGCACACGTCACTTCTTTCTTGTAACACACTGTTTGCTACCTTTTACATTTTGTTTGCTTTAGATACTTGCACAAGTGCCACCATTGCCTACTTAACTTTTGTTCTTGTGCTTGAGTGTCTGCCATTTATTGCAGTATTATACCTCTACGTGTACTTTGTACAGTAATCAACCTTTATCCCGCATTTTTTTCCTGCGGACTTTCAGTCCGCATACCATTTATCCGCAAGGTCATTGACCTCGCATACCATCATCCCGCATTTTTACAAAACGCATGTGCATTTATCACGCATGCCTTTACAACGAATTACGTTGTAAAGGCATGTATGGTAAATGCATTTGCGTTGTGAAAACCACGATGATGAGAGAGATAAGGGAGTTTGGGTTAATTTTTTCGTCGTGCTGGGTTAGTGATTGTGTAGTGTAGTGTTGTGTTAGTGTAGTGTAGAGTTGTCGTGGTTGTTTAGTGTAGGGTCGTGCTGAGGGAAGTGTTATAGGGGTTAGGGTAGTGTTGTAGTGTTTGTGTAGTGTAGGGTCATGCTGGGGTAGTGTTTTAGGGTTTAGGGTAGTGTTGTAGTGTTTGTGTAGTGTAGGGTCATGCTGTGGGTAGAGTTTTAGGGTAGTGTTGTAGTGTTTGTGTAGTGTAGGGTCATGCTGGGGGTAGTGTTTTAGGGTTTAGGGTAGTGTTGTAGTGTTTGTGTAGTGTAGGGTCATGCTGGGGGTAGTGTTTTAGGGTTTAGGGTAGTGTTGTAGTGCTTGCGTAGTGTAGGGTCATGCTGGGGGTAGTGTTTTAGGGTTTAGGGTAGTGTTGTAGTGTTTGTGTAGTGTAGGGTCATGCTGGGGGTAGTGTTTTAGGGTTTAGGGTAGTGTTGTAGTGTTTGCGTAGTGTAGGGTCATGCTGGGGGTAGTGTTTTAGGGTTTAGGGTAGTGTTGAAGTGTTTGCGTAGTGTAGGGTCATGCAGGGGGTAGTGTTTTAGGGTTTAGGGTAGTGTTGTAGTGTTTGCGTAGTGTAGAGTTATGCTGGGGGTAGTGTTTTAGGGTTTAGGGTAGTGTTGTAGTGTTTGTGTAGTGTAGGGTCATGCTGGGGGTAGTGTTTTAGGGTTTTAGGTAGTGTTGTAGTGTTGGGTCATGCTGGGGGAAGTGTTATAGGGTTTAGGGTAGTGTTGTAGTGTAGGGTCATGCAGGGGTAGTGTTTTAGGGTTTAGGATAGTGTTGTAGTGTTTGTGTAGTGTAGGGTCATGCTGGGAGTAGTGTTTTAGGGTTTAGGGTGGTGTTGTAGTGTTTGTGTAGGGTTATGTTGGGGGTAGTGTTTTGGGGTTTAGAGTAGTGTTGTAGTGTTTGTGTAGTGTAGGGTTATGCTGGGGGTAGTGTTTTACGGTTTAGGGTAGTGTTGTAGTGTTTGTGTAGTGTAGGGTCATGCTGGGGGTAGTGTTTTAGGGTTTAGGGCAGTGTTGTAGTGTTGTAGTGTAGGGTCATGCTGGGGGAAGTGTTATTGGGTTTAGGGTCGTGTTGTAGTGTAGGGTAAGCATGGGCGGAAAATTCGTTACGCTCGCGGATTTTGCGGATTTTCAGTAAATTCGCAATCCGCGAACGCTCGCGAATTTACCGAAAATCCGCAAATTCGCACGCAGCGGATTTTTTTTTTCTTGGTGATACAATTTTGCGGGGTGCGGTGTAAGTTCGCAATTGCGAACATGTAGGTGCCGCGGGCAGCAACATTCTCGCACTCGCAAAATTATAAAAATTGCAATTCTGCACAAGAAATCCACTAGCAAGCAGCATAGACCTTCTGAAAATGATGATTTTTATCAGAATAACTCCTCAGGTTGACATTTGCCTGCACTTTTTTGGATTTTAGGCCTTTTGACTTTCTTTGGATCACTTTTGGATTTGAAATCAACTTTCACAAGTAAGCTTGTTTGGGGCATTACAGTTGCTGTAATGCTGTTCTGCAGAAAAACGAGTTTTGCAAAAGTGAAAGCATTCAGCAGGTGCAAAAGTTCAAACTCATCATTAGTAACCATTCCCTGTAGTGCTTCCTGACTGGGGCCCCTCCAGAGTTCAGTTGCTAGTTGCAACAATTGTATGACCCTGCTCTGACCCTCACAGCAGGCTCATAGAATAGCTACAAGTAGGCCACAAAGGTCCTGGATAAAAAATTGCACTGCAATAGAAAGCAAATTACAGATAAGGAAGCAGGTGCCAGACTGGAATTTTAAAACAGTGACACATTAATAAATCAACCCCAAATTAATTCATGTCAGTTGAAGCAGGGCAGGTGTGCTTGCTTTTTCCCCCATAATCTACAGTGATGATGAACCAGAGGGTGGCATTGATGTACCAGAGGGTGGCATGGGTGAAACAGAGGGTGGGAGGGGTGAAACAGAGGGTGCTGGGAACCTGTGATGATGAACCAGACGTAGAAACAACATAATCGCGACCGTTGCGAGCCGACATGTAAGTTCGCAATTGCGAACTGGTACAAAACCCTCGCGAACTGGCAGAAATCCTTGCGAACACAAAAAAAAATCCGCAAATTCCCAGTTCAGTTGCTAGTTGCAACAATTGTATGACCCTGCTCTGACCCTCACAGCAGGCTCATAGAATAGCTACAAGTAGGCCACAAAGGTCCTGGAAAAAAAAATTACACTGCAACAGAAAGCAAATTACAGATAAGGAAGCAGGTGCCAGACTAGAATTTTAAAACAGTGACACATTAATAAATCAACCCCAAATTAATTCATGTCAGTTGAAGCAGGGCAGGTGTGCTTGCTTTTTCCCCCCATAATCTACAGTGATGATGAACCAGAGGGTGGCATTGATGTACCAGAGGGTGGCATGGGTGAAACAGAGGGTGGCAGGGGTGAAACAGAGGGTGCTGGGAACCTGTGATGATGAACCAGACGTAGAAACAACATAATCGCGACCGTTGCGAGCCGACATGTAAGTTCGCAATTGCGAACTGGTACAAAATCCTCGCGAACTGGCAAAAATACTTGCGAACACAAAAAAAATCCGCAAATTCGCGAGAATTCGCGGATTTTGCGGATTGCGAGTTCGCAAATTCGCAAAATTCGCGAACGCCAGATTCGCAAAATTCGCCCATGCTTAGTGTAGGGTCATGCAGGGGTAGTGTTTTAGGGTTTAGAGTAGTGTTGTAGTGTTTGTGTAGTGTAGGGTCATGCTGGGGTGTAGTGTTTTAGGGTTTAGGGTAGTGTTGTAGTGTTTGCGTAGTGTAGGGTCATGCTGGGGGTAGTGTTTTAGGGTTTAGGGTAGTGTTGTAATTTTTGTGTAGTGTAGGGTCATGTAGGGGTAGTGTTTTAGAGTTGAGGGTAGTGTTGTAGTGTTTGTGTAGTGTAGGGTCATGCTGGGGTGTAGTGTTTTAGGGTTTAGGGTTGTGTTGTGTAGTGTAGGGTCATGCTGGGGTGTAGTGGTTTAGGGTAGTATTGTAGTGTTTGTGTAGGGTCATGCAGGGGGTAGTGTATTAAGGTAGTGTTGTAGTGTTTGTTTAGGGAAGTAAAGTGCCTTATGGTCGTGTTAGGGGGTCGTGCTGGGTAGTGTAAATGTTGGAAAAGGACTGTGTGTCAAGGGTGGGTGGTGCAGGTGTACTACATTAGAGTGTAGTGTAGGGTAGGGTAGGGTAGGGTACCCTTACTTACCTTTAGAACTTTTACAACGAGTATATCTTTAACATGCATGCCTTTTCGTTGTAATGGCATGCGTGCTAAAGGCATATTCGTTTTAAAAGTTTTCATTCTCTTAATTTGCGGACTAATAGTACTTGCGGTATTATATTTGCGGTATGATGGTATGCGGGAGTTTTGTCTGCGGTCTAACGTCATATATTCACTTTGTACGCTTTTGTAACTTGCACACATGTCACTTTTCCCTCCTGTAATGTACCTTTGCTACTTCATGTATTCTGTTTGCTCACAATTGTCACTTTTGCCTTATGTAACTTAAATGTAAATGTAAATGTATAGGCATTTATATAGCGCACTACTTACCCGGAGGGTCCCAAGGCGCTTCGACCGCTGCAAAACCCTTCCTGGCTTCCCTGAGAGATGGTCCCTTAATGGGTATCTCCAGGGTGAGACCAGGCATCCCCGGCGGTCTGGTGGGGCCGTTAGTGAAGAGGAGGCAAGCTAATGCCCAGAGTTGCCGAGTGTGATCGCTGATCAGAGTGGGCACCGAGGCGAGAGAATTATCGAGTCTGCTGACCCTGGTCCAGAAACCTGCCGTGCCGGGAATCGAACCCTGGTCCCGGGCCGTCCTCTGCTCTCGGGTCTCAGGTCTGCCGCCTCTAACCAGTGAGCCACACTACTTCACCTTATCCTTTGCTTTTGTAATTTGTTCACTTGTAATTTTCTCCTCATGTATCAGTACTGTTCCTATTGTGAAGCGCTCTGACACCTTCGGGTAAAGCCTGCGCTATATAAAAACGCCTAAAATAAAATAAAATGTTCTCTAAGCATTATTGATTGCTGTCTTTCCTGGTGTGATATCAGGTAATTGTAGGCCTTCAGGCAGATATAGTATCTTAAGTGATTCCATTCCTTCTATTGTGCAAGGTTGTTTGAGTACATCTCCCTATATGGTGTACCATTTCTCCTCTACCTAGAAGTTATTTAGGTTGATCCTTGAAGGGAGAGGTGTGGGCCTTGTGGGTCTGTCTTTGGTAGATGACAGTTATTCCTGATATTCGTTAAAAGCCACCTCTCTCTGGTTATCCCTTTCCCTTATGCTGCAATTTGGATGCCATACTGCTGATAAACATGTTTTGGTATTTACAGAAGAATTTCTATTTTTATAATCTATTATTCTAACACGTTTTGTAATGATGAGCTTATTTGGTCCTTTTAAAGAAAATGTTCTCTTTTCTGCTGCCACTGAAACGAACGGACAAACAAGTATTTAACGTTTTATTTGTTTTATGTATCTAGTCTTATTTCGTCTAAAGAGTTAAGTTGTGTTATTTGCTGCCTATAAGTGTACAATTTTTTTAGAGTACTTTTTAATCTAAAGTGATTGAAAAAGTTTTTCCGACTGACCGATATTCAGGATTATTGCTCTCTTACAGAGTGATTGCTTTCATAATTTACCTGTCTATAGTTGCTGGTAGAAACTCGTTACCTTATTTGCGGCCTTTAGGGCTGCTGGTTGGGTTCTCACTTGGTGAATTGCGGCTTCAGGAGGGTTAGGCAAATTGATATTCATCTTTTACCAGTCCATCAATGATGGTCTCTATTAATAAGGCATGGTCTTGTGCAGAAATTCGTGTTGGTTAGGCTATCAAGATTTCTTTTACTCCTCAATATCTTTTTGGATTTTATGCTGCCATGGTTTAATGGTTTAATTGGGGAGAGGATGTAGCAACAATGCTAAAATATCCTGTTATCCTAGGCAAATCACTTCATCTCCCTGTGCCTAACAAAAATGAATGTGTCCTGTAACGAAAATGGTGCTCATGCAAAGCGCTCTGATACCCGATTTCTCTGGACTCGTTCGCGCTATATAAAACTCTAAAAAAAAAAATGGTGGTCTTCTAGGCAACTTGCATTGCTCTGATGGGTTGGATGCTGTTGTGTTTCTAAGCGTATGATTCCGCTATGGTCACTTACTGTTATGTCACTGTTGACTGCGGTTTATTTTTTTTTCAGCTATCTTTAAAAATTCATTTTCTTTTGTTGAAACATAGGCGTTTGAACATTTTGCTCCTATGTCTCTATTTATATCTGTTTTTTGTATATATGGGATGTTCTAGATGTCCTTGTACATCTCTAGTTCTTTCCTGTTTGAAAGGATTGCTTCTATGTCAATAGAAGGCTAAGGTTGTCCTTGACTTTTATATTATATGAACATTTCTTTTCTCCATAGAGGATGGATTTTCTCTATGTTATTTATAGAGCAGTCCTGTCCTTAGGTAGTTTACAGGTGTGGGTCAGTGGCAGGACTGGCTGTTCTGGGTTCATAGGCTTGAACATGCAGTCCAGATTTGAAAAAAATAACCATGTGGTTTATGCTAAAGTCTTATTGGCATGGCTGACATCGTTCCCTTGTGTTTATTGCCTTATAGCTTTTTTTACTGCAGTTCTGACCACAGGTATTGTGAAAAGAGATCTTAATTCGATCTTCTCTTTTTGACAAGGGCATGTTATTCCCGTGGTTTGAGTGTTGCAACTTTATTGACCTATGGACCCTTCTAGGGGACTCTATAGGGTAGGGTGTGCATTTGCACACCTGCGTTAGTATACATTTCCGGTCTTCTTCTTCTCTTTCAACATGGGCCGGGTTGCTCATGATTATTGTTTGCAGACGCTCCTCCGGGATGGTATGGGTTTGGCATTGGATTCTAAAGTAAGGAATCTGCAGCTAGATGTCTCTATCACATGAGCAAGTTACTCACCTTCAGAAATGCATCATCTGGTAGAGACAAGATATAGCCGCAGATTCCTTAAAGATCCGCCGATCCTCCTCACTCTGTGAACTGACTGAGTCCCTTTGAGTCTCAATTATCTTGGTCTTTTATAAAAATAAAAAATAAAAGAGAAGGTGAGGAAGAACCCGGGTTTATTACATATATGAGGTTATCTTTCATCTCAAAGCTGTTGATAGGATATTCATATACTGAATTATGGTTACGACTTTCTAATAGTTATTTGACACTTTGGTGCCTTTTGTTGGTTTTTGGCACACTGTTAAACCCACAGCTTTTATAGGTGGTTCCGTGTTTCGAGTGTTGAAAATGCTCACAGAAGAAACTGATGTCAGCAAGTCGGTGAGGGAGTTATATGAACTCGACTCTGTCAATGTGACATCTAGTGGACGACGTCGGTGCGGAGCCATGTGACTCATCTACTAGTGCGTGGATGTGCTGTGGGAAAAAAGTTTTCGGATCTAGTCTTGTGCTCGGGGAGGATTCTAAAGTAGGGGATCTGCAGCTAGATCCTGTCACTACCAGATAATGTGTTAGCGAAGGTAAGTAACTTACTCATTAGTTACTGAAGTGCCTCCCTTTGACAAAGTATTGGAGACGTTTTCAGCTTAAAAAATTAGTACCTACTACTAACTCAGGTAGACGCCTGCCCCCCCTAGAATGATGACCTAGAACCTGACTATGGTTACCCCAGATTTTTTGCCTTGTGTTTAGCTGGTTTTCGACTTAGTTGGCCTGGTTCCCTGCTAATCAGGGCCCCAAGCTATCTGCCCTCTCTGTAAAATGGATTCCATTTACCCTAGGTGCATAACTCAATTGGCTTGGGTCACCTTATCAGCCCCTGTACAGAGCACTATAAGTGCCCAGGGCATAGGTGCATCCAAGGCCTACCAGGGGCTGCAGCATATCTTTTGCCACCCCTGGCGGGCTATCCAAAATTGACACAACTGGCTGATCACTCAACTGGGGCAAGGTGGTGTAATCACCCCTTGCATAGATATAGTAGGCCTATATCTAAACCTATCTGGACACATATAAACCTATAAGCCACTCCTATGGCAGGCCTTAACAATCCTGGAGGCAGAGTGCTTGGTTTTATGTGAGATGGTGCTCTAGCATGAGCTGAGCCTGTCTGCAGCTGTCGGGACCAATTCCCTAAGCTGTTCCGGGATAATGCCATACCATATACTATTAAGTGCATTATAATCCTCGCGGTTATATGTTAACATTGGTTTGGCTTTATCAAAACATGTCATGTAAGGTGTCATACGATTTGGAATACTACCCCCTCGCCAATCCTGGTGACGGGGGTAGCATTCCATCCCTCTAGAGGGAGACGACATGTTACTTTGCTAAAACGTGGTTGATTTTAAAAGAGCCTCAGATCCACAAAATGGATGTTCCTGCCACAGACACAAGTCTGACCTCCTGCTGCTGACCGAAACTCAGCAGAGGAGGCCTGGACAAAGGCTTTCCTGTCGCAGGGAGGTGTTACACCACCCCAGACAGGAGATAGTGAATTGTAGCAGGGGGGTTTGAAAGAAACCAGACACTGCCTGGGGAGCAAAAGGCTGCCCCTTGCATAATCCGGCCAAACCGGTTCTGGGGCATACTGCCCCAGTCCCAGCGGGGCCTGGATCAAAGGGAAAGGGGTGTATCCACCCCCTTCCTGGGTCCCACCCATAGGAGGGGACCTAGCAGGTAATCCAGCCCCCTAGATTGGTATAAGAATGGGAGCAGTGCCAACACACTCAGATTATCCTGATGAAACATTTGAAACGAAACTCTGGACCCTTCGACATCCTACTCGACGTAGAAGACTGAAGAATCTCCCTTGTGGTCAAGGAGTGACCACCCTGTGCACACAGGCACCATCCACCACCTCGACGTCCGCTTTGTTGCAGTTCCCGCCGGAACTCGAGCAACAAAGATCGACGAGATCAAGCTTGCCTGCCTTCTTACAGCCCGATCCACAGTCCCTGCAGAGCTGAGACCCGTGGAGGCGACCGGAAGCGTGGGGTACGCCATCTTGAAAAGACTACCAGACGCTGACTGTGCAGCCCACGAGTGACCCTCGAAGCTGTACACCGAGGTTTGAGAAGCCCCAACCCTGAGCTGCTCTTGCACCGAAGCTCACCCCTCTACCCTCGTCGAGTGCTGCGTGGGGCCCTTCTGCTTTCTTTGGCTCGACGCGTTGGCCCGGTCACTTGCCAGCTGGCTTGTGGCCCTTGTGCCGGCGAAAACCTAAATACGACTTGTGATTCTGGTTGCTCCAGACTTGCACCCACTCCTCTGAAAAGGAGCACCCGCTCTGACCCTCCTGGTCCGAGTGAGAAGCAATCTTCCAATCCCACGTGGATTGCTCTTGCCAAGTGTTGTTTGCTCCGATCTTGAAGCCGACAGCGCCGACGGTGAGAGCCTGCGTGGGACAGCTTGTGACCTGCTCCTGGACGTCGCAGATGCCCCAGAGCCCACGTGGCAGCGGAGAGAAGCTCCTCGACAACCTGATTGCGCCCGACATTGCCTGGTTCCGTCCTGGTTCCACCCTGGTCACTGCTGAGTGACCCAGACTCTGTCCCCTCTGCTTTCAGGTACTTTTCTACTCCGATCCACCCTTGGATCACACCGGAAACTTCTCCTTCACATCGCCTGCAGCATCTTCAGCTTCAAGCACCAACAACCTGCGTGACGAAACCCGACGCCACTTCGACCCTATGCACCCGCTTCCTGTGGGTGAGGTAACTCAGCAACGCAGGTGTTCCCACACTGGTACACACCTCTAGGGTCTGTGTCTAAAGTTTTGTCCTTCTAGGTTCAGCGGAAGTATCCTTAAACTCTATTTGTGTAACTTTTACGCACCATTGACTTTGCATTGGTGCATGCGTGTACTTTAAGCACTGCACCCGAAACCCGCGGGCTTTTCCCGACTTCAGATTGCTTGTCCTGACTGCTCCCAGCGATTCCCTAGGCCCTAGGCCTAACCACTGTTTGATTGGTATCTCTTATACCACTTTCTTAATATATGGTTTGAGTGGCCACCCGCCCTCATCCATAATTGTGCAACTTTCATATGTTATACTGTGCTTTTGATTTAACGCTTGTGCCCCTTTGCTCATAAAGAGTACTGGGGATTATTTTAGAAATAAACACATATATTTTTATAATATATACTTGTGTGGTGTCCTTTCATTTGATATTACAGGATTGTGATTGGTAAAACAGCTCGCTTAACACGACCTCTTGAGTTTAGCCTTTAAGGCTGCTTAGTCTATGCTACCATTAAGATAGCTTGTCTATAAGGTTGACTTACAACCAGACACCATAAGGAATTGTTTGGACTGATACAAGGTGGTTCCAGAATTGGAAACATCATATATCAGGCCAACTTCTCACACCATTTGACCAACATATTAAATGAAATGATCAAAATAGGACATTTTCCAGACAAATGGAAGATGGCCTCTATTCTACAATTACAACAAAAACCTAATTTGGATCTGCTGGAACCTAGCAGTTATGGGCCTGTTTCCAGACTGCCACTTCTCTCAAAGGTATTAGAAAAGGTGTTAAATTTAGAATTAACATCCTTTATTAATGCCAATAAACTTTTGGGCTCAACCCAATCCAGTTTTTGAGAAGCACATAGCAAGGAGACTGCAGTGATCATGGACACAGGAGGTAAGGCCTTCGATATGGTAAACCATAGTTTCCTTATTAAGTGACTCTCGAATTAGGAATAAAAGGCATAGCTCTCAAACTACTTGAATCCTTCCTATCACTTAAGGTGCAATACGTGTAGATGGGAGCATACTCCTCAGATCAATTCAGGCTGCCTTGTGGTGTGCGCAGGTGTGCGCAGGGCTCGTCGCTGAGCAATACCCTTTTTAATCTCTATGTCATGTCACTGGCTAAGCTTATCAGCTATTTGTCTTGGTATCCAGGAACTTAAAATAAACAGCAGAACGTTTTAGTTCTTGTACGGCCCAGACAAATGAATGGAAGAAACTCAATTGCCTAAAACTAAACTCCGGTAAAACAGAGGTTTTCCTCCTGGGCAATAACACCTACTTTTGGTCATTTAGTTAGTGGCTGATCAAACTGGGCTCCCTTCCGCTTCCTGTGAAAAAAGAGAAGAATTTAGGAATTATCTTTGATGATAGACTAACCTTTAAAGATTAGATTAATGCCCATGACCTTGGCAGTCTTTTTCATTTTAAAGGATTAGGAAAATATTCCCCTTCATTCCACTAGACCTCCTAACCTCCTAGAAGATAGTCCTGACTTTATTAGCCTTGTCCAAATTGGACTATGGAAATGCGCTATTCCTATATATTCAAAAAAGACTCTTGCACAAACTTTAGTTTCTACTTCTTCTGGGAATCCCCAAGTACCAATCTGTGTCCCATGGCCTGAACAAAATGCATTGACTCCCAATCACCAAAAGGATCACATTTAAATCATTATATTTAGCCTTTAAAGCATAGCATATTATGGCCTGGGCTATCTGAGAAATCGATTTGTCTGGTACACTCCAGCAAGAATTCTATGATCCTCTGCTGACAAGCTTTTGGTGGTCCCCAGAACTAAGAGAGCACAGGGGGGGAGGGGGGTCTGGGAACACTATCACTGTAGGAACAGCTAAACTCTGGAACATGCTCCCCTTAAATCTAAAAAACAGTCCCAATCTTTGGTCTTGTAGAATTTATTTTTTTAAACCTGACTTTTAACACATAGTAGTAGAACGCTAAGTACCCAGGATCATTCTTTTGCAAGGAGCAGCGCCAAGATGCCGCAGGGCATTCGAGCACGATACAAATTGCAAATCATAATCATTTTTTTTTTTTTTTTTTTTAAAGTAATTTTTATTGTAGACACACTTTACACAGGCCAATAGTCGCACATATTCAGCATCATTCACAGTGCTATAGTCAGGTTCATCCACTTCTCGTGTACACAGCCTGCAGGCCCACATCCCGGGGGCCGGGCGGCGGCAGCAAATTCGCACCCCCATGCCTGGTTGTTCTTCCTCAGGAGTATGGACTCGGATTTGTGTGTGTGCCTACTTTTCCGTCCTCGCCTTAGTGAAACCCCGAACTCCCCCCCCAACTTGCCCCTCAGTCCCCAAACCCCTTACCCCTCCCCCCCCGTCCCCTCCTCCCCCCCATCATCCGCTCGGGAACCTCCCGTTGTGTAACTCTAATCTCGGGTTCCAGGCTTTCTCCTCCATCGGTCCTATTATCACCAGATTATTGTACTATGCTGACCCCTGTTGCATCTAGGTCCTCCCCGTCATCCTCTATCCCACTATCCCTGAGGCCTTGTACCATTACCTCCCAGGCCGTTGCTTGTTCTAGCGCTCTCTCATTGGCTGTTCTGCGCGCCATCTGATATCTATGCGTGCTATCACAGGCCGCCCACTTCAGGAATTCATTGTACCACCTCCTATACGTCGGGCTCGCCCTAGCCTTCCAGTTTCTGGTTATCTCGCGCTTGGCTACCATCAAACCCATATCTATGAACTTGCTCGAGAGCTTGTTTTTGGGGGTGTGCGGAAACCAATGCAGGATGCACGCCGCTGCATCAAAGTCAACAGTCCGGTCCGTCACCTCGTTCATGGATTCCCCCACGGCTCGCCAATAGTCCGACAGGGCCGGGCATGACCAGAGCATATGCACCAGCTCGGCTCCATCAGCCGCGCAGCGGGGGCACCTCGCTTCAGTCGCGCCAAAATATCTCAGGATTCTCCCAGGGGTCATATACGCCCTGTGCAGTATGTAATAATGGATGACCTGAAAACGAGCATTCCTCGTGCTATTGCGCGCCCTCCGCACCAGCTGCGCCCACGTCGTGTCTGGGATGGGTTTACCTAGGTCAGTTTCCCATTTGAGTTTTAGTGCATCGAGAGGCGGCAGGTGCTCGTGGAGCATTCTGTTGTATAAGCAAGATACCGCTTTCACCGTTCCCGCCGCCATCATGGTGTATTGGCACGCCATGGCCGTCTCCGGCTCCGCCAGTCCCAGTCCCCAGTGCTTCTGCATTGCTCTCGTCACAGCAGCATGAAGGAGATAGCCCCCGCGTGGGAGGTCAAAGCGTTCCTGGAGGGCCGAGTACGGGAGGAGCTCCCCGTTTTCGAAGAGGTCCCCTACCACCTGTATGCCTACCTCCTCCCACTGCTGCAGGCGGGACCAATCGCCTCCATGGGGCAATGCTGTCAGCATGCCCAGTGGCATCTCCGGGGCATAGGGGTGCTGAATCCCTGCCCGCTTCCGCTTCCTGTTCCAGCAACGCCGAAATGTATCCTGTTCAAGGGACAGATCCCGGGTGGCGAGTTTCTGTCCTAGCGCAATATAGGCTAGTATGTGTCGTGGCGTGCCCCGCTGTCGTTTATCCTCCGGGCCTCGGTAAACCCGAGCCACCTCTTGCGTGAAGATCTGCAATTGGGCAGCGAGATAGATAGCTCGTAGTCTGGGAACGCCAAGCCGCCCTCATCTTTCGGGCGGGTGAGCGTCGCCAGCGCCACTCTACATCTGCCCGTCCCCCATAGGAATGAAGTGAGCTGGGAGCGAAGTCGGCGGAAAAAGGAGCTGGGGATCCAGATCGGAAGCGTTCGGAAGAAATATAGCAGCCGCGGGAGGGCCACCATTTTCAGCAGCGCTATCCTACCAGCAATGGATAGCGGAAGTGTGGCCCAGAACGCCATGCTACCCTTCAGCCCCCTGACGCATCTCTCCACATTGCCCTCGAATAAAGCCGTCGCTGTGTGGTAGACGTATACTCCAAGATAGTGGAGACAAGTCGGCTCCCAATGAAGCAGCGGCCTGTGTTCTGGGCGGACCACGTCCTCCCTCAGTGGGAAGAGGCTCGTCTTCGCCCAGTTAACTCTGAGGCCCGAGAGGTCGCCAAAACGTCCTAGCAGCTCCTCCGCCCCCACAAGCTCAGTCGCGTCGTTGTCCAGGAACAGCAGGAGATCATCGGCGTACAGCGAGATAAACTGTCGCCCGTCATCAGTTTGCACACCTGCGAAGTATCGCCCCCTGCGGGCTTCCACAGCCAGCGGTTCGATCGCTAAAGCGAACAGTAATGGGGACAGAGAGCAACCCTGCCGGGTGCCCCTCTCCACTGGGTATTGGTGGGACACCAGGGATCCAACCCGCACTCTCGCTACGGCCGCCGTGTAAAGCACTTGCGTCCACCGGATATATCCTTCGCCCAGCCCGAAGCGCGCCATAACTGCATATAGATAATCCCACTCTAGGCTATCGAACGCTTTTTCTATATCGACCGAGAGGGCAAGTGGAGTTCCATTCCCCCCCCGCAGGTCTTCCATGAGTCGGATAAGCCGTCGAATGTTCAGTGTCGTGTTCCGGGTAGGGATAAAGCCGTTCTGGTCCTCGTGGACCAGGGTGGTCATGTGCGGTAGGAGTCTCGATGCTAGTATAGAGCTCAAGATTTTATAGTCGGCCGTGAGCATCGAGAGCGGCCTATAGGAGGCCGGACTACTACCTTCCCTGCCGGGTTTCAGTAGCGGGATGACTATCGCTTCCCGCATCGATGGGGGGAGGCGACCCGTGGTCCTTGCCTCTTTGTACACAGCCAGAAGCCGCGGCGCTAAGGCGTCAACATATTTGCCATAAAACTCGATGGGCAGGCCATCTATACCCGGCGTCTTATTACGGGCCATGGACTTAATAGCTGTTCGGATTTCCCCTAAGTCGATGTCCCTTCCCAAGTCCGTCGCTTGCTCGTCTTCCAGGCGCGGTAGGGTAAGGTCATCCAGGAAAGCCTCCGCCTCCATTTCCCGGTCGCCCGGGGTGCTACTATAGAGCGTCTCATAGTATCGCTGAAAGCCGTCCACTATGGCCGACTGGGTGTAGGACAAATTGCCCCCCTCCCCGGCAAGTTGCAAGATAGGGGAGCAGCGTTTCGTGGGGTTGGAGAGCCATGCCAGCAGAGTGCCCGATCGGTCGCCTTCTACATGAGATCTCAGCATGTATGCTCGGTAATCGTAAGCCCGTAGTCTTTCCACTTCAGCCGCTACCGCCTCCCTGGCCGAGCTCACCGTGTCCTGCAGCTCCGGCCTGCCCGGTCGGTCCCTCTCCACTGCCCTCAGCTTGGCGTCTGCCCTCTCTAGGTCGGTCAGCAGCACCCGCCTCGTGCCCACGAACTGTGTGATGCACTGCCCTCTCACTACCACTTTGAAGGCATCCCATTCCACTGCTCTAGAGCCCGTGGAGCCCTCGTTATTGGCGAAATATTGTGTCAGCCCCTCCTCCAGGGCCGCTCCGAATATCGGGTCCTCCAAAGTCTCCGGCCGGAGCCTCCAGGTTGGTACCCTAGGTTTTTCCGTCATCCAGTCTAAGTGGATCAAGAGCGGATTGTGGTCCGAGACCGTTCTCGTCAGGTATTCCGACCAGGTTACCTGCGTCAGCACGTCTCGTGTGCACAATATCGCATCCAGCCTAACGTGGAGTTCGTGTACCCCGGAGTAAAACGAGTAATCCCGGTCTGTTGAGTGCTGCGCCCTCCATGCATCGGTTAATACCCAGCTCTCTTGCCATTCATGTCTACCCTTAGCTAGACGGTACACCGGGGAATCTCTCAGGGGAGGGTGGGACCTATCCAGGTGCACATCCGCCACGGAGTTAAAGTCCCCTCCCATGAGTATTGGACCCACCAGGAAGTGCGCCAGTGTCCCCGACAAGCTTGCATAAAAGGTTAATTGGTCTATGTTCGGGGCATATACGCTGCATAGGACTATAGCTTTACCCCGCAACTTGCCCTCCACTACCACAAATCTCCCCTCCGGATCTATCAGCTGTCTAGTCATTTGAAAAGGCGTCCCCGCCCTCACCCAGATCAGAGCGCCCCTTGCGTAGGCCGAGTAAGAGGTGTGGAAAACCTGCCCTCGCCATCTCCTCTGTAGTGCCACCCCTTCCTGCTTCGTGATGTGTGTCTCCTGTAAGAGCGCTATGTGTATCCCTCTCCTCTGTAGGTAGGCGTGCACTTTATGCCTGCGCTGCATTGTGTGTAGTCCCCTCACGTTCCAGGTCATGCATTTCAAAACATTCGAGTTAGCCATTGTCCCATAAGTCACGGTTCTCCTCCCCCTCCCTGTTCACACTCCCGCGGATGATGGTCCCTCCCCGTCCCAAAACAGGACCTCCCAACTGGTCAGCCCTCAAGAAAATCAAAATCAGCGTCTGCAGAATCCCCCCATCACCAAACCCCAACTGTGGTGCTCCCCCTCCCCCCAGAACAGGCCCCAATATCAAGATACCAGACCCCATCCAAACACCCTGAACTCAGAACCCCCAGGTATTTAGTTCACAGCCGGAGCTGCAATCGCCGTAAGGGCGTGCGGAGCGAGGCCTCGCCCAAGAGGGGGCTGCGTGACCCAGGCCCGCCGCTATCCCCCCACTACGGAGAACAGCGCATAATCGGTCACCCAGCGCCCGTGCCTGGAACTAACTCTCCCGCTAAGCAGGCGGACCCCCCGCAAGGCCCAGTCCCCTTACCCAACAGGTCCAAATCAAATGTTCAGGATTTCTTCTGCTGTTTGCGGCGTCACCACCGGATCCTTGGCATCATGGACCCCCGACAGGTCCGACTCCGAGCCCGAGGCCGATATGATTGTCTCTGTGTCCGTGCCTCGTGTGGATTGAGAGCCACCCCCATTCCCAATGGTGATCACTGCTTGCAGCGCAGCTTTGCGCTCGGCTTCCGTTTGTGAAGCAGTCGGTTTCCCGGCTCCGCGGCGTCGCTTGCGCAGTCTCTGCGATTGGCGCGGCCCCGCCGGTGCTCTTTCCCGTTCCTTTTCCTTCTCCTCCCGGACCTTGGCGCCATCCGTACCCGCTTTGTAGGACTCCCACCAGTCCCAAGCGTCTGCGGCCAGGTTGAAGAACATTGTTTTGTCGTCCACCACAATTCGGAGTCTGGCAGGGAACAGCAACGAGTATTGGATACCTTCTGTGCGCAGCTCTTTCTTGATCGACAGGAAGGAGGCCCGCTGCTTCTGCGTTTCGAACGTGAAGTCAGGGAACAGCGTAACCCTGCTGTTCGCGATTTGGAATGGGCCATCGTCTCGAGCCCTTTGTAGCAGCAGGTCCCTGTCCCTGTAGTGCAGCAGTTTAGCCACGATAGGTCTCGGTGGGAGGCCTGGTTTGGGTGGTCCGGACGGGACCCGATGAGCCCTTTCCAGGGTAAAGAAGGGCGACAAGCCCTCAGGTGCCACCACAGTCCTTAGCCAGTTGTCGCAGTAGGCCAGTAGGTCCGTCCCCCCTTCGCTCTCCGGCACACCTACGATTCGCACGTTGCTGCGACGGCTTCTGTTCTCCGCATCCTCTGCTCGACGCTCTAATACCTGAATCCGGTCTAGAGCCTCCGTGAGTTTCCCCTCAAGTGTCTTGTGGGCCGGAGCTAGAATCTTCAGGGCCCCCTCAGTCTCCGTCACTCTGTCTTTTAATTTGTCGTGGTCGGCTCGGAGCAGGCCGAGCCCCGACGCCACCTGCGCAATGTCGTCATGCAGCGCCTCTCTCGTTGCTGTGATGGCCTCCAGGATCCGGTCCTGCAGCCTCTTCAGGTCCGTGGGCTCCCCCCCGTCTCCTTCCGCCGCTCCCGAAGCCGTCGCCTCCTCTTGCTTGCCTTTCGTCTTCCCCATAATGGCCCACGCGTGGTCTCGGGGCTCGGTGCAGCACTCACTCGTCTCACTGCTCCGCTAGCGTGGCGCGAGCACTCACAGAGCCGGGCCACCCTCCCTGATTAGGCCTCCAGCGTTGGCAGCCAGTGTCGCCGGGCAGGGGACAGCGCCTAGGGGGTGCGTGCGTGGGGCTCCAGGCCGTAAGTGGTGCGGCTCCAATTGCGCAGCGCCGCCAATGGTAGGTCCCCTCCCAGCTGTCGTCCGCCACTTTCCGGGGCCCAAGGTGCACCAGCTCTCGTGGCCCTCCAGCAGGCAGTCCTAAGCACTCCCTGGCATGCTTGCCTCCCTCGCAGTCAAGCAGGGCGCCCCTGGACGTTGGGCTCCCTCTCTCTCAACCCCCCCTCCGTGTCGCTCTGTTTTGCGGCTCACCTCGCAGTTCAGGGGGGGGAGGGGGGGGAGCGTGCAGGTTTCCTCCAGTGCGCCGGGCCCCCGCCGCGTCCGTCAGGCCTCAGGGTGTCCGCAGCGCGCAGTGCTCTTCCCGCAGCCTTCTCGGGCCGCTCGCTCGCGGCCGCTCCGCTGCTCCTCGGGGCCCCGGGGGGGGGGGGGGAAAGGGGGCGCCTCCTCCCCGGTTCCGGTCCTCGGCGGGTCCCGGCCGTGTCCCCAGGTGTCGGCCCACAGTTCAGGCAGCCGGGCTTCTCGGGTCCGTCACTGCGGTCACCATTTTGGACGTTCTTTCGGCTTGGCCCCGGCGGCTCTGCAGTGCGGCGGAGGTCGGGCTTCTCAGCGGCCCCTCGATCGCTTCGCTGTAGCTCCAGTGACGCCCACGCTCGGCCCGATGAGTTTCAGGCACAGCGCCGGGCTCTCCGCAGCAGCAGGCAGGATGAGTTTGGGGAATAGGCGCGGAGCTCCGGGCTCACGCCGCCATCACCCTCAGCGTGCAAGCCACGCCCTTGCAAATCATAATCATACCACTAGGAGGAGGAAACTATTATATGAGCCACCGTATATAGAAAACGTTTGCAGATGCTGAGAACAGAAGCAAGAACTGAGGCTCATGCAATATGCTTGGAAGCAGGAAAAAAGACCAATAGAACAGGTATGCCAGATTAATACCGCTTAAAGTAAAAATCTGAAAGAGACATGTTAGTGATAGATTCCTTACCTTAGAATATTCCCAGACATCAGACTGGATCCTGAAAGTTTTTGGGCAGCAGTACCCCTGCGCGTCGGTAGGCGTCGTCATATGGCTCCGCATACATTGTTGGCATCGTAGTCGCCAAGATGACGTCGCTGGAGCTACTTAGACGTGCCCACGTGCGCTGACGTCAGTTCTTTCTTTTTCCACGCCTGTAAGCGCAGATCTGGAGAGAGCGGTACCCCCAGTCACTTTTTGACAGAATTATTTTTGGGACATTTGTCTCTGTTTTTTGAGTGTTTGATTCCTATTGTATAGGGATGCCCAGTTTTAAGTCTTGCACGGCTTGCCCCCGCACGATGTCGGTGACGGACCCACACCATGATTGTCTCTACTGCCTGGGGCGCGACCACGACTCCGAGTCGTGCACCCACTGCCGGACCATAGCTCCGAAAACTTTGCGGGAGCGGTCCTGAAAGTAGCTAGAGGCCCGGGAGTCGACTCCGTGCCATTCCAGGTCCTGTGGGAGTTCCAGGGACCGGCCGCGGAGCCATCACCACCATTCGAAGTCTTCGCACTCGGAGTCAGGTAAGGCGAAGCACAAGCAATGTCGCTCTTCACCTTCCCCTAGCCGGTCGCGCGACATGGCTGAGGGAGCAGGTGGCACCACCCCTGCGGCTCCGGCGGAGCCTCCGCAGTTGACGATGGCCTACCTGCCTTTTTCAGGTCCATTGGCGACTCCGGCCCAGCTGCAGGAATTCCTGTCAGCCATGGCACGTGTCTTCGGACCATCCGGCCCTGCTGGTGCACCTTTGGGCCCCGCGGGCCCGACTGGGTGTCCTCGTTCTTCGCCGTCTCCGGCTTCGACGTCGTCGACGACTTCGGTCTCGCAACAAGAGACTCTCATAGATCCACGCTAGAATCCTCGTCCATGTCGGTTGACCCGGTAAGACCTCTGATAGAGCGCGGGCTCACCTGCTCGTTTTACCATACTCACCTGGACCCTTAAACACATACACACTTTGAACAGGTAAACCTACGCTTTAATCAGATATATAACCTTTTAGCACCTATACCTTTAACTTACCAATCCTAGTCACCGGTAAGGGATCAAGGGAGTTCGCAAGAAAATTGGTAGTAAATAAAATTTCCTGTTTAAAATAACCACGGACTCTGGGAAAGTTTTAACCTTTTATCTATGAAAATTCTTAAAAGTCACCTTCCATATATATGCAATTAAAGCTCTTTCGATTAGGAAGATGATGATAAAAGCAATAATGTGTAAAGGAGTTACGAAACGTATTTTTAGCATTGAAACATAGAAAGGGAGAGAAAAGGAAGACGTACAATAACATATCCACATGTATTTATATTTACCTAGAATGGTGTGAAGACCAACCCTGGCCACGGGCTGGGATAAAGAACAAGACTTCTAGTAGTTCAGATGCCAGTAAGACAGCACAGGTGTAGATCAGGACGAGTTAAGACCAAATCAGGATGGATTCAGGTTGGAAACAGGTACCCTCAGCTAAGTGCAACGCCAGCGTCACACCCCTCTCTGCGTCTAACAGTCGGATCCTGATTGGGTGTTGGAAATCTTCTCCCTCAGAACCCCGATTGGGTATCGATCTCCCATTAACCCCGATTGGGTTATCGAATCTTCTGACAGAGTGCTCCGCCAGCACCTCTGTTCTCGAATCTTCTGCCAGAGTGCTCCGCCAGCACCTCTATTCTCGATCCCCTATTGAGTGCGTTGGGTCAGTGACAGGTCAGCTATTCTGACAAGTCGGACAAACTAGCTGGCTAAGCCTACCTTAGTTATACCATTTTCCAGGGCAGTGGCAGTGTACTGTATTCCGTAAGGTCGATACAATCATGTTAGACTTCCCGCTTCACTTCTGCAAAATGTGAATCTGGTAACAGTGTTGCTGGGTTCAGAATATTACACCTAGCAATGGTCAAATTTTCTGCATCTAGAATGATTCGCTCATACTTAGTCAGCCGACTAGGAGTCAGATACTGAGTTTTAGTTCTTGTTAACAAAATCACAACTGCATGTGGAACATACACAGATACTGGATGTCCCATAATAATGGACTCACTTTGCTTAAGACTCATGCAAGTCGCAGCTACTGCTTTCAGACATCCTGGCAATGCAGATGCCACTGGATCCAGTGTGGAAGAAAAATATGCCTCAGGACGTCTCATTAGACTGTGAGTTTGGTTCAGAACTGAAAGTGCACAATTGTCTCGTGTATCACAAAACAGTGGAACGGCTTTTGAATTGTCAGCCATCCCTAGCGCTGGAGCAGAACACAGACATTCTCGTAATTTTGAGAAAGCAGACATGCTCTCGTCATCCTATTCTATTGGGTCCTTTGCTAATTTCTTTGTCATTTGTATCAATGGTTTTGCTAGGACTGCAAATCCCACAATCCATTGCCTGCAGTAACCTACAACTCCAAGAAACATTCTGATTTCTTTCTGTGTTTGAGGTAGATTCATGTTTCGGATTATTCTGATTCTTTCTGAGGTAACCCTTTTGACACCTCTCTCTAGCTGGTGCCCCAGATATTTCACTGATGTGGTACAAAATTGCAGTTTCTCAGGTGATACTTTATGTCCTCCTTCACCTAAATGATTCAGTAAAGCAATGGTATCAACAACGCAGTTATTCCGAGTTTTAGACGCCACCAGTAGGTCGTCTATATACTGCACCAGGACTGATTGTCCGGGCAGTACCAGAGATTCAAGACATTTCTTCAATATCTGATTAAAAATCGATGGACTTTCCGTGTACCCCTGAGGAACACGGTTCCAAACGTAGGCATGGTCGTCGAATTTGAACGAGAAAAGAAATTTGCTATCTGGATGCAAAGGAATCGAGAAAAATGCATGGCACAAATCAATTACTGTGAACCAACCTGCTGCCCATGGTATTTGATACAGAATCACAGCAGGATTTGGCACAACTGGACAACATGGGACAATAATTTTATTAATTTTGCGGAGGTCCTGTACGACCCTATATTTTCCGCTCGGTTTCTTTATGCCAATTATGGGTGATTTACATGGACTGCTCATTATTTCTTGCAAAATACCTGTTTCAACTAGACGCTTTATTTCTGCTGCAACACCTGCTTTTATTTCAGGGCTCATTTTGTACTGTTGAATATTTGGGTAAACTGCGCCTTCTTTTACTGTCACTTTTATTGGTTCAACATTCGCCATTTATCCTACATTTTTTCCTGTAAAATCCCACACATCAGGATTCACAGTATGCTGTAATTCTCTTGGTAAGTCTTCTAAAGTCAACTTTTTAATTTCAGTTTCCTGTGTGGCCAACATTAATTTATAAATTCCATCTTCATCTGGGGTCTGAATTTCAACACCACTTGGGGTGCAAAAGATAGTGCAATTCATTTTGCACAGCAAGTCTCTACAGGTTTACTGGACTGGAATCGCACACAACAAACTTGTGCATTTCTTTAAAATTGCCTATTCTGACTTCCATTGGTTCTGTAACAGGGGTACTAATTTGTTTATTAGAATCGCCCACTACATGGATCGCTTCACCCAAAAGGTTAGGTTTGGAACGTCTTCTGTTCTCACAGTAGAACGGGTAGTGCCAGTGTCCAATAAAAAGGTAACATCATTTCCCTCAACTTTTCCCTCAATATATAGACCTGACTGATCTACCGGCAAGGATGCGCCAAGTACGCACTCCTCGTCCTCCCCTCTCAGGCCCCGTCAGAAACTATCTTCGTCAAAGTATGTGTCACTCAAAAGAAATTGCTGTGTTACTGCGTCTCTCCTACCACTTCCCTCCCGATTTGTGGCATCCACACTGTATGTGGCTTGACTCCCAGAATTTGGCATAGGTGCAAGTGGTAACTGGTTTTGTATTACCTGTTGCTGTTTCCTCAACACCGCATTCTGCATCTGTGGATTCAAATTGTTAGTTTGTACATTATTATTCAATACAGCCTTACACTCGTTCTTCCAATGCCCCAATTTTCCGCACCCTTGACAGGGAAACCTTTTCTTGGCCTCATCTCTATTATATTTTCCCCTTGGTTTGCCCCCATTTTCATCTCCTTGGGTCTGATTATTTTTCATTAGACTTAATTGGAGTTCCTGTTGCTCTGCTAGTTTTACTTGTGCCCACATTACTTTTTCTTCTAATTTCTTTCGTTTATTGTCAATTTCATCCCCACAATATTTTGCACATTTAAGGATTTTATCAACAGACTTGGCCTGCCAACAAATGTTATGATCTTTAATCATTTGTGAAATTTCTGGCTTTAACCCTGTCATAAAACGATAAATAAAATGCGTCATGTCTTTTGTATCAATGTTTTCCATACCACTGTACTGTTTGAATACCTGTAAAAGATGTTCATAATATGCATGCACAGATTCATCTTTATTCTGGGTATTTTTATTTTTTTTTAATTTTCAAAAACCTTAATTAAAGACCAACAGTAGACGTACATGTCCGCTTACTGCCTACAACCGTTTTCCGGCCGGCATGGCAACATCGCGTATATAAAAGACGGATCGTTATCAGGGGTAACGGAGTACACAGTAAGCCGCCTGCAACTCCTTCGGGCCTGCCGCGTTAGTGGGGGTATTCGACAGTGAAGGCTGAATCGTCACTACAGACATATATAATATTTATAACATATTGCACAAACAAAAGCGTTTTGCTCCTGATTCCACTTATATATTACATGTTAGCAAAATCGTAATCATGATGAGTAGGTGTCGTGGCCTATGAGTACAATATTTTACGACATACAGCGTCCCAAGCCTGTTGATACATGGCAGGTGCACGTGTTGTTGTGAGGGGATCATCAAAGAGTAGGTGATATGTATCATGAGGTGTTCGCGCTATTGGCCGCAGCGTGTTCTATTAAATAGGTTTTCAACTGACAATATATATCTCTTGGGCGTGATGAGGGGGGTTGGAGTTCCGCATATATGTGTAGCTGCTCCTGGCAATACACCAGGTCCTGGAGCCCGTCCTTAAATTTCGGTGCTCTCCCCCTCCCCCATCTACAGGAGATTTTTCTTTTGGCAAGTAGTAGAGCCATGGAGGTGCATTTCCGCATTTTAGCTTCAATGGGTTCGGTATACCCCATCAGAGCAGTGAATGGGTCATTAGGGACATGCAAGCCAGTCATGAGGTCCAGCGCAGCAAGCACTTCCACCCAGTAGCGCTGTACAGGTGGGCAGTCCCAAGCTAAATGTCAAAAGTCGGCGTCTTCCCTGCCACACCGATCACAGCTGTCGTTGTCACGTAACTTCAACCTGAACAGTTGCGCTGGTGTGTAATATAGACGGTGTAAGTATTTGTAGAGTATCATCCTAACTCTGCTGTTGGAAGATATTTCACCCATCTGCATGCATCAGTATGACCACTGCTCCTCGGTTATAGGGTGACCCCGGTCAATCTCCCATTTGCTCTGAGCCAGTGGTAAGTCGTATATTCTATTGCTTTGGACGGCGCAATATCATTTGGACAGCACATGTTCCGGGGCATCCTGTTGTAGTAGGATATGTAGCGGGGGCATCACTGGGAGTTCTAGGGGAAAAGAGGGTGTGACAGTTTTCATGTCTTGACGGAGTCTAATATAGTAAAAGAGGTTTAATGGAGTGGGTCCTACGTCTTTAAAGAATTCTTCGCTATTACCAAACTTCCCAGCAGTATATAGATGTCCCCAGGTATGCATGGATAGTTTGTGAAGGAGCTGTCGACATCCGCCCTCCTGTGTGACTGGTAGGTCCTGTCGCCCCTGGAGGGGTAGGAGAGGAGAATATAGTGGTGTGCAATCGGTCTGTTTAGCTAGGTCGCACCAGGCGCTAAGTGTACATTGGACGGTGGTGGCTGCATTGTGTCTGGGGACCAGAGGAACGCTGATGTAGGCCGTGCTAGGGGTGGGGCGCATGTATCCATGCTCAATCGTCAGGTGAGGCATGTAGGGGGGGGTGTATCCAGTATATTGCAAAGTGGGCCTGTGCGCAGCTGAAATACAATTCGATATCTGGTACAGAAATCCCTCCCGTTTTATAAGGGCAAGTGAGTGTGTCCCATCTGAGTCTGGCTTGTTTTCCTCCCCATAATAGTCGTATCAGTTGGGACTTCATACCAGAGAAAAAATATCGGCTGGGGGCATAGGGGATATTGACAAATAAGTATAGGAGTTTAGGTAGGAATACCATCTTAATCAGTGACGCCCTGCCGGTTATGGATAGAGGTAATGCAATTCACCTTGTGATTTTATCGATGATGGAGTTTAGAGCCCGCCCATAGTTGGCTGTCATAAGTTCGTTGTGGGGCCCGGGACACAACGATGCCCAGGTAGGTGAGAGTGTCATCGCACCATTTAAGGGGGAAGTCCGGGTTGAATCTGGTGGTAGAGTCAGTAAGGGGATAGATTTGGGACTTAGACCAGTTGATGTTGACCCCTGACATTTGTCCAAATATGATAAACAGGCGCAGTATTTGAATCAGTCTGACGTCAGGATGCCGTAAATATAGGGTAATATTGTCAGCGTATAAAGAGATGAGAATGTGCCGCTCTGGATAGACGACAGCATGGTCTCGAAAATGTTGCCTGATTTTCACAGGGAGCGGTTCCACAGCCAATGCAAATAGCAGAGGGGAAAGGGGACACCCCTGTCTGGTGCCCCTCGCCAACGGGAATGAGGAAGAGCGCAGTCCATTCACCATCACAGTGGCGCACAGCCCAGTGTATAAAAATGTATCCAGAAACCGGTCCCTGGAAGCTTGTTTCCTTCCCAGTATAAGAATTGGCTTGGTAGTTTGGTTTGCCCTGTTCCCATCATGCACTGGGACAGGAACAGACTAATTTGCATATAGCCAGGTTCTGAGTTGGGATGGTGCAGTGAGCTAAAAAACAGTGATGGATCAAGCCCTGATCTCTTGACTGGGTAGGAGCATTCTGCATCATTCAGAAACTCTGTCCATCACCTTTTCCAAAATTGATTTTATCCTCACTAAGTGTGGGAGGGTATACTCAGACGTGAGTCCCTAGCGGATTGGTGACGTTACAACGCAGGCTATTACAACGCCTGCTGTTACAACGCGGTTTTTACATCGCATACCATTACAACGCATAGTGCTTTTAAGCGCTGGATAGTGAATTATTTAATTTACTATTCCAACTCCAGTCCCCGTGGATAGTAGGGAAGGTGTTGGATAGTAAATTAAATATATTCCCTATCCTAGAGCGCCCCCCAGCGCAATGCGTTGTAATGGTTTGCGTTGTAATGGTTGCGTTGTAATGGTAGTGCGTTGTAATGAATGCGTTGTAAGTGATGTTTCCCGTCCCTAGCTCATTGCACCATCAGGATTCAAGCAAGCCAGGCCGACGACGGCTGAAATGCCAGAAACCGGTCCCTGGAAGCTTGTTTCCTTCCCAGTATAAGAATTGGCTTGGTAGTTTGGTTTGCCCTGTTCCCATCATGCACTGGGACAGGAACAGACTAATTTGCATATAGCCAGGTTCTGAGCTGGGATGGTGCAGTGAGCTAAAAAACGGTGATGGATCAAGCCCTGATCTCTTGACTGGGTAGGAGTATTCTGCATCATTCAGAACCTCTGTCCATCACCTTTTCCAAATTTTAAAAATGTATCCAGTCCAGGAAAGTTGGGGGGCAGGAATCCCAATGCGTACTAGCACAAAGGATAGATAGTCCAATTCTAGGGAGTCAAATGCCTTTGTGGCATCTAGAAATATGGCAGCCATGTTGTCGTCAGGATCGATATCGTGAAGTAAGGCAAATAGTGTCCTCAGGTTGTGAGCGGTGCTCCTGGTCAGGACGAAAACCGATTGGTCCGGGAGGACCAGCACTGGTATCAGGGGGCTAATGCGGTTGGCAATTAATTTGGCGAGGATTTTGGCATCGACGTTTATAAGGGAAAGTGCCTGTACGAATCCAGTTGGGTGGGTGTTTTGTTCGGCTTGGGTATGGATATGATTAGGGCTTCTCGCATTGTCCGGGGCAGGATGCCAGAGTCGCGGGCCTCCTCGAATACGTGTCGTAGCACTGGGATAATGAGATGTTTATATAATTTATAGAATTCGGCTGGGAGGCCATCCGCTCCTGGGGCTTTGCCTGATTGTAATTGCATGATAGCTGTGATAATTTCGTCGTCTTCATGGTGAGCTAGTAAAAATTCCCTTTGGCCATTCTCTAACCAGGCTATGGCAGTGTCGTCGAAGAAGGATTCAAAATCAACTGGAGTGTGACGGTGGCTAGAGTATAAACTCTTATAAAATTGTGTAAACGCCGCTAAAATGTCCAAAGAGTCGCGGCATATCAGGCCATCTTCGTCTTCAATTTCTAGGACTATGTTCGTAAAGCGGGGTGGGCGGAGAGAGTAAGCCAACGCCCTTCCTGGTCTTTCGCCCTCACCATAGCATCAAGCCTTGTGGATTTCCCCCTGAATTTGCACTTGCGTTCTGCAGTTTCCTTATATTCATTGAGGAGTTAACGTATTCGCGCCTGTAATGTGCGAGAGGATGCGGACTGGAATGCAGACTCCGTATGTTTCAGTTCTACCTCTAATTTGTGGAGTGTGTTTCTTATATCTTTTAGTATCCCACCACTCTTTGCGATGCAGATGCCCCTTATGGTGGCTTTGAAAGCCTCCCATATGGTAGATTATAGGGGGACAAAGCCTTCATTGCGAAGTAAAAAGTCTGATATTTCTTGTTCTACCTCATCTTTGAAGACAGGGTCAAGTAGTGATTGCGGATTGAGGCGCCAGGCTAGGTATGGGGGTTCCTCCTGTGAGCGTCAGCAATACCGGAGAGTGGTCAGAGTTTGTGCGCGATAAGTAGGTAGTGTGTCGAGTCCAAGTCGCTAATCCCTTATCCACTAACCAGTAGTCTATGCGCGACCAGGAGGCGTGTACAGAGGAGTAGCAGGATCGCTGCCGCTGGGTGGTGGGTTCTCCATGGGTCTGCAAGGACATGTTCCTCAGTTATATCTCGGAGGGTTTGCTGTGCAGTCGTGTAATGATGCGACTGGGGGTGCGATCTGTCCAGGCTGGGGTCGAGCGTGACATTAAAGTCTTCACCCCAAATCAAGTGGGTGGTGTCTACATCTGATATCTTTCCCCACAACACTCTGGGTCATCGGAATTCGGGCCATAGCACAATACCATGGTACAGGACTGCCCCAGTAGCCTCCCCCACATAACAGTATATCGCACTAGTATAGCAATACCCCAGGCATAGGAGGAATAGCAGGAGAATCCTCTGAGATGCCCAGCGGGCAGCAAAGGTAGGGGAAGAGTTAGGGGATAGATGTGTTTCTTGCAACATAGCACAATGAACATTATGCCGGTCTAGATAGGCAAGAATATGACGGCGTTTACAGGATTCACCTAAGACGCGCACATTCCATGACAGGAAGTTATATTTAAGCATGTTGGGACGATTCTCTGTCATAGTAGCAATAGAAGGAAGCTTCATGGGCCATAGAGTGTGCAGTGACATGTGGAGAAAGCAAGCAGTGGAATTGCGCCGAGTGTTGGAATAAAAGGAACTTGAAAAACAATACCCGCTTCCCCCCTCCTCCCAAAACAGCAACCCCAACTTGCTGTGCATATCAACCTCCCCCTCCCAACAGTCCCACAGCACCCAGTCCCAACAGGGGACAGAAAGGAAACATTGCAAACATGTTGCACAAAGTCACATAGTAGGGTTTACCTGGTGGGTGGCTTCAAGAGGGCAACCAGGTTCTTCCTCGCAAAGGCGAATGTGTTCGGGCTGAAGATATTCGGTCCATCCAGACGACTGAGAAAGTGGAGGTGAGTGGACAGAACAGGCCGAAAGCGATAGCGGGTGCTCAATGCATGAGTCAATTTGGTCATTGCAGGGCAAGCTCAAGAGCCCTCTTCTTGTCTTTGGGCAAAGGAAGAAAATGGTCTGGTCGGTAGTATGGGACCCCTGCGGTACCAAGGGTCATGTCTCTACGTCCGGGGGAGTACCAGCCGTCATTGAAATCCTTCGCATGACCTATGCTTCCTGCAGCCAATGGGCAGTCTTTCAGTTACGTGCACATCGCCTTCCGCAGGGAGTCCCAACTGCGAAACTTTGTGTGGCCATCCACTTGATGTCCGATGCTCCCTTGTCCCCCTCATCCTGTCATGGAGGAGACGGGCTCCTATGATGTCAAGATTAGCATCTCTGTAGCAGAAGAGTGAAGTCTGTCGTCTTCCGTGTGCGTATGGCCGTCTCCACTGCAGCTGAAAGCCCAAGAACCGCCAAGTGCGTGATGCCAGTCGATATAGAAATCTGAACGCGTGGAATAGTGAGGCCAATTATTCAATGTCCGATACACCTCTGTTCTAATCTTCCCGCCTTTCAGGAGAGCGGCGATCTCTCGATGGTTTGGGAAGGGTCTTGATGAAATCTTGAGCATGTTGCAGATTTATAAAGTGCTGTTCCCTTGGGCTGTGATCTTCAAACGGGCCGGGAACAGCATAGCATAGGGGATGCCGAATTGTTGAAGCCTTCTTTTGACCGGGAGGAATTTACGCCTTTGCTCCTGTACAGCCATGGTAAAGTCCGGATATATGCAGATCTACGATCCTTCATGAGTAAGTCGGCCTTTCTCTCTGGACAGGCGGAGGACAGTGTCTCTATCGCAATAGTTTGGCATTTTAGCTATTATGGGGCGAGGGGGAGTGCCAGGTGGAGGACGACCCGCCAGCGAGCGGTATGCCTTCTCGACCACAAAGACTGTTGAGAATTCCTCTCTGCCAAACAGCGTTATAAGTAGGCGTTCCACGTAGGCCTCCATTTTCCCAGTAGCAGTTGATTCCGGTATCCCCAAAATGCGGAGGTTGTTTCTCCTAGAACGCGATTCCAACTCCTCGTTCTTAGCGGCTATCACCCTCAACACCTTATCCATTTCAAGTGTGCGAGTGTTAGTGGCAGAAGAAGTGTCCTCTTCGCTTTAGTCAACCGGTCATCATGCTATTCCACCCTATGCATGAGACCATCCATTCTGACCGACATGGAGTCCAGTTTGGATTCAATGGAATTCAAGCTCGACTGCATTGCAAGCAGTAGTTCTTTAGTCTCTGCCGTTAATGTGGTCACAGTTTCAGTCTGCGCATCGTCAAGTTCCGTCTGGGATCAGGGAGTCTTCCTGGAATCAAAGGTGAGCTTTGGCTGCTTGTTATCAGGCTTCCCCATTGTGGCCAGACGGGAAGATCTGCCAGTTAGTGGGGCGTCAGGGGGATCCAAACAGTCTACTCTTGGCGTGCTTCTGTGGGCGCAGGATAGCCGGTCTCTGGTGCGCGTCTTATCTTTGCGGCCAGCGGTAACATCCGCATCCTCACGCCCCAAGCCACGGGTCGCCACCCAGTTCCTCCTCCCCTCCAGAGGGTCTCGCCAGGCCCCCAGCGCCGGTCCAGCAGCCACAGGTGGCAGTTGCCGTGTGCAGGTTGTACTCCCCGAAGGCACGGGCGCTCCGTCACCCGAGAAGCCCACAGTGCCCAAGTGTTATGCCACCTTGGGGTATCATCACCCACCAGAAGCGCAGGCGCGCAGAGTCGCTATCTCAGGGATGCCCAGTGCAGTGCACGTGTGTTGTAGTAGGGCATAGATGAGGGTCTTTCAATTTGAGGGTCTGGCCAGGGAGGCACCGCACTCTGACTGGAGTCTATCGGGCTGTTCTGCTAGGCCCAAGCGTCCACAGAATCCACTCCGCGCAGGGCGGTGCCCACCGTCGCGTTACTTATCCAGCACCAGCTGTTCTGATGGGCAGGTATTTAGCTGGCGGTGGAAGGAGGGGATCACAGGCCACAGGGAATCCATTCAGGGCTGCCGGTCGCAGATGCGGGCACAGGGTAGGACTGCGGGGTCAGATCCCCCGCACCA
Source organism: Lissotriton vulgaris (assembly GCF_964263255.1). Lineage (NCBI taxonomy): Eukaryota > Metazoa > Chordata > Amphibia > Caudata > Salamandridae > Lissotriton > Lissotriton vulgaris. The sequence goes on along the minus strand of NC_141691.1, from coordinate 1,073,978,995 downwards.
GGGCTTTACGTTCGGGCCGCCACCGGCAAAGGGAGAGCCGATAGGCTCGCGCCGCAGCCGCCAGCAGTCGCGTCTCCCCCCGCATTGCAGAGCAGCTGCTAGGGGTAGACAGGAGCACGGCAGGGTCACCAAGCGGCAGCGGCGAGAGGGTGCAGTCAGTCACCGTGGCGAGCCCCAATGCATGGGCCCCGCAGCCCAGGTCCCCCCCGCAGCCTACCTCCACAGCAGTGGTCAGGTCCTCGGAGCAGCGCCCCTCCCTTAAGTCAGCAGGGAACGGCCTCAGCTCCGCATGGCAGACAGCCCCAGAGTCAACGGGCAGTCCACGGGGGAGCAGCACAGCAGGCCGGATGACCGCAAGGCCAGTCTCGACTCAGCAACGGGCGTAATTCGCCTTGGCAGCCCCACAGCGATCAGCAGGCTCCAGCACAGCAGCAGGAATCCCGGTAGGGCGCTGATCGCCAGCAGCAGCGTTCACAGCGGCAGCCTCTCCTCAGGCAGTCTGCTCCGTCGCCATTTTATGAGCAGCAGCACAGCGATCACCGCCGCAGGACATGCTCTTCCAGTTATGGAAACGTCGTTTTTTGTGGACCCCGGCAGTCTCAGGGGTACTTCCTGTGCATGTATGGCCGGTTAAGCTAGGTTTGAGTGCCGGATGGCCAGGATATTAAATGGATGTGGGCCCGAACTGCAAGAGCCTCACATAAGTGCGGCCATCTTGCTTGGCGCCCTCTAGCGCCCCCTTTATTCTGGGTAGTTCTGTCTATTCTAGTCCAGTCAGTTTCCTTTGGGGGTACCTTTCCTTTCAAGTATAGTATTACTTGATTGTATTTCTTCATAACCTCATCTGATGGGGCTCCTGTCTTTGGATCTCTAGGGTACTCATCATTAGGCCAATAGATTGCGATCTTACATTCTGTCCATAGATCTACAGGAACAACGTCAAATAACCCATCTAAATCTTTTAGCAACACTTTTGAGACTTTTACAAATCTTTCAACCTGCCTGTACCATTCTACAGGTTTCTCTCGAAGTTTCGGGAAATCATTCGTAAATGACAAAATATCCTGTTGGAACCATGGGACATGCACATAACCTCCTCCTGGCACTTCTCTCATCAGGCATAACCTTTCTACTTTTTCTGGTTCTTTTAATACGTATTCAGATACAGTGCTTTTCGCTTGGGCTTCTTCCTTTTTATTTGTCCATCTAGCTTTCCATCTGTCTAAATCACCCCATTTTTTAAATAATGACAGCAATTCCTTAATTTGGACCTTTCGTCTTGACAGGTTCATATTTTCTAAATCTTTGTCAGAAAATTCAGCTTGATAAGGTTTTTGTAACACTTTAGATTTTCCAATGTCAATTCCCATGTCAGAGGCCATATTCATTAATTTCTCATGAAATGTGTTAGTATTTCGAGTGATACTTCGACATATAAATAACAACTCAACTCGTATTTAATTGGTAAATTTTATGAATTAACTCACTTCGCTGCTTATGTAATGCTTCTCTTTTTTTCCTGAAGTACCTTTTCTAATGAAGTCTCATGTATTACTTGCGGAATCAAAGGTGGTTTCAAGAATGGAGCACTAGGATTAACTGTGCTTGGCTCCTCATTATAAGATGGCGGATTTTTCATTAACAAATCCTCCATATAATCATCTTCTGAATCACCACTAGTCATTAGATTTCTCGTTTTCTCTGTATTCTGATTTACTGATGTTTCTTCTAATGATCGTACAGGATATAATCCTTCCACTAACATGGACTGTCTCCATTGTTTCATTTGCTTATCTCTAGTTTCTCGCAGAAATTTTGGATAAAACTTGCTCAAATTCCTCTCACTTCTGGGTCAATCTCATTCAAAAGCTTCAACTTCCCATTCCTCTAGTGCCTCATACTGCGTTAATCTAGGTCTAGGATCTAACTCATTCATGCGAGTTCTCAAATTATACAAAATCCTGCCATTAAAGGTACCATTTTCTGGGAATGCCAAAACACTGTCATCTTTAGTGTATTCGATCCAGTTCTCTAACCACACACAAGTGTGATAGCCCCTTTCAACCATCATGTATGATGCGGGCATATTCGGTGGTGGAATAATACTCCCTTCTCTGGTTTCAATCGGTTTATCTTTTTTAAAGACATTTTAACTCTCTTAAAGAACAACATTTTTCTTTTTCCTCCGTACATGATATAAGATCTTCCTCTAATCTGTTCTTCTTTTGCAAACCCTAAATATTTTCTATCAGGTCTATTTCCTATAAAGCCTGGATCTAAATGCCACATATGACTAGAATCAAAACTTCAATTTTAAGCAACACACTCAATTGTTTACTTAAATACTCCTCCAATACAAGCGCTTTTCTTATTTTTCAATGACCAATCGAAAATTAGAATTCAAATAAATCCAATCAATAGTTGCACTGCTTTTCTCGTGAGACAAGTTCTCACGCTCCTGTACTCACCCCTCCTTCACAATTATGACCTCAGCTACACACCCGCTGTCTCAACCAATACCAGCGCGGGTCTAGGTGACGTCAGTGCAGCACCACAACTGACTCCCCTCTTTGCATGGTAATACGAGAACATATTTCTTTTCACTTTTCAATACAATTTCATTAATTAACAACGTAAAAACATTCGCCACTGTGCCTGAGTGAGTAATTCAAAGGAAAGATAATTTTCACTCTACGAGTAAATCCCTTCCGCTTACTCTTCATACACTACAAGTAGATCTCTTCCGTCTACCCTTCATACAAGCATTAGAGAACCTGTTGCTCCCTCTGGCTTACCCTTTCTAGGTGATATAAGGCCAAAGTTTCACCAACGAACACTTTTGCTGTCAATGAAGCTTAGAAGAACCTGCTACTTCTTCAGTGTTACCCTTTCTAGGTGATATAACACCAAAGTTTCACCAGCGAACTCTTTGCTATCAATTATTCACACATTTATACAGAAAGTCCCGAAATAGTGCTTCTGGTTTTACCTAACTATGCACTTACTTCCACAGGCAAGTGACCTCACTGCAGTGTGGCTTCCATTTACCACCCGCTATTCTGCCCCCGGGGATTTCAAAACAAACATATAACACTACAAACAGGTTTTGGGTAATACATAAAAATCAATACATAATCAATATGCAATGCAATTTCAATTAAATGACTAACTACGAGTAAATAAATATCTTAACTAAACCCTAACCACAGCTCTGCTGCCAAAATAATACTGATAGAGCGCTGGCTCACCTGCGCGTTTTACCATACTCACCTGGGCCCATAAAAACATACACACTTTGAACAGGTAAACCTACGCTTTAATCAGATATATAACCTTTTAGGACCTATACCTTTAACCTACCAATCCTAGTCACCGGTACCTAAAGTCCTAAGGGATCAAGGGAGTTAGCAAGAAAATAGGTAGTAAATAACATTTCCTGTTTAAAATAACCACAGACTCGGGGAACGTTTTAACCTTTTATCTTTGAAAATTCTTAAAAGTCACATTCCATATATATGCAATTAAAGCTCTTTCGATTAGGAAGATGATGATAAAAGCAATAATTTGTAAAGGAGTTACAAAACTTATTTTTAGCATTGAAACATAGGAAGGGGAGAGAAAAGGAAGACGTACAATAACATACCCACATGTATTTATATTTACCTAGAATGGTGTGAAGACCAACCCTGGCCACGGGCTGGGATAAAGAACAGGACTTTTAGTAGTTCAGATGCCAGTAAGACAGCACAGGTGTAGATCAGGTCTAGTGAAGACCAAATTCGGATGAATTCAGGTTGGAAACAGGTACCCTCAGCTAAGTGCAACGCCAGTGTCACACCCCTCTCTGTAGCTAACAGTCAGACCCCGATTGGAATGTCGAAATCTTCTCCCTCAGAACCCCGATTGGGTCATCGATCTCCCATTAACCCCGATTGGGTTATGGAATCTTCCGACAGAGTGCTCCGCCAGCACCTCTGTTCTCGAATCTTCGGCCAGAGTGCTCCGCCAGCACCTCTGTTCTCGATCCCCTATTGAGTGAGTTGGGTCAGTGACAGGTCAGCTATTCGGACAAGTCGGACAAACTAGCTAGCTAAGCCTACCTTAGTTATACTATTTTCCAGGGCAGTGTCCCACCCCCCAATGTTGCAAATTCGTGTATTTCCGCAATTTGATTGGACAAAAGACGAGAGGTCACCATACCAGTTATGAGATCATCTTCTTCAATATTGACATTAGCATTCCCGCCCATATTTTATTTTCCCATGCACTTTTATTTCACCCGGCAGTGAATGTATCAATATCAATAACATTGTATTTTAATTTGTACAGTCCAGCTTCCTCTTGTAGGGTTGAGAGGTCAGGCTCCCACGAACATCTTCTAGCAGTCCAGAGTTGGCAGGGATTCAATGCCATGACTCGATGATTTTTCAGAATTCCAGCTCATGCGCAATGCGGGTTTCAAAATGGAGTTACAAACACATCCCAGGCCCAAACATGAGCTAGTGATAATGTCAAAGAGAAACAGTTTTAGAACAAGGAATAAATGAATGCACTGTATACCACTTGTCTCTACACTATTCCCGTTACTTTATTTTAACTATGGCATTAATGTTTTTAGGCAGAATGAACAATTTAGTAAAAGCAGCAAATCAAGCTTTTAGCACGTTAACACACAGAGTAGCCATCTTAGTTCTAGTGCGCAGAAACAAGAATTTCCCACCAAGCAGAGAGAATACGTAATGTCATGTGAGTGTGACAGACGCATGCGTAGTAGACTTCCCGCGTTGGAGCAGCCATTTTAGTGCATTTGCGTTACTGTTAGTAGAAGCACATATGCAAGCTTCCCCTGGATACTAGAAATGTAATGTGGTGCAATATTATTAAGACAAAACATGTTAGTACGTTATAAATTATTTCGAGAGGACTTGAGTACAAGCAAGTTGCTTTACGTGCGCAACCTTGCTCCATCACCTCCACCGACATCGACAGCACCGACATCGGCCGCGACACCTGCCGATGCCGTCCCTGGCTTCCTCCCCGATGTGCAGCCGGTGCCGGAAGGGTGTCGACCGACGCCGATTCCGAAGCCGTTTTGGGAATTTCTTTCCCTTTGTTCACCAACCTCTTTATGTTCCACCTGTTCGGCAGGCTGTGGAGGACGGTGTCAGAACCACTAGACCTTTGACACGAGTGGTTAATGCGGTGTACACCTATTTGAAACCAAGCTGGAACACGAGATGTGGAAAATCCACAAAAGATCGCACTTGGAGTGCCTTGCTGCAAAAGCGGAATTCTAAGATGGCCGTTGCATTAAAAACGCGGTAGAAGTCTAGTTTTTATCTTCACACCTGTGTAGAGCTTTGGTGGAACGCGCTCTCCCTAACGAGTGCGCACTTCAACAAAGCGTCGCCCAAGTCCGGAGCTAAATTTCATTCATTCCAGGAGAACCTTAGAATTTCCCTAACAGTAATTACCAGTTCAGAGAAGAGTTACCTTGAGTTTGGTTAGCGTAGTTTTCCCTCTCTCCTCACCCGATATTCTTGCCCCCGGTCTGGAAACAGCACAACTTATTCGAGGAATTCTTCACGACGTAACTCCCCCCGCTTCAGTGACCCATGACAGGAGTTAACCCTAGCGGTCGAGAGAAGAGAAAAAACGAAGTCAGCATTTGAAAGCTAAGTTACATCTTTTGTTTATTGTTGAAAATAACCCAAGAAGAAGTTATTGAGAGAAATAAAACAGTCACAAGAATAAAAAGAACTTACCTGAATGTTGAGAGATTCTGCTAAGAATTAAGCTGAAAAAGAGAAACAAAAGACTCATTAATTTAATAAATACAACTACTTGAAGACAAGAACAGTGTTGGAAATAAATAACGTTAGAAAAATAAATTCTAGTAAAAATAAGAAGACAAAATCTTACAAGTTCTCATTTACTTAGTGAAGAATAGAAGACTCTTCATTAAAACATACTGGTAGGTGAGCTGATAAACAGAATAATAATAATAATAATTAGGTTAGGCTTAACTTGATTAATTCACCGAATGCTCATATATTATAATTGAAACTGCACAGAACAAGTAAGAAAAATAACACAAGGCAGCCAATCACCAACCACAACGAAGAGGGGCTAGTTCAAAAGGATTTAGAGGTACGTCATTTCCTAGGGCACAAATATAAATATCTATAGAGTTTTAGAAAGATATAGAGCAGATCAAGGTACTAAGTAATTGTGCTCTGTTAGTTTCCCCAGGTATCTTTCGAGAGATAGTCTATAGAACGGACATACTAGAAAAGGTGCTGTGAAGGAAATCCGGAGGTCCAGAGCCAGTCCCTTCTGTTTGTTATTTTATTCACTCCCCCTTACCCCTTAGGGGTTGTTTGGAGATGTGATCTTATTCGGCCTCTGAAGAATCCTAGAGAAGGAGTTGGGAACTAGCATCTCTGTTCCTGTGCAAGTATACAGTAAGGGTCCTCTGTTTCTTAGTGTTCTGACAGACGGGGAGGACTGGGAGGGGTCTGAGGACCCTCTCGCAGCACAATGCGAGTTAAACCCGGACTGGGATGAGGATCTGGAGATGCAGGTGACCAGGATTATACTCCTGAGCCTGTCTCCCTGTCTCCTTCTACCGTGGCTATGCAGGAGGGTGATTCCTACTCTATCGTGTTGCGTAGGACAGCCGAGGCTCTCCACCTCAAGCTCCCTACTGTGGCCGTCAGGACTAACCTCCTGATAGAGGTGCTTCGGCCGGCGTCTTCTTCTACAGAGCCGCTCCTGCCCTTTAATGGTGCACTCTTGGACGTTCTTTTGGGCACCTGGTCCAGGCACATCACAGTGGCTTCTGTGGATAAGAACGTGGCCTGACCCCGTTTTCCTCTCCCAACACCCTACCCCTGAGAACTTGGTTGTCCAAGCCTCTGCGTCCCCGAGCGCGTTCCCTTCCGCACCTCAGTTCAGGGATTCCAGGAAACTGGAGCAGTTTGGGAAGAAAGCGTTTTCTTCCGCCAGTTCAGGACTGCGGTCTGTGAACACCACATGTCTCTTGGGCCGTGATTTCCATTCTGTGTGGGATACGGTTGCGCAGGTGCTGCCTCAGTGTCCGGTGGAGGCTCGGACAATACTCTCCCCAGCTAGTGCAGAGGGGAGAGTCGCAGCCAAGTTCCCGATCCGTTGTGCTCTCAACATTGCTGACTCACTGGGCAGGGCGATTTCAACGACAGCGACGCTACGCCGCCACGCCTGGCTGAGAACGACTGGCTTTTCTGGGGATGTCCAGAACACATTGATGGACATGCCCTTTGATGACACTCGCCTGTTTGGCGATAAGGTGGATTGTACGTTGGAGCATTTTAAGGACTCGCGAGCTACAGCCAAGTCCTTAGGCCTTTCAGCCACACACACTCCTTTCGCTTCTGTTTTTCGCTCCTTTCGTGGTCAAGGAAGGGGCACCCAAACACGTTCGTTTCAGAGCCACAGGTCTGCCCACCAACAGTCTCAGCGCAGCCGCCGATGTGAGACCTGCAGAGGCGGGTGGCGGGGCCAGGGTGCGGGTCAATCCACCACCCCCCTGCTGCCACTGCCTCCAAACCTTCCTAGTCTGGTGTTTCAGACCCACCAGACGCCTGAAGGTGGCAGGATTCACCATCGCCTCCACCACTGGTGCAACATTACTTCAGACAGGTAGGTTCTGCAAATTGTCAGAAGCGGTTACTCCCTCCCCTATGAGACAACCCCCCCAGCCATGCCACCACAGTACCACCGCATGTTGGAGGATCACTTGGCACTTCTCCAGCAGGTAGTTACAGCCCTCTTGACCAAGGGCGCCATCGAGCGCGTTCCGATGCCAGAAGTATGACGTGGTTGTTACTCCCACTACTTCTTGGCTCCAAAGAAGGACAATGGCCTGCTTCCCATCTCAGACCTTCCGAACATCAGTCGCTTCCTCCGGAAGGATAAGTTCAAGATGCTCACACTTGCTCAGGTCTTGTCTGCCCAAGACCCGCAAGACTGGATGGTAGAGTTAGACCTGCAGTACGCGTATTTTCATGTCCCTGTCCTGTTGGTCCACCAGGGTTACCTGCGGTTCACGGTAGGCCATGAGCACTTTCAGTTCACCGTGCTCACTTTTGGCCTTACCAGCGCCCCACTGGTGTTCACAAAAGTGTTGGCGGTGGTCGCGGCTCACCTGCGCAGATCAGGGGTTTCAGTCTTCCCCTATCTCGACGACAGACTCCTGAAGGTGGGCTCGCCCCAGGCAGTCGTCTCCCACCTCCAGACTATGGCCAACCTCCTGCATTTGCTGGGGTTTTCCATCAACGTGCCAAAGTCGCACCTGATTCCCTCACAGAAGCTCCTCTTCATCTGAGCGGTTCTGGATACGGCGAAGTTTTGGGTATATCCTCCCGAACAGCGAGTCCGGCACATTCTGGCTATCATTCCGATCTTTCAGCCCTTGTCCTGAGTTTCGGTCAGATGACCTTGAGGCTGCTGGGCCTCATGGCCTTCTGCATCCTGCTTACCAACCATGCCAGATGGCATATGCAAGCTCTGCAGTGGGACCTGAAGTTCCAGTCCGCGCAGCATTGGAGTTCTGGACTTTTTGGTTCCGTCCAGAGGTGTCAGGGAACAACACCCAAAGACCCCGGAGTTCCACCTGCCTTGGTGCACAAATGAACAGAAACACGGGCTTCTCGATGGTGGCGTCAAAGACCAAAGGTTTATTACTGCAGGGACACAGAAGTCACAGAAACTACGCATGGGCAGTATCTAGGAGCCTGTTCAAATTGTACAAAGAGGGTTGCTCCTTATATACTAAATTTTGGCCTTCAGGCGACTTCTTCACATGTTGGTACATTCCCAAAACCTTTGTGTCATAAACAATAAATATTTGGCGTACACAGGAATCGTTGATAAAATCTGATACCAAACATCTACGAAGAGGGGTTCCCACTAGTTCATCACAATCCCTTGTCAATATTGCATTCAAGAGCCGGACCGCCTCATCGTAAATTTCGTTACCTCCCCCTAATAAAGAAACAGAAAGAAAGGAACGGAGCCAGGTGTGGAAGATAGGAAAGCGGGATAAGAGATGTTTGTGGGTTGTAAATGGGCAAGGCTACCGGCTTCGGCCGCCTAATCGTGATCAGGACAATGGACACGAGGACCAGTTCAGCAGGACTGGCCTCGGGCAGAGGAGGCAGCCTTTGTCGAGTCATGCAACTACAGCGTGATCTGGTTTAAGGTGCACGTGTCATGAAAGAGGTGAATCTCCGGCTAAGGCTACGTGTCCTTAATCAAACTGAAGTGATCAGAGGTTATTGCGTATGTGAGGGCAAGAAACACAAAATGGCGGCCATGATCTAAGATGGATGCCGTGGGTAGATCAGAGATGTGTTTATAAAAGGAGTGTTCTTGCTCGTAGCGTAGCGAAAACACCAGGATATGCTAAATGGATCATTTGCGGTTCGCCGATACCAATATTATGTATTTCCGACAATATTGAAAACACGGGTTCAAATCGTCACGGAACCTCAGACCCTCCTTTTGCCCTTACATAGGCAATTACTTAATCTATGTCAGAATCTAATTCTATGCTCATCAGGTCAGTGACATGTTGTTGTATCATCATCCTTTCTCGTGTCTTTTCTCCAAACGCAGGTGGTTTTCTAAGACAAGTTGCAGCACAAAGACTACACAGAGCAGGACCACACTGGATAATCAGGCAGCATGAGAATAGGAATACTAAGATGACACCAATGACCATTAGAACCTTCCATCCCCACGCTGAGATCAGAGTCCAAAACCACTCCATGAAGGACCAGTTTCCCTTGTCTACGTGAATAGAGTCGGAAATCTTGTGTAGCTTAGAGATCGCCTCATAGACTGTTGGAGCATTATTAGGAATAAAGACACAGCAGCTCGATTGGATCATTCTGCATACCCCACCTCGATCTGCAAGGATAACGTCTAGAACCATACGGTTCTGCAACGTCATGAGTCTATCCGCCTGAAGCTCAGCTGTCAGATTGCTAAGGGCACCAGCAGTTTCTGTAATAGTAGATTCAACTACCCGTGTTAGCTGACGTATGTTTCTACTATTGGCCATAGGCCCCCAGAACGGAAGGAAGCCTTTGAAGAAGTCTCCAGCTTCCTGACCAGCAGTATCTTCCTTGCTGAAGACACCTCTCGCTACTCTGGTTCTGTGGTAATCAGGTGAAGTAGTGTATGTTGGGGGCAACAATCGAGCAATATAGCATGATCCTGAAAAGTCGGCAGGCAACCATGTATAAGCTCTGTCTCGACAGATGAAGTAGGTACCCCTAGCAGTAAGAAAGGCAGGGGAAGAGTTAGCCGGAAACACGTAAGTCTCTACGCACTCACTCCTCCCCAGCTGAGCTCTCGGATTCCTCCCATTACCTTGCAAACAGACCTGACCTCGGTGAGGTACGACCCAGATTGGAGTTGAGCTTTTGCGCTTGCTTTCTCCTAAACTAAGGCGATACTCTGAAGTATTCCAACTTAAATATACTCGCAATTCATCTCTAGGGTATGATGGAGTATTATTGACGTCCTTGATCATGTCAATAATTCCCTGGACTAAAGCTTTGTTGGCAGAGTTATATTTAGTGGAACGTGGTGAACGTGGAGGATAAGTTTCAAGGGCATAGGCAAAGATGGTTTGAAGGGCCTGAAATGATCCATTGTAGCTGAAAGGCAAAACCAGATAGGGAATACCTTTATCCATGGTGTGGGGTATCAAGCCACACACCCAGCAGTCTGTAGTGTTAACTACCAGTTGGTGTTGGTGCAAGAGCTGTACAAAAGTGTTATTAATGAATTCTGAGCGTCGGGCTTGCTCATGTTCAGGAAACGAGTGAAAAGAGTGTATAGAGGAAACAGTAGAAGTAACAGGATCAAGGGGAGGTACTGTAGTAACTGGCACAAAAATCAAACTTATACTGAAAACGATTCCACCCACCAACGTTATCAAAACAATCAAGAATGTAATGGCACATTGTATCAAAAAGCATTTGCTGTGAAGGATTCTGTAAAGTCTGTTTCTGCGAACATAAATCACATTTTCTCGTTGCAGCGCAGGAAGCTCCATCTTCTACAATCCGCTCGCGACCACTGATGATGTGTACGTAGATGAAAATGCCTCTATCAGCCCTGGGAGTTCCCAGAACCAACAGAAAGATCGACCTTGTGTCAGACCCCCGCAGATTCAACTAGGCACACAGCCACGACCCTACGGCTACCCAGACGGCAAGGCAATTTTAAAACAACAAAATAATAGCAAACTTCCTGGCTGAAGGCAAAAGTTCAAAATTTCAAAATATCACAATGGGCAGTTGCCTGCTTTATTTGTCCATTTTACGGTTTCGTAAATTATATCTTTGCTTCGCAGGTACTGTCTGATCGGCAAATAGCATTTCACTGGTAGCTGTTGCAGTGTTCAAGTTCGCAGATGACAGAGTTTTTTCTGATGCAGGGGACAAATGTTCAGAGTTCAAAGGAGTCTTTTCTGAAGGAGAGTCAGAGCTTGGAGTGTCAGTGATCAATTCGGCATCGCTGAAAGGGATGAACTTTGGCGTGCTTTCAAATTCGGAGGAACCAATTCCCTTCTTCACCCAGTCGTCGTAAGGAAGTGGCAAAGGTACACGCTTTACATGTGAGGTGTGCACCCAATGCTTGCGACCAGCCACACGAACTGCTGTTCTCGTCACAAGCAGGATCTGGAAGGGGCCGACAAATCTCGGCTGAAGGTTCTTCGTCCTCGCGAAATTCCTGATAACCACAAGATCTCCTGGTTTCAGCTGATGCCCTGGACTCTCCGGAGGTTTTGGTAAAGCATCGAAAACCTGTTGGTGAATAAGACTCAATTTAGCAGTCAAGTCGTAAAGGTAGTCTATCAACATAGGATATTCTAGAGAACAAAACTCCTTAGGCCTCGGCACACCCCAAATATTTGCCGGACGGCCAAACACTATCTCATAAGGGCTAAGCCCCACTCTAGAATGTACAGTTGCTCTCGTTGATAACAAAGCCAAAGGAAGTGCGTTTGGCCAGGCTAAACCTGTGGATGCTTGTATTTTAGCTAGTTTCAGCTTGAGGGTGCCATTGTAACCCTCCACTAAACCAGCAGACTGGGGATGGTTCGCACTGTGGAACTTTTGTTTCAGACCTAGGCCGGCACACACACTCTGCATAACTTTCCCTATAAACTCACTTCCGTTATCTGACCATACAATCCGTGGCATACCGAATCTAGGGAAATATTCTTTGAGAAGAATCTTGGCAGTTGATAGGGCAGTGTTGTCCTTTAGTGGGTATGCTTCGATCCACCTGGAAAAAGCACAGACTACCACCAGGACATATTTCAAATTATTACAGCGATCCATGTGAATGAAGTCTAACTGAATCACTTCAAAGGGGCAGGAAGGAGGAGCGAAGTGACCAGCAGGAGTTGGAGTTCCCTTACCAGGATTATGCATCAGGCATACCATACAATTTTTCACCACTCTCTCTGCACATTTACTGATCCCATCATTCTTCCAGACCGGAGCCAACATCTTACAGATTCCTTTAGAACTTATATGCGCTACTCCATGTGCCATCGTCACCACTGCAAGCACATACGCATCAGGCAACATCCAACGTTGCTGTTCTGTCAAATCAATCCAACACCCATTCGAATCCAACTTGCCCATACTTTCTTTCCATACACGTTTTTCCTCCTCAGTTGCTTCTTTCTGAATCTCTTTCACACTTTCCATAGTATCCTCACACATTCCAGACTCAGCAATCCATCTTGCAGACGTAGCAACATACATTCTGCTCATCGTGTCTCTAGCTGTTTGTTTAGCAGTTTCATCAGCAAAAGCATTCCCGCGACCAACATCATCCGTGACTGCTTTATGAGCACTGCACTTTACAATCGCAACTTCAGTCGGCAAGGTTAGAGATTCCAACAAGTCGTTAACTAGCTGACCATGTTGAATCTTAGTCCCATGGGACGTAATGAAACCTCTTTCTTTCCACAAACGGCCAAAACTATGGGCCACGCCAAATGCGTACTGACTATCTGTAAAGACATTCACTCTCTTTCCCTTAGCTAAAACACACGCTCTCGTTAGAGCTATTAATTCTGCAGCTTGGGCAGAATTCTGACTCACTCTTGCAGTCTCCACAATCGTCTTCAAAGTCATTACTGCGTAAGCAGCGGTCACATCACCATTCTCCAATTTAAAACATGACCCGTCCACATACAGCGTGCCATCTGGATCTGATAACGGAGTATCCTTTAAGTCAATTCGTCCTTTTGTCTCTTCCTCCGTTTTAAAACAACAATCATGTGGCTCGAAATCACTCGACTCTTGATCAGTCGGCAACAGCGTTGCTGGATTCAATACATTACATCTTTTGATCTGAATATGACTCGCTAGTAATGTCAGCTCATAACCAGATAGTCTCGCACTGGTAAGGTGTTGTGTCTTCGTCCGATTCATGAGTGTATCCACCGCATGAGGAACCATGACCACTAGCATGTTGTTCATCACCAAACCAGCAGATTGTCGAATGGAAGCCGCAGCTGCCGCTGAAGCTCTCAAACAACTAGGTAACGCTCTGGCTACCGGATCTAATGTTGATGAAAAATACGCACAAGGGCGTTGTTTATCACCAAACTTCTGTGTCAGAACACTCAACGCGCAACCTTCTCTCTCATGAACATAGAGCGTGAATGGCTTATTGTAATCAGGTGTACCCAATACAGGAGCTGAACACAATGCTTTTCGTAATTCAGTAAAACTCTCTTGACATTCATCAGACCATGGCACCGGACTCGGAACATTTTTCCCAGTCAAAGCTACCAACGGTTTTGCTAAAAGAGAAAAATTTGGGATCCACTGCCTACAGTAAGAGGTAATACCCAGGAAGGCACGTACTTCTCTCTGTGTGCGTGGAACACTCATCTGCGTAATTGCTTTTATTCTCTCTGGGGTCAACTTCCTTCCCTCCTTTGACAAGAGATGACCTAGGTAGGTCACTTCTTGGCAGCAGTATTGCATTTTCGAAGGTGACACCTTATGATTCAAATTAGACAAATGATGCAATAACGAGATCGTAGCTGTTTTGCAAGTTTCTTTGTCATCGGCAGCCACTAAAAGATCGTCTACATACTGTACTAGAGCAGAACCTGGAGGAAGGACAAAGGAATCTAACTGGCTTTTTAATGCTTGACTGTAAATAGATGGGCTCTCACAATAGCCTTGTGGAGCGCGTTTAAATCTGAAACTTCGACCTCCTAGACAGAAGCCAAAAATATCTCTGCTTTCCTCGGCTATCGGAATGCTGAAAAAGGCATTCTTCAAGACGATGACTGAAAACCATGCGGATGTAGCAGGAATCAATGTTAACAAGGCGGTGATGTCTGGAACCACAGGAAACTGCGGAACCACAATCTTATTAACTTCTCTGAGGTCGATAACAAACCTATACACTGGAGGCTTTGTAGGATCAGTTCGTTTCAGAATCGGTAGTACAGGACTGTTACAGACATTTCCTCTAGTTTCTTCAACCACACCTTTCTTAATCAAATCTTGCACAATCAATAAAAGGGCACGCTCACCTTCACTAGATATTTTGTATTGCGGGATTCTTGGAAATTTTACATTTGCTTTTAAAGTGACTACATAGGGTGGAATTTCTAAAAGGCCTACATCATTAGGACCAGTTGCCCAAAGAGAATCTGGGAGTGAACGCAGCTCTGGCGGGAGTGCATCCATCGACAAGTACATCGGAGAAGTGACATTTTTACCCAATGTAAGCTGTACTCCTTCCGGAGAACAGTACAATGTCGCATATAGTCGTTTTAACAAGTCTAAACCAAGCAGATTTTCATTACAACCTGTTGTCAAAATCAGAGGTGCTTTCAATTGACACGGTCCAACAGAAATAGACAAAGGACCAGATATCGGGTTGTAAACAGGGGTGCCTGAAAAACCTACAGAAACATTTGTTGAGCCGGACAAAGGTGCGCCAGGGAGTTTTGCATGAATGATAGAACTTTTTGCGGCACCAGTATCCAACAGAAACGGTTCGACTACACCTGATGTTGCTACTGCGACATAAGGCCCACTCTGATCCACTGGAACTGATACTACTCCCTCTCTCTGTCCATGGCTGTCCTAGTACCCATTTTGCTGAAATCCCTCATCCACTTCACAATAGTCTTCAACAAGATATTGTTGAGATCTATTTTGTTGAGTAGACTGTCCATTTCGTTGATCAAAGTGATTGGAAGGACGATCATTCGTTTGTGGAGGCATAGCACCTCGCCCTCGACCTCTAGAATTCTGTACAAAACCACCACGACCTCTCTGAGCTGCTGCTGCATTATTTTGCGCTAAGATCGGACATTCATTTTTATAGTGACCCTCTTTCTTACAGTATGCACACTGGTTCCACTGATATTGAGGTCTCGATGTACTATAATCTGTCCTTTGATACGAACCCTGTTGCGTATTAGTCTGATTCATGCGAGGCGGATACGCCTGTTGCAAAAGAACTTTAGTCTTTAAGTCTTTCGTTTTCTTGTCTGATTTCTCCTTTTCCTCTTTATCCCTATTTCGTAATACTGTGCAGTTGCAAGTATTTGCGCAGTTGTAGAAACAGCCCACGCACTCTCTGAATCCTTTAATTTATTGCATAACTCAGGTAACAAATTATGCACAAATTTATCGACAAACAGTCTCTGTCCTCCTTCTGTGCTCATGTCCTGACCACTATGATCTACAAAAGTCTCTTCGAACCTCGTGAAAAAGTCGGAGACACTTTCGTCTTTCTTCTGCCTGCATGCAGATAACTTGTCTCAATTAACACGCAATGCGGGCATCAGAGTCTTCATTAGATCAATTATCCTACCTGGAAGATTAGCAATTAGGGGTTCGGGTTTTGCACCACCTACTTGCTGACCATCCGCTGCAGTGATAGCTGCCCAATCACCACCTAAGGCAACTTGATGATCCTCTCTACGAATTTTAGCCCACACTGGTTGCGGAACTACATTGCCAAATAACATATCGATATCTGCTAAGTTCATTATACAAGCCTCAACTGTCTGTGTTAATTCCTTATAGTATCCAGCAGGATTCTTACGCGGATCTGGCAAGGCCTGCTTCACTGCTAGCACTTCGGCTCGCTTCCACAGGATGTGTATCCACACCCTTTGGAATTGTGCTGGAGCAGCTACAATACCATTATTATGATCAGCTTGCACAGCTTCGCGCCAAATTGGAGGAACCTCCCTCATTGGATATTGGCGACTTAATTTCATTTTACCTTTCTCTAGATCTCTCGGTGAACGAAGTGATGGGTCATTCCTATAACTTAAAATCAATTCCATCGCTTCTTCTATATTATCACCCACTATCATTCCAGCAGCAAACTCTTTCTGAACCTTAATTAAGTCTTCTAAATTTGATTCAACATCGTCTTCTTCTATCTCCTCACGTAACAACGAGCACATCTCGTCAAAGACATACCGTTGCGTTGGTTCTTTCCACTGCATAAATGTTTCTAACACATCTCTCGTACTATATCTCCTACTCTTCGAAATCCATCTGAGAGCCGTGGAATCTAAAATTCCCCGTTCCTCAATACTCGGAAACTGACTACGTCTCTGAACAGAGTCGGAAGTAGGAGTCTTGATTAAGGTTTTATAGAAAGGAGACAGCATACTAGACACAGAATCAGTGATTCTCCGACGAACAGAAAGTGGAGTCAACACACTCGCAGATGTAGAAAACACAGTAGAGGTAGGAACAGATAACGGAACAGTAGGAGTATCGAGAAAAATAGTTTGTGGAACAGTAGGTGTAAGCGAGACAGATACAGGTATAGAAGTCGGCAACCCAGGAAGAGGAGGAGCCGTAGGAACATTTACATTGACCACAGGAGGTACGAGAACCTGATTCTGAGGGACAGGAACAGGAACACCAGGTTGTCCAGCAACCGGTAATTGAACATTTGGCACGAGTGGAGCCGTAGCACCTTGTGCATACGGTGGAGGTGACCGTAACAAATAAGACAGCAGAGGATCGTTTTCAGAATCCTCCAGTATCTTAGCTGTTTTCGATGGCAAGGCAGGATAGCACTTGTCAATCGCTAAATTGTGCTCTCTAATGGCCACCTCTATGGCTTTCTCACACTCGTTATCCTGCAGCTGCTTAGTTGCTTGTTCTAGAGTCAACTCTTCTTTCTCTTTCTGTTCTTTCTTTAACCTTTTCATTTCTCTCTGTTTGGATTCTTTTCGCCAGTAACGGAAAGAATCAAACATTGCCGGCCGGGCTTTCTTCCTAAACAATTTCGCTTCTAAATTGTCGAGAACTTCGGGTTTAAAACTACCATGCAGTGGCCAACTAAGGACACCATCTTTCTCAGTGTATCGGACCCATACCTCATTATAAGATATAGGACCCACACCATGTTTACAATACAAGTCATATAGGGGAGTCCCAATCGGAGGAACCAGACATGAGTCCTCCAATCGTGAGTCACTGTTGCAACCAAAACACGACAACATACAGTTTCTCCGACTTACCATTTTCAGACCGGAACACAAAACAAACAAAACACGAAACAGATATGTGCACTCGAACCAAGAACTTAGGCCTACCAAAACGAACTGATGTATCGATACCCAAACTAAACCAAATAGATTATCGTAACCAGAACAACCAGTGATAATCTTACGAGACCAAACCAAACCAAGAACCAAAAAGGATTTTAACAACCCTCGCAAAGTAACCAGCTAGCAACCACTAAATACTTAACTGAGGCACTGAAGACGTCACCAAGGAGAAACCCGTCACGTTTCGCTGTACTAAGGACTGCACCTCGGGTCCAAGACAGGGCGACGGTCAAGGCAACGGCCCACTACAGCCGTCCTGAACGGGAACCCTCGTGGAAGAGAACTTCGGGCCACTTTTGCGATATGCCGGGATCGATGAAGTGGGGCGCCTCCCTCAGGAATCTTCTCACGAAGCTTCTCGAACTCTTCAGGCTTTTGGACCGGTACCGAATGACGTCGCCCCACGTTGGGCGCCAATTGGAGTTCTGGACTTTTTGGTTCCGTCCAGAGGTGTCAGGGAACAACACCCAAAGACCCCGGAGTTCCACCTGCCTTGGTGCACAAATGAACAGAAACACGGGCTTCTCGATGGTGGCGTCAAAGACCAAAGGTTTATTACTGCAGGGACACAGAAGTCACAGAAACTACGCATGGGCAGTATCTAGGAGCCTGTTCAAATTGTACAAAGAGGGTTGCTCCTTATATACTAAATTTTGGCCTTCAGGCGAATTCTTCACATGTTGGTACATTCCCAAAACCTTTGTGTCATAAACAATAAATATTTGGCGTACACAGGAATCGTTGATAAAATCTGATACCAAACATCTACGAAGAGGGGTTCCCACTAGTTCATCACAATCCCTTGTCAATATTGCATTCAAGAGCCGGACCGCCTCATCGTAAATTTCGTTACCTCCCCCTAATAAAGAAACAGAAAGAAAGGAACGGAGCCAGGTGTGGAAGATAGGAAAGCGGGATAAGAGATGTTTGTGGGTTGTAAATGGGCAAGGCTACCGGCTTCGGCCGCCTAATCGTGATCAGGACAATGGACACGAGGACCAGTTCAGCAGGACTGGCCTCGGGCAGAGGAGGCAGCCTTTGTCGAGTCATGCAACTACAGCGTGATCTGGTTTAAGGTGCACGTGTCATGAAAGAGGTGAATCTCCGGCTAAGGCTACGTGTCCTTAATCAAACTGAAGTGATCAGAGGTTATTGCGTATGTGAGGGCAAGAAACACAAAATGGCGGCCATGATCTAAGATGGATGCCGTGGGTAGATCAGAGATGTGTTTATAAAAGGAGTGTTCTTGCTCGTAGCGTAGCGAAAACACCAGGATATGCTAAATGGATCATTTGCGGTTCGCCGATACCAATATTATGTATTTCCGACAATATTGAAAACACGGGTTCAAATCGTCACGGAACCTCAGCATCAGGGGAACCTGTCCAACTTCGTCCAGATCTCAGAGGGCACTGCACAACAATTGCAGTGGTGGCTCACGAATCAGCATTGGGTCAGCGGCACATCCCTCTCCCTTCCCCATCCGAAGCACACAGTGGTGACGGATGCGCCCCTCCTGAGATGGGGTGGCCACATGGGAGAGGCGGAGATCAGAGGCCTCTGGTCTCCGGCGGTGTCCTGGCTCCATATCAACCTCTGGAGCTTTGGGCGATCCTTCTTGCACTGAAATCATTCCTTCCCGCTGTCAAGGGGAGGGTGGTGCAAGTGTGCACGGACAACACCAGCGCCATGTGGTAATGCAACAAACAGGGGAGGGTGGGGTTGTGGGCCCTGTGTCAAGAGGCTGTGCGCTTCTGGACATGACTGGAACGTCAAGACATTTCCCTGACGGTTCAACACCTGGCAGGTTCTTTGAACGTCAGGGCGAACGAACTCAGCCGCAGGTGCATGATGAATCATGAATGGTGCCTTCACTCGGAGGTGGTGCAAGGTCTCTTTCAACAGTGGGGAGAACCTTGGTTAGATCTATTCGCCACCTAAGAGAACGCGCAATGTCATCACTTCTGCGCGTTGGAGTTTCCAAGGCGGCACTCGCTCTGTGACGCTTTTCGCCACAAGTGGAGCTGCGGTCTATGGTACGCTTTTCCGCCTATACCACTTCTACCCAGAGTGCTGAAGAAGATCAGGTGCGACTGGGCCCAAGTCATTCTTGTGGCTCCGGACTGGGCTCGAAGAGTCTGGTATCCCGAGCTACTCAGTATGAGCATGGATCCCCCGATCCGACTGCCTCTTCGGGAGGATCTTCTGTCTCAGAAACAGGGGACGGTCCTTCACCCGAACCTGTCCAGCCTCCACCTACATGCGTGGAGATTGAGCCGTGGCAGTTGATTCCTTTTGACTTTCCTCCTGAAGTCTGTGATATCATTCTGGCAGCCAGGCGTCCCTCCACAAAATCGGTATACCCCTGCAGGTGGAACAAATTTGTGGCATGGTGCACAGCAAAGGCTGTGAATCCCCTTTCTGCCCCTCTTTCAGAAGTCCCTTTGTTCCTTCTTTCTCTGGCCCAGCAGGGCTTTGCTCTGGGCACTATTAAGGGCTATCTTTCTGCAATTTCGGCCTTTCTCGGGCTCCCTGATCTGCCCTCTCTTTTCAAATCCCCTGTTGTAAATAGATTTCTCAAGGGCGTTACTCACCTTTTCCCTCCAATTCCGTTTGTAATGCCACAGTGGGACTTGAATCTGGTTCTTACCCATTTGATGTGCGCTCCCTTTGAGCCGCTTCACAACTGTCCTCTTCGTTTATTAACTTTGAAAACTGCTTTACTGCTTGCCATCACCTCCGCTAGGCGCGTGAGTGAGCTCCAGCCTCTTTCCTGTAAGCCTTCTTTTCTGTCGGTTCATCCGGACAAGGTTGTCCTTCGCACTCGTCCTTCCTTCTTGCCAAAGGTTGTCGCTGCCTTCCACATCGGGCAGACCATCACCTTGCCCACTTTCTTTCTGCCTCCGCACCCTTCCAGAGAGGAAGAGAGGCTCCACTGTCTGGACCCAAAACATGCACTCTCATTTTACCTGAATTGCACACAACAGTTCCGGGTGGATGACCAGCTCTTTGTTGGCTACGTAGGCACCAAGAAAGGCCTGGCTGTACACAAGAGGACTATATCCCGCTGGGTCGTCTTGTGTATCAAGGCCTGTTATTCTCTGGCTAAAAAGGAACCTCCGGTGGGGTTGCTCGCCCATTCTACCAGGGCGACAGCAGCTACTACTGCATTGGGACGTGGTGTCCCCTGTTGTATTTCTATCCAGGACCCTAATTCGATATTCCCGATTCATGCCCTTATGTGGTTATAATTAATAATATCCTTATAAAGGCATAAGAATCGGGAAACAACCTTTACAACGCAACTTTTACACCGCACTAGCATTACAACAAAACTTTTACAACGCAACATCCATTACAACACATGCATTTACAACGCAACCATTACAACGCATGACACTACAACGCACGCCACTACAATGCATCCCATTACAACGCATAGCATTACAACACATAGTACCCTTACACTATCCAACACTTACCCTACTGTTACACCCCCTGGAGTTAGAATAGTAATTTTTACCTCTATACTATCCAACACTTACCCTACTGTTGCACCCCCTGGAGTTAGAATAGTAATTTTAACCGCTACACTATCCAACACTTACCCTACTGTTGCACCCCTTGGAGTTAGAATAGTAATTTTAACCCCTACACTATCCAACACTTACCTTACATGCAATGTAATGTTATGCGTTGTAATGGTATGCGTTGTAAAGGTAGTATGCGTTGTAGTGGAATGCGTTGTAAAGGTATTTTCAAAGAATTCGTTGTAATGCCATGCGTTGTAATGGTATGCGTTGTAATGGATGTTGAATTGTAAAAATTGTGTTGTAAAGGTAGGCGTTGTAAAAGTATGCGTTGTAACGTCATACATCCATAAGAATCATATCCATATTCAGTAATAGCCCAAGCAGTCCAAAGCACAGCACAGCTACTCCCATCGACTCCTAGAAAGCACAACGCGTTCTTTAAACAAACCAAGCCTCCAGCAGCCCGGGAAATCCCCCCTGCTTTTGCTTTGATTTGAACAAGAACTCCTGGAGTCCAGGAAGAACTGTTAGTTCTTAGTGACGTCTTATGTCCAACCTTACGTCAAACTCTGCACCTTTCAGGTAGACATATACCAACAGTTGCCTTGAGCAAACACACAGTGGTTTGGAGCAGAGTGGCCATCTACTTGCCCGAGAGCCCAGCTGATGCGAGAGCCCACGGAAGCCTCCCCTCCCCTTTAACGAGCTGGAGAAGCTACTTTTTCTCATGCCAAGAAAGTCCAGCTCTGGTGTTCCAGAGTCACCCTTGAGGGTTGCTGGGAGATCGAGTCCTGAAGAAAGAGATACCAGACCTCCCACATTCTATTACAAAGGTACGGAGCTGACTAAACCCTTAAGAGAATTCTTGATTCAGATTCTTGGCAAAAAACAATCTTAACTAACTTAGCTTAAACTGCTACTTACTTACTCCTTCCCAAGTATTAGGCTTAGGTCAGGTACACCTGGGTAGGCGTAGTTAGAAGCACCAGTTGAGTACGTTAGTCAATGTTTTTATGTATGTATATATTTTATCTATTTTAAAGTATCGTATGGCTAAGAAACCATATCTATGCTTTTACAGTATTATTTCATAATACTACTTTTACTGTACGCACTTTACTTCGTGATAAGTATTGCAATTGTGGCAATTCATTTCTCTTGCATGAGAAAGAAGACTGCTCAATAAATACCACCTTTTATTGAAAACGCCCGTCTCTCTATTTTCTCTGCACTCTGGTGAAACTAAGTATGCACGATTGACTGAGTGAAATAGCTGTCTATTGTTTTCACACAACTCTAGAGATACACTCTATTCTGAGGGAGCAAAGTTGTCATGTTTGTATGGTTGTCAGAAGCCAATCCCTTCTTGTCTAAGTCCGGAGAGTTAACTCTTTCCTGAACATTCGAGAAAATTTCAAGTGACCTCTGAGCTAGCTGGCAAAACTAATTTGGTCTAATATAGTCAGTAGAGACCTAGTCGACCTCAGTCCTACGTCTACACTGCTGTTTATATTATTCCAGTGCGGATCCAGTCCGACGCCTGGGGATATTCTAAGATAAGGAATCTATCACTAACTAATGTCTCCTATAGATATATTGTTACACAAGTAACTTGTGCATCCAAATTTTACAAGGAAAATGTTGCAACTTGAAAGCTAGTTGTGCTAGATATGTGGCTTATCATTTCCACACCCAGGAACTTGTCAAGTTGTAGGACAGAAATGTTGCAAGTCTGATCAAAATAATCAGGGTGGAACTGTATGCAAAGTCACTACGAGGTATGTAAAAAAAAAATATCTGAAACTGGGAAAAGAGGAAAGTAATAAACGCACAGTATTCAAGGCAACGGAAGCTCAACAAGAATTAATAAATGTGTCACCAGGAAAGAAGCAATATCGAGCGCTTGTACATGATAAATGGCTAAAAGGCGTGTCACCAATCAAATGAAACTGAACACCTATTTTTGTTGACAGAAGTAAAATAAAGGAGACCACATCTGCAGAACTGAAAATAGGACAACATAGTATCACATTTGTACTTGACAGTGGTGCAACTTCCAACACAATGTGTGTATCAGAGTATGAATATAATGCAGAACAAACCAACATATCAGGGTCCACAGTGAATTTCTTTCAATGGGGAGCTCACAGTCCAATTATCAGACTGAAAGAATTTCAGGAGAATATATGAAAATAAATTAGTACAAATAAAGACACATGCGCATAGGAGAAATATCATTACCGTCTTCTGAGTAATATAATGGGCACAACATGACGCTAGTAGCCATGTCGTGTAAGTTAACAAACACTACAAAAAAGATTTCCCCAATTATTTGAAGGTCATGCAAAACAGAAAAGAATCATAAATAGCGTTGCATATTAAAGAAGCAATTCGTCTTGAAGATAAGAATCATAAGATGGTTCCCATACATCTACAAAACATGTAAAAAAAGAGCTCCAATCTTATTACAAAAGAACTTAATAGAAGTAGTATCAGGATTGGCGAATATATACGTTTACTACGCATGCTTTACATCGCATGCTAATATTACAACGTTGTAACAACTGCGTTGTAATAGCATGCGATGTAAAGCATGCAACTGTTTCCCGGACCAACACCATAGATAATCAAGATTATCCCAGTGCTAGAAACAGGACCTTATAGGATTTGCATTTTTGTAGACATGCGACAGCCAGTGATGGAGACCGATATTCATATGGTGTAAAAAACAGAGAGGTACCCCTTGTGTAAGCCAAGGGAAATGGGGTTATTCAACCTAGATAAGAGAAAGGGTTCCCTTAAGGCACAACTAAATACAGGTATAAAATAATGTACCTTATGACATAACGAATACATACAACAAAAATGTGGAAAAGTTAAAAATTCATTTATTTTGAATATATAAAAAAAAAAACAATACAAACATCAGGGATGACTAGACTGAATCCCTTAACTAAAACAAGATAAAATTGAGACAGTACAAATAATTGCGACCTGCACAATTACAAGCAGACAGAACAGTTACAACATACACTTGTTGGATACAGATTTGTATATTCTTTCTCCACTCTGTTGGCACCAGAGTAGTATCGCTACCACCTCAGCGTATCTATTATGGTGTTGGAGACTTGAATTATACAACTTTGATTGCGTCGACGCGTTTCGGTGATAACTCCTTATTATGATCACCTTTATCAAGACTTAAATTTTGTCTGCCAAAACCTGGGGGTGTGTATAATCACCCGTAGGATATTATTGCAGATCACTCATAGGGATCGCTACACGTTTCCAGATTGGAGCGTGGGCTTCTGTTGTCGCTTTATAAGATGCTGCTGATAGAAGTATATTTCTGTTTCTGTTCTGAATAGGTGCAATATTTTGTTGTCCCCCTTGACATAGGAAACAAATGTTAAATTGGTTGTGTTTGGACCATAAATATTATATGTCATTAGGCCACAAATGCCATGTATAGATGTCACGAATTCCCAACTTCTGACGAATAATATTGCAGAAGGATGCTGATAAAACAGTCTTTTAGGCTTCCCAAAGATAACCTAATGGGATGGTGTATGATTTCACAATCCCTTGGGCATCATGCTATGGCCAAACGCAATGAGAGTCTACCTAGTTAGTAGAAAAGAGTTCTGCTTTCTGTGGGGGTCCGAGTTGTGTGTGATATTCATAGCCATTTCTAACACACATAAATTGTCTCACCGGCATAGTGAATATTTTCAAAGCAAGATTTATAGTACTAACTTGAACTAGATGAACAGTGTAGGTACATCATGGTATTCTCAACACATATAGGTAGGCCCTTTTCGAAACAAAAGGTTCAGTTTTTGAAACTCATCTGCCACAGATTTTTCTCAAGAGAAAATTAAGAAAATATTCAGGCCATTCAAAAACAATGTAATGACAGTGACAATGTTCTTGTCTTTAATTAAACCAGGGAGGACATGATACTGCTCGACTAGAAGTATGTACACGACCAGCTGAAGCTGGTTTCACATTGAATGAAAATAAATGTGAATTTGACAAAAATAATTGGCATTTTGGTCCGTCTTGTAAAGGAATAAAACAAAATCCTTTAAACGTCATTATCATGCGAAAAATGGAAATACCCAGGATGTGTCTGATATTTGTTAATTTCTATGAGTGGTGAGTTATTGTGCTAGATATGTACTGTGGTTTTTCACAACGAGTATGTCAATGAGAAGTAAATGAAAAAAGGATAAACCTTTAGATGCACCAAGGACTGAAAGAAAGGAGGAATTTAATAAAACAGAGTAAACGTTCCATTGGGTGTTACTTGATCGAAAACTTCACACAGAATTAACTGAATAAACATGCCCAGCAATTTTAAGTGGAATGCATGCTCAGCATAAGCACTGTAAAGGTAAATCAAGATGCATAGTTGCATATACAAGTAGAAGCAGAAAATTGTCAAGCATATGCTCTAGCTGAAAAGGAAAGCCTAGTGGTAACCTTTTGCATGTGTGAGTACCATCATCTGTTCCTGTTTGGTAAACCATTCACAATCATCACAGACCATCAAGCACTCCTCACCATTTATTGAAATCCAAAAGCAAGAAGTTGCCAAGAAACATAATCTGCAAGAGGTCATGGAGTTCATTCGCAGCTGGAATGGCTCACGGTTGGTGGAGCGGGGTGGGGGTTGTTTGGGGGGGGCCTGGCTGTCAGGGGGAGGTTGGAGAGGGGGATAGCGGGGGGCCCGGGTGTCTGGCTGGGCAGGTGGTGGTGGATCGATAATTGAAAAGAAAACATACCTCGATGCCAGGTCCTGCTTCTTTTCTACTCCTGCTCTCCTGCATCGGACAGGAACAGGCAGGCAGCCATGCTCCCTCCCCTAAGCCCCTAAGCCAATCACAATGCTGCAATGCAGTGTCCCTCCCCTAAGCCAAACACAGAGGGGGGCTGGGGACATCTTTACTGTAGGAACAGCTAAACTCTGAAACATGCGCCCCTTAAATCTAAAAAACAATCCCAATCTTTGGTCTTTTAGAAAATCTTTTAAAAACAATTAGTAGCAGAACGCTCGGTACCCAGGATCATTATTTTGCAAGAAGCAGCGCCAAGATGCCGCAGGGCATTAGAGCACGATACAAATTGCAAATCAAAATCATATCATTCAGGAGGAAGAAACTATTATAGGAGCCAACGTATATAGAAAACAGTATCCCTTTTGGTAATAAGTACCCAATCCAAACATTGCCCGCTCTGCCCCACTGCTCCCTCCCACATCCCCCAGCAGTCCCAAGACTGTAAAGGGTCGATGGACCTCTCCAGAATTCAAATGAGGGATCGGAAGACAACATCCCAGTACTTTGCAATCACAGGATAAGTCCAAAACCACATCTAAGAAATCCACGCTCTTCTGTGCAGATCAGGAGCAAGCAGGAGTAGGGATTTGGCTTGCCTTCCACAGTCTAAGTGTCGTAAAATAGCTAATGTGCAGAAAGTTAAATTGAATCAACCAGAGTCTTTAGGAAATTGCCAAGTCATGTGACGCAATTAGTGCCTCCCTCATCTCCCCTGAGTTAACCCTTCCCTGGGGAGCATCACAATTGCAGAGCGCTTATTTGGAAAAGTGCTTGCATCCCAGTGGCACATCCTGCTTGTTGGTCCCTGCCAAACACTATTAATGTGAATAACTTCAGAGAGTCAGGGTACTTCATCCGTATGCACCAGCACTGCCAATATGGGTGCAGTGCGATGAGCACTACCCTAGCCAAGGAATCAATGTCACAATGTGGGGCAATGCAGATGTCACTCAAATTGGTCAGCTATGTGACTCCTGTCATTTGATGACCTTCAGAGAACTACAACTTTGAGACACTAGTACCCACTGGTCAATTTTTAACTCATACCTCCCTGACCCGAGTTACAAACTTAATTTGGGGGCCTTCTGAAGAAGAACCCAACACTAACCACACACTACAGATTCTTTTAACCTGGAACAGGGCACAACATATGATTTCCCACCTTTACAAAACCCTCAGATTTGCTAGCTGGTTTTACTATCTAATCTTATGGCTGGCTGGGATTCTGACCTTGCAATAACACTCGCAGGTGGAGAATGGCTGAAAGTACTATGTGGGAGGGGTCTCTAGGAATTCCGACTGTAGTTCTTGCAATTCAGCTATCTTCGTCTTACATTATTATCCCTTGTCAAACTGCATAAGATGTTTCCTGCAATACCGGACGTTTGCCCGAGATGTTCTAGCCCAGGCGCTACATTCATACACATGGTGTGGTATTGCACAATCATTGGTCGGAATTGGGCCACAGTAACAGACTTACTATTGACCTGGACGAATAAAGGTAATTTGATAGACCCTGTTGGGCATAATGCTACGTCTTAAACACGCCAAAAGGTTTGTACATTTTTGGATCTGGCATTGATCATAGCCAGTTGTGCAATATCAGTTAACTTGAACCCCTCACAAGCACATGATATACTTAAATGGAAATTTGAGCTCCTCAAGGTGGGCACAAGCAGGGGAAACCTCGATGCTCTGCTGCCCTAATGTCATTGAAAGCCTGCGGAGCTGATGGAATGAGACTATCCTTCTTCAAATGAACTCAAGTCTGAAGATATACTGCCCGTGGCGAAACTTCTCTATAAACGTTAGTTTTCCTATTATTGTTGATGGGAAGATTGCCATCTTCTTGTACCCTCCTAGTCATGTTATAATTGCCTTGTTCAAAGTCACTGCTTACGCCACATTCTACGGCGCATGAAGTTGCTGGTATGACTGCAGGTAGCTATATGGGCCTGTTATGCACACCCTTTGATATGTATTGTGTTTTGAAATGTTTGTTACATGCCACTAAGCACTACCATTTCCTGTGAGGAGGCAGGAGACGGTATGTACTCACCTGTCTTCATGGGCTGCGGGTGTTTTAAAAACAAAAACTCACCTTTGTCCAAGGCGGGAAGGGCTAAATGGTTACATGGCATGGGGGGCTTAGCCTTCAAGGTTTAAATAAAATGGCTTCTCCGCCCTTGGATATAGTGGGGGGCATAGATAAATCCATTCCTAGCCAAAGTCAAAGGTTTCCGCTATTGGGAAAGTCAACAGTGACGATTTTAAACAGGGTGTGCTACTGGAATCATCACTGTTCACTTGGCAAAGCAAGGGAGGATTTATTTTATCTGGTGTATTTTTAGCCCTCCTAAGGTGTTTTTTTAAATTCTTTTTTTAAAATTCTTCTTATTTGTATTTTCAAACCAAAAGGAAAACAAAAGCAAAACAAGCATGTTACATCCAAAAAGTCATCACATTCTACCGTCCCTCCACCCGCCTCCCACCTACTCCCACCCACCACTGTACAAAGCAATGCATTTATACCGAAACACCCACCCTTCCTCCCGGCAGGATGCTGCCTCCGGGTCCTGCCTGTGTACAGTAAAGCATCTCGTGGAGCCCTCCCTACTGTTTCAAAGCCCCCCATCCAGGCCATGGTAGCGTCTCCATTTCCCCCACACCCTACGGAATTTCTTCGGGCAGCCTCTCGCTTTATAAGTAACTCTTTCAGCTTCCTTGTATAAGTCCATACCCTTCCTCCAGTCCTTAACCTTTGGTAGATTTGGGGTTCCCCATACCCTCGCCACATCTCTCTTAGCCACCACGAATGCTAATGTCAGAAAAATTAGATCAGGTCGAGTCAGGTCTATCTCGGTCGCTATCCCCAACAAGATTAGTTTAGGCTCTAACGGTACGGTCACTTGGAGAAATACTCGAAGTTCCCCCAGTATCCTGCCCCAGTAACTTTGGACGACCCCACATTCCCAGATGGTGTGATAGAAGTCGCCCTCGACATGGCCACATCTCAGGCAACGAGGGTCGGCCGCCCGCCCCATCCGATGTAAACGGTGCCTGTAATAATAGACTCTGTGTAAAATTTTGAATTAAATGAGACGTAGACGGGATTTTATGGCCACCTCCCTAGGATGCATCAGTGCCGTCTCCCAGTCCAGCGTGTCAATCTCCCCTAAGTTTGACTCCCACACTGTTTTCAGTTTCACTAAGCCGTCTGGCATGTTGTTAAGAAGAGTTTTATAGGTCATGGAAACTAACTTGTCCTGCACCTGCTCCTGCAGTAGGCGGCCCTCCAGGGGGGCATATTCCGGCAGTGGCTCCGAGAGCGCCACCTCCACCTGCCTCGCATGCCGCAGTTGCGCATATTTAAAAAACTGAGAGCAGTGCAAGCCGTACTCTACCCTCAATTCCTGGAAGGACTTCAGGGCTCCCCGCCTCTGCAGGTCCCTCAGCACAGAGATACCTATATCATCCCACTGTTTGAAGCCTTTCAGCTTGTGTAATTCTTTCAACCATGCGCACTTCCAAATTGGGGTTTGTGCCTCCAGCCAATCCGTCGTGTCACCTTATCCCATATCTCTATGGTCACCCTAGTCGCTGGTAGCAGTGCTGCTTTCCCTTTCCCTCCATATATGTAATGTAAGCATGTATGTCAGCCCAGTTTTTCCCTTTCCAGTTTATATGTGGGTGGATCTGCCGTGGCGTGATGCAGTCATTAATCGGGGCAAGATGTTCTGCCCAATAGTATGCCTCAATATTGGGTAGGGAAATCCCTCCATTGTATTGGTTTCTCTGCAGTGTCTCCAGTGCTATTCTCTGCTGTTTTCCCAGCCAGAGCAAGTCTCTAAGCCCCTCGTTCATCTCTGCAAAAACCTGGCGTGAAAGGGGAAAGTATTCGTTTTGCAGTGCATATAAGAACCTTGGCAGAGTGATCATTTTATACATCGCCGCCCATCCTAACATTGTAAGTGGGAGGGTCTTCCATCTGCTCGCATCCTCTTTAAAATTATGAAGGACTTGTTGTATTTTTTTTTGGTACGAGACCGGGCTATTAGTCGTTATGTAGATTCCTAAATATAGGAACCCTTCGGTCGTCACCCGTAATGCCTCAGGTAATGCCGCCCCTAAGTTTCCCTCCCCGGGGTTGTACAGGACCGATTTATGCCAATTAATGGTATATCCAGAGCACGACCCATAACGGGTCAGTAAGGAGAACAGACGCGGTATCGAGACCTCCGGAGAGGTAACCTATAGCAGGATGTCATCCGCGTAAAGCGATATTTTCTCCTCATATCCTACAGCTTGTTGTAGTCCAAACCCCGTAATCCGCCTATCTTGCCGCACTTCGCATGCTACTATTTCAATGGTGAGGGCGAACAGTAGCGGGGACAAGGGACAACCCTGACGGGTCCCCCTCCTTATGGGAAAGCCCTCTGAAAGCACCCCATTGACCTTAACCCTTGCCCTTGGGTCTGTATAGAAAAGTTTGATCCATCTCCGAAACTGCATGCCAAGCCCAAACTTTATCAATATACTGTCTAAAAAGGGCCAGTGTACCGCGTCTAACGCTTTCTCAGCGTCCAAGGAAAGAAAGACATGTGGCTCCTCACGGGCACAGACCTCTAACAACCAGTTGTGGGTCCTCCTCAAATTATGCCTAGTCGCCCTGTCTGGCAACAAACCCGTCTGTACCAAATGAATCAATCCCGTAATTACTTGTCTTAGCCGGAGGGCCAGGATTGACGCTAATAGCTTCGTCTCCACATTCAACAGTGATATGGGACGGTACAACGCGCATTCCCCCGGCGGCTTGCTCTGCTTATATATGGGTACTATAGTGGCCATACGAGGTCCGGCGGAAGCGTCTCTTCCTCCATTGCCCCGTTGAATAATGCTAGCATATGAGTGGTAAGGAGGTCCGCCGTTTTTTAAAAGAATTCTGCCAGAAATCCATTAGGGCCAGGCAATTTCCCTGGGCGCAGTTTGGCAATTGCTGCCCGCACCTCCTCTGCGGTCATCTCTGCCTCTAGGCTTTCTCTTTCCACCTCGGCGAGGCTGGGGGTCTCTACTCCCTCCAGATACCGATTGATCTCAGCCACGAGCCTAGGTCCCTAGCCCTGTAAAATTGCTCATAATAATCTGCAAACGCCTGCGCTATTGCCACGTCCGTTCTACGAGGACAACCATCCGCACCCACCACCCAGTCTACCCATCTCGCCTCTTGTTCCCTGCGACTCAACCATGCCAACAGTCTGCCAGACTTTTCCCCCACGTCATACAGTCTATGCAATGTTGCCTGCACCTTGGCCTCTTTATTCGCCAAGTCCTTGTACTGCTGCTGGGCATCTAGCATATGACATAGAGCAGATACCCCACCACTTAGCGCATGTTGCCTTTCAAGGTCCAGTATGCGAGTCTCAAGTTCCCTGAGTTTCCCCTGTCGCCTCCTCCTGTCCTCAGCTATCCTGTTTTGGATTCTATCACGGAGTACCACCTTCAGAGCCTCCAGTATTGTCACCCCCGACTGAACTGAGCTCAAATTATCTGCCAAGTAGACCTTCACGTCTGCCCTAAATCCCCACAGCAAGTCCCTGTCCTGCAGGTCCCATGCTGCCAGTCTCCACCATCCAGATTTTGTCCCTGTTTTAATACCAAACGTCACCATCATCGGCGAGTGGTCCAAGATGCCTCGAGCTAGGAATTCTGCCCTGCTCACCACATCCAGTACACTGCGAGGCAGAAAGACATAATCCAGTCTGGAATACACTTTATGTGCCCCTGAGAAATAAGAGTACATCTTAGTCTCTGGCTGGAGCCATCTCCAGGTGTCCGTCAGCCCTATCACGTCCCTAAATCGTGCCAGCGGGGACTGTATCGAGGGGTTTAACCATTCCCCAGGCCTATCCCTTGAGGGGTGAACCACATCATTAAAGTCTTCACCCACCACGTGCAGGAAGTCCGGTGTGTTCAAGATAATATCCGTCACCCGTCGAGGGTTCTGGCCTGTAGTCTAGGGGGTGCATATAATGAGATCTCCGTCAATTTCTGATGTCTCCATGTCCCAGTCACACCGACTTAAGTACCTCGGGATCCGTGTAGGTGTCAGTAACTAGGAAAGGGGGTGATTTTCTAGCAAGTATGGCCACCCCTCTGGAGCCTGTTGTGTACCCCGCGTGGGCCACAACCTTGTACGCCCCCCTAGCCAAGAAACCGCATCGCGTGCCATGTAGATGCGTCTCCTGCAGTAGCACTACGTCGGGAGCCGTCCTCTGAACTAGGGCCATGACCAGACCCCTCTTTATCTTAGTGCCTAGGCCGTTTACATTCCAAGTAAGAATCTTGAGTTGTCCACACTCTCGCGCCCAAACTTCGGGGTCACCCACCTCCTCAGAAGACATCAAACCTGAACAGGACATGTCTCGGCAGGTCCCCAGTGGAGGTCCTACTGATGTAAGGAACCATCTCGACTGCAACACGGTTAAAAAAGGAAATAACCAGAACCCCAAATTCTACCTAACCCAGAACCCTCCTCCCCCCACCCTTCCCCAACCCCCCAACTGATGCATCCCAGAAACACCCCCCACCCCACCCACCTCCTCTGTCCAGACCCATCGCCATCCTAATGACAGAGATTCAGCTGTTCAGGTAAAGGAGGTCTTTCGCCTACCCGTTAACTTCCCCTCTACAAAACTACCTGCGTCACCCCTCTTTGGGATAACTGTACAAAAGCAAAACCCACCAACAAACAACCAAATAACCAACAAAACAATAAGAAGCAGTCCACCGCTATCAAAATCGACAGTTATAGGAAGTAAAGCAATGAAGACAGAGAAAAAGGAAGAAAAAAGAAAAAAGGGGGGGAAAGTGGTCAGCAACTTGCGTGCTCTCGGCTACATTGTCCGCAGCAGGTCGACCCCTCCGGACCTTTCCTCAGGAGTTAGAGTATTGTGGTTCCCCCTGCGAGGCCTCAGTGTCCTGCGTTTGTCCCCGTTCCATGTCTTTTATGGCCACCACCAGGGGATGCATCGAGCGTCCTTCCAAGTCCTCTCCTTCCGACGTGGTGACCTCGGGTTCATCTTCGCCTTCCGATCGCGCCTTGTCCGCTAAACAGCAAAAGCGGGAACCAGTCAGATTGGTCTATGCAAGTGAGGGTGTGCTTTTCCGCCTCTTCCTCCGAGTTCCAGAAGTCACATACGGAGTAGCCACCACTTCTCGGCTTCCACGGCGTTGCCGCACTCTCTGTGGTTTCGGCGACCCCTGAGTGGTTCCCCCCGGGTGGTCCCGCTCCGGCAGCCTCCGCTCACCCGTTTGCTGCCGCCCCATAGGTGGGCGCTCCTCCAACCATAGCCAAGCCTCCTCTGGGGAGTGGAAAAAGTGGGCCTTCTCCTTGTAGATCACCTTCAGCTTTGCAGGGAATAGCAGCATGTATTGTATTTGGAGTGTTCTCAACTTGGCTTTAACTGAATCAAAGGAGCGTCGCTGCTTTCGTACCTCTTGACTGTAGTCTGGGACAATCATATTACGTCCATTTTCATGCCGGATGTCGTCCAGTTTCCGTGCCTCCCGCAGGATCATGTGTCAGTCTAGGAAGTTCAAAAAGCAAGCAATGACTGGCAGCGGTCGCTCCCCAACCAGAGGTCTCGCCATCAGCGCTCTGTGTGCCCTCTCAATTATGAAGCAGGTGGAGAATTTGTCCTTCGTGAATGTGCGCAACAGCCATGAGTAAAGGAACTCTGCCATATTTGGCTCCTCAATTCCTTCTCTAAAGCCCACAAAGTGGAGGTTGTTACGTCTCGCTCTGTTTTCGGCATCGTCCACCTTCCAGAGTAGCTGCTTGTGGGAAGCTTGGAGATCCACTAGGTCCTTCCTCATGTCCTGCACAATGTCTTCCGTCTCCCCTATTCTGACCTCGTCTTCGTCACTCCATTTTTCCATTTAAGAAGTCTTTATTCGATTGTTTCATCTTAAAAGACGTACATACAAAATATACATAATAAAAGAATATACAATTCCTTAAAGAATTTAAAACATATTAAATCAGTTTAAACAGACATTCTTACAATGGTTCAGAACATTAATTTAAAAAGCACAAGATAAAAACCTGCAGGACCAAGGACGTACAATAAAAAATCGCATTTGAATTAACAAACAGACCTGGTGCTAGCTATTTTTTAAATACCTAATTCTAATCACCCACGCCCATCCAAGGAATTTTGCCACACCAATTACAATGAGTGGAGTTAAGTTAGTTCTTAGAATTCTACTGGCCTCAATAGCTGAGCGGGTACCCAGGGTTCTGCAGACCGGGCTGAGCCATTTGGACCTAGGAGCAGCGTACAAAGGGCATACAAACAAAAAGTGATTAACACTTTCACCCTGGTCATGACAGAGCGGACAGCACCCTGACCCACTTGGGCACCATTTGTTGGTAAACACCCTTAATGGAAGCGTACCACATCTAAGCTGGTGGAACAATTTGCGATCCAATGGTTTGGTAATCAGGTCCCAATATTTTTCGAACTTGGGGGCATCTTTAAGGTCGATGAATTTACTAGTTACGTTGTTTGCAGGCAATCTCTGATGACGGTTTGAGGTTACCCAATACCAATACAGCACTTTTAATATTTTCTTTGAAGGAAAAACTGCTGAATCAGGAGATACTCATAGTTCGCTTAACCCCAGGGCATAGAGTGATGATCTAAGATCTCTAAACCAGCTTATGTTCGATGAACCAGAGATATCTCTGACATCTAGGCATGCCCTGGCATACAGGTTGAGTTCCGGCATCGTCCATAGGCGCCTCCAGAACGCCAGTGGGCGAAATCTAGCCTGATCCTCAACCGGTAGACACCCAAGATCATACAAGAGTGGGATCCTTGGGGTTGACTGCGGCAAACCAGTGGCCACTCTAAGAAATTTGTTTTGGGCTAATCTCAACGGGTCCAAGTTACTAAACCCCCATAATTCCGCCCCATAGAGAACGGAGGGAAGAACCTTGGAACCGTAAATCTTAATTAGGGGAGAAATAGGCCGAGTAAAGGAGCGTTTGTGCTCTTTAATCAGCGCACCACCTATCTGCAAATGTTTCAAGGCCATAAGCTCAATCTGGGGAGTCCAGCTTAAGGTGTCACTAAATGTAACTCCTAAGTATGTAAACAGCTTCATTTGTTCTAGGGGCATACCCCCCATTGTGACCCTTGCGGTGATCTGGTTGTGGCATCTTAAGACCATAAACTTAGTCTTGGAAACATTTACCTCCAACTCATGTTCGTGACAGAATAACTCAAACCTAGACAGGGCCTGCTGAAGACCCTGTGTGGTTTTAGATATTAAAAGGGTATCGTCAGCGAACATGAGTAGAGGTATTTTCATTCCTGCTAGTGACGGGGCATCTGTGGGATGATTGGCAAAGTAGTTAACGATCCTATTAATATATAACGAAAAAAGGGTAGGGGCTAAAACACAGCCTTGCCTGACACCTTTAGCCACAGTAAACCTATCGGTCACCTCCCCTGGTTTACCCCAACGTACCTGGGCATAGGTATTCCTGTGTAAGCTAATTAGCAGACTAACAAGAGGGACTGGCATGCCCATATCTAATAGGCACTTCCATAAACCAGCCCTCGGCACAAGGTCAAAGGCAGACCTGAGATCTACAAATGCTGCGTATAGGTTGCCCTTGCCTAAAAGAACCGACTTCCAGAAGAGAAGCATAAAACAATAGGCCTGATCTAAGGTGCTTACATGAGACCTGAAACCAGCCTGTAGTGGAGTTAAAATATTATGTGAATCTATCCATTCATGAATCCTGGCAAGGACAAGACGTCTTCGTCACTCGTTCAGCCAGGTTGTGGAGATCTTGTCGCAAGAGCGTCACCTCCGTCCCCACCTCCCCGATCTTGTTCTCGAGGGCCTGTATCGCACTCATTAGAAGGGCCATATCTGAACTCGCTCCCGTCAGTTCAGTCGCCGCCGCCGGCGGGGCCATGGCATACCTGTCCAGGGTGCCCTTCTTGGGAGGCTTGGGTTCTAAGGGTTTCTTGCCCATCGCAAACACCTCTACTGGTGTTCCCTCGCCTGGCTATCTGACCTCAGAGCCACAAGTCCGCAGTATCTTCAGTGCTCTCACCGTCATCCACCTCCAACATCGTCTTCAGGCGGCTTCGTCCGAGCCCTCCTGCCAGACAGGCACCTCCGGCAAGTTCACAGGACTCCTCACCTCCCAATCAGTTTGAACTTAGGCGCCAGTTCCCATGCTCGCGTGACTCAACCCGGCCCCGGTCCGATGTCGTCAACCAGGACTGTTTCCACGGTATCTGGCTTTCACGTGCCCACTTCCAGGAGGGGGGCCTTGACACCCCTCAATGTCTATTGCTGGCCAGCACTCTGGACACCACTCGCCCACCGGACCCCCACTGAACTCCTTTGTTGCTCTCCCCACAGGCAGGGTGCCGCAATAAGTGGGAGTATCTCCACCAGCCTCCGGGCCCAGGTGATGCCGCGTATAATGGGACCAGAGTCCTTTGGACTGCAGGGCATGCAATGAGCGGACTCCCGCCAATCCAACCCCCTTAGGGAGCTGCACATATGCGGCTGGTTTCAGACCTCGGCAGTCCCTGCCATAATGCTGATGGGGGAGGGGAGTTCCCTACTCCGCAAGATTCTCAAGACTGTCCCCAGAGTCCACGGGCAAATAGCGGGGGGATCCCCCAGGGAAGCTCACCCCCTGCCTTCCAGAGTCCTCAATGCCACCTGCTCCCCTGCCCTGCCAGGCCGCCGGCACTCTCAGGGCTTCCACGGCTCGGAGGTCGCACTTCAGCAGGGCCGCATTGCGTCACGTCGGACCCTTTCCGCCTCTGGCCCGCTGTTCCACTCAGCATACGCTGTCCGGTGGCCGCCTCTTCATTATAATTTCAGAAGCGCACCGCGGGGGCCCGCTCAGTCACGCCCAGCCCCGGCGCTCGCGTAGATCCTTACCGCTGTCACCTCCCTGGAGCCCCAGGGTCGAAGGCGGAGTATCGCCGCTTCCGTCCGCCTTCAGCAAAGTCGCCCTGCTCCGCGACAGCCCACCTCGGTCCGGTCCTGCGAGCGGGTGGTCGTATTGCAAGCCGCCGCAAAGTGTACCGTTGTCCAGGTCCGGTCCGCAACGCCAGCCTCAGGAAGACGGAGCCGACGCCAATCTTAGGCCTCGTGTCGGGTCTCCAAATCCCGTGCCGTTTCTACCACAAGAGCGGAGCGCCCACAATCTCAGCGGGCACCGCTCTATAGCAGGGGATGCAGGAACCCTTAAGGAGCTGCAAGACACCTGTGACAGGGTCCAGGGTCGCCTATAGGATCGTCGGATCTCTGCCGGTAGCCGGAGCTGCGAAGCTCACGTCCTACACGGCCATCTCGCTAGCCACGCCTTTGTTTTTTTTTATTCTTAGTTACTAATCCCACAACTTCGATAAGACATCCCTTCATCTGAAGCTTGAGCCCACCTGGACTTATTAGGTGCCTGGGTGAGGACTCGATGATGAAGCATGCCATCACCAAGTTCTAGTGGGTGAGAGTCCTTTCATAACCTAAAGGGATTATCCTTGTGGTGAAGTTGGGATGAGATGGCATAATAAGTGGATTCTCTCACCTTTGATTGGTATTTTTATCCCAATCTGTTCTTAGCCAGACTGGTTGGATGAAGTGTGAAGCCCCTTTTCCTTAAGGTTTTCCCTTGCCTGTCATTTAGGCTTTGAATATATTTGCCCTTGACCCACATGACGTGAGCAGATGCAAGAAACGCTTGTATATTTTGACCGTATGCATTTGACCCCCTTTTAATTAGGAAAGGTTTCTCCTCTCAAATTTTGTTTGAAACCAAGAGTCTAGGCAGTAAAAAATATCAACATTGATTAACTGAGTTTACCCTATAGAGCGTAGTGTCAGTCTTACCTAGGTAGGTACAAATGCTGCCTCTCGGATTTCTGCATGATCGTATTCAGGTTGAAACCAGAATAACATATGTTTAGCTTTTGATGTTGATCTTTTCAGTGGTGAAATTCTTGTGAGGCAGATCTAAGTAAAAAGGCGCCTGTCAAGACTTTCATTGGCCTATTAGGTGTAAAAATATGTTTTTTAATTTGAAGGTCTTTAACAACCACAACAATCACAGGATTGACCTAAATGAGGAGTTCTGACCACTTGACTTGATAAGTTGCAATAGTTTAGCAGCCACCATCGCAGACTAAGGAAGGCTGGATCTATGCATATTTATGATATTATTTGTCAATATAAATGAGTTCCTATAGGATGCTTTCTCGGTAAACTTATCCCATTTGTATAGCCTAACCATCTTGCCTGGATACGGCCCTCCTGTACCTTCGTTGGACAACTCTGAGATACGACCTCAAGCTACTATTGAGGATTTCCATTCTGCACTATATTTCATATGTGTGGAAAACATTATTTCTTCATAAATGTAAACCGTATTACCAATGCTTTGCAGGTTTTGAATCAAGTAGAAAGGGCGTTTAAATTTCAATTACTTGTACGATTTGCTTTGTATTAATTGCATTTACCTCTTTTGAATATTAAACCGAATATGGAATTCAGTTTTCACGTGCCGATGATTTTTTTTATTTCTTTCAGATACAACACACCATTTAAGGCCAAGATCCAAAACTGGGTGCAGTTTCTTTCGAACACTACAGATATCATTGACAATTGGATGACTGTCCAAAACCTGTGGATTTACTTGGAGGCGGTGTTTGTGGGCGGGGACATTGCAAAGCAGCTTCCTAAGGTTAAAACAAGTATCTCTTTCTCAGATTTCCAAATGCTGGTGTGCAGCCTTGCAGGGGCCTACCTGACAGCTTCATGTGATTTAACCCAGATCTCTTGACTGGGGTGAATGTTTGATTTGCTCTGCATTCCGTCCATCATCTTTGTGTCTTTTGCTTTCTCATCCTGTGTATTGTGGCTACCAGTGAAAAACCCAGAGTTGAGTCCTGGATGATTCCTGGTTGATTATCTTTAATTTCATAGTTTTTCCTCACATGTACCTGTCTAGAGAACCATTGTGGCACCATTCTCATGCAGAGGTCAAGTGGGTGGGTTCAGCAGGGCACGGTGTGCCACTACATCTTTAATTCCATAGATTCCGCCCCCCTACTTTTTTATTTTGAACATGCGTCCCAGGACGGCAGAAATAGCCAATGCCTATAGATAAGGCTCAGCGTTCATGGCCATTCGGGGACCTTTTGGGGGGGACAGCGAAGGAAAAGGACTCTGTATTTTCTTTATTGCCCAAAGAATACAACAGTGTCCACTTCTGCTCTGACGGTGGCAGCTTCCCCCCTATCTTTCTTCCTCTTATTCCCTTTCTTTCGATCTAGCAGTTCCTCACTTACTGAAAACTGTGACTTCAAGAAACGTTTCTCACCCTCTCTTTCCTCCTTTCGTTTATTTTTTTCCCTTGTGAAATGGATCCAAAAAAGAAAAAACACTTTTGCTTGAAATGTCGTATTTTACTGTCATTTTTCTATTCCAAAGTGCCGCCTCTGAAATAAAAGGTTACAAATATGAAAAGGTAATAAATACCTAAAAAAAACAAGACAGAGTGGTAGCAAAGTGGCCAGACTGATTTTATTCACACCCAAACACATTAGCGCCACTTTAAAAAGTTTGCCATTGAAGCGCTACTTTTGTTTTCTTGTCTTTCTTTGAACAGCATTGTTTTCCCTGGACGGGGAACTAGTGCACCAATCCTGGACATACTGCAATGCGTCGATTGGAAAACCAAATGTGTACTGCACCACTGTGTTCAGGGATGTGGTCTTTTTACCATACTGCTTACGTTTTGTAAGGATATAAGCAATTGACATTAAAATGGGTCCATTCCGGGCCTAGTAGGCATGTACTTAAGTTTTCAGGCAAAAGCACTCACTGATTTCTGAATAGTGAGTGTAAAAGCATTAAGGTAACCATGTTGTTCCTGGTTACATTCCACTTGGTTAACTTAATTTTGCATTCCCTATGAGTGTTTGCTTTTTAAGTCTCGCCTAGCGACCGCAGCGCATGCGCTGCAGTCGCTTGGCGAACCTCTATTGTTGTGGCTTTCCTTAGCGAAGGGAGACAAACCATGTGCACGCACGGACAGGCCATGTGCCAGCGCGTGGCATCTTCTCTCTGCTGTCTCCTCTGAAGAGGGACAGAAGATGTGCACTCCGTAAGTGTGCACATCTCCTGGCCCCTTGTAGGGCTGGCGTTATACAGCGCTTTCACTTTCCCTTTCCCTTTACGTCCCCCTGTCCGTTTCACAGAAACAGCTTGTTTCGTTTTATATTCACATTCACCTAATGAGATTAAGTTCTGAAACACTGGATTCACTCTCATTGTTAATTCATGAGGTTAACCAGTTTTGTGGCACACTGCTAGCACTTCTACCAAATCGAGGTTACTTATTTTCATAAACGCCTATTTTAGTTGGCATAGTGAGATACTGCCAAGGCCCGTAAACATGTAA
The DNA here is from genome assembly GCF_964263255.1 of Lissotriton vulgaris. Taxonomy (NCBI): domain Eukaryota; kingdom Metazoa; phylum Chordata; class Amphibia; order Caudata; family Salamandridae; genus Lissotriton; species Lissotriton vulgaris. The sequence continues at coordinate 1,073,938,426 of NC_141691.1, read as the reverse complement.
ACTCATTAAAGTAATGTTTACCTCCTTCTAAATACATTAAGGTAATGTTCATCCCTTTCACGCAATAAAATATCTTTCACCACAATATTTGCACTTTTAGCACATCGAGCGGATGTTTACATCTTTCACATTGGCGTTTTTATGGCATTAATCTATATTACGTGTATCAATGGCACTTTTCGCTTGCGCCTGCAGCCGCCACCATCCCGGCGCTGCCCGCCCGTCTTGATGCGGTTCAGTGGCTTCATGATCACACAGGTCTGGTGCCTGTCGGGGAGCCTGTGGGCAACTTCTGTGTTCTGCATGAGCAGTTCCTGTTGCTTCTGTAGGCCAGCTACTGCTGAGACGCTGACACACTTTGGCTTTCTGCTTGGCGCCACCAGCCCTTTCTCCCCCTCCTTCCAGGGACGACCACCGTCTCTGTGGAGGTTATATGGGAAATTATCTTACAGTGGCTTGTTTTTTTGATTTTTTACCCCTAAGAGCAATTTTCAAGGTCTTATTTCAGTTAATTATTTAATACATCAGCTTGATAAGGCTCACGCCTTCGGTGACTGCCGCCCGGTCCTCATGAAATTAAAGTGCACGCTTTTCTCTGAATGTGAATGCATTGAGGAGACGGAATACTAACTCCATGGCCACCGGCACTGAAGTGCGCGCACAGTGGGATTAAAGTGACACGCTGCGCGAGGCATAGCCCGGGATAATACATTTCACGAGTCAGGTCATGCCACCTCTATTTGGCACCTGCAGCTGCTGCTGTGTTTATGCAGCAATGCCATTCTTCCACTATTGTTAAATCCGTGTTTTCCCTTTATATCAGCTCATTACAATAGGTAATAGAGCAGTTCTCAGAATCCAGGGGTGATGTACATTACATTAAGTATCCTTGAGTCGTGGGTCCAAATAATTTCTCATTGCGCATTCCCTTTCACATCTGCAGCTGAGCCGCCCCCTCCCTCCCCCTGCGCAGTTCTACTGTGGAGAAATACAGATTTCGCCTCTAATCACATTCCATGAGGCCCACTTTCGATCCCATTTTTTGTGCATCCTCTGTTTTTAGGTCGAGCCTGTAACAGCGTCCGGTGAAGATGTAGGGGGTTTCAAAACTAACCTAAGAATCGCACACGCTTGTGCATGTGCTTTTTGTTTTGGCCCACGCTATTGGCCTTTGTGTACGTCTTTTTAACAAAGACAGCACGCAATTGGCCAAAGCCGGGCGCATTGCTCCGCCCCTGGCTTATTGGTGTTGGTTACCCGCAGCCCCGACATCTGTTTGCAATTATCGTGCACAGAGGCGTGCGCGATAATTGGAAACAGATGTCTTGGTGTGGCGCGCGCGAGCGCACCACTCGCGGGACACTGCATTCCTTAGCATGCAAAAATGTAATTCACCACGCATCACTCAACTTGTTTCTACTTTTTATCTAGCATTGGCAAAGTCTTTTGATCGTACCTCATTCTGATAAACAGTTTTGTTGCAACGCATGTAAACAGCATTTTTAGATGTTACGCAACATCAGTCACACTTGTTGGCCTTGCCAATGAGTGTTGACTGTAGGATCAGTGACAAAGAACTGCGAGGTTGACACTAAACAGCAGGCTCAGATCAAAGGGAACACAAACCGTAAATAGTCAGTAATGACAAAAAATGCACCGCCAAAAGAAAATGCCAACTTGCATAGCAGTGAATGATGCCGTGAAACGTTTATTGTAAGTAAGTGTAATTCATGATTGCATTCCTCTGACCGGCTTTTGAATGATGCAAGATGCTGTGTGCCACACCGCCAAAAATGTTTCCGTGATTTACGGTCATTTTGATGCAAAATGTTTGCGCTTTTTTAGCCAGTGAGACAACATGGTCATGAAAAGATTTATTTTACTGCAAGGAATTGTCTTTCAACTTGTAAAATATGACGGTTTGTACTTCTAGCCTGCACCCACAGCGTGGTACTTGTTTAACATGCAGAGCATGCCAGGGGCGGACTGAGTGTTCACCTGCAGACAATGTGAAGCAGATTTTAATGGCCACCAGCGGCGTGGGTATCAGTGCAGCAGGTGCAGTGGCACCTGGGCCCAAGGTTTTGAAAGGCCCTTTCGATCCCAGTTATGGCCCTCTTTTCAAATAAGGCCACAGAGAGGCCTAGCAAAGACTTCTGATAGAACCAGCAAAGCTATCCGGTGCACTGGCACAGGAGCCTAGGGGTTTGAGGGGACCATCGGATCCCAATTATGGCTATGTTTTACTACCAAATTATGGAAAGAGGGGGCAATTTTCCTGGCTTGTGCACGGACCCACGGCACCCGTGTGACGCCTCTGAAGCCCATGCACCAGAACAAATAGTGAAAATATTGCTTTCCATTGCGCTGTTCTCGATTTTAAACAGAGTTATGCAATATCAGGTTATTTGCCTTGCAGATATGTATGGGATTAAAATGGGCTATTTCAAAGAAAACAATAGGCGACCATCAGATATCATTGTATTGGTTTCCAAGGCCTCCCCCAGAAACACTTGTCGTCCAAAATTTTTCTATGCATGGAATAAAAGAGTACATTTAATTTTACCATTTGCAATGCAATAGGTCTTGCATTTACGCGAGTTTAAGCTACTGGCATTGTAACTGACAATGCATTTTATTTATATTTAAAAAACCAAAATATAAATAAAAGGCATTGTCATTTACAATGCCAATAGCTCAAACTCATGTAATTGAGAGACCTATTGCATTGTAAATACTTGTTCCAGGATGTTGTTACTTTTTTTTTATAGGCAACATATTGCTCTTGTCTAGTGCGTAATTTAGATTGAGCCGCATCCAGGTGTTTAAAGTGGGGCACAATTTTTTGAAGGTAGTGAGCGTTTTTCTCAGTGGGGCAGTATGGTGTTCAGTGAGAGAGAGGAAGTGGCACTATGGTCAGAGCTGCCGAATTTGGAACTGGGGAACCAGGTTCAGCCTTCATTTTTTTTAACTGATTTTTATTGATTTTGCACAAAACCGACAGGGAGGTCCTGGGACGTCCCACATTAAGAGTCAAAGTTACCATCGTATCATTTGTAGATAGGTGAGACAACATAGAATGACCATGTCCTTTTGTCAGGCACATTATCCAATTTGCACATTGAATATCAGCAACAATTATAAAATCCTATTCCAAACAACCCCTCCCCCATACCACTTCCCACCCCCCAGACAGGTTCAGCCTCCATGGCCAGTCCAGCAGACCACAATCCGGAGGGAGCAGATTCTTATGCTAGACCTTAGAAGGCCCTGCAAGACCTTAGAAGCCCTGGTGTCTTAGCACCAGCAGGTGAATCCTAGCAGTGGCAAGTGTGGGTTAATCTTTAAGGCCTGTCCACCACAATACATACTGATGTTCACCACCAGTCGTGCGAGCAGGCATATTAAGCAGCACACCCTAGAGCATTAGTGGCTCTGTCACTGAGGTCACAGGACCCTTGAGAAGGGCAAGCTCAAGGGCGGTGCGACTGGTGTGACCGCACTGGGGGCTGACTTTGGGTGGGGGCATTGTGCTTTTAAAACCATATTATGGTTTTGAAAGCATGCGCTGCCTCCTTCCTGGCCTCAAGCAATTTTCGCCAACAATAAAAATGTAATGATAACTCTGGTGAATAATGTTCTTCCCAGAGAGAGATCTGAGTTTTGTCTATTGGAAGATTTGACTCATGGAAAGGTAGCACAGAGGGTTAATGTGCCTGCTGCAAAAAACATGTACCATGCAGATCACAAAGTGCACATAATGTAAATTGGTCAGTGGTTTACTGCTTTTGTCAGAGACTTCCTTTTGTTACATGCAGCTTGTAAGTTAAAATCCGAACATAGAACAGTGAGCTATTAACTGTCATCTAAGAGCCGAATACAAATTGCAAGCTATAAATTAGAGTGTTATGTTTTTCCCCCCAGTCTTTGATTATCCTATTTTTGCAAATAGGGATCTTTTGAATAAAAATAATTTCTGATTGTTAAAGAGAACCCCCCAACCAAGGTATTTCATTTTAAATTCTGAGTTTGTGTGTTCTCCAGATCAATCACTATTAAACTGTACGGTTACTAGTATGGGTGTCATGGGACTCCCACACCTTGTAGTCCTTAGTCTTATGTAACATTTTCTATGCAGTGATTTACACATGTACAATTGATTGTCGCTGTGTAATGTGTGTGATCTGTAAATCATGTTGACGGGCAAGGAGCTCAAAAGGGCAGAAATCTGCCCAGAAAAAAGAAGAAAAGGGTGGCTTCTCCAGGGAGGGGGAGGTCTACTGTAAAGAATGCACATTAGAAAACTTTGAGAGAAAAAAATCATAACACGGATGGGAGCAAAATGGGAAAAAAAGAAAAAAAAGAAGTCCTAAAAGCAAAACAAAGAGGAGGAAGGACCCCCCTAAGAGAAACAAAGGGGATTGAAGAATATGCTAGCTGCTAGTAGGGAATCCAAAGAAAAGACTGCTAACATCCTATCATGGAACACAAACGGGCTAAGGATAAAAAAAACAGGGATTGAACATCCTGGAATACCAAAAAAATATTGTTTGTGAAATAATCATATTACAGGAAACACACTTACTAAAAGATGAATGGGCGTTGATTTGCAAAAACCAAAGATGGGTGGATCACTGTATATGTACAAACCAGGAGTGTAACGTAAAGGGCGTAGCAATTCTATTTAAAAAATCTTTGAAAGGAGTCGTTGAAAAAGCAGAAGTAGACAAAAAAGGAAGATGGGCAATTGTAAAAGAAAGCAAGGATCTACAATAATCTCTATACAGTAATGGGATATTATGGCCCTAACGTAGATGACCCTGAGCCTCTTCAAAAAATATACTCTCTTCTAATGACAACCAAAGCCCCGATAATAATGGGTGGGGATTTTAACATAATACTAAATCCCAAAGAAGATCGATACCCAGAAAAAAATTACACTAGCCTACCAAAAATGAGATAATGGGTCGGGATGTGCATTAAGGACTTGGGGATTGTGGATGAGTGGCAAGAAAAAGGAAATAAAAATCACAGATTTACTCTTCAAAACAAAAGGCTAGGTCATGTCTCTAGAAGTGATTTTTTTTTTATTGACAGAAGCCTGGTTGACTGCACAAGGAAGGTTGAGCATATACCAAAACATATCTCGGATCATTCAGCAGTGCAACTCAGCCTCAATCTAAAAACCTCCCAATGCAATCAGAGATGGACAGTGGACAGAGCTATCTTCGCAGACACATCTTGTACTGACAAGCTAGCAGAAGAGACAGAACTCTTCTTTCAACTGAATAAAGAAGGTACAACAAAACAAATAGCCTGGGACGCATACAAGGCCTTTATCAGGGGGAGAATTATTAACATCACAGGGCATAAAAACAAGGAGAAAAAGGCCTACATCAAACAAATTAAAAAAGAGCTTGTAGCTCTGGATGCAGAACATAGGAAAGTGAAAACCGCCCAAGAGAAGGTGGTAATAGAGGAAAAAAAGAAAGAAAAAGGGTAGAATTAGCGGACTTTCTCGAAACAATAGTTAGAGACAGATGGGAGGCCAGTAAATTATCAAATTATGAGTATGGAGAAAGTTGTGGGAAAATTCTGGCATGGAAGATAAAAACAGAGTCAATACATAATAGGGTCATAAAGATACAGAAGGAAGGCAAGCTTGGCTATTGCTTAGAAGATATTGAGATCAGGCGAGAATTTACAGAATTCTTTGATAAACTATATACGGAAGAAACATCTAGAACTAAAGAGCAAATACAAAGTTTTTAGATAGAATAACAACTCCTGCGGCATCCCCTGAACAAAGAATAGCCCTTAATCAGGAGATTTCCAGAGAAGAAGTCTTAGACGTAATAAAAAGCCTAAAGAAAGGAAAGGCGGCAGGTCCAGACGCGCTACCAAACGATTATTATTAACCCTAAGGGAAACACTAGTAACCCCTCTAACAGATCTTTTAAATGATATCTTCCTAGGGAAAAATGACCTTCCAGATTCATGGAACGACACAACAGTGAGTACCTTACTAAAACCAGGGAAGGACCCAGCCAAATGTGAGTTATACAGACCTATCTCACTTTTAAATTCGGACTACAAGATTTACACACAAATACTGGCCAAAAGACTAGGGGAAGTGGCGGGGTCCTTGATTCATCCAAATCAAAAAGGGTTCATTATAGGCAGAAAAATCTATGAATTATCACACAAGCTCATCAGTGCTATAGACGTTGCAACTTATAAATCAACACCAATGGAAATTATAACTTTTGACGCTGCAAAAGAGTTTGATAGGGTTAGCTGGCCTTTTTTAAACACCACCCTAGCCAAATTTAATCTTGGGGATAATTTTGAAAGTGCAATTACAAATATATACAAAAACCCAACAGCCAAAGTACTGGTTAATGACGCTCTTACAGACAACATAAAGATAAAGAGAGACATAAGACAAGGGTGCCCCCTTTTCCTGCTACTCCTTAATTTTTACATAGAGCCTTTAGCATGCCTTTTAAGAAAGGGAAGAGGGGATAATACCTTTTAAACATCAAGACTGGGGAAAAAAAGTAGCACTATATGCGGACGACTTAATGATATTCACTGGCGATTTAAATATTTCACTCCCAAAGATAGAAGAGATTATAGATCAGTTAGAGGAAGTTTTAGGATACCTTGTGAACCAATCAAAATCTGAAATCTTAGAGTGGAATACAAACTCCGGAAACCCATTAGTGAGGGAAATAATAAAATATCTAGGGATAGAATATATAAAAGATATGGGCCAGATGTAGGTCGCCAAATACCGGTCGGTAACGGCCGATTTCGGCCGTTACCGACCCGTATTTGGGATTTGACATGTAGGTGGACTCCTAATTACAGAATCGGTATATTTACCGATTCAGTATATTTACCGATTCTGTAAAATACTGAATCGGTAAATTTACCGAATCTGTAAATACAGATGTAGGTGGCACTGGAAACAGTGCCACAGGCCATTACCGATTCGTTATTTACCATGTAATACTATTACATGGTAAATAACGAATTCCAGTGTACATGCACATCTGTGCATGTACACCTGTGTCATGTGGCACACAGACATGACCTAAGGGCATGTATGTATGTCACATGGCACACAAGCCAGTAACAGGGGTGCAACAGGGTGTCAAAGTGACACCCTGTCCCCCTTGTAAAATCGGTAATTTTACCGATTCGGTAATTACCGAATCAGTATTTTCTATTGAATCCTATGGGCTTCAAGGCCCATAGGAATCAATGGCAAATACCGATTCGGTAATTACCAAATCGGTAAATACCGAATCTTACCGATTCAGTATTTTTACCGAATTTTTTACCTACATAGCAATTACCGAATAGTAAATACCGAATCGGTAAAATTCAGTATTTACCATTCGGTAATTTGCTATTACCTACATCTAGGCTGGGATAGCCAGCATGAATTTTGTTAGAATTCATAAAGATACAAGGAAACTTCTTAAGGCTTGGGCAGGCTTACAATGGTCTTTTTTAGGGGAATCCAACATAATTAAAATGAGCATAGTACCAAAATGTACATACCTGTTTAGTTCTATCCCGCTGGATTTTAAGACAGAGCAGATAAAAAAATTGCAAGGGGAGTTATCCAGTTTCGTTTGAGCGGCCAAGGGGATAAGAATTGGCTGGAAAAAACTAAGAAGAAATAAGGCGCAAGGTGGAATCGCGAGTCTGGATATTCTTGAGTATTGCAGAGCCTTCCAATTTAAAAATATAAGGGGACTTCTGGATAATTGGGAATCGTGGCCAACGTGTATGAAAGCGTTAGTCGATTCTGCCGGAAATCATTTCCTTTATAAATTTGGATATCACAAATATTTCAAAGAGATTAAACTAAAGACATTGAGAGCAGCTGCAAAAACCTGGTATGGAATAAGAACAATTCTAAAAATTCCTTATTATAGCAAGTATGCACCAATCTGGGACTCCCCAGGTACCCCTGAATGTCTAAAAGACAGACTAGTGACCTCCCTGAGAGCAGTGGTCGAAGTGGGGGAAAAAAAGTAGGGGAACTGTGGGCGGAGAATCAGAGGGCGGAACTAACCTGTGTGTTGGGTCAGTGGGCGGAGTCAGAGGTGTGGCAGAAAGAGCAAAATATCCCAACTTTTAGTATTTGTTTCCCATTTCATTAACCGGTTACAGCTTATTACGTTATTAAATTTAACCAATGGTTACATATGTTTATTTAAAGTGTAATATGAGTTATTGATATTAAATACATTCGCAAAATGGGATTAGTTTCCAATCACAGAATGTCCCACATTTTAACTACATTTGTCTTTCGTTGGCTTAGCACCCAGGATAATGTGTTGCAAGGCTAAAAACTTTTAAGGTCCCACAAGCGAGACCTATTGGCTATGCCAATGCGTGTTTGAGGTCTGTCCAGACACAGTCCCTGGCCTTGAGCCTATCGCTGGTCCTTTCTCTGGCCCCGTTATTGGTTCTGTCTGAGATTCTGTCTCTTCTCGTGTCACCGGTGCTATGTTCCAGTCCTAGACAGAATCTAAGATTGCGCCTCGAGCCCTCGGCCCGTCCATGGCTACCTCAATGGCTCACCAATTGCTTATGTTCCATTTAGGCTCTGTGACTGGCCCTATTTCTAGTTTGTCCAGACTTCCATTTGGGGGTACTCTGAGAAATTGTGAGGGGAGATAGGGGTGAGGGAGGCAGGCATAAGCAGGCTAGGGATAGACGAGAGTAGGAAGGGTGGGTTTGGAGGAGGGATAGAGAGAACAGCACGGGATGAACAGAATAAGATGAGACGGTAGGGGAAGGAGCAATGGAGGAAAGAGTGAGAGATTGTTACGCTAATAGAGAGAGTGATTAGAGGAAGATATGAAAGGCAAGAAAGAGTTGATGGGTGGAAATGAAAAGGGTGATATGGTGAGGAAATAAAGGTAGAGTGACGGGGTGACAGAGGGATGGAGAAAGGAGGAAGGTAAAGGGAGTGGAGAGAGTGATTTGAAGACAGGGGCAGGGATAGGTATGCATGAGTAGTGGAGTGGGTAAAGGAACGGGGTTGGGGGTTGCATAATCCATCAAAATAACTGAGATGGTTAAAAATAGGGACAGAGAGAGTAGCCTTCACAGTTCAGCAGATAGTGACGGCTGGGCTACAGGAACTTCCTGAAAGATGGAGAGGAGAGTGTTGAAGCCGGAGAGGATGTGGTGTCTTGGGGGCGTGGCATGGTTCCTCACCACGCTACTGATTCAGGTCACCATCTATGGATGCAGAGGAGACCTCGCAGTCCTTTACTCCAACTTGTACACAGCAACACACATCAGTTGCCACCAATGTGGATATGAGCATCCAATGCACAGATGTGCAATGCTTTTCACATACAAGGACATCTATTGACATAAAGGTTGGTGATGCCATAGTGGCCATATGCGAAAATACACACGGACAGCATCATTGCAATAACTGAACTGAGGAGTCATTTTCATTCAATAGCTACAGTCAGATTTCAAACCCCCCACATTCAAACTGAATGTAGGATATATGGGATAAAACCACGAACGTTTCAAAAAGCAAGACAAGCACCCAGGGTGTCTAATGAAATCAGGACTAATGTTAGGAAACACACTCTTGTGCCCAAATGATAAATTGGAAGGGGCAGTCTGCCTGGGTGGGATATTGTTAACTTCCACCCAAATTTTACCTTCACCTGGGTTTCCCAGGTGTGAAAACAACGGAACTGATGTTACTTGCCAGTAAAATCACACCAGGGTTAGGCTGCAAGCACAATCTGGCCTTGGCTCCTGGCCCCCGCCCGCCTGACCCTCCCCCACCCTCTTTTCATGTCACAGGGCACCAAGGAACGCTCACCACTGCCAGCATACAGGCCCTGTTTTGTCCTTACACCATCCCCACCTCAGCTTCTCTGAGCAGTTGGTTAAAGTAAGCACATTTGTCCCCTGCCTCTCCCCCCCCATCCTGTGTGTTAGCCCAGCTGAGACAGCTTCGGGGTTTGCTGGCGACGTCTAATTGCAGCTGCACCCAAGTACTTCACAGGTCTTTAAAAGACTGTGTACTTGTAAATGAGGCTTTTGTTGTATTTTCATTCACTTTTTTAACGTGGCTTTGTTGTGTGGGAGAACAAAGAGAGGGGGTGGGGGCAACTACCAGCCGCAGGAGAACTTGACACTGTCCTGGTCTTCTATGGGCATGGAGGAAAAGGCAGAGCCATTTCCTTCTCTGCCTGTTCCGCCCTTTCCCAAAAGCCGAGCGTTAACTATCGGCCTTGGCATTTCTGCAGTCCGGGACGCATGTTTAAAAGAAGAAAGTATGGGAACAGAATCTATAAAATTCAAGAAGTAGGGGCACGCCGTGCCCTCCGGATCCAGTCCACTTCCACCACTGCCTGAGAGAAGGAATCATAAACAACTGGGGACAGTTCATAGAAAACAACAAAATAATAGATTGGGAAATTCTAAACGAAAAGACTCAGGATCGCTAGCAAGATTCAAATACTACCAACTCAATAGTTGGATAAAAGACATAAAGGAAAATCTACAGGGGGGACAACGATATCGAACAAAAGCTGGTGAGCACAAAGCCCTTTAAAAAGGAAATATTGTGTTGGTACTGGGCCCTTATAAGAGCTGGTGAAACTGAATATAAAGCCCCGAATGAAATCTGGGAAAAACCTTGCCAGAGCTAGACATTCTCCAATATTGGTTAACCTCAATGGCAATCTGTTGGCGCGTGGTAAAATCCGCTCCACTGAAGAACAATCACCTGTTCACGGCACAAAGGTCATATTGGACACCAAAAAGGCTGACTAAAATCAACAGTAATAAGGTAAAACGGTGCCCCAAATGTGGGGAGGAAAGAGCAGATGATTTGCACATGTTCCGGTACTGCATACAGCTGGAATAATTCTGGAGACAAACGGGTAAGACTATATCTGAGTTGCTAGAACAACCCATAGAGCAGTTATTTTTGGGATTTATCAACAAAATATAAATTATCCCACAATGAATAAAGATCAGGAAAATATCTTCTTTCTATTAATACTGCTAGCCAGAAGAGAGATATGCATTAAATGAGTGAAAGATATTCAACCAACACATAATGAATGGCTGGCTTCCATACAAAGGGTGTACAAATTAGATAACCAAGGGAAAAAGAGTAAGAGGTTTAAATTCTGGAATGTTTTGAAACGATACAATCAAGTGAACAGTATGTCCAATGATTAAGGAAATGGCAACAACGATTTCAAGCTGGGCCTTGAACTGAGTAGTCATCATGGCTAGCTCCCCCAATCCAGCAATCTTGTGCCTGAAGACAGACAAAAAGGGGCCCTGGTGGACAAGGCTCTATTTATCTTTCATATAACAATGTAAGGATCCGACGCCTTCGGAACAGAGTGTTTAAAGGGGCCCCCGACTCCTCCAACTCCTAAAACTTTGCTTGATGAGGACAAAATATATATATATTTTTTAAAGTAATGAGTGTGATGTAAAGTGCTCTGACACCCTACACTGGTATGAGTGGCGCTGTGTGAGAAGTTGGCCTGATATATGATGTTTCCAATCTGGAACCACCTTGTATCAGTCCAAACAATCCCTTATGGTGTCTGGTTGTAAGTCAACCTTATAGACAAGCTATCCTAGGGGTAGCATGGACTAAGCAGCCTGAAAGGCTAAACTCAAGAGGTCGTGTTAAGCGAGCTGGTTTACCAATCACAATCCTGTAATATCAAATGAAAGGACACCACACAAGTATATATTATAAAAATATATGTGTTTATTTCTAAAATAATCCCCAGTACTCTTTATGAGCAAAGGGGCACAAGCGTTAAATCAAAAGCACAGTATAACATATGAAAGTTGCACAATTATGGATGAGGGCGGGTGGCCACTCAAACCATATATTAAGAAAGTGGTATAAGAGATACCAATCGAACAGTGGTTAGACCTAGGGCCTAGGGAATCACTGGGAGCAGTCGGGACAAGCAATGCTGAAGTCGGGAAAAGCCCGCGGGATTCGGGTGCAGTGCTTAAAGTACACGCATGCACCAATGCAAAGTCAATGGTGCGTAAAAGTTACACAAATAGAGTTTAAGGATACTTACGCTGAACCTAGAAGGACAAAACTTTAGACACAGACCCTAGAGGTGTGTACTAGTGTGGGAACACCGGCGTTGCTGAGTTACCCCACCCACAGGAAGCGGGTGCATAGGGTAAAAGTGGCGTCGGGTTTCGTCACGCAGGTTGTTGGTGCTTGAAGCTGAAGATGCTGCAGGCGATGTGAAGGAGAAGTGTCCGGTGTGATCCAAGGGTGGATCAGAGTAGAAAAGTACCTGAAAGCAGAGGGGACAGAGTCTGGGTCACTCAGCAGTGACCAGGGTGGAACCAGGACGGAACCAGGCAATGTCGGGCGCAATCAGGTGGTTGTTGAGGAGCTTCTCTCCGCTGCCACGTGGGCTCTGGGAGATCTGCGATGTCCAGGAGCGGGTCACGAGCTGTCGCATGCAGGCTCTCAACGTCGGCGCTGTCGGCTTCAAGATCGGAGCAAACAACACTTGGCAAGAGCAATCCACGCGGGATTGGAAGATTGCTTCTCACTCGGACCAGGAGGGTCAGAGCGGGTGCTCCTTTTCAGAGGAGCGGGTGCAAGTGTGGAGCAACCAGAATCACAAGTTGTATTCAGGTTTTCACCGGCACAAGGGCCACAAGCCATCTGGCAAGTGACCGGGCCAACGCGTCAAGCCCAAGAAAGCAGAAGGGCCCCATGCAGCACTCGTCGAGTGTAGAGGGGTGAGCTTCGATGCAAAAGTGGCTCAGGGTTGGGGATTCTCAAACCCCGGTGTACAGCTTCGAGGGTCACTCGTGGGCTGCACAGTCAGCGTCTCGTGGTCTTTTCAAGATGGCGTGCCCCACGCTTCCGGTCGCCTCCACGGGTCTCAGCTCTGCAGGGACTGTGGATCGGGCTGTAAGAAGGCAGGCAAGCTTAATCTCGTCGATCTCTGTGGCTCGAGTTCCGGCGGGAACTGCAACAAAGCAGACGTCGAGGTGCTGGATGGTGCCTGTTTGCACAGGGTGGTCACTCCTTGACCACAAGGGAGATTCTTCAGTCTTCTACGTTGAGTAGGATGTCGAAGGGTCCAGAGTTTCATTTCAAATGTTTCATCAGGATAATCTGAGTGCGTTGGCACTGCTCCCATCCTTTTACCAATCTAGGGGGCTGGATTACCTGCTAGGTCCCCTCCTATGGGTAGGACCCAGGAAGGGGGTGGATACACCCCTTTCCCTTTGATCCAGGCCGCGCTGGAACTGGGGCTGGTGTGCCCCAGAACTGGTTTGGCCGGATTATGCAAGGGGCAGCCTTGTGCGCCCCAGGCAGTGTCTGGTTTCTTTCAAACCTCCCTGCTACAATCCACTATCTCCTGTCTGGGGTGGTGTAACACCTCCCTGCGACAGGAAAGCCTTTGTCCAGGCCTCCTCTGCTGAGTTTCGGTCAGCAGCAGGAGGTCAGACTTGTGTCTGTGGCAGAAGCATCCATTTTGTGGATCTGAGGCTCTTTTAAAAATCAACAGCGTTTCAGTAAAGTAACATGTCTTCTCCCTCTAGAGGGGTGGAATGCTATCCCTGTCGACAGAACTATTGAGGGGATAGTATTCCAAATCGTATGACACCTTACACGACATGTTTTGATAAAGCCAAACCAAAGTTGCTATATAACCGCGAGGATTATAATGCACTGACTAGTATATGGTAAGGCATTATCCCGGAACAGCTTAGGGAGTTGTTCCCGACAGCTGCAGACAGGCTCAGCTCATGCCAGAGCTCCATCTCACATTAAACCACGCACTCCGCCTCCAGGATTGATGAGGCCTTCCATAGGAGTGGCTCACAGGCTTATATGTGTCCAGATATAGGTTTAGATATAGGTATACTATATCTAAGCAAGGGGTGCTTACACCCACTTGCCCCAGCTGAGTGATCAGCCAGTTGTGTCAATTTAAGAATCAGCCAGGGGTGGCAAAAGCTATGCTTCAGCCCCTGGTAGGCCTTGGTGGCACCTATGCCCTGAGCACCTATAGTGCATGGTACAGGGGATGACAAGGAGTCCATTTTCCAATTGGGATATGTACCTATAGTACTTGTATGTGAATTTAGAGAGAGAACAGCAGGCTGGGGGTCTGATTAGCAGGCCTACAGCCTCAGTAAGTCGAAAACCAGTGAAGCAAAAAGCAAAAATTGGGGTGACCATAGAATAGCAGACCCTACTCTCCTACACAACCCCCCCCCCCCCAAACGCAGGGACATTAAACTTAACCATGACCAGATAAGTCTTCATGTTCTAAGTGGAAGTACCTGGAGAGACCATCTGCATTACCATGGTCAGTCCCTGGGCGGTGCTCCACTGTAAAGTCCATCCCCTGTAGGGAAATGGACCATCTGAGCAGTTTGGGATTTTCACCCTTCATCTGATTTAGCCAAAAGAGGGGCTTATGGTCTGTCTGAATTTTGAAGTGAGCTCCAAACAAGTATGGCCTCAACTTCTTCAGGGCCCAAGCCACAGCAAAGGCCTCCCTCTCAATAGCTGACCAACCTCTCTCCCAGGGGGTCAGCCTTCTGCTAATAAAAGCAATGGGCTGGTCTTGACCATCTGTATTCAGTTGTGAAAGCACAGCTCCCACCCCCAACTCAGAAGCATCTGTCTGTACAATGAACTGTTTGGAGTAGTCAGGACTCTTCAGGATAGGTGCAGAGCACATGGCCTTCTTCGGGTCATCAAATGCCTTTTGACAGCTAACTGTCCACTGAACCTTTTTGGACATCTTCTTGGATGTCAAGTCATTCAATGGTGTCACAATGGACCCATAGTTCTTTACAAATTTTCTGTAAGACCCAGTCAGGCCCAAGAAGGCTCTGACTTGTGTCTGGGTAGTTGGAGGAGCCCAGTCCTGTATTGTCTGGATTTTGCTCTCCAATGGTTGAACCTGACCCCCCACCTACTAGGTGGCCCAGGTACACAACCTTGCTCTGCCCTATCTGGCACTTGGTAGCCTTGATAGTCAGGCCTGCCTTTTGCAGGCCCTCCAGAACCTTCTTCAGGTGGATCAGGTGATCCTCCCAGGTGGAGCTAAAGACAGCAATATCATCTAGATATGCTGCACAAAAGTCATCCAACCCAGCAAGGACTTGATTCACCAACCTTTGGAAGGTGGCAGGTGCATTCTTCAAACCAAAGGGCATTACCACAAACTGATAATGTCCACTAGGGGTAGAGAATGCTGTCTTGGCTTTTGACTCTTCAGCTAACCTGATCTGCCAGTAGCCAGCTGTCAAATCAAATGTGCTCAGAAACTTGGCAGAAGCCAATTTATCAATGAGCTCATCTGCTCTTGGAATGGGATGAGCATCTGTCCTAGTGACACTATTGAGACCTCTGTAGTCCACATAAAACCTAATTTCTCTCTTTCCATCTTTGGTATGAGGTTTTGGCACAAGGACCACTGGGCTAGCCCATGGGCTCTCTGATGGCTCAATCCCTCCAAGCTCCAACATCTTTTGCACCTCAGCCTTTATACAATCCCTGACATGGTCAGGTTGCCTGTAGATCTTATTCTTCACAGGCAGATACCAGTGTCCACCTCATGGGTGCACCAGTTAGGTTGACTGGGTGTGAGTGAAAACATATGTCTGTGGGCCTGCAACACCTGTCTGCAGTCCACCTGTTGCTGCTCAGTGAGGCTGCCTGCCAAGGCTACTCCATCAACTGAACCATCATCAGGGTTCTGGGAAAGCAGGTCTGGGAGAGGGTCACTCTCTTCCTCCTGATCCCCATCTGTGGCCATGAGGAGACTCATGTCCTACCTGTCAACAAATGCTTTCAAACGATTTACATGGAGCACCCTGTGGGGGCTCCTAGGGGTTCCAAAGTCAACCACATAGGTGACTTCTCCCTTCTTTTCAACAATTAGGTAGGGTCCAGTCCATTTGTCCTGGAGAGCTGCTGGGGCCACTGGTTCCAGCACCCACACCATCTGCCCTGGTTTGTACTCCACCAGAACAGCCTTTTGGTCATGCCAAGCTTTCTGTAATTCTTGACTGGCCTCCAGGTTTTTGGATGCTCTTTCCATATACTCAGCCATCCTGGAGCGGAGACCAAGTACATAGTCCACAACATCTAGCTTAGTCTTTTTGAGAGGTAACTCCCATCCTTAATCTCACCAAACATAGTGGACCCCTCACAGGGTGGCCAAACAAAAGTTCAAAAGGGCTGTAGCCAACCCCCTTCTGTGGGACCTCTCTGTAAGCAAAGATCAAGCAGGGTAAAAGGGTGTCCCATTTCCGCCTAAGCTTCTCTGGTAATCCTTTTATCATTCCCTTGAGGGTCTTGTTGAATCTCTCCACAAGCCCATTGCACTGTGGGTGATAGGGTGTGGTAAACTTGTAGTTTACTCCACACTCCTTCCACATTGCCTTTAAGTATCCAGACATGAAGTTGGTACCTCTGTCTGAAAGAACCTCCTTTGGAAAACCCACTCTTGAGAACACTGCAAGAAGGGCCTTTGCCACAACAGGTGCTGTTGTGGTCCTCAGTGGAATTGCCTCTGGATACCTGGTGGCATGATCCACTACCACCAGTATAAAACTGTGCCCAGATGCTGTTTGAGGATCCATGGGACCCACAATGTCTATTCCAACTCTTTCAAGGGGTACCCCCACCACAGGTAGTGGTATCAGGGGGGCCTTTGTTGTGCCACCTGACTTACCACTGGCTTGGCAAGTGACACAGGAGCGACAAAACTCCTTGACATTTTCTGACATATGAGGCCAGTGAAAGTGAGGGACAAGCCTGTCCCAAGTCTTGTTCTGGCCTAAGTGTCCTGCAAGGGGAATATCATGGGCCAAGGTAAGAAGGAAACCCCTAAACCTCAAAGGTATGACCAACCTCCTGGTGGTACCAGGCTTGGGGTCTCTAGCCTCTGAGTAAAGGAGCCCATCATCCCAATAAACTTTATGGGTACCTTGAGCATTCCCTGCAGTCTCAGCAGCAGCTTGCTGTCTGAGGGGTTCAAGTGAAGGGCAATCTAATTGGGCCTGCCCCAGGTCTGCCCTTGAGGGTCCCCCTGTCCCCAGAAACTCAACCTGATCAGGCTCCAGTTCCTCAGAGAAAGTCGCCGCTTGGACTGCAGAATCAGCTTCCTGTGAAGTCTGATCCTCAACCTGGGGCAAGTGGGAAGGCACAGCCTTAACCCTCTTGCTCCTTCTCTTGGGTTGTGGTTGGTCTAGTGTTCCAAGATCCACCACTGGTTCGGGAGGGCACTACTTAGCCGAAGACCTTGTCACTGCAAGGACATAAGCTGAAATCCCTAGCATTTCTGCATGAGTCCCGTACTCCACTTCTGACCAAACTGAGCTTTCAGGATCATTGCCTAACAGACAGTCTACTGGGACGTCTGCACTTACCACAACTTTCTTTAGGCCATTTACCCCTCCCCAGGAGAAGTTCACAACAGCCACACTATGTGTAGTAGTGGTGTTGCTTGCATTGATCACTAGGTAATTCTCACCTAGTACAATCTGACCAGGGTCCACAAAGTCAGGTGTCACCATAGTGACACTGGCACAAGTGTCCCTGTAGGCCTGAGCCAGTTTCTCATTTATCAAAGGCGTCTGCCTATACTTGCCCAGGTTACTGGGACTCACAGTAGTGGACAAAGATAAGTCCACATCATATAGGAGAACTGCCTGAGTAGGGACTCTGACTAGGCCAGATTCCATCTCAGTAGCCAGGGTTAACCCTACTATACCCTTTGGCTGTGTACCACCACTGCTAACTATACTAGGGGGTGCAGGTGCTTTAGGAGCTGCAGTGGTGGGGACTGGATTTTTCTTGGTGCATTCACTGCCCCAGTGTGAAACTGATTTGCAGGTATTACACCAAGGTTTCTTTGGGCCATCATTCTTCTTTTTCTTGTTTCCATCTTGGGAACCACCCTCCTTATTACTAGTTTGGGGGCCTGAAGACTTCTGGTCCTTTGCTTTATCTTTCTGATTCCCACCCTTCTGGTCTGTTTTCTTCTGGTCACCACCATGGTTCTGAGGTTTCTGCCTAATCCGTGTTCTGACCCATTTGTCTGCCTTCTTTCCCAATTCTTGAGGAGAGGTCAGATCAGAGTCAATAAGGTATTGATGCAACAGCTGGTTCTGACAGTTATTAAGGATCTGCTCTCTCATTCTAAGATTGTACAATCCTGTATAGTCTGAGACTTTACTTCCCTGCAGCCAACCCTCCAGAGCCTTAGTGGCACAATCAACAAAATCAGTCCAGTCCTGAGTCTGTGCTTTTTGGGTGTCTCTGAACAACAACCTGTATTGCTCAGTGGTTAGGCCAAACCCTTCAATAAGAGCACTCTTCAGGGCAGAGTAGATTTTGGTATCCTCAGGTCTAACTGTGAGGAGCCTATCCCTCCCTTTCTCAGAAAAGGAGTACCATAAAATTGCAGCCCACTGATCCTGAGGAACCTGCTGTACCATGCAGGCTCTCTCAAGAGCAGTCATCCATTTGTGGATGTCATCCCCTTCCTTGTAGGGGGCACAATGTTTGTCAGGTTTCTATTGTCATAGCCCCTGCCTTTCTCTCTAGGATTATTGCTGCAACCAGTGGCATCTAAGCCACACAACTTTTGTTCTCTTGCTAAAGCAAGTTTAGCTTGAGCCAAGGCTATCTCTTCCCTCTCTATCTGGAGTTGGACAGCCCTCATCCTGGCCCTATGCTCTTTTCTCTGGGGGAAGTCATTCCCCTTTGAGATTCCCTTGAGACACTAGAAATATGAGAGTCCCCTGATGGAGATCGCACCCTTCTGTTGCCTGGGGGAAGTATGTTATAGGATCTGGGGAGGTGCTGGCCCTCTCCATTCCCATGTAGGTCTAAGTTGGCCTGGTTAAGCCTGGCAACTACAACCTGGTTACCCCTCTGATCCTGATCATCAGGCTCATCTACTACCGAGCCATCTTCCTCCTCTTCTTCCTCTTCTTCATCTGGAGTTTTCTCATTCTCAGGGGTGTTTACTCCAGCTCCTGCATCTAAGGGAGCTGCACTCGCCTTATCTAAGTCATCCTTTTCCAGGATGGCTATCAGGGAAGGAATGGTGGGGTTTCTACCCCTTTTAGCCCTCTTGCAATGCATAAGGCACCCAAGTCTTTATGGCTAAGTTTGTCATAACTGGAAGTTGCCTTGGTAAGGTCAACTGTCACAGGGGCAGAGCCTGAAGCTCCTCCTGTGCCAGACATGACTGCTAGTGAGGTGCAAGTGGTGCACTTACCTACACTAAGTGTTTTCCTACTGTACCCTGCTAGTGAGTTGTAGTCAGGGTGTGCTAATCCCTTTAATCTACAACTACTAAGTTCAGTAGAACTTAAATATGCTAAGCTTTTGATTTATATGTACCTAAGGTACTTGATGTGATCTTTCAATTTGATAAAAAGATTGTAATCGTAAAACAACAGCAAGCTCAAATCCGCCCCGCTGCGCACCAATGTGAGAAGTTGGCCTGATATATGATGTTTCCAATCTGGAACCACCATGTATCAATCCAAACAATCCCTTATGGTGTCTGGTTGTAAGTCAACCTTATAGACAAGCTATCCTAGGGGTAGCATGGACTAAGCAGCCTGAAAGGCTAAACTCAAGAGGTCGTGTTAAGCGAGCTGGTTTACCAATCACAATCCTGTAATATCAAATGAAAGGACACCACGCAAGTATATATTATAAAAATATATGTGTTTATTTCTAAAATAGTACCCAGTACTCTTTATTAGCAAAGGGGCACAAGCGTTAAATCAAAAGCACAGTATAACATATGAAAGTTGCACAATTATGGATGAGGGCGGGTGGCCACTTAAACCATATATTAAGAAAGTGGTATAAGAGATACCAATCGAACAGTGGTTAGGCCTAGGGCCTAGGATATCGCTGGGAGCAGTCGGGACAAGCAATGCTGAAGTCGGGAAAAGCCCGCGGGATTCGGGTGCAGTGCTTAAAGTACATGCATGCACCAATGCAAAGTCATTGGTGCATAAAAGTTACACAAATAGAGTTTAAGGATACTTCCGCTGAACCTAGAAGGACAAAACTTTAGACACAGACCCTAGAGGTGTGTACCAGTGTGGGAACACCGGCGTTGCTGAGTTACCTCACCCACAGGAAGCTGGTGCATAGGGTCGAAGTGGCATCGGGTTTCGTCACGCAGGTTGTTGGTGCTTAAAGCTGAAGATGGTGCAGGCGATGTGAAGGAGAAGTGTCCGGTGTGATCCAAGGGTGGATCAGAGTAGAAAAGTGCCTGAAAGCAGAGGGGACAGAGTCTGGGTCACTCAGCAGTGACCAGGGTGGAACCAGGACGGAACCAGGCAATGTCAAGCGCAATCAGGTGGTTGTTGAGGAGCTTCTCTCCGCTGCCACGTGGGCTCTGGGCCATCTGCGACGTCCAGGACCGGTTCACGAGCTGTCCCACGCAGGCTCTCACCGTCGGCGCTGTCGGCTTCAAGATCGGAGCAAACAACACTTGGCAAGAGCAATCCACGCGGGATTGGAAGATTGCTTCTCACTTGGACCAGGAGAGTCAGAGGGGGTGCTCCTTTTCAGAGGAGCGGGTGCAAGTCTGGAGCAACGAGAATCACAAGTTGTATTTAGGTTTTCACCGTCAAAAGGGCCACAAGCCAGCTGGCAAGTGACCGGGCCAACGCGTCGAGCCAAAGAAAGCAGAAGGGCCCCACGCAGCACTCGTCGAGTGTAGAGGGGTGAGCTTTGATGCAAAAGTGACTCAGGGTTGGGGCTTCTCAAACCCCG
This sequence comes from Lissotriton vulgaris, assembly GCF_964263255.1. Taxonomy (NCBI): domain Eukaryota; kingdom Metazoa; phylum Chordata; class Amphibia; order Caudata; family Salamandridae; genus Lissotriton; species Lissotriton vulgaris. The sequence goes on along the minus strand of NC_141691.1, from coordinate 1,073,917,566 downwards.
GTGTACAGTTTCGAGGGTCACTTGTGAGCTGCACAGTCAGCGTCTCGTGGTCTTTTCAAGATGGCGTGCCCCACGCTTCCGGTCGCCTCCACGGGTCTCAGCTCTGCAGGGACTGTGGATCGGGCTGTAAGAAGGCAGGCAAGCTTGATCTCGTCGATCTCTGTTGCTCGAGTTCCGGCGGGAACTGCAACAAAGCAGACGTCGAGGTGCTGGATGGTGCCTGTTTGCACAGGGTGGTCACTCCTTGACCACAAGGCAGATTCTTCAGTCTTCTACGTTGAGTAGGATGTCGAAGGGTCCAGAGTTTTATTTCAAAGGTTTCATCTGGATAATCTGAGTGCGTTAGCACTGCTCCCATTCTCATACCAATCTAGGGGGCTGGATTACCTGCTAGGTCCATTCCTATGGGTGGGACCCAGGAAGGGGGTGAATACACCCCTTTCCCTTTGATCCAGGCTGCGCTGGGGCTGGTGTGCCCCAGAACCGGTTTGGCCGGATTATGCAAGGGGCAGCCTTGTGCGCCCCAGGAAGTGTCTGGTTTCTTTCAAACCTCCCTGCTACAATCCACTATCTCCTGTCTGGGGTGGTGTAACACCTCCCTGCGACAGCAAAGCCTTTGTCCAGGCCTCCTCTGCTGAGTTTCGGTCAGCAGCAGGAGGTCAGACTTGTGTCTGTGGCAGATGCATCCATTTTGTGGATCTGAGGCTCTTTAAAAATCAACCGCGTTTCTGTAAAGTAACATGTCTTCTCCCTCTAGAGGGGTGAAATGCTATCCCCGTCGACAGAACTGTCGAGGGGATAGTATTCCAAATCGTATGACACCTTACACGACATGTTTTGATAAAGCCAAACCAAAGTTGCTATATAACCGCAAGGATTATAATGCACTTAATAGTATATGGTATGGCATTATCCCAGAACAACTTAGGGAGTTGTTCCCGACAGCTGCAGACAGGCTCAGCTCATGCCAGAGCTCCATCTCACATTAAACCACGCACTCTGCCTCCAGGATTGATGAGGCCTTCCATAGGAGTGGCTCACAGGCTTATATGTGTCCAGATATAGGTTTAGATAAAGGTATACTATATCTAAGCAAGGGGTGATTTCACCCACTTGCCCCAGCTGAGTGATCAGCCAGTTGTGTCAATTTAAGAACCAGCTAGGGGTGGCAAAATCTATGCTTAAGCCCCTTGTAGGCCTTGGTGGCACCTATGCCCTGAGCTCCTATAGTGCATGGTACAGGGGCTGACAAGGAGTCCATTTTCCAATTGGGTTATGTACCTATAGTACATGTATGTGAATTTAGAGAGAGAACAGCAGGCTGGGGGTCTGATTAGCAGGCCCACAGCCTCAGTAAGTCGAAAACCAGTGAAGCAAAAAGCAAAAATTGGGGTGACCATAGGATAGTAGACCCTACTCTCCTACACAACCCCCCCCCCCCAAACGCAGGGACATTAAACTTAACCTTGACCAGATAAGTCTACATGTTCTAAGTGGAAGTACCTGGAGAGACGATCTGCATTACCATGGTCAGTCCCTGGGCGGTGCTCCACTGTAAAATCCATCCCCTGTAGGAAAATGGACCACCTGAGCAGTTTGGGATTTTCACCCTTCATCTGATTTAGCCACAAGAGGGGCTTATGGTCTGTCTGAATTTTGAAGTGAGTTCCAAACAAGTATGGCCTCAACTTCTTCAGGGCCCAAACCACAGCAAAGGCCTCCCTCTCAATAGCTGACCAACATTTCTCCCTGGGGGTCAGCCTTCTGCTAATAAAAGCAATGGGCTGGTCTTGACCATGTGTATTCAGTTGTGAAAGCACAGCTCCCACCCCCAACTCAGAAGCATCTGTCTGTACAATGAACTGTTTTGAGTAGTCAGGACTCTTCAGGATAGGTGCAGGGCACATGGCCTTCTTCAGGTCATCAAATGCCTTTTGACAGCTAACTGTCCACTGAACCTTTTTGGGCATCTTCTTGAATGTCAAGTCATTCAATGGTGTCACAATGGACCCATAGTTCTTTACAAATTTTCTGTAATACCCAGTCAGCCCCAAGAAGGCTCTGACTTGTGTCTGGGTAGTTGTAGGAGCCCAGTCCTGTATGGTCTGGATTTTGCTCTCCAATGGTTGAAACTGACCCCCACGTACTAGGTGGCCCAGGTACTAAGCATGGGCGGAAAATCCGTTTCGCTCGCGGATTTTGCGGATTTTCGGTAAATTCGCAATCCGCGAGATTCGCGAATCTCCCGCAAAATCCGCAAATCCGCGAGCAGCGGATTTTGCTCGCACTGCTCGCACTGTTCGCGTGAGTTCGCGGCTTCCCAGTACAACTTCGCGCCCCGCGAATAAGTGCAAAATTGCAGAAATACGATCTTAGCAAAACTGAAACTACTTACCAGGTTCAAAAGTTCAGGCTCATCATTAGTAGCCATTTCCTGTAGTGCTTCCTGAGGGGCCCCTCCAGAGTTCAGTTGCCAGTTGCAACTATTATGTGACCCTGCTCTGAACCTCAGAATAGTTACACATATGCCACAAAGGTCCTGAATTACAGCTAAGGGAGACAAGCAGGAGCCAGGCTGGCAGTTCAAATCCATTAATCAGCCCCTAATTCATTATTGTCAGTTGGGGCAGGGCAGGTGTTGTAACTAATTTTGCAACAATGAAAGCACTTAGCAAGTGCAAAAGATCACTAATCAGGAAGCACTAAGGAAGCAGGTGCCAGCTAAAAAAATATTCTGTGACACATTAATCAGCCCCAAATTAATTCAGGTCACTTGAGGCAGGGAAGGTGTGCTTGCGTTGCCACAATAATGTACACTGACTGGACAACCAGAGGGTGCTGTGATGAAACAGAGGGTGGCATGGGTGGGCCAGAGGGTGGCATGAGTAGTCAGAGAGTGGCCGTGGTGACAGAGAGTGGCAGTGATGAAGAAGAGTGTCCCAAACAGGCTGGACACGTAGAAACAACAAGTTCGCGAAACTTGCGACCCGACAGGTAAGTTCGCAATTTGCGACATTGTACAAAACCCTCGCAAACTGGCAGAAACCCGCGCAAACACAAAAAAAAAATCCGCAAATTCGTGAGAATTCGCGGATTTTGCGGATTGCGAGTTCGCAAATCCGCAAAATTCGCGAACGCGAGATTCGCAAAATTCGCCCATGCTTACCAGGTACGCAACCTTGCTCTGCCCTATCTGGCACTTGGTAGCCTTGATAGTCAGGCCTGCCTTTTGCAGGGCTTCCAGAACCTTCTTCAGGTGGATCAGGTGATCCTCCCAGGTGGAGCTAAGGACAGCAATATCATCTAGATATGCTGCATAAAAGTAATCCAACCCACCAAGGACTTGATTCACCAACCTTTGGAGGGTGGCAGGTGCATTCTTCAAACAAAAGGGCATTACCACAAACTGATAATGTCCACTAGGGGTAGAGAATGCTGTCTTGGCTTTTGACTCTTCCGCTAACCTGATCTGCCAGTAGCCAGCTGTCAAATCAAATGTGCTCAGAAACTTGGCAGAAGCCAATTTATCAATGAGCTCATCTGCTCTTGGAATGGGATGAGCATCTGTCCTAGTGACAGCATTGAGACCTCTGTAGTCCACACAAAACCTAATTTCTCTCTTTCCATCTTTGGTATGAGGTTTTGGCACAAGGACCACTGGGCTGGCCCATGGGCTCTCTGATGGCTCAATCACTCCAAGCTCCAACATCTTTTGCACCTCAGCCTTTATACAATCCCTTACATGGTCAGGTTGCCTGTAGATTGTATTCTTCACAGGCAGACTGTCACCAGTGTCAACCTCATGGGTGCACCAGTTAGTTTGACTGGGTGTGAGTGAAAACGTATGTCTGTGGGCCTGCAACACCTGTCTGCAGTCCACCTGTTGCTGCTCAGTGAGGCTGCCTGCCAAGGCTACTCCATCAACTGAACCATCATCAGGGTTCTGGCAAAGCAGGTCTGGGAGAGGGTCACTCTCTTCCTCCTGATCCCCATCTGTGGCCATGAGGAGACTCATGTCCTACCTGTCAACAAATGCTTTCAAATGATTTACATGGAGCTCCCTGTGGGGGCTCCTAGGGGTTCCAAAGTCAACCACATAGGTGACTTCTCCCTTCTTTTCAACAATTGGGTAGGGTCCAGTCCATTTGTCCTGGAGAGCTGCTGGGGCCACTGGCTCCAGCACCCACACCATCTGCCCTGGTTTGTACTCCACCAGAACAGCCCTTTTGGTCATGCCAAGCTTTCTGTAATTCTTGACTGGCCTCCAGGGTTTTGGATGCTCTTTCCATATACTCAGCCATCCTGGAGCGGAGACCAAGTACATAGTCCACAACATCTAGCTTAGGCTTTTTGAGAGGTAACTCCCATCCTTAATCTCACCAAACATAGTGGACCCCTCACAGGGTGGCCAAACAAAAGTTCAAAAGGGCTGTAGCCAACCCCCTTCTGTGGGACCTCTCTGTAAGCAAAGAGCAAGCAGGGTAAAAGGGTGTCCCATTTCCGCCTAAGCTTCTCTGGTAATCCTTTTATCATTCCCTTGAGGGTCTTGTTGAATCTCTCCACAAGCCCATTGCACTGTGGGTGATAGGGTGTGGTAAACTTGTAGTTTACTCCACACTCCTTCCACATTGCCTTTAAGTATCCAGACATGAAGTTGGTACCTCTGTCTGAAAGAACCTCCTTTGGAAAACCCACTCTTGAGAACACTGCAAGAAGGGCCTTTGCCACAACAGGTGCTGTTGAGGTCCTCAGGGGAATTGCCTCTGGATACCTGATGGCATGATCCACTACCACCTGTATAAATCTGTGCCCAGATGCTGTTTGAGGATCCTTGGTACCCACAATGTCTATTCCAACTCTTTCAAAGGGTACCCCCACCACAGGTAGTCGTATCAGGGGGGCCTTTGTTGTGCCACCTGACTTACCACTGGCTTGGCAAGTGACACAGGAGCGACAAAACTCCTTGACATTTTCTGACATATGAGGCCAGTGAAAGTGAGGGACAAACCTGTCCCAAGTCTTTTTCTGGCCTAAGTGTCCTGCAAGGGGAATATCATGGGCCAAGGTAAGAAGGAAGCCCCTAAACTTCAAAGGTATGACCAACCTCCTGGTGGTATCAGGCTTGGGGTCTCTAGCCTCTGAGTAAAGGAGGCCATCATCCCAATAAACGTTATGGGTACCTTGAGCATTCCCTGCAGCCTCAGCAGCAGCTTGCTGTCTGAGGGGTTCAAGTGAAGGGCAATCTAATTGGGCCTGCCCCAGGTCTGCCCTTAAGCGTCCCCCTGTCCCCAGAAACTCAACCTGATCAGGCTCCAGTTCCTCAGAGACAGTCTCCTCTTGGACTGCAGAATCAGCTTCCTGTGAAGTCTGATCCTCAACCTGGGGCAAGTGGGAAGGCACAGCCTTAACCCTCATGCTCCTTCTCTTGGGTTGTGGTTGGTCTATTGTTCCCAGATCCACCACTGGTTCAGGAAGGCACTTCTTAGCCTGAGACCTTGTCACTGCAAGGACATGAGCTGAAATCCCTAGCATTTCTGCATGAGTCCTGTACTCCACTTCTGACCAAACTGAGCTTTCAAAATCATTGCCTAACAGACAGTCTACTGGGAGGTCTGCACTTACCACAACTTTCTTTAGGCCATTTACCCCTCCCCAGGAGAAGTTCACAACAGCCACACTATGTGTAGTAGTGGTGTTACTTGCATTGGTCACTAGGTAATTCTCACCTAGTACAATCTGACCAGGGTCCACAAAGTCAGGTGTCACCATAGTGACACTGGCACAAGTGTCCCTGTAGGCCTGAGCCAGTTTCTCATTTATCAAAGGCGTCTGCCTATACTTGCCCAGGTTACTGAGACTCACAGTAGTGGACAAAGATAAGTCCACATCATATAGGAGAACTGCCTGAGTAGGGACTCTGACTAGGCCAGATTCCATCTCAGTACCCAGGGTTAACCCTACTATACCCTTTGGCTGTGTACCACCACTGCTAACTATACTAGGGGTTGCAGGTGCTTTAGGAGCTGCAGTGGTGGGGACTGGATTTTTCTTGGTGCATTCACTGCCCCAGTGTGAAACTGATTTGCAGGTATTACACCAAGGTTTCTTTGGGCCATCATTCTTATTTTTCTTGTTTCCATTTTGGGAACCATCCTCCTTATTACTAGTTTGGGGGCCTGAAGACTTCTGGTCCTTTTCTTTATGATTCTCATTCCCACCCTTCTGGTCTGTTTTCTTCTGGTCACCACCATGGTTCTGAGGTTTATGCTTAATCCTTGTTCTGACCCATTTGCCTGCCTTCTTTCCCAATTCTTGGGGAGAGGTCAGATCAGAGTCAATAAGGTATTGATGCAACAGCTGGTTCTGACAGCTATTAAGGATCTGCTCTCTCATTCTAAGATTGTACAATCCTGTATAGTCTGAGACTTTACTTCCCTGCAGCCAACCCTCCAGAGCCTTAGTGGCACAATCAACAAAATCAGTCCAGTCCTGAGTCTGTGCTTTTTGGGTGTCTCTGAACAACAACCCGTATTGCTCAGTGGTTAGGCCAAACCCTTCAATAAGAGCACTCTTCAGGACAGAGTAGATTTTGGTATCCTCAGGTCTAACTGTGAGGAGCCTATCCCTCCCTTTCTCAGAAAAGGAGTACCATAAAATTGCAGCCCACTGATCCTGAGGAACCAGCTGTACCATGCAGGCTCTCTCAAGAGCAGTCATCCATTTGTGGATGTCATCCCCTTCCTTGTAGGGGGCACAATGTTTGTCAGGTTTCTATTGTCATAGCCCCTGCCTTTCTCTCTAGGATTATTGCTGCAACCAGTGGCATCTAAGCCACACAACTTTTGTTCTCTTGCTAAAGCAAGTTTAGCTTGAGCCAAGGCTATCTCTTCCCTCTCTATCTGGAGTTGGACAGCCCTCATCCTGGCCCTATGCTCTTTTCTCTGGGGGAAGTCATTGCCCTTTGAGATTCCCTTGAGACACTAGAAATATGAGAGTCCCCTGATGGAGATCGCACCCTTCTGTTGCCTGGGGGAAGTATGTTATAGGATCTGGGGAGGTGCTGGCCCTCTCCATTCCCATGTAGGTCTAAGTTGGCCTGGTTAAGCCTGGCAACTACAACCTGGTTACCCCTCTGATCCTGATCATCAGGCTCATCTACTACCGAGCCATCTTCCTCCTCTTCTTCCTCTTCTTCATCTGGAGTTTTCTCATTATCAGGGGTGTTTACTCCAGCTCCTGCATCTAAGGGAGCTGCACTCGCCTTATCTAAGTCATCCTTTTCCAGGATGGCTATCAGGGAAGGAGTGGTGGGGTTTCTACCCCTTTTTAGCCCTCTTGCAATGCATAAGGCACCCAAGTCTTTATGGCTAAGTTTGTCATAACTGGAAGTTGCCTTGGTAAGGTCAACTGTCACAGGGGCAGAGCCTGAAGCTCCTCCTGTGCCAGACATGACTGCTAGTGAGGTGCAAGTGGTGCACTTACCTACACTAAGTGTTTTCCTACTGTACCCTGCTAGTGAGTTGTAGTCAGGGTGTGCTAATCCCTTTAATCTACAACTACTAAGTTCAGTAGAACTTAAATATGCTAAGCTTTTGATTTATATGTACCTAAGGTACTTGATGTGATCTTTCAATTTGATAAAAAGATTGTAATCGTAAAACAACAGCAAGCTCAAATCCGCCCCGCTGCGCACCAATGTGAGAAGTTGGCCTGATATATGATGTTTCCAATCTGGAACCACCATGTATCAGTCCAAACAATCCCTTATGGTGTCTGGTTGTAAGTCAACCTTATAGACAAGCTATCCTAGGGGTAGCATGGACTAAGCAGCCTGAAAGGCTAAACTCAAGAGGTCGTGTTAAGCGAGCTGGTTTACCAATCACAATCCTGTAATATCAAATGAAAGGAACCCACACAAGTATATATTATAAAAATATATGTGTTTATTTCTAAAATAGTACCCAGTACTCTTTATGAGCAAAGGGTCACAAGCGTTAAATCAAAAGCACAGTATAACATATGAAAGTTGCACAATTATGGATGAGGGCGGGTGGCCACTTAAACCATATATTAAGAAAGTGGTATAAGAGATACCAATTGAACAGTGGTTAGGCCTAGGGCCTAGGAAATCGCTGGGAGCAGTCGGGACAAGCAATGCTGAAGTCGGGAAAAGCCCGCGGGATTCTGGTGCAGTGCTTAAAGTACACGCATGCACCAATGCAAAGTCAATGGTGCGTAAAAGTTACACAAATAGAGTTTAAGGATACTTCCGCTGAACCTAGAAGGACAAAACTTTAGACACAGACCCTAGAGGTGTGTACCAGTGTGGGAACACCGGCGTTGCTGAGTTACCTCACCCACAGGAAGCTGGTGCATAGGGTCGAAGTGGCATCGGGTTTCGTCACGCAGGTTGTTGGTGCTTGAAGCTGAAGATGCTGCAGGCGATGTGAAGGAGAAGTGTCCGGTGTGATCCAAGGGTGGATCAGAGTAGAAAAGTGCCTGAAAGCAGAGGGGACAGAGTCTGGATCACTCAGCAGTGACCAGGGTGGAACCAGGACGGAACCAGGCAATGTCAAGCGCAATCAGGTGGTTGTTGAGGAGCTTCTCTCCGCTGCCACGTGGGCTCTGGGCCATCTGCGACGTCCAGGACCGGTTCACGAGCTGTCATACGCAGGCTCTCACCGTCGGCGCTGTCGGCTTCAAGATCGGAGCAAACAACACTTGGCAAGAGCAATCCAGGCGGGATTGGAAGATTGCTTCTCACTTGGACCAGGAGAGTCAGAGGGGTTGCTCCTTTTCAGAGGAGCGGGTGCAAGTCTGGAGCAACCAGAATCACAAGTTGTATTTAGGTTTTCACCGGCACAAGGGCCACAAGCCAGCTGGCAAGTGACCGGGCCAACGCGTCGAGCCAAAGAAAGCCGAAGGGCCCCACGCAGCACTCGTCGAGTGTAGAGGGGTGAGCTTTGATGCAAAAGTGACTCAGGGTTGGGGCTTCTCAAACCCCGGTGTACAGTTTCGAGGGTCACTTGTGAGCTGCACAGTCAGCGTCTCGTGGTCTTTTCAAGATGGCGTGCCCCACGCTTCCGGTCGCCTCCACGGGTCTCAGCTCTACAGGGACTGTGGATCGGGCTGTAAGAAGGCAGGCAAGCTTGATCTCGTTGATCTCTGTTGCTCGAGTTCCGGCGGGAACTGCAACAAAGCAGACGTCGAGGTGCTGGATGGTGCCTGTTTGCACAGGGTGGTCACTCCTTGACCACAAGGCAGATTCTTCAGTCTTCTACGTTGAGTAGGATGTCGAAGGGTCCAGAGTTTCATTTCAAAGGTTTCATCTGGATAATCTGAGTGCGTTAGCACTGCTCCCATTCTCATACCAATCTAGGGGACTGGATTACCTGCTAGGTCCATTCCTATGGGTGGGACCCAGGAAGGGGGTGGATACACCCCTTTCCCTTTGATCCAGGCTGCGCTGGGACTGGGGCTGGTGTGCCCCAGAACCGGTTTGGCCGGATTATGCAAGGGGCAGCCTTGTGCGCCCCAGGAAGTGTCTGGTTTCTTTCAATCCTCCCTGCTACAATCCACTATCTCCTGTCTGGGGTGGTGTAACACCTCCCTGCGACAGCAAAGCCTTTGTCCAGGCCTCCTCTGCTGAGTTTCGGTCAGCAGCAGGAGGTCAGACTTGTGTCTGTGGCAGATGCATCCATTGTGTGGATCTGAGGCTCTTTAAAAATCAACCGCGTTTCTGTAAAGTAACATGTCTTCTCCCTCTAGAGGGGTGAAATGCTATCCCCGTCGACAGAACTGTCGAGGGGATAGTATTCCAAATCGTATGACACCTTACACGACATGTTTTGATAAAGCCAAACCAAAGTTGCTATATAACCGCAAGGATTATAATGCACTTAATAGTATATGGTATGGCATTATCCCGGAACAACTTAGGGAGTTGTTCCCGACAGCTGCAGACAGGCTCAGCTCATGCCAGAGCTCCATCTCACATTAAACCACGCACTCTGCCTCCAGGATTGATGAGGCCTTCCTTAGGAGTGGCTCACAGGCTTATATGTGTCCAGATATAGGTTTAGATAAAGGTATACTATATCTAAGCAAGGGGTGATTTCACCCACTTGCCCCAGCTGAGTGATCAGCCAGTTGTGTCAATTTCAGAACCAGCTAGGGGTGGCAAAATCTATGCTTAAGCCCCTGGTAGGCCTTGGTGGCACTTATGCCATGAGCTCCTATAGTGCATGGTACAGGGGCTGACAAGGAGTCCATTTTCCAATTGGGTTATGTACCTATAGTACATGTATGTGAATTTAGAGAGAGAACAGCAGGCTGGGGGTCTGATTAGCAGGCCCACAGCCTCAGTAAGTCGAAAACCAGTGAAGCAAAAAGCAAAAATTGGGGTGACCATAGGATAGCAGACCCTACTCTCCTACACAACCCCCCCCCCAAACGCAGGGACATTAAACTTAACCTTGACCAGATAAGTCTACATGTTCTAAGTGGAAGTACCTGGAGAGACGATCTGCATTACCATGGTCAGTCCCTGGGCGGTGCTCCACTGTAAAATCCATCCCCTGTAGGAAAATGGACCACCTGAGCAGTTTGGGATTTTCACCCTTCATCTGATTTAGCCACAAGAGGGGCTTATGGTCTGTCTGAATTTTGAAGTGAGTTCCAAACAAGTATGGCCTCAACTTCTTCAGGGCCCAAACCACAGCAAAGGCCTCCCTCTCAATAGCTGACCAACGTTTCTCCCTGTGGGTCAGCCTTCTGCTAATAAAAGCAATGGGCTGGTCTTGACCATGTGTATTCAGTTGTGAAAGCACAGCTCCCACCCCCAACTCAGAAGCATCTGTCTGTACAATGAACTGTTTTGAGTAGTCAGGACTCTTCAGGATAGGTGCAGAGCACATGGCCTTCTTCAGGTCATCAAATGCCTTTTGACAGCTAACTGTCCACTGAACCTTTTTGGGCATCTTCTTGAATGTCAAGTCATTCAATGGTGTCACAATGGACCCATAGTTCTTTACAAATTTTCTGTAATACCCAGTCAGGCCCAAGAAGGCTCTGACTTGTGTCTGGGTAGTTGTAGGAGCCCAGTCCTGTATGGTCTGGATTTTGCTCTCCAATGGTTGAAACTGACCCCCACGTACTAGGTGGCCCAGGTACGCAACCTTGCTCTGCCCTATCTGGCACTTGGTAGCCTTGATAGTCAGGCCTGCCTTTTGCAGGGCCTCCAGAACCTTCTTCAGGTGGATCAGGTGATCCTCCAAGGTGGAGCTAAGGACAGCAATATCATCTAGATATGCTGCATAAAAGTAATCCAACCCAGCAAGGACTTGATTCACCAACCTTTGGAGGGTGGCAGGTGCATTCTTCAAACAAAAGGGCATTACCACAAACTGATAATGACCACTAGGGGTAGAGAATGCTGTCTTGGCTTTTGACTCTTCCGCTAACCTGATCTGCCAGTAGCCAGCTGTCAAATCAAATGTGCTCAGAAACTTGGCAGAAGCCAATTTATCAATGAGCTCATCTGCTCTTGGAATGGGATGAGCATCTGTCCTAGTGACAGCATTGAGACCTCTGTAGTCCACACAAAACCTCATTTCTCTCTTTCCATCTTTGGTATGAGGTTTTGGCACAAGGACCACTGGGCTGCCCCATGGGCTCTCTGATGGCTCAATCACTCCAAGCTCCAACATCTTTTGCACCTCAGCCTTTATACAATCCCTTACATGGTCAGGTTGCCTGTAGATTGTATTCTTCACAGGCAGACTGTCACCAGTGTCAACCTCATGGGTGCACCAGTTAGTTTGACTGGATGTGAGTGAAAACGTATGTCTGTGGGCCTGCAACACCTGTCTGCAGTCCACCTGTTGCTGCTCAGTGAGGCTGCCTGCCAAGGCTACTCCATCAACTGAACCATCATCAGGGTTCTGGGAAAGCAGGTCTGGGAGAGGGTCACTCTCTTCCTCCTGATCCCCATCTGTGGCCATGAGGAGACTCATGTCCTACCTGTCAACAAATGCTTTCAAACGATTTACATGGAGCTCCCTGTGGGGGCTCCTAGGGGTTCCAAAGTCAACCACATAGGTGACTTCTCCCTTCTTTTCAACAATTGGGTAGGGTCCAGTCCATTTGTCCTGGAGAGCTGCTGGGGCCACTGGCTCCAGCACCCACACCATCTACCCTGGTTTGTACTCCACCAGAACAGCCCTTTTGGTCATGCCAAGCTTTCTGTAATTCTTGACTGGCCTCCAGGGTTTTGGATGCTCTTTCCATATACGCAGCCATCCTGGAGCAGAGACCAAGTACATAGTCCACAACATCTAGCTTAGGCTTTTTGAGAGGTAACTCCCATCCTTAATCTCACCAAACATAGTGGACCCCTCACAGGGTGGCCAAACAAAAGTTCAAAAGGGCTGTAGCCAACTCCCTTCTGTGGGACCTCTCTGTAAGCAAAGAGCAAGCAGGGTAAAAGGGTGTCCCATTTCCGCCTAAGCTTCTCTGGTAATCCTTTTATCATTCCCTTGAGGGTCTTGTTGAATCTCTCCACAAGCCCATTGCACTGTGGGTGATAGGGTGTGGTAAACTTGTAGTTTACTCCACACTCCTTCCACATTGCCTTTAACTATCCAGACATGAAGTTGGTACCTGTGTCTGAAAGAACCTCCTTTGGAAACCCCACTCTTGAGAACACTGCAAGAAGGGCCTTTGCCACAACAGGTGCTGTTGAGGTCCTCAGGGGAATTGCCTCTGGATACTTGGTGGCATGATCCACTACCACCTGTATAAATCTGTGCCCAGATGCTGTTTGAGGATCCATGGTACCCACAATGTCTATTCCAACTCTTTCAAAGGGTACCCCCACCACAGGTAGTCGTATCAGGGGGGCCTTTGTTGTGCCACCTGACTTACCACTGGCTTGGCAAGTGACACAGGAGCGACAAAACTCCTTGACATTTTCTGACATATGAGGCCAGTGAAAGTGAGGGACAAACCTGTCCCAAGTCTTTTTCTGGCCTAAGTGTCCTGCAAGGGTAATATCATGGGCCAAGGTAAGAAGGAAGCCCCTAAACTTCAAAGGTATGACCAACCTCCTGGTGGTACCAGGCTTGGGGTCTCTAGCCTCTGAGTAAAGGAGCCCATCATCCCAATAAACGTTATGGGTACCTTGAGCATTCCCTGCAGCCTCAGCAGCAGCTTGCTGTCTGAGGGGTTTAAGTGAAGGGCAATCTAATTGGGCCTGCCCCAGGTCTGCCCTTAAGGGTCCCCCTGTCCCCAGAAACTCAACCTGATCAGGCTCCAGTTCCTCAGAGACAGTCTCCTCTTGGACTGCAGAATCAGCTTCCTGTGAAGTCTGATCCTCAACCTGGGGCAAGTGGGAAGGCACAGCCTTAACCCTCATGCTCCTTCTCTTGGGTTGTGGTTGGTCTATTGTTCCAAGATCCACCACTGGTTCAGGAAGGCACTTCTTAGCCTGAGACCTTGTCACTGCAAGGACATGAGCTGAAATCCCTAGCATTTCTGCATGAGTCCTGTACTCCACTTCTGACCAAACTGAGCTTTCAAAATCATTGCCTAACAGACAGTCTACTGGGAGGTCTGCACTTACCACAACTTTCTTTAGGCCATTTACCCCTCCCCAGGAGAAGTTCACAACAGCCACACTATGTGTAGTAGTGGTGTTACTTGCATTGGTCACTAGGTAATTCTCACCTAGTACAATTTGACCAGGGTCCACAAAGTCAGGTGTCACCATAGTGACACTGGCACAAGTGTCCCTGTAGGCCTGAGCCAGTTTCTCATTTATCAAAGGCGTCTGCCTATACTTGCCCAGGTTACTGGGACTCACAGTAGTGGACAAAGATAAGTCCACATCATATAGGAGAACTGCCTGAGTAGGGACTCTGACTAGGCCAGATTCCATCTAAGTACCCAGGGTTAACCCTACTATACCCTTTGGCTGTGTACCACCACTGCTAACTATACTAGGGGGTGCAGGTGCTTTAGGAGCTGCATTGGTGGGGACTGGATTTTTCTTGGTGCATTCACTGCCCCAGTGTGAAACTGATTTGCAGGTATTACACCAAGGTTTCTTTGGGCCATCATTCTTATTTTTCTTGTTTCCATTTTGGGAACCATCCTCCTTATTACTAGTTTGGGGGCCTGAAGACTTCTGGTCCTTTTCTTTATCATTCTCATTCCCACCTTTCTGGTCTGTTTTCTTCTGGTCACCACCATGGTTCTGAGGTTTCTGCTTAATCCTTGTTCTGACCGATTTGTCTGCCTTCTTTCCCAATTCTTGGGGAGAGGTCAGATCAGAGTCAATAAGGTATTGATGCAACAGCTGGTTCTGACAGTTATTAAGAATCTGCTCTCTCATTCTAAGATTGTACAATCCTGTATAGTCTGAGACTTTACTTCCCTGCAGCCAACCCTCCAGAGCCTTAGTGGCACAATCAACAAAATCAGTCCAGTCCTGAGTCTGTGCTTTTTGGGTGTCTCTGAACAACAACCTGTATTGCTCAGTGGTTAGGCCAAACCCTTCAATAAGAGCACTCTTCAGGACAGAGGAGTTTTTGGTATCCTCAGGTCTAACTGTGAGGAGCCTATCCCTCCCTTTCTCAGAAAAGGAGTACCATAAAATTGCAGCCCACTGATCCTGAGGAACCTGCTGTACCATGCAGGCTCTCTCAAGAGCAGTCATCCATTTGTGGATGTCATCCCCTTCCTTGTAGGGGGGCACAATATTTGTCAGTTTTCTATTGTCATAGCCCCTGTCTTTCTCTCTAGGAATATTGCTGCCACCAGTGGCATCTAAGCCACACAACTTTTGTTCTCTTGCTAAAGCAAGTTTAGCTTGAGCCAAGGCTATCTCTTCCCTCTCTATCTGGAGTTGGACAGCCCTCATCCTGGCCCTATGCGCTTTTCTCTGGGGGGAAGTCATTCCCCTTTGAGATTCCCTTGAGACACTAGAAATATGAGAGTCCCCTGATGGAGATCCCACCCTTCTGTTGCCTGGGGGAAGTATGTTATAGGATCTGGGGAGGTGCTGGCCCTCTCCATTCCCATGTAGGTCTACGTTGGCCTGGTTGAGCCTGGTAACTACAACCTGGTTACCCCTCTGATCCTGATCATCAGGCTCATCTACTACTGAGCCATCTTCCTCCTCTTCCTCCTCTTCTTCCTCTTCTTCATCTGGAGTTTTCTCATTCTCAGGGGTGTTCAATCCATCTCCTGCATTTAAGGGAGCTGCACTCGCCTTATCTAAGTCATCCTTTTCCAGGATGGCTATCAGGGAAGGAATGGTGGGGTTTCTACCCCTTTTTAGCCCTCTTGCAATGCATAAGGCACCCAAGTCTTTATGGCTAAGTTTGTCATAACTGGAAGTTGCCTTGGTAAGGTCAACTGTCACAGGGGCAGAGCCTGAAGCTCCTCCTGTGCCAGACATGACTGCTAGTGAGGTGCAAGTGGTGCACTTACCTACACTAAGTGTTTTCCTACTGTACCTTGCTAGTGAGTTGTAGTCAGGGTGTGCTAATCCCTTTAATCTACAACTACTAAGTTCAGTAGAACTTAAATATGCTAAGCTTTTGATTTATATGTACCTAAGGTACTTGATGTGATCTTTCAATTTGATAAAAGGATTGCAATGGTAAAACAACAGCAAGCTTAAATCCGCACCGCTGCGCACCAATGTGAGAAGTTGGCCTGATATATGATGTTTCCAATTCTGGAACCACCTTGTATCAGTCCAAACAATCCCTTATGGTGTCTGGTTGTAAGTCAACCTTATAGACAAGCTATCCTAGGCGTAGCATGGACTAGCAGCCTGAAAGGCTAAACTCAAGAGGTCGTGTTAAGCGAGCTGTTTTACCAATCACAATCCTGTAATATCAAATGAAAGGACACCACACAAGTATATATTATAAAAATATATGTGTTTATTTCTAAAATAATCCCCAGTACTCTTTATGAGCAAAGGGGCACAAGCGTTAAATCAAAAGCACAGTATAACATATGAAAGTTGCACAATTATGGATGAGGGCGGGTGGCCACATAAACCATATATTAAGAAAGTGGTATAAGAGATACCAATCGAACAGTGGTTAGACCTAGGGCCTAGGGAATCACTGGGAGCAGTCGGGACAAGCAATGCTGAAGTCGGGAAAAGCCTGCGGGATTCGGGTGCAGTGCTTAAACTACACGCATACAACAATGCAAAGTCAATGGTGCGTAAAAGTTACACAAATAGAGTCTAAGGATACTTCCGCTGAACCTAGAAGGACACAACTTTAGACACAGACCCTAGAGGTGTGTACCAGTGTGGGAACACCGGCGTTGCTGAGTTACCTCACCCAGAGGAAGCGGGTGCATAGAGTCGAAGTGGCGTCGGGTTTCGTCACGCAGGTTGTTGGTGCTTGAAGCTGAAGATGCTGCAGGCGATGTGAAGGAGAAGTGTCCGGTGCGATCCAAGGGTGGATCAGAGTAGAAAAGTACCTGAAAGCAGAGGGGACAGAGTCTGGGTCACTCAGCAGTGACCAGGGTGGAACCAAGACGGAACCAGGCAATGTCGGGCGCAATCAGGTGGTTGTCGAGGAGCTTCTCTCCGCTGCCACGTGGGCTCTGGGGCATCTGCGATGTCCAGGAGCGGGTCACAAGCTTTCCCACGCAGGCTCTCGCCGTCGGCGCTGTCGGCTTCAAGATCAGAAAAAACAACACTTGCCAAGAGCAATCCACGCGGGATTGGAAGATTGCTTCTCACTCGGACCAGGAGGGTCAGAGCGGGTGCTCCTTTTCAGAGGAGCGGATGCAAGTCTGGAGCAACCAGAATCACAAGTCGTATTTAGGTTTTCGCCGGCACATGGGCCACAAGCCAGCTGGTAAGTGACCGGGCCAACGCGTCGTGCCAAAGAAAGCAGAAGGGCCCCACGCAGCACTCGTCGAGTGTAGAGAGGTGAGCTTCGATGCAAAAGTGGCTCAGGGTTAGGGCTTCTCAAACCCCGGTGTACAGCTTCGAGGGTCACTCGTGGGCTGCACAGTCAGCGTCTCGTGGTCTTTTCAAGATGGCGTGCCTCCACGGGTCTCAGCTCTGCAGGGACTGTGGATCTGGCTGTAAGAAGGCAGGCAAGCTTGATCTCGTCGATCTCTGTCGCTCGAGTTCCGGCGGGAACTGCAACAATGCAGACGTCGAGGTGCTGGATGGTGCCTGTTTGCACAGGGTGGTCACTCCTTGACCACAAGGGAGATTCTTCAGTCTTCTACGTTGAGTAGGATGTCGAAGGGTCCAGAGTTTTGTTTCAAAGGTTTCATCAGGATAATCTGAGTGTGTTGGCACTGCTCCCATTCTTATACCAATCGAGGGGGCTGGATTACCTGCTAGGTCCCCTCCTATGGGTAGGACCCAGGAAGGGGGTGGATACACCCCTTTCCCTTTGATCCAGGCCGCGCTGGGACTGGGGCTAGTGTGCCCCAGAACCGGTTTGGCCGGATTATGCAAGGGGCAGCCTTGTGCTCCCCAGGCAGTGTCTGGTTTCTTTCAAGCCTCCCTGCTACAATCCACTATCTCCTGTCTGGGGTGGTGTAACACCTCCCTGCGACAGGAAAGCCTTTGTCCAGGCCTCCTCTGCTGAGTTTCGGTCAGCAGCAGGAGTTCAGACTTGTGTCTGTGGCAGATGCATCCATTTTGTGTATCTGAGGCTCTTTTAAAAATCAACTGCGTTTCAGTAAAGTAACATGTCTTCTCCCTCTAGAGGGGTGAAATGCTATCCCCGTCGACAAAACTGTCGAGGGTGTAGTATTCCAAATCGTATGACACCTTACACGACATGTTTTGATAAAGCCAAACCAAAGTTGCTATATACTCGCGAGGATTATAATGCACTTAATAGTATATGGTATGGCATTATCCCGGAACAGCTTAGGGAGTTGTTCCCGACAGCTGCAGACAGGCTCAGCTCATGCCAGAGCTCCATCTCACATTAAACCATGCACTCTGCCTCCAGGATTGATGAGGCCTTCAATAGGAGTGGCTCACAGGCTTATATTTGTCCAGATATAGGTTTAGATATAGGTATACTATATCTAAGCAAGGGATGATTATACCCACTTGCCCCAGCTGAGTGATCAGCCAGTTGTGTCAAATTAAGAATCAGCCATGGGTGGCCATGGGTGGCAAATGCTATGCTTCAGCCCCTGGTAGGCCTTGGTGGCACCTATGCCCTGAGCACCTATAGTGCATGGTACAGGGGCTGACAAGGAGTCCATTTTCCAATTGGGTTATGTACCTATAGTACATGTATGTGAATTTAGAGAGAGAATAGCAGGCTGGGGATCTGATTAGCAGGCCCACAGCCTCAGTAAGTCGAAAACCAGTGAAGCAAAAAGCAAAAATTGGGGTGACCATAGGATAGCAGACCCTACTCTCCTACACGCTGTAAATCAAATTAAATGCATCTGAGAGAGAGTGTGGTATGGAGACTTGATGGGCACTGTTAAAGGGTGGTAGTGAGGGAATCCTTGGCAAAGGTGGTCATTGGGGAGCACTAGCAAACATTGTTCCACAGGGTGCCACCAGTGCTAACGTCGGCCCTGCCCTTGACGCCAGTCCACCTCATCCATTGGTACCTTCATTGGCTTTGTTTCAGCAGTAGTAGTTGCAAATCACATGTGATCAGCAATACTGGATTTGCACACACAGCAAATTAAGTTTACAAACTTCAGTCTCTCTGCTTCATTCACAAGCACTTTTAACATGTTCTGCCTGCTGTGGGGCACTAAAATTATGCAGCAGAGGAGGACAAAATTATGCCCCAGTGTTAACTAAATTATGCAGCAAAAAAAGGCTCCAGCATAATGAAGTATATTTTCTGACATTTTATTATTTTGACATTTGTACACATGCTAACAGTCTCTGGAAAGATTTCGCCTTATTACTACCAGGGTAACATACAAATGCAGCAGTAAAAAAGGTGATCAATCCCTTTGCAAAGGCCCGTCCACTTCGCAGCAACATGAGTCACATTTGTTAGTAGCTTGAGCTACAAGCATTTCAAACTTTGCTTGATGAGGACAAAATATATATATTTTTTAATGTAATGTGTGTGATATAAAGTGCTCTGACACCCTACACTGGTATAAGTGGCGCTGTAAATCAAATTAAATGCATCTGAGAGAGAGTGTGGTATGGAGACCTGATGGGCACTATCAAAGGGTGGTAGTGAGGGAATCCATGGCAAAGGTGGTCATTGGGGGGCACTAACAAACATTGTCCCACAGGGCGCCACCAGTGCTAACGCCGGCCCTGCTCTTGAGGCCAGTCCACCTCATCCATTGGTACCTTCATTGACTTTGTTTCAGCAGTAGTAGCTGCAAATCACATGTGATCAGCAATGCTGGATTTGAACATGCGAACCGTTGCTCATGACGAGCTGACCTCGTCATGAGTAGCGGGGCGCTGTGCGCCCCCCCCCCCCCCCCCTCCCCCCAGCTAAGGGGTTAAGTGCTGAGCGGGTGTACAGACTGCGATGATGCCCCGTCCTGGCAGTCCAGACAGGGCACGATCGTTGTGAGCCCTGCTAGACTGCAGTGCAGGTCTGAGCCAGCGGGCAGTGCGTGCCTACCACCACGTGTCTTGGCCTCGCAGGTCACAGAGTTAGTGGCACCTCAAGGGCTGAGCGGGTGTGTAGCCTGTGATGATGCCATGTCCACTGGTATGTCCTCTGCCATAGCGAAATCAAGACCCAGAATCAAATGTGAGACATGGTGGCCCGCGGAGCGGGGCTGCATGATGTGGAGGGTGCCGGGCTTGGGGCTTGCACCGGCACATGGTGGACTTTCTTTGCGACACGCCAGTGGCAGAAGGTGAGCAGTGAGGCCTGGGTGCGCAGGGGAGGGAATGCACCACTGGACGGCAGGAGGGGCTATGGTGCAGCTGCCTGGGTGCGCAGGGGCCGACAGGCGATGATGGCATGTACAGTTGTATGTAATTTGCCATTCATGTATCTGGACTATGTTTCAGATGAGGAATCTGTTTCAGATGAGGGACCTGGTGAACTGCATTACATACCGGCACGTGGTTGGAGACACACCAGTAGCAGTAGGTGAGCAGTGAGGCCTGGGGGTGCAGTGTCGGCACTCTCTCTCCCTGTCCCTCTCTTCTTTTCTCTGTCTCTCTCTCCCCCTCTCTTTCCATATTCCTCTCTCCCTCTATTTCCATCTTCCTCTCTCCCTCCCTCTCTTTCCGTCTTCCTCTCTCTCCCTCTCTTTCCGTCTTTCTCTCTCCTTTCCTCTCTTTCTGTCTTCCTCTCTCCCTCCTTCTCTTTCCATTTTCCTCTCTCTCCCTCTCTTTCCGTCTTTCTCTCTCCCTCCCTCTCTTGCCGTCTTTCTCTCTCCCTCCCTCTCTTTCCGTCTTTCTCTCTCTCCTTCTCTTTCTCTCTCTCTGTGTCTCTCTTTCTCCTTTGCTTTCTCTCTGTCCCTTGATGGGCGCATGACACACCTTCTTATCTGTTTTTTTGTCTTGCCGGCTGTGCCCTACGGATTGTCCCGAGGAGAGCTGTCATGTGTCTTCATTAATGTTCTTCTGAGTTTATTTGAATACATTTTTGTTTGGTAATTCGAAGGTGAATGTGTGATGCTCATTTTTGTGATTACACATGCATGTTACCTGTTGTGATTGTACGACATCAGGCGGATTCTTTGGTACATGATTTCGTGAAGTTGATGTGGCATGTCTTTGCCAGGGGAAGGTGCTGGGGGGTGGTGGCGGTGGGTGTTTAGGCCCTGTTGGGGCTCCGAGCTGCATGATCAGTGGCTCCATGGCATCTGTTGATTTTCATGTATGGCTGTAGGCTGGGCTCCCTGTACTGGTGCTAACTGTCGGCTGACTTTACACCAGGTCAGAGCAGGAGTTAGTTTCCTGCTGCTAACGTGCCTTATAGCCTGTTTTGGGTTCTTATCGCCGATCAGGCTGGTCTTTGATAATGTTGAGGAGTGGTGTTGTTGCAGCTTTTGGCACAGGAACGCTTACTCTGCATCTCATTAGCGATGGTTGCCGGGTTCATCTGTGGCAATGTTTTTTGCGGCTGCTATCGCAGGTAAACTGGTGATATGGGCTGTTATCACCAGCTTGTGAATGGGGCGATAGTTTTATCACCACTTTGGCTGCGTTAAGGTGCCGTTAACTCAACGATAAATCCTTGAGAATATGCCCCACTGTCTCTCTCAAGTGAGACAGTATGCACTATTGCATGCGCTGTCGCAGGCAAGACCTAAAACTGGATTGTGCATGTGTAAACTGTATGTGAAATTTGATATGTCACATCTACCAGACTGTTCTTTGTTTGTAGATCAACGTAAAAGTATTTTCGCCCCATATTTAAGAAACATAATTTTTAGGCAAGATCTGTTGCATGTTGTTAGATATTTAAAGTGTCTCACACGTATAATACTATTTCAATTACACATTTCTTTAAAACTATTTTGAAGACTGCAATCTAATAAAGACTTCTAGCAGCAGATTCCTTACCTTAGAATTTCCCAGGCATCAGGCTGGATCGGAAACTTTTGCATGAGCAGAACACCTTGCACACACTGCCGAATGGCTTAATTCGGCTCCACATGACATCCGTTATGATGTCACAATCACCTATATAGGCGTCACCCAGGTGTGTGGAGGTCAGTTCTTTTCTTTCCACGCCATTCAAGAGCCGATCCGTGAAGAACTATCCCCTCTGTTGCTTTTTGACAAGCCTTTTTTGACTTTTTTACTTTTCTTGACTTTTCTTGACTTCTGACATTTTTTTCCATTGTGTGGAGGATGTCTTTGAGGAAGACAGGGTTTAAACTGTGTGGCTCTTGTCACTGCGCCATCTCAGTTACCGATCCCCACCTCGTCTGCCTTTGGTGTCTCGAGCTTGACCACGACTCAAAGTCGTGCTAGGACTGTCAGGCCATGGCTCCGAAGGCCTTGCAGTAGCAAGCTTTGAAGCTCTTTGCAGTCCAGCCAGCGAGACTCAGTGGAGATCCCTGGCCCTATTGAAGAACAGGAGGTTGCAGGACCGCTCCCGGACCCTCAAGTCCTCTTCCTCCCACTCAAGGTCCTCGGGACACTCGCAGAAGTGGCACGAGAAGAAGAACTCTTCTCCTCAGATGTCGTCTGTCGATGAGAGAGGTAAGGAGCACCGACCCTCCAGGCACGATTTTGCAGAGCATGAGCCAGGGTTGACTTCCTTTTTTGGGAGCTGGAGTGAACCCTGCTCAGATCAAAGAGTTCTACAAGACCATGCCCTGCACATTTGAGCGGGCTGACCCCTCTGGTCAGAAGGGGCCCCATCAGATTTGGGGCCTTGGGGATCCGATTCTGGATCAGGGACCTTGCCAGTCATGCCTACGTGACCTTCCCTGGCGTTGGACCCGAAATCTGTGCCTTTGGAGCTGCTGGCACCCAGCAGCAGTTCCAACTCCAACCTCATCCCTGATGACACAGAATCGGAATAGCGTTGCTCGATGCCAGTTGCAGTGCCAGTTGAACATGGGGGTTCTATGTTGTCCCCTGTGCATTTTCATGACATTTCAGGCATGGGAGAGTACTGGGAGGGGTCTATGAATAGTGTGACCAACCGTCCGTAACTTTCACGGACTGCCCGTAATTTGGGCGTCTTGTCCGTTGTCCATGAAGAATCTTTCACGGACGCCTTTTGTCCGTAATTTCAGCTGCCTCTGCAAGCAGTCAGAGTCCTGTAACTCTCACTGCAGGGACCAGCTCGTGCTTCTGCTGTGATCAGTGGCCTGCTGCACAGTGCTTAATTTGTAAAAAAGAAGTGCAGGTGCTGAACATTTTGCCTAGGAGGCCACCACTTACGTCTTCCTCCGGTGAGCCCCACTTTCAACACTCTCACTGCCTCAGTCTCTATCTTCTAACCTTGTTCTGTTGTCTGTCCCCTAAGTCTTTGCTCTAAGAGTCTATCCTCTTACCTCTCTACTTGTTTTCTATCATCTGTGTCACACCCTGTATTTCTGATTTGCCCTCTTTTCATTTTAGCCCTGCCCTTTTTTCTCTTCACTTATATCCATGCTCTGCTCTCTCTCCCCTTGATCTTGGCTCTTTACCATCACTCTCTAGCAGGGATTAGCTATGTCTCCAATTTATCATTTATCTACTTTTTACCTCTGTCCTGTCCTCCCCATCCTTTCATTCTATCTTCTCTCTCCTTAATGCTTTCTTCTTTACATCATGGCTGCTTTCTCTTTGTATCTGATTAGCTCTCCTCCTTTTCTTCTACTTTGCTCTGTTATATCTCTTTCCCCTCTTGTTATTTCTTCTCCTCTTTACTCTTGCTGTCTCTCCTCTATAACACTGCTGCTGCATGTGACCCCTGTCGTCAGCCTGTACATGTCCCTGCTATTTTGAACTCTGCGTTTTCCTGTAGTTATTCCTAAAGAAGCGGAAGATGACGTGTTTTACTTTCTTACCTACACTGATTGCAAAAACAAAATGTACACCAAATGAGAATGATTTTTTGCATATATTAATCAGTGTAGTATGACTGGGTTTATTGCGGAACATGTGGCTGCTTGAGCACAGCAGGTAATGTCACTGCTATGCTGCCTGCAATTAGTAGGTCCAGGGATGGCGACGGCATCGACATCCACTGCTCAGCTTGCTGTGACCCTGCCTGCTACAGCACAGGCATTGTCCCCAGCAGTAATGCTGCCAATGCCGGTAAGTATAGCTGTGGTGCCTACTGGACTCACTCACGCTCAGCAATTACCATGCTGGTGGTACAGCGTACAGATTCTACAGGTGATGCCATGGCGTACAAAAGTTGTGTTGGGCCACATTGAAGATAGCAGCAATGCAGGGCTGCCGGATATGCTACTAGGGCTAAGCAACAATGGAAAGTCCACACTTACTTTCATTTATTCTTCCTCAAGAGCCCTCACTCACAAGTTCCAAATGCGCTCTTGCAGCTTCCTTGCCTCAACTCCCTCATGAGACTGCCCCCAGCTACAATTATCCAATGGGAGGTTTAGGCTCAGGCAGTGGTAGGATGCAGCAGACTAGGGGAATAGAATGCAAGCCATAGTTTGTCGATGACTTCTTGGATTTGTGATCAGCATGATGATATCATCACTAACATGGTGGTACACAATCATGCCTGCCTGGACAGGCGTATGCCGGCCTGCCTATGAACATTTACCAGCCAGTCACCATGCAATGTATGTTATTCTTTTTATTTTGAATTTGAACAATTAATATTGAGACCACCACCTGCAGGCCCTGTGCAGGTGCTGAGCACCTGAAAGCACCTGCTCAAATTAAGCACTGGGCCTGCAGAAGCCCCTCCCCGACCTGGCACATATTGCTATCAGGTCATTATCATTCTTTATGTCGGCCTAATTATCACATACAGAATGATAATGGGTCAGTGACAGCATTGGCTGGGCCTCCTCTTGCACGCACTACTCTTCTCACGGATCGATTGTAACAATTTGACATTTGTAAATGGAAATCTAGCGGCTAGTCTACCTGAAGGCGGTACAAAAGGGAGTGGTGATGGACGGAGCATCTGAATCAATCAAACACTCACACCCAGTCAAAAGATCTGGGTTTAATCCATCACCGTTCATTAGCCCACTCTGCCACCCCAGTTCAGACATGGCTATATGCAAATCAGTCTGACCCTGTGCCTCATGGGAACAGTCCAGCCCGAACTGCCAAGCCATGTCTTCCCTGGACCGGAAACAAGCTTCCGAGGACCGGTTTCTGGCATTCCAGCCGTCTTCAGCCCGGCTTGTTTGAATCCAGTGGCAAAGTGAGCAAAGGACTCACGTCAGAGCATACCCTGCCACACTTATGGCGGCCAAAAGCGGTACAAAAGGGGGTGGTGATGGACGGAGCATCTGAATCAATCAAACACTCACACCCAGTCAAAAGATCTGGGTTTAATCCATCACGGTTCTTTAGCCCACTCTGCCACCCCAGTTCAGACATGGCTATATGCAAATCAGTCTGACCCTGTACCTCATGGGAACAGTCCAGCCCGAACTGCCAAGCCATGTCTTCCCTGGACCGGAAGCAAGCTTCAGAGGACCGGTTTCTGGCAGGCTACATTTTCTGATTCTCTTCTTTAAAATGTTGTTTTTTCCAATTAAAAGAGAAATACTTAACCAACTTTGCATCACAAACCATAACTTTTACTCTTAACTTTATTGTGGGGAAAAAAAAACCATGAAGAAATAAAATTAATTGAAGCCAGATATGCAGGGATCATTTCAAGCAGAAAAACATAGACTATCTTTTTATTGAACGATCAGCAGCTTCCATATGCCATTATCTTCTGTATTGGTTATTGCTGCATAACCTCAGTTCTTTGTTGCGGCTTGCGTGAGAAGGCTTCCCAGAATGCTGTAGGGTTTTTGCCACCCCATTTTGACACACTTT
Organism: Lissotriton vulgaris; assembly: GCF_964263255.1. Lineage (NCBI taxonomy): Eukaryota > Metazoa > Chordata > Amphibia > Caudata > Salamandridae > Lissotriton > Lissotriton vulgaris. The sequence continues at coordinate 1,073,892,113 of NC_141691.1, read as the reverse complement.
CTGCCTGTATTCTAAATGTATCCTGTGTTAGAACATTTCAACACATTATTTTTGTCCCTCTTTTGGCTACTTATTCTATGACAGTAACTTCATAATTCCTTCAATATTTGTGAAGTGCCATGCCATGTCTACGGTAAAAAAACTGCAAATTACATTAGTATTGCCATCTGTCTGCCACTCAAGCACTATGAGGACTGAGAATGTTGCCTGAAAATATTAAAGGAAAGGAAACTCCTAACGACAGAGATAACATCTGCCTTGGTGGTAAAGTAGAATATCTGAGGAGCAAGGAGATATGGAAAGAGCAATCTAATGCAATTCTGGAAGAGGCTTCTTCCACTGCAACCTTACCCTCTCAATCTCCAAGGTCCAAAAACATATTTTCTAGCAGGTGACAGATTTTTATTTTATGTAGATAGTAAATTGGATTACTACTTTGAACACAGAGATCCTTTTGTTACCTGCAGTTCATAAATTGTTATCCTTGTAATATAGCACAGTGAGCTATGAAGGACATGTGACTCCTACACCTTGTAACCTTGTCTCATGTAACTCAGCTTGTACATTGATTTACACATGTACATGATTTATTGTCAATGTATAATGTGTATGTTAAGTAAAGAGCTCTGACACCCTGCATTATGTTGTGTAGCGCTATAAAATAAAATAGTGCTATTGAAATTGTTTGTGTACGTACTGAGACAGACCAATACACCTTACATTCTTACAGTGCATGCATCTGTTATATACAGGGACTGAACAAAAGCAAAATCTGCCTCTCTTAAGTACATGAGAACAGATAATAAGTTGTGTGTCTTTCTTTACCCTCCGTGACATTTACTTTTAAGTGTGAGGTTCCAGGCCGCCTCCAGTCAGGATATTCAGATAAAAGGAGGCCGGATGGCCCTTTAACTTCGGCCGAGCTGGAGGTGAAAAAAAGCGCCCTCAATCCCTGCACGTTGCTACTCATAATGAAACAGGCAACGTACGTGCGCTGCTGAAAATGTCCCGGTGTCTGAAAATTACTCCGGGACAAGTTCCGCATATTTCTGTAGGGCCCAACTTTTTGGCAGGGGGGATGGAGTCCACCCTGTGAAAATAGGAGGTGGAAGCCATGTACCCCCGACATGTGCCCTGGTGTTATATAGCTTGCAGCACATATGGAATTGTGTCATGAGCTTTGCGTACCCCACTGATCGTCATTTTATGATCCATGAAAGGGTGAAATGCTGAAAGGCACCAGCAAAGTGTCTGAAGTATTACTTGCAGGTTATTATGTAAATCACTGCAGCATGTGCTCAGCTATCTTACCGAATAGAAGTAACACTGTAGAATGCTTAAGTTGGCATGCGTAATGAGAAGCCAGAGTACTCACTGCCCGGTTTCCTTAGTTATTTTGCTTTTACTTATTTTACTCTTCTTTATATTTTGATGTTGTTGTTGCCTATCATTCCGTTGCCTTCTTTTGTGTGGCTACATAAAGAAGACAGACGAACATAAGGAATGATGTAAGGTAGTGTATCCCACGGTGCATCTAGCGTATCCCACTTGCAAAAGGTGTGTAAAGGCCTCAAGTAGGAGGCATTTTTGCGATCGCAAACCCTGCCAATCACAAAATTGAATGCATGTGTGGAGTAAGGAAGATATGATAGAGAATTTTAAGGATAATGTGGATCAATGTCACTGTAGGAATGGTTCTGTAGGTTTGTCGGATTGACAGTTCTCTGGATAGTTCTTTGCATGTAAAAGAGTTAGTGTGCGTTTGTTGTGAACAGAGTATTTTAGAATGATCTGGAGAATTCACTTAACCGTAATGTTCTGGACCTGAGATTTGAGATTTCAGGAGGCTGGGGGTGCAGTGAAGGAGAGAGCACAGGGAGGAGGGATTGCAGGACTAAAGCACTGGAGTCGAAGGATACCACAGGAGATTGATGGTCCAGAGACAAATAGCATCAGGATGAGAGGGAGCATACGAGCAATGCAAAGGTGTTGAACGATAGCACAGGAAACGTCTAGCATACAAACAATATGCTGGAACCAAGGGAACACAGGCAGCACAAGGCGTTGACTGTCTGGGAACTAGGTGGAGATAAGGAAGAGCTCAAAATCAGTAGGGCATGCCAGTTCCAAAGATAGAGGCGGGGGCTCGAGAGGAGCCAGGGCAAAGAGAGATGGGTAGCCATGTCAGACAGACTAACAGCTATGTGGTTATACTGAATAAGCAGTTTCCTACGTCATTATCATATGAAATCTCTTTATAGATGTAATAACGATACTTTCACAATTGCTTTATTAACCTTCTTGCTTTCTCAAATATTCTCGGAAAGGCACCATTTGCCTACTCTTTTTTCAAACTTTTCTCAGGGAAGAAGCCCCCCCCCCACCCCCCCCCCCCCCCAACACCTCTCCTAATGAGGTTCAGGCTCACTCGCTGCGATCGCCACTGGGCACTCATCACAAACTTTTATGCCCACCACTTTCAAATGTCACCAGCGGCCACTGCTTCTGCAGAGCCCAAGGCATGGCAAACTGTTTTTGTTTACGGGCTCCTGTCACCTCACCAGGGGCCAAGCTCTGGGGGGGTGGAGGTTTCATTTTGGATAATGTTACCTAGGTGCTTCCAATATGCAAACGCAGGTATTTAAGTTTCACTCAGGCACACTACAGATGCAGTGCAAGGTTTTCTCAACCTAATATAAACTCATTTTGACTTGTGCTTGTGTTGGTTGTCTGTTTACGTATGTAATATTGTGCGAACTCCTTTGATGTGTCTGTTAAATGTAACTTTTGTCCCAAATTTTTGTCCTGAATTCTGACCTTCTGTCCTGAATTTTTGTTCTGAATTTTGACCCTTTGTCCTGAATTTTTACACTCACTGTCCTGAATTTGCACCCATGCCAGTTGGTCACCCTATCTATGAACCTTTAGAAGACCAGGATGTGTCTGCAGAGCAGATGGACTGGTATGACTAACTTGGGGAAGGCAGATGACTGGGCAAATCCCCAGATACTGGCATTTTCTCTCCGCCAGCTGTAGCTACGGAGAAGGGTGCATCTTATGCCATTGTGGTAAGGAGGGCAGCCTGAGGTCCTTGGACTGGAATTGCCCTCCGTGCAGGTCAGGACTAATCTCCTAACAGAAGTACTACAGCCTGGGGCTTCCACCTCTGAACCCCTTCTGCCCTTTAATGAAGCACTGACAAAGGTACCACCAGGCACGTGGTCCAAGCCTAGCACAGTAGCTCCTGTGAATAGGACAGTGGCACAGTGCCACGCTGCCATCGCCCGGCTCTGGGCGACCCAAGTTCATCAGCCAACACCCCACCCTTGAAAGCTTAGTGGTGCAGGCTTCAACTTCCCAGGGCGCTTTTCCCCCCCTGACAGGGAATCCAAGATGTTGAAATCAATTGGGAAGAAGATGTTTACTTCATCCAGCCTGGCTTTTGCGGTTGGCGAATACTGCATGCTTATTGGGCCTCTGGAAGACGGTTGCACAGGTGCTGCCACAAGCGTGGAGGAGGTCTGGACTGTGCTCTCCCAGGCAGTCAAGCATGGGAGAGATGCAACAAAATTCACCATCAGGTGTGGACTTGACACAACCGAATCGCTGGGCAGAGCAATTTCATCGACAGTGGTGTTACAATGTCATGCCTGGCTCAGAACATCTGGCTTTCTGGCAATGTTCAGGCTAATTTGATGGACATGCCCTTTGATGGATACCGTCTGTTTGGAGAGAAGACAGACTTGGCCCTTGAGCGGTTCAAGGATTCTTGTGCTATGGCCAGATCCTTGGGCCCTTCTCCTAAACCGTGTGACCAGTCTATCTTTCTCCCCTTTTATGGCAATGGAAGGGGTTTTCAGCCACACCAGTCCTATCCCAGCCACCGCCCTGTGCAGACTTCCCAACTTGTATGTTGATGTAGATGAGGCTTATTCTGTACTAGGAATGGGAGCCAGTAGTCATCAGCCACCCTGCCCTCGGCAGCCGCAGCCTCCGCCTCCAACTACTCCTAGTCTGACTCAAGACCATGCTACTCCAGTGGGAGTGAAAGTCCATCATCATCTCCCCCACTGGAGGTCCATAAAATCAAACAAGTGGGTCTTGCAGATCATTCAGGAGGGCTATTCTCTGCCTCTCCTTTCTTTTCCTCCACCTATTCCGCCACTTCACGAACGTCTGGCAGAGGATCATTTAAAATTACTCCAAGAGGAAGTTACAGCTCTTCTGCCCAAGGAAGCTATAGAGAGGATCCCGTTTTCAGAAGTTGGCAGTGGATGTTATTCCGGCTACTTTTTGATTCCAAAGAAGTTCATGATGCTTTCTTTAGCTCAGATCTAGACCAGGAAGACTAAATGGGATTTTCACATCCACATTCTGCAGGGCCACAGACGTTATTTGCTGATTAATGTAGGCCATGAGCACTTTCAGGTTACTGTGCTCCCCTTTGGCCTTACCAGCATCCCTCGGGTGTTCACCAAACTAATGGCGGTAGTGGCAGCTCATCTGCAAACATTAGGCATTTCAGTATTCCCCTATCTCGACGACTGGCTGTTGAAGGCATCCTCACCCCAGGCTGTCATCTCCCACCTTCAGACTACTGCAAACCTTCTGCATTTGCTGTGGTTCTCTGTAAACCTGATTAAATCACACCTGACTCCTTCTCAGATGCTCCCTTTCATCTGAGCTATTCTGGACACAGTGCAGTTTTGGGCCTATCCTCCCGAGCAGCGAGTCCAGAATATTCAGGTTATGATACTGATTTTCAGCTTCTATTCTGGATTTCAGTGAGATTGAATCTGAGGCAGTTGGGCCTCATGGCCTTCTGCATCCTGTTGGTAAAGCATGCCAGGTGGCCCATGCAGGCTCTGCAGTAAGACCTGAGGTTCCAGTGGGCACTGCATCGGGGAAATCTCACCAACATGGTCCAGATCTCGAAAGAGCGACCTATCTGCAGTGGTGGTTGACGAACCGCGATTAGGTCAAAGGCAGACACCTCTCCCTTCCCCAACCAGATCACACAGTGGTGACAGTTGCATCGCTCCTGTGATGGGGAGGCCATCTGCGAGAGGTGGAGATTAGTGGTCACTGGTCTCTGGCAGAGTCGGGGCTCCACATCAATTTCTTGGAGCTTTGTGTGATTCGATTGCCATTGAAAGCATTTCTACCCTCTCTCATGAAGAAGTTGGTGCAGTTGTTCATGGACAACACCACTGCCAAGTGGTACTGAAACAAGCAGGGCGGGGTGGGGTTATGGACCCTTTGTAAAGAGGCCCTGCATTGCTCGACATAATTGGAACAGCAGGGCGTAACTCTGGTGGTTCAACACCTGACAGGTTCTCTGAATGCCAGGGTGGGTGAACTTAGCTGTAGATGTCTAGCAAATCACGAATGGCCTCTCCAATTGGAGGTGGCTCAAGGTCTCTTTCAGCAGTGGGGACAGCCTTGGTTTGGTCTGTTCGCTTCGGAAGAGAACACACAATGTCAGCATTTTTGCGCGCTGGAGTTTCCAAGGCGGCTATCGCTCTGCAACACTTTTCGATGCAAGTGAAGCTCAGACCTACTGGACGCCTTTCCGCCCATACCAAATTTTCCAAGGGTTCTCAATAGGTTCAAGAATGACCGGGCCCAAGTCATTCTTGTTGCCCTGAAACTGGGCATGGAGAGTCTGGTATCTAGTGCTTTTGAAAATGAGCATCAATCCTCCAATCAGGCTGCCCTTCAGGGGGATCTTTTGTCGCAGCAGCAGGAGAGGGTCCTCCACCCGAACCTGTCAACTGTCCACCTCCATGCGTGGAGATTGAGCGGCGACAGTTGATAGCTTTTAACCTTCCTCCTGAATTATGTGAGGTTTTTTTTGGTGGCCAGGCGGCCCTCCACTAAGACACCATTGGCAAACGTTTGTAAAATATTGTACAGAAAGGTCTATTGACCCCCTCTCTGCTTTTCTTTCTACCATTCTTGTTTTCATTGTTACCCTTGCCTAGCAGGGCTCTGTGTTGTGCACTCTCAAGGGATATATTTTTATTTTTTGCTCCCCACATGCTTTTAACTAGAATGAGCCTCTCCACCTTCTGGACCCAAAAAGAGCATTGTCGTTTTACCTTGACCACACAACAGAGTCTCGGGTGGACAACCAACTCTTTGTGAGGTACATGGGTGCTGCAGAAGGTCAGGCAGTGCAGAAACTGACCATTTCTCACTGGGTCATTCTCTACAATAAGATCTGCTATGCCCTGGCTAAGAAGCAGGCCTTATGAGCTCATTCTACCAGGAGGAAGGCTGCGACCACGGCTTTGGCTTGGGGCGTCCCAGTCTGGGACATTTGCCAGGCACCAACGTGGGTGTCTTTGCACACGTTTGCCAAGCCCTACTGCCTGGACAGGTAGGTCCGCAAGGAGGGCATTTTGCCTGTGCAGTCCTGCAGAACCTCTTAGTGTAAGAAATCTCTCCACAGCCTACCGCCAGGATGGTATGGCTTTGGTATCTATTCAAAGGTTAGGAATCTGCAGCTAGAAGACTCTGTCAGATTAACATGGCACTTACCTTCGGTAACACATTATCTGGTGGAGAAAATGTCTAGCTGTAGATTCCTTACAGACCGACCCATGCCTCCCCTCTCTGCGGACTAATATATTAGGTCTAGGGTTGTTCACTTCTTCAGGGCCCTAGTTATAACACACATTCAAGTCAGTCACTTCATGGCTCTGCGCTCCTGGCGTGGAAAAGTGATAAGTACTGATGTCCTTGCGCCTTGGTGGAGTGTGTATAGGTGACTGCGATGTCATAACCAACAAGAATGATGCTGATGACGTTACACAGAGCCAAATGAAGCCACCCATCGGCACGCGCAATGGGTACTGCTCACGCAAAAGTTTCCAGATTCAACCTGACGCTTGGGAAATTCAAAGGTAAGGAATCTGCAGCTAGATATTGTCTCTACCAGCTAATGCGTTACCGAAAGGTAAGTAAATTGTTCTTCTCCTCCTTCCTCTGAGACCGGTGGTTCTCTGGCCTCTACACCATCATGCAGGAATCGCCCCTGCTACCTTGTAACATTCATTGTCGAATTCACAGGTTTTAGCAGGCAACATCAGATCCTACATAACAACAAAATTCTAACTTTCGGATGACAGTACTGGTTCATACAAGTCATCAAGGTACAAATAATGAGAGCAGTTGTGAGGTGTATTCGTGTTGTCCAACCTGAGTTCAGGAGATGCTCAGTCTGGTGCACTTTAAACACTCTCAAAAAATAAAAGTGTAACCTCACGTCACATGGAGGCCGCGGTTTTTATGTCGTGGCTTCCTCTGGTGTCATCAAAAGGTAGACCATCGTCCTTACAGACGCTTGTGAAGATTATGTAATCTCCTAGCGCTTCTTATTGGCTACATACATTCCAATAAAAAATGGTATTGCTGGCAATGGACAGAGCTGGGTCGAGACGATGTAATGATCTTTAAAGTGATTTTCTGTGTATACATGATTTATTGATTACTGACTCTGTATTTTGCTGCCTAATTTGCTGGATGATGACTCTGATTTGTTTTTGCTTCTTCAATAAAATATTAAAAAAATTAAAAAAAATGGTATTGCTCCGCTTTAAGGTTAATACATTGCCCACTTTTGACAAATGTAATAGATCCCGTATTGTTCTGTATTTCTGGATTGAGCTCAGGTAGAGAAAAAAACGGCAGACTAAGCGTAGTGACAAAGGTAAGGGGAAAATAAGTGTCAGTTCTACAATAACCTTTGCTTACACCTTCGATTTATTGTTCCTCATAATATAACATGAACTCATGTATATTTGCCCTTCTCAGGGTCTAAATTATTTTGTCACGTAATAAAATTTCGGTAGGATGCTGCAAATTCCTTATAGGAATTCATATAGTGTACAATAACTATGTAATACATTATGCCAACCAAACAGCTTGGCCCAATACATACCAGGTAGAATGTGTGATCTTACTAGGGCTTCTTACCAGTAACCTGATGCATGTCTCTCGCTGCAAGTGGACGTGTCTCATTTTAATATGATTCAAAAAGCACATTCTTGGACTATCCTGAATATTTTCAGCCCTGGTTAATGAGAAGGGGCCCAAGCAGGAAGTGCCAGTAATCAGTAAGAACACATGTTGATCACCTACTTCGGCTGTATCTAACCTGAAACTTGAGTTTATAGTATAGATCGAAATGTTATTATTAAAACATGAGCCAGCAATAAATAGAGGGAGATTGGGAAAAGATTAAGGGCCAGATGTAGGTAATACCAGATTACCAATTCTTAAATACCGAATCCTACCGATTCGGTATTTAAGAACAGGCAAATGGAATGTAGGTAATTTTTCTTTAAAAATTACCGAATCGGTAAGTTTCGGTAATTACCGAATCGGTATTTACCGATTCATTAATTGCCATTCATTCCTATGGGCCTGGAGGCCCATAGGAATGAATGTCAATTACCGAATCGGTAAATACCGATTCGGTAATTGGGGGAAACATTGAAGGGTGGCAGGGTGTCACTTTGACACCCTGTTGCACCCCTCAATTGTGTATGGGTGCAAATGTTGCAGACATACATGACCTAAGGGCATGTATGTCTGCAACATGGCACTGTTGGAAAAGCACAAAAAAAATGCTTTTTCAAGGGTTTTCATTATTTACCACCAACTTCTAGTTGGTGGTAAATAACGAATCCTTAACTGTGGAATGCACTAACTTGAGTGCTTCCTACATCCTGGATTCGGTCATTTACCGAATCGGTATGTTAAGAATTCTGTATTTTACCAAATACTTAAATTACCGATTCAGTAAAATACCGAGGGCCCGATGTAGGTAATTCTAATTTACCACTTCTAAAATACCGAATCATACCGATTCGGTATTTAAGAAGTGGTAAATTAGAGGGGGGGAAATGTAGGTAAATCAGAATCGGTAAATACCGAATCGGTAAGATTCGGTATTTACCGATTCTGTAAATACCGAATCGGTATCCCCCATTGATTCCTATGGGCCATGAAGCCCATAGGAATCAATGTGGAATACCGAATCGGTATTTACCGAATCGGTATTTACCGATTCGGTAAATTCTGATTGTTGCAAGGGTGCAGGGGGTGTCACTTTGACACCCTCTAGCACCCCAATTCCGCACTTGTGTGCCATGTGGCACACAGACATGCCCTAAGGGCATGTCTATGTGTCACATTGCACAGGTGTGCATGCACAGATGTGCATGCACACCTGGATTCGGTATTTTACCACCTAATTGGATTGGGTGGTAAAATACCGATTCGGTAAGCCCTGTGGGACTCAGTAGAGTCCCACCTACATCTCCAATTTACCGAATCTGTAAAAATACCGATTCGGTATTTTACAGATTCGGTAAATTTACCGAATCGGTAAAATAGGCCACCTACATCTAGAATAGCCATTTACCGGTCGGTAACGGCCGAATCGGCCGTTACAGGTCGGTAAATGTCGACCTACATCGGGCCCCGAATCCTTAAATAATACCACCTACATCTCAATAACCCAATACCAGTCGGTAACGGCCGAAATTCGGTAATTTCGGCAGTTACCGATCGGTATTGGGCGACCTACATCTTCCCCTATGTAAAGATGACAAGAAAGAAGTGAAGCAAATTACCACTAATCATATTATTTCGATAAATTAATAATGTCTTGGTTTTCTGACACAAGAACATGTTCTCGAAACGTATGTGTTTTTTTAACTAGTTTTCTGTAAATTTTCATGCCACAGGAAGCCAAACGCTTTTCAAACATTGATAAATCCTGGGTCAGGATTATGACACGGACCCATGAGATGCCAAATGTGGTGCAATGCTGTGTTGGAGATGAAACCATGGGACAGTTGTTGCCTCATCTGCTGGAACAACTAGAAATTTGTCAGAAATCACTCACTGGGTAAGAGCAACTCTAATAAATAAAACGTGAGCAATTATGACTTGACTTAAATATATTTCTCACTATGATAAAGGTAAGGGACAGCAATGTAAAGAAAAAAATATTTAAATGACAATTTATTGCCATCAGCATTACTGTACCCCTTCTGACATACTTACATACCCTCACCCTATCAACAGAATTGTATTCTTAGTAAGACAAACACCATTTTGTAATCCTCTAAAGACTCCTAGGTGACACCTCATTTTGATCCTTGAAGTCATGTTCCTCTTGAAAGCGCCAGAGGCTAAAGCTTATATTTTTTTAAATATTACTGTCAGAATGCAGAGGAGTCTAGGTACTAGGTAAATTCTCATGCCTTTCCTCAAAGGATGCTAGATGTGTTACATTTCAATCATTTGGTTACAGGGAATTTTAAACATTCTTATGTTCTAAATGCCTTACAACTTCAGTTGATCCCTTTTAAAAAACAATCCTGTTTGAAATGAACTACAAGTAATTATTCAGTTCATACAAGAAATAGTCACTGGATGAGCTCAATATAATCTATACCGGTTAAACATATTTTATTTATTTTATTTGTGTCTTTTTATCTGGGGATCGATGGATAGGCCAGGCCTCAAGCGGACCTGATCAGCAGCCACAGAAAATATACAAAGAAAGACAAATCTCAGAGGGAGTAGTTTGTAAATAGTGTCTGGCGTGGGGTTTTGCTTCAATGCTTGTCATCTGCTTGCAGTAATTGTGTATTTAAGTAATGAATGAATAGGGCGCATGAGTAAGAAAATGTATTTGTCATAGTAATATTTACGGCCTTCAGATCAACATGACGGGTTTCTCACACTGATTTCTGTGGTAAATTTGTCTCGTGGGAGCAGGTCACAAGCAGCATGTGAAGTAGGACCAGTCCAGCTGATGGTCTTGCCTGTTGTTAAGACTTTATTAATAAAGAAATTACTCCAGGCTTGAATGGGTACTTCTTTAGGTCACCACACGATGAGAGGACCCCGAATACAACAGCCCTCCTTGTCTGTTTGCTTGTGGGTGTTGTGAGAATTTTAATGGTGAAACAACTGAAGATGGCACCGGATGATGGTGTGCTTTTCTTCACTGGTGCTTATAATCATACAGTACACATTTGTGCCTCAAACCTTTCATTTGACGATGCATCTATGCATAAATCTAAGTCATAAAGCTCCAGATAGTACCTCAACTAACGCCAATTTGAATGTTGCTGATGTGTTGCTACCTTGTTGGGCTAAGCAGGCACCATTTAATTTCACATGATAAGAAAGGTATAAGGATGCAAATTACTGCTTCTCTGGGCTGGTGGACAATTCTGTTACACCAGGTGACGATTTACAGTGATGCTGTTCTCAAATGTTTATCTATATAGTCTAGACGCCTGGAAAGGAAGATTTGTGCTGTCCGAATGGTAGCTACTTTAGAAAATGTCAAGCTTAAGGTTCCATAACATAACACTCTATATGGAATTTGAGTGGCATTTGAATGCCTTACGTGTCCAATAGGAATCAACTAAAATTGACTGCTAATCTACATTGATGATTGATTACATCCTGTTTCCTGTTATGTGTTGTCACGTTAGCTGTGCTGAAATGCAAAAGGCCCTGTTGCCTTCTATCCAAAGAAAAGCTGTCTGAACTGCAGAAAATTCATATAGGGCCACCAGTCTATTCCTAGCAGACACCACAAACACACTTCGTTTATCAGTTTTAAAATTGTAGAATTAGATGTAGCAAGGCATATTTCAATTATCAGACATAGCCTTACTTGATAAATGTATGAACTTTGAACACATTTATTGTGCTCCCCATTGTGATGACTATGCTTCAAACAACAGTACTTGTTTAATAGTAAACAAAGGTAAGCCATCTTATGTTATGGTAGTGGCATATATGTGGCGCACTTTCTCTGAGTAGTAGGGCCTAATACTGTTATGTTCCAGAATTAGGCCCATGTAGCGAAGTAGCTTATTTCTTACATTGTCCTCACAAATACCAATTTTCAGCTGTGACCTTTTGCACATATTTGCATGCACAACAATGTTGAAACTAAACTTATTTTTACATCTACCTTCGCACAACATTATCACAACACCCTGGACATCATGTACAAGGTCTTGTTTCATTAAGGCCCACTCTGACCTGAGGACGTGAAAGTGAAAAGTGAAAAATAGTGAAATGGTTAAGCATGGGCGGAAAATCCGTTCCGCTCGCGGATTTTGCGGATTTTCGGCAAATTTGCAATCCGCGAACTCTCGCGAATTTACCGAAAATTGGCAAATTCGCACGCAGCAGATTTTTTTTGCTTGGTGATACAATATTGCGGCGTGCGGCGTTCACTTACCGTCATTCAGCGTTTGCCGAGTTGTTTTTCTCGATATTTTGCGAGTGCTGCGCCATTTTGGATCTTGCTGCGGGATCCCGCGGGAGTTTGGCGACGCATCGCGAGAGTTCGCAATTGCGAACATGCAGATTCGGCGGGCAGCAACAATCTCGCACTCGCGAAATTACAAGAAATCCACCAGCAAGCAGCATAAACCTTCTGAAAATGATGATTTTTATCAGAATAACTCCGCAGGTTGACATTTGCCTGCACTTTTTTGGATTGGAGGCCTTTTTGACTTTCTTTGGATCACTTTTGGATTAGAAATCAACTTTCACAAGTAAGTTTGTTTGGGGCATTACAGTTGCTGTTCTGCAGAAAAACGAGTTTTGCAAAACTGAAAGCACTCAGCAGGTGCAAAAGTTCACTCATCATTAGTAACCATTCCCTGTAGTGCTTCCTGAGGGGCCCCTCCAGAGTTTAGTTGCCTACGTTTGTTTGGGGCATTACAGTTGCTGTTCTGCAGAAAAAACGAGTTTTGCAAAACTGAAAGCACTCAGCAGGTGCAAAAGTTCAAACTCATCATTAGTAACCAATCCCTGTAGTGCTTCCTGAGGGGCCCCTCCAGAGTTCAGTTGCCTACTTGCAACTATTCTATGACCCTGCTCTGACCCTCACAGCAGGCTCATAGAATAGCAACAAGTAGGCCACAAAGGTCCTGGGAAAAAAATTGCACTGCAACAGAAAGCAAAGTACAGATAAGGAAGCAGGTGCCAGACAGGAAGTTTAAATTCAGTGACACATTAATCAACCCCAAATTAATTCATGTCAGTTGAAGCAGGGCAGGTGTGCTTGCTTTTCCCCCCCATAATCTACAGTGATGAATCAGAGGGTGGCAGTGATGTACCAGAGGGTGGCATGGGCGAATCAGAGGGTGGCAGTGGTGAAACAGAGGGTGCTGTGAACCTGTGATGATGAACCAGAAATAGAAACAACAAAGTCGCGACCGTTGCGAGCCGACAAGTAAGTTCGCAACTGCGAACTGGTACAAAACCCTCGCGAACTGACAGAAACCCTTGCAAACACAAAAAAAAAAATTCGCGAGAGTTCGCGTACTTTGCGGATTGCGAGTTCGCAAATACGCAAATTCACGAACGCCAGATTCGCAAAATTCGCCCATGCTTAGAAATGGTGCAATCAAAATGTTGTGAGTGGTCGCTCTTATTGCAGATAAACCAGATTGCACCTGTTAGGTGTAAGGAGTATTCACACCATGGGTCTCGGGAGGGGGGTGGTAGCGAAAATGGCACACCGCCGACGTCGCCAGGCACCCGCTTGGAGCCTGTATCCTGCCCTCTTCTACTGGACCCCGATGAGGGCTTTCGTAAAGAATCTAGTGAGATTCTTCATGCTCGCTCTTTTTGTTCGAAACTACACTCTTTCGTTGTTTATACATGCCCAGTGATGGCCATCGTCTTTTTGGTGACAAAGCCAATTCGGCGCTTGAGCGCTTTAAAGACTCTCGAGCTACATCCAGGTCTTTGGTCCTCACTGCGCCTTCACGTCCACTCCAGTATGCTTTTTGTCCCTTTTGTGGCTACAGAAAGGGCACCCAACCATGTCTGAAACAGTCTAGCCACTGGTTGATGCAAGCTTCCCAGTCTCTGTGGGGCGCGGATGTGGGACCCAGCGTCGTCGCTGGTCTGGGAGTTAGTGGGCAGGCCAGTCCACCATCTCCCCCCCACCACTGCCTCCAAATCTTCCTAGTCTGAAGTTCTGGGCCCATCTTCAAGTAGTTGAAGGCAGGATTCACCATAAACCCCCCCACTGGCAATCCATCATGTTGGACATGTGAGTTCTTCAAATCGTTCGAAGGGGCTACTCCTTCCCCTTCAAGACTACTGTTCCCTCCATGCCACCGTCTTACGATCGTATGTCGGAGGATCATTTGGCAATTATCCATCAGAAAGTCTCAGCTCTTTTGGCCAAGGGAGCTATAGAGAGGGTCCCTGCGCCAATAGTAGGTTGTGGTTGCAATCCCGCTACGTTCTGGTGCCCAAGAAAGACAAAGGCCTGCATCCTATTTTAGACCTATTAATCCATCAACCGCTTCCTCCGGAAGTAGATGTTCAAGATTTTCTCGTTCGCTCAAGTCCTGTCTGCCCTCAAACCCAGAGACTGTATAGTGGCATTGGACTTGCAGCAAGTTTATTTCTACATTCCCGTCCTGTCAGCTCACAGATCTACGGTTCACAGTGGGCCACAAGCACTTTTAGTTCACTGTGCTCCATTTTGGCCTTACAGTGCCCATTGGGTGTTTACAAAGGTGATGGCGGTGGTTGCAGCTCATCTGCGCAGGTCAGGGGTTCCAGTCTTTCCCAAACTCGATGACTGGCTGTTGAAGGCGGGCTCACCCAAGGCTGTCGTCTCCCACCTCCAGACGACAGCGAACCTCCTGCATTTGCTGGGGTCCACTATAAACGTGCTGAAGTCACACCTGACTCCCTCTTAGACGCTTCCTTTCATTAGAGCTGTTCTGAACACAGTGCAGTTTAAGGCATGTTCTCCCTTAACAGCGAGTCTGGGATATTTGGGCCATGATACTGATGTTTCAGCGTCTGTCCCAGATTTTGGTGAGAATGACTCTGAGGCTGCTGGGCCTCATGGCCTCCTGCAACCTGCTGGTGGATCATGCCAGGTGGCATATGCGGGCTTTGCAGTGGGACCTGAAGTTCCAGTAAGCATAGTATCAGGGGAAGCTTTTTGTATTAGTGTACAGGAAACAATGAATAATCCCTTGTTTCCCGTAATAAAACCCGATAATTCTTATCGTCTTGTTTTCGATTATAGACTTTTAAACACATCCACATGTGCATTTGCAGTATAGAATGCACATAGTGGTGCACTAATGATTAACATTGTGCTAAAAAAATACAAAACAACACTAGACATCTCAAATGGATTTTCTATCAAAACATAGCACCTGGGAGCAGATATTTTACAGCCTTCTTGGCGCTAGACTCTCAACGCCAATTTTGTTGATTACCCCAGCGGTATAAGAATAGCCTATTGCTGTTTTCAGCCAGGGTAACATATTTACTTCAAAATTTTGATGAGTAGAGGAGGCATTGCCCATGTAGATGACATCTATCTGACAGACGAAGAATTAGTGGAACACTTGTCTACGGTAAACCACATCATTCTTGGGTTCGTCCATTTGGGATACAAATTTAATTTAAAGAAATTACAAAATTGCCCTCCTCAGTGTCTTATTTTTAGGGTACAAATTGTCAAGTGAAGGCAAAAGCAAATTTAATTTAAAAAAATAAATCAAAAATTGCCCACCTCTTGGAGCCAGGCTGGAGACCAAGATGGTCGCCTAGGCTCCCGGCTCAGTCGATCGCCTCCTCCTACTAAAAGATCCTGTTATTGATCCTGCGCCTTAGCTCTGCCTCCGCACGTCTGAGATGGCACTGTGCCGGTATGAGTGACCCCGAGGGCTCTCCGAGTGTCGAGACGGGAGATATGTCGTCTTGAAGATTGTGGCCTTGCTGTCTCTGGAGCCGGGACCTGGAGTGTTGATATGGCCGGCTGTAAAGTGAACAACACTGGCCGAGTGGACTCCGGAAGTGCCGGTCACCTGAGACGTGGACTTCGATTCACCCGATTTCAGGGATGAACCGCACAGCTTAATAGCAGCTCACGCTGACCTGCTCCAGCGCAGCTTTGCTTACTGCTGGCCGTGTGGAGGTCCGGGAAGCTGCTCTTATCTTCCAGACTGCGGCGGAGACAGCCCGAAATCTGCCGACTTTCTTCCGGACCCTTGCGAGTTCAGTGGCCGACCGGAAAATAGTGTCGGAGTGGCGTCTGCTTTACCGAGTTACTACCGAGGGCTGCGCATAATGCAAGCTACTGTGCCTCCATGGTACTCGGGTACCCTCACGGCTCGCTCCTATGAAGGGACTGAAATGGCCCCGGCAGGCGTATGTGTGGCCTCTGATGCGGAAGAAGAAACGGACCCTACCCTAAGTGAAATTTTGGCTTTAATTGAGGGACTCCACTCCTCCTTAACCCAGAGAATGACGGCCCTGGGGTCTACCTTGGATGCTGTAGTTCTGGGGGTGGGGTCGAGAGACGCAGACCTCGCCATATTGAAGGTGGATAATGCGGCTGTGGTGCGCGCTGAAGATCTGCTGATGGTAGGCGCACTTCCCATTGAGCTGAAAGTGAGTGTGTTAAGGGTTAACTGATTCAGTAGCTCATGATGGACAGACACGCTTTGATAACGATCGGAGCTTGGGAAGCATGGAGTGGGCAGAAAGGCCACGACTGGTAATGCTGTTGGGAACCTCCTCCTGTGTATACCCTGCTGCAGCCTCTTGCAAGATGTTGCCGTTGTGTGCCGAAGTGACTCTCATTTCCCTAACGGATTCTACACCAATGACTTCACCGCAGCGGCTGAGTTTCCGGTTGGTTTCTCGGTGTTTTGGAGTCACCGGGTGCGGGGGTGACTTGACGTCTCCTCCCGGCTCCCGGATCGCTGTCTACAAACAGGGGTGGTACTTTGACTTGCCTGTGATCAAGACGGAGGAGCTGGGACACATCCACCCACTAGATCGTGTGGGTCTGGGCTGAATAGCGAGCTCCTGTCTCGTTAGGTGGTTGGGTATGATTGCCACTTATATTATTTGGGTGTGGATGGCTGGACTGCTGAACAATGACGTTCCCATTCTTTGAGTATCCGGACATTTCAGTATTAATCGGTGGCTGCTTGGGTTTCTCACTTTTCATATGGATGCGAGTGGCAGACAGGGCGAAACACCATCTTCCCAATTTAAAGACTCTGAAATTTCATGTAACCTTTTGAACGTACTTGGGGAGATATTTAGCGGCGGGTGGAGGTGAGCCGGGGGCCTGTCCTGGGATCCCCTCAAAGTTCCTTATTATATTTGTAGTAGTTATTGACTTACTTTTTCCCTTTCCTTTTACTTTCGTGTAGTTTATTGTGTCTTTCTCCTTTCTATTTCTCTTCCTTCTATATTTCGGGTTTAGATACTGGGCGACAGGTACGCTGCTAGGGGGGTAGGCCGTAGCCGTATGCAGGGGTGCAGGGTGGGGGGATGGGGGAGGGGTATTATTGTTTTTTCTTCTCCTTTTCTGTTTCTATGGCCTTTTTTATTTTTGTTATACTTGGCTTTCCTTAACTTTCTTATTTTTCTTCTTCTCTTTCCGGGACATGATTAGAGGTAACTCTCCGTGCATTTTGCTGGTTCAAATAACAAGGGTGGATGTTTTTTAATGCTCTACTTTACAGCGGGCAGACACTGTTTCGGTGGGAGAAATGTAATGTTTATTGTTTATCCTGATTATGTACACTAGCGCTAATATCTTGCCTACAGTAGTCCTGACTGTGAATATCCTGTTCTATCCATATCCCTTGGTTTGTTATGACTTAATTGTACGGCATCAGATCCTGTTCTTTCTTTAATTTAAAAAAAAGAAAAAGAAACCTTCTTTATTCCTGTTACCAATATGATATAAGTGTTCTCCTGAGTTACAACAGAGCGTTTGGGAGGCGGATTTCTACATCTTTATGGCTTAATTGATTTGATTTGATCGCCCTTGTCTTGATGGCCGACCGTGATGGTTGGTAGGCTTGTGACTGTAACTGATTTAAGTACCATTAAAGGTTTTAATAAAAAATTTTAAAAAAATAAAAATTGCCCACCTCTGTGTCCTATTTTTAGCGTACGAATTGTCAAGTGAAGGCAAAAGCCTGGTTGCACAATTTTTTAGAAAAATGTGCACTGCTCCAAACTCCAACAACTCTGCAAATACTACAGTCCATTCTAGGATTCTTGAATTTTGGCAGGACATACATTTTGGATTACGCAGAAAGTGTGAACGACTTAATTAGACCTGATTTTTCAGTGTACCATTGGACACAGGAACATACTGATATCCTATGTTCAATACAAGCTGACACGATAGCTTCCTAAACATTTACATACACGTATTAACACAACTAACCTGGTGATCCGCGTGGTCGCTGGACCACATCACCTTTGATGAAGGCGATACAGTACCTATTGCATACAAATCACATTTGCACACAAATGCTTAAATGTGTTTTGCACTAACAGAAAAAGTACTCACAGCAGTACACACTGCTGTAGTGAGCGAGAGAACACTGGCACAGGGAAACGCATAATTGTTGTGACCCTGGTATCGGCCCTAGAAGCCGTTACAAAGGCAAGCATCTCGAATGCTAAAGCTTTGCATCCACAATGGATTCAATGGGCTAACTCTCTCACTGCAACAGATGTGGATTACAGATGTGATTATACAATAGAAATACAAACATTCCTGCAGTACAAACAAGCATATCCTCTGCCAGATTAAATAATGATTATAGATCAATATGAATGTATCATTTATACTGATGGATCTGCCCAGCCGGCGGGTAGAAACAAAGCAACAATATTCTGCGGCATATGCAATTGTAAAAGGGTGCATGCAGAATGGAAAGTTTATTCCTTTTGAAAACACACACTCATTCTCTTGGAGACGGTACAGCACAATTGGTTGGACTAAAAGCCCTGATACTGGCACTACAAAATACAGATCGTAAATTCCCCACACTCATAATGTGTGATTCCTTTTACTGTGTCCAGTCCTATAACACATATTTACACTAATAGGGATACCAAAGGTTGCACAGTAAAGCACAAGATGCTTTGGGAACAGTGGCAAAGCTAAAAGAAGGCCTGCCACAGGCTTATGTTATTCATACATTGAGTCATCAACGTGTTGGTGTTCACGTTGAAGGAAATTCAATTACAGATTAAGCTGCCAAGGCAACAGTACGCACTGCTGCTATAATAACTGACTTCAGTACAAGGATTGACGTAACAACTATGATAGCTGTCAATGCCATGCCCAACAGCTCAGCGCTGCTGAAAGGCTTTCCACTCAAGTACTCCTACAAGTTAGATGCACAAAACATTCTGTATGCTTATATTCCAGGAGGGGGGTCTAGAGTAATACCAAACACTGATCGCAGATTGCGATTGATACTGGCTGCACCACATGCAGGGATCACTGCTACAGTTTCACTACTAAAGCTGCACTATTGTTGGGCACGTCTTACTAAGCAGATCAAGGGCGTTGTCCTCAAATTTGACATCTGCCAGCAGATGAATGGCAACACTGTAGCGAGCCCACCACAAACACCCTTATTGGTCTCAGACAAACCTCTTGCATGTGTATATTAGGATCATTGCAGCCCCTTATACTCTGATGGGGCCTACAAGTACATCTTGGTGGCAGTAAATTAATGCTATAGATTTCTGTGGGTTTGGCTCCAGCGCTCGGCTGACACTTGAACTGTTTAAAGGATATGCAAGTCTTTATCGGTACATATGCAATTGGCACACTACATTCCGACCAGGGCCCAGTATTTGGCTCTCGGGCTTACAAAGAAGCCATGGAAAGTTTGGGTGAGACCTTGCCGTACTCCTCCACCTATCTTCCTAAGGAAAATTCAGTAGTCGAGTGGAAGAACTATGATTTAAAGCAATCCTTAACAGCAAGGGTATTAGGCTCAGTGGCATTTGGGTCAATCACCTATATGGGGTCTAGAGTGCACTTAACAACATACCAAGAAAATCCCTAGGGGGTCATACACCTTATTACCTCCTTTTGGGGTGAGGATGTGGGTCCCAAACCTCAATAGTGTCAGCAAGGTGGCGTCTGAAACCCCATTTAACATCAATGATAGTTTGGATGTTTTAACGGAGCTGAAAGAATAACGAGCTTTACAAGGAAACATCCAAGTAAAATTCACCACCACTGGGGAAGTGAAGACAGTAAAGACGAGGCTTGCCTGGGTCCCGGAGATTGGGGACCTGGTCAGAGAGATAATTGTGGACAAGAAAGAATTTCAGCCATCTTACACAGCGACTATACTTGACCTGGCTATCAAAGGTACTAGAACTGTACTTCTTCCGCCCCTTTCTGGCCGCCGAGACAATATGTTTGTCTCAATTGATCTGATCAAACCACACTATGTGGTTGATTCTCAACAGTAGGCCACGTGGGCATCTAGGTAGCCGCCATACTCTTCTTACTGCCATACAGGAAGTTAAGATGGAAGCTTTAATACCAACTTAAGACTCCACTTTACAGGCAGAAGCTGTGAACGACAATGAAATTAGGCTTTTCCCTGTTGAAACAATTCCAACTGTACAGTCAACAAGTACAGAAATTTCAATTAAAAAAATTGATGATGTCTATGTAAACATGCCACAGATCGAGTCATCTACCAGTTCTACAGAACCTGCTGAGCTGCCAAGAATAGATTGGATGGCGTCTGGCTACTTCGTACATTATGACGATTTCTCATCAGATCCAAGTGAACCTGAGTTTCCGACACCTTCTTTACCTTTCAAGCTACAAGCTTATGCTTTCTATCTTTGGCTGAAAAATACTTACTTCATTGTTCCCTGGATACATCTCCAGATCACTTTTGGATTACTTTTCCTAGTACTTTGGATTGGTACAGTAACTGTCTTTTTGCTACTTCTGAATGGACACTTTCTCCCAGAACTCTCCGCAGTACAGCTTGAGAACTTGGTTCTTAAACCACATGCATCATCACACCATAAACTAAGAGACTTGTCCCAGGTAAAAATTATAGCTGTTCCAGTTCCTGACGGAATTCTATGGGACAGTGTATCATATGATATTTTTGGTCTTACTGAACTTTTGTTTAAGATGTCTTTAAATGACTTCACCTCTAGTACTCTCTCTGATGATTGGGACATTGACATAATTCAGAATTTGCTTTCAGATTCAAAGCAATCAGCTGCATGTTCCAATGATGAATTGTATGATGGTACAAGTAATTTTGGAGACATGTTCTGTTACCAGCATTATGGTCACCATTTTTTACATAAAGCTAGTCTTCCATGCGCTGTTTATAATTATACACAACGGGAACACTGCATAACACAGCCGAAACGAAGTTCAAAGACTTTTGCTTAGGAGTTTGCTTATTTTTCAGGTTTTGAAAAATCAGGCCCAGCCTCGTATTACTATTGGCTTACACCTACAGCTGCGAAGAAAAATATGTTAACAAACACCAAGCTGATATACTCTGCTTCCTTTATTTCCCAACTGTCTATAGTGGGTTTTGACTTTTGGAAAGGCACAATAGAAACGAAGTCTATCTGGGGGACAAAAGATTGGCAGGTTCAGGGGATGGAGGCTTTATTTAGACATGCCTCATTCCACATCAAATGATTTTCCTGAAAAAGACTGTGCAACAAACTTCTTTTCTGGGTATAGCAAAAATAAAGTATTTGAATGTACCACGTATTCCCGCATTCTCATGTTTTGAGAATTGGCAGCACTTTACACACTTTAGTGAGGACCCTCTAGATACAATGCTACAACATTGTTCTTTCAATTCTTCAGACCCCAATTGGAAGGGTTGGTAGTTTGGCCTGTGGACACAAACTGGTGTCAGTCTAGATTCCTGGGTAACACCCAAGGGTTTATGATCAATAGGCCTGATCAGCGATATGTACAAACAGAACACTTGGGGTGGTGACGTTATATAGTGTTGGGAAGTTATGCCTGGATTGTCTAAAAACCTCAACACACTCTCAGGTGAAACAACGCTTGCCCTTCTTTTTTATTAGGACCCGGTAATCCATGTCAAAGGTGCTTTTTGTACAGAGTATACAACGAGTAGTGGAAGATTTCTCAACAGGAAGGTGCTGAGACATTGCGCAAGACTTATTGGGTTAATTTAGAAAAGGTTTTGGCTGTGGTTAACAAAGGTACGACCACATTATCATCCAGAATTTATTCACTGCGCAACATAGTGTCTTCTGCAATTGACATAATACAGCAAGACATGTCTATATTACAACATGGACAGCCAAAATCTAATGGAACGTAGAAATGCAAAATATTCCACGTTGCACATTGAAAAATTAGAACAATTACCTTACACTGTGGCTGAGACACCATCCACTGACTGGATAATCCATGGTTACATCAGCCTACCGGTCAGGACCTTTCAATTACAATATTGTCTCCGATACCAACAGGTAGGCAGATATGAAGCGCCAGGGGAAGGATTTGTGCACGAGTCTTGGGAGTTACCATTCAGGTTTAAATTCAGAAATGGCGACACAGACGTTTTTCCTTAGTGGCTCCGACTGGTTTGCCAGTACATTTCTCTCCACTGAGCATGCAATGCTTCAATGGTGAACTTGTCTTGTTATCTAAAGGGTTCCCCAGCTGCCATGATTCATTTTGTATTCAGGCTGCTTTCGAATGGGAGATATGTGATGCTGAATGATCAAGGTTGCTACAAAATGGAACTGAGCATCGCTTATCTGGTGACTGTTAATTCCATAGTCACTTGTTGTACACAAGTACTGTTTCCACCTGTCCGCACAGTTAGGGAGGCATTGCTATGGCCTTCAATAAATGTTTCCAACATAAAATGTGATTCCCTAAGCAAACTCAAAGCAATGCTTTTGCAAAAAGATGTGGCCTTAACGTCAGCCAAAGAGACGTTTGATCTTCAGGTTGCAAGGTCCTCGTCTGAGATACAGATACTACTCGATACTTACTTCCCACTGAATTTTGGGGAGCTGGTCCATCGTATCTTTAACATGTCTGATATGAATGGAATAATGCACTTTTTTAAGTGTATTGGCTCTGGTTTGGTTAGCACCTTTCAGCCGATTTTTTGAGTTATACCATCTTTCATACACTCCTTTTTGGGAAGCGTTTTTGGAAGACTCCCACTTGTCTTGCTACTTGTGGCGGGAATGCTGATTTTATTCTATCTGCTCCACAATGGAAGTCCCAGTTCAACTCGGAATGGAGACAGCTCTGCTAGTGCTGCGTTGCCATGAACGCATGACACACTGCTTCGGCACACCTCCGTTTCAAGAAATAAATGAGCATTGGTCTTTGTCATATAGGCTGGTCTGGCTTGACTGCATACAACCTGTCTTCTGCAGCCCCAAATGCATCCTGTATATATGTTCAGATCATAATTGGTTCACCACCGGACATTTAAGTACTGATTGACTCCTCAGAGGCCCATGCGTATTGCTGTCCCCAGCGTATTCAATTAATGATGAATGCATTCTTATAACCACCCTGGGATGCTTAAGCTCCTAGTGATGTGAACAACGGCTCTGCGGAGAACTCGTGGGATATGACACCTCCATCATTTGCAGCTTTGGAATCACCTTTGCTCCATAAACATGCTTCAAGGTGCTTCTCTGGGAACGTCTGCGGTTGTGGGCAGCAGCAATGTTGCGTCTACCAATCGGAACACATAAACAATTGGGCCTTTTCCATGTGGGAACAATTTGGCCTGTTTTTAAAACAAAATGTACCAAAACAGCTTTCTCTTTTTCTAGGTGCCGTTGCTTTCTGAGTGCTTGGGCTCTCAAATGAAATAATAACTTAAGACTGTTTAATACATATTTATTGGGAAGCCCACTTTTAGATAATTTTAAGAGTAGTTTTTAATGGTTTTTAAAATTGTCTGCTGGCTTTTATGATAGTTATTTCTTATAGAAATCAACCCTTTGTAAGAGGAGTGTGTGTTATTTTCCAGAGTTAAGCCCACGTAGGTAAGCAGCTTATTTCTTACATTGTCAAGTAACATTTCCAGCTGTGACCTTTTGCACATAGTTACATGCACGACAATGTTGGATTAGGTTCTGTGAAACTAAACTTGTTTTTACATCTAGCTGCAAACAACATTATCACAATGCCCTGAACATCAGGTACAAGGTCGTACTATGTAGAAATGTCATCCCTTTCTTCATTCACCGGGCGACAGGGCTATCTACATATCCATAATATCACTAATCTATGCGCAAAGCGCAAAACTGCTTTCTATTAAAAAATATGAAAATCCCGATGGATAAGCAGAGAAGGCACTTCCTCTGACACCAAGGTTCTTGCATTCTGACAAATCACCAGACAGTGGTCTGATATCTCATGAGGGGTGTCCATCGTCCCTTGGCGGGATTCTTGACTCTACACCGTCATGATACTACGTGCACTGGCACAATCTGTATTACAAAAGAAACCATGCAGCAGTCTGAGGCTGCTTCTGTGATACCACAGATCCCAGTAATATCAAATTTCCTCAGAGGACAGAAAGTGTGAACACACACATTGCTTCGGTGGCACCTGGTGTAATTTATGATGCAATAATTAAAATAATATTGGTGTTTTAGAAAAAAGCAATGATAAGTCTTTACTAGTTAAAAATATGGCATATGTAAAATTCTGTAGAACAATATTCATAGAGCAAGGTCTGAATCCAGTATCCTGAGGGTCATTCTTCCCTGTAAAAAAATCCTTAACCATGTGGAATTGTGTACAGTATTCCTTCTGGCTTGGATTGTTGTTCCTAATTAAGTATGAAGGGTATATAATATGTGCTTTTTCTCACTTTTTCAGTGCATTTTCTGTTTCTACTAAAAACTTCTTGTGATATATTAAAACGTTCAATGGATTGCACAATGTCTGTGACTGGCCCTCTTTAGAATCTTCATTTGCTGCCTACTGCAGCCACGGACCTTGATCGCTTGCATGGAGGGAGGCAACTAGTCCGCCCAGCATCCCTTTTGTTTCCAGCCCAGAGGCTGCGTCGGTAATGTGAGGAACCGGAGTGCCATAAAACTGTTAGAGGAGTCCTGCTGCTTGTGACCCTCTTTGAAAACTTTGTTTGCCCACTGAAGCACGGGCCTTGATTGCATGCGGGGGGAGGGAACTACACCCCCAGCATCCCTTGCATTTCCACTTGGAGGCTGCAGCGGTGATGGGAGGCTCTAGAGCACCATAAAACTGTTAGGGGGTTGCTGCAGCGCGGGGTGAGAGTGGGGCGTGCCCAGCAAAGACAGAACCAAGATCAGGCCCGTCTGCTCCTGTCAAAGCCCGGAGGAGGCTGGGCTGGGCAACCCTTCGTGGTTTTCCAACCTAAGGAGACAAAAAAATGGGTAAGCTAAAATTAGTTCAGGGAAAGAGCAAGGGTAGCCCTGTTGAACCCCGTACTGTGACTACTTTGTATAACAATTTGGCACATGTGGTGGAGGTTATTTAAGGAAACAGACCTAGCCGACCAATGCCTGAGTTTGGGTGAGGGTGGGGGGCCTACCACTTGCAGAGACAATACAGCCTTACAACAGTCAGAGTAACAGCTGTGTGTCTACAGCACTGTTAACAGTTTCCTGAAGCAGACCCATTGGTAATCAGTGGGAAAGAATACTTAAATGACAGCAATTGTGCAGCAGTGGCCAAAAGGAAATGCTAAAATAAACAAGCAACAACAGTGATACCAAGCACACAGAATGCTAGGAAAACGGAACAGCTGAGGTAGACTGGTATGGAAACTGTTAGGGATTTGGACCCCAGCAACTGGCATTTGAAAGAGGATAAACTTAAACAACTAAAACTGAAAAGACCAGCTGCATGGCAGGAGGAGCTCCACCCACAACAGAGGTGAGGGAGGCCGTAGACATAGAGGCGGCTGCTTTGAGGGACTTGGACGAGGAATCAGGAGCGTCCCTACTGCTTTCGCTCCTTCCCACATCCCCTCCTTGAATCAATCAAGAGGCTCTGGGCATAGGGCCGGGATGCAGGCAAGCAAGCGGCACATGAACCTTGTCCCAGCTGCTGAAATACAGGCATCAGCTGTGACGCAAGAAGCGGGCTCTGGAGGAAGTGTTGTGAAGGGTCCGGACTGTTCTAACAAGGCACAGTGAGTCAGACCTCGGCAGCGAAACACCATTACTCAGACTCCTGCCTTCCCCCTCTCCGGTGGCGGAGCTTTTTGAGGTGTAGTGGCATTTGGCCCCCAAGTGGTGCATTGTGGCGGAACTACCTAACCCTCCAGATAATTGCTGTGGGTGGTGTGAGAAGTTGGCCTGATATATGATGCTCACTAGTTCTAGTGATCACCTTGTATCAGTCCAAACAACCCTTATGGTGATTGGTTGTAAAGTCAACCTTATAGACCAGCTATCCTAGTAGCGTGGACAAGAGCAGTCTTTAGGCTAAACTCTGAATGGCATGTGAAGCCAGCTGTTTTACCACATATAACCCCTTGAATACCAAATGAAAGGACACCACACAGGTTGTTATGAAAATAAACAGTTATTTATTAACTAACATACACCTCTGAACTGTTTATGAGGTCAGAGGGCTAAGCACATGACAATACTAAAAAGGAAATAAGAGTTCGCACAATATTTACAAGTGCGCCTTAGGGGCACGACAAACCATATACTCAAAACAATGGAATGCGAGAAAAGAAAATACTGTAAGGAGAACCAGAGGCTGGAGGATCGCTGGGACTACGCTACGAATTCGGTAAGTAAGTAGCAGGAGCCCCACGGGACTCACGTGCAGAGTGGAAACTCTCACGAGCGATGCATACCAACGTCTATGGATGCTACAGTTTAGAAAGTTACGGATTCCGGACGAACCTTGCTGGATGGAGGGAAAACAGTGGACCTGAACACTAGGATAGTGTACACAGACTTCCGCACCTAGAAGCTTTAGTTACCTAACCCACAGGCTGCGGGTGCATAGGGCTGAAGTTGCGTCGGGTTTGCTGCGTTGATCCCGGTGATGCCTGAAACAAGGAGTTGCTGGCAGGCAGCCAGATGGAGGAGTCCGGTGGTTCCAAGGATGGAACTGGGAAGAGGAAGTCCTGAAAGGGAAGGGGACAGAGTCTCGATCACTAGCCAGTGATGGTGCTGGAACCAGGAGGAAACCAGATGCTGTCGCCGCGTTCAGGTGGAAGAAGGGTCGCTTCTCTCTGTAGCTGCGCAGACCAGGAGCTGCTCTTCACGACCAGGCTGGAGGCACGAGCTGTCCCACGTAGTCTGCTGCTGTTGGGGGTGTTGGATCGTCGATCTGGTCAACAGGCCTTGGCTACTGCAAGCCACGCGGTGGAACAAAGATGGCGTCTGGTGCGGACCAGGAGGGTCCGGGGTGCTCCTCTTTTACAAGGAAGCAAGGGCCAGTCTGGGGGACCAGACCAGCAGTGGTGAAATCTTCGGATCGTCGTCTCGGAGGTCACAGGCCAGCCGGCAAGTGACCAGACAACAGGAGATGCAGCAACCAGGCAAAAGGGCCCCACGCAGATCTCGTGGATGCTGGGGGGCTGGTCTTTGGTGCAGGAGCTGCGTCGGTGTGGGGCTTATCAAACCCCAGTGCACTCACTCGAGGATCCCTCGGCGGTCGTGCTGGAAGCGCTGTGCAGGTTTCTCAAGATGGCCGTCTCCACGTTGCTTGTCGCACCCACAGGTCCCAGCTGTGCTGTGGATGTGGGTAGAGGTCAGAGGAGTCTGGAGGTCCAGGTCTTGTTGAGCTGGGTCGTCGGATTCCGGGAAGGAAGGACTTGCAGCAAACCGCACAGGAGCTTGATGGTGCCTGCGAAGCAGGATGATCACTCCCTGACCATAGGGGAGATTCTTCAGTCTTCTGGTAATCAGGAGGTCGAAGGTCAAGAGTTTCTTCGTGGAAGTTGTCAAGAATAATCTAACTGGGAATGGGACCAGCTCCTACCTTTATTCTCCTAAAGGGGGCTGCACTACGACTGGGTGGGACCAGGAAGGGGGGTGGTTACACCCCCTTTCCTTTGTCCGGTCTTGCGCCAGCTCTGAGGCTGGAGTGCCCCAGGAACTGGTTTAGACCGGCATATGCACAGGGACACCTTGTGTGCCCCAGGCATGTCTCATTCCTTTCAGCCCTGGCCTACCTAATACACAAAATCCTGTCTGGGGTGGTGCTAGCACCTCCCAAGGCAGGAAACCCTTTGTCCGAGCCTCCCTCGCTGGAAGGACTCCCAGCAACAGGAGGACAGACTTGTGTCTGTGGTGGCAGCATCCATTTTGTGATGCTGAGGCTCGAGTTAACTTTAACCGGGGTTCACAGTTACATACATGTCGTGTCCCTCTAGAAGGGTGGAATGCTACCCCCGTCGCCAGAATTGGCGAGTGGGTAGTATTCCAATTCGTATGACACCTTACTCGACATGTTTTGATAATGCTATACCAAAGTTAGCATTTGACCGCGAGGTTCGTAATGCACTTAAGAGTATATGGTATAGCGTTATCATGGAACAGCTATTAGGACTTGGTTCCGCAAGCTTCAAACGTGCTCAGCTCATGCCAGAGCACCATCTCACATAATTCCAAGCACTCTGCCTTCAGGATTGATAAGGCCTGCCATAAGAGTGACTGATAGAAATATATGTGTCCATTTTAGGGTTAGATATAGGGATACTATATCTATAGCAAAGGGTGATTACACCACCTTGCCCCAGCTGTCGTGCAGCCAGTTGTGTCTGTTTAGATGGCCAGCCAGGGGTGGCATAATACATGCTTCAGCCCCTGGTAGGCCCTGGGTACACCTATGTCCTGGATACCTAAGGTATGCTGTACAGGGACTGATAAGGTGGCCCAGTACCAATTGGTAAATGCACCTAAGGTACATGGTTGTCAATTTAGAGAGAGAACAGCTAGGCTGTGGGTTTGATTAGCAAGCCCACAGCCAGGGAAAGTTGTAAACCATTGAAGCAAAAAGCAAAAATCGGGGGTGACCATAGGATTGCAGACCCTACTCTCCTACAGGTGGGGCTCGAGGGCTTATATTAAGTACGATCCCTATTCACCGGTGGCGGCCGCTTGTTGAAGGTGGATATGAGAACTACATGCTCTGGAGTGCCTGTCCTTCTCCGGTAGGTGCCTGACCCCAAGATGGCGTCGACTGGGGATCCAGAGGGCGGCTTGGAGACTGAAAAGCTAATGTGTGAGCAGAGGCATCTCCTATCTGGCAGGGCCTGAATTAACGGTGCCAACAGGACTCCATCACTCCATCCCCTCAGGAAAGAGAGCCCACATGAGAAGGGAGGAGCACTCAGAGGTTTGAGACACTGGGGGGACCTACTCTGGGTCTGGGACCGAATTCTTCACAATGCCAACACATAGAGTGCTGCCACAATGCCCTACTCTCAATTGCCTTACTCTCAATTCTGCTTCTGGGAATTGGGGTCGATCTGCTTACCTTCGGAGCTGTCCCTTCCACCTCTTCTCTCATGGGGCAAGCTGGAGGATGAGGCTGACCGCGCTTCCTAGTAACACCGAGACTGCTACCGTCAATGGAACTCTGACGATGACCCATGGGCAGAAACCGAAACTGTTTGTACTTACCTCGGAGACCGATTACCCTTGGCCGTTGCCCGGTGGAGCTGTCCTATGCAGCTATAGAGGAGTCTGGTTATGGTTCACCCCTCGGCTGTCACCTACCCAGCCGGACATTGGACATTGTTTTTCATTGGTTCTTCTTGGTTTATCTGTCTTTCAAACTGACTGCTTGGTACCCCCTGATGGACTTTCCCCCTCCTGCCTGCCTTGACTCTATCCGCATTCCCCTCCCCTGTTTTCCTTTCCCTCTCTCTGTTACGCCACAAACTAGTAATGCATACTATTGTGTTACTGTGGCTTCATCATGTGTCCTCATGTGCTATTCGCTAGTAACTCTTGTTGTTACTATGTAATCACTGTGTAACTTATGTAAACATTTTGTAACTTGCAACTCACTGTTCCTTATGTAAAGCGCTCTGATACCTCCGGGTCTAGCCAGCGCTATATAAAACTCAAATAAATAAATAAATAAAATAATAGAAACATGTATTGCTCCTTTGCATGAGAAGTTGTACAAGTTAGAATGAATTTTTAATGTTCTAACCTTGAAAATAGATCATATTCCTGGTTTCCGAAATGGCAACAATTTCCAGAGGGGGTCTGAGATTACTTATTCAAGGGCTTTAAGTGCTGAGGCATACCCCTGCCCAAATACTAAAATAAAACCTTTTGAGCAGATTGCAGGGACAATTTATGATCTTAAGCCAGCTCTCTTTCCTGTCCGGATGATATGTAGTGATCGAGTGCCGGCAGAAAGGGGAATAGGAGACGAAACAAGGGTTAGTAGAGGGTAAAGGGAAGGTTTGGGCACTTGTATACATAAGAAGGTTATTCTGCCTACACTAAACCTACCCCCTGAATGCGGCCCATATGTAGCTGTAAAGACAGAGGTCACTGAGTTACCCTTCATTTCTAAGGATTCTACCTCACAGCTACACAGTTAAGTTTGTCACGGGTTCTGTAAAAACGGCCAATTTTAATGTTATGGAGCATAGGGATATTCTTTTTGCCAGAAGGTTAGGGTGGGTGGGGCCGGGAAGAAAACAGTGAGACTGTAGAGATCCTTTATTGGCAAAGCAGTTAATACACAGTTATTACTGCCTGCAGCCGACAGTCGAGGGTATTGGACTTGAATCACTGGGCCTTTTTTACAGTCACCTAAGACTCATAAGTAGGTATAATCAGAACCACTCGTTTAGCACAAAGTACAATCTTTCTATTCCTACTGCCAACAGATATCTTCCATTAGCAAGCCTTGACAGCAGTGACTGTCTAGGTGAAACATGCGCCCCTCTAAATGTAAGCAACAAGAGGGAACTGTAAAAGTTACCAGTTTTAATGGGAATTAATAACAGTTTGGAATCATTGACAATTAGGCACTCAGCCTTTATGTTTGCTTTTTGGAATGTTGCAGGAGTTGTTTCAAAGGTGACGGATCCAGAATGGTTAAATCTGATCAATCCATATGATGTAATTTTACTTCAGTAAACCTGGGCATGTATACCTTTTTTGTGTGGCTGGGTATGAGTGTTTCCACAATTCTGGAATCCATGGTAATGGACATAAAGCCCAAGGTGGATTATCTATCGTGATCTGTGTAACAAACCTGTTTAAAATCACAGTTGCTCCTGTCAAGCATAAGATGACCCAGTATTATGGGTGGTGGTAACTCAAAAGGTTTATTTCTTTTTGATTAGTTTTTATAACTTGGTGGTCAATATGGGTTGTCAAATCTCTACCTTATTTAAGGTTCTGTATAGATTAGAAATTAGGGCTCATTAATGGTTGCAGAATTTCAGCTTAGTACTTGGGGGCAATTTCATTGCTAATATAAGCCAACTTTGCCTTAACGAGAATCCTTTTGGGAAGGAAGTACAATATAATCACTCAACTGGGGTTGATGAAAGAGGACGACAGTTGATAGGAGCCCTAGGCCAGACTAATCTAATAGATTTAGGCTCTTTAGTAGGGCAAGGTTTTAGTAGTAAACCAACTTTTATAGGGTGGGGAAAGGCAACAGCTATATTCTTATCAAGTTTAATGGGACAGTGGGTCAAATCAGGCAATGACCTACCTACTAGCTAAAGTAATCATATGCCCATAGTGTTTTAACGACTAATATCTCTGGGAGAAGTAAGAGCTAGCAACCCAGGATTGTTGGCCTTAATACCATAGATATGGGGTGCAGAATTAGGTGGCGAAACATACTAATTCCTGAGTTATTTCAGTCCCTAGTTAGCGGCAACCTGGATTTGCTCATGGATCCATTGCTTACGATTGATCCTTCTCCTGAGGAGGATTTAATGCTTTTGAGTCTCTTAACAAAACTGCTAATGAGATTATGAAGAGTCTTTCTGCCCCAGGGAAGCATAAGAAAACTGGGTGGTTTAACTACGACTGTAGATTAGCAAATAATCAGCTTCGAGAGACTCTTAACACCAGACCAAAAATTAAAGCAGATAATATTTGGGTCAGAGCAAGCTATATGTTGGCCATAAAGCATAGGAAGCAAACACTAAAGGAAGAAACATGGGATAGATTAATGAATGCATGTGACAAGGGCCTTCTGGAAGATAGCCAAGGGTCAGGATTTGTCTCTAGATGCCCAAGATGACATAGGTATAAACCTTTCACAGAACCACTTTTCTGATGTCTATTCAAGAGGACCCAAGCAGGTATAATGAAAGGGAAGATAATCTAATTGAGTTCCCCCTAGCTAAAATATTTGAACTGGAGGAAGTATGGGAAGCCATCAGGATCAGCCCTGCCAACAAGGCTCCTGGCCCTGGTGGGACCCCAATGGACTTATACAAGCTAAATACTCTATTTTGGGCCCCGCCATTGACTAACACCTCAATGCAGCCAGATGTATCTCAAAGGAGTGGAAGTGTCCCACAATTGTACCAGTCTTCAAAAAACTTAGACCGCCAGAACCCTAGCTACTGAAGGCCAATTTGTTTGTTAAAATACATTTTAAAGGTGGCTGGAACAGTTATTTTGGGGAGATTGGAGGAATAGCCCCAAAACAACAATATTTTAAGTCCTGTTCAATATGGTTTATGGAGGACAAGGGAACAATGGAACATTGCCTAAACCTAGAGCTGCAGATCGGGGAATATGTGGTGGCAAAGATAAACACCAGCCACCTAGGATCTATGGATCTAATCAGCACCTTTAACTGAGTCAACAGGTCAAAGATGTGGTCCTTATTAGCGGATATGGGATTGCCTAAAACCATGTTGGATTTTTTAGAGACTATGCATTCCGAGATAGCTGCTACTGTTAGGTTTGGCCAGGATGGGGAGTGCCCTGACCCCCTTAACATCGAGAGGTGTTAGGCAGGGGTGTGTTTTGGCACCTCTCTTATTTTTAATGTATATTACAGGATTGAATATGTTTTTAATTGCCAGTTGGAAAAGATATGCCTAGGGTTAACACTGATTTTGTACTATCTCTGCTGTACGCAGATGACACAGATTTGTTATCTCGCACAGCTAATGGTTTTAGGGGATTAGTGTATCTATTTGAAAATTTATGAATGATATTGACCTGGACACCAAACCAATTTCCCTAAAACTCATTTAATGATTTGCTGGAAGATTAACTCCAAAGTCAGGCCTTTAACTATTAAGGGCAGAGTAATCTCGCAGGTTAGCTCTTTTCCATACTTGTGAGTCATTTTTAATGAACATCGCAACTAGAGACCATGTATGGCTGCTAGAGGCCAACGGTTTAAGCAAGCTGAACACAAGCAATGAGAGGCAACACGTAAGCAGTAAAGATCAATTTAACATCAGGTTAACTGTCAAAATCATTTTCAAATCTATTTACAGATTCCAATGTTGCTTAAATGTTCTTTTTTTACTTTCTTCTTTTTCAATCTTGAAAGTATTACAAACAGACGCAACCAACGCATTTTGCCCCAGACAAGGGCTTCGTAAGGGCTGTGAACAAGTAAAAAAAAAAGACAAACACAAATACATTGACTGAGCCAAGTTCCATATGAAAAAGGCATAAAAACAAAATACAATTAAGTACAGTACTAGTGCAAATATCATAAAAAGAGAAAAAGGCTTGGCTTAAAACTGTGAATACATCAAACCCACAATGAACCCAACCAGTGACACCCAATCACTAAAAAACATCCTTCAAGTAACTCCTTTACAGGAAACCATGATACACACGCCTTAAAATACAAGTATTTTGTAAAACGCCAAAATGTGTCAACCATGGTCTATTCACTACTCATGATTCCTGTTAGAAATGGGATCTCTGGTTGGCTAAGGCATGCGCCAAAGCCAGGCAGAGACCACCACTCTAGTCAGAGCAAGGGCATTTGCGCACAGACACAGCAACAACATCCCAGGCACACTACAAAAGGAACTCCACACAAGGTTATATCTAATAAGCCTTTGTATTCTCCTAACACATTAGAATAGTACTAGTAGGGGACACCTACCTACTCTGCACTGAAGCGGAAAGCTCCACCCTAGCGGTCACACACCAGCCAAACAGCGCATCAGCCTCCCAGCCCACCTCTCGCCGCACCCGCTCCGCGGGTGCCGCTTCGTCGGTGGGTGTTGGTAGAGGCAGTATCCTGAAGAACTGAGGCGAGGACACCGGCAGCAAGACAGCAAGGCGGTAAGGGGCGCGAGGGACCAGCGGGGCTGCGAGCGTGCGGGGACTTCATTTCCCAGAAGTCCCTGCAAGACCAAGGAAGAGCTTCCGGTCCGCTCTCCCTGCTGGCCCGCCCCCCGCCCATCCAACCCTGCTAAAAGCGTCCCTTTCCCTCCACCTTGTGGGACACCTACCTACTCTGCACTGAAGCGGAAAGCTCCACCCTAGCGGTCACACACCAGCCAAACAGCGCATCAGCCTCCCAGCCCACCTCTCGCCGCACCCGCTCGGCGGGTGCCGCTTCGTCGGTGGGTGTTGGTAGAGGCAGTATCCTGAAGAACTGAGGCGAGGACACCGGCAGCAAGACAGCAAGGCGGTAAGGGGCGCGAGGGACCAGCGGGGCTGCGAGCGTGCGGGGACTTCATTTCCCAGAAGTCCCTGCAAGACCAAGGAAGAGCTTCCGGTCCGCTCTCCCTGCTGGCCCGCCCCCCGCCCATCCAACCCTGCTAAAAGCGTCCCTTTCCCTCCACCTTGTGGGACACCTACCTACTCTGCACTGAAGCGGAAAGCTCCACCCTAGCGGTCACACACCAGCCAAACAGCGCATCAGCCTCCCAGCCCACCTCTCGCCGCACCCGCTCCGCGGGTGCCGCTTCGTCGGTGGGTGTTGGTAGAGGCAGTATCCTGAAGAACTGAGGCGAGGACACCGGCAGCAAGACAGCAAGGCGGTAAGGGGCGCGAGGGACCAGCGGGGCTGCGAGCGTGCGGGGACTTCATTTCCCAGAAGTCCCTGCAAGACCAAGGAAGAGCTTCCGGTCCGCTCTCCCTGCTGGCCCGCCCCCCGCCCTTTACGCCTCCTACTTAACAACATCTCTCTCCCGCAGCGCGGGACGCAGCGCGGGCGGAGGCCGTTCGAGGACGGCAGAGGACGGCCACGGCCCTGTCACCCTGAACTCTACGTCGATCCACTAGCCCCCCACGAAAACGCACATCACTGGGACTCAAGATGCGTCCCAAAACAAGAAGTGCGACTAAGAAAGTGGCTCTGGTGACGCAAGTAACCGGCCCTATAGACCTCTTCATATCCAGGGTCAATGATACCATTGACAAAAGCATCATCCTACTGGAGAAAAGAGTCTCTTTGGACCTCATGCAGGCAAAACGATCTTCGCTCGGTTCACTTGCCACTGCAAATTCCCCCGTTCACCAGGTGGCTAATAACTGCTCGCTGCCACTCCCATTAACCATCGCTCCTACGTTGACTGTTCCAAATACCGTCGATTTGTCCGTAACTCAATCGGACTCTGATCAATCATACGTCGACCTCGACGCAACCCCAGACTTAGAAGCCTGCCAATCACCGGTCGAGAAATTAGACCAGAGTGCCGTCAGTAATTCTTTACCACCTGACCCAGAAATGATCCTAGAAACAACAAAAATAAGGGAAAATATCTCCACCCACCCCAAGGCAATGCCAATCATCAAGGAAAAACCAAAGACAAAAAGAAAGAACCATAATTTGATCACACCTACCCCAAATTCCTCGGCAGGTATCCCCTGTTGGGTGGAAAACATGGTTATGGATTTAAAATCCGACCTTGAGGCCAAAATCACAGCGCAGATCAAACCACTCATATCAAAATTGGACAGACTCACGTCATTAATCAACACCAAATGTAGTTGTAAATCAAGCAGGAATGGTTCCGCCCCAATGCAGGGAGCACAGGAAATACTTCAAAAAAAAACATCCAGTACCAAACAAATAACTACCATAACAGACAAGTCCAATATCTCACTAACCAAAAAAGCGGCAGTAACACATCCATTAGCCAAAAAAGGGACCAATCTGGATGCCCCCAAAAACATCCCGGATGCGGTAGTTCCTTCCTCCACCACACAAACAGGTCCAGAAGGTCAATCAAAAACAAATAATAGACAAACGAAAGGAAATCCCACCATTCCAGCAGAGACCCCCTCCCAAGAAAAACCATCAGATCTGAAGACCAAGCAACCTCGGCCAAAAATAATTAACTTACCCCCGGAAGCTTCTCCCTTCGTGGTGGTGCTAACAGCAGTTCCCCCACTGAAGGAGGGCGCAAGAGAAACTTTCGCAGAGCTGAGGAACAAATGTGCCCAGTGGCTCCAACTCCATAGACCACTACCTGCCCACATTAGGGGCGACATCTTCTCCGCACGTAGAGGAGATTGGGTTGGTAGAAGCACGAAGGCAATAGCGGGGGACGTCATCAGTATCAAATTCAGGGAGATAGGGGCAGCAAACTACATTTGCAATTCGTCCAATAGAGGACCTGCCACACAAATAAATCCCCTTCCCTTGTCTTACTTCCTACCCCCATCCACAAGGCAAAATTTTTCCTCTTTCGTACACCCAACAAACACCGGCCTTATAAATCCCTCCGAATATAACATGTATCATCCCCAACATCACCCAGATAGGCCAAGATCCTTCCAAAATTTACAGCATCCAGCTTTCCAGTGGCAACCACCTGTCTTATTTCCCCAACCCACTCACCTTGTTACCCAATCCCCTGTAAATCTACCTCAATATTCACATCACACCAACCAACAATGGTGGCAACCTCAGCAATCTATGCACTACAACACCCACTTATGGCAACAGGCGCGGCAAGGATGGTTTCCCCCATTCAATCCACTAGGCCCAAACCATCAAGGCAGAGACAGGAACGAATGGAGTGGACAGGATCATCGGACAAAGCACAACGACCCCACACGTTGGGATAGTTGGAACGGCCTCCACTTAGCAAACAGATATAGTCCCCTGGACTGCGTCGATTGACTACCACAATCTCAGGAATATTCCCAAAATCATATAGACCGTTTGGAACCCATCGAACCCCCATCAGTCCCTCCAGACCGAGAGACTCCACCTACTCCCGAGAAACTAAATGAACTAAAAAGAACAAAAAGCCCAAGGGACAGCCTAACAAACCTGAGTTTGATCTCGTGGAACATCGCTGGATTAAGGACAAAAATAGAGGATGGGACAATCCTGTACCACACGCTTAACCACCAAGTATTATGCATACAGGAGACATGGTCACTACAAGAATATCACCTGCAGGGGTACAAGACGTACTCGTCTCTCGCGCAGTCGGGACATATAGGCAGACCAAAGGGAGGTCTGTGTATTTACATAGCTAACACTATCCAAAATGCTAGAATAAAGGTTATTGAACTGGCACCAAATTTGCAGATCCTTGGTCTTTACTTCCAGAAAAGAGAGTCGATGATCATTATCAACTTTTATAACAATCTGGATGAATTGGACTTAGAGAGAGTTTTGGCCCACCTCCATGAAACACTAACTACCTTCAGAATGCAGCAAGGAGAAGGAGGCCCGGCAACAATAGTATGGGCAGGCGACTTCAATCTTCACGCCTGTACCCAACTAAAAAGAAAATGCCCTGGCATGGTGACAGAAGACGGCCTCTTACTTACCCATTTCTCGCACACCAAAATGGGAAGGCAAATGAATGATCTCCTATCCGATCTGGATCTCCAGATAGTAAACACCCTGGACTATGGGGAAAACTCACTTGCACCTACCTATATAGGAAGAGGTCACCAAACTACGGTAGACTTTATAATTATATCAGCCTCCTTACAATCAAGGGTAAAGAACTTTAAAGTACTACCGAACTCCCAAAGTGACCATGCAATACTAACTCTGGAAGTCTCATTAACTTATCAAAAATGTTCTCCAGTAATAATAGCAAACGCATTGACTCAGGAAAATATCAACGTGGATAAAGCAAATGGGTATACCATAAAGTGGGAGAGGATCAATCCAGATGAACTCACCAAAGAACTAATAAGATCAGTTTACCCCCAAATTGAAACCTGTTTGGATATAGCTACTAATGACACGGAGCTTCTAACTAACTTCGCCCAAATCATGGAAAAAACAAAGATGCTACTTACAAGAAAACAAAAATCTGACTCATCCCGGACCACTGGCTGGTTCAATCAAGAGTGCACTAAGGCTCATACAAAACTAAAGCTAGCCTTAAATAAAAATGAAAGGGATTCCAGAACAATAGCCACTCTCAGGAGTGAATATCTAAAAACAAGGAAAAAGAGGAAAGAGGAACTGAAGCAAGCGCTGTGGCACGAACTCCACACCAGTGCCCAGGAAAAAAACTCGACAGCCTTCTGGAGAATTATTAGAACTCCTTTTTTGGCGGATGACACTTGCCCAAAAATCGAAGCCGCCATAGATGCTGCAACTTGGGTATCACATTTCACTAGCATCTTTCAAAAACCAATCTATGACCAAGAGCTGGAAGAAGGGGAAAAAACATTCCCACCATACCCAATAGATATAAAATTCGAAATTCCTGAAATTCTTGTGGCATTGAACTCTACCAAAAAAGGGAAAGCTCCAGGGCCGGATGGTGTCCCGGCAGACCTTTTTAAACATCAAACAGATCTTTGGGCACCAATTCTAACAAGGGTCTGTAGCGCTACGGCAAAAATAGGAATTCTAGAGTCTTGGACTAGGTCCATAATGGTGCCGATTTTCAAAAAAGGTAATCGTATGGACCCCGCCTGCTATCGCCCAATCTCCCTGTTGGACTCGCTGGGGAAAATAGCAGGAAGAGTGATACTAGAAAGACTACAGGATTGGGCGGAAGAAAAAGGTATCCTATCCGACCTTCAATTCGGATTCAGAAAAGGATTAGGTACTGTGGAACAAGCCCTAAATTTATCAATAATCTTCGGAAAATATGTGCATGCAAAGAAAGCAAAACTTTACATGACCTACGTAGATCTGTCCGCGGCTTTCGACTGCGTCTCCCACACAAAATTGTGGTCCCTTCTAGCACAGATGGGGGTGGACCAACCACTCCTGAACTTTTTAAGGGAACTCTATTCCAATCCATCCGCAAGAGTTCGCTACGGGACAAAGGGAGAACTGACGGCGTCCTTCACAGTAGAGCGTGGGGTCAGACAGGGATGTGTCCTGGCACCCTTTCTTTTCTCCCTCTATACCAACAACTTGGAGGTCGAGCTACTAAAGGGTGCCCGTGACCTCCCAATGGCCAAACATCGCCCGATCCCCGCCCTGCTGTATGCGGATGACGCCGTCCTCCTCGCACAAACTCCCCGTGAACTCCAAAGGTCCCTAAACAGATACTCCCAGTATATGAGAACTCTTGACCTCCATATAAATGTGAAAAAGACTTTCGTAATGAAGGCTGGGGTCGGGAAAAAACAGCAAAAATCCATCTACCTCGACAGTCAAAAAATTGACTCAACAAATGATTACTGTTATCTGGGGGTCATGATAGACAATAAAC
Source organism: Lissotriton vulgaris (assembly GCF_964263255.1). NCBI lineage: Eukaryota > Metazoa > Chordata > Amphibia > Caudata > Salamandridae > Lissotriton > Lissotriton vulgaris. The sequence goes on along the minus strand of NC_141691.1, from coordinate 1,073,852,622 downwards.
TCTCCTGGAAACCAGCAGTAGAAGCCAGAAAACTTTGTTTTAAGAGAGCACTAGCCGCCTTGGTGTCGTTTTCTCAAAAATTAGGAAAACGTCCACCCAGGGAACTGTTAACCATATATAAAGCCAAGTGCCAATCTACAGCCTTATATGGAGCAGGACTATGGGGACACACGGACGTCACTTCTCTGCAAATCGCAGAAAATAAGTTTTTTAGATTCATCCTATCTGCCCCCAAAACTTCTTCCGTTTACGCCTGCCACTTAGAATTAGGGGCACCATATATTGAAGATCTTGCCAAAATCCAACCACTTCTACTTTGGCGACGTATTTGGGTGTCAGACACAAACGACCTCACAAAAAAAATATTGGCGGATGCAATGTCTCTGGACTACGTTTTAAAAATCAAATGGCTGGCCTATATTCGGACCTTTCTTAGCGACCTTGGAATGGAAAAATATTATCTTAATCCCGAAAAAATTGGAGAACTCGCAAACGATAACTTAAAAAAGCGAGCGCTGGATCATTTGACAAATTTGAGACTTCAGGCAGAAGCTGGAAAACAGTCGGTGCAGCATGCTATGCTGGTCCAATCTACCCTTTCAATGCAGCCGTATTTAAATCTTGACATTGGTACCTTTGAACGATTTCTCCTGATAAGATTCAGACTGAACATATTTCATAAACTGGTGGTCTTCCCAACGCCAAACGTTTGGGATTTAAATTTACCTCCATGTCCATGTGATGGGATATCAAGTCAATCCTCTATTCACACAGTTCTGTTCTGTAAATTTTATCAGGAACACCGCAAACTCTGGCTACTGACCCTTCTAAAAACTTGGGGTCTTAGACAATGCAGAGCAGCCATGTTGAGTTTGCAGCTTTTGGACACCGAAGCCACATGTTACCATGTCCTTAATTTTCTGAAATGTATATATAGACATCGGAAAAACCTTTAAATTTTAATAGTACTGTAAATCCCTTTTGCCTGTTTTTTAATTAATTGGTAAACCAGATCTCATTGAAGATTTTTTAATTGTAATTGTAATGCTTTTATGGATCGTAATAATCCGAATAAAGTTTATATTTGAATTTACTCACATAATATACACAGTGCCACCTGGCACTAGGTCATATCTACAGGGGATTATTTAAACCTGACAGGGCCCACTGGACCACTGTCAGAACCATCACAAAGCGAACTTAGTAAAAGTTAGACATATCATAAACGTACAACCAGTAATCACTGGCAACCACTATACTCAGCAACAGCCTGTAACAAACTACATTGTGCACAGTATCACATTAGGCGCGAATTACATTCTGCACCAACCTCACCAGCATTAACACATTATGCCATCATGTCGTAAGTCTAAACTCATTAGCCCCAAACCTCCTAAGCATAACTCACATTAGGAAATAATCTCAGTGGAACATAATCTCACTAGCATAAACCATAATATGCAAACAACCTCATAATTGTAAAAAAAACACAATCTGAAAGAAACAGGTTAGTATTAGATTCCTTACCTTAGAATATCCCCAGGCGTCAGACTGTATCCGGAAATTTTTGCGTAGCAATACTCCTGCGTGTCGTTAGGCGTAGTCTCTGGCTCCGTGTCCGTCGTCGGCGTCGTCTGCGCCGGAATGACGTCGTCGGAGTACTTAGATGCCGCCCATGCGCGCTGACGTCAGTTCTTCTTCTTTCCGCGCCAGCTAGCGCAGATCCGGAGAAGCTCTACCCCTTTGTCACTTTTTGACTAAAACTTTTTTGATAATTTTTGATCTTCTTCAAGTCGTTCTCGACTTTTCAGGTGCCGGTAGGGATGCCCGGGTGCAAACCCTGCTCGAAGTGTAGTCGACTGATGTCGAATACCAGCCCCCATTGCCGGAGTCTGCAGTGCCTAGGCCTCGGCCACGACGACCGTTCCTGTTCCGACTGTCGAGCCCTGACGTCGAAGGCTAGGCGGGAGCGGTCCCGCAAGCGGCTCGAGCTCCGCAGTCGGCCCCACGCCATTCGAGGTCCCGGTCCCATGGGAGGTTGAGGGATCGGTCGCGGGGACGGAGCCCTCGCTGCTCCGGAAGTCGGCATTGGTCTTCTGGTTCCTCCTCAGGTAAGAGGCATGAGAGGTCGGAGCGGCGTCATCGCTCCTCCGACCGCCCCCGACGCTCGCCTGACGCGGCCAGGGTTTTGGTTGGCACCACCCACGCGGCTCCGCAGAAGTTGCTAGCGCAGCATCCTGCCCCACACTTTCGGGTCCCTGAGCAAGATGCGACACGGGAGGAGATCGAGCAATACCTCATGGCCATGAGGTCGCTCTCTTCTCCTCCGGGCCCCACAGCGCCTTTGGGCCCAGTGGGTCCGGCTCCGAGGCCTAGCGGGTCAGGTGCTTCGGCACCGACACCGCCGGCGGCTTCGGCCCCGGCGCCGCCGGCGACTTAGGTCCCGGCGCTGCAGGCACGGGCCGGATCCGGATCCGGGTTGATGCTGGTCGACCTTACGACCTCGCCGGCGCCGCCCCCAAGGGTGTCACCACCGGCGCCGACTTCGGTCGACGCCGGCCCCAGTCCTTCTATCAATCCCGTTCAGCCGCCGACACGGCCCCGTTGGGCGCCGTACGAGACTGCTATGGGTACATCCTACTTTAACGAACGGGCCCCGATTGTTGATCCTCGCTACCAGGCATTGGGTGACGAAGAGGACTGGGAGGGGTCCGAGGACCCTCTGACACGGGAGTGTCAGGACCAAGCGGACTGGACAGAGGAGCTTGGGGAGGCCAGCGGCTTGGATCTCTCTCCAGACACTGGTTTTGTCTCCCCTCCCACCGTGGCTACAGAGGAGAGGGCAGCCTGTAGCGTACTTCTGATGCGGGGGCTAAGGCCTTGAACCTTACGCTCCCCTCAGCGGCCGTGAGGACCAATCTCCTCACCGAGGTCCTCAAATCGCAGTCAAGCTCGGTCGAGCCTCTGCTGCCGTTCAATGAGGCCTTATCTGACGTTCTGTTGGGCACCTGGTCCAAGCCCGCCTCAGGACAGCCTGTGGACAGGAACGTGTCCAGACGCTACCGTCCGACTCCGGGTGACCCCAGCTTCCTGTCGACCCACGCTACCCCCAAGAGCCTGGTTATCCAGGCCTCTAACTCCCAGAGCGCCTTCCCGTCGGCCCCTCCCGACAGGGAATACAAGAGGTTTGAACAATTTGGCAAGAAAGTGTTCTCGTCCCTTAGTCTGGGACTGCGGTCAGTCAACACTGTATGCCTCTTGAGCCGCTACACCCACACCCCGTGGGACACGGTTGCGGACGTGCTGCCACAATGCCCTGAGGAGGTCAGGGCTAAACTCGCCCAAACCCTAGTGGAGGGACGAGATGCGGCACGGTACTCTATCCAGTGCGGACTGGATACCACCGATACACTAGGCAGAGCGATGGCCACGACAGGGCGGTCCCACGCCACGCCTGGTTACGGTGCGCCAATTTTTCAGCCGATGTCCAGGCTACACTTCTGGACATGCCGTTTGATGGCCGTCGCCTGTTTGGCGACCAGGCAGACCACACGCTTGAGCGCTTTAAGGACTCCAGGGCTACGGCCAAGTCCTTGGGCCTCTCGGCCCGCGCCAGCAAATGGGTGCCTTTCGCTCCTTTCGTGGCCAAGGAAGGGGCGTCCCCACACGGACCGCCAGCCACATGCTGCAACAGAGTCTACAGCGCGGTGGCGGCCGTCGAAACCGCCGGGGAGGCGGTCGGGTCAAAGGTGAGGCCAGTCCGCACCTGCTCCCGCAGCATCCACCTCAAAACCTTCCTAGTGCGAGTTTTCAGGCCCATGTGACCCCAGGGGGGGCAGGGTCCGCCATCACCTCTTCCACTGGCGCACAGTCACATCGGACAGGTGGGTGCTGCAAATCGTCCGAAGGGGCTACTCCCTGCCCTTCGAGTCGACCCCTCCCGCCATGCCACCGCAGTACCACCGCGTGTCAGGGGACCACTTGCGACTTCTGCAGGAGGAAGTTACGGCCCTCTTGGCTAAGGGGGCCATCGAGCGCGTTCCTAGGCCAGAAGTAGGGTGTGGTTGCTACTCCCACTACTTTCTGGTACCCAAGAAGGGCAAAGGGGGCCTAAACCCTATCTTGGATCAACCAAGATGTTGACTTTGGCTCAGGTCTTGGCTGCCCTAGACCCGCAAGACTGGATGGTGGCGTTGGACTTGCAGGACGCCTACTTTCACATCCCCGTCCTGCCGGCCCACCGGCGTTACCTGCGGTTCACGGTAGGCCTCGAGCACGGGTGTTCACGAAAGTGATGGCGGTGGTCGCAGCTCATCGGCGCAGGTTTGGGGTTTCAGTCTTCCCCTACCTCGAGGACTGGTTGTTGAAGGCGGGCTCGCCCCAAACAGTCGTCAATCACCTCCAGATTACGGCGGATCTCCAGCACCTGCTGGGGTTTTCCATCAACGTGCCGAAATCACACCTGTGCCCCTCCCAAAAGCTCCTCTTCATCGGAGCTGTTCTGGACTCGGCGCAGTTTCGGGTTTATCCTCCCGAGCAGCGAGTCCGGGATATTCAGGCTCTGATTCCGATCTTTCAGCCTTTATCCCGGGTTTCGGTCAGGTTTGCGCTGCGGCTCCTGGGGCTGATGGCTTCCTGCATCCTTCTGGTGCATCACGCCCGGTGGAGGATGCGGGCTCTGCAGTGGGACCTGAAGTTTCAGTGGGCCCAGCATCAGGGCAACCTGTCCGACCATGTCCTGATCTCGGAGGGCACTGCGAGACAGCTGCAGTGGTGGCTCACAGACCGCGATTGGGTCAACGGCAGATCCCTCTCCCTTCCCCAACCGGAGCACGTGGTTGTGACGGACGCGTCCCTCCAGGGCTGGGGAGGCCACATGGGAGAGGGGGAGATCAGAGGCCTCTGGTCTCCGGCGGAGTCCCAGCTCCATATCAACCTTCTGGAGCTGTGGACGATTCGTCTGGCACTGAAGGCATTCCTCCCCTCTGTCCGAGGGAGTGCAGTGCAGGTGTTCACGGACACCACCACCGCCATGTGGTACTGCAACAAACAGGGCGGTGTGGGGTCCTGGACCCTCTGTCAAGAGGCTCTGCGGCTCTGGCAGTGGCTGGAACATCAGGGCGTGACCCTGGTGGTTCACCACCTGGCAGGTTCTCTGAATGCCAGGGCGGACGAACTCAGCCGACGGTGCTCGATGGATCACGAATGGCGTCTGAACTCGGACGGTGCGCAAGGCATCTTTTTGCAGTGGGGAGAGACTTGGTTAGATCTATTCGCCACCGAAGAGAACGCGCAATGTCATCAGTTCTGCGCGTTGGAATTTCCAAGGCGGCACTTGCTCGGCGATGCATTTCGTCTCGAGTGGAGTTGCGGTCTGTCATACGCCTTTCCGCCTATACCACTTCTGCCCAGAGTGCTGAAGAAGATCAGGCGCAACCGGGCCCAAGTCATCCTTGTGGCTCCGGACTGGGCTCGAAGGTTCTGGTATCCCGAGCTACTCAATATGTCAGTCGGTCCCCCGATCCGTCTGCCTCTTCAGGAGGACCTTCTGTTGCAGCAGCAGGGGACGGTCCTCCACCCGAACCTGTCCAGTCTCCACCTCCATGCTTGGAGATTGAGCTGCGGCAGTTGAGACCATTTGACTTGCCTCCTGAAGTTTGTAATGTTATTCTGGCAGCCAGGCGTCCCTCCACTAAGTCGGTATACGCCTGCCGGTGGAACAAATTTGTGGCATGGTGCACAGCAAAGGCTGTGGATCCCCTTTCTGCCCCTCTTTCTGAAGTTCTTCTCTTCCTTCTTTCTCTTGCCCGGCAGGGCTCTGCTCTGGGCACTATCAAGGGCTACCTTTCTGCTCTTTCGGCCTTCCTAAGGCTGCCTGATCAACCTTCTTTGTTCAAGTCCCCTATAGTAACTTGTTTTCTGAAGGGTATCAAACACATGTGTCCACCTGTTCCCTTTATGATGCCTCAGTGGGACTTGAACCTGGTTCTTACTTTCCTGATGTGCGCTCCCTTTGAGCTGCTACATTCTTGTCCTCTCCGTCTTCTCACCTTGAAGACAGCTTTCCTGGTTGCCATCACCTCTGCCAGGAGAGTGAGTGAGCTCCAGGCTCTATCTTGCAAACCCCCTTTCCTGTGTGTGCATCCGGACAAAGTGGTTCTGTGTACGAAACTATCTTTCCTGCCCAAGGTAGTCTCTGCTTTCCACATCGGGCAGTCCATTACCTTGCCCTCCTTCTTTCCTCCTCTGCACCCTTCAAAGGATGAAGAGCGGCTCCATCGTCTAGACCCAAAACATGCGCTTTCATTTTATGTGGATCGCACACGCCAGTTCCGGGTGGATGACCAACTCTTTGTTGGTCACGTGGGTGCGAAGAAGGGACGGGCGGTGCATAAGCGGACCATCTCTCTGTGGGTCGTCTTATGCATCAAGGCGTGCTACTCCTTGGCTAGAAAGGAGCCTCCCGTTGGGCTGAGAGCCCATTCCACTCGGGCCACGGCGGCTACTACTGCCCTGGGTCGGGGAGTCCCCCTGCAGGACATTTGCCAGGCGGCTACGTGGGCCTCGATGCACACCTTTGCGAGGCACTACTGCCTGGACAGTCAAGTCCGGAGGGATGGCTTCTTTGGCCGTTCCGTCCTCCAGGACTTGCTGGTGTGAGTATTGGTTCGCAGACCCACCACCGGGGTTGGTATTGCTGGGGTATCTATTCTAAGGTAAGGAATCTAATACTAACCTGTTTCTTTCAGATGAACAAGTTACTTACCTTCAGTAATGATATATCTGTAAGAAACAGTAGTGGGACCATTTCCTGTTTGGACTCGTACCTGCACTGTGTTGCCGCCCAATCTGTGTGGAAAAACGCCGACTTCACTCGCAGCCTCCCCGTGTCCCAGGAGGGATTGACCGCCCCGCCGCTTTCCTACATCTTGCAGCACCCTTTTCGCGGGTGCCGCTGCGCGGCGTGTGGTCGAGGCTGCTGGAGTGCTCGTGAGACGGAGTAAGGAGGAGAGAGCACCGGGATCCAACTGAGGGCGCGCGTGCAGGGACTCTCAAGACCAGGAGTCCCTGCGCCACACAGGTGTGCACGGCCGCGCCCCCAGTAAGACACGCCCCCCGGCTGACCAGAACTCTTAAGCAGGAAGATACCCTGTTTGACGTGGGACCATTTCCTGTTTGGACTCGTACCTGCACTGTGTTGCCGCCCAATCTGTGAGGAAAAACGCCGACTTCACTCGCAGCCTCCCCATGTCCCAGGAGGGATTGACCGCCCCGCCGCTTTCCTACATCTTGCAGCACCCGCTTCGCGGGTGCCGCTGCGCGGCGTGTGGCGTGGGGTCGAGGCTGCTGGAGTGCTCGTGAGACGGAGTAAGGAGGAGAGAGCACCGGGATCCAACTGAGGGCGCGTGCTGCAGGGACTCTCAAGACCAGGAGTCCCTGCGCCGCACAGGTGTGCACGGCCGCGCCCCCAGTAAGACACGCCCCCCGGCTGACCAGAACTCTTAAGCAGGAAGATACCCTGTTTGACGTGGGACCATTTCCTGTTTGGACTCGTACCTGCACTGTGTTGCCGCCCAATCTGTGAGGAAAAACGCCGACTTCACTCGCAGCCTCCCCGTGTCCCAGGAGGAATTGACCGCCCCGCCGCTTTCCTACATCGTGCAGCACCCGCTTCGCGGGTGCCGCTGCGCGGCGTGTGGCGTGGGGTCGAGGCTGCTGGAGTGCTCGTGAGACGGAGTAAGGAGGAGAGAGCACCGGAATCCAACTGAGGGCGCGTGCTGCAGGGATTCTCAAGACCAGGAGTCCCTGCGCTGCACAGGTGTGCACGGCCGCGTCCCCAGTAAGACATGCCCCCCGGCTGACCAGAACTCTTAAGCAGGAAGATACCCTGTTTGACGTGGGACCATTTCCTGTTTGGACTCGTACCTGCACTGTGTTGCCGCCCAATCTGTGAGGAAAAACGTCGACTTCACTCGCAGCCTCCCCGTGTCCCAGGAGGGATTGACCGCCCGCCGCTTTCCTACATCTTGCAGCACCCGCTTCGCGGGTGCCGCTGCGCGGTGTGTGGCGTGGGGTCGAGGCTGCTGGAGTGCTCGTGAGACGGAGTAAGGAGGAGAGAGCACCGGGATCCAACTGAGGGCGCGTGCTGCAGGGACTCTCAAGACCAGGAGTCCCTGCGCCGCACAGGTGTGCATGGCCGCGCCCCCAGTAAGACACGCCCCCCGGCTGCAACGCCTTCCCATTAAGAACAGTGTCCCATTGCGCAGCGGGACGCAAGCGGGACGCCGAGCGAAGCCCGGGCAAAGGGCGGGCCCTCTGTGGCCCTCAGAGGCCAGAAGAGGCCGGGCTGGGCCACCCCTCTAAAGTCGCACTCCGCATCTTGTATATCCGGCTATCATCTGGACTTACTCGTACTAGTCAAACTCATTTACGCACTTGTGGTTACAGACTATGAGGAAGACCGCCAAGAAGCCCAAGATGCCCACTCTTAGATCAAGCACAAAAACCAAAACGGTCCCGCCCCCACCTTTACCAACTCTAACCGCCATCGTCAAAATGCTTAAACAAACCATAGGGGCGGTATCTAATGCCATCGCAAATACAGAAAGAAGAATGTCCCTACCACCTGTGACAATCATCCAGGAAACCCAGGAATCCCTTATCAACTTATCTGAGACCTCCCGAGAGCTGGCAGAGGAACTTGATACTAGCCTGCCCCTCTCCCCTTCTTCTTTCGTCGACCTACCTTGTGCCCAGGCGCCTGCCGAAATCAGTAGCGAGAGATCTGGCGCACAAACAAACAATCACAATAATAACGCTTATAGTACAGAGAAAATCTTGCACAAGGAAGGCCCCAAACGCGGGGGCAAAAAAGGATCATCAAAAACGAGAAACCATAACCTGGTAACACCCATAAACCCATCTACACCGGGAATACCCTGTTGGATCACCAACATGGTGGCTGACCTCAAATCGGACCTTGAGCATTCCATTACTGTGCTGCTAAAACCCCTTATAGCCAAAATAGACAGATTAACATCACTTGTAAATAACAGGGGGAACGGCCTAAAAACCCATCTAGCGCAAGAAGGTGGCCCAACAAAACAGAATGATGCCATATCCAAAAGCTTAACCAAAGATAAGGCCTCCACAATTCCTGACGCGGCAGCAAAGATCTCCAATAGAGGCATCCAAAAAAGTATCAAAGATACGCAAAAGGCTGCTACCACACCGAACACAGGTAAAAGCAATAAACAAATAACCACTGAAAATAATATATTACCCCCGGGACCCTCCCATACATTGGAAGGAAACAATGTTCAAACCCCCAAAGTGAACCCAAAGATCAATCCGACCCCCTCCACAACAACTACCAAAGAAAACAAAACAGCTACTCGCATCAGGACAATTAACCTCCCGCCTGAAGCATTGCCCTTTGTAGTTGTTTTAACAGGAGTTCCACCTTTAAGGGAGGGCCAACGGGAATCACAAGTAGAACTGAAAAACAAATGTGTACAGTGGTTACAAATACATAGACCCCTGCCCCCTAATATCTATGGGGAAATCCTATCTGTAAGAAGGGGGGAGTGGATTGGCAAAGGCACCAAGTCCATAGCAGGGGACATAATTACGGTAAACTTTAGAGATATGGCAGCAGTCAATTTTATCTGTAATGCCCCCCCGAGCTATACCCGCTCACAAATTCATCCGGTTCATCTATCTTACTTTTACCCTTTCGCATTCCAAAGACCCAGGCAGAGCAACAGACCACCACCGACCAACATACCCCACATGGGCCCTCAATATGGACCACCTCAATGGCAAAGACCAAACTTTGTCATGCCAAATTATGATTCCTCCCTAATGCAGTATGCACACTGGAATAGGTTCAGCACACTTGAAGAGGTTGACTGACAGAGACGGGATAATCAATCCCCTAAGATCGTAAGGTGGAAGGAGGCAAGCCCACCATCAACAGGAAGGAGAAAGGGGGTAGACAATGGACCAGAACTTGTGCCCGGTAAAGGAGGCAGTATCAAACCGCCGAACTCAAGTCGGGGAAAAGGATAGGGGACAAATCCCCCAAAACATAGGACAATCAACAAACAGAGCAGACCAGTTGCCCTCAGCAGATTAGCTACTCCCAGTTGTATATATCCCAGCCTTGTCACCCCAACGGAAGCGGGAAAACACACAATGCTTCCATCAGGAGACCCAAAAGGAACCCCAAAGGAAAGGACCCAAGCAAACCTACTAGTTGTATCCTGGAATATCGCAGGATCAGCGGCCAAATTCGAATCGCAGGAATGGCTTAGCTACATAAACAAATTCCATATCATATGCCTGCAAGAAACCTGGGCTACCGAATTAAACGATTACAGCTTGGAAGGCTACAAAAGTTTCTTTGTTCCAGCTAAAAAAGTAACTTCCGGGAGAGCTAGTGGGGGACTCGCTATATACGTCAACTTAGACATTAAGGGCACCTGGTCCAACATCAAATGGGCCTCACACTATCTCCAAGTACTAAGGTTCACCTCACCAAGATTAACCTTTTTCCTAGTTAACTGGTACAATGCTCCTGCAACGACGGAGAAGGGAATAGCTGTAAATGAACTAGAAGAATGCCTAAGAAATTTGAACCTTTTAAACAAGACACCAAACCTCCCAAGCTTAATATTAATTGGAGATTTTAACTGCCATTTATGTGACAAATTAAAACCCTTCAACAAAGACTGGTCAAGATGCACTTTAATGAAAGGCCCACATTTTGCACATTCAAAAGAGGGATGGGATTTAGAGAGACTAACGAAAAGGCATAACCTAACTCAAACTCTAGACCTTGTGGTACTGGGTGAAAAAGGAGAACTCACCCCAACATACAAAGGAAGAGGTTGCCACTCCTACATTGACTTTATTCTAGTCTCCCCCATTCTAAAAAGAAACGTCAGCAACACTATAATCGAGGCCAGCAGCTTTAGTGATCACAACCCGGTCATTATTACAATTGAAGGTTTTGATTTTAACCCGTGCTCAAAGAGATCTGACATCATGGAAAAAGCAGTGGACCAGGGAAGAAGAATTAAATGGGCCAAAATTGATGGGGACAGATTCTACAAAAAATTATTAACAGAGGCCTCAGTCGCAATAGATAAATGTCTAGACCCAAGTGTGTGTGGTGCTCGGGTGGTCAGGGCATTCGAAGAAATTGCACAACACGTAAATAACTCCCTAAAGGCCACTGGGTCTAACAAAACGTCCTCAAATCCTCGCTGGTTTGATTCGAATTGCACCAAGGCGCTCAAAAAACTGAAGGTCAGCCTCCACTCTAAACCAAGGGACAAGATCATGGTGGCACAGAACAGAGCTGAATATAAAAAAGCTCTGAAGAAACGTAAGCAAAGCCTACAAAACCAGGCCTGGGAGGACCTAAGGGATGCTGCCGAAAGGAAAGACTCTGTAAGCTTCTGGAAAGTGATTAACTCCCCATGTTTCCAGGATCAAGGGGCACCAAAAATTATGAACATCATCTTGCCGGAACAATGGCTGACCCACTTCCAGAGTCTATACAACCATTCAAGTCACCTAACCCTGGAGGATGTACCGAGGGATCATCAACCGGCCAAGTTGGACTTCTCCCTGAAAGAAGTCGAAATGGGAATAACTGGGCTCAGTAAAAATAAGGCTCCGGGTCCGGACGGAATTCCACCAGACCTATACATAAGTAGACCCGATCTGTGGGCGCCGTTGCTCACCAGGGTACTAAATGAGGCAGTGGTGGCAGGACTGCCTCAGTCCTGGTCAACGGCGACCATAGTTCCAATCTACAAGAAAGGGAACCGTGACGACCAGCAATGCTACCGACCCATTTCGCTCATATATGTGACAGCAAAGGTACTAGGGCGAGTCATCTTACAGCGACTGCAAGACTGGGCCGAGGAGCATCAAGTCCTCTCGGAAATGCAATATGGCTTCAGGAAAGGTAGATCTACCACCGATCAATGCCTAAACTTATACCTCCTGACAGCCAAATACACCATCGCCGGGAAGGGGTCCATTCATATGGGGTTTATGGACCTTTCAGCGGCTTTCGACCGTGTAAACAGGAGAAAGCTCTGGTCCATGCTATCAGAATTAGGAGTGGATCAACCGCTAGTTGACACGCTGCAAAATCTCCACCGGAACACCACCGCAAGTGTGAGGTACAACCAAGAGGGTAAAAAGACCGATCCCTTCACTTGCACGAGTGGAGTAAGGCAGGGATGTATCCTCGCGCCCTTTCTTTTTTCCATCTATATCAACTCGCTGGAAAAAGACCTCCTTAAACTCAAGGTGGACTCACCCCAAATCGGTCATCGTGCTGTACCTGTACTACTCTACGCCGATGATGCGGTTTTGCTTGCCAGAACTCCCCTAGGATTGCAAAAACTGATTGATGGGTTCGTCATGTTCATGGATAAACTGGACCTGGCAACCAACCTGGAAAAATCTTACATCATGTCATCAGGGCAACCAACAAAAGGGTCTTTCACCTATCATATCGGGTCACACAAAATAGACCAGGTTAAGACCTTTTCATACCTGGGGGTACTATTTGACCATCATCTCACTTTTAAACCTCTGGTAGAAAAGCATTCTATGAAACTGGCAGCCTCAGTAGGAGCCATCATGGGGTACGGGCAAAGACTAGGAAAATGGTCTCCGGAACAAATATTGAACTTGTATAGGTCAATCTGCTGTGCGAAAGTATCCTATGGTGCAGAAGTGTGGGGCTTCCTGGATAATAAAGTACAGCAGATCCAGATAGAAGAAAATAAATTCTTGAGGAGAATCCTGAAAGTCCCCCAGAGTGTATCGGCCCACATCATCCATGAAGAAGTAGGAGAAACCTTCATAGAAGACAGGATTAAAATTAAACCTCTCCTGGCATGGGTTAAAGTATGGACCAACCCAGAGGCGTCCCTAACAAGACAAATCATAGGGGACTGCCTCAAAAGAGACAAAGGTGAAACCATTCCCAGGCTGAAATACGTTAAGAAATCTCTAGTTGAAATCGATTGCACTAACCTCTTTACATCCCCAGACTCCATAACACCCGAGAGCAAGACCCTGGTGAAAAAACTCTTCTCAGCACAGCTCAAGTCATCAAGGGCAGAAAAAGAAAACCATAAACCCACTAATCTTTTTTATAATGAACTTACAGTGAAGCATGGCATGGAACCTTATTTAAGGGTCATGTTCAACGCCCAGGATCGCTTCGTCATGACACGTTTCAGACTTAACATGCTTCATCACCTCCTCGCGGTCCCGGCTGGGTTTACTTACACAGTGGAGGAGAAGGGTACCTGCGGCTGCGACCAAAGGTCTCCGCAGGATACCCTTCACTTTGTTTTACTGTGCCCTTTCTATACTATGCCAAGACGCAAGTTCCTGGTGGGGATTTTGAAAGACCTAAAGTTTAAACATGCAAGATTGGCCTTGAGGTTCTTACAGGAAGCGGAGGATGCTTACACCCTTTTTTGCACCATAAACTTTATTCGAATGGCAATAAGACTGAGGAATACTAGAGAAACTGGCCCCTAACATCACTCATCCCCTTGAACATTTAAATTTATGATCCCCTGGTCTTTTTAGAGTGTCAGATAATTTTAACATTTATACCTCTTTATGGAAAATTTATTGACGTTTTTAAATATTTTGTGTGTACTTTGTATTTGTGCTTTTATGGTGTCTTTTTAAGAACCGAATAAAGATTACAAAAAAAACAAAAAAAACGTGTTCTTTAGAGGTATAAAACAGGGTGCGTCAATTATACTATATAAATCACATTTCCAAGCACCACATAAATCACACTAGGGCCTGGCGCCCTATTAACCTAACAGTCCCCCTGGCCAACTGGCCATCTCAAAGGGGGCTCTTGATGCCCTATGTCCCAAAAGTCAGGGCACGCTGCCAATGCAGCAGAAGTCAAGGGGCGCACTTTGCGCAGGCCTACACATAGCAGCTGGCACTAAGTGCTGCGCAGCTGGGAAAGTATGGGGCAAAGGAGTGCTTCTCACTCCTAACTTAAAACATGCCCCTGAAGAAAGAATAGCCTGAACATTGCAGCTGCCCACTACTTGCTGGGCAGCTGTGCATCTCCCATGAAGGCCTGCTACTCACTGTTCCCTCTGAACAATTTGCCAAACGTTGCAGCTGCCCGCGCTGGTGCTGGGCAATTGTGAGTCAGGAAAAGGGCCCTGGCACCCCTGTGCCCTCTGGGCCTCGCTGGGGCTCTCAACAAACAAGCCCCCAAAACATGGCAGCTGCCCTCTATCAAGCGGGGCAGCTGAAATTCGAAATAGGGGCCCGCATATGGTGCCCTCTGGCCCCCGCGGGGCTTCTCAATAAACTGGGCCACACTAGTAGGGGCACGGGCTTGGGAGCCCTCCTCTGGGGCTCTAAGGAAAGAATTGCCCCCATTGTGGTAGCGGCCTTGGCGGTACTGCTGTAAATGCTAAGAGGCTCCGGCACCTCTGTAATTCGGGGTCCTTCTGGGCCTTTAAATCAACTCAGCCCCCATCGTGGAGAGACCCCCTATCAGGCAGGGGGGCGCTTAGGAACGTGGCACTGACGCTGCCTCGATGCGCATACCACTCAGAGCCCTCACTCACCGGCTCCCTCTGCAGCGTCTCTGTGGCGATCCCTGGCTTCGCCTGGTCTTGCGCTGGAGCAGCTTCTCTCTGGCTGCACTGGGAACCTCTCCGGACTCTCCCCTGACTTCATCGGGCACCCTCCTGGGACCCGGGACTTTGCTTTGGAGCCGTGGGGCTCCGGACGGCTTTTTGGAAGGCAGGCCGGACTTCCTGTGCATGTCCCACCCAATGCTGGGCAACCTCGCCTGACTTCCGGTTTCGCTGCGCCGGCCGTGGCGGTCATCTTCTTTGTGGTCAATACAGGGTAGGCTCCCGTTTCTCAATGCATAAGCGGGGTGGGCTCCCGTAATTTACGATGCATATAAAGCAGGGTGGTCTCCTTCAAAAGGCAGGATGGGAGAATCCCAATGCTGGGGATTCCCTCTAGAATTAAAGACTGCAGCTCAGCGCTGCTGAGCCCACTCGCTCTTCTTGGGTGAAGAAAAAGGTCTTCCAGGTCCTTACGGCATCAGGGGCATGGCGAGGCCCAGGCAGGCCAGCACACAGGGCCCTCCAGCAGGAGGCAAGCCCCTATGGTGGTTACTCCTGGGCCCCAGCAGCAGCAAGGTCCCAAGAGTACAGGAAGAAGAAGGGAACATTTTCATGTGGTCATGGGCCCCTATATTTATATCAGAAAATCCCTTTGTGTCACAGCACAGGGCTTGGGGGTACCAGTCAGAACTGGTTTAGGGGGGATTTGGAGCGCTTTGTTTTGCCCAGATCCTCTCCCCTTTGTCAGGTGGGGACTCAGTGATCAGACACACCACAGAGGGCTAAGCCAGCATTGTGGAGGGAAGGCACAGCCCTATTCAGGTCCCAGGTGCAACTCCTCCTTCCCATCTGCATGCAGATCTCTCTATGGATCACTGACAGAAAATCAACTTCGAAAATATCGACCTACAGAAATATAACGATGCAGGAATATCGAAGGCAAGAATATCGACATCCTATCTAACATGGTAAGTACAAAAATATCGAAAATAAAATATTGATGTTATAAATATGGTAAATAAAAATATCATTTTTTTTCTATCAAAAAAACGTGTAAAATAAAGTAAATAATACTTATAAATAAAATAAACATAGTTAAACATATTTAATAATGTTTAAAATGAATAAATAATACATATATAATAATAAAACATTAATTAAACATATACATAAAATATATAATATATACTTACTTAATAATACATTTTAATAAGTAGTTTAATAACTTATACATTATTAATAATATAATAAATTACAAATGCATCTACACACATAATACAATAACATAAATAAAAAGTAAATCCCCGCACTACCGTACTTCCTCTAGCACCAGCCCCCGGGAACTGTGTGAGCTGCCAACCCCCCCCAGGCACATTGGTCATGCATCTCTGAAGGCGGGACTGGTAAAACTATGTTAGAATGCGGAACTGCCTCAATTAATAGCGGACTGCCGGGGACTGCAATCCAAAGACTGCGGGCTGAAGGTTGGTGGAACACTGAGGCTGTTACGAGCCCCGCTTTGAGTGCTTCTTACTGCGCGTGTCCGATCACCCCACCTCGAAGGATAACACTACCGTATTGTCTCTAGTGGGGGCTCAGGCGGACTTCAGCCTTGTGTTGTCTTCAATACAAAGAACTGTTCCACCGCAGTGACACAATCTACTGCATTAGAGGGATTGTTCTTTTTCTCTCCCCTGAATAAAGAGTACTGTTTTACATTTCCACAGACCTTTTTACTGAGACCTGTTCTACTTGGCCCACCTTGTTGCTGCCGTTTTTGGTGCTTTGCCTTCGGGGGATCTCTGCTGCTGGAAGCCTCGCCGCACTGTTTGCCCGTCTCAT
Source organism: Lissotriton vulgaris (assembly GCF_964263255.1). Lineage (NCBI taxonomy): Eukaryota > Metazoa > Chordata > Amphibia > Caudata > Salamandridae > Lissotriton > Lissotriton vulgaris. The sequence continues at coordinate 1,073,836,117 of NC_141691.1, read as the reverse complement.
CCTCTGACACGGAACGCGCACTGCCCATACCACAACACCCAGGGAGCAGTGCACACGAGCTCGCGAGAGGATAGGAGCGGGCACACCTCCCTCCGGGACCATAAAGCTCAACGGGGGCTTCCGCGGTGCGGGACGCACTCGGGCTCGCCCGGGCCAAGGGCGGGCCCGTCCTTTCCCGCCATCGCCTGGAGAAGGCCGGGCTGGGCCCACTCTCTTTCGTCTCCTGCAGAAAATGTATTTCATTTTGACTGTTATTATCCCCTGCCAATGGCTAAAAGGAGAGGTCTTAAGGAGCTAGGAGGTCCGGGCATGGGCGCAACTCTTGATTCTTTTTTGACCAGGGCTACTAACATTCTTGCTCATGAAATAGAAATGACTGAGCGACGGCTTTCATTGGAACCTGGGGGTCTTCCTGGTAGACATTTACTTCCTTTTGCCCTGGTCTCTTCCTCAAACCTTATTAATGAGTCTCCGGGTATTCCTCGAGTCTTCGTTCAAAATGAACCTACCCCTCCTACCCAATGTCCCTCTACAGAGACTGAACAGAACTGCAGTTTTTCACCATCTAGTGCGGATGTATTTCCAGAGAAACATCTTCCTTCCCCCAAGCCAAGGCACACTAGAGGCAAGAATGTTGCTGCGGCCCAGAAACCTAAACAAGTGAAACCAGTGTGTGTCGCTAAACCAAAGGGTCCCACAAAAAAATCGGGCTCTAAGGCCTCTAAGTTATGTCAGTCAACGTTAACATTTGCTTCTTCCGCTCTCCCAGTTCCTCCAGATATTAACCAGGCCTCAGTCTGGGACGATTTGTTGTTAAAAATGGATTCCATTATGCTGCCAATCATAGAAAAATTATCAACTATTGAAAGAAGACTAAACAAGCTTGAGTCACAGCTTCGTCTTGCTCCTGTCCAGGGTTCCAGTCCAACATTGCATCTAAACTCAGCTCTGTTACAGTCAGTCCAACTAGCTGTGAGTGCTGAACCTATTCAACCTTTGCAGTCCGTGTCTGTTTCATCAAATATCACAACTTCTAAACCAGCACCACCTTCCCTCCCAGTTATTTCAGCTCCTTTGCTTCGTAAGGGAGTTCCCAAACAATGCAGCAGTGCCACGTATATCGGGCCATGGAGAATGTATTTAGCCGGAAATAATAAGACCTTTAATGTCTATAACTTTTAATTCCTTTGCCCGAACAAGTTTTCATCTTCCGCCTGCTGCTGCTCCTTTGGTTCTGGTCCTGGCTAATGTTCCTCGGCACCGACCCGATCAAATGGAATCTACGATCAATCTTATGGACAAATGCCTGCGCTGGATTTCTTCCAATATAAGTGCTTCTGAAAGGACCTGTCCGTTCATGGCAAATGAACTAATTATGGCAAGGAGGGTGGAATGGGTGGGCAGCCAGGAAAAACGTTTTAAAGGGGACTGTGTCATTGTTAATTTTTCAAACATCAAAATCCTACCTACATTGCTAGCAAACTTCTACCCTCCCCAACGTAGGAGCTATGAGATAGTCCCCCTAGCCTTAGACCACTTTTATAATAGTCTCTTTCCTAGGAAGAATAGCCTGAACAGGGCCAATCCCCTCCGCGCCCTCTCTATTGAAGAGAATAGGATGCATTGGGCAGTGGCTCGGTGCCAACACATAATAGATTTGAAGTTATTTGGAATCTGGAGGAATGTGACTGACTGGCAAGCTTGTTTCCTTACCCAACCTTGAAGTTAGAGAATTCAACCCCTATCGATATCACTGCCTCTAACTCGCACAGAATAACAGAATGCAATACAAATGTTCTCCCTCCATTAGTCACTACCCCTCCACCAATTGCAGAAGCAGGCACACATTTGGTAAATAACCGGTGGTTAACCCAGTCCTCCAGTAATGGGCTCTCTAGCAACCCTAATGATTGCTCTTCCAGGGGCCCGAATTTAAAGGTATTATCCTGGAACTTGGCAGGTATTAAAAATAAGGTGCACAACCCAGATTGGGCAAAGTTTATATCTCAATTTGACCTTTGCCTGTTCCAGGAATCCTGGGCAATAGATGATATTGTGAGCCAGAGTTTTGCCACTTATAATGTACCTGCACACAGAAGTAATAGGGGCAGATCCTCAGGGGGCCTGTCTCTCTGGGTTGCAACTCATCTGGATTGTAAGATGGAGGAAGTGATCACTTTATCAGATGATATTCAGGGCGTCAATGTAACTTTTTTCTACTGTTTTTTCCTACTGTTGCACTCCAAGAGAGTGCAACAGTAGGAAATGCGTTGGATAGCGTAGGGGTGAAAATTACTATTCCAACTCCAGAGAGTACAACAGTGTCAGGAAATTCACAGTTGCCACATTATGGAATAAGCCTTCACATTGTGCCCAAAAAAGAAGAACCAGAGTCCTAGTCAAACCTAGCATGGTCAATTGCTGGTATAACATTGCAATTGACCGATACAAGATGGCCGCCGCTTTGTCAAGATTATTCTCCACCATTTTGAAACACCTGAGCAGTCTAGTGTTCAAGGGCTGTGCGCGCAGCTTCTGCTGCGCACTTCAATTGAGTTTTGCTTGCCATAGCATGTCCGAACCGTTTCTCCGCATTTAGAGAAGTGCGCGAGAGAACGGTTTTCCTCAAAGTTTCACGATAGCGGTAAGGAGAATTACCGCTTTCTGTGGCGAGTGTTGCGCCACGTCTTCAGAAGCTATAGTATCCCTTCGGCCTCAAAGAGTCTATTTTCTAGTAGGAAATGTGACTGAAACGTCCCTAGAAATTACGCCTATTGCAGAGAGGGATACAGACACCTACTCCGCATCAAGCTGTAGAGAAGAAATCACTTCTGGAAGCAGTGACGGTGAGCCCTCGTCGAGTGAGAATTCCTGTGAAACAGAATGCGAGTTTGTCGAAGCTACTTCCTCCAAGTAAGACAACTCCAAGGAAGCAACGCAGCTTTTCTTCCGGTTATCCAAGTACTCTCAATCTGTTTTGGCACTGTCCCTCCTCTTGCACTTTCCCTTACCTTTTCCTCCCTTTCTCACCTTTCTTGACCCCTTTTGCGCGCTCCAGATAGAGGACATATCGAACTGGCAAAAGACTGCACAAATCTAGAGGATAATTACCAGTTAAGACTTTGTACATATATATATATCATATAATGGAATATCAAACCAACAAATTCAATTAGAGTGAGAACGTATAGTTTTGGAATGAGCATTAATATTCAAGGGATGGCAAATTGAATCCAAATCCTTAGTCAATTCTCTCTATTGCAGATAGTCTACACTACTCATGTAAAGCAACAGAATCTAACTCAATAATACAGAAGAGAGGCTTGTACTCCTGTAATTCCTGGTAGGGAACAACTCAATCTAGTGTGTATCAACGATTGATACAAGTAGAGAATTGTTGTGGTATTTAAGTTTCTCTCCCTCTGTGTATTAGGCATCCTAAGGCAGAAGGAACCTCAACATAGAAGATTCCTGGAAGCACACTGAGGGTGGTAGCTGTTGGAGGAGTGTCTCTTCTCTTCTCATTCCCCTTTTCCCCCCTATTGGTGCCGTTGCTCTGTGAGAAGCGTGACAGCACCAGTTGGCGGGCATAGGGAACAGCGGCTGTTTGGGTACTGACAGATTGAAGTGTCCACAAAGTCACTTCGCCCGAGCAGAATGGCAGAGGGGTTTAATTTAAAAGCGTTAGGTGAGATGCTCGTAGGAATTCAGCGAGAAATTTGGGCGGTCAGAGAAGAAAATAACAATTTTAAACAAGAACTAGTAGCGACCCGTCAGGAAACCATGCTCCTCTCAAAAGGTTTATGGGTTAGCCATGGGAGATCCTGCAGCTTCTTCCCCCACTTCCAGTAAGCCTACTCCTGTTACCAACCCTCAAACTGTGGCGCAAGTAATTCATTCAGTCTCCACATTAATTCCTCTAGCAGCTCCAGAAAGGTTTCAAGGGGATCCCTAAAAGGCTCAGTTATTTTTGACCCAGTGTTCCTTACACTTCATGTAATGTATGTAATGTATGTGGTCTTGTAAAGCGCACTGCTGCCCTGAGGCGTCGTGGCGCTGTAGACCGCTGGGGAACCCGTCCTGGCTATCCCTGTGAGATGGTCCCTACTGGGTATCTCCAAGGTGAAACCAGGCATCCTCGGCGAATGTGGGGGGCCGTTGTAGAGATGAGGCAAGCTAATGCCCAGAGTTGCCGAGTGTGATCCCTGGTTAGAGTAGGCACTGAGGCGAGAATTATCGAGTCCGCTGACCCTGGTCCATGACCCTGCCGCGTCGGGAATTGAACCCTGGTCCCGGGCCGTTCTCTGCTTCCGGGTCTGCCGCCTCTAACCAGTGAGCCACACCACTCCACTTCATGTGTCGCCCTACCTTATTTCCTGATGCACAGTCGAGGGTAGCATTTGTGTTGTCCTATTTAGGGGGAGATGCAGCAAATTGGGCCATGCCTTTGGTATCTAGGGATGACCCTTTCCTTTATGATTTTTATTTGTTTAAAACTACATTTCTCCAAATATTTGATCGGCAAAAGATATCCCAGGCCACTGATAACGAATTACTTGAACTCCGTCACGGTTCTAGAGACTTGATTTCATATCTAACAATTTAACAAACTAATCGTAGAAACGAATTGGCCCGAAGAAAAGAGAGCGGCTCTCTTTTACCATGGATTACGGGATAAAATCAAAGATACCCTAGCTCAAATTCCCAACCGTCCTACTGAACTCTCAGGTTTAGTGGATCTAGTTTTAGAACTTGACTTTCGCAGTTCAGAGAGGAAAGGTGAAAAGAAGAAAGAATTTAGGATGAGTTTCCCTCGCATTGATAGAATTCAAGCAGATGGAGGGAGGTATTCATGACCAAACACAGAAGCAGAACCAATGCAGATCGGGGCTGTTCGCGGTCCTTTGAGTAAAGAGGAAAAAGAACAGCAACGATTAAAGAAGTTGTGTTTATATTGTGGTGCTTCAGGACACTTCGTAAAAGAATGCCCAAAATAGCCAAAGACGCAGAGAAAGGGAAACGCCTTAAACCATCAGTAGAAGGGGTCGCACTGATGGCGAAAGAAGAAAAGACGATCCCAGATTCTCATGTAATTATGAACACCTTACAGACATTTATGCCTCATGTGATCTTACATATGACGCTTAAGTTTCGAAATCAAGAGATCCTGGAAGTGGCCATAATGCTAGATTCCGGGGCTACAGGAAACTTCTGTGACATCAAATATGCACAACAAATCGGAATATAAGCCATCCGAAAAGAAAGAAGTGAACCAGTTTGTGCTGTAGATGGAACTAATTTGTCTTCTGGTCCAATCACAAGCCACACAGAACCTTTAGAATTAACTCAGTCTGATGGTCATAGGGAGGTTCTGAAGTTCAATCTGATTCATGCACCTCAATTTCAGCTTATTCTGGGTTTACCTTGGCTGGCTATACACAATCCTACCATCGATTGGGAAAACGGAACTGTTCAGATGCAATCTACCTTTTGTTTGGAACATTGTTATAGTTCGATTGATCCAGTTTTGGAACCCTCCCAAGCATCTTTGCTATTGTTTGGAGGACAGTCAATTGGAGTAATTGACTCAATGGAAATTCCCAGTGAATATCAAGAGTTTGAGGAGGTTTTCAGTGAGCAGGAAGCAGAACAATTACCTCCCCATCGTTCCTATGATTGTGCAATAGATCTGGAACCCGGAACAGTACTCCCATGTAGTAGAATCTATGCATTAACCGAAGCTGAAAATCAACAGCTCAAGGAATACTTGGATCGCTATTTAACCAATGGATTTATAAGACCCTCCCAATCTCCGGTATCATCCCCTTTATTTTTCATTCCAAAGAAAGAAGGAACTTTAAGACCCTGCATTGATTATCGAGCATTGAACCGAGTTACACTCAAAAATAGTTATCCTCTTCCATTGATTTCTGTTTTATTGAACCAAATTAAGGCGGCCAAGATTTCTACCAAACTAGACTTGCGTGGGGCATATCACCTGATTCGTATGAAGGAGGGACATGAGTAGAAGACGGCATTCAGAACAAAATTTGGATTGTTTGAGTATAGAGTAATTCCCTTTGGACTCTGCAATGCCCCCGCAGTATTCCAACATTTCATCAATGATGTGATGGGGGATTTAATTGATAAGATTGCAGTGATTTATTTGGATGACATCCTAATTTACTCAAAAGACCCTCAAGATCATCCTGAGCATGTCCGAACGGTGTTGGAACGCCTACGCACTCATCGTCTCTATGTTAAACTAGAGAAATGTGTTTTCAGCTCTTCAAGTGAGGAATTCTTAGGGTTCATCCTGTCTTCACAGGGCATTACCATGGATCCAAGAAAGGTGTGAGCTGTGTCAGAGTGGCCGTCTCCAAAGGATGTCAAGGAGATTTAGAGATTCCTGGGGTTCGCACATTTCTGTTGACGGTTCATTCAAGGATTTTCTCACCTGATTGTTCCCATCACTCGTCTATTAAAGAAATGAGTGAAATTTCAATGGACATCAGAAGCAGAAGAAGCATTTTCAAGTTTGAAGAGAAGTTTTACTTCTGCTCCAATGCTGTTACATCCTGACCCTAATTAACCTTTTATAGAAGCAGATGCGTCCGATCAAGCAATAGGGGGAGTGGTTTTACAACGGCATCGAGATACAGGACAGCTACATCCATTGGCCTACCGTTCTCGAAAACTGAGTCCAGCAGAAATCAATTACACAATCACGGAGAAGGAACTCCTAGCAGTTAAAGATGCATTTGAAGACTGGAGACATTATTTGTTAGGAGCCAAACACACAGTCACTGTATTCTCAGATTATAAGAAACTTCAATTTCCGAAAACAGCGAAGACTTTGACTCCAAGGCAGTCATGCTGGTCATTATACTTTGCTGATTTTAATTTTGTTATCACTTATCGTCCAGGAAACAAGAATGGAAAAGCGGATGCTTTATCTCGGTTACATACGGAAGAGGCAGAACATGCAGTAAAATCACAGCCAATAATTCCAGAATCCAAGATCTGTACCCTTTCCATGGATAATTTCCAAGAAGAAGTACAGAATAGTTTATCGTCAGATGAAATGAAGCAATAGGCATCAAGAAACTGAAAGAAAGATTCACAAGCAATTGCCTTACCACAAAGATGCCCTATATCTGCCTACTAAAGCTTTGCAAGAAAAAGCGCTTCAATAATGTCATGATCAGCCTCTAGCAGGACATAAAGGAATAACCAAAACTTCAAATCTAGTACAGCGTTATATTTGGTGTCCTGGGTTATCCTCTCATGTTAAGCAATATGTTCAAACTTGTGAATTGTGTGCTCGAAGCAAATCTAACTGACAGGCTCCACAGGGCATTTTATAATCTCTACCCACTCCCTCTCATCCCTGGCATACAGTTCCAATGGATTTGATTGTGGAACTGCCCCTCAGTCAGGGATACAACACTATTTTAGTTGTTGTAGTTACCTTCACCAAGATGTCTCATTTCATTTTATTAACTGGGGTACCAACAGCGAAAGAATTAGCCAAGGTGTTTAGTGAACACATAGTGAAGATACATGGGGTTCCCAAGGTGGTAATTTCAGACCCTGGTACTCAATTTGTATCCCATTTTTGGAAGGCGTTCTTACATGGTCTAGGGGTGGAAACTAGATACTCTACCAGTTATCACCTACAGATAGACGGTCAGACGGAGAAAATTAATCAAGAATTGGAGCAGTATCTTCTTTTGTTCCTTTTGGATCGGGCTGGAAATAGGTCAGACATGTTGTGGATCGCTGAATTTGCATTTAATAACGCAAAGAGTGTACCCCCAGGCTACTCTCCTTTCTATCTGAATTATGATCATCATCCTAACCCCTTTCACACTCAGAAGGAATTAGAGGTACTGGCTGTGAGTGATTTGATGAGGGATTTGACACTTCTCCATCAGTCGACAAAGGCCAATTTGATTAAAGGAAAAGAGAACTACAAAAGATATGCAGCTAGACATAGAAAACCAGCACCAAAGTACCAAGTGGGATATCAGGTTTGGGTTTTCTCGGAATTTACACTTGAAGGGTAATCGAAAGTTTCAGCCTCGTTTTGTATGTCCTTACACAATTGAACAAGTTTTAGGACCAGTTACAGTAAAGTTAAAATTACCTCCCAAGTTAGGTATCCATCCTTTCTTTCATGTTTCCCTTTTGAAAATGACTGCACCACATGTTAGAATCTCAAGATCTTTGAATTTGTGAAGGCAGACGCACAGCTATAGTGATCAATGTCTGTTGAACTTCGATTAAGTTTAGGGTGCTACATAAAAACGTCCATCGTCCCTGGACGTCAGTGTATACTGAAAATTCGTGTTTCTAGCGAATCACTAGATCCATCCCTATGGGCACACCTTTTGTTTCCCCCAGTACGAAATGAGGGTTCCAACACAATTTCAGTTCATATACATCAGTATTGTTTATTCATACTTGTTTTCCTTTTTACTCGTTATGTTTAGTTTTCAACTTCAATCATTTCATATTGTATGTACAACATTCAACATTGTTATATGATGTATCCAATGCATTTCGGGCCTTATATTAAGCCCTTCATCAGGGAATAACACTAAAAATAAAAAATAAAATGAATAAATTACTGTGCATGTCCTGTTAAAGTTGTTACAACATACGTTTGATACCGTTCGAGAATGTGCAATAGTGATCACACATTCTGATGATAGATCAATACATAAAATTATAGCGTGACACTCATAATGCAGTAGTCTCTTATCACATAAAAAGGTAGCGATTATCGCCTCACTTACATGTCTGTACACTTTCAATGAATGTTCGTGTCCACTGAGTAAGCTAAAAGTAAAAAGTGCAAATAGTTCATGGTCAAATAGCAGTTAGCATATAACTATATGTGCTGAGTATTTCACAAAACTCATGGGGACTAACCTTGTTCGTGCAGAATCCTACTCTCGTGTATCCGTCAGTGTGGCAACGCCGTTGGCGTCTACCGGATCTACTTTGAACTCTTTTATGCGCATTCAAAAAGAGTCCCGGTCACGTGACAGACTGTACAACTTGGAGTACTTATTTGTATGTCTTTAAGGAGGTTGAATAGGGTTACAATTTAACCGTGTAGTAGTGGTAGTGGTATAATGTAGACTAAAAAAACTGAAATGGCGAAAGTATGAGAGAAAAAAGTTGTGTAGCATAATGTATCAGTTAAATGTTAAACTCGAACCCATGTAATTCGAAATGATATTAGTGTCTTAATACGTAAAGCTATAATCAAAGGTGAAGTACTGGGTAATGTTCATGCATAATTATCATCAATCATCGTTTAGTATCACAGGACAATGTAACTGGAAATATATCTAAGTAAATTAAATTAAATTAAATTCAAGAATTCGCAATTGCTACCATGTCGATCAAAGAACAATTCATCAAGTATCATAAGTAACACGATAGTTCAATTCGGTCATTGAAACCATGTGGAATCCGTGATGATAGTTTTTGTATCCAGTAATTCTCCCTTTTAAGGAGATGCTTGGTGTTGTCTCGCCCTTCAACTTTATCAACAGTTTCCAATATAATGAATTTCAATTGGGATATGTTGTGTTTTTCTTCCAAAAAATGGGCAGCTATGGAGGATTTCATATTTTTTGTTCGTATATTTGATTTTTGCTTGGTAAGTCTGGTTTTCATGCGTCTCTCAGTTTTACCAATGTATAATTTTCCGCATGGGCATTTAAGAGCATTGATAACATTGGTCGTATCGCAGGTAGCATTAACTTTTAGTTTTATTTCAAATCCTTTCATGGGGCGATTGATTTTATTCCCTTTGATTATACTGTTACAGTTTCCACAGTTCAGACAGGGTTTTGTTCCTTTGAATGTTTCCATTTTGGGTGTTTTCTGTTGTAGCGTTTCTCCTAGATTTTGAGCTCTAGTGTAGGCGAACAATGGTGGTTCTTCAAAAATTCTGTTGAAGTCCGGTTCTAAGTTCAATATATGCCCATGTTTTAAAATTATTTTTTTTAATTTTGTGCTGGCTGTAGAAAATTTTGAGACTGCTACCATCCTGGTTTGTTCCTTTTTATTTGATGTTTTAAGAAGTTCTTGTCTTTGTATGGAGTCAATTTTCTTCCTTGATTCTTCAATGACGTTATCAGAATAACCTCTTGCCTTGAATCTATTTGACATTTCATTCAGTCTCTTTTGTAGATTCGTTTCTTCTGACACTATACGTTTTACTCTTGCCATTTGAGAGTATGGTAAATATTTTTTAAATTAGGTTCATGAAAACTGGAGAAATGTAACATGTTTTACGATCAGTGCTTTTGATGTGTAGATCCGTTTCAAATCCTGTGTTAGTGATGGATACTTTTACATCTAGAAAGGTGACCGAGGTGTTTGAAATATCCCATGTTAGTTGAATGCGATCATCTGTGTTGTTAAATTCTTTGAGAGCAGTATGTAATTCTTCCTGTGTACTTTCCATATGATGAATATGTCATCTATATACCTGATATATGTAGCACCCTAAACTTAATCGAAGTTCAACAGACATTGATCAATATAGCTGTGCGTCTGCCTTCACAAATTCATTGATAACCTCTACACGTCCCACAAGGCTGACAGCACGCAAAACAATTAACAAAGAGTAACTATGATGAAATTTCAAAGAGTACAGAAGCCAGAGCGGACACATTTGCATTTAAAAACAGATGAAGCAGATCGAATATATGCTCTTATTAGGGAGGAATTTTCGCAAGAGTCTACCAAAAGATCAAAAGAATAAAATATAAAACAACTCTTATACCTTTCCAAAAGGCAAATCAATCAAAAGTTACATGCGAGCACTTTAATTAGATACCATCGCAATTTACGTATACCGAGAGGCCTAAGGATTGCCCTAAAACCTTCCCTGTGCAAAAACTCCAAAACCTTCCAGGAAAAATGGTTCGCTATTTTAAATAAGTGTTCGCTTGACCTTAGGCTCCTAATTATCGAAGAACTGTCTGGAATACTTGATGAACTTTCCAAAGAAATTTCAGAAATATCTACTGAACTCACAAACATGATGACCGAAGATGAATTAAAAAAACATTGGATGATATACAACAACAAATAGACAAACATACACATCAGATAAATGAAAGAAAGATTCGTAAATTCAAGAGGGATACTCTAGATTATAAACTCGGAGAAGTGTACACATGGGCTGAAGTATATGCCCAAAAAAGAAGAAGCCGTCCATACACATCCAATAAGGAAACATCTTCATCTGGAAGTGACACCTTTCGCAGATACCAAAAGCCAACACAAAAAAGCAATATTTCGGAAACACCAACACCGACAAGTAATATTTCTGAAACATCTGAACAGGAGCAACCAACTGTAAGCAACACTAATGAACCACGTCCTTTTTTTAGACCAAGGCCAAGCTCAAAAAGGAGACCCCGGAGGGGACAAAACAAAAGAACATCCAAACACGAGAAGCACGACAGTACTGGCCAAAGACAAGAAAGGGAAGAAAATAACAACACAGAACAATGAGTTATCAATATCAGTGATTACGAACTAAACTCTCATGAAATATCATTACTACAAAGAGGCACATCATTTGTACCTACCACGGATACTGACCCATTAGAGCTTGAAGTTAGTTTTTTCAAACTAATGCGGAAACTCCGGCTGCGTCATTTTTTTGACAGTGGTCTTCCAAAACAAGATAAAAAGGAAAAGGACCAACTACTAGGATTAAGACCCCACAGTACTTTTCAGGCACCGGTTAGCCACAAAACATTAGACATCTTTGAAAAATTGGTGAAACAAGACCTATCACTCATAAAATACAAAACTAAAAGTACAAAGAATATCACTCGAAAAGACTTGGATAACCTCAAACAACTAGCCTCTAAACCAGAAATTATTTGTACAAAAGCGGACAAAGGAGGTGCCTTAGTCGTATTAAACACATCCATGTATGAGCACAAAGTGATGGAACACATTAGTGATACCAACACCTACATGAGACTTGAAGGTAACCCCACCATGGAATTCATGAAGACCTTAACTACCATTGTAGAAAAAGCTTATGAAATGGGAACTATCAACGACAAAACAAAGACATTTCTTATCAAAACCAACCCCAAAAGTCCTGTTCTCCGCATGACATCCAAAATACATAAGAACCTCAAAAACCTACCTCTAAGACCGATTGTATCCACTTGTGGAAGCCTGCACGAACCAGTTGGTCAACTCATAGACAAATATCTACAAACAGCAGTCAAAAATATGAAAACCTACGTGAAAGACACAACGGACTTTTTGCTAAAACTAAATGAAATCTCGATTGAACCAGATGAACATCTTAAACTCTGTACTGCAGATGTATGTTCTTTATACACATCTATACCACATTCTTTAGGTCTAGAAGCAGTGGAAAAGGCTCTACTTGACACAGATTTGAAACTCCAATTTCAAACTTTTCTAATGGAATTAATGATATTTATGCTTTACCAAAGCTATTTCAGATACAAAGAAAGCTGGTACCAACAACTAGTGGGAATGGCGATGGACAACTCAGCAGCACCGGCATACGCCAACATCTTTATGCGAGATTATGAGGAAGCTCACACTTTTTCAAAAACTACATGGCAGAAAAATCTTAAACTGTTTATCAGGTATATAGATGACATATTTATCATATGGAAAAATACACAAGAAGAATTACATACTGCTCTCAAAGAATTTAACAACACAGATGATCGCATTCAACTAACATGGGATATTTCAAACACCTCGGTCACCTTTCTAGATGTAATAGTGTCCATCACTAACACAGGATTTGAAACGGATCTACACATCAAAAGCACTGATCGTAATACCATGTTACATTTCTCCAGTTTTCTTGAACGTAATTTAAAAAAATATTTACCATCCTCCCAAATGGCAAGAGTAAAACGTATAGAGTCCGAAGAAACGAATCTACAAAAGAGACTGAATGAAATGTCAAATAGATTCAAGACAAGAGGTTATTCTGATAACGTCATTGAAGAATCAAGGAAGAAAATTGACTTCATACAAAGACAAGAACTTCTTAAAACATCAAATAAAAAGGAACAAACCGGGATGGTAGCAGTCTCAAAATTTTCTACAGCCAGCACAAAATTTAAAAAAATCATTTTCAAACATTGGCATATATTGAACTTAGAACCGGACTTCAACAGAATCTTTGAAGAACGACCATTGTTCGCCTACACTAGAGCTCAAAATCTAGGAGAAATGCTACAACAGAAAACACCCAAAATGGAAACATTCAAAGGAACAAAACCCTGTCTGAACTGTGGAAACTGTAACAGTATAATCAAAGGGAATAAAATCAATCTCCCCATGAAAGGATTTGAAATAAAACTAAAAGTTAATGCTACCTGCGATACGACCAATGTTATCTATGCTCTTAAATGCCCATGCGGAAAATTATACATTGGTAAAACTGAGAGACGCATGAAAACCAGACTTTCTGAGCACAAATCAAATATACGAACAAAAAATATGAAATCCTCCATAGCTGCCCATTTTTTAGAAGAAAAACACAACATATCCCAATTGAAATTCATTATATTGGAAACTGTTGATAAAGTTGAAGGACGAGACAACACCAAGCATCTCCTTAAAAGGGAGAATTACTGGATACAAAAACTATCATCACGGATTCCACATGGTCTCAATGACCGAATTGAACTATTGTTTTACTTATGATACTTGATTAATTGTTCTTTGATCGACATGGTAGCTATTGCGAATTCTTGAATTTAATTTAATTTAATTTACTTAGATATATTTCCAGTTACATTGTCCTGTGATACTAAACGATGATTGATGATAATTATGCATGAACATTACCCAGTACTTCACCTTTGATTATAGGTCTACGTATTAAGACACTAATATAATTTCGAATTCCATGGGTTCGAGTTTAACATTTAACCGATACATTATGCTACACAACTTTTTCCTCTCATACTTTCGCCATTTCAGTTTTTTTAGTCTACATTATACCACTACCACTACTACACGGTTAAATTATAACCATATTCAACCTCATCAAAAACATACAAATAAGTACTCCAAGTTGTACGGTCTGTCACGTGACCGGGACTCTTTTTGAATGCGCAATAATAGAGTTCAAAGTAGATCCGCTAGACGCCAACGGCGTTGCCACACTGACGGATACACGAGAGTAGGATTCTGCACGAACAAGGTTAGTCCCCATGAGTTTTGTGAAATACTCACCACACATAGTTATATGCTAACTGCTATTTGACCATTAACTATTTGCACTTTTTACTTTTAGCTTACTCAGTGGACACAAACATTCATTGAAAGTGTACAGACATGTAAGTGAGGCGATAATCGCTACCTTTTTATGTGATAAGAGACTACTGCATTATGAGTGTCACGCTATAATTTTATGTTTTGATCTATCATCAGAATGTATGATCACTATTGCACATTATCGAACGGTATCAAACGTATGTTGTAACAACTTTAACAGGACATGCACAGTAATTTATTCATTTTATTTTTTATTTTTAGTGTTATCCCCTGATGAAGGGCTTAATATAAGGCCTGAAATGCATTGGATACATCATATAACAATGTTGAATGTTGTACATACAATATGAAATGATTGAAGATGAAAACTAAACATAACGAGTAAAAAGGAAAACAAGTATGAATAAACAATACTGAAGTATATGAACTGAAATTGTGTTGGAACCCTCATTTCGTACTGGGGGAAACAAAAGGTGTGCCCATAGGGATGGATTTAGTGATTCGCTAGAAACACGAATTTTCAGAATCTCAAGATCCCCACAACTCTTAGAGATTGATGGACATCCTGAATATGAAGTAAAAGGAATTTTAGACTCTAAACTCTCTAGAGGGAAGTGTTTCTATTTGATTGATTGGAAAGGGTATGGCCCTGAGGATAGATCGTGGGAACCATCAGAAGATGTTCATGCCCCTCAGTTAAAAAGACGATTTCATTCACAACACCCATTCAAACCAGGCCGATAAATCGGTCTTTGAGAAGGGGTACTGTCAGGAAATTCACAGTTGCCACATTATGGAATATGCCTTCACATTGTGCCCAAAAAAGAAGAACCAGAGTCATAGTCAAACCTAGCATGGTCAATTGCTAGTATAACATTGAATAGCAATTGACCGTTACAAGATGGCCACCGCTTTGTCAAGGTTATTCTCCAGCATTTTGAAAAACCTGAGCAGTCTAGTGTTCAAGGGCTGTGTGCGCGGCTTCTGCCGCGCACTTCAAATGAATTTTGCTTGTCATAGCATGTCCAAACCGTTTCTCTCCCACATTCCCTACTAGAAAATGGATTCTTTGAGGCCGAAGTGATACTATAGCCTCTAAAGACATTGCGCAATTTTCAATTTTATTTATTATGTTTTGGCTCTCAAAAGAGGGCCACATAAAATACATAATACAAATACACAAAAGGAAATAGGATAAGATACATAGAAAACCAAAAGACAGTTTACAACAATTAACATCAGACAAGATAATCAGCAGCAAACACCTCCATATTTCATTAATAAATAGCTAAAAAACCTTTAAAAAAAATTAAAAATATAGAAGCAGAACATTTCATTTGGGGGAAAATACAAAGCCTGTAAAAAGATGTTCACATTAAAAATGCCTAGTTGAAGACAAATCGGCTTTAACCATTTCAACCGCAAAGAGCACAATGCGGGACATAAAAACAACACATGGGTTCGATCCTGTACAGCCATATTGCATACGTTACATACCGAAGAAGATCCATACCATTTTGATAAAAGGAGATTTAAAGGTAATAAATCATGTCTTAGGAGAAACCATAGTTTTCGTACTCCATGTGGAATATTCCAGGTGACATACGGTTGGGCAAGCTTTATTGAATAAGTATTAAAAAGGAGATCACATCCCCTCTTTTCTTGTAGAGCATTCTCATCCAATTTGAAACAGAGTTCCCACGAAGCCTGTTTCAGCAGGGATTTTAGCTGAGTCGCAGAATTTGTAAAAAGAGTACTTTCATCCAACTCTAAAAGTGTCACAGCTTTTCTAAAATTCCTAACTATTTGAGAAAACTCTTTAAAGCTGCCCAACAATTCTCCTTTAAGAAGAGCTCTCAATGATCCCGGTTCTCCTCTGGCCAAACTGGCCACCAATCTAACCAAAGCACACAATCCCTGAACCCAGCTACTCCTAAGGCCGAATTCAAGCCTACATGCGGCCAGCGAACAAGCTGTGTTAAGAGTAGATAAAGATCTTAATAATTTTCCTTCAACTGTGTGACAGAAACCCGAATGCTTCAGCTCTACCAGCTCTATTCCATATAGAAGTGTTGCAGGAATTTTTGCCCTAAACACCTCCAGTAAACAAGAAAAATGTCTTTTCCCTGTAGCAAAGTAAAGGGAACACAAACCTTTGCCATGTGCAAGGGCTTTACGCGAGTTATGATCAATATGGGGCTTCTCACTCAAATTGGCCGAAATTATTTTACCTAAAAAAGTATAAGATCTAACTACCTCTAATTTCTGGCCACCAATAGACCATCCAAAGTTTTCTGACCTGGATTTCTTCTTTCCTGAAATGCACATAATTTTGCTTTTGGAAGCATTTATCCCCATAAAATGGGACTCAGCGAATAAATGTAGAGCCTGCAGACGATTGGCCAAGCCCTTAGGTGTTAGGTCTAGGATGAGGATATCGTCTGCATACAGCAAACAGGAGATAGCAGAACCCCCCACAACCGGGGCAATGCCCGCACAAGCAGACAAGGAAGCTGGGAGATCAGCAATGTACAGGGAGAACAATAGTGGGGCCAAAAGGCAACCCTGTTTAAGTCCATTCAAGTATGGAATTAGTTGTGAAAGACCCCTTTCTCCACCTTGAAGCACACGACACCAGGACACCATGAAGAGACCGTACAAGATCCAATAAATGAGATGGCATACCCAGTGCTGCTAATTTTCTCCACAGCGTAAGACGATCTACTTTGTCGAACGCTGTGGAGAAATCAATAAAAGCCGCAAACACCCCCCCCCCCCTCGAACATGTATGTATTTGTCCGAAATCACCTGAAGGGCGGTGAGGTTATCTAGTGTACCGTGCCCTTTGCGGAAACCAGTCTGTTCCAATGGTAAAATGTTATTTACTTCAACCCAATCATTAATTAATATTAAAAGACACTTTGCAAATACTTTTCCGATTGAATCAAGGAGGGCTATCAAACGGTAATTCATAGGCTTGTCCCTATCTCCCTTCTTGAATAATGGGACCAGTATGCTTCCCCTCCAAGAAGCAGGCACCATTTTAGAGATGAAGCAAGATCCAAACAAAGGGAAAAGTATCTTACTCCATAGAATCGGATCCTGCTTCAAAACCGATATGGGTAACTCATCAGGTCCCATTGCTCCCGAGGAGCGCATGTTCTTAATAGCCATTGCAATAGTTTTCTCCGAAGGGGAGTCAATAGGAAGCTCAACTTCTTGAACAAACCCACTATCCTCTACCATTGTGCCATTCCCAGCATATAGCTTTGAGATAAAAGAGGTCCATACCTCTTCAGAAATGGGGATAGGAAGAGGGCTAGCCCTTACTCCACATCCCTTGCCAATTATAGACCAAAATTCTCTAGCCTTACCATGCACAACAGCCTCCCTTAGACATATCCACAGTGAGTCTTCTTTTTCTTTTTTAAGTTTCATTCTCAGTCTACTTCTCCTTCTTTTTAGCAGGGATATTTTATTTGCTAATTCACTAGATCTACATAGAAATTGCTCCTGCACTAATTTATTTATTTCCTTATTTAGGGGGAGCATTGCACTAGGATATAAGAACTTTTTTCTAGGAAAACTAGACTTTTTTGTAACCGAGCTGATCTCCCTCATAAATTTTTCAAAGTACATAATTTCAGAACCCAGCCAATCACTTAATTCTAGTATGGTTTTACGAAGAATATCCTTACACACCCTTCTTGGCACTTGGATTCCAAAAACATCTACCCGAGACTTTATGGAAATTAACACCTTTGTTATTAAATGACCAGAAATCAGAGGGAGGAGGTTGTAGAGAGATGCTTATACTAATCACATTGTGGTCACTCAATGCTGTTGGGGATACCGTTAGATCCAGGACAAGCGAGAAAATACCATAGTCAGAAATCACGTAATCTAGAATTGACTCGCTATGAGCGGACCTATGGGTAAATTTAGCAGGGATATCAGAGGGGAGCCTACCGTTTAAAATAAGCCCCTCAACCACAGACAGTTCTTCCAGCAATATCTTCCCTCTTTTGTTAGTTTTTATTTTATCTGGGAAGAGTGATAGTGGAATGAGGTAGGCCTCTTCTTTAGATCTATTTCTAAATAAATCTATACTTGAGTTAGAAACTTTACAATTCAAATCCCCAACTAATATTACTTCAGGGGGTGGATAAACCTCTTTAATCTGCTTAATATAAAGAAACACTTGCTTCAGTAAAATATTAAAACATTCTTCGGGGGGAATGTAAGCATTAATAATTACAACAGAGTGCTTATTGCCAGTACTAGCGAGACTACCTATTGTTATTGCTTGGAAAAGATTACTTGGATCAACATAATGGGAAAATTTCCACTGCAATCTATTAGACAGAAAACAAGCAATTCCCCCTTTTGCGTGCCCTTTCTTTGAAGGGGAGGCCGCAGCCTCAAGCACAAAGTAATCTTTCCCTGCACATAAATTATTAACACACCATGTTTCTTGGATGCAAATCACGTTAGCCTCCAGAGAAAACAAAAACTCTAGTTTCTCTGGGCTATTATGTATCCCGGCTGCATTCCAAGATATAATTTTCAATTTATTGTTAAAGATGTTGAAACAATTTGGGGTTGTCTTTGATTTTATTTGACAAGGCACCAGGAAGCCAATTCCACCGTTGATTGTCCTCTACAGGAAGAGAATTCTGATTTGACGGAGGAGGCAAGATCTGGGAAACCAAGCGTTTGCCTTTTGAAACCCAAATCTTTACGTCGTTGAAAGAAGGAAGGGTCCCATCTTGCCCATTGCCCTTTTGAGCAAACCCATTTTGGGGTAAATTAACCTTTCCTAAAGATAAGATAGGTAAGACATCAATTCCTCTACATTGGAAATTCTCAGCCTGTTGTAGTATAAGGTTTACAATAATTTTGGAGTAGAATTTTACCCTTATACGTGACACATTGTCTCCACCTAACAAGGTAACCAACTCAATATCACTCGATTGAATACGTTTTAAACTCTCTAGATCTTTGAAACAATTGAGTAACCATGTCCTATTTAAATGCAGGTCAGAATCAAACAATGGCAAGATGTCCACAATTAAAGTGTCAACATAAATCTTTGATACTTTTGTCAGAGAGTGTTGGGAACGTACATCAACATCTTCTGGTAACAAAAAAAGAGGAGCTAGAAGGTTAAGAGCCCCTGATGCAACCGGGATAGGTCTTATCACCTCTGCTGTTGGAGGAAAAATCAACCTTCCTCCACCGTCAGGTGGATGGACTCCCACAGAAGCGAGCGAACCATTAGAAAGAACTTTTTCTCCAGAGGCAGAGGCGAGGATATCAACATCTGGACTCAGGGACCCAGTTATAGACTCACTAACAATATCATCGTTACCAGCGAAAGCATTAGGATCTTGAAAAATTATTTGCCTCTGTCTTTTCTTCCTGTATTTACGCACAGGTTTCCTTTTTTTTCCTTTGTTCTTTCTATGTTTATCACTTTTTTCTTTTTCTTTTTCATCATCCTGAGGCCCTTTTTTTTCTGGCACAAAAATTGGGAATAACTCATTTCCAGCTTTTGAATCTGGAACAATCATACTTTCTTCCTCTATTTCGAGGTCAGAAACCTTTACACAATTAGATGCGGAAGAAGTAGGTATTCCAGTGGGAACATTTTCTTGGACTACCACTGGAATATTTATGCCTGAATTTCCCACAAAAGCTTTACCACCCTCCATTGCCCCCTGCAAATCCGCCTCAGAAGCAGGATCAGGTATCTTTTCCGGGGCTTTTAGTAGCATAGCATTTAATATTTGTGTAACTGAATCCAGAGTACAGTCAGAGCTTCCTACGAATTTGCCCAATAATAATAGTATAGAAGCCAATAAGTGTTTCAGAGCAATCAAGGATTCAGAAATAGGTTTTTCATCTTTATGATACCCAGAAGGAGCAAGAGGACAAATGCCTGATAAATTAAGCACAGGGCTCCTAGAGTCATTAAGCACTGAAGACATGTCTTGCGAGATTATAGAGGGAGTACTACTGTACAACAATAGTCCAGAGGGAGTAGCGACCGCTGGAGACTTGATAGCCTCTGGAAGTTTCAGGCTACCACCATCCAAGTAGCGACCACAGAGCACTAGGTCAATACTTGACAAAGAAGAGTCACCCTTAGCACCCACCTCGGGACGCAACCCTCCAATCGGGACATTAGACACAGTAACTTTAAGAGCTGATGTCGTATTATTATATTGCTCTCCCTCAGAATTTGGTGCAGAGTGCTTAATGTCACTATATATTTCAGAGTGCACAAGGCAATTCTTCACAACAGACCCTGCATGGGAGGAATCCTTCACAATCAGAGAGGAGTCCATATTATCTACCACCATTGCAGGCCCCACAGGTGGAACTATATCAGAGTCTACAGTCGCATCAACTGGCAAAACCTTATCAATGGGTTTTTCCCACAATTTCAAAAGCTGGCATTGACCCTTCAATAGAAAGTTATTAGCAGACTTATTTCTCAGGGGGTTGGATCTTGTCTTTACGCAAGATCTTCCCCCCAATATTCTTCCAGAGCTGAGTTTCTTTGCCGTCATCCTTAACATTTACTAAAAAGAACAATTATAATTTAAAATCCACAAAGAATGTAAATAAAAAAATATTAGTCCATAAGAAAATGAAACAATGGAGGTGTATCTGGAGAGGTAATCCTGCCAAAGTCAAATGTCGAAACCGTCGATTTTTTCCACACAGATAGCAGCTTCAAAACATATATGTTCAATTGTTTGAATAAAAATGTCAATAACTTGGCCCAGCCCAGCCTACCTCAGTCACCGAGGGCCACAGAGGGCCCGCCCTTTGCCCGGGCTTAGCCCGGCGCCCGCCCGCGCGCGTCCCGCGACGCGTAGGAAGCCCTGTTGGTTTTAGCGCCTCCGGGCGCGGAAGTGGCTGTGTGTGTGGGCGGGACCCACCAGGGAATTCTGAGCGATGTAGTCCTGGTCCCGTTCCTCCCGCTCGGCGGCCGCTTGATGTTCCAACTACGGCGGCGGGGAGGAACAGGGACACAGCAGCAGGCTCCTGAAGGTGGTGTTATTAGAGGAACACCCCTACTAGCACTCCCAATGTGGCTCCTGACGGCGGCCGTAGTGGCAGAAAATGAAAAGCCGGCAGCAGCCTCGAGGACACAGGTAACGGCCTTCAAGCAGCAATATGCTCCTTCAAGCACCAACTTCTGCGTGAGAGAACGGTGCTCCTTAAAGTTTCATGATAGCGGTAAGGAGAAATACCGCTTTCTGTGGCGAGTGTTGCGCCATGTCTTTAGAGGCTATAGTATCACTTCGGCCTCAAAGAATCCATTTTCTAGTATCGAATGTGACTGAAGCATCCCTAGAAATTACGTCCATTGCAGAGAGGGATACAGAAACCTACTCCGCTTCAAGCTATAGAGAAGAAATCACTTCTGGAAGCAGAGACGGTGAGCCCTCGTCAAGTGAGAATTCCTGGTGAGACAGAATACGAGTTTGTCGAAGCTACTTCCTCCAAGTAAGACAACTCCAAGGAAGCAACGCAGCGTTCCTGCCAGTTAGGTAAGTACTCTCAATCTATTTTGGCACTGTCCCTCCTCTTGCACTTTCCCTTACCTTTTCCTCCCTTTCTCAATTCCCTTGCCCCTTTTGCGCGCTTCAGATAGAGGACATATCGCACTGGCAAAAGACTGCACATATCTAGAGGATACTTACCAGTTAAGACTTTGTACATATATATATCATATAATGGAATATCAAACCAAAGAATTCAATTAGAGTTAGAAGGTATGGTTCTGGAATGAGCATTCAATTTCAAGGGATGGCCAATTGAATCCAAATCCTTAATCTATTATTTCTATGGCAGATAGTCTACACTACTTGTGTAAAGCAACAGAATCTAACTCAATAATACAGAAGAGAGGCTTGTACTCCTGTAATTGCTGGTACAGAACAACTCAATCTAGTGTGTACTAACGATTGATACAAGTAGAGAATTGTTGTGGTATTTAAGTTTCTCTCCCTCTGTGTATTAGGCACCCTAAGGCAGAAGGAACCTCAACATAGAAGATTCCTGGAAGCACACCGAGGGTGGTAGCTGTTTGAGGAGTGTCTCTTCTCTTCCTGTTCTCCTTTTCCCCCCTATTGGTGACGTTGCTCTGTGAGAAGCGTGACAGCACCGGTGGGCGGGCATAGGTAACAGTGGCTGTTTGCTTCTGCGAAGACTAATGGGTTCTGACAAACAGTAGGGGAAACATTGGATACAGTAAGGGTAAAAATAACTATTCCCACTCCAGAGAGTGCAACAGTAGGGAAAGCGTTGGATATCGTACAGGTAAAAATTACTATTTCAACTCCAGAGAGTGCAACAGTAGGGAAAGCATTGGATAGCGTAGGGGTAACAATTACTATCCCCACTCCAGAGAGTGCAACAGTAGGGAAAGCGTTGGATAGCGTAGGGGTAAAAATTACTATTCCCTCTCCAGTGAGTGCAACAGTAGGGAAAGCGTTGGATAGCGTAGGGATAAAAATTACTATTCCCACTCCAGAGAGTGCAACAGTAGGGAAAGCGTTGGATACCGTACAGGTAAAAATTACTATTCCAACTCCAGAGAGTGCAACAGTAGGGAAAGTGTTGGATATCATACAGGTAAAAATTACTATTCCAACTCCAGAGAGTACAACAATAGGAAAAGCATTGGATAGCGTAGGGGTAAAAATTACTATTCCCACTCCAGAGAGTGCAACAGTAGGGAAAGCGTTGGATAGCGTAGGGGTAAAAATTACTATTCCCTCTCCAGTGAGTGCAACAGTAGGGAAAGCGTTGGATAGCATAGGGGTAAAAATTACTATTCCCACTCTAAAGAGTGCAACAGTAGGGAAAGCGTTGGATAGCGTAGGGGTAAAAATTACTATTCCCACTCCAGAGAGTGCAACAGTAGGGAAAGCGTTGGATAGCGTAGGGGTAAAAATTACTATTCCCACTCCAGAGAGTGCAACAGTAGTGAAAGCGTTAGATAGCGTAGGGGTAAAAATTTCTATTCCCACTCTAGAAAGTGCAACAGTAGGAAAAGCGTTGGATAGTGTAGAAGTTAAATATAACAAACTTATAAATACTTTTTGTATTTAAAATAATTAATAATTACATTTTTAAATAACTCTAAATCATTTACAAAGCCTCATTAATAATTATTAAAAACATAATTACAATCGAATAATTAATTAACAATAAATTAACAATAGATACCAATACATTTTACCAAATAATAAATATTGAACAATAAAATATTTTCCTTAACAAAAACATGTTACTTATTAAACATTAATTAACAATGAAAAAATATGAAACCATAAAATGATTTTTCATACCAAAAATACTTTTTATGAAACATTAATTACCAATTAATTAAAAATTATTTCTAATTAATAAAAAATAATTGCCAATTAAAAAAATTCTTTACCAATTAAAAAAATTTATTGCCAATTAAAAACATTAATTACCAATTAAAAAAGATGAATTGCCAAATATTTCGGAATCGATATTTAGACTGTGCACTCTCTCTATTCATCACTGGGCTGATTCACTCTGTCTCCTGGAGCCACCCACACCCCTTAGCTCCTGTCACTCACAAGCCAGACATGCAATTGACATCAGGCAGGCAGACACACAGAAATGCCAACTTCTAAAAGTGGCATTTCTCCACAAGTCACCATAAATCTGCGCACACCATTGCACAGCATGTATCCTCACGAGTTCATACATACTAATTTCGACCCTGCACTCCCCTCAGACCATGAATTACCATGGGCACACATATTCCCCATGCATTCCTATGGGAGGGCAGGCCAATCTCACCACATGCATTCAGAGAGCTTAGGCACTTTACAATGGGCCACAGTGCTAAAGCGCCCAGAGGCCTAAAATCACTACCACCATGTTAGAGCTTAAGGCAAAGTGTTCAGGGGAACCTG
Source organism: Lissotriton vulgaris (assembly GCF_964263255.1). NCBI lineage: Eukaryota > Metazoa > Chordata > Amphibia > Caudata > Salamandridae > Lissotriton > Lissotriton vulgaris. The sequence goes on along the minus strand of NC_141691.1, from coordinate 1,073,811,812 downwards.
CAAAAAAGGGCTAAGTCCAACACAACCCCCTTCCAGCCAAAACGCAGGACAGACCAATCACCACTGTGATCGGCTTTCCTGCTTGGGGCGATAGAACACGGACGCAGGCCCGCACTGCAGGGACACCCTCCGGTTCTACGCCACTCTGAACTTATGTGGTTCTCTGAAAAAGAACTCTCAGGCCCAACTAGGCTACCCCACTGGTACTCCCTAGTTGTCCATGGCTGGAACCAGGCCCTAGGCCATCCAGATACAACTGGTCCTTGCCAATCCACAGAGTGGGGGGCAGTAACCCCTGGCATCCAATAGCCATTCTCCACTCTCCCTCTCAGTGTAGTTCTAAACTACCACTGATCCTCCAACCTAGGGTCCGCACCCTCAGGCTGACCAGAAATCACAGGCAAAGTGTCTCCTCACCCTACCTCTACTTCTGGGGTTGCGCACTCTCCCAGGAGAAGCACCCTCCAGAACACAACTCTCCCACCAGTTTGGGACCTCTCTCCATCAACTGGTCTACCACCTGGGATCCACATTCACCGGATGCACCGGGGTCAGAGGTGAGGACTCCTTCCCTTTGCACCCCCTTCCAGAGTTCTGCACCCTCTAGCTGTAGAGCAGGGTCCCTTCACTTAAGATGGGCCCCACCTGCTCTCAGGGTAGTACTACCACACTTAGCCAGGGACCCTAAAGATCCCGGCTAGGCCTGCACCACCCCTTCTGGGAAACACAGGGTCCCTTTCCTTTAGGATTGACCCCACCTGTGTTCACAGGGGTACCCCTAGAAGGCAAACCAGCCAGAACACTGATTAGAGCCGCCCAGGTCAGGAAACACTTGATCCTGGCTCCCCAACCCAGGGACGATACCCTTTGGTCAGAAGCCCGGCAAACCAGGACTTCACGGGGAGCATGCATGCCCCCCACATAACTAATGTATCATGTGACAGTCTGCCTGGTGCAGATCCCACGACCTCCTGTCTATCTGACAGTGCGTGCAGATCCCCCGGACAGAAGTGGCGTCACCATGGCCAATCATTGGCGAGTCAGCCCTTCTGGCTGGATCCTGACCCACTGGTTCCCACTGGAGACTCTTTCCCCTTCTCACCATTCACTCTGGACCTCTGCACCCTCCTAACTGGAGCGGTACTGCCAGACACCAGAACTGCTGAAGCTCTGCTTAGACGCTCCACATTCTCCATACACTAGGAGATCCTCCTCAAATGGTCTATCAGTACAGCCTAGTCTCCCAACCTAGTGTTCCCCTCTGGAACCATCCAGGTCCTGGGACCGGGTTTCGGGCACATTGAGACATGCAGTCCCACACTCACTCCTATTCCTCTGAGACGGGACTTGAGTCCCTGCACCCCTCCCACTACACCAGGACCAAGCTGGGCCACTCTGAACCTCTTTCACCACTCTTGGCTGGAAGACACCTCAGCCACTACCTTTGGAATCACTCCCAATGCCTCTTCAGATCCTCTAAAACAGAGAGATCCCCCACACAGAACAGTCGAAAAAGGACAGACTAAGTTCCTTTCCTGGTGTTCCATCCAAGAACCATCCAGTACTGGAGACTGAGGTTGAGGCACAGAACACGGCACAGTCTCACACCTTCCTCGCAGGACATGATGTGAGGCCTTGCAACCTCCTCACTATAACAGCACCTGGTTGGGTTCCTCTGAACCATCTCCGCCATGTGGGTTGGGAGACACCTACATCACTCCTCTAGGGTCCCTCCCCCATGCAAGTTCCTGCAATCAAATCAAAGCACTCACACCCAATCGTCCAGTGCAACACACTACTCATCCACACCACCCAGACCGGTGAGACAGGTCCTTACTGCCACTGAATCTCAATCTGCACCCCTCTTACTGAGCACCAGGTACCATACTCTGGGAACGCGACTGCGACTTCATGCACTGGACAGACTTCTGATGCCACCGCTTGATTCCACCCTTATTGGTGAATCCAGACAACTCACACTGCACTTAGCGGATAATCTACCCTCCCGAGCTAGTTACTCCATACCAATTACGTCCCCACTGTAGGCCAACCCTAGAACCAGCAGACAGCACAGGGGCAGTCACTCCTTCAGCCTCAGGCCAACCCAAGAACCAGCACAATGGCACAAGGGCAGTCACTCCTCCAGATTCTCTGGTTTCTGTCCTTGGCAGCACACCCAACTCATAGTGCACAAGGAACACATTTCCAAAGAAATTACACTTAAAACAAATTCAGACACAATAATCCCTTTCCATGTGACTATCTAAAATGCAGAGTTTTGTAATACAGCCAGTTGTCGCTGTGGTACTGCGCAAACGCAAGTTCTATCCTCACCGCTGACAACCAAAGTGAGAAATGGGATCTCTGGTTGGCTAAAGCTTGTGCCAAAGCCAGGCAGAGACCACCACTCTAGTCAGGGCAAGGGAGTTAAATGCCAAAGATAACCCCTGCTCACCCCCTTGGTAGCTTGGCACAAGCAGTCAGGCTTATCCCGGAAGCCATATGTAAAGCATTTGCGCAAGCACACAGCAACAACATCCCAGGCACACTACAAAAGGAACTCCACGCAAGGTTATATCAAAAATAGTCTTTGTATTCTCCGAACACATTAGAATAGTACTCACATAATATACATGGTGCCATCTGGCACTAGTTCATATCTACAAGGGATTATTTACACCTGACAGGGCCCACTGGACCACTGTCAGAACCATCACAAAGCGAACTTAGTAAAAGTAAGACATATCATAAACGTACAACCAGTAATCACTGGTAACCACTGTACTCAGCAAAAACCTGTAACATAAACTACATTATGCACAGTATCACATTAGGCGCGAATTACATTCTGCACCAACCTCACCAGCATAAACAGATTATGCAATCATTTCATAAGTCTAAACGCATTAGACCCTAACCTCCTAAGCATAACTCACATTAGGAAATATTCTCATTGGAACATAATCTCACTAGCATAAACCATAATATGCAAACAACCTCATAATCATAAAAAACACACTTAGAGGTATAAAACAGGGTGCATCAATTATACTACATAAATCACATTTTCTAACATCACATAAATCATATTAGGGCCTGGCGCCCTATTAACCTAACAGTCCCCCTGGCAAATTGACCATGTCAAAGGGGGCTCTTTATGCCCTATGTCCCAAAAGTCAGGGTACGCTGCAAATGCAGCAGAAGTCAAGGGGGCGCACATTGCGCAGGCCTAAACGCAGCAGCTGGCCCTAAGTGCTGCGCAGCTGGGAAAGTATGGGGCAAAGGAGTGCATCTCACTCCTAACTCAAAACATGCCTCAGAGGAAAGAATAGCCTAAACATTGCAGCTGCCCACTACTTGCTGGGCAGCTATGCATCTCCCATGAAGGCCTGGCACTCACTGTGCCCTCTGAACAATTTGCCAAACGTTGCAGCTGCCCACGCTGGTGCGGCGCAGCTGTGAGTCAGAAAAAGGGCCCTGGCACCACTGTGCCCTCTGGGCCTCGCTGGGTCTCTCAACAAACATGCCCCTAAAACGTGGCAGCTGCCCTCTAGCAAGCGGGGTAGCTGTAATTCAAAATAGGGGCCGGCATACGGTGCCTTCTGGCCCCCGCGGGGCTTCTCAATAAACTGATCCACACTACTAGGGGCGCGGGCTCGGGAGCCTTCCTCTGGGGCTCTAAGGAAAGAATTGCCCCCATCGTGGCAACGGTCCGCCTTGGCGGTACCGCTGAAAATGCTAAGACAGGCTCCGGCACCTCTGTACCTCGGGCCCTTCTAGGCCTTTAAATCAACTCGGCCCTCATCGTGGAGCGGCCCCATATCAGGCGGGGGGCCGCTTAGGAACGTGGCCGTGACGCTGCCTCGATGCGCACACCACACAGAGCCCTCACTCACCGGCTCTCTCTGCGGCGATCTCCGGCTTCACCTGGTCTCGCACTGGAACAGCTTCTCTGGCTGCACTGGGAATATCTACAGACTCTCCCCTTACTTCACCCAGGCCCCCCCTGGGACACGGGACTTTGCTCTGGAGCCGCGAGGCTTCGGACTGCTTTTTCGGCGGCGGGCGGGTCTTCCTGTGCATGTACCGCCCAATGCCAGGCAACCCTGCCTGACTTCCGGTTTTGCCGCGCTGGCCATGGCGGTCATCTTCTATGCGGGCAATACGGGGTAGGCTCCCATTAATTAAATATGCAAAAGCGGGGTGGACACCTGTGTTTCTCAGTGCATAACCTGGGTGGGCTCCCATCATATTCCCTCTCGCAAAAGGCAGGACGGGGGAATCCCTATGCTGGGGACTCCCTCTAGAAGCAAAGACTGCAGCTCAGCGCTGCAGAGCCCACGCCCTCTTCTTGGGGGAAGAAAAAGGTCCTTACGGCATCAGTGGCATGGCGGGCCCAGGGAGGCCAGTACACAGGGCCCTCCAGCAGGGAGGCAAGCCCCATAATGGTTCCTCCTGGGCCCCCGCAGCAGCAAGCCCCCACGAGTACAGGAACAAGAAGTGAACATTTTCATGGGGTCACATCCCCTATATTTATATCAGAAAATCCCTTTGTGTCACAGCACAGGGCTCGGGCTTGCCAGTCAGAACTGGTTTAGGGGGGATTTGGAGGACTTTGTTTTGCCCAGCTCCTCCCCCCTGTGTCAGGTGGGGGCTCAGTGATCAGACATACCACAGGGGACAGAGCCAGCATTGTGGAGGGAAGTCACAGACCTATTCAGGTCTCAGATGCAACTCCTCCCTCCCATCTGCATGCAGATCTCTCTATTCATCACTGGGCTGACCCCCCTGTCTCCTGGAGCCACCCACACCCCTCAGCTCCTGTCAATTACAAGCCAGACATGTAATTCACATCAGGCAGGCAGACACACAGCACATAGAAATGCCTTCTAAAAGTGGCATTTCTCCACCAGTCACCATAAATCAGCGCAAACCATTGTGCAGCATTTATCCTCATGAGTTCATACATGCTAAACTCGACCCTGCACTCCCCTCATACCAGGAATTACCATGGACACACATATCCCCCATGCATTCCTGTGGGACGGCAGGCCAATCTCACCACACACACTCAGAGAGCGCACGCACTTTACACTGGGCCACAGTGCTAAAGTGCCCAGAGGCCTGAAATTACCACCACCATCATAAAGACAAAGCATGGAAGTTAAGAAGAGGCACAGACAAAGAAAAACAATATAAACGACCCTAAGAGCACAGACATAATATCTTGCATCCACAGCAAAAAAAAAAAAAATTTATTCACACCCCTCTCCTCGAGCACGCTTATACATGCTACAGAGAAAATTGTACTCACAAAGCCTCAAGAGCGACTAGATATAAAGTAAAAGTTAAAAAACAATACACAAAAAAAGGAATACCTTATTGTGTAAACATCCCATACGTTCCTTAGGCAGTGATAAGTTTATAAGTGACTTATAACCTAAAGTATCACATACAAAACATCATGTGACAGTATGACAGAGCACATAGAAGTATTAAGGGTTTTCCAATATGATTGTATCCACATCCAACTTTGGAAAATCCCAGAGTCAAAACCAAGATAGTGTCAACCCATATCCATGCACCATAACATCCAAAAAATGTAAACAAAGTACCTGTATGTATTCGAACCAATAATTCAATGGTCTGCTTCATCGACCGAACCATGCATTTCCCGGTTCGCACATACGAATATTAGATACAGGAAACAGTGTTCACAGCTAAAAGAGTACTTCGAAAAAGAAGCAAGTCCGTAAACCAACCAAGTACATTTTAAACAGTCGAAGAGCACTATTACAAAGAACTGATGTACACATGAACTCAAATCATTCTGCATTAGTTGCATTAATCATGCGCATAGCAAAGCAGACTATCCTGCGAGACTCGGGGTCACATGTTATTAATTCAGTAACAATGTCAATCATGTGCTCCAGGTCACAAATAATTTGTTCGATATCAATGTCCATTGTGTGCTACATGACATGACCGTTGCCATTAAAACGGCGATCTAGAGAAGTAGAGGAGTAGGAAATAAGATGCGGAGATTTCTCTATTTTATGGCCTGCCCTTACTCTGCTCCTGCCTTTCCACTGTATTGGGCTGCATTTTAATTGTGCTTATCATCATTGAGGACAATAAGGTGTTATGGACATTTTGTCTGCGTGACAAACTACTTACCGCTCTCTTTGATTGACGCGAGTTGCCTCAGGATTCAACGTCGTTATCAACATTGAGGACAATTTGGTCTTATGGGTATATATTGTCTCTGTGTCAAATTGTTTTTCATTCTTTTACTTTGACGTAAGTTACCACTTAGGATAATCTATTTTTGCTTAATCATGGATTATGGTTTTCATCTTTTAATATGAAATGTTTCCAGACAAGTGTTGCTTAGTGGTGTTGACATGGGTGCGTTTTAGCCGGGTCTACAAATAGGGTTGAGTTACAGCTCTGTGCACGCCAATGAGATATTAGAGTTTTGGTGGCCGAGACTGTTGAACATATTATCAATATAGAGAAGTGGAGAAGTGTGGCTCAATGGTTAGAGCAGCAGACCCTGATGCAGAGGTCTGGCCCGGACCAGGGTTCAATTCCCGCCTCAGGAGGGTCTTGGGCTAAATTTCCCCGGACCTGACAATTCTCGCCTCGGTGCCTATTCTAATCATGGGTCCCACGCTGCAACTCTGGGCAATAGCTTGCTTAATCTCCACAACGGCCCCAACAGCGCCAGGATGCCTGGCCTCACCTTGGGGGGCCCAGGAGTGGGCGCTTCACATGGAAAGGCCAGGAGGGGTTCCAGAGCGGTATGTGTACAGCGCCGTGATACCCCTTGGGGTGATTGTGCGCTATATAAGCACTACAACATTTACATATACATACAAGTAGGGAACCTTATACAGGTAGAAATGGTAGGGTTGCTGTTTAGTGTTGCATTACATCTCCCTATTTAGCTGACTTCAAGGATTCAAAACGGTTGGCTGGTGTAGATATAGACACGGGGTGCCAGACGGTATTGCTGAACAAGGTATATTTTTCAGTACTCAAACTTGGATGGTCACTCTATGTTCCTTTCCTTACAGCTTTTTGTTGTATTTTGTAATACCATGTAGAGCGGCACAAGGGTGCTGTTGCAATATAATGGAATGTTTCCTTGTGTTCTAACAAGGTCTGCATTATTCAGTGCTCTCCTTACCTTTTTAGGTCTCGCCTGATCCAGCGTGTGTGCTACTCTGGCAAGACTTTTAGTAAGTGGGCTTCAAAAAGCTCACCACAAGCTTTTTGTGTGGCCTAGAGCATGCGGTTACGTGCACAGTTATGAGCACTGGCGCCATCTGGCTTTCCTGTCTCGTCATGGCTCATTAAGCTCTTCGCTCGCTGGCATCCTTAAAGCCCGCAATCGCGATCACTTTCACAGCAGCGCGGCCAATGCTTGTTTTTTTTTCTTTTTACTAAAAAACATTTTTGTCTTTAGTCAATCTATTTTTTTATATTGCGGAACACAAATTTTGAAGAACTAAACATTAATGAGGCAATTTAGATTCATCGAATACATTTAGTGACGTTTTTACAGACGTATGCCTGCTTTGGTTGTCTACCTGTAGCTATTGAATAAACTACATCTTTATCTGAGCTTTCTTTTTAATAGTATAAATACGATAGCGCGCTCTTCCCACTAGGCACGTTTGTTTTCCGGACTGTACATCATTTCAAGATTGGCTCTGGCTCGAGCACCTCAAATGAAGCCTCGCGATGCATGCTTAGTGACTTTTCTCACAGAAGGCATGTTTAGAACTACTTCCGATCCTCCTAGGCAGGCCTCCCTCTGAACGTTTACTGGCTGGGATTCAAGTCATTGCGGGCTGAAAAAGGCAGCCGCGAGCGGGCTTGGTCGCGCCATCATTAAAGAAAGGAACTTGACGAACCAGGCCATAAGAGCAAGGACTACTGGGTGAGTTACTGTCCGTCGGTACACGTGCACTGCTTACCAGTACATGCTTAAGGAGCAAATGTCACTAAGGTAATAGAACACGCAGTGAGTTAAAGAGACACTTTATCGTTTAATACTTCTTGTTGCAACTTTAGTGACCAAGAACTTGTTACATTCTGAGAATTGTAGTTTCGCTTTCTGCATGACACGTGTGGACCATAGTGTATGTGGCTAAAAAAGCCTGGACTGGCTGACGTTGTCAGACATGTTATCAAATGGTCAGTTGGCAGCTAGTGCTCTATGGTCTTTATAGTTTGCTTAATCGTCCCAGGCACCATGTTTCAATTTTCCTGACTGTCCTTTAACAAATCATGACTTACTTGATGGAGTTGTGTTAAATTGGTCTGCTGCTCTTGATTAATAACACTTTGAGTGATCTGCCATCCTTTGTTCGTGACATACTTTTAGTTGGTGCTAGCTTTTTAACCCATTGCATTTATAAACAAGCATTGGCATAGCCAATAGGTCTCGCCTTTGGGACCTTATAAGTATTTAGTTATGTAGCACAATATCATTGGTACAACAGCATCAACTGTTGCATGGCTAAACACTTATAAGGTTCCAAAGGTGAGACCTATTGGCTATGCCAATGCTTGTTTAAACAGCTGCTGGACTTGGAAAGGCTGTGCCTTGCAGTATATGACTCTGCACACAAATGTGGTGGGCCGGGTTGCGTCGCCTCAACTATATTTTCTCTGCATCTTATCGGGGTTTTAATGGCAACTGCCATGTCATGTAGCACACAACCGACATTGATATTAAACCAATTATTAATGCCCTGGAGCAAACGATTGACATTGTTACTGAATTAATAACAGGTGCCCCAGAGACTCGCAGGATAGTCAGTTTCGCTATGTGCATTATTAATGCAACTAATATAGAATGATTTGAGTTTATGTGTATATCAGTTCTTAGTAGTAGTGCTCTTCGACTGCTTGAAGTGTACTTGGTACGTTTACGGTCTTGCTTCTTTTTCTATTTCGTAGTACTATTTTCCCTGGGATCACAGTTTCCTAAATCTAATATTCATGTGTGCGAACCGAGAAACACATGGCTCGGCCGATGCTGCAGACTCTCTAAGTTATTAGTTTGAATACATTTGTTTACTTTTTTTGGATTTTTTGGTGCATGGATATGGGTTGAGACTATCTTGGTTTTCACTTTGGGATTTTCGAAAGTTGGACGTGGATGCTTGCATATTGGAAACCCCTAAATACTTCTACGTGCACCGCTCTGTCATACCATCTCTGGATTGTTTTTATGTGATCCTTTTGGTTATAAGTTACTTATCACTGGCTATGGAATTTATGGGATTTTTACACTATACAGTATTATCTTTTTGTGTTTTGGTTTTTCAACTTTTACTTTATATTTAGTTTAAGCTGCGGATTGAATTACAATTTATTAGCCGATTTTTTTCCTGTTGTCTTTTAGTACTGGGTAGTGAAGAATTTGGGAGTCTGGTAGGATGTTTGCTCCCCACTACCTCTATTGCTACAGAACAAGACTGCTTTTGGTATGCGCTCTTGGAGGTTTTGTGAGTACAGTTTGCCCTGCAGCATGTATAAGCATGCTCAAGGAGATTTGTGAATAAATGGATAAATAATTATTTTTTAGTTGTGGATGCGAGATATGTTCTGTGCTCCTGTGCTCTTTTAGTCATTTATATCTGTTTTTCCTAGCCTTTGACTCTTCTTAACTGCCTTGCTCTGCCTTTATGATATTATTCCTTGGGCTCTGGTTGTACAGGAACAATGAGCAGTGGATAGACCATGGTTGACACACTTGAGTGTTTTACAAAATACTTGTATTTAAAGGCATGTTGTGTACTATGGTTTCCTGTTAAAGAGTTACTGGAAGGATGTTTTTAGCGATTGGATGTCACTGTTGGGTACATTGCGAGTTTGTTGTATTCATGGTTTTAAGCCAAGCCTTTTTCTCTTTTTATGATATATGGACCAGTACTGTACTAAATTATATTCATGTTCTTAAGTCTTTTACACATGGAACCTGTCTTTAGTCAATGTATTTGTGTTTGTCTTGTTTAAATGTGTACATAGCCCTTAAGAAGCCCATGTCGTCAGCAAAACATGTTGGTTGCATCTGTTGGTAATACTTTCATGATGGAAAAAGAAGAAAATAAAAAAAGAACATTGAAGCAACATTGGAATCTATAAATAGTTTTGAAAATGATTTTGACAGTTGACCTGAGGTTTAATTGATCTTTTCTGCTTATGTGTTGCCTCTCATTGCTTGTGTTCCGTTATATATGATTCATGACCATTTGGCAGCTGGCCATTCGAGGAGGGAAATATTGGTTAAAAGAAACTTATTTGTGGCTACATTGGGGGGTGCAGCGATTGAGCCTCCCTAGCTGCCACTATTTCTTCGGTTTATTAAAGCTTGTGGTGCCCTCTTTAAGTTTTCTGCAATAATAGGAAACAACCCCCTAGTTCCTCTTCTCCAAATCTATAGGACGAAATGTCTGCTAGTACTTACACATGGTACAGCCATTTGGGGCTATCAAAATTCTATAAAAATACAGAGAGAAGAGAACCGGTTCTGTCGAAAACTGCTTGGGGTTGGTTCCACCAGCAAAAGTACCTGTATCCATGACAAACTGGGTCTTGGCTTTGTAGAAGATTTTGTAAAATTAGCACCACTACTTTTATGGATCTCTGTTTGGTGTAGGGACCACACAGCTTTTAATAGGGCAGTAGTCCAGGATTGCCTTTATTGTGATCTGGGGCATCAGATACCCAGGTTGGCTTACATCAAGAACTTGGCAATTAAACTGGAGAAAACACAAGGAGATGATGGACGGAGCACTGAAACTTTTCAGACACTCACCCCAGTCACAGATCTGGGTTGAATCCATCATCGTTCTTTAGCTCACTTCGCCACCCCAGTTGATACCCAACTATATGCAAATCAGTCTTGACTCTGTGTCTCATGGGAACAGTCCAGACCCAACTGCCAAGCCAGGTCTTCCACGGACTGGAAACAAGCCTCCTGGGACTGGTTTCGGGGTAACATGCCTCATCAGCCAGGCTAGCTTGAATCCAGTGGCAAAGTGAGCAAGGGCCTCACGTCTGGGAATACGCTGCCAACTCAGGGCAAACAAAGCGAACACAAGGGGATGATGGGCGTAGCTCTGAAACTTTGCAGACACCCACCCCAGTCACTGATCTGGGTTGAATCCATCATCGTTCTTTAGCTCACTTCGCCACCCCAGTTGAGACCCAGCCATATGCAAATCAGTCTTGACCCTGTGTCTCATGGGAACAGTCCACACCAAACTGCCAAGCCTGCCTTATACTATACTCCTCAATGTTTTGTCAAAGCAGACGGGAAAAAGATGAAAGAGAAGTATTGTTGCCTAACCATGGAAATAAGGGAAGCTAGGGTCTGGAAAAATTGATGAGAGGTTGAAGATTAAAAAAAAACGAATCCAGGATTTGAGTCATATCTTAACTTGGTCAAAACCCCGTGGGAGAAATCTTTGCTTACAAGGTTTCGATTGGGCTCAATACGGTGCATTCTATGTTTCCCTCCTGGACAAAATCAACGTAACTCCATTTTATCATGTCCCTGTGACGAAATTACATTACAAACCTTGGACCATCTAGTATTATTTTGTCCGACTTATCACTACCCGCGACAAAGTTACTTGCTCCCTATTTTTAAGGTCTAGACTTTTTAATCATTCTAGGCCTGCTCTTTTACATTTAGTCAAGTCATAAAGTCAAGTCATAAAATTTGTATAGCGCACTACATACCCAGGAGGATTACTTGTCAAATATCCACGTTTTAAGCTGCTTTCTGAACGCTAGGTGGTTCTGGGTGAGGCGCAGGTAAGCGGGGAGTGAGTTCCATGTTTTAGCAGCCAGGTATGAAAAGGATCTGCCTCCCATGGTGGTCTTGTTGATGCGAGGTACCGTGGCGAGGGCTTGGCTGGAAGACCGTAGTTGGCGGGGGGGGTGTAGAAGGACAGTCGAGAGTTGAGGCAATCTGGTCCGATGTCGTAGAGTGATTTGTGTGCGTGGGTAAGCAGTCGGAAAGTGATCCTCTTATTGACGGGTAGCCAGTGGAGGTCTTTAAGGTGACCAGAGATGTGTTCGTTGCGTGGGATGTCTAATATGAGCCTGGCTGATGCGTTTTGGATTCGTTGGAGTTTTTTCTGGAGTTTTGCGGTAGTACCCGCGTAGAGGGTGTTTCCGTAGTCCAGTCGGCTCGTGACCAGAGCGTGGGTGACTGTTTTCCTTGTTTCGGAGGGGATCCAGCGAAATGTTTTTCTGAGAATGCGAAGAATGTTGAAGCATGAAGAGGATACGGCGCTGACTTGTCTGTTCATCGAAAGTGAGGAACCCAGGATGACGCCCAGGTTCCGTGCGTGGTCTGTCGGGATGGGTGCTTTTCCGAGGGCTTCCGGCCACCAGGAGTCGTCCCATGAAGAGGGGGAAGTACCTAAGATGAGGACTTCTGTTTTGTCTGAGTTCAGTTTCAGACGGCTTTGTTTCATCCATTCGGCAACTTCTTTCATTCCTTCGTGTAGGTTAGTTTTGGCGGTGCTGGGGTCATTGGTGAGAGAGAGGATTAGTTGAGTGTCGTCCGCGTAGGAGATGATGTTGAGGTTGTGTTGGCGTGCGATGGCCGCGAGGGGGCTCATGTATACGTTGAAGAGGGTGGGACTGAGTGAGGATCCTTGAGGTACGCCGCAGATGACTTCAGAGGCCTCGGACTTGAATGGAGGAAGGCGGACTCTCTGGGTTCTTCCGGTGAGGAACGAGGTGATCCATTCAAGTGCTTTTCCTTGGATTCCGATGTTATTGAGGCGTTGTAGGAGGGTGCTGTGGCAGACTGTATCGAATGCTGCAGAGAGGTCGAGGAGGATGAGGGCGACTGTGTCTCCATTGTCCAGTAGAGTTCGAATGTCTGTTGCTGCGATGAGGGCGGTCTCAGTGCTATGTTTTGCTCGGAAGCCAGATTGTGAGGGGTCGAGGGATTTGTTGGCTTCGAGGAAAGCGGCGAGTTGGTTGTTGACGGCTTTCTCGATGACTTTGGCCGGGAATGGAAGAAGCGAGATGGGGCGGTAATTTTTGAGTTCGGTGGGGTCCGCTGTTGGTTTTTTCAGAAGGGCGGTGAGTTCAGCGTGTTTCCAGTCTTCTGGGAAGGAGGCGGAGTTGAAGGAGCAGTTGATGACGTCTCGGAGGTGCGGTGCGATGACGGAGTCTGCTTTGTTGAAGATGTGGTGAGGGCATGGGTCTGTGGGGGATCCTGAGTGGATGGAATTCATCAGGCGGATGGTGTCCTCGGTGGAGATTGGGTTCCAAGCGTTAAGGGTGTTCACGGGGGGAAGATGGTCAGCAGATGGTAGGGTGGGTTGGTTTCCGGGTTGGTTGTCAAAGCTGTTGTGGATGTCTGCAATCTTGTTGTGGAAAAAAGAGGCTAGGGAGTCGCAGAGGGTTTGAGAGGGTGTGATGTCGTTGGAGTTGGCCGAGGGATTGGAAAATTCCTTGACGATGTTGAAAAGTTCCTTGCTGTTGTGGGCGTTGTTGTCAAGTCGATCCTTGAATGCTGTTTTCTTGGCTTTTCGGATCAGTTGGTGGTGAGAGCGGGTGGCGCTTTTGAAGGCGTCCTTGGTGCTGGTGGTTGGGTCTTTTTTCCAGGCCTTTTCAAGGGAGCGGCAGAGTTTCTTGGACTTCTTGAGATCATCGTTGAACCATGAGGCTTTCTTGCTGCCAGGTTTGCTTTGACGTTTTTTCAGTGGAGCTAAGGTGTCGGCGGTGTTGGATAACCATAGCGTGAGGTTGGAGGCGGCATCGTTGGCGTTGGAAGAGAAGGCTGGGGAGTTTCGAAGGAGCGATGCGGAGATTTGGTCCGTGGTGATTTTGTTCCAGTTTCTTTGCAGGGTAGGTTGGGAGCGGTTGATGGGTTGCGGCTTGTTGTAGATGAAGTGGACGCAGCTGTGGTCGGTCCAGAGGAGATCCGTAGTGTGGCTGAAGGAGACATGGTTGCTGGATGTGAAGATGGGGTCGAGTGTGTGACCTGCGATGTGGGTGGGGGAAGTGACTAGTTGTTTAAGTCCGAGGTTGGCGAGGTTGTCCAAGAGGGTGGTGGTGTTGCGGTCGTGGGTCTTTTCAAGGTGAAAGTTGAGGTCTCCCAGAAGGATGTAATCTTTGGAGGGGAGTGCGTGTGGGGTGATGAAGTCCGTGATGTCTTCACTGAATTTTGCGCGGGGTCCTGGTGGTCTGTAGAGGAGAGTGCCTCTGAGTGTTGTTTTGGGATCGATGTGGATCTGGAAGTGAAGGTGTTCGGAGTTTGCGAGATTGACGTCGGAGCTGGTTGAGATGCGGATAGATTTCTTATGGACGATAGCGATTCCTCCTCCTGTGTGGCTGGTACGGTCTTTGTGGGTGATCTTATAGTCTTCAGGAATGGCAATTGTGATGTCTGGTGCGGAGGAAGCATTCATCCATGTTTCCGTAAGGAAGGCGATGTCCGGAGAAATGGTGTCTAGTAGATTCCATAGGTCAATGGCATGCCTGTGGATCGATCTGGTGTTGAGAAGGATGCATTGTAGGTGGTTGGGGTCGGGAATCTGTGGTGTGGTCGTAGCAGAGATGTTGTCGGTGCCGCTGAATTTGCAGGAGTAGCAGGAGAAAGATCCATGGGTGTGTCCAGGAGCGGCTTGGACGCAGTTGGGGGCGCGGCCGGGGTTAAGGGCTAGGAGGGTGGCGGCATCGTAGGTAATGCGGGAGGGCTGGGCAGCGCGAGGGGCAGGGGGTCTGGCGCTGGGCGCGGTCCAGGCGCGGACGGGCGTAGACGGGCTTACCTTTGGCGCACCTTCGGCGTGTCCGAAGCGCGTGGACGCTGATTGATCCAATTGTTATATTATCTGTTGTGTCCTTTATAAAATGTGCTTTAAATGTAAATTCTGTTATAACATGTAAAAATTGCATTATATTTACTAAAGCTAGATGTCCTTTTTAGGTCTCGCCTACGCAGCAACGCACATGCATTGCATAGGAGAGACCTGTACCATCGCCACAGCTTTGGAGGAGTCAGGCCAAATTGGCATGAGCAGCCATCTTAAGAAGCAGGTGGCACAGGAGTGAGAGAGGCAGGAGGCTCCCCACACAACCTCCGTCTTAACTGGGCACACAAATCACGCTGGAGTGAAGACCTGCGTTGGGTGGGATGTCCACATGCCCCTTGGCTAGCCACAATGACTCCACCTTGAGCATGAATCCAGGTGAGGCGGACTGCATTCGCTGATTCTATAACTGAGGGGCCTGGGGGTGCCCGTGTGGCTAGTGGACGTACTTCCATGTAGGGTGAGGTTCGTGACCTAGAAAGTGGACTACCCAGTTGGAGACTAACTGTGCCGGGGTGGCCGTTCCTCTGCAGCCAGTTGGAGATACCTAGGCTGACCCACGCCGCTGCCTTGTGCTGGCCTGGGGCTTGTGGGCGACCCTGCATTGCCGTCGTGGACCACGCACGGTGGAAATACCGGGGTGCAGACATATACAGTGTGCGCCAGTGCTTCCCACATCGCCATCCATTTCTTCTCTAGCCAGATCATTAGCATGGGGAATCCTGAGACGCGGCAACCAAAGATCAACTTTGACAAACAAACTAGTAAGTCGGTGGAGAGTGATGCCGGACAAAAGGAACTGCCCGGGGGTGGCCCCACGGAGCGCCTGCCTACAGAAGATATAAGGGAAATGTTTAAAGAGCTCAAATCCAGCTTACGGGGTATAGACTCCAAGATGGATTCATTGGCAGAAAGGATGGGCAGGATAACGCACCGAGTGGAGAAGCAGGAAGGCCGCATGGCAGTGTTGGAGACAAGGATCACGGAGACGGAGGAGGGACAAACGGACATGGAAAAGCAACTGCGTGGGATGGATGGAGTGCTGCAAGTGATCAGACAGAAGAACAAGGACTTGGAAGCTAGGTCCAGGCGAAACAACTTACGGATAACGGGAATAGCAGAATCGACAGACATTCAAAATATGGAGAAGTATGTGGAAGAAATGATGAGACCTGTTTGGCCCCGACCTCTCTGCAATGTTCCTTATTGAAAGAGCTCATTGCACCCTAGGGCCCAGACCAAAGCCAGGTGCACCGGCAAGATCATTAATAGCAAGGGTCCTTAACGACAGAGACAGAGATACCATACTCAGGCTTGCACAAGAGAAAGGCGACGTCCAGTACAAGGGAAAAAACATAGCCCTATATCCGGTCTTCACTCTGCAGGTCCAGGCGGCTCAAAGAAAATTCATCCCTGCGAAGAAAATCTTCCAACAGATTAGGACTAGATACGCTTTGATCTATCCTGCTAAGCTGCGAGTCCACGGTCATGGGAAGCCCGCCTTTTTTACGGACGCTAAGGCTGCCCTTGCATATACTAAGCAGATGGCTAAGGACCATAAACAGCTGGCAGCACCGAATGAACCACAGCATGGAGGCTGCATGAGTGACACCGATTGAAGTTTTCGGACATACTCGCTGGATTTGCAGATAAGTGTCCCAAAGTTAAAAATGTAACTGCGATTGTATATCTTATGCTGCCAAGAACAGGTGGTCTCAGTGTGGGGAAAATACTCTTATTCATGTACTACCAGCCTAGAATGTTTGATTGGATGACTTGGGCCGAGGCGGCTGTGGTACACCTAGATGATGGCGGTCGGATGTCGTCTCGGTCACCCCACCAAAAGAGTGGGGGAGGTTTGCCAGCGTCCTTATGTTCCCTCGTGGGATGATTCCCTTAAATTTGGTATTATGATTTGACTGCTCACTGTTTTTGGGAGACGGGGTGGGGTATCCACAACCTAATTGGGGGGTTTGTGTGGGTGGGGGGAGGAGAGGGGTGTTTGTTTGGTCCTACCTGCCATGTCTTATGCCTGAGTTTGAGAAATGTCCTTGCCTGTATGGTATGGTCCTGGGCCGCAGTACTGTCTGGCGAATTAACGTTTCTAAGCTGAAACCAGTCACCGTACTCCCACGGATTACGTTGGCACTGGACATTGATGGGAGACGGAGTGCTTATGTCTGTAGATGTGAACTATTGCATCTGTGGAATATTAGGGGTTTGAATGACCACAGGAAGGTTCGATTGATCCACTCTTACTTGATTCACCATGGGGTGGATATATGTTTATTACAGGGGACGCATTTGAACTCTACACGTACCAACATACTTCGGGACAATAGATGGGGAGAGATAGTGAAGGCTACTTACTCGAATTATTCCAGAGGAGTTGCCATTCTAATTCGCAGAGGATTGCAATGGAAAACACACTCCTCGACTTTAGACACAGAAGGGAGATACATCATGTAACAGGGAACGCTTTGTAATACTCCAGTGGTAATAGTAAACACATACGGTCCTAATGTAGATAGCCCATCATTTTTTTCAACATATATGGCACAAGCTCCAGTCGTTTGGTCCGGTGGCGATATTGTGGGGTTGATTTTAGTGTGGTCATGTCACCCACAGCTGATAGGCAGGGGGCGTCTCGCGACCATCACCCTAGGGCTGTTGCAGTGCTATGGGATATTGTGGAGGATGTCCAATTGGTGAACACGTAGAGAACCCTCCATCCAACGGCCAGAGAAGGCACATGTGCGACTTTACATAGAAACGCTTGGTCAAGATTGGACTACTGGTTGGTCTCAAAGGACCTGCATTCCCTGGTTGTTGGGGCTACACACCTTCCACGTACATTTTCAGACCATGCACCCACTCAGATCACGATACAAATTCCACCGCAATATGTGCAACCATTTAGCTGGAGATTCCTGTTGCGAGCACTATTAGATCAGGTTCTCCGCAAAGAGCTCAGGGAGAAACTAACTGAATATTTTGAGACAAATTAGGGTTCTGTGGAATCACCTGGGACACTTTGGGAGGCCTTTAAGGTGGTCACCAGTGGACACTGTATGGCACTGAAGACGGAGTGCTTAGAGCTATACAAAGCACACTTTGTACCTTAGAAAGAGACATTGCAGATCTGGAAAGAGATAACCGAGAGCACCCTTCCCCAACCACTCAGGCTGCGCTCTGCACAAAGCTGACTGAATTTCAGGAGGAGGCTGAGAGGGAAACGGCATACCTACATAAATATGCTCAGGCCAGAAGATATGGAGAAGGGGACCAGGCGGGGAAAACGTTAGCTAATCTTCTGCGTGCTCCGAGGGGAGCAGACTACATAACTGAACTACAGGTGGAAGCTGGCGAGGTGGTCAGGACACCGCAGGGCATTCATCGGGCCATGACTGAATTTTATAAGTCACTTTATGCATCCCACACAAACCCATCACTATCAGACATCACGGAGTACTTGGACACTATAATAAATAACACATACGCTACACATAATACAACTCACTACAGAATAAAATCATATCACAAAACACTTTAAATTCCAAAAAGAGAGACCTATTGGCTATGCCAATGCTTGTACTATCATAGTTTTAAAGAATATATATTATACAACTTAAACATTTTTATACCTATTTATAGCCTTTTTGGTTTATGATGAGTGATGTATAGATAGTGAATTAAATTTGTACTTTTATGATTATTAACTAATGTAGGGAAGTAGGATCTGCTTTTTATGGTTACCCCACTTTTTGCTCCATGTGATACTGTTTTTAACTAGTCTTACTGGGATCCTTCTCATCAGGACCCCAGTCTATCTGCTTTCTCCCTAAACTGTTATGTCATGTACTTAGGTACACTCCAGATTGGATACGGGGGTACCCTTTTCAGTCCCTAGTATATGGTATAGGTGAGGCTGCAAGGTCAAAGGTTTTTTCTGGGGTAAAGACGGGGTCACTTCAGCAGGTAAATGTTTCATATGACGACATTTCCAAGTTTGGTAAGGAGGTGCAGAGTGAGAAACAAGTTTTCGGGTGCAGGCAATAGTACGTCAAAACTGCCTTATACAGGTTTTGGCAATGCCTTTAGGTATGCACCTTTCTGAATACACAAGGCAAAAGATTTGGAACCATGAGTTTGTTTGATGTTCTTTCGCTTACTGCATAGGGACATTCAAGCCAGGAAGGGATCGAAGGAGGAATAATGGGAGCGGTCTCACCGCCCTAGAATGCACAAGAACATTGCGAACGGGACGGCTGCCTTTCTTATCGATGCTAGCGTATACAGTGAGAGGCATCCGGACTGAGCGGTGGCAATGCCTAAATATATGGACATTTATTGGGAGGGCACATTTACAGGCAGGAGGGTACGGAAGGCTTAATTCTGATGGAGAGTTTCAGGATAAGGTTAGTATCTTTACGGATAAGCCATGGGTGGGAAGTGGACCAGGAGCTGTGGTTGCAATAGATGTCTACTGGTCAGACAGTGACCATCGTACATACGGCAAGTGGGGCTGCCCATAACATACCGGTCCTCTCTACAGCGTCCCACCCCAAAGGGGCAGGTGGGGTTGAGTAGAGAACAGTTGCTTGCAGCAGGGGCATGTTGGAGTTTTAATCAAGGGAATTTGGAGTACCTTTAGCGCCGGAAAAAACAGAGGGACCGACTACCAGATTGACATTCTTGGGTATTGCAATGGATACAGAGACCATGATGGCTCGCTTACCACCTGGGAAGGTTGTAGGAAATATTTCATTCTTGAGGGATGGGCTAAGCATGCAGAAGATTGAGCTCGACAAATACAGCGTTTGCTTGGCTATTGGAATTTCTCTTGCAGAGTAGTGAGGGCAGTTTGGATGTTCTGCAGACGTTTGGGCTTCGTCATGTCTAGAGCATACCTTCCCCATCATCGGATTAGACTTCATAAGGCTGTAGAAGATGACTTGAAAATCTGGTTACAGTTGTTGGCATAGTTAATGGCGTTTTTTATTATTTTGGTTGATGATGACTCCATATGGCAAATTCAAATATTTTCTGACACCTCTGGAGCGCAGGGCTTTGGATTATTTCTGGGAAGGGCGATGGTGTGCCGAACGATGGCCTCACAAGTGGGTTCAGCACGGTCGCAGTATCGCCTTCTTGAAATTTTTCCCTTACTGGTAGCTTTACAGGTGTGGGGCGAGGAGTTCAAGGACAGGGTGTGCTATTTCACATTGACAACATGCTTGTAGTTAATCTAGTAAATAACCAACGTGCTAAGGATGTGCGGTTATTACATTTGTTGAGGTATTTCGCGTTGCAGACTCTCCACTTGCATATTGTCTTTAAAGCAAAAAACATAACGGGTGTCAGTAACACAATAGCAGATGCTTTACCTTGTTCAAATTGGTAGACATTTCGTTCATTGGCACCGGGGGCGGACTCCTGCAAAACTGAGATTCCGTCAGACGTCTGGTTGCTGGGGGTTGAAGGATCGTCCAGCTGGTTGAACATTCCATTGCTCCATCCACAAAACGCAGCTATTCAGCAGGCGTGGCCTGACTTTTAACATATGCTGCATCACAGAATCAGTGCAGGTTATTCGATTGTTAATGACGAGTTAATGTTTCAATTTGTTTTGTCACTAATGGACAAAGGTTTGTCATATACCACGTTTTGCTGGCAAGCTTTCGGGGATTTCTTTTTATGGGATAGTTGTTGTGGGGTAGGGAGTTGAAGGGAGGGGTGTTATTGAAGCGAATGTTAAAAGTTTCAGTAAAGAGAGGGCTCATCATTTGCATTTGCGGGAGCCAATTACTTTTTATTTGTTACAACAGCTTCTACGGTACGTGCTTGGTTGCTGTTTTGATGGGTGGGAGGTTAGTCGTTTTCGGCTGTCTATGATATGGTTGTTCTTTGGGGCATTTCGGGTTTCAGATTTGATGGGCTTAAGGGGTCAATAAGGCAGGCAATCTACAAATATACAGGTTCAAGAAGGTAATTTGAGAATTTGGTTGCGACAGTCAATAACAGATCAAATGGGTAGGTGGACATGGTTTTAACTGAGTGGGAGTGGATTGTGGGTTGTTGTCCACTGCAAGAATGGGAATCCTTTTTAATCTCCCCTCATTTCAGGCACAGGGTGGTAGTTTGTCATGCAAACGGGGACAATATCATCTGTTTTTCAGTTGCTGGCAGTGTTACATAAAGTTGTTGACGTTAGTGGGTCAGAATCCCTTATAGTATGGGACCCATTCTTTTAGAATTGGAGATGTGACGGAGGAGTCACGGTTGGGATGACATATACAAAATTGGTAGCTGGAAGTCTGATGGTTGTTCTCGTTCTATTCGTCGGTAGTTTTCAATTTACTTGGTGGGTATGCCAGCTTATTATTGTCGTTTTACCTTAGGTCAAGTTATGCCCTTACCATGAAAAGGAGGACCTGGATTATAGGACATTCTTTTGTCAAATGGTCGGCTACATATGCGGAACAACACAATTGTAGCCGTGCATTAGGTTTACATGGCAAAGGTCATGAAGTATTTTGGAAGGGGTTGGGGGGATGCAATGGGGTGATCTGTTTCCTTTGCGGTCCAATTTGTCATGGGAGAGGAGATTTACAGATTTGTTGATTCTTCACTTAGGAGAGGGAAGATCTGGTAGCACTGTCAGGTTTATCTTTAATAAAGAATGAAATTTGATTGGGCGGTGTTGAAGAGTAATTGGTCAGGAACATCTCTAGTCTGGACAGAATTCATTTATCGGCAGCATTGGAAAGGGGCTCGGAACCATACAGCAGTGGAGAAAGCTGTCCGGAAGTTGATTGGAGCAATGACATTTTTCTGTTCAGCGATGGGTCTTAGAATTTTACTGCATGAGAATATAACAGGTACTGAGAAACACCTTTTTTCGTGATGATGGGGTGCATTTGTCCCAGATGGGGCAAGCTTATTATTTGATGGAATTACGGAATTTGTTGGCGGGTTTTTTGGGGGAGAACATATGGTGTGACAACATTTTGACTTGACTTTTATCTGCATTTTACATGTGGGGGGGGGGGGCAGGAAAACTCTTTGGTTTTCCTGGGTGGCACTCTGTGGGGGGGTCTGGATAGTCTAGAGGGGGCTTATCCTTTCCCTATGGGAGTGGGGGGAGCGGGGAGAAAAATGGTGAGGAAAAAGAACAAGGGAAAAAACAAGGATGGGGAAATTTCTGCAGTATTTGGGGCAATGATTGGAAAATGGTTTGGAAATGTTTCCGAAGTTTTCAGTATTTTATGAAATGTTTGGCGAAATGTATTTGGGTTTTATCATTCATAACAATTGGAAAGATTGGATATCTGTTTTTGACTGTCTTAAATAGAAGTGACCTTTTATACTACTAGTATATATGGTGTGGATTGTTCTTATTGCACGTGTTAGTAATAGGCGTCAAGATGCCGTATGTTTACAGACCGAGTCACATTTATCTGTGACCCGTTGCAACAGTTTGCCAGTTCCCTATATGCTATATTATGGGAAAAACAGTTAAAAAAGGGAACTGAAAGTCACAATATCTTTCAGAATCTAAAAGTTTTTTTCATGCCTAAAGTCGTGGTTGGTCCATGCCTAAAATAGGGGTCCTAAGTCACATGCGGGGAACTTTGATAGGTTCCTAAATGCAGCAGGAGTGAAAAATAAACGTATTCGAGTGAGTTTTATTAAAATGCTTCCAAGCTTATTTACCGCACGTGCTGCCTGAATAGATACTTCTAAGTTCACAATCCTAGTTGGCACTTACGTGTTGTCGCGATCCGAACAAACGTCTCTGAGAGGCCGAGACCGGCTTTTCCTCCCGTTTTTAAAGCCCAGGTGTTGGAAAATAAAGAACGGACTTAGCGTCTGTTCTCCTCAAACTACTTCCTGAAGGGGATACTGAGGATGAACTAAAAAGTATTTCAGATGTTATGGCCGACATCCTAGACTGGGGTACGTTTATATCTGAAAGTTGGATCAAAATGATTATGGCCTTTGTTGAAAAGATTTGGCGGGTTGCAAAAGAATTCGGGTGCCGAAACATCTTCCCCATTTGTAAAGAGGAATGACGTAATATTTAAATTAGCAAAACTTCTGTTCTCAGCCTCTGAGCTATCATTATTTAAAAAACGAAAACAAGAGAAAGGTGAAATGTGATGTTATACAGGGTGCACTATCTCCAAAAGTAAGAGTGATTATGACTGGCAACAGGCTAAATTCACTTCTCAATATTAGAACATATCATGAGTAAGTTAGACATTGCCATATTCTTCCATTCATGATTTAAAATAAACATTTTTACATATAGTGCGTTCTGTAATAAAAATTCAGACATATTTTACATACGTTCAACAACTCAGAATAGTTCCCTCTAGCAACGTTTGATGCATTATTACATGTTTTCATAATGTTTTCTATATTACTAAAACAGGCACATTTTGCATATTATCAGCATCTCAAAGTAATTTCCTCATGCAATGATTAGTGCATGGTTTTCAAACAACAATTGAAAATTACTGCCCCCCCCCCCCATTGGGTGGATTTATGAAATTTTTAGGCCTCAGGCAGCATATATGTGAAATACATGTTACTCTGTTGGATTTTTTCTAGCACATTGTCTCCACTAATTGTTATCGGCGACTTCACACAATTTGACTTTTTAACTTTTGTATCACTTATAACAATGATGTTATAGACCATTTATTGTTAGTGAATTCTAATGAGCCTTCATATACGCATAACGTTTCCACTATTCTTTTAGAACCACATGCAATTCTTTATCAAAGTTCAGACCCCTTTCTACCGCCGTATGCGGATGATCCATTGGGCTTCTAATTTTCTGAGGGCAGCTGTACGTTCCCTACCCCTTGGGTCATTGTAGACCTGTGCTATTCCATGGAATCTGATGTTCACTATGCATGTGTCCGGGTGTGCTCTGTTAAAGTGTACTGCCATGGGGTAGACTGATTTACCTACTTGTATGATTCATTGCCTCTGTATAATGTGTGCGTGGTGTAAAGTACTGACACACACTACACTGATATGAGTAGCGCTATACAACAAATGAAATGCATATAGAGAGGGGCTACATAAAGATGAGGGGCACTGTTAGAGGGTGGCAGTGAGAGAATCCGAGGATGAGGTAGTGGGAGGGGCTATAAAGCGATGAGGGGCACTGTTGGACGGTGACAGTGAGGGAATCCGAGGAAGAGGTCATGGGGTAGAGGGGGAGCTAGGGAGAGATGAGGAGCACTGGTGGAGGGTGGTAGTGAGGGAGTCTGAGGAAGAGGTCATGAGGGGGAGGGGCTACAGAGAGACGAGGGGCACTTGTGGCGTGTGGCAGTGAGGGAATACGAGGAGGAGGTCAATAGGGGGGGCCATGGGGGGATGAGGGGCACTGTTGGAAGGTGGTAGTAAAGGTATTTACATAGAAAGAGGTTATTGGTGTGGCGCCAAAAAAGACTTTCACTTCAGCGCTAAAGCCGGCCATGTCAGCCTTTCTGTTTTTGTTTATTTAATTAGCAGTCGGGTCATAAGGGCTACTGTGGGAACATACCTTAAAGTGCGTGCTAATTATATTTACTGCTATATTCAATGTTTTAAGTTTGAAGTTGATTTTATTAATGTTTTTACTGGGGAAAATGAAAGTGGAGCCCGATAGTTCCTGATATGGGGCTGGGGCCCAAGGGCAGCTGTGAGATAAGGTGCACTGGAGAGGAGTAGTGGATAATCAAGCCTGTAAGGGAGTGAGTGCGTTGCAGAGTCTGTGTCAGGTGGAGGTAGTAATGAAGAGGGATTCTCCCTGAGGGCTCACACAGAGGGAACCCAAGAAGTGTCACTTGCCTGATACTCCCACATCAGAAACCTCCTCTTCCCATCAAAGGAACATTGCATGGAAGAAACACGTTTTGAGAGTGATAATATTTAGAAAGAGATTTTGAAAAGAGTGCATTTTACTGGGCCTTGTAAGACTAAGAAGAGATAAAGGAGGGCCCTGAAGCAAGCCTGCCTAGACATATATGCAACAAATCGAGCCCGCAGTGGCCCACCCAAATGCACCCATGGCCCACCCAAATAAAAGTTCCTGGAGCTGGGCCTGCTTCATAGGCATCCACACCCACACATCGTAACACGTCGAATGCCCAAAATAAACACACACAGTGACACAATACCACTGTACCTGATGTCTGGCTCCACATTGTCATGCCGCACTAAGGAAAGAGGGCAGATCCCGGCATGTATCCTTCATTTATGTGCTTTTGATGGTAATCATTGTCAGTTATGTCTGTTTTGGTATTATTTCTAATTTGTAGATCTGAATAATGTAGGTGGAGATCCCTTCCTATGCTATGTAGAACCACATTTGGTTGATTTATTATTATTGTTTTATTTTTTGAGTTTTATATCGTGTGCACTAGACTGGAAGGTATCAGAGTGCTTTACATGAGCACCAATTGTGTTACAGATGGACACACTCATATATGCCTAAAATATGTCCATGAAGTCACAAATAGTATCTTTAAGGTTGTATTTTGAGTTGCATGTGTCCCATCCCACTTTTGTAAGAGGGTAGGCATATATACTCCTAATTGTTGGTGTAACTCTTTACCCGAAGTTGCTAAACGGCCTTTAGGTCAGGTGGATGTTTACGCCCATGCATAAACATAAATCTAGGTGTGCAGAAATATCCGCCCACCCATATACCTTTGGATATTGGGCTTAAAGTGATTACGATAGGATTCTTCTTAATCCAGTTACACCAAATAGCATTTCTAGTAGTTACTTCTGTAGATTTAGCAGTACCAAAGGGCCATTTAAATACATATTTCGATTTCTATAAATGAGCATTCTATACTACATTTATACACATTTTGGGGGGAAATTACCTTTAAATTTACTACTGCATGCCAATCTTTTAAAAAAATAGGGTTGGATGGTGATAAGGGTATTCTCTATTCCGCCAATGAAATATTTGATCTATTTCTAGACTTTTTTTTCTCCAGTAACACCCTGAATGCTTAAAGATCTCTTATTGTTGGCCAGTGAAGTGATTGACTATCTAGCACCCCCACTTTGAAAATTAGCCCAGCACTACAGTCTAAGACCTCAACTTACTGTTCTGTCTTTCAGAATAGTTTTAAAAACTCACCTTTTTATGATTGTCTTCCTTAACTAGATTAAGCTTCCATATCCACAAAAACCTTGCTTTAATGCTCTGCTCATCATTTCCCGTCACATTTCAAAATACATGCTTTCCTGTTTCATTTTTACAATTTCTTTCAAAATACTGCTTTTCGACCAGAGGACCAGGAGGGGAGAGCGTGGCGAAACAGCATCTGCATAGTGGTGGTCCCTGAGAACCTGGAGGGGCCGTCCATGGACTGGTTTGCGGAAGACCTCATACTCAACCATCTGAAGCCGAAACGCTTATCCAATTTCTTCTAGGTGGAACAGGCGTACCGCGCACTAGGGGGAAGGCCTAAGCTAGGGACCCCTCTGCGCACCATCATTGCCCGCATTCTGAACTATAGGGACCGGCCGTGATGCCATATTGCAGGCTTCACAGGTTTTGGGGGACCTCCACCTCGAGAACGCTACGATTCAATTCTTCCCAGACTTCACTCTCCAGGTCCAGCGCCAGTGGAGGTCCTTTGAAGGGTAAAACGGGCTCTCTGGCTGCAAGGAGTGAAGTATATGATGCTCTACCCAGCTCGTCTCAAGATCCTGGATGGCAGTAAGGCATATTTTTTTGACTCGCCTGAAGAAGCCAGCGACTGGCTGGAGGGCTGGTGCACCGTGGGCTGCAGCGGAGGCCCAAGCAGATCTGAGCCTCGGTCTGGTCAGGAACAAGGGGGTGAGGCAGGCTCGGTACTGGACATTCCGGACAAGGGACGGGATGGTCCCAGATGATTGTGGGATGTGCCACTTGGCAGGGGAACCCTGCCCTGAAGGTGCGAGTGAGATCCCAGGTTTGGACTGGATCCTGGAGAGTCATTCCGGACTGCTGAACTTAGGTACTGTGGACATGCTATGGGGTGATATCCCGCCTTACTGATACCCATGTTGCTGCGGGTAGGGTTGGGGGTGCTGGGGGGGCACCGGGGAGTTGTTGATTGCTGTGTTATATCTTTATCCATGGGTGTATCCTCTGTTAGGTATACTTCTTTCTGATAACTGCTGGCCTACCTTCCCTCTCACAGTTGATTTGGGGTTTATGGGGCGACAGGCGCTCTGCAAGTTCAGAAGGCAGGAGGTTTGGGTCACATCGAGTAGGGAGGCAGGGAGGGAGGAGTTGGGGGAGATACGGGGGGCTGGTCCTGGGGGAATGTTCTGTTTTGCTCATATTCATATTTGTTCTTTTGCATGGGAGGCTGACCCCTGCAGGGCATGGAGAGGCTTGGTCTATCCGAGGAGATTGGAGTCCCGAACTCTTAATGGGTGCACAGACACAGGTTAAGGTATGGACGTGGAACGTCAATGGGTTGGGCAACAAAATTAAACGAACCTTAGTGCTCCAGCACCTGAAGCTGCATTCCCCTAATGTGGTTCTCCTGCAGGAGACACATCTGTGCGGCAGTAGCTGTAAAGCACTCGACCGCTTTGGGTATAAAATGGCGGCCCACTCCGGGTTTACCTCTCATGGACTGATGACTCTGGATGCATGGTGGCAGTGGCGGGTAGATGGGAGGGGCCAACTGTTGTGCTGAGCTCATGTTATATCACGCCCGGCTTACACACCATGACCTTTGCACGACTAGGCTTCTTTCTGTCTGACCTTCCCCTGAGGATTCTACTGGTGGAGGGGGACATGAACGCTGTAATGGACGTTAACTTCGTTCCGGAGGGGGGCAGGAGACCAAGGGAGAGAAGGGACTATTGGGTTTTATCAAGACTATGGGACTGGGGGACCTGTGGCAGGAGCATCATCCCACACATAGACAGTACACATTCTACTCGGCCAGACATGGTTCCTTCTCCAGACTAGACCACCTGTTTGCGCGTATCGGCCAGATGGGTGACTACATAGACCCTCACATTCTAGCCCGGGGAATTTCTAACCACTCCCCAGTCGGCGTCCTTCTCAAGGGCCCGGTAATCAATAAGGCAGCATTCCCGAGAATAGACCCGTGGCACCTTAGGGATGACAAGGTGGGTGACAAAATAAGGGAGGGCTCACAGCTCTACTTTGAAGAGAATCGAGGATCGTTGAGTCCCAACTCACGCTTTGGGAAGCGTACAAAACCATTGTGAGAGGGCAGGCTCAGGCCCTGTTTGGGGCAAGAAGAAAGAGGAGTCCCTTCGGATAAGGCAGCTAGAAAAAGAGATAGAAGATCTGGAGCGGGAACGTAAAACTGGGGTTACAGCGGATCGCTGCCATACATTGGCCCTCAAACAGAGGGAACTCAGGGCGTTGGCAGTGGGTGAGGTGCGGGCCTATTCCCTGGCCACGCAACACCGGATCTATGATGCAGGGGACAAAGCCCTGAAGCTCCTGGCGTGGCTTGAATGCAGAGACAGGGAGCGCTTATGGGTGGCGGATGTGAGGGGCATGACGGGTTTACTAGTGTCCACTAGCACGGACATAGCCGAGGTGTTTGCATCGTACTTTGAGGGGGTTTACACCCCGGTATGCACTCGATCGGACCTCCTGCAGGCTCAGGCTCAAAGGGATCGATCAGAGGCTGACATGACTGGGGAGGAAATAGAGGAGGCTACCAACTCCCTCCAATCTGGGAAGGCGCAGGGACCGAATGGGCTACCAGTGGAGATATTCAAGCGTCAGGCGAACGTTATCACGGGGCCCCTCCTAAAGTTGTACCTTGAAGCGTGACAGATGGGGAGACTCCCGCCCGACCAGAGGGAGGCCACGATAGTAGTGATCCACAAGGAGGGCAAGCCGGCCGATCAATGTTCTTCATATCGACCAATCTCACTCATTAACGTTGAGGCAAAGGTCTTAGCAAAGGCTCTAGCCGACAGGCTGCTTCAGGTCCTGCCGGATCTCATGCACGTTGACCAGTCGGCATTCATGCCACGTAGGAGCACTCACCATAATCTGTGTCACCTGTACGCGTGCTCTTCATGACGGAAGATGTGGGGGACACCCAGACTGCCTTGATGGCGCAGGACGTATCAATAGCATTCGACAGTATCGAATGGCCCTACTTACTTATGGGTCTCCAAAGCCTCGGTCTTGGTCTGATATTTTGTAGTTGGGTGCGCCTTTTGTATGCGCAACCAATAGCGCGAGTGAGAGCTAATGGGACGATATCCGGAGCCTTCTCCCTCAGATGGGGCACAAGGCAGGGATGCCCCCTGTCCCCACTTCTGTTCGCCCTGGCGCCGCTGGCCTGTTATAAATAAAACAGCGATTATGTTAAGCATTCGCTGAAGACATGCTATCATGTCTTTGCCCTAGTTTTCCCGCTCGTACTTGAAATACGGCCAGACTCCATTTTGTTTTCGGGCGTCCATCTGTATGCTACACTTCGCCATGTGCTCGCCACGAGGCAAGTCCTACTTCGTTGATTGTCACCCCTGAAGTTTGCCCAGCAACAAGCTATAAATAGTTCCAGCTTGCCTGGCGCATGCCCAGTACATGTAACATCTGTTTCTGCTTAGAGGGGATTGGAATGTGCATTCGGCGGGCTTCATGAACCGTTAACTCCACCCATGTATCGATCATGTTTAAGAAATGTTCATATATGGTTGTAAATCATGCTTTTGAGTTGTAACCGCCCACTTATGAGCCCCTTCTTTGTGTATAAAAGGGGACCGCATGTCCGAGTTCTTTGTGCTACCTTGTACAATACTGTAGAGTGTCGTGTGGGCTGTAGTACCACCTTTAAAGGTTATTAAACTATGTCTTTGTATTTTCCAGTTTCCGTGCCAATTTCTTACATAGTCTGAGGACTCTGGGTACAGAAGGGCGAACCCTTTTCGCACTCGCAGGCCTTGCTGAGGCCTGTATTCATCAATTGGCGCCTGTCACGTGGGGCTCATCGACGACTCGGATGCTCGAAGGACTGGTCGTGACGAAGGATTGGAACCTTGCCGGGGACGTGATCACTGCCAGTGGCGCCTTTAGTCCTGGCATCCCGAGGTATTCTTCCTTCCCTTCCGATATGACCATCTGGGTGGCGCCGGTCATCGACTGAGACCTCTTCTGTCGGTTTGCCACGTAGTGGCTGTTTGGGCGAATTCGGAACTTGGCAATTGGAATCTGAACGCTCTTGATTGGTAAGAATCATTGTACGTTACTTGCTCCGAGCCTTTGATAGTCTTGTTTGGCAAGGCAGTTTTATACGCTTGCCCCGACTAAATTGTTTGTTTGTTTGGAGTGACTAGCCATATTATTGGTTTAGTAAACTTATATATGAGTTGCAACCCATATAGGCGGGCAATGTGGAGAGATTTCTCCTGAACTTTGAATTTGAGCGGGAAAACGTTTTAAGTGCCATTTAATTATAATATTGCATATTCTGCATTATTTTTCAAACATGCCTGTTTTTATCGCACTCCGTAAGTGGTGCTGCTGTTTTGGAAATGACCGGTTGGTACTTGAAGAATCACAGCCGGCTCCCCCAGAAGGGATGCCGAATAGGGATATGTATATTAAATTTGGTCTTTCCCCCATAATGTACAGCACATTGTGGCGGAAATATACCAAGAAGGTTCCTGAGTTGCGATGGCCTATGTATGGATCGTTTGATTTGAATAAAATTGAGTATGTGGAGCAGTGTATGTGTAAGCGGCGAGTGAGACAAGATATGTTTGAATGTATACGAATGTGGGTGAAAGAGGTGCGAGAGCGTGAGAAGCGTGAGCAAGCACTGATTGAGAAAGAGCAGCGAAAGAGTGAGCGTGAGAAAGCGCATGAGGCGAAAAAACGTGAAGCAAAGGAATTAGAAGAGAAACAGGAGAAAGAATGTCGGTTGCAAATCTCTGGCCAGTATCCTGTTCGACAGCCTCTTTATCCTGTCCTTAATAAATCGGATGATGATTTTTCGTTATTAGATCGCTCACCACCCCCGTACGTTGGTCCATCTGCCACGAGTGGAGGAGATCAAGATTCTAAACCGCCCGGACAGAAAGTGGATACGCGGTCCATGTTATCGACCGAGCGTATGGCTGATCTTCGTAAGATTGCTCATCGGGTTAACAAAGACACTATCTCCCTTGCTGACTTGTTCTAAGAACTTGAGTCATGGGAAGATAAGGAGAAATTATATTTTACTGATTTTGTTTCTAATGAAGTAGTGTTAGCGTTTCGAAAATATTCCGATGTTCTTGAACCAGCTGATGTGATAGCTGATGCAAAGGAATTGCGTAAAGGTCTTTTTCTTCCTTCTCAGGTGGCCGCTGCAATTCAACGGCTATTTGCGTTACGGGATGAGATGTTTCGGCTACGGGTCGAAACAACGGAGACGGAAAGCTGGCGAGGAGCAATCGAATCCGAGTGGCGGCGGGAAGCAGTCATCCATCTTTTATTCAGATAAGATCGGTGCAGTGCATGCTAAACCAATGCGGGACATCCCCCCTAAAAAGATTGATTGGACTATGCTAGCGTCATGTAAACAGAAAGCAGATGAATCGGTTTCAGATTTCTTTACACGATTTGAGGAAACGTTTCATGATTTTAGTGGCCAGTCGCTTACGGACGACACGGGTCGACACCTTTTTGTTGATAAATATGTTTCGAACTTATTAACAAGTATAGCAGCTCGATTAAAAGCGAGTGAAAGTTCTTGGACAACTTCGACACCAGCATCCCTCCTGACGATGGCTCAGTATTACGAGCGTCAGGAATTAGAAGCGAAGGGTAGTGAGGAAAAGAAATCGAAAGATTTGAAAACGAAGGTTATGTTAGCACAAGTATATGGGCCGCCTCGTAGAGGCAATGATAGGGGCGGCAGGATTTTTTCTGGTTCTCCTTCAGGCTGTACTGATTTGGCCCGGGATCAATGTGCGTATTGTAGGCAGAAAGGTCATTGGGCGAATGAGAGTCCGTTATTGCGTGCACAGCAGCAAGAGCGTGGGCAGGGATCCATGAGGGGTAGAGGAGGTTTTTCAGGCCCTAGGGGCAACACGAATGATGGTGCTCGGTTTGATTCTAATATGCGGCCACGAGATGGGTCCAATGTTTTTGATCGACGAAATCAGTACCAAATGTCTGAATATGCACCTCCTGAACAGCATCATTCACAGTATGCATAGGATTGCGTAGGATGGGGTAAGGAACCAGTTGAAGTGCCAGTAGATCAGAGGGGTCCTTATGTTTCAGCACATGTTTTGGTCTCTACTGATCGGTTCCTGGTTGATACAGGAGCTACCCGTAGCGCTTTGTCCAAAAAATTGGTTCCGAGGGCTCCCCTGTCTGGCTCAACAATCACGTCAATAGGGTTCGATGGAACGCCTTCTGTTAGCCCACTATCACAACCTCTTGCACTTTATGTAGATCAGTTTGCTGCACCATGCCCATTTCTACTCTCTCCTAATGATATTGTGGGCCTAGATATGCTCAAGCATTTTCGGGCCACGATACGGTGCTCCCCTGAGGGAGTACGTGTAATACTGAATGATAATTATCCAACAATGGAGATGGTGTACATGATTACTGTAGAGGCTGCACTGGCCTCTTTGCCTAAATCTTTGTGGGCCACGTCCGATACTGACGTGGGACAGATGATTATCCCTCCGGTGCACATCAGTGTAAAGGAGGGAGCTGTGCTGCCGCGCCTGCCTCAGTATCGGATATCACAGGAGGGGGAGGAGGCACTCATACAGATA
Organism: Lissotriton vulgaris; assembly: GCF_964263255.1. Classification (NCBI taxonomy): domain Eukaryota; kingdom Metazoa; phylum Chordata; class Amphibia; order Caudata; family Salamandridae; genus Lissotriton; species Lissotriton vulgaris. Next base: position 1,073,779,152 of record NC_141691.1, on the reverse strand, counting down.
GTGCAGGACTTGATTAAAGTGGGAGTGGTTGAAGAATTTCCAAAGTCAAAGTCAAAGTCAAAAAGGCTTTATTTCGACATATAACAATATCTTAAAAGCATACATACAATAAAAAATACTTTTCAGTGCATTTAAAATAAACCGTAACTTTCTGCTATCAGAAAATGAATCAATAGGTTTTAAAATAAGCATTTAGTTTAAAACAGACCATGATAAAAAATGTAATTAAACAATTTGCCTAAGTCTTTTTGACCGGATTCGCCATGCCCACCCAAGGTACTTCGAGGTGGCACATGCGTAAAAAGTACGAGTGTCCGAATAGAGAATCCTTAAAGCCACGTTGCAATGCCTAGTGCCCAGAGTACGACACATGGGTTTGAGCCATTTTGACCGTGGAACTATATATGCAGGACACTCAAATAAAAAGTGGGGGACAGATTCTCTGCGCTGTGGGCAGAAGGGACACCACGGAGCAGTCTGGTATGGGATTTTCCAGTGACAAGTAAATTCCATTACAGGGAGAAGACCAGTTCTGAATTTAAAGTACAGGGACCTTTCCCAAGGGGCTGAAATAGTGTCCAGATACAGTTCTCTAAAGGGGGTATCTTTGGACTCCATGAAATTTCTAGTCGACTTGCATATCGAGGTGGAAGAATTCCTTCTATTTGTTACCCAATTCCAATAAAGTTGTTTTATTGTGGATTTGGGGGGGGGCTGACTGTTGGTGCCATGCTTCTTCCAGCCCCAGATTGGTAAGCAAGGCTTTAATATCCGTTAGCCACTTTATTTTCGCCCACCCTGTCGATCTTAGTATCTCCCGTAGGCCATCCGCATAACTTGAGAGTTCAGGAACTCTCCAGATGCGAGCCCACAGAAGCAAAGGGCGTATCTTCGCTAGGTCTTCTATAGCCCGACAGCCCATGTCCAATTGCAGAGGCAAGATGGGGACAGAAGGGCCAAGGGACATCAGGCTTCTCAAGAAGGTATTCTCAGCTCGAGTAAGGTCTTTCAAGTTCGACATTCCCCATAATTCCGCCCCGTACAAGGCAGCACTTACTCCTCTGGCCGCGTAGATGTCCAATACTGCAGCTATGGGTTTAGTTGAGGCTGCTCTCTGCTCTTTTAGCAGGGTCCCGGTTATTCTTTTTAGGTTTAACAACATCTTGAGCAGATGCTGGTCCCATTTCATGGAATCCACCAACCTGATGCCCAGATAATCGAAGGTTTTAGTCCTGTCCAATGCCACGGAGCCCAATGTTGGCGGAGGGCCCAGTTTTTGCGGAGGGTTCAAAATAAGGTACTTTGTTTTGTCTGTATTTATACAGAGTCCTCTTTGTTTACAAAAATCGTCAAAGCCTGAGAGAAGCTGTTGTAGGCCCATTGGCGATTTTGACAGGAGCAAAGTATCGTCCGCAAAAAGCAGGGTGGGAATGGAGCGACCTGCCAGACGAGGGGCATCTGCTGGAATCCTTAACAAGTGGTCCACCACCCCATTAACATAGAGCGAGAAGAGTGTTGGGGCAAGAACACACCCTTGCCGCACTCCTCTGTTCACATCTATTCTTTGGGTTTTTTGGCCATTGGGACCCCAGCGAATTTGGGCGTAGTTGTTTTCATGAAACTTCATGACCAGGTGGAGCAGGTAAGGTGGCAGGCCAAGATCATTAAGAACCTTCCATAGATTATTTCTGGGGACCAAATCGAAGGCCGTCCGGAGGTCGATGAAGGCCAGATATAATGTACCCTTCCCAATTGTGACGACCTTCCAGTAGATCATAAGAAGCCTTAGCGATTGTTCAATTGTTCCAGTGCCAGCACGGAACCCTGCCTGAAAATCCGAAAGGATCCTGTTCTCATCTGCCCATTGCTGTATTCTTGTTAAAAGAACCTTGCCTGCGACTTTTTGTGAGCAGTCGATCAGGCTGATTGGCCTGTAGTTCCCTGGATCTTCTCTCGAACCTTTTTTGTGAAGGGGAACCACTTCAGCGGCCATCCAAGAGGCAGGCAGAGGTGCGCCCTCCAAAGCAGCATTCAAAACCGAGGAGATCAGTGTGCTCCAATCATCTATATCAGCTCGGAGCAAGTCACCCGGAAGACCATCGGGGCCAGCCGCCTTGCGTGGAACCAGAGATTTTATTGCACTTTCCGCTTCTATCTTAGTAAACGGACTTTCCTCGGATCTTTCCATCGCTCTAAGGGGCTGTGGTAAAACGAAATCCAACGCTTCAACTGCGGTTGCCGTATACAATTTCGAAAAATGTGTAAACCATAAGTCCTCGGTTATGTTACAGGTGATAACTGTATCAAGGGGTCTGTTCTTCTTGTGAACTAAGTCCCAGAAAGCTTTTGCGTTTTTTCCGCCGCTGGCAGTTCGGAGATCCTGCCAGAACTTGTCTTCCCAGTCTCTCTTTGCTGTTTTAAGCTCCGATTTATAGCCCTTCCGTTCAGTGGATATTAGGGTGGCATTTCCACTTTTCACCGCCAGTATCAGGGCTCTCTTCTTGGCACGACACTCCTTCGTGTACCATCCTGACTTGCCCTGTTGGTTATTGCGATTAGGGTTCCCATTTTTTACTTTGGCCTTGAAAAGGTCCCCAATTGAGAGTGAGACCTCACAGAACAATGCTGTAATCTGATTTGGGCAAATAGGCTGACTTTTTAAAATGGCACAGGCTGTGGAAGTAACAGTTCTGATACATGCCATTTTCTCCTCATCTATTGCCACTTTGTCCCATTTCAAGCGTCTTAAGCAGTTTGTTGGGACCACTCCTCCCAATGGCCCTGTCGCAAGAGCATCGTGATTTCCACTTCCAGGGAAGTTCTCTTTCCACCAGGTTGATAGGGTCAAAGAAAGGGCGTTATGGTCACTGTCCATGGAGGGTAGAACTACCATATCCTTCATGTGTGCCCACAAGGAAAAGTTTAGAAGGATATAATCGATCCGGGAAGAATGACCGACCCTGTTATATGTATGAGCCCCCACTAGGTCTGATGGTGTCCTCCCATTGGCTGCCCTTAAGCCGTGCTCTAAAGTGAGGGAATTTAGTTGGATGATTCTGGGGGTCCAACTACTTATGATGGGCAAGTCAAGTGACGGGACACCTCTCCTAGAATCTTCATCATTTAGATCCAGGGATTCATCGGGTAACAAAGGCTCGAATGTGCAATTGAAGTCCCCCATGACCATAATTAGGGAATCGCTACAGCACTCACCCAGGGCTACCTCCAGGTCCAAGAGCGTTGGTGACAAAGCTCTCCCGGAGGCCCCTCGTGTATAGATGTTAATAATCTCCAGTTTTTCTGCTCTCCTCGGGCAAGTTACAGTGAGGTGCATCAAATCTGGAGTTTTTTGGGGGTGATGGTGTACCCTCCATCCCAAAGTAATGTTTATCCAAACCAAGAGACCTCCGAAGGGGCGACCTCTTCCCGAAGCTGGAATTTCTGCCGGGACAAAAAAGGTGGCATTACCTACTCGGTGCCTTGGTTCTACGCACCATGTCTCTTGAAATGCGCAAACTGAGTGGGGTTCGACGAGCGCCACCCAGTCTGGGACATCTAGCTTACTACCTAAGCCTGCCACATTCCAACTAATGATTTTCAAAGGGGCATGATGCTGGGGCTCATTATAACCGCTATTCCCACCCTGAGGACCCGAAATTTGAGGTCCGGCCACTAGTTCAGGTTTATCTGTCCCAACGCCTGAAGGAATGGGTAGGATTGGGGTAGGCGAGGGATGGGGCACAACAATATTGGTCAGCGGTACCTCCCCTACCAGAGAAGTTGTACTAGCCCTTTGGGGGGAGACATTTGTTACCTCTAAGGTGTTAAGTCACCAGCCCCAACCCTGTGGAGTGGTTGGTTGGGAGGGGGTCCATACCCTTGCTCTAGGATCCAAGGTTGGGTAATGAGGGAACCATACGCCTCTACCCCCATCTCGAAAAGAATTATTATTATTATTGAGCCCCATTAAGGGGGGGGGGGGTAAAAATACCCCAAATCCCTAGTTTGTATGTCGCAAAAGTTGTGCTGCGACTGTTGGCTACAAATCATGCCAGCAGCTCTGGGATCATTGAAATTGATCAACACACAGTCCCCGGTAATAGCCTTGCGTCTGTTACCGATCCAACCCACCCGTCGGACGAAGGCTATTCTGCCATCAATGTGCCCTGGGAGGGGTCTATTAGCTTTTAGCCAGGAGAGCGTCTTGTATTTGAGTTCGGAGTAGGACTCACAAGAACCCTCTTCAAGCTCGGGTACCCCTGTTAGGATAACCACATAAGGCTTACAGCCAGGCGGAAGGCTAGCATTTGGTGTACGCCGTTTTGTCCTGTCTTTGGCTGGGGATTTTGTTGTGGTTTTTGCTGGGGATTTAGGCGCTGCATGTGAGGCAGAAGTAGGAGGGGGTGTGATTATGATTGTGGCGCCCTTGCTTACGGTCACTGTGTCTCCAGTTGCCTTAGTTTTGGAAGTGGAAGGCTTGGGATTAGCAGCAAATTTGACCTTAGGTGCCTTTGGTGCATGGGTGCTGGATTTGTTCATTGAACGGACCAAACTAGACTCAGGGGTAGGGGTCGATGGGAGGGGTATGGTTCCAGTATTAGGTTTGGGAGCCTTAGCCAAGGCAGGCGTTTTTAGACTAGGTGAGGGCTCAGGGAGGGCTGTCGGAATAGACGGAACTGTTGGAGCGGCACCACTCCTTAGCCCACCGTTTTCTTCAACCTGGGTTTTAGCGTGAAATTTAACTAACGATTTCACTGCATAAAAGTTGTCCAGCATTGACTGCTCAAGTGCGTGTAAGGCCATCGATCTTGTCTACGAGTGGCATCACCACAGACTTAATAATGCTCTCGACTTGGGGGAAAATGCTAGCATCTATAGGAGCCAATTGCCCAGGAGTACCCTCGACAGCAGAGTCTCCGATATGGGACGCTAGGGGTTTTGAGTGAGGAACCTGATTCGGGGTAATACCCCCTTTTGGAGTGATGTTCCTACTAACCTTACTGTGGGGTTTTAGAGAGCCTCCCCTACGGGGACTAGTGGGACGCTTTCTCTTCTTTTGAGGGACGGTACCTAGGGTTAGATTCCCTACAGGTACAGATTCAGGGACTACCACTCTAGGAGTGTTAGTATCTGAATGGCCTGCAGTGGATGGGGAATTCACAGCTATATTAACAAGCACATGGGGGCTCGAATCATCAGGGGTATTGGGAGTACGATCTGGGATCTGCCTCTCTGGTGATGGGATACTAAGAAGAGAGGAAGTGGAGTGTGTCGGGTCGAGCACAATACTTGGAGCTGTGGTGGTTACCCTTTCTAGACTAGCCCTAATCCGACTCACTCTCTCGTCAATGATGGGGGAATCAACTATTAATAAAGGAGTTGATGGAATATGACCAGGGCTATCAGCTAGGGCAATGGCGCCCAAAGAAGAGCGCTTATTAGACATGCTAAGTGAGTCCCGAGACAACCTTCGCTCTGCCAAGATTATCTCCTTCTCAACTATGGAAACAGCACGGGTTATAAACTGGTCCATAGTACCTAACACAACGTCTCCAGCAGATTTCTTTGTCTTGCAAGACCGGGTTCCTGAAGCCATAATCCTGGTGGCTGGATATCCGCTTTATGGAGCCAAGGGATGTGGCCCAGCCCGGCCTCCTCCGGCCCCGGACGGCCACAGACGGTCCCGCCCTTGTCCCGGGCTTCTCCCGGCGCGCTCCCGCTCGCTCCCGCGTAGCGGTAGAGCAAGCGTTGGTATATAGATTGTGTGATTGGTGAAGGGGCGGGGCTTGCAGGGAGAGCGGCCCAGGTGTTAGCTGCCGGGCTATCAGGGACTCCTGGGATATGGAGTCCCTGACCACGCTGCTCGCAGCCCTGCAAGGCTTACCGGCACCCTTGGCGTCTGCACGCACTCCCGATATTCCTCTGCTTCCTAGCAACGAAGCGGGACCCGCGGAGCGGGTCCGGCGAGAAGTAGCTGGGTCCACAAGAAGAAGGCTGTTCCACCAGCACACGGCCAGCAGGTACGCAGGAAAAGAGTCCCAATGAAGCGATGGGAGCGAGGGCTTTTAGCTCCGTAGGTGAAGGGGCGGGGCTTGCAGGGAGAGCGGCCCAGGTGTTAGCTGCCGGGCTATCAGGGACTCCTGGGATATGGAGTCCCTGACCACGCTGCTCGCAGCCCTGCAAGGCTTACCGGCACCCTTGGCGTCTGCACGCACTCCCGATATTCCTCTGCTTCCTAGCAACGAAGCGGGACCCGGCGAGAAGTAGCTGGGTCCACAAGAAGAAGGCTGTTCCACCAGCACACGGCCAGCAGGTACGCAGGAAAAGAATTTCCATACAATGTGTGTAACAGTCCTATACTACCGATTTTGAAGAAAGATACTGACACCAGGATTAATCGATTTATTATCGATTTGAGGGAGGTCAATAAGATAGTGATACCTCAATACCCAGTGGTTTCTGATATTACGGCACTCCTTACTTTGGTCCTGCCAACTGCGACAATGTTCTCGGTTATAGACTTGAAGAACACTTTCTTTTCGATCCCTATTCATCCTGACAGCCGATATCTTTTCGGTTTCACGTTGAATAATAGATCGTACAGATTTTGTAGAGTTCCCAAGGCTAAACTGAGAGTCCTAGCATTTACAGTCAGGCATTGAAACGACAATTGGATTCTTTTGTTTTACCCGAAGGTGTGGCGCTTATTCAATATGTCAATGACATCTTGTTGGCTGCCGACACCCCTGAACAATGTGAGAAGTGCACATTGTCTTTACTTACCTTCTTGGCATCTCACAACCACAAAGTATCGAAAAATAAATTACAATATTGTAGACCAAAGGTAACCTACTTAGGTCACCTTTTGTCTAAGGAGGGGTGTGCACTTACACCAGATCGTATTCAAGCCATTCTAGACACACCAGCACCCTCCATGCAGAAAGAAGTTCGAGCTTTTCTGGGTCTTACCTCCTTTTGTAGACAGTGGATATTAGGGTTTTCATACATAGTTAAGCCACTGTTAGCCCTTTTGACAAAGGATACTCCAGTTCCCCTTCCATGGACAGATGAATGTGAGAATGCTTTTCAACAATTACGTCAGGCCCTTTGTTCAGCACCAGTGTTAGGCACCCCTGATTACACAAAGCCCTTTACATTGTATGTGCATGAGAGAGATGGATGCGCGTTATCAGTGTTATTGCAGATGCACGGCGATAAGCAGCGTCCTTGTGCATACTTCTCGGCAGTACTTGATCCTGTTGCTTGAGCATTGCCTGGATGTTTTCGCTCAGTAGCAGCGACAGCTGTGTCAATACGTCAGAGTGAAGGGATAGTCTTATCTCATAAGCTGTTGGTGTTGGTCCCCCATGCTGTTGATGCCCTTTTGAATCAGACAAAGACGCCGTATTTAACCAGTGCTCGTCTGACTGGATATGAGCTGACGCTGTTGGCTCCTCATATAACTTTGAAGAGATGTGCAACATTGAATCCAGCTACGTTGTTTCCCTTCCCAACAGCTCAGCCCGAGGCACAAGAGACACATGACTGTGTCTTTGTGACTGAGGAACAGACAAAGCGTCGTATCGACTTACAGGATATGCCCTTTACAGATGTGGATGGAGAGCTGTGGGTGGATGGGTCCTGTTTAAAGCTACCGGACGGAACCACCTCCGCAGCATATGCAATCACTACACTGCACACGATAGTGGAGACACCACGCATACTGCAGAAATCAGCTCAGGCAGCAGAACTGATAGCGTTGACACGAGCTTGTGAAATTAGTGCAGGGTTATGTGTGAATGTCTACACAGACAGCCGCTATGCTTTCGGAGTAGCGCATGATTTTGGCCTGCTCTGGAAGAAAAGGGCCTTTTCGACATCACACGGAACTCAGATAATGTATGGAGAATTAGTACAGAATCTCTTGACTGCACTGACGTACCCTAAAAGGATAGCTATAGTGAAATGTAGTGCACACAAGAAAGTGACAGACAAAGTGGGACAAGGAAACGCGTTTGTAGATCGAGTAGCACGTGAAACTGCGATGCAGCCTGGCTCCATTTCAATGTACGTCGTGAAATCACAAGTTGAGCGGTGGCACGATGCTAGGGAAAAGGTACTAAAAATGCAAAAGACTGCTACTGAGAAAGAACAAGACCAATGGTCCAAAGATGGAGAGTTGGATGATGAGGGCTGTTGGAGGAATAAGCAGATGGATAGGTGGAAGTTACCTACAGCCTTCGTACAACCTATGGTTCAGATGGCACATGGGCTAGCACATGTTGGAGCTTCGGCAATTGTGAAATTGCTTACGCAAGTTTTGGAGCATCCAGAAATTGCTAGCACGGCTAAGAGAGTGGTACAGACCTGCATGATTTGCCTTATTATATAATCCAGGGAAAGGGACACGAACTCCAGCAGCCGGGTTTGCAACACCCACTGCACCTTTTGAAGTACTGCAAATGGATTATATTCAGCTGGAACGCTGCAATAATCTAAAGTATGTCCTGGTTGTGGTTTGTGCATTCAGCAAATGGATTGAAGCATACCCTACGAAGGACAATACTGCAATGACTACTGCTAAGGTGCTCTTGAAGGAATTCTTTCCTCGGTTTGGTGTTTGCAGATTGTTGTGGAGTGATAGCGGGCCCCATTTTGTGGCGGACGTTATTAAGTATGTCCTGAAGGGATTAGGCATCGTGCAAAAGTTCCATGCAGTGTTCCACCCTCAATCAGCAGGATTGGGGGAAAAGTACGCTTAAGCTGAAAATTGCGAAAATACAGGCTTCTACTTCTCTGACTTGGCCGATGCTCTGCCTTTGGCGTTGTTGTCTATCAGATCTCGAACAGGCTTACCGCCTTATGAAATTGTTTTCGGACGCCCCATGAACATATGGGGGGTACCCAAACCAAGTTCAGTGTACGATGTACCTTGTGTTTTAATGAATGACTATTTGGCACAATTACCTGACAGCTTGGTTTCCATTATTTAACAGGTTCGAGAAGCACTCCCTGATCGGTCCACAGGAGAAGGTCATAATCTCCGGCCTGGTGACTTTGTCCTCCTGAAGTCCTTTGAGAGGTCGAGTAGCCTAGAGCCGAGGTGGTGCGGCCCCGAGCAGGTCCTCCTGGCAACAAGAACGGCAGTGCGGGTAACCAATCGCAGAAACTGGATTCATTCCATCCACTGTAGAAAAGTGCAACCCGATCTGGTGGAACCTGCTGTATTGACCGACCACCGAGAAATACTGACTACGGAAAGAGGTCGTGCTGTGGTACCTGACGATTCTGAGGAGTTCTTCCCGGACCAGACAACGCCTGCATTGAGAATATACAATCTGCGACCAAGAAAAGAATCTGCAATTGTACGAGAAGTTGTCAGAAGGGTCCCTAGGTTAGTGAAACGGAGAGCCAATGAGGCAAGGGGGGGGATCAGCCATGCATTAGAGTAGCGACACCCGTCTTGGCCCGATGGTGAAGAAAACAACGGCTACCTACGGGGTAAGAGTTCTGACAACATTTTAGTTTCAGAAAGATACTGTGTTCATTTGCTCATAATGGATAAGAGGAAGATTTTTGGTTCTGTAGGGTTCATTATTGTTATAGCAGTTATCGCTACATTCATGTGGTTCGTTGAGGAGAAGGCTCTTGCTTGTGAACTATATGTTGTTTCCACTCCAGTCCCTGATGAGCACTTTTTCTATACTCTCCCATATCAAGAGTTGAAACATCGACAGTCATATTTGAATAATACTTTCATTCAGATGTTGCATCATACCCGCGTTGCTACAAACGCTACAGACTGCTGGATATGTGGGATGATGCCAGCGCATCAAAAGAAAGGGGGGACACCGTTCATACCTCTTCCCTTTTCTCATAATGACTCTTGCAGAGCGTGGTACACTTTGCTTTTTGCTACAAGAAAGCCTACAGTAGGCAGACTACTTTTCAGATTGAATAAAGAATGCCATCAAGATAAAGACGGCTATCCACAAGCCAACGGAACTATATGGGAATGGGAAGAGTATCGACCGGACAATGCATCAACACCTTATATCTTTACGAACACTAGAGACACTGTTGGGCAAGAGAAGTTTGTGATTTCAGTGGCCCAAGCACAAGCTGATTTATGTGTACAAAGTGTAGGCCATATTCCTGTAGGTGTTAGTGATTGTATTGTTGTATTGAATATTGATGGCCTGAATAACAGTACTTTCCTTGCTTCACATAACACCTATTTTGTATGCGGAAATAAGGGCTATTATCGATTGCCAACCGGATGGTCTGGGGTATGTTATGTATCGTTTTATTGCCACCTGTATTTTTGGCACCTGCATCATATCATAAAGACTTGAAATTTTTGAGTAATGTAACTGTAAACAGATTCAAACAGACTTTATCTATAGACGATATTGATCAGACGGACACTAGTCTGCAACAATATATAGATTTCAACTTAGGATTGTATTTCTTTCTGGGAGCTGCTCTGAATAGTAGAAAGATGCGACGGTTAACAAGAGTAGTGGAAGCTGTCACCAATCAAACTGCTGCGGCTCTTGGGAACCTTACTGAAGAACTACAGATTACCAGGATTGTTGCTTTGCAGAACAGAATGGTTCTTGATGTTATGTTAGCAGACAGAGGTGGAGCTTGTAGAATTATCGGAAGTAGCTGTTGTGTGTTTATCCCTGATCATACTCCTTCTGTGTATAAAGCCATTAACAAATTACACAAGATTGCAGCTGATATACACCAAGAAAATGGATCTTGGACTTTCTCTGGGTGGTTCTGGACCTTAATTTCTACATGGGGTTGGAAGGTTCTCACTGGACTATGTATAATTGTTGCCATATTATTCACTTGTTGCGTATGTATTCAATGTAGCCCAATGATATGCTCTCTATGTGTTTCACTTTGTGTGCCTAATAAACAAGCTGTTGCGGATGCTGCCCATAAGAAAACTATAACTAGAGAGATAGCGAATATGATGAGCATCGATATAAACGATGAGTATTTAGATTATCCGAGAAAACCGAATGTCTTCAGCAAATGCTGAAAGGGTCGTCTGTTGTAAATAAAACGGCGATTATGTTAAGCATTCGCTGAAGACATGCTATCATGTCTTCGCCCTAGTTTTCCCGCTCGTACTTGAAATACGGCCAGACTCCATTTTTTGTTTTCGGGCGTCCATCTGTATGCTACACTTCGCCATGTGCTCGCCACGAGGCAAGTCCTACTTCGTTGATTGTCACCCCTGAAGTTTGCCCAGCAACAAGCTATAAATAGTTCCAGCTTGCCTGGCAAGGCATGCCCAGTACATGTAACATCTGTTTCGGCTTAGAGGGGATTGGAATGTGCATTCGGCGGGCTTCATGAACCATTAACTCCACCCATGTATCGATCATGTTAAAGAAATGTCCATATATGGTTGTAAATCATGCTTTTGAGTTGTAACCGCCCACTTATGAGCACCTTCTTTGTGTATAAAAGGGGACCGCATGGCTGAGTTCTTTGTGCTACCTTGTACAATACTGTAGAGTGTTGTGTGGGCTGTAGTACCACCTTTAAAGGTTATTAAACTATGTCTTTGTATTTTCCAGTTTCCGTGCCAATTTCTTACATAGTCTGAGGACTCTGGGTACAGAAGGGCGAACCCTTTTCGCACTCGCAGGCCTTGCTGAAGCCTATATTCATCAGGCCCACTGGATCAAGAGCGACAGGTCGTTCTAGGGTCTGGCGCTCAATGACGACTCGGAAGAGCGTATCTCCTTGTACGTTGATGACATTGTACTATACATGGCCAGGCCGTACCATTTGATAGCGCAAGGGGCTACATCTTTTTGAACTTTTCGGTAGCTACTGGGGATACAAAATCAATTAGGCAAAGTCAGTAATTTACCCGCTATCGGGCCCTCCTCCACAGATACCAACCCAGTGTCCCGCATCAATCGCTTTGGACGGATTCAAGTATCTAGGGGTGTTCATCTCCAGGGATAGGGCGGCGTTTCACGCCAAAAATCTGGAAACTTAACTGCTCCGCCTGACAACTGATGTGGGCCATTGGCCGTCGCTGTCTCTCTCCCTCAAGGGGCGAGCCGCAATGTTTAAGATGTTAGCCTTGCCTAGACTCCTCTATATCCTGCAAAACACACCGTATCCGATTCCACCTGGGGTCTTCAAACGGATATCCCAGGCGGTACGGACACTACTCTGGGATGGGGGCAACCCCAGGATAGCTCTGCACAAACTGACGAAGGGGGTGTATGATAGGGGCTGGCCCCCCCAGACGTACAATTATATTATTGGGCCTCTCAGCTACAGGTAGTCAATGACTGGGTGTACGTGGACAGATTGGAACTGGCCTACAGGGTTGACCAGTTGGTGATGCCGGGGGGGAATTGTGAGCCATTGTTATACGCCCGCAAGCCATGGAGGGATTGGCCCTCGCACAAGGGGGTGGTGGTCCAGCGCTGGAGAGAGGAAAATAAATTCCTGGGGTGGACGGGCTCCCTGACGGGCAGAACCCCTCTATGGACCTGTGAGCAATTGACAGAAGTGAGCAGATTAACTGGCTTCTGGGGTTGGAAGCTCATAGGCATCGAGTATCTGGGCGACGTATGGAAGGGGGACGCCCCTCGCACTTTTGAATGTCTTAAAAAACGAATATGATATTTTTCCGAAAATACGGGCTCGGTAGCGTCGGCCATGTCCCTATGGGAGGCCTTTAAAACTGTCCTGAGAAGAGAAGCCTTCTCCTTAATAGCCGAGGTGCGCAGACGTAGAGACGAGGAAGTGGTGCGGCTGAAATCAGAGATTGGGGACCTTGATTCTCAATTGGAGACTGGTCCGACGCCTGCCCTGCTCCACGCTCTCTCACTTAAGCAGTCGGAGTACCGGGCCACTGCTACTGACGCTGCCAAGGCAATGGGCAGAGAACAGCAAGGGTGGATCTACGATGTCGGGGACAAGGCAGGCAAGCTTATTGTGTGGCTTGACAAGAAGGAGATGGCCTCCCGTGTGGTTCCTGAGGTGCTGGGGGAGGACGGACTGGCTGTCACCGACCCCAGCGCTATAGTCACGGTCTTCACCGATTATTTTGAGTCCGTATATACCTCGGCTTCTGACATGACCGAGGCGGACTCTGACGCTCTCCTTGAAGAGATTGAACTTCCGTGTCTGTCGGACACCGAACGCGACGACATGGACAGGGGTATAATGGCGGACGAGGTCGCGCTTGCGATACGCTCTCTAAGGTCTGGCAAGGCTCCCTGTCCTAATGGCCTCCCGGTGGAGCTTTATAAAATAAAGGCTGACACCATTGCTTCGCCTCTGCAGAACATGTTCCTTGAGGCGCGCGAGATGGGTGAGCTCCCCCCGGACCAAAGATTGGCCACCATAGTGGTCATCAACAAGGACGGGAAACCCAGAGACCTCTGCCGGTCATATCGACCAATCTCCTTGTTGAACGTCGAGCCTAAGATCCTGGCTAAATTATTGGCCAATCGGTCAATGGGTATGATTAGCGATTTGGTCCATCCGGACCAATCGGGCTTCATTCCTCATCGCAACACTGCCCTCAACCTTAGGAGACTCCATGCGGTCATGGCAAGGGTCAGTACGCTCCGGGAGCCGTCCATCTTGGCTTCTCTGGACGCGACAATGGCTTTTGATTCCCTTGAATGGAATTACCTGTGGGCGGTGCTGACGAAGTTTGGGTTTGGCCCTGAATTTATTAGATGTGTCAGGCTCCTATATGCTAACCCATTGGCCAACGTCACGGTCAATGGCCGAGTGTCCGCATCTTTTGCCCTTCGAAGAGGTACCAGGCAGGGTTGCCCCCTGTCGCCTCTGCTATTTGCATTGGCGCTTGAACCCCTTGCCGCATGGTTACGGACCCACCCTGATATTAATGGGATAAGGTGGTCGTCTGGCTTCGAGGACCGTGTGTCTTTATACGCGGACGATATTTTGCTCTACCTCACCTCGTAAATCCCTGATTGTGGCTTGTGACGTGCTGCATACCTTCGGCAGATACTCGGGCCTGGTTATTAACTGGTATAAATCTCACCTTTATGTATTGAATGGTGAGACTCCGCGTCTTCCCAGGGGCTGCGCCTTACAGATCGCGATGCAGGGGTTTAAATACCTGGGCATTTATATTTCAACCGATGCCCGGACACGATATGCAAATAACTTGCTTCCCCCTCTTTCACGCCTTCGGCGCGACGTGGAGGGGTGGCGCAAGCTACCGCTTTCCCTGCTCGGACGTGCAGCATTATTCAAAATGATGTCTCTGCCCAGATTCTTGTACGCGCTCCAGAACACTCAGGACCCAGTCCCCTCTGGGTATTTTAAGAGGTCGAAGGTTTGCAGCGGACCCTCCTCTGGGAAGGTAGACCACGGATTGCTATAACCAAACTGACGCTCCCGTGGTACGATGGCGGCATCGCTCTGCCGGACATCCGACGGTACTACTGGGCCTCCCATTTGGCCGCCCTTAACCATGGTTTCTACGGACCGGCTGATAGTCCGGGGTACGCCATGGATCGGTGGCTCCTCGACGGTGGGAAATACTACAGAGCGCTGTATTTGAGATCTCTGGATGGAGGAATGACAGGTCCCACTAGGACAGCTGTGCATATATGGAGGGCTATCACAAAGGCACAGGGGTGGCAGGGGATGCTTACGTTGGCCACCCCGCTTTACGACTCAGACCTACTGGGCAAACTGTGGCACACAAAGGGGTTTGATCGGTGGGACCTTATTGGCATTTCTAGAGTAGATGACATGATGGCTAAGGGTGAGATAAAGTCTTTCGCCGCTTTACAAGCGGAGTTTCAGCTGGGAGCGACGGAATTCTTTAGATATGCCCAACTACGACACGCCCTTATGGCGGTACTGCCGGAAGGCGAGAGAGTCCCTGAGTCGTCCCCGTTGGAAGACAGGGTCTTGGATGGTCATATAAAGGACAGTGCCATTTCATTGGTCGACAAAAAATTGATCAATGTCCGAACGGATCTTCTGCTGAGTGTGAGGGACCAGTGGGTGCGTGATGGAGTCGAATTGGATGATGAGGATTGGCAGTATGCGGTGTCTTCTCCCAAGGAAGTAGCAATCCCAGCTAGATTACGCCTGGTCCAATTGAAAATTCTTCATAGAGTGTATGTAACCGGCCCCCGGTTGATTCATATGGGACTCTCAGTGGATGGTCTTTGTAGGCGCGGATGTGGAGAACTGGCCACATTCATGCACATTATCTGGGAATGCCAAGCCATAGCCACTTACTGGAGGCGTGTCCATGCGGTGATGCATGAGGTTACTGGTGTGGACTTGCCGGCGGAGGCCCGGCGTTGTTTGCTGAATGTGTGGGGCCCCACGGATTATAACAACGCACAAACCCAATGGGTCACCCTAGGAAATATGGTGGCGAAACGTGACATCGCTCAGAAGTGGGGCGCTCCGTCGCCCCCCTCTGTGGAACTGTGGAAGACCAACATGGATTGGTGTATGGTTCGCGAGAAAACGGTGTACGTGGCCAGGGGCAAGCCCAAGAAGTGGAGTACGATCTGGGGGGCCTGGAATGAATACAGGGGTGATATCTGTCTACCTCCCGATACTACCCCATTGGACATACGACTTTCCCCCTAGCCCTTATTTCCAACCTACTCGTCATTTTATTGCCATCCTGGTTCTCTTTCCCCCCGTTGTCGTTCAATTTGTACTGCTTAGTTACACCCTGTGGGCATACGGCCCTGCCTTCTCCTGCGTTGGGTATTGTCGCATTTATGTACCTCTTCCTTGCCTTTTCACACTGGTTTTGGTGTTTCTTTAGATTCGTTACTTCATAGGTTTATCGTCATCATAACATAAAACTAAACCTGATACGATTTTATAACATGTACTGTGTACACTACACATCCTTCTTCCAAGAATGCTGCCTAGCCTCCGGGATGTAAGGCTAAATAGCTGTGTGCCTTGATTTTTCAATAAAGGTTTTCCAAAAAAAAACAACAAAAAAACTGATATGATATGCATGACACGCACCGTTATCATTATCTGCGGCTCACGAACGCCCTACTCTCACTCATCGGAGCCCATCCTAGAGAAACCCACTTCCACTATTTATTGCAAGCTCATAAATAATATGCCTGACCCCCTAGTATCGCTGCGAGAGAGATGGGTGAGCGACATAGGTGCCCTGGAAGATGACGATCGGCAGGATGCCCTGCAGAGCCCGCACGAAGTAGCAGTCCGCGTCTGGTTTCGGTTGGTGCAGCTCAAGATTCTACATCGCGTATACTACCCTGCGCACTCACTTGTATACTTGGGTAAGAAGTCAGTAGGCCCTCTGTGCGCGGGGATGCAGAGGGGATGGTTCCTTCTATCATATATTATGGGAGTGCCCTATGAAAGTGCCCTTCCGGACCAAAGTCACAGATACGATGGCACAGAGGTGGGCTCTCCGGTTCCATTAGAGAACAGGACGCTACTATTAATGATTAAGGGGTACACTGACTGGTTCAGACACAATGAGATCTGGCTGGCGCTGGCGGCCTGGGTAGCAAAACGAAATATTGCCAGGGGATGGGGGGCGCAGGCACTTCCGCAATGGGACCAGTGGCTGCGAGACCTAGATTGGTGCCAAAGGGCGGAGGAGACTATCTGTAAGAGATGGGGATGCTCTAAGAAATGGAAAAAGATCTGGGGTCCTTTGCGGAAATACAGGGAGATGAGGGATGGGTAGGGACTAGGTCTCTTGAATTGAATGCCCTCCTTGTGTTTATGCCGGCCTTATATTATATTGTAAAAATGTCATTTTATCACACGCTATATGATCAATGTTTTGTACTGTCTGATGATATGAGCATAGTTAATAAAAAGAATTTAAAAAAATACTGCTTTTCTGTTACTTTTGTTCTATAGCTGTTTGTTCAAACTGCTGTAAAGCATTATTACTATATAAAACTGTTGAATAAATACAGATGCATGTCAGTGAATCGCGTGCCATGTGGTGTTGTGTAAAGGAAGACACTAAGCATGGTTTGGCACTTTGGTGCAGCTACATGTGTTTTAGTTAAAGAAGCAAAATGTCCTGTTAGCTTAATATTCATATTAACTCATAAAACTGCGCTTTGTTGAGCCACGGAGGCAGGCCACTCAGCCAGGTGGGCATCGTTTGGACACCATAAACATGGGCTAAGGGAGATCTCATTCCAAACCACTACACCCCCCATCCCACCCCACCCGCCAGCCTATGAGGGATAGGTCTGCTCACCACTCGGTAGAGACTCATATTGAAACCATCCACATGCCTCTGCTGCCATGAATCTCCGGCATGCTGTATACATCTGATTTTTACCTGGGCCTGAATTCATTTTTGGGGGGGGGCTCTTTATTGCATGACAGTGTTCATCTCGATTAGCACGTGTTTTTCTACCTTTTGTTTTGCTAATCAGCTTTGTCAGTTCTCTAACCATAGTACTTACATTCAATTATTCCATTGCTTTTATGAACCTGATGCAAGCCCAGAAAAAAATCTACCAATACACATGAATGCTAGGAACGGCAATACAACCAGATGTGACACTTGGGGTAAGAAATGCGCCGCATTACTGGACAACCTTTCACTATACACCTTCAACGGTCGAGGTCCACAAGGCAGCCTGGCAGCTTTTACAAGAGTGACGGCAAAATCAGGAGCAACCATTGACATCACCTTAGCAGATCTTGAGCTATTTCCCTTCATAACAAACATTCAAATAATAGAAAGAGTAGACAGTGATTATTATCCTCAATCCTTTATACTAACCAACATCTAAGAAAGGTCCCTGCCAACCTGCGTCCTCCCACATCCCACTCAACTTTACAAACAAAAGCGATTAGTATGGAACAATAACAACGTAGACGCAATCATGGAGTTCTGCTTCGCTCTATTGATCCGTACTGACGCAAAATTATTAGGGATAGAGGCCTGGGAGTCTTTCATCAACAGCCTAAACAGAAAGTTTTCACTCAGCTCAAAAGGCCTAAATCCTGCGATGATCAGCGGGGCATCCTGGTACACTCACACCCTAAGGTTAAAAAAAGACAACAAAAAAAACCCTCAGACGAATGCAAACTCATGGCCTACAACCTTCCAGGCAGGCCTTGACTGTAATAGAACAAATGAAAAGAGACCTAAAAAGCGATTTGCTCAGCAAAGTGCTCACACAACAAGCAGTTCTGGACAAAAATGCTTTACGTTAGCCAGCAACTAAACTCAAAAGAGTTTTGGGCTCATATCAATCTCCTATTAAACAGAAAAAACATCATTTTAATTCTAATATAACCGAAATTGCATGGAGAGCTCATATAGCAGCTACATTTAACACCCAGATAGCCCCTGGCGCACCCTTTAATAATGATACATCGAAGGCGATATGGTCTGGCACTATTACTTTTAGGGACACTCCAACCAAAGAGTCCTTGACGGCAGTGACACTGATACTGACCTCCAAGGCCATAGATTTTACAAACTGCTCATTAAAACCGATAAACCATGGCAACCCCCAAGACAAACAGCCAGAAGGCAAATGCCAGCCAGGTCCACTTGAAAAATTAGGGTCAGAACCACTAGTCCCCCATCTACAGATCACACAAAAACAGGTACTGTTTGCCATAAAAAACCAAAGGTCTGATGGGCCCCGGGACCAAATGGCCTGCCCAATGCCTTATTCAAAAAAAAAACAGCTTTCTGATCCAATCATTGAACATCGCAGTTTGCTCACACTTTGGAGACCCACACCATCTCTGACTCCTGGCGAGGAAGCATACTACACCCAATATTCAAATCAAGGGCCTGTTCAGATCCATCCAACTATTGAATAATAGCCCTCATGGATGTTGAGGCAAAAATCCACGCTGCAAACATGTTGAAAGATCTAGAGGACTGGGTTGACAGCACAAAACTGATCCCCAATACTCAAACGGGTTTTCAAGCCGGTATGGGTAGCCTCACAGACATATCCGCTTTCACGCACTTGGCCAACCAAGCAATTGCCACCTCAAAAGTTTTGTATGCCTGTTTTGTAGACCTCAAAGCAGCCTTCGACAAGGTCTAACAAATAAAATCATCACCACCAACGGCTTAACACAGGGGTTCATTCTTGCCCCCTGTCTATTCAATATCTACACAGCTGACTTAGACAATAACCTAGGTCTAACATTAGGGGACTCTCCAAAATTAGGAATAGTGTTAATATCAAGTTTGCAATATGCCAACGATATCGTGTTTCTATCCCAAACACCCTGCGGCCTCCAACGATTGATAAATCAACTAGCAGAATACACAGCCACCATTCAACTAGATATAAACTTTTTAGAAACTATGGTCATGTGTTTCTCTAGCCCTCACAAAAAACGACCAAAATGTACCTGGACGATCAACAGTAACCGCCTGGACCAGGTGGGAACATACAAATACCTGGGAGTAACATTAGATCACCATCTTAACTATAAGCAATATCTAGAACAGCGGAAAGCCAAAGCAAAACAGCTACTATTTGCATTTAAAATCATTAAAGAAAAACTTTGAGACAGTTTGACGACTCACTTATTAAAGGTCTTGGCAGCAAAATTCTTGCCATCAATCACGTATGGATCGCAGCTCCAAAACACAAAGGACTCAATAATTCTAAATACCGCTCAAACTAGTCTGTTTCCACGCCACATCCCACAATCCCGGATCAGATTGTAATTTGGGATAAAAAAACAGATCCCGACAAGACAAGGAGCTCTTGCAAAATACTATTAGCGAATGAGGGCCTCGGATGAAGAGTCTCTGGCACATTACTGCTAGGAGGTTGAAAGGCAATCCAGACTAAGCAATAAATTGAAGCTCTAAAGTTAGAGGAAGCTTGGCATACAATATCATCCTATCTGGAGTTTGAACGAATAGTCAATAAAACCATCAATCTACAATCTCAGGAAAAAGATAAAGCCTCATATTTTTTATAAACCATATTTTATTGGCATTTATACATTGACAGTGCATACAATTATACGTATCCTTGTTTAGTCTTTGATGTGCCTTCATCTATAAGTCTTTCCCAACAAAACTATCCACTCTCCCCTCTTGAATTGCTTGCTAATAAATGAAACATGGAAGGTGTATGCGAAGAGGCGGTCAGGTTCTGGGGCCCTAGTAAGCGGTTATTGTCTCACTGTTTCTCTCAGGTGTTTGGGGCTAGGCTCAGAAACTTTATTGCCTTACATGCCAGTTGTTATTGTTATTGTTAATTTATATTTGTATAGCGTCAAATCACCAACAGGTCTCTAAGCGCTAAGACAATGTTCCCAATAGTCAAATAAAGTTTTCTTCTTTGCTTTAAAGTTCAACGACGGAGTGTAATGCTACATTTAAGCTCCCACGGCTGATACCTTGCCACTAAGATCAACAAGTCCCGCTTTACAGCTGTAAAACTGTATTAAGGTGTTTATAACAACATGTTGAAACAGAAATCTCTTGATTATATTGTAAAGGATATAGATAATGCTGTTGACGGTGAGTGCTGTAAAAACGGTCTATCACCATATTAAATTGGTCAATAATGTGCATTTGCATTGAAATGACTAAAACCTTGCTCTCTTTTCTGTTTCCAGTCTCGTTCCACATGTCCAAGTCTTGTGGTTTTTGCATTTGCTTTCTTTCACTGTTGCCCTATTTTTATTTTCTAAACTCTTAGATACCTGGAGAAAAAACGCTTGCTGTTTCCTCGCTTCTTCTTTGTATCCGATCCCGCCCTGCTCGAGATTCTTGGCCAGGCATCGGATTCCCACACAATCCAGGCTCATTTATTGAATGTGTTTGACAACATTAAGACTGTTAAGTTTCATGAAAAGGTATGACGTGCCAATTCTATAAAACTTCTCATGTTGTTTTTGCCAATGTGATGCAACTGTTCAGAAATTAAATTTGGCATATAATTGAATTTGTGATTTAAATCAGCATTGCTCACTAACATTATAGACAATACAGTAATTATATACCCCAATGTTTTCCTACCCAGAATCCCATGCAAACCTCAAATTTAGCTGAAAAATCCCAAATTTTCCACATATTTTTGTGTGGAATCACTGTGCCGGCACAAATATCCTACCCCACAGCGTTCCCCTGAGTCTCCCGAGTCAAATGATACCTCTTTTCCCCCATCTGTCCCCCAGGGGGGGCAGAAAGACTGACATTTCTCTGAGGGGGGGGGGGCATTGCCATGCCCTTTTTGGGCAGCCCCCACCCCAACGTCAATAAAAAAAGAATCCCTGGTTTCTAGTGGGCTTTCTGCCCCACCAGGGGGCAGATTGGGGGGCAGAAAGACGTACATTTCTCTGGGTGGGTAGGGGCATTGCCATGCCCTTTATGGGCAGCCCCACCCCAACATCAATAAAAAAGAATCCCTGGTTTCTAGTGGGCTTTCTGTCCCCCTTGGGGGGCAGAAAGACTGATATTTCTTTGAGGTGGTGGGGGCATTGCCATGCCCTTTTTGGGCAGCCCCCACCCCAACGTCAATAAAAAAAAAATTCCTGGTTCCTAGTGGGCATTCTGCCCCCCGGGGGGGCAGATTGGGCACTACTGCCCCCAAGGCAGAAAGACTTACATTTCACTGGGGTAGGGGCAATGCCATGCTGTAAGAAACGGGCTCTATATAGAGGAATTTCCTCCCACCCAGCGTTCCCCCAGGTCTCCTGATAAAAATGGTACCTCACTTGCGTGGGTGGGTCAAGGACCAGCAACAGGCAAGGGCCCAAAACCTATTGATGCGACATCAACATTACCGATCACAAACCAACCTGGTTTTGCAAGGGGGTCCCTTGAGTTTTTGCGGCTCGGCGGTTATCTAGGGAAACCTACTAAACCCACATATTTCTGGAAACTAGACACCCGGGGAAGTCCAGCGAGGCATGGCTTGCGTGGGTCCCCCAACATTCTCCTACCCAGAACCCCCTGCAAACCTCCAATTTCGCTGACAAAATCACTTCTTCTCAAATTTCTGTGTGGGAAAGTTCTGGAATCTGCGTGGATCCACAAATTTCCTCCAACCTAGCGTTCCCCCAGATCTCCCGATAAAAATGGTACCTCACTCGTGTGGGTAGACATAATGGCTGCAACAGGAAATGGCCCAAATCGTCTGTGGAGACTTCAAAATTACCTAGAACAAAACTACCTGGGTTTGTGGGGGCACCTGAGATTTTGGACCTGGGCTCGGCGGAAATCTTGCAAAAGTTCCAAACCCAAACATTTCTAAAAATTAGACACCCAGGGGAGTCCACTGAGGTATGGTTTGCATGGATCCTCCAGTGTTTTCCTACCCAGAATGCCATGCAAACCTCAAATTTAGCTGGTAAAACCCCCACATTTTAGACATATTTTTGTGTGGAATCACCGTGCCGGCACAAATGTCCTACCCCAGTGTGTATAGAGTCCAAGGGTCTCCAGAGGTTTGGCAGAGGCTAAAGTTAGATAGAACCTTATTCTCTAAAGTGGTAGATTGGTCAAGCAGTAAGGCAGTATCAGAGGACAGTGTAAAGCATTTGATGTACACACTCAGTCAGCAAATGCTCTCACACACTCAAGAACTGAACTCTAGGTTAATTGTTTTGTATAAAAAAATATACTGTTGTTTTATTTCTAGAACCAAGTAAGCCTGGTGCAGGTAAGCAAAAACATACTTTTCAGTAGTTAATTACTTGTATGAACACAGTTCAAAATAGCAGTGTAATTTGTACTGATTTTGGTTACAGTTTTAAGAAAGCAGTTTGCAACACATTGCAGGTATAGTACATTCAATTGAATGGGCTTTTTAAGAAAAATGCAGTTAATTACTTTTCAGATTACTTTTGCTAACACAGGACTGGATCCTGGATTCAGTCCTGAGACATTTCCTGAATACAGGTGAGTAAATGCGTTTTGGTTATTCGGCTGATTTTTAAGGAGTATTTGCAGTTTTCAAAAGTCAATGTTATCCTATGAGGAAAAATTAGTTATCAGTTTCAAGGTAAGTAATCGATCTTTGAGTTAGGGTTCTGGGGTGAGACTCAGGGGTCTTCCAGGGTCAGTGATTCACAGTTGTTGCACCCTCAACGGCACTCGGGCGGCCAGGTGCAGAGTGTTGAGGCCCAATGTTATCCAATGGGGGATAGGGGGACTCCGGTTGGTGGTGGCTGGCAAGCAAGCCACAGGGTGTGGTATCAAAGCTCCTAGGGTTACGCTCAGAGCACGTTGGGGACCAAGTTAGCACCAAAGGAGCACCCTCTGCGGTGCTAGGGCAGCCGGGTGTAGGGTGCTGTTTTGAGGTTGGGTGCCCTGTTGATTTCAATGGGAATTTTCTGGGACAAAAAACACTGCAGGCTCGGGGACAAGGATCCTCTAGGAGTGACCACCACTTCAAGGGGTAGCTTGGGATGTAGAGTGGTTAGGCACCGCTGGGTTGGGCACACAAGGCAGTGGGGAGTCGGGTGCAGGGGTGCCTTTGGACGTCGGATTTTCTTACCCGCTCTGGTCGCGGTAGGAGAGCCCTCTGGATTGAGGCTGCAGGAGTCTTCTGGAGGTTTGAGGCAGATCAGGGGTCACCGGATTTCGGGTCAGGATCGCCGGGGGGACCTCCTCGTGGTGTTTGTTCACTCAAACACGAGCTGGGCTCGGCAGGTACAGAGTGTGCTAGATTCGTAGTTTCTGGCCGGCACCAGAAGCTGCAGTTCAAACACGTCCGGTGTTCACGGGAGAAACATCTTGGGAAGTGAATGCAGGCAGGTCCTCCAGGGCTTTTGAGGTTGCTGGCCGCTGGACATGCCGGGATTTCACAGGACCAGGTTGGAGGGGAGACAGGTCTGTAGGGCTGGGGCCAAGTCAGTGGGCGTCTTCCTCTTGTTAGCTCTGCAGGGCTTCTCGTCCTCCTTCTTTTCATTTTCATTGCTGAATCTGAGGAAGGAAGGTTCAGGGTGCCCCAAATACTAAATTTAGGGGTGTTACAGGTAGGAAAAGGTCAGGGACCAATGGGTCCCTTCCCTGGGGTGGGAACACCCCCTATTCTGCCACTCTCCAGTGGGAGGGGGGCAGGAGGCTGTCCCTGGTTGGCTGAGTCCCGCCATCCTCAAGCTGGTGGGGACTCGAGGTTGTGCTTCGCCTCGCCTCCCCCACCCTAGGGGTGGAGTTGGCAGAGGTGGGCACACCTCGCTGCCTCACTTTGTTTTACCCGCCGGGTCTACCACCCAAAGTGGGGGATAGAACCAGTGGGGACCAGTTGCTGAGTACAGCAAAGGGTCTGGAGAGGCTCACAAAGGCGGTATGCCTTTGAAGCTTCTCCTTCGTGAACCCTGCCCATCCTGTGGGAGGAGGCTTGGCACCTCGACCCAGGATGTGCATTGTTTCAGGCCCCTGAGAGCGGCAAGCTCTCGACCCAGGGATCCAGAAACTTGCCTGGGAGTGGCAGCCTCTGCAGCCACTCAGTCAGATCGCTGGGAGTTGGTTGAGTTTCATGGGGCATCTCTAAGATGCAGTCTGTCGTGCATTTTACATTAAATCCCACACTGGCACCAGTGTTGGTTTAATGTGCTGAGAAGTTTGATACCAAACTTCTGAGACTCCAGTGTAGCCAATGTGGTGCTGTGGAGTTCATAATGACAACCTCCCAGCATCATATACTCTTAATGGCAGCACTGCATTTAGAGTGCCCAGCAATGAACCTGGGTACTGTAAGGGTACAGGGCTCATGCACCTGTACCCTGACCACTGGCACAGGGCACCCAGCTAGAGGAGTGACTGATGTATGCCAGGGCAGTGTTTTGTGGGCATGGCACACAGGGATGTGTGCCATGGCGACTCTTTGCTTGTTCTGCACCAAGACACGCAGCCTGCCAAGGCAGTGTGTGTGTGTCCAGGCACAGGGCCTCTAAGGGTGGCACAATAAGTGCTGCAGCCCTTAGGGGCCTTCTCTGGTCACAGTGAACCATTTACCGGAGGCTGACATGTAGCCAGAGATGCCAATTGGGTTTAGGCTTCAATGCAGTTTTAGGGAAGAAACACAGGCCCTGGGTACCTGATTGGCAGGAACCCAGGGCACACTCAGTCAAAGCACATCAGCAATTCACCAAAAAGTGGGGACATACCATGCAAGAAAGAGCGCACTTTCACATGCATGCCCTTTTTGGGCAGCCCCCACTCCAACGTCAATAAAAAAAATTATCTGTGGTTTCTAGTGGGCTTTCTACCCTGGGTAGCTGATTGGCAGGAGCCAGGGCACACTCAGTCAAAGCACATCAGCAATTCAGCAAAAAGTGGGGCGTACCATGCAATAAAGAGGGCACTTTCTCACACATGCCCCTACCCCAATGTCAATAAAAAAAAGAATCCATGGTTTCTAGAGGACTTTCCGCCCCCCCTGGGGAGGGCATATTGTGGGCTACGACCCCCATCTACCCCCGGGGGGCAGAAAGACTAACATTTCTTTGGGGGGATGTGGGCATTCCCCTGCCCTTTTTAGGCAGCCCCCACCCCTACGTCAATAAAAAATTCCTGGTGGGCTTTCTGCCCCCCCAGGGGGGCAGATTGGGCGCTACTGCCTCCATCTGCCCCCAAGGGGGGCAGAAAGATTTACATTTCTGGTTCCTAGTTGGCTTTCTGCCACCCAGAGGGGCAGAAAGTCTGTAGCGGCCAAACAAGTATGGGGGAGCAAATGCCCTTACCCAAGATGCTGCTCCCCCTCCCTGGCGCTAGTGAGTGGACCCCTGCTTGGGGATATCCCTCTTGGGGTGATACCCATGCAGTGATCCACTAGGGAAGGGTACCATTGGAAAGGGGAGATTCTCCCATTTCCAACGATACCCCTCCCATCTTTTTCCGGTGCTCGGGGGCTGAGATAGCCCCACAAGCAACAAAACTGAGAAACAGAAAGTAAGTTTCCGTTTCGATTCTGTTGCAATGACGATAACGTGCCATGCGCGCAATCGTCATTGCAAAGAAATTCACAAATAGGCCTGGCGAGGTTGGGGGGAGCTCTTCCCGATCTCCGCAGGCCCAAAAAAATAATAGGAAATCCCTCTGCTGTCTGCAGCAGAGGGATTTCCTGAGCATGTGCTCATGACGGAATGGTTCGGTCATGAGCACACTAGAACTTGTGCTCATGACGGAACCAGTCTGTCATGAGTATGGAAAGGGTTAAAATTATGATTTTTATGGAAAATGTATAAAAATAAAGTTAGCTCTTGAGCTTAATTTTCTCCCAATATTAAGAGTCGCGTTTAAACAAAGCAGGCATCTTGCTCCCAGTGGTTGGAAGACACAGTGCCATATTTATAACTGAAAAATATTGCCATTTTTTATATGACAGAAATGTATAGTAAATAATATTTAGATGATGTGTACACTTAGAATCGCATGTTCAAGCTGTATGCCCCAACTATGGAGCACTATGTATAATGTTGCGTCTGTCCACAACTTGCATCCTTCGATCGCTTGCTATTTCAGAAAGATTTCCACCACCATACTCCTAAAAGCCTGCATGTAAAATTGACCATGACATATTTACTTTATTTCTTTTCTTTTGTCCGTGACCCTCTTCCATCCTCTGCAAGCTTTCTGTTTCTGAGGATAAACTCCTTCCAATCTCATGCCTGCCTTAATCCTTCATATTATAATTCTGAAATTGAGTGATACCTCATTCCATAGATCACATCCCGACTCCTTTAACACCTTGGCTGCTAGGGAGATTCTTCTGCCGTGCTGCCATAATGAAAATGGGTGTGTTCATGACGAGCTCAGCTCACCATGAGCACACGAGCACCGTGACTCATGACGAGCTGAGCTCGTCATGAGCACAGAAGGTGTTAATACAGTTTCGGTATAAATTAACATTACCTAATCTCCACCAGTCTATATATCTCACCAACCACTCACGTGAATAGGCCCCACCAATGGTCATACGTAACTGGTATTAATATATTATATCACAAAGTAACTGGAGTAAATTCATGGAATTTTTTCTTAAGAGCACATGATCTATTGCAATAACCAGCAATAACCACTACATGAATCACTGACCTTGGGTTCCAGCATAGTGTGCTGCTTCCAGTAAAGTGCTTCAATGCTGCATCAGGGGGTAGTAAGCTCTATATAAATATAATTACAATAAGCAGTGCAAGCTAAGATAGCCTCACATCCAAACAGGTAGCAGCATATGAGCTTATTTTATGTTTAGAATACCCAGAGTAAAGTGTAGAGGTGGGTTAGCAACTGAAGGCTGTAGCCAGATGCTAGACTCTTCTTCAGCTCGAGGTTCTGTTAACCCCTCAATGCCAAAATGAGCTGAGCTGTCTTGTGGCTTCTGCCTGCTACACATGCTCAAAATTCATACAGAAAGATTGAAAGCATTATACTTTGATGCCAAACCAGAGCGAGAAATGGACAGCAATCTAGTGGCTGAATTATATAGTGTGAGACCTGAAAACATGGGGTCAATCTGAGCTTGGTCACATCACCAAATTGTGTGATACAAGACATTATTAAATTTTTTGTGCCTCCTGCCTTTTTTATTAATGCATATGAGAATACCTTGAAATACGAGAAGTTGTGTGCTGGACCAAAATCTCTCTTCTGTTTGACTTAATGGACTGTAATGTTGCTCTGCTTAAAATACGAATGTAAACACAGTCCTGGGCACACGTGTAATAAGGATATAACAATGGTTGAAATGTCTTGTATTTAGCGAATATTTTTGGTTAACACCAGTATATTATTCAACTATTTTTAATAACGAAAAAACAACCAGCCAACACGTGTTTGTCACATGTGGTAAGTATCCCGTGACTTCTTCAGGGCGCGAGGCCGGTGATAATTCCCACCTGGCCAGGGGGTCAAATGAGGGGCAATGGTCCACGTTGCAGTTCTTGCTGGATGGGGAGGGGGGCCCGATGCAGCAGTGCCCCCCTCCCCATCTAGCAGTGAGCGAGCTGCGGTATACGTATTCTGTATCTGCAGGTGGGCAGATTGGTATGTGGGTCCCATTGATGCAGCCTATTACATGTGGGAAGTATGCCTTTTGGTAGAAATCCAGCTTCGTCTTCTGCAGCTCCGCCTGTGTGCTGGGGAAGCGTATGTAGTGATGCATTCTCTGCATCATGGCGTCCAGAAAGGAGATGAAGAAACGGGACAGGCAGCTCTGTGACACACCACCTGCTTCGGTTATCACACCCTGGTAACTTCCTGATGCCAGGAGGTGCAGGCAACAGAGTACCTGTACATGGGTGGGTATTGAGTGCGCCCTTGGTGTCTGATGCTCCAGGTATGGTTCCAGGTCCCGTATCAGGTCAAGGATGGTGTGTGGGTGTAGCCTGTGCTTGTCATGTATTTCTTGCTCAGTCATTTGGAACAGTGTGACACGCGCTCTTCCCATCTCCAAACCCTCAGTCCTGCTGCTCGCAAACGTAGCTGCCTTGCTATGACGTAGAGGGCCTCCATTGTGTTCACACTGTTTCATTTTGGGGCTGTTTTGATGCACTGCACCTGATTACCACCTGCTCTGGGTCAGTGGTAATTACCGATTCTTAAATAGCGAATTTGCACAAAGTCGGTATTACCGAATTTTGGTACATAGCATTACCGAATTTTTAACGATTCCTTATTTACCGAATCAGTATTTTGGGGTTTCGGTGTCGACCGATCGGTAAATAGGGAATCGGTAACTGTTTCCCTTTAATTTACCGAATCGTTATTACCGATAGCATATGGTAATACCTACATCGCACAGGGCTAAATACCGGTCGGTAACGCTGAAATTTACCAAATTTCGGCTTTATCGACCGGTATTTAGCCACCTACATCTAGCCCAAAGTTGTTAGGCACCGAGTGAAAGGCAATAAACAATGAATACACCTCACTATATATATATATTATACAGATATGAAAACGTGAACATAGATATATAAACAGTTAATGTACAAAGCACCTCACCAGATGCGTCTGCACCGGAGTCTCCAACATCCCTGGCCAAGCATTGAAAACACCAAGTCGGGAACCCTGTAGAGACTGGGGCACAGGAAGTAATCTCTCTGGGCACCAACTTCTTCCTGCGAGTGCGTCCACTCCAAGACTGAGTCCCTGGGCTCCACCTCACAGACACCACTTTTTGTAGTTCCTTTTTCTTTTCGGCATGCAACATTTAATTACTGGCTGCAGGCTTCTTAGCAGAGTTTTGGGCATCAGCACGCGTTCTTTTACAAATTAAGCACTGAACCTCCCAGCGAATTCTGGCTTGATGCACAGCCCAAATTAATTTCAGTAGTCTACTTTTTATTCTTTTTTTTTAGTTTCAAAAGACCTTTATTAAAGACCAACAATAGACATACATTTCCGCTTATTGCCTACAACCATATCTCGGCCAGCATAGCGACATCGCAAATATAAACGGCGGATGTATTACGGGGGTACAAGAGTACACAGCAAGCCGCCTACAACCTCTATGGGCCGGCCGCGTTAGTGGGGGTGTTTGGCTGTAAAGGCAGATTCAGCATTGCAGACATATATGTTATTAATAACGACAATATACAGCTAAGGCACCTTGTAAAGGAAGAGAAGTAATTCCACCAATGTGTCACATGTTAAAGAAAAAAGTCATGACCATGATAAGGAGACATTACGGCCCATAAATATTAGTTATCAGTTTCGCATGTTGCTGAGGGGAGTTCGTCAGGGAGTAGGGGATCTGTGCTATGAGGTTTCCACGCTATTAACTATGGCGTGTTCCATTAAGTAGGTTTGCAGCGGGCCCCATATATCTTTTGGACGTGAGGAGTTGGGTTTGGAGTTCTGCATAAATGTGTAACTGCTCCTGGCAATATATTGGGTCTTGGAGCCAACCCTTAAATTTTGGTGCCCTACCCCTCCCCCATCTGCAGGAAATCTTTCTTTTGGCGATTAGTAGTGCCATGGAGGTGTACTTCCGCATTTTAGCAGCAATAGGTTCAGTATAGCCCAGTAGTGCAGTGAATGGGTCAGTAGGGATGTGCAATCCGGTCATGAGATCTAGTGCAGCAAGCACTTCCTCCCAGAATCGGTGTATAGGCGGACAATCCCAGGCTAGGTGTCTAAAGTCGGCGCCTTCCCTACCACAGCGATCACAGCAGTCGTTATCGCGCAGTTTCAGCATACAAAGTCGCGCTGGCGTGTAATATAAACGGTGAAGGTATTTGTAGTGGATCATCCTGAATCTGCTGTTGGAAGAAATTTCGCCTGTCTGTGCGCAGCAGTATGTCCACTGCTCATCGGTTATGGGGTGACCAAGTTCTTTTTCCCATTTGCCCTGGGCCAGTGGCGGGTTATATTCCCTATTGGTTTGAACGGTGCGGTACAATTTGGACAATACATGTTATGTTATGTTATGTTATACTGTATTTGTAGAGCTCACAGCTACTCAAAGTATCCCGGCGCTGATTCCCAAGAAAGCCTCCCACATAACTATTCAAGAAAAAACACAACCACATAACTATCCACAGGAGAGACAAGGAGAAAGAAAAAGCCATCCGAAAAGTAGAGTTTTTAACTTCTTCTTAAAAACAACAGGGTCCGACACCCTCCGAAGGGCAAAACGCAGCTCATTCCAGGCAAGACCTGCTTTCTGGGTGAAAGAGCAGCCACCCAGCCTGTGGCGACAGAACCAAGGGTTCTGTATTAGGAGTTGGTCAGAGGACCGCAATTGCCTAGAAGGTCTATAAAAGGCAAAGCGCTTCTGAAGATAGAGTGGGCCCAACCCATACAAAGCCCGTTGGACAATGGACAGCATTTTAAATTTAAGATTTAAGACGGGACTCAACTGGGAGCCAGTGCAGGTGGCGAAGATGGGCCCGCACGCTCTGCCTGGAAGAAAGTCCCAGGAGGAGTCTTGCTGCCGCATTCTGGACTACCTGCAGCTTCCTGGTCAGATAGCCCGGGCATCCTACCAGGAGAGCATTGGCATAGTCCAGGCGGGAAAGGATCAGCGCCCGGACAACCGTCTCTTTAGCTCCGGCTGGCAAGAGGGGGAGAAATTTCCTCTGAATTTTCAGGGTGCCAAAACATGTCCCTGTTAACTTCTTCACTTGTGTGGCAAAGTTAAAATTTTCCTCAAACCAGACCCCCAAATTATTTGCGAGACATGTTCAGGGATCTCCTGGTGTAGTAGGATATGTATCAAAAAGAGAACAGGCAATGGTCAAGCACCCTCACAGAATATGTAACAATTCCAGTAATAATCATTAATTAATCGAAAAGAGTTCATTAGTAGCAGAAAAACTTCCAAAACACGGATCCAGAGCCAGGTGTTAGACTTCAAATCTTTTTATTTCATAATCTTTTAAAAGTAATTTCCAGCTTGTCCTGCCGACACGTGTTTCGTCTCTTTGGAGACTTTTTCAAGGCCAAGAAGACGGAAGTACAGCACTGGTGTCAAAATATCACGGATCTTATTGTCAACAGTAGATGAAGCCAAGTTACAAGGATGTAAATTTGGGACTTAGACCAGTTAATGTTGACCCCCGATAATTGTCCAAACATAATAAATAGGCGCAAAATGGGATTCAGGCTATCGTCGGGGTGTCGTAAATAGAGAGTGATGTCGTCAGCGCATAGAGAAATGAGAATCTGCCGCTCTGGGTAAATGATAGCATGGTCCCGATAATGTTGTCTGATTTTAGCAGCGAGCAGTTCAACCGCCAACACAAATAGTAGGGTGGAAAGGGGGCATCCCTGTCTGGTGCCTCTCGCCAGCAGGAAAGAGGAAGAGCACAGTCCATATACCATTACAGTGGCGCGCAGACCAGTATACAATAAGTTTATCCAGGCCAGGAAAGGGGGGGGGGACCCATACGCACCAACACAAAGGATAGGTAGTCCCATTCTAGGGAGTCAAATGCCTTGGTGGCATCGAGAAATATAGCGGCCGCGTTTTCCTCGGGATCAATGCTGTGAAGTAAGGCGAATAATGTCCTCAAGTTGTGAGCAGTGCTAGTCGGACAAAGCCCGATTGGTCCGGGAGGACCAGCACTGACATCAGGGGACTGATGCGGTTATCAATAAGTTTGGCGAGGATTTTAGCATCTACATTTATAAGAGATAGGGGCCTGTATGAGTCTAGCTGTGTGGGCGATTTGTTTGGCTTGGGCAATGATATAATAAGGGCTTCTCGCATTGTACGGGGTAGACTGCCAGTCTCGCGGGCTTCCTCGAACACGTGCCGTAGCACTGGAATAATGAGATGTTTATATAATTTATAGAATTAGGCCGGAAGGCCATCAGGCCCCGGGGCTTTGCCAGATTGTAATTGCATGATAGCTGAGATAATTTTGTCATCTTTGTGGTGAGCTAGTAGGAATTCCCTTTGGCCATTTCCCAACCAGGCTATGGCAGTGTCATCAAAAAAGGAATTAAAGTCCACTGGGGTGTGACGATGGGTGGAGTATAGCCTTTTATAAAATTTCCTAAACGCCACTAGAATGCTAGAGGAGTTTCGGCGTATCAGGCCGTCTTCGTCCTCAATTTCTAGTACTGTGTTAGTGAAACGGGGAGGGCGGACAGAGGAGGCCAGCGCTCTACCTTGTCTTTCGCCCTTTCCATAGCACCGAGCTTTGTGGTATTTACCCTTGAATCTACACTGCGCTCTGCAGTATCTTGATAGTCATTGAGGAGCTCGCGTATTCATGATTGTAATATGAGAGAAGGCACAGACTGGAGAGCAGCCTCAGTTCTTTTCAGTTCTACCTCTAGTTTGTGGAGTGTGAATGAATGAATGAATGAATAACTTTATTGTGTGGTTACTTAAAACCATTACATTAGTTTGTAGAGTGTGTTTCTTATGTCTTTCAGTACCCGGCCACTTTTCGCGATACAGATGCCCCGTATGGTGACTTTGAAAGTTTCCCATATGGTGGAGTATAAGGGGACAGAGTCAGTATTCCGAAGGAAGAAATCCAATATTTCTTGTTCTACTTCATCCTTGAAGACAGGGTCAAGTAAGGATTGCGGATTAAGGCACCACGCTAGGTATGGGGGTTCCTCCTGCGGCGGGGTAGGCATCAGCAGCACTGGGGAGTGGTCCAAATATGTGCGTGATAAGTAGGTGGTGTGTGATGTCCAAGTCGCTAAACCCCTATCCACCAGTAATCTATGCTTGACCAGGAGGCGTGTGCAGAGGAGTAGCCGGAGCCCTGCCTCGTCACTGGATGGTGGGTTCTCCATGGGTCTGCGAGGCCGTGCTCTTCCGCAGTATCCCTGAGGGTTCACTGTGCAGTTGTGTAATAATGTGATTGGGGGTGTGACCTGTCTAGACTGAGGTTGAGCGTGGCTTTGAAGTCTCCACCACAAATCAAGTGTGTGGTGTCTTCATCTGTTATCTTCCCCCACAACACCCTAAAAAACTCTGGGTCATCTGAATTTGGGCCATAGCACAATACCATGGTAATGGACTGCCCCAACAACCTGCCCCACATAACATTATAACTCCCCTGTGGGTCTGCAAGGGAGCTTATAGGAGTGTATGGGAGTGTATGTCGTACCAACACGGCTGTACCCCGGGCATATGAGGAGTAACAGGAGAATCCTCTATGGGCAGTCTAGCGGGCAGCGAAGGTAGGAGATGAGTTGGGGGATAAATGTGTTTCCTGCAGCATAGCGCAATGAACACTATGGCGGTCCAGATAAGCAAGAATATGACGACGTTTGTGGGGATCTCCTAAGCCACGCACATTCCACGATAGGAAGTTGTATTTAAGCATATTGGGACGGGTCTCTGTCATAGTCGTAATAGAAGAAAATGTGATGGGCCATAGTGTGTGTGGTGAAATAAGGATAAACCAAGCAGTGGAAACGTGCCGAGTGCTGGAACAAAAGGAACTTGAAGAACAATATCCAATCCCTCCCTCCTCCCACAGCAGCAACCCCAACTTGCCGTGTAAAGCAGCCTCCCAGCACCCAACAATCCAACAAGTCCCAGTCCCAACGGGGACAGTAAGGAAACATTGCAACCACGTTGCACAAAGTCACGTGAAAGGGTTTACCTGGTGGGTAGCGTCAGGAGGGCAACCAGGTACTCCTCGCAGAGGCGAGGGCGTTCGGGCATTAAAATCTTCGGTCCATTTAGGCATCCAAGATAGTTGAGGCGAGAGATCAGAACAGGCCTGAAAAATTAAGAGGTATCCATTACAGGAGTCAATGGGATCATTGCAGGCCAAGCTCAGGAGCAATCATCTTGTCTTTGGGCAAGTGAGAGTGTGGTCAAGCCGGGTGTCATGGGCTTCCTGCGATATCAATGTTCATATCCCTGCGGCCGGGGAGTGGTGTCCGTCATTCACAGCGGGCGTATGTTCTTGTCTCTTTGCAATCAATGACCGGACTTTCTGGTAGGTGCACATGTCTGTTCACAAGGGGGTCCAACTGCCGAGGCTTGGAAGGTCAGTTACTCGATGTCTGATGCGCCCCTGTTCTCTTCTTCCTGCCTCATAGGGGAGCGGCGGTCTCCAGATGGGGACTAGATGGTACTATTTGGGACCTGTTCTGGGGAGGGTGGGAGGGCATTTGTTGCAGGGGGTAGTTCTGTTGTTATTGGGGGGGGACCGCCATTGGTGTTGAATTGACTGTACAACTGTATATAACTGAGCATTGCTGGAAGAACCTAGACGACACACTATGGGACAATGGCTGATGTCACCAATCTGAAATGTATCACTTGGAATGTGCGAGGCCTCCACACCATGTCCAGGCGACACAAGGTCCACGCTTATCTGGTGCGTAGAGGGGTGCAGATTGCGCTGCTACAAGAGACACACCTTACCAAAGTAGAAGGGTTAGCGTTACAGCGTAGGTGGAGAGGGCAGGTATACTACACCACATACTCAGCTTACGCGAGAGGGGTGTTGATCTGGGTGTGGGCTGGGGTACCCCTGCAGGTTACCAAATCCGTGGTGGATCCGGAGGGGCGTTATGTGGCGATTTCTGGTACATTGGGGGGTAGGGCTCTGAACATTTGTTGCATTTATGCACCTAATGTGGACCAACTCGCTTTCCTGGCCGCGCTATCGGGCTCTTTGGCCCACTTCCTGTCGGGGACACTCCTGATGGGAGGAGACTTTAACTCGGTTGTGGACGTTGATATCGATCGTTCACACCCCCCCCCCCCTTCCGGACTCCCCAGTCCGACGGGTGGCTAAAGGCAGGAGGGAGTGGCAGACTCAGTGGGGGCTGAGGGACATATGGCGAGCACAACACCCACGTACCAAGGACTACTCGTACTTCTCTGGCATACATGAACTACATGTACGACTGGATGGGCTATTAGGATCGACGGAACTAGTGTCCGCTGCCGTGCGATCCGAATACTTGACCAGGACTATCTCTGACCACAACCCCCTGTTAGCGGATTTTCGATGGTTCCCGAGTGTCCCTAGTGTCCCCACTTGGAAACTGCGCCCCAAGATATTGGAGAATCTAGTGTTTAAAACGGATCTAGAGGACAAAATTGCTGAAATTTTGTGATGAACGGAGGCACGGCCGGGTCGAGGGCCTTAGAGTGGGACGCTTTTAAGGTGGTGGTTAGAGGCTACTGCATAACTAAGAAAGTGGGAATGCGAAGGGTCATCCTTGATGACCTGGCCAACGCTGACCGGAAACTTCGCGAGATGGAACTTCTCCGTCCCGGCCATCCAGAACTTCAGGAACGGACTGCCGCGGCGAGAGAGGCGGTAGCTGTAGAAGTCGAACGATTGCGTTGCTTTGACTATAAGGCATATGTCACCAGATCACTGACAGAGGGGGATAAATCGGGCGCACTCCTGGCCTGGTTAGCCAATCCCATGAGACAAACCACCCCAACGGTGGCAATGCGCACCGCGGAGGGGGCCGAGGTACACACCCAGCCAGAGATACTCGACTATTACCTGAGGTACTATGAAAGGCTATATTGTAGTAGATTAACCCAGGACACTGCCCAGATTGATGACTACTTGCAGAACTTGCAGATCCCCGCACTGGACCCTGAAATAGCGAAGGACTTGGGTAAAGACATAGAGCTCGGAGAAATCATTAGCGCCATAAAGGGGATGGCGAGAAGCAAGACTCCGGGCCTTGACGGGCTCCCGGTGGAATTTTACTCCACCTACGTGGACCTCCTGGCCCCCCGACTATTAGTGGTATATAGGGAAGCGAAACGTTTGGGACGTCTCCCGGGTTCGATGTCCGAAGCCTTAGTGGTCCCCCTCCTCAAACCTGGCAGGGAGGCCGATGACCCGGCGTCTTATCGACCGCTATCGATGCTAACGGTTGATTACAAAATCCTGAGCAGCATATTAGCGTCAAGACTGTTAGGACACATGAGCTCCCTAGTACATGAGGATCAAGCGGGATTCATCCCTAAACGTAATACGACTATGAATATCCGTTGTTTGTTCCGTTTACTGGAGGAATCCCACGCAGAGGCCCCATGCCCCTTAATCCTGTCGATTGACCTGGAAAAGGCCTTCGACAGCCTAGAATGGGAGTACTTACGTAGGGTGTTGGCGCATTTTGGTCTCGGAGAAGGATTCACCCGATGGACCATGGTACTATATGCCTCGGCGACGGCCAGAGTGAGAACGGGCCCATTGGTCTCCCAACAATATCCAGTCGAACGAGGCACGAGACAGGGATGCTCACTATCCCCCTTACTCTTTACGCTCGCGGTAGAACCACTGGCAATGGCGATTCGAACTGGGGCCTACTACGGTGGGCTACAGACCCTATCGGGACAACAATACATCTCCCTTTATGCCGATGATTTGCTCCTCTTCCTCGAGGACTCGGGCAGTGCCCTATCTGGAGCTGATACCGCCCTCACGACGTTCGGAGAGATCTCGGGCCTCAAGGTAAACTGGTCCAAAACTTGCCTGTTTCCGGTTCGAAAAGGGGAGTCCAGACCTGACACCGTCAGAGAGATCAGATGGGAACCTAGCTGCCTCAAGTACCTAGGAGTATATGTATACCATGACCCTGCTGATCTCCTAGACGGCAATATAGCCCGATGTATTCGCGCATTGCGAGGCAGTATGGACTTTTGGGCCACCCTGCCGCTGTCGGTGGGTGGACGCATAGCACTGCTGAAAATGGTGGCACTCCCTCGGCTGTTGTATTATTTTCGCACGCTCCCGATTTGGATCCCGCCGGCCACGTTCCGGCTCCTGGGCTCCATGTTGGTGCCGTTCCTCTGGGGATCGGGCCGCCGAAGGGTGGCGCTCAGAACCCTGATGAGACCGAAACCGGAGGGGGGCCTAGCGGTGCCGGATTTCGAAAAGTACTATTTGGCGGCTCAATTTCAAACCTTTACCCAGGAAGTGGCGAGGGAGTTCCGAGGCCCAGAGGAGGGGAGAGGAAGGGGTATGCCCAGACATGTCATATCCTACATTGCATTGCGTCAACGATTAGCTCTGACAGACCTCACGCTCGAGGAACGCACCATTCAATTGTGCTGGAATCGAGCCCATGGCCGAGGGGAGTCGAAACACCCGTATGCTCCGGAGATTCCGTTGGGAATGCTCACTGCCTTGCCACACGGGGGGGACTGGTCGCGTTTAAGGCACTGGGAGGACGCGGGGCTACAACTGGTAGGTGACCTTTATGAAGACGGAATGCTGCTACCCTTCCAGGAGATTCTGGACCGCTTTGACATCCCCCGTGGCGACTTCTTGCTCCATACGGCAATCACCCGGGCGATCCAGACGCACTGGCGGAGGGGTGCGGAGGAGCCACCGACATCTCCGTTGTGCCAATATGCCATGATGTCGTCGGGGACGATCAAAGCGGTTACATGTTTGTACTCTAGATTGATTAACGAAGGACTGCCCCCGCTCAGTACACTCAGGACTAGGTGGGAGGCCGACATTGGGAGAGATATACCGGAAACCACGTGGGCACAACTGATGCATCGTGCCTGGAAAGGAACGCGCCACGCCCGGTTTCAGTTAGTTCATTTTTACGTACTTCACCGGGCCTACTTGACCCCGGCGAAAATTCAACAATATTTCGCCTCTGATACGGCGGCTTGCCCCAGGTGCCGAGCACCTACGGCGGACCTTCTGTAGTGTAGTTCCTAGTTTCCCACTAGGCCCTGCGCATTGGAATAACATAAACAGTAGTATCGACGTGGAACTGCGGATATTCCAGGCCTCCACTGACTATGCTAAACTTAATACGGTTTGTTACCAACTAGCTCAGAGGTCACTGGAAACTTTCTTCTCTGCATGGGAAGTGATCAGCTTCCCTGGCACAGACAAGAAGGGATTCAGCTTTCCAACAACCGTGCAACATGACAACTTTGCTCCTCAGATCAAGAGTCAATCTCTAGGGTCGTGTGAAACAATAGACAGGTATTTCACTCAGTCAGATTAGTGCAGTTTACTTTCACGAGATGTAGAGAATAGAGAGACGGGCGTTTGTCAATAAAGGGTTAACATTTATTGGACAGTCTTTCTTCTCGTACAAGAGAAATGTATTGCCACAATTGCAAGACTTGTTATTATAAAAAGTACGTACAGCAAGATAAGTATTGCGAAATAATACTGTAAAAGCATTGATATGGTTTCTTAGCCATACAATGGTTTAAAAGGAATAAAACATATATACATTCATATATACATTAGGCTAACATACTCAACTGGTGCTTCTAACTAAGCCTACCCCAGTGTGCCTGACCTAAGCCTAACACGTGGAAGGGGAGTAAGTAAGTAGCTTTAAGTTAAGTTGGTTTTGCCAAGGTTTGCTTCAAGAATTCTCGTCTAAGGGTTTAGTCAACACCATACCTCTGAATAGAATTATGGAGGTCTGGTATCTCCTTCAGGAGGCACTCAATATCCCAGTCACCTGCGAGGGCAGACCGGAAACGCTGGAGCTGGATTTCTCTGCAGGAGAAAGGCAGCGGCTCTCTTCTCAGCGCGTCGGGAGGAGAGAGGCGGGGGACAGCGTCCGCGGCAGCTGGAATCTGCTGGGCTCTTC
The DNA here is from genome assembly GCF_964263255.1 of Lissotriton vulgaris. NCBI lineage: Eukaryota > Metazoa > Chordata > Amphibia > Caudata > Salamandridae > Lissotriton > Lissotriton vulgaris. The sequence goes on along the minus strand of NC_141691.1, from coordinate 1,073,740,139 downwards.
GCAGAGGGACGGCTGTTCAGCTCCTAAGCGTACCACACCATCGTTCGCGCTTTAGCAGCGATAATGGTATCAGTAGCTTCACCACCAAGGGGACAGCAGCAGCAGCGTACTGCATACAGCATACAACAGCAATGGGACACCAGCAATTGCTTAAGGCAACGTTGGTAGTATTTATACCTGACAGGTGCCGGGTTTGACGCAAGTTTGCTGGACATAAGACGTCAATTAAAGATGTCACTAGGAAGTGATAGCTATCAGTTGCTCATTAGAGTTCCATTACTAATCAAAACACAGCAAGCGGGGATTTCCAGGTTTGCTGAGTTTTTATCTTGTTGAAGAACTCGGAGTGTTAATCTAGGAATATCAGATAGTGACTTCTGCTCTGTCATTGCACTAATTGGTTGCAAAGGAAGTGGCAGAAAACTATGCTGGAATGTGGCTCTGTTCGTGTGAGGCCAGAGATGACTTTCTGAATATCGCACTTGAACGGTTATGCCAATATAGGGAATAAATGGATTTATAGCCGAATAGGGGCATAAGGTCGCAGTATCGATCAGGAACCTAGATAAACACGCAACACCCACTCCACGTATTCATGTCCATCAAATTACTAAAACTAGAGCAATTAGATGCATGTGTAACATTGCCCACCCCAAAATACATAAATGCATTCAAAATAGGCGTATATTGTAATACGTGAAATTTAGGTACTGTACGTTTTTTGAAGCATAGAAATCATTCAAAAATTATTGCATATGAAATCAATGAACGATTATGCAAAAAGAATTACACATGGAATATCTCTGAACAGAAGAAGGGCGAGATAAATCATCACATATAAATGCATTGCAATAACATGTGCTAGAGGCTGATGTAAGGTTGTTATGTCTCTAGATGTGTTTAGAAATAGAAGTGTGAAGCTTCTGTTCTCTAAGAATAGTTTTTACGTTAAGCAAAGAATTGTTTGTGCCAAAAAAGGGTCAATATTAAAAAAATTGTCCAATTCAAAAGAATTAATGCTTGAACGGGGAAATAGAGTTCCAAAGCTTTTTGCAGTTTTTGTTGATCAAAACTGAAGGCCGAATTCAGAGTTCATTGGAACGCTGTGTGTCGGAAAGCTTCTCCAAAGTTATTGTTTCTGTACGGGTGAGAACATCGTATCAGACAGGCTCTCAAAGAATTGGTCTACAAAATCAGGTGACAGTTCAACCAAATTCGATAGTGCTGTAACTTGGCAGGTGTGAGAATGATTGCTGTCATCGTAGTCGGGAGCAGCAATGCTCACAGATGGTCGTACCTGGGTGATGCTGCTTTTGTCACTTGCTCCACTGATACCACCTAGTCGTAGCACAGGAGTCTCAACGAATGCCGTCATCAGGATTGGTAGCCGCTGGGGACAACACAATGCGTGAGCCTTTATTGGACTGAGCAAAGTATCGACGTCCATTGGTACTGCTGATGGAAGTGAAAGACAGATGTCCAACACGCACTCATAGCATACATTGAAGTACCGGTAAGATACAGTTCTGCCATATAGGTCTGAATGAAAGGAACCAGGTCATGTTTAGATCTCTCAGCCTGGCCAATCCAAGGACGTTAGTTATCCTGTCCCGGTAGCGCATTGCTAGGATTGTCTCTTCCATTCCCATGGGAGCTATGTCTGAGTTTCGGCTTGCCATAACGAAGCAGGAGGGTCAAAAATAAAATCCCTGCTACAAGTCCCAAAAATAATGGTATGCCGCCAAAAACAGAGTGAACAAAATTAAGAACGATTCCCAAAATTGCCTGAAAAGGTGTTAGCATTCCCGTAAAGACTGTCTTAAATATGCCTGGGATGCTTGTGGCACTAGACATGTTAAGGAGTTGGCTAAGTATTTGTACGAAATGCACGGGGCAATTTGTTGATAAAAGGTTATGAACTTCAGTAGCTGTCCTTGCAACTAGAAGATCATACGTCTCTTTTGATGACGTTATAGGCACTGTTGTCTGTAAAAGTACAGATTTCATTTTGCTTAAAGTATCAATTCGTATAGAATAGAGATTCAGACGAGGCCAGATGGGAGTCACTGTGTCTGCAGGCCCACTCGGGAACAATGCTTGCATACAGCATTTGACCATGGATGTTACGCTTACTAGATAACTTTTCCCTGGCACAAGGCCACAACATCTGTGATCCGTTCTAAGAATGTAACTCCCGTTTGCAAGTTGCATAAAGAAGGGCTCTATCTGAGTTGCAGGTGTGAATAGCTGGTGGCATGAAAGGTTGTTAGAATTTCCATCACATGCTCCGTGTAAATTAATACCCTGGCACAAAAGTGTACCGCTCAGTGAATGTTTACAGTTGTCACCACTAAGAAATACATTTTTGTCGCTGTCACTATAGCAAGAATGTGTGTATGGTAATTTCCATTCTGATTTTACATATCCTTTACCCAATTGTTCATACTGGCCAGCAGGCATGTACTCAAGGCACTTTTTAAATCGGAAAGTTGTTATCGGAATTGTGATAATTCCGTGTATTATCCATTCAATGACAGGACTCTCTGACATTGTCAATGGTAATCTCTCAAGTTTTTCGATGCTCAGGATTGTATAGTCTGCTCCTTTCTGTGCCAAACTGATCTGTTTATCAGTAAGGTTAAAAATGGAAAATAATGACGTTGTGTTGATTAAACGCCAAGGCACATAGCCTGAACGAAGATTTTGCAGCGTCCAGCCTAATTGTATAAAAGAACGCAATTGCGACTGGCCATGTTGTAACATTAGCAAGTCTCTGTCTATCACATCAAAGGCAGAGGATACAATATTGTCCAACGAATATATTTTGGAAGACAGAGTCATTAAACCATTGTCTACTACAGAAAGTGATTTCTCCAAATTAATACGATCAATTTCTCGTATTTTTTCAGCTGTTTCAATTTGTTTGACTTTCCAAGCCTCGTTGTACGCAGCATAGATACTGGTCGCTATGAAACGCTTCTGACGCTGTTTGCGTGGTCCAAGAATGAAATTGCGCAAATCAGCACCATCTTTTAGTAAAGACAAGTGTTGCTTAATTTCAGCCAGTGTGGATGATGTTAGCCATTCAAGGCAGAGTTTCCCTACACTGTATGTTGTTATTATCCCTGGATGTTGTATCTGGGAGTATCTCGAGTCTAATCTGGTCATTTTTAACCCCTGTGTTTTATTCAGGAATCTATCTTGACAGTTATTTGTGTCTGTTGGCCAGATTAACCACTTTTTCCAATCAGGATTTGTTCTGTTGAAATGTAAAATTTGTGACACGTCTAACTCAATATCTGTAGTTGCATTTTCAGGTATTGGCTTTGGAATAGACGGTGTTTTAAGGTCTTTGATCTTAGCTAGGCCAAGACAAGATGTTTGGTGTATTGTGTCATTTAAAAACAACATTTGTTCTGGTATCATGCAGGTTCTAAATAGTGCTTCAAGGCCTTGTACCTGCCAATCTTTTGTACCCCAAATTGTTTTCGTTTCAATATTATTTTTCCAATAATCAAAACCAAATGTCATCATTTTGTCATAAAATGCTTCTGAATATATCAATTTTGAATTTGTCAGCATTGTTTTCATTCCTGTTTTATCTAACAGTTTGTAATAAAACGTTTCTGCATTACTGGTGTTAAACCCTGAGAAGTATTTGAATTTCTCAAAAAATGCTTTAGAACTGCTTTTAGGTGGTGTAGCACAATGTTCCCATTGATTATACATAAAAACATTTCTAGGCTGTGCAGATTTATGCAAATAGTGATCACCATAGTGTGTGTAGCAGAATAACTGCTCATAACTAGATGAACCTTGTAAATAATCATGATCTGTGAATCTAGCTGCCATTACTAAATCAGACATCATGTCATTAATACTGTTAAAGTCCCAATCATCAGAGAATGTACTAGGTGTTACAAAGTCACTTAAGGAAACCTTCAGTTGATGAGGATACTTCAGGATTTCGACCGGACCATAGATCTCATAGTCAGTTTTCTCCCATACTACCCCACCAGGTATTGGAATTGCTGTGACATTTACTGTTGACAGTTCTCTTTTCTTCACATGGGATGATCTATGTGGTTTCAGGACTAGGTTGATGTTCTGACTTGCTGTGTTCATTGTAATATATTTTCCCTCAATGAATTTTCCCAAACACAGTACCATGATGAGCCAAAGCAGGAGGAAAAATACACCTAGACCGAACCAGAACTCTAGCCAAGGGGAAATAAGGTAGATTTCCTTCAGTTGATGAAAGAGTTCCGTAACTTTTTCTTTAAAAGTCTTTTTTGTTTCTGGCATCACTTCGGGGTCGTTTTGATCTTCAGAGAAGTTGTCGAAGTTGATGAAATAACCAGAGGCAGTTCTGTCAATTGATGTGATTGTTCTTTCAATCTGTCTCTCGGTAGCACTTTCTGATGCCACATCATTGTAGACTGGTGTTGTTTCTTGACGAAATGTTTCAATCTGTGTCCTAAGAGGCACGAGTTCCATGGCATTATTGCATAGTCCTTCATTGTGCACTGCAGGCTGATCGAATGTGATGAGTCTTTCAGTTTGAACCTCTTGGATTGTTGCAAGTTTGGGTATTCTGTTGTTTCTTGGGAGTCCACTGGGCCTACTGTTGATTATAGGCCACATGCTTGTGGTTTTACCAGATCGATAGACACGACTCTGTTCTCCTTTTTACCAGCAAGGGGCGGTAGCACAACTGATCTTGTTCCGGTGACTGCCAAGACAGGTACTGCTTTTCTGTAAGAAGGCCCAAATTCCTTCTTAACCACAATCTTTTCTCTGACTAGATCCCCAATCTTTGGAATCCAGACAGGCCTTGCTGGGGCTGTTGCTTGTGGTGCTTCGTCAGTGGTATCTGGCTGTTGCTTTAACTTTATGTTGCTTAAGGATTTTCTTGTTTCATTCAGTTCCTGTAAAACAGCCAAGCGATCCTTTACATCAAAGTGCGTTGTTTCTTCTTGTACCACTGACATCTGACTATCGAGGTCCTGAATACGCATTCTAATTCCGAACAATAGTTCGTATGGGCTGAAACCTTTTAGAGAATTTCTTGGCATGTTATTAAGACTAGTCTGGACACTTATTAAATGTTTGACCCACCCAGCGCCTGAACCTAATACCTTCGCTGTTATAGATTGCTTTATGTCACGGTTTTTTCTTTCTACCACACTATTCCCTTCCGGGGTATGACGGAGAAGAATACCGCAACCCAATTCCCAAGCTGGCCATGGCCTCCCTATAAGCTCGAGAGCTGAAAGCAGGACCCTGATCAGAATGGAACGTGGTAATTGCGTATGTGCCGATAAAGACTCGCAAATCTTTTATAACCGTTCTAGCGTCAGCCGAGCGCTGGAGGCCTCATTTTTTAAGTGCTTTTTGTCTTAATGGTGTACACTGGGACGCGCTTCTCTTCTTTGATTGCGCAGATAGACCGCCTTATGCTGTCTAGAAGGGATCCTGAAACTACACTGGCCTGTTCATTACTGCGATCTCTGTTGCAGTCTTCACAATTTTGAGCAAAACATTGAATATCTATACTCATTCCTGGCCACCAGTACTCTGATTGTAATTCTTTCAGAGAAACCTTAATTGTTTGGTGTCTCAGACCCAACCCCATGTGTGCTTCCAGTAAGAGGAAGCCCCGCCTGCTCCTGTTTGGAATTACTCTGTCCCCCACTCCAGGGATTCGAGCAAAAGGAACGGAGTTTGCATCGATTACGTATGCATAATTGAGTGGATAGTTCACGGGTAGTGCTGCACAGTCGCCTTTTACGGTCGTTTTTACTGCCAGCATGGTTTCCCCGTCTATGTATTTATCTGTACGCTTTTTTGTGGCTACGGAAGCCGGTTTAGTTGCTTCCGCTGTGGCTGTATTAGCCAATGAATTCCCTGCAACGTGAACGCCATCACGTTGAAGACTCTGTGCGTGAATCACGTGAGTCTTTTGTAGTTCTTTGTGTAAAAGAGCTACCTGTTTCCAGAGCAATTTATGCTTTATTGTGGCACCTGTGTCATCTTTGTAGTCGTTTTCAATCCAACTCTGCAGGTTATTGTTGTAAGAGTTGACGCAAAAATGAGAATCGCACACGATAAGTGTCGGGAATTCACGTTCTGCATTTTCGAGCGCCATCTTTTTTTTTTTTTTTTTTACATTTTTGAAAACCTTTATTTGTGCATCCACAAAAGTACAAATACGGGCCCACAACCCTTAGGCCGGCCACGAATACTGTTCAAGCACTAGTGCATGCAATACGGTGACGCGATAGCACATCAATATCAATAAATGAGCATTCAGCAGTTACACTGTAAATCACGCTCTATCATGCCTCAGGAGCCTTGAAGGTTAATTTTTAAAGTTTTCTATAGCAGCCATTGAAGTCCAACTGTTCCGTTTTAATTGAAATTAGAAACTATAAACTAAGAAATCAGGGTCCATGTAGGCGTTATATAATAATAGCGACAGAGTCACACATAGCCCAGCAACTCAATGTCAAGTCCCTCCAGGCGGCATGGCGGCCCATAGAATGTGCATCAAGAGTATCAGAGCCAACATATCAACAATTGTCCACCGCCACCCGCCCACCAGCAACATCAACACGGACCCAAGGTAGAAAAGAAAAGAAGAAACAAAATAAGAAGAAAAACAAGGCACCATAGAAACAGAAGAAACTAAAAACCCCATCCCCCAACCCCCACCCTACACGCATGCAGAGGCTATGGCCTACCCCCCCCCCCCCCCCCAGCAGTGTGTCTGTCGCCCAATAAACCCGAAATATAGAAGAAGAGAGTGAGAGAAAGAAAAAAGAGAAAAATGCCATAACACCTGAGAAATAGGGAGCAAGAAAAGAATAGCCTAATCTAAAACTCCCAAGAAACACCTAACCCCGGAGGAGGGCCATAGTCACTGAATCCCGGACTCCACCGCCCACACAAACCCTCCACCCCATCCACAAGGTCAAAAAGAACAGGGCAGTTGTAACCACAAGTGGGGAGGGATATCACAAATAGAGCCCTTAATTATACCGAACTAACGTTCCAGTCCGGGTCCCCGCCCGTCGATCAGACATAAAGTCCGAGACCACCAACAGCAACACTCACCCCCGGACCCCCAGCCCGCAAAAACATCCACTCCACCAAGAAGGATCAAAAAATTCGGACACAGCAGCTGCTACCTAAAATGGAAAAAGACCATTGGGAATAGTACATACAAAAGTTCAAAGAAAGCGTCCCTTAACAGGAAAACAAGCTTTCCTAGCCCTGGCCAGATTTTAAGCGTCCCCCTGTACATGGCTCCGGAAATAGGCCCGCCCCAGATAGGACAAAGGGGTAAGATGGCCGCCCTCGGCAAGGAGAAGGTCCCCAAACACAAAATGGACACCACCAGTCACACGCAATGATAGCGATCCATAAGAGTGCCGCTCCCATTTCCGCCCGACATTGCATAAAACAATTGAATGAAGTCACACCACACATGTTATATACAGTCAAGAAGAATAGTTGCAGCGCCAGCGGATCCACGAGCAGGAATAGCGATTCAGTATCTGAGAATGAAGACTGTGGCAGGATGGGAAACAGTGTAGCATCGAAGGTATGGGCTGACGGTAATCCGTTAGAATAATCACTGTCAGAAAGCTGTTCCAGTTCGCAAGCACGCGGCAACAATGTTTCTCTGTCAATGCAAGGAGGGGAGCGATCGGTGCAGCAAGGGGAGCCGGTCGACGATGTACCCTCTGATCCGAGAGCGGCTGCGTCCAGCTTCGCGCCGAGTGCGCGAGAACACTCATGCCATTCTGCCCTTAATTCGGCAATCGCTTCAATAACGGTGGCAGTTGTGAACACAGGCAGTTGACCCAAGGTATCCACAGTCCGTAGTGCACCCCAGCATTCCATATGCCTCTCGAGGCCATGCAGGGCGACCCAGTCAGGGGCCGAGATGGAGCTCACCAGTATCTCAGGGGGGACGGCCGCCATGTTTCGCACAGTTAGGAGATCACCGGTGGCGTAGGCGAATCTCACAGTAGGCAATGGGGGTGTGATCTCGCGGCACAGTCCGGGCACCGCACTATAGGGCGATAACCGACAAAGTTCCCCTCATGTGGGCTCAGCAGGAGTAAGCACCAGGGCGAGCCACAGCGGCCAGTTCCTCGCCGACCATGAAAAAAACCCCAGCGCGGCTCACCTCGGCGTCGCACAGAGAAGGGGTTGCGATGTGGACCCTCAGTCGGTCGATTCACACTTCCCAAAGGAGGAACCAGTGCGGGCGCATTCACAGTCTGCAGAGCGGTAGGGGATGGCAGCGCCACCACTCGTCGGCAAGCCTCAGGATCTCCAGCCGCCCCAGGCGGCGCACAGCGACACAGGGTCCGGTCCCAGGGGCCGGCAATGGTCGTCGGGTCAGCACGCCAGTATCGTCGTCATGCAGGCAGGTAGGGACACCGGGAAAACACCCCCGGCAACAGCGCGCTTTCCTCGTGCTTCCACGGTAGCGCCGTGAAGGATAGAGAACAGGATATTATCGCCGGGAGCACAGGCTCGGGGAGCCGGGCGACTATACGTCCGTCTCCGCCGCCATCTTGGCTCCTCCTCCTCGAGCGCCATCTTTAAACATCTGATTTCAGTTCTCTGAACCGAACAGTTTCTTACAGATTCAGTTTTTGTTACTTTCGGTCTGAATTTACCGCACAGCCAACGACCTTTAATAATCGCACATGCTGTATTGTAGGATTTGCTCTCTACGTTGAAATGCTGTACAAAACTATCTGTATAGATTATACATGCGTATTGTGGGAGAGGCAGAATTTCGTATGGCAGAGGATATTCTTCTTCATATTCTAAATCATTCAGTTCTTCGAATTGCGGGGCGAAATAGTATTTCACGTCTTCCGCTCCTAGAGAATCTATGCACTGTATCCATTTCGGATCCAGTGACACTGTAGGCAGGTTTACTGGGCTGAATAGCGCCTCGAAGGCGGATTCCGCTGTAAGGATATTAATCCGTTTGCCGTGTGCTAGTTCTCGTTCATTTGCTAATGCGATTTGCACTGCTTTCACAGTTCTTTCTGTGTGACTGAATGCTTTTTCTGCTTGTGTGTACAAGTGAGATTTAATTGAAATTGGTACCTTTTCTCCCTCATTAGAGGTCAGGTACGTGAATCCGCATCTTCCTGGGATGACTCGGATTACAAGATCACGTGTGTTGTCACGTGTATCTAATTTTGTTTTTGCTAACATGTCTGTTTGCAGTGATCTCAAAATTTCTGTGTGTTTTTGAGTCCAATTGATTTGTTTAAAATCAGGTTTAATTAGTTCGTAGAGAGGTTTAACCCTCTCTGCGTAATTTAGAATGTAAGTTCTTCCGAAATTCAGAAAACCTAGTATGGATTGTAAATTCTTCAGCGTTTTTGGAGCTTGGAGTACAGCGCACTTCTCTAAGAAGTTGTCCGCTAGGCTTTTCCCTTCACTTGATAATTCGTACCCTAAGAATAGTACTATCAGATGGGCAATTCGAGACTTTTTAAAGTTGAATTTGTAACCCTCTGCTGCGAACCCAAGTATAATGGTGTTCACTCTTTTCAAGTGAGTATGCAAGTCGTCGTCTGTGAGATAGATATCATCTACGTAAGATAATGCCTCATCATCATAGATTTGTAGTAACTCTGTTACCCTAGCTGAGAATAGTCCTGGGCTGTTCTTGAACCCCTGTGGGAGTCGACAGAATTTTTTCTGTGACCTAAATGCAGAGAAAGCGGTCAAATATCTGCTTTCCGGTGCAATGTTTTGACAAAAGAAACCATTAGATATGTCTAATGTTGTTTTATATTTTTTCCTAACTATGTTATTCATTAGGGCTGCACTATGCGAGTTTTGTACTGCAAAAGTTTCGCAACTTGTATTAAGATGTCTGTAGTCCAAAACTAGACGATATGAATTGTCTGGCTTGGAGACAGGAAACAAAGGATTGTTCATTTGAGAGGTGCATGTTTCAATCACCCCCTGGTATTCAAGTTGATCTAAGATCTCCCTGACTTGTTTTTTAGCTTCTTGCTTAATGGGATACTGCCGTTGGGCAGTTGGTTCACTTTTTAACTGGATTTTGTGAGAAGGTGAGTCCTCATCCCATCCTACATGATTTTTATATAATGCCGGTGCCTGGGCTACTGCCCATTTCCTTGCATATGTATATTTTTTGTGAATCGGAATGTGATTCGAGAAGGCAGGCATAATCATTTCTTCGCCACGAGGACAAACTCTGGGGGCCAATCTTTTTCAGCAAACAGAATATCATAGCCTTTTGAGAGTTTATCCCAAAATAGACCCTTTATTTTCCTAGTCTTATCACCCTCTATACGCAATGTAATTTCGTATATTTTATGGGGCTCGCTAAGTCTGGTGTCGGCAGTTTCAACCTGAATGTATTCATTCGTGTCCACTGTCTCCAGATGACTCATCAAGATCTTGCGCGCTATACTGATTTCTGCTGCACTGTCCAACATTGTCAATGCCCACTCCCCGTTTTTCAACTGTGTCCTCAGTATTCTCGGCATGGTTGATTACTCTAATACTGGCTACCTTCTTTTTCTGAAATTGAGATTTTTTACTCTGAGCAGGTTCCTTGTCTTTGGACTTGGTGTGCTCTCCTGGGTCTGACCGTCCTCTTCTTTCCGAATTCTGTGGAAAAGATCGAGAGGGACGTGTATCAATGCTTTGATATCCATCAGGTTTTTTCAGATTATCCCTATTTCTAAGGTTATATCTTTTCTCAGAGGGCTCCCTCTGGGCAGACTGGTGTTCTCGAGCCGAGTTCTTTCCCTCCGTCGAGGAGACCTTCCTCTGGACTGGAAAACTTTTTCCTTGGGAGTGGATTGTTTATTTCCATCCCAGCTCTTTTTAGGAGTGTTTAAATTATTTTTAATAAATAATTTTACTAACTCTCTATATGCTTTTGTTAATTCTCCTATGTTAACTAAGAGATCTTCTTTTGACATTTTTTCAATGTCCGGATGTGGTGTGTAGCTGGCTAGAACCGGCCACGTTGCTCCTGGTCTACCTAGTGGACCGAGCCTGGTAATGTGATCATTATGTTTTAGGGCGCCATTAAACCAGAGCAGGTGCTCTTGAAATTTAAGTGGAATTTCAATCTCCTCGAAAGGAGCGTACTCTTCCGGAGGTTCCTCTATTTTGTAATAGTGAAACTCTTTTGTTGTAGCGTTTGCCGCTGGAAAGTTTATCCATGAATAAAATACCTCTGTCTGCCGATACTCGTGAGCCTCTATCACGAAAATTACTGTACCACCTTGAGGTGTCAGTCCGTTCTCTATAAGTTTTAAAGTTATAGATTTTCTTAAGTGGACCGGGATGATAATAGCATCCGGGTCTGTGTGTTCGGGACCTTGCTGAGTCGCATCTACTGCGGCCCCAGTGGTTCCGTTTTCTCCTGGCATTGTTAAAATGCAAGGTTTGCAGAGTTGGTCCCCAAGGAGACAAAGATTAGGTGCACAATATTTTGGAACACTGTATCCTTCAACGTTGAATAAACCAGAGCTTTACATAGGAATCTCTTCCTACTAAGGTCGGGCGGATTTTAACCTTTCACCCACTCCAGACGTCTATTGGAGTATTTACGGGAGAAAGGGGTCTGTGTGAAATATGCACGACTGAGTTACTCTAACGTCTTGCGTTAGTTTATCGCCTTACCAAACGTTGGGCGCCATGTAGTGTAGTTCCTAGTTTCCCACTAGGCCCTGCGCATTGGAATAACATAAACAGTAGTATCGACGTGGAACTGCGGATATTCCAGGCCTCCACTGACTATGCTAAACTTAATTGGGTTTGTTACCAACTAGCTCAGAGGTCACTGGAAACTTTCTTCTCTGCATGGGAAGTGATCAGCGTCCCTGGCACAGACAAGAAGGGATTCAGCTTTCCAACAACTGTGCAACATGACAACTTTGCTCCTCAGATCAAGAGTCAATCTCTAGGGTCGTGTGAAACAATAGACAGGTATTTCACTCAGTCAGATTAGTGCAGTTTACTTTCACGAGATGTAGAGAATAGAGAGACGGGCGTTTGTCAATAAAGGGTTAACATTTATTGAACAGTCTTTCTTCTCGTACAAGAGAAATGTATTGCCACAATTGCAAGACTTGTTATTATAAAAAGTATGTACAGCAAGATAAGTATTGCGAAATAATACTGTAAAAGCATTGATATGGTTTCTTAGCCATACAATGGTTTAAAAGGAATAAAACATATATACATTCATATATACATTAGGCTAACATACTCAACTGGTGCTTCTAACTAAGCCTACCCCAGTGTGCCTGACCTAAGCCTAACACGTGGAAGGGGAGTAAGTAAGTAAGTAGCTTTAAGTTAAGTTGGTTTTGCCAAGGTTTGCTTCAAGAATTCTCGTCTAAGGGTTTAGTCAACACCATACCTCTGAATAGAATGATGGAGGTCTGGTATCTCCTTCAGGAGGCACTCAATATCCCAGTCACCTGCGAGGGCAGACCGGAAACGCTGGAGCTGGATTTCTCTGCAGGAGAAAGGCAGCGGCTCTCTTCTCAGCGCGTCGGGAGGAGGAGGCGGGGGACAGCGTCCGCGGCAGCTGGAATCTGCTGGGCTCTTCGCAGAGGGACGGCTGTTCAGCTCCTAAGTGTACCACACCATCGTTCGCGCTTTAGCAGCGATAATGGTATCAGTAGCTTCACCACCAAGGGGACAGCAGCAGCAGCGTACTGCATACAGCATACAACAGCAATGGGACACCAGCAATTGCTTAAGGCAACGTTGGTAGTATTTATACCTGACAGGTGCCGGGTTTGACGCAAGTTTGCTGGACATAAGACGTCAATTAAAGATGTCACTAGGAAGTGATAGCTATCAGTTGCTCATTAGAGTTCCATTACTAATCAAAACACAGCAAGCGGGGATTTCCAGGTTTGCTGAGTTTTTATCTTGTTGAAGAACTCGGAGTGTTAATCTAGGAATATCAGATAGTGACTTCTGCTCTGTCATTGCACTAATTGGTTGCAAAGGAAGTGGCAGAAAACTATGCTGGAATGTGGCTCTGTTCGTGTGAGGCCAGAGATGACTTTCTGAATATCGCACTTGAACGGTTATGCCAATATAGGGAATAAATGGATTTATAGCCGAATAGGGGCATAAGGTCGCAGTATCGATCAGGAACCTAGATAAACACGCAACACTTCTACATATGCTGTGGTCCTGCCCAGCTCTGTCCTCATACTGGCTGCTGATAGGTGACACCCTTAATGGAGTCACTGGGAGATCCCTGACCTTCGACGCGGCGGTGGGAATCCTACACTGGTTCCCTCATACCTCTAAAAATAAAATCTCCAGCAAGTTCATTGACCTGGGACTTATTCTGGCAAAGAGGGAGATAACCAGGCACTGGAAGACACGAGTTGGTCCAACAGGCAGCAAATGGCACAATGAACTCCTGAAATGGGCTATGGGGGAGAGCACCCTGCGATACCAATTGGCGCGGCGGCAACAGAATGAGAAGGCGCTAGAAGCTGCACTGGAATGGGAGACATTAGTGCAGGCCTTGCGTGATTACAGCTCTTCCAGTGATTCCGAGAGTGATGATATGACACAACCTGGGTCCCGTTAGACATACATTACACAGCTCTTCTACACAGCAGGAAAAGGGTTTCTTCCACAAGCTCGTATCGCACGCACAACACACTGATGGCGGGGTTCAATGAGGGAGGGGGTGGACAGGGGTTGAGGGGAGCGTAGGACACTTTCATTTCATCATTATTCTGGTTTTTTCATACTGCGTGATCAGTCCCCGATCCCTTGTGGGGATTTGGGTTGAGTTGGTAACAGGGGGGGGGGGGGGGGGTTGGGATGATTTAGAAAAGCTGACGAAGACCGATCATTTATCCAGATCGACCTCAACAGATCTCCAGACCCTCTAATGTGGACTTATTACAGGCGCCGCCCGGCCTTCGGGTTGTCGGCTGCATGGCTGTGTACGAGGGGTACTTCCCCACGGAGGGGTCTATTGCTTATGTTTTACCTTGCAGAAATGTCTTTGATCTATTATGTAATATTGGCTGATTCCTGCAATAAAAATATATTTAAAAAAATAAATAAATAAATAAGCGTGGAAGGGTATACTCAGACGTGAGTCCCTTGCTCATTGCACCATCAGGATTCAAACAAGCCGGGCCGAAGACGGCTGAAATGCCAGAAACCGGTCCCCGGAAGCTTATTTCCTTCCCAGTGAAAGAATTGGCTTGGTAGTTTGGTTTGCCCTGTTCCCATGATGCACTGGGCCAGGGACAGACTCCCCGGCGTTGAGGGCACTGCACTGGCTCCCTGTGAAGGACCGGGTGAAATTCAAGTCACTCTGCATCGCCCACAAAGTCCTGCACGGGGTGGGTCCACCTATTCTTGAGGAGATGGTCCAGCCCTATAAGGCCTCTTGTTCCCTCCGCTCTGACCACCAACATCTCCTTCAGGTTGGCAGGGTGAAAAAGGCAAGAACTGGGGGCAGAAGGTTTTCAATAAATGTGGCCTCCTTGTGGAACTCAATGCCCCTACAACTGCGCTCCGAAGCCAGTCTCTTCAGGTTTCGTAAACTTTTAAAAACTTTTTTGTTCTCTGTTTAATCCTTGCATTCTTGTAGCTGTGTTATGTTCTGATAAGCGCAGGGATGCCTATTGGTAACCAGGCGCTATACAAAACTCGGAATAATAATAATAATAATAATAATAATTTGCATATAGCCAGGTTCTGAGCTGGGATGGTGCAGTGAGCTAAAAAACGGTGTTGGATTAAGCCCTGATCTCTTGACTGGGTGAGAGTATTCTGCTTAATTCAGAAACTCTGTCCATCACCACCCCCTGTTGTTTAATTATTTTGTCCACCATAAGCGTGGAAGAGTATACTCAGACGTGAGTCCCTTGCTCATTGCACCATCAGGATTCAAGCAAGCCGGGCCGAAGACGGCTGAAATGCCAGAAACCGGTCCCCGGAAGCTTGTTTCCGTCCCAGTGAAAGAATTGGCTTGGTAGTTTGGTTTGCCCTGTTCCCATGATGCACTGGGCCAGGGACAGACTAATTTGCATATAGCCAGGTTCTGAGCTGGGATGGTGCAGTGAGCTAAAAAACGGTGTTGGATTAAGCCCTGATCTCTTGACTGGCTGAGAGTATTCTGCTTAATTCAGAAACTCTGTCCATCACCACCCCCTGTTGTTTAATTATTTTGTCCACCATAAGCGTGGAAGGGTATACTCAGACGTGAGTCCCTTGCTCATTGCACCATCAGGATTCAAGCAAGCCGGGCCGAAGATGGCTGAAATGCCAGAAACCGGTCCCCGGAAGCTTGTTTCCTTCCCAGTGAAAGAATTGGCTTGGTAGTTTGGTTTGCCCTGTTCCCATGATGCACTGGGCCAGGGACAGACTAATTTGCATATAGCCAGGTTCTGAGCTGGGATGGTGCAGTGAGCTAAAAAACGGTGTTGGATTAAGCCCTGATCTCTTGACTGGGTGAGAGTATTCTGCTTAATTCAGAAACTCTGTCCATCACCACCCCCTGTTGTTTAATTACTTTGTCCACCATAAGCGTGGAAGGGTATACTCAGATGTGAGTCCCTTGCTCATTGCACCATCAGGATTCAAGCAAGCCGGGCCGAAGACGGCTGAAATGCCAGTAACCGGTCCCCGGAAGCTTGTTTCCTTCCCAGTGAAAGAATTGGCTTGGTAGTTTGGTTTGCCCTGTTCCCATGATGCACTGGGCCAGGGACAGACTAATTTGCATATAGCCAGGTTCTGAGCTGGGATGGTGCAGTGAGCTAAAAAACGGTGTTGGATTAAGCCCTAATCTCTTGACTGGGTGAGAGTATTCTGCTTAATTCAGAAACTCTGTCCATCACCACCCCCTGTTGTTTAATTATGACACTGTTGGACAGCGCGGCGGAGATTACCATTGTTCGCGAGGCCCTGCGTCCACTACTGAAGGTGACAGCGACTGACAAGTTTGTTGTTCTTGAGACAGTTGACACTAGAGTAGCTCTCCCTGACAGGCTTTATGAGATTGACCTTTTAATCACAGGTGACATACAACGTACCATAAAAGGGGTATTTTGGGAAAATCTTACGACTACCTATGATATTTTGTTAGCGGAGGCTGACTGGCCCCCACCTTTTGTTCTCGCTGCTCCGAGAGGGGAGGAGGTGATCCTCCGTAGTTTTGCGCACACAGTATCGAAAAAGCATGCCCTGAATTTTGAAGAAGAGTGGGCTAAGGCACTAGCGCCTACTTTGTACCGTACTCATTGTGGTTGGGATACATTCTCCCCCTGACACGAGATTCCCTTACGGTCTATGCCACAGCCTCAACCTCAATATCCCATGAGGCGTGAAGCGAAGGCTTCCGTGGCAGAAATCCTTGAACAATTGGAATATCAAAGAGTGATTGCAACTTGTGTGTCTCCGATGAATAACCCACTTTTTACTGTAACCAAGCCTGACGGTTCGTACCGTTTGGTATTGGATTATCGGCACTTGAACTCGCATTGCCGTACCTGTGCAGTACAGATTACCCACGGCTCTGTTTTAGTGGATGGTCTTGTGCGAAAAAGGTTTAAAACCACACTTGCCATTTCCAATGTTTTTTTGCCCACAACTTAACTGGTCTCAGTTCCCAGTGGACCAGTTTTACCAGTGGCGGTAAACAACGCCAATTTTGACGATTACCTATGTGCTATAAGAACAGTCCAGGTGTGTTTGCTGCCCGAATAGTATCTCTCTTAGAGAGAGTCGACCCGGATGTGTGTTCGTATGTGGATGACATTTATCTCACAGACAACGAAATATGGGCGCATCTGTGCCGCGTTGACCGCATAATTTGTTGTTTTGCGGACTTCGGTTACAAATTCAACTTTGCAAAGTCACACATTGCAGAGTGCACAGTGTTGTTCCTGGGCTATGAGCTCAACAATGAAGGAAGAGGATTGGCCCCTCACTACTTGGAGAAATGCACATAGCTGCGTGCTCCGACAACACTGAAAAAATTACAATCTTTGCTGGGATTTTTACATTTCGGGCGTACTTATATTCCCGATTATGCCCAGCGTATCAAGCCACTGTATACTTTGATACAACCTACTTTTACCAAATCTTGCTGGCTGCCTGAACATTCAGCCCTTTTGAAATCTTTGCAGGCTGATCTTCTAGAATCTAAATTCTTACTGACTCGTATTAACCACACCAACCTGGTGATCAGAATCGTCCCTGGGGCGGTGGGTTTCACGTACCTTACTTTTAACGAAGCTGACACAGTACCTATCACTTACAAGTCACACTTGTACACTTCGGCTGAATTGCAGCTTTCCACTGTGGAAAAAGTCTTGACAGCAGTGCAAATGGCGATTCTGAATGAACGCGCACTGTCGCAGGGAAAATGCAGGTTTGTTGTTACCCCGTATCCTGCCCTGGAAGCAGTGACGAAAACCAGTGTACCTAATTCTAAAGCTTTGCACCCACAGTGGATACAATGGGCCACATCTTTGACGTCTACAGATGTCACGTTTATTCTTTATGCCTCCTTGCAGTTGCTGGAGTACTTACAGTATGAATTTGTTCATCCTGCTCCTTTGACTATGCATCCGTTGGAGGATTTCCATTGTATCATTTACACTGACGGTTCTGCGCAAGTTGCGCATGAGTCTAAGCATGCATAAATCTCGGCCTGCGCTATTGTGGTCGGTTCTATGGTGAATGGAGAGTTCAAGTCCAATGTCGTACATACACAGAGATTAGGGGACTGTACCGCCCAATTGGCGGAGCTCCGTGCTCTTTTGCTTGCATTGGAGTACGCAGTTCCTGGTGTGACTACTCTTATTGTGAGTGACTCTTATTACTGTTTCCAGTCTTACAATGATAATCTGTTCTTTTGGACTCAAAATGATTATCGAGACTCCAAAGGTAGCACAATAAAACATAAAATGATCTAGGTCCGAGTGGCTGAACTTAAAGAGCGACTGCCACTCGCGAATGTAATTCAAACTCTTGGTCATCAGCGCGTGGGAGTTCACGCTGTGGGCAACAGTTTGGCCGATGAGGCCGCAAAGTCAGCAGTATCGACATATTTGGTTGAATTTGAATTTGAATTTAAAACATTTGTAAAGCGCGACATACACCCTACGGTTTCTTGGCGCTGTGTAGACAAGGTTTAGCAAAGCGGGGCCGTGGATGGCTGGCCCATAGAAATAAATAAAGTGAGGCACATTTACAGAGGAAAGGCTTGTTTGAACAAAAAAGTTTTAAGGTCTTTGCGGAAGGAGGAATAATGTGAGGCAAATCGTAAATGGTCGGGGAGGGAGTTCCAAAAGGTAGGAGCCAGAGTTGAGAAGTTGGCCCCTCCCCACTTTTTGCGTTTGTAGCGTGGAATTTGCAGGAGAGATTTGGACGATGAACAAAGCTCTCTGGCAGGAAGATATTCATTAATCAAGGAGGAAATGAAAGTAGGAGCAGACCCCAGGCGAGCCTGAAAAATCATACAACCGGTTTTGAAAAGGGAACGTTCCCCAATGGAGCTCCTTGAGGAGGGGTGTTGAGTGATGGGAGCGCGAGAGACCATACACCAATCGTGCCGCTTGGTTCTGAACCATCTGGAGCTTCCGCAGGCTGTACGCTGGGATGCCGTTGTACAGGGCATTGGCGTAATCCAGCCGCGAAATCACCAGAGCGGATATGATCAGTTTGAGTGCGAGGGGGGAAAAGAAACGGGAAACAGTGCGAATGGTACGAAGAATGAGGAAACAGGAAGAAACGACAGAACTGATTTGTGAGTGTAAAGTGAGTTGGTTATTCATCTTGACACCCAGGGTTTTGACTGTGGAGGAAGGAGTGGGGGAAGGACCAAAAGAAGGGGGCCAAAAAAGAGAGTTCCAGGGACTGGAAGAACCACCTGTGAGAACCAACTCGGTTTTGTCCGGGTTCAGTTTGAGATGGTTGTGGTTCATCCAGTCCCTGATGAAAATCATAGTAGACTGGAAATTAGAAACAGAGTGGGGAGAAGGGGAGAGGCTGAAGATGAGCTGGAGGTCATCCGCATAGTTATATACAGTGACCTCCAGCTGCTGGAGTGCAAAAATTAAAGGAAAGATGTATAGATTGAAAAGTAAGGGAGAAAGTGAGGAGCCCTGGGGAACACCACAAGTGACGTGGAGTGGGGTGGTCGTGAAGTCCCCCAACCGGACCGCCTGGGTGCGGTCCCTCAGGAAGGACGATAGCCAGACCAGGGCTGAGCCCTCTATTCCCGCCGCTCTGACACGTGAAAGCAAGATGCATCAGTTAAACGTTCCAAAAGTAAGATTGATGATGTTATCTTGACAGCTATTGCTGCTACTGAGAAGGGAAGTAAATGTCCTGCGGGATTTCCTTCAAAGTATTCTTATCACTTAATTCCTGATAAAGTTCCTTATGTGAAAATACCAGACGTTGGTGACAGATTGATTTACAACGCGTACCGCAGGCCCTCACTGATTACAGCTGCCCATAAAGGTGTTGCGTCCGCTCATGCGGGCGTTTCGGCTACTGTAACTCAGCTACAACTACGTTTCTGGTGGCGGGGACTGTACAAACAGATGCGTTATTATGTCCTTCATTGTGACATTTGTCAGCAGATCAAACCTTCGACTGCTACATGTCCGCCTCTGACACAGTTGTACATATCTAATAAACCACTTGGGTGCATTTACTTAGATCACTGCAGTCCTTTTACCTCTGATACTGCGTATAAGTACATCTCAGTTGCAGTTGATTATTGCACACGCTTGGTTTGGGTGTGGCCATACCGCAGCGCTGATTCACGAACCGTCATAAGAGACTTGCGTGTCTTTGTGGGAATTTTTGCCTGTTCAAGTTCAAGTTCAGGAATTTGTATAGCGCACTACTCACCCAGAGGGTCTCAAGGCGCTTGGGGGAGGGGGTGCATTATTTATCGAATAGCCAGGTTTTAAGTTCATTCCATTCGGACCAGGGTCCAGCGTTCGCCTCTAAGGCGTACAAGGATGCCATGAGTTTGTTGGGGGTCCAAGTCAAATTTTCATCTCCATACCGGCCTGAGGGCAATAGTGTTGTGGAACGAATGAACCGTGATTTAAAGCACTCATTGACAGCTAGGGTTATAGGCACTAGCAGGAACTGCCTAGCCCATCTCAACAGCGTACAACGTGCACTTAATAATCTCCCTAGAAGGTCTCTGGGTGGGCGGACCCCATACGAAATGCTCTTTGGTATCACAATGTTCTTCTCAGACCTGGAAGTTCTAGACCAGGTGGCGGCAGCTGCCCCCTTTGACGTAGATGAACATTGTCATGTTTTACAGAATCTACAAGAGACGAGACACAGTCTCGCAAAGGAACACTTTCCTGCCACATCAGATACTGCGTTGCAGATCCCGGTAGTTGGCTGGCTACCACGAGTCGGAGAACTGGTCCGAGAGAGGATTGAGAACAAGAAAGAATTTGGTCCCTAGTATCGAGCTCCAGTTCCTGTGCTTGGAGTGCAGGGCACAAGAACAGTCATTTTACCACCACTTCCAGGTCGTAAAGAAAAAAGGTACATCTCCATTGACAATGTCAAACTACACAGAGTGGCAGATTCTTCTTAGTATGACATCTGTGGTCTCTTGTCCGGCACTACAGAGGAATTCTGTTTTGGTTCCGGCTCTTAGGAACAGGCTGTTAGGGTTTGTGCACAGCAAAGAGCATGTCCCCTCTCATTGCACAAGTGGTCTCTGTAATAGCTCTTTTTAAACATACTACTGAAAGCCTTTCTTGTTATATCAGCCCCTCCCTAAGACTTCTGTGTATGTTGCTCAATGTATTCGCAAGTTTTGACATTGCTGTCTTGTTTGCACATTGGACCTTGCTTTTACCAAGGCTTATTTAGAAAACATTGGACCTTGCTTTTACCAAGGCTTATTTAGAACACTCCTCCCTAGGCCATGTGTTACTACAACTCATTAGCATAATAACTGAAGCTCTGCACACCTGCTTGTGAGAACCACACCCAGTTCTTCGAACCACACCCAGCTCTTCGAACCACACCCAGCCCTGTCTATAAAAGGCAGCCCCTGAGCCTCACCCAGTGCTTGTGCTCGTCTACCTCCCACTTACCTGAGAGCAGATCCTTCGGCGCTGGCACTCCTGCTCTCTCCAGACCTTCATTGACTTCAACGGGCGTGGCTTCTGGCTCTTCCTTCTCTTGGTTTTCCGGCTACTTCTTGCCTCAGCCCCTCTTCTGTCCACTGCAATCGACCTGCAAAAGAGAAAGAGGTCAAGGTTAGACTGATCACAATCCCTTTTCAGCAACAAGTAAGTGCAAAACCTTTTATTACCTGAAAGAACTTTATCAGCGATTTCTGGATTCATGTAAAGACAATTTGGAACAAGATATCTCCCACGAACTTTGTGGTTCAAACCCTTTGTTACAAGAATACTTTGTGGAGCTTTGTGAAATAAACATTGTTTTACATGGAACTTTTTTAAGAATCGAACAGAGGAAACCATTGACAGCAAGGCAAACAGTAAATCAAGGACTTGCACAAATTACCTGCTGTATTTTGATGTAAAAGTACAGTATTTGTTTTATAAAAACTCTGTAAATGTGTGAAAAGTGAGTTTGCTATTAAGAATTTAGGCTTTAGTTATATTAAGGTGAATGTTAGACGTTGGTAATTCTGATAATGATATTCAATATTCGTTTGATTTCACAGAAGTTTTACAGGAATAGAAAGCACATCCCAGAACAGTAACACATTCCAAACCTGGAAGCTTGAGACCAGGATCCAAGAGGTACTTATAGAAGAGAATTTCTAGTAAGATTAAGGTTTAGTCAGGAACACATTTAGGGATAGGTTGCACTTATCTGTTGTTTGTTTATGTCTCATTAGGCACCAGTTTCTACAGAAGTCAGAGAGGGCCACAGATTTTAGCAGCTCTTCTACACTGGAAACGCAAGAACGGTGTTGTCTCTCTTTTTTTATTTTATCCACTTCCCCCCTTCCCTTGAGCTTCTGGTTCTTAGTGCAATGTTTTAAAACTAGTGTGCTGGAACAAGCAGTTTGAGGGTGGGGTCGGACTGTCTTTAACCTCCATCGGAACTGAACAGAAACTCAGGTGAGCTGGGCTTTGACAAAGGCCTGATGTTGCTTTTGAGATGCCTGCAATTTCAAATCCTTTATTGAATACCATTTCTAATTCTCATCTTGATGATACTGAATATACTTACCCCACTGACTTATCGATGCCCGATTTAGAAACTTGTGTGGCTAATGTGTCCAGATTTTCATTGCACACTAACTCTACCACATCGAAGTGCCCTTCAAAAATTTCAGTTTTTGCTCATTGGTTTAAAAAACATTTTTGATTCCTTCTTGGACTTACATCTGGTTGGTCCTTTTTTTGATTTTTTTGTTCATGTCAATTGGATTTGCGGTGTCTTTTTTCCGCCTTGTGAATGGCCACTACGTTGAGGAATGAACAGTGATTCGACCAATTAATGGAACTTTGGCACCCCACTCTTCATCCCAAATCCACAGATTCAGGAGAGACTTGGCCTTTGTGAATATTACTGCTTGGCCTGTTTTGATCAAACTAATTTAGAAAATGTGCTTGCAGTTGTAGATAATAGCATTAACATACTTTCTTCCCGCATTTACACGTTAGACAACATAGTTTCATCTGTGATTGATATTGTGCAAAAAGATGTGTCTTTTTTATTTCATGGACAAAATCAACTGCGTTCCATTATGTAGTTTGCGTGGACTTTACAAACGTTAAAGGCAGGTTGAGTGCCTTGGGACTACATAAACACGTCCTCCTTGATTGCTCCTTTTAATTTAACGGAAAAGCAACAGTTTATGTCAATGAAGGATGCATCGTTTTCTATTTTGCATATTGAAAAGTTAGAACCTTTGCCTTTTTCTGTGGCCGAATATAATTCTGCTGTGTGGCTTATCCACGGATTGATCACATTGCCTTTTCCGCTTTTCAAATTTGAAGCTTGCATGAAGTATTACGCCATAGGCAGATATGAACCTTTAGACAGCGCTTATCTCCATGAAGATTGGTCTCTGCCATTTATATACAGATGCCTGAGGGAGGGTAAAGAGGTTTATTAGAATGGGGAGGATTGCACAACCACACCCGACCATTCATTAGTGTGTAGGAATATTCAAATCCATGGCTCTTGCAACCAGAACGCGCCTAATCTGGCGTGTGTTTTAAAAGGCACACCTACACCTGCTATCACACCGACATTCACATTACTAGCAAACAGTAGTTATTTGCTATTAAATAATGAAGACTGTTGTGGGATGGTCTCAGGAATTCCTTACGTAGTTACAGTCTCCGAAAGAGTAGTTTGTTGTAAGAATGTCTTGTTTCCATCTCCACATGGGAAGCTGGATGTTTCCATCTGGCCGTCGATTCCGACCTTGAAGGCAGAGTTCAGCAAGCTGAATCGAATCAGAGCTCTTTTGTCCCAGAAAGAAGTTGCCCTCACATCTGCTCGTGAAACATTTGTCCTTCACGTGGCCAACACCCGCACAGAAGTAAATGCTTTATTAAATACGGATTTGCCCTTGCATTTCGGAAGGTTAATACATACTATCTTTAACCCCTTGCGCGCTAGCGGTTTTCCCGCTGTGTACTGGGTTTTTCGAAAACCCGCGTTACATGACGAGCTCAGCTCGTCATCAGCATACGAGCGCCATAGCTGATGACGAGCTGAGCTCGTCATCAGCATCGAAGGGGTTAATATATCCTCGACCACAGGGCTGGCTCACTTTTTTAAAGTTGTTAGTAGTGGCCTTGTCACTACCTTCCAAACTATATTTGGTGTGTTCCCTGCATTTTTTCATTTGATTTTCTCCAGCCTCTTTGGTGGATTTCCCTTAATGCTCGCTCTGGTGGCTGATGTGCTACTATTACTTTTTTTATTTAAATATGGATGCACATCCTGTGGCTCACGACAATATGTCCCAACTGTTGTTGCTGCGCAACCGAATGCTTAGCTATTTTGGAGCGCTGCCTCTGGCTACATTGAGTGCAGCTCATGGATTATCGTTTCGATTTTCCTTTTTCACATGCGTCCAGCCTGTCTTTCATTGCCTGAGCTGCGATTTCGACTGGTCCTTGGATTTGTGTTTCTGCAGTACAGTGTCTCCCAATCCGGATTATGATCAACTGATGGGCCCCTTAGTTGCTCATGAATTTCTTTGTTCTTGCGGAGGGATTATGGCCTTTGCAGCGATTCATGGAGTCTTGGGACATTGGAATGTTTTTGCAGCGGCGCATGATTTCTTGGAACGCAGTTACATTGAAGAGAACCTGAGTTGTCCTCTGATGGTGCTAGAGACTCCGGTTGTTGAAGAAAATGTATGTTCATTCCCATTATTGAATTGGATGGTTGAAATGTTTTCAGATGAGAACAATGACTTCCTATTGGAGGCTGTTGCAACGTATTGTGCATACACGCTGTTGGAGTGAGACAGTTTTTCCTTTCTCTCTCTCTTCCACGACTCACGTCGTGTTGAACAGCAGATTTTTTATATTTTACTGGTTTCTCTTCTAGTTTTGAACAAAACCAGAGGGATGTATAAATTTGGTGGAACTATTTCCAAATTCGGAGTTTGCTCCCGTTTTCTCTATTGTGGCAAATCTGAACTTGACTCTGACTCTCGAACTTAAACTCTGCGTTCCTGATTTGACCCTATTACTTCCACGTGCTCCAATCAAGGGAGGGTGCCGTGGGGATGACCCGTACATTTACACAGTGTTAAGTAGGCATGGGCTTATTAGAAGTTTAAACGCCATTTTTACTTTTCTGCTCTGCTTTGCATACAACACTCACTTGCGCTAGTGTTTAGAGAACACTGGGTATTTTGCTTCACATTAGAATAACTTGTTTTGCTGCATTTCTAAGCTGCTTTGATAGTTTAGTCTGTACAGTGTGTACCGAGACCGTCAAGGTTATCTTAGACACTGTGGTTGTTGTTCTAACTGATCAGCGCACGTACTAACCATAACACACATGCAGCTGTGGCCACCTCAGATATTAGCGTGTTTAATAATGCAGTGCGTAGGCATTATCACACACACTTGGAGAACATTTGTATGCTGAGAGCTTGTGCAGAATTTTATGTGATCCACTTCTGCTAAATACCAGAGGTATGGGGCCGCCTATGTATGCTTATGAGACCTCCTATTAGTTATAAAATAACCTACTAGCAAGTGAGGGTGAAATCTAGGTATTTGTAAAACCTGTTTCCATTTAGCATTAAAACATGCTTTCTCCCTTTGTATTCTATGGAATAGTAACTATGCTGACAAACTTGTTTCTCATAATATGTCTGCTTATATTAGCTAAAGTACTGCACCTGAGATCTCGGCGTTAGAAATAAAGATTTCAAACAAGCCTGTGTCTCCAATTACTCCCTGTTTTGGACTGGTATAGTATAACGAAAGAGTATTCCTGTTTTCCACCTTACCAGACGTATCCTAAGTCGCATGTTCTGGGTTGACTAATCATTGTTGTTTTTGCTATAGGACGAGGAACCAATGAGTCACTGATGCTAGTCTGGTAGGGGATGTTGGGTACTAAGGTGAGTTTTGGTACACCCTAATTTACTAAGGTCCTAAGTCTCTGTCTGTGCACAGTTCTGTGTAGGAACAGAAATCTCTGCAACAGCGTTACTTACGTATCCTGAGGACTACGCCAAAATGTATTGCCCTGCCCGCTTGCGTAATCTAAACTTACGCACATCACTTACTTACACAGAAACTCCAACACTCCTCTGGCTTTATTAGTATTATAGACAAGGACAATGAATCACTGAAGGTAGTAAGTTCTTAGGCACAGAGTGAAAGGCAATAAACAATGAACACACCAGACTATATATATATATATACATATATATATGAAGAAAGCAGTCCTTGTTCCGTCAATGAGTGGCGGAACCTGATAGGTCTGGACCTCCTGAGCCTCACGCAGAACAACGAAGTAGAGCCAAAAGATCAATGAATCCTCAAATGGGTAAGCAGGGAAGACGGTTTATTTAATAAAGATGACGCGTTTCGCTCCACAAGGGAGCTTGTTCACATAGATATATTATACAGATATGAAAATGTCTACATAGAGATATAAACAGTTAATGTACAAAGCATCTCACCAGATGCGTCTGCATCGGAATCTTCAACATCCCTGGCCAAGCACCGAAAAAACTAAGTTGGGAACCCTGTAGAGACTGAGGCACAGGAAGTAATCTCTCCGGGCACCAATTTCGTCCCGCGGGTGCGTTCACTACAAGACTGAGTTCCTGAGCTCAACCTCACAGACACCGCTTTTTATAGTTAAATCAACACGTTCGAGAATCCTCTAGTAGGCGTTCTCGCCCATCTATCCATCATAGATGCTGGCCGCATCTCTGCATCAGATCCCCCCATACAGACCTGGCCAGATTCTGTTTGGGTGCGCCGAGGCATAAGACATTCCTTTCCCTGTCTCCGGCCTTGGAGAGCCCTGCAAAGCGCTTCCTCCCGCTGTCCTAGAGATAAGCATAGAATGCACAAAAACAAACGCAAGGTACAAAGCAACCTCACGAGATATGTCTTTCACCAGCTTGTACTGGTTTACATGAAAAACATGTTTATGATACTGCTGAAGTGTAACTACAGGGCAAAGCAGCACAAAATGAAAGTGCGATGCAACAAAATGGAAGATCAGAGCATCGCATGGAATCGAGGTCAACATGCAATTTAGCACGTGTAAAATGGCGAATGCAGTACATTACCTCTACCTGAGATGAGGAAGGGGTTACGTGTTTGCCAACTTTTTCCCTAAGAGCGGCTGTTTCAGCCTTTGATGTTGCTAATTCCTGCTGTACCAATAACAAAGCCTGCAGAACATCATCTCTGACACTGTGTTCCAGTCGGGAGTAGCTAAACCTTGTGGGTGCGTAATTCTATCACGACCCGTACCACACAGCTCCTCAGGACTGAAATGATTGTTAAAAAATTCTACCTCCTGACCTCCCCAACACCATTGGTATAACTCCAAGGAATAGTGAAGTGGTCAAGCGAGGTATAAGAGATAGGAAGGGTACAGCAGGGAATAGAATCTGTGAAGAAATAAAGATGCAATATAATTAAAAAACAACTAAAAGTCTACTCTCAATATATGTCTCACTAAGAATCCATAAATACCTTGAACATATAGAAGGTGTCTTCAAAAAGGTAAATCCCTGAGTTAAACCATCTATGTATAACTCCCAGCATATACCTAGCAAGACAAACAAAAAGGTTATCAACCTTTCAGAAGGTTTCAGGAAACATGCCAAAATAATCTACCCACATAAACACCTCACACCTCCATACATACCACTTATGAGCTTTTTAAAGAAGTGACTTGGGGATTCGGAAAGTGAAGAGAAAAGGAATAGTATCTCCGTAGGTTCCCAGGAGAGTCCCCACAGGATAATCCTTATACAAAGTCAATAGTACACTTGTAGCAACATGTAGACCAAGAATCAAATTCGTCCTCCTTGCACGTCTTCACGTTCACTGAGAACTCTAATCCACTAGGAAGCAAATGAACAACAGTACAACGAAGTTGAGCCACATCAATGTAACAAAGCAAATAAAGAAAAGAGCAAAATCATCAGTTCGAAACCAATCCCGGTTCTTTCTGAATGCGGCAATACCTCTTGCCTAATAATTCAGAAAAAAAGAGTCAAAAATACAAAAAATGACAAGCAACGCTACTCCGCTAGTTGGGATGCAGCCCTGTGTAACCGCAGCACTAGCCCTGACACCGAATACATGTGTCCTTTTTCTTTGGGATGACAATACTCTGTGAACGGCTTAAACTCTCAGTCTAGCCTTGAGTGCATGCAGAGCCCTGCCGTACACCCCGAGAATCCACAGGACCCTCCGGAATCCAAACACAGTTGCGCAAACACTCCTCCAGGAATGCGTCTCAACCAACCGCTCCAAATAGAACAGGAACAAGGAATCAAGAATTACGCATGCCGGCCGATGTGCTTAACGTCCGGAAGTACCCATGAGCCTCGACCGAAGGCCTCATGGGAATTGCAGTCTCTGGCAGCAGTTTGTTCAATTCTGACGTGGTATGCGCTGCCGCCAACCATGCCTGACACTTTCTGCATCTCTGTTGCTTCTTTCTGCACTTATCTTCCCTCTTTCTCTACCCTTCTTCCCCCGTTCGGCACCACTGTTGCTTTTCATACCCCTTGTGCCTCTTTCTGCAGTCCTTGTGCCTCTTTCTGCATCATTCTTCTCTCTTTCTGCACTCCTCTTGCCTGTTTCTGCATATCTGTTCCTTGTTTCTGCACTTCTTTTGTTTCTTTCTGCACCTCTTGTGCTTCTCGCTGCTTCCCTCTTGCCTCTTTCTCCACCCCTCTTCCCTCATTCTCCATCTCTGTTACTTCTTTTTGCACTTCTCTTGCTCCTTTCTGCACCCCACTTCCTTCTTTCTGTACCTCTGTTGCTTCTTTCTGCGCCTCTGTTGCTTCTTTCTGCACCTCTGTCCTTTCTTCTGCACCCCGCTTGCCTCTGTCACACCCCTCTTCCCTCTTCTCTTTCTGCATCCCTCTTGCCTCCTTCTGCACCTCTGTACCTTCTTTCTGCATTTCTTACTGCACCTCTATTGTTTATTTCTGAACCCTCCTGCCTCTTTCTCCACCCCACTTCCCCCTTTCTGCATCTGTTGCTTTTTTATGCATTTCTCTTGCTTCTTTCTGCATCTCCCTCGATTCTTTCTGCACCCCTTGAGCCTCTTTCTGCCCCCTTGTGCCTCTTTCTGCACCCCTTGTGCCTCTTTCTGTACCCCTCATCCCTCTTTCTGCAGTCCTCTTGCCTCTTTCGGCACCTCTGCTGCTTCTTTCAGCATTTCTTTTGTTTCTTTCTGCACCCCTCTTTCCTCTTTCTGCACCTCTATACCTTCTTTCTGCAGTTCTTTTGTTTCTTTCTGCAGCTCTCATGCTTCTTTATACAACCCCTTGCCTCTTTCTCTACCCCTCTTCCCTCTTTCTGCACCCCTGTTGCCCCTTTCTCCACCTCTGTTCCTTCTTCCGCTCTTCTTATGTTTCTTTCTGCACGTCTCGTGCTTCGTTCTGCACCCTTTGTGCCTTTTTCTGCCCCCTCTTTCCTCCTTATGCACCCCTCTTGCCTCTTTCTGCACATCTATTGCTTCTTTCAGCACTCCTGTTGCTTCTTTCTACACATCTCTGGCTTCTTTCTGCACCCCTCGTGCTTCTTTCAAACCCTCCTTCCTTCTTTCTGCACCCCTCTTTCAGTAATTTGTTACTCCTCTCTGTACTTATTTTGTTTCTTTCTACACCTCTCGTTTCTTTTTGTATCCCTCTTGCCTCTTTCTCCACCCCACTTCCCCCTTTCTGCATCTCTGTTGCTTTTTTATGCATATCTCTTGCTTCTTTTTGCACCCTTCGTGCCTCTTTCTGCACCCCTCATCCCTCTTTCTGTACTCCTCTTGCCTCTCTGCACCTCTGTTGCTCCTCTCTGCACTTCTTTTATTTCTTTCTTTACCCCTCTTGCTTCTTTCTGCACCCCGTTTGCCTCTTTCTGCACCCCTCTTGCCTCTTTCTGTACCCCTGTTCCTTATTTCTGCACTTCTTTTGTTTCTTTCTGTACATCTCTTGCTTCTTTCTGCACCCCTCATGCCTTTTTCTGCACCCTTCTTCCCTCGTTTTGCACCCCTCTTGACTTTTTTGCACCTCTTTTGTTTTGCACCTTTCTGCACTATTCTTGCTTCTTTCTGCATCACTCATGCTTCTTTCTGTACTCTTCCTTCTTTCTGCACCTCTTGCCTCTTTTTGCACCTGTTTCTTCTTTCTGCTCTTCTTTTATTTCTTTCTGCATATCATGCGTCTTTCTGGACCCTTCTTGCCGCTTTCACTACCCCTGTTCCCCCTTTTTGCATCTCTGTTGCTTCTTTGTGTACTTCTCTTGCCTCTTTTTCTACCCCTCAACCCTCTTTCTGCTGTTCTCTTGATTCTTTCTCCACCTCTGTCCCTTCTTTCTGTAACCCTTGTGCCTCTTTCTGTACCCATCTTCCCTCTTTCTGCACCTCTATTGCCTCTTTCTGCTCCTCTGTTCCTTCCTTCTTCACTTCTTTTGTTTTTTTCTGCACCTCTCGTGCTTCTTTCTGTACCCCTCATGCCTCTTTCTTCATCCCGCTTCCCCCTTTCTGCATCTCTTTTGCTTTTGTCTGCATTTCTGTTGCCTCTTTCTCCACCCCTCTTCCCTTGCTCTGCACCTTTGTAGCTTCTTTCTGCACTTTTCTTACTTCTTTCAGCACCCTGCGTGCCTCTTCCCGCACCAATTGTGGCTCTTTCTACACCCCTCTTCCCCCTTTCTGCACTCCTCTTGCCTCTTTCTGCACATCTGTTCCTTGTTTCTGCACTTTTGTTTCATTCTGCACCTAACTTGCTTCTCTCCACTTTCCTCTTGCCTCTTTCTCCACCCGCTTCCATCTTTCTGCATCTCTGTTACGTCTTCCTGCACTTCTCTTGCCCCTTTCTGTACCCCTCTTCCATCTTTCCGCACTATTGTTTCATCTTTCTGCACTTCTCTTGTTTCTTTCGGCACCCCTTGTGCCTATTTCTGCACATTTCTTTCCTCTTTCTGCACCTGTGTTCCTTCTCTCTGCATTTCTTTTCTTTCTTTCTGCACCTCTCTTGTTTCTTTCTGTATCCCTATTGCCTCTTTCTCCACCCAACTTCCCCCTTCTGTATCTGTTGCTTTTTATGCATTTTCTTGCTTTTTCGGCATCTCTCTTGCCTCTTTCTGCAACCCTCATGCCTCTTTCTGCACCCCTCATCCCACTTTCTGCACTCCTCTTGCCTCTTTCTGCACCTCTGTTGCTCATTTCTGCACTTCTTTTTTTCTTTTCTGCATCCCTCTCGCTTCTTTCTGTACCTCTGTTCCTTCTTTCTGCATTTCTTTTGTTTCTCTCTGCACTTCTCACTTCTTTCTGCACCCCTTTTGCCTCTTTCAGCACCCCTGTTCCTTCTTTCTGCACTTCTTTTGTTTCTTTCTGCACCCTTCTTCCCTTGTTTTCATCCCTCTCACCTCTTTCAGCAGTTTTCTTGTCATTTTCTCCACCTCTATTTCCTTTTTTTGCACATCACTTGCCTATTTTGGAACTTCTCTTGCTTCTTTCTACACCTCTGTTGCTTCCTTCAGCAATTCTTTTGTCTCTTTCTGCACTTCTCTTGCGTCTTTCTGCACCTCTCTTGCCTATTTCTGTCCATCATTTGCTTCTTTCTGTACCCCTCTTTCCTCTTTCTGCACCCCTCGTTCTGCACCTCTCTTGCTTGTTTCTGCACCCTTCTTCCCTTTTCTGCATCCCTCTTGCTTCTTTCTGAAGTTCTCTTGTCATTTTCTGCACCTCTCTAGCATCTTTATGCACCTCACCTGCCTCTTTGTACACGTCTCTTGCTTCTTTCTACACCTCTGTTGCTTCTTTCAACAATTCTTTGCCTCTTTCTCCACTTCTCTTGCGTCTTTCTGCACCTCTCGTGTCTTTCTGCATCTCTGTTGCCTCTTTCCGCACCTCACTTTCTTCTTTCTGCACCAATCTTGCCTCTTTCTGCACCCCTGTTTCTGCACCTCTCTCGCCTCTTTCTGCACCCCTGTTCCCTCTTTGTAAACCTTTACTGCCTGTTTCTGCCCCTCTCTTGCCTCTTTCTGTGCCTCTGTTGCTTCTTTCTGCACTCCTGACCCCCTCTCTGGGACATATTTGGCCCCAGTAAACCCATCCCCAAATGCCCTCCAGTGTATTCATGAGGGGGCACGCAGCGCCCCTCCCCGGGCCCATGTTGGCCCCTGGGACCCCGTCCCTGGCACATTTTTCTTGGGGGAAGGGGTATGAGACCGCTTCTTTTGCCCGTTTTTGGCCTCGGTAACCCCGTCCCCTGGAGCCCACCACTATATTTATCAGGGAGATGGCCACACAACCCCCCTCCCCAGTCCCATTTTGGCCCCAGGGACCCCATCCCTGGCCATTTTCTAAAGGGGGAGGGGGCACGAAACTCCCCTTCCTGGGCTGATTTTGGCTCCAGGGACCCATCCCCCAAGAACCAGTACATTGTTTTAGGGAATAGGGGACATGGCCCCACTGGTTTTGGCCCCAGTGACCACATTCCCAAGGGCCCACCAGTATATTTATGGGGGAAAGGGGTACGCAGCCCCCCTCCCCAGACCAATTGGTTCTGGGCCCCTGGCCTTATTAAAAATGTGGGAGAGGGGAGTGCAGCCCCCCTCTAGGGCCGGTTTTGGCCCCAGGGACCCCAACCCCCGGGGCCCACCATTATATTTATTAGGAAGGATCCAATCAATCCCCCTCTCCAGGCCGATTTCGGCCCTAGGGAACCCATAACCCGGGGCCTTGCCATTTTCTAAAGTGGGACGGGGAAATGCAACCCCCTTCCTGGGCAAATTGCAGCACCAGGGACCCCAACCCCCAGGAACCAGTGCATGATTTTAGGGAAGAGGGGGCATGGCCCCTCCCATGGCTGATTTTGGCCCCAGGGACCACATTCCCCAGGGCCCACCGTTATATTTATGGGGGAGAGGGGTACGCGGCCCCCCTCCTCAGACCAATCTGATCTGCGGACCTCATCCCCTGAAGCCTGCCCTTATTAAAATGTGTGAAAGGGGCATGCAGCCCCCCTCTAAGGCCGGTTTTGGCCCCAGGGACCCCATCCCCGGGGCCCACCACTATATTTAAGGGGGAGGGATTCAAACAATTCCCCTCTCCAGGCCGATTTCGGCCCTAGGGAAACTATCTCCTGGGACCTGGCCATATTCCAAAGGGGAGGGGGGCTCTCAAACCCCCTTTCTGGGTCAATTTCAGCACCAGGGTCGCCAAGTTCCACTGCATTTATTATAAGGAGGTGCTTGGCCCACTCCCTGGGACTTGTATTGTATTTTCGTTTCCTGATAGAATAACAACTTCAGTGGTAAAGACCCAGTTTAACACAGCTACAGAATTGCCTAATTTGCAGTACTAGAATCGGTTTAGGGGGCATTAAGGAGGGATTCCCTATTACCTTTTCTGGGTATTTATTAAAATAGCTACTGTTCCAGGCTAAAATAAATTCAACATTCTGAAAGCCAGAAAAATTGACGAAGGGTGCCACATTTTTTGCTTGGCAAGTTCTTAAGTGGCGTAAACGATGGAAGTCTTAACAAAACGTATAGATAGTTGAAGAGGTCAGATAACCCCTGGTGAGTTAGTGGGTTCCAAATAATAATTACCATATGATTTGAAGAGATTATTGACCCAAATGTTATCAACATCTTTAAAGGCTGCAGCTTCAAGCCACAGGACAGAATAATAACCATCCTTGGTGAGGATGGATGCCTTTTATTTTGATTGGCTTCCTGGCATGCCCCCCCTCCAAGGGATCCTTGAGTGATCCTAAAACCCATGCTCCCTATCTACGATTTCAATTAGAACATGGGGTAAGGCGCTATATCCTACTCTTACGTATGGGCATACTCCCATTAGCAACAGTTTTAGCCAGTTGGGAGGGTGCAAATAACTCTAAAAGCATATGTGACTTGTGTCACGGTGGACGACAAGATTCGCTCCACGTTTTATTAATTTGTCCTAATTCAAGTATGGTAGAGGCTCGACGACTATATATAATTCCAATTCAATTAAAGTACAATGCTACTTTATCAAATGATTTAATCTTGCTGTGCAATTCTCCAGTTAATGAATTTTGTATGGTATAATCTGTTTAAGTTTTCAAAATTTTTTTCAAAGCTGTTTTAAAGGTAAAATGCATAATTTTAATGTACTTATATCATCAAATGCCCTATAAGCAAACCGCAATACATTGTTATTTCTCCATCTTAGAAAGAGTTTTAAAAATGTTATCTTAATTCACTGATAATAATTTTATGTATGTATTTGTTGGTCTCAGTTGAGGTCTGAATCAAATAAATATGATATGATATGATATGAGTGATCCTCGTCATCAATTGCTAAAATATTCACATTTCATATGCGTTAGGAATGTGTTAATTTTCCTTGGAATCACTACTGGTTTTTTATGTTGCCTCTACTGTGTAACATTCTAGCCCCATGGTGATAATATTCATTCATGTTTAGAACAATCGGTTTACGGGTCAACTAATTTTACATCTTAGAGCCAAATCACCTTGAGGAATTTAGGAGACTTTGATTGTAACCACTCATTTGCCTTTTTCATTTATTACCTGGATTTAATCATGCAACCGAGGAATTCACTTGGAGGCCTTGGGGACTGTCAGATGGGAGCTATGTGATTCAACTACAAAATGAGACAAGCTTAGAATTACCCTAAGTCAAGTGATGGAACATTCTTCATCGAGTCATTTAGTAATGGAGTATGTACTCTTCCTTACAGGTATACGACCGCATTGTAACCATCTCATCTCGTGAGGGTGAAACTATTGAGTTGGACAAACCTGTCATGGCTGAAGGCAATGTGGAGGTGTGGCTCAGTGCTCTGCTGAAAGAGTCACAATCATCATTGCATATAGTGATCCGCCAGGCAGCTCTTAGTATCCAGGACAGTGCTTTTCAGTTAATAGAGTTTCTGTCTTCTTTTCCAGCTCAGGTAAGTCTGTGAAGTCTTGAAGTTCCAGACAAATGAAAACTGTGATAGCGTTTTTTTAACTTAACTGAAAATGTGTTTGTAAATGTATTATGTCTGATCAAGAAATGTTTAATATAGGTACTGTGCCTTTTTAAAAAAATGCCCACCAGACCGAGGTGGAGCCAATGGATTGTATGCTATTTCTGTTGATTGCCTGAAAATTGAAAACAATTGAGATAACAAAAATTAAAATGTGTCCCCAACTGGCTGTACCCTGCAAGTTGTAGTAAATATTGAAATCAATAGGTGATATTTTATCTTTTTCACAACATTCTATATTTTGTTTGTAATTTTAGTATGCTTAAGTCAAAACTGAGGATAAGGCAGGTTCTTTGTCTATCCCCTGTGCTTTCCTTTTATTCCTATGTGCAGTTATCTCTGTGATGCCCACAGAAAAACATGATACGCTGCTCTTCCCTCAATCTAAGAGTATAGAAAGCCTACAAACGAATTCTCGGTGAAATCTGGGTTATTATATCACTGAATTTTGTGAAATATTTTGCATAAAATGCAGAGATATAAAAACCAAGATTTCATGGAGAATCATGAAATGTAGAAAATACTCCACTGTTCCTTGTAAAATATGGATTTCATCATCATGACAGTCTACAAACCACTCTGCAGAGATGTTTACCATTGCCAGGATTACTAGTATTATGAGGCATTAAAGAGCTCATTATGCAGCGAAAAACCGACTTATTTGACACATTTTGTGGCAGTATTCTTTTTATCGATTTGAGCTAAAGCATTTTTGGTGTAAAACTTTTTTGGCAAACAATATTATTAATCTGATAAATTCATGATTATATGCTAAAACATTGCAGCCACAGAATTGTATAAATCCACTGGCACTTATCAATGTCAATTGTTTTATCAACAATTTCTTCATGAAAAGGTAAAGAAATGCTAAATATTCCAACTACAATCAGTGTGATTATTAGTTACACTACATAAAACAGCCTTTTTACACTAAGAAACAACAGGAATGGCAGTGATTATTCCCATCACAGCAGGGGTAATTCCCCCGCTGTGCTGGTGGGCGGGGGGCGTGCACCGCGCCCCGGTGCCCGTGACGAGCTCAGCTCGTCATGAGCCACGGTGCTCCTGTGCTCCTGACGAGCTGAGCTCGTCACGGCCACACCCGTTTATGAGGAACGCTCAGCACAGCAGGGGAATTAGCCCCGCGTGCGAGCTTTGGAGCCGTTATGACGAGCTCAGCTCGTCATGAGCACACAAGCACCGTGTCTCATGACGAGCTGAGCTCATCATGAGGAGCGATGCAGCTAAAGAATACTTGGCCAGCACCTCCCTCGCAATTTAATGCCTACGCTGTTAATTGATAAGTGTCATTTTAGTCTGCTCATGTTGGGCACCGTGCCATTAAACAGTGTCCTCTCCTCTAGATGAGAGGGGAAAACCCTTCTCAAATACAACGTAACTATCAAAGTTTTTTTTAACAGAGCACAACCATTCACATGTATTAGGTTTGACTTAGTAGTCAATAAGATTTTAATAAACCCCAGTTGGACAGCAATGCATCAATAGAACAGTCAATAACAAATGTCGATACTAATGATAACTAAAGTTCAAACAATTTGTAACAGTTTCATGAGTCCTGATGGTGTTAACTCGAAGTGCAGAATAGAAAACACACACAGCCGACACATGTTTCGTCGTATAAGTACGACTTTTTCAATGTTCAATTGGAAAACGTTCTTAGACCAAAAAGTCCCAGTGAATTATGAACAGGGCCCCACACAGTTTTTGGGGGATTTCAGATATTCTCCAATATTAAGATAGGTTCGACTACACTAAAAAGTTTTTATGGTGTGTCCAAACGAAGTTTTTAACACGAGACAGATTCAAAAATCCATCGCCTTGTAGTACCGGTACTTAAGTTTCAATAAGATCAATTTTCAGAGGTTCGGTAGCATGACTAAAAAGTGGGCGGAGA
Source organism: Lissotriton vulgaris (assembly GCF_964263255.1). Taxonomy (NCBI): domain Eukaryota; kingdom Metazoa; phylum Chordata; class Amphibia; order Caudata; family Salamandridae; genus Lissotriton; species Lissotriton vulgaris. Next base: position 1,073,703,429 of record NC_141691.1, on the reverse strand, counting down.
GATGTCCCAATCAGTTTATACCCAGCGTACGTATAGGTATTTAATTGCACGTGTTCATGATTTAGTCAATTTCAAGTCGTTAACGGGCCGTGTTCGGCAGCTCATCAAACTTTTTAACACAGCGGGACTCGTCTCTCTTCGAATTTTCTCAGCGTATCGTGTCCCAAACATGGTAGCCTACTCTTTTTGACTACTAAGTCAAACCTAATACATGTGAATGGTTGTGCTCTGTTAAAAAAAAACTTTGATAGCCTTTTCCAACAAGCAATCTCATAATAAATAGTAAATATACATAATGGCTAATGTATAATATGGTCCTATAATGCTATTTTGGGGTTCTGGTGTCATGAACAAACCAGACAGCCTTTGGTCATGTGGTTTATGATGTCATCCGAGCCCCTAAATGACAATGTATATTACAAAGTGGTGGTCACTGTAGTTATGCTTCAGCTGCACTTTCCACTTAAACAATCCTGCCAACAATACAGGCACCCATGCACAATGGTGTAAGGGTTCCTGCTTTGGCACTAGGCTGCTGAAACAGTGCCAGTGTGGGAGAAAGAAGGAATGCACTGTGTTGGATAAATACGATGCATTACTGCCCAAGGCCAAATCCTCATAAATGAGAGGCAGGTTCTCTCCATAGCCAGGCCCTGTATCCTGCAATGTAGAGGGTGTGTTGGCTTCCCATATCAGCTTAGATGCAGGGACTGAGGACAAACCATGCCCTGTGTCCAACCTGTTGCACATGGTCAAAGGTTGAGGTTGGAAATTAAATGCATCTCTAAAGAAACCAAGCAATTCACTGATTAAGCACAGTAAAACAGAATTATGGTTCTCCCCGAAATGCAGAGAAACACTCCAATTTACCAGTTATTGTTAATAGCAAACACAACACACACCACATCTCTCACTACACACCATGTTTGAAACACCAAATGACAAACAGCACAGAAACAAAGAAAAGAGCTGTCAAGAGAACATCATGGTGTGTGGCTCGAGTTATGGTGTGTGCTATGTGCATTGGTTAACCATAACTGCCAATTTGTAGTGGTTTTCTGCATTTGAGCCAAAATTTGAGCTACATTTATGAAAGGGCATTTTTCAATTAGATATTTATGTATAGATATATATATCACCATCATGTGGCTGCATGCAAAACAGAGCTGGCACTCACCAATAGCCGAACAACAAATGGGGGAACCAAGAGGGCTAATATTTAACGGGGTCCAGTGTATAAGCCCCTGAACTAGACAGACAAAAAAGGATATGCTGTTCCCCAAAGGTTGGAGAAATTGAGAAATGAGAGAACCAAGAAAGGTGAGAAAGAGGGGGGAGCCCCCTTTCGGAACGAAAACCCTCACACTCCCAGCAAGCTAGGTGTCACGCTTCATCATCTGGGTTTTGCTCCTCCTCAGACTGGCGCTGCAATGTCTGACGGGCACCCACGAAGGGGCTCTTTATCGGAGATCTTTTGTTCCTGCCAGTTGGTGCATGTGGGTATGAGGGCTTTAGGTGAAGTTTAGGCGTGGAAAGTGGGGTAGTGGTGACAATTAAAAAGGTTAGATAATCCACAAGGAATGTTAATGGTGTGGTTAGCTACCTTAGTAAAAACAGAGGGGAGGGCACACACACCGGTACTAGGATCCAGTGAAGTGTGCTCTACCTAATGGTCAACATGTTTCATGCTTAACTAGCAATTCTTCAGGACCTAAACATTAACTGTCCTACACAAGTGTGGACATGGCAAATTTTACCTTCCACAGGAAACTAAATGCAGGCCAGATGGTCCTGCTGTGTCTCAGTGGAACCTAGGAAAGGATGACAATAAAAACAAGAGTGGTTTATAACCTTAGTGCTGTCACCTAAAAACTAGATTTCAAGTGCTTGGTTCTAACTCCAACAAACATGCTGCATAGTGCATGCGTGAGGTATAATTAAACAACCTTAACATGAAAAAACATTATTTAAAAACAACTCAGAAAGGATCACTGGTTGAGAATATACAAGTTAAAAGGGAACATTCAAATCTCACCCTATTGAGGAAAGATATGGCGTCAACTGACTTTTCCCAAGCGTTGGCACCACTGCTGTTTGCAGGAGAGAAGACAAAATGACCAGGGGGTCAGGTGCGGCACGTGAATGCCAAATAGCCAAAATGGAGCCCAAGAGGGGGCGTGGCCAAGATGGCGATGAAGTGAGACGTGTTTGAGAGTCCCTCCGGCACCACAAGCCTTTTCAGCGTTGTATAGCTTCCCCTGGGTGCCTCAGCTCATCGACCTCCGTGCTGCCTGATCTCCGGAGTCGGCCGGGGGTACCCAGGACTTTCGTACTGCCTGCTGCAGCGATCAGGGAAGGAGTTTGCTGCCGCGGCCTGACGGGCAGAGAACCCGCACAGGGCCCATCGGAACCTGAGGGTGGTGTGACTCCGGGACCAGAACCGAGCGGAGCTGAAGTGACCGGAGCCCCCTTGGGACCTGCCGACGGAGGCGGTCTGCCTGGTGCTCAGGGTGCTGGGGGCTGCATTGACGGGACACGTGTCGTCGGGTCCCCGGCTGCCGGTGAGGAGCGAGAGCGGAGGGCGGACGCCCGGATATTGCGGCTCCGGATCGGCCACAGGAGCAGGAGAGTGTCGGGGCTCCTGGGCCTAGGCGGGCCCGACCTGCAATTACCCCGCCGAAGAGGGGCCTAAGAGTGTGAGGGCCGCCCCGGTGTCCAGCTAACCCAGGACCCTGTAGGCGGTGAAGCGGTCACGAGACCGGGAGAGGGCCGGGGCTCTGGGGTCTAGGTTGGCCTCGACTGGATAGTGCGCCGCCGGGTTGTGGCCTACGGACGAGAGAACAGCCGCCTGCGCCCGGCGGCCCGGGACCCGGCCCCTAGCTCAACACTGCCTCTGGAATGGGCCCAAGGCAGGCCGTGACGGCGATCTGCGGCCACGTGAGTACTGCCTGCAGGAGCCCGTGCTGCAGAGCTGAAGGGCGGCGACAGGAACACTCTAGCTCGGGGATGCTTGGTCGGTGAAGGCCCGACACCCGGTTGTGGAGCGGAAGCATCCCCCCTTGCCACCAAGCTGCACTCCGATTGCACAGGGGCGCCTACGCGGTGGGGGAAGAGCGCTGCATGGTGCCCTGGAGACCACTGGAATCATCGTTAAATTGCGCGGCAACGCACTGGAGTAGGGACCCACGAGGGAGCGGCCTGGGGCCTGGTGCCGCCCAAGAGGGTTCGGTGCGCGCAGAAGAAATCGCAGTCCTACTTGCTTGAACTGCATACTGTGGAGACCCCCATCGATTATAGGTAAGCTTTTGCGGTTGCGAGGGATTGGCCGTGGCATAGTTTCCTACCGGATGAGGCTGTCGCCTCGCACTGCGCATCTGGCCTCGGCGGGGGCTATCGAGTGCAGGCTTCAGGACCTTGTGGTGTGGGGGCTAGGAGGCACGGTGAGAGACCCAGTTCGTGCAGGCCTCTCCTCCCCTTGGCGGACAATGAGTGGTGGCCCAAAGTCGACTTGACCACGGTCAGCAGAGGCTAGTGGGAGGAGGTCAACCCTGTTCTGTGCTTTCCAGACCACGGACGGCATGACGGGCAGATCCTGCAGAGATAAACCCAGCAAGGGAGGTCTATCCAAGGGTGCATCGCCCACTACACCACCGGGACCAAGCAAGTCGCCCCCCCCCCCCGGGGGAGACGATGATGCATCGGCGACCAAAGCCTTTATGGTTGAACTGTTTACCGCCATCAAGGAGGACATTTTAGAATTACGCTCGCAACTGACATCAAACTTACGTGAGGTGGAGAGAGATGTGGACGACGTAGGCGAGCGGGTGGCGACTTTGGAGGAGCATGACTTGGGGATGGCGGAAGATGTACACTGACTCCAACAAGATGTGCTCCGACTCACAGAGCATAACCTAGATCTCCAGGCACATGCCGAAGACCTGGAGAACCGCTCCCGCTGTAACAACATTCGTATTCGAGCGGTGCCCTGGTCGGGGGAAGGCAAGGACCTGAGGGAATACGTGGAGGGCCTCTTCAAACACGCCTTGGGCGAAGAAGATCTTCAGGTCATACGCATGGACAGAGTCCACCGGGTTGGTCTGCCTATAGGCCTAAAGGCGCCTCCCCCAGACATACTGGTCTGTGTCCACGATTTCCAACTCAAAGGGCGCATACTCCGGAAAGCATGAGAGAGCGGACCCCTGCGGTTCCGTGACCACCACCCCCAACTATTTCAGGATCTAGCGGCCTCGACACTACGGAAGCGCAGAGAGTTCCGACCAGTCACCAACTTCCTACGGGACCAGAAGGTGGCCTACTCTTGCGGTCACCCCTTTCGCCTCATCTTTTGCTGGAAAAACAAGCTTGTACAGGTCAGGTCCCTCGCGGCAGCTATGGAACTACTGGGCCTGGAGGACTCAGCTACGACCCCCGGGGTCGATCACTCCCCTATGAGGCGACGTCAATGCTCCCCGGCTTGGCAGAGGGTAGGCCAGGCCACTTCGGGGGGAGGCCAGATCCAACAACTAGCCTCCAGGAGAGAGGGGCAGCGGTCGCCTCCGTGGCATTGGTGACGGAGGCAGCTACGCAGGGACGTGGATACATCGTCTCTAACAGGTACTTTATGTCTTTCCCTGAGACACGACCCCATGGGGACTCCGGGACTGCCACTGACAGAGTCCAGAAGACTCGACCCCTATGGTCACTTTCAAGATCCTTTTGTGAGGGGGTTACTTGGCTAGGCCGAATGGTCATTGGGGATGGGGGGAGGGAAGGGAGGTCTGCGGGGGATGGGGGGAGGGGAGGGTGGATAGTGGTGGTAGCTGGGGGGGAATGTCGATAATTCCCATGCAATCGAGACACGGCATGTGTGGAGAAGCGGGGCGGGTGAATGAGGCAAGATGTGAGGTTGTTTGTTTTTGAAAAAGTGATGGGAGGCTGGATGGGCCCGTGGGCTTCATCTGCCCCTCCGGAGTGCACGACCAGTCTCCACAACTGGGATGCCGCTCACTTTAGGGACCTGGAACGTGAAGGGGTTGAACTCTCCCCAAAAGCGCCAGAAGGTCTGGAAGCACATACTTGACCACCACATAGACATGGTGGGGCTGCAGGAAACTCATTTGACTAGGCAGGATGACTCCCGTCTCAAACATAAACAATTTCCCCTCATATATAGGTCCTCAGCCCACACGAAGCATAGGGGGGTGGCCCTCTTGTTCCGGGTGTACCTGCACTTTCAGACCAAGGGCATGCTCATGGACAAGGAGGGACGCTGACTGGTGGTCAAGGGGGAGTTACGTGGTAGGCTTTGCACATTTCTGGTCCTCTATGCTCCTAATGTGGGTCTGAACAGGTTCATACAGGGCCTGCTAAAGACAGTCCTAGATTTTGCGGAGGGGCCTCTAATTGTAATGGGGGATTTTAACCTAGTTTGGCAACGGGATATGGACCGCACCCATCACCAGAGATCTGACACAGGCTTGTTTTCCATTGAAACGCAGCAAATGATTACGGACATGGGATTGGCTGATGGTTGGCGGTCCCTGTACCCGCATACCAAGGACTTTACTTTCTTCTCTCATGTCCACCGTTCCTACTCCCGTCTGGACCATTTCTTCCTTAGCCAGTCTCTCCGGGGGGACCTTCGCGAGGCCAAGATTTTCCCTTTATCGGTCTCGGACCATAGCTTGCTTGCTATCTGCTTCCATTGGGAAGCAGTCGATCCCGGCCGCCGTCGGTGGTACTTCCCTGCCTCTCTGGCTCGTGATACCTTCTCCTGCCAGGCGTTGCGGAAAACTATTACCACATTTGTTGACCTTAATGCTATAGGCGACACGTCAATATATAACACGTGGGACGCTTTCAAAGCTTCTATACGTGGCAGCTGTACAGCACTCAGAGCTCACTATAATAACAGAGCGGAGTATACGTTGCTGAAGTTACGGCACCTCTCGTACTCCCAAGGGAATAAAGTGGGGAAACACCAGGCCCGCCAACTCCATGACAAGAGAGAGAAAGAATATATTGGGGGAATACGAGACGCTACGGGAACCCTCATCCACCACGATAGTTCCAAAGCTGGGCTCTTCGGCAAATTTTATGAAGCACTTTAAACCGGGGACACCACTAATGCCGCGGCACAGGAGGCATACCTGAGTGCGCTCCCGCTCCCCCAAGTGTCACCGGAGTGGAACGACCAGCTCGTCGGCCTCTTTACCAGGGAAGAGGTTCTAGCGGCCATCAAGGCCCTGAAACCTCATAAGGCTCCGGGATCAGACGGATTTACCACGACCTTTTACAAAACTTTTGCCTCAGAGCTAAGCGATTTCCTGGTCCAACTATTTAACTGCATGGCAGAAGAAGGCGTGTCTCCTAGGTTCATGGCAGAGGCGATAATTTCGGTTATCCCCAAGTCTGGGAAGGACCCGTCGTCGTGCTCATCGTACAGGCCGATCGCCTTGCTCAACCTGGACGCCAAGCTGTACTCGTCCATACTTGCAGGCAGGCTGAATGACTTGATGCCGGCACTTATTCACCCGGATCAGTCCGGCTTCATTAAGGGTTGCTAAGCCCATGATAACACCAGACGAGTGGTACATCTCATCGAGAAAGATAATAAGTTACGGTCCCTGCCGTCTTAGTGGGCCTAGACGCCGAAAAAGCATTCGACAGGGTGGATTGGGGCTTCCTGTTTCGGACCTTGGCGTCCTTCGGTTTTTCTCCCAAATTCTTGACGATGATTCAGGCCAACTTCAGCGCGCCCCGATCTAGCGGTGTTGTCAACGGCCATGTGCCTGTGCCATTCCCACACTCCCGAGGCACACGTCAGGGTTGCCCCCCTCCCGTCTGCTTTTTGCCCTACGTATAGAGCCACTGGCGGTAGCAGTGAGAGAGGATCCAGACATTCGGGGCCTTCCCTTCACGGGGAAATCACACAAGATTACCCTGTTTGCGGATGATGTCCTACTTTCCCTCTCGGACCGCGCCCATTCCCTACCCCACGTTCAAGAAGCCTTACTTCGTTTTGAAGGTGTGGCAGGCTTTAAGATCAACTACGGGAAATCCTTTGTTCTCAACCTCACTTTGCCCCCAGCGGAAATGACACGTCTCCAATCTCTCACGGACCTATTGTGGACTCACACCTCTATACAATATTTGGGGATTCATCTGACTCCCACAATCGAGAAGCTCTACCCTGCTAACTTTCCCCCACTGCTTTCGTCCATTCAGAAGACCCTGGCTCGGTGGACACCGATGTTCATATCCTGGCTAGGGCGCATACACGCGATCAAGATGACCCTTCTCCCTAAGCTCTTATACCTATTTCAAGCTCTACCCATTACCCCCGATGGTGAATTCTTTCGGTGGGTTAAGAAGCAGATGCTCCGGGGGGCGAGCTCGGTTCTCCTTTGTTACCCTGCGCCACCCGCGGCGGGACTGGGGGACGGGCCTTCCCGATATGCACTTGTATTTCAAGGCGGCTCAACTTCGTGTGCTGGTGGAGTGGACCCAACGGGAGTCGGAAAAACATTGGCTGCACACGGACAGAAGTGTGGCGGGGAGGACGATTTGGGACCTGGTGTGGAAACCCAAAAGCGACCGGCCCAAGCACGCTTACATCAGCACCCCCACAAACACTACACTTAAGGTCTGGGACTCGATCTCTGGTGATGACCGTTGGACGACATTCCCCTCCCCCCTTACTCCTATACATTTTAACCCAGACTTTCCGCCTGCAGCTCCTGAGGGCCCCTTTGACAGATGGAGGGAGGAGGGATGCCTCGCTCTTACACACCTTTCCCATGGCTATGCACCTCTCACATTTGACAACTGCATGCGTGACTACGGTGTCCAACTAACCGAGAGGTACCATCACTCCCAACTTTTACATTGGGCCCTATCCCCCCCCGGTGAGACATGCAGCCACCAGACCACTGACACATTTCGAGTCCTTCCTCTCAAGGGCCTCTACCATGCGGGGGACGATCTCCTTCCTGTACAACCATCTGCTATTAACTACTATGTCCCCCAGACCCCGGTACATGTCCATGTGGGAGGAGGTGCTTGGTCGAGACATTACTGAGGTGGAGTGGTCCCGTCTGTGGACTGATGTAGCTAAACATAACCATTTGATAGAGCTTCGGGAGGCTCACCTCAAAACGATGATGGACTGCTATCGTTACCCAGCCAAGTTGCGACGGATGTTCCCGAACTCCTCGGATAGATGTTGGAGGGGTTTTGGCCTATTGGGGGACTTTCATCACATTTGGTGGGACTGCCCCATCATTCGGCCTTACTGGGCGGAAATGTTATCCCACATTAAAAAGATATTGGGCTATCCGATAGAAGAATCGATGGCTCATATATTACTGGGCCTTCGAGATCCGGGCTAGAACACCAAACTAAGGCTGATAAGAGGATAATGTGGCTGTGTGTGGGGGCAGCTAAACTCACTCTAGCAGCAGCTTGGAAACAGAAGGATGCCCCTGTGATTTCCCTCTGGCATGCAAGGCTGTGGAAGTTGCTGAGTGTGGAGAAAATGGCTGACATAGTCCGAGACGATTTTTAAAACTTCACATTTTGCTGGGGCCCCCTGCTTCAGTTTCTTTCAAAGGGTCTTCCTTCGGCAGTCTGTCCACCCAGTGTACGAGCGCTCCATTTGTTCCAGCTGTGAATACCATCTCTTTAGATTAATCCTCCCGATACAACTTGCTACCACCACTAAGGAGGGGGGAGGTTGAGGGGGGTACCGGGGGGGTGGGGGAGAGGGGGGTTTATGTTCCTTGTTTGAGCGGAGTCCCATCGCTATGATCAGGCGGAGCTTTCCTCACAAGGGGGGGACGAAATTTTATACAAGCTTCAGTGCTTACCGTCGCTCCTCAGCCATGATACAATCAATGTTCTTTACCTAGCGGAAGGCCAGGATGCGCCAATACTGCTCCCCGGAAGATACAGACTTTCTGGTGCTGGCCCTGTTACATCGCTCCAGGATACGGGGTCCTCCTTTCACCTTGATTTCATATTGCCCCCCTGCGTGGGAAGTTGTGCGGGACTGTCGCATGTTTTCTTTTGTCTTTTTCTATCAATAAAAACACGTATGACAAAAAAATGGAGCCCAAACGAGGTGACCATCTAACAGTAGCCGGAGATATCCACAACACCTCACTGTGGGTGATGGAGAAAAAGAACACGCCCGTACTAGGACGGACCGGCTGACACTGTATTTAGACAAAACCCCTTTGCTAAGGTAGCTCGCCACAACCCTGGGCAAATCAGAGAGACTGACACTGGCCCGCGAAAGGAACGAACAAGGTGAAGCCAAAAGACAAGCCCACAAGCAGTGAGGGGGATTTATTTTACATTTCCTATTTTTACACACCAGAGCGGTAGAGTGGATATGACCACGATCAATATGGTTTTAATAATCATCCATGAACTCGTACTCGTGTACATGTACATTGGCACAATAATACACTACACGCTCGTGCCCCCCACTCTTTGTCACAGGGCTTCCTTAAGTAAGGTCAGACACTATAAAATGGCTGCTGCACTGAAAACCTTTTGATACGTCTTTTCCAGTATTCGTGTCCCGACCGAGCAGCCAATGCGCATGCACGGATTGTAACTGGTCCCCCTGCACGTGATCAGGGAGTTCCGGTAATGGCTGCTTAATGGATTAAAAGACCGGGAGACTGTATACTTGGTGCTCTGGCTTCTTCACCTCCTCGACAGCGTGTGGGTAGGTCATAGGCTACAGTCCGTCCTGCGGACAGGTAAGCGAAACGTTGTGGCTGTTTGTAGACATCAATCGCTCCTCCGGCACAGATAGCAATGGGTCAGAGCGAGTGAATACCTCGTCCTTCAGTATGTCCGGGTTAGTTACACGCCTTGGCCCGGGTGCCTGAGTACGGCATGGTTTGTGACCGCAACTTTGTTCGCGGGGCTCCCTCACTGCTTGTGGGCTTGTCTTTTGGCTCCACCTTGTTGGTTCCTTTCGCAGGCCAGTGTCAGTCTCTCTGATTTGCCCAGAGTTGTGGCGATCTACCTTAGCAAAGGGGTTTTATCTAAATACAGTGTCAGCCGGTCCATCCTAGTACGGGCGTGTGCTATTTCTCCATCACCCACAGTGAGGTGTTGTGGATATTTCCAGCTACTGTTAGATGGTTCACCTTCGTTTGGGCTCCATTTTGGCTATTTGGCATTCACGTGCGGCACCTGACCCCCTGGTCATTTTGTCTTCTCTCCTCCACCATGAAGGTACCAACAGCGGTGGTGCCAATGCTTGGGAGAAATCCGTTGACGCCATATCTTTCCTCAATAGGGTGAGATTTGCATCTTCCCTATTAACGTGTATATTATCAACCAGTGATCCTTTCAGAATCGTTTTTAAATAATGTTTTTTTCATGTTAAGGTTGTTTTATTATACCTCACGCATGCACTATGCAGCATGTTTGTTGGAGTTAGAACCAAGCACATGAAATCTAGTTTTTGGGTGACAGCACTAAGGTTATAAACCACTCTTGTTTTTATTGTCATCCTTTCCTAGGTTCCACTGAGACACAGCAGGACCATCTGGCCTGCTTTTAGTTTCCTGTGGAAGGTAAAATTTGCCATGTCCACACTTGTGTAGGACAGTTAATGTTTAGGTCCTGAAGAATTGCTAGTTAAGCATGAAACATGTCGACCATTAGGTAGAGCACACTTCACTGGATCCTAGTACCGGTGTGTATGCCCTCCCCTCTGTTTTTACTAAGGTAGTTAACCACACCATTAAAATTCCTTGTGGATTATCTAACCTTTTTTAATTGTCACCACTACCCCACTTTCCACGCCTACACTTCACCTAAAGCCCTCATACCCACATGCACCAACTGACAGGAACAAAAGATCTCCGATAAAGAGCCCCTTCGCAGGTGCCCATCAGACATTGCAGCGCCAGTCTGATGAGGAGCAAAACCCAGATGATGAAGCATGACACCTAGCTTGCTGGGTGTGTGAGGGTTTTCGTTCCGAAAGGGGGCTTCCCCCTCTGTCTCACCTTTCTTGGTTCTCTCATTTCTCAATTTCTCCAACCTTTGGGGAACAGTGTATCCTTTTTTGTCTGACTCACCAATACCCGTCAGCTGTGGTTTTCACATGAAACACATACACAGGCACACAAACGCACACGCACACACACACACAGTTGCCACTGGGTAGTTATAGTTAGGAAGCATTTTTTTGTTTTCCTAAGAACTTTGGCACCATTTGACGAATTGTCACAAAACTTGCCCCCAAAAATATACTTCTACCTACGCTTCGAATGAAAAAGTTTCAGGAGGATCTGTCAAGTGGGGGCCAAGAAAAACAGGGGGTACCAAAACCCATTTTTCTCATTCATTTTTCCATAGGAAGTATAGGCACAGCTATAGCCCAAACCACTAAACGCATTTAAACCAAAGTTGGCAGATAGCTACATTTTGGTCCAGAATAAGTGCTTTTGTGATTTGGTGTAAAGCTGTTCTGTAGTGCTTGAGCAATTTAGTCTAAAACTTTTTTTATCTAGGGACACGGAACCTTGGTGGACCTGGTGAAGATACTCTGACCCCCCTGAGGCTCAGTGAGGGGTTTTTGCAAGGTCTCCATCCCCTTTTTTATTGGATTTGGAACCGGGGATGAGGTCCCTAGGACCTAATAAGGCTCCATAGGGAATAGGGTCCCCGGGGCCCATTAAGGCTTGGGAAGGGAAGCTGCATGCCCTCCTCCCCTTAATATATATGTTTTGGCCCCAGGGATGGGGTCCTCTGGGTAAGACGGCCAACCCTATGTCTCATCATCAAAGGCTGTGTGTGGTGTGGGTTTGGCAGCCTGTGGGGGGGGGGGGGGTTCGCTGACTTCAGGTGAGTAAAGGTCTTGCGCAGCATGGGGTTGGCTGCCTGTGGGGAAGTTGGTCACAGGCCAGACCCTGTTTGCCAGCTCCCTGCCGAGCATGACCAAAGGCCAGGCGCAGCATGGGGTTGGGTGCCTGCATTGGGTGCCTGCATTGGGTGCGAGTTAAAGTTACCTCAGTCATGGGTTATAGTTACCAGAGATAACTATAACTTGGGAATTTCAGTGGTTTCTATATTTAAAACATTACATTCTCACCCAACGTTAACGTTGCTTTAATATTTTTTTTTTTTGTTGATTACCTACTGTCAGTCGCCAGTAGGTACTTATAGTTGGGCCTAGTTTCATTTGTCAAAGCGTTTTTTGTTTTGCTAATTACTTTGGCGCTGTTTGATAAATCTTCAGGAAATTTTCTAAAGTAGTACCCCAATCACTTCAGCTGCTGTCTGGAAGTTTTGGGGTGATTTAACAAGTTGAGGCAAGAAAAAAGTGAGGTCTCAAAACACATTTCCCCATGCAATTTCCCTCAGGGATTTTAGACACAACTACAGACAAAAATTGGAGAGAAAAAAACACAAGCATAATCTACTGTGTTTGCTTTTTCTAAAGCCTCCTGGGTGGGCCAGGTCCCGGGAGGGGGATGCCTTTTAATTTAAGGGGTAGGGAGGGAGCGCTTGTTACCCCCCTCCCTGGGCTGCTTTAAGACCCGGGGACTTCTAAACCCAGGCTGCGGCTGTAAGAATTAAGGGGGGGGGCCTATTTTGGCCCCTGGGACCCCATTGCCCGGGGCCCAGCCACCTAAAATACTGGGCGGGGCACATGTTCCCTCCCTCCTGGGCCGCTGGGGCCAAGCCAACTAAAATACTGGGCGGGGGCACATGCCCTCCCCTCCTGGGCCGCTATCGGCCCCAGGAACCCTGGGGCCCAGCCAAAATAAAATATGGGGAATGGGGCAGCCCGGCACCCCCTCCCAGTCTGATTTTAGTCTTCGGGAACCCCATCCCCCAGGGCCAAGCCAGTAAAAAAATGGGGAAGGGGGCTTCTCAACCACCCTACAGGGCCATGTTCCGCCCTGTGGACATCATCTCCTGGGGCCTTACTGTGCATACCAAATGGAGGGAGGCCTCACGGCCCCCCTCCTGGAGACATTAATTGCCCTGGTATTTCATCATCAGGGCCGGGCACCTGCTGTGTCCCCGGGTGCTTACCCCAGTGACATAGCGTGCTTGCTCTCGCTTGGTGTTAACCATAGTAAAGCTCCTGCCAAGCAAGAGCAAACACTAAGTTTGCTTCATCAGGCGAGAGCATTTAAAATGTTCCCGCCTGCTGCGAGCAGACTCTTCATCTGTCTCTTTGCCCGCTGTGAAGCAGGCATGGAAACAGAGGAAAACGTTGCTACTGCACGCAAGGATCAGCAATGTTTGCTGCTCCTTTTGTGCAGGAGCAATGCCTGCTCCTGCTGGAGGTGGGGAGCAGTCTGTGACTGGAAGAGTACTGGGGCTTCCCCATCGCCCCCAGCAAGAAGACACTGGGTACCCTAGGTGGGGTCTGGGTACTCACCACTGACTGGCCGTGCCCTAGGGATGCAGTTCCCAGGGTCGAAATCTGCCTGTGGCGGGGGCCACGCTGACCCCCTCAACCTTACTGCAAGGTGAGAGCACCTTGCAGTAAATGACCTGGGGAGGGGGTTCTCACCACAGAAATGTGGCCCGGGGGGAGGGGGGCAGCACAGCACCCCTTCCCTTTCATGTAATTGGCCTGGCCCCAGGGATGGAGTCCAAGGAGCAAAAAAATGCCCTGGAAAGGGGGTGGCGTGCACCCCTCTCAATTTAAAAAGCCACTGAGCCCCAGGGGATAGGGTCCCATGGGCCAAATTGGCTTGGGGAGGGGGCCACATTCCCCCTCCCCCTCACTTTTGAAAGCTGCACCCCAGGAGATGGGGTCATCTGAGGCTGAAGTTGGCCAGCAGAGGGGGGCAGAGTGTCCTCCTCCTGAGTTGCCAAAGGCCATGGGTGGTGCAGGGCTGGGTGCGGGCAAGGGACTGGCGGCTGGTCAGGCCCTGCTACTGACCCCCCTGCTGCGCACGCTCGAAGACCTTGTGGGGTGCATGCGAGGTGAGGGGGGTTAATCGAAGGCCATGTGCGCCGGGGTTGAATTAACATAAGGTAATTGAAAATGTCTTAATGTTAAAAAAAGCTAGAAAATCACTTAAAACATAGGTTACAGGGACATTATAGTTAGGAAATAGAATTTAAAAACACCATGAATATTCACTAAAAAACAAGGATTACAGGAACATTTTACTTAGGTTCAGAATTTACACACACAAAACTATAGCAATTCAGCAGCTATAGTTAAAGTTATGTCACGTAACTATAATTTGTGCATTAAGGTAACTGTAAAGCACGCCCTTGCCATGCACTGCTAATTACTCCACATATTACATCGCTCATGCCATCTTCTATGACATCATTAATAATATCAGTGCAACGTTTGCGGTAAAATTGTTGATGAGAAATGCTTGGCTGGCCTGGCCATCTAATGGTGGGTGCCCTGGTGCCCACCCAGGGCACCCATCATGCTCTTGTTGTGCTCGGCTGCACTCCCCCTCTCCCCAGTGCGGACCAGCTGAGCAGTTTGCCAGTCCCGGTTTTTGTTTCCAGTCCGGCCCTCGCCATGGGGCGAGCCCTAATGCCCTTATGGTACCTGTCAGCTCCTCAGCTCCTTGAGGAGCCACCATTTGTCCTGCACGCAGGGAATAGCATGACTCCCTCCGAACTTTATCATATAAACTCCCCCCCCTGGACCTAGTCCACTTAGGAGGGATATAGAAAATCACACTTCAGTTTTGTAGCAAATTCGCCCATCATCTGTGAAATCGTGGCAAATTGAAAAAAAACCACAATATTGACTCCCTGTGGGACCCTGCTGTAGGAGGGTGGACACCTGACTATGGTTACCCCAGATTTTTTTGCCTTGTGTTTAGCTGGTTTTCGACTTAGTTGGCCTGGTTCCCTGCTATTCAGGGCCCCAGGCTATCTGCTCTCTCTTTAAAACGGAATCCATGCACCCTAGATGCATAACCAATCGGGTACTGGACACCTTATCAGCCCCTGTACAGTGCACTATAGGTGCCCAGGGCAGAGGTGCATCCAAGGCCTACCAGGGGCTGCAGCATATCTTTTGCCACCCCTGGCTGGTCCTTAAATTGACACAACAGGCTGATCACTCAGCTGGGGCAAGGTGGTGTATTCATCCCTTGCTTAGATATAGTATACCTATATCTAAACCTATATCTGGACACATATATACCTATAAGTCACTCCTATGGCTGGCCTTATCAATCCTGGAGGCAGAGTGCTTGGTTTTATGTGAGATGGTGCTCTAGCATGAGCTGAGCCTGTCTGCAGCTGTCGGGACCAACTCCCTTAGCTGTTCCGGGATATTGCCATACCATATACTCTTAAGTGCATTATAATCCATCGCGGTTATGTACTAACTTTGGTTTGGCTTTATCAAAACATGTCGCGTAAGGTGTCATACGATTTAGAATACTACCCCCTCACCAGTCCTGGTGATGGGGTTAGCATTCCACCCTTCTAGAGGGAGAAGACATGTTACTTTATTAAAACGCGGTTAATCCTAACCAGAGCCTCAGCATCACAAAATGGATGCTGCTGCCACCGACACAAGTCTAACCTCCTGCTGCCGACCGAAAATTGGCAGAGGAGGCCTGGACAAAGGGTTTCCTGTCGCAGGGAGGTGCTACACCTCCCCAGACAGGAGATAGTGTATTGGGGCAGGGAGGGCTGAAAGAAACTAGACACTGCCTGGGGCGCACAAGGCTTCCCCTTGCATAATCCGGTTAAACCGGTTCTGGGGCACACCAGCCCCAGTCCCAGCGCGACCCTGGACCTAGCAGGTAATCCAGCCCACTTGTTTGGAATAAATGTGGGAGCAGTGCCAGCGCACATCAGATTATCCTGAATGGAACTTATGAAACGAAACTCTAGACCCTTCGACATCCTACTCGACGTAGAAGACTGAAGAATCTCCCTTGTGGTCAAGGAGTGACCACCCAGTGCAAACAGGCACCATCCAGCGCCTCACCATTTGCTTTGTTGCAGTTCCCGCCAGAACTCGAGCAACAGAGATCGACAAGACCCAGCGTTCCTGCCTTTCAACAGCCCGATCCACAGTCCCAGAGAATCTGAGACCCGTGGAGGCGACCTGAAGCATGGGGCCGGCCATCTTGGAAAAACCACAAAGTGCTGACCGTGCAGCTCCCGAGGCTCCCTCGACGCTGTGCATTGGGGTCTGAGAAGCCCCAGCCCTGAGCAGCTTTTGCACCAAAGCTACCCCCTCCACACTCTCCGAGTGCTGCGTGGGGCCCTTCTGCATTTTGCTGCTCAACGTGTTGGTCCGGTCGCTTGCCCGTTGGCTAGCAGCCCCAGTACTGACGAACCTTTGAATTTGCTCTGCCAGTCCGGTTGCTCTGGACTGGCCTTCGCTCCCCTGAAAAGGAGCACCCGCTCTGAACTTCCTGGTCCGAGTAAGAAGCAATCTTCGAATCCTGCGTGGGTTGCACTTGCCAAGGTTTATTTGCTCCAATCCGGAAGCCGACACCGCCGACAGCGAGAGCCTTCGTGGGACAGCTCGTGGTCCACTCCTGGACATCCTCGGTGCCCCAGAGTCCACGTGGCAGCGGAGACAAGCTTCTCGACAACCACCTGATTGCGCCCGACATTGCCTGGTTCCTTCCTGGTTCCACCCTGGTCACTGCTGAGTGACCCAGACTCTGTCCCCTCTGCTTTCAGGTTCCCTTCAGCTTCGATCCACCCTTGGATCACACCGGACACTTCTCTTCTGGCCGCCTGCAGCATCTTCATCTCCAGGCTCCATAGATCCACATGACGAAAGCTGACACGACTTTGCACCTGTGCACCCGCTTCCTGTGGGTGAGTTAACTCTTGAACGCCGGTGCTCCTGTATTGGTATACACCTCTAGTGTCTAGGTCTAAAGTTTTGTCCTTCTAGGTCAGTTGGAAGACTCTTAAAACAGTAACTCGATAACTTTTACCCACCATTGACTTTGCATTGGTGCATGTGTGTGCTTTCAGCGCTGCACCCGAATCCTGCGGGTTTTTCCCGAATTCAGCATTGCTAGTCCGATTGGTCCCAGCAATTCCCCAGGCCCTAGGCCTGACCACTGTTTGATTAGTGATACTTATACCACTATTTTAGTATATGGTTTGAGTGGCCCCTGGGCCTCATCCATAATTGTGCAACTTTCATATGTTTTACTGTGCTTTTGGTTAAACGGTTGTGCTTCGAGACTCATAAAGAGTATAGAGGATTATTCTAGTAATAAATACATATATTTTTATAATATATAACTTGTGTGGTGTCCTTTCATTTGATATTACAGGATTGTGATTGGTAAAACAGCTGGCTTCACATGCCCTCTTGAGTTAAGCCTTTAAGGCTGCTTAGTCTATGCTACCCTTAGGATAGCTTGTCTATAAGGTTGACTTACAACCATCACCATAAGGGATTGTTTGGACTGATACAAGGTGCCCCCAGAAAAAAAATCTGGGGTAAGCATAGTCAGGTGTCCACCTTCCTACACCGCGTTGCGGTGGTGTTGTGGAGGCTGAGAACGTCCCGTGGATCCTGGGACTGACCCCTGTGTTGCTGCCGCTGCTCCTCGCCGCACCCGCTCCGCGGGTGCTGCTTCGCGGCGTCAGGAAGTGGGAAGCTGTCCCCTAAGCGCTGGGCTCCTGGAGGCGCTAGCTGAAAACATCGAGTTGGCGCTCTAGCAGGGACTCGGAGGTCCAGGAGTCCCTGCTCTCCCAGGTGCGCTAGCAGACGCGCCCACCACCAGACACGCCCCCCGCCTGGCCAGTGTGAAAAGGCGCGTGTCTCCTGTGTTCCTGGGACCCACCTGTGAGTTGCGGTGGTGTTGTGGAGGCTGAGAACGTCCCGTGCATCCTGGGACTGACCCCTGTGTTGCTGCCGCTGCTCCTCGCCGCATCCGCTCCGCGGGTGCCGCTCCGCGGCGTCAGGAAGTGGGAAGCTGTCCCCTAAGCGCTGGGCTCCTGGAGGCGCTAGCTGAAAACATCGAGTTGGCGCTCTAGCAGGGACTCGGAGGTCCAGGAGTCCCTGCTCTCCCAGGTGCGCTAGCGGACGCGCCCACCACCAGACACGCCCCCCGCCTGCAACGTGCTTACTTAACGCCCTGCTAGGCGCTCAGCGGGACGCCGAGCGAAGCCCGAGCAAAGGGCGGGCAGTCTGTGGCAGTCAGGGGCTGTCAAGGCTGGGCTGGGCCACGTCCCTTTCCTTTCCAACTTATTACGCCCATACGGCCTGTGTGAGGCACCCTGTGGCCCCTTTCAATTATGTCTACCCGCTCCGGTAAACTTCTCAGGAGTGAAGGTGAAAGAGGAACCATTGCTGGGAGCCCTGTAATTGGAACCATGGACCGCTTTATTACCAGGGTGGCGGCTGTAATAGAAAAGGAAATTGCCATGTCTGAGCGGCGCCTATCGGAGGTCTATCTCCCTGCAAGACGTTCTTCCCTGGGGGCTGCTGCTCAGGCGTTTACACCTGCCAGTGAGCGGGTTCACTCCGTCTCCACCACTGGCGTTCCTGGAGACTCTACAGACCCTCCCCAGCTGCACGAAATAGGGCAAAATTTAGACAGGCTGGAATTCCTGGCCGAGCTTCTACCTAGTGGCACTGAGGAGGAGGGTGGCCTTAGTAAACCATTGTCACCAGTATCACCTAAATCCCCAAACGTAGCCACCCGCCAGCCCCTATCACTACCACTGTCCACTCCAAGCATAGTAATATTAGATGAGGTGCCAGAAGGGGTGTCTCCTAACACTCGAACCCCTGGAACTAGGCTGGACAAAGGGTCCGTAAACAAAAAGGTAGAAAAACGTAAATGGGGTAGGTTGGTGAGACAGGCCGCTCTTTATCAAAGAGCAAAAAAGCTGCCTGGAGTTGGCGTAAAAACCCCAAGGGGCATGACAACAGAGAATGAAGCGGGAAGAGAAGGGGAAGTTGCGGTCTCTCCAAAGGGGCCACTTATAAATGATAACTCCGCAAATCTCTCCGATGATTCCAAGCCCACTAACCCGGTAACCATTGAAAATATCCTGGAGAAGGTAAATAGTCTCCTGATCCCCCTATTAATACAGGTTAAGGGCTTGGGGGCGAGGATAGATAAACTTGAACAATCAACCCTTGACGGGTTCCACTCACTCAAAACTACCTGTAAACAACTAGCTAGAGCGAGTGAAAACCTTGATACGGGTATAAGGGGGACTGAACCACCATCTCAGAAAGATCCTAAACCCCCAAAATGTTTAAACAAGGCTGAAAGTAATAGAGCACAAACCCCAGCTCCCAAAACTTCTTCCACCTCCTTAGTAGGGCCAAAACCCAAGGGACCTCCAGCACATTTAGAGGTTGTTACAAATAAGTCTAAGCCATCCCCACAAAAAAAACAACAGACAGCTAGCGGTAAAGCGAAGGACATACAAACATCAGGTATAGGTGAAAAAGCCCAAAAACTAGCACCAGGGAAAGCTACTAGACCTGCCCCCCAACCTACAGCTCCAACTACTACCATAGTGGGCCCTAGAAATCCAGTACGACGGATCCCGCCAGTAAACCTCCCGCCAGACTGTCCACCTTTCGTTGCTGTCCTGGTAAACGTACCCCCCCTCAAGGAAGGCCAAATGGAAAACCATCAATCTCTCAAAAATAAGTGTATCCATTGGCTCAAGTCTAACAAGCCAATACCTTTGGGTGTGGATGGGATCATCTTAAGTGTTCGCAGGGTTGAGTGGGTAGGGCAGGGTAAAAAAAGTCAAGAGGGGGACTGTATAATAATAAATTTTCAAGACCCTAGAGTAGTCCCATCCATCTGTACCCCAATTAAAAACATGGGGGCTCCGGGGGTTAAAGTAGTAGATTTATCCTACTTTTACCCCAGACATATTGTTAGCTTAACTGGAGGAAGTTCGAACCCCCCCAGTTTCGGCCAAAATTGGGAGACATGCTGGATGGGAGCAGCTGGGGGCTCAGAGGCGAATCCCCTGTGGATACCAGGGTCCTACTGACTGGGGGAGGCTGACCCCAGGATAAGTAGGAATAAAAAATCTGTAAGCAGAGTAGACCTATCTGAAGTACCATCCCCCCAAGCAGTCCCTCCCTTAATTAATGATATTAGCGAGATGATAACCTTTAAAGGTATTCCCCAGGATCCTTGCCCTCTTCAGGCACCCGTGATGAGGGCCGTAGACAGGGACTGTCCTGCGCCCAACGACATTCCAGTTGTGACGGACCTATCCTTTAAGGTTTTCAGCTGGAATGTCGCAGGGATTGCGAGAAAGTTGGCTCTACCTGATTTTACCTCTTGGGTGGATGAACACTCATTGTGCATTTTCCAAGAGACGTGGAGTCTGGTGCCGGTTCACAGGGTGGGATTTTCTTCTCACTTTGTCCCTGCACGAGCTTCGGAAACAGGGAGAGGGCGACCGTCGGGCGCCCTACTCATTTGGGTTGCAGCCTCTCTTGACTGCAGTGTAGAGGAGCTTTACACAAGCTGCCCTGACATCCAAAACATCACCTTAACAGATCCAAGGGGAAGACTGATTCTAAATGTTTTCAACATCTATGCCCGTGGGACGAAGGGTGGGAGAAAGTCACCTGTAATATCTCTCCTTGAAACCCTCTTAAATAAAACCCCACACAAGATGTGTACACTGGTAGCGGGTGATATGAACTGCACGTTCGAGCCCTTGGGGGCAGACGTTGCCACCGACCAAGATGAGGAGGACTCCTGGCTGGGGGTCCCTGTATTGGACATCCCACCTGTCAGGAGGTGGTCAGAAGTGGCACTTCAACTTTACTCCCTGACCCTTGAATACAATCTAAGGGCAGCCAATGGGAGGACAATTTCAGACAGGGGGGGGCCCACACATTTAATAGACCAGGACATACCTCCAGGATAGATTACCTGCTAATAGATGTATATCTATGGAAACACGTGAGGGTTATGCTGGTGGTCGCTACGACCGAAAGCGATCATAACTCACTTTCATTAACCATGGACCACTGGTGGCGACCAGTAAGAAAGGGTGATAATAACTTGATAGTTGCACCCCCGATGAGTCTGAAGTCTCGCCATGTGGCAGGCGCTTAAAATGGGCCAAATTGGTCCTCTCTGAGGCAAGGGTTGGGGAAACTTTATCCCTCTTAAATCATGCGACGTCAACCCTGGGGACCCCCCATGAAGGGGTGGGTGGAGTAAGTAGACTCTTTGTTTCCCTAGTGGAGGCCCTGACAAACGTGTTTACAACTCACTCTAGTATATCGGGTAACAAGAAACCTAAAAAACAAGAGGATGGCTGGTATACCCAAGTATGTAGGTTGCATAAGGCAAAGCTTGTAGAGGCAGTTAAGCATAAATCCCACACCGACATACAGAAAGCAAGGAAGGCATATAATAGATCCCTCAAAACTGCTAAGGAGGAGTAGGAAGACAAATTCTGGGATGACCTGCTCCAAGCAAGTAATGTAGGGACCCAAGGGCCTTTTGGAATGCGATAGCCAAACGGAATAGGCCAGAGGGAGCCATTAGACCCTGCAACATCCCCTCCCAAAGTTGGGTAAAACACTTTGAGACCCTATACCTTCCGCCTGAAGGGGAACTAAACGCAAGGGCGAACTTCCAACTAGTAACTGAACCTCACACCTATGACCTCTTTACCCCCTTAGAGATTGAAAAAGTAATAGGGTGGGAAGCCCCGCGTAAGGCAGCTGGCCCAGACGGCCTTCCGGGGGACCTCATGAGGGCTTATCCAGTGGAGTGGGGAAGGGTTATTGCCGCTCTCCTCAATGACATCATGATGGGAGGGCCAGTACCCGAATCCTGGAAAGGGGCGGTGGTGGTCCCGATTTACAAAAAAGGATGTAGAGAATCCCCGGGGAACTACCGCCCGATAAGCCTGATAGACTCCACCCAAAAGATAGCAGGTAAAGCCATACTCGGGAGGATTCTCCGTTGGGTGGAGGAGAACAAGATACTATCGGACTTCCAGGCAGGTTTTCGGGCAGGAATGGGGACAATAGAGCAGGTGTTTAGGTTGGCACTACTGGGGTGGAAGGTGGTGGAAGTAGGCAAGGGCAGTCTTTACTTGGCCTTTATAGACCTAAAGACTGCCTTTGACCTAGTCCCCCGGGAAGAACTATGGAAGGTACTTTATGAGCTGGGTTTACCCCCTTACATCATGTCCCTCCTCATCAACCTCCATGCCCACACCTTTGCACAGGTTCGTTGGGGAAAAAACGGAGAGCTCACTGAAAAAATACCGGTGTCCAGGGGTGTAAGACAGGGCTGTGTCTTGGCGCCCACCCTATTCTCATTATATGTGAGTGGGGTGGTAGAATATCTTCAATCAGAACCAGCCGATACCCCCTGTCTTGGAGGAGTGCGGATCCCCACCCTGCTTTTCGCAGATGACACGCTTTTGATCTCGAAGACCCCTCAAGGCCTCCAGAAATTGCTAACCCGTTTTCAGGACTTTTGTACCGCAAGGGGTTTAGTAATAAATGTGGACAAAACAAAATATTTGGTTCTAAACCCCCCAAAGAAATTGGGTCGCCCACCTATTGAAGGACTGGGTTCTTTTGGACCCAGCGGTGCCAGGGCACAACACCTGAAACCTTCGTGGGTAACCTGCTCCGGCGTACAAGTCACAGAGACACGGGACACTTCCTTCGGCGTCAAAGAGTCAAGGTTTATTTACTGCAGGGAACACAGAAGTCACAGGAAGTACATCGAGTGTAGTTCGGGGAGACTGCTTCAAATTGTATTTGTGAATCGCTCCTTTTATACAGTTTTTACCCATAGGATAACATGATACACAATAGTTTACAACATGGTTCCTACAAGTCGCTCTCAGAGGGGTCGTTTAGATCACTTTGAAACACACAAAGTCCGGAACATAAGTGCGGAAACATTTGGCGGTTCCCAACTGTAAAAACCCATCTTCCCACCATTAGCAAATTCCAATCAGCAGTAAAGTAGATCGAAACAGGAACGAAGACAGGTGCAAAGGAAGACGGAGACAGTGGGGAGATCGGAAAGGGTGTAAAAGGGGAGTGTCGAGAAGCACGAGATACAGGCATCAAAGGGACGTGCCTAATGAGATGCACGGCTGAGACAATAAGCCCGTGCGGCAGGATGAGCCTCGAGCGGCGCCATCTGCCTTACAGTAGCATCCCCCTCGTCATAAAGACACCTACAAAGAACATGTGTCTTCCGCCATATCTTGGAAGTCCCAGGGTCGCGAAGCGGACAGCGTCCGTTCGCTGGCTACTTGAGGGCAAGAGACAAAATGGATGCCGTATCTAAGATGGAACCCGTGGGTACAGATGAGAAACCCACATAACAAATGAACGGTTTAAGTTAGCACAGCGAAACTGCGCACACTTACCAAACTCGTCATTTGCGGTTCATAGATACTAGACTCGACCATATTCGTGCGAGTCGAAAACACCACTTACAATTGTCACGGAACCTCAGACGCTCCTTTTGCCCTCATGTAGGCAAGCACTAGTCGGAATCATATTCGATATTCATCAGACCATCAAGATGTCGTTGTAGCATAGCTCTGTCCGATCGAGTCCCCTTGGTAACAGATGGTTGTCTCATACACGTTGTAGCACAGAGGCCACATAAGGCAGGACCACACTGCACACAAAGGCAACACGTGAACAGGAACACTACCACAACCCCGATGATCATCAGAATCTTCCAACCCCAAGTCGACACCAGGCCCCAAAACCAACCAAGTAGCGTCCAATCCCCTACATCCACGTGTATGGATTCGGAGATCTTATGCAACTTCGAGATGGCTTGATAGACAGTAGGAGCATTATCAGGAATGAAAATGCAACAGCTCGAATGGATCACTTTACATACCCCACCGCGATCTGCTAAGACAACATCTAAAACCATACGGTTTTGTAATGTCATAAGTCTCTCCGCCTGAAGTTCTGTGGTGATATTACCAAGGGCACTGGCAGTAATGTTAGCTGTCGATTCTACCACTCGAGTCAAATGTCTTAGGTTCCTACTATTAACCATAGGTCCCCAAAACGGGAGGAAACCCTTGAAAAAGTCTCCTGCCTCTTGACCGGCAGTATCCTCTTCGCTAATTACGCCTCGTACAACTCTAGTTTTATGATAATCGGCATCTACAGTAAACGTCGGAGGCAACAGATTTGCAACGAAACATGAGCCCATGAAGTCTGCGGGCAACCATGTATATGCACGATCATGACAGATAAAGTACGTACCCTTGGCAGCCAGAAACACAGGGGTCGGGGACATTGGCAGAACGTAACTCTCAGTGCAAGCACTTACTCCAAGTGAGGCTTGCGAGCCACGACCCACAAGACAAAGATTACCAGTGTGGGGTACGACCCATATTGGTGACGAGCTTTTAAGCTGCTTTTCATTAGTGAACATACTATATTCCCCTCTACTTAGGACCCTATAGGCTTGTACCTCTTCTTTAGGGATAAGAAAAGCATCATGGATCTCATCTTCCATGTCCGCTATTGCCATTGATAGCACCCACTGATACGAGGTAGGACCAGCGTTGGGGGAACGTTGTTCTGGAGTGGGGTGGAAACCCAGTGCACTTCGAAGCATTGTTTGGAATGCTCGAGCTGACCCTTGGGAACTATACGGTAACACCAGATATGGAATTCCCTTACCCGTAGTATGTGGCATCAACCCACACACCCAACAATTAGTAGTGTTAACCACTAACTGATGCTGATGGAGGAGCTGGATAAAGGAATTGTTGCGGAATTCTACACGTCTAGCCTGTTCGTGTTCTGGTAACACATGAAAGGAATGAGGAGAAACAGTAGAAGTAAGGTTAGGGTAAGGAGTAGGAGTAGGGGTAGCAAGTAAGAAGTAAGACATAGTGTAATACACCCCACCCGCCAAAAATGCAGAAGCAGTCAGAAACAAAACAAACAATTGGAATACAAAACATTTAGTACGACTAAGTTTCTGCAGCTTGACTCTATATGCCTGAGCTCCTTCCAAATCATTCAGCTTCGAAAATGCCATTTCCCTACGACCGTCCGC
Source organism: Lissotriton vulgaris (assembly GCF_964263255.1). Lineage (NCBI taxonomy): Eukaryota > Metazoa > Chordata > Amphibia > Caudata > Salamandridae > Lissotriton > Lissotriton vulgaris. The sequence continues at coordinate 1,073,678,383 of NC_141691.1, read as the reverse complement.
AACGTTTCTTGACGCACTTCGTTCTGTGCAGCAATAGTCAATCCCCAGGAGTTCCTAGGAACCGACGGCCTTTAACCTAGCGTCAAGACCTACCGTCCAGAAGGAAGTACGCGCGCGGCCCTACGGCCCTCAATACACAATATGTATTTATTTAGCACAATATTTCTCAGCTGTGGAAGGAAAAGATACAGAGAAAAAAAAAACTCAATATATGTACAAAAACAATTTTCAATGATACGATTGTCCAAAATTGATCATGGGAAACGAGGATATTGCAGTTATCAATTTCAGCAAAGCAAGAAAATTTTATTTGTCCTTAGTATGAGAACGCAAAGAATATCGATGTTTCCCGGGACGTGTCTGCTCGTCGAACAAAGGATCTGTTGAAGAGTCAGCGTCCTGCTGATCAGTTCGTTGGTCTGGTCTTGAGTCTTTTGCTGACAAATGTTCAACAGTGGCTTTCTGCTGCGCTGAGGGTTCTCCAACAAGTTGTGCGTCGCTAAAAGGTACAAACGCCGGCAATGTTTCTGTTTCTGTTGACGCAATGCCTTTCCTTATCCACGGGTCTGCCGGCAAAGGAATAGGGACTCGCTTACAATGGGTAGCATGTACCCAATTCTTCCGCCCCTCAAGACGAACGGCAGTCCTCGTGGCCAGGAGCACCTGGTAAGGTCCGGTAAAGCGGGGGTCCAGATTGTTTTTGCGTGTAAAATTTCGGGTAACTACCCAATCTCCGGGCTGGAGCTGGTGGCCTGGACCCTCCGTCTGCGTCGGCAAGGCGTCGTAAACCTGTTGATGAATTAACCTCAGTTTAGCAGTCAAGTCATGTAAGTAGTCAATCAACATCGGAAACTCAAGATCAGAGAATACACCTGGCCTAGGAACCCCCCACACATTCGCAGGACGGCCGAACACTATTTCATAGGGACTAAGCCCTATTCGGGAGTGTACAGTCGCCCTAGTTGACAGTAATGCTAGAGGCAAAGCATCAGGCCACGAAAGTCCAGTCGTAGCTTGAATCTTCGCTAGTTTCAGTTTAAGGGTGCCATTGTACCCTTCAACCAATCCAGCTGACTGGGGATGATTGGCGCTATGGAATTTCTGATTAATTCCAAGGCCCTTACACACACTCTTCATCACACTTCCAACAAACTCACTTCCGTTATCTGACCACACGACTCTAGGCATTCCATACCGAGGAAAGTATTCCTTCAGTAGGATTTTCGCAGTAGACAAAGCAGTATTGTCTTTGAGGGGATAGGCCTCAATCCATCGGGAGAATGCGCAAACCACAACCAAAACATATTTCAGGTTATTGCATCGCTCCATATGGATGAAGTCCAATTGGATCACCTCAAAGGGATACGAAGGAGGAGCAAAACTGCCAGGGGGAGTTGGGGTTCCTTTGCCAGGATTGTACATTATACACACCATACAATTCTTCACCAAACGTTCAGCACACTTAGTAATTCCATCATTCTTCCACACATCAGCCAGCAACTTGCAAATACCTTTCGCGCTAATATGTGCTAACCCATGTGCCATTTGCACAACGGCCAGTACATACGCATCAGGCAACATCCATCTTTTCTGATCCGACAAATCAATCCAGCAACCATTCACATCCAACCTTCCCGTACTTTCTTTCCACTTCATCTTTTCAGTGTCGGTGGCCTCATTCTGAATCGCTTTCACACTCTCTATAGTATTTTCACACATACTTGATTCTGTAGGCCACCTAACCGAACTCGTCACATACATTCGAGTGCTAAGGTTCCGGGCAGTCTCCTTAGCAATCTCGTCTGCAAACGCATTACCACGACCAACATCATCCGTCACTTTACGATGCGCACTACACTTAACAATTGCAACTTGAGCAGGCAAAGTCAATGCATCCAAAAGATCGTTCACGAGCTGGCCATGCTGTATTTTCGTGCCATGCGACGTCAAGAAACCACGCTCTCTCCACAATCGTCCAAAACTATGCGCTACACCGAAAGCATACTGACTATCGGTGTACACATTCACACGTTTACCTTTTGCTAATACACATGCTCTAGTAAGAGCAATCAACTCTGCAGCTTGGGCAGAATTCTGATTCAATCTTGCAGTCTCAACAACAGTATTTAATGTCACCACAGCATAAGCAGTAGTCACATCACCATTCGGCAACTTAAAACATGACCCATCCACATACAGGATGCCATCCGGGTTTTCCAATGGGGTGTTTTTAAGGTCCACACGACCTTTTGTTTCCTCCTCTGTCCGCAAGTAACAGTCATGTTCTGTTACTGCATCTGACTCTGCACTAATTGGTAACAAAGTTGCCGGATTGAGGACATTACAACGTTTTATCTGAATGTGGCTTGCCAAGAGCGTCAATTCGTACCCAGACAACCTCGCACTCGTCAAGTGCTGAGTTTTCGTACGATTCAACAGAGTATCGACTGCATGCGGAACCATCACCGTAAGCATATTATCCATGACCAATCCTGCTGATTGTCGGATGGAGACCGCAGCTGCCGCAGTTGCTCTCAAACAACTCGGCAACGCTCTAGCTACTGGGTCTAAAGTCGAGGAAAAATATGCACATGGACGTTGCTTACCACCAAAAGGTTGCGTTAAGACACTCAACGCACAACCTTCCCTCTCGTGAACATATAAAGTGAACGGCTTGCTGTAATCAGGGGTACCTAACACAGGAGCTGAACACAATGAATCACGTAGTTCAGAAAAACTTTTCTGACATTCTTCCGTCCATGGTAAAGGAGTCGAAACATCCTTGCACGTAAGAGCCACCAATGGTTTCGCTAGCAATGAAAAATTAGGAATCCACTGCCTACAGTACGACGTGATACCTAGAAAAGCACGCACATCTCTTTGGGTTCGTGGCACAGCCATGCGCGCAATCGCTGCAATTCTCTCTGGGGTCAATCTCCTTCCCTCCTTTGACAATAAGTGACCTAGGTAGGTTACTTCTTGACAACAATATTGGAGTTTAGAAGGTGACACCTTGTGATTTAACTCACAGAGATGTTGCAGCAACGACACCGTAGCAATTTTGCAAATGTCCTGAGTATCAGCAGCCACCAATAGGTCATCGACGTATTGGATTAAAGCCGCACCAACCGGCAACCTAAACGCATCTAATTGACCCTTCAAAGCTTGACTGTAAATCGATGGACTTTCACAGTAGCCCTGAGGAGCGCGTTTGAACCGGAAGCTACGTCCACCAAGAGAGAAACCGAAAAGGTCCCTGCTCTCTTCGGCAATCGGGATGCTGAAAAACGCGTTTTTCAAATCAATCACCGAAAACCATGATGCAGTAGCTGGAATCAGAGTCAGTAGCGCCGTGATGTCAGGCACAACAGGGAATTGAGGAACCACAATTTTATTTACCTCCCGTAAATCGATAACAAAACGATAAACAGGTGGTTTGGTAGGATCAGTACGTTTAAGAATGGGCAGTACAGGACTATTGCACACGTTTCCCCGAGTCTCTTCAATGACATCTTTCTCGATCAAATCATAGATGATCGCTAACAAAGCTCGTTCACCATCAAGGGAGATACGGTATTGGGGAATACGTGGCAATCGCACATTCGATTTCAACTGAACAACATAAGGGGAGATATCAAGTAGGCCCACATCATTTGGACCCGTCGCCCACAAAGACGCAGGAAGAGAATCCAATTCCGGTGGAAGCTTATCGAGGGACAAATACATGGGAGAGACTACTCTCTCTCCGAACGTAAGCTTTACACCTGCAGGAGAACAATACAAAGTTGCATACAAACGTTTAAGCAAATCCAAACCCAAAAGATTTTCGCCACAACCAGTGGTCAAAATCAATGGAGCTTCGAGCTCACGTGGCCCAATTTTAAGGGGCAAAGGGCACGAAACTGGATTGCTAACGGGGGCGCCAGAGAATCCAATGGAAACATTTGTTAAGCCAGACAAAGGTGCGCCAGGGAGTTTCGAATGCATGATAGAACTTTTCGCTGCACCAGTGTCCAACAGAAAAGGCTCAACGACGCCCGATGTAGCAACTGCGACGTAAGGCCCTCTCTGATCAACCGGAACTGATACCACTCCCTCTCCTTGTCTTTGGCTGTCCTAGTAATTACTATCGTCAGTTCCCTGATCGACGTAATAATCGTCTACATTATACTGCGCAGATCGTCCTTGCGATGATCCACGTTGATCGAAACAGTTATTAGAATTTGATGAATTGTCAGAACGGTCGTTCTGAGCACCACGACCTCTACCACGTGATGCGTTCTGCGAACCACCACGACCTCCTCTAGACGAATTACCACCACTACGGTCATTTAAAGCAGGACAATTGAATTTAATGTGTCCCTCCTGTCTACAGTAAGCACATTGATTGTACCCTAACGAAGATCTTTGGAAAGATGAATCATTACGCGACTGCGATCGATTCGATTGCGACTGCGATCTATTCTGTTGAGGCGCATTCTGATTAGAACGCGGCGGATATGCTTGTTGTAACAACACTTTAGTTTTCAGCTCTTTCGTTTTTTTATCGGCACGGTCATTTTCCTCTTTTTCTCTATTTTCATAATATTGTGCCGTAGCCAATATCTGAGCTGAGGTAGAGACAGCCCACGCACTTTCTGAATTCTTTAATTTAGTGCACAAGTCGGGCAATAAGTTCGACACGAATTTATCTACAAACAACCTTTGTCCACCCTCAGTACCCATATCCTGTCCACTATGATCAACGAATGTTTCCTCAAACCTCGTAAAGAAGTCTGATACACTCTCATCTTTCTTCTGCTTACAGGCTGACAACTTGTCCCAATTTACCCTCATAGCTGGCATAAGCGTTTTCATTAATGTAATGATTCGCTGGGGGAGAAGTTCAATCAACTGATCGGGTTTAGTAGCAGCCACTTGTCCAGCGTCTGCCGCTGTAATGGCAGCCCAATCACCACCTAATTCATTCGCGTGATCCTGGTGACGAATCTTGGCCCATACCGGTTGCGGTACGACATTGCCAAACAACATGTCGATATCGGCCAGATTCATTATCGTAGCGTCTACGAGCTGCGACAATTCTTTGTAATACCCCGCAGGATTTTTGCGAGGATCAGGCAAAGTTTGTTTCACCTGAAGCACTTCCGATCGTTTCCATGGGAGGTGTATCCACACTCTCTGGAAATGCGCCGCCACTGGAGCATTAACATTAGTATTATCAGCGGGTATCCAAACTGGCGGAACTTCACGCATAGGATATTGGCCAGACCCATCTCCTTTCTCAATGTCCTCAACGAACAATGCATGAGGAATAGGAGCGGGACGAAGAGATAGCAACCGCTCAATAGCACGTCGGACATTAGTGTCGACTATCAGTCCACTTGCGAACTGGAGCCGAAGTTCAGACAGGGCGGACAGCACCTCGTCAGGCGCAACGGCCACTATCTGATCATGTAAGAACTTGCACATTTCATCAAACACATATCTCTGAGTTGGTATGTTGAATTGATCAAACGTTTCAAGGACAACACGTGGTGGATTTCTAACAGGGTTTATCATCCAACCCATCGCCATATTGTATAGCGCAACACGTTCTCTATTACCAGGAAGCTGGCTACGTCTCTGAGGACCATCAAAACCAGCAGACCCAAAAACAGGTCCGAGCGACTGAAAGAAGTTTGTCGCAAGGGGAGAATCACGATTACGAGTAGAGGGAGAAGAGTAAGATACAGGACTAACAAGAGAAGGAGTAGAAACATTAGCAACAACAGGGGTTAACAACACAGGAGCAGTAGCGGGAACAGGAGTATGTGGAAGCGGAGGAGCAGTAGGAATAGAACCAGGCAAAGGAGCAGGAACAGTCGGAAGAGCGGGTGCAGGTTGAGGAACAGGTGGAGGAATAACAGGTGGAAGAACAGGTACGGCAGGGACCACAGGAGCTGCGATACCCTGTACGTACGGAGGTGGCGACTTCATAAGATAGGACATTAAAGAATCCTCAACTGCCTCTTCCTTCTTATCCGACTCCGTAGGCAAAGCAGGATAGCATTTATCTATGGACATACGCTGTAGCCTCTCAAACACTTCCTTATCCTTATCCTCCTTATCACGCTGAAACTGCTCAGCTTTCTTCACTATAGTAGCAACATTATCTCGCTCACTACGTTTATTTTGTCTGATTTCTTTCTGTCGGGCTTCTTTGCGCCACAACCGAAAGGCATCAAACATGGCCGGCCTTGATTTTCGTTCGAACAACTTTATTTCCAAATTATCTAAGATCGACGCTTCGAAGCTACCGTGAGGTGGCCAACGAAGATCGCCGTCTTTCTTTGTATATTTTATCCAATAATCATTAAAAGCAATCGGGCCTAGCCCATGTTTGCTATATAAATCATAAGTAGGAGTTCCAACCGGAGGTATCGGACACGAGTCCTCCAGCAGGGAATCCGCACCACAAGGTCTAAAGCAACTGAACAAAGTACTGCGACCAGGCATCTTGCACACTAGCCGAGTTTCACAAACTTCAAGGGTTACGGGATTTCGGGGTTTACCAAGTCCCAGCAAAAACTAAACCCTCGGTCTTTGGCGGCTGCAGTCGTCAAACAAATACAACAACAACAAAGTACGCTAGCAAAGTGTCACCGACAAAAACACTCACACAGCGTGTACAACAAAGAACAAACACTAGTGTTTACAACAAAGACACTCGCTAAAGTGTCTACAACCAAGAACTCTGGGAGCGACCCACCAATACTTAACTCAAAGAACAATGGCGTCCTCAGGAAGGCCCGTCAATCGTCTCGCTATACCAAGGTCTACGCCAGGCGCCAAAACAGGTCTACAGTCAGGGCAGCAGTCCGTCGCAGCCGTTAGGAGGCGGGAATCTTCGCGGGAAAAGTCTTCGGGCCACTTATTTCGACAACAGGATCGATGAAGCGGGGTGCACCTTCCCTCGGAGATTTCACACGAAGTTCCTCACGATCGTCGGGCTTGGACCGGTACCACTGATGCAGCCCCACGTTGGGCGCCAACTGAAGGACTGGGTTCTTTTGGACCCAGCGGTGCCAGGGCACAACACCTGAAACCTTCGTGGGTAACCTGCTCCGGCGTACAAGTCACAGAGACACGGGACACTTCCTTCGGCGTCAAAGAGTCAAGGTTTATTTACTGCAGGGAACACAGAAGTCACAGGAAGTACATCGAGTGTAGTTCGGGGAGACTGCTTCAAATTGTATTTGTGAATCGCTCCTTTTATACAGTTTTTACCCATAGGATAACATGATACACAATAGTTTACAACATGGTTCCTACAAGTCGCTCTCAGAGGGGTCGTTTAGATCACTTTGAAACACACAAAGTCCGGAACATAAGTGCGGAAACATTTGGCGGTTCCCAACTGTAAAAACCCATCTTCCCACCATTAGCAAATTCCAATCAGCAGTAAAGTAGATCGAAACAGGAACGAAGACAGGTGCAAAGGAAGACGGAGACAGTGGGGAGATCGGAAAGGGTGTAAAAGGGGAGTGTCGAGAAGCACGAGATACAGGCATCAAAGGGACGTGCCTAATGAGATGCACGGCTGAGACAATAAGCCCGTGCGGCAGGATGAGCCTCGAGCGGCGCCATCTGCCTTACAGTAGCATCCCCCTCGTCATAAAGACACCTACAAAGAACATGTGTCTTCCGCCATATCTTGGAAGTCCCAGGGTCGCGAAGCGGACAGCGTCCGTTCGCTGGCTACTTGAGGGCAAGAGACAAAATGGATGCCGTATCTAAGATGGAACCCGTGGGTACAGATGAGAAACCCACATAACAAATGAACGGTTTAAGTTAGCACAGCGAAACTGCGCACACTTACCAAACTCGTCATTTGCGGTTCATAGATACTAGACTCGACCATATTCGTGCGAGTTGAAAACACCACTTACAATTGTCACGGAACCTCACTATGCTTAACTCTTTTGCCCTAGAGAAAGTATCCGAATTCGACTACCTTGGAATTCGGATAACGGACAGAATGACGTGGGCACCACATATAGACAAGATGGTCCTTAATCATAAGAGAGTAGGAGGAGCTCTCTTGAGGGAGTATCGGGCTTCATCAAGGAGATCGCTTACCCCAGTAATCGACATTTACAAGGCCAAGGTAGTTACATCAGCCTTGTATGGGGCAGAACTGTGGGGGCATCGCCATTCCCCTGAGCACACCGACCATACCAGTGTTGCTGGATACAGGCTGCAAAAGCATCACAGACCAAGCCCAACTTCGTCCTCTCCTCCTATGGACACGAATCTGGAGAGGTGAAGAGCTAAAAACCTATGCGGATGGCCTGGGGGAAATAATGAGCATGGGTGGCTGGGCAAGAATAAGATGGCTGAGAGACACTAATAAACTACTGGAGAACATCGGTCTGGGGGATTGCTGGTCATCTCGCTCTGCTCCTCCAAAGGAGGTTGTTAAGAGACTCTTTTGGAAATGGACGGCGGAGCGCTTAATTTCAAACCCGAACCATTGTAAGACTACTGCCGCCTTTCTACTAGTCAAAGACATTGTGGTATTTGAGCCCTACTTGGACCTTATTACCCTCCCCTTTGACCGAGCTTTATATTTTAAATTCAGAGTTGGCTCTCTACCGCTTGGAGCCGTGGTATCTAATTGGAAATCAGCGGCCCAATCGTCCCCTAACTGTGCTTGTTGTCCGAGTAGGATAGAGTCCATCTCGCATGTCCTATTTGAATGCCCGGAGTATGCAAAACCCAGGAGCTTTTGGTTGAAACCACTCTGCCGAAACATGGGCACACGCAGCTACCTAGTAGCCCTACGAATCTTAATGACGGATACATCCCCTCCAGTTGTATGCGGAATAGCAAAATTTTTAAAACAGTTTTGGCTTATTCGTTGCAAGAGACTGTCATTAGCGGTTTAATTCTTTTTAGATAAATTATTTCGGGCTTTATGTCCTTTTATTCTTTTTAACACAAGTTCATACTGACTTCTTAAAGTGATGTATTTTTTTGTACAACATCAATGTTTGTATTGTATATGTGCTTATAAGATATCTTGCATATCGAATAAAAGCTTATGACTGACTGACTGATAATTGTATAATTTGATTATGAGGGAGCAGATCCTAAGTAATTGTCAGAACCAGCTTTTACACCAGCGCCTGGTGGACTCAGATTTGACCTCTCCCCAAGAATTGGGAAAGAGGGCAGATAAATGGGTCAGAACCAGGATTAGGCCTAGAAATCAGGGTAATGACCAGAAGAAGGAGTCTACTAAACCTCAAGAAAAGGGTGGGGATAAATCTAAAGAGAAGACTTCCCCAGGGCCCCAAAACTCCAAGGATGGGGGTGGGTCCCAAGACACTTTCTCTACACAGGAAAAGCCTTACTGCCATGCCTGTAAACAGGTTGGCCATTGGAAAACAGACAGCTGTTGTCCAAAGAATAGTAATAAGGAAAATATACCTAAAGGTAAAGCTCCAACACCTCCTGTCACTGTTAGCAGTGGTCCCCCAGGTGGTGGGAGCACCCCCAAGAATTTGGCTGGTTTTACTTTTGGAACACAGGTGGACTCTGGCCTAACCAGGTCCCCTAACTTAGCTACTCTTGTCTGTGATAATGGCTTGGGGTTTGCCAATTTCACTGCATGCCCAAACACTTTGAGCAAGTACAGACAGGAGCCCCTCATCAATGGTCTGAAAGTTGAGGCCTTTAGAGACACTGGGGCTAGCATCACCATGGTGGCTGAATGTCTAGTCACCTCAAGGCAACTTATACCTGGTGCCACATACCAGGTGACCAATATTGATGAAATAGAAACCAATGATCCCATGGCTGTAGTAAACCTCAGCTGGGGAGGTGTCATTGGCCCAAAGAGAGTGGCAGTGTCAGCAAACTTGCCTGTGGATTGTCTACTTGGAAATGATTTGGAAATCTCAGCCTGGGCTGAGGTTGAACAGGAAATCAATTCTAGAATGGTAAATGCCCATGAAAAGGTTAGTGGGGCTGTGGTGGCCACAGCCCCAATCCAAGATGTCCTTCCTGAAAAGGTTGGCAGGGATGTACAAAGCTCAGTCCCATCTTTAGCAGAAGCCCTTCCTGAACAAGTTAGCAGAGCTGTTATGATAACAGCCCATACCCAAACGGAGTCTCCTCCTGAAACGGTTGGAGGGGCTGTGATGGCCACAGCCCAAACTCAAACTGATTCATGTGTTGTGAAGCCTGAAATGATGGATCACTCCACACAAACAGAGAGCATTGAGGAGGAAGGGAAATCTCCCTCCCACCAGACATTAGGACAGGATCAGCCTCCTCAGGGAACTGATCTTACCCCTGATGAAGGAATTGTCCCAGAGGTTGTTAGGCCTAGCCTGGTAGAGCCCCTGATGGCAGTGGACCCTTTTCAGGTGGGACCCAGTCTGGAGCAGGTAACCTGCCCCTCTCTACCTTGCCTTACTCAGCCCAGGGCTGCAGAGGACAAGAAGGACAGTGAGCCCCACAGGGCCCACTGTCAAATAAAGCACCCCCATCAGCAGATTAGGAGCACCGAAGCTAGCAGGCCTAGCCAGGTGAAAACTTTAAAAACTCCTAAGGGATCACCCTTAAAATTAGTTAGGGACCTCCCACAGATGGATTCTGTTGGGCACAGCCAAACCTGGGACCCAAAGGGCCCAAACCTGAACTGTCCCTCCAGTAAGCCAACAAAAGGGACCCAGCCTCCAGCTTTAGGTAGCCAGAGGTTGACCCTGAGAGCACAGTGCAACTCAGTCAATGATAGAAAGGCACACATGGTGGAAGATAATTGGAGGAAGCTGAGCCCTGCATTAGTGGAGCCTCACTTCAGTACTCCATATCAACACCAGCCTTTTACTTTGCAAAAACACACCCAAGGTAGTAATTCCCAATGGTGGAGACCCTCTGATACCCCTAGGGTGAGGGATTACTTGGTGGACCATGACACAGGGGGTAACCATGCCAGTCAGATTCCTCCTTATATGGCCACTCAGGTAATATAGGCTTACCTGGCCAAGGATAGCCTTATCTCCTTTCGTTGGGGGGGGGGGGGGGGTTATGTAGGAGGGTGGACACCTGACTATGGTTACCCTAGATTTTTTGCCTTGTGTTTAGCTGATTTTCGACTTAGTTGGCCTGGTTCCCTGCTAATCAGGGCCCCAGGCTATCTGCTCTCTCTTTAAAACGGACTCCATGCACCCTAGGTGCATAACCAATCTGGTACTGGACACCTTATCAGCCCCTGTACAGTGCACTATAGGTGCCCAGGGCATAGGTGCATCCAAGGCCTACCAGGGGCTGCAGCATATCTTTTGCCACCCCTGGCTGGTCCTTAAATTGACACAACTGGCTGATCACTCAGCTGGGGCAAGGTGGTGTAATCACTCCTTGCTTAGATATAGTATACCTATATCTAAACCTATATCTGGACACATATATAGTAAGTAAGTAAGTAATAGCTTTATTTCGATATAATTCATATCATAAAAAGCAATACATGTATATTAAAAAACAGTAAAAACCAGTGCAAAACAAGACATGTATGTTAAAAGACAGTAAACCAGTGCATAGGTAATAACATACAATTCAAACAGCAAAATACATGGAAGTTGCATAAAAACAATCTAAGATACATATCAAGCAATATATGAAAGCCTGTTAGATCTAATGCGCCATGCCCAGCCTAAGAATTTCGCCAGTCCACTTGCAAACAGGGGCCGAGGGTCCGTTTTTAAAATTCTTAAGGCCTCCTTATGGGATCTAGTCCCGAGTTCTCTGCAGAGTGGCTTCAGCCATCTGCGGCGAGGGGCTGCATAGCCCGGGCATTCGAACAATAAGTGCGGTACTGTCTCTATTCTGTTCAAGCAACAAGGGCAAAAGGGAGTTGTCTGCACCGGGACCTTCCAACTGGCAGTGCGTTTCCCCACTGGAAGTACGCCTACCCTAAATTTAAAATATAGAGCCCTGTCCCAAGTAGTTAAAATAGTATCCAGATATGGTTCGCAGAAATGCACCTCCTTGACCGAGAGGAATTCCACCGTGGACCTGCACAAGTTGGCATTACTATTCCTGCCATCAATCACCCAACTCCAAAATAGCTTCTTCAAAATTGACTTGGGCGGGGCGGTTCTAGTGATCCAGGCGTCTTCAAGGCCCAGGTCAATGAGAAGGCGTTTGACTTCCCTTAGCCAATGGACCTTAGCCCAGCCAGGCATTAGGAGGATCTCTTTTAAACCTTCTGCGTAGCTGAACATTTCTGGGACTCTCCAAATACGTGCCCACAAAAGGAGCGGGCGCAGCCTCGCCTGATCACTAATAGGACGGGTGCCCATATCCAAAAGAAGAGGCCTGACCACTGTTCGGTTAGAGATACTTATACCATTATTTTAGTATATGGTTTGAGTGGCCCCTGGGCCTCATCCATAATTGTGCAACTTTCATATGTTTTACTGTGCTTTTGTTTAAACGCTTGTGCTTCTAGACTCATAAAGAGTATAGAGGATTATTTTAGTAATAAATACATATATTTGTATAATATATAACTTGTGTGGTGTCCTTTCATTTGATATTACAGGATTGTGATTGGTAAAACAGCTGGCTTCACATGCCCTCTTGAGTTAAGCCTTTAAGGCTGCTTAGTCCATGCTACCCTTAGGATAGCTTGTCTATAAGGTTGACTTACAACCATCACCATAAGGGATTGTTTGGACTGGTACAAGGTGCCCCCAGAACTGGAGACATCATATATCAGGCCAACTTCTCACACCTGCCACCAGGCCTAGGAGGTCAGGGTATTCCTACCTTGCCCCTTCTTTTTATTTTGCCTGAGTCCAAGTTCCAAGATAGCTCCCTACACTTCCTGGTTTTGGTGTTGGCAGCCAATCAGATCCCAGCACGAGATTTGGTAGATCCGCAAAAACATTTGTGTCACTAGATATCTATAAATCCTTTTTCTTTAATACCTCCAAAACTGCCGAACAGATTTACACTAAATTACAAAAAGGACTCTTCTGTAGTAATAGTTAGCTTTCTGCAAAATTTGGTGTAATATAAGGTTTATGCCATGGAATTTGTGTGTGTGGGGGAAATATATATATATATATATATATATATATATATATATATATATATATATATATATATATATATATATATATATATATGTTCACTGAAAAAAACGGAGGTTTCACACCAGTTATAGTTAGGAATTAGCATTTAAAAAACCTATTAAATTCACTGAAAAAACCAGAGGTTTCACACCAGTTATAGTTAGCTGGAAATTTTACTGACATAAAACCATTGAAATTCCCACGTTATAGTAAGTCGGACTCACTATAACTTGCGCATGCAATGCACTGCTGATGACATCACATATTACATCACTCATGACATGGTCAGTGACATCACTCATGACATCACTGATGACACCATCCAGTGAATGTGTGTCTTTCTGAAAAATAAATATGTTTTATATATGTATATGTAAATGTAAAGGTCGATGGAAGAATAAATGTTTAAATTATTGTCTTAATTAATGTTTTTAAAAAAAAATTGATTGGTTAACTGGCTTATTAAGTGTATCTTAGTGAATACATATATTGGCGAGTAATATTTAAATATTTAAATATATGTATCAGTCTTTCACTTTGTGTATAAGTGGCTATATGGGTTGGTGAGTAGCTACATGTGTGTGTATATGGGTTATTATATGTTTTTTTTAGTGTCAGTATGAGTGTCTGTATGGTTTGGTGGGGGTGTTACTTAGCACATAGATGTATCAATGACTGACTCACTGTTTGTATGTTTTTTGAAAACAGCATATGTGCAGGACTGTATGAGTGGATGAGTGTGTATATGTGTGTGTTACTGATTGAATGCCTGTCTCACTAGTGTGTTTATCAGTAACAAGATATATTTTAATCTAGTATATGTGAGTATTGATGTATATAAGTCAGTATATGTGACAGTGAGAGATTGTAAGAGTTCCTGTTTAAATAAGTATGTGTTTCTATAAGTGATTGTTTAAGAGAGTACATATGTGTAAGTTTCCTTAGAAGTAAGGTGGTAGTGTGTGTAAATCTGTATATGCAAATAAATGGATGTTTATTAGTTTATTTGCATGTGTGAGTATATGTGTGAGTAACTTTTTGATGATTGTTGGTGTGTAACAGGATGAATAGGGGTATTACTACATATGATGAGTGAGTATATGTATGAGTGACTATATAAAACTGTTGGTGAATGTGTGAATGTGTATATAGATGGTGAAATTACTGAATTGGTTGTTGTAACTGGTATGGGTATATCCACTTTTTTGAAAATGTTAGTTTCTTTTTTTGAATATGTGTTTCAAAGGTTACTTTACAGTGAAAGGAGGTCTGTCACTGTGTCACAAGGATGGTGTCATCAGTGATGTCATGAGTGATGTCACTGACCATGTCATGAGTGATGTAATATGTGATGTCATCAGCAGTGCATTGCATGCGCAAGTTATAGTGAGTCCGACTAACTATAACGTGGGAATTTCAATGGTTTTATGTCAGTAAAATTTCCAGCTAACTATAACTGGTGTGAAACCTCTGGTTTTTTCAGTGAATTTAATAGGTTTTTTAAATGCTAATTCCTAACTATAACTGGTGTGAAACCTCTGGTTTTTTCAGTGAATTTCATAGGTTTTTTTAATGCTAATTTCTAACTATAACTGGTGCGAAACCTTTGGTTTTTTCCAGTGAATTTCTTAGGTTTTTTAAATGTTAATTCCTAACTATAACTGGTGTAAAACCTCTGGTTTTTTCAGTGAATTTCATAGGTTTTTTTAATGCTAATTTTAACTTTTTATAGGGCTTCATACCTATGTACTTTTTAGTAAATTTCTAAGCTTATTTTTTCAAAAATGTCTATAGCTGAGAAAGGTATGTTTTTATAAAAATGAACACTATAATGTATATTATAATATTATTTTTTGTTTTAAAATAGTATTTTTTTTTATATATTCGTCTCTGGAGCGCTCCCGGTGCGCGCACCGGTGAACGCCCCAGTGCGCGTACCGGTGCGCGTCCCGTCAGCGCACCAACAAAAAAAAAAGTATGAAGGAGTGACTATGAGGAATGGGGATAGAGAGAGTGGTGTTACGAGAAAGAGAGCTAGAGGGAGGAACACAGAGGGACTGTGTAATAGATAGTAAGACAGAGTAAAAGTGTAAGAGGAAGTAACTGAGAAAAAGAAAAATAATAAGGGAGCAAAAGAAGAGAAGAAATAGGAAGAAGACTAAAGCAGAGGTTCTGGGAGAATGTGAATGGATGATGAAAGTAAAAGGAAGGAGAGTTAAGTATGGGGAATGACAGATAGTGACGGAACCAGAGAAAAGGAACAGCGGTGACGGAGGGAAAGAAAATAGCAGTGAGTGTAAGTAAAGAGGAGTGAAAGAGGGTACATATAAGTGAATAAGGGTAAGACATGGGAAGTGACAGAGAGAAAGAAGAGAGAGAGTAAAGGAAGGAGTGTCACAAAGGGACTAAGTGAACCAGTAAAAAAGGTAAGTGAAGAAGTGTGGATAAGCAGAGGTACTGAAAGAAGTTGAATGTGGTAGGAAGTAAACATGGAGGATAAGAATAAGTGAGGGAAGCAAAGTAAGGAAACAGGGGTGAGGTAGAGTGAGAAAAAAATAGTGAAAATAAAACAAAAGATGATAACAAAATACATTTTGTAAACACACTTACCATATAATTAATGAAAACTTGTATCTGTGGAAGATAAAAGAAAAAACACGTTATAATTACCTAAAAATATATAATAAAATAGAAGAAACAGTTCATGAGGTTTAAAAATCTACAAAAGTTTACTAAGAAATGAAGCAATAGTGAAGGATACAAAAACAGAAAGAAAGTAATGTAGAAAGAGAAAAAAGAAGGAAAAAGAAATAGAAAGAGAACAAATTCCTAAAGGTAAGTAAGATACTAAAAGAATGTAAGATATCAAAACAAAATCAGTAAAGATAAGAAAGTAAAAGGAAAATGAGTGAAAAGGAGAGGAGTCTGAATGAGAAACTATTAATAAAAAAGAGGAATAGAAGATGACTGAGAGTGAGTGAAGTGGAGTCACAGAGTGAAGGGATGAAAGGAATGAGGTTATTATAGAACGATGGATAAAACAGGAGTGAGAGAGTAAGTACATAGAAAAACAAAAGGAAGAACTAAGTGAACTACAGTACAATGAGTGTGAAAGAAAAAAAAAGGAGAAAAAGAAAGAGAGGGTAAGAAAACTAAAGCAGTGGTATTGAGAGAATATGAAAAAGATAAAAAGTGGTGGAAGGAAGAGAGGAAATGCAGACAGTTCAAATTAGATTGAGAAGTTGTTAATGAAGTGCAGTAAAGAAACAGCGATGAAAAAGAGTGTACATTAGTAAAGAGAGGTAAATAAGGGTGAAAAGGAAAATGAGTGTGAGACAATGTGAACACAATATAAATTACACAATGCAAACTACACAATAACTTCTACAATATGTTACATAATTTATTTTTGCTGTTCTCAGAATATATTGAATTTCACTTAAATTAGTGAGTTCAAAGTCTTCATCATATAACAGCGGGAAAAAAAAACCACAATCTAAAAGACTGTGTTTAAAAAAAACCATTCAAACATACATCTCATATATATACACTAATATTTGATTCACTTACTTTTCCGTGAGGCCAAATAGAAGATAGTGAAGGTCCTTTTGGTGGATAAAAAGTCTGCTGTGCTCTATAACTTCCATTTCATCGACTTCCTATGAAAAAAGATCTAAGAACATCATACCTTACACTTTCCTCACGGCCAATTTGTGTCAGATATATCAGTATTTTTTACTTTGAGATCCACTTAAAGTATCTACATGAGATAAATAATTTAACATATTAGATTAACTAACTAACTAACTAACTTTTAGTATCTATTCCCGACATCAAAGGCCAATTCCCTTTACTAAAACTTTGGTTTTAAAAACACTAGATAAGAATTTGTAGAGTCATAAGGCAAACGTTGTTTATAAGTAAATTAGAATCATTGCAGTAACTCCATCCTTTTTCAGATTTTATGTAGCATGTATAATGTCCTGAGGTTGTCAAAGAACCGTCATGATAAATAATAGCTTCAGTTGTAAAGGTTCTTCCTGAAATTGATAACTGAGAAGCCACAAAATTTTTGATAGAAGTTGTCAATTTAGTTCCATCAGGTCTACATCGTTGGAAAACTAAAATGATATACTGCCCATAACTTTGTATAAATAATGTGGACAGCATTGTACAGTTACATTGGGTACACACCATATTATGATCTGCTGCTTTAACTAGATTTTTAAATGACACTGATTTACAGTCAGGTAAAGTCAAATATATAAATCTTTCAGTGTCTATTCGAGTAGTACTTGATGAACTACAATTGTGCCATAGATAAGAAAGGCTGAAAAGATGATCTACATCTACACCTTCATCTTCCAAAACACCAAACATATACATTAAAAATTCCTGACAATCCTGCTGAATGTTCTGTGAAAATGTATCTTGACCAGAACACATATCTAAAATATTTCGAATTTCTGTTACACTTTCTATTTCTGCTGTATCACTGCTACATTTCTCAAACACAGAATTCAATAAACCACACAATCTTTGATCCCGATTTTCAACAATCTGTTCTTGTAAACTTTTAAGAAAAAAAACAACATTAACCCCTACATTAGCATAGCAGTTGACACCAGAACTATTTTCAAACTGAAATCCAACAACATTTTCTTCACAATTCTTTTTCTTCCTGTTTTCAATTACAGTTTTCTCTACTTTTTGTCTTTTTGCAAGTACCTCACTGCAATTATCCTCATTCCTTCTTTTTCGGCCTACCACACGTTTCTCAAACAGAGGATATTGAGGCAAATGTGGAGCATATTCTCTTCTTAACCTATTGTATTCTTTAACACAATCTAGATCTGCACAAATTGTTGTCTCATCACACTCAATCAAGTACAATCCTGATAAAGTTCTGACTCGGGATAATGCCACATATGCCATACCCTCTTTAAACACAGATCTTCCAATGTTCACCTAAGCATTATCTACACTTAAACCTTGAGATTTATGAATTGTTACTGCATATGCCAAACAAACAGGAAACTGTTTTCGGCGAACATATAAGTCTTTTACAAGTAAAAATCTAGCAGAACAACGACTTATTTGTTGTACTTCTTCAATGCCATCAAATTTTATTGTTAAAAATTCAATTCCATCTCTATTTCTGTAATTCACAAAATCAACAACATAACCCATTGCTCCATTTACCAGACCTCTTTCAACATTTAAATTCCTTCTCAAAATGATACGACAATTTAAACACACATTCAGAGTGTTTTCAAAACCAGCTGTTTTAGAAATACTTTTCTCTAATGAATCCAATTTAGTTTTCAAATTTTCAGACAAAACAATTGTTGCACCCATATGCTCTATTTTATCTATTGCTTCCAGTTTCACAATCTCTTCATTTTCTAACTCTAACATTTTGTTGTTGAAGATGGAACATTCATGCAGAGTTGGCATCAAACATATCCCAGATTTCTTCTCAGTCATATTTTTAAAAATATTCTCTGGAAGAATGTTTTCATTTGGATACAAATTTGAAATTAATCGACCATGTAAAGCTTTTTTCCCAAGCTCGCTTACTATTCCAATTCTTACATCTTGTAGAATATTTTTATAATCTTCATCCTTTGCCTGTCGCATATTTTGAAGCAGTTCAGCATATTTAAAATGTAACCATATATTAACGTTTCCAATGCTTCCAAGGGACTTCCTGGTATCTTCATGTGTGAGCATTTTAAACACTGGTTGCCCTTTTACTGGAGTCAACTGCAATTGATCTCCAAAAACAATAATGTGTTTTCCTCCAAATAACACATCATACTCTGTTCTAAGAATTTCTTGCATTCTCAAATGCACAAAAGCAAGCATTAGATTTGAGACCATGCTTACTTCATCAATGATAAGAAGTTTCATTTTCTTCAAGACTCTTGAAACTTCAGAACACGCATCTCCAGATAACTTGTTGTAATGCAATTTATTATCATGCTCAACTGGCAGTATCAGTAAACGATGTAGAGTAATCCCTTTAATATTATGTGCAGCCAGACCAGTTGGAGCAGTTACAACACAAGACAGCGGTGAATCAGTCCTTTTCTGCAGATAACTTGCAATGGCTTTAATTAGAAAACTTTTTCCTGTCCCCGCTTCTCCACTTACGTACAGTCGGACAGGGTCAAATGATGTACATGAGCACTCTTTTTTCTCATGTCTGAATCCATGTTCAATCTGCTCTGTGATTTCATCATATATCTTTTTCTGCTCAACGTTTAGTTGCTTTACCAAATCTTGTAAGTTAACTCCATCCTCTTGAGCTTGTTCCATAGCTCTTTCCACCTCATCCATGGCAGTGGCAGCTTCATTTTGGATAATAGGTCCTCCTAGTGGATCCTGACACAATGAAGTAGAACTCTGACTATCTTGAGAACTGTCTCTAGCTATCTCTTCAGCAATTGTAGTTTCTTGCTCCATTTCTTCATTCAACATTTGCAGATAATTTAGAAAAATAGGACATTCTATGGTATCCTTAGTTGCATTAAAAGAGTCTTCATAACAGAGAAAATCTCCAAGTAGTTCCTCTTCTGTACGCCATGGCTTAAAGAGTTGCAAAAGAGCTAAATAGTAAAATTCTCTTTTGTCTGGAGCTTCACAACTCAATTTTCGATGATTAATCAAATGGCCTTTTTTCTGCTTCACTAGACATCCTTCATAGCCAATGACTGCATATTTTCCATTATTGATATCTTCTGTGATGTTCCTCTTATAACTGTAGTTTTGCAGAACTTCATACAAACAAGTGTTCTCAAGGTGAGTACTTCTATTTGGATAGTATGTATCCAACATATTTGTCTTCAAAATATCTGTACTGTTTGGTTCTTTCTCCGCCAAATATTCAATTTCTTGTACAGATTTCAAAACTCGGTTTCGTGTTGCAGCAAGACCTAGACTCACCCAAATGATTGTTCTTGATTTGGCATAGAGACTTGCTGATGATAACCGATCAGAACATTCATATGCTCCAATTTCTCGATGCGACAACATCTTCAGACTGAAACTATATAATTTTTTGCTTAGACTCTTTTCATGTGAAATGTCCTCCCACATTTCCTTCAGTTCTGTCTTTTCTTTTTTGGTGATGTAAGATGTCACATATCGAGCCACAGCAATAGAGTTGTCAGCAACGAACTGAATATCCATGTTAGCATTCCACATGGACAAAATCACTGGGTTATAATCGTTGATGTACTTAGATTCTTCATTTCTTTTCAAATTGTATGTATTTTTGGGAGATTTCCTCGTCACAGTATGTCGTAGAGATGACATCAAATTATTTACTCTTCCCTTAGAAATCACTGGTCGTGGAAATGCAAAACGACATTTCGTGTAGTACTTTTCCTTGTAAAACTTGTTGCCTTAAACTGTTTTCTACAGTAGATTTTGGAACAGCACATGTTGAATACTCTTCAATGAAACTCATCACTGTTTCATCTGAATCTAATCCAAATTTGGGTGCATCTTTAATCCACAACAACATATGTATATGAGGAGCACCTCTCGCTTGATATTCCTTCCTCCAAAAGAAATCCAAAACCTCTCCAAGGGGAGGATTTTTTTTGTTGGTAATAAAAGACATCATAGCTTCAAATCTATGATTAAAATATCTGCAAACATTCACTGGATCCAAAGAACACAGTTCTCCAGGTGTTTTCAATTCTATATTTGGTATGTTTCCATTTGCCTCTCGTAGAAATTCAAGTAAGTCGTCCCATGCATACTCAGCACAGCTAAGAGTGAGGAACCATGTAGGAGTTCCTAAGTTTCTTAGCATACATTTCAATTCTCCATGACGACGGAACCAATACTCATTGGTTCCACGTTGACATGCCATGAGATTGATTAGCTGAGATTCCAAAATACTATCTTGCAGATTAACTTTCTCCATGAAGTCCCTTGCAGAAACATTTTGCAAATGAGCTCCACTTTTTAATATATGATTAACTGCATAAGAAAGCCCAGACAAATCACTTTCAAACAGTAGATGAAACAAATATGGAATGCATTGACGAAACCTTGGATCTTCAGCATATAATCTTAGAGTCCGGTATTCAGCTGCAGGAATTTGAACTGGTCGATCATCATATCGTCCACCACAAACTGAAAGGAAATAATTGTGGAAAACAACGAGCTTCCAAACTTTCTTCCCATACACTAATGGGACTTCCTTTTGCTGCTTTCATTTGAAACAAGTCAATTGCATTTCCCATTACTTCTTTGGAATGCAAAGGATGAACAGTATAATGTTCATATATTTCTTCACTTCTAGACACATCAACTTTTTCAATTTGACCAACTGAACAATCACTGTCTTCTTCTGTAGCTGTTTCCTCTGCTCCAACACTTACATCTTTGTAGTACTCATTGTTTTTGACCAAATACAACATTGCCTTTTTGACTTTTCTAACATCCACTAAATCTTGCCAGATTTTCTTACTCTTTGTCGGAACCCCATTAACTAGAATACCTAGAGGATCCTCTTCTACTCTTTCTACACCAATTGTATCAATATTTTTCTTTACATCTAGAGGCAAATAAACAACTCTTCCCTTTAATCCTCTCTGTAAATCTGATGGAGGCAATTTCCCTGTCTTAGGCTCCATGCGTACGATAGCCTGAAAAGGATGGACACATTGAATCAAAATAGATTCATAAGTATTTAGATCCATCAATTCAGAAGGAATATCTATCAACTGAAGATTATTATGAACTGCTCTAGCAGGCATTCTATTTTCCTTTAATTTTTTTAAACAATAATTACAAATACGCTGATCAAAACTCAAATCAAAAGAATTCTCCACCAACAAATAACTTACAAATCCTTCCATTCACTAATATTTTCCAATTCACTTTTTGCATATAAATCAACTAACCTAGTCTGAATCTTATAATGAGTCCGTCGACATAACACACAAGTTAAATTAGGCCTTTCACTTGATTTCACCTTAAACTTGGTAATTTCCTCGTCAAACTTTTCTATACTTGAAATCTGTCCATTATCTTCCACATTACCATCCATTACTATATCTATTTCTACACTGTCCTCTTTGTTCCCAAAATAACAAAACTCAATTTCTTCACAAATAGTCTTCACATCCACTTCAGATCCATGCAAAAGAGCACTGTTTAACTGTTTAAGCTTAAGTGCTGGACTATTTGCATAATACAACTTTCTCACTAATTTCCTCACCTTATTATGATGCCCTGCTAACATCCTAAAATGATGAAAAACACTCTGACATACTTTTCTAGAAAGACAAGCTAGTGAATGCCCATGCAAACCTGTGCTTTCTCTCACTCTGCAAGGATCTAACTCTTGCAAGATCTTCTTTTTTGTTTGAGACTTTTCTTACTATATGTACGTAAGAAATTTCGAAGCAAATCGATTGAATCCTGTCGTTCACTACAAATACTACTGCACTTCCATGTGTACACTGGACCCTTAGTACGTCTCCCTAAAACTTCATCAGCTAACACCTCTTCTGCATCTCTAGATACAAGTTTCTCTTTTTCCATCACACAACCATCTTTCACCTCATATGCTCGACCACTGGTGTCAACTGCATGCACCAAATCATTTTCCTGAAAGTAACTCTCCTCATTGAAAAACGGCTCAGAACTTGAACTATGCATCCAATCACCAGAAAATACTTCACAAAAATTACTCCGATTAATAATTCTTTTCCATCTACTGTTCGATGTGAAAACATCAATTGCCTTATTAAGTATCCTAATTCTATTGATTACTAAAATAAAATAAAATAAATACTTTTTTCTTAACTTCAAAAGCCTGATCAACAATCTTTTCTACACTTTTCTACACTTTTCTTTTTCTTGTAAAAAGCAGCTCTCAGTTTACTTTTCTTATCATTTTTTAGCAAATTTAAAACTACCCTATTGCGAAACATTCGCCTACGAATGTCCTTAAATTGATTTACCCTTCTATTGCTATCCATTCTCTTCTCTCCTGCTCCAATCGAGACATTTTTTGTGGACCTCTCCTTTCCTTTTTAGATTTGCTGACTTTTTCTGAATATTCACATTAGCAATATCATTTCTTTTTCTACGACAAATGTTGCGAAGAAAATACTTAATTGGCTTACCAGAAGCTTTTCTGGTGTTTTTTAAAGTAGTTGTTGTAGAGGATTCCATAAATTCTGTTGTTGATGTTCTCCTTTTACGTATGGTATTTTTGATAATTCTTTGCCTTGAAGGCATTTTTGCTTGCTTTTCAGAAGTTGATTTGAATCTGTTGTTCTGAAAAAAAAAACACATGAAAGACCACTATTAGCAAACAACAAAGTAATGTCAAAAAGCAAACAATATAAACAATAAATTGCAACATATTTAAGTTTATACAACAGCAACTCAGGGCCTTATTTATGAAGGCCTTGCACCACCAGTGCAACCCATATTAAAAGTGACATACCGGCGCCACAAGACAATCATAAATAAGACCCAAATAAAAATACCAATCAATTGCACCCAAAAATCGTTTTTTGAATAACATTTAAGAAACACTGCGCAGAACCTATGTACAACCACTCAATATCAGCAAACAAAGTCAGGGCCTTATTTATGAAGGCCTTGCGCCACAAGAGTGTCACTTATTTCCCATGTATAAAGTGATGCACCAGTTGCATAAGGCAATCATAAATAAGGGCCAAATGAAAATACCATTCATTTGCACCCAAAATCGTTTTTTGAATAACATTTAAAAAACACTACGCAGAACCTATGTACAAGCACAGAATATCACTTTTGAAACGTCACTGTTTCCCCAAATACAAACCCTCTATCTTTCAAATGTTGATATCAAGCATTATCAAAAATCCAAAAACAAATCAACAGCAAACAAAGTCAGGGCCTTATTTATGAAGGCCTTGCGCCACCAGTGCATCACTTATTTCCCATGTTTAAAGTGATGCATCAGCTGCACAAGGCAATCATAAAAAAGGGCCAAATGAAAATACCAATCAATTGCACCCAAAAATCGTTTTTTGAATAACATTTAAGAAACACTGCGCAGAACCTATGTACAACCACTCAATATCAGCAAACAAAGTCAGGGCCTTATTTATGAAGGTCTTGCGCCACAAGAGTGTCACTTATTTCACATGTATAAAGTGATGCACCAGTTGCATAAGGCAATCATAAATAAGGGCCAAATGAAAATACCATTCATTTGCACCCAAAATCGTTTTTTGAATAACATTTAAAAAACACTGCGCAGAACCTATGTACAAGCACAGAATATCACTTTTGAAACGTCACTGTTTCCCAAAATACAAATCCTCTATCTTTCAAATGTTGATATCAAGCATTATCAAAAATCCAAAAACAAATCAACAGCAAACAAAGTCAGGGCCTTATTTATGAAGGCCTTGCGCCACCAGTGCGTCACTTATTACCCATGTTTAAAGTGATGCATCAGCTGCACAAGGCAATCATAAAAAAGGGCCAAATGAAAATACCAATCAATTGCACCCAAAAATCGTTTTTTGAATAACATTTAAGAAACACTGCGCAGAACCTATGTACAACCACTCAATATCAGCAAACAAAGTCAGGGCCTTATTTATGAAGGCCTTGCGCCACAAGAGTGTCACTTATTTCCCATGTATAAAGTGATGCACCAGTTGCATAAGGCAATCATAAATAAGGGCCAAATGAAAATACCATTCATTTGCACCCAAAATCGTTTTTTGAATAACATTTAAAAAACACTGCGCAGAACCTATGTACAAGCACAGAATATCACTTTTGAAACGTCACTGTTTCCCCAAATACAAATCCTCTATCTTTCAAATGTTGATATCAAGCATTATCAAAAATCCAAAAACAAATCAACAGCAAACAAAGTCAGGGCCTTATTTATGAAGGCCTTGCGCCACCAGTGCGTCACTTATTTCCCATGTTTAAAGTGATGCATCAGCTGCACAAGGCAATCATAAAAAAGGGCCAAATGAAAATACCAATCAATTGCACCCAAAAATCGTTTTTTGAATAACATTTAAGAAACACTGCGCAGAACCTATGTACAACCACTCAATATCAGCAAACAAAGTCAGGGCCTTATTTATGAAGGCCTTGCGCCACAAGAGTGTCACTTATTTTCCATGTATAAAGTGATGCACCAGTTGCATAAGGCAATCATAAATAAGGGCCAAATGAAAATACCATTCATTTGCACCCAAAATCGTTTTTTGAATAACATTTAAAAAACACTGCGCAGAACCTATGTACAAGCACAGAATATCCCTTTTGAAACGTCACTGTTTCCCCAAATACAAATCCTCTATCTTTCAAATGTTGATATCAAGCATTATCAAAAATCCAAAAACAAATCAACAGCAAACAAAGTCAGGGCCTTATTTATGAAGGCCTTGCGCCACCAGTGCGTCACTTATTTCCCATGTTTAAAGTGATGCATCAGCTGCACAAGGCAATCATAAAAAAGGGCCAAATGATAATACCAATCAATTGCACCCAAAAATGGTTTTTTGAATAACATTTAAGAAACACTGCGCAGAACCTATGTACAACCACTCAATATCAGCTTTGAAACATCACTGTGTCCCAAAATACAAATCCACTATCTTGCATATGTTCATAATAAGTATTATCAAAAAGCAAATAACAAATCAACAGCCAACAAACTCAGGGCCTTATTTATGAAGGCCTTGCGCCACAAGAGCGTCACTTATTTCCGATGTACAAAGTGATGCACCAGTTGCACAAGGCAATCATAAAAAAGGGCCAAATGAAAATACCATTCATTTGCACCCAAAATCGTTTTTTGTATAACATTTTAGAAACACAACACAGGACTTATATACTAGCATACAATTTGACTTCTGAAACATAACTATCTGCTTCCAAATATTCTCCATAGAGCAAACAAGTCTCTATCTAAATTAAATAAATCATTACTTACCTTTACAAATGCTTTGGGAGATTGAAAACAGTGTCAGACACACACACCAATTTCTCTTTAGCAGAGCAAAAAGTGTACACTCAATACACTGAAACCAAGACTGGCATAGAAAATCTCTAACTTTGTACACATATGCCTTAATTCAACCAATCAAAAGTCTTCCTTCACTATTTTCAAACCAACACCCTTCCCCCTCTCTGATCTTTCTATCTGTTACCATAGCAACTCACTCCTAACTGAACTCTCAGGTTCAAAAGTTTATTGTACAATGTTGCAAATTAGCTCAGCAAGGATGTTTGACCTCTCAATACACCAGCTTATCCAGGGTATTTTTGCTTTTAGTGACTTTTTTTTAACCATTCAGATTGCTTCTTTCACACAACACAACCATGCACCCTAACTTTCAGTTTTCAAATATCTGAATCCACCAATCATTGCTTGTGATTCAAGAGCAGTGAAACTCCACAATTATTTTTTTTGTAAACTCCTACTGTTCCAACTGCCATTTCATTCCTACACTTCATCTGACTGCACCGGAACCTTCTCACATCATGTATTCTGTATGGATTATAGGACATAGCTACATCCACTGGGCTCAAAGGTATGCAGCAAGCAGAAATTATCACTACCTTGATTTATCAAATGTGGAAATCAAGTGGATTGGCCAGAGAGGATTGAGATGTCATCAATTGATACCATTGGTGAAAACCTTTTTGCATTTGCCAAGCCCTGACCTCTTAATAGTGCACTGTGGTGGAAATGATTTGGGCACTATGACTGGGGTTGGTCTGGAAATGCTCTTAAAGGACACCTTTCATCAATTGATGACACTTTTTCCACAAACTGCCTTGGTATATTCAAATATATGCCAAAGACAGAAATGGAACTGGTCCAACCAATTTTGTCCACAATTTGAGAAAGCACGCAAACATGTGAATAAATCTGTTTCTGCTTACATGAGAGACTGTGGAATGGGTTCAATATACAATAACAACTTGCGTTACAACATGCAAGACATCTACAGAGGAGATGGTGTGCACTTCTCAGATGAGGGAAATAGGATATTCCTCCTGAATTTAGGACTGTGCATTGGAACCTACTTGTAGGTACCTAACTCAACCACAGAACCCAAAAGCTCTTTTCAGAGCTACCCTACCTCTGATCATTCAAAACGTTTATCTTTTTCTAACTTTTTTCACTATTTTTCACCAAAGTACGCTCCCCGGTACGCTTACCGGTGCGCGTACCGGGCGCTTCCCCCGCGAAAAATTAAAGATTTTTTTTTTTACGTTTATGAGCCTCCTAAGCCCCCCTCAGAAAACCTAGAGGGTCGAGAAGTCTCTACTGTGCCCCCTTCTAGCCATACCAAACATTGTTTGCCCTCCATCCTGTGTCTCGATTGTACCGAAACACAAAATGGAGGACTTCCGTTACGCTGCCGGTGCGCGTACCGGAGCGCGCACCTGTAAGCGCTCTATAAAAAAAGGTGGGAAAGTAATTTTCACAAAAACCACTGGAGACACTTTCATCAAATATAGAATAAGCCTTACTACATAGCAGTCCCTACCATTTGCCCAAATTTGGTGGAATTCCATTGAGACATTTAGGCTACAGGCCTGTCTAAATATCCTGAGGTAAATTACATGTCAAAAACACATATGAAATGTTAGAATTTACAACCAATTAAAAAGTTTCTTTCATTTTCTACGATTATTTCCTGACATTTGATTGGTTATGTACAAAAATATATATAAAAGAAGAGAGGGAAACACAGCCATTTTGACTACTGCTTCCAGAAGTACTTTTGAAAACAAATAACACTGACAACTTCAACTGATTTCTCCAAGGTAAGTTGTTATTTTGGAAAGTGAAGTATGTTGTGCACTTTAAGTTAATTTGAGAAAAAATATTCTGTTAGTTATATACTATCCCTCTGTAATAGTTACAGATTGAGATAGACTTCTCTGTAATAGTTATGGATTGAGTTAGGCTTCTCTGGT
Organism: Lissotriton vulgaris; assembly: GCF_964263255.1. Lineage (NCBI taxonomy): Eukaryota > Metazoa > Chordata > Amphibia > Caudata > Salamandridae > Lissotriton > Lissotriton vulgaris. Next base: position 1,073,650,268 of record NC_141691.1, on the reverse strand, counting down.
ATAATTATGAATTTACTTCGGCTCAATCACATGCACTTTTTAATAACTCTACTTCCTGCCTGAAACCATACACTGCCCAAAACTTACTTGACTGTTAAAAACTCAAAAGTACCTGTCTAAACTTAAACCCAACAGTACCCTAACTCTACTAATATAGTTAATTTTTATGCAATTTTCAGAAAGAAAATGGAAGGAGAAAAACAAGCAAATGTTACTTCTATCGAAGTAAAAGTGGAAAATCCAGAAGAGCAAAAAGATAAAGTTGATTTCATGGATGACTCTTTGGATCAACAGTTTATAGAATGTTTGGAACAAATGGAATCATGTACTTATAATTATGAGGAAATACCGGACAATATTATGTTACAAGTTTTATTAAATTATGAAAAAGAATCAGAGGAATAAATTTATATTTAATAATTTTAAATTGTTTGAGACAATATTCATTTTTATATGTAATTCATGAAGTATTACCAAAATAATTATATTATAAAATGAGACTTATAGTATACTGTGCAACTTTTTTTCTGTTACATAGTAAGTTTACTCATAGTTACTACCTTTCTCCCACTATATTATCTCCTATGTATATTTCACACCTCTTTTTCATCATAAGGGATCAGGATAGACTACCCATGATCCCCTAGGAATTCTCAGGGAGTGCTTAAAAGATCTGTTTCTGCTTTCCAGACAGACTATGTTATGGATTCCATATACCACAAAAACTTCAATAACAACATGCAAGATATCTACAGAGGAGATGATGTACATTAAATTTAAGTTTCTGCATTGGTACCTACATGTAGGTACTTACATAAAATAAAAATAAAACAAAAAAACAATGAATAAACATAAACATTTTTGAAGTGATTTTTTTTCCCATAGTACGCTCCCCGGTGCGCATACCGGGCGCTTCCCCAGCGAAAATCGAAAAAAAAAAAAATTTTGAGACCCCGCGGGGTCCCACATCAAACCTAGGGGAACAGGGGGTGTCTACTCTGCCCCCTTATGGTCTTTTACCCCTTTGTTTTGGCCACCTCTCATGTCTCGATCCTACCGAGACACAAGATGGCGGCCGCTCCGGACTGTTTAGAATGTTTACAGACAACCGACAGCCAATCAGCTTTCCGTGCGCAAGTCGCGCCCGGTGCGCTCCCCGGTGCGCGTACCGGGGCGCGGCTCTAGATATATATATTTTTTTGAACCTAAATTACTCAAAATCCACTGGAGCACATATCTCGAGACATAGAAAAGGCACATCGGGCTACCAGTCCCTACAATTTTGCCAAGTTTGGTGTAAATCCATTCAGCCGTTCGGGCTAAAAGTGAAATCGACCGCCCTATGGAAATTAACATGGGGAAAACGCGTTTTGGGACCCCCCTTTTATCTCGGCCCCGCTTGACGAATCTCCCCCAAACTTTCAGGGAAGGACCGGGGCGCCACGAGGCCATTTTGAGGAAATTTTCAGGCAGATTCGTCAACCAAAGCCAAAGTTATTCCAAATAGAATTTTGAGATTTAACATTGAAAAAAATCCTAACTATAACTACCTACTGGCGACCGCCAGTAGGTAATATATATATATATATATATATATATTTATATATATATATATATATATATAACCTACTGGCGGTCGCCAGTAGGTAGTTATAGTTAAGAGTTTTTTTCAATGTTAAATCTCAAAATTCTATTTGGAATAACTTTGGCGCTGGTTGACGAATCTGCCTGAAAATTTCCTCAAATGTGCCTCGTGGCGCTCCGGTCCTTCCCTGAAAGTTTGGGGGGGATTCGTCAAGCGGGGGCCGAGATAAAAGGGGGGTCTCAAAACGTGTTTTCCCCATGTTCATTTATATAGGGCGGTCGATTTTACTTTTAGCCCGAACGGCTAAATAGATTTACACCAAACTTGGCAAAATTGTAGGGACTGGTAGCCCGATGTGCCTTTGCTATGTCTCAAGATATGCGCTCCAGTGGATTTTGAGTAATTTAGGTTCAAACAAATATATATATCTAGAGCCGCGCCCCGGTACGCGCACCGGGGAGCGCTCAAAGCGCGCCACGCGACTTGCGTACGGAAAGCTGATTGGCTCTCAGGTGTCTGTAAACATTCGAAACAGTCCGCAGCGGCCGCCATCTTGTACCTCGGTAGGATTGAGGTGGTAAAAATCAAAGGGGGAAATGAGCAAAAGGTGGCAGTGTACACCCCCCTGACCCCCTAGGTTTGTTGTGGGGGTCATAAAAGGGCCCCACAGGGCAAAACAAAACATTTTTGGGGGGATTTGCGCGGGGGGAGCACCCGGTACGCGCACTGAGGAGCAGACCGGGGAGCGTATCATCGAGAAAAAAGAATGACACTTTTTAAAAAAAAAATAGCATTTTTTTATAAATTGGAGGTAGTTCTGAAAAGAACTTTTTTTGTTTTTGTTGTTTTATATTTTTTTTATACTTTTTAAAACGATTTTATATTTTTTTTTATTTTTTACAGGGGAAAAACAAAAACAGGGATTCAAAAACTGCTCAACAGGAGCAAAAAAATGAGAAAATTTAGGGACAGGGAGAGCATCGGTGTTCCTGTCTCTTTATTGCAATGAGTTCAAGGCTCTGCTCCCCATAACAGAGTAGTTCGTCACAGTCCACGCATAAAAATTTTATGCCTGCAAAGACCGGCTGCACGTTAGCGACCATTCTTGCACGTGTTGTTCCTGAAGGTGTTGCTCCACCAGTGGAGGTGCTGCCGGCATCTCTTCGTGCATTCTCTGCCAGCTCCCTGACACTCTCCCTGGAATCATTTTTTGGGTGTCTTCTTTTGACATGTCTAATTAAATTGGCATTTCCAAAGCTATATTTTTTTAGAGGATTGCCTCTGGATAAAATACTGCCACATATTTTACAAGTTACTTTACTTGCATTAACTTTTTTTTGTCCTTCAGGGATGTTATAAAATTTCCAGATGAAGTGGTTCTTTGTTTTCTGGTGAGGAGGGTCCTCTTGCACAAAACCATCTGAATCACTGCTGGATGACTCCCTTGCAGCCATTGCTGTAGATCAGGAAATTAATGAGTAGATAATTCACAAAACACCTCTTGCTCTCTCCAAGTGCAAATCAATAGTGAGAGAAATGGGTGGGTTTCTCAAAATTTCGAAAAAAATAATTATTGAACCAATGAAAAGTGTTATTTTCAGGTCACATGACCAGGGGCTTCATCATTATGAAACCAAAACTGTTATGAACCAATGAAAAGTGTTATTTTCTGGTCACATGACCCGAAGTGCTTACGCGACGCGCCCCGGGGCGCGCCCAGGGGCGCGTCGCGTAAGCGCGTCAGACGCCTACGTTGCGCGATCGTATTCGCTCGAATGCTTCCGGGTGCGCTTATGCCGTGCGTATCACGGGGACGCTGCTACGCGGTACGTCACGATCATGTTTTCGTTCGTGATTTTGGCGCTTACGGAACGCTCCCCGGAGCATGCCCCGGGGCGCTTTATGAAGGAACGCTCTCGGGGCGCGCACCGGGAGCGCTTCATAGCAAAAAAAAAATTTTTTTTTAAAGAAATTGGGAAAAATAGTAGGGATTGGTAGCCCAATGTGCCTTTGCTATTCTCAAGTGGTTTTTACGAAAATTAACTTTGAAAAAAATATATATTGTGCTACATTGGGCTATATATATGTTAGAGCCGAAATGTAGCCCAAATGTAGCCCAATGTAGCCCAATGTAGCCCAAAGATGTAATATGTGACGTCATCAGCAGTGCATTGCACGCGCAAGTTAAAGTGAGTCCATCTAACTATAACGTGGGAATTTCAAAGGTTTTATGCGAGTAAAAGTTCCAGCTAACTATAACTGGTGTGAAACCTATGTTTTTTTCAGTGAATATATATATATATATATATTATATATATATATATATATATATATATATATATATATATATATATATATATATATATATATATATATATATATTAACACGAGTACCGGAATCCCAAATGAAGACTGCCACAAGAGGTTTGGATAAACAGTCAGTTTAATGGGCTTGCATGGCAGCTATTCACAACACCAAGTAACTTCTGTGCTTTAGTCCTCACCAAACGCGTTTCAAGAGCCTCCAGCTCTCTTCTTCAGTGGCGTGTGTACAATTGATAGCAGCACCAGTGTCGATGCACAGTTAATTAATCACCTGCTTCCAAAGGGGGGGGCCTGGCAGACACCACGACCTTCTGGAATTTGTAGTTCATTACGGTGTCTCATGTGGGCGCGCTGTTTTTTCTGTAAAACAAATTGTTTCCCAAGTGGGCTGAAGTTACCCAAAGTCCTAATGCTGCCCTGTTTTGTAGCCACACCATGCGCCCAAGCGGGTGTCTCCCTGTAGAGTCGCCAGCTCGGAACCTCTTCCTTGTGCGAGAAAGACTCCCTCTGGAGCCTGCTCAGGACCCACAGCTGTAGTGGTGGGCTGTCTTCGCGACCGGGAAGCAGCCGCCTTTAATTTAACACGAGTACAGGAATCCCAAATGAAGACTGCCATGAGAGGTTTGGATAAACAGTCGGTTTAATGGGCTTGCATAGCAGCTATTCACAACACCAAGTAACTTCTGTGCTTTAGTCCTCGCCAAACGCGTTTCAAGAGCCTCCAGCTCTCTTCTTCAGTGGCGTGTGTAGAATTGATAGCAGCGCCAGTGTCGATGCACAGTTAATTAATCACCAGAAGGCCGACACCACGACCTTCTGGAATTTGTAGTTCATTACGGTGTCCCATGTGGGCGCGCTGTTTTTTATGTAAAACAAATTGTTTCCCAAGTGGGCTGAAGTTACCCAAAGTCCGAATGCTGCCCTGTTTTGTACCCACACCATGGGCCCAAAGGGGGGGGGGGGGGCGTGGCCGACACCACGACCTTCTGAACTACAAACTCCAGAGGACTAAAGCACAGAAGTTACTTGGTGTTGTGAATAGCTGCCATGCAAGCCCATTAAACCGACTGTTTATCCAAACCTCTCGTGGCAGTCTTCATTTGGGATTCCTGTACATGTATATATATATATATATATATATATATATATATATATATATATATATATATATATATATATATATATATATATATATATATATATATATATATATATATATATATATATTTACACCACCTTTTCTCCACGATCCTTTGCCCCTGTACACCATCTACATTCCCGCCGTAGCCACTCGTCCTGGATTTGGCAACAGTTCAGCCTTCCTTGCAATCCAGAATGGAGCAGGGAAGATAGCGGATGGCCATTGCAGGGGCCGTCTCCCTATTCGTGCCGTTCACTACTTCTAGTCGTCAGGATACATTTTATGGCTGGTGCTAGTGACAGAAGTCGTTTCTCAAGGCTTTTGTGGGACATCACCATCCAGGTGCTTCAGGATGGTGCTGGATTTATTCTAAGCCAACAGGAACGCCGGTAGAAACGTCTACTCTGCCATCTTGTCAGGCCACGCCCCCACTGTGTGGTTCTTAGGTATCTGCGACGTGTAAAGTGTGAGCAACCTTTTTCCGGCACCAGTATTTTAAGAATCTAGAGACATATTATCAAGGACCTTGTCGCCGCTTTAGCTGGACTTTATCCCGCTAAAGCGGCGATAATTTTATCGCCCCATTAGCAAGCTGTCGCTAACAGCACTTAGCGACAGTTTGTAGGCGATAGCGAGTGGTTTGGGGCCCGCTTTGCATGTCAGCGATATTGACATGCAAAGTGGGCGTATCCAACCTGTTAGCGACTGAAAGCAGTTGCTAACATCGCTATCGCCTATTATCATCGCAGGCGTAGCGTTATAAAAATTCACGCTAAGCGCGAATATTGCTGAATACTAACGCCTGCTCAGACCACTTCTTAACCAATGGTAGTTAGATATTCAGATTAATACCCTATTGGTGTTAATGCCTGAATATCACTGGATTTCCAGCGATATTCACGCATTAAGCCGCTATCGCCGGATATTTTATCACATTTGAGATAAACATTGCTAATAGCACGTTATCTTTGCGATAAAATCCGGCAATGGACGGCAATAGAAAAAATTTCGCTAAGCTTATTTAGCGATAAATATCGCTAGTTGTTGATAATATGCCCCCTAGTGATGCAGAATATAACAAAATATGCACTGGTTGAAATAACAAAAAATCAAATGAACGCATTTACTGTGACTCACTGCAAGAATGTTGTATTGCAGCAGGCTGCACACAAGAAAAGCAAGTGTTCTGCAGGACTGTAACGCTTCAAGACACAAGTTCTCCTGTGCAAGAACGTTCTGCTGGAAAACACTTAGGCTGATTGGGCCGTATTGTAAAAATTGCAGCCCCATCAAGTATAACACCTTGGAGGTTAAACTAGCTCAAATCAGGTCATTTTCTTGCATTACAGCATGTGCGCAAATTGGCACGCATGTTTCAGCTGCTTTCCTCGTGCTTCGATGATTGCCAACAGCAGTACTAAAGTTCGGAGCTGGGCCCTATGGAGCTAAATTATTCCAGATTAGAACATTGGAATGTTGGGAGCTCCATTGCAGACTATGGAGTGCTCTCTGCTTCTATGGGCCGGTAAAGGCCTGCAGAGCAACATTCCAATGTTCTACAAAGGCTTCTCGAAGTTCGAGGGGATTTATATCCCCTCGAGCTTCGAGAACCCTTTGTTTAATTTGTTAGAACATTCTGCCCTCTAGTGGCAGAATGTTCTAATAGCCTTATTGCCCTTCGTAGCAGGGCTATACCGGCTATTAAAGTCCAGCTGTTTCGTTAAAGTCCCTCGCCTTCGGCTCGGGCCTTTAACAATTCAGCAGGCCTTTAATAGCCGGTGTAGCCCGCTATGGCGGGCTATAAGGCTATAATCGAACATGACTTTGTTAGCATTCAGCTGCTGCTCAGAGACCAGAGAGAGGTATTGTCAGGATCACAGGCTGGGCTCTAACTTTCTCTGCTTCAGCAAGGTGCGTGTCTGATGGAAGAGACACTTTAAGCTCACAGACTATCCTGCTGAACACAGTCTGTCTGAAGCTTATGGGATCCGGTCTGCGCCATGCTCTAAATAAATGGGAGAGAGAGGTAGAGTCTTCTAATCAATCTATTTTCTGTTTCTGCAAGCTGTTTTGGGGTTGAATTACCTCTTTTCGTCTGCAAAAGCTAATTAAATATTATAATTGTTCCTAGTCGATCTAGCACATTTTCCGGTAAAAAAAAATTTTTTTCCGGTGGGGATTTGTATCCCTGCATCGCAGAGACTTGATTTAACAGAAGGTCACAGCTGCATGGTATAATCTTTGCCTTTGACCTATGAATGCAGACTAAATAAACATGTGGAACTCCTGGTTGAAAACATTATCAGATAGAATTTGGCTTATTGGCATTGTTGGCTTTTGGCATGGATACCAGGCATTCTGACGTGGCACAATTTTCTCTAGATAACTGTACAATTGAAACACATTAATATTTACAATTTATTAAATGGTGAGTGTCACTGCTATTCACCGATGCGATGATTTACTCTTCCATTTGCAGCCATAAAATGAAAGTGACTGAGTTTGCATGCATTTGAAAAAGTAACCAAATGGCTTGATTATTGTTAGTTATGGCCCACAACTATTCCCAGCACTATTGAGTCCTAGCTTAAACATCTGGAGCTCTGCAGCATTATGTTGACCATCTCTGAGAAGTATCCCATTATATGAGCATATCTGCTTCGTTCTACTACCAATAAACTATTTTTTATTTATATTTATTTAGAGTTTTATAGAGCGCGAACCAGACCCATGAGGGTATCAGAGCGTTTTACAGGATAGATAGGCGGTAAACAAAGGACTTTGTGGGAGAAGGATACAGTTAGGATAAAAGCAGCGTGATACATTGTACAAAGAGGCAGGCAATTTCAATCCCAGGATACCTGTGGGACAAAAGGCAGGAAAAAACATTTAAAATAAGAATCTCAGTGAGGGTGAATATCATCAAGAAGACCATGGATACTGCCGAGATAGTGGGGGAAACCGGGACACTGAGGTGCAAGTAATGCAGCGTTAGGGGAGGAATTTGCCCATGAGGAAACATTTGGCTTCTTTTTTTAAGCGAGTCAGAGAGGGAACTTTTCTGATGGTGGGCGGGAGAGAGTTCCAGATTCAGGGAGCGGCCCCGGAGAAAGCCCGATTGTACGTTTTTTTTCCCCGTAGGCATGACAGTTGGAGCAAAAGGTCTCTGGAAGATCGGGAATTTCTGGCTACTCCGGATATCACACGTTTCTGGGCCAAATATGCCGGGGAATTGGAGTATAGAGCCTTGTAGGTGATGCAAGCCAGCTTAAGTTGGATCCTGGCCTTGAGAAGAAGCCATTTTAGAGCATTCAAGTGGGGAGAGATGTGGTTGAATTTCTTTGATCCAGTTAAGAGTCTTATGGCAGCGTTGAGGCAAGCTTTCAGTGGGGCCAACAAGCTCTTGGGTAGACCTGTGAGGGTGGAGCATCCATATTCTAATCTGGAGATCTCTAGCGCCTGGTTTGCCATTTTTAGGTCGGGAGTGTCGAGGAAGGGTTTCAAGTTTCTTAGGTAGCTCAGGTGAAACCTGGCGGTTTTGGCCATCGAATTGATATGGCCACGCATATTCAAGCTGCCGTCAAGGGTTATTGCAAGTGATTTGGCAGAGTCTACAATGATAGGGGTGTAGTTTAACGTTGTGATAGCCTTGAGGCATTCTTGAATGTCTGGGTTGTTTTTGTTTGGTGAGATGAGGAGAAATTCTGTATTTGTAGCGTTGAGTTTTAGCTGGTTAGAGGTGAGCCAGTGTACAGTCAGCTTCAAGGCCTCATTCAGGGAGATAATGTCCTCGGGAGAAGAGATTTTAATGTAGATCTGTGTGTTGTCGGCATACATGTGGTAGGCGATATTGGTGGTACGAAGCAACTCTGTGAGCGGTTCAAGGTAAAGGTTGAAGAGGGTTGGGGACAGGGTTGATCCTTGGGGAACTCCAACCGTGATCGGAGTGGGAGTGGATAAGGTACCGTTGATCAGGGTTCTCTGTGAACGAATCTGGAGAAAGGACCTGAACCATTCTAGAACCGTGCTGTCCAGTCCCATCCTGAGTTTGAGGCGTTCGAGGAGTGTTTCGTGGTTAACAGTATCGAAAGCCTCTGGACAAGGGGAGTGATGTTCAGAAAAAAACTGCACCCAGGGGCATCTCTCAGAGCCTAGAGATCTCATACCTCAGGGGTAGTCAGGCACGGGGCACGGAGGGTCCAGTAGTCTTGTGTCACCCGGCACTCCTCAACAAACCTCTGCAGCAAGTTGCTCACGCGTCCGTAGATCAGCCTAGCGAGGTCGGAGGTCAGGCTGCGAGGGTGCAGGCTGGGGCTGAAGCGGCGGTCGTTCCCGGGTAAGATGATAGCTTAATTCAATTTCAGCGATATGTGCCAGGCAGGAATACAATCCGGTCCGAGGGCAGGAGGGTGGAGAGCTGGTTAGGTGGTTTTTACGGGAATAGCTACCAAGTTGGTAATCCCCAAACCCGGAGCCTCTCCGGAGGCTCCTACTCAGCGGCCATCTATCACTCGCATTGTCACACATAAGGCATTGAAAGGTTACACATAAGCACACTAAAACATAGAAATGTCACACTTGACCATTCTGAATCCTTAGCAGCTATGCAGTTGCAAGTTGTCAATGTTGTAATCATAAACAGTGCTGGTATGAGCAGCTACTGTTTTCCGAAACTCTGGAGAATTTTACAGTTTTTTAGTGCAACCTTGTTTTCCCCTGCCAAGTTTCACAGGTTGTGCTAGGGGTAGCAGAAACAGTGCCAGCAGAGCCTAGTCAAATAGCATAGGCCTCCTCACTCAGACTACATTTGTATTTAGTCTACTTGCCTTTTCTCAACTCTGCGTTTTGCATACTATAAAGTAAGGGGCTTATTTATAAGAGCCCTACATCACTTTTGCACCACATAAAGTGGTAAATGCATGATGCAGGGCTCTCTTAAAGATTTATGAAGCCACGCAAAGCCACCCTGCGTGGCTTTGAGTGGCCTTATAAATCAGCTGCAACTGCCTGGCATGAGGTACATTTGCTGAAAGCATTCCCTCCCCTTGACAAAGAGGCATTCTTAACTATCTCTGCCCTTGTCAAGAGTGGATCTCCTAGGGATCCTGTTCCCCCTAAAATTTTGAAATTAGTAGTTGGCTCTGTAGGTCCCTTTCTCACAGATTTGATTAACTCTTCATTGTCTTCTGGGAGGGTCCCCTCTTTATGGAAAAGGGCTCTGGTAAAGGACTTGTTGAAGAAGCCTGGCTTAGATGCCGATTGCCTTGCAAATTACCAACCCATTTCACTTTTGCCTGGGTCGGTAAAATCGCAGAGAAACACGTCAACATGGCTCTTTCTAGGCACCTAGAAGCTGGAAAGCTCCTGCATCCATCTCAAACTGGGTTTCATCCTTCTCAAGGGACTGAAACAGCCTTGCTGGCAGTCGTAGAAGACTCCAGAAAGATTCTTGATGCTGGCGGTTCCCTAGCAGTGTTATTAATGATACTTTATTTGATTTAAAAAATCATAAAAGGGTGGACTTACCACCATGCAAGCGGAATTTACATCATAAAAACAACACAAAATCAACTTTAAATCAAGTTAGGAATTAATATCATGCTATACAAAAATAGCGGGGAAAAGGTCTAACAGGAAAAGAATAAAACGAATGATGTGAGTTCTTGCTAGGGACACATTAATTTTGACTCATGATGAAAGGGAAAGAAATAAAAAGTATAAAATAATGATAGTTCAAACAAGAGTCTCGTTATTTTTAACTCATGATACGAAAAGACAACCGTTTAGAGGAGAGGGGAAGAGAGTGGAAAAGTCTGTGGCCTGCCCAAGCCTGGCCTACTGTCCAGAGACCTCGATGGATGCTGCCCTTTTTTCTAGCTCTATGGCGTCGAGATTCAAAAATGTTATGGTTTTACATGAGAGTTCTATCCAAGATCCACTTAGGCATCTTATCACCGCCGCCCTGCAAGTTCTCACCTGGGCTTCTCTTAGAAGAGATCGAAGAAGCTTTTTTCTTAGATTTTGAAGTACCGGGCATATGCATATAAGGTGCAGTAAAGACTCTGCGCCGTTGCCACAGAGGCGGCAATCGGTAGTTGCCCACAACCGTAGCCATTTGGGAGTGAGGTCTTTGGACGAGAAGCAACCCAGCCTTAATAGGCTTAATTTCCTTTTATAGTGGTCCCTGAAGCATTCTTTCAAATAATCCTGAGGTTTTAGGTAGGTATATGACGGCAAAACGATCCAGGCGTGGCTTTTGCCAGCCACTGCTGCTTTATCCATGAGTAGTGATGTTTGTTTAACTGCTTTCTTGATTATCAGTTTGAAGGCGGAATAACTAATGGGCAGACGCCAAGATTCTTCTAGTTTTAGTGCCTCCAGAGCTTGCCTCAAGATCTTGTATGTTGAGTCTGGTAGCCCGGCCTGTTTTTCGACTTCTAACCAACAAAGGTGGGCCAGGGATTTGTCTTCTGCGTCCCTCATGCGCCAATAATATTTGGCGAGTGCTCCTTGTCTTGCTGGGAGCTGGTTAGTAAGACCGAACTCCAAACGAATTTGGGCTTGCGAAATATGTCTCGGGATTGAGAAAAGAGTTTTAAACAGCCTGGATTGGGCGAGATTTAACGCTTTGGCGTCCCGGATTGCCAGTAGTTCAGAGCCGTATGTCAGTGATGGCAGAAATTTGGCGGCCACGATGTTGAGAATGTGGCCGGTGGAATGTCCGTTTAATTGCTTTTGAACAGTTTTGAAAGCAAATTGAAGCTGCTTAGCTTTGGATTCCCCTTGTTCTAGGTGCTGTTTAAACTTTAGTCGGTGGTCAAATAAGATTCCTAGGTATTTATAATGGTCTACCTGGATTAGAGGGGTAGAATTTATCTCCCAGACGAAAGTTGTTTTGTTTTTTCTGGAGCCACAGAAGCATATGATGTTAGTTTTCTTTAGGTTTATAGTCAGTTGTGCGTTCGAGAGGTACTGCGACAGTTTGGAGATCAAGCGTTGTAGACCGATGGGGTTTTTTGAGAGGAGCACAATGTCGTCTGTGTATTGGAGACTTTTTATAGGTGAGTCGGCCAATTTTGGTGGGTCTCCCTGGATGGTGCTTAGGGCACTTACTAGGTCCGCGGTATAGATGTTAAAGAGGCTGGGGGCCAGGACGAAGCCTTGCTTTAAACCGTTGGTTGTATGGAATTTCATTGTCAGGCGTCTACCATCTCCTTTTTTCACTTGGACCCAGGTGTCTGTATAGAACTCAATAATTGCTCCCAGCAACTTTGGCGCACGCCCCAGCAGTGATACTACTAGATCTTAGAGCGGCATTTCATATGGTTAACCACTGTATCCTAATTTATCGACTCCAAGATCTGGGTGTGACGGGAATAGCTCTTGAGTGGCTGCGCTCTTTCCTGGAGGGTAGATCCTTCCAGGTCTTTGAGGGTGAGGCCATTTCAAGCCCCTGGCCCCTTAAATGTGGAGTGCCTCAGGGGTCGTCCCTGAGTCCCACTCTTTTCAATGTTTATATGGCCCCTCTTGCTGATGTCGTCTTACCCTTTGGGGTGCATATTATTACATATGCCGACAACACTCAATTGGTGGTGGCATTTAACCACAAAAGCAATTCCTCTATTGGCCTTGGCCCATGCCTCGAGGAGGGTATGAGGTGGATGTGCCAGTCCCATTTAAAATTGAATGGTGACAAGACCGAGCTCATGTTGCTCGGTAATCCCTCCCCCCTCGAGGACTCCTCTATTTGGCCAGCATGCATGGGTCCTGTGCCTGCCCCCAAATCCGAAATAACGAGTTTGGGTTGCTGGCTTGATTCCGAGCTTAGTTTTCGAACCCAAGCAAGGAAAGTTGTTGCTTCCTGCTTTGGCATTCTAAGAATGCTGCGCAAAGTGTTGCCTTTGCTACGCCTCAAGCAAGTAAGCTTGTGGTTCAGGCTCTTATTCTATCTCGCCTGGACTATGGAAATGCTCTTTATCTCGGTGCACCCTCTGTGGTGTTTAAGAAACTGCAAACCATGCAAAATTGTGCTGCAAGGATCCTTGAGAGGACTCCAAGTCGCCAATCAGCCAAACCTGCCCTTAAGTCTTTACATTGGCTTCCTATCAAGGAAAGAGTCAACTTCAAAGCCCTCTGCACCACCCATAAGATGCTAGGGGTTGTGAGACCTGCTATTATTTCTTCCGTTGTTCAGCCCTATCAAGCAACAGACAGCTACGTTCAAATGACCCCCATTTGGCGTCTGTCCCCAGAATCAAGAGGTCCAGAAGTGGCGGCCGGCTCTTTTCCTATAATGTCACTAAACTCTGGAACTCTTTGCCGCTTCCGCTACGTAAAGAATCAGACCACAATGTTTTCCGCAAGAGGCTTAAAACCTGGCTTTTCCCCAACTGATCTGCCACAGCTTGGTGCGGTTCTCTGCCCTAGCGCTGGGATGCCCTCGGTTAACCATGCACTTTACAAATGCTTTTTCATTTCATTTCATTTCTAAGGTGATCCAGCCCAAATCTCTGCATCACCTTACTCTGCACACAGGAGGTGTCCCTTCCTGCACAAAAACAAACCTGCCTGCAACGGATGCACCCTTGGGTGCCTACTTTGGCACTGGGCTGCCGAAACGACGCCAGCTCATGCAGGAAGGACAGGAATGCATTTTCACTTCGTTGTAGGGCAGCACAACAAGGTGTCTTGCTGCATTGCTCTATGCCAAAATGCCATACACGAGGCCCTAAATGAGCAGCATCCCATCCATGGGGGAATTTTATCTATCATTCACTTAATGTTGTCAACAATTCATGTTTGAGGTATTATGGAAATCCTGTGAAATGGTTCTGTTCATGACATCAGTTAGATGCGGGGCATGTGGACAGAAGGTAGGCACATATATAACTGGATTTGATTTCATGTCGGTAATTTATATATCCAGTGACATGAATTCCAATGTAATTTCTGCCTTGTATTATTCACCATTGTTTGTCACGGTAATTCTCATGATGTACTGTGCAGGGTATATGTCATTTTCCCACATTATTCAATCATCTATCAATAGTGAGTATTTTAATTATTTGCTGCATGCCAAACATTCTTCAGGGCTGATAAAGATTCAAGGAGTGCGTTATAAAGGTGTATTTAAATTAGTCACATTAATCTTGTTATAAAGTTGTGATACATATTTGATTATAAAAATACATTTTCGTGTAAAAAAAAAGTGAAAAGTGTCCGACCTTTTCTGGAAAGCCAGCCTTTCTAGCTATGGAAAATTCTGAATGTGTTTCCCCGTTTTTCTTTTTTGATTTTTGAAAGGTTGGCCTCCTTGGAGTCCAAATGATTTGGACAAGAGACGCAGAGGAGGCGTTGACTAGTGCTAAATACGACAAAAAGATAATGCAGAAGACAAACCAGTCCTTTCTGGAGCTGCTAAATACCCTGATTGATATGACAACGAAAGATCTGAGCTCCATGGAACGCATCAAACATGAGACACTGATCACTATTCACGTACACCAGCGGGATATATTTGATGACCTGGTATGTATCTTTTTCATTCAGTTTTACTTCAAATTTTGGAAACTAATGTGACCAGTCCCACCACTTGTTTGCTCTCAATCTTTTTAAAGTGTTAATAGTGAAAGTATTCGGGCGACAGGCAAATGTGCCACACTAAAAAAAAAAAAATGAAGACTACTGCTTAAAGTATGTCTCTACCTTACCTACAACGAGCCAATGCTAGTTTTCACAATGTTTCCTCAGTGTTCTGCAGCTGTGTTACTATCAGCATCTTCAAATTAAATATTTGGTTTGGATAGTTTTAGTTATGTAATAGAAATTGTGCATACATCACGATTATTGGGTTAACCATTTCGCTGAGTTTTTCGATTCTCCTATGTTAGGCCCTGTACAGCAGCCATTTCAGAATTATTTTTCTTAAAGTAACTAATACATCCTTCTAATATTTTCATCATGCATGTGCTGCAGGAATTTTTCTGTCATTTTTCCAAATGTAAAATCATTCCAAGGTGACTGCTTTGCTTTCGCGCACGTGCCTGTCAGCTTTTATGTTTGTGGTTTGGACCACTACATGGTGAGGAAGCAGCAAAGGGTGTTTAGCTGCACTGCCTGTGGGGACAAGGTAATAAAAGTGGCCTGGACAGGACTTCTTGGTCCTCAGCCAGCCCTCGAACTGAAGTATTCTGTATGTGTAGTCATTCATCATTGAGCCTGCAAACACAACAAACTGGTGACTACTGGGTTCTTAGCTGTGCGGGACAGGGTTCCTGCTCTCTGGCGGTTTGCCTGCTCTGCTCCCGCTGGTGGCGGGGGTGTTTATCTTGCTGCTCTGACAGCGCTGCCAGTGTCGGTTCTGGCTGCGGAGCTCTCTTCCTGCTGCTCCTACGATGTGACCACGCCCAAGTTCTAAGGATGCCCATGGCCGACATGCTGACAATGGGTTGTTCAAAAAAACTAGCTAAAGTGCATGCCACACATATGGAAGCGACTCTGCAACGTCAGGTGAAAACGGAACCGGTTAATGTGGTCAATAGCGAGAAGAAGCGCGGGTAGAGGTTCAAGTTGACTCCCAAGATGTGTTACGGATGCAGCGGGTCATATCCACACCAGGCACCCTGCCTTGCTCACGGAAAACGATGTTCAGCCTGTAACAAACCTAACCACTTTTCCAAGGTATGCAGTTCACCCACGCCAAATAAAGTGCTGGAGCCTCTGTGGGAGGCTGGCCTAGTATATAGTGCACACTTATTTAAGTGAAGCACCCTGCACTAATCCAGACAACCCTTATGGTTATTTTATTAGTCTTAGACAACCATAGAAAGCTCTCTAAGTGGTAGCTCTAGAGAGCCGTCTTCAGGCTTAGTCCAGAATGAGTGTAAAGTAGCTTGTTTTACCAGTACAAACAATATAGTGTAGGTTAAGTGAAAAAGAACCACACAGTGTATTTATAAAAATATGTATTTATTATATATCACATTGCAATATTTCTTCCCGGAGATATATTCACAATACACACAATACTTAACAATAGAAAAGGGAAGTAGCAAAAATAATCAGTGGTCTCCAGGGGGAGACCAAACCATATACTAATAAAGTGGAATGCGAACTGTGACCAAAGTAGAGACTGGACCCAGAAGAGTTAGAAGAGCCGGGGACCCAAAGAGCTATTTAAGGTAAGTACCCAGGAACCACACGGAGGCCGTGTGCAGAGTGGAAACTCCACCATGTGCTCATTGCAAGTCAATGGGGAAGTCACTGTTGCAGCTTTCAAAAAGTAGGACCCTTCCCAGAGGACTCTGAAGAAACCTCGGGATAGATGGAAGGTTGGAGAGTCACTCCACCTGTAGATACCACAGGAACCAGGATACCTACACCAGGTAAGCTGGGTGCCTAGGTGTGAAGTGACATCCAAAACCGCTGCACACCACAATGGAGGAATTCACTGAAGAAGCTGCTGGCGAAGAAGGTGAAAGAGTGCAGTGGAATCCAACAGTGGATTCTTGACGAGGAGTACCTGCAAAAAGAGGGGGCAGAGTCTATGCCACTCTGGACTGACCAGGATGCATCAAAGACCAATGACCAACGATGACGGAAGATACAGAAGAGTTGATAGTGCCCTTCTTGCTGCAGCTGTGAGGACCAGACGACGCTGTGGAAGACAACGAGCGTTCACAAGCTGTCTCCCTTCGGAAGTCAAGAGCCAGGGGTTTGGTGTGCGGCAGGAGCACCAACAAGCAATGGCAGCAGTAACAGATGAGGAAAGTGACTAAGGTGAAGTGTCGGGACCAGCAAGGAACCAGGAACTCACCACATGCAGAAAAGACTGAGCAGGCCTGAGCAAGCAGGGGATGCCACTGAAGCCAAGGAAGACCCTCAAGATGACCCACAGGCCAAAGGCACAGAAGTTGCAAGAGGACCTTGAGCAGCTCACCAAGAATGCTAGCCCACAGAGGATGCAGTGAGGATGAGGAGCTTGGTAGCAAGAGATGCTTGAGGTTGGAGCTTCTTGGGGCCCAAAGATCTCTGGCAGGGTCGGACTGGGAACACAAACCAGCCCTGGCAATTGAGTCAGGCCGGCGGGGGGGGGGGTGCTTTTGCTGCAAGGGGCTGAAAACTGGCCCCGATAACAATAACGGCTCCTCAGGGATCCAAAACCAGCCCCCACCCTTGTGGCCCACCGGGGAAGCGCCCGGTGCCCGCTACGGCCAGCAGTACGGCCCTGATCTCTTGGTGAAAAGAGTCAAAAAGCCTTTGCAACAGCAAGTCGATGCGGTGCACAGCGATACTCCTACAGCGGTTCCGACGAGAGATACTGGCTTAAAATTTGCTGTGAAGACAGCACAGGCTGGACTGGGTGTTTCAGAACCACCACCTGTTTTGTTGAACCTCTCTGTAGGAACATCAGACCAGTCAGCTTTGTTGCGATGCCTGCAGATGCAGGGAAGTAACTCCTTCACTTCAAGGGAGATTCCTTCAGGTGTTTTTGATGTCCACAGGCCTGTAGAAGATCCTGTATGGAGCACAGGCACAGATGACACAGACGACTGGCAGGACGACGAGACCAGGGGTCTTTCCCAGTTGCAGTCTTGGTTCCCAAAACAAAGTCTAGCGAAGTCCAAAGTGTCCAGTCAGTTGAAGATGAAGTGCTTTCGGATTGGAATATTGTCCCACAATAAGTCTAAGGAATCACCCACAGGTATGCTCTTAAGTACCCTAAGGATAGGGTTGGGATGTTCAGGGGTCCCTCCCACAGGAGATGCGGGACAATGGGGAGGATACTCCAATGTCCTTTGTCCTGTTTCACCCCGGAGCAGGCGCCAATGGCTCCCTGAACTGGTCCCAACTGGATTATACAAGGAGGGTACCAGATGTGCCCTTCAAAACATTCTAGTGGCACTGGCAATCTCCCCCACCCTGGCCCAATACACTTAGTCCAGTCTGGGAGGTGGTCACATCTCCCGGTGACAGGAAACCTTTTGTACTGTCTTCCCCTGTTTGAGCCTGGCTCAGGAGCAGGAGGGCAGAATGTTATGTTATGTTATATTATCTTGGTTTTGTATAGCGCACGGCTACTCAATGAGTGTCCCGGCGCTTTGAATGCACACCTATATCACAACATAACAGGAAAAAAACAGTGAAAAAGGAAAGATCCAGATAAACCCCAGAGGTGACAACTCAGAAGTAAAAAGCCAGGTTTTAAGACCCTTCCTAAACGCCAATAAATTTGAAGTGCCGCGCAGTGTCACTGGCAGCGTGTTCCATAACTGCGGGGCCAGCAGTCTAAAAGATCGGCCTCCAATGCGTGTCTCTAGTCGGCAGCAGACATAGTTTGCTGTCTGGGTCTTGAAGACTGGTACCAGGAACACTGAGGGCCTCCCGGAGGAGCTTTACAGTGCATGGAATCACACCTCCAACACTGTTTATGGTGTTGCGGTATGATCCAACATGTTTGATGCCAAACATAACAGGGTTCGTTACAGCCAGTTTAGAGATAGCAATTGCGTAATGACACCTGGCCACTCTATGTTTTGTAATAGCTAAAGTTCTTACAACCCGTGTGAATGGACTCTGAATGGACTCCGTGAATTGTAGGGGTGTCCTGCTCATGCAGGGGCACCCTCACACTTATAACCGAGCACCCTGCCTTTAGTTTTGAAAGGCCTGCCTTAAGGGTGACTTAAGGGTTTTAAGTGCAGCGACCTCAGATATGAGGAAACTCAGATGCGGAGTACCCCAAGGATCCTCCCTCAGCCCCACCCTCTTGAACGTCTACATGGCCCCCCTCGCAACCATCCTCAGAAACCACTGGCTCAACATCGTCTCCTACGCCGACGACACCCAGCTCATCCTATCCCTCACCAAGGAACCCGACAATACCAGGTACAACTTCCAAGATGGGATGAAAGTCGGGTCTGGTGGCTCAGTGGGCTAAAGCAGCCACTGCAGGGGCCTGTGTTCGATCTAATGGTCACAGGTTCAAATCCCGGTGGCTCCACTCAGCCCTTCCTCCATTTGAAGTCGATAAAATGAGTACCATTGAGTTGGGTAACAATAAACATCTGTTATTCAGCGCCAGGATACCTTCCGGTAATCGTGCGCTTTACAAATACACCTGTTATGTTAAAGCTGTTGTGACCTGGATGAACAACAGCTGCCTGAAGCTCAACCCGGACAAAACAGAAGTCCTCATCCTAGGCTCCAATCCTTCTTCATGGGACAACACCCTCAGAAGCCCAGCCACCCCAACGGACCACTCACACAACCTCTGCATCATTCTCGTCTCTACACACATCATGAATCGCCAGATCAACACGGTGTCCTCCGCATGCTTCAACACCCTCCGCATACTTCACAAGACGTTCAGGTGGATCCCCCCCGATTCCGGGAAAACCATCACCCACGCACTCATCCCCAACAGACTGGAAAACGGCAACGCTCTCTATGCCCGAATCAACAAAAAACTCCTCCACAATCTCCAGACCGTCCGGAACACCGCATACAGACTCATCCTCGACATCCTACAACACAACCACATCACCCAACACTTCCGCGACCTCCATATCTTCCTGTGGAAAGAAGAATAACCTTCAAGCTGTTCACACACGCCTACAAAGTGCTCCACAACACGGGACCCCAATACCTCAACAACTGAATCGCCTTCTATGTCCCCAAGAGTAACCTCTGCTCAGCCGACCTTGCCCTAGCCACTGTCCCTCGTTTCCACAGGACCAGAGCAGGTTGAAGATCCTTCTCCTACCTCGCAGCCAGGACCTGGAACGAACTCCCCCTTCACCTCCGATGAAGCCCTACACTGCCCCAATTCAGAACGGACCTCAATACCTGGCTCTTTCTATGACCCTAATGGAGCTACTCACACACCCCAGAGTCTTGAGACCCTAATGGGTGAGTAGTGTGTTCCACAAAACCCTGAGCGATTGATTGATTGATTGATTAATTGAGCACCGGCGTACACAGGCTGCAATGGCAGGCCTGTGGTCACAATTTGAGTTGTCTCCCATGGGTGGCACAATACAAGCTTCAGCCTATGGGAGATCCCTGGTGTACCTATGCCCTGGGTACCTCAGTGCCATACACTAGGGACTTATAAGTTCAAGTTCAAGTTCGGAATTTGTATAGCGCACTACTCACCCAGAGGGTCTCAAGGCGCTTGAGGGAGGGTGCGTGCATTATATATCGAATAGCCAGGTTTTTAGCTGTTTTCTGAAGGAGAGGTGGTTCTGTGTAAGGCGGAGGTGAGAGGGGAGAGAATTCCAGGTTTTGGCCGCTAAATAGGAGAAGGATCTTCCTCCCATGGGGGATCTATGGATGCGTGGAATTGCGGGGAGGGCTTGATTGGATGAACGTAGTTGGCGGGTGGGTGAGTAGAAGGACAGTCGTGTGTTGAGGCATTCAGGTACACTAGTAGCCAAACTGGGGTGTACCTAAGTACTAACCATGTCCAATTCAGGGAAGAAGCACAGAGACTGGGGTCCTGATTACCAAGATCCCAGTCAGACTAGTCAGTAAAACATAATGACACCAGCAAAAAGTGGGGGTGACCATGAAAGCAAATCTTACTTTTATACACACACTCATCCTAAGTGCACTGAACTAAATTCAGGCACTAATGGGCATAAAAGCCAAACCTTGAGGATCTAGTCCAGAACCCTAGTTTATTCAACAGTGGGTGCTGAGGAAAACACATATTTTCTTAGCAGTACCCCGCGTGCCGGTAGGTGGCGTCAATCAACTCTCCACATAATGTCATATGGCATCACGTTCATCATCGCAACATCTGTGTCATCTATATAGGTGGCCACTTAATGCACTGGCGTCAATTCTTTTCTTTCCGTATCAGTCAGCGCAGATCTGTCGAAGGCAGCAACCCCCTGTAATTTATCGACATTTTTTTCGACATTTTGTCAACCTTTTCTTGATGTGTAGGATGTCCAGAAAGACCTCAGGGTTCAAACCGTGTGGCTCCTGTCACCACTCCATATCGGTTACAGACCTCCACCTTGTGTGTCTTTGGTGTCTTTGGTGCCTGGAGCACAGCCACAACCCAAAGTTGTGCTCCGACTGCCTGGCCATGGCGCCGAAAGCTGTGAGGGAGTGGTCCCTAAAGCTTTTTGCAGCCTGGAATCTGGCGCCTTGGAGATCTGGTTCCTGCTCTCGGTCTTGGTCAAGAGGAAGATCCAAGCACCGCTGTGGGGGATTCAAGTCTTTGTCCTCCCATTCAATATCTTTGAAGGGATCAGGTACGAAGCTCCATAACAAAAACGAGTTGTGGCGTTGAAGGCCCTGCTCCACAGAGTGGTTGCTTGGGTTGGCTGCCACATTTCTTCCCTTTCCTGCGACCCCCACCCAGTTATAAGAGTTTTATGATGCCTTGTGCGCCAAATTTGGACTGCCTGACCCTGCTGGCGCACTTCGGGCCCCACAGGCTCAGCAGAAGAATTCTCATGGATCTCTTTCCAGATCTAGACCAGATTGTTGCAATTATTCGTACTTCTCCGATGACACGTCTGATGCCGAGATACTTGATGTTGTCGGCACCTGCCTGCGGCGCCAGCCTCATTCTTAACCCCTACAACACAGAGCCTGTCGGGCATCCAACGACGCAGAGACTGGTGCTGACAGAGCCTTCTCACCCTTATTCGGAAAGGCTAGTATTGGAGGAGGATTGGGAGGGGACACAGGACACCATAGAAGTCCCTCCTTAAACAGAAGAAATGGACTGGTATGAGGAACTGGATAGTGGCAGTGGTTTGGATACTTGGCTACGGAGGAGGGAGCTTCCTTTGCCATGGTGGTGCATAGGGCTGCAGAGGTCTTGGACCTGCAGCTTCTTACTGTGGCAGTCAAGACCAATGTCTTGACAGAGGTCCTGCATCCTGGTGTCTCCACCAAGAAACTCTTGCTGCCAGTTAACGAGGCCTTGACTGATGTTCTTCTAGGGACCTGGTCCAAGCCCAGCACAGAGGCTCCTGTGAATATAATATTTGCCTGCCACCACCCCCCTTCACCAGGCGACCCAGCTTTCCTCACCTCTCACCCAACCCGAGGGCTCAGTGGTCCAAGCCTCTACTTCTCAGGGCATGTTCTCTTCTGTACCCCTGGATGTGTATCCAAGAGGTTGGATAGCTCGGAAAGTAAAACAATTTTTCCACCAGCCTAGCATTGCGATCAGTAAACACAGCATGCTTATTGGGCCGTCACTTCAGTTCCCTGTGGGATACAGTTGCACAAGTGCTGCCTCTTGGAGGAGGCCTGGGCTATCCTCTCCCATGCTCTTCTAGACGGGAAGGAAGCAGCAAAGTTTTCTATGCGCCGTGGCCTTGATACAACTGAATTGCTGGGCAGAGCGATTTCATCGATGTTGGCAGTTAGGTGCCATGCCTGGCTGAGAACATTGGACTTCTTGGGGAATGACAAAGAAAACCTGATGAACATGCCCTTTGAAGGCTCTGGTCTCTTCGGAGACAGGGTGGAAGCAGCGCTAGAGCGCTTCAAGGAGTCATGATGTATGACCAAGTCCTTGGGCCTCTCTATATCCTCCTGTCCTGCGTTTGCCTTTCGCGGCTACGGAAGGAGTTTCCAACTGCACCAGCCATATGCTAGCCAGAGGACCGCTCAAGTTCTGCAACCTCTGCATGGCCATGGGTGCAGTTCACCCCAACCTCGTGGGTCG
Organism: Lissotriton vulgaris; assembly: GCF_964263255.1. Lineage (NCBI taxonomy): Eukaryota > Metazoa > Chordata > Amphibia > Caudata > Salamandridae > Lissotriton > Lissotriton vulgaris. Next base: position 1,073,627,519 of record NC_141691.1, on the reverse strand, counting down.
GATGGCAAGAAGTCAGGTCAGGCCTGTGGGAAAGTGGTTTTCTGTTGCAGTAACACCTCTCCCCCACTTTTTGCCTGATTTCTGATTCACTTTTACTTGATGTGCCCTGGGTCCCTGCCAATCAGGTGCCCAGGGCCTGTGTTCTTTCCTTAAAAACTGTACTATTGTTGTCCACAATTGGCACATCTTTGGCCTTAGTAAAAAGGTACCATAGGTACCAAGAGCCCTGTGACCAGGGACGGCTCTATGGGGTGCAGCACACATTGTGCCACCCTTAGAGGTCCTGTACCTTAACACACACGCTGCCATTGCAGGCTGCATGTTTTGGTGCAGGGAAAAGTAAAGAGTCAACATGGCACACATACATGTGTTCCATGCCTGCAACCCACTATCTATGGTACAGATAATTCACCTCCCCTAGCTGAGTGCACTATACCCCTGGGGAGGGTACATTTGCCTGAGAACTGTACCCCTACAGTGTCTAAGTCCATTATTAGACAATGTAAGTACAGTAAAGCCACACAGAGTATATAATCTGGGAGTTTGTCATTAAAAACTACACAGCACCATAATGGCTTAACTGAATTCTGAGAAGTTTGGTAGCAAACTTCTCAGCATAATAAACCCACACAGATGCCAGTTTGGGAATTATAATACAATGCACTGAGAGTGCATCTTAGAGATGCCCCCTGAAAAACAAGCAGCTTCCAGTTTTTTGACTGACTGGTCTCTGCCAGCCAGCTGCCACGAGATAGGTTTCTGGCCTCCTGGGGTGGGAGCCTTTGTGATCCCAGATGTCAGGAACAAATCCTGCTCTGGGGAGGTGATTTTCAAAGGCTCACCTTGTGTAATGCTGATCTGGGCAGCTTCAACCAGTGGAGATGCCCACCCCCGTCCCACTTTTTGGTGGCAGGACAGGCGGCAAATTTAGTAAACAGGGTAGGAGTGTCCACCTTGACTTGGCACACCCCTGAGGTGGCCAGGAGCAGAGGTGAACCCCTCCCCCTAGAATTCCCCATCTTGGTTTGGAAAATTAGGCCCAATCAGAATTAGGGAATGTGCTCAGTCCCCCATGTTGAGTGAGCATGCCAAAAGAGTAGTCACCCTAAGGTCAGTAGCCCAATGGCTACTTCCTCGAGACCCCTAAAACGCCCCCTAAATGTAGTATTTAGGGGGCAGCACTGAACCCAGGAATTCAGATTCCTTTAACCTACTAAGAAAAGGAACAGCAGATGTCACACAGAAGAGGAGACTGTAGAGAAGAACTGACTTGGCACCAGCCCTACTGAGGTGCCCCATTGGCTAACATTTGGCCCCTGCACTCTGCACCCGGCTGCCCCAGTGCCACTGGTAGAGCAATTTGTGTGCCTAACTGGACCTTGGGGAACCTTGGTCCTAACCTTCAAATCTCATAGTCGTAAGTTGTTTACTTACCTGTGAACCCTTAACACTCTTTTTTCCATAGGAACCAATATTACTAGTTTTCTGTTCCTAAAAGAGTTGACATGCGTTTTGTATGCGACAAAAGTAAATGGGCCCGATTCACAGAATGAACTTAAGACTCAATCCTAAACTTACTACGGTTTTGGTATTCACAGATTGCACTTACTACTTTTGGTATTCACAGAATGAACTTACTACTTTTGGCATTCACAGAATGCACTTACTACTTTTGGTATTCACAGAATGAACTTACTCATTTCGGTATTCACAGAAGTTAGTAGTCCTAACTTTAGGACTCCTAAATGCCTTTCTGTGAATACCGAAAGTCTTAAAATTAGGATTTTTCTCAATTTAGTAGTAGTAAAGTTAGGACTCCTAACTTTAGGACTCCTAAACTGAGAAAAATCCTAATTTTAAGACTTTCGGTATTCACAGAAGGCATTTAGGAGTCCTAAAGTTAGGAGTCCTAACTTTACTACTACTAAATTGAGAAAAATCCTAATTTTAAGACTTTTGGTATTCACAGAAGGCATTTAGTAGTCCTAAAGTTAGGACTACTAACTTCTGTGAATACCGAAATGAGTAAGTGCATTCTGTGAATACCAAAATAGTAGTAAGTTTAGGATTGAGTCTTAAGTTCATTCTGTGAATCGGGCCCTATGTATCTGAAACCCGAAAAAGAGTATTTGAGGTAATCTAAAAGTAACACAAAAGTAATCCAAAGTAATTTCTATGTAATTTAAACTGTTTTAAAGCTGATACAAACCTGTACCGATTGCAAATCCATTCCCAATTGCATTTCTGTGTAAAGCTTTAAAATTGAAAGTGTATTTCACCTACCTGTACCAAGTCCTTATTGGTTCTAGAAATAAAACATAAGTATACCTTTTTTATACTTACCCAATTGGTCTGGATTCTGTCTCTGAGTATGTGTAATCAGTCCTTGATTGAGTGAATACTATAAATGCTCAACACACCCTCCTGATAAGCCTAACTGCTCGACCACACTACCACAAAGAGAGCTGTTAGTACTGTCTAATTTACCCTCTGTTATACCTCTGGGAACTCCCTGGAGTCTGTGCACACTATACCTTACTTTGGTATAGTGTATACAGAGCCAGCTTCCTACAAGGCCACAATCTCCTCCCCCTCCTCCATCTCCAAACCTTTCTAGTACGGTCCTTCCAGATCATGGGCATCTAGTTGGTGGCATGCTACACTATCACCTCCACCACTGGTGAGACATAACCTCGGACAGGTGAGTTTTGCAAATAGTCCGAAGAGGTTACTCCCTCCCCTTCAAGACTGCCCCTCCCTCCATGCCTCCAACATATAATCAGCTGATGGAGGATCACCTTACTTTGCTTCGAGAGGAAGTCAAGATTCTCTTGACCAAGGGAGCTGTAGAGAGGGTTCCAGGGCCAGAAATAGGCTGTGATGGCTATTCACGTTATTTTCTGGTCCCCAAAAAGGATAGAGAACTTCGTCCCTTTCTCGACCTCAGAGCTCTCAACTACTTTCTCGGAAAAGAGAAGTTCAAGGTCACTCTTGCTCAGGTACTGTTTGCCCTGGACCTGAGAGACTGAATGGTAGTGTTGGACTTGCAGGACACCTATTTCCACATCCCTGTCCTAACTGCGCATCGCTGCTAATGCGGTTTATGGTAGGCCACAAGCACTTTCATTTTGCCATGCTCCCCTTTGGCCTCACCAGTGCCCCTCGGGTGTTCTCCAAGGTGATGGCAGTGGTTACAGATCATCTGTGCAGGTCAAGAGTTCTAGTCTTCCGCTATCTCGACAACTGGTTTTTGAAGGCGGGTTCGCCCTAGTCAGTCGTCTCCCACTTCAAGACTACGGCGGACCTCCTGCCTTCACTGGGGTTCACTATCAATGTGCCGAAGTCACACCTGAAAGGTGCTCCCTTTCATCTGAGCCGTTGTGGGCACAGTGCAGTTATGGGCCTATCCTGCCGGGCAGCGAGTCCAGGATATTCTGGCTATGATACCGATGTTTTAGCCTCTATCCTGGATTTTGATGAGACTGACTCTGAGGCTGCTGGGACTCATGGCCTTATGCGTCCTGTGGTGAATCATGTAGGATGGCAATTGCAGGCTCTGCAGTGGGACCTGAATTTCCAATTGGCGCAGCATCAGGGAAATGTCACCGACCTGGTCCAGATTTTGGAGGGAACTGCGAAAGATCTGAAGTGGTGGTTGACAAACCGCGATTGGGTCAGAGGCAGGCCTTTATCCCTTCCCCAGCCAGATATCACAGTAGTGACAGATGAGTCACTTCTGGGATGGGGCGGCCATTTTGGGGAGATGGAGATCAGAGGACTATGGTTCTGGCAGAAGCCGGGCTACACATCAACCTGTTGGAGTTCAGTGCGATCTGATTGGCACTGAAAGGCTTCTTATCATCCCTCAAGGGAAGACTCGTTCAGGTGTTCAAGCCAACATCACCCCCATGTGGTACTGCAACAAACAGGGTGGTGTTGGGGTCATGGACCCTCTGTCAAGAGGCTTTGCGGCTCTGGACTTGCCTGGAAAAGCAGGACATAACCCTGTGGGTTTAACACTGGGCCAGTTTCCTGAACATCAGGACGGACAAACTCAGCTATCGCTGCCTAGCAGATCAGGAGTGGCATTTCCATTCAGAGGTGGCACCAGGACTCTTTCATCGGTGGGGAGAGCCTTGGTTAGATCTGTTTGCCTCGATCTAGAATGTGCAGTGTCAGCAGTTTTGAGCTTTAGAGTTTCCAAGGTGGCTCTCGCTCATCAGCACTTTTCGTCTCGAGGTGACCACTGGCCTCCTTTCATTCCTGTGGCTCCGGACTGGGCATGGAGAGTTTGGCATCTTGAGCTTTTACAAATGAGCATGGATCCTCTGATCAGATTGCCCCTTCTGGAGGATCTTCTGGTGCAGCAGCAGGGAAGGGTCCTCCACTCGAAACTGTCCGCCCTTCACTTTCTTGCGTGGAGATTGAGCAGCGACAGTTAATAGTATTCAACCTTCCTCCTGAAGTTTGCTTTGTTATTATAGTTGAAATGTGTCTGCCGATGGCAAAACCTTTTTAAATATTTTACAGAACATTATATAAACCCATTTCTCTGCCTCCCTTTCTGATATTCTCCTTTTCACCCTGTCACTTGCCCAGCAGGGCTCTGCTCTGGGCACTCTGTAAGGTTATCTTTCTGCCCTTTCGACCCTTTCTCCTTTCTACGGTTGCCAGACCAACCGTCACTTTTCAAATCCCCTATTGTACATAGATTTTTGAAAGGGCTTACACATTTGTTTCCCCCTTCTTCTTTCATCATGCCACAGTGAAGCCGTAACTTGGTCCTCATGTATCTATTGTGTGCACCATTTGAGCCGCTGTACAATTGCCCCCTCCTGCTGCTCACCATCAAGACAGCCTTTTTAACGGCAAAAACTTCTGCCAGAAAGATGAGAGAGCTGCAAGTGCTCTTCTATCAGCCTCCTTACACCTGACCGTCTTTCAAGACAAGGTAGTGCTCAGCACTAGGGCTTCTTTTTTGCCTAAATGTGTGGCACCTTTAAAGCTAGGGCAATCTGTCACCTTGCCCACCTTCTATGCTCATATGCAACCTTCTAAGAAAGAGGAAAATCTCCACCATCTGGATCTTTGTGTGCGATGTTGGAGCAAAGAAGGGAGGTGCTGTACATAAAAGGACCACCTCACTATGGGTTCTCCTCTGCATTAAGATCTGCTACGCTCTGGCAAAGAAACAGCCTCCCGAAGGCCTCAGAGGTAATTCCACCAGAGCTACGGCAGCCACCTCAGCTCCCCAGCGTGGTGTCTCTGCTCTTGAGATCTGCCAGGCAGCTACATGGGGCATCCTTGCACACAATTGCCAAGCATTATGGCCTGGACAACCTAGTCCATAGGGAGGGCCTCTTTGGCTGTTCGGTCCCACAGGACTTTCTGTTTTAAACTTTTCCACAGTTCCTCCACCGAGGATGGTATTGCTTGGGTATCTGTTTATAGGTAAGGAATCTGCACCTAGATGTCTCTATCAGATGGACAAGTTACTTACCTTCCATAATGCCGTATCTGGTAGAGACATGATCTAGCCGCAGATTCCTTACCGACACACCAATCCTCCTTGCACTGCAGATTAGTTATTCATGTGAGGGCTGTTCCCTTTCATGGCCCTAGTTGTTTAAACTCATCACTGTCAGGCTGCTTCATGGCTCCGTGCTTCTGGCATGGAAATCGGGAAAAGTACTGACTTCAAAGCGCCAAGGTGGTACCAATATAGACACCACAGACGTCACGATGATGAACTCGACGCCATACGACTTCATGCGGAGTCGACTGACACCACTTACCGGCGCTTACTAGTACTGCTATGAGAAATCTTCCAGATCCAGCCTGACACCTGGAAGTTCACAGGTAAGGAACCTGCAGCTAGATCATGTCTCTACCAGATAAGCCGTTACTGAAGGTAAGTAACTTGTCCTTTTTTCACTCTCCTACTTGAGGTGATAAGGAGGAACATACCTGACCCATTCTTTTCATTTGCTCCTGCAGATGTTACTTTGGGAAGTGATAGTTGTCTGTCTAGTTTTTTTTCTGAATTGGAGCTTAGGGCCTTCTGTTTGCTTTTTGTTTTTTTTATTCTTTCTCCAGGATGTAGCGGGTGGCTTAGAGAACCCCCCCCCCCCATTGAAATAGTCAAATTAATACAGCAGAACAACCAGTTTCCCTCTTCCCTGTCCCACTCTTCTATCACTTTGTAGAAGGGAGATGACAGACTGTGCTCTAGCTTCTACTTTTCGAGGCTGTGCTGCAAACAGCACTGCTGGGATTCATCAGCTGCAGTCCTCTAGTAGTAGACCAGCTACAGTTACCAGACATAAGGCTTGTTGAAGGTAAGAACCATGTATTTAGAAAGTGGGCTTTTAAACAAAAAATAAGTAAGTGAATGAGATGGTGTATACACAGCGTGAAATCCACTGTGCCCTCACAGAACACTATGCGCAGCTGTACAGAGCCCAGGGTATCCGCCCCAGGCATATCTTGGAGGGGTTCTTGGATTCTGTCCAGCTGCCCACAGCCTCGGAAGAACAGAAGGAGACGCTTAATGCGCCTGTCTCGTTGGAGGAGGTTGGGGAAGCAATCCAGTCCTTGGCGTCCGGGAAGACCCCGGGACCGGACGTCCTAACCGCCGAATACTATAAAGCGTACCGGGAAACCCTAACACCTTTGCTGCACAAGCTATACACCAAAGCTATAGAGGAAGGGTTTCTGCCACCCTCCATGCTGGAGGCGTCCATAGTTTCTTTGCCCAAGCCGGACAGAGACCCCACGGCTCTGGGCTCCTATAGGCCTCTAGCGATGCTCAACGTGGACTATAAGGTCTTTGCCAAGGTGTTAGCGCAAAGACTGTCACAGATGGTCCCCCACTTAATTCACACGGACCAGAATGGGTTTATCCCAGTGAGATCTACGTCATTGAACCTCAGGAGATACTTTAGAGTAGCGGCTGAGGCCGCCGGGAATGGCCCAGGGCAGGGTGCCTAATACTTGACCTAGAGAAGGCGTGTGACTGCCTAGAATGGGGTTACCTATCAGCGGTGCTGAAGCGATACGGGCTGGACTTTGAATTCCTGCACATGGTTGACTTACTGTACAGGAGTCCTACGGTTCGGGTGCGATTGGGCCCCTACATCTCAGATCCGGTGGCGGTGGGCCGAGGCACCCGACAGGGGTGCCCTCTGTCCCCGCTACTGTTCGCGCTGGCGATCGAGCCCCTTGCTATAGCTATACGTGAGATCCTTGGCGATGGTATCCCGATGGGAGACGCAGTCCATCAGGTATCGCTCTATGCTGACGACCTGTTGGTGTTCGTGCGAGATGTGGGATCGTTACCCGTGCAGCTGGCACAGCTGCTGCACACATTTGCTGCAGTCTCTGAGCTCCGAGTAAACGCGGGTAAATCCTGCCTTTATGCTTTCAGGGAAGGAACCGAAGGCCCGGGGTATCATCTCGAGTCCAATGGAAAGAGGACACCTTCCGGTATCTGGGGATACAGATATATCATAGCCCGGCCGAACTGTTCGACGGGAATCTTGGGAGGCGGTGGCGGCTATCAGGTCGCAGATACACTTCTGGAGCACACTCCCGCTGACTACTACGGGCAGAGTGGCGCTTGCTAAAATGGTCAGGCTCCCCCGCCTCCTATACTATTTTGTTAACTTACCAATATTTATTCCACCTTCCTTTTTTACTATGCTCAATAAGCTATTGCAGGACTTCATCTGAGGCGCCTCTAGGCACAGACTGGCGCTGACGATGTTATTCTTGCCGACGGACCGGGGGGGCTTGTTTTGAGCATTACTATCTAGCCGCACAGCTCCAGTGGGTTGCTCGTTGGCTGGCAGAGAGAGGTAGGGATGACACAGCCATGGCAATGCCGCCATACTCCCTAGAGCGTATACCAAACTCTTTCACCCCATGGCAAATACCAAGCGCCCGGGCCCTCTCCTCTTGGGGGTGGCATACAAGTGCTACCGAAGAGCCTTATACCTTACCCATGGCACGGTCCCTTAGGCGCCTGCTATACCCTTGGAGGGCTCGCCCAGCGGAGAGGGGGTGCTCACGTCCTCCATGTTAGCAGAGTGGCGGGAGGCCGACATTCACACACTGGGTGACTTATACAGGGAAGGGGAGCTCACGGCATACGAGACGTTGGTAACAGAGGAGGGGCTCCCCCCTGGGGGGTTCTCGATGCACCGCTCCCTGATAGCACAACTGACTGCCAGATGGGGAGATGTGGTTACGGATCCCCGGCAACATTTAACCATATAGTATCTCCACGTCATGGGAAGGGGCAGCAGACATTTGGTCCGCTGGTTTGCGGCGTCCTTATGGGAACATGTGGCAGTCAGTTTAGACCCCCTTAGAGGCAAGTGGGAGCTGGATCTCAGGCGGCGACTAGCAGATAAGGAGTGGGAAAAGATACTTAGAAGTCCGGTCCGAGACCCCAGAAACATGCGATTTCGCCAGATTCAACTTTTCATTGTCCATAGGGCCTACCTCACGCCCGAGTTGATCAACAAGTATTTTTGTCGAGTTGACGCACTCTGCCCCAGGTGTAACAAGCAAGGGGCGGGAGTCATACACATGCTTTGGAGCTGTCCCGGGCTGGGCACCTACTGGCGAACAGTTAGCGAGCTGCTACGGATCTGCATGGGCCAAACCATACCCTTTGACTGGGACGAGTACATCCTACACCTTTTTAAGAGATCCCCCAAAGATAAGGTGACATCCCGCTTTTTAGACCTGGGGCTGGTGGTAGCAAAGCGCCTCCTTACCAGAAGGTGGAAGGCGCATTACCCGCCATGTGCACGGGCATGGACTTCCTCATTCCAGACGTGGGCCAGGGCAGAGTGGACCGCCATACGCAGAGAGGAAACAATGGGGCTCCGGAAGAAACCCATAGCGGCACACTGGGAGAAAATGCTTAGTACGTTACAGCGGACAGACAGGGAGGGAGGCACGGGAGATGTGGTGGGGATGGCAAACACACGTGAGGATGGGCGCTTGCCACAAGCCGTTCTCCTGCCAGGGATAGTGCGCAATGTTTAACCCCCTCTCTACTAAAGCGCAAAGACAGCCAAGCCAGCGTAGTCACTGGTGAGGGGCGCGCGCAGTGTTGGGTGGGGGCAGAGGGATGGGGCCGAGGAGGGGGGACAGGGGGCGGACAGAAGGGGAATCGGAGTCTTTGTGAGGTTTTTGCTGCCACAGTTAATGTTTTGCTGTTTTAATGTATACCATCTGTTTGCAAACCCAAGATGAGAGGTCAGCCCTGAACTACACGGCCTATTGGCCGGCTAACGCTCCGGCTCTTTGGACAGCCTAGGAGTCTGCACTGGGATGGGCGAACTACAGTTCAGACCATTTTAGATGAACACCTTATGTATTATTCAATACACAGCTTGAACACTTGTACCATTGTATGACACTGTGCTAATGCACTTACGATAGTTATGTATCTACCATCAAGCTTTTGTGAGTGTTGTTTGTAATGTGAAGAGTAACTCTAAAAAAAACAATAAAAACAGATTTGACAAAAAAAGAAATAAGTAAGTGAATAGTTTTAAAGGCTGGATAGCTTTACATCCTAAGCTTTTGTTTTCTTTCTACAAGTTTTAATGCTTACTCCAGTGTTTATGTAGGAAGAGAGTAAAAATCTGGGCTAATCCCCCTCTTTCACGTTTTTCTTTCTTTAGTAACCTACAAAATGGGCCTAGTCCTCTCATTTTCTGTTGTGCAGAGAGCTGGCAGGACACTTACATTCTTTGTTATTTCCCTCCAGCCTGGCCATGGTTTGAGATGCTTGTGTGTCCTTGGAGTACAGTATTTAGGGCTGTGGCAGAATTCATGTGATTTGAGTGAGCAACAGAGCATCAAAAGCGCAGTTCTAAATAGCACTATATTTTCCAAGGAACATTTTTCAGAATGATGGTAGCAAGCCCTCAAGAGTGGACTCTGATGGAGACATCCAGCAACAGATTCCTTACTTTAGAATCCTCCACAGCGACAAGACTGGACATGCAAATCATTTCATAGCACGTCTGCGCACCGGCAGAGAACTTCGAATGACTCCATATCAACATTGTTCACTGGATGTGAAGTCATCAGAGTCCATATAACCCCCTCCCTGATCCACCGTAGTCAGTTCCTTCTTTTCCACGCTTGCAATGCAGATCCGGAGCAGTTAAGGGACGTTTTTTCAGGCGCATCTCGACGTCTTGTCATAAGAACAGTGTGCCATTTTCAGACGAAGCAGAACTTGTGATAAATGTTCATCACAGATTCTCATACCATATGTTTATGGTGCCTCAGAGAACACCACGACTCAGAGGAATGTGGTCCCTGCCAGCATCTTCATCCAAAGGGATTAAAAGAGCACCGTTTGAAAATCCTGGTGGTGTCTTTCCTTAGAAACTGTGGTGTTGTCACTCCTCACCAAAGCCCAGAGACCGATTGAGTAGTCTTTCGGGTGAGGGTCCGCCTCTGTCAACGTCAGGGAGGGCTCCGAGATCTCGATGCTGAAAACATAAGTCTGATGCCGTCCCTCAACAATCGGTTGAGAAGCACGTATAAGAGTCTTCCCTGGACCTTGTAATGACGTCCACAATGACCACAGTAGCCAGCCACTAGGACATGCCCGAGGTGGGACGAGGGCGGGCGGAAAGGGAGGAGCTGGGGCTAGGGACGGCAGTTAGCCGTTAGCCAAGGAAGAAGTAGGACACCAATAAAGAAGGTTCCATTCATTCACTCGGTGTCCGTGTGCTTCTATACCACGACGGACACTACAACTGGCGACGAGGGTGCCCTGAACTCACACGTATGTGAGGACGGCTAGCTCGGTGCACGTCCCCAGAGAAGAGGCGTCCACCAGTGGGGAGAGAGACCGCGTGGTCACCAGGCACAAACGCGAGCGTCTTCGCGAGCTGGGAGCCCACCCCAGCCACCCAGCGGTGATCGACCCGCCAAGAGCTCGCCCCACGTGTGGGGGTTGGAGCGTGCTGCTGCGTCTGCCCACCGGGAGCCCACCCTGGCGGCGGAGCAATCGGAGCTCGCCCCATGTGCGGAGGCTAAAGCGCGCTGCCTGAACTGCCCACTGGGAGCTCACCCCAGCGGCAGAACTACAGAACTAGTGGTGCTCGCCCTGCATGCGGAGATTGGAGCGTTCCATGTAAAGTGCCCACCGGGAGCCCACTCCGGCGGCAAAAGACAGAAAAAACAAAAGAAGCAGGAAGAAAAAGCTGCCCTACCTGATGCGGGGACTCCGGAAATGAATCGTGGCTGCAAGCGGTGAGTGGATAGTGAAAGTGCTAAGAAATAGAGAGGCTCCGGTGATGAGAAAGAAAACAAGCATTTACAATGCAATGGTTTCGCCTTTTGAAAGGTTTGAGCTATTGGCATTGTAAATGACAAAATTTGTATTTATGTGTTGGTTTTGAAAGCAGATAAATAAATGGCATTGTCATTTACAATGCCAATAGTTTAATGTCTGGCAAATGCCACACGAAAACACACAGACCCACACACACACACAGACCCACACACACAGACCCAGACACAGAGAGAGCCACACACAGAGAGAGCCACACACAGAGCCACACACACACACACACACACACACACACACACACACACACACACAGAGCCACACACAGAGCCACATACACACACACAGAGCCACACACACCCACCCAGAGCCACACACACCCACCCAGAGCCACACACACCCACCCAGAGCCACACACACCCACCCAAAGCCACACACACACTCAGGAGAGCAAGCACAGCGAGGGGGCAGGGAAGCAAGCACAGCGAGGGGGCAGGGAAGCAAGCACAGCGAGGGGGCAGGGAAGCAAGCACAGCTAGGGGGCAGGGAAGCATGCACAGCGAGGGGGCAGGAAGGCAAGCACAGCCAGGTGGCTGGGAAGCAAGCACAGCCAGGTGGCAGGGGAGCAAGCACAGCCAGGGGAAGGAGAACTAGGGGGAGGGGGAGCAAGCACAGCCAGGGGGCAGGGAAGCAAGCACGGGCAGGGAAGCAAGCACAGCCAGGGGGCAGGGAAGCAAGCACAGCCAGGGGGCAGGGAAGCAAGCACAGCCAGGGGGCAGGGAAGCAAGCACAGCCATGGGGCAGGGAAGCAAGCACAGCCAGGGGGCAGGTAAGCAAGCACAGCCAGGGGGCAAAGAAGCAAGTACAGCCATGTTTCCAGTGCTTGGCTATTCTGAACAAACCATTGGTATCCGGCCTGCCACTCAAACGAAAACAACTCCCAGAATACCTTCTATGAGCATTGGTACCCAGGAACCTGCACTAGCCTAACTGACAGGGTGGGTGTGTCTCAAACGCTGTGGGGTTAGGGTTAGGTAAGACGTGTGGAGTAGGCCCTTTTTAAAGCACCCACCCCTCAGACAATATCCACAAATGTGTGAGATAATCAGTGTTTACCTCTTCATTCACAAATGCATTTTCTGGAGCTAAATTCAGCAAATACTGTTCCTATGAGTCAACACTCAGAATGTACCCTCGCAAATAGTGTTTGAGCCCACAAATGTTAAACTTCAGTGTGAGATATGGTTTGTGAATGAAGCCATAGAACTCCCACGCACTACAAGTGACTAGTCTCCAACAAACAGAATCCTAGAAATAGCAGAGAGGCACAACTCATAGGCACAGCAATAAAACTCTTTAAAACATGGGTGGGAAACGGAATGGCAGGAAATGTGGCACAAAACTGCAGACCTATCATTTCACTTTTAGTCCTGACCCATTATTAGCAGGTGAGGTGTGTCTGCAGGAAGGAAACAACTAGTCTGTGAAAAATCCCTGGGTACACACTATCAAAGAAGTTCACTCTATTTTCATACCTTATCAGTCTAGGTGTTCATACACTCATACTCCCACCAACACAACCCAAAATTGAACGTTCACAGCCTCTTTAATAAAAAACCTTAAGAAGATCTATACACATAAACAAATTAAAATTTCAAAGAATAATCTTTGAACATATACATTAAAAAAACAGATATTCAAAACAATTCAGTATAGACATTGGGCAAGCACAATTTCATTTATCTAAATTAATGTATCAAAATTATAAACATGTTAAAAACAAATATAGCAAACGGAAATACTATACAATCATAAGAAAACCCCCTACACAATGTGGCCTTTAAATTCCTTCGCCACTCTAATTTCTAGATCCAATGGTCTTTAGTTGATTCGCACATGGTGTAGTCAATAGTACCCTAAATGTGTTAGTATCTATTGCTTCCCAGACCCTACTTGGATTCTACACACAAAAAGGAATGCGTTGACGCGTTTCGGTGCTGTGGACACTTGATACTGTAGCACCTTCTTCAGGACTGCCGTTTCTTTAGGGTCACCGGCTTCAAGGATTACTACTTAACACCTTCTCTGTAGATACATAGGGAAAAAAGCAAGGTATCACTACTGTGGAATAATTTGTGACACAATTATTAATCTAGCAACTCTTATTACTTTTACTTGATGGGTTGGTATCATGATCTAGTCTCAAACACCCTTATATCAAGTTGTTTCCATCAACTTTTTCCAAATCTTTGACCATCCCCTCTTTCAAGTGTCTTCTCATGGGTCATCAGTATATTACAAATACGGGATCTTATAGGACATGGGGGCCCTCCTACCCCCGTGTACACATAGTTACAATCTTGTTATCCTCTGTGTGATTCAAGGATCATTTATACATTCGTACTGCAGATTGTTTCACACCTTGTTCGATTGTTATCCCTCCATTTCTTTTTTAGTGTGGAAATAGAAAAAACTTTGGGGACCTCACTCAAACACAGTCTTATAACCTTAGGTCATACCCCACATACATGTCTCTTTCTTCCCCCACAAACGTATTCTTACCCTGTGGGTATAGGTGGATATCCCCTGCGGGTGTTTATCTGGTCTACCACTTCAATTCGTGGCTTCTCATATGGGGTGAAGTCCTTCCTAATGTAGGGACACAAGGCACTATCTGAAAGAGACACGTTAGTGATAAATTCCTTACCTTAGAATATCCCCAGGCGTCAGACTGGATCCGGAAAGTTTTGCGTAGCAGTACCCTTGCGCGTCGGCAGGCGTCGTCAGCGGCTCCGCGTCCGTCGTAGGCGTCGTGGGAACCGTGATGACGTCGTCGGAGTACTTAGACGCCGCCTCCACGTGCTGACGTCAGTTCTTCTTTTTTCCGCGCCAGCCAGCGCAGATCTGGAAAGAGCAGTTCCCTAGTCACTTTTTGACTAAACTTTTAGATCTTTTTGATCCATTTCGAAGTCTTTACGACTCCGACGGTGCCGTTAGGGATGCCCGGCTTCAAGCATTGCGACGAGTGCGACCGTACCATGTCAGTCACGGTTCCCCACCGCTTGTGCCTGATGTGTTTGGGCGTCGACCATGACGACGAGGCCTGCTCCGACTGTCGGGCCCTCTCGAGGAAGGCCAGGCGGGAGCGGTCCCGCAGGCGACTCGAGATCCGCCAGTTGGCCCCGCGCCGTGTGAGTTCCCGGTCCCGGTCCCACGGGAGGTCGAGGGACAGGTCGCGGGGACGGAGCCGTCACAGCTCCGGGAGTCGGTGCCACTCCTCCGGGTCCAAGTCGTCAGGTAAGAAGCATAAGAAGTCGAAGAGACATCATCGCTCTTCTGACTCCCCCCGACGCTCGCTCGACGCGGCCGGGGGTTCGGGTGACACCGCCCACGCGGCTCCTCGCGAGTCGCGGGCGCCGCGTTCGGCCCCATACCCCCCAGTCCCTGGGCTGAACGCGACGCCGGAGGAGATTGAGCGCTTCCTCATGGCAATGAGGTCCCTTTCTCCTCCGACGGGTTCCGCAGCGCCTTCGGGCCCAGTGAACCCGTCTGGGGGCCCTAGTGGGTCGGGGGCTAGGACCCCGACGCCGTCGGGTACTTCGGCCTCGACGCCGCCGGCCCCTTTCGGCCCCTGCGCCGCAGGGCTCCACGATCCCGACGCCGCCGCTGCCCTGGGGCTCGGCGCCGCAGAGTACAGCGGCCCCGGCGTCGTCGGTGCCTTCGGGCCCGGCGGCGCAGGGCACCGCTGGGCCCTCGTCGGGCGATGGATCGTCACCGGTGGACCTTACGACCCCCCCCGGCGTCGGTCCGTGTGGTGGCCCCTCCGGCGCCGTCCTCGGGCGGCGCCGTCCCCGATGCCTCCTCTCACTGGGTCCCGACGTCGGGTCGACGCCTGCCGGCGCCGCTCTCGACGCCGTTCGGGGAATTTCAATTCTATGAACCCACCCCATTCACTTATGACCCTGAATCTCAGGAGATGGGGGACGAGGAGAATTGGGAGGGGTCTGAGGACCCTCTGACAAGGTAATGTCAGTCTAACATGGACTGGACAGGAGACCTTGGGGAGGCCAGTGGCCTGGACACCTCTCCAGACACTGGATTCGTCTCTCCTCCTACCGTGGCTTCGGAGGAGGGCACGACATATAGTGTGGTGTTGATGAGGGCTGCTAAGGCCTTTGGCCTTGAGCTCCCCGTCGCGGCCGTGAGGACTAACCTCCTCACTGAGGTCCTTAAGCCGCAGTCATGCTCCATGGAGCCTCTGCTGCCGTTTAATGAGGCCTTGACGGACGTTCTTTTGGGCACTTGGTCCAGGCCCGCTACAGGTTCGCCTGTAGATAGGAACGTGGCCAGACGCCACCGCCCGGCCCCGGGCGACCCATGTTTCCTGTCCACCCACCCCACCCCGAGAGTCTGGTTATCCAGGCCTCTAACTCCCAGACCGCCTTCCCGACGGCTCCCCCCGATCGGGAATCCAAGAGGTACGAGGCCTATGGCAAGAAGGTGTTCTCGTCCCTTAACTGTGGACTGCGGTCTTCCAACACCGCATGCCTCTTGGGCCGTTACACCCACTCTCTGTGGGAAACGGTGGCGGAAGTGCTACCAGAGTGTCCGTTGGAGGTACGGGCCAAACTCGGCCAAGCCCTACTGGAGGGCCGGGACGCAGCGAAGTATTCAATCAGGTGCGGACTGGATACTACTGACTCGCTGGGCAGAGCGATGGCTACGACGGTGGCGATACGACGCCACGCCTGGCTGAGATCCGCCAACTTCTCGGCAGACGTCCAGAATACACTCATTGACATGCCGTTCGATGGCCGTCGCCTCTTTGGCGACAAGGCAGACCACGCGCTTGAGCGCTTTAAGGACTCCAGGGCTACGGCCAAGTCCTTGGGCCTCTCGGCCCCGCGCCAGCAAGTGGGTGCCTTTCGCTCCTTTCGTGGCCAAGGAAGGGGCGTCCCCACACGTGCCGCCAGCCACTCGCCGCAAACTGTCGTCCAGCGCGGCGGCGGCCGTGGAAACCGCCGTGGAGGCGGTCGGGGGAACAAGCGCAGCCAGTCCACACCTGCCCCCGCAGCATCCGCCTCTAAACCCTCCTAGTCCGTGCTTTTCGGCCCATGTGACGCCAGTGGGAGGCAGGGTTCGCCATCACCACTCTCACTGGCGCACTGTCACTTCGGACTGGTGGGTGCTGCAGATCGTCCGGAGGGGCTACTCCCTCCCCTTCGAGACGACTCCTCAAGCCATGCCACCGCAACACCACCGCGTATCGGGGGATCACTTGCGGCTCCTGCAGGAGGAAGTTTCGGCCCTCTTGGCCAAGGGGGCCATTGAGCGCGTTCCTGGGCCAGAAGTAGGTCGTGGTTGCTACTCCCTCTACTTCCTGGTACCCAAGAAGGGAAAAGGGGGCCTACGCCCTATCTTGGATCTGAGGAACGTCAACGGCTTCCTCCGGAAGGAGAAGTTCAAAATGCTGACCTTGGCTCAGGTCTTGGCTGCCCTAGACCCAGGAGACTGGATGGTAGCGTTGGACTTGCAGGACGCATATTTCAACATCCCATCCTGCCGGCCCACCGGCGTTACCTGCGGTTCACGGTAGGCCACGAGCACTTTCAGTTTACCGTGCTCCCCTTCGGCCTTACCAGCGCCCCACGGGTGTTCACGAAGGTGATGGCGGTGGTCGCAGCTCACCTGCGCAGGTTATGGGTGTCAGTCTTCCCCTACCTAGACGACTGGTTGTTGAAGGCGGGCTCGCCCCAGGCAGTCGTCAGCCACCTCCAGACTACGGCGGATCTCCTGCACCAGCTGGGATTTTCCATCAATGTGCCGAAGTCACACCTGTGCCCCTCTCAGAAGCTCCTTTTCATCGGAGCGGTTCTTGACTCGGCGCAGTTTCGGGTTTACCCGCCCGAACAGCGGGTCCGGGATATACCGGCTCTGATTCCTGTCTTTCGGCCGTTATCCCGGGTTTCGGTCAGGTTGACGCTGCGGCTTCTGGGGCTGATGGCCTCCTGCATCCTTCTGGTGCATCACGCGCGGTGGCGGATGCGGGCTCTGCAGTGGGACCTGAAGTTTCAGTGGGCCCAGCACCGGGGCAACCTGTCCGACCATGTCCTGATCTCGGAGGGCACTGCGAGACAGCTGCAGTGGTGGCTCACGGACCGCGATTGGGTCAACGGCAGATCCCTCTCCCTTCCCCAGCCGGAGCACGTAGTTGTGACGGACGCGTCCCTCCAGGGCTGGGGAGGCCACTTGGGAGAGGCGGAGATCAGAGGACTCTGGTCTCCGGCGGAGTCCCGGCTCCATATCAATCTGTTGGAGCTGAGGGTGATTCGTCTTGCACTGAAAGCATTCCTCCCGTCTGTCCGAGGGAGTGCAGTGCAGTTTTTCACCGACAACACCACCGCCATGTGGTACTGCAACAAACAAGGCGGAGTGGGGTCGTGGACCCTTTGCCAAGAGGCTCTGCGTCTCTGGCAATGGCTGGAGCATCAGGGCGTGACTCTGGTGGTTCAACACCTGGCAGGTTCTCTGAACGCCAGGGCGGACGAACTCAGCCGTCGGTGCTCGATGGATCATGAATGGCGTCTGAACTCGGACGTGGCGCAAGGTCTCTTTCGGCGATGGGGAGAGCCTTGGTTAGATCTATTCGCCACCGAAGAGAACGCGCAATGTCATCAGTTCTGCGCGTTGGAATTTCCAAGGCGGCACTCGCTCGGCGACGCTTTTCGTTGCGAGTGGAGCTGCGGTCTGTTGTACGCCTTTCCGCCTATACCTCTTCTGCTCAGAGTGCTAAAGAAGATCAAGCGCGACCGGGCACAAGTCATCCATGTGGCTCCGGACTGGGCTCGAAGGTACTGGTATCCCGAGTTACTGAGCATGTCAGTCGATCCCCCGATTCGTCTGTCTCTTCAGGAGGACCTTCTGTCGCAGCAGCAGGGGACGGTCCTCCACCGAACCTGTCCAGTCTCCACCTCCATGCTTGGAGATTGAGCGGCGACAGTTGAGGCCATTTGACTTGCCTCCTGAAGTTTGCAACATCATTCTGGCAGCCAGGCGTCCCTCCACAAAAACGGTATACGCCTGCAGGTGGAACAGATTTGTGGCATGGTGCACAGCAAAGGCTATGGATCCCCTCAATGCCTCTCTCTCTGAGGTTCTTCTCTTCCTTCTTTCTCTTGCCCAGCAGGGCTCTGCTCTGGGCACTATCAAGGGCTATCTTTCGTCTCTTTCAGCCTTTCTGAGGCTGCCTGACCAACCTTCTTTGTTCAAGTCCCCTATTGTTAACAGATTCCTGAAAGGCATCACTCACTCATACCTTTCCTCCTGTTCCTTTCATGATGCCTCAGTGGGACTTGAACCTGGTTCTAACCTTTCTGATGTGCGCTCCCTTTGAGCCACTTCATAACTGTCCACTTCGCCTTCTTTCTTTGAAGACTGCCTTCCTGGTTGCCATCACCTCTGCCAGGAGAGTGAGTGAGCTCCAGGCCCTCTCTTGTAAGCCTCCTTTCCTTTCAGTCCATCCGGACAAGGTTGTTTTGAGGACTAGGCCCTCCTTCTTGCCAAAGGTGGTCACGGCCTTCCACATTGGGCAGTCCATCACATTGCCCACCTTCTTTCCGCCTCCGCACCCCTCGAGAGATGAGGAGAGGCTCCACCGTCTGGACCCAAAACGTGCGCTCTCGTTCTATCTGGATCGCACACGCCAGTTCCGGGTGGATGATCAACTCTTTGTTGGGTACGCGGGCGCTAAGAAAAGGAAAGCGGTGCACAAGAGGACCATCTCTCGATGGATTATCATGTGCATTCAGGCGTGTTACTCCTTGGCTAAGAAGGAACCACCTGTTGGGCTGCGGGCTCATTCCACTCGAGCCACGGCCACTACAACTGCCTTGGGCCGAGGTGTGCCCTTGCAGGTCATTTGCCAGGCAGCTACGTGGGCCTCATTGCACACGTTTGTTAGGCACTACTGCCCGGACAGTCAAGTCCGGAGAGACGGCTACTTTGGCCGCTCCGTTCTCCAGGACTTTCTGGTGTAAATATTGGTTCGCAGACCCACCACCACGGGGATGGTATTGCTGGGGTATCTATTCTAAGGTAAGGAATCTATCACTAACGTGTCTCTTTCAGATGCACAAGTTACTACTTGTGTAACGATATATCTGTAAGAGACATTAGTTAGTGATAGATTCCTTACCGACCCACCCTTCCTCCCCGTTCTGCGAACCGATATCTAGGGTTAAGGTCATCCCCTTTCAGGGCCCTAGTTTCTTGGCACCAGTGTCGGTTTTTGTCATGGCTCTGCGCTTCTGGCGCGGAAAAGCTGTGGCTAAGAACTGACGTCAGCACGCGGAGGCGGCGTCTAAGTACTCCGACGACGTCATCACGGCGCCCACGACGCCTACGACGGACGCGGAGCCGCTGCCGACGCCTGCCGACGCGCAAGGGTACTGCTACGCAAAACTTTCCGGATCCAGTCTGACGCCTGGGGATATTCTAAGGTAAGGAATCTATCACTAACTAATGTCTCTTACAGATATATCTTTACACAAGTAGTAACTTATGCATCAGTCCCGGCATACAATTTAACCAAAATATTCTAGGGACGACAGTAGGGAAGTCAATTACCTCTTCACTGGTGTATGGCTGAAGTAAAAGGGACCTCTCCACTTCTTTGTAGATCTATAAGAGACCCTTCCACTCTTCTTATTGGACTGTATATGTCTCTGTTCAAGCAAAAGGTATCACTGTTAAAGTATTCGAGATAATCATGCCCCTTTCTATATATCAGGACGGTTGTATTCTATTTATTCTCTTACCTTAAAAAGTCAGTAAAACTATTTCTGGACGGGCATATGTCCGCGTAGTTCCGTTGATCAACTTGATATATTCTGTCGGAATAAACATATATATATATATATGTATTTATATACTTTTTAATAGGGCAACCAACTATCTCTCTCTATTTGTTTTAAGCCCCCCTTATCTCTTTCTAACAGTATGGGTTTGTCTATTTTGTCTCCTTATTTCTGGGTGGCGTGGCTAATACTAGTTAGTATATTTCTCCGACTTCCTGGCTCTATGGTAATGCTAGATCTAGGCATTGGTCACTAGATTATCTGGATAAACATACAGTGTTTACTTCCTAGGGGTTACTATTTATTAAAGTCTTCCTTCCCCTATCTCCCGAGATTCTCCCCCCCTGGCTCTATGAGGGTGCTGGTTCTGGGCATTGGTCACCGGATTATCTGGGTAACCATATCGTGTTTGCTTTCAAGTGGGTACTAATTGTTACATTATTCCTCCCCCTATCTCCCGAGGTTCTCCCCCCCCTGGAGGCTCAACTTTCTACAAAGTATTTCTACTGCTTCACAGGACGTATTATTCCTGTGTATAACAAACTGGGTGACCCGATTCCCTGTTTAATCCTTTCGAAGGAAACAACTTGCCAGCTCTGTAATACAGATAAACTCTAAACAGAAAGCAAAGAGAAGAGCACCATTGGGGAGGGTGCAAAGCCAAAGCACACACAACAAAGAGAACGTCAAGACACAGCAACAACCAGTACAAGAAACACCAACATGTAAAGCAAAACAAACACAACTGTAAAAGCAGTAATATTAAAAACACGCTGGAAACAAGACAAACAATAGACACGAAAAAGGCAATATAAAGAGTACACGCCAACTGCATATAAAATAAGATAGAATAAAAGGCAAAATAATTTCAACAAAAAGAACAAGACATGCAAAAAAGAGACAACACATAAAATATGACACGCAAACGAAGTAAAGCGCCAACCACCTGTAAAATGAGGCTGCTCTTACAATGAGTGCCCACCTGAAGTGATGGGAGGTCGATGGAAAAGCCATCTCCTCACACTACATACACTCTATTGAACAGCCTTACTGTGAGGACCTCGAGTGGGAATAAAATAAGTACAATAGGGTGCGTCCACGTATGTAATAGCACCGTTCCCACTCAAGTAACGCAATAACCAGCATGAAGCAGTGTGACATCACCACGGCAGATCAAAGAGCACCAAAACCTTCTCGGTAGAAACACGTCACTGGGTCACACTGGTGTAGCGGCTCCTCCTGCGAAGGTGAGGGGTGACCCACCGGGTCAGACACAGAGGACGTGGCAAGCCGGCTAGCCGGACAAATGTCCTGCACTGTGCAGCGAACAGAAGAAAAACGAAAGAAGCGACCTTTGAGAACTTGTGAAAGAGGCAGGGTTTCTGAAGAAAGCATTACTCACGTCTGTACCTGACCCCACCATCCGCTGGTGACTCAAGGGATGGCAAATATCTTCTGGGAACAACCTGAGAGGCAGCAAGAATGCGGATCTCTGGGGCCTATGCTGGGAGCTCCTACGCCAGGCCTTTAGAGACAGCTGGCACAACCTCAAAAACAACGGCACCCGCCGTGTACTGCAGGAAGGACGCTGAAGAGGGTGCATATTTATTTATTTATTTAGCGTGTTTATAAAGCGCTAGAATAGACTCCCTAGGGAGTATCTCCGCGCTATATGACTGCCAAGATCTGCAGGAGATCGAATTACATGACTGCACTCTAATTCTAAACTATACGGTTAAGGCCTGGAACAAGAACGTCTTCAGCTTTTTCCTAAAGGCCAGATGGCATATGGGGGGGCTGCCCACAGGAAGGGGGTCTGCCCACAGGAAGCGGGGCTGCTGTGCCTTTGGCAGAAAAGAGAGGTTTAACCTCGACAACCACCAACTATTTCTGCCATTGCATTGTCTAAAAATCCATACCCCATACCCCAAAAATCCATAATCTCAAAATCCTTACCAAGAAAACCATAACCTGCAATTTTTGGGGCTAGATGTTATCGATACCGGTCAGAATTGAGGCGAGAGGGAGGGGCGGGAACGGGCTCACGGACAGCGGGAGGGGGGACGGGCACACAGACAGCGGGAGGGGGGACGGGCACACGGATAGCGGGAGGGGGGACGGGCGCACGGACAGCGGGAGGGGGAACGGGCATACGGACAGCAGGAGGGGGGCGGGAACGGGCACACAAGACGTAAAACAAACAGGGAGACGACATGAGACAGGGTAGACGTACAAAGTGAAAAGAAAATTTTTTCAAAATGCTGCTTACCTGATCACATCCTGGCAACTTAAATCTCGCCGCCCACTCCTGCAAAAGCCACTATGAAATGAACAAAACATGGCGTCCCCCCCCAAAAAAAAACGACCGCCCACCACCGCATGACGCACGAAAATGGGCGGAATGAGTAAAAATCCCCGGAACGCCCACGAATCTGCTCCGACAATGACGGACAGATCTCTCTTCCAATGGCTAGCCTCCATTTATGGAGCTAGCCAATGGAAGAGAAGGCAGGACAAAGTGCCCATACTGTTAAAACATAAGATTTCGCCTGCGCAGCTGTCGACAGGCGAAACCTAAAAACGGCCGAAATCTCGTTCAACACGAGATTTACGCGCGTCCATTTTGGAGTCAGGCAGCAGTGTCCAATCCCCTGCGAGGGACCATCGGCAGCCATTTTGAAGTCAGGCAGAGGACCTGAACAACAAACAAACGTTGGCGAGTGCAAGAGGGCCAACAAACAAGTCTTGGCGAGTGCAATAAATATAGTAAACAAGCACTGACGAGTGCAACAAACACAACAAACAAGCACTGGCGAGTGCAACGAATACAGTAAACAAGCACTGCTGAGTGCAACGAAGATGGTAAACAAGCACTGGCGAGTGCAACAAACACAGTAAACAAGCACTGGCGAATGCAATGAAGACAGCAAACAAGCACTGGTGAGTGCAATGAATATAGTAAACAAGCACTGGCGAGTGCAATGAACACAGTAAATAAGCACTGGCGAGTGTAACGAACAGTAAGAAAGAGACTGTAAGAGCAGTCAAGAACAGCAGAGTCAGACAATGGCTGACCCAGCTCCCGTGGTTACGTTTTGGGTCTCATTTCTGCGACGTCCAGAGCCCCTCGCTCTTGAATATGGCGGGGGTATGGGTTTACGATGACAAGAATGGATAGAAGACTTCACGGTCTACATGAAGGGGTCGAAAGTAACAGACACCGAAGAACAACTACTAGCTCTCAAGAACCTGGTCGGCAAAGAAGTTGGACAAATAATAAAAGAACTGCCCACTGAGTCTGCTGGGTCCTATGAGACAGTCTGTGAAGCACTCAACCGCATGTTCCTACACAAATGGAACGTTGACTTTGAGCCGTACACATTCAATCTGGCCACCCAAGAGAGAGGTGAACAAATGGGTGTATTCGTCACATGCCTGAGACGGTTGGCGAGATACTGTGAGTTCGATACATTTTCCACCGAAGATGCCCTTCGACTAAGAATCATAGAAGGCTGCATCTCAGAACCACTGAGACGGAAACTGCTCAAGAAAAGCTACTCGCTAGAAGAAATGGAAGAAATGACGAGAGTAGAGGAGCAAGCCGATGAACATGCAAAAAAAATGGAAGCCGGAAGAGGTGATAAACGAGAACAAGCATTCAGGACACAATCTGGACAAACGCATGGACGATCGCCACCTCAAGTACCCTCCTCCAGATCAAAGAAACAACATCACCAGTCACACAATGGACGCCACAGCACAAGACACACCACGAGACGATCCGACAAGCAACTGAAGTGCTACAGATGCGGCTACGACTTCCCACATGCAGATGCATGCTCAGCACTAGGGCAACGATGGCGGAAGTGCGGCCGAGACAATCACTTTGAAAGCATGTGTGGGACACTGCACAAGAGCGATCAACGGAGACAACACCGGCAACATCATCACTCAGACAGTCGTCACCATGTCAGAGCAGTCCAGGACAGACAAGACTCGTCCACTGATTCGTCACAATCTAGCTGCCACTCTTGCCGGACACATCAATCTCGACGGTCATCATCAAGAGAATCTAGATCCCTCTCACCCATCTCACAAGACCGAAACGAGTATATCTACTTTGTAGCTGACCCTGATCGGCTGAAGGAATATCCACGGCTAGACATCAGAGTTGGTTCTCATCATACCAAATTCATGCTGGACAGTGGGGCATTGTTAAACTACCTACCACTAGCGGAATATCAATGAATGAGACCACCTCCAAAACTGGTCAACGCCCACGTACAAGTGTATATGTGGATGTCAAAGAAACCACTAACGTGTCTTGGGAAGTTTGCAACCAATCTGTCTTACAAAGATCGCAAGATAGAAGCCTACATACATGTCATCGATGGGCCTGAGGCAGACTGCCTTCTAAGTTTGGCCACAGCTGAACGACTGAAACTGATTGACCTATTGTACAAAGTGGATGACAAACTGGACGGCAAAAGGTTTTTGGGCTTCAGTATGCCTCTGGGGTGCCCTTTGGTCCCAAGGAGGCAGGAGATACCCTGGCTGGGTCTTCACAGGTGGGTACACCTTCAATGACAGTTGGGGTTTCTAAATCTGAATTCGAGACGGCACCGGTGCACCATCCTTTGGGCTTCACCCCTTCGGCGTCTATTCAGCCGCTGAAGTTGACAAAGTCGATCGACGCCAACCTGGGCAGTTCAGTGCCCAGTCAGCCAGTGATGTTGGCGCGGTCAGTAGACGTCGATCCTATTCCTATTTCTGACATCGACTCAAAGCTGCACCAGCGTCGAACGGTGTTGGGCACAGTGCCGACAGTGCCAGCTTCTTTGGGCTCTCCTTCTGGTGTTTAACAGCCCTTGGTTATGGGAATGCACAGTTTAGAAACCAAAGAGGAAGATATTGAGGGTGAAAACCCTTTGCATGATATTGTCCAGCCTCCTGGGTTGGGAATAGGCTGATAGGACTGGGGGAGGTTAGTGGATTAGAGGCCTTCACAGTTTCAGATTAATCTTCCCCACCTGCTATGGCAACGGAAGAAGTGCTTCAGTGGCTGAAGTATTGAAAATGGCAGCTTGAACCTACTGTAGTGATTGTGAAACCACCCCAGGTCTCCCAGGACAATCTAGATGGAACTGAGACCCCTGAGTTGGTTAGGGAGGTGTACACTCCGGGTCAAGACTGTATTGGACATAAAGGAACAAGGGGGAAACTAAGGCACTCTAAAAAACCCGGAATGCATAATAGTGCTAGCCTGCCTACTGATAACGCACCTCCTGAAGCACGACTCCTGGATCACTTGGCAGATTTGGTGGAACATTTATTTGAATCTTGACTTGAGCCGGCACTTGTGAACATTGGCAAGGACATAGTGGATACCGTAAACTCTTGTGTGGCTAGCCTTTTCAATAAATGTAACCACATTGATCGCTTCATAAAGGAATATAGGGCACAACATCCTAGGTTAGCAGAGTCGCGGGAGGTATGGGAGGTACGGGAGAGCACCAATTCACAAATTGCTCAAGATGTAATTGCAGACACTCCAAACTGTGTAACTACTAACAGCACAATCCCAAGTGTAGAGAAGTTGGGGATTAGGGAAGAGATCAATCATAGTGGGCGGCTGACCTGCTCTGTAGATTTCTCTACAAAGCAAGGAGTTGATTCAGCACATTCCAAATCTGTTGTAGGCCACACAAAGTCTAACTCTAATTGGGGTCTTACCTTAAATCTCCCACCTGATGCGGCACCACTAGTAGCAGTTCTAACGGGGGTGCCTCAAATAAATTCAGGGTCAGTGGAAACTGACTTTGATCTATTAAGGAAAGCTAACATTTTGTGTTCCCAACTCAGCAGTGGAGGAGCTGATATTGCCTCGCATGTTATTTTAGCCAGACGGGTCGCCTGGGTAGGGAGGAGAACCAAGTGTATACCCGGGAATTGTGTGGTAATACATTTTAACTGTCCTAATGTGGCTGACAAACTGTTTTGGGATGGTTCAGAAACAGTGGGTCCTGGTATTAGACCTTTCCCCCTGGGTTATTTTTACCCCCCAGTATTCCACCCATATAGAGGTCCTCCGAGGCTAGATGCCAAAACAATCAGACGCCCCCATTCTAAATTGGTTGTTACTAACATGAACACACCCCTAGATTCTAGGTTAGTTACTCATAAATCTAGAGGCCCCCATTCTGAAATGGCCACTATTAATATTAAATCTTACCAAGCTCAGCAGGCCTCATTGAGGAAGGAGGGAGGGAGCCAACTTCCCCAACACATGATGGGGACTCCCTCCAATCAAAGGCCCATAGATTTAATTTTAACAAATAGGTTTGCACCCCTTTTTCACATGGATGTTAATGGTTGACTAAATAAAACTAACCAAGTGGATTTAGGTAGTAGTAAGGCGATAGCCCATCCATCTATGTGTAAATTGCTCAGCTGGAATATAGCAGGATTACATAACAAATGTGCTGACGAGAGATGGAAAAACTTTGACATAAAGCATGACATCATTGCTCTACAGGAGACCTGGGACACAGAAAACAGCTTTTGTCTTGATGGGTACACCAGTTTTGCTGCCAAGGCAGTCCCAGGTCTGGGTTTAGACCCAAAGGAGGGCTGCTTATGCTTAACTCACTCGAACTAAGTGGCTCCTTTAAACAGCTTGAGCTGCACTCAGACAATATATTAATCCTGGAATGGACAGGCTCAAATCACTTAACTACCTTTTGATTAACTTTTACAATGCCATGGGGAAGGATCACCGTAACCTACACCTTACCATTTTGGAAGGATTTTTAGAGGAATATAAATCCTCACATAACACTGTATTCGATACCATTTTGATGGGAGATTTTAATATACATCGTGCAATTGAGATTGTCTGGCAGAACAGGTAATGGGACCTGTTCGATCTATTTCCACACACTTTGAACATAGCCCACAGGGGGAAGCTCTCGAGGGACTATTAGCCAGTATGAATTTGTTTGAGGTAGATGGCTTTAAGGGGGAGGATAGGACCCCGACTTTAAAAGGCAGAGACTCAGACGCTGTAATAAATGTTATCTTCGTATCTGTGGGATTGATAACAAAGGCCATTTCATACGAAGTAGTAGTTTCTATTTTCAGTAATCATAATCCCCTTTTCCTTGATTTGAATCTTGGGGATGTAATAATTAGACGGGATTTAAATACTGTAAATACCAATACTCTGACCCCTAAGACCCAGGCTAGGAGATTAAATTGGACCAAGGTTGTTCCAGATACCTTTATGACTGATCTCCTTTTTAACGCAGAGCCAGATTTTGCAGTTTGCCTAGATAGTACAGCTACCGGTAACAATATCATTGGTGCCTATGTTGCCATTTGTAACAGAATTAATCAGGACTTAAAAACTAATTCTAGGCAGAAAGAGCTCAACCACCCTAGGTGGTTTGATGCCAAATGCTCTAAGGCACATAAGGAACTTTTACAAGCCTTAAAACTAAAACCTCGGAATACTGAGCTCATCGCTGTGAAGAGAAAAGAATATAAGCAGGCTATGTCTGGCAGGAAAAAGGCCATCAAAAACGAGGCTTGGAACAATCTTATCTCCGTAGATATCTGGAAGGATAGTAGCAAATTTTGGGCCACAATAAACCACCCATTTTTCTCTGGAACTGATAACACGGTCCTGGATTGTGTGATCCCTGATGATCAATGGGTTTCACACTTCAGCAAGATTTATGACATTGAGGAGTGTTCACCCGTAATAGTTACGGACCATATCTCTTTGAAAACAGCCTATCCGCTACACTTTGAGATGGCTGAGGTTCAGAGTGCGATAGAAGAGACATAAAAAAATAAGGCCCCTGGGCCAGACGGCGTACCAGCAGATCTCTATAGGACCCTCCCATAACTCTGGGCAAAGATTCTTGTTAAAGTTTTTAATTCCTTAAGTAGTAGTGGATTTCCATCGTCCTGGGCAACATTGATTATAATTCCTGTATTTAAAAAAGGTTTGCGGAGTGACCCCTCCTGTTATAGGCCCATCTCCTTGATTGACTCTGCCGTTAAAATCTTGGGCAGAGTCATCTTGCATAAGATGGAAGATTACCTAGAGTATAGGGGGGGGTCCTCTCCAACCTACAGTACTGGTTTAGGGCAAAAAGAGGAACTTTAGACCAGTGCCTAAACCTCCAGATGCTCATAAGTAAGTACACCCAGGTGAAGGATGGTATGCTTTACATGGGTTTTATGGACCTCTCATCGGCCTTCGATTTGGTAAACCGGGCAAAATTATGGTTGATTTTATCCAACTTAGGCTTCGATCCCTCCCTGGTTAACTTTCTAGCGACCCTTCACCAAGGTCTCCAAGCAACAATAAGAGTTAACAAAGAGGGGGGTTGTACCAGCTATTTTAAATCCAAGCGTGGTGTTAGGCAGGGGTGCATTTTGGCACCTCTCTTGTTTACCTTATATATTAATTCTTTGGACAAACACCTAGAGGGGGCTACCTTGGATGTCCCGCGTGTGGGAGACTCTGCAGTCCCGGTCCTTCTTTATGCGGATGACGCTGTTTTGTTAGCCCGCACGGGACTGGGGCTGCAGAGACTCTTGGACGCCTTTGGTGGTTTTATGGGGTCCTTAGACCTACAGGTAAACAGTAAAAAATCCCACGTTATGGTAGGTGGCAAACGCCTGAAGGCTCACAAAATAATAAGCTTTACTTGCAATGGGGCGGTGATATCTAGGGTCCCGGTTGTTCCCTACTTAGGCATCATTTTTGACGAAAAGGGTACCTGGGTCCCCTAACTAAACGCTAAAAGCTTAGCTGTCGCAAGAGCATCTTCTGCCCTTCTGGGTTTTGCGAAACGTTTGGGCCCGAGGCCTATAGAAGCCCTTTTAACAGTATATAAATCTAAATGTCTGTCTATTGCACTGTATGGTGCCTCCCTTTGGGGCTATGTTCCGTCAGGCAAAATGCAGATTACGGAAAACATGTTTTTAAGATCACTATTAGTAGTTCCACAATCCACTCCTGTATTTTCCCTGCATTCAGAGCTGGGCCTGGGGTATATTACGGATCTTATACAGCTGGCCCCTTTGACCTGTTGGATTAAAATCTGGCTCAATAGTGAGATCACACTAAATCATTCCATCCTTAAAGATTGTATGGCGCTAGATAGGTCCAATAAAATACCTTGGCTAGTTTATGTCAGAAACACATTCTGCAAACTGGGTCGACCGGAACTGTACTCGTCGCCTAATTTGTTACAAAAGAATGACTTAGAGTGGACCAAGACTAACTTTTTAAGTCAGGCGGAGCAAGAACGGGAGAAGATGGAATTGCTAAAACCTATTGTTAGAGCTAATTTTGTTCTGAAAACATCACCGTTTCTTGAACCATACCTTATGATTGTGTCAATTCCTTTTCACCGCCACCTCTTAATTCGATTTACGCTCAATATTGTCCATTTCTCCCTGGGTCATTTTCCAGTCTGGGGTAGACCTGAGTCATCAATACCATGCAGTTGTGATAATTTTTCCAGCCAAACTTTGATGCATTTTATTATGTTTTGTGACCACTATGCCGATATTAGGAAACAGTTCCTGGTACCTCTTCTTAGAGAAGCAGGGTTCACGCAAGTAAGACCCGCACTAATGTACCTACAACTCCTAGCTAGTTCACAGGTAATTTACGGGGTTGCATGTTTCCTGGTGGCTGCTGTCCGGAAAAAAGTCAATAGACTAGCAGCAATAGAGACTGTGGGATGATTGGAGTTCCGCTGCTACTGAAACTTTTTTCTTTGGTATTTTAACTTTCATGAATTTTATGCATACTGATGATGAAATTGATTTTATTGTATGTTTTTATACATAAATGTATTATTGTCATTACTTTTATGATTTTTATTCATCGAATAAAGTTTTATTTGACCTGGATTGTCAATTTCTCTAGGTGGAGTTATTCACAGATACCTGGTGAATATTTTTCATCAAGGCGAGATGGGGGTGGAACCTGTCCTCCCTTTTTATGAGTCCCTGTTTGATCTTCTTTTAGGAGCTTGGGCAAAGCTCATGTCAGGAGCTCCAGTTGACCAAGCTGTGTGCCATAGGCATCGTCCTGCCTGACCCTCAATGTCTCCTGCATCACCCTACTACAAATGGACTGTTGTTTTAGGCTGTGACAGCTTCTTCTGACCCTGCTGCCCTATCAGGCAACGAATCCAGATGGTTGGAGAATTGTGGGAGGAATATATTTACTTCTATAAGCTCTGCTTTGAAATCTCTTAACATTGCTTGTGTTATATGTAGGTTTTTGCATGCCTTATGGGATTCCGTGGTGCAGAGGCTACCCTCTAGCAGAGAAAGCCAGGACTGAGTTATTGCAGGTGGCACAAGATGGCCACGAGGCAGCAAGATTCACTATCAAATGTATTATGGGTACCACAGATTCGGTAGGTAGAGCCATGGCTCAGTTGGTTGTTCTGCAAGGCATGCATGGCTGTGTCAGTCTTGATTTTTAGGGCCTGTGCAGGAGAGCCTTAAAAATATGCCATTTGATGGTGTCCACTTATTTGGTGAACAGGCTGGTTTGGCCTTAAGGCGATTTAGAGCTAACAGGTCTGACATGTCCACTTGAGTTTGGTGTTTATCTTGTGTAGAGAGGTATCTACACAACTGAGTTAAGTTGTATTTCAACTGGTACATTCAGGTACGAATTTTGTTTGATTTAAAGGTTATTGATACCTAGTCTTTTTTAGTCTCGATCTGTTGGGATTACAGAAGTCATGTTCCACGATAAGTGGTTTTCTAGGTTATTCTGCAAGCTGCAGAAGTGCTGGACTCTGTTGTTGACAGTTTTCAGCGTTTAATTTATGCTATATAATTTATCTTATCCCTGTTACACAGCTCTTTCAGTTTGAGTTACTCTGGAGAAGAGTTTGAGCTCAAGAGTGATACCCTTGTGGTATATATTAAACTCTATGTGGCGTATTGTTTGTATGCTGTTGTGAGCATCTTCAGATGGGCTGAGAGGACTCTGTTCAACTTATACTCTGTTTGTCTCTTATGTTGAGCGCTTTGAGCTCTTCTTTATGTATAGGGTAGTCCTCAGTGGTATTTTACTGATTTGAATATGTACCCCATGGAATCACAGGGTGTATAATTGTACCCCTTAGTAAGCTTAGGTGACAATACCCTCTTGATAGTCTTGGCCTAATATTTTTTGTTTGATGCGGCACTAGGGTGTCTATCCTAAGATTCTTTCTGATATTTTCTCAGAAGGTACTTCTAGCCTGCATTGTTATTATGTGGCTTTGACTTTTACCTTGGTACAGGTCTTGTGTTTGCGTGATGGTTGAGACTCCCTACATCTGTTGGAGGTAGAACATATTAGTAAACACTTGTCTTGTGAAGCTTCATAGTATTATATTACTGTTTGGCCTGTGTTGTTGGACATGTTTTCTCAGCATTATTGGTTACTGACGTTCCATTCCTTATATTGGAAAAGATCAATTCATTTTTTGTTCTTTTCAGGATTGTCATAACCCTGTGTGTTATTACTAAACATTGTCTCTTAGTCCTTGAAGAACATGTCCCTTTAGTGCGGTACCATTTCGTCTCTGCGAAGAATTAATATGGATTGATCTTTAAGAGGAAAAGTCATGGGCCTCAAGGTTATAACCCTTTGTAGAAGACTTTTATTCCTATCTACAGGATCTTCACTTTCTTAAGGACTAATTTCTTTATTATGTATCTGTTGTTAGTTGCTATTAGGCAGCACTTTTCCTTGTTTCCCACCTCTACGGGATGTAAGTTGGTTCACACAATTGCAAAGTGTGGTTCCTAAAGGGTTAGACAAATTAATGTTGGACTTTCTCAGTGGCTGAAGTTGTTTATTTTAGAAAAACCTTTTAAAGTTTTAGATTTTGATATTTTACCAGGCTGTCGGTAGATGGTAACTATTCATAAAACAAGGTCTTGTTCAGACTTTTGTTTTCAGTTCAGATATCAAGGTTTCTTTTTTATCCTTGATATCTTATTCAATATTATTCTACCATTGTTTTGCTATGGCTATGATTCTGCTATAGTCATGTATTGTTATGTCACTGTTACCCATGGATTATGGTCTCTATTTACTATCTTTCAAATAAAAATAAAAATAAAAGAATAAATAATTTTCTTGGTAGTTACATGGGCGTTCATCATGTTAGCACTATGTCTCAGTGTATGCGTAAGTTCTTTTGTGTAATATGGGATATTCTAGAGGTCCGTGCCCATCTCTAGTTCTTTTTTCTATGTTCTGAAGGTTCTTAAGCATTTCTAGTTCTTTTGTCTTTGGAAGGACTGCTTCTTTGTCAACAGGGCCTAATATTACCTCAGGCTTCATTCTTCTATAAACATTTTTTTTCTCCATGGGGGATGGATTTTCTTTCTGTAGTTTGCAGGGCAGTCCTGGCCTTCTGTGGTCGACAGGTGTTCAGTGGCTCGGCAAGCTTTTCTGGGTTCCCAAGTTTGGACATGATGTTTGTAGTTGAGTATATAAACAAATGTTTAAAGTCTTCTGGCCATGGGTAATACCTTTCCTATGATTTGTTTTATCTTATAACTTTCGGTACTGTGGTTATGACCACGGTTATTTTGAGGTGAGAGCTTCTAAAGATGTTTTTTGGGGCGTGGCCAAGATGGCGACCTGAACGGACGCAGGTCTCTGTGGCTCCCTACCCTGGTCCCTCCTGAAAGCCCTTTTATTAAAGCCTGACCCCCCTCGAACGCCACCAATCTTGGGCGACAGGCAAACACAGCTACTTGTCACCCCGAGATATCGCTGCCGGGCCCGTGGGACCCCTGAAACTGCTTTAACGCTGACCAGCCATCCGGCTCCGACTCTAGCAATGGCGGCCGTCCTGCGATGGTGATCGGCTCCGCTCCTGCCACTGGGCCACCTTCGGCTTTCGCAGCTCCCGGGCAGCCACCTGCATTGCCTGCCTGCTTTGCTTGCCATCGATCCTCGCGGACTGCGACTCTGAGTGTGGGGGTGTAGCGGAGAGCGAGCTGCCGCTGCCGTGATTCGGCCGGCGGAGCACGAGGGTGCCGGCTGGGCATCGCGGTACTCGAGGCCCCGGTCTCGGGTCTAGCTGAGACACACCGCGAGATCTGGTTGGCTGATCCCAGAGCGTGAGCCGACCCTGGTGCACACCCTATATACAGAGCGACTCCTGGCGGCGTGGGTTGAGCCGACCGGGGGTCGCGGGACGGTGAGCCCCCAGCTTCGAGCCTCGGCGTTAGCCGGGGCTGGACGATCCTCTGCGCGGTGCCCGGGTCGGCTCCAACGGAGCGTTGAAGTGAGCCGGACAGCACGCCCGTCCAGAGGTGCTGGGTTAACCCGAGGAATCTGCAGCCGCGGCCGAGAGGATGGAGCCGAGGAGGTGCGCTGCCTGAACGCCCCCACAGCTGACGAGACGCAGAGACCCACAAGACTGAGGTGAGGAGTGCGGCGGAGGGTCTCTGGAGACGAATCTCGGGGAGCATACTCGAGCTCCCGGTGTGGTACCTGGATGGGCCCGCAGGCCATGCTGTGCTGCTGAGGTTGTGGGGGAGCCGCGTGCACTCTAGCGGGGCCCTGGAAGCTGAAATCCCACCCTGCGATTGCCCTGTGCGCGGTTGTCCACCCAGGGCCCACCTGACGACGAGGGTCACTGCTTGGCGGGGAGGCACACCCTGGCGATTGGATTGACTGGCTGTCCCTGCCTGCTGTCTGGGTTTCACGTGGCCGGTCCCCATGTCCCCTGTTGGGGCCCCTGAAACTGAGTGGAAGGAGCTGTCTCCCTGCACCATAAGCTGCATCCAAGCGTGCGCCCCCCGGGCCTTTACCTTTATCCCCGACCCCCTGGAAGTCCACGAGGGAGCCCGCCCCGGCGATCAAGCACGACATGGCCAGCCCCAAGGGGAAAAGAGCATCCCAGACCCTCCCGGAGCTGCTGGCGAAACCCCAACGCAAACCTGGCAAAGAACCACCATCTCCTGAGGCCGCAAGACCGCCGCCGGAACCATCCGATGACCATGTGCCCATCACTAGGTCCTTCCTGGAGACATTGTTCAACTCCCTCAGAGATGATTTCAAGTCCCTGAAACAGGAGGTGGCCGGAGAGGTGAAGGATCTCCGGAGGGACCTGGAGGGTCTGGGGGACCACGTCGTGGCCATTGAAGAAGCTGATTAGACCAGGAGCAGCGAAATCGAACAGCTCCAGCAGGAAGTCCTGAGACTTACAGATCAGCAGCTGGACCTTCAGGCCCATGCGGAGGACCTTGAAAATTGCTCTTGTCGCAATAACATACGGGTCCGGGGGGTCCCTCAGAAGGAGGAAGGGGCGGATGTCAATGGCTACCTACAGGACCTCTTCCGGCACATCTTGGGGGAACCTGCTGACTTTCTCATTCGAATTGACAGAGCACACAGAGTTGGGCTGCCCAGTCGAGCTGCCGCCCCACCGCCGGACATTTTGGCTTTTCTTCCTGATTTCCCACTCAAAGAGAGGATTCTTCGGGAGGCCAGATGGGCACAGCCGCTTCAATTTAAGGGTCACCCTGTCGCCCTATACCAGGATCCCTCAGCTATCACTCTACAAAAGAGGAAAACATTTAAAGTGGCTGTAGGAGAGTAGGGTCTGCTATCCTATGGTCACCCCAAATTTTTGCTTTTTGCTTCACTGGTTTATGACTTAATGTGGCTGTGGGCCTGCTAATCAGACCCACAGCCTGCTGTTCACTCTTTAAATTACTGCCAATGCACTCTAGGTGCATTACGAATTGGAACTGGTTCACCTTATAGGCCCCTGTAACAGTGTACTCCAGGTATCCAGGGCATAGGTGTATCAAGGCCTACCAGGGGCTGCAGCATGTATTGTGCCACCCCTGTCCTGGCCTCCATATTTGACACAACTGGCTGATCAATCAGCTGGGGTAAGTTGGTGTAATCACCTCTTACTTAGATATAGTATACCTATATCTAACCTAACTGGACACATGTTAACCTATAAGCCACTCCTATGGAAGGCCTCGACAATCCTGGAGGCAGAGTGCTTGGTTTCATTTGAAATGGTGCTCTGGCTCAAGCTGAGCCCATCTGCAGCTGTCGGGAACAATCCCCTTAGCTGTTCCGGGATATTGCCATACCATATACTCTTAAGTGCATTATAATCCTTGCGGTTACTTGCTAACTTTGGTTTGGCTTTATCAAAACATGTCGAGTAAGGTGTCATACGAATTGGGATACTACCCCCTCGCCAATTCTGGCGACGGGGGTAGCATTCCACCCTTCTAGTAGGACACAACATGTACATAACCTGAACCCCGGTTAAACTTAAACTCGAGCCTCAGCATCACAAAATGGATGCTTCCACCACAGACACAAGTCTGACCTCCTGCTGCTGGGAGTCCTTCCAGCGAGGGAGGCTTGGACAAAGGGTTTCCTGCCTTGGGAGGTGCGAGCACCACCCCAGACAGGATTTTGTGTATTGGGTAGGACAGGGCTGAATAGAATGAGACATGCCTGAGGCACACAAGGTGTCCCCGTGCATAAGCCAGTCCAAACCGGTGCTGGGGCTTTCCAGCCCCAGTCCTGGCGCGGAGCTGAACAAAGGAAAGGGGGTGTAACCGCCCCCCTTCCTGGTCCCACCCAGAGGTGGGACCTAGCAGGTGATCCGGCCCCCAGATTTGGAATAAGAGTAGGAGCTGTGTCCCAAGACTTCAGATCATCCTGAACTCGACTTGAAACTAAGAAGAAAACTGGACTTCGACATTCTGCTGCACAGAAGACTGAAGAGCATCTCCCTTGTGGCCAAGGAGTGACCACCCTGTGAATACAGGCACCATCCAGCAACTCGACGTCTGCTTTGCCGCCGCCTCCCGCCGGAGCCCGAGCCCAGAGCCCGACAAGACCCAGACTCCCAGACATCTCAGAGCCAGATCCACAGTCCCTGAAAAGAAGAGACCCGTGGAGGCACCGAGAGACGTGGGACCGGCCATCTTGAAAGACTCACGAGAAGCTGACTGCGCAGCACCCGAGGCACCCTTGATGCTGTGCTTTGGGGTTTGTGAAGCCCCACCACTGAGCAGCATCTGCACCGAAGATCAGCCCCCCAGCATCTCCACGATCTGCATGGGGCCCTTTTGCATTTTGCCACTTGAAGCGACATCCCGGTTACTGGCCCGCTGGCTAGTGGCCATCTTGGCGACGAAATCCGAAATCAACACCGCTGGTCTGCTTGCTCCAGACTGGCCCTTGCTCCTGTAAAAAGGAGCACCCCCTCTGACCTTGCTGGTACGAGTGAGAAGCTTGCATCGTTTCCTGCATGGCTTGCATTAGCCAAGGCCTGTTTGCTCTGATCAAGAAGCCGACACCGCCATCAGCTAGAGCCTTCGTGGGACAGCTCGTGACCGACGCCTTGACGTCCTCGACCTCTTCGTGTCCACATGGCTGCAGAGACAATCTTCCCTTCTTCGCCTGTTTGCACCCGACATCGCCTGGTTCCCTCCTGGTTCCACAGTAGTCACTGGCTAGTGACTTTGAACATTGTCCCCTCTGCTTTCAGGTCTTCACCCTTTCAGATCCACCCTTGGATCCACCGGAACTCTCCTCGACGACCCGCCTGCAGCATCTTCATCTACAGGCTCCATAGACCAGCGCGACGAAACCCGACGCACTTTGAGACATATGCACCCGCTTCCTGTGAGTGAGGTAACCCTGGCACTCCGGTGCTCCTGTGTAGCAATACACCTCTAGTGTCTATGTTCCAAGTTGCTAGGTTCTAGGTCATCCGGAAGGTTCCCTTTTCAGTAACTTTGTAACTTTTACGCACCATTGACTTTGCATTGGTGCATGCGTGTGCTTTAAGCGCTGCACCCGAGTCCTGCGGGCCTTTCCCGACTTAGTCACTGCTAGTCCCGAACAGCTCCAGCGATTCCCCAGGCCCTAGGCCTACTTCCTTTTCGATTCGTGGCACTTATACCACTATTTTAGTATATGGTTTAGGTGGCCCCTAGGGCTCATCCATATTGTGCACCTTTTGTATATTTAAACTGTGTTTTGTTTTAACGCATTTGCTTCTGTGCTCATAAAGAGTATAGGGGATATTTGTAGTAAATAAATATATATATATTTTCAATATATATCTGTGTGGTGTCCTTTCATTTGGTATTTAAGGGGATTGTGTATGGTAAAACAGCTTGCTTCACATGCCTTTACAGAGTTTAGCCTAAGACTGCTTTGTCCACACTACTAGGATAGCTGGTATATAAGGTTGACTTACAACCAATCATCATAAGGGTTGCTTGGCATGGTACAAGGTGATCACTAGAACTAGTGAGCATCATATACCAGGCCAACTTCTCACAGTGGCAACGGACTTCCTGCGGCAACAGGGAGTCCCATACTCCTGGGGCCACCCGTTCCGGCTGATATTTAAATGGAATGGGGCCCTACATCAACTGCGTTCGCTCAAAGACACGTGTGCTCTTCTGGGACTTGGCTGGGAGGAGGATGCGACGCCGATGCGGGCCTCGCAGGGGCCCTCTAGAGATGGATGGCAAACAGTGGGCCGCAGAAGATCACCATCACAACGTTTAAAACCAGAGGCCCACATCATTACACAAGAGAGAGCAATGGCAGTGGCAGAGGTGGCCAGGGAAACATCACCCTCTAAATGATCTATATACCCGATGGGGGGTTGTTCATAACGCATACCATGCACACAGGCCTGGGGGGTGCCGGGCGGGGGGCCCGATGGGCGCCGCTGGACATGACCCCAATTTGTATCTTCACCACGGCCCTGTATGGACTGACAGGACTGGGACTATGTGTTCTTGAGGTTTGGGTGTTGGGAAGTGGGTGGTGGGTGGGGAGGGATTGCTGGTTGGGGCTGGGGATTGGGGTTCACGTTTTGAGCTCCTGGGGTTGGACCGGGGAGCGGGAGGGTAGGACATGGGTTCAGTTTGGGGTAGTTGGGGACAACGGGTGGGTCTGCGGGTGGGAACCAGTGTGCCAAAGGGAATTTGTCAATGAGGGAATTGCTATATTTTCCAGTTGCCTCCCATTGCAACATACGTCTCTTCGACTACAGCTTCCTTTCCCATCCCTTCTGGAGGTGTCCCTCACCATATATGACGCTTCATGCATTATCTCCTCCGACACCAGGGCTCCCAGGGGTCCCCTTGAACTAATTAGCTCATTGCATTCTTATCTGCCATGCAGGCTAACTAATTCACTACATCCATGTCGGCCGCGGATACATATCTTTGATTTTGCACTACCCCACCTACCCCCTATACCATGGCTAATTCCACTTTGAAAGTGTTGACCCTCAATATGAAAGGGTTAAACAATCCTATCAAGAGAAGAGCTGTCATCTCCTACCTAGAAAACTCAGGGGCTGACATTTGTCTACTACAAGAGACTCACCTTCTGCTCAAAGACTGGCATAGAATGCGCTCCCGCGCTTTCCCACAGCAATTCTTTTCTTCTCTCCCCACAAAGAAAGCTGGGGTGGCTGTCTTAGTGTCTAAGCGCTTCCGGGGAAGGGTGGGGGACAAGGTTGGGGAGGTCAGGGGTCGCCTTTTGGCATATACTTTTCTGATAGGCGACACACGCCAGATGATTGGCTCCATCTATGCCCCGAATACGGGACAGGAGGCGTTTTTGAAAGGCGCAGCTTCTGAGTCACTCCAACCCTCTAATTCACTCCTGCTCATGGGTGAGGACCTCAACCTGGTTATGGACACAAACAAGGACAGGTCAGGGAATCGTTATGGAGACTCGGGCGCTATCTCGGCGAATGGAATAGAGTGGCTGCTGGAGAGAGGCCTAGTGGACCTCTGGCGGGCCAAACATCCTGACGCGACACAATTTACCTTTTACACCCATGTACACCGCACGTATGCCAGGCTGGACTACCACTTGGGCTCCTCTGAGCTGCTACGGCCCTTGACGAGGTTTGCATAGTGCCTGCAGCCATATCGGACCACGATGCGGTGGAGATATCGCTTCAACTCCCGGCGTCCCCTCGCCCCAGCGGGTCATGGCGCCTACGCAAAACCCTCTTACAGAGACCGGAGGTCACTAAACGGCTGCACAAATGCATCACTGACTACCTAGCCATTAATGATTCGCCGGAGATATCGAAGTCGGTAGCACGCGGTGAACTCATTGCAATAGCCGCGGCAGAGGCTAAAGACCGCAAGGCGAAGAGAGATGCCCTTACCGTTCAGGTTTCTGAACTGGAAAGAGTCCACAGCCGCACCTGCGCTCCACGCGTTTGGAGACAGCTGAAGGCAGCTAGGGCCCAATTGGCCAGTCTGGACACTGACAGGGCGGAATTCGCTGCGCTCCGCCTTCGTCATACATATTATGTTGGGGGTAACAAAACTGGCCGCTTACTAGCCAGTGCCTTGTAAGCTAGGACCCAACACTCCAAGATCTCCGGCCTTACAGATGATTCTGGCGTCGCCCTCACTGAGGAGACTCAGGTTGCGGAGGCGTTTCTGACCTATTATGCCTCACTATACGGGGCTGAGGCGGTGTCCCTTGAAGAGGTCGATGCATATTTGGATACGGCAGCGATTACCGAACTCTCTCAGGCAAATACAGAAGCCTTGGACGCCCCCATCTGTCTGGAGGAGGTGCTGACCACTATATCCCGCCTCCGTCCGCCTAAATCTCCGGGCCCGGACGGCTTTTCGGCTGGGTTTTACAAAACCTTTAGCCAACTGTTAGCTCCTGTCCTCACCAGGCTCTTTAATTCCTTTGAAGGCCCAAGCTCCATTCCCCCGGATATGCTAGTAGCCGAAGTGGTGGTGCTGCCTAAACCGGGTAAGAAACCCACGCACTGCTCTGCTTTTCACCCTATTTCGTTGCTAAACCTTGACCTGAAACTCTTCACCGGCATTCTAGCTGCACGTCTTGGTCCATGCCGACCTGGGATCTTGGAGCCTGACCAATCTGGCTTTGTGCCTAACCGTCAATGCAGCGATAACACCAAACGGGTACTCCACCTGATAGACAAGGCCCACTTCCAAGACTCTGATTCTGCATTGTTAGCCATCGACGCTGAGAAGGCATTTGATCGCGTCGATTGGACCTACCTATGGCGAGTCCTGAGGCGTTTTCGGCTTGGGGACCGCTTCCAGTCATGGGTTGCCTGCTTTTACCATTGCCCCCAAGCTCGGGTCCGTTTGGGTGGCCTTCGGTCCGACCTGTTTGAGATCCAACGGGGCATGAGACAGGGATGTCCCCTTTCCCCCCTCCTGTTCGCCCTGTATATAGAGCCCCTGGCGCAGAAGATACGGGGCAACCCTGACATCCAGGGCATCACCTTCGGCCGGGAACCCCACACAATCAGCCTTTACGCTGATGATATAATAGCCGCTCTGGACCACCCAGACCGCTCGATACCCGCCTTTTTGGAGGAGCTAGACTCCTTCGGTGCTGTCTCAGGCTTTTGAATCAATTGGGGTAAAATCCCTGATATTACCTTTGGGCAAAAATGCCCATTTGGACAGGTCTGCCTCTACCTATGGGAGCGGTCTCCAGGTCACCACACAACTCCCATATCTGGGAGTCACTCTCACTTCCGTGACAGAATCGACGATAGCACTTAATTTCAAGACCCTCGCTACCCAGATCCGAACGGATCTCGCGCACTGGTCAAAGCAACCCCTCTCCCTACTAGGGAGAGTTGCGGCGGTAAAGATGTCAGTCCTACCTAATATCTTATATCTCTTTCAGACCATCCCGGTCGCGCCCCCCATAGGAGTCCTAGCGGACCTACAGGCCGCCCTTCACCATTTCATTTGGGAGGGTAAGCGAGCACGCTTACATAAACAGCTGGCATACAGGAGCATGGATGAGGGGGGTCTTGGGGTCCCCAATCTACTGCAATATTTCCAAGCCTCTCAGCTCCGCTATCTGGTGGAATGGTACAGACCGGAGTCCGAGAAGCGGTGGCTCTTCCAGGATAGGGCTATGGCTCAGACGCCCCTCTGGAGGGTCCCTTTCCTCACCCAGCAGTACCGGCTGCGATACATCTTAAAATCCCCTATCACCCGTACCACCCTGCGGGTCTGGGATTCGGTCGCTGTCAAGAAGGGCTTGACAACATTTCCTTCTCCGTTCACCCCCATCCTGGACAACCCGGAGTTCCCGCCGGGCAATGACCCCCACGCCTTTTCGCAATGGCGTGGTACCGCCTGCCGTTCTGCCGGTGACCTCTTCGACTTACAGGGTTTCCTTCCCCTCTCGGACATCAAGCAAGGCTACGAGATAGCGAACCCTCACCTTTTTCAATACTTCCAACTCCGACATTGGCTCACCAGTCCTGTTTCCGCCCCCCTGGTGGGACGACCGATGACAGTTTTTGAAAAATGGTTACTGACGAGAGATACAGATAGCCATCTTATCTCGGACCTCTACAAAATGCTAACCCCCCCACCCATCTCAGGTAAAACAGCGGGTCAAATACGATGGGAGGCTTTACTTGGTAGGGCGCTAACCCCTAAAGAATGGAGCTACATATACTACAGGGCCTCACACACCACACGTAACACTGCAGGCAGGGAAACTGTGGTGAAACTGGCAATGTATTGGCACCTCACACCGGCCCGGCTTCATAGAGGGAATCCGGCGCGCAGCGCACTGTGCTGGAGAGGGTGTGGGGAACGAGGCACATTAACCCATATCCTTTGGGATTGTCGGGAGGTCCGAAGCTATTGGGAAGAGGTCCTAAACGACATTGACTCCACCTTTGATACCGAAATCCCGAGATTCCCGGCCTATGCTGT
This sequence comes from Lissotriton vulgaris, assembly GCF_964263255.1. Classification (NCBI taxonomy): domain Eukaryota; kingdom Metazoa; phylum Chordata; class Amphibia; order Caudata; family Salamandridae; genus Lissotriton; species Lissotriton vulgaris. Next base: position 1,073,585,507 of record NC_141691.1, on the reverse strand, counting down.
CCTGGGCCTCCCCAACGCACTCACTTTTCCACTGAAATCTACAAGGGGCCGCCAAATGGGGATCGCTATGCAAGCAGCTACACAGCACCTCCTGTCACTCTGGGGGCTCGTCCACCAAACCCACGCACACAGGATGGTTGCACAAACTCTGGTTCACCTTGGGGATGGAGCGCATCCAGGCTACACTTACACATACAACCGCTGCATTTCAAAAGGTTTGGCTTCCGTTGCTATCCCTCCTATCCAAAGAATTCCATGAAATCACATGCCCCAGATACCTTCGCATTCTGCGCCTTACTGGTACTATGCCTTAACCTTCTTGCTCTTCTGCTTAATTGTTCTATCCACTATTTGACTACCTCTGATACTGTCTCTGACACATGGCACACTGGTTGGGGTGGGGGAGGGAAGGGTGGATTGGGGATCGGGGGAAAGTTCTGGTTTTTGTTATTACCAATCTGTCCTCTTGTATTGCTTAGCACTTGCATCTTTGGTATCATTACCTTGATATGGCATATACACCTCGCCTTCTACTCAATTTCCAGAGAAGACATGTTTGTCTGTCTCGCTCGCTTTATATACATAATACCTTTCCACTGTACTGCGATGCCTATTTCTGCTTTCAAAATCAATAAAATACATTTGAAATTAAAGATATTTTGTCTTGCTGATATGGAAAGGTTATTTACCATGGTTAAAATGTTTTGCGACTTTGTTTTTTCTACGACCCCTTTTGAGGACTTCATATGGTTAGGTATGTTTCTGCTCACCTACATTATCATGAAATAGTCTGTTCTCTTTTTCTGGACTAGTTATTCTTAGTAAAAGACCTTTTATGGTTACAGTTTTAAGACCCTCTTCCGGGGATAGCATGGCTTTGGCATTTGATCTAAAGTAAGGAATCTGAGGCTAGATGTCTCTATCAGATGTCTCTATCAGATGTTAACTTCAGTGACGCCTTACCTGGTAGAGACAGGATCTAGCCACAGATTCCTTAACGACCCTCCCATCCTCCCCGCTCTGCAAACTGGGTCCTGTTTTGTCTCAATTGTTTTGTCGTCTTCTTTTGAAGAAAGAGAGAGAGAGAAGAAGATAAGGATAATCCAATGATATTGGGTGTAGGAATTCTCTGTTATCTCAGGGATTTAATTGGGATATTCATGTACTGAATTTTTAGTTAGGAATTCAATATTTATTTGACACTTGTGTCTTTTGTTTTAGCACACTGTTCAATAGACAGTTTTTTTCGTGGCCGCTCGTTTCAAGTGTGGAAAATAGTCATGGAAGAAACTGACATCGGCGAGGGGATTATATGGACTCAGTTGACGTCTCATCCGCTGGACCACACTGATACAGAGTCGCCCAACGCCCTCTGACGACTTGCGGACAAGCTATGAAAAAATTTCCTTACGCTTCATCTCTCCCTATAGCACACCATCCGAAACTATCAGTTACGCAAGAGAATTTTTTTTTAACAGCTGTTGGAGGAAATGAAACTATCCACTACGACTGATAATTTTCCACATGGCAGATTTATTCCAAGGGGGGACCCGTCATTAAGTACACACCACACACCCATGACGTTGTTTGCCCATTTGCGGCTTCAGGTGGCGATCAGGGAGCTATATGCATAATTTCCGGAGAAACCACCGCAATTGCAAGCACTACAGATACTATTGACAGCACCTACTCGCCAAAAATTAGTTACACGCTTATACAACGCGTCACAGGCAGAACAGGGCGGGATCACAAATAGGTCACTTTAAAGGTGGGAAGCGCTAATAGGAGACAGCATAGATGAACAGAATTGGGACTATAGTTGCACGCAGCTACAACTGATGACATCAAACTGCAATTTAGGTATAATTCACTTAAAATACTTACATCAATGTTATTATACCCCGACTCAGTTACGCAAATATGGCCTTAGATCACATGACAAGTGTCATAGACGTGAATCATTAAATGCAGACTTCTTACACATGGCATGGGCATATCCACAGATACATAGGTACTGGCAAGAAATTATGGGAGCACTCACAGCTATGCAGTCTGAACTGATACCGAATGCTCCACTTGTTTGTCTGCTGGGAATATACAAACTCAAAGCTGCCAAAAAGCGGAAATTCTTGGCTGTAGCACTTCTGTTACCCAAACGTCGTGTTGCAAACAGATGGGGCAGCAAACGTCCCCCTAGGTTTAAAGACTGGCTTACGGATATGTCCTACTGTAGAGAGACTTTGGAGGTTTACGCGGAGGAACTACCACAAGCATCAAGACCTCGGGATTTCTGGGAACCCCTAACGCAGTATCTTCAGAACACACAGGTGGACAGTTGATTCATGTTATTGGTGTGATTGCATAAAATGTGCTACTTTTGTCAGTTTATTGGTGAGCAGAGAACAGATGCAACACTTAATCTTATGTCAAGGAATGTATCAAATTGTATTACATGCTGATAACTTCAGGAACACTATGGATGTCCGAAGTTCAGGATGTGTTAGAATGTATATTAGCTTCTCTATGTACAGAAATAGATGAAAATTAATGTATAACGAGATGTGAGTTCATGCCACAGAAAACGCTGTTCATCTGGAACATGTGTGTTTTGTCGATGTTGACCGAAAATAATAAACAAATAAAAAAATAATAATAATAAAAAAAAGATATGAAAACATTTCCAGATCCAGTCTTGCTCCTGGGTAGGATTCTAAAGTAAGGGATCTGCAGCTAGATCCTGTTTCTACCAGATAAGTCCTTAAAAAGGTAAGTACCTTGCTCTTCTGTAGCTCCTTTGATTCGAGCTGATGATATTCTAGTGTTAATTACATCTCTTAGTAATGCCCTTCAGTGATTCAGAAAGGCAGATGTTGGATAACAATCAATATCAGAGTTTACTGTTCCCTTTTCCCCTTCTTCTGTCTCATTTTTGATTTTCTCTTTTCCCTTCCATGTTTCATTCTGGCATTCTCCAAAATATGATAATAAAATACCTGATACTTCCCCATATTTAAGAGGAACATTATGTAACCTTCTGAACCTCCTTTGATCTTTCAATATTTGACAGGCATTGATTTTAAATATCCAGAAGAAGAAGACTTGTCCAGTATACTTTCAGGCATTTTCCAATAGTTGCAAATGTACCCTCCTCTTTATCCAATTATTCATGAAGTTAGAGACTTGTTGAGAGAATGAATGAATCCAAAGAAAGTAAGAATTCCCAGATTCCTGTACAAGTTATAGCCTTAAGGCAAGGGTGATGTGGCTCATTCTGCAGCATTCAGTCAACTGGTGTAACATTACCTCACAGAGAGGGGGGGGGGTCACTTCCAGGGGGCCCCCTCCGGCACTGTAAAAAGGCTACAAGCCCCTGGCCTGACAGTTGTTGACTGGGTCCCAGGGGTGGCAGGCCCTACGTGTACTTTGCAGGGGAGACCCCTCAAGTTTCATTACCCACTGAGTCAGACTGGATCCCATGTTAGCCAATTAGGCTAGACTTTCTTCTGTGATGTCAGAGGTCCTAATGGTAGAGGAGTCAAATCAGCCCTCAGGAAGATCTGATCTAGTTTAAATTTGACTACCAGGAATAGTATTTATGTGTCTATTCCTCCCAGTTTTTGGTGAAAGATTTACACACTATTGTTGTTGCTGTGTTGACTTGCTGGTGGGTATAGAGCTTCAGGCTAAATTTCTTTTGGATGGACCATATGCTTTTCTTAAAGCTTCTTCTTTTGCCACTGAAACCAATATGGCAGTCCAGCATCAGCTTTATTTTAAGGACTGGAATTTAGATAGTGCTCTGAAGGCAAGTCAGTTGCATTTTTTGGCAAATCAATAGTTTGGAAAACAATGTATTCTTCAGCAAAAACTTCCTAGAGCATACATACAGTTTTAAGTGTCAGTGTAAGTTCTTCCACTGCCACATTTCCAGACATTGTACCAGACATTCCCAGGCTTTAGCTGGTCAGAGTTGGTAACAGTCCTCTTCCTTTCAAGGCCAAATAGGTCAACATCCCACTGCCGCTTTCATTATGAATAAGTAGTGGCTCTGACTAGGCTTTTCAGCTACACAATGTTCCAATATACTAAACCTATCAGGTAGGGAGACATATTTAAGAATACTTGTGTGCTGGATGTGTGTCATCATGGATGTCAACTAGGTTTTTCAGAAGCTCCTTCAAATTCAGGTTTTCTTTCCACTCCCTTACCAGAGAGCCACCTAAATAACCAGGTCTGATGCTGGTGAGTTCATACTTAGGTAAAAAACAAGCTGTGGTTCTAGTTCCATCATCAGAGAATGGTATGGGTATTTGGGGCCATATGTAGGTGGCCCAATGCCGGTCGCTAACAGTGAAATTCGTTAAATGTCACAGTTACAGACTGGTATTTAGGCATTTGTGATGTAGGGAAGGATTTGGTATTAAGGAATCGGTAAATACCGATTCCTTAATACCGATTCCTTATGGCCTTGCATTTAAGGAATCAGTAATATCGATTTCTTAAATGCAATGTAGGTAGCACTTAAAACAGTGCACCTCAGCCTTAAGGAATCGCTATTTACCACCAACTTCAAGTTGGTGGTAAATAGCGATTTCCTTTCAAAAAGCACTTTTTTGCTTTTTGAAGTGTGCCATGTGGCACACATCCATGCCCTTGGGGCATGCATGTGTGCCACATGTGCACACATGCACATTTCAGGGGTGCAATAGGGTGTCCTTTGGACACCCTGGCACCCTTGGAATACCTCCCGCTAATACCGATTCGGTAATACCGAATCGGTAATACAGAATGTCTTCACATTCATTCCTATGGGCCTCCAAGCCCATAGGAATGAATGGGTAGGTATTCGTTATTACAGAATCTCAATTACTGATTCGGTAATAACAAATATAAATAATTCAGTATTTTTTACCGAATTCTTACCTACATCTGGAATACCGATTCCTAAATACCGAATCAGTAAAATTCGGTATTTAGGAATCGGTATTTCCCTGTTACCTTCATCTAGCCCTTGATCTCTTATATTCTTGATTCTGAAGGCTTCCAGGAATTGCATATCAGGCATCATCCTCCAGGAGCTGAACCAATTCATAAGGAACATTTACTTCAAGGTGGGTAGTTGGCAGAGTAGTTAGCAGCCATAGACTGTCAAGATGAACTGAACATTTGTTTTCTAAATGAAGACCGAAGGTTTCTATGTTTCTGTGCTCTGGGGCGTCATTCTCTGTTTCTAATACTTTTGGGTTGACTGCTCTGATAATAGTCATCAAGGTGTTGGCACCATTCGATGCTGTTCCGCATAATGAATGTGGCCTTGTGTACCCCATTTAGATGACTGGCTGGTTCATTTCCCTTCAGCAGCAGAGAACTTGAAGGATGCATCAAATGTTTATCTCTTGAAGTAACATAGGGCCATATGTATCAAGAAACCGATTTGTGATTCTGAAATTGCGAATTTTACCGAATCGCAAATACAGAATCGCAAATCGGCATGTATCAACACTATCGCAAATATTTAGCGATTCGGCCATAATCGCTAAATAATTGCGCGATGGCCAATAGCGATTCCTTAATCATAAAAAATCGCTAATTTGCAAGATCGCAGTCAGTAAATCGCAAAATTGCGAGATCGCAGCCCGAAAATCGCAAAATTGCGATGTTCCAACGGGAAAAATCGCAATTTTGCGATTTTCTGGAAACATCCAATCGCAATCCTGATGCTTTATGATGACATCACCATCCAGGAAGTGAGTGATTTCCCATGGTGCTTCAGTATTGCTACTGAGAGAGTGTGTGACTGTTGTTTGCTACTCAGGAGCCATGGCAGAAGGAGGAAATCAGGATGTTCCAGCAACCCAGCAGGAGCAGCAAGAAGGGGAAGCAGCCAGGAAGAGAAAGCTCAAGTTCTCTGAGGCAGAACTAGAAACCCTCCTCACAGAAATGGTGCCAAACCATGAGGCATTATTTGGGAGGAGTTCGCACAAGGTGCCTGAAGCCAGGAAGAGAAGGATTCGGGAAGGCATCCAAGCCAAAGTAAATGCCCTTGGAGTGACACACCGGACAATAGAAGTGTTGCGGAAACGCTGGTATGACCTGCGCCAGCGCTCCAAGGAGAAGTTGGCTGCCAGGCTGGAGCAGTCCCAGCTCACCGGTAGGGGAACCTCCAATGTCACAGACTCAACGCCACTGGAGGAACTGGTAGAGGGCACACTGCCTCCACAGAGTGTTGCGGGCGTGTCCCTGCTAGACAGCTCAGCCCAACCAGCTGCAAGACCAGGTAAGGAGCATGCCTTCCCCACCCTAAACCACCTCCAGCACCCCCTGCAGCGACCTAGGGATAAAGGGAACCACATGTCAGCCCTGAGCAGGTACACAGGCACTCACAGCAATGCATTATGGGAGATGTAGTCACAATAGTCAGTAATGTTTGAAGTAGCATCCAACTAAAGCAAATTTCACATGTGCAGGTCAGGAAAGTTGAATGACACAAGTAAAGTTCGGGAACACTGTGAAAGAATGTATTTGAACATCACATGACAGGAACAAAATATTAATGTGTGCTGTTCTATCCACAGCACCTGCAAGTGGAAAGGCAACAGCCAATGCAAGTGACACAGGACCCCAAGCCTCTGGAGAAGGTAGCCAGGGCCAGGATACAGATGGGGAGGACAGTCCTTTCACCCAACCACAGGGACACAGAAGGAGGATCGTGAGGCCATTGAGGATCATGGAAGATGAGGATGAGGGCAATGTGACAGCGCAGTCTGAAGCACCAGTTACCCAGCAGCAGGAGCCAAGACCACAGACCACAGGCAGGCGTAGACCCCGCACAGGCTTCGGCTCCAGTGAGCATCAGGATGAATCTGTGTTTGCTGGCCTCGAAATGCACATGCTCCAGGTACACCGCCTGCAAGCGAAACATATGAAGGCTATTCAGCGGGAGATTAGGGCAGGAAACAGGGGAATACGCCAGGAAATCAGGGGGGCTGTGCAGGAGCTGACTGCGCAGCCAGGCGCAAAGAAATGGCCCGCATGGACCACTACACTCGCGCCATTAACCGGCTGGCCTCCTCCACCAATATGCTGGCAAGGCGTGCCATAGAGACCCAGCGTGAGTTCTCTCACGGAATTCAGGATATTGCCACTGTGGTAGTGCAGTCAACTGCTAGCCTGGATGAACTGCGCGCACTGCGAACTGCTGGTCCAGGGGTGCTGACCCCCAGTGAGGAGGACTCACAGTCAGTGCGGAGCTCCAACACCCCACCACCCACTGTTGAGAGGCGCCGTAGTGGCAGGAGCACCAGGCCTGCCACACACCAATAGGAACTGCTGCAAAATTACTATTTCACACAGGGGAGACATAGGGCCAGCAACAGTGCTGCATTGACTGTGATTAGACTACAATTGTTGCACTGTGAATTCAACATGTGCATTGGATTGGGAGAGTTCCTTTATGTTACTTTTGATATGTGACATTGTTGCTATTGGGATTTAAACACATTAGCAAAGGCTTTAGTTGTCATGGTATCATTATTTCTCACCTAGAAGTAGTTGCGCATGATCTCATCACGCCTCTGTCGCCCAGCTGCAGCAGCAGCTATGCCAGCTTCCATGTGTACAGGTCCAGGTCCCTCCACGTCGGAGGATTCTGAGTCACTCAACTCCATTGGTGTCCCTTTCCTGGTAGCAATGTTGTGCAGCATGGCGCAAGCTACTACAATTCTGCAGCACGTTTCTGGGCTGTTTTGGAGGGCTCCTCCACTTTTGTGAATGCATCTGAACCTGCTCTTCAATATGCCAAATGTTCTCTCGATGGTGCCTCTTGTTGAAATGTGTGCCCGGTTGTAGCGCCGCTCCCCAGCAGTGGCAGGATTCAGGTAGGGTGTCAGGATGAAATCCCGGACTGCATAGGCACTGTCACCTGTGGGTGGAAATGTAGACAGGTCAGTCACTGCCATGCACATGCTGGCCATTTGGAATGTGGGCTGTCATTGTGTGCTTTTACCTAGTAGGTATCCCTCTCCAAATTCCCCTCTTGAGAGTCTACGGTATAGCCCACTGTGATGGAATATGAAGGCGTCATGTGTGCTTACTGGATACTTTGCCACTATGTCGGTGATTATGTTTTTGGCATCACACACCATCTGTATGTTCAGTGAGTGGTAGCATTTCCTGTTCCGGAATACATACTCTATGTTTGAGGGGGGGGGGGGAATTGAAACATGTGTCCCATCTATAAATCCTATGACGTGGGGGAATTGGGCAATGTTGAAAAAGTCCTGCTTGGTCTGTGCTAGTTCCTGTGGGGTGCTGGGGAAGTGTATGTGGTGTTGCATCCTATGTGTCATTGCGTCGAGGAACGCATGGAAGAAGCGCGACAGGGCACATTGTGACACCCCTCCTGCTCAGGCTATGACCCCCTGAAAACTGCCTGAGGCCAGCAGGTGTAGTGAACACAGGACCTGGATGTGTGTGGGTATGGCCTGGGTCCTGCGGGTGGGGTGTTCTAGGTGGGGCCTCAGTTCCTCAATTAAATCAAGTATGCTCTGTTCCTCCAGTCTGTAATGGGTGTAGATGTCCTCCTCAGTGCGCTGGAAGATGGTGGTGCGCAACCGGAATATCCTCTCCTGCCATCTCCTCCTCTGCGCCACGGCTCTCAATCTTCGCCTCCTCACTATCATGTAGAGCCCAGACATTGTGGATAACAGTGTGTTGCATTCTGGGCTTCATTTTATACTTTGCACCTGGTTACCACCTGCTCCCACTTGATGGTAATTGCGATTCCTTAATTTGCGAATTCCCTTATTTCGCAATTTGCAATTGGTTGATACATTCCATTGCAAATTCTTAATTGCGATTCCCAGATTTGCGATTTTCGCTAACCGGTTTCAGCGCTAATTTGGAAATCGCTATGGAATTCGCTATTTACCACTTTCGCACGGTTTGGAACTCGCTAAATAGCGATTCCTTCTTTTGCATGCATTTTCTACTTCATACATTGGGATTTGCGATTTTTAGGTTCGCAAACACTATTTTTAGCGATTCGCATCGTTTGCGAGCTAATTTCTGCTTCATACATATGGCCCTAAGGTTCCTGAGCATGCTAAAAAATAAACATTTGTACTCCAACCTATGACTTGAAATTCATCAGAGCATGAGTTCAGGTGCAGATAGAAGCTGTGTTCTTTTTTTGTTCTGAGATCAATCAGATTGAGGCATTGCCTAGGTATCCAGCTGAGTTAGAAGTTATTTACACTAGCTCAGGATTGCTCCAGGTTGAAGGTAAAACAGTGAGTCAGGATCTAGGGGCAGCTTGTGAAAACCCCAAAATAATTGGGCATGACTGTCTTTTGGTTCTGTGTCCTCTTGTCTGTCTCCTAGTCTCTGTGGTATCATGGGCTCTCCTGCACCTGGGTCTCATATTCAGGCATTCACACCATTGTGGCTCTCTTCTTCTTTGAATTTTAAGAGCCTAATTCCAATCTCCAACAACATTCAAAATACAGTGATTGCTGGTTCACACAAACCTATACCGAGGATTTATTCTGTTAAGTGCAGCACCTGTAGTAGTTGCAAGAGATGTCAGCAGGTATGGATGAGGCCGAACTCTGGACTCTTTCAGCTCATTAGCAATGACAGTGGCTTCCTTTCAACTTCTCATTTGGTTTTCTCCTTTCCTACAAAATCAGGTGAGTTTGACTCAACCAAGAACACAGTGGTAATAATTATGTAAACAGACAGCCAACCATGGGCTCTCCAGCTTTAGCTTCTTTTGTTGTTCAGATTGGGGCCTGGGTAGAGACCTATCTTCTAACTTTTCCATCCTCCCGCATTCAGGTACTAAACAATGTGGTGGTATACCATCTGAGCATCTCCTGACTGCCTCATATTTCATGAAATTTACATAAGGTTTGCGGTTTTCTATCCTGTTTTCCAGATGCAGGAGCTTGGGAGATGGATGATCTGTCCTCTTTTGGCCTTCAACTCTTCTTTCCATCTTTCCTCCATTTCCTCTGGTTTAAAAACTATTAGTTCAGCTTTTTACAGAGGAAAAATCTCATTCTGTTGGTCCACTTTTGGGGCTGGTATGTGCCTGTGTCATATGTATGACAGTACAGCGCGATCATTTTGATCAACTTTATTCAGTATTTTAAAACAGCAAAGAGCTTTCATTGGCAGCAGCTCACAAATCAACAGGTACAATGAGTTAAAATCAGCAGTGCATATGGGTAGGGTCAATCCATTCCAGTCCGACATTACGGTTTGCGTAATAGTAACAACAACTTTGAAGGCAGTTTGTGTATCTGGGTTCACGGCGGGATCATGTTCAACCACTTCCCCCATATTTTAAGGAACAGTTCTGGAGAGCCTCTGGATTCGAATAGGGCCTCCTCTTGTGCAGGGCCTCCTCTTGGGCACCGCACCAGTCCACCCCCCTCCTCCATCCCCCCACCGTGGGTGCCACATTTTGTGACCAGTGTCGTGCTATGTCCCTTTTGGCCATGGCCACCGCTGTACCCAATAGGCGTTTATCCAATCTGGTGCCATCCAGGCCATCGAATATCCCTAGCAGCATTCGCAGCGGGTCACGAGGGACCTCCAAGCCCAGGGCCTGTGAAAGCTCCTGCTCCACTCCTCTCCAAACCTCTCAAGCCCCGGGCACATCCACACCATGTGGTATAAGTCGGCCGGGGATTGTCCACATCTTGGGCAATCTGGGGAGGGTCTCAATCGGGCCCGGAAAGGCCTCTCTGGGGTGAGGTAGGACGTGTGTAGATAGTATGTCTGCACCAGACGCAACTTGGATGATGTGGTCAGGGTACGTGGGGCCATCAAGGCGTCCCTCCAATCGGCCTCCTCTAGGGCTCCCATCCATCCCTCCCACCGGGTACGCAGCTGGTCAAGGGACGAGGGGCTATTATTTACTAGGGCGCTGTAAATTCAGGAGACCCCTCCCCTACCCAGATTCCCCATCATCACTTGGGCTTCTAGCGGGCTAAACTCTGGAAGGGTGGTTGGCGCGGGAGGTGTGCATGAATGGCATGGCTCAGCTGCATATACCTAAAATGCTGGGCATGGGGAATGGTGTGGTGCTGCTGCAGGTCAGCAAAGGCTCGAATGTGGTCTCCCACCCATACATCTCCGAGTACCGACACCCCGACAAGGTCTCAACGCCGGAATCCGCTTAGGGATGATACTTCCCAAGGCCAGTGTCCATGCCAGAGAGGCGTCTGGCGGGTAAGTTTGTGGTCCCACCTTGTGTGGCGCAGGGTCGAGCGCCAGGCCAGCACGACCGCTCTTGTAATTGGGGCTATGGTTTGTGGGACCGTGCGCCCATAGAGAAGCGCTTGAATCTGCTAGAAGTTCGTCTCTTCCAGTTCCACCCGGTACGCTGGGTCGGACCAGCCGCCCGCGTACCAGTCATGGACTACAATCAGTTTAGTGGCAAGGTAGTAGAGGTAGAGGTGGGTCACCCCTAGGCCTCCGTCAAAGGGGGGGATGCGGCTGTGTGAGAGGGAGATCCGTGGTCTTCCGCCGCCCCAGAGGAACCTGGATAGGGTTCCGTCGAGCTCTCGGAACCAAGCACGGGAAAGGGGGATGGAAATGTTTTGTAAAGTGTAGAGGAAACAGGGGAGGACCATCATTTTAAACATTGCACTCCGTCCCAAGGGATTGAGGGGGAGGGATTGCCATTTCTTCAGGTCCGATCGCATTCGGGCAGCCAGGGGTGTGATGTTCAGAGCCCATTCCAATTCCGGCAGCAGAGTCACCCATATCCACAGGTATTTAACTGAGTGGCGTCTAAGGGGGATGGACGACTGCCAGTCGAAACAATCCTGGGAGGGGTGCAGCGGGACCAGGGTGGATTTGGCCGCATTAAGCCGAAGGCCAGAGACTTTTCCAAAATCGAGAATGATCTGAAGACATTTAGGGCACGAGGTCGCCGGGTCCACCAACTACGGGAGCACATCGCCGGCATAGAGGGCTATCTTATCTATGTGACTCTCATTCCAGGCCCACCCTTGGACAAGGGGGTCTTGCCGGATGAGCGTCGCCAGGGGCTCCAACGCTAACGCGAACAGGAGTGGGGATAGCGACTCATTGATTTTATGACTGGTTTTAGCTTTTTGTCCTACGTGCTGTGTACCTGTGATTTAGGGTAAGAAAGTACTCTTCCTTTTATTGCCTCTCCTTTACCTGAGGAGGAAGCATTTAATTTGTTGAAAGTGCCACATGTAGTTCACATTCACCTTTCTTGGTCTGCTGGTGAGGGATTCTATGAAGCTTTCTTTGTCAATTTTGGTTTGTTTCTGAATGGGCACAAGCCTTTGACTTCTTCTGTGAGACGATGCATAAAAACCATGGTTTCTCTAACCTAGAGCCAGCAGTAGTCTTCTTTGCCATGCTCCTTGCACTTGTGATAAACTTGGGAATGGCTGCCTCTTGGGCAGAAGCTAAGGGAACTTCCATCCAGAATATTTACTAAGTAGCTATTTAAAAAGCTCCTTCTATCTTTCAATGGTCCTTCATTTGTGTGCGTTATTATTTAAATAAACTAGATATGTGGCATTACTCTAGAATGAAATGTTTGTTTTTGGATATAATGGAGAGAGTCATCTGCTTTGGTATACCCTCATAGAAGTAAGGGCTGGGGGGGGGGGGGGGGGTTGAAGGGTTTGAAAGAAAATGCAACCACGGGGTTCTGGTAATGTTGCAGATTTGCACTTGTCATACTGTGCTTATTAAGTAGTTGTAAAGGTCCTGAAATTAATTTGCTCTATTGGTGTGTGAAATGCATATTTTCATTCTTGCTGTAGAGAGACCATATTTTTAGTTTACTGTTTTAATAAATGATTAACTGTTAAGGCTGCATGTCTGAGTATACAGAATTGTCAATTAATATGGAATGTTGTTTAATTAACAATTGCATGATCTTTATTGATTTCAATTTGAGCAGCAGGCCTTAAGGTTTATTGCAGATTTTAAAAAAATAGTATTTGTTTTTGTAGTGTCATAGGCATATAAAAAGCCCAACAGATTTTGAGTGGCTGAAACAGTGCAGATTTTACTTTAATGAAGACTCTGAGAAGATGATGATCAACATCACTGATGTGCCTTTTACCTACCAAAATGAGTTCCTGGGATGTACAGACAGGCTGGTAATAACTCCTCTGACAGACAGGTAAGAAACACTTTTACATAAGGCATCCTGCATGCCCCCACATCCATACCAGGGTTTGTGAATTACTGGATCCCTCTGTGCCTATCCTCAGCCTCCACAATACCTAAACTCTGTTAGTTGCTTCTGTGTGCTGGGATCTGAGACTCCTTGGGCACTCTTTTCTCCTCCAACCACAAGAACCTCACTACCCATACTGTTCCTTAGGACAGAGTTCATCCGTGATTTCAGAGAAGACCTGCATTTATTTGCCCACAAGTGTTACTGCTGCATTGGAATCAACGTTTCTCCTCACTTACTAGGCTGTAGCAGATGCTTTAGAGTAAGGGCCAAATCGGAGGAGGTACGTAATGGCAAATCCGGAAAGGAAATATAAATTATGTCTGGATTACAAATCAGAAATTCTGCGGTTTTAACTCAACTGAATGTGTCTCTCTCTCAGCGGATAGACTGAGGTAAATCTGTCAAAAAAGGTGGAGATCATTGCATCATATTGAGAGTGAATAATGCGAAATACATCCTCTTTTACTCTATTCCTGAATACCTTAACCAAGTCCACAAGGACCTCAATCACATTGCTGACCCTAAGTCTATTGAAGACTGACAAAACGAGACACTGCATTAGGTTACTACTTAGACACCACACAGTATCAGAACCACCCTCACAACCATCCTCAAGACCTCCCTGACCCCCTTCTATCCTCTATTCTACTGCAGTCCATCCTTCCTTAGTTATGTATCTGAAAGAGACTTCTTGCTGCAGATTCCTTACCTTTGAACTTCCCAGGCATCCGGCTGGATCCGGAAACTTTTGCTGAGCAATACTCCCTGTGCACACTGTTGGGTGGCTCCATTCAGCTCCGCTTGACGTCGGCAGCGTCATTAGCATCAGTTATGACATCCCAGTACCTATATTGGTGCCACCCAGGCAGGCGGACATCAGTTCTTCTCTTTCCGCGCCAGTTAAGCACCAATCCGGGAAGAGCTACCCCTCTGTCACTTTTTGACAGGTTTTTCCTTGACTTATTGTCGGCTTCCCGATTTTTTGCATCTTGTGGAAGGATGTCTTCGAGGAAGACATGATTTAAGCCCTGTGGGGCCTGTCCCTGTAAGATGTGGGTCACAGATCCCCACCTCATCTGCCGCAGGTGTCTCGAGCACAACCATAATCGGAAGTCCTGCTCGGACTTTCGGGCCATGGCTCCTAAGACCTTATGGGAGGGGGCTTTGAACCTCTTTGCGGCCCGACAGCTGACACAGTCAAGCAAGACTCAGCAGAGGTCCTGATCCGAATCGTGGTATTGGAGGTTGCGGGACCAATCTTGGAGCCCAAAGTCCTCTTCGTCCCACTTGAGGTTATTGGGACACTTGGAAAGAGACACAAGAAGAAGAAGTCCAACCGGACTGCATCTTCACCTCGACTGCCGTCCGTCGACAAAGAAGGTAAGGAGCTTTAGGCATGGTTCTAAGGAGCCAGGGTCCATTTCGCACCTCCCTCCTTTTCCAGCAGCGACCCCCGATTTCAGATCAAAGATTTCTACAAGGCCATGCACTGCATATTTGAGGAGGCCGATCCCTCTGGTGAGCCTTCAGACCCCGCAGGGTCCAAAGGCGCCCTGTCGGTTTCAAGGGTGTTGGCTTGTGCCGCTGCGCCAGTGGGGCCTCAGATATCTGATCTCAGATCTGTGTCAAAACCGGTCGTGCCGCCACATCCTCCCCTGGCGAGTCGGATCTGAGGTCGGTGCCTTCAGCGCCGCAATCCCATCGACGGTGCCAGCCCCATCCTTATCCCCGATGACATGGAGTCAAAACAACGTCGCTCAACGCCAATTCCGACCTCAATTGAACCCAGGGTTTCTATGTTGTCGCCTGAAAACTTTGTGGATGTATTAAGCTCGGCAGAGGAATGGAGGGGGTCAATGGACCCTCTGGAACACCAGGATGACTCTGCAGAGCAGTTGGACTGGTGTGGGGAACTTAGGAAAGCTGATGGACAGGATACTTCTCCAGATACCTGCATGCTCTCTCCAGCAATTGTGTCTACGGAGGAGGGGACATCTTATGCCATGGTGATCAAGACGGCAGTCGAGGTCCGTGGACTAGAACTGCCCTCAGTGGAGGTCAGGACTAATCTCCTGACTGAATTGCTTCAGCCTGGGGCTTCCATCTCAGAACCCCCTTTTGCCCTTTAATGAAGCACTTACTGGGGCTCCTGTGAATAAGTCAATTGCATGCCACCATCGCCCAACTCCGGGCAACCCAAAGTTCCTCAGCCAACACCCCACCCCAGAAAGTTTGGTGGTGTGGGCCCCTACGTCACAGGGTGCGTTCCCTTCCGCTCCTCCAGGTAGGGAATCCAAGAGGCTGGATTCATTAGGGCTGAAAATGTTTTCTTACTCCAGCCTGGCATTGCGGTTGGTGAATACTGAGTGCTTATTGGGCCATTTCTCCCACTCCGTTTGGGAGACAGTTACGCAAGTGCTGCCACAAGTCCTGGGGGAGGCCCAGGCTTTGCTCTCTTAGGCAGTTAAGGACAGGAGGAATGCAGCAAAATTCATCATAAGGTGTGGCTTTATTACGACTGGTCCACTGGGCAGATCAATTTCCACCACAATGGCCTTGAGGCGCCACACCTGGCTTAGGACAGCTGGCTTCTCGGGTGATGTCCAGGCAAATCTGATGGACATGCCCTTTGATGGAACCCGCCTTACTGGGGAAAAGGAAGATTCAGCCTTAGTGAGGTTCAAGGACTCTCAAGCTACAGTCAGATCCTTGGGCCTCTCTTCTACTCGTCCTGGCCAGTCTACCTTCACCCCTTTTGTGGCAGTGGAAGGGGTTTCCAGCCACGACAGCCCTATCCTAGCCACGTCCTGCTCAGGCTCACCATGCCGAGCGGGGACGTGGACGGGGTTCAATCTGACCTAGGAATGAAAGCCAGAAGTCGGCGGCCACCCTGCCCATGGCAGCCGCAGCCTCCAAGGACTCCTAGTCTGACTGCAAGACCATACCACTCCAGTTGGTGGGGAAATTCTTCATCATCTCCCCCACTGAAGGTTAATAACATCGAACAAGAGGGTCTTTCATATCATTCAGGAGGGCTATTCTCTTCCTTTCCTTTCGTCCTTCCACTCTGCCAAATCAGGGACAGCTGACGGAGGATCATTTAAAATTGCTCCAGGAGGAAGTTACAGCTCTCTTAGCCAAGAGAGCTATAGAAAGGGTCCCAGTTCAGAAGTAGGCAGTGGCTGTTATTCCCGCTACTTTCTGATTCCGAAGAAAAACAAAGGGTTGTAGCCCATTTTAGATCTTCAAACCATCAATCTCTTCCTTAAACAGGAGAAATTCAAGATGCTCACTCTAGTTCCGGTCTTGTCTGCCCTAGACCAAGAAGACTGGATGGTAGCATTGGATCAGCAGGAGGTGTACATATCCCCATCTGGCTGGGACTCAGGCATTACCTTTGGTTCAAGGTAGGCCGCAAGCACTTTCAGTTTACTGTGCTTCCCTTCGGCCTTACAAGTGGCCTTCGGGTGTTTACCAGGTTGATGGCAGTGGTCTCAGCTCATCTGCGCAGGTTAAGGGTTTCAGTCTTCTCCTACCTCGACTCCTGGCTGTTGAAGGTGTCCTCGACCCTGGCTGTCGTCTCCCACCTTCAGACTATGGCAAACCTCCTGCTTTGGCTAGGGTTCTCTATAAACGTGCCAAAGTCACACCTAACTCCTTCTTAACACGCCCTTTCATCTGAGCTGTTCTGGACACAGTGCAGTTTCTGGTCTATCCTCCCGAGCAGCGAGTCCAGGATATTCAGGTTATGATTCCAATTTTTCGGTCTCTCTTCCAGATTTCTGTGAGACTGATTTTGAGGCTTTGGTCCTCATGGCCTCCTGCATCCTGTTAGTAAAACATACCAGGTGGTGTATGCGGGCTCTGCAGTGGGACTTGAGGTTGCAATGGGCATAACGTCCGTTAATCTCACCAATGTGTTTCAGATCTCAGAAGGAACTGCAAAAGATCTGCAGTGGTGGTTGACGAACCACAACTGAGTCAATAGCAGACCCCACTCCCTTCCCTAACCATATCTCACAGTTGTGACAGATGCATCACTCCTGGAATGGAGTGGCCATCTGGGAGAGGTGAAGATCAGGGTACACTGGTCTATGGCAGAGTCAGGGTTCCACCTATATTTGTGGAGCTCCGAGCGATTTGATTGGCTTTGAAAGCATTTCTTCCCTCTGTCAAGAGGAATCTAGTGCAGGTGTTCATGGACAACGTGTTAAGAAAAAGAGAGGTACCCCTTGGAGAAGTCAAGGGAATTGAGGTATCACAGCCTGAAAAAGTTAAGTCCCCTTGATCTACATATATTCTAAAACCGTATGATCATCAATCATACAAATACAACTAAATATGTAAAAAGAACATCAGATTTATTCCATATATAATGAAAATATACAAACATTTAAAAATACAATGATAAACACAGTACATAAAATCAATAAGAATCACTTAAAAAAATTCAACAGAATACACAGGGGCTAGCATCACTATGGTGAATGAGAGTCTAGTCCCCTCAAGGCAACTTTTACCTGGCGCCACATACCAGGTGACCACCATTGATGGAGTGCAGAGAGATCATCCCATGGCAGTGGTAAATCTCAGCTGGGGAGGTGTCACTGGCCCCAAGAGAGTGGCAGTGTCATCAAACGTGCCTGTAGATTGCCTACTGGGGAATGATCTAGAGATCTCAGCCTGGGCTGAGGTAGAACAAGAAACCCATTCAAAAATGGTAAATCTCCATGGAAAGGTTAGTGGGGCTGTGATAGCCACAGCCCCATTCCAAGATGTTACCCCTGAACAGGTCAGGAGGGCTGTGCCAGTCTCAGCCCAATCTCAAACAGATTCCTTCCCTGAACAGGTTGACAGGGCTGTGATGGTAACAGCCCAAACCCAAACGGAGTCCCTTCCTGAAAAGGTTGGTGGGGCTGTGATGGCCACAGCCCAAACTCAAACAGATTCATGTGCTGTGAAGCCTGAAACTATGGATCACTCCACACAAACAGAGAGCATTGAGGAGGAAGAGAAATCTCCCTCCCACCAGACTTTAGGAAAGGATCAGCCTCCTCAGGGAACTGATCTTACCCCTTGTGAAGAAACTGCCCAGAGGTAGTCAGGCCTAGCCTGGCAGAGCCCCTGATGTCAGTGGACCCTTTCAAGGTGGGACCCAGTCTGGAGCAGGTAACCTGCCCTCTCTACCCTGCCTCAGTCAGCCCAGGGCTATAGAGGTCAGGGATGCCAGTGGTGGACCCCAAAGTGTGGTACTTAAAATTCTGGACTCTGCTATTCAGTGGTACCGAAGCTCTGCACTCGTGTCATAAATATCATCGTATCATGACGATTTTGGTACTAGCAGACCGGTAATGGCTTAAATACTATACATAAGTATTTTCGCCATGTTCGAGTGACAAAAACACCCTGAAATCATAGTTTTTGTCTTGAACCCTCGGGTTCCATTTTGTGAGCGGCATCCATTTTGTGGTTGCCCTTTACATAGCCAAATAACTAAGGCCAAATTTGATCCAAAAGGACACGCACACCTCTGCTGACTCCTCTGTGACCTGGGCGAGCTGACTCCACTGCTCAAGCCAAACCTGTTCGGGCAGTTCCTCTCCCAGTGGCCGAACGAGATTAGTATCAAGGCACAACATGTCATAAACCGTTCATCACACACATACTATGCTTAATCTCACACACACCTGTCCCTGTTTCTTCTTTATGACCTGTTTTACGAGGAGGAGGTGCCCGATTTTATTAGGGGTCCGTCGATATCAGATGAAAGTTCTGGGCCTTGCCGGGTAATCTATCATGGACTGGACAAACTGAAATGTGGGCTTGTCATCATGACTCTGCTTTTTCTTTGTAGTAAAAATATTTGTATGGTCAACTGTAAAATCAGGAATGTTTGCCTGAAGCTTATTATTTCGTAGAAGGCTGGTTCTGTAAATTCGAGCAGTCTCCTGAGAACATACATGCTGTTGTACTTCTAGGATACCTGTTACTGGTTGCAGCCAATAAATACAATCTTTGACTTCACCTAGAAGACTCTGTGTTTCTGTAGTCTGAAACAGGTGTTCTCCCTGGCACCGCCGGGTCCATAAAAACCCGCTACCTCAGTTGGTGACCAACGTGGGGCGGTATCAGCGGTACCGGTCCAAGCCAGAGGTTCGTGAGGAGCTTCGTGTGAAAATTCCGGAGGACGGCCAACCACTTCAGCGACCCCTGCATGTCGACGTAGTCCGAAGGTCTTTGCTGCGAGGTTCCCGGCTTTCCGACGGCTACGAAGGACTGCTGCCCTGATTATCGCCCTGTTTTGGACCCTTGATGATTGGTAGAGCGAAATGATAGACGAGTCTTCTGGTGACGTCATCGATACCTCAGTTAAGTATAAGTGGAGCGTCTCCCAGTTCTTAGTTTGGTATCCCTTTGGGACCGCTTTGATTTGGAACTTGCAAGTGCCAAAGCCGAAGGACTCGTGCATTCATGAGACTATCGTATTCGATAATCCTTTAAAGTTTGAAGCTAGACTAGAGAGCGAAGATGCCTGGTCTTAGCAGACTTTGGAATTTGTTTTGTCTTGGTTGTAGTAGGGACTCCCGATTGGAGGACTCGTGTCCGGTTCCTCCGATTGGAACTCCAACATATGAGCTCTATGTGAAGCATGGCGTAGGCCCTATCGCATATAATGAAGTATGGATCCGATACACCAGAAAGGATGGTGTTTTAAAATGGCCCCAATACGGTAGCTTTGACACAGAAATTTTGGATAATTTAGAGGTTAAACTTTTTAAGAAGAAAGCCCGGCCGGCGATGTTTGACTCCTTTCGCCTATGGCGCAAAGAAGCCAAACAAAAAGAAATGAAATTAGCAAAGAAAAATATACGAAGTATGTCAATGGTACAAGCTGCTGTTGCATTTAGGGATAATGAAGAAGAGCAAGAAAGCGAACAGATGAAAAGAGCGAAGAAATTAGCGGTAGATAGATGCTACCCAGCCTTGCCAACTAAAGAACAGAAAGCAAGGAACGATCTTGAGAAAGATCTGTTAATGTCACATCTCCTGAGTTCACCACCCCCTTATGCACAGAATGCTACGGCACCTCGCCACCAGTCGTGGCCGTACAACCTCCAAATGTTGTGCCACCTGTAATTCCTCCACAACCAGCTCCTTTTCCGTTGGTTGCCATTCCTTTGGCGCAGCCTCCTCAGGGGCCGCCAACTTTGCCTTTGCCTGTTACTTCTACGTCTGTTCTTCAAACTCCTCCTGCTCCGACTCTGGATTCTTCCCCGTCTTCCCTTATTCTTTCTTCTTCTCCTTCTACCAGACAGCGAATGACTGCTGCCTTTTCTGGTTTCTTTTCTCCTTGGTTGGGACAATTGGGTATGTCCCCTGCTACAGAGTATAGACAGTCACGCACTCAATTGCCTGACTCTAGAGAGAAAGAGATATTGGATCGTTTGACGCATAAATGGGTTACAGACCCAGTGCAATATGAGCTAGATTCTATTATGGATGTCTTCCATCAGTGGGAAGCATCGAAGCAGAGATATGTCTTTGAGAAAATGTGTGTTTTCCTTTGTGAGGAATTGGAGGAAGATAATTTGGAACGCAATATGTCTGAGTTATATCGTGTGCAGTTCGAATTTGCGAAGGGCACAATTGTGGGTTCAGATGTTGAAAAGGCAGTTGCGACGTTATTATCGTTTAGGAGTGAGAGTGTTTCCGAGTCGTTGTTTGACTCTGAGGTTAAGACGAAGGCAAGACAATATCCCATGAGAGAGGTCCCCCCAGTTTGCAGGGAAGGGGACGCAAATGCTGTTCCAGCCATTTTGCCACATTTTCAGAGTGTATGGGTACATGTCCCGTGGAAGCGAGCTGAAGTTTTGGCTCTTAAGTAGACATTGCCCGATCCCCGTAAAAATCCGGCAGGATATTACAAAGAATTATCACAGACTGCAGGCTCCTGTATCATGAATTTAGCCAATGTAGACATGTTGTTTGGAAATGTTGTTCCACAGCCTTTATGGGGAAAGATTTGTCATGCGGATCATGATCAAGAGTTAGGCGACACATGGGTAAATATTGCCGCTGCTGATGCTAGACAAGTTGGTGGTGCTAAACCTGAGCCCTTAGTAGCAGAACTTCCTGGTAGGATTATTACGTATATGAAGACTTTAATGCCCGAATTGCGTTTTAATTGGGACAAGTTGTCTGCATGCAAACAAAAGAAAGATGAGACTGTGTCTGACTTCTTCACGAGATTCGAGGAAACTTTCGTAGATCAATGGTCAGGATATGTCTACGGAGGGTGGCCAGAGATTGTTTGTTGACAAATTTGTACATAATTTGCTTCCTGAATTATGTAATAGGTTGAAGGATTCTGAGAGTGCTTGGGCCGTTTACAAGTCAGCACAGATTTTAGCTACGGCCCAGTACTATGAAAATAGGCGCAAAGAGGAGTTAGAGAAAGCGGATAAAAAGACTAAGGAATTGAAAACTAAAGTCCTTCTATAGCAAGCTTATCCGCCTCGTAATAATAGTCAGCGCGATTATCAGCAACCCCAACAATATTCGAGAAACTTGCAAAGAAACGAGTCTTCTCAGCAGCGTTTACCATATGGTCCTAATCAGTGTGCGTATTGCAAGGAAGAGGGTCATTTCAAGAGTAGTTGTCCGGTTTTGTTACAGCGTACGAATGGTGCTTCTAGTGCAAGAGGTCGAGGTGTTCAACAAGCTCCTAGAGGTAGGGGACGTGGAAACCTCCCCCAGAACGCTCGTTCCTTCCCGCCTCAGAATTCCATGAATAGTTTCGAATAGCAGAATAACGCGTTTGCTAGGACGGCTCAGTACTATGCTAATGACTACTATGCAGAAGATGAGAATATGGCAGGTGATGATTGCTAGGACAGCCATAGACAAAGAGAGGGAGTTGTTTCAGTTCCAGTAGATCAGAGTGGGCCTTATGTTGAGGTGATTACATCAGGTGTGTCAGAGCCTTTTCTGTTGTGCTACAAAGAGTTCTATAATGCACTCAAAACTCCCTGGCGCACCTTTGTCTGGCGAAATGAATGTTTCAGTAGGTTTTTCTGACGCCCCGGTTAGGAACCCGATCTCTAGTCCTATGTCCCTTTCTGTTGGACCTTGTGAATTCGAAGCACCCCTTATTCTTACAACAGGTTGTGGTGAAAACTTTTTGGGATTGGATCTGTTAAAAAGATTATATGCGACTTTGTACTGTTCTCCTTCGGGAGTACAACTTACACTGGGTAAGAAAGTGGTTTCTCCAATGTATTTGTCGAAGGATAAACTTCCGACAGAATTGTCTTCCCTTCCGGATATTCTTTGGGCTACTGGACCTAATGATATGGGTCTCTTGGAAATAGCGCCAAATGTTGTAACACTGAAAGCCAATGTTAGAATGCCGCGCATTCCCCAATACAAGATCTCTAGTGACGGTGAGAAAGCGCTGTTAGCGATCATTTATGATCTGATTGAGAAAGATGTAATTGAAGAGACAAGAGGCAATGTTTGTAATAGTCCTGTTCTGCCGGTTTTGAAGCGTACTGATCCTTCCCAACCACCTGTTTACAGATTTGTTATTGATCTTAGGGAGGTCAATAAAATAGTTGTGCCACAGTTTCCAGTTGTCCCTGATATCACTGCCTTATTGACTATGATTCCAGCTTCAGCCACTTGGTTCTCAGTGATTGACTTGAAGAATGCTTTCTTCAGCATCCCGATTGCCGAGGAGAGCAGGGATATTTTTGGCTTCAGTTTAGGAGGCCGAAATTTCCGCTTCAAACGTGCTCCTCAGGGCTACTGTGAAAGTCCATCAATATACAGCCAGGCTTTAAAAACACAGCTTGACACGATTGTTTTACCTGACGGCGCTACCCTTATTCAATACGTCGATGATTTGCTAATAGCTGCAGATACTGAGGATATTTGTAAAGAAGCCACATTGTCGTTGTTGCGTCATTTGTGTGATTTGCGCCACAAAGTCCCTCTTTTAAAATTGCAATATTGTCGACAAGAAGTGACCTACTTAGGTCACCTCTTATCGAAGGAGGGAAGGAAACTGACCCCAGAAATAATTCAGGCAATTGCAAAATTGAGTGTCCCAAGGACACAGAGAGAAGTGCGTGCTTTCTTGGGCATTACATCATATTGCAGACAATGGATACCGAATTTTTCTTTACTGGCCAAACCTTTGGTGGCATTAACTTGTAAAGATACACCGAATCCCATTCCGTGGTCTGAAGAGTGTCAGAAAAGTTTTTCCGAATTGTGTGATGCATTGTGTTCGGCTCCTGTATTGGGTACCCCCGACTACAGTAAGCCCTTTACATTGTACGTCCATGAGAAAGAAGGTTGCGCATTGTCAGTTCTGACACAGTCTTTTGGGGACAAACAGCGTCCATGCGCGTATTTTTCGGCGACTCTAGATCCGGTAGCTAAGGCGTTGCCAAGTTGTTTGAGAGCCACTGCGGCAGCAGCTGTCTCTATTCGACAGTCTGCTGGGTTAGTAATAAATAACATGTTAATTGTGATGGTCCCGCATGCAGTGGACATTTTGTTAAACAGAACAAAGACACAGCACTTAACTAGTACTCGATTGTCAGGGTATGAGCTGACACTGTTGGCAAGTCATGTGCACATAAAGAGGTGCAATACACTAAAACCAGCCACATTGTTGCCGATTCTAGCTGAGACAGACAATGATAGTGAAGATCAGCATGACTGTTTTCTGAGAACAGAGGAAGAGACGAAAGGGAGGATAGACCTTAGAGACACTCCTCTTCCAGAATGTGATGGTTCTTTGTGGGTTGATGGTTCGTGTTTCAAGTTGCCGAATGGTGATACAACTGCAGCATATGCTGTGACGACTTTGCATACTATTGTTGAAGCTGCACGTATCCCACACAATTCAGCGCAAGCAGCAGAGTTGATTGCACTTACAAGAGCATGTGTGTTGGCGAAAGGAAAACGAGTGAACGTGTACACGGACAGCCAGTATGCATTTGGTGTGGCTCACAGTTTTGGACGATTGTGGAAAGAACGTGGGTTCCTGACTTCGCATGGTGCTAAGATCCATGTTATGTTATGTTAAATTTTTTTATATCGCGCGACTAACACCTGAAGGTTTCTTGGCGCTTGTGCTGAGGGAGCGGAGAAAAAGTGAGGGACAAGACTAATTGTAGGCCTCAGTAAACAAAAAGTTTTGAGGAGAGATCTAAACCTAGTGTAAGGGGAGGACAGCCTTAGAGGGAGAGGGAGGGCGTTCCCGAAAGAAGGAGCTAAAAATGAGAACCTAAAGCCGCCGTGTTTCTTCCTCTTGAATCTTGGGACTGACAGTAAAGCCAACTGAGACGAGCGAAGGTTGCCTGAGGGGACATATGGGTGAAGGAGGGAAGAAATAAAAGAGGGGCCTCCGCCTGCAAGGGATTTGAAGATTATGCAGCCTAGTTTAAACTTGCAGCGCGCGGTGACCGGAAGCCAATGAAGACTTTTTAAAAGAGGGGGAACGTGTTGATGTCTGGGTTGGCGGAAGATGAGACGGGCGGCCTGATTTTGAATCTGCTGGAGTCTCTTGGCTTGGTAGTCAGGGATGCCTACGTAAAGCGCGTTTGCATAGTCAAGTCTTGAAAAGACTAGCGCTAACAGGGCCAGGGTGAGGGCCTCGGTGGTGAGGAGGTGGGAGATTTTACGAATCTTCCTGAGCTGAAAGTGGCTAGAAGACACTACCGCGCTAATCTGGGGTTTCATTGAAAGATCGCTGCTAATGATAACCCCCAGACTTTTAGCTGAATTCACTGGGCAAGGGGGACTGCTCAGACTTGCCGGCCAGAAAGAGGGTTGCCAGGGATTAGAGGGACCCCCGACAAGAACCAGCTCGGTCTTGACGGGGTTGAGCTTAAGGTGATTTGAGCTCATCCAGTCACTAATGAAACAGAGGGTAGTTTGAAAATGGTCAGTTGGTGAATGAGCTTCTCGAGTCACTGACCTTGCCGATACAGGTTGCAATTGTAAAATGCAGTGCGCACAAAAAAGTTACGGATGATGTTGGTCGTGGAAATGCATTTGCGGATGAAGTTGCGAAAGAAACTGCTAGGAATGTAATGAGTCGAATGTATGTTGCAGGCCCTGCGAGATGGATTGGTGATGTTGGTATGTGTGAAGATATGATTGAGAGTGTGAAGTCCATTCAAGCTGAAGCCACAGAGAAAGAATTGAATGAATGGAGAGAAAGTAAGGGTAAATTGGATGCAAATGGTTGTTGGATTGAATTGTCAGAGCATCAGAGATGGTTGTTACCCGATGCGTATGTGCTTGCAGTGGTGACAATGGCTCATGGAATGGCTCATATCAGTGTGAAAGGGATTTGTAAGTTGTTGGCTCCAGTATGGCAAAATGGTGGAATCCCTAAGTGTGCAGAGAATGTGGTCAAGAATTGTATGGTATGCCTGAAATACAACCCTGGTAGGGGAACCCCAACTCCAGCTGGTCATTTTGCGCCTCCAACGTATCCGTTTGAGGTTTTGCAGCTAGATTTCATCCACATGGAAAGGTGCAACAATTTGAAATATGTACTCGTTGTTGTTTGTGCCTTTTCAAGATGGGTCGAAGCATACCCCCTGAAGGACAATACTGCTTTGTCCACAGCCAAAGTCCTTGTCAAAGAGTTTTCCCCCAGATTTGGAATGCCTAGAATGGTTTGGAGTGATAATGGGAGTGAATTTGTGGGTCAAGTGATGAAGAAAGTGTGTGTGGGGCTAGGCATTCAGCAAAAGTTTCACGCTGCAAATCACCCCCAATCAGCTGGACTAGTAGAGTGCTATAATGGCACGTTAAAACTGAAACTGGCCAAGATTCAAGCGAGCACAGGTCTAAAATGGCCTGACGCTCTGCCCTTGGCACTTCTATCAACGAGAATGACTGTTCACTCTAGAATGGGACTTAGTCCCTATGAAATTGTGTTTGGCCACCCGGCCAACATATGGGGAGTGCCAAGGCCCACCAGGTTTAGCGAAATAGAACACCCTGTACTGCTTGATTATCTGTATGAATTGACGGCTAAATTGCGTGTTTTACACCAACAGGCCCACGACACTTTACCTCAGGCCTCTGAAGCTCCAGGGCATCCTATCGATCCTGGATCCTACGTGCTGATTAAGAATTTCCAGCGAACAAAGAATGACCAGCCCCGGTCGACCGGCCCTCATCTAGTTCTTCTCTCGACAAGATCTGCCGTTCGAGTAGAAGGAAAGAAACATTGGGTCCACGGCAATCATTGTAAGAGAGTCCCACTGCCTCTTCCGTACGACCGGTGGGTCCAGGAGGGAATCGCTGACTCTGAAGCTGAGACCGTGCCTCGTTTCCTACCTTTTAGTGATGCACGTATAAAAGGAACAACTTCTGAAAAGGAAAGCGACAACATTTTGCAAGAAGCTGTGCCTCCGTCAATTCGATTAAACACTACCGAGCCTGAACTCTTATTCCAAGACCAGACAGCACCTGGCAGAAACCGTTACAATTTAAGGCCAAGAATGACTATGGACAAATAAACATTTTTCCTTTTTACTTTTTGTGCAGCTCTCTCATCCAAGAAACTTGCTCATTTTTCTTTTTCGACCTGCCATCCGGTTCTGCTGCTAGGGTCGCGGTTGCCCAAGTCTTTGGGGTGCAGCTGGAGACGGTTAGGTCGACAGTTCTAGTTGGTCTAAGGGAGTTGCCCTGGACTGACAGAAGCACTCTTCAGCAGAAACACCCTACCACCACGGGCAGCAAATTAGAGAGGATGGAGTTTTCTGAGATGGAGAGACCTGCCAAACGAATAAACTTTAAAGACAAAATATGTATTTCAATGTAAAAAAAAAGATCGTTAATATGTTGTATCTTTATGTTGCTTGGTGTCATGATATTTTTAATAGGATATGCTTTATATACCTTTCAAGTTTCATTTGTACCCACTACACAGCCCATACCTCCTCCTACTGTTTCCTCGCACTCTTTTCACCTCCTGCCTGAACATGAGTCTTCAAGAAGATTAGAGTTTTTTAATAACTCTTTCATTCAGCTCTTACACCAACACCAATTAGTAGTAAACACAACTAACTGTTGGGTGTGTGGTCTTATGCCGCATACGACAGACAAGGGTATCCCATACCTGGCCTTACCATTTAGCTACAATGGTTCGTTATGGGCGTTCCAAACAATGTTCATATTTGCCATTGAACCATATCCCCCACGTTCTACGGGAAGGAACTCAAGCAACAAAGCGTTAGTATTAGGAATTGCAAATATGAGCAGAACAATTGACTCGTACAGAACGATTCCTAAAGATGAGTTGCAAGCTTACGTTAGATGGAATATAACCAAATATGGAATTGCTTTGAGTGAGAACCAGCGAGCGAGGAGATCCTCCTCTATTTGGATTGTACCCCATCAGGGTCACCTATGTCTGCAAGGTAATGGCAAGAATCCCAGAGCTCAGTTGGGGAAGAGCGTCTGCACGGAAACATATGTGTTTGCAGCTCGAAATTCCCCTTCGTTCTTAGCAGCTAAGGGTACTTATTTCATCTGCCATGATAGAGCCTATACATGGTTGCACCCTGACTTCTCGGGCACATGCTTTATCTCGTTCCTGTTGTCACCCACCTACACGGCCGCAGCAGATTGCCATAGGACAAGGACAGTTAGGGGTGTTGTGTGTGAAGAGGACACTGCGGAACAGGAATTTGGGGATTTCGCAAAAAAAATTCTGCCGTTTTGGGGGCCTATGGTGAACAGCAGGAACATTTGCCAATTGACAAGGGTGGTTGAATCCACTGTAGTTGAAACTGCCGGTGCCCTTAGTAATTTGACTGCTGAGCTCCAGTCAGATCGCCTTATGACTCTTCAAAACAGGGTCGCGTTAGATGTCATACTTGCAGACCGTGGTGGGGTATGTAAAGTGATCCAATCGAGTTGCTGTATTTTCATCCCCGATAATGCTCCGACAGTATACCAGGCCATCTCCAAACTGCATAAGATCTCTGAATCCATTCACGTGGATGAAGGAGACTGGTCCTTGATGGGGTGGTTCTGGAAACTGATATCTGCCTGGGGATGGAAGATTCTGATAGTCATTGGGATGATCTTAGCCATCCTTTTCCTGTTCTGTCTGTGCGTACAGTGTGCTCCTGCAATATGTGGCCTCTGTGCTACATCATGTGTAAGGAAACCTGTATCAAGAGACAAACTAAGTAATAGGATGATGCTACAGCAACATCTCAATGACTTCATGAATACAGACCTGGACTCAGATTAGCATGAGTATGGGTTATTGCCTATGTAGGGCAAAAGGAGGGTCTGTGGTACTTAAAATTCTGGACTCTGCTATTCAGTGGTACCGAAGCTCTGCACTCGTGTCATAAATATCATCGTATCATGACGATTTTGGTACTAGCAGACCGGTAATGGCTTAAATACTATACATAAGTATTTTCGCCATGTTCGAGTGACAAAAACACCCTGAAATCATAGTTTTTGTCTTGAACCCTCGGGTTCCATTTTGTGAGCGGCATCCATTTTGTGGTTGCCCTTTACATAGCCAAATAACTAAGGCCGAATTTGATCCAAAAGGACACGCACACCTCTGCTGACTCCTCTGTGACCTGGGCGAGCTGACTCCACTGCTCAAGCCAAACCTGTTCGGGCAGTTCCTCTCCCAGTGGCCGAACGAGATTAGTATCAAGGCACAACATGTCATAAACCGTTCATCACACACATACTATGCTTAATCTCACACACACCTGTCCCTGTTTCTTCTTTATGACCTGTTTTACGAGGAGGAGGTGCCCGATTTTATTAGGGGTCCGTCGATATCAGATGAAAGTTCTGGGCCTTGCCGGGTAATCTATCATGGACTGGACAAACTGAAATGTGGGCTTGTCATCATGACTCTGCTTTTTCTTTGTAGTAAAAATATTTGTATGGTCAACTGTAAAATCAGGAATGTTTGCCTGAAGCTTATTATTTCGTATAAAAAGAGAAGGCTGGTTCTGTAAATTCGAGCAGTCTCCTGAGAACATACATGCTGTTGTACTTCTAGGATACCTGTTACTGGTTGCAGCCAATAAATACAATCTTTGACTTCACCTAGAAGACTCTGTGTTTCTGTAGTCTGAAACAGGTGTTCTCCCTGGCACCGCCGGGTCCATAAAAACCCGCTACCTCAGTTGGTGACCAACGTAGGGCGGTATCAGCGGTACCGGTCCAAGCCAGAGGTTCGTGAGGAGCTTCGTGTGAAAATTCCGGAGGACGGCCAACCACTTCAGCGACCCCTGCATGTCGACGTATTCCGAAGGTCTTTGCTGCGAGGTTCCCGGCTTTCCGACGGCTACGAAGGACTGCTGCCCTGATTATCGCCCTGTTTTGGACCCCTGATGATTGGTAGAGCGAAATGATAGACGAGTCTTCTGGTGACGTCATCGATACCTCAGTTAAGTATAAGTGGAGCGTCTCCCAGTTCTTAGTTTGGTATCCCTTTGGGACCGCTTTGATTTGGAACTTGCAAGTGCCAAAGCCGAAGGACTCGTGCATTCATGAGACTATCGTATTCGATAATCCTTTAAAGTTTGAAGCTAGACTAGAGAGCGAAGATGCCTGGTCTTAGCAGACTTTGGAATTTGTTTTGTCTTGGTTGTAGTAGGGACTCCCGATTGGAGGACTCGTGTCCGGTTCCTCCGATTGGAACTCCAACATATGAGCTCTATGTGAAGCATGGCGTAGGCCCTATCGCATATAATGAAGTATGGATCCGATACACCAGAAAGGATGGTGTTTTAAAATGGCCCCAATACGGTAGCTTTGACACAGAAATTTTGGATAATTTAGAGGTTAAACTTTTTAAGAAGAAAGCCCGGCCGGCGATGTTTGACTCCTTTCGCCTATGGCGCAAAGAAGCCAAACAAAAAGAAATGAAATTAGCAAAGAAAAATATACAAAGTATGTCAATGGTACAAGCTGCTGTTGCATTTAGGGATAATGAAGAAGAGCAAGAAAGCGAACAGATGAAAAGAGCGAAGAAATTAGCGGTAGATAGATGCTACCCAGCCTTGCCAACTAAAGAACAGGAAGCAAGGAACGATCTTGAGAAAGATCTGTTAATGTCACATCTCCTGAGTTCACCACCCCCTTATGCACAGAATGCTACGGCACCTCGCCACCAGTCATGGCCGTACAACCTCCAAATGTTGTGCCACCTGTAATTCCTCCACAACCAGCTCCTTTTCCGTTGGTTGCCATTCCTTTGGCGCAGCCTCCTCAGGGGCCGCCAACTTTGCCTTTGCCTGTTACTTCTACGTCTGTTCTTCAAACTCCTCCTGCTCCGACTCTGGATTCTTCCCCGTCTTCCCTTATTCTTTCTTCTTCTCCTTCTACCAGACAGCGAATGACTGCTGCCTTTTCTGGTTTCTTTTCTCCTTGGTTGGGACAATTGGGTATGTCCCCTGCTACAGAGTATAGACAGTCACGCACTCAATTGCCTGACTCTAGAGAGAAAGAGATATTGGATCGTTTGACGCATAAATGGGTTACAGACCCAGTGCAATATGAGCTAGATTCTATTATGGATGTCTTCCATCAGTGGGAAGCATCGAAGCAGAGATATGTCTTTGAGAAAATGTGTGTTTTCCTTTGTGAGGAATTGGAGGAAGATAATTTGGAACGCAATATGTCTGAGTTATATCGTGTGCAGTTCGAATTTGCGAAGGGCACAATTGTGGGTTCAGATGTTGAAAAGGCAGTTGCGACGTTATTATCGTTTAGGAGTGAGAGTGTTTCCGAGTCGTTGTTTGACTCTGAGGTTAAGACGAAGGCAAGACAATATCCCATGAGAGAGGTCCCCCCAGTTTGCAGGGAAGGGGACGCAAATGCTGTTCCAGCCATTTTGCCACATTTTCAGAGTGTATGGGTACATGTCCCGTGGAAGCGAGCTGAAGTTTTGGCTCTTAAGTAGACATTGCCCGATCCCCGTAAAAATCCGGCAGGATATTACAAAGAATTATCACAGACTGCAGGCTCCTGTATCATGAATTTAGCCAATGTAGACATGTTGTTTGGAAATGTTGTTCCACAGCCTTTATGGGGAAAGATTTGTCATGCGGATCATGATCAAGAGTTAGGCGACACATGGGTAAATATTGCCGCTGCTGATGCTAGACAAGTTGGTGGTGCTAAACCTGAGCCCTTAGTAGCAGAACTTCCTGGTAGGATTATTACGTATATGAAGACTTTAATGCCCGAATTGCGTTTTAATTGGGACAAGTTGTCTGCATGCAAACAAAAGAAAGATGAGACTGTGTCTGACTTCTTCACGAGATTCGAGGAAACTTTCGTAGATCAATGGTCAGGATATGTCTACGGAGGGTGGCCAGAGATTGTTTGTTGACAAATTTGTACATAATTTGCTTCCTGAATTATGTAATAGGTTGAAGGATTCTGAGAGTGCTTGGGCCGTTTACAAGTCAGCACAGATTTTAGCTACGGCCCAGTACTATGAAAATAGGCGCAAAGAGGAGTTAGAGAAAGCGGATAAAAAGACTAAGGAATTGAAAACTAAAGTCCTTCTATAGCAAGCTTATCCGCCTCGTAATAATAGTCAGCGCGATTATCAGCAACCCCAACAATATTCGAGAAACTTGCAAAGAAACGAGTCTTCTCAGCAGCGTTTACCATATGGTCCTAATCAGTGTGCGTATTGCAAGGAAGAGGGTCATTTCAAGAGTAGTTGTCCGGTTTTGTTACAGCGTACGAATGGTGCTTCTAGTGCAAGAGGTCGAGGTGTTCAACAAGCTCCTAGAGGTAGGGGACGTGGAAACCTCCCCCAGAACGCTCGTTCCTTCCCGCCTCAGAATTCCATGAATAGTTTCGAATAGCAGAATAACGCGTTTGCTAGGACGGCTCAGTACTATGCTAATGACTACTATGCAGAAGATGAGAATATGGCAGGTGATGATTGCTAGGACAGCCATAGACAAAGAGAGGGAGTTGTTTCAGTTCCAGTAGATCAGAGTGGGCCTTATGTTGAGGTGATTACATCAGGTGTGTCAGAGCCTTTTCTGTTGTGCTACAAAGAGTTCTATAATGCACTCAAAACTCCCTCGCGCACCTTTGTCTGGCGAAATGAATGTTTCAGTAGGTTTTTCTGACGCCCCGGTTAGGAACCCGATCTCTAGTCCTATGTCCCTTTCTGTTGGACCTTGTGAATTCGAAGCACCCCTTATTCTTACAACAGGTTGTGGTGAAAACTTTTTGGGATTGGATCTGTTAAAAAGATTATATGCGACTTTGTACTGTTCTCCTTCGGGAGTACAACTTACACTGGGTAAGAAAGTGGTTTCTCCAATGTATTTGTCGAAGGATAAACTTCCGACAGAATTGTCTTCCCTTCCGGATATTCTTTGGGCTACTGGACCTAATGATATGGGTCTCTTGGAAATAGCGCCAAATGTTGTAACACTGAAAGCCAATGTTAGAATGCCGCGCATTCCCCAATACAAGATCTCTAGTGACGGTGAGAAAGCGCTGTTAGCGATCATTTATGATCTGATTGAGAAAGATGTAATTGAAGAGACAAGAGGCAATGTTTGTAATAGTCCTGTTCTGCCGGTTTTGAAGCGTACTGATCCTTCCCAACCACCTGTTTACAGATTTGTTATTGATCTTAGGGAGGTCAATAAAATAGTTGTGCCACAGTTTCCAGTTGTCCCTGATATCACTGCCTTATTGACTATGATTCCAGCTTCAGCCACTTGGTTCTCAGTGATTGACTTGAAGAATGCTTTCTTCAGCATCCCGATTGCCGAGGAGAGCAGGGATATTTTTGGCTTCAGTTTAGGAGGCCGAAATTTCCGCTTCAAACGTGCTCCTCAGGGCTACTGTGAAAGTCCATCAATATACAGCCAGGCTTTAAAAACACAGCTTGACACGATTGTTTTACCTGACGGAGCTACCCTTATTCAATACGTCGATGATTTGCTAATAGCTGCAGATACTGAGGATATTTGTAAAGAAGCCACATTGTCGTTGTTGCGTCATTTGTGTGATTTGCGCCACAAAGTCCCTCTTTTAAAATTGCAATATTGTCGACAAGAAGTGACCTACTTAGGTCACCTCTTATCGAAGGAGGGAAGGAAACTGACCCCAGAAATAATTCAGGCAATTGCAAAATTGAGTGTCCCAAGGACACAGAGAGAAGTGCGTTCTTTCTTGGGCATTACATCATATTGCAGACAATGGATACCGAATTTTTCTTTACTGGCCAAACCTTTGGTGGCATTAACTTGTAAAGATACACCGAATCCCATTCCGTGGTCTGAAGAGTGTCAGAAAAGTTTTTCCGAATTGCGTGATGCATTGTGTTCGGCTCCTGTATTGGGTACCCCCGACTACAGTAAGCCCTTTACATTGTACGTCCATGAGAAAGAAGGTTGCGCATTGTCAGTTCTGACACAGTCTTTTGGGGACAAACAGCGTCCATGCGCGTATTTTTCGGCGACTCTAGATCCGGTAGCTAAGGCGTTGCCAAGTTGTTTGAGAGCCACTGCGGCAGCAGCTGTCTCTATTCGACAGTCTGCTGGGTTAGTAATAAATAACATGTTAATTGTGATGGTCCCGCATGCAGTGGACATTTTGTTAAACAGAACAAAGACACAGCACTTAACTAGTACTCGATTGTCAGGGTATGAGCTGACACTGTTGGCAAGTCATGTGCACATAAAGAGGTGCAATACACTAAAACCAGCCACATTGTTGCCGATTCTAGCTGAGACAGACAATGATAGTGAAGATCAGCATGACTGTTTTCTGAGAACAGAGGAAGAGACGAAAGGGAGGATAGACCTTAGAGACACTCCTCTTCCAGAATGTGATGGTTCTTTGTGGGTTGATGGTTCGTGTTTCAAGTTGCCGAATGGTGATACAACTGCAGCATATGCTGTGACGACTTTGCATACTATTGTTGAAGCTGCACGTATCCCACACAATTCAGCGCAAGCAGCAGAGTTGATTGCACTTACAAGAGCATGTGTGTTGGCGAAAGGAAAACGAGTGAACGTGTACACGGACAGCCAGTATGCATTTGGTGTGGCTCACAGTTTTGGACGATTGTGGAAAGAACGTGGGTTCCTGACTTCGCATGGTGCTAAGATCCATGTTATGTTATGTTAAATTTTTTTATATAGCGCGACTAACACCTGAAGGTTTCTTGGCGCTTGTGCTGAGGGAGCGGAGAAAAAGTGAGGGACAAGACTAATTGTAGGCCTCAGTAAACAAAAAGTTTTGAGGAGAGATCTAAACCTAGTGTAAGGGGAGGACAGCCTTAGAGGGAGAGGGAGGGCGTTCCCGAAAGAAGGAGCTAAAAATGAGAACCTAAAGCCGCCGTGTTTCTTCCTCTTGAATCTTGGGACTGACAGTAAAGCCAACTGAGACGAGCGAAGGTTGCCTGAGGGGACATATGGGTGAAGGAGGGAAGAAATAAAAGAGGGGCCTCCGCCTGCAAGGGATTTGAAGATTATGCAGCCTAGTTTAAACTTGCAGCGCGCGGTGACCGGAAGCCAATGAAGACTTTTTAAAAGAGGGGGAACGTGTTGATGTCTGGGTTGGCGGAAGATGAGACGGGCGGCCTGATTTTGAATCTGCTGGAGTCTCTTGGCTTGGTAGTCAGGGATGCCTACGTAAAGCGCGTTTGCATAGTCAAGTCTTGAAAAGACTAGCGCTAACAGGGCCAGGGTGAGGGCCTCGGTGGTGAGGAGGTGGGAGATTTTACGAATCTTCCTGAGCTGAAAGTGGCTAGAAGACACTACCGCGCTAATCTGGGGTTTCATTGAAAGATCGCTGCTAATGATAACCCCCAGACTTTTAGCTGAATTCACTGGGCAAGGGGGACTGCTCAGACTTGCCGGCCAGAAAGAGGGTTGCCAGGGATTAGAGGGACCCCCGACAAGAACCAGCTCGGTCTTGACGGGGTTGAGCTTAAGGTGATTTGAGCTCATCCAGTCACTAATGAAACAGAGGGTAGTTTGAAAATGGTCAGTTGGTGAATGAGCTTCTCGAGTCACTGACCTTGCCGATACAGGTTGCAATTGTAAAATGCAGTGCGCACAAAAAAGTTACGGATGATGTTGGTCGTGGAAATGCATTTGCGGATGAAGTTGCGAAAGAAACTGCTAGGAATGTAATGAGTCGAATGTATGTTGCAGGCCCTGCGAGATGGATTGGTGATGTTGGTATGTGTGAAGATATGATTGAGAGTGTGAAGTCCATTCAAGCTGAAGCCACAGAGAAAGAATTGAATGAATGGAGAGAAAGTAAGGGTAAATTGGATGCAAATGGTTGTTGGATTGAATTGTCAGAGCATCAGAGATGGTTGTTACCCGATGCGTATGTGCTTGCAGTGGTGACAATGGCTCATGGAATTGCTCATATCAGTGTGAAAGGGATTTGTAAGTTGTTGGCTCCAGTATGGCAAAATGGTGGAATCCCTAAGTGTGCAGAGAATGTGGTCAAGAATTGTATGGTATGCCTGAAATACAACCCTGGTAGGGGAACCCCAACTCCAGCTGGTCATTTTGCGCCTCCAACGTATCCGTTTGAGGTTTTGCAGCTAGATTTCATCCACATGGAAAGGTGCAACAATTTGAAATATGTACTCGTTGTTGTTTGTGCCTTTTCAAGATGGGTCGAAGCATACCCCCTGAAGGACAATACTGCTTTGTCCACAGCCAAAGTCCTTGTCAAAGAGTTTTCCCCCAGATTTGGAATGCCTAGAATGGTTTGGAGTGATAATGGGAGTGAATTTGTGGGTCAAGTGATGAAGAAAGTGTGTGTGGGGCTAGGCATTCAGCAAAAGTTTCACGCTGCAAATCACCCCCAATCAGCTGGACTAGTAGAGTGCTATAATGGCACGTTAAAACTGAAACTGGCCAAGATTCAAGCGAGCACAGGTCTAAAATGGCCTGACGCTCTGCCCTTGGCACTTCTATCAACGAGAATGACTGTTCACTCTAGAATGGGACTTAGTCCCTATGAAATTGTGTTTGGCCACCCGGCCAACATATGGGGAGTGCCAAGGCCCACCAGGTTTAGCGAAATAGAACACCCTGTACTGCTTGATTATCTGTATGAATTGACGGCTAAATTGCGTGTTTTACACCAACAGGCCCACGACACTTTACCTCAGGCCTCTGAAGCTCCAGGGCATCCTATCGATCCTGGATCCTACGTGCTGATTAAGAATTTCCAGCGACCAAAGAATGACCAGCCCCGGTCGACCGGCCCTCATCTAGTTCTTCTCTCGACAAGATCTGCCGTTCGAGTAGAAGGAAAGAAACATTGGGTCCACGGCAATCATTGTAAGAGAGTCCCACTGCCTCTTCCGTACGACCGGTGGGTCCAGGAGGGAATCGCTGACTCTGAAGCTGAGACCGTGCCTCGTTTCCTACCTTTTAGTGATGCACGTATAAAAGGAACAACTTCTGAAAAGGAAAGCGACAACATTTTGCAAGAAGCTGTGCCTCCGTCAATTCGATTAAACACTACCGAGCCTGAACTCTTATTCCAAGACCAGACAGCACCTGGCAGAAACCGTTACAATTTAAGGCCAAGAATGACTATGGACAAATAAACATTTTTCCTTTTTACTTTTTGTGCAGCTCTCTCATCCAAGAAACTTGCTCATTTTTCTTTTTCGACCTGCCATCCGGTTCTGCTGCTAGGGTCGCGGTTGCCCAAGTCTTTGGGGTGCAGCTGGAGACGGTTAGGTCGACAGTTCTAGTTGATCTAAGGGAGTTGCCCTGGACTGACAGAAGCACTCTTCAGCAGAAACACCCTACCACCACGGGCAGCAAATTAGAGAGGATGGAGTTTTCTGAGATGGAGAGACCTGCCAAACGAATAAACTTTAAAGACAAAATATGTATTTCAATGTAAAAAAAAAGATCGTTAATATGTTGTATCTTTATGTTGCTTGGTGTCATGATATTTTTAATAGGATATGCTTTATATACCTTTCAAGTTTCATTTGTACCCACTACACAGCCCATACCTCCTCCTACTGTTTCCTCGCACTCTTTTCACCTCCTGCCTGAACATGAGTCTTCAAGAAGATTAGAGTTTTTTAATAACTCTTTCATTCAGCTCTTACACCAACACCAATTAGTAGTAAACACAACTAACTGTTGGGTGTGTGGTCTTATGCCGCATACGACAGACAAGGGTATCCCATACCTGGCCTTACCATTTAGCTACAATGGTTCGTTATGGGCGTTCCAAACAATGTTCATATTTGCCATTGAACCATATCCCCCACGTTCTACGGGAAGGAACTCAAGCAACAAAGCGTTAGTAGTAGGAATTGCAAATATGAGCAGAACAATTGACTCGTACAGAACGATTCCTAAAGATGAGTTGCAAGCTTACGTTAGATGGAATATAACCAAATATGGAATTGCTTTGAGTGAGAACCAGCGAGCGAGGAGATCCTCCTCTATTTGGATTGTACCCCATCAGGGTCACCTATGTCTGCAAGGTAATGGCAAGAATCCCAGAGCTCAGTTGGGGAAGAGCGTCTGCACGGAAACATATGTGTTTGCATCTCGAAATTCCCCTTCGTTCTTAGCAGCTAAGGGTACTTATTTCATCTGCCATGATAGAGCCTATACATGGTTGCACCCTGACTTCTCGGGCACATGCTTTATCTCGTTCCTGTTGTCACCCACCTACACGGCCGCAGCAGATTACCATAGGACAAGGACAGTTAGGGGTGTTGTGTGTGAAGAGGACACTGCGGAACAGGAATTTGGGGATTTCGCAAAAAAATTTCTGCCGTTTTGGGGGCCTATGGTGAACAGCAGGAACATTTGCCAATTGACAAGGGTGGTTGAATCCACTGTAGTTGAAACTGCCGGTGCCCTTAGTAATTTGACTGCTGAGCTCCAGTCAGATCGCCTTATGACTCTTCAAAACAGGGTCGCGTTAGATGTCATACTTGCAGACCGTGGTGGGGTATGTAAAGTGATCCAATCGAGTTGCTGTATTTTCATCCCCGATAATGCTCCGACAGTATACCAGGCCATCTCCAAACTGCATAAGATCTCTGAATCCATTCACGTGGATGAAGGAGACTGGTCCTTGATGGGGTGGTTCTGGAAACTGATATCTGCCTGGGGATGGAAGATTCTGATAGTCATTGGGATGATCTTAGCCATCCTTTTCCTGTTCTGTCTGTGCGTACAGTGTGCTCCTGCAATATGTGGCCTCTGTGCTACATCATGTGTAAGGAAACCTGTATCAAGAGACAAACTAAGTAATAGGATGATGCTACAGCAACATCTCAATGACTTCATGAATACAGACCTGGACTCAGATTAGCATGAGTATGGGTTATTGCCTATGTAGGGCAAAAGGAGGGTCTGTGGTACTTAAAATTCTGGACTCTGCTATTCAGTGGTACCGAAGCTCTGCACTCGTGTCATAAATATCATCGTATCATGACGATTTTGGTACTAGCAGACCGGTAATGGCTTAAATACTATACATAAGTATTTTCGCCATGTTCGAGTGACGAAAACACCCTGAAATCATAGTTTTTGTCTTGAACCCTCGGGTTCCATTTTGTGAGCGGCATCCATTTTGTGTTTGCCCTTTACATAGCCAAATAACTAAGGCCTAATTTGATCCAAAAGGACACTTACACCTCTGCTGACTCCTCTGTGACCTGGGCGAGCTGACTCCACTGCCTCAAGCCAAACCTGTTCGGGCAGTTCCTCTCCCAGTGGCCGAACGAGATTAGTATCAAGGCACAACATGTCATAAACCGTTCATCACACACATACTATGCTTAATCTCACACACACCTGTCCCTGTTTCTTCTTTATGACCTGTTTTACGAGGAGGAGGTGCCCGATTTTATTAGGGGTCCGTCGATATCAGATGAAAGTTCTGGGCCTTGCCGGGTAATCTATCATGGACTGGACAAACTGAAATGTGGGCTTGTCATCATGACTCTGCTTTTTCTTTGTAGTAAAAATATTTGTATGGTCAACTGTAAAATCAGGAATGTTTGCCTGAAGCTTATTATTTCGTATAAAAAGAGAAGGCTGGTTCTGTAAATTCGAGCAGTCTCCTGAGAACATACATGCTGTTGTACTTCTAGGATACCTGTTACTGGCTGCAGCCAATAAATACGATCTTTGACTTCACCTAGAAGACTCTGTGTTTCTGTAGTCTGAAACAGGAAGGACTCGAGGTCTTTGGGTGTTCTCCCTGGCACCGCCGGGTCCATAAAAACCCGGTACCTCAAAAGGGCCCCGTGTCCAAAAGAACAACCCCATCAGCAGATTAGGGGCACCAAAGCTAGCAGCCCTAGCAAGGTGAAAAAGTCAAAAACTCCTGAGGGCTCTCCCTTACACTTAGTTAGGAGCCTCCCCCAGATGGATTCTGTTGGGCACAGCCAAACCTGGGACCCAAAGGCCCCAAACCTGACCTGTCCCTCCAGTAAGCCAACAAAAGGGACCCAGCCTCCAGCTGTAGGCAGCCAGAGGTTGACCCTGAGAGCACAGTGCAACTCAGTCCTGGAAAGAAAGGCATCCATGGTGGATAGTGATTGGAGAAAGCTGAGCCCTACATTAGTGGAGCCTCACTTCAATACTCCATTCCCACACCAGCCTTTTACTTTGCCAAAACACATCACAGGTAGAGATTCCCTATTGTGGAGACCCTCTGATACCCTTAGGGTGAGGGATTGCTTAGTGGACCATGAGACAGG
Source organism: Lissotriton vulgaris (assembly GCF_964263255.1). Classification (NCBI taxonomy): domain Eukaryota; kingdom Metazoa; phylum Chordata; class Amphibia; order Caudata; family Salamandridae; genus Lissotriton; species Lissotriton vulgaris. Next base: position 1,073,545,467 of record NC_141691.1, on the reverse strand, counting down.
GGGTAACCATGCCAGTGCAGGTTCTTCCTTATATGGCCACTTAGGCAATATAGGCTTACCTGGTCAAGGATAGCCTTATCCCCTTTCGTTTGGGGGGGGGGGGGTTATGTAGGAAGGTGGATACCTGACTATGGTTACCCCAGATTTTTTGCCTAGTGTTTAGCTGGTTTTCGACTTAGTTGGACTGGGATCCTGCTAATCAGGGCACCAGGCTATCTGCTCTCGCTTTAAAATGGACTCCATGTACCCTAGGTACATCTCCAATTGGATATTGGGTCACCTTATCAGCCCCTGTACAGAGTACTATAGGTACCCAGGGCATAGGTGCATCCAACGCCTACCAGGGGCTGCAGCATATCTTTTGCCACCCCTTGCTGGCTATCCAAAATGACACAACTGGATGATCACTCAGCTGGGGCTAGGTGGTGTAATCACCCTTTGCTTAGATATAGTATACCTATGTCTAAACCTATATCTGGTATAGTGAGAACCCAATAGCTCCCTCTCCAGAAGCACTGTTGCTTGGCACAAACCATTTGCCACACTTCTTTATCAGTTACATTATTTTATTCAAGATTGTCCAATATTTTCAAAATTTCCGTACATTTCATCACATGAAATCCTTTCAATGTATAACAAGTCTGATGCTGCAGGTATGCCCATCCAGGCCTTTTTCGACTGCAGGACTAATACATGTTGCATCCTCAGTAGTAAAATTAATTCCCAATGCATTTCGAGCGTCATCTTCGCTCTTCGTCAGGGGTAAACTACAAAATAAACAATGACTTTAATCTTAATGTTTCAACTTTTTCAACAATATTTTAACAAACAACAATCGACATGTTACTAATTACGACCTGCTCACTAAATTAGAATCTTAAAACATGTTTCCCTCAGCGCTTTACTGCTAAATGTCCAACATATTAGGAGCACATTAAAACTCTGCTGTCCCATCCATTGCTCCCTTGGACTATGCAAGCCGCTACTTATAACTGTATAACCCCGCTATTTGGATTCGCAACTTGTGTTTCAATGTAAGGCTAGTTGCGAATCCCAATAACCTCCCCCTTCCTGGGTCCCATCCATAGGAGGGACCTAGCAGGTGATCCAGCCCCTTGATATGGAATAAAGGTAGGAGCTGTGCCATGGCACATCAGATCATCCTGACTGAAACTTTGATAAGAAACTCTGGACCCTTCGACATCCTACTCGACGTAGAAGACTGAAGAATCTCCCTTGTGGTCATGGAGTGGCCACCCTGTCCAAGGAGGCACCATCAGCGCTCAAAGGTTTTCTTTGCCGTTGCTCCCGCCGGAGCTCGAACGACAGAGACCGACAAGACTTGGACTCTCAAACTTCCAACAGCCCGATCCACAGTCCTAGCAAAGCTGAGACCCGTGGAGGCGATGTGAGACCTGGGACCGGCCATCTTGGAAAGCCAGAAAAGTGCTTCCTGTGCAGCCCCCGAGACATCCTCGAGGTTGTGCTTTGGGGATTGAGAAGCCCCAGCCACGAGCAGCCTCTGCACCGAAGATCACTTCTCCACACTCACCGAGTGCTGCGTGGGGCCCTTTTGCACTTTCCTGCTCGACGCGTTGTCCGGTCACTTACCTGTTGGCTAGTGGCCTCTGAGACAACGAACCTTTGAATTGAAACTGCTGGTCTGGTTGCTCCAGACTGGCCCTAGCTCCCCTGAAAAGGAGCCACCGATCTGACCTTGCCAGTCCGATCCAGAAGCCATCTTTGAGTCCTGCATGGGTTGCATTTGCCAAGGCCTGTTGACTCCGATTCGAGAACCGACACCGCCGACAGCGAGAGCCTTCGTGGGACAGCCCGTGTTCAACTCCTGGTCATCTTCAATACTTCCTGGTCCACGTGGCAGGGGAGACAAACTACTCGACAGCACCTGATCGCAACCCGACATTGCCTGGTTCCGTCCTGGTTCCATCCTGGTCACTGGCTAGTGACCTAGACTCTGTCCCCTCTGCTTTCAGGTACTCTACATCTTCGATCCACCCTTGGATCCAACCGGACTCTTCTCTCCTGGTCGCCTGCAGCATCTTTTCCTCCAGGCTCCATAGACCTCCACGAAGAAACCCGACGCACTTTGGCACCTTTGCCCCCGCTTCCTGTGGGTGAGGTAACGAGGGTACTCCGGTGCCCCTGTAGTGATTTACATCCCTAGTGTCCTAGTTTCAGGTGGCTAAGTTCTAGTCCAGCCGGACGACTCCCAAACCTATAACTTTCTGATTTTTACGCACCATTGACTTGTATGCTAAACGCGGTTGCCTATAGACACTGCACCCGCATCCTGTGGGCCTCCTATGTCCTAACCTTCGTTAGTCTAGTGTAGGCCCAGCGATTCCCAAGGCCCTAGGCCTTACCATTGTTCGAGACGTGGTACTTATACCATTTTTTTAATATATGGTTTGAGTGGCCACCCGGCCTATCCATAATTGTGCAGCTTATTGTATGTTATATTAAGTTCTTTGGTTAATGCTTGTGCTTCTGTGCTCATAAAGAGTAAATGGGATTATTCTGATAAGGTGACCCTTAGGGTGAGGGATTGCTTAGTGGACCATGAGACAGGGGGTAACCATGCCAGTGCAGGTTCTTCCTTATATGGCCACTTAGGCAATATAGGCTTACCTGGTCAAGGATAGCCTTATCCCCTTTCGTTTGGGCGGGGGGGGGGTTATGTAGGAAGGTGGATACCTGACTATGGTTACCCCAGATTTTTTGCCTAGTGTTTAGCTGGTTTTCGACTTAGTTGGACTGGGATCCTGCTAATCAGGGCACCAGGCTATCTGCTCTCGCTTTAAAATGGACTCCATGTACCCTAGGTACATCTCCAATTGGATATTGGGTCACCTTATCAGCCCCTGTACAGAGTACTATAGGTACCCAGGGCATAGGTGCATCCAAGGCCTACCAGGGGCTGCAGCATATCTTTTGCCACCCCTTGCTGGCTATCCAAAATGACACAACTGGATGATCACTCAGCTGGGGCTAGGTGGTGTAATCACCCTTTGCTTAGATATAGTATACCTATGTCTAAACCTATATCTGGTATAGTGAGAACCCAATAGCTCCCTCTCCAGAAGCACTGTTGCTTGGCACAAACCATTTGCCACACTTCTTTATCAGTTACATTATTTTATTCAAGATTGTCCAATATTTTCAAAATTTCCGTACATTTCATCACATGAAATCCTTTCAATGTATAACAAGTCTGATGCTGCAGGTATGCCCATCCAGGCCTTTTTCGACTGCAGGACTAATACATGTTGCATCCTCAGTAGTAAAATTAATTCCCAATGCATTTCGAGCGTCATCTTCGCTCTTCGTCAGGGGTAAACTACAAAATAAACAATGACTTTAATCTTAATGTTTCAACTTTTTCAACAATATTTTAACAAACAACAATCGAAATGTTACTAATTACGACCTGCTCACTAAATTAGAATCTTAAAACATGTTTCCCTCAGCGCTTTACTGCTAAATGTCCAACATATTAGGAGCACATTAAAACTCTGCTGTCCCATCCATTGCTCCCTTGGACTATGCAAGCCGCTACTTATAACTGTATAACCCCGCTATTTGGATTCGCAACTTGTGTTTCAATGTAAGGCTAGTTGCGAATCCCAATAACCTCCCCCTTCCTGGGTCCCATCCATAGGAGGGACCTAGCAGGTGATCCAGCCCCTTGATATGGAATAAAGGTAGGAGCTGTGCCATGGCACATCAGATCATCCTGACTGAAACTTTGATAAGAAACTCTGGACCCTTCGACATCCTACTCGACGTAGAAGACTGAAGAATCTCCCTTGTGGTCATGGAGTGGCCACCCTGTCCAAGGAGGCACCATCAGCGCTCAAAGGTTTTCTTTGCCGTTGCTCCCGCCGGAGATCGAACGACAGAGACCGACAAGACTTGGACTCTCAAACTTCCAACAACCCGATCCACAGTCCTCGCAAAGCTGAGACCCGTGGAGGCGACGTGAGACCTGGGACCGGCCATCTTGGAAAGCCAGAAAAGTGCTTCCTGTGCAGCCCCCGAGACATCCTCGAGGTTGTGCTTTGGGGATTGAGAAGCCCCAGCCACGAGCAGCCTCTGCACCGAAGATCACTTCTCCACACTCACCGAGTGCTGCGTGGGGCCCTTTTGCACTTTCCTGCTCGACGCGTTGTCCGGTCACTTACCTGTTGGCTAGTGGCCTCTGAGATGACGAACCTTTGAATTGAAACTGCTGGTCTGGTTGCTCCAGACTGGCCCTAGCTCCCCTGAAAAGGAGCCACCGATCTGACCTTGCCAGTCCGATCCAGAAGCCATCTTTGAGTCCTGCGTGGGTTGCATTTGCCAAGGCCTGTTGACTCCGATTCGAGAACCGACACTGCCGACAGCGAGAGCCTTCGTGGGACAGCCCGTGTTCAACTCCTGGTCATCTTCAATACTTCCTGGTCCACGTGGAAGGGGAGACAAACTACTCGACAGCACCTGATCGCAACCCGACATTGCCTGGTTCCGTCCTGGTTCCATCCTGGTCACTGGCTAGTGACCTAGACTCTGTCCCCTCTGCTTTCAGGTACTCTACATCTTCGATCCACCCTTGGATCCAACCGGACTCTTCTCTCCTGGTCGCCTGCAGCATCTTTTCCTCCAGGCTCCATAGACCTCCACGAAGAAACCCGACGCACTTTGGCACCTATGCCCCCGCTTCCTGTGGGTGAGGTAACGAGGGTACTCCGGTGCCCCTGTAGTGATTTACATCCCTAGTGTCCTAGTTTCAGGTGGCTAAGTTCTAGTCCAGCCGGACGACTCCCAAACCTATAACTTTCTGATTTTTACGCACCATTGACTTGTATGCTAAACGCGGTTGCCTATAGACACTGCACCCGCATCCTGTGGGCCTCCTATGTCCTAACCTTCGTTAGTCTAGTGTAGGCCCAGCGATTCCCAAGGCCCTAGGCCTTACCATTGTTCGAGACGTGGTACTTATACCATTTTTTTAATATATGGTTTGAGTGGCCACCCGGCCTATCCATAATTGTGCAGCTTATTGTATGTTATATTAAGTTCTTTGGTTAATGCTTGTGCTTCTGTGCTCATAAAGAGTAAATGGGATTATTCTAGAAATAAATACATATATTTTATAATATATAACTTGTGTGGTGTCCTTTCATTTGGTATTTAAAGGATTGCATATGGTAAAACAGCTGGCTTCAAATGCCCTCTTGAGTTTAGCCTAAGACTGCTTTTGTACATGCTACCACTAGGATAGCTGGTCTATAAGGTTGACTTACAACCAATCACCATAAGGGTCGTTTGGACAGCTGCAAGGTGCTCACTAGAATTAGTGATCATCATATACCGGGACAACTTCTCACACAAGGCTCTCCACAATGCCGGACCAACCTACCTTAACGAACGGCTCTCCTTCTACGCTGCAAACCGCCAGCTTCACTCCACTGTCTTCGCCCTCGCCACCGTACCATGAATCTGCCTAACGATCACCGGCAGCAGATCATTCTCCCACCTCGCAGCCAAGATATGGAACACCCAACCCATCCACTTGCGGCAGACCCAGTGTTAGAAGGGGCGGCCCCAGAGGTCAGGTTATGTCTACCCGATGGCTCCGTGACCCACCTCTCCTGCCAATAATGCCGAGCCTTGACGAGAGGTCCCCACCTGGGAGGACTTCGAGTAATGAATCATACACACTGAGACCACACCACACTTACGAACGGAAACCACACTGTAGGGTTTCAGTAACACGTTCTTTATGAATAGGAAAAGGAATCCGCACTCTTATTTACAGGCGATCGAGGGATCGCAAAGTCTCAGAGATTCGGGTAACAGGGAAGCGGGACAGTCTTAGTTGTTGGGCCAGTACGATGCGTACCCTGCGCACAGCTCTCAATCCTCAAGCCGGGGGGACACAGGAGATGAAGGTCGTACTGGATGTCCTACTCACTTCGGGTTACTCAGTTCGTGTTGGTACCATCGATGGTCTAGCCAGACCAGAGTACTCCTCGAGCCTCGACGAAGTCAGCAGGGCTCGGTTCCGTAGAAAGTTCTTGAGGAGCCGCGACCACGTCAGCAGGGCTCGGGAAGTTCGATGGAGATCTTTAAGGTTCAAGATCGAGCCACGACGAGGTCAGCAGGGCTCCGATGTTCCGGTTCCGTAGATGCGATGAAGAACCGCGACAGCGTCAGCAGGGCTCGAAGAGTTCCAAAGTTCAGTTTTCCCCAAGGGTCAGCCGCGATCAGATCAGCAGGGCTTTCTTGTCCAGGATACAACTGCCCGCTAGTTCTTGGGCGAGCCTTGATATATTCCAGTGGCTCTTTGATGTCCGGACCCTCGCAGGGGGAGGTCTTAGACCTTGGGAGCTGGTCGTTGGTGCGGTCCGGCGGTTGGCCCTTTGATCTCTTTGAGGATGCGTCAGGGAATTCTCAGACGCCCAGCAGGGTCTGGAGCCAGCACTCGGGGAAGCCAGAGGTGCGATCCAAAACCGGCTCCCAGGGGATGGCCAGAGGTGTGACAGAAACCAGTCTCTCAGGAGAGGGCAAAGGTGTAATCGAAACTCCCTGTCTTCTCTCACTCGGGAAGCCCTCACCCTCCCAGCGAGTGTCGCTGGGGTTGGGGGTCATGCTAGGCCCAGGGAGAAGGGATCTCGGGAAGGGAAAATGGCTGCTGGTGGGCCTATGGGGCCATGCAGGGTCTGGCGCGGAGGGCCGGGGAAGGGTACGGGGGTAAGCCGGGGCTGGTCTTCGGCGTTTGGGAGGACATGGATGGGACGACCAGGGATTTCTGGGTGCGGGGCTGAGCTAATGGGGAGCTGAGGATCGGGGGGGAACCACGCCACGAGGCCAGGTCCAACATGTGTCCCCCCCTGCTGAAAGGCGGAGAGAACTACCCATCCCCTTGGGGGTTCTCTTCACTGAGGCGGAAGAATCGGGACAGGCCATCTGCGTTGGCGTGGTCAACACCAGGCCGGTGCTCAACAGTGAAGTTCATCCCCTGGAGGGAGATGGACCATCGCAACAATTTGGGGTTCTCCCCTCTCATTTGCATTAGCCACCGGAGGGGTCGGTGGTCGGTTTGGACGCGGAAGTGAGTACAGAACAGGTAGGGCCTCAGATTCTTCAGGGCCCAAACCACCTCGAAGGCCTCCGGCTCGATGGTGCTCCACCTTTGCTCTCGAGGGAGTAACCTCCGGCTAATGAAGGCCACTGGCTGATCCAGGCCTTTCTCGTTCATCTGGGACAGGACGGCTCCGATGCCATGCTCGGACACGTCCGTTTGGACCACGAACTCTCGGGAGTAGTCGGGGGCCTGTAACACAGGAGCAGTACACATAGCGTGTTTCAACGCTTCGAACGCCTCTTGGCAGGCTGGGGTCCAGCTAACTTTCTTCGGCTGGTTTTTGGAGGTCAATTCAGTGAGGGGAACTACGATGCTGCCATACCCCTTTATGAATCTTCGGTAGTATCCTGTGAGCCCTAGGAACGCCCACACCTCCGTCTGGGTGGTGGGGGCCTCCCAGGCCACAATCGCATCGATCTTGGGTTGGAGGGGTGCTACGAGGCTGCTCTCGACCTGGTGCCCCAGGTAGACCATGGACCCCTGTCCGATTTGACATTTGCTGGCTTTGATGGTGAGACCCGCCCTCTGCAGGGCTAACAAGACCTCCCGGAGGTGGAGGAGATGTTCGGACCAGTGGGAGCTAAATACCGCGATATCGTCCAGATTCCCGGCACTGAATTCTTCCAACCCCGCCAGTACCTGGTTAACCAGCCTTTGGAAGGTGGCGGGCGTTTTTCATTCCGAAGGGCATCACCCGTAAATGGTAGTGACCATCCGGGGTGGAAAAGGCGGATCTCTCTCTGGCTCCCTCTGTCAGGGCGATCTGCCAGTATCCGCTGGTCAGGTCGAAGGTGCTGAGATAGCGAGCAGACCCTAGACGGTCAATGAGCTTGTCTGCTCAGGGAATGGGGTGAGTGTCGGTTCTGGTGACTGCGTTGAGCCCTCGGTAGTCCACACAGAACCTCAGCTCGGGGACAGCGCCAGGGGCAGTGGCCTTCGGAACCAGAATCACGGGGCTGGCCCATGGGCTGTCGGAGGCTTCGACCACCCCCAGGGCTAGCATCTTAGAGACTTCTGCCTTGATGCAGGCTCGCACTCGGTCGGGAACGCGGTAGGCTCTGTGCAGTACCGGAGGGCTGTCCACGGTGTCCACATCATGGACGCACCAACTGGTGATGCCGGGGACGAGAGAGAAAAGGTCAGAAAACTGTCCCAGTAGCTGGCGACAGTCCTCGCGCTGCTCGGGGGTGAGGGAGGGGGAGAGACTCACTCCCTCTACGGAGCCATCTTTTTCCTTTGTACACAAGAGATTGGGGAGAGGATCCGTGCCCTCTTCTGCTCCGTCGTCGGTGGCGAGGAGTAAACTCAACTCGGACCGCACAAAGTGGGGTTTAAGGCGCTTCACATGAAGGACCCGCAAGGGGTTCCTGGGGGACTGCACATCGATGAGGTAGGTAACCTGGCTTTTTCGTTCCACCACTTTGAAGGGCTCTGTCCACTTGTCCTGCAGGGCACAAGGTTCCACAGGGGCCATCACCCAGACCTGTTGTCCGGGCTGAAACTCGACCAGAGTGGCATTCTGGTCATACCACCTTTTCATTTCTTCTTGACTGGCCTCGAGGTTTGCCTCGGCCCGCTCTCGGAACTTCCGAGTCTGGTTTCGGAGGGCCAGAATGTATCAAAACACATCTGGAGGGGGGTCCAGAGACACCGTCTCCCACCCTTCCTTGACCAGGCTGAGGGGCCCCCGCACGGGGTGTCCATAGAGCAGCTCGAAAGGGCTAAACCCCAAGGACTTTTGGGGAACTTCTCGGTACGCGAACAGGAGGCAGGGAAGGACGACGTCCCATTTGCGCCTCAGGGGCTCCTCGAGATCCATAATCATTCCCTTGAGGGTGCGGTTGAACCGCTCAACCAGGCCGTTACCTTGGGATGGTATGGGGTGGTGAACTTGTACGCCACCCCACACTGTTGCCAGAGGGACTTCATGTACTTGGAGAGGAAGTTCGTCCCTCAGTCGCTCACTACTTCTCGCGGGAATCCCACCCGGGAGAAGATCCCCATGAGGGCCCGCCCCACTACGGGGGCCGTCACCGTTCGAAGGGGAATGGCCTCGGGATATCGGGTGGCATGGTCTACCAGGACAAGGATGAACCGGTGGCCTAAGGAGGTCCGGGGGTCAAGGTGCCCCACAATGTCTATTCCCACCCATTCAAAGGGGGTTCTGACCACGGGGAAGGGTTGGAGGGGAGCTTTGCGCCTCCCGCCGCTCTTTCTGCTGGCCTGACATGTGGGGCAGGACTTGCAGTGGGCCTCCACATCGGAGCGCATGTGGGGCCAGTGAAAATGTGTGACCAGACGGTGGTACGTTTTGTCTTGTCCCAAGTGTCCCGCCAAGGGCACGTCATGGGCGAGGTTCAAGAGAAAGCAGCGGAAACGTAGGGGTACCACCAGCCCCCGGGCTGACCCTAGTTCGGCGAACTTTTGCTTGCTATACAGTAGGCCGTTTTCCCAATAGACGTGGTGGGAGCCGGACTGGTCACCAGCGGCCTGGGTGGTGGCCTGCTGCTGTGGCCCCACTAGAGAGGGGCAGGAGGTCTGTTCCAGGCAGAACTCTTCTTGAGAGGGCCCCCCTCCTTGTGCCACTGGGCTAGCTCAGGGTGGTCGTCCGTGTTTGGGGTTGATTCATCGGCAGGGCCCAGGGAACCTGGGTCGGGGTCACTGCTCTCGCTGGGAAAAAGGTCTAGGCCTTCGGTTCGCCCACTGCCCTCCGGCTCGGCGGGGACAGGGTGAGGGTTCTCTGGTTCCACCCCCTTGGGGCGGAGGCTCGGGCGGTCATGGATCGTGTGTTCACGCAGGCCCACTCAGGCAGGCCCACCATCTCTAAGTGACTCCTCCGCTCTACCTGCTTCCACGGGGAGCTCTCCAGGTCGTTACCCAGTAGACAGTCCACGGGCATGTCGGTGCAGAATGCTACTCGTAATTCCCCGGAGACGCCCTCCCACTCGAATGGGACCTGAGCTATTCGGCAGGTGCGGACGGAGTTGTCAACTGATATCACCCTGCAGGAGGCGTGGGGTATAATTTGGTCTTCAGTAACTAGGTGCCCCCTTACTGCAGTAATGCTGGTCCCTGTGTCTCGGAGGGCCACTATGCGGTGTCCGTTGACGGTCACCTGCTGTCGGTACTTTTCAGTGTTATCGGGCAGGAGATCTCCGGGAACCATCTCTCTATCCCCCAGGGACACTAAGGTCATGGCTGCTGGTTCCCACCCCTCCGTATCTTCTTCCTCTTCCTCTTCTAGTGCTGCTGTGGCTAGCTGGCGCGCGGGGGGGTCACAGCAGCGGGTTTTCTGAGCATGGGGCAGTTGGGGTCACTGGCATAATGTCCTGTCTGTTGACATCGGTAGCAGGCTGTGCTTATTCTGGGTCCCTGTCTAGCTGGGGAAACCCTGCCCTTGTGGCAGGAGGAGAGGTCCCGGACTGGTTTCTGGGGGGGCTTCGGGGAGGTCCTGTCTGGGGTCCCCTCTGTCTATCCTGGCCCCTCTGGCGGGAAGACCCTTGCTCGTTTCGGCCATACTCCCCCACGGGACCCCGGGGGACTCTGGTGCTCACCGATCGATCGGCCTCAACAGCCAGCTTCCGGGGGTCGGCCAATTTGCTGTCCAGAAGGTGCTGTCTTAGTTCTACAAAGCAGTTGTTGGACAGGTGTTTGTAGGCAATGAGATCAATGAGGCCTTCAAAGGTGGTCACCTTGCTGCCCTTGATCCACCCTTCCAAGGCCCGGCTGTAGAAATTCACGTATTCCACCCAAGTGGTGCCGGGGATCTTCTGGCAGTCTCTGAATCTTTGCCGGTACATCTCGGGGGTGAGCCCGTATCGAGATAGTAGGGCATCCTTCATATGTGGGTAGGAGTTCATGACGGTGGTGGGCAGGTCCAGCATGGTGTCTCTCCCCTCACTGAGGAAGCAAGCCCATAATCCGGCCCCCCAATCCTTTTCAGGTACTCGATGGGAGGTCATGGCGACCTCATACGCCTTGAACCATTGCTGGATGTCGTCTCCCTTGTAATATTCTTTCACGACATCCTTCGGTATGTGCACTTTAGCTTCGGCCGGGGCAGGGACTTCTCTGTTCCCTGGGGTCGGGCCTCTTCGTTTCTGGCCTTGAGCTCTAGTTCCTTTAAGCTGCGCTCATGTTCAAGCTGGAGTTTCTTGCCTTCATGCTCCCTCTGGAGCTTTTTTTCTTTCAGTTCTCCTTGCAGCTGTAATTGTTCTACGGCCAGTTTTTTTTTCAGCTAACTTGAGTTCTCCTTCTATTTTAAGACGTGCCAGTTCTAGCACGTGGTTTCTGTTGCGTTCTCCGTCTGTCATTTCTTCTATCGACAGACCCTTCTCCGTGCTGGGGTTTCGTGTCAGGGAGTCAGCTCCCTCTTCTTCTTGGCCACTGGCGTCTATCGGGGTCTCTTCCTGCATGCCATCTCTTTCTGTTGGGGGGATGTGGGCTTCGGCGTCTACCCAGGCCGCCAGGGCTTTCTGGTAGTCGTCTTTGGTACTTAATCCAGTGGTAGCGATGTGGAAGTCTTTGCAGAATTGTTTTAGTTATCGGTGGGTATAATCTTCCAGCAGGTCCTTTTGGAATGTGGTCTTTTCGCTCGTTCCGGTGAGACTCATGGTTGTTCTTTGTTCAGGTGGTGTGTCAGTCGCTTTACTGTACGATTCCTAGGTGTAGGCTCTTATCCCGTCGCTTGCCACCAATGTTAGAAGGGGCGGCCCAAGAGGTCAGGTTATGTCTACCCGATGGCTCCGTGACCCACCTCTCCGGCCAATAATGCTGAGCCTTGACGAGAGGTCCCCACCTGGGAGGACTTCGAGTAATGAATCATACAAACTGAGACCACACCACTCTTACGAACAGACACCACACTGTAGGGTTTCAGTAACACGTTCTTTATGAACAGGAAAAGTAATCAGCACTCTTATTTACAGGCAATCGAGGGATTTCAAAGTCTCAGAGATTCGGGTAACAGAGAAGCGGGACAGTCTTAGTTGTTGGGCCAGTACGATGCGTACCCTGCGCACAGCTCTCAATCCTCGAGCCGGGGGGATACGGGAGATGAAGGTCGTGCTGGATGTCCTACTCACTTCGGGTTACTCAGTTCGTGTTGGTAGCGTCGATGGTCTAGCCAGACCAGAGTACTCCTCGAGCCGCGACGAAGTCAGCAGGGCTCGGTTCCGTAGAAAGTTCTTGAGGAGCCGTGACCACGTCAGCAGGGCTCGGGAAGTTCGATGGAGATCTTTAAGGTTCAAGATCAAGCCGCGACGAGGTCAGCAGGGCTCCGATGTTCCGGTTCCGTAGATGCGATGAAGAGCCGCAACAGCGTCAGCAGGGCTCGAAGAGTTCCAAAGTTCAGTTTTCCCCAAGGGTCAGCCGCGATCAGATCAGCAGCGCTTTCTTGTCCAGGATACAACTGCCCGCTAGTTCTTGGGCGAGCCTTGATATAGTCCAGTGGCTCTTTGATGTCCGGACCCTCGCAGGTGGAGGTCTTAGGCCTTGGGGGCTGGTCGTTGGTGCGGTCCGGCGGTTGGCCCTTTGATCTCTTTGAGGATGCGTCTGGGAATTCCCAGACGCCCAGCAGGGTCTGGAGTCAGCACTCGGGGAGGCCAGAGGTGCGATCGAAACCGGCTCCCAGGGGATGTTCCGGTTCCGTAGATGCGATGAAGAGCCACAACAGCGTCAGCAGGGCTCGAAGAGTTCCAAAGTTCAGTTTTCCCCAAGGGTCAGCCGCGATCAGATCAGCAGGGCTTTCTTGTCCAGGATACAACTGCCCGCTAGTTCTTGGGCGAGCCTTGATGTAGTCCAGTGGCTCTTTGATGTCCGGACCCTCGCAGGTGGAGGTCTTAGGCCTTGGGGGCTGGTCGTTGGTGCGGTCCGGCGGTTGGCCCTTTGATCTCTTTGAGGATGCGTCTGGGAATTCCCAGACGCCCAGCAGGGTCTGGAGTCAGCACTCGGGGAGGCCAGAGGTGCGATCGAAACCGGCTCCCAGGGGATAGCCAGAGGTGTGACAGAAACCAGTCTCCCAGGGGAGGCCGGCGGTGTAATCGAAACTCCCTGTCTTCTCTCACTCGGGAAGCCCTCACCATCTCAGCGGGGGCTGGCGTGTCTGGAGTCTGAGTATCGCTGGGGCTGGGGGTCATGCTAGGCCCAGGGAGAAGGGATCTTGGGAAGGGAAAATGGCTGCCGGTGGGCCTATGGGGCCATGCAGGGTCTGGCGCGCAGGGCTGGGGAAGGGTATGGGGGTAATCTGGGGCTGGTCGTCGGCGTTTGGGCGGACATGGATGAGACGACCAGGGATTTCTGGGTTGGGGCTGAGCTAATGGGGCGCTGAGGATCGGGGGGAACCACGCTACGAGGCCAGGTCCAACACCCAGGACCTGCTGACCTTCAGGAGACTCCTCAAAACCTGGCTGTTCGATCAGTAGCTGCGTCTTCCCCTCTCCCTTCTGTGCCTTGAGACCCTCATGGGTGAGTAGCGCGCTTTACAAATGTCTGATTGATTGATTGATTGTTTCCGGTCCAGGGAGGACCTGGGCTGGCAGTTCGGTCTGGACTGTTTCTATGAGTCACAGGGTCAAGACTGATTTGCATATGGCTGGGTCCAAATTGGGGTGGCGTAGTGGGCAAAAGAACAATGGATTTAACCCAGATCTATTGACTAGAGGAGAATGTTTGCATTGTCAGCATTCCGTCCATCATTTGTTTGCAGTAACACTTTTCGCTTCTAAGTGGGATGGGTATGCCCAGGCATGGGTCCCTTGCTGACTGTGCCACTGGATTCAAGCTAGCCTGGCTGAAGAAGGGTGACATACCCTGAAACTGGTCCCAGAATGCTTGTTTCCGGTCCAGGGAGGACCTGGACTGTTCCCATGAGGCACAGGGTCAAGACTGATTTGCATATGGCTAGTTCCAAACTGGGGTGGCGTAGTGGGCAAAAGAACGATTTATTTAACCCAGATCTTTTGACTGGGGGAGAATGTTTGCATTGTCAGCATTCCGTCCATCATTTGTTTGCTGTAACACTTTTCGCCCTAAGTGAGATGGGTATGTATGCCCAGACGTGGGTCCCTTGCTAACTGTGCCACTGAATTCAAGCTAGCCTGGCTGAAGAAGGGTGACACCCTGAAACCGGTCCCAGGATGCTTATTTCCGGTCCAGGGAGAACCTGGCCTGGCAGTTCTGTCTGGACTGTTCCCATGAGGCATAGGGTCAAGACTGATTTGCATATGGCTGGGTCCAAACTTGGGTGGCGTAGTGGGCAAAAGAACGATGGATTTAACCCAGATCTTTTGACTTGAGGAGAATGTTTGCATTGTCAGCATTCCATCCATCATTTGTTTGCTGTAACGCTGGGGAAGAATGTGCAAGAGTGCAGCGGAATCCAAGGGTAGATTCTTGAAGAGGAGAATCTGCACGCAGAGGGGCAGAGTCTATGCCACTCGGAGGTGACCAGGAGGCACGGAAGAGCAATGCCCACCGATGTCAGATGGTTCAGAAGAGTTGACTGAGACCTTGTCGCTGCAGCTGTGCACAAGCTGTCCCATGTCGGAAGTCGAGATCCAGGGGGTCGGTGTCCGGCGGAAGCACCAACAAGCCCTGGCAGCTGCAACAGGCGTGGAAAGCGGAGACGGAGCCCGATTGGGACCGGCAAGGTCTAAGGGTCTCACCACAAGCAGGAAAGTCAGAGTAGGCCCAGATCAAGCAGGGGAGCCCCTTGGAGCAGAAGAAGACCTTGAAAGGACCCACAGGCCGAAGGCTCAGGAGTTGCAAGAGAACCTCGAGCAGCTCGCCAAAGATAAAGGCCCACAGTGCAGAGGATGCACTAGACTTGCAGAGGACACTGTACTTGGCTGGGAGAGATGCTGTAGGCTGGAGCTTCTTGTAGCCCGAAGATCTCTGGAGTGCACAGCCAACAAGCCTTGGTAAAGGCAAGTTGACACAGTGCACTGAGGTTTGGTTCCAGCAATTCCGACGAGGGATCTGGGCCTCAAAGTTGCAGAGAGGACAGGTCTGGCCTCAAGGGAGTAGAAGAACCACTACCTGTGTTGCTGAGCCCCTCGAAGTCTGTCAGACGTCAGGAGCAGCAGACCGGTCAGCTTCGTTGTGGTGCCTCGCAGATGCAGCGGAGTGACTCCTTCACACCAAGGGAGATTACTTTGATGCCCACATATTTGTTGAAGATCCTGAAAAGAATCACAGACACAGATGATGAAGACGACCTGCAGAACAGCAAGACCGGGAGCAGCAGGAGTCTTCTTTGAGGCAGTCTCAGTTCCAGGCGAAGTCCTAGCGAAGTCCAAGTTCCAAACAGCCAAAGGATGATATGGTTTCAGGCTTGAGTCTTGTCTCACGACGAATCTGAGGACCCACTTACAGGTAAGCCCTTAAATACCTTAGGAAAGGTGTTAGCACGAATCCGGGGTCCCTCCCAGATGAGGGGCCGGACAGAGGGGAGGATACTCCCATGCCCTTTGACCAGTGTCATGCTAGAGCCAGAGTATGTAAGGAGGGCTTCAAATGTATTATTATTATTAAGGGAAATTTATAGCACGCCTGGTTACGCACGGATGGCGTGTCCCAGCGCTGTGGTGAGTGGAGTCAACAGAGTCGTGCCGCAAGGTCGGCTCAGCTTACTGTATGTAAAGGTGGGTTTTTAACATCTTCCTGAAGCCAAGTTCAGATGGCTCCAAGCGAAGGTCCAGTGGCAAGGCATTCCAGCTTAGCGCGGCCAGGTATCTGAAAGACGTACCTCCCATGCGTGCCTTTTTTATCCTGGGGACCTTTAGCAGCCCTCCATATCAGGAACGCAGAGCGTGAGCTGGCGCGTACCGGGCGATCAAACCCTGAAGCGGAGCTGGTGCCTTACCACCCAAGATGCGGTGGCATGTGCAAAGGGCCTTAAACTCGACCCTGCTCCTACTGGTAGCCAATGAAGGGCCTGAAGGGCTGCCTTGGATGCTGATCTCTTGGGGAATTTCAGAATCAGGCGAGCCGCTGCATTCTGCAGCACCTGGAGGCGATTGATCGCCTTACTGGTGGCTCCCAGATACAGCAGATTGCCATAGTCCAAGCGCGATGTGACGAGGGCATGCACCAGCGTCCTGCGGGCTGATGTGGGAAGAAGATCTAATACCTTCCGCAGGCTTTTTAGGAAGCTGAAGCAAACCCCCACCACACGGCCTATTTGAGGTCCAAAAGACAGGTCCGCGTCAAGCCACACTCCCAGGTTCCTGGCTTCTTGACAGGGTATAGGGACCTCCCCTAGACATGATGGCCACCATGCCGATGACCAAACAGATGGGCCCCCCCCCACCACGAGCACCTCAGTCTTGCTGCCATTTAGCTTAAGACAGTTGGTGGACATCCAGGTAGCCAGTTCCTGCATGCAGGCCCTGAATCTGTCCACCGCAAGACCGGGCGCACGCGAAAGGGAGATGACCAACTGCGTGTCATCGGCATAAGACACTATGTGCAGACCATGGCTTTCAGCGATGGGCGCCACCGGGGAGACATAGAGATTAAATAGGGTTGGGCTCAGGGATGAGCCCTGAGGCACGCCCTGGCCCAAGCCAATCTCCCTAGAATAACAGTCTCCCTGGCGAACCTGAAAGCCTCTTCCTGTCAGGAAGGACTGGATCCATTCAAGTGCAGCTCCTAATATCCCACCACCATTCAGACACTGTAGCAAGGTGGTATGAGCTACAGTGTCGAATGCTGCACTTAGGTCCAGTAGGATGAGAGCCATAGTCTGACCCTCATCCACCCCCTGACGCAAGGTCTCCACTGCCATCAAAAGCGCTGATTCAGTTGAGTTGCGGGGACGGAAACCTTGGGTCTCGTGCAGGAGGGAAGCCTCTTCCACGAAATCCATCAGTTGTATGTTTACCGTTTTCTCCGCCACTTTAGCCAGGTAGGGTCAGAGGGAGATTGGTCGGAGGTTCTCCAGTTTTTCGAAGCTAATGTTAGGCTTCTTTTAAAGAGGTAGCACCACCGCCTGTTTCCAGTCTCTGGGCACAGTCTTAGTCCTGAAGGAGACGTCCAAAAGATGTCTGATGTACGGTTCCATGACTGGCAAGCTGTCGGCTAGCCGTTTGGGCGCGGTGGGGTCCCGAGGGGAGCCTGACTTAACAGACCTACAGATCTTTAAGAGAGTCTCCGGGGACGGGGTGACAAAGTTGGTCAAGATGTGTCTATCCCCCCAATCCCTCGGGGTTTCCACAAACTCTGACCCTGCGGTAGGATGGCTAGGGAAGGCCGAGTAGATTTTCGCTACTTTTTCGGCGAAGAAGTCCGCGATCCTATTACAGGATTCCACTGAACAATCATCTGGGGCAGTGGAGGGCATCCCGCCCGAAAGAGTTTTATAAAGCAAAAACAGTTCCTTCGTGGAATTCCCAGCTTCCATAATCCTAGTGGCATAGTATGCCGCTTTGGACTTCCTGATTAGCCCATGATAGGCGCGCCTCTCCGTTAGATAAATTTCCTTGGCGTCCATGGCAAAAGTTCCTCGCCACTTCCTTTCAGCCCGCTTCAGTGCTGCTTTAGCGACTCGAAGCTCATCACTATACCACGGGGCTGTTTTTTGAGTGCGGCCTCCTGATTTTGCAAGGGAGAGTGGGGCCGTGCAATCAAGTACCTCTGTGATGCGTTTACAGAGGTTGATATTAGCTGTATCCGCATCATCCCCCCAGGGCTCCCCCCTCTAGTAAGTGCCGCACTAATCTTAGCCTGGGAGAAGGTGGCCCATCTCCACCTGGGGTGGTACAGTGGTGCTGGCTCCGGTGATATAACTCCCGGGATGCGTATGGAGAAAGGTACCAGGTGATGATCCGACCAGGGAATAGGAATGGGAGTTGAGGCGTCTACTTCCCCCCAGTTGAGAAATATGGGGTCTAGCAGGTGGCCCAGCTGGTGAGTGGGGCCACCTACTATCTGATTCAACTGAAAGGCCCCCAACGACTGGCAGAAGTCCATGGCTGCTTTGTCCGTGGGGTCATCCAGGTGCAAATTGCAAATTTGCCCTTCAAAGCAATCTGGTGGCTCTGGCAAGCGCACCCATCCCAGCCCACTACAATAAATCCTGTCTGGGAAATGGTCACACCTCTCTGTGACAGGAAACCCATTGTTCTATCTTTCCCTGCTCATGCTCAGCTCAGCAGCAGGAGGGCAAAATCGTGTCTGGGGTCGGCAGCAGCACAGGCTTGTTGGCAGACACTGGAAGGCTGTTACCAGGAGTACTAGCCCCCCAGTGTATTGAATCATACCTCCAACAACGGTAACAGTGTTGTAGTATGATTCCAACATTTTTTAAACCAAACATGCCCAGATTCGGCAAAGTCACTACATAGTTAGCTATTTTGTAATGACGGGTGGCCATTATTTGTATCAAAATGGTTGGCGACACTTACAAAGCCTGGAGAATAGACTCTGGGGTTTGTA
This sequence comes from Lissotriton vulgaris, assembly GCF_964263255.1. Taxonomy (NCBI): domain Eukaryota; kingdom Metazoa; phylum Chordata; class Amphibia; order Caudata; family Salamandridae; genus Lissotriton; species Lissotriton vulgaris. Next base: position 1,073,526,884 of record NC_141691.1, on the reverse strand, counting down.
GGGATGTCCTGCTCATGCAGGGGCACCCTCACACTTATAACCCAGCACTCTGCCTTCAGGACCGAAAGGCCTGCCTTAGGGGTGGCTTATAGGTTTTAAGTGTAGTGACCACATAGATAAGGAAACTAATATCTGTCATAAGTGATGCTAGCACCAGCTTACAAAGGCTGCAATGGTGGGCCGATAGTCACAGTTTGAGTGTTCTTTCATTGGTGGCAAAATACATACTGCACCCATGGGAGACCCCTAGTGTACCTATGCCCTGGGTACCTTCGTACAATATACTAGGGACTTATAAGGATACACAAGTAGCCAATTGTGGAGGTGCAGAAGTATCTACCATGTAATTTAAGGGAGTAAGCACAGTGACTGATGTGAGGAAATATAAATTTCATGGTCAAGAAATGTTCCCTAACGTGTACCCCACCGTCTCCATGTACGAGCTTAAAGTGCATGTAACTTCCCTCCTGTGCCAGCTATGAAGACGCAAATACATTTGCGTCCAACGTTAACATGTCCTCTTTCAGATCCACCCTGAATGGGTTGGATATTCCGTTCCTAGGTATGCCTTGCCACCGTCTTTGTATAGTGCACTTTCACGTATTTCTGGCTCTGTGCGAGCTAGGCCCTGTTTTCTGCCATCGAGCCTCTTTTCGAAGTCATCTCTGCCTCCTGAAAACTGCAGCGTGGGATGCCCTCCCGTGAACTCTGTCCTACTCCCTGCGAGGCGAGCGGAGCCTGGCTCGGCCTGCCTGCCTGCCAAAGACAGTATTTTACCTTCACATTATCAGTATAGCAAAGCTCAGCTTCCCGAAAACACATTCCAGTCCAGCAGAATAGATAAACATCCTTCCAGCTGCAGAGCAAAGGGCCCGGCCTCACTGTCTCCGTGCAAGTAATTCATAGCTCCCGTTACCATGGTAGGCCCATGGCCCCCTCGCTTTACACTCAGACACGTAGGCACATATGCACGTATTCATAGTCAAATATAGGATAGCCTCTGCCCGAGAGACCTTTTCCTGCTAGATAATATGGTTCCAAACATCAGATATCTGATATGATATAGGAACGAGTTGATCTGACATGCCAGACTTCTGTCTCTTTCCTCTAGTGTAAATGTCAAGACCCCTGCACCCTCCAGTTTCACGTCAATCACACGTCATGCAGCTGCGCGCGCATCCAGACCTCAGATTTCTGCTGACATTGCAAGATTCTGCTATGTACCCACCCACTTGTGACACTTTCCTGTGACGTTTCTAGCACACACCTCTGTGTTCACGCCTAGTTCACGCCTTCTGATTACGTATTGCTAACACGTGTGTGCTCTTATCTTGTTTCTCTCAGCTGTTACGCCTACTGTATTGGTTTCCATGATGTGCTTTAAGTATAAAAGTTATGTATTATCAATAAAGTATGCTCTATCCCTTCCTGAACCCCAGTGGTGTCAGGAACCCGATATCCGGTTCAAGAACCATTCCTTTTTAAGGAATAAAACCCCTAAGAACTCTAACACCACGGACTCTGCGTCTTTCTTTCCGATTGAGTTATTTTATTTTAAGTACTTACCTGCATAGAAATTAGGACGGTAATTGAATATTTACCACAGATGTCCTGATTAGCAGGAACCCAGTCAGACTAGTCATAAAAAACATACTGACACCAGCAAAAGGTGGGGGTAACTGTGAAAGCAAATTATACTTTCCTACAATCCCCTCTGTACTTTTTGCTCCTCCTTTTCTCTCCTTGCAGCAGTACTTGTCTCTTCTTCTATTCATCTTTCACCTGACCGCGCTATCCTCATCCATTTACCCCAGCCTAAAATCTACTTTTCAGTATTCACCCTGGTGTGCTACTTTCCCGTTTTTTCCGTCCGACAATTGTCTGCTCATCTTTTTCTTCATCTCTTAGTATTCACTTTGCCTCATTTGCTCCACTTGCCTGCGTTCTCTGCCCTTATTTTTTCAACACACCTCAGTACTCCCTGCTCCTCATTTTCTCTCCTGACTTGTGGATTTCTCGTCGTCACTGCTTGTTCACCCGTCCACTCTGCATCATTGCTTTCCCATTGAAGTTGCCTGCTCTGCCCCCATCCTCCCTGTTATTGCCCTGCCCCCACTCCCAGAATTCACGCATCCTGAGATAGCTTATTGGGTTCCTGCCCCCACTGCAGAAATTTGTTTATGACATGCTGCTCTGAGGCTGATCTCTCCACACCTTATGGGTTACGGTACCCGCTACAAAGGTATGTGTGGAACTTGCAGATCACAGGCTCCATTCCTCATGAGACAGCTCAAAAGTGCTACTGAACCCGCTGCAGGGATCTAGTTATATGATGCAGGCTACAGGATTCACACCCCATAAGACAGCTTACAGAGTTAATGGACCTGCTGCAGAGATGTGTGCAACATGCTGCTGCCAGGCTTCACTTCCCATGGGACAGTTCAAGGGATACTGTAGCCACTGCAGAGATATGTGTGCAATATGCACATCACAGGCTGCAGCCCAAATCTGACACCTTAGGGGTATTTGTGCCCGCTGCAGAGATCTCAGTGCAAAATGCAGATCAGAGGCTTCTCTTCTTGTGATACAGATTATTGGGTTACTGTACATGATACAGAGATGCGTGTGCAACAGGCAAGCACCAGTCTCCCCTCCCAGCACAGCAGATCATGGTGTTGCAATACCTGCTGCTTAAATATGTGGCCAGCATGAAGATTGTAAACTACATTCCCTGTGAGGGAGTTTAGGGAGCTACTGTGAACGCTGCAGAGAGGTGTTTGCAACCTGCAGGCAGCTGACTGAAGCCCTAATAAGGCCGCTCTTGCTGGTACTGTACTGGCTGCAGAGATCTATATGCAACATGCACATTTTAAGTTTGAATACAAATAAAATATTCTCTTGGAGATGTGCGTGCAATCTGCAGACCTCAGATTCAGCATGTGAATACACCTGTCAAAGAGATGCGCGTGCAACCTGTAAATCATATTTTACTAAAATAGGTCAACTGGTAAACATGGATGGTTCAGAGACACCAGGCCACCCTGAAAGCTCACTGCCCTAGGCCTTTTTCTTTAAAAAATAATAAGAAGGAATTTATATCATTTTTCCTATCGATTATTTCAACTCTGTTCAGGAGAGATGATGTGACGTGACAACCAGAGATGCCGACTTTGGAACAAGTTTTATTTATTTTTGGAGTGCTCTGCTGCCAGATTTATTTACTTCAACAACTCATCACCAATGCTGCTTCACTCAGTACCGGCTCAGCACCAGAGCATCCCACCACTTCAAAATGACTCAGCAACACTCAAAATGTTGCATAAGACAAAGGGGACTACAATGTGTAGGGAACACATGTCATCCATACTGTTAGGCATTTTTTAAGAGTGCTTGGTATGGGAAAGCACAATTTCAGGATTAAGAACGTTACCCAGTGGTTAGGGTTGACTTTGCTTACAAGAATGTATTTCTCCCCAAACAAACCATTTTTTGCTAAATCAGGATATAAAAGACTTGGAAACATATGCCTTTCTAACCTAGATTATGATTGTAATTTATAAACTGCACAGTAACAAAAGTATCTCAGTGACAAAAGCAGTAACCCACTGTGCAATGCACATAAAATACTGTTCTGTGATCTACATAGTACACACTCTTTGCATCAGGCATATTAACCCTCTGTGCTACCTTAGATGAGTCAAAACTGCCACTAGACAAAACTTCGATTAGCCCGTACATTCACTCGAGTTATCTTGGCACTTTAATTGTTGTCTGAAAACTGTTGGCTATGCAAGGAATTCTACAGTGCTTTTAAACTGCTGCACAGCTACAAACCACCCCTTAGTAGCAAAAGCGCCCCCACCCCCACCTTTCCAGCTTCCCGGCGAAACCCCTGGTGCCTGGTACGGCTTGTCCGACCTTGAGGACAGGGATGTCTCTTTTGTACTTTTCGTATGATGGTTCTCCGTGCACTCAATTGTTCAATTTTCCATGTATCTTCAAGCTTAATGTTGTGCTACTACATCCGTTGCACTGTGTCTGGCAGTGCCTCTCATTAATACGAATAAACCAGGTCAGGTGTACCAGTCCCGAAGGATGTGGGCACTTTTTCTATGAAACCGGAGGTTTATTCTCCAAATTCAAAACAAGTTTATATTCAATTAACAAAGCTTTTTCCACTCTTATTCTTGATTAAATTATTGTTTTATTTAAGTAAATACTTTCTTCTTTTCTTTAAACAGCGAAAATCCATATATAATTCAGTCCTTATTTCTCAATCTCTTCCACAACCCAATGCATCTCGGGTCTGCATGGGCCCTTCGTCTGGAGTCTAAAAATACAATGAAACAAAACAAGAGCCATATCAGTCCATTATTCTGGCAATATTAACAATAACTAAAGTGTTGTATTACTCATTACTACATCATAATCTAAACAATATGCTATACAAGCTAAAGTCAACATGATTTTATTTCATATTTGATCTAAGATAGTTGCCAATGTGTAAGCGATCCCAAACTCATCTAAAATAGAAAATCTAGTGGAGAAATAAAAATTAAATAGTGAAAGCGCTAAACCAGAGTCTAATCTGAAAGTGTTTCAGAGCTATGAATTACCTCCATGCTCTGGTATTTAACTCCCATATTCCTATTCAATGGTGACACCCCTCACTGCGTTCAGACCAGTGGTCGAAGTGGGAAAAAAAGTAGGGAACTGTGGGTGGAGAATCAGGGGGAGGGAATAACCGAAGATTGAATCAGTGGGCGGGTCAGGGGTGTGGCTAGAAATAGCAAAACAGACCAATTTTTAGTACGTTTACCATTTCACTGACCAGTTACAGCTTATAACGTTAATTAATTAAAACAATGGATTAACATGTTTATTTGAGGTTTAATTCAGGAAAAAGCAAACACTCATAGGGAATACAGGTTTATGTAAAGCCTGTGAAATATAAGCAGGAACAACATGTTACCTTAATGCTTTTACTCTCATTGTTCAGAAATCCATGATTATTTTTTGTCTCAAACATTGAGGACATGAATACAGGGCTCCTCCTGTACACATGTGTTAAGCAGGGCTCAGAAGAGAAAGGGACTCTTCAAGAGAATCTAGACTCACAGAAACCCACAAAGGCTCCTTCATATTCATGTCAGCCAGCTAGCTGCTCAATCATAATATAGCAAAAAGAACAACTGGTGGACAGAATGCAGAACAATGTCATACATTCACCCCAGTACAGAGATCTGGGCCTAAATCCATTGTTTCTTTGCTCGCATGCCATTCCAGTTTGGAGCCAGCCATATGCAAATCAGTCTTGATCCTGCACCCAATGGGAACAGTCCAGCCCAAACTGCCAGGCCAGGTCCTCCCTGGGCTGGAAACAAGCATCCTAGGACCGGTTTGATATGCATGGTACATGTTCTTTGCAGCAGGCATATTACCCCTCTGCGCTACCTTAGATGAGTAAAACAGCCACTAGACAAAACATGCTCCCATCTCTCACCAGCAGGTACATTGATCACCAACGTTATCTTGGAACTTGTATTGTTGACCGAAACCTGCTGAATATACAAAGAACTTTGCAGTGTTTTTAAAACTCATGCACTTGTACAAAACCGGTCCCCCCCCCCCCAACTAAACTGGCCCGTACCCTTCCCGCCACCCTGGGAAACGCCTGCTCCTGCCCTTCACTGCTCCTGTCCAGTCAGTACTCCTGCTCGATCAACACTCCTGCTTCGTCAATTCACCTGTCCCTCCCTTCTTCTGGCCCGTCACTTCTCCTGGCCCGTCACTTCTCCTGCCTGTCACCTCTCCTGCCCTGTTCACTGCTCCTGCCCCGTTCACTGCTCCTGACCCATTCACTGCTCCTGCCCCATTCACTGCTCCTGCCCCGTTCACTGCTCCTGCCCCGTTCACTGCTCCTGTCCGTTCACCGCTCCTGCCCGGTTACCACTCCTGCTCATGCCTAATCACCGCTCCTGCCCCGTTACTTTTACTACTTTATCACTTCTCCTGCCCCGTCACCTCTCCTGCCCATCACATCACCTGCCTGTCATGTCACCTGCCCGTCACTTCTTGTGCCCGGTCACCTCTCCTGCCCTGTTGCTTCTCCTTCCACCTCACCTCTCCTGCCCTGTCATCTCTCCTGCCGCGTCACTTCTCCTGTCTCGTCACTGCTCCTGCCCCGTCACTGCACCTTCCCCGTTCACTGCTCCTGCCCCGTTCACTGCTCCTGCTCCGTTCACCTCTCCTGTCCTTTCACCGCTCCCACCCGGTTACCGCTCTAGCTCATGCCCCGTCACCTCTCCTGCCCCATCACCTCTGCTGCCCATCACCTCCCCGGACCCATCACCTCTCCTGCACTGTCATCTCTCCTGCCCCGTCACTTCTCCTGTCCCATCACTTCTCCTGCCCGTCACTTCTCCTGCCCGGTCACCTCTCCTGCCCGGTCACCTCTCCTGCCCAGTTACCTCTCCTGCCCAGTCACCTCTCCTTTCACATTGCCTCTCCTGCCCCGTCACTGCTCCTTGCCCGTCCCTTTTCCTGCCTTGTCACATTTCTTACCCTGTCACTTTTCCTGCCTGTCACCGCTCCTGCCCGTTCACTGCTCCTGTCTGGTCAGCACTCCTGCCCGATCACCACTCCAGCCCCATCACTTCTCCTGTCCCATCACTTCTCCTGTCCCATCACTTCTCCTGCCCTGTTCACTGCTCTTATCTGTTCACTGCCCCTATCTGTTCACTGCTCCTGCCGGTTACCGCTCCTGCCTAATCACCGCACCTGCCCCATCACTTCTCCTGTCCCGTCACCTCTCCTTTCCTGTCCCCTCTCCTGTCCCGTCACTGCTCCTGACACGTCAACTCTCCTGCCCCGTCACTTCTCCTGCCCGTCACTTCTCCTGCCTGTCACTTCTCCTGCCCTGTCACTTCTCCTGCCCGTTACTTCTCCTGGCCGATCACCTCTCCTGCCCTAGTACCTCTCCTTTCCTGTCGTCTCTTATGTCCAGTCACTGCTCCTGCCCAGTTCACTCTGTGTACAACAAGGACAAATTACACAAGGTGTCAAATTTCCCACAGTACTCAGTCTTGGGAAAGCTCCTCTGTAATCACCAACTCCGATCTCACTGGCACTTGATATGCTAAAGGCAGAGGGCGGGCGCATTGTCATTCGAAAGGGGATAATCTGCCTCAATCGGAATGACAATGGGCCTGCCCTCAGTCTGTGCGAGCTCAGGGAGGGGCTGCGGCAGCCTCTGGAGTTCAACAGAAAAGTGCGAGCAGCCCCTGGAAGCTGAAAGAAAAAGTTATTGTTTGCCGTCCCGGGACAATATTTTAAAAGAAAGAAGTAGGGGAACGGACTGAAATCATTTTTAGAAGTAGGGGCACGCCGTGCCCTTCCGTCCCCGCCCACTTTTACCACTGGTTCAGACGTCCATCTACCAGCAGTAGTTGAAGAAAGCCCTTCGCAAGCGTAGTCACATAGTGAAACAGGATTGATGGTTTTGTGTCCTCGTCACGCTTCACGCTGCTTAGGATGCACATATACGTACGTTTTTGAAACCTCAATTGGTAACCGCAACGGATATTGTGACGGCAACCATCAGTCCCGTTTCACTATGTGAGTACAGGTTGAATATGCCTCTAGTCTGAACGCGTTCTTGCTACGTTAAACCTTTTCTTATAGTCATTTTGCGGTCAGTGAGTTTCACAAGAAGCCGGTAATCTTGGTTTGCTAATTATCTACGCTTACGAAGGACTTTGTTCAACTGCTGCTCGTAGATGGACGCAAAAACCACAGTTGATGGACAGAATGCAGAACAATGTCATACATTCACCTCAGTACAGCGATCTGGGCCTAAATCCATCGTTTTTTGCACTCCACACCACCCCAGTTCAGACATGGCCATATGCAAATCAGTCTGACCTTGTGCCTCATGGGAACAGTCCAGCCCGAACTGCCAAGCCATGCCTTCCCTGGACCGGATCAAGCTTCCGAGGACCGGTTTCTGGCATTCCAGCCGTCTTCAGCCCGGCTTGCTTGAATTCAGTGGTGTGGAGAGCATGGGACTCACGTCTGAGCATACCCATCCCACTCGGGGTGACAAATGCAAAAACCACAGTTGATGGACAGAATGCAGAACAATGTCATACATTCACCCAGTACAGCGACCTGGGCCTAAATCCATCGTTTTTTTGCACTCCACACCACCCCAGTTCAGACATGGCCATATGCAAATCAGTCTGACCCTGTGCCTCATGGGAACAGTCCAGCCCGAACTGCCAAGCCATGCCTTCCCTGGACCGGAAACAAGCTTCCGAGGACCGTTTCTGGATTTATTTTTGCTCGTAGATGGACGCCTGAACGCAGTGAGGGGTGTCCCCATTGAATAGGAATACAGGAGTTAAATACCAGAGCATGGACATAATTCATAGCACTGACACAGTTTCTTCTTGTCACTTACCTGCTTTCCTGCTGTACCCCGAATTCCTGCCGCCACCGCCACCGCCACCGCCAGAGGAGTCAATTGGGCAGTTTACAGTCCCAGCACCGGCCGTGAGCGGAAGTTGCCGGCCGGGACTTCAACCCCCAGCATCCCTAGCGGCGCGAACGCCACCCATGCACGCCGGGAGGCGCATAAGACCAGCGCAGGGCTCCTGCGGCGCGGGAGCCTTTCTTCTTGTCGCTTACCTGCTTTCCTGCTGTACCCTGAATTTCTGCCGCCACCGCCAGAGGAGTCAATTGGGCAGTTTACAGTCCCGGCACCGGCCGTGAGCCGAGGTTGGGACTTCTACCCCCAGCATCACTAGTGGTGCGAACGCCGCCACGCAAGCTGGGAGGCACATAAGATCAGCGCAGGGCTCCCGCGGCGCGGGACATGCAGGGCGTGCCTGGGTTCGTCTGTGCCCATCTGGGACCATCAGGCCGGGCCACCCCTCTGACACTTGTTACCAGCCGTGCCTTGTAGTGGTGAGTTGGGCATTATATTAGCTCCATGTCTGGGCAGCAAACATCATGTGCAAACACAACATTACCCCAGTATTGCGTAACACCATGTCCATAGATAGCATGCTGGAGAGAGCAGTCAGCATTGTTAGCACTGAAATTGAGCTAACCGAGAGGCGCCTGTCCCTGGACCTAACAAAATCTCATCTTCCTCTACAAACCTAGAACACTGATATCAGCGACTCTCAACCAATACTGCCCACAGAAGTTGATTACAACTTACACTTCCCAGCCCAGGAAAGCGTTTTGGGCCCTGAGGGATCTGTGGATATTGGACATATTGGGGCAATGGAGAACTCTGTTTCTATGGGTTGCTCTAGGGACACTCCTGTATCTGCTATCGTGAATGCATCCACGATCCCAGAAGTTTCCGGGGCAAAAAGGAAAAGGAAAACAGCTAAGCTGGTTTGCTCTAAATGGAAACAACCTCCACGTTTCAACTCCCAACGCACCACGCTAACTACGTGGATTCTGGGCCCGACAGCTCCAGCAGACCTAGGGCCCGATTCACAGAATGAACTTAAGACTCAATCCTAAATTTACTACTATTTTGGTATTCACAGAATGCACTTACTACTTTTGGCATTCACAGATTGCACTTACTACTTTTGGTATTCACAGAATGAACTTACTACTTTTGGTATTCACAGAAGTTAGGATTTTGTCTTAAGTCTGTCTTAAGTCTGTCTTAAGTTTGTCTTAAGTCTGTCTTAAGACAAACTTAAGACAAAATCCTAACTTCTGTGAATACCAAAAGTAGTAAGTTCATTCTGTGAATGCCAAAAGTAGTAAGTGCATTCTGTGAATGCCAAAAGTAGTAAGTGCATTCTGTGAATACCAAAATAGTAGTAAATTTAGGATTGAGTCTTAAGTTCATTCTGTGAATTGGGCCCTATGTATCCGCTAGTGTCCCGGTCGACTTAACACCCTCAGAGACACTAAATCACTTTGTATATACTCAGACTGAATCTACACCAATACCTTTTTCTAATTTTACACTTGGGGATACTGCCGTTGATATTATTATAGATACAATGTTTGATCAAGTTAAGGTGCTTGTAGACAAGAATGTTGCTAGTCTATGGAAGCATTTAGACCGTTTAGAATCCTTAACTAACAAATTTAATTCGCCCAGTAGGAAATCTAAGCAGTCATCGCTACAGGGTAGCACTTATAAAAACAGACACTGTGTGATGGAATCCCTAAAGATCCCAAAGAGCAACAGGGGATTATAATTTCCACTCAACCTCCTGTCTCTTGTGCCACCTGTTGTAAAGTTAAAGATTGTATCCCTCTTAAACCTCGTCCCGAATCTGCTAACACCCAAAACCTAGTTCCTATTACCACACTTCATTCACCTAGCCGAATTGTCGATCAAGCTGTTCCTACAGCTTCCGCTGACATTGTTAGTAATAATGCTAGTGGGTACGCTAAGTCAATTAAAGACGTTTTAAGCTTACCACCAGCAGCCTGTCCGTATGTCCTGATTCTCGCAGGGGTGCCCCCATTAGAGAAGAATTAACCTGAGTCTTGGGACCAATTACGGAATAAAAGTTTTACTGGCTGACTAAACATAAAGTGTATAGGAGGTTTAATATAAATTATATCATAATGGTACGTAGGGTTAGTTGGGTTGGACCGTCGGAAAAGACCATTGAGGGAGACTGTATTGTTATTAATTTCCGACGACCAACACTTGTTAGATCAATACTGACGCTAAGGAGATTAATTGCTCCCTACCTACAAATATTTGGGCATTACCTCTTGGCTTCTTTTATAGGCCAAATCTCGAGCAGCAATTCTCATTTACTCCTTCATATCTATCTGTAAACAGGTTTGCTGCCCTCTCTGATCTTGATACTCTAGATTGACCGTCACTGATACCAAAATCCACTGAAATTGCCCCTTTAACATCCATGCTGGCTTTCCCAGAAAATGACGGTTCTGAGCCTGATGTCATCCCAGAAAATGATGGTCCTGAGCATTATGACCCAATGTTATACGTGCTAAGCTGGAATGTCGCCGACTTGGATTCAAAATTAAGTAGTGATGAATGGGTCAAGATGGTAAACAAATATGATATTCTTATGTTTCAAGAGACTTGGCCTACATCAGAGTTATATCTTGAAGGGTATAAATGCCTTAATATCACCTCACCCACCCCCCCTAAACAAGGCAGACCCTCGGGTGGTTTATCCATCTGGGTGAGTATTGCGGCAGGTGGCATTATAAAAACAATTCCCACCAAAAATGCTAACTTTCAAGTCTTGATTTATAAAGGGGGGTCTCGTTTTGTTTTATTAATTTTTATAATTACGATTATTTAACTACGCCTTATATGAATTTTGTTAACCTCTTTAACTTTTTTTTGGATATACCTAATTTTATAGGAAATCAAAGACTTGCAGGAATTTGTCTGGGTGGTGACTTCAATGCAAAGATTGCATGGGGAAATATTCCAACTCCCCTCTAACACCCTATGGTCAATACATGTAAAAGGGGGTCTGAATTACTGGACCATTTATTAAATAGTAGTCTTTAAAACGTAATGCACATATCAGCTACAAACAATGGGGATAGCCCAATACCCACTTATAGAGGTCATGGCTGCGCCTCTACAATAGATTACGTTTTTATAACGGCCACACTAGAAGACTACTTAGTCAAAGCAGAGGTTAAACCAGCCACTTTTGGGGATCATAACGCAATCTCAGTTTTATTCAGGGTTATCTCCAGACCTGATCGTAGAAAAGAGATAGGACCCAGAAACCTAGAACCCTCTACAGATAATTTAAGTGTCAAATGGAAAGGTATCGATACCAGTAGTGTGTTCCAAAATTTTTTAAAAACCCATTGATCACTCTGTGAGACTTGTCTTTCATCCGCTGACCCTAATCCAGAGGTAGTCTCTGCTTTTGTTCATTTATGTGCAGGCATCAAAGAACTGATTTCAAGACCAGTACTTGCATCCAATTCCAACCCTAGGTGGTTTAACTGCACTTGCTCCCGGGCAAATTGAGAGCTTAGAGCTTCTCTCTCGGCTTCCCCTAGGGATTGTAACCAAATTAGATCACCGAGGCATGCTTACAAAAGAGTAACTAAGCAGAGGAAAGACGAGATCCTAAAAGAACAATGGAACAACTTGGCTTGTGCTGCAAGATTTAATAATTCAAAGGGTTTTTGGACAACTGCCAAGTCACATAACGAGCGAAGCTTGGGTAACCAATTTTTCCAATGTATATGCTGCTATGCCCCAGTATGAAGATACCATTGATAATTTTGTTGTCACCCGAATCAAAATATCAATATCGGAGGTTGAGGACGCTATTAACCAAAGTCTGGGTAACAAGGCACCTGGCCCAGATGGGCTCCCTATTGATCTTATAAAATGTGGGTCAGAGTTCTGGGCCCCTCTTTTATTTAACATTTTTAATAACCTGACAATAACTAAAATCCCCAATTCATGGTCTACATCTGTCATTGTTCCAGTTTTTAAAAAGGGAGACAGATCCAACCCGAGCTGTTACAGACCAATTTCCTTAATTGTTAATACCCTTAAGATATTGGGAAGGGTACTAATTAATAAAATCAGAACTTGGGCCGAGAAGGAAAATATTTTAAATAGATGCCAGCTAGGTTCCCGAAGCAATCTTGGAACAGTGGAATAGTGTCTCAACCTCAATTTGATCATAGGTAAATACACCATAGCACGACACGGCCCCATCTATCTTGCATTCATGGATCTTACCTCGGACTTTGATTTTGTTAATAGATCTCGGCTTTGGAAATACCTATTAGACTACGGGTTGGATGAGGACATGGTGCACTTTTTAGCATACTTACACAGGGATCTAAGGGCACGGGTGAGAATAAGCATGGATGGGGCAGTTTCAGGGGACATAGTGGTCGGAAGAGGCGTTAGGCAAGGATGCGTCTCAGCCCCACTCTTGTTTATTTTATATAATAATGAGTTATATAACGTATTGTCTGACCTGACCACAGATGTCCCAATGATTAATGGTAATAAACTGCCCTCCCTTTTATATGCGGACGAGGCTGTTTTAATGGGTCGAACACCCAACGCACTGCTCATATTAGTTAGGGGTTTTGTCGATTTTATGAATGGCCTGAACCTTTGTACGAATTTTAAGAAATCTTTTTTAATGTGTTGTGGTCCTAAAAAAATTCTTATTAATGCTATTACTTCTGGCTCTGAAACCTTGCTACGCACACGCACTTTCTCATATCTGGGTCTACAATTTTCAGACAATGGATCCTGGGCACCCCATTTGGTATATGGTCGGAGCAAATTTTTAAAGGCAGTTAATTCAATTTTAAATCTCCCCCAACCAAAAAGAATTGAGGTAGTGTTGTCCATACTCAAAATCTATTGAAAACAGTGTATACCCACTATAACAGACGGGGCTGAAATCTGGGGCTTTATAAATACTAAAAGCGTCCAGGTCGAAGAAAATAGATTTTGTAGGAGAATATTGGGGATACCTATCTCTTCTTCATCCTTTGTCTGTCATAATGTGCTCTAATTATCTTACCTAGAGGATTACATTAGGGTCCCGCCCTGGCCTGTTTTGATTGAAGGTTTGGCAAAACCCGGCAGCCTCGTTAACCAAAGAAATTATAGTCGCCTGTTTAAAATGCGACAAGGGCGGAAATATACCGTGGCTCGCAGAAGGCAAGTCAAACTAGAGTACATCTTGAATATATTTTTCATAATCCAGACCAGTTAGATGGAATCAACAAAAAGACTATTCGGGAAGGTATATATAAATATTATGGGGACATAAGATACGCACAAGAGCTCTCTAAAGCTTCCGTCGCACGTTATATATCAATGGTAGACGATGGATGCCCTCCCTCTTATTTACCAGTTAGTTACCTTTTAAGGGATATTACCCGCCAGGAATGAAGTTTGCTCTTTCGCCTTAGATCTGGCACATTAAAATATTCGTTGTGTTTTCCTCTAGGCTTCCAACCTAATATTGAGGAATTGATCTGCCCCTGTGGCAACCTAGGTAAAAAATCCATGCTGCATTTTCTGTTCTTTTGTCATTTTTATGAAAAGTACAGTAAGCATCTCTTGATTCCGTTTTTTAGGGCTTATGGTATAACGGATTTTAAGGTTACCTATGGGACTATCCTCCAGCTTAATGTGGAAAACTTAACACTTTGTGTCTGTACTTTTTTGAAAATGGCCATTCTTTCACACGCTTCTATGAATCCCTGATAAGCGGACCAGATTGGATGTTTTTATTTAATAGCTTATTTCCCCCTGCTGCTATTCCCCCAAAGACCATCAGCACTTTGTATTTTCGCACTTTATCATATGATGCTGCTATATATAACTTGATACATCCCTGCTGCTATCCCCCCAAAACCATCTGCACTTTTCACTTTGGCACTTTATCATATGATGCTGCTATATATATAACTTGACACATCCGTGATTTATTGAATTGCTTTTATATAGCTAAAGCTTTGATGTATGTTTTAACCCCTTCACTGCGGCGGCTATTCCGCCGCAGTGCTAAGGGGGGAGGGCGGCCGAGCGGCGGGCGCATGCTGGTTACGGAACCGCTCCATCACCAGCGTCGGTTGCGCTTTGCTTATGACGAAGCGGTTCCGTCATGGCCCCGCCCGCTCAATAGAACGCCCAGCGCGTGCGCGGAATCCGCGCTGCGCAGGCGCGTCGGGCGGGCCATGACGGAACCGCTTCGTCATCAGCACAGCGCCGCCGCGGCTGATGACGGAGCGGTTCCGTCATCAGCAGGGGAGGGATTAAACCTGGACGATGGTTTTATGTAAATGTTTAAGTGATTTATTTTGTGAGAATTATTTGTGCTCTTATGGATATTGTATATCCGAATAAAAATTACTGAACTGAATATAAACTTGTTTTGAATTTGGAGAATAAACCTCCGGTTTCATAGAAAAGGTGCCCACATCCTCCAGGGACTGGTACGCCGGACCTGATTTATTCGTCTTTTGTACAGTGCGACATGTCTTTGCAGCAGCCGCAGGTAGTGATTAATTTGAGCTGGTGGTTGCAGGTGGGGCCCATGAATAATCGATTTTTTGGAGCTGGGACTTATTTATCTCCAACAGACTTTATTCCAGAGAAAAAAATGGAAGAGTGGGAAAAGAAGGATGAAGCAAAAGATGTCTAAACAGTTACAAAGGAAGAGAGCAGCAATAAAAAGGAACATGCAAAAGTGAAATAAAGGGGTAGGAAGACTCTGGTGGAGGATGAAGATGCATGAGGTGGAAGCAAGACTATGCATCCTTGTTATATGGCAATCCTGACTTTCAGCAGCATCAACCAAGGGCTTCTGAGCAAACCTTTTGGTCCCGGCACTTATTCTTTTATAAATTAAGCACTGGCCATAGGTTTCTTAATAATATTAAATAGAATGGACTGGTGCAGGGGGATGGAAAAAATGGATGGGGACGTGTGCTGGCTCTTGTGTAGAGCTTGAAGCTTTTTCCAACACCCATCCTATTGCTGGAAAGTAAGAGATACAGAAAAGGGCTTGGCACATACAATCATTGGCAGTAGCCACTGATTATTCAGAACTGCTTGGCCAACTAGACTCATTAAACAGTTCAGCTTACAAGTTCAGCTTACAGTAGTGGCTGAAAAGCGAAAAATGGCAGAAAGGCAGGTGAGCTACACACATGTGGGAATGGCAGGATGCATAGCCATAATAGGAGAATCCTGCCGCAGTCGTAACGGGTGGAGAGCAGGAGGAGATGACTTTCTGTTTGTGCTCATCCTTTCTCAATGTGGATTTACAAATACATAGGAAAATGCCATTGCTTTTGACACCACAGCTCCAGACGTTGCCTTCCTCACGGAGACCTGGATGAACGCCTCTTCAGCTCCCGACATCGCCATCGCCATCCCAGAGGGCTACAAGATCGTCCGGAGGGACCGAAACGCCAACCAGATGGGAGGAGGCATCGCCATCATCCACAGGAGCACCATCCGTCTCACGACCAGCACCGACAACACCCTGACCACCGCCGAACACCTGCATTTCCAGATCCACACCAACCCGAACACCACCCTCAGAGACCCCCTGGACCACGCACACAATTCAGCGAGGACATCGCCGACTTCGTCAGCCCGCATGCCCTCCCCTCCGCTGACTACATCCTCCTGGGAGACCTCAACTTCCATCTGGAGAACAACAACGACCGCAACACCAGCACCCTGCTCGACAACCTCGCCAACCTGGGACTCAAGCAACTGGTGTCCACCCCCACCCACCTCGCCGGACACACACTCGACGCTTTCTTCTCATCCAGCAAGGACATCGACTTCAGCCACGCCACAGAGCTTCAATGGACGGACCACAGCTGCGTCCACTTCACCTTCAAGAAAACAACGACCCACCAACACCAGCAACAGGCCGCCCGCAGAAGCTGGAACAAGATCACAGCAGACCAGCTCGCCACCTCCCTGAGCCAGCACCCTCCTGCCAGCTCAGCGAACCCCAGCCAGGCCGCCGACAACCTCACGAAGTGGATCAGCAACTGCGCAGACGAACTCGCCCCACTGAGGACCCCGCCCAGCAGACCCGGCAGCAAGAAAGCCCCATGGTTCACCGACGAACTCAAGAGCTCCAAGAAGAACTGCCGAGCCCTCGAGAAAGTCTGGAGAAGGGAACCGACACCGGACAACAGGACCTCCTTCAAACTTGCCACCCGGAAACACCACCAGCTGATCCGCGCCGCCAAGAAAACAGCATTCAAGGACCGGTTGGACAACAACGCACACAACTGCAAGGAACTCTTCAACATCGTGAAAGAGCTTTCCAACCCCAGCGCAGGAAACAACAACATCACCCCATCGCAAGACCTCTGCAACTCCCTCGCTTCATACTTCCACAACAAGATCGCGGACATACACAACAGCTTCAACAACCAACCAACGCACACCATGACCGAGCAACCACCCCCCACCACCACCCTCCACGCCTGGACCCCGATCAGCACCGAAGACACCATCCGCACGATGAACTCCATCCACTCCGGATCACCGACCGACCCCTGCCCTCACCACGTCTTCAACAAGGCCGACGCTGTCATCGCACCCCACCTGCGAGACATCATCAACACATCCTTCGACACCACCATCTTCCCTGAGAGCTGGAAACACGCCGAACTCAGCGCTCTACTCAAGAAACCAACAGCGGACCCCACCGACCTCAAGAATTACCGCCCCATCTCGCTCCTCCCGTTTCCAGCCAAAGTCATCGAGAAGACCGTCAACAAGCAGATGGCCGCTTTCCTCGAGACGAACGGATCCCTCGACCCCTCACAGTCCGGCTTCCGAGCCAACCACAGCACCGAGACCGCCCTCATCGCCGCCACCGATGACATCCGAGCCCTGATGGACAATGGAGAAACAGCGGCCCTCATCCTCCTAGACCTCTCCGCGGCATTCGACACGGTCTGCCACCGCACCCTAGTACGGCGCCTCAGCAACATCGGAATCCAGGACAAGGCGCTGGAATGGATCATCTCCTTCCTCGACGGAAGAACACAGAGAATCCGCCTACCACCGTACAAGTCAGAGGCCTCCGAAGTCATCTGCGGCGTCCCCCAAGGATCATCTCTGAGCCCCACCCTCTTCAACGTCTACATGAGCCCCCTCGCGGCCATCGTACGCAAACACAACCTCAGCATAATCTCCTACGCCGACGACACCCAGCTGATCCTCTCCCTGACCAACGACCCCGCCGCCGCCAGAGCCAACCTGCACGAAGGGATGAAAGAGGTAGCCGAGTGGATGACGACCAGCCGCCTGAAACTGAACTCGGACAAGACGGAGGTCCTCATCCTGGGCTCCTCTCCCTCCGCCTGGGACGACTCCTGGTGGCCTCCCGCCCTGGGCACCGCACCCAAACCGACAGACCATGCACGCAACCTGGGCTTCATCCTGGACTCCTCCCTCTCCATGACCAGGCAAGTCAACAACGTCTCCTCGGCATGCTTCAACATCCTACGCATGCTACGGAAGATCTTCTGGTGGATCCCCACCGAGACCAGGAAGACCGTCACCCAGGCCGACTGGACTACGGCAACGCCCTCTACGCCGGTACCACCGCCAAGCTCCAGAAGAGACTCCAGCGGATCCAGAACGCCTCAGCCAGACTCATCCTCGACATCCCACGAACCAGCCACATCTCCGGACATCTGAGAGACCTTCACTGGCTCCCCGTCAACAAAAGAATCACCTTCCGCCTCCTCACCCACGCACACAAAGCCCTACACGACCAAGGCCCGAGCTACCTCAACAGCTGAGTGAACTTCTACGCTCCCAAACGCCACCTCCGATCAGCCAACCACGCCCTCGCCGCCGTCCCCCGCATCCGAAGAGCGACTACAGGAGGAAGGTCCTTCTCCTACCTGGCCGCCAAGACCTGGAACTCCCTCCCTCCCGACCTGCGCCTGACCCAAGACCACCTCTCCTTCAGGAAGAAGCTGAAGACCTGGCTGTTCGAGCAGTAGCGGCTCCCCCCCCCCAGCGCCTTGAGACCCTACGGGTATGTAGCGCGCTTTATAAGTGTCACTGATTGATTGATTGATTGATTGATTGCTCAAGCTGCCTGCATAAACACTGAAGACTGGTCTCAATAACACCATTCTCATAGTAGTCCTTGGTACTTAGGGAACTACTTTGTGGATGTGATCCTTTTAAAAGGGTAGAATTTTGTCACTCAAAGTGCAAGACAGTTAGTGGCTAAAGTAGGTTGACCCACTGCCCCATGCGGTATGAGCAGGATAAAAATGTGAATGACACAATAATAGACCAATAGACCTGACTAAAGCGGTCACAGCGCATAGCGCGCATTGCGGTGCTATTTGCCTTTGTAGTAGGCGTTTTTAAAACGTCCTCGTTTTCCATTTGTTTTTATTTTATTTGCCTGCTTCCCTGTTTTTAGGCTGCTCCCCTCATACCTGCACCATAACATTTGAACTCACCGCGCTTTGCGGGTCCCTTGTCACTGCCTCTCAGCATCTTGGCGGCCATATTGAGTGAGGGAAGGACGCCGGGCGTGTAGTTGCACGTTCTAGCGCCCAAGGACGCTCGACCTCCTCTTAAGGAGGGTAAACTCGGGGCTCAGTCTTGCCAGACGAACACCTGACCTGACTAGAGCGGTCACAGCGCATAGCGTGCATTGCGGTGCTATTTGCCTTTGTACTAGGCGTTTTTAAAACTTCCTCGTTTTCCATTTGTTTTTATTTTATTTGCCTTCTTCCCTGTTTTTAGGCTGTTCCCCTCATACCTGCACCATAAAATTTGAACTCACCGCGCTTTGCGGGTCCCTTGTCACTGCCTCTCGCCATCTTGGCGGCCATATTGAGTGAGGGAAGGACGCCGGGCGTGTAGTTGCACGTTCTAGCGCCCAAGGATGCTCGACCTCCTCTTAAGGAGGGTAAACTCGGGGCTCAGTCTTGCCAGACGAACACCTGACCTGACTAGAGCGGTCACAGCGCATAGCGCGCATTGCGGTGCTATTTGCCTTTGTACTAGGCATTTTTAAAACTTCCTCGTTTTCCATTTGTTTTTATTTTATTTGCCTTCTTCCCTGTTTTTAGGCTGCTCCCCTCATACCTGCACCATAAAATTTGAACTCGCCGCGCTTTGCGGGTCCCTTGTCACTGCCTCTCGGCATATTGGCGGCCATATTGAGTGAGGGAAGGACGCCGGGCGTGTAGTTGCACGTTCTAGCGCCCAAGGACGCTCGACCTCCTCTTAAGGAGGGTAAACTCGGGGCTCAGTCTTGCCAGACGAACACCTGACCTGACTAGAGCGGTCACAGCGCATAGCGTGCATTGCGGTGCTATTTGCCTTTGTACGAGGCGTTTTTAAAACTTCCTCATTTTCCATTTATTTTTATTTTATTTGCCTTCTTCCCTGTTTTTAGGCTGTTCCCCTCATACCTGCACCATAAAATTTGAACTCACCGCTCTTTGCGGGTCCCATGTCACTGCCTCTCGGCATCTTGGCGGCCATATTGAGTGAGGGAAGGACGCCGGGCGGATAGTTGCACGTTCTAGCGCCCAAGGACGCTCGACCTCCTCTTAAGGAGGTCATGCTGACGCGCAGCAGTTACGCGCAGCGGGAACGCCGGATCACCGCCGGAGTCATGCCAGAGTCCAGCCCGTCTATGCCCGTCCGGGCCCAGACGGGCCTAGGGCCAGAACTCTTGGTCCAAACTCCAGAAATGCGGATATCATACTCTTGAGAGGACATCATGTCGCTGCGCGCTCCTAAAAATCTGTCGTGTAAGTACATCTATAAAGGATTTAAACCTTTCTCAGCTTGTAGGACATGTCAACTGATCCAACCTGACAAGGGAAAGAACGCCCTGTCGATGGCCCTGCTGAATTGTAGATCACGATCTGGACATCCTGTTTCTGACTTAAACTTGGATTACAGCCAGTTCGGGTGCGGACATAGTTCGAGACCTCCCCTTAGGTTTTCTAATATACCATCTGGATAGACCTGTGGGATGTGGGGGCGGCATTGCCATTATATATAGAGACATGTTTGTGTGCAGGGCACAGAATAGTGATCTTCTGGACTGTGAGAGCTGTCAGTTCTCACTGCGGACGTCCCCTACGGTAACAGTGTCAGGCGTTCTGATATACCGACCTCCAGGGGGCATGGGCAGCTTTCTTAGCTCCCTAATGGAAACAGTCACGCTGCTGGCCTCTTCCACGACTAACTTTATGGTGTTAGGGGACCTGAATTTGCACTTCAATGAACCGGCGGACTTAGTGGCTGCTGATCTGCAGTGTGATTTAAATGCATATAATCTTAGTCTAAGCAACCCAGGAGCCTCGCATACCAAGGGCCACCTCCTCGATCCCATCTTCTCGAATATCCCGTACCTTAGTGCCCTGCCCGTTTGCCCTCTACCGTGGACAGACCATTTCTTGGTCCCGGTAATCTTGCAAGTTGATCCTAGAACCGCCCCTTCTCCGAGAGTTTATACCTTGGAAAGAGCCTGGTCCAGGTTATCAGTGGATAACTGGATCGCCAAACTTGAGAGCTCGTGCCCTCTCTTAGCCTCGGACCCGGTAACGGCTGATGCGGATTTTGATCTGTGGGTGACTAATTCCCTGGATGCCATCCTCCCAAAAAAGAGAGTGGCAAAGAGGGGAAAGAGAATGGGGTCTGCCCCATGGTATTCACCGGAACTGCGAATCCTTAGGAAAGGATGTAAGAAGTTGGAGAGGGCTTGGAGGAAAGATTGGGGGGTGGCTAGTCGGGATGAATACCGTGCAGCAATTAGAGCATATAAAAACGCCCTTCGCTGTGCTAAGGCCCAATTTTTCGAGGAAAGAATAAAAAGTTCCTCCAACTCTTCTAGAGAGACTTTTAAAGTGGTAAAGGAGCTCCTCAAAATTCCTGAGCCCCCGTTGATCCAGGATAACCCAGCTGAGAAGTGTATGGAGTTGGCAGAGTACTTCCACTTGAAAATAGAGAACATCATAGGCGCGCTGCCTCAGGTTGCGCAGAGCGCAGACATGGGCAGTCAGGTAGGAGGAGATTGTGTCCTATTGGACACTTTTGGTCCAATATCTGTGGCAGAAGTCATGAAGGAGCTGGGGTCCATGAAGAGTGGTTCTCCTGGGGATCCGGCCCCAATGAGGTTTCTGAAACAGGTGGCATCTGTTATTGCGGCCCCTGTTACGAACCTGATTAATACATCCCTTGCCCAGGGTGTGGTGCCGCTGAGCTGGAAAAGAGCAGTTGTAAAGGCTCTCCTGAAGAAACCTAATCTGGATTCATCGGATTTGGCAAACTTCAGGCCTATCTCTCTGCTGCCGGGACTTGGTAAGATCGCAGAAAGACTAGTTAATCACCGATTGTCAGACTTTCTGGAGTCCAACGGTCTGTTACGAGAGTCACAAACGGGTTTTCTGCCAGGGCAGGGCACAGACACCGCCCTATTGGCAGTCGTTGAGGAAGCCAGGAGCATTTTGGATTCAGGAGGGTCAGTGGCAGTGAACCTCAGTGCGGCTTTTGACACTGTAAACCACCAAGTGTTGATCCAACGGCTGTCCAATGTGGGGGTGGCAGGAGTGGCGCTGCAGTGGATTCAGTCATTTTTGTGTGGCCGGACCTATCAGGTCTGGGAAGGCAGCGAACTGTCAACATCTATCCCCCTCCAGTGTGGCGTGCCACAGGGCTCTTCTTTAAGCCCCACATTGTTTAATGTTTATATGGCCCCCCCTGGAGGACGTGGTTTCCCCATTTGGGATAAAAATCGTCAGCTATGCTGATGATACTCAGCTGGTGGTTGCATTGTCCCAATTGGTGAAGAACCCGGATTCGCTGCGCCTATGTATGACCAAAGTGCACACCTGGATGTGCGAATCGGCGCTTAAATTAAACGGTTCTAAGACCGAAATAATGTTGCTAGGGCATAAGACTCCCTCACTCCCTTCGACCATCTGGCCCAGTTGCCTGGGCGAGCTCCCCAGCCCTAAGCAGGAGATCAAGAGCTTGGGGGTTTGGATGGAGCAAGACCTCTCTTTCAAGACCCAGGCTAAGAAAACGGCAGCGGTCTGTTTCGGGCTCCTCCGTTCAGCCCGTAAAGTTTTGCCTCTCCTCCCTTTGACATCGAGGAAGCTATTCATTCAGGGGCTGATCATTTCAAGGCTCGACTACTGCAACGCTATTTTCCTTGGCACCCCTGAAGCAACGTTCAGCAAGTTTCAGCGGGTCCAAAACGCCACGGCTAGGATGCTGACGAACGTGCCAAGGAGGCAGTCAGCTAAACCCGCCTTGAAGACACTGTACTGGCTTCCAGTGCGGGAGAGGGTCAAATTCAAAGCTCTCTGCACAGCACATAGAATCCTCCAGGGGAATGGACCCCCCATCCTAAGGAAGTTAGGGGTGCCCTGTAAAGCTAACAGAGCTTTGCGCTCCGACCAGAAACATCTGCTTCAGGTTCCTAGGGTTAATAAGGCCCGTACTGGTGGTAGAAGATTTTCGGTTCACACAGCCACTCTCTGGGAACGCGCTTCCGCTGAGAATGCGCTTAGAGACTTGCACTCTTCATTTTCGGAAGCTTCTGAAGACACATCTATTCCCTATGTGATGTGACTGATCTGGATCTGTGGCTATTGTTGCTGCCTGGACAAGCGCTGGGATGCCCGAGGGTAACTACGCGCTATATAAAATTCCAAATAAATAAATTCCAAATAAATACAATGAATGAAAACGTCGGCCTCAAAGCCCCTCTAAGTGAGCATAGTATGTATATTTTTACTGAAAATGAAAGGTCCTAACCAATGCCAGACTTAATAATGTAGTCCTATCCCACCAAATGTTTGCTTTCAAATTATAATGTAGATTGTAAGAAATGTAATTATTATTTGGGGTGGATGACTACCAACCTCAAGAAATAATTACAACCCTTGTCAGGGTGAAACCTTAAAGTCACTAAATTAACCTGAGCTCATCCCTTGTGATAGCTATGACACAGAGCAGACATACTTAATTTAGGGAAGTATGTTAAGTATTTATGCAGACCCAAAACAGTAATAAAGTAAAAATACAAAACAATAAAAATCCCAAACCAAATTTAGAAAAATAGAATAAAATGTAATGAACAAAATTACATTAAAATTTAGAAAGAAAAACCAGTGATAGGAATTAAAACATTCTTAAGTAGAAATGGAACTGAAAAGCGCAAAGCACCAATGATAGTCAATGGTCACAGTAAACCAGGACCTAGTAGCAATTTTTAGCTGAGCATAGTGGAATTTGTGTCGACCACCAACCAAGCAGGTAAAGGGTAACTTTTTTTAAAAAGGTCCTGCAGTTCACTAGTGTCATTTAGCTGTCATGCCCTTGGCACAGTTTGTACCACTTACTAAGGACAAAATGAACCAAAAGGAATGGTTGACGATCTTCCAGATGCTTAAAAATCCAGACCAGGCATGTTCCTGGGCTCACATCAACAATTCAAACAATTGCAAAGCAACAAGGGAAAATGGAATGCATGTGATGGACCTATCCTAGGACCGGCCCTCTGCCCCCCAACATAATGGGCTGCCTGCAACAGCCAATTTCAATCAAGACCCCACTCTAGAGCTAACAAACACTGACACGGCTGAGATTATGATAAGGTACATGAAAAATGACAGAGCATCTAGTCCAAATCGCCTCCCAACCAGTACACTTAAATGAGCTCCAGAAAGGTGGGCAAAGTTGCTAACACAGCTCGTTAATGCTGCTTTTTAAGTGCAACAGTCCCTGAAGCATGGAATGGGTCTATATTTTGCCCTATTCATAAGAAGGGGACCAGACAAAACCCCAAAATTACCAATTAATAGCACTTGCGGACTTGGAGGTCAAAGCATATGCTTGTGTTCTCTTGGAGCACCTAGAGACCTGGATGCTTGAACACCAAGTCTTGCCATTTTTTTCAGTCAGGCTCCAGGCTTCGGCATCCACAGTGGATAACATCATAGCACAAACAACAAGCAGCACAAAGCAGTCAGCTATCGCTCTTTTGGTGTTTTCATGACTATACTGTGGCTTTTGATAAAGGTGACGGGGCAACCCTATGAAGGAAATTTGAACCTTGGGGTGTACCCACAAAGCTGCTAAGAGCAATTACCTCATTATATACAGGGACATGGGTCCGCGTGAACTGGAGTTAGTATCATCGCATAACAAATCTAAACCAACGGTTGCATTTTGGCACCCCTGCTTTTTCATTTATATGCCGCCGACCTGGGGAAGTACATGGAAGCCAGCTGCCTAGTACCCACCATACTGCATATTATCCAATAGGCGGACGATATTGTGATAGTGGATCACACCAAAGCAGGTATCCAGCGAGCACTGAATGCCCTGAACATTTATAACATGGATAACCATCTGGTAAATCAATACAAGACAAATGTTCTCATTTTTGGAAGACACCAGAACAAAGAGCACCTAACCCGGCTCCTGGATAGCATGACCATACACACAGCCAGGGAATACAACTATCTGGGGGATTGGTTTGGTGAAAATAGCAAACCCATGATACATGTGACTCTCTGAAAAAGAAAGGAGCTGCAATCACTCATGGTATCAACAAATTAATTTGTTACTCAGCAGTTTGTCTGCCACCCCTATACTCGTTCATTAATGCAATCCTCCTTCCAGCCTTGCAGTATGGACACCAGGCTTATCCAGGAGCCTTAGTCTTAGTCTTGGAGCAAATCCGCTGTAATGCCTATAGGAATATTCCAACAGCCACGATAAATGCGCCAATAAAGACTACGATTGGAATTTGGCTTAGTGAACCAATCTCTAGACCTCACAGCCTCCCTACCAAAATATTACATCAGGACAATGAAGGCTTAAACTAACTCACTAAAGGGACATCTGAAATTTATTTTCGAGACCTCAGACAATCCGTTGTCTAATAAATGAATGGGCACCATTGCATCTTTTCAAATAGAGGAATCAGCCCTACGAACAGGAGATGTATCATATACAACCTGGAAAAAAGTAATAAACAGGCAACGGAGGGAATCTGGAAGGGAGCAAGGTCTAAAGTCAGTAGACAACTCAGCTTGGTTTCAGACTTTGAACAACTCCTACCTGGTGGGGAAGCTACAACCATACCTCCTGGAAGCCATAAATGCCTAGACACATAGGAAGATCTTGTCCATGCTACTTTTAGCGCTACCAATAAAATACTTCAACCCAGCTTAAGCGAGCCAAGGTGGAATGGGGTAGTATTGGCTGTGCAGTTACAGACACTATTTGTGGCTTCACTTGCTATGTTGCTGTCCCAAAGTTGATGCCCAACGTAGATAACTGCTCAAGACAATTTTTTTTAGCACACGGGGTGCGCACGTGCCAGTAAGTATCATCATTATGTTTCACCCAATCTGCACCATGGGTCCTGGCGAGATGTGCGCAATTCGTTGACAAACTTAGGTTTCAGCTTTGCCTGCCAACCATAGCTATGCCCTGTCAAAAGCAAGTCAAAAAAGAGTCAACTCATTATCTTACCTGTACCGAACTGAACTACAGGTCTGGGGCCGACAAAGTGATCTAAATAAGGAATGAGACCATGCACAACATTTTCAATCTAGATCTGATGGGGCAAAAGTGGTTTGCACATACTAAATCCACCCAGGGATTCAATCCATCAACAAGGACAATAGTGCTGTGGGCTGCTATTTTAACCACATCAGTGCTAAGGAAATTCGTCCATGGTGCTGTACTTTTTAAAATCCCATTGTTCATGACGAGCTCAGCTCGTCATGAGCACACGACCAGTGTACTGAATGACGAGCTGAGCTCGTCATGAGCAGCGAAGGGGTTAATGTTTTTTAAATGGCTCTTAATTATTCATCAAATTTTTCCAATGTTATTGATATTAAGCTTTGCTAGAGTGTGTAGAAGCTAATGTATTTACATGTGGCAAAAGGTTTCCTCTGTTGAATAATGCCTGAATGCACCTTAATGTTCTTCGGATATAAATCAGTAAATTGAAGTCTCACACGGAAGAAAAATGGGACAAATCACCAAATTTTAGATTTATAATTGCATATTTAACTACTTTTTGCACACAGTTGTTGCGGTTTTTATTGACCATACAATAAAGTTTCCTACTACTACTAACGACATATCGGGAAGTTAAATATGCCCATCTGAAAGAAACACGTAGTGATAGATTCCTTACCTTAGAATTACCGTCAGGTGTCAGACTGGATCGGGAAAGTTTTCGTCAGCAGTACCCCTGTGCGTCGGTAGGTGGCATTGTGAGGCTCCGCGTCCGCCGCTGGTGTCGTGGTCGCCGAGATGACGTCGCGAGTGCTACTTACACACCGGCCACATGCACTGACATCAGTTCTTTGTTTTTCCGCGCCAGCAAGCGCAGGTCCGGGAAGAGCAGGAACCCCCAGTCAATTTTTGACTGACTTTTTGAGGCCTTTTGTCTAAATTTTTTCATTGAGTCTTCGACTCCTAAGTTACAGTTAGGATGCCCAGTTTTAAGTTCTGTGAGGACCAATGTTCCCTCAAATTTTTCTTTCTTATTTGCGGCAATAGAATGTTGGTGTGCACTCTTTTATTGCCTGTGTGCGCAACTGAGTGATATGATGTGCAACGAGGCAAGTCGATCAGCTACCACTTATAGATAATTAACTAGCAGTGGTACTGTCAATAAGCCTTGCTTTTAATTTAAAGTAACTTCTTAGTCACTGATTTGTTTAAGCACTGAATAACTCATCACACATGCACCATGTCAATCATCCTTGCACGTGTGCATCCATAATCACTTATTCATTCTTGGATTCACCAACTTACACAACCACAATACAGCACATACACAAGTTGAGCCACATTTGCAAGATAAATTGAAAGAATAAAAGTAGAAAAAATACAACATGCTATCGGCTAAAAATGGCAGACATGTGTGTGCATGTGGAGTTGTGGGCTGGGCGGACCGGAATAACAGGCTGGGAGGCCGAATGTAGTGAGCTATGGTTAAAGATTTATTCGTTGGTAATGCACACAAAGTCTTGTTCAACAGAGGTACAGGAAAGAATTCCGGAGGGAAGCGTCGAGCCGGGTGAGTTCTGATGTAGGGTAGATGCCTTGGATGTAATCCTCTGCGGGGCTGTTGTCGTCAGGGTACGGCCGGGTGATGGGGCTCCTCGGAGATATTTAAGGGAGAGAGAACAGGGGTTAGTCCGGTCCAGTAAGGACTACCGAGTACTTCCACCTTCACCGGGGAGTGAATGGGCCAGTAAATGAACGTGGGGAAGGTAGGAAGGGTAGGAGGGGATAAGACCAATAAGAAACGGGAGGGGTAGAGTGATAGAATGTGTCAGGGATAAGTGCGGGGGAATATAAACAGTGCCCGTGATTCTACACTTATTTACTAATGCTAGTGCGGGGTGCTCGTGAGGGTCTATATACATGTCTTACAGGTATTTACACTATTTACACTAAGGGACACGAAGAAAGGATAGAGGGTACTCACGTGCCCCGCCGCAACTCTCATCCGAGTTGCGGCCGCTCTCCTGCCACCTCCGGAGGTCGCCACCAGTCCTCCGACCACAGGTCCTCTTCCTCGTTCTCCTCTCCGCTTTCCGCCTTCTCTCCGATCTCCTCCTTCTTTCCGCTCTCCGTCGGGGGGTCCGCGCCGTTCGCTGTCTCCTGCCACGAGTCCGCTGGGCTGAACGATGCTTCGTCTGTCCTCACGGCTTTTCTATGTTCCAGGCGGACTGCAGTGGACGTGCTTCCGGTTCCGGATGAGTCGGGTTCCGGTTCACCTACAGGGGTTTCACTTCCGGTATCCTGTTTGTCTGTTTCCGGGTCCTCGTTGGTTGACGGCTCCTGTGGGAGAAGAGAGATAGAGGAAGTCCGATGACCAAGGGACGCTGTTCGTCCCGTTGCGGGGGTGAGGGGCCCCTGACTAGACCGCCATTCCGACAAGGTAGGGACTACTGTTTTTCCACAGTGCAATAATAAAGTTAAACAAAGCAGCTCATTTCTTGCTCTCTGTTTAAGCCTTCTCTGCTCATTTCTTGCCCTCTGTTTGTGCCTTCTCTGTTCATTTCTTGCCCTCTGTCTGTACCTTCTCTGCTCATTTCTCGCCTTCTCTGTTTGTGCCTTCTCTGCTCATTTCTTGCACTCTTTTTGCCTTCTCTGCTCATTTCTTGCCCTCTGTTTGTGCCTTCTCTGCTCATTTCTTGCCATCTGTTTGTGCCTTCTCTGCTCATTTCTTGCACTCTTTTTGCCTTATCTGCTCCTTTCTTGACCTCTGTTTGTGCCTTCTCTGCTCATTTCTTGCCATCTGTTTGTGCCTTCTCTGCTAATTTCTTGCACTCTTTTTGCCTTTCCTGCTCATTTCTTGCCCTCTGTTTGTGCCTTCTCTGCTAATTTCTTGCCCTCTGTACCTCCCCTGCTCATTTCTTGCATTCTTTTTGCCTTCCCTGCTCATTTCCTGACCTCTTTTGTGCCTTCTCTGCTCCTTCTTGCACTCTTTTTGCCTTCTCAGCTCATTTCTTCCCCTCTGTTTGTGCTTTCTCTGCTCATTTCTTCCCCTCAGTTGGTGCCTTCTCTGCTCATTTCTTGCACTCTGTTTGTGCCTTCTCTGCACATTTCTTGCCCTCTGTTTGTGCCTTCTCTGCTCCTTTCTTGGCCTTTGTTTGTGCCTTCTCAGCTCGTTTCTTGCCCTCTTTTTGCCTTTTCTGCCCATTTCTTGCCTTTCTTTTCTGACTTCACTGCTCATATCTTGCCCTCTCTTTGCCTTCTCTGCTCATTTCTTGGCCTTTGTTTGTGCCTTCTCAGCTCCTTTCTTGGCCTTTGTTTGTGCCTTCTCAGCTCCTTTCTTGCCCTCTTTTTGCCTTTTCTGCCCATTTCTTGCCCTCCTTTTCTGACTTCACTGCTCATATCTTGCCCTCTCTTTGCCTTCTCTACTCATTTCTTGCCCTCTGTTTGTGCCTTCTCTGCTCATTTTTTGCTATCTCTTTTCCTTCTCTGCTAATTTCTTGCCCTCAGTTTGTGCCTTCTCTGCTCACTTCTTGCCCTCTGTTTGTGCCTTTACTGCTCATTTTTTGCACTGTTTGTGCCTTTTCTGCTCATTTTTTGCACTCTGTTTGTGCCTTCTCTGCTAATTTCTTGCCCTCTGTTTGTGTATTCTTTGCTCATTTCTTGCACTCTTTTTGCCTTCTCTGCTCATTTCTTGCCCTCTGTTTGTGCCTTCTCTGATCATTTCTTTCCCTCTGTTTGTGCCTTCTCTGCACATTTCTTGCACTCTTTTTGCCTTCTCTGCTCATTTCTTTCCCTCTGTTTGTGCATTCTCTTTTCATTTCTTGCTCTCGGTTTGTGCCTTCTCTGCTTATTTCCTGCCCCCTGTTTGTGCCTTCTCTGCTCATTTCTTGGCCTCTGTTTGTGCCTTCTCAGCTCGTTTCTTGCCCTCTGTTTGTGCCTTCTCTGTTCGTTTCTTGCCCTCTGTTTGTGCCTTCTCTGCTCATTTCTCGTCTTCTGCTTGTGCCTTCTCTTTTCATTTCTTGCTCTCGGTTTGTGCCTTCTCTGCTTATTTCTTGCCCCCTGTTTGTGCCTTCTCTGCTCATTTCTTGCCCTCTGTTTGTGCCTTCTCAACTCGTTTCTTGCCCTCTGTTTGTGCCTTCTCTGCTAATTTCTTGCACTCTTTTTGCCTTTTCTGCTCATTTCTTGCCCTCTGTTTGTGCCTTCTCTGCTAATTTCTTGCCCTCTGTACCTTCCCTGCTCATTTCTTGCATTCTTTTTGCCTTCCCTGCTCATTTCCTGACCTCTTTTGTGCCTTCTCTGCTCCTTCTTGCACTCTTTTTGCCTTCTCAGCTCATTTCTTCCCCTCTGTTTGTGCTTTCTCTGCTCATTTCTTCCCCTCAGTTGGTGCCTTCTCTGCTCATTTCTTGCACTCTGTTTGTGCCTTCTCTGCACATTTCTTGCCCTCTGTTTGTGCCTTCTCTGCTCCTTTCTTGGCCTTTGTTTGTGCCTTCTCAGCTCGTTTCTTGCCCTCTTTTTGCCTTTTCTGCCCATTTCTTGCCCTTCTTTTCTGACTTCACTGCTCATATCTTGCCCTCTCTTTGCCTTCTCTGCTCATTTCTTGGCCTTTGTTTGTGCCTTCTCAGCTCCTTTCTTGGCCTTTGTTTGTGCCTTCTCAGCTCCTTTCTTGGCCTTTGTTTGTGCCTTCTCAGCTCGTTTCTTGCCCTCTTTTTGCCTTTTCTGCCCATTTCTTGCCCTTCTTTTCTGACTTCACTGCTCATATCTTGCCCTCTCTTTGCCTTCTCTGCTCATTTCTTGCCCTCAGTTTGTGCCTTCTCTGCTCACTTCTTGCCCTCTGTTTGTGCCTTTACTGCTCATTTTTTGCACTGTTTGTGCCTTTTCTGCTCATTTTTTGCACTCTGTTTGTGCCTTCTCTGTTAATTTCTTGCCCTCTGTTTGTGTATTCTTTGCTCATTTCTTGCACTCTTTTTGCCTTCTCTGCTCATTTCTTGCCCTCTGTTTGTGCCTTCTCTGATCATTTCTTTCCCTCTGTTTGTGCCTTCTCTGCACATTTCTTGCACTCTTTTTGCCTTCTCTGCTCATTTCTTTCCCTCTGTTTGTGCATTCTCTTTTCATTTCTTGCTCTCGGTTTGTACCTTCTCTGCTTATTTCCTGCCCCCTGTTTGTGCCTTCTCTGCTCATTTCTTGGCCTCTGTTTGTGCCTTCTCAGCTCGTTTCTTGCCCTCTGTTTGTGCCTTCTCTGTTCATTTCTTGCCCTCTGTTTGTGCCTTCTCTGCTCATTTCTCGTCTTCTGTTTGCCTTCTCTGCTCATTTCTTGCACTCTTTTTGCCTTCTCTGCTCATTTCTTGCCCTCTGTTTGGGCCTTCTCTGCTCATTTCTTGCCCTCTGTTTGTGCCTTCTCTGATCATTTCTTTCCCTCTGTTTGTGCCTTCTCTGCACATTTCTTGCACTCTTTTTGCCTTCTCTGCTCATTTCTTTCCCTCTGTTTGTGCCTTCTCTTTTCATTTCTTGCTCTCGGTTTGTGCCTTCTCTGCTTATTTCTTGCCCCCTGTTTGTGCCTTCTCTGCTCATTTCTTGCCCTCTGTTTGTGCCTTCTCAGCTCGTTTCTTGCCCTCTGTTTGTGCCTTCTCTGTTCATTTCTTGCCCTCTGTTTGTGCCTTCTCTGCTCATTTCTCGCCTTCTGTTTGTGCCTTCTCTGCTCATTTCTTGCACTCTTTTTGCCTTCTCTGCTCATTTCTTGCCCTCTGTTTGGGCCTTCTCTGCTCATTTCTTGCCATTTGTTGGTGCCTTCTCTGCTCATTTCTTGAACTTTTTTTGCCTTCTCTGCTCCTTTCTTGACCTCTGTTTGTGCCTTCTCTGCTCATTTCTTGCCATCTGTTTGTGCCTTCTCCGCTAATTTCTTGCACTCTTTTTGCATTTTCTGCTCATTTCTTGCCCTCTGTTTGTGCCTTCTCTGCTCATTTCTTGCCCTCCGTACCTTCTCTGCTAATGTCTTGCATTCTTTTTGCCTTCCCTGCTTCTTTCCTGACCTCTGTTTGTGCCTTCTCTGCTCCTTCTTGCACTCTTTATGCCTCCTCTGCTCATTTCTTCCCCTCTGTTTGTGCTTTCTCTGCTCATTTCTTACCCTCAGTTTGTGCCTTCTCTGCTCATTTCTTGCACTCTGTTTGTGCCTTCTCTGCTCATTTCTTGCACTCTGTTTGTGCCTTCTCAGCTCCTTTCTTGGCCTTTGTTTGTGCCTTCTTAGCTCGTTTCTTGCCCTCTTTTTGCCTTTTCTGCCCATTTCTTGCCCTTTTTTTCTGACTTCACTGCTCATATCTTGCCCTCTCTTTGCCTTCTCTGCTCATTTTTTGCACTCTGTTTGTGCCTTCTCTGCTAATTTCGTTCCCTCTGTTTGTGCCTTCTCTTTTCATTTCTTGCTCTCGGTTTGTGCCTTCTCTGCTCATTTCTTGCCCTCGGTTTGTGCATTCTCTGCTTATTTCTTGCCCCCTGTTTGTGCCTTCTCTGCTCATTTCTTGCCCTCTGTTTGTGCCTTCTCAGCTCGTTTCTTGCCCTCAGTTTGTGCCTTCTCTGCTCCTTTCTTGGCCTTTGTTTGTGCCTTCTCAGCTCGTTTCTTGCCCTCTTTTTGCTTTTCTGCCCATTTCTTGTCCTCCGTTTCTGACTTCACTGCTCATAACTTGCCCTCTCTTTGCCTTCTCTGCTCATTTCTTGCCCTCTGTTTGTGCCTTCTCTGCTCATTTTTTGCTATTTCTTTGCCTTCTCTGCTCATTTCTTGCCCTCCGTTTGTGCCTTCTCTGCTCACTTCTTGCCCTCTGTTTGTGCATTCTCTGCTAATATCTTGCCCTCTGGTTGTGCCTTCTCTGCTCATTTCTTGCACTCTTTTTGCCTTCTCTGCTCATTTCTTGCCCTCTGTTCGTGCCTTCTCTGATCGTTTCTTTCCCTTGGTTTGTGCCTTCTCTGCACATTTATTGCACTCTTTTTGCCGTCTCTCCTCATTTCTTTCCCTCTGTTTGTGCCTTTTGTTCTCCTTTCTTGCCCTTGGTTTGTGCCTTCTCTGCTCATTTCTTGCCCTCGGTTCGTGCCTTCTCTGCTCATTTCTTGCCCCCTGTTTGTGCCTTTTCTGCTCATTTGTTGCCCTCTGTTTGTGCCTTCTCTGCTTGTTTCCTGCCCTCTTGTCTTTTGTGCTAGTTTCTTGCCCTCTTTTTGCCTTTTCTGTTCGCTTCTTGCCCTCTGTTTCTGCCTTCTCTGCTAATTTCTTACCCTCTTTTGCCTATTTTCTGCTCTGTTTTGCTTTTTTCCGCTCGTCTCTTGCCCTCTTCCTGTCGTTTTCCTCCTCCTGCTGCCCCTCCCCCGGACCCAGTCCCTGGCGGAGTTCTGAAACAAACTCTAAACTTGGCTTTTTGACAGAGGCCTTGCATCCCAGCACCCAGATATCCTTAGGGGTGATAGCGCTGCACACTAAAAATGCTGATTGATTGGTTGATTCAAATAAAGATACTTTATAAAAGGTTATTATTGTTTGAAAAATGTTGATTTGAAAAGTTTCTAATGGAGTTGAGTGGGAGAACTTGGTGAACTGGTTTGTGGGTAAAGGCAAACCTATTGTTTGGGAAGTCCACTGCCAGTCCTTGCTTTCTGGCTCATGTTCCGATGTACTTGATGTTTTTATAATCAGATCAGTAATATTACAACATCACTCCCCAAATGCCCCTAAATGCCTGATGGCCTTTTCAGTACTTTGTGCCTGGGTAGCTATTTTCAGTGGCCACTTAGAGTGTACTCTCTTCTAAGCCTAACATGTTTACCCTATTTGTTCTTCTTTTGCTTTGTCATGTGTATACAGTTGGCAATAGCCTGATGCACTAATAAAAGATATGAAAAGGGGACTCACTTGTTCCTAATCTGTCTGGGGGCCCACAAACCTTAGAACTAGCCCTGTTGCTGTGTGCGTAATCGCTGCCTAAGTGTCAACTGCACATACTGCAGCACTCCTGGCAGTTTAGAGAAGTGGAATGAAAAACTAACATATTGAGCAGTTTGAGGAGGGAGACACGAATGTGAATGGCAG
The DNA here is from genome assembly GCF_964263255.1 of Lissotriton vulgaris. Lineage (NCBI taxonomy): Eukaryota > Metazoa > Chordata > Amphibia > Caudata > Salamandridae > Lissotriton > Lissotriton vulgaris. The sequence continues at coordinate 1,073,492,757 of NC_141691.1, read as the reverse complement.
CATGCAGTAGGGAGCATTTTAGGAGTAACTGCAGATGTAACTGCCGAATAATAACCGCTGAAGGTGCTGTACTGGATGGAAGCATCTTACAAACAGTGAAAGCGCATGTGAAGCCAGTGATGCCACACAGTGCAAAAAAAAGAGAAGAACTAGAGAAATCTGGTCGGAGGCATTGATGTAAGGTGCAGCACGCTGGTGAAGAGCCTTTAACACCTCACTGCAGAGGCGAATGGCCAGCAAAAATAGCAGAGGCTGCTGAAGTTAGACCAACCAGCATACCGGCTGATAAGACCTCAGACAAGTATGTGACACACCACAGCCAGACACAGAAGGAGAAAAAAAAGGTAGAGGCAGCTCTGCCAAGTACCACACATCAGGTGTTAGACTAGCGCATTTTAGTGTGGTGATCCGCATCACCGCACTGAAATGCAAAGTCGTGCATTATAGCGCCTCAGCTGTAAAGCTGAGAGCGCTGCTATAATTATAAAGCACCATTCAAGCTGCAGGGGCGGTGCGCGGTGTGTGCTGCTGCCAACAAACTAAGGATGCTCTTTGGCTGAGCTATAGCTTAGTTCAGCTGCACAGAGTGGTGTGCTACAATGTTACAAAGTTACAAATACACCAACATGGCACAATATCCCTGACATCAGAGGAGGACGGGTCAGAGCCCAATTGCTACCTAGTGTCTTGACTGAAAAGGGACTTTAGGCGGGCCTGGCTCCAGCTTCCCGGGGCGGGAGCGGATGGGCCGCCACGCAGATCAAAGTTGGCTGATGGACCAATTGTGATACCGTCCCCATGGCTGACTACCGCAAACAATAATGGCTTACTTTTAGTAGCTTGCATGCCTGCGGTATCCAGCAGCTGCTACCGGCCCCGGCCCAACTGGCGCCATTATGGATACATGTGTGTAATCAGGGCTGAGCAGCAGAATCATTGCCACGGGACTGAGCCAGTCAGTCCGCGGTACTCTGCATAATAATTGCTTATGGCCAGAAGGGCCGCCAATTGCTGTTGTCCGTGTTCCCAGTCAGGTCAGTGTTTATTTTATATTGATATATCCTCATGGCCTGTGTTCCGCTGCGCCTCGGGTGTCTCTCTGTGGCACCTTGGGAGAGCGGGTATCTGAAGCGGTTTGTGGCCTGATTTATTTCTTGGTCGAGGAGCGTCCCCTGTGTTTCTTGACAGGGTCAGGCCTATCTTCCTCACAAGAAGAGGGAATAAAGTCAGAAGCAGCACATGAAGGTGGATTCTTCACTTAGTTAATCCAGAAACCCTCAGTCTGCCCCGCTGGCCAGATCTGCTATTATAGCACAGCAAACCATTTCCCATAGGGAACGAATATTTATTAGAGCGTCTTGTAAAATAGCATAGGCTGTGTCCGGTTTATTCTTGGTGCCCAATTAAATGGCAAAGTTTACTTTCGATTTATTAGACCATCTTCTTAATATACAAAGAATTTCGAGCAATTATTCTAATGGAAACGGACAGTGCAAACATAGTTGAACTGCTCACCCAGTTGTACTTGTAAAGTGTGGATCATGTCAATCACAGTGCCTTCCCATAAAGTACAGCTGCATGCTTGGTTGTGACCTAAATACGTGTCTCCCACTCTCAGCTTTCAAGTGCAGCTGTGCTTACTGCTCATGTCGCTGTTTGTGAGTCTGCGAGTCATGCAGCTGATTATAATTACATTATGAAGGTCTTTCAGTGTGCCTTATCTTCTGTCTGCAATTATGGCTAACGTATGATAAAGCAGTCGTTTATATTTCATATGTTTTGCAGCAGTTAACTTACTTTCTTGTTGCTCAAATGGGTGCTCTTTCTGACATTTATGTGTTCCCCTTGTCTTCATAGCTTGATTTTGCTCGCGAGACAGTGTCACTCATAGTCATTGAAAATTACGAAGACGTCACACATGGCAATTTGAAACCTTGGCAACTATGTGGAGGAGCCAGAGGTCCGCGTACTTAGCAAACCGGACTTAGGCTGCAGAGAAAGCTCTGGGAATTCTCTCCTGCTGTTTAATAACAGCCTTGCAGGCATTTAAACGTCCGCCATTAGCATTTCTAAAGATGAAAAACAGGTCTTTAGAAATGCATTTGGAAGCGCAGCAGCATCACCATGAGCTGCACTTCAGAGGCTCCAGTGAAGTATTCACTGAATGCAGTGGAATCCTGTGAAGTGTGCGCTGATTGTATGTGTCTGCGCGGAGGGAAGCCTAGTTGTACGCCTGCTTAGGCACTCATTTTAGAGGGAACTATGGTGAGGACTATCACCGTATGATGTCGGTGACGTACCCATGGTGCCGAAAACTTTGCAGGAGTGATCCCGAAAGTTGCTGGAAGCCCAGAAGTCGGCTCTGTGCTGTTCGAGGTCCCGTTCCCAAGGGGAGGTCTTGGGACCATGTGCAGAGTCATCACCATCGATCTTCGGGATCAAAGTCTTCGCACTCGGGTCAGGTAAGGCGAAGCAGAAGAAGTCAAAGAAACGACATCGTTCTCCGACTTCCCCTCGCCAGTCGCGTGACGCGGCTGAGGGTACGGGTGGTGCCTCCCCCACGGCTCCAGCAGAGACTATGCAGGTTTCACCGGCCTACCTGCCCTTTCTGGGTTCGTCGGCAACTCCGGCCCAGATACAGGAAATCCTGTCTGCCATGCCTCGCCTCTTTGGGGCGCCCTGCGATCCCGAGTGGGGGTCCTCGCTTTTCACCGCCGGTGGCTCAGGCCCTGGCGCCGCAAGACCCCCCTGGATCCATGCCTGGATCCCGTTCGATGCCGGTTGATCTTGTACACCTCCACCGACGTCGACCCCGCCAGCACCAATTCTTGTAAATGTATGTGTATGTGTCTTGTAAAGCGCACTGCTGCCCTGAGGCGTTGTGGCGCTGTAGACCGCTGGGGAACCCATCTTGGCTATCCCTGTGAGATGGTCCCTACTGGGTATCTCCAAGGTGAAACCAGGCATCCCCAGCGAATGTGGGGGGCCGTTGTAGAGATTAGGCAAGCTAATGCCCAGAGTTGCCGAGTGTGATCCCTGGTTAGAGTAGGCACCGAGGCGAGAATTATCAAGTCCGCTGACCCTGGTCCACGACCCTGCCGCGTGGGGAATTGAACCCTGGTCCCGGGCCGTTCTCTGCTTCCGGGTCTGCCGCCTCTAACCAGTGAGCCACACCACTCCACTCCACACTCCCAACGTCACCCGCTCCTCGGGACGACGCCAGCCCTGGTTTCAGCTCCGTATTGGACACGTCGCTCGATGCCGTTTTTGACACCGCTTGGGGATTTCTGTCCCCATGTCCCTACTCCTTATTTTTGGCCTGTACACCAGCCTGAAGAGGAAGGGGGGGACTGGGAGGGGTCTGAGGACCCTCTCGCAGCTGCTTGTGAGTCTGAACAGGACTTGGCAGAGGAGTTGAGGGATGCCAGTGGCTTGGATACCTCACCAGACCTTGTCATGCTATCTTCTCCTTCCGTGGCTATGGAGGAGGGCGCTAGTTATGCCGTGGTGTTGCGTAGGGTGGCCGAGGTCCTACACCTCGAGCTCCCTACTGTGGCTGTCAGGACTAACCTCCTGACGGAAGTGCTTCAGCCAGCAGCTACCTGTGGAGCCGCTGCTTCCTTTCAACAAAGCACTTTCTGATGTTCTTTTGGGCACTTGGTCCAGGCCCACCACAGGGCCTCCTGTGGATAGGAACATGGCCGGACGTCATTGCCCGGCTCTGGGTGACCCCATTTTCCTCTCCCAACACCCTTCCCCTGAGAGATTGGTTCTCCAAGCCTCTGCTTCCCCAACTGCCTTCCCTTCCACCCCCCTGGATAGGGAATCCAAGAAAGTGGATCTGTTCGGAAAGAAGATTTTTTCTTCCGCCAGTTCTGCGCTGCAGTCCATGAACCCCGCAAGCCTCTTGAGCCATTATTCCCACTCTCTGTGGGATACGATGGCACAAGTGCTGCCTCAGTGTCTGGAGGAGGCCCGGACAGCTCTCTCCCAGGCTGTTGCAGAGGGGAGAGACGCAGCTAAGTTCATGATTCATTGTGGCAAGACACCGCCGACTCACTCAGCAGATCGATGGCATCGACGGTGGCGGTTCAACGCCACGCCTGGTTGAGGACCACTGGATTCTCGGGGATGTTCAAAACACACTTATGGACTTGCCCTTTCATGGCTGTTGCCTTCGGCGACAAAGCAAACCACGCTTTGGAGTGTTTAAGGATTCGTGGGCTAAAGCGATGTCCTTGGGACTCTCCGCAGTCGGTCCTCCTCCGCAGGCTGCTTTTCGCTCCTTTCGTGGCCCCGGAAGGGGCACCCCGCAGCATTCGCAACAGAGTGTCAAGCCTGGGCAGCAACCACCCCAGCATGGCAGTGGGTTCCACTGTGGCGGACCAAGGGGCCAGCAGGCAGGTCAATCCACCTCCACCCCGGCTACCACTGCCTCCAAACCTTCCTAGTCCGAACTTTCAGGCCCATCAGACGCCAGTGGGCGGCAGGCTTTGCCATCACCTCCCCCACTGGTGCACCATCACATCGGACAGGTGGGGTTTAGAAATAGTCCGAAGGGGCTACTCCCTCCCCTTCGAGACTACCCCTCCAGCCATGCCATCTCAATGCCACAGCATGTTCAGGGATCACTTGGTGCTTTTTCAGCAGGAAGTTGCAGCCTGTTGGGCTTGGCCCTTAGGGCTGGTTCCCCCCTAATCTTTTTGCTTTTATTTGTGACCCTGTGTTAGTGATTTTTGGGTCTCTGCGCACTTTTCCCTGGGTCCCAGAGTGAAAGTGCGTGCGTGTAGTATGGCTGGCCTGCCCTCCCATAGGAATGCATGGGGAATGTGTGTGTCCCTGGTAGTTCCTGACGCGTGGGGAGTGCAGGCTCGAATTTAGTATGTGTAAACTCGTGAGAGTGAATGCTGCGAGATGGTGAATGCGGCATGTATGTGTCTAGAAGGGAAGTGCTACTTCTGGACATTGAGATATGTGTGCAGTGAGGGTGCTGGAGTGTGATTGGCTGGAGCTGGCTGGCATGCCAGGCTCCAGGAAGTCTGGATGGGTCTGCCCGGTGGTGAGTGGGAGATTAGCATGAGTGATGTGTGGGAGGAGTGTACCTGTGTCCTGGATGGGCTGGGTTTTCCCCACACAATGCTGGCTCCGCCCCCCTGTGGTGTGTCTAACGACCCTAGCCTCCCCAGTGAATGAAATGGGTGGTTGGGCCATCAAGAGTGCTCCAGAACCAGCTGCGACTGGTTTCTCCCCCCACCCTGCACCCTTAGACAAAGGATTTACTGTATAAGAAAGGGGCTGTGTCCCCACTGAAGTTGTTCTGCTTTTGGATCCTGCCAGAGGGGGCTGTTGCTGCTGCTGGGGCCAGGAGGACCGCCACTTGGGGTGTCTCCCTGCCTGGAGACCCAGTGTGCTGGCTCTGGCCCAGCCTTGCTCCCCCTGCCTCCCTCCAGCCCCTGCTGGAGCTTGTGTTGTGCCTACAGCACTGAGAGCGCTGCTCTCTGCCCTTCAGCGCTGGGGAGCGCTGAAACCCCTTTCCTAGCGCTTGAGAGCGCTTCAGTGGGCTCCTAGCGCTGTGAGCGCTGTAATTTATCCTGTGGCGCTTGGGAGCGCCTTGCCTTCGTTGTTAGCGCTGTTAGCGCTTTGAGAGCCCAGCCGGTGCCCACCCGGCATCAGCCCGAAATTACGGTGCATAGCGAGTGCCTACCTCGCTTTATATTTGATTTAGAGGCCGGTGCCCACCCGGCATTGCCCCATTTTGGAGATATTAATTTATCACGAGGGAGCCCACTCCTCGGATAATGGGACCCCGCCTGCCTATCTAAAGCGAGCCGCCGGCGACCCGGAAGTCCCGCCTCCATACCCCCACGGCCGTGCTGCCATTGGCGGCCCCAGAGGAAGTCAGGCGGATTGCTGCGTGACGGGGCCAGGCGGAGAAGAAGTAAAGCTGCCGGCCATGTCCTCGAGGCTCCCCGAGTGGAGAGAGGAGCCCCGGGAGAAGGAGCAGAGCCTGCCACGTCTGGTCGAGGCCCCTGGAGAGTGAGAGGAGCCCGCCCGCGGCACCAAGCCGCCCAGAACAGCCGGTGAGTGTTGCCACAGGAATAGAAGGGAGGGGCGCCGGGACACGTTGTCGGTGTCCCCCCCCCCCTCAGCAGCACGACCTCGCGCCCTTGTGTTTAGAGCCTGAGAGGCTCTTGGGGGCATTTCCTGTTTGCGAGCCTTGCGAGGCTCGATTGCCGGCACCCTTGTTTCGCGAGCCCTGAGAGGCTCGAGGGCAGTTCTTTGTTCGTGAGCCTGTAGGCTCTGGGGTGCATTTGTCCTTGCTCCGAGTCCCCCGAGAGGGACTCCAACGTGGCCATTGTTCTTTGAGCCCCGAGAGGCTCTCCAGTTGTGCCTGAGTCCCCCGTGAGGGACCCCCCCTGCCTAGTGAGGCAGAGTCCGTTGTCTTCGAGCCCAGAGAGGCTCTTGCACCCACAGTCGTTCTGCGAGCCCAGAGAGGCTCTGAGGGTGCCATTTCCTTGCTTTGAGAGCCTAGAGAGGCTCGAGTGCCTATTTCGTGTTGAAGAGCCTCAGAGAGGCTCAGTGCGCCATTTCTTGTCCAGGAGCCCAGAGAGGCTCCGCAGTGCCACAGTGGTGGTTCTTGAGCCCACAGGGCTCCAACGTTGCGCTAACTTTCCCTGCACCAGTTGCCCAGCACTTTGTGGGCAACTGCCACGTTTAGGCCCCCTGACTTTGGGACACAGGGCATCCTAGCCCTAGAGAGGCCAGTTGGCCTAGGGACCGTCACAGGTGGTGACTTATCTGAGTTTTGCGCAACTGTGTGTTTTTGCTTACACCTCTGAATGGGTAGATTATTCATCATGTGTTCTTTTCTTGTCCTTTTACACCGCTGAATGTATTGTGATGCATCATGTGTTTCCTTCCTTAGACCCCTACAGGTATAGCAATACTTAGGTGGTTTCCTTCTTGCTAGTACAGGTGGCGCTAGCAGAGCCCAGGTTCCCTAGTGTAATCTCCTAAGATAGTGAGGGTTGCATAGGTGGTGCTCACCTGGTACCAGTAGTGACTGGTTGTATGTTATTTTTGTGCTACAGTGATAATTCTATGATCTAAAAAGTGCTAAGTTCAAAAGTGCTGATTCCTGACAGTGGTCCAGGTGGCCCTGTCTTGTACATAATCCCCTGTAAATTCTGCCCGTGCCTATGGCACAATGTAAAGTGTGCGTTTTTATCTAATGTATGTTTATTGGAATACAAAGGCTATTTTTTATATAACCTTGTGTGGAGTTTCCTTTGTGGTGGGCCTTGGGTGTTGTTGCTGGGGTGCGTGCGCAAATACTTAACTCATATCACCTCCAAGTTTAGCCTTGCTGCTCGCGCCATGTTACCTAGAGGGTGAGTAGGAGTTATCTTGGTGTGTAACTCCCTTGCCCTGACTTAGGAGTGGTGGTCTCTGACTGACTTTGGCGAAAGCCCTGGCCAGCCAGGGATCCCATTTCTAACAACTCACTACTCTGCACTCTACTCTGCACTCTGCACTCACTACTCTGCACTCACTACTCTGCAAACGTGGTGTCCCCCTGCAAGACATTTTGTCAGGTAGCCACGTGGGCCTCGCTGCACACATTTACTAAGCATTATTGCCTGGACAGCCAAGTCTGGAAAGAAGGCTACTATGGCCGTTGTGTTCTCCGGAACTGTCTGGTGTGATCTTGGTTCGCAGAACCACCACTGGGGTTGGTATTGCTGGGGTAACTATTCTAAGGTAAGGAATCTATCACTATGTGTTTCTTTCAGATGGACAAGTTACTTACCTTCAGTAATGATATATCTGTAAGAAACATTAGTAGTGATATATTCCTTACTGCTCCACCCATCCTCCCCATTCTGCGAACTGATTTCTAGGGTTAAAGTCATTCCTTTCAGGGCCCTAGTTTCAATGCACCAGTGGTCAGTTTCTTGCATGGCTCTGTGTTCCTGGCGTGGAAAGTCGTGTACAGAACTGATGTCAGCGCGCGTGGGCGGCGTCTAAGTAGCGCTGGCAACATCATCTCGGTGACCACGTCGCCAGCAACGGAGGCAGAGCCGCACAATGCCACCTTCTGACGCGCAGGGGTACTGCTGACGAAAACTTTCTGGATCCAGTCTGATGCCTGGAGATAATTCTAAGGTAAGGAATCTATCACTACTAATATTTCTTACAGATATATTGTTACCAAAGGTAAGTAACTTGTCCGTTAGGAGTGTGCCATTTCAACCATGTTTAAACGGGGAGCACTGACACTTTACCACTGGTTAGCAGGGTTAAAGGGCACAGAGTTTCAATGCCAGTAAAAATATAGGGACCAGCAAAAGATGAAAAATCCTAGGTAACCACTCAAAAAAAAAGGATTTCATACACAATCAATTGCAGAAACTCTAGGCACTGAACTGTATCTAGATCCATGGCTTTCTAGAAGTCCAGAACAAAATTTGTATTACATGCCAGATGTCAAGGACACATAAAAAACACCTGTCCCTGCATGATAAATGTGCGTACGTGAAAACTGTGTGGCATATTTCATGCTAGTGTATCCAGAATACCCACATGCCTCCTCATGCTGAATTGATGGGTTACATAGTCTAACATTTTAAGTACATCATTGGCACACAGTACAAACAAAGTGAACACACAACATTATTTGATGATGGAAAACAGTTATTTCTAGAACCATATTGGCAGACATTTCTCATACTGAGTCACTGAATATGGGAGTTGGCAGGTGTTGGACAGGCCACGTGAAGGGCTCGCTCCCTCCCCGCCTGACAGGGCCCGAGCCCCGGTCCTCCAGGTGTTACCCACAAAAGCAACCCGCACCCCGTCCCATACGGGACTCCTGCCCCCGGACATCTCTGTATCATGGGGCCGAATCCCTTCCAGCTCCCTCGGCCGACCCGGCCGCCATCTTGGACACTGCACCACGAGGCCGCGTGGCCTCAGATCGACCCTAACCCTGGGCCTGGCCAGGCCCCGACATCCCGGCACCACTATCCACCCAGGAGGTGAACGGCCCACTTGGCAGGTCAATGGGAGAAAGAAGTGTCGATGGCTCTCCCCCGCCAGGTGCCGATCGCCCCCAGCTCCCCCGGGTGCTGGCTCCACCCCCCTGCTGGGTGTCTGGACTCCCTCATCCTAAGCATGAGCGAATTTTGCGGATCTCGCGTTCGCGAATTTTGCGGATTTGCGGATTCGCAATCCGCAAAATCCGCGAATTCCCGCGAATTTGCGGATTTTTTTTTTTTTTGTGTTCGCCCGTGTTTCTGCCAGTTCGCGAGGGTTTTGTACACTTTCGCAAATTGCGAACTTACCTGTCGGGTCGCAAGTTTCGCGAACTCTTTGTTTCTACGTGTCCAGCCTGTTTGGGACACTCTTCTTCATCACTGCCACTCTCTGTCACCACTGCCACTCTCTGACTACTCATGCCACCCTCTGGCCCACCCATGCCACCCTCTGTTTCATCACCACACCCTCTGGTTGTCCAGTGTACATTATTTTCGGCAAAGCAAAGCACACCTTCCCTGCCTCAAGTGACCTGAATTAATTTGGGGCTGATTCATGTGTCACAGAATATTTTTTTAGCTGGCACCTGCTTCCTTAGTGCGCCCTGATTAGTGATCTTTTGCACTTGCTAAGTGCTTTCATTGTTGCAAAATTAGTTACAACACCTGCCCTGCCCCAACTGACAATAATGAATTAGGGGCTGATTAATGGATTTTAACTTCCAGCCTGGCTCCTGCTTGTCTCCCTTAGCTGTAATTCAGGACCTTTGTGGCATATGTGTAACTATTCTGAGGTTCAGAGCAGGGTCACATACTAGTTTCAACTGGCAACTGAACTCTGGAGGGGCCCCTCAGGAAGCACTCCAGGAAATGGCTACTAATGATGAGCCTGAACTTTTGAACCTGGTAAGTAGTTACTTTCAGTTTTGCTAAGATCGTATTTCTGCAATTTTGCACTTATTCGCGGGGCGCGAACTCACGCGAACAGTGCGAGCAGTGCGAGCAAAATCCGCTGCTCGCGGATTTGCGGATTTTGCGGGAAATTCGCAAATCTCGCGGATTGCGGATTTCCCGAAAATCCGCAAAATCCGCGAGCGGAACGGATTTTCCGCCCACGCCTACCTCATCCCGGACCTCCCGACCTCCAAGTGCGAGGGTCCGGACATCAAAGGGCGCCAGACCTATAACTGGGGCAGCTCCAGAGCAGGAAGGCATTTGTATCCTGGAGTCGAGAGACGCAGTGAAGAACTCATCCTTGACGGACTACTGGCGCTGCCGTAGTCCTGCCTTGCGAACTATTGTCTTGCCTGCTGGCGCTGCCGCAACCTTCTGAAACCTTCATCCTCGTCAGGACCTGCTGGCGCTGCCGCGGACCGTTGTAACGACCACCTTCACCGGGACCTGCTGGCGCCGCCGCGGACCGTCTTCACCTTCGATCATCCCGGGACCTGCTGGCTCCGCCACGGCCCGACCATCTAGAACGCCGAGCTCGAGGATTGTGAGCTACCCATCTTATCATCGCATCTACCAGAGTGGTAACAAGACTGTCCCGCTACCCCCTTTCCACCTAAGAGACTAGAATCGAGGGGACCCCTGAGTCCAGACCTCCTTGTACCATTCTACCGTACTTAAAGATTGCTTATAAAGAACGTTAAACTTTATCCTTGTGTGGTGTACCTCTGTGGGGGGGGAAGTTACTCGTCTGTACGATCGCTGGAGACGGCTCTCCCCGGACACCTCTCCCCTTGTCCTCGGCCGACCCTCCCGGTCCGTCTAACATTGGTGGCCAGCGGCGCGATCCGAATCAACGCGTAATCGTACAGAGAGTAGCTCACCCCACGACGAAACCACAATGACAACCAAATAAAGCGGATCCACCGAGAAATTCCAGATGGAGAAATTGGAAGAATACAGCCATCGTGAGTTGAAACAATTCTGCATTGAACTAGGCATTGCTACCACCGGTCTGAGTACTAAAGACGATTTCAAGCACGCCATTGAGTCGTGGGCTGAAACCGGGGCCGTCAGACCCCCGGACCAAAATGTTGCAGCATCAGAGAGGAACACCACGGCTCCCGAGGAGCGAAGAGCGGGTCTCTCGCAGGAAGAGATCCAAGAGAGAGAAAAAAACAGACTGCATGAGTTAGAAATGGCCCGGCTCAAAATGGACGGTGAACTCAAATTAGCCGAACAAAAGCTGAACCTAGAACATCTGCGGCTCCGAGAAGAACGGGAAGAAAAACAGAGACAAAGAGAACTCGAAGAAAAGAGACTAGCGTATGAACACGAGCGCAAGCTAGCAGAAATAGACGTACGAAAGCAGAACAAAGAACTGGGGGTGCCCGAGCAACCGCGCACCCCAGGAGCGACAGAAAAGAAAGTCCACATCCCCAAGGATGTCGTTCGAGAGTATTTCCGTGATGACGACATACAACAGTGGTTCAAGGCCTACGAGATCGCCATGACCTCCCACCGGATCGATCGAAGCGACTGGGGAGCCGGTCTATGGGGGAGGTTCGTCAATGAGGGCCGCGATGCCCTGTTACAGCTCCCAGACCATCTGATGACCTCCTATGACCACATGAAGGCTGCCCTCCTCACCCGATATGGGCTCACACCCGAAATGTACCGCCAGAGGTTCCGAGACTGCACCCGGATCCCGGGTACAACTTGGGTGGAGTATGTAAACTATTTCAGCCGAGCCTTCGAGGGTTGGATCAAGGGAAGCCATGTAACGACCTACGAGCAACTTTTTAATCTCATGGTGTGGGAGCACCTCTCTAACAACTGCTTTGTCGAGCTCAGGCAGCACCTCCTCGACAGTAAATTGACTGATCCAAGGCAGCTCGCCGCCGAGGCTGACCGGTGGGAGATCACCCGAGTGGGCCGGAATGGGCCGCACGAACAGAACCGGAACAACCAAGGTCAGCACCGTCCCCGAGGAGGAGGAGGAGGCCATGGACGAAGAAGAGACACCGCCCCGGCCGCTCCCGCTGCCAGCACCCCGCCCCCGGCCAACCGGGGCAACCCCCCGGTGCGCCCGGGGTACAGAGCCAATGTCACGTGTCACCGATGCCAGCGAGTCGGCCACTACGCAAATGACCCGAATTGTCCACAGAACCAGACTCCGAGACCCCGCCAGGTAGCTGCCGCCGCCCTGGGGGGAGAACACATCTCCGAAGAACACGAGGAATGCGAGCAAGAACAACAAGAGTGGGAACCTGCCGCCATGGTTCTAGCGTGCCTAGGGGGAAGAGACATGGGCCCGCGGGCTCCCCTACCTGCCAACACCCGAAAATATAGTCAGTGGGTGAACATTAATGGGCGCAGGGCCGAAGCCCTACGTGACACAGGGGCCAGTGTGACAGCCGTCCGCTGTCACCTGGTGACCCCAGAACAGATCCTGCCGAACATTCTCTGCCCTGTCCGTTCAGCCGACAATTCGGAGAGTCTATGTCGGATGGCCTGCGTCCCCTTCGAATGGGGAGGAGTCTCCGGCATGTTAAAGGTGACGGTCCGAGATGATGCCCCCGTGGACTGTCTCCTGGGGAATGATCTTGAGAGTTCCCCGTGGGCCGCCGTCGAGAGAAGAGAGCACCTGGGGCTGTTGGGCCTCCCGGACTGGGCGTGCGTAACCACCCGGTCCATGGCTGCCCGTACCATCCCCCGACCCGAAGAACCTGAATGGCCGGCACCTCCTCCCCCGGTCGCTCCAGTAGAAGACACCGACCATGCCGACCCCCCAGAGCAAACCCCCGAAGGGCTCGCTCAGCTCCAGGACCTTCCCGACCTGGCTCAGTGGCGTCAGGAAGGGGGGCCCACCCAGGAACAGTTCCGTCAAGAGCAGAAGACCTGTCCCTCCCTCGAGGGACTCCGCCAGCAAGCCCTCGACCAGAGCGCAGGAGACACCTCCGGAGCCCATTGGATTTATTGGGACAACGACCTGTTGTACAGTGAACAGAGAATCGCGGAGTTAGGGGCCAGTCGAGTGCTAGTGGTGCCCCTCCGCTTTAGAGACTTCTTGCTAAACTTGGCCCACGATGTCCCCCTGGCTGGTCACCTGGGTCAAGACAAAACCTACAGTCGCCTGGTGACCCACTTTTTCTGGCCCAAGATGAGAAACGACGTCCTCAACCACTGCCGGTCCTGCCCCACGTGCCAGGCCAGCGGGAAGAGCGGCCGCAAGCTTAAAGCACCTCTGCAACCCTTCCCAGTTGCCACCACCCCGTTCGAGAGGGTGGGAATAGACATTGTGGGGCCCCTGGACCCCCGTACAGCACAAGGACATCGGTTCATCCTGGTACTGGTGGACCACGCCACCCGCTACCCCGAGGCTGTTCCCCTGCGAACTGTGACAGCCCCGGTGGTCGGCCGGGCCTTGATGGGGATCTTCTCCCGGGTGGGCTTTCCCCGAGAAGTCGTCAGCGACCGAGGCACAAACTTTATTTCAAAATATATGAAATCCCTCTGGCAACAGAGCGGGGTCACCTATCGATTCACGACCCCCTATCACCCTCAAGGAAACGGACTAGTCGAGCGGTTCAACCGCACGCTCAAAGGGATGATTGGGGGGTTGGAAGAGCCTCTCCGTCGACAGTGGGATGTGCTACTGCCGTGCCTCCTCTTCGCATATCGAGAAGTCCCCCAGAAGTCCCTCGGCTTCAGCCCGTTCGAACTCTTATACGGACACCCTGTGCGAGGGCCACTCAGCCTAGTCAAAGAAGGTTGGGAGATGCCCCCCCTAAAGACCCCTCCAGATGTCTTCAAGTACCTCCTGACCCTACGCAATCAGACCAGGCGATTCAGAGAAATGGCAAAAGCGAACCTTGAGGCCAGTCAGGAGGACATGAAGAAGTGGTACGATCAAAATGCCTCCTCCATCGAGTTCGAACCTGGCCAACAAGTGTGGGTGATGTCCCCCACCGAACCATGTGCCTTACAGGACAAGTGGACGGGGCCCTTCAAAGTGGTCGAGTGCAAGAGCCCCGTCACCTATCTCTTCGATATGGAATCTTCACGGAACCCCCTCCGGGTACTCCATGCCAATAGACTCAAACCCCACTTTGTGCGCTCGGAGCTCAGCCTCCTGATGGCTACAGACAGCGGAGCCGAAGAAGACTCCGAGCCCCTCCCTGATCTCCTAAAGGCCCGGGAGAAAGATGGTTCCGTGGACGGGGTCCGACTCTCAGAGGCCCTCACCCCGGAACAGCGCCAAGGCTGCCGGGACCTCCTGCTGCAGTTTGCAACTCTGTTTTCCCTCACCCCAGGGGTCACCCCCTGGTGCTTGCACGACGTGGACACTGGGGACAGTCCCCCTATCCGACATCGGGCATACCGCGTACCAGATCGGGTACGGGCCTGCATCCAAGAGGAGGTGTCCAAGATGCTCACGCTCGGGGTCATCGAGCCCTCAGACAGCCCCTGGGCCAGCCCAGTGGTACTGGTCCCCAAAGCTGCCGCCCCCGGCACCACTCCCGAGCTCCGATTCTGCGTCGACTACCGTGGCTTGAACGCTGTCACCAGAACCGACGCTCATCCCATCCCCCGAGCGGATGAACTGATCGACCGCATGGGAGCTGCCCGCTACCTCAGCATCTTCGACCTGACAGCGGGCTACTGGCAGATCGGTCTCACACCCCGGGCCCAAGAACGATCCGCCTCTTCCACCCCTGATGGCCACTACCACTTCAAGGTCATGCCATTCGGCATGAAGAATGCCCCAGCTACTTTTCAGCGACTAGTGAACCAGGTCTTGGCGGGACTCAATCAATCAATCAATCAATGACATTTATAGAGCGCACTACATACCCGTAGGGTCTCAAGGCGCTGGGAGTGGGGGGGTGCCGCTACTGCTCGAACAGCCAGGTCTTCAGCTTCTTCCTGAAGGAGAGGTGGTCTTGGGTCAGGCGCAGGTTGGTCGGGAGGGAGTTCCAGGTCTTGGCGGCCAGGTAGGAGAAGGACCTTCCTCCTGTAGTCGCTCTTCGGATGCGGGGGACGGCGGCGAGGGCGTGGTTGGCTAATCGGAGGTGGCGTTTGGGAGCGTAGAAGTTGATTCGGCTGTTGAGGTAGCTCGGGCCTTGGTCATGTAGGGCTTTGTGTGCGTGGGTGAGGAGGACTCGAGGAATTCAGCTCCGCCTACCTGGACGATATCGCTGTGTACAGCCGCCACTGGTCCGACCACCTCCACCACCTCCGAGAGGTCCTGCAGGCCCTCCAACGGGCCGGCCTCACGATCAAGGCCAGCAAATGCCAAATTGGTCAGGGGTCCGTGACCTATCTCGGACACCAGGTGGGAAGCGGTCTGGTGGCCCCTCTTCAACTCAAGATCGCTGCCATCCAGTCCTGGCAGCCCCCCATCACACAGACCGAGGTCTGCGCCTTCTTGGGGCTCACAGGCTACTACCGGCGGTTCGTGAGGGACTATGGCAGCATTGTGGGGCCCCTCACGGAACTCACATCCAAAAATCACCCAAAGAAGGTCAACTGGACCCCAGACTGTCAAGCGGCCTTCGAGAAGCTGAAGGCCGCCATGTGCTCTGCCCCTGTGCTCCAGGCCCCCGACTACAGTCGGGAATTCATCGTCCAGACGGATGCCTCCGACCATGGCATTGGGGCAGTCCTCTCCCAGTTGAACCCCGAAGGACTTGACCAACCAGTAGCCTTCATCAGCAGACGTCTCCTGGCCCGAGAACAACGCTGGAGCACCATCGAGAGGGAGGCCTTCGCAGTGGTGTGGGCCCTCAAAAAGCTCCGGCCTTATCTCTTCGGTACCCACTTTCGGGTGCAGACAGATCATCGCCCCCTGCAGTGGCTAATGCAGATGCGGGGGGAAAACCCAAAACTATTGCGTTGGTCCATCTCCCTGCAGGGGATGGACTTCACTGTGGAACATCGACCTGGCCAAGACCACGCCAACGCAGATGGCCTGTCACGCTTTTTCCGCCTCGACGAGGAGAGTCCCCAAGAGGATGGGTGACTCTCCCCGCCTTCAGCTGGAGGGGACGCATGTTGGACAGGCCACGTGGAGGGCTCGCTCCCTCCCCGCCTGACAGGGCCCGAGCCCCGGTCCTCCAGGTGTTACCCACAAAAGCAACCCGCACCCCGTCCCATACGGGACTCCTGCCCCCGGACATCTCTGTATCATGGGGCCGAATCCCTTCCAGCTCCCTCGGCCGACCCGGCCGCCATCTTGGACACTGCACCACGAGGCCGCGTGGCCTCAGATCGACCCTAACCCTGGGCCTGGCCAGGCCCCGACATCCCGGCACCACTATCCACCCAGGAGGTGAACGGCCCACTTGGCAGGTCAATGGGAGAAAGAAGTGTCGATGGCTCTCCCCCACCAGGTGCCGATCGCCCCCAGCTCCCCCGGGCGCTGGCTCCACCCCCCTGCTGGGTGTCTGGACTCCCTCATCCCGGACCTCCCGACCTCCAAGTGCGAGGGTCCGGACATCAAAGGGCGCCAGACCTATAACTGGGGCAGCTCTAGAGCAGGAAGGCAGTTGTATCCTGGAGTCGAGAGACGCAGTGAAGAACTCATCCTTGACGGACTACTGGCGTTGCCGTAGTCCTGCCTTGCGAACTATTGTCTTGCCTGCTGGCGCTGCCGCAACCTTCTGAAACCTTCATCCTCGTCAGGACCTGCTGGCGCTGCCGCGGACCGTTGTAACGACCACCTTCACCGGGACCTGCTGGCGCCGCCGCGGACCGTCTTCACCTTCGATCATCCCGGGACCTGCTGGCTCCGCCGCGGCCCGACCATCTAGAACGCCGAGCTCGAGGATTGTGAGCTACCCATCTTATCATCGCATCTACCAGAGTGGTAACAAGACTGTCCCGCTACCCCCTTTCCACCTAAGAGACTAGAATCGAGGGGACCCCTGAGTCCAGACCTCCTTGTACCATTCTACCGTACTTAAAGATTGCTTATAAAGAACGTTAAACTTTATCCTTGTGTGGTGTACCTCTGTGGGGGGGGAAGTTACTCGTCTGTACGATCGCTGGAGACGGCTCTCCCCGGAGACCTCTCCCCTTGTCCTCGGCCGACCCTCCCGGTCCGTCTAACAGCAGGCAAAATACTGTACCCATTGGAGAAAAGGTTTTCATCTAGGTGGTAAAATCAAGCAGTGAAGGGAATGTGATCATTGGCGTCTAACATGACACAGTTAAGCCTCAAGGACAGTTTGGCATGTCCAAGACATTCAAAGAGGTAACAGATCTGCAGAGTGCTGACCCTTGGTCATTGAGTAGGTAGGTGCTTTCAGGTGCGAACAGTACGTGGTTGAGGGCACAAAAAGTGAAAGCAGCTAGACACATTTGGACAGAGGAGTTGGCGAGGCCAGGCATATTTCAAGCACAGTATCATGGATAGAGATGATTCTGAGGGCACTTACATGCATTCAAAATACCAAAAGTTATATCAAACTTGGTAACATATTGATCACTTATTAGGCATTATTTGCAGCTATACAGAGCAAGGTGGATGGAAAAGATTGCCAATTAATAAATAACAATGTTGACTGGAATGTAACTTTTCTGCTGAAAGTGTTAATAATTGGTCAGTGTGTATACAACTGAAGGGATTTGATGATTCTGTTTTGGAGTGCTCACTTTTCTTACATTTTAGAAATAATAGTTCATCATTGTTTGTTTAAATATTTATAACATGCTATTATCAATCTTTACTTTCAATAGATGCTATATTACGTTAGCTCAGGCACTTGGAATGAGCATGGGTGGTGCACCTGCGGGACCAGCTGGGACAGGTAAAACAGAAACTACCAAGGATATGGGAAGGTGTCTTGGAAAGTATGTTGTTGTCTTCAACTGTTCAGACCAGATGGACTTCCGAGGATTAGGACGCATTTTTAAAGGTGAGATGGATAAGTGCGTACTCAACTTCATGTTCTTTAGTGGAATTTCATTGTTATTTTGTAATTTGGATGCAACTGTGTATTGACACATGATGGTGGTTGTAGGAAAGCAGGACCTACTTTCATGGTTACCCCCACTTTCTGCTGGTGGCAGTATGTTTTTTTCATTAGTCTGACTGGGATCCTGCCAATCAGGACCCTAGTCATTGTGCTTACTCCCTCAATTTGACTTGGTAAGTACTTCTGTACATCCACAATTGGCTAATGGTGTACCCAGGTATGTCCCTAGCATATGGTACTAAAGTACCATGGCATAGGTACGCCAGGGATCTCCCATGGGCTGCAGCATGTATTATGCCACCAAAGAGAGATGCCACTCATACTGTGACTACAGGCTTGCCATTGCAGCCTTTGTAAACTGGTGCTAGCACTATTTACTACAGATTAAAGTTACCTTATATCTGAGGTCACTACACTTACAACCTATAAGTCACCCCGAAGGCAGGCGTTTTCAATCCTGAAGGCAGGGTCCTGGGTTGTAAGTGTGAGGGTGTCCCTTCATGAGGAGGTCACCCCCTACAAACCCTAGAGTTGATTCTCCAGGCTTTGTAAGTGCAGTCAGCATTTTGATACATATAGTGGTGATGTGTCATTACGCTATGTCTAACTATTTAGTGGCTTTGCCGAACCTGGACATGTAAGGTATCAAACATGTTAGATTAATCATACACAACATCTTTACCGGTGTTAAAGGTATGATTCCATGCACTGGGGGGCTCCTCCGGGAAGCCCCCAGTACTCCCGATAAAAGCCTTCCAGGTTCTGCCAGCAAGCTAGTGCTGCTGCTGACCCTAGACACAATTCCGCCCTCCTGCTGCTGAGCTGCGCTTGAGCAGGAGAAGGTAGAACAATAGATTTCCTGTCACAGGGAGGTGTGACCACCTCCCAAACAGGACTTAGTGTTTTGGGCTGGGGTGTGGGCGCTTGCCAGCACCACCAGACTGCTCTGAAGGGCACATTTGGTGCCCTCCTTGCATTCTCTAGTTAGAACCTGTTCTGGGTGCCCTTGGCTCCAGCTCTGGCACAAAACTGGACAAGGGACATGGGAGTATCCTCCCCTCTGTCCAGCCCCTCCGCTGGTAGGGTACCTTGAGTCGTCCCAACCCCTTCCTTAGGGTATAAAAAGGCTGCCCTTTTGGTGGGTCCTCATATTCATCGTGGGACGAGACTCAAGCCTGAAACCATGTAACACTTTGACCGTCTGGACAGTTGGACTTCGCTTGGAACAGAGTCTGCGTTCAAGGAAGACTCCTGTTGCTCCTGGTCTCACTGCCTTAGAAATTCTTTATTTAGATATAACACAGATATCTTTAAAAGAGGATTACATAGTTCACGTTGTATACAACTCATTAAAAATAAAAACAGCAAGACAGTCAATTAGCCAGCCATGATAAGAGTAGGGGTCTTCCGCATCCTCTGCCTCCTAGGTCCATAAAAAATGTTTTTTTTTTTTTTTTTAAGGATAAAAACCAGAAGAAAAAATAGTACAAAAGTTAAAATCTAATATACAGGGAACTTCACCCCATTTTCTTTACTCTCACTGAATTGGATATCAAACAACTAAAAAACGACCCAATTCTCCTAGGGGTACTACTCATATTCTTTTCATTTCATCCCCCTAGAAATTTGGGATGTATCGTAAGGATCATTAAGTAATAAAAAGGAAAAAGGAAATAAGAGGGAGGATTTAGCAGGACCTCTTTAACTTAAAATTGCGATATGCTTGCTGGATGAACTTTGTTAGTCTGATATTTAAGTCAGTGTTTTCAGGGTTCAGAGCCACAATGATGGCTTGCCTGCAGGTTCGGGCGCCCAACCTATTCCATTCGGCTTTTAGTTTGCACCTGCGTTGGAAGATAAAGGCTGGGCAGAGGCAAACCACGTGTAGCAATGTTTCGGCTCTTTTACCGCGCCCTCTGCAGGTTAGATCTTCCTCTGTCCGTCTCCAGGGAGGTAAATCTTGCAGAAAACGCCAATCACCCATTCTAATGGCTATAAGGGTGCATTTTAGATACAGTGAATATGTGCAGGAAAAGTAAGCGGCGGGGAGTAGCCGACTGTAAGAATTTACAAGGGCCCAAGAATGGCTGCGTTTTGAGAAGAGCGCTTTGTCTGTGATAAGTGATCTCATTCTTACACATTTGTTTATGGCGATTTAATACGCTGTCTGACTGGGGTTAAGAGCCCATAGGTCACCTGCTGACATTTGTTGAATATATTCCTTAAAAAGCGACCAAACGTTCCACCTGGATTTTTCTGGGAGATTTCTAGCCAGACTAGAGATTCTAATGAGCCTGGGTTAGCCTGCCTCAGCTTGTGACACAAGTTTAGGTATGCACCAATATTGAAAACCTCATAGTTTGGTAGCCCCATCTCCAGTCTTATCTGTGCAGCAGATGCAGAAGTTGGCAACTGGAGGACCTTTTAATAGATTTTGGTGGTATGTTGGTTTAGGGCCGTATTCAATTTACCCTTGAATGACTCTATCCCGTATGATAGGGTGGGGCCGATTTTCGCTCTCAGGACTTCCAGGAGGGGCAAAAGAGTTGGACCTGAGAGGTTTTTCGAAAGCTTGGTTAAAGATACTGCAAGAGTCGTGGCTTTAACTGCAATCTCATGGCGCTGTTTTAAAAGGTTGCCCCTTGAATCCAGGTGGACACCAAGATATTTATACGATTGACCTATCGCGAGGCTTATGTTGTTAAAAGTCCACCCACCGCAGACATGTCGTTTCTTCCCAAAGGGGACTACTTGAGTTTTCTTTAGATTGATTCGCTATTGTGTAGCGAAGCAGTGTGTCAAGGAGCCTTTGCAGCCCGACCTTGGTAAGGCTGAAAAGAACAAGGTCATCGGTATATAACAGATTACTGAGTGCCGTGCCGCCCACCTTTGGAGGATGACTATTAGTTTCATCCAGGGTCTGTGACAGATCTGCTATAAACAGGTTAAAGAGAAGGGGGGCCAGCACGCATTCCTGCTTTACACCTCTCGTTGTCATAATTTTCCGCGAGAGATGCGTGCCGGACCCTAACTTCACTCGTACCCAAGTGCGGGAGTGAAGTTGAATCATGGCCTCCAGTAGTTTGTCAGGGATCCCCCACTTCCTTAGCTTTTCCCATAGAGCCGCCCTAGGAACCCTATCAAATGCTGCTTTGAAATCGACAAAGCAGCATAGCACTGTCCTGGATGTTAAGAGTGCTTTGTCGACGATGGTTGACACTGCTAGGAGATTGGTCATAGTCCCTGAGTTGGCAACGAACCCTGTTTGATTCATCGGAATCCGGTTGTGTTCCGTTGCCCATTGCTTCAGGTCCTCCAAGAGGAGGCCTGCATAGTGCTTAGCCTCAATGTCCAAAAGAGCTAAGAGTCTGTAGTTGTTAGGGGCAGCGCGGGATCCTGATTTATAAATTGGATGTATTATTGCACCCCGCCATGAGTCTGGGATGGTTGCGGTTCTCAGGGCGTAGTTGAAAAGGTTTGTTAGAGTTCCTGACCAAAAAGCTACATCAGATTTGAAAAGGTTCTGTGGCAGGCCGTTTGGGCCCGGTGCTCCATCTGATCTTGCTTTAGTCACAACCGTCGCTACTCTGTCTTGGGACACCTGAAGATCCATATTGAGTGAGCTTGACAGCTCAATGGGTGTATTCCGCTGGATACTGGCCCCGATCACGGTCTCTCTCAACGGACCACATGCTATGGGTCGTAGATGTTCGGGGGAACTGAAATGGTCTGTGAGGAATGATGCCCATTCAGACTCTTGGATATTTGCTGATCCGGAGCTGGTGGTGCTCGGATTGGTGTGGTTTATTAGGGTCCAGAACTTTCTTGGGTTTTTGCTCTTACTCTCCCACACCAGTTTGCACAAAAATTGATTTTCGTGTTTCTGTTTGTCTTTGAAGGTCGCCAACCTAAATGACTTTTGGGCAGCTTGATAGAGATTTAAACATTCGCTGTTCCCAGGATATTTTGCAAGTGACCGCAGGGCCTTATTCCTGGCTTTCTTAAGTAACTTTGACTGTAATGAAAGTTTAAAATTGTGAGGCTGAGTTGTCCTGTGGGCCTGCTGTATTACTGGAAAACAGTTGGTCAGATGGGAGCACAGCGTTGTCCATATTACGATGGGGGAGGTATCTTGATCGTTTCCGCCTTTTATACGTTCCATGCATACCTGTAGGATAATTGGGCTGATATCATCGCTCCACTTAAGACGCTTAAGATTTTCCGTATATGTTCCCAGACACGCTGAGGGTGCGGGTTTGTGCTTCACTGTGTTTGTGTTAAGGGATATGACCTGGGGCCTGTGGTCGCTTTCAGAACGTGGAAGGATACAGAAGCTGGTCAGACAATGAAGCAGGTCCGCGTTACAGATGGTGTAATCCAGATAAGAGTGTTTGCTACCGTTAGTCCAGGACCAATTCGGGGGGATATCCCCCGACGACCTGCCATTCATTACCAGGTAGCCGGCGCTGTAGAGTTTCATCACACAGATCTCACCCAGACCGCAATAGGTTTGATTGGTTGGTTTGATTTGTGTCAAGGCCTCAGTAATGGGGAATAAGAAGGGCCCATCAGTGTCTGCTAAGTCCCCCTGAAATAAGTTGGTTTTAAAATCCCCCGTGACAATGCAGTCTGAGTCGGGGTGTTCCGCAGCTATGTCGCTCATTATTTCCGTTAGGCGTGCCAGGTGATCTTTTTTTGTACGTGTATTGGGGTTGATATATACATTAAAAAGAAGTGGGCGCTGTTTTCGCCACGAGTTAATTTTAACCCCGAGTAGCCAGTCTTCCTTGATACTTAATCGTGAGATATGGCCTTTTAGGTTATTTGATATGTATATTGAAAGGCCACCTTTGGCATGGCCGTAGCGGCTGTCCCTGAGTGCGGGTTTCCATAATTCAATATAGCCAATGACAGGAAATCCTTCTGTAGCCCAGGTTTCCTGTAGGGCTATTACGGCATGTTTGCATAGGAAAGAAAAAGTGTCAGGGTGCGTAATTTTCTGATGAAGGCCGCTAATGTTCCAAGAACATATAAGAAAAATGGGATCAGCTTCTGGAATAGGAGCGGTTGCAGATGGAACTACTGGTGGAATTGGCATTGCTTGGAGTTTGTAGTTATGGGCAGAAAGCTCTACTTCAGAGGGTCAATCTGAGCTTTTGGTTGACAAGATTGCTGGGAGCCATTCCCAGCCTAGACTTGTGTCGGCGTTGGAGGCCACCGTTGGAGGAATTTTATACAGTTCCTCGGATCCTGCCGCGTTTTTTAAGATCGAATACGGTCTGAGATAGGGCGCTGGTCTGGTAGTACCAGCATTTCGAGGAGGTGTCGGCTGGATTAGTAGGGAGGTGGGGTAACCTGGAGTGGAATATGGATACACTCTGATGCCCCAGTCCCGAAGGGTGGTCTTGTGGTTCAAAAAGACTCCTGCCCAGCTGGCCGACTTGAGTGACACTAGCGTTACCTCGGACGGTTGGGTGCCTCTTGGTGGGAGAAATTCGATAGATTCTATGTCCTCCGATGCCAGGCCTGCGAACCCCGGAATACCTTCCACGAATTTTATTATGTTAGATCTGTTGAGGATATCTTGTCGACCCCTTGATTTATATTCTGGTGCCAGTAGGATGTGAAAGAGTGAGGAATCATTTTTATTCTCTTCTTTGGGTATGCTTGGGGCTGACTTGTTGATTTTATTAGTAGACAGGCCTGCGTCTGTTTTCTGCACCTGTTTCATTGGACAATTAGGAACCTTCAAATGAAGGATGACTGGTTTTGGGCACAGTTGTTTTTTGGATGTAAATTGTTTTTGTGAAATTCATTCTTGTTTTTACAGTGTCCACGCGGGGAGGAGTTGTGGCCGACACTGGGTTCGATTTTATTAAAGTAACTCCTGGTCTCACTGTTCTGCAAGTCTTCTTCATCATCTGTGTCTCTGCTTCTTCCAGGATCTTCAACAGACCTGTGGGCATCAAGGACATCCAAAGTTATCTCCCTTGGAGTGAAGGAGTCACTCCCCTAGATCTGCAGGCACCACAGTAAAGCTGACCTATCTGCTGCTCCTGACATTCCATGGACTTCGAAAGGCTCAGCATCACAGGGGTTGGTTCTGCAACTACCTCAAGACCTGACCTGTCCTCAAAGCAAGTTTGAGAACAGTATCCCTCGTCAAAACTGCTGGGACTGAACACCTGTGTGCCAGGTCTACTTGCCATTGCCAAGGCTTTTTGTTTCTGTAATCGAGAGATGTTCGGGCTACAAGAATCTTCAGCCTCCAGCATCTCTTCCTGTCAAGATTCAGTGTCCTCACTGCATCCTCTGCACCATGGGCTTTCTTCTTTGGTGAGCTGCTTGAGGTCCTCTTGCGACTCATGTGCCTTTTTCTGAGCCTGCTCTGACTCTCCTGCACTTGGTGAGTCCCTTGGACCTTGTTGGTCCCAACCTTGCACCTTCATCGTTTTCCATGTCTGTTGCTGCTGCCAAGACTTGGTTGTGCTCCCGCTGGACACCAACCCCCTGGTTCTCGACTTCCGAAGTGGGACAGCTCATACCCAGCTTCTGGTCTTCCTCAGTGTCGCCTATTCCTCACAGCTGCAGCATCAAGGTCACCGACATCGACATCACTCCTGCATCTTCTGTCATCAGTGAGCATTGCTCTTCTGTGCCTCCTGGTCACCTCCAAGTGGCATAGACTCTGTCTCCTCTGCTTGCAGGTTCTTCTATTCTCTTCAAGAATCCACCTTTGGATTCCACCGGACTCCTTCACAGTCTTCCCCAGAAGCATCTTTACTGAAGTCCTCCATTGTGATCTACAGCGGTTTACAACTTCACTTAACACCTATTCACACAGCTTCCCTGGTGTAGGTATCCTGGTTCCTGGGTTATCCACAGGTGGGGTGACTCTCCAACCTTCCTTCTTCGACTGGTTTTCTTCGGGGTCCACTGAGAAGGGTCCTTCTTCTTAAGTACTGCAACCACGACTTTCCTGTTGACTTGTATTGAGTACGCAGCTGTGTTTCCACTCTGCACACAGCCTCCTTCGAGTTCCTGGGTGCTTACCTTGGGTGGTTCCTTGTGTCCCCAGCTCTTCTGAGTCTCCTGGTCCAAGTCCCTCCTTCAGTCACAGTTCGCATTCTACTTTCCTAGTATATGGTTTGGTCTCCCCCGGAGACCACTGTATATTGTTCTCACTTACCTGTTTGCAGTTTAAGTATTGTGTTGATAGCTCCAGGTAAGAGATATACCAATGTGTTAGTGAGTGTTCTGTAATAACAGACATATGTTTATAACTACACTGTGTGGTACTTTTTCGTTTAACCTGCACAACATGATTAGATCTGGTAAAACAAGCTGGTTAACACTCTTCTGGACTAAGCCTGAAGGCTGCTCTCCGCAGCTATCACTTAGAGAGCTTTCTGTGGTTGTCTAAGACCACTAAAATTAAAATTATCATGAGGGTTGTCTGGATTAGTGCAAGTTGCTTCACTTAAATAAGTGTGCACCATATACTAAGCCAGCCTACTACATTGGTGTACAGCGGTTGGTATTTAAGCCTGCACTGTTTTACCTGCTAATCTAGGTGTGGTTAGATGAAAACCCATCACTAGCATAATGCACATATAAAACCCTTTTGTATAACGGTAAGTTCTACTGAACTTTTTGGATTGCTAGCTGAGGGTCTAGTTTACCATGTCTTTATTTGGGGAATCCAGTGGGTCTCAATGTTCTGGATACAGTGGCCTTAAGTTCCAGAAACTTAGTACCCTGGATGCATTAAAGAAGTTAAAGTCGGGTAGTAACCCTAACATTCAGCAACTCTTAGAGCTGCTGCTGCAGGATGACTTCCAGAAATCTGGAATGTCAGAAGGGCAGAACAATGTGGGTGGGGTGTCTCCAAAAGATGGGTCAGATGTGGTTAACCCCAGAGACACACATTTTGAGCATTACCAGGGGGAGTCTGATGACTCCACACTATTGAACTCTGATCTCCAAGGGAATAGTACAGAGGGTGTCCCTAGAGGTAGGTCTCCCGTTATTCCTCCTGGGAGGATACAGAGAATGCAGGGGAGATGTAGATCCTTCTCTCTCAATTCCAAAGCCTCTAATTACTCAATAGGGTTCTCCATCTCTGGTATGAGAGAGGACTCCTTAGAGAGGAAATACAACCTTGGAAGTACAGAAGGCTAGTAATCATTTGGGACTAGAGTCCCATGGTGGCAGGACTAGTGTCCCTAGGGTCAGGGAGCAATCTTTTGATGCTAGGTATCTGAGCAGGAAAGGCCCTCCTTACCAGGAGGGTATGATATCCATATATTCATCGCTGCTTTGGAGAGGTCATGTAAAGTACAGAAGTTCCCTCAAGGGCAGTGGGCAGCTATCATGTAGCTCTCCTTTGCTAGCAAAGGTAGAGACAAACTCCTCACTGTCAAGGAGGAAGATGCTGACAGCTACACAGTCTTGAAGAGTGACCTCATAGATGGGTTTGGTTTGACCACTGAACACTACAGGGTCAAATTCAGGGAGACACAGAAGGCACACACCCAAGACTGGGTTTACTTTGTAGACAGTCCTATTAAATCTCTGGAAGGCTGGATTCATGGAAGTAATATGCATGATTATAAGGGATCGTACAATGTATTGATGAGGGAGCACGTCCTTAATAACTGTTCGGATCAGCAACTGCACCAGTACCTGGTGGACTCTGATCTGACATCTCCTCAAGAACTGAGAAAGAAGGCAGACAAATGAGTCCGCACCAGGGTGAAGCAGAAAAACAATGGTGGTGGAGATGACCAGAAGAAGCAATATTCTTCTAAGGTCCTAGAGCAGGGTGGGAAAAAGAGTAAAGACAAAATGGAGTCTTCACTAGTTCCCCAAAATTCTTCCTCTGAGGGTGGGTCCCAAACCTCCTCTTCCTCTGGAAAGAAACCTTGGCTTTACCTATGTAAGGAGAAAGGCCACAGAGCAAGGGATACCAATTACTCTAAGGCAAACACCAAAGAACCTACTGCTACTGCCTCTAAGGCAATTAGCACCCTTACCTAGGACCAGTACAAGTAGTAGTAGTGCCCCCAATGGATTAGTAAGGTTAACCTTGGGTTTTGAAGTGGGTTCCTGCCTAGTCAAACTCCCACTCAGAATGTCCTTGTCTGTGTGTCTGTGACAGTGGCATGGAACTTGCCACTTTACTTGTAAGTTCCACTAACTTGGGCAAGTATTTGTGACAGACCTGCAACTCCATGACGGGGAGGTATTATGACTTATATACCTGCCAGCCCAAAATGATGTTTGCATGCCCAGATAATTACCAAGTTTGCAAAGTATTTTCAATGCACCGTTGTCATGATGATACTCTGCCAAAGACTAGATGTAAACTGTATAATTGAATGCATTAAATGTAACATGCTTTATCTTCAATACATTTTTACAAAATAATTTTAAAAAACTTGTGCAAGTACAGACAATAGCCACCGATCAGGACTGGTCGAGACGCTGTGGCATACAGGGGCCAGTGTCACAATGGTGACAGAGAAACTTGTATCTCCTAACCAGATCATACTTGGTCAACCTTACCAAGTGACCAATCAAGCAATGTCAGGACTGATAATTTGTTGGCAGTTGTTAATCTCAGCTGGGAAGAGGTGACAGGGCCTAAAAGATTTGTGGTTTCCCCAGACCTACCTGTGGACTGTCTGTTGGGCAGTGATTTGAAAACTTCAGGCTGGTCTGAAGTGGATTTGCAGCTGGAAACTGGAGACTCATCACCATGCAGCTTGGTCACACAGAAGACTACTTATTGCCCTGGAAGGATTTGGCTGTGACCGGGATACCGGGAAACTGGTAGTCCAATTGTGACTGGACTTCTGGCAGGACTGAGAGCACTTAGAGGAACTTTTACTCCATCCGTGGACTCAGGAGTAGCCACAGGAAGACCCCAGTCGACCGCATCTCATCCACAGAATCATTGAGCATCTTTAGCATCCCAATTCCCTTGCATCAGCCCCACTTCCTTAGGAACCTACAGCAAAGGATAAAAGTGCTAGGAACTGACAGAAGACTTCACGTTTTGAGGTAACTGTTTCTGAGGGCTTAACTGGTCCCTCTGACTGGCTCCCTGTCGGAGATTGTTGCCCAAAGTAACTCTAACATATCGCAATACAACTTGCCAAAATGTTTTGCTCAAACGGTTTCTAAGTGTCAAATTCATTGAATTTGACGATGCTTGTTCGAGGTTGAGTAGACAGTGCCTATTTACTGTACCTTGTAGAACCTATATCTCCAGAACCCTTTGCTGGATCTTTTTTCATTATGATGTTTAATAGTATATAAAATACTGTCTATTTTTATAAATTGGTGTTGGATTTCTTGAGTTTCTTGTGCATTTCTTCTTCAATTGTTGTTGGTGCTGTTTAAATACTTTGCACTTGCTCCTTTGTGTAAGCCCTGCTGCCGAAAGCCACAGCTACCAGCTACCTAGGTTTGAGCTAACAGGCTTAGCAAACGAAGTCTACTAGTCCAAAAATGGTTTGTAAGTGTACTACAGGGTGAGGTAACATCATATAATACACCCTGTTTCTTCACAAATACAATATTGTAATAAAAAGAATGAAAACAGTCTCAAAGGGACCTGCCGGTCAGAGGGGTGGAACCCCAATGCCCTAATAAGGAGCCGCCCTACACACTGACCCTTTTAACACTTGTCTGCCCGGTCTCCACCAGCTTCCCCCAATTAGGTTGTTCATTTCCCCTCTCACTCCACCCCCCCATGAAAAGGCTTTACCTTCAGTCTGTCCAGATTTCTCATTTGCCTGCTGCTTCTGTACATCTGTTCCCTTTAACCTCAGTCTGCCTGTTTTCCGTCCAACTGCCCAGTCTCTCCTGAGTCTGCCCTCTTCCTCTCAGCGTTTTCATCAGACTTTTCTCTCCTCGAATATGCCTGTTTTCATCTCATCCTGGTCGCTTAACCCACCTGACCATTCTCACCCGAGTCTACCCACTTTAAACTCACCCTGTCACTTCCCCCACAGTCTGCCTATTCTCCACCAACTTTGCCCAGGTTCCGCTTTGGCCCTCTTCCCCAATCTGCCTATTTTCGCCCAAGTGTGCTCTGTTTCCCTACAACCGGTCAGCTTTCTCCTTAACCTGCCCACTTTAACTCCAGTCTGTTCTCCATCTACCTCTGAGATTGCCTAGATTTCTATCAGTATGCCATCTTGTCCTTAGTCTGTGGTTGCCCCAAGTCTCCCAAATTCGTTCCCTATCCCCTCCATATTCCCTAGTCTGTCGTAGCGCTAGGTCTCCCTAATGTGTTCCCTTTCCCCTCAGCCTCCCTCCTTATCCCTAGTCTGCCCATGTTGTCCATTCTGCTACATTTCTCCTCAGCTGTACCTGCTTGACGTCACAGTCTCCTCAACTTGTCAGATTTAGGCTCAGGAATCACCATGGAGTTGTGGACGAAAGACACATTCAGCCTCTGAGATGTTGTGCTGGTCTTGTGATATATTCACACTGCAGGCTAACTAATGTGAAAAGAGTGTTTATTCAGCTGACAGCCCTGTTAATACAAATACATATGAACTCGGCTGCCTTTGGCATTCCCATGAGCGGTGAAAGGGTAAAATGTTTGTTGGTCACGTATCTTTTTAATTGGTGGCAAAGGTGTATGGTTCTTCTCAAAGAGCTCTTGTGGGTAATTCGAGGTATGCTGTTATATTTGTGCCATAATTCAGAATTTTCGCTAATCTGGATTTATAAAGCTTACTGAAAACAATTACAATTGATATTTGTCTCTTGTAAGTAATCAAACAATTTTTCACATTTTATAGATTTTTTTTTAGATTATTAAAAATCATAAAAACTTCCTTAGTGTTTTCACTTAAACCTCTCATTAGGTAATTTGCAGCTTAAATTGAAGCTTGAAGTGTGAAATAAGAATCTCTAATACCATTCGGGGCCATTCATATGTGACTCTACATCCATGAAATGTGTATTGAGATGTCGCTAGTGTCTGTCAAAGTCGCCAATTTCTAAAAAGAGCCAACAGGAGTTGTGCGATCTCAACTGTCCTATTGGGCATTGTGTTTATGGCGTATATGTTTTCCCACAAACTCAAATGCCATTGACACTTCAGTGATGACGAATGAGTAATTTATTTTTGAATCGTGCCATTTTTCATTAACCCAGGTTGAAAATAATGCTGTATTTTTTTTTATTGTGAAACCAAGCTTTATGTTGTCCAACGTTAATATGTTTTTTTTTTTGCAATTGTTTGATGTAGATTTTCTTAAACATACCTCCGTGTTTAAGAAAGCTACAAAACTAATTGTTGACTTTCCTCTTTGTCTTAGGCCTTGCCCAGTCCGGCTCTTGGGGCTGCTTTGATGAATTTAACCGCATTGATTTATCAGTGCTGTCAGTAGCTGCTCAGCAGATTGCAATTGTGCTGACCTGTAAGAAGGAACGCAAAAAAAATTTCATTTTCACAGATGGAGATAACGTGGACATGAACCCCGAGTTTGGACTATTTTTGACTATGGTAAGCATGAACTCAAACACTCTTTCTGCACGTTTCCACAATAAGCAGACAAAAGTTTGGTTTGGCAATACTCCGCATCAAAAAAAGTGTTTTGTATTAGATCTAGCTTGACAACATAGCAGTCTGTTGACCTATTGTGTACAATTTACATAGACCCTCGTAACGAGTGGGCCAATAAATTCTGATTTGTGCAGTAACTCTTCTTACTACACATTTCATAAGTAAGAGTTTTGTGATGAATATGGGCAGGGGAGAGGGAAATGCCACATAAATAGTGGATCATGCAGATTTTGGTGCGGTAAATGCCAAAAGCCTTACAATGCCCCAACAACTTGTAATAGGTGATAATTATCATACCCGATAAATACTTAGCATCTAGTGTTGGTTTTAATTGTGTGCCATAAATCTCACCAGATTGTACCAAACTCGCAATGTGGACCATAGAATAGGCTTTTCATCACCCTCCAACCGTTGACTTGTGTTGGTCGGCTTCCTTAAGCCATTGCTTTGAGAATGCATCAATCTCATCTTAAATCAGTCCAGAGGAGTATTTTATTCTCATCATCATGCCATTGGCTGTTTCTTGCATCATAATACTCACACATGGTGCTGTATAGCACAATGGCCCCTCGCGGTGGGATGCCTGACTTTCACCTTGTGGATACCCTGCCAGGGTTATCTCACAGGGGAATACCAGGACGGGTTCCCTAAGCAAGCGCTGAGATGCCCCAGGGTAAGTCGTGCGCTATATAAGTCTCATTCATTTCATTTCATTTCATAGCAAAGGCGATTCTTAGTTGCTATTCCTTAATATTGCATCTGGCTTTTTCTTAAGCTTCTGTTGGGGCTCAAATGCAATGCCGACTTTAAGATGAACACTGTTGGTGTGTTCCTTTGCTGACTGGGACAGCTTGACACCTTGAAGGTCACCACAAGTCTTGTGCGATCAACAGTACGAGACATCCTCTTCAGAAGATTTCAGGACAACCATTTTGATTTCAGTCTGTACTGATGTGCAGAAGAAAAGGCACCCATGCTTCTAACGGTTTGCAACTTTTCGCATTCTATTTTAATGTGCTCAGCACTACATGGGCCTGTTCTGTGTTTGGTACTGAGTGCACTTTCCTCGATGGATGTGTAATTAGTACTCTTTAAAGCAGTGTATTCCATCCAGCCTGTTGGTTCTTTTTAATCTCAAGATATATTGCATTATTCTGAACTTTGAAGCACAGGACTTTAAAAGAAAGACTTCTGGATCTTTGAAGTATTATTAAAAGTACTATGCATAGTATATCACAGATGCTGCTGGGCGTTTCACAACGAATATAAGGCACTGGCAAAACAAATAAGCCTGACTTTAATTTGCTGACACTTTCTTTGAATATTAAGGCTAGATCCATTGGATTTGCTAATGCTTGTTTTTCATGCTTCACTAGAGATCTGTGTAACTATTGCTTCTTCAGCCTTGATTCTGGGATGAAACAACTTGATTAAGTGTTGCTTTAGCATAGATGGCCTTGGCGAATACTTAATTTAAAAATGCTTGGAAGGATAAAATATTTTCCACAAGCAAACATTAAAGGAATCTGTACAATCTTCTTAATCTCCAGGGCATTATTCTTTATTTGACTTTGCAATTGTAAACTGTCTAAATGGCAAAGACTGGAACGGAGGCCCTCTTCGATACAGCATGGCTCTTTATTATTCATATTCGGTCTATCCCAAGTGTATAAGTGATCATTCCTCCTTTGTACGTCATGTCTGCTGGAGGATTAAGGCCTAGCAAACCCAATAAGTAATTAATTTAAATAATGCTTGTTGGACAGGCCCCAGAAGGGGGCTCGCTCCCTCCCCGCATGACAGAGCCAGGACACCGACTCTCCAGAAGCCACCCACAGAAGCCGCCCGTAACCCGTCCCACACGGGACGCCTGCCCCCGAACATCTCCACATCACCGGCCTGGGCATCCACCAGCACCATTGCCCGGGCCCAGCCGCCATCTTGGACACTGCACCACGAGGCCGCGTGGCCTCAGCTTGACCCTAACCCTGGGCCTGGCCAGGCCCCGACATCCCGGCACCACCATCCACCCAGGAGGTGAACGGACCACTTGGCAGGTCAATGGGAGAGAGAAGTTTCGATGGCTCTCCCCCTCCAGGTGCCGATCGCCCCCGGCCTCCCCGGGCGCTGGCTCCACCCCCCTGCTGGGTGTCTGGACTCCCTCATCCCGGACCTCCCGACCTCCAAGTGCGAGGGTCCGGACATCAAAGGGCACCAGACCTATAACTGGGGCAGCTCCAGAGCAGGAGGGCAGTTTTATCCTGGAGTCAAGAGACACCGTGAAGAACTCATCCTTGACGGACTGCTGGCGCTGCCGCAGCCCTGCCTTGTGAACTGTCGTCCTGCCCGCTGGTGCTGCCGCGGCCCTCTGCAACCTTCATCCTCGTCGGGACCTGCAGGCGCTGCCGCGGCCCGTTGTAACTACCATCTTCGTCGGGACCTGCTGGCGCTGCCGCGGACCGTTGTCACCTTCGTTCTCCTCGGGACCTGCTGGCGCTGCCGGGGCCCGTCCTCCTACAACGCCGAGCTCGAGGATTGTGAGCTATCCATCATTTCATCGCAACTACCAGATTGGTAACGAGACTGTCCCGCTACCCCTTTCCCCTTCCAAGAGACTAGAATCGAGGGGAGCCCTGAGTCCTGACCTCCTTGTACCATTCTACCGTACTTCAAGATTGCTTATAAAAAACGTTAAACCTTATCTTTGTGTGGTATCCATCTGTGGGGGGGAAGTTACTTGTCTGTACGATCGCTGGAGACGGCTCTCCCCGGAGACCTCTCCCCTTGTCCTCGGCCGACCCTCCAGGTCCCGTCTAACATTGGTGGCCAGCGGCGCGATCCGAATCAACGCGTACCGTACAGAGAGTAACTCACCCCACGACTAAACCACAATGACAACCAAAGAGAGCGGATCCGCAGAGAAATTCCAGATGGATAAATTGGAAGAGTACAGCCATCGAGAGTTAAAACAGTTTTGCAAAGAACTAGGCATTGCTACCACCGGTCTGAGCACGAAAGACGACTTCAAGCACGCCATAGAATCTTGGGCGGAAACCGGGGCCGTCAGACCCCGGGACCAAAACGTCGAAGCATCAGAGACCAACACCACTTCTCCCAAAGAACGGAGAGCGGGTCTCTCACAGGAAGAGATCCAAGAAAGAGAAAAAACCCGACTCCACGAATTAGAGTTGGCTCGGCTCAAGTTGGACGGAGAGCTAAAACTAGCGGAACAAAAACTGAACTTAGAACACTTGCGGCTCCGAGAAGAGCGGGAAGAAAAGCAAAGACAAAGAGAACTCGAAGAAAAGAGACTGGCATACGAACACGAGCGCAAGCTAGCTGAAATCGAACTACGAAAACAAAACAAAGAACTAGGGGTGCCCGAGCAACCGCGCACCCCGGGCACTACGGAACAAAAAGTCCACATCCCCAAGGACGTCGTCCGAGAATATTATCGGAACGACGACATACAACAGTGGTTCAAGGCCTATGAGATCGCCATGACCTCCCACCGGATCGATCGAAGTGACTGGGGAGCCGGTCTGTGGGGGAGGTTCGTCAATGAAGGCCGCGATGCCCTGCTACAGCTCCCGGACCATCAGATGACGTCCTATGATCACATGAAGGCCGCCCTCCTCACTCGATATGGACTCACGCCCGAGATGTACCGACAGAGGTTCCGCGACTGCACCCGGATCCCGGGTACAACTTGGGTGGAATATGTGAACTATTTTAGCCGAGCCTTCGAAGTGTGGATCAAGGGTAGCCGAGTCACCACCTACGAGCAACTCTTCAATCTCATTGTATGGGAGCACCTCTCCAACAACTGCTTCGTCGAGCTCAGGCAGCACCTCCTCGACAGTAAACTGACTGACCCTCGGCAGCTCGTTGGGAGAGCACCCGCGTGGCCCGGAGTGGGCCAAACGAGCAGAACCGAAACAACCAAGGTCATCATCGTCCCCGAGGAGGAGGAGGAGGCCAGGGCCGGGGCAAAGATGCCGCCCCAGCAGCTCCCGTCAACAACACACCGCCCTCGGCTGGGCGGGGGAACCCCCCGATGCGCCCAGGGTTCCGAGCCAATGTCATGTGCCATCGGTGCCAGCGGGTCGGACACTATGCCAACGACCCGAACTGCCCCAAGAACCAGACTCCCGGGCCCCGCCAGGTCGCTGCCGCCGCCCTGGGAGAAGAACAACCTTCTGAAGAGTATGAAGAATA
Organism: Lissotriton vulgaris; assembly: GCF_964263255.1. Lineage (NCBI taxonomy): Eukaryota > Metazoa > Chordata > Amphibia > Caudata > Salamandridae > Lissotriton > Lissotriton vulgaris. Next base: position 1,073,457,982 of record NC_141691.1, on the reverse strand, counting down.
CGACCAGGAGCAGCCCGAGTGGGAACCTGCCGCCATGGTCCTGGCTTGCCTAGGGGGAAGAGACATGGTCCCGCGGGTCCCCCTACCCGCAAACACCAGAAAATACAGCCAGTGGGTGAACATAAATGGACGCAAGGCCGAAGCCCTGCGTGACACAGGGGCCAGTGTGACGGCCGTCCGCTGTCACCTGGTGACCCCGGAACAAATCCTGCCACACGTCCTTTGCCCTGTCTGATCAGCTGACAATTCTGAGAGCCTATGTCGGATGGCCTGTGTTCCCTTTGAATGGGGAGGAGTGTCCGGCATGCTGAAAGTGACTGTCCGCGATGATGCCCCCGTGGACTGCCTCCTGGGAAACGATCTCAAGAGTTCCCCGTGGGCGGCCGTTGAGAGAAGAGAGCACCTGGGGATGCTGGGCCTCCCAGACTGGGCGTGCGTAACAACCCGGTCCATGGCCGCCCGTGCCATCCCCAGACCCGAAGAGCCCGAATGGCCAGCACCTCCTCCCCCGATCACTCCAGAGGAAGACGCCGGCCGCCCTGACCCCCCACAACCAGCCCCGGAAGAGCCCGCTCAGCCTCAAGACCTTCCAGACCTGGCTCAGTGGCGTCAAGAGGGGGGGCCCACCCAAGAACAATTTCGGCAGGAGCAAAAGACCTGTCCCTCCCTCGAGGGACTCCGACAGCAAGCCCTCGCCCAGAGCGTGGGAGATACCGTGGGGGCGCACTGGATCTACTGGGACAACGACCTATTGTACAGCGAGCAAAGAATTGCAGAATTGGGGGCCAGTCGGGTACTGGTGGTACCCCTCCGCTTCAGAGACTTCCTTTTAAACTTGGCCCACGATGTCCCCCTGGCTGGGCACTTGGGGCAAGATAAAACCTACAACCGCCTGGTGACACACTTTTACTGGCCCAAGATGCGGAATGACGTTTCGAACCACTGCCGGGCCTGCCCCACCTGCCAGGCCAGCGGCAAGAGCGGCCGAAAACTCAAGGCCCCCCTGCAACCATTCCCCGTGGTCACCACCCCGTTCGAACGAGTGGGGATAGACATTGTGGGGCCCCTGGACCCCCGAACAGCACAAGGACATCGATTCATCCTGGTCCTGGTGGACCACGCCACCCGTTATCCCGAGGCCATCCCACTTCGAACAGTGACAGCACCAGTGGTAAGCCGAGCCTTGATGGGGATCTTCTCGCGAGTGGGCTTCCCCCGGGAGGTCGTCAGTGACCGGGGCACGAACTTTATTTCGAAGTATATGAAATCCCTCTGGCAGCAGTGCGGGGTCACCTACCGTTTCACAACCCCCTATCACCCGCAAGGAAACGGACTAGTCGAGCGGTTCAACCGCACCCTCAAGGGAATGATTATGGGGCTGGAGGAGCCCCTACGCCGCCAGTGGGACGTGCTACTACCGTGCCTCCTCTTCGCCTACCGAGAAGTCCCCCAGAAGTCCCTCGGTTTCAGCCCTTTCGAGCTCCTGTACGGGCACCCTGTCCGGGGGCCCCTCAGCCTAGTGAAAGAAGAATGGGAGATGGCCCCCCTGAAAACCCCTCCGGATGTCTACAAGTACCTCCTGACCCTCCGCAACCAGACCAGGCGATTCAGGGAGATCGCTAAAGCTAACCTAGAGGCCAGTCAGGAGGACATGAAGAAATGGTACGATCAGCATGCCTCCTCCATTGAGTTCGAACCTGGTCAGCAGGTGTGGGTGATGTCCCCCACCGAACCTTGTGCCTTGCAAGATAAATGGACAGGACCCTTCAAGGTGGTCGAACGCAAGGGCCCTGTCACCTATCTCATCGACATGGAGTCCCCCCGAAACCCCCTCCGTGTCCTCCACGCCAACAGACTCAAACCACACTTTGTGCGCTCGGAGCTCAGCCTCCTGATGGCTACAGACAATGGGGCGGAAGAAGACTCCGAGCCCCTCCCTGACCTGCTGAGGACCCGTGAGAGAGATGGTTCCGTGGATGGGGTCCGACTCTCCTATGCCCTGACCCCGGAGCAGCGCCAAGGCTGTCGAACCCTCCTGTTGCAGTTTGCGGACCTGTTTTCCCTCACCCCCTGGTGCCTTCACGATGTGGATACTGGGGACAGTCCCCCTATCCGACACCGGGCCTACCGAGTCCCGGACCGGGTGCGCGCCTGCATCCAAGAAGAGGTCACCAAAATGCTCGCACTCGGGGTCATCGAGCCCTCAGACAGCCCCTGGGCCAGCCCGGTCGTACTGATACCCAAAGCGGCCGCCCCAGGCACCACCCCCGAGCTCCGGTTCTGCGTTGACTATCGGGGTCTGAACGCTGTCACCCGAACCGACGCTCATCCTATCCCACGAGCAGATGAACTGGTCGACCGCATGGGGGCTGCCCGCTACCTAAGCATCTTCAACCTGACAGCGGGCTACTGGCAGATCGGCCTCACCCCCAGGGCCCAAGAACGATCCGCTTTCTCCACCCCGGATGGGCACTACCAGTTCACTGTGATGCCCTTCGGCATGAAAAACGCTCCAGCCACTTTTCAAAGACTTGTGAACCAGGTATTGGCGGGCCTCGAAGACTTCAGCGCCGCCTACCTAGACGATATCGCAGTATACAGCCGCCACTGGTCAGACCACCTCTGCCACCTCCGAGAGGTCCTGCAGGCCCTTCAGCGAGCCGGCCTCACCATCAAGGCCAGCAAATGCCAAATTGGCCAAGGGTCCGTGACCTACCTTGGACACCAAGTGGGGAGCGGTCTGGTGGCCCCTCTCCAACTCAAGATCGCTGCCATCCAGTCCTGGCAGCCCCCCGTCACCCAAACCGAGGTACGAGCCTTCTTGGGGCTCACCGGATACTACCAGAGGTTTGTGAAGGACTATGGCAGCATTGTGGGGCCCCTCACGGAACTCACATCCAAAAAGCATCCCAAAACGGTCAACTGGACCCCAGACTGTCAAGCGGCCTTCGAGAAACTGAAGGCCGCCATGTGCACCGCCCCGGTGCTCCAGGCCCCCGACTACAGCCGTGAGTTCATCGTCCAGACCGATGCCTCGGACCATGGCATTGGGGCCGTCCTCTCGCAACTCAACTCCGAAGGGGTCGATCAGCCAGTGGCCTTCATCAGCCGACGCCTACTGGACCGAGAACAGCGCTGGAGTACCATCGAGCGGGAGGCCTTCGCAGTGGTGTGGGCCCTCAAGAAACTCCGGCCCTACCTCTTCGGTACCCACTTCCGGGTACAAACAGACCATCGCCCCCTGCAATGGTTAATGCAGATGCGGGGGGAGAATCCCAAACTGCTGCGATGGTCCATCTCCCTGCAAGGGATGGACTTCACTGTGGAGCATCGCCCTGGTCAAGATCACGCCAATGCGGATGGCCTGTCACGCTTTTTCCGCCTCGACGGAGAGAGTCCCCAAGAGGATGGGTGACTCTCCCCGCCTTCAGCAGGCCCCAGAAGGGGGCTCGCTCCCTCCCCGCATGACAGAGCCAGGACACCGACTCTCCAGAAGCCACCCACAGAAGCCGCCCGTAACCCGTCCCACACGGGACGCCTGCCCCCGAACATCTCCACATCACCGGCCTGGGCATCCACCAGCACCATTGCCCGGGCCCAGCCGCCATCTTGGACACTGCACCACGAGGCCGCGTGGCCTCAGCTCGACCCTAACCCTGGGCCTGGCCAGGCCCCGACATCCCGGCACCACCATCCACCCAGGAGGTGAACGGACCACTTGGCAGGTCAATGGGAGAGAGAAGTTTCGATGGCTCTCCCCCTCCAGGTGCCGATCGCCCCCGGCCTCCCCGGGCGCTGGCTCCACCCCCCCTGCTGGGTGTCTGGACTCCCTCATCCCGGACCTCCCGACCTCCAAGTGCGAGGGTCCGGACATCAAAGGGCGCCAGACCTATAACTGGGGCAGCTCCAGAGCAGGAGGGCAGTTGTATCCTGGAGTCAAGAGACATCGTGAAGAAGTCATCCTTGACGGACTGCTGGCGCTGCCGCAGCCCTGCCTTGTGAACTGTCATCCTGCCCGCTGGCGCTGCCGCGGCCCTCTGCAACCTTCATCCTCGTCGGGACCTGCTGGCGCTGCCGCGGCCCGTTGTAACTACCATCTTCGTCGGGACCTGCTGGCGCTGCCGGTGACCGTTGTCACCTTCGTTCTCCTCGGGACCTGCTGGCGCTGCCGCGGCCCGTCCTCCTAGAACGCCGAGCTCGAGGATTGTGAGCTATCCATCATTTCATCGCAACTACCAGATTGGTAACAAGACTGTCCCGCTACCCCTTTCCCCTTCCAAGAGACTAGAATCGAGGGGAACCCTGAGTCCTGACCTCCTTGTACCATTCTACCGTACTTCAAGATTGCTTATAAAAAACGTTAAACCTTATCTTTGTGTGGTATCCATCTGTGGGGGGGAAGTTACTTGTCTGTACGATCGCTGGAGACGGCTCTCCCCGGAGACCTCTCCCCTTGTCCTCGGCCGACCCTCCAGGTCCCGTCTAACAATGCTCGATGCACACGGCAGAACATGCTGCTCAATGGTAATTTCTTTTGGATTACTCACTTCTATTCCACATAACTGAAATGTGTTGGAAATGCCCAAGCCACTGTTGGTACTTTTATTTTTGTGCCTCGGTGGAGTATTCCTGAATTGTTTATGTTGTCTGTGCAATTACAGAAGTGCTTCAAACATCCACAATTGTTTTCTTCCTGTCCCAAAATTAAAATTAGTTTGGTCTGAACAGTTGGGCACGTGATAGAACAGAAACCCAGATGCATCTCCGCATCCATATGCTTTTTGCAGTGAGCCTACAAATGTATTTATTAAAATACACAAATGAATCATAGCAAAGTGGAGTAGGGGAATACCTCAGCATCAGCTAAGGAATCGAGCTCCCCATGGTGAAGTGAGGCACACATCAGGGGGCATATTCACAAGGAGCTATCACAGAATTAAATGCACTTTATCGCAGCCAAAGTTGTGATAAATTTACCCCACCATTCACAAGCTGGTGCTAACAGCCCACAGCACCAGTTTACCCGCAATAGCACCGTAAAAAATATCGCCACGAAGGACCCCCGCATCTATGGCTAATGAGATGCAGAGTAGGCCTTCCCGTGACAAAAGCCGCGACAACACCACACCTCAACATTCACAATGACCAGACAGATCGGCGATAATAACACAAAACACGCGATAAGGCGGGTTAGCAGCAGAAATTTTACACCTGCTCTGACCTGGTGCAAAGTCGGATCACAGTCTGCACCACAAAAGGGAGCACAGCCCACAGCCACACCTGAAGATAAGCAGATGCCATGGAGCATCTGAACATGCAGCACGGACACCCAAGAGGGTCACAACACCCACTGACACCACTCCCTTGCCTTCAACATCCCCCTCGGGTCCACCCCAAACCCGGACCAAGAAACTGCACACCAACACCACGAATCACAAAACAAATATGTTGCATCAGGTCGCACAAGCAGGAAAGTCAACATACATGCCTGGCAAGAAAATAAATGGAGAACCAGTCATATATCAATGCAATCACCAACACAAAACACCATACAAACAAAAATAATACACAACAATTTGGTTGAGTCCTAGCTGGTCCACACTAGACAATCCATCGGACACATCCTTCGAAGACAAAATGCAACAGGAGAAGGTGTGCCATGCGCCCAACAAAGGAAAGGGAGGGAGAGAGACGGAGTGAGACTGCACAAGCAGAGGAAGGCCTTGCAGGGCACCTGGCACCACATGCCAACGTGTGTGTGTATGGCCATCCGTACACCATAAGCCCAAGGCTGTGTCCCAATCGCAGCCACAAAGCCACATCTCATTCCGAAAACGCAAGGAGTAGTCAGACAAACCTACGGGATGAAAGCTCCATTGTCCCAATGCAGAAGGCGGGAGGACACCTGCACCTCTGACCTTGGTCCAGAATGCGCCTGGAAAACCCTCAGAGAGATGCCATGGCAGATGCGGATGACTCCCACACCACGCATTGGGCAAAAGAACAATCCAACTCATCCACACCCCACACACCAAAGCCCCTGCCTGAGGTACCCCTGCATGGGATGGCCTTGACTCACACGGAAACAGCACCCCATGCTGCCCAACATTGCACACACATTCAAACCATTGCTCAGGGTCGTGGCATATCCTCCACACAACTGCTGCAGCACAGAAGAGTGCGGGTTCCACAAGACACACCAAGGCAATGGCAGGTCATATTGGGCACATGCACAACCCCTGTCACGAGGGACACTACCGTGCACACATGCTGCATTTATTGGGCACAGTGCTACTGGCAGTGCTGCGGATCAGTTACTGGCTCAGCTTCCGCATTGCCTACATCACCTGCGTCCAGCCCTGGTTCCACTGCCGAACATGCATATTCGAGTGTCCCATGGAAGTCTGCCTATCCAACACAACCGTAGATTAATTGGACTATTAATTGAATGTGCGCCTCCTGTTGGAACACGGACAGGAGTGCAACCAAGACAGCCAAGCATGGGATGCCTTGACATCCTGGGTATGCATTGGCAGTTGTGCACAGGAGGTTGCACAATTCCTCGTGTGTAGTGACCACATCGAGGCCCTCAGTCAGTGTATTTGTTCGACTACGTGACGGATGTGTGGTAGTACCCGTGTGTTGGACAGGCCACATGAAGGGCTCGCTCCCTCCCCGCATGACAGAGCCAGGACCCGGCTCCCCAGGTGCTACCCACAGAAGCAACTCACACTCCGTCCCCTACGGGACTCCTACCCCCGGACATCTCTGTGTCCCGGGCCTGGGCCACCGTCAGCACCATTGCCCAGCCCGGCCGCCATCTTGGATACTGCACCACGAGGCCGCATGGCCTCAGCTCGACCCCAACCCTGGGCCTGGCCAGGCCCCGACATCCCGGCACCACCATCCACCCAGGAGGTGAACGGCCCACTTGGCAGGTCAATGGGAGAGAAGAAGTGTCGATGGCTCTCCCCCGCCAGGTGCCGATCGCCCCAGCCTCCCTGGGCGCTGGCTCCACCCCCCTGCTGGGTGTCTGGACTCCCTCATCCCGGACCTCCCGACCTCCAAGTGCGAGGGTCCGGACATCAAAGGCCGCCAGACCTATAACTGGGGCAGCTCCAGAGCAGGAAGGCAGTTGTATCCTGGAGTCGAGAGACACCGAGAAGAACTCATCCTTGACGGACTGCTGGCGCTGCCGCAGCCCTGCCTTGTGAACTATCGTCCTGCCGCTGGCGCTGCTGCGGCCCTCTGCAACCTTCATCCTCGTCGGGACCTGCTGGCGCTGCCGCGGCCCGTTGTAACTACCATCTTCGTCGGGACCTGCTGGCGCTGCCGCGGACCGTTACCACCTTCGATCTACCCGGGACCTGCTGGCGCTGCCGCGGCCCGTCCTTCAAGAACGCCGAGCTCGAGGATTGTGAGCTATCCATCATCTCATCGCAACTACCACATTGGTAACAAGACTGTCCCGCTACCCCCTTTCCCATCCAAGAGACTAGAATCGAGGGGACCCCTGAGTCCAGACCTCCTTGTACCACTCTACTGTACCTCAAGATTGCTTATAAAGAACGTTAAATCTTATCCTTGTGTGGTGTCCATCTGTGGGGGGGAAGTTACTTGTCTGTACGATCGCTGGAGACGGCTCTCCCCGGAGACCTCTCCCCTTGTCCTCGGCCAACCCTCCAGGTCCCGTCTAACATTGGTGGCCAGCGGCGCGATCCGAACCAACGCGTAATCGTACAGAAAGCAACTCACCCCACGACTAAACCACAATGTCGACCCAAGAGAGCGGGTCTACGGAGAAATTCCAAATGGACAAGCTGGAGGAGTACAACCATCGAGAGTTGAAACAATTTTGTATGGAACTGGGCATTGCTACCACCGGTCTGAGCACAAAAGATGACTTTAAACACGCCCTAGAATCGTGGGCAGAAGCAAATACCGCCGGTCCCCGGGACCGACGCATCGAAGCACCAGAGACTAGCACCGCTCCTTCCGAAGAAAGGAGAACGGGTCTCTCCCGGGAAGAGATCCAAAAGCGAGAAAAAAGCAGACTGCATGAATTAGAGTTGGCACGGCTCAAAATGGATGGAGAACTAAAACTAGCGGAACAAAAATTGAACCTAGAACACTTACGGCTGCGAGAAGAGCGGGAAGAAAAACAAAGACAAAGAGAGCTCGAAGAAAAAAGACTGGCATACGAACACAAGCGCAAACTAGCAGAAATAGAACTACGTAAGCAAGGCAAGGACCTGGGGGTGCCCGAGCAACCGCGCACCCCAGGAGCTACAGAACCAAAGGTCCACATTCCCAAAGATGTCGTCCGAGAGTACTACCGAAACGACGACATACAGCAGTGGTTCAAGGCCTACGAGATCGCCATGTCCTCTCACCGGATCGATCGAAGTGACTGGGGAGCCGGTCTATGGGGGAGGTTCGTCAATGAAGGCCGTGATGCCCTGTTACAGCTCCCGGATCATCGAATGACGTCCTATGATCACATGAAGGCCGCCCTCCTCACTCGATATGGGCTGACACCCGAAATGTACCGCCAGAGGTTCCGCGACTGCACCCGAATCCCGGGTACAACTTGGGTGGAATATGTGAACTATTTCAGCCGAGCCCTTGAGGGATGGATCAAGGGGAGCAACGTAACGACCTACGAGCAGCTTTTTAACCTCGTCGTGTGGGAGCACCTCTCCAACAACTGCTTCGTCGAGCTCAGGCAGCACCTCCTCGACAGTAAATTGACAGATCCACGGCAGCTCGCCGCCGAGGCTGACTGATGGGAAAGCACCCGAGTGGGCCGGGGTGGCCCGAACGAGCAGAACAGGAACAACCAAGGCCATCACCGTCCCCGAGGAGGAGGAGGAGGCCAGGGCCGGGGGAAAGACACCGTCCCGGCCGCTCCCGCTACCAGCACCCCGCCCCCGGCCGGCCGGGGCAACCCCCCGATGCGCCCGGGGTTCAGAGCCAACGTCACGTGTCATCGGTGCCAGCGAGTCGGTCACTACGCCAATGACCCGAACTGCCCACAGAACCAGACTCCAAGGCCCCGCCAAGTAGCTGCCGCCGCCCTAGGAGAAGAGCAAGTCTCCGAAGAGCAGGAGGAATACGAACAAGAGCAACAAGAGTGGGAACCGGCCGCCATGGTCCTGGCGTGCCTAGGGGGAAGAGACATGATCCCGCGGGCTCCCCTACCCGCCAACACCAGAAAATACAGTCAGTGGGTGAACATAAATGGGCGCAAGGCTAAAGCCCTACGTGACACGGGGGCCAGTGTGACGGCCGTCCGCTGTCACCTGGTGACCCCAGATCAAATAATACCGAACGTTCTCTGCCCCGTCCGTTCATCCGACAATTCGGAGAGCATGTGTCGGATGGCCTGCGTCCCCTTCGAGTGGGGAGGAGTATCCGGCATGCTGAAGGTGACGGTCCGCGATGATGCCCCCGTGGACTGTCTCCTGGGGAACGATCTCGAGAGTTCCCCGTGGGCCGCCGTAGAAAGAAAAGAGCACCTGGGGATGTTGGGCCTCCCGGACTGGGCGTGCGTAACCACCCGGTCCATGGCGGCCAGCGCCATCCCCCGACCAGAAGAACCCGAATGGCCAGCACCTCCTCCCCCGATCGCTCCAGTGGGGGACACCGACCCCGCCGACCCCCCGGAACAAACCCAAGAAGAACTCGCTCAGCCCCAGGACCTCCCAGACCTGGCTCAGTGGCGTCAAGAAGGGGGACCCACCCCAGAACAATTCCGTCAGGAGCAAAAGACATGTCCCTCCCTCGAGGGACTACGACAGCAAGCACTCGCCCAGAGCACGGGAGATACCACAGGGGCCCACTGGATGTATTGGGACAATGATCTATTGTACAGCGAACAAAGAATCGCCGAGTTGGGGGCCAGTCGAGTGTTGGTGGTGCCCCTCCGTTTTAGAGACTTCCTGTTGAACTTGGCCCACGACGTCCCCCTGGCCGGACACTTGGGTCAGGACAAAACCTACAACCGCCTAGTGACCCACTTTTACTGGCCCAAAATGAGAAATGACGTACTCAACCACTGCCGGTCCTGTCCCACTTGTCAGGCCAGCGGGAAGAGCGGCCGCAAACTCAAGGCACCCCTGCAGCCCTTCCCGGTGGTTACCACTCCGTTCGAAAAGGTGGGAATAGACATTGTGGGGCCCCTGGACCCCCGAACAGCGCAAGGGCATCGATTCATCCTGGTACTGGTGGACCACGCCACCCGCTATCCCAAGGCCATCCCCCTTCGAACTGTAACAGCACCGGTGGTCGGCCGAGCCTTAATGGGGATCTTCTCCCGGGTGGGCTTCCCCCGGGAAGTCGTCAGCGACCGAGGCACGAACTTTATTTCAAAATACATGAAATCCCTCTGGCACCAGTGCGGGGTCACCTACCGATTCACAACCCCCTATCACCCGCAAGGAAACGGACTGGTTGAGCGGTTCAACCGCACACTCAAGGGAATGATTATGGGGTTGGAAGAGCCCCTCCGCCGCCAGTGGGATGTGCTACTCCCGTGCCTCCTCTTCGCCTACCGAGAAGTCCCTCAGAAGTCCCTCGGCTTCAGCCCCTTCGAACTCCGGTACGGACACCCTGTTCGAGGGCCCCTCAGCCTAGTCAAGGAAGGTTGGGAGATGGCCCCCCTGAAAACTCCTCCGGACGTCTACAAGTACCTCCTGACCCTCCGCAATCAGACCAGACGATTCCGAGAAATCGCCAAAGCCAATCTTGAAGCCAGTCAGGAGGACATGAAGAAATGGTACGATCAGAACGCCTCCTCCATAGAGTTCGTACCTGGCCAGCAAGTATGGGTGATGTCCCCCACCGAACCTTGTGCCTTGCAGGATAAGTGGACGGGGCCCTTCAAGGTGATCGAGCGCAAGAGCCCCGTCACCTATCTCATCGACATGGAATCTCCCCGGAACACCCTCCGGGTCCTCCACGCCAACAGACTCAAACCCCACTTTGTGAGCTCGGAGCTCAGCCTACTGATGGCTACAGACAGTGGAGCGGAAGAAGACTCCGAGCCCCTCCCTGACCTACTGAGGACCTGGGAAAAAGATGGTTCAGTAGACGGGGTCCGACTGTCAGATGCACTAACCTTGGAGCAGCGCCAAGACTGTCGGGCTCTCCTGCTGCAATTCGCAGCCCTATTTTCCCTCACCCCAGGGGTCACCCCCTGGTGCTTGCACGATGTGGACACTGGGGACAGTCCCCCCATCAGACATCGGGCGTACCGCGTGCCAGATCGGGTACATGCCTGCATCCAAGAAGAAGTATCAAAAATGCTCACAATCGGAGTCATCGAACCCTCGGACAGCCCCTGGGCCAGCCCAGTCGTGCTGGTCCCCAAAGCTGCTGCCCCCGGCACCACCCCTGAGCTCCGATTCTGCGTTGACTATCGGGGACTGAACGCTGTCACCCGGACCGACGCACACCCCATTCCCCGAGCCGATGAGCTGGTCGACCGCATGGGGGCTGCCCGCTACCTCAGCATCTTCGACCTGACGGCGGGCTACTGGCAGATCGGCCTCACCCCCAGGGCGCAAGAACGGTCAGCTTTCTCCACCCCGGATGGTCACTACCATTTCAAAGTGATGCCATTCGGCATGAAAAACGCTCCAGCAACCTTTCAACGCCTGGTGAACCAGGTATTGGCGGGCCTCGAAGAGTTCAGCGCCGCCTACCTGGACGATATCGCGGTTTACAGCCGCCACTGGTCCGACCACCTCCGCCACCTCCGAGAGGTCCTGCAGGCCCTCCAACAGGCCGGCCTCACCATCAAGGCCAGCAAATGCCAGATTGGCCAGGGGTCCGTGACCTACCTCGGACACCAAGTGGGGAGCGGTCTGGTGGCCCCCCTCCAACTCAAGATCGCTGCTATCCAGTCCTGGCAGCCACCCGTAACGCAAACCGAGGTCCGGGCCTTCTTGGGGCTCACCGGATACTACCGGCGGTTTGTGAAGGACTATGGCAGCATTGTGGGGCCCCTCACGGCACTTACATCCAAGAACCAGCCAAAAAGAGTCGACTGGACTCCCGACTGTCAAGCGGCCTTCGAGAAGTTGAAGGCCGCCCCTGTGCTCCAGGCTCCCGACTACAGCCGGGAGTTCATCGTCCAGACTGATGCCTCCGACCACGGCATTGGGGCCGTCCTCTCCCAGCTGAACCCCGAGGGAGTCGACCAACCAGTGGCCTTCATCAGCAGACGCCTACTGGCCCGGGAACAGCGCTGGAGCACCATTGAGAGGGAGGCCTTCGCAGTAGTGTGGGCCCTCAAGAAGCTCCGGCCCTACCTCTTCGGTACCCACTTTCGGGTGCAAACAGATCATCGCCCCCTGCAATGGCTAATGCAGATGCGGGGGGAAAATCCCAAGCTCTTGCGATGGTCCATCTCCCTGCAGGGGATGGACTTCACTGTGGAGCACCGCCCTGGCCAGGATCACGCCAACGCGGATGGCCTGTCACGCTTTTTCCGCCTCGACGAGGAGAGTCCCCAAGAAGATGGGTGACTCTCCCCGCCTTCAGCTGGGGGGGACGCATGTTGGACAGGCCACATGAAGGGCTCGTTCCCTCCCCGCATGACAGAGCCAGGACCCGGCTCCCCAGGTGCTACCCACAGAAGCAACCCACACTCCGTCCCCTACGGGACTCCTACCCCCGGACATCTCTGTGTCCCGGGCCACCGTCAGCACCATTGCCCAGCCCGGCCGCCATCTTGGATACTGCACCACGAGGCCGCATGGCCTCAGCTCGACCCCAACCCTGGGCCTGGCCAGGCCCCGACATCCCGGCACCACCATCCACCCAGGAGGTGAACGGCCCACTTGGCAGGTCAATGGGAGAGAAGAAGTGTCGATGGCTCTCCCCCGCCAGGTGCCGATCGCCCCAGCCTCCCCGGGCGCTGGCTCCACCCCCCTGCTGGGTGTCTGGACTCCCTCATCCCGGACCTCCCGACCTCCAAGTGCGAGGGTCCGGACATCAAAGGCCGCCAGACCTATAACTGGGGCAGCTCCAGAGCAGGAAGGCAGTTGTATCCTGGAGTCGAGAGACACCGAGAAGAACTCATCCTTGACGGACTGCTGGCGCTGCCGCAGCCCTGCCTTGTGAACTATCGTCCTGCCTCTGGCGCTGCCGCGGCCCTCTGCAACCTTCATCCTCGTCGGGACCTGCTGGCGCTGCCGCGGCCCGTTGTAACTACCATCTTCGTCGGGACCTGCTGGCGCTGCCGCGGACCGTTACCACCTTCGATCTACCCGGGACCTGCTGGCGCTGCCGCGGCCCGTCCTCCAAGAACGCCGAGCTCGAGGATTGTGAGCTATCCATCATCTCATCGCAACTACCACATTGGTAACAAGACTGTCCCGCTACCCCCTTTCCCATCCAAGAGACTAGAATCGAGGGGACCCCTGAGTCCAGACCTCCTTGTACCACTCTACCGTACCTCAAGATTGCTTATAAAGAACGTTAAATCTTATCCTTGTGTGGTGTCCATCTGTGGGGGGGAAGTTACTTGTCTGTACGATCGCTGGAGACGGCTCTCCCCGGAGACCTCTCCCCTTGTCCTCGGCCGACCCTCCAGGTCCCGTCTAACACCGTGCTTTGTCATCACACAGTGTCAGGCAATGCCAGATATGAGTGGACCGTTACTACGCACGTACGGGATCTGTTGTGAGTCGTGTACTATGGTGCTGGTGTTGCACTTTGTACCTCATTGCCATCAGTGCTGTTGTTCTGTGATTGCTATGTGTGTGCTGCATTGTGATGTTGGGGATCTGGAGGGGGCCCCTCTGTGCACATTGTGGACGGGTCCTACTTGGCGTTTCTATGTGTGCTGCAATGTGTCAAGGCTCTCAGTGACATGTTCCACGATCATTGTGGGGGTGCAGTGTGCTACACTTATTCGTACATGGGTGTGCGCCATTGTGCCCACCTCCCCCCAGTCCCTGGCTGTTACTCACCCTGTTGCTTTTGGGTCAGGGCTTATCGTGCTGTGTCCAGGCCCCCAATTCCTGCCACTATCTCCACACTGTTGACTGTGGCCACCATTTCCTCCAGCTCATCAGTCACCTCTGTGTCGCAGGACTCTCACCTCCAGTCGCCCTTGCTGCCTTCCTGTTGGCAACGAGCTTCTCCTTGGTTTGGCTGTGTACTTCATGCCAGCGCCTTTTGACATCCTCCGGTGTCCTCCTCGCCACTCCAAAAGCATTGACGTTGTTGACAATGGCATGCCATATTTCCGTTTGGGTTTCCAGTGCCACCGTGGAGGTGCCGAACAGTTGTTCGTAGTGTCCTGTAACCTCCGTGACGATGGTCCGGTCTTCCTGCGGACTGAACCCCGTTTTCCTCTTCCTCTTGTCCTTGCCCTTTCAAAATTTCAAATGTCAAAATTTTAAAGGTGAGGTGTCGTTAAGAGCTCATAAGAATGAGAGCAGACACTACATTCAAAAGTATTGACACATATAGACAGAGGTTCTATCGAAACTGTAATTTTCAGAAAATCATGCCTTGTGTATCAAGGGGCCTCCTTGTCTCAGCTCTGAGAGGGTAACTTCTGATTAGAAGTTTCAAGCATCGACAAGAAAACATGGCCGTTAGTGAAGCATAATGGAAGGCAACTCATATTTAATACACAGGGTACAGTGAGCAAAGGATTCGTATTAGGACATAACACTCTGATTGGAGATTTGTTTTTTTAATTGGGCTTGAATGAAGTTTCAAACTGTCAAATACAATTCTAAATATAGTTGACGTTCAACTTCATCAACACTAGCATTATCAATATTAAAATAACGACATTTATACGTATACGTTATTAAATACACTGTAGCAAAGAGATCTGAAACAGAGAGATTTACTGAACAAAACCTGTATGGAAATTATTGAGCCAAAGCTTTTTACCTGGGTCTAGTAAACTTGTGCCCCGCCAGAGCCGCAGCAGTTTCAAATAGTACTGCCAGCATTTTCATCACATTAATGTCTTTTTTCACATTTGAAAAACATTCTGGAACCTGTGGGATGAATGAGGTCCAATGTGGGCGAAGGGGACCTCAAGTGGTCCCCTTTGTAAAATCATAAACCTTAGAGCATTTCAAAAGTAATATTCATGTGTTTCTGGATTTAAATTCGCAGTTATTATAGCACTGTAAGCGGTCTAGCTCAACTCTTAACATCCTTTGCAGGTAATCTTGTGCATTCAAATTAAAAGTTACTTTCTTCTTTGTGCCTCGACAGCACCTGTCATACCTTTAGTGAATCTACCCTTCGGTGTTAAGTTGAGAGGTAAAAAAAAGGTATGCCGTGTAAAGACAGGCGATGAGAGGGCAGACTATATAGAAATAGTGGTTCGGATAGAAGGAAGGCAGGAAAATGCGTAGAAGGTTATTTGCGGGGCCATCAATGAGCATACACAACAAGGCAGACTCCTGTTGCATAAAACAAATTAAAGCTTGTGATAATTCTAATTATCGTTTCCAATCGTATTATAATGTGAAATGATGAATTGAATATATCCTACAGCCCTCTCTGCTACTTCAGAAAAGTTTCTGCATAGCAGTTGTGAGGCACTAATAGGGAATAACGGGAAAGGAAATACTATTTATGAATTGACTGTTTTTACATGCCAGTTGACGAAAGTTTGTACTGTTCATGAATTATCCATGATCACCGTCAACTGATAATGCTTATCATTTCTGTGCCAGCATTCTTTAAATGCATGTTGTTTCCTGCTCAGAATCCTGGCTATGCTGGAAGGCAGGAACTACCTGAGAACCTGAAGATAAATTTCCGCTCTGTAGCCATGATGGTTCCAGATCGCCAGATCATCATCCGTGTCAAGCTAGCTAGTTGCGGTTTCATTGATAACATTGTTTTGGCCAGGAAGTTCTTCACCCTCTACAAACTGTGTGAAGAACAACTTTCCAAACAGGTCTGTCTTTTACAGTTTTGAATTGTTTGTTACAATTATAATTTTACAGAAGATATTGAAAAACAGTTTATTTCTAAATGTCGATTGCAGAGAAATGATTGTGACATAGTCATAGGCAAAGTTTATCTAGCTTTCAAACAGCACGTAAAATGTGAGCCTGGAGCATGTTTTTTAAATGTTTTTTGATTTTATCTGTAACAGTCAAAAGAAGCAGACATTTTAAATACATGTATCGACACATGGTAGAACATCAGGTCACGGTTCACATATGGGGAGCTGTCAGCTGTTTAGATGACAAGATACATTTCATAGCCAGGCTTCAGAACCTCACAACACTTCTTTGTTGTCATGACTGAAGCGGTAGTACCCAATATCTCGAACAAGCATTGGAAATGCAATAGGTCTCGGATTTATTTGAGTTAGAGCTAAAGGCATTGTAAATGGCAATGTCTTTTAGCCATGTGTTATGAAGTGTATGCATGTGGTGTGTAGTGGAATTATGTGGGTTGGATTGGAATTGTAGCAATGGTGGCATGCTGCGCTTTAGATGAATATGTTTAAAAGTAAAGTGTACCATACTGCGATTGCTACAATAGTTAATTGTGGATGCGTTAACAATTGATGTGTGCACTGATGGCTGGTGGTGTGTGTGCCTGTAGAAATTGTTCACTGATGTCTGGTGGTGTGTGTGCTTGGTGGAAGCGTGCACTGCCGGCTGGAGGTGTGTGTGCCTGGTGGAAGTGTGCACTGACGGCTGGTGGTGTGTGTGCCCGGTAAAAGCGTGCACAGATGGCTGGTGGTGTTTGGTGCCTGCTGAAAGCCTGCACTGATGGCTGGTGGTGTGAGTGTTTGGTGAAAGCGTGCACTGAAGTCTGGTGTTGTGTGCCTGGTGGAAGCATGCACTGACGGCTGGTAGTGTGTGTGTGTGTGTGGTCGTGTGTGTGTGGTTGTGCGTGTGGTGGTAAGTGTGTTGTGGTGTGTGGTGGTGAGTGTGTGGTGGTGAGAGTGTGGTGGTGAGAGTGGTGTGTGTGTGTGGTGTGTGTGTGTGGTGTGTGTGGTGTGTGTGGTTTTATGTGTGTGGTCTTATGTGTTTGGTCTTATGTGTGTGGTCTTATGTGTGTGTGTGTGTGTGGTGGACTTAGTTTGAGTGTCCGTACCCTGCACACTCACACACTGCCCCTACACACTCACACACTGCTCACCCTACACACTCACACACTGCTCACCCTACACACTCACACACTGCTCACCCTGCACACTCACACACTGTTCACCCTGCACACTCACACACTGCAGTCACTGTCACTCTGCAGTCACTCTCACTCTGCAGTCACTCTGCAGTCACTTTCACTCTGCAGTCACTCTCACTCTGCACTCACTCTCACTCTGCACTCACTGTCACTCTGCAGTCACTCTCACTCTGCACTCACTCTCACTCTGCAGTCATTCTGCTCTCACTCTCACTCTGCACTCACTCTGCAGTTACTCTCACTCTGCACTCACTCTGCAGTCACTCTCACTCTGCAGTCACTCTCACTCTGCACTCACTCTCACTCTGCACTAACTCTCAATCTGCACTCTCATTCTGCACTCACACTCTGCAGTCACTATGCACTCACTCTGCACTCACACTCACTCTGCACTCACACTCACTCTGCACTCACACTCACACTCACTCTGCACTCACTCTCACTCTGCACTCACTCTCACTCTGCACTCACTCTGCACTTACTATGCACTCACTCTCACTCTGCACTCTGCACTCACTCTCACTCTGCACCCACTCTCACTCTGCACTCACTCTCATTCTGCACTCACTCTCACTCTGCACTCACTCTCACTCTGCACTCACTCTGCACTCACTCTCACTCTGCACTCACTCTGCACTCACTCTCACTCTGCACTCACTCTCACTCTGCAATCACACTCACTCTGCACTCACTCTGCACCCTACACTCCCTCTGCACTCACACTCACTCTGCACTCTACACTCACTCTGCACTCACTCAGCACTCACTCTCACTCAGCACTCACTCTCACTCTGTACTCACTCTGCACTCACTCACTCTGCACTCACTCTCACTCTGCACTCACTCTCACTCTGCACTCACACTCACTCTGCTCTAACTCTGCACTCACTCTGCACTCACGCTCACTCTGCACTCTGCACTCACTTTGCACTCACTCTGCACTCACACTCACTCTGCACTCACTCTCACTTTGCACTCACTCTGCACTAGGCACTTACTCTGCACTCAAACTCACTCTGCACTCACTCTTCACTCTGCACTCACTCTTCACTCTACACTCACTCTCACCCTGAACTTACTCTGCACTCACTCTGCACTCTGCACTCACACTCTGCACTCACTCTGCACTCACACTCTGCACTCACACTCTGCACTCACTCTCACTCTGCACTCACTCTGCACTCACTCACACTCTGCACTCACTCTTCACTATGTACTCACTCTGCACTCTGCACTCACACTCTGCAGTCACTCTGCACTCTGCACTCACTCTGCACTCACTCTCACTCTGCACTAACTCTCACTCTGCACTCACTCTCACTCTGCACTCACTCTCACTCTGCACTCACACTGCACTCACTCTCACTATGCACTCACTCTGCACTCATGCTCACTCTGCACTCACTCTCACTCTGCACTCACTCTGCACTCACTCTGCACTCACTCTGTACTATGCACTCACTCTGCACTCACTTTGCACTCCCTCTCACTCTGCACTCACTCTGCACTCACTCTTCACTCTGCACTCACTCTTCACTCTGCACTCACTCTCACCCTGCACTCACTCTGCACTCACTCTGCACTCACACTCTGCACTCACTCTGCACTCACACACTGCACTCACTCTGCACTCACTCTGCACTCACTCTGCACTCACTCACACTCACTCTGCACTCACACTCTGCACTCACTCTCACTCACTCTGCACTCTGCACTCACACTCTGCAGTCACTATGCACTCTGCACTCACTCTCACTGCACTCACTCTCACTCTGCACTCACTCTGCACTCACTCACCCTCACTCTGCAATCACGCTCACTCTGCACTCACTCTCACTCTGCACTCACTCTCACTCTGCGCACACTCTGCACTCACTCTGCACACACTCTGCACTCACTCTGCACTCACTCTGCACTCACTCTCACTCTGCACTCACTCTCACTCTGCACTCACTCTCCCTCTGCACTCACTCCCACTCTGCACTCACTCTGCACTCACTCTCACTCTGCACTTATTATCACTCTGCACTCACTCTCTGTTGGACAGGCCACATGGAGGGCCGCTCTCCCCCGGCTCAACCAGGCCCGAGCCCGGTCACGCAAGTACCACACACCACCATTGCACGTCCTCCGTCCCCTCAGGGACCCCTGCCCCCGAGCACGTTAACCTCGTGGATCCGATCCACTGCCGGCCCACGCGCCCCGCCCGGGCCGCCATCTTGGACACTTCACCACGAGGCCGCCTGGCCCCCGATCGACCTCAACCCGGGGCCTAGCCCGGCCTCAGACATTCCGGCACCACCCTCCACCCAGGAGGTGAGCGGGCTACTTGGCAAGTCAATGGGAGAAAGAGGTGCCGATGGCTCTCCCCCGCCAAGTGCCGCTCGCCCATCGCCTCCCCGGGCGCTGGCTCCACCCCCCTGCTGGGTGTCTGGACTCCCTCATCCCGGACCTCCCGACCTCCAAGTGCGAGGGTCCGGACATCAAAGCACACCAGCCCTATAACTGGGGCAGCTCCAGAGCAGGAAGGCAGTTGTATCTTGGAGTCGAGAGACGTAAAGAGGAACTCATCCTGGACGGACTACTGGCGCTGCCATAGCTCTGTCCTGTGCACCATCGTCCTGCCTGTTGGCGCTGCCACAGCCGTCGTAACCTTCATCCTTCATCGTCGTCGGGATCTGCTGGCGTGGCCGCGGACCGTTGTATCCGTCATCTTTCACCGGGACCTGCAGGCTCCGCCGCGGACCGTCGTCCTTCCTTCATCCATCTCGGGACCTGCTTGGCTCCTCCACGGCCCGATCATCTAGAACGCCGAGCTCGAGGATTGAGAGCTATTTTGTACTCATTGGTAACTAAAGACTGTCCCGCTACCCCTTTCCTCAACCAAAGACTAGAATCGAGGGGACCCCGGAGTCCAGACCTCCTTGTATCATACCAACGTAACCTAAGAATTGCATATAAAGTCTCGTTAACCTTCAATCTTGTGTGGTGTCCGTCTGTGGGGGGGAAGTTACTTGTCTGTACAGTCGTTGGAGACGGCTCTCCCTGGAGACCTCTCCCCGTAATCTCGGCCGACCCTCCCGGTCCGTCTAACATTGGTGGCCAGCGGCGCGATCCGAATCACCGCATAACGTACAGAGAGTAGCTCACCCCACAACGAACCACAATGACAACTAAAGAGAGCGGATCAACTGAGAAGTTCCAAATGGAAAAACTAGAGGAGTACAGCCATCGTGAACTAAAGCAGTTCTGCATCGAACTAGGTATCGCTACCACCGGACTAAGCACCAAGGACGATTTTAAGCATGCCCTAGAATCTTGGGCAGAGACCGGGGCTGCCGGAACCCCCGATCAAAGCACCGCAGAAAAAACCACCACGGCCCCTGAAGGGCAAAGAACGGGTCTCTCGCAAGACGAGATCCAAGAAAGAGAAAAAACCCGACTACACGAGCTAGAAATGGGCCGACTCAAGATGGACGTAGAACTCAAGTTGGCCGAACAAAAAATAAACTTAGAGCACCTACGTCTCCGAGAAGAAAGAGAGGAGAAACAGAGACAAAGGGAGCTCGAGGAAAAGAAACTAGCGTACGAGCACGAACGGAACCTAGCCGAGATCAACCTGCGCAAACAGAATAAAGAGTTAGGGGTGCCCGAGAGACCACACACCCCAGGGACCACGGAGAAAAAAGTACACATCCCCAAGGATGTTGTCCGAGAATATTTTCGAGAGGACGACATCCAGCAATGGTTTAAGGCCTATGAAATCGCTATGACTGCGCACCGGATCGATAGAAACGATTGGGGAGCCGGCCTATGGGGCAGATTCCTCAATGAGGGCCGCGACACCCTGTTACAGCTCCCAGACCACCAGATGACCTCCTACGACCATATGAAAGCGGCCCTCCTCACCCGCTATGGCCTCACGCCCGAGATGTACCGTCAGAGGTTCCGAGACTGCACACGCATCCCGGGTACAACTTGGGTGGACTATGTAACGTACTTTAGCCGAGCTTTCGAAGGCTGGATCAGAGGGAACAACGTCACGACCTACGAGCAGCTGTTCAATCTGATGGTATGGGAGCATCTGTCCAACAATTGCTTCATTGAACTACGCCAACACCTCCTCGACAGCAAGTTAACCGATCCCCGGCAGCTCGCAGCCGAAGCTGACCGGTGGGAGATCACCAGAGTGGGCCGGAATGGGTCCTACGAGCAGAACAGGAACAACAATGGTCACCACCGACCCAGAGGAGGAGGAGGGGGCCAAGGACGAGGAAGAGACAACACTCCGGCCGCCCCCGCTACCAGCACCACCCCCCCGGCCAACCGGGGCAGCACCCCGGCGCGACCGGGGTACAGAGCCAATGTCACGTGTCACCGATGCCAACGAATCGGCCACTATGCAAACGACCCAAGCTGCCCGCAGTATCAGAGTCCAAAACCCCGCCATGTGGCCGCCGCGGCACTAGGGGAAGAACAGATCTCCGAGGAACAAGAAACAGACGAGCAAGAATATCAAGAGTGGGAGCCAGCCGCCATGACTCTCGCATGCTTAGGGGGAAGAGACATGGTCCCGCGGGTCCCCCTACCCGCTAACACCCAGAAGTACAGCCAATGGGTGAGCATCAATGGACAACGGGCCGAAGCCCTTCGGGACACCGGGGCCAGTGTGACAGCCGTCCGCTGTCACCTGGTGACCCCAGAACAATATCTACCGAACATTCTCTGCCCTGTGCGATCAGCCGACAACTCGGAAAGTCTGTGTCGGATGGCCTGCGTCCCCTTTGAGTGGGGAGGGGTCTCCGGCATGTTGAAGGTGACGGTCCGAGACGACGCCCCCGTGGACTGCCTCCTCGGAAATGACCTGGAGAGCTCCCCGTGGGCAGCCGTGGAGCGAAAAGAACACTTGGGGATGTTGGGCGTCCCGGACTGGGCGTGCGTCACCACCCGGTCCATGGCCGCCCGTGCCAACCATCACCCGGAAGAACCAGAATGGCCGGCGCCACCGCCTCCGGTCGCCCCAGCCGAGACCCCCGACCATGACACCCCCCTCGAACCTGCTCAACCTTCCGACCTCGCTAACCTTGACCAGTGGGCCCAAGAGGGGGGACCCACACAAGAACAATTTCGCCAGGAACAGAAGACCTGTCCCTCCCTCGAGGGACTCCGCCAACAAGCGCTCGCCCAAAGCGCAGGGGATACCTCCGGAACTCATTGGGTCTACTGGGACAATGATCTGTTGTACAGCGAGCAACGAGTCGCGGAGCTGGGGGCCAACCGAGTACTAGTAGTGCCCCTCCGCTTTAGAAACTTCCTGCTAAACCTGGCCCACGATGTCCCCCTGGCAGGGCACCTGGGACAAGATAAAACCTACAGTCGCCTAGTGACCCACTTCTTCTGGCCCAAAATGAGAAACGATGTGCACCAGCATTGCCGATCTTGCCCCACGTGCCAAGCCAGTGGGAAGAGCGGCCGCAAACTAAAGGCCCCCTTGCAACCTTTTCCAGTAGTCACGACCCCATTTGAGAGGGTCGGAATAGACATTGTGGGACCCCTAGACCCGCGTACAAAACAAGGCCATCGCTTCATTCTGGTGCTAGTGGACCACGCCACCCGCTACCCTGAGGCTGTTCCTCTCCGGACCGTGACAGCCCCAGTGGTCGGCCGGGCCCTGATGGGGATCTTCTCCCGTGTGGGGTTCCCCCGAGAAGTCGTCAGCGACAGAGGCACGAACTTTATCTCTAAATACATGAAATCCCTCTGGCAACAGTGTGGGGTCACCTACCGATTCACGACCCCCTATCACCCCCAAGGGAACGGACTTGTTGAGCGGTTCAACCGCACGCTAAAAGGGATGATCGGGGGATTGGAAGAGCCCCTCCGTCGCCAGTGGGATGTGCTGCTGCCGTGCCTCCTCTTCGCCTACCGAGAGGTCCCACAGAAATCCCTAGGCTTCAGCCCCTTCGAACTGCTATATGGGCACCCAGTGCGGGGGCCGCTCAGCCTGATCAAAGAAGGCTGGGAGATGCCTCCGGCCAAGAGCCCGCCAGATGTCTTCCGGTACCTCCTCACCCTCCGCAACCAGTCCCGGCGGTTCAGAGACCTAGCAAAAGCCAACCTAGAGGCCAGTCAAGAGGACATGAAAAAATGGTATGACCAGAACGCCTCATCCATTGAATTCGAGCCGGGGCAACAGGTATGGGTAATGTCCCCCACGGAGCCATGCGCTCTCCAAGACAAATGGACGGGACCCTTCAAGGTAATCGAGCGCAAGGGTCCTGCCACCTATCTGATCGATATGGAGTCCTCCCGGAACCCACTCCGAGTCCTCCACACCAACAGACTGAAACCCCACTTTGCACGAACAGAACTCAGCCTACTGATGGCCACAGACAATGGGGTTGAAGACGACTCCGAGCCTCTCCCTGACCTCCTGCGGACCCAGGAGCAAGACGGCTCCGTGGATGGGGTCCGACTCTCGGAGACCCTCACCAGAGAACAACGCCAAGAGTGCCAAGCCCTCCTGTCACGGTTCGCCAGTCTGTTCTCCCTCACCCCAGGTGTCACTTCCTGGTGTGTGCACGATGTGGACACCGGAGACAGCCCTCCTGTCCGCCACCGGGCCTACCGCGTACCTGATCGGGTACGGGCCTGCATCCAGGCGGAAGTGGCTAAGATGCTCACGCTCGGGGTCATCGAGCCCTCAGACAGTCCATGGGCCAGCCCGGTCGTACTGGTCCCCAAAGCAGCCGCCCCCGGAACCACACCAGAACTCCGGTTCTGCGTCGACTACCGGGGCCTGAATGAAGTCACCAGAACGGACGCACATCCCATCCCCCGGGCAGATGAACTGGTCGACCGAATGGGAGCTGCCCGCTACCTCAGCATCTTCGACCTGACAGCAGGTTATTGGCAGATCGGCCTCACACCCCGAGCACAAGAACGTTCTGCCTTCTCCACCCCCGATGGCCACTACCATTTTACGGTCATGCCCTTCGGCATGAAGAATGCCCCAGCGACTTTCCAACGGCTCGTCAATCAGGTCCTGGCGGGGCTCGAAGGGTTCAGCGCCGCCTACCTAGACGACATCGCTGTGTACAGCCACCATTGGACCGAGCACCTCCACCACCTCCGAGCAGTGCTGCAAGCCCTTCAGCGAGCTGGCCTCACGATCAAGGCCAGCAAGTGTCAAATTGGACAAGGGTCTGTGACCTACCTCGGACACCAGGTGGGAAGCGGCCTAGTGGCCCCTCTACAGCTGAAAATTGCCGCCATCCAGGACTGGCAGCCCCCTATCACCCAAACCGAGGTACGAGCCTTCCTGGGCCTCACGGGCTATTACCGAAGGTTCGTGAAAGACTATGGTACCATAGTGGGGCCTCTCACCGAACTCACGTCAAAGAATCAACCCAAGAAGGTGAACTGGACCCCAGAGTGTCAAGCGGCATTCGAACAGTTGAAGGCCGCCATGTGTTCCGCTCCTGTGCTCCAGGCCCCAGACTACAGCCGGGAGTTCGTCGTCCAGACGGACGCCTCCGACCAGGGCATTGGGGCGGTCCTGTCTCAAGTGAACACCGAAGGCCTTGATCAACCGGTGGCCTTCATCAGCCGGAGACTCCTACCACGGGAGCAACGCTGGAGCACCATAGAGAGGGAAGCCTTCGCTGTGGTATGGGCCCTCAAGAAGCTCCGGCCCTACCTTTTTGGCACCCACTTTCGGGTGCAGACCGACCACCGACCCCTACAGTGGCTGATGCATATGCGGGGGGAAAACCCAAAGTTGCTACGCTGGTCCATCTCCTTGCAAGGTATGGACTTCACAGTCGAACACCGGCCTGGGTCAGACCACGCCAACGCGGATGGCCTGTCCCGGTTTTTCCGCCTCGACGAGGAGAGTCCCCAAGAGGATGGGTAACTCTCCCCGCCTTCAGCTGGGGGGGACGCATGTTGGACAGGCCACATGGAGGGCCGCTCTCCCCCGGCTCAACCAGGCCCGAGCCCGGTCACGCAAGTACCACACACCACCATTGCACGTCCTCCGTCCCCTCAGGGACCCCTGCCCCCGAGCACGTTAACCTCGTGGATCCGATCCACTGCCGGCCCACGCGCCCCGCCCGGGCCGCCATCTTGGACACTTCACCACGAGGCCGCCTGGCCCCCGATCGACCTCAACCCGGGGCCTAGCCCGGCCTCAGACATTCCGGCACCACCCTCCACCCAGGAGGTGAGCGGGCTACTTGGCAAGTCAATGGGAGAAAGAGGTGCCGATGGCTCTCCCCCGCCAAGTGCCGCTCGCCCATCGCCTCCCCGGGCGCTGGCTCCACCCCCCTGCTGGGTGTCTGGACTCCCTCATCCCGGACCTCCCGACCTCCAAGTGCGAGGGTCCGGACATCAAAGCACACCAGCCCTATAACTGGGGCAGCTCCAGAGCAGGAAGGCAGTTGTATCTTGGAGTCGAGAGACGTAAAGAGGAACTCATCCTGGACGGACTACTGGCGCTGCCATAGCTCTGTCCTGTGCACCATCGTCCTGCCTGTTGGCGCTGCCACAGCCGTCGTAACCTTCATCCTTCATCGTCGTCGGGATCTGCTGGCGTGGCCGCGGACCGTTGTATCCGTCATCTTTCACCGGGACCTGCAGGCTCCGCCGCGGACCGTCGTCCTTCCTTCATCCATCTCGGGACCTGCTTGGCTCCTCCACGGCCCGATCATCTAGAACGCCGAGCTCGAGGATTGAGAGCTATTTTGTACTCATTGGTAACTAAAGACTGTCCCGCTACCCCTTTCCTCAACCAAAGACTAGAATCGAGGGGACCCCGGAGTCCAGACCTCCTTGTATCATACCAACGTAACCTAAGAATTGCATATAAAGTCTCGTTAACCTTCAATCTTGTGTGGTGTCCGTCTGTGGGGGGGAAGTTACTTGTCTGTACAGTCGTTGGAGACGGCTCTCCCTGGAGACCTCTCCCCGTAATCTCGGCCGACGCTCCCGGTCCGTCTAACACTCTCACTGCACTCATTCCGTACTCACTCTCACTCTGCACTCACTCTCACTGCACTCACTTTCACTCTGCACTCACACTCACTCTCACTCTACACTCTCTCTGCACCCGCACTCACTCTGCACTCTACACTCACTCTGCACTCACTCTCACTCTGCACTCACTCTCAATCTGTACTCACTCTGTACTCACTCTACACTAACTCTGAGCTCACTCTGCACTCACTCACACTCTGCACTCACACTCACTCTGCTCTCACTCTGCACTCTACACTCTGCACTCACTCTGCACTCACTCTGCACTCACTCTGCACTCTGCACTCACACTCACGCTGCACTCACTCTGCACTCACTCTTCACTCTGCACTCAATCTGCACTCTGCACTCACTCTCACTCTGCACTCAAACTCACGCTGCACTCACTCTGCACTCACTCTTCACTCTGCACTCACTCTTCACTCTACACTCACTTCCACCCTGCACTCACTCTGCACTCACTCTGCACTCTGCACTCACACTCTGCACTCACTCTGCACTCACACTCTGCACTCACACTCTGCACTCACTCTCACTCTGCACTCACTCTGCACTCACTCGCACTCTGCACTCACTCTTCACTCTGCACTCACTCTGCACTCTGCACTCACACTCTGCAGTCACTCTGCACTCACTCTGCACTCACTCTCACTCTGCACTAACTCTCACTCTGCACTCACTCTCACGCTGAACTCACACTCACTCTCACTCTGCACTCACTCTCACTATGCACTCACTCTGCACTCATGCTAACTCTGCACTCACTCTGCACTCACTCTGCACTCACTCTGCACTCACTCTCACTCTGCACTCACTCTGCACTCACTCTTCACTCTGCACTCACTCTTCACTCTGCACTCACTCTCACCCTGCACTCACTCTGCACTCACTCTGCACTCACACTCTGCACTCACACTCTGCACTCACTCTCACTCTGCACTCACTCTGCACTCACTCACACTCACTCTGCACTCACACTCTGCACTCACTCTCACTCACTCTGCACTCTGCACTCACACTCTGCAGTCACTATGCACTCTGCACTCACTCTGCACTCACTCTCACTGCACTCACTCTCACTCTGCACTCACTCTGCACTCACTCACCCTCACTGTTAGACGGACCGGGAGGGTCGGCCGAGAATAAGGGGAGAGGTCTCCGGAGAGAGCCGTCTCCAGCGATCGTACAGACAAGTAACTTCCCCCCCACAGACGGACACCACACAAGGTTAAAGTTCAACGAGACTTTATAGGCAATTCTTTAAGTTACGATGAAATGATACAAGGAGGTCTGGACTCAGGGGTCCCCTCGATTCTGGTCTCTGGTTTGGGAGAAGGGGTAGCGGGACAGTCTTGTTACCAAAAGATGGATATAGCTCTCAATCCTCGAGCTCGGCGTTCTAGATGATCGGGCCGCGGCGGAGCCAGCAGGTCCCGAGATGGACGAAGGAAACGACGGTCCGCGGCGGAGCCAGCAGGTCCCGGTGAAGATGACGGTTACAAACGGTCCGCGGCCACGCCAGCAGGTCCCGACGACGATGAAGGATATGAAGGTTGCGAAGGTTGCGGCAGCGCCGGCAGGCAGGACGATGGTGCACAAGACAGAGCTACGGCAGCGCCAGTAGTCCGTCTAGGATGAGTTCCTCTTTGCGTCTCTCGACTCCAAGATACAACTGCCTTCCTGCTCTGGAGCTGCCCCAGTTATAGGGCTGGTGTGCTTTGATGTCCGGACCCTCGCACTTGGAGGTCGGGAGGTCCGGGATGAGGGAGTCCAGACACCCAGCAGGGGGGTGGAGCCAGCGCCCGGGGAGGCGATGGGCGAGCGGCACCTGGCGGGGGAGAGCCATCGACACCTCCTTCTCCCATTGACTTGCCAAGTAGCCCGCTCACCTCCTGGGTGGATGGTGGTGCCGGGGTGTCTGAGGCCGGGCCAGGCCCAGGGTTGAGGTCGATCGGGGGCCAGGCGGCCTCGTGGTGGAGTGTCCAAGATGGCGCCCCAGGATGGGCGCGTGGGCCGGCAGTGGATCGGACCCACGAGGTCGACATGCTCGAGGGCAGGGGTCCCTGGGGGGACGGAGGACGTGCAATGGTGGTGTGTGGTACTTGCGTGACCGGGCTCGGGCCTGGTTGGGCCGGGGGAGAGCGGCCCTTCATGTGGCCTGTCCAACATGCGTCCCCCCCCAGCTGAAGGCGGGGAGAGTTACCCATCCTCTTGGGGACTCTCCTCGTCGAGGCGGAAGAACCGGGACAGGCCATCCGCGTTGGCGTGATCTGGCCCAGGCCGGTGTTCAACTGTGAAGTCCATACCTTGTAGGGAGATGGACCAGCGTAGTAACTTTGGGTTTTCCCCCCGCATCTGCATCAGCCACTGCAGGGGTCGGTGGTCGGTCTGTACCCGAAAGTGTGTGCCAAAAAGGTAGGGCCGGAGCTTCTTGAGGGCCCATACCACAGCGAAGGCCTCCCTCTCTATGGTGCTCCAGCGTTGTTCCCGTGGTAGGAGTCGCCGGCTGATGAAGGCCACCGGTTGATCAAGGCCTTCGGTGTTCACTTGAGACAGGACTGCCCCAATGCCATGGTCGGAGGCATCCGTCTGGACGACGAACTCCCGGCTGTAGTCGGGGGCCTGAAGCACAGGGGCGGAACACATGGCGGCCTTCAATTGTTCAAATGCAGCTTGACACTCTGGGGTCCAGTTGACTTTCTTGGGCTGATTTTTTGACGTGAGTTCTGTGAGGGGCCCCACTATAGTACCATAGTCTTTCACGAACCTTCGGTAATAGCCCGTGAGGCCCAGGAAGGCTCGTACCTCGGTCTGGGTGATGGGGGGCTGCCAGGACTGGATGGCGGCAATTTTTAGCTGCAGAGGGGCCACCAGGCCGCTTCCCACTTGGTGCCCGAGGTAGGTTACAGACCCTTGCCCAATTTGACACTTGCTGGCCTTGATCGTGAGGCCAGCTCGCTGAAGGGCTTGCAGCACTGCTCGGAGGTGGTGGAGGTGCTCGGACCAATGGTGGCTGTATACAGCGATGTCGTCTAGGTAGGCGGCGCTGAATCCTTCGAGCCCCGCCAGGACCTGATTGACGAGCCGTTGGAATGTTGCTGGGGCATTCTTCATGCCGAAGGGCATGACTGTGAAATGGTAATGGCCATCGGGGGTGGAAAAGGCAGAACGTTCTTGCGCCCGGGGTGTGAGGCCGATTTGCCAGTAGCCCGCCGTCAGGTCGAAGATACTGAGGTAGCGGGCAGCTCCCATGCGGTCGATTAGTTCATCTGCCCGGGGGATGGGATGTGCGTCTGTTCTGGTGACCGCATTCAAGCCCCGGTAGTCGACGCAGAACCGGAGTTCTGGTGTGGTGCCGGGGGCAGCTGCTTTGGGGACCAGTACTACAGGGCTGGCCCAGGGGCTGTCTGAGGGCTCGATGACCCCGAGCGTGAGCATCTTGGCTACTTCTTCCTGGATGCAGGCCCGTACCCGATCTGGCACGCGGTAGGCCCGGTGGCGGATAGGGGGGCTGTCCCCCGTGTCCACATCGTGCACACACCAGGAAGTGACACCTGGGGTGAGGGAGAACAGGCTGGCGAACTGTGACAGGAGGACTCGACACTCCTGGCGTTGCTCTCTGGTGAGGGCCTCCGAGAGTCGGACCCCATCCACGGAGCCGTCTTGCTCCCGAGTCCGTAGGAGGTCAGGGAGGGGCTCGGAGTCTTCTTCAGCCCCATTGTCTGTGGCCATCAGGAGGCGGAGTTCTGTACGCACAAAGTGGGGCTTCAGTCTGTTAGCGTGGAGGACCCGGAGGGGGTTCCGGGAAGATTCCTT
The DNA here is from genome assembly GCF_964263255.1 of Lissotriton vulgaris. NCBI lineage: Eukaryota > Metazoa > Chordata > Amphibia > Caudata > Salamandridae > Lissotriton > Lissotriton vulgaris. The sequence continues at coordinate 1,073,427,934 of NC_141691.1, read as the reverse complement.
GTCGATGAGATAGGTGGCAGGGCCCTTGCGCTCGACTACTTTGAAGGGCCCCGTCCATTTGTCTTGCAGGGCGCATGGCTCGGTGGGGGACATCACCCATACCTGTTGGCCAGGTTCAAATTCAATGGATGAGGCATTCCGGTCATACCACTTTTTCATGTCCTCTTGACTGGCCTCTAGGTTAGCTTTTGCCAGCTCCCTGAACCGCCGGGTCTGGTTGCGGAGGGTTAGGAGGTACCGGAAGACATCTGGAGGGTTCTTTAGCGGAGGCATCTCCCAGCCTTCTTTGACTAGGCTGAGCGGCCCCCGCACTGGGTGTCCATATAGCAGTTCAAACGGGCTGAAGCCCAGGGATTTCTGGGGGACCTCCCGATAGGCGAAGAGGAGGCACGGCAGCAGCACATCCCACTGGCGACGGAGGGGCTCTTCCAACCCCCCGATCATCCCTTTTAGCGTGCGATTGAACCGCTCAACGAGTCCGTTCCCTTGAGGGTGATAGGGGGTCGTGAATCGGTAGGTAACCCCGCACTGCTGCCAGAGGGATTTCATATATTTAGAAATAAAGTTCGTGCCTCTGTCGCTGACGACTTCTCGGGGGAAGCCCACACGGGAGAAGATCCCCATCAGAGCCCGGCCGACTACCGGGGCTGTCACAGTCCGCAGGGGAACAGCCTCAGGGTAGCGGGTGGCGTGGTCCACTAGCACCAAGATGAATCGATGGCCTTGTTTTGTGCGCGGGTCCAGGGGCCCCACGATGTCTATCCCGACCCTCTCGAACGGGGTGGTGACCACGGGAAAAGGTTGCAGGGGGGCCTTTAGTTTGCGGCCGCTCTTTCCACTGGCTTGGCACGTGGGGCAAGATCGGCAATGCTGGTGTACATTGTTCCTCATTTTGGGCCAGAAGAAGTGGGTCACTAGGCGACTGTAGGTTTTATCTTGTCCCAGGTGTCCTGCCAGGGGGACATCGTGGGCCAGGTTTAGCAGAAAGTCTCTAAAACGGAGTGGTACCACTAGGACTCGGCTGGCCCCCAGCTCTGCGATTCTTTGCTCACTGTACAGCAGATCATTGTCCCAGTAGACCCAGTGAGTTCCGGAGGTATCCCCTGCGCTTTGGGCGAGCGCTTGCTGGCGGAGTCCCTCGAGGGAGGGACAGGTCTTCTGTTCTTGGCGAAATTGTTCTTGCGTGGGCCCCCCCTCTTGAGGCCACTGGCCGAGGTTAGCGAGGTCGGAAGGTTGAGCTGGTTCGGGGGGGACGTCACGGTCGGTGGTTTCGGCTGGGGCGACCGGAGGCGGTGGCGCCGGCCATTCGGGTTCTTCTGGGCGGTGGTTGGCACGGGCGGCCATGGACCGGGTGGTGACGCACGCCCAGTCCGGGACGCCTAACATCCCCAGGTGTTCTCTTCGTTCTACGGCTGCCCACGGAGAGCTTTCAAGGTCATTCCCCAGGAGGCAGTCTACGGGGGCATCATCCCGGACCGTCACCTTCAACATGCCGGAGACCCCTCCCCATTCGAAAGGGACGCAGGCCATCCGACACAGACTCTCTGAGTTATCGGCTGAACGTACAGGGCAGAGAATGTTCGGTAGATACTGTTCTGGGGTCACCAGGTGACAGCGGACGGCTGTTACACTGGCCCCGGTGTCACGGAGGGCTTCGGCCCGGCGTCCATTGATGCTCACCCATTGGCTGTACTTCTGGGTGTTAGCGGGTAGGGGGACCCGCGGGATCATGTCTTTCCCCCCTAAGCATGCTAGAGCCATGGCGGCTGGCTCCCATTCTTGATGCTCTTGTTCATATTCCTCTTGTTCCTCTGTGATCTGTTCCTCCCCTAGAGCAGCAGCGGCTACTTGGCGGGGCCTTGGGCTCTGGTACTGGGGGCAGCTTGGGTCGTTTGCGTAGTGGCCGACTCGTTGGCATCGATGGCACGTAACATTGGCTCGGTATCCCGGTCGCGCCGGGGTGCTGCCCCGGTTGGCCGGGGGGGTGGTGTTGGTAGCGGGGGCGACCGGGCCGTTGTCTCTTCCGCGTCCTTGGCCCCCTCCTCCTCCTCTGGGTCGGTGCTGACCATTGTTGTTCCGGTTCTGTTCGTAGGACCCATTCCGGCCCACTCTGGTGATCTCCCACCGGTCAGCTTCGGCTGCGAGCTGCCGGGGATCCGTTAACTTGCTGTCGAGGAGGTGCTGGCGGAGTTCAATGAAGCAATTGTTCGACAGATGCTCCCATACCATAAGATTGAACAGTTGTTCGTAGGTTGTGACGTTGCTTCCTTTGATCCAGCCCTCGAAGGCTCGGCTAAAGTAGTTGACATAGTCCACCCAAGTTGTACCCGGGATGCGGGTGCAGTCTCGGAACCTCTGACGGTACATCTCGGGTGTGAGGCCATAGCGGGTGAGGAGTGCAGCTTTCATATGGTCATAGGAGGTCATCTGGTGGTCCGGGAGCTGTAGCAGGGCATCGCGGCCCTCATTGAGGAATCTCCCCCATAGACCGGCTCCCCAATCGCTTCTATCGATCCGGTGTGCAGTCATAGCGATTTCATAGGCCTTAAACCATTGCTGGATGTCGTCCTCTCGGAAGTATTCTCGGACGACATCCTTGGGGATGTGCACCTTTTTCTCTGTTGCCCCTGGGGTGTGGGGTTGCTCGGGCACCCCTACTCCTTTATTCTGTTTGCGTAGGTTGATCTCAGCTAGGTTCCGCTCGTGTTCGTACGTCAGTTTCTTTTCCTCGAGCTCCCTTTGTCTCTGTTTCTCCTCTCTTTCTTCTCGGAGACGCAGGTGCTCTAAGTTGATTTTTTGTTCGGCCAACTTAAGTTCAACGTCCATTTTGAGTCGGGCCATTTCCAGCTCGTGTAGTCGGGTTTTTTCTCTTTCCTGGATCTCGTCTTGCGAGAGACCCGTTCTTCGCTCTTCAGGGGCCGTGGTGGTTTTTGCTGCGGTGCTTTGATCGGGGGTTCCGGCAGCCCCAGTTTCTGCCCAAGATTCTAGGGCATGCTTAAAATCGTCTTTGGTACTTAGTCCGGTGGTAGCGATACCTAGTTCGATGCAGAATTGTTTTAGTTCACGATGGCTGTACTCATCCAATTTCTCCATCTGGAACTTCTCGGTTGATCCGCTTTCTTTAGTTGTCATTGTGATTTCGTCGTGGGGTGAGCTACTCTCTGTACGTTTATGCGGTGATTCGGATCGCGCCGCTGGCCACCAATGTTAGACGGACCGGGAGGGTCGGCCGAGAATAAGGGGAGAGGTCTCCGGAGAGAGCCGTCTCCAGCGATCGTACAGACAAGTAACTTCCCCCCCACAGACGGACACCACACAAGGTTAAAGTTCAACGAGACTTTATAGGCAATTCTTTAAGTTACGATGAAATGATACAAGGAGGTCTGGACTCAGGGGTCCCCTCGATTCTGGTCTCTGGTTTGGGAGAAGGGGTAGCGGGACAGTCTTGTTACCAAAAGATGGATATAGCTCTCAATCCTCGAGCTCGGCGTTCTAGATGATCGGGCCGCGGCGGAGCCAGCAGGTCCCGAGATGGACGAAGGAAACGACGGTCCGCGGCGGAGCCAGCAGGTCCCGGTGAAGATGACGGTTACAAACGGTCCGCGGCCACGCCAGCAGGTCCCGACGACGATGAAGGATATGAAGGTTGCGAAGGTTGCGGCAGCGCCGGCAGGCAGGACGATGGTGCACAAGACAGAGCTACGGCAGCGCCAGTAGTCCGTCTAGGATGAGTTCCTCTTTGCGTCTCTCGACTCCAAGATACAACTGCCTTCCTGCTCTGGAGCTGCCCCAGTTATAGGGCTGGTGTGCTGTTGGACAGGCCACATTATTTTGTACTCATTGGTAACTAAGACTGTCCCGCTACCCCTTTCCTCAACCAAAGACTAGAATCGAGGGGACCCCTGAGTCCAGACCTCCTTGTATCATACCAACGTAACCTAAGAATTGCATATAAAGTCTCGTTAACCTTCAATCTTGTGTGGTGTCCGTCTGTGGGGGGGAAGTTACTTGTCTGTACAGTCGTTGGAGACGGCTCTCCCTGGAGACCTCTCCCCGTAATCTCGGCCGACCCTCCCGGTCCGTCTAACATGTGCTTTGATGTCCGGACCCTCGCACTTGGAGGTCGGGAGGTCCGGGATGAGGGAGTCCAGACACCCAGCAGGGGGGTGGAGCCAGCGCCCGGGGAGGCGATGGGCGAGCGGCACCTGGCGGGGGAGAGCCATCGACACCTCCTTCTCCCATTGACTTGCCAAGTAGCCCGCTCACCTCCTGGGTGGATGGTGGTGCCGGGGTGTCTGAGGCCGGGCCAGGCCCAGGGTTGAGGTCGATCGGGGGCCAGGCGGCCTCGTGGTGGAGTGTCCAAGATGGCGCCCCAGGATGGGCGCGTGGGCCGGCAGTGGATCGGACCCACGAGGTCGACATGCTCGAGGGCAGGGGTCCCTGGGGGGACGGAGGACGTGCAATGGTGGTGTGTGGTACTTGCGTGACCGGGCTCGGGCCTGGTTGGGCCGGGGGAGAGCGGCCCTTCATGTGGCCTGTCCAACACTCACTCTGCAATCACGCTCACTCTGCACTCACTCTCACTCTGCACTCACTCTCACTCTGCACTCACTCTCACTCTGCACACAATCTGCACTCACTCTGCACACACTCTGCACTCACTCTGCACTCACTCTGCACTCACTCTCACTCTGCACTCACTCTGCACTCACACTCTGCACTCACACTCTGCACTCACTCTGCACTCACACACTGCACTCACTCTGCACTCACTCTCACTCTGCACTCACTCTGCACTCACTCACACTCACTCTGCACTCACACTCTGCACTCACTCTCACTCACTCTGCACTCTGCACTCACACTCTGCAGTCACTATGCACTCTGCACTCACTCTGCACTCACTCTCACTGCACTCACTCTCACTCTGTACTCACTCTGCACTCACTCACCCTCACTCTGCAATCACGCTCACTCTGCACTCACTCTCACTCTGCACTCACTCTCACTCTGCACACAATCTGCACTCACTCTGCACACACTCTGCACTCACTCTGCACTCACTCTCACTCTGCACTCACTCTCACTCTGCACTCACTCTCCCTCTGCACTCACTCCCACTCTGCACTCACTCTGCACTCACTCTCACTCTGCACTCATTATCACTCTGCACTCACTCTCACTGCACTCACTTTCACTCTGCACTCACACGCACTCTGCACTCTACACTCTCTCTGCACTCGCACTCACTCTGCACTCTACACTCACTCTGCACTCACTCTCACTCTGCACTCACTCTGCAATCACTCTCAATCTGTACTCACTCTGTACTCACTCTACACTAACTCTGAACTCACTCTGCACTCACTCACACTCTGCACTCACTCACACTCTGCACTCACATTCACTCTGCTCCCACTCTGCACTCTACACTCACTCTGTATTCACACTTGCTCTGCACTCACTCCGCACTCACTCTGCATTCACTCTGCACTCACGATGCACTCACTCTGCACTCTGCACTCACACTCTGCACTGACACTCTACACTCACTCTGCACTCACTCTTCACTCTGCACTCACTCTCACTCTGCAATCACTCTGCACTCACTCTTCACTCTGCACTCACTCTGCACTCACTCTCACTCTGCACTCACTCTGCACTCACTCTGCACTCACACTCTGCACGCACTCTGCACGCTGCACTCACTCTGCACTCACTCTGCATTCACTCTCACTCTGCACTCACTCTGCACTCACTCTCACTCTCATTCTGCCGTCACACTCACTGCACTCACACTCACTCTCACTCTGCCATCACTCTGCACTCACTCTTCACTCTGCACTCACTCTGCACTCACTCTCACTCTGCACTCACTCTGCACTCACTCTGCACTCACACTCTGCACTCACTCTGCACTCTGAACTCACTCTGCACTCACTCTCACTCTGCACTCACTCTCACTCTGCACTCACACTTACTCTGCACTCACACTCACTCTGCACTCACACTCTCTCTCACTCTGCACTCATACTCACTCTGCACTCACACTCACTCTGCACTCACTCTTCACTCTGCACTCACTCTGCACACACACTCGCTCTGCACTCTGAACTCACTCTCACTCTGCACTCACACTCACTCTCAATCTGCACTCACTCTCACTCTGCACTCACTCTCACTCTGCACGCACTCTGCACTCACTCTCATTCTGCACTCACTCTCACTCTGCACTCACTCTGCACTCACACTCAGTCTCACTCTTCACTCACACTCACTCTGCACTCACTCTTACTCTGCACTCACACTCTACAGTCACTCTGCACTCTGAACTCACTCTGCACTCACACTCACTCTCACTCTGCATTCACTCTCACTCTGCATTCATTCTCACTCTGCACCCACTCTGCACTCACTCTGCACTCACTCTGCACTCACTCTCACTCTGCACTCACTCTCACTCTGCACTCACTCACTGCACTCATTCTGCACTCACTCTGCACTCACTCTCACTCTGCACTCTGCACTCACACTCCGCTTTCACTCTGCACTCTGCACTCACTCTGCACTCACTCTTCACTCTGCACTCACTCTGCACTCACTCTCACTGTGTACTCTGCACTCACACTCTGCAGACATTCTGCACTCTGCACTCACTCTCACTCTGCACTCACTCTCACTCTGCACTCACTCTCATTCTGCACTCACTCTCATTCTGCACTCACTCTGCGCTCACTCTCACTCTGCACTCACTCTCACTCTGCACCCCCTCTCCCTCCTCACTCACTCCCACTCTGCACTCACTCTGCACTCACTCTCACTCTGCACTCTCTCACTGCACTCATTCTCACTCTGCACTCAGTCTGCACTCACTCTCACTCTGCACTCACACTCACTCTGGACTCACTCTGCACTCTACACCCCCTCTGCACTCACACTCACTCTGTACTCTACACTCCCTCTGCACTCACTCTGCACCCACTCTCACTCTGCACTCACTCTGCACTAACTCTGTACTCACTCTGTACTCACTCTGCACTCACTCTGCACTCACTTTGCACTCTCTCACTCTGCTCTCACTCTGCACTCACACTCACTCTGCTCTCACTCTGCACTCTACACTCACTCTGCACTCACACTCACTCTGCACTCACATTGCACTCACTCTCCCTCTTCACTCACTCTCACTCTGCACTCACTCTGCACTCACTCTGCACTCACACTCACTCTGCACTCACGTTGCACTCAGTCTCACTCTGCACTCACTCTCACTCTGCACTCACTCTGCACTCACTCTGCACTCACACTCAATCTACACTCACGTTGCACTCACTCTCACTCTGCACTCACTCTCACTCTGCACTCACTCTGCACTCACTCTGCACTCACTCTGCACTCTGCCCTCACACTCTGCTCTCACACTCTGCACTCACTCTGCACTCACTCTCACTCTGCATTCACTCTCACTCTGCACCCACTCTGCACTCACTCAGCACTCACTCTGCACTCACTCTTCACTCTGCACTCACACGTCACTCTGCACTCACTCTCACTCTGTACTCACTCTGCACTCACACTCTGCACTCACACTCTGCACTCACTCTGCACTCACACTCTGCACTCACTCTGCACTCACTGCACTCACTCTGCACTCTGCACTCACTCTTCACTCACTCTCACTCTCACTCTGCACTCACTCTGCACCCACTCTGCACTCACTCTGCACTCTGCACTCACACTCTGCACTCACTCTGCACTCTGCACTCACTCTCACTCTGCACTCACTCTGCACTCACTCTGCACTCACTCTCACTCTGCACTCACACTCACTCTGCACTCACTCTTCACTCTGCACTCACACTCACTGCACTCTGAACTCACTCTCACTCTGCACTCACACTCACTCTCACTCTCACTCTGCACTCACTCTCACTCTGCACACACTCTGCACTCACTCTGCACTCACTCTCATTCTGCACTCACTCTCACTCTGCACTCACTCTCACTCTGCACTCACTCTGCATTCACACTCTACAGTCACTCTGCACTCTGAACTCACTCTCACTCTGCACTCACACTCACCCTCACTCTGCATTCACTCTCACTCTGCATTCATTCTCACTCTGCACCCACTATGCACTCTCTCTCACTCTGCACTCACTCTGCACTCACTCTCACTCTGCACTCACTCTCACTCTGCACTCACTCACTGCACTCATTCTGCACTCACTCTCACTCTGAACTCACTCTCACTCTGCACTCTGCACTCTGCACCCACACTCTTCTTGAACTCTGCACTCACTCTCACTCTGCACTCACTCTGCACTCACTCTCACTCTGCACTCACTCTCACTCTGCACTCACCCTCGCTTTGCACTCACACTCACTCTGCACTCTGCACTCACACTCACTCTGCACTCACTCTTCACTTGTTGGACAGGCCACGTGAAGGGCTTGCTCCCTCCCCGCATGACAAGGCCCGAGCCCGGCCCTCCAGGTGTTACACACAAAGACCACCCGCTTCCCGTCTCATATGGGACCCCTGCCCCCGGACATCTCCACATCATAGGCCCGAATCACTACCGGCCCCCTCGCCCGGCCTGGGCGCCATCTTGGACACTGCACCACGAGGCCGCGTGGCCTCCGATCGACCCTGACCCTGGGCCTGGCCAGGCCCCGACATCCCGGCACCACCATCCACCCAGGAGGTGAGCGGACTACTTGGCAGGTCAATGGGAGAAAGAAGTGTCGATGGCTCTCCCCCGCCAGGTGCCGATCGCCCCCAGCTCCCCCAGGCGCTGGCTCCACCCCCCTGCTGGGTGTCTGGACTCCCTCATCCCGGACCTCCCGACCTCCAAGTGCGAGGGTCCGGACATCAAAGGGCGCCAGACCTATAACTGGGGCAGCTCCAGAGCAGGAAGGCAGTTGTATCCTGGAGTCGAGAGACGCAGTGAAGAACTCATCCTTGACGGACTACTGGCGCTGCCGTAGCCCTGCCTTGCGAACTATCGTCCTGCCTGCTGGCGCTGCCGCAACCTTCTGAAACCTTCATCTTCGTCTGGACCTGCTGGCGTGGCCGCGGACCGTTTGTAACTACCACCTTCATCGGGACCTGCTGGCTCCGCCGTGGACCGTCGCTACCTTCGACCATCTCGGGACCTGCTGGCTCCGCCGCGGCCCGACCATCTAGAACGCCGAGCTCGAGGATTGAGAGCTATCCATTTTTATCATCACATCTACCAGATTGGTAACAAGACTGTCCCGCTACCCCTTCTCCCAACCAAGAGACTAGAACCGAGGGGACCCCTGAGTCCAGACCTCCTTGTACCATTCCACCGTACTTAAAGATTACCTATAAAGAACGTTAAACCTTATCTTTGTGTGGTGTACATCTGTGGGGGGGGAGTTACTCGTCTGTACAATCGCTGGAGACGGCTCTCCCCGGAGACCTCTCCTCTTATTCTCGGCCGACCCTCCCGGTCCGTCTAACATTGGTGGCCAGCGGCGCGATCCGAATCAACGCGTAATCGTACAGAAAGTAGCTCACCCCACGACGAAACCACAATGACAACCAAAGAGAGCGGATCCACCGAGAAATTCCAGATGGAGAAATTGGAAGAATACAGCCATCGTGAGTTGAAACAATTCTGCATTGAACTAGGTATCGCTACCACCGGTCTGAGTACTAAAGACGATTTCAAGCACGCCATTGAGTCATGGGCAGAAACCGGGGCCGTCAGACCCCCGGACCAAAATGTTGCAGCATCAGAGAGGAACACCACGGCTCCCGAGGAGCGAAGAACGGGTCTCTCGCAAGATGAGATCCAAGAACGAGAAAGAAGCAGACTACATGAATTAGAAATGGCCCGGCTCAAAATGGATGGCGAACTCAAATTGCCGAACAAAAACTGAACCTAGAACATCTGCGGCTCCGAGAAGAACGGGAAGAGAAACAGAGACAAAGAGAACTCAAAGAAAAGAGACTAGCGTATGAACACGAGCGCAAACTAGCAGAAATAGACTTACGTAAGCAGAACAAAGAATTAGGGGTGCCCGAGCAACCGCGCACCCCGGGAGCGACAGAAAAGAAAGTACACATCCCCAAGGATGTCGTTCGAGAATATTTCCGAGATGACGACATACAACAATGGTTCAAGGCCTACGAGATCGCTATGACCTCCCACCGGATCGATCGAAGTGACTGGGGAGCCGGTCTATGGGGGAGGTTCGTCAATGCGGGCCGCGACGCCCTGTTACAGCTCCCAGACCACCTGATGACCTCCTATGACCACATGAAGGCTACCCTCCTCACCCGCTATGGGCTCACACCCGAAATGTACCGCCAGAGGTTCCGAGACTGCACCCGGATCCCGGGTACAACTTGGGTGGAGTACGTGAACTATTTCAGCCGAGCCTTCGAGGGTTGGATCAAGGGAAGCAATGTAACGACCTACGAGCAACTCTTCAATCTCATGGTGTGGGAGCACCTATCTAACAAGTGCTTCGTCGAGCTCAGGCAGCACCTCCTCGACAGTAAATTGACTGATCCACGGCAGCTCGCCGCCGAGGCTGACCGGTGGGAAATTACCCGAGTCTGCCGAAATGGGTCACATGAGCAGAACCGGAACAACCAAGGTCAGCACCGTCCCCGAGGAGGAGGAGGGGGCCAGGGACGAGGAAGAGACAACGCCCCGGCCGCTCCCGCTGCCAGCACCCCACCCCCGGCCAACCGGGGCAACCGCCCGGCGCGCCCGGGGTACAGAGCCAATGTCACGTGTCACCGATGCCAGCGAGTCGGCCACTACGCAAATGACCCGAATTGTCCACAGAACCAGACTCCGAGACCCCGCCAGATGGCTGCCGCCGCCCTGGGGGAAGAACAAATCTCCTAAGAACAAGAGGAGTGCGAGCAAGAACACCAAGAGTGGGAACCAGCCGCCATGGTTCTAGCGTGCCTAGGGGGAAAAGACATGGTCCCGCGGGCCCCCTACCCGCCAACACCAGGAAGTACAGTCAGTGGGTGAACATTAATGGACGCAGGGCCGAAGCCCTACGTGACACCGGGGCCAGTGTAACAGCCGTCCGCTGTCACCTGGTGACCCCAGAACAGATCCTGCCGAACATTCTCTACCCTGTCCGTTCAGCCGACAATTCGGAGAGTCTATGTCGGATGGCCTGCGTCCCCTTCGAATGGGGAGGAGTCTCCGGCATGTTGAAGGTGACGGTCCGGGATGATGCCCCCGTGGACTGTCTCCTGGGAAATGATCTTGAAAGTTCCCCGTGGGCCGCCGTAGAGAGAAGAGAGCACCTGGGGATGTTGGGCCTCCCGGACTGGGCGTGCGTAACCACCCGGTCCATGGCTGCCCGTACCATCCCCCGACCCGAAGAACCTGAATGGCCGGCACCTCCTCCCCCGGTCGCTCCAGTAGAAGACACCGACCGGGCCGTCCCCCCAGAGCAAACTCCCGAAGGGCTCGCTCAGCCCCAGGACCTTCCCGACCTGGCTCAGTGGCGTCAGGAAGGGGGGCCCACCCAGGAACAGTTTCGCCAAGAGCAGAAGACCTGTCCCTCCCTCGAGGGACTCCGCCAACAAGCCCTCGCCCAGAGCGCAGGGGATACCTCCGGAACCCATTGGGTCTATTGGGACAACGACCTGTTGTACAGCGAACAGAGAATCGCGGAGTTAGGGGCCAGTCGAGTGCTAGTGGTGCCCCTCCGCTTTAGAGACTTCTTGCTAAACCTGGCCCACGATGTCCCCCTGGCTGGTCACCTGGGTCAGGACAAAACCTACAGTCGCCTGGTGACCCACTTTTTCTGGCCCAAGATGAGGAACGACGTACTCAATCACTGCCGGTCTTGCCCCACGTGCCAGGCCAGCGGGAAGAGCGGCCGCAAACTTAAAGCACCTCTGCAACCTTTCCCAGTTGTCACCACCCCGTTCGAGAGGGTGGGGATAGACATTGTGGGGCCCCTGGACCCCCGTACAGCACAAGGACATCGGTTCATCCTTGTCCTGGTGGACCACGCCACCCGCTACCCCGAGGCTGTTCCCCTGCGAACTGTGACAGCCCCGGTAGTCGGCCGGGCCTTGATGGGGATCTTCTCCCGGGTGGGCTTCCCCCGAGAAGTCGTCAGCGACCGGGGCACAAACTTTATTTCAAAATACATGAAGTCCCTCTGGCAACAGTGTGGGGTCACCTACCGATTCACGACCCCCTATCACCCTCAAGGAAACGGACTAGTCGAGCGGTTCAACCGCACGCTCAAAGGGATGATTGGGGGGTTGGAAGAGCCCCTCCGTCGCCAGTGGGATGTGCTACTGCCGTGCCCTCTCTTTGCCTATCGAGAAGTCCCCCAGAAGTCCCTCGGCTTCGGCCCGTTCGAACTCTTATACGGACACCCTGTGCAAGGGCCGCTCAGCCTAGTCAAAGAAGGTTGGGAAATGCCCCCCCTGAAGAACCCTCCAGATGTTTTCAAGTACCTCCTGACCCTACGCAATCAGACCAGACGGTTCAGAGAAATGGCAAAAGCGAACCTGGAGGCCAGTCAGGAAGACATGAAAAGGTGGTACGATCAAAATGCCTCCTCCATCGAATTTGAACCCGGCCAACAAGTGTGGGTGATGTCCCCCACCGAACCATGCGCCTTGCAGGACAAGTGGACAGGGCCCTTCAAAGTGGTCGAGCGCAAGAGCCCTGTCACCTATCTCATCGATATGGAATCTTCACGGAACCCCCTCCGGGTCCTCCACCCCAATAGATTAAAACCCCACTTTGTGCGCTCGGAGCTCAGCCTCCTGATGGCAACAGACAGCGGAGCCGAAGAGGATTCCGAGCCACTCCCTGATCTCCTACGGACTCGGGAGAAGGACGGCTCCGTGGACGGGGTCCGACTCTCGGAGGCCCTCACCCCGGAACAGCGCCAAGACTGCCGAGACCTCCTACTGCAGTTCGCCACCCTGTTCTCACTCACCCCAGGGGTCACCCCCTGGTGCTTGCACGACGTGGACACTGGAGACAGTCCCCCTGTCCGACATCGGGCCTACCGCGTACCAGATCGGGTACGGGCCTGCATCCAAGAGGAGGTGTCCAAGATGCTCACGCTCGGGGTCATCGAGCCCTCAGACAGCCCCTGGGCCAGCCCAGTGGTACTGGTCCCCAAAGCGGCCGCCCCCGGCACCACTCCTGCGCTCCGGTTCTGCGTCGACTACCGGGGCTTGAACGCTGTCACCAGAACCGACGCACATCCCATCCCCCGAGCAGATGAACTAATCGACCGCATGGGAGCTGCCCGCTACCTCAGCATCTTCGACCTGACAGCGGGCTACTGGCAGATCGGTCTCACACCCCGGGCCCAAGAACAATCTGCCTTCTCCACCCCTGATGGCCACTACCACTTCAAGGTCATGCCATTCGGCATGAAGAATGCCCCAGCAACATTTCAGCGGCTAGTGAACCAGGTCCTGGCGGGACTCGAAGAATTCAGCGCCGCCTACCTGGACGATATCGCTGTGTACAGCCGCCACTGGTCCGACCACCTCAACCACCTCCGAGAGGTTCTGCAGGCCCTCCAACGAGCCGGCCTCACGATCAAGGCCAGCAAGTGCCAAATTGGCCAGGGATCCGTGACTTATCTCGGACACCAGGTGGGAAGCGGTCTGGTGGCCCCTCTGCAACTCAAGATCGCTGCCATCCAGTCTTGGCAGCCCCCCGTCACCCAGACCGAGGTCCGCGCCTTCTTGGGACTCACAGGCTACTACCGGCGGTTCGTGAGGGACTATGGCAGCATTGTGGGGCCCCTCACGGAACTCACATCCAAAAACCACCCAAAGAAGGTCAACTGGACCCCAGACTGTCAAGCGGCCTTCGAGAAGCTGAAGGCCGCCATGTGCTCCGCCCCTGTGCTCCAGGCCCCCGACTACAGTCGGGAATTCATCGTCCAAACCGATGCCTCCGACCATGGCATTGGGGCAGTTCTTTCCCAGTTGAACCCCGAAGGACTTGACCAACCAGTGGCTTTCATCAGCAGACGTCTCCTGGCCCGAGAGCAACGCTGGAGCACCATCGAGAGGGAGGCATTCGCAGTGGTGTGGGCCCTCAAAAAGCTCTGGCCTTATCTCTTCGGTACCCACTTCCGGGTGCAGACAGATCATCGGCCCCTGCAGTGACTAATGCATATGCGGGGGGAAAACCCAAAACTATTGCGTTGGTTCATCTCCCTGCAGGGGATGGACTTCACTGTGGAACATCGACCTGGGCAAGACCACGCCAACGCAGATGGCCTGTCACGCTTTTTCGGCCTCGACGAGGAGAGTCCCCAAGAGGATGGGTGACTCTCCCCACCTTCAGCTGGGGGGGACGCATGTTGGACAGGCCACGTGAAGGGCTTGCTCCCTCCCCGCATGACAAGGCCCGAGCCCGGCCCTCCAGGTGTTACACACAAAGACCACCCGCTTCCCGTCTCATATGGGACCCCTGCCCCCGGACATCTCCACATCATAGGCCCGAATCACTACCGGCCCCCTCGCCCGGCCTGGGCGCCATCTTGGACACTGCACCACGAGGCCGCGTGGCCTCCGATCGACCCTAACCCTGGGCCTGGCCAGGCCCCGACATCCCGGCACCACCATCCACCCAGGAGGTGAGCGGACTACTTGGCAGGTCAATGGGAGAAAGAAGTGTCGATGGCTCTCCCCCACCAGGTGCCGATCGCCCCCAGCTCCCCCAGGCGCTGGCTCCACCCCCCTGCTGGGTGTCTGGACTCCCTCATCCCGGACCTCCCGACCTCCAAGTGCGAGGGTCCGGACATCAAAGGGCGCCAGACCTATAACTGGGGCAGCTCCAGAGCAGGAAGGCAGTTGTATCCTGGAGTCGAGAGACGCAGTGAAGAACTCATCCTTGACGGACTACTGGCGCTGCCGTAGCCCTGCCTTGCGAACTATCGTCCTGCCTGCTGGCGCTGCCGCAACCTTCTGAAACCTTCATCTTCGTCGGGACCTGCTGGCGTGGCCGCGGACCGTTTGTAACTACCACCTTCATCGGGACCTGCTGGCTCTGCCGCGGACCGTCGCTACCTTCGACCAGCTCGGGACCTGCTGGCTCCGCCGCGGCCCGACCATCTAGAACGCCGAGCTCGAGGATTGAGAGCTATCCATTTTTATCATCACATCTACCAGATTGGTAACAAGACTGTCCCGCTACCCCTTCTCCCAACCAAGAGACTAGAACCGAGGGGACCCCTGAGTCCAGACCTCCTTGTACCATTCCACCGTACTTAAAGATTACCTATAAAGAACGTTAAACCTTATCTTTGTGTGGTGTACATCTGTGGGGGGGAAGTTACTCGTCTGTACGATCGCTGGAGACGGCTCTCCCTGGAGACCTCTCCTCTTATTCTCGGCCGACCCTCCTGGTCCGTCTAACATCACTCTGCACTCACTCTGCACTCACTCTCACTGTGCACTCTGCACTCACACTCTGCAGACACTCTGCACTCTGCACTCACACTGCACTCACTCTCACTCTGCACTCACTCTCACTCTGCACTCACTCTCATTCTGCACTCACTCTGCACTCACTCTGCACTCACTCGCACTCTGCACTCCCTATCCCTCCTCACTCACTCCCACTCTGCACTCACTCTCACTCTGCACTCATTCTCACTGCACTCATTCTCACTGCACTCATTCTCACTCAGCACTCAGTCTGCACTCACTCTCACTCTGCACTCACACTCACTCTGGACTCACTCTGCACTCTACACCCCCTCTGCACTCACACTCACTCTGTACTCTACACTCCCTCTGCACTCACTCTGCACCCACTCTCACTCTGCACTCACTCTGTACTCACTCTGTACTCACTCTGCACTCACTCTGCACTCACTCTGCACTCTCTCTCACTCTGCTCTCACTCCGCACTCACACTCACTCTGCTCTCACTCTGCACTCACTCTGCACTCACATTCACTCTGCACTCATGTTGCACTCACTGCACTTACTCTGCACTCATTCTGCACTCTGCACCCACTCTGCACCCACTCTGCACTCACTCTGCACTCACACTCTGCACTCACTCTGCACTCTGCACTCACTCTGCACTCACTCTCACTCTGCACTCACTCTGCACTCACTCTCACTCTGCACTCACTCTCACTCTGCACTCACACTCACTCTGCACTCACACTCACTGTGCACTCACTCTACACTCTGCACTCACACTCACTCTGCACTCTGAACTCACTCTCACTCTGCACTCACACTCACTCTCAATCTGCACTCACTCTCACTCTGCACTCACTCTCCACACACTCTGCACTCACTCTGCACTCACTCTCATTCTGCACTCACTCTCACTCTGCACTCACTCTCACTCTGCACGCACTCTGCACTCACACTCGCTCTCACTCTGCACTCTCACTCACTCTGCACTCACTCTCACTCTGCACTCACACTCTACAGTCACTCTGCACTCTGAACTCACTCTCACTCTGCACTCACACTCACTCTCACTCTGCATTCACTCTCACTCTGCATTCATTCTCACTCTGCACCCACTCTGCACTCACTCTCACTCTGCACTCACTCTGCACTCACTCTAACTCTGCACTCACTCTCACTCAACACTCAGTCACTGCACTCATTCTGCACTCACTCTCACTCAGCACTCACTCTCACTCTGCACTCACACTCTGCTTTCACTCTGCACTCACTCTCACTCTGCACTCACTCTGCACTCACTCTCACTCTGCACTCACTCTCACTCTGCACTCACCCTCACTCTGCACTCACACTCACTCTGCACTCTGCACTCACTCACTCTGCACTCACTCTTCACTCTGCACTCACTCTCACTGTGCACTCTGCACTCACACTCTGCAGAAACTCTGCACTCTGCACTCACTCTACACTCACTCTCACTCTGCACTCACTCTCACTCTGCACTCACTCTCATTCTGCACTCACTCTGCACTCACTCTCACTCTGCACTCACACGCACTCTGCACTCCCTCTCCCTCCTCACTCACTCCCACTCTGCACTCACTCTCACTCACACTCACTCTGGACTCACTCTGCACTCTACACCCCCTCTGCACACACACTCACTCTGTACTCTACACTCCCTCTGCACTCACTCTCACTCTGCACTCACTCGCACTCTGCACTCCCTTTCCCTCCTCACTCACTCTCACTCTGCACTCACTCTCACTCTGCACTCATTCTCACTGCACTCATTCTCACTCTGCACTCAGTCTGCACTCACTCTCACTCACACTCTCTCTGGACTCACTCTGCACTCTACACCCCCTCTGCACCCACTCTCACTCTGCACTCACTCTGCACTAACTCTGTACTCACTCAGTACTTACTCTGCACTCACTCTGCACTCTCTCTCACTCTGCTCTCACTCTGCACTCACACTCACTCTGCTCTCACTCTGCACTCTACACTCACTCTGCACTCACACTCACTCTGCACTCATGTTGCACTCACTCTGCACTCACTCACTCTGCACTCACTCTGCACTCACTCTGCACTCACTCTGCACTCTGCACTCACTCTACACTCACTATCACTCTGCACTCACTCTCACTCTGCTCTCACACTCACTCTGCACTCACGTTGCGCTCACTCTCACTCTGCACTCACTTTCACTCTGCACTCACTCTGCACTCACTCTGCACTCACACTCTGCTCTCACACTCTGCGCTCACTCTGCACTCACTCTCACTCTGCACTCACTCTCACTCTGCACCCACTCTGCACTCACTCAGCACTCACTCTACACTCACCCCTTACTCTGCACTCACTCGTCACTCTACACTCACTCTCACTCTGCGCTCACTCTGCACTCACTCTGCACTCACTCTTCACTCACTCTCACTCTGCACTCACTCTGCACCCACTCTGCACTCACTCTGCACTCACTCTGCACTCTGCACTCACACTCTGCACTCACTCTGCACTCACTCTCACTGTGCACTCTGCACACACACTCTGCAGACACTCTGCACTCTGCACTCACTCTGCACTCACTCTCACTCTGCACTCACTCTCACTCTGCACTCACTCTCATTCTGCACTCACTCTCACTCTGCACTCACTCGCACTCCGCACTCCCTCTCCCTCCTCACTCACTCCCACTCTGCACTCACTCTGCACTCACTCTGCACTCACTCTCACTCTCACTCTGCACTCATTCTCACTGCACTCATTCTCACTCTGCACTCAGTCTGCACTCACTCTCACTCTGCACTCACACTCACTCTGGACTCACTCTGCACTCTACACCCCCTCTGCACTCACACTCACTCTGTACTCTACACTCCTTCTGCACTCACTCTGCACCCACTCTCACTCTGTACTCTCTCTGTACTAACTCTGTACTCACTCTGTACTCACTCTGTACTCACTCTGCACTCACTCTGCACTCACTCTGCACTCTCTCTCACTCTGCTCTCACTCTGCACTCACACTCACTCTGCTCTCACTCTGCACTCTACACTCACTCTGCACTCACACTCACGCTGCACTCATGTTGCACTCACTCTCACTCTGCACTCACTCTCACTCTGCACTCACTCTGCACTCACTCTACACTCACTCTGCACTCTGCACTCACACTCACTCAGCACTCACGTTGCACTCACTCTCACTCTGCACTCACTCTGCACTCACCCTGCACTCACTCTGCACTCACTCTGCACTCTGCACTCACACTCTGCTCTCACACTCTGCACTCACGCTGCACTCACTCTCACTCTGCACTCACTCTCACTCTGCACCCACTCTGCACTCACACTCTGCACTCACTCTGCACTCACTCTGCACTTTGCACTCACTCTGCACTCACTCTGCACTCTGCACTCACTCTGCACTCCACACTCACTCTGCACTGATTCTCACTCTGCACTCACACTCTGCACTCTGTTGGACAGGCCACATGAAGGGCTCGCTCCCTCCCCGCATGACAGAGCCAGGACACCGGCTCTTCAGGTGCTACCCACAGAAGCAACCCACACTCCGTCCCCTACGGGACTCCTACCCCCGGACATCTCTGTATCACGGGCCCGGGCCACCGTCAGCACCATTGCCTAGCCCGGCCGCCATCTTGGACACTGCACCACGAGGCCGCATGGCCTCAGCTCGACCTCAACCCTGGGCCTGGCCAGGCCCCGACATCCCGGCACCACCATCCACCCAGGAGGTGAACGGACCACTTGGCAGGTCAATGGGAGAAAGAAGTGTTGATGGCTCTCCCCCGCCAGGTGCCGATCGCCCCCAGCCTCCCCGGGCGCTGGCTCCACCCCCCTACTGGGTTGCTGGACTCCCTCATCCCGGACCTCCCGACCTCCAAGTGCGAGGGTCCGGACATCAAAGGCCGCCAGACCTATAACTGGGGCAGCTCCAGAGCAGGAAGGCAGTTGTATCCTGGAGTCGAGAGACACCGAGAAGAACTCATCCTTGACGGACTGCTGGCGCTGCCGCAGCCCTGCCTTGTGAACTGTCGTCCTGCCGCTGGCGCTGGCGCTGCCGCGGCCCTCTGCAACCTTCATCCTCTTCGGGACCTGCTGGCGCTGCCGCGGACCGTTACCACCTTCGATCTCCCCGGGACCTGCTGGCGCTGTCGCGGCCCGTCCTCCAAGAACGCCGAGCTCGAGGATTGTGAGCTACCCATCATCTCATCGCAACTACCATACTGGTACTAAGACTGTCCCGCTACCCCCTTTCCCATCCAAGAGACTAGAATCGAGGGGACCCCTGAGTCCAGACCTCCTTGTACCACTCTACCGTACCTCAAGATTGCTTATAAAGAACGTTAAATCTTATCTTTGTGTGGTGTCCATCTGTGGGGGGGAAGTTACTTGTCTGTACGATCGCTGGAGACGGCTCTCCCCGGAGACCTCTCCCCTTGTCCTCGGCCGACCCTCCAGGTCCCGTCTAACATTGGTGGCCAGCGGCGCGATCCGAACCAACGCGTAATCGTACAGAAAGCAACTCACCCCACGACTAAACCACAATGTCGACCCAAGAGAGCGGGTCTACGGAGAAATTCCAAATGGACAAGCTGGAGGAGTACAACCATCGAGAATTAAAACAATTTTGTATGGAACTGGGCATCGCTACCACCGGTCTGAGCACAAAAGATGACTTTAAACACGCCCTAGAATCGTGGGCAGAAGGAAATACCGCCGGTCCCCGGGACCAACGCATCGAAGCACCAGAGACTGGCACCGCTCCTTCCGAAGAAAGGAGAACGGGTCTCTCCCGGGAAGAGATCCAAGAGCGAGAAAAAAGCAGACTGCATGAATTAGAGTTGGCACGGCTCAAAATGGATGGAGAACTAAAACTAGCGGAACAAAAATTTAACCTAGAACACTTACGGCTCCGAGAAGAGCGGGAAGAAAAACAAAGACAAAGAGAGCTCGAAGAAAAAAGACTGGCATACGAACACGAGCGCAAACTAGCAGAGATAGAACTACGAAAGCAAAGCAAAGACCTGGGGGTGCCCGAGCAACCGCACACCCCAGGAGCTACAGAACCAAAGGTCCACATTCCCAAAGATGTCGTCCGAGAGTATTACCGAAACGACGACATACAGCAGTGGTTCAAGGCCTACGAGATCGCCATGACCTCCCACCGGATCGATCGAAGTGACTGGGGAGCCGGTCTATGGGGGAGGTTCATCAATGAAGGCCGTGATGCCCTGTTACAGCTCCCGGACCATCAAATGACGTCCTATGATGACATGAAGGCCGCCCTCCTCACTCGATATGGGCTGACACCCGAAATGTACCGCCAGAGGTTCCGCGACTGCACCCGAATCCCGGGTACAACTTGGGTGGAATATGTAAACTATTTCAGCCGAGCCCTTGAGGGGTGGATCAAGGGGAGCAACGTAACGACCTACGAGCAGCTTTTTAACCTCGTCGTATGGGAACACCTATCCAACAACTGCTTCGTCGAGCTCAGGCAGCACCTCCTCGACAGTAAATTGACTGATCCACGGCAGCTCGCCGCCGAGGCTGACCGATGGGAAAGCACCCGAGTGGGCCGGGGTGGCCCGAACGAGCAGAACAGGAACAACCAAGGCCATCACCGTCCCCGAGGAGGAGGAGGAGGCCAGGGCCGGGGGAAAGACGCCGTCCCGGCCGCTCCCGCTACCAGCACCCCGCCCCCGGCCGGCCGGGGCAACCCCCTGATGCGCCCGGGGTTCAGAGCTAATGTCACGTGTCATCGGTGCCAGCAAGTCGGTCACTACGCCAATGACCCGAACTGCCCACAGAACCAGACTCCGCGGCCCCGCCAGGTAGCTGCCGCCGCCCTAGGAGAAGAGCAAGTCTCCGAAGAACAGGAAGAATACGAACAAGAGCAACAAGAGTGGGAACCGGCCGCCATGGTCCTGGCGTGCCTAGGGGGAAGAGACATGATCCTGCGGGCTCCCCTGACCGCCAACACCAGAAAATACAGTCAGTGGGTGAACATAAATGGGCGCAAGGCTGAAGCCCTACGTGACACGGGGGCCAGTGTGACGGCCGTCCGCTGTCACCTGGTAACCCCGGAACAAATAATACTGAACGTTCTATGCCCCGTCCGTTCAGCCGACAATTCGGAGAGCATGTGTCGGATGGCCTGCGTCCCCTTCGAGTGGGGAGGAGTATCCGGCATGCTGAAGGTGACGGTCCGCGATGATGTCCCCGTGGACTGTCTCCTGGGGAACGATCTCGAGAGTTCCCCGTGGGCCGCCGTGGAAAGAAGAGAGCACCTGGGGATGTTGGGCCTCCCGGACTGGGCGTGCGTAACCACCCGGTCCATGGCGGCCCGCGTGTTAGACGGGACCTGGATGGTCGGCCGAGGACAAGGGGAGAGGTCTCCGGGGAGAACCGTCTCCAGCGATCGTACAGACAAGTAACTTCCCCCCCCACAGATGGACACCACACAAGAATAAGATTTAACATTCTTTATAAGCAATCTTGAGGTACGGTATAATGGTACAAGGAGGTCTGGACTCAGGGGTCCCCTCGATTCTAGTCTCTTGGATGGGAAAGGGGGTAGCGGGACAGTCTTATTACCAATCTGGTAGTTGCGATGAGATGATGGGTAGCTCACAATCCTCGAGCTCGGCGTTCTTGAAGGACGGGCTGCGGCAGCGCCAGCAGGTCCCGGGGAGGTCGAAGGTGGCAACGGTCCGCGGCAGCGCCAGCAGGTCCCGACGAAGATGGTAGTTACAATGGGCCGCGGCAGCGCCAGCAGGTCCCGACGAGGATGAAGGTTGCAGAGGGACGCGGCAGCGCCAGCGGCAGGACGACAGTTCACAAGGCAGGGCTGCGGCAGCGCCAGCAGTCCGTCAAGGATGAGTTCTTCTCGGTGTCTCTCGACTCCAGGATACAACTGCCTTCCTGCTCTGGAGCTGCCCCAGTTATAGGTCTGGCAGCCTTTGATGTCCGGACCCTCGCACTTGGAGGTCGGGAGGTCCGGGATGAGGGAGTCCAGACACCCAGCAGGGGGGGTGGAGCCAGCGCCCGGGGAGGCTGGGGGCGATCGGCACCTGGCGGGGGAGAGCCATCGACACTTCTTTCTCCCATTGACCTGCCAAGTGGTCCGTTCACCTCCTGGGTGGATGGTGGTGCCGGGATGTCGGGGCCTGGCCAGGCCCAGGGTTGGGGTCGAGCTGAGGCCATGCAGCCTCGTGGTGCAGTGTCCAAGATGGCGGCCGGGCTGGGCAATGGTGCTGACGGTGGCCCGGGCCCGTGATACAGAGATGTCCGGGGGTAGGAGTCCCGTAGGGGACGGAGTGTGGGTTGCTTCTGTGGGTAGCACCTGGAGAGCCGATGTCCGGGCTCTGTCATGCGGGGAGGGAGCGAGCCCTTCATGTGGCCTGTCCAACATGCGTCCTCCCCAGCTGAAGGCGGGGAGAGTCACCCATCTTCTTGGGGACTCTCCTCGTCGAGGCGGAACAATCGTGACAGGCCATCCGCGTTGGCGTGATCCTGGCCAGGGCGGTGTTCCACAGTGAAGTCCATCCCCTGCAGGGAGATGGACCATCGCAAGAGTTTGGGATTCTCCCCCCGCATCTGCATTAGCCATTGCAGGGGGCGATGATCTGTTTGCACCCGAAAGTGGGTACCGAAGAAGTAGGGCCGGAGCTTCTTGAGGGCCCATACCACTGCGAAGGCCTCCCTCTCGATGGTGCTCCAGCGCTGTTCTCGGGCCAACAGACGTCTGCTGATGAAGGCCACTGGTTGGTCGACTCCCTCGAGGTTCAGTTGGGAGAGGACGGCCCCAATGCCATGGTCGGAGGCATCAGTCTGGACGATGAACTCCCGGCTGTAGTCGGGAGCCTGGAGTACCGGGGCGGTGCACATGGCGACCTTCAGCTTCTCGAAGGCCGCTTGACAGTCGGGAGTCCAGTCGACTCTTTTTGGCTGGTTCTTAAATGTAAGTGCCGTGAGGGGCCCCACAATGCTGCCATAGTCCTTCACAAACCGCCGGTAGTATCCGGTAAGCCCCAAGAAGGCCCGGACCTCGGTTTGCGTTACGGGTGGTTGCCAGGACTGGATGGCAGCGATCTTGAGTTGGAGGGGGGCCACCAGACCGCTCCCCACTTGGTGTCCGAGGTAGGTCACGGACCCCTGGCCAATCTGGCATTTGCTGGCCTTGATTGTGAGGCCGGCCTGTTGGAGGGCCTGCAGGACCTCTCGGAGGTGGCGGAGGTGGTCTGACCAGTGGCGGCTGTAAACCGCGATATCGTCCAGGTAGGCGGCGCTGAACTCTTCGAGGCCCGCCAATACCTGGTTCACCAGGCGTTGAAAGGGTGCTGGAGCGTTTTTCATGCCGAATGGCATCACTTTGAAATGGTAGTGGCCATCCGGGGTGGAGAAAGCAGACCGTTCTTGCGCCCTGGGGGTGAGGCCGATCTGCCAGTAGCCCGCTGTCAGGTCGAAGATGCTGAGGTAGCGGGCAGCCCCCATGCGGTCGATCAGTTCATCGGCTCGGGGAATGGGGTGAGCGTCGGTCCGGGGGACAGCGTTCAGACCCCGATAGTCAACGCAGAATCGGAGCTCAGGGGTGGTGCCGGGGGCAGCAGCTTTGGGGACCAGTACGACTGGGCTGGCCCAGGGGCTGTCCGAGGGTTCGATGACTCCGAGTGTGAGCATTTTTGACACTTCTTCTTGGATGCAGGCACGTACCCGATCTGGCACGCGGTACGCCCGATGTCTGATGGGGGGACTATCCCCAGTGTCCACGTCGTGCAAGCACCAGGGGGTGACCCCTGGGGTGAGGGAAAATAGGGCTGCGAACTGCAGCAGGAGAGCCCGACAGTCTTGGCGCTGCTCTGAGGTCAGGGCATCTGACAGTCG
Organism: Lissotriton vulgaris; assembly: GCF_964263255.1. Lineage (NCBI taxonomy): Eukaryota > Metazoa > Chordata > Amphibia > Caudata > Salamandridae > Lissotriton > Lissotriton vulgaris. The sequence goes on along the minus strand of NC_141691.1, from coordinate 1,073,403,574 downwards.
GACCACGTCTACTGAACCATCTTTCTCACGGGTCCTCAGTAGGTCAGGGAGGGGCTCGGAGTCTTCTTCTGCTCCACTGTCTGTAGCCATCAGTAGGCTGAGCTCCGAGCGCACAAAGTGGGGTTTGAGTCTGTTGGCGTGGAGGACCCGGAGGGGGTTCCGGGGAGATTCCATGTCGATGAGATAGGTGACGGGGCTCTTGCGCTCGATCACCTTGAAGGGCCCCGTCCACTTATCCTGCAGGGCACAAGGTTCGGTGGGGGACATCACCCATACTTGCTGGCCAGGTACGAACTCTGTGGAGGAGGTGTTCTGATCGTACCATTTCTTCATGTCCTCCTGACTGGCTTCAAGATTGGCTTTGGCGATTTCTCGGAACCGCCTGGTCTGATTGCGGAGGGTCAGGAGGTACTTGTAGACGTCTGGAGGGGTTTTCAGGGGGGCCATCTCCCAACCTTCCTTGACTTGGCTGAGGGGCCCTCGAACAGGGTGTCCGTACAAGAGTTTGAAGGGGCTGAAGCCGAGGGACTTCTGAGGGACTTCTCGGTAGGCGAAGAGGAGGCACGGGAGGAGCACATCCCACTGGTGGCGGAGGGGCTCTTCCAACCCCATAATCATTCCCTTGAGTGTGCGGTTGAACCGCTCAACCAGTCAGTTTCCTTGCGGGTGATAGGGGGTTGTGAATCGGTAGGTGACCCCGCACTGCTGCCAGAGGGATTTCATGTATTTTGAAATGAAGTTCGTGCCTCTGTCGCTGACGACTTCCCGGGGGAAGCCCACCCGGGAGAAGATCCCCATTAAGGCTCGGCCGACCACCGGTGCTGTTACAGTTCGAAGGGGGATGGCCTCGGGATAGCGGGTGGCATGGTCCACCAGTACCAGGATGAATCGATGCCCTTGTGCTGTTCGGGGGTCCAGGGGCCCCACAATGTCTATTCCCACCTTTTCGAACGGGGTGGTAACCACCGGAAAGGGCTGCAGGAGTGCCTTGAGTTTGCGGCCGCTCTTCCCGCTGGCCTGACAAGTGGGACAGGACCGGCAGTGATTGAGTACGTCATTTCTCATTTTGGGCCAGTAAAAGTGGGTCACCAGGCGGTTGTAGGTTTTGTCCTGACCCAAGTGTCCGGCCAGGGGGACGTCGTGGGCCAAGTTCAACAGGAAGTCTCTAAAACGGAGAGGCACCACCAACACTCGACTGGCCCCCAACTCAGCGATTCTTTGTTCGCTGTACAATAGATCATTGTCCCAATAGATCCAGTGGGCCCCGGCGGTATCGGCGTCCCCCACTGAAGCGATCGGGGGAGGAGGTGCTGGCCATTCGGGTTCTTCTGGTCGGGGGATGGCGCGGGCCGCCATGGACCGGGTGGTTACGCACGCCCAGTCCGGGAGGCCCAACATCCCCAGGTGCTCTCTTCTTTCTACGGCGGCCCACGGGGAACTCTCGAGATCGTTCCCCAGGAGACAGTCCACGGGGACATCATCGCGGACCGTCACCTTCAGCATGCCGGATACTCCTCCCCACTCGAAGGGGACGCAGGCCATCCGACACATGCTCTCCGAATTGTCGGCTGAACGGACGGGGCAGAGAACGTTCGGTATTATTTGTTCGGGGGTCACCAGGTGACAGCGGATGGTCGTCACACTGGCCCCCGTGTCACGTAGGGCTTCGGCCTTGCGCCCATTTATGTTCACCCACTGATTGTATTTTCTGGTGTTGGCGGGTAGGGGAGCCCGCGGAATCATGTCTCTTCCCCCTAGGCACGCCAGGACCATGGCGGCCGGTTCCCACTCTTGTTGCTCTTGTTCGTAATCTTCCTGCTCTTCGGAGACTTGCTCTTCTCCTAGGGCGGCGGCAGCTACCTGGCGGGGCCTCGGAGTTTGGTTCTGTGGGCAGTTCGGGTCATTGGCGTAGTGACCGACTCGCTGGCAACGATGACACGTGATATTGGCTCTGAACCCCGGGCGCATCGGGGGGTTGCCCCGGCCGGCCGGGGGCGGGGTGCTGGTAGCGGGAGCGGCCGGGACGGTGTCTTTCCCCCGGCCCTGGCCTCCTCCTCCTCCTCCTCGGGGACGGTGATGGCCTTGGTTGTTCCTGTTCTGCTCGTTCAGGCCACCCCGGCCCACTCGGGTGCTTTCCCATCGGTCAGCCTCGGCGGCGAGCTGCCGTGGATCAGTCAATTTACTGTCGAGGAGGTGCTGCCTGAGCTCGACAAAGCAGTTGTTGGAGAGGTGCTCCCACACAACGAGGTTAAAAAGCTGCTCGTAGGTCGTTACGTTGCTCCCCTTGATCCATCCCTCAAGGGCTCGGCTGAAATAGTTCACATATTCCACCCAAGTTGTACCTGGGATTCGGGTGCAGTCGCGGAACCTCTGGCGGTACATTTCGGGTGTCAGCCCATATCGAGTGAGGAGGGCGGCCTTCATGTGATCATAGGATGTCTTTTGATGATCCGGAAGCTGTAACAGGGCATCACGGCCTTCATTGACGAACCTCCCCCATAGACCGGCTCCCCAGTCACTTCGATCGATCCGGTGAGAGGACATGGCGATCTCATAGGCCTTGAACCACTGCTGTATGTCGTCGTTTCGGTAGTACTCTCGGACGACATCTTTGGGAATGTGGACCTTTGGTTCTGAAGTTCCTGGGGTGCGTGGTTGCTCGGGCACCCCCAGGTCCTTGCCTTGCTTACGTAGTTCTATTTCTGCTAGTTTGCGCTCGTGTTCATATGCCAGTCTTTTTTCTTCAAGCTCTCTTTGTCTTTGTTTTTCCTCCCGCTCTTCTCTGTGCCGTAAGTGTTCTAGGTTCAATTTTTGTTCCGCTAGTTTTAGTTCTCCATCCATTTTGAGCCGTGCCAACTCTAATTCATGCAGTCTGTTTTTTTCTCGCTCTTGGATCTCTTCCCTGGAGAGACCCGTTCTCCTTTCTTCGGAAGGAGCGGGGCTAGTCTCTGGTGCTTTGATGCATTGGTCCCGGGGACCAGCGGTATTTGCTTCTGCCCATGATTCCAGGGCGTGTTTAAAGTCATCTTTTGTGCTCAGACCGGTGGTAGCAATGCCCAGTTCTATACAAAATTGTTTTAATTCTCGATGGTTGTACTCCTCCAGCTTGTCCATTTGGAATTTCTCCGTAGACCCGCTCTCTTGGGTCGGCATTGTGGTTTAGTCGTGTGGTGAGTTGCTTTCTGTACGATTACGCGTTGGTTCGGATCGCGCCGCTGGCCACCAATGTTAGACGGGACCTGGATGGTCGGCCGAGGACAAGGGGAGAGGTCTCCGGGGAGAACCGTCTCCAGCGATCGTACAGACAAATAACTTCCCCCCCACAGATGGACACCACACAAGGATAGGATTTAACGTTCTTTATAAGCAATCTTGAGGTACGGTATAATGGTACAAGGAGGTCTGGACTCAGGGGTCCCCTCGATTCTAGTCTCTTGGATGGGAAAGGGGGTAGCGGGACAGTCTTATTACCAATCTGGTAGTTGCGATGAGATGATGGGTAGCTCACAATCCTCGAGCTCGGCGTTCTTGAAGGACGGGCCGCGGCAGCGCCAGCAGGTCCCGGGGAGGTCGAAGGTGGCAACGGTCCGCGGCAGCGCCAGCAGGTCCCGACGAAGATGGTAGTTACAACGGGCCGCGGCAGCGCCAGCAGGTCCCGACGAGGATGAAGGTTGCAGAGGGCCGCGGCAGCGCCAGCGGCAGGACAACAGTTCACAAGGCAGGGCTGCGGCAGCGCCAGCAGTCCGTCAAGGATGAGTTCTTCTCGGTGTCTCTCGACTCCAGGATACAACTGCCTTCCTGCTCTGGAGCTGCCCCAGTTATAGGTCTGGCGGCCTTTGATGTCCGGACCCTCGCACTTGGAGGTCGGGAGGTCCGGGATGAGGGAGACCAGACACCCAGCAGGGGGGTGGAGCCAGCGCCCGGGGAGGCTGGGGGCGATCGGCACCTGGCGGAGGAGAGCCATCAACACTCCTTTCTCCCATTGACCTGCCAAGTGGTCCGTTCACCTCCTGGGTGGATGGTGGTGCCGGGATGTCGGGGCCTGGCCAGGCCCAGGGTTGGGGTCGAGCTGAGGCCATGCGGCCTCGTGGTGCAGTGTCCAAGATGGCGGCCGGGCTGGGCAATGGTGCTGACGGTGGCCCGGGCCCGTGATACAGAGATGTCCGGGGGTAGGAGTCCCGTAGGGGACGGAGTGTGGGTTGCTTCTGTGGGTAGCACCTGGAGAGCCGATGTCCGGGCTCTGTCATGCGGGGAGGGAGCGAGCCCTTCATGTGGCCTGTCCAACACCGCGCCATCCCCCGAAAAGAAGAACCCGAATGGCCAGCACCTCCTCCCCCGATCGCTCCAGTGGGGGACGCCGACCCCACCGACCCCCCGGAACAAACCCAAGAAGAACTCGCTCAGCCCCAGGACCTCCCAGACCTGGCTCAGTGGCGTCAAGAAGGGGGACCCACCCAGGAACAATTCCGTCAAGAGCAAAAGACATGTCCCTCCCTCGAGGGACTACGACAACAAGCACTCGCCCAGAGCGCAGGAGATACCGCCGGGGCCCACTGGATCTATTGGGACAATGATCTATTGTACATCGAACAAAGAATCGCCGAGTTGGGGGCCAGTCGAGTGTTGGTGGTGCCCCTCCGTTTTAGAGACTTCCTGTTGAACTTGGCCCACGACGTCCCCCTGGCCGGACACTTGGGTCAGGACAAAACCTACAACCGCCTGGTGACCCACTTTTACTGGCCCAAAATGAGAAATGACGTACTCAACCACTGCCGGTCCTGTCCCACTTGTCAGGCCAGCGGGAAGAGCGGCCGCAAACTCAAGGCACCCCTGCAGCCCTTCCCGGTGGTTACCACCCCGTTCAAAAAGGTGGGAATAGACATTGTGGGGCCCCTGGACCCCCGAACAGCACAAGGGCATCGATTCATCCTGGTACTGGTGGACCACGCCACCCGCTATCCCGAGGCCATCCCCCTTCGAACTGTAACAGCACCGGTGGTCGGCCGAGCCTTAATGGGGATCTTCTCCCGGGTGGGCTTCCCCCGGGAAGTCGTCAGCGACAGAGGCACGAACTTTATTTCAAAATACATGAAATCCCTCTGGCAGCAGTGCGGGGTCACCTACCGATTCACAACCCCCTATCACCCGCAAGGAAACGGACTGGTTGAGCGGTTCAACCGCACACTCAAGGGAATGATTATGGGGTTGGAAGAGCCCCTCCGCCGCCAGTGGGATGTGCTCCTCCCGTGCCTCCTCTTCGCCTACCGAGAAGTCCCTCAGAAGTCCCTTGTAGGAAATGAGACCCCCGGCCGGCCAGGACTTGCACCCCAGCCAGTCAGAGACCACCACTCCTATGTAAAATCGACCCCTGCTCGCCCTCTAGGTAACGCGGCGCGGGCAGCCAGGCCTAACTCGGAGGGCATGTGAAGCATTTGCGCACGCACCCACCAACAACAACATCCCCGACCTCCCACAAAAGGAACTCCACACCATATATATATAAAAATAGTTTCTGTATTAAGCAGGACACATAGGAACATACATTGTACAAGGTGCCAGGGGCACGGGCAGGGGCTACAGGGAAGAAGGTACAGCGCAGGGCCAAGGGACCACTGCTAGGAATCACATACAGGGGACATCTGGTATTCAGAGGGGGGCGAAGGAGGTCAAGGTACACAACATACAGGAGCACCGGTAGAGGTGCAACATAGAATACTTGTAGGGATCACTCTAGCCTTAGTCCATAGCCATCCACAGGCCAGCGGGCCTTTCTAGGGCAAGGGGCCCAGAGTCTCAATGTTCATGGCAGGGAGCCCAGGGCAAACCTAAACGTAGCAGTTACCCACTAAGTGCTGGGCAACTGAGGGACGTCGTGTGGGCCTCGCTGACCCTGGGGACAAGGAGTGCCAACTGGAGGAGCCACTCGGGCTCGAGAACGAGGGGGGCATTGGCACAGTGGAGCCACGCAGGGCTTAAGAGATGATCGGGGCCCAAGGCGGAGCCTCGCCGGGCTCGGGAGTAAAGGGGGCCAAAGGGGGAGCCTCGCCGGGCTCAGAGGAAAGGGGGGCCCAAGGTGGAGCCTCGCCGGGCTCAGAGGAAAAGGGGGGCCCAAGGTGGAGCCTCGCCGGGCTCAGAGGAAAAGGGGGCCCAAGGGGGAGCCTCGCCGGGCTCAGAGGAAAGGGGGGGCCCAAGGGGGAGCCTCGCTGGGCTCAGGCCATTAGTAGGGCAGGTGGAGTCCCCCCTCGGGGGACTCGGCTTCGTGGGAGGCCCCACGGGCCTCAGGGCACAACCAGGGATTCACTCGAGGGGAGGGGCGGACACCGACAACGTGTCCCGACGCCCCTCCTCTCCATTGCTGGCCGCAGCACTCACCGGGTCAGGTGCGCCGGTCTCCTTTGCTGCGCCAGCCTTCTCCTTGTGCTCCGGGGCTCTCTCTCTCTCGGGGGCCCCGGGGGAGGTCAGCAGCTTTACGGGGGTATCGCAGGAGCGCGGAGTGGGCTCCCGCCGCTCCTGCTTCGTCGTCCTTCTTCGGCCGGCCTCTCTCCTTCTCTTGGGCCGGCAGCCAATCACGGCGCGGCCTGGGGGATGACGCTAGTGGGGAATCCCGGGCCGGCAGCCAATACCAGCGCGGCCCGGGGATGACATCACTAGAGTCCCGGGCGGCGGCGGTGAACTCGGGGGAAATCGACGAGGAGTGGGCTCCCTCGTAAGGCACAAGGGCAGAGAATAAGGCGAGGTAGGCACTCGCTGGGGGGTGTCGAATCCTGGTAGCGCGGTGCAGACGCCGGGTGAGCCCGGCTTGTTGAATATAGCGCTACCAGCGATCGTGCAGGAGGGAAGCACCCCAAAGCGGTAGGGGGCAGGGAACAGCGCTTCCAGGCGCTGGGAAGAAGGGACAGCGCTCCCCCAGCGCTAGATGCGGGTTATCCAAGTCCATCGGTAGTCCAGGACCTCAGGGGGGGCCCAGCAGCGCCGAGAAGGGGGAAAGGGCCATCCTCAGTCCAGGAGTAGGGCAGGGCCCAGGGAGGCACGCCACCCCTGAGCCCCAGCAGCAACAGCTCCGGGTAGATTCAAGTTGAGAACAAGAACAAGTCCAGAGTGTCACAGCACCCTTTTTATACACACATTCTTGGTCTGAAGGGGCAGGCAGGGGGAGAACCAGCTGGAACTGGTTATGGGGGGATTCTTTACACTGGCCAGGCTAGGAACATCAGCCGTACCCCAGGGGGTGGAGCCAGCATTGTCTGGGGAAAACCCAGCCTCATTCATGACACTCAAACCAGACAGTCAATCCACAAGCAGACCCAGGCTCACTCCTCCCCTCACATCAGCATGCTAAACACTCCATTCACCACCGGGGCAGACCCTCCCAGATCCTGGGAGCCAGGCTCACCAGCCAGCCCCGGCCAATCATACTCCAGGCACATATTCCACAAATATGCCAACTTCCAAAAGGGGGACTTCTACACTAGACACACTCATACCTCATATACCGTTGCGCAGCATTCAATCTCACGAGTTCATACATACCAGACTTGACCCTGCACACCCTACGCACCGGGAACTACCGAGGACTCATCCATTCCCCATGCATTCCTATGGAAGGGTAGGTCGCTCTCTCCTCACACTCACTCAGAGGGGAAATCACCCTCCCCAGGTTACATATACCATAAAAACTTCAGGGGCGGACCTGCCAGATGGGCCACGTCCAACACATGCCCCTCCCAGCCCAAACGCCGGGTAGACCAATCACTACCGTGATGGACTTCCCTGCTGCAGGGCGGTAGAACATGGACGTGGCTCGCGCTACCGAGACACCCTCCAGTTCGACGCCTACCTGGGCCGATAGACACACACAGGCTAAAAATCAAGAAAAATAAAAAAATAAAAAAAAATAAGAAAGACATAGGTCCAACCAGGCCACCCCCCTGGCACGCCTTAGTTGTCCGTGACTAGGACCAGGCCCTAGGCCACCCAGATACCACTGGTCCCTGCAAATCCGAAGTGGGGGGTGGTAACCCCGGGCCCACAATAGCCCTTCTCCACTCCCTTTCTCAGGGTAGCCACGACTACCACTGTTCCTTCCACCTAGGGTCCACACCCTCAGGCTTGCCAGAGGTCACGGGCAAGAATGCCCCACCCTACCTCTACTTCTGAGGTTCCGCGTTCTCCCAGGAGAAACACCCTCAGAACACACTTTCCTAACAGTCTTGGAACTTCCTTCCTCCACTGGTCTTCCACCTGGGAACTAAGCGTTCAGCTCTCCCCAAGGCAAGCCGCGGCCGAGCCAGCAGGTCTTCCTTGTCCGGGATACAACTCAACATAAATTCGACAAAACGAGCCGCGGCAGTACTAGCCGGTCTCAAGGTTCAGCTCTCCCCAAGGCAAGCCGCGGCCGAGCCAGCAGGTCTTCCTTGTCTGGGATACAACTAACATGAATTCAACAAAACGAGCCGCGGCCGTGCCAGCAGGTCTCGAGGTTCAGCTCTCCCCAAGGCAAGCCGCGGCCGAGCCAGCAGGTCTTCCTTGTCCGGGATACAACTACCATAACTTTAACAAAACGAGCTGCAGCAGTGCCAGCAGGTCTCAAGGTTCAGCTCTCCCCAAGGCAAGCCGCGGCCGAGCCAGCAGGTCTTCCTTGTCCGGGATACAACTTAACATAAATTCAGCCAGGGCGACACCTGACGCCTAAACCACATTCAGTGGGGTACGGAACGCATGATGCATCAAACACAATTAGCATCAGGATAAGGAAGGACAAGATTAACGTTGATTCAGCAAGCTCCCCATCCCAGAGAACTTATACTCCATTACTCAGCATACCTCAACATTCATGCACATACCGTTCCCTAGACTGGTAGGACAGTTTTCCACCGCCCCTGATTCCTCAGCCTGACCCTCGGGGCACAGGTACCATTACTCTAGGGCGGGGACAAGGACCATACATATTTGAACTCAATTTTGCAACCACCACTGGATCCCACCCTTCTGGTGAATCCAGAAAACCATATTACACTAGGGAGATGATTTACCCTCCCAAGCTAGGGACACCTAACTCTCAGCATACATGTACATTTTTTTCTACAGAACAGATATTTAAGTAACCCTTAAAACTTTTCCACAGGACGGGTATTTCTAACAATCTTTAACATTTTTCACAGACATTTTTTTAGCAACCTGACCTGACCCTATGTGGCACAGGTATCATTATTCTAAGGAATGGACAGGGACCATATACATTGAACATAATTATGCTGCCACCACTGGATCCCACCCTTCTGGTGAATCCAGAAAACCATATTACACTAGGGAGATGATTTACCCTCCCAAGCTAGGGACACCTAACTCTCAGCATACATGTACATTTTTTTCTACAGAACAGATATTTAAGTAACCCTTAAAACTTTCCACAGGACGGGTATTTCTAACAATCTTTAACATTTTTCATAGACATTTTTTAGCAACCTGACCTGACCCTATGTGGCACAGGTATCATTATTCTAAGGAATGGACAGGGACCATATACATTGAACATAATTATGCTGCCACCACTGGATCCCACCCTTCCGGTGAGTCCAGAAAACACATTGTACTAGGGAGTTGATCTACCCTCCCTAGCTAGGGCCATCTAACCAGAACACATCTTTCATAGGACGGACATTTACGTAAACTCTTAAAACAATAATCTCTTTTCTTTGCGACCATTTACAATACAGAGTTTTGTAGGGAGGCCAGTTATCATTGTGGTACTGCGCAAACACAAGTCCGGATCCCACCGCTAGCCACCAGTGTAGGAAATGAGACCCCCGGCCGGCCAGGACTTGCACCCCAGCCAGTCAGAGACCACCACTCCTATGTAAAATCGACCCCTGCTCGCCCTCTAGGTAACGCGGCGCGGGCAGCCAGGCCTAACTCGGAGGGCATGTGAAGCATTTGCGCACGCACCCACCAACAACAACATCCCCGACCTCCCACAAAAGGAACTCCACACCATATATATATAAAAATAGTTTCTGTATTAAGCAGGACACATAGGAACATACATTGTACAAGGTGCCAGGGGCACGGGCAGGGGCTACAGGGAAGAAGGTACAGCGCAGGGCCAAGGGACCACTGCTAGGAATCACATACAGGGGACATCTGGTATTCAGAGGGGGGCGAAGGAGGTCAAGGTACACAACATACAGGAGCACCGGTAGAGGTGCAACATAGAATACTTGTAGGGATCACTCTAGCCTTAGTCCATAGCCATCCACAGGCCAGCGGGCCTTTCTAGGGCAAGGGGCCCAGAGTCTCAATGTTCATGGCAGGGAGCCCAGGGCAAACCTAAACGTAGCAGTTACCCACTAAGTGCTGGGCAACTGAGGGACGTCGTGTGGGCCTCGCTGACCCTGGGGACAAGGAGTGCCAACTGGAGGAGCCACTCGGGCTCGAGAACGAGGGGGGCATTGGCACAGTGGAGCCACGCAGGGCTTAAGAGATGATCGGGGCCCAAGGCGGAGCCTCGCCGGGCTCGGGAGTAAAGGGGGCCAAAGGGGGAGCCTCGCCGGGCTCAGAGGAAAGGGGGGCCCAAGGTGGAGCCTCGCCGGGCTCAGAGGAAAAGGGGGGCCCAAGGTGGAGCCTCGCCGGGCTCAGAGGAAAAGGGGGCCCAAGGGGGAGCCTCGCCGGGCTCAGAGGAAAGGGGGGGCCCAAGGGGGAGCCTCGCTGGGCTCAGGCCATTAGTAGGGCAGGTGGAGTCCCCCCTCGGGGGACTCGGCTTCGTGGGAGGCCCCACGGGCCTCAGGGCACAACCAGGGATTCACTCGAGGGGAGGGGCGGACACCGACAACGTGTCCCGACGCCCCTCCTCTCCATTGCTGGCCGCAGCACTCACCGGGTCAGGTGCGCCGGTCTCCTTTGCTGCGCCAGCCTTCTCCTTGTGCTCCGGGGCTCTCTCTCTCTCGGGGGCCCCGGGGGAGGTCAGCAGCTTTACGGGGGTATCGCAGGAGCGCGGAGTGGGCTCCCGCCGCTCCTGCTTCGTCGTCCTTCTTCGGCCGGCCTCTCTCCTTCTCTTGGGCCGGCAGCCAATCACGGCGCGGCCTGGGGGATGACGCTAGTGGGGAATCCCGGGCCGGCAGCCAATACCAGCGCGGCCCGGGGATGACATCACTAGAGTCCCGGGCGGCGGCGGTGAACTCGGGGGAAATCGACGAGGAGTGGGCTCCCTCGTAAGGCACAAGGGCAGAGAATAAGGCGAGGTAGGCACTCGCTGGGGGGTGTCGAATCCTGGTAGCGCGGTGCAGACGCCGGGTGAGCCCGGCTTGTTGAATATAGCGCTACCAGCGATCGTGCAGGAGGGAAGCACCCCAAAGCGGTAGGGGGCAGGGAACAGCGCTTCCAGGCGCTGGGAAGAAGGGACAGCGCTCCCCCAGCGCTAGATGCGGGTTATCCAAGTCCATCGGTAGTCCAGGACCTCAGGGGGGGCCCAGCAGCGCCGAGAAGGGGGAAAGGGCCATCCTCAGTCCAGGAGTAGGGCAGGGCCCAGGGAGGCACGCCACCCCTGAGCCCCAGCAGCAACAGCTCCGGGTAGATTCAAGTTGAGAACAAGAACAAGTCCAGAGTGTCACAGCACCCTTTTTATACACACATTCTTGGTCTGAAGGGGCAGGCAGGGGGAGAACCAGCTGGAACTGGTTATGGGGGGATTCTTTACACTGGCCAGGCTAGGAACATCAGCCGTACCCCAGGGGGTGGAGCCAGCATTGTCTGGGGAAAACCCAGCCTCATTCATGACACTCAAACCAGACAGTCAATCCACAAGCAGACCCAGGCTCACTCCTCCCCTCACATCAGCATGCTAAACACTCCATTCACCACCGGGGCAGACCCTCCCAGATCCTGGGAGCCAGGCTCACCAGCCAGCCCCGGCCAATCATACTCCAGGCACATATTCCACAAATATGCCAACTTCCAAAAGGGGGACTTCTACACTAGACACACTCATACCTCATATACCGTTGCGCAGCATTCAATCTCACGAGTTCATACATACCAGACTTGACCCTGCACACCCTACGCACCGGGAACTACCGAGGACTCATCCATTCCCCATGCATTCCTATGGAAGGGTAGGTCGCTCTCTCCTCACACTCACTCAGAGGGGAAATCACCCTCCCCAGGTTACATATACCATAAAAACTTCAGGGGCGGACCTGCCAGATGGGCCACGTCCAACATCCCTCGGCTTCAGCCCCTTCGAACTCTTGTACGGACACCCTGTTCGAGGGCCCCTCAGCCTAGTCAAGGAAGGTTGGGAGATGGCCCCCCTGAAAACCCCTCCAGACGTCTACAAGTACCTCCTGACCCTCCGCAATCAGACCAGGCGATTCCGAGAAATCGCCAAAGCCAATCTTGAAGCCAGTCAGGAGGACATGAAGAAATGGTACGATCAGAACGCCTCCTCCATAGAGTTCGTACCTGGCCAGCAAGTATGGGTGATGTCCCCCACCAAACCTTATGCCTTGCAGGATAAGTGGACGGGGCCCTTCAAGGTGATCGAGCGCAAGAGCCCCGTCACCTATCTCATCGACATGGAATCTCCCCGGAACCCCCTCCGGGTCCTCCACGCCAACAGACTCAAACCCCACTTTGTGTGCTCGGAGCTCAGCCTACTGATGGCTACAGACAGTGGAGCGGAAGAAGACTCCGAGCCCCTCCCTGACCTACTGAGGACCCGTGAGAAAGATAGCTCAGTAGACGGGGTCCGACTGTCAGATGCCCTAACCTCGGAGCAGCGCCAAGACTGTCGGGCTCTCCTGCTGCAATTCGCAGCCCTATTTTCCCTCACCCCAGGGGTCACCCCCTGGTGCTTGCACGACGTGGACACTGGGGACAGTCCCCCCATCAGACATCGGGTGTACCGCGTGCCAGATCGGGTACGCGCCTGCATCCAAGAAGAAGTGTCAAAAATGCTCACACTCGGAGTCATCGAACCCTCGGACAGCCCCTGGGCCAGCCCAGTCGTGCTGATCCCCAAAGCTGCTGCCCCCGGCACCACCCCTGAGCTCCGATTCTGCGTTGACTATCGGGGTCTGAACGCTGTCACCCGGACCGACGCTCACCCCATTCCCCGAGCCGATGAACTGATCGACCGCATGGGGGCTGCCCGCTACCTCAGCATCTTCGACCTGACAGCGGGCTACTGGCAGATCGGCCTCACCCCCAGGGCGCAAGAACGATCCGCTTTCTCCACCCCGGATGGTCACTACCATTTCAAAGTGATGCCATTCGGCATGAAAAACGCTCCAGTAACGTTTCAACGCCTGGTGAACCAGGTATTGGCGGGCCTCGAAGAGTTTAGCGCTGCCTACCTGGACGATATCGCGGTTTACAGCCGCCACTGGTCAGACCACCTCCGCCACCTCCGAGAGGTCCTGCAGGCCCTCCAACAGGCCGGCCTCACAATCAAGGCCAGCAAATGCCAGATTGGCCAGGGGTCCGTGACCTACCTCGGACACCAAGTGGGGAGCGGTCTGGTGGCCCCCCTCCAACTCAAGATCGCTGCCATCCAGTCCTGGCAGCCACCCGTAACGCAAACCGAGGTCCGGGCCTTCTTGGGGCTCACCGGATACTACCGGCGGTTTGTGAAGGACTATGGCAGCCTTGTGGGGCCCCTCACGGCACTTACATCCAAGAACCAGCCAAAAGAGTCGACTGGACTCCCGACTGTCAAGCGGCCTTCGAGAAGTTGAAGGTCGCCATGTGCACCGCCCCGGTACTCCAGGCTCCCGACTACAGCCGGGAGTTCATCGTCCAGACTGATGCCTCCGACCATGGCATTGGGGCCGTCCTCTCCCAACTGAACACCGAGGGAGTCGACCAACCAGTGGCCTTCATCAGCAGACGTCTGTTGGCCCGAGAACAGCGCTGGAGCGCCATCGAGAGGGAGGCCTTCGCAGTAGTATGGGCCCTCAAGAAGCTCCGACCCTACCTCTTCGGTACCCACTTTCGGGTGCAAACAGATCATCGCCCCCTGCAATGGCTAATGCAGATGCGGGGGGAAAATCCCAAGCTTTTGCGATGGTCCATCTCCCTGCAGGGGATGGACTTCACTGTGGAGCACCGCCCTGGCCAGGATATCGCCAACGCGGATGGCCTGTCACGCTTTTTCCACCTCGAAGAGGAGAGTCCCCAAGAAGATGGGTGACTCTCCCCGCCTTCAGCTGGGGGGGACGCATGTTGGACAGGCCACATGAAGGGCTCGCTCTCTCCCCGCATGACAGAGCCAGGACACCGGCTCTCCAGGTGCTACCCACAGAAGCAACCCACACTCCGTCCCCTACGGGACTCCTAACCCCGGACATCTCTGTATCACGGGCCCGGGCCACCGTCAGCACCATTGCCTAGCCCGGCCGCCATCTTGGACACTGCACCACGAGGCCGCATGGCCTCAGCTCGACCCCAACCCTGGGCCTGGCCAGGCCCCGACATCCCGGCACCACCATCCACCCAGGAGGTGAACGGACCACTTGGCAGGTCAATGGGAGAAAGAAGTGTTGATGGCTCTCCCCCGCCAGGTGCCGATCGCCCCCAGCCTCCCCGGGCGCTGGCTCCACCCCCTGCTGGGTGTCTGGACTCCCTCATCCCGGACCTCCCGACCTCCAAGTGCGAGGGTCCGGACATCAAAGGCCGCCAGACCTATAACTGGGGCAGCTCCAGAGCAGGAAGGCAGTTGTATCCTGGAGTCGAGAGACACCGAGAAGAACTCATCCTTGACGGACTGCTAGCGCTGCCGCAGCCCTGCCTTGTGAACTGTCATCCTGCCGCTGGCGCTGCCGCGGCCCTCTGCAACCTTCATCCTCGTCGGGACCTGCTGGCGCTGCCGCGGCCCGTTGTAACTACCATCTTCGTCGGTACCTGCTGGCGCTGCCGCGGACCGTTACCACCTTCGATCTCCCCGGGACCTGCTGGCGCTGCCGCGGCCCGTCCTCCAAGAACGCCGAGCTCGAGGATTGTGAGCTACCCATCATCTCATCGCAACTACCATACTGGTAATAAGACTGTCCCGCTACCCCCTTTCCCATCCAAGAGACTAGAATCGAGGGGACCCCTGAGTCCAGACCTCCTTGTACCACTCTACCGTACCTCAAGATTGCTTATAAAGAACGTTAAATCTT
The DNA here is from genome assembly GCF_964263255.1 of Lissotriton vulgaris. Classification (NCBI taxonomy): domain Eukaryota; kingdom Metazoa; phylum Chordata; class Amphibia; order Caudata; family Salamandridae; genus Lissotriton; species Lissotriton vulgaris. Next base: position 1,073,388,419 of record NC_141691.1, on the reverse strand, counting down.
ATCTTTTTGTGGTGTCCATCTGTGAGGGGGAAGTTACTTGTCTGTACGATCGCTGGAGACGGCTCTCCCCGGAGACCTCTCCCCTTGTCCTCGGCCGACCCTCCAGGTCCCGTCTAACACACTCACTCTCACTCTGCACTCACTCTCAGTCTGCACTCACTCTCACTCTGCACACACTCTGTACTCACTCTGCACACACTCTGCACTCACTCTGCACTCACTCTGCACTCACACACACTCTCACTCTGCACTCACTCTCACCCTGCACTTACTCTCACTCTACACTCACTATCACTCTGCACTCACTCTCACTCTGCACTCACTCCGACTCTGCACTCACACTCCCTCTGCACTCACTACCACTCTGCACTCACTCCCACTCTGCACTCACTCTACACTCACTCTCACTCTGCATTCACTCTCACTCTGCACTCACTCTCACTCTGCACTCACTCTCACTGCACTCATTCTGCACTCACTCTCACTCTGCACTCACTCTCACTCTGCACTCACTCTCACTCTGCACTCACTCTGCACTCTACACTCCCTCTGCACTCACACTCACTCTACACTCCACTTTCACTCTGCACTCACTCTGCACCCACTCTCACTCTGCACTCACTCTCACTCTGCACTCTACACTCACTCTGCACTTACACTCACTCTCACTCTGCACTCACTCTCACTTTGCTCACACTCTGCACTAACTCTGCACTCACTCTGCACTCTGCACTCACACTCTGCACCCTGCACTCACTTTGCACTCACTCTCACTCTGCACTCACTCTGCACCCACTCTTCACTCTGCGCTCACTCTCACTCTGCACTCACTCTGCACTCACTCTGCACTCACACTCTGCACTCACTCTGCACTCACACTCTGCACTCACTCTGCACTCACACTCCGCACTCACTCTGCACTCACTCGGCACTCACTCTGCACTCTGCACTCACTCTTCACTCACTCTGCACTCTGCACTCACACTCAGCACTCTGCACTCACTCTCACGCTGCACTCACTCTGCACTCACTCTCACTCACTCTCACTCTGCACTCACTCTCACTCTGCACTCACTCTCACTCTGCACTCACTCTCACTCTGCACACACTCACACACTGCACACACTCTGCAATCACTCTGCACTCACTCTGCACTCACACACTCTCACTCTGCACTCACTCTCACTCAGCACTTACTCTCACTCTGCACTCACTCTCACTCTGCTCTCACTCTGCACTCCCTCTGCACTCACACTCTGCACTTACTCTGCACTCTGCACTCACTCTGCACTCTGCACTCACTCTGCACTCACTCTGCACTCACACTCACTCTGCACTCACTCTGCACTCATTCTGCACTCACTCTCACTCTGCACTCACTCTCACTCTGCACTCACTCTGCACTCGCAAAAACAACAGCTGATGGACAGAATGCAGAACAATGTCATACATTCCCCCCAGTACAGAGATCGGGCTGGACTGTTCCCATGAGGCACAGGGTCAAGACTGATTTGCATATGGCCATGTGTGAACCGGGGTGGCAAAAAAACGATGGATTAAACCCAGATCTATGACTGGGGGTGAATGTTTTGCCATTGTGCAACATTCCGTCCATCATCTTGTGTGTTCTGCTTTTCACTGTATGTGGGAAGGGTATACCCAGGTGTGGATCCCGTGCTCACTACACCACTGGAGTCAAGCTATCCTGGCTGAAGACCACTCACTCTCACTCTGCACTCACTCTCTGCACTCACTCTGCACTCACTCTCACTCTGCACTCACACTCTGCACTCACTATGCATTCACAACCAGGAGGTAGGGAGTCCACGCCCCTGCTTCCATCACAGCCGTAACTCGTCCCTAAGCCCTGAAACATGCCCAGCGTCATGTCACCGCACTGACATCCCCACACGCACCCATCTCCCTCCCTCACCAGCACTTGTTTATTATTTTAATCAACGCGCTCCCGGACCCCTCCCAACCAACCCTGCTCCGAAAGCAAGCACACTCCCACTTCCTGAGGCCCCTCGCCCTGCAGAACTTTAGTACCTTTGAAAAAACAGTCTGGATAGCATATTCCCCCCTCTCGCAGCCCCCTCCCCAAACACATCATGGCGCCCAAAAAGCACTGTTAGGAACAGCGTGTAGAGACGGCCTGCTGGAGCGCGGGTTCCCCGAGCTGTGCCAGGTTTGCTCTGCCAGGGAAGGCTGATGTTTTACTCGACACGAGCATCACTTGTGGTACGACGTTAGAAGTTTCCACTTAAACACAGATGCCGAAAAGAGAAATGCAGGCTCATACCACGTTTTTTCGAACAAGAGCTATGCTTCTCTCTGCCGGCATATTGTATCATCTCTTGATGACCTGGCCCCTTTGCGTAAGGTGAGAGACAGGCCCAGAGGCCTAAATGCCTGGTTCAGCGAAGAGCTTGGGCACTTTAAACTTCGCTGCAAACAGGCGGAGCGTACATGGAGGAGAGGATATAGGGAGCAGGATAAGGCGGCTTATAAAGCAGCCCTGCACGAATACAAGGCCCAGTTAAGAATTGCAAAAGCTAAGTTTTTGGAAGACACTTTGGCGAAGGCCTCGAACAAATCTCAGACCCTGTTCAGATTGGTTAAGACTCTGTCTGACCCGCCTTGCACGGCGTCTACTATCCCGGCCTCGCAGGCACTGTGCGACTCGCTGGCCCTTGCATTTGAGGAGAAAATCAGGACCATCCTGACTGGACTCAAAAGTTCTGAACAATCTGTAACATCTGTAGTCTCTTTTTTGGACCCTTCTGACAACCTGGGCTCCAAATGGGCACCTAGCAAGGAAGGTATGCCTCAGTTGTCCAGCTTTCCTGTTCCCTCGTTAGAGGAATTTGTTATCCTGGCAAGTAGTGTATCGTCAGGATCACCGCTGGATCCAATGCCTCATAAGATCTGGAAGGCTTTTCAAGATGAGCTTTTCCCTCCGTTGCATTCCATCTGCTGTCAATCATTGACCCCAGCGTCAGTCCCATACAGCTGGAAGATGGCAATTGTAACACCTTTGTTGAAAAAGGCTTCTCTGGACCCTCTCTGTTCGGCTAATTACAGGCCAATTTCGCTATTACCATTTGCGATAAAAATTCTCGAGAGATGGGTCACAAGAGCCTTATCCAACTTCCTGGAAACAAATTTCTGTCTTGATGCTGCACAATTTGGCTTCAGGCCAGCGCACGGCACCGAGACGGCCTTGGTCATCGTGTTGGATGATCTGCGAACGCGAGTCGACAAGGGCAAGTCTGCTTTTTTGGTGCTACTTGACATGTCGGCCGCGTTCGACACGGTGGACCATGAAGTACTACTTGGCCGTCTTCGGAGTGCGGGAGTGAGCGGTCTGGCCCTAGACTGGCTCACTTCCTATTTGGATAACCGACAACAAGCCGTGGCATTACCACCATTTCGATCAGCCACTAGGCAGGTGAAACAGGGAGTCCCTCAAGGATCGGCAATTAGTCCGATCCTATTTAATATATATCTCCGCCCCTTGATAGCACTGATAAAGTCATTCGGCATATCTGTTGTCAACTATGCCGATGACACTCAGTTGATTTTTTCATTTGAGGGATCAGAGACCATTTCAAGGGATGCCTTTCACCGTTGTATGGCAGCCACAGCAGCATGGTTGCGAGCCAATGCGTTGCAATTCAATGGGTCAAAAACAGAGGTACTCTACTGCTCCTTGGACCGAACTCCCCGTACACTACCGGCCGATTTTTGGCCAGTGTCCATCCCGGGCTCGGTGGAGGCGGCAGAGTCAGCTCGCAACCTGGGAGTTCTATTCGAACCTAATTTGCAGCTTGATGCCTCCGTAAACAAGACGGCAGCAACGTGTATGGGTTTGCTCCGTGCTCTACGGAAAATCTTGCCACTTCCCCCACGGGGCTCCAGAGCTGAGGTAGTGCGTAGTTCCATTCTCAGTAGGATCGACTACTGCAACGCACTACTTCTGGGTGCCCCGAAGATTCTGGTCCTAAAGCTCCAAAGGATCCAGAATATGGCGGCCAAATTGGCCTTGTCTCGACCGCGGTCCGCCTCTTCATCGGCAGCTCTGGCCGATTTGCATTGGCTCCCAGTCCAGCAGAGAATTGCGTTTAAAGCTCTCTGCCTTGTTTTTAGGGCCCTGCATGGACTGGGACCAATACCTCTTCAGAATCTCTTCCTCTGGTATCAGGCAGCCAGACCTCTAAGATCGTCTTCGGCGTTCCTGGTAAAAGTCCCTAAAATCAATAGAATGAGAATGGGTGGTCGCGCTTTTAGTTTTACGGCTGCCACGCTGTGGAATACTCTCCCTCTGGCACTGAGGAGTTGCCCTGATCTGCTTACTTTTAAAAAGGACCTTAAAACTTACTTGTTCCCCAGAGTAATGTAGCTTATGTAACAGATGTATGGATAGGTCTCAGCGCCAGGATACCCTTTGGGTGACAGCTGCGCTCAATAAGCAATAAAATACAAAATACATTTAATAACAAGCGATCGCTTTCGCGATTCTCTTGTGAAAAAAAAAACTGTCTTGAATTACTGCAGCTGTCACGGCTGCGATAATTCAAGATATATGGGCTTGAGTGCACGTAACAGACAGCAATAGGCCATGGGCGGAGCTGCGCATCCGCCCATGGCCTATTGTGTGTTCTTTGTTAAAATTAAACGCACGCAAAGGCCAATGAGAATGGACCTTGGGAATCCACAAGCACAAGCGTTGTGGAATCCAAGGTCCATTTTCAAAAGTTCTGAGAAAAGGACTCTGGGCTATGCCCACACTGCTTACGCAGTGTAGGCTAGGCCCGAGACCTAAAAAGGACCATGTCACGCAATTTTTTTTTTAAACATCTGTTAATTGATTTTGCATTATACAATTTGAACGGGTCATATGCACATTATCAACGTGCATATATAGCAGAATAAAAATCAGGAGGTATACATCAGATGTCTGTCACATTTAATTGTGTGGTTATCAGCGCCTCTTAGGTTTAGGCCCCCTGCAAAGAGAATGTCTGCTACGTCTTTTGAGCTAGATACCTATCTGAAAGAGCTAGATCCCTGTTAGACCCGGGACCCTGGCCGGCCAAGACTCGCGTCGAGGTCAGTCAGGGATCGCCAGTTCTAAGTGTCAGGGCAAGGGAGTCACACACCAAGGCAACCCCTACTCGCCCTCTAGGTAACGTGGCGCGAGCAGTCAAGGCTAAACTTGGAGGCGATGTAAGTTAAGTATTTGCGCACGCACCCCAGCAACAACACCCAAGGCCCACCACAAAGAAACACTCCACACAAGGTTATGTAAAAATAGCCTTTGTATTATAAAAATATACATCAGATAAAACACACATCTTATTACCCGGTGCCAACAGACACGGGCGGAATTTACAAGGGATATTTGTACAGGACAGGGCCACTTGGACCACTGTCAAGGGTATCAGCACTTTTAGAAATAATTACTGTAGCACAAAAATATAACAGTAGAGCATACAACCAGTAATCACTGGTAACAGGACCTCTCTAGCACCACCTGTACTAGGGAGAAAACAGCCACCTATATGTCACAATACCTATAGGGGTGCAAGGATAAAACACATGATGTATCAACATTCAGAGGTGTAAAGGCACATGACGCATAATCAATACATTCAGCGGTGCAGAGTCAATAACCATTACCCCATACTCACAAGTCACCACCTGTGACTGTCCCGGTGTCCCAATGTCAGGGCCTAAACGTGGCAGTTGTCCACTAAGTGCTGGACAACTGGAGCAGGGAAAGTTCACACAAAGTTGGAGCCTCTCTGGGCTCAAAGAACCACCACTGTGGCACTGGTGAGCCTCTCTCAGGCTCTTAAACAAGAAAGGGTGCTGCTGAGCCTCTCAGGGCTCCAGCAACACAAGGTGCAGCCTCGCTGGGCTGTGGGGTCCCTCTCTCTGGGGACCCAAGGCAAAGACAAATGCCCGGCAAGAGCCTCGCAGGCTCACGGACGAAACGGCCCCTCAGAGCCTCTCTGGCTCGTCAACAGTGATGTGGGCGTCCGGCCCCTCACGGGGGACCCTCGACCACGTGGGGCGCTTCGGGGGGGAGTCCCCACCTCTGGGGGACTCGGGGAACAAAGGTGTATCCTGGTGGAGCGGCCCGCTGTCACGTGGGGCCGCTCGAGTAGAGGCAGAAGGGGGGGGGAAGAGGGTGCGCGACCTCGCGCCTCTCTCCCCGGGCCGGGTTTCACTCACCGGCTGCTGGGCTCCTCCCTCCGGACGGCGGCTCCTGCACGAGAGCTCCCGCTCCTCGGGGGCTCTCTCCACACCTCTCCTCTGGGGCCTCGAAGGTCCAGGACTCTTCCTGGGCGGCGGGGCTCCTCTTCTCTCGTCCCGGGGCTCTCCTCTCCTCTCGGGGAGCCTCGGGGACCCGGCAAGCAGCTTCTCCGCTGCGAGGGGCGGGACTTCCGGGTTGCTGGTCTCGGGCCGCGCTGCAATTGGTCAGCCGGCCCAGTGCTTCCGGGTCGCCGCGGGCAGCGCGGCGGCTCGCTTCCTAGGCAGGCAGGCGGCTTCCCAGGATCCGAGGAGTGGGCTCCCTCGTGAATCCAATAAATCACGGACCTGGGCAATGCCGGGTGGGCACCGGCCTTCACGAACAAAGCGCTCCCAAGCGCTATAAAGGCCAGTAAGGCGCTCCCAGCGCTAAGGTGGCAAATAAAGCGCTACGAAGCGCTGGGTCACCACAGAGCGCTCTCAAGCGCCAAAAAGGCAATACAAAGCGCTCCCAGGCGCTGGGGGTAAAATCCAGCGTTTCCAAGCGCTAGGCAGGCGATCTCAGCGCTCCTAGCGCTGAAGGGCAGAGAGCAGCGCTCTCAGGCTGCAGGCAGGCGTCCTCAGTGCTCCCCAGCACTGGAGGACAGGACAGGGCTCCAGCAGGGCTGGAGGCAGGCAGGGGGGGCAAGGCTGGGCCAGAGCCAGCACACTGGGTCTCCAGGCAGGGAGACTCCCCAAGTGGCGGTCCTTCTGGCCCCAGCAGCGGCCAAAGCCCCCTCTGGCAGGATTCCAAAAGAAGAACATTTTCAGTGGGGACACAGCCCCTTCTTATACCAACAAATCCTTTGTTACAATGTGCAGGGTGGGGGGGAAACCAGTCGCAGCTGGTTCTGGAGCACTCTTGATGGCCCAACCACCCATTCCTTTCACTGGGGAGGCTAGGGTCATTAGACACACCACAGGGGGGCGGAGCCAGCATTGTGTGGGGAAAACCCAGCCCATCCAGGACCCAGGTACACTCCTCCCACACATCCCTCATGCTAATCTCCCACTCACCACCGGGCAGACCCATCCAGACTTCCTGGAGCCTGGCATGCCAGCCAGCTCCAGCCAATCACGCTCCAGCACCCTCACTGCACACATATCTCAATGTCCAGAAGTAGCACTTCCCAACTAGACACAAACATGCCGCAGACACCATCTTGCAGCATTCACTCTCACGAGTTTATACATACTAAACTCGAGCCTGTACTCCCCACGCATCAGGAACTACCAGGGACACACACCTTCCCCATGCATTCCTATGGGAGGGCAGGCCAGCCATACTACATGCGCGCACTTTCACTCTGGGGCCCAGGGAAAAGTGCGCAGAGACCCAAAAATCACTGACACAGGGTCACAAATAAGGCAAAAAGTCTAGGGGTGAACCTGCCCTGCGGGCCAAGTCCAACACAACCCCCTTCCAGCCAAAACGCAGGGGAGAACAATCACCACCGTGATGGACTTCCCTGCTTGGGGCGATAGAACACGGACGCAGGCCCGCCACTGCCGGGACACCCTCCTGTTCTATGCCACGGTGAACCCCTAGGGTTCCTTCTAAAGCTACTGTAAGGACCAACTGGGCTACCCCACTGGTACTCCTCAGCTGTCCGCGGCCAGGACCAGGCCCTGGGCCACCCAGGTGCCACCGGTCCTTGTCAATTCGCAGAGCGGGGGGTAGTAACCCCTGGCACATAGTACCCATTCTCCACTCTCCCTGTCTGCAAGACAGGACTAGACTGCCACTGGTTCACCAGCCTTTGGTCTACAACCTCAGGCGGACCAGGAGTCTCAGGGAAGGCTCTCCTCCCCTTACCTCGTCTTCCAGGGTTCCTCCTCCTCCTGCGAGGGGTACCCTTACAACGCCACTCCAACCCAGGGTTTAACCCCTCAGGTTGCACCGGGGTCAGAGGTGGGCTTTCCCACCCTCTGCACCCCCTTCCAGAGGTCTGCCCTCTCCCAACTGGAGAAGTTCCCCTGGAAGAACCGGTCAGGACACTGCTTACAGTCGTCCTACCCTTCAGGTCAGGCCGAACCTGCACCTGGCCTCCCAACCTCCGGTCTAAAACCTTTGGTGGAATAATTGCCTGGCACTCCAGGACTTCTGGGGACTCACACGCAATCCCCCTGAGGCTGACACATGACCCATGTGTCGTGTGACTGTCTGTCTGGCGCAGATCTCCCGCCTCCTGTCCACCTGACAGTGCGCAAAGATCCCCCAGACCAGAAGTGGCGCCACCCGGGTCCACCCAAGAAGATCTAGCCCAACTGGCTAGTCTCTGGTCCACTGGTGCATCCACTGGGAAACTCATCCCCCAATCACTCCTCACGCTGGACTCCTGTACCCTCCCCACCGGAGCGGTACTGCCAGCCTCTAGAACCACAGGAGCTCTGGTTACAGACGCTCCAGGTCCTCTACTCACTGGGAGATCCTCCTCAAATGTACTACCAGGACAGCCTAGGTCCCTAACCTGGTGTTCCCTCAAGAAACCACCCAAGTTCTGAGACAGGGCTTCGGGCCTCTGGGGGCTCTCAGCCACCCACTGACTCCTGCTCCACTGAGCCAGGTAGTCAGCCCCTCCACCTCTCTCACTATACTGGGACCTAGCTGGGCTACACTGAGCCTCTTCTACCACGCTGGGCTGGAAGATACCTGTACCACTACTGTTGGACTCACTCTCCAATGACTCTACAGAACCTCTGGCACTCTCCCAGCGCTCTGCTTCTTCTGCAAGGGTGTCCGGATCAGTCAACCCACATTCCAACAGGTGTAGGCGCAACTCTGGCAAACAACTACTAAGCACCTGCTCTCTTAGAACCAGATCAAATAGTTTGTCAAACTCAGATTCCATGTGAACCTCTAACCATTCAGCCAGTGCACCTTGACATTCATCCACAAACTCCCCCCAAGACTGGTGAGACAGTTTCCTACTGCCCCTGAATCTCAACCTATACTCCTCCTCTGGGGAAACAGGTACCAGACTCTGGGAACTGGGAGTGGGATTTCCTGCACTGAGATTCAAATAGCTGCCACCACTGGACTCAACCCTCCCTGGGGGATCCAGAAAATTATGACTGCAGTCAGGGGATAACCTACACTCTAGGGCTATCTTCTCCCTGGCCAAGGCCCTCTCAGCCTCTGCAGTCCGCTCATTCACACCCAGCTGCGCCATCTCTCTGGCATACTCTAACCTGAGCTTCTCCATGGCCAGCTGGTGCTCCCTCTCTTCTCTCCTATCCACCCACTCCTCTGGGGACAGGGAAAGGGATGGGGTGCTACATCTGACACTGGACCCAGCAAGGGACTCCCTATCTAGGGGGTACTCGCTCTCTGCTGGCGCCCATCCACTGTCAAACTCACTCTCCACATCAGACTCTTCAGGGCTCCCCTCAGACCCACCACCCTCATGGTGTGCGGTCCGGGCCCTCTCCCTCTCACTGTGCTCACGCTCCCAGTCACTCTTCTGCCACAGGATCATGTTATCCCTAAGCTTGGACTGGGTGTCTGACTCACTCACTGGGATGTCTCTCTCCTTACATAACCGTACCAACTCATGCACACTGTACTTAAACAGGCCACAAAGGTTAAAAGGAGATTCCATCTTGACAGGATGCTCACAGACACATGCAACACAAGGGACCTAGCAATCTGAAGTAAAAGTACACAATTCCAAAACTTCCACTCTCCTTAAAAAAGAACTCACTCATGCGTCCAGGGAAACACACCATTCATCCACACACACCCTCCCCTCGGATCGGTAAGGCAGTTTCTACCACCCCTGACTTCTCAACCTGACCACATGTGACACAGGTACCAAACTCTGGAAGCAGGGCGGGGGACAAATGTACTGAACACAATTATCAAATGGCACTCTTCAGGAGAAGCAATAATGGAACTTCACCAAAAACACAATAATCCCCAACAATGTGGTCATCTAAAATGCAGAGCTTTGTAGTGGCCGGTTGCTACTGTGGTACAACGCAAACACAAATCCTTATCCTCACCGCTTGCCGCCAACGTTAGACCCGGGACCCTGGCCGGCCAAGACTCGCGTCGAGGTCAGTCAGGGATCGCCAGTTCTAAGTGTCAGGGCAAGGGAGTCACACACCAAGGCAACCCCTACTCGCCCTCTAGGTAACGTGGCGCGAGCAGTCAAGGCTAAACTTGGAGGCGATGTAAGTTAAGTATTTGCGCACGCACCCCAGCAACAACACCCAAGGCCCACCACAAAGAAACACTCCACACAAGGTTATGTAAAAATAGCCTTTGTATTATAAAAATATACATCAGATAAAACACACATCTTATTACCCGGTGCCAACAGACACGGGCGGAATTTACAAGGGATATTTGTACAGGACAGGGCCACTTGGACCACTGTCAAGGGTATCAGCACTTTTAGAAATAATTACTGTAGCACAAAAATATAACAGTAGAGCATACAACCAGTAATCACTGGTAACAGGACCTCTCTAGCACCACCTGTACTAGGGAGAAAACAGCCACCTATATGTCACAATACCTATAGGGGTGCAAGGATAAAACACATGATGTATCAACATTCAGAGGTGTAAAGGCACATGACGCATAATCAATACATTCAGCGGTGCAGAGTCAATAACCATTACCCCATACTCACAAGTCACCACCTGTGACTGTCCCGGTGTCCCAATGTCAGGGCCTAAACGTGGCAGTTGTCCACTAAGTGCTGGACAACTGGAGCAGGGAAAGTTCACACAAAGTTGGAGCCTCTCTGGGCTCAAAGAACCACCACTGTGGCACTGGTGAGCCTCTCTCAGGCTCTTAAACAAGAAAGGGTGCTGCTGAGCCTCTCAGGGCTCCAGCAACACAAGGTGCAGCCTCGCTGGGCTGTGGGGTCCCTCTCTCTGGGGACCCAAGGCAAAGACAAATGCCCGGCAAGAGCCTCGCAGGCTCACGGACGAAACGGCCCCTCAGAGCCTCTCTGGCTCGTCAACAGTGATGTGGGCGTCCGGCCCCTCACGGGGGACCCTCGACCACGTGGGGCGCTTCGGGGGGGAGTCCCCACCTCTGGGGGACTCGGGGAACAAAGGTGTATCCTGGTGGAGCGGCCCGCTGTCACGTGGGGCCGCTCGAGTAGAGGCAGAAGGGGGGGGGAAGAGGGTGCGCGACCTCGCGCCTCTCTCCCCGGGCCGGGTTTCACTCACCGGCTGCTGGGCTCCTCCCTCCGGACGGCGGCTCCTGCACGAGAGCTCCCGCTCCTCGGGGGCTCTCTCCACACCTCTCCTCTGGGGCCTCGAAGGTCCAGGACTCTTCCTGGGCGGCGGGGCTCCTCTTCTCTCGTCCCGGGGCTCTCCTCTCCTCTCGGGGAGCCTCGGGGACCCGGCAAGCAGCTTCTCCGCTGCGAGGGGCGGGACTTCCGGGTTGCTGGTCTCGGGCCGCGCTGCAATTGGTCAGCCGGCCCAGTGCTTCCGGGTCGCCGCGGGCAGCGCGGCGGCTCGCTTCCTAGGCAGGCAGGCGGCTTCCCAGGATCCGAGGAGTGGGCTCCCTCGTGAATCCAATAAATCACGGACCTGGGCAATGCCGGGTGGGCACCGGCCTTCACGAACAAAGCGCTCCCAAGCGCTATAAAGGCCAGTAAGGCGCTCCCAGCGCTAAGGTGGCAAATAAAGCGCTACGAAGCGCTGGGTCACCACAGAGCGCTCTCAAGCGCCAAAAAGGCAATACAAAGCGCTCCCAGGCGCTGGGGGTAAAATCCAGCGTTTCCAAGCGCTAGGCAGGCGATCTCAGCGCTCCTAGCGCTGAAGGGCAGAGAGCAGCGCTCTCAGGCTGCAGGCAGGCGTCCTCAGTGCTCCCCAGCACTGGAGGACAGGACAGGGCTCCAGCAGGGCTGGAGGCAGGCAGGGGGGGCAAGGCTGGGCCAGAGCCAGCACACTGGGTCTCCAGGCAGGGAGACTCCCCAAGTGGCGGTCCTTCTGGCCCCAGCAGCGGCCAAAGCCCCCTCTGGCAGGATTCCAAAAGAAGAACATTTTCAGTGGGGACACAGCCCCTTCTTATACCAACAAATCCTTTGTTACAATGTGCAGGGTGGGGGGGAAACCAGTCGCAGCTGGTTCTGGAGCACTCTTGATGGCCCAACCACCCATTCCTTTCACTGGGGAGGCTAGGGTCATTAGACACACCACAGGGGGGCGGAGCCAGCATTGTGTGGGGAAAACCCAGCCCATCCAGGACCCAGGTACACTCCTCCCACACATCCCTCATGCTAATCTCCCACTCACCACCGGGCAGACCCATCCAGACTTCCTGGAGCCTGGCATGCCAGCCAGCTCCAGCCAATCACGCTCCAGCACCCTCACTGCACACATATCTCAATGTCCAGAAGTAGCACTTCCCAACTAGACACAAACATGCCGCAGACACCATCTTGCAGCATTCACTCTCACGAGTTTATACATACTAAACTCGAGCCTGTACTCCCCACGCATCAGGAACTACCAGGGACACACACCTTCCCCATGCATTCCTATGGGAGGGCAGGCCAGCCATACTACATGCGCGCACTTTCACTCTGGGGCCCAGGGAAAAGTGCGCAGAGACCCAAAAATCACTGACACAGGGTCACAAATAAGGCAAAAAGTCTAGGGGTGAACCTGCCCTGCGGGCCAAGTCCAACAATCCCTGCATCCTTCTAAAATCCCTCCAGGCCCCCCTTACCTTTTCCCACATTTTAGGGTTCCCTCGCCCCTGGTACACCACTTGTTCCGCATTTTGACACCATTCCATGTCTAGCATCCACTTCCTTAATGACAGAGGTTCTGACTTTTCCCATGCCCTGGCAATGGTTTTCTTGGCCACCTCCAAGGCTAAGATCACCCATATGTGATGATACCTAGGCCTAGGTTCTTCTCCAGACACGTTCAGTAATAGCTCTTTTGCATTCATTGGGACCTCCTCAGACAGGACTCGAGCTAGCACCTCTGTAACCCGCTCCCAAAATGACTGGACAAGCGGGCATGCCCATAGTATATGGAAACATTTTGCTTTCTGGCCACATTCCCGTAGACACAGCGGTGACAATGCCTTCCCTTTTCTGAAGAGGAGGGTGCAGGTGTAATAGGGTAAGTTTATGATTTGCAAATGTATCAAGCAAAATCTAGTTCTAATAGCAATTTCCCTCCGGCTCTGCAATGCCTCGACCCACTCTTCATCCACTAGTTCCCCTAGATCTTCTTTGCATTTCTGACTGAGGGATAGCATCACATCGGGGGAGTTATTTAGCAATTTCTTATAGACCAGTCTTACGCTTTTTAAGCATGGGGTCTGCTATAAGTCGATCTTCGAAAGGGAACGAATCTGGCAATGACTCTCCCTCTGGTATATGGTGACTCATTGCGTCACCCAGTTGCAGGTATATGTATTGCTCCGAGTCTGGCATGTCGTATTTCTGCCAGAAATCGGCAAACAATATCATAGCCTGTCCTCTCCAGGCGTTCCCTAGGTGTTCGATCCCGAGTAGTTCCCATCGTGCGAAGCCCCGCAGACTCCTCCCCTCGCCCAACATGTTGCTTTGTCACAATGAGGTCATTCTTGTCAGCCTATTACGCCAGCCCTGGTAGCCCGTTGCCTCTCGCCAGGCTCTAACCACCGAGCGGTATGTTCAGGAACGGTGGATTCCCGTCGCCGTTGAATAAAAAATAGATTTGAAGTTTGCATGTCTGTCTACTTGTTAGACGGACCGGGAGGGTCGGCCGAGATTACGGGGAGAGGTCTCCAGGGAGAGCCGTCTCCAACGACTGTACAGACAAGTAACTTCCCCCCCACAGACGGACACCACACAAGATTGAAGGTTAACGAGACTTTATATGCAATTCTTAGGTTACGTTGGTACGATACAAGGAGGTCTGGACTCAGGGGTCCCCTCGATTCTAGTCTTTGGTTGAGGAAAGGGGTAGCGGGACAGTCTTAGTTACCAATGAGTACAAAATAGCTCTCAATCCTCGAGCTCGGCGTTCTGGATGATCGGGCCGTGGAGGAGCCAAGCAGGTCCCGAGATGGATGAAGGAAGGACGACGGTCCGCGGCGGAGCCTGCAGGTCCCGGTGAAAAGATGACGGTTACAACGGTCCGCGGCCACGCCAGCAGATCCCGACGACGATGAAGGATGAAGGTTACGACGGCTGTGGCAGCGCCAACAGGCAGGACGATGGTGCACAGGACAGAGCTACGGCAGCGCCAGTAGTCCGTCCAGGATGAGTTCCTCTTTACGTCTCTCGACTCCAAGATACAACTGCCTTCCTGCTTTGGAGCTGCCCCAGTTATAGGGCTGGTGTGCTTTGATGTCCGGACCCTCGCACTTGGAGGTCGGGAGGTCCGGGATGAGGGAGTCCAGACACCCAGCAGGGGGGTGGAGCCAGCGCCCGGGGAGGCGATGGGCGAGCGGCACTTGGCGGGGGAGAGCCATCGGCACCTCTTTCTCTCATTGACTTGCCAAGTAGCCCGCTCACCTCCTGGGTGGAGGGTGGTGCCGGAATGTCTGAGGCCGGGCTAGGCCCCGGGTTGAGGTCGATCGGGGGCCAGGCGGCCTCGTGGTGAAGTGTCCAAGATGGCGGCCCGGGCTGGGCGCGTGGGCCGGCAGTGGATCGGACCCACGAGGTTAACGTGCTCGGGGGCAGGGGTCCCTGAGGGGACGGAGGACGTGCAATGGTGGTGTGTGGTACTTGCGTGACCGGGCTCGGGCCCGGTCGAGCCGGGGGAGAGCGGCCCTTCATGTGGCCTGTCCAACATGCGTCCCCCCCAGCTGAAGGCGGGGAGAGCTACCCATCCTCTTGGGGACTCTCCTCGTCGAGGCGGAAAAACCGGGACAGGCCATCCGCGTTGGCGTGATCTGACCCAGGCCGGTGTTCGACTGTGAAGTCCATACCTTGCAAGGAGATGGACCAGCGTAGCAACTTTGGGTTTTCCCCCCGCATATGCATCAGCCACTGCAGGGGTCGGTGGTCGGTCTGCACCCGAAAGTGGGTGCCAAAAAGGTAGGGCCGGAGCTTCTTGAGGGCCCATACCACAGCGAAGGCTTCCCTCTCTATGGTGCTCCAGCGTTGCTCCCGTGGTAGGAGTCTCCGGCTGATGAAGGCCACCGGTTGATCAAGGCCTTCGGTGTTCACTTGAGACAGGACCGCCCCAATGCCCTGGTCGGAGGCGTCCGTCTGGACGACGAACTCCCGGCTGTAGTCTGGGGCCTGGAGCACAGGAGCGGAACACATGGCGGCCTTCAACTGTTCGAATGCCGCTTGACACTCTGGGGTCCAGTTCACCTTCTTGGGCTGATTCTTTGACGTGAGTTCGGTGAGAGGCCCCACTATGGTACCATAGTCTTTCACGAACCTTCGGTAATAGCCCGTGAGGCCCAGGAAGGCTCGTACCTCGGTTTGGGTGATAGGGGGCTGCCAGTCCTGGATGGCGGCAATTTTCAGCTGTAGAGGGGCCACTAGGCCGCTTCCCACCTGGTGTCCGAGGTAGGTCACAGACCCTTGTCCAATTTGACACTTGCTGGCCTTGATCGTGAGGCCAGCTCGCTGAAGGGCTTGCAGCACTGCTCGGAGGTGGTGGAGGTGCTCGGTCCAATGGTGGCTGTACACAGCGATGTCGTCTAGGTAGGCGGCGCTGAACCCTTCGAGCCCCGCCAGGACCTGATTGACGAGCCGTTGGAAAGTCGCTGGGGCATTCTTCATGCCGAAGGGCATGACCGTAAAATGGTAGTGGCCATCGGGGGTGGAGAAGGCAGAACGTTCTTGTGCTCGGGGTGTGAGGCCGATCTGCCAATAACCTGCTGTCAGGTCGAAGATGCTGAGGTAGCGGGCAGCTCCCATTCGGTCGACCAGTTCATCTGCCCGGGGGATGGGATGTGCGTCCGTTCTGGTGACTTCATTCAGGCCCCGGTAGTCGACGCAGAACCGGAGTTCTGGTGTGGTTCCGGGGGCGGCTGCTTTGGGGACCAGTACGACCGGGCTGGCCCATGGACTGTCTGAGGGCTCGATGACCCCGAGCGTGAGCATCTTAGCCACTTCCGCCTGGATGCAGGCCCGTACCCGATCAGGTACGCGGTAGGCCCGGTGGCGGATAGGAGGGCTGTCTCCGGTGTCCACATCGTGCACACACCAGGAAGTGACACCTGGGGTGAGGGAGAACAGACGGGCGAACCGTGACAGGAGGGCTTGGCACTCTTGGCGTTGTTCTCTGGTGAGGGTCTCCGAGAGTCGGACCCCATCCACGGAGCCGTCTTGCTCCTGGGTCCGCAGGAGGTCAGGGAGAGGCTCGGAGTCGTCTTCAACCCCATTGTCTGTGGCCATCAGTAGGCTGAGTTCTGTTCGTGCAAAGTGGGGTTTCAGTCTGTTGGTGTGGAGGACTCGGAGTGGGTTCCGGGAGGACTCCATATCGATCAGATAGGTGGCAGGACCCTTGCGCTCGATTACCTTGAAGGGTCCCGTCCATTTGTCTTGGAGAGCGCATGGCTCCGTGGGGGACATTACCCATACCTGTTGCCCCGGCTCGAATTCAATAGATGAGGCGTTCTGGTCATACCATTTCTTCATGTCCTCTTGACTGGCCTCTAGGTTGGCTTTTGCTAGGTCTCTGAACCGCCGGGACTGGTTGCGGAGGGTGAGGAGGTACCTGAAGACATCTGGAGGGCTCTTGGCCGGAGGCATCTCCCAGCCTTCTTTGATCAGGCTGAGCGGCCCCCGCACTGGGTGCCCATATAACAGTTCGAATGGGCTGAAGCCTAGGGATTTCTGTGGGACCTCTCGGTAGGCGAAGAGGAGGCACGGCAGCAGCACATCCCACTGGCGACGGAGGGGCTCTTCCAATCCCCCGATCATCCCTTTTAGCGTGCGGTTGAACCGCTCAACAAGTCCGTTCCCTTGGGGGTGATAGGTGGTCGTGAACCGGTAGGTGACCCCACACTGTTGCCAGAGGGATTTCATGTATTTGGAGATAAAGTTCGTGCCTCTGTCGCTGACGACTTCTCGGGGGAACCCCACACGGGAGAAGATCCCCATCAGGGCCCGGCCGACCACTGGGGCTGTCACGGTCCGGAGAGGAACAGCCTCAGGGTAGCGGGTGGCGTGGTCCACTAGCACCAGAATGAAGCGATGGCCTTGTTTTGTACGCGGGTCCAGGGGTCCCACAATGTCTATTCCGACCCTCTCAAATGGGGTCGTGACTACTGGAAAAGGTTGCAAGGGGGCCTTTAGTTTGCGGCCGCTCTTCCCACTGGCTTGGCACGTGGGGCAAGATCGGCAATGCTGGTGCACATCGTTTCGCATTTTGGGCCAGAAGAAGTGGGTCACTAGGCGACTGTAGGTTTTATCTTGTCCCAGGTGCCCTGCCAGGGGGACATCGTGGGCCAGGTTTAGCAGGAAGTCTCTAAAGCGGAGGGGCACTACTAGTACTCGGTTGGCCCCCAGCTCGGCGATTCGTTGCTCGCTGTACAACAGATCATTGTCCCAGTAGACCCAATGAGTTCCGGAGGTATCCCCTGCGCTTTGGGCGAGCGCTTGTTGGCGGAGTCCCTCGAGGGAGGGACAGATCTTCTGTTCCTGGCGAAATTGTTCTTGTGTGGGTCCCCCCTCTTGAGCCCACTGGTCAAGGTTAGCGAGGTCGGAAGGTTGAGCAGGTTCGAGGGGGGTGTCATGGTCGGGGGTCTCGGCTGGGGCGACCGGAGGCGGTGGCGCCGGCCATTCTGGTTCTTCCGGGCGATGGGTGGCACGGGCGGCCATGGACCGGGTGGTGACGCACGCCCAGTCCGGGACGCCCAACATCCCCAAGTGTTCTTTTCGCTCCACGGCTGCCCACGGGGAGCTCTCCAGGTCATTTCCGAGGAGGCAGTCCACGGGGGCGTCGTCTCGGACCGTCACCTTCAACATGCCGGAGACCCCTCCCCACTCAAAGGGGACGCAGGCCATCCGACACAGACTTTCCGAGTTGTCGGCTGATCGCACAGGGCAGAGAATGTTCGGTAGATATTGTTCTGGGGTCACCAGGTGACAGCGGACGGCTGTCACACTGGCCCCGGTGTCCCGAAGGGCCTCGGCCCGTTGTCCATTGATGCTCACCCATTGGCTGTACTTCTGGGTGTTAGCGGGTAGGGGGACCCGCGGGACCATGTCTCTTCCCCCTAAGCACGCGAGAGTCATGGCGGCTGGCTCCCACTCTTGATACTCTTGCTCGTCTGTTTCTTGTTCCTCGGAGATCTGTTCTTCCCCTAGTGCCGCGGCGGCCACATGGCGGGGTTTTGGACTCTGATACTGCGGGCAGCTTGGGTCGTTTGCATAGTGGCCGATTCGTTGGCATCGGTGACACGTGACATTGGCTCTGTACCCCGGTCGCGCCGGGGTGCTGCCCCGGTTGGCCGGGGGGGTGGTGCTGGTAGCGGGGGCGGCCGGAGTGTTGTCTCTTCCTCGTCCTTGGCCCCCTCCTCCTCCTCTGGGTCGGTGGTGACCATTGTTGTTCCTGTTCTGCTCGTAGGACCCATTCCGGCCCACTCTGGTGATCTCCCACCGGTCAGCTTCGGCTGCGAGCTGCCGGGGATCGGTTAACTTGCTGTCGAGGAGGTGTTGGCGTAGTTCAATGAAGCAATTGTTGGACAGATGCTCCCATACCATCAGATTGAACAGCTGCTCGTAGGTCGTGACGTTGTTCCCTCTGATCCAGCCTTCGAAAGCTCGGCTAAAGTACGTTACATAGTCCACCCAAGTTGTACCCGGGATGCGTGTGCAGTCTCGGAACCTCTGACGGTACATCTCGGGCGTGAGGCCATAGCGGGTGAGGAGGGCCGCTTTCATATGGTCGTAGGAGGTCATCTGGTGGTCTGGGAGCTGTAACAGGGTATCGCGGCCCTCATTGAGGAATTTGCCCCATAGGCCGGCTCCCCAATCGTTTCTATCGATCCGGTGCGCAGTCATAGCGATTTCATAGGCCTTAAACCATTGCTGGATGTCGTCCTCTCGAAAATATTCTCGGACAACATCCTTGGGGATGTGTACTTTTTTCTCCGTGGTCCCTGGGGTGTGTGGTCTCTCGGGCACCCCTAACTCTTTATTCTGTTTGCGCAGGTTGATCTCAGCTAGGTTCCGTTCGTGCTCGTACGCTAGTTTCTTTTCCTCGAGCTCCCTTTGTCTCTGTTTCTCCTCTCTTTCTTCTCGGAGACGTAGGTGCTCTAAGTTTATTTTTTGTTCGGCCAACTTGAGTTCTACGTCCATCTTGAGTCGGGCCATTTCTAGCTCGTGTAGTCGGGTTTTTTCTCTTTCTTGGATCTCGTCTTGCGAGAGACCCGTTCTTTGCCCTTCAGGGGCCGTGGTGGTTTTTTCTGCGGTGCTTTGATCGGGGGTTCCGGCAGCCCCGGTCTCTGCCCAAGATTCTAGGGCATGCTTAAAATCGTCCTTGGTGCTTAGTCCGGTGGTAGCGATACCTAGTTCGATGCAGAACTGCTTTAGTTCACGATGGCTGTACTCCTCTAGTTTTTCCATTTGGAACTTCTCAGTTGATCCGCTCTCTTTAGTTGTCATTGTGGTTCGTTGTGGGGTGAGCTACTCTCTGTACGTTATGCGGTGATTCGGATCGCGCCGCTGGCCACCAATGTTAGACGGACCGGGAGGGTCGGCCGAGATTACGGGGAGAGGTCTCCAGGGAGAGCCGTCTCCAACGACTGTACAGACAAGTAACTTCCCCCCCACAGACGGACACCACACAAGATTGAAGGTTAACGAGACTTTATATGCAATTCTTAGGTTACGTTGGTACGATACAAGGAGGTCTGGACTCAGGGGTCCCCTCGATTCTAGTCTTTGGTTGAGGAAAGGGGTAGCGGGACAGTCTTAGTTACCAATGAGTACAAAATAGCTCTCAATCCTCGAGCTCGGCGTTCTGGATGATCGGGCCGTGGAGGAGCCAAGCAGGTCCCGAGATGGATGAAGGAAGGACGACGGTCCGCGGCGGAGCCTGCAGGTCCCGGTGAAAAGATGACGGTTACAACGGTCCGCGGCCACGCCAGCAGATCCCGACGACGATGAAGGATGAAGGTTACGACGGCTGTGGCAGCGCCAACAGGCAGGACGATGGTGCACAGGACAGAGCTACGGCAGCGCCAGTAGTCCGTCCAGGATGAGTTCCTCTTTACGTCTCTCGACTCCAAGATACAACTGCCTTCCTGCTCTGGAGCTGCCCCAGTTATAGGGCTGGTGTGCTTTGATGTCCGGACCCTCGCACTTGGAGGTCGGGAGGTCCGGGATGAGGGAGTCCAGACACCCAGCAGGGGGGTGGAGCCAGCGCCCGGGGAGGCGATGGGCGAGCGGCACTTGGCGGGGGAGAGCCATCGGCACCTCTTTCTCTCATTGACTTGCCAAGTAGCCCGCTCACCTCCTGGGTGGAGGGTGGTGCCGGAATGTCTGAGGCCGGGCTAGGCCCCGGGTTGAGGTCGATCGGGGGCCAGGCGGCCTCGTGGTGAAGTGTCCAAGATGGCGGCCCGGGCTGGGCGCGTGGGCCGGCAGTGGATCGGACCCACGAGGTTAACGTGCTCGGGGGCAGGGGTCCCTGAGGGGACGGAGGACGTGCAATGGTGGTGTGTGGTACTTGCGTGACCGGGCTCGGGCCCGGTCGAGCCGGGGGAGAGCGGCCCTTCATGTGGCCTGTCCAACACTACTCTATACACAGGCGCTTGCTGATCTGCGAACACCCATTTGTTAACCACTATTCATTATGTTGCGTCAACGCCAAATATATCCTATATGCAATTAAAAAAAGACAATTTCATGACTCAACACGATCATCGACACTTGGTGTGTTGCTGTTCCTTATATTTATACCTGTAAGAAAAGCTCTTAACTGCCTCATATACCACATGGTAAGTTAAGTAAGTAGTAATTCTTTATTTAGATATAAAAAACATATCTTTAAAAGATTGCACAAATCGCATTGTGTACAATTTTATGAATAAAAGATGATAAAAGAATAAAATGTGACCGTAAGCATGCTAGTTAAACCCTTTCAATTTGTAAATTAACTCTCCCCGTTATTGCAAGTTCTATTAAAGTACATGTTCAATCTTGTCAATCAGCTATATGGCCTCAGCAATGTCCATTTTATCTAGGTTGCGATAAGCGTGCTGAATGAATTTGGACAGGTTTATGTTTAAAACAATGTTATCTGGAGACAGAGCAGTGATAATGGCATGCCTGCAGGTCCGAATACCAAGCCTGTTCCATTCTGGCTTGAGCAGGCATCGGCACTTGAAAATGAATGAGGGACAGATGCAGAGCACGTGCAAGATTGTTTCTGTTGCTGACCCGCATCCTCTGCATGTTGTGTCTTCTTTCTTACGACGCCAGGTGGGTAGATTTTGGAGAAAGCGCCAATCTCCCAATCTTAGGGCAATCAGACAGCGCTTTAGATAAAATGAAAATGTTGTGGAGAGGTAGGCAGCAGGGGTCAATCGTTTGTAGGAGTTAACTACCGCCCAGGAGTGACTGCGTTTCGTGACAAGAGCTTTGTCTGATGCCATAGAATTCAGAATTACACATTTTTTGATTATGTTTTTAAAAACAGTCTGACTGGGGTTAAGAGCCCAAAGATCGGCAGCTGACATTTGATGGATATAATCATTCAGAAGGCGCCCGAATGTTCCCCCTGGATTAGTCTTGTTGATTTCTTTCCATATTAGGGATTCTAGTGTGCCTGGTTCGGCCTGTCTTAATTTATGACATAGCTTAAGGTAAGTGCCAACGTTAGAGGCTTCATAGTTGGTTAATCCTAGCTCTAGTCTAATCTGAGCCGGGGAAGCAACGCTCGGTAAATGAAGTACCTTCCTGTAGATTTTAGTTGTATGTTTGTTAAGGGCAGTATTCATTTTGCCTTTGAAGATCTCTATGCCATAAGAAAGTGTTGGCCCAATTTTTGCTCTAAGGACTTCTGATAAAGGGGCAAAGGTTGGGCCTGAGAGTTTCTTCGATAGCTTGGCTAAGGATACCACTAAGGCCTTAGTTTTAGCTGTGATCACCCTGCTTTGCTTTGAGAAGCTGCCCTTTGCGTCCAGATGGACGCCTAAATATTTGTATCATTGGCCAATCGAAAGGCTTGTATTGTTAATTGACCAACCACCGCCGCTGTGGTGTTTCTTGCCAAATGGGACCATCAGGGTTTTCTCCATGTTAATTTCTAGCTGGTTGTCAGACGTGTATTGTGATAGTGCAGTAAGGAGCCTTTGTAACCCTACTCTAGTGAGGCTGAACAAGGCCAAATCGTCGGCGTATAAAAGGTTACATAATGCTGCACCTCCTATTTTGGGTGGATGGCTATTTACCTTGTCTAGAGTGCTTGACAGGTCGGCTATGAATAGGTTAAAGAGAAGAGGGGCCAGCACGCATCCCTGCTTGACACTGCGTGAGGTCATGATTTTTCGCGAGAGATGCGAGACGGACCCTAGCTTCACTCGGACCCATGTGTCAGAGTAGAGTTGAATAATTGGGTTCAATATTTCATTTGGAATGCCCCACTGAGTCAGTTTTTTCCAGAGGGCCGCCCTGGGCACTCTATCAAACGCTGCTTTAAAATCGACAAAGCAGCTGAAGACCATCCTGTTTGTTGATAAAGCTTTGTCGATTATGGTGGAAACTGCCAGTAAATTTGTCATAGTTCCTGAATTGGCAACGAACCCTGTCTGGTTTAGAGGAATCAGATCGTAGTCCTTTACCCATTGCCTTAGATCCTCCAGAATGAGTCCTGCAAAATGTTTTGTCTCTATGTCCAGTAGGGCGATTAATCTGTAGTTGTTAGGCATAGCTCGTGATCCAGATTTGTGGATGGGATGAATTATTGCGTCCCGCCATGAGTCCGGGCTTGTCAGTGTTCGCAGGGTGTAGTTAAAAAGATTTAATAACACCGTGGATCAAAAAGGGATGTCCGATTTGAATAGCCTTTGTGGCAGGCCATTAGGGCCTGGTACTCCATCTTGTCTCCCTTTTGTCACTGCTTTGGCAACTCGTTCCTCGGTTAGTGCGTGTGCAGGGGTAAGTCCCTGATTTGTATCCAAGGAGGTGTTCAGTGATTCGTCATCTGCTGTCCCGCGTCCCATGGGGGGTCTGGTACTATCGTGGTTATCTTGTGCCTGGAAGTGATCTGTTAGATATGTTACCCATTCTGCTTCCTGGATATTTGCAGAGCCAGAGTTTGTTAGGTTTAGGTTGTTGCGGTTAACAAGGGACCAGAAAATAAACCTCAAGGGACAAGAATTTCCTTGAGTTTTTTTGCTTGCTTTCCCACACCAATTTTACCCAGTATTGGTTTTCCTGAGCCTGTTTCTCTTGGGAGACTGCCCTCCTGAATGCTTTTTGGGCATGATGATATGTGGCAAGGAAGGCGCTGTTCCGCGGGAATTTTAAAATCAACCTCAGTGCGGTGTTCCTTGCTCTCTTTAGTGGTTTAATGGCGGCTGAGGTTGCGGCCCCTCGTGGAGGCAAACGGTTTGAGCTCTGCGCAGTCGCAGGATATGAGTTGATCAGGTGGAAGCACTGCGACCATTTCCATATCGGGTTGGCTTCTTTATCAAGACTGCCTGTTATGAAGTCCTTGCTTGCTTTTAGAACACTCTGACTGTTGGTTTCATTCCATTTAAGGCGCTTGAGGTTTTCCGTGTGGATTCCCTTGTAGGTTGTGGGAGCCGCTTTATGGAATTCCGGGTTTGCGGTGAGAGTGATGACCTGGGGCCTATGGTCGCTTTCAGACCGTGGGTGGATGCAAAAATAGTTCAGTTTAAACAGTAGTTCAGAATTGCAGATAGTGAAATCTGAGTAAGATTTTTTTCTTCCATTCGACCAGGTCCAGTTTGGGGGTGAGTCGCTGTTTGTCCTTCCGTTCACTACCAGGTAGCCTGCGTTATAGAATCTCGTCACGGAGAGCTCACCTAATATTTTTGGGGCTTGCTTCGGGGGTTTGGATTGAGTCAAAGCCTCAATAATATTAGTCATGTCCGGCCCTTCCGTGTCTGCTGCAATCCCCTGGAATAGATTTGTGTTGAAATCTCCCGTAAAGATGCGGTCCGAATTGGGATATTCAGTAGCGATGTCGTTCATGATTTCGCACAATCGGACCAGGTGGTCTTTTTTTGTACGGGTGCTGGGATTAATGTATACATTGACAAGGAGAATTGGACGCTGCTCCCACAGGGATTGATTTTGACCCCAAGTAACCAGTCTTCTTTGAGGGGGAATTGGTTGAGAGCACCTTTTAGGTTATTTGTGATGTATGTGGACAAACCGCCTTTTGGTTGGCCAAATCGGTTGTCCCTGAGAGCTGGTTTCCAGAACTCGATGTATCCTTCTATGGGACAGCCCTCTGTCGCCCAAGTTTCCTGTAGGGCGATTGCTGTATGTTTGCACAGAAAAGCCATAGTGTCCTCGTTTGAAGTTTTTTGGTGAAGTCCACTGATATTCCATGAGCACAGTGAGAATGGAAACTGTCCCTGCTTGGTGTGTCTTTTGTGCCATGTATCCGCCGCTGAGAGGGGTTTTCTAGCGGAATTGTGTATTTCTGCAAGTATTTCCCCCGCTGGCGGTCAATTTGAATGTTTTGATGACAGGATTGCTGGCAGCCACCCCCAGCTATAATTGGATTCTTCATTGACCCTGACTTTTTCGGGCCCTTTTGGTTTAACGTCGGCCCCTGAAGCATTTTTTTAAGACCGAGTAGGGTCTTGCGCCTCCTGTTGTTTTAGATGTTGACAGGTAGTTGGGTGAAGTCGGCCTTGTTAACAGGGAGGTGGGATACCCGGGGGTGGAATAAGGGTACACTCTAATTCCCCAGTTCCGCATCGTCGGCTTCAGTTCAAGAAAAGCTCCTACCCAGCTAGCCGATGAGAAAGTCACCACAGTGACCTCAGAGGGTTGATTTCCTCGGGGGGAGAGGAATTTGATGTATTCAATATTGTTCGTGGCCAGTCCAGCTAGACCAGGAATTCCTTCTGCTAGTTTTAGCAGATTAGATCTGTTGAGAATGTCGTGCCGACCTTTTGATTTATATTCGGGGGCCAGTAGAATCTGATGGCAAGGTGGATCATTATTGGTTGACTCCGGAACACCTGTAGGCTTAATCTTGGAGTTTTCGACTGTCCTGTCTAGTTTGATTTCATATAACTGTTGTGACAGTCGTTGCGGGGCCCTCGTCTTAGGGTCGTTGCAGATGATTTTGGAGTAATTGGTTTTGGCTTTGCATTTTCTTTTTCCGGGGAAGTGAGAGCCATCGATGGACTGGGGTTTTCTGGTGTCATCTTAGGCCCTGTTGCACTTGCCGTATCTGAGCTCACCCTTAAGAATTCTGTGTGATCCCTGCCCACGGCTGTTTCTGGGGCCATTGTTTGTTTGCTTCGGACCTTTAGGCTATTTGCAGATTCTTGGGTGGGTTTTTCCGGAGTGACTCCCTTGAGGGGGGTTCTTTGCTCTGCGGCCCTGTTTATGACGGGGGATCTTTTGTTTTCAACTTTTTTAAATATAGGGAAGAGTTGCTGGTGGGCAATGTTGGAGTTTGTCCTTAGTTTATTTCTGGCTTTGCGCTGGCGTTTACGCTCTCTTTTCCTGCGTGGTAAAACTGGCCCCGGGTGGGCCGCCGCTGTTACGTCACTTTGAGAAATGGGGCTGTTTGTTTGCACAGGCTCGATATGATCTTGCCTGGAAGTGGGTCCAGTTGGTGGCGAAGGGGGGCCGTTTTCTGCCGGCGAGTTTGATTTTGACTGGGCGCTCTGAGTGTGACCGTTCAGCTTCATTTGGCCTGTGGTTGTTCCTGTGTTTGGAGCCTCACCTTCTTTTAGTGTTCTGCTTAGCAGGAGGTTCAGTGGGTTTAAAGTGATCTTGCTGTGAGGGGGATGGCGGTTTGGTAAGAACGTTTCCTCCTCTCAACAACTTTACTTCCCTTATGACTGTGGTTAGGCATTCTGGGAGTAGAGAAAGAGAATCTATAATTGGGGAACAACAGCAGGTTGCTTCGGCGAGCTTCGTGGAGGCTTGCGCCCGTAAAATTAGGGAATTGAGTTTATCTAATTTACGGTCGATCCCAGACGTAAATAGGGCCAGGGTGTTTAATAGTTCGACCTGCACCTCAAGTTTTATTGAATGGTAATTGAGTGCGTTAACTGTTTGCTGCAGGGTTTGTAAAAGTTGTGGCCAAGCACTGGTCCTGGTGTTTTCTTCAGTGTTTTGTTTTTCGTTTGGGATCGGGCTGGACCTGGGTGAATTCTCAGACGTCTTGAAAAAAAGAGACAGGTCCATCATAAACTGATTGTTCTGGGCGGGCAATGCTGGCTGGCTTTGCTGTGTATACGTTGTGTGTCCAGGTGGCGAGAAAATCATGTACGGGGGGCTCAAAGCTAATGGTGCTATTGTAGAGATTGTTTTTTGTGGGGTTGGGGATTGTGGACTGCTATTGGAGTACTCGGGGTTGGCTTGCCTGTGAATTTGTGCCGTCGTTGTTTGATGAAGGGAGGCCACAAGAGGCGTGGTCGTGGCCGCTGCATTAGTTGCCGTGGGTTGAGGCGGCATTACTTGGGCCTCTGTTGGGCACATAGTGTTCTCCAGTTGGGTTTGTAGTGCTTGAGAGGGCAAGCGGTCCTCTGCTGGAGACACTGAAAGCTTGTCCAATGGGAGGTGGTCAAGTTAAAAGTTTTTGATGTTTTGGACGTTACAGGAGGACCCAAAAATTTAAACCTCTGATGGCTCGATTGCCCTCGAGGTATCAGGTGCCCAATGCTGCGCCGGGGCCAAGTTAAGCGACCCTGATTGGGCCAAGTTAATCGAGCCTGGTTGCGCCAGAGGAGTAGTGGTTGATGCCTCCACAGACTGCGCTCTTGGTTGAGGCAATTTCGCGAACTTAGATGACGTTTTTTTGAAGAAGTCCCGTATGCTTAGCGGTTTTTGTGTTTTTAAAATATGGCTGGCGTTGGCCGAGACCTCTTCGAGGTCGGGTTGTGTGGCTTTCCTTCTTTTGGGTGCTGTGTACTTTCTCTCTTTTCTTGATCTCATTGTCCCCGAAGACTTGGGCTAGGGCTCTTCTAGTTTCTCTCAGGCCCAACACCAGTGGTACTTTGTCACGGCTTTGTTACAGCAGCAATTTTTCAAAGTTATAGCTTCTGGTTTCTGGCTTCTGGGATTGTATGCAGGTTTAAGCG
This sequence comes from Lissotriton vulgaris, assembly GCF_964263255.1. Taxonomy (NCBI): domain Eukaryota; kingdom Metazoa; phylum Chordata; class Amphibia; order Caudata; family Salamandridae; genus Lissotriton; species Lissotriton vulgaris. Next base: position 1,073,360,938 of record NC_141691.1, on the reverse strand, counting down.
TTGGGTGTTAGGCGTTAGGCGTTGAGCGTCTGTGTTGGTGTATGGCACCTCCCTGCTCACCACGTCCCTCCAGCAGGGATCCCCCAGCCCTACCCCGGCCCGCTGGCACCACCTCACCTCCCTGTCCCAGGGGAGTCCTGCAAACAACTGGGGCTATGAGTTGCACGACTCAGGGAGGGACGTGCAGGCACCACAGGGCTTGGGGGTGGGACGGAGCCGACAGGGTCCGGGTGGTTAGTCAGGACCCGGCTGGCACTGGATGGGGAGCAAGGGGAGCAGCCCCAGAGCTGGTGGGCTCCCAAGACCGGCCGAGCGGCGAGCAGTGAGTGAGGGATAGCTGAGGGCGGATGCGCGCTAGGAGGCAGAGGTGCCCACAAGAGCAACAGGAGCACCGCGGGCCGCGAGGGAGATAAGCTGATGGGGAGAACTCCGAGAAGACTCAAGGACTCTGGGGCTCTGAGTGCGTTACGCACAAACGCCGAGCAGACTCCAGGCAGGCAGCGCATCAGGGAGGGGCAGAGAGGACCAGAGAAGAAACCGCCCGCTCACCATGGGTAAATGGAGCGAGAGTTATGATCTCAGATTATTCTCAGTTGGTGTCAGTGTCCCCACTCGCGTGCGCCAATGCTGCTGAATGCTGCCTTACCACGAGTCGCCTCTATCTCTGTCTCGTCGTCCTCCCCAATGACTGCCTCGCTGTGCCTTCGCCGAGCCCGCAGCCCGCAGCTCCCCGCTCTCAGAGCGACCCTCCGCGCACCAAGCTCTCACCGCCGGCAGCGTCTCCGCTCTCACTACACTGCCACGCCCACCCGGCAAGCCTCAGGGGTCACGTTAGTGGGACACGGCCAATCTCCAACAACAAGGAAGTTACGCCTCTCACCAATGCTTCGAGGAGGAGGCGTCCGTCGACCAAGCCTGATCACCGACACTCTGCTCTCGGCGCCCGTTGGCGGAGCTCGCTCTGGCACAGACGACAGCACATGGCTTACTAGTAATAGGCTCAGCTAAAGCAAACGTGTCTACAGATTCAAAAAAGCTGTGTCGCACAAACAATCTTATAACTGGGGTAATGGCCCTCTCAGTCCCAGAATGGCTAGTATGCGTTTGTCCAATAGCAAGGGTAGTGAGCCTTCCGGATTGGGCAATTTTACTAGCAACTTACCCTAGCAAAGCAGTCAGAGGTATTCGTTCAAAGGGCTTGTGGTAATCTGAATTATCTTCATTATCTCTTTCCAGAATGCAACTGTACCAGGATATTACCCAGTGTCATTAGTAAAAATATACACGCAAATATTTATTAATTCACTGTACTTCACTGTTCTGCAATGTATCGTCAAACCCTTAAATGTTTTAGGGTGCTAGAGGGTATCACCCAGTGAACCAGGGTGTAAAATCAAATACCAAAAAACGCATTGTTGCGACCTGGTGCTATGTCTTACTCTGCACTCCTTATTTGTCCCCTGATGATGGGTTACAAACATTTTGTAAATCCTTCACTTCTGAATGAATCTTAAATTAAACCATTTGAGTGAAAATAATTCTGTTTATTGAATTTGTTTCTTTACATTCAATTAACGTTCACCTTTAACTTTTTCATATATATCAATTTGTTTCCAACAATGATCCGTTCAAACAAAAATCCTCAATGCATTTCGGACCCTTGATCGGGAAGTGTGGAACAAAATAGATAATAGTGCAAAAATGTTGTCCCTTGTCCAGTTCAAAAGTGTTCATGTCAATAAAATGATCATGATTAATGCTAATTTCTAAATATATTAAAAAATAAGACATGAAACTCTCCATGAATTGGCCGTAATCTGAAATTGGAAATTAGAAGGAACGAATAAATGTCTAAGTAAAATGCATCTTTACAAAAGGTACAACCAAGATCTCAAAGTTATTCAAAGCGTTTATCTGATTGTGCTCAGAAGTTACTGTGCAATGTTAGAAAAGCGTGCCCAAAAAGCGTGAACATTCCCGACACCCAGTGTTAAAATAGATAATGCACGTCCTCAAAGGAGTGAAAAAATGTATGACCGATTACAATACTCATGTTACTTATAGAGATTAACAATGGAACTAAGGGGCACCCCCTCTATCTGGTCATATTAACTGCTGTTAAATAAGGGGAATACCGTAACATACCTGATTACTCATTGTCAAACATTGTGAGGACTGACATCTTGCCTCAAAACAATGGTATACTTTTAAAGTGATCAAGGGAGAGAAATTGCAATTTTTGATCAATCCTCTACGTTCTATGATTTTACTGAGAACTACGTCCTATGTCAGGGGTAGCAATGGGGTATTCAAAAGTGTAAGGGGTTGATGAGAAAGCATTGGATGTCCCACTTTCATACTTGCTTTTGAAGACGCTCAGTGTGTGCACTGTACAAGTTATGCTAGAACCATTTTCAGAGTGGTGATACTGCTGGCCGGTGGTGTTAGAAGCTGAGTTGGAAAAATCCTAGGTTGACTAAACACACGTCTAACAAATGAGCACATGTATGCTAGAGTGTGTGCTTTTGTGAGTATCTGAAAGGAGGGTGGTGAGGGGGTTCCCCCCCATACTTTGTATCTAAAAGTGGGGTCCAAAGTCAATTTTGAGCTTAAGCGCTAAATATGTAAATATCATGTGTTGTAGTAATGTATAGTCATGCTAGAAAGCACATACTCTTGTTGCTGCTATTAAATCTCCAGAAACAACGACAGTACGGGCCAAACTCAGCCAGGCGCTTGTGGGAGGCAGAGATGCAGCAAAGTATTCTATCCGGTGTGGGCTGGATACCACCGACTCACTGGGCAGACCGATGGCAATGACAGTGGCAATTTGTCGCCACATCTGGTTGAGGTCCACCAACTTTTCGGCCGATGTCCAGAATACACTCATGGACATGCCGTTTGATGGCCGTCGCCTTTTTGGCGACAAGGCAGACCACGCGCTTGAGCTCTTTAAGGACTCCAGGGCTACGGCCAGGTCCTTGGGCCTCTCGGCCTCACGCCAGCAAACGGGTGCCTTTCGCTCCTTTCGTGGCCAAGGAAGGGGCGCCCCCACACGTGCTGCCAGCCACGCACCGCAGACTAACGTCCAACGCGGTGGCGGCCATGCAAACCGCCGTGGAGGCGGTCGGGGACAACGGCGAGGTCAGTCCACACCTTCCCCAGCAGCATCCGCCTCAAAACCATCCTAGTCCGTGCTTTCAGGCCCATGTGACGCCAGTGGGGGCCAGGGTTCGCCATCACCACCTCCACTGGCGCACTGTCACGTTGGACAGGTGGGTGCTGCAAATCGTCTGAAGGGGCTACTCCCTCCCCTTCGAGGTGACCCCTCAAGCCATGCCACTGCAATACCACCGCGTATCGGGGGATCATTTGCGACATCTGCAAGAGGAAGTTAAGGCCCTCTTGGCCAAGGGGGTCATCGAGCGCATTCCTGGGCCAGAATTAGGGTGTGGTTGCTACTCCCACTACTTTCTGGTACCCAAAAAAGGCAAAGGGAACCTACGCCCTTTCGTGGATCTAAGGAACGTCAACGGCTTCCTCCGGAAGGAGAAGTTCTAAATGCTGACACTGGCTCAGGTCCTATCTGCCCTGGACCCAGGAGACTGGATGGTAGTGTTGGACTTGCAAGACGCTTATTTCTACATCCCCGTCCTGCCGGCCCACCGGCGCTACCTGCGATTCGCGGTAGGCCACGAGCACTTTCAGTTTACCGTGCTCCCCTTCGGCCTTACCAGCGCCCCACGAGTGTTCACGAAGGTGATGGCGGTGGTCGCAGCTCCTCTGCGCAGCTTAGGGGTTTCCGTCTTCCCCTACCTTGTCGACTGGTTGTTGAAGGCGGGCTTGCCCCAGACAGTCGTCAGCCACCTCCAGACTACAGCAGACCTCCTGCGCCAGCTGGGGTTTTCCATCAATGTGCCGAAGTCACACCTGTGTAGGGGTGGGCGGAAAATCCGTTCCGCTCGCGGATTTTGCGGAATTTCGGGAAATCCGCAATCCGCGAGATTTGCGAATCTCCCGCAAAATCCGCAAATCCGCGAGCAGCGGATTTTGCTCGCACTGCTCGCACTGTTCGCGTGAGTTCGCGTGAGTTCGCGTGAGTTCGCGCCCCGCGAATAAGTGCAAAATTGCAGAAATACGATCTTAGCAAAACTGAAAGTAACTACTTACCAGGTTCAAAAGTTCAGGCTCATCATTAGTAGCCATTTCCTGTAGTGCTTCCTGAGGGGCCCCTCCAGAGTTCAGTTGCCAGTTGAAACTATTATGTGACCCTGCTCTGAACCTCAGAATAGTTACACATATGCCACAAAGGTCCTGAATTACAGCTAAGGGAGACTAGCAGGAGCCAGGCTGGAAGTTAAAATCCATTAATCAGCCCCTAATTCATTATTGTCAGTTGGGGCAGGGCAGGTGTTGTAACTAATTTTGCAACAATGAAAGCACTTAGCAAGTGCAAAAGATCACTAATCAGGGCGCACTAAGGAAGCAGGTGCCAGCTAAAAAAATATTCTGTGACACATTAATCAGCCCCAAATTAATTCAGGTCACTTGAGGCAGGGAAGGTGTGCTTTGCTTTGCCGAAAATAATGTACACTGGACAACCAGAGGGTGTGGTGATGAAACAGAGGGTGGCATGGGTGGGCCAGAGGGTGGCATGAGTAGTCAGAGAGTGGCAGTGGTGACAGAGAGTGGCAGTGATGAAGAAGAGTGTCCCAAACAGGCTGGACACGTAGAAACAACAAGTTCGCGAAACTTGCGACCCGACAGGTAAGTTCGCAATTTGCGAAAGTGTACAAAACCCTCGCGAACTGGCAGAAACACGGGCGAACACAAAAAAAAAAAAATTCGCGGGAATTCGCGGATTTTGCGGATTGCGAATCCGCAAATCCGCAAAATTCGCGAACGCGAGATCCGCAAAATTCGCTCATGGCCTACACCTGTGTCCCTCTCAGAAGCTCCTCTTTATCGGAGCGGTTCTAGACTCGGCGAAGTTTCGGGTTTATCCGCCCGAACAGCGGGTTTGGGATATTCAGGCTATGATTCCACTCCTTCAGCCTTTATCCCGGGTCTCGGTCAGGTTGACGCTGCGGCTTCTGGGGCTGATGGCCTCCTGCATCCTTCTGGTGCATCACGCCTGATGGCGGATGCGGGCTCTGCAGAGTGACCTGAAGTTTCAGTGGGCCCAGAATCAGGGCAACCTGTCCGACCATGTCCTGATCTCGGAGGGCACTGCGAGCCAGCTGCAGTGGTGGCTCACGGACCGCGATTGGGTCAGCGGCAGATCCCTCTCCCTTCCCCAACCGGAGCACGTGGTTGTGAAGGATGCGTCCCCCCAGGGCTGGGGAGGCCACATGGGAGAGGCGGAGATCAGAGGCCTCTGGTCTCCGGCGGAGTCCCGGCTCTATATCAACCTTTTGGAGCTATGGGCGATTCGTCTAGCACTGAAGGCATTACTCCCCTCTGTCTGGGGGAGTGTAGTGCAGGTGTTCACGGACAACACCACCGCCATGTGGTACTGCAACAAACAGGGCAGGGTGGGGTTGTGGACCCTATGCCAGGAGGCTCTGTGCCTCTGGCAGTGGCTGGAGCATCAGGGCGTGACCCTGGTGGTTCAACACCTGGCAGGTTCTCTGAACGCCAGGGCGGACGAACTCAGCCGCCTGTGCACGATGGATCACGAATGGCGTCGGAACTCGGACGTGGCGCAAGGCCTCTTTCAGCAGTGGGGAGAGCCTTAATTAGATCTACTCGCCACAGAAGAGAACGTGCAATGTCATCAGTTCTACGCGTTGTAATTTCCAAGATGGCACTCGCTCTGAGACGCTTTTCGTCGCGAGTGGAGTTGCTGTCTGTTGTACGCCTTTCCGCCTATACCACTTCTGCCCAGAGTGCTGAATAAGATCAAACGCGACCGGGCCCAAGTCATCCTTGTGGCTTCGTAATGGGCACGAAGGTACTGGTATCCTGAGCTACTCAGTATGTCAGTGGATCCCCCGGTTCATCTGCCTCTTCAGGAGGACCTTCTGTCGCAGCAGCAGGGGACGGTCCTCCACCCGAACCTGTTCAGTCTCCACCTCAATGCTTGGAGATTGAGCGGCGACAGTTGAGGCCATTTGACTTGCCTCCTGAAGTCTGTAATGTCATTCTGGCAGCCAGGCGTCCCTCCATAAAGTCAGTATACGCCTGTAGGTGGAACAGATTTGTGGCATGGTGCACAGCAAAGGCTGTGGATCCTCTCAATGCCCCTCTTTCTGAGGTTCTCCTTTTCCTTCTTTCTCTTGCCCAGCAGAGCTCCGCTCTGGGCACTATCAAGGGCTACCTTTCTGCCCTTTCAGCCTTCTTGAGGCTTACTGATCAGCCTTCTTTGTTCAAGTCCCCCATTGTAAACAGATTCTCAAATGGCTTGTAGGAAGGTGGCTACCTGACTATGGTTACCCCAGATTTTTTGCCTTGTGTTTAGCTGGTTTTCGACTTACTTGGCCTGGTTCCCTGCTAATCAGGGCCCCAGGCTATCTGCTCTCTCTGTAAAATGGATTCCATGTACCCTAGGTGCATAACTAGATTGGCTTGGGTCACCTTATCAGCCTCTGTACAGAGCACTATAGGTGCCCAGGGCATAGGTGCATCCAAGGCCTACCAGGGGCTGCAGCATAACTTTTGCCACCCCTGGCTGGCTATCTAAAATTGACACAACTGGCTGATCACTCAGCTGGGACAAGGTGGTGTAATCACCCCTTGCTTAGATATAGTATGCCTATATCTAAACCTAACTGGACACATATATACCTATAAATCACTCCTATGGCAGGCCTTAACAATCCTGGAGGCAGAGTGCTTGGTTTTATGTGAGATGGTGCCCTAGCATGAGCTGAGCCTGTCTGCAGCTGTCGGGACCAATTCCCTAAGCTGTTCCGGGATAATGCCATACCATATACTATTAAGTGCATTATAATCCTCGCGGTTATATGTTAACTTTGGTTTGGCTTTATCAAAACATGTCGTGTAAGGTGTCATACGATTTGGAATACTACCCCCTCGCCAGTCCTGGCAATGGGGGTAGCATTCCACCCCTCTAGAGGGAGACGACGTGTTACTTTGCTAAAACGCGGTTGATTTTAAAAAGAGCCTCAGATCCACAAAATGGATGCTTCTGCCACAGACACAAGTCTGACCTCCTGCAGCTGACCTAAACTCAGCCAAGGAGGCCTGGACAAAGGATTTCCTGTCACAGGGAGGTGTCACACCACCCCAGACAGGAGATAGTGGATTGTAGCAGGGAGGTTTGAAAGAAACCAGACACTGCCTGGGGAGCACAAGGCTTCCCCTTGCATAATCCGGCCAAACCGGTTCTGGGGTACACCAGCCCCAGTCCCAGCGCGGCCTGGACAAAGGGGAAAGGGGTGTATCCACCCCCTTCCTGGGTCCCACCCATAGGCGGGGACCTAGCAGGTAATCTAGTCCTCTAGATTGGTTTAAGAATGGGAGCAGAGCCAACGCACTCAGATTATCCTGATGAAACATTTGAAATGAATCACTGGACCCTTCGACATCCTACTCAACGTAGAAGACTGAATAATCTCCCTTGTGGTCGAGGAGTGACCACCCTGTGCAAACAGGCACCATCCAGCGCCTCAACGTCTGCTTTGTTGCAGATCCCGCCGGAACTCGAGCGACAGAGATTGACAAGATCAAGCTTGCCTGCCTTCTACCAGCCCGATCCACAGTCCCTGCAGAGCTGAGACCCGTGGAGGCGACCGGAAGCGTGGGGCCCGCCATCTTGAAAAGACCACGAGACGCTGACCGTGCAGCCCACGAGTGACCCTCGAAGCTGGACACCGGGGTTTGAGAAGCACAAGCCCTGAGCCACTTTTGCACCTAAGCTCACACCTCTACACTGGCCGAGTGCTGCGTGGGGCCCTTCTGTTTCTTTTGGCTCAACGCGTTGACCCGGTCACTTGCCCGCTGGCTTGTGGCCCCTGTGCCGACGAAACTTGAAATCCGACTTGTGATTTTGGTTGCTGCATACTTGCACCCGCTCTTCTGAAAAGGAGCACCCGCTCTGACCCTCCTAGTCCGAGCGAGAAGCAATCTTCCAGCCCTGCGTGGATTGCTCTTGCCAAGTGTTGTTTGCTCCGATCTTGAAGCCGACAGCGCCGACAGTGAGAGCCTTCGTGGGACAGTTCGTGACCCGCTCCTGGACGTCGCAGATGCCCTAGAGCCCATGTGGCAGTGGAGAGAAGCTCCTCGATAACCACCTGATTGCGCCCGACATTGCCTGGTTCCGTCCTGGTTCCACCCTGGTCACTGCTGAGTGACCCAGACTCTGTCCCCTCTGCTTTCAGGTACTTTACAAATCTGATCCACCCTTGGATCACACCGGACACTTCTCCTTCACATCGCCTGCAGCATCTTCAGCTTCAAGCACCAACAACCTGCGTGACGAAACCCGACACAACTTCGACCCTATGCACCCGCTTCCTGTGGGTGAGGTAACTCAACAACGCCGGTGTTCCCACACTGGTACACACCTCTAGTGTATGTGTCTTAAGTTTCGTCCTTCTAGGTTAAGCGGAAGTCTCCTTAAACAGTAACTTTATAACTTTTACGCACCATTGACTTTGCATTGGCGCATGCGTGTGCTTTAAGCGCTGCACCCGAATCCCGCGGGCTTTTCCCGACTTCAGCATTGCTAGTCCCGACTGCTCCGAGCGATTCCCTAGGCCCTAGGCCTAACCACTGTCCAATTGGTATCTCTTATACCACTTTCTTAATATATGGTTTGAGTGGCCACCCACCCTCATCCATAATTGTGCAACTTCTATGTGTTTAACTGTGCTTTTGTTTTAACGCTTGTGCCCCTTTGCTCATAAAGAGTGCTGGGGACTATTTTAGTAATAAATACATATATTTTTATAATATATACTTGTGTGGTGTCCTTTCATTTGGTTTTGAAGTATTGTGATTGGTAAAACAGCTCGACCTCTTGAGTTTAGCCTTTAAGCCTGCTTAGTCCATGCTACCACTAGGATAGCTTGTCCAATAAGGTTGACTTACAACCAGACACCATAAGGGATTGTTTGGACTGATACAAGGTGGTTCAGAATTGGAAACATCACATATCAGGCCAACTTCTCACATTGGTGGCAGCGGTGCGGATTTGAGCTTGTTGTTGTTTTTACCATTGCAATCCTTTTATCAAATTGAAAGATCACATCAAGTACCTTAGGTACATATAATACAAAAGCTTAGCATATTTAAGTTCTACTGAACTTAGTAGTTGTAGATTAAAGGGAGTAGCACACCCTGCCTACAACTCACTTCCAAGGTACAGTAGGAAAACACTTAGTGTAGGTAAGTGCACCACTTGCACCTCACTAGCAGTCATGTCTGACACAGGTGTAGCCACTGGCTCTCAGCCTGTGACAGTTGACCAGACCAAGGCAACTTCCAGATATGACACCCTCAGCCACAGAGACCTGAGTACCTTGTGTACTGTAAGGGGGCTGAAAAATGGTCACAACCCTACCATTCCTATCCTGATAACCATTCTGGAGAAGGAAGACCTTAGGCAAGCTAGCATAGCTCCCTTAAGATCAGGAGATAGAGTGAAACCCCAAGAGAATGAGAATAGCACCCCAGAGAATGAGGTGGACCCTGAACCAGATAATGATGAAGATTCAGATCAGGATCAAGGGGATATCCAGGTACATGTGGGGAGGCTTAGCCAAACCAACTTGGACCTACTTGGAAATGGAGAGGGCCAGCACCTCCCCAGAGTACAAAGCAGAACTGTTCCAGGCAATAGAAGGGTGAGATCTCCCTCAGTGGATTCTCACATTTCTAGTGTCTCCAGAAACTCTCAAAGGGGAATGACTTCCCCCCAGAGAAGAGAGCATAAGGCCAGGATGAGAGCTGTAGAACTCCAGATAGAGAGGGAAGAGTTAGCCCTGGCCCAAGCTAAACTTGCGTTAGCAAGGGAACAGAAAATGTGTGGCTTAGATGCCACTGGTGGCAGCAACAATATTCCTACAGAGAAAGACAGGTCCTATCATACTAGAAACCTGACAAAGATTGTGCCCCCCTACACAGAAGGGGATGACATCCACAAGTGGATAACTGCTCTTGAGAGAGCCTGCATGGTACAGCAGGTTCCTGAGGAACAGTGGGCAGCAATCTTATGGTACTCCTTTTCTGAGAAAGGGAGGGATAAGCTCCTCACGTCAGACATGAGGATGCTAAAAACTACAAAGACCTGAAGAGTGCTCTAATTTATGGGTTTGGCTTAACCACTGAACAGTACAGGTTGAAGTTCAGAGATACCCAGAAGACACAGACACAGGACTGGACTGATTTTGTAGATTGTGCTGCTAAGGCTCAGGAGGGTTGGCTACATGGCAGAAAAGTACATGACTTCACAGGATTGTATAATTTGATTATGAGGGAGCAGATCCTAAGTAATTGTCAGAACCAGCTCTTACACCAGCACCTGGTGGACTCAGATTTGACCTCTCCCCAAGAATTGGGAAAGAGGGCAGATAAATGGGTCAGAACCAGGATTAGGCCTAAGAATCAGGACAATAACCAGAAGAAGGAGTCTACCAAGACTCAAGATAAGGGTGGGGATAAAAGTAAAGTAAAGACTTCCCCAGGGCCCCGAAACTCCAAGGATGGGGGTGGGTCCCAAGACACTTTATCTACCCAGAAAAAGCCATACTGTCATGTCTGTAAAGAGACTGGCCATTGGAAATCAGACAGCTGTTGTCCAAAGAATGGCAATAAAGAAAATATACCTCCAACGCCAGCTCCAACACCTCCTGTTACTATCAGCAGTAATCCCCCAGGAAGTGGGAGCACACCCAGGAATCTGGGTGGGTTTACGTTTGGAGCACAGGTGGACCCTGGCCTATCCAGGTCCCCTTCCCCAAATGATCTTGTTTATGAGACTGGCATGGGGTTTGCCAACTTCTCTGATTGCCCAAATACCTTGAGCAAATATAGACAAGAACCCATCATCAATGGTTTGAAAGTTGAAGCCTTTAGAGACACAGGGGCTAGCATCACCATGGTGGCTGACTGTATAGTCCCCTCTAAGCAACTTTTACCTGATGCCACATACCAGGTGACACACATTGATGGAATACAAACCAATCATCCCATGGCAGTAGTAAGTCTCAGCTGGGGAGGTGTCACTGGCCCAAAGAGAGTGGCAGTGTCACCAAACTTGCCTGTGGACTGTCTACTAGGTAATGATTTGGAAATCTCAGCCTGGGCTGAGGTTGAACAGAAAATCCATTCTAGAATGGTAAATGCCAATGGAAAGGTTAGTGGGGCTGTAATGGCTACAGCCCCAATTCAAGATGTCCTTCCTAAAAAGGTTGGTAGGGCTGTGCAAGACTCAGCCCCATCTTTAGTAGAATCTCTTCCTGAACAGAATAGCAAAGCTGTTATGAGAACAGCAGATATCCAAACTGAGTCTCCTCCTGAAAAGGTTGGTGGGGCTGTGATGGCCACAGCTCAAACTCAAACAGATATGTGTGTTGTGAAGGCTGAAATGATGGATCACTCCACCCAAACTGAGAGCATGGAGAAGGAAGAGAAATCTCCCCCTCACCAGACATTAGGACAGGATCAGCCTCCTCGGGGAACTGATCTTACCCCTGGTGAAGGAACTGCCCCAGAGGTTGTTAGGTCTGGCCTGACAGAGCCTCTGATGGCAGTGGACCCTTCTCAGGTGGGACCCAGTCTGGAGCAGGTAACCTGCCCCTCTCTACCTTGCCTTAGTCAGCCCAGGGTTGCAGAGGACAAGAAGGACAGTGAGACCCAGAGGGCCCCCTGTCAAATAAAGCACCCCCATCAACCGATTAGGGGCACCGAAACTAGTAGCCCTAGTAAGGTGAAAACTTTACAAACTCCTGAGGGAGCCCCCTTAAAAGTAGTTAGGGACTTCCCACAGATGGATTCTGTTGGCCACAGCCAAACCTGGGACCCAAAGGGCCCAAACCTGAACTGTCCCTCCAGTAAGCCAAAACAAGGGACCCAGCCTCCAGCTTTAGGTAGCCAGAGGTTGACCCTGAGAGCACAGTGCAACTCAGCTGAAGAAAGAAAGGCACACATGGTGGAAGATAATTGGAGGAAGCTGAGCCCTAAATTAGTGGAGCCTCACTTCAATACTCCATATCAAAACCAGCCATTTTTCTTGCATAAACACTAACCCTGGGCGTAGTGTGCGGAGTGGGGCTACGCGGAGCTACGCGAAGTGGGCACAAAACTACGCCCACCCGCGCACTCCGCGAAACCCCACTACGCGCCGCCAGCCTCCCTCCCGCCCTCCCTAAATACTGCAATAAATGGCTAGAAAGCTTTTAAAAACACTTACCTTGTCCGCTGCGTCCCCGGGGCTCCATCTCGCCGTCCCTGGATTCGCACCGTCATTTCGAATACTAATGCGCATGCGCATTTCTCGTGAGAAATGCGCATGCGCGGCCGCATGCGCATTAGTATTCGAAATGGCGGCGCAAATCCAGGGACGGCAAGAGGGAGCCCCGGGGACGTGGCGGACAAGGTAAGTGTTTTTAAAAGCTTTCTAGCCATTATTGAAGTATTTAAGGAGGGCGGGAGGGAGGCGGGTGGCGGCCGGCTACGCACCGTCTGCGGAGCGCGCGTAGTTTTGCCTGGCTACGCCCGCTACGCAAAATGCGTAGGAGACGGCACTACGCACACTCCGTGCACGGAGCGTAGCTGGCCGCCCAACCCTAATAAACACACCCAAGCTACTGATTCCCTATGGAGGAGACCCTCTAATACCCCAAGGGTGAGGGACTGCTTAGTGGACCATGAGACAGGGGGTACCCATGCTAGTGCAGGTACTTCCTTATATGGCCACTCAGGCAATATAGGCTTACCTGGACAAGGATAGCCTTATCTCCTTTCGTTTGGGGGGGGGGGGGTTATGTAGGAAGGTGGCTACCTGACTATGGTTACCCCAGATTTTTTGCCTTGTGTTTAGCTGGTTTTCGACTTACTTGGCCTGGTTCCCTGCTAATCAGGGCCCCAGGCTATCAGCTCTCTCTGTAAAATGGATTCCATGTACCCTAGGTGCATAACTAGATTGGCTTCGGTCACCTTATCAGCCCCTGTACAGAGCACTCTAGGTGCCCAGGGCATAGGTGCATCCAAGGCCTACCAGGGGCTGCAGCATAACTTTTGCCACCCCTGGCTGGCTATCTAAAATTGACACAACTGGCTGATCACTCAGCTGGAGAAAGGTGGTGTAATCACCCCTTGCTTAGATATAGTATGCCTATATCTAAACCTAACTGGACACATATATACCTATAAATCACTCCTATGGCAGGCCTTAACAATCATGGAGGCAGAGTGCTTGGTTTTATGTGAGATGGTGCCCTAGCATGAGCTGAGCCTGTCTGCAGCTGTCGGGACCAATTCCCTAAGCTGTTCCGGGATAATGCCATACCATATACTATTAAGTGCATTATAATCCTCGCGGTTATATGTTAACTTTGGTTTGGCTTTATCAAAACATGTCGTGTAAGGTGTCATACGATTTGGAATACTACCCCCTCGCCAGTCCTGGTGACGGGGGTAGCATTCCATCCCTCTAGAGGGAGACGACATGTTACTTTGCTAAAACGCAGTTGATTTTAAAAAGAGCCTCAGATCCACAAAATGGATGCTTCTGCCACAGAAACAAGTCTGACCTCCTGCAGCTGACTGAAACTAGGCCAAGGAGGCCTGGACAAAGGATTTCCTGTCACAGGGAGGTGTCACACCACCCCAGACAGGAGATAGTGGATTGTAGCAGGGAGGTTTGAAAGAAACCAGACACTGCCTGGGGAGCACAAGGCTTCCCCTTGCATAATCCGGCCAAACCGGTTCTGGGGCACACCAGCCCCAGTCCCAGCGCGGCCTGGACAAAGGGAAAGGGGTGTATCCACCCCCTTCCTGGGTCCCACCCATAGGAGGGGACCTAGCAGGTAATCCAACCCCCTAGATTGTTATAAGAATGAGAGCAGAGCCAACGCACTCAGATTATCCTGATGAAACATTTGAAACAAAACTCTGGACCCTTCGACATCCTACTCGACGTAGAAGACTGAAGAATCTCCCTTATGGTCAAGGAGTGACCACCCTGCGCAAACAGGCACCATCCAGCACCTCGACGTCTGCTTTGTTGCAGTTCCCGCCAGAACTCGAGCGACAGAGATCGACAAGATCAAGCTTGCCTGCCTTCTACCAGCCCGATCCACAGTCCCTGCAGAGCTGAGACCCGTGGAGGCGACCGGAAGCGTGGGGCCCACCATCTTGAAAAGACCACAAGACGCTGACCGTGCAGCCCACGAGTGACCCTCGAAGCTGTACACCAGGGTTTGAGAAGCCCCAGCCCTGAGCCACTTTTGCACCGAAGCTCACCCCTCTACACTCGCCGAGTGCTGCGTGGGGCCCTTCTGCTTCTTTTGGCTCAACGCGTTGGCCCGGTCACTTGCCCGCTGGCTTGTGGCCCCTGTGCCGACGAAACTTGAAATCCAACTTGTGATTCTGGTTGCTCCAGACTTTCACCCGCTCCTCTGAAAAGGAGCACCCGCTCTGACCCTCCTGGTCCGAGCGAGAAGCAATCTTCCAGTCCTGCGTGGATTGCTCTTGCCAAGTGTTGTTTGCTCCGATCTTGAAGCCGACAGCGCCGACGGTGAGAGCCTTTGTGGGACTGCTCGTGACCCGCTCCTGGACGTCGCAGATGCCCTAGAGTCCACGTGGCAGCGGAGAGAAGCTCCTCGACAACCACCTGATTGCGCCCGACATTGCCTGGTTCCGTCCTGGTTCCACCCTGGTCACTGCTGAGTGACCCAGACTCTGTCCCCTCTGCTTTCAGGTAATTTACGACTCTGATCCACCCTTGGATCACACCGGACACTTCTCCTTCACATCGCCTGCAGCATCTTCAGCTTCAAGCATCAACAACCTGCGTGACGAAACCCGACACAACTTCGACCCTATGCACCCGCTTCCTGTGGGTGAGGTAACTCAACAACGCCGGTGTTCCCACACTGGTACACACCTCTAGTGTATGTGTCTTAAGTTTCGTCCTTCTAGGTTAAGCGGAAGTCTCCTTAAACAGTAACTTTATAACTTTTACGCACCATTGACTTTGCATTGGTGCATGCGTGTGCTTTAAGCGCTGCACCCGAATGCCGCGGGCTTTTCCCGACTTCAGCATTGCTAGTCCCGACTGCTCCCAGCGATTCCCTAGGCCCTAGGCCTAACCACTGTTCGATTGGTATCTCTTATACCACTTTCTTAATATATGGTTTGAGTGGCCACCCGCCCTCATCCATAATTGTGCAACTTTTATGTGTTTAACTGTGCTTTTGTTTTAATGCGTGTGCCCCTTTGCTCATAAACAGTACTGGGGATTATTTTAGTAATAAATACATATATTCTTATAATATATACTTGTGTGGTGTCCTTTCATTTGGTATTGAAGTATTGTGATTGGTAAAACAGCTCGCTTAACACAACCTCTTGAGTTTAGCCTTTAAGGCTGCTTAGTCCATGCTACCACTAGGATAGCTTGTCTAATAAGGTTGACTTACAACCAGACACCATAAGGGATTGTTTGGACTGATACAAGGTGGTTCCAGAATTGGAAACATCACATATCAGGCCAACTTCTCACAGGGCGTCACTCATATGTTCCCTCCTGTCCCTTTCGTGATGCCCCACTGGGACTTGAACCTGGTTCTAACTTACTTGATGTGCGCTCCCTTTGAGCCGCTTTATAACTGTCCTCTACGTCTTCTTACACTGAAGACTGCTTTCCTGGTTGCCATCACCTCTGCCAGGAGAGTGAGTGAGTTCTCCAGGTTCTTTCCTCTAAACCTCCCTTCCTTTCTGTCCATCCGGTCAAGGTTGTGTTGCATACAAAACCCTCTTTCCTGCACAAGGTAGTCACAGCCTTCCACATCGGGCAGTCCATCACCTTGCCCACCTTCTTTCCGCCTCCGCATTCCTGGAAAGAGGAAGAGAGGCTCCACCGTCTGGACCCAAAACGTGCACTCTCTTACTATATGGATCGCACACGCCAGTTCCGGGTGGATGACCAACTCTTGTTGGTTACGTGGGCGCTAAGAAAGGACGGGCGGTGCCCATCTCTCGGTGGATCGTGTTGTGCATCTAAGCGTGTTACTTCTTGGCAAAGAAGGAGCCTCTTGTTGGGCTGAGGGCCCATTCCGCTCGGGCCACGGTGGCTACTACTGCCCTGGGCTGGGGAGTCCCCTTGCAGGACATTTGTCAGGCAGCTAGGTGGGCCTCGCTGCACACGTTCGCGAGACACTACTGCCTGGATAGCCAAGTCCGGAGGGATGGCTTCTTTGGCCGTTCTGTCCTCCAGGACGTTCTGGTGTGATTATTGGTTCGCAGACCCACTACCGGGGTTGGTATTTCTGGGGTATCTATTCTAAGGTAAGGAATCCATCACTAATGTGTCTCTTTCAGATGCACAAGTTACTACTTTTGTAACGATATATCTGTAAGAGATAGTTAGTGATAGATTCCTTACCGTGCCACCCATCCTCCCCGTTCTGCGAACCGATATCTAGGGTTAAGGTCATCCCCTTTCAGGGCCCTAGTTTCAATGGCACCAGTGTTGGTTTTTAACATGGCTCTGCTTTTCTGGTGCAGAAAAACTGTGTCTAAGAACTGACGTCAGCACGCGGAGGCCGCGTCTAAGTACTCCGACGACGTCATCACGGTCCCACGACGCCGACAACGGAAGCGGAGCCGCAGACGATGCCTACCGACGCGCAAGGGTACTGCTACACAAAAAGTTCTGGATCCAGTCTGACGCCTGGGGATATTCTAAGGTAAGGAATCTATCACTAACTAATGTCTCTTACAGATATATTGTTACACAAGTAGTAACTTGTGCGTTACTGGTGGAGCCTGTTTGCACAGGGTGGTCACTCCTTGACCACAAAGGAGATTCTTCAGTCTTCTAGTTGCAGTAGAATGTCGAAGGTCCAGAGTTTCGGTTCAAGTTTCAGTTCAGGATAAATCTAAAGTCTCTAGACTCAGCTCCTACCTGTATACTGATTTGAGGGGCTGGATTACCTGCTAGGTCCCTTCTATGGGTGGGACCAGGGAAGGGGTTGGTTACACCCATTTCCCTTTGTCCAGTTTCGCACCAGAGCTGGGGATGAGTGCCCCAGCAACTGGTTTGAACCGGGCTATGCATGGGGCACCTTGTGTGCCCCAGGCAGTGTCTCATTTCATTCAACCCACCCTGCCCTAATGCACAAGAGCCTCTCTGGGGAGGTGCTCGCACCTTCCAAGACAGGAAACCTATTGTCCAGGCCTCCCCTGCGGGAGTTTCGTCCAGCAGCAGGAGGTCAGACTCGTGTCTGTGGCAGCAGCATCCATTTTGTGATGCTGAGGCTCTGTTTAACTTTAACCGGGTAAAGCTACAACTACATGTCTTCTCCCTCTAGAAGGGTGGAATGCTCCCCCGCCGCCAGAACTGGCGGGGGGTAGTATTCCAAAGCGTATGTCACCTTACAGGACATGTTTTGATAAAGCCAAACCAAAGTTAGCAATAACCACGAGGATTATAATGCACTTAAGAGTATATGGAATGGCTATATCATAGAACAGCTATAAGGACATGGTTCCGAAAGCTGCAGACAGGCTCAGCTCATGCTAGAGCACCATCCCACATAAAACCAAGCACTCTGCCTCCAGGATTGTTAAGGCCTGTGTTGGACAGGCCACATGAAGGGCCGCTCTCCCCCGGCCCAACCAGGCCCGAGCCCGGTCACGCAAGTACCACACACCACCATTGCACGTCCTCCGTCCCCCCAGGGACCCCTGCCCTCGAGCATGTCGACCTCGTGGGTCCGATCCACTGCTGGCCCACGCGCCCATCCTGGGGCGCCATCTTGGACACTCCACCACGAGGCCGCCTGGCCCCCGATCGACCTCAACCCTGGGCCTGGCCCGGCCTCAGACACCCCGGCACCACCATCCACCCAGGAGGTGAGCGGGCTACTTGGCAAGTCAATGGGAGAAGGAGGTGTCGATGGCTCTCCCCCGCCAAGTGCCGCTCGCCCATCGCCTCCCCGGGCGCTGGCTCCACCCCCCTGCTGGGTGTCTGGACTCCCTCATCCCGGACCTCCCGACCTCCAAGTGCGAGGGTCCGGACATCAAAGCACACCAGCCCTATAACTGGGGCAGCTCCAGAGCAGGAAGGCAGTTGTATCTTGGAGTCGAGAGACGCAAAGAGGAACTCATCCTAGACGGACTACTGGCACTGCCGTAGCTCTGTCTTGTGCACCATCGTCCTGCCTGCCGGCGCTGCCGCAACCTTCGCAACCTTCATATCCTTCATCGTCGTCGGGACCTGCTGGCGTGGCCGCGGACCGTTTGTAACCGTCATCTTCACCGGGACCTGCTGGCTCCGCCGCGGACCGTCGTTTCCTTCGTCCATCTCGGGACCTGCTGGCTCCGCCGCGGCCCGATCATCTAGAACGCTGAGCTCGAGGATTGAGAGCTATATCCATCTTTTGGTAACAAGACTGTCCCGCTACCCCTTTTCCCAAACCAGAGACCAGAATCGAGGGGACCCCTGAGTCCAGACCTCCTTGTATCATTTCATCGTAACTTAAAGAATTGCCTATAAAGTCTCGTTGAACTTTAACCTTGTGTGGTGTCCGTCTGTGGGGGGGAAGTTACTTGTCTGTACGATCGCTGGAGACGGCTCTCTCCGGAGACCTCTCCCCTTATTCTCGGCCGACCCTCCCGGTCCGTCTAACATTGGTGGCCAGCGGCGCGATCCGAATCACCGCGTAAACGTACAGAGAGTAGCTCACCCCACGACGAAATCACAATGACAACTAAAGAAAGCGGATCAACCGAGAAGTTCCAGATGGAGAAATTGGATGAGTACAGCCATCGGGAACTAAAACAATTCTGCATCGAACTAGGTATCGCTACCACCGGACTAAGTACCAAAGACGATTTTAAGCATGCCCTAGAATCTTGGGCAGAAACCGGGGCTGCCGGAACCCCCGATCAAAGCACCGCAGCAAAAACCACCACGGCCCCTGAAGAGCGAAGAACGGGTCTCTCGCAAGACGAGATCCAGGAAAGAGAAAAAACCCGACTACACGAGCTGGAAATGGCCCGACTCAAAATGGACGTTGAACTTAAGTTGGCCGAACAAAAAATCAACTTAGAGCACCTGCGTCTCCGAGAAGAAAGAGAGGAGAAACAGAGACAAAGGGAGCTCGAGGAAAAGAAACTGACGTACGAACACGAGCGGAACCTAGCTGAGATCAACCTACGCAAGCAGAATAAAGGAGTAGGGGTGCCCGAGCAACCCCACACCCCAGGGGCAACAGAGAAAAAGGTACACATCCCCAAGGATGTCGTCCGAGAATACTTCCGAGAGGACGACATCCAGCAATGGTTTAAGGCCTATGAAATCGCTATGACTGCACACCGGATCGATAGAAGCGATTGGGGAGCCGGTCTATGGGGGAGATTCCTCAATGAGGGCCGCGATGCCCTGCTACAGCTCCCGGACCACCAGATGACCTCCTATGACCATATGAAAGCTGCACTCCTCACCCGCTATGGCCTCACACCCGAGATGTACCGTCAGAGGTTCCGAGACTGCACCCGCATCCCGGGTACAACTTGGGTGGACTATGTCAACTACTTTAGCCGAGCCTTCGAGGGCTGGATCAAAGGAAGCAACGTCACAACCTACGAACAACTGTTCAATCTTATGGTATGGGAGCATCTGTCGAACAATTGCTTCATTGAACTCCGCCAGCACCTCCTCGACAGCAAGTTAACGGATCCCCGGCAGCTCGCAGCCGAAGCTGACCGGTGGGAGATCACCAGAGTGGGCCGGAATGGGTCCTACGAACAGAACCGGAACAACAATGGTCAGCACCGACCCAGAGGAGGAGGAGGGGGCCAAGGACGCGGAAGAGACAACGGCCCGGTCGCCCCCGCTACCAACACCACCCCCCCGGCCAACCGGGGCAGCACCCCGGCGCGACCGGGATACCGAGCCAATGTTACGTGCCATCGATGCCAACGAGTCGGCCACTACGCAAACGACCCAAGCTGCCCCCAGTACCAGAGCCCAAGGCCCCGCCAAGTAGCCGCTGCTGCTCTAGGGGAGGAACAGATCACAGAGGAACAAGAGAAATATGAACAAGAGCATCAAGAATGGGAGCCAGCCGCCATGGCTCTAGCATGCTTAGGGGGGAAAGACATGATCCCGCGGGTCCCCCTACCCGCTAACACCCAGAAGTACAGCCAATGGGTGAGCATCAATGGACGCCGGGCCGAAGCCCTCCGTGACACCGGGGCCAGTGTAACAGCCGTCCGCTGTCACCTGGTGACCCCAGAACAGTATCTACCGAACATTCTCTGCCCTGTACGTTCAGCCGATAACTCAGAAAGTCTGTGTCGGATGGCCTGCGTCCCCTTCGAATGGGGAGGGGTCTCCGGCATGTTGAAAGTAACGGTCCGAGACGATGCCCCCGTAGACTGCCTCCTGGGGAATGACCTTGAAAGCTCTCCGTGGGCAGCCGTAGAACGAAGAGAACACCTGGGGATGTTAGGCGTCCCGGACTGGGCGTGCGTCACCACCCGGTCCATGGCCGCCCGTGCCAACCACCGCCCAGAAGAACCCGAATGGCCGGCGCCACCGCCTCCGGTCGCCCCAGCCGAAACCCCCGACCCTGACGTCCCCCCCGAACCAGCTCAACCTTCCGACCTCGCTAACCTCGACCAGTGGCCTCAAGAGGGGGGGCCCACGCAAGAACAATTTCGCCAAGAACAGAAGACCTGTCCCTCCCTCGAGGGACTCCGCCAGCAAGCGCTCGCCCAAAGCGCAGGGGATACCTCCGGAACTCACTGGGTCTACTGGGACAATGATCTGCTATACAGTGAGCAAAGAATCGCAGAGCTGGGGGCCAGCCGAGTCCTAGTGGTACCACTCCGTTTTAGAGACTTTCTGCTAAACCTGGCCCACGATGTCCCCCTGGCAGGACACCTGGGACAAGATAAAACCTACAGTCGCCTAGTGACCCACTTCTTCTGGCCCAAAATGAGGAACGATGTACACCAGCATTGCCGATCTTGCCCCACGTGCCAAGCCAGTGGAAAGAGCGGCCGCAAACTAAAGGCCCCCCTGCAACCTTTTCCCGTGGTCACCACCCCGTTCGAGAGGGTCGGGATAGACATCGTGGGGCCCCTGGACCCGCGCACAAAACAAGGCCATCGATTCATCTTGGTGCTAGTGGACCACGCCACCCGCTACCCTGAGGCTGTTCCCCTGCGGACTGTGACAGCCCCGGTAGTCGGCCGGGCTCTGATGGGGATCTTCTCCCGTGTGGGCTTCCCCCGAGAAGTCGTCAGCGACAGAGGCACGAACTTTATTTCTAAATATATGAAATCCCTCTGGCAACAGTGCGGGGTTACCTACCGATTCACGACCCCCTATCACCCTCAAGGGAACGGACTCGTTGAGCGGTTCAATCGCACGCTAAAAGGGATGATCGGGGGGTTGGAAGAGCCCCTCCGTCGCCAGTGGGATGTGCTGCTGCCGTGCCTCCTCTTCGCCTATCGGGAGGTCCCCCAGAAATCCCTGGGCTTCAGCCCGTTTGAACTGCTATATGGACACCCAGTGCGGGGGCCGCTCAGCCTAGTCAAAGAAGGCTGGGAGATGCCTCCGCTAAAGAACCCTCCAGATGTCTTCCGGTACCTCCTAACCCTCCGCAACCAGACCCGGCGGTTCAGGGAGCTGGCAAAAGCTAACCTAGAGGCCAGTCAAGAGGACATGAAAAAGTGGTATGACCGGAATGCCTCATCCATTGAATTTGAACCTGGCCAACAGGTATGGGTGATGTCCCCCACCGAGCCATGCGCCCTGCAAGACAAATGGACGGGGCCCTTCAAAGTAGTCGAGCGCAAGGGCCCTGCCACCTATCTCATCGACATGGAATCTTCCCGGAACCCCCTCCGGGTCCTCCACGCTAACAGACTGAAGCCCCACTTTGTGCGTACAGAACTCAGCCTCCTGATGGCCACAGACAATGGGGCTGAAGAAGACTCCGAGCCCCTCCCTGACCTCCTACGGACTCGGGAGCAAGACGGCTCCGTGGATGGGTCCGACTCTCGGAGGCCCTCACCAGAGAGCAACGCCAGGAGTGTCGAGTCCTCCTGTCACAGTTCGCCAGCCTGTTCTCCCTCACCCCAGGTGTCACTTCCTGGTGTGTGCACGATGTGGACACGGGGGACAGCCCCCCTATCCGCCACCGGGCCTACCGCGTGCCAGATCGGGTACGGGCCTGCATCCAGGAAGAAGTAGCCAAGATGCTCACGCTCGGGGTCATCGAGCCCTCAGACAGCCCCTGGGCCAGCCCTGTAGTACTGGTCCCCAAAGCAGCTGCCCCCGGCACCACACCAGAACTCCGGTTCTGCGTCGACTACCGGGGCTTGAATGCGGTCACCAGAACAGACGCACATCCCATCCCCCGGGCAGATGAACTAATCGACCGCATGGGAGCTGCCCGCTACCTCAGTATCTTCGACCTGACGGCGGGCTACTGGCAAATCGGCCTCACACCCCGGGCGCAAGAACGTTCTGCCTTTTCCACCCCCGATGGCCATTACCATTTCACAGTCATGCCCTTCGGCATGAAGAATGCCCCAGCAACATTCCAACGGCTCGTCAATCAGGTCCTGGCGGGGCTCGAAGGATTCAGCGCCGTCTACCTAGACGACATCGCTGTATACAGCCACCATTGGTCCGAGCACCTCCACCACCTCCGAGCAGTGCTGCAAGCCCTTCAGCGAGCTGGCCTCACGATCAAGGCCAGCAAGTGTCAAATTGGGCAAGGGTCTGTAACCTACCTCGGGCACCAGGTGGGAAGCGGCCTGGTGGCCCCTCTGCAGCTAAAAATTGCCGCCATCCAGTCCTGGCAGCCCCCCATCACCCAGACCGAGGTACGAGCCTTCCTGGGCCTCACGGGCTATTACCGAAGGTTCGTGAAAGACTATGGTACTATAGTGGGGCCCCTCACAGAACTCACGTCAAAAAATCAGCCCAAGAAAGTCAACTGGACCCCAGAGTGTCAAGCTGCATTTGAACAATTGAAAGCCGCCATGTGTTCCGCCCCTGTGCTCCAGGCCCCCGACTACAGCCGGGAGTTCGTCGTCCAGACGGATGCCTCCGACCTTGGCATTGGGGCAGTCCTGTCTCAAGTGAACACCGAAGGCCTTGATCAACCGGTGGCCTTCATCAGCCGACGACTCCTACCACGGGAACAACGCTGGAGCACCATAGAGAGGGAGGCCTTCGCTGTGGTATGGGCCCTCAAGAAGCTCCGGCCCTACCTTTTTGGCACACACTTTCGGGTACAGACCGACCACCGACCCCTGCAGTGGCTGATGCAGATGCGGGGGGAAAACCCAAAGTTACTACGCTGGTCCATCTCCCTACAAGGTATGGATTTCACAGTTGAACACCGGCCTGGGCCAGATCACGCCAACGCGGATGGCCTGTCACGGTTCTTCCGCCTCGACGAGGAGAGTCCCCAAGAGGATGGGTAACTCTCCCCGCCTTCAGCTGGGGGGGACGCATGTTGGACAGGCCACATGAAGGGCCGCTCTCCCCCGGCCCAACCAGGCCCGAGCCCGGTCACGCAAGTACCACACACCACCATTGCACGTCCTCCGTCCCCCCAGGGACCCCTGCCCTCGAGCATGTCGACCTCGTGGGTCCGATCCACTGCCGGCCCACGCGCCCATCCTGGGGCGCCATCTTGGACACTCCACCACGAGGCCGCCTGGCCCCCGATCGACCTCAACCCTGGGCCTGGCCCGGCCTCAGACACCCCGGCACCACCATCCACCCAGGAGGTGAGCGGGCTACTTGGCAAGTCAATGGGAGAAGGAGGTGTCGATGGCTCTCCCCCGCCAAGTGCCGCTCGCCCATCGCCTCCCCGGGCGCTGGCTCCACCCCCCTGCTGGGTGTCTGGACTCCCTCATCCCGGACCTCCCGACCTCCAAGTGCGAGGGTCCGGACATCAAAGCACACCAGCCCTATAACTGGGGCAGCTCCAGAGCAGGAAGGCAGTTGTATCTTGGAGTCGAGAGACGCAAAGAGGAACTCATCCTAGACGGACTACTGGCGCTGCCGTAGCTCTGTCTTGTGCACCATCGTCCTGCCTGCCGGCGCTGCCGCAACCTCCGCAACCTTCATATCCTTCATCGTCGTCGGGACCTGCTGGCGTGGCCGCGGACCGTTTGTAACCGTCATCTTCACCGGGACCTGCTGGCTCCGCCGCGGACCGTCGTTTCCTTCGTCCATCTCGGGACCTGCTGGCTCCGCCGCGGCCCGATCATCTAGAACGCTGAGCTCGAGGATTGAGAGCTATATCCATCTTTTGGTAACAAGACTGTCCCGCTACCCCTTTTCCCAAACCAGAGACCAGAATCGAGGGGACCCCTGAGTCCAGACCTCCTTGTATCATTTCATCGTAACTTAAAGAATTGCCTATAAAGTCTCGTTGAACTTTAACCTTGTGTGGTGTCCGTCTGTGGGGGGGAAGTTACTTGTCTGTACGATCGCTGGAGACGGCTCTCTCCGGAGACCTCTCCCCTTATTCTCGGCCGACCCTCCCGGTCCGTCTAACAGCCTGCCATAGGAGTGACTTATAGGTATATATGTGTCTATATATAATTGGTAGGTATAGGGATACTATACCTAAGCAAGGGGTGATTACATGACCTTGCCCCAGCTGAGTGATCAGCCAGTTGTGTCAGTTTGGATGGCCAGCCAGGGGTGGCATAATACATGCTGCAGGCCTTGGTAGGCCTTGGATGCAGCTATGCCCTTGGTACCTATGGTGCACTATACAGGGTCTCACAAAGGTGACCCAATACTCAATTTGATATGTACCTAAAGTACATGGTATTAATTTAGAGAGAAAACAGCTGGGCTGTGGGTCTGATTAGCAGGCCCACAGCCACACTAGAGTCGAAAAACAAGTGGATCAGAGCAAAAAGTGGGGGTGAGCATAGGAAGCAGACCCTACTCTCCTACATGTGCCATCATATTATTAAAGCAACTCGTCCTCCTCTAACTTTCTTTTCCTTTCTTGCCGCTGCATGCACTGACAGCTTTTGGATCTTACAAATCTGCTCTATGGCTTTTTTGCATACTTAAATCTTAGATACATCATCAACCACAACTCACAAACCTATTGCTGACTGAGGGCTATATTTATCAATGTTTTGCCTTGCCCTAACGCCACACAAAGTGGTGCAAGGGTGACACAAAACCTAGCTGAGATTTACCCAGCCACACAAGGCCACATTGCTTGGCCCTGCTGTGCTTGGTAAATATGCATTAAACAGCTACAACCAGGAAAACAAACTTGTGACCAACCCCAGCAAATCAAAAGTCGTGGTGTTTGGTAAATATCTGAAGAAAACAGGTTTAAAGTGCAGCCTGGGCAACAATAATATAGCCACAGAAAGGACATACCTCTACTAAAGGAAATGGCTGAACGACAAAGGCAAGGCAACCTTGCACCAGGCCAAGACGCAAGCCAAAATACAATCCACCATCTTCGCCCTGTGCAAACATCAAAGCAAACTACACAGCCCTACTACGAAACCCATTACGAGAGTGACAACATCTAAACTCCTTGCTGTTGCTGGGTATGCATCACTGGCATTCCCAGGAAAGATGGAAAAGATGATGGAAAAAGCCCAGTGCCAGTGTTATAAAAGGCCTTTTAAGCTCCCCAAGTATACACAAAACGCCCTGATTCGGTCTGAGTTTGGCCTGGTACCACAGAAATACGAATGCAGGAGCCCATTGATTACATTTTGGTTCAAGATAGTAAAAGCCCGGAAATGATCCCTTAAGGAGGCATTGAGAACTATGTTTGAGGGTGTGGTGAACACATTGCAAAAATACTGTATGGAGACAGTGGCTGAGTTTGGCTTATCCATAGCATCCTGGTCCCAAGAAGAACTAAACTACTGTGCAATAAAGAGGGCACTAAACAATCATACCACCCAGATATCAAGGAGTGAAGATATAGCAAGTCTGAGGGCCAACACAGGGTTGACCGGCCTAACTACAGCATATTAGTTGGACAAAATCCAGCCATATATGAATAATTCCCTAGGAAGGAAGTGCTTGAAAGAAGTTCAATGGGGGCGCCTAGTCTCCCTGCCAATAAAAGAATTGAACCCAGGCTGGAAGTCGTTGAAAAACATAGTCAGATGCAGGCTGTGCAACTATAGGGCAGAATCGTTGGTACACCTACTATACTGTTGCCCCACATTACTGCAACATCGACGTATACTGTTAAAACCAATGTTCCTAGGGTACAAGACCAGGAAATGTGCTGATGCAGTTGCACTGCTCCAGTCCAGCACAGAGGCCTTGGACCTGCCCAAATTTGGCAAATTGATGAATATGACCCAAGGACCCTAAGCGAAAATAGCACAGAGGAAAAGTGTTAGGTTGCAACTGTCGGGCCTTCGGAAGCAATAGAAGGAAATGAACGGTGAGTAGCGCCTTACCGGAAAGAACTTCATGGCACTCATAAGACCCGCAACGAACCAAGTGACAATTTCCCAGGAACATATAAGGAATAGGGACTTTTCTAATATGTAACTTTGGAAAAAATATATTTTTTAGAACAAAACCCACATTTTAAACATGGTATGTTACTGCTGATCAGATGAAACTTTTTTATATACGATCAGACATGTATTATAACGGCATGAGACACATATTTCGGTGCAAATCTGAAAATGTTCTGCAACTTTACAATGATTTTAAGTAAGTATGCAAATTAAAAATGTCATTCATTCTTGGAAAATATGGAGTAACGCAAGGCAGTGCAAATTGCTGTTTTGCGTTACTGTGCACAAGGTAGTCGTTCCATGGGTGGACCGTGAGTATTTCTACGCAGCCTCCCATTAATTTTGGCACATTCCCATATTTACTATGAGTGGTAAACCTGGGAATGCATCAAATGCGACTTCTACACAGGGGAGGTGAAACAGGGAGAGATACCTTCATTTATTTGTCCTCGTGTTTAACTCTTTCTACATGTGCTGCATTCTGTAGTACACATAGAAAGAGGAAAACGCCTTAAATGATTGTTTTTTGTAGGAAGGTGCCCCTCCCTGCACAAAAACAATCCTGCCTCCAATGCAGGCACCGTTGCACCATTAGCAAGGGTGCCTGCATTGGAGCTGGGCAGCACATAGTGCACCAGCAAGGAAAGGACAGGAATGTGCCATTTAATGTTAAATATGGCGCATTCCTCCGTCCCAAAGATATCTGGGGCCCCTACGGGACCTATGCTGACTCCCTTCACGGAGCCTCTGACGCACTGGTGGGGTCGGGAATAGTCCCTACAGGAATGGGCTCGATCATGGGTACTCACAAACTTTCTCTCAGGGGCTAAATTTACAGTGTGGTTTGTGGCCGAGGGCCGAACCGGTGGGGGCGGGGTCAGTGAGGGAGGGGGTGGGGGTAGAGCCGAAAAAAACCTGTGACCATGAGGTTGATCACAGGCCTCTGCAGCGGACGTCTTTGGCCACTGAGCCACCAGACCCAGCATACACACATATCTCTCTCTCTCTTTCTCTCTCTGTCTCCCTCCCTCTATATCTCTTCCTCCCTCTGTCTCGCTCCCTCCCTCCCTCTCTTTCTCTCCCTTCCTCCCCCCTCTCTTTCTCTCTCTCCCTCCCTCTCTCCGTCTCCCTCCCTCTTTTTCTTCTCCCTCCCTCTCTCCGTCTGCCTCCCTCCCTCTCTTTCTCTCCCTCCCTCTCTTTCTCTCCCTCCCTCCGTCTCCCTCCCTCCCTCAGTCTCCCTCCCTCTCACCCTCTGTCTCCCTCCTTCTCACCCTCTGTCTCCTCCTTCTCACCCTCTGTCTCCCTCCTTCTCACCCTCTTTCTCCCTCCCTCTGTCTCCATCCCAGTCTCCATCCCTCTGTCTCCATCCCTCTGTCTCCACCCCTCCCGCTGCCTCCCTCTTCCTCCCCCTGTCTCTGTCTCTCTCTATGCCTCCCTCCCCATCTCAGTATCCCTCCCTCCCTCTGTCTGCCTCCCTCCCTCTCTCTGTCTCCCTCCCTCTCTCTGTCTGCCTCCCTCTGTCTCCATACCTCCCTCTGTCTCTCTGTCTCCCTCCCTCTCTCTGTCTCCCTCCCTCTCTGTCTCCCTCCCCCCTCTCTCTGTCTCCTTCCCTCTCTCTGTCTCCCCCTCCCTCTCTCTGTCTCCCCCTCCCTCTCTCTGTCTCCCTCCCTCTCGCTCTGTCTCCCTTCCTTTCTCTCTCTCTCTGTCTTCCTCCCTCCCTCTCTCCCTCCCTCTCCCTCCTCCATCTGTCTCCCTCCCTGTCTGTCTCTGTCTCCCTCCCTCCCTCTGTCTCCCTCCCTCTGCCTGCCACCCTCCCTCCCTCCCTCTCCCTCCCCCTCCCCTGACTCTCCCTCCCCTGACTTTCCCTCTCTCTCCCTCCCTCGCCCCCCCTGACTCTCCCTCTCCCTCCCTCCCCTCCCTCCCCTGACTCTCCCTCTCTCACTCTCCCTCTCCCTCTCTCTCGCTACCCTGACTCTCCTTCTTTCTCCCTTCCCCACCCTCATTCTCCCTCTCTCTCCCTCTCTCTCCCTCTCTCACCCTCCCCTGACTCTCTCCCTCCCCTGACTCTCTCCCTCCCTCGCCCTCCCCTGACTCTCTCCCTCCCTCTGTCTCTCCCTCCCCCGCCCCACGGCTCTCCTTCTCCCTCCCTACCCTGACTCTCCCTCTCTCTCCTCCCTCGCCCTCACTCTCCCTCTCCCTCTCTCTCTCTCACCTTCCCCATACTCTCTCTCTCCCTCCCTCGCCCTCCCCTGACTCTCTCCCTCCCTCTATCTCTCCCTCCCTCGCCCTCCCCTGACTCTCCCTCCCTCTCTCTCCTTCCCCTGACTCTCTCCCTCCCTCTCTCTCCCTCCCTCGCCCTCCGATGACTTTCCATCCCTCCCCTGACTCTCCCTCTCTCTCCCTTCCCTGACTCTCCCTCTCCCTCTCTCTCCCTCCCTCGACCTCCCCTGACTCTCTCCCTCCCTCCCTCTCTCCCTCCCTCGCCCTCCCCTGACCCTCCCTCTCTCTCCCTCGCCCTCCCCTGACTCTCTCTCCCTCTTTCTCCCTCCCTTACCCTCCCCTGACTTTCCCTCCCTCGCCCTCCCCTGACTCTCCCTCTCTCTCCCTCCCCTGACTCTCTCTCTCCCTACCTCGCCCTCCCCTGACTTTCTCCCTCCCTCCCTCGCCCTCCCCTGACTCTCTCCCTCCCTCCCTTTTTTCCTCCCTCGCCCTCCCCTGACTCTTTCCCTCCCTCACCCTCTGGCGCCTTAATGCCCTTGGGCTAAGTTGCACGATATACATTTTCATTACTTACTAAGGGCCAGATGTAGGAGCCCTACTACCGGTCGGAAACGGCCGAAATTGGCCGTTTCCGAACGGTATTAGGCTTTTTAGATGTAGGGGGCCTATTCGGTAATGTTACCGATTTGGTAAATATACCGATTCGGTAAAATACTGAATCGGTATATTTACCGAATCGGTAAATCCATATGTAGCTGACACTCCTAAGAGTGCCACAGGCCCTTAAGAGTCGGTATTTTACCACACAATCCTATTGTGTGGTAAAATACCGAATTCAGGTGTGCATGCACATCTGTGCATGCACACCTGTGCATGCACACCTGTGCCATGTGACACGCAGACATGCCCTTAGGGTATGTATGTGTGCCACATGTCACACAAGCCTGTACTTGGGGTGCTAGAGGGTGTCAAAGTGACACCCCCTGCACCCTTGCAGGATTCGGTATTTACCGATTCGGTAAATACCGAATCAGTATTTCCCATTGATTCCTATGGGCTTCAAGGCCCATAGGAATCAATGGGCAATACCAATTCGGTATTTACCGAATCGGGAATCGGTAAATACCGAATCTTACAGATTCGGTATTCCTAAATTCGGAATTACCCAAATCTGCCCCCTTCCCATTTACAGACTCTTAAATACCGATTCGGTAAAATTCGGTATTTAAGAGTCTGTAAATGGGAATTACCTACATCTGGCCCTTACTTACTTACTTACTTACTCCCCATCCACTGACCCTCCCTCTCTCTCCCTCGCCCTCACCTGACTCTCCCTCCCTCCCTCTTTCTCCCTCCCTCACCCTCTCCTGACTTTCCCTCCCTCGCCCTCCCCTGACTCTCCCTCTCTATCCCTCCCCTGACTCTCCCTCTTTCGGCGTCTCCCTCCCTCGCCCTCCCCTGATTCTCTCCCTCTCTCTCCATCTCCGTCTCCCTATCTCTGTCTAGGCGAGGTGTAATCATTCTATTAGAAATATCACGAAAAGCAAGAGCTCTTTGCTGCACACATCGAACCACCTTCCCCAGCCTTCCCAACATCTGCAGCACATTATTAATGACACACTGGTTCATCCCTCAACAAAACGACGCATAGTTGATTAACTCTGATTTTGCCCTCTTTAAATGTGAACATCATAACTCCACCCCTTTCGTTAAACCAATGATGTTAGCCCACGATTAACATGTTCGTCCCCAAAAACTACCTACCCCATCATGCACTGGTGGAACTATACAACAATATGGACATAAGGTATACCCTCAACATTTTCAAAAGCCGTTTTTTTCACCTATTACATCAATCAAAACTCTCGCCAGGCAATAAAATCTATGTACCCCGCCCTCCCTTTTGATGTTCAACACGCTGTTCATACTGAGTGACAATTCTTAAGATGTTGACACATTAGAGATAGTCCTTAGTAAATATCTCAGAATTCATGATTGAGAAAAATTCATCATTCGAAAATAATATCCAAATAGTTCTTGAACTTCTTCCTCCAGGATGAGACTTCCTGCGTGTGTGTTTTTGGAGTCTTTGACCATTAGACGCTGGGTGCAGCGTGTAAATAGGGCAGAAAGATTGCTTATGCAAGAAAAAGAGTGTTACAGTGCAGACAGCATACGTGACGATATAACAATGTATGTATTAATAATCCATGTTTCCGAAAATAATTGTTCCAAAATACTCCAAAATGATCTCACAAATTGCTTTTATTCTTCATAAACACACGTAAGAAGCGATGGTATTTTGCACAGCTTCTCATGCTACGGATATACCTACCCAGGCCTTTTTCCTAGCACGCGGAAAATACAACATCATCCTGCGCTCTCAGCTTCTATTACCCATGGAGTTCAAGCCCCTCCCCTCCCCCTCCCTCTTCCCCCCCTCCCTTGTGTGGCAGCCCGGGATGAGACAGCTTGCCTGGCGCGCACACAGCCGCACCCGAGCACTTCACAGGTCTTTAAAAGACCATTAATGTATTAATGAGGCTTTGTTCGGTTTCATCTCTTCTGAGGCCCTGCAGCTCCACTCAATGGCTGGAATCCCCCGGCCCCCATAGAGGTGAGCCTCTCCGACACCAGGCTGCTGCAACCAGCGGTGTTTACTGACACACTTACTTTTTTTTTTTTAAACTGGTACATGTCTCTAAGGTCCGCGGGCCGCCAAGAAAGGCTTGCCGGGCCGCGGGCCGTACTATGAGTACCCCTGGGCTAGATGGTCTCAATTTCTCCCAAGTTGAACTCCTACATGGTAACATGCCCTGCGGTGATTGATTCCTCCTCTCTTGAGCCCTTTCACGCGGAGTCGTAACCTAGATAGGCACACGTTACATGTAATTGAACCAAAGACTGGTGCTGACCTGAAACTAAGGGGATACTTTGGAAATTGTGTTTTCCTTCAAATTTATACATACCTGGCTATTACTGTTTACTGTTCATATTAGAGCCTTAATAGATGATATATTGCACCATGGTTGTTATTGTATCTTTTTCTTGAATGCAATGTCATACCATAAACGTCTACGATTAAAAGATGTGTTGTGCAAAAATGATCAATAAATAAAGTTAAAAAAATATACATGTGGCCCATTCTTGCCCTCTCTCCCGTTATGCAAAGCAGCGCAGCAAGGTATCTTTTTGCTGCACTACGTTGTGTGACATTTTGAAAAATACACCCCTCAGTCTATTATGTTTGATACACTAGTTATGCCTTGACACCATATCTAAAAGTCATCCAGGCTAAACTGCTCCCCTCAATTTCTTATGGCAGCGAGGTATTACGAGGAAGAGACTCTAGGAAATTAGATAACATCCAGGTAAAAGCATTCAGAACTCTGTTCTCACTTCCGTCTTACACCTCGCCTGCCCAAATAAGGCTGGAGTTAGGCCTAAAAAACAAGTCCTTGCAAGACAAGGAGCCTACATTATCTGCTGCCACAAACTCTGTTCTGCTTCCAATGACACCTTAAACGCGATGCTGTGGCAAGACATACAAAGCAAGGATGTATCTCAGGCACGCTCCTACTTGAAGGCAGCATTGGGGGCTCTCAAGGCTTCCGCACTCTGGGCAATGCAACTGGGGCAAAATCCGTTTAAAAAAGCGGTTTGGAAAAATGTAAAAACTCTTTCCCTAATAGAGGAAAAGGCCGCTTTTGCTAAAAGAAACCATGCGTGGATGACACTAAACACGTACAAATCCCTGACACCACAACTGTACTTCAGCCAGGGCTGTCCCAAAACCATCAAACTGAAGTTTCTGAAATACAGATTAGGGATCCTGCTCAGCAGAGAGCATCAACCACCATGGCTCAGGAGCAATGGTCAGGAAGTCTGTCCGCTCTGCAACCTAGCAACTGGAGACATACTCCACATGACCTGTCTCTGCGAAGAGCTTCAACAAGTCCGCCGACAGCTATTAAGGGACCAGCTCAAGCAGATAGGGACCAGCACGCGAAGGCAGGCTGTGCTTGCATGCCTCAACCCTGCGAACACCAAACTGAATTGTAGATATGTTAAATTTATGACCCCACATGCACCCACCCCCAGTTTAACATATATGGGGCAAATCTTCTTGGCTGCAGAGAACATTTCTTTAAGAAAATGCAATAGCCTAAACCCAGCCACGCTTCAGCAAGTTCCTCGAGAAGAAAATGTTTGTAATGGTCTAAGACACTCATACTCATTGCATGGCCCGGGGGCCACATGCGGTCCATCAGGTTTATGTTTTTAGGGCCTCCTTGTGAGCATTAGACTGTTATTTGAACGAGTGAAAGCTGTATCTTGCATATCAGAGTTTCTTCTCTGTTTCATTATGGAAATGGAAACAACCTAGCAGTGCACACGAGGAGCAGAGCATAAATGCGCAGAAGAGGAAATGAACATGTTTCTTAAGTACTTTAGTATATCATATTAGCGTTTTAAATGTAAAGCAAGTAAATCATTACATATTTCAGGATTGCTTCGTTTCTCTGGTATGGGAATTAATTTATAAAACACAGACAGAGAGGAAGAGGCAATAAAAAAATAAAAGGAATGTATCCACTATACTCTGCACAGAAGCAAAACAAAAAGTCTTACATTACTATGGTTTACTACAGAACAGGTTTTTTGAAACTACGTTGGTTCTATATTATTCATGTCATAAACTTGAACCAACCATCTGTAAACATTCTCTAGAGATTTCATACTGAGTTTCCAACGGTCACCTAGTGGCTCTGCTGTTCAATTACATACGGTTCTTTTAGCCAACTTGGTAACTACAACCATAGTGTATCAGACTCAAGGGACTACTTAAAAAAAGATAAATGTGTAGATATGTGATAACCCTGTGTTAAATTATAATAGAAAAAATGAAGATGTAAAGATTAAAATCAAGAAATCTTTCTACTGGATAAAGAGAGAGGTAACTGTATTTAATGTTTTTTAAAAATTTCTTATTTAACACCTTTAATAAAGATAGGTATAGAAATCCTCACTGGTGTTCAACCCATTAGGCACAGTCTGATAAAACTATGTGCCTAGTTTCCAGCTTCCTCAATTCAGCCTCCCGGTTACCGCCTCTTCTCCGACATGGAACCGTGTCAATGACAAAATATCTCAAGCCTGAGACATTGCCATTGTGTACTTCTCCAAAATGCCTAGCCACTGGGTACGCTGTGTCGCCGTTGTTAATGGCCCTTATGTGCTTGAGCACTCGCTTGTGTACCTGCAACTTAGTGCTTCCCACATAGCGCAGCACATACACGGCGTACTCAGCTTTGCAGGTCAACTTGCTTTGTATAGTTATTGGAATAGTACTCAGTGGAATTGTATATTGAGTTTTGCTTTCTCCAAATTTACAGGCCTTGCAAACTGAACATTTTATAAAGCCTTTGCTGCTGCTCAACCAGTTCTTATTTACTCTTACTTCAGGACTGCTATATATATATATATATATATATATATATATATATATATATATATTCAACCAGTTCTTATTTACTCTTACTTCAGGACTGCTATATATATATATATATATATATATATATATATATATTGACAACACACAGTTCCCATCCGTGGAACTGCTACGTAAATGAGGACACTCCAGCCCAATTTCTCGATCTCCGCTTATGTTTATTTTCTGCGCACACACACAGCTAACAAGCAAACGCGTTTCGGCGTTGCCGCCTTCGTCAGTGCTCGTCAACGGAGCCATTTTTTAGAGTTTAAATAAAGTTAACATTCAAAAAACCATCACATGTTAAAATAGTAAACATAAAAGAGGCACACTAAATTCATTTACATTTGGCAGCCATCTTTGAATGGTTGGTTCACCATCCGCAATCTAATATGCTGCTAAGGATATATCCTCATTTAACTAGAATTGCATCATTTTTTTACAGCGCGTTTTAATTAATCTGCGTTTTTTTAAATATATATAAAGTTTTTAACTTAGAACATTTTGTCAATATCTTTCTCCATTCATTTCCGCTGTATAATACATTGTATTCCCTTGCCTAGTTTGGGATATAGTCTCATTGTTTCAGCCCTGAATGGGCATACTCACGCATTCTTAATGCAGAATGCGCCAGTAAACAATTTAAGGAATGTGCCTCAGGGTATCTATATGGTGCCCTGGATGGGCTTTTACTGGTCTCCCTATACTTCGGAGTGATACCCTTATTTGGTGGAGGTGGGGGCAGCGTGCAGTGTCATAATTCTTTTGAATTTATTCAAAGAGTATTCGGGATGGGGTTTTATATATATACAGTTCGTGGCATTGTTGGACCTTTCCTATAAATGTGCCCACATCTCCTCTTCATTGTTCAGGCCTATCGGGGTCTTGGTCTGCAACATAATAATGTAGCGAGATTCCAACATTCGCAACTTTCTCACCCAGTCCCCTCCTCTTTCAGTCTTCACCAGCTGATCCAATATGAAAAAGGATAGCAAGTTGTTGTTGCTTTGATGTTCTTTTTCATAGTGGCGAGCCACTGGGTAGGCCTGATCTTTCAGATTGATGGCCCTCATATGCTCGAGGACCCTCAACTTGGTCTGCTTGATGGTACTGCCCACGTATTTCTTTCCACATGGGCATACCAAACAATAGACCGTAAAATCGGAGTTGCAGTTCAACAATTTCAGGATTTTTTTCTTTTTTTGCCCCCTTCCCGGTACCTCATACTCTTTCACTTTCTGGGAATTTTTGCAGGCCTTGCATTTCATGCACGGGTAAAAACCCAATGCAGGTGCTTTTTTTCTTTTCTTGTTCTCGAAGTGGCTACTTACTAGATGGTCCTTCAGTGAGTGACTCCTGCGATATGTGACAAGTGGATAATCAGATAGTGACTTCCCTACTATACTATCTGATTTCAATATATTCCAATTCCTGCGTAGGATTTGGAATACCTCCGTTGATTTGTCGTTGAAGTTGGTTATCAGCCTCAGCGAAGCATCTCCTGTTTTAACCTTGTCTATCAAGAGTTCCTCCCTTGGACGTGCGTCACTTCTCCTCTCTGCCTCATCTAGGACTCCTCTGAAGTAGCCTCTTCTCTCAAATCTGTCTCTGGACTCTTTTTTAGCCTTTTCATACTCTTGTGCTGTGGAGCAGTTCCGCTTTATGCGTAAGAACTCCCCCAATGGTATGTTGTTAACTACCGAGCGGGGGTGGCAACTTCCGGCATGCAAAATTGTATTGCCGGCGGTCGGTTTCCTATACAAGGATGTTTCTATTTTATTATCTTGTATATAAACCCTCAAATCTAGGTAGAAAACCTCCTCTTTGCTGATGTTGCTCGTAAACCTCAAATTGAGGTTATTCTCATTGAGGCTTCTTATATATTCCTCAGCCTCCTCCTGCGATCCCCGCCACACGATGAAAAGATCATCAATGTAGCGGGTCCACAGAGAGATTTTCTCCACCCATTTTTCATTGGGCCCCGCCCAGGCCACGTGCTCCTCCCACCAGCCCACAAATAAATTTGCGTAACTGGGGGCGAAGCACGTGCCCATCGCGGTCCCCTGCAATTGTAGGTATAATTGGCCAGAGAACAGAAAAATGTTATTTTTTAGACAGAATTCTGTAAATGCAACAATCATATGATTA
Organism: Lissotriton vulgaris; assembly: GCF_964263255.1. NCBI lineage: Eukaryota > Metazoa > Chordata > Amphibia > Caudata > Salamandridae > Lissotriton > Lissotriton vulgaris. The sequence goes on along the minus strand of NC_141691.1, from coordinate 1,073,324,376 downwards.
TGTGTCCTGTACTTAAGTTCCCTTCTTTGCAAGAAAAAAGTCAATGCTTCCAGTCCATCATCATGCCTGATTGATGTGTAGAGGCTTGTAATGTCTAGTGTGATCAGTAGTAAGTCCTCTTCCCACATCACACCTTGTATCGTTCTCAGAAAATCCTGTGTGTCCCTCAGGTAGGAACTCAGATCCTTTACTAACGGTGCTATGAAGGTATCTATGTATATTGATGTCTGCTCCAGTAGGCTGTCTATTGCTGACACTATTGGTCTTCCGGGTGGCCAGACTTTACTTTTATGCACTTTTGGCAAGTGATAGAAGGTGGCCAGTTGAGGATGTTCGTTTTTCAAATTAGCCCAGTCCTTTGGATCTAGGATACCCTTATCTTTCCAATCTGTAATTAGTGAATGGAATCTTGTTATGCTTTCAACATATTGTTCTCTTTTTATGGGAGCATAATGTTCAGGTTTCTTCAATTGGCTGAAGGCCTCATCCTCATATTGTTGCTTGTTAAGTAGCACAATATTTCCCCCTTTGTCACTGGGTTTGATGACGATCCTCTCGTCATCCCGGAGGTCATTTATCATGTCCCACTCCGATTTGTTAAAGTTCCTTTTAGCACCGTTAAATTTCTTTCTCTGTAGGTTCTTTAAGCTCTCAATCACCACTTCCTGGAAGGTGTCTATTGCGTCGTGTGTTCCTTTCGGGTTGATTCTTGACTTGATCTTCATACTGCTCTTGCAGCCTTTCTGTGTGATCCCCCCTTCTTCCAGGAATTGTGTTAGGGCTTCCCTTGGATCATCCTGAGATCCCGTTCCCTCGAGTAGTCCTTGTACTGTGATAAGTGTTTCAATGTCTGTTCCTACCAACGGATCCATATTCTCTTCTCCAGTGGTGGAAGACAATGTTGGCACTTTAGGATGTAATTTAAATATCTTCATTAGCTTCACTTTTCGTACAAACTTGAAAAGGTCAATACGTATTTGCGTATAATCAAATGCTGGCGTAGGACAGAAGGTTAGTCCCAGTCGAAGTATACTGCTTTCCTTTTCCGTCAGCACTCTATCCGAAAGATTGACAATTGTTTGTTCGGTTTCCTCCCTTGCTTCTCCGCTCGTTATTGCCATCTGCCCCCTCGTCTGCTGCGAGTCATTATCGGGGTGGAACGGCCCACTTCTGCCTTTTTTGCCCCTCCTTGTCTTCCTCTTGCGGCTGCAGGTGGGTGGGTTCGTGGTGTGGGTCTCTGTCTTAGACCTCGCATCACCTCGTATTCGTAAAAAACCGAATCTTCTGAGGTTGGTGGAACCTCTTCTGTCAAGGCGCTGTTTCTTTCTGTAGTTCTAGTATCTTGCTGTTTTCGTTGTTGCACAGATTCGTCCTCGGATATTTCCGATTCTTCAGTGCTCAATTCGGTAGGAGTTTGTGATTGTCTCTTGGCCTGTTGCAAATTCAGCCGTGCTGCGTCATATTTTTTTGCGAATGTTAGAATGCGACCATTCGCGTAATCCTTTTCATCACGTATAAACTTCTCCTGTTTCCTTCTCTTTATAGTGTTCTCATAGTCTATTAATCGTTGTTTCATTTGTTTCCGCAATTCCTCGCTTTTCTTTGCATCTTTATCCTCGCTTATTTTTTTCTCAATCTCCTTAATTTCTTCCTGGAGTTTGGTTCTGTCAGCCCATGCGTGTTTAACGAGGATTTTAAGCATTTGATGAGTTGTTCCTTTCATAAACTCTGACCATTCCTCAAGTAATTCTCTATTGGGGCTCTCGTAGGAGGGGACTATGAAAATTCTCAGCCCTCTCGGGACTCTCCCAACTTCCAGGTACTTCTGGAGACTCGTGGCCTCCCACCACTTCCGAACCTCCTTCTCATACGCCTTCTCTAATGTTAGGAATAGGTTTTTCAAAGTACCTGGTACAGTCTTTTCCTTCAGTTTTTCCTTGCTTTTGACAACTGTCTTTAAGTCAAACAGACTGCCTGCTGCTTCCTCCCTCTCACCATCTGTGAACATCTCTCAGGTGAGTGCGGCAGGAGGTGGTTTGGAGTTTTGGATATATATATATATATATATATATATATATATATATATATATATATATATATATATATATATATATATATATATATATATATATATATATATATATATATATATATATATATATATATATATATATATATATATATATATATATATATATATATATATATATATATATATATATATATATATATATATATATATATATATATATATATATAAAGTATTTTTTTGCTCTCAAAATGAATTGAGGCATATCCAAAATGACGATGCGGTGCACTGATCCCAAGATTTGGTTTACTAAGTTCTTTGGAAACAGGTAGAAAGGTGGTGATGGACGAATACTCCTGATTGTAAGACAAATGTCAATAGGGGCAGGAAAAAGATGTCCTGCATCAGAAGGTGTTTTCAACACGTGGCGAATACAGGGACAGTAAATATGGATAATAGACCCACCCCCATTTATCTATGACTTAGTTCTTAAAATACTTGGCAATTGAACATTGGAAGATCACTCCCCTGTGGCCTCAAGCATGGTGGACAGATTCATGAGTACATTCAAATGAGCACCCCAGCAAACGGAAGCACAGCTGCTCTCTCTGAAATTGATGCTCTGACAAGTTCTGAGTGATTATCATACCACAGCAGCCTGTGCCTGGAAGTTCTCATGTTTGGGCAGAAGATACAAATGAGATTAACAACGTGTGTCAGCAAACTGGTCAGCTAGGACCTGCATTGCTAAGAAAAGGCCATCAAGGAAAGGATGAGTAGGAAAGGATGACTAAACATGCCAAATGGAGGAGGAAAGCTGGAGATGGCAAAATCAAGATCTGAGACTGGTGAGAAAACAACAGAAGTAGAAAGCTGACATGCTGGTCGAATATCAGCCACTGCAAGTGACGTCATCCTCACAATTAGATGAAAATTATCTGGTTAAAGTATTGCAGACATAATAAGCCAGCAATCACAACAGACCCTGAGCAAACGGCCCCCGCAAATTGGCAAGACCAAAACAAAAACCATAAAGGCTCATTGAAGGTAGGTGTGAGACAAATTGAGTAAGTTCACAATGAAAAGAGGAGAGAATTGAAATCCACCAATCTTTCTCCTGTCTATCTATAGCTATCATATTTCTTCTTTTTCATTTCATGAGTCTCTCTCATATTGCTTCTTTTTCATTTCTCTCTATAGAATAGGGAGGTATCAAAAAGTAGCATTGTGACCTGAATTGTAAGACCCTACAGAGACTATAAATTAATACTCCTAATTATGCGATTAGCAAAGAATAACGTTTGGCTCTGGATTTGCATTTACTTTGATTGTGATTAGAAATGAATGCCCCCTTTACAGTGAAATGATTAGAGTACTAGTGAAGGCGTGAGTCACTGTAAGATCTTGATTTCCAGTTGGTAGGTAAAGGTGGGTGAAGAAAACTCCTTTGATTTGTTGAGTGAGTGCGAAAGCTAGAGGAGAATCTACCAGAGGTGAACATTTCTCCACCATGTTATGCCTTTGATGAAGGAAGTTTATGTGCTGCATTTCTCCCTGTTTCAGATATCTCAGAGTTTTCTGTCAACATCTACGCCTAGGGACCTCTGTAGGAAGGTGGATTTCTGACTATATGGTTACCCCAAATTTTTCCCTAGTGTTTAGCTGGTTTTCGACTTAGTTGGCCTGGGATCCTGCTAATCAGGGCCCCAGGCTATCTGCTCTCACTGTAAAGTGGACTTCATGTACTTTAGGTACATCTCCAATTGGGTATTGGGTCACCTTATGAGCCCCTGTTTAGTGTAACTTAGGTACCCAGGGCATAGGTGCATCCAAGGCCTACCAGGGGGTGCAGCATGAATTATGCCACCCCTGGCTGGCCATCCACATTGACACAACTGGCTGATCACTCAGCTGGGAAAGGCTGTGTAATCACCCCTTGCTTAGGTATAGTATCCCTATACCTGCGATTGCATATAGACACATATATACCTATAAGTCACTCCTATGGCAGGTCTTTGAGGCTCTAGCATGAGCTGAGTCTGTCTGCAGCTTTCGAAACCATGTCCTTATAGCTGTTCTATGATATAGCCATACCATATACTCTTAAGTGCATTATAATCCTCACAGTTGAATGCTAACTTTGGTTTGGCTTTATCGAAACATGTAGTGTAAGGTGTCATACGCTTTGGAATACTACCCCCTCGCCAGTTCTGGCGACAGGGATAGCATTCCGCCCTTCTAGAGGGAGAAGACATGTTGTTCCTGTTAACCCCTGTTAAAGTTAACCAGCCCCTTTGATTAGTATATACGTAGGAACTGAGTCTAGAGACTTTAGATTTATCCTGAACTGAAACTTGAAACAAAACTCTGGACCTTCAACAATCTACTGCAGAGGGAGGAGCTGCGCGCCCAACCAAGATGGCCGCGTGAGCACAGGGCTCCCGAGACCCTCGCAACCTCCCGCATATATCCTGTAGCTTATCCTGACTTTTATATATGTCCCCGTGAAGACGAACCGCTGGGGAGACGAATACTGCAACCAGAATCCGGATCGGACCCCGGGAGCCGGAGTTATGACGATTTGAATATTGCGGCCTGCGCCTCCGTCATGCCCGGCTGTGGAGTTGGCATGGTGCCCGAGTTGTAGTTGAACAACATCGGCCTGAGGCGGCGGAGACTACCGGTCCGGCTTACTTTCACTTTCGCTTTCGTCTGCTGGAGAGACCAAATACTGCTGATTCCGCACTGCTGCTCGAGGGATCTTAGAGATCTCTATCTTTCTACAGAGGTCGACCGTTGCCTGGCATGGCCTTCTACTTAGCCTCTTGATTGCGCTTTTATCCCCCCGCCCCAGTTTGGAATCATCTTCACTGTCTTCACGATGGCGGGGAAGCCAGAGGGGGACAAGCAGAGATCAAAGGCTACTCGGCAGGCAGCTATACCCAAACCAACATCATGGACCGCTATGCCCAGGCTAAGGTGTCGCCCAGTGGATCGGGTAGGTCGCTGTAGGGACGAAAGATCCACTGACCTCAGCAACGGAGCCTACCCTGCAAGACGTCATGGCCGCCATTGATGGGATCAGATTGTCCCTCGGGAAACAAATGGAGACTCTCGCCCATAAACTCGACACTGTGGCGATTGATGTGAATTTGATCCGCACGGACCTAGCGAAAACCATCGAAAAGGTTAAATCACTGGATATTAAGACTTCTTTCGTGACGGACGACGTCGTTGAGATACAGACGGAGGTTCACAACCTAAGGGCCTCCAATGACCTCCTTGCGCGTCGTCTGGAGGATTTTGAAGGAAGGTCTAGGCAGAATAACGTCTGTATTATAGGAGTTGCGGATAAGGCGGAGGATTCAGCAACTGATCTTTTTGTGGAAAACCTGATCATGAATCATCTTGCACCCAAGGGACTGAGTAATTTTTTCACTGTGGAACGAGCTCACAGAGTTCCTGGTGGACAACCCAAGGCGGGTTCCCCGCCGCGGCCTATAATAGCACGAATTTTTAATTTTCGCGACAGAGACGCTATCCTGCAGGCTTCGCGTACAGGCGGGCCCATATAGTTTGAGAATACTACCATCAGTTTTTATCCAGACTTTACTCAAGCTGTGCAGAAACAGAGACTTGGTTTTCTTGGGGTGAAAAGGAGACTCCGAGAGATGGGCCTCAAATACGCCATTCTTTTTCCGGCCAAGTTGCGTATCGAACATGCAGAGCTTGTTTTTTCGACAGACCAGACGTAGGGTCCGACTGGCTTGATACTCTTCTGGCCCATCATCCGCAGGACGGGCAGAGTGGTGGCGCAGAGGGCGAATCGATGGACCAGGAATAAGCCTTATCATTGACTGGTTCCTGGGGTATTCTGTAAGCTTCGAACTGTGGCGCACTAATTGTGTAATGTGATTTTGTGAGGCATTTCGGGGGGTTGCGAGGCTATTGGGGGGTCGTTTTCCTCCTCTGCTTGACTTTCTGTAGATTAGTTTAGATGTGGGGGCGACAGGCACACTGCAAGTTGGGGTGGCTTTTTAGTCTTATGCAGGGGTGCAGGGTGGGGGGGTGTTGCAACGGGCTGTTTGGTGGGGCGGAGGGGGGGTGTGTTGTTTTTTTCAGTTTCGTATTCCGCAAGGCAATGTATTGCAAGACTTTCTGATCGGAGCGCTGGTTTCCTCTTGGGGTTGGATTTTCTTTCTTGTGTGGGATGGAGGTAGGGGGTTGAGGCTTCTGAGCTGGAATGTGAATGGGCTGGGGGATAGGATAAAGCATGGGGTGGTACTGCAGCAGTTAAAACGTCATTCCCCAGATGTGGTCCTACTACAGGAAACTCACTTGATAGAAAATACATGCTATGCTATGAATAGGAAGGGGTATCGTTTGGCCTCTCATGCAGGGTTCTCCTCAGGTTCCTGAGGGGTGGGTATTCTTATTAGGAACTCTCTCCCGTTGGAGATAGATGCAACGGTTCTCGATGATAGAGGGCCCTATGTCGTCCTTACTGGTCGTTGGGAGGCCAGGACCCTTTCCTTGGTTTCCGTATATATCCCTCCTGGCCTGCAGTCCACTACCTTCGCAGATCTGGGGCGGGTTCTCCTGGCTCTCCCCGAGGGGTCATTAATATTGGGTGGTGATTTTAATGCTGTTGTGTCTGGTATTTTTGATAAACATCCACCTAGAGACCTTAAGGGGGCACAGAACTGGCTTCATGGTCTCATCGATACCGTAGGCCTTGTACACTGTTGAAGAATGTTGCATCCCACCCAGCGGCAATACACGTTCCGCTCCGGTGCCCATGGTAGCCTGTCGAGGATTGATTACGTCCTGGTGCCTGCTGCACAGGCCCCTTCTGTCGCTAAGTTTAAACATATGGCCAGAGGAATTTCTGATCACTCTCCTTTGTGTCTTCGCATTGAATTGTCTTCGGGGACCGAGGGGCGGGTGGCCCCGATAAACCCTTGGTATCTCCGTAAACCTAAAACTCGTAACAATTTGATAAAGCCACTGATCTATATTGTTCAGAGAATGAGGGCTCTGTCTCGTCCGCAGTGTCGCTTTGGGAGGCCTTTAAAACAGTTCTCAGGGGTCAAGCCCTGTCTTTGATTGCTGGCGTTAAGAAACAGAAGAATGAGGCGGTGGTGAATGTTGAAACTGAAATAGCGGGCCTTGAGTTAGAACTGGAACAGGAGGTTACCCGTACGAAGACGCATATGTTAAGATTGAAACAGTTGGAATATAGGGCTTTGTTTACGAATGCAGCTAAGGCCATGAGTCGAGAACAACACGGTCGTCTATATGACGTAGGAGATAAAGCAGGTACATTGATAGCATGGTTGGACAAGAGGGACAGGGCTAGTCGTGTCGTGCCTGAGATTGAGAGGGTGAGTGGTGTGCGGGTCTCAGACCCGGTAGAGATGGTTGAGTTCTTTGCTGATCACTTTCGGACGGTGTACTCCCCCGTGTCGGATAGGCTGGAGGAAGACTCTCATTTGTTGCTGCATGACATTGCATTGCCGAGTCTCTCAGACGCTGATAGAGAGTAAATGGACAGCGCACTAACCGCCAATGAGGTTTCCCTTGTGATCCGCTCCTTGCGGGCTGGTAAGGCCATAGGTCCTAATAGGCTGCCGATAGAGCTATACAAGTTGCGACCCGATAAGATAGCTCCCTATTTGAGAGATATGTTTTTGGAGTCTCGTGAGTGTGGTTCTCTCCCCCGAGACCAGTGACTTGCGACGATTGTTGTTATACATAAAGAAGGGAAACCAAGGGACAAGTGTGGGTCGTATTGTCCTATATCTCTTTTGAACACTGAGCCTAAGATTCTCGCAAAGGTGCTGGCCAATCGCTTGATCACTGTCATTAGTGACCTGGTCCATCCGGATCAGTCCAGTTTTATTCCCCATCGTAACACTGCGTTGAATCTCAGGCATCTGCATGGAGTTCTCGCGAGGGCGGCGACGCTGCGCGAGCCGGCCATCTTGGCGTCCTTGGATGCCACGATGGCTTTTGACACTATTGAGTGGCCTTATTTGTGGGCTGCATTAGCTAAATTTGGTTTTGGTCCCGGCTGTATCGGTTGGGTCCGGCTTCTTTACAAAGACCCGCTTGCGCAGATCGTAGTCAATGGTCGAGTTTCGGTCCCGTTTAGTCTCGGACGTGGTACCCGTCAGGGGTGCCCCCTGTCACCGCTCCTGTTTGCCCTGGCCCTGGAGCCCCTTGCCGCCTGGATCCGCCGGGAGCCCTCGATAAGGGGTATTCGGTGGTCCACCGACTATGAAGATCGCATTTCGCTCTATGCTGATGACATATTGCTATATCTCACCTCGCCCAGGAAATCGTTGATGGTTTTCTGTGATGTCCTGGCCTCCTTCGGTAGAAACTCGAGTTTAATTATCAAATGGGGCAAAATGCTATTTATATGTCCTTTCTGGTGATGTCCCCCTCCTCCCGCGTAACTGCCCCATACAGGTGACACAAACGGGATTTAAATATCTGGGTATTTGGATCTCCATAGACCCTGTGGCCCGGTATGAGTTGAATCTTCTCCCACATTTAACTCTATTGCGGCAGGATGTCGCGGGATGGCGTAGGCTTCCACTCTCGCCGTTGGGACTCGCGGCCCTTTTTAAAATGATGTCTTTGCCTCGCTTCCTATACGCCCTCCAAAACACGCTTGACAAAGTCCCCGCCAGTTATTTTCGTAACATTGAGGGTCTCCAGAGGAAATTGATATGGGACGGTCGACCTCGCATTGCGTTGTCCAAAATAACGCTCCCGTGGTACAATGGGGGTATCGCCCTCCCGCACATCAAGCGATATTATTGGGCGTCTCAGTTGGGGGCCATTAATCAAGGTATGTATGGTCCTGAACTGAATCCTGCGTTTGCTATGGATAAATGGTTGTTGCCGGGGGGCAATTACTATAGAGCACTGTACTCGAAATCAGCGGTCAGGTCATTGTCCGGGCCTACTAGGATGGCGGTTGGTGTATGGCATGATGCAACTGCTTCTATGGGTTGGAAGGACCGCCTGACTTTAGCGACCCCACTTTTTGACTCAGATAGGCTTGGTACTCTGTGGAAGACAAAAAGGTTCGATAGATGGGACCTCAATGGCATTAGTAAGATGGGAGAACTATGGGTTAAAGGACAAGTGAAGTTGTTTGATACTTTAAAGAAGGAGTTTGAATTGGGGAACTCAGAGTATTTCCGCTATGTTCAGATCCGCCATGCTTTGTTGTCGGTCTTTTTGGCGGGGGAGGCGATACCCGAGTCGTCCCCGCTTGAAGATAGATTGTTAGATGGACATGTTCCGGACAGTACAATCTCCCTTGTATATAAAAAGCTGATTAATGATAGCTCGGATCTTCTGTTGCCCTTGCGTGATCTCTGGGTCCGGGACAGTCTTGAATTAGATGATGAAGACTGGCAGTCGGCGATTTCCTCTCCCAAGGAGGTTGCGATTCCAGCGAGACTTCGGCTGGTCCAGCTTAAGATCCTTCATAGGGTGTACGTCATGGGCCCCCATCTGGTTCAAATGGGCTTCTCCGAGGAGGGTTTGTGTAAGCGGGGATGTGGTCTGGTGGGGACATTTCTGCATATTATCTGGAAATGTCCTGACGTGGTGGCTTATTGGAATGGGGTGTATGATATAGTGGAAGAAGTTACGGGTGTCCCTCTCCTACCGGAGGCCAGACGCTGCTTGCTAAACGTCTGGGAACCCACAGATTACAACGTGTCCCAGACCCGGTGGGCGACCCTGGGGGCCATGATCGCTAAACGCGATATCGCACAACTGTGGGGGTCCCAAAGGCCGCCTACGGTTGAGATGTGGAAGGAAAACATGGATTGGTGCATGTTTCGGGAAAAAACGGTGTATCTGGCCCGGGGCCGCCCCCGGAAATTGCATAAAATTTGGGGGCAGTGGAATAGGTTTCGAGGTGACATATGTACACCACCTGCAGTAGATAACATCGATATCCCACTTTCCCCCTGACCCCACATTCAATGTTTGCAATATTATCTGCTTATTGTCTCTCCCCTGTGCTCCTCCTTCCCTACAATGATTGCCTATTATTTGAAGTACTGTCTACCTGACCTCATGTGAACGAAGCGCTATGTATATTGTGTTTGCCCTGCTTGTTTTACTTAATAAAAATAAATACAAAAAAAAAACAATCTACTGCAACTAGAAGACTGAAGAATCTCCCTTGTGGTCAAGGAGTGACCACCCTGTGCAAACAGGCACCATCCAGCGATCTGCGGTTTGCTTTGTTGACGCTCCCACCGGAGCCCGAGCACAGAGCCAGACAAAAAATGGACTTCCAGACTTCTTTGACCTCGATCCACAGCCACAGCGAAGCTGAGGCCCGTGGAGGCAAAGAGAGACGTGGGACCGGCCATCTTGGAAAATTTGCTCATTGCTACTTGTGCAGCTTCTGAGGCACCCTCGAAGTTGTGCATTGGGAATTGAGAAGTCCCAGCCCAAGCACTTTTTGCACCGAAGCACAGCCCTCCACACTCCACGAGTGCCGTGTGGGGCCTGCTAGTACTTTTGTGCTCGACGCATCTGTCCGGTCACTTGCCCGTTGGCTGGTGGCATCTGTGACGACGAACCTTTGAACCTACACCACTTGCCTTGTTGCTCCAGGCTTGCCCCTGCTTCCCTGAAAAGTAGAAGCCCCCCAGACTTTGATGGTCTGCAACAGAAGCCATATTTGATTCCTGCGTGGGATGCCTTTGCCAAGGCTTGTTGACTCCAATCCGGAAGCCGACACCGCCGCCAGCGAGATCCTTTGTGGGACAGTCTGTATCCAGCTCCTGGTTGTCGTCTACGCCTCCTGGTCCACGTGGCTGCAGTGACAAACTTCACAACATCACCTGATTGCGTCACGACATCACCTGGTTCCTTCCTGGTCACTGGCTAGTGACCCAGACTCTGACCCCTCTGCTTTCAGGTACTCTTCATCCTCAATCCGCCCTTGGATCCAACCGGACACTTCTCTCCTGGTCGCCTTCAGCATCTTTTTACAGGTCTCCATAGGATTCAGCGATGAAACCCGACACAACTTGACACCTATGCACCCGGCTCCTGTTGGTGAGGTAACGCGAGCACTCCGTTGCTCCTGCGGGTATTGACTATCCAAGTGTCCTAGTTTTCAGTAGCTTTCTCCTAGTCCATCCGGAAGTTTCCTAAATCAACTAGTTTCTAACTCTTACGTTCCCATTGTATTCCTATGAGAACCCGCGTGTGTGTTAAGACACTGCACACGCTTCCCGTGGGCCTCCTGCTTCCTAACCTTTGGTAGTTCAGTGTAGCCCCAGCGATTCCCTAGGCCCTAGGCCTACTCCTTGTTCGTGACATGGTTCTTATACCACCATTTTAGTATATGGTTTGCAATGCCCCTAGGGCTCAACTGTATTATGTGCAACTTATTGTGCAACTTATTGTATGATAATTAAGTATCTTGTTATGTGCTTGTGCCTCTCACCTCATAAATAGTTCAGAGGGGTTGTGTTAGTGATAAATACATATATATATTTTATATATAACCTGTGTGGTGTTCTTTCATGTGGTATTAAAGGGGTTACATATGGTAAAACAGCTGGCTTCACATGCTCTCTGAGGTTTTAGTCTAAGACTGCTTTGTCCATGCTACCACTAGGATAGCTGGTCTATAAGGTTGACTTTACAACCATCACCATAAGGGTTGTTTGGACTGATACAGGGTGCCCACTAGACTAGTGGACATCACATATCAGGCCAACTTCTCACAACCTCATTTAGAATTTTGAGGAAATTTAAAATACTCAGATTTATAGAGGAAACTGTAAATACTCATTCCTGTCCACTAGCTTAATTTCTCCTACCTAAGTGATATTATTGTGGGGGAAATGTAGCCAGTGGATTAATAAGACTTTCCTCCAGGAAAGGGAGGATATTCAGTTTCAACTAAAGTCAGAATAAGTCTAAACACCTTTAAGCTTTGCAGTTGAACTTACTTTGAAACTCTTTTCCTCTCTTCACGTATCAAGCTTTTAGATGATAATAAATAGCTAAAGCCAATTTCTACTCAATACAAAGGCAACATGATTGTGCTAGCTTTACATCTATCGAAAACAACTGAAATTCACAGTGTTAAGTACCCAAGCAGCAAATATTTTATATGAAGGGCATATCGAAAACAATGAAAACCCTAGATTATTATCTTCACAACATATTTTCAGGATGCAGATACTGTAAATTAAGTCATCTTCTTTATATAATGCTCTCTTTTAAGGCAATTAATTTCTAGTTTTATTTAATTCCTAGGACTTTTATAATGTGGTTTAGTTTGCTGTAGCGGGTATAATACAACATTGGAATGTTAATAGCTCTGTTGAAGACAATATAGATTTCCCTAGCTTTAGTGAAGGAAAGTCTTGATTTTATTAAAGACACAGGGCAAGTATTATGTATTGTTGTCTTTCCTTTAATATTACAGCAGACAAGATATAACAAACTATGTTCCCCATGACCCACTGGGAGAAACACAACTACTAAATTAAGACATAATGTGTACTAACCAATGGGCAGACAACCAATCTATAGGTTCTCTTGACTAGGAGCAGGGACCAAGTATACTGTGTAGGAAATACCCCCCTTTATGTATGGTAACCTCTAGTTTCTCTGACTAATGCTGCTTTTTTCGGTCGAGGACCGGAAATGCTGGCTTGCCAGCATTTCCGGGAGGAGATCGTATGATACTTAGTAGGGATCTGGAACCCGCCTCCCTCGGCCGTCTCACCTCAATTGGCTGGCTTCCTAAAAGGAGGCCAGCCATTGGAGGAGAGAGCCGTCCCTCCAAATAAGCTCCGTCTTTTTCGGATTCGGGGGCGTGATTTTTTGCATTCTTTAGCCCTGTGACGTCGTCTGTCACTCAGGGCGCAAAAAACACGCCCCCGAATCGGAAAATGGCGGCGCTTTTCTTTAGGCCATTTCTCGACAACAGCCGCCCCAAGAAGTCGCAGCCTCCTCCACCTGGCAGTCTCTGTGTGTACACATCGGCCCGTCTCGTTTTTTGTGGGCAGACAGGCATTGGGGGCACCACAGGGAGCCGCGGAGCGCACTCTGCAAAGCCGCCCTGCCGCTCTTATCTTGGAGAAGAAGCACGTCCCCAGCCGAAGCCCAGCAGCCCTGCCCGTGGCAGGGAGGAACCGCCGCCTCTCTGAACAGCCGGTGAGTGCCGTCTTCCCCCCCCCCACCTTCCCTCTGCCCGCAGCTCTCCTTCGTCTCTCGTCGCACCCCCCCGCCCCCCTTCGTCTGCGGAGTGCTGTGCAGGAACTCGCCTTTCTACAGTCGAGAAGTCTCTTGCCCCTGGTCACCTCATTGTGAGTGCCGTCACTGGTGCAAGGCACCACGGAACCTACTGCGTTATCTTTGGTGCTGGCGCATCCACGGATACAGATGGAGCGGCAGTAATAGGATTCCTTGGTGAGGTCTTTTATTCATGGTGGTTCATAAGAATCTAGGAACGTGTCTAGATAGTTCCATAGTGTCCTGGCTGACGGTTTCCATGGGAGTTTTGTAACGCTATGTTGTCAGCCCCTCTGAGGTGGATGGTGCAGTTTAACCAGCTAACAAAATAAAAAATTGTTTTGAGCTAAAACTGATCCAAAATTAATAAATATGTGGTGACAAGCGTGTGTGCAATGGAAAGCCCTCCTCAAATGTTAACTAGTAATCTTTTCGTTGCTTATTTCTGTATTTGGTTGTCAAACTGGTGCTCGTGAGGTAAAATATTTGGCCAAACAGCATTACCATGTGTCAAAATTACAAAATAATTAAGTAAATACCATCAACAAATTATGCTGCATAATTTTTCCTTTTCTTGTTGCATAATTTAGTCAAACCTGCCGAATAATGTATTGCTCCTCTGCCGCATAATTTCAGTGGCCCTGCTTGCCGGTTTCATTCTTGGGCAGGGCCACTCAGCCGTTCATCCTTCTTAAGCTGATAACTAAGTACCACCGGGCAGATACAACACTAAAGCATCAACATGCGTAGTCCATATTCTCACACTCTGCCAGAAAGATAATATTCACGTGTATAATAAGTATAACTACCTAAGTGCCATTTTAGGCCCAGGTCACGGGAGACGGAGTCTCGCCCTATTATTTATTGTCTGAGCTCCTCCTCAAGTCCTTGCCTTTGAATACTTGCATTGTCTCGGTCTTCAGCCCAACAGGAAAAGCAGGACCTGCACCTGTGTCATACAGCTAAACAAGCATCCTCGTGACAGACAGGCGGAAGTAACAAGCGCCAAAGCAGTGTCCTGATGCGCGAGGGATGGCATTCCAGACAGAGCCCTCGTGCGTTTTACTCGCTGTAACATTAAAGGAGCCCATAGAAAAGGGGATTGGGATATATAACACAAGCGCAGGGAGGCACATTTTCCGCATATTCACTGAGTGATGCCAAAATGCTTGCTGAGTTGGCGATTGTCTAGACTGCCGAGGGTTGATCCCCCTTTAACACGCCCTCTTTCTTCCCATTCCTGTATCTTTATGTCTCGTTTGCAAGTTCCCTTTCATTCCTGCATTTTTCTTTTGGCTCAGTTCTCCTATCTGTTTTCTATCCTTCGTCCTCCGTGTTTTGCTTCTCTCTCTCTTGCTCTGGGTACATACAGTCTGATGAGGAAAAATAAGAGACACCCAAAAAGTGTTCCCGTGCATCCACCTGCAACCGCCGGCACAAATTAAGCACGGATACTCTCAACTGGTACACGTGAGAAACAGGCTCAGGCCCGTGTTCTGTGGATCATGGAAGGGAAAGCGGGTTACCTATCTGGCCGCTATACTTTCCAGGAGGAAAACAAATAGTACAGAAGTGAAATGTTAGGCTTGTGCTAAATTGAAATTACGCGCTCCTAATACCAGTCATTTGGGGAATTTCGTGGTATGCTTGTTACATGGAGTTTCCAAAACGATGCCATTACGCCACGTCCTGTAATTACGCGCCATTCCGCGTAAAGTCAAAGTCAAAGTTTTTTTATTTGCTTTGGTACTCAACTGAGGACCACAAATTTAAAAACAGTTTACAAAATATAAGCATAATCAATATAGTTTTAGAAAAGATTTTAAAAATTTATAAAAATTATAGCAAACCCATTCGTCGGTCGGTCGAGGCGTTAATTCAGAGTAGGGAGTGCAGGGTGCAGAGCTGTGAGTGCAGGGTGCAGAGCTGTGAGTGCGCGCAGGTGCAGAGCTGTGAGTGTGTGCAGAGCTGTGAGTGTGTGCAGAGTGGTGTGTGCAGAGTGGTGTGTGCAGAGTGGTGTGTGCAGAGTGGTGTGTGCAGAGTGGTGTGTGCAGAGCTGTGAGTGCAGGTGCAGAGTGGTGTGTGCAGAGCTGTGAGTGCAGGTGCAAAATGGTGTGTGCTGTTGAGTGCAGAGCTGTGAGTGCAGGTGCAGAGTGGTGTGTGCAGAGCTGTGAGTGCAGGTGCAGAGTGGTGTGTGCTGTTGAGTGCAGAGCTGTGAGTGTGTGCAGAGTGGTGTGTGCAGCGTGGTGTGTGCTGTTGAGTGCAGACCTGTGAGCGCAGGTGCAGAGTGGTGTGTGATGTTGAGTGCAGAGCTGTGAGCGCAGGTGCAGAGTGGTGTGTGCTGTTGAGTGCAGAGCTGTGAGCGCAGGTGCAGAGTGGTGTGTGCTGTTGAGTGCAGAGTTGTGAGCGCAAGTGCAGAGTGGTGTGTGCTGTTGAGTGCAGAGCTGTGAGCGCAGGTGCAGAGTGGTGTGTGCTGTTGAGTGCAGAGTTGTGAGCGCAGGTGCAGAGTGGTGTGTGCTGTTGAGTGCAGAGTTGTGAGCGCAGGTGCAGAGTGGTGTGTGCTGTTGAGTGCAGAGTTGTGAGCGCAGGTGCAGAGTGGTGTGTGCTGTTGAGTGCAGAGCTGTGAGCGCAGGTGCAGAGCGGTGAGTGCAGGTGCAGAGCGGTGAGTGCAGGTGCAGAGCGGTGAGTGCTGTTGAGTGCAGAGCTGGGAGTGCAGGTGCAGAGTGGTGTGTGCTGTTGAGTGCAGAGCTGTGAGTGCAGGTGCAGAGTGCTGTGTATTGGCAATGTAAATGACAATGCCATTTATTTATGATTTAAAGAAAAAAAAAGAAATGTCATGAGCAATGCCAATAGCTCTACCTTTAATGATGCCGAGACCATTGCATTGTAAATGCTTGTTTTTTTTTAACTCGGAGTGCACTCAGGCCTGCTAACCAGGCCTCAATGCCCTGACCCCCAAAGGAGTATGTCACATTGGCTATACCCAATTGGCATAAGCCAACTAACAAGTAAGTCCCTAGTAGATGGGACCCAGGGTACCTTAGTTAGGGGGTCACCCGGCAGGAATTGCAATACTGTTTGTGCCACCCTGGTGGTGACAAGATAAAAACAAGCATTGGCATAGCCAATAGGTCTCGCTTTTGGGACCTTATGTGTTTATTTTGAAGTTTTGGTTGTGTTGTAGAGTAATGTGGTTGATATGTCTTATGTAGAAAGTTCTAATATAAAGTGTAATATGTGGTTCTTAGTGGTATTATGTTGAGTGTATGTTGCATTTAGTACTGTTTAATTATGTGGTGTGATTATGTGGTTATGAGTGGTGTTATGTGGAGTGTATTTATATTGGATTGTGTAAAGTGTAACTATATGGTGTGTTATTATGTGACAATGATTGATATTATGTGGTTTGTATTTATGTTGTATTGATTGGAGTGTTATTATGTGGCATGTAATAATGTGGCATTGAATGGTATTATGTGGGGGTGTATGGTGCATTTAGTAGAGTGTAATTATGTGGTTGTGAGTGGTGTGGTGTGGAGTGTATTTATATTGTATTGAGTAGAGTGTAATTATGTGGCATGTTATTATGTGACACTGATTGATATTATGTGGTTTGTATTTATGTTGTATTGAGTAGAGTGTAATTATGTGGCATGTAATAATGTGGTATTGAGTGGTATTTTGTGAGATTGGCATCTGGGACCCTGCGCAGTGTGCAGCCAGAGTCCAGGATCGGAGGAGAGAAGCAAGGCGTCAGCCGTAGGAGCGGCAGGTAAATGTAATTTTAATATTGTAATCATTTTAATTATATGTGTAGTTTTGATTGTTTTCCTCCCCCTCACCTCCAACCCCTCCCCCACCACCAACACCACTAAGCAATGATAGCAGCTGATACTGCATTTGACGCTTCTTACTCTCAGAACAAAGGACAGAAAGTGACTACAGGAAGGCACAGTCTAAAGCAGGGCATAGTAGGAGCAGCTTCTTGAGAGGAAAGCTCCCTGGGTGTATAAGAACAAAAGTCAGTGAGGGTTTCAATAAAGCATCATTACAGCAATAGCCTGCTGTGAATAGCGTTTCATGAAGTTATAGAACCACAAACAGAAGAGTGTGGATCAGCATTGCCTTCCCTTATTTACTTATTCTCGTTACCATTCTCTATACTGCTCTGGGCCCCAATCCCACTTGTAATACTACATCACGCTGGAACGCACTGTGTTCTTTTATGATTATTATTGTAAAATATTAACAAAGATGCTGTTTCATGAGGCAACTGATTTTTTGTTTTCGAACACAAAGCACTGCTAACAACGCGGCCCTATCCTGCTGCAGAAGAAAAACGAGACCTTATGGTTATGCCAATGCTTGTTTAAAGGGGGCCTTGAAATGGGTCTCTATCGGGCTCTGTTTTATGCTCTGGCACAGGCGGGCTGTGCTTTTTCTGGACTGCCGTGACAGCAGGCACATCGATGTGCGCTGCTCACACTGCTCACTTCTCACAAGTGGAGAAGTTACTGCATGAGGTCGCTGTAGAAGTGAGGTCCGATGGCACTCACGCTCTTCCATTCCTATAGACTATTTTCCGGTGTAAATCTATTATACTGTGTGTTCCATTGATATCCAGGACTTCAAACATCTTGTAATTTTAATGGTAAATGTTTCCCTTAGAGTGCAATATAGCCGCAAGCGTTCCATTGTAGATATAGCATTTGAGTTTTCAAGCACTTTCACGTGCATGGTTGCTCAAATGCATCATTATCAGTCCAGTGTGAACACTCACCACTTTTGGATTAGACGTCCCATAGAAAGTAGACCTTGGTCAAATCTGTTACTCATGATAGTTGGACTTGACTGGATTGGAAGGAAGACCAAAATAGGACTTCCCCGCTGTACCAAGTTCCCAGTGAAGAAAGGCTGCACCGACGTGGACTGCACCTGCTGCACCTGGTGGCTAGCAAAGAAGAGGGAGTGTGCCTGTTGCGTCCTGCTCAAGTAGAAGTCTCCAGAGCCCAGCCAAAGCAAAGAAACTCTCCACAGCATCCTTGAGCATCTTCGAGCCTCCTGTATTCTCAGCATCAGGTCCCCTTTCAGAAGAATCCATTGAATAATGATAAAGTGACTGGAACTGCTGGAAGACAGTTTTTTCTGAGGAGATAACTCTGTTTAGGGTCTTGCTGGTCCCCCTGTCTGGCTCCCTGCCGTAATCGGTTGCTCCACGTAACTCTAACTAACCGCATTACAACTTGCCCAACTTTTTGTCAAAAGTTTCTAAGTGTCAAATTTGTTCAATTTTCCCAGTGCTTGTTTGCGGTTGCGTGAAATACTGTGATTTACTGTACTTTATACATTTTATTTCTCGGGAACCCTCCGGTGGATCTTTTTTATTGTGGTATATAAAAATACAGTCTATTTTTATAAATGGTGTTGGATTTCTTTAGTTTCTTGTCGATTTCTTCTTCAATTGTTTTGTTGATTTTTTTGTTTTTTCTTTAAACCTTCATTTATTCAGCTTTGTAGTAAGAAATAAACAACCAAGCAGCACAATCAACATTAAGAATATACATATCTTACATGACCTTACGTTACATTAGAATAGCATTGTTCAGGAGACATGTACCTAAAGCCAGTATCATGACACAGCAAAACAGTGCTAGCAGTGATATTTCCAGTGAGGATGACTAGACGTCTAGGAACCTGAGTCAGTACCTTCACCACTCAAGTGCATGCCATCAGGGGTCAAAAAGGGTTCACAGAGGGCCCCCAATGCGTCCAAATCATCCTGAAGATTCTCATCTTTCCTAGTATGCTTCATTTGCTGCTCCTCTGCCAACAACACTCTATCACAGCCCTTTCCCAGGTGTCCACCATGGGGGCCCCCCTGCCCCATGCAGGTGATGGCACACATTCCTCCTGGCCAACACCAATGCTAGCTACAAGAACTTGCAGGGCATTTTGTCGGTTCTTGGGTCCAGCAATGTTCCCCAGCAGACAGCACTGTGGCGTAAGTTCCCCCACATAGCCGTGGTAAGTACAAGTTTGTCTACAGGATAGTCCAATAAGCCCACACCAGTGGACATCCCCAGACCAAATACAGAAAGTCCACATCCGTAACCATAAGCGTGGTCTGGAGATGTTTGGCCCAAATGTAGGTATTATGGAGAAAATTAAAATATATCAACTTAAATCTAGCATTGCTAGATGCCAATTGTGTCACGGCAAAAACCCTTGCCCAGTCCTCATCCAAAAGTTAATCCCTGAGCTCAGTGTCCTATGCCAACCAAGCCCACAGAGGGCGCTGAGCAATTTCTGCCACCATTGCTTTATAAAGAAATTACATTAAAAGTCACCCAGAACCACTAGTCAACATAGCGCCCAGCATACTGGATTCGGCAGGCCCCGCAGGGTGTGTGGTCTAGGCCTGCTGGGCAAACACCGCCATAGTGGAGAAAGTGGCTAGGCCTCACCCCAAACTCAAATTGCGCATCCTCAAAGGTGACGAAGTGGTCCTTAGGGTATACATCCCCCAGCAACTCGCAGCCCCCATCCCGCCATGCTTGGAATTACATATTGGCTTCCATGCTCCGGATTACAGCAAAGATCCATATCAGCAGCTCACGGTGGAACAGAGCTCACCAAGAACAACACCAGCATCTGCCATACATATGCCATCTGACAAACTACATACTGGAGTTCCAATGAAATTTTCAACCATTCTATCAACGTCGGGAGATCAGCCCCCACTATCATTCCGGCCACCAGCCGCTTTTCCCAATTCCAACCTTCTGGCAGCCAAAGGGCAGTTTGCTGCATATGAGCCGCAGAGTAATAATACTCCAGTCGCCGTGCCTTCTACCCACCCTCCTCATAGCTCCTCATCAAGGTGTCCCATGCCACTCTTCTGCCATTAACCGCCCAAAGAAGGGAAGTGAGCACTGGATCTAGTTGCTTAAACACGCTGTAGGGCAGGAGTCATAGGGCATTCTGATAATGTGTAAAGACAACGCAGAAGAAGCACCATTTTAGAAACTGCAATTCTGCCCATGAGTGACAGCGGCAATGTATTCCAAAACTTCACCAAAGAACATAACAATTACAGTACCCTACCAACATTGTACATCAGATGACTCTGTTTTGTGTGAGCAACCATCACTCCACAGTACTGAAAGTGGTCTAAGTCCCATCAGAGCCCCATTTCCCGACATCGATCCATCGGAACCCCCACCAGTGTCACCAGCGGAAGAAAAATAACTTTCTACGATTCAGGCGGAGCCGAGACATGCCCCCAAACTTATCTAATAAATGCAGCAGTACACCCTGCAACTCCCTAGGGACTCTAAAATAAAACAAAGCATTGTCTGCATATAGGGACAAAGGCATTGCTCCCAGTTCTATACCCCAATCATGCAGTTCCCGGCAGACCCAAATCGCCATAGGGTCCAATGCAGACAGTAGGGGTGAGAAAGGACAACCCTTCCTGGTGCCCCTGCCCAGTTCCCACCTGTCCGACCAATAACCCGCCACCCGGACGCTGGGGCAAGTATATAGCAACTGGACCCATGTCAGAAAATTCAGGCCAAATCCAATAAGCCTCAAGACATCAAAGACATACCCCCAGTTCACAGTATTGAAAGTGTTTTCATTGTAAATGGAGTCCGATGCGATTTCCTTGTCCATACCTTCTTCTTCATGTAAGATGTGCATAAGTCTCCTCAGATTCATCCCCATGCTATGACCCAGGATAAACCCGCACTGGTCCTCATGTACCAGGTCCCTCATGATAAGGCTCAGGTGGTTAGCCAAAATTATACACAGCATTTTTAAATCCATATTTATCATTGTAAGTGGACGATATGAGTCCATCTTGTCTCCGCCTTGTTTCGGTAACATGCAGCTATAGCCCTTCCTCATGGTCAGAGGCAGTACCCCAGAGTCCCTCGCCTCCAGGAATATATCCTGAAGCACCTGTGTGTGAACAGCTGAATATTTGTGGTAAAATTCCACCAGTAAGCCAGACTTCTTCCTAGGGAGCATCCCCTGCTCTGCATTCAGCTCATCAAGAGTGAGGTCCGAGTCCAGGGCTACGGCCAATTCCCCACCTACCCGCAGGATCTTAAGGTACCCAAGAAAAGCCAGAATGCAACACTCTGTATTATTTGCCCCCCCTTTAGACCCTTTCTAGATGTTGCTGAAAAGCGGCACCACGCAGCCCGAGAAGCCACCAGTACGCCGTCTGGTGCAAGAATACAGGGAAAAAATCCTCCCTGACTATGCAACCATTGTGGATACTGTTTCAGGTTGTATTGATCTAATCTTCTGCTATGCGGCAGCACACCTCTGTGTCCTCCCTCCAGAGCCCCAGATCAGATAAACCCTTCTTCTGCAAGTCAGTAAGACCAGCCTCCTCAGTCTGTAACTCCCTCCACAAATGCTGTCCGCTCCACGTGTCAGGCTCATACACTGGCCTCATAGCACTGCCTTCATGGCTTCCCAATCAGTGGCTCTACAAAAAACTGATCTCCAGTTATGTTCCATGTAATCAGTCAGTGCCCATGACACCACCTCCCTGCCCTCCCCATCCATCAGAAAATCCACCAGAAGTTGCCACACTTCACTGTGCGTGACAGCCCTTCCCCACCTCAATTCGCAACGGACAAGGGTATGATCAGATAGAAACTTTGCCAGGTATGACACAGTCACCTTGCCATCTGTGAGAATCCCATCCACCAATACCCGTTCTGGTCTACTAAAGTGTAATGCATGAGGAAGTGAGGGTTATATACCCTGTCCTTCGGATGAAGCAACCATCATACATCCAACAGCCCCAGATTGTTCATCACTGCTTGTAAGGCGGCTGTCATTTGAGGCTTCGTACCCAGACAAGGGGGAAGTGTATTGAGCTCCCCATCTAACTCACAGTTATGATCACCAAACCAAACCAGGGCCTGATCCACATCCTGACTATCCAAGCGTCGGAAACTGGGTCCTTGTTACACTACCCCCCCACACACTTTTTGCCTGTTTTGTGATGTACTGAGGTGTACTGTGTCCAGGTTTACAGTACCAGTGGTCATTCCCTTAAACTCTACCTCAATTGGCACAGCTTCAGCAACACTATAAGTACCTAGTAAATGATACCCCTGGTACCTAGGGCTTTGGGACTGAAGAATCTCCACTTGGACTGCTGCACAACTTGTGCCACCCTAGGGACCCCTCATCAAGACCATGCAAACTGCCATTGCAGACTGCGTATCTTAGTGCAGAGAAAATTGAAGAGTCAACATGGCACACAGCCTTGAGTGCCATGCCCCATACAGTGCATGAGGTATAGGTAAATCACCCCTACTGCAAGCCTTTCAACCCTATGGCAGGGTGTACTATATCCCATGTGTGGACATATCAGCATGAGTAGATATGACCCTATAATATCCAAGTCCATTCTTGGATATTGTAAGTGTACAGGGAAGCCATAGAGAGTCCATGAGCT
This sequence comes from Lissotriton vulgaris, assembly GCF_964263255.1. NCBI lineage: Eukaryota > Metazoa > Chordata > Amphibia > Caudata > Salamandridae > Lissotriton > Lissotriton vulgaris. The sequence goes on along the minus strand of NC_141691.1, from coordinate 1,073,301,562 downwards.
GAATACTTGTTATCACAAGTTTCTTAACTCCATGATGGCTTCACTATACAGTGAGATAGGATTTAATAATACATGCACACAGGAGACACTCTAGAGAGTGCCCTGAAAACTTACCAAGGACTGTGCAGAACCTAATGTCGCACTTGTTGGTAACTGTAACGTTCGGTTTCCGGCATTGCTAGATCCGAATGGAGGCTCTCAAAGGTCAGAGGACCCTCCTCATCAAAGATATGACCAATCAATCTGCACCCTTCTTGGTCCCACAGGTGAAAGGCCTTGATGTCGAGACCTGGAATAAAATCTGGGTTGTTTACAATGGGCGTCAGGGTCAACGGGAATGAAGTGAGCCAACACCTTTCGGCAATCGAATCACAGGCTCTTGTTACTAGGGATCAATATAAGTTTTAGGGCGCATAGTCCTATGGAGAAAAGGGATCCTCCACAAATATTGTCTGGCTACAGCCTGGTCCATGAAAAGCTGGTGCTTTTTGGATTCACTATGTGACCATTCCAGCAGGGCTCTGAGCTGTGTAGCTTGCAGTAATGGTAGATATTTGGTATTCCGAGACTTCCCTCCCCCGGGGGCCTGTAACTCAAGTCTCTGTGGACCCGGATCCTCTTGTCTGCCCAGACGAAGGAATTAACTCTTGTTGAAGAGTGTGAAGGACACCAGGTAGGGGCTCTACGGGGAGCCTTTGGAATAGGTTTTGTATTTTGTCAGCATGTTCAAGGGCTGCTATGCAGCCCAGCCAGGAGAAGCCAAAAGGACTCCAGCGCTGTAGGTCCTGACAGACTTTCTGTAGTATATGTCTGTAGTTAAGGGAAACAGTATCTTGGGTCGAGGGCATAAGTCGGAGTCTCAGGTAGGGAATGGAGTCCATCACCCAATGGACCGGGCACAAGCGTTTTAGGGCATCCCGAGTGGAGGGGGTGGAGAGCAACGCAGAGGGCCTTTGATTTGTGGACATTGACTTTAAAGCCTGCAGCTTGGGAAAAGGACTCTCATTCCAAGACGAAAGCTGGTATTGAGGTCTGGGAGTCTTCCAGTGTTACGATGGCATCGTCCGTGTAGAGTCTAACAGTGCGTCTGTCCCCTTCGAACTAGACACCTGTGATCAAAGCTCCATGGGCTCCATGGGCTCCATGTACAAAGCAAATAGGAGAGGAGAGAGCTGGCATCCCTGCCATGTGCCCTGGGCTTTCGGTAATGGAGTAGATGTGTGACCATTCACTTGTACCACTGCTGTTGGTTGTGTATAACTGCAAAATGTCCATGTACGGAAGCAGTCCCCAATTCCAAATTGTTTAAGGGTGGCTGCTAGATATGGCCCGTGCATTCTGTCGAACGCTTTTTCAGCATTGACAGAGAGCAGCGCGTGTTCTACATTCTGCTGCTGGGCTTTATCGATTAGGTGCAGTAGTCTCTTAGTATTACCGCTGCATTTTCGGGTTGCGACAAAGCCCGCCTGGTGCAGGTCTACCAATCCAGGTAGCATCAGCCCAAGTCTGGCTGCCAATATCCCAGTAAAAAGCCTTAGGTCCACATTTAAGAGGGAAATTGGTCGGTAGGGTGCGCAGTGCTCAATGGGGGATATTAGAGGAGCCACCTATCGTGTTGAACAACCTAGTTAGTATAGATGCAAAGATATTACAGGAGGTTTTGTAAAATATTGCTGAAACCCCATGCAGGCCAGGGGTTTTGAAGAGTTTTAGATGGGCAATAGCAGCAAGCCCCTTGAGCTACTAATATTAGGGCTGGGACAAAGCCATTTTGGTCTTGATGGACCAAGTGCGGTGTGACCAGGGCTAGTCTACCCGCCAGTATTTTATAATCCCCATTCAACAACACCCGATGGCGATAGGCACCTGTGCTCAAGGGATCTCTGTCCAGCTTCGGGTGGGAAATCAGAGTGGCCTCTGTAAGCGCGACTGGAAGGGCAGCACCTTCTAATGTTTCCCTATATACTCTCAGTAACATCTTTGCACCACTAAGAGACCTAAACAATATTGACTGACTAGGTCCATTGTGGAAAGTAGACAGAACCTGTGATACCCCTGTGATTAACATAGATCTAGGGAGGAGGGGAGAAGAGATCATCCCAGGTACAGTGGAAGCCCAAACCATTTGTGTTCAACAAGTTGTAAATGCCCATGCGGACAGTGGTTTACATTTGAATGTCCTTATGACCAATAGTATCCAGGTAATTGCTAATGTAGAAAGACCAAACTGGAGAGAAATTAAAAATTTTCCTGGAATGTAGCAGGCTTATCCACTAAATTTAAGAACGCACAATGGTTACTTTACATACGGGATTTCCAGATAATTTGTTTGCAAGTGTAATGGCTGGATTTTCTGTCTAGATGGGATCAGCCCCCAGGGGCCCCTGTGACCCAGCCAAAACGTACTCACCTTCCCTTCTTAGATCGTATTCACAATGAGTAGCTATACAGATAAATATACAGATTGCACCTAAGAATGGGGAATGACAATATACATATATGGATTTTCTACAATATCTTATTCACATCAGTTGGCCTCGCGGTCACCCCGACCCAGACCGTTCTACCCTAGGGCAGATCTGACACACAATCCGGTGTGTCTACACACGGGCCTGCAGAACCCAATGCTCCCTTTTCCAAATCGTTCGCGATCCTGCGAAACATACACGTCAGTGTCCCTCCTGACGCTCTCACTTATTTTAAGCCACAATCTGGTGGATTTACACGACGGTGTCCTTCCCGTCGCTCTCATTAACGCCGCATATCAACGACGACCACATTCCTATGAAACATTATTGGGACGATATCTCAGCAATCTACTTAGGATAAAACTAAAGTAATAACTTTGGATATGGATTCAGATTGTATAGTGTACTCCGTGCTCATGACATCAAAGGTCCACTCACTCCCTCTTTATTTGGTTACCATTCGTCTGATCGGGATTTCTCATCCGTTCGCCTAAATAGTGCCCAACTAGGAATAGCATTTACCAAGATTGAACACAAGCACCAGGTACACGATAATTCTATATGAATTAGGGTATTTATTAACAATAAACATAAATCACATTACTATGCAACATTACATTTGCAAAGGGAATAAAAGATAAAGGTTAGAGTGCACATACTATAAGAATCGGTCGGACTTCACCTGGTTAATGGGAAATCGGGACTCGGCAGTCATCTAGGCTCCTGTCTCGTCTCTGGGTCCTGGCTCGCCTTGCAGTCACCCTCAGCCGTCACAAGTACACGTCTGCACCGCTAGGCTCAATCTCGTCTGCTCTCCCTCAGGACCTCGGAACCTTGCTGTTTATTAGCTACCGTCTCTCTCTCTCTGTATTAGTGCGCTCCGCGCCACTTCTCGTTCAGTCTATCTTCAGAGAGTTTCGGTCTTAAATCTTTCTCCGACTTCAAAGATGGCGACTTGTCCACCATGAAAGTGAATAATGGCAGAGATGCTAACGGCTAGATGCCGCCTACAGACTAACTGACAAAAAGACTAACACCTTCGCTAATATCAAAGCCCGTTCCTTCATGGAAATTCACGGCCAGTAACCTGCCGCCCACCAAATTCTTGTACCTCCCCGTACCAAGGACACTTTCCCAGCCGGCCGGCCTGAAGTTGTGTCTTCGGAGTGGAGAAAAATACATTCCTTCGATAAGGGTCAGCCTGAACCGGTTCTCTCCAAGCGAACAACAGCTTAAAACTAAAACATCACTCCTGACCTAGAAAGCCTTCTCGAGCTACCAGGCAGAAAGCAAAATGGAGTCTGTCTCGCTTAAGGCCTACGGAGCCCATAATATGCATAGCTCCATGAGAAACAGATCGGCATGTTAGCAAATGAGTAAATCATGACTAATACTTATATATCTAACCCCTAACTTAAATTCATAAGCCTTACTCTAAGGGAAATAATACGAAAATGCCTTTATGTATATAAGACAGGGTCCCTATCTATCGGCCTAATCCCTATGCTATGGGGGTGATAGGCTGGAGTCACTCTCCATCATTCTTCTTCTTCCAGAGAGCTGGCAGAAAGACAGCCATAACATTACACCCCTTGACTCCAGTCTATTAACCACAAACTAAATGGAACTAACGTCAGTAGACGAATAATATGAAACAAAACTAACTGATCTATGAGCCTTAGTAAGTCTAAAATATTGTAGCAGGGAAGGAATACACTGAATAAAGCAACAAATTGCTATAAGGATACAGACAGCAACAATAACCCCCCCTAAAATTTGTCGCATGAAATGCATGTCAGGGAGCCAATTAAAAAGCCAGTCAAAGAAACCCTGATCTATATGTTCTCTAATTTCTGCAGTCAAGTCGTGGAGTTTGTTAATGTGAGACTGGATATCTTTAGAATGGTCAGATAAATTAAAACAGCACAGACCTTCAAATTCAGAGCATTCATGCCCGTGTTTTAACAACAAATAATCGATTGCAGCACGATTTTGCAAAATGGCTCTACGTTCACCTTGGGAGTCCAATAATAAATCTGATAAAACAGTAGATGTTTGGTTGATCGATTTGACCATCCAGCAGGCCATTTTGCCGATTGTTTTGGCATTATAAACGGCCAATGCAGGAACACCAATAATGGAAAAAGCTAAACCAAGATATTCTGATCTGGAATAAAGATGAACAGAGGAATCACAGTCTTCATGTAATGACATTGAGTCTCGGACAATACGGGAATGGGAAGGGGGATGTGAAGAAAACATTAGCAAACTTAATCTAGTGATGGCACATGGACCACCAGAAATATTCGCAGGAATATAGGGCCAAGATGAATTCCCGCAGGAAAAGAGCCATCCAGCTGGTAATAACATTGAACGATAATGGCTAGTGGCTACAACTAAACTTTTACAGGTCATATTGTTTTTCACTGAAAGACATGAATTCGGAAGTCTTTTTAAACACAGCAAACGTTGATGAAATGAAAAAGTAGTAGCGGCCTGGAGTTTCAACCGCAGACATTCAGAGATGGCCTTAGGATTACAGGTCATCATAAAACAAAGGTCACCAGGGGTAATATTAAAGGTAGTAATTCTGGAGTTAATAGGGACATCGAGGTCCGAAAGAAGAGTACATGAGGGACAAAATTCATGGGCCGCAAAATCGCCCAGAATAACATTAGGTCGGGCATTGGATACATTGAATACATGATGCAGAGTTTCAGTAGATGCAGGGACAGCAACCAAACAGGTCGATAAAATGTCAGTGACAGACTTCATGGGGGTAAGGCAAAAATGCGGAGAGTTCGTCACTCGCTTAGCGAGTGTGATCCAGAAATTTGAAGATTTCTGCCACGCAGATCGCGCAGCTCTTGTTATCCCATCACTCGGCGTCGGTAGATCCTCTCCTCTCCCGGCGTAGCAGGCCAAAAGGAGTCCAACGCCGACACATCCTGCAGCAGCAGTCCAAAGAATGATCTGAAATAATACAAACACAGGCCTTAATCATTCTCGTAAATAACATTTATCAGCTGGGACAGCTTCCCAGCCATCTTTCCCTGGCTTCATCACCAAAACGGTGTTGTCATGACCGGTCGCAATAATATCAGCCTGTTCAGGAGGATTTTTAGGCGATTGCACCCATATTTTAGCTCCAGGAAGATCAGACGATCCGAAGCCTTTTTGTCCTCGCACAGTTAGCAACGTTGGGGCAGAGCCTTTTTTGATCTCACCACTGAAGACAGGCATAATCAGTAACTGAGCAACACGGTCAGACTTTTTGATCAGTAAATCAGTCTCACTGCTATTAAGCAAGAGAACCTTAATCTCTCCCTGATAATCACTGTCGATCACTCCTCCGAGTACTTGTACACCTTTCAGGGCCAGGCCAGATCTAGGGGCAATTAATCCAAAACTACCGGCAGGTATAGAGACACCAATGCCAGTTTCAACAATGATTCGATCTTTTCCTGGGAAGTGTGCATCATTTAATGCATGCAGGTCGAGGCCTGCGGAACCTGGGGTTGCTCTACAAGGAGCCATAGCACCGGGGGTAATTTCCCAATATGTGACAGTAGTTCCAACAGAATTAGGTTTCGCATCAACATGTGGAGGAAACAAACGCATCAAAGGAGATTCAGCATGTAACAAGGGACGATTGTTCAAAATAAGTAAAGCTTGAAGTAGGACATCTCTCCACTGGCTGTAACGATGATTAGTCAACTTGCGCAACTGTTCTTTCAACAAGCCATTCATTCTCTCAATCAGTCCTGAAGCTTGTGGATAATATGGAATATGAAACACCCAATCTATATTATTCTCTATACAGAATTCCTGCACCAATCTTCCACGAAAGTGGGATGCATTGTCTGATTGAATTTGGAATGGGACACCATAATACAGAATAATTAGCTCCAGGGTTTTAATCGTATTCACTTGGGTAGCATTCTTGCAAGGGAAAGCGACCAAAAGGCCACTATAAGTATCAACCACTGTACAAATGTATTGACAATTTCTGCTCATGGGAAGCGGACCAATATAATCAATCTGCCAAATTTGGGCGGGCAATTTACCTCGATGTAAGTGGCCTCGAACAATTTGAGGCACCTCTTTCTTTCTAGAATGCTGGCAAATGGGACAATGTAGAATGGCATCTTTAATTAAAGAAGAGGGAATATGAATTCCTCTATCAGCAGCCCACCTGTTAGTGGCTTTCTCTCCAAAATGTCCTGCTTTCTGATGGGCCCATTTCGCCAATCCCGCCAAATCAGAATCTTGCATGTCAACCACTGCCTCAGAAATTTTAGACTGTTCATCTGCAATGTTATGGAAAAATTTGTCAAGGGAGTCGATTGGAGTATGAGCATCCACGTGAAAGATTGTTACAGTACTCTGCGGAAGCAGTTCCCAAATATCTTGCCACAATTCTTTACCCCACAACTCCTTGGAATGCAATTCCCAATTATGCGAGTGCCATGTAGGCAGCCACACTGCTAGGCCATTTGCAGTGGACCAAGAATCAGTAAAAATATGACATGTACCTGGTAACTCCTGTTTCAAAACTTGGTAAACTGCATAGAGTTCAGCATATTGACTACTCTTACCGTCTCCAGTTGTGCTCAATAATTTCTGTGTAATCGGGTTATAGGAGACAGCTTTCCAATGTCTTTTGTCACCAATGAACTTCGCAGAACCATCCGTAAACCACACATGTTTTCTATCCTCCGCGGACAGATCATCAAATGATTTACCCCACTTCACGGGAGACTCCTGCACTACGGGAACCGAACGCTCACTTTCAGCCTCATTGGAGGGCGCCTGCGCCACTCGCTCATGTAAAACCGCCACACCTTTCGGACCCACACGTGCCCTGTCCTGAATGTACCATTTCCATTTAATCACACTAGCCTCCTGAGCATGTCCAATTCGATGGGACTTCGGTGAACTCAAAACCCACTGCATGATGGGAATCTCAGGCCTCAAAATCACAGCATGGCCTAAAGTCAATTGCTCGGTATCCACCAGAGCCCAATAACAAGCAAGCAACTGTTTTTCAAAAGGTGAGTAACGCTCACCAGCCTCTGGTAACTTTTTGGTCCAAAAACCCAATGGCACTTTTTGTCTGCCTTGCTTTTGCCACAAACTCCAATTGGCATACAGACCTTCCACGGATACATTCAAATCCACATTACCTTCACTCACGGGCCACAAATCCAAAGCATACTGAATAGCTTCTTTAGCCAAATTAAAAGCAGTCTGTTGAGGTTCACCCCATTCAAACGCATTCTTTTTACGAGTGACTCGATACAGTGGAGCCAAGATCTGACTTAGATGGGGAATATGCTGACGCCAAAATCCAAACAATCCAATAAAGCATTGCGCCTCTTTCCTGTTTCTGGGAACAGCAAAATCAAGTATTTTTCGTTTAACCTGTGGAATCACCTCTCTGTGACCCTCATGCCAATTAATTCCTAAGAATTTCACAGCTTGGGGTGGAGTTTGTAATTTGTCAGGATTAATTTCCCAGCCTTTTGCTCGCAAACAGTCAATGATCTGATCTAAATGAGACTGTACTTGGTCTTGCGTTTCACCTTGAATCAAAATGTCGTCAATATAATGACAAACCTGAACTTGTGGATTCGTGGGCACTTCAGACAAATGTTCCGCCACCAGCCGGTGACAGATCGTAGGACTATGTACATAACCTTGAGGAAGACTCCGGAACGTCATCTGACGTCCATTCCATGTAAAACTGAATTGTTCCTGGCATTCGGGGGCAATCGGAATTGAAAAGAATGCATTAGCAATATCAATAGAAGCATACCACGTACCTGGATGCTTTTGAATTCTCTCAATCAGTGTAACAATGTCAGGCACTGCAACAGTCAATTTAGGTGTATGTTTGTTCAATTCTCGATAATCAACAGTCATGCGCCAAGAGTTGTCACTTTTGCGCACGGGCCAAACAGGATTATTCCAAGCAGATGTGACCGGAGTAATGACTCCCGCGTCAACCAAATCCTGAATCGTAGCTGTAATTTCTTCATGACCACCTGGGATGCGATATTGTTTCTGAGAAATCACTTTCGTTGCTAAAGGGATCTTAATAGGTGGCATGCGTAAACGGCCAACCCGTACGGGTCTGGTCGAAATGTACTGTCTAGTACCAAACTGATAGTAACCATCATCCAAATGCAAAGTCATACCTTTCAAAATGTCAATTCCAATAATGTATTCCAAAAGTGGCACAACCAACACAGAGTATTCTCTACGAGGAATCCTACCAATTTTAATTTCAAGTGCAGTTTGAACTGCGGGTGTTTCTTTACCACCCAGCCCGGTAATTGTGAAAGACTGTCCATGAAATTTCCTTGACTTACCATGAATTAAAGTGGCCTCCGCCCCAGTATCAACTAACGCTCGGGCCCTTTGGATATTACGATGTTTCCAAAAAATCTCAATATCTACATATGGTCTGTAATCTCTGTGGGCCCACCTGCGTACCGGAGCTTGACCTACTTCCTAGTCATTTTTCCTGCGTTCCGTCAACCAAGACAGATCAGGGTAAATGTTTTCAGTCTTCTTTGGTATTAGAATTTCTTGTTCATATCCGTCTCCAGTACGAAACGGATTAGTGTCAGGTTCAAAAAGTTGTGAATTACGGTCAGAAAGTCTGTTACGATCCTCCCTCCTCCTTATATCAGGGGAAAAACTTCTTGCATCTCTACGTCTGCTAGAACCACGATCATCTCTTCCCCTTTCACGATCATCCTCTCTCCCCCTCCCATCATTACGACGGGGGGAACCACCACGTTCTTGGCGCCGATCATCACGGCGATCAGAATTCACACGTCGTCTCTCATCACCACTGTCATCCGAACCACGATCATAATCATTCTTTCGCACACGACGGGCACCTTCCTTCCGATCCAAACCACGCTTACGAAACATATCCCATAGGATATTATTAGGTTCACCATCGATCTCTTCCCTTTTGACACCATCAGCAATGAGAGCAAGAAACATGTCACGTCTAGAGAACTTATAGTCCCCACCAGTACGACCCTCAGGTCGGGATTGTCTTTCAGGTTTAAACCATTCACCCAGCTCACCAAGCTGACGAACAGACTCAAGCACAGCAGACAAAGGATTGCCAGTTTGATTAATCAATAATGTCATCATGACCTGCTTGTAAGCAACAGGAGAAGTACGTATAATGCGGTTACGCACGGAAGATGTTAACAGACCATCCAATAACCTGTCAGCAGTACTAAGGAAGATACACGTTTTCATGACTTCCTCCTTTAAACGTTGCGACGCATCGCGCAGAGTGTACCACGGCTTTTCATCAGAGGGCCAATCAGACTCTGTTGGATATTTATGATTACAGCCATCAGCCGCAAGCTGGAGCAAAGAAGTTTGGACATTACCATTAAAATTCCGAAAATGGTCCTGAATAGTAGAATCAGAACTCAAAGAGCAAAATCGTAAGCAATCAACAGCATCGAGCATAATACCGGAAGCGCCAAGCTCATAAAGACGCACCATCCAGGTAAGCAAGGCCTCACCCGGCCGTTGTTTAAATCGTTGCAGGATGTCACTAATCTCCTGCTGAGTAAAATCTTCAATACAGTCAAGAGGGATACCACCCGGATTACCAGGGGCTTGTTGTAATTTCCGTCGAAAGATCGGATGAGCAGAAACTGCGGGAAGAGCTTCCGAGGAAGCCCGCATCTTAGAGTTAACAGAACAATCAGGGCAAGCTACGTCATCCGCACGGGAAGAACGAGCACGGTCACCATCGGTAGTCAAATCAATGCACGAGGCAGATTTACAATCACGTCCGGAGCGAGAAGACTCGCGCTTGTCACCCTCCTCTGCCGAGGAGTCAGAAGTATGAGAATCCCAGATATTACCGTCCCATTCATCAGGGTTCCAATCCATTCCAGCTTTTGCTACAACCATACGCACTTTGCGTGAAGACACACGTCCACGCCGATGTTTATACTTATATCGTGCAATACGGACCGCAGCCCTTTCGGCAATGGTCTGATATGTTTCAAGTTTGTCGGCAAGCAGTTTATTTTGACAACGCAAAAGAGTATGCGCATTTTGCAACTCAACACACTGTCCTTCCGAATCTTTAAACTGTTTCTGTAGTCGCACAAACCTCTCATGCAATATTCTGTATGCATTAAGAACAATCCACCCTCTGCGTCCTAAAATAGGAAGCTCATCACCCTTCACCACTGGCGCTTTCTGTAGGCACGAAATCACATCAGCAGGCTCCGCCTGCTCCAAGAATGAAGACCAATTTTCACTTAAACCAGTAGAATCAGCCCACTCACGGGCCAAGGCCTCGTAAGGCGTAGACTCCCAGCCGGGAATCTGAATCGGTAATTTAAAAACCGACTGTGATTTTTTAGCAAACATAATGACACGCAAAAAATTATATACAAAATTATAAACAAAATTTTATACGTAGAAGCCGAGCGCAAACCAACGAGATGAAAACAACACAATGCACACAGGCTTCGTAAACAGTTCGTGACGCCAGATGTAATGGCTGGATTTTCTGTCTAGATGGGATCAGCCCCCAGGGGCCCCTGTGACCCAGCCAAAACGTACTCACCTTCCCTTCTTAGATCGTATTCACAATGAGTAGCTATACAGATAAATATACAGATTGCACCTAAGAATGGGGAATGACAATATACATATATGGATTTTCTACAATATCTTATTCACATCAGTTGGCCTCGCGGTCACCCCGACCCAGACCGTTCTACCCTAGGGCAGATCTGACACACAATCCGGTGTGTCTACACACGGGCCTGCAGAACCCAATGCTCCCTTTTCCAAATCGTTCGCGATCCTGCGAAACATACACGTCAGTGTCCCTCCTGACGCTCTCACTTATTTTAAGCCACAATCTGGTGGATTTACACGACGGTGTCCTTCCCGTCGCTCTCATTAACGCCGCATATCAACGACGACCACATTCCTATGAAACATTATTGGGACGATATCTCAGCAATCTACTTAGGATAAAACTAAAGTAATAACTTTGGATATGGATTCAGATTGTATAGTGTACTCCGTGCTCATGACATCAAAGGTCCACTCACTCCCTCTTTATTTGGTTACCATTCGTCTGATCGGGATTTCTCATCCGTTCGCCTAAATAGTGCCCAACTAGGAATAGCATTTACCAAGATTGAACACAAGCACCAGGTACACGATAATTCTATATGAATTAGGGTATTTATTAACAATAAACATAAATCACATTACTATGCAACATTACATTTGCAAAGGGAATAAAAGATAAAGGTTAGAGTGCACATACTATAAGAATCGGTCGGACTTCACCTGGTTAATGGGAAATCGGGACTCGGCAGTCATCTAGGCTCCTGTCTCGTCTCTGGGTCCTGGCTCGCCTTGCAGTCACCCTCAGCCGTCACAAGTACACGTCTGCACCGCTAGGCTCAATCTCGTCTGCTCTCCCTCAGGACCTCGGAACCTTGCTGTTTATTAGCTACCGTCTCTCTCTCTCTGTATTAGTGCGCTCCGCGCCACTTCTCGTTCAGTCTATCTTCAGAGAGTTTCGGTCTTAAATCTTTCTCCGACTTCAAAGATGGCGACTTGTCCACCATGAAAGTGAATAATGGCAGAGATGCTAACGGCTAGATGCCGCCTACAGACTAACTGACAAAAAGACTAACACCTTCGCTAATATCAAAGCCCGTTCCTTCATGGAAATTCACGGCCAGTAACCTGCCGCCCACCAAATTCTTGTACCTCCCCGTACCAAGGACACTTTCCCAGCCGGCCGGCCTGAAGTTGTGTCTTCGGAGTGGAGAAAAATACATTCCTTCGATAAGGGTCAGCCTGAACCGGTTCTCTCCAAGCGAACAACAGCTTAAAACTAAAACATCACTCCTGACCTAGAAAGCCTTCTCGAGCTACCAGGCAGAAAGCAAAATGGAGTCTGTCTCGCTTAAGGCCTACGGAGCCCATAATATGCATAGCTCCATGAGAAACAGATCGGCATGTTAGCAAATGAGTAAATCATGACTAATACTTATATATCTAACCCCTAACTTAAATTCATAAGCCTTACTCTAAGGGAAATAATACAAAAATGCCTTTATGTATATAAGACAGGGTCCCTATCTATCGGCCTAATCCCTATGCTATGGGGGTGATAGGCTGGAGTCACTCTCCATCATTCTTCTTCTTCCAGAGAGCTGGCAGAAAGACAGCCATAACAGCAAGAAACATGGGAACCAGCAAACAATAATTTTTTTCTGGAAGGATATAAAACCTTCTTTTGTCCGGCGCGTAAGGCAATGTCAGGGAGAGCCATGGGAGGGTTGGTTATATATGTTGATCTTACATTACAGGGTAGATGGACAGATTTGGCTTGGGGTTCTGAAGTTGTGTAGGGGCTGACATTTCTTACTAAAGGTTACAGGTTACTTTTTATAAATTTTTATAAAGCAACATCACATGGACAGAGTTTCACAAGCCTGCACGAACTGGACGCTAGACTCACCCAGACGCAGGAGCGAGGGTTGATGGCGTTTCAGTTAGTTTTAGCAGGTGATTTTAACTGCCACCTGTGTCCAAACCTAAGATCATCCTGTGGGGTTTGGTCGACCTGTATGTCTGAGGACGGCCCACACATGAAACACACAAAGGAAGGTAGGGAACTCTGCGGCTTACTAAACATGCATGCGTTAACACACACGATGGACCTGATTGATGCCCTCCCTCAGAACTACTTCATGTTAAAGAAGGATCGGGAAATGGGCAAGGGTGGCGGTGTTGCACTGGTGGCTGACAAACGTTTTACTTGTTCTATTGTCCCTACGGAAGATATCCATGGGGTGGAGTCTTTGGGCTTCTGTTTGTCATTCTCCCCTCATCAATATTGTGCCGGGCTGCTGGTTTATAGGCCCCCCTGTCCGACTGGTTCTTTCCATGAGGAGCTTTACACAGCTTTTTCTTCTCTAAACATGAAGTTTAAGCATTGCTTGCTGTTGGGTGATTTTAACATCCACATGACATGGATGTGGCAGATGCTGCGGATACTATTAAGCTTCTGGATACCACTAATCCATTGGGATTGATTCCCTATCTTGCTACCCCCACCCATAATAAGGGCCACACCTTGGGCCAAACTTTCTCCACTACTCCTATTGCCGTTGCCACACCTGTACCTGTGCTGTGGTCTGATCACTATTTGGTGAATTTTGATATTTTATAGATTGATAAATAGTGGGTCCAGTCGGCTGTCCCCGGCCTCGCGCGCTTTTCATCACGTATCATCCGACATGCTAGCACAGTCTCTGACGTCACATCCTTGCCTGCCCACAGGCGATTTAGAAGCCGATTTAGTTCTTTTCCAGACTTGGCTTGCGCAGCGTCTTGACGAGTTGGCACCTTTCTCGTCTGCCCGTAAAAACACTGCACGTGCATCGGCCCCTTGGTTTACGCCTGCACTCAATGAAAGTCGAAGGCTCTGTAAGAAGGCCGGGAGGGCATGGCGCCAAAACTATGATGGTTTATTAAAGGAAACGTATAGGGAGTGTATTAAGTTATATCACAAAGATATCATTTTGGAGAAAAAATCTTACTTTGCCAGGAGAATCGAAGCTGCTACCAATACTAGCAAGGAAATCTTTGTGATAGTGAAGGAATTTACATCGCCCTCTTCCATAGCATCCAAGTGTTCTCATTCTGAACCTTCGGTTATTCAACTGACAGATTTATTTGCTAGTAAAATCAAAAACATTCAGGTGTCCTTCCTGCCGTTAGATTCGGTTGTGGTTCCTAATTCCATTGTTCTTTCACCTTCTTCCGTCCCTGAGCGGCCCTTGCTCTCGGATTTTCCGCCTCTTGCCCCACTGGCCTCGTTGGATCTTCTATCCAAATTAAAATCGGGGTCACCGATGGATCCCTGTCCTGTCAACTTTCTTGCCAAAATAGCACATGTTATTAATCCCATAATTAACCTGGTTCTAAATCAATCCCTTAGTACTGGAGTTGTTCCTCGTGCCTGGAAGCAGGCTCTTATTCTTCCTCTCCTGAAAAAACCTAACCTTGACCCCAGCATTCATGCTAATTATAGACCTATTTCTCTTCTCCCGGCATTTACTAACGTTGTGGAAAAACATGTCCACTCCTCCCTCTCGAATTTTTTAGAGACACATGATGTCCTCCATCCTACCCAGTTCGGGTTCCGTGCAAATATGAGCACGGAAACGGCGCTGCTGGAGGTCTCGAATCTATTAAGGAGGAAAGGCGATGCTGGTGATGCTGGATCTTTCGGCGGCTTTTGATACTGTCCTCCACAACCGTCTCCTTTCAAGACTCTATGTGATTGGTTTGAGGAGGACGGCTTTTAGTTGGTTTGAGTCTTTTCTATCTGACCGCCAACAAACAATCTGGGCCCCTCCATTTTCAGCTTCAGTTCTGCCATTGGAGGTGGGAGTTCCTCAGGGATTGGTCCTGAGCCCCACTCTTTTTAATATCTATATGTCCCCTCTGGCAGCACTGGCGGAATCCTATGGTGCCCGGACTGTATCATACGCCGACGACACACAGCTTCTTTTCACATGTGAAGAGAAGGCTGATTTTAATGGAGAGAGTATTAAGAGCTGTTTAGGGGCCGTCTTCTCTTGGTTCCAACAGAATCATCTTAAATGTAACTCAGATAAATCTGAGGTTCTTTTTTTTGGATGCCCCCGTACCCTTGTTGGAAGTCCTGGTGGCCTGTGGCTATGTTTCCTCCCTCCGCCGCCACCTCTGTGGCTAAGAATCTAGAAATAAAAGTGGACAACGGACTTACTTTTAAATCCCAGATTCTGGGTTTAGTTGGGCAGTGTTTTGGTCTTCTAAAAATGCTGAGGAAATTTCTCCCACTTCTGTCCCTTGCCCACAGGAGGACCACGGTCCAGGCACTGATAGGTTCACGACTGGACTATGCCAATGTGCTATATTTGGGCCTTCCCGAATATCTTCTTTCTCGCCTTCAAACGGTTCAAAATTCTGCCGCGCGAGAGATCTTTGGCCTCAGCCGGAGGTCTAACACTGCAGTTTTTCTTAAATCTCTTCATTGGCTTGCTGTACGCAAACGTATTTCCTTTAAGACCCTAACCATGGCATTCAAGGCTCTACATGGTACGGGCGCCCGCTATCTTAGGAAAAGAATAGGCTTTTACCTCCCCTCTAGATCGCTACGTTCTGCATCGTTAGCTCTGGCCTCGGTTACGGCAATTAGGCGAGCCCGTATCGGGGGTCGCTCTTTCAAACGTTTGGCACCCCAACTCTGGAACGAACTGCCTTTGTTTTTGCGGAAGATTGACAGCCTCCTTGCCTTTAGGAAGGAACTTAAAACATGGCTGGTCAATAATTTCATTTGGTTCTCCTGTTCTTTTGTCCGTTAGGTCTGATAGCACCGGGACACTCTGCCCGAGTAGCTGAGCGCTTTATAAAACTCCTCGTAACATAACATAACATAACATTGATGTCTAACAGGATAAATTGGTTCATCCCACATTTAAAGGCAGAGGATGTGCCTCTTTTATTGACTATATTTTTGCTTCTACTTCACTCAGAAATTGTCTGTCTAGGTTCAGTATCAGTTACTGTGCTTTTAGCGATCATACCCCCCCCTCGCCTTATCCTTGGTGGATGCTTGTCACTACCAGGAACCGCCTGGAATGGGAGGGAGGCCAGGGCCACGGACCAGGGTAGGAGGTTGCGTTGGACACAGGGCAATGGCGAGGCCTTTTATAGATCTCTTATAAAAGAAGGTGAACAGGTAATTTTAAGGTATTTAGACCTAGAAGTGTAAGGAGCAGAATTAGTTGAGGCTTTTAAAGACGTTGCCAAAATAGTTGATACCGTGCTGAGAGCCCCAGCGCTTAGGGTCAAAAGAGATAACACGGGATGGTTTGATCCACAATGGTCCTGTGCCCTTAGAGAGATGAAAGACGCCCTAAAGACCTTCCCAAGAAATAGGGATTGGGTGTCTGTCTGTTTGAAAAATTACAAGTTAGCTGTTAAGGGACGTAAAGGTCAATTACAAAAGCAAGCTTTGAAAGACTTGACAGAGGCAATAACACTAAAGAACTCTACTGCTTTCTGGAGAGTCATAAATAATCCTTGCTTCCAAGATGCTAACAAACCTGGGCTGAGTAATAACATCCTGCCGGAGCAATGGTACGAGCACTTAAAAGGGCTTTATAATTATCATCCAAGCATGGATCAGCTGCAGGAGCATAATGGGGATCCGGGGTTACCCCCACTGCGATTCTCACTGGGTGAGGTCAAAACGGTAATCGAGGGCCGAACCAGGAATAAGGCCCCTGGCCCAGATGAGATCCTACCAGACCTCTTTATAAACAACGTGGATCTCTGGGCACCAATCCTGACTAGGGTCATGAATGCAGCAGTGGACGCAATAATGCCAGCATCTTGGTCCACAGCCACGATTGTCCCCAACTTTAAAAAGGGTAATAAGGATAGCCCACAATGTTACCGCCCGATTTCTCACATTGATGTGTCAGCGAAGGTATTAGGGTGGGTGGTTTTAAGTAGACTGACTGTCTGTCTTGTCTGAGGAGCATCAAGTCATAACTGATGTTCAATTCGGTTTTAGGCCTGGGAAATCTACCACTGACCAATGCCTTAACCTATACCGCATCTCAGACAAATACACAGTAGTCAGCCCAGGGACGATGTATTTGGCTTTTATGGACCTGACCGCGGCCTTTGACAGAGTCAATAGAGGGAAATTGTGGGCAATTATGGGCCCTAGACCCTGGGTGGTGTGGACCTATTGGTGTGGACCCTGGGCTTATTAACATCTTAAAAACCTTGCGTCTGAACACCACTGCTGCGGTTAGATACAGTCAGGAGGGAAATAAAACAGAACCCTTTACGTGCTCCAGTGGTGTCAGACAGGGTTGCATATTAGCTCCCTTCTTGTTTACGTTATACATAAAGGGTCTTGATTGCGCTCTAAGCACTTTACAGGCAGACACCCCAAGGATATGTACCCGTGAGATTTCCGTTCTGCTTTATGCAGATGACAAGGTACTCCACACACACACACCTAAAGGCTTGCAGCTCTTAATAGATGGGCTTGTATCTTTCATGGATAATCTGGACTTGTCCCCCAACTTGGCAAAATCTTATGTTATGGAAGTGGGCAAAAAGCCAGGTAAATCCTATAATTACACAATTGGATCTCACTGTTTGGGAAAAGTACTGTCCTTCTCGTATCTTGGAATTTTATTTGATGGGCAATTACATTTTAAATATTTATTAGAAGAGAAATGCAGAACCATGACCAGATGTTCCGGATCAATAATGAACTTTGCACAAAGGCTAGGACGGTGGTTCCCAGAGCAGATTCTGAAACCATATAGCTCTATGTGTTGTGCTAAAGTGCTGTATGGTAGTGAGGTGTGGGGATTCATTGAGGCAAACCAATTACAAACTGAGGAGGATAAGTATCTCAGGCATTTGTTAAAAGTCCCCCAGAGCATGCCAGCCCACATTGTACATGAAGAATTGGGTGCCCGTTATATCACGGATAGGTGGGCTGTCAATCCCCTAGTTTGTTGGGTAAAGATCTGGGCAAATAAGGAGGCCGCCCTAAGCAGACAGGTTTAGAAGATTGTCTCACCCTGGACCATGGACTCAAAATTCCCTGGCTAAAATATGTGAAGGAGTCCTTAGAGAAAATGGGACGTGCAGATTTATTTGATAACCCTTCGAAAATAAGCATGCAGGATAAGGGAGAGGAGTTGCCCTAACGGCTAGGGCGCTCGACCTCGGACCTGGGGATCTCGGCTCGAGTCTCGGTAACGACTCCAAACATCCTGTGATTATGGACAAATCACTTAATCTCCCCGTGCCTAACAAAAGTGAATGTGTGTCCTCATGTAACGCAACTGGTGCTATGTAAAGCGCCCTGATACCCGATTCGGTTCGGGTCAAGTTTGCGCTATATAAAACTCTGCAAAAAACACAAAAAAATAAATAAATAAAAGCCTTGGTCAAGGTCTTAAAGTGTGCTTCAATGCTCCGGGGAGACAGAGAGCTGACCAAACCGTCAGTGAGAGAATATTTAGTAGCCAGGTCCACCAAGGGCATTGAACCATACCTGTCTTGTATAAGCAGTGCCGTTGATAGATTTTTAATAACCCGGTTTAGACTAAATCTTTTGCACCATGTCTTAGCAGAGCCGGCAGGGTTTACATCGCCCTCAGAGATGAAGGGGCCCTGTGACTGCGACCACAGGTCCCCTTTGGCCCTGGCCTCCCCCCATTCCAGATGGTTCCTTGTGGTGACAAGCATCCACCAAGGATAAGGCGAGGGGATTGTAATAGCTAAAAGCACTGTAACTGATATTGAACCTAGACACACAATTTCTGATTGAAGTAGAAACAAAAATATAGTCAATAAAAGAGGCACATCCTCTGCCTTTAAATGTGGGATGAACCAATTTATCCTGTTCAACATCAATCAGGTCCATCGTGTGTGTTAACGAGTGCGTGTTTAGTAAGCCGCAGAGTTTTGTGTGTTGCATGTGTGGGCCGTCCTCAGACATACAGGTCGACTAAACCCCACAGGATGCTCTTAGGTTTCGACACAGGTGGCAGTTAAAATCACCTGCTAAAACTAACTGAAATGCCATCAACCCTTGCTCCTGCGTCTGGGTGAGTCTAGCGTCCAGTTCGTGCAGGCTTGCAAAACCCTTTCCATGTGATGTTGAATTATACATTTTTATAAAAAGTAACCTGTAACCTTTAGTAAGAAAAGTGAGCCCCAGGGTCCGCTAGAGGGCGCACGGCAAGATGGCCGCACCGATGTGAGGCTCTGCCTGACCAGGCATTCATCCGCCAAATATCCGCTGCATCCGATATTGAAACGACTTGCCATCGACCGGCCTGTGAAGCTGACGACTTTGGGATTCATTGGGGTAATTTTGGTGCGCAGCTGTGCCCTCCTTCCTGCCCTATCCGGACTGTGTGTGACATCGAGTGGGCCGCATGGCATGGCGACCGCCAGAGACTGAAATGCCCTGCTGACAGTTGAGAGGCCACTGTGCTACAACTAACCTGTGCGGGGCAACGGGATGCAACATTGGCAGTGAAGGAACAGACTGTTGCGGAGTCTCACTATAGAGCGCTGGGCGTGGTCCTGGGAGCCCTGCTGGTGGGATTGTTGTGACAGTAAACACCCGGGGACCCTAGCTGTTGTGGCGGCCACAAAAAAACTGTGTACGCGTTTGTAAAGACACATGACATGGTGACTGTCGGGTATTAGGACCACTTGCTGGAGCCTGAGATGCTATCGCCGCGTTGTGAGCGTCTTTCTCCTGAGCCGAGTGGCGGGCAGAGGCACCGGCAGCGGGGACGGGCCACTGCGGTGAGTCACTGTTGGGCGACATACTTGAACTGGGCGCCCTGCTGGTGGAGCTACTACGGGCACTGGAGCACGGCTCTGTGACTTCCCAGGAGCACCTAACTGCCTGCACAGGAAGGCGAAGTGAGTGGAAGCTGCGGCTGCGGCTCTGGGTGACTGTCGGCATGGTGTGGTGAGTGGGGACGGGGTCAGGTGCGGCCTATGGACGTGGAGGCGGACTAGGTCTAGCTCCGGATCGTGCCCTGCGGGCTGTGGCGGGTGCGGGCGGGAACCCAGGGCTGGGCTGTGTGCCTGAGGCGGCGAGGCCCCACTTCTGCTTACAGACAAGTAGACGTTTGGCACTGGCTTGGAGCGGGGGGCCTCGGAGCACGCACCGCATTGTCAGGCATAGTCTGGGGGAGCCCGAGGGATCCTGGCATGAACATTACACATCACCAGGAACAGTAGGGTGCACAGTGGAAACTGCTTGGTGTGCCTAGTGAAGTTTTTGATTCCTGCCTCTTGGCTCACAGTGAGTTTCCACATCACGAGGCCTATCTTGCAGTAGTGTAGGCTTCTCACCATGGGGAGGGCGGACAGATCTCAGCCGCGGTTAAAGATTGAATCGCGTAAGACACCTAAGCATGTGCAAACTGCGGCCACTGACTCTGAGGCTGATTCGCAGGCTGGCACATCCCTCACGCTGGAGTCCACATTGATGGCAATGCAGCGCACGCTGCAATCGATTGAGGGCACGATGGAGGCGGTTAATCACCGCTTGGACCACATGTCGTCGCATCTTGAAAGCCAGTCGGTGCGTGTGGGAGAGGTGAAGAAGAGAGTTTCGGCTGCTGAGGACGGCCTAAGCACCGTGACGGACAAAGCCCTCAATATGGAAAAAGTACTGGCATTAATACAAGCAAAAAATGAGGATTTGGAGGCGCGCTCTAGGCGCAACAACCTCCGTATCACAGGCCTGCCGGAATCAAAAAATTTTGGCAAAATGGAGACTTATGTCGAACGCCTAATTTCTGAAATCTTTGGGGTGGAACAGCTGTCTAAAATGTTCATTATAGAATGGGCGCATCGCTCCCTGGCTGCTAGACCTGTGCCGGGGGCCCCCCCTTGCCCTATAATTGCCCGTGTACTAAATTACAGAGACAGAGATACTATCCTCCGCTTGGCCAGGGAAAAGGGCGCCATAGTACACCAGGGTAACACGCTGGCCTTCTTCCCTGACTTTACGGTGGCGGTCGAGGCTGACCGGCAGGAATTTGGGGCAGTAAAGCAGTTTCTGAGAAATGAAGGCGTGCCTTATGCCATGCTATACCCGGCCCGGCTCCGGGTAGGGACGATTGAGGACAACAAAATCTTCTCATCGCCGAAGGCGGCCATGGAGCATGCAAAACAACTAAAACGACGGCGGAGAGAATCTGAGGCCAATTTGGAGGATGCAGATTGAAGTGGGCAAGTAGTCGACTGGTGCGCCAGTTGGAACTCTGGCATAAGATATCTTGCTAGTAAGTCACCTGTGTAATATTATTTGTATGGTTACTGTTTGAATTTTGTATGCCCGTCCAATGGGTGACTGTTCCATTCCTTAATGTGTAGGCTATCGTGAACATGCTTTGGAGATATATGAGGCGCTGACAGCCTCTACCGAAGGAAGTGGCTGCGAAAGTCTGGTGCAGTTATCCATGTTGTAGATATGATGACGCAATTTGTTGGACTTCTCTAATAGTTTTCAAATGCTTGCTATTTGCTCACGCTCTTTGCTTGTGAATGGCTGCCTGAGTGATGGTCTGCCTCCCTTCTTATTTGGATGGCTGTCCCAATGATTTATCTGAGGCAGTAGAAAGCTATTTGACACGCAGGGCACTTGTAGGGTCGATCACTGCTGCTTGTGACTCCTCCTAGGGTTGGGTATAACTGATCAATCGGTCCATGACATCGGTGTGCTGGTCCAGCCCCGGAGCGTCTCCGTACTTTTTCTGGGCTGATGTCCTGAATCACTGCGGATGGTGGTCGTTACTTGTACTGTTCCAGATGGTGATGACTGTATATTTCTTAAGTGATGCATATTGAGATGCTTTGTTAATTATGCCTGGTCAACTCCTGCGTTAGTGGGAGTGTCTTGCCTCTACGCCCCCGCATATGGGAGTACCCCATCAATGGTTTGCTCTTCAAGGGGGGAGGTGGGGGGGTTTGGGGATTTGGGGAGTCTTTGGCAAGTTCTGGGTGCTGAAGTGGGAGGGGGGATGGGAGAGCTGTGCTTGCTCTGTTTGCAGTTGTGGGAATGGGGGAGGGGTGGGGTGATAGTTCTTGGGTTGTTTACCGAGTACAGCTGTGGATTATGTGTTTGCAGGTTTCATCACTGGATATTACAGGTACACTATTGGGACATTGGTTACAGGCTATGTGTGCATGACGTTCATGGGTGACAAGGGAACCATTACTTGGCTCACCTGAAATGTTAGGGGATTGAATAGTCCCAAAAAAACTAGACAGGTCCTGGCATATTTAACTAGACATAATGTACAGATTGCCTTTCTGCAGGAGACGCACCTTACGAGACACACTGCGGCCTCTGTGGCAAAACACTGGGCGGGAGTACGCATAGCTGCTACTTACTCTTCCTATGCCAGGGGAGTCATTATCCTGATAAAGAAAAATTTTCCATTTGTGAGTATGCATGAGGAGATCGATAGCGAAGGCAGGTACATTATATTGCAAGGGAAATTGTGTGTACGATGGTCACGATGATAAATATATACGGACCCAATGTGGACGATCCTGAGTTTTATAAGGGATTATGGAACAAGATATATGCCTTCCCGGAGGCTGCCATTATATGTGGCGGTGTCTTAAACGTAGTGTTGGACCGTGGCGTGGATAGGAAGATTGATAGCTCTGGGCATGTCAAAAGAGCTGCTCTGGCAGTGTGTGATGGTATGGCTAATTTGGGTTTGGTAGATGTATGGAGAATGCGGCATCCTAATGTACGGGAGGGAATGTGTTACACGTATGCTCATGATACTTGGTCCCGCTTGGACTACTGGTTGGGGACGCGTGATGTGAATGCATGGGTGACTAAGGCCATACACCTGCCCCGAACACTGTCAGACCATGCACCGGTATTAATGGTTACAGCACTACCAGCTTATGCTCCTGCGCCTTTCGCGTGGAATTTACAACTCTCCGCTCTATTAGACCTGGTGGTCCGTGAGGGTATACGAGAGGCTATAGAGACTTATTTTGCAGTGAATGTTGGTTCGGTTGAGGACATGGGCACTGTTTGGGAGGCGTTCAAAGTGACTATCAGGGGGGCATGCATAGGCCTCCAGGCAGGGGTGCTCAAGTCCCTTCGGGTCTCTATGAGCTGGCTGGAGCGTGAACTCACTGGGTTGGAGCGTCAGTATGAGGAAGCACCGGTAGAGGCTCTCCTTGCTAATATAAGAACAAAAGTAAATGAATACAATGATTTGGCTGAACAGGAGGTGAAGCATTTGTCAAAACGTCGCAAGGCCAGATACTATGGTGAGGGCGGACGACCCGGGAGGGCTCTGGCAGAAAGAATTACGGAACCCTGGGCTAAGTATTGTGGGGTTCAGGAGATTGCAGATAGTGATGGGACACTTTGTACGATACTATAAAACGATGTATGGGTATAGGACGACGGCCAATGAGGTGGACATAGAGAAATACTTGGACGATGTGGCCTTGGTCTGGTTATCAAAGGGACAGCAGGATTTTTTGATGCACCACTTGACGGCCGATGAGATTAGAGAGGCGATCGCCACACTGCCGAATGGGAAGGCCGCAGGTACTGATGGCCTTCCTGCTGAATTTCATAAAGAGTATGCTGACCTGCTTCTGCCTCATCTGGCAACCATGTACGCGGAAGCCTTTGAACAATGGCGGTTGCCTGCTACGTTGCGCGAGGCGCTGATTGTTGTGCTACCGAAGCCGGGCAAGCAGCTAGATACGTGCGAATCATACCACCCACTGTCCCTTATGAACACGGATGTTAAGATACTTGCTAAGGTGCTAGCCACACGCTTGCGCCTGCTGCTGCCGGTTATGGTCCTCCCCGACCAATCGGGGTTTATCCCTTCGCGCTCTATGGTTCACAATCTGAGAGCTTTATTTGCGACTCTACATTTGCTTAAACCTGACCTACCGGCAGCGGCAGTTCTATTGGACGCTGCTAAAGCTTTCGATACAATCGCATGGCGATATATGTTTGCAGTGCTCCGCCGCATGGGGGTACCTTTCTTCTTCACGGACTGGATTAAAATACTCTACACGGACCCGGTGGCCAGAGTGCGGTTTAATGGCAGTATCTCGGAGACAGGGGTGTCCGCTTTCCCCCCTGCTCTTTGCACTGGTCCTGGAACCACTGGCGTGTATATTGAGACAGAGGCATGCAGACTCTGCACTTCGGTTTTTTCAACCACCGTTGGCAGTCTCGATGTATGCTGACGATATGGTCTTATATGTGCGAGAGCCGGAACGTTATCTGGAGGGTGTCATCAGGGAATACGTCCAGTTTGAGTGGTTCTCAGGGATGGCAATTAACTGGGCCAAATCGGTCATTCTACCCCTTACACAAAGCACTGCACCGTTTGTATTAAATTTCCCCCTGGAGTGGGTGTGAGAAGTTGGCCCGATATGCAACGTTCGCTATTCTAGCGACCGCTATGTATCGTTCCAACGACCCTTATGGTGTTTGGTTGTAAGTCAACCTATAGACCAGCTATCCTAGTAGCGTGGATACGAGCAGTCTAAGGCTAAAGACTCGAGAGGGCGCGTTAAGCCAGCTGTTTACCACACATGTACCCCTTGAACACCCAGTGAAAGGACACCACACAAGTGTTATGAAAATAAACAGTATATTTATTAAGAATCACAACAGCCCTGTACTCTTTATGAGGACAGGGTACTAAGCACAAACCAAATCTCTTTAGCAAATACTTCAAGTGCACAATTAAAACAAGTGTCCGAGGACACGGAAAGTTTAAGGTCTCGGGCGGACCCGATAAGGCAAGTCGGAAGCGAGGGACTCGGGACCCTAGAGTAAGGAGGCTATGCAGGCACCGAAATGCCGAGTTACCTAGCCACGAGGGCTGCGGCTGCACAAGTCTTACAGGCGTCGGGGTCTTCGCTGACGAGCCAGGAGCCGGAAGAAAAGGAGTTGCTGGCCGGCGACCAGTGCTGAATAGTTCGTAGAGATCCAAGCCTGGATCAGAGAGTGTTGATACCTGAAAGCAGAGGGGACCAAGTTCGTACTACTAGCCAGTAGTCAGAGGGTACCAGGAGGGCACCGGTTGGCCGTCACCTCGACCAGGTGAGTGGGCGACGCTAGGCTCTGCAGTCTCACGGACCAGGAGGCGTTGTCGGCGACCACGGTGGAGGTGCGAGCTGTCCCACGAAGGATGATGCTGTCGGCGTCGCTGGGCCCAGGATGGGGCAACAAGCCTTGGCAAATCTCAGGGCCACGTGGTGGGCCTAAGATGGCGTCTTGAGTGGACCAGGAGGGTCCGGGGTGCTTCTCGAAAAGATGGAAGCAAGGGCCAGTCTGGAGCAACCAGACCGGCGGTGATGATTCTCGGATGTCGTCACAGAAGGACACAAGCCAGCGGCTAGTGACCGGACAACGTGCTGAGCAGCGAGCAGAAGGGCCCCACGCAGATCGTGGAGATGCTGGGAGACTGCACTTCTGAGCTGGAGCGGCTCAGGGTCGGGGCTTCTCGGACCCCAGAGCACTCACCAGAGAGTTACCTCGATGGTCGTGCTGGTTTTAAGAGCGTGCAGGTTCTGATGATGGCCGGTCCCTCGAGGTCTCGTCGCACCCACAGATCACAGCTGAGCTGATGACGTGGGTAGAGGTCAGAGGTGCCAGGGAAGCCGGTTCTCGTCGAGCTGGGCCGTCGGATTCCTTGAGGAAGGACTTACAGCAAACCGCACAGTTCTTAGTTGGTGCCCGCTGATGCAGGGTGACTACTCCTTAGTCACAAGGGAGAAATCTTGAGAAGAGTCTCGAATGTCCTTTCGTAGAAAGTAGTTCTTGAATCAAAGATGATCTAATTTGGAAGGGTCCCCGCTCTGGTCTTTATTCTAAAGAAAGGGGTGGGTACATGACTAGGTGGGACCAGGAAGGGGGGTAGTTACACCCCTCTCCCCTGCCGGACTTTCCCCAGGCCAGGGCTGTCGCCCCTGGAACTGGTTCTAACCGGCAGATGCGTAGTGAGCACCGGGGTGCCACTCCGCAGTCACCTTCTCGCAAAAGCCCTACCTACCCAGAATACACAAACCCTGTCTGGGACGGTGCGAACACCGCCCTCGACAGGAAACCCTTTGTCCAAGCGCTCCTCGCTGGAAGGACTCCCAGCAGCAGGAGGTCAGACTCGTGTCTGTGGTGGCAGCATCCATTTTGTGGAGCTGAGGCTTTCGTTAACTTTAGCCGGGGTTCACAGTTACGTACATGTCGTGTCCCTCTAGAAGGGCGGAATGCTAACCTCGTCGCCAGGGTTGGTGAGAGGGCAGCACCCCGATTCGTATGACACCTTACTCGACATGTCTTGATAACGCGACACCGAAGTTACCGATGTGGTACGCGTTATCCTGGAACAGCCATTGGGTCTTTTCTCCGCAAGCTGCAACCGGCTCGGCTCGGGCCAGAACACAGTTCACACGAGCCCATGCACTCTGCCTTCAGGATTGTCAAGGCCTGCCATAGGAGTGACTGATAGGAACTCGGGTGTCCATTGTATGGTTAGATATAGAGCTACTATATCTAAAGCAAAGGGTGATTACACGACTTCGCCCCAGCTGTCATGCAGCCAGTTGTGTCAAATTTAGGAGGCCTGCCAGGGGTGGCATAATACATGCTGCAGCCCCTGGCGGCCCTGGGTACACCTATGCCCTGAGTTACAGGGTCTGATAAGGTGGCCCAGTACCAATTGGTAAATGCACCTAAGGTACACATCGTAATTTAGAAAGAGAACAGCCAGGCTGTGGGTCTGATTGGCAGGCCCACAGCCAGAGAAAGTCGTAAACCAGTGAAACAAAAGCAAAAAATCTGGGTGATCATAGGATTGCAGACCCTACTCTCCTACATGACCCCCCCCCAAACGTCGGAACAATAAGCTAACCTTGACCAGGTGAGTCTTCTTGTTCTAAGTGGAAATATCTGGAGAGCCCATCGGCATTGCCATGATCAGTACCAGGTCTATGTTCCACTGTAAAGTCCATCCCCTGTAGGGAAATGGACCACCTAAGCAGTTTGGGGTTTTCACCCTTCATCTGATTTAGCCACAAGAGGGGCTTATGGTCGGTCTGAATCTTGAAGTGAGTGCCAAACAAGTATGGCCTCAGCTTCTTCAGGTCCCAAACCACAACAAAGGCCTCCCTCTCAATAGCTGACCAATTCTTCTCTCTAGGGGTCAGCCTTCTGCTTATAAAAGCAATGGGCTGGTCTTGACCATCAAAATTCAGTTGAGAAAGAACAGCTCCCACACCCAACTCAGAAGCATCTGTTTGGACAATGAATGGTTTGGAGTAGTCCGGACTCTTGAGGATAGGCGCCGTGCACATGGCCTGCTTTAGGTCATCGAATGCTTTTTGACAGCTCGCTGTCCACTGAACCTTTTTTGGCATTTTCTTACTTGTCAGTTCATTTAATGGTGTCACGATGGAACCATAGTTCCTGACAAACTTCCTATAGTAACCAGTCAGGCCCAAGAAAGCTCGAACCTGAGTCTGGGTGGTTGGAGGAGCCCAGTCCCTGATTGACTGTATCTTGCTCTCCAGTGGCTGAACCTGGCCTCCACCTACAAGGTGGCCCAGGTATACAACCTGTGTCTGCCCTATCTGGCACTTGGTGGCCTTGATAGTGAGGCCTGCTGCTTGCAGCGCCTCTAACGTCTTCCGCAGGTGGACCAGGTGATCCTCCCAGGTGGAGCTAAAGACAGCAATATCGTCAAGATACGCCGCACAGAAGTCATCCAGCCCAGTAAGGACGTGATTCACCAACCGTTGGAAGGTGGCAGGTGCATTTTTCAGACCAAAGGGCATCACCACGAACTGATAATGCCCACCAGGGGTTGAAAATGCGGTTTTCGGCTTGGCATCCTCAGCTAACCTGATTTGCCAATACCCAGCGGTCAGGTCAAACGTACTTAAGTAGTTGGCCGAAGCCAATCTATCGATAAGCTCGTCTGCCCTTGGTATTGGGTGGGCGTCAGTCTTAGTGACTGCATTGAGACCCCTGTAGTCTACGCAAAACCTCATCTCTCTCTTACCACCCTGGGTGTGAGGTTTCGGCACTAGAACTACGGGACTAGCCCAAGGGCTATCCGAGGGTTCAATGACTCCCAGCTCCAACATTTTCTGCACTTCACTCTTGATGCAGTCTCTAACGTGATCAGGCTGCCTGTAGATTTTACTCTTGACGGGCAAGCTGTCACCAGTGTCAACCTCATGGGTGCACCAATCGGTCTGACTGGGTGTTAGAGAAAACATATGTCTGAACGACTGAAGAACCTGTTTACAGTCGCTCTGTTGATGTTCGGAGAGGCTGCCACAAAAGACAACACCATCTACCGAGCCATCGTCAGGATTCTGAGTGAGCAGGTCGGGGAGAGGGTCACTCTCCTCTTCCTGTCCCTCATCTAGGGCCATGAGCAAACTCATGTCCTTCCTGTCGACATATGCTTTTAGCCTGTTGACATGAAGCACCCTGTGGGGGCTCCGGGGAGTTCCCAGGTCGACCAGGTAGGTGACCTCTCCCTTTTTCTCCAGGATGGTGTAGGGCCCGGACCATTTGTCCTTGAGTGCTGCTGGGGCCACTGGCTCCAACACCCACACCTTCTGTCCGGGCTGGTAAACAGTCAAGACAGCCTTTTGGTCATGCCAAGCTTTTTGGAGTTCTTGGCTGGCCTTAAGGTTTTCAGATGCCTTTTCCATGTATTCAGCCATCCGCGAGCGGAGGCCAAGCACATAGTCCACTATGTTGGCTGCAGGCTTTTTGAGAGGTCTCTCCCATCCTTCCTTCACCAAACACAGGGGTCCCCTTACAGGATGCCCGTACAAAAGTTCAAAAGGGCTGTAGCCAACCCCCTTCTGTGGGACTTCTCTGTAGGCGAACAAGAGGCAGGGGATCAGGACGTCCCATCTACGCCGAAGCTTTTCCGGTAGTCCATGAATCATCCCTTTTAGGGTCCTGTTGAATCTCTCAACAAGCCCATTGCATTGTGGATGATAGGGTGTAGTGAACTTGTAGTTGACACCACATTCCTTCCACATAGCAGTTAAATAGCTCGACATAAAGTTTGCACCTCTGTCGGAGACGACCTCCTTAGGGAAGCCCACTCTGGAGAATACTCCAACTAGGGCTCTTGCCACAACAGGTGCTGTAGTGGTCCTAAGGGGAATAGCTTCAGGATACCTGGTGGCATGATCCACTACCACCAGTATAAACTTGTGCCCTGATTAAGCATGAGCGGATTTTGCGGATTGGCAATCCGCGAATTTTGCGGATTTGCGGATTCGCAATCCGCAAAATCCGCGAATTCCCGCGAATTTGCGGATTTTTTTTTTTTTTGTGTTCGCCCGTGTTTCTGCCAGTTCGCGAGGGTTTTTACAATTTCGCAATTTGCGAACTTACCTGTCGGGTCGCAAGTTTTGCGAACTTGTTGTTTCTACGTGTCCAGCCTGTTTGGGACACTCTTCTTCATCACTGCCACTCTCTGTCACCACTGCCACTCTCTGACTACTCATGCCACCCTCTGGCCCACCCATGCCACCCTCTGTTTCATCACTACACCCTCTGGTTGTCCAGTGTACATTATTTTCGGCAAAGCAAAGCACACCTTCCCTGCCTCAAGTGACCTGAATTAATTTGGGGCTGATTAATGTGTCACAGAATATTTTTTTAGCTGGCACCTGCTTCCTTAGTGCGCCCTGATTAGTGATCTTTTGCACTTGCTAAGTGCTTTCATTGTTGCAAAATTAGTTACAACACCTGCCCTGCCCCAACTGACAATAATGAATTAGGGGCTGATTAATGGATTTTAACTTCCAGCCTGGCTCCTGCTTGTCTCCCTTAGCTGTAATTCAGGACCTTTGTGGCATATGTGTAACTATTCTGAGGTTCAGAGCAGGGTCACATAATAGTTTCAACTGGCAACTGAACTCTGGAGGGGCCCCTCAGGAAGCCCTACAGGAAATGGCTACTAATGATGTGCCTGAACTTTTGAACCTGGTAAGTAGTTACTTTCAGTTTTGCCAAGATCGTATTTCTGCAATTTCGCACTTATTCGCGGGGCGCGAACTCACGCTAACAGTGCGAGCAGCGCGAGCAAAATCCGCTGCTCGCGGATTTGCGGATTTTGCGGGAAATTCGCAAATCTCGCGGATTGCGGATTTCCCGAAAATCCGCAAAATCCGCGAGCGGAACGGATTTTCCGCCCACACCTAGCCCTGATGCTGTCGGTGGTTCCATGGGACCGACGATGTCGATCCCCACCCGTTCAAAGGGCACCCCCACCACAGGCATTGGTATAAGGGGGGCCTTTGTCGTGCCACCTGACTTACCACTGGCTTGGCAAGTGACACAGGAGCGGCAAAACTCCTTGGTATCTTCGTTCATGTGAGGCCAGTGAAAGTGCGAGACAAGCCTGTCCCACGTTTTCGTCTAGCCTAAGTGACCTGCTAAGGGAATCTCGTGGGCCAAGGTAAGTAGGAAACCACGCTGAGACAAGGGTACGACCAGCCTCCTGGTCATGCCAGGCTTGGGGTCTCTTGACTCAGTGTACAGGAGTCCATCTTCCCAGTATACCTTGTGGGTACCTGTGGCGTTCCCAGCAGCCTCAGCAGCAGCCTGCTGTCTGAGGGGTTCAAGAGAAGGGCAATCTAACTGGTCCTTCCCCAGGTCCTCCCTTGAGGGTGCCCCTGAGCCCAGGAGTTCAACTTGATCAAGTTCGAACTCCCTAGGCTCAGTTTCCCTCAATTCCTGTAGGTCAGCCTCCTCTGAGACTTGATCCACGACCTGGGGCAAGGGGGAAGGCGCAGCCTTAACCCTACCGCTCTTTTTCTTGGGAGGTGTCTGGTCCGTTGTTCCAGGATCCAGCACCTGTTCAGTGGGGCATTTCCTGACCTGTGACCTAGTCACAGCGAACACATGTGCTGGCAAACCTAACATTTCCATGTGAGTCCGGTGCTCCACTTCTGACCATTGTGACGACTCCAGATCATTGCCCAACAAACAATCCACTGGGAGGTCTGGACTAACTACAACCTTCTTTTGGCCAGTTACCCCTCCCCAGGAGAAAGCTACAATTGCCATACTGTGATTGGTAGTGACATTGCTTGCATTGGTCACCAGGAATTCTGTGCCTGGCATGATCTGTCCAGGGTCCACAAAGTTAGGCGTCACCATGGTGACGCTGGTGCAAGTGTCCCTATAGGCCTGAGCCATCTTTCCATTTATGAAAGGCGTCTGTCGGTATTTGCCCAAAGTATTGGGGCTTACGTCAGGGGACACGTCCACGTCCCCTGTACTGACAAGGACAGCCTGAGTGAGTGTGCCAACTAAGTTGTCACGCCCCTCAGAACCCAGGGTTAACCCTACTAAACCCTTGGGAGGCGCACTACCACTGCTGACTGTACTAGGGGGCACAGGTGCCTTAGGGGCTGCAGTGGCAGGAGTCTGCCCTCCTCCTTTCTTGGTGCTCTCACTAAACCAGTGAGATTTACTTTTACAGTACTGGCACCATCTTTTGGATTGGCCTTCTTTCTTCTTTTGGGGAGCCTGACCCCCACCCTCTTTGGGTTGTTGGGGACCTGTCGAAGACTTCTGGTCATTTTGTTCCCCCTTAGAATCTTTACCCTTCTGGTCTGCTTTCTTCTGACCACCTTGATTCTGGCCCTGGTTCTGTTTAACTCTTGTACGAACCCATCTGTCTGCCTTCTTTCCCAATTCTTGGGGAGAGGTCAGATCCGAGTCGACAAGATGCTGATGCAACAACTGGTTCTGACAATTGTTTAAAATTTGTTCTCTCATCATCAAATTATACAATCCTTCGTAATCAGTAACCTTACTGCCCAGCAACCAGCCCTCAAAAGCCTTAGTGGCACAATCGACAAAGTCAGACCAATCTTGAGACTGCGTTTTCTGGGTATCCCTGAACAGCACCCTGTACTGCTCAGTGGTTAGGCCGAACCCTTCAACGAGTGTATTCTTCAAGACTTGGTAATTGTTAGCGTCCTCTACCCTTGTGGTGAGGAGCTTGTCTCTTCCTTTTCCTTCAAAGGAGAGCCACAAGATAGCTGCCCACTGACTCTGGGGAACACCCTGCACAGTGCAGGCCCTCTCCAAAGCAGTAATCCATTTGTGGATGTCGTCCCCTTGTTTAAAGGGGGGCACTATCTTCCCAAGGTGTTTCGTATCGAAACTCTTTTCCCTATTACTAGGTACATTGCTGCCACCAGTGGGGACTACCCCACTTAACTGTTGCTCTCTAGCAAAAGCAAGCTTTTCCTTGGCCAGGGCAAGTTCTTCCCTTTCAATCCTCAGATTAGCTGCCCTTTCCTTCGCTTCGTACACTCTCCTCTGAGGGGACGTCATCCCTCTTTGAGAAGAGTTGTGAGAGCCATTGGTATGAAGGGATCTGCCAGAGTCTCTTGACAGAGATCTGGCTCGTCCATTCCCCATGTTAAGCGGACCTGACAGCTGCGCCGGGGTTCCCCCAGTACCACTATCATGTTTGCTTAAGTTGGACCGTGTTAGTCTGACGACTTCTACCTGTCCCTTATCTGCCTCATCCCCAGAGAGATCCTCATCCTCATCCTCCTCCCCATCTTCGTTCTCAGTTGCGAGGTGGATGAGGTCAGGATTGTCTCGGGTTCCCTCGAGGGGAGGCATGTCTCCTACTGGATTAGAAGAGCTACGAAGTTTCTCAGCTCTTCTGGCATCATAAGTCTCCAAGAGACCAATCAGAAAGGACGTTGTGGGGTTAGACCCCTGCTGAATCTTCCTGGAGTGACACAGTCGTCTTAACTCCTTGAAGCTCAGCACAGTATATCCTGAAGGGATGACCTGTGGAGGGTCAACTGACACAAGGGGAGACCCAGAGTTTCCTCCTTTGTCCGACATACTGTTTCTAGTGTGGTGTAAGTGATGCACCTACCTACACTATGTGTTTACCTACTGTTCCCTTGCTAAGAGTTGTAGCCAAGGTGTGCTAAGCCTTGAGGAGCTACAACAGCTGGTTCAGTAGAACTCAGAGTATTCTAAGCTTTAGTTATATGTACTAACAGTACTTGTGCGATCTTTCAACAAGATATTCTTAGGATACGTGTGGTAAAACAACAGCAAGCTCAAATCCCAACCGCTGCCACCAATGTGAGAAGTTTGCCCGATATGCAACGTTCGCTATTCTAGCGACCGCTATGTATCGTTCCAACGACCCTTATGGTGTTTGGTTGTAAGTCAACCTATAGACCAGCTATCCTAGTAGCGTGGATACGAGCAGTCTAAGGCTAAAGACTCGAGAGGGCGCGTTAAGCCAGCTGTTTACCACACATGTACCCCTTGAACACCCAGTGAAAGGACACCACACAAGTGTTATGAAAATAAACAGTATATTTATTAAGAATCACAACAGCCCTGTACTCTTTATGAGGACAGGGTACTAAGCACAAACCAAATCTCTTTAGCAAATACTTCAAGTGCACAATTAAAACAAGTGTCCGAGGACACGGAAAGTTTAAGGTCTCGGGCGGACCCGATAAGGCAAGTCGGAAGCGAGGGACTCGGGACCCTAGAGTAAGGAGGCTATGCAGGCACCGAAATGCCGAGTTACCTAGCCACGAGGGCTGCGGCTGCACAAGTCTTACAGGCGTCGGGGTCTTCGCTGACGAGCCAGGAGCCGGAAGAAAAGGAGTTGCTGGCCGGCGACCAGTGCTGAATAGTTCGTAGAGATCCAAGCCTGGATCAGAGAGTGTTGATACCTGAAAGCAGAGGGGACCAAGTTCGTACTACTAGCCAGTAGTCAGAGGGTACCAGGAGGGCACCGGTTGGCCGTCACCTCGACCAGGTGAGTGGGCGACGCTAGGCTCTGCAGTCTCACGGACCAGGAGGCGTTGTCGGCGACCACGGTGGAGGTGCGAGCTGTCCCACGAAGGATGATGCTGTCGGCGTCGCTGGGCCCAGGATGGGGCAACAAGCCTTGGCAAATCTCAGGGCCACGTGGTGGGCCTAAGATGGCGTCTTGAGTGGACCAGGAGGGTCCGGGGTGCTTCTCGAAAAGATGGAAGCAAGGGCCAGTCTGGAGCAACCAGACCGGCGGTGATGATTCTCGGATGTCGTCACAGAAGGACACAAGCCAGCGGCTAGTGACCGGACAACGTGCTGAGCAGCGAGCAGAAGGGCCCCACGCAGATCGTGGAGATGCTGGGAGACTGCACTTCGGAGCTGGAGCGGCTCAGGGTCGGGGCTTCTCGGACCCCAGAGCACTCACCAGAGAGTTACCTCGATGGTCGTGCTGGTTTTAAGAGCGTGCAGGTTCTGATGATGGCCGGTCCCTCGAGGTCTCGTCGCACCCACAGATCACAGCTGAGCTGATGACGTGGGTAGAGGTCAGAGGTGCCAGGGAAGCCGGTTCTCGTCGAGCTGGGCCGTCGGATTCCTTGAGGAAGGACTTACAGCAAACCGCAGAGTTCTTAGTTGGTGCCCGCTGATGCAGGGTGACTACTCCTTAGTCACAAGGGAGAAATCTTGAGAAGAGTCTCGAATGTCCTTTCGTAGAAAGTAGTTCTTGAATCAAAGATGATCTAATTTGGAAGGGTCCCCGCTCCGGTCTTTATTCTAAAGAAAGGGGTGGGTACATGACTAGGTCCTGCCCTAAGGGTGGGACCAGGAAGGGGGGTAGTTACACCCCTTTCCCCTGCCGGACTTTCCCCAGGCCAGGGCTGTCGCCCCTGGAACTGGTTCTAACCGGCAGATGCGTAGTGAGCACCGGGGTGCCACTCCGCAGTCACCTTCTCGCAAAAGCCCTACCTACCCAGAATACACAAACCCTGTCTGGGACGGTGCGAACACCGCCCTCGACAGGAAACCCTTTGTCCAAGCGCTCCTCGCTGGAAGGACTCCCAGCAGCAGGAGGTCAGACTCGTGTCTGTGGTGGCAGCATCCATTTTGTGGAGCTGAGGCTTTCGTTAACTTTAGCCGGGGTTCACAGTTACGTACATGTCGTGTCCCTCTAGAAGGGCGGAATGCTAACCTCGTCGCCAGGGTTGGTGAGAGGGCAGCACCCCGATTCGTATGACACCTTACTCGACATGTCTTGATAACGCGACACCGAAGTTACCGATGTGGTACGCGTTATCCTGGAACAGCCATTGGGTCTTTTCTCCGCAAGCTGCAACCGGCTCGGCTCGGGCCAGAACACAGTTCACACGAGCCCATGCACTCTGCCTTCAGGATTGTCAAGGCCTGCCATAGGAGTGACTGATAGGAACTCGGGTGTCCATTGTATGGTTAGATATAGAGCTACTATATCTAAAGCAAAGGGTGATTACACGACTTCGCCCCAGCTGTCATGCAGCCAGTTGTGTCAAATTTAGGAGGCCAGCCAGGGGTGGCATAATACATTCTGCAGCCCCTGGCGGCCCTGGGTACACCTATGCCCTGAGTTACAGGGTCTGATAAGGTGGCCCAGTACCAATTGGTAAATGCACCTAAGGTACACATCGTAATTTAGAAAGAGAACAGCCAGGCTGTGGGTCTGATTGGCAGGCCCACAGCCAGAGAAAGCCGTAAACCAGTGAAACAAAAGCAAAAAATCTGGGTGATCATAGGATTGCAGACCCTACTCTCCTACAGTGGGCAACAGACCTAGTCTGGTATCTTGGCATATCGGTACACAGGGACCCGCAGGAGGTAATCAGGGCAAATTATGGGGTGGCGGTGTCAAAACTTGAGGACCAGGTTGCTCAGTGGATACAGCTGCCTCTCTCCTTTGCGGATAGAGTAGCACTGATCAAGATGGTGGTGTTGCCCAAGTTTGTATATCTTTTTGTCAACATTCCGATTCCCCTGTTGAGCCATTTTTTTACCACGCTACGTTCCTTGTTGATCACGCTTGCTTGGGGGGTAAGAAGCCTCGCATTGGATGGGAAACTCTGACTAAACCATATGCGCTGGGTGGCTTCTCAGTACCTGATATGCACTTGTACTACTTGTGTGCGCAGGCTCACTTCGCCTCGTATTGGCAGTCGGCTCCACCGTTTACACCGCATGTGGCGGTCGAGAAAGGCGCGGTGCACCCCTTGCCCCTTAAAGCCATGGAAGTAAATCCCCATTTGGTGTATGGAAAAGGCGAGATGGACACGGTGCAGTGCACGGCCCGAGCGTGGGGGGAGCTGGGGAGGAGAGCGGGGCGGCAATGCCCTACCGCAATGCCCTTTTTGCACCATGCTAGTATTTCGGTGACGAGCGAGGCTGGGGCACTTCAGATTTTACACACTGCTGGGTTGCAAAACATGGGGGATGTCTTTATACATAATCAATTCCTTACGCTGCAGGACTTCCTAAAAAACTTGGGGAATGCAGCCATGGCCACGTTCATTTATGCCAGACTTCGGGCAGCAATGCGAGATTTGTATCCATCCTTTCCGGAGGAGCCGCCTGCTCTGAGTGCTTTGCAGCTTCTCTACACGGCCACTAACAGAACTAAGTTGGTCTCTAGGTTATATCAGACCTCACAATTGCACGAGGGCATTGCAGAATCACACTCCAGAGATAGGTGGGACAGTAGCCTTGCACAGCCTCTAACGGATGATGAGTGGGAGGAGAGTTGTACGATGACGGGGAGTTTTGCTATTAATGGCAATTTCAAGCTGATACATTATAAATATCCACATCAGACTTACTACACCCCTGCACAAATATACAGATACGGGCTGAGAGATTCTCATGGCTGTGTGCGCTGTGGTTCAGATGAGGCCGACTTTATGCACTTGGCATGGGCCTGCAGCAGCGTACAGGCCTTCTGGATAGATGTGACAGAGGCATTATCAGCTATGACTGGTGTTACAATCGTGTGTGATCCTAAGGTATGTCTGTTGGGGATAGTTTCCAAAATCCCGGCGGGAGTGCGCAAATTGTTGGTGCTCTCTTTGCAGTTAGCCAAGCGTAGGGTGGCTACATGTTGGGGTGGTCGACCGGCTCCAAAGGTGAAACAATGGTTACAGGAGCTGGCCTATTGCTAGGATCAATTGGTTTGGTATTCAGAGGGGTTACCATCTGCTTCTCGCCCAAGGGACATCTGGGGGCCCTATACGGAATATATGCTGACAAGGTCGGACACGGCCGAAATGCCCGATGATGTATGAAGAACTTGGTACACGCCGCATTGGATAACCATCGTTTGCCATGTAATATAATGTTATGACAATGGTCCTGCTTGTATAGAATGAATTAGCCTTGTGAAATCAACCAATCCATGATTGTCTTATGTAATTGTACCTTAACGATTGACTCATTTATTATCTATGAATGGACTGTTTGCACAAATCCTAGCTGTACTGTACGTTGTTCTGTTTTATGTCAAAATGATAAATAAATATATATAAAAAAAGAAAATCGAGCCCCTGCACAACTTCAGAACCCCAAGCCACATCTGTCCATCTACCCTGTAATGTAAGATCAACATATTTAACCATGGCTCTCCCTGACGTTGCCTTACGCGCCGGACAAAAGAAGGTTTTATATCCTTCCAGAAAAAAGTTATTGTTTGCTGGTTCCCATGTTTCTTGCAAACAAATTATCTGGAAATCCCATATGTAAAGTAACCATTGTGCATTCTTAAATTTAGTGGATAAGCCTGCTATATTCCAGGAAACAATTTTAATTTCTCTCCAGTTCGGCCTTTTTACACTAGCCATAACCTGGATACTATTGGCCAAAGGTACATTCAAATGTAAACCGCTGTCCGCATAGGCATTTACAACCTGTTGAACTCAAATGGTTTGGGCTTCCACTGTCACTGGGATGATCTATTCTCCCCTCCTCCCACAGGACACCCTTCACTTTCTTTTACTTTGCCCATTTTATTTACATCCAAGAAGACATTTTCTGAAGGGTATTTAAAAAAAGGCCAGATTCAAACAAGCACGGGTGGCACTTCTATTTGTAAAATTGTCCCCAGATGCATTTAAACTTTTTTGCATTATTAACTTTTTAAGGGCTGCACTTAAACTAAGGACCACAAGGGAAAGCGTGAACTAAGTCTGTAGATGAGTTGGATTGATGAGGGACAGGTTAGATGTGATGTGTATGTTTTTATTTATATATTGAAATTGTATCATGCAGATCTCAGATTGATGAATTGTTTTTTAAAATTTGTACTGTAACCTCCTTTGATAAATTGTTACTTTAATGGTATTTTTACATGCTGAATAGAGTCAGAGTCAAATACACTTTATTCGATTATTTTAAAATCATAAAAGTATGCTATACATTCGCTTTTGATCATAGCAAACACAAGTTTTTTAAAAAAAATTGATTATAAAAAGTTATTTAAAAACAGGGATTCAATATATACACATCTTGGGTGGTGATCAAGGTAACTATACAACAAATTATTTACAATTTACATGATTTTTGGGACCACTGCGAAGTGTGCAGATCTTGCAAAATTTTACAAAATGTATACATTGAAATTACTACAGTTCTATTTACAGTTCTATTTACAATCGTTTTACATCCATTTTACAACCAGTGGAAGTGTGCAAACCATGCGAGATTCATAAAATAGTTTTTGCTAAAGGTCAGGTGTTACAGGACTATTAGCCTAGAAATGTTTCGGTCAATCGTCAATTCCCATAATATAGGGCAAAAGATGGCCGAAGTCTATTTTGCCTGGACCTAATTGACATTGTCAGGAAATTGGCTACCCCAAACATTACTAGTGGTGACTTCATAAGCTGCAGGAACAATAAAGCCGGTTTAACTTGCATAAACCCTTGATCTTTCAGTATTGGCTTGATAAACTTCTCCCTGCAACTCTTAAAGAAGGGACAAAAGAACACAAAATGCAATAAGTCCTGGTCAGAAAAATCATCACATTTGCAGGGAGCATTCTCGTGAGGCTTACACCACTTATCATATTCACCCAACAGAAAATGAACTTGGTTAAAGCGAAATTTTGTAAGGAGCCACCAATGATATGGTTTATTAACTATCGTCAGGTATGGTTGAATAGATAACGATGTAATCATCATATAGTGAGACCTTACAGTTGGCTTCATTATTTCGCTTGTCTCTCTTTCTGCTTCCCTTTTCTTTATAAAGTGGGTCTTAACCCATCTAATATCTTCTCTTATCAGACCCTCAGGTTTTGTATATAGATCAGGGCGGCCCAGATATCCTGCTGTTGTTTTAATATGTGTTAGCCACCCGATCGCAGCCACATTGTCCCGCCCCATAAAATCCCTAATGATCTTATGATTTAAAGTTAAATCGGGATTAAACCATGTTTTAATCCATGACAAAAGTGGGACCAAGGACAGCGTGTCTTCAATATACCCCATCCCCAATTCCATATGGATTGCGAAAGCTGGAGTAGATTGGGGAAGGCCCATAAGGGATCGCAAGAATATTTTCTCCTCTCTTTGTATATGAGCCATGTTTTTAAAACCCCATATCGAGGCCCCGTACCTGGCAATGGCCAGGGTTTTGACTCTATAGATGGACAATATAGCCTCGGCCGGTTTGCCACCTAGTCGTTTTGCAAAACCCAGGATAGCGGCCGCCGATCTCTTTACTGCCGCTGCTTTGCTCGAAATTTGTGGTGCCCACGTCCCTTTCTCATCAAACACCACTCCTAGGTAGGTGAAAACTTTGGCTTTGGAAAGCACAGAGCCATTACAGGAGAGGGTTTTAATACTATTCTTGCTTTTGCCCACTGCCATTACATGTGATTTCTCTATATTTACCAATAGATCCAGGTCTTGCATGAAAGCCCCAAAGGCATTTAGTAGATGTTGTAAGCCATTTGGGGTTCTCGACAACAATACCATATGACCGGCATATAATAGGACCGGCATCAAGGAGCCGCCCATGCGCTGTACATCAATAGAAGCCGCTTCCAGGGACTTTCCTAATGAATTAATGTATAAGGAGAAAAGCATGGGGCCCACGTCTCTTTCTCATCATACACCACTCCTAGGTAGGTGAAAACCTTGGCTTTGGAAAGCACAGAGCCATTACAGGAGAGGGTTTTAATACTATTCTTGCTTTTGCCCACTGCCATTACATGTGATTTCCCTATATTTACCAATAGATCCAGGTCTTGCATGAAAGCCCCAAAGGCATTTAGTAGATGTTGTAAGCCATTTGGAGTTCTCGACAACAATACCGTATGATCGGCATATAATAGGACCGGCATCAAGGAGCCACCCATGCACGGTACATCAATAGAAGCCGCTTCCAGGGACTTTCCTAATGAATTAATGTATAAGGAGAAAAGCATGGGGGCCAAGATGCACCCTTGGCGCACCCCCCTTCCAGATTTAAAAAATGCGGTACAGTTTCCCTCTTGAGACATGCAAATAGTCACCCTCCGGTCACTATGGAGTTGTGCCAAAAAATTCACAAGTGCTCGGTCCAGTCCCCTTTCAAGGAGTATTGTCCACAGTTTTGACCTATTAACTAGATCAAAGGCTGTGGACAAGTCCATGAATGCCAGGTACATCATCCCCTTTGATGCTACTGTATATTTGCTCAGAGTAAGATGTAAATTTAGGCATTGATCTTCTGTGCCCCTACAAGATCGAAAGCCATACTGAGCCTCACACAGAATATCTTTATTAGTGGCCCAGGCTGAGATTCTTTCTAGGATAACCTTACCTCGGATTTTAAAAGAAAAATCTAACAAAGATATGGGCCTATAGCATCTTGGGTCCCCCCTTTGACCCTTCTTAAATATGGGGATTATAATGGATTGTGACCAGGATGTTGGGGCTCTTGTCTTATCTATACTAACTACATTAAAGACATTAGTGAGGACCACTGACCACATGCCCGAGTTTGCTTTAAACATGTCGGCTGGTACGCCATCCGGGCCAGGGGCCTTCTGGCCCGCCGTGTCCTCAATTGCCTTCTGTACCTCCTTTATAGAAAATCTAGGTAGAATCTCCTGCGTGTCAATGACAATTGGGTCTATGGAGCCTAGCTCAAGATTACTGCCATAGATTTTTTGAAAATGGTCCAGCCAGTCCTGTTCGGGGATATTTACCTCTAGTGGCGCATTTTCTTTCCCATTAAATAAGGGGGTATTAACAATAGTCTAGAATTTAGCGCTATCCCTCAGGGTAGCCTTCTCATACAAGTCATCCCATGCCTGTCTTTTTATTTCGTTTTTTCTCCTTAAAGTATTCAAATTATACTTTTTCCTAAGCCTGGCCACCTCCAGTCTATCTCGGGGTATCTTTTTCAATGCTTAATTCTCTATGGGATTTGGAGCATTAATTATCAAACCACCCCTTTACATTTTTCTCTCTGTTTTTCGATTTGCATTTTAAATCATCCGCTACTTGGCGGCAGATGGTTTCGAATGACAAAATTATATTCCCCTCAAATTTAAGTGGTTCCCTACAGATGTTAATTTCTTTATCCATTTTTTGGTTTAGGGAATAAAAGAAATCCTCTGGGATGATTTTGCTGAATAAAGAATGTTAACTAACTACTCCCAATAGCAGTGGTCCTAGAATATCGGCATATGTTTTATAAAATTCATGGGGGAAGCCACCTGGCCTGGGACCTTTCCATAAGGTAGCGCGAGCATTGTGCCTTTCACTTCCCCCAATGTAATAGGTGTATCTAGTTCCCTGCGCTGTTCAGGTGTGAGTTTGGGTAAGGTGAGACTATCCAGAAAGGAATGTATGTCTGTGTCAGAGGCGCTCAGGGCAAATGTATATAAGCAAGTGAAGTGCATGGTCAATTCACTGTGAATCTCACGCTGCGGGTACTTAAGTCCACCATCCAGGGACCGAAGCACAGTAATGAGGCTTGTGGACTGATCCCGCCTGATCAACCAGGCCAACAAAGCCCCACAAAGCCCCAGACAGATCAGCTTTATCGTGTGCTGATGCTGAATGCGCTGTATAATTTAAAAACTGCTGATGTCTTAGCAGTTCTGTGTTCCTTTACGCGCTTTTGATAGTGCCACCGAGTCTGGGGGGACAACAATTGCTCAAGATTCTAAGCTTAGTAAATCCTTTTCCACTGCAAACAGCTCAGATTTCACTTGCCTCTTCAAACCACAGCCCAACCTCAAGCATCTCCCACGTATCGTGACCTGCATGGTTGCCCATGCCACCATCCTGGATGAGGCCTTCCCTGTGTTGTCTGTGAAGTACTCACTAAGGGCCTCCCCTATAGCGTCTTTGAATAGCTGGTCCTCCACCGTAGACGTTGAAGCCGCCACCTAGGGATATTAGGAGTTCCATTCTCCCAACTCAGTATAACATAATGTGGATTGTGGTCGGAATGTGTGCGACCCCGGTAATCCACCCTGTCACGTAGGAAAGTAATGAAGGTGAATTGAGAAATCTGTCCAGCCAAACGTGCAAATCATGTGGTATTGAGTGAAATGAGTTTATCTGCGCTACAGGGTACCGATGTCTCCAGACATCAACCAGATCCAACCCACACACCCAAGCATTCAGGATCGCAGAATTGGTTGTGGCCGCTGTGTTTCTAGGGGGGGAAGGATCTATCAAACCCTGTATTCATGACACTATTGAAATCCCCTCCAATGAGCCACGGCATGTTGCACCATTTAGTTAATATTTGGGAGAGCGATCTAAGAAACTGATCTTGTTCAGTATTAGGGACATATATGTTACCTTAAAGGATATAACGCCCGTCTAACCTACCCTTTAAGAACACATATCTGCTGTCTTTATCAACAAGTACCTCCTCCACAGTAAAAGGTCCAGGTTAGTGCCCTTGTGCATATAATGAGTAATCAGTAGCATATACTTTACCCCTCCATTTCCTCTGCAGCCTGAGCACTTCAGCACTGTTTAAATCTGTCTCTTGAA
Organism: Lissotriton vulgaris; assembly: GCF_964263255.1. NCBI lineage: Eukaryota > Metazoa > Chordata > Amphibia > Caudata > Salamandridae > Lissotriton > Lissotriton vulgaris. The sequence goes on along the minus strand of NC_141691.1, from coordinate 1,073,258,561 downwards.
AAAGAGCAATTTGTATGTTATGTCTCTTAAGATATGAGTAGGTGGCATATCTATGAGAAGGTGTGCGGAGGCCCCTCACATTCCAGGTAAGTATTGTATGGTCTGTCATGACACTGCAATGTATCATTGGGGTGTGGCCCAGCCTGTGCATGTAGTTAGGTGTGTGATGTGAGAGAGCCCCGTGTCCTTGCTTGCTCCGCCCAAAAAGACCTCCGTAACTAAAGAGGAAAGTGAAAACGCCAACATGACAATAGGGAAACTTTACCGGGCGGACCCCATGAACAAGGGGTGCTGACTAAACACTGACAAATTGGAAACTATCCGTAAAACCAACTGATTCCCTGTAGTAGGGAGAGCGTAGAGGGGTGTGTAACCATGCAAGGTATACCACTGTGTGATCCCCAAATGACTCATAATTATACATATAGATTTGCAGACAGCTGAAATAACCTGGGAACATCCTTTTTAAGCCTGAATGCAATGATAGCTGTGTAAACCCTCCCTGTACATAGCTGACATCATAGCAATATCAATACCAAGTATCTCTGGGGTGCAGTTCTGCACAGGTTTGCGATGCTAGCACCCCAGCTGGAACTAGAACCCAGCAATTATACAATACCATCAGAATTCTGCGGCTTGACATCAGGCATATGCAGTGACACCACATCTAACAGTCCCACAGCCGATGAGCCATAGTCCTCCGAAGAACAAGACAGGGTTCCTTTCTTACTGAACGACTCTGTAGCCTCCACTATCCATCCTGCCTCACGGACTGCTGCTTGTTGTTTATGTCTAATTTGGTCTTGACCAGGCGCCGCCGAGAGGCCCGGGCCATGCCCACTGAACCTTCGTCGATTCTGTGTTCTGCTCATCTCGCCTCTCCTGGTGGTCGATGTACCTGTAGGTCTGGGACCTGAAAACTGGCCTGTGGTTTCAAGCCAGTCCCAGGTTTCTTGTAGGGTTGTTGTAGAGGATTTTAGGACCCTAATGTAAATTTCCCGAATCATGCCCATATATAGGTATAAATCTCCCTATCCTTAGATAGGCATAGAAATCATAACCATATTTAGACTTAGCCCATAAATCCAAATACGGCATGGCTACTTCCACTAGTTCCGAAAATCCACAACGATTTCTTGGAAAAACCTGCCTTCAGCAGCCAGGGACTTCCCCTTGCTTGAATATTGATTTATCCAAAAACTCATGGAGTTTTCAAAGAACTGAGTCTTTGATGACGTTATTATGTCAAACCTTACTTCAAACTCGGCACCTTCAAGGTATAAATATGCCCACACTTGCCCAGGCAAACATACAGTGTTTGGAGCAGTTCGACTATCTACCTACACGACACAGCTCGCCGCAGCAAGTGCCGAAGGAAGCCGACCCTCCAGCAGACACTCTGAGAGAGACGCTGTCTTTTCTCTTGCCGAGAAATCCAGCTCCAGTGTTTCCAAGCTACCCTTGCGGGTTGTTGGGAAATCGAGTCCTCAGAGGGAGAGATACCAGACCTCCTACATTCTGAACCAAGGTACGGAGCTGATTAGACCCTTAGAGAATTCTTGGATAGATTCTTGGCAAAGAATACTGAAACTAAGCTACACCTCACTTACTTTTTCCCTTGCACTAGACCTAGGTTAGGTACACCGGGGTCGGCGTATTTTAGAAGCACCAGTTGAGTACTTTTTAGTCATTATTTTTATTACTGTATGTATCTTGTATGTTTTAGGCAATTTATGGCTTAAGAAACCATATCATGCTTTTACAGTATTATTTTCTAATACTCTTCGTACTGTACGCATTGTACTTTGCAACCAGCATTACGATTGTAGCAGTTTCTTCTGCATGAGAAAGAAGACTGTTCAATAAATACTTTTATTGAAAACGCCCGTCTCTCTATTTCTCTGCACCTCTGGTGAAACGAAGCATGCTCGATTGACTGAGTGAAATATCTATCTATTGTGTCCGCGACTCTAGAGATACATTTCTTATTCTTGGTAAACAAAGATGTCATGTTTTAAGCGGTTGTCAGAAACGTATCCCTTCTTGTTTATTCGAGAAAGTTTCTAGTGACCTCTGAGTTAGCTGGCACTCACAATTAAGTCTAATATATTCGATAGAGACCTAGTAGACATCAGTCCTATGTCAATTCTATAGGATATATTATTCCAATACTCAGAGCCTATTGGGAATATAGGAACTACACTACATGGTGCCCAATGTTTGGTAAGGTGATAATTTAACGCTAGAATCTGAAAGAGACACGTTAGTGATAGATTCCTTACCTTAGAATATCCCCAGGCGTCAGACTGGATCCGGAAAGTTTTGCGTAGCAGTACCCTTGCGCGTCAGTAGGCGTCGTCTGCGGCTCCGCGTCCGTCGTCGGCGTCGTGGGCGCCGTGATGACGTTGTCATAGTACTTAGACGCCGCCTCCACGTGCTGACGTCAGTTCTTCTTTTTTCCGCGCCAGCCAGCGCAGATCTGGATAGAGCAGTTCCCTAGTCACTTTTTGACTAAACTTTTGTGATCTTTTGATCCGATTTCGAAGTCTTACGACTCCGACGGTGCCGTTAGGGATGCCCGGATTCAAGCATTGCGACAAGTGCGACCGCACCATGTCGGTCACGGATCCCCACCGCTTGTGTCTGATATGTTTGGGCGTCGACCATGACGACGAGGCCTGCTCCGACTGTCGGGCCCTGTCGAGGAAGGCCAGGTGGGGAGCGGTCCCGCAGGCGACTCGAGATCCGCCAGTCGGCCCCGCGCCGTGTGAGGTCCCGGTTCCGGTCCCACGGGAGGTCGAGGGACAGGTCGCGGGGACGGAGCCATCACAGCTCCAGGAGTCGGCGCCACTCCTCCGGGTCCAAGTCGTCAGGTAAGAAGCACAAGAAGTCGAAGAGACATCATCGCTCTTCTGACTCCCCCCGACGCTCGCACGACGCAGCCGGGGGTTCGGGTGACACCGCCCACGCGGGTCCTCGAGAGTCGCGGGCGCCGCGTTCGGCCCCATACCCCCCGGTCCCTGGGCTGAACGCGACGCCGGAGGAGATCGAGCGTTTCCTCATGGCCATGAGGTCCCTTTCTCCTCCGACGGGTTCCGCGGCGCCTTCGGGCCCAGTGATCCCGTCTGGGGGCCCTAGTGGGTCGGGGGCTACGACCCCGACGCCGTCGGGTGCTTCGGCCTCGACGCCGCCGGCGCCTTCGGGCCCGGCGCCGCAGGGCTCCATGATCCCGACACCGCCGGTGCCCTCGGGCCCGGCGCCGCAGGGTGCAGCAGTCCCGGCGTCGTCGGTGCCTTCGGGCTCGGCACCGCAGGGCACCGCTGGACCCTCCTCGGGCGATGGATCGTCACCGGTGGACCTTACGACCCCCCCGGCGTCGGTCCGTGTGGTGTCCCCTCCGGCGTCGTCCTCGGGCGGCGCCGTCCCCGATGCCTCCTCTCAATCGGTTCCGACGTCGGGACGACGCCGTTCGGAGATTTTCATTTCTATGAACCGTCCGCATTCACTTATGACCCTAAATCTCAGGAGATGGGGGAAGAGGAGTATTGGGAGGGGTCTGAGGACCCTCTGACAAGGGAGTGTCAGTCTAACATGGACTGGACAGGAGACCTTGGGGAGGCCAGTGGCCTGGAAACCTCTCCAGAAACTGGATTTGTCTCTCCTCCTACCGTGGCTTCGGAGGAGGGCGCTACTTATGGTGTGGTGTTGATGAGGGCTGCTAAGGCCTTGGGCCTTGAGCTCCCCGTCGCGGCCGTGAGGACTAACCTCCTCACTGAGGTCCTTAAGCCGCAGTCATGCTCCATGGAGCCTCTGCTGCCGTTTAATGAGGCCTTGACGGACGTTCTTTTGGGCACTTGGTCCAGGCCCGCTACAGGTTCGCCTGTAGATAGGAACGTGGCCAGACGCCACCGCCCGGCCCCGGGCGACCCATGTTTCCAGTCCACCCACCCCTCCCCCGAGAGTCTGGTTATCCAGGCCTCTAACTCCCAGACCGCATTCCCGACGGCTCCCCCCGATCGGGAATCCAAGAGGTACGAGGCCTATGGCAAAAAGGTGTTCTCGTCCCTTAGCTTGGGACTGCGGTCTTCCAACACCGCATGCCTCTTGGGCCGTTACACCCACTCTCTGTGGGAAACGGTGGCGGAAGTGCTGCCAGAGTGTCCGTTGGAGGTACGGGCCAAACTCGGCCAAGCCCTTGTGGAGGGTCGGGACGCAGCAAAGTATTCAATCAGGTGCGGACTGGATACTACTGACTCGCTGGGCAGAGCGATGGCTACGACGGTGGCGATACGACGCCACGCCTGGCTGAGATCCGCCAACTTCTCGGCAGACGTCCAGAATACACTCATGGACATGCCGTTCGATGGCCGTCGCCTCTATGGCGACAAGGCAGACCACGCGCTTGAGCGCTTTAAGGACTCCAGGGCTATGGCCAAGTCTTTGGGCCTCTCGGCCCGCGCCAGCAAATGGGTGCCTTTCGCTCCTTTCGTGGCCAAGGAAGGGGCGCCCCCACACGTGCCACCAGCCACTCGCCGCAAACTGTCGTCCAGCGCGGCAGCGGCCGTGGAAACCGCCGTGGAGGCGGTCAGGGGAACAAGCGGAGCCAGTCCACACCTGCCCCCGCAGCACCCGCCTCTAAACCCTCCTAGTCCGTGCTTTTCGGCCCATGTGACGCCGGTGGCAGGTAGGGTTCGCCATCACCACTCTCACTGGTGCACAGTCACTTCGGACAGGCGGGTGCTGCAGATCGTCCGAAGGGGCTACTCCCTCCCCTTCGAGACGACCCCTCAAGCCATGCCACCGCAACCCCACCGCGTATCGGGGGATCATTTGCGGCTCCTGCAGGAGGAAGTTACGGCCCTCTTGGCCAAGGGGGCTATAGAGCGCGTTCCTGGGCCAGAAGTAGGTCGTGGTTGCTACTCCCACTACTTCCTGGTACCCAAGAAGGGCACAGGGGACCTACGCCCTATCTTGGATCTGGGGAACGTCAACGGCTTCCTCCGGAATGAGAAGTTCAAAATGCTGACACTGGCTCAGGTCTTGGCTGCCCTAGACCCAGGAGACTGGATGGTAGCGTTGGACTTGCAGGACGCATATTTCCACATCCCCGTCTTGCCGGCCCACCGGCGTTACCTGCGGTTCACGGTAGGCCTCGAGCACTTTCAGTTTACCGTGCTCCCCTTCGGCCTTACCAGCGCCCCACGGGTGTTCACGAAGGTGATGGCGGTGGTCGCAGCTCACCTGCGCAGGTTAGGGGTATCAGTCTTCCCCTACCTAGACGACTGGTTGTTGAAGGCGGGCTCGCCCCAGGCAGTCGTCAGCCACCTCCAGACTACGGCGGATCTCCTGCACCGGCTGGGATTTTCCATCAATGTGCCGAAGTCACACCTGTGCCCCTCTCAGAAGCTCCTTTTCATCGGAGCGGTTCTCGACCCGGCGCAGTTTTGGGTCTACCCGCCCGAACAGCGGGTCTGGGATATACAGGCTCTGATTCCGGTCTTCCGGCCGTTATCCCGGGTTTCGGTCAGGTTGACGCTGCGGCTTCTGGGGCTGATGGCCTCCTGCATCCTTCTGGTGCATCACGCGCGGTGGCGGATGCGGGCTCTGCAGTGGGACCTGAAGTTTCAGTGGGCCCAGCACCGGGGCAACCTGTCCGACCATGTCCTGGTTTCGGAGGGCACTGCGAGACAGCTGCAGTGGTGGCTCACGGACCGCGATTGGGTCAACGGCAGATCCCTCTCCCTTCCCCAACCGGAGCACGTAGTTGTGACGGACGCGTCCCTCCAGGGCTGGGGAGGCCTCTTGGGAGAGGCAGACATCAGAGGACTCTGGTCTCCGGCGGAGTCCGGCTCCATATCAATCTGTTGGAGCTGCGGGCGATTCGTCTGGCACTGAAAGCATTCCTCCCGTCTGTCCGAGGGAGTGCAGTGCAGCTGTTCACGGACAACACCACCGCCATGTGGTACTGCAACAAACAGGGCGGGGTGGGGTCGTGGACCCTTTGCCAGGAGGCTCTGCGTCTCTGGCAATGGCTGGAACATCAGGGCGTGACTCTGGTGGTTCAACACCTGGCAGGTTCTCTGAACGCCAGGGCGGACGAACTCAGCCGTCGGTGCTCGATGGATCACGAATGGCGTCTGCACTCAGACGTGGCGCAAGGCCTCTTTCTGCGATGGGGAGAGCCTTGGTTAGATCTATTCGCCACCGAAGAGAACACGCAATGTCATCAGTTCTGCGCGTTGGAATTTCCAAGGCGGCACTCGCTCGGAGATGCTTTTCGTCGCGAGTGGAGCTGCGGTCTTTTGTACGCCTTCCCGCCTATACCTCTTCTGCCCAGAGTGCTGAAGAAGATCAAGCGCGACCGGGCACAAGTCATCCTTGTGGCTCCGGACTGGGCACAAAGGTACTGGTATCCCGAGCTACTCAGCATGTCAGTCGATCCCCCGATTCGTCTGCCTCTTCAGGAGGACCTTCTGTCGCAGCAGCAGGGGACGGTCCTCCACCCGAACATGTCCAGTCTCCACCTCCATGCTTGGAGATTGAGCGGCGACAGTTGAGGCCATTTGACTTGCCTCCTGAGGTTTGCAACATCATTCTGGCAGCCAGGCGTCCCTCCACAAAGACGGTATACGCCTGCAGGTGGAACAGATTTGTGGCATGGTGCACAGCAAAGGCTGTGGATCCCCTCAATGCCCCTCTCTCTGAGGTTCTTCTATTCCTTCTTTCTCTTGCCCAGCAGGGCTCTGCTCTGGGCACTATCAAGGGCTATCTTTCGGCTCTTTCAGTCTTTCTGAGGCTGCCTGACCAACCTTCTTTGTTCAAGTCCCCTATTGTAAATCGTTTCCTGAAGGGCATCACTCATACCTTTCCTCCTGTTCCCTTCGTGATGCCTCAGTGGGACTTGAATCTGGTTCTAACGTTTCTGATGTGCGCTCCCTTTGAGCCACTTCACAACTGTCCTCTTCGCCTTCTTTCTTTGAAGACTGCCTTCCTGGTAGCCATCACCTCTGCCAGGAGAGTGAGTGAGCTCCAGGCCCTCTCTTGTAAGCCTCCTTTCCTTTTAGTCCATCCGGACAAGGTTGTTTTGAGGACTAGGCCCTCCTTCTTGCCTAAGGTGGTCACGGCCTTCCACATTGGGCAGTCCATCACATTGCCCACCTTCTTTCCGCCTCCGCACCCCTCGAGAGAGGAGGAGAGGCTCCACCGTCTGGACCCAAAACGTGCGCTCTCGTTCTATCTGGATCGCACACGCCAGTTCCGGGTGGATGATCAACTCTTTGTTGGGTACGCGGGCGCTAAGAAAGGTAAAGCGGTGCACAAGAGGACCATCTCTCGATGGATTATCATGTGCATCCAGGCGTGTTACTCCTTGGCTAAGAAGGAACCCCCTGTTGGGCTGAGGGCTCATTCCACTCGAGCCACGGCCACTACAACTGCCTTGGGCCGAGGTGTGCCCTTGCAGGACATTTGCCAGGCAGCTACGTGGGCCTCGTTGCAAACGTTTGCAAGGCACTACTGCCTGGACAGTCAAGTCTGGAGGGATGTCTACTTTGGCGGCTCCATTCTCCAGGACTTTCTGGTGTAAATATTGGTTCGCAGACCCACCACCACGGGGATGGTATTGCTGGGGTATCTATTCTAAGGTAAGGAATCTATCACTAACGTGTCTCTTTCAGATGCACAAGTTACTACTTGTGTAACGATATATCTGTAAGAGACATTAGTTAGTGATAGATTCCTTACCGACCCACCCATCCTCCCCGTTCTGCGCACCGATATCTAGGGTTAAGGTCATCCCCTTTCAGGGCCCTAGTTTCTTGGCACCAGTGTCGGTTTTTGTCATGGCTCTGCGCTTCTGGCGCGGAAAAGCTGTGGCTAAGATCTGACGTCAGCATGCGGAGGCGGCGTCTAAGTACTCCGACGACGTCATCACGTTGCCCACGACGCCGACGACGGGCGCGGAGCCGCAGACGACGCCTACCGACGCGCAAGGGTACTGCTACACAAAACTTTCCGGATCCAGTCTGACGCCTGGGGATATTCTAAGGTAAGGAATCTATCACTAACTAATGTCTCTTACAGATATATCGTTACACAAGCAGTAACTTGTGCTACTAGAGTAACTCAGTCGTGCTTTTCACACAGACCCCTTTTTCCCGTAAATATACTCCAATAGACGTCTAGAGTGGGTGAAAGGATGTAATATCTGCCAAAATTAAATAGGACGAAAAACTCCTATATATTAGTTATTGGTTTGTCCAACGTTGAAGGATACAGTGTTCCAAAATATTGTGCACCTTATCTTTGTTTCCTTGAAAGTTGCTCGGCAAACTTTCAGTCAACAAAATGACGGAGAGTGACGAAGGATTGGCTAGAGCTGCAGCAGCAGCAATTGAACAAAACCTATACACTACAGGCTTTAATGAGAATGACCCGGGGGCTATACTAAACCCGGCAAATGTAAGAAAAACTATAACTTACAAACTTATAAATAATGGAGTATCGTCGAGAGGTGGTAAAGTAATATTTGTAATAGAGGCACATGAATATCGGCAGACAGAGGTATTCTATTCATGGATTCTGTTTCCAGCAGCAAACCCAGTAACATGTGAGTTCCACTACAACAAAGTGAAGGAACTTCCAGTGGAATACATTCCTTTCGAGGACATTGAAATTCCATTAACATACCAAGAGCATCAGCTCTGGTTTAAAGGCGCCCTACAACATCAAAATCACATTACCAGGCTCGGTCCACTAGGTAGACCAGGAGCTACATGGCCGGTACTAGCCAGCTATACACCACATCCTGACATTGAACAAATGACAGGTCCAGAACTGTTAGCTCAGCTAAAACAGTTAATTAAAATACACAGACAATTGGTTCAATATGTCATGCGGACTTTAACACCTTGGCTGCTAGGGATATTTTCCTCCGGTGCTGAATTGTTATAGAGCCCATAGTTCATGACGAGCTCAGCTCGTCATCAGCACAGCTCCACTGTGCCTCATGACGAGCTGAGCTCGTCATGAGCATTGAAGGGGTTAACAGTCCAACCTACTGTAAGGATTCCGCAGCACATCCCTCACCAAGGGAACACAAACAAAATTACACCACACACTATACAATCAGCCATTGGTAAGTTGCCCGCAAAAAGGGAACAAATTCCGTTTTGGTTAGCCCAAAAAATTACTCCGATAGAGACAGTTTTTCCCGATAGTGCACCTCATGAGAAACCCAGGATTTTAACAATCTGTTTACCAATGGGGATTGCACCACATGTAGAGGACTGCGACACTTGGGGTACAGTCTTTGCTTCAATCTACACAAAAACACATGGTGTTCCGTCTATGGCGGTAATACCAGACGTCCTAAGAAAGATTCAAAATGAATACGGACCAAAACCTGCTTTAAATCTTGGTATGAAATTACTGAAAGATTTCAAACAGGTCTCGGCTATACTATTAACTAACATTAAAGGTGAAGCAGCAACCATGGCAATCCGCGAAAAACCAAAAGAAACAGATATAATGGAGCAACCATATGAACTTGCAAGAATTATTGAAAAATCCTATGAAGAACTAGGTAGAGATAGTTTGAGTGGGAAACTAGTAAAACCCCAACTAACAGAAAATTTTGAAAAAGTCTTTATTAAAAATAATCTCACTAATCCTAAAAAGAAGTAGGAAAACAGTAAACAGACACTTCCTAAAGAGAAGCGTTCTCAGTCCAGAGGAAGGTCTCCTCAACAGGAGCCCTCTGAAAAGATGTATAACCTCAGGAATAGGGATAATTTGAGAAAACCTGATAGATATCAAGATACTGATACACGTTCCTCTCGTACCTTTCAGACTTTCTCGCAGAAATCCAAAAGAAGAGGACGATCAGAACAAAAGGAATCACGTGTGAAGTCCAAAGACGATCAGCATGTTCCAAAAAATAAAAAAAACTCAATTCACCAAGAAGAAGGTAGCAAGTATAAAGATCAGACATGCCGAGGATCTTGAGGACACAACTCAAGAACGGGGAGTGGGCCCAGACAATGCTAGACAGCGCAGCAGAAGTCACCATAGCTCGCAAGATCCTGAAGGATCATCTGGAGACAGTGGACTTGAATTAATGCATTCAAGTTGAAACTGCCTACACCAGGGTTAGTGTACTTCATAAATTATATGAAGTAACACTCCGGGTGGTGGGGGACATAACTAGGAAAATAAAAGCCTTCTTTTGGGATAAGCTTTCTAAGGGTTATGACATTCTTCTAGCTGAAAAAGACTGGCCACCTCAATTCGTCAGGGAGTGCGCACATGGCGAAGGCATCATTATGCCAGCCTTCTCAAATCATATTCCGATTCATAAAAAAAAACCACATATGCCAGAAAATGGGCTGTAGCCCAGGCTCCAGCATTATATAAAAATCATGTGGGATGGGATGAGGATTCTCCTCACCACAAAATCCAGTTAAAAACTCAACTAACAATGCAAAGGCAATATCCTGTAAAACAGGAAGCTAAAAAACAGGTCAGGTAGATCTTAGATCAACTTGAATACCAAGGGGTGATTGAAACATGTGAGAGCAGCGCGAGCAAGGCGCTGGGCGGTGTGTGAAAAGAGTAACGTGCATTTTTTAAAACTGCTTCAGGATTATTTTATCGCTGCTAAAGCGTGTTACTAATTTTTAAACTTACTGCTGGTGGGATTAGGGGGATGCAGACATTGTTGGGCTGATTCCTTTAACCCCTTGCAGTGTCCCGGTCCGTCCCCGGTCCGCCACGGCTTTTGGGTGCCGATTGAGCGGAGGGACGTGACTCCTCCCCCAGCTAGCATTCTGTTAGATAAGGCACACCTGATTCCGCCGCGCTTGGTGAGAGCAGCGCGAGCAAGGCGCTGGGCGGTGTGTGAAAAGAGTAACGTGCATTTTTTAAAACTGCTTCAGGATTATTTTATCGCTGCTAAAGCGTGTTACTAATTTTTAAACTTACTGCTGGTGGGATTAGGGGGATGCAGACATTGTTGGGCTGATTCCTTTAACCCCTTGCAGTGTCCCGGTCCGTCCCCGGTCCGCCACGGCTTTTGGGTGCCGATTGAGCGGAGGGACGTGACTCCTCCCCCAGCTAGCATTCTGTTAGATAAGGCACACCTGATTCCGCCGCGCTTGGTGAGAGCAGCGCGAGCAAGGCGCTGGGCGGTGTGTGAAAAGAGTAACGTGCATTTTTTAAAACTGCTTCAGGATTATTTTATCGCTGCTAAAGCGTGTTACTAATTTTTAAACTTACTGCTGGTGGGATTAGGGGGATGCAGACATTGTTGGGCTGATTCCTTTAACCCCTTGCAGTGTCCCGGTCCGTCCCCGGTCCGCCACGGCTTTTGGGTGCCGATTGAGCGGAGGGACGTGACTCCTCCCCCAGCTAGCATCACTTCCGGGCCTGACCCCTACTAGAGGCGATGTGCATCCGGCCGCGCAGCGGACGAGCGCAGCGGGCGCGACGATGGCGTGCCGAAGTCGCGCCTAAGTCCAGCCCGTCTGCGCCCGTCCGCGGCCGGACTGCGGCCAAGGCCAAGCATGCTGCCCCAGCAGGATCGGAACCCGACAGGACTGTCTGGTCGAGGCAAGATCTATTGGCCATTAATCAAAGGGGGCTTTGCAAAACACACTCCCTTATGGAAGCCACGCTCCCACTTACTTGTTCAGAATGCGGGATTGCGTGGATCAAGGCCGACTCTCCTCCTAGGCTAACTCCAGGGGCTGCCTCAGCCCAAGTAACTAGAGGTCTCAGAGCGGGACTTGTGAACTGTAGATCATTGCCTCAACACAGTACGGACATTTGGCTGCTCTTGGAGAGCCAGGACTGGGATGTATTGTTTTTAACTGAAACTTGGCTAAATGAGCAGAATGTGTCAGCCATTAGCATAGCTGTGCCGGCAGGTTTTTCCATGTGCACCTCGAATCGCGAGGATGGCAGACGCGGAGGTGGGGTGGCAGTAATTTTTAAAGACTGCCTCTCCATATCGTCCGCAGTATCAGTTGCAGTCCCTGGTATGGAATGCTTATACTTCTGCCTTCTCCTAAACCCCCAACTAGCCATTGCTGGGATGGTAGTTTATCGCCCCCCGGACTGTGTTGAGAGTAGTACAGCTCGTCTTATAGACGCAATCACACTGAACGCGCTGAAGCACGAGCACTTCCTGGTTGTGGGTGATTTTAATGTCCACATTGATAGGGATGGCAATAGAGCGGCAGAGCACCTGATGACAGCATTGAGTGCTGTAAACCTGATGCTCCATAATAAAGGTCCCACACATAGATCGGGACACACGCTGGATTTAATCTTCTCCACATTAGACAGCATAGTAGTGGATGATGCACTCCCAGTAGTATGGTCAGATCACTGGCTTATACCATTCACACTAGTATTAGATAGTGTAGAATCTAGAAAAAGCAAGCACTCTTACATGAAGAGGCAATGGAAAAATCTTACTCCGGCCATCATGAACCCAATTCTGTCCCATGATCCGCCCAAGCGTACCATGAATGCCAGCGTGGATGCCCAGGCATTACACTACTGGATTAGCAGCATGGTAGAGACGGTAGCACCAGCAAAAAGGGTGACAGCACAGAGAACTTCTCCCACGGCCCCATGGTTCTCTGATGATTTAAGAGCGGAAAAAAGAGCCTGTAAGAAGCTCGAAAGACAATGGAGATTAAACTACTGCCCTCTAGCAAAAATACATTTTAAAGAGGCCACCAAGCTGTTTCACAAGCATATCAGGAAAGGAAAAAAGAGTTACTATGCATCCGTTATTCAACAGGCAGAGAACCCCAGCAAAGAAGTGTTTAAACTGGTTGAATCCTTTCTGAAGCCCCACTGTATCGAAAGGGATATCCCCCAATCCATAGCACTCTGTGATAAGATCTCTGTCTATTTTGACAATAAAATACAGATGGTCTATGACTCCTTTGGCCCGCATAAACCTACGGCCAAGGAGGATAGAGAGAATGGGGGCCGGCCCCCAGCCTCCCTGAGGAAATTTCAACCTATCCCGCTAGTTGAGGCAAGCCAAGAGATAACCCGGTGTAAGTCTGGCTCCCCAGAGGACCCTTGTCCGCCTAAATTGTGGGCACCTCTAGCGGACGCTATTGCACCTATGCTTCAACATATCTGGAATATTTCCATAGACACTGGGGAATTTCCGGAGAGTTGGAAGCATGCGACGCTTCTTCCACTGAAAAAGAAGCCAAACGGGGATGCGGAGGATTTAACTAACCTCCGTCCTATCTCTCTGCTGGCAGCTCCCGGAAAAATGCTGGAAAAACTAATTCATCGCCAGCTGAATGCTCATGTTGAATCTAATAACATCCTGCATGAGACTCAGTCCGGGTTCAGACCCGGCTTCAGCACGGAGACGGCGTTGATTGAGGTGGCTGATTCTCTGAGGTGGTCGTTAGATTCAGGGGACTCAGCTCTGCTGATGCTCCTGGATCTCTCGGCCGCGTTTGATACGGTGGACCATGCTAGGATGATCCAACGTTTGGCAGACATTGGCCTACAAGATCAGGCACTCGGTTGGATGCAGTCCTACCTGTCAAACCGAACGCAGAGGGTCACTCTAGGCACTTGTGACTCAAAGCGTAAGCCACTGCGATGCGGGGTCCCGCAAGGATCTGCCCTTAGCCCCCTTTTGTTTAACGTTTATCTTGCCCCTCTTTTCTCCCTCATTGCCAACTGGGGAGTCACCGCAATATCTTATGCGGATGACACCCAGTTGGTTTTTCCCTACTCTGAGGTGACAGAGGCGGCATTTGCAAACTTTAAGGGGTGCCTTCAGGATGTGGCCTCCTGGATGAATACTAATAAGCTGAAATTGAATCCGGGAAAAACGGAAGTGATCTTCTTTGGTAAAGGCAGTCACCCTCCAGCTGAGCTCTGGTGGCCAACTGAGATGGGTACTCCACCTTCCCCTTCCCAATGGGCTAAAAATCTGGGAGTTAAGTGGGATGAAAATCTCTCCTTTGCGTCCCAGATCCATCAGGTCACAGGCTGCTGCCTGAGTAAAATGAAGAATCTCCGCCCAGTCCTGAAGCTTTTGCCTGAGTCTTGCCGGAAAACCGTGATCCATGCGACCATCACCTCGAGATTGGACTACGCTAATGGCCTGTATAGCGGCCTCCCGAAATACTTGGTTCAAAGGCTGCAGACGGTGCAAAACGCGGCAGCCAGGTTGCTCAAACATATTCCTTTTAAAGAGCACATTTCTCCCCATCTTCGGGCCCTACACTGGCTCCCGATTGCCAGTAGAATAAAATTTAAAACTCTTACTCTGGCATATAGGTCCCTCTACGGCACCTGTCCTAATTATTTGAGAGCCCGTCTGCCTAGATATACACAGTCCCGCTCCCTTCGTTCAAATGATCAGGTGCTACTGAGTGTGCCGCGAGTCAAAAGGGCCAGACTGGGTGGTCGGACCTTTTCAGCCAACGTGACCCGTCTCTGGAATTCCCTACCTCCTGAGCTGCGAAAGGCCCAATCAGAAACAAGTTTCAGGAGACAGCTTAAGTCGTGGCTGTTCTCGGAGCTTCTATAAGTTGCAGACTCCCAGCTAGCTTTCTTGTCGAGCCCTCACAGCGCCGGGACGCCTCCTAGTTGAGGCAGCTGTTCGCGCTTTATAAATACTAGTATTATTATTATTATTATTAAACATGCACCTCGTCCATGAACAATCCTTTGTTTCCTGTCTCCAAGCCAGACAATACGTATCGTCTAGTTTTGGACTACAGACATTTAAACTCTTGTTGCAAAACTTTTGCAGCACAAAATGCACATAGTGCAGCACTGATGAATAACATCGTGCACAAAAAATATAAAATTACATTAGATATTTCTAATGGATTCTTTTGTCAAAACATTGCACCAGAAAGCAGGAACTTGACCGCTTTCTCAATTATGGGGACACAGCGTCAATTTTGCTGTCTCCCCCAGGGATTCAAGAATAGTCCAGGGTTATTGTCAGCCAGAGTAATAGAGTTACTACAAATGTATGATGATGAGGCAGTATCTTATGTCGATGACATCTATCTTACAGACGATGACTTGGATATGCACTTGAAAAGGGTGAATACCATAATACTTGGGTTCGCTTCTGAAGGGTACAAATTCAATTTTAAGAAATCACGATTTGCCCACCTCAACGTCCTATTCTTAGGATACGAACTTTCAAGTGAAGGCAAAAGCCTGGCAGCAAACTTTCTAGAGAAATGTGCGCTGCTCCAACCTCCAAAGACGCTGAAAAACGTAGTCAATTCTAGGTTTCCTGAATTTGGGAAGAACTTACGTTCTAAATTACGCAGAAAGGGTTAAACCTCTCTACGAACTAATGAAACCTGATTTCAAATCAGAAAATTGGACTAAAAAACACACAGAAATTTTGCGTTCAGTGCAAAGTGAGATGTTAGCAAAAACACAGTTACAGACACACGACAACGTCCGCAACCTTGTAATCCGAATCATCCCAGGGAGATGTGGATTCACATACCTAACCTTTAATGAAGGTGATAAGGTACCAATAGCTTACAAATCACACTTGTACACACAAGCTAAAATAAAATTCACTTCAACAGAAAAAATTCTGACAGCGGTTCAAACTGCAGTAGCAAAGGAGAGAGCCCTCGTGCAGGGTAATCGCATAATGATCGTTACACCTGTACCTGCCTTAGAGGCAGTAACAAAGCGAGCATTCCAAATGCTAAAGCTTTACATCCGAGATGGATACAATGGGTTAACTCTCGCTGCAACAGACGTTGAATACGTTTTTGACCCATACTTCAAAACACAAAAATTTCTACAATACGAACAAGAATGTCCTCTGCCCATTTAGATTCTGCCTCTAGAACATTACGGATGTATAATGTATACAGACAGATCAGCACAACCCGCAATTGGGGGTAAACAAGCCTATAGTGCTGCGTGCGCGATTGGTAAAGGTCGCTGGCGCAAAGGTAAATTCCGACCTATGGTCACTAAAACTCAATCACTCGAAGACTGTACAGCTCAGCGAACTGAACTACAGCCTTTCAAGATGGCGCTTGAAAATACCGATCGCGAATTCCCCACACTCATAGTGTGCGATTCGTATTACTGCGTCCAGTCTTACAACGAATATTTGCAGAACTGGGTTCAAAACGGGTTCAAAAACGCAAAAGGTGGCACAATTAAGCATAAAATGCTTTGGGAACAAGTAGTTCTATTACAGAAAAAACTACAAAAGACTCACGTGATCCATACACTCATCAGTGTGATGGCGTTCACGTTGCAAGGAATTCATTGGCTGATGAAGCCGCGAAGGGAGCTGTGCAAACGACTTCCGTACCTGCAATCACTCGTTCAAAAACTAAAATAGACAGGGAAATAATGCAAGCTGTCACCGCTTCAGTAAAAGACAGTGGTAAAACACTCCCAAAAGGCTTTCCAGTAAAGTACTCATATATAACTGATGCAAATAATGTTCCTTTTGCTCAAATCCCTGGAGTGGGGGATAGGGCAATTCCAAACATGGAACACAGGTTAGGACTAATCTTAGCGGCACAAGAAGGTCTCGCCTCTGCACATGCAGGTGTTTCCGCCATAGTATCATTATTGAAACAGAGATATTGGTGACTGTGCATGAGAAAACAAAATAGAAACTATCTTCTAGAATGTGAAATCTGCCAAAAAATGAAAGTTTCAACAGTAAAATGACATGCACAGACGCCCCTTCTAATTTCAGATTAACCGTTAGCATGTGTTTACCTGGACCACTGTGGTCCCTTACTAAGTGATGGCAACTATAAATATATCATGAATGGGGGTGGGGTCGCACACACTACTCACACACCGGCGGTGTCGTCCCTAAGGACTCTGGTCAATGTAGTAAAGTGTTCGCGATGCATCATCTTTCGATCTTCTGCTATCTTCGCTGTCTTCGCCATCCCTGGATACGTGTTTCGGGATTTCACCCCTCGTCAGCAGGGATAGGCAGTGTTCTGGGGTTGCCGATGGCTGCCAATATCTGCCAGGTATAGTACCACTTTGGCGCGTAGGTGCGGGATCCCAGGCTCATCAGTCCGCTGCTCAAGGGAGCTTTAAAGTTGCAAATGGGGGTGGGGTCGCACACTACTCACACACCGGCGGTGTCGCCCCTAAGGACTCTGGTCAATGTAGTAAAGTGTTCGTGATGCATCATCTTTCGATCTTCTGCTATCTTCACTGTCTTCGCCATCCCTGGATACGTGTTTCGGGGTTTCGCCCCTCGTCAGCAGGGATAGGCAGTGCTCTGGGGTTGCCGATGGCTGCCAATATCTGCCAGGTATAGTACCACTCCGGCGCGTAGGTGCGGGATCCCAGGCCCGTCAGCCCGCTGCTCAAGGGAGCTTTAAAGTTACAAATGGGGTGGGGTCGCACACTACTCACACACCGGCGGTGTCGCCCCTAAGGACTCTGGTCAATGTAGTAAAGTGTTTGCGATGCATCATCTTTCGATCTTCTGCTATCTTCGCTGTCTTCGCCATCCCTGGACACGTGTTTCGGGGTTTCACCCCTCGTCAGTAGGGATAGGCAATGTTCTGGGGTAGCCGATGGCTGCCAATATCTGCCAGGTATAGTACCACTCCGGCGCGTAGGTGCGGGATCCCAGGCTCGTCAGCCCGCTGCTCAAGGGAGCTTTAAAGTTACAAATGGGGGTGGGGTCGCACACTACTCACACACCGGGCAGTGTCGCCCCTAAGGACTCTGGTCAATGTAGTACTATACCTCTGAGCTAGCTGGCACTCACAATTAAGTCTAATATATTCGTTAGAGACCTAGTAGACATAAGTCCTACGTCAATTCTATTGGATATATTATTCCAATGCTCAGAGCCTATTGGGAATATAGGAACTACACTGCAGGGTTTCATAGAATCTTGGTTTCCCATCTGAAACCACTCAAAGTCTTGCTGGATAAAGCAATGAATATATATGGTCAGTTGACAATGTTTCTGCTTAACTTGAAGGAAAGACCCCTGTTGACGTTGCACCTTGAGTGTGTTGTCCGGGAAGAAGAGGACCTTAACATTGTCAAACTTGATTTCCGCCAGCTTCCTCGTTTCCCGCACAATGATGTCTCTGTCCTTAAAGTGCAGCAATTTAAAGATAAGTGGGCGCGCCCCAGATCCAAGCGCCGGTTTTCTGGCACGGATGTGGTGTGCTTTCTCTATGGAGAAGAAGGGGGAAAAGGAGGTGGAGGGAAGGATATCCTTGAGCCATCTTTCCAAAACAACCACCACATCTTGTCCCTCTGCCCCTTCTGGCAGCCCAATTAGGCGGACATTATTTCTTCTGGAGCGACCCTCCGCATCTTCCACTCTATCCTCCAGGTATCTAAAGCGGGCTTCATGTGCATTCTGCTGCTTTTCCAGGAAGTCTATTGCCGGCTTCAACTTTGTAATGTCCTGTTTAAAAGTAGTAACACGATCTCCAAGCTTTCGATGATCTGCGTGCAGTAGCATAAGATCCAATGAGACTCTGTTTATTTTGGTTTCCATAGATCCCCTGGTTCGTTCTATGGCATGCAATATGGCATCCAATAGGTCATCCGGGGAGTCCTGTCGCACAAACGGTTGCGTCTGGTCCATGTCTGCCGAGCTTGCAACTTGCAAGAAGGCCCTCAACCCAGTGCCTCTAGTGCGACCAATCAGTCCAACCAATACCCACAGTGCATACCAGTTGCTGCCAGTGGTGAAGGATAGCGTCAAAGTCCACCTGGTTCATTGCGCTGGACCCAGTAACAGCAGCGGAGGTCCCACAGTCACACCACCTACGCGGCCAGGTGCCGTGGTTCAAATATATCCCTCAGCTACAGTATCAGCTGCAGCCGCTCTCCATCTCCCGCTTTCACACCTCTCTGCAGCATCGTAGCTCACTTCAATGGATCTCACAAGTGATTCCTACCACTTTCCTAGTCTCACCAGGTTCCGTCTGTGTCTGATGTGATCCTTTCCGACAAAGCCCGGGTCCAGTCTCCACCAATGTTTTCACCCAAATGTACCTTGACATATCACCCTGTCCCTCCTCACCTGGGGATATCAGTCACCATTGCTGACCTCCAGAGTCCGGGCTCCGCCAAGGCGGCTGTTCATAAAGAAGTGCCCTCTGCAAGACCCAGTACTTTACTTTACCTGCCTAGTTCTTCGCATATGCATGGGGCTTGCGCAGCTGTGTCGATTACAGCCTCCTCTGGATTGTCCCTGATATCACTGTCTGCTTACTAAGGTGGCCTAACTACACGCCATCCTCCCACAATGAGCAGTACTGCGAACAAGACCTGCTACTACGCGCCAAGGATTCCCTGCACCGGCCGCCACTCCAGTCAATCTTGGCCAGCCCGCACCGCTCCTATAGTTGTTTTCGAGCTATACCACCACTCTTCACTCCTTTTATCAGCCCGCTCTTCATGCATTAACGCGCCCCTTCTAGTGTATGGGAGCTCACTATTGGTCCACCGCCAGCACTCCTACAGGCACAGCCGGACCTCTTCTTGCTTGTCGGAATGGCAGCTCGAGCTGGCCCAGATCGTAACTGCTCCCCGAGCCGCAGGCAGATCTAGCAGCAGTACTTACAGTTGCTGCTCATTTCTTGAGACTCTACTACTAGTCGCCTCCGATAAGGCAGGCCGCCCCTGCCCGCACTGTCCACTCCTCGGTGCAGATCAGGTCTCAGGATCGGGCGTTCCCAAGGGCCTCAAGGAACGGTGTAACACGTCTCTTCTTTACTTGGGTAGTACGCCTGTGTTATTCTTCACCGTATCGCGGTTCCACATTGAGTGGTGCAACTCATGCCTTCTTTTCCAGTTGGATTTTAGGCAGCAGTCACATCCGGGCAAGTCAGTCTGCTTCACCTAGACCACACGTCTCTGTCCGGGCACGACACCTGGCTACAACCACTTCAGCAATTACCGCCCCACTAATGTCTGCACTCTAAACGGCTCCTGGGGGCACACACATCCGCTGGAAATGCATCATATAAAGGGGAGCGAATTCAGAACACGTCTGCCATGTTGCCCCTGCAGGCCACGCCCCCATCTTTGAAACATTAATGAAGAATACAATATTAAAAAGTAACTTGTCCAATAGTCTTACATCCAGAAAGATGTAATCAATTGCACTATAGTACAGCCCTCATCTGCAAGTGCTTTATCAGAGGGGGATCACCCGATGCAATCGTGAATTCTGTGCATCAAGGTGAGTTCCATGACCTGGAGTGCTGCTCTAGGCAGATTCCTTCATTTAGGATGAGCAAGATCCGGAATAACCCAAGTTGAGTCCTCAAAACTTAACAAGTCACAGAGCAACTCACTCGGTTAATATGAGAGGTTGAGATCCCCTGCCACAAGAACAAGGTGGGTCCTAGAATAGTCAATTAGTACTCTATCCAGCAATTGTAGGGTTTTTGATTCCTGCTTGTGGCTGCAACTCCTGTTATAGATGTTAATTATCAAGAGAGGTTGGGTAGGAAAAGAATTAACCCTTGGCCATCAGAGGATCCCACTTGGAGAGTCGTGACAGAGCAGTATAGAGTAGACCGGACCAGAGATAATAGGCCACCAGATGGGTGTCCAGCACAAGATTTAAAAGATGGAATACCATAGCTTTTGTGTCCACCACTCTTCATTTCGTCTATTGCCCTGGTCTCCTGGAATAAACAAATGTCGAAACCATTGACAAATGTGCCCCAGTCAGGGTCACATATTTCGCCACAGATCCCTTCAATACTCCATTTCAGTATGGTTGTTTGCGGGGGTGGAGAGGTGGGTTGTTGAGAGGGGGTATCTGTGGCATTCATTTGAGGGCACTCAAGTGTGTTGGGCGGCAAGGATTTGTTATCTATGCATAGGTTAACCAGAGGGCCCAAGTCACCGGGAGTGAATCTTGTCTCATGATCTAAAAACTCACACTCATTTGTGCCTGGGGTCAGGGGCGGCTGGTGACATTTGAAGGTGGTGGAGCGTGGAGGTCCGAGTTGAGTGCCCGGTGGTGGGAGGGGGGCTCGGGAGGGTTCTCCCCCTGAAAATGTTTTGAAGGAAGGAGTGGGTTGGTGGTGCGTTTTCAAGCATATATTTGGGAGGGCAGGAAGGTTGAGAGAGGATGAACAGAGGAAGGCGGACTGCAAGGAGGGTGCTAGGAAACTGCAAGCCCCAATAAGAGGAGGAGAACGAAGTAAAGTATTTCTTGGGAAGTTATAGAAGTGCACTTTGTGGTCTGGTCATCAGACCTGCCCTGTATGACCAAGCTGTTTCTCATTAGCAGTAGCAGGCACCTGGTCTGTGTCGTACAGCTCCCCTCTGAGAACACATGGAGCTCAACCACCGCCTTCCCTGGTAAGTGTTACCCAGAACCCTCCCTTCCCATCCCGCACACCCTAGCGCTTTCCACTGCGCACCTCTAAAAAGCTTCTACGCCAAACTTCTGCCAATCAATGCCTCCTTTCTGCAGCCGAACCTCAGCTCAGCGCGCGCACAAATCTATAAATTAAACCACCCAAGCCACATTCGGGAATATCTGAAAGTGTGCACGTTCGCTACTCTGACTTCTGCCCTCCGGTCACCACAGTCGATCTTTCACATTCACACCTCCTCTCTGCTTGTGCTTTATAGCTGTGCCGATTAATCATTTCTCAACACAACCTGCATCGTGAATGTTCATGAGCGCCACTGTTTATTTTGCAGGATCCACTTACCTAGTGACATCTCGGAGTGCTCAAGAACCACATCCGGGCCAGTGGCGTGTGAGAGGCTGGTGGGCGAGAGTGTTCTGCAGTGCTGTGCTGTGACTGCAGCCGGTGCCCGTCCCGAGCAATGCACAGCCAGCAGCACATGAAGTGCAGCGCACCTCCTGCGTGCCATCAGTCCTGGTGCCAGAGTCAGAGTTGCGCGGCGGCCGGTGGATTCTTCTGCTCCCCACTCTCTCAGCTTTCATTGTCCAATCAGGAGGCCTGGGACTAGCGCAAAGGCAAGGGGAGTGATCCGGTTGTTGCCCTGCCCCTTGTCCTTCATTTCAGTGGCGCGCTGCTGATGTCGCCTGGGCTGCAGCATAGGCGCCCCATTTGAAACCAGGCATTTCCGCTTTCTTTGGCCACTCCCTTCAGGATGAGATCACTCTTTCCGCATGTGCTTCGAGGGCAAGCAATATTCCTCGCCCCAGCCAGCCCATGTGCAGGAGGTAGCAGAGTTGTGCTGGGGCATGAAGATTTGAATGTTACTTCTTTGGAATAATTCCAATCAATCGCGTTAGTTTGTGCAAAGCGTATTTATTGGCACATCCAGTGAACAGCCAACACGTGGTCTATCCAGCTCCGGTTCGAGTAACTTGCCGGCGGCAAGTTACTCGAACCGGAGCTTGATAGACCAGGCATTACGCGTGACCAATAGATCAAACTTTTACCCATCCTGACTACGCTAGGAGCCGGGAGAAAAAATCGTATCATTATTGCCCTGAGGAAGCCCCAGGCCTGCTGGCCATCTAGGGGTGAAACACGTGTTGGCTGTTCACTGGATGTGCCAATAAATACGCTTTGCACAAACTAACGCAATTGATTGGAATTATTCCAAAGAAGTAACATTCAAATCTTCAGGCCCCAGCACAACCCTGCTACTCTCTACTCAAACAAGGGGGTGAGGGGTATCCCCCTGCTGAGGGCGGAAGCACAAACAGATTGGAAGCTCATTAAACTGGTTAGTAAGGGTTTGTGATCTTCTTACCATTCAAACCCGTGCAACTCCATGTGCAGGTCTCTGACCTGCTGTGACCTCGTCCCTTGAAAAAAACAAAACAGAATTTAATTTGTGTTCGACACACACGGCAGTGAACACTTCATTTGAGGCTGCTGCATTGTGTGTGGTGTCTCTCTTGTCTTCCTCATTCTGAGGCTAGTAGGGCAATGCCCCATTTGCCCCTATGCACCAGCCGCCACTGCCTGGGGTAAGACTATAGGTGGGGCTGTCTGGGACAAATATCCAATTACTACTGTGAGCCGTCTGATCATTTGTGTCAATCAACCATATTAAGTGTAAAAGGATTTCTATTGGGGCAGGGGGATCCTGAAGGCAAATGCTTGCACCCTGTAACCAACCTGATGGGGGCTAGAGAGCAAACCTGCATCTGTCCCTCAGATGTTGGTAGAAGAAACCCATGGCTAAAAGGGAGATAGTAGATCCTCATGCTTTTTGATGAGGAGTTGTTAAAGAGGTGCTTGACTCCTGCTTGAGCAAGGCACCCCTTCCACCACCCCTCTCTGCCCCTTCAATTAACCCCAAGTTGTGGCACTCCTCTCCTTCTGGCTCGTGGATAGACAGACTCCTTTTACTAGCAGGTACTCCAACTGTGGGCTGTGATTGTGGTCTCACTGGAATACCCCAAGCAGAAAAAGGCTGGAGGCTAATGGTCTTGTGTGATGTGTCTCTTGAAATGGCATCTGAGTATTGGAATCACTTGAGGTCATTTGTATTTATGGTAGGCTGTACTGCTGAACTCATGTCATCTTGGAATCTTATACATGTCATGTGGAACTTGTTATGACTTGAGATGTGCTTCAGTTGAAGCTGTAACTTGTATCCTGTTGGATGGGATCTTCTAATGGGAATAAACCTACTTCAACAGCCTTCCTATGTCCAGTCTCTTACTGCAGGAATGCTTCACTGGTGCAATCGACAGGATGCCAAAAAGAAGATCTCTACACAAAGGATTTGGTGAGAGTCAATTTATGCATTTTGAAGATTCTCTCACTTAGGAAAAATGTGGACTAATTTAAAATAAAAATAAAAATAACTTGTGGAGTTCAAATTATATTTACTGGACTGAAAGTATAATGTGGTGAAACATTTCATAAATGTAATTCCACATCAGATATTAGGGATTGGGAGCTTCGCCGCATGCTCACCCCTTTGTCAATATCAGTTGGGGTTGGGAGAAAGTTGTATCGATGCGGGCTCGTACCTAGATACTTGATTTTGGAGAAGCCTCTGTATATTGCCTGGGATTGGGAGCTTTTGTCCATGTCGGGAGTTGTGTTGTCGTTACGAGTTCATCCCTGTTTATAATTGTCCTGGCATTGAGAGAAAACGGAAGCTTTGATCTAATTTCGCTGATTGGCATGATTTTGGTTTCGGCTCTGCATTGACGTGCTTCGCTTTGAACTTTGGGTTTCAAGTACAAGAGTGCATACCTCGCTGTGCAGCATTTGAATTGTGTGCTTTTCGTGCTGACAAGTTTCAACGATTGCAAGTATCGAGATTCAAAAGTGATCTCACTGGTAATTCTAAGCCGAATGGAGATCCTCATCTCGAGCGTCTCCCCAATTGACTCTTCACATGTCATTGCTGAGGCGAGTTGCTCCACTATGGGCGTCAGGTTTCATACATCAGGCATTGACTTCAGGTTTATACACCAGCCGTCTTCCAGCACGCAACGTAAAACACGTGGCAGCAATCTGTGTATACTGCTAAGTCTGAATCGAAGTGTTACTTAGCAACCATTTGAGACGCTTTTCGTTGCAATAAGCAATACATAGGATTCATTTGAGTCCCCTTTTGGTAAACTTCATTTCAATTCTATGCACATTAAAGACATCAAACTAAGGTATAAGCGTGTCCTTCCAGTGACATGCACACTATCATTTGAACTCATTTTACAGAAATGTTGTGTTTATTTGGTATGTCTTAACTTTACATTCAATTTGTGTGGTTTAAACATCGTTGCATGTTACATCTACTGTGATATGCACACATTTATTGTTGGAATTACATTTTACAGGAACTGTTCATTTATTGTAGTTCTATTTTATTGAATATCTTATGATTCATTATCATTTCGCGTAACCACAATATTTTAGGTATTTCGTGTTTCATAGAATATGATTATCATCTTATTGTTATTTTATTTATTGCATTTCTGATATAGCGCCAGAATCGACCCCCGAAGGGGTATCTCCGCGCTTGCCTTGGGAATCCGTCCTGGTTTTTCCCTGTGAGATAGCCCCTACAGGGCATCCCCAAGGTGAAAGCCAGGCATCCCGCTGCGGGGGGCCGTTGTGGAGATTAAGCAAGCTTAATGCCCAGAGTTGCAGAGTGTAAACCCATGATTAGGTCAGGCACCGAAGTGAGAATTATTGAGTCCGTGGACATTTGAGCTCAACACCCTGCCGCGTCGGGAATCGAACCCTGGTCCCGGGTCTGACCTCTGCTTCAGGGTCTGCCTGCTCTAACCAGTGAGCCACACTTCTCCACATAGCTCTCTTAGATTTTATTTGCATATAATTTGAATATTGTGTATTTCAACATGCAAAATGTTATGGCAGCACCTTTCTTTCTTTCTAGTCCTGGTGTTCCACCCATACAATGGAAAAAATGGAAAGTAGTATTTGAAAAGGTATTCTAGGGTCTGTGGTCCATCCCTTAGCGCTGAGAGGAAGTCGTCTTTACTTCTTCATTGTTTACGTTCAGAAGGCCAGGAGGTATTTGATCATCTTCCTGATCTTCCACCTGCAAAAGCAAGAGACTTGAATGACTATGAGATCTGCAATAAAAAGTCAGATAAACACTACTTACCTAAGGTCAGTACGATTTTAGAAAGATATCATTTTGCTAAAAGAATGCAAAGGGAAGAAGAAACTATAGAAGCATATGTTACTGATTAATGAAAACCTGCTTCTTCATGTAGATTTAAAAACTTAACTGATGAACGTATTCGTGATCAGTTTATGTTTGGGTGCACATGGAAAAGGTTAGGGAAGAGCTTTGGTTATGTGATGAACATACTTTAGATAAGGCTCCCACTGTTGCTAAGAGAATTGAACATTCCTTAAAATATGTTGAAGTTATAAAGAAAGACCATGAGAAAGAGGTGAAAGTACAAGAGATTAAGGATAAAAATCAAATGAGAGTTGAAAAAAGTAAATGTAATGTTACAATCGAGAAGGATGAGTTTAAAGGAAAAGTTATTGAGCAACAAAGATGTTACAGATGTGGTAGAGTGGGCCATCTTGCAAAAGACAAAAGGTGTCCTGCTTTGGGTAAAACCTGCTCAAAGTGTAAAAGAAAAGGTCATGCTGCATTGGTGTGTAAATGTAAATCAGGTCCAAAAGTCAAAATCATAGAGATTTATGAGGCTGACAATAGTGAAATGGGTGCTGATGATTTTGAATGTGGACAAATGGTGATTCAAGTCCAGAATGGAACTAATAAGTAATCACGCCCTTTTGACAATATTATTGTCGATGGGGAAAGCACTTGTGTCTTATTTGACTCAAGTGCAAAGATTACTATTGTTTCTAATGATTTTTATTATTTCAAATTTAAAGACAAAATTTCACTGATAAAGCCTGATATCACACGTGGTGGGGAGCCTATAAAATTGCATGGTTATTTTATTGGCCTAATTGAACATAGAGACAGCTTCGTGTCAGGAAAGATTTATGTGTCAAAAAAAGGTGATAGTATCATCAGTTGGCTACACCAAGATGATTTAGGTGTGTTTCTCGATCCTAACGCTGATCCTCCAATTCAAATTAAGGATAGAGTGTATTCTGTGATCAAATCAACTGACAATTATTTTTTACAGAATCTTAAGAAAGAATTTCCTGGGGTCTTCAAACATGAGTTGGGATATTTAAAAGGTTACCAACACAAAATCAAATTGAAAGAAGGTTCTGTACCCGTATGTTGCAAAGTGAGAAATGTGCCTCTATCTGTAAAAGATGATATTCCGAAAGAGATTTCTAAATTTAAGAGTAGTGGGATTATTGGTATATACAGGTAGCGGGAACAAAATGGTTGGCCCCAGTGGTCACAGCCAGAAAACTTAACGGTGACCTATGTCTTTGCATTGACTTGAGACAACTAAACAAATGTGTGATTGTTGATCGATATCCTTTGCCATGCATCACTGAGTTGTTAGTTCTTTTAGGTGGGGGGTAGCTGTTTAGCATAATCGAGTTCATCTCCGCTTATCATCATGTTGAACTTGAAGAATCAAGTAGAGATTTTACATAATTGATAACATCTTTTGGGACATTCAGATTCATTAGAATTCCGTTTGGCTTGGTATCTGCTTCATCTGTTTTCCAACGAGCCATGGAAAATGTACTCAAAGATTTAAAAGGGGTATGCATATACAAAGATGACATCATCATTTTTTTGGTGATGATGAAGAGCAACTGGAATCTTGATTAACGATGGTGTTGAAGAGATTGTGTGAGTGCAATCTTACTATTAAGATGGAGAAGTGTAGTTTCAGGTTTGATTCCATAAATTACCTAGGACACAACATAACTGGTGATGGTGTTAAACCGTAGAGGGCTAGATGTAGGTAATTCTATTTTACCACTTCTAAAATACCGAATTTTACCGATTCGGTATTTAGGAAGTGGTAAAATAGAAGGGGGCACATGTAGGTATTTCAGAATCGGTAAATACCGAATCTGTAAGATTCGGTATTTACCGATTCTGTAAATACAGAATCGGTATCCCCCATTGATTCCTATGGGCCTTGAAGCCCATAGGAATCAATGGTGAATACCGAATCGGTATTTACCGATTCGGTAAATTCCGATTTTTGCAAGGGTCGCAGGGGGTGTCACTTTGACACCCTCTGGCACCCCAATTCCGGACTTGTGTGCCATGTGGCACACAGACATGCCCTAAGGGCATGTCTGTGTGTCACATTGCACAGGTGTGCATGCACAGATGTGCATGCACACCTGGATTCAGTATTTTACCACCCAATTGGATTGGGTGGTAAAATACCGAATCTGAAAGGCCTGCGGCACTCAAAGATGTGCTACCTACATGTGCTTTTACAGAATCGGTATTTTTACCGAGTCTGCATTTTCCGATTCGGTAATTTTACCGAATCTGTAAATACAGATTCGGTAAAATACCGATTCTGTAAAGCATGCTCCTACATTAGAAAACCCTAATACCGGTCGGAAATGGTGAAATCGGCCGTTTCCGACCGGTATTAGGGCTCCTACATCGGGCCCAGAGTGATTTGATTAATATTATTCGTAATATGAGCTCTCCTACTAACAAAAGTGAGTTGATGAAATTCTTAGGTATGGTGGAATATTACACCAAATTTGTGAACAATTTTGCTGATTCTACTGTCAACATGAGGTCCTTATTATGTAAAGGTGTTGATTTTGAATGGTCCGAGTTGTGCAAGAGTGAATTCAATAGTGGTAAACAAAAACTCAATAATGCTCCTTCTCTTAAAAGCTTTGATCCCTCTATTAAACCCATCTTAGTTACTGATGCTAGCGAGAAAGGCTTGGGGGCTGTTTTACTACAGAATGGTCCATCTGGCGTGTAAACTGTTATGTTTCTTTCTAGAAGTTTAAGAGATCATGAAACATGTTATTCGGTGGTTGAGAGAGAATCCCTTGCTGTTTTCTGGGCAATAAAAAAATTAAAGTAATTTCTGTGGGGAATTAATTTTGAGGTTCGCACTGACCACAAGCCATTAGTGGAAATATTCGATAAAAAAAGGTTTTGATTTGATTTCAGGTAGGATCACTAGATGGGTTATTGGCTTGCAAGAGTATAGTTTTTCACTTAAATATATTCCTGGAATTGACATTGGTGCTGCTGATGTATTATCATGCCTCATTCCTAGGGAATCCACTGTGTGTGAGGAGTTTGATGATTCAAATGAATGGGTGTGTGTGGTGGATCGTGACATAATTTCGGAAAAAAGGTGGATGGAGGAGGTAGCCTTTGATTCGACTGTGACAGAAGTAATATCATTTGTTCAAAAAGGTTGGACAAATAGGAAGCCAGGTTCTGATCTTACGAGACCATTTTGGATTATACGAAATGAGTTGTCCGTTGAGAATGGGTTTTTGTTTTGAGGCACTAGATTAATTCCTCCAAGTAGCCTCAGGAATGAATTAGTGGATTTGGTGCATTCAAACCATGCAGGTCTTACTAAAAGTAAAGAAAGGATGCGTATGTCATACTTGTGGCCCGGCATGGATAAGCTTGTGGAGCGTGTGGGTCACGATTGCATGTTGAGCGTTAAATCCAAATGTCCACATATGCAACCTCTGATCATAAGAAGGCGTACGTCTCATCCTTGGCACGACATTGCATTGGATATACTTGGTCCAGTTCATCATGGTGGAATGCAAACTTTTCTATTGGTGGTAATTGACATGTATTCTCGTTGGCCAGAAGTGTTTTTTTTTACTATGATAGATT
The DNA here is from genome assembly GCF_964263255.1 of Lissotriton vulgaris. NCBI lineage: Eukaryota > Metazoa > Chordata > Amphibia > Caudata > Salamandridae > Lissotriton > Lissotriton vulgaris. The sequence goes on along the minus strand of NC_141691.1, from coordinate 1,073,229,305 downwards.
CGGCTCATGTAATTAAATGTTTGAAAGAATTGTTTTCAAAAGAAGGTATGCCTGAGTCTATTTTAACGGACAATGGTGTCCATCTGGCTTATAGAGAGATGGAAGAGTTTTTAACCTCGAGAGGTATTGTGCACAAGACTTGCTCTCTTTATCATCCAGAATCTAATGGAATGGTTGAGAGGTCCAATAGGGTACTTAAGGAAACTATTACCATGGCAAAGTCATTATCCTTGGATTGGAAAGGTGAGGTTCTGAAGAAAGTGGAGGAATACAGAATGTCTCCTCATGGTACAACGGGGAAAACACCTTTTATGTTATTCCGTGATAGATTACCTAACACAATTATAGAACCTACTTAGGTCAACAAATATGAGTTAGCCATGGGAAAAGAAAGTGTGTGTGATGGTAAAGACATACAAACAAGAGAAGAAAAGAAAGCCACTGAAAGAAAAAAATATTTTGATACAAAAAATGGGGTTAAAAGAACTGTGGTGAAGGTTGGTGATTGGGTCATGATTGAACGACCTGGTCTGGGTGGTAAATCTAATTCTAAATGTTTTAAGCCTCTTATGGTCATCAAAGTTTTCAAGAATGCTATTAAAATTCAAGATCATCGCATTTGGAATTTAAACAGAGTGGTGGTGGTCAAGGGAAATGTGGCTGGGAAGTGATATTCTAATTTTGACAATAGAACTTCCACACCTGTTAGTCCCTTTGAAAAAAAAGTTTTAAAAAGTAATGGTTTAAGAAGCACGTGTTGCTCTTCGAGGACATTTTGGAATCTTATACTTGTCATGTGGAACTTGTTATGACTTGAGAGTTGAGATGTGCTTCAGTTGAAGCTGTAACTTGTATCATGTTGGATGGGATCTTCTAACAGGAATAAACCTACTTCAACAGGCTTCCTGTGTCCAGTCTCTTACTGCAGGAATGCTTCACCTCGTTGACCGGGGGCTTGGTGCACAGATCAGCCACCTGATGCTTGGTCGTTTTTCTGCCATTGAGTTACCAAACCACAGTGCTGTGTATGGGCTCTAACTTGTCATCAGAGCTGAAATAAGTTTGTCGCATAATCCTGTAACCCCTCATGTCTCTTGACCTTTTTCCCAGCTTCAAGAGTGTCCTCTGCCACTTGTACTGGAGCACACAGCCTCTTTGATTTGCTGTTAACAACTAACCCCTTCAGTTTGCTTGCCATTTCCTTAGAGGCCTCGAAGCTCGAGTGGCACGGTGTAGAATGGAATGTCTATACTTGGACCCCTTCTTGCTCAGTTGATTGGGCTGGGGCCACAGAAAGAAATGGGCAATCCTCCATGCTCAAGTTAGTGTTAGGTGCTGGAGTTACCAGGGGTTTTGTAACCACTGATGCAGTTGAAGTCCTGCCCTCACAAAGGGGAAGCGAGAGCAGGGTGGACAAGAGTGAGAGTCAATTTCCTCGCTGATTACCCTCACTGCTCTTTGGATGAACCCATCAAGTGTTGAGCCAAGAGGGGCCTTTTGACCACTCTTCTGCTCTTTCAGTTTCCCCATGGTGCCCCAGCTGGCATGTCCAAACGATTACAAAGGAACAATGGAAAAGAGGAAAGTCCAAACAGTACCTGCGTTATGGCAAATTTAAGAGGGGTGGTCCAAGCCGGATGCTTCTGGGCGATGGGCGAAGACAGGCCCATGTTATGCAATAGCGCTTTATGGTACTTCAGCAGGAAACTGCAGGCCACCCCTCCTCTTGCTCAACTGCCGGGAAGGGTCACAAAAGCATAGCAAGATGGCAGGTTGGCATGGGTGAACCAACAATATTATCTTGATCAGTTTCATATGCGACGAAGATGGCAGTCATGGCAGGAAAGACTCACTTTGACCGCAGCTTGCAGAAGGACCAAGGGAGATGGCCTCAATCTGCCTCTTCCTAAGGCGCTGATGGGCACAGGACAGGCAAGTCCTTGGCCTGGGCTGTGCCTGGTCCCGTCCTGCGCTGTGGGAGGAGTAGATGGGCTATATAGCGCTTGATGCCAGATGGCAGCGATATCAGGGTCCTCATCCTCAGCCTAGGGAAGACTGGGACTGGTATTCCTACTTCAGGCAGTCGGTGCTGGAAATGACTCCTGAATGCACGCAGTGGGAGCAGAAGACGGGCTATATAGCACTTGATGGACAGCAGGTGGCAGTTATGTCAGGGCCCTCCTCTCAGCCTAGAGAAGACTGGTCTCGTAGTCCCTCTTCAGGCAGACAGGGCTGGTGCTGGAAATGGCTCCTGAACCCTACTACTACAATCAGTTTGTACTATGTGCCTTTCTTTATGACTTTTGGAAACGCGTTATACAAAGTAAACAATTTGTGTTATTTACTTCAGGTGTGCTACACTTAGCTGAAAGACAGCCAGTTATTCAGCGCATTTAAGAGTACACTGTATAGCATCTGAAAGGGGGTACACTGTAAAGGTTTCCAAATTACTTAAACCACAGTAAATTGCTATATGCTCTGCACACAGGAATATCAGATGCACTGTACTGCAGGGTGCATTGTCGGTAATATGGCTCCAAGTCTTTTTTAATATGGTAGAAGTAAAGCACGTCAGCTGTTTGAGAAATGTGCTACTCTCCTAATTTACTCCAATGGAAAGCCTTGCCACCAAGGCTGATGGTGTTATCATTGTCCTAACTTGGTTTGAATAACCTGAACAATATTTTTGCTATGAATTTAGATTTAATAGAGTCTGCTGATAACCAAATATTGTTTCTGGTTAAACATGGAACCTTCGAATCTTTGCTTTCTCCTTCAGTTTCTTTCTTGATTATATGCTACATTGTATTTTTCAAATTCTCATTTTCTGCTTTTGTTTATTCAATTCAATTCAATTAATTTATATAGCGCTCTACATACCCAGAGGGTCTCAAGGCGCTTGAAGAAGGGTGGGGAATTACATGTCGAATATCCAGGTTTTAAGTTGCTTTCTGAATGCTAGGTGGTTCTGAGTGAGGCGAAGGTGAATGGGAAGTGAGTTCCAGGTTTTAGCCGCCAGGTAGGAGAAGGATCTTCCTCCCATGGTGGTTTTGTTGATGCGCAGTACAGCAGCGAGGGCTTGGTTGGAAGAGCGTAGCTGGCGGGAGGGGGTGTTGAGGCATTCGGGTCCAAGTTCGTAAAGTGCTTTGTGTGCGTGGGTTAGGAGGCGGAATGTTATCCTCTTATTGACGGGGAGCCAGTGGAGTTTTTTTAGGTGACCAGAAATGTGGTCTTTACGCGGGATGTCTAGTATGAGTCTGGCTGATGCGTTCTGGATGTGTTGGAGTTTTTTCTGAAGTTTTGCAGTGGTACCGGCGTATAGGGTGTTTCCGTAGTCCAGGCGGCTTGTAACCAGTGCGTGGGTGACCGATTTTCTAGTTTCGGTGGGGATCCAGCGAAATGTTTTTTTGAGCATGCGAAGAATGTTGAAGCAAGATGATGAAACGGCGTTGACTTGTCTGGTCATCGAGAGTGAGGAGTCCAGGATGACGCCCAGGTTCCGTGCGTGGTCCGTCGGGATGGGTGCTTTTCCAAGGGCCTCTGGCCACCAGGAGTCGTCCCAGGCGGAGGGGGAGGTACCTAAGATAAGGACTTCTGTTTTGTCTGAATTCAGTTTCAGATGGCTGTGCTTCATCCACTCGGCTACTTCTTTCATTCCTTCATGTAGGTTGGTTTTGGCGGTGTAAGGGTCTTTGGTGAGTGAGAGGATCAGTTGAGTGTCATCAGCGTAGGAGATGATGTTGAGGTTGTGTTGGCGTGCGATGGCCGCGAGGGGGCTCATGTATACGTTGAAGAGGGTGGGGCTGAGTGAAGATCCTTGTGGCACGCCGCAAATGACTTCAGTGGCCTCTGACTTGAATGGTGGGAGGCGGACTCTCTGAGTTCTCCCGGCAAGGAAAGAGGTGATCCATTCCAGTGCTTTTCCTTGGATTCCGATGTTGTTGAGGCGTTGTAACAGGGTGCTATGACAGACTGTGTCGAAGGCTGCGGAGAGGTCGAGGAGGATGATGGCGACTGTGTCTCTATTGTCCAGTAGAGTTCGAATGTCGTCTATTGCTGCAATGAGTGCGGTCTCAGTGCTGTGTTTGGCTCGGAAGCCGGACTGTGAGGAGTCGAGGGATTTGTTGGTTTCGAGGAAGGCGGCGAGCTGGTTGTTGACAGCTTTCTCGATGACTTTGGCCGGGAATGGGAGGAGCGAGATGGGGCGGTAGTTCTTAAGTTCGGTGGGGTCAGCTGTGGGTTTCTTCAGGAGGGCGCTGACTTCGGCGTGTTTCCAGCTTTTCGGGAAGGTGGCGGAGTTGAGGGAGCAGTTGATGGCGTCTCGGAGGTGTGTGCTATGATGGAGTCTGCTTTGTTGAAGATGTGGTGAGGGCATGGGTCTGTTGGGGATCCTGAGTGGATGGAGTTCATCAGGCGGATGGTGTCCTCAGTGGAGATTGGGTTCCAGTCATTAAGGATGTTCAAGGGGGGTGAAGGTACGGCAGAAGGTTGGGTGGGTTGGTCTCCGGGTTAGTTGTCGAAGCTGTTGTGGATGTCTGCGATTTTGTCGTGGAAGAACGAAGCTAGGGAGTCGCAAATGGTTTGAGAGGGAGTGATGTCGTTGGAGTTGGCAGTAGGGTTGGTAAACTCTTTGACGATGTTGAATAATTCCTTGCTGTTGTGGGCGTTGTTGTCTAGTCGGTCTTTGAATGCGGCTTTCTTGGCAGTCCGGATCAGTTGGTGGTGTATGCGGGTGGCGTTTTTGAAAGCTTCCCTGGTGCTAGTGTTTGGGTCTTTTTTCCAGGCCTTCTCAAGGGAGCGACAGAGTTTCTTGGATCTCTTAAGATCATCGTTGAACCAGGGGGTGTTTTTGCTGCCTAGTTTGATTTGACGTTTTTTCAGAGGTGCTAGGTTGTCGGCGCTGTTGGTTAGCCATTGAGTGAGGTTAATGGCTGCTTGGTTGGGGTTCGAAGAGTGGGCAGGGGGGTTTTGAAGAAGCGATGAGGAGATCTGGTCGAAAGTGATTTTGTTCCAGTTTCTTCGCAGAGTAGGTTGAGGATGGTTGTGGGTTGTGGTCTTTTTGTAGACAAAGTGAACGCAGCTGTGGTCCGTCCAATGGAGAACTGTGGTGTGACTGAAGGAGATATGTCTGCTGGAGGTGAAGATAGGGTCGAGTGTGTGACCTGCGTAGTGAGTGGGGGTAATAACAAGTTGTTTGAGTCCGAGGTTGGCGAGATTGTCCAGAAGGGTGGTGGCGTTGCTGTCGTTGCTCTTTTCCAGGTGGAAATTGAGGTCTCCCAATAGAATGTAGTCCTCGGAGGGGAGGGCGTGTGGGGTGATAAAGTCAGTGATGTCTTCATTGAATTGTGCACGGGGTCCTGGTGGCCCGTAGAGGAGGGTGCCTCTGAGTGTGGTCTTGGGGTCGGTGTGGATCTGGAAGTGAAGGTGTTCGGCGCTAGCGAGGTTGACGTCTGAGCTGGTTGAGATGCGGATGGAATTCTTATGGACGATAGCGATGCTTCCTCCTGTTTGGTAGGTGCGGTCTTTTCGGATGTTTGCCATGTCTATCTTTTTTCTTCTTCAATGTGACTGTTTTTTTAAATGTATTTATGTTTATTTATTTATAATTCTATATTTTCCAGTGTGATCTGTGGCATTCTTTTTTCACTTTAACCAATCGTCTATATCATCTCAATTTCCCTTGGATTTTATTAACTTCATCTTTATGCACTGCTTTTCCCTTTTTTCTTACTTTTGCAGTCCATTTTCTTATTCCATCTCATTTTCTTGGCTTATTTACCTTTCCTTTTTATTTTCATCTACAGTTTCATTAACACATTTTTTTGTTTTACGATTTTTGTTTCATGTTTAAATGCTAAATTTTACATTTCCATTTTTCATCTACTTTCTATTTTAGCTCTTAGCTTTCACACCTTTATTCTTTCTTTTTTTAATGCCTTCAGTTTTACCTTATATAGTGAAATTTCTTAATATGTATTGCTTTATTTCTTAATATTATTCCCCTAATTGTCTGTTGTATGAACAGGATACTGTTTTTATAAATGTAATACATTTTTCAGGTTCATTCATTTCATTCTTAGCTTCAGCCTCAACTGGTCTTTCATAAATTTAATTGCTTACTCTCTTGATTATTTTCTGACTACTACTCTACTTTATTCATAGTTCTACATCTTGAAGTTACCCTTCTTTTGCAAATTCCTGGTAAATCCAACATTTTCCCTTTTCAAAGCAATGTATATTTGGTATATTTGTTTTCATGGTTTGTTGACTCAACTGTCTTTACGTAATTTCAATGTTTTATCTTTTTCTTTTGCTAATTATATGACTATTTTCTCAGACATTCCTTCCATTGCTTTTGGGATTTTGGCTTTTGTGGGTCCTTTTCTTTTCCACCTCTTCCCTATATACTTCTTCATCGCCTTTATTTTCCTTCCCTTCTTTCTACCCTAGTTTGTTTCTTTTATTTTGTTGCCGCTGTTTTCCTCTTTCCCTTTTACCCTGTGTTTTCTGTCCTTCTCCTTCCTTCCATTGCCTTTACATCATTTCTCTCACATTTGCCACCAGGTAACAAAAAATTATGTTCATTTTTTCTTAGGTACATTATGATTTTGGGTTACGAAATATTTTATCAGTCTTGCGGACACTAGGTGCAGCGAAAAGAGCCAACCCAACAGACACAGAGTCTACCATTGTCATGCGTGTACTAAGAGATATGAATCTATCAAAACTGGTAAGTCTGAGCCACAATCAACTTTGCACCATTCATGAGAAACACGATGTAATTTCTCCTATGCCTGAAACAATTACATACATTGTAACTACACCAAAACACGCATAAGATATGCGAAATAGGATGTTTCATTGGATATTAGTCAGTTGTCATTTTCAATTCTAGTAGCCAATCTCCTTGAAAGCATCCACCATTTATGATTGAGACCCAAAAAGAGACCAGAGACCTTTACTTGTACCTATAACCAAAGGTCAGACACTCCACACTCAAATTCCATCCCTTTGGTCAAAAACAAAGATATTCCTCCTAATATAATTGTTGGAGGTGATGTACAGTGATTGAGTACTTGCATTTAGTATTCGCAGGGTGAAATATAATTCATGCCACTTGTCAAAATACAGCTGTTTACCAAGCAATCTGGAATATTAATATCTTTTACATGGATGGTGTGTTACCAGTGGGTGTGTAGTAAGAGTCTTTCATTAACTGTGCGATTACTTAAAATATTTACAGTGTATGCTTGATCACAGACATAAGGAGTTGACAAAAGGAGTTGAAGTGGCACTCCTTTTTATATGCTAATTGGGTCTTTAAACTATCTGCTGACCCACGGTTGCTTGAGATGAGCCTTCAGGATTATAAATAAGTTTGGAGCTCATGCTTTGATATATCTTTAATATATAAAGTCTTTTCTCTTTCTGAGACCTAGCACATTGGCCTAGCACTTTAGTCTATGATTAATGTTCGGGATTAGGCTTTAAAGTGTTAGTGGCAACAAGAGTTTATTCACTCTTCCAAATGCGCAGTCACGGTGAACAACAGTTAATCTACCCTCCCAAATGTGCAGTCAGCAGTAACTGAGAGTTAAGACACTTTCTCTAATGCCCAATAGATAGTGGTGCCACATTCATGTGGTCATGCTTTAGTCACTGTGGGCCAGATGTATCAAGGGTTTTGCGACTCGCAAAGGCCGAAATTCGCAGAATTTTGGCCTTTGCGACTTGCAAACGGCTGTTTTGCACGTTTTGGAATGTATGAAACATTCCCAAAATAAGGAATTGCAAAATTGTGCGATTCCTTATTTTTCCATAGCATTTAGGGAATCGCAAATTTGCGATTCCTTAAATGCTATGTATGTAGCAATTTTAGCTTGCTAATTTTGTTTAAGAATTCGCAAATTACCACCAACTTTCAGTTGATGGTAACTTGCGAATTCTTCCAGAAATGCACAAATTGGCATATTTAAAGGTGGCATATGATGCACACACATGCCCATAGGGCATGTATGTGCGCAATATGCACACACATGTTCTTTTCAGGGGTGCAGCAGGGTGTCTTTGAGACACCCCTGCACCCTTGCAATAATTCTCAAATTCCGATTAGCAAATTGTGAGTTCACAATTTGAGAATTATTTTGCATTCATTCCTATGGGCCTCCTGGCCCATAGGAATGCGCCTCCTGGCCCATAGGAATGCATTGGGAATTATTCCTTAATTGCGAATTCGCCAAATGCGAATTCGCTAATAAGGAAGCTTAAGGAATCGCAAATAAAAAGCGATTTTGTTCATACATACCATTTTGCATTTCCTAAATAGCGATTCCTTAAAATTCGCTATTTAGGAAATGCAAAATAGTTTGATGATACATATGGCCCTTAGCTGTGGTCTCAGTGCTGCCAGTGTGCTGGAGATGACTGTTGCGGCCCTATCGCTGGTGTCAACTGTTGCGGCAGATAGGCTGATGACTTCGGGTTTCCTCACCCTTGTGTCAGTCTGAAGAGGCAAGCCACATGCCTGGTGCAGAAGTAGATGAGGCTGTTTGCCTTGTGGGCAAGAACTGCCTGCAACGTTCTCAGGACGAAGCTTGGGAATGAAGGACTGTGTGCTTGAACAACCAGATTGCCCAACAAAGACATGGCAACAGGGGGTGGTTTTTATGCCTTGGACTGGGACGTTTGATCTATCTATTGTGCTCAGATGAAAGGCTGCTGGGAAAAGTATTTTAGCATTCTGGCTAAAGTATTGTACATTCAGCCTCGGAACACGGCTCACTCAAAGAGAAGCATTCGCACACATGTTCACCTCCATCATTATGTCTCTATCAGCACGGTCCCTAATGATGGACATGCCAAGCACTGGGACTAGCACCTGGATTAGAGGTATGTCACGCCATTGGTGTTGTGGATGCCCACGAGACTTCCACTCCACGCAGGATTAGGAATCCTAGAGGCTGGATAACTTCTGGAAAAGGATTTTTTCTTCCACCAGCATTGCACTGCGGTTGGTGAACACTGCGGGCCTCTTGGACCGACACAGCCACACAGTGAGGGGCTCAGTTGTGCAAGTGCTGTTCATGGTCTCAGAGGAGGCCCAAGCCATCCTGATCCAGACTCTTGTCATTGGCAGGTGTAGGAAGGTGGATACCTGACTATGGTTACCCCAGATTTTTTGCCTTGTGTTTAGCTGGTTTTCGACTTAGTTGACCTGGTTCCCTGCTAATCAGGGCCCCAGGCTACCTGCTCTCTCCTTAAAATGGACTCCATGCACCCTAGGTGCATAACCTAATTGGTACTGGACACCTTGTCAGCCCCTATAATAGTGCACTATAGGTGCCAAGGGCATAGGTGCATCCAAGGCCTACCAGGGGCTGCAGCATAGCTTTTGCCACCCCTGGATGGTTCTTAAATTGACACAACTGGCTGATCACTCAGCTGGGGCAAGTTGATGTAATCACCTCTTGCTTAGATATAATATACCTATATCTAAGCCTATATCTGGACACATATAAACCTATAAGTCACTCCTATGGCAGGCCTTATCAATCCTGGAGGCAGAGTGCGTGGTTTTACATGAGATGGTGCTCGTGCACTTCGCTGAGCCTGTCTGCAGCTGTCGGGAACAACTCCCTAAGCTGTTCCAGGATAATACCATACCATATACTATTAAGTGCATTATAATCCATCGCGGTTATATGTTAACTTTGGTTTGGCTTTATCAAAACATGTCGTGTAAGGTGTCATACGAATTGGAATACTATCCCCTCGACAGTCCTGTCGACGGGGATAGCATCCCACCCCTCTAGAGGGAGAAGACATGTTACTTTACTGAAACGCGGTTGATTTTAAAAGAGCCTCAGCATCACAAAATGGACGCTTCTGCCACAGACACGAGTCTGACCTCCTGCTGCTGACTGAAACAATGCCGAGGAGGCCAGGACAAAGGATTTCCTGTCGCGGGGAGGTGTCACACCACCCCAGACAGGAGATGGTGGATTGTAGCAGGGAGGTTTGAAAGAAACCAGACAGTGCCTGGGGAGCACAAGGCTTCCCCTTGCATAATCCGGTCAAACCGGTTCTGGGGCACACCAGCCCCAGTCCCAGCGCGACCCTGGACAAAAGGAAAGGGGTGTAACCACCCCCTACCTGGGTCCCACCCATAAGAGGGGACCTAGCAGGTAATCCAGCCCCCTAGATTGGTATAAGAATGGGAGCAGTGCCAACGCACTCAGATTATCCTGACTGAAACTTATGAAACGAAACTCTGGACCCTTCGACATCCTACTCGACGTAGAAGACTGAAGAATCTCCCTTGTGGTCAAAGAGTGACCACCTTGTGCAAACAGGCATCATCCAGCACCTTGACGTTTGCTTTGTTGCAGTTCCCGCCGGAACTCGAGCGACAGAGTTCGACAAGACCAAGCGTGTCTGCCTTCTAACAGCCCGATCCACAGTCCCTGCAGAGCTGAGACCCGTGGAGGCGACCGGAAGCGTGGGGCCCGCCATCTTGGAAAGACCACGAGACGCTGACCGTGCAGCCCACGAGTGACCCTCAAAGCTGTGCATTGGGGTTTGAGAAGCCCCAGCCCTGAGCCTCTTTTGCACCGCAGCTCACCCCTCTACACTCACCGAGTGCTACGTGGGGCCCTTCTGCATCTTTTGGCTCAACGCGTTGGCCCGGTCACTTGCCCGTTGGCTAGTGGCCCCTGTGCCGACGAACCTTGAAACCTAACTTGTGAATCTGGTTGCTCCAGACTTGCACTCGCTCCTCTGAAAAGGAGCACCCGCTCTGACCCTCCTGGTCCGAGTATTAATCCATCTTCGAGTCCTGCGTGGGTTGCGCTTGCCAAGGGTTGTTTGCTCCAATCCGGAAGCCGACACCGCCGACAGCGAGAGCCTTCGTCGGACAGCTTGTGATCCACTCCTGGACATCCTCGGTGCCCCAGAGTCCACGTGGCAGCGGAGAGAAGCTTACCGACAGCGACCTGAAAGCGCCCGGCATTGCCTGGTTCCTTCCTGGTTCCACCCTGGTCACTGCTGAGTGACCTCTGTCCCCTCTGCTTTCAGATCATCTTTAACTTCGATCCACACCGGACACTTCTCGTCTCGATGCCTGCAGCATCTTCAGCTCCAAGCACCATCAACCAGCGTGACAAAACCCGACACTACTTCGCACCTGTGCTCCCGCTTCCTGTGGGTGAGGTAACTCAGCAACGCCAGTGTTCCTACATTGATACACACCTCTAGTGTATGTGTCTAAAGTTTCATCCTGCTAGGTTAAGCGGAAGTCTCCTTTAACTATAACTTTATAACTTTTACGCACCATTGACATTGCATTGGTGCATGTGTGTGCTTTAAGCGCTGCACCCGAATCCCGCGGGCTTTTCCCGACTTCAGCATTGCTAGTCCTGACAGCTCCCAGCGATTCCCTAGGCCCTAGGCCTAACCACTGTTCGATTGGTATCTCTTATACCACTTTTTTAATATATGGTTTGCGTGGCCCCTGGGCCTCATCCATAATTGTGCAACTTTCATATGTTATACTGTGCTTTTGATTTAACGCTTGTGCCCCTTTGCTCATAAAGAGTACTGGGGATTATTTTAGAAATAAACACATATATTTTTATAATATATACTTGTGTGGTGTCCTTTCATTTGATATTACAGGATTGTGATTGGTAAAACAGCTCGCTTAACACGACCTCTTGAGTTAAGCCTTTAAGGCTGCTTAGTCCATGCTACCATTAGGATAGCTTGTCTATAAGGTTGACTGACAACCATAAGGGTTGTTTGGACTGATACAAGGTGCCCCCAGAATTGGAGACATCATATATCGGGCAAACTTCTCACAGCAGGTACACAGCAAAGTTCACAATACGATGCGGACTGGACATGACACTCGCTGGGCAGGCCATTGCTTCATGAGGCCACACTTGGCTGAGATAGATTGGCTTCTCAGAGTATGTCCAGGAATCCCTTATGGGCATGCCCTTCAATGACACTCAACTGTTTCATGACAAGGTCGATTCGATACTTGGGCGCCTAAAGGAGCCTCACCCTTCTGTGGATAGCAGCTGTGTCCTTCTCCACCTAGCCACCACAGTCAGCAGACTTCCCAGTTCTTTTGTGGCCATGACCAGATCTCCCACAAGTCCTGTGGTGGCAAAGTTGCCCAGTACATCCCCCTCCCCTGGCAGCCACAGCTTCTGAACCTCTTTAATGTGCCATCACTGCAACATGGGCAATCTATTGGCAGCAGGATCATGAACCACCTGCTCCAATGGCAAGCCATAACCTCTGACAAGTGGGTGCGCTAAATTGTTTTGTGGGATGATGTCCCCCTGTTCAAAGAAACCCTGCCACTCCTGCCCTCAGATTGGCTGATGGAGGACAACCTCTTCTTGCTGCATCAGGAAGTGCAGGCTCTTTTGACCATAGGCACCATCGAGAGGGTGCTATCATCATAAATAGGTTGTGGTTGCTATTCCCACTACTTTCTGGCTTCCAACCTATCTTACACCATCTCAACACTTTCATGAGGAAGCACAAATTCAAGATCTTAACTCTTGCTCAGGTCCTCTCTATGTTCGACTCAGGACACTGGCCTATATTCACATCCTCATCCTGCAGGTCCATAAGTTTTACCTGTGGTTCACAGTGGGCCATGAACATTTACAGTTTGCTGTGCTCCCTTTCCATCCTGCCAGTGCCCCTCTGGTGTTCACAAAGGGGATGGCAACAGTTGCAGCACATCTGATGAGGTCAGGGGTCCCAGTTTTCCTCTAACATAATGACTGACTGTTAAAGGCAGTCATCACCCCCCTCTAGACTACAGCAGACCTCCTGCATTCACTGGGGTTCACTCTCAGCATGCTGAAGTCACTCCTGACTCTTTCTCAGAGGCTTCCTTTCATCAGAGCCATTCTGGACATGGGGCCATTCTGCTCTTACTCTCCAGAGCGAAGAGTCCAGGACATTCCAACTATGATCCCGATGTTTCACCCTTAATCCTTGCTATTGGTGAGACTAACTCTGAGACTGCTGGGTCTAATGGTCTCATGCATCCTGCTGGTGAAGTACCCTCGATGGAAGATGCTTTCTCTGTAGTGGGATCTGAAGTCTCAGTGGGCACAGCATCCGTGGAATCTCTCTGACCTGGTCCAGATTTCGAGGGAGACTGCAAATGATCTGCAGTGGTGGTTACAGGGCTGCAATTTGGTCAGTGGCAGACTCCTCTTACTTCCTCTGCCAGAGCTGCCAGCAGCAACCGATGCATCACTCATGGGCTTGGGCGGACATCTGGGAGTGGTAGAGATCAGAAGCCTCTAGTTTCTGGTGGAGACTCTGCTCTATATCCATTTTATGGGTCTTCTGATGATTTGCTTGGCATTGAAAGCTTTCCGGCCCTCCATCAAGGCGGAAGCTGGTCCAGGTGTTCACATACATGACCACCACCACATGGTACTGCAGCAACAGCGCAGATTGGGCTTGTGGACCCTGTGCCAGGAGGCTCTGCACCTCTGGACATATATGGAATGTCAGGACATTTTCCTGGTTGTCCAGCACATGGAGGGAATCTCTAAACACATGGGCAGATAAACTCAGCTGTCAATACCTTGCGGACCATGAACGGCGTCTGCATCTGTAGGTGGCTCAAGGTCTCTTTCAGGACTGGGAAAAACCATGTTTAGATCTATTCGCTACCACCGAGAACTAACAATGTCAGCACTTCTACACACTGGTGTTTTCAAAGCGGCTCTTGCTCAGAGAGGCTGTCCGACTAGATTGTAAAATGAGACTCCTGTATGCCTTTCTGCCGATACCTCTCCTCCCCCGAGTGCTCAAAAAGATCCGAGTTAACTGTCCCTAAGTCGTCCTGGTGGCTGCAGATTGGGCTAGGAGAATATGGTATCTAAAACTCCTGAGCATTTTCCTCCGTCCATTAATCAGTCTGCCCTTTCAAGTGGATATTGTGTTGCAGCAACAAGGCAGGGTCCTGCACCTTAAATGTGCACACACTCCACCTTCATGCTTGGTGATTTAGAAGTGACAGGCAAGGGTTTTTACCCTTCCTTCCGAGGTCTGTGATATCATCTTGACAGCCAGGCGTTATAGCAACAAAATCTGTACACTCCTGCCGTTGGGACAAGTGTGTGGCTTGGTGCATTGATAAAACACATCAACCCAATTTATGCACCCCGTCCGAAGTTTTGTTGTTAGTATTGTCCTTACCCTGGTAAGGTCTTGCTCTGGGCACTGTTAAGGGGTATATTTTGGCCTTCTCATCATTTTTGTGTTTGTCAGATCGACCCTGCCTGTTTAAGTCACCTGCTGTGACATGTTTTATGAAACATCTTCTGCATATGTTTCCTCCCAAACCTTTTGTTTTACCCCAGTGGGATGTTAATTTGGTTCTTAAAGTTCTTACATTTCTGATGTGTTCTCCCTATGCAGCCAGGAGAATCAGCGAGCTGAAGGCTCTTTCTTTCCTGCCTCCATGTACCAGCTTCTTCCTGGACAGACCGTTTCTCTGAACCTGTACCTCCTTTCTGTTGAAGGTTGTAACACCCTTACCCCTCGGCCAAATCATCACGTTGCCCACTTTCTTAGGTCCACCACATCTTTTGAAGGAGTAAGAAAGGCTCCCTGCATGGACCCTAAGTGAGCAGTGTCAGTCAGTCCGTCAAATAACTTTATTTGATTCCAATGAATCATAAAAGTTTACAGAAGGATCATACATTCATTTTTAAAATACACAAAGTTTAAAAAAAAACATTGTACAAGAGTTAATACCAGCTTCAACAGATTCAATAAAAACTATTCACAATTCATAGCGTTTCCTAATCAGAAATACAATTTTAATAGAACTAAGCACAGAGCTGCAAATAGTAACAGTTGATAGCGACTTCAAATAATTAAAACCTTCTTTGTAAGAACAGGGACGAATATCCCTTAAAATAGGTTTATTAGAACAGAATCTTGGATCTTTATAGGGTGTGCAAAAGAGCATAAGGTGCATTGTGCTCTGCTGTGCTACATTATTACACAGACAGGGGGGAAGTCTCTCACACCATCCCCTCTGTTTTGGGACAGCCACAAGAAAGTGCAATGTGCTTAAACGAAATCTGGTCATTAGGAAACGCGAATAAACCTGGGTGGTAAAAGACAAATAAAATTGTTGCTGATTTAAAAAAAGCATGATCACTGTATTACTGCCCTGGTTAGACAAGCTTAAAAATGTACAATACACATTTTTAATAACCATCTTAACATTGGATTGAATAGATTCCGGGTTTTTATAAAAATCTTCAATGCCTATCTTATAAAAAGTTTCCTAACATAATGAAGCCATGGGACCGCCGTTAAAAATGTATTCTCTGATATTTGAATCTGTGCACTTTTGTGGTATCCCCATACTCCTGCCCCATAGGTGGCCACTGACAGACATTTGGATTTATACAATGTTTTCAATTCAACTATCAGCTTATGGCCAAGTTTGATGGCAAAACAAAAAAGCCCCTCTATAGTTCTACTAGTTTGTTGTAGCCTTGTCGTGATCAAGTGGTCCCAGCTCAATTAATTATTAAAAAGATTCCCCAAGCAGGTCAAATTTGGCACTTTGTCGATAGCAATTTCATTTACTATATACTTGCGTGTTTTAGTTTTATTTGGGCCACAGGTCATAATAAAAGATTTACTAAAATTAACCTTAAGGTCCAGTCCTGTCCTAAACTCATTAAATGCATTCAGACATTTTTGTAGGCTGTTGGCTGATAAGGTTATCAGGACTGTATCATCCGCATATGACAATAAAGCTACCTGTTTACCTTCTGTTATTGGAAAATCCAATTGTTGTTGCAACAAAAAAGGCTCTAAGCCATTTGTATATACTAAAAATAAGAAGAGGGTCAATATACAACCCTGGCGCACTTCCTCAGTTGATGCAATTGGATTGATCTTTTCTCCCCCTGGGACATACCGGATAGCTACAGTAGTAGATGCATGTAGTCTACGTTCCTCCAATCCCTTGGTGTCCATTAGTGTCCACAATTTTCCACGGCCGACCGTGTCGAAGGCGCTGGACAAGTCCACGAAGACCAAGTGGATCGATACACCCCTGGCCTTCATGTACTTCCCCATAATCATAGACAGGTAGAGGCATTGCTCGGTCGGCCCCCTTCCCTTCCTGAAGCCAAATTGGGTATTCACTATAAGGCCAGAGGTATTGGCCCATGACTCCAGGCGTGCAAGGATTACCCGCCCCAGCGACTTGCATGAAACATCTATTAGAGAAATCGGTCTATAGCATGCGGGGTCCTTTCTATTTCCCTTTTTAAAAACCGGCTCCACCACTGATTTTTTCCACGATGATGGAATATGGCCCACAATTACTGCTTTAAAAACATTGCTTAACAGGGGGGCCCATATTTGTGAGTTGCTTTTAAATAGGTCCAAGGGCACACCATCTGGCCCTGGAGCTTTTAGGGGAATCAATCAATCAATCAATCAATCATCGTATTTATATAGCGCACTACTTACCCAGAGGGTCTCAAGGCGCTGGGGGGGGGGATCTGCTACTGCTCGAACAACCAGGTCTTGAGTTGCTTCCTGAAGGCGAGGTGGTCCTGGGTCAGGCGGAAGTGGGTGGGGAGGGAGTTCCATGTCTTGGCGGCGAGGTAGGGGAAAGACCGTCCCCCTGTGGTGGCTCTGCGGATGCGGGGGACGGCGGCGAGGGCGTGGCTGGTTGAACGAAGCTGGCGTTTGGGAGCATAGAAGTTGAGGCGGCTGTTGAGGTATCCTGGGCCTTGGCTGTGTAGGGCTTTGTGTGCGTGGGTGAGGAGACGGAAGGTGATTCTCTTGTTGACCGGGAGCCAATGCAGATCTCTCAGGTGTCCGGAGATGTGGCTGCGACGGGGGATGTCCAGGATGAGTCGTGCTGAGGCGTTCTGGATCCGCTGGAGTCTCTTCTGGAGTTTGGCGGTTGTTCCGGCGTAGAGGGTGTTGCCGTAGTCCAGACGGCTGGTGACGAGGGCCTGGGTGACCGTCTTCCTGGTCTCGGTGGGGATCCACCGGAAGATCTTACGTAGCATGCGCAGGATATTGAAGCACAACGAGGAGACGGCGTTGACTTGTCTGGTCATGGAGAGGGAGGAGTCCAGGATGAAGCCCAGGTTGCGTGCGTGGTCTGTTGGTTTGGGTGCGCTGCCTAGGGCGGGGGGCCACCAGGAGTCGTCCCAGGCGGAGGGTGAGGATCCCAGGAAGAGGACTTCCGTCTTGTCCGAGTTCAGTTTCAGGCGGCTGTTCTTCATCCATTCGGCTACCTCTTTCATCCCTTCGTGAAGGTTGGCTCTGGCGGTGGCGGGGTCGTTGGTAAGGGAGAGGATCAGCTGGGTGTCGTCGGCGTAGGAGATGATGTTGAGGTTGTGCTGGCGTGCGATGTCTGCAAGGGGGCTCATGTAGATGTTGAAGAGGGTTGGACTGAGCGAGGAGCCTTGAGGGACGCCGCAGATGACTTCGGTGGCTTCAGATCTGAACGGGGGGAGGCGGACTCTCTGTGTTCTTCCGGCGAGGAAGGAGATGATCCACTCCAGTGCCTTCTCCTGGACTCCGACGTTGCTGAGGGGTTGTACTAGGGTACGATGGCAGACAGTGTTGAAGGCCGCGGAGAGGTCGAGGAGGATGAGGGCCGCTGTTTCTCCGTTGTCGAGCAGCGCTCGGATGTCATCGGTGACTGCGATCAGGGCGGTCTCGGTGCTGTGGTTGGCCCGGAAGCCAGACTGCGAGGGGTCGAGGGATCCGTTCGTCTCGAGGAAGGCGGCCAGCTGCTTGTTGACGGTCTTCTCGATGACTTTTGCAGGAAACGGGAGCAGCGAGATGGGGCGGTAGTTCTTGAGGTCAGTGGGGTCAGCCGATGGCTTCTTGAGTAGAGCGCTGAGTTCGGCGTGCTTCCAGCTCTCCGGGAAGGTAGCGGTGTCGAAGGAGGTGTTGATGATGTCCCGCAGGTGGGGTGCGATGATAGCGTCGGTCTTGTTGAAGACGTGGAGAGGGCAGGGGTCGGTCGGAGATCCGGAGTGGATGGAGTTCATCGTGCGGACGGTGTCTTCGGTGCTGATAGGAGTCCAGGCGCGGAGGGTGGAGGTGGGGGGCGGTGGTTCGGTCGTGGTGCTCGTCGGTTGGGTGCTGAAGCTGTTGTGTATGTCCGCAATCTTGTTGTGGAAGTAGGAGGCGAGGGAGTTGCAGAGGTCTTGCGAAGGGGTGATGTCGTTGTTTCCGGCGTTGGGGTTGGAGAGCTCTTTGATGATGTTGAAGAGTTCTTTGCTGTTGTGTGCGTTGTTGTCCAGTCGTTCCTTGAATGCAGTTTTCTTGGTGGCACGGATGAGTTGGTGGTGTTTCCGGGTGGCGAGCTTGAGGGCAGTCATGTTGTCCGGTGTTGGGTCTCTGCGCCAGGTTCTCTCGAGGGCTCGGCAGTTCTTCTTGAAACTCTTGAGTTCGTCGGTGAACCATGGGGCTTTCTTGCTGCCGGGTCTGCTGGGCGGGGTCCTCAGGGGGGCGAGCTCGTCTGCGCAGTCGTTGATCCACTTCCTGAGGTTGGTGGCCGCCTGGCTAGGGTTCGTTGTGCTGGTGGGAGGGTTCGTGCTCAGGGAGGACGCGAGCTGGTCGGCTGTGATCTTGTTCCAGTTCCTGCGTGCAGCCTGTTGCTGGTGGTGGTGGATCGTGGTCCTTGCGAAGCTGAAGTGGATGCAGCTGTGGTCCGTCCAGTGGCGTGGCTGAAGGCGATGTCCTTGCTGGATGAGAAGACGGGGTCGAGCGTGTGTCTGGCGTAGTGGGTGGGGTGGTCACCAGTTGCTTGAGTCCCAGGTTGGCGAGGTTGTCCAGCAGGGTGGTGGTGTTGCGGTCGTTGTTGTCCTCCAGGTGGAAGTTGAGGTCCCCTAGGAGGATGTAGTCAGCGGAGCAGAGGGCGTGCGGGCTGATGAAGTCGGCGATGTCTTCGCTGAATTGTGTGCGTTGTCCAGGGGGTCTGTAGATGAGGGTGCCTCTGAGGGTGGTCTTGGGGTTGATGTGGACTTGGAAGTGCAGGTGCTCGGGGGTAGCGAGGGTGTCATCGGTGTTGGTCGTGATGCGGATGGTGTTCCTGTGGACGATGGCGATGCCTCCTCCGGTGTGGTTGATGCGGTCCCTTCGGATGATCTTGTAGCCGTCTGGGATGGCGATGGCGATGTCAGGCGCGGAGGAGGCGTTCATCCAGGTTTCCGTGAAGAAGGCGACGTCTGGGGCTGTGGTGTCGAGCAGGTTCCAGATCTCGATGGCGTGCCTGTGGACGGAGCGGGTGTTGAGCAGGATGCATCTCAGGTGGCTGCTGCTGTTGCTCGTCGAGGTCTTGGGCATTGCTGGAGGGGAACACCCTTTCTCAGTGCCTCCTCTACTTCACTTAATGAAAGTCATATACTAAGCTGTTGTACGGTTTGTGTGTTGATAATTATTTCCTCCTCACACTCTCTTAGTAAGACACTCTTTGGGTTGAATATGTTGGTGAAATGGGTCTCCCAAGCCACCCCTGTTATGTTAGTATCCTTGGCCCTTGTCTCATTGGTGAAGAGTGGACGATTTAGCACCTCCCAGAAACTCCTGGAGTCCTTCAGGGCACTTGCTCTTTCGAGATCATCCCAAGCCTGCCTTCTCAATTCCCCTTTTATAGGTCTGCCTGGCTGCCTTTATCATATCCCTAACACGGGGGACTGTATGTAGTGCCTTCTTCAATTTATTTTATGCCGCAGAACACTCAGCGTTAAACCATCTTATTTCAGGGAAGCTGCCTTTTCTCACTGGCCTAAGCAAATTCTTGGCCACGTCATCAAAGATAGTTTCAAAATGTTGTATTATTACATCTGGCTGTGTAGTAGTGGTTAAATAGGGCATTACTTGTGTTAAATTCGTTTTAATAATAGACTCCTCAAAATCCTTATGATTTATCATGTTCCATTTTAGCCTTATCCCTTAATTGTGGTTATATTTTGTTAAACTGTCAGAGACCTTACCCTTTTGCGCCACAATATGTAAAGAGACAGTAAGAGGGTATGGTCACTAGCAGGGTTAGGTTTGACTGCAAAGAGATCAACAAGGTGTGAATACCTACTAGAGATCAACATAAAGTCAATTGTACTTACACGACCCCCCCCCCCTCCCAATATGTTGGATATTGCACCAATGGGGTACTAACCAAAGTATCAATCATACGTAGGCCATTCACTACAATAATAGAGTTTAACGCCTCACTCTGTGTAGTATGTTTAAAGTGTACCAAGATTGGTCATTGGTATCTACCAACCCACAAACCTTACTCCCACTATGCTGACATAGGGTGCAGTTGAAATCTCCTACCCAAATTATACACAAAGGGGAAACCCTCCCTGCTACCTTAACAATCTCCAAATCGAGCGCGTTAATAACCCTAGAATTCTGTGTATCAAACATATTGTAGTACCAATTGACTAATAATATAGGTAAGGTAATCAAATTAAAACACAAAATCAACTGGTACCATGGGGAGTCAATTACTTTTTCTATTCTTAATGACTCGTACTGTACTGAAATTAGGGTCGCCTGGCCTCCCTTTGCCCTCCCAGCCAATGATGGTTCAGCCTGGACAGTTAATGTGTTGTATCTGTCCAAACAGGAATTATCCCTACTCCAGGTTTCCTGTGTACAGATAATATCAAACGTTTTAACATACTGGACCCATACCTCGTCCAATAACCTTCGTGAAATGCCCGCAACATTCCAAGAAATTAGATGGAGGCTGAGGCTATTGGTTTGGCAGTATTGCAAATTTAAGAAGTTGCCATCCTCACAATTTGGTGGTTGTTCAACTTGGGCGGCAGTCAGATCTATCCTAGTAGCCCCTGTTGTTTCCAGACCTTTATTAAGGAACTGATGCCGGGGGCAATTGTTGGATTTAGGTTCTACGGGGGATGTATGCTCTTTAACACTGCCACATATATTAGGAGTAATCTCAGATACATGAACTTTGTCCTTTAGTACACTCGTTTTCTGCTTTAGTCAATATATGTCTATGAGACCACTTAATGGCTCAAAATGTTTTTTATGATACCAAGGTGGAAACTGTGGATACTGTTTTGTCCTTAGTGAACTGACTTCTTCCACTAAATAGGATTGCAATATGGGCGGTCGATAGAAGGAGCCAAATGGTAATATAGAAATCCTTGTCTCATTTACAGGTTGGTCAACCATCCTATCTAATATGGATCTTACCAGGCCTGGTGGCCTGAAGGTCAATACTATACAATCCCCGCCAGTGTCTTATTAGGTGTCCCTACCCTCCTAACCTTGCGTGCCATCCTAAGTTCAGAAAATAAAATTGTGTTGTTTATACCTGTCTTTGTGTTTACAAAATGCAGGGATTTATTCCTCAAAGATGGCCAGTCTTCCCTATCACCAGGCAACAGTGGTGGAACATTAACTAGAACAACAATCCTGGGTGTGGTTTCTGGGGGCAAATGTAAATTCAAGTTAATACCACTAGAACTTGAATGACCCAAGTGACGATCTACATGAGTACCTAAACTTTGGGGCCTTTCGTTGACATTATTATGGACCTTGTTCACCTGCTCAGTGTTTGGGGGATTTAAAGACTGACAATCGCTTTGGGGGAATCCTGTCTGAGGCAGAGACACAGTAATTTGCGGACGGTTGACTTCCGGTCTGCCTCAATGACACCCTTCCTGTGTCATAGTTTTCTGAGAAGGTTCCGGATTATAGGCACCCCCTCTATTGCCTGCTCCCATGGACATGTTTGGCCTGGGCCTATGCTCTGTAGGCAGTGTAGAAATGCTAGGTGAATGTTTTCATAAACATGATAACCTACTCTCGATATCAGTTAGTTTTTGAAAGATAGGATTTAGGTGTGCTGTGAATACAGTTTCCAGTTTCTCCTAAAAACTCTCCTCCAGGTTGTAAGTCAGAGTCGGCTTGAAAACCGTTTCTACTGAAGCTATAGCTTGATTTGCTTCATGTGGGGGCTCCCTATCCACTTGATTGCTACTTCCACGCAATGATTTAGATGTGAGTTAGCTTTGTTTATGTGTCTTAGTCTCGCCTATCCTTTCCTTTTCTTTGGCGGTGGTGCAAAACTGCATCTGCCTTTTGATTTGGATTTCTAGGCCCTCGTGACTACGTTTGGTTTGACCGAGGTGACCTGGTGGCCGGTTATCTCCTGACCGTTGGGAAGCTCTGGTCGTGGAGAGTTTGACCTGCTAATTCGTGATGCTCCATCAACCAGACTCGTTTGTGCGCCTAAAGTACTGGGGGTATGGGTATGGTGACTAGGTAGCACTTGAGGATCTAATGACAATCTGCGCTCAGTTAATTTGATTTCATGCATGAGTGCAGATTCAGCCCATGCAAAGAAAGCATCAAGTGTGCCCTACCCCTTGGCCGACCTTGGGTTTTGTCATGTTAATTAAAAGCCCTGCCTTACTACACAAATTTGTAACAACCAAAACAGTTTTCAGACAATACCTTCAGTAATCAGGGCTAAAAACATAACTATCAATTTCAGAAAGTGAAAAAGGACATAGCCAGCCTGTCTTCTAACGGCCTCTTAACATGAATTGAAGCCCAATACCTTGCAGGCTCAGTTCAAGTCCAGTTCGGCAAGTGTCCTTTGTCCGCAGCCAGTCCTGATCTGTAGATGTTAATAGCCTGACCCAGCCCAGCCTCCTTCGGCCTCTGACGGTTGCAGATGGGCCTGCCCTTTGCCGGGCACGCCCGCGCGCGTCCTGCACTGCGGGAGGTGAGCAGTTATTTTATCGTTCCTCCGGGCGCGGGTGCAGCGTCAGGGTGGCGTTAAGGCTGCTGAGAAATGTAGTTTAGCCGTTACCCTCACTGCGTGTGGCAAACCGTGTTGGCCGTTATCTTCACGGCGTGTGCCTGCAGGTAAGAGCCGTTCCCCTCACGGCAGAGATTGCAGCAAAACAGGCAGAACCAGGCTTTTAGGCGTCCTGTGCTGCGGGAGTTGAGCGGTGCTTTTATTGCGCCTCCGGACCCAGGTGCAGCGTCAGCGTGGCGTTCAGGCTTCTGTGAAATGTAGTTTAGCCGTTCCCCTCACAGCGCATGGCAAACAGTGTTGGCCTTTCCCCTCACGGTGTGTGACTACAGGTAAGAGCCATTAACCTCACGGCAGAGATTGCAGCAAAACCGGCAGAACCAGGCATTTAGGCATCCCGAGGTGCTGGAGGTGAGCGGTGCTTTTAACACGCCTCGGGCGCGGGTGCAGCGTCATGGTGGCGTTAAGGCTGCTGAGAAATGTAGTTTAGCCGTTACCCTCACTGCGCGTGGCAAACCGTGTTGGCCGTTATCCTCACGGCGTGTGCCTGCAGGTAAGAGCCGTTCCCCTCACGGCAGAGATTGCAGCAAAACTGGCAGAACCAGGCTTTTAGGCGTCCTGTGCTGCGGGAGTTGAGCGGTGCTTTTATTGCGCCTCCGGACCCAGGTGCAGCATCAGGGTGGCGTTGAGGCTTGTGGGAAATGTAGTTTAGCCATTCCCCTCACGGCGCGTGGCAAACAGTGTTGGACGGTCCCTCTTGGCGTGTGACTTCAGGTAAGAGCCAATCCCCTAACGGCAGAGATACCCCATACATTGGAAGCTACTTGGCATTTTCAGCATATTGTATGTCTGCCTGAGCTGGAGTCAGACCCAGCAAAAAGAATGTCAAGAATTTCCATTATGTTCCAAGTAGTTATACTTGACTGTCTTCTTCAAAAGTGTCTGCAGTGATCCAAAATGTAAGAAGAACCTGTGCTGGTTTATTCTCAAGATTAGCCTGTTTGGCCCTGAAGCTGTCGGTAATACATCTAGAAGTTATTAGCAATGTCCTTTTATATAGACTGTACCAAGGAATATGGGGTGGATGATCAAATCTTAGAGGGTTATCCGGATCAAAGAAGGGGAAAGCAGTGCAGAAATGTACTATTTCCTGTTGGATAATACTCTGCATTAAGATCTGCTACGCATTGGCCAGGAAGCTCAATGCATCAGAGCCAAGGCTGCATTTACTGCGTTAGCTCATGGATTTCCAGTCCTCAAAATCTCTCAGGCTGCTTTGTGGACATCTTTACATATATTTACCAAACACTACTGTCTCGACAGGCAGGTCCATCATGATGAGCTTTTCTCCCATTTTGGTCCTCTGGGACTTTTTGGTCTGAGCCAGTTCACAGACCCACATCCGGAGAGGAAAGCTTAGAATATTCTCCAGGCGTCAGACTGACTCTAGAAAATCTTGAGCAGTAACCATATGCACAGTTAGTTGTTGTCAAATGGCTCCACTTCGGAGTCATAGATGTGGTACACACCAGAAATGATTTGCAAGTTGCCCGTAGAGGTGCAACTCCAACGCACTGACTTCAGTTCTGTACCTTTTCAGCACCAGAAGCACGGAACCATGGCAGGAGGTTGATGACAAGTATGTGGATTTCAAGGGCCTACAAAGACCTTTTTTTATTGGAGAAGTTTAGTTCGCAGAATAGGAAGGATAGGAGGCTGGGTAAGGAGTCTGCAGATAGATAAAGTCTCATCCAGAAAAGCCGTTACCACAGGTAAGTAACTTATTCATCTTTTCCTTTCACACTCCCTGTACAGCCAATCATCAGGATGGGCATTCTCCAATTGACCCGCTGGGTAAAATTAGCTTCTCCACTTTTAAGGCCCCTTCAGTGGAACGACTCACAGAGTTAATTCCTCTAATTAAATCTGGTGCACCGTAGGATCCCTGCCCTCCCAGTATAATGCACATGATACCTGCTCAAGTGGCACGATACTTGGGACAAAACTTCAATAACATGTTTGCCGAAGGGATCTTCCTCTCCCAGTGGAAACTGGCCTTGATCCTCCCACTATTAAAAAAAAAGATAATTTGAACACCCTGGACCCCAACGACTATCGACTTATTTCAAGACTCCCTTTTGCCGCCAAGTTGGCAGGGAAAGTTATGAATCACAGATCTCAGAATACATAGAGAAAAACTCTCTGCTGAATGACACACCATAGTTTTAGAAGGAATTATAGCACGGAATCTGCCCTGGTAGTAGCGACTGGAGATATACGAGAAATACTTGATAGAGGGGGGACGGCTGCACTGATCTTGCTGGATCTCTCCCCTGCTTTTAATTTTATTACGGTCAGCCATGAGATCCTGGCTGACAGTAATGTAATGTAATGTAATGTAAGTGCCAATTTATAACGCGCGGCAATCGCTCCAAGGAGCATCTAGGCGCCCAGAAAGGACCACCAGGTGTTAGGTAGTTCCTATGCTTACTTGACCGAGACCCAAATTACACTAGGCTTCAGGCAGTCATATCTTGTAGATTAAAGATCCAGGTTTTTAGATGTTTACGGAAATCTATTTCTTTATCCAGTAATCTCAACTGGGGGGGAAGAGTATTCCATGCTTTTGCTCCCAGTACCGCCAGGGATTTACCCCCTCGAGTTTTAAGTCTGAAACTTGGGACGGTAAGCAGGTTGGCCGTTGAAGAACGCAGTGCTCTGGTTGGGCAGTATCTGCTGAATTTTTTCCTCAGGTAGGATGGGCCTAAGTTGTGAACAGCTCTAAAAGTAATTAAGAGTACTTTGAACAAAACCCTTTTTGTAATAGGCAGCCAGTGTAATGCCTTAAGGGCTTTGGTTGCAGATGATCTTTTCGGCCATTTTAAAACCAACCTCGCAGCTGCATGTTGCACCATCTGAAGTTTGTGTGTGACAGCTTTATTTGTACCAGCGTAGAGGCTATTGCAGTAATCGATGCATGATGTTACTAGTGCAACCGTAACTGTTTTCCTTGCTTCAAGGGACAGAAGATCAAAGAACTTTCTCAGTCCCTTTATTACCCCAAAGCACATGCCTGCCACTCTAGCCGCTTGTTGTCTAAAAGACAGGTCAGAGTCAAAATGCACCCCCAGATTACGGGCCAAGTTGGTTGTATGAGGTGGTATTTCAGCTTTTTCTGGCCACCATAATCGTGGGATGAACTCATTATTTGGGCCTATAGGCATGATCTCTGTTTTGCCTGTGTTGCATTTCAGATGGTTTAGACGCATCCATTCAAAGGTGGCCGTTAGGCAACCTTTGAGATTTTCCTCCCAGGCTTGGTTATCCTTATCCATTACCAGGATAAGTTGTGTGTCATCGGCATAGGCTATAGCGTCTATGCCAAATGACGAAATCAATTTTATCAGGGGTGCAGTATAAACATTAAACAGGGTGGGGCTCAGGCTCGAACCCTGCGGGACTCCCGTCAACAGCGCTTTTTCACTGGAGCAGAATTCCCCCAGGGTCACCACTTGCCTCCTGTCACTTAAAAAGTTTCTTATCCACTCAAGCACTGTCCCTGTGACACCAGATGTTATTAGCCGGTCTAATAGGATGGCATGTGAGACCGTGTCGAAGGTAGGCATGAGCGGATTTTGCGGATTGGCAATCCGCGAATTTGCGGATTTGCAAACTCGCAATCCGCAAAATCCGCGAATTCCCGCGAATTTGCTGATTTTTTTTTTGTTTTTGTGTTCGCCCGTGTTTCTGCCAGTTCGCGAGGGTTTTTACAATTTCGCAATTTGCGAACTTACCTGTCGGGTCGCAAGTTTTGCGAACTTGTTGTTTCTACGTGTCCAACCTGTTTGGGACACTCTTCTTCATCACTGCCACTCTCTGTCACCACTGCCACTCTCTGACTACTCATGCCACCCTCTGGCCCACCCATGCCACCCTCTGTTTCATCACCACACCCTCTGGTTGTCCAGTGTACATTATTTTCGGCAAAGCAAAGCACACCTTCCCTGCCTCAAGTGACCTGAATTAATTTGGGGCTGATTAATGTGTCACAGAATATTTTTTTAGCTGGCACCTGCTTCCTTAGTGCGCCCTGATTAGTGATCTTTTGCACTTGCTAAGTGCTTTCATTGTTGCAAAATTAGTTACAACACCTGCCCTGCCCCAACTGACAATAATGAATTAGGGGCTGATTAATGGATTTTAACTTCCAGCCTGGCTCCTGCTTGTCTCCCTTAGCTGTAATTCAGGACCTTTGTGGCATATGTGTAACTATTCTGAGGTTCAGAGCAGGGTCACATAATAGTTGCAACTGGCAACTGAACTCTGGAGGGGCCCCTCAGGAAGCACTACAGGAAATGGCTACTAATGATGTGCCTGAACTTTTGAACCTGGTAAGTAGTTACTTTCAGTTTTGCTTAGATCGTATTTCTGCAATTTCGCACTTATTCGCGGGGCGCGAACTCACGCGAACAGTGCGAGCAGTGCGAGCAAAATCCGCTGCTCGCGGATTTGCGGATTTTGCAGGAAATTCGCAAATCTCGCGGATTGCGGATTTCCCGAAAATCCGCAAAATCCGCGAGCGGAACGGATTTTCCGCCCATGCCTAGTCGAAGGCCGCCGATAGGTCTAATAAAATCAGGACGGCCTTCTTGCCTTGGTCTAGGGCTGAGCGGATAGTTTCTGTGGCGAACAGGAGGGCCGATTCGGTGGAATGTTGGACCCTGAAACCTGCCTGGTTGGGGTGCCATGCATCACTATCTTCCAAGAAACGAGTAAGTTGTTTATTTACAATTGACTCTGTGACTTTACACAGGGCCGGAAGTAGTGAGATGGGTCGTAGGTTCGACAATGTGGTGGGGTCAGGGAGTTGTTTTTTTTGCAGTGGTTTCACCGCTGCCAGTTTCCACTCTGAGGGGACTTTGGCTGTGGACAGTGAGGTGTTGACAATGGCATTTATTATTGGGTTGGCGATGTCCACGATGAGGTGTAAGAGTCTAACTGGGCAGGGGTCAAAGGGGGATCCGGATTTTGTTGCCAGAATTCCTCTTTTGGTATCCTCCAGGCTAACTGGAAGGAAAGTTGTCAGCTGCATGGCCCCTTGCCTCACTATATCATCCTCTATTCTGGGCTCTAATATAGGGACATCAAAGTCCTTCGTCAGCCCCTGTACTTTTCCCTCAAAGAAATCTGCGATCTTGTCACAGAGTGCCTGCGAGGGCGGGATATCCTGCGCTAAACATTTAGGTTTGTTAAAGCCGTTGACAATTTTGAATATTTCCTTTTGTTTGCTGCTGGCTGTTTCTATTGCCAACGAGAAGTACCTTTTTTTAGCTTGTTTAATCAGCGCATGATAGGCATTTTTTATCCTTTTGTATTTGCTACGTTCTAGGCTAGAGTAATTTTTCCGCCAGCTTCTTTCAGCTCTTCTGAGCTCCCCTTGTTTATCTTTGAGATCTCGATCGAACCAGGGTGCAGATGTTTTCTTTCTACCCCGCCTCGTTCTGTTTTTTCCCTGCCCAACTGTGCCTTTCAGATCATTCATCCATGTTCTGAAACTGATGGGATTTGCAGGTACTACCAGCTGGGGTCTACAGTTCCTGGCTATAGTTATAAGTTCTGGGTGGGACAGTATCGTTTTCCATTCATCCCTTGTGACCATGCTGTGTTCCTTTTTATAATCGTTTTCTCGGTAAGACATAAGAGGGAACGTAAAAGGAATCAGCATATGGTCAGTCCATATTTGGGGTCTAAGGGGGTTAGTTGTCAAAGCGTCTAGGTTAGTGGCAATGCAATCTATTGTATGCCCTGCCTCATGGGTGGCTAGGGTGTCTCGGATAGTCAGGCCCAAGACCTCCATGGTTTCCCGATAGGAGGCAGCAGGTGTATCGGTTGTGGACTCTAGGTGGATGTTTATGTCACCCATCAGAGTGAAATTAGAATACCTAAGTATCAATGGGCTGAGCACCTCTCCTATGTTACTCAGGAAGCCCACACAGGGTCCTGGTGGGCGATAGATCAAAGCCCCCGAAAAGGACAAGTTGTCATTAATTTTAATTATAAAACCCATCCCTTCTGCATCAGTATGCGAGGCCTGAGGAAAGAAGGCCCAGTGCTGGCTCTCCTGAAATCATTTATGGCTAATGGACAACATAATGTAACACTGGGCAAACTCATCTCTAGGCTTTTTCCCCTGCCCTGTAGAGTTCCCCAGGGATCGGCATTAAGCCCTACTATATTCAACCTTTATGTCATGCTACTTGCGTCAATTATTAAAGACTCTGGTTTTATCTTAGCGTCTTATGCGGATGACACCCAAATTGTGGTTGCAAAAAACACAGTTGATGGACAGAATGCAGACCAATGTCTTACATTCACCCCAGTACAAAGATCTGGGCCTAAATCTATCGTTTTTTTGCACTCCACACCACCCTAGGTCAGACACTGGCTATATGCAAATCAGCCTTGACCCTGTGCCTCATGGGAACAGTCCAGCCCGAACTACCAAGCCATGTCTTTCCTAGACCGGAATCAAGCATCCAAGGACCGGTTTCTGGCTATCAGCCTTCTTCAGCCTGGATAGCTTGACTCCAGTGAAGTGGAGAGCCTGGGACTCACGTCTGAGCATACCCAGCCCACTCGGGGTGAAAATTTCAAAAAACACAGTTGATGGACAGAATGCAGAACAATGTCTTACATTCACCCCAGTACAAAGATCTGGGCCTAAATCCATCATTTTTTTGCACTCCACACCACCCTAGGTCAGACACTGGCTATATGCAAATCAGCCTTGACCCTGTGCCTCATGGGAACAGTCCAGCCCGAACTACCAAGCCGTGTCTTTCCTAGACCGGAATCAAGCATCCAAGGACCGGTTTCTGGCTATCAACCTTCTTCAGCCTGGATAGCTTGACTCCAGTGATGTGGAGAGCCTGGGACTCACGTCTGAGCATACCCAGCCCACTCGGGGTGAAAATTGCAAAAAACACAGTTGATGGACAGAATGCAGAACAATGTCATACATTCACCCCAGTACAAAGATCTGGGCCTAAATCCATCGTTTTTTTGCACTCCACACCACCCTAGGTCAGACACTGGATATATGCAAATCAGCCTTGACCCTGTGCCTCATGGGAACAGTCCATTCTGTCCATCAACTGTGTTTTTTAATACAAGCAAACATATTATAAGCAACAAGGTTATCAGCATAGTTACTAGTCCATAAAATACAAAGGGAGAAAGCATGTTAAAACGCTAAAGGGAAGAAGGCTAAATGGCACCTAAGTCTTACCCTCCCTTGCTAGTATATTATATTATATCTAAAGAAGGTCTCTTTGGGTTTTAGAAGGGTGGCCCCATACCTCTGATCCTAGTGGAAAGGGTACTAGGAGGAAGGGGTCCCAGTGTGAACGTGGAATAATATATACAAATCACAAAATTATTCTCCAAAACACTGAATTGATCCGCACTGTTTAATTCACAATGGGATAAGGTATATTGAATATACAAAACAAATTAACAAACACTGTTGGAGGTTGTACAGTGCCCCGGGAAAGGCGAGGGGAGGGAGGTGGTGATAAGGTGAGGATGTGATGATGAAAGGTATTGGTGACAGTAAAATCAGTCAATTAGTGAAACTATATTGACAATTTGATACAAAGCAAAATAACCATAAATTCGGCGTTTAAATCAAAACAGCATACTTCACAAGATACAATCAATGTTATAGTGGAAAGGGGTCACATCATCTTCCACCAGCCCATTGCATGCGAATATTCATCAAGTGTGTGTGCATGCTCTGAGCAGTGCATTGTTAAATGCGCCTAAAACCAGAGTTGGCCGCAGCTGCATATGTGTTATGTCTAGAACGTGCGCAGATCAGACCTCACAACAACCACTGTGTTGAAATAACCTTGAAGGCCTCAGCACTCACTGTACAGACATAGCTTACAAAGCAAAGCTTAAACACTAGCAAAACATATTATTCTCGTGTGAAGCAAAATATTCTACTAGGCTCAAAGCTCTAATAACAATATTTTGCGTGTGCAGAAGCAGCAGAAAGGTAAAATGGCGTTTAAACTTCTAATAAGCTTATGCTAACTTAACACAGTGTGAAGGCAAAGCATATCTATATGAAACCCTCCCTTGATCCGAGCACGGATAAGATAAGATAAGGGGCACATTTTTGGAATGCAGAGTTCAAGAACGACAGTCAGCACAAGGTAAAAAAAAAATAATTTGGCCGTTTAAAATTCTCATAGTCAAGTAAATTTAGTAATTGGCCGTAGCAAAATCAATAGGCCTGGGGTAGAGGAATTATTCATAGAGGCTAGAAAAAAATAATAAAAATGAAAAAAAATGTTCGATGTCCAATAAATGACCTCGGTTATGGGAGAGCGAAGTGATGACACTCCTCATCCTAATATTGAATATGCAAAATATGCTGCAACAGCCTCCAATAGGAAGTCACTGTCCTCATCCGAAAACAGTTCAGCCATCCAATTCAATAATGGGAAAGAACATACATATTCCTCAATTACCGGAGCCTCTAGCACCATCAGAGGACAACTCAGTGGGTTCTCAATGAAGTTGTGTGCCAAGAAATCTTGTGCCTCTGCGAACACATTCCAACGACCCAGTATTCCATGCATCGTTGCAAAGGCCATAATCCCTCCGTCAGAGCAAAGCAATTCATGAGCAACTAAGGGGCTTATAAAATGATTATAATCCACATCGGGAGACACCGTATTGCAGAGACACAAATCCGGGGCCCAGTCGAAATCGCAACTCAGGCAATGAAAAACAGGCTGGACACATGTAAAATAGGAAAACCAAAACTATAATCCAGAAGCTGCACTTAAGGCTGCAAGAGGCAGCGCTCCATAGTATTCAAGCATTCTGTTACGAAACAGTGCCAGACATGACAGCTCGTCTCGAAACACAGGATGTGCATCCATTTTGAATGAAACAAAACAGCAAAAGAACGCCTGCAGCCAGTGCCAGTAGAATGGGAAATCCACCAAATAGGCTGGAAAAGATTGAATAAAAGAAAGCAGGAAAGACCCTGAATATAGTTTGAAATGAAGTCACAAGGCCGCTGCTAACCACTTTAAAAAAGTGCGCCAGCCCCTTTGTGGAGGATGCATTAAAGATTGTGTGAATTAATTCACCGAAATGCAAGGGCAAGTCAGTATTTAATAAAGCATGCACCTCTGTGCGGGTGTTAGCCATGTGAAGGACAAATGTTTCACGAGCAGATGTGAGGGAAACTTCTTTTTGGGACAATAGAGCTCTTATGCGACTCATCTTATTGAACTCTGCTTTCAAGGTCGGAATCTTGGGCCAGATGGAAACATCAAGTTTCCCATGCGGGGGTGGATACATTACATTCTTACAGCAAACCACACGCTCACGGTAACCAGATAAGCAATGCCTTTTAATAGCCCACAGCAATCCTCGTTGTTTAAAAGTAAATAACTCCTGTTTGCCAGTAATATGAATGTGGGCACAATTGCAGACACAGGTGTACCTTTTAAAATACAGGCTAAATTTGGCTCGTTCTGATTACAGAAGCCATGTAATTGGATATGTCTACACATTAATGATTGATCCGGTGTTTCAGTGCATTCTTCACCATTCAAATAAACTTCCTTGCCCTCCGTAAGGCATCTATATGTAAAAGGAAGCGACCAGGCTTCATGGAGATAAGAACTTCCAAGAGGCTCGTATCTACCAATGGCAAAGTGCTTCATACAGCCTTTGAACTCGAACAGGGGAAAATGGGAGAGTCGTCAATCCGTGGATAAGCCACGTTGCAGAATTGGCCTCTGCCACAGAAAACGGTAAAGGCTCCAACCTCTCAATGTGTAACATGGAAAAAGATGCATCTTTCATTGAAATTAAACACTGCTTGTCAGTCAAATTAAACGGGGCAAACATGGAAGAGGTATTCATGTAATGCCATGGCACTTTCCCTGCCTTAAGGGTCTGCAGGGTCCAAGCAAACTGCATAATCGAGCTCAACTGATTTTGACCTTGGTACAATACAGACACTTCATCTTGCACAATATCAACAACAGATGACACAATATTATCCAACGTGTAAATGCTGGATGAAAGCGTGTTAATGCTATTATCTACAACTGCTAGTACTTTTTCTAAATTAGCTTGATCTATAGCCCTCAGGCGGGTAGCCGCCTCAATCTGGGATGTTTTCCAGAATTCGTTATAAACAGCATATATCCATCTTTTAGATCTACCTTTAGCCGGGCCTTTTATGAAATCATTGAGATCAACATCGTCTGTCAGTTTAGATAAATGCTATTTAACTGACGTCAAGGTAGAATGTTTGAGCCAATTCTGACATAATTTGCCTACAGAATAGGTAGTCACAGAATGGTCACTTTCAAAACGGGGATCCACCCTGACCTGTGTAAGGCCTTGAGCTAAACCCAGAAAACGATGCTGGTACGAGTCAGCACTTCTGTGCCAGAGCAACCAGCCATTGGCATCCAAACTGGATATGTTAAAAGAAGAATTTAGCAACAGAGTTTGCAACTCTCTGATAAAAAATGTTGTAGTATTACCCCAACCTGAATATTCTTCTAAGTCAGGGAAAGAAGGAGCATTAAACTGTTTAGTGGTATTCAATCCAAAGCATGTCGTATGTGAAATTGTAGAATTCAAAAACAACATATGATTCTGGGTGAGACATGCACGGTGCAAAGCCTCAGTGCCTTGCACTTGCCAACTTTTAGAACCCCAAACCGATTTAAGGTCAACTGTTTCCTTCCACAACTCGTAACCCCCAACAGCTAACTGGTCTAGAAAGGACTTCGAGTACAATAATTTAGAATCGGTAAGTCTAACTTTGGATGTGGACTTTTCGGTCATTTTAAAATAAAATGCATTGGGATTTGACTGATTAAAATCTGTAAAATAAGTGAACCTTTTCAAAAAGGAAGCAGAACTGCCTTCTATAGGAGCTGGACAGTGTTCTCCATGGGTATAATTGACCGTGAGCCTCCTGGTATTTGTCTTATGCAGGTAGTGATTGCCAAAATGCTGATAACAATACAAATCACCGTAATTGGCAGACTCCAAATACAAGCCTTCAGCATCAAAGGCAGCATAATATTTCAAATCTGAAAACAATGATTCTACGGCCTGAACGTCCCAATCATCAGAACGTATATTTTGTTTAATTACATCCCCCATAGAAACTCTAAGCACATTAGGGACATTTATAACCTCAGTGGGGCCACGGATTTGAAATTTAACAGCATCCCACACAATCCCATCTTAGGCAGGCCAAGCAGTGATGTTAACAAAAGCAAGTCTCTCTTCAATCTGTGTGATGAGGAATGGGGTGCCAACGTTCCATTGATATGTAAAATGCTCGTTCTCTCCTCGACATAGTGTCCATTGACGAGACGGAAAAAATAAAACACAAAACGAATTTACATAAAAAGGTAAATCGAAAAAAGCACCAGCCAAATATAGGTCCAAGGGGGAATTAAAAAAATGTTTTTTAAACAGTCTTACATAAACAGTAACCCTTGAAGGCTTTCTTGATGTGTGTGAAACAGTATCAAATGAAAATCTGGATTCTGTGGCCAAGCGAGTTGGCAAATCAGGCATTGATAAGTCAGTTGGGTAAGTATAGTCAGTGTTATCAAGTTGAGCACTAGGCAGTGTACTAAATAATGGACTTGAAATAGCAGGCATCTCAAGGGCAACATCAGGCACAGGATTTGGAGCCGGGGCCAAATCAGAATTTCTCAAAATCGAAGGACATGAGACCGCCGGTGTCATACTAAGAAGAATCGGCCACTCTATGTATCTTGACATTGTCAACAGAGATATACCTGTTTTCCTTACGACCGGGAAGTGGTGGTAAAATGACTGTTCTTGTGCCCTTCACACCAAGCACAGCAACTGGAGCTCTATAAGAGGGACCAAATCCTTTCTTGTTCTCGATCTTCACTCGAACCAGTTCTCCAACTTGGGGTAGCCAGCCAACTACCGGGATCTGCAACGCATCATCATAGGTGGAGGGCAAATGTTCCTTTGCAAGACTGTCTCTTGTCTTTTGTAGATTCTGTAAAACATTGCAATGTTCATCTACGTCAAAGGAGGCAGCAACAGATGCCGAGTCTAGACCGTCAAGGTCCGGTACGAACATCTTGATACCAAAGTGCATCTCGTATGGGGTCCGCCCACCCAGAGACCTTCTAGGGAGATCATTAAGAGCACGCTGCACGCTATTGAGGTGGGCCAGCCAGTTCCTGCCAGTGCCTATAACTCGAGCTGTCAAAGACTGCTTTAAATCAGGATTCATCCGTTCCACAACACTATTACCCTCAGGCCTGTATGGAGACGAAAACTTGACTTGGACCCCCAACAAAATCATGGTATCCTTATACGCCTTAGAGGCGAAAGCCAGACCCTGATCCGAATGGAAAGTACCACAGGCAAAAATCCCTACAAAGATACACAAGTCTCTTATGAAAGTCTGTGAATCAGCGCTGCGGTGTGGCCACACCCACACAAAGCGTGTGCATGAATCAACTGCTACTAAAATGTACTTATACGCAGTATCAGAAGAAATAGGACCGCAGTGATCCAAATAAACACAACCAAGTGGTTTATTAGAAATGTACAACTGTGTCTGGGGCAGACGCGCAGCAGTTGAAGGCTTAATCTGCTGGCAAATGTCACATTGAAGGACATAATCACGCATCTGTTTGTACAGTCCCCGCCACCAGAAACGCTGTTGTAACTGAGCCACAGTAGCCGAAACGCCCGCAGACACAACTCCTTCATGGGCCGCTGTGAGCAATGTGTACCTGCGATCCCCGTTGGGAATCAACCTCTCACCAGCGTCAGGTATTTTCACATAAGGAACTTTATCAGGACTTAAGTGGTATGAATACTTCGAAGGGAACCCCTTTGGATATTTACTTCCCTTCTCAGTCGCAGCAACAGCTGCCAAGATATCATCATCAATCTTACTTTTGGAACGTGTAACTGCTGCAACTAAATATGTCGATACTGCTGATTTTGAGGCCTCATTGGCCAAAGAATTGCCAACAGCGTGGACTCCTATGCGTTGATGACCTAAAGTGTGAATTACAAACACAAGTGGCAACTGCTCTTTAAGCTCAGCCACTCGGACCCAGATCATTTTATGTTTTATTCTGCTACCCTTGGAATCACGGAAATCATTCTGAATCCAAAAGAAGAGGTTCTCATTGTAAGCTTGGACACAGTAGTAAGAATCACTCACAATAAGAGTCGTCACACTAGGATCAGCGTACTCCAATGCAAGCATCAGAGCACAAAGCTCTGCCAATTGTGCAGTGCAGTCTCCTCGAGTCTGCGTGTGTACGACTCTGGACTTGAACTCGTCATTCACCATGGCACCTACCACATTGGCGCAAGCTGAAACTTATGCGTGCTTAGACCCATGCGCAACTTGCGCTGAACCATCAGTGTATATGATGCAATGGAAATCCTCCAAAGGCCGCATGGTCAAAGGCGCAGGATCAACAAGTTCATACTGTAAAAACTCTTGCGACTGAAGGGAGGCATCAAAAATAAATGTGACATCCGGAGATGTCAATGATGCTGCCCATTGTATCCACCGTTGGTGCAAAGCTTTAGAATTTGGTACACTGGCTTTCGTCACTGCCTCTAATGCAGGATACGGGGTAACAACCAACATGCATTTTCCCTGCGACAGTGCACGTTCTTTAAGAATCGCCATCTGCACTGCTGTCAAAACTTTTTCCACAGAGGAAAACCGCATTTCAGCCGAAGTGTACAAGTGTGACTTGTAAGCATTAGGTCCTGTGTCTCCTTTGTTAAAAGTAAGGTAAGTGAAACCCACTGCCCCAGGGATGATTCTTATCACCAGGTTGGTGTGGTTATCACAAGTCAGTAAGAATTTAGATTCTAAAAGATCAGCCTGCAAATATTGCAAAATAGCTGAGTGTTCTGGCAGCCAGCACGATTTGGTAAAAGTAGGTTGTATCAAAGCATATAAAGGCTGGATATGCTGGGCATATTCAGGAATGTATGTACGCCCGAAATTCAAAAATCCCAGCAAGGACTGTAATTTTTTCAGAGTTGAAGGAGCGCGCAATTGTGCGCATTTCTCCAAGAAGTGAGGAGCCAATCCTTGACCTTCATTGTTGAGCTCATAGCCCAGGAACAACACTGTGTACTCTGCAACGTGAGACTTTGCAAAGTTGAATTTGTAACCGAAGTCCGCAAAGTTACAAATTATGCGGTCAACACGACACAGATGCGCCCAAAGCTCGTCGTCTGTGAGATAGATGTCATCCACATACGAACACGCACCCGTGTCCACTCTCTCCAAGAGAGAGACAATGCGTGCAGCAAACACGCCTGGATTATTCTTGTAGCCCATTGGTAAACGTTTGTATTGGCGCCGTTTGCCGCCACTTGTAAAACTGGTCCATTGGGAACTAAGACCATCTAAATTGTGGGCAAAAAAAACATTGGAAATGTCAAGGTGCTTTTAAACCATTTACGCACAAGACCATCCACTAAAGCAGAGCCGTGTGTATTCTGTACAGCACAGGTACGACAATGCGAGTTAAGATGCCGGTAATCTAATACTAAATGGAACGAGCCGTCTGGCTTGGTCACAGTAAAAAGAGGGTTATTCATCGGTGACACACAAGTTTCAATTACACCTTGATATTCTAATTGTTCAAGGATTTCCGCAACGGAAGCCTTAGCTTCGCGTCTGATGGGATATTGAGGTTAAGGCTGTGGCATAGACCGTAAGGGAATCTCGTGGTGTGGGGAAAATTTATCCCAGGGTGAAAATTGCAAAAAACACAGTTGATGGACAGAATGTAGAACAATGTCATACATTCACCCCAGTACAAGGATCTGGGCCTAAATCCATCGTTAGGATGGTGTGGAGTGCAAAAAATCAATGGATTTAGGTTCTACATTCTGTCCATCAACTGTGTTTTTTGAAAATGTATCCCAACCACAGTGTGTACGGTAGAGAGCCGGCGCAAGGGCTTTAGCCCACTCTTCTGCAAAATTCAGCGCATGCTCCTTCGAGGCAGTGTGCGCGAAACTAGGGAGGATTACCTCCTCCCCTCTCGGAGCTGCAAGAAAAACAGGTGGGGGCCAGTCAGCCTCCGCTAACAAAATATCACATGGAGTCGTAAGATTTTCCCAAAATACCCCTTTTATGGTACGTTGTATGTCACCTTCAATTAAAAGGACTATGTTATAAAGTCTATCAAGGGGAGCTACTCTAGTGTCAGCTGTCTCCACAACAACATACTGGTCAGTCGCTGTCACCTTCAGTAGTGGACGCAGGGCCTCTCGCACTATGGTAATCTCCGTCGCGCTGTCCACCAAGGTCAGAGCCCATGTCTGATTCCGAAGCTGTGTTCTCACTATCTGTGGCATATCTCGCTGTTAAAGCGGCATCTTTCTTTTTCTGAAACTGGCGTCTTTTCGGTGTTGAATCGTCCTGTTTAGCCTTTACCGTCTTTCGGGCAGGGCTGGTCGCATCCCTGCTGGCCACCCCGACCTCTGCCGCCTCCTCCACCACCGGTCGATGAGGTCGATGATTCCTGAAAAGAACAAGGAGAGCGTTGTTCAGAAACTTGAAAACGATCAGGTGATTTTATCGTTGCGCAATCGCGCAAGTCATAAATACGTTCTGTAGGTGCAGGGACCGGAGATGCAGGACGAGACTCCTGTTTCTGCTGTTGTTGCTTACCCTGTTTTTGTTGTTTTTTTGGCCAATTGTGCTTCTTAGCCTTTGGCTGTTCGTCAGTCTCTGATTTCTGCCCTTGGGGTTGTTTTTTCTCTTTTGTTAAGAAAAGCTTGACTCCCAAACTATTACAGCCTACGGTTTTATAAGCAGCCACAATCATTCTTGGTAACTGTTGGGGTTTGTCGGGATCGGGTACAGCCTGCAAAGCATTAGACACTTGAAAGTTCACTGCATCTCCCTTGACATTCGCAAGTACGAGATCGGAAACTACGTCAAAACTGCCGCATAGGCGCATAACCAATTTAACCGCTGCCTCAGGTCCGTGCTCATCTTGAACACGCTTAAGGACCGTTGGAAGGACAGTCATTGACCGTGTGCCGAAGCACCGCGTATACACTGCCGCAAAGACCTTACCCCAAGACTCACAGTCACCAGCTTCCGGGACCAAGTATTTTGGCATGCTAATTGTCAGAATCCTGTGTTTTTCACCAGGAGTCATGTTAGGAAATACTGCTTCCAGCTGGTCAAACTTCTCGGCAAGCCAGAAAGGAAAATCATCCTAATTCTGGGGGCGCTTGCCCATTACTGCGTTCACCATCACAGGACTGAGCTTCACTCCGCCCTGTCCGGCTGGAAGCGCCGCAACACCTGGGGCCCCGCCCGGGAGATTCCGGGTAATGTACTGCACTAACGACCTAATCATGCTAATTGCGACTACATGTAGTTGTCATAAATCTACAAGGGGACACGCCCCTTGTTGAGGATGCGGTGTAACTCCAGCTCAAACAGGCCAAGTTGTGCCTGGAATGGACAAAGGACCTAACCTCGGAGTTAACACAGAGTGGGGTAGGGTGCCATTAAACCAAACTTGGTGCTGCCAAGCATTAATAGGAACTTCCTGTGTCCTATAGGGAACATATTCCTGTGGCATGGCAGTGGGAGTGTACGTGTCGAACACATTAGTATTTGCATTCACAGCCGGGAAGGTCATCCATGAGTAAAACATTTCGTATGGGTAAGCTACTTCCGCACTCACCACCATGATCACAGCCATGCCATCCACAGGGACATTATAAGTCTGCAAATGGTTGCGAACCGCAATCCGACTATGCTGCACAATATCAACTGCATTAGCCATAGTGACACAGTAAGAAAGTGGTACAAGAAAAACTATGTAGCACAACTGGGTAGCAATTCAAGGAAACCTTTTAGAAAGAATCAAGCTTGAATAGACCTATATAACTATAGGTAGGTTTGTCCGACACCACTGTTAACCGAAACAATAGCGAAGGGGTTAAGGACTGAACAAAGTACTACTCAAGTGTCATGTAATAAGACCACCAATGGTTGGGCGCCATGTCGCAGGGATTCTGCTCATACACAGAACTGTGCATAGAGACCTAGAACCTCAGTTGATTAGGGTGTACCAAAACTCACCTCAGTATCCAAAATCCCCTACCAGACTAGCAATCAGTGTCTCATTGGTTCTTCTATGCGCCCAATGATATAGACAACCCAGAACATGGACTTAGAACACCTCACATGAACACTCTTTCGATATACCATCATACCAGTCCAAAACGAGGAGTGAATGAAGACACGTACAGGTTTGAAATGTTTATTTCTAATGCAGTGTTCTCAAGCGCAGTATCTTAGCCAATACAAGCAAACATATTATAAGCAACAAGGTTATCTGCATAGTTACTAGTCCATAAAATACAAAGGGAGAAAGCATGTTAAAATGCTAAAGGGAAGAAGGCTAAATGGCACCCAAGTCTTACCCTCCCTTGCTGGTATATTATATTATATCTAAAGAAGGTCCCTTTGGGTTTTAGAAGGGCGGCCCCATACCTCTGATCCTAGTGGAAAGGGATCACATCATCTTCTCATGAAATTTAACAACCTAGGCAATTAACTCCTAATGATCATAAAGGAAGTGACATAAGAGAGGAATTCTATAACCAAAGGTTCAATAGCTAGGGTTTTATTAACACAGTAAATAAAAAAACAATAATAAAAACTGGTTCTCAAATACAATTAATAAAATCACATCAGTAATAATTAAATCAGCATTACAAAATATAATAAACAAAAGTACATATTAAAATTTTAAAAAGTGGCACAAAATAATTCTCGACGCGCGTTTCGGCGGCCAGTGCCTTCTTCTGGAGTGGCCACGTACTACCTACGAAGAAAAAATAATAACATGAAATAGATACTATTTTACAGAATTGTTGATTACAATATTAACATGTTCTAGCTAAGACAGAACCACATAGGACGGCGTCACTTTTTCTGTGACTAACATCATACTAACAACCTCTCTTTATGTCTCAGATAAAACAACTGTATGTGATAGCCAAAAACAGTTCATAGTAATCAGTGTAGCATATTTATTTCATTGCTCATTAACCTTAAGAATATTATTACTTT
Organism: Lissotriton vulgaris; assembly: GCF_964263255.1. Lineage (NCBI taxonomy): Eukaryota > Metazoa > Chordata > Amphibia > Caudata > Salamandridae > Lissotriton > Lissotriton vulgaris. The sequence goes on along the minus strand of NC_141691.1, from coordinate 1,073,188,251 downwards.
TGAAAATTGTCAGGTAAAGGATGTGATGTCCAACACTATGTCTATTAGTTATTTAAGTAGACATGTTATGTACATTCTAATCGCTAAAAACCCATTTAGGTAGGAACTCACTTCATTACTTGATGCATAAATTCATGTTGCTCTTATATACTTACTGCTCCAATAGTTTGTCAAAATTTAAAACTGTTGGAATGCCGTCAATACCTTCCGCCGCAAAGATTGGCCTGCGGGAGTACATTACAATAAGATTTTGATTAATCTGGAACCATCTCATATCTAGATCATTTAGAATTGTAAGTTTTTAATTTTTTCACTTTGTACTAAGCCGGCCAGAGTCTACTAAATGAGCCGGTTTGCATAAATAGGACATAAAAGTGCGTTACATCTATTCCTTTTGTTATATTTCTTTGCAGTTAATCGCCCCTGATTCACAGACTACTGCATTCCAACAGTTTTAAATTTTGACAAACTATTGGAGCAGTAAGTATATAAGAGCAACATGAATTTATGCATCAAGTAATGAAGTGAGACCCTACCTAAATGGGTTTTTAGCGATTAGAATGTACATAACATGTCTACTTAAATAACTAATGGACATAGTGTTGGACATCACATCCTTTACCTGACAATTTTCAAAAATAATAATATTCTTAAGGTTAATGAGCAATGAAATAAATATGCTACACTGATTACTATGAACTGTTTTTCGCTATCACATACAGTTGTTTTATCTGAGACATAGAGGTTGTTAGTATGATGTTGGTCACAGAAAAAGTGACGCCATCCTATGTGGTTTTGTCTTAGCTAGAACATGTTAATATTTTAATCGACAATTCTGTAAAATAGTATCTATTTTATGTTATTAATTTTCTTCGTAGGCAGTACGTGGCTACTCCAGAAGAAGGCGCTGTCCGCCAAAACGCGCGTTGAGAATTATTTTGTGCCACTTTTTAAACTTTTAAAATGTACTTTTGTTTATTATATTTTGTAATGCTGATTTAATTGATACTGATGTGATTTTATTAATTGTATTTGAGAACCAGTTTTTATTATTATTTTTTTATTTACTGTGTTAATAAAGCCCTAGCTATTGAACCTTTGGTTATAGAATTCATCTCTTATGTCACTTACTTTATGATCATTAGGAATTAATTGCCTAGGTTGTTAAATTTCATGTGTTGCTTTATCCCTGACCTAGGAATTACTGTATCAAATTCTCAGGGGGTCCTTGATACCTATGAATAATCACATCATCTTCTACCAGCTCTCTGCATGCAAATATTCATCAAGTGTTTTTGCATGCTCTGTGCAGTGCATTGTTAAACGCGCCTAAAACGAGAGTTGGCCGCAGCTGCATATGTGTTATGTCTAGAACGTGTGCAGATCAGACCTCACAACAACCATTGTGTTGAAATAACCTTGAAGGCCTCGGCACTCACTGTTCAGACATAGCTCACCAAGCAAAGCTGATACCCTAGCAAAACATATTATTCTCATGTGAAGCAAAATATTCTACTAGACTCAAAGCTCTAATAACAATATGTGCCGTGTGAAGAAGCAGCAGAAAGGTAAAATGGCGTTTAAACTTCTAATAAGCTTATGCTAACTTAACACAGTGTGAAGGCAAAGCATATCTCTATGACAGATGCTCAAGGCAGAAAAGATGTTAGATTGAGTTCTTCCACCTTCTGAGATAAAATTTAACACGTTGACGGAGGTCCTATACTCCACTTCACAAGCCTCTGAACCTCTCCTTCCCTTTAATGAGCGCCTAATGTAACCCATCCTAGCAATATATGAAAAGCCAGCAACGGTTACTTCAGTATCTAGAGCAATAGCAAGACTCTCCAAGCCAGTACTGGGTGACCCACTTCTATCTACTTATCCATCTCCAGAAAATAGGGTAGTACAAGCCTCGTGCTCCTCAAAATCCTCCCCTGGCTCTTTTCCAACCACAAAGTTGGATACAGAGTCTTAAAAGATGGAGCAATCTGTGAAAAAGATCTTCTCTTCTGGCACTTCGACCCTAAAACCAACAAATGCTACTTGTTCATTACATTGATGCGTTACTAGATTTGGCACATAAGGTCATTCCAAATAGTGGCGGCTCCTCTCCTAAGGCGGAGGAGCGTCGCCCCACAGCCAGGAGCAGCAAAGAAAGGAAAAAATAAAATGATAATAACGGAATGTTATTATCATTTTATTTTTTCCTCCTGCTGCTGCAGTACGTGAGAGGGCGGGGCGGAGCTGCAGGGAACAAGTGGTAGAACTCTGCATTACAGCCTGCATGAAGAACATGCCCACCCCTGCAGCCACTGGCTGAATGCTGTGTCACAGCTCTAAGACCAATAACAACGTTGCATTGCAGCGTTGTAATTGGCTTAGGGGTGGGAGCCTGGCTGCCTGCTTCCTGCTCCAACCTGGAGTCAGACACAGGTGATCAGGAGAGAAGACACAGGACCCGGCGACGGCGCAAGGTAAGTTTTATTTATTTATTTTAAAAACCATCCCTGCAATCGCCCCCCCCCCCGCCCGCAAACCTTGCTGGCCGCCCATGATCCCAAAGCCTCACTTCCAATCCTAAAGTCTTCACACGTGTGATGACAGTGTTAGGAGCTCATATCAGTAGGTAGGGATTCTCAGTATTGCCTTAGCTGGATGATTGGCTCATTATAACAAGTTATCCAGAGATGGTCACGTGCTGCAACAACCAGTTGTTGTTCGGCTTAGGCTTTTCAATCAACAAGCCCATATCACACCTGGTGCCCTTTCATCCCATAATGTTCTTAGGGGCAGTACTAGACACTACATCAATTTGAGCCTTCACTCCTTCTCAAACAGTGCAAGGTATTCAGGCTATGATTCAGATTTTTCAGAATGGAGCAGCCATTGCAGTCTTGAAGGTCCAATACCTGCTTTGTCTGCATGCCTCCTGCATTCTTTTAGTCACCCATGCATGCTGGCATATGAGGACCCTTCAGTGGTGTCTCTACAGACAGTGGTTCCAACACAATAGAGATCGTTGAGCTCACATCAGGATCTCCAAGGACACTGCAGCAGATTTTCTATGTTGGAAAGTGAATGACAACCTTTCTCAAGTGAAACTGTTTTCCTTCCTCCCTTGGCAATAGTAATCACAGATACCTCCACTTTAAAGTGGGAAGCTCGCTTGGAGGAACTGGGCGTCAGAGGTCGCCAGAAGAACAGATTTTGCAAACTGTTAGAATTACGGGTGAAATGTCTAGCTCCAAAGGCCTTTCTCGCTTCCACTCACGGTCAGTCGGTTCAGATTTTAACAGACATGACTGTGATTTGATATATTAATAACAAAGGTGGAGTAGTCTCTTTTCTGTAGAGAAGCTCTAAGACTCTGGTCCTGGGCTCAAGACCATCAGATTTGCATGGTAGCAAATCACCTGCCCGCAGTGCTCAACATTCTTGCAGACACACTCAGTGAATGTCATCTAGCCAACCAAGTGGCGTCTCCATCTGGAAGTAGTACAAAACATCTTCCGCCTGCACGCTCCAGAGTGCGATGCAAGGAGCATTGGGGAATGCATTTCGGTCCCAACTACTTTATGTCTTTCCTCCCATTCACTTGATTTCTCGAGTGTTGAGGAAGGTTTGCTTCCACGAGCCCGAGTGATCTTAATAGTTCTGGACTTGCCACAAAGGGTGTGGTTTGCAGAGCTCATTCACCTCTCTCTATGCCCTCCACTTCCTCTCCCTTACAGGGTAGACCTCTTCTCACAGATGCAGGGGCAGATTCTGCCACCGCCACCTCAAGAGCCTCCACCTACATGCCCAGATATTGAATAGGGCAACCTGACTTCCTTTTCACTCCCCTCCTGAAATCTTAGACCTTATTTTATCTTCCAGAAGACACTGCATCAAGTCCATTTAGACTAGCAGATTGAATACATTTGCCAAATTTGGTGAAGATAATCTCACAGGGTCTTAAAACTCATCTATCTGATATGCTTCGTTTTGCTTTTTCATTAGCTGCACAGTTGCTACAGTTAAAGGTTGTTCATCAGCCCTTTCGTGTTTTATATGTTTGCCCGAGCAATCATTTCTATTCCGCTCTCCCATTGTCTTGAAATTCAGTAGGGCTTACAAACAAATTTCCTCCCATACTATTTATTATGCCTTAGGTGGATCTTAATTTAGTTCTTACATATCTCATATGTTCCCCATTTGAACCCCTTACCAGTTGTCCTGTACGACTACTTATATTTAAGACAATTTTCTTAGTGACCATCACATCTGCAAGGGGAGTTATTGAACTTCAAGCCTTGAGCATTAAACCTCCATTCACCTTATACTACCCTGAAAGGTTGGTGTTAAAAACCATGGCTACCTTCCTGCCAAAAGTGGGCACTCCATTCCACTTATGTCAGTCCATCATTCTTTCCACATGTTATCCCTCTCCACATCCTACTAAATATGACAAAAGACTTCACTGTCTCAACCCAATAGAGCTGTAAGCTTCTACATGGATAGAACACACGAATATAGACTGGATGATCAGATCTTCAAAGGCAACTTTGCAACGATGAAAAGCAAAGGAGTATAGAAACTGACTCTTTCCAAATGCAGCATACTGTGCATCAAAATCTGCTATGCTATGGCTCACGAAGACCCTCAAGAAAGTTTTTGTACTCATTCTGCTAGAGTAAACTCCTCTACTTTGCTCTGGCGAGAGGTGTACCTGTGGCAGATATCTGTGGAGAGCGACTTGGTCTTCCCTTCACACTTTTGTTAAATATTATTGTTTTGATTCTGATTTGCAGAGGAATTGAAACTTTGCGCACTCTGGGCCCGATTCACAAAGGTAAACATACACTTTTGTGAACGTTTCTACTTTTAGGCATTCACAAAGGAAACTTTTATCAAAAGTCTAAGTTTACGACTTTCGATATTCACCCAGAGTGGAATCTCCACACTTGAAGCAGAGATTCTGCCCTGAGTGTGGACTACTCGTAAATGCCTTTTGTGAAAACCAAAAATCGTAAACTTAGACTTTTGGTCTAAGTTTACTTTTGCGAATACCAAAAAGTAGTAAACTTAAACAAAAGTGTAAGTTTACCTTTGTAAATCGGGCCCCGTGTTTTACAGGATTTTTTGGCATAGACAGGCATGCACTTCTTTGGGTGTGGGACTACATGGGTATTCTATACAAAAGGTGAGGAATCTGCAGGGAGAGCTGTCCATCAGAAGAACAAGTTATTTTTCTTTGGTAATGCCTTTTCTGGTGGATACAGTATCTACCTGCAGATTCCTCACCGACTCACCATCCTCCCTGCTGCATATCTGAAAGTACCAAACAATCTTGTTCATCCATTCATAAGTTAAAATGTATTATTGCTGCAATAAAATGGCACCTATACTTTTTAATGTTAGTTTTATACGTTCACCTCGAAGGCATGTTAAACAGTGGATGGAAACTGCCATCATTATGTCCACAGTAGTGCTTTAAGGTTCCAGTGATGTCACGCAACACAGTGTGCAGAGTTGTGATGAAGCCAGCGCCCCTGCTGGCGCGTGAGAGTAATTGAGAAGTTTCTGGTCCAATCTGACACATGGGGATATAGCGAAAGGTGAGCAATCTGCAGATAAATACTGTATCCACCAGAAAAAGCATTACTAATGGTAACTTGTTCATCCATACCCCAAAAAGATTATTTCAGAATCCAAAAAATAGTGCGTACTTATAAATACAATACCGCTTTTGAAAAATCCAGCAGCTATTTATTTAAGATAGGGCCAGTGCCTAATTTGAGCCGGTTGTTGCCTGTGGGGCCCAATTGCTCTTATTTTTCCTCATCAGACATTTACAGAGAGGTAAAAACACAAAGGGGAAAGAAGGAGGATGAGAAAAACGGGGAAACTGTCATAAAGGTAGAAAACAGGAACCTGCAAGAGTGAAATAAAAGTGGCATTGAGTGTCTGGTAGTGGATTACATAGCCGCCGAATACGAAGCGTGTACCTGCAGTACCTTTCTGCCAGCAGACTCCGATAGGAGCAGAAGAATTTTTTTCAGCATGCAAAGCACGCTGAATAAAATACCCAGCAAGAGCTTTAATCTGCGGAAGGAAGAAGAGGGTGCTATATATTTTTATTTCAAGATTCTTGATGCAGTTTTGAGGGAGGCCAGGGTGTGGCCGGTTGTTCAGCCAACAGGATTCCACAAAGTTGTGGGGGACAGCTCTGAAGGTCACGATCCCTATTTTATCCAGGTTGTATCTCTGATGGTGCAACTCTAGCCACTGAAACACCTTGGTGAGACAGCAATCGACTTCTCTTCGAAGTCCATGCCTTTCTCGCATGTAAACAGGAGCTGCGTGAGATGACTTTGCACCAAGAGACTCTGCGAGAATAGCAAGGGGTGTATGATATACATTGAACAGAGTGAGATTTAAGGCCAAGCCCTGCAGAACACCCACAGACAGGAGTCTGGCTTGTGCTATATAAGGTGGCAGCCAGACTTCATGAGTCAGTCAGTCCAGAAATGATACAAACCAGTTGATGGCCAGGTGTCTGATCCCTGTCTTGTGAAGGCGCTCGAGCAGCTTAAGGTGGGGCACAGTGTCAAACGCCGCTGTGAGGTCGAGCAGTATCAGCATGGCTTTTCCTCCCCTTTCAAGGGTGCTCCGGGCATGCTCTACTACTTCGAGGAGTGCGGTCTCTGTGCTAGATTGGAGGAGGAAGCCGGATTGAGTAGGGTGGAATATTACGTTGTCTTCCAGATAACTGGAGAGTTTGTGGTTGACTTCTTTCTCCAGAAGTTTTGGGGAAGCCGGGAGAAGGGAGATAGGCCTATAGTTTACTGCTTGCTTGGGGTCTGCTGCAGGGATTTTAGCAACTGTAAGACTTTGGCCTTTTTCCACATGGAAGGAACCTCCCCTGTTGCCAGTGAGGTATTGAATGTGTGGTTCACAGAGGAGCTGATAGACGGTGCCACCATATTTAGCACCATGATAAGGCAGGGGTTGAGGGGAGAGCCCGATTTCAGGCTCTTTAAAGCTGCAAGAGACTGAGCGGGGGAGATGGGAGTGAAAACATCCAAGGTAGTATACGTAGGTGCGGAAGGAGAAAGCCTCGGCCACTGACTCTGTGATAGGGGTGCTGGATTCTGAAAACTGTTTTGAATGGTTATGATGTTTTCATAGAAACTCAGGTCGAGTTCATTGCACCACTCCACCGTGGGAGTACAGTCTCTTGAAGTGACAATGGGGTGCAGGAAGGAATCTACAATTTTAAAGATTTATTTTGCTTTTTTTTTTTTTAATTTTAAAACAGTTTATTGCGTGCTTCTCAGAGTTCACTGCCATTCGCCTACAACCCTGGGGCCGGTGGCTTATTTCCGGACAACGATACACAGTTTCTTATGCCAACATCCCAAAGGGCCGGCAGCGAGATTCAATCAGCATGTTACTCAATATAGGAAGTAGTCCACAATGCAAAAGAATACATTTCCACAACAAAATCCCAGACAATAACCATTTAACCCCCCCTCCCAATTGCCATCCCGCTTACGGAACAAATAAACCTCATTAATCACATGGTCTCAGTCTCCCGCGTCACATCCATATGCCAAACCCACTCACACTCCACGCCCCTCATCCGATTCAGAACAGCGCACTATGTTACTCCGGTGCCCTGCCTCCTATATGTCGCCCGAAAGGCTCACTATATAAAAATCGCAGTGTCCCCCAACATAGTTTTTCCCTCTGGAGGTCAGCCCCTTCCGATCGCAACCATGCAGTGAACTGCTCCCAAATATTGAGCGGTCTGGATCTACTCGGCATCAGTTCCCAAAATATAGACAATTGGTCCTTACAATATGTTACTGCTCTGATCCACTCAGCCACCGTAGGGGGGCATTGTTTTTTCCAGTGTATGGCCACTTGTCTTTTCGCTAATAGCAGCAGCATGGCTACGAATTTGCGGTGCGCCACAGGGACGTCCTGAACATAGCCCAACAATGCTACCATAGGCGTGTCCTGTAGCGGGCCCCCTATTATGCGCTCTAGGTGCCTGAAGACATCCGCCCAGTACCGCGCCACAGGTCCACAACCCCAAGCCAAGTGGGTGAACGTGGCATTACGATCGCCACATCTCCAACATCTCGCATCCAGGAGTAAGCTTATACGGAGCAGTTGCGCCGGCGTGTGGTACAGCCTATGCAAGAAGTTAAAATGAATTAATCTAAGTCTGTAATTCGGTGAAAGATATTGTAATTGTGTGTGATACTCAGCCCAGCCTCCTCCTCCCATTCTAGTTTGGATTTAGTGTGCGTGATTGGGAAGTCGCCCTGCGTAATGCTGTAGATGCGGGTAATGAGCTTCCGCGGCGATGGGTTTGATAGCACATTCTCCAACGCAGGCAGGGTAGGTGGTTCATTTGGAAAATCTTTGTATCTGGACCTACATGCCGCCCTAATTTGGTAATACAATAGCGTGTCAGATGCTGTAGGTGTCTGATAACTGCACATGTGTGGCAATGTTAAAAACTCTCCACCTGAGAAGAAGTCACTACCTTTCACTAGGTTATGTGACTTTTCCCGCCGTCCTATTGCTTTATCCAGTAGAGGGCCCAGTAGGGGGTTAGCGCCTTGAGGCATAGATGGCGCTTAGAGCACCTCCTGTCTCGCTCTTTTCGCTATACCTTTCCACGCCCATCTCACCGCTTCCACTGTGTCAATCTCCTGCTGCGGGCGTCTATAGGGTATACGGGCGTGTTAAGCGGGAGCAGGGCGATCCTGTCAATTTCTATCGCCACATGCGGTTGAAATGGCATGGGGTGATGCCAAACGTGTTGAAACTGCGCCTGTGCGCTGTAGGCATACAGATCAAAGTCTGGGGCTCCCAAGCCGCCCTGTGTAAAGGGCAGCACGAGCACATTCCAGGAAATCCGAGGTTGCCTGCCCACCCACATCAACTCCAGTATATTAGAACGTAGCCGCTTAAAGAAGTGTGCATTGGGATATTCACGAAGAGGTATAGGAATTTAGGCAAAATCACCATTTTAGCAATTGCAATGCGTCCCGTCAAGGAGAGCCGTAAACTCTTCCATCTTGGGAGCTTACTTTCCAGCCAGTCCATTGCCCTACCATAATTAGCCGTCCGTATTCCTTGCAAGGTTCTACTCACATGTATTCCCAAGTACTTCGTCTCCCCCTCCGCCCACTGAATCGGGAATTCCAACACAAAGGGAGCAGTAGTGTCAGTTAACGGCAGCATCACAGATTTCTTCCAGTTTATCTGTACCCCCATCAGTCCTCCATATCGTATGAGCTCTCTCATCAGTGTATCAAAAGTGTCTCTAGGATTCGTCATGTAGATGGTCATGTTGTCTGCGTACATGGAAATTAAAATACCTCTGGTCGTGAAATTGATACTCTTCTGCGTATGAACTTGTCGGAGTTTGGCCGCTAGGGGTTCCATGGCTATGGCGAACAGTAAGGGCGACAGCGGACACCCCTGCCGTGTCCCCCTAGTTATGCTAAATGGTTCAGATATCTGGCCGTTTATCTTTAACCTGGCTGTCGGGTTCGTATACAATATTTGGATCTGCCTGATGAGTACTGGACTGAAGCCCAAACGAGTCAGTACCATGAAGAGAAACTTCCATTCTAGGGAGTCGAACGCTTTTGTGGCGTTCAATAGCGCAGCAGTTGCTTGTACGTGAGGGGCTAGATAGTGGAGTACACCAAAGAGCGTCCTCAGGTTGTGTGCAGTGGAACAGCCCAAAATAAAACCAGACTGGTCCGGTAGGGCTATTTGCGACAGCATAGGCTGTAACCTGTTTGCAAGTAATTTGGCGTATATTTTAGCGTCTAAGTTTATAAGAGACAGTGGTTGATACAAATCTGGCATGGTCGGGTCCTTATCCGGTTTTAATATAGTTATTATGGTAGCGTTGCAAAGTGTTGGGGGAGTACTCCGGTTTCCATGGCCTCCAGATAAACCTGCAACAGCCTAGGTGCCAGGATATCCGCAAATTCTTTATAGAATGCAGTCGTTAGGCCATGCGCTCCTGGGGCTTTGTCACTGGGCATGCTACTAATTACTTGTTTGACATCGTCTAGAGTAATGGGGAGGTCCATGTATTTCCTAGCTCCGTCATTAAACCAAGCCAGCCATATATCGTCCAAGTAGTCTGTTATGTCAGTTTGTGACGGGCTCGTCTGGGACGTATACAGGTTTGAGTAGTATAGGGACATCTCTCCTACTATATCAGACAGTGTCTTGACTACCTCACCACTATCTGTGCGCAACTCTGTGATGTAAGCAGCTCCCCTAGGGGCTCTCAATAGGCTAGCTAATGTTTTACCTGGACTGTCGCATTCACCATATCTCCTAGCTGGTCATGTTTAGATAGGTACACCGTCTCTCTCTCTGCTTCATCCTGAAACTCTGTTAATTTGGTCCTAATTGTCGCTCTAGTGTCAGGCGATAGGTCCTGCATTTGTATACGTTCTAGCTCCCCTATCTCCTGTTCTAACTTGCTTAATGTGTTACGGATATCACCCAGTACACCAGATTTTAGCGCTATGCAGTCTCCTCTGGTAGCCACCTTGAAGGCTTCCCAGAGTACACCACGGGAATCAACCGTACCCTCGTTAAATGTGAAATATTCTGTGACTTTAGTACGCAGCTCCTCCCAAAAAACCAAGTCTAGCAGTGCTGTGGATAGGAATTTCTAGGTAAATGGCTATGCGTATGCAGGGGGGAGGCGCAGCCTAATCTAAGCAGGGTCGTGATCAGAGAATGTGCGGGGATGATGTGCGGCGTCAGTGAGCCAAACGTGTAAGTCCCTGGATAACAACCAGTAATCTAGACGCGACCATGCATTACGGTGATGTGTGATACATGTGTCCCCCTAGAGGAATTAGAATAGCCAGCCTTCACCTCCCAGCGTCTGTTACTCAGTATTCCCGCTGATGTACTCGTCGGGTGCGTCTCCTGTAGGAAACAAATATCTACCCCTTGTCTCGTAAGATACGAGTGAATCGGTCTCACCTTCCTCAGATCATTCAGGCCTCGAACATTCCATGTGAGGCATGTCAATGTGTTACCAGTGCGTAAGTGCGCCGTTGCTTAGTTCTAATTTAAAGCATATAATACGCTCACAGTCAGGAGAGCGGCGTGCATCCTTAGGGCGTGCAGATAGTCTCAAACAGTAGACATTCCAACAAAGCTCCGAGTGGAATAGCGGACACAGAAGTCCTACTTCATGTGTGCAGATTTGAACTTTCCAAGGCAATTCAAGATAACCACAACTCACAACAGTCCCCCCCACCCACACCAACCCCCCAAACAGGTTGTGCAATCCCCCCACCTCTCACCCATGATAGCAACCAGGTCAAACATAGTGTCCAACCAAAGGGAATCATCCCATGGGGTACGTAGGGTCTCCGGCAACTACCCTGTACTCATGACAGGGTGGCGGAGCTGCAGATACCACGTACACACATCCAAAGGTCACCCTCAGACCACAGATCACAGCAATTACTGGGAAAACTCGCAGTTGTTAGACTAATGCGACCCCTTTGAAGGAAAGCAGAGAGTTAGTCTTACCGTCGCTTTTAGGCCCCATCATAACCGCACTCATTATGAACAAGTAATTTTCGTGTCTAGCAGCATAGTTCACATAACCCTAGTCATTATCACTGAGTCTGTCTTCTGTCTGGCCCCCCTCCAGAGTCTTCTGCTGCTTTCCTTCCTTTGCCATTTGCTTCGCATATGCCAGCGCCGCCTTAGCGTCCGTAAAAAAGGTGGGTCTGCCAGGTCCCTGAACACGGAGCTTGTCCGGGTATATTAGTGCATATTTAGTCCTTATTTGTTGGAATATTTTCTTCTCAAGGATAAGTTCCCTGCAGGCAGCGTGCACCTGTAAAGTGAAATCTGGATACATAGCCAAGTCGTTTTCACAATACTGGATGGCGCCCTTTTCTCTGGCAAGACGCAAGATCAGGTCCCGGTCTCTATAGTTGAGCACTCGCGCCAGAATCAGCCTCGCCGGCTTGCCCGGGCGTGGCCAGGGCCCCAAGAATCTGTGCGCTCTTTCTATAAGGAACATTGGAGACAGGTGTGTTCCAAACAGGTCTTTCATCATAGTTTCAACATACAGCTCCATGTTTTGAATATCTGTCGACTTGGCAATTCCTGTGATCCGTATGTTGTTCCTCCTCGATCTCGCTTCCTAATCCTCATTTTTCTGTTGTATTAGAGCCAGCACTTTATCCATTCCTCTTAGTTTCTTCTCCATGTCAGTCTGACCTTCCTCCGTTTCTGTCACTCTCATCTCAAGGACGCTCACCCGCCTTCTTGTTTGTCCATTCTTTGAGTGATCTGTTCATGTGGTCTGCCAGAGTGTCCATTTTAGAATCAATGCCCTGAAGACTCGTTTTCAGTTCTTGAAACATTGTTCGGACGTCCTCCACCGGCAGTCGGGCAGACGCTTCATCTTGTACTGACTCCTGATCAGCTGCGTCAGTCTCTGGTGGTTTGTTCGATTTTTTTATCGAAAGAAATTTGTGGTTGCCTCGTATCTGGCTTCCCCATGGTCACGCATGTGCTTGTGCTGTTTGCGTGGAGGGAGGCAGATAGCGCGGTACACAGGGAGTGAATGATACTCACTTCTGGGGGCACATTAGAGGAGGCCATCTTGGCTGAGGTGACGGTCTAGTCTTTGCACTAGGACCGATCTCAGCCTCCTATTTAGAGGGCGTGGAGCTGACTCGCTGCAGTATAAACTGCTTTTAGAAGTTCCTGACACGCTGCTGAAGCGCTGCCTTGTACTAATGTATTTTAAAATCGCCATTTGTAACTGTTTGCCGAATGATTGACGATTCTGCACAGTATTTGCATTTTAAACCTTTAGAGCTTAAGTTATCAGGCGCATTATAATATAATTCTCTTTGGGAAAACTTACTGTCTGGGGCACCGCTTCTCTTCCCGGTCCACCGCAGCTTGTGCTGTTTGCGTGGAGGGAGGCAGATAGCGCGGTACACAGGGAGTGAATGATACTCAATTCCGGGGGGCACATTAGAGGAGGCCATCTTGGCTGAGGTGACGATCTAGTCTTTGCACTAGGACCGATCTCAGCCTCCTATTTAAAGGGCATATGGCGCCGGCGCGCAGCGGACGCGTGCAGTGGGCGCGCCGCTGGCATGCCAAAGGCGAGCCCGTCTGCACCCATCCGTGCCACGGCCGGGCCGAGGGCCAGATATGCTGCCCAATCACGCCCTAAACAACATCTTACTAGAGATTTTATACTATCTCTAAACAAACATCCCAAGCTATGCCATCAGTCCCTGGACGTGGCCACTTGGGTGGGGCCAATTAGCTGCTACCACTGTAAAGAAGCTCTTGATGTTAAGCAAGTACCAAAGGGAAAAGGCCTGCCTAAAGGCCTACGTGGGGGACTCATAAATGCTAGATCGATGTGTAAAAATGTGTTGCACATTTTCGACCTAATAACTGAGGGGGAACTTGACTGTCTCTTTATCACTGAGACTTGGTTGAAGACCTGGTGCAATCCTGATATTGTGCACTCCCTCCCCCCTGGTTATCTAATCCAAAGGGTAGATAGACTAGAACACCGTGGTGGGGGCCTCGGAATTATCTACAGAGACACCATGAAATGCATTATAAATGAGCTTCCAGATATCAAAGGGGCAGAAAGTATTGGATTCTGTATGCAGGCTCATGAGTCCTTTACCTTTGCAGGAGCATTAGTTTATCGCCCGCCAGATCAGCAAAATGAGTTCCTGGAGAGCATTGGGGAGGTACTTAGTAATCTCACTCTCAGGTTCTCTAATTTTACGCTTTTGGGCGACCTAAATCTCCACCTGAACTCGACCACAGATCCAGGTGCAATCTGTTTTATGGATATTATTAACGTCCTTGGCCTAACGCTACTCACCCTGGACACCACACACAGAGCTGGCCACATTTTGGACTGCATCTGTTCGAACCTAGACACGTTTAAAGTAAAACCCCCACTCACGCAAACCTGGTCAGACCACAAATGTATCCCTTTTGACATTTCAGTCGAGTGTAGTGCTATAGGCAAAGGCTAGGTGAAAACATCTCGGCTGGGTAAACCCGGTTGGAAAAAGATCATAGGGCCCCCAGACCTTCCGATGAGAGCCAATGAAAGTAAACCCACAATGACTGGAAACACGACAACAGATAATAAACTTTTTGGGGACTGGATCTGTGAACTAAGTGAGCAGTCGGGCCCCACAGGTCCGAATAACAAGCCACGTTGTAAGAAAATGTCCGCACCTTTGGTTCTCATGGTCTTTAAAAGAAAAGCAAGGCGAAGTGAGGGCACTAGAACGAAGGTGGCACCGAAATTAGGAAAGCAAGGACCTTAGCAGCTATAAAACGGCTAGGAGACATTATCATGCCTTGATTAAAACCGCTAAAATAGATTTTTATACAGCAGCCATTGATGCTACCAAAAATAAACAGAAAGAGATTTTTAAGATCGTAAATGTCTTTAGAAACCCCAAAATATTGTTGCAGGAAATCCCCCCCTCTCAGAGTCTCTGCAACACCATAGCCTACTTTTTTTAAGAAAAGGTACAGGCCCTTATCAAAGACTTCCCCCATCATGTCTCACCAATCTCAGATGGGGGGGCCTTGGGAGGTAATAACACTGCCTGTCTGAGGACTTTTCATCCTATTAGTCTGGAGGAAACCCGCCAGGCCATATTATCTATTAAATCGGGCTCCCCTTCCGATCCTTGTCCCCCTATTCTCTTACAAGCCATAGTGGATACGGCTAATCCCATTATTAATAGCATCATAAACTCCTCACTCTCCTCCGCTGAAATACCTATGGAATGGAAGCTCGCTGCGGTAAAGCCTCTCCAGAAGAAACAACTGGCAGACCCGACAACTCTTTCAAATCTAAGGCCTAATTCACTTCTCTCTCTGTACTATGTAAGCTAACAGAAATATTTGTTAACAGGCAGATTACCACTTTCCTGGTGGACAATAACATCTTACACCCCAATCAATCGGGTTTTAGAGCCCAGCACTCAACAGAGTCTGCCCTCCTGTTCACGGTGGAAACCCTACGCTACGCTATGGATCAGGGCAAGAAGGCTGTCCTGATATTATTAGACTTGTCTGTGGCCTTTGATACGGTCTCACATGCTATCCTTATAGACCGCCTAGCAACATCTGGCATAGCAGGAGACGTATTGGAGTGGATTAAGAATTTCTTGAAAAACAGACATCAAGTGACTACCTCAGGACAATTCTTCTCAGAAGAAAAAGCTTTCACGACAGGGGTGCCTCAGGGTTCTAGTTTGAGCTCGACGCTTTTCAATCTTTATATGGTCCCCCTGATCAAATTTCAAATCAAAATAGTCTTTATTCGATATTTTTCAATCATAAAAGACATTTACAAATACAAATTCCTCCCCCACCCCATAGATAATAGGATCCACATTTGGTCAATCGTTACACTATATCTAAAAAGAGCTTACTAGCTCATACATAATTACAAAAAGAAATTTAAATATCACATTTAAAAAGTTAAAACAGTATTAAAAAAATAATTCATTCAGTGCTAGGTATATCAATTTCTCAATGCAATTTACAAAGTCGGATAGCAGCATATAACAACTGGCCTTGGGGTTATTCCAAACTCATTTTACGGGCGCGAATTATCCACATCCAGTGTAAAAATTTCGACATGGCTATAACAACTGGCTGGGAAATATCGGTTTTTAAGATCCTAATTACCTCACTAGCAGTTTTGAGGCCTAACTGAACACAAATCGGTTTAAGCCACGACTTTCTTGGTACATTGTATTCAGGGCAGGCAAACAATACATGCCCTATGTTTTCCCTTTGGTCGGGGCAAAAGGGGCACACCGAACATTGGTTCCCACGCCATTTTGTAGTTAAAGTATTTAGTGGTAGTGTCCCCACCCTCATTTGGTGATACTTCTTCCGGTCCCCTGGAATGGTAATCCAGTCCCAATAGGGTTCTAGGGCCAGTGCATGCTTGAGCTCTAAGAAGTCGGTAGTAAATGATAATTCAGTATGACGGCCGAATGTCTTAGCCCCAACCATGTTCCAATACAGATCACAAAGTATTTTCTTGGATGAGAAGACATTCCCCACAGGGTCATCCCATAATGCAGATAGACCCATAGCCATATATATTGTTTTGACCTCCCTCATCCACTGGATTTTGTGAGACTTATCCGAGTCTCTAACCTCGAGGAAGCCCTGGGCATACTGCAGGAGTTCAGGGGTTACCCATAATCTCCTCCAGTAGGCAACTAATCTATACTTTGCCATATCCTCGAAGCTATGAGCTCCCAGATCATAGTGGAGAGGTATCAATGGAGTGGATACTGGTAAACCCGTAATATTACGAAAAAATTTGTTTTGGGCAACCGTCAACTTAGTGAGGTTGCTGGTCCTCCAAAGTTCTGCCCCATAAAGGACCGCTGCTCCCACCTTAGCATTGTGAATCTTTAAAACAGGAGTGATAGGCCTGGTATGTGATGAATAAAATTCCTTGGTGTGTGCTCCTGCCAATTGTGCATGCCTCGTAACCAGCTGATTAGTATGCTGTTTCCAATCTAATTTGTAGGACAGGGTGATGCCCAAGTAATTAAAGACTTGGGTCTGTTCAAGTTGAACCCCATCCATGACCACCTTCCCTCTGACATATTTCCGTTTGTGCAGAACCATGAATTTTGTTTTGGCTGTATTAATAACAAGGCCATGGTCTGCACAAAACAATTCAAAGACTCTGATAGCCTTCTGGAGCCCCTGTTGTGTCTTTGATATTAACAGGGTATCGTCCGCAAACATCAACAGGGGGATCAGTTTTCCGGCTAGCTTAGGTGCGTCGGTCGGTTGTTGTTCAAAATACCTGATCACCCTGTTGATGTATAGCGAAAAGAGGGTTGGGGCTAGTACACAGCCTTGGCGTACTCCCCTTGCAATGGGAAATTTATCGGTTACGCTACCCTGCTGGTTCCATCGGACTTGGGCAAAATTATTCTCGTGCAGTCTAATTAAGAGAGATAGAATTTCAATTGGGATGCCCTGTTCCTGTAAAGCTTTCCACAACTTAGCACGAAGGACCAAGTCAAATGCTGATTTGAGATCAACAAAGGCTGGAAACAGCATACCCCCCCCCAAGTAGCACTACCCTCCAGTATATTAAAACAAATCTAAAAACTTGGTCAATGGTACTAGTATGACAGCGAAACCATGCCTGTAATAGTGACAAAATATCTTGCTCGTCTATCCAAGATCCTGATCAAATTAATATTGTCCTTTAAGATCAGTACCATCTCCTATGCGGACGACACACAGCTTCTCCTAGTCCTTGACAAAGACATGATGGATGCAGAAGAAAATCTTAAAAACTGCCTCTCAGCCATCTTCGAATGGATGAGAAATAACCACCTGAAATGTAACTCGGGTAAAACAGAAATCCTGCCGTTTGGACAACAAAATCATTTGATTCCAAAATGGTGGTGGCCTGAGGATGCAGAGGCGCCCCCAAATACAATTAGCTCTGCCCGTAATCTAGGAATTAAGTTTGATGATACTCTGTCTTTTAAACAACAGGTGTTGGCCGTGGCAGGTACCTGCTTTAACATCATAAAAGGCTTGAGGACATTTTTTGATTTACTCCCACTAGCAGCTAGACGAACGGTGGTGGTTGCGCTGATAACATCTAGATTGGACTATTGCAACAGCCTGTATGCGGGATCAAATAAAGCAGTCTTACACAAGTTGCAGATAGTCCAACATGCAGCCGCTCGGCTAGTGCTGAGATGGCCTAGAAAGTCCTCTGCCTCAGCCGCACTGGATGCTCTCCATTGGCTACCAATTCACAAGCGTATCTTGTTTAAAGTACTAGTCATCACTTTCAGGGCCTTCCACTCACAAGGCCCCAAGTACCTTCAGAAAGGTTTTAGGCGCTATTGTCCATCGCGTAACCTCATATCCTCAAACACGAATCTGCTAACTATCCCTACCTTTAGGCTTATCTCAATGGGAGGGAAGTGCCTGGCAGCTATAGGATCTAAGGCCTGGAATAAACTCCCCTGCCACCTACGTCAAATCCCCTCTGAAATACTGTTCAGAAAATTACTTAAGACCTGGATATATAGTCTCTCGGATACAGCGTGCAAAGCTTTAGTGTGATTGTTGGACCCCACTAATAAGAGCAGTTGACCAGTATTTTCATCTGCTTCTGGTCCACAGCGCCAAGATGCTCCTTGGAGTGATAGTTGCGCTATATAAGTGCTCCTTTACATTATATTACGCAGAGTCCGCTATTGTTGTGGGATCCGTACCTATATTAGTTGGGGCCCGCGTTCCCAGCCACCCGGGTGCGTCTCAGGTGGACTCTTGTAGACAGTGTGCGGGCAATGGATCGATGAGCCTCAAGCCTCACACGTCTGGCAGATTGGGTCCCCCAGCAATACCTAAGATCACCAACCATGAGAGCCCCTCCGCCGGCTCCTGCGCCCTTCAGGGCGTACTTCAGTTGTTTCTCCGCATTCAGCCTTGCAGCTCAGTTATCCTCCTATGGGAGGGAGTCCTCCAGCACCGCAAGAGGCTCCAACAGCGCGTCTCTGCAAACTAGCCGCTAAAAGAGAGGAAGGGGGGCTCAGCTCTCCCGTAATGTCTTATGCGTCCAGGCCCTCCAGTATTAATCGTTGTTTAAACAGGGAGCATTCGTCTGATTCGTGCACTGCTCACTCAGAGGGCCCCTCTCCCCGGCTTCGTGCCAAACAGACAGCCCCCAGTCATGCTGCGTGGGCAGCGCATGTTCTGCACCCTACAAACCTCCAGGCGCCGCTCATCACATCTAACGTTGGGGCCTATGATGTGCCTTGCCGATGTCCCTTGCTGCAGTCTGTCCAAATATAAGGCCGCTTGTACCACAGATCTCTGGGCATTCAGATTTGCCCGCGATCTACGCGCTCTGCTAGGCCCGTCGGCTGCCTCTAAAATGGCTGCCGGCAGCGTCTGGTCTCTCGCATGATGGAACGGCGGCAGCGTGTGCGCCCAAATCCCCACCGTCATAGCGGGCCCTATGTACTCGGAGCCTGCGGTGTCCAGGGCTCCACCATCAGTGTCTGCCGCAGCCCTCCAGCTTACCGGGCTGCACGCACGGCACCAGCTGCCGAACTGCAGGTCTACTCACTGCGGGCTCTCTGCGGACCAGTCCACTCCTCCGTCGGCACTAGTGTTCACTCTGAAGCCCCCACTTGTCGCGCCGTGTCACCAACTGTCTTCTCAGGGGGACCTCACGCCATACGCGGGTATGCAGGCCACTTCCACCTGGGGTCCGGCGGTACTCGCCCCGCGGCAGCCGTCCACGCAAGTCCCCGGCTTTAGCTGGCGTCGTAGGCCTCCTCTTGAGCCCGGATCTCTCCAGTCAATCTTCACGGTTTTCCCGCAGGCACCGTCTTCGGGTCCACACTGTTGCGTGCAGGCCCGCAACCCGCATCCGGTCCTGTGGGGTTCTCCCGGTGTCAAACGTGTATGATGCGGATATTGTCGGATTGATGCGCTCGGCCGGCGGAGCTGCATTAACAAGCAGCCATTCCTCTGCTCGGCCAAGCCACGCCCCTTCTTTTGCTTTGTTGTCAGCTTCCATAATTCCAGTGCCGTAGAATCTTTTTTTGGCAAGGTGCAATCTCCCCTGATACACCTTTAGTACATTCTTTAGTACATTCTTGAATGCGGCTAATCGGCAACACCAGTGACAGGACACCCTACCAGCTGGCCAGACGCTTGCTTGCTCCTGGGGCCCAAACGCTGTGGTCTCGCTGCTACTGCTTCATACCTCCTCGCGGCTGGAGACTACAGCTCCCAGGGAGCCTTGCGGCCACTTCCTGCTTCCTGCCACAGCGCGCCCAGAGGCTCTACTTAACCAGGACACTCCCTCCGCGTCCCGGGACGCGTGCGGGCGGTCGCCAGGCGAATCCTGGGCAAAGGGCGGGCCCTCTTAGGCGCTCAGAGGCTGGGCTGGGCCACATCTCTTACAGCTGCAATAAGAGGTGAGCTGGGGATAAGTCATCATGGGGAAACGTAACATCACTTCCCCTGAAATCTGCTGTAAATAAAAGGAAGCAACCTGCCCGCAATAAGAATCAACCAACTCCTAAGAGCATGTGGACCAGAGGGAAACAGCAACAATCTGAGGGTAACACTGTTAATACTGAAATGCTGCAAACTGCTGAATTGGTCACTCCCATAACCCTCTCTATTGATGAACACAACTCTTTGGGCACACAGACTGATTTTTTAACTGAAAGTATCATTCAACCCAAGCCCAATGGGAACTTTATTGAGACAATTGTGGATACTATTTTTAAACAACTGGAATGTCAATTGATCAAGCAATTTAATACTGTTTTTAAAAGACTAGATAAATTAGAAAGCTTAGTTAAAAAGGAAGAGGTCAAAAGGAAAGGGGCGATCAGCCTTGATCAGATGAGGGGTGATCATCTTTTGAAAGACCTGGAGTCTGCTAGTAAGGCTATCTTGGGCAGTGCGCCCAGTACTAGCAGCAGCTTGAAGGGTGGTCCCAAACCTGCCAGTAGTACTCCAATAGCCAATACTACACCTAGGCACACCAACACAGGGCAAACTAAACCTGCCACTAAAGCCAAGCCCCCTCCTCACCAGTTCTTCTAACACTACCACCATAGCCAACGGCAGGAGGGCCCCAACACAACCACTGTATAATCTGTGGCCCAAAGCAGTAATGATGCTAGGAAGAAACAACTGGCAGTTAGTATACCCAAAAAATTTCAGGAACCTGCCCTCCACTTACCACCTGACGCCTGCCCATACGTTTTAGTACTGGCAGGCGTCACACCCCTTAAGGATGGACAAGGTGAGTCTTGGGTTCAGCTGAACAATAAGTGTATTGACTGGCTGACCAAGCACAAGGGGGTAGGTCATGACATCTCAAATGAAATTTTGTCTGCCCGTCGAGGGAGTTGGGTCGGTCCCCTACGTAAAGACTTTAACGGGGACTGCATCGTTGTAAACTTCAGGTATCCTGGCACTGTCAAATACATACTCAATCACAATAGTACTTACCCGGGACCATCTACTGTTGTCACTCCCTTGCCTCTGGGCTACTTTTATAGGCCACCACCCAGGCAACTTTTTCCAGCCCCACCGTCTTTTCCACTTTTCAATAGATACACCGCATTAGCAGATACTTGTAGTTTGGACTGACCATTAGGCACTTCATCTCACATTTCAGTTAGTGACCATATTAATAAGCATGTCCTTGCAGGTAAGTCGCCTATCTGTCCCACCGTAACACCGCCGAATTCACCCGGCAGGAGCAGGGCGTCATCCGACCCCACAAAAGGTGCTCAGCGCCATATTCCCATCACAGCTGCCGATGAATTATCCATCTTGAGTTGGAATATCGCTGGCCTCAACGCCAAAATGAATATAAAGTCCTGGACCGATTGGGTAACCAGCTTTGATGTTTTAATGTTGCAGGAAACCTGGTGCACCAGATCTCTACTCCTTGAGGGTTACAGCTGTCATAATCTGATCGTCCCTTCCCCTCCCATTGGTCGCCCCAGTGGGGGTCTATCAACCTGGGTCAAAATTACTGCTGGAGTCAACATCGAACCATTGCCAACAAATAATAATGACTTTATGGCATTGAAATATACCGGCCGGCTAAAGTTATGTCTTATTAACTTTTATAACAATGACTTCATAACCTACCCTAATACCAATTTTCTAAAACTGTTTAATTTAATCGATGAAGTCGAAGATGGTCAAAAATGTGGTAGATTTGATGGCAATTGCCTAGGAGGCGATTTTAATGCACACATCCACCCCAGAACCCCACCCTGCAAGAGAGGAGAAGAATTACTAGACCTGTTAGCAACACGTGATTTAGTCGATGTAATGGAGAAATCAGATACTGGTGTGAACAACGTACCTGTCCCCACCTATATCGGGCGCGGGAGCTCAACTACCATAGATTACGTATTAATTTCATCTCTCCTCGAGGATCTTTTATTAAAATCAGAGGTTATTCGGTCCACGCATAACGATCATTACCCAATTCTAACTCACCTTAAATCAATCAAAACCATGAGGAAGAGAATAGAAATTGGGGCTAAAAACCTAATGGCATCGACAGACAAGTTAAGGGTGGCTTGGAAGGGGATAGACAACCAGGGTGTTTTGGCTAGAGTCATCAAAAAACATCCTACTCTAGTCTCGGTTTGTCTATCAACTTCCAGCCCAGGGCTCGATATCGTTACCTCATTCTGTGAGCTCTGTAAGGCTATAAAAACTGAAATTTCTAAACCTGTATCAGCCCATATCAATAGTAATCCCAGGTAGTTTGACACCTCATGCTCTAAAGCTAACTGGGAACTTAGGGCTGCCCTTATCGCTGTACCGCGTGACCTGTCCCTGGTAGGGACTCTGAGATCCAGATATAAACACTCTCTAAAAATCAGATCTGATGAGCTAATAAAAGACCACTGGGACTTTCTTGTCCGCACAGCTGCCTTACGAGATGTTGCAGGGTTTTGGAGGGCCGTTAAGAATCTTAGATCATTGGGCTCTAATATCTCCCCTATCAACTGTAATATAACAGGGGATGTGTGGGTTGACCATTTTTCTAAGATTTATGATGCCTCTGCATCTGGCAACCCAATTGAAACCGTCCCAGCAGTAAAGCCTTTGAACATTTTGTTGTCGGAGGTGGAGGACGCCATCACCGAAAGCGCTGGGAACAAAGCCCCCGGTCCTGATGGCCTATCCATCGACCAAATTAAATCTGAACCCGATTTTTGGGCACCCTTGTTATGTAACGTTTTAAATAATTTATCCCTTACCACTGTCCCGGAAACATGGTCTAGAAGTACTATCGTACCAATATTTAAAAAAGGCGATAGACTCGACCCTGGCTGTTACCGCCCATATCCTTAATTGACAATACGCTAAAAGTTCTAGGCAGGGTCCTTTTTAACAGAATTAGAACCTGGGCGGAAGAAAATACCATCTTACATACCTGCCAGATAGGCTTCAGAAGTAAAGTGGGCACGGTGGAGCAGTGCCTGAACCTAAACCTGCTTATGGCCAAATATACGATCGCCAAAAAATCACCTTTATATTTTGGGTTTATGGATTTAAGTTCTGCTTTTGATTTTGTTAACCATTCCCGCTTATGGTCAGTCCTGCTGAATTATGGTTTAGATGAATCTTTAGTTAATTTCTTGGCACATCTTCATAGCTATCTGAAAGCACAAGTCTGTATTAACAATGATGGTTAAGTTTCTAATGATATTTTAATTGGCAGGGGGGTCAGACAGGGTTGTGTATTGGCCCCCCTGCTTTTTATTCTGTACATAAATGAACTGAGCGTTTCTTTGGGCAAATTAACTAATGATGTACCGAAAGTCAATGGCAAACCAGTCCCTGCACTTCTCTATGCGGATGATGCGGTCCTCATGGGCCGCACACCCAATGCCTTGCGAATTTTAATCTTGGGTTTTGTTAACTATATGGCAGATTTGGGCCTCTGTACCAATTTTAAGAAGTCATTCATAATGTCTTGTGGCCCCAAAAGCTATAAAATAAGCCATATTCGGTCAGGGGACAATATCTTAAAAAGCACCTGCACTTTCCCCTATCTTGGTTTATTATTTTCCAACACTGGCTCTTGGCAGCCCCATGTTGCTCAGGGAAGGAACAAACTGAGTAAAGCCATAAATTCTTTAACCTCCCTCCGCCAACCCAACCAGGTAGACGTGATTATATCATTGTCACAAATCTATAGAACGGCAATGCTTACCTGTAGGAACCTATGGTGCTGAGGTCTGGGGTTTTTCGAACTGCACCCAACTACAGACTGAAGAAAATAGATTTTGCCGGGAGATTTTGGGGGGGGTTATTAGTGCACCAACTCACGTCTGCCACAGGAAATTAAACCTCCATTACATAGAGGACTTCATAAGATCTAGACCCTCACTGTTCTGGATAAAAATTTGGTGTAATCCTGCTGCCTCCATGTCACGTAATATTATTATGGACTGTCTAACCTGTGAGAGGGCTAACTTTATACCCTGGTTTAAGGCTGTGGGAAATAGTTTATCGAGTGTGTGGCTGGGTCATCTTTTTACATCGCCGCAACTGATAGACTGCACGCATAAGAACCTAATAAAAAAGGCTCTCCACGATTCTTATCGTAAAGAGAGGTTAAGGCGTGACTTGGTAAAGCCGTCCACAACTAGATATATTTCCCTTATGGTGCCAAGCGATAAATCATTTGCCCTGCCTATGGGCTATCTCCGCATAAAGTTAGGCAGGTGGAACAGGAGTTTGCTGTTCCGGTTCAGGGACGGAAGCATTATAAATTTACTTAGCTTCCCGTTAGGCTTTAACAAACATGTGGAAAATCTAAGCTGTCCCTGTAACCTAGGCGGCAAACAAAGTTTGCTTCATTTTATTTTCTTTTGTGGTTTTTACAGAATGCACACTTTGCACTTTCTAATGCCGTACTGTAGAAAAAATGCCTTGATGGATTTTAAACTAGCTTTTAAAGATTTGTTATTGTTAAAAACGGATGAGACCATCTTCAGAGTAAGCTGCTTTCTTAAAGCAGCTGTTTGGTCTCGTGCTTCTCTGCTTATCGACTGAAATACTTGCACTATGCATATTTGCACATTGCACATTGTATATTTTGCACTAATGATTGCCTTTATGCACATGATAAAGCTATATATCGCTATGAATTTGTAATCAAGTGGGATGTTATTTGTGTTTTTACTTCTGCTGGATTTTATGTGTACTTTTATGGATGTTTTACAATCCGAATAAAGATCATTTGACTTGACTTGACTATAGGAGCATATTCAAATTCATTTCAGATTCAATGGCAATTTGTCAATTTCAACAGATTAAAATATAAAAGCAGTGCGCAACAGTAAGTATCACTAAAACAACTGGGAGCCCGAAGCCCAAAAGCTGTCTATAATCCACCAGCAAACATATTTGCAGTTTAATTTTATTACCAGATACAAGGGCGTAGTTTCCATTGGTGCTGACGGTGCAGTGGCACCAGGGGCTTGAGGGGCCTACTGAACCCTGATTATTACTGAATTTCATAATTCAAACAGAGACCAGAGGGTCCAATTCCTGCTTTGCACTAGGGCCTGTTGGACAGGCCACATGAAGGGCTCGCTCCCTCCCCGCATGACAGGGCCCGGACACCGGCTCTCCAGGTGCTACCCACAGAAGCAACCCGCAAACCGTCCCCTACGGGACTCCTGCCCCCGGACATCTCTGTATCACTGGCCCGGGCCACCGTCAGCACCATTGCCCGGCCCAGCCGCCATCTTAGACACTGCACCACGAGGCCGCATGGCCGCAGCTCGACCCCAACCCTGGGCCTGGCCAGGCCCCGACATCCCGGCACCACCATCCACCCAGGAGGTGAACGGACCACTTGGCAGGTCAATGGGAGGAAGAAGTGTCGATGGCTCTCCCTCGCCAGGTGCCGATCGCCCCCAGCCTCCCCGGGCGCTGGCTCCACCCCCCTGCTGGGTGTCTGGACTCCCTCATCCCGGACCTCCCGACCTCCAAGTGCGAGGGTCCGGACATCAAAGGGGGCCAGACCTATAACTGAGGCAGCTCCAGAGCAGGAAGGCAGTTGTATCTTGGAGTCGAGAGACACCGTGAAGAACTCATCCTTGACGGACTGCTGGTGCTGCCGCAGCCCTGCCTTGTGAACTATCGTCCTGCCTGCTGGCGCTGCCGCAGCCTTCTGCAACCTTCATCCTCGTTGGACCTGCTGGCGCTGCCGCGGCCCTCTTGCAACCTTCATCCTCGCCGGGACCTGCTGGCGCTGCCGCGGCCCGTTCCTATCTACGACCACCTCGGGACCTGCTGGCGCTGCCGCGGCCCGTCCCTCTCGAACGCCGAGCTCGAGGATTGTGAGCTACCATCATCGCATCGCAGTACCAGATTGGTAACCAAGACTGTCCCGCTACTCCTTTCCCTGTCAAGAGACTAGAATCAAGAGGATCATCGTGTCCTGCTTCCATTGTATCGTATCACCGTACTTCAAGAATTGCTTATAAAGAACGTTAACCTTATCCTTGTGTGGTGTCCATCTGTGGGGGGGAAGTTACTTGTCTGTACGATCGCTGGAGACGGCCCTCACCGGAGGCCTCTCCCCTTGTCCTCGGCCGACCCTCCCGGTCCCCGTCTAACAATGGTGGCCAGCGGCGCGATCCGAACCAACGCGTAATCGTACATAAAGCAACTCACCCCACGACTAAACCACAATGTCGACCCAAGAGAGCGGATCTACAGAGAAATTCCAAATGGAAAAACTGGAGGAGTACAGCCATCGAGAATTAAAACAATTTTGTATGGAACTGGGCATTGCTACCACCGGTCTGAGCACAAAAGATGACTTTAAACACGCCCTAGAATCGTGGGCGGAAGCAAATACCGCCGGTCCCCGGGACCAACACATCGAAGCACCGGAGACGAGCACCGCTCCTTCCGAAGAAAGGAGAGCGGGTCTCTCCCGGGAAGAGATCCAAGAGCGAGAAAAAAGCAGACTGCACGAATTAGAGTTGGCACGACTCAAGTTGGATGGAGAACTAAAACTAGCGGAACAAAAAATGAACCTAGAACACTTACGGCTCCGAGAAGAGCGGGAAGAAAAGCAAAGACAAAGAGAGCTCGAAGAAAAAAGACTGGCATACGAACACGAGCGCAAACTGGCAGAGATAGAACTACGGAAGCAAAACAAAGACCTGGGGGTGCCCGAGCCACCGCGCACCCCAAGAGCTACAGAACCAAAGGTCCACATTCCCAAAGATGTCGTCCGAGAGTATTACCAAAACGACGACATACAACAGTGGTTCAAGGCCTACGAGATCGCCATGACCTCCCACCGGATCAATCGAAGTGACTGGGGAGCCGGTCTATGGGGGAGATTCGTCAATGAAGGCCGCGATGCCCTGTTACAGCTCCCGGACCATCAAATGACGTCCTATGACCACATGAAGGCCGCCCTCCTCACTCGATATGGGCTGACACCCGAAATGTACCGCCAGAGGTTCCGCGACTGCACCCGAATCCTGGGTACAACTTGGGTGGAATATGTAAACTATTTCAGCCGAGCCTTCGAGGGATGGATAAAGGGGAGCCGCGTAACGATCTACGAGCAGCTTTTTAACCTCATCGTGTGGGAGCACCTCTCCAACAACTGCTTCGTCGAGCTCAGGCAGCACCTCCTCGACAGTAAATTGACTGATCCACGGCAGCTCGCCGCCGAGGCTGACCGATGGGAAAGCACCCGAGTGGGCCGGGGTGGGCCGAACGAGCAGAACAGGAACAACCAAGGTCATCACCGTCCCCGAGGAGGAGGAGGAGGCCAGGGCCGGGGGAAAGACGCCGTCCCGGCCGCTCCCGCTACCAGCACCCCGCCCCCGGCCGGCCGGGGCAACCCCCCGATGCGCCCAGGATTCAGAGCCAATGTCACTTGTCACCGATGCCAGCGAGTCGGTCACTACGCCAATGACCCGAACTGCCCAAAGCACCAGACTCCGGGGCCCCGCCAGGTAGCTGCCGCCGCCCTAGGAGAAGAGCAAGTCTCCGAAGAGCATGAAGAATACGAACAGGAGCAACAAGAGTGGGAACCGGCTGCCATGGTCCTGGCGTGCCTAGGGGGAAGAGACATGATCCCGCGGGCTCCCCTACCCGCCAACACCAGAAAATACAGTCAGTGGGTGAACATAAATGGGCGCAAGGCTGAAGCCCTACGTGACACGGGGGCCAGTGTGACGGCCGTCCGCTGTCACCTGGTGACCCCGGAACAAATCCTACCAAACGTTCTCTGCCCCGTCCGTTCAGCCGACAATTCCGAGAGCCTGTGTCGGATGGCCTGCGTCCCATTCGAATGGGGAGGAGTATCCGGCATGCTGAAGGTGACGGTCCGCGATGATGCCCCCGTGGACTGTCTCCTGGGGAACGATCTCGAGAGTTCTCCGTGGGCCGCCGTGGAAAGAAGAGAGCACCTGGGGATGTTGGGCCTCCCGGACTGGGCGTGCGTAACCACCCGGTCCATGGCAGCCCGCGCCATCCCCCAACCCGAAGAACCCGAATGGCCAGCACCTCCTCCTCCGATCGCTCCAGTGGGGGACGCCGACCACGCCGACCCCCCGGGACAAACCCAAGAAGGGCTCGCTCAGCCCCAGGACCTTCCAGACCTGGCTCAGTGGCGTCAAGAAGGGGGACCCACCCAGGAACAATTCCGTCAAGAGCAAAAGACCTGTCCCTCCCTCAATGGAACTACGACAGCAAGCCCTCGCCCAGAGCGCGGGAGATACCGCCGGGGCCCACTGGATCTATTGGGACAATGACCTATTGTACAGCGAACAAAGAATCGCGGAGTTAGGGGCCAGTCGAGTGTTGGTGGTGCCCCTCCGCTTTAGAGACTTCCTGTTGAACTTGGCCCACGATGTCCCCCTGGCTGGACACTTGGGACAGGACAAAACCTACAACCGCCTGGTGACCCACTTTTACTGGCCAAAAATGAGAAATGACGTCCTCAACCACTGCCGGTCCCGCCCCACTTGTCAGGCCAGCGGGAAGAGCGGCCGCAAACTCAAGGCACCCCTGCAACCCTTCCCTGTTGTTACCACCCCGTTCGAAAAGGTGGGAATAGATATTGTGGGGCCCCTGGACCCCCGAACAGCACAAGGGCATCGATTCATCCTGGTACTGGTGGACCACGCCACCCGCTATCCCGAGGCCGTCCCCCTTCGAACTGTAACAGCACCGGTGGTCGGCCGAGCCTTAATGGGAATCTTCTCCCGGGTGGGCTTCCCCCGGGAAGTCGTCAGCGACAGAGGCACAAACTTTATTTCAAAATATATGAAATCCCTCTGGCAGCAGTGCGGAGTCACCTACCGATTCACAACCCCCTACCACCGGCAAGGAAATGGACTGGTTGAGCGGTTCAACCGCACACTCAAGGGAATGATTATGGGGTTGGAAGAGCCTCTCCGCCGCCAGTGGGATGTGCTACTCCCGTGCCTCCTCTTCGCCTACCGAGAAGTCCCCCAGAAGTCCCTCGGCTTCAGCCCCTTCGACCTCCTGTACGGACACCCTGTTCGAGGGCCCCTCAGCCTAGTCAAAGAAGGTTGGGAGATGGCCCCCCTGAAAACCCCTCCAGACGTCTACAAGTACCTCCTGACCCTACGCAATCAGACCAGACGATTCAGAGAGATCGCCAAAGCCAATCTTGAGGCCAGTCAGGAGGACATGAAGAAATGGTACGATCAGAACGCCTCTGTTAGAAATGGGATCCCTGGCTGGCCAGGGCTTCCGCCAAAGTCAGTCAGAGACCATCACTCCTAAGTCAGGGCAAGGAAGTTACACGCCAAGATAACCCCTACTCGCCTTCTAGGTAACGTGGCGCGAGCAGCAAGGCTAAACTTGGAGGCGATATGAGTTAAGTATTTGCGCACGCACCCCAGCAACAACACCCAAGGCCCACCACAAAGGAAACTCCACACAAGGTTATATATAAAAATAGCCTTTGTATTACCAAAACACATTAGATAAAACACACACTTTACAATGTGCCAGAGGCACGGGCAGAATTTACAGGGGATATTTACAAGACAGGGCCACCTGGACCACTGTCAGGAATCAGCACTTTCAGAAGTAACACTTTTAGAGATAGCACTTTTTAGATCATAGAATTATCACTGTAGCACAAAAATAACATACAACCAGTCACTACTGGTACCAGGTGAGCACTACCTATGCAACCCTCACTACCGTAGGAGATTACACTAGGGAACCTGGGCCTCGCTAGTACCACCTGTACTAGCAAGAAGGAAACCACCTAAGTATCGCTATACCTGTAGGGGTCTTAAGGAAGGAAACACATGATGCATCACAATACATTCAGCGGTGTGAAAGGACAAAGCACATGACGCATAAAAACACATTCAGAGGTGCAGAAAATGAACAATTGCGCCAAACTCACGTAAGTCACCACCTGTGACTGTCCCTAGGCCCTCTGGCCTTGTTGGGGCTAGGACGCCCTGTGTCCAAAGTCAGGCAGGCTGCGCAGGCAGCCAAGAACACAGGCCTAAACGTAGTAGTTGCCCACAAAGTGCTGGGCAACTGGTGCAAATGATGGGGCGAACACGATGTGGGAGCCTCACAGGCTCTGCAGAAACAAAATGCCCCCTTGAGCCTATCTAGGCTCCAATACAACTGGCCAGGGCGGTGGAGTCCCTCTCGGGGGACTCGATAAAGGGATATGGCCCCGGAGCCCTTCTCAGGGCTTCAAATCAATGCAGCACTTAAGAGCCTCTCGTGGCTCCAACACTAAGATGCCCCCTGAGCCCTCAGGCTCAAAACACAAGGGCGCGAGGTCGCGCTGCTGAGGGGTGGGGGGGGGCGGACACCGACAACGTGTCCCGGCGCCCCTCCCTTCTTTTCTTGTGGCAACACTCACCCGGTCTGGTCTCTCCGTAGGCTGCGGGGACGCTGGCGGTCTCCTTCCTCAGCGGGAGCTTGGCTCTCCTCCTTGCCGGGCCGCGGGCGGGGCTCTCTCACCCTCGAGAGCCTCGCCGAGGACAAGACTCTGGGCTCCTTCTTCCTCCTGGGCAGTGCGTGCGGCCGGCGCCCCAGCCGCGATTAGGCCGCCACTTTCCCCGACGTCCTCGAGGACACTTCTCCCGCTGCCGGGCAACCCTCCGGCCAGGCTAACGCTCGATAGGCTGGCGAGACAGCCAATGGCAGCGCGGCCCTGCAGACGAGCCCCCCTGGCTCCGGGTCGCGCTGCTGAAGCCGAGGGGAACTTCTTTTGGTCGCAATCCGGGGTAGCCTCCCAGGAATTCAAAGAAAAGCGAGGTGGCACTCGCTTGGGCGGACAAAGCGCTCCTCAGCGCTAAAAGGCAATTTAAAGCGCTCCCTGCGCTAGCTAAATTTTTAAAGCGCCTCCTGCGCAAAAGTAGCAAATAAAGCGCTATTAAGCGCTGGGGCCGAAATCGAGCGCTCCCAAGCGCTAGGGGAGAGCTCAGGCCCCCAAAGTCCAGGTAGAGCCCCTCAGCAAGGCAGGGGGGGGGGCAAGGCTGGGCCCAGAGCCAGCTCACTGGGTCTCCAGGCAGAGAGACACCCCAAGTGGCGGTCCTCTGGCCCAGCAGCAGCAGCAGCAGCCCCCTCAGGATCCTGGAAAAGAACAACTTCTGTGGGGACTCTGCCCCATTTTTATACACCTCATTCCTTTGTCTAAGGGTGCAGGGTGGAGGAGAAACCAGTCGCAGCTGGTTTTGGAGCACTCTTGATTGCTCAACCACCCATTTCATTCACTGGCAGGGCTAGGGACATTAGACACACCACAGGGGGGCGGAGCCAGCATTGTGTGGGGAAAACCCAGCCCATCCAGGACACAGGTACACTCATCCCACACATCACTCATGCTAATCTCACACTCACCACCGGGCAGACCCATCCAGCCTTCCTGGAGCCAGGCTCACCAGCCAGCTCCAGCCAATCACACGCCAGGCATATTTTATATTAATATGCCAACTCCTAGAAGTGGCACTTCTACATATGACACACTCATGCAACACACACCATTGCGAAGCAGTCGCTCTCACGAGTGCGCACATATCAAATTCGACCCTGTACACCCCACGCATCAGCAACTACCAGGGACACATACATTCCCCATGCATTCCTATGGGAGGGCAGGCCTATCTCATCACATGCACTCAGAGTGCGCACGCACTTTCCACTGGGACACAGTGAAAGTGCGCAGGACCCAAAAATCACCATCACCAGGTCACCTATTACAAGCAAAAAGTCTAGGGGTGAACCTGCCATAAGGGCCAAGTCCAACACAACCCCCTTCCAGCCAAAACGCAGGGGAGAACAATCACCACCGTGATGGACTTCCCTGCTTGGGGCGATAGAACACGGACGCAGGCCCGCCACTGCCGGGACACCCTCCTGTTCTATGCCACGGTGAACCCCTAGGGTTCCTTCTCAAAACACTGTCTGGACCAACTGGACTACCCCACTGGTACTCCCGAGCTGTCCGCGGCCAGGACCAGGCCCTGGGCCACCCAGGTGCCACCGGTCCTTGCCTATTCACAGAGTGGGGGGTAGTAACCCCTGGTACATAGTAGCCATTCTCCACTCTTCCTGTCTGCCAGACAGGACTAGACTGCCACTGGTTCTCCAGCCTAGGGTCTACAACCTCAGGCGGACCAGGAGTCTCGGGGAAGGCTCTCCTCCCCCTACCTCTTCTTCTAGGGTTCCTCCTCCTCTTGCGAGGGGTACCCTTACTACGCCACTCCAACCCAGGGTTTAACCCCTCAGGTTGCACCGGGGTCAGAGGTGGGCTCTCACACCCTCTGCACCCCTTTCCAGAGGTCTGCCCTCTCCCAACTGGAGAAGTTCCTCTGGAAGAAGAACCGGTCAGGACACTGGTTACAGTCGTCCTACCCTTCAGGTCAGGCTGATCCTGAACCTGGCCTTCCAACCTCTGGTCTAAAACCTTCGGTGGAACAATTGCCTGCCACTCCAGGACTTCTGGGGATTCACACACCATCCCCCTGAGGCTAACAAATGACACATATGTTGTGTGACTGTCTGCCTGGCGCAGATCTCCCGCCTCCTGTCCACCTGACAGTGCGCAAAGATCCCCAGCACAGAAGTGGTGTCACCATGGTCACTACACGGGATCCTAGCCTAACTGGGTAGTCCCTGACCCACAGGTTCTTCCACTGGGGTACTCCCCCAATCACTCCTCACGCTGGACTCCTGTACCCTCCCTACCGGAGCGGTACTGCCAGACTCTAGAACCACAGGAGCTCTGGTTACAGACGCTCCAGGTCCTCTACTCACTAGGAGAT
The DNA here is from genome assembly GCF_964263255.1 of Lissotriton vulgaris. NCBI lineage: Eukaryota > Metazoa > Chordata > Amphibia > Caudata > Salamandridae > Lissotriton > Lissotriton vulgaris. The sequence continues at coordinate 1,073,155,276 of NC_141691.1, read as the reverse complement.
CTTCCTCAAATGGACTAACAGGACAGCCTAGGTCCCCAACCTGGTGTTCCCTACAGAAACCATCCAAGTCCTGAGGCAGGGCTTCGGGCGTCTGGGGAACCTCGGTCTCCCCCTCACTCCTGCTCCACTGAGCCAGGCAGTGAGCCCCTACACTCTCCTCGCCTATCCTGGGACCTAGCTGGGCTACACTGAGCCTCCTCCACCACGCTGGGCTGGAGGATACCTGAACCACTACTTTTGGAGTCACTCACCAATGACTCTAGAGAACCTCTAGCACTTTCCCAGCGCTCTGCTTCCTCAGCAAGCGCCCAAGGACTAAGGGATTCAGACTTCAACAGGTGCTGGCGCAACTCTGGACCATCAACACTGAGCAACTGCTCTTTGAGAAACATATTCAGTACTCCGTCTCTCTCATCATCCGAGCTAGCCGCCAGCCAATCCCACATTGCATCAGAACAGTCATCCACAAAAAAGCCCCAACTCTGGTGAGGCAGTCTCCTACTGCCCCTGAACTTCAACCTTAACTCCTCCTCTTGGGAACAAGGGACCATACGTTGGGCATGGGGAAGGGGACTTCCTGCACTGAAGTCTATATAGCTGCCACCACTGGACTCAACCCTCCCTGGGGAATCCAGACAATCAACACTGCGCGCAGGGGATAGTCTACCCTCCAGAGCTACTTTGCCTCTGGTGGAGGCCCTCTCAGCCTCCTCTATCCTTTCCTGCGCTAAGACCCTCTCAGTCTCTAGCTGTTGCTTCTTAACCTCCAGTTGCGCCATAGCCTGGGCATGCTCTAACCTGAGCTTCTCTAAGGCCAGCTGGTGCTCCCTTTCTCTCCTCCTGTCTTCCAGCTCCTCTGGGGACAGGGAAAGGGATGAGGCGCTGCCTCCTGCGCTGGACCCAGCAAGGGACTCCCTATCTATGGGGTCCTCACTATCTGCTGGCGTCCCTGTGCTATCATTTTCTTCCTCCTCTTCTGAATCTTCAGGGCTCCCTACAGACCCACCACCCTCATGGTGTGAGGCCCAGGCCCTTTCCTCACTGCGCTCAAGATCCCATTGACCCTCTTGCCATCTGACCAGGCGGTCCCTAAGTTCGTACGGGTTTGACTCACTCCTCCCTATGTCTCTCTCGTCACAGAACCTTACCAGCTCCCACGTACTGTAGGTATCTAGATCACTGAAATAAAAAACAAGCTCCATTCTGGCAGACGTTCTAGAGACAAGATCACCCAGGGAACCTAAGGGTCTGAGCTTAAACAGGAGTACACAATTCACAAAGGTTTAGCAAGCTCTCTACCCCAGAGAACTCACACTCACTTGTCTAGTGCCACACACCATTCATCCACACACAACCCCCCCCTCGGACTGGTAAGGCAGTTTCTACCACCCCTGATTCCTCAACCTGACCACACGTGACACAGGTACCAAACTCTGGGCGCGGGGCAGGGGAATAAATGTACTGGACACAATTGCACAATGATACCTTCAGGAGAAGAAAATAATGGAACTTCAAAAACAATAATCCCCTAAAATGTGGTCATCTAAAATGCAGAGTTTTGTAGTGTGGCCAGTTGCCACTGTGGTACAACGCAAGCACAAATTCTCATCCTCACCGCTTGCCGCCAATGTTAGAAATGGGATCCCTGGCTGGCCAGGGCTTCCGCCAAAGTCAGTCAGAGACCACCACTCCTAAGTCAGGGCAAGGAAGTTACACGCCAAGATAACCCCTACTAGCCCTCTAGGTAACGTGGCACGAGCAGCAAGGCTAAACTTGGAGGCGATATGAGTTAAGTATTTGCGCACGCACCCCAGCAACAACACCCAAGGCCCACCACAAAGGAAACTCCACACAAGGTTATATATAAAAATAGCCTTTGTATTACCAAAACACATTAGATAAAACACACACTTTACAATGTGCCAGAGGCACGGGCAGAATTTACAGGGGATATTTACAAGACAGGGCCACCTGGACCACTGTCAGGAATCAGCACTTTCAGAAGTAACACTTTTAGAGATAGCACTTTTTAGATCATAGAATTATCACTGTAGCACAAAAATAACATACAACCAGTCACTACTGGTACCAGGTGAGCACTACCTATGCAACCCTCACTACCGTAGGAGATTACATTAGGGAACCTGGGCCTCGCTAGTACCACCTGTACTAGCAAGAAGGAAACCACCTAAGTATCGCTATACCTGTAGGGGTCTTAAGGAAGGAAACACATGATGCATCACAATAATTCAGCGGTGTGAAAGGACAAAGCACATGACGCATAAAAACACATTCAGAGGTGCAGAAAATGAACAATTGCGCCAAACTCACGTAAGTCACCACCTGTGACTGTCCCTAGGCCCTCTGGCCTTGTTGGGGCTAGGACGCCCTGTGTCCAAAGTCAGGCAGGCTGCGCAGGCAGCCAAGAACACAGGCCTAAACGTTGTAGTTGCCCACAAAGTGCTGGGCAACTGGTGCAAATGATGGGGCGAACACGATGTGGGAGCCTCACAGGCTCTGCAGAAACAAAATGTCCCCCTGAGCCTCTCTGGGCTCTTAACGATACTGGTGGCGCCTGAGCCCCTCGTGGGCTCTCAGTAATCAAAATGCCCCCTTGAGCCTATCTAGGCTCCAATACAACTGGCCAGGGCGGTGGAGTCCCTCTCGGGGGACTCGATAAAGGGATATGGCCCCGGAGCCCTTCTCAGGGCTTCAAATCAATGCAGCACTTAAGAGCCTCTCGTGGCTCCAACACTAAGATGCCCCCTGAGCCCTCAGGCTCAAAACACAAGGGTGCGAGGTTGCGCTGCTGAGGGGTGGGGGGGGGGGCGGACACCGACAACGTGTCCCGGCGCCCCTCCCTTCTTTTCTTGTGGCAACACTCACCCGGTCTGGTCTCTCCGTAGGCTGCGGGGACGCTGGCGGTCTCCTTCCTCGGCGGGAGCTTGGCTCTCCTCCTTGCCGGGCCGCGGGCGGGGCTCTCTCACCCTCGAGAGCCTCGCAGAGCACAAGACGCTGGGCTCCTTCTTCCTCCTGGGCAGTGCGTGCGGCCGGCGCCCCAGCCGCGATTAGGCCGCCATTTTCCCCGACGTCCTCGAGGACGCTTCTCCCGTTGCCGGGCAACCCTCCGGCCAGGCTAACGCTCGATAGGCTGGCGAGACAGCCAATGGCAGCGCGGCCCTGCAGACGAGCCCCCCTGGCTCCGGGTCGTACTGCTGAAGCCGAGGGGAACTTCTTTTGGTCGCAATCCGGGGTAGCCTCCCAGGAATTCAAAGAAAAGCGAGGTGGCACTCGCTTGGGCGGACAAAGTGCTCCTCAGCGCTAAAAGGCAATTTAAAGCGCTCCCTGCGCTAGCTAAATTTTTAAAGCGCCTCCTGCGCAAAAGTAGCAAATAAAGCGCTATTAAGCGCTGGGGCCGAAATCGAGCGCTCCCAAGCGCTAGGGGAGAGCTCAGGCCCCCAAAGTCCAGGCAGAGCCCCTCAGCAAGGCAGGGGGGGGGGCAAGGCTGGGCCCAGAGCCAGCTCACTGAGTCTCCAGGCAGAGAGACACCCCAAGTGGCGGTCCTCTGGCCCAGCAGCAGCAGTAGCAGCCCCCTCAGGATCCTGGAAAAGAACAACTTCTGTGGGGACACAGCCCCATTTTTATACACCTCATTCCTTTGTCTAAGGTTGCAGGGTGGGGGAGAAACCAGTCGCAGCTGGTTTTGGAGCACTCTTGATTGCGCAACCACCCATTTCATTCACTGGCAGGGCTAGGGACATTAGACACACCACAGGGGGGCGGAGCCAGCATTGTGTGGGGAAAATCCCAGCCCATCCAGGACACAGGTACACTCCTCCCACACATCACTCATGCTTATCTCACACTCACCACCGGGCAGACCCATCCAGCCTTCCTGGAGCCAGGCTCACCAGCCAGCTCCAGCCAATCACACGCCAGGCATATTTTATATTAATATGCCAACTCCTAGAAGTCAGAAAACTACAAAGGGGTGGCTCTAATCAGTATGGCTGAGCCAGTATCTATAACAACAAGAAGGGGATGCCAGTACTGATACAAGTAACCATTTAGCAGTTTAAGACACTCAACCTGAAGTAAAATTCAAGGCTTGGAGCTGATCAGTAGCTTTGGGAAGGAAAAATCTAAGATTTTTCCTTCCCACATTTTTTGTACCTAGCATGTAATACTGTTTAATTTTGAACCAATTGTTCTTTGATAACATTAAGCAAAATAATAAAAGCTACTGATCAGCTCCAAGCCTTGAATTTTACTTCAGGTTGAGTGTCTTAAACTGCTAAATGGTTACTTGTATCAGTACTGGCATCCCCTTCTTGTTGTTATAACTCCTAGAAGTGGCACTTCTACATATGACACACTCATGCAACACACACCATTGCGAAGCAGTCGCTCTCACGAGTGTGCACATATCAAATTCGACCCTGTACACCCCACGCATCAGGAACTACCAGGGACACATACATTCCCCATGCATTCCTATGGGAGGGCAGGCCTATCTCATCACATGCACTCAGAGTGCGCACGCACTTTCCACTGGGACACAGTGAAAGTGCGCAGGACCCAAAAATCACCATCACCAGGTCACCTATTACAAGCAAAAAGTCTAGGGGTGAACCTGCCATAAGGGCCAAGTCCAACAGCCTCCTCCATAGAGTTCGAACCTGGCCAGCAGGTATGGGTGATGTCCCCCCCCGAACCTTGTGCCTTGCAGGACAAGTGGACGGGGCCCTTCAAAGTGGTCGAGCGCAAGAGCCCCGTCACCTATCTCATCTACCTGGAATCTCCCCGGAACCCCCTCCGGGTCCTCCACGCCAACAGACTCAAACCCCACTTTGTGCGCTCGGAGCTCAGCCTACTGATGGCTACAGACAGTGGAGCGGAAGAAGACTCCGAGCCCCTCCCTGACCTACTGAGGACCCGTAAAAAAGATGGCTCAGTAGAGGGGGTCCGACTTTCAGATGCCCTAACCCCGGAGCAGCGCCAAGACTGTCGGGCCCTCCTGCTGCAATTTGCAACCCTATTTTCCCTCACCCCAGGGGTCACCCCCTGGTGCTTGCACGACGTGGACACTGGGGACAGTCCCCCTATCAGACATCAGGCGTACCGCGTACCAGATCGGGTACGTGCCTGCATCCAAGAAGAAGTGTCGAAAATGCTCACACTCGGAGTCATCGAACCCTCGGACAGCCCCTGGGCCAGCCCAGTCGTGCTGGTCCCCAAGGCTGCTGCCCCAGCTACGATTCTGCGTCGACTATCGGGGTCTGAACGCTGTCACCCGAACCGACGCTCACCCCATTCCCCGAGCAGATGAACTGATCGACCGCATGGGGGCTGCCCGCTACCTCAGCATCTTCGACCTGACAGCGGGCTACTGGCAGATCGGCCTCACCCCCAGGGCCCAAGAACGATCCGCTTTCTCCACCCCGGATGGCCACTACCATTTCAAAGTGATGCCATTCGGCATGAATAACGCTCCAGCAACCTTTCAACGACTTGTGAACCAGGTATTGGCGGGCCTCGAAGAGTTCAGCGCCGCCTACCTGGACGATATTGCTGTGTATAGCCGCCACTGGTCAGACCACCTCCGCCACCTCCGAGCGGTCCTGCAAGCCCTCCAACAGGCCGGCCTCACAATCAAGGCCAGCAAATGCCAGATTGGCCAGGGGTCCGTGACCTACGTCGGACACCAAGTGGGAAGCGGTCTGGTGGCCCCCCTTCAGCTCAAGATCGCTGCCATCCAGTCCTGGCAGCCCCCCGTAACCCAAACCGAGGTCCGAGCCTTCTTGGGGCTCACCGGATACTACCGGCGGTTTGTGAAGGACTATGGCAGCATTGTGGGGCCCCTCACGGCACTTACATCCAAGAACCAGCCAAAAAGAGTCGACTGGACTCCCGACTGTCAAGCGGCCTTCGAGAAGCTGAAGGCCGCCATGTGCACCGCCCCTGTACTCCAGGCTCCCAACTACAGCCGGGAGTTCATCGTCCAGACTGATGCCTCCGACCATGGCATTGGGGCCGTCCTCTCCCAACTGAACCCCGAGGGAGTCGACCAACCAGTGGCCTTCATCAGCAGACGCCTGCTGGCCCGGGAACAGCGCTGGAGCACCATCGAGAGGGAGGCCTTCGCAGTAGTGTGGGCCCTCAAAAAGCTCCGGCCCTACCTCTTCGGTACCCACTTTCGGGTGCAAACAGATCATCGCCCCCTGCAATGGCTAATGCAGATGCGGGGGGAAAATCCCAAGCTATTGCGATGGTCCATCTCTCTGCAGGGGATGGACTTCACTGTGGAGCACCGCCCTGGCCAGGATCACGCCAACGCGGATGGCCTGTCACGCTTTTTCTGCCTCGACGAGGAAAGTCCCCAAGAGGATGGGTGACTCTCCCCGCCTTCAGCTGGGGGGACGCATGTTGGACAGGCCACATGAAGGGCTCGCTCCCTCCCCGCATGACAGGGCCCGGACTCCGGCTCTCCAGGTGCTACCCACAGAAGCAACCCGCAAACCGTCCCCTACGGGACTCCTGCCCCCGGACATCTCTGTATCACTGGCCCGGGCCACCGTCAGCACCATTGCCCGGCCCAGCCGCCATCTTAGACACTGCACCACGAGGCCGCATGGCCGTAGCTCGACCCCAACCCTGGGCCTGGCCAGGCCCCGACATCCCGGCACCACCATCCACCCAGGAGGTGAACGGACCACTTGGCAGGTCAATGGGAGGAAGAAGTGTCGATGGCTCTCCCCCGCCAGGTGCCAATCGCCCCCAGCCTCCCCGGGCGCCGGCTCCACCCCCCTGCTGGGTGTCTGGACTCCCTCATCCCGGACCTCCCGACCTCCAAGTGCGAGGGTCCGGACATCAAAGGGGGCCAGACCTATAACTGAGGCAGGTCCAGAGCAGGAAGGCAGTTGTATCTTGGAGTCGAGAGACACCGTGAAGAACTCATCCTTGACGGACTGCTGGCGCTGCCGCAGCCCTGCCTTGTGAACTATCGTCCTGCCTGCTGGCGCTGCCGCAGCCTTCTGCAACCTTCATCCTTGTTGGACCTGCTGGCGCTGCCGCGGCCTTCTTGCAACCTTCGTCCTCGCCGGGACCTGCTGGCGCTGCCGCGGCCCGTTCCTATCTACGACCACCTCGGGGCCTGCTGGCGCTGCTGCGGCCCGTCCCTCTCGAACGCCGAGCTCGAGGATTGTGAGCTACCATCATCGCATCGCATTACCAGATTGGTAACCAAGACTGTCCCGCTACCCCTTTCCCTGTCAAGAGACTAGAATCAAGAGGATCATCGTGTCCTGCTTCCATTGTATCGTATCACCGTACTTCAAGAATTGCTTATAAAGAACGTTAACCTTATCCTTGTGTGGTGTCCATCTGTGGGGGGGAAGTTACTTGTCTGTACGAACGCTGGAGACGGCCCTCACCGGAGGCCTCTCCCCTTGTCCTCGGCCGACCCTCCCTGTCCCCTTCTAACAGGGCCCATGACTCAGGGCCTGATTCAGAAAGGTAGACAAACCTGTTACTGTGGTTCGCTTTTCACAAAGGTATTTACTGGTAGTATCTCCATGACAGTAGAGTCTCCACACACAAAAAGATAGGACAGTGATATCTTTTTATGTGCAGAGACTCTGCAGTCGTAAAGATGCTACTGGTAAAATAACTTTGTGAATAGTAAAGAATTGTAAACTTACAAAAAAGTGTAAGTTTACCTTTGGGAATCAGGCTGAAAGTGGCTACTCCACTGGCCAGATATTTGGCAAAATACCTACATGAATAGTTATTCTTATTGTTAAAGTGACAGAAAAGGGAGGAAAACTCATGCAACAGGATATCACCTTCAGCTCCCTGGAGTTAATACTAGGGGTGGGCGGAGCTCGTGGAGTTACATAAAAACTCAGCGAAATTCAACAGAGTTCCACTAGCCGGCAGAAATATGCATGTTGCGCTGCTCGTACTACAATTTAGTGCCAGTAGTGCAAGCAGTCCTGAAAAATCAGTGCAAACATGGTACGTAAGAGCGTGCAGCCATTCTAGTTGATTTTGCTGCTGCTCGAGTAGAAAATCTACTCAGGAAGCATACCTTCACTGCGACCGCCAACATTAAAAAATTATGCTAGGAAATCCCAAATCTTGCGCATGCTTGCATTTCAGGAGATTTGTGGGGAAAAAATTGTCACAAGGTGATTGGTGGAATTTTCCCAGAACTGCGTGTTACAAGAGTAACGCAGAGTCACCAAATTCCACCAACTGAGTAGGCAGAATGAAACATTCCACTCACCGTTACTTAATACAAATTTCATATGAAAAACTATCAAGAATGTATTATTTTCCTTGAGCATATCTTGCAGTATATGTAATACTACTAGGTGTACGAATAATACTGTCTGCAGTTTTTGGATAAAACCTCACACCAACAGTATGTATAAATGAATGGAGTGTGATATGCATCACAATGTAAAATGCCTGTTGGTATTATTGACATGACGAGAAAAAATAGACAGGCCACAGAATAAGATGGTGGCTTAGACTTGCATTGGCTAAAATATGTGAAAATTCACTAAGGAACATTAAATGTCTTTCCTTGCACAGAACGCAGATCATCAAATGTCACAGGATTCAACAGTAAGGCCAAGCATCCGCAGACATCTTTCAATGTTAAAGTAAAACTAACCCAAATATACATCAAGTACGTAATGGAGTGTAGGAGAGTAGGGTCTGCTATCCTATGGTCACCCCAATTTTTGCTTTTTGCTTCACTGGTTTTCGACTTACTGAGGCTGTGGGCCTGCTAATCAGACCCCCAGCCTGCTGTTCTCTCTCTAAATTCACATACATGTACTATAGGTACATAACCCAATTGGAACTGGACTCCTTGTCAGCACCTGTACCATGCATCCGCAGACATCTTTCAATGTTAAAGTAAAACTAACCCAAATATACATCAAGTACGTAATGGAGTGTAGGAGAGTAGGGTCTGCTATCCTATGGTCACCCCAATTTTTGCTTTTTGCTTCACTGGTTTTCGACTTACTGAGGCTGTGGGCCTGCTAATCAGACCCCCAGCCTGCTGTTCTCTCTCTAAATTCACATACATGTACTATAGGTACATAACCCAATTGGAACTGGACTCCTTGTCAGCACCTGTACCATGCACTATAGGTGCTCAGGGCATAGGTGCCACCATGGCCTACCAGGGGCTGCAGCATAGCTTTTGCCACCCCTGGCTGGTTCTTAAATTGACACAACTGGCTGATCACTCAGCTGGGACAAGTATGTGTAATCACCCCTTGCTTAGATATAGTATCCCTATATCTAAACCTATATCTGGACACATATAAACCTGTGAGCCACTCCTATGGAAGGCCTTATCCATCCTAGAGGCAGAGTGCGTGGTTTAATGTGAGATGGAGCTCGAGCATGAGCTGAGCCTGTCTGCAGCTGTCGGGAACAACTCCCTAAGCTGTTCCGGGATAATGCCATACCATAAACTATTAAGTGCATTATAATCCTCGCGGTTATATGTCAACTTTGGTTTGGCTTTATCAAAACATGTCGTGTAAGGTGTCATACGATTTGGAATACTATCCCATCAACAGTCCTGTCGACGGGGATAGCATTCCACCCTTCTAGAGGGAGAAGACATGTTACTTTACTGAAACGCGGTTGATTTTTAAAAGAGCCTCAGATCCACAAAATGGATGCTTCTGCCACAAACACGAGTCTGACCTCCTGCTGCTGACCGAAACAATGCCGAGGAGGCCTGGACAAAGGCTTTCCTGTCGCAGGGAGGTGTTACACCACCCCAGACAGGAGATAGTGGATTGTAGCAGGGAGGTTTGAAAGAAACCAGACACTGCCTGGGGAGCACAAGGCTTCACCTTGCATAATCCGGTCAAACCGGTTCTGGGGCACACCAGCCCCAGTCCCAGCGCAGCCTGGACAAAGGGAAAGGAGTGTATCCCACCCCCTTCCTGGGTCCCACCCATAGGAGGGGACCTAGCAGGTAATCCAGCTCCCTAGATTGGTATAAGAATGGGAGCAGTGCCAACGCACTCAGATTATCCTGATGAAACATAAGAAATGAAACTATGGACCCTTCGACATCCTACTCAACCTAGAAGACTGAAGAATCTCCCTTGTGGTCAAGGAGTGACCACCCTGTGCAAACAGGCACTATCCAGCACCTCGACGTTTGCTTTGTTGCAGTTCCCGCCGGAACTCGAGCGACAGAGACCGACAAGACCAAGCGTGCCTGCCTTCTAACAGCCCGATCCACAGTCCCTGCAGAGCTGAGACCCGTGGAGGCGACCGCAAGCGTGGGGCCCGCCATCTTGGAGAAACCACAAGACGCTGACTGTGCAGCCCACGAGTGACCCTCGAAGCTGTACACCGGGGTTTGAGAAGCCCCAACCCTGAGCCTTTTTTGCACCGAAACTCACCCCTCTACACTCACCGAGTGCTGCGTGGGGCCCTTCTGCTTCTTTTGGCTCAACGCGTGGGCCAGGTCAATTGCCCGCTGGCTCGTGGCCCCTGTGCTGACGAACTACGAAATCTAACTGGTGATACTGGTTGCTCCAGACTTGCACCCGCTCCTCTGAAAAGGAGCACCCGCTCTGACCCTCCTGGTCCGAGTGAGAAGCAATCTTCCAGTCCTGCGTGGATTGCTCTTGCCAAGTGTTGTTTGCTCCAATCTTGAAGCCGACTGCGCCGACGGCGAGAGCCTTTGTGGGACAGTTCGTGACCCGCTCCTGGACGTCGCAGATGCCCTAGAGCCCACGTGGCAGCGGAGAGAAGCTCCTCGACAACCACCTGATTGCGCCCGACATTGCCAGGTTCCGTTCTGGCTCCACCCTGGTCACTGCTGAGTGACCCAGACTCTGTCCCCTCTGCTTTCAGGTACTTTATGACTCTGATCCACCCTTGGATCACACCGGACACTTCTCCTTCACATCGCCTGCAGCATCTTCAGCTTCAAGCACCAACAACCTGCGTGACGAAACCCGACACAACTTCGACCCTATGCACCTGCTTCCTGTGGGTGAGGTAACTCAACAACGCCGGTGTTCCCACACTGGTACACACCTCTAGTGTATATGTCTTAAATTTCGTCCTTCTAGGTTAAGCGGAAGTCTCCTTAAACAGTAACTTTATAACTTTTACACACCATTGACTTTGCATTGGTGCATGCGTGTGCTTTAAGCGCTGCACCCAAATCCCGCTGGCTTTTCCCGACTTCAGCATTGCTAGTCCCGACTGCTCCCAGCGATTCCCTAGGCCCTGGGCCTAACGACTGTTCGATTGGTATCTCTTATACCACTTTCTTAATATATGGTTTGAGTGGACACCCGCCCTCATCCATAATTGTGCAACTTTCATATGTTTAACTGTGCTTTTGTTTTAACGCTTGTGCCCCTTTCCTCATAAAGAGTACTGGGGATTATTCAAGTAATAAATACATATATTTTTATAATATATACTTGTGTGGTGTCCTTTCATTTGATATTACAGGATTCTGATTGGTAAAACAGCTCGCTTAACACGACCTCTTGAGTTTAGCCTTTAAGGCTGCTTAGTCCATGCTACAACTAGGATAGCTTGTCTAATAAGGTTGACTTACAACCAGACACCATAAGGGATTGTTTGGACTGATACAAGGTGGTTCCAGAATTGGAAATATCATATATCAGGCCAACTTCTCACATTCGTGGCAGCGGTGCAGATTTGAGCTTGCTGGTGTTTTTACCATTGCAAACTTTTTATCAAATTAAAAGATCACATCAAGTACCTTAGGTACATATAAAACAAAAGCTTAGCATATTTAAGTTCTACTGAACTTAGTAGTTGTAGATTAAAGGGAGTAGCACACCCTGCCTACAACTCACTAGCAAGGTTCAGTAGGAAAACACTTACTGTAGGTAAGTGCACCACTTGCACCTCACTAGCAGTCATGTTTGGCACAGGCGGAGCTTCAGGCTCTGCCCCTGTGACAGTTGACCTTACCAAGGCAACTTCCAGCTATGACAAACTTAGCCATAAAGACTTGAGTGCCTTATGCATTGCAAGAGGGCTAAAAAGGGGTCACAACCCCACCATTCCTTCCCTGATAGCCATCCTGGAAAATGATGACTTAGATAAGGCGAATGCAGTTCCCTTGGAAACAGGAGATGGAGTGAACACCCCTGAGAATGAGAACAATCCAGAGGAGGAAGAAGAAGAGGAAGAGGAGGAGGAAGGCTCAGAAGTAGATGAGCCTGATCAGGATCAGAGGGGTAACCAGGTCATAGTTGCCAGGCTTAACCAGGCCAACTTAGACCTACATGGGAATGGAGAGGGCCAGCACCTTCCCAGATCCTATAACATAGTTCCTTCAGGCAATAGAACAGTGAGATCTCCCTCAGGGGACTCTCATATTTCTAGTGTCTCCAGGGAATCTCAACGTGGAATGACTTCCCCCCAGAGAAAAGAGCATAGGGCCAGGATGAGGGCTGTCCAACTCCAGATAGAGAGGGAAGAGATTGCCTTGGCTCAAGCTAAACTTGCTTTAGCAAGAGAACAGACGTTGTGTGGCCTAGATGCCACTGGTGGCAGCAATATTCCTAGAGAGAAAGACAGGGGCTATGACAATAGAAACCTGACAAAAATTGTGCCCCCCTACAAGGAAGGGGGTGACATCCACAAATGGACGACTGCTCTTGAGAGAGACTGCATGGTACAGCAGGTTCCTCAGGATCAGTGGGCTGCAATTTTATTGTACTCCTTCTCTGAGAAAGGGAGGGATAGGCTCCTCACAGTTAGACCTGAGGATGCCAAAAACGACTCTGTCCTGAAGAGTGCTCTTATTGAAGGGTTTGACCTAACCACTGAGCAATACAGGTTGTTGTTCAGAGACACCCAAAAAGCACATACTCAGGACTGGGCTGATTTTGTTGATTGTGCCACTAAGGCTCTGGAGGGTTGGCTGCAGGGAAGTAAAGTCTCAGACTATACAGGATTGTACAATCTTATAATGAGAGAGCAGATCCTTAATAACTGTCAGAATCATCTGTTGCATCAATTCCTTGTTGACTCTGATCTGACCTCTCCCCAAGAATTGGGAAAGAAGGCGGACAAATGGGTCAGAACAAGGATTAAGCAGAAACCCCAGAACCATGGTGGTGACCAGATGAAAACAGACCAGAAGGGTGGGGATAAGAAATATAAAGAAAAAGACCAGAAGTCTTCTTCAGGCCCACAAAATTCTAATAAGGAGGGTGGTTCCCAAAATGGTAACAAAAGGAAGAAGAAAGATGGCCCAAAGAAACCTTGGTGTAATACCTGCAAATCAGTTTCACACTGGGGCAGTGAATGCACCAAGAAAAATCCAGTTCCTACCACTGCAGCTCCTAAAGCACCTGCACCCCCTAGTACAGTCAGCAGTGGTAGTACACAACCCAAGGGTTTAGTAGGGTTGACCCTGGGTACTGAGATGGAATCTGACCTCAGAGTCCCTACTCAGGCAGTTCTGCTTTATGATGTGGACTTATCTTTGACCACTACAGTGAGTCCCAGTAACCTGGGCAAGTATAGGCAGACGCCTTTGATAAATGAGAAACTGGCTCAGGCCTACAGGGACACTTGTGCCAGTGTCACTATTGTGACACCTGACTTTGTGGACCCTGGACAGATTGTACTAGGTGAAAATTACCTAGTGACCAATGCAAGCAACACCACTACTACACATAGTGTGGCTGTTATGAACTTCTCCTGGGGAGGGGTAAATGGCCTAAAGATAGTTGTGGTAAGTACAGACCTCCCAGTAGACTGTCTGTTAGGCAATGATCTTGAAAGCTCAGTTTGGTCAGAAGTGGAGTACAGGACTCATGCAGAAATGCTAGGGATTTCAGCACATGTCCTTGCAGTGACAAGGACTCAGGCTAAGAAGTGCCTTCCTGAACCAGTGGTGGATCTTGGAACAATAGACCAACCACAACCCAAGAGAAAGAGCAAGAGGGTTAAGGCTGTGCCTTCCCACTTGCCCCAGGTTGAGGATCAGACTTCACAGGAAGCTGATTCTGCAGTCCAAGAGGAGACTGTCTCTGAGGAACTTGAACCTGATCAGGTTGAGTTTCTGGGGACAGGGGGACCCTCAAGGGCAGACCTGGGGCAGGTCCAATTAGATTGCCCTTCTCTTGAACCCCTCAGACAGCAAGCTGCTGCTGAGGCTGCAGGGAATGCTCAAGGTACCCATAAAGTATATTGGGATGATGGGCTCCTTTACTCAGAGGCTAGAGACCCCAAGCCTGGTGCCACCAGGAGGTTGGTCATACCTTTGAAGTTTAGGGGCTTCCTTCTTACCTTGGCCCATGATATTCCCTTTGCAGGACACTTAGGCCAGAACAAGACTTCGGACAGGCTTGTCCCTCACTTTCACTGGCCTCATATGTCAGAAAATGTCAAGGAGTTTTGTCGCTCCTGTGTCACTTGCCAAGCCAGTGGTAAGTCAGGTGGCAAAACAAAGGCCCCCCTGATACCACTACCTGTGGTGGGGGTACCCTTTGAAAGAGTTGGAATAGACATTGTGGGTCCCATGGATCCTCAAACAGCATCTGGGCACAGATTTATACTGGTGGTAGTGGATCATGCCACCAGGTATCCAGAGGAAAATTCCCCTGAGGACCACAACAGCACCTGTTGTGGCACTGTTGTGGCAAAGGCCCTTCTTGCAGTTTTCTCAAGAGTGGGTTTTCCAAAGGAGGTTCTTTCAGACAGAGGTACCAACTTCATGTCTGGATACTTAAAAGCAATGTGGAAGGAGTGGGGAGTAAACTACAAGTTTACCACACCCTATCACCCACAGTGCAATGGGCTTGTGGAGAGATTCAACAATACCCTCAAGGGAATGATAAAAGGATTACCAGAGAAGCTTAGGCATAAATGGGACACCCTTTTACCCTGCTTGCTCTTTGCTTACCGAGAGGTCCCACAGAAGGGGGTTGGCTACAGCCCTTTTGAACTTTTGTTTGGCCACCCTGTGAGGGGTCCACTATGTTTGGTGAAGGAAGGATGGGAGTTACCTCTCAAAAAGCCTAAGCTAGATGTTGTGGACTATGTACTTGGTCTCCGCTCCAGGATGGCTGAATACATGGAGAGAGCATCCACAAACCTGGAGGCCAGTCAAGAATTACAGAAAGCTTGGCATGACCAAAAGGCTGTTCTGGTGGAGTTCAAACCAGGGCAGATGGTGTGGGTGTTGGAGCCAGTGGCCCCAGCAGCACTTCCGGACAAATGGACTGGACCCTACCCAATTGTTGAAAAGAAGGGAGAAGTCACCTATGTGGTTGACTTTGGAACCCCTAGGAGCCCCCACAGGGTGCTCCATGTAAATCATTTGAAAGCATTTGTTGACAGGGAGGATATGAGTCTCCTCATGGCCACAGATGGGGATCAGGAGGAAGAGAGTGACCTTCTCCCAGACCTGCTTTCCCAGAACCCTGATGATGGTTCAGTTGATGGAGTAGCCTTGGCAGGCAGCCTCACTGAGCAGCAACAGGTGGACTGCAGACAGGTGTTGCAGGCCCACAGACATATGTTTTTACTCACACCCAGTCACACTAACTGGTGCACCCATGAGGTGGATACTGGTGACAGTCTTCCTGTGAAGAATAAAAACTACAGGCAACCTGACCATGTCAGGGATTATATAAAGGCTGAGGTGCAAAAGATGTTGGAGCTTGGAGTGATTGAGCCATCAGAGAGCCCATGGGCCAGCCCAGTAGTCCTTGTGCCAAAACCTCATACCAAAGATGGAAAGAGAGAAATTAAGTTTTGTGTGGACTACAGAGGTCTCAATGCTGTCACTAGGACAGATGCACATCCCATTCCAAGAGCAGATGAGCTCATTGATAAATTGGCTTCTGCCAAGTTTCTGAGCACATTTGATTTGACAGCTGGCTACCGGCAGATCAGGTTAGCTGAAGAGTCAAAAGCCAAAACAGCATTCTCTACCCCTAGTGGACATTATCATTTTGTGGTGATGCCCTTTGGTTTAAAGAATGCACCTGCCACCTTCCAAAGGTTGGCGAATCAAGTCCTTGCTGGGCTGGATGACTTTTGTGCAGCATATCTAGATGATATTGCTGTCTTTAGCTCCACCTGGGAGGATCACCTGATCCACCTGAAGAAGGTTCTGGAGGCCCTGCAGAAGGCAGGCCTGACTATCAAGGCTACTAAGTGCCAGATAGGGCAGAGCAAGATTGTGTATCTGGGCCACCTAGTAGGTGGGGGTCAGGTTCAACCATTGGAGAGCAAAATCCAGACCATACAGGACTGGGCTCCTCCAACTACCCAGACACAAGTCAGAGCCTTCTTGGGCCTGACTGGGTATTACAGAAAGTTTGTGAAGAACTATGGGTCCATTGTGACACCATTAAATAACTTGACATCTAAGAAGATGCCAAAAAAGGTTCAGTGGACAGTTAGCTGTCAAAAGGCATTTGATGACCTGAAGAAGGCCATGTGCTCTGCACCTATCCTGAAGAGTCCTGACTACTCCAAACAGTTCATTGTACAGACAGATGCTTCTGAGTTGGGGGTGGGAGCTGTGCTTTCACAACTGAATAGAGATGGTCATGACCAGCCCGTTGCTTTTATTAGCAGAAGGCTGACCCCCAGGGAGAAACGTTGGTCAGCTATTGAGAGGGTGGTTGCTGTGTTTTGGGCCCTGAAGAAGTTGAGGCCATACTTGTTTGGAACTCACTTCCTAATTCATACAGACCATAAGCCCCTCTTGTGGCTAAATCAGATGAAGGGTGAAAACCCCAAACTACTCAGGTGGTCCATTTCCCTACAGGGGATGGACTTTACAGGGGAGCACCGCCCAGGGACTGACCATGGTAATGCAGATGGTCTCTCCAGGTACTTCCACTAAGAACATGAAGACTTATCTGGTCAAAGTTAAGTTTAATGTCCCTGCGTTTGGGGGGGGGGGGGTTGTGTAGGAGAGTAGGGTCAGCTATCCTATGGTCACCCCAATTTTTGCTTTTTGCTTCACTGGTTTTCGACTTACTGAGGCTGTGGGCCTGCTAATCAGACCCCCAGCCTGCTGTTCTCTCTCTAAATTCACATACATGTACTATAAGTACATAACCCAATTGGAACTGGACTCCTTGTCAGCCCCTGTACCATGCACTATAGGTGCTCAGGGCATAGGTGCCACCAAGGCCTACCAGGGGCTGCAGCATAGCTTTTGCCACCCCTGGCTGGTTCTTAATTTGACACAACTGGCTGATCACTCAGCTGGGGCAAGTCGGTGTAATCACCCCTTGCTTAGGTATAGTATCCCTATATCTAAACCTATATCTGGACACATATAAACCTGTGAGCCACTCCTATGGAAGGCCTTATCCATCCTGGAGGCAGAGTGCGTGGTTTAATGTGAGATGGAGCTCGAGTATGAGCTGAGCCTGTCTGCAGCTGTCGGGAACAAGTTCCTAAGCTGTTCCGGGATAATGCCATACCATATACTATTAAGTGCATTATAATCCTTGCGGTTATATGTCAACTTTGGTTTGGCTTTATCAAAACATGTCGTGTAAGGTGTCATACGATTTGGAATACTATCCCCTCGACAGTCCTGTTGACGGGGATAGCATTCCACCCTTCTAGAGGGAGAAGACATGTTACTTTACTGAAACGCGGTTGATTTTTAAAAGTGCCTCAGATCCACAAAATGGATGCTTCTGCCACAGACACGAGTCTGACCTCCTGCTGCTGACCGAAACTCAGCTGAGGAGGCCTGGACAAAGGCTTTCCTGTCGCAGGGAGGTGTTACACCACCCCAGACAGGAGATAGTGGATTATAGCAGGGAGGTTTGAAAGAAACCAGACACTGCCTGGGAGCACAAGGCTTCCCCTTGCATAAACCGGTCAAACCGGTTCTGGGGCACACCAGCCCCAGTCCCAGCGCGCCCTGAATAAAGGGAAAGGGGTGTATCCACCCCCTTCCTGGGTCTCACCCATAGGAGGGGACCTAGCAGGTAATCCAGCCCCCTAGATTGGTATAAGAATGGGAGCCATGCCAACGCACTCAGATTATCCTGATGAAACATAAGAAACAAAACTCTGGACCCTTCAACATCCTACTCTACGTAGAAGACTGAAGAATCTCCCTTGTGGTCAAGGAGTGACCACCCTGTGCAAACAGGCACCATCCAGCACCTCGATGTTTGCTTTGTTGCAGTTCCCGCCAGAACTCGAGCAACAGAGACCGACAAGACCAAACGTGCCTGCTTTCTAACAGCCCGATCCACAGTCCCTGCAGAGCTGGGACCCGTGGAGGCGACCGGAAGCGTGGGGCCCACCATCTTGGAGAAACCACGAGACGCTGACTGTGCAGCCCACAAGTGACCCTCGAAGCTGTACACCGGGGTTTGAAAAGCCCCAACCCCGAGCCTCTTTTGCACCGAAGCTCACCCCTCTACACTCACCGAGTGCTGCGTGGCGCCCTTCTGCTTCTTTTGGCTCAACGCGTGGGCCCGGTCACTTGCCCGCTGGCTTGTGGTCCCTGTGCCGACGAACTACAAAATCTAACTGGTGATTCTGCTTGCTCCAGACTTGCACCCGCTCCTCTGAAAAGGAGCACCCGCTCTGACCCTCCTGGTCCGAGTGAGAAGCAATCTTCCAGTCCTGCGTGGATTGCTCTTGCCAAGTGTTGTTTGCTCCAATCTTGAAGCCGACGGCGCCGGCGGCGAGAGCCTTCGTGGGACAGCTCGTGACCCGCTCCTGGACGTCGCAGATGCCCTAGAGCCCACGTGGCAGCGGAGAGAAGCTCCTCGACAACCACCTGATTGCGCCCGACATTGCCTGGTTCCGCCCTGGTTCCACCCTGGTCACTGCTGAGTGACCCAGACTCTGTCCCCTCTGCTCTCAGGTACTTTTTGACTCTGCTCTACCCTTGGATCACACTGGACACTTCTCCTTCACATCGCCTGCAGCATCTTCAGCTTCAAGCACCAACAACCTGCGTGACAAAACCCGACACAACTTCGACCCTATGCACCCGCTTCCTGTGGGTGAGGTAACTCAACAACGCCGGTGTTCCCACACTGGTACACACCTCTAGTGTATGTGTCTCAAATTTCGTCCTTCTAGGTTAAGCGAAGTCTCCTTAAACAGTAACTTTATAACTTTTACGCACCATTGACTTTGCATTGGTGCATGCGTGTGCTTTAAGCGCTGCACCCGAATCCCGCGGGCTTTTCCCGACTTCAGCATTGCTAGTCCCGACTGCTCCCAGCGATTCCCTAGGCCCTAGGCCTAACCACTGTTCGATTGGTATCTCTTATACCACTTTCTTAATATATGGTTTGAGTGGCCACCCGATCTAATCCATAATTGTGCAACTTTCATATGTTTAACTGTGCTTTTGTTTTAACGCTTGTGCCCCTTTGCTCATAAAGAGTACTGGGGATTATTCTAGTAATAAATACATATATTTTTATAATATATACTTGTGTGGTGTCCTTTCATTTAATATTACAGGATTGTGATTGGTAAAACAGCTCGCTTAACACGACCTCTTGAGTTTAGCCTTTAAGGCTGCTTAGTCCATGCTACCACTAGGATAGCTTGTCTAATAAGGTTGACTTACAACCAGACACCAAAGGGATTGTTTGGACTGATACAAGGTGGTTCCAGAATTGGAAACATCATATATCAGGCCAACTTCTCACATGGAGCGAGAATCAACTAAAGACGCTAAGTTAACCAGAGTTTGCATCCACCTCAACGCCTTGCTTCTGTCTCAGTAGGTGGTATGTAAACATATGACTGCCACTAGTTTGAAGTCATTTTCTCAGTATAGAATGCTAACAGACAGACTGCATTAGGAAAGACCTTGAAGTGTCCCTCTGTTTGCTGTCAACTCTTTTACCTTTGCACAAAGATGTAGGAGATTGAGGAGAAACTAAAAATGAGAAAGGCTCCCTTGAACTATGATAATGAAAAGTATATAAATTATCTAATATATTTGTCAGGTGTCATCTTTAAAGAAAATCTTTTTAGGTCGAGCCTAGCACTGCAGCTCATACTCTGCTTGCTTTGCCAAGCATGCAGTATTCAGTATAACTGGAAGCTTTGTGGAAGCTCTGCCCATTCTCCACCCATCTTTTTCATTGGCTTAGGTCCTAAATGCTGCCTTCCAATTGGTTTTAGGCTTGTTAGCCCCTCCCCATGACAGCTGTGTCGTCATTTGCAGTGATTTGCATCCTTCAATGGCTACCAACTCCTTTACTTCTAACACTATTTTCCTTTCCCGTCTCTCTCCCCCCCCCCCCCCCCTGACTTCTTGGGGCCCCGCCCCCCTCGCGCACACTCACTTCTTGCCTTCTCACGCCCCGCCCGCACTCCCATTTCCAATACAGTAGGTCTTGCGTAAATGCGAGTCCTATTGCATTGCAAATGCTTGATTACACACACGCGTTTGCACTCCTTAATTGTCTACTTTAAGAATAAATCTTTCCTTTCCAGAAAATTTCGGAGTGACATTAAAGTTGTTCCAATGTTAAGTGAAAGCGCATGTGTTTTGCAGTAATTGCCAGTCCTAGGAAAGGAGCTGGCTACACCACTGGCCTTCAGACACATAAGGTAATAAGTGCGTTCTTTCTGTCTGATGTGGAGGAATACCAAGTAGTCGCAAATACGCGTGTGGCTGGGGCGACTGCGCGTGCCAAATGTTGAACACACTTTCACTGCTCAAATGGAGGGGGAGGGAGTGGCCTCCCAGATGCCATTACAATGCTGGAATGTCTGTTGTGGGATGACCAGGGCCGTAATACAGACGCCGAAGATATTTTACATTCTTCGCCCCTGGCGGACTGTGTAAAGTAAACTGGGCAAGAGGTTTTCTCACCTCCTCAAGTTAAACTATGCTTATGGTACCGGTGGTCCGTACACTGAAGTGTCTTTTAGACCACCTCTAAATGGCAGACGGATACATTGAATAAGTGCTCACTAATATGCTGTGTTTTAGGTGTCCCTGGTCGTCGGCACTGCGAGAAGGACGCTCATCTGGGCCCAAATACTTGAAGAGGAGCGTCCGAATAGTAAATAATCGTTTCCCTGTATTTGTCGGACTTCACTCAAATTTTCAGACTATATGGTAACTTGTGTGTGCCCCTAAAACGCTGCTATAGCTGTGGCAAAGTTAGGCGTCAGACAGGTGGCCCCAGCCCTGCTAGCCTTTTAGCGCAAGCTTGCCAGTCTCGATTTCTGAACGGCTGACTGACACCTTGCTGCTCACAGCTTCACTCATCTTAATGAGTTTGATTAACACTGATATTTTTTTTCGAAGGGGGCGGGGGATTTGCTCCTCACATCCTCTACTCGAGGGTGCAGACCGGCTGATTTCTCTGTGAGGCTACAGAGCAGAATGAATGCTTTCCGTAAGGAGGGTTGGAAGGGCCCATTTCTGTGTGGAGGGTGTAAAATGATCCATTTAGTCGTGGGTAATGTGGAATGGTCTATTTTTCGAAGGAATTTGTGAAAATGGGCCGTTGCTGTATGGAAGGGGTGACAACTCTGTTCTACAACGGCCGGGGAACCAAATGATGCAATGATGACTGTCAAAATCATGATCTAATTCTCGATGGAAGTTGCATGGATCGATTCTTTCTCTACTGCGGGTGGGGGTGGGGGGGTCTAGTTCTCTATAGCAGTGGGATGGATAGTCCATTGTCATGTGGAAGCGACCATGATTGCTTCTCTATGGGCCGGATATGGAATGGTCCGTGGAGAACATTCCTTTACTCTCCAGTGTTAACAGATTAGGCTGAAAGGCAGGCTGCTGAAAGGTCACACGACTGCACCACCCCTCTGTCAAATACCCCTGATTACCACTCACCATGCTTGACTTCCAAAGCACTTGAGCATCTGTCAGGGACCGTAGCCACTCTCAGTTACCTGGGGCAAAGGGGGGCGGCTTAGCTAGCTGAACCACCCCAACAAAGTACAAGGATGGAGAGGAATGTGTCTGCTTGTCTGTCAACTGGATGATCAGAAGTGGGCCATGAGCTGACTCATTTGTTTACACATGGGCCCCACTGGAGTCAAAGCCACCATATCATGAGATCCCTTGCCTCAGATCAATTTAGAGCAGCAAGCACCAAGACACCAGAGGAAGCAACACACCGGAAGGGAGAGAAGGTTCAAGGTGATGTTCATGTTAAAAAATCATAAAAATCCATGGTCCTTTACATGCATCTGCTCATGGCTCCCAGCGGATCAGTGCCTGACTTGTCAACATTGATTTTTCATGAGGGAAATGTTCCATGCCTGCCTGAACACTGATCCTTCCACTGATGCACCTCCCTATTTCATATACTCCCCTTGGTTTCCATTTCTTTCCTTCTACTCCCTCTTTAGTTTCCTTGTCCTGTCAGTCCAAACTCATATTATCCTAGTTCTTCTCCTGTCATTGTTTCCTATTATCTCTTGACCATATTTGTGTCAGATGCTGTTGCCTATTATTTTCTTGCCAATGCCATTGTTTAAAAAAAATAATAATTCCCTGCAGGGTCGGTGGCTCACACTTTACCTCATTCAAAGTCACACGCCATCAACTTTTCTGGATTTAAAGATTTGCCTGCTCATATTTTTTTAGTACTAATGCAAGACTTTCTTACTTTGCCAGAAGGTACCTGGACAAAATAATCCTATGGATTTCTTTTGGAAATCCAAAATCCTTTAGAAAACCTGAGGGTATATAATAGAGTGAAAAGTAGTATTGTGATTTCCTAGAGATTGTGGTAAATGGGAGGCACTGTTTTTTTTCGGGGGTTTGGTGAGGGCGTTCTTACTTTAGAGGCCACACAAGCAGAGCTAGAATATAACAAGCATTTGCAATGCAATAGGTTTCGCATTCACACGAGTTTAAGTATGGCATTGTAAAGGGCAATGCCTTTTTTATTTGTGTTTTAAAAACAAAACATAATTCAAAGGCATTGTCATTTAAAATCCCAATAGCTCAATAGCTCAAACTTGCATAAATTCGAGATCTATTGGATTGCAAATGCTTGTTTTATGTTGCTTTCTTGCACATACAAAAAAGATTTTCTTTAGAAGTAACCTTTACAAAAAATATACAGAGTTTCGTTATAATTCTGAACGTGTTGCTTTTATAGGAAACAAACATCTTTTCTAGATGATTTCTGCACTTTCCAAATAGTCCTTGCCAACTACTTGAAAACAATGGACATTATACATTGCAATAAAGGCGATAGTGGTGACCATGAAATATTCATCTAGGCTGATCCAAGATGTTATTGCCACTGCCTCAAAGCAATAGCTGAAGGCCTCTGGCCCAAACAATCTAATGGTTATGGAGGGTTGAGCCAAAGTCTAACCTCTGTGTTGTACATAAGAGGTTGTTTTTGAGCCCTAAAGATGGTAGGGCGTTTGAGTAGGATGCAGAACTGGCACTGTTGCTGGGGAGTTCTGTTTGTATTGGGTCATTCATTATAACACTGGAGTGACTAAAGAGTTCGAGAAAGTTATATACTGTAAGTGTCCTAACATTGACTTCTCAATTGAAATAAAATATTTAAAAAACTATTATTGAGTCCGAATATATCTATTGGCATCTATCATAAGCATTAATAATTGCATAGAAATGAAACCATAATGTAAATAAATATGCAGGAAAATAATGATTGGAAGTTATCTGTGTATGTTTAAGTGTTTTAAAAGCTGTACTGGAGGGATCACGACCTCAGAGTGTTTTAAGAATTGTAGGGATGACTAGCAAACTAATTTTGGAATAAGGACATGCAATTTCTCCAGGAGCTACCTAATTCTCAGATTTTTCTAATTCCTAAAATGAATAAGGGCTGTAAATGTAAGCGAATTATGCTCCAGCTTGTTATCTTCATATGTAACGTAGAATTTCTGTAAATTATTTCGGGTGAATTGGTACAAGTTAGATGGTGCCTGGAAAGACATCAGTTTTTCTTTAGAACCACACTTGTAATGATATTTTAATCTGATGTACTTGAAGTGTATCGCATGATTTCAGATACAATTATTTTTTATTTATTTAATTAATTATATATCTATATATATTGAATGCCATAAACTAAACTCTCCCTGTTTCTCAAAAAGATTGATGAAGACGAACCCTTGTTCTTAAGTCTGATTGAAGACCTGTTTCCTGGTATACAGCTGGATAAAGCAGGCTATCCAGAGCTAGAGGCTGCTATCATCAAACAGGTAAATGTATCATATATATGCTCCGTAAAAAGCTTACAGCAGTTTGATTATATGCCATTTTCAAGAATGCTTATCTTGCAAATCGTGTGAATCACAAACACTTTTAAAATAGCAACCTGATGGCACTTGAAGTGGGGGAAGAAAAATGTATTCTCTTTCACGTTTGTTATTTATTTCAGTTTTTAAAAATATTGACATTCAAATATATATTTAAGAAAGTGGTAACCTATTGATAAAAGCAGTTTGATCATTTGCTAGAGCTTTTAAATTTAGGTGAGGTTTGGCACGACTTAATTTATCTTGAATTTGAGCCAAAAGTCAGATCTGAAAGAGACCATTAGTTATAGATTCCTTACCTTGTAAATTACCCCGAGGAGTCAGACTGGATCCAGAGAATTTTTTCGGCAGCAGTACCCCTGCGCTTTGAAAGGTGGCGTCGGTCGGCTCCGCGTTCGTCGTTGGCGTCGTGGTCACCAGGATGACGATGTGTTGCAGCTACTTAGACACCGCCCTCGCACGCTGACATCAGTTCTCTTTTTTCCGCACCAGCAAGCGCACATCCGGAAAGAGCGGTACCTCCAGTCACTTTTTGGCTGACTTTTTGCAGACTTTTGTCGACGTCGTTTTTGAGTCTTCTACTCCTGGTGGACGACAGGGATGCCTGGTTTCAAGGCTTGCGGTTCCTGCCGACAGATGATGTCGGTGACAGATCCGCACCTGTGTGACTGATTAGTTTGGAACCCAACCACTATTCCAAGTGGTGTTCCGACTGCCAAACCATGAATCTGAAGTCTTTGCGGCAACGGTCCCGAAATCTTCTCGAGTCCCGGCAGTCCGCTCCTCGCCGCTCGAGGGACCGGTCATGGAGCCACCACCACCACCAATCTTCTTCCAAGTCTTCGCACTCCTCCGGTAAGTCGAAGCACAAGAAGAAGTCGAAGTAGCATCGTCGCTCTTTGACTTCTCCTTGTCCTTCGGCCGACGCGACGAGGGAGCGGGTGGTGCCCCTTCCGCGGCTCCTCGTGCAGAGCCCGCTGGGTCGACTCTGGGTTTCCCTCCTTTCCAGGGACCCGGTGCGACCCCTGCCCAGCTACGGAGTTACTACGAAGCGATGCATGCCATCTTTGGACAGCCAGACTCCGCCAGCAGATCTTGGGGCCCAGCAGACTCGGCTGGGGGCCCTGGGCCTTTGACGCCAGCATCTCCAGGCCCAGCACCGCAGGGTCCCCTTGGATCCTGGCCTGGATCTGGATCTACGCCGGTCGACCTGACTACACCTCCCACGGCGCCGACTCTACCAGCACCACGCTGATGCCGGTTGTGTCCCCATCCAGTGCCGACCCTGGCCTCCACCCCAATGTAGACACTGTGCTGGACTGGCATTGGCAGACGCCGAACAGACGCCGATGGGTACTTTTGTTCCCCTGTTTTCCTCTGGTCCTTTCAGACTGGATTGGCAACCAGAGTAGGGCGAGGAGGACTGAGAGGTGAATGGAGACCCTTTGACTGACCAGTTGAGTTCCGAACCGGACTGGAGAGAAGAACTGGGGGAAGCCAGTGGTCTGGATACCTCACCAGACCTTGGCATGTTGTCTCCTCCTACCGTGGCTGCGGAGGAGGGAGCGTCTTATGCAGAAGTGTTACGTAGGGCGGACGAGACTCTCAGCCTCAAGCTTCCTACTGTGGAGGTCAGGACTAACCTCCTGACATAGGTGCTTCAACCGGCAGCGAGCTCTTCAGAGCCCTTGCTGCTGTTTAATGAAGCCCTTACCGACATCCTTTTGGGCACCTGGTTCAGGCCCAACACAGGGGCCCCTGTGGATAGGATGATTGCCCGACGCCACCGCCCAGCTCTGGACAACCCCACTTTCCTCTCCCAACACCCCACACCTAAGAGCTTGGTGGTCCAAGCCTCCACATCAAAAGGCGCATTCCCTAACACACCAACTGATAGTGAATCAAAAAAGCTGGACCCCTTGGGAAGAAGATGTTTTCTTCCTCCAGCTTGGGACTGCGGTCGGTAAATACTGCATGTCTGTTGGGCCATTACACCCAGTCCATGTGGGATACGGTGGCGCAGGTGCTGCCCTAATGCCCGGCGGTGACCCCGGCCGTACTCTCCCGTGCAGTTGCAGACATGCAGCAAAGTTTACCATTCGCTGTGGACTGGACACTGCAGACTTGCTAGGCAGGACGATTTTCACATCGGTAGCCCTTCAACGCTATACCTGGATGAAGTCGACTGGTTTTTCAGGAGATGTCCATGCTACCCTTATGGACATGCCCATTGATGGCCGTCGCCTGTTCGGCGACAAGGCACACAGCACGGTAGAGTGCTTTAAGGACTCTTGAGCTACAGCCAAGTCCTTGGGCCTCTCCACCACCTGCCCTGTGTAGTCCGCCATTCACCCCTTTCGTGGCTACAAAAGGGGTGCCCCACCATGTCCCGCCCAGGGCCAAAAGGCCAGCACAAGCTGTTCAGCCTCTGTGCGGCCGAGGACCTGGGTACCACCGTTGTGGTTCTGGGGGCCAGCGTGTGGGCCAGTCAACCACAGCCCCCTCTGCAGCAGCCTCCAAAACCTCCTAGTTTGATCTTTCAGGGCCACCGATCGCTAGTGGGTGGCAGGATTTGCCATCACCCCCCCCCCCCACTGGTGCAGCATCACATCAGACGGGTGGGTTTTGCAAAAAGTCCAAAGGTGGTACTCCCTCCCGTTCAAGACTACCCTCTCCCCCCCAGCCATGCCACCTCAGGACCATTGCATGTCGGAAGATCATCTGGCCCTTCTCCAACAGGAAGATATGGCTCTCTTGCCCAAGGGAGCCATAAAGCGTGTTCCTGCCCCAGAAGTAGGTAGCGGTTGCTACTCCCACTACTTTTTGGTGCCCAAGAAGGACCAAGGCCTGCGTCCTATCTTGGATCTCAGGAACGTCAACTGCTTCCTCCGGAAGGAGAAGTTTAAAATGTTGACACTGGCTCAGGTCCTGTCTGCCCTTGACCGTGGAGACCGGATGGTAGCGCAGGACGCTTACTTTCACATCCCGTCCTGTCGGCTCACTGGCATTACCTGTGGTTCTTGGTAGGCCATGAGCACTTTCAGTTTACCGTGCTCCCCTTTGGCCTTACCAGCACCCCTAGGGTGTTCATGAAAGTGATGGCGGTGGTTGCAGCTCATCTGCACAGATCAGGGGTTTCAGTCTTCCTCTATCTCGACGACTGGCTGTTGAAGGCGGGCTCGCCCTAGGCAGTCATCTCCCATATCCAGACTACGGCGGACCTCCTACACTCACTGGGGTTCAGTATAAATGTGTCAAAGTCATACCTGATTACCTCTCCGAAGCCCCTTTTCATCAGAGCGATTCTGGACACGACACCATTTCGGGCTTATCCTCCTGAGCAGCGACTCCAAGCTATTTGGGCTATGATTCCGATTTTTCAGCCTCTATCCTGGGTTTCGGTCAGAATTACCCTGAGGCTACTGGGCCTCATGGCCTCCTGCACCCTGCTAGTCGATCATGCCAGGTGGAGTATGCGGGCTCTGCAGTGGGACCTGAAGTTCCAGTAGGCACAGCATCAGGGGAATCTGTCTGATCGCTTTCAGATCTCAGAGGGCACTTCACGATAATTGCAGTGGTGGCTAAGGCACCGGGAATGGGTCAACTACAGATCCCTCTCCCTTCCCCAACCAGAGGTCACAGTGGTGATGGATGCATCCCTTTTGGGGTGGGGCGGCCATATGGGAGAGGTGGCAATCCGAGGCCTCTGGTCTCCGGCGGAGTCCGGTCTCCAAATCAACCTTCTGGAGCTTCGGGCGATCCATCTTGCACTAAAAGCATTCCTTTCCCTGTTCGGGGAAGAGTAATGCATGTGTTCCCGGACAACACCACCACCATGTGGTACTGCAACAAACAGGGTGGATGGGTGTGAGAAGGTGGCCTGATATGCAGTGCTCACTATTCTAGTGAACACTATGTATCAGTCCAGCAACCCTTATTGATGATTGGTTGTAAGTCAACCTTATAGACCAGCTATCCTAGTAGCGTGGATACGAGCAGTCTAAGGCTAAAGACTCGAGAGGGCGCGTTAAGCCAGCTGTTTACCACACATATACCCCTTGAATACCAAGTGAAAGGACACCACACAAGTGTTATGAAAATAAACAGTTATTTATTTAAAGATCACAACAGCCCTGTACTCTTTATGAGGACAGGGTACTAAGCACAAACCAAAACTCTTACAAAAATACTTAAGTTAGCACAGTATATACAAATGCCCGAGGGGCACGGAAAACCATATACTCTGAAAGTGGAATGCGAAATTCCTAGCAGGTAAGTACAGTACTAATAGCTTTTGGAATCGCTAGGACTTGACTATGGAATCGTTAGATTATGTCTAGGAGGCCTAGGGGACTCGGGTGCAGTGTGTGCACTCTCACGCGAGATGCGGGACAAAAGTCTATGGTAGCTAGGAATTAGAAAGTTAGTGTTCTCGGGCGAACCCGACCTGGTAGGGAGAAAACGAAAGTAGATTCTGACCCTTGGATAGTGAGGCTATGCTGGGGCACCGAAATGCCGAAGTTACCTAGCCCAGGGGCTGCAGCTGCATAGGTCTGAAAAGACGTCGGGAATCCTCGTAGACGGACCAGGAGCCGGAAGAAAAGATGCTGGCCGGTGACCAGTGAAGAAAGTTCAGTCGGATCCAAGCCTGGATCTTGAAGATAGATGACACCTGAAAGCAGAGGGGACCAAGTTCGAGACTACTAGCCAGTAGTCAGTGGGCACCAGGAGGGCACCGGATGGTAGCCACCTCGACTAGGTGAGTGGGTGACGCTTGACTCGAAGATCTCACGGACCAGGAGGCGTTGTCGGCGACCAGGATGGAGGATCGAGCTGTCCCACGAAGATAGAAGCTGTCGGCGTCGCTGGACCCAGGATTGGGCAACAAAGCCTTGGCAAATTCAAGCCCACGCGGTGGACCTAAAATGGCGTCTGGAGTGGACCAGGAGGGTCCGGGGTGCCTCTCTTGAAGAAGGAAGCAAAGGCCAGCCTGGAGCAACCAGACCAGCAGTCGTGAAGTCGTTGGGCGTCGTTCAGAGGGCCACAAGCCAGCCGGCTAGTAGCCAAACAACGCGGTGCACAGCAAACAGCAGAAGGGCCCCACGCAGATCGTGGAGATGCAGGGGGGCTGATCTTGGGTGCTGGAGCTGCGCAGGGTCGGGGCTTCTCGGACCCCAAAGCACTCACCAGTGGAGGACACGGTGGGCTTGCAGTAAAGATGTCGTGCAGTCTTGGCGATCGTCGGTCCCTTGAGGTCTCGTCGCACTCACGGTTCTCAGCTGGGCTGTAGAGGTGAGTAGAGGTCAGAGGTGCCAGGGAAGCCGGGTCTCGTCGAGCTGGGTCGTCGGATTCGTGATGAAGGACTTGCAGCAGACCGCAGTGTTCTTTAGGATGGTGCCTGCGGATGCAGGGTGACTACTCCTTAGCCACAAGGGAGAATCTTGAAGAAGAAATCGTGAAGTCCTTTCGAAGAAAGTGGTATCTTGATTCCAAAGATGATCTAATTTTAACAGGGGGCCCGCTCCCATCTTTATACTAAAAAAGGGGGCTGACCCGGTGACTAGGTCCTGCCTATGGGTGGGACTAGGTGGGGGGTGGTTACACCCCTCAGCCATGCCGGACTTCCCCAGGCCAGGGGCTGGTGTGCCCCTGGAACTGGTTCAGACCGGCCTATGCGTAGTGAGCACCGGGGTGCCACTCAGCAGTCACCTTCCTGTAAAGCCCTGCCTACCCAGGATACACAAAACCATGTCTGGGACGGTGCTAGCACCGCCCCTGACAGGAAACCCTTTGTCCAGGCTCCCCTCGCTGGAAGGACTCCCAGCTGCAGGGGGTCAGACTCGTGTCTGTGGTGGCAGCATCCATTTTGTGGAGCTGAGGCTTCAGTTAACTTTAACCGGGGTTCACAGTTACATACATGTCGTGTCCCCCTAGAAGGGTGGAATGCTAACCCCGTCGCCAGAATTGGCGAGGGGTTAGTATTCCAATTCGTATGACACCTTACTCGACATGTTTTGATAAAGCAATACCAAAGATAGCATTTAACCGCGAGGATTATAATGCACTTAAGAGTATATGGTATGCGATATCATGGAACAGCTATTAGGACTTGATTCCGCAAGCTGCAGACAGGCTCAGCTCATGCCAGAGCACCATCTCACACGATTCCAAGCACTCTGCCTTCAGGATTGTCAAGGCCTGCCATAGGAGTGACTGATAGGAATCTGTGTGTCCATTTTAGGGTTAGGTATAGGTATACTACACCTACAGCAAAGGGTGATTACACGACTTTGCCCCAGCTGTCATGCAGCCAGTTGTGTCAAATTTAGGAGGCCAGCCAGGGGTGGCACAATACATGCTGCAGCCCCTGGCAGCCCTGGGTACACCCATGCCCTGAGTTACAGGGTCTGATAGGGTGGCCCAGTACCAATTGGAAATGTACCTAGGGTACATGGAATCCATTTTAAAGAGAGAGCAGTAGGCCTGGGGTCCTGATTGGCAGGGTCCCAGGTCGACTATGTCCAAAACCAGCTAAAACACAGGGCAAAAAGTTGGGGGCAACCATAGTCAGGATGTACCTTCCTACACAACCCCCCCCCAAACGAAAGGAGATAAGGCTATCCTTGTCCAGGTAAGCCTCTATTACCTAAGTGGCCATATAAGGAAGGACCAGCTCTGGCTTGGTTTCCCCCTGTGTCATGGTCCACTAGGCAACCCCTCACCCTAAGGGTATCTGAGGGTCTCCACCATAGGGAATCTCTGTCTCTGGTGTGTCTTGGGAAAGAAGAAGGCTGATGCTGGGATGGAGTATTGAAGTGAGGCTCCTCTACCTTTGGGCTCAACTTCCTCCAATCACCATCCATCATATGTGCCTTTCTTTCTTTAGCTGAGATGCACTGAGCTCTCAGGGTCAGCCTCTGGCTACCTAAAGCTGGAGGCTGAGTCCCTCTGTTTGGCTTACTGGAGGGACAGGTCAGGTCTGGGGTTTTTAGGCCCCATGTTTGGCTGTGCCCACCAGTGTCCAGCTGTGGGAGTTCCCTAACTACTTTTAAGGGGGATCCCTCAGGAGTCTGTTCTATTTTCACTTGGCTAGGTTTACCAGCTTCAGTGATCCTAATCTGTTGATTAAGGGGTTCTTTTGGACAGGGGGCCCTTTTGGGTCCACCACTGGCCTCCCTGACCTCCACAGCCCTGGGCTGACTGAGGCAGGGTAGAGAGGTGCAGGTTACCTGCTCCAGACTGGGTCCCACCTGGGAAGGGTCCACTGCCATCAGGGGCTCTGCCAGGCTAGGCCTGACTACCTCTGGGGCAGTTCCTTCAACAGGGGTAGAGTCAGTTCCCTGAGGAGGCTGGCTCTCACCTAGTGTCTGGGAGGGGGGAGACTCTTCTTCCTCCTCAAGGCTCTCTGTTTGAGTGGAGTGATCCATTGTTTCAGGCTTCACAACCTCACTATCTGTCTGAGTAGAGGCTGAGACCATTTCAACCTTGCCAACCTTTTCAGGAGGGCACTCAGTCTGTGTTTGGGCTGTGACTGTCACAGCCCTCCTATCCTGTTTTGAAAAGTCTGTCTGAGCCTGGGCAGTGGCTACCACTGCCCTTCCAACCTTTTCAGGGAGGAATGGTGCTTGGACTGGGGCTGTAGCTATTACTGCCCCACTAACCTGTCTGGATAGGCCTATCATTCTGGAATGTGTTTCTTGTTCCACCTCAGCCCATGCTGAGAGTTCCAGGTCATTCCCCAGTAAGCAATCTACAGGTAGGTTATCTGTCACTGCCACTCTCATGGGCCCTGTGACATTACCCCAACTGAGCTTGACTACTGCCATGGGATGCCTTCTCTTCACTCCATGAATGTCTGTCACCTGATAAGTAAAACCAGGGGTCAGTTGAGCAGAGGGGACCAGATGGTCACTCACCATAGTGAGGCTGGCCCCTGTGTCTCTGAATGCCTCAACTTTCTGACCATTCACTAAAACTTCTTGTCTATACTTTCCCAAAATGTGGGGTCCAGTAGTGAAGTTGGCAAACCCCATGCCAGTCTCACAGACAAGAGTGTGGTCAGGGAACCTGGCTAGGCCATAGTCCTCCTGATTGCCCAAAGTAATGCCCACCACATTCTTGGGGGCACTCCCACCACCTGGGGGATTACCACTAGTGGTAACAGGAGGTCTAGGAGTATTACTTGGGGGTGTATTTCCCTTATTACTATTTTTAGGGCAACTGGCATCACTTTTGTAATGGCCCACCTGTTTACAGGTATGGCAATAAGGTTTCTTCTGTTCTGAAGGAGTGTTCTGGGACCCACCACCCTTGTTGGAGTTTTGGGGCCCTAGGGAAGTCTTCTCTGTGGATTTATCCCCACCCTTCTCTTGAGGCTTGGTTGATTCCTTTTTCTGGTCACCACCCTGGTTTTTAGGCCTCACCCTGGTTCTGACCCATTTGTCTGCCCTCTTACCCAATTCCTGTGGAGAGGTCAACTCAGAGTCTACCAGGTGCTGATGTAATAGCTGGTTCTGACAATTATTTAAGATTTGCTCCCTCATAATTAGATTATACAATCCTTTAAAGTCAGTAACCTTACTACCCAGTAGCCAGCCTTCAAAAGCCTTAGTGGCACAATCAACAAAGTCAGTCCAATCTTGAGACTGAGTTTTCTGGGTGTCTCTGAACAGCATCCTGTATTGTTCAGTGGTTAAACCAAACCCATCAACCAGTACATTCTTCAAGACTTGGTAATTGTTAGCATCCTCCACCCTTGTGGTGAGGAGCTTATCTCTACCTTTACCATCAAAGGAGAGCCACAAGATAGCTGCCCACTGACTTTGGGGAACACCCTGCACAGTGCAGGCTCTCTCCAAAGCAGTAATCCATTTGTGGATGTCATCCCCTTCTTTAAAGGGGGGCACTATCTTATTCAGGTGCTTTTTATCAAAACTCCTTTCCCTATTGCTAGGATTATTGCTGCCACCAGTGGGCTGTAGCCCACATAATTCTTGCTCTCTAGCAAGGGCAAGTCTCTCTTTGGCCAGGGCAAGTTCTTCCCTTTCAATCCTCAGTTTGACTGCCCTTTCTTCAGCTTCATACACTCTCCTCTTAGGGGAAGACATTCCTCTGTGAGAAGAGTTGAGAGAGCCATTGGTTCGAAAGGATCTGCTAGAGCCTCTTGATAGAGACCTAACTCGTCCATTCCCAATGTTAGGCTGACCTGAGAGTGGGCCCAGGGGTCCCCCAGTACCAAGCTCATGTCTGCTTAAGTTGGACCTGCTTAGTCTACTGACTTCTAGCTGTCCCTTCTCTGCCTCATCCCCAGACAACTCATCCTCCTCCTCAGCATCATCTGCCTCATGGAGGGGATGGATATCAAAGGGACCCTGTAAGGAGGGCAAACTTCCATCTGGATTAGAAGGGTCTGGGTTACCAGCCCTACTGGCATCATAAGCCTCTAAGAGACCAATCAGAAAGGAAGTGGTGGGGTTAGACCCCTGTTTTAGTTTCCTGAGAGTACACACTTGTCTCATCTCATGGAAGCTAAGAGCAGTATATTTTGAAGGGATGACCTGTGGAGGGTCAACTGACACAAGGGGAGACTCAGTGTTTCCTCCTGTGACCGACATACTGCTTCTAGTGTGGTGTAAGTGATGCACCTACCTACACTATGTGTTACCTACTGGTCCCTTGCTAGAGTTGCAGCCAAGGTGTGCTAAGCCTTGAGGAGCTACAACAGCTGGTTCAGTAGAACTCAGAGTATTCTAAGCTTTAGTTATATGTACCTAACAGTACTTATGTGATCTTTCAACAAGATATTCTTAGGATACGTGTGGCAAAACAACAGCAAGCTCAAATCCCAACCGCTGCTCACCAATGTGAGAAGGTGGCCTGATATGCAGTGCTCACTATTCTAGTGAACACTATGTATCAGTCCAGCAACCCTTATTGATGATTGGTTGTAAGTCAACCTTATAGACCAGCTATCCTAGTAGCGTGGATACGAGCAGTCTAAGGCTAAAGACTCGAGAGGGCGCGTTAAGCCAGCTGTTTACCACACATATACCCCTTGAATACCAAGTGAAAGGACACCACACAAGTGTTATGAAAATAAACAGTTATTTATTTAAAGATCACAACAGCCCTGTACTCTTTATGAGGACAGGGTACTAAGCACAAACCAAAACTCTTACAAAAATACTTAAGTTAGCACAGTATATACAAATGCCCGAGGGGCACGGAAAACCATATACTCTGAAAGTGGAATGCGAAATTCCTAGCAGGTAAGTACAGTACTAATAGCTTTTGGAATCGCTAGGACTTGACTATGGAATCGTTAGATTATGTCTAGGAGGCCTAGGGGACTCGGGTGCAGTGTGTGCACTCTCACGCGAGATGCGGGACAAAAGTCTATGGTAGCTAGGAATTAGAAAGTTAGTGTTCTCGGGCGAACCCGACCTGGTAGGGAGAAAACGAAAGTAGATTCTGACCCTTGGATAGTGAGGCTATGCTGGGGCACCGAAATGCCGAAGTTACCTAGCCCAGGGGCTGCAGCTGCATAGGTCTGAAAAGACGTCGGGAATCCTCGTAGACGGACCAGGAGCCGGAAGAAAAGATGCTGGCCGGTGACCAGTGAAGAAAGTTCAGTCGGATCCAAGCCTGGATCTTGAAGATAGATGACACCTGAAAGCAGAGGGGACCAAGTTCGAGACTACTAGCCAGTAGTCAGTGGGCACCAGGAGGGCACCGGATGGTAGCCACCTCGACTAGGTGAGTGGGTGACGCTTGACTCGAAGATCTCACGGACCAGGAGGCGTTGTCGGCGACCAGGATGGAGGATCGAGCTGTCCCACGAAGATAGAAGCTGTCGGCGTCGCTGGACCCAGGATTGGGCAACAAAGCCTTGGCAAATTCAAGCCCACGCGGTGGACCTAAAATGGCGTCTGGAGTGGACCAGGAGGGTCCGGGGTGCCTCTCTTGAAGAAGGAAGCAAAGGCCAGCCTGGAGCAACCAGACCAGCAGTCGTGAAGTCGTTGGGCGTCGTTCAGAGGGCCACAAGCCAGCCGGCTAGTAGCCAAACAACGCGGTGCACAGCAAACAGCAGAAGGGCCCCACGCAGATCGTGGAGATGCAGGGGGGCTGATCTTGGGTGCTGGAGCTGCGCAGGGTCGGGGCTTCTCGGACCCCAAAGCACTCACCAGTGGAGGACACGGTGGGCTTGCAGTAAAGATGTCGTGCAGTCTTGGCGATCGTCGGTCCCTTGAGGTCTCGTCGCACTCACGGTTCTCAGCTGGGCTGTAGAGGTGAGTAGAGGTCAGAGGTGCCAGGGAAGCCGGGTCTCGTCGAGCTGGGTCGTCGGATTCGTGATGAAGGACTTGCAGCAGACCGCAGTGTTCTTTAGGATGGTGCCTGCGGATGCAGGGTGACTACTCCTTAGCCACAAGGGAGAATCTTGAAGAAGAAATCGTGAAGTCCTTTCGAAGAAAGTGGTATCTTGATTCCAAAGATGATCTAATTTTAACAGGGGGCCCGCTCCCATCTTTATACTAAAAAAGGGGGCTGACCCGGTGACTAGGTCCTGCCTATGGGTGGGACTAGGTGGGGGGTGGTTACACCCCTCAGCCATGCCGGACTTCCCCAGGCCAGGGGCTGGTGTGCCCCTGGAACTGGTTCAGACCGGCCTATGCGTAGTGAGCACCGGGGTGCCACTCAGCAGTCACCTTCCTGTAAAGCCCTGCCTACCCAGGATACACAAAACCATGTCTGGGACGGTGCTAGCACCGCCCCTGACAGGAAACCCTTTGTCCAGGCTCCCCTCGCTGGA
This sequence comes from Lissotriton vulgaris, assembly GCF_964263255.1. Taxonomy (NCBI): domain Eukaryota; kingdom Metazoa; phylum Chordata; class Amphibia; order Caudata; family Salamandridae; genus Lissotriton; species Lissotriton vulgaris. The sequence goes on along the minus strand of NC_141691.1, from coordinate 1,073,119,161 downwards.
AGGACTCCCAGCTGCAGGGGGTCAGACTCGTGTCTGTGGTGGCAGCATCCATTTTGTGGAGCTGAGGCTTCAGTTAACTTTAACCGGGGTTCACAGTTACATACATGTCGTGTCCCCCTAGAAGGGTGGAATGCTAACCCCGTCGCCAGAATTGGCGAGGGGTTAGTATTCCAATTCGTATGACACCTTACTCGACATGTTTTGATAAAGCAATACCAAAGATAGCATTTAACCGCGAGGATTATAATGCACTTAAGAGTATATGGTATGCGATATCATGGAACAGCTATTAGGACTTGATTCCGCAAGCTGCAGACAGGCTCAGCTCATGCCAGAGCACCATCTCACACGATTCCAAGCACTCTGCCTTCAGGATTGTCAAGGCCTGCCATAGGAGTGACTGATAGGAATCTGTGTGTCCATTTTAGGGTTAGGTATAGGTATACTACACCTACAGCAAAGGGTGATTACACGACTTTGCCCCAGCTGTCATGCAGCCAGTTGTGTCAAATTTAGGAGGCCAGCCAGGGGTGGCACAATACATGCTGCAGCCCCTGGCAGCCCTGGGTACACCCATGCCCTGAGTTACAGGGTCTGATAGGGTGGCCCAGTACCAATTGGAAATGTACCTAGGGTACATGGAATCCATTTTAAAGAGAGAGCAGTAGGCCTGGGGTCCTGATTGGCAGGGTCCCAGGTCGACTATGTCCAAAACCAGCTAAAACACAGGGCAAAAAGTTGGGGGCAACCATAGTCAGGATGTACCTTCCTACAATGGGGTCATGGACCTTATGTCAAGAGGCTCTCCATCTCTGGATATGGCTGGAATGTCAGGGCACATCCCAAGTGGTTCAACACCTAGCAGGCTCACTGAACGACAGGGCGGACAAACTCAGCCGCAGCTGCGTGATGGATCACAAATGGTGTTTCCACTGGGAGGTGGTGCAAGGTCTCTTTCAGCAGTAGGGAGATCCTTGGTTAGATCTATTCGCCACTGAACAAAACATGCAATAGCAGCAATTCTGAGCGTTGGAATTTCCAAGGCGGCACTCGCTAGGTGACACTTTTTGTTGCGAGTGGAGTTGCGGTCTTCTATACTCCTTTCTGCCAATACCACTTCTGCCCACAGTGCTAAAGAAGATCAAGCACGACCAAGCCCAAGTCATTCTTGTGGCTCCGGATTGGGCACGAAGAGTCTGGAATTCCAAGTTGCTACACATGGCCATCGATCCTCTAATCAGATTTCCTCTTCTGTAGGATTTTTCCGGTCGCAGCAGCAGGGGACGGTCCTCCACCCGAACCTGTCCAGCCTCCACCTCCTTCCTTGGAGATCAAGCGGTGGCAGTTGATGGTGTTTGAGCTGCCTCCTGAAGTCTGTGATGTTATCTTGGCAGCCAGGCGTCCCTCCATAAAGACGGTATACGCCTGTAGATGCAACAAATTTATGGCATGGTGCGCAGCAAAGGTTGTGGATCCCCTTTCTGAGGTTCTCTTGTTCCTTCTTTCTTTAGCCCAGCAGGGCTCTGCTCCTGGCACTCTTAAGGGCTACCTCTCCTACATTTCACCCTTTCTTAGGCTTCCTGATCAGCCATCCCTTTTCATGTTCCCTGTTGTAATTCGCTTACTTAAGGGCATTACTCATCTTTTTCCTCCTGTTCCCTTCGTAATGCCCCATTGGGACTTGAACCTAGTTCTGACCTATCTTGTTTTCTCTCCCCTTGAGCCGCTACATAACTGTCCTCTTAGGCTTCTAACCTTAAAGACTGCGATTCTGGTTGCCATCACCTCTGCGCGGAGGGTGAGTGAGCTCCGAGCTCTTTCTTCAAAACCTCCTTTTCTGGCTGTTCATCCGGACAAGGTTGTCCTTTGCACTCACCCATCCTTTCTTCCCAAAGTGGTTGCTTCTTTCCACATAGGCCAAACCATCACTTTGCCCACCTTCTTTTTGCCTCCGCATTCTTCTAAGGAGGAAAGGCTTTACCGTCTGGATTCCTTTTACTTGGATCTCACAAAACAATTCCGGGTGGATGACCAGTTCTTTGTTGGCTACATGGGCACTAAAAAAGGTCGGGCCGTACACATGTGGACCAAACCTCTAGATGTGTGTTTTTGTGTATCAAAGCTTGTTATTCTTTGGAAAAGAAGGAGCCTCCTGTGAGGCTAAGCGCCCATTCCACCAGGGCTATAGCAACTACCACTTCTTTGAGACGTGGAGTCCCTCTCCATGACATCTGTCAGGCAGCTATGTGGGCATTTCTGCACACGTTCACAAAACACTACTGCCTGGACACCCAATTCCGGAGAGATGGCTTCTTTGGCCGTTCTGTTCCCCAGGACTTTCTAGTGTGAACTTGGTTCGCAGACCCACCTCTGGGGTTGGTATTGCTATCTATTTTACAAGTAAGGAATCAGTAACTAATTGTCTCTTTCAGATGAACAAGCTACTTACCTTCGGTAATGATATATCTGTAAGAGACATAAATTTGTTATAGATTCCTTACTGCCCTACCCACCCTCCCCGTTCTGCGAACTGACTTCTAGGGTTAAGGATTTCCTTTCAGGGCCCTAGTTTTGTACACCAGTGGTCAGAGTCTTGCATGGCTCTGCGCTTCTGGCGTGGAAAGTCGGGAACAGATATGACGTCAGCTCCCCTCCGCCGACTTCATCCTCCTAGGGGACCTCAACTTCCACCTGGAGAACAACAAGGACTGTAACACCGCCGCCCTGCTGGACAACCTCGCCAACCTCGGACTCCAGCAACTGGTCAACACCCCCACCCACTACGCCGGCCACACGCTTGATCCCGTCTTCTCTTCCAGCAAGCTCATCACCTTCAGCCACTCCACCGGACTCCACTGGACCGACCACAGCTGCGTCTGTGAGAAGGTGGCCTGATATGCAGTGCTCACTATTCTAGTGAACACTATGTATCAGTCCAGCAACCCTTATTGATGATTGGTTGTAAGTCAACCTTATAGACCAGCTATCCTAGTAGCGTGGATACGAGCAGTCTAAGGCTAAAGACTCGAGAGGGCGTGTTAAGCCAGCTGTTATACCACATATACCCCTTGAACACCAAGTGAAAGGACACCACACAAGTGTTATGAAAATAAACAGTATATTTATTAAGAATCACAACAGCCCTGTACTCTTTATGAGGACAGGGTACTAAGCACAAAACAAAACTCTTACGAAAATACTTAAGTTAGCACAGTATATACAAATGCCCGAGGGGCACGGAAAACCATATACTCTGAAAGTGGAATGCGAAATTACTAGCAGGTAAGTACAGTACTAATAGGCTTTGGAATCGCTAGGACTTGGCTATAGAATCGTTAGATTACTTCTAGGAGACCCAGGGGACTCGGGTGCAGAGTGTGCACTCTCACGCGTGATGCGGGACAAAGTCTATGGTAGCTAGTAAAGACAAAGTTAGTGTTCTCGGGCGAACCCGACCTGGTAGGAGGAAAACGAAAGTGGATTCTGACCCTTGGATAGTGAGGCTATGCTGGGGCACCGAAATGCCGAAGTTACCTAGCCCAGGGGCTGCAGCTGCATATGTCTCAAAAGACGTCGGAAATCCTCGTAGACGGACCAGGAGCCTGGAAGAAAGATGCTGGCAGGCGACCAGTGAAGAGAGTTCGAAGTGATCCAAGCCTGGATCTTGAAGATAGATGACACCTGAAAGCAGAGGGGACCAAGTTCGTGACTACTAGCCAGTAGTCAGGTGGCACCAGGAGGGCACCGGATGGTAGTCACCTCGACTAGGTGAGTGGGCGACGCTGTGCTCTGCAGATCTCACGGACCAGGAGGCGTTGTCGGCGACCAGGATGGAGGAGCGAGCTGTCCCACGATGGATGAAGGTGTCGGCGTCGCTGGACCCAGGATTGGGCAACAAAGCCTTGGCAAATTCAAGCCCATGCGGTGGACCTAAAATGGCGTCTGGAGTGGACCAGGAGGGTCCGGGGTACTTCTCTCGTGGAAGGAAGCAAGGGCCAGTCTGGAGCAACCAGACCAGCAGCAGTGATGTCGTCGGGCGTCGTTAAGAAGGCCACAAGCCAGCCGGCTAGTAGCCAAACAACGCGGTGAGCAGCAAAAAGCAGAAGGGCCCCACGCAGATCGTGGAGATGCTGGAGGGCTGATCTTCGGTGCTGGAGCTGCTCAGGGTTGGGGCTTCTCGGACCCCAAAGCACTCACCAGTGGAACACTCGGCGGGCTTGCTGTAAAGAAGTCGTGCAGTCTTGGCGATCGTCGGTCCCTCGAGGTCTCGTCGCACTCACGGTTCTCAGCTTGGCTGTAGAGGTGAGTAGAGGTCAGAGGTGCCAGGGAAGCCGGGTCTCGTCGAGCTGGGTCGTCGGATTCCTGAGGAAGGACTTGCAGCAGACCGCAGTGTTCTTAAGATGGTGCCTGCGGATGCAGGGTGACTACTCCTTAGTCACAAGGGAGAATCTTGAAGAAGAAATCTTGATGTCCTTTTGCAGCAAGTCGTGTCTTGATTCCAAAGATGATCTAATTTGAACAGGGGGCCCGCTCCTATCTTTATACTAAGAAAAGGGTCTGACCCGGTGACTAGGTCCTGCCTATGGGTGGGACTAGGAGGGGGGTGGTTACACCCCTCTCCCATGCCGGACTTCCCCAAGGCCAGGGGCTGGTGTGCCCCTGGAACTGGTTCTGACCGGCCTATGCGTAGTGAGCACCTGGGTGCCACTCAGCAGTCACCTTCCTGTAAAGCCCTGCCTACCCAGGATACACAAAACCCTGTCTGGGATGGTGCTAGCACCGCCCCGACAGGAAACCCTTTGTCCAAGCTCTCCCCTCTGGAAGGACTCCCAGCAGCAGGAGGTCAGACTCGTGTCTGTGGTGGCAGCATCCATTTTGTAGAGCTGAGGCTTCGTTTAACTTTAACCGGGGTTCACAGTTACATACATGTTGTGTCCCTCTAGAAGGGTGGAATGCTAACCCCGTCGCCAGAATTGGCGAGGGGTTAGTATTCCAATTCGTATGACACCTTACTCGACATGTTTTGATAAAGCAATACCAAAGATAGCATTTAACCGCGAGGATTATAATGCACTTAAGAGTATATGGTATGCGTTATCATGGAACAGCTATTAGGACTTGGTTCCGCAAGCTGCAGACAGGCTCAGCTCATGCCAGAGCACCATCTCACACGATTCCAAGCACTCTGCCTTCAGGATTGTCAAGGCCTGCCATAGGAGTGACTGATAGAAATCTGTGTGTCCATTTTTAGGGTTAGATATAGGTATACTATATCTACAGCAAAGGGTGATTACACGACTTTGCCCCAGCTGTCATGCAGCCAGTTGTGTCAAATTTAGGAGGCCAGCCAGGGGTGGCATAATACATGCTTCAGCCCCTGGTAGGCCCTGGGTACACCTATGCCCTGAGTTACAGGGTCTGATAAAGTGGCCCAGTACCAATTGGTAAATGCACCTAGGGTACACGTTGTAATTTAGAGAGAGAACAGCTAGGCTGTGGGTCTGATTGGCAGGCCCACAGCCAGAGAAAGTCGTAAACCAGTGAAACAAAAGCAAAAAATCTGGGTGATCATAGGATTGCAGGCCCTACTCTCCTGCATGACCCCCCCCCCCAAACTTTGGGACAATAAGCTAACCTTGACCAGGTGAGTCTTCTTGTTCTAAGTGGAAATATCTGGAGAGCCCATCGACATTGCCATGATCAGTACCAGGTCTATGTTCCACTGTAGAGTCCATCCCCTGTAGGGAAATGGACCACCTAAGCAGTTTGGGGTTTTCACCCTTCATCTGATTTAGCCACAAGAGGGGCTTATGGTCGGTCTGAATCTTGAAGTGAGTGCCAAACAAGTATGGCCTCAGCTTCTTCAGGGCCCAAACCACAGCAAAGGCCTCCCTCTCAATAGCTGACCAATTCTTCTCTCTGGGGGTCAGCCTTCTGCTTATAAAAGCAATGGGCTGGTCTTGACCATCAAAATTCAGTTGAGATAGAACAGCTCCCACACCCAACTCAGAAGCATCTGTTTGGACAATGAATGGTTTGGAGTAGTCTGGACTCTTGAGGATAGGTGCTGTGCACATGGCCTGCTTTAGGTCATCGAATGCTTTTTGACAGCCTGCTGTCCACTGAACCTTTTATGGCATTTTCTTACTTGTCAGTTCATTTAATGGAGTCACAATTGATCCATAGTTCCTGACAAACTTTCTGTAGTAACCAGTCAGGCCCAAGAAAGCTCGAACCTGAGTCTGGGCGGTTGGAGGAGCCCAGTCCCTGATTGACTGTATTTTGCTCTCCAGTGGCTGAACTTGGCCTCCACCTACAAGGTGGCCCAGGTATACAACCTGTGTCAGCCCTATCTGGCACTTGTTGGCCTTGATAGTGAGGCCTGCTGCTTGCAGAGCCTCTAACACTTTCCTCAGGTGGACCAGGTGATCCTCCCAGGTGGAGCTAAAGACAGCAATATCATCAAGATATGCTGCACAGAAGTCATCCAGCCCAGTGAGAACATGATTCACCAACATTTGGAAGGTGGCAGGTGCATTTTTCAGACCAAAGGGCATTACCACAAATTGATAATGTCCACCAGGGGTTGAAAATGCTGTCTTGGGCTTGGCATCCTCAGCTAACCTGATTTGCCAATATCCAGCTGTCAGGTCAAATGTACTTAAGTAGTTGGCAGAAGCCAATCTATCTATAAGTTCATCTGCCCTTGGTATTGGGTGGGCATCAGTCTTAGTGACTGCATTGAGACCCCTGTAGTCTACGCAGAACCTCATCTCTTTCTTACCATCCTGGGTGTGAGGTTTTGGCACTAGAACTACTGGACTAGCCCAAGGGCTATCTGAGGGTTCAATGACTCCCAACTCCAACATTTTCTGCACTTCAGTTTTGATGCAGTCTCTAACATGATCAGGCTGCCTGTAGATTTTACTCTTGACTGGCAAGCTGTCACCAGTGTCAACCTCATGGGTACACCAATTGGTCTGACTGGGTGTCAGAGAGAACATATGTCTGAAAGACTGAAGAACCTGTTTACAGTCTTTCTGTTGATGCTCAGAGAAGCTGCCACAAAAGACAACACCATCTACTGACCCATCATCAGGATTCTGAGTGAGCAGGTCTGGGAGAGGGTCACTCTCTTCCTCCTGTCCCTCATCAATGGCCATGAGCAAGCTCATGTCCTTCCTGTCGACATATGCTTTGAGCCTGTTAACATGAAGCACCCTGTGGGGGCTCCTGGGAGTTCCAAGGTCCACCAGGTAGGTGACCTCTCCCTTTTGCTCAAGAATTGTGTGGGGCCCAGACCATTTGTCTTTGAGTGCTGCTGGGGCCACTGGCTCCAACACCCACACCTTCTGTCTAGGCTGGTAAACAGTCAGGACAGCCTTTTGGTCATGCCAAGCTTTTTGAAGTTCTTGACTGGCCTTAAGGTTTTCAGATGCCTTCTCCATATACTCAGCCATCCTGGAGCGGAGACCAAGTACATAGTCCACTATGTTGGTTGCAGGCTTTTTGAGAGGTCTCTCCCATCCTTCCTTCACCAAACACAATGGGCCTCTTACAGGATGCCCATACAAAAGTTCAAAAGGGCTGTAGCCAACCCCCTTTTGTGGGACCTCTCTGTAAGCAAACAGAAGGCAGGGTATCAGGACATCCCATCTTCGCCGGAGCTTTTCAGGTAGTCCATGAATCATCCCTTTTAGGGTCCTGTTGAACCTTTCAACAAGCCCATTGCATTGTGGATGATAGGGTGTAGTGAACTTGTAGTTGACACCACATTCCTTCCACATAGCAGTTAAGTAGCTTGACATGAAGTTTGCACCTCTGTCAGAGACAACCTCCTTAGGGAAGCCCACTCTGGAGAACACTCCAACTAGGGCCCTTGCCACTACAGGTGCTGTAGTGGTCCTAAGTGGAATAGCTTCAGGATAACTGGTGGCATGATCCACTACCACCAGTATAAACTTGTGCCCTGATGCTGTCTGGGGTTCCATTGGACCAACAATGTCAACCCCCACTCTTTCAAAGGGCACCCACACCACAGGCATTGGTATAAGGGGGGCCTTTGTTGTGCCACCTGACTTACCACTGGCTTGGCAAGTGACACAGGAGCGACAAAACTCCCTGGTATCCTCATTCATGTGAGGCCAGTGAAAGTGTGAGACAAGTCTGTCCCAAGTCTTTGTCTGGCCTAAGTGACCTGCTAAGGGAATCTCATGGGCCAAGGTAAGGAGGAAACCTCTCTGAGTCAAGGGTACAACCAGCCTCCTGGTCATGCCAGGCTTGGGGTCTCTTGCCTCAGTGTACAGGAGTCCATCATCCCAGTATACCTTGTGGGTACCTGTGGCGTTCCCAGCAGCCTCAGCAGCAGCCTGCTGTCTGAGGGGTTCAAGGGAAGGGCAGTCTAATTGTTCATTCCCCAGGTCTTCTCTTGAGGGTCCCCCTGAGCCCAGAAATTCAACTTGATCAAGTTCAAATTCTTTAAGCTCAGTTTCCCTCAATTCCTTTAGGTCAGCCTCCTCTGAGACTTGATCCACAACCTGGGGCAAGGGGGAAGGCAATGCCTTAACCCTACTGCTCTTCTTCTTGGAAGGTGTCTGGTCCATTGTTCCAGGATCCAGCACCTGTTCAGTGGGGCATCTTCTGGCCTGTGACCTAGTCACAGCATACACATGTGCTGGCAAGCCTAACATTTCCATGTGAGTCCTCTGCTCCACTTCTGACCATTGTGATGACTCCAAATCATTGCCCAACAAACAATCCACTGGGAGGTCTGAACTAACTACAACCTTCTTTTGGCCAGTTACCCCTCCCCAGGAGAAAGCTACAATTGCCATACTGTGACTGGTAGTGACATTGCTTGCATTGGTCACCAGGAAATCTGTACCTGGCATGATCTGTCCAGGGTCCACAAAGTTAGGTGTCACCATGGTGACACTGGCACAAGTGTCCCTATAGGCCTGAGCCATTCTTCCATTTATTAAAGGTGTCTGTCTATATTTGCCCAAAGTATTGGGACTTATATCAGGGGATATATCCACATCCCCTGTACTGACAAGGACAGCCTGAGTGAGTGTGCCAACTAAGTTGTCATACCCCTCAGAACCCAAGGTTAACCCAACTAAACCCTTGGGAGGTGCACTACCACTGCTGACTGTACTAGGGGGCACAGGTACCTTAGGGGCTGCAGTGGCAGGAGTCTGCCCTCCTCCTTTCTTGGTGCACTCACTAAACCAGTGAGTTTTACTTTTGCAGTATTGGCACCACCTTTTAGATTGGCCTTCTTGATTCTTCTTTTTCTGGGGAGCCTGACCCCCACCCTCTTTGGGTTGTTGGGGACCTGTCGAAGACTTCTGGTCATTTTGTTCCCCCTTAGAATCTTTACCCTTCTGGTCTGCTTTCTTCTGACCACCTTGATTCTGGCCCTGGTTCTGCTTAACTCTTGTTCTGAGCCATCTGTCTGCCTTCTTTCCCAATTCTTGGGGAGAGGTCTGATCTGAGTCAACAAGATGCTGATGCAACAACTGGTTCTGACAATTGTTTAAAATTTGTTCTCTCATCATCAAATTGTACAATCCTGTATAATCAGTAACCTTACTGCCCAGCAACCAGCCCTCCAAAGCCTTAGTGGCACAATCTACAAAATCAGACCAATCCTGAGACTGAGTTTTCTGGGTATCCCTGAACAGCAACCTGTACTGCTCAGTGGTTAGGCCAAACCCATCAATCAGTGTATTCTTCAGGACTTGGTAATTGTTAGCATCCTCCACTCTAGTAGTGAGGAGCTTATCTCTACCTTTACCTTCAAAGGAGAGCCACAAGATAGCTGCCCACTGACTCTGGGGAACACCCTGCACAGTGCAGGCCCTCTCCAAATCAGTAATCCATTTGTGGATGTCATCCCCTTGTTTAAAGGGGGGCACTATCTTATTCAGGTGCTTTGTATCAAAACTCCTTTCCCTATTGCTAGGTACAATGCTGCCACCAGTGGGTTTTGACCCACTCAATTCTTGCTCTCTAGCAAAGGCACGTCTTTCTTTGGCCAGGGCAAGTTCTTCCCTTGCAATCCTCAGATTGACTTCCCTTTCCTTAGCTTCATAGATTCTCCTCTGAGGGGAGGTCATCCTCCTCAGAGCAGAGTTCTGAGAGCCATTCGTTTGAATGGATCTGTTAGAGCCTCTGGATAGAGACCTAACTCGTCCATTCCCAATGTTAAGCTGGCCTGAGAGAGGGACCAGGGGTCCCCTAGTACCATTCTCATGCCTGCTTAAGTTGGACCTGGTTAGTCTGCTGACTTCTACCTCTGGACCTTTGTCTGCCTCATCCCCAGATGTCTCCTGATCATCATCCTCCTCACCTGAGAGATGGATGAGATCTGGGTCATCCCTGGTTCCTTCTAGGGCTGGCATGTCCCCTTCTGGATGAGAAGAGCTAAGAAGTTTCTCAGCTTTTCTGGCATCATAAGTCTCTAAGAGACCAATCAGAAATGGGATTGTGGGGTTAGACCCCTGTTTTAGCTTCCTGGAGGTACACACTTGTCTCATCTCCTGGAAGCTAAGGGCTGCATATCTAGAAGAGGCCTGTGGAGGGTCCTCAACCACCAGAGGGGTCTCAGTAGACTCTCCGAGGTTAGACATGCTTCTAGTGTGGTGTAAGTGATGCACCTACCTACACTATGTGTTTGCCTACTGATCCCTTGCTAAGAGTTGCAGCCAAGGTGTGCTAAGCCTTGAGGAGCTGCAACAGCTGGTTCAGTAGAACTCAGAGTATTCTAAGCTAAGTTATATGTACCTAAAAGTACTTATGTGATCTTTCAACAAGATATTCTTAGGATACGTGTGGTAAAACAACAGCAAGCTCAAATCCCAACCGCTGCTCACCAATGTGAGAAGGTGGCCTGATATGCAGTGCTCACTATTCTAGTGAACACTATGTATCAGTCCAGCAACCCTTATTGATGATTGGTTGTAAGTCAACCTTATAGACCAGCTATCCTAGTAGCGTGGATACGAGCAGTCTAAGGCTAAAGACTCGAGAGGGCGTGTTAAGCCAGCTGTTATACCACATATACCCCTTGAACACCAAGTGAAAGGACACCACACAAGTGTTATGAAAATAAACAGTATATTTATTAAGAATCACAACAGCCCTGTACTCTTTATGAGGACAGGGTACTAAGCACAAAACAAAACTCTTACGAAAATACTTAAGTTAGCACAGTATATACAAATGCCCGAGGGGCACGGAAAACCATATACTCTGAAAGTTGAATGCGAAATTACTAGCAGGTAAGTACAGTACTAATAGGCTTTGGAATCACTAGGACTTGGCTAAAGAATCGTTAGATTACTTCTAGGAGACCCAGGGGACTCGGGTGCAGAGTGTGCACTCTCACGCGTGATGCGGGACAAAGTCTATGGTAGCTAGTAAAGACAAAGTTAGTGTTCTCGGGCGAACCCGACCTGGTTGGAGGAAAACGAAAGTGGATTCTGACCCTTGGATAGTGAGGCTATGCTGGGGCACCGAAATGCCGAAGTTACCTAGCCCAGGGGCTGCAGCTGCATATGTCTCAAAAGACGTCGGAAATCCTCGTAGACGGACCAGGAGCCTGGAAGAAAGATGCTGGCAGGCGACCAGTGAAGAGAGTTCGAAGTGATCCAAGCCTGGATCTTGAAGATAGATGACACCTGAAAGCAGAGGGGACCAAGTTCGTGACTACTAGCCAGTAGTCAGGTGGCACCAGGAGGGCACCGGATGGTAGTCACCTCGACTAGGTGAGTGGGCGACGCTGTGCTCTGCAGATCTCACGGACCAGGAGGCGTTGTCGGCAACCAGGATGGAGGAGCGAGCTGTCCCACGATGGATGAAGCTGTCGGCGTCGCTGGACCCAGGATTGGGCAACAAAGCCTTGGCAAATTCAAGCCCACGCTGTGGACCTAAAATGGCGTCTGGAGTGGACCAGGAGGGTCCGGGGTACTTCTCTCGTGGAAGGAAGCAAGGGCCAGTCTGGAGCAACCAGACCAGCAGCAGTGATGTCGTCGGGCGTCGTTAAGAAGGCCACAAGCCAGCCGGCTAGTAGCCAAACAACGCGGTGAGCAGCAAAAAGCAGAAGGGCCCCACGCAGATCGTGGAGATGCTGGAGGGCTGATCTTCGGTGCTGGAGCTGCTCAGGGTTGGGGCTTCTCGGACCCCAAAGCACTCACCAGTGGAACACTCGGCGGGCTTGCTGTAAAGAAGTCGTGCAGTCTTGGCGATCGTCGGTCCCTCGAGGTCTTGTCGCACTCACGGTTCTCAGCTTGGCTGTAGAGGTGAGTAGAGGTCAGAGGTGCCAGGGAAGCCGGGTCTCATCGAGCTGGGTCGTCGGATTCCTGAGGAAGGACTTGCAGCAGACCGCAGTGTTCTTAAGATGGTGCCTGCGGATGCAGGGTGACTACTCCTTAGTCACAAGGGAGAATCTTGAAGAAGAAATCTTGATGTCCTTTCGCAGAAAGTCGTGTCTTGATTCCAAAGATGATCTAATTTGAACAGGGGGCCCGCTCCTATCTTTATACTAAGAAAAGGGGCTGACCCGGTGACTAGGTCCTGCCTATGGGTGGGACTAGGAGTGGGGTGGTTACACCCCTATCCCATGCCGGACTTCCCCCAGGCCAGGGGCTGGTGTGCCCCTGGAACTGGTTCTGACCGGCCTATGCGTAGTGAGCACCGGGGTGCCACTCAGCAGTCACCTTCCTGTAAAGCCCTGCCTACCCAGGATACACAAAACCCTGTCTGGGATGGTGCTAGTACCGCCCCGGACAGGAAACCCTTTGTCCAAGCTCTCCCCTCTGGAAGGACTCCCAGCAGCAGGAGGTCAGACTCGTGTCTGTGGTGGCAGCATCCATTTTGTGGAGCTGAGGCTTCGTTTAATTTTAACCGGGGTTCACAGTTACATACATGTCGTGTCCCTCTAGAAGTGTGGAATGCTAACCCCGTCGCCAGAATTGGCGAGGGGTTAGTATTCCAATTCGTATGACACCTTACTCGACATGTTTTGATAAAGCAATACCAAAGATAGCATTTAACCGCGAGGATTATAATGCACTTAAGAGTATATGGTATGCGTTATCATGGAACAGCTATTAGGACTTGGTTCCGCAAGCTGCAGACAGGCTCAGCTCATGCCAGAGCACCATCTCACACGATTCCAAGCACTCTGCCTTCAGGATTGTCAAGGCCTGCCATAGGAGTGACTGATAGGAATCTGTGTGTCCATTTTTAGGGTTAGATATAGGTATACTATATCTACAGCAAAGGGTGATTACACGACTTTGCCCCAGCTGTCATGCAGCCAGTTGTGTCAAATTTAGGAGGCCAGCCAGGGGTGGCATAATACATGCTTCAGCCCCTGGTAGGCCCTGGGTACACCTATGCCCTGAGTTACAGGGTCTGATAAGGTGGCCCAGTACCGATTGGTAAATGCACCTAGGGTACACGTTGTAATTTAGAGAGAGAACAGCTAGGCTGTGGGTCTGATTGGCAGGCCCACAGCCAGAGAAAGTCGTAAACCAGTGAAACAAAAGCAAAAAATCTGGGTGATCATAGGATTGCAGACCCTACTCTCCTACAGCGTCCACTTCAGCTTCAGAAGAACCACAACCCACCACCACCCGCAATAGGTTCCTCACAGAAGATGGAGCAAGATCACCACCGACCAGCTCACCGCCTCCCTCAGCCAGAACCCACCCGCGAGCGCAACGGACCCCAGCACTGCAGCCCTCAACTTCACCCAGTGGCTAACCGCCTGCGCCAACGACCTCGCACCACTGAAGAACCCTCCCAGCAGACCCAGAAGCAAGAAGGCCTCCTGGTTGACCGATGAACTCAAGAACTCCAAGAAGACCTGCCGCACCCTTGAGAAAGCATGGCTCCTCGACCAGACCACTGACAACATGACCGCCCTGAAACACGCCACCCGCAAGCACCACCAGCTCATCCGCACCACCAAGAAGAAATCACTGAAGGAACGACTGGACAACAACGCCCGCGACAGCAAGGAACTCTTCACCATCGTCAAGGAGTTCTCCAACCCAAGCATCGGCACCAACAACATCACTCCCTCACAAGATCTCTGCGACTCACTCGCCTCGTTCTTCCACCGCAAGATTGCCGACATCCACAACAGTTTCGGCGCACCATCCACGCACCCAACTGTCGAACCAAAGTCCCCCCACCGCCACCCTCCGCACCTGGACCACGGTGACCACCGAAGACACAGTCCGCACAATGAACGCCATCCACTCCGGATCTCCGATTGACCCCTGCCCTCACCACGTCTTCAACAAGGCCGACTCCATCATCGCACCCCATCTCCGAGACGTCATCAACACCTCCTTCGTCGCCGCCACCTTCCCGGAGAGCTGGAAGCACGCCGAGCTCAGCGCCCTACTGAAGAAACCTACAGCGGACCCCACCGACTTCAAGAACTTCCGCCCCATCTCGCTCCTCCCTTTCCCTGCCAAAGTCATCAAGAAGATCGTCAACAGACAGCTTGCCGCCTTCCTCAAGACGAACGGATCCCTCGACCCCTCGCAGTCCGGTTTCAGACTTCAGAGCCAACCACAGCACCGAGACCGCCCTCATCGCAGCCACCAACGACATCCGAGCCCTGCTCGACAACGGGGAAACAGCTGCACTCATCCTCCTGGACCTCTCTGCAGCTTTCGACACTGTCTGCCACCGCACCCTAATCCAGCGCCTCAGTAACATCGGCATCCAAGAGAAGGCACTGGAGTGGGTCGTCTCGTTCCTCGCCGGAAGAACACAGAGAGTCCGCCTCCCCCCGTTTCGATCCGAGGCCACCGAAGCCATCTGCGGCGTTCCCCAAGGCTCATCACTCAGCCCCACCCTCTTCAACGTCTACATGCGACCTCTTGCCGCCATCGCACGCCAACAAAACCTCAACATCATCTCCTACGCCGACGACACCCAGCTGATCCTCTCCCTCACCAGAGACCCCGACACCGCCAGAACCAGCCTACACGAAGGGATGAAAGACGTCGCCGAGTGGATGAAGGACAGCCGCCGGAAACTGAACTCAGACAAGATGGAAGTCCTCATCCTGGGACCATCACCCTCCGCCTGGGACGACTCCTGATGGCCCCCAGCCCTGGGCACCGCTCCCAAGCCAACTGACCACGCACGCAACCTGGGCTTCATCCTGGACTCCTCCCTCTCGATGACCAGACAAGTCAACGCCGTCTCCTCATCATGCTTTCACACCCTACGAATGCTTCGCAAGATCTTCTGATGGATCCCAACCGAAACCAGGAAGACATTGACCCAGGCCCTCGTCACCAGCCGATTGGACTACGGAAACACCCTCTACGCCGGAACCACAGCCAAGCTACAGAAAAGACTCCAACGCATCCAGAACGCATCCGCCTGACTCATCCTGGACATCCCCCGACGCAGCCACATCTCCGGCCACCTGAGGAACCTGCACTGGCTCCCCGTCAACAAGAGGATCACGTTCAGGCTCCTCACCCACGCACACAAGTCTCTCTACGACCTGGGCCCCAAGTTCCTCAACGACCGCCTGATCTTCTACACGCTCACCCACCAGCTACGGTCCACTAGCCTCGCCCTCGCCGCCGTACCACGCATCCGAAGAGCTACCGCCGGAGGCAGATCCTTCTCCTACCTAGCGGCCAAGACATGGAACTCCCTCCCCATCCACCTTCGGCTGACCCAGGACCATCTCTCCTTCAGGAGACAACTCAAGACCTGGCTGTTCGAGCAGTAGCAGACCCCCCCCCCAAGCGCCTTGAGACCCTTCCGGGTGAGTAGTGCGCTATACAAGTGTCATGATTGATTGATTGATTGATTGCTGACAAAAAAATTCTCCGGATCCAGTCTGACGGCTGTGGGGAATTCACAAGGTAAGGAATATATAACTAATCTATGTCTCTTACAGATATATCGTTAATGAAGGTAATTGTTTAACAGGGCTATTACATTGATCAGACGATACTCGCTTTGCACAACATGCTTCAATAACGTATTTTCCTAATCTTGGGGTGGAGGCAGAAAATGGGCTTGATTCACAAAGGTAAACTTAGACCTTAAGTCTGTGTTTAGACCTGAAACCTAAGTTTAGAACTGAAGCCTAAGGGCCAGATGTAGGTAGCCCAATACCGTCTGTAACGGCCGAAATTACCGAATTTCGGCCTTTACCGACCGGTATTGGGCATTTGAGATGTAGGGGCCTAACTTAAGGATTCGGTAACTTACTGAATCCGTAATTTAAGGAATCGGTAAATTGCAGAATCCTTAAAATACCGATTCGGTAAATTACCGAATCCGTAATGTAGGGAGCACTCAAGTGAGTGCATTTCTGAGTTAAGGATTTGGTATTTACCACCAACTAAAAGTTGGTGGTAAATATCGAATACCTCAGAAAAAGCAAATTTGTGCTTTTCCAAGAGTGCCATGTGGCAGACATACATGCCCTTAGGGCATGTATGTGTGCCACATGTGCACCCATGCACTATTCAGGGGTGCAACAGGGTGTCAATGTGACACCCTGCCACCCTTGAAAATATTTCCCCTATTACCGATTCAGTATTTACCGAATCAGTAATAGTGAATGGCTTCCCATTCATTCCTACGGGCCTCCAGGCCCATAGGAATTAATGGGAATTACAGATTCGGTAAATACCAAATCGGTAATACCGAATTTTACCGATTCGGTAAAATTTACCGAATAATTACCTACATACTATTTACCTATTCTTAAATACCGAATTGGTAAAATTAGGTATTTAAGAATCGGTAAATAGTATTTACCTACATCTGGCCCTAAGTTTAGAACTGAAGTCTAAACTTACACTTCAGGTCTAAGTTAGACTTCAGGTCTAAACAAAGGGCCTGATTCACAAAAGGCCTCCAAATTCGTGGGGCAGTCTCCGCACATGAGGGCGAATCTGTGCAATGAGAATTCTCATTGGGAGATTCCCCCAAGTGTGAAGACTCCCACGACTGGGGCACCTCCCCACAAGAGCAGAGGACCTTTGTGAATATGGCCATTAGCCTACGGGTCTAAACTTAGACCTAAAGTCTAAACTTAAACTTATACTTCAGGTCTAAGTTTACCTTTGTGAATTGGGCCCATAATGAATGCTTCACAGTGGTTAGCAAAGAGTTTCAAGGACATTGCTGATCTATAGCTTAGATATGTTCCTAACATTCATTGAGGCATGGACCATATGAGACTTACCAGGGTGACAATGTTTGCAATATTGCAGGCTGTCAAAAGTGGCTATGGACAGGTGGATCACATTTCAGATAATGACGCAGGAAACTAGACACTGGTAACTTTGCTTGATCTGTCATTATGGGGGGGCGTGGCCATGCCGGCAAGCATGGCAACTGTACAATTAGAAGCTGTGCCCACTGGCTTTGGAGTTTTTCATCATCTGTTAACCCTCCTTGATGTGGCACAGCATTTAGGGGAACCACTGTCCTTCTGGGCACACTGTAGGGGGAATCACTCTGTTCCCTATTGTGAATCTGCCAGCGCACTGCTGCGTCGGAGTACAGCCAAGCTGTGCACAGGTCCAAGAGGGCCTATGTGGGCAAGCCACTTGCCCTGTGTGCCTGCACCAACCCAGCTGCGCATTCACTTCCTCTATCCTTTCCCCGATGCTGGTGTGAGCTGAGTCTGGTGTTCCTCATTGGTGGGGGTGACTGCTGCCACACATCATGGTTGGCGTCAGAACCCAGCCCTGTCTTACCAGTACGGATTGTATACATGAAAGTTACACCTGAGGCGGTGAGTGCTGGGGTCACAGGGGTGGCTTCATCTTTTGCTGGTGCTTTCCCCCACCTCGGTCAGCTCGGCTACTTTCCCCTTGAGGTGATTCAGGGCACTTGTTCCCCAAAACTTCCCTGGGCCCCACGTAACCCCCTCCCCGCACTCCCAGGGCCTTATTTCTTACCTCTGTATGCTACTGTGAAGATGGGATGCTAATTAAGAATAGTGCTTGCTCCATATTGGACTGCTGATTAATTGTTGCACCTGCACATGACTGGAGGAGCTGGGGAGTTTGGGGGCCATGAGTTTGCATCAGAAGGGACATGGAATATGGCAGCTGATTGTCCTGGCACCCCCATGGTGCCATTTATACAGTAATACACCCAATCACAGTTGCTTTTTTTGGCTATCCAGGGCGGCAAGTGGTGTTGCTTGGCAGGGTGGAACTGGGTTTGTGAGCGACACTTAGTATACCATTGTTTTACTCATCTACATCTTACCAATGTGGCTCTGCACCACTTGCTCCTGCCCCTGTGTTGCATGACTTTGACCTCTAAGGGCCAGGCTGTTGTTGACTCCCTTAGGCTAGTGTGCTGCACTCTTTCCGCAATATTCTATAATCATTACAACCTACCACCCTGTTTATCCATTGCATTCCTGCTGTCACTTGAAACAACCACTTCCTCGTATTGGTGGAAGGTTGACCTTCTTCACAGTTCACTATGGATTAGATATTCTGCTCTCAGACATGAAACTCTGCCCTGCCTCCAGCCGCCCTCCGGACAAATTGGAAATAATTATCTCTGCCATCAACAGCACTCGTAACTCTCTTAAATCCAAAATAGAAGTGTTGCCAATCAATTTGAACCTACGTTGTTAGGACCATAGGAACTTGGTGGAGCGAGTCACCCAGTTTGAATCTAGCCTGCAGACCCTCCTCCTTTTTTTAACTTAAAAGAGAGCACAGGCTGCTGGCACATTCTCTTCCTCTTGGAACTGTTGTGTGTTGATTCAGATACCGTATATAGGTTTCCCGATTTATGCCCTTATATAGGCACAATTCACATTGCCCTTATTTAGGCATAGAAATCCAACCCTTATATAGGCATTATCCATGCTAAACAAATACAGACATGGCCACCTACATCCGTCTTCCATGTCACAACGAGTTCTTGGAAAACCAGACTCTTAAGCCTTTAGGACTTCCCCTTGCTTGGATTATTGATTTTTCCAAGAACTCATTTATTATGCATGAACATCTATTCGTTAGGGGTTCATTCATGACGTTCCTCTGCCCGACTTTTACGACAATACTGGCATTCCTAAACACCTTCAAGGTATAAATATACCCTCACTTGCCATGGCAAGTCACAGCTGCATACTTGCACGGCTCGCCACGGCAAGTTCGGAAGGAAGTCGAGTCCCCGCCTGACGCACTGAACAGACGCTGTCATCCTCCTTGCAGAGAATCCAGCTCCAGTGTTTCTGACTTCCCTTGTCCACCTGTGAGCTGCAGTGGTGTTGTGGAGCGTTGTGGAGCTTGTGCACGTCCCGTTGACCCTGGGACTGACTCCTGTGTTGCTGCCGCTGCCCCTCGCCGCACCCGCTCCGCGGCTCCAGGAAAGTGAAAGCTGTGTCCTAAGCGCTGGGCTCCTGGAGGCGCTGGGGAAAACATCGCGTTGGCGTTGGCGCTCTAGCAGGGACTCGGAGATCCAGGAGTCCCTGCTCTCACAGGTGCGCTAGCGGACGCGCCCACCACCAGCCACGCCCCCCGCCTGGTCAGCAAGAAAAGGCGCGTGTCTCCTGTGCTTCCCGGGACCCACCTGTGAGCTGCAGTGGTGTTGTGGAGTGTTGTGGAGCTTGTGCACGTCCCGTTAACCCTGGGACTGACTCCTGTGTTGCTGCCGCTGCCCCTCGCCGCACCCGCTCCGCGGGTGCCGCTTCGCGGCTCCAGGAAAGTGAAAGCTGTGTCCTAAGCGCTGGGCTCCTGGAGGCGCTGGGGAAAACATCGCGTTGGCGTTGGCGCTCTAGCAGGGACTCGGAGATCCAGGAGTCCCTGCTCTCACAGGTGCGCTAGCGGACGCGCCCACCACCAGCCACGCCCCCCGCCTGTAACGCTCTCTTATTTAACGCTCTGTCAGGCGCTCGGCGGGACGCCGAGCGAAGCCCGAGCAAAGGGCGGGCAGTCTGTGGCAGTCAGGGGCTGTCAAGGCTGGGCTGGGCCACGTCCCTTTCCTGTCCAACTCATTACGCCCATACGGCCTGTGTGAGGCACCCTGTGGCCCCTTTCAATCATGTCTACCCGCTCCGGTAAACTCCTCAGGAGTGAAGGTGAAAGAGGAGCCATTGCTGGGAGCCCTGTAATTGGAACCATGGACCGCTTTATTACCAGGGTGGCGGCTGTAATAGAAAAGGAAATTGCCATGTCTGAGCGGCGCCTATCGGAGGTCTATCTCCCTGCAAGACGTTCTTCCCTGGGGGCTGCTGCTCAGGCGTTTACACCTGCCAGTGAGCGGGTTTACTCCGTCTCCCCCGCTGGCGTTCCTGGAGACTCTACAGACCCTCCCCAGTTGCTCGAAATAGGGCAAAATTTAGACAGGCTGGAACTCCTGGCCAAGCTTCTACCTAGTGGCACTGAGGAGGGGGATGGCCTTAGTAAATCATTGTCACCAGCATCACCTAAATCCCTAAACGTAGCCACCAGCCAGCCCCTATCACCACCACGGCCCAATCCAATTATAGTAATATCAGATGAGGTGCCAGAAGGGGTGTCTTCTAACTCTCGAACCCCTGGAACTAGGCCGGACAAAGGGTCTGTAAACAAAAAGGTAGGAAAACGTAAACGGGGCAGGTTGGTGAGACAGGCCGCTCTTTATCAAAGAGCAAAAAAGCCGCCTGGAGTTGGTGTAAAAACCCCAAGGGGCCCGACAATAGAGAATGAAGCGGGCAGAGAAGGGGGAAGTTGTGGTCTCTCCAAAGGGGCCACTTATAAATGATAACTCCGCTAATCTCTCCAATGTTTCCAAGCCCACTAACCCGGTAACCATTGAAAACATCCTGGAGAAGGTAAATAGTCTCCTGATGCCCCTATTAACACAGGTTAAGGGTTTGGGGGCGAGGATAGATAAACTTGAACAATCAACCCTTGACGGGTTCCACTCGCTCAAAACTACTTTTAAACAACTAGCCAGAGCGAGTGAAAACCTTGATACGGGTGTAAGGGGGAGTGAACCACCATCACAGAAAGATCCTAAACCTCTAAAATGTTTAAATAAGGCTGAAAGTAATAGAGCACAAATCCCAGCTCCCAAAACTTCTTCCACCTCCTTAGTAGGGCCAAAACCCAAGGGACCTCCACTACACTTAGAGGTTGTTACAAATAAGTCTAAGCCATCCCCACAAAAAAAACAACAGACAGCTAGCGGTAAAGCGAAGGACATACAAACATCAGGTACAGGTGAAAAAGCCCAAAATCTAGCACCAGGGAAAGCTACCAGACCTGTCCCCCAACCTACAGCTCCACCTACTACCATAGTGGGCCCCAGAAATCCAGTACGACGGATCCCGCCAGTAAACCTCCCGCCAGACTGTCAACCTTTTGTTGCTGTCCTGGTAAATGTACCCCCCCTCAAGGAAGGCCAAATGGAAAACCACCAATCTCTCAAAAATAAGTGTATCCATTGGCTCAAGTCTAACAAGCCAATACCTTTGGGTGTGGATGGGAGCATCTTAAGTGTTCGCAGGGTTGAGTGGGTAGGGCAGGGTAAAAAAACTCAGGAGGGGGACTGTATAATAATACATTTTCAAGACCCTAGAGTAGTCCCATCCATCTGTACCCCAATTAGAAACATGGGGGCTCCGAGGGTTAAAGTAGTAGATCTATCCTACTTTTACCTCAGACATATTGTTAGCTTCACTGGAGGAAGTTCGAACCCCCCCAGTTTCGGCCAAAATTGGGAGACATGCTGGACAGGAGCAGCTGGGGGCTCAGAGGCGAATCCCCTGTGGATACCAGGGTCCCACTGACTGGGGGAGGCTGACCCCAGGATAAGTAGGAATAAAAAATCTGTAAGTAGAGTAGACCTATCTGAAGTACCATCCCCCCAAACAGTCCCTCCCTTAATTAATGATATTAACGAGATGATAACCTTTAAAGGTATTCCCCAGGATCCTTGCCCTCTTCAGGCAAGCTTGATGAGGGCCATAGACAGGGACTCTCCTGCGCCCAACGACACTCCAGTTGTGACGGACCTATCCTTTAAGGTTTTCAGCTGGAATGTCGCAGGGATTGCAAGAAAGTTGGCTGTACCTGATTTTACCTCTTGGGTGGATGAGCACTCATTGTGCATTTTCCAAGAGACGTGGAGCCTGGTACCGGTTCACAGGGTGGGATTTTCTTCTCACTTTGTCCCTGCACGAGCTTCGGAAACAGGGAGAGGGCGACCGTCGGGCGGCCTACTCATTTGGGTTGCAGCCTCTCTTGACTGCAGTGTAGAGGAGCTTTACACGGGCTGCCCTGACATCCAAAACATCACCTTAACAGATCCAAGGGGAAGACTGATTCTAAATGTTTTTAACATCTATGCCCGTGGGACTAAGGGTGGGAGAAAGTCACCTGTAATATCTCTCCTTGAAACCCTCTTAAATAAAACCCCACACAAGATGTGTACACTGGTAGCGGGTGATATGAACTGCACGTTCGAGCCCTTGGGGTCGGACGTTGCCATCGATCAAGATGAGGAGGATTCTAGGCTGGGGGTCCCTGTATTGGACATCCCACCTGTCAGGAGGTGGTCAGAAGTGGCACTTCAACTTTACTCCCTGACCCTTGAATTCAATCTAAGGGCAGCCAATGGGAGGACAATCTCAGACAGGGGGGGCCCCACACATATAATAGACCAGGACATACCTCCAGGATAGATTACCTGCTAATATCTGTTTATCTATGGAAACACGTGAGGGATATGCTGGTGGTCGCTACGACCGAAAGCGATCATAACTCACTTTCATTAACCATGGACCACTGGTGGCGACCAGTAAGAAAGGGTGATAATAACTTGATAGTTGCACCCCCCGACGAGTCTGAAGTCTCGCCCTGTGGTAGGCGCTTAAAATGGGCCAAATTGGTCCTCTCTGAGGCAAGGGTTGGGGAAATTTTATCCCTCTTAAACCATGCGATGTCAACCCTGGGGTCCCGCCAATAAAGGGGTGGGTGGAGTAAGTAGACTTTTCGTTTCCTTAGTGGAGGCCCTGATAAACGTGTTTACAACTCACTTTAGTAAATCGGGTAACAAGAAACCTAAAAACCAAGAGGATGGCTGGTATACCAAAGCTTGTAGGTTGCATAAGGCTAAGCTTGTAGAGGCAGTTAAGCATAAATCCCACACCGACATACAGGAAGCAAGGAAGGCATACAATAGATCCCTCAAAACTGCTAAGGAGGAGTGGGAAGATAAATTCTGGGATGACCTGCTCCAAGCAAGTAAATGTAGGGACCCAAGGGCTTTTTGGAATGCGATAGCCAAACGGAATAGGCCAGAGGGAGCCATTAGACCCTGCAACATCCCCCCCCAAAGTTGGGTAAAACACTTTGGGACCCTATACCTTCCGCCTGAAGGGGAACTAAACGCCAGGACGAACTTCCAGCTAGTAACTGAACCTCACACCTATGACCTCTTTACCCCCTTAGAGATTGAAAAAGTAATAGGGTGGGTAGCCCCGCGTAAGGCAGCTGGTCCAGACGGCCTTCCGGGGGATCTCATGAGGGCTTATCCAGTGGAGTGGGGAAGGGTCATCGCCGCTCTCCTCAATGACATCATGATGGGAGCACAGTACCCGAATCCTGGAAAGGGGCGGTGGTGGTCCCGATTTACAAAAAAGGATGTAGAGAATCCCCGGGGAACTACCGCCCGATAAGTCTGATAGACTCCACCCAAAAGATAGCAGGTAAAGCTATACTCGGGAGGATTCTCCATTGGGTGGAGGGGAATAAGATACTATCGGACTTCCAGGCAGGTTTTCGGGCAGGAATGGGGACAATAGAGCAGGTGTTTAGGTTGGCACTTCTGGGGTGGAAGGTGGTGGAAGTAGGCAAGGGCAGTCTTTACTTGGCCTTTATAGACCTAAAGACTGCCTTTGACCTAGTCCCCCGGGAAGAATTATGGAAGGTACTTTATGAGCTGGGCTTACCCCCTTACATCATGTCCCTCCTCATTAACCGGGGAGAGGGACAGGAGTGATCAAAAGTGATTGAAGCACTCAGAGTTTTGAAAAATACCCCTCACACACCAAAAGGCCCCTTGGTGTCATGCTTCATCATCGGGGTCTTCGCACCCCTCTACCGGGATGCGGCGTGCTGCGACCTGCGACTACGCGGGAGCACTTGCAGTGTTGGCTATGTGTGGTGTTAAGTGTGTGGGGTATATATAGAGTGAGTGGGGGGTGTGTAGTGAAAAAAATTATTAAAAAGTACTTGGCACTAGAGTGTGAAAGAAAAATGTATTCTGGACTCTGGCTGGTACTGTTAAAAGAAGTGCAGATTGAGGTCTAAGTTGTGTAATGAACAAGACCTCTGGTGTGCTTTGTTGTCGACATGTTTCGGAGACAAGCTCCTTCCTCAGGACGGGGGCACAACCTCCCCTCCCTACTCACGTCTTGTTAAAAAATGTGTATTTACAGAAAAGTGAAATATTAAATTTAATATTAGGCTAAGTGTGCCTACAGCGGTCTGCTACAAGCACAATGACCTGTAGAAAGACAAAAAATCACAACTAATGGTTACCCATGTAGCGGGTAGTTCAAACAGGTGCAGTCACCAGGAACCATACCATATGCTTATTTTATAAGCTTTGTAAAAACGGACTCACAACACATACAACATTTAACACATATAGTACTAGGGTGTACTGTAAGAGGTCTTCCTACTTGTGAAGCTTTCTTGTAGGCTTCATGAGCATAGTCAGGACGCCGGGGTGTTGCTTCAATGGCTATCTGTGGTGGATAATAATGTAGCTGTAATCTTTCAGTCTCTCACACTTACGTTTGTGGACGATTATCTTAGGTCGTATGTTCTGTATCATACTCACAAGCACAGGACTCCTTGGTCACCGTCTTACCCCGCACGCTGCTCCGCTGATGTGGAGTTAGGATGTGGTACTGAGTATTTATACCTTTTCATCCTGATTGGTGCATGTAAGGGTGTGTTAATTAGGGGTGTTACCTGCCGCTGATTGTATGACCATGTATGGAGCATCCGCTTCCTGACCATACAGGGCTCACGTGTATGTTTGGACCTGCGCCGGCCTGAGGGTAGTGTCTGCATCAGAGGTCCAGTATAGACGGCGCATGTGCAGTGCAGAACCTGAAGGGACTTCTGTAGACAGTGGACTTAAATGAGGACATTCAAGTTGAGACTGTAGACACCAGGGTTAGCTCTCCACATAGGTTATATGAAATAACACTCTGGTTGGAGGGAGACATACCAAAAAAAGTGAAAGTACTCTTTTCAGAGCAGCTTTCAAATGGTTATGATAAACTTCTAGCAGAACAGGACTGGCCACCAGAATTTGTCAGGGAGTGCCCATATGGCAAAGACATCATTATGCCAGCCTTCAAAAACCATGTTCCAGTACATTTAAAATATACTTCTGCCAGGAAATGGGCTGTTGCCCAAGCCCCAGCATTACACAAAAATCATGTAGGATGGGATGAGGACTCACCTCACCACAAAATCCAGTTAAAAAATCTGCCAACTGCACAAAGGCAGTATCCAATTAAGCAAGAAGCTAAAAAACAGGTCAGGGAGATCTTAGATCAACTTGAAGACCAGGGGGTGATTGAAACATGCACCTCATCAATGAAAAATCCTTTGTATCTGAAAGAGACACATTAGTGATAGATTCCTTACCTTAGAATATCCCCAGGCGTCAGACTGGATCCGGAAACTTTTGCGTAGCAATACCCCTGCTCGTCGGTAGGCGTCGTCTGCGGCTCCGCGTCCGTCGTCGGCGTCGTGAGCGCCGGAATGACGTCATCAGAGTACTTAGACGCCGCCCATGCGCGCTGACAACAGTTCTTCTTTTTTCCGCGCTAGCTAGCGCAGATCCGGAAGAAGCTCTACCCCCAGTCAATTTTTGACGGAACTTTTTTGATCTTTTGATCTCTCATTTTTGTCGAGTTCTCGACTCTATCGGTGCCAGGGATGCCCGGGTTCAAGCCTTGCTCGAAGTGCGATCGACTCATGTCGGTCACGGACCCCCATCGCCGGTGCCTGAAGTGCTTAGGCCTCGACCACGACGATCGGACCTGCTCCGACTGCCGGGCCCTGACGTCGAAGGCTAGGCGGGAGCGGTCCCGCAAGCGACTCGAGCTGAGGCAGTCGGCCCCGCGCCGCTCCAGGTCCCGGTCCCGGTCCCACGGGAGGTCGAGGGACAGGTCGCGAGGTCGGAGTCATCGAAGCTCCGGAAGTGGACACCGATCGTCTGGTTCCAAGTCCTCAGGTAAGAGGCATGAGAGGTCGGAGCGACGTCATCGATCCTCCGACCTGCCCCGACGCTCGCACGATGCGGCCGGGGGCTCGGGCGACACCGCCCACGCGGCTCCGCGGGAGTCGCAAGCGTCGCCGCCTGCCCCACACCTTCGGGTCCCTGGGCACGGCGCGACGCCGGAGGAAGTCGAGAGGTACCTCATGGCCATGAGGGCCCTCCCTCCTCAGTCGGTTCCCGTGGCGCCTTTGGGCCGATCGGTTCCGTCTGAAGGTCCTTCCGGGTCGGGCGCTTCGGCCCGACGCCGTCGGGTGCTTCGGCTCCGACGCCGCTGGCGACTTCGGTCTCGGCGCCGCAGGACCTCACCGGATCCGGTTCCGGATCCGGGACCTCGCCGGTCGACCTTACGACCTCGCCGGCGCCGTCCCTTCAGGTGTTACCCCCGGCGGCCAATGTGGTTGCCGCCCCCAATGTTTCCTGCGGTCCTACTCAGGCGCCGGAAGGGCACCGCTGGGCGCCGATTCCGACAGCCTTTGGGGATTTTTATCTCCACGAGGAGGCCCTGTCTGCTAATCCTGGTTTCCAGGAGACAGGCGACGAGGAAAATTGGGAGGGGTCCGAGGACCCTCTGGCACTCGATTGCCAGTCGCAGCAGGACTGGACATATGAGCTTGGGGAGGCCAGTGGTATTGACACATCGCCAGACACTGGATTTAACTCACCTCCGACTGTGGCTTCGGAGGCGGGTTCTACTTATAGCGTAGTGTTGACGAAGGCAGCTAAGGCCTTAAACCTTAAGCTCCCCGTCGCGGCCGTTAGGACTAATCTCCTCACTGAGGTCCTCAAACCGCAGTCAAGCTCCGTGGAGCCCCTGCTGCCGTTCAATGAGGCCTTGTGTGACGTTCTTGTGGGCACTTGGTCCAAGCCCGCCACAGGCCCGCCTGTGGATAGGAACGTGGCCAGACGCTACCGCCCGGCCCCGGGCGACCCATGCTTTTTGTCCACCCATCCCACCCCCGAGAGTCTGGTCATCCAGGCCTCAAACTCCTAGACCGCATTCCCGTCGGCCCCGCCCGACAGGGAATCCAAGAGATACGAACAGTTCGGGAAGAAGGTTTTCTCGTCTGTTAGCTTAGGGCTGCAGTCTGTGAATACCGCCTGTCTCTTGGGCCGCTACACCCACACTCTGTGGGACATGGTTGCGGGGGTGCTGCCACAATGCCCGGAGGAGGTCCAGGCTAAACTCGGCCAAGCCCTTGCGGACGGCCGAGATGCAGTACGCTTTTCTATCCGGTGTGGGCTGGATGCAACGGACTCACTGGGTAGGGCGATGGCAACGAAAGTGGCGGTTCGACGCCACGCCTGGTTGAGGTCCGCCAACTTCTCGGCCGATGTCCAGGCCACGCTCCTGGACATGCCGTTTGATGGCCGTCGCCTCTTCGGCGACAAGGCAGACCATGAGCTGGAAAGTTTCAAGGACTCCAGGGCTACGGCCAAGTCCTTGGGCCTCACGGCCCCACGCCAGCAAACGGGTGCCTTTCGCTCCTTTCGTGGCCACGGAAGGGGCGCCCCACCACGTACCGTCAGCCACGCACCGCAGAATGTCCAGCAGCGCAGTGGCGGACATGGAAACCGCCGTGGCGGCGGTCGGGGACCACGGCGAGGCCAGTCCACACCTCCCTCAGCAGCGCCTGCCTCAAAACCTTCCTAGTCCGAGTTTTCAGGCCCATGTGACGCCTGTGGGGGGCAGGGTTCGCCATCACCTCTCCCACTGGCGCACAGTCACTTCGGACAGGTGGGTGCTGCAGATTGTCCGAAGGGGCTACTCCCTCCCCTTCGAGACATCCCCTCCATCCATGCCACCGCAATGCCACCGTGTGTCGGGGGATCACTTGCAACTTCTGCAAGAGGAAGTCACGGGCCTCTTGGCCAAGAGGGCCATCGAGCGCGTTCCTGGGCCAGAAGTAGGGTGTGGATGTTACTCCCACTACTTTCTGGTGCCCAAGAAGGGCAAAGGGGGCCTACTCCCTATCTTGGACCTGCGGAACGTCAACGGCTTCCTCCGGAAGGAGAAGTTCAAGATGCTGACTTTGGCTCAGGTCCTGGCTGCCCTGGACCCGGGAGACTGGATGGTAGCGTTGGACCTGCAGGACGCCTATTTCCACATCCCCGTCCTGCCGGCCCACCGGCGTTACCTGCGGTTCACGGTAGGCCAAGAGCACTTTCAGTTTACCGTGCTCCCATTCGGCCTTACCAGCGCCCCACGGGTGTTTACGAAGGTGATGGCGGTGGTCGCAGCTCATTTACGCAGGCAGGGGGTATCAGTCTTCCCCTACCTCGACGACTGGTTGTTGAAGGCGGGCTCGCCCCAGGTAGTCGTCACCCACCTCCAGACTACGGCCGACCTCCTGCACTTGCTGGGGTTCTCC
Source organism: Lissotriton vulgaris (assembly GCF_964263255.1). NCBI lineage: Eukaryota > Metazoa > Chordata > Amphibia > Caudata > Salamandridae > Lissotriton > Lissotriton vulgaris. The sequence continues at coordinate 1,073,090,461 of NC_141691.1, read as the reverse complement.
ATCAATGTGCCGAAGTCACACCTGTGTCCCTCTCAGAAGCTCCTCTTCATCGGAGCGGTTCTCGACTCGGCGCAGTTTCAGGTTTTCCCGCCCGAACAGCGGGTTCGGGATATTCAGGCTCTGGTTCCCATCTTCCAGCCGCTATCCCGAGTCTCGGTCAGGTTGACGCTGCGGCTTTTGGGGCTGATGGCCTCCTGCATCCTTCTGGTGGTTCACGCCAGGTGGCGGATGCGGGCTCTGCAGTGGGACCTGAAGTTTCAGTGGGCCCAGCATCAGGGCAACCTGTCCGATCATGTCTTGATCTCGGAGGGAACTGCGAGACAACTGCAGTGGTGGCTCACGGACCGCGACTGGGTCAGTGGCAGATCCCTCTCCCTACCCCACCCGGAGCACGTAGTTGTGACGGACGCGTCCCTCCAGGGTTGGGGAGGCCACATGGGAGAGGTGGAGATCAGAGGCCTCTAGCCCCCAGGCGGAGTCCCGGCTCCATATCAACATGTTGGAGCTGCGGGCGATTCGTCTAGCACTGAAAGCATTCCTCCCCTCTGTTCGGGGGAGTGCAGTGCAAGTGTTCACCGACAACACCACCGCCATGTGGTACTGCAACAAACAAGGCGGAGTGGGGTCGTGGACCCTGTGCCAAGAGGCTCTGCGCCTTTGGCAATGGCTGGAACATCAGAGCGTGACCCTGGTGGTTCAACACCTGGCAGGCTCTCTGAATGCCAGGGCGGACGAACTCAGCCGTCGGTGCATGATGGATCACGAATGGCGTCTGAACTCGGACGTGGCGCAAGGGCTCTTTCAGCAATGGGGAGAGCCTTGGTTAGATCTATTCGCCACAGAAGAGAACGCGCAATGTCATCAGTTCTGCGTGTTGGAATTTCCAAGGCGGCACTCGCTCGGAGATGCTTTTCGTCGCGAGTGGAGCTGCGGTCTGTTGTACGCCTTTCCGCCTATACCACTTCTGCCCCGAGTGCTGAAGAAGATCAGGCGTGACCGGGCCCAGGTTATCCTTGTGGCTCCGGACTGGGCACGAAGATACTGGTATCCCGAGCTACTCAGCATGTCAGTCTATCCCCCGATTCGTCTGCCTCTTCGGGAGGACCTTCTGTCGCAGCAGCAGGGGACGGTGCTGCACCCGAACCTGTCCAGTCTCCACCTACAAGCTTGGAGATTGAGCGGCGACAGTTGAGGCCATTTGACTTGCCTCCTGAAGTCTGTGATATCATTCTGGCAGCCAGGCGTCCCTCCACAAAGTCGGTATACGCCTGCAGGTGGAACAGATTTGTGGCATGGTGCACAGCAAAGGCTGTGGATCCTCTCTCTGCACCCCTTTCGGAAGTGCTGCTCTTTCTTCTTTCCCTTGCCCAGCAGGGCTCTGCTCTGGGCACTCTTAAAGGGTACCTTTCTGCTCTTTCCGCCTTCTTTTTTTTTTTTTTTAATTTTTAAAACCTTTATTTAGAAAAGTGCACACAGCTATTCAGACTAACATCCTGGAGGCAAGGCAGCATAGTGAATCAGGAGAGCAATAGTGCAAGAACGATTGTCACAGTACAATGAAGGTTGTTTTTATTATTTTATGTCATAAAGGAACATAGAACAAGAAAAAGAAGAAAACGCCAAAGGCGCTAAAGAGTGGCAATGGAGTAGAAGAAGCCATCGATGGTGTTGGCAGCGGGGCAGGGGGAGCAGCGGGTACACAAACACGGATACAGGAGAATAGATCAGGAGAGAGGGGGGGAAGAAGAGGAAACAGGATTCAGCATTACAACGTGTCACAGTTGGTGTCATAGGTTATGGTGACAGATGTTCCTCCAAAGAGACAGGGGCAAGCAAATATCTCCCCTGTAAGCATTCCAGGCCCCCCACACTTTCAACCACTTTTTGGTCCTACCCCTGGCCACATAGACCGTCTTTTCCCTAAACGTACACCAATCCATGTTGGCTTTCCATTGCACCACCAGGGGAGCCGTCGAAGCCCCCCATTTCTGCGCGATATCGCGTTTGGCCACCATGTTGCCAAGGGTCACCCACTGCGTCTGAGCCACATTGTGATCGGATGGTTCCCAGATGTTGAGGAGACATCTCCTAGCTTCCGCAGTCGCCACCACCCCAGTCACCTCGTCCATAATCCGGTGCACACGTCTCCAGTAGGAGGCTATGGCGGGGCATTCCCAAAGAATGTGCATAAAAGTAGCAGAGGCGCCGCAGCCACGGCGACAAAGCCCATCGCTCGAGTAGCCCATATGCACAAGCCGGGGGCCAGTCACGTACACCCTGTGCAGGATTTTGAACTTCACCAGCCGAAGACGAGAGGAAATGGCGACTTCCTTAGGGGAAGACACAGCACTCTGCCAATCCTCATCGTCGATCTCCAGTCCATCACGCACCCACTGGTCCCGCACACCCAGGAGGAGGTCAGTGCGAACATTAATTAGTTTCCTATACGACAGTGAGATGGCACTGTCAGGCATGTGGCCATCCAATACCCTGTCCTCCAACGGGGAGCTTTCTGGAATCGCCCCTTCTGCCGGTTTAGCAGAGAGCAGTGCGTGTCGCAACTGGGCATAACGGAAGGACTCCGAGCTGGCCAGCTGATACTCAGCCTGCAGCTGGGAGAAGGTCTTGACCTCACCCTTCGAGATCATATCGTCCACCCTGGAAATACCTATGAGGTCCCATTTATCAAATCCCTTGGTGTGCCATAACTTGCCCAAAATATCTGAGTCATACAATGGGGTGAATCTAGTCAGTCGGCCCTGCCAGCCCTGCGCCTTGGTAATCGTCCGCCAAATGTGGACCGCATTTTTCGTTGGACCCGACATCCGCCTGTCCAGAGACCTCGAATACAGCGCCCTGTAGTAATTACCGCCACTCAAGAGCCACTTATCCATTGCATAGCCAGGGTTATTTCCCGGACCGTAGAAACCATGATTGATAGCCGCCAACTGGGAGGCCCAGTAATATCTGCGCACATCTGGTAGTGCAATACCCCCGTCGTACCACGGAAGCGTGAGCTTCGTGATAGCGACGCGGGGACGCCCGTCCCAGAGCAAGGCACGTTGAAGGCCCTCAATCTCTCGAAAGTAGCGGGCGGGGACCGGATCTTGGGTGTTCTGCAGGGCGTACAGGAACCTGGGCAAAGACATCATCTTAAATAATGCCGCGCGTCCGAGTAAAAAAAGTGGAAGCTTGCGCCAACCCTCCACGTCACGCCGGAGGCGCAGAAGAGGGGGAAGCAAGTTGTGTTAGTATCGCGCCTTCGCATTACCAGAGATATAAATCCCCAAGTATTTAAAGCCCTGGCTGGCCACCTGGATGTTACAGCCTCTAGGGAGGCGCGGTGTGTCCCCTTTCAGAACGTATAGGGAGGACTTGGCCCAGTTAATAACAAGGCCAGAGTACCGTCCAAAAAAAGTACGTCGCATGCCACAATAAGTGACTTGCAAGGGGAGGTGAGGTAGAGCAGAATATCATCTGCATAGAGAGAGATTCTGTCCTCGAAACCAGGGGCCCAGCTTATGCCGTGCAGATCCGGGTGGGCGCGCAACATGGCCGCAAGCGGCTCAAGAGCGAGCGCAAACAAGAGAGGCGACAAGGGGCAGCCCTGTCTGGTGCCTCTCTGAAGGGCAAAAGATGCCGAGATGCGGCCATTGACGGCAACGTTGGCCAGTGGGTCGGCATATAATAGCTTCACCCATCCCACAAACACCGGGCCAAAACCGAGCTTCGTCAACACCGCCCAAAGGTAACTCCACTCGAGAGAATCAAAAGCCATCGTGGCGTCCAAGGAAGCAAGGACTGCCGGCTCCTCCAGGGTTTGGGCCCTGGCCAGGGCGCCGTGGAGTCTACGCAAGTTAAGGGCAGTGTTGCGGTGAGGAATAAAGCCCGACTGGTCCGGGTGCACTAAGTCGCCGATAACTCCAATCAGTCGATTAGCGAGTAGCTTGGCGAGAATCTTAGGCTCAGCATTAAGGAGAGAAATGGGACGATAAGAGCGACACAAGTCTCTCGGCTTCCCTTCCTTATGGATGACCACAATGGTGGCCAACCTCTGGTCTAGGGGAAGTAGGCCGGTGTCCCGCGCTTCCAGAAACATGTTACGCAGGTGTGGGGAAACCACATCCGGCCTGATCTTATATAACTCAACCGGGATGCCGTTAGGGCCAGGTGCCTTGCCCGATCACAATGAGCGGATCGCAAGGGCGATCTCATCAACAGAGACGTCCCTGTCCAAGTCGTCGCACTCCTCGTCCGAAAGACAGGGGAGATCGACGGTCGAGAGAAGCGCTGTCGAATCGGTCTCAGACCGGTCCGAAACAGAGGTGTAGACGCTTCGGAAATAATCAGCGAAGGACTCGGCAATGGCACTGGGATCAGAGACGACAACTCCGTCCTCTCCCATTATCTCGGGTACGACACGGCTAGCCATCTCTCTCCTGTCCAACCAGGCCAGCAACTTCCTAGCCTTATCGCCGACGTCGTATATCCGTCCATGCTGTTCCTTAGCTAAAGCAAGGGCAGCGTTTGTGGCAAGGTCGCGGTATTCCGACTGTTTGAGGGAAAGGTCGTGCAGGAGAGCGGGATCGGGTTCTGTCTCCAACTGGGAGTCAAGCTCCATGATCTCCTCCTCGATGCGCACCAAATCAGCATCTCTGACTCTACGGGCCTCCGCTATAAGAGCGAAAGCCTCACCCCTCAAGACTGTCTTAAACGCCTCCCATAGAGTCGCGGCCGAACCAACCGATCCCTCATTTTCAATAAAATAGAGGTTGATGGCCTTGGCTAGGAGATTGCGAGTTTTGGGATTGCGGAAATACCACGGGTTAACAACCGCCGGCCGATCCGACATGACAATGTCAAAGTCAAAAGAGACCCACAGCGGGGAATGGTCAGAAATACCCCGTGCTAAAAAACGGGCCTCAGAAACGGCAGGCGCATGTGCAGCCAATGTAAGAACATAGTCTATCCTAGAAAGACTACCATGGGCGCCGGAATGGAAGGAAAAATGACAGAGCGTAGGATGTAAAAGCCTCCAGCTATCCACCAGACCCATGGTCTCAAGGAAAGATGGCAACCACAATTGGGAACCTCGGAGGTCTCTAGGCGGATGGCGGTCCAAGGAGCCAGAGCAAACCGAGTTGAAATCACCCCCCACTATCAACAAACCAGCAGGCTAATTTAAAATGGCGCAACCAAGGTCCTGGAAAGTGCTAGATTGTAAGCCCGGGGGGACGTAAACTGAAAGTAATGTCAGGGCACGCCCTTCCCATCGTCCCGCTACTGCGGCGTACCCCCCCTCTCATCGATCACAGTGACGTCGACCTCAAGCGGAAGGGATGTACGAACAAGGACTCCCGCCCCCCGAGATCCCGAGGAGAACCCCGAGTGGGCCACCATTTTGTACCCTTTACGGTCAAGTGCTTTGCACGTGTTCCCAACCAGATGCGTCTCCTGAAGGAGAACGACATCAGGCATGTGGCGTTTAATCAGTTGAATCACTACCCCTCTCTTGATACGGTCACCCAACCCGTTAACATTCCAACTGAGTACTCGAAGTTTCCTACCCCCCATCATCGTGCACCCGGCCCCACCCAACCCCAACAAGCCTCAACGACAAATGAAACTGAACAGTGTATACAACCCATTGCCTAAGAGATAGAAAGAGAGAAAAAGGAACAAACAAACAAACTTTCCCATCACCACCCCCCACCCTGCACCCCTGCAGCAGACTAAAAAGCCCCCCCAACCAGCAGTGTGCCTGTCGCCCCATAAACTAGTCTACAAAAAGTCCCTAGAGGAGTAAGGAATCTCCACAAACCCCTCCCGCCACCCTCCATGTAAACGACAGGAGAATTATCAAAATCGGAATAGCATTGGTATTAGCAGTCACAGACATCAGGGACACCAACCGCCACAATCAGCTCAGCAGAACCCAGTCCTAGAGATCAGAACCACCAGTTGCGCCTCCGGAATGGTCGTCGTGTTCTTCCTGGCGTTGTGGCAAAGTGTCCAGCCAGTCGCTCGCATTTTCTGGCACGTCGAAAAACAGGGCACGGCCCTCGTGCTCAATCCGAAGTTTAGCAGGGAACAGCATCGAGTACTTAAAGCCCATGTCTCTCAGGCGCCGTTTCTCCCCTGCAAAACTCTGACGCTGCCTCTGAACGGCCCTGGTGAAATCCGGATAAAAGTGCACCTCAGAGTTCTGATATTTGAGCGGTCCATGCCTCCTGGACGCCTGAAGGATCACATCTGGGTCTCTAAAGTTGAAGAGCCGGGCTATGATGGGTCTAGGCGCCACACCCGACTTCGGCGGGCCGCCCGGTATCCGATGGGCACGCTCCACAGAGAAGAAATTGCTCAGGCCAGAAGGTGCGAGATGCGTCTGCACCAGGTCTTCCACAAAAAGGTCCACTGCCGCCTCCTCCGCTCCTTCCGGAACACCAATAATACGGACATTCTGCCGCCTGGCACGTCCTTCAAAGTCCTCCAGCCTTCTAGAAAATTGGTCGTTGGCCAGTCTTAGGGTCCGGACCTCCGTCTGCAGGTCCGAAACGTCGGTAGTTATGCTGGAGGTCTTGAGATCAAGAGATTTCACCCGATCATTGGTCTTTCCCAAGTCAGCCCTGATCAGGTTGAGATCCACGGCCAGAGTGTCCACCTTGTGAGTCAGGACCTCGTGTTGTTTTTGCATTTCAGACCGAATGCCCGCGATGGCCCCCATAACGTCACTCAGAGTAGGCTCAGAGCCTTCAGGCGAGCTCGCACGATGAAGGTCTTTAGATGAGGCTGTCACCGTGGGTGAGGTCCGCTGCTGAGCGTATCGGTCAATTTTGTTCAGCTGCGTTTGAGTCGTCCTACGAACACCTCTGTTCGACGTCTTGTCGGGGTCCCCTCTGCCCGCCATGATGGATCCAGGGAGAACAAAGGGCTACGCCGCCCGAGCAAGGAAGCAGATGAGTAGAACAGAGGCAGAATCAATAATCACACCAGTCCAGTAGTAGGCAACTCCGCAGCTACGAGCACTTCGCCAGCAGGGACCACAAATATCCGCTTCGCATTCCAATCATGCGGAGCGTCGGTACAGGCAGCAGCCACCCATGAGACAATGGCGCATCCCTGGCACGGAGTTCAGCTCGACGTAACTTCGCCTAGGAACCACCAATTTAGAAGCGGAAAGCAGCTCCCGTGTCTGCGACCATCCACCAAGCAGAATCCACTAACGTGGATCAGGATTTCCAGCAGGATATTTGCGGAGGGTCGGAGGGTCCGCGGAGCTCCGAGCTTACGCGGCCATCTTGGTTGCCCGCGAAGCTCCTCCCCCTCTTTCCGCCTTCTTAAGGCTACCTGATCAGCCTTCTTTATTCAAGTCCCCCATTGTAAGCAGATTTCTGAAGGGCATCACACACATGTTCCCTCCTGTTCCCTTTGTGATGCCCCAGTGGGACTTGAATCTTGTTCTCACTTATCTGATGTGTGCTCCCTTTGAGCCGCTCCATAACTGTCCTCTCCGTTTTCTCACGTTGAAAACTGCCTTCCTGGTTGCCATCACCTCTGCCAGGAGAGTGAGTGAGCTCCAGGCTCTTTCTTCTTCTCCACCTTTCCTATCCGTTCATCCTGACAAGGTGGTGTTACGTACACGACCTTCCTTTCTGCCCAAGGTTGTCACGGCCTTCCACATCGGGCATTCCATCACTTTGCCCACCTTCTTTCCGCCCCCGCATCCCTCGAAAGAGGAGGAGAGGCTCCACCGCCTGGATCCAAAACATGCGCTCTCCTACTACCTAGATCGCACACGCCAATTCCGGGTGGATGACCAACTCTTTGTTGGTTATGTGGGCGCGAAGAAGGGAAAGGCTGTACACAAGAGGACCCTTTCAAGGTGGATCATCTTGTGTATTCAAGCATGTTACTCCATGGCGAGGAAGGAGCCCCCTGCTGGGTTGCGGGCTCATTCCACTCGGGCCACGGCGACGACAACTGCCCTGGGCCGAGGAGTCCCTTTACAGGACATTTGCCCGACAGCTACGTGGGCCTTGCTGCACACGTTCGCGAGACACTACTGCCTGGACAGTCAAGTCCGGAGGGATGGCTTCTTTGGCCGTTCCGTCCTCCAGGACTTTCTGGTGTAATATTGGTTCGCAGACCCACCACCGGGGTTGGTATTGCTGGGGTATCTATTCTAAGGTAAGGAATCTATCACTAACGTGTCTCTTTCAGATGCACAAGTTACTACTTGTGTAACGATATATCTGTAAGAGACATTAGTTAGTGATAGATTCCTTACCGACCCACCCATCCTCCCCGTTCTGCAAACCGATATCTAGGGTTAAGGTCATCCCCTTTCAGGGCCCTAGTTTCATGGCACCAGTGTTGGTTCTCTCATGGCTCTGCGTATCTGGCGCGGAAAAGCTGTGTATCAGAACTGACGTCAGCGCGCATGGGCGGCGTCTAAGTACTCCGACAACGTCATTCCGGCGCTCACGACGCCGACGACGGACGCAGAGCTGCAGACGACGCCTACCGATGCGCAGGGGTATTGCTACGCAAAAGTTTCCGGATCCAGTCTGACGCCAGGGGATATTCTAAGGTAAGGAATCTATCACTAACTAATGTCTCTTACAGATATATCGTTACACAAGTAGTAACTTGTGCTTCCTGTTTCCAAACCAGACAATACATATTGTCTAAATTTGGAGTACAGACACCTAAACTCTTGTTGTAAAACATTTGCAGTGCAAAATGCATATAATACAGCATTAATGAATAACATTGTGCGAAGAAAATATAAAACCTCATTAGATATTTTTAACGGTTTCTTTTGTCAAAACATTGCACCTGAAAGCAGGTATTTGACAGTTTTCTCAATAATGGGGACCCAGAGTCAATTTTGACTCCCACAGGGGTTCAAGAATAGCCCAGGGTTATTCTCAGTAAGGGTAACAGAGTTACTACAAATTTATGATGACGAGGCATTGTCATATGTCAATGATATCTATCTGACAGACGATGACCTGGACAGGCACTTGAACAGGGTGAACACCATTATACTGGGCTTCGCCTCCGAGGGCTATAAATTCAATTAAAAAAATTAAGAATTGCCCATCTCAATGTCCTTTTCCTAGGATATGAACTACCAAGTAAAGGCAAAAGCCTGGCAGCCAACTTTTTAGAAAAGTGTGCACTGCGCCAACCTCCAAAAACACTGAAAAACTTACAGTCGATTCTAGGTTTCCTGTATTTTGGAAGAACATATATTCTAAACTACGCAGAAAGGGTTAAACCTCTCAACAAATTAATCAAACCTGATTTTAAAATCACACATTGGACACAGGAACACACAGATATCCTGCGTTCACTTCAAGCTGACATGTTAGCAACAAAACACTTACATTCACACGTAAACGTAAGCAACTTAGTGGTCCGAATCATTCCGGGTCAATGCGGATGCACCTACTTAACTTTTAACGAAGGTAAAAAAGTACCAATTGCATACAAATCACATTTGCATACACAAGCAGAAAAGAAATTTACATCAACAGAAAAAATTCTGACAGCAGTTCAAACAGCTGTAGCAAAAGGAAGAGCCCTAGCACAGGGGAAACACATTATGGTCGTAACCCCCATGCCAGCCTTGGAGTCAGTTACAAAAGCAAGCATTCCGAATGCATAAGCTTTAAATCCAAGATGGATGCAATGGGTTAATTCACTTGCTGCAACTTATGTTGAATATGTTTTTGTTCCTTATTTGAAAACACAAGCACTCCTGCAATACAAACACGACTGTCCTCTTCCTACTGAGATTCTCCCTCTTGACCAGTACAAATTTATAATTTATACTGACAGAGCTGCACAACCCGCTACGGAGGGTAAGCAAGCTTATAGTGCAGCAAGCGCAATCGTTAAAGGTCCTATGTGTGATGGCAAATTCAGACCAATGGTCGCAAAAACTCGATCTATAGGAGATCGTACAGCTCAGCAAGCTGAATTGCAAGCATTTAAAATGGCACTTGAAAATACAGATCGCGAATTCCACACACTCCTGGTGTGCGATTCTTTTTACTGTGTTCAATCTTACAATGAATATTTAAAGAATTGGCTTCAAAATAGTATCAAAGATGCAAAGGATGGCACAATAAAGCACAAAATGCTTTGGGAACAAGTACTTCAGTTGCGAAACGGACTACAAAACCCTCACGTGATACACACGCTACGTCATCAACGTGATGGCGTTCACGTTGAAGGAAATTCATTAGCTGATGAAGCCGCGAAGGGGGCTATACAAACAGCTTCCGTAGCTGCAATCACTCGGTCAAAAACGAAAATGGACAGTGAAATAATACTGGCTGTCAATGCTTCAAGCAAAGGCAGCGGTGCAGCATTACCTAAAAAGTTTCCACTCAAATACTCATATATAATTGATGTAAACAGCATTCCATTTGCTCAAATCCCTGGAGTGGGGGATAGGGTAATCCCAAACATGTAACGAAGAGCAGCTTTCATTTACGAAGCATATCTGGGAGAGGGTCTACACATCAGGGGATCTCTAAAACAATTTTAAAACCAAAAGAGATGTACTGATGGCCAGGAATGAATACACTGATTCACATCTTCATCAATAACTGCATAGACTGCAATAGAGATTACAGTACAAAACGCCACCAGACACCTGACTACGATGTAGCCAGCCCAGTACAGACACCATTGTTAGACATCATTAGACTATCTACATGCAGGCATCCCTTTCGACGAATGCAGTCCCACAAACAGTAAATCAAGGTTCCTATGGATGTGGCATCAGCGCTCGGCTGACACTCAAACTGTTATAAAAGATTTGCGAGTCTTTATCAGCACATACTCAATAGGCACACTACACTCTGACCAGGGCCCTGCGTTTAGCTCTTGAGTTTACAAAGAAGCCATGGCCAGTTTTGGTGTAGCATTGTGGTATTCTTCTTCATTCCATCCTAAGGGAAATTCTGCTGTGGAAAGAAAAAAATGGGACATAAAGCAGTCTATAACAGCTAGGGTATTAGGTTCGGGTGATCCTTATGGGGTCCAACACTCATTAAATAATTTGCCAAGAAGTTCTCTAAGGAATGTCACTCCTTATGAGGTCCTATTTGGGACTGGAATGTTGGTACCGGACCTTGATATGAAAGGCACAATGGTGGAAAATAAAGAATTTGATATCAAAGATCGTTTGGCTGTTTTACAGGACTTAAATTAACTAAGATCGAAACAAAGCAACGTGTTCCTGAAGCCAATCACCACTGGGGAAAAACCAGCCGTCCCAGCAAGGCCTGTCTGGATCCCAAAGCTTTGTGATCCAGTGAGAGAAAAGATTGCGGACAAGAAGGAATTTGGGCCTTCTTACAGACAACCAATACCTGTCCTAGCAATCCACGAATCAAGAACAGTACTTTTGCCGCCCCTTGCTGGTAAAAAGGAGAAAAGATTTGTGTCCATCGACCTGATCAAACCACACTATGTGGCCGATACTAAGCAGTAGGCCAAGTGGACTCCGACAATGTAGCAGACGCACACTGTCATGCCCCGACATCCCTCTCAGACTGTAGCATTAAATGTAGTTCACTATATAAGACGCACAGAACAACAGAACGCCGCTTTACGTTCTTGCGTCTAGCTCTTTCCGTTTGGGTTCCGTCCCAACTTGTTTTGCCTGACTTCCGGTTTCCGTTGGTCTGTTTCGCTTCCTGTTGGATTCCTGCCTTCCCCTGTGAAGGTGTTTGCGTGCGGCTTCTTCCACCGTGCCGTACCGGCCGAAAAGCTGTTAAATTGACGTCCTTCCATCCTGACGTCCTCATATGCAGTTGTGGCCTTTTTTGCACTTTTTCCCAAATATCCCCCTCTCCTTGTGCCTCGCCCGGCGGCCGGGACGTTCCCCTCCATCCGGCTGGGTACAGCCTGCCATTTCCGTCTCATTCTTCAGGTGCTCCGCCCGGCGGCCGGGTTTATTCTCCGCCATCCGGCTGGGCACCCTTTAGCTCCTTTAGAGAGTCAGAGTCCTTACTCCCATTTCCCTGGTGCTTCGCCCGGCGGCCGGGATTCTCCCCGCCATCCGGCTGGGCACTGCCCATTTCTTTTTTCATGTTGATCCTCACTTGTTGCTGACTTCACCTGTGCACTTCTTCATTCCACCCTTCCCTGGGCCATACATACATTATATTTGGGGCTCTTGCGTGGACCAGAGTGTGGTGTATATTCAAGCTCCCCTCCACAGAATCACGGTAACAGCGCTGTGCGCTGCCTTTCATTATTATATATTTGGCGACTACTTTGTGTGGAGACCTGATTGTATTTATTGTCTGACAGATATTGATGCAAGTGGCTCTCAAACTCGTATCCATACTTACAGAATAATTGGTTGTTCTCCCAGTGTACTCCAAGGAAATACAGAGTGAGAATTACACTTTAAATACTTGCACTCACCAGCATAGAGTGGAAAAGAGTTATTTACTGTCTTTTGTCTTTTTTGCAATAGAAACACGAACACCTTATTCTACCCTTCCTATATGTTCTACAGTCCAGACGATTAATTGTGGTATGTAGTGGTCTTATATGTATTATAGACATGGTGTACATTTATGGTGTGGTTAGCAAAGATAGACAGTAATACATTTCTTCCTTTTCAGCCTGCCTGTTATCAAGCATCCATTCTGAAGTTCACAGCCAAGCTCTATTGTCTTCCCCAACCTTTCCTTGTTTTGTTTCCCTGTTTTCCCCTGGCGAGCCATTCGATACTCTAGTGTTTGATAGAGTCGGAAGGCCGTAGGGGAAGGCTGAGGATTACTCTCCAGATTCCTGACGCTCCTGCGGAACCTGCTTGGAAATCATTACACGTACCTCTAGCTACAATCCAAGAGGTTCAAACTGAAAGACTCATCACCTTTGAGGATTCTACAGTGAGTAATGAAGGACTAAGCAACATTGCTGTGGAACTCATTCCTCTTGAAACCCAAATAACAGTGCGTTCTGATACACCGGACTACAACAAAGCAACAAGGGATCAACTGGTTCCAGAGATTTTAACAAATCCTGATGCAATTCCAACTATTGACAGAACTGCCTCTGCTATTTCATTAACTTTGATACATTTTCTGAGGATCCCAGCGATCCTGAAACAACACCAGCACAAAGAACTTTCAAAGAACAAGCAACAGATTTTTTTCATCTCCTGAAAAAGACTTATCTGGTTTCACCATGGATTGAACTAAGGATTGTTTTGGGAATATTCTTCTTTCTACTTTGGTTAGCTCTGGTAATAATTCTGGGTATGCTAATAAATTCAAGATGTATTCAAATGGACACAGCAAGTAAAAGAGTGAACTTACTTCTCCAGCCACACAAATCATCCCATTGTGAAACAAGAGACTTGTCAGCAGTGAACATCACAGCTGTTCCTATACCAGATTGTATAGTTTGGGACAAAACCGAATATGACATGTTTGGCCCGTCGGAACTTTTGAAGATTCCACACTTATTTAAAATTTCGTTAAGTGACTTTATTACCTCTAGCACCTTTTCTGATGATGGGGACTTTGAAACTGTTAATAACATGATGTCTGATCTTGAAATTTCTGCAGTATTCATAAATCATGAATATTTGGAGGGTTCATCAGACTATGAACAAGTTTATTGTTATAATCATTATGGTCATCATTTCTTGCATAAGACTTCAACACCTAGAAATGTATTTATGTATAACCAATGGGAACATTGTCCTACACCTCCAAAGGGTAGCTCAAAAACTTTTGCAAAGAAATTTCCATATTTTTCAGGGTTCAACTTGTCAAATCCAGAAACGTTTTTCTTTAAAAATGTGAACAAGACAGGAACGAAAAATATGTTAACCAATACAAAACAGATGTATTCTGCAGCCTTCATTGCCCAACTGTTCTTGACAGGGTTTCGACTTTTGGAAAGACAATATTGAGACAAAATCTGTCTGGGGTACAAAAGATTGGCAAGTGCAGGGGTAGAAGCTTTGTTTAGAGCCTGTATCACCCCTAAGCAAATTATGTTTATGAATGACACTGTCCAACAAACGTCTTGCCTTGGGATAGTCAAGATCAAAGACGTGAACACTCCGTCCATACCTGCACTTGCAAGTAATAGCACCACACAGGTGGAGGTCGACATACATACTATTTTGCATCACAACAGATCAGATCCTGAATGGAACAAATGGTTGCTCTGGCCCACAGACACAAACAACTGTCAAGATCGATTCCTGAACAAAACACAGGGTTTCACTATCACTAGGCCAGATCCATGCTATGTTCAAAGACAACATCCAGGGGTAGTAACAACATACAGTGTAGGGAAGCTTTGCCTTGATTGGCTACAAAAAGCTACACTAGAGGATGTGAAACAACACTTAAATTTACTTCAAGAAGGCCAGACCTTAGGGAATTCTTGCTAGGTCCAATAAGACCGCGTCAAAAACGTTTCATATATGCCGTTATCTACGCTGCTTATAATGAAATATGGAAGGTTGCCCAAGCAGAAACTGCAGAAAGAATACGAAAAATTAATTGTATTAATTTAGAGAAATCTCTCGTTGTAAGTAGACAATGGATTAACGACTGTCGTCCGGGATATTTTCATTGGACAGCATTGTATCCTCTGCCATAAACATTATGGAACAAGACTTGGTCATGTTGCAACATGATCAGTCTCAACTACGTTCTATCATGCTATTAGGCTGGACGCTACAAAACCTGCATGCAGGCTATGTGACTTGGCGTTTAATCAACACAACGTCACTGTTTTCAGAATTCAATCTCACTGATAAACAGATGAAACTGGCACAAAGGAGAGCAGACTATACAGTGCTGAGCCTTGAAAAACTGGAAAAATTACCATTCACGGTGGCGGAAAAACCAGCTACTGAGTGGATCATACATGGTAAAATGACTCTGCCTGTTACAACTTTCCATTTTGAGTATTGCCTAAAACATATACCAGCAGGCAAATATGAAAGGTTGGGTAAAGGATACATCAAGACATCCTGGGATTTACCATACACACACGGATGTTGGAGTGGGGGGCGTGAAGTGTTTCTTAGCGGTACAAACTGTGAAAACGTACTAAGCGGTTCTCTCCTATGCCAGGGTAGTAATTTACACCGGGCTTGTAATGGTCCCACTACAAACTTATCCTGCCACCTGCAAGGTTCACCAGCTGCAGTGAATAATCCAATTTTTGGCCAACTTTCGAATGGAAGTTACATTATGTTGAATGATCACAGCTGCTGTAGCATGTTGCCAGGCATCGCATATCTAGTAACGGTTACATCCAGGGTCACTTGCTGTTTGCAAGTCTTATTCCCTCAAATCGAGACAGCCAGGGAGTCGCCTTTATGGCCTTCACTGAACATCTCTTCTATACGAATTGATACTCTAAGCATAATGAAAGCCATTCTTTTACAACAAACAGTGCCTCTGACCTCGGCCAAAGAAAGCGTATGCCTTCAGTCGAGATACATGCCCTTTTGACTACAAACTGCCCTATACATTTCTCAGAAATGTTGGAAAGTATCTTAAACATGTCTGATACGAGCGGTATTGTACATGTATTTAAGAACATGTGTTCAGGACTGTTAGCACCTTTTCAAGCAGTCCTCGGAATAATTCCCAACTTCGTGCACTCTGTGTTTGGCACACCGAGACACTACTTTTAGCACTCGTTGCAGGGATCCTGTTTTTGCTCCTACTGCTACGATATGGCAAGCGAAATCACCAGCGACACCCAATGCACCTTGGAGAGGGCTCTACTGGAGATGAAGTGTCGTGAGCACATCGTCCAAATTTTAGGTTTACCTTGTCTACCAGAATTAAATACCACATGGTTTCTGTCATTCAGACCAATTTGGCAAGATTTCATCCTACCTGTTCGACGCTGCCTGCTTTGCGGTGAAGAATTATTATTATTATTATTTCAGACTCTTATATAGCGCATGGCTACTCAGGAGCATCCCAGCGCTTGTACGGAGCCCAGAGAGTACACAGCGACGGGATCAGGAGCTATTTACATCACTGTATGAATCTAGCTTTATACTCTGCTGAAAAGCCAGGTCTTCAATTTCCTTCTGAAGATCAGCAGGTTGGGTTCATGTCGAAGCGGGGGGGGGGGGGGGGGTAGCGAATTCCACAGCCTGGCTGCGTTCAGAGAAAAGAGACAACCCCCGGTCCTAGATCTACGGACTCACGGGATCTCAGCTAAATTCTGATCATCTGAACGCAGGTCTCTCCGGGACTTATAGAATGCGTGCTAGACATCTGTCTAACACTTCCATCAGTCATGGCAACGGATATCGATACACTGCTGGACCCGGTAACAGCCCATGCTGTGTGCTGGCCCCAGCGGCTACCAATCCTGTTGACGACATTCTTTGAGATCTCACAGACGCAAATTGCTACTGTTGAGGTACGAGAGGAAACAGTAGGCACGCAGGTAACATCCGATATGAACATTGCTGATGCTTCCAATGCTGAAGGCGATGCTTCTCATCTATGTGCGGTTCGTCTTCTAAGCGAGGTAATCGAACTTTCACCTACACTGGTAGATGACTTTTTGTCTGCAGGATTAGAAGATTTCATGTTTTCTCCATCCCCATACACTGACTTTTGATTCAGCAGACAGTGTACCGGAAAGATATCTGAATTTGGCCTTTATTTTTCAAAACAAAGACTAAACTTGGAACTTTTTCCTATAAATAATGTTTTTTTCAAAATTTGAATTTTTCTTTTTTATGGCATAGTAATCTGCTTACAGTAGAACTATTCATAGAGAACAGAATTCTTTTGAGACACTTCTAGAGACAATATGTGACCTTGTCAAAAACAATTGTTTTATGTAACTTGACATGAAATGGTTTTGGCCTTTTTTCTTCTGTATTTACGAGCCATTTCATCATGTGTGTATATATATATATATCTGTTAATTCATTTAGCATTTACTGTAAATATATGCTTGGAATGAAACATTGCTTTAATATGTACAGCACCATAGCATTTTTTATACATAGCAACAGTTTTAATACATTTTTTACAATGTCTTGTAGACATGTTTTTAGCAATTCATGTGTAGCTATATTTTAGATATGTTTAGCATATTTAGAATTTAGTAATGTCATTCATACGAAACTGGAGTGGGTGTTGTGTGTCGATTTAGATACTGTATATAGCACACTTCTTCAAACTGTGGGGCGCGCCCCCCTGGGGGGGGCGTGGATGGGTTCCCAGGGGGGCGCAACGGCCTCTGGAAGTACATGGGAATGAAGACGCCTGGAAGTGCAGCGATGTTTATTTGCTGCATTTCCAGGCTGTCTTAATTTACTCTGAAGCCCTCAAAGTGCCTGGGGCCAGAGGTCAGTGGGTGTGCTGCTGGGGGCTCCGCGGGCAGCGTCTGGAGTCTCATTAAGACACCAGCACGCCCGAGTTTTTCACAGGTCTTTAAAGACCATTTGCATACCATTGGAAACTGTTTATGAGACTACGTTTCTTTTTTCCTTTTTCCAGTACCCCCTGGGCCCCACTCTGCCTATTACTTACATCTCATATAAGCACTGACAATAAAGCTGCGCATTCACACTATGCGAGATGCAGGTCAGCAGACATTCTAACTAAATATGAGGCAGCACTGCATTATTCAATCATGTTGTTGGCCAGGATCCCCTTCCTCCAAACTCACAACCCTGACTGGCAAAAGCACACAAAAAAGCATCACAGCAGAGGTGCCCCTCTCCCCCAGATCCGAGAATCTCCATGCAGTGCCTCCTTTCACAAGCTGCATCCCCTCGGTTCTGTTCAGGGTCACATCTCCATATTAATAGCCATTGACCCCTGCAAGCAAGCAGGCAGAGAAAGAAAACACGCAGCTTTTAAGTATGAATGTCGACACTGAAAGCTGCACACTAAGGCAGTGCAGTGGGATGGCTTGAGCAGCGGTACTGGGACACAATTAAGAAGTAAACAGTTACTGACTCCAAGGAGGCCTGGCAGACACACTGCTAGTAGCAGGACGAGAGTAAGGGAAGGGAATGCATGGGCAGCAGAAAGGGTTAAGCCAAAACAATTCAACATGCACCGCATAGAAACCAGGATGCACCAGCCAAGTCAAAGCTGGAGACCAAGCAGTGTAGTACTAGGGCTGGCTAGATAGTACTAGTAATAAGAATGAATCCATCTTTTTTAATGGACATTTGTGTCCTGTACCAAGGTAGTAGAGCCTATGGTGTGCTCATTTTGTCGTTATGTCCAATATCATATCATAGCTCATTTTGTAAGCCCATTAACACAGGATCAAATCACTACAGACACTAAAATATTGATTGAACTAAAATGTAAACAAACCTCTTTGGCGAAGTTAGATGTGCAGAAACATTTCTGAACACAATTTCTAAGACCCTCTTATGCCCCTTCATTCAAAGTGAGCGTGGGGCACACATAGTGGTTAAAGGGCGCAACTTTAAAACAAGCATGGGTCAAGTGACTAAAGTACACTGTGGTAGATGGAGCCAGCCCACACCCTCGCCTAAATACTGTACAATACCCCAGCTCATACCTCCAGCTTCCCAGATGGAGTAACCACAGTTCAAATCCTTAGCCGCGGGTTGGAGAGGTGACAAGAGCGCAGTGCATGACCCCACCTTACCTAGGGACTAGCCCCAACCCATATCTTGTCACCTGGAAGCGGCAGGGGGTAAATACTACAGCTTATGTTTCCAATGTCCCAAAGGCCAGCATGGGGTGGATGGGGCAACATCCGGTACATGACTTCTGCTCCCAAAGGAAGTATTCCCAGTCCTTTTGTGTTACCCTAGGGTGGGAGCTTGCCCCACCCTTTGATTCCGTGTCCTAAAGAGATCTATCCAAGTCCATATCTGTCACCCGGTAAGGGGGCGTAGTGTTGGTCGCCAATGCACACTGAACCGTGTTACATCCCTGCACCGGAGGGAGACAATCTCAAGTCTCCAGAAGTGCCTCAGGGCAGAGGGGTGTTAATGCCTGCCCACCTCTCACAGTTGGCATTAGCAGACCTCATCTTCTGCCAGCCCACACTCTCTCTCACAGAGCCATGCTTCACAAACATCCGCCCGCCTGCCCGCCCGCCACCCTCAGCAGAAACACAACCCAAAGCCTGGTGCCACTTACACTGCAGGCTCGCAGGCTGCGGCCATCCGAAGGGGTTGAGGCTTCCAAAGTAGGGGCTGAGCCGGGCCTTGTGCAGCATGCAGGTGCCCGGGTAAAAGAGGCAGAGGAGATAGTCTGCTACTCAGGCCTGCAGTTATCATTAGTGCAGCAGGTATAGATGCATTGAGGTCAAAGAGTGTGAGGGGCTCACAACACCCCAATGATGGGGAGCAGTTTGTTTGGGTTATCTGTTTTTGTTTGATGCATTTGCTGTTTTATAAGTCTTATATTTGGTGCGGTTCATAAGCTATAGAAAAAATATTCCTGAAATCATCCCATAAGCCCCGCTCCCTGCACGCAGCCATGTCCATCCCGCTCCCCCAATCCTTACCATCAAGTTTTGGAGGGGGGCCCAACCTCAAAACATTTTGCTTAGGGGGGGCTCAGAGTAAAAAAGTTTGAAGACCTCTGGTATATAGGTTTCCCGATTTATGCCCTTATATAGGCACAATTCACATTGCCCTTATTTAGGCATAGAAATCCAACCCATATTTAGGCATTATCCATGCTAACCAAATACAGGCATGGCCACCTACATTCGTCCATCCATGTCACAACGAGTTCTTGGAAAACCAGACCTGTAAGCCTTTAGGACTTCCCCTTGCTTGGATTATTGATTTCTCCAAGAACTCATTTATTAGTAAATCCAACCACTGTGTTACGTTTTGAATCCTGTGCTTGTGCTTCTCCTGATCTTTAAAAATGCCTACCAGAATTTATAGCATGTGAATCCTACACCTTGTAGTCCTTTTGTCTTGTATGACCTTTTCTGAACACTAATTTACACACATATGATTCATTGTCTCTGTATGTGTGCATGATGTAAAGTGCTCCAAGTCCCTACACTAATACATTTGAGAGAGGGTCTGTGGAGAGATGAGGGGCAGTGTTGGAGGGTGTTAGTGAGGGAATCATTGAAGAGACCCAACACGATTGTTGTATCCTAGTGCACTCTAAAGTCATCATTTAGTGTGCTCTAAAAGCTAAAACAATTACATATATAATAAAATGTGTTGTAAAATGCACCATTTATCTAATTTTTTCAAAATCTTCTTGGAGATTGAACACCCTCTCCCCCATGCCCATGTCCCCTTTGTAGTGGTCAGGGTCGCTTGCTGCGTTTGCTCGCAACACACCGCACAGAGGATGGACAACATTTTCCAGAGCTGCTTTGGGTTCCCAGTTCGCCCTCTCTGGCACCAAATCAAAAGTACCCCATTTAACAAATGAGATATCTAAACAAGCATTGTCAAAGGCATCAGGCCTTGCTTTTGGGACCTCTCAGGTTTGTGATTTTTGACACTTTACTGCATCACTAAAGTACTATTGTGTCACCCAAAAAAATAAAGTTGAATGCATCCTTTACTTCCGAATGAAAATATAATTTCTCTTTTTACTGTCAAGAGCTGTCTCAAGTTTTTTGTGGGTAGGAGAGTTAGCCCTTTGTAGTGGTCAGGGTCGCTTGCTGCGTTTGCTCGCAACACACCGCACAGAGGATGGACAACATTTGCCAGAGCTGCTTTAGGTTCCCAGTTCGCCCTCTCTGGCACCAAATCAAAAGTACCCCATTTAACAAATGAGATATCTAAACAAGCATTGTCAAAGGCATCAGGCCTTGCTTTTGGAACCTCTCAGGTTTGTGATTTTTGACACTTTACTGCATCACTAAAGTACTATTGTGTCACCCAAAAAAATTAAGTTGAATGCATCCTTTACTTCCGAATGAAAATATAATTTCTCTTTTTACTGTCAAGAGCTGTCTCAAATTTTTTGTGGGTAGGAGAGTTAGCCACGCTGGGCAGTTCAAAAGGTATCCTTTGCAGGACACTTGAATACATAATGTTGATGTTTGAGCAGCTAGCTGGCTGACATGAATGTGGAGCAGCCCTTGTGCGTTTCCGTGAGTCAGATCAGATTCTCCTGAAGAGTCCCTTAATCTTATGAACCCTACTTAGCCCTTTCCTTGTTGTCCACGAGTGCAACAAAGGCACACCTGTGTACAGAAGGAATCCTGTATTCATTTCCTCAATGTTTGAGGCAAAAAACACTCATTGATTTCTGAACAACGAGTGTAAAAGCTTTAAGGTAACATTGTCTTTCCTGCCTATATTTTGCATGGTTTACATGATTTTGCATTAGTGTTGGCTTTTTTCCATGATGTTATTGTTTCTTTCAGGCAGTGCATACTATAAATTGAGTAACCTCCAAGTGTTTATAAGTGGGCACAATTGGGTTGTAGCTGAAGGCAGTGCAGGTTTCTCTAAGTGGGGCAGGAGGTGTTCGGGGGGGTGGAGAGGATGTGACACTATGGCCAGAGCTACGGAATTTGAAACTGGGGAACCAGACTACTCTCTTGAGGTAGCATATTCCCCTACTAGACCCTAGAAGGCCTCTTTAGACCATAGAAGCCCTGGGGCCTCATTTATGAGGCTGTGCTTCACTTTTACGCCACCGGTGTGCCACTTTTTGTGACGCACCAGTGGCATAAAAAATGCGCCTTGTTGCGCCATACTTACAAAGTGACGCATCTAGGTAGATGCGTCACTTTGTAAACCCCTGCGCCACATTATACCTGCACCAGGTATAATGTATGCAAGGGGGGCGTATTGACGCAAGGAAGGGTCGTAGAAGTGATGCAGTGAAATCTATGAGATTTCACTGCGTCACTTTTAGGACGCCGTTGCGTCAAAATCTTGCGCTTGCCTCACAGCAGGCGTAAGACTGACGCAGACCCTTTCACATGGGGCTTGCCCCATGTGAAAGGACGCATTGCTGGAATTGCGTCACTTTTTTGACACACTCCAGCAATGCGTCACTTTTACGCTTACAGATACGTCAGAAATACTGACGTATCTGTAACTCCTTGCGACATGATGCGTCATACATTAAATCTGACGCATCAGGAATGTCGCAAGGAGTGCGCACTGAGAAGTGACACATCGCTGCTTTCACGCAGCGATGCGTCATTTCTCATAAATGAGGCCCCTAGTCTCTTAGGACCAGCAGGTGGACCCTACTGGAGGCCAGTGTGGGTTAAACTTGAAGGCTTGTCCACCACAATCCATACTGAAGTTCACCTTCAGTCTTGTGGGCAGGCCTACGAAGAAGCAGATAAAAAGAGACTTTGTCACTGAGGTCACAGGACCGTTTAGGCCAGTCCGCCTCACCCATTTGTGCCTCCATTGGCCTTGTTCCAGCAGTAGTAGTGAAACTCACCAGGGATCTGCAACGCAGGATTTTCATGCACACCAAACTAAGGGGCAGATTTACGAGGACCTTGCATCCTTTTTGCTCCACGGAATGTGGTAAATGCATGATGCAATTCTCTAAGTCATTTTTATGAAGCCACTCATAGCCACTTTACATGGCTTTGAATGGTTTCATGAATATGGAGTAATGCGACACAGCAGAAATAGCCGCTTTGCCTTCCTCTGCACAAGGGACGCATAGCGGTGGGTGTTCCCATGCAACTCTCATGGTTTTTGATGCATTCCTAGATTTACAAGGACTTGTAAACCTGGGAATCTATCAAAATCTTACGCCTCCCCATGGGAGGCACAACAAGGAGAAATATCTTTATTTCTCCCAGTAGTTTTCTCTTTCTATATGTGCAGCATACATGGAAAGAGGGAAAAGCCTCTTGGGATTGTTTTTGTGCAGGAAGGTCCGCCTTCCTGCACAAAAACAATCCTGCATGCAAAAGGGTGCCTGCATTAGCGCTAGGCTGACGAAACACGCCAGCACTGGGGGGAAAGACAGAAATGGGCCGTATTGGATAAATACCTGCACTTTCCCTGTGACGGAGGGCAGCATAGCAAAATAACTTGCTGCGCTGCCCTAAGCCACCATTACCGTATATATACCTCTAAGTTCGCAAACTTCACAATCTCTCTGCTTCATGCACAGGTACTTTTAACATGTGCAGTCTGCTTTGGGGGCACTGCAATTATGCAGCAATGGAGGACAAAATGATGTTGCATTGTTGACTACATTATGCAGCAAAGAAAGGCTGCAGAGTAATGTGTGGGACATTTTCTAATACTTTAGTATTTTGACTTTTTTACACATACCAACAGTCTCTGCAAAGCTTTTGCCTCATTAATAACAGTTAAACATACAAGTGCAGCAGTGAGAACGGTGACCAGTCAACCTTTGGAAAGGGCCTTCTACTTCACAGCAACAAACGTGTTTTGAACGGTGTGAGCTACAAAAATTTTTTTTGTTCAGACCATCAGATTATGCAGCCGATGCGATGGTGTATTAAGTGGCAAATATGGCAGAGCTTTAATTATGTGGAAAACATTTGCAAAGTAGGATACTTTGCCTTTCATGTTTGAACTTCCTAATGCAGTCTCTGTTGGGCGGTATTTCTTGACACCTACAGTGCTTGGCGAGAGACAGAGGATGAAGGTGTCTAATAGTGATTACAGAGGATAGTAGTCGGAAGGAGAGAAAATAACTGATTGAGATAATACAAGGACCACTACCTATTTTTGACTGTACCACTGTTTGAGTCTCATAATTTCGGAATTGATACATTTGCAATTTTCATTGCTAACTAACTTGAGTAGTAAACACACAAACTACTAATATAATAATTGTACCTCATTCATCTGATATTGCTTAAAGGATCTGCAAAACCAACAGGTCTGAGTTGTTTTAGGTGCATATATTCATTTTAGAGAGCTATTTTTAGATACAATAACAGGAAACCAGGAGGCATCTAATGCTGGCTTCATGACATGTTGCGTGAAGCACATAAAATACGTTGGACTACAATTTTGCATTGACCGAGGGGCACTGAATAATGTAATCAACAGTGTTTCCCAACATGTGGGGCCTCCTGTCATATAATTTAAACCCACTTTTTATGTTCAGAAATGGTCAGAAAAAGAGAGAAGTGCTGATGAAAGAAACTGCTTGGCTCGGAAACAAATGGTATCTGGTTCCACTTATCAGCGTATTTGGGACATTCTATGATTGAAAACTTATCCATCATTGTAAATGTATTTTAATGTCATTAACTCATATATTAAACCTCAAATAAACATGTATCCATTGATTGTATTAAATAATGTTATAAGCTGTATCTGGTCAGTAAAATGCCAAACATACAAAAAATTGGTATGTTTTGCTCTTTTTGGCCACACCTCTGACTCCGGCACTGACCCAATCATCTGGTTATTCCCGCCTCCTGGTGCTCCACCCACAGTTCCCCTACTCTTTTTTTCCCACTTCGACCACTGTGTCTGTGCCCTAGAAGCTGCATCCGCCCGGGCTGAAACACGACAGGGGTGGGCTCGGTGACTAAAACCTTTTTAGCCTCTTGGACATTGTGTGCCTATAGAAAAGTAAGACGGTGCTACCGGCTACTAATAGCTGCTCTAGTTTTACTCTCACTCGTGAGAATACAGGGGCATATTATCAAGGACCGGTGTTAAAATTATCGCTGTTTTACCGGCAGGAGACTGCCAATAAAACTGCGATAATGGGCTTGATAATACGCCCTTGTTAATTCCCATAGAAACCCATGTTCTGATGTTAACATGGGCTTCTATGGGAATTAACAAGGGCGTATTATCAAGCCCATTATCGCCGCTTTCGCTGCAGTTTCCTGCCGATAAATCGGCGATAATTTTAACACCGGTCCTTGATAATATGCCCCAGAGTCTTTTCGACCAGGCAGCGGCTGATCAGGAACAGCGTCTGAACTCAAGCGAGACCGCTTACAAGCTAAAGCTAGAGCCTCAAAAGGATCTACACCCTGTTTTTACTTCACCTGAAGTACAGCTCGAGAGGCAGGTAGTGGCACTCCAACACCCTCCATGAACCTCCACTGGTGCGCCTCTTTCTATGTCTGTTTAATTCTATGTTCGATCCAGGTAGTTGGGCATTGTGTTACTGCGGAATCTCCATACAGAAGCAAAAGCTAGACTAGTAGAAAGACTGGTCTGCACTTGCAGGTGACGCTTCTTCAAAAATAAATACTTTCGAAGGCTATGGGCTAAGTCCTCAAAGGAAAGATGCATGTTTCACAGGCCAAAAAAGGCTGACTCCTACTTTCTGAAATTCTCGCTCCAGTGTGCCAGCCTCAGAACAAGGCTACACTTACTAGAACACTTTAGCATATGCGGTTTACAACACAGAATAATAAAATAGAACCTTATTCACAATGTTTTCAAAATGCAATAATGCTAAGGCTTTAAGTTGGCTTCAGGCAGATGCAAAACGAAATCACAATTGATTACTAAAATATATCCGCAAGTGTTGATGCACATAAGTTTATTAGGATTTTCAGGGTATACAAGCACTCATACGGGGATATAGATATAGGATTTTACATTCTTATTGGTATGGTTTGTGAGGAAGATGTTTAACTTTAATAGTATTAGAGTTCACCTCACGTCGGAGTACTTGAGGGGTAAGCTTTTGCATCTGTTTTCTTTAGGAATCAGATTTTCTCTCCTCTTTGATAATTGACGTACCAGTCTCTGAAAACTGATGGACTCACGGAGAGAGGCTAGCATTTGTTAACAGGATGATGTGAAGAAGAAAGCAGAAGCAAAGATGGTGTGCTGCTTAGCGCAGATTTAGAAACACTTCTCCACCTTTAGAGATGCTCATGGAGAGGAATGTGAACCAGCAGGGTGCATTGAGTGTTATGGTCAGTCTATTTATACCTTCAAGTCTGTCACACAGATTTTGTTTTTCGCTTTTTAGACAGCTTTGGTGATTTATGTTTTGGAAGGCAACGACAGGAAATAGGACCAAGCTTTCAAACCATCTTAAAGCACTGCCTCTATCCTGCTTGTAAAGTGGACTTAAAAGCACTCAGGCAGAGTCTTCATTAATCTGTAACAACTCTCGACTGTAACAATATTTATTTACTTATTTATTTTTTCAGTTTATAGACCGCGGCAGCTACCCAAAAAGGGTTTCCCGGCGCTAACGGAGACAAGAGCCACAGACACTGGGTCATAGATTATTGGTTAAAAAGCTAGGTTTTAATTGCTTTCCGAAAACGGCCATAGCAGCTTTCAGCGCAGATGTCCAGGGGGAGGGAGTTCCAAAGCCTGGGACCCAGAGAGGCGAAGGACCTCCCGCCAATCCTTGAGAGTCTGACCTTAGGCACACAGAAAAGTTATTGGGTGGACGACCGCAGTGTGCGTGTTGGGGAGTATGTCTTGACCAGTGATTTCAGATATCTTGGGGCCGTGCCTGCTTTAATTTTGTACATACAGCTTAGGGCTTTAAACTTCACACGCTCTCCACTCTGAGCCAGTGAAGGTCCCTAAGACGCCCTGCAATAGGTTCGTATCTTTTGCAGCCGCAGAGTAGACGCGCCACGGCATTCTGCACCATTTGGAGGCGCCTGATGGCTGCCTTGGTAGCCCCCAGGTAGAGTACATTGCCGTATTCCAACCGGGAGGTCACCAAGGCATTGACCACAGACCTCTGGGTGTCAACAAGCAGCATCCACAAAATCTTCCTCAGCCAGCGCAGGATGGCAAAGCAAGTGGCCGCCACTTTCTTCGCTTGTGTCTGCATTGTAAGCCCCTGATCTATAATCACCCCAAATTGTGGACATGCTCAGATGCGGATGGAATAGGGCCCATTTCGGCCGGCCAATGCTTGAAACACCACAGATCATGCTTATTCCCAAGGATCAGAATCTCCGTTTTCCCCCCATTCAGCTTGAGCAGATTTTGATTCATCCAAGTAGCTATTTCACTGAGACCCGACTGGAGGATGGAAGTGGGGGACTGATCCGATTGTGAAAGGGAAAAGACGATCTGCGAGTCATCCACGTAGGTGAACAGTGTGAGCCCCGCTTGCCCGGCGATGTAGGCCAAGGGAGTAACATATAGATTAAAAAGAAGGAGGCTGAGGATTGAACCCTGGGGCACTCCAAAAGGAGAGGCATGAACCTTGGATGACGAGGACTGGGAAAACACTTGGAAGGTCCGATCGGCCAGGAAAGATTCCAGCCATTTCAGGGCCTTGCCCCCAATGCCTAGGGAGGCCAACGCTCTAAGCCGAATGGCGTGGGAGATGGTCTTGAAGGCCGCACTGAGGTCTAACAGAATCAGTCCCCTCTGTCCAGCATAAAGCGGAGATTCTCAGTGACTCCCAAGAGTGCTGTCTCAGTTGAGAATCCTGGGCGAAACCCTGACTGAGAGTCATGTAACAGATTGTTTGTCGAAACGAACTAGGCCAAATGCTGGTGAATGTGTCTTTCCATTACCTTGGAAAAACGGGTAATAACAAAATCGGCCTAAAGTTAGCAGGGTTTTTAGGATCTGCCATAGGTTTCTTCAACAAAGGAGAAACCATGGCATGCTTCCAACACGCAGGAACGCTGGCCTGATGTATTGAGATATTGAGTGTGGAGCAAATCCTGACGAGCTGAGGCTCATCCAGAAGTCTGAGAACAGAGACAGGAATGGGATCATTAGGTGAGCCTGATTTGAGTATGGCCAGGTGTTCTGATAAAGCAGACGGATTAAGGTCTGGCCATTCGACCAGAGGGGCATATGTGACAGGCATGATGCTCGAGGGGCTGTAGCTAATGGCCGTGGTCAGGGACGTGATTCCACCATTGAGCTCAGGTATGTCTTGGTATATTTTCTCGATCTTAGTGGTAAAGAACTGAGCAAGCTCTTCGCACTGGGTACTGTCCAGGGGCGGCGGTCCGGCCACTGTGCCTGATCCGGCTAGGTCCTTGATCAGCCCAAAAAGCACGTTAGACTTATTTACAGCGTTGTTTATGGTTTTAGCGACGTAGGTGGCTCTGGCCTGGCCACACGCTTTATGGTAGCGCTTCAGTTCCTTTTTGTAGGCCTGATCTGCTGCAGGAGAGTAGTCCTTTCTCCATAATCTTTCTAATTTTTTGCAGTAAGATTTGTCTGTTTTTAATTGTTCGTTGAACCACGGGGCCGGTGGTTTGTGAGTGACTGATTTTTTATGAGACAGGGGCTGGCAGCTATTTATGGCTTCCGAAAGCCAAGAATATGTACTAGCAGCTGCTGCTTCTACATTGTTCCTTTTAGTGTAATCTTTTGGAGGATGGGAGTTTAAGTGCTGGTTGCAGGCGGCCGCGTCCAGCTTTTTCCAGTCCCTCCTAACGGTGGACGTGGAAAATTTGGGTTGGACCAAGATGTCCCGGAGGGAGAGGCTAAAACAGATCAACAAGTGATCTGACCAATGCATGGGGAGTGCTGGACGGCATTGTATATGGACCAGATTGGAAAAGATAGGGTCCAGCAAGTGGCCCCCTTTGTGTGTGGGACCATGATTTTGTAGTATCATGTTCAAGGCTGCGAGATCAGAAATTAAGTTTGTACTCACGCAGCACATGGGGTCATCCAGATGGAGTGCAGCAGTGCGGTGGCTACATATTCTGATAACTGTGGGGCCCAAGCATTAGCTGGGCCCGGGGGGGCGATAAACTAGCAGGCCTGTGAGGGTATACTTAGGATGAAGTGCTAATTTAAAATAGACTGCCTCGCAGTCTTTAAGGTCTGCAAGTTCAAGCAAGCAGTGAACATTTCTCTTTATTACAATCGCAATGCCTCCTCCCATTCTGTCGGCTCTATCTTGCCTGAGAATAGTGTAGTTAGCTGGCAGTGCTTCGGCAAGGTCCGGCACTGAGCCTTCATGTAGCCATGTTTCAGTCAAAAACAGCGCATCGGGTCGTTCGTCCACAAGGAGATCAAAGATCTCACGCTTGTGTTTAGCTAGCGATCTACAATTAAGGCTAATAAACGTGAACCCGATGTTGCAGGAAGGTCTGATGCGGGGCGCGCAACTCCGGCAGGGGTATGCGGCTACCAGACCAAACGTACAGTTCCTGAAGGCTCTCGGGGCCTTATCATTCGGATAGAAAACAGTGCAGTCAGACTTTGTAGATGGTGTAAGGGAGATCAGTTGGACACCTGAGTAGGTAATCCTTAAGCTACAATTTCGAGCAGGGGGACTGGCCCCTGGGCCCGTATGGGCGCGGGCCGGCGCGCCCGCTGCGCTCGTCCGCTGTGCGGCCGAGTGACGATAGTCATTTATATCTGATGAGGGCGCGAGTTCTCAACAACTAGACCGCCCCCGAGTTCCTCCTAACATGTCCGCTTACCCCGCTAACTCCCTATGTGTCCCGTGGCAGCGCCTAGTCGGCTGCGGGGACCAGGGTTCAAGTACAGAGGGTAGCAGAATGCGAGGTGTGCAAATCAGTAATTATAAAATCGGGTCAGTGCCAAGGAATAAAATACAATTCTAAAAATGGCTAGCGGTGTAATATTTATCCCGGCTTCCGCCTCAGGACCATACACAGAATGCAATTTTTAAAAAGGCT
The DNA here is from genome assembly GCF_964263255.1 of Lissotriton vulgaris. Classification (NCBI taxonomy): domain Eukaryota; kingdom Metazoa; phylum Chordata; class Amphibia; order Caudata; family Salamandridae; genus Lissotriton; species Lissotriton vulgaris. Next base: position 1,073,060,896 of record NC_141691.1, on the reverse strand, counting down.
AGCAGTGCAACAATTATCCCGACTTCCGCCTCAGGACAATAGAAATGTGCTCTGGAGACGATATCCCCCTCTGTATACTTCTGTCAAATTTACCACGCGTATAGCCAATTAACAGATTGTGATGAATACTAAATGAATTAACTCTGGGAGTTTAGTGAGTGATTGCCGTTCTTGGAGGAGGTCCATGAAACTGATTTTCATCTTCAATAGATGGTGATAGAGGTCTAGGTAAGAGTTCTGCACCAAACATTAAGGAAAATAACGTTACTGAATGGAACTAACTCTGCAAGCACATTCCCCAGTCAAATTTGACTGTGACTGAATTCTCCCATAAATACTGAATTCTGCTTTGCTAGGTTAACTATTTCTACTGCAGTGCGTCAACCAGTTGAGTCGACTTTCTGGTACAATACATAAATTGTCACAATAATTTATGAACAGCATGTATAATATATAAATGTGATGAGGTATGAAATCATCTTTATCATGATGGTATATATACACATTGATTAATTATGGTTTGCTACAAATGGTTTCAGGTGGAAGCCGCAGGGTTGATTAGCCATCCTCCATGGACGCTGAAAATAATCCAGTTGTTTGAGACCCAAAGGGTGAGACATGGTATGATGGCACTGGGACCAAGCGGGGCTGGTAAAACAACTTGTATCCAGACACTGATGAAATCAATGACAGGTACTAGAAGACTGTGTTTGTGTCACATCATGATTATTTGTATTGGAGTAAAGTTGTGAACTGAAAAGCCCTCCAACAGTTTAACTGCATCCTTACCTCTTGTTAAAGATGGCCAAGGCTGGCTTCTGGGATTGTTGTATTTGATATGGGCAGATAGTTGATGGAACAACATAGAATTACCACAGATATCTATATAATGACCCAATAATAGGTGAAACACTCATGAACTCACCCAACATAACATTTTGAAAAGCACGCTCCATGAGTGACATGTTGGTCAAGAGTAGTCCTGAGATCTCTTTGGCCAAATCATGGCTACAGAGTGTGAAGAGTTTTGTCAGATGTCCAGCGTGCAAAGCATGCAAACATGGCAAAAGTAGAACAACATACAATAGCCCCTTTCAGGATATTCCCATCACCATATCCAAGAGGCTCACGTGCAAGACAGAATTTGCCGTTTATGTGCTGGAGTGTTCCTGTGGCCTGCAATATGTGGGTAGCACCAAGTTGCAGGTACACAAGCGGATAGTCCAGCACATGAGGTCAATCAACAATAGCGATGCGGCATACCTGGTTGCCAGGCATTTCAAAGATGTCCACAACAACTGCCTCAATCATTTCAGCTACTTTGTGGTGGACAGGTTTCCACCACTCTGACGCGGGGGCAACCGTAAGGCACTGCTTAGAAGATTGGAGACCAAATACATCCTGGAACTGGATACAAAGGTGCCCAATGGGTTAAATTCTAGTGATGATTTATACACTTGCTTATGAAAAGATTTTTTATTAAGCGTATTACACTAGTATGATGACCTTGTAACATCTTGCACATACCTCCTCATGACATTCAATTTTATGTAAAATATCTTTTTTTAAACGTGTTTTCTTATATTTATTAGTGCTCACAGATATGTGCACTGGCACTTTTTTCCACTTCAACCATAGAGTCACAGTTGTAGTCCATCCAAGCCTTCTGTGTTATCAGTTTTGTAAATTACAGCCACATGAAGTACAAGTAACTAATGTAGCATTCATGCTAATAGAAACTATTTATTGGTGATGTAACCCCTGTTTCATACCTTCGCCTTTTCCACAGCCTTATTAAAAACCCAATTCGAGTAACAATGATCTTTAAAGTGCCTTAACAATATTTTTTGTTTATTAAGAAAAACCATTTCTGTGCTGTAGTCGCGCTTTGCTCTCAACAAATCCCAATAGAGGATGCTCCATTTCAAATCTTAGGGTGGCTGGTTGTCCCATGGAGAAGGATGTGTCCTGCTGTAGTCTTGTGGCAGAGTGCTGTATTCAATTCAATTCAATAACCCTTTATTCGGTATTTGAAAAACACCTTAAAAGTAAATATTTATACAGTTAAAAAACAATTAAAATACAATTCATGAACATCACCTGCCCGCAACAATGCTGATTAGGAATAATTGATGGAAAATTAATTCAGTACAACCCTCTTGTATTCCTTAGCCTTAGAAGCAACCTTAATAAAATTCATATTTTAAAACAACGTTCGAGGATCATTGGCCCTTTGGAACAATAATAGGGAGACCTTAGCATGTCTGAACTTGGCCTGTTTCAAAATACCTACTAAAAAACTGCGCCTGGGTAATACATAAAATGGGCATAATAATACAAAATGAAGGGTGTCCTGCAGAGACCGATTGTAGCAGCCGCAGGCACCCTTCTGCTCAACAGTTAAAGTAAAACCTGGTGGATCGGCCAGTAGATGATGTAAAAGGTTGAGCCTAAAATCGGTGATTAAAAATATATCTTGCGCATTAAACATAAGGGCCAGATAAGGTTCCATGCCCTCCCCTGTCTTGACCATACTGTGAGCGCAGACTGCTGTATTAAGTTAACCTTCCTGTACTTAACTTTATATCCAAAATGCTCAATCTACTTAGGTTACTTGAAATTTTAGATTCAAGTCATTCTTGTTTATTTTGTTGCGTGTTTATCTAGGCTCCTGATCGATACTGCGACCTTATGCCCCTATTCGGCTATAAATCCATTTATTCCCTATATTGGCATAACCGTTCAAGTGCGATATTCAGAAAGTCATCTCTGGCCTCACACGAACAGAGCCACATTCCAGCATAGTTCTCTGCCACTTCCTTTGCAACCAATTAGTGCAATGACAGAGCAGAAGTCACTATCTGATATTCCTAGATTAACACTCCGAGTTCTTCAACAAGATAAAAACTCAGCAAACCTGGAAATCCCCGCTTGCTGTGTTTTTGATTAGTAATGGAACTCTAATGAGCAACTGATAGCTATCACTTCCTAGTGACATCTTTAATTGACGTCTTATGTCCAGCAAACTTGCGTCAAACCAGGCACCTGTCAGGTATAAATACTACCAACGTTGCCTTAAGCAATTGCTGGTGTCCCATTGCTGTTGTATGCTGTATGCAGTACGCTGATGCTGCTGCTGTCCCTTTGGTGGTGAAGCTACTGATACCATTATCGCTGCTAAAGCGCGAACGATGGTGTGGTGAGCTTAGGAGCTGTTAAGCTATGTATCCTGTAAACACACGATGCATTCCATCCATGCACTCCTTTTCCAACTTTCATAAATGTTCATACGAATTCTACTTCCTTGTTGAATGATTTATTTGTTTCTCATATTGTGCAAAGTATATCTTTAAGTTCATGATTATTCAACATATTCCATGTCTCAGAAACATATTTCACATTATTATAGTTGCCCAATGCATTTCAAGCGTAACGCCCTTCCTCAGGGGACTTCTTAAACTCTAGAAACAATAATCATAAGTCACAATCAGTAATCAAAAAGGAATGGTCCCTAAATGAAAACACATTCTTATATTTACATTGTGCATCAGTAATACCCCACGTGCTGTAGTAAAATTCGTGAAAAACACTCATGGTACTTTTATAACATAATGCTCATGTCCGGATGGTGCAAAAAGACAGGTAAAATATAATGAAGACCCAATAACTGGGTACTGACCTTAATGCATGGAATAGTTCGTGCCTTGTGTGTAGCTGTAATGAAGTAAATGAGATCTGAGTGTCAAGCATGTCACGTTTCTGTATGAAAAAGTAATATGTGTCCGATATATCTTACCGAGGTACTAGGAATGTGGCGTCTTCCTCGCTAGTTTTGGCGTGCAGCGCTCTGTACGCGAGCGCTCTATGGTTTTAACGACCAAGCGTTCTGTGTTGCCAAGGTTACCGTGCATCGGCGGGTGACGTTCGTTAAACTCTATGGTAAACGGCGCTGTGGAAACAGCGCGTGCTTAGGAGGGTAAACGTGGATGAAGGACTATGTCGCTGGAAGTACGTAGTGTATTTGCGTGGGTAAACAATGGAATGTAAACAAAAAGACGGACTGGAAACTTGAGACGCGAGTGTAGAAATGATGATTCGAAAAACATGCGCGTGGGGATTAAAAAGTGATGTTCATAATGCAGGGTGATGTTCATGTGTATGATGAATGTGTTATGTGTGCATAACAAAGCGTAAGCAAAAATATCATATTCACATTGTACAGTAACTGATTTGGACTGTAATGCGAGCTGAAATGCAAAATATCAACAATTATGAATCATAGATAACAGTGAAAGTCCAGTCTTTCATTAAGCCCTTTCGGCTGGAGGGTGCACAAAAAGTCTATCCAGAAAATTTCTCTGCGCAGTAGGTGGCTGTTGTTGTCTCGACCCGGTAAGGTTGCCACTTTTTCGAGTATACAGAATTTTAATTGGCTTGCATTGTGTTTTGCCTCGTTAAAGTGTACTGCTATGGTAGATTTATCATTTTTTAACCGGATGTTACTTTTATGTTCCACAATTCTGGTCTTTATTTTCCTTTGTGTCTTACCTACATATGAGAGACCACAAGGGCATCTCAGTAAGTAAATTACATTTGAGGTGTCGCATGTTCCAGATACCTTCAATTTTATGGACGAACCTTTTGTGGGATGGTTTAAGGTATTTCCTTTTATAATTGCAGTACAGTTGCCACAGTTGTGGCATGGTAGAGTTCCTTTGTAAGTGCCATGTTCTGTTGTTTTCATTTCTTTTACCAATTCTTTCAAGTTCTTAGTTCTTTCATACGCAAAGATTGGTTGGTGTCTGAATAAATTTTTGAAATCGTCTTCAAGTGCCAGCATGGGCCAGTGTGTTTTGATTGATTTTTTGATCATAGGGCTGTTTGTGGAATATTTTGATACGAATACAGATCTATGTTCATCAATCTTTTCTTTAGGTTTTAGTAGATGTTCTCTTTGTAGTGTTTCAGCTCTCTGAGAGGCAGAATCCAGGATGGCTTGGGGGTATCCTCGTTTTCTGAATTTTTCCAACATTTCTTCTTTGTGTTTTTGGTACAATTCTTTTGTAGATGCTATTCTTTTGATCCTTAGTAGTTGTGAAAAAGGTAAATGCTGTTTGAGCGGAGTTTGGTGGAAACTTTTGAAGTGAAGTAAGTTGTTTCTGTCTGTTTTTTTGGTGAATATGGATGTGGTGATGTTGCCATTTTTGTTTGTTAATTGTACGTCCAGAAATGATAAGGACTCTTTGTCTGTGGTGAAGGTGAATTGTATTCTCTCATCAATTTGGTTTAGTGAATTGAGTTCTTTGATCAGATTTTCTTGGCTCCCTTTCCATAACACGAAGATATCATCGATGTATCTCTTGTAGAGGATTAGGTTGTTGGCCCATTCTTCTTTGTTCAATATGTGGTCAAGCTCATAGCGGTGCATGAACATATTAGCGTAAGTAGGCGCGGCACAATTGCCCATGGAAGTACCAGACATTTGTATGTAAAAGTAGTTCTCCCATTCAAAATAACTATGGTATAGCGTGAAGTGTAGTAGCTCCATTAGTAGTATTTTGAGTTTTTCTGGTTTATCCTCGTGTATGAGAAAGCTTTCCACGGCTGATAAGCCTGAATCGTGCGGTATAGATGTGTATAATGATTTCACGTCTATGCTTGCCATAATCATGTCTGTGGTGAAGTTGCTTTTTTCTGACTCCAAGATGTTCAAGAAGTGTGTGGTGTCCTTGATGTAGGTCGAGCTGTTTTGTACCATATTTTGAAAATGTTTATCCAAGTATTTTCCAACTGGCTCATGAATGGATCCGACTGTGGATACGATGGGTCTTAGTGGTGGTAATGTTTCATGTTTATGGATCTTGGGTATCATGTATATGTAGGGAGTTGCTGGGTTGTTTTTTATGAGGTATTCTTTTTCTTTGAGACCTATAGTGCCTTCATCAACTGCATTCTGTATGATGTTGGTGAGAATTTTGATGAATTCTTTTGTGGGATCCGATATGATACGTGTGTACATGTTCGAATCCTGAACATGTATCTGTACGTTTTCCTTGTAGTAACTTGTGTCCATTATCACCAAAGCTCCACCTTTGTCTGCTTGTCTTATGGTGAATTCCTGGTTGTTTGCTAGTTTTCTTAAGATTTGTTTCTCCTTCAATGGCATGTTGGAATGTTTTGGTCTTGGTTTTTTGAATATTTCTTCAAGTTCCGTTAGTATGACTTTTTCAAACGCATCCAATACTTTATGGCTCACTGGAGCTATGAATTTACTCCTTGATCTTAAACCCATGAGGGTGTTCTCTTGATTTTGTGTAGTGGTTGCTGTAGGTTCTATAACATTGGTAAAGAAATGTCTTAACCTTAATGCTCTGAGGAATTTGTATACGCAGACTTTTGTCTCCAGTAGGTTAGAATGGTATGTAGGAACGTATGAGGATCCTTTTTGTAATGTCTGTAATTCTTGATTACTCATTTGGTACTGAGATATGTTTATGACAAGGCTTTCTGACTCCTTGTGCTTTTGGCAACCGGAGCGCTTCCTGATTGTGCGTTTACTCCTCCTGGTTCTGTTTCCTGTCCAATGCTTACCTCTAAAAAAGGTACTGGTATTTGTTGAACACTGGATGTGCTAGCTGTTTCTTTGTCAGTTGTTGAACTGGATTGAGCGGTACGTGAGTCTTTTGGTTGCCCTGGTTTGGGTCTCCTATTGTCCCAATGGGGACGTCTTTGTTGCGAGTCGTCAGAGGATGTATCGTCTGTGGATTTGTCAGTGTTAGGTCTCTGTTGTCGCCTTTTTGCGTATATCTCTGCCCATGAGTATACTTCTCCCAATCGGTAATCTGTTGTGTCTCTTTTAAATTTTCTTAATTTTCTGTCGTTTATTTCTTTGGTGTACTCCTCCAATTTTTTATTGGTATCTATCAGAATTTGATCCCATTCCTCCTTTGTTACCAATTTGTTTAATTCATCTTTTGTTTGTGCAACTTCTTTTGTCAATTCCTCTATTAGTTTCGCTAACTCTTCAATGATCAATAAGATTAAATCCAAGGAACATTTGTTCAGGATGGCGTGCCATCGTTCAGTGAACCTTGCGTTGTTCTTACATAATGTAGATTTTAAGGATATTCTCAAGCCTCTGGGTATTCTTTGTGCCTTATGATATTTTATCAAAGTACTCGCATGAAGTTTTTGATTTACAATACGTTTTGATATGTACAATAGTTGTTTCAAGTTTGTTTCTTTAGAACCAATACTTGGACTTATGTCTTCTGTTTCTTCTATTAAGGAGTAAATCCGACTAGTGTCGTCTTCGGTGAATGCTAGGGTTTCTGCCCTTTGTTCAGTGGTATGTGCTATGTCTGCAAATTGCATTTCTGGTGGTGCCGGGAACCTGTTGGCTCAGGAGGTTATATGTGCAAAATAATTGGTTATGGGTCCCGCACTCCTTTGGATGATTGTTTTGAGGATTGTTCAATGGGTGTAGTACTTTCGTTGGTGCAATGGATGGTGATCTTGCTGGGCTACCAAGATCGAGATATGTACCATTAAGCTATGTATCCTGTAAACACACGATGCATTCCATCCATGCACTCCTTTTCCAACTTTCATAAATGTTCATACGAATTCTACTTCCTTGTTGAATGATTTATTTGTTTCTCATATTGTGCAAAGTATATCTTTAAGTTCATGATTATTCAACATATTCCATGTCTCAGAAACATATTTCACATTATTATAGTTGCCCAATGCATTTCAAGCGTAACGCCCTTCCTCAGGGGACTTCTTAAACTCTAGAAACAATAATCATAAGTCACAATCAGTAATCAAAAAGGAATGGTCCCTAAATGAAAACACATTCTTATATTTACATTGTGCATCAGTAATACCCCACGTGCTGTAGTAAAATTCGTGAAAAACACTCATGGTACTTTTATAACATAATGCTCATGTCCGGATGGTGCAAAAAGACAGGTAAAATATAATGAAGACCCAATAACTGGGTACTGACCTTAATGCATGGAATAGTTCGTGCCTTGTGTGTAGCTGTAATGAAGTAAATGAGATCTGAGTGTCAAGCATGTCACGTTTCTGTATGAAAAAGTAATATGTGTCCGATATATCTTACCGAGGTACTAGGAATGTGTGTTTACAGGATACATAGCTTAATGGTACATATCTCGATCTTGGTAGCCCAGCAAGATCACCATCCATTGCACCAACGAAAGTACTACACCCATTGAACAATCCTCAAAACAATCATCCAAAGGAGTGCGGGACCCATAACCAATTATTTTGCACATATAACCTCCTGAGCCAACAGGTTCCCGGCACCACCAGAAATGCAATTTGCAGACATAGCACATACCACTGAACAAAGGGCAGAAACCCTAGCATTCACCGAAGACGACACTAGTCGGATTTACTCCTTAATAGAAGAAACAGAAGACATAAGTCCAAGTATTGGTTCTAAAGAAACAAACTTGAAACAACTATTGTACATATCAAAACGTATTGTAAATCAAAAACTTCATGCGAGTACTTTGATAAAATATCATAAGGCACAAAGAATACCCAGAGGCTTGAGAATATCCTTAAAATCTACATTATGTAAGAACAACGCAAGGTTCACTGAACGATGGCACGCCATCCTGAACAAATGTTCCTTGGATTTAATCTTATTGATCATTGAAGAGTTAGCGAAACTAATAGAGGAATTGACAAAAGAAGTTGCACAAACAAAAGATGAATTAAACAAATTGGTAACAAAGGAGGAATGGGATCAAATTCTGATAGATACCAATAAAAAATTGGAGGAGTACACCAAAGAAATAAACGACAGAAAATTAAGAAAATTTAAAAGAGACACAACAGATTACCGATTGGGAGAAGTATACTCATGGGCAGAGATATACGCAAAAAGGCGACAACAGAGACCTAACACTGACAAATCCACAGACGATACATCCTCTGACGACTCGCAACAAAGACGTCCCCATTGGGACAATAGGAGACCCAAACCAGGGCAACCAAAAGACTCACGTACCGCTCAATCCAGTTCAACAACTGACAAAGAAACAGCTAGCACATCCAGTGTTCAACAAATACCAGTACCTTTTTTAGAGGTAAGCATTGGACAGGAAACAGAACCAGGAGGAGTAAACGCACAATCAGGAAGCGCTCCGGTTGCCAAAAGCACAAGGAGTCAGAAAGCCTTGTCATAAACATATCTCAGTACCAAATGAGTAATCAAGAATTACAGACATTACAAAAAGGATCCTCATACGTTCCTACATACCATTCTAACCTACTGGAGACAAAAGTCTGCGTATACAAATTCCTCAGAGCATTAAGGTTAAGACATTTCTTTACCAATGTTATAGAACCTACAGCAACCACTACACAAAATCAAGAGAACACCCTCATGGGTTTAAGATCAAGGAGTAAATTCATAGCTCCAGTGAGCCATAAAGTATTGGATGCGTTTGAAAAAGTCATACTAACGGAACTTGAAGAAATATTCAAAAAACCAAGACCAAAACATTCCAACATGCCATTGAAGGAGAAACAAATCTGAAGAAAACTAGCAAACAACCAGGAAATCACCATAAGACAAGCAGACAAAGGTGGAGCTTTGGTGATAATGGACACAAGTTACTACAAGGAAAACGTACAGATACATGTTCAGGATTCGAACATGTACACACGTATCATATCGGATCCCACAAAAGAATTCATCAAAATTCTCACCAACATCATACAGAATGCAGTTGATGAAGGCACTATAGGTCTCAAAGAAAAAGAATACCTCATAAAAAACAACCCAGCAACTCCCTACATATACATGATACCCAAGATCCATAAACATGAAACATTACCACCACTAAGACCCATCGTATCCACAGTCGGATCCATTCATGAGCCAGTTGGAAAATACTTGGATAAACATTTTCAAAATATGGTACAAAACAGCTCGACCTACATCAAGGACACCACACACTTCTTGAACATCTTGGAGTCAGAAAAAAGCAACTTCACCACAGACATGATTATGGCAAGCATAGACGTGAAATCATTATACACATCTATACCGCACGATTCAGGCTTATCAGCCGTGGAAAGCTTTCTCATACACGAGGATAAACCAGAAAAACTCAAAATACTACTAATGGAGCTACTACACTTCACGCTATACCATAGTTATTTTGAATGGGAGAACTACTTTTACATACAAATGTCTGGTACTTCCATGGGCAATTGTGCCGCGCCTACTTACGCTAATATGTTCATGCACCGCTATGAGCTTGACCACATATTGAACAAAGAAGAATGGGCCAACAACCTAATCCTCTACAAGAGATACATCGATGATATCTTCGTGTTATGGAAAGGGAGCCAAGAAAATCTGATCAAAGAACTCAATTCACTAAACCAAATTGATGAGAGAATACAATTCACCTTCACCACAGACAAAGAGTCCTTATCATTTCTGGACGTACAATTAACAAACAAAAATGGCAACATCACCACATCCATATTCACCAAAAAAACAGACAGAAACAACTTACTTCACTTCAAAAGTTTCCACCAAACTCCGCTCAAACAGCATTTACCTTTTTCACAACTACTAAGGATCAAAAGAATAGCATCTACAAAAGAATTGTACCAAAAACACAAAGAAGAAATGTTGGAAAAATTCAGAAAACGAGGATACCCCCAAGCCATCCTGGATTCTGCCTCTCAGAGAGCTGAAACACTACAAAGAGAACATCTACTAAAACCTAAAGAAAAGATTGATGAACATAGATCTGTATTCGTATCAAAATATTCCACAAACAGCCCTATGATCAAAAAATCAATCAAAACACACTGGCCCATGCTGGCACTTGAAGACGATTTCAAAAATTTATTCAGACACCAACCAATCTTTGCGTATGAAAGAACTAAGAACTTGAAAGAATTGGTAAAAGAAATGAAAACAACAGAACATGGCACTTACAAAGGAACTCTACCATGCCACAACTGTGGCAACTGTACTGCAATTATAAAAGGAAATACCTTAAACCATCCCACAAAAGGTTCGTCCATAAAATTGAAGGTATCTGGAACATGCGACACCTCAAATGTAATTTACTTACTGAGATGCCCTTGTGGTCTCTCATATGTAGGTAAGACACAAAGGAAAATAAAGACCAGAATTGTGGAACATAAAAGTAACATCCGGTTAAAAAATGATAAATCTACCATAGCAGTACACTTTAACGAGGCAAAACACAATGCAAGCCAATTAAAATTCTGTATACTCGAAAAAGTGGCAACCTTACCGGGTCGAGACAACAACAGCCACCTACTGCGCAGAGAAATTTTCTGGATAGACTTTTTGTGCACCCTCCAGCCGAAAGGGCTTAATGAAAGACTGGACTTTCACTGTTATCTATGATTCATAATTGTTGATATTTTGCATTTCAGCTCGCATTACAGTCCAAATCAGTTACTGTACAATGTGAATATGATATTTTTGCTTACGCTTTGTTATGCACACATAACACATTCATCATACACATGAACATCACCCTGCATTATGAACATCACTTTTTAATCCCCACGCGCATGTTTTTCGAATCATCATTTCTACACTCGCGTCTCAAGTTTCCAGTCCGTCTTTTTGTTTACATTCCATTGTTTACCCACGCAAATACACTACGTACTTCCAGCGACATAGTCCTTCATCCACGTTTACCCTCCTAAGCACGCGCTGTTTCCACAGCGCCGTTTACCATAGAGTTTAACGAACGTCACCCGCCGATGCACGGTAACCTTGGCAACACAGAACGCTTGGTCGTTAAAACCATAGAGCGCTCGCGTACAGAGCGCTGCACGCCAAAACTAGCGAGGAAGACGCCACATTCCTAGTACCTCGGTAAGATATATCGGACACATATTACTTTTTCATACAGAAACGTGACATGCTTGACACTCAGATCTCATTTACTTCATTACAGCTACACACAAGGCACGAACTATTCCATGCATTAAGGTCAGTACCCAGTTATTGGGTCTTCATTATATTTTACCTGTCTTTTTGCACCATCCGGACATGAGCATTATGTTATAAAAGTACCATGAGTGTTTTTCACGAATTTTACTACAGCACGTGGGGTATTACTGATGCACAATGTAAATATAAGAATGTGTTTTCATTTAGGGACCATTCCTTTTTGATTACTGATTGTGACTTATGATTATTGTTTCTAGAGTTTAAGAAGTCCCCTGAGGAAGGGCGTTACGCTTGAAATGCATTGGGCAACTATAATAATGTGAAATATGTTTCTGAGACATGGAATATGTTGAATAATCATGAACTTAAAGATATACTTTGCACAATATGAGAAACAAATAAATCATTCAACAAGGAAGTAGAATTCGTATGAACATTTATGAAAGTTGGAAAAGGAGTGCATGGATGGAATGCATCGTGTGTTTACAGGATACATAGCTTAATGGTACATATCTCGATCTTGGTAGCCCAGCAAGATCACCATCCATTGCACCAACGAAAGTACTACACCCATTGAACAATCCTCAAAACAATCATCCAAAGGAGTGCGGGACCCATAACCAATTATTTTGAGCTTAGGAGCTGAACAGCCGTCCCTCTGCGAAGAGCCCAGCAGATGCCAAGCTGCCCGCGGACGCTGTCCCCCCTCCTTCCTCGACGCGCTGAAGAGAGACGCTGCCTTTCTTCTGCTGAGAAATCCAGCGCCAGCGTTTCTGGTCTGCCCTCGCGGGTGACTGGGATATCGAGTTCCCCCTGAAGGAGATACCAGACTTCCATCATTCTATTCAGAGGTATGGTGTTGACTAAACCCTTAGATGAGAATTCTTGAAGCAAACCTTGGCAAAACCAACTTAACTTAAAGCTACTTACTTACTCCCCTCCCAAGTATTAGGCTTAGGTCAGGTACACTGGGGTAGGCGTAGTTAGAAGCACCAGTTGAGTATTTTAGCCTAATGTATATATGAATGTATATATGTTTTATTACTTTTAAACCATTGTATGGCTAAGAAACCTTATCAATGCTTTTACAGTATTAATTCGCAATACTTATCTTACTGTACGTACTTTTTATCATAACAAGTCTTGCAATTGTGGCAATACATTTCTCTTGTACGAGAAGAAAGACTGTTCAATAAATGTTAACCCTTTATTGACAAACGCCCGTCTCTCTGTTCTCTACATATTGTGAAAGTAAACTGCACTAATCTGACTGGGTAAAATAACTGTCTATTGTTTCACACGACCCTAGAGATTGACTCTTAATCTGAGGAGCAAAGTTGTCATGTTGCACGGTTGTTGGAAAGCTGCATACCTTCTTGTCTGTGCCAGGGAAGCTGCTCACTTCCTATGCAGAGAAGAAAGTTTCCAGTGACCTCTGAGCTAGTTGGTAACACACCCAATTAAGTTAGCATAGTCAGTGGAGGCCTGGAATATCCGCAGTTCCATGTCGATACTACTGTTTATGTTATTCCAATGCGCAGGGCCTAGTGGGAAACTAGGAACTACACTACATGGCACCCAACGTTTGGTAAGGCGATAAACTAACGCAAGACGTTAGAGTAACTCAGTCGTGCATATTTCACACAGACCCCTTTCTCCCGTAAATACTCCAATAGACGTCTGGAGTGGGTGAAAGGTTAAAATCCGCCCGACCTTAGTAGGAAGAGATTCCTATGTAAAGCTCTGGTTTATTCAACGTTGAAGGATACAGTGTTCCAAAATATTGTGCACCTAATCTTTGTCTCCTTCGAGACCAACTCTGCAAACCTTGCATTTATACAATGCCAGGAGAAAACGGAACCACTGGGGCCGCAGCAGATGCGACTCAGCAAGGTCCCGAACACACAGACCCGGGGCAATTATCATCCCGGTCCACTTAAGAAAATCTATAACGTTAAAACTTATAGAAAACGGACTGACACCTCAAGGGGGTACAGTAATTTTCGTGATAGAGGCTCACGAATATCGACAGACAGAGGTATTCTATTCATGAATAAACTTTCCAGCGGCAAACGCTACAACAAAAGAGTTTCACTATTACAAAATAGAGGAACCTCCGGAAGAGTACGCTCCTTTCGAGGAGATTGAAATTCCACTTAAATTTCAAGAGCACCTGCTCTGGTTTAATGGCGCCCTAAAACATAATGATCACATTACCAGGCTCGGTCCACTAGGTAGACCAGGAGCAACGTGGCCGGTTCTAGCCAGCTACACACCACATCCGGACATTGCAAGAATGTCTAGAGAAGAGCTGTTAGTACAGCTAAAAACATTAATAAAAATACATAGGCAATTAGTCCAATATGCAATGCGGACTGCAACAGTCCAACCAGCTGTTAATGTACCACAGCTGACCCCTCATCAGGGGAACACTAATAAAATCACACCACAGAACATACAGTCATGTCTTGGTAAAACACCCGTAAAACGGGAACAAATTCCTTTCTGGTTAGCACAGAAAATCACTCAAATAGAGGCAGTATTTCCTGATACTACCCCTATTGAGAAACACAGAATCTTGACAATCTGCCTTCCTATGGGAATTGTACCACACGTGGAGGACTGCGACACTTGGGGTACAGTCTTTGCTTCCATTTACACAAAAACACACGGTGTTCCGTCTATGGCGGTAATACCAGAAGTGCTAAAACAGATTCAAATTGAATACGGTCCAGAGCCCGCTTTAAATCTAGGTATGAAATTACTGAAAGACTTCAAGCAGGTCTCGGCTATATTACTAGCCAACATAAAAGGAGAAGCAGCATCTGTGGCGATCCGCCAGAAGTTGAAGGAAACAGATATAAAAGATCAGCCAGTTGAGCTTGCCAAAATCATAGAAAAATGCTATGAGGAATTAGGTAGAGACAGCTTGGGTGGAAAACCGGTAAAGCCCCAACTGCTCGAAAATCCTGAAAAATTATTTATTAAAAATAATTCTAACACTCCTAAAAAGAGCTGGGATGGAAATAAACAATCCAGTCCCAAGGAAAAAGTTTTCCAGTCCAGAGGAAGGTCTCCTCGACGGAGGGAAAGAACTCCGACTCGAGAACACCAGTCTCCCCAGAGGGAGCCCTCTGAGAAAAGATATAACCTTAGAAATAGGGATAATCTGAAAAAACCTGATAGATATCAAAGTATTGATACACGTCCCTCTCGATCTTTTCCACAGAAATCGGAAAGAAGAGGACGGTCAGACCCAGGAGAGCACACCAAGTCCAAAGACAAGGAACCTGCTCAGAGTAAAAAATCTCAATTTCAGAAAAAGAAGGTAGCCAGTATTAGAGTAATCAACCATGCCGAGAATACTGAGGACACAGTTGCGTGTTGCGTGTTTATCTAGTCTCCTGATCGATACTGTGACCTTATGCCCCTATTCGGCTATAAATCCATTTATTCCCTATAGTGGCATAACCGTTCAAGTGCGATATTCAGATAGTCATCTCTGGCCTCACACGAACAGAGCCACATTCCAGCATAGTTCTCTGCCACTTCCTTTGCAACCAATTAGTGCAATGACAGAGCAGAAGTCACTATCTGATATTCCTAGATTAACACTCCGAGTTCTTCAACAAGATAAAAACTCAGCAAACCTGGAAATCCCCGCTTGCTGTGTTTTGATTAGTAATTGAACTCTAATGAGCAACTGATAGCTATCACTTCCTAGTGACATCTTTAATTGACGTCTTATGTCCAGCAAACTTGCGTCAAACCAGGCACCTGTCAGGTATAAATACTACCAACGTTGCCTTAAGCAATTGCTGGTGTCCCATTGCTGTTGTATGCTGTATGCAGTACGCTGATGCTGCTGCTGTCCCTTTGGTGGTGAAGCTACTGATACCATTATCGCTGCTAAAGCGCGAACGATGGTGTGGTGAGCTTAGGAGCTGAACAGCCGTCCCTCTGCGAAGAGCCCAGCAGATGCCAAGCTGCCCGCGGACGCTGTCCCCCCTCCTTCCTCGACGCGCTGAAGAGAGACGCTGCCTTTCTTCTGCTGAGAAATCCAGCGCCAGCGTTTCTGGTCTGCCCTCGCGGGTGACTGGGATATCGAGTTCCCCCTGAAGGAGATACCAGACCTCCATCATTCTATTCAGAGGTATGGTGTTGACTAAACCCTTAGATGAGAATTCTTGAAGCAAACCTTGGCAAAACCAACTTAACTTAAAGCTACTTACTTACTCCCCTCCAAAGTATTAGGCTTAGGTCAGGTACACTGGGGTAGGCGTAGTTAGAAGCACCAGTTGAGTATTTTAGCCTAATGTATATATGAATGTATATATGTTTTATTACTTTTAAACCATTGTATGGCTAAGAAACCATATCAATGCTTTTACAGTATTATTTCGCAATACTTATCTTACTGTACGTACTTTTTATCATAACAAGTCTTGCAATTGTGGCAATACATTTCTCTTGTACGAGAAGAAAGACTGTTCAATAAATGTTAACCCTTTATTGACAAACACCCATCTCTCTGTTCTCTACATATTGTGAAAGTAAACTGCACTAATCTGACTGGGTAAAATAACTGTCTATTGTTTCACACGACCCTAGAGATTGACTCTTAATCTGAGGAGCAAAGTTGTCATGTTGCACGGTTGTTGGAAAGCTGAATCCCTTCTTGTCTGTGCCAGGGAAGCTGATCACTTCCTATGCAGAGAAGAAAGTTTCCAGTGACCTCTGAGCTAGTTGGTAACACACCCAATTAAGTTTAGCATAGTCAGTGGAGGCCTGGAATATCCGCAGTTCCACGTCGATACTACTGTTTATGTTATTCCAATGCGCAGGGCCTAGTGGGAAACTAGGAACTACACTACAATTTCTTCTACGAACATTTTCTGCTGTCCTTACAGATTATAAAAAGATCATCAATAAACCTGTACCAAAGTATCATATGCTCAGTATATTTTCGCAAATCATTCAAGAGCACCTACTTGACCCACCATATCGAGGACCATCTCTCTGTGTGGGAAGCAGCCTTTACAACGCAACCGTTAAAACGCATGCAGTTACATCTCATGCCATTGCAATGAAAAAGGTGTGCCGCAGTGGGTAGGAGGTTTTGGATTTAACTCCAACACCTTCCCTACTGTTGCACACACTGGAGTTGGAATAGAAAATGAATCTATTCCAACTCCCAGCGCTCCCCCGACAGAAAGTCGGGGTTAAGTTTGGCTTTGCAACGGCATGCAATGTTATGGCATGCGTTGTAACGCCACATATCCCTTTGTGTGCAACATATGGCATTCGACGTGCTCTCATGAAATATCTGCTAGTTTGGACGTCATGTTCGTGCATTATGCAAGTGTAAAGTGTATTTAAATTCAGTGGCATCAAAATGAAATCTGGTTCTCCTTGTATATTTAAGATTTTACTTATAAAGTATCTTTAATGTATATTGGTAAATTCATTACAAATGGTCTTAAAAAGAAATCTATACATTTAGATGTATTTTTGACATGATGGTATTTAAATATTCTTGTATAGAGATCTTACAGTAAGATTATTCATCATTGAGTTGTCTTAAAGCTTCTGCAATTACATTACTATACTCATAAGTACAATAGTCCCCCCTTTATCTGGCGGTTAAATAATCACTTTGTGCCCGATGTAGGGGGCTAAATACCGGTCAGTAACGGTGTAATTCGGTAAATTTCACTGTTACCGACCGGTATTTAGCCATGTGTGATGTAGGTAAGGAATCGTTAAATAAGGAATCGGTAACACCGATTCCTTAAATGCAATGTAGGAAGTACTTTAAAGAGTGTTTTTGGGCTTTAAGAATTTGGTAAATACCACCAACTACAACTTGGCGGTAATTACTGATTTCCTTTAAAAAAACAAATTTTTGCTTTTCTAAAGTGCCATGTGGCACACATCCATGCCCTTAGGGCATGTATGTGCACACATGCACATTTCGAGGTGCAGCAGGGTGTCCTTTGGACACCCTGGCACCCTTGAAATACCTCCCGGTATTACTGATTCGGTAATACCGAATCAGTAATACTGAATGACTTCACATTCATTCCTATGGGCCTCCAAGCCCATAGGAATGAATGGATAGGTATTCCTTATTATTAACAAATCTCAATTACCGATTGGGTAATAAGGAATATTACCGATACAGTATTTTTTACCGAATTTTTACCTACATCAGAAATACTTATTTCTTTTTTTTTTTTTTTAAATTTTTGTAAACCTTTATTGTGCATAAGAAGAAGAACAAATACGGGCCTACAACCAGCAGGCCGGCCACGGTACTTTGAGCACAGGTGCAAGCAATACAGTTCCCCAGCGGCATCAGGCAGGATATCAACAATCAGTAGCAGTTACACTGGATAAGTCATGCCGCCAAGGAGAGGAGCATTGAAGGTTAATTTTAAAGTTTATGATCGAAATATAAATCAGTGAAGAATAGAAGCGAGGAGAACTGAGTCCGTACATTAGCTTCACAACATGAGCAGGCAGCATCAATAAAAACAGCAGTAGTGAGAACACTCCGTCAATATGGCAGCACAATGCAAAACAAGGGGGCTGTAGTCCACGTTTACGTGCCACCCACACCGCCACCCACTCCCTACTAACCCTAATCTCAGACCCAGAACAGAAACAGAACAAGAAAGCGCAGAAATTTAGAAAAATAAGGCCCATAGAACTAAATAAGGAAAAATAAATCTACCCCCCCACCCTACATCAATCCGGAGGCTACGGCCTACCCCCCCCCGGCAAAGTGCCTGTCGCCCATTAAAGAACCCGAAATACAGACCAAGAATAGAAGAGAAAAAGAAAAACAATAAAAGAAAAATGTTCACTCTTGAATAATCGGGAGGAAGAAAGGAACAAGCTATTCTACCACACCCAAAAAGAAATAGAAGCTCGGAGGAGGGCCAAGAACATTTAAATCCAGACTCTCAGCCCGCAACAGACCCGCGCCCCAGTAATTATGACCCACAGAAGTACAAGGCATTTGCATCCATAAATGAAGAATAATAGCAGCAGTACAGTACACAATGCTTCCAAGGAGTAAGGCAGTTCAGGTACGAGCCAGCAACAATTAAAACCCCGGGAAGATGACCTCAACAGCACTTATTATCGGATCGCCCATCCACAGTATTCCCACCCCATAGATATGTACCAGCAAATGTACCCAGCAATGCCAACCTCATGTGGGAAAAACCTTAAACAGTGCATAATAACAATACCAAGTCAGCAGCACAGTCCGGGTTTCCGCTAGCCAAACAAACAGAGTCAGCGCAAGGAATGCCATCAACCCTGGCCCGAACGCCGAAAACCGTCCAGGAAGGACCACCGCTGGGAACAAGCCGAAAGAAGAACAAAGGACCAAGATGGCCGTCCTCGATGAAGAAGAAGCACCGAAGAACAAAATGGAGGCCCCCAACCATCAAGAAGTCCAATGTCAGGAAGGATCAGCTTAGCGACGCAGGCTGGAGGAGGCATTTTTCCCCTATGATGAGAAGTGGCTCCGGGGGAAGATGTATCAGGGAGGACCAGCAGCCAAGAAATCAATGAGCGATGCAGAGGCAGCAGCTGCAGAAGTGGAGCCCCAGGCTTAAGAATAAAGGGAGACAATGTAGCCGAGCCTCCGACAACGGGCAGAGTTGAGTCATTGTATCCACGGATCGCCCGCTGTGCTGGAGAAGCCTGCCGAGACAAAGTATCCACTTGGGGAACAATTGTGGGCAACAAGGGGTCCTGTCGTTTCAGGCACCCCAGTGCAAGTGCCACCGCGTCAATCTTGCGCTCCAGCTGGCAAGTATTCCGCTGCCAAGTCGTCCGGAGGTCCGCAATTGCTGCAAGGATATCGCTGTAGTCCAGGGTCCGCAGCGGTCCCTCACAAAGCCAGCCTCGGGTCGATGTCAGCGGTTCATCGGGGTGGGCACGAGTAGGCAGGACAGGGAACACATGGGACAGGGAATCACCCCCATCCCCGTCCTCAAGGGCCGGCGCCATCTTCGTTCCCTCCAGTGGACCCCAGCAGGAGAGAGTGGCGGCGTCCGTGGAACACAGGATCAGACAGGGGCTTCGGTGATGGTACGGTTCACCGTGTAGGGCGGCTTCTCCACGGGTGTCCCCCTGCCGCCGGACCCACAGGTCGATCCACGGCAGTGAAGGCACCACAAAATGGTGTCGAGTCAGACCACCCACAGCACAACAAAGGAGGCGGTGGGGGTAGGAATCCTGTCCCGCCAGCACTCATCGTCCCCAAGGCAGGAGTATCACCCGGTCGGGAGGGGGGCCACACCGTCTCCCTATGTGAGCAAAAGCGCCACCTCAAACACCGGCGCCTCCATGATTCTTCCCCCGGACCTCGATGCAGCAAGTTCCGCAGCGACGATAGGGGCAGGCTCCAGGGGTAGAAATACTTATTTCTTAATACCGAATCGGTAAAATTCGGTATTAAGAAATCGGTATTTCGCAATTACCTACATCAGGCCCTAAGTCGTCATTCATCAAGGCTTTAAGTTATTTCCTTTCTCATTTCAATATCTTTCCTGTGTTTGTTCTATTGTGATGATGTTCAGTCTCTTGCAGTCTCTATTTACTGCCCCCTGATGGGTATCAATAGCATCATATGGAAAGATCTGGATTAAATGTTGACTGACATTTGAAGCCACTTAGACAGTTCTCATTCATATTTCCCTTCCCGTTCATCAAATTTTTCAATAAATTCCATCATACTCATTGTTGAGTTATCATTCTCTAAAATAACTTGAGTAAATAGGAACTCAATTCTGCTGGTCATTATGTTTGAATCTATGTTTGAGCACCTTTGTCGAAACACAAGAAATCTCTTTTTTATTGACAGTTGATGAGTTGTCATCAATTTCTGTTTGAGTGTATGTTTAAAAATATCAGTTTTACTTTGGAGCTAGTTGAAGTTAGATATAGGGCAAACTGCTAAACCTTGCGAGACAATGCTTTTCTCTTGTTTTTTTAGATCATGTTCAGAGAGATTGATCTTGCTGATACCATATTCATTTGAGATTGTTCTTGCAACTCCTTAAGCCTCTTCCTACTGAGTTCTTCCTCTATATAGTGCTGCACTCGAGCCTCTTCTTCTTGTCCTTTGTATTATTTTTGCCATTTTATTTCTTCCTCTGCTTCTTGGATGTCCTCTTTGAGTTCTGGTCTGTTCCTGACCCTGTCTCAAGAGACAGAATTTGTCTGAGAAAGTTCCTCTAATAGTGTTGGCATCTGGGGTACCAGTTTCACTATCTTGCAATGTTCTTGGTTCTTCAGATGTGTCTGATCCTACTTCTGGAGGTATTGTGGAAATTAGAAAAATTAATGTACATAAGCGGCGTTCATTTGCCTTTTTTCCATTCCCCTCCCTGTAGGCACCATGGCCTTTTGCCCGCTCGTTGGAATCCCCGGCTTCCCTCCTGCGCGACCCTGCTCTGAAAAGTAACCCTCCTGCTTGACCCATGCACCCCCCCCCATTTTTCTCTCGAAGAAGCATCCTTCGCCTCAGCGGACAAAACCCCCCCAGCTGTATCTGACTGCCCCCGTTCTCTCATGTACGGGTCATAAGACCTCTCTCTCTGTGCGACTCTGTCCCTGTGCGCACCCTGGCTCCCCCCTCCTCCCTCACATGGGCAAGTCATAAACCTTCTTCTTCTGCAAGACTCTGTCCTTGGGAGTCACGCTCGCGCCTGACCAAACACCTCCTTTCCTTTTATGAATACCCCTCTGTTGGTAAACTCTCCCTCTGCGCCTGATTGTGCACGCGGCATGAATACCTCTCCTTTGATGGCCCCTTCCACCGAGTCCGATTGTCCACACAGGTCCGAGGCCATCGCCTAAGCCGGGAGATACAGTTTACTGCCCCCTATTGTGTGGAGTCGCTCCTCTTCAAAGGGCCCACTATTGATCCTGGCCTCCCCACCCCCTGGGATACGATCAGGCGCACACATCCAAAGAATCGGCGGAACACTCAGCTGCATGATTACCCCCCTCCTCTTATCAGCAGGTCAAGGGCCTCTATTGTGGATATATGTGGGGTGGGATTGACACGAGGATTACGGGGATGTCTTTTCCTTGTTTCACAATGTTGTTATTGTAATAAGGAATGCTTTGTAAGGTATAAAAGGCGATGTCTCAGAGAACTTGTTAGAGCACCTCCCGATGACACCTTGTTTCGTGTCCGAAATGACAGGCTCTCCTC
The DNA here is from genome assembly GCF_964263255.1 of Lissotriton vulgaris. Classification (NCBI taxonomy): domain Eukaryota; kingdom Metazoa; phylum Chordata; class Amphibia; order Caudata; family Salamandridae; genus Lissotriton; species Lissotriton vulgaris. Next base: position 1,073,038,655 of record NC_141691.1, on the reverse strand, counting down.
ATGAGTAATAAATCCTGTTCTTGTGATTCCTGCTGCCAGCGCCCGTCTCTTTATTTGGTAACTATTCAGAATGGGAACTAAGAGGCGTCTTGCGCCAGCAGCCTGGGCATCGGTTGTTATATGGGCTGACTTTTTCCACAATTGGCGCCCAAGGTGGGGCCCATCAGCGACATAAGGTCCGGTAAGAGAGGTCCAGACGATGGGGTGAACATCTAAACGATCGGAGTATACCTGCCTTGAGAGGACCCTCGTCCGGCTGCTGATTGAATGAACTTCACCGATTCCGAACGGACCTCTCTTGAGTGACCCATTGTCCTGACTGGGATCCCACAGGACTGCTGCGGTAAAATCATGGAGTAAGAGAACGATCGGGCGCTGGAAGAAGGAAGGCGAAGAACTGCCCACACGGTCCGGTCCGGGTAAGGTCGCGTAAATGCGACAAATTGTGAAATGATTGTTTGATTTGGATAATACTAGTATTACTCTTTTGTTGATTCCTCTGGAGATTCACCGTCTGCAAATGGAGAAACAACAGGCTCTCCCTTTGCAAGCAGTGAAGGATAGGTAACGCAGACTTTTGTCCCCGTTGTAATCCGTCGTGCCTATCTTCCTCCCCCACTGTTTCCCGAACTGTTGTTCGTGGATTATTGTCTGGAGATTCTCTGTCTGCAAACAGGGAAGAACAAGGTCTATCTTTGCAGGTAGCGAAAAGGTAGGTAACGCAAACCTTTAACACGTCGTACCTACTTATTCTCCCCACTGATTGTTTGATTGACCGAACATTGATTGTTCGATATTGGTTCTTTTGAGGTATTCACCGCCTGCAAACAACGGAGAATAGAAATATTCTGCCTAGTCTTTGCCCGCCGTGATAAGATAGGTAGTGCAGACTTTTGTCCCCGTTGTAATCCGTCATGCCTATCTTCTCCCCACTGATTGGTAGCCTGTTTAGCCCGGACCGCTTATTAGAGATGAACCATCCAGCTCCACTGGAGGGCACACCTAATAAGGACATGTTCATTAAGTGTGGACTAGTCGCTATAGCTTATAATAGGTTATGGCATAAAAATACAAGAAAAAGAGTTGAGCAAAATCAGTAGGCCACTGATGAGTTATCAACTTCGCTAAAAATAAAATAAGAAACGTTAGAAATAACCTGCAATGAGAAACATAAAAATGGCGAGGGAAGACAAGCTTGACACCAAGGCAGACACGAGGTAGATTAGGCTTCACCACCCCTCACTGCTCCAAACATGTCTATCACACCACCCGCCACGCCCAATAACGGTAACATGGAATAGATACAAATCAGCAGACACCTACCCCCATTCCGGAAACTCCCGAAGTGCAACAGGTCCGCTGTTACGCCCATCCGGAAGGCGAGGCCTCAGCGCGTGCAGAGCAGGGCCTGGCTGGCCGCCATCGAAAGGGGAGGCTGTAGGGCGGACGGCCCCAAAATCGTAATGGTCTCTCCTTTTTCCCCTCTTCTGCTGCCCTGCGGGCCACGGGGGGGGGGTGTCTTGCCTCAGCCACCGACCCCCACCCCCCCTTCTCTCGCCTGATCCGGCCCTCATCAAAGACCAGAGCCAAGGCGAGGGCGGCGGCGCTTCTTTCAGCTATAATGGCTGCAACTACACCTCTTTTCAATTATGTCTTGGACAGCTCTGGAAAGTTGCAGGTGGTCCCGCCAGCGGCAACGCCTCAGTTGCAGGTAGTCCCGCCACATGACGAGGGGGGATGTCTTGCTGCCTCCGACCCCCCCCCCCCCCTCCCCCGTCTTCATCGCCTGGCACGGCCCTACCAAAGCGCTGGAGCCGAAGAACGGCGCGGGGTCGCTGGAAGGGGGAGGCGGCGCGAACGAGCCTCCCCCACCTCCCTCCAGGTGGAGGCTTCCAGGGACACCCCACGCTCCTGCTTGAAGAGGGTCCATATCAAAAAGCGGTTTCTTGCCCGGGACGGGCACACGCCCTGTGCTCCTCAACCTTGAAGATTCTAAAAGAGCCAGGGGGGCCGACCTCTCCACGAGGCGCCCCCCGCCCCCGTCTTCCGATGGAGCCACGAGACGTCGGCGCCAGCCTCAGTGTGGAAATGACTAGAATCCTGCAAAGATACAGATTTGTTCAGTTCCGGTGGAACACCAGAATGACCCGGTAGGAAAGATTGTTGCCGCCCTCCCCACTTTTTGACTGATGGTTCATATTGCTAGTCTGTTACCCCATTGCGAAAAACTTTTTGAACTGCCAAAAGAGGTTCTGGTCCAACCATGAGTCAGTGGATGCATTCTGACTCTACTGGGACCTGCCTGACCTCGCCCAAAATGGCGCCGATGCAAAATGAGACTTTCCAACTCCTTGTTGCACTCTGATTGCTCAGCCTTGATGCTTCAAGATACGTATGAAGTTTTTGGACAATGAAAGTAGATAAGATAGATATTGAGTATGTGCTTGGAAAAGAAAGCGATATAAGATGGATATTGATTATGTGCCGGGACAATGAACTGATTTAGGGTGGGTACTAATTATGTTCGAAAGCAATGAATTGGTATAACATAAGCACTGATTGAACGTTTGGACAATGAACTGATAAATGTTAGGTCTTGAGTAAATAAGTTGGGCAACGGGATGATATTATTGAAAGCTTGAATTCTTGACAAGCATTATACTCGCCCCTTAAGAAAGTTCGATGCGATTTTATTTCACTGCTGCACTTTACGAAATGAATGGCCACCGACTTCATTCTCCGTAGCCGGCCCACTGGGTTGTAGGCCCGTATTTGTGCGCCAACATTTCTAATTAAAGGTATTTTGAAGAGGAAAGCATAATTGTAGTGGTTGCATTAATGAGTTTTGAAATATGTTACTACTGTCTCCAACATAAGCGAAAAATAAGCAGCCTCATTAAGGTTGAAGGGTAAAAAGGCCCGATACTTAGCAGCTACATTATGTGTCACAGGCAGCCGGAAAAGTGTTTCAGACGCCCTTAAGCGATACCACAGAAATGCCACCTGACCACCACCCTTGTACATGACCTAAAAGGCCTCGATCAAGTGATTCATGTAGATACGCAGACCATCGATGATTATCTATCTAACAGTACTGGTCCCTCTGGGCTTAAAACGCCGAGATGGTAGAAAATGGACCCCGTGGAGATAGGTCGAGTATGTGGTAGGTAAAAATCTTTTCTTCAGGTTTTTGCGCGTTGATGTGTTTTGCATGCTGCCCCCACCCCCTTCTTTCTCCTCCCTTCTGCAGGTCGCGTCGGAACATCGGTTGAAGTATGGAAGAGCGATGATCGAACGACCGACAAAAAGAGAAAAAGGGGATCTGAGCATAGTACTTATGTTAACGAGGTTTGAAAGACGTAGACTTAGATATGACTGTTCCTCCTTAGAACGTAACGACTGGGAGGATGGACTGACATAGAAACTTGACGGGTTAGTACTGTATGACAGAATATGACTCGAACCAGCACGACAGGTAGTGCAACTATGACGTTTTACTAGATAGGGAAAGGACAAGGAAAGTTCTGGGGTAAGGTTTACCTAGGCACCACCCGTCTGGAAAAGTAGGAATGTTGTTGATGTTCAGAATGTACCACCTCCTTCTCGCACTTTTTATAGATATAGCCAAGCTGTCCGACTGTTCTCCCGATTAATGCCCTCCGTTGCCTCAGCCTGGAGAACTTCTTGCCAAAAGAAGAAACAAAAAAAAAGTGGTTCAAGATCCAACCGTGAGTAGTAGCCCAACCAGGTTAATTCCTGACCAACTGACCGAGGTGTAAGTATTACAAACTGAGAACACTCGCAAAGATAGCAAACGAGAGGAAAAGGAGGAAAAAGGTAAAAAGAACTCAGCACGTAGATAAATAGGATACAAAAGATGCGCAGCATGCAGAAAAAGATCTTTTTGGCCAATAACTGTTTTTATGTTTTGTCGTGAATCTTTCTTTTTTTTATGTAAAACACGTACTGTCTTCCCTTGTCTGAGTTTGTGTGTGTGTAGTGTAGGGATTTATGTCTTCCCTCTGTTTGTGTTTCCGTGTTACCTGACCCCTACCGTTCTGTGTTGTGAACGCACTAAATGACCTATTACCGTACACGTCTTTCCCTCTCTGTCTGTCCCTCTCTATCTTCTCTGTCTCTCTCTCAACCTTTCTACATGTCATACGTGTACCGAATGGCTCGTTTAGATTGCGGACGACCCTCATTCCCCATGAGAGCTCCCCCTGTTCCCTCTTCCTTTTTGTATGGAAGTATTGTGCCCCGTCGGCACCAGTCTAATTGGATACTTATTGAACGCGAAGGTGTTCAGCAAAATTGACAGAAACGAAAATGATTGTAACTCGCCATATTACTACCTCTCCTTTCTGCAAAATGAATGAACTTGAATTGGCTAAGAAAGAGAGGACAGGTAAGACGACTGATATCCCCTAATCTGGCCCTTTTATAAGGGGGACTATATGTCAATGGCATCCTATTTTTCAGTTTGTTAGAGATACAGGCCCCAATGTCCAGGTTGATCCCCAATGTCCAGGTTGCCCCACCCCTACGTATTCAAGCGCGAATGTCCAAAGCGTCCCCGCTTCTCCCTATTGACCCCTGCTCCATATCAGCTGTCCTTGAAGTATAACTAATGACCTTGATTAACTGTCGTTCCTCGAGAAAAGCCTGTTTGCCCACCCCCTCTCTCAATGATAGCACCCCCGCCCTGTTTGAAAGGGTTAACCAGCTCTGAAGGGAAATGTTAGACTGTTAAGGCTCGGGTTAGAAGACGAGTCACCACTGAAGGTTCCGCCATGTTGAGTTTGATGAAATGCGCAGTTGATAGGAGACTGATTTCTCTCCATATGTGTCATGAATAGACGATGGATAAACTTGGCATGAACACAGTAGGAATGCCGGCACATACACTTAATGGTAATAGACTTCTGACTGTGACCGATGAACGTATCACCCAAGTGCGTAGGAATGAAGGAGGAATTCTAATGCATAAATGTCTTCTTCTGCCAGTTCTCTAAAACTTGTTTTGTACCTATTCAAAGATATACAATCAATGGAGGAGAAGGGTCGGACGTGACGTACAGCCTGGTTGCAGATCTTGAGACACATGTGACCTCGACCAAAGGTGGAGCTGCGGAGCAACAAGATACGGGACGAGACAGCAATCTCAAACGTGGAAAATAAAAGGATGACGGGCTGTCCTGAAGCCCTCTGTTTGCTGACCCACGTGTGCCTGGAGTCTTCGTCCCCCTGGTTGGGCCCGATTGATGGGCCTGCTTGCTCGTTTTCCTTCGCTCCCTTGGTCCCCTGATGTGTGCAGAAAAGGATTTGACCCCACTCCGCCCTCTCCTCCCTCGACTATTCAATAACACTCCCTTCTCTCCACATGACTTTTTGATCGCCACAAAAGGAAAAGAAAAATGCAGGTGCGAGCATAAGGCACCCCTCACAAGGACTAATTAGTAAACAGGACTGTGGTCTAACAGCAGAGGACTGACCGCACCCTGCAACGCGTAAGGATAGATCCGAGCTGGACCTATAGCTCCACCGCCGGTGCTCAACAGCGCCAACGAAAGGACATGGACTAGAGCCTACCAGTGATGGCTCACTGCTAAAAAGACACTGTGACGAAGATATCATCCACCTGTCCCTTTACTGATTGCTTGCATTGAACTGAATTCCTCCCTCAACCACTTGGTGTTGTTTTCGAAATGTTTGCCGGTCACCTTTAAAGCTGTACATTGATGCCATTCTTTTTTTAGAAAGTCAGAAGCATTTATACTGTGTAGTATGCTGCATCCTAGGCTTATAGTAACCCAAAAAATGTAAATTTCTATATATTGCATTCTGCCAATCACATCGACTGCTCATGATAATATGCAATCTGCTAGTATTGATAAGTTTTCATCAACCACATGTTTATATGTACACCCATCGATTAGGAAATGAACTTTCTTATGTAAAAAGCGGCGACTGTGGAAATTAGAAAAATTAATGTACATAAGCGGCGTTCATTTGCCTTTTTTCCATTCCCCTCCCTGTAGGCACCATGGCCTTTTGCCCGCTCGTTGGAATCCCCGGCTTCCCTCCTGCGCGACCCTGCTCTGAAAAGTAACCCTCCTGCTTGACCCATGCACCCCTCCCATTTTTCTCTCGAAGAAGCATCCTTCGCCTCAGCTGACAAAACCCCCCCAGCTGTATCTGACTGCCCCCGTTCTCTCATGTACGGGTCATAAGACCTCTCTCTCTGTGCGACTCTGTCCCTGTGCGCACCCTGGCTCCCCCCTCCTCCCTCACATGGGCAAGTCATAAACCTTCTTCTTCTGCAAGACTCTGTCCTTGGGAGTCACGCTCGCGCCTGACCAAACACCTCCTTTCCTTTTATGAATACCCCTCTGTTGGTAAACTCTCCCTCTGCGCCTGATTGTCCACGCGGCATGAATACCTCTCCTTTGATGGCCCCTTCCACCGAGTCCGATTGTCCACACAGGTCCGAGGCCATCGCCTAAGCCGGGAGATACAGTTTACTGCCCCCTATTGTGTGGAGTCGCTCCTCTTCAAAGGGCCCACTATTGATCCTGGCCTCCCCAGCCCCTGGGATACGATCAGGCGCACACATCCAAAGAATCGGCGGAACACTCAGCTGCATGATTACCCCCCTCCTCTTATCAGCAGGTCAAGGGCCTCTATTGTGGATATATGTGGGGTGGGATTGACACGAGGATTACGGGGATGTCTTTTCCTTGTTTCACAATGTTGTTATTGTAATAAGGAATGCTTTGTAAGGTATAAAAGGCGATGTCTCAGAGAACTTGTTAGAGCACCTCCCGATGACACCTTGTTTCGTGTCCGAAATGACAGGCTCTCCTCATGAGTAATAAATCCTGTTCTTGTGATTCCTGCTGCCAGCGCCCGTCTCTTTATTTGGTAACTATTCAGAATGGGAACTAAGAGGCGTCTTGCGCCAGCAGCCTGGGCATCGGTTGTCATATGGGCTGACTTTTTCCACAGTATGAGAACCTGTTTTATCTGATTTCTGTTTTGTCGTTTTTGTTTTCTATTCCTGTCACACTTTTTGTTAAAGGTAAACACCATTCCTATTGTCATCAAGGTCCGTTAGGAACTTTCATTGTTTTTTTATTTTGTATTCCTCCTTCCAGTTTTTCTAGTCTAGCATTCATCAGGCTTTAAATGTGTTCAAATAATCCTGATTTCCACCTGTTTTGAGGGTCTCTTCAATTTCTCTTATTTTGGCAAGTGTGTTTTTTACGGTCTGCCAACGTGTATTTTATAAGAATAAGTCACATATTTTTCTAACATTGTGCAAAATTATCCTCCCATTACACTGCCATTTTAGGACTGGGCTTATCATAGGGTGGAATAGCAAAAATCCTTAGTCCTAGTGGCCCTTCTTTGTCTCCAACTAATTTTGCAATAATGTTGCGTCCCACAATTTATTCATTTATTTTAATATTTTATTAATCAGATCAGAAAAAAACTTTATTTCACTATAATTCTATTGTATATAAAGTGCAATACCATATCTGAAAGAGACAGTTAGTTGTAGATTCCTTACTTTACAATTTCCCCCAGCTATCAGACTGGATTCGGAGAATTTTTTTAGCAGTAACTCTGCATGTCGGTCGGTGACATTGGTCAAATCTGTGTTCATCATCGGCGTCGTTGTTGCTGGGATGATGTCGCGGTGCCTACTTAGACGCTGCCCCTGCGCGCTGATGTCAGTTCTTTCTTTTTCCGTGCCAACCTGACACAGATCTGAAGAGAGCTACCCATTAGTCCTTTTTTGACTAATCTTTTTCGACAGTTTGTTGACTTATTGTTTTGAGTCTTGGACTCCTGGTGGACGAGGGATGCCCCAACGTCGGACCGAGTTCAAGCCTTGTGACTCTTGTCACAATCTGATGTCTGTGACAGATCTGCACCTTGTGTGTCTATGGTGTCTGGAGCACAACCATGATCCAGAGTTGTGCTCTGACTGCCAGGCCATGCATCCAAAGTCTTTGCGGGAGTGGTCCCGAAAGGTTTTGGGGGCCCTGTGGTCAGCTCTGTGTCGTTACAGGTCTTGTTCGAGAGGAAGGTCTCAAGGCAGTTTGAGGAGCCCCCACACCTTATCGCACTCCAAGTCATCAAGGTCTTTGGGTAAGTCCAAGCATAAGAAGAAGGCAAAAAAGCCCTGGCGCTCTTCGCCTTCTCCCAGTTAGAAATCTGACGGGACACAAAATTCGGAGTGGTGTCGTTCTAAGGCTCTTCTCTGGTGCCTGCTTCTGGGACAACTCCCTGTCTCCCCCCATTTCCGGGAGCCGGAGCATCCCCTGCCCAACCCCGCAAGTTCTATGAGGCCATCTACCTCGTCTTTGGACAGCCCGACTCTGTCTGTGCAGTTCGAGCCCCGCTGAGCTAATTGGGAATCCTGGGCCTTCAATACCGTCTATGCTGGCGGGCCCCTGTAGATCCAGGCCTCGATCTGGATCGACGCCGGTCGATCTCACTTGACTTTCCCTGGCACACATCCCTGCAATGACGCTTCCGGCACTGGCCATGCTACTGGCCGACGTCATCCCCTTCCTCACCCCCAAGATGGACCCGGAGCCAAACTGATGTCGCTCGACGTCAGACCTGACGACGGAGGGTACTTTTGTTGACCAGTTCATCCCTGGTGTTCCCTACAGCCCAGTAGATGGTGATGAGGACTGGGAGGAGTCTCTGGACACCTTTATCAGACCAGCTGGAAGGACCGGACAGGAGAGAGGCCTTGGGTGACGCCAGTGGTCTAGACACTTCTCCAGACATTGGCATGCTTTCTCCCCCTATCGTGGCTACGGAGGAGGGAGCGTCCTACGCTGTGGTGGTGCGAAGGGCAGCTGAGGTCTTGGGCCTTAAGATCCCTTCAGTGGCATTCAGGACTAACCTCTTGACAGAGGTGCTTCAGCCTATGGCATCCTCTTCTGAACCCCTTCTGCCCTTCAACGAAGCCGTTGTCCTGGCCACCTATTCCAAGCCCAGCACAGGGGCACCTGTGAAAAAGGATGATTGCTTTCCGCCATCGCCTGGCCCTGGATGACCCGGTTTTCCTCACCCAACACCCTTTCCCTGAGAGCTTGATGGTCCAAGCCACTTCTTCAAAGGGTTCATTCCCTTCTGCTCCTCCAGATGGAGAATCGAAGAAGCTGGATCGCCTTCGGAAGCGCTTGTTCTCTTCCTCCAACTTGGCACTGCAGTCTGTGAATACCGCATGCCTCTTGGGTTGATACTCCCACACCATCTGGGATATGGTTGCGCAAGTGCTGCCTCAGTGTCCGGAGAAGGCCCAGGTCGTTTTCTCTCAGGCAGTGGCGGATGGGAGAGATGAAGCCAAATTCACAATGAGATGTGGACTGGATACCACTGACTCACTAGGCAGAACGATTGCCACGCCGGTAGCCCTTAAGTGCTATGCCTCATAGAGGACACCTGGCTTTTCAGGGGATGTCCAGTCATCCTTGACGGACATGCTCTTTGATGGCTGTCTTCATTTTGGCGACAAAGCAAACTCCGCGCTGGAGAGCTTCAAAGATTCTCAGGCTATGGCCAGATCTTTGAGCTTCTCTGCACCTTCTCACCCACTCCAGTCTACTTTTCGTCCCTCTCATGGCTACACAAGGGGCGTCCAACCATATCTGCCCCAGCCTAGCCACCAGTTCACGCAAGCTGCCCGGCCTCTGCGCAGACGTGGGACCCAGCGAACACGTGGGTCTGGGAGCTAGTGGGCGGGCCAGTCCACCCTTTTCCCCCCTGCCGCAGCCTTCATACCTTACTAGTCCGACGTTTCAGGCCCATCAACGGCTAGTAGGTGGAAGACTTCGCCATCAGCCCCCCCACTGGCAATCCATCACGGTGTATATGTGGGTTTTGCAAATAGTCCGAAGGGGCTACTCCCTTCCCTTCGAGACCACCCCTCCCTCCACGCCAATGTCTTTCGATCGCATGTAGAGGATCATTTGGCGCTTCTCCACCAGGAAATCTCAGCTCTCTTGGCCAAGGAAGCTATTGAGAGGGTCCAAGCAACAGAAATAGGTTATGGTTGCTATTCCCACACTCTCTAGTGCCCAAGAAGGACAAAGGCCTGCATCCTATTCTAGACCTTAGGGCCCTCAACCACTTCCACTGGAAGGAAAAGTTCAAAATTCTCATGCTGGCTCAGGTCCTCTCTGCCCTCGACCCTGGAGACTGGTTGGTGCCACTGAACTTTCAGGATGCCTATATTTATATCACAGTCCCAGCACAGTTCGCCCCTTTGCTGTGCCGTGGTTGCTCCAGTCCGTGTTTTTGCAGTCGTCCTAGCAGGAGCAGAGAGCAGAGGAGCAGGCTGCGTGCTGGTGTGAGCGCTGGGAGCTCGGAGCGCTGGGATAACAACACCGCCGCGGCCTGTAGTATCCAGTGGGGGTGGGGCGAAACCCACCATCGGGAACCCGGGCAGCTGTGGGAGTCAGGCCCGCCTAGACAGCCTGAGCAGCGGAGGCGGCCGGAGCCCGGGACTGCACGGTCTGAGCTTGAGCACCGAGAGAGGGGCTTGACACCGCGCTCTGTCCACTGCCCGCAGCTGCAGCCTACGGTGTATTCCAACCGGTGCCTTGCAGGGGTTCTCAGCGCGGCTGACCCGCATTACCTGCATTGTCCGCACCACCTTCGTTTCAAGGCACCAGCAGCTATCAGGGAAACCCACTGCCTGCACCCTCCGGAGTCTGCTGGAACTGCCTCGAGCCGCCCGGGAGAAAAGCTTCTGGTAAGCGTTCCCGAACCCTCACTTACACATCACCCCATCACCTGCGGGAGTCCTCTAGTACTGACTGCATGCCTCCTGCAGGGAGTATCCGCCGGGGTATCTGCGGGGGGTATCTGCATACCTGTACAAATTACAAGTGACTGTTGGGGGCTCTGGAGCACCTCTGAGCTCTGCCTTTGAGCCCCACCAAGCATCAAGCACTGAGCGCCCTCTCTGTGTCTCATCGGCAGCAGCAGTGGTTGAGCCAGGGACTAGGAACGTGAACGGGAAGCAGTGAAACGGGCATGGGTGCAAGGTAGGTGAGGGGAAGGTGAGTTGCAACTCCCACGAGCCGTGGAACCACCATTGAGACCTACTGTGAACTACTGTGGCCCACCAAGACACCAGTGACACCAGCTCTGATCAGCTTTGACCCACGGAGAAGGAAGCAGGGGTTGTGAACCCTCCACAATCACTACAAAGTGAGGGGGAGGTTAGTGGCCTCTCCTAGTCTTCTAACAAAGAATTGAGAAAGGACTTGCACAGCTGCGTGAATCCAAAACTAAGTAACTATTATAGTCTGTGGCGTGCTTCCAGGGATGAACGCTGCTGTGCCTATCAGCGTGATCAACAGAAGACTACTACAAAGCTCCCCCCACTTGGAAGAAGGCTCCCTGGTGCACAGCGCAGAAATGACAATGAAGTCTACAGCATTTTGCATAAGTTCATCAAGGTTAAATCCACAAATCAGAGAGGTTCCTCAGGTTTTTAATCCATGATCATTGTGATTATAAACAGTTCATCAATGCTTGAAGAAGCACAAACATCATCCAAAATAAAATGTCATGCAATCATAAATCCTCCCAATGCATTTCGGGCAGATGACAAGCCCTTCCTCAGGGGACAGCTGGGATGGTTACATCCGTGGCACGTTGTAATGAAAATAGTGAGTAAGGTTCGTGAACTCCCTCTATACGCGATATAGCAGGAAAACCTTTTTGCGCTGTGCACCAGGGAGCCTTCTTCCAAGTGGGGGGAGCTTTGTAGTACTCTCCTAGTCTTCCCCATCCCCCCACCCTACCGACACTCCGCTTCACGGATGCCCCACTCCACAGGGGAAGCCAGCACCACAACAACTCGATCCCTCACTCCCTCGGTTGGGTGTGCTGTTACCCTTGACAGTCCACAGGGTTCAGCTAACTCAACATGAGGTCTGGCAAGAAAAGGGTCTACCAGGAAAGCAACCCGAAGGCCAAATCAAAACCCCAGTCAAAGGCAAACAAAGCCCACATCGAGCACCAGCGAGACAGGAAACGTCAAAGAAGTCAGTGGGAGCGGGGCAGCGACTCAAGGTGAACCTGGAGTGTCAAGCGTTCGAAACTCTCCAGTTGTGATCCATCGACCCAACTTGCGACAACCAAAAATTACATCAAAATTTAATTTTATGAAAGATTCTTTTTCCACTATCTTCTCGTCTAGCAGGAAAATTGTGGGCCTTCAGGATTCACTTCTTCCTCTTTCCCCGATGGATCCGCCGCTTGCTCAATCTCTGCAGCAAGCCAGTTGTACCTCATTTCACTCTTCCACGTTAGCCAGTCAACCAGAACTGAGTCTAGCGTCAGTAGGGGCAACAGGAGCCCTGGTCGAACACGAGCCCTCCAACAAGGCTATTGGTAGTCCATCACCACCCTTAGCAGGCGGCGGGGGGGGGGGGCAATGTCTGTTTTTTATCTTCCCTCTTCTGCCATGGAACTAAATTCTCCATGGGATCCAGTGGCCTCAAATTCATGCACAACAAGCCAGATACCGAATAGTTTCATGCACAACTCTCCCTCCTGCAGCGGTGTGGAGCTCAACCCACTGCAAGAAGCCCCGAGCAGGGATGACTTAGGTCAGCCAAATAACTCGCCGATTGAAGATATCAGCCATCTGCCCCAACCGGTTAGTACAAGATCCCTTTCACAGCCCCCAGAAGGAGCAGCAAAAGTTCAGCTAGATGACAGCAAGGAGGACTGTGCCAAAAAACCAAACCCTGGGAGCGACAGCCTAGCCAATACAACCTATTTGGGCTCGCAAGAATGGGCCGATCTAGTTGCCACATACATCCCACCCACGCGCATGGATCCAGCGTCGCCAAAGGTGGAACCAACAAATAACACTCAAGCTTTCAGACAGGGTCCAAGCCAGGAGGGTCCCCTCTCAAATTCAATCTCAGTGCCCAATGCCCCATTGTCTTCAACCCCCAAAAAAAGGGACCTTGATATGGGGCAATCAACAAGATCACAAGGAACAGAGGTGTCAAACACGTGGGACATTCTGCTCAATACTATGCAACGAACTGTCGATATCCTCCACTTCCAATCAGACAAAATGGACCTACAGTTGTCTCTACTAGACACCCTGGCCGTTTTTGTTGGGCGGATAGACGACAAACTCGGCCAATTAAATTCGCTAATTAGTAGGGCCCAGCAGGAGGCGAAGCTGTCATGTAGCTGCGGTCCCATTATTGATAAACTCACGGCACTTCCGGAAATTGTATCTTGTCTATTAGAAGGGCTGCCAAAAGGGACAAACGCACAGCCTCAGTGCACCAAACCGGACGGACCAGCCTACCGCATAGCTCCAATAGGAGGGTTAATCGCACCGAGCACCTCGGACAAAGTTCCACCGGAGCCGCCGTTGGGTTGCCAGCCACCGGTCCCGTCTCACACTGCAACTAGTTCCGCTTCGCTTCCAAATGCGTGTAAGCCGCCCCTCAACGCAAAAGGGCGGCGCCAGCTGAAAAGGAAAGGCCGGAACAAACAGACCTTAATAAGTATACCAGAAGTTTACCCACTCTTTCAATTAGGGAAAAAACCTGAACAGCTGGTCAGGAGCCCTAATGCAGCAAGCCCTGTCAGTAGGGATCCACCCCCTACGGCCCCCGGACTCTCTCCCAATGGAGTACCACCAAAAGCAAGTCTTACCCCTTCCACGTTGGAGGACGGCCGAGTTTTATCCAATGGTAGCAACGGACTCCAACATAAGCCTGAGGAACACTGTATCTGCAAAGTGACTGATGCAAATCCTCTTATTTTACCTCGGATATCTGAACCTGTAACAGTTCAGCCAACTCAAAACTCGGATCCTGTACGGAACGAACCAACCACTTCAAGCAATGATAGCCTCCGTCCCCGAGAGCTGGCGGTACCTAGGCTCTTGCGCCCTCAAATTAAATTCTTATCCACCACAGCCAGCTCCATCACGGACCTTTCTATGCCCGCTCTAACAACCCTCACCTCTGGTGAGAATCCTATTGGAATCCAGCCTCACCCTGATCATAGCAATTTCAGTCCACAAGCCCCGAACAATCAGCCAATCCTCCTGCAATCTTATCCAAATGATCTCTCTTCCAGCATTCTTTTTACTCCAGAGTATCAATCAAAGGGCCCATTTGACATTCTGAATAGAGGGAACTTACTGCGGCTACTTAGCAGCATACCAGCTCTTAAGGACTTGTCTTCAGCGGACCTCTTGTCCATTGAATTTATAAAAACAGTCAGGTTGGATGGGAATGAGGCGACAAAAGCTACATGGACTTCCACTGACAGAGTCAACAAAATCTTCAAGGAGCAAGGTCTCCTTAAAGCATGGGGGATCAACACAACTGCCCACTACAACACAGGATACCCGCTGCCCCTGCTTGAGCGGCCCAGCAGCGACCAGACACAATCTCAACTACTAGGTCCGTGCTGAGGGGTGCACTGGGTCTCTCTATTACTACAGCACCGCAGGCGATACCCACGGAAAATATTTGAAGGCTTACTAACACGTATCGCACAATTGAACATCGGCTCATCAGGATATGTAATTCAAAAGGAAATTCTCAATGACAAGCTCGTCGAACAGAGAGAGATCCGCGCACGGAGGCACTACACATGGACCTATGTTCTTGGAACATCAACGGGCTTTACAATAAAGTAGCTGACACCGATTTCCTATAATATGTCAAATCGTTTGACATCATCCTCCTCCAGGAAACATGGCTAGAAGAGCCAATTCATCTGGAGGGTTATACCTGCCATCATTCTCCAGCCACAAGGAAAAGCAAGTTTGGTCATTTGTCAGGAGGCCTAGCAACCTATCTTAAAATATCAATGATTGGTTACGCTCGGGCACTTAGCACAACCTCCTTGGCTATAAACACAGTGGAGGTACTACTTAACTTCGTGGTTAAGAAGAAAGAGGTGCAGCTTACCAACACCTACATCAACCCTAAAAACAAGGGAAAGGAGGGGAAAATTCTAACAGACCACTTATACAACGTTATGAACACCCGAACATCCCCAAATCTAATTCTGTCTGGAGACTTTAATCAGTGCATCTTGGGGATTTCAGCAAACAATGATATTCAGGCACAGTCTTATTATTGGGATATCCTGAACCAATCGTTAAGCGGTCATGGCAAGGCATCAAAGGCTGCAAAGGCACTATTGGAAGACCTTGAACACATGGGCCTGAGGGTCTTAAACGGAAGATTCGCAAAGGATTCACCATCCGCGGCCTCATTCATCTGAGGCACTACTACCTCTTTTATTGATTATACGCTAGTCTCCCTCACGCTATTTCATCACGTTTTGGGCTATAACTTAGGAGACAAGGGTGAAAGCGACCATCGCCCTCAAGAAATCAGTTTAGGAGCCCTCCCAGACGATATTCTCTTAAACGCAACTGGGCCGCAGGACGGTTACACCATCAACCTTAAGCGTATTAAAATGTCAGTAGCAAATACTGCGGAGGTACTTCTAGCTGCAAAAACTCAACTGAGCACTTCAAACTATCCTTCCGGCAATACAGTGGCAGGCTGGGAACATTTTACGATGGAGTTTGCAAACAACTACTCTACAACTGTACGGCATTTTCCACCACCAGTACATGGTGTTACAAGGAAGATCTCGGGCACCCAGAAACTGGCAATGAAATCATACAAAAAAGCGATTAATAAATCTTTAAGCTTGCTGAAGAAAAGCCCGGGGGATGGAATGCTGCTAGCACAGATTCGCAAGCACCGTGTGGATCTCAAAAAACTGAATGGGGTAATCAAAAGAGCTAAAAACGCTGACTTCAGGGCTAAACTTCATCATCCATCCAAAGGCAACAACAGCGCCCAGTTCTGGTCGATCATAAACAAATTGCTAAACCCAAAAATCAGTGGTATAACATCACACATATCGAAATCATCTTGGGAATTATTTCTTGATGAACATTTTAATCACCAGGACAGCAAAACAAGGGAGCCTCTTAATCTTCTGGATAGCCGACAACCGCAAATTTGCTCATCAAAAGATGATATCATTCTAGTACCCTCTGCGGCCCAAATCAGGAAATTAATCTCCTAAGGTAGAAAAGACGGGGCAGCAGGACCAAATGGTATTCTCCCGGCCCTCTTCAAACTTGAACCTGATTATTGGGCCGACATATTGATCCCCCTCTATTCATCCGTCACCAACTCCGGGTGCCTTCCCGTCTCATGGAGGGGCTCAACCATCTCACCGATCTACAAGGCGGGGGACAGACTCCTTCCAAAAAAATACCGACTGATTGCACTCCTCGACGTTGAGGCCATATACTTTGCAGGACTCCTATTGATACATCTGCGAGAATGCGCTGCAAACCAAAGCTTAATACCATCTAGCCAAACGGGGTTCTGCAAAGACATGGGGACAACAACCAACTTGATTGCCATCTCGATGCTCATTGACAAGGCTAGAGCGACCAAGCAGGCTCTCCACCTCTGCTTTGTGGACTTTGAGGTGGCCTTTGAGAACGTCAACTGAGAAATCCTCTGGCGGAAACTGGCCTCCTGGGGGATTCCCCCCCCCTCTATTAAGCCTCCTGATTGAGCTAACACGTGGGTCCAGGTAAAGCTTGGGAACAGCTCGCACCTCTCTAGGCGCATTCCTACCACAAAGGGCCTAAAACAGGGGTGCGTGTTAGCTCCAACTCTTTTCAATCTCTTTACAGCTGACCTGCCACCCGCCCTAGATGCCTGCAATTCTCATGCTCCGCGGTTAGGAGGCAAAGGGCTGTCCAGCATCTCCTATGCAGATGACGTGGTCCTGGTCAGTCACACGAAAGTTGGTCTTCAAAACCTTATTAACACGCTTCATGGTTATGCCGTCGAAAACCTACTAGAAGTGAACATTAGCAAAACAAAAGTTATTTCTATAACTAGGAGCAAAAAGTCGCACACTTGGATTCTCGGCTCAGAAGCAATTTCAAACTGCTCTGAATATAAATATCTTGGGATCCAAGTCGATAACGGTGGCCGCTACCAAAGCCAACTAGAGGCCATCAAGAGGAAAGGCATGCTAATAGCCGTGACATTGAAACAGCTAAAGACCAACCTGACTGGCGAGACTCTACTTCCACTATTACGAGTAGCTAAAATCAAAACAGAGTCATCAATCACGTATGGCAGTGAGGCCCTAAGAGGAATTGACGCAAAACTTCTGGACACAACAATCTCAAAGGCCTACAGATTTCTCTTTAATTTGCCACTCTATACTTCGCAGGCCCAGATTCGGTTGGAATTCGGGCTGACGTGCCAAACACTTGCTCGAAGAGGCTCATACATCAAGTGCTGGCACAAATTAAAGAATTCTCCAGAAAACACCTTGAACCGACAGCTCTGGCAAGACATGATTACCTCATCGCGGATGCCGGCGAAAAAATACGTAGAGGAGTCCCTGTCTATTATAGGACTGAAAGACCTATGGGAGACTCCTCTATCACATGCGCAATTCAAGCGCATATTTAACAAGAGTTTAAAGAGACACTCGCATGTGGAGGACAAAGCTTTGCTCTCCTATAGGCGCCATGCCTGGATGACCTTGTGCACATAAAAAACACCGGGGCTCCAAGCATATTTTGGCCTGGGGTATGGCTGGAAAACAAAAGAGACCTTTTTCAAACACAGGCTAGGTATTCTACCCGCCATTACTTACCTACCACCATGGTTGAGGCACAACTACAGGACTAAATGCCGGCTCTGCGGAACAGGAATCGAAGACTTGGAACATTTACTGTGCACTTGCCCGAGGCTGAACGACGAAAGAGTAGCTCTGTTGAAAACAGCTTTCAACAAACTAGGAGTCCACTCACGCAGACAAGCTGTCCTCACCTGTTTTGATCCTTGTTTCCCGCCACTAAACGGGAAGCTAGTGAAATTCCTGAAACTAGCGGAACGGAAACAAATAACGCAGGCGCTTGGCTGAATGGAAACACGGGACAGGACCAAGTGCCTCGAACAATTTTCCCCGCTGGGGTTTTACTGTTTTTATCTTTGCTATTTGATCAATTATGAATTTTTGCTTTTAAGGCCTTTTAAATTTCTTATGAGATTGTTTTTAATCCACTTTTTGTAATGGTTTTTATTAACCTAAACAATAAAGAATTACTTACTAAATTTATATTCCCGTCCTGCTGCCCACAAACGCTATCTACGGTTCAAGGTTTCCCATGAGCACTTTCAGTTTACCGTGCTCCATTTGGCCTTACCAGTACCCCTCGGGTGTTCACGAAAGTGATGGCGGTGGTTGCTGCTCATATGCCCAGATCAGGGGTTCCAGTCTTCCGTTATCTCTATGACCGACTGTTGAAGGCGGGCTCTCCCCAGGCTGTAGTCTCCCACCTCCACACTACGGCAGACCTCCTTCCATCACTGGGGTTCACTATCAACGTGCTGAAGTCACACCTGACTCCCTCTCAAGATGCTCCCTTTCATCAGAGCTGTTCTGGACACAGTGCAATATAGGGCCTATCCTCCTGATCAGCGTGTCCAGGATAAACGGGCAATGATACTGATGTTTCCTATAACGGATTTCGGTGAGTAACTCTGAGTCTGCTGGGACTCATGGCCTCCTACATCCTGCGGGTGAATCATGCCAGATGGCATATGCGGGCTCTGCAGTGGGACCTTAAGTTCCAGTGGGTGCACCATCAGGGCAATCTTTCAGACTACGTCCAGATCTTGGGAACTGCACAACCACTGCAATGGTGGTTACTGAACGAAGCTAGGGTCAGCGGCATATCCCTTTCCCTTCACCAACCAGATCTAACAGTGGTGACAGATGCATCACTCCTGGGAAGAGGCGGCCATCTTGGGGAGGCAGAGATCAGAGGTGTCTGGTCTCCGGCGGAGTCCAGCTCCATATCAACCTGCTGGAGCTCATGCAATCTGCCTGGCACTGAAAGCTTTCCTTCCCTCTCTCAAAGGGAAAGTGGTGCAGGTGTTCCCAGAGAACACCACTGCAATGTGGTACTGTAACAAACAGGGCGGGGTGGGGTTGTGGACCCTATGTCAAGAGGCTATTCAGCTCCGGATATGGCTAGAACATCAGGGCATGACCCCGGTGGTTCAACACCTGGCAGGCTCTCTGAACACCAGGGCAGACAAACTCAGCTGTCCGTGTCTGGTAGATCATGAGTGCCAATTTCACTCAGAGGTTGTTCAAGCTCTTTTATAGTGGTGGGGAGAGCCTTGGTTAGATCTGTTCACCAACAAAGAGAACACGCAATGTCAGCAATACTGCACGTTTTAGGTTCCAAAGCGGAACTCGCTAGGCGACGCTTTTTGTCGCGAGTGCAACTGCGGCCTCTTGTCCGCCTTGCCACCTCTACCACTTCTGCCCCAAGTGCTGAAGAAGATCAAGGACTACCGGGCAAAAGTTATTCTTGTGGCTCCGGACTGGGTACGATAAGTCTGGTACCCGAGCTCCTGAGCATGGACATCGATCATGCAAGCAGACTGCCCCTTCGGGAGGATCTTCTATCACAGCAGCAGGGACGGTTCTTCACCCAAACCTGTCCAGCCTCCACCTCCATGCGTGGAGATTGAGCAGCGACAGTTGACAGCTTTTGACCTTCTATCTGAAGTCTGTAATGTCATCTTGGCAGCCAGGCGTCCCTCCACTAAACTGGTATATGCCTGTAGATGGAACAAGTTTGTGGCATGGTGCACAGCAAAGTCTGTCAATCCCTTTTTGACCCTCTTTCAGAGGTCCTTTTGTATATACTTTCTTTGGGCCAGCAGGTCTCTTGCTCTCTGCACTGCCAGATCAGCCCTCCTTATTCTTAGTCCCTTATTGTAAATAGATTTTTTTTGAAGGGCATTAATCATCTCTTTCCTCCATCTTCTTTCATAATGCCCCAGTGGGACTTGAATCTTGTTCTAACTTATCAAGCCTCTTCACAACTGTCCTTTCAGGCTCCTCACTCTCAAAACTACCTTCCGTGTTGCCATTACCTCTGCTCTCAGGGTGAGTGGGCTTCAGGTTCTGTCTTCTAAGCCCCCATTCTTCTCTGTGCATTCTTACAAAGTGGTTCTTTGGACAAGGCCTTTGTTCCTTCTTAAAGTGGTTACGCCATTTCATGTAGGACAAACAATCACTTTGCCCACTTTTTTTCCACCTCCGCACCCTTCCAAGGAGGAGAGTCTCCACCATCTGGACCCTAAACGTGCACTGTCATTCTATATTGATCACACAAACGATTTTCAGGTGTATGATCAACTTTTCGTTACATATGTAGGTACCAGGAAAGGTTAGGCTGTTCAAAAGCGTACCATCTTTTGATGGGTTGTCCTTTGTATTAAAATCTGTTACGCTTTAGCGAAAAAGTTACCTCCAGACATGACTGCCTGGACAGCCAAGTCCGGAGGGTCAGCTATTTTGCCCTTTCGGTCCTCCAGGACTTTCTGGTGTGAACTTAGTTCGCAGACCCTCCCCCGGAATGTTATTGCTAGGGTATCTATTCTAAGGTAAGGAATCTACAACTAACTGTCTCTTTTAGATGAACAAGTTACTTACCTTCTGTAACGATGTATCTGTTAGAGACATAGGTTTAGTTGTAGATTCCTTACCGCCCTACCCGTCCTCTCTGCCCGCTAATTGACTTTTAGGGATAAGGAAAGCTATAGGCACCCACAAATCACCTAAAATTGCTATATTTTACAACTAAACAAGCAGTCACAAGTGCAGTTATCTTGCAGGCACTAGGGTCATGATTTGAATGGTGCAGCAGATACAGTAACACAGGGCCAAAACGTTGTCAAAACACCTCTTAACAACTTATATTGCTATATTTTACTACTAAAGAGGCTGTCACAATTAACGTTGAAAAGGGCTTGATTGGAATGGTGCAGCAGGTGCAGTGACCCGGGCCAAAACGTTGTCAGAACTCCTCTGAACACCTAATATTGCTATATTTTTCAAATAACCAGGCAGTCATAAGTGCAGTTATCTAGGAAGCACTAGGGTCATTATTTCAATAGTGCAGCAGGTGCACCAGGAACAAAAGATCCAGGAACTCCACTAAACCCCTTATATTGCTATATTTTATTCCTAAACAGGCTACCACACGTGTTTATACCTTGCAGACAACAGGGTTATGATTTGAATTGTGCAGCAGGTGCAGTAGCACCTGTCCCAAAAGTTGTCAGAACATCTCTAAACACATAATATTACTACATTTCACTATTTAACTGTCCGTCACAATTGCAGTCAAAAGGGACTTGATTTGAATGGTGAAGAAGGTGCAGTGGCACTGGGGCCTAAAGCTCTAGGGACCCCACTAAACTCAGATTATTGCTATCTTTTACTATTAAACAAGCCAGTTAAAAGTGAAGTTATCTAACAGGCAGTAGGGTCATGATTTGAATGGTGCAGCATTTGCAGTAGTACCAGGACCAAAAGCTCTAGGCACTCCACTAACAACTAATATTGCTATATTTTACTACTAAACAGGCGGACACAAGTGCAGTTACCTTGCAGACAACAGGGTCATGATTTGAATGGTGCAGCAGGTGCAGTGGGAAAGTGCCCAACAGTTGTCAGAGCTCCACTAAATACCTAATTAATCTATAGTTTACTACTTTACTGGCAGACACACAAGCAGTTATCTTGCAGTTAAAAGGGGCTTGATTTGATAGTGCAGTAGGTATCTTGGCACTAGGACCAAAAGCTCTAGGGAGCCCATTCACAAGTGCAGTAATGTAGCAGACACTACGGCCATGATTTCAGTGGTGCAGCAGGTGCAGGGACACTGGTGCCCAAAGCTGTAGGAAACCTTCTAAACACCAAATATTGCAATATTTTACTACAAAACAGGCCTTCACAAGTGCAGTTACCTTACAGGCAATAGGGTTGTGATTTGAATGGTGCAGTTGGTGCAGTGGCACCGGGGACATACATTGTGATAACTCCTCTAAACACCAAATATTGCTATACTTGACTACCAAACAGGCAGTCATAATTGCAGTTATCTTGCAGGCACTAGGGGCATGATATGAATGGTGCAGTGAAACCTGGCCCGCAAGTTGTCAAAACTCCTTTAAACACATAATATTGCTATTACATCAATGAATTGTATTATTTTTCTCTCATTTAATTTTTTAGAAATTTGCCATACCACTAGTAACAGCAGATTGTATTGCCTTTTTGTACATGAACAAGTCATGATACTTTAACAGACTTTCTGTAACTTATATTGTACAACTACTTCGCAAGCTCTCAGGCAGTTCGGCTTGGAGAGCTAGCCGGCACCAAACAGTCATTTACATGCAGAGTCCCACAGGGTTCTTCCCTGTCACCTCACCTGTTTAATCTCTACATTCTTCCATTGATTCAGGCCCTCAGAGATGAGCAGGTGATGGTGTATAACTACGCAGACGACTTACAGCTGCTGTTCACGATTGATAATTCTGAAACTTCTATCTTGAATTTTCAATTGATCATGAGGAACATCAAAGCCTGGATGGACCAAAACCACTTGAAATTAAACCCGGTTAAAACTGAGCTAGTTCTCACTGGAGACAGCATCAAACACTGGGGCCCCCACTATTGGCCTTCAGACTTGGGTCAAGGCCCAACCCCCTCACTATCGGCAAAGATACTTGGGGTCACTGTGGACTGCGACCTTTCACTAAAAGCCCAAGTGGGCCAGGTGGTCTCTAAGTGTTTTTTTCAATTAAGAAAAATCTGGAAGGTTCGGCGCCTTCTCACCTCGGAGGCAATCACCCAGGTGGTGATCGCTACCGTATTGTCCCATCTGGACTATGCGAACTCCATTTACTTAGGCCTCCCCTCTATTTGTCAAAACGCCTCCAGATGGTGCAGAACTATGCGGCCAGATTGATTTTGAATCAACCCAGATGGCAACCAGCTACTCCCCTACTTATGAAACTTCATTGGCTTCCGGTGACCCAGCGTTGCACCTTTAAAACAGGATGCATGATTTTCAAATCATTACACTGCAAGAGCCCCAAATTCATTGACCAACTTATCACAAAGTACGTACCGTCTCGCAACCTCCGCTCATCCCATCTTGGCCTCCTTCAGATACCCTCTTTAAAACGCAAGCGCTCTGGCGGCCGCAGGTTTGCCTCACTGGCTCCTCGTCTGTGGAACACCTTCCCTCTTGAGATTTGGACCTGTCAGGACCTCTTCTCATTTCGGAAAGCCTTAAAGACCTGGCTATACTGGCAAGCATATCAATAAACAAACATTCCATATCCCTGGTTATGTCACTGTCTATTTAAGCGCCAAGAAACCAACCGGTGATAGTGCGCTCAATAAGTTTTTTATTAACATAACATAACAAGCTACAACTTACAACAAAAAACAGCTTATTATTCACATAGGTGCAACCGAATGCCTTTACCAATGCTTGTTAGAAATGCAACCATGTTATGAACCTTGTCCAGCCAAAAGTGGATCGAAATATATTGAAGTTGTATATAGATAACTATGAGGAGGTAGGTTTGCATTTCTTCATGTTGTAGGACAGGTAGAAAAGTCCCTTTGATGTTCTAAACTTTTCTCTAGAATTAATTAAGAGCAACTTTAGTTCAATCTTGGAGTAATTTGTGATAGACTCAGGATTATCCATTAAGGCTGGGTCATTGAATCTTCTTAAAACTTCTATAATATGAGAAAGTCATGGAATTTTCTTATAGTAGTCGAGAGACAACAGTCCTTTATAATAGCTTCAGTAGATGATGGAGCAATATTTACAATCCACTATGGCCACCACAACACCACTTTTATGGAGATAGGAGCTTTGCCTAATTTACAAGGCAGCGTTAAGCTACTTAACATGGCTTAACGCTGGTTTGTAAATAAACTTATTAGAAAAATGTACCTTGAGGAATTATTTCATATAATTATTCGTTTTTTATCAAGTCATGTATATGTACCATTGATTGAAAGGAACATAAGAAACACAGTATCTCTTGTTCAAATTTATATCACACTTTAGACAAATGTATGTCAAGAGTTATTACAAGAATTATTACAAAGACAAGGCAATAGAAAACACTACCATCTTCAATACATCTTTTTGTAGTGCATTATACCGTTGGTACAATATGTATCAGACATATATATACATAAAGTGCTCCTGAAACATCAGTCAGCTGATTAATCAATAGTTTGTACAAATACTGTTGTTGGTGATTGCAAACCAAACGGTATAGGGGCGTCGACGTTTCGGTCTTTATCGCAAAATTGACACCAATACCATCCTCAGGACTATACGTTGCACACAATATCTACAAAAATATACAATATATGCACATTTAGTACACTAGATCCTACTACTCATGTCCAATATACTTGATTGTCTGCTAACATTAAACTAACCGTCACCACACCCGGTGTGACAATACAAAAAACACCACAAATGACATACCCCCATGGGGTGTCTGATACTCACTGAACTGATATAAATCAGACAAGCCTTCAAGATCAAATTGGGGCTTCTAACCGAAGACCATTATAGTTCAAAAGTACACCTGTATATAGATAAAGTCAAGAAATGCCCATTCTTGACCAGCTCATTTCTATAAATTAATTGGAGCGTTGCTTACCTCCCACAATAGTGTCAAGGTAGTACATTCAATTGGGATATGTCCGCTGTTAAATATATGGGCATACCATCTCACCTAAAAGACAGAAACGCCTGCTGTCAGGTATATGCAGAGCCAACTACGGTTAACAAAGATTGCCTCTGAATTAAGCTGTGGCGAAACACTGGTACTCACTCGTATGCCCGGCTATCGGCGGGATTACTCCTCGTCTCTCTCAGTCAGCGTCACGACGCAGCGGCTACGGGAGTTAACATTTGATAAAACCACGTGGTGTTCGGGCAAGCGCATAAGCTTAACAGCGCGCGTGAAAAAGCGGCGGCCATCTTAGAAGGGTGAACATGAATCACCAAAGACCATATGAAAGAGGTAGCCGGTAAGAAAAGGTTGCCATTCATGTGACCAGAGTGAATACATGAATATACCAAAATGAATATAACGCAAAAAATAAACACATTTCCTAAAAGTGCATTATGAGTCTAAGGTATACACCTGCTTAAAAACCACGGTCAGTATCACCCAAGAACGTGGGAAAGGCGATGACCTCAATCGAGGGGCGAACCCCCTCTAAAATGGACCAGTCAAAGAATACCTCACTATTTACAGTCAAAATTACAGAGTAATTATAGCACAACATCACACCACATGTACTGTGGTATAGTAGTCATTGTAGCCCACATTAAAGGGTCGCTAAACTGTGCCATTCTACATATAGGTTTAACCCGTGTTCCATCGTCCTACTGGTCCATATCCATCTGTTTTCTTTTAATGTTAGCAGACGGTCTACATTGGTCCTCCTTTTTGAACCCTTCACAACCTCCAGCACAAACCATTCCATATCTTTTGGGCCATGTGAGTTTTGAATAAAATGTTCTACCAATGGCGCTGTCAGTACCTTACATCTAATCCGAGATTGATGTTGAACTATTCTTTTCTTCACTTCTTGTGTGGTCTTCCCAATGTATGTAAGATGGCAGGGACATTGTATACAGTAAATGACATTCTTCGTCAAACAATTAGAATGATGTTTAAAAATCACTTCCTTCCCATTTAATACACAGGATTTGTAAATAAGGCCCCGTTCCGTGCTACACTTAGCATGAAAGGAGTGGGCAATGGGTGTTGTGGTGGGCGTTCCACCGCAACCCCCAATGATTTTGACGCTGCCCCCTATTTATAAGAGCAGCGTGAACAGGAGGCAGCGCCAAAATTAAGATCAGCGAAAACCTGGTCTTAAACAGGCAAACCGGGGAGAAATTATTTATTTCTTCTCATTTTTGCTGCTTCCATGTGTACTGCCTTTGGCGTTAGCCTTCTTGGCTTAACGACTCGCTTCGTTACTTTCTTGTAAATATGCTAGATATCTCTTCCTTACTCAAAATGGCATGCCATAAAGTTCCAGTTTTACATTTAAAACATCTTCAATAAATGAGAGTCCTAGCTCCCTGTGTATAATAAATGTGAGTGTTGATTTAGGGACTGCAAGTATTCACCGACACAGGAAATGATTTTCCTGTGTGTGCAAGATCAAGGAGTTACCAAACCCCCCATATGTGGAGACTGAAAAACATTTGCTTTTATAAATTGTCTGCAGTTGCCTGATTGGTTTACTAACTAATTTTGATGCAAGCCTAAACACACCTTCAGCAGCGCGTATCAGGTTCACCTGATACATTTGCCTCTGTTTGTCCTACGTGTCAGTGGTGGTGAATTGTATCCCCAAATAGAAGGATTTAACTCTCTCTCTAGGGGGGGCCTTTACTATGGTGATAGCATTTCTTGGATGATCCCTTGCCACAGACCATTGTAAAAATATTTCTGTTAACTTTCAAATCTCTTGCCTCTATGTACTTAACAAAATGATTAGTAAGTTGTAGTAAACCTTTGCAGCCCATAGTAATAGGACTGTATCATCTGTATATAACAGTATAGGGTCCAACCAAGTTTCTATTCCAGGGGAGTCTGACCGAAGCACCAGAGACTCTCTATCCACACTATATTGGGAAGAGAAATAGTGCACAAACGCAACCTTGTGCAACCCTAAAGGGGGCAGTATATTTCCCATTATTGCAGTATTGAACACTAGTATTTTAATTTCCATACATTCATACCAAAAGTGTCATCATTTCTTTCTTGGGCACCCACTGACAGCATTATTTGCCCTAATTCATGATGGATGACCAGGTCAAATGCAATGCTCAAATCCCTGTAGCGAGATTAAGATATCCTACTTTAGTCGGGCTCTATTTTCCTATTCAAGTTCAAGTTCAGGCACTGCTCCTTATTAGCAATGCCCTTCTAAATCTATTTAGTAAGTATACCATTCTCTTATCCCCACAACTCCAAGATATCCAAAATACACTTCCCAAGTGTTTCTAAGATGAATCCAGGAGCAATATTGGTTATTATTGGATCACTCTTGCTACCTTTTGTATATATGGGAGAGGATGTGGCCTTACGGCTAGACCGGCTGGGAAACCGGGTTCGAGTCTCGGCAGGGACGCTCAGCATCCTGTGATTCTGGGCAAATCACTTAATATCCCTGTGCCTAACAAAAAAAATGAATGTGCCCGTCTGTAACACAACTGGTGCTCATGTAAAGTGGGCAGATACCTTTGGGTCAGGTTCATGCTATATAAAACCCTGCAAATAAAATTGGGAACAATTATTGATTCTGTCCAAGTGGCAGGGATACTCCCTGCTGCATTTAGGACCAATGTTAGGACTGAAGCCCAGAGCTCCTGTTATGTTTGTTATGCTGATTTGTATAGCACACTAATCACCTGAGAGGGTATGCAGGCACTTGGGCAAGGTGTATAAGTGTGTGGTCCCAAGGTGCTTATATGAAGAGCCAGGACTTCAGCTTCTTGCGTAACTGAATGTAGGAAGGTGGACACCTGACTATGGTTACCCCAGATTTTTTGCCTTGTGTTTAGCTGGTTTTCGACTTAGTTGGCCTGGTTCCCTGCTAATCAGGGCCCCAGGCTATCTGCTCTCTCCTTAAAATGGACTCCATGCACCCTAGGTGCATAACCAAATTGGTACTGGACACCTTGTCAGCCCCTATATAGTGCACTATAGGTGCCAAGGGCATAGGTGCATCCAAGGCCTACCAGGGGCTGCAGCATAGCTTTAGCCACCCCTGGCCGGTTCTTAAATTGACACAACTGGCTGATCACTCAGCTGGGGCAAGTTGGTGTAATCACCTCTTGCTTAGATATAGTATACCTATATCTAAACCTATATCTGGACACATATAAACCTATAAGTCACTCCTATGGCAGGCCTTATCAATCTGGGAGGCAGAGTGCTTGGTTTAACGTGAGATGGTGCTCGAGCATGAGCTGAGCCTGTCTGCAGCTGTCGGGAACAACTCCCTAAACTGTTCCTGGATAATGCCATATCATATACTCTTAAGTGCATTATAATCCATCGTGGTTATGTGCTAACTTTGGTTTGGCTTTATCAAAACATGTTGTGCAAGGTGTCATACGATTTGGAATACTACCCCCTCGACAGTCCTGTCGACGGGGATAGCTTTCCCCCCTTCTAGAGGGAGAAGACATGTTACTTTGCTGAAACGCAGTTAATCCTAACCAGAGCCTCAGCATCACAAAATGGATGCTGCTGCCACCGACACAAGTCTGACCTCCTGCTGCTGACCGAAACTTGGCAGAGGAGGCTTGGACAAAGGGTTTCCTGTCGCGGGGAGATGCTACACCACCCCAGACAGGAGATACTGTATTGGGGCAGGGAGGGCTGAATGAAATCAGACAGTGCCTGGGGCGCACAAGGCTTCCCCTTGCATAATCCGGTCAAACCAGTTCTGGGGCACACCAGCCCCAGGCCCAGCACGACCCTGGATAAAGGGAAAGGGGTGTAACCACCCCCTTCCTGGGTCCCACCCATAGGAGGGACCTAGCAGGTAATCTAGCCCACTAGATTGGTATAAGAATGGGAGCAGTGCCAAAGCACTCAGGTTATCCTGACTGAAACTTATAAAACAAAACTCTGGACCCTTTGACATCCTACACGACGTAGAAGACTGAAGAATCTCCCTTGTGGTCAAGGAGTGACCACCCTGTGCAAACAGGCACCATCCATCACCTCAACGTTTGCTTTGTTGCAGTTCCCGCTGGAACTCGAGCGACAGAGTTCGACAAGACCCAGCGTGCCTGCCTTCTAACAGCCCGATCCACAGTCCCTGCAGAGCTGAGACCCGTGGAGGCGACCTGAAGCGTGGGGCCCGCCATCTTGGAAAGACCACGAGGTGCTGACCGTGCAGCATCCGAGGCCCCCTCGAAGCTGTGCATTGGGGTTTGAGAAGCCCCAGCCCTTAGCCTCTCTTGCACCGAAGCTCATCCCTCTACACTCACCGAGTGCTGCGTGGGGCCCTTCTGCATCTTTTGGCTCAACGCGTTGGCCCGGTCACTTGCCCGTTGGCTTGTGGCCCCTGTGCAGACGAACTTTGAAAACTGACTCGTGAGTCTGGTTGCTCCAGACTTGCACTCGCTCCCCTGAAAAGGAGCACCCGCTCTGACCCTCCTAGTCCGAGTGTTAAGCCATCTTCGAATCCTGCGTGGGTTGCGCTTGCCAAGGGTTGTTTGCTCCAATCCGGAAGCCGACACCACCAACAGCGAGAACCTTTGTGGGACAGCTCGTGATCCACTCCTGGACATCCTCGGTGCCCCAGAGTCCACGTGGCAGCGGAGAAAAGCTTCACGACAGAGACCTGAAAGCGCCCAACATTGCCTGGTTCCTTCCTGGTTCCACCCTGGTCACTGCTGAGTGACCCAGACTCTGTCCCCTCTGCTTTCAGATCAACTTTATCTTCGATCCACCCTTGGATCACACCGGACACTTCTCTTCACGACGCCTGCAGCATCTTCATCTCCAGGCACCATCAACCTTCGTGACGAAACCCGACACTACTTCGCACCTGTGCACCCGCTTCCTGTGGGTGAGGTAACTCAGCAACACCGGTGTTCCTACACTGGTACACACCTCTAGTGTATGTGTCTAAAGTTTTCTCCTTCTAGGTTAAGCGGAAGTCTCCTTTTACAGTAACTTTATAACTTTTACGCACCGTTGACTTTGCATTGGTGCATGTGTGTGCTTTAAGCGCTGCACCCGAATCCCGCGGGCTTTTCCCGACTTCAGCATTGCTAGTCCCGACTGCTCCCAGCGATTCCCTAGGCCCTAGGCCTAACCACTGTTTGATTGGTATCTCTTATACCACTTTTTTAATATATGGTTTGCGTGGCCCCTGGGCCTCATCCATAATTGTGCAACTTTTATATGTTTAACTGTGCTTTTGTTTAAACGCTTGTGCCCCTGCACTCATAAGGAGTACAGAGGATTATTCTAGTAATAAATACATATATTTTTATAATATATAACTTGTGTGGTGTCCTTTCATTTGATTTTACAGGATTGTGATTGGTAAACAGCTCGCTTAACACGACCTCTTGAGTTAAGCCTTTAAGGCTGCTTAGTCCATGCTACCCTTAGGATAGCTTGTCTATAAGGTTGACTTACAACCATCACCATAAGGGATTGTTTGGACTGATACAAGGTGCCCCTAGAATTCGAGACATCATATATCAGGCCAACTTCTCACACTGAATAAGTGAGGAGGATACTCTGATGTGTTGAGGGAGGCCGTTCCATGTCTTTGGTGCGATGTAGGAGAATAAGTGACCTCCAGTTTTGCTTTTGTAGATTCAGGTATTCTGGTCCTGTGTTGTGTGAGGCTTTGTATGTGTGTTTGAGAAGTTTGAATTGGCTGCGCTTGTGAATAGGGCGCCAGTGAAGCTTTCTGAGGTGCAGTGTCATGTGGGTGCAGTGTGGGAGGTTGAATGAGTCTTGCAGCTGCCTTCTGGATGGTCTGGAGTCTGTGCAGGAGTTGTTTGGAAATTTTGGCATAGAGAGTATTGCCGTAATCCAGCCTGCTGGTGATGAGTGCTTGTGCGACAGTCATTCTGGTGTTCTGAGGCAACCATTTGAAGATTTTCTGCAGCATGCATAGGATATGGAAGCAGGAGGTGCACATTGTGTTGACTTGAGTCGGAATGTTGAGCTTTTCATCTAGGATGATCCCTAGATTTCTTTAATGGGCTGTGGGTTTTGGTCCTAGCTCCAACTGCCACCAGGTGGAATTTCATGGTGTGTTCTTGTTACCGCAGACCAGCACTTCTTTCTTGTTGGAGTTGAGCTTCAGGCAGTTGCTTCGCATCCAGTGCGCTACCAACCATGGTAATGCAGTTGGTGAAGTTGTCTCCGGTGGAGTTTGTTTTGTATTTCGGGGAGAGAATGAGTTAGGTGTTATAGGCATGGGATATGACCATGATGTCTTGTGATCGCCTGGAGTTGGCGAGTGGTGTCATGTATATATTGTGCTGAGAGACTATCCCCGTGGGACACCGCATATCAGATCTGAAAGAGACTATTAGTTAGGGATTCTTCACCTAATAATTACCCCAGGCGTCAGTCTGGATCTAGAGATTTTTTATACAGCAGTACCCCTGCGCGTCAGTAGGTGGCGTTGGTTGACTCCACATTCGTTGTTGGTGTCGTGGTCACCGGAATGACGTTGCGGTGTCTACTTAGAAGCCGCCCCTGCGCGCTGATGTCAGTTCTTTCTTTTTCCGCACCAGCCAGCGCCGATCCGGAGAGAGCGATACCTCGAGTCACTTTTTGATTCTCTTTTTGCAACTTTTTGTCAACATCTTTTCCAGTGACGGACACCCATCTCTTGTGCCTATGGTGCCTGGAGCATGAACATGATCTGAAGTTTTGCTCCAACTGCCGGGCCATGGCCCAAAGACTTTGTAGGAGCGATATCTAAAGCTTCTGGAGGCCCAGCAGTTGGCTCCGCTCTGCTCGAGGTCCCGGTCGAGAGGGAGGTCGCGGGACCGGTCGTGGAGCAATCACCACCACTCCTCGTTGAAGTCTCCATCTTCGTGTAAGTCGAACCACAAAAAGAAGGCGAAGAAGCATTGTCGCTCTTTGTGTTCTCACTGTCCATCGGCCGACGCAACGTGGGTTGCAGACGGTAGACGCCCAGCTCCGTCTGCGGAGCCTGTTGGGTCGGCTCAGAGCCTCTCTCCCTTTACGAGATCCAGAGTGACCCCTATCTAACTTTGGAGCTTTTACGAAGCTCTCCACTCCATCTTTGCACCTTCGGGCCCAGCGGACTTGGCTGGGGGTTCTAGACCTTCGATGTCGGTGGCTTCCGCACCGCAGGGATCCAGGCCTAGATCCAGATCGGCGCCAGTCAACTTAACAACACCTCTTTTGGTGCCGAATCAATTGGCGACACCTCTGCCCCGTCCGAAGCCGGTTGTGCCCCCAACTGACGTCAAACCCAGCCTCCCCCTCGATGTGGACCCAGAGCTGGACTGGCGTCGACCAGTACTTTTGTACCCCTGTTATCCCCTGGTGTCCCCTATCGCCCTGAGTGGCTACCAGAGGAGGAGGATGAGGACTGGGAGAGGTCTGTGGACCCTCTGGCAGACCATTTTGAAAAACCGGACCGGAGATAGGAGTTGGGTGAGGCCAGTGGTCTGGACACCTCTCCAGACCTTGGCCTGCTTTCTCCCCCTACCATGGCTATGGAGGAGGGTGCATCGTATGCAGTGGTGTTGCGTAGGGCGGTTGAGGCCTTAAACCTTGAAGTTCCTATGGTGGGGGTCACGACTAACTACCTGACTGAGGTGCTTCAATCGGCAGCGGCCTCTTCGAAGCTCCTGCTACCGTTCAATGAGGCCCTCACAGACATTCTTTTGGGCACTTGGTCCAAGCCCAACACAGGCGCTCCTGTGGATAGGATGATTGCCTGATGCCACCGCCTGGCTCCGGGCGACCCCATTTTCCTCTCCCAACACCCTACCCCAAGAGCTTGGTGGTCCAAGCTTCAACTTCCAAGGGCGCATTCCCTACCACTCCACCTGATAGGGAAGAAGTGGGACCATCTTGGGAAGAAAATGTTTTCTTCCCCCAGCTTAGGACTGCGGTTTGTGAACACCTCATGTCTCTTGGGCTGTTCCTCCCATTCTGTGTGGGATACGGTCGCGCAGGTGCTGCCACAGTGCCCGGAGGAGGCCCTGGCCTCCCGTGCAGTTGACGGCAGGAGAGATGCAGCAAAGTTCGCCATATAATGTAGGCTGGAAACCGCCGAATCGCTGGGCAGTACGATTTCATTGTCTGTAACCCTGAGACGTTACGCCTGGCTGAGGTCCACTGGCTTTTCGGGAGATGTCCAAACTACACTTTTCAGAATGCCCTTTGATGGCCGTCGCTTGTTTTGAGACAAATCAGACAACGCTCTTGAGCGCTTTAAGGACTCCAGGGCTACAGCCAGCACCTTGGGCCTTGATTCTACTTCTTGCCCCACGCAGTCTGCTTTTTGTCCATTTTGTGGCTACAGAAGGGATGCCCGCAACTTTCCGCCCAGTGCCACAGGCCTGTGCAAGCTGTCCAGCCTTTGCACGGCCAGGGACGTGGAGAAGTGTGGTTCAATGGTTAGAGCGGCAGACCCTGATGCAGAGGTCTAGCCCGGGACCAGGGTTCAATTCACCGCCTCGGCGGGTCTTGGGCTCAAAATTCCACGGACCTGATAATTCGTGCCTCGGTGCCTATTCCAATCATGGAATCTGGGAAATAGCTTGCTTAATCTCTACAACGGCCCCCACAACACTAAGGATGCCTGGCCTCCACCTTGTGGGTGTCCAGGAGTGGACTCCTCACAGGGAAAGCCAGGATGGGTTCCACAGCGGTATTCGTACAAGCGCCTTGAGACCCTTGCGGGTGAGTAGTGCGCTATACAAGTATCAATTTTTTTTTTTTATCCACCATCGAGGGTCTGGGGGCCAGGGGGCAGGCCAGTCCACCAGCACCCCCTCTGCAGCAGCCTCCAAGCCGTCCTAGTCTGACCTTTTAGGGCCACTATTCGCCAATGGGCAGCGGATTCACCATCACCACCCCCACTGGCTCAACATCACGTTGGACAGGTAGGTTTTGCAGATAGTCCAAAGGGGCTTCTCCCTACCCTTCAATCTACCCCTCCATCCATGTCACCTCAGTTCAATCGCATGTTGGAGGATCACTTGGCCCTTCTCCACCAGGAAGTTAGGGCTCTCTTGGCCAAGAGAGCCATCAAGCGTGTTTCTGCCCCAGAAGTAGGTTGTGGTTGTTACTCCCACTACTTTCTGGTGTCCAAGAAAGACAAGGGCCAGGGTCCTATCTTGGATCTCAGGAACGCCAACAACTTCCTCCAGAAGGAGAAGTTCAAAATGTTGGCATTGGCTCAGGTCCTGTCTGCCCTCGACCCTGGAGACTGGATGGTAGCGTTGGACTTGCAGGATGCTTATTTTCACATCCCCGTCCTGTCGGCCCACAGCCGTTACCTATGGTTCACGGTAGGCCACGAGCACTTTCAGTTTACCATGCTCCCCTTTGGCCTTACCAGCGCTCCTCGAGTGTTCACGAAAGTGATGGCGGTGGTTGCAGCTCATCTGCAGAGATCAGGGGTCCCAGTCCTCCCCTTTCTTGATGACTGGCTGTTGAAGGCGGGACTTGCCCCAGGCTGTCGTCTCCCACCTCCAGACGATGGCCAACCTCCTACATTTGCTGGGGGTTCACCTTCAATGTGCTGAAGTCACACCTGATTCCCTCTCAGAAACTCCTTTTTATCGACTCAGTTCTGGACACAGCCCAGTTTCGGGCTAATCCTCCCGAATATTCGGGCTATGATCTCAATCTTTCAGCCTCTATCCCAGGTTTTGGTCAGTATGGTCCTGAGGCTACTGGGCTTCCTGGCCTCCTTAATCCTGCTGGTGGACTATGCCAGGTGGCATAAGCGGGCTCTGCAGTGGGAACTGAAGTTCTAGTGGGCACAGCATCAGGGGAATATTTCCGATTGGGTCCAGATCTTGGAGGGCACCACACACCAAGTGCAGTGGTGGCTAAGGAACCAGAATTGGGTCAACGGCAGGTCCCTCTCCCTTCTCCAGCCAGAGTTCACAGTGGTGACAGCCGCATTACTTCTGGAGTGGGGCGAGGGAGAGGTGGAGGTCAGAGAACTCTGTTCTCCCGTGGAGGCCAGGCTCCACATCATACTTCTGGAGCTTAGGGTGATCTGTATTGCATTGAAGGCATTCCTTCCTTCTGTCAAAGGGAGAGTAGTGCAGGTGTTCATGGAAAACACCACCGCCGTGTGATACTGCAACAAACAGGGCGGGTTGGGGTCGTGGACTTTTTGTCAGGAGGCTCTCCGTCTCTGGAAATGGCTGGAACATCAGGGCATGTCCCTGGTGGTTCAACACCTGGCAGGATCTATGAACACCAGGGCAGACAAACTCAGCTGCAGATGCATGATGGATCACAAATGGCGTCTTCCCTTGGTGGTGGTGCAAGGTCTCTTTCACAAGTGGGAAGTGTTGGTTAGATCTATTCGCCACTGAGGAGAACGTGCAATGTCAGCAGTTCTGCGCGTTGGAATTTCGTAGGTGGCACTCGCTAGGCTACGCTTTTCGTCACGAGTGGAGTTACAGTCTTCTATACGCCTTTCTACCTATACCACTTCGACCCAGAGTGCTGAAGAAAATCAAGCACAACCGAGCCCAAGTCAATCTTGTGGCCCCGGACTGGGCACGAAGAGTCTGGTATCCCGAGCTCTTGCATATGGCCATCGATTCTCCTATTAAACTGCCCCTTCAGGAGGAAATTCTGTTGCAGCAGCAGAGGACCGTCCTCCACCCAAACCTGTCCAGCCTCCACCTCCTTGTGTGGGAATTGAGCAGCGAGAGTTGACAGCTTTCGACCTTCCTCCTGAAGTCAATAATGATATCTGGGCAGCCAGGTTTCCCTTCACCAAATGGTATGCACCTGTAGATGGAACAAGTTTGTGGCGTGGTGTGCAGCCAAGGCTGTGGATCCCCTTTCTGCACCCCTTTCAGAGGTTCTCCTCTTCATTCTTTCTTTAGCTCAGCAGGGCTCTGGGCCGGGCACTCTAAGGTTATCTTTCAGCCATTTCTGCCTTTCTTCGGCTTTCTGATCAGCCTTTTCTTTTCAAGTCCCCTATTGTAAAACGCTTGCTTCCTCCAATTCCTTTCAAAGTGCCCCAGTGGGACTTTAATCTGGTTCTGACCTACCTTGTGTGCTCCTTTTGAGCCACCACATAACTGTCCTATCAGACTTCTGACACTTATAACTTCCTTTTTGGTTGCCATCATCTCTGCTCGTAGGGTGAGTGAGCTTCAGGTTCTTTCTTCTTCCAAACCACCTTCCCTGGCCGTTCATCCGGACAAAGTTGTCCTTCGCACTAGGCTTTCTTTCCTTCCCAAAGTAGTTACCTCTTTCCACATAGGACAGACCATCACTTTGCCCACTTTCTTCCCACCCCGCATCCTTACAAAGAGGAGGAGAGGCTCCACCGTCTGGATCCAAAATGTGCGCTTTCATTCTAAATTGATCGCAGAAAACAATTCTGGGTGGATGACCAGCTCTTTGTCGGCTATGTGGGTGCCAAGAAAGGCCGGGCTGTGCAAAAACAGATCATCTCTTGATGGGTCGTTCTTGGCATCAAAAATTGTTAATCCTTAGTGAAAAAGGAACCTCCGGTAGGGCTGTGCGCCCATTCCACCAGTGCGACAGGGCCACTACTGCTTTGGGACGTGGAGTCACCCTTCATGACATCTGCCAGGCAGCTATATGGGCTTCATTGCACATGTTTACTAAACACTACTGCCTGGACATCCAAGTCCAGAGAGACAGCTTCTTTGGCCGTTCAGTTCTCCAGGACTTTCTGGTGTGAACTTAGTTTGCAGACCCACCTCCGGGGTTGGTATTGCTGGGGCATCTATTCTAAGGTGAGGAATCCATAACTAATAGTCGCTTTCAGAAGAACAAGTTACTTACCTTCGGTAACAATATATCTTTAAGAGACATTTATTAGTTATGGATTCCTCACCACCCCACCAATCCTCCCTGTTCTGCGAACTGACTTCTAGAGTAAGGGACTACCTTTCAGGGCCCTAGTTTTGAGCACCAGTGCTCATTGTCTTGCATGACTCCGCGTGGAATGTCGTGTAAAGAACTGATGTCAGTGCGCAATGGCGGCGTCTAAGTAGATACCGCAATGCCATTCCGGCGACCACAATGCCAACGATGAATGCGGAGTCAACTCACGCTACCTACCGACGCGCAGGGGTACTGCTGAAGAAAAATTCTCCGGATCCAGTCTGACGCCTTGGGGTACTTCTAAGGTGAGAAATCCATAACTAATGTATGTCTCTTACAGTTATATTGGTAACAAAGGTAAGTAACTTTGCTCTCTGATATGAAGGGTGGCAGCCTGACCCTTTGGATTCTTCCT
The DNA here is from genome assembly GCF_964263255.1 of Lissotriton vulgaris. NCBI lineage: Eukaryota > Metazoa > Chordata > Amphibia > Caudata > Salamandridae > Lissotriton > Lissotriton vulgaris. Next base: position 1,073,001,617 of record NC_141691.1, on the reverse strand, counting down.
GTGAAGAAGGAACAGATCCATCTGAGAGTGGATCCTTGTATGCCAATCTCGTGGAGTCTGATGATGAGGGTGTTGTGGGAGACAGTGTTGAAGGCCGCGGAGAGATTGAGCTGGATGTTTCTCCTTGGTCTAAGATGTTTCGAATGTCATCGGTGTCTGCAATGAGGGCTGTTTCAGCGGTGAGGTTGTTTTTTAATCTTGTTTGCGTGTTATCTGGAAGATGATGATGTTCGAGGTGGTTTGTGAGTTGCTTGTTAATGGCCTTTTCAATTACTTTGGCTGGATAGGGGAGCTGGGAGATGAGTCAGAGGTTCAGTTGATTCCGTTCAGCTGTGGGCTTCTTGAGAATTGTGTGGATTTCTTGAAGTTTACATTCATCCAAGTGGTGGATGGGATGGACATGATGATGATGTGGGTCAGGGTGGAACTGATTAGTGATATTCCTAGGTTGTAGATGCAGTGGGGACATTGGTTCATCGGGCCCCCTGAGTGGATGGCTCCAGTTATTGCCACTGTCTTTTCTGGGAAGGGTTGTTCATTCAGTCAGGTGGCCGTCTTGGTTGGTGGTGGGTAGGTTAGCGATTATTTCTCCGGAGTTGGGTTTGGTTGGTGTGCCAAAATTACGTCAATGTTTGTGATTTTGCTGTGGAAAAAGTTGGATAGGTTGTCACAGAGTTGTTGAGAGGTAGCAATGTTGTTGACAGTGGCTGAGGACGAATACTTGAATTTTGAGAAGATCTCCTTGAAGCTGTTGGAGCTTCCTTCGATGCGATCCATTAGTGATTTTTTCTTGGTTTTTCTAATTTGCTGGTGATAGCGTCCAAGTGCAGCCTTCTAGGTAGTTCTGTCAGAGGTGTGTGTCGCTCACCCTCCACTTCCTTTGTAGCTCTTTACAGTGTTGTTTGATGTCTCAGAGGTCTTCTCTGTAGCACCTGGCCTTCTTGTTTGATCTACTATGCTTGTTCTGGCGGGGTGTTGGGAAATCGAGTCCCAAGACAGAGAGATACCAGACCTCCTTCATTCTAAACCAAGGTACGGAGCTGATTAGACCCTAAGAGAAATCTTGGATAGATTCTTGGCAGAGAATACTAAACCTATGCTACACCACACTTACTTCTTCCCTCGTACTAGACTTCGGTTAGGTACACCGGGATAGGCGTATTTTAGAAGCACCAGTTGAGTACGTTTTAGTCTTTGTTATTTATGTATGTATTTTGTGGCGTAGAAACCATACCATGCTTTTACAGTGTTATTTTATAATACTCTTCTTGCTGCATGTATTATACTTTGCATCCAGTATTACGATTGTAGCAGTTCATTTCCTCTGCTTGAGAAAGAAGACTGTTCAATAAATACTTTTATTGAAAACGCCTGTCTCTCTATTTCTCTGCACCTCTGGTGAAATGAAGCATGCACGATTGACTGAGTGAAATATCTATCTATTGTTTCAGCGACTCTAGAGATACATTTCTTATTCTAGGAAAAACAAAGTTGTCATGTTTATGCGTTTGTCTGAAACTAATCCTTTCTTGTTTATTCAAGAAAGTTTCTAGTGACCTCTGAGCTAGCTGGCACTCACAATTAAGTCTATTATATTCAATAGAGACCTAGTCGACCTCAGTCCTATGTCACATCTATAGGATATATTATTCCAATGCTCAGAGCCTATTGGGAATATAGGAACTACACTACAGATCGTTTGATGGGTGTGAGGAAATCCATGCAGTTTTGATCCGGTTGATGAAGTTGTTGATGTTCTTGTCGAGGTTGTCTGTCAGGCTAGGCTGATCAGTGCTGAGGGTGCTGAGTAAGTCTGCGTCAATTAATCTTTTAATAGCTGTTGCTTGGAGTACTGAACTTGGTAGGGTTGTTGACTTGAGGTGTGTTGATTTCGAAGTGATGATGGAGCGCTCAGTCCATGTGAGCAGTGTGGTGGAGTTGTATTTGATGCTGTCGCTTGTGGTGAAGTTGAGGGCTAGTTTGTGTCCTGCTGGGTGTGCTGGTTCTGTGATGAGCTGGGTGCATCTGATTTTTTTTTAAAGACGTAGTTTATTGGTGTTTTGTGCAAAAAAGGAAAAAACATCTTAACATTTACACAACAATTGCCACGTCAGCATCTAAGGGCTGATCAGAAACCCCCCATTCACCGTCCATTACATGGTATGTTAATTTAACAGCTCTGTACCATCAGTTTACTAAGTTAAACAATGTCCTTTGAAATTTAACCCTCCAACTCCCTTTGAGCTGAGCTGTACCCTCCCTCTCTCCTCCCTAACCCCCCCATCACCGACGCGCTCAACCTGTTCTATTCCCCTGATCATGTGTGCTCAGGAGTTGTCATATATAAAATCGTGTGATGTACCTGTCACAGCTCGGGGCTATTCTCATTCAGCTACCCACTCCGCTCAGTCATCTTGTGGTTCATACTCTCGTAGTGTCTGCACTAGGATCTCTCACGCTGTCGCTGCCTCTAGCTCTTTATCATTGTTTCGCCTATGCGCCAGCTGATATCGTAGCGCGCTCTCGCTAGTGGCCCACTTTAGGAACTCGCTCTTCCACCGTGTGTAGCTGGGCCCTACCGTTGCCTTCCAGTGCTTCGTGATTTCCCGCTTAGCTAGTATAAGCCCCATGTCCACTAACTTACTCTGTAGCGTAGTTCCTATTTTCCCAATAGGCCCTGCGCATTGGAATAACATAAACAGTAGTATCGACGTAGAAGTGCGGATCTTCCAGGCCTCTACTGACTATGCTAAACTTAATTGGGTTTGTTACCAACTAGCTCAGAGGTCACTGGAAACTTTCTTGACTGAAATAGGAAGTGATCAGCTTCCCTGGCACAGACAAGAAGGGATTCAGTTTTCCAACAACCGTGCAACATGACAACTTTGCTCCTCAGATCAAGAGTCAATCTCTAGGGTCGTGTGAAACAATAGACAGTTATTTTACTCAGTCAGGTTGGTGCAGTTTACTTTCACAATATGTAGAGAACAGAGAGACGGGCGTTTGTCAATAAAGGGTTAACATTTATTGAACAGTCTTTCTTCTCGTACAAGAGAAATGAATTGCCACAATTGCAAGACTTGTTATTATAAAAAGTACGTACAGTAAGATAAGTATTGCGAAGTAATACTGTAAGAGCATTGATATGGTTTCTTAGCCATACAATGGTTTAAAAGGAATAAAACATATATACATTCATATATACATTTAGGCTAAAATACTCAACTGGTGCTTCTAACTACACCTACCCCAGTGTACCTGACCTAAGCCTAATACTTGGGAGGGGAGTAAGTAAGTAGCTTTAAGGTAAGTTGGTTTTGACAAGGTTTGCTTCAAGAATTCTCTCTCAAGGGTTTAGTCAACACCATACCTCTGGAATAGAATGATGGAGGTCTGGTATCTCCCTCAGGGCTCAATATCCCAGTCACCCGCATGGGTAGACTAGAAACGCTGGAGCTGGATTTCTCGGCAGGAGAAAGGCAGCGTCTCGTCTTCAGCGCGTCAAGGAGGAGAAGGAGGGGGGACAGCGTCCGCGGGCAGCTTGCATCTGCTGGGCTCTTGCAGGGGGATGGCTGTTCAGCTCCTAAGTTCACCACACCATCGTTCGCTAGTTAGCAGCGATAGCAGTAGTGATAGCAGCTATGATATCTTCAGCATAACAGCAGCTTCAGGCGACGGGCAACAGGGGACTTGCTTAAGGCCACGTTGGTAGTATTTATACCTGAAAGGTGCCTTGTTTGACGTAAGTTTGCTGGACATAAGACGTCAATAAAGATGTCACTAGGAAGTGATCGTCTATCAGTTCTCATTAGAGTTCTATTACTAATCAAAACACAGCAAGCGGGGATTTCCAGGTTTGCTGAGTTTTTATCTTGTTGAAGAACTCAGAGTGATAATCTAGGAATCTCAGATAGTGACTTCTGCTCTGTCATTGCACTAATTGGTTGCAAAGGAAGTGGCAGAGAAAGCTATTCTGGAATGTGGCTCTGTTCGTGTGAGGCCAGAGATGAGTTACTGAATATTGCACTTGAACGGTTATGCCAATATAGAGAATAAATGGATTTATAGCCGAATAGGGGCATAAGGTCACAGTATCGATCAGGATCCTAGATTAGAACGCCACACCCACTCCACGAATTCATGTCCATCAAATTACTAAAACTAGAGCAATAAGATGCATGTGTAACATTGTCCACCTCAAAATACATATATGCATTTGAAATAGGCATATTTGTAATACGTGAAAATTTAGGTACTGTACGTTTTTGAAGCATAGAAATCATTCAAAAATTATAGCATATGAAATAAATGAACGATTATGCAAAAAGAATTACACATGAAATATCTCTGAAACAGAAGAAGGGCGAGGTAATTTCATCACATATAAATGCATTGCAATAAAATGTGCTAGAGGCTGGTGTAAAGTTATTATGTCTCTGGATGTGTTTAGAAATAGAAGTTGAAGCTTCTGTTCTCTAAGAATAGTTTTTACTTTAAGCAAAGAATTTTTCGTGCCAAAAAGGGTGAATATTAAAAAGTGTTCAATTCAAAAGAATTATTGCATGAACGTGGGAAAATAGAGTTCCAACGCTTTTAGCAGTTTTTGTTGTTCAAAACTGAAGGCCGAATTCAGAGTTCATGGGAACGCTGTGTGTCGGAAAGCTTCTCTAAAGTTATTGTTTCTGTTCGGGTGAGAACATCATATCAGACAGGCTCTCAAAGAATTGGTCTACAAAATCAGGTGACAGTTCGACCAAATTCGATAGTGCTGTAACTTGGCAGGCGTGAGAATGATTGCTGTCATCATAGTCGCGATCAGCAATGCTCACAGAAGGTCGTACCTGGGTGATGCTGCTTTTGTCACTCGCTCCACTGTTACCACCTAGTCGTAGCACAGGAGTCTCAACGAATGCCGTCATCAGGATTGGTAGCCGCTGGGGACAACACAATGCGTGAGCCGTTATCGGACTGAGCAAAGTATCGACGTCCATTGGTACTGCTGATGGAAGTGAAAGACAGATGTCCAACACGCACTCATCTCCGCATAGCATACATCGTAGTACCGGTAAGATACAGTTCTGCCATATAGGTCTGAATGAAAGGAACCAGGTTATGTTTAGATCTCTCAGCCTGGCCAATCCAAGGACTCTAGTTATTCTGTCCCGGTAGCGAATTGCTAGGATTGTCTCTTCCATTCCCATTGGAGTCATGTCTGAGCTTTGGCTTGCCATAACGAAGCAGGAGGGTCAAAAATAAAATCCCTGCTACAAGTCCCAAAAATAGGGGTATGCCGCCAAAAACAGAGTGGACAAAATTTGGAACGATTCCCAGAATTGCTTGAAATGGTGTAAGCGGTCCCGTAAAAATCGTCTTAAATATGCCTGGGATGCCTGTGGCACTAGACATGTTAAGGAGTTGGCTAAGCATTTCTACGAAATGCACGGGGCAATTTGTTGATAAAAGGTCATGAACCTCCGTAGCTGTCCTTGCAACTAGGAGATCATGCGTCTCTTTTGATGACGTTATGGGCACTGTTGTCTGTAAAAGCACAGACTTCATTTTGCTTAAAGTATCAATTCGTATAGAATAGAGATTCAGACGAGGCCAGATGGGAGTCTCTGTGTCTACAGGCCCGCTCGGGAACAATGCTTGCATACAGCATTTGACCATTAGTGAACGTTTGCAGTTTTCACCACTAAGAAATACATTTTTGTTGCTGTCACTATAGCATGAATGTGTGTATGGTAATTTCCATTCTGATTTTACATATCCTTTACCCAATCGTTCATACTGGCCAGTAGGTATGTATTCAAGGCACTTTTTAAATCGGAAAGTTGTTATCGGAATAGTGATAATTCTGTGTATTATCCATTCAATGACAGGACTCTCTGACATTGTCAATGTAATCTCTCAAGTTTTTCGATGCTCAGGATTGTATAGTCTGCTCCTTTCTGTGCCAAACTGATTTGTTTATCAGTAAGGTTAAAAATGGAAAATAATGACGTTGTGTTGATTAAACGCCAAGGCACATAGCCTGAACGAAGATTTTGCAGCGTCCAGCCTAATTGTACAATAGAACGTAATTGAGATTGGCCATGCTGTAACATTAGCAAGTCTCTGTCTATTATGTCAAAGGCAGAAGATACAATATTGTCCAACGAATATATTCTGGAGGACAGAGTCATTAACCCATTGCCCACTACAGAAAGTGATTTTTCCAAATTAATACGATCAATTTCTCGTATTTTTTCTGCTGTTTCAATTTGTGTGACTTTCCAAGCCTCGTTGTACGCAGCATAGATGCTGGCCTCTATGAAACGTTTTTGACGCTGTTTGCGTGGTCCAAGAATGAATTCGCGCAAATCAGCACCATCTTTTAGTAAAGACAAGTGTTGCTTAATTTCAGCCAGTGTGGATGTTCCTAGCCATTCGAGGCAGAGTTTCCCTACACTGTATGTTGTTACTATCCCTGGATGTTGTCTCTGGGAGTATCTAGGGTCTTGTCTGGTCATTTTTAACCCCTGTGTTTTGTTCAGGAATCTATCTTGACAGTTGTTTGTGTCAGTAGGCCAGATTAACCACTTTTTCCAATCAGGATGTGTTCTGTTAAAATGTAAAATTTTAGTTACGTCTATCTCAATATCTGTTGTTGCATTCTCAGGTATTGGCTTTGGAATAGACGGTTTGTTAAGGTCTTTGATCTTAGCTAGGCCAAGACAGAATGTTTGGTGAATTGTGTCATTTAAAAACATCATTTGTTCTGGTATCATGCAGGTTCTGAATAGTGCTTCAAGGCCTTGTACCTGCCAAACTTTTGTACCCCAAATGGTTTTTGTTTCAATGTTATTTTTCCAATAATCAAAACCAAATGTCATCATTTTGTCATAAAATGCTTCTGAATATATCAATTTAGAATTTGTCAGCATTGTTTTCATTCCTGTTTTATCTAACAGTTTGTAATAAAACGTTTCTGCATCACTGGTGTTAAACCCTGAGAAGTATTTGAATTTCTCAAAAAATGCTTTAGAACTGCTTTTAGGTGGTGTACTACAATGTTCCCATTGATTATACTTAAAAACATTTCTAGGCTGTGCAGATTTATGCAAATAATGATCGCCATAATGTGTAAAACAGAATAACTGTTCATAACTAGACGAACCTTGTAAATAATCATGTTCTGTAAATCTAGCTGACATTACTAAATCAGACATCATGTCATTAATACTGTTAAAGTCCCAATCATCAGAGAATGTACTAGGTTTTACAAAGTCACTTAAGGGAACCTTCAGTTGATGAGGATACTTCAGGATCTCGACCGGACCATAGATCTCATAGTCAGTTTTCTCCCATACTACCCCACCAGGTATTGGAATTGCTGTGACATTTACTGTTGACAGTTCTCTTTTCTTCACGTGGGATGATCTGTGTGGTTTGAGGACTAGGTTGATGTTCTGGCTTGCTGTGTCCATTGTACTATATTTTCCCTCAATGAATTTTCCCAAACAAAGTACCATGATGAGCCAAAGCAGGAGGAAAAATACACCTAGACCGAACCAGAACTCTAACCAAGGGGAAATAAGGTAGATTTCCTTCAGTTGATGAAAGAGTTCCATTGCTTTTTCTTGAAAAGTCATTTTTGTTTCTGGCATCACTTCGGGGTTACTTTGATCCTCGGAAAAGTTGTCGAAGTCGATGAAATAACCAGAGGCAGTTCTGTCAATTGTTGGGATTGTTCTTTCAATCTGTCTTTCGGTAGCACTTTCTGATGCCACTTTATTGTAGACTGGTGTTTCTTGACGAACTCTTTCAATCTGTGTCTCAAGAGGCACGAGTTCCATGGCATTATTGCATAGTCCTTCTCTGTGCACTGCAGGCTGATCGAATGTGATTAGTCTTTCAGTTTGAACCTCTTGGATTGTTGCAAGTTTGGGTATTCTGTTGTTTCTTGGGAGTCCACTGGGCCTATTGTTGATTATAGGCCACATGGTTGTGGTTTTACCAGGTCGATAGACACAACTCTGTTCTCCTTTTTACCAGCAAGGGGCGGTAGTACAACTGATCTTGTTCCGGTTACTGCCAAGACAGGTACTACTTTTCTGTAAGAAGGCCCAAATTCCTTCTTCACCGCGATTTTTTCTCTGACTAGATCCCCAATCTTTGGAATCCAGACAGGCCTTGCTGGGGCTGTTGCTTGTGGTGCCTCGTCAGTGGTATCTGGCTGTTGCTTTAACTTTATGTTGCTTAAGGATTTTCTTGTTTCATTCAGTTCCTGTAAAACAGCCAAACGATCTTTGATGTCAAAGTCTGTTTTCTTATCTTGTACCACTGATACCTGACTATCTAAGTCCTGAATTCTCATTCTAATTCCGAACAATAGTTCGTATGGGCTGAAACCTTTTAGAGATTTTCTTGGCAAATTGTTAAGACTGGTCTGGACACTTATTAAATGTTTGACCCACCCAGCGCCTGAACCTAATACCTTCGCTGTTATAGATCGCTTTATGTCCCGGTTTTTTCTTTCTACCACACTATTCCCTTCGGGGTGTGACGGACAAGAATACCGCAACCCAATTCCCGTGCTGGCCATGGCCTCCTTATAAGCTCGAGAGCTGAAAGCAGGACCCTGGTCAGAATGGAACGTGGTAATTGCGTATGTGCCGATAAAGACTCGCAGATCTTTTATAACCGTTCTAGCGTCAGCCGAGCGCTGGAGGCCATATTTTTTAAGTGTGTTTAGCCTTAACTATTAATAGGACGCAGGATGGGGTGTAGACAGCGTTACGCTGTTTCTGATCGGTAGCCGGTAGCATGGTTCACTACTGCGATCCCTATTGCAGTTTTCACAAGTGTTTGCATATATTTGGTGTTGTACACTCATTCCCGGCCACCAGTATACTGATTGGTATTCAGTCAGGGACTCCTTGATCTTTCTGTGCCTTGGACCCAAACCCATGTGTGCGTCTGCTATTAAAAATATTCTCCTGTTCGTGTTTGGAATTACCCTATCCCCCACTCCAGGGATTCGAGCAAAAGGAAAGGAGTTTGCATCAATTAAGTATGCATAATTGAGTGGATAGTTCACGGGTAGTGCTGCACAGTCGCCTTTTACGGTCGTTTTTACTGCCAGCATGGTTTCCCCGTCTATGTATTTTTCTGTACGCTTTTTTGTGGCTACGGAAGCCGGGTTAGTTGCTTCCGCTGTGGCTGTGTTAGCCAATGAATTCCCTGCAACGTGAACGCCATCACGTTGAAGACTCTGTGCGTGTATCACGTGAGTCTTTTGTAGTTCTTTTTGTAAAAGACCTACCTGTTTCCAGAGCAATTTATGCTTTATTGTGGCACCTGTGTCATCTTTGTAATCATTTTCAATCCAGCTCTGCAGTTTATTATTGTAAGAGTTGACGCATAAATGAGAATCGCACACGATAAGTGTCGGGAATTCACGTTCTGCATTTTCGAGCGCCATCTTTAAACATCTGATTTCAGCTCTCTGAGCCGAACACTTTCTTACTGATTCAGTTTTTGTTACTTCTGGTCTGAATTTACCCCACAGCCAACGACCTTTAACAATCGCACAGGCTGCATCGTAGGATTTGCTCTCTACGTTAAAATGCTGTACAAATCTATCTGTATAGATTATACAGGCGTATTGTGGGAGAGGCAGAAGTTCGATTGGCAGAGGATATTCTTCTTCATATTCGAAATCATTCAGTTCTTCGAATTGCGGGGCGAAATAGTATTTCACATCTTCCGCTCCTAGAGAATCTACACACTGTATCCATTTTGGATCCAGTGACACTGTAGGCAGGTTTACTGGGCTGAATAGCGCCTCGAAGGCGGATTCCGCTGTGGGGATATTAATCAGTTTACCATGTGCTAGTTCTCTTTCATTTGCTAATGCAATTTGCACTGCTTTCACAGTTCTTTCTGTGTGACTGAATGTTTTTTCTGCTTGTTTGTACAAGTGAGATTTAATTGAAATTGGTACCTTTTCTCCCTCATTAGAGGTCAGGTACGTGAATCCGCATCCTCCTGGGATGACTCGGATTACAAGATCGCGTGTGTTGTCACGTGTATCTAATTTTGTTTTTGCTAACATGTCTGTTTGCAGTGATCTCAAAATTTCTGTGTGTTTTTGAGTCCAATTGATTTGTTTAAAATCAGGTTTAATTAGTTCGTAAAGAGGTTTAACCCTCTCTGCGTAATTTAGAATGTAAGTTCTTCAGAAATTCTGAAAACCTAGTATGGATTGTAAATTCTTCAGCGTTTTTGGAGCTTGGAGTACAGCGCACTTCTCTAAGAAGTTGTCCGCTAGGCTTTTTCCTTCACTTGATAATTCGTACCCTAAGAATAGTACTGTCAGATGGGCAATTCGAGACTTTTTAAAGTTGAATTTGTAACCCTCTGCTGCGAACCCAAGTATAATGGTGTTCACTCTTTTCAAGTGAGTATCCAAGTCGTCGTCTGTGAGATAAATATCATGTAAGATAATGCCTCATCATCATATATTTTTAGTAACTCTGTTACTCTAGCTGAGAATAGTCCTGGGCTGTTCTTGAACCCCTGTGGGAGTCGACAGAATTTTTCTGCGACCCAAATGCTGAGAAAGCGGTCAAATATCTGCTTTCTGGTGCAATGTTTTGACAAAAGAAACCATTAGATATGTCTAATGTCGTTTTATATTTTTTCCTAACTATGTTATTCATTAGTGCAGCACTATGCGAGTTTTGTACTGCAAAAGTTTTGCAACATGCATTAAGGTGTCTGTAATCCAAAACTAGACGATATGAATTGTCTGGCTTGGAGACAGGAAACAAAGGATTGTTCATTTGAGAGGTGCATGTTTCAATCACCCCCTGGTATTCAAGTTGATCTAAGATCTCCCTGACTTGTTTTTTAGCTTCTTGCTTAATGGGATACTGCCGTTGGGCAGTTGGTTCACTTTTTAACTGGATTTTGTGAGAAGGTGAGTCCTCATCCCATCCTACATGATTTTTATATAATGCCGGTGCCTGGGCTACTGCCCATTTCCTTGCATATGTATATTTTTTGTGAATCGGAATGTGATTCGAGAAGGCAGGCATAATCATTTCTTCGCCACGAGGACAAACTCTGGGGGCCAATCTTTTTCAGCAAACAGAATATCATAGCCTTTTGAGAGTTTATCCCAAAATAGACCCTTTATTTTCCTAGTCTTATCACCCTCTATACGCAATGTTATTTCGTATATTTTATGGGGCTCGCTAAGTCTGGTGTCGGCAGTTTCAACCTGAATGTATTCATTCGTGTTCACTGTCTCCAGATGACTCATCAAGATCTTGCGGGCTATACTGATTTCTGCTGCACTGTCCAACATTGTCAATGCCCACTCCCCGTTTTTCAACTGTGTCCTCAGTATTTTCGGCATGATTGATTACTCTAATACTGGCTACCTTCTTTTTTGGAAATTGAGATTTTTTACTCTGAGCAGGTTCCTTGTCTTTGGACTTGGTGTGCTCTCCTGGGTCTGACCGTCCTCTTCTTTCCGATTTCTGCGAAAAAGATCGAGAGGGACGTGTATCAATACTTTGATATCTATCAGGTTTTTTCAACTTATCCCTATTTCTAAGGTTATATCTTTTCTCAGAGGGCTCACTCTGGGGAGACTGGTGTTCTCGAGTCGGAGTTCTTTCCCTCCGTCGAGGAGACCTTCCTCTGGACTGGAAAACGTTTTCCTTGGGAGTGGATTGTTTATTTCCATCTCAGCTCTTCTTAGGAGTGTTTGAATTATTTTTAATAAATAATTTTTCAGGATTTTCGAGCAGTTGGGGCTTTACTGGTTTTCCACCCAAGCTGTCTCTACCTAGTTCTTCATAGCATTTTTCTATTATTCTGGCAAGCCCAACTGGCTGATCTGTTATATCTGTTTCCTTCAACTTCTGGCGGATCGCCACAGATGCTGCTTCTCCCTTTATATTGGCTAATAATATAGCCGAGACCTGCTTGAAGTCTTTCATTAATTTCATACCAAGATTTAAAGCGGGCTCTGGACCGTATTCAAAGTCAAAGTCAAAAGAAACTTTATTCGATTGAATTTACAATCATAAAAGTACATATATAAAATATTTACAACATTTTGTTTTTGTATAGGAATGTGCATATGAACGAGAATTGGCTGTTATATACAATAAAACATCGGTTTAATCGTTAAATGAGTCGGCTTTACGATGGTACCCAAAATGACAACAGAATAAAGATAAATATTTACTGTGCAGAGGCCGCAAGTTGGGTGCGAATTTTCATACAAGCTTTTAAAAAATAGGCGACTGATTTGGCAACAAAAGGGGAGTCTAAGCATTGTAATGCCAGAAGAGCAGGTCTGCATCTTCTCAGTCCTAATAGTCTAAGCAAAGGGACCAACCAACGTTTGCGAGGGATTTCATAAAAAGTACAGAATAAAATTACATGTAGTGTAGACTGAGGAGAACAATCGTCACAGGGACATTTGATCAATTCACGCGACCAGTCAGAGGGCACAGGAAATGAGACAAGACGATAAAATGAGTCAAACCTAAATCGAGTTAAAACATATCTATCATGATTTGACAAATAAAAAGACAGATAAGGTTGGAGGCCATATGAGGGTTGGATCATCATTAAATGTGTAGTCGACTGTTTGCCAATTTCAGAGCACAAGCGCAAATCACTCAAATGCGAGACACATAATTTCTTTAAAGACTTTCTTGATATGGTCGTGAGTGATGTAGGATTTGTGAAAAACACTGGACAGTTCAAATCATTCAAAAAATTAAAAACGTACAATAGCCAAGGAATCTTTTTCCAATGGGTCTAAGTCAGACAGTCTGTTATTAGCGACCGGGTTAGGAGACATTGCTCCTTGGTCCATATACGGTGCCAAAGGAGAATCGGTTGGTATCTAATGATGTCGGATAGGTAGTCCCAACCGAGCTCTGTGTGGCTACCGTAATTTGGGGCACTTCGGGGGAGAGCTAATACGTATTTCAGAAAGTCATTTTCAATTACTTGGAGCTCGTTGGCAGGAGCGTAGCCCCATACACCTGCTCCGTAGGTTGCCACACTCATGCATTTGGCTTGATAGATTTGTAGTATTACAGCCGCAGCGGGCTTGCCCAACTTCCTTGAGAATGAGGTCAGTGCTGATGTTGTGCGCTGGAGCTGCAGTTTCCTGCTGGAGATAGCAGGTTTCCATGACATTTGATGATCAATGAGGATTCCTAAATATGGATAGTTCCTAGCGCTATCTAACCTAGTGTTCTCAATATAAATAGGTTTGCATTTCTGGGCTTTCTTGCCAATATGCATGACAAAAGTCTTGGATTTATTGACTTTGAGGCCAAGAGAAAGCATATAATGGCAGTACTTGTCCAGTTGCAACTGGAGCTGATTAGGTGTCCTTGCTAAGATTACCGAGTCATCAGCATAAAGCAATGCTGGAATCGGGCGGGCATTTATGCAGGGGAGGTCCTTGTTCCCTATCAACATCGCTTGTTCCAACCCATTAGTATAAATGTTAAATAAAAATGGAGCAAGGACACACCCCTGTCTAACTCCTTTTGTAATTCTAAATGAGTCCGTTAGCTCTCCGTTAATGCCATACCTCACACAGGCTTTGGCGTCCGAGTAAAGCTCTCGGAGAAACTTCAGGATTGGGGGATCTACTCCCATATTACTAAGGATCTCCCATAGCTTGGAGTGGATTACGCAGTCGAATGCGGAACTTAGGTCCACATAGACCAGGTAAAGATTGCCACCTTTAGCCCAGGCGTATTTCCCCATAAGTAAAGTAAGATTAAGGGCCTGTTCCACCGTACCTAGTCCCTCTTGGAACCCAAACTGGAGGTCTGTAATGATCTTATTCTCCTTTGCCCAATCCTGGAGGCGTTCCAGGATGAGTCTCCCGGCGACCTTGCCCAGCGAGTCCAAGAGGGAAATTGGTCGGTAGCAAGCTGGGTTATCTCGGTCTCCCTTTTTAAAAATAGGTAGAAGCACAGAGGTAGACCAGGAATCAATTAAGCCCACCTGAGAGGCTGCGGACATGACTTGTGTGACTATTGGGGACCATAGTTCAAGGTTATTTACAAAGATGTCTAGTGGAACGCCATCAGGGCCGGGAGCTTTCCCGGTCTTTGAGGACGTCAGTGCTGTGTTCACGTCTCCAAGGTCGAAGTGAATGTCAATTGGGTAGATGTTATCACTGGTGGAGAGGGCCTCCCCTGGTCTAATGTCGTCGGTAGTTGGTGTGGGATCCCCAAATATCTGAGAGAAGTGGGTTACCCATTTTTCGGCGGGTACCGCCACGTCTAAATGAGAAGGAGCTGTGGCATCCGCTAAGAATGGGGACTTGACTGTTCGCCAAAATAGCGTATTGTCCTTGGATTTTGTGCTCTCATGAAGTTGGGCCCAAAGATTATTTTTTATTTCCCGTTTACGGGCTTTTAGGGCCAATTTGTATTGCCTTCTTAGTAGTGAGATTAGGGCTGTATCCCTGTCTTGGCTATGAAGGGCTCGTTTAAGTGCACTATGAGCCCTATGACAATCGGAGGCAAACCACCCCCGACTATCTTTATCCTTCTTCTTGTTGTGATGGCGGGTAAGCTCCTGCCGCATAGTTACTAGGTACTTAGCGAAACTAGACAGGAGCAGCTGAGGGGATGAGGTCACCTCTAAACAGGTGTATATTTGGGGGAGGGATTGTTGGATAATCCTTCCAGTGACCTCATTGGGGTTGATCTTAGACCACTTTACTGTGTAGCCGTTACTTTTACCCATCTCCAGGGATTGCTGAGTTAGGAGACTGGACTTAGTGCGAGATAAGGAAGCAGTAGTAAGAGTAATGGTAATGCTGTTGGGAAAATGGTCACTAGAGGGGTCTGTGCCAGTAGTAAAGTTTTTCAGTCTGGTTCCTAGAATTTGTGAGCACAAAATAAAGTCGATCGTGGACAACATTCCTCTTCCATGGAAAGTTGGCTTAAAGTCGACAGCAGGACACACAAGTTCATTCGCAAATTCAAGTTCCAGTGAAAATAAACAGGCATTTAATGCTGACCCTAGGCTAGAATGGATGAAGTGGGTAATGGGGGAGTCATGCTCATCTTGGAGGCCACATATACCTTTGTTGTAGTTACTACATAGATAAACATTAAAGTCCCCACCCCACACAAAATAACATTGTGACTGTGCGTTTTTAACTTTCTGATCATGCAGAAATAAAGTAATTTCCGTCAGTGACTTTACACAGTCAGCAGGTGTTACGTTATTATACATGTTAATGAAATAATAAATAGAACTTTTATCAGAAAGTAACTTAAGGATTTGAAAAATTGGGGACACTGGGGATACTTCGGTCATAGCGAATGGAATTTGATTGGAAACGTAGATAGCGAGGCCACCCTTGTGTCTTCCTTGCACAGATGGAATAGCAGACATATGGAAGGTTTTGAAGCCCTGAATTTGAATCGGCTCGGTAGCCCAGGTTTCCTGGAGGCAGACTATGTTATGCCTATTAACCAGGTCGATCCAAGACTGAAGATGAATTTTAGATCTAAGGCCCGCTACGTTCCAATACATGATTGAAAGATCCCAGGTTGAAGGTAAGAAGGGGTATGAGGTCAGCGGGTTAACAGGGGGTGTTGGATCACAGGTGTGAGGGGACGGGATAAGGGAAGAGGCAGTATTATTTAAAAGACAAGGAGGTGAAGATGTAATATTTTGTTGTCTTATATGTGGTTCCTCAGAAGCAATAGAAAGAACGGGGCTGAGAACACAAACCTGTGAAGGTGGCAAATATGAGGGTAAATTTGGCAGGGAAGTAAGAGACTCAATACAAGCACCGGGCGGTGAGGACTGATTGGGCATTACCACCCAATTTTTTCTGAAAGAGTGAGTAGTATGGGTCTGGGTACTAATTATATCTTGGGTATTGGCGGAGGGGACTGATGGTCAGTCAACCATGTCCAAACATTCGTATCTGTTGGATAATGGTGGTCCTCTCCAGTTGGAAAAATGTCCAGAGGCAGAGCTGGAGAAACCATAACCTGCCCAGTAACCGTGGTCTCTGTTCCCATCCCAATTGCCCACTCTCGTCCAACTCCAGGGAGGACCAGTGTTGTGACGAGGAGCCGGGGGGTAGAAATATGACAGGTTATGAGTGGCTATCCCTTCAGTGGAAGTGCGGTCACCCCAGGAGCAGATGTGCTCAACTGTATTTGGGTCGTCAAAGTTCACTATGATGCAGTCACCCTGGATGTTTTTGGGCACAGTGCCGAGCCATGGCACTCTGCGGACGGTGGTAACTCTGTTGTCCAAAAAAGTTGGTAGAGGTCTGTTATTGGACAACCAGTATATGACTTTATTTTTTAGTGACCAAATTGGCTCGTCTTGATTGGGGGGGAGTTCCGGAACACCTGTCATAATTACCACATAGGGGGATGCCTCAGGTGGAAGATGTACGGGACGGCCCCCCCTCTTTCGGTTTCTCGGGACGATGTTAAATCCAACCGATTGTTGCTTAGGGAGAGAAGGAGCCGGAGTGGGAAGGGCAGGCGGAGGAAGGGATTTTTGTTGTTTGGGCAGCTGATCATTTGGATTAGTCAAAGGTTGGGTTGATAAAGGCTTGGGTGGCTTCGGTGGGGCTTGGGGCTTAGGCTTAGCTGGTGGTGGCTGTTTTTGGATAGGTTTCTGCAGGGCCTTTTGGTTAGTGTTAGTATTGGGTAGAGTCGTTTTTGCCAGGCCGGGCTTACTGGTTTTGGTGTTATTTGGGAGGGATTTCCCTTGGGCTAGATTGGGATTTTTTGTAATACCCTTACTTAAATCAAGAGCTGAGGACAAGTGGGTTAATTGGGCTAATTGGGATTGGACCTGATGCAGTGCCTTTTCGATGGGGTTTAGATATGACTTGAATAGTTCTCCTATTTTACTGAGCAATAGACTATCATTACCGCAGGTGTTGGTAGTTAAATTACCATTATCGTCCAAGCTACTGTCACTGTCATAGCTACTGGAGCTGCTAAAATTCAGGTTGTCAACAGTAAGAATTGTTGCAGGTGCTAGCGCAGGAGAGAGTGGTTGGTGGGGAGTTAAAGCAAGATTTGTGGGTTGGGAGGGGAGATGCGTAGTAAAAGAGGTTATAGGGGTAGTCATAGAAGGGAAATTAGCAGTGTGCTGTAAGTTAGCAGTTTTCTTTCTCTTAGACTTTCTTTTGGGGATTGCACCTTCGCGTATGCCCCTATCTTTAACTGGAGAGGGAACAAAGTCACTGTGACTAGCAAAAATGAGTGGGGATTTTTCAAGTGACAAGTGAGATTCAGACAAATTTAAAGTTGCCGAGAGGTCCACCGTACTAGGGACAGTATGTACCTCTGCGTGCACTGTCACTGGCAAGGGTAATTCTACTGGACGATGAGGAGTTACTGCGGTGGCCAGTAAGCCCATAGAAGAACGTCTCGCAATAGCCAGGTCCTGGGAGACTCGTCGATTCAATAGAATGATACCCTGCTCGATGGCATCGTTGGCCTTGGTTATGAATTGGTCTATCGGACCGATGACCTCGGCAGCGGCCAGGGCCTGTTGTTTGACAGTGTTTCTAGTATTTCTAGGAGACATGTTGAACAATAACTGATGCCTCGCTACTGATGGTGGAATTAAGAAAAGCAAGTTCAGAGTTATAAAGATAAATACTGTTACAGCAGTGATAACAGGGGAATAGAAAAACCGACCAGAAATAAAGTGGCCCAGTCCATTCTTGCACAGGCTTGAACGGGCTTAAACGGGCCCGCCCTTGGCCCGGGCTTCGCCCCGCGCTGCGGGAGGGACTGAGCTAGTTCTTATGTCGTGCTGGGGGGGCGTGGCCGCCGGGGGAAGAGGCACCAGCTGTGAGGGCTAGAGGCTGCTGGTCCTCGCAGTCCCCCGGTGTAGTCAGCGGTAGTTTTAACTGGGTCAAGCGCACGCTGGGAGCGTGCAGACTGTCCGCCGAATGCGGAACTTCTCCCACCAGCGGCGCGACCTGCCAAATGTGCCCCTGTAGTCTAAAGGGTCCTCCGTGAGCAGCAGGAAACTCTCCTCGGCAAATGTCTCAGGCAACAAGGAGCAAGTGAGCGGCACCCGCGGAGCGGGTGTCGCGAAATGTAAATTGCAGCTATTGAGGGGGCGTGGCCGCCGGGGGAAGAGGCACCAGCTGTGAGGGCTAGAGGCTGCTGGTCCTCGCAGTCCCCCGGTGTAGTCAGCGGTAGTTTTAACTGGGTCAAGCGCACGCTGGGAGCGTGCAGACTGTCCGCCGAATGCGGAACTGCTCCCACCAGCGGCGCGACCTGCCAAATGTGCCCCTGTAGTCTAAAGGGTCCTCCGTGAGCAGCAGGAAGCTCTCCTCGGCAAATGTCTCAGGCAACAAGGAGCAAGTGAGCGTATTCATTTTGAATCTGTTTTAGCACTTCTGGTATTACCGCCATAGACGGAACACCGTGTGTTTTTGTGTAAATGGAAGCAAAGACTGTACCCCAAGTGTCGCAGTCCTCCACGTGTGGTGCGATTCCCATAGGAAGGCAGATGGTCAAGATTCTGTGTTTCTCAATAGGGGTAGTATCTGGAAATACTGCCTCTATTTGAGTGATTTTCTGTGCTAACCAGAAAGGAATTTGTTCCCGTTTTACGGGTGTTTTACCAAGACATGACTGTATGTTCTGTGGTGTAATTTTATTAGTGTTCCCCTGATGAGGGGTCAGCTGTGGTACATTAACAGCTGGTTGGACTGTTGCAGTCCGCATTACATATTGGACTATTGCCTATGTATTTTTATTAATGTTTTTAGCTGTACTAACAGCTCTTCTCTAGACATTTTTGCAATGTCCGGATGTGGTGTGTAGCTGGCTAGAACCGGCCACGTTGCTCCTGGTCTACCTAGTGGACCGAGCCTGGTAATATGATCATTATGTTTTAGGGCGCCATTAAACCAGAGCAGGTGCTCTTGGAATTTTAGTGGGATTTCAGTCTCCTCGAAAGGAGCGTACTCATCCGGTGGTTTCTCTATTTTGTAATAGTGAAACTCTTTTGTTCTAGCGTTTGCCGCTGGAAAGTTTATCCATGAATAGAATACCTCTGTCTGCCGATATTCGTGTGCCTCTATCATGAAAATTACTGTACCACCTTCTGGTGTCAGTCCGTTTTCTTTAAGTTTTAAAGTTATAGATTTTCTTAAATGTGCCCGGATGATTATTGCACCCGGTTCAGTAGTCCCGTCGGGACCCTGCTGAGTCGCATCTGCTGCGGCCCCAGTGGTTCCGTTTTCTCCTGGCATTGTAAATGCAAGGTTTGCAGAGCAGGTCTCCAAGGAGACAAAGATTAGGTGCACAATATTTTGGAACACTGTATCCTTCAACGTTGAATAAACCAGAGCTTTACATAGGAATCTCTTCCTACTGAGTTCGGGCGGATTTTAACCTTTCACCCACTCCAGACGTCTATTGGAGTATTTACGGGAGAAAGGGGTCTGTGTGAAATATGCACAACTGAGTTACTCTAACGTCTTGCGTTAGTTTATCGCCTTACCAAACGTTAGGCGCCATGTAGCGTAGTTCCTATTTTCCCAATAGGCCCTGTGCACTGGAATAACATAAACAGTAGTATCGACGTAGGAGTGCGGATCTTCCAGGCCTCTACTGACTATGCTAAACTTAATTGGGTTTGTTACCAACTAGCTCAGAGGTCACTGGAAACTTTCTTGACTGAAATAGGAAGTGATCAGCTTCCCTGGCACAGACAAGAAGGGATTCAGTTTTCCAACAACCGTGCAACATGACAACTTTGCTCCTCAGATCAAGAGTAAATCTCTAGGGTCGTGTGAAACAATAGACAGTTATTTTACTCAGTCAGGTTGGTGCAGTTTACTTTCACAATATGTAGAGAACAGAGAGACGGGCGTTTGTCAATAAAGGGTTAACATTTATTGAACAGTCTTTCTTCTCGTATAAGAGAAATGAATTGCCACAATTGCAAGACTTGTTATTATAAAAAGTACGTACAGTAAGATAAGTATTGCGAAGTAATACTGTAAGAGCATTGATATGGTTTCTTAGCCATACAATGGTTTAAAAGGAATAAAACATATATACATTCATATATACATTTAGGCTAAAATACTCAACTGGTGCTTCTAACTACGCCTACCCCAGTGTACCTGACCTAAGCCTAATACTTGGGAGGGGAGTAAGTAAGTAGGTTTAAGTTAAGTTGGTTTTGCCAAGGTTTGCTTCAAGAATTCTCTCTCAAGGGTTTAGTCAACACCATACCTCTGGAATAGAATGATGGAGGTCTGGTATCTCCCTCAGGGCTCGATATCCCAGTCACCCGCAAGGGTAGACTAGAAACGCTGGAGCTGGATTTCTTAGCAGGAGAAAGGCAGCGTCTAGTCTTCAGCGCGTCGAGGAGGAGAAGGAGGGGGGACAGCGTCCGCGGGCAGCTTGCATCTGCTGGGCTCTTGCAGGGGGACGGCTGTTCAGCTCCTAAGTTCACCACACCATCGTTCGCTAGTTAGCAGCGATAGCAGTAGCGATAGCAGCTATGATATCTTCAGCATAACAGCAGCTTCAGGCGACGGGCAACAGGGGACTTGCTTAAGGCCACGTTGGTAGTATTTATACCTGAAAGGTGCCTTGTTTGACGTAAGTTTGCTGGACATAAGACGTCAATAAAGATGTCACTAGGAAGTGATCGTCTATCAGTGCTCATTAGAGTGCTATTACTAATCAAAACACAGCAAGCGGGGATTTCCAGGTTTGCTGAGTTTTTATCTTGTTGAAGAACTCAGAGTGTTAATCTAGGAATCTCAGATAGTGACTTCTGCTCTGTCATTGCACTAATTGGTTGCAAAGGAAGTGGCAGAGAAAGCTATTCTGGAATGTCGCTCTGTTCGTGTGAGGCCAGAGATGAGTTACTGAATATTGCACTTGAACGGTTATGCCAATATAGGGAATAAATGGATTTATATCCGAATAGGGGCAAAAGGTCACAGTATCGATCAGGATCCTAGATTAGAACGCCACAACTTGTGATCTTATTCTTGGATGTGTGGGGGAACCAGTGCAGTATGCTAGTGGCCATATCAAACGTTAGTTGTCTCCCTGTTATCGAATTTAGGGTGTTTCCCACCTCCCCCCAATAAAGTCCCATCGCTGGGCAGGATATTAGCATATGTTCTAAATCTACCCCAGCTCTCGTGCACCTGGGGCATGCCACCTCTGCTACTTGAAACTATTTCTGTATTTTTCCTGGCGTCAAGTACGCTCTGTGGAGTATATAGAAGTGTACCAGCTGAAACCTTGCATTCCTCGTGCTCTTCCAAGCCCTTCTCACTATCTGCGCCTATGACGCATCAGGGATGGGTTTCTCTAAATCTATTTCCCACTTTCCTTTTATGTTTCCAGGGTTGCCAACCCTTCATTGAGCATTCTGAAGTACAGACATGTGACCGCCTTGAACGTCGCTGCCGCCATCATGGTATATTGGCAGGCCATCAACTTCTTAGGCTCCATCAGTCCTTCTCGCCAGTGCGCCTGTATCGCTCTTGTCAGTGCTGCGTGCAACAAGAAACCCCCTTTTGGTAGGTCAAACCTCTCCTGGAGTGACTGGTAGGGTAGCATAGCCCCGTCCTCGTATAGGTCCCCCAGCATGTGGAGTCCTGCCTCTTCCCAAATCTGCAATTGCGACCAGTCTCCGCCGTGTGGTAACGCCATCAGCATTCCCAACGGGATTTCGGGAGCGTATGGGTGTAACACTCCCGACCTGCGTTGGGAACGATTCCAACAGAGTCTGAGCATTTTCTCTTCTGTTAAGAGTTCTTCGAGGTCCAATCTCCGCTGCAGCGCAATAAATGAGAGGACGTGGCGCTGTATCCCTTTACCTCTCTTATGGTCCTCTGAAATCCCTTGCTATTTCCTGCGTGAAGATCTGCAATTGAGCTGCTAAGTAATACAACTCAAAGTCTGGGACTGCTAGTCCGTCCTCAGCCTTAGGATGTATGAGCGTCGCCTGCACAACTCTGCGTCTGCCTGCACCCCATAGGAAAGATACTATGAGCGACTTCAATGTTTTAAACGTGGAGCACGGTATCCACACTGGTAGTGTCCGAAAATAATATAGGAAGCGAGGAAGCGCTATCATTTTTAACAGGGCTACGCGGCCCATCACCGACAATGGGAGGGAGGCCCAAAATGCCATACTGCTCTTCAACGCTCTCACACCGCGACCCACATTACCCTCCAGCATGTCCGTTGCCATGTGGTATATGTGCACTCCTAGGTATTTCAAGCAGGCGGGCTCCCACCTCACTGCTCGAACCGTGGCTGGGCGGGGTTCCACCTGCCTCACCGGGAACATACACGTCTTTGACCGGTTTACCCTCAGGCCAGAAACTTCTCCAAAGTTCGAAAGCAAGTTCCCAGCTCCCACCAACGCCCTGTCAGCATCTTCGAGGAAGAGGAGCAGGTCGTCCGCGTACAGTGAAACATATTGTTGACCATCTTGGCTCGCCAACCCCCCATAGTGTTCCCCCGTCCGAATCGTAATCGCGAGGGGTTCCACTGCTAAGGCGAACAACAATGGGGATAACGAGCATCCTTGTCTCGTCCCTCATTCTACCAGGTATTGCGAGGATATCAGCGTGCCCACTATCACTCTGGACACTGCCAAAGTATATAAGACCTTTGTCCATTGCAGGTAATCGCCGCCAAAGCCGAAACGTCCCATCACTTTGTACAAGTACTCCCACTCTAAACTATCAAAAGCCTTCTCAATATCTACCGACAGTACCATTGTCTGTCGCGCTCTCGGGTGGTCTTCCTCTAGTAGGCGCACCAACCGCCTAATATTCGTAGTCGTGTTCCGAGTCGGTATGAATCCAGCCTGATCCTCATGGACAAGCGTGGTCATATTCTTTAACAACCGGGTCGCCAGAACGCTGCTCAGTATCTTGTAGTCGGTGGTTAACATCGACAGTGGTCTGTAAGAAGCCGTGTCCTTACCCTCCCTCCCTGGTTTCAACAGTGGGATCACTAGTGTTTCCCGCATCGACTGGGGCTGCCGCCCCGTCACCTTCTCCTCACTATAAACTTCCTGAAGTCTCAGTACCAATAAATCAACGTATTTCCCATAAAATGCTATGGGCAGCCCATCTAGCCCAGGGGTTTTGTTGCGGGCCATTTGTTTAATGGCACCTCAAATCTCTCTCAGCTCTATGTCTCTGCCTAAGTCTTTCGCCTGCTCTTGCTCTAGTTCCGGTAGGTGCAGTCCTTCCAGGAAAAAATCAATGGCAGGGTCCCCAGCCACCAGCTTGCTCTTATAAAGTTCCGCATAGTAGCGCGTGAAACACTGCAGGAGCTCATTTTGGGTGTAGACCACCTTGTCCCCCCCTGTTTCTAGAGCCAGGCCAGCAAAGTTCCAGCCTTGTCTCCCTCTGCATGGGCCCTCATCATGTAAGCCTTATAGTCAAAGCTACGCAAACGCTCCTCTTCTGCAGCCACCGCCTCCTTCGCTGCACTAATTTCCTCCTGTAGTTCAGGGTGGCCCGGCCTCGCTAATTCCGCCTGACGCAGCTTATCTTCAGCTTTGGTCAAATTGCTTAACAGGACTTTTCACACTCTTGCGTGCTTCCCTATGCAGAGCCCCCATACAACTACCTTAAAGGCATTCCATTCTGTAGCCCTCGACGCAGTCGAGCCTGCGTTTTCTGCAAAATAATGGGTAATTCCCTCTTCAAGCGCCACCTGGAAGAGCGGGTCATCTAGCGTTTCGGGGCGCAATCTCCATGTGGGGACACTCGAGATTCCAGTCATCCATTGCATGGTGACTAACAGCGGGGTATGATCAGATATCGTTCTGGCTAAATATTCAGTCTGCATAATAGCTGGAAGTACCGCGGGGGAGCACTGCACCGCATCTAATCGTACATGTAGCTCATGCATACCAGAGAAATAGGAGTAATCACGGTCCCTTGGGTGTTGCGCACGCCAAACATCCACTAACCCCCATCGTGTCTGCCAGTCTAGCCTACCCTTGGTCAAGCGATGCGTCGGAGAATCGGCCAAAGGGGGATGCGCTCTATCCAGGGTCACGTCCGTAATGGAGTTGAAGTTCCCCCCATCATCAAGGGGCTCGCGAGATAGTGCGCCAGAGATCCAGATATCCTCACTAGAAAGCCCAATTGATCAGCATTAGGTGCACAGATACTACAGAAGGCAATATCCCTACCTCTCAATCTACCTTCGATGGCCACATACCTGCCTTCCGGGTCTATCATCTGTCTAGTCATCTGAAAAGGGACCCCCGCTCTAATCCAGATCAGCACCCCTCTAGCAAAAGCTGAATATGTGGTACTATACACTTGGCCCCTCCATCTTCGCTGTAGCGCTATACTTTCCGCTTTCGTTAAGTGTGTTTCCTGGAGTAGTGCGATATGTACCCCCCTGCGAACTAGATAGCTGTGAATCATGTGGCGTCTTGTCATGGTATGAAGCCCTCTCACATTCCAGGTTATGCATCTTATATTAGCTGGATCAACCATTCTCCCACAGTTCCCTGCACAATTGGAGTCGCTCCTCCGTGTCTGCATCAGTGATTACCCCTCCCCAACTCCCCCCCCAAACGCCCAATTCCTTCCTCCTTCCCAAGAACAGGACCTAGCATCTCCCATCTAGTTCCCATCCAAACCGGTATTCCTACCAAACAACTATGAAATCCAACAGCAGATGCTGTGGGTATGCCTTAAGGGCGATGAGGGGGGACTATGTACCAACGTGGAGCCGAACTACCTTATCAGACCTCCCTGGTCAACCGAACCCCTATAATGAAAACCCCTCTTGCATCCCCCCCCTCTGATCATCACAAAGCCGAAACCTCTGAACAGTTCTCCCTCGGGAGTCCATACCAGCTCCAAGTCCGCCATCCGGGTTTTCCCCCAGGACCGTTCACCCCTCGTCCAACATTCCCTCCCCTGTCTCCGGAGTTACCTGTGGTAAGTGTTCACTGTTCGTTTCAGAATGCTCAGAGTCCGATCGGTTACCGTCCTTCTCTGAGTCTGTGCCCTCCAATGATGGGGCCTCCTGCGCCCCCGACAGTGTGGACACCACCTCTAACACATCTCGCCTCTCCGAAGTTGTCTGGGACGACGAAAGCTTCCTCAGTCTACTCCGGATTCGTCGTGGTTTACGCGGTGGCAGCTCCTCCGTGGCAACCAGCGCACCGCTACCAGCGCCATCCTTTCCCGTTTTATACAGTTCCAGCCAGGCAGCAGCATCATCTGAGGTATCAAAGTACCTTGTTTTTCCGTTCATTATGACTCTCAGCCTGGCTGGAAATAGGAGGGAGTATTGGACACCCTCGCTGCGCAATTCCCTCTTGACTGCCAGAAAAGAGGTTCGCCGGCGCTGGGTCTCATAGGTAAAGATGTTGACCCTACTGTTGTCTACCTGGAATGGACCATCTACCTGAGCCTTCTATAAAATGAGGTCCCGGTCCCGAAAGTGAAGCAGCCGGGCCACCACTGGCCGCGGAGGTCTCCCTTGCTGAGGCGGTCGTGCTGGCACCGGTGGGCTCGCTCCAAGGTGTAGAAGGTGGACAGGCCCTCTGGTGCCACCACTGTCTTTATCCAATCCTCGAGGTACTGTATCATGTCCGACCCTTAGGTTTTCTCCGGCAAACCTACTATACGAATGTTGTTCCGTCGATTACGTCCCTCGGCTTCTTCCGCTCTCCGTTCTAGGGCGTCGACCCAGTCCATCACGTTTGCCACAGTAGATCCGAGGTCCTTTTGCGCTTGTTCAATGGTCTGAAGTGTGTTTTCCACCAATTTGACTCTATCCACCAGTTTACCATGATCAGCTTTTAACAGTCCTAGTCCTGTGGCTACTTGCGAGATGTCCTGCTGGAGCGCTGTGGGGATTCGGCTATGGCTGCCAGGTTTTTGTGCAGCTGCTGCTGCAGGTGGGGGTCTCTCACCGGGTCAGGACCCGCTCGTTCTCCTCCATCCGTGGGCTCTCCCTCCGTGGACGACTGGGCACCGCCTCTGCCCCCCCTCGGTTGCCCCATGGTCGAGCGTGCTCAGAGCCATCAGCACGTGCACCGCCTCAGTGGATAAGTCGCAGGTAAGTCGTGCGGTCCAGCTACTAGCGGCCGGAGGCCTCTGGTTCCCCCAGCCCAGTCTTCAGGATGGTTCCGGCCCAAGCGTGGCCGGGCCCTCGCGAGCTCGGCTCAGCCCCACACGAAATCCCGGGCTCTCCACAAGAAAGCAGCGCCAACAACTGCCATCACCGCCAGAATCACCAGCCTCCACTCTTTGGCCTCGTCAATTGGTTCCAGGCGCGACCTAATCAAGAGTCATCACAGCCGCCATCTTTTTGGGCCCAGCCATTGGGCTACTCTCTTAACCGGAAAATTAGTGCGGGCTCCTCTGTGGATCCAGGTCGCAGGGTCAAGGTCCCAAGGTGTAGTGAGGACTCAGGTCTCCCGCGGGTCATCTGGCATAGTGCATGCGATCGACGCCAATGGCCTCCCTCCGGTCATACCATGGCCTTCCTGAAACCAGCACCTCACAGTCCCAGGCCTCTCTCCACTCCGTTAACCACGGATCCCCGCACCGCCGTTGGGCGGGCGCTCTCGGTACTCTTCAAGGCCGCTCCACAGCCCCCGTCGGGCTACGGCCCGCCGCCTCGGGCCTAGTGGGTGAGTCGCGGCTGCGCTGTATGGCCCAGCTAGTGTCGCTCGTGGTTGTCCGCCCTACTCATTCCACTCCTCAGGCCGCAGCCGCAGCAGAGCGCACATAGATCTGACACAGCCCCCGCGGGGTGCCGGGCCGTTTCAGGAGCAGCAGCAGCTACTGCAACCACCGCCGGGAGAGTCACCAGCCGCCGCTACGCAATTTCTTTCAAGGGTCCCAGCAGCCTTTCAGTCAGGGTGCATCTAGCCCGCCATCTTCCCAGACCCAGCCGCGAAGTGGTCACCGCGCTCAGGTACCTGGATCGGTCCCCTCGCTGATCCCAGGCCGTAGGTCCCAGGGCTCCTCGTGCAGCCGGATTTCAAGTGCCCCGTCGGCCGACCGGCTCCTTGGGTATGGTTCGCTCCAGGGCGGCCACTCCAGTGTCTGCACGACCCCACCCAGCCGTTGTGGAACCGCCAAGGGACGTCCTCCCCTCTGCCAGCGGAGGGGGCTCACACCGCTACCAGTTTAGTGCCTACAGCTTTAGCCACTGTCTCTACCCTTCAGCCGCCGGTTTTCCGCCACGTCTCCGCAGACCTCCTGGCTCCAGCAGGCTCCACGCTGACTGTCTGCGCAGCCACGAGCCAGCGCTAATTCAATATGAGGCAACGCGCAGCAGCCGGACAGCCTCTCACAGCACTTTCCCCGTTCTCCGGTGGTCCCTACAAAGGTTGTTTATGGCTCCAGGGGGGGGCACGAGCAAGGCCCCCCACGCGACGCGGCTTGGTCCGCAGGTAGGTCGCCCTCGACTTCCACTGCGGGCCGGGGCACTCCCGCCTTGTCGCGTAGGTCCGAGGGATCTCCGATTGTCTGCTCCGGTGCGCACCACTCCGGGAGAGGCCACAGCAGCTCATCGTCGTGCCCAACAGCGCTGTTCTGCCGAGAGCTCAGTGAGCCGTCGCGGACGCCATCTTGAGTGCCCCGCTCACGCCCCCCCGGCAGTTCGCAGCCGGACTTCAGCAGGTCTCCGGGCGGTCCGCCCTCATCAGTTTTTGGCCTCGGGGGAGGGCCATCCCTTCTTCTACCGCCGGGCGGGAGGTGGGGGCCCAAGCGCCGGTTTTGCAGGATAAATGGGGGCTCGTTGGCGGAGCTCCCCGTTCAGGCAGCCATCATCGTTGGCGTCAAGCCACGCCCCCCTCTGGGTGCATCTGATGTTGCTCAAGCTTTTGATGAGTACTTTGAAGCAGGGGAAATTTTGTTCTTTTAGGTGAAATTTGAGGTCACTGAGGAAAATGTAGGCTCTGGAGTTGATGGTGTGTGGAGCGACAAATTCAGTGATTTGGATGGTAAAAGTGGCTCGGGGTCCTGGTGGTCGGTAGGTGAGGGTTCTATTCAGGGGGAATTTTTCAGAGATTTGCAGCTCGAAGTACAGGTGTTCCATGAATGGGGTGGCCTTCTCTGTGAATGATATGCTAGTTGATAGCGAGTCCGCCTCCTGGCTTGTAAAGGCGGTCCTGTCAAGCTATCTTGCAGCCTGCTGGGATTGCTGTAGCGATGTCAGGAGCTAATTAGGGGTTGATACAGGTCTCTATGATGAAGAAGATGTCAGGTTCATCGCTGCTCAGAAGGTCCTATATTTCGTTTGTGTGTTTGCTGAGTGATCGTATGTTGAGAAGCATGCATGTGAGTAGGAGTTGTCGTGCAGGTTTACTATGGCAAGTGGAGTAGTGTGGGAGTGTAGGCATAGTTGCTGCTTGAGTGGTGTGTGTGTTGGGAGGTGGTGTCGAGGGTGTTGTTAGTATTTGTGTGGAGGGTGTGGTTGGGTGGCTGATGGAGACCTGGCAGTGGGTACAGGTGCTGTGGTCTGAGGTGCGACGCAGCCCGAATCAGCAGTAGTTGAGGGATCGGGTTTAAGTACCTAGTGCTGCAGTGTATCACCTGGGCGGTGATCAGACCAGGGTTCTTGGCACTGCACATGTCCGCTGAGTGTCCATGATGCAGCTTTCATTAGGTAAGCCCTGGGAGGGATATCATTACCTGGGCTGATGTGTGATGGGAAATGAAGTCCTCTTGCTTGACTTCTTCTTTTAAAGATGGTTTGGGGGGGAAAACTGTGATTTCACTTTCTGTCCAGATGGATAATGGGAAATTTAGTGATGTCACTTACTGTGCAGGTGGATGATGGGAGTTCCAGTGATGTAACTAACTTGTGCTTTTGGGTATTGGGAAGAGAATTCCTCTTTCTTGGCATTCTTTTAAAGACGGTTTTGGCGGGAAACCAGTAATGTCACTTCCTGTCCAGATGGATGATGGGAGATCCAGTGATTTCAATTCCTGGGCAGCTGGATAATGGGAGATTCAGTGATGTCACTTCTTCTGATGATGGGCGATGGAAAATGAAGTCCTCTTGCTTGGCTTCTTCTTTTAAAAACTGGTTTGGCAGGAAAACCAGTAATGTCACTTACTATCCAGATAGATGATGGGAAATTCAATGATGTCCCTTCTTGTGCAGGTGGATGATGGGAGATTTTTACAGCGTATAGTGCTGAATATATTTGGTAATTTTGCGTCCAGTGTATTCCTGGTTTTCACAGACAAATACAGTAGGGCGAGAACAATCACTTGGGGGTATAGGGGGAAGGGAATAGGTAAGGCAGCCCCCCACTCATACAGTATTTAAACAATTGGAGCCTCACCTATATGTATACACATCCACATAAAAAACCAACAGGAGTAGGGACCCCTCCTTATTAGTGTCCCCAGGGATTTGTCAATGACATAGATCCAATGGTTAGGATGTGTGGAGATACTAAAAATCACACAGGACCACTCAACTTCATCCACCAGAAAAGTGTGAAAGATAGAGAGAGTACCTCACGGTAGCACCACCCGAGGGGGTTCCCGGTTAGTAATTGCCGGTATACCCACTTCTCATCATTGGCCACTCTCTCTATGTGAAAAGACAAACGTGCACTAAAGAAAGATAATAGTGCAGACGTGAGAACAGTGATGTGAAAAAACACAAATAGTGACAAACGTCTCACCACTGACACATAATTTAAAGTGTACAGAGCAGATGTATAGACCCCTAACCAAACACACAAATAATATGTAAAAGTGTGGTGGGGTTGTGTTTGCTTTACCGTTTTATTCTGATGCAGCAGAACCCCACTTCTTAAAAATGGTAAATATGTACCATAACTCTTCTCAATCTCAAGCCGACATGTTTCATCGCTGCAATTTTAGCGATTTCATGAGGGCAACGAGGGGTAAAAAATTCTCAGTCTTTTCATGAAGTCATGGACCTTGAGGGTGCTACGTTAGCACATTCCAGCACCACTCAAAAAGGGGACACCGATTTGTGGATCGTCGGAAGCGCCGGAGGGACTCGGCGACAGTGGCTGTGATTAGAGTCGGTCACATGTTGGGACACGTGGACGCTTAACACGGTGCCCCCTTTTTGAGTGGTGCTGGTATGTGCTAACGTAGCACCCTCAAGGTCCATGACTTCATGAAAAGACTGAGAATTTTTTACCCCTCATTGCCCTGATGAAATCGCTAAAATTGCAGCGATGAAACATGTCGGCTTGAGATTGAAAAGAGTTATGGTACATATTTACCATTTTTAAGAAGTGGGGTTCTGCTGCATCAGAATAAAACGGTAAAGCAAGCACAACCCCACCACACTTTTACATATTATTTGTGTGTTTGGTTAGGGGTCTATACATCTGCTCTGTACACTTTAAATTATGTGTCAGTGGTGAGACGTTTGTCACTATTTGTGTTTTTTCACATCACTGTTCTCACGTCTGCACTATTATCTTTCTTTAGTGCACGTTTGTCTTTTCACATAGAGAGAGTGGCCAATGATGAGAAGTGGGTATACCGGCAATTACTAACCGGGAACCCCCTCGGGTGGTGCTACCGTGAGGTACTCTCTCTATCTTTCACACTTTTCTGGTGGATGAAGTTGAGTGGTCCTGTGTGATTTTTAGTATCTCCACACATCCTAACCATTGGATCTATGTCATTGACAAATCCCTGGGGACACTAATAAGGAGGGGTCCCTACTCCTGTTGGTTTTTTATGTGGATGTGTATACATATAGGTGAGGCTCCAATTGTTTAAATACAGTAGGGCGAAAGTCTGAAGAGCTTTCCTTTTGATTTGTCAGCAACTATGTTTTGAAGAGTTAATGTTAACGTAAATCAAAATCAAGATTGCATACGTTTCTCTTTTTTTATTTTTTTACTTTTCGAGATGCACCTGAATTTAAACTCGGAGTGCTTTATGGTTTAAATATTTTATTGGGTTTTTAAACAAAGAACAAGACCTACAGCTCCAAGTAAACAGTGCGATAAAGACAAAAAGTGTCCTAGATAATAGCATTACCAAGGTAAGATGAGCGAAGCAGGTCAACAATAAACATTAAAAAAGGAGGGGGAACATGAAATGAAACAGGCATTACCTCCCCCCTCCCCCCCTCGTCCACCAAAAATGGAATGCAGTGGTTTAAAAGTCAGCGTGGTCGCTTAAGCTGTAATGAGACATCATGGTTTTGGCAGTTGTGTGTCGGAAAGGCGGAGAAGCCTGAGGTATCTGGGTCACCTTAACTACCGAAATTCTGACGTAAGGAGGGACAGAAAGGGTTGCCAAAGTTCTCTGAAATTGGGTCCCTTGTCAGCTAGTGTAAGGGTTAGGGTCTCCATACCTAATACATGCCTTAACCGTTGTAACCATCCCGTGAAGGTAGGGAGTTGGGGAGTGCGCCAGTGGGTCAGGATGTTCTGGGTAGCTGTGCCTAGTACGATAGCTATCAATTGACCTCTCCGGGATTTAAGCGAATACGTTAGGGCAGTGGTTCCCAATCTGTGCGCCGTGGCACCCGGGTGTGCCATAAAATCTAACTAGGGGCGCCGTAAACAGATTAGGAACCACTGGAAGAAACTGTGAGCATAAATCACAGGCCTGCATCCTCCAGCCAGCACGGACTCTTAGAAGGCAGCTGGCTGCCTGACTGAACAGTTTTGTAAGCACAATGCTCGGAGTGGCAGGCAATACAACACTCAAACAATTTCTTATGTGGGGCAATTGTGAAAACGGTTGCTGTACGTACGGTAACATTACAGGTTATCCTGGAGACTGACAGCTGGTTCCACGCATCATGAGGAATGATGTTTTAGATTTTTAGGGCGCACCACCGAACAAGGTTTAATATGGTTACTACGCCATTTCCTTATTTTAGAATTGTTCGTATTTCCTTTCAAACTTTAAACACCACACAAGACCCTGGGCTTGCAGGTTTTTGTATGCCACAACATTTCCAGTTAGCTATTTAAGGATAAAGATTTAAATCTGTGCATTTTGGATTTATTATTTGTAACCACAGCTTCACCGTAGTATTTTGGTGCTAAACATGCAGACGGGCAGAATTCGCACGAGTAACTAAGAAAGGTTAAAAAGTTAGTTTTTGGATTATTGCAAATGGGAACAGATGTGTAGTAGAGCATAGTTTTTTCATGTGATTATTCCATTCCCTGACCAAAATATATTGGACCAGGTTTGTAAATGGGAACAGAGTGGCACTTCTAAATTCTGGGTTGCCACAATAGGGAAGTAGAGTCGGTTCACAAGTCTGTAATAATTAGACAGCTTGTCAATTTCTTAAAATGTTTTTGGCCAATATTTAATAAAACAATTTTAGGCACATTTACAGAAAGTTAGAAAGCTACTATCATTTCCCTTTTTTTTCAGGTCAAAATGAAAAATTGGGTAATAAAGTTGTGGCTATTCTATATTATTGCAAACTAATGCTTTTGGATTTTTCAGTGTATCTATCCATGTCCACTTGAATGCTTGCATTGAACTAGACTACTCTATGTTCACTCTACTCCTGCTGGCATGCATTGGCACATTTTTGTGATCTCACGAAAGGTGCCAATGAAAAGTTTATATTTCGTCGCCCTCCTATCTCCCTTTCCACTTGGTTTCCAGTAGTGAGCCCTCCCTCCCTCTAAAGGCAATTTTTTTTAAAACAAAAAATTGTTTTTCAAAATGCCATATGCAGACCCCACTGCTGAAGAGTATTGTTCCTGACATAACCAATTACATTTTTTAAATTAAATAATTGTTATATTTTTAATTTGGTA
This sequence comes from Lissotriton vulgaris, assembly GCF_964263255.1. Taxonomy (NCBI): domain Eukaryota; kingdom Metazoa; phylum Chordata; class Amphibia; order Caudata; family Salamandridae; genus Lissotriton; species Lissotriton vulgaris. The sequence goes on along the minus strand of NC_141691.1, from coordinate 1,072,968,770 downwards.
CATCATCTATGTTTATAACACCTTAATCTTCTTCATCCCAAATATTTTCAGGGTGAAAAATGTAAGTCCTTCTGAGGCTGGGCTAACATCCCTCCACCCGCCAAAAAGCAGGTAACATAATGGGGAGTCACGGCCAATGGCTAATAGATGAAGGGAGCCGTGGGTTAAATAAGTTTGGGAACCACTGTTTTAGGGGATTGGGGAGACCCAGGAGGATGTAGACAGGAAGTCTTGGAAGCTGTGTCTATAAATGAGAGTCTACTTCATCGAGAACTTGAGACCAGTATGATTGGATGCAGTCGCAGTCCCACAGGAGATGAACTAGAGTGCCTACTTTCCCACAGCCCCTCCAGCAGTCGGCGGTTTGTCATGGGTCAAAGTGGTGTAGTCGTTCCGGTGTCTAATACCAATATGTTGCTATTTTGGTCAGCGTCTCAGTGAGTCCGTGTGGTAAGCGGAGTGTTGGGCCCTGTGGTATATACCTTCCCATTCGTTGTGGATGAGTGTCCTGCCTAAGTCTCGCTCCCAGCGTGCACGGCTGGCATTGTACGTAAGTGCATTTGTTGCTAATAACATTTTGTAGAGGTCTGAGATGATTTTTTTTCTGATGTGTGGGTAATGAGCCATTTTTCGTAGGGGGTCAGAAAGCGTTAGGCCAAAGGTCTGGTGTGTGGATGGAGTACCCAGTGGTGGAGCTGTAAGTAAGGCATGCGTTCCGATTGACTATAATCAGCCCTGAGTTGTGGGAATGGGATAACCCCTTCTAAATCAAAGAGGTGGCCCAGTGATCAACATGCTGTGAGATGCCCGGCAGGACTCTGAGTGCTTTAGATTGGAGTGAGGGATGGAAGCAACCCATTGCAAGAATATGCTTATATAAACACAACATTAGTTGGTATAGTTTAGAAACACGTTAGTTTCTGTGGGGGCCGGGACAGCCAGGGGGAGACACACACACGACTCGGGGTAACGATCTGCGGCCTTTGCCTCGGGCACCAGGAAGGAAGACACGGCCACTCTCCAGATCAAGTCGTGCCGTTAGCCACGAGCGCTGAAGTTACCATTTATTTATACTCCCCGATCTGCGCCCGGCCCAGGGAGTTGAAGTGGCAACATTGTATTATAAGAGCCGGGTGGCTCACTACATCCCATCTAACCAACAGGTGTCCAAACAATAAACTAAAATAAAGAATGAAACATAACAAATGAAGAAAAAAAAAACTTGACCATGCTGAATGTCCAATCACCAGCAACGTTCTCGAGTTCACTTTAACACAGAAAGTCTTTAAACCTGGCACTTGGCTGGGGATTGTCTCTTAGCCAGTAAGGGCGTCCTCCTCAGGGGTTGATGCCCTCTTCTGTGCCCTGGCTTGCTTCTGTAGGCAGCCCCGTCTCAGGGGACCCCTCCTCTCCGTCCGGGACTCATCCATCTCCGGCACCAGGTCATTGACTTCCACCAGGGGCGAGCTCACCTCACTTTGGGGTTCCGTTTCATCGGTCCGGCCTGGCCCCGGGCCAGCCACTTTCTTGAACCACAAAGCATTTCTGGCTATTTGATTTCCTCCTCTCCTCGCAGTGATCATGGACCCCTACACTCAAACCACCTCCCATGGTTCCTTTTCGAAGGGGGTTCGGAACTTAGAGCCTGGATAAGCAGATCACTGGGGGCACATCCTGTGCAGGAGTGAGGGGTTTGACAATATGCATGTAGGAATCTATGCAGGCACCCTTTGAGATCTTCTTCTTGGTCCACACCGATCCGCAGGGCCTTGTTCACGGTTCTCATGAATCTCTCTACAGCGCCGTTAGCTTGGGGCCACTGAGGTGTTATCTTGCAAGGACAGATGTTGTGTAGGCTCATGTACTCAAGGAACTCCTGCCCCTGGAATGGTTGCCGTTGTCGGTGCATACCTCCTCGGGCATTCCCAGCAGCACAAAGGTTTTCTCCAGGACGGGCTTCAGCCCCTCAAAAGCTGTTGAGTGCACCACTTCCACCACTGGGAATTTGGAATAGCTGTCCATCATGACAACCGTGTGCCTCTCATCCGGTAAACTCCCAAAGTCCTGGCTGATGTTGGCCCAAGGCTTGGTGCTGGGTGCCTCTGTGATTATTGGGAGAGTTGGCGGTTCTGCTACGGTTATCAGGCATGCATGGCAACCCCTTACTTTGTCTTCCACCACACCTTGGATCTGATACGAGCCTTGGTCTTCTCAATTCCTTGGTGTCCTTGATGGACAAGGTCCACCGTCCTCCTCCAGAGCTTGGAAGGGATCACCATATGTGCCCCCCGGTGTATCACTCCTTCGCACCCTTCACTCAGCTCCTCTTGACATCTCCACAGTCCAAGACTCATTCCCGCTCCTCGTCTGTCAAACTGCGGGATCTTTGGTGGAAAGTTTTCCATTGGTGGCTGTGTAATGGTTCCTTGGCTGCCTGGAGGCAGGCGTCTTCGTTGGTGGCCTGTACAATTTCCTCCACCGACGGTGCACGCGAACACGCCGTGTCCACAATCTGCTTCACAAATGATTCTGACCTTTCATCAAACTCCGAAGGGGCCTCTGGCCGACTGGCAATGGGATGTCTTGATAGAGAATTGGCCGGGTTATTAACTCCAGGGCGGTAGACAATGTCAAATTTATAGGGCTAAATTTGGACAGCCCATCTCTCGATTCTTGGTGGCCTACTCCTGGCCATGCCACCGAACAGGGGCATGTGTGACTTGTGATCAGTAACCACTGTGAAGCTGTGGCCACACATATAAATGTCAAAATGTTGGCATGCCCCCCTTATCAACAGTGCCTCTCTTTCAATCTGGGCATACCTGGTTTCCGCCACCGTCAGTGCGCGGCCGGCATACACGATAGGCACCCACTCTTCACCTTGGTCTAGTTGTAGCAGTACTGCTCCCAGCCCCACCGGACTGGCGTCTACTGCCAGCTCTGTCGGCTGCTCTGGCTTGAAGTAGGCCACCGTCGCCCCCTGCAATAACGCTCCTTTGATGTCTATGAACGCTTTCACCTCCGCGCTGGACCATCGCCATCTGACATCCTTCTTCGTGAGAGCACTGAGCAGCTCTGAAAGCGTGGCTAGATGAGGTATAAATCTGCCGCAGTAATTTGACATTCCTAGAAAACCCCTCACCTCTGACTGGTTTTAGGGTGTCGCTGCATCACGGATAGCCTCCACCTTGGCAGGGTCCACCTGCAATCCCTGAGCGGAGAACCGGTACCCAAAGAACTCCACTTTGTTCGTGTAGAATTCACAATTTCCTTTATGGAGAGTCTAACCCTGCTCCACGAGCCTTTGCATTGTCGCTCTGAGTCTTAAGTGATGCTCCTCGAGTAAATTGGAGAAAATTAGGACTGCGTCACCGACATTTATAACGCCAACCAGGCCTGATACCGCTTCCTTGATGGCATCCTGGAAAACCTTGGCGGCCGACGACACACCGAAACTGAGGTGCCTGAATCTTTTGAGCCCAACGTGGGTTGAGAAAGTGGTTATGTAGCGGCTTTTCTCCTCCAGAACCAGTTAGTGATAGCCAGAATGTAAGTCCACTTTGGAGAACCACTTAGCACTGTTGATGTCCACCACTGTCTCATCAATGGTGGGTGTGATAAGCCTCCACGGGGTAGGCCCTGACACTTTTTCGATCACTCCATTTCTCTCCAGGCGACTGAACTCTGCTTCCACTAAGGGCCTCAGGTGGAACGGTACCCTGCGAGTTCTCAGGACTACCGGCTTTATCGTGTCATCTATGTGGAGTTTGACCTCGACACCTTTCAGACAGCCCAGTCCTCTGAACAGTTCTGGAAACTCGGCCATTACTGACTCCGCGTGGGACTGTTGAACCTGCCTCGCAAACATCACCAACCCCAGATCTTCTGTGGAGTGGCACCCCAGGAGACATCCTGCGCTGTCTCACGTTACATGGAATCGAGTGGTTGCCGATCTTTCTCCATGCTTGACATCCACCTCGATCACACCCAGAAGGGGAATTGGTACCCTCCCGTAGGTGAAAATGTTGGCTTTCGTCTTGAGGAGCACCGGTTTTGGCACAAGTCGCTCATATTGAGTGACGTCGAGGATATAGACGGAGACCCCTGTGTCCATGAGTGCCTTGATACTGTTATCTCCCACCCACAGCTGACACATTGGTGGTGGTCTTTTCTTGGTGTTGGTACTTCCGGTGTGCGAGATTACGTACACGTCGTCTTCCTCGTCATCTTCCGTGATGTTCATTCTACGGCACATGCTCTCCACCTCATCTGCTTCCTGAGCTGTGTGCACCACCTGCTATTGCTTCCGTTTTTTGCCACCTCCTGCCGCTGACCTGGTTGTACTCATGCAGACCTTTGCAAAGTGTCTGAATTTGATGCATCTCAAACATTGTTTGCGTTGTGCCGGGCACCCTCTCTGTGGATGACTCTCCAGTCTGCAATTCCCACATCCTTTCTTTCCCAGTCGCTCACCACTGCCACTGGCACCTTCCCTTCCACGGCCACTGAACCTTCAGATGGCATCCACCTGCTCTTATTTAATGGGGTTGGGGTATAGTGGCTGTGGAGCAGCTGACCGTCTCACCAGGGCCAAATCCATCTCCCCCGCTCTAGCATCTGCCAACTCATGGGCTCACCCCAAAACCAAGATGTCATCCAGCGATATTCCAGGTTGGCGCAATATGAGTTTGCACAGCTCCGATGACTTGTACCCCAATATCAGCTGTGCCCGGATCTCAAATGGCCGGTCAGTTCCCACGCAAAAGCATGCAAGTTTCCGCAGGCGCACATGAAACATGTCGACCGACTCTTTCTCTTTATGCTTCACCTGGCGCAGTTTGAAATGCTCGAAGTCAGGGTTTACTTGTGGGTCAAAGTGACGATTGAGCGCCCTGACCGCCTTCTTTTAGTCGTTACTGCCCCCTGTATCTGGGAGGTCCTGAAAAAGTTAATATAATTCCTCCCCTCCAATATGTAGCATAGTTGTGCGTTTCACTGGGTTGTCTTTCTCCTGTGTGGTGATGAAGTAATTTCCCAATTGCCCAATCCATTTGCGCCATCGTGGTGCAGCTGTAGCCAGATCTTGCAGCTGGCTAAATGGAGGCAGTGCTTTCAAGGACATGCGGGAGCTGTTATCTGCTGGCCCTTGGGCCTCTCTACCAGCTGGCACTGACATCTCCCTTGGCGCGCTTGGCCCTTGCCTGTCCGCTGAAGAACCAAATATTTACAATACTCCTTCTCAGGGGTCTTACCAATAAGTAGTCCATTCAAAAGTGGCAAAGAAATCAACACAGAATTTGAAATATGAAAAGACATCTTTATTATGATTAATTGTGAGGCTCCGTCGCCCAGCCACTCTTAAAGCAACTGAATGAGGGAGTCTGCCTGCATGGCCTTCGCACAGGCCTTTTATACAGAATATTGCGCCATAAGCACACATTCCTGCTTTGAAGTGCATTATGTTGGAGATTCCCAGGACGTGCACACAAAGCATCACTTTCAAGATAAGTCCAGGCTAAAAAAGGATCGCACACATGCTTGGTTTCCTGTTCAATCAGGCCGGACAAACCCACCATAAAACCTTCAACCCAGATCGATGAACATGTCGTAAAGGAAAGGCAGAAACAGATGGGAAGGAAGATAGAAGTGGTGGGAACAGTGCCATAAAGTCGGACATGTCCTGCTCTTTGATCTTTATTAGGCCAGCTGCTGAACAAGGAACTGGCTTGGGAGGTTAGCCTCAAGCAACAGGGTCAGCTGTCGTCAGGTCATGCAGAAGTCAGCACAAACCCATGCTAAGGTTATGTCCTTTAAATGCTTGCTCTGCCATGGGGAGAGCCTACTGTAAGGGCAACGAATAACATGGCTGCTATTCACAAGATGAAACCCAAGTGTTCAATACAAAACCTTCAAATGTACAGTGAATCCATTGGTGTAACATGATGAAAATACTCATGCATACCGCATTCGTCATTTGCGGTTCACTGATACCAAATTCATAACAGAATTATGATTTTTAAAACACAGGTTCAGAATTTTCAGAACCACAGAGCATCCTTTTGCCCTTACATAGGCAATAACCTATACTCATGCTAAATCTGAGACCATGTCTATATTCATCACTAGCTGGTGTTGATGTAGAAACTGTACAAAAGGAATTATCAGTAAACTCTGACCTAACCAGTTCATGTTCAGGTAAAATATGAAACTCATGTGAAGAAAAAGAAAGAGTATGTTGGGAAGTTGGTGCAGACGTCAATTGTGTAGAAGGAAACAAACCAAAATATAGTAGCCAATAAAATACATAAAAGTATTAAAATAGATAGAGCTATACCGCACTTAGAGAACAATATTCTATGATTTTGTTTTTTCATCTCTTGCTTTTTATCGTAATTCCTCAATACAATCTCCATTTTCTAATGTCGCTCACGCAATCTTGGTAGAGTACTTCAGCTGTGATTATTAGCAGGTCATAGGGACACTGCAAGTCCTGCAGGCCTACTGCCACTACTCAGGTCACAAACTGAACCGTTTGTACTCCTACGTGACCCTGCAACTGGCAAATGGTAACCAATCAAAAATTTAACAAAAAACCATAATACAATTTCAGAAAAGGCAAGAGAAAAAGAAAAACAAAAGTCAAATGCAAAATACTTGCACAATCCTAAGCAGAAAGCAAATCCTAGAATTATCTAATAACGTTTTATATAGCTTCCTATGCATTTCAGTAATTCATTATATGTTTAAGTGAAACAATAGTGTTCCTGATCAATGCTCTCAGATGAAAAAGGGATACTGTTCCACAGAGAGTGGACTTTATTCTGCTTTTACTAAACAGAATAGTACTTTAAAACAATGCCAGCAAAGCAGCAAAAATTAGTTTCCAAACTTCAAGTCTATACAAGCTCACAGAAAATACCCAAAGTCCATCAATTCCGCTTCCAGTGTTTTCTTCGCGGTGGGCCTCTTCAAGTCAGGCTTTTCATGAGAAAACAATACTGTTTAGTTGGAGTGCTCTCCGGGCAAAACACTCACAGCTCACTCGAAAGTCTCAATGTCTCAAAACAATGCACCAGTGTCTCTTCTTTGTGGCAGACACTACAAATGATGCGCTCTTCATTAATCAAGGGCACAAAGCATCTTGTGCAGATCCAAGCACTACTTAGCAAAATCAGCAGCACTTTCAGACTCCAACACTCATCATTTAGTGTCAGAGGACGCTCAAGCTGCTCTCTCCTGGGCACCAGAATGTAGTGCCTTTTTCCAAACGTGGATGCTTGGGTGCACTGCCTTTCCACTGGCGCAAAGCAAGAAGTGTGAATGTGGCCAAAACTCGGGCCAATGGCTCAAGGGAATGTACACTGACAGAGGTTTCCAGCACATAACAGGTACAGAGCCCAAACAACAAATGAAAGAATCAGCTCCTCCTTTCTTCTGCAACGCCTTTCGCAAATCAAATGCCTTGCTTTGGAGGAATCACCGATGTCGCGCTGATGATCGTTGTCCAGCTTCGCGACTTTCTTGTTGCAAGAATTGTAAAGCCAGGAAATCTATTCATCTTAGAGCGGTCACTGATGGGGAGTGAGCTTAGTGTTGATCACAGGTCTGCAGGGAATCACTCTTCCTTTGACTCTGGAAGATCCAGCAGGACCCTAGTGATGTAGGATATGTAACACAATTGTTAGTTTCCTTCAAATCAAGCACAAAAAGCAGTTCATGTGTTTTAACAAGAGGACTGGTAAGCAGGTTGCCTGCAATCTGCAAGGGAGTGACAATGTGCCATGGGCATAAAATATAAGAGCAAAGGCAAAAGGGCAAAACAGTATCTTTAGAATCTTCAGTTATGTTCTTTTCATTATTCTCTGTCATCTATAGCTACACAGGAATTCTATCAAAATGAATTTCCTCACACAGTGGCATTGTCTAATGGGGTAAATACATGTGGTCCCTCAATGACTAAGCCTAGGTGTTCATAAATTCCTTATCTAGAACATCTCGAATAGAAAAATAACATGATTCAGATTATCAAGGGCATGAAGAAAAGTCCCTTAAAAAATGTGCATTAAGTGCACTATGCAACACAAAGGCTAATGATCAAATGTGAAGACAAAGAACAAACACTAGAAAGTCCTGGTATTTGCATGATTAGAACACATCTAATCCCACCAAAAATTAAAGCAGCAGGAACACAAGAGAGCGGAAAAATTAAAAATAGACATTGGAACCAGCCTGTCACTACCTTGACAGTCAGTCTGAAAAAAACATTTTACATAACATGGGGGGTCCCTAATACATAACTACAGTCTAGAAGTGTGCACATAAACAATACACCCATAATAATAAATGGGCTGACTGGTGAAAGGGATATGGGAAAAAGGGAAATGGAATTAGGACACAACTAAAATGCCTAATAACTAAGCATAATGTGACATTGGTCAGGGGCGGAACAACAAAAGAAAAATCTATAGGAAGAACAAGAGTTTGCTTGGGTGCCTCAGGCATGTGACACAGCACCAAGAGAACGGGGAATACACAAAAGACCAAAGTTACACAAATTCTAAATCTATGTTCCCTCTTCAGGGAGAGGAAAAAATGAAACCTGGCTTCCTTTCAAGGGACAAAAGCCATATGCTATTTGGGAAACAAAACAAGATTAAATAATGCAATATAAAAATTAGGTCACCGTGAGTCACAGATCTATAATTCTATCCTTAGGTCCAATCAAGGATACATAACAATTTAGGGCTGCCTATTCCTTTAAGGGAATGTGCAGTAAGTAACATCAGGTGATACACTTTGAACCTGTTATATTTGTTTAGTTTTTTTTTTCAATATAGCCAAATGTATAGCCAAATGTAGGCATGCACTGGTAAAAGTGCTGCCATTCTTCCTCACAGTATGCAAACCATATCTGTGAAATTTATCATTATTCTAAATTCATCCAATAATTGTGTAGCGGTACGTATCGTCATACGGACCCCTTCAGAACACAGGAGAACTTGTGATGGTAACAAAATAAACAAAACATACAAAAATGCAGCACCATGGCAAGTGTATTTTATGCACTTTAAACCTGCAGCCAAAAACCCAATATTTGGGCCTGTCTAAATTGTCAGGTCCAAACTCCATACAAACTCTATACCCACCGTTTGACATTGAGCACAACGCAGTTGTAGGTCCATTGTCAAATATAATATGTCATGACAGCTGTAAATACCTCAAACAGAAACATGTACATTTTTTTCTGTTAAAGAAATGACGCAAAAACACATCTTTTGTCAACTAGCCAAACTCACGTGTCTTCTCTTCCTTAGAATAATCCATGAAAAATCTGTTGGCAAAAACAGTAAAATACACAACACAAAAAACATTGTAACATACACAAAAAATAACTGTTTATTACTTAACTGTTAATGAGCAAATCTGTATTGTACGTAGGCCTGTAACCTATAACCTTCAAAATTTGGAAAAGGGCTGCACGTAATTTTCTATCTAAGACTTAATGCAACACTTCATTTTCTGTAAAATAAACGCAGCTAGCAAACATTATTTTCCTTAACGTGGAAACACAATGTAGCAGTCCTGCCAAGCATTTAACATGATTTTTAAAGAACCCCCTTTTCATCTCCCCGTTTAAATCAAGTTCCTTCATGTTATTGATGTTTCCACGGAGAAACCAGAAACCTCACCCTTAGCAGCCCGTTCAGAGAGGTCATTCTGCATTCCTTGGAAACAAAGGCCTAATTAAGTGGCTGTAAATGTCAACACACGAGGGGCCTTCTCCATAATTTACGGCAGCGAGCGCGCTGAGCCAGCCCTTGCAAATTCTCCCAGCCCCCGGCCTCTGCCACAGTGGAGCTGACAAAGCCAGTAGGCTGGATCTAATCTGCAATAATTCAAGCTATTTAAAAAAATAATTTTCCTTTGTAGGCGCTAAAATTATCACTATTCCCATATTATTAAACTACATTCACTGTCAATATTTCTGAAAACCTACAGACACACAGACCGTTTTTTTAGAGTAAATGCTTGTTGCAATCCTATGGCACACACTTCATCAGTGTTAAATAAGCAAACTTTCCGTAGGCCTAGCTTGAAGGTAGAACCTCCAATCCTGATATTAAAACAAGCCATTACACTGGCACATGAACCAACTGAATCATAAGAAAGCATAACCTTATATCAGAACCTAAATGCATGCATTTGCTTAAGGCTGAGACACTTTAAAGAGTACTCTGAATGAAAGCAAAATGCAGTTTAAACAGTGAATTTACTCAAAATCGACTTTTACATTTTGGGCATTAAAAATTAATATCCTACAATCTTCTTGCAGAATATGGATTACTAGAAAGTCTATTACATAATCCATGAGTCAGGTATATGAAAATAATAATTTACACGTTATAAAAATGAGCTTGCTTGCGCCTATGGCAAGCGAATTTATACACATGAATTCTTGTCATTTTAGTGATGCAACATAACGTAAATCACATTTTAATGCTAAGAGGTCATAGTATGAGTGTTAAGCTTTATAAATATTAAAAAAACGATTTTGGTAGCACTAATTTTTATTAATTATTTTTCCATAATTAATAATTTTTGTCTTCTAATAAAACCCAATTATTTCTGTTTGTGATTTTTTTACATATAAGAGCCCGCTACATTCCTTGCCTATTATTTAGATGCATTAACTCACAAACCTGAGCGCATATGCCTAACCTAAAAAGCGTCACATTCTGCGTCACTTTAGGGCCTCTGTTATATAAAAGGGCCTTCATGCAAAATTCCACCCGTGTTTAACTGCAAAAAAATGCTGGCTGAAGAAACATTCCTATCAAATATACTGCAGCTAAAAACGTTTTGCCTGTGAACATTTAATACAGTGCATTTAAGTGAAAACGCTGTAAATGTATTTATTTCTGCAAAAACATGTAATTTCGTTTTTTTGGCTGGGGCCTTATTTATATCCATTAAATGTGAACCACACACATTGAGCTCATTTCAGACATAAACAGAAAGTGTTGAAAACATTTAGGACACACAATGCAGCGCTCTCTAACCATTTCTTGTAAATCGCGCCGTCGCAATTTACAACAAAACTCACAAACAAAATAGACATGTAAACACACATTTTAACCACGCATTCAAACACACATTTAAACCCACAAATCAACACTCAGGACGAAAACAGGAGAGTCCGGACTATACGTAGCTGTAAGTCATATTTACAAGAAACACTTCTCAACAGTGTTAAAACCAAAAAATACACTCAATTCACTAGCTGTAGCTGGCAGAACACCAAAAATCGTTCTGCATAACCATTCATAAAATTGCACAGAGCAAAGGATCCTTGTTATGTATTATGTCATATTTTAATTCCCTGCGGATACAAAATCACCAAGGAAGAAATATGTTTGTAAATCTAACCTATTTAGATAAACCGGCTAATTCAAACGTATACAAAGTTGGCCAATACAAAGCTCCAAATTTGCTAAGACCAGGCATCTTATAGCTCACTAATCCAGCTTCAAACTTCAAGGGGTAATCTCCATCGATACATTTGCAAATATGCAAACCCTCTGTTATTGAAAATTGCAATCTTCAAATAATACAAAGAACCAAACAAAGAACTACAAAGGACTGGGAGCGACCCACTTAAATCAAACAACCAAGTTTCAACAACAAAGGCCAAGTTTCAAAGTACAAAGCAAATGTCAAGCAAATGCCAAGTTTTCAAATTTGAAACAAATGTTCCTAAAAACGGAACCACAAAGCTAACTGGGAGCGACCCACAAATACTTATCAAAGCTGTACCAAACAAATAGTTGTCCAAATTCTAACTGCCAATTTCTAACTGCACTAACAGTCTCTTTAAAAAAACTTACGCCAAAAAGGGTTGCTCAGTCAGGAGTGACATCTTTTGGAGAGTTTCAAGTCAGAAAAATCAAAAATATGCCGGGCCGCAAAGACAGAGAATCCCCCAGAACCTCCGTGCACAGAGTACCTCTTTTAGTAGATTTCTGTCTTGCCTTCCCCAGCAGAATTCTGTTCTCTGAAAAATTTCTCCTCCAGGTAGTCACTTCATGATGAGGCCCCCGTTGGTTGCGCCAACTGAAGAACCAAATATTTACAATACTCCTTCTCAGGGGTCTTACCAATAAGTAGTCCATTCAAAAGTGGCAAAGAAATCAACACAGAATCTGAAATATGAAAAGACATCTTTATTATGATTAATTGTGAGGCTCCGTCGCCCAGCCACTCTTAAAGCAACTGAATGAGGGAGTCTGCCTGCATGGCCTTCGCACAGGCCTTTTATACAGAATATTGCGCCTTAAGCACACATTCCTGCTTTGAAGTGCATTATGTTGGAGATTCCCAGGACATGCACACAAAGCATCACTTTCAAGATAAGTCCAGGCTAAAAAAGGATCGCACACATGCTTGGTTTCCTGTTCAATCAGGCCGGACAAACGCACCATAAAACCTTCAACCCAGATCGATGAACATGTCGTAAAGGAAAGGCAGAAACAGATGGGAAGGAAGATAGAAGTGGTGGGAACAGTGCCATAAAGTCGGACATGTCCTGCTCTTTGATCTTTATTAGGCCAGCTGCTGAACAAGGAACTGGCTTGGGAGGTTAGCCTCAAGCAACAGGGTCAGCTGTCGTCAGGTCATGCAGAAGTCAGCACAAACCCATGCTAAGGTTATGTCCTTTAAATGCTTGCTCTGCCATGGGGAGAGCCTACTGTAAGGGCAACGAATAACATGGCTGCTATTCACAAGATGAAACCCAAGTGTTCAATACAAAACCTTCAAATGTACAGTGAATCCATTGGTGTAACATGATGAAAATACTCATGCATACCGCATTCGTCATTTGCGGTTCACTGATACCAAATTCATAACAGAATTATGATTTTTAAAACACAGGTTCAGAATTTTCAGAACCACACCGCTTGACCAGGTTCTGTGCTCATGGGATCTGGGTCTCCCAGTGCTTCCACAGTGCCTGCACTGCGTCCACAGATGGGGCTGGACTCTCACAGTGCCTCACAGCCCAGTCCCCTGCCAGGCTTGGGGTAGCAATGGAAACCACTGGCCTGCGTGTGGCTTTCCTCTGTCTCAGCCACACTCGCACTGTGGCCTGGCTCTGCTTACTTGTCCCCCTGCAGCTCTCCACAAGCGGGACACCAGCTTCGTCCCGCACCTCCTTCTACGTGCCGCTTCCCAGTTCCTCTCGGGGCCACACAGCGGTCTCTGTGGCAGCAGGGGTGCTGGTGCATCGTGCGCGCCAATGGTGAAGGCCGCGCTGTTCAGGGAGGCCTGATTCCCCCAGCAGTGCACACCATGCGCTCCCGCTCCTGCTCAGAGCTTACCCTCGCTGCAGGCTCCTCACCGCTGCTCCACACCTGCCGCCGGCACCCAGCAACTCCGCTTCTTCTACCGGGCTGCATTCTGCAACAGCGGGTCTTTGGCTCACTTTCCTCGCATTGTGAGGCTCAGGGGACGCAGGCACGCGCCTTCAGCGCCAATGTGCATTGCAAGGGCCTTGTCGCCAATGTGGGGGCCGTTACAACCAGGGGGAGACACACACACGAGTGGGGGTAACAGGAAGGAAGACATGGCTACACTCCAGTTCAGGTCTGTGCCGTCAGGCACGAGCGCTGACGTCACCATTCATTTATACTCCCTGATCCGGCCCAGCCCAGAGAGTTGAAGTGGCAACATTGTACTATAAGAGCCGTGTGGCTCACTACAGTGTCCAGGTCTGCCTTTACTCCTGCATATATTTGTTCTGTGCTATTTTTGAACATTTAAAATGAGCCTTTTCTATTGTGCAGGAACACTGCTGCCTCGCCATGCAGTGCTCTGGTTTTGGGCTTTTGTTTTTAATTTTACATATCCTTATTTTTAGTTAAATTACATCAAGCTTAATGCCCTAGGACTACAACTCACTGACTACATTAGCATGTTGTACTAAATTCACGAGTCTAGCACTGCATCCTTGATATCATGGAAACTTCTGGTAAACGTATGTGCGGAGGGCGACATTAGGAGTTAAAAGACTGATTGTTGCTTTTGAAACAGTCCAACTCGCCCCTACTCACAGGGTTGCCCCAAAACCTCCTCTTCCTTCCTGACCTCATTGTGTAAGCGTATCGGCGGGCATGTTTCCTTCAATGCCTCACACTCAACGGAGAAAAGAGTGAGGTAATGATTCTGGGAGGTAATGTTGACATCTGGTCCCCAGACTGGTGGTCTCCTGAACTGGGAATAAGACCAGAACCCTCAGAGAAGGTAAAAAATTTAGGATTCATGATAGACACCAAATTAGCATACGAAGCCCAAGTAAACAAGCTAGCCTCGTCTTTTTGGCTGATACTAAAAATGATAAGAAAGATACTCCCATATCTGCCCCAAGATACACGTAAAACGGTAGTGACAGCTCTCGCACTGTCTCGACTGGATTACGGAAATGCATTATATGCAGGAGCCAGAATAAAAATTATTGAAAAAATGCAGCGACTTCAGAACGCAGCAGCACGACTAATATTGGAAATTCCAAAGTTTCAGCCCATCAGCCATAAATTAGAGTCACTCCATTGGCTACCAGTGGCCAAAAGAGTCAAGTTTAAATCACTATGCTTGACCTACAAGGCCCTGCAGGGCAAAGGACCCCACTTCCTGAAAACACACTTGAAACAATACGAACCATCTAGACTACTCAGATCTGGACAACAAAAACTGATAGCAATACCCAAGTTTAAACGATCAAACTGGGGAGGAAGAAGCTTCCTCGTTCACGCAACGCGGACATGGAATCAACTGCCACTTGATATAAAAAACAGCCCAACATTGGAGTTATTTAGAAAGAAAATCAAAACTTGGCTTTTCGCTGCATAAACCTCAAGAACTGCACTAACTTCAGGCCTGCCCAGGAAAACGGACAAGTCACAGCGCCAAGACGCCTTCGGGCATTCGTGCGCTTTAGAAATTGATAAATCAATCAATCAATCAATGCAATAGGAAACACACCTCGAGCAGCAGAGGGATGGGCTATTGGTTGCAGCTCCGTGCATCTGCTCTCAGACGTGTCCTTCTGCCAGATGTTTGACAGCGCTGACTCTATCCTGCTCCAGAAGGGGAGCTGCTACTCTTGTTCAATGCTGATTGGAAACAGGCCCCTCCTCCACACAAGTGCTTTTGATCTTTAAAGCCCAAGTAATAGAACTTGTGTTTGCCTACTGTCTATGCCCTTCTTGTTTTTTTCTGTTTACTCCTCCTTTTTGCCTTGTACTTTTTCATGTGTGGTGCTCTGAAAGAGACGTAGTAGACCCCAGCATAAAACCATGCTTAACACCTTGGCTGTTAGAGCGTTTCCCCTCCTGTGCTGAAGGATCTAAATCCCCATTGTTCATGACGAGCTCAGCTCGTCATAAGCACAGCTCCAGTGTGCCTCATGACGAGCTGAGCTCGTCATGATCATCGAAAGGGTTAAACCATTGCAGATTTCAGAAACTGTACTCCAGAGCACCAGAACGCACATGAAGAAGAGAGATCAAGGGTCCTGCTCTTTAGCAGACTTCGCAACATTTCCAGGCCCGTGCATAAGTAGCTCATCAGTGCTTTACATTCTGGGAATTTCTGTCCTGATTTTAGAATGGGACAAACTGGACTGCAATTCCTAAAATGTAAAGAAAAAACCCTTGACTGGGAGAGCTAATACCTCACATTGGCAAAGACAATAGGTTGCACCCAAGATCTATGGGCTTTGTCAATGTTTTTTTTTTTACATATTGCACAGCAGCACGAGCTTGTGTAAAACATGCTTAAAGTAATTTAAAAAACGTTATACACGGTCAATGCTGGCCACGTCATAGTGCATTATTTGTACTTTAAGCCATATTACAATACTAGGTGCAAAATATTAATATGTGTGCTCTGTTGAGGAACCATTCACAGAGATGCTAAGAGCAATAATCTCTTTCTATGAATACATATATTGTATTAGGGGACCATTAACATGAATATTTAGGGCATTAATCTTTTTCAGTGTAGCATCACGCTGTCCATCTGTTTCATTCATACAATCCAATAGGTGAAGAACCGGGTTTTAGACCCCCGCGGCGCCAGGGATAACGCCCGATGTCTTCGTATTCCCCTGCCTCGGCAAACAGAGACACGGGACACTTCTTAATGACGTCAAAGACCAAGTTTATTGGCTGCAACCGGAACAGAGGTCTACGAAGCACAACACGGGTGGTTCGCTAGAGA
This sequence comes from Lissotriton vulgaris, assembly GCF_964263255.1. NCBI lineage: Eukaryota > Metazoa > Chordata > Amphibia > Caudata > Salamandridae > Lissotriton > Lissotriton vulgaris. The sequence goes on along the minus strand of NC_141691.1, from coordinate 1,072,952,495 downwards.
CTGCACCAATTCAAGGAGCGGAGCATGGTCTTTTATGCCGAAAATCACATTCCTGGCTAGCATCAATTACATACAAACTGACCAATGGAAAAATGACATTTCAAAAGTATCGCATGACGACAATCCCACTGTCCGTTGTCCAGCCCACCAGAAATGACCAAGCAAATTCCAATATTCCTGTTCGATCAGACCGGACAAACCCATCAATAAGACCTCAGCCCAAATCAGTGATTAAGCCATAAAGGAAGGAACAGAAACAGATGAGAAGCAAGATAGAAGGGTGTGTGCGTGTACCATAAACTCAGCAATGTCCTGCTCTTTGATCTTTATCTGACCAGCTGCTTAACAAGGAACTGTCTCAGCGAGGTCAGCCTCGGGCAAGGGAGTCAGTTCGGCCAGGTCACACAAGAGTCAGCTAAGGTGTACGTGTCCCAAGGACTCGTTCGGCCATAGTCATCGGCCTATGTGAGGGCAACCACACAAAATGGCTGCCGCACACAAAATGGAACCCGAGGGTTCAAACGAAATCCCTGAATACGTAGTGTTCTCATTGATCGATTATTGCGAAAACACTTGTACACACCGCACTCGTGATTTACGGTCCGCTGATACCAAAATCGTCTACATCCGACGACCTTTATTGAACGGGTTCAGAATCTACGAACCACAGACCCTCGAACCACGGAACTACATAGGGCAAACCTATTTATAGAGAAGTACTTTCAGTGATCCCTCAACAAATCACCCTTTTTTTGTAATAGTTATTCACTTCAACATGAAGATATTGCCCAAGTCTGTCAAGTATAACCCAACGGTTCTACTTCAGCCTTCCGCCAATGGGTTTCATCAGCTCTTTGTATTGCAGATATTGTATCGAGTAGTGATGTAACTGTAGAAAGCTGGCTCTGTATATACTATACCAAAGTAAAGTATAGTATGCTCAGAGTCCAGGGGATGCCCGGAGATATAATAGAGGCTAAATGAGATAATCACTAAAAGCTCTCTTTGTGGTAGTGTGGTCAAGCAGTCAGGTTTATCAGGATGGCGTGTTAAGCATTTATTGTATTCACTCAATCGAAGGACTGATTACACACACTCATTCAGAATCCAGACCAATTAGGTAAGTATAAAAAAGGTATACTTATGTTATATTTCTAGAACCAAGCAGGACTTAGTACAGGTAAGTAGAATATGTTTTCAAATGCAAAACTTTACAAGGAAATGCAGTTGTGAATGAACTTGCAATCGGTACAGGTTTGTATTTGCTTTTAAAACAGTTTAGAATACATAGAAAATATTTTTGATTACTTTTGGATTACTTTTCAGTTGCTTTGAGTACTGAGATATCACAAAAGGGGACTTACAATTTACAGGCAAGTACTACAATTCATGTTTCAAAGAAAGTTACGTTGGGTTTTATACAAAAAGTCAGTTCAACACAACATTTTTAGGAACAAAAATCTTACAATTGGTTCCAGTGGGAGAAAAGAAGGTTATCGGTTTGCAGGTAAGTAAACGACCTGCAAGAATAGATTTTGGGGGTTATAACCACTGTTCCCCAAGGTTCAGTTGGGCACTCAAATCGTGACACCAGCTGCACTAGGGCAGCCGGGTGCCGAGTGCATGGGCCCAATGTTAGCAATTTGGACTATGGGGCACCTTGGTTGGGGGCTGCTCACGGGCAGGCTATTCGGTCTTGGGATCCAAGCTCCTAGGGTTAAGGTCAGTGTGAGAAGTGTGCCTGGTATATGCTGTCCACTAGGTATAGTGGGCACCTTGTACCAGTCCAAGCAACCCTTATTGATGATTAGGTTAAAGAGAACCTTTATTGAAAGCTATCCTAGTGGTAGCTATGGAGAGAGGCCTTCAGGCTAAGACTCGAAGGAATGTAAAGCAGCTTGGTTTACCAGATTATAACCTCCTGAATGACCAAATGTTAGACGGACCGGGAGGGTCGGCCGAGGATAAGGGGAGAGGTCTCCGGGGAGAGCCGTCTCCAGCGATCGTACAGACAAGTAACTTCCCCCCCACAGACGTACACCACACCAGGATAAGGTTCAACGATACTTTATAAGCAATTCTTCAAGTACGGTAAAATGATACAAGGAGGTCTGGACTCAGGGGTCCCCTCGATTCTGGTCTCTGGATTGGGAAAAGGGTAGCGGGACAGTCTTGTTACCAATAGATGAAATAGCTCTCAATCCTCGAGCTTCGGCGTTCTAGATGGACGGGCCGCGGCGGAGCCAGCAGGTCCCGAGATGGATGAAGGAAGCGACGGTCCGCGGCGGAGCCATCAGGTCCCGATGAAGATGGTAGTTACAAACGGTCCGCGGCCATGCCAGCAGGTCCCGACGACGATGAAGGTTACGAAGGTTGCGGCAGCGCCAGCAGGCAGGACGATAGTTCACAAGGTAGGGCTACGGCAGCGCCAGTAGTCCGTCAAGGATGAGTTCTTCTCTGCGTCTCTCGACTCCAGGATACAACTGCCTTCCTGCTCTGGAGCTGCCCCAGTTATAGGGCTGGTGCCCTTTGATGTCCGGACCCTCGCACTTGGAGGTCGGGAGGTCCGGGATGAGGGAGTCCAGACACCCAGCAGGGGGGTGGAGCCAGCGCCCGGGGAGGCTGGGGGCGAGCGGTACCTGGCGGGGGAGAGCCATCGACACCTCTTTCTCCCATTGACCTGCCAAGTAGTCCGCTCACCTCCTGGGTGGATGGTGGTGCCGGGATGTCTGAGGCCTGGCCAGGCCCAGGGTTAGGGTCGATCGGAGGCCACGCGGCCTCGTGGTGCAGTGTCCAAGATGGTGCCTGGGTCGGGCGCGCGGGCCGGTGGTGGATCGGGCCCAAGGGGTCGAGATGTTCAGAGGCAGGGGTCCCGGAGGGGACGGGAAACGTGAAGTGGTGGTGTGTGACACTTGAGGGACCGGGCTCGGGCCTGGTCGGGCAGAGGGGGAGCGGGCCCTTCATGTGGCCTGTTCAACATGCGTCCCCCCCAGCTGAAGGCGGGGAGAGTCACCCATCCTCTTGGGGACTCTCCTCGTCGAGGCGGAAAAAGCGTGACAGGCCATCCGCGTTGGCGTGGTCTTGCCCAGGTCGGTGTTCCACAGTAAAGTCCATCCCCTGTAGGGAGATGGACCAACGTAGTAGTTTTGGGTTCTCCCCCCGCATCTGCATCAGCCACTGCAGGGGTTGATGGTCGGTCTGAACCCGAAAGTGTGTGCCAAAGAGGTAGGGCCGGAGCTTTTTGAGGGCCCATACCACGGCGAAGGCCTCCCTCTCGATGGTGCTCCAGCGTTGTTCTCGAGGCAGGAGTCGCCTGCTGATGAAGGCCACTGGCTGATCAAGGCCTTCGGGGTTCAATTGAGACAGGACCGCCCCAATGCCGTGGTCGGAGGCATCCGTCTGGACGACGAAATCCCGGCTGTAGTCGGGGGCCTGGAGCACGGGGGCGGAGCACATGGCGGCCTTCAGTTGTTCGAAGGCTGTTTGACAATCTGGGGTCCAGTTGACCTTCTTTGGTTGGTTTTTGGACGTGAGTTCTGTGAGGGGCCCCACTATGCTACCATAGTCCTTCACGAACCGTCGGTAATAGCCCGTGAGTCCCAGAAAGGCGCGCACCTCGGTCTGGGTGATGGGGGGCTGCCAGGACTGGATGGCGGCGATCTTGAGCTGCAGAGGGGCCACCAGGCCGCTTCCCACCTGGTATCCGAGGTAGGTCACGGACCCCTGACCAATCTGGCATTTGCTGGCCTTGATCGTGAGGCCAGCTCGCTGAAGGGCCTGTAGCACCTCTCGGAGGTGATGAAGGTGGTCGGACCAGTGGTGGCTGTATACAGCGATGTCGTCTAGGTAGGCGGCACTGAATCCTTCGAGTCCTGCCAAGACCTGGTTAACGAGTCGCTGAAATGTTGCTGGGGCATTCTTCATGCCGAAGGGCATGACTTTGAAATGATAATGGCCGTCAGGAGTGGAAAATGCAGATCGTTCTTGGGCCCGGGGTGTGAGGCCGATCTGCCAGTAGCCCGCCGTCAGGTCGAAAATGCTGAGGAAGCGGGCAGCTCCCATGCGGTCGATTAGTTCATCTGCCCGGGGGATGGGATGTGCATCTGTTCTGGTGACCGCATTCAAGCCCCGGTAGTCGACGCAGAACCGGAGTTCCGGTGTGGTGCCGGGGGTGGCTGCTTTGGGGACCAGTACTACTGGGCTGGCCCAGGGGCTGTCTGAGGGCTCAATGACCCCGAGCGTGAGCATCTTGGTCACCTCTTCTTGGATGCAGGCCCGTACCCGATCTGGTACGCGGTAGGCCCGGTGGCGGATAGGGGGGCTGTCCCCCGTGTCCACGTCGTGCACACACCAGGAGGTGACACCTGGAGTGAGGGAGAACAGGCTGGCGAACTGCAGCAGAAGGTCTCGACATTCTTGGCGTTGTTCCAGGGTGAGGGCCTCCGAGAGTCGGACCCCGTCCACGGAGCCGTCTTTCTCCCGAGTCCGTAGGAGGTCAGGGAGGGGTTCAGAGTCTTCTTCGGCTCCATTGTCTGTGGCCATCAGGAGGCTGAGTTCTGACCGCACGAAATGGGGTTTCAGTCTATTAGCGTGGAGGACCCGGAGGGGGTTCCGTGAAGATTCCATGTCGATGAGATAGGTGACAGGGCCCTTGCGCTCGACTACTTTGAAGGGCCCCGTCCACTTGTCTTGCAGGGCGCATGGTTCGGTGGGGGACATCACCCATACTTGTTGGCCGGGTTCAAATTCGATGGGGGAGGCATTTTGGTCATACCACTTTTTCATGTCTTCTTGACTGGCCTCCAAGTTTGCTTTTGCCATTTCCCTGAATCGTCGAGTCTGGTTGCGGAGGGTTAGGAGGTATTTGAAGACATCTGGGGGGTTCTTTAGAGGGGGCATTTCCCAGCCTTCCTTGATTAGGCTGAGCGGCCCTCGCACCGGATGTCCATACAAGAGTTCGAACGGGCTGAAGCCGAGGGATTTCTGGGGGACTTCTCGGTAGGCGAAGAGAAGGCACGGTAGTAGCACATCCCACTGGCGACGGAGGGGTTCTTCCAACCCCCCAATCATCCCTTTGAGCGTGCGGTTGAACCGCTCAACGAGTCCATTTCCTTGAGGGTGATAGGGGGTCGTGAATCGGTAGGTGACCCCACACTGTTGCCAGAGGGATTTCATGTATTTTGAAATAAAGTTCGTGCCTCGGTCACTGACGACTTCCCGGGGGAAACCCACACGGGAGAAGATCCCCATCAGGGCCCGGCCGACTACCGGGGCTGTCACAGTTCGCAGGGGAACAGCCTCAGGGTAGCGGGTGGCGTGGTCCACCAGTACCAGGATGAACCGATGTCCTTGTGCTGTACGGGGGTCGAGGGGCCCCACAATGTCTATCCCCACCCTCTCGAACGGGGTGGTGACCACTGGAAATGGTTGCAGGGGGGCTTTCAGTTTGCGGCCGCTCTTCCCACTGGCTTGGCATGTGGGGCAAGATCGGCAATGCTGGAGTACGTCATTCCTCATTTTCGGCCAGAAGAAGTGGGTCACCAGGCGGCTGTAGGTTTTATCTTGGCCCAGGTGGCCAGCCAGGGGGACATCGTGGGCCAGGTTCAGCAAGAAGTCTCTAAAACAGAGGGGCACCACTAGCACTCGACTGGCCCCTAACTCCGCGATTTTTTGTTCACTGTATAGCAAATCATTGTCCCAATATACCCAATGTGTTCCGGAAGTATCCCCTGCGCTCTGAGCGAGGGCTTGTTGGCGGAGTCCCTCGAGGGAGGGACAGGTCTTCTGTTCTTGGCGAAACTGCTCTTGGGTGGGTCCCCCCTCTTGATGCCACTGATCCAGTCCGGAAAGGTCCGGAGGTTGAGCGAGTCCCTCGGGAGCTGGTTCCGGGGGGACGGCACGGTCGGTGTCTTCTACTGGAGCGACCGGGGGAGGAGATGCCGGCCATTCAGGTTCTTCGGGTTGGGGATTGGCACGGGCGGCCATGGACCGGGTGGTGACGCACGCCCAGTCCGGGATGCCCAACATCCCCAGGTGTTCTCTTCGCTCTACTGCGGCCCACGGAGAGCTTTCAAGGTCATTCCCCAGGAGACAGTCTACGGGGGCGTCATCTCGGACCGTCACCTTCAACATGCCGGAGACTCCTCCCCACTCGAAGGGGACGCAGGCCATCCGACACAGACTCTCCGAATTATCGGCTGAACGGACAGGGCAGAGAATGTTTGGTAGGATCTGTTCTGGGGTCACCAGGTGACAGCGGACGGCTGTTACACTGGCCCCGGTGTCACGTAGGGCTTCGGCCCGGCGTCCATTGATGCTCACCCATTGGCTGTACTTCCGGGTGTTAGCGGGTAGGGGGACTCGCGGGACCATGTCTTTCCCCCCTAAGCATGCTAGAGCCATGGCGGCTGGCTCCCATTCTTGGTGTTCTTGCTCATATTCTTCCTGCTCCTCGGAGATCTGCTCTTCCCCCAAGGCAGCGGCAGCCACCTGGCGAGGTCTCGGGCTCTGGTTCTGTGGACAATTTGGGTCGTTGGCGTAGTGGCCGACTCGCTGGCATCGGTGGCACGTGACATTGGCTCTATATCCCGGTCGTGCCGGGGCGCTGCCCCGGTTGGCCGGGGGGGTGGTGCTGGTAGTGGGGGTGGCCGGAGCGTTGTCTCTTCCTCGTCCTTGGCCCCCTCCTCCTCCTCGGGGACGGTGCTGACCGTGGTGGTTTCGGTTCTGTTCATAGGACCCATTTCGGCCTACTCTGGTGATTTCCCACCGGTCAGCCTCGGCTGCGAGCTGCCGTGGATCAGTCAATTTGCTGTCGAGGAGGTGCTGCCGGAGCTCGATGAAGCAATTGTTTGATAGATGCTCCCACACCATGAGATTGAAGAGCTGTTCGTAAGTGGTGACATTGCTCCCCTTGATCCAACCCTCAAAGGCTCGGCTGAAATAGTTCACGTAGTCCACCCAAGTTGTACCCGGGATGCGGGTGCAGTCTCGGAACCTCTGACGGTACATCTCGGGTGTGAGTCCATAGCGGGTGAGGAGAGCAGCTTTCATGTGGTCATAGGAGGTCATCTGATGGTCCGGGAGCTGTAGCAGGGCATTGCGGCCCTCATTGAGGAATCTCCCCCATAGACCGGCTCCCCAGTCGCTTCGGTCGATCCGGTGGGCGGTCATAGCGATTTCGTAGGCCTTGAACCATTGCTGGATGTCGTCCTCTCGGAAGTATTCTCGAACGACATCCTTGGGGATGTGTACCTTTTTATCTGTTGCTCCTGGGGTGCGGGGTTGCTCGGGCACCCCTAATTCTTTGTTCTGCTTGCGTAAGTCTATCTCAGCTAATTTGCGCTCGTGTTCATATGCCAGTCTTTTTTCCTCGAGCTCTCTTTGTCTCTGTTTTTCCTCTCTTTCTTCTCGGAGCCGCATATGTTCTAAGCTCAGTTTCTGTTCGGCCAACTTGAGTTCACCATCCATTTTGAGCCGGGCCATTTCTAGTTCATGTAGTCGTGTCCTTTCTCGTTCCTGGATCTCGTCTTGCGAGAGACCCGTCCTTCGCTCCTCGGGAGCCGTGGTGTCTTTTTCTGCTGCTGCGACATTTTGGTCCGGGGGTCTGACGGCCCCGGTTTCTGCCCAGGACTCCAGGGCATGCTTGAAATCGTCTTTGGTGCTTAGACCGGTGGTAGCGATACCTAGTTCGATGCAGAATTGTTTTAATTCCCGATGGCTGTATTCTTCTAATTTCTCCATCTGAAATTTCTCGGTGGATCCGCTTTCTTTTGTTGTCATCGTGATCTCGTCGTGGGGTGAGCTACTCTCTGTACGATTATGCGGTGATTCGGATCGCGCCGCTGGCCACCAATGTTAGACGGACCGGGAGGGTCGGCCGAGGATAAGGGGAGAGGTCTCCGGGGAGAGCCGTCTCCAGCGATCGTACAGACAAGTAACTTCCCCCCCACAGACGTACACCACACCAGGATAAGGTTCAACAATACTTTATAAGCAATTCTTCAAGTACGGTAAAATGATACAAGGAGGTCTGGACTCAGGGGTCCCCTCGATTCTGGTCTCTGGATTGGGAAAAGGGTAGCGGGACAGTCTTGTTACCAATAGATGAAATAGCTCTCAATCCTCGAGCTTCGGCGTTCTAGATGGACGGGCCGCGGCGGAGCCAGCAGGTCCCGAGATGGATGAAGGAAGCGACGGTCCGCGGCGGAGCCAGCAGGTCCCCATGAAGATGGTAGTTACAAACGGTCCGCGGCCACGCCAGCAGGTCCCGACGACGATGAAGGTTACGAAGGTTGCGGCAGCGCCAGCAGGCAGGACGATAGTTCACAAGGTAGGGCTACGGCAGCGCCAGTAGTCCGTCAAGGATGAGTTCTTCTCTGCGTCTCTCGACTCCAGGATACAACTGCCTTCCTGCTCTGGAGCTGCCCCAGTTATAGGGCTGGTGCCCTTTGATGTCCGGACCCTCGCACTTGGAGGTCGGGAGGTCCGGGATGAGGGAGTCCAGACACCCAGCAGGGGGGTGGAGCCAGCGCCCGGGGAGGCTGGGGGCGAGCGGTACCTGGCGGGGGAGAGCCATCGACACCTCTTTCTCCCATTGACCTGCCAAGTAGTCCGCTCACCTCCTGGGTGGATGGTGGTGCCGGGATGTCTGAGGCCTGGCCAGGCCCAGGGTTAGGGTCGATCGGAGGCCACGCGGCCTCGTGGTGCAGTGTCCAAGATGGTGCCTGGGTCGGGCGCGCGGGCCGGTGGTGGATCGGGCCCAAGGGGTCGAGATGTTCAGAGGCAGGGGTCCCGGAGGGGACGGGAAACGTGAAGTGGTGGTGTGTGACACTTGAGGGACCGGGCTCGGGCCTGGTCGGGCAGAGGGGGAGCGGGCCCTTCATGTGGCCTGTCCAACACCAAATGAAAGGAGAACCACATAAGGTATAAATAAAATATATGTATTTATTACTAAACACTCTACTAACCTCTTTATGAGATTAGAGGACAAGGCACCCAATATTACAGTATTAGAACGACAGTAAATAACACAATACACAGCGGGCTTCAGGGGGAGTCCGAACCATATACTAAGAAAGTGGTATAACAACCATGACTTAACTAGACACAGTGTCTAGATCACGTAGAATCTCTGGGGCCCCAAGTAACCACCCAAGGTAGTGACAGAGGGGATGTGTGCAGTGTGAGAACACAGCAGCGAGCTCCGTACAATCCTATGGGAAAGTCACAGTTGGAATTTTAAAGATTAAGGACACTTAGGAGAGGACTTTGAGCAAATCTTTTCAAACTTAGAAGGTTCTAAGGCCAGCACCCGTGTGAGCAGCAGAGTACTTGTGTTACCTAACCCAGGATAGCCGGATGCATAGGTGTCAAATGGTGTCGGGAATCTTTGTTGTTTTCAATGGCGTGATGCTGCAAAGTGCTGCTGCCGTGAAGAGGAAAAGTCTCCGGTGTGATCCAAGCCTGGATCAGAGATGAGAAGAACCTGAAAGCAGAGAGGAGAGAGTCTGGGTCACTTCAGAGTGACCAGGGGCTGGGTAGACGAATGCCCACCGATGTCGGGTGCTTCAGGTGAGTTGACGAGATGCTTGACTCTGCAGCCACGGGGACCAGGAGACATGGACGACAACCAAAGTTCATAGGTGAGCTGTCCAACAAAGGATGTTGAGTGCTGGGGAGTCCGTGTTCAGATGGAACACCAACAAGCCTTGGCAACTGCAACCCACTTGGTCAGAGGAAATCAGCTTTGGTGAGGACCAGCAAGGTCTTGGGGTCTCTCCTAAGCAATGGAGAGTCAGGGTACATCTGGATCAACCAGGAAAGCCCAGGGAAAGTTAAAGTTACCTGCACAGGGACCCACAGGCCAACGGACCAGGGATCGCGAAGGGACTTTGAGAGGAATCACAAAATACCAGCCCACAGAACACTTGTGGAGTGTAGGCCGGTAATCTTCGGTGGAAACACTGCTCGGGGTCAGGACTACAAGTAGCCCAAAGCACAGCCTCAGGGGTTGCACGGTCCACACGAGGGATATGGGCCTCAGAATTGCTGAGATCGCAGATCAACCTCGGAGACCTTGGGAACCCACCTCCTGTGTTGCAGAAATTTTCGGAGTCCTCAGGAGCTTCGGAGATACAGACCAGTCAGATGCGTTGTGGTGCCTGCTTAGCAGGAGAGTAACTCCTTTAATCCAAGGGAGATTCTTCAGTCATCCAGAATCATGCAGATCGTCGAAGTACTTGGTTTCTGTAGCAGAGTTTAATCGAAGTAAAATCTAAAGTCCTGTAGTTAGGGGTTCCTACTTTATACCCAAGGAAGGGATGGGAAAAACTCTGGGGACCCACCTATGGGAGGGTCAGGACAGAGGGGTGGCTACACCCATGTCCTTTGTCCAGTTTCATGACAGAGATGGGGCTGATAGCCCCTGCAACCGGTTTGAGCTGGACTATGCACAGGGACACCAAATGTGCCCCCAGTGCAGATATCAAAGCACTCTTGAAGTGCACCCACCCAGCCCCAATACACTAAAGCCTGTCTGGGAGGTGGCCACACCACCCTGTGACAGGAAACCTGTTGTCAAGCCTTCGCCAGCTGGGATTTCGTCCAGCAGCAGGAGGGCAGACTCGTATCTGTGGCTGGCAGCATCCATCTTGTGATGCCAGGGTCGAGAAAGCTGGTACTGGGTGTACCGGTGTTGTCATATTTGTCCCTCTAGGATGGTGGATGGTGGAGGTATGATTCCAAGGTGTTTGACACCAAACACAACATGATTCCTTGCAGCCGGTTTAAAGTTAGTGTTTACCGCGAGGTTATAATGCACTTAAGAGTATATGGTTGGCTGTATCACAGAACAACCCCGGAGAATAGATTCCAAAGGCTGCAGAGGGGCTCTGCTCATGCATGGGCACCCTCTCACACAAAACCCTGCACCCTGCCTTCAGGATTGATAAGGCCTGCCATAGGGGTGACTGATAGGTTTATATGTGCAGTGATATAAGGTAGATATAGTGAAAGGCGCCAGGCATGGATGGCATCCCAGCTGACGTTTTTCTATCTGACCGTGTCTCTTGGTGCACATATTTCACAATGCTGTCAAATGCTATCGCTATGGGTGGAGAAGTCCCAGCCTCATGGAAAGGGGCAGAAATCATCCCTATCTATAAAAAGGGGGACAAAACCCAGGCAAAAAATTACAGACCCATTGGTCTGATTGATACAGCGCAGAAAATAATGGGTCGACTAGTCCAGAATAAACTGCAACAATGGATTGAAGACCAAAATATACTGTCACCTTATCAAGCGGGTTTTCGCCCCTTGACTAGTAGTATTGACCAAGTCTTTTATTTTCTAGCCATTTATTGGAGAAATGTTACGCTGCGAAAGGGCACATTGTATGCAGTTTTTGTGGACCTAAAAGCGGCGTTTGACCTGCTGCCGAGAGAGAAATTGTGGGAAACCCTGGATGAGGCGGGAATAAGCCCTGAGCTCCTCACTTTGCTGGTGCGCCTTCACGAAAATAATTATGCGAAAATAAGGTGGGGCAAACAGGGGGAAGTGACATCCCCCTTCCCAGTAGAACGAGGGGTGAGGCAAGGGTGCGTTCTGGCCCCAACGCTTTTTTCAATCTACATAAATGGAATTGTGGAGCATTTAAATAAATCTCCAAATGATGCTCCAACCATGGCAGGTGTACACGTCCCCGTACTAATGTTCGCGGACGATACGCTTTTATTATCACGTACGCCTAGTGGATTGCAGAAAGCGGTTGATGCTTTTGGGGTTTTTTGCGATAGTCGAGGCCTGGAATTAAATACCAGCAAAACTAAATTCATGTGCCTGAACTCCCAAACAGGCTTTAAGGGGACGATAAAATACAAGGGTGAACCACTGGAAAAAGTAGATGCCTTTGCTTATCTAGGAATCACCCTTCAAAATGACATGAAATGGAATTCACACATCAACATGGCATCTTTAAAATTTAGCCAGCTAGCAGGTGCAGTTACAGTCAAACATAATACTTCTTTGACAAGACCTATAAATTGTGCACTTGAAGTCTATAGTATAAAAGTAGTAAGTGCATGCTTGTATGGGTCTGAGCTCTGGGGTTTTTCAAACCTAGGTGACTTAGGGCGGGCGGAAAATAGATTCTTACGAGGGCTTGTTAGGGCCCCACAAAGTACACCTATTATCCCACTTAAGATGGATTTAGGTAGGAAAAATATTGAAGACATTGCCCGCCTACGTCCCTTGCTGTATTGGAGGCGGTTAATGGTAACCCCAGAGTTAAGTCACTATGAATCTGCTTTTTTTGATGTTGTGAATTTTGATGGTTTTCATTCCATTGTATGGCTAAATGAACTGCGGAGCACATTGGTGAAATTGGGTCTGGATCATCTGTGGGGTAATAAGGATGTTGCCCTATTTCCTTCAAAAAAACAACTTAAGGATATCTACTGGGAGTCAGTATATGCAACACTGTATCGCAAAGGTTTGCAATCTTCCCTGACCTTACGCTTTTTTGATACAAAACAAATTCCATCATACGAAAAATACTGGGATGTAATTGAACGTCCTTTGGATAGGAAACTATATTTCCAATTTCGGGTGGGAACTCTCCCAGTGAACGCTTTTACACAAAAATGGTCTCCACTAAAGGACGCTTACTGTGACCATTGTAAAAATGAAATAGAGGACATTGCACAATTGTTTTTTTCCTGCCCCCTCTATGTGATTCCGCGTCGAAAGTGGTTAAAACCAACCTGTAGGAATTTGGGTACTAGCTGTTGCTCACAGGCCCTAAGAATTTTAATGTCTGACACCTCAACACCACTGGTAATAGGCGTAGCAAAATTCCTTGCATGGGCGTGGGTAATAAGATCTCGTGCTTCAAGGCCTATTGAATAATAAGATTTATTAACTGCCTGTATAATCTTCCTTGTCCATTTTTAACATTTTTACATGGAATTTTATAAAATTGAATGTATACATTTTATAGTATTACTAGCTTTTCGACTTTTGTTGTTTAACATGTTTTTTAATGTAGAATTTTAAGTATTTATTGTATGATGTTTAGAAGGTTGCTTTTATGACTAAAAGTCGAATAAAGCTTTGAAATTGCAATTGTGAACCTATATCTAACTAAGGGATGCATGCACCACCTTACACATGCTGCAGAAGCAGACCTGTTGTTTCATTTTGAATGGTCTCCTAGGGGTGGCATAATACATGCTGCAGCCCCTTGGAGGCCTCTGGAGTACCTATACCCTAGGTAAATAGTACACCATATACTAGGGGCTTATAAGGGTACCCCAGAATCCAATATGGAGTGTATCTAAAGTACATGTAATCAATTTAGAGGAGAAAGCTGCTAGACTGGGGTCCTGGATAGTAGGATGCCACCCAGACAAAGTCAGAAACAGGGAAACATCAGCAAAAAGTGGGGATAACTATAAGAAGCAGATCCTATTTTCCTACAGTCAGGGCAAAGGGGGTCCCTGGTCAGCACCAAGTCCTCACCACTAGCCCGGTTCAATCCACCAAACTTAAGGTCTGGAAGCGAGACCTGAAGAAACTCAACCCCAGCTCATTACCTCCCCCCAGCTGCAATCTTCTCCTTCCCCCTACCTGTGCCTCAGACGTTCAGGCTCTCACCGACCATAACCTTAACTCTATGACCTCAATAATCAATGAGGTCGCCCCCCTGCAACTTAAGAGAGTCTCCTCTAAGAACTCAAAACCATGGTTCGATGGTATGCTTAACGAAGATAGACGAGCCATAAGACTGGCAGAGCGCAACTGGAGATCAGCCCCCTCGGCTTTGCACCTTAAAACTCTTAAGAAAAAGAGAAACGCCTACTTTAGAAAAATCAACGCTTGAAAGCAAATTTCTTTAGCCACCAGCTTGACCAAGCAAAAAAGCGGCCCAAAAAATTGTTTGAGCTAATCAAAACCCAATCCAAGGAACAACCTCAACAATCACATAACGACGAGCACTCTACTGTCATGTGAAGAATTTTCTGCTTTCTTTAATCTAAAGACAGATAACATCAGGAACGATCTCCTCAATGATCTAAGCCTTTACTCCAGCCCCCACAGCATAACACCCATTGAACCAAAAATCAATGCTACATGGTCATCCTTTGACACCTACACAGAAGAAACAATTGGCAAAATGCTCAGTACCTTGAAACCTTCTAATCACCTCACGGACCCCCTTCCTGCAAAAGCTGTAAAGGACTTCATCCCACTGCTTCTCCCGCTTTGGACCAAAATTATTAACAGCTCACTTCAACAATGACTCATCCCCGACTCCCTCAAAGTGGGATACGTTTTGCCTATACTCAAGAAACCCACAGCAGACCCTACGGACCTAAACAATTACTGTCCTATTTCCAATATTCCTACCCTGGCCAAACTGTTGGAAAAATGCGTACACCTCAAATTGACAAAACACATTGATCAGTTTGACCTCCTCAACTCTCATCAATCAGGCTTCTGAGCAGGACACAGCACGGAAACAGCCATGACACACATAATTGATGACCCCCTCCAAATCTTAGATCAGAACGATACCTACCTCCTCATCCTTCTTGATCTCTCATCAGCCTTTGACACCGTCAAACACGAGAACTTACTCGAGCTGTTGAATATCAGAATGGGTCTATCAGGGACTGTACTCAAGTGGTTTACCTACTTTCTGCATAACCGGTCTCAGAAATTCAAGATCAACAACATGATGTCCTCACCCGTTCCTGTAACACTAGGGGTCCCATAAGGATCCTCCTTATCCCCAACATTGTTTAATCTAGTCATAAAGCCACTCACCACATTGCTGCAAGTATCTAATGTACAATTTCACATGTATGCAGACAACACCCAACTCTACCTCAAAATACATTCCCCTGAAGACATCAAACTACTCAACTCAACGCTTAGGAACACACAGACATGGCTGGCCAAGAACCACCTCAAACTTAACGCTCTAAAAACTGAATTCCTTCTTATTTCACCTCCCGCTAAAATCCCCATCACTCGGACTTGGCTTAAACACCTAACTGCACTCAAAGTCCAACGTACCATCGTGGACTCAGCGAAATCTTTAGGCGTAACCCTTGACGCCAACCTCAATATGCAACATCATATCAGCAAGGCAACTAAGGGAGCTAATGTCCAAATCAATACTTTGAGGAAGCTTAAACCCTTCCTCCCAGCCAAGGACTTCCAAACCGCAGTACAAGCCCTAGTCATTCCTCAGATAGACTATGGAAGTGTCGCCCTCTGTGGACTCCCCCTATCAGCAACCGCACCACTAAGAGCCTCTATGAACGCTGCAGGCAGACTTATCACTGGATCAAAAAAACGCTTGCACATTTCCCCTGACTTAAAATCCCTGAACTGGCTGCCTTACGAAGCTAGAATCCATCTGAAAATCGCCTGCATGACACACATGGCTGTACACCGCAACTCGCCCAGCTACCTCACCCAGAAACTGACAATTTCAGGTGGCTCAAGAGCCACTAGAAGCACAAAAAATCTTCTTCTGAAACCTCAAAGATTCCGGGAGGAAAAAACTTATAAACGCTCCTTCTCAGGAATGGCACCAAGGATCTGGAATGCCCTCCCTCCAGAAACCAGACTTATCTCCTCCACTGCATTTTTAAAAAAAGAAGTAAAAGCGATCCTCATGGCTAAATTCACCTGAACATTTTCTTTGGATTTCTTGAGACTCTTCATTTATCATTTTACTACATGTCTTGTCCGATCTATTATGTGCCTTGTTTCCCTATCTTACTTTGCTCTCCATTGATAACCTACAGCTCCTCCATGCACAAAATCTTTGTTAATCACTCGCTCGTTTTTCTTATCCCATGTATGTAAAAAAGCGCTCTGATATCTGCAAGGATCTTGTTCGCGCTATATAAAACTTTCAAAATAAATAAATAAATAAGGAGGAACCAACAGCAGGGCAGGTCATTTGGAGGGCTCGGGATCTAGGTGCACCTATGGTCCTCCTCTCAAGGGTGCAGGGCAGCCTGATGGAGGGGTGCCTTTTGAGGTCGGATTTCACCTTAAAATGCCACTTGCGGTTGGTGGGGGTCTCTATGCAGAGGCTGCAGGTGATGTCAGGGAGTCTTGGAAGGGTCAATCCACCGTGGACTCGGACACTGGAGCACTGGGGGACCATGCTGGGCCACTTGGATTCAAGCCGTAGGCGACAGGTGATTCCAGGCATTGAGTTTCTCCATCCTCAGCAGGCTCAAAATCTTTCTTTGTAACAGAGCTGCTGTTCGCAGGAGATCCGGTCTTTGTTGAAGGCAGTCAGTCCTCCTATGGGTTTTGGAGGTCGCTGGTTGCTGGTCAAGTCGACTATTGGCACAGAATCTCCAAAAACTGCAGACCGGCCAGTAGGGCTGGTCAGTTCTTCTCCACAGTCTCCTCTGCTGTGCGACTTCTTCCATCCATCTTATTCGTAGGTTGCAGGAATCTAGAGGTAAGGTTCAGGGTCCACCTAAATACTAAATGTAAGGGTGCTACAGGGGTGTACAGGTTGGGACCAATAGGTCCCTTCTTTGGGGTGAGAGTATACCCCCTATTAGGTCACCCTACAGTGGGATGAGAGCATGATCCTCTCTCTAATTGGCTGGGTCCCCTCATCTTCAAGATGAAGGGGACTGAGATGTGTGCTTCACCTCGCCTCCCCATCTGAGGGGTGGGGTTGGCAAAGGTGGGAACACCTCTCCTCCTAACTTGGTTTTCCCACTGGTGCTCCCGCCCAAAAGGGGTCAACCGGTGGAATCCAGTTGCTGGGGGCAGTAAAAGGCAGGGGCAGCTTAAAAAAGGCAGCAGGCCTTTGAAACTTCCCACTCTTGGACCCAGCCCATCCTGGTGGAGGAGCCATGACACCTCTGTCCAAGATAGGCTTTATTTATGGACCCAGAGAGCAGAAGTCCTCTGCCCAGGGGTCCAGAAACCTGTCTGGTAGCAGCAAATGCCAGGTAACCATTCAGGAACCACAGCAGTGGATTTTACATTAAATCCCACACTGGGGTCAGTTTGGGTTGGTTTCATGTGAAGAGAGGTTTGCTACCAATCTTCCGAGGTTTCAGTAAAGCCATTATGAAGCTGTGGAGTTAATAATGACAAACTCCCAGACCATATACTCTTGATGGCTTTACTGCACTTACAATGTCTAAGAATGGACTTAGACACTCATGCAACTGTACCCTCAACTGGGGGTTAGCAAACCCTGCTAGAGGGGTGACTTACCTAGGCCCTGGGCAGTGGGTTGCAGGCATGGCACACAAGGATGTGTGATGTGTCTACTCTTCAATTTTCTCTGTACCAAAACATGCAGCCTACAATGGCAGTGTGTAGGTGTGAAGGTGCAGGACCTCTAAGGGTGGCACAATATGTGCTGCAGCCCTTAGAGTCCTTCCCTGGTCACAGTTCCCTTGGTAGCCATGGTATATTTTACAAGGTGCTTTTCTTTGGCCAGAGATGTGCTAATTGTGGACACAAAAGTACAGATTGGGGAAATAACACAGGCCATGTGAACCTGATTGGCAGGGACCGAGGGCACATCAAGTCAAAGTGCATTAAGTGTCAGGCAAAAAGCATGATGGGGGGGAGTCTGCAACAGAAAACCACGTTCCTACATTAACACATTTAGGAGTTTGGAAATTAATGACAACATAAGCACTCTCACTTGTTTTATCAGGGATCTACCTACCCAACTAATTCTTCTCACAATTGGAATTATGCTATATAAGTGTTGTACAATACTATCCCTTCATGCTAACCAATGCACTACCTTGTTTTTTAACATACCTCAGTCTTCCCTTGAATTGGGAATTACTGATGGTACATTGCCATAAGGAACATGCGGTCCTCTGGTGCAATGGGTCCCGATGAACTCCCTATGACAGTCCTAAAACAGGATCCCCTAACGTGGAGCAAAATCCTGTATCCATTGTTTAAAGCCTGCTTCATGTCAAACACGGTTCCTGCCTCCTGGAGGGGAAGTATTTTGGTCCCTATTTTTAAGAAGGGAACTAGGGACTGTCCCAGTAATTATCGATTGATCGCCCTCCTCGACTCTATCGGAAAGGTTTTTGCGAAATGCCTCTTGAACAAACTGGCTTCCGTAGGGGGCATGGTACTTTAGACAATCTCACCACTCTCCAGGTGGTAACTGATAAATATGTGCAGGTGAGAGGGGGGGTCGCCTATGCGGCTTTTATTGATTTCTCCACAGCGTTCGATAAAGTGGATCGTAGAACGCTGTGGAGAAAGTTGGCAGAGCTTGGGGTCCCATCCTACTTATTGGAGCTTGTCCGCACGCTCCATTCAGAGACCTGGTGCAGTGTCTTGCAAGGGGGTGAAAAGGGGCTGTCCCATCGTATTCCGTCCCTGAATGGCCTAAAACAAGGCTGCTTATTGGCCCCCCTTTTGTTCTCCTTGTATACGGTTGATCTGCCTGTTGCCTTGTCTGCTAGTGAAGGTATTGCTCCGGTGATCGGGGGGTCCCCAATATCTTGTTTGATGTACGCTGATGACGTCCTTATTTTGGATATGACCCCCAAAGGCCTTGCAAATCGACTACAAGCCCTCCATGATTTTTCTGTTGCGCATTGCATGAAGATCAACATCTCCAAGAGTAAAATTATGTGCATAGTTGGAAAAAAGAAGTGCCGATCGGAAAATTATGGTTGGTATATCGGTGGTCAAAAATTGGAGGTGGTAAAAACCTATACTTTTCTGGGGAAAATCATTGCTGCTAACTTGAGCGAGAGGCCTCACATCGAGCATAGTTCACGGAAAGCCCTCGCTCATGGCAAAGGTCTAAATTCCCTGTATTAGGCCACTGGGAAAAGGCATTTCTCGTGTTTATTGGAGGTATTTAGATCCAAAATTCCTGCAACGATACTATATGGTATAGAACTTATTGAGATGAAATATTGGGACTTCTGTCATAAGATTGAGGGGAAACTTCTAAGATCCCTATCTTCCCTGAACACTGCGTGTCCTTTGGCCGCTTGCAGGCTCGACTACGGACTCAGGAGCAGCTGGGTACAGGGTCTATGTGCCCTGGTAAGATGGGTGGCTTGCCTGGCTAGAGCTGAACTGGGGACGTTGAGAGCTCTCCTTAAAACTGAATTGCTGGGCAATTTTAGGGAGTTTTCACAAATTGTAAGGAATTTCAGAAAAGCTGTAACCCTGTTGAAGTTAGATGAAAACTATTTGTTTCTGCAATCTCCCTGTCAGTTAAAACTCCTATTAAAACAGGCCTCGTGGGAACTGTGTTTTCAGGCAGATAAGAAGATAATTCATGAAAAAAGGGGAGTAGACCATCTCCTTAATTCTTATTCGATTAAATTGGCTCAACCTTATGTTACATGGAACTTGCCACATGGTATCCGTAGATTATGGTTTTTGTTACGTTATGACCTATTACCCTTAAATCTACTTTTATCAAAATGGCATGGCTCTTCCCCTATGTGCAATCTATGTAAGCTGAGTACTCAGGATCGGACGCATGTTCTGTTGATCTGTCCTGCGCTTCGTATATTGCGTCTCAAATGGTTAAAACCTATTTGTCTTCGTTTGGGCATTTCTAATTTGAACAGCTTTTTGCAAGCACTTTATCGGCCTCCCAATGAAATGTTTTGTTTCTATATTTTTAAATTTTTTAAAGGTTTTTTAGCTATTTATTAATATGTTTCTGGAGATGTTCGACAATGCTTCCTGTTGTAGATTTGTCATTGTATGTTATTTTTATTCAAATATGCGTCTGAATGTCATTTTTCTTGCGATTGTAACATGTCTTTTCTTTTATTATTGTGAATTTTTATGTGGCCCTCTTTTGAGAGCCAAAACATAATAAAATAATTGAATTGAATTGAATTGAATTGATGGTACATCCTTTAAAATATTTGCATAGGAAGTAGCCACAGGGGAGTAAAAATGTAAGGTATGCTGACTTCCTGTTTTATATGGTTGATTTGGGCCCTTCAGTGGGTGCGTAGAACCTTCTGACGACTGACAGGGTATGGTACAATAGGTTTGTATCAACATTTGATTGCCTCTCCTCCCTGTATCCTTAAGTTTGTTAGTGCTGTGGACCTGAGGAATATATGGTGTCTGTTCCATTACGACATCTACTTGGGTTATTGTTACACCTGGCGGCCTGATGTATTGATTATTGATAGGACTACTTTCCTTCGTTAGAGTCTCCTTTACATTTTTCACCACCCTTTCAAGTAACTCTGACTTACATCTAACGTCTTTTAACACAACTTAACAAAAACTTCAAACAAGCTCAATTTAGCATTCAGCTTCCGTAATAAAATGTCAGGTTATTCCGCAGTAGTAGTACATGAACATTCCATATTGTCCTTAGAAGGGGTGCGGTCTTTAATTTGGTTTGTTTTCAAACAGTTTACCCTTATCTGTTCTGTTTTCTTTTTTGCTGGAGGGAATTTGAGAGCCTGTGAAGGAGACATAAATATATGATCCAATGGAGAGTTTATGACATAGGGATTAATGTTAGCGTTTTGTTTTATTATTTCAGTGTGTATTCCCTCTAATCGCTTACTTGGCCCTGTCGGTAAGTCTAGCAAGTTACCCTGTATTGGGATTGTAATGGCCTCCTTTATCACATTTTGTCTCTGAAAGTATTTCCTCAACATTTACAAGCTCTCTATCAATTAAGTCCATAGCACCAGATAAATAGTTTGTAATTCAATTAGTAGCAGAGGCGGTCTTAACATTTGTACCCAGCGCAATTTTCCTTTTCCCCAATCCTGAATAGGTATATAGCCAGCTATTGATGGTAAGCATGACTATCATTATGTCCAATGCCAGATGGTAGACATTGTGGAGTTTGCCCAGCCTCATTCAGGCTCAGACAGCCCGTCTTAGCTCTTCTTCACCCAGGTGGTCCCTGCGCGAACCCGTGCTGTTGGAGAACACCCGATTTATATAGCATCCCCCCCCCCTCCTTCTTGC
Organism: Lissotriton vulgaris; assembly: GCF_964263255.1. Taxonomy (NCBI): domain Eukaryota; kingdom Metazoa; phylum Chordata; class Amphibia; order Caudata; family Salamandridae; genus Lissotriton; species Lissotriton vulgaris. Next base: position 1,072,931,489 of record NC_141691.1, on the reverse strand, counting down.
CCAGCAGGATTCTGGACTTTGTTGTCCCACATGCAGCACACTTGGCCACAAGTAAGCAGAAAATGCAGGCAAGGCACCCACGCTGTGGGAAATTGCGCAGGTTCATATGGTGTCTCCCACCTCCTTCTTGCCTAGCTGGATTCTGGACTTTGGTGTTCCAGGTCCAGCAGAGGTGGTCGCAAATAAACAGCAAATGCACGAAAGATCACAATTTAAGTCCTTTTGCTTAGATAATAAATCCTCACTTGGTCACACATCATACTGCTTCTCAAACGTTTTCAGCCTTATCGATGCATTCAGACGTTTTGGTCCTCCCCTCACAGGCTGGCTCTTCCCCATAGCCTCCTTTTCCATGGCCTCTAAAAGCTCCTCTCATGCTATCCAAGTCATGTGAAAAGACAAGCTCTTGGAACCCTGTATTATGCTGGTGAGACTCATAGTCACTAGCAGCTCTCAAGCCATTGGACTCTAAAACAGTATAATTATGATCCAAAACGCACTTTTGTATAGTGTTTGTGGTATGTATTGTTGTTTTGTTGTTAAGAGACCTGGCAAGAAAATACTGTCAAGCCCAACCTCACAAAATAAGTTAATGTTTAGGTTAGACTTAACTGTGGCCCAAGTTTGTTACTTTTTTGGGTAGTTTTCATACAAAACAGCACTTAAAAGGGTCAAATTCAAGACTGCAAGGGATATTGTGAAAATATGGTTTAATATTCTCTCTTTCTGTAAAACCTCTCTTTTTCACCCTTAATTAGCGCTCTGGGGAAACCCGGGATTTTTAATGATGGTCAAGCAAAATTATGGTCTGTTTTTTGAATTGTTACATTAGGGGATCTCTACGGTGTTCAGGGCTTCCTAGATTTTGTTGCACTTAAAAATTTATATAATTTGACAGAGGAAATGAGGTTTAAATATATGCAAATTTATGACTTTCTGATACGTAAGATGAAAATCTTTGAGGTTGTAGATTCGGATATATGGAACTATTTATACTCATCTAAAACAAAATCTCTGATCAGTGAAGGGTATAGTTGTTTTGTCTCATACAAGATTGATGACTGCTCCAAATTGGCTGAGAAATGGAGCTCGACATTGAGACTTCCGATTAATTCCAATCAGATCGCTCATTCTCTTTCAAATTTAAATAACTTGGTGCAGTCATCAAGTCTTAGATTGCAACAATTCAAAACAACATGTATGTTACACTATACTCCTGAAGTGATCCTTAAATGGTCGGCAAATATTTCATTTAGTGATCGCACGAAATGCCCTAAATGTGATCTGGTAGGTGCTAACATAGAGCATATGTTGTTTTCTTGCTCCATGCTAAATGAGGTTTGGCTTGCTTTTGATCAGGTTTTGAAATTGAAATTGGCTAGACCACCCTCTCTCTCCTCTCCTTCAATCTTATTAGATATACATGATGTTTCTCTTCCTCAACAGGCCTTAATTACTATCTTATTATCCTGTGCGAAACTAACCATTGCTCGTGCTTGGATCTCCCCTCAGCCCCCACATATAATGGAATGGTGGGCCTTGGTCAACGAAATTCATAACATGGAGGCAGTCCTGGCTAGGCTTAGAGGGGCTCTATCTTTATGAAAATTTGAAAAAATTTGGGGTAACTTTATTTAGAATGTCAAAGTAATGTTAATTTATCTTAGATTGATAATGCAATATTTTAATTTGGCGTCTTCTGTAATATTCTTCCTCTCTGATTGTCTCTAATGAATGCAACATGATTTTGAAATAATTGTTAACATACTCATTCTGCTATATTATGTTTAAGATGACTCTTCCCTCCTGTGATACGATGTGTTTTATTTTTGCTTATTTTTTTTCCACCTCTCTTGCTGTTAATAAAAAAATATAAAAAAAATAAATTAAAAAAACAGCACTTATTAGGTGTTCTAAACCCTTTGGTGAAAGTGCAGCGTTGATATCAGCTTAAGACAGTAAACCTGATGTATATCACAATCCACCTGCGCATTACATGAAGATGGTGCGTTCTGGGCAACACTGATTCCTGCGAGACTTAAGAATATTTGTTAATGGGTTCCAAAATTCTCTTCACCATAAATAGATCCACTCAAGAATACACACTGTGAATAGATTTTATTATTTTATTAAAATCAAAGTCCATTTCTAGTGCAAATAATGTGTGATGATGATGATAGGAGCCTTATATAGCGCAACTTAGCCCGTAGGCGTCAAGGCGCTGAGGATGGAAAAATCTGTGTGGGGGGGAGGAGGTGTGCCGGCTAGAGATAGAATTCGCTGAAGAGCCTGGTCTTCAGGGCCTTCCGGAAAAGGAGATAGGATGATTGAGCCTTGAGCTCCACTGGAAGGGAGTTCCAGATCCTTGGAACGAGGGAGGAAAAGGCCCTCCCGCCCCACCTTGCTTTAACACTTCTGGGAACGACAAGGAGATTTTTATTCGCTGAGCGCAGGGCCCTGCAGGGGACATGACGGGACACAAGAGAACTAATATCTTCTGCCCCAAGTCCATGTAGAGCATGGTGAGTGAGGCACAAGGCCTTAAATTCAATCCTTGTTTGCATGGGGAGCCAGTGCAAATTTTTCCTGATGGAGGAGCCTGAGGACCGCCTCGGAGCATCAACGACGAATCTTGCGGCCGCATTTTGTAAAATCTGGAGACGCTGGACGAGTTGCTTGTTAATTCCCAGATAGAGTACATTACAGTAATCTAATCTTGAGGTTATGAGGGCCACCGTGACCTGTTTACGGGCTTCGGGCCACAGTTAGTGAGCGATTTCTTTAGGATCCGCAGAGCCCCACAGCTAGTTGAGGCAGTCCTGCTAACCTGTTTATCAAAGGAAAGTGAAGAATCAAAGATTACACCCAGATTCCGGGCAGACTGAGAGGGCGTGGGGCAGGCGCCTAGAGCAGAAGGCCACCAGTCAGTAGACCAGGTCTCCTGCTTGCCTCCGAAAATGAGCACCTCCGTTTTCTCCCCGTTTAACTTAAGATAGTTTCTCACCATCCAGTTCGCAACTGCTTCCATGCAGGCTCTAAAATTAAGGGCAGTGATGTCAGTGGTTTGCGAGATGGAGACCATGATCTGGGTGTCGTCAGCGTAAGACATGACTTTCAGACCAAAATATCTGACCAACCTGGCCAATGGTGTTACATAAATTTTAAAGAGCGTGGGGCTCAGGAACGAACCCTGAGGGACCCCACACTGCACAGGCTTGGAGGGAGAGAGATAGTTGCTCAGCTTAACCCTCTGTTCGCGTTGAGCCAGGAAAGAAGTTAAAAGGCTAAGCGCGGGTCCCTCCACTCCTATCTCCCCAAGACGCATGGCCAAGATGGAAGGGGACAGGGTGTCAAAGGTGGCTGTGAGGTCGAGCAGGACCAGCAAAGTTGTCTGGCCACTGTCGACCTTGGCACGTATGTTGTTAGTGACAACTGTGAGGGCGGACTCGGTGCTGTGCGCCTTCCGAAAACCGTGTTGGGATGGGTCAAGAAGGCTAGTGTGTTCTAAGAAAGCGCTCAGCTGGGTGTTTAAGTGGGCTTCTAACATTTTCGCAGGAGCAGGGAGCAGGGAAATGGGACGAAAATTCTTAAGGGTCCCTGGGTCTAGTGTGGGTTTCTTAAGAAGAGGTTTAATAATGGCTAATTTCCATAGCTCCGGGTAGACACCCTCGTGGATTGCCCGATTAATGACCTCCAGGAAGGGAGGGAGAAGGATGTCTCTGCACTCCTTAAAGATTTTCAGAGGGCAGGGGTCAAGAGGCAATCCCGACTTAAGGGCATCCAGGTGCAGATTGAGTTGTTCTAAGGTTAACAAGGGAAAGTTGGTAAAGTAGCTACTCTGAGGTCTAACAGAAATCCTATCTACATGGGGTGCCAAAATGTGGGACGGGGACCTAGATCATGGTTGAGGGCTTCTAGACCTGAATGGATATCCATAATTTTCACATGGAAAAAAGTGGAAATTTGATCGCAGAGGTCCTGTGAGGCAACAAGGGGTCGGGAGAATGAAGGGCACACAGGGAATCCACAATTTTAAATAGTTCCTGAGGGGAGCGAAGCGAGGTGGTGATTTTAATAAAGTGAGATTTCTTTGCCGCCAGCACTGCGGTTTTATACTCCTTGAGAAGTCTTTTGTGATTGTCTTTTTCAAGGGGGTCGAGGTTGAGCCTCCAAAGCCTCTCCTGCTTCCTACATCCCTATCTGAGTAGTCTAAGAGTGTCTGAGTACCAGGGTGCTGTGGGGCGTTTCCTTGCGAAATAGTGCTGCTTAAGTGGGGCCAGATTATCGACGGCCATGGAGATGGCATTGTGAAGGTCCTGAGCTGCCGTGTCAGTGCCTTTAAGTGAGGAGGTCATGGACCGAGACAGAAATTGGGCTAGGGTTTCATTATTTATCCCCCGAAGGTTTCTCTTTAATTCCCATCTGCTAGGATCTCCCAGCGCAATGGTGGAATAAGGGGTAAGAAAAACAAAGGGGACGGCCATGTGGTCTGACCAAGACAGGGGGAGGGGGATCCCTATCCTTACTCTGGGGTCGTTGGAGAAAACACCGTCCAATGTGTGTCCAGCAGAATGAGTAGGACCCATAACTCTTTGTGTTAACCCACAAGAGGCCATGGAGTCCAACAGGTGGATAGAATCTGAGGAAGTGTCATTCTCCAAATGAAAATTGAAGTCCCCCAAGATAGTAAGATTTGGCCTATCTATGTAGTGTTCCAGCATTTTTAGAAGGTCAAGGCTAAAACTTGCCCTGGGGCCCGGAGGCCTGTAGATCAGGATTCCTGAAAAGGAGACCGTAGGGGCGGGGTTGAGGGCAAAATACATAGCCTGAAAGGAGGCTGAAGGCAAATGTTCGATGCAGCATTTTATAGAGGTTCTGTGTAGGATTCCCAAGCCACCTCCCTTCCGACCCACCCTATCCATTCTGGCCAAGGAATAGCCTTCTGGGATAGCATTCAGAAGTTCCGGCCCAGAGGACTCAGAGGCCCAGGTTTCAGTGACAAATGTCCAGGGGGGGCTTCTGTCCGAGATAAAGTCTCTGAAGGCAAAGTTATTTTTGATCAAGGATCGGGCATTGATAAGGAACCCAGTCTCCATTGTCTGCGGGGGAAGCTTGTGCCTACCTAACCCCGATCGTTTGTGGTGAGGGATAAGGGGGGGGGGAGCAGGTATCTCTCCCGAAGCACTGACACCGGGGAGAGTCAAGAAGCATTTCGGTGGTAAGCATGTGGTGGCAGGTTTTTCCAGGAGGTTTAAGTGATAGTAACATCCGTAGGGTGTAAAGGGGGCTACCCTGCCCATAGGTGTCTATGGGTCCAGCCGCCCGGCCCCCGGCGCATCCTTGGTGCTGACGGGCGCAGACGGGCAGGACTCTGGTACGACTCCGGCACAGGTCCGGCACGTCCGCTGCACTGAGACATGTCCGTCCCCTTTTATGCGCCAACTAGACCGTGTCAGAGCGCTTCCACCTAACCAATATGGCCTCTATGTAGCTTCGCCTGCCCGGGACCGGACGACTCAGCGCCTGAAATCGGCTGAGAGTGGCCCAGGTAGCGAGGGAGTGGAGGGGGCAGTATCAAGGTTTCAAGGTGTCAGGGTTAAAAGCTTATTTAATCAAGCAGAGTTACAAGTTAAAAACACAAGAGAACGACACAACAGCCTCCCGGCTTCCGCCTCAGGAGGGGAATAATCACACAGTAAGATCTGCCGCAGGCTCAGGAATGCCCCTTTTATGCGACAACTAGACCGCGTCAGAGCACTTCCACCTACCCAATATGGCCACTATGTAGCTTCGCCTGCCCGGGACCGGACGACTCAGCGCCTGAAATCGGCTGAGAGTGGCCCAGGTAGCGATGGAGTGGAGGGGGTGGTATCAAGGTTTCAAGGTGTCAGGGTTAAAAGCTTATTAAATCAAGCAGAGTTACGAGTTAAAAACACAAGAGAGCGACACAACAACCTCCCGGCTTCCGCCTCAGGAGGGGAATAATCACACAGTAAGATCTGGCGCAGGCTCAGGAATGCCCCTTTTATGCGACAACTAGACCGCGTCAGAGCGCTTCCACCTACCCAATATGGCCCCTATGTAGCTTCGCCTGCCCGGGACCGGACGACTCAGCGCCTGAAATCAGCTGAGAGTGGCCCAGGTAGCGATGGAGTGGAGGGGGGGTGGTATCAAGGTTTCAAGGTGTCAGGGTTAAAAGCTTATTAAATCAAGCAGCGTTACGAGTTAAAAACACAAGAGAGCGACACAACAACCTCCCGGCTTCCGCCTCAGGAGGGTAATAATCACACAGTAAGAAGTAGGGTGTGTAGGGTTACAATTATGAAGCTGAACAAAATAGTGGCAATGAAAGTGATTAATCAATAAAATAGTAAAGTATTGCAACACTGCAACAGCATGTCAGAATTTCCTTGTATGGAAACATGGAGCAAGTCTCTATTATCCAACTTCTCCCTTCTTGCCTCTAACTAAGCTGCCTTAGCACCAAAAAAAGGCCTGTATGAGTCTCTGGCCCGCATACTTTAGCAGGTGATGTACTGTTCTGTATTGAGCAGATCGTTCTCTGACTCTGATCTCAGTATGTTATGGCGTCCCCAGCAAGCCGATAAGACCAAGCTGGCTCCGAGTTGTCTGCTTGTGGCTTAAGGAAGGATGTTTACTGATGTGCTTCCTCGAAGCAAGTCTCCCACAAAGTTGAAGATTTCCTCTGTGCTTCACACTTGTCTGTACCGAAATTAAATACACTTTTCTGATTTATTTGAAAACCACAGTCCTCACTTCGAATTATGCTACATGTAAAATCAAGATATTTATCTTGTTCGCATTAATTTAATTCTGTAAGGCATTTATAATCCTTTAAATACATATATGAATAATTGATGCACTATCAAAGTATAATAAAGGGAATGTTATACATTTGCAAACAATACTAAAAGCCGCATGTATTTATAAATGAGAAATATGAACTTAGGTGAAGAATACGCAAAGGTTTGAGAAGTAGGACAGGGAGAACTTGTCTTAGTCTGTAGTATGCAGCATTTCACCATTTTTGCAGGTCCCGCTTCTGCCTACAACAGACTAATAAATAGGAGACCTTCATGTAGTAAAATTGTAGTGATCCATGGCCTGCTGTGAAATTGCCTCTCCATGCATAATTCCCTAGCATTTCACTAAGTTTTTGTACTGTGTTCTGTTTCGCTTCTTGCAAGTGTCGGCATGGGTCTAAAGCCTGACTATGATTGATTTAAAGGCTGTCCAATCAGAAGGCTGAAAAAGCAACGATTTGCTAAGGTTTGAACCAACCCGCACCGAATTGATGTGGATAGCCCAATCATTTTGCAACCCAAGGATGCAGGGAATACTCAAACACAGGAGGGTTTTTGGTGTTCTCATTAACGTTAGTTTGTTTCATTGGAACACCTGTTTAATGGATTTTGATAGTTAAAAAACAAGCATTTGCAATGCAATCGGTCTCGCATTTACGCAAGTTTGAGCTATTGGCATTGTAAATGACAATGCCTTATATTTATGTTTTCGTTTTTAAAACATAAAAGGCATTGTCATTTACAAAGCCAATAGCTTTAACTTGCATAAATGCAATACCTATTGCATTGAAAATGGTTGTTGAAACCTACTCTTGTGATGTGAAATGCTCAGCTGCCTGTCCTCTGGAAAGAAGCACGACATCCGTGCTAAGAAAAATAAACCTCTGGGCTCATTTTACCAACATCATAACAACAGAAGGAATAACAACACGCTTTCCTCGACCAATGCTGATGCGGCATTAACTTTGACCTCATGGCGAAAAGTGAGTCCGCACACAAAAATAACCTTATAATATGCAAGGCAAAAAATTGAATCAGAAAGAAAGCGCTGGGGCAAAAAGCAATAGGAACGAATGGAAGAACAAAAGTAGAAGAGTACTGAAGAGAAAGGAAAAAGAAGAGGAGAGGAGAGGAGAAAAGGATGAGAGAAAGAAAAGCACAAAAATGAAAGACAAATAAATTAAAAAAGAGAAAATGCATAAGAAGAAAGGGTTAATGGGAAAGAGAATGGGGAAGAAAGAAAGCCACAGAAAGGCTACCTAAAGGAAAAAAGGAATTGAACGAATAAAAGTAAGGGAAGAAAGAAAATGAGAACCGAAAAAGAAAAACAAGAAAACCAATGGGGAAAAGCTTGCATTAACAGAGCCTACCGGCAACTTCAGTAGCACATCGGACTGAAAGCCATTTCAAATCACGCAGGGCTAATGTGGGAATTGTAGTAGGGCTGACCCAGGTATTCATCCTTCGACTGCCGATACCATGAGCACCCACTTAGTTGAAATGCACAGTGTATAATTCAAGCACATACAAATAATGTACATTTTTGCCAATTGTAGGTTGTGTGAGAAGTTTGCCTGGTATATGATGCTCACTAGTTCTAATGATCACCTTGTACCATGCCAAGCAACCCTTATGATGATTGGTTGTAAGTCAACCTTAGAGACCAGCTATCCCAGTAGCGTGGCCAAAGCAGTCTTAGGCTAAACTTTGTAAAGGCATGTGAAGCAAGCTGTTTTACCATACACAATCCCCTTGAATACCAAATGAAAGGACACCACACAGATATATATTGAAAATATATATATATTTATTTACTACAAATATCCCCTATACTCTTTATGAGCACAGAAGCAAATGCGTTAAAACAAAACACAGTTTAAATATACAAAAGTCGCACAATATGGATGAGCCCTAGGGGCCACCTAAACCATATACTAAAATAGTGGTATAAGAACCACCTAGCTGAAAGGAAGTAGGCCTAGGGCCTTGGGAATCGCTGGAGCTGTTCGGGACTAACAGTGAAGAAGTCGGGAAAGGCCAGCGGGATACGGGTGCAGCGCTTAAAGCACACGCATGCACCAATGCAATGTCAATGGTGTGTAAAAGTTATAAAGTTAATGTTTAAGGAACCTTCCGAGTGACCTAGAAGGACAAAACTTAAGACTTAGACACTAGAGATGTGTACCAGTGTAGCAACACCGGCGTTGCTGAGTTACCTCACCCACAGGAAGCGGGTGCACAGGTGCAAAATAGTGTCGGGTTTCGTCACGCAGGTCGATGGTGCCTGAAGATGAAGATGCTGCAGGCGGGTCGTCGAGGAGAGTTCCGGTGGATCCAAGGGTGGATCTGAAGTGATAAAGACCTGAAAGCAGAGGGGACAATGTTCAAAGTCACTAGCCAGTGACTACCGTGGAACCAGGATGGAACCAGGCGATGTCGGGTGCAAACAGGCAATGAGGTTTAGCTTGTCTCCTCAGCCACGTGGACACGAAGAGGTCGAGGACGTCCAGGAGTCGATCACGAGCTGCCCCACAAAGGCTCTAGCTGATGGCGGTGTCGGCAATTTGATCAGAGCAAACAGGCCTTGGCTAATGCAAGCCACGCAGGAAGTGAAGAACGCTTATCACTCGGACCAGCAAGGTCAGAGCGGGTGCTCCTTTTCAGGGGAGCGAGGGCAAGTCTGGAGCAACTAGTCCCGCAGTGTTGATTGTAGGTTTCATCGCCAAGATGGCCGCTAGCCACGTGGCAAGTGGCCGGGATGGCGCGTCGAGTGGCAAAGTGCAAAAGGGCCCCAAGCAGATCGTGGAGATGCTGGGGGGCTGATCTTTGGTGCAAATGCTGCTCGGTGGTGGGGCTTCTCAAACCCCAAAGCACAGCGTCGAGGGTGCCTCGGGTGCTGCGCAGTCAGCTTCTCGGGGGTCTTTCGAGATGTCCGGTCCCACGTCTCTCGGTGCCTGCACGGGTCTCTTCTTTGCAGGGACTGTGGATCGGGCTCTGAGATGTCTGGGAGTCTGGGTCTCGTCGGGCTCTGGGCTCGGGCTCCGGCAGGAGGCGGCGGCAAAGCAAACGTCGAGTTGCTGGATGGTGCCTGTGTTCACAGGGTGGCCACTCCTAGGCCACAAGGGAGATACTCTTCAGTCTTCTGTGCAGCAGAATGTCGAAGTCCAGTCTTCTTCTTTGTTTCAAGTTGATTTCAGGATGATCTGAGGTGCTACTGCACTGCTCCCACTCTTATTCCCAATCTGAGGGGAGGATCACCTGCTAGGTCCCTCCTCTGGGTGGGACCAGGAAGGGGAGTGGTTACACCCCCTTTCCTTTGTCCAGCTCCGCGCCAGGACTGGGGCTGGAAGGCTCCAGCACCGGTTTGGACTGGCTTATGCACGAGGACACCTTGTGTGCCCCAGGCATGTCTCAATCTACTCAGCCCTGTCCTACCCAATACACAAAATCCTGTCTGGGGTGGTGCTCGCACCTCCCAAGGCAGGAAGCCCTTTGTCCAAGCCTCCCTCTCTGGAAGGACTCCCTGCAGCAGGAGGTCAGACTTCTGTCTGTGGTGGCAGCATCCATTTTGTGATGCTGAGGCTCGAGTTTAACTTTAACCGGGGTTCAGGTTATGTACATGTCGTGTCCCTCTAGAAGGGTGGAATGCTATCCCCGTCGACAGAACTGTCGAGGGGATAGTATTCCAAATCGTATGACACCTTACTCAACATGTTTTGATAAAGCCAAACCAAAGTTAGCATATAACCTCGAGGATTATAATGCACTTAAGAGTATATGGTATGGCAATATCCCGGAACAGCTAAGGGAGTTGATCCCGACAGCTGCAGACAGGCTCAGCTCATGCTAGAGCACCATCTCACATGAAACCAAGCACTCTGCCTCCAGGATTGCTGAGGCCTTCCATAGGAGTGGCTTATAGGTTAACATGTGTCCAGTTAGGGTTAGATATAGGGATACTATATCTAAGTAAGAGGTGATTACGCCAACTTACCCCAGCTGAGTGATCAGCCAGTTGTGTCAAATATGGAGGCCAGGCCAGGGGTGGCACAATACATGCTGCAGCCCCTGGTAGGCCTTGGATACAACTATGCCCTGGGTACCTGGAGTACACTGTTACAGGGGCCTATAAGGTGAACCAGTACCAATTGTGTATGTACCTAAGTTACATGGAGTCCATTTTAAGGAGAGAGCAATTAGCCTGGGGCCCTGAATAGCAGGATCTCAGGCCAACTAAGTCAAAAACCAGCTAAACACCAGGCAAAAAGTTTGGGGGTAACCATAGTCAGATATCCACCTTCCTACACAACCCCCCCACCCCCCAAACGAAAGGAGATAAGGCTATCCTTGACCAGGTAAGCCTATATTGCCTAAGTGGCCATATAAGGAAGTACCAGCTCTGGCTTGGTTACCCCCTGTCTCATGGTCCACTAAGCAATCCCTCACCCTAAGGGTATCTGAGGGTCTTCACCATAGGGAATCTCTACCTGTGGTGTGTCTTGGCAAAGTTAAAGGCTGATGTTGAGATGGAGTACTGAAGTGAAATTCCTCTGTTGGACTCAGCTTCCTCCAATCACTCTCCACCATGTAGGCCTTTCTTTCTTTGACTGAGTTTCACTGTGCTCTCAGGGTCAACCTCTGGCTACCTAAAGCTGGAGGCTGGGTCCCTTTGTTTGGCTTACTGGAGGGACAGTTCAGGTTTGGGCCCTTTGGGTCCCAGGTTTGGCTGTGCCCAACAGAATCCATCTGTGGGAGGTCCCTAACTAATTTTAAGGGGATCCCTCAGGAGTTTTTAAAGTTTTCCCCTGGCTAGGGCTGCTAGCTTCGGTGCCCCTAATCTTCTGATGGGGGTGCTTTATTTGACAGGGGGCCCTTTGGGGCTCACTGTCCTTCTTGTTCTCTGCAGTCCTGGGCTGAGTGAGGCAAGGTAGAGAGGGGCAGGTTACCTTCTCCAGACTGGGTCCCACCTGAGAAGGGTCCACTGCCATCAAGGAATCTGTCAGGCTAGGCCTAACAACCTCTGGGACAGTTCCTTCATCAGGGATAAGATCAGTTCCCTGAGGAGGCTGATCCTTTCCTAAAGTATGGTGGGAGGGAGATTTCTCTTCCTCCTCAGTGCTCTCTGTTTGTGTGGAGTGATCCAATCAATCAATCAATCAAAGCATTTATATAGCGCATTACTCACCCGGAGGGTCTCAAGGCGCTAGGGGAGGGGGGTCCGCTACTGCTTGAACAGCCAGGTCTTGAGCTGCTTCCTGAAGGCAAGGTGGTCCTGGGTCAGGCGGAGGTGGGTCGGGAGGGAGTTCCAAGTCTTGGCGGCCAGGTAGGAGAAGGATCCATCATTTCAGGCTTCACAACACATGAATCAGTTTGAGTTTGGGCTGTGGCCATCACAGCCCCACCAACCTTTTCAGGAGGAGACTCAGTTTGGGTATGGACTGTTATCATAACAGCTCTGCTAATATGTTCAAGAAAAGAATCTGTTGAAGATGGGGCTGAGTCTTGCACAGCCCTACCAACGTTTTCAGGAAGGACATCTTGGATTGGGGCTGTGGCCAACACAGCCCCACTAACCTTTCCATGGGCATTTACCATTCTAGAATGGGTTTTCTGTTCAACCTCAGCCTAGGCTGAGATTTCCAAATCATTCCCCAGTAGACAATCTACAGGCAAGTTTGGGGACACTGCCTCTCTCTTTGGGCCAGTGACTCCTCCCCAGCTGAGATTTACCACTGCTATGGGATGGTTTTTCTGAACTCCATGAATGTTTGTCACCTGGTATGTGGCACCAGGTAAAAGTTGCCTTGAGGGGACTAGGCTCTCAGCCACCATGGTGATGCTAGCCTCTGTGTCTCTAAAGGCCTCAACTTTCAAACCATTGATGAGGGGTTCCTGTCTATACTTGCTCAAAGTGTTTGGGCAATCAGTGAAATTGGCAAGCCCCATGCCAGTCTCATAGACAAGATCAGTTGGGGACCTGGTTAGGCCAGAGTCCACCTGTGTTCCAAAAGTAAACCCACCCAAATTCTTGGGGGTGCTCCCATCACCTGGGGGACCACTGCTAACAGTGACAGGAGGTGTTGGAGCCTTACTTGGAGGTATATTTTCCTTATTACCATTCTTTGGACAACAGCTGTCTGTTTTCCAATGTCCAACCTGTTTACAGGTATGGCAGTAAGGCTTTTTCTGTGTAGAGGAAGTGTCTTTGGACCCACCCCCATCCTTGGAGTTTTGGGGCCCTGGGGAAGTCTTCTCTTTGGTTTTATCCCCACCTTTCTCTTGAGGCTTGGTAGTCTCTTTCTTTTGGTCACCACCCTGGTTCTTAGGCCTGATCCTGGTTCTGACCCATTTGTCTGCCCTCTTACCCAATTCTTGTGGAGAGGTCAGATCAGAGTCCACCAGGTGCTGATGTAGAGGCTGATTTTGACAATTACTTAAGATTTGCTCTCTCATAATTAAATTATACAATCCTGTATAGTCTGTAACCTTACTTCCCAGCAACCAGCCCTCCAGAGCCTTAGTGGCACTTTCAACAAATTCAGACCAGTCCTGAGTCTGTGTCTTCTGGGTCTCTCTGAACATTAACCTGTACTGTTCAGTGGTTAAGCCTAACCCATCAATCAGAGCACTCTTCAGGACCAGGTAGTTTCTAAAATCACTAACTGTGAGGAGTCTGTCTCGGTCTCTACCTTCAAAGGAGAGCCACAAGATTGCTTCCCACTGCTCCTGAGGGATCTGCTGTACTCTGCAGGCTCTCTCAAGTGCAGTCATCCATTTGTGGATATCATCCCCAGCTTTGTAGGGGGGCACAATCTTACTCAGGTTTCTATTGTCATAGGACCTGTCTTTATCCTTAGGGATAGTGCTGCCACCAGTGGATCCTAATCCACCCTCTCTAGGCTGTCTTGCTCTAGCAAGTTTCTCTTGGGCCAGGGCAACTTCTAATTCTTGCTTCTGGATCCTAAGCTCAGCCGCTCTCATTTTGGCCTCATGTTCCCTTCCCTGAGGGCTAGTCACCCCCCTTCTGGAGTGACCATGAGAACCTCTAGAAGCCTGGGAGGTATTGGATTCACCTGAGTGATTCCTCCTCCTCCTATGCTCCTGGTTAAGTCCACTTGGGGGTCTGAGTGGGTTCATCCCTGACTCAGTCCCAAATAAGTTAGCCATGCTAAGCCCTCTGGCTGGCACCTGACTATTTCTGCCATCATCAGAATCACTGCTCTCCCCTTCTGTCTCCTCTTCATCCTCAGGCTGAGTATTTCCAGGGCCTTGCTCATCCTCATCTATCTGGACTACAGGGACATGGGTGTCAGTATTATCATCTTCAGTGGGTGAGCCTCCTTCAGCATTCCCTGTGGGGTCTGCTTTAGAGGTCTTTAGAGCTTCAGACTGGTCTAAAAGCTCTCTGAGGTGGTCTGTGGTAGGGGTTGGACCCGTCTTGAGACCTCTTAAGGTACAGATCTGCCTCAGTTCCTTAAAATTAAGTATAACAAATTTGGATGGTGCCCTTGTAGGGTCACTCTCAACAGGGACAGTCCCAGTGGACCCCTCAGCTCCAGATATTGCTCTAGTGTGGGTGGATTTGTTGCAATCTACCTACACTGGTGTTTACCTACTAAACCTATCTAGTAGTTGTAGTCAGGGTGTGCTACTCCCTATCCTCTACAAAAACTAAGTTCAGTAGAACTTAAGTATACTAGTCTTGTTTTATATGTACCTAGCAGGTACCTGTATGATCTTTCAAATGATACTCTCAAAGATTGTAATGGTAAAACAACAGCAAGCTCAAATCCCAACCGCTGCCCACCAATGTGAGAAGTTGGCCTGGTATATGATGCTCACTAGTTCTAGTGATCACCTTGTACCATGCCAAGCAACCCTTATGATGATTGGTTGTAAGTCAACCTTATAGACCAGCTATCCTAGTAGCGTGGACAAAGCAGTCTTAGGCTAAACTCTGTAAAGGCATGTGAAGCAAGCTGTTTTACCATACACAATCCCCTTGAATACCAAATGAAAGGACACCACACAGATATATATTGAAAATATATATATATTTATTTACTACAAATATCCCCTATACTCTTTATGAGCACAGAAGCAAATGCGTTAAAACAAAACACAGTTTAAATATACAAAAGTCGCACAATATGGATGAGCCCTAGGGGCCACCTAAACCATATACTAAAATAGTGGTATAAGAACCACCTAGCTGAAAGGAAGTAGGCCTAGGGCCTTGGGAATCGCTGGAGCTGTTCGGGACTAACAGTGAAGAAGTCGGGAAAGGCCAGCGGGACTCGGGTGCAGCGCTTAAAGCACACGCATGCACCAATGCAATGTCAATGGTGCGTAAAAGTTATAAAGTTAATGTTTAAGGAACCTTCCGAGTGACCTAGAAGGACAAAACTTAAGACTTAGACACTAGAGATGTGTACCAGTGTAGCAACACCGGCGTTGCTGAGTTACCTCACCCACAGGAAGCGGGTGCACAGGTGCAAAATAGTGTCGGGTTTCGTCACGCAGGTCGATGGTGCCTGAAGATGAAGATGCTGCAGGCGGGTCGTCGAGGAGAGCTCCGGTGGATCCAAGGGTGGATCTGAAGTGGTGAAGACCTGAAAGCAGAGGGGACAATGTTCAAAGTCACTAGCCAGTGACTACCGTGGAACCAGGATGGAACCAGGCGATGTCGGGTGCAAACAGGGGATGAGGTGTAGCTCGTCTCCTCAGCCACGTGGACACGAAGAGGTCGAAGGGTAGTTTTCCCTAGTGCACTGCGCACCCTGAATAAGGAAATAAATAAATTAGTCCGAGAGCAATTCTTAGGTAGATCAGGTGAACGCGAAAAAGAAATATCTAGGTTAAAAAGAAAGAGATGTAGACTAAAAGCGAAAATAAAAAAGGAGAAGGAAGATACAGTTTGGAATAACCTGAGGGAATCAGTTGCCCATGGCAAGATTAGAGAATGTTGGTCCATAATTTGGAAGGGATGTGGTACTAGAACAAGTCCTTGCCCCATCCCTATAGCTGAAGAGGTATGGACCTCTTACATTTGGGAGCTTTATGCCGGGAATGGTATCTCGGTTGAAGATAGTGTTCCTGATTTAACATCTGAAGGACTGATTAATTATCCTACAGAGGAAACAATAGAAATGGCCATAAAGAATATGCGCTCCTCCGGCGCAATGGGACCTGACGAACTCCCCATGACGGTTCTGAAGCAGGAACCCTCTCTGTGGAGTAAAATCCTTTACCCATTGTTTAAATCCTGTTTTGTTTCTAAAACGGTACCCGCTTCCTGGAGGAGAAGTATTCTGGTCCCTATTTTTAAGAAGGGAACTAGGGATAGCCCCAGCAATTATCGTCTGATAGCTCTCCTCGACTCTATTGGAAAGGTTTTTGCGAAATGTCTTTTAAATCTACTCTCCGACTGGGTTGAGGAGAACAATATCCTGCCATTCAAACAAACTGGATTCCGTAGGGGGCACGGCACCCTAGACAACCTCACCACCCTACATGTGATATCTGATAAATATACGCAGGTGAGAGGGGGGTGGTGTACGCTGCTTTTATCGATTTCTGCACAGCGTTCGATAAAGTGGATCGTAGATCGCTGTGGAGAAAATTAGCAGCTCTTGGCGTACCATCCTACCTATTAGATCTTGTTCGTACACTTCATACGGAAACCTGGTGTAGTGTTCTGCAAGGGGGCGAAAGGGGTCTCTCCCACCGAATCCCATCTTTGAACGGCCTTAAACAAGGCTGTCTATTGGCTCCTCTCTTGTTTTCCTTATACACTGTAGACCTGCCTGCTGCCTTGTCTGTCTGTGAGTGTATTGCTCCAGTGATAGGGGGACCCCTATCTCTTGCTTGATGTATGCCGATGATGTTCTTGTTTTAGATTTAACTCCCAAAGGCCTCGCAAATCGGCTGCAAGTTCTTCATGATTTTACCGTTTCCCATTTCATGAAGATTAATATATCTAAAAGCAAAATTATGTGCATAGCCGGGAAAAAGAAGTGCCGCTCTGAAAATTTTGGATGGTATATTGGTGGCCAAAAACTTGAGGTTGTTAAATCTTACACTTTTTTGGGGAAAATCATTGCGGCCAATCTGAGTGAGAGACCTCACATCGAGCATAGTTCACGTAAAGCCCTCGCCCATGGCAAAGGGTTAAATTCCCTTTATCTCGCCACCGGAAAAAGGCACTTTGCCTGTTTACTGGAGGTGTATAGGGCTAAGATTCCCGCTACGATACTATATGGTATCGAACTTATAGAGTTGAATCATTGGGACTTTTGTCATAAAATTGAAGGGAAACTCTTAAGATCCCTATCTTCCCTAAATACCGCATGCTCTCTGGCCGCTTGCAGGCTTGATTTTGGTCTCAGGAGCAGCTGGGTACAGGGACTATGTGCCCTGGTAAGATGGGTGGTCTGCTTGGCTAGAGCCGCACCGGGGACGATGAGAGCCCTCCTCAAAAATGAATTATTGGGCAATTTTAAAGAGTTTTCCCAACTTGTAAGGAACTTTAGAAGAGCTGTGACTCTTTTAAAGTTAGATGAAAGTGTGTTGTTCCTGCAATCACCTACACAGTTAAAACTCCTATTAAAACAGGCTTCGTGGGAACTATGCTTTCAGACAGATAAGAATACAATACAAGAAAAAAGGGGTTGTGATCTTCTCCTTAATCCTTATTCGATTAAGTTGGCCCAACCCTATGCCATATGGAATTTGCCGCATGGTATTCGTAGATTATGGTTCCTTTTACGTTATGACCTATTATCTTTAAATCTACTCTTATCCAAATGGTATGGATCGTCTCCTATGTGCAATCTCTGTAATCTGAGTATTCAGGACCGTATGCATGTCTTGCTGATTTGCCCTGCACTCCGTACATTGCGGCTCAGATGGCTAAAACCAATATGCCTCCGTCTTGGTATCTCTAATGTGAACATTTTTCTTCAATCTTTATATTGGCCTCCTAATGAAATGTTCTGCTTCCATATTTTGAATTTTTTAAAAAGTTTTTTAGCTATTTATTAATATGTTATTGGAGAGATCTGACATTGCTTTTTGTTTGTATATCTGACAATGGATGTTCTTGATTTAAATGTGTTTATTGCATGTTATTCTTTGGTATGCACTTGTTTTGTATTTGTTGTGAATTTTATGTGGCCCTCGTTGAGAGCCAAAACATAATAAAAAAAAAAAGAGGTCGAAGACGTCCAGGAGTCGATCACGAGCTGCCCCCCGAAGACTCTAGCTGATGGCGGTGTCGGCAACTTGATCGGAGCAAACAGGCCTTGGCTAATGCAAGCCACGCAGTAAGTGAAGAAAGCTTATCACTCGGACCAGCAAGGTCAGAGCGGGTGCTCCTTTTCAGGGGAGCGAGGGCAAGTCTGGAGCAACCAGACCCGCAGTGTTGATTGTAGGTTTCATCGCCAAGATGGCCGCTAGCCACGTGGCAAGTGGCCGGGATGGCGCGTCGAGTGGCAAAGTGCAAAAGGGCCCCACGCAGATCGTGGAGATGCTGGGGGGCTGATCTTTGGTGCAAATGCTGCTCGGTGGTAGGGCTTCTCAAACCCCAAAGCACAGCGTCAAGGGTGCCTCGGGTGCTGCGCAGTCAGCTTCTCGGGGGTCTTTCGAGATGTCCGGTCCCACGTCTCTCGGTGACTCCACGGGTCTCTTCTTTGCAGGGACTGTGGATCGGGCTCTGAGATGTCTGGGAGTCTGGGTCTCGTCGGGCTCTGGGCTCGGGCTCCGGCAGGAGGCGGCGGCAAAGCAGACATTGAGTTGCTGGATGGTGCCTGTGTTCACAGGGTGGCCACTCCTAGGCCACAAGGGAGATACTCTTCAGTCTTCTGTGCAGCAGAATGTCGAAGTCCAGTCTTCTTCTTTGTTTCAAGTTGATTTCAGGATGATCTGAGGTGCTACTGCACTGCTCCCACTCTTATTCCCAATCTGAGGGGTGGATCACCTGCTAAGTCCCTCCTTAGGAAGGGACCAGGAAGGGGAGTGGTTACACCCCCTTTCCTTTGTCCAGCTCCGCGCCAGGACTGGGGCTGGAAGGCCCCAGCACCGGTTTGAACTGGCTTATGCACGAGGACACCTTGTGTGCCCCAGGCATGTCTCAATCTATTCAGCCCTGTCCTACCCAATACACAAAATCCTGTCTGGGGTGGTGCTCGCACCTCCCAAGGCAGGAAACCCTTTGTCCAAGCCTCCCTCTCTGGAAGGACTCCCTGCAGCAGGAGGTCAGACTTGTGTCTGTGGTGGCAGCATCCATTTTGTGATGCTGAGGCTCGAGTTTAACTTTAACCGGGGTTCAGGTTATGTACATGTCGTGTCCCTCTAGAAGGGTGGAATTCTATCCCCGTCGACAGAACTGTTGAGGGTATAGTATTCCAAATCGTATGACACCTTACTCGACATGTTTTGATAAAGCCAAACCAAAGTTAGCATATAACCTCGAGGATTATAATGCACTTAAGAGTATATGGTATGGCAATATCCCGGAACAGCTAAGGGAGTTGTTCCCGACAGCTGCAGACAGGCTCAGCTCATGCTAGAGCACCATCTCACATGAAACCAAGCACTCTGCCTCCAGGATTGCTGAGGCCTTCCATAGGAGTGGCTTATAGGTTAACATGAGTCCAGTTAGGGTTAGACATAGGGATACTATATCTAAGTAAGACGTGATTACACCAACTTACCCCAGCTGAGTGATCGGCCAGTTGTGTCAAATATGGAGGCCAGGCCAGGGGTGGCACAATACATGCTGCAGCCCCTGGGAGGCCTTGGATACAACTATGCCCTGGGTACCTGGAGTACACTGTTACAGGGGCCTATAAGGTGAACCAGTTCCAATTGTGTATGTACCTAAGTTACATGGAGTCCATTTTAAGGAGAGAGCAATTAGCCTGGGGCCCTGAATAGCAGGATCCCAGGCTAACTAAGTCAAAAACCAGCTAAACACCAGGCAAAAAGTTTGGAGGTAACCATAGTCAGATATCCACCTTCCTACAGGTTGCACCCCCCAGTTCAAATATCCAAAAGAAAAGTATTTTATGAATGTCCATCCAATATTAGCAATGTGCAGGTTTCTTTATTCTTCTTTTTAATTTGAAACAAAGCACCAGGTAGCCAACACGTTTAGTTCTTTTTTTAAAAGAACTTCGTCAGGGCGATTATACTGCTACTAGTTGTTTTAAACTGAAGACGCAATCTTCAGGATGGCTCAGCTATCTTCAGAATTTTTTTCCATGAGCATTTGATTCGGAACATCTCCTGCTACTCGATAAGTCACGATGCCGGCACAGCAGCCATTTAATAGGGTATCATCGCCAGGTCTGAAATTACACCTGGTAATTCAGCACGATAAGCACAGCAGCCATTGTATTCCACCTGTGATCACGAATTTAAGGTGATGTCGCAGGGAGAGTTCTTAGCTGAGCCATCCTGAAGATTGCGTCTTCAGTTTAAAACAACTAGTAGCAGTATAATTTGATCTGGGGGGTGCAACCTACACTTCGCAAAAGTCTACGTTGGTCGTCTTGATCTCCCCTTGAAAACGGCAGAGGCAGTGGTGTTGCACACCGTGAGAGCAAATTGCTCAAATGTTAGTTCGACTATAGGAGGGTGTGAGGAAATAGGCCGACAGCGGGAACATAACCTACCTCTTTCCATCGAAGTTACCGATCTCGTCAACAAAAGGGGCACGGACAGCCAAGAGTTAATTTTCATGACTCCCTCGCCCTGCAGGAAACAACAGCGGCCGACAGATGCACAGACGAATCGGAAGGGCAGAAAAGACCGGAAGAGGCGGGACAGCTTGTTTTTAGACAACTGACGCGAGAGGAGGGCGCGCACAAGAGAAACAACCTGGAAGACACCGAGACTCACGGGGATTGGAGGAAGGAGCAGGAAGAGCCGCGAGGGAGCAAGAAGACCGGGGACGGCGTGCAAGGCGAAGAAGACGGGGAGGACCTGGATCGCTGGTGCGATGACTGGTGGACACCCCCGGAGGATGCTGGAACTCTGGAGGGTTGCAGCAGACGCGGTGAGTGGAACAACCAGGGGAGTGGTGGGTAAGGGAGGGCACGAATATCCCAAAATACACCCTGTGCACCCTTAATTTTGTTCTGGTGAGAGTAATCATTGTTTCGTTTGCTTTGTCCTTAACACGACCCGTAGTCCTAATTGGAGAGTGGGGTAGTTGGTCGAGTTGTCTGAACAGCAATTCACTATAGGCAAAGAGGATTGTGTCAAAATCTTACTTTATGTAGGTTGAAAGGTAACAGGCCGCATTTTCTTTTGGTATCATGGTAAAAGGCCTGATTCAGAAAAGAGTGCAGAGTTCCTAAATTGGGAGCAAAGTCCCCTTAGAAGATAACTCCATCTATTCCTCCAAATTCCAAATAGGAGCAAAGGTTTTTTTTCACGTATCCATTTTTTTTAATCATGCACTTGAGAGTGGTGACGGCAATCTGCCTGTAATCAGGACCGATCACTGACCGCTCTTTCTTTCTCTTGGACACACTCCGGGAAGGCACACCAGACCCAAAGATTAGAAGAAGACAGGCCGAAGACCGGAACTCATCCTGTACCAGCCATCCTGTACCAACCACTTAACCAGCTCAACTCTCTCCATCTGACATCACATAATCATTTTCATAATAAAATGCAACCATTCAACCACCAATCCGGCCTCTGAGTTTCTATTTCCGCCCATACCTCCGACAAGTGGTGTCAGAAGTGTGATCCGCGGAAATGGAGGCCGCACTTCAGAAGATGGCGGACAACCAAGAGAAGTTGGGACGCATAATGGAAACATTTTTGGCGGTAGCAGCAGAAGACATAGACAAGCTTCACCAAACCCTGATTAGTCATAGCCAGAATCAGGAGACCTCTATTGGGAAACTGGCAGATACTCTCAGTCAGCAGAGGGGACACACCACCCTTCTGTCTGTGGTGTTGCAAAAATATGTAGCAGGAGAAGATCCTGAGTTCTTCTTTTCCAACTTTGAAAGAATGGCGAGGGCCGCGAGCTGGTCCCCAGAGAAATGGTGTCATTATTTAGGACCACTCCGTTCAGGAGACATGCAGGCCGCCTATCAGGCCGCCAATCCCCTGGGATTAACCCCCTATGAGGAGGTGAAGAAAAATATTCTGGAAAGACTCAACATAGATGAGGAAACATATCGGATCAAGTTAAGACAAATCAAGGAAGGACCCAGGAAACGCCCAGAGCACTGTCGTACCGAGTGAAAGACATGGCAGACAGATGGCTCAAGCCAGGGGGATCCAGTAAGGAAGAAATTATGGAGAGGATTTATTTAGAACAATATTTGACGTCACTGCATCCACCCATTCAGAAATGGGTGCGACAACATACCCAACGCAACATGGAAAGAGCAGTTAAAATAGCCAGTGCCTTTAGTAGGTCCATGGAATTGCAAAAAGGTAGAGAAGACATACATACAAAACCAACATGTCACACTATCACCAAGAACCTGCGACTCCCTGTGACAAAAAAACCTGAGACGGATACTATGATGCCTGGTCCTGTCCCTGTTCCTTTTCGACCCACAACCCCCACTGGACACCAATGCTTTAATTGTGGAGGGTTTGGACATATCGCTAGGGTATGCCCACAAAAAGTAGAGCCAATGGAAATAGGATTAACCCGTTCCTATTACTGCAATTGAGAACGCCAGCCTCTACCCTACCATAAAACGGTGAGAGTAAATGGAGAGAACCGTTCTGCTTTGATTGATACAGGGTGCCTGCATAGTGTCCTGAGGCCTCAAGCCATACCTGGGGGTTATCCCCAACCCACAGGCCTAGTCAACATCCAATGTGTACATAGTGATAGTAAACAATACCCCACTACTGAGGTACAGGTGCAATATGAACCAGCAATAGAACCTATCCCTTTGCGTGTGGGTCTCATTCCTAAACATCCTGAATCCTTCCTACTTGGAAGAGATTTTCCATATATATCATCTCTTAAAAGATGACACTGAGGAATGGTGAAAGACAGCCCCATTCTCCAAAGAACAAGACGAGGGGTAGCTCCAGGGAAAGCCAGGAAAAGCAGTAAAAAAAATAGAGAAAAAAACAGGTGGACTCAAATAGCATTGACGCAGCCCCAAGAAGAAGTTATGTGGCAATATGATCCCGGGTTTTCAATAACGCAAAGAGAAGATCCAACCTTGGGGGAAGTTTGGAATAATGCCAAAACAGAGGAGGATCCTGATCAAGTAGGTCCCCACTTCATTATAAAAAAAGACTTACTGTACAGGAAGGGAGGGAGGGACCACAAACCTCAGTTGCTAGTACCCCAGACTTACAGGAAAATAAGTCCTTTTTTTGGCTCACAGCCACCTGTTAAGGGGTCATTTTGGTGGGGGAAAAACCGAGAGAGATGTACTAGATAAGTTCTACTGGCCGGGAATATATCAGCAAATCCGCCGGTATTGCAAAGAATGTCCGGTTTGTCAAAAGAACAGTAGAAGCTTTCCTCCCAAAGCCCCCCTACCCATAATTGAAGAACCCTGTTCACAAGTGGGTATGGACATTATTGGTCCCCTTCTTCCATCTCGTAGCGGCTGCAGATATGTGTTAGTTTTGGTAGATTATGCCACACGTTTTCCTGAGGCGGTGGCATTAAGACAACCCAATGCCACACAAATAGCCAAAGCTATGATTTCCATCTTTTCCAGAGTAGGGTTTCCACGAGAAATCATAATGGATCAGGGAACTCCATTTGTGTCTAACTTGATGAGACAAGTTTGCCAACAGTTGAATATTAAACAAGTAAGAACATCAGCCTACCATCAACAAACAGATGGGCTAGTGGAAAGATATAATGCCACGCTTAAAACCACCCTGAAAAAACTCCTTGATCTTGAGACCAGAAAATGGGAGGATATGTTGCCCTTGGCTCTTTTTGCCATCCGCTGTAAACAGCAGAAAAGTACAGGTTATTTGCCCTTTAAGTTATTGTATGGAAGGCCTCCTCGAACCCTTTTAGATATGGTAAAGGAGGAGTGGGAGGAAGAACATCGGGGCAGACCTTTACCTGACTATATTCTGAGTCTCAAGACCCACCTCCAAGAAATACGCAGTATTGTTAAGAAATCTAGAACAGGCCCAATGTTCCAAAAAAGCCCAATATGATAAGACCACTAAGACCCGTAGTTTCGATATAGGAGATTATGTCTTGTTGATGTTGTCTAGCTCCGACTACAAGATGTTAGGACAGTGGCAATGTCCTTTCAGGATAATGGAAAAAGTGACCCCAGTCACTTACCGACTGGAGTTAGATCAAAAAAACCTACTCAATCCCAAATCTATCATGTTAACCTCTTAAGAAAGTGGGAGGGACCTATCCCAGCCCTACTGGGACTCACAGAGCCAAATACACCGTCATATCATCAAAGCATAGACACTGAGCTCTCTATTCCAAAAAGGCAGGAGTTATACAACTGTCTAAACCCCTTTCAGGAAATATTATCCCTTGGGCCAGGGAAAACAGATGTTAGAGAACATGAGATTTATACACTCCCTGGAAAAAAAGTAAAGCTGAGGCCTTATAGAATCCCAGAGACTAAGGGCCAGATGTAGGTAAGTAACATTTACCGAATCTTAATTACCGAAAATTACCGAATTTTACCGATTCGGTAATTAAGATTCGGTAAATGTGAGGGGTTGGTATGTAGGGAATCCAGATGTTCCCTTTTACCGAATCGGTAAAATTCGGTATTTACCGATTCGGTAAATACCGAATCGGTAAAGCCTATTGATTCCTATGGGCTTCAAAGCCCATAGGAATCAATAGGCTTTACCGATTCGGTATTTACCGAATCGGTAAATACCGAATTTCACAAGGGTGCAGAGGGTGTCACTTTGACACCCCCTGGCACCCCCTAAACAGGCGTGGGTGCCATGTGGCAGGCATACATGCCCTAAGGGCAGGTCTGCCTGTCACATGGCATAGGTGTGCATGCACACATGTGCATGCACACCGGAATCGGTATTTTACCATGAGGTTTTATTTCATGGTAAAATACCGATTCTGTAAGGCCTCTGGGACTCAGAAGAGTCCCACCTACATATGTAAAATACTGAATCGGTATGAATACCGATTCGGTATTTTACAGATTCGGTAACTTTACCGATTCGGTAAATATACCGAATCGGTAAACAAGGTCCCCCTACATCTCATTGACCCATTTACCGGTCGGTAACGGCCGAAATCGGCCGTTACCGACCGGTAAAGGCCACCTACATCGGGCCCTAGGAGAGAAGCTGTAAGAAAAGAAATAGACCAAATGCTTCAAATGGGAATAATAGAACCATCATCCAGCGAATGGAATTCCCCCTATTGTTTTAGTGCCAAAGCCTGATGGGTCCATCAGGTTTTGCATAGATTTCAGGGAGGTGAATAAAATCTCACAATTCGACTCATACCCTTTGCCGAGAGTTGATGAGATGATTGAACGCATTGGAAAGGCCCGCTACATCAGCACTCTTGATTTCTGCAAAGGTTATTGGCAGATTCCTTTACACAAAGAGGATAGAGAGAAAACCGCTTTCTCCACTCCCGAAGGACTGTTTCATTTTACTGCCCTTCCCTTTGGACTACATGGGACCCCGGCCACGTTTCAATGAGTAATGAACACTGTGTTAAAGCCATGTGCTACATTTGCTGCGGCCTATATTGACGACATCATTATACACAGCGACACGTGGGAACAACATCTCCACCATGTAAAGACAGTAGTCCAAACCCTGGGGGAGAGAGGGTTCACCATAAATCCTTCCAAAATCAAACTAGCAGCCAAATCGGTTAAATACCTTGGGTATTTACTAGGGGAAGGTTTGATAAAACAACAAGAAGAGAAGGTCTGTCAATATCACGCGCTTGCCTCGAATTAAAAAAATATATACGTGCCTGGAAACACACTCTGCAGGAGCTGAAACATTTCAAGTTTGTCAATATCACATGCTTGCCTCCAACAAAAAAAAAATGTATACGTGCCTGAGAACACACTTGACAGATGCTGAAACGTTTCAAGTGTGTCAATATCACGCACTTGCCTCAAACAAAAAAAAAAGCAAGGCACATTAAAAAAAGAGATCCCCAAAAAACAAGAGACCCCCCCCCAAAAAGTGGACAAATACTAGTAAAGGAGCCAATAATGTGTACAACAGGAAAAAAGGAGGGACTTGGAACACGATTAGCCAATAGCAAGTCCTACATTTTGAAAAGACACACTCAATAACAAATAGAAACAAGCATTTGCAATGCAATAGGTCTCGCATTTATACGAGTTTGAGCTATTGACATTGCAAATGACAATGCCTTTTATTTATGTTTTAAAAACAAAAACAAAAATAAAAGGCATTGTCATTTGCAATGTCAATAGCTCAAACTCGCGTAAATGTGAGACCTATTGCATTGCAAATGCTTGTTGCTAGGATGTCTCCCCCATTCCAAATTGCGCAATAGTAGTGCCTTCCTGTGGAATGCAAAGTGAAGAGGTACGCTGAGACGTGTGGTTCTGTTGTTGAACCTTCTTTCTAGCACCAGGCTAGTAACCTAGGTGACGGGCCTGAGAGTGGGGTCAGGAGTGGCTGGGAGCATGGCAGACCATGGGGAGTGGAGCAGAGGCAAAAGCATGGGGAGGAGATGTGTGCTTTTTTATTACGGAATCCTCAGTGTTAGTCAAATATTCCCCACGTGAAGACATTGTGTGATCCTGGCTGGACCTCGGTTGCCACTTCTGCAGAAGCTGGGTAACTGGGAAGGGCTAAATGCAGGACTTTTAACTGCGATAAAAGAACTGGGGGTCTCTCAAAGGGGTGTTGCCAATGTGATTAAGGGCGTTGCTTAAAAACACTAATGCTGCGTCCCACTGGTATTTTGCTGCTCCTGTCATAGCCTCCAGAATCCAGATATATAATGTAACAAGTCAGGGAGGGCTATTGGCTTTGTCAATTGTTATTAGTTGCATAAGATAAATAAGCAACAACTATGGCTTCGTTGTATATAATATTGAAAATGCTTTATTTCTGAAATAATGAGATTGTGAAAGAACTATAACGAGTCTCTTTGACCTTACATCAAAGGCAGTGAAGGGTGGTACTGCTGCAGAGCTAAGATATATCTATTCTACCGAGGGTGGGGGCAAAAATGGAGAGCCCAATAGAACCCCTCTGAGTAGCTGCTTTTTAGAAGCACCGGCAGGACCCTGCCCACTTAAAGCCCTGGCTAAATGCAAATGTCAAATGACCATAAATAAATGCGCACAAATAAAGTTCTAATTTCTCAAATACCAGGTGAAAAAGGTGCTTGTTGGCAGGTAAACTTTGCTCTTGTTGAATTAGTTGGTGGCCGAAAAGAGTGCGGGTCAAACATGATGGAATACCTGGTCCATCCCACTGCACTGATGCAGTAGGGTGGCTTGGGGCATTATAAAATACATTCTGAATGGTGGGGTTGGGGTGACATTGTTGCAGCATTGATCTTACTACTATAATAAAGTAAGAACTTTCAGCCTTTGAGGCGGGTAAACTCGGGAACCACCGCGCCAATCCACACACTCGATACACCGCTGGAATCGTCAGGGTGTGTAGATGGTTATAGGCTATATACATTTTTTTTTAAAACGGTACTTAAAAAATTTACAGTAGAAAAAAAAGTAGTCCCTCCGAAGTAGCGCCGGCCGCGACGTGCGTGCTCACGTCAGTAGCGCGGGGAGGAGCGGCGTCCAGGAGCGTGACGAGGAGCGGCGGACATGGCGCGGGGGAGGAGCGGTGACGTGAGGAGCAGCGGACAGGCCAGCGGCGGTGCGAGCAGCGGACAGGCTGGAGGAGCGGCGGCTGAGGTAAGGGAGCGGCGGACATGGCGCGGGAGAGGAGCAGTGACATGAGGAGCAGCGGACAGGCCAGCGGCAGTAGGGGCAGATTCAGGCGGGAGGAGCGGCGGCCGAGGTAAGGGGACCCATGTCCTGGCAGGCGGGGGACGGGGCAGGCGGGAGACGGGCCGGGCAGGGGCTCGGGCTGCTGGACAATGTTGGGGCGGGCGGGGGTCGGGGAAGCCTGTTGCTTCCGGACAAGGTTGGGACGGGCTGCTAGTTATATAATATGAGACTCACAATCAAGTTACTTGTATAGGATACTTTTGAGGTAAACGGCATGAGTCCATTTGTAATGTGCAGCGTTGCAAGGCAACAAGTGGTGGCAAAAAGCACTAAATAAAAAAAGTCTTATTGTACTAATACGGTGCACGTTGACACTTACATGTCTACTCTGGACCCAGGAGCCTTGACCAGCATTTTCACTTGGCTACATTGAGTGATCCTGGGCAAATCTCTTCTTCCATTGTGGTTCACACTTTATCTCTTCTTTGATCAGACACCTGTTCATACATGCTTCACCTTGGAATTAGCATACAATATTGAGCCCATTATAGACCTCCAGTATCCCTTGTGTTTTTGTTATAGTTAGATCGGGGGATAGGATACTTTGTAGGTCTTTAACTTTGTTTCCCCTATAGACCCTCCCACACAGTTGTTCCTTGTCGGAGGAGGGATTAGCCCTTCCCAGGCAGATCTCAGATTTTGTCATTGCATTCCATGGCTCTGGGCCCACATGTGCTTCCCATTAGCCAGAGCTTGGGACGGGAACAAGTTCACGAGGCATGACAATGAGAACCTCGTTAATGCCTGTTATTAATCAAGCAAATATTATTGCAGAGCGTACGAGTGACACATCTGCAGGCCTCAGATGGCTTCTTAGATCGCATGCCTGCAGCGGGCGCAAGATCACACCAGGCATAACTGACGGTGGCCCGGCTTTCTGTTTTAAGAGAAAGCTTGTTGCTATGTTGTGTGCCCAGGAAATATGCTAAATGACAACTGGGCGAAACCAAAAGACCCTCTGTGCGGAGGAGGACTGGGAGCACTGGGCAGAGTTTGAGTCGAACTTTTTGTTTTTCAATGTTTTCAATTACAATAAAAACAAGTGCGTGCCTCAGATTGCTGATTGTTTTAATCCCACATAGAAATTGAGATCACATGAAGAGCAGCTCTGCAGACAGAGGCACCTGCGGATTCTTTGGCAGTGATGTTGACATCTTAGGTCAACTGAGCACTTGATGGTAAGAAGTTTACAAGCTTTTCCTACTCAATGCGCTTTATCAGAATTTAGTCCGTAGGGTGTATCAGAGACTGATAAATAAGAGGTGGATTCGCTTTATTCTAACGATGCTCTCGGGGTAGCTGTTTACCCAGGATCTCACTATGCTCTGGGTAAACTAGCTTAGAACTCTTGTTTTTCTAGTACTATGGGTAGCATTGTCACTGGAGCACATCGTCTTAGTGCAGGTAATGCAGAGGCTGTGAGGCATTGTGTGTGCCACAAGTCAACGCGCTAGTGTTAAAACGTGATAAACAAGCGCTGAAAGACAAGCGCAGCCCCACATCCGCAAATCTTAAAGTGCTTGTGCATACAGAGCATTTGCCATGGGGGATCGAGCAGCGACAGGCACGATAATCGCAAACAGATTATGCCGCTGCTCTGTCCCGCAAGACAAGCGCTTTGCATGCACGAGTACTCATTGGAAACAGTGCAAATCATGCACGAGTTTCCAAGAAAGTACAGAGAGATTCCAAGCGGTCCCTCCTAAGCAGCGCTTGGGCGCTGCATATGCGAGACCTAAAAAGGAGGCGGTGACTCACATAGTAAAGCATATACTGAATGTCTCAATGAGACAGCACATGCGCTGCCTAGGCGGGACCTAAAAATTTTCTGGTGAAAAACCGAAAGAAGGTATTTTGCATGAAATTGAACATATGTTTTTCCATTGTACTATTTGTTCTGCACATCCTAATGATCGCAAATTTATACGATTTATACTTATTTATGAAGTTTTTCCTTTTACTGATAACAGACCTTAATTCCTCACTATGCATTCTTGTACATTTTAATTATTTCTGCAGAATTTGCTCTTGTGCCTTATGCATCACATATTGTTTCATCTTTGCAGATTGCGGGGATCCACACCGTGAAATGAGAATGAACCCCAAATCTATAACAGCACCTCAAATGTTTGGTCGACTTGATGTTGCAACTAATGACTGGACAGATGGGATATTCTCCACACTATGGAGAAAAACACTGAGGACAAAGAGAGGTACGGTCCTTTTTTATCTTCATTGAGATCGAATGTAATACAAGGAGGCAATAAACAACTTGTAAAAATGTCAATACCATTATCTAGTGCTAACTACTGTATTTTTCTATTTGATCACATTTTTATAAGTGTAATAGGTTACGACGAAATCTTAGTCCTGTTGCCAAAGTATTCTGAAAATGTTCTTCAGAAAGCCTCATTTTGGACCTCCAACTACTATTGTGCAGTGCATTACACATGTTTTTTTTTGTTTATTATAATTTAGTTATTTTTTACATGCCAGATTACTGAAACCATCCTAAAATGTTACTCACTAAGAAGCGCTGTAAATCATTTTCAATCAATCACATTCTGTCCCCCGCTTGTGACTTATGTTATTGGATTTTATATAGCACCTTTATGAAACAAAGTGGCTATATATATATTGGACCAAAGTAAGGTACAGTGTGTGTATAGAGTCCCCAGTCTTAAGAGGTATGGCAGAGGCTAAAGTTAGATATAACCCTACTCT
This sequence comes from Lissotriton vulgaris, assembly GCF_964263255.1. NCBI lineage: Eukaryota > Metazoa > Chordata > Amphibia > Caudata > Salamandridae > Lissotriton > Lissotriton vulgaris. Next base: position 1,072,900,951 of record NC_141691.1, on the reverse strand, counting down.
CTAAAGTGGAAGCTTGGTTGAGCAGTAAGGCAGTATCAGAGGACAGTGTAAAGAATTTGTAGTACACACTCAATCAGCAAATGGTCTCACACACTCAAGAACTGAATTCTAGGCCAATAGTTTTATATCAAAAGGTATAGTTATTTTATTTTAGAACCAACAGGTATCAAAATATACTTTTCTCAATGTGAGTGACTTTAGGTAATTACTTTGGAAGAAGGCAATAGACCTTGTAAGTACAATAGCTACAGTGGTTGCAATAGGCAACACAATTTCAAACACAATTTAACATTGAGCTCAATGGGTTTTGCTAGATAATTGCAGTTGATTACTTTATGGATTACTTTCCTACCCCCAGGACTGGATCCTAGATTCAGTCCCGGGACATGTACTATAAATAGTTAAGTAAAAGCGTTTTGGTTACAGTAGTCATTTTTAAAGAATTTAAATGTATTTTCAAAGTTGACACTTCGAAACTTTTCAGTGAAAACCAAGCAATGTTATCCTATGGGAGGAAATTCAAGTCACAGGTAAAGTCTACCTAAGACAGGTAAGTAATTATGTTTTGGTAGTTGGTACAATTTTTAAAGATTATTTGTAGTTTGCAAAAATCGACACTTAGAAGAAATTTCACAGAAAAAACAGTCAATGGTTTCCTACAGAAGAAAATTCAGGCTACTGGTAAGTACAGTTACGATTACTTTTGTGGTTCAGTGCTGGGCTAAAAGGTACAGTACTGGCTTCTCTCCTGCTCACAAGTGAGTAATTCGGAATTCGTTATGCGGCTGATTTTAGATGAATATTTTAAAGTTTAAAAATTCCACACTTAGAAGAAATTTCAAGCGAAAACCAGTCAATGTTAACCTATGGAAGAAAAGTGAGATATCGGCTTTTAGGTAAGTACTCGACTGGTAGAGTTAAGGTTCTGGGCATAGACTCACTCAGGGGTCTCCCAGGGTCGGAAAGGTACAGCTGTAACACCCTCAGCGGCACAGGAGCAGCCGGGTGCAGAGTGAGTAGGCCCAATGCAATCCAATGGAGGGTAGGGGGGCCTTCGGTTGTGGCTGCAAGCAAGCAGGCGACGCGGCTGTGGGAGCTGAGCTCCTAGTCACCTACTCAGGGCAAGTGGAGAAGTAGAGTAGAGTAGTAGATGCACTTCCAGCGGCACTCAGGCGGCTGGGTGCTTTTGAGCCGTCGGGCGCTCAATGTTATCCAATGGGAAAGTAAAAAAATGGACAAAGGCTGCAGACTCGGGGACGGAGATTCTTCAGGTGCGACCACCACTTTGAGAGGTAAGTTGGGATCTTGGAGAAGAGGTAGGTACCCCAAAGGAAGGCACAGGGGGCCGCAGGATGCTGTGTGCAGGGGTGTCTTTTGGCGTTGGGAAATCTTACCCTCAGCTGGTTGCGGTTGGGGGGGATCCCTGGTTCTGAGGCTGCAGGCGTTGTCTGGTTCGTCGAGGATGGTCTTTTGGCACTGGACTTCGGGTCCCAGTCGCCGGGGGGACGTCCTAGAGGTCTTGGATCACTCAGGCACAGGCCGGGCTTGGGGGGTGCAGAGTGGGCTGGATTCGCGATTCCTTGCTGGCACCAGGGGTATTGCTGTTTGAGCAGAGCCACTGCTCGTGGGAGTCCCAGACTCTTGGAAGGTTCAAGGCAGGCAGTTCCTCCGGGGTTTTCGAGGTTGCTGCCTGCAGGAGACGCCAGAGTTTCGCAGGAGCAGGTTCAAGGATCAACAGGCCTGTAGGGTTCTGGGGCCAAGTCAGTGGGCGTCGTCCGTTTGTTAGCAGCTGCACGCCAGGTCTTCTTGTTCTTCTTGTTGCAATCGGGATCTGAAAAAGGAAGGTTCAGGGTTCCCCTAAAATACTAAGTTTTGGGGCATTAAAGGTAGGGTAAGGGCAGGAACCAATGGGTCCCTGTCCTGGGGTGAATACACCCCCTATCCTGCTCCTCTCTTGTGGGAGGGGGCAGTAACCTAGTCCTGATTGGGCATGGCTCCCCATCTGCAAGATGGCGAGAGCCCGGAGATGTGCTTCACCTCGCCTCCGCCACCTGAGGGGTGGGGTTGGCAGAGGCTGGCACACCCCCATCCCTCCCTTGAGGTTTCCCGCCGGTCTTCCCGCCAGAGTGGGGGTCAGAACCTGTGGGGACCAGTTGCTGAGTACAGCAAGTGGCCTGGGGAAGCTCACAAAGGTGGTATGCCTTTGAAGCTTCCCCCTGCCCATCCTGGGGGAGGGGACCTACCACCTCGCCCAGGATGTGCATTGTTGCAGGCCCAGGAGAGCGGGAGCTTTCCACCCAGGGGTCCAGCAACATGTCTGCTGTGTGCGAGCCATCGAGAAGGGAACGACAGCCCAAATCCTTATGGCCCCAGGAGGACAACTGAGCGATTAATGTCGAATCAGCACTTCTGAAACAAACGCTGCGGGTGCGTGTCAGCAGCAACAACGTATTGAGACAGAGGTGCCGGTAACTGGACTCCGGAGCCGTTTTAAAAACAACTTTCGACATATTTACACGGTTGCCTACAGCGCACAGTTGGGCTATGTTGTATTGGAATATTCCACGAGGATTCAGATATTTGAGGCTCATAACATAGTAAGGAATACCGCCCCGTGTTCGCACGTCACTTCTTCCTTCCACTGATCTTTTTTTGAAACTTCATTGATCATGTTTGGATCTACAAAATAGCTTTTGGTGGTCCTGAGGAGAACCCCATCACTTGGGGGGTTCGAAACGCGTCGACCTCTTTTGTCCTTTGTATTATCAAACAAATGCTTTATTAAGGCAAACAGGGCTGGTTATACAATACCAAAGAAATGGTTAAGGTTTTCATTATTGTGTATTATTAAGTTGCATATAACCAAGCCTGGGTATACCTCATTGCATTGTTTTTGATGTTAGGTTCCTGTCCTACTAAAAGAAACAATGTGTGTTTAGGACTTAAAGGGATCCTGTGAGTCTGAGTCTGATGGTGTAGTGCGTAGTATGAATGAAGTGTTGTGGTTTGAATGCATAAAGATGTTTGAATGGTTGTGTCACTTTGTATGAGAGAATTGTATATAGATTAAATTTTTGAAGAAGGTTTTGCTTGTTTAATGTTGTTTTCATTTATGGCGGTGTTCTTTCTTTAGTAAAATTGTGGAAAAGGAAAAAGAAAGAAATTTTGAAGGAAATAAAGTTTATTGATTAAACATGGCACATTTAGATGAGTAGCTTTTTGTGCTGCGAAAAGGTCTTTCAATAAGTATCAGTATTGGCATTTGGTTTTGTTTTGGCTATTGATGGGCTCAGCCTTATTGATTAGAGCCACACCCATTTCAGTTCTATTATTAGTGTGGCAGCCTAGGCAGCCTCTCAGACAGGACGTGGATTGGAGGTTAGGTTTCAGGGGGCATCTCTATGATGCCCTCTGTAGTGCATTTTACATTAAATACCACACTTCCATCAGTTTGGGTTTAATGTGCTGAGAAGTTTGATACCAAACTTGTCAGTCTTCAGTGTAGCCATTATGATGCAGTGGAGTTCGTAATGACAACCTCCCAGCAACATATACTCTTAACGGCATCACTGCACTTACAGTACCCAGGAATGGCCCTGGGTACTATAGGGGCACAGGGCTCATACACCTGTGCCCACACCACTGGCATAGGGCACCCAACCAGAGGGGTATCTGATGTATGCCAGGGCAGTGGGCTTGTGGACTTGGCACATAGGAATGTGTGCCATGTCGACTCTTTGTTTAGTTCTGCACCAGGACACCCAGCCTGCAAAGGCAGTGTGTGTGTGTATCAGGGTGCAGGGCCCCTAAGGGCGGCACAATAAGTGCTGCAGCCCTTAGGGGTCTTCTCTGGTCACAATGCCCTGGGTACCTAGGGTACCATTTGCCAGGAATGACATGTGGCCAGAGATGCCAATTGGGTTTTAGATTCAACACCGTTTTTAGGGAAGGAACACAGGCCCTGGACACCTGATTGGCACGAGCCCAGGGCACACTCAGGCATAGCACATCAGCAGAGTGGGGTTGGCAGAGGCTGGCACACCCCCATCCCTCCCTTGAGGTTTCCCGCCGGTCTTCCCGCCAGAGTGGGGGTCAGAACTGGTGGGGACCAGTTCGTGAGTACAGCAAGTGGCCTGGAGAAGCTCACAAAGGTGGTATGCCTTTGAAGCTTCCCACTGCCCATCCTGGGGGAGGAGACCTAGCACCTCGCCCAGGATGTGCATTGTTGCAGGCGCAGGAGAGCGGGGGCTTTCCACCCAGGGGTTCAGCAACATGTCTGCTGTGTGGCAGCCTAAAGCGGTACAAAAGGGGGTGGTGATGGACGGAGCATCTGAATCAATCAAACACTCACACCCAGTCAAAAGATCTGGGTTTAATCCATCACCGTTTTTTAGCCCACTCTGCCACCCCAGTTTAGACATGGCCATATGCAAATCAGTCTGACCCTGTGCCTCATGGGAACAGTCCAGCCCGAACTGCCAAGCCATGTCTTCCCTGGACCGGAAACAAGCTTCCGAGGACCGGTTTCGGGGTTTCACCCCTCTTCAGCCAGATCTGGGTCGCCGCTGGTCGACCTTTGAAGCTTCCCCCTGCCCATCCTGGGGGAGGAGACCTAGCACCTCGCTCAGGATGTGCATTGTTGCAGGCGCAGGAGAGCGGGGGGCTTTCCACTCAGGGGTTCAGCAACATGTCTGCTGTGTGGCAGCCTAGGCAGCCACTCAGACAGGACGTGGATTGGAGGTTAGGTTTCAGGTGGCATCTCTTAGATGCCCTCTGTAGTGCATTTTACATTAAATCCCACACTGCCATCAGTTTGGGTTTAATGTGCTGAGAAGTTTGATACCAAACTTGTCAGTCTTCAGTGTAGCCATTATGGTGCATTGGAGTTCGTAATGACAACCTCCCAGCACCATATACTCTTAACAGCATCACTGCACTTACAGTACCCAGGAATGGCCCTGGGTACTGTAGGGGCACAGGGCTCATACACCTGTGCCCACACCACTGGCATAGGGCACCCAGCCAGAGGGGTGACTGATGTATTCCAGGGCAGTGGGTTTGTGGACTTGGCACACAGGAATGTGTGCCATGTCGACTCTTTGTTTAGTTCTGCACCAGGACACCCAGCCTGCAAAGGCAGTGTGTGTGTTTGTGTGTATCAGGGTGCAGGGCCCCTAAGGGTGGCACAATAAGTGCTGCAGCCCTTAGGGGTCTTCTCTGGTCACAATGCCCAGGGTACCCAGGGTACCATTTACCAGGAACTGACATGTGGCCAGAGATGCCAATTGGGTTTTAGATTCAACACCGTTTTTAGGGAAGGAACACAGGCCCTGGGCACCTGATTGGCAGGAGCCCAGGGCACACTCAGGCATAGCACATCAGCAATTCAGCAAAAAGTGGGGTCATACCTATGCAAGAAAGATGGCACTTTCTCACATTTTACACCACAGAACGGTTTCATGGTTTAGCTTAAATAATGACCTAAAACTGAGAGTCTTAAAATATTTGTTAAAGAGCTTGTGTGTCATGCAGGCAGAGGAACTCTTCTGCTCAGGCTGGCTTCACAAACCATAGACAAATTATATATGTTGAACTTTTTGTATAGTAAACATGGACCAGACTGCTGTGTACTAGGTTAAAAATTACTTTGGACCATATGTTTAAGTTTAAGTTTATTTGCATAGTTAATTAAAAACATTGCTTACAGTAAAACCAAATCAAATACACAAGATAAAAAGATATAAAAGGTAAAATGATGAACATCTCAGTCCGGCTCTGAAGCCCTTAGCATTTTTAACATTTGTGGGTGCGTTTCTAGGTTTGTGCAAAAGATCCTGCGATTAAAAGTCTTATACAAAGAAAGGTTCAGTACAGTCGGTCTTAAAGTTATTGTATGTTCTTTAGAGGTAGCCCACAGTGGCTTTAGCATCATAGCACATCACCCAGAACCCAGATCCTAATCATAGTTTAATTTATGGTGCGTTTACATGCAGCATGCATGGTCCCAATGCGATTAGAGATGAATCCGAGAGAATGGTCTTTTTAGGAGCATGTTTCCAGAGATAGGTAGAATGAGAAGGCTAAGCCTTGTTTGTCGTACACGTTCTTAAGCAGTTTTTGTTCGGCTATCGTTAGGAATTTTACTAGACGGCAATTTAGCTGGATATTTTCTGGATTTACTTTCAGATTTGTTTTTATTGGTTTCAAGAGCGTCATTGGTCATTACAATGCAAGGGAGTCGTAGCATGCAGAAGAGGCAGTCAAGCAAATAAGATCCACAGTGTACAGAAAGTATATGAATGTTCATTTGTGCCTGGTAGAGCAGGGATATGGTACTAGAGGTGCAGACACTCCTTGCCACGCAGCAGTGAAACCATAATAAGAAAAACCCCAACTGTAACCCCCCCATGTTCCCCCATCCCACCTCCCGGTTCCCACCCCGCCCAGTGTGCCAGTCATGTGGGGCAGTCGAGGCCTCAGTCACGTGATAATGAAAGCGGTCACTCAGGTGGATGTGTGGAGTCATTCGTGTTCGCAGTAAGTCTAAGAATACGTAGGTATTTAGGGCACTTGATCTCATTAAATTCCCTGGACAAGAGGGAGAGCAGTGGGAGCCACACTTTTTGGTAAGCAGCCGTGGACTGCGTAATCGTGGCGTGAATGCGCTCCATGCCTAGGGTAAACCATATCTTATGTAACCAACCCGTGTGAGTAGGTCTAGTGGTGGAGCCCCATAGGTATAGGATGTGTTGTGTCGCGGCCTGCATAGCCACTCCCATCTGGCGAACTCTAAGGGATTTCAGGGGGAATGTGAGTGCGTTGGGTAATCCCAGAATGGCGTAAGCCGGGAATCTAGGTATTTCGGTTTCAAATACTGAGTCAATGTCGTCTAGGACAGCCTTCCAATAGTCTTGAACCTCTCTGCATTCCATTAGAAGGTGTGTTAGAGTGCCCCTTTCCCCACAGCCCCTCCAGCATGACGCGCTGCGCGCGGGGTTACCTTTGTGGAGCCGGGACGGTGTAAGGTGCCAATATATAGCCCGTTTCGCCGCTGTTTCCCTGGCAGCTGTGTTGCGGGTGGTGTGTGCAGCTCTCTAGTAGACATAGCTCCATTCCTTATGGGACAGTGCTCTCCCCAGTTCTACCTCCCAGCGCCTCTGGCCTGCTGTTTTGCCTGTCGGGGGGGATTGATGTAAGCATTTTTTAAAGGTCTGTGATGAGGTGCTTGTCAGAGTTCTTCGTCACCAGCCATTTCTCGAAGACTGTCATGGGCCTACCTACCAAGGGGAGAACGTCCGGATGGGTAAGCCAGTGTCGGAGTTGGAAATACTGGAAAAGCTGAGGGGAAACTACATCGTAGCTTTGAATTATGTCTGTGAGAGGGAGGAAACCTCGCAAGTCAAAAAGGTGACCGGTGGAGAAGCTACCAATTCTGCGCCATTGCGGGAAGGTGTTAGGGTCCTTGCCCGGAGGGAACTCCGGGTTATCCAGAACAGGCGTAAGAGGAGAGGGGAAAGTAGTGAGACCCCGTTTGGCCGCAACCGTGTTCCAGACCGGCATGACAGTGTGGGTGATAGGGGATCGCAACATGTAGCGTGGTCTGTGTTGTCGAAGAAGAAACGGGATCTTCCAAAGGGAGGTTCCCGCCATTGCTCTGTCCTGGAATAACCAGCGTTTTTCGGACTCTGGCCTAAACCATTCCACCAGGTATCGGAGTTGCGCCGCTTGGAAATATTGCAGCAAGTTGGGGATACCAAGACCACCCTCATCTGTGGACCTGTACGCTAGGTGTTTATTTAGGCGCGCACGTTTGCCCTCCCAGATGAAGCGATGGATAGCAGCTTGGAGGGCTGGAATGGTACCCCTAGGAGGGAACATAGGGAGAGTCTGAAAAAAGTACAGGATCTTAGGCAGAGTCGACATCTTGACCGCCGCAATGCGGCCAAGTAGAGACAGTGGTTGTTTGGCCCACCGATCCAGGTCAGACCGGATCCGGGAGGAGAGGGTCGTGTAATTGAGAGTCAGCGTGGAGTCTGTGGAGGCCGTGAGTGTTATACCTAGGTATGGAAGATGTGCCGCAGAGGAGATACCTCCCCCGTAAGCAGGAGGGGAAGTGTGTTCTTGGGCGTTCCTGCCCAAGGGTAAAATAAGAGATTTCCCTTTGTTGATTTTGAAGCTGGAAATGGCACCAAATGATTCCAGCTCCTTCAGGAATACGGGGACGGAGTCGTCCGGTGCATCCAGAGGGGCAATGATATCATCGGCATAGAGGCCTATGACGTGAGGCTCGCGGCCAAAAGTAATGCCTCGGATGGTAGGGTTGTCGCGGATCTTCTGCGCAAGGGGCTCTACGTAAAGGGCGAAAAGAAGGGGCGAGAGGGGGCAACCTTGCCTCGTGCCCCGCTGGATATCAAATGGATCAGAACGCAAGCCTCCTAAGCGGACACGAGCTTGGGGGCGGTGGTGACAACTCGCGATCCAGGCCTGAAACCTGTCACCCACGCGGAAGCGCCGTAGGACCTGTTGGAGGAAGTGCCAGTCCACTCGGTCAAACGCTTTCTCCGCTTCAATGGCCGGCAAGGCGGAGTCCGAGTTCTGAAAGTGAGCCTTATCTATCAGGTGTAAAATACGTTTAGTATTGTCGCTACATTGGCGATTGGGGACGAAGCCGGATTGATCAGGTTCTAAGATCCCAGGCAGACATGGGCCAAGGCACGCAGCCAAGATCCCAGTGAAGATCTTCAGGTCCAGATTAAGTAGGGATATGGGGCGGAATGCTGAACAGCTGGAGGGTTTTTTGCCTGGTTTGGGCAGTACGACAATCTCAGCTGCTGACATGTCAGGGGGGATAGAGCTTGGGCCTTCAAAGGAATTAAAAAGTCGTGTGAGGACCGGGGCCAGCAGTTGACAAAAGGTTTTATAAAACCCGGCCGAGAATCCATCTGGGCCCGGGGACTTCAGAGGGCGCAGACGAGAGATAGCTGCAATGACTTTGTCTAAGCGGATAGGGGCGTCCAGGGAATTTACATTGTCTTGGGACAGCTCCGTTATATTCGCGGATTCTAAGTATCGATGGATCTCCTCCGGCGAGACTTCGTCAGCTTTGTATAATGTAGCGTAAAACGTACGGAATGCTTCTGCTATCTGAGCCTCGCCAGAGATGTCTTGGCCGGTATCATCTTTCAGACTAGTAATTTGGGAGCTTTTAGTCTTCGCTCTCAGGGTGCTAGCAAGTAAGCGGCCTGATTTGTTCCCCACGATGTAGTAAGAGTGACGTAGGCGCAAAGCGGCAAATTCCGCCCGGTCCGTATCCAGACTGGCCAACTGGGCTCTGGCGGATTTAAGTTGTCTCCACACCCTTGGGGCACCTGTGCGGCTGTGGACCCTCTCGAGTTCCGAGGCACGGGCCGTGAGGTCAGCCCTCTTCGCTTTGCGTTCCTTGGCCTCCGCTGACGCGATGGCAATGAGCTCACCTCTGGCTACAGCCTTCAAGGCCCCCCATATGGCGGTCATGGGGGTCTCGGGAGTGTCATTAAGCGCCAGGTAGTCGGTAAGGCATGTGTGAAGTTGTTTGATAACTTCCGGCCGTTGCAAGAGAGTCTCACGTAAACGCCACGACCCAGGGGGGCGAGCGGACCTGGGAACCTGTATAGTTAACTCCACAGCGTCGTGGTCAGAAAGCGCCGCAGGGACAATGTCAATGTCTTTGAGAATAGGGAGCAGATCGGGCGAGCCCAAGATGTGGTCCAGCCTGGCGTATGTGTGATGAACGTGCGAGTAGAACGTGAATTGCGATGAAGTGGGGTGTGCAGATCTCCAAAGGTCCACCAGACCATGGTCCCGCAGCCACTCTTTTCCAGCAGCCGTTATGGCCCCTGTATCCCCGCTCCGATGACCTGATCTGTCTATGTCTGAGTCCATCACTAAGTTAAGGTCCCCCCGACAAGCAGAAGCGATGTTGGGGAATGAAGGGACTCCGAGACGGCTTGTTTCAGAAAGTGTTCTTGGCCCGAGTTCGGGGCGTATAGTGAAGCAATTGTTAAGCGTTGCCCCCCTAGAAGGAAGGTGTGTGCTAGCAGCCTGCCCTTAATCTCCCCCATTTTGTCCCCCACTGAGCCGCGGAAGCGCTTGGAGACTAAAATAGCCACTCCCGCCTTCTTTGTCAGGAGCGAGGAAAAGAGCTGTTGGGGAAAAGCGAGCGAGTGCATCCTGTGCCAGTCTTTAGGTAAGAGGTAGACTTCTTGGAGTAGGCATATATCTGCCTCAGAATTCTCCAAGTACGAGATCACCGCCCTCCTCTTTATCGGGTTGTTCAGACCCTTAACATTAAGAGTCAATATCTTCAGAGTGGACTCCATCACGGGGGATCATGTAAGCCCTGAGCTGTGTAGTAGCAAACTTCCTTCTGGACCGAAGGGGTGAAACACAACACGGTCACCACTACCTTACCCCTTTCAGCACACTGGGCCTCCCCCCCACGCCCCCACTCCCCCAGAACTCCTCCCTCCCAAACAACCCAACTGTCAAACTGACTACTCATAGTCCATAGCCATAGTCCCAAAGTTGAACATGCCCCCCCCTCCCCTCTCCCTCCCCCATCCCTCTAACCAAGAAAAGACATAGTCCCAGTCCTGCCAGTTCGCACAGGGCCGTGGTAAAGGTTCGTACAAGGGTCATATCCGACGGCGGCCACGCCGGCCCCCCACCCAAACCCCCCCCCCAGCACCAGCGATGGTCAAGCTATGAGTGATCTCCCCATCTCGGGTATGAGTTATTCAGAGGAGGATGTCTCTTTGGCCACCTCTGCCACTGCTGTTGCCCTTTCCTGTGAGATGATGGTCGCGTCGAGCCTCAAGCGATGCGAAGGGGACCGTTTCCGGACCACCGTCTGCCAGCCCCCCCTGGAGGGCCCTCGTGGAGCTCTTGCCGGTGGTACATCGGCATCTTGGTCAATTCCCAAAAGGGTGCAGGAGTCCATAAGTGATCTCAGTTGATGTAGGGTTCCATTCCATTTGAAAATCAGCCTGAATGGGTGACCCCAGGAGTAAGGGATCTCCTGGCTTCTCAGGAAGTCTGTTGCTATTTTAAACTCCTTACGTTTCTACAATGTGATGGCCGACAGGTCCTGATACAGGGCGACCGAGTTACCCGGAAACTGAAGGGGTTGTGCTTGTTGGGCCTCCCGTAGGATCCGCTCCTTCAGCAGAAAGTCAGGGAGAAAGGCCAGGATGTCTGGTGGAAGGGCAGAGGCGCGCCGAGGCAATCCTACCCTGTGCGCTCTGTCAATGCGTATAGTAAAGTCTGCAGACTCCCCTAGAATGTTCCGGAACAGGGCTTGCAAGTATCCCACGACGCCGGTCCCCTCCGCTTTTTGAGGGACCCCCCGGACCCGTATGTTATTGCGCCAGGAACGGTTTTCAAGGTCCTCCGCGTGGGCCTGAAGGTCCAGCTGCTGGTCCGTGAGTCTCAGGACTTCTTGTTGGAGCTGCGCGATTTCGTCGCTCCTGGTGTGGTCGGCTTCCTCGATCGCCTCCACGCGTTCACCAAGCCCCTCTATGTCTCGCCGAAGTTCACGGACCTCGCCCGCCACCTCTTGCTTCAGGGACTTGAAGTCGTCTCTGAGAGAATTAAACAGGGTCTCTAGGAATAATCTAGTTATGGATACCTGGTCGTCAGGTGGTGTGGGTGAGGTTTTCGCGGCCACTGGGGAAGGTGGGACCTTGCTGGGTTTAGGTTGGGACTTGGCCAGCATTTCGGGGAGTGTTTGGGGCCCCTTCTTCCCTGTGAGGTTTGACATGGTGCGGCCCGCTACAGAAGCGATCCGGGTGGCCGGCTCTGAGTTCTCGAAGATAGGACAGGGAACCAGCAGCTGAGTGCCAAGGGCAGGTCGTGTGCCATTGTTGGGCATGAGGGATTTGCTTTGCGTTCTCTGGGCACAGGCTCACGAGGTAGTCGTGGTCGAGCGTGCAGCCGGGCAACGCACAGCAATGGAGCGAGCAGATTCAAAGCCTCTCAGCTGCAAAGCAGGCCCCCAGCAGACTCTTGTGTGTCCCTAGAGGAGCAGGCCGCCACATTCAGTCCAATGGCCACCGGTGTCCCCCTTCATGCAGTCGCGGTCCCCCTTAGACAACTCCCCGGTGGCCCCCCTGTCGTCCCACGAGGCAGAGGCTACCGGATGCTAGGCCCGAAGGCCTTTGGTTCCTCCCCTGTAATGCCGGTGAAGCTCGGCCTGGCTATCTGTTCCCCGCCGGGAGCTCGGTTGTGCCCCCGAGCCCTCTTCGCAGCGCCCGCCTCCGCTAACCTCACCTTCCCTCCAGCGCTGTGGCTGTGGCTCTGCAGGGCCGCGTTCCTCTCGCTCCTGTGTGCCCTGGTCCGGGGTAAATCCTCCGCCACCTGAACCTCGGGTGCGGCAACTGGGTCAGCCTGGTCCGGAATGAAGCAGTGTGGGGCACGGCCAACCAGGCCTCCCCCTCGTTGCGGGACCGACCGGTGGACCCTCGCGGTTAGTAGGCCTCGATTTCACTGTGCCCGGCCGGGCCGCTCCTCACTGTGGGCTTGGATGAGTGCGCCCCGTGGGGGCCCTGTCTCCTCAAGACCAGCGACTGGGGGCCTCTGCAGCAAAGTCCTCTAGTGCCTGGTCGCTTCCTGGACGTGAAGGGCAGGGGCGGCGGGCCATAGGCCGGTTAGCCGCTCATCGCGGCCGCCATTGCTGAGGCCGCGACCGGAGAACTCGCGGCGTCCTCTGCTTCCCCAGCGTGTGTAGGCACTGCTACAGGATCACCGCCCTGTGCCGCTGCTGGTGCCGACTGCTCCCAGTGCTGTTGGGAGATCAGCGCTGCCGCGTCTTGTTTACGGGCACAGATCGTTTAGCCGCTCGTCGCGGCCGCCATTGCCGGAGCCGCAGGCCGGGGATCTGGCTACGTTCGCTACTTCCCCCGAGTGTGTGGGCGCTGTTACGGGATCACCGCCGTGTTCCGCTGTTGGCGCCGGCTACTCCCGGTGGTTTAGGGAGATCGGCGATGTAGTTTGGCGCCTACGGACAGGATCGGGCAGGGAGCAACACAGACCTGCATCCGATCACGTCGCCATCTTGGACACGCCCCTATTTTCTGGATTTATACAGGCTAACACAGCTTACCTTCTGGTGCGAATGCCTTTTTTTGATTGAATAGTTTTTTTAGGAAATTGCACCGTGCTTGAAGCATTTCTTTGCATAGGCAGATTAAATGTAATATGTTGCCTGATTTAGCGATGCACAGACTGCAGGTGTTTGTGATGCTTGCCTTTGCCATGGTGGAAGGTGCTGAGCACAAGGCAGAATTCCCAGTCTGTGTCTCATGAATCTCATTTTTGTTGCCTTGGGGTACCCCTGATTGAAGTATGTTTGAGGACCGAATGCTTTATATGTGTTGAGGGTGATCCATGCATGAGCTCTGTTTGAAAAGGTTGCCTTGTATTCCACCAATGAGATTTGTTTGAAGGTCTTCCAGACCAGTTTTTTGAAGTTATGATAGCCAATTTGGGCATCCCATAGCCCCTTAAGTTTGGTACGGTCCAGGGCTATATGGAGATAGTCTCTGGCTTGGGAAATCTCCCTATGCTGTACATCATACCACAGAAGATGGTTAAGCAAGTGAGTGGGGGCGCTTTTGAACTTTGGACCATATGACAGACATAGAGGCTGGCCAATCGCAACGGGCGAGAAGCTGGGACTTCCAATAAAAGCCCCTCAAAATGTTTTCCCCCTTGCCCTACAAAACCTTCTGACGTGGCTGCATACAGGCACGATTTCACGTTAAACAGATTTTAGTTTTGGAGGGAAGCGGAGGATGTAAATCCTGCACTAAAATCCGCCTATTGCGAACTATGCAGGCATGGTTTTACTGGGTCAAAACCTAAATTTTTCACAATTCCAGGATATTTTCCTCATTCAGAATGGGTGATAATTGGGAGTACAAGGTCACATGGGGGTCAGAGGCGGTGGGGTTCAGTGTCTGGTCAGGGCACAAGTGTCTATGGTACGACAGGATGGAGCGTTTTCTGCTTTCCTCTTGCAGATGTTTGGGTGGGTGGGGCTCTTTCTGCCCTGGGCACTCTGGTACGGAGCTTTTGCAGTGGCTGGGTGTGGACTTGCACCTGGCTTTTATGTTCGTGTGGTGAGAGATCAGGAGGCTGGTGAAGTACGGGGTCTGTTTAAGTGCATAGACAGTTTCCCCCATGTGGTGCAGCATGGGAGCAGGTAGGATGTGGGCTGTGTTTCTTCTGCCCTTGGCCTCTTCCCTCATTGAAAATAAGGCACCAGCTCAGTCAGCCTGGTTTCACCAGTTGCATAGCTCCGACTCGTAAAACGGTGTCCAGCCTTTTTAGACCTGTAATTAACAGGCCTGTTTTTTTTGTTGACCTGATAATTTTGTGTTCAGAAACTCTGGCATACTGGGAATCGGGTCGATAAAGACCACTGAAAAACTAAATTAAGCTTGGTTGGTGCCTCAGTTTTGGGCGCACTTGTATTTTAAGGCATGTTATTTAGGGGTCTTCATAGATATAAGCTGCTATCTCTGCAATGCGCCTTGCTTCCACTGACACTGCAGTCCTGTCAAGTACCACGCATCAGGCCTCAGACTAATGCATTTCAGTGTGGTGATTTTCATCACCACACTGAAATGCATTGTCACGCATAATGCATAGCGCCTCAGCTATAAGACGGTCTAACCGTTTTATTAGCATTCAGTTCTGCTGCCAAAATAAAACTAAGGAGTCAGTGGCAGCTGGCAGCATGCCATGGCATTCGCAAGCTGCTCCCGGCTTGGAGCAAAACACACAAGATGATGGACGGAATGTTGCACAATGGCAAAACATTCACCCCCAGTCACAGATCTGGGTTTAATCCATCGTTATTTTGCTCACCGAGCCACCCCAGATCAGACATGGCCATATGCAAAACAGTCTTGACCCTGTGCCTCATGGGAACAGTCCAGCCCAAACTGCCAAGCCAGGTCTTCCCTGGACCGGAATCAAGCATCCTAGGACCGGTTTCGGGGTTTCATCCCTCTTCAGCCAGATCTGGGTCGCCGCTGGTCGACCTTACGACCCCGCCGGCGTCGACCCCTAGGGTGTCGCCCCTGGCGCCGTCCCTTGTTCTTCCCTTGGTCCGGATCCGGCGTTGGACCGGCATCACTTGACGCCGCATTCAACACCAGCAGAAAAGCAATTCTTCTATGATTCGGCTCCATCCTTTGCCCCTGCATTCCAGGAGATGGAGGACGAGGGAGACTGGGAGGGGTCTGAGGACCCTCTGGCACGGGAGTGCCAGTCATTTCAGGACTGGACAGATGAGCTAGGGGATGCCAGTGGTCTGGACACCTCGCCAGACACTGGTTTTGTCTCCCCCTCCTACCCTGGCTACGGAGGAGGGGGCTGCGTATATAGTCTGGTGCTGACGAGGGTGGCCAAGGCCTTGGCTCTTGAGCTCCCCGTCGCGACAGTGAGGTCTAACATCCTCACGGAGGTCCTTAAGCCGCAGGCAAGCTCTTCGGAGCCTCTTCTGCCGTTTAATGAGGCTCTCACGGACGTCCTGTTGGGCACCTGGTCCAGGCCCACTACAGGTCCCCCTGTAGATAGGAAAGTCACCAGGCGCCACCGCCCGGCTCCGGGCGACCCTAGTTTTCTGTCCACCCACCCCACCCCTGAGAGCCTTGTTATCCATGCCTCTACTTCCCAGTCCGCATTCCTTACTGCACCTCCAGATCGGGAATCCAAAAGGTATGAACAGTTCGTCAAGAAAATGTTCTCCTCCCTCAGTTTGGGGTTGCGGTCAGTCAACACCGCTTGCCTTTTGGGCCGTTACACCCACTCCCTGTGGGATACGGTTGCGGCCGTGCTGCCGAGTGCCCGGAGGGGGCCCGGGTGAAGCTCACTCAAGCCCTCACGGAGGGACGAGACGCAGCGAGGTACTCCATTGGATATGGGCTGGATACCACAGACTCGCTATGCAGGGCGATTTCCACGTTTGTGTCGGTTCACCGCCAAGCCTGGCTGAGGACCGCCAACTTCTCGGCTGATGTCCAGAACACCCTCATGGACATGCCGTTCGATGGCAGCCACCTCTTTGGTGGCAAGGCAGATAGTGCGCTTGAGCACTTCAAGGACTCCAGGGCTATGGCCAAGTCCTTGGGCCTGTCGGGCCAGTGCCAGCAAACTTCTGCCTTTCGCTCCTTTTGTGGCCAAGGAAGGGGCGCCCCCTCACGTCCTGCCAGCCACGGGCCGCAGTCTAACATCCAGCACGGTGGCTGACTTGGTAACCGACGTGGCGGTGCCAGGGGACAACGGCGAGGCCAGTCCACCGACACCCCAGCAGCATCTGCCTCGAAGCCTTCCTAGTCCGAGCTTTCAGGCCCATTTGACACCAGTGGGGGGCAGGGTTCGCCATCACGTCCTCCACTGGTGCACCATCACATCGGACAGGTGGGTGCTGCAAATCGTCCGAAGGGGCTACTCCCTCCCCTTCGAGGCGACCCCTCCAGCCATGCCACCGCAGTACCACCACGTGTCGGGGGATCACTTGCAACTTCTGCAGGAGGAAGTATCGGCCCTCTTGGCCAAGGGGGCCATCAAGCACGTTCCTGGGCTAGAAGTAGGGTATGGTTGCTATTCCCACTACTTTCTGGTTCCCAAGAAGGGCAAAGATGGCCTACGCCCTATCTTGGACCTGCGGAACGTCAACGGCTTCCTCCGGAAGGAGAAGTTCAAGATGCTGACTTTGGCTCAGGTCTTAGCCGCCCTGGACTCTGAAGACTGGATAGTGGCGTTGGACTTGCAGGACGCTTATTTTCACATCCCGGTCCTGCCGGACCACCAGCGCTACCTGCGTTTCACAGTAGGCCTCGAGCACTTTCAGTTTACCGTGCTCCCCTTTGGCCTTACCAGCGCCCCTCGGGTGTTCACGAAAGTGATGGCGGTGGTCGCAGCTCATCTGCGCAGATTAGGGGTGTCAGTCTTCCCCTATCTCGACGACTGGTTGTTGAAGGCGGGCTCGCCCCAGACAGTCATCACCCACCTCCAGACTACGGCCGATCTCCTGCACCTGCTGGGGGGTTCTCCATCAATGTGCCGAAGTCACACCTGTGTCCCTCTCAGAAGCTCCTCTTCATCGGAGCGGTTCTGGATTCGGCGCAGTTTCGGGTTTATCCTCCCGAGCAGCGGGTTCGGGATATTCAGGCTCTGATTCCAATCTTTCAGCCTTTGTCCCTAGTCTCGTCAGGTTGATGCTGCGGCTTCTGGGGCTGATGGCCTCCTGCATCCTTCTGGTGCATCACGCCCAGTGGCGGATGCGGGCTCTGCAGTGGGACCTGAAGTTTCAGTGGGCCCGGCATCAGGGCAACCTAATCGACCACGTCCTGATCTTGGAGGGCACTGCGAGACAGTTGCAGTGGTGGCTCATGAACCGTGATTGGGTCAGCAGCAGATCCCTCTCCCTACACCAACCGGAGCACGTAGTCGTGATGGATGCAATCCTCCTGGGCTGGGGGGGCCACATGGGAGACGGGGAGATTAGAGGCCTCTGGTCTCCGGCGGAGTCCCGGCTCCACATCACCCTTCTGGAGCTGCGGGCGATCCGACTTGCACTGAAAGCATTCCTCCCCTCTGTCCGGGGGAGTGTAGTGCAGGTGTTCACAGACAACACCACCGCCATGTGGTACTCCAACAAACAGGGTGGGGTGGGGTCGTAGACCCTGTGCCAGGAGGCTCTGCATCTCTGGCAATGGCTGGAAAATCAGGGCGTGACCCAGGTGGTTCAACACCTGGCAGGTTCCCTGAACGCCAGGGCGGACGAACTCAGCCGTTGGTGCACGATGGATCACGAATGGCGTCTGAACTCGGACGTGGCGCAAGGTTTCTTTCAGCAGTGGGGAGAGCCTTGGTAAGATCTATTCGCCACAGAAGAGAACGTGCAATGTCATCAGTTCTGCGTGTTGGAGTTTCCAAGGCGGCATTGACTCAGAGACGCTTTTCGTCACAAATGGAGTTGCGGTCTGTTGTACGCCTTTCCGCCTATACCACTTATGCCCAGAGTGCTGAAGAAGATCAGGCGCGACTGGGCCCAAGTCATCCTTGTGGCTCCGGACTAGGCACGGAGATACTGGTATTCCGAGCTACTCAGCATGTCAGTCGATGCCCCGATTCGTCTGCCTCTTCAGGAGGACCTTCTGTCGCAGCAGCAAGGGACGGTCCTCCACCTGAACCTGTCCAGTGTCCACCTCCATGTGTGGAGATTGAGCGGCGACAGTTGAGGCCATTTGACTTGCCTCCTAAAATCTGTAATGGGATTCTGGCAGCCAGGCGTCCCTCCACAAAATCGGTATACTCCTGCAGGTGGAACAAATTTGTGGCATGGTGCACAGCAAAGACTGTGGATCCCCTTTCTACCCCCCTTTCAGAGGTTCTCCTCTTTCTTCTTTCTATTGCCCTGCAGGGCTCTATTCTGGGCACTATCAAGGGCTAACTCTCTGCCATTTCAGCCTTCTTAAGGCTTCCTGATCAGCCTTCTCTTTTCAAGTCCCCTATTGTAAATAGATTCTTGAAAGGCATCACTCACATGTTTCCTCCTGTTCCTTTTGTGATGCCTCAGTGGGACTTGAACCTTGTTCTTACTTATTTGATGTGTGCTCCTTTCGAGCAACTTCACAATTGCCCTCTTCGTCTTCTTACTATTAAGACTGCATTCCTGGTTGCCATCACCTCTGCCAGGAGAGTGAGTGAGCTCCAGGCTCTTTCTTCTAAACCTCCTTTCCTTTCTGTCCATCCGGACAAAGTTGTATTGAGAACGCGTACCTCTTTCCTGCCAAAGTAGTCACAGCCTTCCACATCGGGCAGTCCATCACCTTGCCCACCTTCTTTCAGCCTCCGCATCCCTCGAAAGAGGAAGAGAGGCTCCACTGTCTGGACCCAAAATGTGCGCTCTCATTCTATCTGGACCCCACACGCCAGTTCCGGGTGGACGACCAGCTCTTTGTTGGTTACGTGGGCGCTAAGATGGGACGGGCGGTGCAAAAACAAACCATTTCTCGATGAGTCGATTTGTGCCTCAAGGCTTATTACTCACTGGCTAAAAAGGAGCCTACTGTGGGGCTGCGTGTCCATTCCACTCTGGCCACAACAGCTACTACTGCCCTGGGTCGGGGAGTCCCCTTCAGGACATCTGTCAGGCAGCTACGTGGGCCTCGCTGCACACGTTCGCCCGACACTACTGCCTGGATAGCCAAGTCCGGAGAGACGGCTTTTTTGGCCATTCTGTTCTCCAGGACTTCTGGTGTGATCATTGGTTCGCGACCCACCACCGGGGTTGGTATTGCTGGGGTATCTATTCTAAGGTAAGGAATCTAACACTAACATGTTTCTTTCAGATGCACAAGTTACTTACCTCCGGTAACGATATATCTGTAAGAAACAGTAGTTAGTGTTAGATTCCTTACCGCCCCACCCATCTTCCCCGTTCTGTGAACCGATATCTAGGGTTAAGGTCATCCCCTTTCAGGCCCCTAGTTTCATGGCACCAGTGTTAGTTTTTATCATGGCTCTGCGTTTCTGGCGCGGAAAAGCTGTGTAGAAGAACTGACGTCAGTGCGCGAGGGCGGCGTCTAAGTACTCCGGCGACGTCATCCCGGCGTCAACGACCCCGACGACGGACTCGGATCCGCAGACGACGCCTACCGACATGCAAGGGTACTGCTACGCAAATGTTTCCGGATCCAGTCTGATGACTGGGGATATTCTAAGGTAAGGAATCAAATACTAACTGTACGCAGGTAAGTAACTTGTGCTTCAATGCAAACAGTCCGCTGGAGATTGAAAGATACACCCTAACATCAGCAGCATCACGTGAGCGAAGAATTTTCCTCTGGACTAAACTAAAAAATGATTGACATATCACGCCAGTGGTTTGAACATGATGCTCAAAAAAAGACCTTTGTTGAAAGAGGTGGAACAGAAGCCCTCTCTACGTTTATTAAATGCAGTAGGTCTGTTTGATAGCTGTGCTATCAAAACCTAGCTCTAAAAAACGATCCCCATTTTGACGGCTGTGTAGTAATTGTGAACTGGTAACGCTTTGTGCAGAAAAAACTGCTTATTTTTTTCACGAGGCAGAAATAGAAAACATACTTTCCAAACAGCTAAACCCTTATGGATGTAACTTTTGCTCAGAGGGAATAGGTAAAGACCCTTGATGTGAACTTCCGTGGGTTTCTATTATTTCATAGGAGTTAAAAGCAAGTGAAAAGTGAAATTATTACAAACGCGCCAGCCTGAAATATGTAGTGCCTGGAAGCCGGTTTATATATTCTTAGATGTATTTTTACAAAAACATGTAGTATCTAAATGTTACATTTTTACTAAATATGTTTGCATATGCTCTCTCTTGACCTGCAGGAGAACACATGTGGATAGTTCTGGATGGACCTGTAGATGCTATTTGGATTGAGAACCTGAACTCTGTATTGGATGACAATAAAACCCTCACACTGGCCAATGGAGACCGCATCCCCATGGCACCTAACTGTAAAATTGTATTTGAGCCGCATAACATTGACAATGCATCACCTGCTACTGTGTCTAGGAACGGTATGGTGTTTATGAGCTCCTCTGTCCTTAACTGGAGTCCTATTCTAGAGGTAGGTTATCACTATGATGTAAAATAGAAGTACAAATTGTGAGTACACTATTTGATGAGTTTCTGTCTAAAATACCAAGTCGAGGTCTGGGGAGTAGGATTTGGAAATGTTATGTATGCCCACAAGGACATGCCTTTGTGGGTATTGACAAGCATTTGCATTGCCTTTTTCTGGATTCATAAAAAATGTAATATGAAGAATACATCAGAACTTTCTTTATAGGGGAGTTAATGTGAGCTGTCAGTGATACCACTGAAAAATGTAGAAACGTAATATTCATAGTAGAATGAGAAAATATGGGCGGGCAAGGTATGGGATACATTTATGAAATGCTGTTGACAATGCTTCAGAAGAACCATCAAACAAGTGAAAAGAACACACACCCTCACCTCAATTGCCCAGTCATCGCATTAAAGAAGACACAAAGCTTAGCTAAAGAAGTGAGGAGTTCACCATTGTTGTCATGTGGAAGAGAGTCCCTCTCAAAAGTCTGCTCAGAGATTTCTCTGCAGATTGTTTTTTACTTCGAAATTCCTTGAATTTCTATTTTTTGGCATTTTGGCACCCGTGCTTCAGGAAATGTATCTGTATGAACTATGAAATGTTATCTTTTTCTTGAGAAGATGGATTAGTGACAAAGAAAACACTTTGTTTTGTTTAATTTATTTTTGGTGCTTTATGAAGCGCAATCATGGTATCAGAGTGCTGTACAAAGAGCGAGCTGAGGAGAGTTGCAGGTTAGTCTAAACAACTATCTGATAGAGTCCTCTAGCCGCAGATTCCTTTGAATTCTCCCCAGGCGCCAGACTGGATCAGAATTGTTTTTCCAGCAGAACCTCTGTGCGACAGTTGCAGGCATCGTGTGACTTCCTATCGCCGTCGTCCACTAGATGTGACAGACGGAATCCATATAAGCCCTTCCCCGAAGCCCTGACATCCGTTTCTTCATTTCTACTCTACAACGCGGATCCGGAGAAGCGCTTCCTCTGGCCTTTGTTATTTTTGGCCTACTACGACCTTTGTCGTCTGGAACAGTGTGCCTTTTTTTCATGCCTTCCGGCTTTAAACCTTGTGGGTCTTGTCAAAGACAAATATCGGCCACAGACCCTCATTCTGTCTGTATACCACATACCACCGTGCTTGGACAAGCACCATGACTAAGAGGAGTGCAACACCTGTCAATGACTGAACCCAAAGGCGCTTCAGGAGCTACGGCTAAAGTTTCTGTCTGTGCGGTTGTCGCAGCCCTCAAAGCTCATTGACCTTGGACTCCTTCCTGTTCTACGGTCCCTTCACGGAGCCTTTCCCATGGACAACATTCACCATCTCATGGGAAGTCTCATCGCAAGCAATCAAAGTCGCTATCGAAGTACCACTTTAAGTCTTGTTGCAAGCGGTCAAAGTCACTACATCCTCCGGCTTTGTCTTCTCACAATGCGGTTTTCCATGGTTACTCACTCCCTCAGGCTGAGTACTCCATGCAAGAGTCCCTCCGGCACCTCCCTGCCTTTCCTGGAGCCAAGGCGACTCTGGCCCAAAAGAGAGATTATTATTATTATTGTTCTCTCAATGCCATCTTCAAGTCTTCACCTTTACCTAGAGCACCATCAGGCCCTTGACCGTATCCATGCAGGCGGTTTCACCCTTGACTGCAGTTAGGCTTATATCTTTATCAACGCCGGTGCATAGCCTTTCAGAGTTTACACCTGCTGCGCCGAAGGACTCGGCTCGGAACCAGTGCACAACCTTTTGGGGCTTGATCTGGTGGCGTTGGCCTCCCCTCACCTCATTTTGATCATGGTGCGGTCAGCGCCATCTGATGCTCTTCCACTGTTTTCTTCAGACGTCGGTGCAAAGCCGAATCGGCGTCGATCGACATCGGGTGCAGAGCCAACAAATAATGTTTCTGCTGAACTTTCGCATGAACAATTTTGGGAAGTAAATGAGGAAGGGGTTCGGTTTCTACAGCCAATGCCTGGGGATTCGCCTATGGGGGATAAACGGATTACTGATCTAAGCAAGTAGGTTAGAGTCTTCCCCTGCTTCTGGCCTTCTTTCTCATCCTGGCCTAGCTATGGAGGACAGCTCTTCTTTGGCAGACATGTTGGAAAGGGTGGCTGTAGTTTTAGATTTGTCTCTTTCTGAGGTGGCAAGGCCTACGGATCCCCGTAGAAGAATCGAGATTTACTGTAATATTATTAGATACACCCACTGAATAAACAAAGAAACAGAGGAACAACAAGCGTTGAAGGCCATTACCTCATGACATGCAACATTACAGAAGACACACATGAAGACTTTAACACAAGCATTTTTCTACATTTCTGTATGGACTTACCCCACCTCTAAATACATTTTTTATATCAGGAGGAAGTAGGAGGAGGCCCTGTAGTCAACTCTGAAGTTTATGTTAAACAGAGAGAGAGAACAAAACCTCATAGTGCATAGTTGTTTTACCAATTGCAACAGCGTTAATTCCCGCCATCCTGTTGGTTTGTGGCCATTTGGTCAATCATACTTACAGCATCAAAAGGTCAGGTTCTTGTTTGCTGTTACTTTCAAGGAAGGCTTCTCTATGGATATTTCATGCTCTTTTCTGGGCCGTTTTAATAAATCTCTCCTAACTTTTAGGTTAGGGTCATAGGGTCACAACATCCTGTTTGCCCCTTATCATCGTTTTTTACTATGCCCACTCACCCTGCTAATAAAGGGATACCTTGAGGTGAATGAGGAATTTTTATATACATCTAATCCCCAAACAAAGAAAAAATCAAGCTTTCTCCAAAGAGCTACCTGGAATATGGTTGAGCCCACCATGACCTTTAGGAGTCAGGGTAGCCCCATTGGTGGCTGGTGACATTTGAAAGTGGTGAGGTGTAAAAATTTTGGATGAGTGCCCTGTGGAGAGTGAGGACGACTGTCGTCTTCCACCCTGAAATGCCCACTTGTTATACCTGTAGCCAACGTTAAACTTGAAGCAGTAAACATGAATAAATCTTTTCACAAGCGTGAAACAAAGGTTTTGTAATTCACAAATGTGGCTTTACAATGGACAGGGCCACAATTCAGGAGGCTGACGAGAACTTAAAAGGGCCTGGTTGTACTTGGGTTTTGAAGCTGGGAAAATCCCTGTCCCTAAAGTGTCAACTTCACTCGCCATATCAGATGCGCCTCCAGGGGTTAGGAGGAAATGTTTCTTTCCTAAGACTTTAATAACGTGAGTGATTTTTGTGTGTGACAGATCTTCCCTGGTGAAAACGTTTGCGGCGGCCTAGCCGAAGATTTATACCTTTTTGTCTCATTGTTAGCTTCGCAATATGAAGCAACGAGGTATTAAGTATTGAAGTGAAAAAAGGGTTGTGAATAATTGGGTGTGTGAGGGGAGAGTAAACTCTACTTTTGTGCAGATACTTTTTGCATTCATACAAAATGTCATCGCCTCCTGTACAAAGAAGAGAAGAGAAGCCAGAGTTCTTGGAAAAAAAATTGAACTCAGCCAGGTTACTTTGTACAAACACTGGTGCCATACACTCCTGTGCCGTTAGCCATCAGTCCACCATACACCAATTTACTGACAGGGTGAGCTGTAAATCAGGCTGTATGAGGTCTGACTGACACCAAAGGAAGCCTTGAGGTGGTGTCATCTCTACAGATCCCAGATATTCATCCATCGCATAGCCCATTCCTACTCTTGCACTCAGGTTATATTGAGCTGTTATGTTTGTACTAGTTGATTCAATGCCTATAAGAGTCCCCATGTTAGACTAATGTTCTGATTTGTTACCTTTGCCTCAAATTGTAAAGCGCTCTGATATCCTTCGGGATCAAGTTTGCGCTAGATAAAACTTTATAAATAAATGAATAAATGTGTATATATTCTGCAGCCACACAGCGAGCTAGGAGGTCTGGTTTCATGGATTCCACTCCTGCCAGCCGGCGCTCAGGAGTCTGTGGACACGGTTACACTGTGAAGTATTTTATTATATTGCAGGTGACGGTATTCACCTCTCAATACCTATTCCAGATGTAAATTTACTGATTCATGACTTCCCCTGACATCCCTCCGCAGCCGTCACCACCTCCCGCTCAGCTCTTGTCATTTCTCACTAGCCCCTAATTCTCTGGCTCTCTGCTGACATTTCAGATAACAGCAGAGTTCTGTAAATCAGAGCCTAATAAATACCTTTCCCTGACACTGGTGTAAAAACGGCCTGGAATTATCTGCTCAATTAGACATCCCAATTCAAGAAACAAGCATGGAAGGCAGGCAGAAAGTAATAAAATACTGAAGGCCTTTATATAGCAGCTAGCTTCCTGGTGCTAGATTGCCTGCCTACTTAGCGTTGCTACCCCCTAGCCCTTTGAAAATGTGAGGACCCTGAAATTACAACAATAACGTGTGCAACATAATAAATTACAGGGACACTTTTGTGGATAAACTATGTTGCAAGTTTATTGATTACACAGGTTGGGTTAGCTTAGGGGCGATACAGGTGTAGACGTTGAGAACCTTGAACGGCCGACACCCATCCTGAGAAAGCTAGATCTGTCCTGTTGGTGTTTCCTACACCAACTCAGATTCTTTACAGCTTGTTCATTACAGAAGGTTGCTATCCTACTCTTTACTTTGCGTCATGCTCCTGACAAGTCAGAGCGAGACCCCGGCCAATCTCCACAGTTGCTCAAGATTTCAATTATCCCTTGAGGTATTAAGGAGCGCCGTCACGTCATCCCAGGCCCCGCTGTAATGACTCCCAGTGACCTGAGGCAATAGCTTTTAGGTTCCAAGATCCACTATTTGGAGGCATTCTAGTTGTTTAAAGCTTTAGGATCGCCCTGTAGCTCTGCCAAGCCTTGGGGATGGCACTTCGCAATAACCAAGGCCTCCCACCTGTGCTCCCCTCACATGTCTTTTAAGTACAGCTCGCGGTTTACATGGCATCCCCAATGCTCAGGCAAATATCTGTACTCCCACATCGGAGGGGTATACCCCATCTGGTAAAAAATTACTGCTCACATGTCTACTCAGCAAGCTATTCCTGAAGAAACACAATCCATGCTGCTTAATAAATTTCTGTAGGGACAGATTAATTCTCCGCCTGGACAGATTACTTCTCCGCCTTGACATCTCAATAGCTGCCGGAGATCTAGCTTCCTCCCACACCCGCTGGGGATGATTTCTGACCAAACTATCTCACCTCTGCCCATTAGGGTAGCCATATTGGTCAGACTGTCGCATGGCCTGCTAAAGAGAGAGGATGTGGCCTTAAGGCTAGAGCGGTCAACCTCGATGCTGGGGAACCGGGTTTGAGTCTCGGCAGGAACGCTCAACATCCTGTGATTCTGGGCAAATCACTTAATTACCCCGTGCCTAACTAAAATGAATGTGTCCTCATGTAATGCAACTGGTGCTCATGTAAACTGCTCTGATACCTGAAACCTTCGATTCAAGTTTGCGCTATATAAAACTTCAGGAAATAAAAAAAGGGGGGGAGGGGCCTCTACCATAGGAGGTGAGATCATTTCCCCCCTGATGGATTATCAGAATGTCTGACTTAACCATTTTTTCCCCACCAGCTGGCGAAACTTAGGTTCTAACATAGCCCCTCTCATCATTGGGCTGCCCATCCAGAACAATTCAACGTTACTGAGGCCGTGGGTGCAACTCCTGTCTCTGGCCCGCTGTTCCACTCTGGCCACAGGAGTGACCCATCACAAGGTGGTAAACATTACTACACATTTTATTAACGTCTGTGAACACACTCAATATATTCTCATACAATTATTAAGGAGCACACAATGCTTTAGCACTGTGATTGTCACTGCCTAAACAAGAGTAGAACCAGGCTTTGGTTATAAGGTAATCTGGAACATTTACTGCTACCACTTGACCCGACCAGTCATGGTGTACTTTGACACTGCAGAGGTTGCAACAACGACCCTTGATGGACTCTGGCTCAGACATACAACTTGTATCTCAATGACTGTCACCTTCCAATGCACATAATCACCCCCGGAGGCAAACCCTCCTTAAAAGCCGTTGTGGCAGCCCCAATTCTAAAGGAAGGAGTTGACCATATCTGTCCCTGGTACCCCACTTCTGTAAACGCCCGCCTGAGAATGCTTCTTTATTGAAATTGGGTGAGAGACTGGCCATCCTGTTGAAGCATGTAAAGTACTGTTGGTTCTGTCGGGATCAAAATTGCTTTAGCACTTAATAAATAATGAACATTAGGGAGAGAAATTCAATTATTCCAAAGCTTAATCAATGAAGAATTCAGTAAAGGAGAGAAGAACACACCAATTATGAATACATCCAGATGAAAACAAATATAATGTACTGAGAGGTTAATCACTTTCTATTTTTTGGGGGGGGGAAATATTTGTATTAACATTTTCTTAATTACATTACAGATACAGTGGAGATTTCTGAGAAGCAAAGTCATGTTCCATTTTGCAGTAACATTAGTATACAATGGCAAAGACATATACGACAGTAGCAAATAATTTGTTGGAGCTGATAATTCAATTCTCCATCTCTCCGGTACCTCCCACACACCCCCACCTCCCTATCCAGCTCTTGGTCGCGGGGGGCTATTATGAGTCCTCCATCGGGAGATCGTAATATTTTCCATATTTTCTGGAATGTCTTGGGACAGCCACAAGCCACATATGTCCTTTTCTCATCCAACATATACATGTCCATTTCCTTCTTCCACTAAGCTATGGAGGGGCTCTGTGCTGTTCCCCATCTGTGTGCCTGGTCTCGTTTGGCTACCACTAGTCCAAAATTAATCAGTGTTACCTTTTTTTTGGGAAGGTCAATGTCTGTGTGTATACCTAGTAGAACAAACTTAGCATCGGGGGGTATTTTGTCCTCTAATATGCCCTCTAGTTTCCTTCAGTAAAGTTGCCCAGTATTCCTGGATGTGCTGACATTCCCATATTGTGTGGAAATAAGTACCATTAACCATTTTGCATCAAAGGCAGTTGGGTTTATCCGTCTTCCCTATGAGATGCAGTTGGGCTCTGTCATAATAAATCCTCTGCAAATATTTAAACTGAATTAGTCTAAGATGGGATTTAATAGCTACCTCCCGGGGATGGATTAGTGCGATTTCCCAGTCCAGATCTTCTATCTCGCCTAGTTCCACCTCCCATTTCGCCCTCAGTTTAACAAGGGAGACGGTTTGTTGTTTATTATGGTGCGATATGTCCAGGAGACTGCCTTTTCCATGATTTCACCCATTAAGAGCCATCCCTCTAAGGGGGCATATTCAGGGAGAGCTAACATGTCTATACATTGCTCTCTCCAGGCATGTGCCAACTGTAGGTATTTATAGTGTTATGTCTGGTGCATATCAAATTCTTGCTGGAAAAAGGAGAAAGGTGCGAGATCAGTACCGTCTAGAAGTCCTTGATTCATGAGATCCCCAGCTGGTTCCATCTCCCAAACCCACTCAACTTCATAAATTCTTTTTAAAAAATTTAACATTTTTTAGTGATGTAGAAATTACAAAGTAAGGCTCTCACAAGCAATCAATAAAACGTTTTGAAAAAAACTGTGTAAAGGTGATTGTGATAAAGTGCAAAAAAGTGCAGGATGTGAGTGAAAGACTATATAGTGCTGTACAAATTGTTTCTAAAATGTTTATTCAGAAAACATCTGTCCCTAAGTACATGAATCTCCAGTCGAACTGGGACTTAGTTTGCCTCTCACGCGGAGTGGTGAGAATAGGGTATGGATTTGGACAAACATGTAGACGTTTTGACCCAGAAGAGTGCGTGTATATTTCCGGAGTTGACACAATGTGCTTCCAAGATGTGGGGCAATCACAACCCCTTTCTTCTCGGCTGTCTCTGCCATGCACTTCCGGTCATACATGATTACCCTTTTTTTTAACCTCAAAGACTCTGGAGACACACAGCAGTTTATTAGCATGTTCCCTCATAGGCTGAGCTTTACCCTTGGGGCCTGCACACATCTTTAACTCCTTTAACGCTTAGGCTTCCTTTACCAGACTTTAACGCCACTTTTTGGCAGTAGGTCTAATTCCCAATTTACTTACTGAGCCTATTCACTAAGCACAAGGCATACTCCTTTCTTCACAGTGTCTTTCTTGCATGAATCACCTATGCCTAGGCACCTTTTAGACACACTGTGGACTATGGCTTAATATACGTCTGATAACCAGTCTTTTCCTTTGGCAGCAAAAACACATTGCCCTTACCGTCCCCTGATGTTATTTATTCCAATCATCAACTGGGTAAATATGTTTCCTTTTAAGTCAGGACTTTTAGGCGTCACCATGCCAGCTGCCATTCTAACCTTCTCCACCATCCCCTTTCATAGAATCAACCTGTGGTGGGTGAATCCTTGAAGACCTCCATTGATATCCATTACCGTCTTTCTGGTAGGTTCCTCTGCCACCTGCCCTGCTCAGGTCTCCACATGGTAAACCCTGCATATTTCATGAATTCCTTCTTTACCTGTGCAGGCTGTCCTCGTGTCCCCTTTGTCCCAAGGAAGAACAGCAGTGTCGACATTTCCAAACACCCACTCTTCTGGGTCGAAACGTCAACATGCTTGTCCAAATCCATACCCTATTCTCTCCACTCCACCCGAAAGGCAAACTAAGTCCCAATTGGACTGGAGATTCATGTACTTAGGGACGGATGTTTTCTGAATGAACATTTTTAGAAACAATTTGCACAGCCCTGTATATATTTCACTTAAGCTCGCACTTTTCTGCACTTTATCACTTAATCTACCTTGAGCCGTTTTTTCAAAATGCTTTGTTAATTCCTTGTGACAGCCTTACTTTGTCATTTCTACATCACTAAACAATGTAAAAAAAGAAAAAAGTGATTAAGCTCTCAATACATTTTATATTTGTTTCTTGATTTATTCATAATTGGTGTGTTCTTCTCTTCTTTACTGAATTCTTCATTTATTAAGTTTTGGAATCATTGAATTTCTCTCCCAAATGTTCACTATTTATTAAGTGCTAAAGCAATTTTGTACCTCACGGAACCAATAGTACTTACATTCTAGACACCCAGGTTCTGAGGGGCACTTGGTTACCCCTTTATTCTTGATATACATCCTGGAGAAGCAGCAAGTACCCTTGTTGTTTGGGACGACACTGCATATAAGCCCCGAGCAGTTCCACCGGGCAACACTTGGCACCTCCCAACCTGGTCAATGGTCTACTGCGCCTTTCCCCTGTTGATCCATTTTTTACTACCTCACTGTCAGTTCAGCCACATTTTGACCCATTCTGTGGTCACCCAACTTTAGAACCCAATAAGCTGAGTAATTCTTTGCCTGTGCCACTAGCTTGGATGTCTGAAAGACCCCCAAAAAGGCTAGGGAAATTGTGGTGGAGAATAGTAGCACCTCATACCGTGAACTACAGATGACCAGGAGTGGCCCCACCAATCACTTCAGCATGCTCAAATCAATGGCTGCCCCCTGGTCTTGTGACTTCACTGCTTCTTGCCTAGCCCATCCTTTCAGTGCCGCCCTTACTGGGAAAACTGCAGT
This sequence comes from Lissotriton vulgaris, assembly GCF_964263255.1. Taxonomy (NCBI): domain Eukaryota; kingdom Metazoa; phylum Chordata; class Amphibia; order Caudata; family Salamandridae; genus Lissotriton; species Lissotriton vulgaris. The sequence goes on along the minus strand of NC_141691.1, from coordinate 1,072,870,735 downwards.
AGGATCCTCTTCCCCTTTCAGCTTCGTAAAGTGGGTGATTGCCGCCAGGTGTCTCGAAGCCCATGCGTGTGATTTCCTGTTGTCTTTAGCCCACATCACAAATTACTGCACTCTTCCGACAGGGTGGCGGCCCTCACCTGTTTCGAGGGAATGGGTCACCAATGTAAACATGCTGTAACACGTCTGGTATCTGGCTTGTGTCCCATGTGCCAATGATAATTCTCCCAAGGCCACTATCCTTTGCTTCACTGTACCATGTGCCACCATTCTACCTTGAAGGGTGTCATCTCTTCCATCTCCTGAGGGTAATGCGGCTGGAATTTTGCCCACTGAAAACAAGAAAGAGTGTCAGCGGCCACGTTCTTCACCCCTTGGACATGCCTGGTATGAAATTCCATATTCCTCAAAAGGCATCCCCTCACCAATTAACAACCCCACCAAGACTGGGCAATTGCCAGATTGGAAGCTAACGGTCTGCACCACAGCCAAATTGTCTGAGTAGAATGTGATCCTTCTGTTAGCTAGCACTTGTGGCCATTGATGGAGTGACAAAACAATTGGAAAAATTTCCAGAACAATTATGTTTTTCATAAACCAATGTTTCTTCCATGCATTCGGCCATTTCACTGCACACCAATCTCTGCCCAAAATGGCTCCAAAACCCTCTCTCCCAGATGCATCAGTGAATAGCTGAAGCTGCCGACTGTTGCACCACGTGTGTGCCACAACAGGGCCCGGTTGAACTCATTCAGAAAGGACAGCCATATGCGCGGGTCATCTTTAAGTCTCCACTAAGGCGCACCAAGTGATTGTCGTTCTCTGCTTTCGCTGTCGTCCTAGAAAGCAGCCTTGCAAAGATTCTCCCAGGTGGTTTGATCATAGCCGCAAACTTTGGTCTGCCAAGCAAGCTCTGAATTGTGGCCAGCGTCGCTTTGATCCTGCTCAGGACAAGCAAGATGTTGATTTGAAGGGCCTCAACCTTATCTTTTGGCAGTCTGCACATCCCTGCTGTAGAATCAATTTATATGCCCAAGAATGTCAAACATTCAGTTGGTCCCTGGGTCTTCTCTGGAGCCAAGGGCACCCCTAGTGACTGATTAAGTTGCTAAAATGCACAGAAAATCTCGCTGCACTCCCTGGAACCTTCCTTACCGTTGGAGAGGAAGTCATCTAGATAATGTAATTAGCTCCTTGGGAGTTCCTCTGCCTCAATGCCCACTCCTGGAGGCATGCAAACGTTTCGAATAGATAACATGACAACTATCGCTCAGTTGAAGAAGTGGATCGATGAATTGAGATCATTAAAAAAGGAGTGGTCTCTTGAACTCCATTGAACAGCGGTGGGGGAGAAGGGGAGGGGTTGCATAAGTGTATTTAAATTTGATGGCTTCTCCTGGGAGCTCATTAGGCATCCAATGCCTAATAGTAGTGGGAGGGTTCCCCAGGAACGGGTGGTTGGTGTTGGGAATGGTGAGGGAAGGGCACTGGGTTGGGAGCAATGGGAAAAAAGATAAAAATTAAGTCCTCAAAATCACCTAGATATAAATATGCTATGAGATGGTCTGGAATGTCGGAAGTTAGATCAGACACCGTATCTAGAGATGATATAAAGGGGGGGAATAATATGCTTTCTTTGCTCTCATGGAATGTAAACAGCCTTAGGTCCAATAGCAGACAGACGTTGGCGATGAGGTGTCTAAAAGAGAGTCAGGCTCCTATCATTCTCCTACACGAAACCCACCTCATGGCTATTGAGATAAAGTTTTCTATTCAAAGTGTAGATGGGTGGTAAGCTATACAGTCTCTGAACAAACAGAGCACTGTAAAGGAGCTGCCATCCTAATCAGGCAGTGTGCTGGGGCAGAGATAATATCATCAAAAACTGATAGTACTGGAAGGAGGGTCATGGCTACGGTGAGATACTGAGATTCTGAGTTTGTCTGTGCCTGCTTTTATCGACCGAATATTGATGACCCTTAACACTTATCTAAACTGTAGTGGAATTGGGTAGCAGTTACTTCTCCAATTATTGTAAGGTGGATTTTAATACTCTCCTTGACTCCACTTTAGATAGGTCCATCCTAAAGAGTCAGGCATATGTCCCTGTGTGAGACAGGCTCTGAAAAATATGCTCCCTGATGCCCATGGGGTGATAGTGCGCTTTATAAGTCTGTTTAACATTAACATTAACTTTGGTAGATGTATTGAGACATATAAAGGGGGCTGGAGGGGTCTACACATTCCACAGTAAAATACACAGCCATTCCTCGATTAGACTATATCTTTGTGGATAAAACCATGGTGGAAAGTATTAAGACAATTCGTATCCTGCCGGTGTAAATCTCAGATCATGCAGCAGTAAGTATGTCTTTCGAATGCTGCAGTGGCCAATCCAGAGTAAGGTGGACCTTAGAAAGAGCCATTCTGTTGGACCCTGATGTAGTTGATCCTCTGAGGCAAACCACTATGTTTTTTTGTCTCAACAACAGAAGATCAGCCTCCCAGGGTGTAATTTGGGACACTTTAAAGGCATATTGTTGTGGGGTGTTGCAAAATCTGTCCCAATATAAAAACAAGGCGGATAGAATTGATCCTAAAAGGTTGAGGCTAGAGTGAGGGTATTAGAGGCGGATCTCCAGAGGCAAGGTCCTTGATTAAATGGAGGAAGAGAGGGAGTATTAAAACAATTGGAGGAGGCGAGGTTAAATTGTAAGATTAAATTGGACCTGAAGTGTAAGGAGAGATGGCTAACTGGGAGCATAAGGAATTTTGCGTATGCAAAAAGATCAGGGCGTTATTAGCGTGGAAAGCCAAGGCAGAGCGGGCGAGAAATTATATTTATGACTTGAAAATTAATCCTCTGGGGAGAGATCGAATAAGGTAGGCTCAACCCGATCAAGAGAAGCTTAGAGTTTAGGAAAAGTACAAATGTCAAAACTCACAACAGAGATTTCATGGATGCGCCCATCACTAGGGAAGAGAGTAGGGATAGTCTACTCCTGGAAAAGAATGGTAAGGCTGCAGGCCCGATGCTCTGCATGTATAAGTATATAAGCTTCTTATTGATGAATTGATTCCAGAGTGGGAGGACCTGTTTAACTTAATATATCGGCAGGGAGGGGTGATCCCGGAGACGTGGAAGGAGGCCACAATAGTCTTGATCCGAAAACTAACTCTGGGCGTAGTTCGCGAAGTAGCTCTACGCGTAGCTATGCTAAGTGCATTACGCGAACTACACGTAGCACTTCGCAAACTGTGTAGCACTGTGCAAGATGCTGTTTTCAATGATTGGACAATGCGGACAAGCATCCGGCACTGTGCAATCATTGAAAACGGCATCTTGCACAGTGCAAGCTGTAGTTTTCTGCCGCTCGAGTAGATTTTTACCGGTAGTTAGTTTCTCATCGCGAGCGTTCGCGAGCATACGTGACCACTCGCAATGAGAAACCTGACCTCCCCGCGTTGAGAATCTCACCGGGAGGTTTATATTCCACGCTCGCGATCGGCAACTTGATGTTGCTGATTGCGAACGAGGAAAAAGTCTTGCCGGGAGGTCATTTTGCTTGCTTGCAGTCGCCAACTTGACGTTGAGGACCGCGAGCAAGCAAAAAATGACCACAGCACAACGCTACGCATGTTTGCACTGTACTACGTGCAGTTCGCGTAGTGCGAAGTAGTGCAAACTACGCGTAGCGTAGTGCTTTGCCCAGGGTTACCTAAAACCTGCCAAAGATCCAAGGAAGTCAGACTCCTATAGGTCAATCTCCCTCTTGAATGCAGACTATAAATCTTTGAGTATTTTAGCAGGGAGATTGGCCAAGCTTGCTCCCCAACTCATCCATATAGATCAGAAAGTGTTTATCCCGAAGCGGCAAATTCAAGAGCTCACGCAACAGTTGACAGGCACAATAGATCTTGCCATGATCCTCTCGACCCCTTTGGTGCTGGTCGTGATGGACGCAGCTAAGTCTTTCGATTGGGTGTGCTGGTCCTACCTCTGGGAGGTTCTAGGCACGATTGGATTTGGCCAGAGCTTTGTGAGAAGTCTTCAGAAGTTGTACCAAAATTAATTGACCAAGATTCCTTTGCATGGATCTCTAACAAGGGGCTTCAGCATACAAAGGGTAAAGAGGCAGGGATGTCCCCTGTCACCTTTACTGTTCGATATTGATATTGAGCCCCTAGCGCAACAATTGAGAGAAGATCGACAGATAATCCCCTTTCACTCACCAACTTTCAATAGTAAGGTGGCATTGCATGCTGATGATTTGCTAGTCTATACATCAGACCCGGTCATAACAATTCAGAGATTGGAGCATATAGGCGCAAAATTTGGAGCCTTATCAAGATACTCAGGGAACCACTCTAAAATGGAGATAATATGTTGGAATGTTGAAGGGTGGATGGAAAGGGTCAGCTCTGAGATAAAATATTTAGGGATAACGATTATTGATACTGTGGACGAAAATTCCACTGCATAACCTAATAAAAAGGGTAGATACGGAGGAGGAGACACTGATGTCTAGGTGAAAGAATTAGCCCTTAACATTCTGGGAGGGTGAAATTAGTAAAGATGTTGATTCTCCCAAAATTATCTCTTTAGTTGTATCCCCCTCACATTCTCAAGATTAAGTGTGGATAAAATGCAGGGGAAAATAGTTATCTTCATATGAGCCTCTAGGGAGGCCAGATTGTAATGGAAAAAAGCTTAGGCATAGTTTAGAAAAGGGCGGGCTGGCCCTCGCTGACGTAAATATGTATTGTATGGCATTCCAGTTTAAGAATGCCCGGAACCTGTTAGGGATACCTAATAATTCTACCTGGGGAATGCTTTTAAGGAAAATGACTAGAGAGGTGGGTCCTGATGGTTTTTTGTATAAAGTCGGTGCTCCAAAAATTTGAAAGATGACTGAAAGTCCTAAAGTCTGCACTCTATCTTTGGTGTAAGGTTAGGAGAAAAATTGGTATTGGATACTATTCGGATTTTGCACCAAGTTAGAACTCCTCTGAAACCTCAAAATGTATGAGAGATGTGCTGAGGCTTTCATTATAACGGGCAGGGATAGCCACCTGGGGAGATTCTATGTCAGAACAGGGGATATTACCTTGGGAAGTTCTGAGAGCAAACGTTGGGGACAATCTATCCAGGTTCAAATATGTACAACTTTATTCCCAGGCTGGCAGCCTTGAAATCAGAGACAAGCGGGGGACTGGGATTTTGAGTTCTCCCTCCAGGACATAAGACCAACAACAAGCATTTACAATGCAATGGTCTTGGTATTATTTGGTATTATTTGACCAACAACTTACTTTCAAGGACCACGTCAATCAAGTAGCCGGCACCTGTTTCCGGGCTATAGGGATGCTAAGACGTGTTTTCCCCTATCTCCCGGATCACCACAGAAAAACTCTGGTGCAGGCCCTTGTTATCAGTAGGGTTGACTACTGCAACGGATTGCTCCACGGAGCCAATGAGGAGCAACTTAAGAAACTGCAGGTCATTCAAAACACTGCCGCAAGGATCGTCATGAATGTTCCACCCAGGACACCATCCTGCCCCCTACTGTCTCAGCTTCACTGGCTTCCAGTGAAGAAGCGAGTTCAGTTCAAGATCCTGTGTATTATACACAAGAGCCTAATGGGGATGGGCCCTAAGTATTTCATAGACATCTTTCAGCCCTACATCCCAGGACGCTCTTTGCGTTCCAGTAATCAGCAATTACTTAAAATACCCAGAATTAAGAAAACCAGACAAGGTGGCCGTGCACTGGCCCACACCGGACCTACACTATGGAACTCACTGCCGTTTGAACTGAGGTCAATCACCAACCATATGATGATGTTTAGAAAAAACTTAAAAACCTACCTGTTTCCCAGCTATTAATGTCATTTGATCTTTGGACACACTTTTACTCTCACTTCCATCTGCAGTTATAGCGCGGAGATACCCCTTCGGGGGTCTAGTCTGGCGCTTTATAAGCATATAAAATAAATAAAATAAATAAAAATTGGTATTATTAAAGGTAGAGCTATTGGCATTGCTCATGGCATTTTTTTTCATTTTTTTTAAACATAAATAAATGGTATTGTCATTTACAACGGCAATAGGTGAGCATTAGAGAGCAGTAGAGAGTATTCGCGGACACAGAGCCACACACACAGAAAGCCACACACACACACACACACAGAGCCACACACACACATAGAGAGCCACACACACAGAGAGAGAGCCACACACACACACAGCGGCCAGCGGCAACATCTGTCCCCTGAGGCACACAAAAACTCACTGCAAAACCCAATGATCTAACAGAACACGACACACCGAGCCAGACGCTGCGATCCGCACTTCCTCACTGCCCCCTGGTTTAACCCCTTTGCGCCCAGCAACAGCGAGAGGGGAAGTACTCGCAACAATTTCCACTTCGGTGACCGGTGGAAGCTGTAACAGGGAGGCGACAGTGTGCCACGGAGTGCACTGGAAGCGGAGGGCTGGTGACAAACGAGGAGAGAGGGGGCGGGGGGAGGAGGAAGTGGGAATGAAGTGTGCTTCAATTACATGTGCCAATTGTGACCAAACAAAATACAAGAGGTAGCAAAAGGTACATTACATGAGGAATAGACTGGGACCTCGGCGAGAGGGAGTGTGTCCCTGAACACCACCATGTTTCTCCGAGGCGATGCAGAAATGCCTCGGAGAAAGCATAGTCTTTTTCAGATTTGGGGGCGTGGTTTTCGTTCTCTCCTCTTCCCGTTGTCTGGAAGGTAAAATTCCAGCCAATGGGAAGAGGAGAGAAAGAAAACAAGAAAGAAGGTAAAAAAGACGCCCCCGAATCCGAAAAAGACAGGGCTTGAACGGAGTGACGCCCCTCTCCCCCAATGGCTGGCCTCCGTTTAGGAAGCCAGCCAATGGAGAAGAGGGTCGGGTTCAAGCCCCCTAACTAAAAAACATGAAATCTTCGGGCCAAACTTCGCTATCGCAGCCTACGGTCCTCGACCTAACAATACCATAGTAGATTGCTTTTCAGTAGCAATTTCAGTTAATGCGCATCATGTCTGCAGCCGGGGGCGCCCCCTCCCCCTTCGCGTTAACGTCTCCATCACTGTGCAATTTTGCCCCCCCCCCCCTTCCCCGTAAGCCGCACTAGCTACACACCTCTCACTTCGCTCTTGGAGATGCCGCCCACTTTTAAATTACTTTAACCATCTCATCATTCCGAATGTTCCACGGACTTGAAATAACTGAGATCTACAAGATGCCTGCCCCGCCCCCTCATGTTTGCCAGATGTGACTTACGTATTATACCCCTGCCCAAACTCTTGCTGTACGACACAGCAACACCCTGCCTCGGTCTCTATTTAATCATCCCACTCATCCAGGAGGGACAAAGACGCAGAGTGGAGCCTGGCCACACTTGCTGAAGGGGCTTCTTTTTTTACCTCTGAGGGAGCCCTGCAGACTGTCACTGAACTGGGATATCTGGTCCTCGGCGAGCAGGCCAGTTGTTTTTAGCTACTTTGTAATGAAGCCCACAGCTGTCGAGATTTCCGTCTTCATGGCTTTCTGGCAGGTCACAGTCGTTCCAAATATCTTTGATGATTTTGGGTTCGGATAAAATTGGCTCACGGGCCGTGAGGAGAAAAAAATTATATAATCTCTATATTCAAAAGATGGTGGGGTGAGTAGCAGCGTTCGTGGTCCGCGGCCCACCAGCTGCACAGCAAGGCCCAGGTGAGAGCCACAAACTTCGAGGTCTTTCGGTCAGTGCGCACTTTCCCTCTGGACTTTTTGTCCTTCCGAAGCCTCCCTTTGTCTTGTCACGGAGCCTGCGCGTCTCGCTTAGACTTCACGGTCAGTTTTACCCTCGCACAGAGACCGAGGGCAGCAGAGAGGAGGAGGAAGTGACCCGTGCGAGGCGGAGGGGACGTTAGTTCCCTGTCCGGGGAGGGAGTTTTTTCTCTGCCGCCCGCGGATACCTCCGTCGCCTGCCTCGGCTTTCCCTTCTCTGATAAGGCAACGCACGCTGAATCCCACCGCCTCCCTCCCAACAACCGATGCTGGTAAACACAGGCAGCGGTGTCACAGCCGAGCGGTAGCCAATCGGCGCACGCTCCCCGCTCACTACGTCACAAAGGGCCCTTGTGCCAGCTGCACTTATGCATACAAACGGAAGCCAGCGAGGAGGCGGGATAGAGTCTGCAGCCATCTTGGAGGAAGGGGGCGGAGGACTCTGCCTGGCAACAAGTGGTGGCTAATGGACTTCCATTTCCTGCCTCACCTTCTGGCTGATGCTCAACTTTCACACATTGCCACAACCCTCAAAGGACTACCAGTGTACATTCTTTGTTGAGGCAGACTGGTTTTCACTTGCAACCTTCCAAAATGTGCACCTTCTGTTAGACATTTGAACTACAAATTTAGGCCGAACTAGCGTTTATTATGAAAAACATTCACATGCACGAAAGCGGGTAAACACGTTTTCAAACCATCTAAGAACAAGCAGCACCACCATCTTTCTCCGAGACGAGGCAGAAATGCCTCGGAGAAAGCATTGTCTTTTTTAGATTCGGGGGCGTGGTTTTCTTTCTCTCCTCTTCCCATTGGCTGGAAGGTAAAATTCCAGCCAATGGGAAGAGGAGAGAAAGTAAATAGAAAGAAGCTTAAAAAAACGCCCCCGAATCTGAAAAAGACGGGGCTTGAACCGAGTGACGCCCCTCTCCTCCAATGGCTGGCCAGCATTTACTAGGCCAGCCAATGGAGAAGAGGGGCGGGTCCCAAGCCCCCTCTAAGAAACATAAAATCTTCGGGCTCCGCCCACACTGCTTACGCAGTGCGACGGAGTCCTCGACCTAAAAAGTGAAAGTGTTCTTATGTAACACAACTGGTGCTCATGAAAAGAGCTCGGGTCAAGTTTGCACTACATAAAACTCCGGGGAAACAACTTTTGCCTGCTGAACAGAACAAGCACTGGCATGGCCAATAGGTCTGATTTTAAAGTGCTCGCTGATGAAAAAATGTCCATTCATAATACTGTTTGCATGCACAATGCTGTTTAGCACATTTGAGCCAGCCCTACTCACACTGACACTGCTGGGGAAAAAGTTGCAAAAAGCAGAATTGTGTTTTGCATAGAAGGCATTTAAGAGAATAAATATTGAATGTGGCAAAAGGTATGATTGTATGGTGTACTTTTGAGATGTTAAAATCCCCCATGCATTTTAGTGCATGCAATTCCTAGAAGGTGGAATGCTACAACAGTCAATGGTATGACTTAACAGAGAGAACTCCTTTGGGTGGAGTTAAATCCCACTTTATGTTAATTTAAAAGAACTGGTAACAATGGGTTATAAAATTCAGCAATATCAATTTACAATGCAATGGTCTCGGCATTATTAAAGGTAGAGCTATTGGCATTGCTCATGACATTTTTTTTTCATTGTTTCTTAAAACATAAATAAATGGTATTGTTATTTACAATGGCAATAGGTGAGCATTAGAGAGTAGTAGAGAGTATTCGCGGACACAGAGCCACACACACACACGCACACAAAGACAGAGCCATGCACACACACACAGACAGAGCCATGCACACACACACAGACAGAGCCACACACACACACAGACAGAGCCACGTACACACACACAGACAGAGCCACGTACACACACACACAGACAGATCCATGTACACACACACACAGACAGAGCCACGCACACACACAGAGCCACGCACACACACTAAAGTTGAGGTGGTGCTTAGTGATGTTGAGGTGGTGTTGAGTGATGCTATTGTAGTCCGTAGTGAGGCAGTGGTGGTAGTGAGGCATGGTGAGGTGGTGGTGTTGTGGTTGGCGCTGAGTTCTGTTTAACTGGTGTTTTGAGGAGATGCTTGCTTGATTCTGGAGGTAATGTTGCGCTGTATAGAGATTGTATAAATTACACAATGCATTTACATGCCTCATTAATGCACTCCACACACTAATTACTATCACCGGCTCCAAAAGCCCCCACCCCCCTTCCAGCCTCCGGGACAGGCAGCAGCCTGGTCTCCTAACAAATCCAATGAAAGATTCAACAGAATGATAATTCCTCCACATTCCCCCTTAAGCAAAGTTATGAATTTCTACCAGCTGACCTAACCCCTCGTGTGCGGGGGCACATCAGGGGAGCCTTCAGATGCAAGGACAGAAGGCACAATCAGCAACTCTTCCTTGGGGGAGTTGATGGGGGTGTCAGGGGCAAAAGAGGGCAGGGGGATAGGAATAGGATGAGGAATGAGGAAAGAAGGAAGGAAACAGGCAGAGCAGGGGGGTACCAACGAGCCCACCCAGCACCGGAGCCGCCACCTCCCCCGCTCTTGCATTTTCAACCTGCGTCGTTTCAACATTTATTTACAGGGATCGTGAGACTGGTTAATAACATTGTTGTGGGTCCAAAGGGTTGTCTATTATGGCAAACACGGTCTCTAGTGTCACAATTAGCGATCACCACGAGACTCCGAGGAGCACATAAAACTGTGAGCAGTGAAAGTGAGCCTGTAAGCAGGTTGCATGAGCTTTACCATCGAGCACAGGTACAGCACAATAACAACAACAACAGACACAACCCGGTTGTGAATGAAAGGATGGGGTTTATAACACATGCTTGAAATTATTTAACTCTATGCTGGATTTGCACAACTGAACTGAAAAACGTTAATGTAGAAGGAAATGGTGGCGCTAGGATATCAGGAGGTGAGATACAAACATATAATTAGGAATCTACAACAATGTGATGGCATTTGGCAGTGAGCAACAATTATCCAATAATACGGCTCTTACTCGTCTCATTCGTCAGGGCCTGAAAACAGCTTTGGTAGTCTTGGGACGAGGGCATTACATCAAACAAACGCGCCGCCGCAGCATTTTAATGGTTCTGGTATACAATTTCAACACAACTGGCCTTTGCCTTACACAAATGTACTTTAAAGTGAGTGCCTTGCACATCATACAAGCGATGCAAACACCTCGCTCCCACAACCTCCACGCCTTCCTGAAGCTCTGCACATCGCTGCATTCATTCTATAATGCCACAACACTTTAAAGGTCAGCTGTACAGTTCACAGCATATGTCCAAAAAGCTTTATAAATGCCGTAATAACACACTCCCCTCTCCTTCATTGGGTCAGAGTACCCGGGCAGCGCCTCATTTTAGGATCTCGAAAGGATGAAAGACCGAATCTGCCTCTCTGGGCTTCATCCTGAGATATGCTGGTTGCACTCGGATCTTCTCAGCAGGCCTGGCACTTCATTCAGCCACCGTGCCATTGATGTGACTGGCTTCTGTTTACTGTGTATGGTGCGGGGCTGCATGCACGAGAGCTGGAACCCTGCTCCACACCGTGCCGGTGTGGCACATTCTAGTGCGCATTAATGAGCAGAGGCACACTGGCCTGCAGGGAGGCGGGAACTCTTTTGATGGTTGGGCCCATCGTCACTGGCTTCGTGTTTGCCCCATCCATGATGGTCTAACAGTGACGAGAGACCCCTGCAAGGATGCAGCGTGTTACAGACATGAAGTAATTCGGGGTTCCTTTAAGACAGGCTAGCCCTGGGAGGGAGACAGGCTTTCAGGTTCACACTCATTATGAGCAGAATGCAATGGATCTGAAGAAACCGCATTGTGCGTGGAGAATCTAGACCTGGTCTTGCAGCTCTGGGCAGTGGTGCCATGCCTCATTGAGGCGTGTGTGATGAGCTATAAAGATTGTATTCCTTTCCATTTAGTGAACCCGTTGTGAGAGAATGTATTTAAAAAAACTTCATGAAATAATTATTACTTGCCACCTTCCCCCAAGGCCTGCGCCATCAGGCTCGTCTCGTCCAGTATGGTGCGGCAGAAGCTGTAATTACTGCCTGCAGCTGACGCTATCTGCTGGAGGTGCCATGGTGTCTGGAGCCGCCTGTCCGCGCCCCTCCTCACCCCTGGGCTCCGGCAGTGTCTCCGTGAGAGGGAGTGTGGGAGACTGTCCTCACTCAGACAGCCGTCACTTGAGCCCGGCGAACACACCCATCCCAGATCTGCCTCTTTCACGGGGACAGCGGCGGGGGTGACAGTCAGGCCCAGGCTGGTCACTGGAAGCAGCCGCTCGGGGCAGTCCGGCGATTGTTAGTGACAGCCAGGCGGAGAATGAGAACAAGGGATCCCAGTATCCTGGGTCTTGGAAGGGATCATTCTGTTCAGATACAGGGGCTCCCTGAGCTTAGGGCAAGTGTTCTATTCAGATAATAATAAAACTAAGGGATGGATGAGCTGTGGCTCACCGGCCTGAGCTGCCGTCATTGAAACTTGTGAACCAGTGTCCTGTCCTGGCGTCACTCAACCATCCTATGATTCCTTGGCCAAACATTTCATCTCCCCGTGCCTGAAATTATATCAGTAAAATCTGACTCTGTGTAATGTAATTTGGTACTGGTAAAAAGCCTTTGGGCCAATTTTGCGCTATATATAAACAACAAAACATGCATGCACTGCTTGTTAGCGTGGATTCCCCTGTTTCACAGTACTGAAAAACAAACAAGGGATAGTTACCTCATGCTCTCCTGGTTTTACCGAGCAGCAAAATGGCGGCCGCAAAGCTTCGAAAATTTCGGATTCTGGGGCGTGTTTTTGGCGTTCTGAGTGACGGATGACGTCACAGGGCGAGAGAACGCCAAAAACAGGCCCCCGAATCCGAAAGAGACGGGGCTTTAATGGAGTTACGCCCCTCTCCTCCAATGGCTGGCCTCCGTTTAGGAAGCCAGCCAATGGGGGAGAGAGGTGGGTTCAAGTCCCTCTAACTCAAAAACATAAAATCTTCAGACTCTGCCCACTACTACGCAGTGCGACGGTCCGAGACCTAACAAGGAGATTGCCGTATGGTACTGGAAATTTCTGGAAGCGGATGATAAGAACACAAAATCACTATATACGGTTTGGGGAGACACCTTCCAAGGGGAGCATCTACAATTTATCTGGTGTGACTCTTTGTAATTGTTACATTCAATTGTTAAGCCCGCAAATCTAAAGTATAACCACTTTTTTACTATCAATAGGCTCTACTGGACGCCTGCAAAGATCGCCAAGTTTACTCCATTACCCATTCCAAGGTGTAGAAGATGTGGCTTCTTAAAAGCTAATGACAAACACATTTTCTTCTTATGCCCCAGAATAAAAGCGTTCTGGAGTGGCAAAGAGTCCATCTTTAAAGATATTTTTGGGGAAACTATAATTGTAAACTCAGTCTTAGTATTATTAGGTGTAAATAATATCTCATGCAGTGTATTCTGCAGGCAGCAGTTAGGTATTTTGGTCTGTTTGATACTTATATCTCAGAGAGGAATCTATAAGCTGTGGGTTGACCCCTTTCCCTGTAAAAATTGCAGATTGGATTAAAGCAGTCATCTAGGGATGGCGTTCAGATGTGAACAGTAAAACTGCGAATGTACTTGAGATATGGGCAGACTTCTCCAGAGGGAGAGTTATCAGGTAGCGTTCACATTTGGAGCCCTAAAAGAACATATAACTCAAATTATATCATCCGCTGTTTGCGGTGGGATATCAAGAGGAGCTGTAGAGTCAGTTTCAGAGTTGTCACCTCTCACAGAGACTTTGCCACTGCCAGAGCAGGTGGGCCCTCATCAAGGTCCGAAGTCTGCGCCGCATCTGCTTTCTGTAGGGCTCAATGTTGATCTTAGATAATGTGTTCTAGGTCAATAGGGTGACCGCTGCAACGCCCTCCGCCTCAAGACGGCGGGGTAGCGACTCCTGGGTTGACTCCGGGCCCCTCACCAGCGACCCCTGGTGGGCCAGGCCTGCCAACTCCAGCCACTCCCAGCCAGCTTCAGGGACGTCGAAGAACCATGTTTTCACCTCGGCTACAACCCTCAATTGTGCAGGGAAAAGTACTTCAAATTGAGGACGTGCAACTGACGCTTCACAGACATGAAGGAGCTCCTCGGTTTCTGCACTGTAATGATGTAAACCGGAAACATCATTATCTTAGCATTTTTCACTGTGATGTCTGGGAGCAATATTGCCTCCTGCAGTATGGAGACTCTATCCACATAATGAAGTAACCGAAACAGCAGCAGACTCTGATTCGATCCAGCCAGCGAAGGCCGCGACGGCACCCTCGACAGACAGAAAAAAAACTGGGAGAGTGCCGCAGGTGGCATCAGTTCCGGATCCATCTTTCTACTCAGGAGACAACGTCTTGTCCCTCCACTCCCTCCAGTTGGCTCACCATGCGAATGTTGTTCCCCCTGGAACACCCTCTGCATTGTCCACCCTGCGTTCCAAGACATTTACCCGATCAACTAAGGTCTGCACAGAGTTTTCCATCGCACTGGCTTTGGGAGTAAGGTCATTCAAAGTGCATTCCAAGGAGCTTGTTTTATCAGCCAACTTGCAATGATCTGCATGGAGCATGGTGAGTTCAGCGACCACCTTGTCAATCTTGTGCTCTAGAGATGTTCTAGTCAAATCCAAGGAGGTGCCAAGGTGCTCCACCGCCTCCAGGACGGCGTCCAACTTACTCCCAGCTTATGTAGAGGATGTGGAGCTGACAGCCGAGGGGGTGCTACCAGTTCCAGATCACAGACAGTCCATGGCACTGGTAATCTAGGGTGGAAGGTCAAGTAATACGACATTAGCCGAGTTATGGGTGCCTACTAAACAATAGCTGCTAATCCTAATATGCTAGACACAGGCAGACTAAACTGAGACCCAGCTGGTGGTGCATGGAGGCCTATGAGACCAAGGCAGGTGTAGGCAGAGAAGCATCGGCAAGGGTTTGCTTGTCAAGTAGAGCACCTTCCGCAACGTAGTTCCAGGAATACAGCACCAAGAGGGCGTAGTGCCACAAGCAACCCTATGTCGCAGAGCAGTTGTGCCCAAATTATCCTAGCGGGGGGACCAGAGAAGAAGGGGTCAGAGATGCTCCAAGTAGAAGGTGCTGCACCTAACTGCGCCAAAGCATAACATGGGCATCACGCCACTGCTGCAGTGTCTCTGCTTATGACATCACACAGGTTTCAGAGCCTTCCAATAGCACCCAAGCCACACCATGGGCCTACCGCAGCAGGCCAAGGTCCAGTGTGATAGAAAGGCATGAGGGGGTTGGCTGCCCCCTTCTCCCTCCACAGTCTGGATTCAGCAGTAATGTAGCGAGGGGGTCCCCAATAAGCACAAGACAGTCCCCAGGCTTAGGGCACCACTGTTTGGCAGACTAGGGCCTATATTTAACGTCCAGGCCCTCACACTTACCCAGCAGGGCAAGCACCCACTGTCCATTGGTGAGGGAGTGTCAGATCGCGTGCTCAGTCCCTGAGAGTGGCAGACAGAATTAGTGACCTCTGTCACTGCCCCACAGGTGTCAGCCAGCAGCCCCCAGTCAAGGATTTGCACAGCGGGCTTCAAGGCTGATCGCTCTGCAACTCATGCACCGTGTGTCCGCCTCAACTGAGTGGCACCCAGGAATCCGTCCAAGGGGCCCAGCCCCCTTTGCCCTCTCCAGAACGCAGCCACATTCACCACCACTGTGTAACAATGGCCAGCGGCAGGCACAACCAGGCAGCAGTCGCAGCCCGCCCCAGGGCACAGCAGGGCGGCTACCTCAGCACCGTGTCTGGTGCCCGTGACTTAGCGCAGCCTCAGGCACCGCCCGTCCTCTCCAGTGTGCCCCCACTGATCTGGGCAGCGCACACTGGCAGCCCGGGCCCACTCCACAGCGACTCCCCTGGCTCCATGCTCAGGAGGTAAATTCAGACGGAATCTCCAGGGTTTTGCAAGGGTATGCCACCATGTGTTAAAGTCTAGTGCAGTGCTTGGATGCGGATAACTGTCGGATAGGCAGGGCTTTGTGACAGAGCCTCGCTAGGACATCTCCGCCATCCTGGCTCTCCAAGCTACGCCCCCAAGTATAAAACTGAAAATAAATGAATAAATACCTCCTTGAGAAGTAGACCAGACAATGCCCATATGTTTGGATGTGTAGAATGCTGCTTTCTTCATTAGTGTAGCTGTGACACAGAAGCCGACGAGGAGAGCCATCTGAGACGACAAAATGCCCAGAAGACGAAAACGAAAGGGAAAGTGCAATGGCTCTGTGCGTTTTTGCAGCTTCGGTAGGGGGTGAGTAATTAAAGATGGTAGAAAGCAACGGGACAAAAACAAAAGGGGAAATTGCAATGGTTCTGTTCTTCTGTGCAACTTCATCCAGGAGACGGGTACATAAACAGGGCAGAAAGCAATGGGTGGAAAGTAACAGGGTCGGTGTGCCGATGATAGTATATGACGGCCTGAAAGGAATAATAAAAAAAAAACGAACAGCAAAGGAGAAAGTGCGAGGCTCTTCTGTGCAGCTCCGGCAAGGGAACTGGTACATAAACACAGTAGAGAGTGAAAGGTGGGAAGTAACGATAGAAGTTCCAGTAGACTTTTGAGAAACTTCCTAATTGCCAGCTTTCACACTATTCAGAGAGCAACAACCTACTTGATATCTCACAAGCAGTGTTCGGAGCAAATGATAGCACTGAAACCACATTTTTAGCAGTAACAGATAATATTAGTCTCTCACCGGATGGAGAGAAGTCCGCTGTCCTCACTCTTCTTGACCTCTTTGAAGTGTTTGACACAGTGTCACATACCATTCTACTAGAACGGCTGCATGAAATTGATTTTTATGCCAACGCTCCTGAGTGGTTTCAGTTTTTCCAGTCTGTCCAAAAAATCAACCCACCTCTCCTGTTCAGATCAAAGCCTTCCCCCATTATCTGTGGCATCCTGCAGGGTTCATCATTAAGACCAGACATTTTTTACATCTATATAACACCTCTGGCTGCCATTGTATGAGCTAAAGGCTTCAACATCGTTTTTTACGCAGATGACATGCAGCTAATTGTTTCGATCGCTGAAAATGTTGATTCAAGTATTTGTGATATTTTTGAATATCTGGCTGAGGTGGCGACTTGGCTGTGGAATCACTTTTTGAAATTGAACGATGATAAGACCGAGGTGACCCAATTTTAGGTTGACCAGCATCATAACGAAAAATTGGGATGGGCCACAGACACAGAACTAGGACTTAATGGTGTGTGTGTCTGTTTGTGTCTGTGTGTCTGTCTGTCTGTACCCGGCCTCACATTTATCTGGAAGGATCTAGTAAAGGCAATTTACCTGTTGGGCCAAAATGGAAGATTTCAAAGTTTCACAAATGATGGGTGTTTCCTAGGAAAGGTCTTGTGGCTTTTCAAAAGCACACTCATTAAATTCTGTTGTGCTTCCTGAATGAGAAGGGGTGTTCCAGCTTAGCTGGGCCTGGTTCTGCTACCACGCACAGCGATCGCAGCTCCTCACAGTGTAGGCACTCTGCCCCCGCATCTCTGCTTTGCATCAAAGCCAGTTTCAAGGCTCCAAAACACTTTGGGCCGCCACTCTGACCCCGCATACCCAGATCGCCAGCTCGCTATCCCCTCAGACTCATTCCGATTCTCAGAACCCGTGGGGACCAAAACCTCGTTCTCCCCCACCACTACCCCGGGTCATCTGGATCTTCATTACGTCCGTACTGGCAGTACCATTCCTCCCTATGTCAGCTCATCTTACAACCTCAAGAGTGTGGCTCTCCACCAGCCTGGTTTGGGACACCGTTCCCTCCCATGTACCAACAGCTTCATTACTTGCCAGCAACTTCCCAGGCACTTTTTAATTTATTTATTTTGCAATTTTTAAAGCGCGCAAATACCCATACGGGTGTCTCGGCGCTGATGATCACAGAACTCACTTATGTATGATGGCAGAATTAGGAGGAGGAGAACAGCCATGTTTTGAGGCTCTTTCGGAACTTGAGAAGCGTGGGAGCGGTTTTGATTTGGAGTGGTAGAGTGTTCCACAGTTTAGCCGTGGCAGTAGTGAAGCATCTATCTCCCCAGCTGGCCTTTCTTGTCCGAGGAACGTTCAGCAAGAAGGCTGCGGAGGATCGTAGAGTCCTGCGTTGCTCCACTGGGCGAAGAGCTTCTTTTAGAAACTGTGGTCCTGCGATGTTCAGGGTTTTATAGGCTATGCACAGAGCCTTAAATTTGATTCGGCTCCTGATAGGGAGCCAGTGTAATTTTTTAATGTACTGGGAGGTAGATGTGAATTTAGGGATGGAAAGTAGGGTTCTGGCCGCAGCGTTTTGCACTGTCTGGAGTTTATTGAGAACCCCTTCCTGAGCATTCAGGAGAAGTGAGTTGCAATAGTCAGTTCTTGGGAACACTAAGGTGCTGATGAGTGTTTTGCCTGCTGACTGTGGTAGGTAAGGAAGAAGTTTTTTGATTTTTTTGAGAGTATAGAAGGCGGATGAAACAACAGCATTGGCGTGATGGTGGAAAGTCAACTTATTGTCAAAAGTGACTCCCAGGTTGCGGACCTTTACCACCGGTTGGGGGGGGGGGGGCCCAACTGAGGTGGGCACCACTGAGGGGACCATGCTGGCTGCAAGCTCCCAAACGTCATCACCTCCGTTTTATCGGAGTTAAGTTTGAGGCAGTTTGATGACATCCAGGAGCTTATCGCCTTCATTCCCTCCTGAAAGTTGGCTGCGACAGTTGCTCCGTTGTTGTGCACCGATAATACTAATTGGGTATCATCGGCGTACGTGGTAAGGGCAATTCCATATGATTTTATCACCCTCGCTAAGTCCGATACGTAGATATTAAAAAGCGTCGGACTTAGCGAGGAGCCCTGTGGAACACCGCAAGGGAGTGAGAAGGTCTGGGAGGTGAAATTGCCCATCTTGACAGTCTGAGGGCGATTGGCAAGGAATGAGGCGATCAGATCTTTAGCTTTGCCTCTTATTCCTAGAGCTGAGACACGGTCGATCAGAGTGACATGATCGACCATGTCAAATGCAGCGGAAAGGTCCAGGAGTATCAAGACAACCGCTCCTCCCTTGTCCATAGTTGCTCTAATTTCATCTGCGGCTTTTAGCAGTGCTGTCTCCGTCCCATGCCCCTGTCTAAAGCCAAACTGGGTGTCATCAAGTAAATTGTTGTCATTGATAAATTTCGAAAGTTGGATGTTCATGGATTTTTCGAAAATCTTGGCTGGGAATGGGAGACAGGCGATGGGTCTGTAGCTTGCGGGGAGAAGAGGGTCCAGAGTTGTTCTTTTTTAGAAGTGGCTTAATGATAGCCTCCTTCCAGACTGAGGGGTATATGCCTGTTGAAAACATGGCGTTGCAGATGGTAGACAACGCGAGAGAGATTGCTTCTGGGATAAGGTTCAGGATAGAAGGGGGACATGGGTCAAGGGGGGATCCGGATTTAATGCTGGTTACCAGGCGTTGAATGTGATCCTGATCAATGGTGTCGAAAGATGATAGGATGGGCGAAGTGTCAGTGAGGAGTGCCTCAGGAGAGGGTGAGGGGGCGGAGTGCGAGAAAGTAAGGAAAATGGAGCTGACTTTTTCCTCAAAGAAACTAGCCAGGGCATCTGCCAATGACTGAGAGCCTTCTAGGCGCGGGGCAGGGGGGTTGGATAGAGTAGTAACTACCCGAAATAGTTCTCCTGCCGAGTTTTTCGCCTGATCGATTTGGGTGGTATAGTAGAGACTTTTTTCAGTAACTATCAATCTTTTATAGATGGAGAGGGCATTTTTATAGGTCATTTTGTCTGCAGGGCTGTAATTGCGACGCCACTGTCTTTCAAGATTCCTGCAGTATTGTTTCTGAATACGTAGGGCTTCAGTGAACCATGGAGCTGAAGGTATTTTCCTGTTCCGATGGGAGATTTTAATCGGGGCTAGCTTATTACAGGCGATGACTAAGTTCGTCAAATAGTTGGAAGACGCTATAGTAGGGTCTTGCTCATAGGGAATATGATTTTCCTGCATCATCTCTGCTAGTTGAGCTAAATTGATGTTTTTCCAATCTCTATAGGAAGATGGAGATGGGGCAGTGAAAGTGGGTTTGGTGGGGTTTGTTTGAACAGTGAAACAAATGGCTGCATGGTCTGTCCAGATGAGGGGGATAATTTGGGTGACAGTTACAAGAGGACTGTTGGTGAAAATACCATCTAATGTGTGGCCTGCCTGGTGCGTGGGAGAAGTTATCAATTGCATCAGGCCAGCAGCTGCTAGGTCAGTGAGAAGCTGCATAGTATCGTGGTTGTTAAGGGTCTCTAGGTGAAAATTAAAGTCACCTAGTAAAGTAAAGTGAGGGGAGTCTGCAGCTGCTTCAATTAGATTGTCTATATTGGCCAGAAACGTGGCTCTTGACCCAGGAGGGCGATAAATTAGCATGCCCTTGAAGGATGATTTGGCCGAAAGGCCTAGTGAAAAGATGAGAGACTCGTATTCTGGGCAGATAAATTGTTTCGTCGTGAGTTTGAAGTGGTCTTTGTAGATTATGACAATGCCACCACCTTTTTTTTTGGCCTGTCTAATCTACATACATTGTAGTTAGTGGGGGTGGCTGCTCTAAAATCTGGTCCTGAGGCTTCGTCACCCCAAGTCTCTGTGATGAACAAGAGATCCAGTTTGTGCGCGTCAATCAAATCGGCGATTTCTAACTTGTGTTTGGGGAGGGATCTGGCGTTTATTAGCGCTGCTTGGACCAATAGAGGGTCATCTATAGAGGGTTTTGTGGTTGATTTTATGCAAGTAGGACATCGGAGTGGGCCTAGGATGGGGTTGGAATACCCTAGATGTGGTGGAGCATGAGGTTGAGCTGCTTTATGCCTGAGTTCTAGTAGTTCGGCAGTGGAATAGTTCAGTCTCACCGTATTAGTAGGTGGTTGTGGTGCTGGAGCAGCAGGGGGGCTGGCCGTTGGTATAAGAGGGTTGGTTGCAACATGATTCTAGTTGGTCGAACACATGGTAGCCTTCTTCACTTGTCTTAGCCCCTACTCCTAAGAATTCTGATGGGAATCTAGGGATTATTGTTGATGATGAACTTTCCATGAAAGACCAGATGTCCACAGTGTGTGCAATTTGCTCTTCCATCTTACGCCTTCTACCCAGGATCCTTAGCTCGTTGCCTATGCATTGATGCAGCACCATTGTCCATTATCAGTCGTCTGGAATATGGGAATGCTTTGTATGTAGGCATGGCTACCTATTTGTTTTCTTGCCTACAGATCATTCAAAACACAGCAGCACGGCTGAACTGTAATCTTCCTAACAGATCATCATTAAAATCCATGCTTCTATTAACTGTATGTAACAGGGCCAAAGCTTCTTTGCCATGTTCATCAAGCCCTCTATAGAACTGAGCCTGCACATCTGTAAAATGGAATGTATCGCTATCAACCCTTGAGGTCTTTAAGATCAGCAAATCTGGCTCTTATACAGTTATTATGACTCCATAAAGCCAAAACAGTGAGTTGTTCTTTCGCTCACGTCGCAGCCTCTAGTGACTGCCTTACTCCTGTACTTATTCCCAATCTTCTATTATTCTGGAAGTCCCTTAAAACTTGACTCGTCCAACACAAAATCCTCCCATGGTCTTTTTTGTGTCTGCTACGTCATCTCTCTGGTTTTGTTTTGGACTGCTCAACGATACCCCAATTTAACATAACATAACAAGGTCAGTATGCACCAAAAGTGACAAACTGGAAGGGTAAGAAAAGTGGAAAATGTGTGATGAGTGTGGCATGATTATGTTGAGCCATGTTGTAAAAAATTGAAAACATTGACTAACTCACTATGGGCCTGATGTGTCAATGAGTTTTCCCCATTCTATGTCTTTAGATAACTGCTTTCTTACATAAGAGCCCTTGTTTTGCTTGTGTTGTTGTGCATGACCTCAGAAGCACACAGATAGGACATACAGTTTTGTGGCATCCATGCCAATAGACAAGTAGTTATACCTAACTTTGCATCACAAAGCACCAGGTCCTTTTTACATCAGCAGCCAGGGGCACAAATAAATATGTATCATAAGGCCATGGGATTATGCACATAGGGGAGCACAGTGTCATATGCAGCAGGTCAGCACTAGGTGATTGGTGCTAGGGCAGAACTGGGTGATGCATGCAGTTAAGCACAGGGTGATGTGACTGAGAGGACCGGTGGTGTTACTTATGAACATTCAATCATACATAGATGGGAGCAATGGGTGCTGTGCATGAGCTGTCATTGAATGTTGTGCAGTCACTGTCTGCACCACTCTCTTTACAATCTCAGGGACCAACTTAGTGTGGCATGAAAGGCCCTCCTAAAATACTGTTAGTGTCTAGGTCACTGCCTAGTGCCTGGTAAGGTAGGACCGCCTTCTATAACAATCCGGCTACCTCAGTACCTGCCCACTGTGGGAGCTGTGTATCCTTCGGATTTGCAGAAAAAAGGAAGATGACTGAGGTGCCTGGAGGAATATCTACAGAGGGTCATCGCACAGCCCACCATTTGTGCTGCCACCTTCTCTCCTGGCCCACCAGAGAAGAGGCCTGACTTGGCACTACCCACTCTAAGCAGTCCACACTCACAACAGCATGGTCTCCTGGCCTCGTATATCTTGACTGTCCAAGATATAGCATTAGCGAGCAGCAAAGGCAACCTGCTAATTCAGGGCAGACGAGGAGGTGGATGTTTGTCACTGATGAGGATGAGACGTGTAAATGAATTCTCCCACCTTCTAGTAATGCAGAGAGGTGCAACAGAGAACATTCTTGAGTAGGGATCCAGACTGGCCCTCCTACGCATCACAGGAAGGAAAAACTGCTTACAGATTGACTCACCTCCTGCCACTGCATTATCCTCAGCTGCCAATAGCACAACTTCTCACTGAACTGAGGAACGTACCGACTCATTCCCCAAGCTGCCAATACTTGAATGCCTTGTCAAGCCCTAAGGGTAGTCGTACCAGGTGAGTACTGCCTGTGAGCCCATGACTGTGGCCTGCGCCATCATCGTGGGTCTATGATCTCGAGTCTGTGATCATCTGCCATTGACTGGCTTGTTCCACCACAAGCTGAAGTGTCCCAGCAGTGACCTGGCCCTCACCATCATCCATACTGCCTTGCACACTGACAATAGAAACAATAGAGAGAGCAATGCTATTCATGAAGACAACCGGGGGAGGTGCACTTTAATGTTCCTGCAACCTCCTCCAATAAAAGCACTCACCAGTTCCTTAAAAGAGGCTTCAACGTGCAGCTGAGGTGCTGGACCTACAACTACCCTCTACTGAGGTCAAGACAAACGTTGTTACCAAAATATTCCAGCTTGGGCCAGCTACATCTGAGCCCTTGCTCCTGTTCAATGAGACCCTCACTAACACATTAATAGGAAGGTGGCCAGACATCACAGACCAGTGCCTTGCAACCTGTCTTTCCTCACAAAACACCCTACTCCTGAAATTCTGGTGGTTTCAGGCTTAAGCTAGCAAGGTGAACCCCAACTCCTTTACCACAACTCCCCCCAGATAGAGTCTAAAAAGATGGAGGCATTCAGAGTGCAAATGTTCTCCTCTGCCAGTGTGACCTTGTGGTCAGTCAAAGACGTTTGTTGGTGTCAAAATGAACCGTATGATCATCAAGAGTAGCACAATGCTTAAATAGGGGCCACCTCTTGGTAGCACCAACTGTCTGATAATATGCCTTTGCAAACAGGGAGCAAAGGTGGCATTTTGTGGGGAAAAGGTTTTGGGAAGGAACTGCAGGGAAGGAGACCTAAAATGACAAGCAAAGAGTCTAAATAATGTTTTTCCAATTACAATGATACCTATTATCTCTCCCCTTCGTTGGCATTCCTAGTAAGTACCGCCTTAAATAGGTAACTCTTCTTCCTTCCAACAAATTCCTCAGTGAAAAAACTTTCCAATCAGCTTGTTCCACCTTCACCACACCAAGATCTAAACAAATAGACAATTAGGTGACATAGAATTATCACAATCGTGTAAAACATTGCCCATCAAGACAATCACATTATTCTCAGATTTCAAAGGTTACCTTTTAACAAGTCTTTGGATGTTGTTTTACAGAGTCTCTCAGTGGAACCCCCTTGGTTACCTCACCGATTGGAAGGATTTCACAGTACAAAGTCATGTATCACTCTTTTGTAGATTTGAAGTGTTTCTTGTGTAACAGGCTTTCACAAATTTCTTTCTTGAAATATGCCCAGCACCAAGTCTAGAATTAGGTGCATCTATGCTCTTACCTGGAAATTGCAGCCACTGTCCTTAATTGACAGAGTCTAATGAGCAAACTCCCTCCAGATTAACAGATTCAGTCTCCTTATGTAGAGGGAATCCCCAGTGGTTGAGTGCTGAATCGCTACATCCTTTTCCCATGGTACAGGTTGCTGCCTGATGAGTTACTCGCTCCACTAGAATCTGGTGGAGTACCACAGTACAAAGTGTGTGGGTCAGGGGAGGGCGTGCCCGTTAAATACTGGAAATTCTGGGAGTTGGAGTTTGCACTCTCACTGGCATAAGTAGGTCGAAATAAATACAGGGGCATATTATCAAGGATGGGCGATTCGCCGTTTTTATCTGCAGGAAACTGCCGATAAAGCGGCGATAATGGGCTTGATAATATGTTCTATGCAATTCCAATCGAAGCCCATGTTAGATGTGAAGACATCTAACATGGGCTTCGATTGGAATTGCATAGAGTATACACAGACCGTAGCTCGATCCTTTCGAGACTGGCAAGCTCGCTGGGGGTTGGTGGATGCATATACATCCGACTGACAGGGACTACTCGCAACTATCCCATACTCAGGATTTGCATGTATGCCTAGACACCTTTTTAAGCACACCGGACCTCCATATTCAGCTTGGGGGGATGGAGTACCTGACCAGAACAGTCTTGGACCATAACCCACTTAGGCTCAGGTTCAAGGGGGGGACATTATTGCAGCCCATCCCTACATGCCACCTAGAGCCGGAAGCCCTGGTAGACCAGGTCTTTCAACATGAGACTAGGGAACATATCATACAATATTTCGCTGACAATGCGGCCACCACTGACTCTAGAATCACGGAATGAGAGGCCTTTAAGGCTGTAATCAGAGGGCGATGCATGGCAACATCTATTGGGGTCTGTAGGACACTTACAGCGGACATAGAGAGAGCAGATGAGGTACTCAGGAACTTAGAGCGTAAAGGGCCAGAACACCCGGAATTGAGGCAGGAACTTCTAGAGGCCAAAGAAGAGGTGGCAGTTCAGGAAGAGCGTCTACGAGATAAAGCAGGATGACTGTTGGCATGGCTCGCTAACCCATCCAGGCGGGGAAGTACTATACTGACGATTCATGACCAGGTGGGGCGACCCTTACATAGACAAGAAGAGATTAATTACCACTTCCGTGAATACTATGCCCGCCTATAGAAAAGCACTGCAAGCCGCGACATAGACAGGATTACAGACTATTTATCGCCCCTCCCGCTCCCTACCCTTGAGGCGGAGGAGGCAGAGTTGCTAGGAGCTGCAATAACAGAAACGGAGATCGGGGGGTAAACAAAGCTATGGCACAAGGGAAAACCCCGGGCACAGACGGACAACCCCTGGAATTCTATGCCACATACCTTGCAGAATTAGCAGAATTAGCACCTAGATTGGTGGAACTCTATGCGGAAAGGTGGGAAGGTGGGAGACTACCACAAACAAGGCGAGAGGCGGTAATGATTCCCCTGCTCAAGCCTGACAAGACCCCAACAGAGTACACAGCTTACCAGCCGCTGTTGATGCTAAACTTAGATTCTAAAATTCTAAGTAAGATACTGGGCACCAGACTGCTACCACATATGACCTCCTTGATACATTCCGACCAAGCGAGATTGATCCCTAGCAGAAATACAACCCTTAACATCAGGCGACTTTTCGCAGTTCTCCAACAGGGGGCAGAAGAAGCACCTGGAGGGGTGATCTTTGCTATCGATATTGAGAAAGCATTCGATAGTCTCGATTGGGAATTTTTATATGCAGTGCTCACACGGATGGGGTTGGCTCCGGGGTTTGTCAAGTGATTTAAAATACTATATAAGGACCCAGTGGCGAGGGTACGCACGGGCCGCACCATTTCCAGGCAATACCACGTGGAGAGGGGCACGAGTCAGGGATGTCCTCTTTCCCCCCTATTATTCGCGCTAGTGATAGAGCCGCTAGCGTGCGCAGCCCGCTCTGGGACACCGTATGAGGGTATTAGGCTAGCAGAGCAGACACATCACATTGCATTATATGCAGATGATCTCCTATTATTTCTGAAAGACTCTAATGCAGCTTTTTTTTTAATTAACTTTATACTTTATTGCATATTCAATTGTCACACAGCTCTTATAGCCTACAACCCTGAGGCCGGCAGCAGCCCACATCATCACAGCACGTCAGTCTAGATATATCTTACACAGCCTTCATGCCAGCATCCCTGGGGCCTGGCGGCAAATAGCGTAATAGAAGAACAAATAGGAATGCAAAGCATGTGGCAGGACCCCAACAATCACCCACTGCTGCTTAACTGTGCGTCCGGGCGGTGCATACTACCCACGATCATACTGCTGTTAGTGTTATAGTACGCCGGGGCTCCCGGGGCTATAGGCCAAAAATAGTGTCCATTCAGAAACTGTTCGAAATGCCTACCCCTTAAACTACCCTCCCCTTCCCAACAAACATCCCCCAACCCAAAGTGTGCCTGCCTTCTCAGTGTGTACTACAATTGTATGTGCTGCCCGTGTGCATATTGTGTCAGTCCCTACTTTCCACCCACCAGTAGATATTCAGAGTTGGAACCAGGCCCCCGAGTGCTACCGCCTCCCTCCCGCTATTTATATCTTATATCACATCAAGGTGTAGCTCCCCCTGTGTACTACCAGGCCCCATGAGACCAGGACCTTCACCATTTGCCAGGAGCATCCTTAAGTGCGTGAGCTATCTCACCCCTGGTGCCCCGTAGCCTCGTCCTGAGCATCTCCCCCCCTGCAACTTCCAGGTCAGATCCTGTGTCTGCTCTGTCTCTAGCATCTAAATAGGCCCTGTACATCCCCCAGAATTTCTTGGGACGACTCTTGGGAGGTAGTAATTCGCTGTATGTCTTCGACTGTGTACAGCAGTATAGCAGATCAGCCTCCCACCTTTTTTTCGTCGGTAAACGCCCCCATGTGCCGGGCCCCCCCTACTCTGATGCAGCTTTAGGGGGGGCCCGGCACATGATGGACGCGTTTGGCAGACTTTCTGGGCTATGTGTTAACTGGCAGAAGTCACAACTCTTTCCGGTGACAAGGGATGCTTTGCCTCCCGAGGGCCTGGGAGACCTGCAGTGGGAACCGCGTTGTTTTAGATACCTAGGGGTGAAAGTATATTATGACCTCTCTGATGTTCAGGAGGGGAATGTAGGGGGGGGCTCTGCGATCGCTAAAAGGTTGTATGGTGTTCTGGGGAATGCTACCCCTGTCGGTGGCGGGGCAAATCTCTTTACTGAGAATGACAGCTCTGCCCCGATTGCTATATTTTTTAACCACACTGCCGGTGTGGATCCCCAGGGCGTGGTTTTGCTCCCTCGACTCTCTTATTACTACTTTTATCTGGGGCCCAGCAGGAACAAAGTGGCCTTAGCTGCGTTGAGAAAGGCACAAGCAGAGGGAGGATTAGCGGTGCCGGATATGGAGAATTATTACCTGGCAGGACAGCTCCAACGCCTCACACAATGGGTGGCAGGTAGTCTAGACCCAGAAAGGAGGAGGCCCCCATTCACCCCGAATAGGGCGGATGTCCTGAGCACATTAATCTGCACCAATAAACAGCAAACAATACACTCTGCGGAGCACAGAGTAATAAGGAATTTCTGGGTCAGGTGTCTTCAGAAAACCAAATGCCCTTACTCCCCAGAGATGTCTGTGGCGTTAATGGAGGCGCTCTCACATGGGGGTCACTGGAGGGGATTGGAGGAATGGGCACAAGCGGGAGTCACTAAAATAGGGGACTTATATGGAGACGGGGAACTTCTTACGTTCGCGGCCTTCCGAACAAAGTGGGACATTCCGCAGGGACACTTTTTACTATATGGGGCGGTTACTGGGGCTATGCGCAGGCACTGGGGACAGGGGACAATTGAACCACCCACGCACTCTACATGCGAATTCATAAGCCTAGCAGTAGGCGTCATCAAGGCGGTATCGTGCCTCTATCGAGCCATTCGGCGGGACTCCACGAGGCCACTAGAGGGACTGAAGGATAAATGGGAGGCGGACCTGGAGATTCCTATAGAGGATAAGGACTGGGAAAATACACTTCTCTGGGCCACCAAGGTATTCCTTAATGCACAATTCCAATTAATTAGTTTTTACACCCTGCATAGAGCATACATTACACCTGACAGAATTAATCGATATTTCCATCAAGATGATGCGATTTGCCCTCGCTGCCAGGAGATAGGAGCTAGCTACATCCACATGATGTGGAGCTGCCCACGGCTGGAAGGGTACTGGCAAGAAGTGGTTAGGGAGACAGCACGTGTCACAGAGAAGGAGTGCCACATCCATGTGCTACTCAATCTATTCCCCCACTCCGCTAAGACCAAGGTAACAGCAAGGTTCCAAGACCTAGCATATATACTAGCAAAATGCGAACTAACAAGCAAATGGAAGGCACCGGCGGGTCCAGGGGTGGGCAATTGGAAACGGGAACTAGAGCAGGGGGTGGGCTGCGAGCATAGAATACTGCTTAGGAATGCAAAACGAGGCATAGGACGACTGGAGAGGGCACAGGCTTGGGGAGTATTAGTAGATGACCTGAAGAATGTAGATCAGGAGTCTGCCCCCAGCACACCGCAGACTCGATCTTGACCGGTCATCCCCAATAGCCAAGGCCAAGAAGGGGGGAAGGGGTGACATGAGCAGACCATAGTACCCTAGCATCCATGGACCTGGAGGTTTATATGAGTCATGCCCACGGCTTAGACTATAAAGAGCAAGGCCCAGACCACACACACAGCGAGAGGCATAGTGGCAGGTTGGTCGGCAGCAGCGAGGGAGGGGGGAGGCGGGGGGATAGTTGAGGGGGGAACTGTTAGGCTGTTATACTGGATGAAGGTCCGTTACAACTAGAACGGCAGAATGTTGCATAACAAGAAGAGATATGGACAACAGTCCAGCTGAACCTCTAGGAATAGCAATTTGAACTGTTAACTGGGAACATCAATGAATAAGAGAAGAATTGTGTATGCAATGCTGATATCTAAATGCCAATAAAGTATGTTTAAAAAAAAAAAATTCAAAAAACATGCAAGATATAGATACCGTAGATATACTCTCAAGGGGCATATCAGACCACTCTCCAGTGGTGATGACCCTTTCTAGCCGGGAGAAGACAAGGAGAAGAATATACCCCATTTACCCTAATTTTCTGAAAGTCCCCAAAATTAACAAGCATTTGCAATGCAATAGGTCTCGCATTTACGCGAGTTTGAGCTATTCGCATTGTAAATGACAATGTATTTTATTTATGTTTTGGTTTTTAAAACAAATAAAAGGCATTGTCATTTGCAATGCTAATAGCTTAAACTCTTGCAAATGCGAGACCTATTTCTTTGCAAATGCTTGTTCTTTAGAGGCATCATTTTAGGAAGAGAGATGAGGATCCGGAGCTTGTAAACAAATATGAGTGGAAAGGTGCATATCCATGGGTATGGGTGTACATGGAAGGTGCTGTATGGGGTATGTTTGGTGTGTGTATCTATATGTATGTGTTCTTTCTGCCTGTGCTTGTGAAACTGCGCGCATGTCTGTGTCTACCTACGTGTGCTATGGCCACCTGTAGTTTGCTCTGAGTAGTGCATGTCTGCGTGTGTATGCATTTTTTCTCCGGTGTGTTAATTTGTTGTATAGCTCTTCTAACCCTGGCGGCAATGCTAAAACTTATAAGGATCCAATGGCGAGACCTATTGTCTATGCCAATGCTTGTTTATCACTCTATCAGCCCCTCCTACGTCCTACCTTGCCGGTCCTCCGGTCATCTATACCTTCTCTCCTGTGGACACACATCAACACCCACCCCCCTCCAAACAACTTGGAAACAGCCGACAGAGCTGGGGTGACTCAGGTGAGCTTGGGGGGTGCAGAGCGGTGTGTTCAGAGGCCAGTCGCTGCCTTGAAGTAGCCAGCCAAGGGCTGACTGTGGAAAACAGGCGCTGCCTCATTGTATTCACCAGCAGCGGCAAGGGCGGCACATGTCATTCCGCCCAGGGCGTTATTGGCGCAAGGGCCGGCTCTGTCTAAAAGTGCAAGCGCCAATGCTAAGCACTTGTGCACTGCCCTGCAGTGCATGCCGTGCTGTGGATACATTGGCAGTAAATTATGTATTTAATCTTATACAACTGGAGGTCCATGACACTCTAGACCAGAGGTCTTCAATCTAGGGGGGCCGTGGAGTTCTGGGAAGGGGGTCGCAGATTCTGCAGAGTGCAGTTCCTGGCATTGGGCTGATCGAGGGTGCTCACAGCGGAGGCCTAATTCACACCGAGATGTGAAAAACATCAACGCCTCATCAAGAAGTAAAAGGTCTTTTAAATACCTGTCAAGTACTCGGGTGTGGCTGTGTGTGTCACTGAAGCTGTTTCAGTTGGGCTCACATACACGGGCTCACATACACGAGCTGAGGGGGGAAATGGATGTTGCGCGCCCGGAGCTGTGGGTCCCGTGACACACGTTCCCCGCCCCCAGCAGGGAGGCACAGAGATGCCCGCCCATGAGCGGGAAAGAAGAAGGAAGAAGACGCAGAGAGAGACTGATCCCCTCCCACATGAGAGAGGCACCGAAAAGGTGGGTGGATGAATGATGGGTGGATGGATGGATGTAAGGCTGAAGGATGGATGGATGTGTGAAAAGGTGGATGGATGAAAGGATGGATGGATGAAAGTGTGGGTGGATGGATGGATGAAAGGGTGGATAGATGGATGAAAAGGTGGATAGATGGATGAAAGGGTGGATGGATGGAAGGATGAAAGGGTAGATGAATGAAGGATGTATGGATGGATAAACGGTTGCATGGATGAATGATGGATGGATGTGTAAAAAGATGGGCGGATGAATGATGGGTGAATGGATGGATGGAAGGGTGGATGGAGGAATGATGGATGGATGGATGGATGGAAGGATGAAAGGGTGGATGGATGAAGGATAGGTTGGTGAAGGATAGATGTATGGATGGAAGAATGAAAGGGTGGACGGATGAAGGATGGATAGATGAAAGGGTGGATGGATGTATGGATGGATAAAAGGTTGCATGGATGAATGATGCATGGATGGATGTGTGAAAAGGTGAGGGGATGAATGATGGGCGGATGGATGGATGAAAGGGTGGATGGATGGATGGATGGATGGATGAAAGGGTGGATGGATGGATGAAGGATGGATGTATGGATGGGAGGATGAAAGGGTGGATGGATGAAGGATGGATGTACGGATGGGAGGATGAAAGGGTGGATGGATGAAGGATGGATGTATGGATGGGAGGATGAAAGGGTGGATGGATGAAGGATGGATGTATGGAAGGGAGGATGAAAGGGTGGATGGATGTATGAATGGATAAAAGGTTGCATGGATGAATGATGGATGGATGTGTGAAAAGGTGGGTGGATGAATGATGGGTGGATTGAAGGGTGGATGGGTAAAAGATGGATGTATGGATGGAAGGATGAAAGGGTGGATGGATGAAGGATGGATGTATGGATGGAAGGATGAAAGGGTGGATGGATTGATGTGTGAAAGTGTGGGTGGATGAATGATGGATGGATGTGATGAGGTCTAACAGGCACATTTATGGTTGTCAAAAGTTGGTGATGAGGAGTACCAGTTTCTAGAAACGTTTGTCGGAAGGGGGTCCTTACGCCTAAAAAGGTTTTACAAGGGGGTCTCGGCATCAAAAAGTTTGAAGACCTCTGCTCTAGACACAATTCATCAAATAGTAGATGGTTCCACTCCTTACCTTTTTCTACCATATCTGATTACTCATGTCTGAACAGTGAAGTAAGCAGGAGGTGACCTCCCTATGCAGTCTGTGTCACTTATTTGAATCAGCCACTGCTATCCTGTGTCCTTGAGTGCCTGAGGTAGAGGTGTCCTGGCTTACGGATCGGGGAGGCAGCGGTGCCCCGACAGGGGTGCATTCATGGGTACTAGAACATCCCAGGGGGAAATACAGCACCCTCTTAGGAGGTTAGGACATGGAGCTGTGCTTCTGTAGAGCTGCAGACACTTTAAACATGCCTATTGCAAATTGGAATACTCTGCTAAACCAGTTTCCATTGATTTCAGGCTGAAAATGAATGATTATGAGTAAAATATAGTGCCGCTAAATTTGCTAATCCATGCCGCAATCTCCTGGAGGGTCTGCCTGGTATACAAGGCATATTTTTCAAAGAAAAGGAAGCTGTTCCTCTGTGTTGCAGGATCGCCTACCAACTAATTAGTGGTAGTGAGTAAGGGGAGAGGGAAAGGAGGTAGAGGGATCGGGGATCCCGCTTTTGCGGAACTAGGGTCCTCACACACCCAGCAAGCTAGGTGTCATGCTTCATCATATGGACCTGCTCCTCGTTGAGCCGGCGCTGCAATGCTCAACGGGCACCCACGAAG
Source organism: Lissotriton vulgaris (assembly GCF_964263255.1). Classification (NCBI taxonomy): domain Eukaryota; kingdom Metazoa; phylum Chordata; class Amphibia; order Caudata; family Salamandridae; genus Lissotriton; species Lissotriton vulgaris. The sequence continues at coordinate 1,072,838,170 of NC_141691.1, read as the reverse complement.
GGGCTCTTTATCTGAGATCTTTTGTTCCTTTGCCGTATGATGAAGTGGGGGTGTGTGGCCCTTGTGTGTGTAGATAGTGTGTTGTGCTTTGGGGGTGAGTTAAAAAAGGTTGGATATTCCAAAGCGATACGTTTTATTCTGGTTGGTAATCTGTGAAAAAGGGGGGGTGGTGTTGGGTATCTACACTAAACGGTGCTGTTAAATAAAGATCTACCATTCAGAGGGGACTACCCATCTAAGTTAGTGTAGTCTGAAAGAAGAGGAGCTGGGAATATAAAAACAAAGGAGAACAGTACGTTAAGAACGTGGTGTCCTGGTTATCTCCAAACAGCTCTATACTCTCATTCCTTATTCATCAAACCTCCTAGCTAGGCAATGTAATTTACAGTGCAATGCAATTTAAAAACAGCTAAAACACATACTATTCAGTGGTGATTCCGCTCATACAATTTGGACCCATATTGGAGGCCAGACATTGTCTATGCATTGATTGATGTCAGGCACTGTCATTGTGTGATAGCTTGGTCACAGGGATGTTGCAATTGGTAAACAGCACGTTAAATAACAGGCTTATAAAGACAGGTTTAGAGCAACATATTCTCTCACTATATTACACTCGTTATGGTGTATGTATAAGTATCAAGCGGTGATAGCATCCGCTTGGGATGGCACTAAGATTACGCTGGGATGTTGAAAACACCAAGGCTTGGTGTCAGATGTGCCCAAACACATCTCCCTCATAGATGCGAGGAGCTTCAACGTGGGTGGGAGGGTCGAGGGGCGCCTCATTAGTAGGAGCCCTGCTTGAAAAAAAGATATGGTATGTTGTGGATATAAGTCCCTGGTCTGAGGAGCGGTTTGTAAGTCAGGGCACTGACTACCTTCAGCACTGACAGTGGAGCACATCCGCGGCTCCGTTAGGGAGGCTGAGAGACCCTGCAGCGTCAAGGATGGCATACAAGGCACCAAGAGCGGTGGTTTGAATTAATGAGTTACGTCTAAACTATTTGCACTAGAACATGGCACAATGCAAATGTGACCACTGGCCCCACTACTATTAGCACTGTGTAAAGAATCACTAGCCTGCTGGGTCAGTTCATGTGTTTGGATGTGTTGTTTTTGTGAACAGATGGAGGCGCAGTAAGAGATTACTGTATGCTGACAACGTCCTCCTTCACGGAGTGGACTCTGTTGTATAAACCCCAATGACATTTTCACTGTTAACTACACCGGCATTAAAGCTGTGGAAAATCTGTCATATACAAGATCAATAGATGGAACATGGTGCACAGTAAATTGAAGCGACAACATGAAAAATGCCATTTGTTGCGAAGACTAAAATTAATTATAATTGCATGGCAAGCAGACACGTGGAGATGGTGCTCACTGTCATTCAGGATAGCAATGTTTAAGATGATTACACTACCAAATTAATTTAGGCCATGCACAATACTCCATTCACGTTACTAGTCCTTTTTAATGTGGCTGGGCAGAGAACAATGTCCATTGTTATGAATTGTTCGTAGACCCAGAATAGCGCTTCAGACATTAAGTAGGTCAATATAATTGCCATATTCACAGCCTTCTTATTTGGCATCCAACCAGCAGGGCAAAAACAACTGAGCATATCCACACAGAGATGACCGGTCTTTGAGGGTGGAAAAAGAACAAATGCATACACAGAAAGGAGGTCTCTTGCTGCTAACTCGAGAATGTGCTCAATGCCAGCCAGACAGGGCAACAAAAAGATTGGGTTTGGGGTGACAGACATGGCAGGTTACACCCTACTTGTCACTAGGGTAAGAAGGAACTGAACAGTGAGCTTGTTAAACACAAGATTCCAATTAACTAAGCATACAGCCTCCAGAAACTGAGAGCGACATAGACGAGGTACCTAGGCCATCTGCAAGACATGTTGGGCTTTATCACAGCTAAGACATAGCCACAGAAAGAGTCAGCAAACAGGTGCCAACAAAGGATAATTGGGATGGGCAGATGTATGGAGGCTAATAGAAAGCAGCTGCTGAGAAATTCCAAAAACATCTGGGGCTAGTGAAAAAGCGATTATGGTCTAGGAGAGGAAACAAGGACTCCTCTGTGGGACAGCACTGAAGCAGACAAACCTGAATGAGTAATAATGGAAGGTGTGAGCTCAGTGAACTAAGTGCACTTTGGATGCAAATGGTATAACTAAAGTATGTGTACAATGGAGGGAGGGGGTTAAGAACACAACTACAGTAAATTATTGACATGTGTACAGACTCAGTTGTATGGACTTGAGTTTTATAGATAGATAGTTTTATAGGTATTGGAGCGCTTTACATGAGCGCCAGATACACAATCATTTCCTTTTTTTAATGGCACAGGGATATTAAGTGATCTGCCCAGAACCACATGATGCTGGGTTGAAGTAGAGACTTGAACCTGGTTCCCCAGTTCCAAAGTCTGCAGCTATGGTCGTTAAGCCAAATCCTATCCCCTGTGGGAATGGCGCATAGCTGTGATCAACTGAATTAACTGATCAAAGATAGACAAAAATTAATTATCGGAAAAGATCACAGAAGGAGTAAATCATCTGAGATGAGGTGATGTAATTCAAGAATAATACAATAAAAAAACACACTAGAGGTTCCTGAACAAGGTGTAACCAAGAAAGGGTTACTAGCAAGGATGCGTTTTTAGTTTAGTAGAGCAGATGGGATTTTCCAACACCTATCTTAACCAACTTAATTAAATGCCTCTTCATGGCTATCAAAAAGAACAAAGTACATGTAAACAGGATTCGATTGCGTGTTCTTGTAAAAGTTGTGAAAGGCAGAGAAAATGTACAATTAGTTTGAAAAAGTGGCAACAGCGCTGCTGTATACGAGGCATGAGAACCAGATAAGAACAGGAGATTGGCACTTGTCACAGGGGTTTCCTTCACTCCCATATAAGCCTGCCGAAATCACACACACACACACACACACCAGATATAGGAGTCAAAGACGGTGGCGACCTTCTGGCCTAATGTGGAGAAGGATAGTGGTGGGGTCAAGTTGGCGATATATATATATATAATATATATATATATATATATATATATATATATATATATATATATATATATATATATATATAAATAGGGAGAGAGAGAGCGAGAGAGTGTCGTCATGCAGCTTACAAGACATTTTACCAGCAGACAGGTAAAGAAAACGACAAAACAAACTGGGAACTCAAGTAAACTTTGGTCGGGGGCGGGAAAGAATATGGGACAAATAACCGAGATAGGCAGGAAAGAAAAAAAAATCCGATTGGGATGCAGCTCTATCTAAAAGGGTAATTACTGTACAGTACTGCCTTTTCGGTCCCATTACAGGAGAACAGTCCGAGGACTCAAAAATGATACAGCCAATAAGATAACAGTGCAGCCACTAACATCGATTGCTCCTAAAAGGTGGACAGCATCTCCAAGCCATGAGCAGGTGTTCCGTCGGCAGAGTAACTGACTCGATATTCAAAGGCATGGTGGTAGGAGGAAGACGACAAAACAACTCCCTAACAATGCAAGGAGTATAAAGTAACGGTAGAAACAGAAACGGTATTTTTACACAAATACGTTGACACCATTAATGAAGAATAGAGGTTACAAAACGCAAACACAAGAATGTTCACGCAATAAAAAAAATAATTTTCCCAGGATCTCCTGTTGTAATGTAAGGAGCGAGTCACTGTGCAAATAAACATCTATCACACTGCAGTCTCACAAAACCTCGATCTGCGCCAACACAAAGCTGCTCGCGGTTAAAACAAAGACAAGCACACTGCCCTTGAACAAATAATTGTTACAGTGGAAACACTGCAAGGAATCCGAAAAACATGGGCTCAGTTTATTCATAGACGAGTCCTGGTAACTTGCCGATTTCATTATCCACAACTTCTTTTCAGACACTTTTTTTTGTTTAAGTAAGCCACCCTATCACCTTCTCTATGAATCTTGCGCCCATGACCCACAGGCCTCCGCTCATCGAAGACGTCCCCACGACTTAGCCACTTCGGAACTCAGTAGTCAAAACTACTACAGGCGGGAGCTCAGATCAGGATCGCTGGATACTCATGGGCAGGTTCGGTGCTCTGGGCCGAAGCCTCGCACCCCCCGGCCTAGTATATCTGATCGAATCATCATGTCTGAGCCCCGGAGTACGGGATCCGCTGACTGATTCCGAAAGCCTCTGCGCACAGGGCCGAACAACGGGGCTAGCGACCGAGGAAGTCTTCTCATCCCAGCCCGGGGCCAGGAGCGGAGAACCCCGGCCGGATCAAATAAGATCAATGTGTATAAAGGGCCGAGGGGAGAGCAAGCACACATCATGCGTACAAATTATAAACACTCAAACTACAAGCACCACACACGGAGACACGCGCTACACATGCTCTCACACAGACATCTCTCCCACTCAGCAGGTTTTATCTACTGCGTAGACCAATTTAAATGATTCGAGCCCGCTCCATTCTGGGACAGAAGATAACAAGCATTGGCCGCGCAGCAGTAAAGCTGCATGGCCGTGAAAGGATCATCTGCATTTAAAAACTGAAACAAACATAACCAGCACCGCCTCTCCCCTACCTCCTCCACCGCCCAGGAACGTGCTAAAAATATTGTCGTGCTACCGTAAGGCAGGTCATGGAGTCCTCGAGAGGCGGGATCCAGAGCAGCCAAATCTGCTAAACAGGAGCTTTTTCCAATGGCAAGCCTTCGTTTCGCGAGGCCTGCCAATGGAAAAAGGGGGCGTGGTTTCACGCCCCCTTTAGGTCTTTGCCCGCAGCATGGCCATGCCCTGCAATGTAGGCTTCGACCTAAAAAGGATCTTAAGAAAGCGACCAAATTCTACTTCACCGAAAACGAAGCATCAGTGACCTCTCCCTCGATTATCTGGGAAGCATACAAAACAGTCCTTCGTGGGCAAGCAATGGCCTCCATTACGGGACATAAAAGGGCACAGCGACAGGAATTGCCAGAGCTGGAATTGTCCCTACATAAGGCAAATGTAGCCCATATGTCGGACCCCACGGTAGACTCAGCACATGTATTGCAATTACACCAGCAGCGTTATAGGGAACACATCAGACTGCAGGTGATTGACAATATTTTGGCAACGTCCCATAGGGTCTATGACATGGGAGATAAAGCCGGAAAGATGTTAGCATGGTTAGAAAAAAATGGGGGGAGCAGTAGAGGTATACAACAACTACACACTACTGAGGGACAACAGCACACACACCCTGAGGAGATCGTGAACATACTAGCAGATCACCTTGAAAAGGTATACACCCCTGACCGGGGAGTAACGGAAAGCGCAGCCCTAGAATCCCTTGAACACATAGTGACCAGGACGCTTCCACAAGAGGCAGTCCAAGAGTTGAAAGCCGACCTCTCTTTTGAGGAAATACAACTAGCTATACAGGCAATACAATCCGGAAAAGCCCTTGGCCCCAGCGGGATCCCCATATAGGGGTTTAAACTCATGTCGGATACACTCAGCCCGCCACTGTTGGCTATGTACATGGAGAGTCTCTCAAAGGCAGAGCTCCTGCGGGACCAGCAGACAACTGCGATAGTGGCGATACTGAAACCTGGTAAGCCTCCGACAGACTGCGCGTCGTACCGCCCTATCTCACTTCTTAATGCAGAAGCGAAGATTCTCGCAAAGCGGCTGGCCACTAGATTGAAGGCACATCTCCCGCTCTTGATTCACCCTGATCAATCGGGCTTCATGCCACACAGAAATACCGCTCTCAATCTGAGACGGATACATGGGGTATAGGCAAGAGCCCCGTTGCTGTTAGAACAAGCCGTAATCCTTTCATTAGACACGAGAATGGCGTTCGACATGGTGGAATGGGGACATTTATTTGCGATGCTGGCCCACATGGGCTTCGGCCCTAAGTTTATAGCTTTGATATGCCAATCCAGTTGCTCATGTTGTGGCCAATGGTCACATCTCACGTACAATTCAACTGGCACGAGGGACTAGACAGGGATGTCCCCTCTCGCCACTACTGTTCGCCCTGGTGCTAGAACCACTGGCAGCACTGATTAGAAGCACAACCTTGTTGAAAGGCATTTGCTGGACAGATGGATGGGAGGATCGCGTGTCACTATACGCCGACGATATGTTAGTGTACCTGACAGATCCAGACAGGAGTATACCAGCACTCCTGGCGATATGCAACGCCTACGGGACAACGTCAGGTTACATGCTCAATGGGTTAAAATCAGTCTTATATGTACTGAGGGGGCCGGCGCCTATGTTGGACAGGGACTGCCCGTTTCTACGAGCTACGGTCTCCTTTAAATATCTTGGTATATATATTACAGACAAACGGAGTTCTTTGAAAAAAACTAAAATCGCCGCTAGACCGATTGCGGAATGATGTGAAGCATTGGGCGTCGTTGCCGCTGATACTCCTCGGTAAGGCAGCGCTCTACAAAATGATAACCCTTCCAAGGTTTCTCTTTGCCTTAGAAAATTCACCATATCCAATTGCACCACGATATTTTCGCCAGGTGACAACTCTGGTGTCCAACCTGCTGTGGAGCAATAAACCTGCTCGTATCGCCCATGCCAAACTAAACAGGAGTTGGTATGAGGGGGGAATTGCGCTGCCAAACTTGCAGTTATACTATTGGGCAGCCCAACTCAAAATCATCAACCAATGGATTCATGCACCCCGGGACGACCCAGCCTACAGAGCTGATTGGGTCCAACTGGGTACAGAAGGTATGCTCTCAGTACTCTATAACAGAAGTCAGGTTAACAGAAGTTGATAGGGCCCACGAAACAAACAACCGTGATCTGGCACGCAGCACAGGCAAGGTTGGGCTGGAAGGGAAAAATTACCAAGCTTACCCCGCTCTGGGATACCAAAGCGCTGGGACACTTAAGAAAGAGCAAGGGGTTTACACAATGGGACAACATAGGAATATCCACGGTGGGAGACCTATGGGATAAGGGTACAGTAATCTCATTAGCCCAGCTCCAGCAACACTATGATCTAAGCCTGATCGAAACCTATAGATATGTGCAGATCAGACACGCACTACTGCAAGCAATACCAGCGGACACTGAAGTCCCTGAATCCTCGCCACTGGAGGATAGACTGCTCACTGACTTTATGCAACATGGTGCCACTTCCCTTACCTACAAAAAACTACTGCATAACCTATTAGACCCCACATTGAAACTGCTTGAGAGATGGGTGGACGAGGTGGGCGAAATGGATGACACAGAGTGGAACGAAGCGCTGGCGTCCCCAAGAGAGGTGGGCATTTCAACTAAGTTTCGACTGGTACAATTGAAAATCCTTCATCGCATATACTACACTAGAACCACACTACACAAACTCCACCGAGCTCCGCATCCTTATTGTCTTCGGAACTGCGGCAATGAAGGTACCCTATTCCACACCCTCTGGGATTGTCCACCCATTGCGACTTACTGGCGACAAGTAATGCGCAGTATTTCACAAACACTAAAGGTATCACTAACACCAGAACCACGCAAATGCCTCTTGAATGTATGGATCCAAATGATTTGTCTAGATATGGTCTAATTTGGGCCACGCTGGCACTCATGGTGGCAAAGCGAGATATTGCACAAAAATGGGGCGCTGCAGACCTACCAACACTGGTGCAATGGAGCAAGAACATGGACTTATTAATGTTTACTGAAAGAGCGGTGTATGTCAATAGGCCCTCGTAAGTGGAACAAGGTTTGGGCTAGTTGGAATGTGTACGGAGGGGAGATTTGTGACCCGCTGCCGAAAGATGATGAAGATAGCTCAGATGAAGACGAGGGGGGGGAATGGGACTGTGACTACTGAGCTGCTAGATACAATAGAAGATATAATGGGCTACCTCACGTGGAAATGTACTTGTACCATCTGCTAATGCGTAACTGTATATCCAAATCTTAATTGAACTATTGTCGTACTGATTGTCAATGTGAATGATTGTTTTGATGGAAATAATAAAAAATTCTTTAAAAAAAAAAACAGCCAACTAGGAGATGTAGGTGGCCAAATAGTGAGCGCTAATGCTGAAATTCAGCGTTTGCGATTGCTATTTGGCTGCGAGCAATGTAAGTGAGTTTAAACCTACTAGCAAAATAAGGAATCGCAAAATTGCAATTCCTTATTTTGCTCGTGCATTTAAGGAATCGCAAATTGCAATTCCTTAAATGCAATGTAAGTAGCACAAAAGAAAGTGCACTTTAGCCTTAAGGAATCGCTAATTACCACTGACTTCAAGTTGGTGGTAATTAGCGATTTCCCTTCAAAAAGCACTTTCATGCCCTTAGGGCATGTATGTGCGCCACATGTGCACACATGTGCATTTCAGGGGTGCAACAGGGTGTCCTATTTGACACCCTGGCGCCCTTGAAATAGCACCCGCTATTTGCGATTCTTTAATAGCGAATCGCAAATGGAGAATATCTTCCCGTTTATTCCTATGGGCCTCCTAGCCCATAGGAATGAATGGGTAGGTATTCCTTATTAGCTAATCTCAATTTGCGATTCGCTAATAAGGAATATTAAGGATTCGCTAATATTTTAGCAATTCCTACCTACATTCAATTTTGCGAGTCCTTAATAGAGAATCGGTAAAATTCGCTATTAAGGATTCGTAAATTGATTTTACCTACATCTGGCCCTTAGTCCTTTAGCTTACCATTCATGGCTTGCAACCACCTGGGGGGAGGTGGAGCCCAGGGTGACATTACATCAGGTTCCTTCTCAAATTGGGCCCTCCTAATTGTTCAGCGTGGCCTACTGTTCTTTCTGCTACACAAATTATCTCCCCACACCAGAGTGAATCTAGGGGAGCCCCAGTCCATTATGTTGCAAGTTGTGCACGTTTTGCTCTCAAAAAGAGCCATCCGGAAGACTCCAGGCTTGGAAGTAGGAAAGGTTACTCTCACTATTTCCTTGAACCATAGAACAATAGGAGCTTTTGGTCCATCTTAGAACTACTCCTCTGAGCACATTCCTTCCAATAGAAAAATTCAGAATGTTCATGTTTACCCAGTTTCTATCTGCCCTGGTCTTGAGCAACCGGCTAATGTCCTTGGACTTGCAGGCTGCATATTTTTATATACCTGTCCTGCAGTCTCACAGATGTTATGTGTGGTTCAATGCAGGACAGGAGCATTTTTGGTTTGCTGTGCCAATTGGGTGTTCAGGAAAGTGAAGGTTTTTTGTTGCTGCTCATCTTCTGAGTTTAGGGATACCAGCTTTCCCCCACCTCAATGACTGGCTGCTGTAGGTCATATACCACCTCCAGATGATGGAAAAACTCTTGACATTGTTGGGGTTCACGATCAATGAGCCGAAGTCACACCTGACTCCTTTGTCTATGCTTCATTGGAAGCTGTCCTGGATATGATTCAGTTCAGGACCTTTCCTCTTTTGCACAAATCCAAGCCACTTGGGCTATTATCCTTATGTTTCTGCCATGGTCCTGTATCTCATGAGAGCAGTTCCGAGGCTCCATGGCCTTTTAGCCTCCTGAATTGTCAGTTTTAACCACACCAGATGCATATGTGGCTTTTGCAATGGAATCTGGAGTTCCAATGTGTGCAGCATCAAGAGAACCTTTCAGATGCCATGCAGATTGCTGAGAAAACTGCAGACGATTAGCAGTGGTGGCTTCTCAATTTCCTCTGGACTGGTGGCAGAGCTGTATCCCTATCCCACCTAGAGTTGAATATGGCAACATATGCATCACTGCTGGGTTGGAGAGGTCATCTGGGGGGCTAGTGATCAAGGAAGTCCAGGCTCCAGTGGAAACATGGTTCCATATCGATCTGTTGGAGTTGAAGACAATTCACCTTGCGCTGAAGGCTTTCTTGCCAACCACCGAGGGTAGAAAGGTACAGAGTCTTATGGACAACATCACCACCTCGTGGTATTGCAATAAACAGGGCGGAGTAGGGTCATGGATCCTGCGCTGAGAGGCTCTGCACCTCTGGAGTTTAATTTGGTCTGAGCTCCAAAATTGTGCATTTTCAAATGTTTTTCCTGTTGGGGTTTCTGCTAAAACAGTTCAGTTCTGGCTGGAATGGACCACAGAACTGCTATACACCTTTCCACTCTTGCCTCTACTGCCCCAAGTTCTAACAAAAGAATCTAGAATGACCCGGCATAAGTTAATATAGTGGCTCTGGATTGAGCCAAGAGAGTGTGGTACCACTATTTTCTGGCCATGAGCATCTACCTGCCTATTGGACCCTCTGCCCTGAAGGATCTCCGGTCACAGTAGCATAGCAGTTGCCTCACAAGCTAAGGAGTCATATTTCCTGTTGTTTGTTATGTTTTTTTCCCAGCAAGATCTTTCTGTAGGCACAATGAAAGGTTATTTGTCAGCCCTTTTTAAGTTCTTTTTTTGTGTTGACCAGATTAACCCATATTATTTAAACCACCTTTTGTAGGTTTTTTCCTAAACCGTTAGTGATGCCACAGTAGGACCTTAACTTGGTCTTGTCGTTTCTGATATGTACGTCTTTGGAGCCGATACATACATTCTCGATGCATCTTCTTATCTTAAGGCTGTCTTCCGCATTGTGATCACTTCAGCTTGTCACAGGAGCAACCTTCAGACAATGTCAGTGCATCCGCCCAATACCACCTTTTCTTGAGACAAACTGGTGCTTGCCTAAAGTCATGACTTGTTTTTACATTGGACAATCCATCCCTCTCCCATTGTTTTTTGCAACCTCTCACTCCTTGAAGGAGGAGGACAGGCTCCACCGCTTGCACCCCAAATTAGCTTTAGGTTTTTCCATTTATTGTGTCAAGGGCCATCAGGTGAATGATCAGCTTTTTGTGGGGTTCTCCGGGATGAAGAAAGGGAAGGCTGTGCAGAAAAGGACTTTGTCCAGCTGGGTAGTCGTCTGCATTAAAATCTGCAGCGCACTAGCTAAAAATCAGCCTCTGGAAGGACTGAGAGCACATTCCACCAGGGCTACGGCTTCTACCATTGTGTTGACATGTGTAGTTCCTGTTTTTTTACATCTGTCAGTCTTTGACATGGGTGTTGGTGCAAATCTTCATGAAGCTTACTGCCTTGATGGCCAGATTCACTGGCAAGGACATTTTGCCCGTTTGGTCCTGCAAAATCTTTTAGTCTGATTCCACTCCACAAACCCTCCACCTTTAGGAGGTACTGCTTTGGTATCTATTCTAAAGGTGAGCAATCTGGGGTTAGAAGTGTCCATCAGAAGAACAAGTTACTCCACTCAGGTAATGCTCTTTCTGGTGGATGCTCTAATCGCAGGATTCTCACCACCCCATTCTGTGGAGTAGCCTCTTTTTAACATCTAAGAAAGTCCCACGTTAGAAATCTGCATACTGGTACTAATCATTGTGTCATGCTCCCCATCTGAGGGCGGTAAAGAGTCAAACAGTAAACTTATATCTTCACACATGGGTTGTGCTGATATGATGCTCTTCCCGATTATTTTCAGGGTGGTATGGATCTGGACTGCGCCACCTAGCAGAATGCAGGAGCATTGCTGGAAAAGTTTCTTGCGGATCCAGTGTGGTGATTGAAAAACATTCTAACGGTGAGGAGTCTGTCGTTCGATAGTGTATCCACCAGCAAGAGCGTTACCTAAGTTGTTGTTCATCTATGCTGAATAATCACAAATACCTTGCACAGGCCACAGACATTCAGCACCAGCAACTCTAATAGATCCACTGGAATACAAAGTTCATCTGATTTCCATCACACTTCAGCATGACCAGACCTATACAAACCCATGGGTAAGCCATTGACTACTGTTAGAAATTCATTCAAAGGTACTCCAACTTTCTAGTGAACCGATCCATCAAGTCCCTTCAAAAATGCATCACCACATCACTGCTACCACCTGTAAAACATTTTACAACCTGACTGGAATCAGACCATCATCTTCACACCAAAATCCAAGAATCACCATAGACACTCCTAAATGACAGCTGACCTTCAGCAGTCTGCACACCCAACGGCATCCTGATCCAGTCTTCAGTGCATCTTCACCATGACCCAGCTGCCCTTTAGTGTTCTAAACCCGGCTAGGTAGTGCCTCATAGGCTGTCTTGAGGCAGCACATCTGCAATGCACACATAACCTAAACACAGCCCACATGCAGTCCCCTGGCAAAACATCTAAGGATCCTCCACTCACAAGAGATAGACTTGGTACTGCCCCACCAATGGATGCTGTGGTTGGAGGTGTCCTTGAGGAAGACTTCAGAAGCTCTTTGACAGGTTTCCAAGTCCCTATAAGACTGTCTTCTTAGAGTCAGGCAACACAACCAAAGCAAGCTTCTCAAAGACTCTGCATGACTCCAGCAATGGTCCTGATGCACCAATTTGAATGTTTGGATACTAACTACAAACGGTCCTGCAGTTTACTCTAGAAATGGCTGTGGTAGTACTTTTGTTTAAAAGCATATACAACAGAAAAAATATTCACCGCTCAGAGCTTCAATATGACTCAAGGAAAAACAGGCATTAAATGCATTTAATGCCTGTTTAAACTCATGGGATTAAATTCCGGTTCCTTGAATCATATTGAAGCTCTGAGTGGTGAATGTTTTTTCTGTTGTATATGTTTTTTTAAAAAGTACTCCCACGACCATTTCTAGAGTATACTGCATTACTGACCGGGGTCGGCTAGGTTTTCATGGGTTTACCCTGTTAAAACTTAACATACAAACTGTCCTGAGCATTAGGAAGGTGGTCACCTCTGTACATGCTCCTACCATCAATAGATCCTGGACATCTCCATATCAAATGAACATGAGCGACAATGTCCTATTACAGCTGCCTTCATTCATCCAGTGGCAGGAGCGGCTGGTGCAGGTAGTAGAGAAGGGGTGTGTGTGGGGGGGGGAGTCGAGAAATGACGACGAGGGAAAATTAAATGTCGAGTCCCCTGCCCCTCGCCCCACTGCTCTTACCTGCACAGGCCACTCCTGTCCAGCGGTCCACCGCTGTCTTGCTGATTGAGATTGACGCTTAAACTGATAGACTCATAATGATGTCCTGGTCTGTTTTGTTTTATTCTTTCACTGTTGGACTCTTTGAATTTTCTTGAATTTTGAAAGGATTGCAGTGCAATAAGGACATGCCACTGCAGCCCCCTTCTAGATTGTTGTTACTTTCACCTCAACACACCCATCCACTTACAGGTATCATCAGTCAGATGACTCTTTCAATAAAAAGGGAGCTGGATGCACGTGCCATCACTTCGTTAATCCCCAGTCTTGGTTCCTCCATTATGGCAGAGGAGCGTTCCCCCCTACCCGCCAGTAGATGTAAAACGTGAAAATTAAAATGCTAATAAAACAGGTTTATTATCATTTTAATTTTCTTCATTGGGCCAAGTCTTGTTATGTTATGTTATGTTATGTTAAAATCAATTTGTAAAGCGCTCGTACGCCCGTGGGCTTCATGGCGCTATAGGAAGTATGAAGAGTCCGAACAACATAACACAAAGCTGACAGAGGTTAATGGTAGGTTTGAGAGAATAACCAGGTTTTTAGTCCCTTGCGGAAGGTGAGCAAATCCTTACTCTGCCTAATCGGCAAGGGGATGGAGTTCCAAAATGAAGCTGCTAGATGGCGAAAGCAGCAGCCGCCCTGTCGCTTCCTTTTAAAGCGAGGCACCTCCAATAAGGATTTTTGAGCGGAGCGCAGGCTTCTAGTGGGAGTATATTTAGAAACCAGGCTGCAAATAAAGGCAGGGCCTTTATCTTGTGTGGCCTTGAAGGTGATACAGCCAGCTTTAAAGGCAATGCGTTGGGAAATCGGAAGCCAGTGTAGCTTTTCTAGTCCTGGTTTGATAGAAGACCATTTTGGCTGTTTTAGGATGAGTCTAGCCGCCTGGTTCTGGACTAGTTGAAGTCTCTTTGATTGGCCCACTGGGAGTCCCAGGTAGACGATATTGGAATAGTCCAAGCGGGACATAACCAGGGCAATAGTGACCTGGATTAAGGCAGACTGGGTAAGTAAGTGAGCAATTTTTTTTATTTTCCTCATTTGGAAAAAGCTTGCGGAAACCACGGCACCCACCTGGGTTTTTAAGGACAGGTCCGTATGGAGCGTGATCCCTAGGCTCTTTACAGCAGTAGACTTTACAGGAGGGGTGCCCAGGTCTGCTGGCCAGTAGTTGACACTCCAGCTGGATAAACTATTCCCGGGCAAAAGTAGTTCTGTTTTGCCCGGGTTAAGTTTTAGATGGTTTTCGTTCATCCAGCATTGGATGTGTCTCATGGTGTTCTGAAATTCGGACACGGCATCAGGGATGTTCAGTTGGAATAATAGCTGTAAATCATCCGCATAATTGAACACCGTGACTTTGAATTTCTTAAGGGAGTGAAGAAGAGGGCGGAGGTAAAGATTAAATTGGGCCAAGTCTTGGGAGCAGGCCATCACGATGACAGGCATGGAAGAGGAGTGGTGGGCACTGCTGTAAGTGTACATGTGCGATTGGCCAGCCTTCTTAGGATGGCCATGCCCACATGCACACTGAGCCAAACTGACGTGCACACTGAGATGTCTCCAACCCGAGTTGGGTTGCCGGGTTGGAGACAGCAGGCACAGGTTCCCAGTCTCTCTGGATGCACAAATCCAGCCCGTTCAGACCAATCCCGTTGCTTCTTTCATGCTACCAGCAGCATGAGAGCAGCGTCTGGATTGGCCGTAAGGGAGCCTGGGAGCTTGTGTTGCAGTGGAGTTAGAGGAGCAGAAGAGTGGCAATGCTGCGGGTGACAGGTAAGTTCCTAATTTTGTTGTTATTATTGTCGCTCACCCCGCACCACCACTTTTCTCTTACATTAGATGCTACTGTACAGCAGTCCTGTCTCTGTGTCCTTCCTTTGCTGTAATCTGAGCCTATGGCGATCAATACTACAGTCTCTTTCCTGTTCCTTCTTTCATAGATCCTTTCAGCACATCTAACCATATGTGTTTTAACTCTTAACCACTGCTGCAGAATAAATTGTTATGAGTGGTTTATTATTTTAGGATGGGGCTGCTTCCGGAATGTCTGCTGAGCTAGTGATGGAAAGCAATTGCGTAGCACACATTTTTAAAGGCACTGCTGTTTGGGAAATTTAATGGTAGTACACAGTTCAAAAAGGCTATGTCAACAACTAAGACAAGTGCTAAGTATGGTGTATTGTTTATCTATCTAGTCAGTGAAATGTTTTACTACAGTTTCATGTTTAATTTTTTTTTATATTTACAGGGTTGGTTAAAGAGAATATCTCCTCGAGAAAGCGAAACTCTTAGAGAATTGTATACCTCTTCATTCTCAAATTTGTACCGCTTTAGTATACAGAACTTGGAATACAAAATAGAAATGTTGGAAGCGTTTGTGATAATGCAAAGCATTAGTATGCTTCAAGGACTTATCCCTCCTAAGGTAAATCTGCACGTGGCTGCTTGAGGTTTAAAATGTTATGTGAGCCTACAATGGAAAGTATTTTATGTCTTTCAGAGATTATTCTAAATGTCTTTTTTTCATGTTGTCGTTGTGCATGTTTTCATATTTTCCTTTTATTCCACCAATGAAGGCAATTCTTCAGTTCAAAATCGTTCTCATTGTTTCATAAAATATATCAATGCAAGTTGAATGAATTTTTTTGTTAGTCCGGCTTGTATTAGCTCATTATCAGTAATCCGCCAATAGTGTAATGTTGAAAACTACTTTGCCTCTTTAACCAGTAGAGCTTGAGGTGTGGCATTTGAGGATGGGTAAAAGCTGTTCTGTGATCAGACCATGCCACACCTCTTGCCACATGGCATATCTCCTGTCCTGCATCCTTCTGTAGGTCGAGGACTCCATCGCACTGCGTAAGCAGTGTGGGCGGAGCCCGAAGATTTAATGTTTCTTAGAGGGGGCTTGGAACCCGCCCCTCTTCTCCATTCGCTAGCCTAGTAAATGCTGGCCAGCCATTGGAGGAGAGGGGCGTCACTCCCTTTAATCCCCGTCTTTTTCGTATTCGGGGCGTGTTTTTCGGTTCTTTCTATCTGTGACGTCATCCGTCACTCAAACCTAAAAAACTCGCCCCCCAGTCTGAAAAGGACGGGGCTTACACACACAAGGCACGGCGAGCGCTTGTTCTTGCATGTTCTCTTAATTGCTGCATACCTAATTTATTTCCGCAATAAGGCACGCAAGGATGCCATCCGTCTGGTCACCCTACAACAGTCAAGGCACAAATAAGGAGCGTGTAGTTGTATATGCTGGGTTTGGCAGCGCTCTGTGGCCATTACCAGTGTGCAAACAAAACATCGTACAGTTTAGTCCTACTTCTATTTTATCGACACACCGATGGACCATTCTGGTGACGCTATCACATTACCATGGCGTCGCTGAGTAAACGTTTTCACGATTTCTCGCGAGGTTTCCTAGCAGCTGACCGGCAAGTTGCCATCTTGTTGCCGTGGCTCTAGGCCGCTGGCTCTGTGTTTCAGTTCCCCAACTCAGAGAATGTTGTGGCTTCGGTGTAAGTCCCGTCAGGGCACAGCACAGTTGCAGGGCCTGAGCGCCGCCTCTTCGTGAAGGAACTGCAAGAGAGGGTCCGAGCCCTCACCGGAGTCCCTACCGAGCGCCAGCGCATCCTGCTGGGATTTCCTCCCCGGAGCTTGGAGCTGAGCGGCGGCTAGGCCAGCCTAGGGGGGCTGCGGATCCAGAGCGGTGAGAGAAGGGGAGAAGGCTAAGTATGGGCGGGAAATTCGTTCCGCTCGCGGAATTTGCGGATTTTCTGCGATTTCGCGATCAGCGAATTGCGCGAAATCACGTCAAAATCCGCGAATCCGCGAGCGGGACAAATTTTGCTCAGGACGCACTTATAGGGTTAAAGCAGGTGCCCAAATTGAAGCTAATTTCTTTGTAAAATGGTTACAAAGAAATTAACTTCAACTTGGGCACCTGCTGTAACCCTGTAAGTGCTTCCTGAGCGGCGCCTCATTGCCTACTTGCAACTATTCTCTGATCCTGCTCTGACCCTCAAAGCAGGGTCAGAGAATAGTTACAATTAGGCAACGAGGCGCCTGTCCCAACAATTAAACCTCAGCAGGAAGCACTTACAGATAAAAAAAAGCAGGTGCCCGAGTTGAAGCTCAAATTACGTCACGCATTATAATCAGCCCAAGAATCTAGTGAGCACGGTCGATGCTAGGCAGGTGTGCTTTCTCCCCAGATTTACCATCTACAATTAGCTTTAATCCGTAATGGAGGTCTAGGCATCCACGAGTTTCTTGAGCGCAATTCCCCTGTACTTCCAGTGACCAGGAGGCTGCTTTCTCCTCATCTGATGCCGGGCTTTTACGCTTCTGTAGTGCAGGATTCGCACAATACATTTACCCAACAAGGTAGCACTTACTGCTTTCTCCTCATTTGCTGCGCTGATCGGCCTCTGACCCTTTATAAACTTGAGGCATGTGAACTCGCACAGAAGCCTGGCCCCAGCCCACACACACTAGGCTATGCAACCTCTTCCCGCCCTTTCCCCCACTGTGATGGACAGCTCACTCGAGGGACCTCGGCGCCTATGGGCGCGGTGGCAAAGTTACAGACACACGGGGTCACTGGAGACAACTCTTCTGGGCCTTTACACAGCTGTAGGGTAGGAAAAGCACAATACAGATTTACCCAACGAGGTTGCACTTACTGATTAGCCAGTAGAAAGTACTCTAGTTAAGTATGGTGCATATCACAAAAAAATCAGCGATTTCACGGGAAAATCCGCAAATTCGCGGGAAAATCCGCAAATTTGCGGATTTTTTTGCAATTTTGCGCGAATTTGCGAACCGCTGATTCGCAAAATTCGCCCATTAGAGTGAGGCCACGGTCTGTGGATGGTGGTTACAGAGGGCAAGGGTAGAATCAGGTTGGTGATTGTCAGGGGCGGCTTGCTGCTTTGTTGCTTGATTAACGGTGTATACGGTGGCAGAGTACAAGGACACAGATTCTTTTGGGGATGGTACCGCTAGACCGGACAAATACGCTTCCGTAGGTGGGAGGGTAGCGGAGCATCAAAGGGATGATGGGCTTGAGATGAGATCAGGGAGCTGTAATTGATACGGAAGTGTAGAATCCAGAGCACTTTCAGAGGGTTTACAACAGATAAATGCTGGGGTGTAGGATCCGCGGTGGTTAGTGAAGTAATTGAGGGATTGGTGATATAATAGGAGTGAGATTTTGGGGCTGGAAATCCAATGAAAGAATTGCCAGGGTTATGGTGAGATCAAGAGAAGTTTGAGGTGCACGTGAAGCCAAGTTGTGAGAGCCATGGGGTTGGTAATAAAGTCGAGAGGAAGGACCAGGCTTGTGATAAACGAGGGGAAAGCCAATTCGAGGGTGGTGGTTATGCAATCCTTTATGGAGGGGATTGGGGTCTAATGGAATAGATGATGGAGATCGAGCTAAGAGGATAAACCAGTGGTGTCTAAACAATTAAAGGAGGGTTAGAATGGGGTAACATGAAATTAGGTGTCTGTTGGCTCGTGAGGGATATCCTAGAATAGTGACAGCCAGTCAAAATAACCTTATTTCGCCAACACAATGTAGGCATAACCACATCCACCCCCACCACCACATCCACCACCACCACATCCACCACCACCCCCACATCCACCACCACCACCAAATCCACCAACAACACCACATCCACCACAACCATATCCACCACCACATCCACCACCACCAAATTCACCACCACCACATCCACCACCACATCCACCGCCACCAAATCCACCACCACCACATCCACCACCACCACCACATTCACCACTACCACATCCACCACCACATCCACCACATCCACCACCACATCCACCACCACATCCACCACCACCACATCCACCACCACCACCAGATCCACCACCACCACCACCACCACATCCACCACTGCCACCACCACATCCACCACCACATCCTCCACCACATCCACCACCACCACATCCACCCACCACACATCCACCACCACATCCACCACCACCACCGCATCCACCACCACATTCACCACCACATCCACCATCACACCCACCCCCACCACAACAGGCCTGGCTAGTTGTATGTGTAATGTTACTTGTTTTATCATATATCTGGTTTCTTTTTCCCTCAGCGCTACCTGGGAGTGCAAATATTTTTGCTCTTTCTTTGTGTGCTGTTTTCCCCTCATTTCCCTAAGCTAATCCGTTGCTTTCCTCACTCCTCCCCACCAAGAGAGTGTGTGTTCACCCGTGTATGCATGTGTGTGCGCACTTCAATCAATTCAATTTATAGTCTTTATTCAGTACTTAAAAAGACACCATAAAAGCACATATACAATATACACACAATATTACATACAAATTTTAGTTTAAAAGAAGATATAAATAAAATTTAGCTAAAAACATATTTCATTAGACTAGTGGGAAAGGGGTAAATTTTGAGGGGTTGAGCGATATTGAGGTCCATTTTCTCTGGTGTCCCTTAACCGCAGTGCTACCCGTATAAAGTTTACAGTGCAAAATAGGGTGTAGGCGTCTTCAGCTTCCTGTAAAAACTTTAGAGCCAATTTTGCATGTCTGAGTTTTGATTCTTTCAGAATCCCCACTAAAAACTTACGTCTTGGGGCATAATAAAAAGGGCATAATAAAACAAAGTGAAGGGTATCCTGCGGAGACCTAGAGTCGCAGCCGCAGGTACCCTTCGCCTCCACTGTAAGGGTGAACCCTGAAGGAACCGCAAGTATGTGATGAAGCATATTGAGTCTGA
Organism: Lissotriton vulgaris; assembly: GCF_964263255.1. Classification (NCBI taxonomy): domain Eukaryota; kingdom Metazoa; phylum Chordata; class Amphibia; order Caudata; family Salamandridae; genus Lissotriton; species Lissotriton vulgaris. The sequence goes on along the minus strand of NC_141691.1, from coordinate 1,072,818,376 downwards.
AGCGGGTCATGTAATAGCGATCCTGCGCATTATGCATGACCCTCAGATATGGTTCCATTCCTTGCTTTGCTGTAAGTTGACAATAGGATGAAACAGTGGGCTTATGTCTTTCACTCTCTGCCCTAATCGTCCGTAACCATTCTAAGAAAAGTTTTTTTACCATCGTTTTACTCTCAACAGTTATGGATTCTGGGGATGTGAAGAAATTTATACAGTCAATCTCTTCTAACGAGTCCTTGATATACTTCAACCAGGGAATATGGTGTCCTTTATCCCGTTTGAGGCAGTCTGTTATGATTTGTCTCGTTAGGTCCGCCTCAGGGTTAGTCCATATTTTAACCCAGGCCAGGAGGGGTTTAACTTTAATCCGGTCTTCGATAAAGAGCTCTCCCATTTCCTCGTGAATAATGTAGGCCGGGACACTCTGTGGTAGTTTCAGGATTCTTCTCAGGAATTTGTTTTCTTCCACCTGTATTTGTTGTAATTTATTGTCTATATAACCCCATACTTCCGCACCGTAGGTGACCTTCGCACAGTAAAACGATCTATACAAATTTAATATTTGTTCTGGTAACCACCTTCCCAGTCTTTGACCATACCCCATAATGGCTCCTGATGACGCCGCCAGTTTAGTTGCATGTTTCTCCACCAGGGGTTTAATGTTCAAGTGGTTATCAAAGAGTACACCCAGGTATGAGAAGGTCTTGACCTGGCCAATCTTGTGTGATCCGATGGTATAAGTGAAGTTCCCCTTTTTCTTTGCTCCTGTTGTCATGATATAAGATTTTTCAAGGTTTGTCGATAAATCAAGTTTGGCCATGAAATCGACAAAACCATCAATCAACTTTTGTAAACCTAAGGGAGTTCTGGCCAATAGCACCGCGTCATCGGCATAAAGTAATACCGGCACTGCGCGTTGGCCAATTTGTGGCGAGTCTACCCTTAGCTTTAGAAGCTCTTTTTCCAGGAAATTAATATATATAGAGAAAAGGAAGGGCGCTAAGATGCAGCCCTGCCTCACTCCACTGGTGCAACAGAAGGGGTCGGTCTTACTTCCCTCTTGATTGTGCCTCACACTTGCAGATGTATTCCAGTGTAGGGTTTGTAGGGTGTCCACAAGGGGTTGATCCACTCCTAAATTTATCAATAATGACCAAAGTTTTCCTCTGTTTACGCGGTCAAAAGCCGCCGATAGGTCCATGAATCCCATAAATACATTCCCATTGCCAGCGATGGTATATTTTGCTGCCAGAAGGTACAGGTTCAGACATTGATCAGTGGTGGATCTACCTTCCCTGAAACCGTATTGGACATCTGAAAAAACCTGATGCTCCTCGGCCCAATCCTGAAGACGATGTAAGATAACTCGCCCCAGTACTTTCGCTGTCACATCTATAAGAGAAATGGGGCGATAGCATTGAGGGTCGTCACGGTTCCCCTTCTTGTAAATCGGAACTATGGTTGCAGTGGACCAAGAACGGGGCAATCCTGCCACCACTGCCTCGTTCAGGACCCTCGTTAGTAGCGGGGCCCACAGTTTAATTTTACTCAGGTAGAGATCAGGTGGTATTCCGTCCGGGCCTGGTGCTTTGTTTTTACTGAGCCCTGCTATTCCCAGTTCCACTTCTTTCAGGGAAAAGTCCAGTTTTAAGGGCTGTGTTGGTCTTATCTCTTCCCCCTGGATTGAATGTCCTGTGTGATTGTAAAGGCTCTTGAAGTGATTCTGCCATTGGTCGGGTAAAATAGTGTTCATTATTTTTGGTGCTCCTTGATCCTGGAAGCATGGGGTGTTAATGACCTTCCAAAAGCCTGATATATCTCGCCTTTCTGCGGCATCCCTTAAATCCTCCCAGGCTTGATTTTGTAAGCTCTTTTTACGATTGTTCAATGCTTTTTTATAATTAGCTCTATTCTGTGCAATCATGAGCTTATCCCTGGGTACGGCGTGAAGGCTAAGTTTCAGTTTTTTATGCGCCTTAGTACAGAGGGAGTCGAACCAGCGAGGGGTAGAGGGCACTTTACTTGATTTGGAGGTCGTCAGGAGATTGTTTACATGGCATGCGATTTCTTCGAATGCGCTAACCACTAAAGCTCCCTCCATCCTAGGGTCAAGGCATGTATTTATTGCGTTTAGACCCTCTGCAATCAGTTTTTTGTAAAATCTATCCCCGTCAGTCCTAGCCCACTTGATTCTCCTTCCTTGGTCCACTGCCTTTTCTATCACATCTGTTCTGTTTGAGATTATTTTAAAATCAAGCCCTTTTAATGTGAGTGTCACAGGGTTGTGATCACTAAAGATGCTTGCATCTATGGCCATATTACTGATGTTTCTTTTTAATAGAGGCAAGACTAGAATATAGTCAATGTAGGACTGGCAACCTCTACCTCTAAATGTTGGGTTGAGGTCTCCGTTGTCACCCAATTTGGCAAGATCCAAAGTGTGGGCCAAATTATGCCTTTTAGTTAATTTCTCGAGATCCCATCCCTCTCTTACATGAGCAAAATGTGGGCCTTTCATTATGGTGCATCTAGACCAATCTTTATTAAATGGTTTTAATTTGTCACAAAGGTGACAATTAAAATCCCCTAAAAGTATTAAACTTGGAGGATTTGGTGTCTTATTTAAAAAAGCAATTTTTCCAAACAGGAGTCCAATTCATTAACAGCGGCTCCCGTTGCCATCGAGTTGACAGCGTTATACCAATTGAGTAGGAAGAGGATTAATCTTTTAGAACGAAACCTTACAACTTGTAAGTTATGTGAGTCCCAATTAAATTTTGACCATACTCCCTGGATATGTAAATTTACGTAAATTATAAGTCCCCCACTGGCTCTCCCAGATGATACCTTTGTGGCCGGGACAGAAAAACATTTGTATCCCTCAAGACTATAGTCATTTGGTTCAACCGCCCATGTTTCTTGCAAGCATGCAATTTGAAATTTATTTATATAGTCGTGCCATTCTTGAGATTCAAATTTGGCTGCTAGGCCTGCGATATTCCAGGATACAATTCGAAGATTTTCGTGGGTATCCACTCTAGGTTGTTCTAATAAGCCTCTTAGTGGGAGTGCTTCCTGGGCTACTTCTGTAGTTGGCGTGTTAGAGCGGGGTTGTGGGTTGATGTTACTAGTCGGTGTACTTTGTTCAGTGGTTATCCTATGATCTGGGTGTTTTAACAATTTACATCTTCCCTTTTGGGTTTTTAAACTCTTTTTACCACCCCCTTTCCTATCCGTGAGTCCTATACTGTTCTTAGTACCCATTTCTGTTGTTGTCTTCGTCCCTTCCTCCCTTGATTTTATGGGTGTATAAAAAAGGTATCCCCGTGCATGTCAATCAACCTCTTCAAGTGTACTGAACCTATTCCAATGTGCATGCTGCATTAAAAAAGAGTCATACTTTGGGGTCGCATGGTATGGCATTTGCCACTGGGCCGATCTATATTGGGGTTCCATCTGATAGAACCTGTTCATCGGGATTTTATTTCTCTGCACAGGTCTTTGGGGAGCGTAAGGGTAAAAGTATGATAGATGTACAGGGTGGATTTGTGAGTGAGCAGTGCTAGAGGGTGCATTGCAAATAAAGTTTACTGCTGCAATGTCTCTAAAGTTCACTGTTATTATGTCCCCTGCTATTGTTTTTGTTTCTCTCCCAATCCACTCCCCCCTTCTTACTGAAAGAATTTCTCCATGAATATTAGGGGGTAGCGGTCTATGTATTTGTAGCCACTGTGCACATTTATTTTTTTATTCCACTTGTGTTTCCCTTTTGCCCTCTCTTAGGGGTGGCACTCCTGTCAACACGACTACAAAGGGCAGAGCTTCAGGGGGTAGATTAATAGTCCTAAATCGAGATGAGGTTTTATTTTCTGTGGCCTTTGCTGGTGGGGTGGGGTTTTCCTTAGATTTATCTTTTGAGGTTCGATCTTTGTTTCCGTGTGGTGTTTGGACAGTTCCTTGGCATGATTGTTTTGTTTGGGCGTTTGATTGCCTACTATTATTGCCAGTACTTTGTGATGTTATGACGTTTTGTGCGTCTTTTATATTCGTATGTGGGGCTTTCGGGGGGTTATCTGATGCCAGTTCAGTTGTTGGGCTTACTTTGTCTTTTGTTGATTTTTTGGTTGGGCCCCCGTCCTGTCTTGCTTTTGTAGAAGCATTATCTTGTGCAAGTTGGCTTTTTGGGCCAACACCCTTGTTATTTATCAAAGAGGTTAGCCTATCAATTTTGGCCATGAGGGGTTTAATCGTTGCTGTGATAGTCTCTTCTAGATCCGCTTTTAAGTCAGCCACCATATTAGTAATCCAACAGGGTATTCCAGGTGTAGGTGGATTTGTAGGTGTCACCAGGTTATGATTTTTGGTATTACTTAGGCCTTTTTTCCCCGCGTTTCGAACATTCTTTGGACCATTTGTTCTCCATGGTATTTGATATCATCTTTTTTGTGTGTGTGTCCATTGACTCCCTCCTGTTTTCGGTGGGAGCCTGGGCGCACGGAAGATCAACAAAGGAAGAGGAGGTGACAGCCAGACTAGTATCAAGATCCTCTGTGGGGTCTATGGTGACTACAGAGAGGTTGATAGCGGCTTCCTGTGTATCTTGAACAATAGTCATGGGAGGTAAAGACATCCTTCTCTCCGTATTAGCTATAGCGTTAGTTACAGCCCCTATTGTTTGCTTCAACATAATGTCAATGGCAGTTAGTGTAGGTACTGGTTGTGGGGGGTCTGATTTGGGTTTTGAGCTTGATCTTAATGTAGGCATCTTTGACTTTTTAGCCGGTTTCCTCATACTAGAGCACTAGGCAATGCAATGTGAATAGTTTTAGTGCAAAAGAAATAGTTTGTTGCACAAGCAGTTACCTTGTGAGCTCGATGGTTTGATGATTGTGCTGCCTTTAGAGGGGTGGCCCAGCCCAGCCTCTTCTGGCCGCTGAGGGCCGTAGAGGGCCCGCCCTTTGTCCGGGCTTCGCCCGGCGTTCCGCTGAGCGTTGGACTACGCGTTATATAGGCGGCGTTGCAAGCGTGGGGCGTGTCTCCCAGGGGGCGCGTCCAACAGCAATACCTGGTCAGCGCAGGGACTCCTGGTCTAGAGAGTCCCTGCTCGCGCTCTGCCTCCCAGGCTCCTCCGGTCTTCCTTTCACCACAAAGGCAGCGTCTGCCCCTCACCGCTAGCCGCGAGGCGGCACCCGCAGAGCGGGTGCTGCGAGTTGTAGCGCGGAAGCGGCGGTGTCCCCCAGCAAGGGGGAGAGGGCAGGCTGCACGGATTCAGCTCCTCCAACTGCAAAAAGGTATCAGCGTCTCAGCGTTTGGTCGTTTAGTGTCCCCTAAGTGTGCGCACTTATATACTTGTGTGTTTTCTAATTATTTGCTCCCCCAACCATTCAATGTTGCTGCGAAAACTCTGAGGTGCAGACGTGATGGTGCATGCATGTGTATATGCCATCATGCTGAGGTAGCCGTAGCGTCAGGATGCAGAAATGCTCTACACAATCATTTGTTACCATATTGGGACTTTCTTTTTAGTTTATTTTTTAACTCTTCCGCGTTGGGAATAAAGCTTTTTTGTTTGTGGCTACTACACAGCATTGGCTAACAGCAACTGGCCTGCTAATGCTGTCTATATATCAACTTCTGCCTCACATTTGCTGTTTATAAGCACTGTAAATAAGAGATTATAGTCTTTTCAAACTCATTGCTTCAAAGTTTATTAACATCAGAAAAAATAAATGAGTTGATCGATTCAGCCACATTCTAAACCTAGATCTCCAGCTGATACACAGATCTCATCAGCCAGTCCGTAACTTACTGACCTGTCCAAGAAGCATTGATCTTATGTATAACACTAACTCCCCAGATTCTTAGAGCCTTTAAAAATTGATGTTAATATGCCCAACTGAATGATGCTCATTTTATCAGCCCTAGAAAGATAAACGCATGTGCCAGCTACACCAGGATTCAAAACCAACCTAAAAGTTAAAAACAAATGTCAACAGTAAGTTCGTCGGTTTGTGAACATATATATTTTGAATATTTTACAGTATCCGGTTTCCACAAAATTTGTCAGGGCCAAAGTGCAGGATTAAACAAATCTGTACATTTCCATTCAGGTGATCGTTTGCTAATGCCTGGTACTCATTTTAGGTTTGACCTGTATAGCGCTTTCACTGTGCTTGAGAAAACGATTGTGTTTAATATAAACCTACAAGGGACTTATATCCTGCCTCACTCTCTCGCTATATAATACTCACTCTTTCACTTTTTACTACTCACTCTCTAATACTCTGTTTACTAATAACTCTCTCCTACTCACTATCAACTACTCACTCTACTACTCTACTACTTACTCTGTGTGTGGGTGCTAATGAAATAGGTCTCGCATATGCAAACGATTAAGCTATTGGCAATGTAAATGACAATGCCATTTATTTATGATTTAAAAAAAATAAAAAATAAAAAGTCATGAGCAATGCCAATAGCTCTACCTTTAATAATGCCGAGACCATTGCATTGTAAATGCTTGTTTTGACTTGCCTCCTGAGAGGCCTCCTTACCTACTTCAAGTCTCAAGCCCCCAGTGACGAGTCCTTTTGTGGAAGTGCCTCCTTTGTGACTCTTCCCCTGATCTTCTTTTCCCTCATAAATTCAGCATCTTACACTCACCCAGACTGAATCTGTTTACGGGAAATGTATCCCAAAATTGAGAAGCCATTTCCAGGACTCTCATTTCCATAGCGGCCAAGGTTTCAGATTGCCAAGTGTAACATTTTCATAATTTCTATGACATTATGAGTGACATTTCAGCGACTATGAGTGACAGTTTCTTGCGAGCAAAAATCATGCAAGGAAGATGAGGGAAACTTCTAAATATTAGAAATTACAGCCGTTTGAGCAACAAGAAACTCCATGAAGTTCTTGAAACTACTGCAGAGCACCAGAAATGGAAGGGCGTTGACCCTAGTGCGCCCTCCTGTAACCTGTCTGTACTGTAAAGGACTGCGTAACCATGATATCAAACAATACAACACTTAGGGCTAACAACACACTACAGTCTCAGTGGCAGCAGGCTGCCTCACACAGTGACCAGAGAATTACGGTAGTAGTACTTACTGTTTCTGTGTGACTTCAACCAGACTGTACTACTATCCGTTGAGTCCAGTGACTGTAGCTGCAGCTGGCACTCCACTGGCTGTGGCAGGCACTGCCCTGTCTGTGAGTCAAGCACCGGGGTGACAGGTCTGTGGCCGCGTCGGTGAGCCGCAGCACTGGGGGTCCGTCGGCGGCCACACAGCACTGCATGCAGCAGTGTGTCTGCCCTCACGCAGCGCTTCCATGATGAATGCGAGACTGTCAGTCTCACGCCAAATCGATGCTGCCAGTGCCTGCCGTCCCAACCGCGCCGGTGGTCCAACGCCGGCTGGGTAATTTACCGCACACTCAGCAGGCAGGGCCTTCTCTCTCACACGGACCGTCACAGTCTGACTAGGACGGCCGTCGGCGACGTGACATCGGCACCAGCAGTGCTAACTTCAGCCAGTGGAGTCCCCACCGCTTTTGAGAGACCGACCTCACTTTCTGTTGAGCTTCCTGGGGTCATGATAACGAACGCCACAGCCATTAACGCACAACTCTCAGGGAAGGCCCCGTCCGGGGTCTCAGTAATTGGACATCAGGAGAATCAGTGACTCAGCACCGTGAGCGGGAATTAATGCAGGCAGAGCAGCACAGCCTGGCCTGCCCTCGCAAACATTGTAGTAAGCATTGTTGCGCAGTGAGCACTCTCAGTCTCACCGAGAGCAGCATGATCATGTCAATTATTGTCGCCCGAGTGCTGCTGGCAAGTCTGCAGAGAGCGAGCAGCAGCCTGCGCACATCGTGTCAGAGGCGCCAGCGCTCACGCTGGCACCCTGGCGTTACTGTAGCCCGTTTCAGAGTGCAGTCTCAGTGGGCAAAATGTGTGACAATGCATTTCAGTGCGGTGATGCGGAACACCACACTGAAATGCGTTAGAGTCACACCCCATGCGTGATACTTGGCAGGACTGCATTTCAAGTGTGTCTTGGCATGCTGGGAATTTTCTTCCAGTTTGTTATTCACATTTATTAAGACGCTTATTAACCACATCGATGCTAGTGTTATTTTCCTCCTGAGCTGACCTCTTGGTTTTCCCATTGTTCATGACGAGCTCAGCTCGTCATGAGTGTATGGAGGTGTACACCATGACGAGCTGAGCTCGTCATGAGCGTCCTAGGAGTTAAGGTCTGTGGCAGACCTCTGTTGTTTACATGCCAGTTGGTCATAGAGCTAAAGATTCCAAAATGGGTTCAGCCGTGTCATCCTAAATCTAATGTTTGGTCCACCGTCATTTTGGTTAACTTCAACAGTGCAACAGCAGACCCCATTGTGAAGCTGGTGAAGGGTTCACCACCTTCGTTTGCTCTCAAAATGGAGCCATTTATTAAAGTAGCTAAAAACATACTGCTGGTCTTTTTTGTATCAAGACGGGTATAAAAGCTAAGTCGTAATGCTAGTAAAAAGTGTCAGCCTGGCATCGTAGGCGTTTTGAAAATAAAATACCTTTATGTTTAAATATTTTCTTGGTGCTTAAATCTCAATCCTTTATCTAACAACCAAGGGTCCTGGCTCTTATCAGTAAGGCTGAGCCCAATATTCAAACAACAACAACCAACTTGCCAATACTGACCATTCTCTACTCAATTCTTTATTGAGACACAAGTGAAGAACTCAATGTGACCTAGAAACCTCCGTTTCAATATTCTTTATTCTGTTATACACATGTTTTCTTTTTTCTGTTTTACTCTAATTGTACACTTTTTTAAATATAAAACATTCCAAAACACCACAGTCACAATTTTAGAAACACTTATAATGCAACATCACACATCTGGAATGGAAATCCAACAATTAGGCAAAACTTTATTGGGGTAAACAAATAACAATATATGACACATAATCCAGAACAAAGACAAACACGTTTGACACATAAAATTCACATGACAAACAAGCCCAGACAAACATGACCTTATTCACAGTTTTTAGGTCGAGCCGAGCGCAACGCACATGCGGTGCTCTAGAAGATGACCTTTAGAAATCGGTCTGCACTTTTCCTCACACTCATGCGTGTGGCGGCATCCACCATGTGGGAGTGAGCAGTGGCGCGCAGGGGCCATCTGTTTGTAATTAGCATTGCCGCGTGAGCTTGTCTACGAATGTCTGACAAAATATCGAAAACAAAAATATCGATATACAAAAATATCGGAACAAAAATATCGAAGTCAAAAATATAGGAATCCTATCCCTAACAAGGTAAGTACAAATATATCGAAAATAAAATATAGAATGACAAAAATATCGTTTTTTTTTAAATATCGTTTTTTTTAAATATAATAAAAATGTAATATTAACAAAATAATACTTATAGATGTAATAAACATATTTTAAAATGTACTATAATATTTACAATTAATACATAATGTAATACAAATTAATATTAATAAATATATAATACATAACATATTTTTCATTAATAATAACTCGAAATTAATTATTGTCATAACTTAAAAACAAATATAAATTTAATAAATTACTAATACATTTATTTACATAAAATATTCACATAAATAACAAATAATAACAACATAATACTAATAAAAAATTACATTTTAGATAGCGTATGAGTAAAAATTACTATTCCCACTCCAGGGAGTGCGACAGTAGGGAAAGTGTTGGATAGCGTAGCAGTAACAATTACTATTCCCACTCCAGAGAGTGCAACAGTAGGGAAAGTGTTGGATAGCGTAGGGTTAAAAATTACTATTCCAACTCCAGAGAGTGCAACAGTAGGGAAAGTGTTGGATAGCGTAGGGGTAACTATTACTATTCCTACTCCAGAGAGTGCAACAGTAGGGAAAGTTTTGGATAGCGTAGGGGTAAAAATTACTATTCCCACTCCAGAGAGTGCAACAGTAGGGAAAGTGTTGGATAGCGTCAGGGTAACAATTACTATTCCAACTCCAGAGAGTGCAACAGTAGGGAAAGTGTTGGATAGCGTAGGATTAAAAAATACTATTCCAACTCCAGAGAGTGCAACAGTAGGGAAAGTGTTGGATAGCGTAGGGTTAAAAATTACTATTCCAACTCCAGAGAGTGTAACAGTAGGGAAAGTTTTGGATAGCGTAGGGTTAACAATTACTATTTCAACTCCAGAGAGTGCAACAGTAGGGAAAGTGTTGGATAGCGTAGGGGTAACAATTACAATTCCAATTCCAGAGAGTGCAACAGATGGGAAAGTGTTGGATAGCGTAGGGGTAACAAATACTATTCCCACTCCAGAGAGTGCAACAGTAGGGAAAGTGTTGGATAGCGTAGGGGTAACAATTACTATTCCAACTCCTGAGAGTGCAACAGTAGGGAAAGTGTTGGATAGCGTAGGGGTAAAAATTACTATTCCCACTCCAGAGAGTGCAACAGTAGGGAAAGTGTTGGATAGCGTAGGGGTAAGTGTTGGATAGCGTAGGGGTAACAATTACTATTCCAACTCCTGAGAGTGCAACAGTAGGGAAAGTGTTGGATAGTGTAGGGGTAAAAATTACTATTCCCACTCCAGAGAGTGCAACAGTAGGGAAAGTGTTGGATAGCGTAGGGGTAACAATTACTATTCCTACTCCAGAGAGTGCAACAGTAGGGAAAGTGTTGGATAGCGTAGGGGTAAAAATGACTATTCCCACTCCAGAGAGTGCAACAGTAGGGAAAGTGTTGGATAGCGTAGGAGTAACAATTACTATTCCAACTCCAGAGAGTGCAACAGTAGGGAAAGTGTTGGAGAGCGTAGGGGTTTAAATTACATACTTATAAATTACATCTATCAATTAATTAATTATTTAAAATTAATTACCAATTAATTAAATTTATTTACCAATTAATAAAAATAAATGTATGCTTCCTACTAATTAATAATTAATTCTACATAATGAAATTACTTCCAACCCTATTCCCCTATAAACCCATAACCCGCTACAGAACATATTTATCAATTAATCAATTAATTATAATTATTTACAAATAATTCTCAATAATTAATTAATAATTCCTACTAATTAATAATTAATTTAACATAATTAAATTACTTCCCACCCTATTCCCCTATAAACCCATAACCCGCTACAGAACATATTTATCAATCAATTAATTAAAATTAATTAAAAATTAATTATCAATTAATTAATTAATAATTCCTACTAATTAATAATTAATTTAACATAATTAAATTACTTCCCACCCTATTCCCCTATAAACCCACAACCTGCTACAGTACTAAAAGACAACATTTAATTAAATTACATTAAAAATAAATAATAAAACATAATAAATACAATATAATATACACAAACATTATTTAAAAATCGATATTAGTAACATCGAAATTATTTATTTCGATATTATTGACATCGATATTTAAAACTTCGAAATTACTAATATCATACTAATATCGATATTAAGACTGTCGATATTACTTACCTTCTATATTATGTCCCATCGATATTTAAACTTCGATATAAATGTATATCGAAATGTAAAACTCGATATTTTGTCTGTGTACCCTTGTTTACATTTAACACGGTCGCTGTAGCTTTTACTTTCTTGTTTTCTGATGTCAGAAAGTCACTACTCCCCAAACTACCACCAGCCACAACTAAAATCCTTCTTCTCACTGTGGAAACTGCTTCTTTTCACAGAGAAAGTAAATTCACTGGTAGTTTTGGACTGCGGAGAAAACATGTTTTCCTTGAAATAGATTTAATCTAGTACCTCCCCAGATATTTTCCAACCTTTTTCCGAAAAACAGTGGACCTCACAGGCAGTGCATGGCAATTCATCTGTTTTCTGCATGTGTTTGGGTATGTTTCTACAACTGTTAAAACGGTGCGCTTTTTCATAGCCATGCTGCACTGGGAATACCAGAAACCTAGAAAGTACTGGTTATTCCTTCACCAGGATGGCGTCTTTTTTCTGCTGATGCATTCATTCATGCATGTATGGGCACCATCTTTGTAGCCAGCTCAAAAGGAATCTTATTTTAAAAAAAGGAATTACCACATTTTTTCTGTTCTGCAGCGAATCAGAAGATATCTTCAATGTTCTATTAAATCAATAAACAATCTCTTAAAGCAGAAAAGAAGAAAAACAAAAGAAAAATCGGTCCTTAATTTCCTCATATGAGTGCCATTTAGTCAGTTGCTGGTGCTGGAGAACTGCGGTGCATTGACTTATTTGTATCTTATAGGATGTCCATTATTTCAACAAATCTTTTGAGGTGGTAAGTCTTGAACCAATAACTTTAAACAAAAGAGGAGACATGCATTGGTTAGGAAAACTTTGCCTAACTTTCCATTAAATACAAAGTCATCCAAATTGCTTTCACAGGTCACATAGCTTGTTTAATCCTCTACAACAGGTGGACACTGCTGTGTTTGTTAGACATGCAAATCTACACAGGAAAAAATGAATAAATGTGAGATGGTGTACTTTGTGCTTATGAGATGAATGCCATCTATGATGTATGGACCCCTCTTTCTTTATTATAAGACGTAATAGCCTCATGGAGCCTCATCAGAGAATGGCTCTTACGTGTGCAAAGCTCAATCAAACATGCCAAAAAAGGTTTATGTTCAAAATCGTCCGGAATCCAATACTTTTAACAAATTCTGCCATTTTATATATTTGTGTGAGTAATACAGCCAGGGCTTCGCCTCGTTTCATTAGAAGTTGAGCACTTCATTCATATTAGTCCACCTTCACTGCCTCTATTGCGCCACCGCCATCGCTGATAAGCAACCACTATCGAAATAGTTACCTCAGTCTCCGCTGTTCTGCCTTCGGCTGCCTCCTTCCTTTCCACCCGACATTCGTGTCTGCAGCCGTATATTTCTGTACTCCGTTAGCTGTATGAATTGTCTTCATGTGGAGGTCACATGACCAGCTTTGAGAAACGTGACACATTGTTGTCTGGGAGTCGTAGTTTTTCCGATAACACTGCTTTTTCCCGTGTTTAAATTCCCGCAAGTTTCATACAAAGCTAAAATCTTATGGTGTGGACTCATTTCAGTAGAAAAGTTTTCAATTGTTCCTCTAAAAACCAAAATAGATTTGGGATCTGGTAAAATGAATTCTTCTCTAGCGCTGCAAAGCTGTATATCTGCCAACATGGTTATAATTCAACTGGTGCAAACTAATGCTATTTCACATATTGAAATTAACGGGAACCTGTTACGAAACTGAAATCCCATGTCTACCAGTACAATATGTACTCCATCAAATTTTTCCGTTCCTCTAAAACCCGAAGTGGATTCATCTAAACCATTTCCCTAAGAAACTTGAGGGTTTGGGTACTATTACCGAAATAGTCCATTTGAAGATGCTTATGCACATGGAAGGATCTCAGTTCAGGTGCCTGTAAAGACTACATGGTTTGAAAAATTGGGCCGTGAAAGCATCAAATTGAATTGGGAGAGTTTTTTGGTTTTGCACAATCTCTAAAATTTATATATTTCTGATAATTCATTTAGTCCATCAACTGCTGTGTTAAATTTCAATATTAACATCGCTTCTCTTTGAATTAGTTCACGGTCCAAGTCACCCCGGGGTCTTGGTCTTTTTTAGATATTATGGTCCAAGAGAGATCTTTTTCTGAATGGTTATTGTTCGTTCAATGGTTTACTAAAGGGGCATTCTGCACATTTTTTCGGATTCTAGATTTATGTTGTATGATCCTATGGCGTACCGCTTGGTTAGTTTTCCCAATATAAATTTTGGACAGGGACACAAGTTCCCATAAACTATGGTCTTCATTTTACAGTTGGTGAACGTGTTGTGCTTCCAGTTGACATTCTTATCTGAAAACAATGTACTTTCAATAGTTTGGTCACAGCAAACACAGTTAGCACACATGTGGTGTCCTGTGACTGGTGGTACACATAGTTGTTTGCGCAATGTACTCTTTGTTTGAACTTTGGTTAATGAGGCACACACTATTTGGTTTCCTATACTGCTTTCCTTTTTTAGAGCAAACAAGGGAGGAGTTGCAAAGCACGGGGCCAAATTTTGAATTAGGTGCCAATTTTGATAGATTACTCTTTTCGGAAGGTTCATGTTTGGACAGAATGTGGTTACACTGACTGTTCGGTCTAATACTGGCTTATCCCTCTTTTCTAAGATGGTTTCTCGTGGTGTCCACCATGCTCTCTTCATGGCATTCTTTAACAATTTCTTGGATAACCTTGGTCTTTAAATCTCTAAACCAAAGTTTGCCAAACGCATGATGAATTCTGTTTGAACTCTAGCTGGTTTAGGTCTTTTCTCCAAGAAAGTCTCAAATGCAGATAATCCATCCTCTTTTTTTTATCAAGACAGGTATAAAAGCTAAATGCTAGATGTATCAACATACCCTTTTGCGATTTCCAAATAGCGATTTTTAAGGAATCGCTATTTGGGAATTGCAAAATGGCATGTATGTAGAAATTCGCTATTTTTTAGCGATTTCTTAAAATTCCTTATTTGCGATTAGCAAATTGCTAACCGCAAATAAGGAATAATTTCCCATTCATTTCTATGGGCCAGGAGGCCCATGGGAATGAATGTGAAATTATTCTCAATTTGCGATTCGCAATTTTCTAATCGCAAATTGAGAATAATTTCAAGGGTGCAGGGGTGTCTCAAGGACACCCTGCTGCACCCCTGAAAATGACATGTGTGCGCATATGGCGCACATACATGCCCTAAGGGCATGTATGAGCGTCACATGGCACCTTTACAAATTGCATAAAGTGCATTTGTAAAAGAATTAGTAAAATACCACCGACTACAAGTTGGTGGTAATTTGCGACTTCTTAGCCAAAATTCGCTAAAATGAAATGTTTCATACATAGCATTTAAGAAATCTCAATTTGCGATTTCTTAAATGCTTGTGCAATGTTAAGGAATCGCAAAATTTGCGATTCCTTAATATTGCAAACTTTTTGCATGATACATCTCATTTCCCATTTTTCTTGTCGCAAACGCTGCTATTTTGCTAATCGCAGCGTTTGCGACAAGAAAAAAGCTTGATACAGCTACCCCTAAGTCATAATGCTGGTAAAAAGTGTCAGTCTGGTATCGTAGGCGTTTTGAAAATAAAATACCTTCATGTTTAAATATTTTCTTGGTGCTTAAATCTAAATCCTTTATCTAACAACCAAGGGTTCTGGCTCTTATCAGTAAGGCTAAGCCCAATATTCAAACATCAACAACCAACTTGCCAATACTGATCAATGTACAATGACACCACGTCTAATGTAACTTATGTATCTACTCCTGTCTCAAATTCCAATGATTCAACCTTGTTTATGAAATCCGTTGTATCACGAAGGTACGATGGTACCTCTTCTAAAAATGGTTTCAAAAAGAAGTCTACGTACTTGGATATTGGTGTGGTGTTGCACAGGGCAGCCAAGGCCTTGGCTCTTGAGTTCCCTGCTGCGGCCGTGAGGACTAATCTCCTCATCGAGGTGCTTCAACCGCCAGAAAGCTCTTCGGAGCCCATGCTGCCATTCAATGAGGCCCTCACTGACGTTCTGATGGGCACTTGGTCCAAGCCCTCCACAGTGCCCCCTCTGGATCGGAACATGGCCCGACGCCACAGCCCAGCTGCGGGCGACCCCTGCTTTCTGTCCGTACATCCCGCCCCGAGAGTCTGGTGATCCAGGCCTCTACGTCCCGGACCGCATTTCTGACCGCTTCCCAGGTTCGGGAATCCAAAAGGCTTGATCAGTTTGGGAAGAAACTGTTCTCCTCAGTCAGCTTGGGGTTGCGGTCCATTAATACTGCATGCCTTTTGGGCCAGTACACCCATTCTCTGTGGGATACGGTAGTGGACGTGTTGCCTCAGCGTCCGGAGAAGACCCAGACACGGCTCGCCCAGGCTCTTGCTGAGGGGCGGGACGCAGCACTGTATTCCATCCGATGTGGACTTGATACCAGGAACTTGCTAGGCAGAGCGATTTCGCCGACGGTGGCTATCCGTCGCCATGCGTGGCTGAGGTCCGCCGATTTTGGGGGGGATTTCCAGAACACGCTCATGTACATGCCCTTCGATGGCCGACGCCTTTTTGGCGACAAAGCAGACAGTGCGCTTGAGCGTTTCAAGGACTCCAGGGCTACGGCCATGTCCTTGGGCCTGTCGGGCCAGCACCAGCAGACCTCTGCTTTTTGCCCCTTTCGTGACCAAGGAAGGGGCACCCCCACACGTTCGTCCAGCCACAGGCCGCAAAACCAACCTCAACGCGGTCGCAGACGTGATAACCGCTGTGGCGGTGCAGAGGGACAGAAGCACGGTCAATCCACATCCACTCCTGCAGCATCCGCCTCAAAGCCTTTCTAGTCTGAGCTTCAGGCCCATTCAACGCCAGTAGGAGGCAGGGTTCGCCATCAACTACTACACTGGCGTACCATCACTTCAGACAGGTGGGTGCTGCAAATCGTCCGAGGGGGCTACTCCCTCCCCTTCGAGGCGACCCCTCCAGCCATGCCACAGCAGTACAACCGCATGTTGGGGGATCACTTGCACCTTCTGCAGGAGGAAGTAATGGCCCTGTTGGCCAAGGGGGCCACAAAGAGCGTTCCTGGGCCAGAAGTAAGACATGGTTCTACTCCCACTACTTTCTGGTTCAAAAGAAGGGCAAAGGGGGCCTGCGCCCTATCTTGGACCTCCGGAGCGTCAACGGCTTCCTCCGGAAGGAGAAGTTCAAGATGCTGACTTTAGCTCAGTTCCTGGCTGCCCTTGACCCTGGAGACTGGATGTTTACGTTGGACTTGCAGGACGCATATTTCCACATGCCCATCCTGCCGGCCCACCAGCGCTACCTGCGGTTCATGGTAGGCCACAAGCACTTTCAGTTTACCGTGCTCCCCTTCGGCCTCACCAGCGCCCCTCGTCCTAGACAGTCGTCTCCCACCTTCAGACTACAGCCGATCTCCTGCACTCGCTGGGGTTATCCTTCAACGTGCCGAAGTCACACTTAAGTCCTTCTCAGAAGCTCCTCTTCATCCGAGCGGTTCTGGTGCAGTTTCAGGTTTATCTTCCCGAGCAGCGGGTTCGGGATAATTAAGCTCTGATTCCGATCTTTCGGCCTTTATCCCGAGTTTCGGTCAGGCTGATGCTGCAGCACCTGGGGCTGATAGCATCCTGCTGTTGCATCACGCCAGGTGCCGGATGTGGGCTGCGCAGTGGGTCCTAAAGTTCCATTGGGCAGACCATCAGGGCAACCTGTCCAACCACGTCCTGATCTCAGAGGGCACTGCGAATCAGCTGCAGTGGTGGCTCACGGACCGAGATTGGGTCAGTGGTAGATCTCTCTCCCTTCCCCAACCAGAGCACACAGTGGTGACGGATGCGTCCCTCCTGGGATGGGGGGGCCACATGGGCGAGGCGGAGATCAGAGGCCTCCGGTCTCCGGCGGAGTCCCGGCTCCATATCAACATTCTGGAGCTGCGGGCGATCCGGCTTGCACTGAAGGCATTCCTTCCCTCTGTCTGCGGAAGTGTAGTGCAGGTGTTCACATACAACACCACCACCGTGTGGTACTGCAACAAACAGGGCGGGGTGGGGTTGTGGACCCTTTGTCAGGAGGCTCTGCGCCTCTGGACATTACTGGAACACCAGGGCATCACTCTGGTGGTTCAACACCTGACAGGTTCCCTGAATGCCAGGGCGGACGAACTCAGCCACCGGTGCATGATGGATCACGAGTGGCGCAAGGTCTCTTTCAGCAGTGGGGAGAGCGTTGGCTAGATCTATTCGCCACCGAAGAGAATGCGCAATGTCATCAGCTCAGCGCGTTGGAATTTCAAAGGCGGCACTCGCTCGGCGACGTTGTTCGTCTCGAGTGGAGTTGCGCTCTGTTGTACCCCTTTCCGCCTTTACCACTTCTGCCCAGAGTGCTGAAGAAGATGAGGCACGACTGGGCCTAAGTCATCCTTGTGGCTTCGGACTGGGCACGAAGATACTGGTATCCCGAGCTACTCAGTATGTCAGTCGATCTCCAGATTCATCTGCCTCTTCAGGAGGACCTTCTGTCGCAGCAACAGGGGACGGTCCTCCACCCGAACCTGTCCAGTCTCCACCTACATGCATGGAGATTGAGAGGCGACAGTTGAGGCCATTTGACTTGCCTCCTGAAGTATGTGATGTCATTCTGGCAGCCAGGCGTCCCTCCATAAAAACGGTATACGCCTGTAGGTGGAACACCTTTGTGGCAGGGTGCACAGCAAAGGCTGTGGATCCCCTTTCCGCCCCTCTTTCTGAGGTTCTCCTCTTTCTTCTTTCCCTGGCCCAGCAGGGCTCTGCTCTGGGCACCATCAAGGGATATCTTTCAGCTGTTTTTGCCTTCTTGAGGCTTCCTGATTAGCCTTCTGTTTTCAGGTCCCCTGTTGTCAATAGGTTATTGAAAGGCATCCTGCACATGTTCCCTCCTGTTCCTTTTGTGATGCCTCAGTGGGACTTGAACCTGTTTCTTACTTACCTGATGTGCGCTCCCTTTGAGCCACTTCATAATGGCCCTCTTCATCTTCTGATTCTCAAAACTGCTTTCCTGGTTGCCATCACCTCAACCAGAAAAGTGAGTGAGCTCCAGGCTCTTTCATCTAAGCCTCTTTTCCTCTCAGTCCAGTCTGGACAAGGTTGTTCTGAGGACTCGTTCTTCTTTTCTGCCCAAGGTTGTTACTGCCTTTCACATCGGCCAGTCCATTACTTTGCCTACCTTCTTTCCGCCTCCGCCTCCCTCAAAAGAGGAAGAGAGGCTCCACCGTCTGGATCCAAAACGTGCGCTCTCCTTTTACCTCAATCGCACACAACAGTTCCGGGTGGACGACCAATTCTTCGTTGGCTACGTGGGTGCTAAGAAGGGACGAGCGATGCACAAGTGGACCATCTCTCGGTGGGTCGTTTTGTGTATCAAGGTCTGTTATTCCTTGGCTAAAAAGGAGCCTCTTGTGAGGCTGCGCGCCCATTCCACTCGGGCCACGGCGGCTTCTACTGCTGGGTCGGGGAGTCCCTTGGCAGGACATTTGTCAGGCAGCTACGTGGGCCTCGCTGCACAAGTTTGCCAAACACTATTGCCTGGACAGTCAAGTCCGGAGAGATGGCTTTTTTGGCTGTTCCGTTCTCCAGGACTTCCTGGTGTGATCTTGGTTCGCAGGCCCACCACCGGGGTTGATATTGCTGGGGTATCTATTCCAAGGCTAAGTAATCTAACCTACGTGTTTCTTTCAGATGAACAAGTTACTTACCTTCGGTTACAATATATCTGTAAGAAACATTAGTTAGTTAGATTCCTTACCGCCCCACCTATCCTCCCCGTTTTGCCAACCGATATCTAGGGTTAAGGTATCTCCCTTTGAGGGCCCTAATTTAATGGCACCAGTGTCAGGTTCTTGCATGGCTCTGCGTTCCTGGCGTGGAAAGCTATGTCAAGAACTGACGTCAGCGCGCGGGGATGACGTCTAACAACAACATCAAACAACATTTGTAAAGCGCTCTACATACCCGTGAGCTTCTTAAGCCGCTGGGGGGGGAGGGGGTGGGGGGGTGGGTTGCTACTGATTAAAGAGCCAGGTCTTGAGAAAAGTCTTCTCAAGGTCGGCAGGTTCTGGGTCTGTCGTAGGTCGTTAGGGAGAGTGTTCCAGGTCTTGGCGGCGAGGTAGGAGAAGGATCTGCCGCCGGCGGTGGGTTTCCCGATGCGAGGAACTGTGGCGAGGGCGAGGCTGGCCGAGCGGAGGCTGCGGGTGGGGGTGTAGAAGCTGAGTCGGTCGTTAAGGTATGCTGGTCCGGTGTTGTGGAGGGCCTTGTGTGCGTGGATGAGGAGCTTGAAGGTGATCCTCTTGTCGACGGGGAGCCAGTGCAGGTCCAAGTACTCCGACGACGTCATCCCGGCGATCACGAGCCGCAGACGACGCCTACCGAAGCGCTGTGGGGTACTGCTGGCGAAAACTTTCCGGATCCAGTCTGATGCCTGGGAATATTCTAAGGTAAGGAATCTAACTAACTAACGTTTCTTACAGATAATTTGTTACCGAAGGTAAGTAACTTGTTCGATTGTTATATTCTCAGTGTGAAATTTTATAGACAGGATCATCTTCCAATTCACTCCCCAGTGTCCCCTCTTCCACTTAACTCAATAGTCCTAACCATTTCCCCCGCACGCGGCTGTGCTTGTCGGGACAGCCTCTCGCTTCGTATATGTTTTTTTCTTGTACTGTGCACCAGTCTATTCCTCTACGCCATTTAGAGATACTGGAAGGGGACAGGGTCCTTCCGCGCTGTTACTATATAGCATTTGGTCATCATATTCGCCGTTCAGAGAAAAATTGTATCTACCTGGGTCCCATCCAAGCCATCCATGATGCTTAGGAGTAGGGCTAGGGGGCTACGGGTGACCTTCCACCCTCTGACAGCGCTTAGCTCGGACACTACTTTCTCCCAGTTTAAGGTAATGGGGCCACAGGCCCTTACCATGTGGTAGAAATCAGTGGGCTGTACCTGGCACCGTGGCCATATGGGGGCAGCCAGAAACCCCGCTCGGTGTGGACGGGCGGGGTTCAGGTAAGCACAGTGTAGGTAATAGAGCTGGATTAGCCGAAGCCTGGCAGAGTTAGTGGTTGTGTGGGGAGCCATCGGGGCATTCATCCAATATTCCTCCTCCAGGGGCCCCAGTCAGGTCTCCCAGCGATGTCTGAAGGGGTCGAGGGAGGTCAGGGATTTAGGCCAGATGTAGGTAATCCCAATTTACCTATTCTCAAATACTGCATTTTACCGATTCGGTATTTAAGAATAGGTAAATGGGATGTAGATACATTTTCAGTAAAAATTACCGAATCAGTAAGATTCGGTAATTAAGAATCTGTATTTACCGATTCGGTAATTCCTATTCATTCCTATGGGCCTGGAGGCCCATAGGAATGAATGGGAAGCCATTCAATATTACCGATTTGGTAAATACCGAATTGGTAAAAGGGGGAGCTCATGCAAGGGTGGCATGGTGTCACATTGACACCCTGTTGCACCCCTGAATAGTGCTTGTGTGCACATGTGGCACACATACATGCCCTAAGGGCATGTATGTCTGCCACATGGCACTGTTGAAAATGCACAGAATTGCATTTTCAAAGGTATTCGTTATTGTTAATAACGAATCCTTAAAGCACATAAGCACTTTTAAAAGTGTTCCCTACATGCCATTTACCGATTCGGTAAATACAGAATCGGTAAATAATGATTCGGTAAATACCTTACCGAATCATCCCCTTCAAAAGAAATGGCTCAATACCGGTCGGTAAGCCTGAAATTTACTGAATTTCGGGTTTACCAACCGGTAATGGGCCACCTACATCGGGCCTCTAATGACTAGGGAGTGGTAGATCTTGTTTTACTCCTCCTTTCCTGAGGTAACCCATCAGGGTTTGGGCTTCTAAGGGACTAATTTCCGGGAACGTGGTGTCTGCAGGTGTGTAGCGGGTACAGGCATGTTGGAGTTGCAGGTATTTTTAGAACTGGGTGGGGTGCAGTGCATATGAATTCTATAAGTCTTGGAAGGAGCACATGTGGTTTCCACTCCATACGTCCCCAAGCTGCGAGATTTCAACCAAGTCCCATTTGCGAAAGCCCTCTAGAGTTCCCACCTCTCCAAGCCAGGTTCCATTCCACAAGGGTGTTCGCAGTGTCAGTTTATTGTTCTATTGTGTGAATCGCAACGCTGAGGGTCAAGTGACTAAACCCGCTCTAGTGACTGCGGGCAGTGTGCGGGGAATTGTGGCCCTTAGAGCATGGACGGGATTGGAGCGAATCTAAGGCTCTCCAGCTCAATTTGATATGCCGGGTCGGACCAGCCGCCGGTGAACCAGTCGTGTATCACCAGGAGGTGAGTGGCCAGATAAATAAAAAGAGGTTGGTCATGACCATTCCGCCATTGTACAGGATCTTTTGACAGGAGGTGAGCCCATACGTGGTCCTGTGGAATTCCATAGGACAGTTGTGGCCATACTGTGTAGTGTTCTGAATCATCTGCAAGAGAGGTGTAGTGGAAGATTCTGGATAATGTATAAGAACCCGGGGAATACAATCATTTTAAATAAGGGGACTCTACCCATCGGATTGAGAGGAAAAGATTACCACTTCGGAGGTCAGTTTTCATTCTCCGGAGTAAGGGACTAACGTTGAGTGACCAGGTGAGTTCCGGGAGCAGGTCCACCCAAATACCTAGATATTAAAAGGAGAGGCGCTTCATGGGGATAGTCACCTGGCAGTCTATGCATTTCCTGGATACCTGTAAGGGGATAAGAGTTGATTTGGCTGGGTTTAGGCTCAAGCCGTGCTTCTCCACCACTCCCTCTTGTCTCCTCAGGCTGACACTGCACTGGGGGGTCAGGCTTGTTGTGTTGTTGTAGACCCAGCCGGGGCCCAAGGATCGTACACGCTACCCCTTGTGGTGACGGATGGAGGTGAGCCTTCAGGAGGGGATGTATCCCAGTCACGGGGTGCCAGGTGAGTGTTGTGGATTGTGCCTCCGGTCCCCCAGACTGGGTCAAGTCTTGGGGAAGGTGTTTCCTCGGTCCCACTGTTGGCTCTTCTTAGTCGGATTTTGAACGGTTAGGATGTGGGATTTTTCCAGTGTCTTGGTATTCAGGAGACTCCCGCGGACTATGGGCCTTTACTCCTGTTTGGGGAAGGTGGTTCAGATCAGTCTAACCCTGGGGGCTCAGTGAGCACAGGGTTGTCGCCTATCAGATTAAGGATCTCACCACAGTTGGGTCCCCAGTCCGTGAATTAGACCCTGCTCTTGTTTGTTAGGCAGCAGTCTCCTCAGTCCCTGGGGTGCACCTCCTGTTGAGGAAACCGCCAGCAAGCCACCTCCTCCGACAGTTTGAGTGGCCCCGGGTACCGCCGCATAGGGGAGGCAGTCAGGCGTTAGTTCTCCTCAGGGCCTGTCTCGTTGGGAACCGCCAGCCCCCGGGTCTTGGGCCCAGACACAGTGGGGTCTCCGGCCTGCAGGCCGGGGCCTGTCTTCCTTGTAAACAGCAGCCCCTTCTCTTGTCCCTGGGGTCAGCACCACTGTCCGATGTGCTGCCCGCTATCTGATTTCTACCCACTGTGGCGCTTCACTCACCACCAATGTTACTGGAGAGAGCAAGCAGACCAGGGCTCTAACACAATGTCGGCACGACGCCGGGAGGCGCAGCTGTTTGATAGTTATTGACCAGCACCTCAACGATCTTGCCGCACCCGAGGCGCCAGCTCCTTCGTCTCTCGCCTGGAGCACTCCATCTTGTCTTGGTGAGAGGGTCAGGCCGCGGGGTGTTCCTTCACACGGCAAGCCACTGGTGCAGTCTGATCCACCGTCAGTGAGCCTCTGCTGCTTTGGAGGGTCGGATCTTCTCTGAGTCAGTTTCTACCGCAGCCCTCAAGCTACCGCTTCCAAGTTGTGTAGCTCAGGTACACCGTCACCATTTTGTCTACGGGCACAAGTCTGATCAGGTTGGTGCCACTGCTGTTGATGCTGCAGGAAGGTGATTTTGGGCTCCTGGTCTACTGCAGGTATTGTCCTTGTACCTTGTTGGCCAGTACTGGTGACTCTTAGATGACAAAAGGAGCTCAGGATACGAGTAGATTACGGAGGGGTCCGGAGCACTCTGAGTGCGACCGCCATCTTGATGCTTGAAGCCACGTCTCCATTTTGGTGTCATTTTAAAGATAAAAATATGTTCTATGTTTATAAATTGGTGTTGGATTTTTATTGTGTTTTGTGTCTTAATTATTTACTTAATTGGTGTTTTGAAATACTTTACATTCCTGTCTCCTAAGTTAAGCCTGCCTGTTTGCAGCCAAGCTATCCAGGGTTGAGCATGGGAATACAATATTGAGACCTGTTTTGATCCCTAAACTGTGTTAGTCGCCTTATTGCCAGTGGTAGAATCATACATACCACTACTAATAAACCAGTTTCCAACATACACCTTCTAACACACCATCAGAATAAAAGATTTGCTCTGTGAGAACCCCTGTTTAGTTAGCCCTGTTAGGAGAGATAGTATTTAGTTTTTTCAACTGTAATTTTGTACACATTTGCAATTTTATGGCTATAAGCTGGATGGTTGTCTTGTGGGAAAGCTCACACTTAGTACAGTAGACCTGAGTTGGTTAGGGTGATAAGCCAATGGCAACATTTATAAGCTTGACTGATGTGCAGGAAAATGCTATGCCCGAGGCCCAAGGTCTAGCCTCTCTTTTTATGAACAATATTACAAAGTCAGTAGGCCTTGCTTAATTTTATGAAAAACATATGGAAAGCCGATAGCCCACTAACAGTGGATTGTTATCACATTATGTTACAGGCCACAAAAAGGTATTCAGTTACATGTAGTCTCACAGATTACTAAAGTGGGTGAGGATGTTGGTGTTGGTCATCCACTCTGACAACCCTTGGAGTAGAATTTCACTCTGATGATTCTTCTCAGGCCCTATACTGTTTTGCCAACTAAAATTTTGGAAAAGATAATAGGCTTTGAAGGGTGGATTGTTATTACACTTTGCTAAAGCCTTTAGTCAGGTATTTTGTTTCATGGAATCTCTCAGATTACGGTAGTAGGCACAGGTTTGGTGTTAGTAAACAAACCACAGGATAACAAATTTGCACTATGGCAATCCTTATTAGGGTCTATTAGTGGGATTTGTTTTGACTACTGTTTTCGTACAATTTTATAATTTCATTATGGCATACCTGATGGGTGCCTTGTGGGTAGGCTTATTAACCAACAATAGCTCTGTGTTGGTTATGGTGACAAGTCAATGATAACGGTTGTAGGCCTGATTGTTTATAAGGAAAATTAAAACATAGGCAGTACACCTGACATATTGATTGTGCAAAGCATATGTTAAAGTCCATAGGAATTTAAGGGAAACAGCGTTTATAACGCTGTCTCCACAACGCAATGTCATTACAATGCAGTCGTTACAGTGACCGCAGTGTTACAACACAATACCATTCCAACGCTACAACGACCGCGTTGTTACTACACAATACCATTACATCGCAAGTCATTACAACAACTAGCAGTAGGGGACGCACTGGTATTGGATTTAAAATCCAACACCTTCCCTGCTGTTGCGCAAACTGAAGTAGGAATAGTAAGTAATACTATTCCTAAATCCAGCGCGCCCCCTACTGCAAGTCATTGTATTGACTTGCGATGTAATGGTATTGTGTAGTAACAACGCGGTCGTTGTAACAACTGTGTTGTAATGGCATGCGATTAAATCGCAAGAGTTGTAAGTAGCTATATTTAAATTTACTACTGACAGGTATTTGGCTACATGGAATTTCTCAGATTACCATAGTAGGCCATGGTTTTGGTGCTAGTTGACCTTTCAAAAACATGTGTATGGAAGATTTGTACTGTCAGATTCCTTGTTATGCCCTCTTAGGAGAGAGAGAGTTTTGCCTTCCCAACTGTAATTTTGTATACTATGTAATTTTATGACTCCGTGCCTCTTGGTTGCCTTGTCGGAATTGTTATGCACAGTATAGGAGGCATCAGTTGGTTCTGGTGATGAACCATTGATACAGCCACAGGTCTGGATGATTCACAAAAATAATTTTCTTGTTGCCATAGATCTGATCTGTTTATCATGAAAAGTTATGGTAAATGCATTAGGCTTGACATATTGATTGTGATAAGCGTTCATTAAAATCAAAAGCCATTGAAGGTGGATTGGTATTTCTTTATATTAAAGCCTACTAATAGCTATTTTGATTCATGAAATGTTACAGATTATCTTCGTAGGGAATATATTTGGTGTAGATTACTACCTCTGACAAACTGTAGGAGGAGAAAAGTTGACTGTAATAATTCTTACTAGAATCTCTTCTTAGTTGTCTGCCAGGATCTTGTAATTAAAAAAGCCATCAATAAATAATGCATGCATACATCTGTATATAAATATATATCCAAATAGATACAAGAAGGGCCTGTGGGTCAGTTCTGTTCTGCCATTGGTCGGCCCGTGTGACATGTACACACTGCTTTCGTCCACGGGGTAATGGTTCAGTCCGCATCAATCATTGGCTCTATTAAATCATGAGTCGGATATTGGCGACTCGTCTTCTACAGCACATGACGACCTTGATACATGGGGACCAAGCTGGGTTCATCCCAACCAGGAACACAGCTACAAATATATGTTGATCGCTGAGGATTATGGGGGAGGATCAACGGGGCTCAGGTACACCTACGATATTGTCAGTAGACATAGAAAAAGCTTTTGATAGCCTGGAATGGCCATTCCTATACAAAGCATTGTGGCAGTTTGGGCTGGGGGATGAGTTTGTAGGCTGGACTATGGTGCTGTACGCGTCGGCAGTGGCAAGTGTGCGAATGGAGGCGCTAATATTGCCCCAGTATCAGGTAGCAAGAGGCACGAGACAGGGATGCTCGCTTTGTCCGCTTTTATTTTCACTAGCAATAGAACCCTTAGCAGTACGAGCTCGACTGGGGGAGTGTTTTGAAGGCCTAAGATTTAGAAGAGTACCACAGTACATATCACTCAATGCGGATGACCTATTGCTATTTTTGGCGGACACAGAGGGGGAGCTGAAGGGGGTGGTAGATTTACTGTTGCAATTTGGAAGCATCTCGGGCTGAGAGTGAATTGGAACAAGACGAGTTTGTTCCCGGCGAGATCTAGCGTAGTGATACCGGTGCTCTCTTGGGAGGTGCGTTGGGAGCCGACATGCTTGACATACTTGGGGGTTCGCATTTACCATGAAACTGTAGATATACTGGAAGGGAACATAGAGAGATGTATAAGAGCTCTGAAGGGTAATATGGCATTTTGGTCGACCCTCCCATTGTCGGTGATGGAACGGATAGCACTACTGAAAATGTTGGCTTTACCTCGGTTGTTGTATTTCTTTCGAACTCTACCGGTATGCGTCCCGGCCTCAGTCTTTAAATTATTGAAGTCTATGGTTGCTGGGTTCCTTTGGGGAACTGGAAGAAGGAGGGTAGCACAAACAACATTAATGAGACCAAAGCCTGAGGGTGGGCTAGCGGTTCCGGACTTCGAGCTCTATTACTTAGCAGTCCAACTTCAGGTTTTGACGCAAGCAGTTGCAGTGGAATTTAGGGGGCCGGAGCACTTGAGAGGGAGGGGAATCCAGAGACATGTATTGTCCTCTGTGGTTCTGCAGCAAAAGCTTGACCTGAGAGATCTTACACAGGAGGAGAAAATGCTAAGACTGTGTTGGAATTGTAGACAGCTTAATGCTGAGGTGTTGCACCCATATGCCCCAGAAATCCAGTTGGAAATGATCACAGTATTACCCCATGGCGGAGACTGGACGCCCTTGATGGAGTGGGAGCAGGCAGGAATACAGGTGCTAGGTGACTTGTATGAAGAGGGGGAATTACTGCCTTATCAGATGCTATGTGAGAGATATGACCTCCCGAGAGGAGAGTTCCTACTACATGCAGCTATAGTGGCTGCAATTAGGACACACTGGAAGGCGGGATCAGCAAAGCCCAAAACAACGAAGGCATGTCAGTATGTGGTGATGGCAGCGGGGACCTTCAAGGCCGTCACTTGCCTTTACTCCAGAATGCTAACTGAGCGGCTAAAGCCACTGGACACGCTGCAACAGAAATGGGAGACATTCCAGAGACTACGTGGGGACCGGTGATTCGTAGGGCCTGGAAGGGGACTAGGAATGCACGGTTCCAACTGGTGCATTTCTTCATTTTACACAGGGCATATTTAACGCCGGGTAAGATTAAGAAATACTTTAAGGTGGAGGATGCAGCGTGTCCTAGATGTGCAGGAGAAGGGGTAGAGCTAGAGCACATGCTATGGGAATGCCCAAAATTAGGAGGATAATGGGAAGAAGTGGGAGACCTGTTAAATACAATTAGCGACAGACAACT
Organism: Lissotriton vulgaris; assembly: GCF_964263255.1. Classification (NCBI taxonomy): domain Eukaryota; kingdom Metazoa; phylum Chordata; class Amphibia; order Caudata; family Salamandridae; genus Lissotriton; species Lissotriton vulgaris. Next base: position 1,072,790,353 of record NC_141691.1, on the reverse strand, counting down.
AGATTTCGATATAGCTACGTGCTTACTGCATTGGTTTCCCCACACACCCAAGACAAAGATGACCAGTAAATTTTTCGACATGGGATTGCTATTAGTGAAAAGGGAAATAACGATGCACTGGAAGTCGAAGGAAGACCCCAACAGTAGAAGATGGAGGGCAGAGTTTAGTAAATGGGCCAGTAGTGAGAGTGCCATTAGATTCCAACAGGCACGGCGCTCAAACAATGAAAAGGCGCTGGAAACGGCGACGGCCTGGGAGACGCTAGTGCAATCGCTGAACGACCAACAACCAGAGGAAGAATGAATGAAGAGTGTAGTTGCTGAGGGGGCTCCACACATTGCAATTATGGGTATGATCGTATTGCGGCTGGCACCAGGGACATCATTTATTTTGACAATTTATGTGATATACACCAGTGGCAGGGGAGGGGGGAGGGATCCAGAGGAGGTCGGAGTAATTTTGGTAGTTGATTGTTTACATATTTAGGAGGGGTTGGAGATCATGGGTAGTTTACAGGGCCGACATTGTTTGGAGATCTGATGCTACTGTCGAGCACATTAAAGTGTTGTAGCGTTAAGTTCCAGATATTGACTCGAAGTATTATATCAATGTCTTGCACTGTACCATGTACTTTGTTTTTATGCAACTGATAAAATATGTTTACAAAAAAAAAAAATTATTGGCTCTCTTGCTCAGTGAATGCCATCATTTCCTGATCATGTGTGTAACTCCATCTGAAAATATGTGTGATTCAGTGCCAGTGCTGGTTAGCCAATTCTTTGGTTTTTAATTTTCTCCTTCAAGAGTTCCCCTTTTATTTCTGCGCTTTCCTGATTTTACAGTTCTGCAGGTCTGTTGTTTGCCACTCATTTCAACTGCAGCTCCCTGCATACCACATGGCGTCTTCTTTTAAACTAGAAAACCATATTTGAATGCTGCTTTCAATAGTATCTTGTTTTACCATTCGAAGACTGCATGGTAGATGGGCATTTGAGTAAACAGCACAGAAGTGTAAATATTGTACGGTGCTCCACTAGGGTACACACAAAAGATATTGCATATGACAGCGATTGGTTCTCTATTATGTACATTGTTCAAGTTTTTATTTTATTTTTATCTAAAAAGGTTTTATTTAGCGCTACTGGACCCAGGAGTATCAGAGCGCTTTACAAGGTAGGTTAACACATCAAAAAACCAAAATTAACATAGTGCAGTTTTACTCACATAGGATAAGGCATTTCAATTGACGAGAGAAGTAGGAAAAAGTAACTGAGAGATCAATATCTGAAAAGAGGACGGTTGAGAAAGTTAGAGAGAGAAGGGAAGGTAGAGAAGGAGATAGAAAATAGGACATAGAAGAAAGAGGGGGTGAGACGAGGAGTGTATAAAAATAAAGGGCAGAGTGAATTAAATGACGTTAAGTACCCCAATATTTGTTAAGAAGAAACACCTTGAGGCTTTTTTTTGAAGAGAGGGTAGGAGGGGTTGCAGTGAAGATCTTTGGGGAGAGAGTTACAAATCGTAGGGGCATTGCCTGAGAATGCACGTGATTGAGTCTTTTTACAATTGAGTCAAGGGAGGATTAAGACAAGGGCGTTAGTGCTCCGTAAAGACCTGGAACACCCTGCTTTTTGTAATTTGTCAGAGAGGTGAGAGGGGGTGTTTTGGTGAAGGGCTTTGTGAGTGATACATGCAATCTTTTTTTTTTAAATTATTTTTATTGCAGAAAAGACCAGCATGGTATGCTATTTCTCCGCCGTCCCCGATGCGGGAAAGGCAATATGCATAGAAAACACTTCGTCACACAGCCGTTCAGCCCACACCCCGGAGGTTGGGCGGCGTTTGTAAAATGTATATTGAAGGCACACCATTTCAGCCGGTGGAGACAGTCTATATCACCGTAAACATCTGCTTTTGTGGTTTGGGTTTGAATCCCACTGAACCCTCAACTCCCCTTCCCTCCCCCCTTCAACTTGTCAACTGTATAGCCACTTGATACACCTTGGGTTGTTTCCAAGAGTCGATGTTCACGCACAGAGACCAATCTGATTACCACAATTCCCACTCCATCCCCTTCCCCCCCCCCGCAACCGCTCATTTCAGCATTTCTGTTACCCCACGGGGTCTCATGTACCAGAGGTACCTCATTGTTGGGTGGCATAGTCAACACATGTCTTGGTAGTTCACAGTTCACATTCCAATCCTCCTCTCCCTTCCAGCTCCTTCCCTCATTGCCCTCCCTCTAGACCATGATACTGCCTCCTCTTGGCCCACACCCTTCGGAACTTTTTAGGACAACCCCTCGCTTTATAGGTCACCCTCTCCGCTGCCATGTAGAGGTCGAGCCCCCGTCTCCACTCCTCAAGGGTCGGCAATTCTGCTGCACCCCAATATTTTGCAATGTCTCGCTTGGCGACTACTAGCGCTAGAACTAGAAAAATGAGCAGGGGTCGAGGCTGGTCCACTTCAGTGGTCAGGCCCATTAGGGCGAGCTTAGGCTCCTGGGTGAGTTCCGCCCCCAAAACCTCCCCCAGCTCTGTAAAGATGTCTGTCCAGTAGTGTTGTATGTTTGTACATTGCCATAGGATGTGGTAGAAGTCCCCCTGCTGACTACCGCACCGTAAGCATGTAGCGTCTGCTATTTTCCCCATCCTGAGCAGTTTCACTCTATCAAAATATGTCCTATGTAGCACGTTTAACTGGATGAGGCGGAGCCTGGATTTGATCGCCACCTCCCGGGGGTGCATAAGGACCATCTCCCAGTCAATATCTTCCATCTCACCCACCTCTGCCTTCCACACTCCCCTCAGTCTCACTAGGTCGCCCAGCATATTATTAGTCAAGGTTTTATAGGTGAGGGAGACCGCTTTACCCAATATGTGTTCCTGGAGTAGTCTACCCTCAAGTGGTGCATACTCAGGTATGTCCGCGAGTTGTATCTTTTGTGCCCTCCAAGCGTGTCTCAATTGCATGTATTTGAATAATTGTGAGTGGTGGAGCCCAAATTCCGTCTTAAGAGCCTGGAATTCCTTCAATTCCTCCCTATAGATCATGTCGCCTATGTGGGACATGCTAATGTCGTCCCACCGTTGGAAGCCCCTGAGCTTACCAAGTTCCGGGAGCCACTGGCAGTGCCATAACGGTGTTTGTCTGGTGAGCTTTCCCTCCCAGCCCATACGTTTGGTGGCTTGCCGCCACGCCTTAAGTGTGATTGACGTCGCCGGTAGCAGCGATTTCCCAATCTTTCCACCATATAAATAGTATAGTATGTTTCTGTTTGATAGCGTGTGTCTTTCAAGTATGTATGTCGGGTGGTCCGCCGGGACATGGATCCAGTCGTTTATGGGCGCCAGGTGTTCCGCCCAGTAGTAGGCCTCCAAATTCGGTAAGGATATGCCCCCACTGTATTGGTGTCGTTGGAGAGTCTGTAGGGCTATTCGCGGCTGCTTTCCCAGCCATAGGAAGGTACGAAGATCTGCATGTATCTTCCGTATCGTGTCAGTCGGGAGTGGGTAGTATTCATTCTGGAGTGCATAGAGGAACTTAGGCAGGGCGATCATTTTGTACATCGCTGCCCGGCCCAGGAGCGTGAGCGGTAGCCGTTTCCATCTGTCCATGTCACATACCGCATCTTCCATGATTCTGTCAACATTTTTGGCGAAGGAAAGTTTCTTGTCCCGGGTGATATATATCCCCAAGTATAGAAAGCCCATGGAGGTCGTGACCAGGCGTTCTGGGACGTTTCCCCATTGCTCCCTCCCCTGTGGATCGTATAGAACCGACTTGTGCCAATTGATGGTGTGGCCAGCTCGTGCACCAAAGCTGCCCAATTCCCGGAATAGTTCTGGCACTGTTATGTCGGGGTTGGTGATGTACAGGAGCACATCATCCGCGTAGAGTGATATCTTTTCCTGTATCGCCCCCGGGGTGTCTAGTGCAAAGCTGTGGATGTTTGGGTTCCGTCTGATGTGAATGGCCAGGATTTCAATGGTAAGTGTGAACAGTAGGGGGGATAGCGGGCATCCCTGCCGTGTGCCCCGTTCGACCTTAAATTCGCGGGACAGTTTCCCGTTCACTCTCACTCGAGCTCTCGGGGCATGATATAGGAGCCGTATCCAGCCGCAGATTGCCGGACCGAAGCCAAACCTCTGGAGCACCGCCATAAGGAAGGGCCAGTGCACCGCGTCAAATGCTTTTTCTGCGTCAAGGGAGAGGAACCAGTGTGGTTCGCTCCTGCCCTTGACCGCCTGTAGCCAGTTGTGAGTGCATCTAAGGTTTAGCCTTGTCGCCCTGTCCGGGAGAAACCCTGACTGGTCCATATGGACAAGGTCTGGGATCACCCCCCTCATGCGTGTTGCTAGGATGGTCGCTAACACCTTCACTTCAATATTAAGGAGGGAAATGGGGCGATATGATGCACAGTCCTCTTTAGGTTTGCCCTCTTTGTGGATCGGCACGATGGTGGCCAGCGCGAGGTCTGGTGGCAGCGCATTCTGCTGGAAAGATTCAGTAAGGAGATTTTTAAGGTGTCGCGTCAGGAGGTCGGACGTTTTTTTGAAGAATTCCGCTGGGAACCCGTTGGGGCCCGGCGTCTTGCCCGTTTTTAGTTTCGCTATGGCGTCTGCAATCTCGTCAAGCGTTATATCGGCATCCAGGGCCGCACTGGATTCAGGAGATAGGGTTGGCATCTCCGTCTGTTCCAGGTATTGTAGCGCCATAGCTACGTCCCCTAGGTCTCTAGCTGTGTAAAATTGTTCGTAGTGGGTCGCGAACGCCTCCGCTATCCCAGCGTCGGTGCAGCGCACATCACCATCACCCGTTTTGATTTGCTCTACCCACCGTGCATCTCTTTCTTTCCTGCTGAGCCAGGCCAAAAGCCTACCCGACTTATCCCCCACATCGTACAGACGATGGAGAGTCGCCAGCGACTGTGTCTTTGCCATATTCGATACCATCTCCCTATATTTCCGTTGGGCATCCAGCAGGCGACGCAACGTGTCCTCCCCCTTATGTGCCTGATAGTCCTCCTCCAGTGTCAGGATGGAGGCCTCCAAGGCCGCCACTTCCTCCTGCTGCCTCTGTCTCGCCTCTTTCAGTCTACCCTGTATTCTGTCTCTTAGGACTGGCTTCATCGCCTCCCAGAGGGTTATCTTCGAAGCAACGGACCCTTCATTTTCGGCCATGTACACTTTAATGTCCGCCCTGACGCCGCGGGCAAGGTCTGGGGATTGGATGTCCCATGCCGCCAGGCGCCATTCAGTTCCTCTCCTCCGTCTCGCCCCCCCACTTTCGCATATAGGGGCGAGTGGTCAGAAATACCCCTCGCCTTGTAGTCCACGACATCGACCGCCGTTAAGTGTTGCCTAGCCATAAAAAGATAGTCTAGTCTGGAGAAGACTTTGTGTGCCCCCGAGTAGAAGGAGTAGGCGGGTTGAATTTGAATTTGAATTTAAAATTATTTGTAAAGCGCACGTACACCAGCGGTTTCATGGCGCTGTGTGGGGTGTCGCCATCGCCATAAGTCCGTGAGTCCCAGTGTGGTCATCGTTTGTGCCAGAGCTGTCTGTGGGCCTCCTCTACGTGTTTGCCCCGTACGGTCCAGTTCGTCCGACATCACGTCATTGAAGTCACCTCCCACTATCTGTATGGTGTCTGCCGTGTCGATGAGGAGTGACGTGATCGCTTGCAGTGTACGTGGTTGAAGCTTAGGCGGCGCATAGACCGACACTATAGTGTATCGCTGTCTCCTCCACGTCCCTTGAACCCCCACGTATGTGCCCTGTGGGTCGCTCCATGTGTGTGTGACGCAGAAAGGTGGTGACTTTTTAACCAGGATCGCTACTCCCCTCGAGTCCGAGGTGTACCCCGCGTGTGCCAGGGCTCTAAGTCTACCCCTCGCAATGAATGCACATTTGTTACCTTTGAGGTGAGTCTCCTGCAGGAGAACGACATCCGGAGCTAGCCTCCTCAGATATGTGTTCACGAGGCCCCGTTTGACTTTCGACCCGAGGCCATTAACGTTCCACGTTAAAATGGATAATGCCTCTTCCTCCCCTGGCTGCGCTGTTAGTGTACCTGCCATCGTGTGCGTTGATTTCCAGCTGTCAGCGGTGCGTACGGTGGGTGTGTCTGTGAAGGTGGCAGAGTATGTTTTCGTGCGTGTCCCCCAACTGTGGCTACCCCCCAACCCTGTCCCCCCCTACCCCAACTCAAAATAACTCTGGTCCCCCTTGACCCCCCCTCCCCACCACCCTCCCCTTTTAGGCTCATCCCAATATAGGACCGAGCTTTCAGCGGGAGACGGTCTGTCGCCCACCCACTCCTCCCCTCGGCTTAACTAGCCCTCACCTTTCACCTCAACTCGAAAGGCTGTGAGAGCACTAGGTCCACTGTCGTTTCTAGCCCAATGTCTCAACCAGTTCAAGGAAAGAAAACATATACACTGGACAGGGGAAAGATAACAAAACACAAGAGAGGACTGTCAACTTGCGTGTCTTCGTGCCTCCCGGCCGTCTTCTCTAGAATGCCACTCTGCAGTGTTCATGAGTGCGAGTCTTGCGTGGCGGAGTCAGTTCCGCTCTGTTTGCCGGACGAGTCCCGTTCCAGATGGTGGATCTCCTTCTCCAGCGGGTGCATCGAGTCCCGTTTCTCATTGGGGTCCACCTCCTCAGGGTCTGATTCTCCATCTTCCAGTCGATCCTCACCGTCTCCGTCTGAGAGTGCCGATTGTCGTGGGACCTGTCGCCGTGCGCCCGCCGTTGAGGATTCTCCCGGCGATTCCGATCGCCCTCTTCTGGCCCCCGCGGATGTGCGGGCTTGGTATGGGATCCCAGGAGTGCGGGAGTGCAGTCTCCTTGACTTCCGCCTTTGTGGTTTTGGGTGCCCCCAGCTGACTCTCTCTCTCTCAGCGACCTGTCCAGTTCCTCGCGTCCTGCCGCCTCTCTGCTGTTGAGGATAGGCCTCTCCTCCAGCCACTGCCAAGCGTCCTCAGGGTGTGTGAAGAAGATTGACTTGTCTTTGTAAAGAACCTTGAGTTTCGCTGGGAAGAGCATCATGTAGGTGATCTTTAGTGTCCTCAGTTTTGCTTTCACCAGGTCGAAGGAGCGACACTGTTTCTGGACCTCCTGGCTATAGTCCGGGAAAATCATGATGTTGGTGTTTTCTAGCCGGATCTCCCCCATTTTCCTGGCCTCACGAAGAATTAGGTCTCTATCCGCAAAGTTCAGGAAACGTGCTATCACTGGTCTAGGTCTTGCACCTTCCGGGGGCTTCGCCAGCAGTGCCCTATGGGCTCTTTCAATTACGAAGCACGCCAAAAAGCGTGCCGTCGGGAAGGTCGTGGTCAGCCATGTGTGAAGGAAGGCCGCCATATCGTTCCCTTCAATTCCTTCCCTAAAGCCCACAAAGCGTAGGTTGTTGCGGCGTGCCCTGTTTTCTGCATCATCCACCTTCCAAAGGAGTTGTCTGTGAGATGCTTGGAGCTCCACCATTTCCTTGCGGAGCATGGTAAGAGAGTCTTCCGCCTCACCAATTTGTGTCTCTGTTTCCGTTACTCGCGCCGAAAGGTTCCTGAAGTCCTGCCGGAGGAGGGTGACCTCGGATCCCACCTCGCCTATTTTGACTTCCAGCGCAGCTCTCGATTCCTGGATGTCGGATCTTGAGGCTTGAATGGCTGCTAGGAGTCTATCGGTGTCCGGCGAGCCTTCCTGAGCTGTGTTGGCGTGATCCCTTCCCTCGCAAAATTGTCCATAGGGCCTTGCTTCAGGGCTTTAGGGACAGGATCCTTCTTTCCCATGGTGGCCCGCGGACGAGGCGTATGGCTCTGTTGCCGGCGAGGTCCACTCCCCCCGTGCTCTGGTGGAGGCGATCTGTGTGCTGCTAGGGCTCGCGCGTGGCTGCCGCCAGAGCCCACTGCGTGTCCCGGGAGAGCTTCACGTGTTACTGCTCTCTGCCCGTTGGGTCTCCTCCACACCGTGGGTTGATCTTTAATCGCCCCTGCAGCGCCCCGGTATCCGTGTTGCTCCTCAAGTCTCTCGGGGCACTTGGGCGGATCTCGCCCAGCCGCTAAGCGCTCGTCGATGGTAGTGGATGGGCAGTTGGTGACGAGGGGTAAAGCCCACGTGGATGGGGGGGGAGGGGACAGGCAAAACTACAGGTCAGTGGTCCGAAACAAGCTAGGCCTGCGGCAGCGCCGTCTTCCTCTAGGCCTGTCACCCCAGCAACACAGGGCCTCACCTTCGTGTCTCGTCTCGGGGCACCTCACTCCGATGTTCGCCAGCGTATACTTGAGCCTCCTCCCCTGGACCGGCCCCGACTAGCCCCTAGGTCCGCCGGCGCCCCCGCTTGTTGCTGTCCGCCTCCTCTGCATGCCTCACTTGGGCGCCATGTTGGTGAAGGGCAGCCCCGTTTGAAGAAGGTGCACGGGGCCTCTTGCCGCTGCGCCTGATCGTCTGCGGGCAAGTGGGGAGGTCCCTCGGGTAGCGCACACTGGTCTCCGATCAGGCCAAGTCTAAGTCCCCCCCCCCCCCCCCCGGCAGTCCCGAGCCCCGGACCGCAAGTCAGGCCGCCATGTTGGTAAAGTGCGGTCGCGGTCGAGGGGCAGTGTGGAGGGGGGACTCCCTCTTCTTACTTGGGTCGCCGCTGCCGGGTGTCTCAAGGTCCGGCCGGGGTCCGCCGTGCAGCGCAACGTTCTTCCCCGGTGCAGGCTACCGGACTCCTCACCGCCAGTGCCTCTTCCGACCACAGTGGCTCTACAGTCCCTCGGGGTCCGTCTGTGTGATCAGGCAGGCCGCAGTACCCTCGTCTCCTGCTCGTCACCCTGTAGTGCCAGTGTGTGCACCTCTAGGTATCTGCGCTCCGCCCCTCGTCGTCCGGTGTCCGGCTGAGGCTAGCGCCGATCCCGGGGCGCCATCTTAGTTTCGCCGTCACCTCCGTCTCTGACCCGGGGAATCGCGGAAAACAGGCTTTCTGTGGGTCAGCGGACCTCCCTCGGCGGCTTCGCAGCTTCAGCGTCCCTTTAGGCGATCTGTGTGGTGATTTTGAAGTTTGTGGCAATAAATTTATGTCGGATTTTGGTAGCGATGGCCGGGAGCTCCCGAGCCTTGCTGCCGGGTGTCTCAAGGTCCGGCCGGGGTCCGCCGTGCAGCGCAACGTTCTTCCCCGGTGCAGGCTACCGGACTCCTCGCCGCCAGTGCCTCTTCCGACCACAGTGGCTCTACAGTCCCACCGGGTCCGTCTGTGTGATCAGGCGGGCCGCAGTACCCTCGTCTCCTGCTCCTCACCCTGTAGTGCCAGTGTGTGCACCTCTAGGTATCTGCGCTCCGCCCCTCGTCGTCCGGTGTCCGGCTGAGGCTAGCGCCGATCCCGGGGCGCCATCTTAGTTTCGCCGTCACCTCCGTCTCTGACCCGGGGAATCGCGGAAAACAGGCTTTCTGTGGGTCAGCGGACCTCCCTCGGCGGCTTCGCAGCTTCAGCGTCCCTTTAGGCGATCTGTGTGGTGATTTTGAAGTTTGTGGCAATAAATTTATGTCGGATTTTGGTAGCGACGGCCGGGAGCTCCCGAGCCTTGCTTCTAGCTCGGCATGCCGCTAAGCCACGCCCCGATACATGCAATCTTGTAGGTGGATCTACCTTCTATTGGGAGCCAAATGAGGTTTTTGAGGACAGGAGAGATGTGATCAAATCGCTTACAGTCAGATATAAGTATGGCCGCCAGGTTGAGAACAGATTTAATTGGAGTAAGGTGAACTTTAGGCTTGCCAGCAAGGGTGGCGTTGCCATAGTCAATTCTGGAAAGGACAAGAGATTGTACCACAATTTTGAAGTCATCAGCTGGAATGAAAGGTTTAATTTTTTTAAGGTGGTGTAGGGTGAAGAGAGCACCTTTAGCTGCATTTTTAATGTGGGGATGAGATTAAGATTCTGGTCGATGCTAATGCCTAGGGATTTGACAGAGTTAGAGGTGGAGAGAGAGCAATTAAGTGTTTTGATATCAGTGATCCAGTGTTGGATAGGCAGAGAGTTGTTTTTGGGATTGAAAAGGATAATTTCAGTTTTTTTAGGATTAAGTTTAAGGTGATTAAGATGGAACCAGGCTTGGACTTTATTCAGGGTATCGTTGAGGTGTAGGATATCATTGTGGGACTTGATCTTGTAATATAGTTGAGTATCGTCAGCATAGAGGTGGTAACTGATTTTAACCTGTTTGAGAATGAGAGTGAGTGGTTCCATGAAGAGATTGAATAGGGTTGGGGATAGGATAGAACATTGTGGGACACCAAGTGAGACAGGTTGAGGTAGAGAGAGGCAGTGACTGAGTTTAATTTGTTGGGTTCTGTTTTGAAGATATGAGGTGAACCATTTGAGTACAATGCCCTCAAACCCGAAGTGGTCTTTGAGAGTATTAAGAAGGGTGGGATGGTGGGCAGTATCAAAAGCAGAAGATAGATCAAGGAGGATTAGGAGAGAGGATTCGCCTTTGCCCAAAGAGCGATGAATGTCATCAGTAATATTGAGCATAGCTGTTTCAGTGCTGCATGAGACAGGACACATTTTTCAAGGGCTTTGGAGAGGAAGGGAAGGTTTGAGATAGGACGCAGATTGTTTAAGTCATTGGGGTCAGCTGCGGTGTTTTTGAGGATGGGGGAGATTTGGCCTAGTTGAAGGGAGGCAGGAACACAACTAGTGGCAAGAGAGGAATTGGTGATATTGGTCCATATAGGGGCAATGATGTGTTTGAGTTCCTGAACCAAATTGGCGGGCAGAGGATCTTTAGTATGAGAGGATGGTTTGAGTTTAGAGATGATGTTGATGACAGTTGTTTCAGATACTGGACAAAATTCACTCCAAGAAGCATTGTTTTTAGGATGGGAGTCCTTAAATGTGGAATCAGACTGGGGGGAGCAAGGAGGGGTTGAGAAGGGTCATGAGAAGGGGGAGAGGAGGACAAAAGTGGAGTAGGAATGTTCGGGAGTAGGTGTTTGGCAGAGTGGAGATTGGAATGAGAGAGGGGGGAAGAGAAGGATAGCTCAATCTTGTTGAATGTACTAGAAAAGAAGCTGGCGATTTCTTCACATCTTTCCACAGTGGCTAATATTTTAGGAGGGCCAGTTAAAGTTTGTTTTTTAACAATGTTAAAGAGTTCTTTGAGATGGTTTCTAGCCTGGTCAAGTTGCGAACGGAGGAAGCAGGCTTTTTTATTGAAGATATGCTTCTTGTATTTGGCTCTGGCGTTTCTGAGGAGTATCACATTTTCAGAGGAAGGATGATTCCTCCAAGCACGTTCTGACTGACTGAGGGCCCGTCTTTCATTATTAAGGTCGGAATTGAACCAGTATTTGGGAGGGATGTTTTTTTGTTGTTTGAGTTTAATTGGGGCAATTTGGTCGATGGCTACAAGGATCGGATTATTGTAATGATCGGTTAGGTCGTTAGTGCTGTGAGAGAGAGGGGGAGAAGTAAGTGAGATTTAATTGAGGATTCCAATTCGCCAGGGGGAATAAGGTGAAGATTACGATTATGTTTCATAGGTAAACTGCCTATTGGGGTAGGGCGAGTAGTGGAGCTGTTCATGGTGAAGAGGATAAGGTGGTGATCAGACCAGTCCACGGGTAAGATCTTTGAGAGAGAGGCAAGATCCTTGCTAGTCATAATGGCGTCAAGTGTGGCACCTTTGTAGTGAGTAGGGGATTGGCATAGTTGAGTCAGGTCAGTAATGTTGATAGTGTTGTTAAAGAGGATGACTGCAGGGTCTTCTTTTTTATTCCAATGGATGTTATAGTCGCCAAGGAAGAGATTCCTGGAGTGAGAGAGCGATGATTGAATAACAAGATCGGACAGCTCCTCAGTAAAGGAGATAGAATTACCAGGGGGGTGGTAGATAGTGTGTAGACGAATGGTAAGGGAACCGGGAGTGGTAAGATCAGTGCAAAAGGCATTCAAAGGTAGAAGGGTCCTGGAGATGGACCAGTGTGAGATTGAGTTTGTCTTTAAAGATTAGGGCAAGGCCTCCTCCAATTTGATCGAGTCTATCTTTCTTAAGGATGAAGTATCCAGGAGGAATGAGCAAGTCGAGAATAGGTGTGGAGTGGGAGTTGAGCCATGTTTCAGTTAGGAATGCAATGTCGATGTTTTCACTGAGAATGGTTTCTGCAATCTCAGTTGCGTGGCAAGAGGCAGATCGGCAGTTAATCAACATGCAACAGAGGGGTGACGAGTCGAGGTATTGGGTTGAGGGACATGGGGGAATAGCTGTTAGTTGTTGAGGTAGTCTGGGTGACGCCGGGTAAAGGGGGTATCTGCTCATTCCCAAGAGAACTGGGATGGTAGATTGAGGGTAAGGGGGGCTAGAGGAAGAGGAAGGTGGGGGAGAGACAGGGGAGTTCATAGTCAAGTTAATTCCCTGGGTAACTGGGCAAGAAGCATGTTGTGGAGGGGAGATCGTATTTACGGTGCAAGGGGGGGAGAGATTAGTAAGTTTATCGGGTTTAGGTGGGGACAGGTAGTTCAGAGGGAGGGGTGAGCTAGGTAGAGTATTGGAGTTGGAAACAATATTAGGCGAGCTATTGGGGGGGAATGAGAGGTGTTTTGATATCAGATGCTATGTTGTTTTGTGAGGGGACCGATGTGAGTAAGTGATCTGGAGAGTGAGCCCTGGCAAGGAGTGAAACGTCGGTTCTGAGGGAGGAGAGTTCTAAAACAAGGAACGAAAGGAGAAGTTCAACATTAAGGAGTGATTGGGTAAGAAGTGAGGAGTGAAGGTGGTCGGTTGTTTTTAGGCAGTGAGGAGAGTTAGGGTGATCCAGGGGAGGGAGATTGGAGAGAGGAAGGGGGGGGGGACCTGGGGGGAGGAGAAGCGAATTATGAGGTGGGGAGGGTTCTTAATGGGGAGCAGGGGGCTAGAGGAGGTAGGGGAGGTTAAGGCATTGGGTTTGGGAGGATTGTTAGGGTCATGTGGAGAGTTATTAGTGGAGGTGGATGGGAGAGAGGCAGATACACTAGGTGATTGGGAGTTAAGGGTATCGTAACAGGTTATAATGCTAAGAGCAGGGGTGGTTAGTGGAGATTGAGAATATGCATCCGGGTTGGGAGAAGAGGAGGGGGAGTCAGTGAGAAGCGATAAGGAGGAAAGGGAGTGTAGGGAGTCATTGCTGGTAATAGTGTTGGGGGCTTGGGAGGTCTGTTGTGGGTGGGTATGGACATCTGGGTTAGGTGAAAAAGTGGGTGACTCAGTGAGGAGGGAAAGGGGGAGGGGGGAGTAAGGAGTCATTGCTGGTAATAGTGTTGGGGGCTAGGGAGGTCAGTTGCGGTTGGGTATGGACATCCGGGTTGGGTGAAAAAGTGGGTGATTCAGCGAGGGAGGGGGGTGTAGGGTGTCAATGTTGGTAGCAGTATTGAGAGTTAGAGTAGTCAAAGGAGGTTGGGTATAGACATCAAGGTTGGGAGAGGAGGAAGGTGGATCAGAGAGGAGAGATAGTGGGCAGGAGAAAAGAGGGGAGGTGACAGAACTAGGAGTTGGGGGGGGTGGGAGGTGAAGGTTCAGCGACTGTGCGAGGGAATGAGATAGAGTACTGATGTGGTGTTCAAAGATGTTGAGGTGTTTTTTCAGATGCTTGGATGAGAATGTTTCCAGATTTGAAGATGGAAATGTCTATTTCACCAGGAAACGAAGAAGAGGGAGTGGTGGAGAGTTTAAGACCGTAGGGAATATTGTGGGTGTTAGTGATAGGGAGGTGTTGAAGAAATAGGCTTTTCCATTTTGATGGGCGTTTGGTGAAAAAGATGTAGTTGGTGATTGTGGAAGAGTTAAGGCTTTTATAGCTATCGGCAAATAGGGTTTCAGGCTGAAATGTATTTATTGGAGCAGTACCAAGAATGCTTTGCATATGATTAATCCATGTCTGAAGCGGCAACATGAGCAAAATATTGGTGAACTGACATGTTGCTCAGAGTAATTATCAGGGGCTGACATTAATTCAAGAATTTCACCCATTGCTGTCCTTTTTTTCTTTTTCATAATATGGCCCAGGTGCATAAATACAAATATTTAATCAATAATACATATTTAATCAATATACAAAGTGCTCCATTTTCCTCTCCAGCAATATACAAGTTCTAAAAGCTGGTTAAGAGCTGTTTCTTTCTGTGGAAAGATGATGTACTAAATTTGTTTACTGTACATTCTCTGTTAATGTTATATTGATGCCCGTTGCTGAGATTGTTATTCTCCCTTCAGGAACAGGGTGTGGAAGTCTCACATGAGCATCTTGAGAGGCTCTATGTCTTCGCCATGATGTGGAGTGTGGGGGCTTTACTTGAATTGAACGACAGAAGCAAAATGGAACACTGGCTACGAACACAGAACGAAGTGACTCTGGACCTGCCTCCTATTCCACCTGGAAGTGAAGATACAATGTTTGACTATTACGTGGCACCTGATGGTCCGTATGCTTTGTAGAATGAAGGTCTATTTATGGGTATTACAGTGTTATCTTATTGGGATTTGTATAGTGCAGCGCCATCTCATGGGTAATGTTCTTAATTTAGTTCTTTAAAAAAAAAAAAGCAACGGCAAAGTGAATTGGTCTCGGGTTTGCTAGAGGTTCTATTTTCGATTTTTCTGTTCTACAGTAGTTCTGTGCATAGCAAGTGTAGATTGTCTATGTTAATACAATTCGTTTTTAATGTTTCGCTGATTAAGTTACGTATGCTGTAGATTTGCAAATGGAATGTGTATTTACTGGGCTGTTTTAATCAGATTAATCAGATTAGCTTTAGTATGTAAAAAAGCTGTATGCTCTATTGTTTTTTGTATTGTTTGTATTTTGTTAAGTGGGGTTTGTTGTGTTTAATATTTTTCCTTATTATGTGTTTTTGCGTGGTGTGGTGTAGATTTATTAGGTGTGGAGTGATAGAGAGTGGTGTAGATTCTAGTTGGGTGTATTTGGGTAGGGTCGTGTTGGAATTGTGTGTGATAGTTGCTAGTGTTGTTTATCTTAAACTTGTAAGCATGTGTTGTAAGAGTTGTTATGAGTGGTTTAGATTGAATCAGTGTGTAGTAATTGGTATAGGTGTGTGGTTTATTGGTGTGTGTTTGATTGTAGTAGAGTGGTGTATTAGTGGAATAGCACACACCGGATTTCTCTCCTATCACTCAGTGCCCTACTTTTGAAATGTGACCACGTAGAGGGCTCGGCTGCCTTTTGACTAGGTTTGTGCCGTACAAATATGACATATATCTCTTAGCAAATGTGGACCACGCACATCTAGCAGTTCCACGCTTTCATTAATCAGAAGCAACCAGACTCCAAATCTTTACTATCTACATTACAACTGAACTGCAACCTTACTTTGCGTCCACTGCAATAAGTCACTGAATATTTAGCATAGGCTACCATCATGACATCAAGTGCCAAATTGGATCCAATAAGCAGAGCAAGAAGAGTCCATCCTGGGTTCTTTACAAACAGTAACACATCCCACCATCTAAGCTCCACAATCATAGCACTAACCAATACATTTGTTACCAAACTGAAAGAGACACGTTAGTGATAGATTCCTTACCCTAGAATATCCCCAGGCGTCAGACTTGATTCGGAAAGTTTTGCTAGCAGTACCCCTGCGCGTCAGTAGGTGGCGTCCTGCGGCTCCGCGTCCATCGCTGGCGTCATATGCGCTGAGATGATGTCACGGAGACTACTTTGGCGCCACCCATGCGCGCTGACGTCAGTTCTTTCTTTTTCTGCTCCAGCAAGCGCAGATCCGGATAGAGCGCGTACCTTAGTCACTTTTTGACTACTCTTTTTGAGACTTTTGTCTCCCTCTTTTTCTCCTGGTGCACATAGGGATGCCTGGTTTTAAGTCCTGTGGTGCCTGCCGTCGCAATATGTCAGTTGTGGAACCCCATGATGTGTGCCTCTACTGCCTGGAGACCGACCACGACTCCCGGAACTGCCGGAACTGTCAAGCTATGGCCCCGAAGGCCTTGAGGGAGCAGCGCAGGAAACTGCTGGAGGCCCGACACTAGTCCCGATGCCGCTCTGAGTTCAGGGACTGCTCCCGGGGCCGCAGTAGTGGCTCCTCCGGCTCCAAGTCTTTTCCCTCGGATTCCGGTAAGCGACAACATTAAAAGAAGTCGAAGAAATGTGTTCGCCCTCCGACGTCCCCCGTTGGTCCTCGGATGCGGACGATGGGGACAGAGCTTCTGCCCCTGCGGCTCCTTTGGAGCCTGGGAGTCCTGCGGCCTACCCGCCTTATCCGGGTCCATCGGCGACTCCCGAACAGGTGCGAGATTTCTTACCACCATGGACTGCCTTTTTAGGCCTCGGGCTCCCGTTGGTGCGCCTTTGGGCCCCACGGTCCCGTGCCACAGGATCATACGCCGCTGGCTCAGGCTCTGCCACCGGTGCCACAGTGGGTGCCGTTCGTTTCGCAATTGCCCCGGTTCCAGGACCATTTCGTTCTGGCCTGGGGTCCACATTGGGACACAGCGCTGGCCCGACCCCGGCCAGCGCCGTTCACGGCGCCGTTTCCAACTCTGTTTGTCCCTTCACCGGCTCCGGCTCTGCTGCCGCGACCGGTTCCTCCTGCAACGGTGGTGGAGGATGATTGAGAGGGGTCAGAGGACTCTCTTGCCCGTCAGTGTGACTCCAAGCAGGATTGGGTGGGCGATCTGGAGGACGCAGGTGACATTGATGTCTCTTCTGACCCGGGGTTTGCCTCTCCTCCGCCTACGATGGAGGAGGGCTCTTCCTACACGATGGTGCTCCGTCAGGCGGCTGAGGTCCTCAACCTAGACCTCTCTATGGTGGCCCTCAAAACTAGCCTCCTCACCGAGGTGCTCCAAACGGCGTCTAATTCGTTGGAGCCGCTGCTTCCCTTCAATGACGCCTTCACCGACGTCCTGTTGGGCACTTGGTCGTGGCTGGCGGAAAATATGGCAGCCGCTGGTTAGGCGGTGCGCGCATCTGAAACAGACCGTACTGAGCTCCCATGGTATCCGTGCAGCTACCGGCTCTATGGCGGTTTCTCTGCAGTAGATGACTCCGGCTCCGGCTCCGGCAGGAAGGGTTTTGTGAAGCTTTTTCCCCGGGAGCTCCGACCGCGCTGATCACGCTTGCTAGCGGCTCTGTGTTCTGTGCGCTCGACGCGGATGTGTGTGGGACTGAGCCTGAAGCCTCCCCCCGCCTCTCTTCCGCGGTGGAAGCAGGCAGCCGTGGAGCTTAGGCGCAGCCGCAGGGCGGCGGCTCGCGGGCTCCTTAGAGGGAGTATACGAGGTCTCCGAGGCGAGAGTGGTGAGGGGCGGGTGAAGGCTCACCTGATTTTCTCCAAAATTAACCCCAGGGAGCTCACAGAGTCGGAGGGAAATACTGAGGTTGGAGCGGCAAGGGAAAAGGAGACGGTAGGGGTACCCCGCGTTTTCCCTACAGCGCCTGGCAACAAAAGACTGAACAGTAAGGAGGGGGCAAGGGTTGGAGACGCTGTGAATCTAAATGCTAAAAAACTCACCAGTGGCACACCCGGAAAGCGGGTGGTAAGGGCAGAAGGCGGGGAAGGGCTCTAGGAACAGCGCCCCGGTGGAGAAGCAAGGAGCAGGTCACAAGGTAGCCCCAAACTCCACTTCAGAAGGTAGCCCGGTTAGAGAAAGTAAAGGGGGAGTAGAGGGGGAAGGAGAGGCTGAGGCTGAGGTTGAGGTGGGATCTGAAGTAGTCAATAATAACCCTAAAGCCAATACTAGCTCCCGGCTAGGTGGTAAAGGCAGCACAAAGGGGTTAATGAAAAGTGTGACCCGTATAACTCCCTCGCTGCGTTCATATTGCAAAGTACTGCCCCAAGTATTGGATATTCTGCAGAGTACAGAGGTGGTTAGTTACACCCCAGAAGGAATCATGAGTGACCCCAATATTGCCACGGTGACTGACCCCACTGGAGCACCAGTCATAACAGATGTTACAACAGAGGTTTCAAAGTCTGTTGTAGACCTTAGGGGATTGGATCAGTCTGTGGAGGTTGGCGGGGGAGCCACTGATGCCGGTGGAGATTCTACTGTTGGAGAAAAAGGGGGCGGTGGCCCATTGGAGGTGCTTCTGTCTGCCATGAGGGAGGAGATAAGGAGCGGCTTTGCGGAATCAAAGACTAACAAGAATGAGATCAGGGCGGTGTGCGAGATCCTTGAAAAGAAGATGGATGGCCTCTCCGAAAGAACAGAGTGCCTGGAAGGTTCAGTAGGGGAGCTAAAAGCGAGTCTGGAATCAGCAGAGATTAAGATCCAATTCCTACGGAGAGAAGGGGATGCTATGAAGGAAAGGGTTGAGTCCTTGGAAAATTATTCCAGAAGGAACAATCTCCGACTTTTGAAGATCCCAGAGGGGAAGGAGGGTGGTGATATTAAGGCATTTGTGGTGGCAATACTAAAGAAGGCCCTCAACATAGATGAAACAACAGAAGCTCTGGAGAGTGATATCCAGAAGATACATAGAGATCCCTTTCGCCTCAACCCCGGGAGAGTGAAATCAAGAAAGATCTTAGTGAACTTCCTTACATACACCCTCAGGGAAAAAATCTTGAATCTCGCATTAAAGGCGAAGTCACTAAAGGCCCCAGACTTTTCTTTTGAAGTCCGGTCCGATCTGTCGAAAACCACCTTAGATAGACAGTGGGAGCTCGGCCAAAAAATGAAGAAGTTTAGAGCTGTGGGGGCAACAGTACAGATGAGGTTTCCTGCCTTCTTGAGGGTGATGTATAATAATAAAATGCACAACATCCGATCCCCTCTGAAGGCAGATGAATTAATAGCATCCATTAGTGCGCATTCACGAGGGGGATGCTGAGGTGTTTCTCTCGTGGTGTTTAGTGGATTAGTGGTCAGTGTTTACTGAAGAAGGTTTCATATAAAGCCTAACCCGTTTGGGGGAAAAAAAAGAGGAACAAAAATAAACAAAAAGATTGTAAAACATAGAACCAAAAAATGGTTGTATTAAGTTAACGGAAGGTTATACTGTGGAAAAGACTAGAATCAGACAACCGCAAAAAAAAAAAAAATTCACAAAACAAAAAAGAGGGGGGAAACTATAAGTGGGGGTGGTATATAAATACACTATGAATATACTAAGAAGTTACTTTTGTCACAATTGGGGAACTCCCCTCCTTCTCTTACTGTCATACTGTCATAAGCATGCATTCTCAGGAGCCAGTGAGACACCTATGCTCTTTTTAGCCGGTATTTTTATGTAGGATAGATGGGGTAGTAGGGGAGGGTCTGTCTGACGATGCAAACCTGGCTATTCATCTGGCCAGTGTAAGTGAGGGAGGGTTTTCCAGGGGTTGGGGAGAGGGGAGGAAAAAGAGTTAAAATGTCCTCGTATGTCTGTTCTCCTTAAATTTGTATTGGGCAGTAATTTCTTTAATCGCCTCATGAACAGTTTCTGTCAGGTCAAAAGATGTCAATCAATATACTTAAGAGAGGTCGGTTTTACAGGTGGTGGGATGGGAAGGGGTAGGAAAGGGACATGACTGTGTTGCAGTTTTTATCCTGGAACGTCAATGGCCTGCGTGTGAGTGGTAGGAGACACAGAATTTTCCCCCACGCAGGTCATTGTCATCCAGGAGACACACTTACTCAAATATGAGGTGAACGACATGCTAAAAAAGCTGAAGTGGGTGGATAAATTTGTATGTACAGACCATAACGTTAATATACATGGGATCCTCATTATTTTTAAAAAGCAGGCTAAAGCACAGATCTTGGAGCATAAGGAGGATCTCAGCGGAAGATGGCTACTGACGAAAGTACAGTTAGATGGTCGATCATACATTTTAGTGGGTTATTATGGCCCAAATCAAGACGACCCATCATACCTGAATATGATCCAGAACCACTTGATTACTTCCCAAGACCCAGTAATCTGGGCTGGAGATTTTAATATAGTACTAAATCCAAAACTCGACAAGTCGCCCAACTCAAGAGCATCAACGCCTTCCAAATCCAGGCAAACCCTTATATCAATAATGACAACCTTGGGTTTAGCAGATCTATCGAGGGAGAGGGCGGGTAACACACTGGGGGTTTCCTTCCAGAATATTAAATATAAACATAAGTCAAGAATTGACTATGCCCTTTTCAGCTATAATCTGAAAGACGAACTGAAGGAGTTAATATACATCTCTTGCCACCTGTCTGACCATTCAGCTATTTCTTTTACTTTAAAATACTCCCAGCAGATCAGGCATACTTCTTGGTCCTTCGACCGGACGATCCTGCTTGAAGAAGAAGAGATAAGCTTTTTTGTTGCTGAGTCTATTTCATTTTTGAAAATCAATTTAAACTCTGCTACGACAGCGATCGTGTGGGAAGCATTTAAAGCTTACTTAAGAGGGTGCATAACTAACAGAGCCTCACACAGAGGGAAGGTATATAGAGAAACAATATCTGAAAGAGACACGTTAGTGATAGATTCCTTACCTTAGAATATCCCCAGGCGTCAGACTGGATCCGGAAACTTTTGCGTAGCAGTACCCTTGCGCGTCGGTAGGTGTCGTCTGCGGCTCCGCGTCCGTCGTCGGCGTCGTGGGCGCCGTGATGACGTCGTCGGAGTACTTAGACGCCGCCTCCGCGTGCTGACGTCAGTTCTTCTTTTTTCCGCGCCAGCCAGCGCAGATCTGAAAAGAGCAGTTACCCTAGTCATTTTTGACTAAGTCTTTTGGTGATGTTTTTGATCCAATTTGAATTCTGTACGACTCCGACGGTGCCTGTAGGGATGCCCGGCTTCAAGCATTGCGACGAGTGCGACCGTACCATGTCGGCCACGGATCCCCACCGCCTGTGTCTGATGTGTTTGGGCGTCGACCATGACGACGAGGCCTGCCCCGACTGTCGGGCCCTTTCGAGGAAGGCCATGCGGGAGCGGTCCCGCAGGCGGCTCGAACTCCGGCAGTGTGAGGTCCCGGTCCCGGTCCCATGGGAGGTCGAGGGACAGGTCGCTGGAACGGAGCCGTCACAGCTCCGGGAGTCGGCACCACTCCTCCAGGTCCAAGTCGTCAGGTAAGAAGCATAAGAAGTCGAAGAGACATCATCGCTCTTCTGACTCCCCCCGACGCTCGCGCGATGCGGGCGGGGGTTCAGGTGACACCACCCACGCGGCTCCTCGGGAGTCGCGGCGCCGCGTCCGGCCCCATACCCTCCGGTCCCTGGGCTGAACGCGACGCCGGAGGAGATTGAGCGTTTCCTCATGGCCATGAGGTCCCTTTCTCCTCCGACGGGTTACGCGGCGCCTTCGGGCCCAGCGATCGCGTCAGGGGGCCCTAGTAGGTCGGGGGCTTCAACCCCAACGCCGTCGGGTGCTTCGGCCCGACGCTGCCGGGCCCCACGATCCCGACACCGCCGGTGCCCTTGGACCCGGCGCCGCAGGGTACAGCAGCTCCGCCGCCGTCGGCGCCTTCGGGCCCGGCTCCGCAGGACGCCGCTGGACCTTCCTCGGGCGATGGATCGTCACTGGTGGACCTTACGACCCCCCGGCGTCGGTCCGTGTGGTGTCCCCTCCGGCGCCGTCCTCGGGCGGCGCCGTCCCCGATGCCTCCTTTCATTCGGTTCTGACGTCGGGACGACGCCTATCGGCGCCGGTCTTTACGTCGTTTGGAGATTTTAGCTTCTACGAGCCGACCTCATACAATTACGACCCTGAATCTCAGGAGATGAGGGATGAGGAGGATTGGGAGGGGTCTGAGGACCCTCTGACCAGGGAGTGTCAGTCTAACATGGACTGGACAGGAGACCTTGGGGAGGCCAGTGGCCTGGACACCTCTCCAGACACTGGATTTGTCTCTCCTCCTACCGTGGCTTTGGAGGAGGGAGCTACCTATGGTGTGGTGTTGACGAGGGCTGCCAAGGCCTTGGGCCTTGAGCTCCCCGTCGCAGCCGTGAGGACTAACCTCCTCACTGAGGTCCTTAAGCCGCAGTCATGCTCCATGGAGCCTCTGCTGCCGTTTAATGAGGCCTTGACGGACGTTCTTTTGGGCACGTGGTCCAGGCCCCCTATGGGTTCGCCCGTAGATAGGAACGTGGCCAGACGCCACCGCCCGGCTCTGGGCGACCCATGTTTCCGGTCCTTCCACCGCACGCCCGAGAGTCTGGTCATCCAGGCCTCTAATTCCCAGACCGCATTCCCGACGGCCCCGCCGGACAGGGAATCCAAGAGGTACGAGAACTATGGCAAGAAGATCTTCTCGTCCCTTAGTTTGGGACTGCAGTCTTCCAACACCGCATGCCTCTTGGGCCGCTACACCCACTCTCTGTGGGAGACGGTGGCGGATGTGCGGCCAGAGTGCCCGTTGAAGGTACGGGCCAAACTCGGCCAAGCCCTTGTGGAGGGTCGGGATGCAGTCAAGTATTCCATCAGGTGTGTGCTGGATACTACTGACTCGCTGGGCAGAGCGATGGCTACGACGGTGGCGGTAAGACGCCACGCCTGGCTGAGATCCGCCAATTTTTCGGCAGACGTCCAGAACACTCTTATGGACATGCCGTTCGATGGCCGTCGCCTCTTTGGCGACAAGGCAGACCACGCGCTTGAGCGCTTTACCAAGTCCTTGGGCCTCTCGGCCCGCGCCAGCAAACGAGTGCCTTTTGCTCCTTTAGTGACCACGGAAGGGGCGTCCCCACACGTGCCGCCAGCCACTCGCCTCAAACTGTCGTCCAGCGCGGCGGTGGCCGTGGAAACCGCCGTGGAGGCGGTCGGGGAAACCGGCGGAGTCAGTCCACACCTGCCCCCGCGGCATCCACTTCTAAACCCTCCTAGTCCGTGCTTTTCGGCCCATGTGACGCCAGTGGGAGGCAGGGTTCGCCATCACCACTCTCACTGGCGCACTGTCACTTCGGACAGGTGGGTGCTGCAGATCGTCCGAAGGGGCTACTCCCTCCCCTTCGAGACGACTCCTCAAGCCATGCCACCGCAACACCACCGCATATTGGGGGATCACTTGCTGCTCCTGCAGGAGGAAGTTTCGGCCCTCTTGGCCAAGGGGGCCATCGAGCGCGTTCCTGGGCCAGAAGTAGGACGTGGTTGCTACTCCCACTACTTTCTGGTACCCAAGAAGGGCAAAGGGGGCCTACGCCCTATCTTGGATCTGAGGAACGTCAACGGCTTCCTCCGGAAGAAGAAGTTCAAAATGCTGACACTAGCTCAGGTCTTAGCTGCCCTAGACCCAGGAGACTGGATGGTAGCGTTGGACTTGCAGGACACGTATTTCCATATCCCCGTCCTGCCGGCCCGCCGGCGTTACCTGCGGTTCACGGTTGGCCACGAGCACTTTCAGTTTACCGCGCTCCCCTTCGGCCTTACCAGCGCCCCACGGGTGTTCACGAAGGTGATGGCGGTGGTCGCAGCTCATCTGCGCAGGTTAGGGGTGTCAGTCTTCCCCTACCTAGACGACTGGTTGTTGAAGGCGGGCTCGCCCCAGACAGTCGTCAACCACCTCCAGACTACGGCGGATCTCCTGCACCAGCTGGGATTTTCCATCAATGTGCCGAAGTCGCACCTGTGCCCCTCTCAGAAGCTCCTTTTCATCGGAGCGGTTCTCGACTCGGCGCAGTTTCCGGTTTACCCGCCCGAACAGCGGGTTCGGGATATACAGGCTCTGATTCCGATCTTCGGGCCTTTTATCCCGAGTTTCGGTCAGGTTGACGCTGCGGCTTCTGGGGCTGATGGCTTCCTGCATCCTTCTGGTGCATCACGCACGGCGGCGGATGCGGGCTCTGCAGTGGGACCTGAAGTTTCAGTGGGCCCAGCATCAGGTCAACCTGTCCGACCATGTCCTGATCTCGGAGGGCACTGCGAGACAGTAGCAGTGGTGGCTCACGGACCGCGATTGGGTCAACGGCAGATCCCTCTCCCTTCCCCAACCGGAGCACGTAGTTGTGACGGACGCGTCCCTCCAGGGCTGGGGTGGCCACATGGGAGAGGCGGAGATCAGAGGCATCTGGTCTCCGGCGGAGTCCCGGCTCCATATCAACCTGTTGGAGCTGCGGGCGATTCGTCTGGCACTGAAGGCATTCCTCCCGTCTGTCCGAGGGAGTGCAGTGCAGGTGTTCACGGACAACACCACCGCCATGTGGTCAACAAATAGGGCGGGGTGGGGTCGTGGACCCTCTGCCAGGAGGCTCTGCGCCTCTGGCAATGGCTGGAACATCAGGGCGTGACTCTGATGGTTCAACACCTGGCAGGTTCTCTGAACGCCAGGGCGGACAAACTCAGCCGACGGTGCTCGTTGGATCACGAATGGCGTCTGAACTCTGCCGTGGCGCAAGGTCTCTTTCTGCAGTGGGGAGAGCCTTGGTTAGATCTATTCGCCACTGAAGAGAACGCGCAATGTCATCAGTTCTGCGCATTGGAATTTCCAAGGCCGGAGACGCTTTTCGTCGCGAGTGGAGTTGCGGTCTGTTGTACGCCTTCCCGCCTATACCATTTCTGCCCAGAGTGCTGAAGAAGATCAAGCGCGACCGGGCACAAGTCATCCTTGTGGCACCCGACTGGGCACGAAGGTACTGGTATCCCGAGCTACTCAGTATGTCAGTCGATCCCCCGGTTCGTCTGCCTCTTCAGGAGGACCTTTTGTCGCAGCAGCAGGGGACGGTCCTCCACCCGAACCTGTCCCGTCTCCACCTCCATGCTTGGAGATTGAGCGGCGACAGTTGAGGCCTTTTGACTTGCCTCCTGAAGTTTGCAACGTCATTCTGGCAGCCGGGCGTCCCTCCACAAAGTCGGTATACGCCTGCAGGCGGAACAGATTTGTGGCATGGTGCACAGCAAAGGCTGTGGATCCCCTTAATGCCCCTCTTTCGGAGGTTCTCCTCTTTCTTCTCTCTCTTGCCCAGCAGGGCTCTGCTCTGGGCACTGTCAAGGGCTACCTTTCAGCTCTCTCAGCCTTTCTGAGGCTGCCTGACCAGCCTTCTTTGTTCAAGTCCCCTATCGTTAATCGATTCCTGAAGGGCATCACTCATACGTTTCCTCCTGTTCCCATCGTGATGCCTCAGTGGGACTTGAACCTGGTTCTTACATTTCTGATGTGCGTTCCCTTTGAGCCGCTTCACAACTGTCCTCTTCGCCTTCTTTCTTTGAAGACTGCCTTCCTGGTAGCCATCCCCTTTGCCAGGAGTGTGAGTGAGCTCCAGGCTCTATCTTGTAAACCTCCTTTCCTTTCTGTCCATCCGGACAAGGTTGTGTTACGGACAAGGCCCTCCTTCCTACCCAAGGTAGTCACGGCCTTCCACATTGGGCAATCCATCACGTTGCCCACCTTCTTTCCACCTCCGCACCCCTGGAGAGAGGAGGAGCGGCTCCACCGTCTGGACCCAAAACTTGCGCTCTCCTTTTATCTGAATCGCACACAACAGTTCCGGGTGGATGATCAACTCTTTGTTGGGTACGCGGGCGCTAAGAAAGGGAAAGCGGTGCACAAGCGGACCATCTCCCGGTGGATTATCTTGTGCATCCAGGCGTGTTACTCCTTGGCTAAGAAGGAACCCCCTGTTGGGCTGAGGGCTCATTCCACTCGAGCCACGGCCACTACAACTGCCTTGGGCCGAGGTGTGCCCTTGCAGGACATTTGTCAGGCAGCTACGTGGGCCTCGCTGCACACGTTTGCAAGACACTACTACCTGGACAGTCAAGTCCGGAGGGACGGCTACTTTGGCCGCTCCGTCCTCCAGGACTTTCTGGTGTGATTATTGGTTCACAGACCCACCACCACGGGGATGGTATTGCTGGGGTATCTATTCTAAGGTAAGGAATCTATCACTAACGTGTCTCTTTCAGATGCACAAGTTACTACTTGTGTAACGATATATCTGTAAGAGACATTAGTTAGTGATAGATTCCTTACTGACCCACCCATCCTCCCCGTTCTGCGAACCGATATCTAGGGTTAAGGTCATCCCCTTGAAGGACTGGGTTCTTTAAGACCCAGCGGTGCCAGGGCACAACACCTGAAACCTTCGTGGGTAACCTGCTCCGGCGTACGAATCACAGAGACATGGGACACTTCCTTCGACGTCAAAGATTCAAGGTTTATTTGCTGCAGGGAACACAGAAATCACAGGAAGTACATCGAGTGTAGTTCGGGGAGACTGCTTCAAATTGGTTCTGTGGATCGCTCCTTTTATACAGTTTTTACCCATAGGATAACATGATACACAAAAGTTTACAACCCGGTTCCCACAATTATCCCCCAGAGGGGTCACTTTGGTCACTTTGAAACACACAAGGTCCGGAACATAAGTGCGGAAACATTTGGCGGTTCCCAACTGTAAAAACCCATCTTCCCACCATTAGCAAATTCCAATCAGCAGTAAAACAGATCGAAATAGGAACGAAGACAGGTGCAGAGGAAGACGGAGACAGTGGGGAGATCGGAAAGGGTGTAAAAGGGGAGGTATCGGGAAACACGAGATACAGGCATCAAAGGGACGTGCCTAATGAGATGCACGGCTGAGACAATAAGCCCGTGCGGCAAGATGAGCCTCAAGCGGCGTCATCTGCCTTACAGTGGCATCCCCCTCATCATAAAGACACTTACAAAGAACATGTGTCTTCCGCAAATATCTTGGGAGTCCCAGGGTCGCGAAGCGGACAGCGTCCGTTCGCTGGCTACTTGAGGGCAAGAGACAAAATGGATGCCGTATCTAAGATGGAACCCGTGGGTACAGATGAAAAACCCACATAACAAACGAACGGTTTAAGTTAGCACAGCGAAACTGCGCACACTTACTAAACTCGTCATTTGCGGTTCATAGATACCAGACTCGACCATATTCGTGCGAGTCGAAAACACCACTTACAATTGTCACGGAACCTCAGACGCTCCTTTTGCCCTCATGTAGGCAAGCACTAGTCGGAATCATATTCGATATTCATCAGACCATCGAGATGTTGCTGTAGCATAGCTCTGTCCAATCGAGTCCCCTTGGTAACAGATGGTTGTCTCATACACGTTGTAGCACAAAGGCCACATAAGGCAGGACCACACTGCACACAAAGGCAACACGTGAACAGGAACACTACCACAACTCCGATGATCATCAGAATTTTCCAACCCCAGGTCGACATCAGGCCCCAAAACCATCCAAGTAGCGTCCAATCCCCTACATCCACGTGTATGGATTCGGAGATCTTATGCAACCTCGAGATGGCTTGATAGACGGTAGGAGCATTATCTGGAATGAAAATGCAGCAGCTCGAATGGATCACCTTACATACCCCACCACGATCTGCTAAGATGACATCTAAAACCATACGGTTTTGTAACGTCATAAGTCTCTCCGCCTGAAGTTCTGTGGTGATATTACCAAGGGCACTGGCAGTAATATTAGCTGTCGATTCTACCACTCGAGTCAACTGTCTCAGGTTCCTACTATTAACCATAGGTCCCCAAAACGGGAGGAAACCCTTGAAAAAGTCTCCTGCCTCTTGACCGGCAGTATCCTCTTCGCTAATTACGCCTCGCACAACTCTAGTCTTATGATAATCGGCATTTACAGTGAACGTCGGAGGCAACAGATTTGCAATAAAACATGAGCCCATGAAGTCAGCGGGCAGCCATGTGTATGCACGATCATAACAAATAAAGTATGTACCCTTGGCAGCCAGAAACACAGGGGACGAGAACATCGGCAGAATGTAATTTTCAGTGCAAGCACTTGCTCCAAGTCGGGCTTGCGATCTTCGGCCACGACCCATGAGACAAAAATTACCAGTGTGGGGTACGACCCATATTGGAGGCGAGCTTTTAAGCTGCTTTTCACTAGTGAACACACTATATTCACCTCTACTTAGGACCTTATAGGCTTGTACCTCTTCTTCAGGGATAAGCGAAGGATCATAGATCTCACTATCTAAGTCCTCTATGGCTATCGATAAAGGCTTCTGATACGAAGTAGGGCCAGAGTAGGGGGAACGTGGTTCTCGAATGGGGTGGAAACCCAGTGCGCTTCGAAACATTGTTTGAAATGCTCGAGCTGACCCTTGGGAACTATACGGTAACACCAGATATGGAATTCCCTTATCCGTAGTATGTGGCATCAACCCACACACCCAACAATTAGTAGTGTTAACCACTAACTGATGCTGATGGAGGAGCTGAATAAAGGAATTGTTGCGGAATTCTACACGTCTAGCCTGCTCGTGTTCCGGTAACATGTGAAAGGAATGGGGAGAAGCAGTAGAGGTAAGATTAGGGTAAGAAGTAGGAGTAGGTGTAGCAGGTAAGAAGTAAGACATCGTATAATACACCCCACCCGCCAATAATGCAGAAGCAGTCAAAAACAATACAAACAGTTGGAATATAAAACATTTGGTACGACTGAGTTGCTGCAGCTTGAATCTATAGACTTGAGCCCCTTCCAAATCATTCAGCTTCGAGAATGCCATTCCCTATGACCGTCCGCAACGTTTCTTGACGCACTTCGTTCTGTGCAGCAATAGTCAATCCCCAGGAGTTCCTAGGAACCGACGGCCTTTAACCTAGCGTCAAGACCTACTGTCCAGAAGGAAGTACGCGCGCGGCCCTACGGCCTTCAATACACAATATGTATGTACAAGCACAATGTCTCTCAGGCTGTGGAAGTAAAAAGATACAAGGAAGGAAACTCAATATATATATATATGTACACAAATCACAGTGATACGAATGTTCAAAACTGATCGCGGGAAACGAGGATATTGCAGTTGTCAATTTCAGCAAAGCAAGAAAAAATTTATTTGTCCTTAGTGCGAGATCGCAGAGAATATCTGTGTTTCCCGGGACGTGTCTGCTCGTCGAACAAAGGATCCGTTGAAGAGACAGCGTCCTGCTGGTCAGTTGATTGTTCTGGTCTTGAGTCTTTTGCTGACAATGTTTCAACAGTGGCTTTCTGCTGCGCTGAGGATTCTCCAACAGGCTGTGCGTCGCTGAAAGGCACAAACGCCGGCAATGTTTCTGTTTCTGTTGACGCAATGCCTTTCCTTACCCACGGGTCTGCCGGAAAAGGGATAGGGACTCGCTTGGTGTGCGTAGCGTGCACCCAATTCTTGCGCCCCTCAAGACGAACGGCAGTCCTCGTGGCCAGGAGCACCTGGTAAGGTCCGGTAAACCTTGGGTCCAGATTATTCTTGCGTGAAAAGTTGCGTGTTACCACCCAGTCTCCGGGCTGGAGCTGGTGGCCTGGACCCTCCGTCTGCGTCGGCAATGCGTCGTAAACCTGTTGGTGAATTAACCTCAGTTTAGCAGTCAAGTCATGTAAATAGTCAATCAACATTGGATACTCAAGATCAGAGAATATTCCTGGCCTAGGAACCCCCCACACATTCGCAGGACGGCCGAACACTATCTCATAGGGACTAAGCCCTACTCGGGAGTGTACAGTCGCCCTAGTTGACAGTAATGCTAAGGGTAAAGCGTCAGGCCACGAAAGACCAGTCGTAGCCTGAATCTTTGCTAACTTTAGTTTAAGGGTACCATTGTACCCCTCAACTAATCCAGCTGACTGGGGATGATTGGCGCTGTGGAATTTTTGGTTTATTCCAAGGCCCTTACACACACTCTTCATCACACTTCCAACAAACTCACTTCCGTTATCTGACCACACGACTCTAGGCATTCCATACCGAGGAAAATATTCCTTCAGTAGGATTTTCGCAGTAGACAAAGCAGTATTGTCTTTGAGAGGATAGGCCTCGATCCATCGAGAGAATGCGCAAACCACGACTAAAACGTATTTCAGGTTATTGCATCGATCCATATGGATGAAGTCCAATTGAATCACCTCAAAGGGATACGAAGGAGGAGCAAAACTGCCAGGGGGAGTTGGGGTTCCTTTGCCAGGATTGTACATTATACACACCATACAATTCTTCACCAGACGTTCAGCACATTTTGTAATTCCATCATTCTTCCACACAGGCGACAACAACTTACAAATACCTTTCGCGCTAATATGTGCTAACCCATGTGCCATTGTCACAACAGCCAGCACATACGCATCAGGCAACATCCATCTTTTCTGATCCGACAAATCAATCCAACAACCACTCGCATCCAACTTTCCCGTACTTTCTTTCCACTTCATCTTTTCAGTCTCGGTGGCCTCATTCTGAATTGCTTTCACGCTCTCAACAGTATCTTCACACATACTTGATTCTGTAGGCCACCTAACCGAACTCGTCACATACATTCGAGTGCTAAGGTTCCGGGCAGTCTCCTTAGCAATCTCATCTGCAAACGCATTACCACGACCAACATCATCCGTCACTCTACGATGCGCACTACACTTAACAATTGCAACTTGCTTAGGCAAAGTCAATGCATCCAAAAGATCATTCACAAGCTGGCCATGCTGTATCTTCGTACCGTGCGACGTCAAGAAACCACGCTCTCGCCACAATCGTCCAAAACTATGCGCTACACCAAACGCGCATTGACTGTCGGTGTACACATTCACACGTTTCCCTTTTGCTAACACACATGCTCTAGTGAGAGCGATCAGCTCTGAAGCTTGGGCAGAATTCTGATTCAATCTTGCAGTTTCAACAACAGTGTTCAGTGTTACAACAGCATAAGCGGTAGTCACATCGCCATTCGGCAACTTAAAACATGACCCATCCACATACAGAGTGCCATCCGGATCTTCCAATGGGGTGTTTTTAAGGTCCACTCGACCTTTCGTTTCTTCTTCAGTCCTCAAGTAGCAGTCATGTTCTGCTACTTCATTTGACTCTGTACTAATCGGTAACAAAGTTGCCGGATTTAGGACATTACAACGTTTTATCTGAATATGGCTTGCCAAGAGCGTCAATTCGTACCCAGACAACCTCGCACTCGTCAAGTGCTGAGTTTTCGTTCGATTCAAAAGAGTATCGACTGCATGCGGAACCATCACCGTAAGCATATTATCCATGACCAATCCTGCTGATTGTCGGATGGAGACCGCAGCTGCCGCAGTTGCTCTAAAACAACTCGGCAATGCTCTAGCTACTGGGTCCAAGGTCGAGGAAAAATATGCACATGGACGTTGCTTACCACCAAAAGGTTGCGTTAGAACACTCAAAGCACAACCTTCCCTCTCGTGAACATATAACGTGAACGGCTTGCCGTAGTCAGGGGTACCTAACACAGGAGCCGAACACAATGAATCACGTAGTTCAGAAAAACTTTTCTGACATTCTTCCGTCCATGGTAAAGGAGTTGAAACATCCTTGCACGTAAGAGCCACCAATGGTTTTGCTAGCAATGAAAAATTAGGAATCCATTGCCTGCAGTACGACGTGATACCTAGAAAGGCACGCACATCTCTTTGGGTTTTTGGCACAGCCATTCGCGCAATCGCTGCAATTCTCTCTGGGGTCAATCTCCTTCCCTCCTTTGACAATAAGTGACCTAGATAGGTTACTTCTTGACAACAATATTGGAGTTTAGAAGGTGACACCTTGTGATTTAACTCACAGAGATGTTGCAGCAACGACACTGTAGCAATTTTGCAAATGTCCTGAGTATCAGCAGCCACCAATAAGTCGTCGACGTATTGGATTAAAGCCGCACCAACCGGCAACCGAAACGCATCCAGTTGACCCTTCAAGGCTTGACTGTAAATCGATGGACTTTCACAGTAGCCCTGAGGAGCGCGTTTGAACCGGAAGCTACGTCCACCGAGAGAGAAACCGAAAAGGTCCCTACTCTCTTCGGCAATCGGGATGCTGAAAAACGCATTTTTCAAATCAATCACCGAAAACCATGACGCAGAAGCTGGAATCAGAGTCAGTAGCGCCGTGATGTCAGGCACAACAGGAAATTGAGGAACCACAATTTTATTTACCTCTCGTAAATCGATAACAAAGCGATAAACAGGCGGTTTTGTAGGATCTGTACGTTTAAGAATGGGCAGTACAGGGCTATTGCACACGTTTCCCCGAGTCTCTTCGATAACATCTTTCTCGATCAGATCGTAAATGATCGCTAACAAAGCTCGTTCACCATCAAGGGAGATACGATACTGGGGAATACGTGGCAATCGCACATTCGATTTCAACTGAACAACATAGGGGGAGATATCAAGTAGGCCCACATCATTTGGACCCGTCGCCCACAAAGACGCAGGAAGAGAACTCAATTCCGGTGGAAGCTTATCGAGGGACAAATACATGGGAGAGACTACCCTCTCTCCTAACGTAAGCTTTACACCCGCAGGAGAACAGTACAAAGTTGCATACAAACGTTTAAGCAAATCCAGGCCCAAAAGATTTTCGCCACAACCCGTGGTTAAAATCAACGGAGCTTCTAGCTCACGTGGCCCAATTTGAAGGGGCAAAGGGCGTGAAACAGGATTGCTAACGGGGGCGCCAGAGAATCCAACGGAAACATTTGTTAAGCCAGACAAAGGTGCGCCAGGGAGTTTCGAATGCATGATAGAACTTTTCGCTGCACCAGTGTCCAACAGAAAAGGCTCAACGACGCCCGATGTAGCAACTGCGACGTAAGGCCCTCTCTGATCAACCGGAACTGATACCACTCCCTCTCCTTGTCTTTGGCTGTCCTAGTAATTACTGTCGTCAGTTCCCTGATCGACGTAATAATCGTCTACATTGTACTGCGCAGATCGTCCGTGCGGCGATCCACGTTGATCGAAACAGTTATTAGAATTTGACGAGTTGTCAAAGCGATCGTTCTGAGCACCACGACCTCTACCACGTGATGCCTGCTGTGAACCACCACGGCCTCCTTTAGACGAATTACCGCTATTACGTTCATTTAAAGCAGGACAATTGAATTTAATGTGTCCCTCTTGTCTACAATAAGCACATTGATTGTACCCTAATGAGGATCTTTGAAAGGAGGAATCATTACGCGGCTGCGATCTATTCGATTGCGACTGCGATCTATTCTGTTGGGGCGCATTCTGATTAGAACGCGGCGGATACGCTTGTTGTAACAACACTTTAGTTTTTAGTTCTTTCGTCTTTTTATCAGCACGGTCATTCTCCTCTTTCTCCCTATTCTCATAATATTGTGCAGTAGCCAATATCTGAGCTGAGGTAGAAACGGCCCATGCACTCTCTGAATTCTTTAATTTATTGCTCAAATCGGGCAACAAGTTCGACACAAATTTATCCACAAACAACCTCTGTCCACCCTCAGTACCCATATCCTGTCCACTGTGGTCAATGAATGCTTCTTCAAACCTCGTAAAGAAATCCGAAACACTCTCATCTTTCTTTTGTTTGCAAGCTGACAGTTTATCCCAATTTACCCTCATAGATGGCATAAGAGTCTTCATTAACGTTATTATTCGCTGAGGAAGAGCAGTAATCAATTGGTCGGGTTTAGCAGCAGCCACTTGTCCAGCATCTGCCGCTGTAATGGCAGCCCAATCACCGCCTAATTCATTTGCGTGATCTTGGTGACGAATCTTAGCCCATACCGGTTGCGGTACGACGTTGCCAAACAACATGTCGATATCGGCAAGATTCATCACCGTAGCATCTACGAGCTGCGATAATTCCTTATAATACCCAGTAGGATTTTTGCGAGGATCAGGCAAAGATTGCTTCACCTGAAGCACTTCCGATCGTTTCCATGGGAGGTGTATCCACACTCTCTCAAAGTGCGCCACTACCTGAGGATTAGCATTAGTATCAGCTGGTATCCAAACTGGCGGGACTTCACGCATAGGATATTGGCCAGACTCGTCTGGTTGGTGTTCAATATCCTCGACAAACAATGCATGAGGTATTGGAGCGGGACGGAAAGATAATAACCGCTCAATAGCACGTCGAACGTTAGTATCTACTATCAGTCCAGTTGCGAACTGAAGCCGGAGTTCAGACAGGGCGGTCAGCACCTCGTCAGACGCATCGGCCGCTATCTGATCATGTAGGAACTTATAGAATATGTGAATCCAGACAGAATCTGGTATCATCCCTGATTGGCACACACATTAAGTTGCGTTTTCTAGATCCAGAAAAACACTTTCATTCAATGTTCATTTATATCATGGTTTATTTGTTTTTATCGTTAATTCACGTTGCATATTTATTTTTTCATTTCAAAAAGATCATCAAATAATTTGGGTTTCAAACTTCAGGCAAAAGTCAAACGTGTCCAATGCATTTCGGGCACTGGTATAATGTGCCCTTCATCAGGGAAATGACACTATGAATAAAGGTAAAATGAAAATGACACTATGAATAAAAGCAAAAGTGGAATATCAATCAATCAACACATAGTCAAATGACATTACTTCACAGTTCATAAAATGAAACATACAAAATAAATGACATCTGTTAAAATACAGTAGCGTGAAGCATATAACCAACAATGGGTAGTGCTGTGAGGGGCCAGTGAGTGAGGGTTATGATCTGGTGTTAAGGGGAACAATCCGGAAATTACTTACGTGCCTGTCAAGACGACCTATCTGTCAATCTGTAAATAAAGCGCAAGTCTAAGTTATTTCTTTAGTCGGTTTGCGGAGGACAATCCGTAATGTGAACTAACGTTACGGGCGCTTAAAACTAACCTGTTGGTTTAGAGCAACGAGGCTCACCATCCAGTCTGCCTGTCTCCGCGGTGCCGGTAGCAACGTTTGATTTCCGGCGTGCATTGTTTATTTCGATGTTCACTCGATCACGTGGGATTAGGAGTGAAGAAAGACTCGCGTCGGTAACATATAGTCGGGTTGATGTAAATATAAAAGTTGGAATCCAACCTTCTAAATAATTGGGTATTCCTGCATACGTTGAGCACGGTATAGAATTTAATAAAAAGGTTATGTGTTAACCGTAATGTCACGGTTGGGTAAATGGAAACTGATCAGTGCACGGATTCGAACTGTAAAATATGACGGTGCAGTGAGTGAAGGGTAAGACATGTAATGGTTGAGCTAACATGGGGTGATTATCGGGATAATGGACAATGTTATGTGTTCAAACAGTGTGCAAACAGTGTCATGGTGTGGGGAACATGCACAATAACATTCAACATAATCTCCAGAGCAATCTAATTACAGGTAACATGAAAATTCTATCCTATCGTTTAAACCAGTTGGTTTCTGGGTGGATAATCTATGGATCCAAAAGTTTTCTTTTCTCAATAACTGTTTGTTGTTATTAACACCCTCATATTTTGGATCCATAGATTATCCACCCAGAAACCTACCGTGCTCAACGTATGCAGGAATACCCAATTATTTAGAAGGTTGGATTCCAACTTTTATATTTACATCAACCCGACTATATGTTACCGACGCGAGTCTTTCTTCACTCCTAATCCCACGTGATCGAGTGAACATCGAAATAAACAATGCACGCCGGAAATCAAACGTTGCTACCGGCACCGCGGAGACAGGCAGACTGGATGGTGAGCCTCGTTGCTCTAAACCAACAGGTTAGTTTTAAGCGCCCGTAACGTTAGTTCACATTACGGATTGTCCTCCGCAAACCGACTAAAGAAATAACTTAGACTTGCGCTTTATTTACAGATTGACAGATAGGTCGTCTTGACAGGCACGTAAGTAATTTCCGGATTGTTCCCCTTAACACCAGATCATAACCCTCACTCACTGGCCCCTCACAGCACTACCCATTGTTGGTTATATGCTTCACGCTACTGTATTTTAACAGATGTCATTTATTTTGTATGTTTCATTTTATGAACTGTGAAGTAATGTCATTTGACTATGTGTTGATTGATTGATATTCCACTTTTGCTTTTATTCATAGTGTCATTTTCATTTTACCTTTATTCATAGTGTCATTTCCCTGATGAAGGGCACATTATACCAGTGCCCGAAATGCATTGGACACGTTTGACTTTTGCCTGAAGTTTGAAACCCAAATTATTTGATGATCTTTTTGAAATGAAAAAATAAATATGCAACGTGAATTAACGATAAAAACAAATAAACCATGATATAAATGAACATTGAATGAAAGTGTTTTTCTGGATCTAGAAAACGCAACTTAATGTGTGTGCCAATCAGGGATGATACCAGATTCTGTCTGGATTCACATATTCTACAATTCCTTGGCGTTGTAGGGCACTCAACGCCTCCTAATTGAGCACCACACAACTTGGATAACGTTCAACTAACTTGAATCAACCTCATAAAACCAGCAGTGCATCTATCTCAATCGTATTACATGTAGGAACTTACACATTTCGTCAAACACATATCTCTGAGTTGGTATGTTGAATTGACTAAACGTTTCGAGAACAACACGGGGTGGATTTCTCTGCGGATTTACCATCCAACCCATCGCCATATTGTATAGCGCAACGCGTTCCCTGTTACCAGGAAGCTGACTACGTCTCTGAGGACCATCGGAACCAGCAGACCCATGAACAGGTCCGAGCGACTGAAAGAAACTGGCTGCAAGAGGAGAATTACGACTACGAGTAGAGGGAGAGAGATACGACACAGGACTAACAAGAGAAGGAGTAGAAACAGTAGCAGCAACAGGGGTTAACAAAACAGGAGCAGTAGCGGGAGCAGGAGTATGTGGAGGCGGAGGAGCCGTAGGGATAGCAACAGACAAGGGAGCAGGAACAGACGGAAGAGCGGGTGCAGGTTGAGGAACAGGCGGAGGAACAATAGGTGGAAGAACAGGTACGGCAGGGACCACAGGAGCTGCGGTACCCTGTACGTACGGAGGTGGCGACTTCATAAGATAGGACATTAAAGGATCCTCAACTAACTCTTCCTTCTTATCCGACTCCGTAGGCAAAGCAGGATAACATTTATCTATGGTCATACGCTGTAGCCTCTCAAACACTTCCTTATCCTTATCCTCCTTATCACGCTGGAACTGCTCAGCTTTCTTCACTATGGTGGCAACATTATCTCGCTGACTACGTTTATTCTGTCTGATCTCTTTCTGTCGGGCTTCTTTGCGCCACAACCGAAAGGCATCAAACATGGCCGGCCTTGATTTACGTTCGAACAACTTCATTTCTAGATTATCTAAGATCGACGCCTCGAAGCTACCGTGAGGTGGCCAACGAAGGTCGCCGTCTTTCTTTGTATATTTAATCCAATAATCGTTAAAGGTAATCGGGCCTAGCCCATGTTTACTATACAAGTCATAAGTGGGAGTTCCAACCGGAGGTATCGGACACGAGTCCTCCAGTCGGGAATCCGCACCACAAGGTCTGAAACAACTGAACAAAGTACTGCGACCAGGCATCTTGCACACAAACCGAGTTTCACAAACTTCAAGGGTTACGGGATTTACCAAGTCCCAGCAAAGAACAAAACCCTCGGTTTTTGGCGGCTGCAGTCGTCAAACAATACAACAAAGTACCAAGAACCACAAATGCAATGGAACCATGCAACCACTAAGTAATCACAACCAAGAACTCTGGGAGCGACCCACAAATACTTAACTCAAAGATCGATGGCGTCACCAGGAAGGCCCGTCAGTCGTCTCGCTATACCAAGGTCTACGCCAGGCGCCAAAACAGGTCTACAGTCAGGGCAGCAGTCCGTCGCAGCCGTCAGGAGGCGGGAATCTTCGCGGGAAAAGTCTTCGGGCCACTTATTTCGACAACAGGATCGATGAAGCGGAGTGCACCTTCCCTCGGAGATTTCACACGAAGTTCCTCACGATCGTCGGGCTTGGACCGGTACCACTGATGCAGCCCCACGTTGGGCGCCAACTGAAGGACTGGGTTCTTTAAGACCCAGCGGTGCCAGGGCACAACACCTGAAACCTTCGTGGGTAACCTGCTCCGGCGTACGAATCACAGAGACACGGGACACTTCCTTCGACGTCAAAGATTCAAGGTTTATTTGCTGCAGGGAACACAGAAATCACAGGAAGTACATCGAGTGTAGTTCGGGGAGACTGCTTCAAATTGGTTCTGTGGATCGCTCCTTTTATACAGTTTTTACCCATAGGATAACATGATACACAAAAGTTTACAACCCGGTTCCCACAATTATCCCCCAGAGGGGTCACTTTGGTCACTTTGAAACACACAAGGTCCGGAACATAAGTGCGGAAACATTTGGCGGTTCCCAACTGTAAAAACCCATCTTCCCACCATTAGCAAATTCCAATCAGCAGTAAAACAGATCGAAATAGGAACGAAGACAGGTGCAGAGGAAGACGGAGACAGTGGGGAGATCGGAAAGGGTGTAAAAGGGGAGGTATCGGGAAACACGAGATACAGGCATCAAAGGGACGTGCCTAATGAGATGCACGGCTGAGACAATAAGCCCGTGCGGCAAGATGAGCCTCAAGCGGCGTCATCTGCCTTACAGTGGCATCCCCCTCATCATAAAGACACTTACAAAGAACATGTGTCTTCCGCAAATATCTTGGGAGTCCCAGGGTCGCGAAGCGGACAGCGTCCGTTCGCTGGCTACTTGAGGGCAAGAGACAAAATGGATGCCGTATCTAAGATGGAACCCGTGGGTACAGATGAAAAACCCACATAACAAACGAACGGTTTAAGTTAGCACAGCGAAACTGCGCACACTTACTAAACTCGTCATTTGCGGTTCATAGATACCAGACTCGACCATATTCGTGCGAGTCGAAAACACCACTTACAATTGTCACGGAACCTCACCCTTTCAGGGACTTAGTTTCATGGCACCAGTGTTGGTTTTTGTCATGGCTCTGCGCTTCTGGCGCGGAAAAGCTGTGGCTAAGAACTGACATCAGCACGCGGAGGCGGCGTCTAAGTACTCCGACAACGTCATCACGGCGCCCACGACGCCGACGACGGACGCGGAGCCGCAGACGACGCCTACCGACGCGCAAGGGTACTGCTACGCAAAAGTTTCCGGATCCAGTCTGACGCCTGGGGATATTCTAAGGTAAGGAATCTATCACTAACTAATGTCTCTTACAGATA
The DNA here is from genome assembly GCF_964263255.1 of Lissotriton vulgaris. Lineage (NCBI taxonomy): Eukaryota > Metazoa > Chordata > Amphibia > Caudata > Salamandridae > Lissotriton > Lissotriton vulgaris. Next base: position 1,072,751,478 of record NC_141691.1, on the reverse strand, counting down.
TATCGTTACACAAGTAGTAACTTGTGCTACTAGCATAGAGCAGGAACTGTTTCTCTTAGATCAGAAGTATGGCCCTGCCATAGGATTGGCAGAGGACCAATAGAAGCGGGTTGAGCTGAGAAAAAACCTTGAAAGTTTATTATAGGAAAGGGTTGCTAGGAGATGAGAGGCAAGCAGCTCTCACATTTCGAGTATGGAGAGGCTGCAGGTAAGGTCTTGGCCTGGAAGATAAAATCAGATCAGGCCCAAAAATATATTAGGGAAATAAAACTGGAAGGGGAAGTTACAGCTAGGACCTCGAACTCAGAAATCGGGAGTGCTTTCCAGGAGTTCTTTCAAACCATCTATAAGGAGGACATTATGGATGTCCCTATTGCTAGGGATGCTTGGTTAGATAAGGTTCAACTGCCTACCCTCTCATTAGAACAGTGTGACCTTTTGGATAAGGAAATATCAGAAGCTGAAGTCAGCAATGCTATCAGTCAACTGAAGTGAGGGAAGGTGGCTGGTCCGGATGGCCTACCAGGGGAGCTGTATCGTGTATTAAGTCCCGCTTTAGTTCCATCTTTGACTGCCCTTTTCAATTATATCTTTCTGAACGCGCAGCGCCACCAGAGTCGTGGAGCGAGGCAACAATTGTTTTGATCCCCAAACCTGGTAAGGACCCGGCTGACTGCGGGTCCTATAGGCCGATTTTGCTCCTAAACAATGATTATAAAATCTTTGCAGCTATCCTGTCGGCACGGCTGGGGAGCGAGATCGGCTCAATAATCCACCAAGATCAGAAGGGATTTATAAGGGGGCGATAGTTGGCAGACCTCACCCACGACCTGGTCAGTGCCATAGACATCGCCACTACCTTCTCTCTTCCCTTGGCCACCTTCACTCTGGATGCTACCAAAGCATTCAATAGGGTCAAGTGGCCCTATCTGGCTTCGGTAATGAGAAGGTTTCAGCTTGGGGCCAACTTCTGACGAGTCATGGATCTCCTGTACAGGGATCCCAGGGCTAGACTGTTGGTCAATGGTGCTCTTACTGAGCCTTTTAAAATTACAAGGGGTACCAGGCAGCGCTGCCCGCTTTCCCCCCTCCTATTCAATTTGTATATTCAAAGTCAAAACGTTTATTGTTTCCAATTATTAAAAATTATTACAATATTACGTTTACAATATTACATTTACATTACAAAATCACTTATTAAAAAAAGTACTTGTTTTGTACATTATTGCTTCCGCTGGTACAGAAACTTGTTTAGTTATTTATTTATTTATTTTCTGATTGTTCTTCTTACTTTAGCTGATCAACTCAATTTGTATATGGAACCTTTCGCTCAAATCTTGAGAGAGGAGCACAACATCCCCTCTTTCGAGTTTGGAGGATGGGTAAAGTGGGTAGGACTCTATGCGGATGATATCCTTATTTATACAACTGATCCTGTCCAAGCTTTTCCCATAGTCATTAAAAGGGCCGAGGAATTCGGGCATATCTCGGGGTACGAAATCAATGCAGGAAAAACCGAGGTAATGACATGGAATAAAGAAAAACCAAAGGAAATTATGGGCGGAGCGTTGACAATACAAGCACTCACCCCCAGTCAACTGATCTGGTTTTAATCCATCACCGTTCTTTAGCCCACTCTGCCACCCCAGTTCAGACATGGCCATATGCAAATCAGTCTAACCCTGTGCCTCATGGGACAGTCCAGCCCGAACTGCCAAGCCATGCCTTCCCTGGACCGGAAACAAGCTACCGAGGACCGGTTTCTGGCATTTCAGGCTTCTTCAGCCCGGCTTGCTTGAATCCATTGGCAAAGTGAGCAAGGGACTCACGTCTGAGCATACCCTGCCAACTTATGGCGAACAAAGAAAAACCAAAGGAAATGATGGACGGAGCGTTGACAATACAAGCACCCACCCCCTGTCAACTGATCTGGGTTTAATCCATCACCATTCTTTAGCCCACTCTGCCACCCCAGTTCAGACATAGCCATATGCAAATCAGTCTGACCCTGTGAGTGCTTGTATTGTGAACGCTCCGTCCATCATTTCCTTTGGTTTTTCAATGACATGGAATATCCATAACACGCAGCTGGCAGTCACTCCATCTATGCGCTATTACCTAGGAGATCGGTAACATGGCACAGACCAATTTGGACCGGGTCTTTGGAGAATGTCGGGCGCTATTAAAAGCTTGGACTTTTCTCCCACTGACAATACTTGGGAAAATAAGTCTAGTAAAAATGTCCATTCTCCCCAAGTTTACGTTTATTTTTAATACTATCCCACTAGCCTTTGACTTTAAACAAATCCAAAAATGTCAGCAGGAAATTAACTCCTTTGTTCTGAACTATAAGGCAACCAGGCTGGCCTGGAAGAAATTGAGAAGGAGGAGGGAAAAGGGTGGGCTTGCATTTCCAGACCTACAATATTACTCATGGGCATTTCAACTATCATATTTTAGGATGTTGCTGAAATCTCCATCAAGCTCATCTATTGGGAGAATGTTCAAGGCCATGCTGAATGGGGCGGATTTGCCACTCGATGGATTTTTATTTAAATTCGGGGACCAAAGGTTCTTAAAAAAGGTGAGGTTAAAGATCTTACAATCATTGGCAAAAGCTTGGGTGCTGATTGGAGCTAGAGTAGGGTTGGCCTATTTTTCAAATTTTGCCCCAATTTGGGACTCCCCGGGGCTTCCCCCCTGTCTTAAGAACAGTCTTGCAGTTCCCGTAAAGGAGGCAGGGGTTCTAAGATGGGGAGAGTTGCTAGTGGGAGGGTCACTGGTAGGTTGGAAGGAGTTATATGAGAAGGTCGGGCCAGCACTATCTAGATTCAAATATATACAGCTTCTTAGCTGGTCTTGGGAGTTGATTAAGAAAAAGGTCCAATTGGGGAGGAATAGTATTCTGGAACAACAGCTGGTAGAGAGACAAGTGGGGGGGAAAGAGGTAGCCCTCTGGCATTGGACCATTCTGGAGGAGGTGGATGGGGAGTTCACTTTCCCCGACGAGCAGTGGGGAGGTGTCATGGGCCCTCAGTGCGCGGACCTATGGATAAGTTCTTTCACTCTCCTGTACAAAGGGGTTAAGCCAGCTTGGTTGAGGGGAAACAATCTTTTCACAGTACATCGTGCCTACCTTTCCCCTCAAAGGCTATCTAAATTTCAGCCTGGAAAATGCTGTAATAAGTGTAACTTCCCCGCAGCTTCCGATGTCCATATGTTTATGGAATGTCCCCTCATAAACTCATTTTGGGATGAAGTAAAGGCCACTTTAGACTCGATTCTTAAAATCTCATTATCTTTCACATTGCCGTTAATAATATTTGGGCTGGACGAGAACGTCACTGAGCCTGCAAAGACCTTCCTGTTTTATGCAATTCTGCTTGCGAGACGGCAAATTTGTAAATCTTGGGTTGACTCTAAGGCACCATCACATACAGGCTGGTTAATGTCCTTATATGACACATCAAAGGTGGACTTGGCCAGACCCTGCAGTAAACGTAACCTCACATTTTGGAATTTGCTGGTTCGGTGGAGCTAGAATTTTCATCAGGATCTCCAGGTTTTTTTTTAAATGTTTTAATTTTTTATTTTTTTCCCCGGGTCCGATGATTATGCCTTTATACTCCATGGTCCTATTGGTGGTCCCGCCCGACAACGTATTTGGTCCCCCAGGCTGAAATATGCCTTGATGGAGTATTGAGGGGATTGGCATGCCTCCTAACATCTCCCCCTCTCAAATATTCCTGAGAACCTCTCCCGCCAGTTTGGTACTTCTTTCTGTCTGGGTGTGGGAGAGGAATGAGATCTCACCCTGTGCCTAATTGACATCCAAGGTGGTTGGCGTTTTCTTTGGAACGAGGGTCAGGCAAATGAGGACAAAAAAAAAGAATGTCGCCAGGCGTCACCGCCCGGGGCCTGGTGACCCCGGTACACAGACAAAATATCGATTTTTTAATATCGATAAGCAAAAATATCGAAGTTTTAATATCGATATACAAAAATATCGAAGGTAAGTAATATCGACAGTCTAAATATCGATATTGGTATGATATCAGTAATATCGAAGTTGTAAATATCGATGTTAATAATATCGAAATTAATAACTTTGATGTTACTAATATCTATTTTTAAATAAATTTAGTGTATATTATATTGTATTAATTATGTTTTAATATTTTTTTTATGTTATTTTATTAAATATTGTGTTTTACTACTGTAGCGGGTTGTGGTTTATAGGGGAATAGGGTGGGAAGTAATTTAATTATGTTAAATTAATTATTAATTATTAGGAATTATTAATTAATTAATTGAGAATTAATTTTAAATTATTTTAATTAATTTATTAATTGATAAATATGTTCTGTAGCGGGTTATGGGTTTATAGGGGAATAGGGTGGGAAGTAATTTAATAATAATTAATTAATTGATATATGTTTGTACATATTTTAAATAATTAATTGGTAATTAATTTCTATTAATTAGTTAATTAATTATTATAATTTTTTATCATATTTATAATTATTAATTAGTTGGTAATTAATTATTATTAATTATTTTATTAAATTAATTAAAGTAATTTTTATATATATTATTTATTGTTATTAATTAATTAATTGTGCAAAATAATATTAATTATTAAATTAAATTAATTACAGCAAATGTGCTAATATATTTATTTTATTGTTATTGTTAATTAATAATTAATTGGTAATTAAATAATATTAATTAATTGTGGGTACAGGGGTATTTTTAGGGTTCAGGGTCAGTTTTCAGGTCATGGGTACAGGGGTATTTTTAGGGTTCAGGGTCAGTTTTCAGTTCATGGGTAAAGGGGTATTTTTAGGGTTCAGGGTCAGTTTTCAGTTCATGGGTAAAGGGGTATTTTTAGGGTTCAGGGTCAGTTTTCAGTTCATGGGTAAAGGGGTATTTTTTGGGTTCAGGGTCAGTTTTCAGTTCATGGGTAAAGGGGTATTTTTAGGGTTCAGGGTCAGTTTTCAGTTCATGGGTAAAGGGGTATTTTTAGGGTTCAGGGTCAGTTTTCAGTTTTTGGGTAAAGGGTTATTTTTAGGGTTCAGGGTCAGTTTTCAGTTCATGGGTAAAGGGGTATTTTTAGGGTTCAGGGTCAGTTTTCAGTTCATGGGTACAGGGGTATTTTTAGGGTTCAGGGTCAGTTTTCAGTTCATGGGTAAAGGAGTATTTTTAGGGTTCAGGGTCAGTTTTCAGTTCATGGGTAAAGGGGTATTTTTAGGGTTCTGGGTCAGTTTTCAGTTCATGGGTAAAGGGGTATTTTTAGGGTTCAGGGTCAGTTTTCAGTTCATGGGTAAAGGGGTATTTTTTGGGTTCAGGGTCAGTTTTCAGTTCATGGGTAAAGGGGTATTTTTAGGGTTCAGGGTCAGTTTTCAGTTCATGGGTAAAGGGGTATTTTTAGGGTTCAGGGTCAGTTTTCAGTTTTTGGGTAAAGGGTTATTTTTAGGGTTCAGGGTCAGTTTTCAGTTCATGGGTAAAGGGGTATTTTTAGGGTTCAGGGTCAGTTTTCAGTTCATGGGTACAGGGGTATTTTTAGGGTTCAGGGTCAGTTTTCAGTTCATGGGTAAAGGAGTATTTTTAGGGTTCAGGGTCAGTTTTCAGTTCATGGGTAAAGGGGTATTTTTAGGGTTCTGGGTCAGTTTTCAGTTCATGGGTAAAGGGGTATTTTTAGGGTTCAGGGTCAGTTTTCAGTTTGTGGGTAAAGGGGTATTTTTAGGGTTCAGGGTCAGTTTTCAGTTTGTGGGTAAAGGGGTATTTTTAGGGTTCAGGGTCAGTTTTCAGTTCATGGGTAAAGGGGTATTTTTAGGGTTCTGGGTCAGTTTTCAGTTCATGGGTAAAGGGGTATTTTTAGGGTTCAGTGTCAGTTTTCAGTATTTGGGTTAAGGGGTATTTTTAGGGTTCTGGGTCAGTTTTGGGTTTTTGGGGTACAGTCGTACAGGGTAAAAATTAAATAAATTTAAATTAAATCAATTAAATGAAATTATAAAATATAAAATTACATTAAATTATTACGTTTTTAATTTATTTTAAATGTATATGTATTAGTTTTAATTTTTTTATTATGTTTTAATATTTTTATTTAATATTTGTAAAATTATATGTATTTTATAATTATTTTAACATTATTATTAATACATTTAAAAAAACGATATTTTTAATTCCGATATTTTTGTACTACGATATTATTTTTTCGATATTTTTGTACTTACCTTGTTAGGGATAGGATTCCGATATTTTTGACTTCGATATTTTTGTCCCGATATTTTTGTATGTCGATATTTTTGGTTTCGATATTTAGTCAGACATTCGGTGACCCCACCTTTCTCACCACTCATCCAACACCTGAGAGCCTGGTCACCCAAGCCTCGATGTAACAGAGTTCCTTCCCCACGGCTCAGCCGGATAAGGACTCTAATAAGCTGGAACAGTTCGGTAAGCGGTTGTTCTCTTCGGCCAGTTGGGGCTGCGGTCTGTGAACACCGCCTGCTTATTAGGCCGCTATTTCCACGCGGTGTGGGATACCGTTGCTCAGGTGCTGCCACAGTGTCCTGAGGAGGTTCAGACTGTTCTTTCGCAAGCGGTTGCTGAGGGTAAGGATGTGGCTAAGTTCGCCATTCGGTGTGGTTTGGACACCGGTGACTCCTTGGGCAGGGTGATTTCTATGACTGTGGCGCTGCGTTCCCACGCCTGGCTGCGTTCTACAGGGTTCTCGGCCGATGTCCAGAACTCGCCCTTTCATGGCGCTTGCCTGTTTGGCGATAAGGCCGACAGTGCATTGGAGCATTTTAAGGACTCGCGGGCCACGGCCCAGTCCTTATGTCTTTCTGCAAAGAGCCCGGCCACTCCTGGGTTGCTTTCCTTTTGTGGCCACGGCAGTGGCGCCCGGCATGTTCCTTCAGCAAGCCTGTGCAGAACCAGCCGCAGCGCGGACGCGGCTACCGCAGGGGCGAGTCTGGAAATCAGCATGGGGGTCAGTCTTCCTCCACCCCGCTGCTTCTACCTCCAAACCTTCCTGATCCATTTTTTGTGGAGAACCCCACGCTGTGGGTGGCAGGATCCGCCTCCACCTCCTCGACTGGTGCAATATCATATCGGACAAATGGGTGTTGCAGATCATTTGCGGGGGTTACTCCCTTCCCTTTCAGTCCTTCCCTCCAGCCATGCCACCTCGGTGCTTCTGCATGTCGGTTGATCACCTGGTGCTTCTACAGCAGGAAGTCACTGCCCTTTTGGCCAAGGGGGCCATTGAGTGTGTTCCCGGGTCGGAAGTAGGGCGTGGTTGTAATTCCCACTACTTTCTGGTCCCCAAGAAAGACAATGGGAACCTGCGCCCCATCTTGGACCTCCGGAACGTCATTCGCTTCCTCCGGAAGGAGAAATTCAAAATGCTGACTCTGGCTCAGGTCTTGGCTGCCCTTGACCCCGGAGACTGGATAGTAGCGTTGGACTTGCAGGACGCATATTTTCACATCCCCTCCAGCCGGCCCACCGGCTTTACCTGCGGTTCACTGTAGGCCTGGAGCATTTCCAGTTTACTGTGTTTCCCTTCGGCCTTATCAGTACCCCTCGGTGTTCACGTAAGTGATGGCGGTGGTTGCAGCTCATCTGCGCAGGTCAGGGGTGTCAGTCTTCCCCTACCTCGACGACTGGATGTTGAAGGTGGGCTCTCCCCAGGCAGTTGTCACCCACCTTCAGACTACGGCTGACCTCCTGCACTTGCTGGGGTTCTCCATCAACGTGCCGAAGTCACACCTGAGCCCCTCTCAGAAGTTCCCTTTCATCGGAGTGTTTCTGGATTCAACGCAGTTTCGGGTTTATCCTCCCGAGCAGCGAGTCCGGGATATTCAGGCTATGATTTCGATCTTTCGGCCTCTATCCCAGGTTTCAGTCAGGATGACCCTCCGGCTCCTGTACCTGATGGTCTCTTGCATCCTGCATCCTGCTAGTGCAACATGCCAAGTAGCATATGCAGGCTCTGCAGTGGGACCTGAAGTTCCAGTGGGCACCGCATCAGGGAAACCTGTCCCATCATGTTCAGATCTCGGAGGGCGCTGCACGACACTTGCAGTGGTGGCTCACGAATCGCGATTGGGTCAATGGCAGATCCCTCTCCCTCCCTAACCAGAGCACACAGTAGTGACGGATGCATCCCTCCTGGGATGGGGAGGCCACTTGGGAGAGGCAGAGATCAGAGGCCTCTGGTCTCCAGCAGAGTCCTGGCTCCACATCAATCTTTTGGAGCTTCGGGTGATCCAACTGGCACTGAAGGCATTCCTTCCCTCTATTCAGGGAACTGTAGTGCAGGTGTTCACGGACAACACCACTGCCATGTGGTATTGCAACAAACAGGGCGGGGTGGGGTCATGGACCCTATGTCAGGAGGCTCTGCGCCTTTGGAACTGGCTGGAACATCAAGGCATTACCTTGGTGGTTCAACACCTGGCGGGTTCTCTGAATGCCAGGGCGGACGAACTCAGCCGCCGGTGATTGATGGATTACGAATGGTGTCTGAACTCAGACGTGGTGCAAGGTCTCTTTCTGCAGTGGAGAGAGCCTTGGTTAGATCTATTCGCCACCGACGAGAACGCGCAATGTCATCAGTTCTGCGCATTGGAATTTCCAAGGCGGCACTCGCTCGGTGACGCTTTTCGTCGCGAGTAGAGCTGCGGTATGTTGTACGCCTTTCCACCTATACCACTTCTGCCCAGAGTGCTGAAGAAGATCAGGCGTGACCGGGCCCAAGTCATTCTTGTGGCTTTCAATTGGGAATGAAGATACTGGTATCCCGAGCTACTCAACATGGCGATCGATCCCCCGATCCGACTGCTTCTTCAGGAGACTCTTCTGTCGCAGCAGCAGGGGACGGTCCTCCACCCGAACCTGTCCAGCCTCAACCTCCGTTCGTGGAGATTGAGCGGCGACAGTTGACATCTTTTGATCTCCCTCCCGAAGTCTGTGATGTTATTCTGCTAGCCAGGCATCCCTCTACTAAGACGGTATACACCTGCAGGTGGACCAAGTTTGTGGCATGGTGCACAGCTAAGTCTGTGGATCCTCTTTCCACCCCTCTTTCCAAGGTTCTTCTGTTACTTCTCTCTTTGGCCCAGCAGGGCTCTGCTCTGGGCACTATCAAAGGTTTCTGCCATCTCCACCTTTCTGCAGCTTCCAGATCAGCCTTCTCTTTTTAAGTCCGCAGGTGTTAAATGTTTCTTAAAAGGCATCACGCACATGTTCCCTCCTGTGCCATTCATAATGCCTCAATGGGATTTAAACATTGTTCTGACATATCTGATGTGCGCTCCCTTTGAGCCTCTTCATAACTGTCCTTTGCGTCTTCTTACTCTGAAGACGGCTTTCCTGGTTGCTATCACCTCTGCCAGAAGAGTGAGTGAGCTCCAGGTCCTTTCTTCAAAACCTCCTTTCCTTTCTGTTCATCCAGACAAGGTGGTTTTAAGGACCCGTCCTTCCTTCTTGCCAAAGGTTGTTACGCCCTTCCACATCAGGCAGATAATAACTTTGCCCACCTTCTTTCCGCCTCCGCATCCTTCGAAAGAGGAGGAGAGGCTCCACCGTCTGGACCCAAAACGTGCGCTCTCGTTTTATCTGAAACGCACACAGCAGTTCCGGGTGGATGACCAGCTTTTGTTGGCTACGTGGGTGCCAAAAAAGGTCGGGTGTGCACAAATGACCATCTCTCGGTGGGTCGTTGTCTGCAGCAAAGCCTGTTACTCGTTGACTAAGAAGGAGCCTCCTGTGGGGCTGCATGCCCATTCCACTGGGCAACGACAGTCACTACTGCCTTGCGTTTCCTTGCAGGACTTTTGTCAGGCAGCTACGTGGGCCTCGCTGCAACGTTTACCAAGCATTACTGCCTTGACAGCCAAGTCCGGAGAGACGCCTTCTTTGGCCGTTCTGGTCTCCAGGACTTTCTGGTGTGATCTTGGATCGCAGACCCACCAACGGGGTTGGTATTGCTGGGTTATCTATTCTAATGTAAGGAATCTATCACTAACATGTCTCTTTCAGGTACACAAGTTACTACTTGTGTAACGATACATCTGTAAGAGACATTAGCTAGTGATAGATTTCTTACCGCCCCTTCCAACCTCCCCGTTCTGCGAACTGATTACTAGGGTTAAGGTCATCCCTTTCAGGGCCCTAGTGGTCAGTTTCTTGCATGGCTCTGCGTTCCTGGCGCGGAAAGTCGTGTACATAACTGACGTCAGTATGCATGGGTGGCGCCGAAGTAGTCTCCGTGCCGTCATCTCGGCCCATACGACGCCAGCGACGGACGCGGAGCCGCAGGATGCCACCTACTGACGTGCAGGGGTACTGCTAGCAAAACTTTCCGGATCCAGTCTGACACCTGGGGATATTCTAAGGTAAGGAATCTCACTAACTAATGTCTCTTACAGATATTTTGCTACACAAGTAGTAACTTGTGCACCAAGGCCTCAAAATATGGCCACATGAGAGAGCTTTTAGTTACAGGCAGATATTTAAACCGAAGTGCTGAAAGCAAAAAGTAGAATTTCATTGTGCACAAAATGTTGGTAAACTAGCAGAAACATAGTCAGTGTTCACTTTCCTACAATAGGAAAAATAAAATTAAAGGCAACGTCAGATCTTAGTGTCTACACTTTCTCTACAAAAGCCCCATTAGCAGGTCAGGGAAAGGCTTGCATTGTATTGTATTGTAATTGCATTTATATAGTGCTTACTACCCCATACGAGGCGCCAAAGTGCTTTTTGGGCGAGTAGCACGCTACTCCGGAACACACAAAGGATTAGTGGGTAATTAGTGTTGTAAAATATTAAATTAATTTGAGCGGTGGACATGCTAGTCTGTTATTTGGATTGTAAAGGATAGTGGAGGGATAAAAGATGGAATAGTTCTAGTAAGTATTTTTTTTCAAATCTATCCGCACCTTTACCAAATCTGGGCTTGGCTGCAACAGTGCCATATCCCTGGGGACAGCCTTCTTTGCATTTCGCTATTAGAACCACACCCACAGTAGACACATTTAGAATTCAGTTTGGACTTTTTAGAAGTGTGTGATAATAAAACTGGATTGGAACCAACCCAACAGATGCTCATTGGATATTAGGTCTTTGAAGACTGAACCTAATCCTTGGGTTCACTCATCAAAATGTAGTGGGAAAGCCAAGATCCTGGAAACAAGTAACAATTGTAGTTTTAGTTCTTCAGATTCACCAAACTGTCTGATCTTGTGCAGATATGAAGCATGTTGTATAGACGTTTCATGGTCGTAAACAGTCCAAATAGCTGGGTACCCCCACACTAATGTTTTTTGCTATTTACTAAACCCGTTCTAAATTCGGGGACCAAAGGTTCTTAAAAAAGGTGAGGTTAAAGATCTTACAATCATTGGCAAAAGCTTGGGTGCTGATTGGAGCTAGAGTAGGGTTGGCCTATTTTTCAAATTTTGCCCCAATTTGGGACTCCCCGGGGCTTCCCCCCTGTCTTAAGAACAGTCTTGCAGTTCCCGTAAAGGAGGCAGGGGTTCTAAGATGGGGAGAGTTGCTAGTGGGAGGGTCACTGGTAGGTTGGAAGGAGTTATATGAGAAGGTCGGCCCAGCACTATCTAGATTCAAATATATACAGCTTCTTAGCTGGTCTTGGGAGTTGATTAAGAAAAAGGTCCAATTGGGGAGGAATAGTATTCTGGAACAACAGCTGGTAGAGAGACAAGTGGGGGGGAAAGAGGTAGCCCTCTGGCATTGGACCATTCTGGAGGAGGTGGATGGGGAGTTCACTTTCCCCGACGAGCAGTGGGGAGGTGTCATGGGCCCTCAGTGCGCGGACCTATGGATAAGTTCTTTCACTCTCCTGTACAAAGGGGTTAAGCCAGCTTGGTTGAGGGGAAACAATCTTTTCACAGTACATCGTGCCTACCTTTCCCCTCAAAGGCTATCTAAATTTCAGCCTGGAAAATGCTGTAATAAGTGTAACTTCCCCGCAGCTTCCGATGTCCATATGTTTATGGAATGTCCCCTTATAAACTCATTTTGGGATGAAGTAAAGGCCACTTTAGACTCGATTCTTAAAATCTCATTATCTTTCACATTGCCGTTAATAATATTTGGGCTGGACGAGAACGTCACTGAGCCTGCAAAGACCTTCCTGTTTTATGCAATTCTGCTTGCGAGACGGCAAATTTGTAAATCTTGGGTTGACTCTAAGGCACCATCACATACAGGCTGGTTAATGTCCTTATATGACACATCAAAGGTGGACTTGGCCAGACCCTGCAGTAAACGTAACCTCACATTTTGGAATTTGCTGGTTCGGTGGAGCTAGAATTTTCATCAGGATCTCCAGGTTTTTTTTTAAATGTTTTAATTTTTTATTTTTTTCCCCGGGTCCGATGATTATGCCTTTATACTCCATGGTCCTATTGGTGGTCCCGCCCGACAACGTATTTGGTCCCCCAGGCTGAAATATGCCTTGATGGAGTATTGAGGGGTTTGGCATGCCTCCTAACATCTCCCCCTCTCAAATATTCCTGAGAACCTCTCCCGCCAGTTTGGTACTTCTTTCTGTCTGGGTGTGGGAGAGGAATGAGATCTCACCCTGTGCCTAATTGACATCCAAGGTGGTTGGCGTTTTCTTTGGAACGAGGGTCAGGCAAATGAGGACAAAAAAAAAGAATGTCGCCAGGCGTCACCGCCCGGGGCCTGGTGACCCCACCTTTCTCACCACTCATCCAACACCTGAGAGCCTGGTCACCCAAGCCTCGATGTAACAGAGTTCCTTCCCCATGGCTCAGCCGGATAAGGACTCTAATAAGCTGGAACAGTTCGGTAAGCGGTTGTTCTCTTCGGCCAGTTGGGGCTGCGGTCTGTGAACACCGCCTGCTTATTAGGCCGCTATTTCCACGCGGTGTGGGATACCGTTGCTCAGGTGCTGCCACAGTGTCCTGAGGAGGTTCAGACTGTTCTTTCGCAAGCGGTTGCTGAGGGTAAGGATGTGGCTAAGTTCGCCATTCGGTGTGGTTTGGACACCGGTGACTCCTTGGGCAGGGTGATTTCTATGACTGTGGCGCTGCGTTCCCACGCCTGGCTGCGTTCTACAGGGTTCTCGGCCGATGTCCAGAACTCGCCCTTTCATGGCGCTTGCCTGTTTGGCGATAAGGCCGACAGTGCATTGGAGCATTTTAAGGACTCGCGGGCCACGGCCCAGTCCTTATGTCTTTCTGCAAAGAGCCCGGCCACTCCTGGGTTGCTTTCCTTTTGTGGCCACGGCAGTGGCGCCCGGCATGTTCCTTCAGCAAGCCTGTGCAGAACCAGCCGCAGCGCGGACGCGGCTACCGCAGGGGCGAGTCTGGAAATCAGCGTGGGGGTCAGTCTTCCTCCACCCCGCTGCTTCTACCTCCAAACCTTCCTGATCCATTTTTTGTGGAGAACCCCACGCTGTGGGTGGCAGGATCCGCCTCCACCTCCTCGACTGGTGCAATATCATATCGGACAAATGGGTGTTGCAGATCATTTGCGGGGGTTACTCCCTTCCCTTTCAGTCCTTCCCTCCAGCCATGCCTCCTCGGTGCTTCTGCATGTCGGTTGATCACCTGGTGCTTCTACAGCAGGAAGTCACTGCCCTTTTGGCCAAGGGGGCCATTGAGTGTGTTCCCGGGTCGGAAGTAGGGCGTGGTTGTAATTCCCACTACTTTCTGGTCCCCAAGAAAGACAATGGGAACCTGCGCCCCATCTTGGACCTCCGGAACGTCATTCGCTTCCTCCGGAAGGAGAAATTCAAAATGCTGACTCTGGCTCAGGTCTTGGCTGCCCTTGACCCCGGAGACTGGATAGTAGCGTTGGACTTGCAGGACGCATATTTTCACATCCCCTCCAGCCGGCCCACCGGCTTTACCTGCGGTTCACTGTAGGCCTGGAGCATTTCCAGTTTACTGTGTTTCCCTTCGGCCTTATCAGTACCCCTCGGTGTTCACGTAAGTGATGGCGGTGGTTGCAGCTCATCTGCGCAGGTCAGGGGTGTCAGTCTTCCCCTACCTCGACGACTGGATGTTGAAGGTGGGCTCTCCCCAGGCAGTTGTCACCCACCTTCAGACTACGGCTGACCTCCTGCACTTGCTGGGGTTCTCCATCAACGTGCCGAAGTCACACCTGAGCCCCTCTCAGAAGCTCCCTTTCATCGGAGTGTTTCTGGATTCAACGCAGTTTCGGGTTTATCCTCCCGAGCAGCGAGTCCGGGATATTCAGGCTATGATTTCGATCTTTCGGCCTCTATCCCAGGTTTCAGTCAGGATGACCCTCCGGCTCCTGTACCTGATGGTCTCTTGCATCCTGCATCCTGCTAGTGCAACATGCCAAGTAGCATATGCAGGCTCTGCAGTGGGACCTGAAGTTCCAGTGGGCACCGCATCAGGGAAACCTGTCCCATCATGTTCAGATCTCGGAGGGCGCTGCACGACACTTGCAGTGGTGGCTCACGAATCGCGATTGGGTCAATGGCAGATCCCTCTCCCTCCCTAACCAGAGCACACAGTAGTGACGGATGCATCCCTCCTGGGATGGGGAGGCCACTTGGGAGAGGCAGAGATCAGAGGCCTCTGGTCTCCAGCAGAGTCCTGGCTCCACATCAATCTTTTGGAGCTTCGGGTGATCCAACTGGCACTGAAGGCATTCCTTACCTCTATTCAGGGAACTGTAGTGCAGGTGTTCACGGACAACACCACTGCCATGTGGTATTGCAACAAACAGGGCGGGGTGGGGTCATGGACCCTATGTCAGGAGGCTCTGCGCCTTTGGAACTGGCTGGAACATCAAGGCATTACCTTGGTGGTTCAACACCTGGCGGGTTCTCTGAATGCCAGGGCGGACGAACTCAGCCGCCGGTGATTGATGGATTACGAATGGTGTCTGAACTCGGACGTGGTGCAAGGTCTCTTTCTGCAGTGGAGAGAGCCTTGGTTAGATCTATTCGCCACCGACGAGAACGCGCAATGTCATCAGTTCTGCGCATTGGAATTTCCAAGGCGGCACTCGCTCGGTGACGCTTTTCGGCGCGAGTAGAGCTGCGGTATGTTGTACGCCTTTCCACCTATACCACTTCTGCCCAGAGTGCTGAAGAAGATCAGGCGTGACCGGGCCCAAGTCATTCTTGTGGCTTTCAATTGGGAATGAAGATACTGGTATCCCGAGCTACTCAACATGGCGATCGATCCCCCGATCCGACTGCTTCTTCAGGAGACTCTTCTGTCGCAGCAGCAGGGGACGGTCCTCCACCCGAACCTGTCCAGCCTCAACCTCCGTTCGTGGAGATTGAGCGGCGACAGTTGACATCTTTTGATCTCCCTCCCGAAGTCTGTGATGTTATTCTGCTAGCCAGGCATCCCTCTACTAAGACGGTATACACCTGCAGGTGGACCAAGTTTGTGGCATGGTGCACAGCTAAGTCTGTGGATCCTCTTTCCACCCCTCTTTCCAAGGTTCTTCTGTTACTTCTCTCTTTGGCCCAGCAGGGCTCTGCTCTGGGCACTATCAAAGGTTTCTGCCATCTCCACCTTTCTGCAGCTTCCAGATCAGCCTTCTCTTTTTAAGTCCGCAGGTGTTAAATGTTTCTTAAAAGGCATCACGCACATGTTCCCTCCTGTGCCATTCATAATGCCTCAATGGGATTTAAACATTGTTCTGACATATCTGATGTGCGCTCCCTTTGAGCCTCTTCATAACTGTCCTTTGTGTCTTCTTACTCTGAAGACGGCTTTCCTGGTTGCTATCACCTCTGCCAGAAGAGTGAGTGAGCTCCAGGTCCTTTCTTCAAAACCTCCTTTCCTTTCTGTTCATCCAGACAAGGTGGTTTTAAGGACCCGTCCTTCCTTCTTGCCAAAGGTTGTTACGCCCTTCCACATCAGGCAGATAATAACTTTGCCCACCTTCTTTCCGCCTCCGCATCCTTCGAAAGAGGAGGAGAGGCTCCACCGTCTGGACCCAAAACGTGCGCTCTCGTTTTATCTGAAACGCACACAGCAGTTCCGGGTGGATGACCAGCTTTTGTTGGCTACGTGGGTGCCAAAAAAGGTCGGGTGTGCACAAACGACCATCTCTCGGTGGGTCGTTGTCTGCAGCAAAGCCTGTTACTCGTTGACTAAGAAGGAGCCTCCTGTGGGGCTGCATGCCCATTCCACTGGGCAACGACAGTCACTACTGCCTTGCGTTTCCTTGCAGGACTTTTGTCAGGCAGCTACGTGGGCCTCGCTGCAACGTTTACCAAGCATTACTGCCTTGACAGCCAAGTCCGGAGAGACGCCTTCTTTGGCCGTTCTGGTCTCCAGGACTTTCTGGTGTGATCTTGGATCGCAGACCCACCAACGGGGTTGGTATTGCTGGGTTATCTATTCTAATGTAAGGAATCTATCACTAACATGTCTCTTTCAGGTACACAAGTTACTAATTGTGTAACGATACATCTGTAAGAGACATTAGCTAGTGATAGATTTCTTACCGCCCCTTCCATCCTCCCCGTTCTGCGAACTGATTACTAGGGTTAAGGTCATCCCTTTCAGGGCCCTAGTGGTCAGTTTCTTGCATGGCTCTGCGTTCCTGGCGCGGAAAGTCGTGTACATAACTGACGTCAGTATGCATGGGTGGCGCCGAAGTAGTCTCCGTGCCGTCATCTCGGCCCATACGACGCCAGCGACGGACGCGGAGCCGCAGGATGCCACCTACTGACGTGCAGGGGTACTGCTAGCAAAACTTTCCGGATCCAGTCTGACACCTGGGGATATTCTAAGGTAAGGAATCTCACTAACTAATGTCTCTTACAGATATTTTGCTACACAAGTAGTAACTTGTGCACCAAGGCCTCAAAATATGGCCACATGAGAGAGCTTTTAGTTACAGGCAGATATTTAAACCGAAGTGCTGAAAGCAAAAAGTAGAATTTCATTGTGCACAAAATGTTGGTAAACTAGCAGAAACATAGTCAGTGTTCACTTTCCTACAATAGGAAAAATAAAATTAAAGGCAACGTCAGATCTTAGTGTCTACACTTTCTCTACAAAAGCCCCATTAGCAGGTCAGGGAAAGGCTTGCATTGTATTGTATTGTAATTGCATTTATATAGTGCTTACTACCCCATACGAGGCGCCAAAGTGCTTTTTGGGCGAGTAGCACGCTACTCCGGAACACACAAAGGATTAGTGGGTAATTAGTGTTGTAAAATATTAAATTAATTTGAGCGGTGGACATGCTAGTCTGTTATTTGGATTGTAAAGGATAGTGGAGGGATAAAAGATGGAATAGTTCTAGTAAGTATTTTTTTTCAAATCTATCCGCACCTTTACCAAATCTGGGCTTGGCTGCAACAGTGCCATATCCCTGGGGACAGCCTTCTTTGCATTTCGCTATTAGAACCACACCCACAGTAGACACATTTAGAATTCAGTTTGGACTTTTTAGAAGTGTGTGATAATAAAACTGGATTGGAACCAACCCAACAGATGCTCATTGGATATTAGGTCTTTGAAGACTGAACCTAATCCTTGGGTTCACTCATCAAAATGTAGTGGGAAAGCCAAGATCCTGGAAACAAGTAACAATTGTAGTTTTAGTTCTTCAGATTCACCAAACTGTCTGATCTTGTGCAGATATGAAGCATGTTGTATAGACGTTTCATGGTCGTAAACAGTCCAAATAGCTGGGTACCCCCACACTAATGTTTTTTGCTATTTACTAAACCCGTTCTAAATTCGGGGACCAAAGGTTCTTAAAAAAGGTGAGGTTAAAGATCTTACAATCATTGGCAAAAGCTTGGGTGCTGATTGGAGCTAGAGTAGGGTTGGCCTATTTTTCAAATTTTGCCCCAATTTGGGACTCCCCGGGGCTTCCCCCCTGTCTTAAGAACAGTCTTGCAGTTCCCGTAAAGGAGGCAGGGGTTCTAAGATGGGGAGAGTTGCTAGTGGGAGGGTCACTGGTAGGTTGGAAGGAGTTATATGAGAAGGTCGGCCCAGCACTATCTAGATTCAAATATATACAGCTTCTTAGCTGGTCTTGGGAGTTGATTAAGAAAAAGGTCCAATTGGGGAGGAATAGTATTCTGGAACAACAGCTGGTAGAGAGACAAGTGGGGGGGAAAGAGGTAGCCCTCTGGCATTGGACCATTCTGGAGGAGGTGGATGGGGAGTTCACTTTCCCCGACGAGCAGTGGGGAGGTGTCATGGGCCCTCAGTGCGCGGACCTATGGATAAGTTCTTTCACTCTCCTGTACAAAGGGGTTAAGCCAGCTTGGTTGAGGGGAAACAATCTTTTCACAGTACATCGTGCCTACCTTTCCCCTCAAAGGCTATCTAAATTTCAGCCTGGAAAATGCTGTAATAAGTGTAACTTCCCCGCAGCTTCCGATGTCCATATGTTTATGGAATGTCCCCTTATAAACTCATTTTGGGATGAAGTAAAGGCCACTTTAGACTCGATTCTTAAAATCTCATTATCTTTCACATTGCCGTTAATAATATTTGGGCTGGACGAGAACGTCACTGAGCCTGCAAAGACCTTCCTGTTTTATGCAATTCTGCTTGCGAGACGGCAAATTTGTAAATCTTGGGTTGACTCTAAGGCACCATCACATACAGGCTGGTTAATGTCCTTATATGACACATCAAAGGTGGACTTGGCCAGACCCTGCAGTAAACGTAACCTCACATTTTGGAATTTGCTGGTTCGGTGGAGCTAGAATTTTCATCAGGATCTCCAGGTTTTTTTTTAAATGTTTTAATTTTTTATTTTTTTCCCCGGGTCCGATGATTATGCCTTTATACTCCATGGTCCTATTGGTGGTCCCGCCCGACAACGTATTTGGTCCCCCAGGCTGAAATATGCCTTGATGGAGTATTGAGGGGTTTGGCATGCCTCCTAACATCTCCCCCTCTCAAATATTCCTGAGAACCTCTCCCGCCAGTTTGGTACTTCTTTCTGTCTGGGTGTGGGAGAGGAATGAGATCTCACCCTGTGCCTAATTGACATCCAAGGTGGTTGGCGTTTTCTTTGGAACGAGGGTCAGGCAAATGAGGACAAAAAAAAAGAATGTCGCCAGGCGTCACCGCCCGGGGCCTGGTGACCCCACCTTTCTCACCACTCATCCAACACCTGAGAGCCTGGTCACCCAAGCCTCGATGTAACAGAGTTCCTTCCCCATGGCTCAGCCGGATAAGGACTCTAATAAGCTGGAACAGTTCGATAAGCGGTTGTTCTCTTCGGCCAGTTGGGGCTGCGGTCTGTGAACACCGCCTGCTTATTAGGCCGCTATTTCCACGCGGTGTGGGATACCGTTGCTCAGGTGCTGCCACAGTGTCCTGAGGAGGTTCAGACTGTTCTTTCGCAAGCGGTTGCTGAGGGTAAGGATGTGGCTAAGTTCGCCATTCGGTGTGGTTTGGACACCGGTGACTCCTTGGGCAGGGTGATTTCTATGACTGTGGCGCTGCGTTCCCACGCCTGGCTGCGTTCTACAGGGTTCTCGGCCGATGTCCAGAACTCGCCCTTTCATGGCGCTTGCCTGTTTGGCGATAAGGCCGACAGTGCATTGGAGCATTTTAAGGACTCGCGGGCCACGGCCCAGTCCTTATGTCTTTCTGCAAAGAGCCCGGCCACTCCTGGGTTGCTTTCCTTTTGTGGCCACGGCAGTGGCGCCCGGCATGTTCCTTCAGCAAGCCTGTGCAGAACCAGCCGCAGCGCGGACGCGGCTACCGCAGGGGCGAGTCTGGAAATCAGCGTGGGGGTCAGTCTTCCTCCACCCCGCTGCTTCTACCTCCAAACCTTCCTGATCCATTTTTTGTGGAGAACCCCACGCTGTGGGTGGCAGGATCCGCCTCCACCTCCTCGACTGGTGCAATATCATATCGGACAAATGGGTGTTGCAGATCATTTGCGGGGGTTACTCCCTTCCCTTTCAGTCCTTCCCTCCAGCCATGCCTCCTCGGTGCTTCTGCATGTCGGTTGATCACCTGGTGCTTCTACAGCAGGAAGTCACTGCCCTTTTGGCCAAGGGGGCCATTGAGTGTGTTCCCGGGTCGGAAGTAGGGCGTGGTTGTAATTCCCACTACTTTCTGGTCCCCAAGAAAGACAATGGGAACCTGCGCCCCATCTTGGACCTCCGGAACGTCATTCGCTTCCTCCGGAAGGAGAAATTCAAAATGCTGACTCTGGCTCAGGTCTTGGCTGCCCTTGACCCCGGAGACTGGATAGTAGCGTTGGACTTGCAGGACGCATATTTTCACATCCCCTCCAGCCGGCCCACCGGCTTTACCTGCGGTTCACTGTAGGCCTGGAGCATTTCCAGTTTACTGTGTTTCCCTTCGGCCTTATCAGTACCCCTCGGTGTTCACGTAAGTGATGGCGGTGGTTGCAGCTCATCTGCGCAGGTCAGGGGTGTCAGTCTTCCCCTACCTCGACGACTGGATGTTGAAGGTGGGCTCTCCCCAGGCAGTTGTCACCCACCTTCAGACTACGGCTGACCTCCTGCACTTGCTGGGGTTCTCCATCAACGTGCCGAAGTCACACCTGAGCCCCTCTCAGAAGCTCCCTTTCATCGGAGTGTTTCTGGATTCAACGCAGTTTCGGGTTTATCCTCCCGAGCAGCGAGTCCGGGATATTCAGGCTATGATTTCGATCTTTCGGCCTCTATCCCAGGTTTCAGTCAGGATGACCCTCCGGCTCCTGTACCTGATGGTCTCTTGCATCCTGCATCCTGCTAGTGCAACATGCCAAGTAGCATATGCAGGCTCTGCAGTGGGACCTGAAGTTCCAGTGGGCACCGCATCAGGGAAACCTGTCCCATCATGTTCAGATCTCGGAGGGCGCTGCACGACACTTGCAGTGGTGGCTCACGAATCGCGATTGGGTCAATGGCAGATCCCTCTCCCTCCCTAACCAGAGCACACAGTAGTGACGGATGCATCCCTCCTGGGATGGGGAGGCCACTTGGGAGAGGCAGAGATCAGAGGCCTCTGGTCTCCAGCAGAGTCCTGGCTCCACATCAATCTTTTGGAGCTTCGGGTGATCCAACTGGCACTGAAGGCATTCCTTCCCTCTATTCAGGGAACTGTAGTGCAGGTGTTCACGGACAACACCACTGCCATGTGGTATTGCAACAAACAGGGCGGGGTGGGGTCATGGACCCTATGTCAGGAGGCTCTGCGCCTTTGGAACTGGCTGGAACATCAAGGCATTACCTTGGTGGTTCAACACCTGGCGGGTTCTCTGAATGCCAGGGCGGACGAACTCAGCCGCCGGTGATTGATGGATTACGAATGGTGTCTGAACTCGGACGTGGTGCAAGGTCTCTTTCTGCAGTGGAGAGAGCCTTGGTTAGATCTATTCGCCACCGACGAGAACGCGCAATGTCATCAGTTCTGCGCATTGGAATTTCCAAAGCGGCACTCGCTCGGTGACGCTTTTCGTCGCGAGTAGAGCTGCGGTATGTTGTACGCCTTTCCACCTATACCACTTCTGCCCAGAGTGCTGAAGAAGATCAGGCGTGACCGGGCCCAAGTCATTCTTGTGGCTTTCAATTGGGAATGAAGATACTGGTATCCCGAGCTACTCAACATGGCGATCGATCCCCCGATCCGACTGCTTCTTCAGGAGACTCTTCTGTCGCAGCAGCAGGGGACGGTCCTCCACCCGAACCTGTCCAGCCTCAACCTCCGTTCGTGGAGATTGAGCGGCGACAGTTGACATCTTTTGATCTCCCTCCCGAAGTCTGTGATGTTATTCTGCTAGCCAGGCATCCCTCTACTAAGACGGTATACACCTGCAGGTGGACCAAGTTTGTGGCATGGTGCACAGCTAAGTCTGTGGATCCTCTTTCCACCCCTCTTTCCAAGGTTCTTCTGTTACTTCTCTCTTTGGCCCAGCAGGGCTCTGCTCTGGGCACTATCAAAGGTTTCTGCCATCTCCACCTTTCTGCAGCTTCCAGATCAGCCTTCTCTTTTTAAGTCCGCAGGTGTTAAATGTTTCTTAAAAGGCATCACGCACATGTTCCCTCCTGTGCCATTCATAATGCCTCAATGGGATTTAAACATTGTTCTGACATATCTGATGTGCGCTCCCTTTGAGCCTCTTCATAACTGTCCTTTGTGTCTTCTTACTCTGAAGACGGCTTTCCTGGTTGCTATCACCTCTGCCAGAAGAGTGAGTGAGCTCCAGGTCCTTTCTTCAAAACCTCCTTTCCTTTCTGTTCATCCAGACAAGGTGGTTTTAAGGACCCGTCCTTCCTTCTTGCCAAAGGTTGTTACGCCCTTCCACATCAGGCAGATAATAACTTTGCCCACCTTCTTTCCGCCTCCGCATCCTTCGAAAGAGGAGGAGAGGCTCCACCGTCTGGACCCAAAACGTGCGCTCTCGTTTTATCTGAAACGCACACAGCAGTTCCGGGTGGATGACCAGCTTTTGTTGGCTACGTGGGTGCCAAAAAATGTCGGGTGTGCACAAACGACCATCTCTCGGTGGGTCGTTGTCTGCAGCAAAGCCTGTTACTCGTTGACTAAGAAGGAGCCTCCTGTGGGGCTGCATGCCCATTCCACTGGGCAACGACAGTCACTACTGCCTTGCGTTTCCTTGCAGGACTTTTGTCAGGCAGCTACGTGGGCCTCGCTGCAACGTTTACCAAGCATTACTGCCTTGACAGCCAAGTCCGGAGAGACGCCTTCTTTGGCCGTTCTGGTCTCCAGGACTTTCTGGTGTGATCTTGGATCGCAGACCCACCAACGGGGTTGGTATTGCTGGGTTATCTATTCTAATGTAAGGAATCTATCACTAACATGTCTCTTTCAGGTACACAAGTTACTACTTGTGTAACGATACATCTGTAAGAGACATTAGCTAGTGATAGATTTCTTACCGCCCCTTCCATCCTCCCCGTTCTGCGAACTGATTACTAGGGTTAAGGTCATCCCTTTCAGGGCCCTAGTGGTCAGTTTCTTGCATGGCTCTGCGTTCCTGGCGCGGAAAGTCGTGTACATAACTGACGTCAGTATGCATGGGTGGCGCCGAAGTAGTCTCCGTGCCGTCATCTCGGCCCATACGACGCCAGCGACGGACGCGGAGCCGCAGGATGCCACCTACTGACGTGCAGGGGTACTGCTAGCAAAACTTTCCGGATCCAGTCTGACACCTGGGGATATTCTAAGGTAAGGAATCTCACTAACTAATGTCTCTTACAGATATTTTGCTACACAAGTAGTAACTTGTGCACCAAGGCCTCAAAATATGGCCACATGAGAGAGCTTTTAGTTACAGGCAGATATTTAAACCGAAGTGCTGAAAGCAAAAAGTAGAATTTCATTGTGCACAAAATGTTGGTAAACTAGCAGAAACATAGTCAGTGTTCACTTTCCTACAATAGGAAAAATAAAATTAAAGGCAACGTCAGATCTTAGTGTCTACACTTTCTCTACAAAAGCCCCATTAGCAGGTCAGGGAAAGGCTTGCATTGTATTGTATTGTAATTGCATTTATATAGTGCTTACTACCCCATACGAGGCGCCAAAGTGCTTTTTGGGCGAGTAGCACGCTACTCCGGAACACACAAAGGATTAGTGGGTAATTAGTGTTGTAAAATATTAAATTAATTTGAGCGGTGGACATGCTAGTCTGTTATTTGGATTGTAAAGGATAGTGGAGGGATAAAAGATGGAATAGTTCTAGTAAGTATTTTTTTTCAAATCTATCCGCACCTTTACCAAATCTGGGCTTGGCTGCAACAGTGCCATATCCCTGGGGACAGCCTTCTTTGCATTTCGCTATTAGAACCACACCCACAGTGGACACATTTAGAATTCAGTTTGGAGTTTTTAGAAGTGTGTGATAATAAAACTGGATTGGAACCAACCCAACAGATGCTCATTGGATATTAGGTCTTTGAAGACTGAACCTAATCCTTGGGTTCACTCATCAAAATGTAGTGGGAAAGCCAAGATCCTGGAAACAAGTAACAATTGTAGTTTTAGTTCTTCAGATTCACCAAACTGTCTGATCTTGTGCAGATATGAAGCATGTTGTATAGACGTTTCATGGTCGTAAACAGTCCAAATAGCTGGGTACCCCCACACTAATGTTTTTTGCTATTTACTAAACCCGTTCTAGGAATCAGTAATATTTTAACAGCTTCGAAAATGGGTTTGATTCCATATCGATTCAGTACTTCAGTACTTAGAAGGGCATATTGGGAGCATCCCTGTCAAAAGCCCAATTGATATAAGTTCAGCCCCGTTTACTTGGGTAGATTTAAAAAAATAACAATAATAATCTTAATTTGAAAAGCTATCATAAACATGGTGGTCTGCTGACCCTTGCAGATCATTATCCCTCTGATTATGTTCAATCAAATGGAGTCGCTATTTGCGACCTACCTCATGAATATTAATTGTGACTCATTCAGATTTGGAATTTGTATATAGTTTGAGTCCACATAAGTAGGAAAAATACTGATCGTAAATCAAAACTACTTTATGCGATGTAATAGTACACCTGACCCTTAGTTATCCCAATGCCTTTGCTCCTTTATCTTTTGATGAGAAGTTTGAGACAGGCTTACTATCAAATTTGAGTAGCAGGGACAAGCCCAGTTTAAAAATAAGGCATGTTTAGAATGTTATTTTCTAAGGCTAAAAGGGAACTAATGGTAGTTAATAACTATCTGGTACCCCACGGTCAGGGTATGACTATCTGGTACGCCACAGTCCTTGGATAATGAATCACCAGGTGTAGGAAAGTGCCCTTTCTTCATGGCTTCCCCCTAACCTTTTGCCAGATACCTGATGTAGTGTTTCCTGGGTCCCTGCCAATCAGGTTCCCAGGGCATGTGTTCTTTCCCTAACCTGTACCATTGTTTCAACAATTGACACAACTCTGGCCTACCTGCAAATCCAAGGTACGGAGTACCTATGGTATGAAGGTCATAGTAGCCAGGGAAAGGCCATTGAGGACTGGAGCATGCATTATGTCACCTCAGAGACCTCTCACCACAAACAGGCCACATTGCCATTGTAGCCTGTGTGTTGTGGTGCAACTAAAAGTGAAGAACTGTAATGGCACACATCCCTGTGCCATACCTGTCCAGCACTGCATGAGGCTTAGGTAAGTCACCCTTAAGGCAGAGTGCCCTACATGAGGACCTTTCTGCATGAGCAGACAGGTCCCTACAATATCTACGGCCATTCTGAGATATTATAAGTGCCTAGTAAAGCTATCTTTAGAATATGAGCTAGAAACTGGTTATTACGAGTTTCCTAGCACCATAATGACTCTACTGAATCCTAGGATGTTTGGTTTCAAACATCTAAGAATAATAAACCTGTACTCAATCCAGTGTCAGATTTATTATTCCATGCACTCATTGAGAATTATGGGTTGTTAGTGGCCAAGCAGCAAACCCTCACAGCTGCCTTAAGGTGACTCACATGTAGCCAATTGAAATAAGAAAAGGGATATTCACGCCTTGAATATAGGCAAAATATATGCGCAATAGTTAGCTCTCCACATTTATAATACAACTAGCAGCCCGTCCCGACATTGTCCGGGTATGAAATAGAATGTGTGTAATCTGTGTATTTGGCAAGGGCAATTTATTTTAAAATCTCGCGGTAGACAAACATTTTTGTTTCATTTGAATAGGGACGGAGAAGGCCCAGCTGCAGCTGTGGTTGATGTTAGCAGGCGCGTGTAATTGGTGTAGTGATCCGCCGCCTGAGCCCGGCTACAGCCCTGTTTGATGTTAACAGGCGCGTGTAGTGTCATTGAATGAGAGAGTTATCAGCCGCTTGAAAATCCGTTTAATGAGAGAGTTGAGTGAGAGCGAGTAGGAGAGGCTGCAGTAATTGTCTCCGCAGACACGCTCATTTGCGTGTTCTCCTGCTGGACGCCGAGGTGCAGGCCTGTTTGATGTTAGCAGGCGAGTGTTCCCCCGCTTGAGGCCCAGCTGCAGCCCTGGTTGATGTTATCAGGCGCATGTAATTAGTGTACTGATCTGCCGCCTGAGCCCGGCTAGAGCCCTGGTTGATGGTAGTAGGTGTGTGTAATTTCGCTGAATGAGAGAGTTCAGTAACAGCGAGCAGGAGAGGCTGCAGTATCGTTACTTACCAGGCCTTCAGGTGAACGCGTTTGTCACACCCCCAGCACACGGCCACAGCAAACGATCTTCTGATTAATGTACGACCCACATGGCATGAAGGGCGGAACGTAGCACAAGCCCCCAGCGTGCCCCTGGGTGCGGCGCAATTGCGTTCACATGGCATGAAGGCCGGACACACGCCCCCAATGTTTCTCACGCCCCCAGCGTTTCTCACGTCCCCAGTGTGCCCCTTGATGCTGCGCAGCAACGTAATTGGTGCTTGTATGTACGACTCACATGGCATGAAGGGCGGACACACTCCCCCAGAGTTTGTCAGGCCCCAGCACATGCCCACAGCCTACGATGTGATGGACGTACCACACGCCCCCAGCCCACGCCCACAGCACAACGCAGACACGCCCACTAGGGACTACTTTGCTGGAACGGTTCTTTTACCTTTTAAATGTATAGAGGAGTTGGCCTAACGGCTAAGGCGCTCGACCTCGGACCTGGGGATCTGGTTTCGAGTCTTGGTAACGATGCTAAACGTCCTGTGATTCTGGGCAAATCACTTAATCCCCCGTGCCTAAAAAAATTAATGTGTGTCCTCATGTAACGCAACTGGTGCTATGTAAAGCGCTCTGATACCTGATTCAGTTCGGGTCAAGTTCACGCTATATAAAACTCTGCAAAAAAATATATATATATGGGGCCGTCTGCATAGCCTATGTCCTTCTGCTGCAACTGCCCTTTCCAACGCTGTATTGGGTGTTGTGATTGGTGCTGTGGTTCCTGAGATTACCCGCCTCAAAGGTTTGGGCTCTCTCTTTAAAATATTATTATGGATTTTTTGTGGCATTTTTGCATTGAAATGATGGGTGGGTTAGACTACACCCCACCGATTTGCTTATTTTCTCGTTTAATATTAATTTGCATTTGCAGAGTTGGAAGCCACAAACAGCTACACAGACACATCATGGAACCGTGAATAAGCAAAAGAGATGGTTACATAGAGAATTTTGTGGTGCAGATGCTGGTGTATCGCGCCGGACGAGATTAAAAAGGACTGTGGAAAGTTGGCTCTGCATATGCTATAGCAAAAAAAATATAGTGTGCATAGAGTCCATTGGGTCCCCAAAGGTATAGCATAGGCTAAATTAGATAATCACTAACAGCTCTATTGGTGGTAGTGTGGTTGAGCAATTAGGCTTATCAGGAGGGTGTTTGAAGCATTTAATTGAATTCACTCAATCAAGACTGATGTCACACACTGAGAGACAGACTCCAGACCAATTAGGTAAGTATAAAAATAAGTATACTAATAGTTTATTTATAGAGTGAAGCTGAACTTGGTAAAGGTAGGTAAAGAATACTTTCAAAAACATGACTGATTAAGGAAATGCAGTTGTTCTCGTAATTGTAACAATATGAGGTTGATATCTCTTCTCAGAATAATTGGAATTACACAGTAAATACTCTTTGATTACTTTCAGATTACGTTATAATATTGCTCACTTTTCCCCATACATTAGCAGTTCTACATAGAACACATTCTAAACCCAAAACCTCATACTATGGGTCCCTGTGGGAGGAAAAATGCGTATTGAACTTGGAGGTAAGTTTTGGACATACAATGTTGAGGTTTCGGGGTCTGGACCAAGGTTTCCCAGGGTCCAGATGGAAACTCTGGTTGTATCACCAGTAGCACTGGGACAGCTGGTTGCAGAGTGCAGGGGCCCAACGTTAGCCAATGGACTAAGGGGGCCTTTGGTTGGGGTCTGTTGGCAAGCATGCCACTTGGCTTGGGTGTGGGAGCAAAGCTTTTAAGGTTGCGGTTGACACTGCAGGGGCCAATGACCAAGACAATAACTGCACCGCCAGCAGGACTGAGGCAGCCAGGTTCAGGAGGTAAAGAGTACGTCGGGTCCCTGTGCTTCTCAGTGGAGACCATCGTTTTTAAAAAACTGCAGGCTTGAACGGCAGGACTTCTTATATGCAACCCACAGCTGGGAAGGTGACTGGGGAGCTGGGAGGATGCCTGGACACCGTCAGTTTGGCCACCCAAGGCTGGGAAGGCATCAAGGGCTGGGTTGTCATAGGGTTCGGTTTCCTTGGGCTGCGATCAGTCGCAGTTGGCGTTAGTCGGACAGACGCGGTTGGACTCCCTGGACCACTTCGGTCAAGGGAACAGTTGTCTTACCGCCTTCGGTCGTGGTCAGGGACCCTTGAAGTAAAGGCTGCAGGTTTCGTTTTGAAGCTTGTGGGAGGTCAGGGGTCCCCGGATCCCAACTTAGGATCGCTAGGGGCACCTCTTTGGAGTATGGGGCCACTCAGCCTCAGGCTGTAACGGCCAGTTGCAGAGTGGTGCAGAATCGCAAGGTCTGAACTCTGAAGGTTAGTCTTTGGTTTCCCCAAATCCTGTGCTCATGGGAGACAGAGTCTGTTGGTTGTCTTCGCTGTAGGCAGGTCATGGTTGGGACAGGCCGGAAGGGCTGGGACCAAGTCAGTTAGTGTCCTCGGTTTCTTTCTGGGTCAGCACAGCCCTTTGGTACTTCTTCTTTCTTCCTCGAATCTGAGGAGGCAAGGTTCAGTGTCCCCCTAAATATTAAATTTAGGGGCGTTAAAGGGGTGTGTAGGTTGGGACCAATAGATCCCTTCCTTGGTGTGGGTACACCCCCTATAATGCAACCCTCCAGTAGGAGTGGGTACAAGCCTTTTCCTAATTTGCTGAGTCCCCTCATCTTCAAGATGGAGGGACTAAGTTGAGTGTTTCACCTCGCCTCCTTCGCCTGAGGGGTGGGGTGGCAACAGTGGCCACACCTCTCTTCCTAGCTTGGATTTCCCGCTGATTTTCCCACCCAAGTAGGGGTTAGAACTACTACTAGCCAGTTGCTGGGGGGAGCAAAAGGCAGGGACAGCGTAGAAAGGTGGCAGGCCTTTGAAGTTTTCACATTTGTGGCTGCAATCCACCCCAGGGGAAGAGGCATGACACCTCTGCCCAGGATGCGCCTTGTTCTGGACCCAGAGAGCAGGGCCCTCTATCCAGGGGTCCAGAAACCTGTCTGGTGGTGACAAATGGCAGGCAGCTATTAAGGAATCACATCAGGGCTTTCCATTTGTCAGGGGGCATCTATAAGATGCCCACTGAGTGCATGTTACATAAAATCTCACATTGGCATCAGTCTGGATTTAATGTCCTGAGAAGTTTGCTACCAAACTTCCCAGTTTTTAGTAAAGCCAATATGGAACTGTGAAGTTTGTAGTGACCAACTCCCAGGCCATATATTTATGTATGGCTTTCCAACACTTACAATGTCTATGAATGGACTTAGACACTGTAGGGGTTCATGGTTCATGTCTCTGGGCCCTCACCCTAGGACTAGTGCACCCTGCTAGAGGGGTGACTTATCTAGGCCTTAGCAAACAAAACAGGTGATGGACCGAATGTGGATCAATGTCACACATTCATCCCAGTCCAAAGATCTGGGCCCAAATCCATCGTTTTTTTGCACTCCACACCACCCTGAAGACGGCTGGAATGCCAGAAACCGGTCCTCGGAAGCTTGTTTCCGGTCCAGGGAAGACATGGCTTGGCAGTTCGGGCTGGACTGTTCCCATGAGGCACAGGGTCAGACTGATTTGCATATAGCCATGTCTGAACTGGGGTGGCAGAGTGGGCTAAAGAACGGTGATGGATTAAACCCAGATCTTTTGACTGGGTGTGAGTGTTTGATGGATTCAGATGCTCCGTCCATCACCAACCCCTTTTGTACTGTTTTTTATCTAGGCCTTAGGCAATGGATTGCAGGCATGGCACGCAGGAGTGTGTGCCATATCGACTCTTTACTTTTCTCTGCACCAAAACACGCAGCCTGCTGCTGCAGCCCCCAGAGGCCTTCCTTGGTCACATTGCCCTTGGTACCCATGGTGTCATGACTTGCTCCATGCATTCTTGTATGCACCACCAGGGGGCTGATTTGAGAGACATCTTGGGCAGTTACCTCACGCCTGACTGAACATCTCTCCGCGATTCGAACGTCAAAACTGAATGCGCCATTAGTCAAACACTTCCTTGACTGTGGTCACACAGTAATTGATGCCAAATGGCTTATTTTGGAAAAAAATAAGAATCCAGATGAGAATAGAAGCAACGAAAAGAGATTTTTGGGGGATATTTACATTAAATACATCTAAGCAAGGTCTCAATAAGAAGTTACTTTGGGAAAATGCTATATTATTTAACAATCTTTAGAACCTTTTTGTTTTGACGTTTCTGCATACATTTTCGTAACATTTTTGGTTAGGAAACAATTCTCCTCGTGTTTTGATATCTTTTTATTTAATCTCATTCACTACTGTGAAAAGCTGCTGGTATTAAGCTGCTCGTATTCAGCTACTAACAACCGGATCTCTAACATAAGAAGTGTGTTAGATTATGCCACATGTAATTCATCTAGCGGTAGTGATCTGATCTCTTATATGAGTTTTTTTTAGATATAAGTCTTTATTCTACATAACAGAAAAATGGTATTCTCACAATAGCGGAATTCATCGGTACTCATAGCTCGACTATTCATATTATACTTCTTTCCTTTTTCTTTCTTGGAATTAACTCTTCCTCTTTTTAAAAATAAAATACTTTGTCTGATACGACCATACTTTACATCACTTAATAAGTAATTTACATCATCATATGGCTTCCCAGTTGTGGCGACACGCTCTAGTGTTTAGAGCGTGCGCCAGGTGCATTATGGGTACGCGCAAGCAGCCATTTTGCGGCGGGAGTGCGAGTGCAATTACGAGTGGCTGCGGACATCGTTCCAAGCGCTCTGATTAAAGAGTTGATTAAACTTAATGAGCAGTCTGTTTTTTATGTACAATCGGAGCTGCATAAATTGGCGACGAAGCCGGGACTTGCAGACAGCACAGGAGGACGGAGGCCAGAACCCACAACAACCCACAGAATCAGAGCGTGGCAGAGGAGCGTGCAACTCCAAAGAACAGAAGACACCCACAGCTAGGAGCCCACAGCATAGTGCGGAGAAGCAGACCCCAGAACACAGCGGGCACCGCGCTCATGCAGAAGAAGGACATGGGGACACAGTGAGTAGACCACGAGGCCCACCGCACATCCAGGGACGGCATTTGCCGGACAAGCAGTAAGGTTAAGCCCCAACACAGGCCGCAGCAAGGGAGTTGGACCCAGGACAGAGCGGCACGTGAAACCAGAGCACCGTTTGACCCGACACGACTGAGCACGGCGAACGATAACGCTCAGGCAGCCCTATTCAGAAGCAGACGAACCGGGAAGTTAGCGGTGGGAGGAAACCTGGCGTCCCAGGCCCCGAACACGACAGGGCGTAGAGCTGGAGCACCATAGTGCAGCCCGAGTCAGGGAAGAGAGTCCTGCTGGCACGCAGGCAAACGGCGCAGAAGAGAGACTAACCCCTGGTAGCCCACCAAGAATCGCCACTCAAAGAGACACGGCCCAGCACAGAAGGGAGAGAATGTGCGCACAAATATCGTCCCTCACCAACCTAGTTCCGTTCTAACCCAAATGGGGAGAACCAGCTATGACATGGGAAGACTGTAAATGGTACTTTCTAAATTACCTAGCGGCCTTAAAAGATGAGGGAGAGGGCGAATTCTCAAGCGCAAGGAGGAAGAGAATACTTCTACATAACCTAGGTCCGGAGGGAATCAGGGCGTACGACAACCTGGTAAAGAAGGCCAGGCTCCCCAACGACACTGATGAGGTCCAGCATGCGCTAGAAGATTTGGATTCACACTACCGTCCAGTGGTGTGCGTGGCGATAGACAGGTGCACCTTCTTCCAAAGAAAACAAAGAAGTGGTGCATCGATAGACGAGTACGTAGCAGCCCTGCAGAAGTTGGCGGTGACGTACGAATTCGGCACGCTGCACGATGAGCTCATCAGAGATCAAATTATAATGCATACAGCAAACACAGCGATCCAAGAAAAACTGTGGGTCAATGTGGACACTCCCCTCAAGGAAGTGGTGGCCCTCGTGAAGAAGGCCGAATTGTCGAAGAGGTGTGCGGAAGCGGCAAGAAGAAAGACTGTCAACAAAACACCAGTGTGCAAGGAGATGGATGGGGCAAGCAGTCAGCGAGCCCACAGCCAGCCCAGCCGAACGCCAAGTTCCAGAAGCAATACCCACAGAAACCCACCAGGTCCCAAAGGCCACAAGGAGAGGGCAGGAACAGCTGCTACAGATGTGGTAGCCAAACCCACGTCAGCAACGACAAGGGATGTCCAGCGTTCAGGGCTAAGTGCTCATTTTGCGGCATAATGGGGCATTACGAAAAGGTGTGCAGAAGGAGGCTCCCGAGATCGGAAGTGAAATATGTAACCCAAGGGACAGACGGAGAGGAAGAGGCACCAGAAGAAGAGGACCAAGAGGACGAAGTCTTGTGCGTGATTGACCAGGTCTTAGGAGTGAGCTGTGCAAAGTCCAGGAAGCCAGCGTTACAGATGGAAATTGAAGGTGTACCGATCCACATAGTAGCAAAAGGGACTTTGAGCCACGGATGAGCAGGGACCTGCTCCCAACGGACATACACCCGGTCACGTTCACCTGTGAACCCATACCCATGGTAGGGTACTGCACCCTGAAGTTTGAGTTCAGAGGAAGGACAGCAGAAGGCAAGCTATATGTCG
Organism: Lissotriton vulgaris; assembly: GCF_964263255.1. NCBI lineage: Eukaryota > Metazoa > Chordata > Amphibia > Caudata > Salamandridae > Lissotriton > Lissotriton vulgaris. The sequence goes on along the minus strand of NC_141691.1, from coordinate 1,072,718,677 downwards.
CCAAGAAAGGACCCTCAGTCCTAGGGTGGATAGACCAAGGAGCTCTGGGAATCCAACTCAACCCAGGAGTGACCACCCAAGTGATGACGGACACGGTACAGGCATATGAGGAAGAGGCATGGAAGAGGAAGTACCCCGAAGTTTTCAAAGGAACAATCGGTGGGATGACGAAGTTCACACAAAAAAATATACCTAAAGGCAGGGGCACAACCAGTGACCCACAAAGTCCGGAATATTCCCTTCAGGATTCGGGACAAGAACATTGTGGTGGACAAGTTCCCACTGCCCCGAATTAATGAGACGTTGGCAAAGACCGAAGGGGTAAAATGGTTCTCCACCATGGACCTCACATCTGCATATCACCAAATCGTCCTACATCCTTCATGCAATCACCTGACGTCCTTCATCACACCCTTCGGATGCTATAAATTCCTAAGCATGCCGTTTGGGCTGGCATCCGCTGCCGCTGTGTTACAAAAACTTATGCATCGACTATTTCAGAAGGTACAGTACTTCCAGGATGACATCCTCATCATGGGTAAATCAAAGAGCGACCACAACGCCAAACTACACACACTCTTAACCATACTGGCGCAAAAAACAGTCTCACGGCGGAGTGGGACAAATGTAAATTTGGAGTGGGCTCAGTGACATACTTAGGCCACGAGATCAGCGAAAGGGGAGTCGAGCCGAAACGAGCCAATGTGTCTGCCATTAAGGAAGCACCTCCTCCGAAAGGAAAAGCAGACATCCATTCATTCCTTGGCATGGCGGAGTTTTATGGAAAGTTTGTTCCACACTTTGCATCTAAAACACATCATCTGAGACAGCTTCTGAAGGAGAAGAACGCCTTCAAATGGACGAATCAGGAACAGGCAGAATTTGAGCAACTAAAGAGAGACATCTGCGAGGACATCCCACTCAAGGGCTTCGACCAAGCGGCCCTATTCATATTGACCATAGATGGCAGCGACAAGGGGCTTGGAGCCGTGTTGATACAGACGTCACAGGAAGGAGAGGTTTCCACAGTCAGTTTTGCCTCCAGGTCCTTGGCACCCAATGAAGAAAAATTCAGCGTAATTGAAAAGGAGATGTTGGAAGCTGTGTGGGCCATAGAGTGGTTCCGGCAATTCCTGTGGGGGTCGAAGTTTCTTCTCCGCACAGATCACAAACTGTTGGTGAAAGTCTTGACCTCGGGTGGCCATGCACACGCGACACCCCGATTAGCAAAAAGGACTTTGAGACTACTAGATTATGTCTTCGATGTGGAGTATATCCCCGGGACAAAAAAAAGAAAGTAGCCGATTTTCTGAGTCGAGCGGCAGCGATGGAGTCTGCGACGGGGGAACAGTCCTCGGAGTGGAAAGAGTACGTTGTGGCTCTTGCACAGGACCATGAAGGGGTGATCAGCAGCCAGGAATGGGAAGAGGCATATTCCAAAGATGAAACTTTGAGCACGGTGAAAAGCTGTGTGACGCAAGGATGACCTGACAAGAAGCACCTGGACAGCCAGTTACGGAAATTCTGGGATGTCTATGAGGAACTATCTGTTGGAGACAATCCGGTGTTCTTGCTCAGAGCGGAAAAAGTAGTGCCCCCCCAACCACTAGTAGAGCATCTCCTGGCCATCCTACACGAGGGACACCTTGGAATAATGAAAATGAAAGCTCAGGCAAAGCTGGCGTATTGGTGGCCTGCAATGGACAATCAAATTGAAAGACATGTCCGTATGTGTGAAAGTTGCAGCCGAGCCGACAAGGCTCAAGTCCTCCTACGGCCACCATTGGGGAAGTTCACATGCCCTTCAAGTCAGTGGTAAATGTTATCAGTGGGCCCCATATTGGACAGAAATGGAGTGCCAAAGTATGCAATCGTCCTAGTAGACAGGTACACCAAGTGGCCAGAAGTAGACATCTGCGAGGAGGCTGACACTGAGGCAGTTCTTGCATTCCTCACCACCACGTTCCTGAGGGAAGGAATCCCCAAAGTAATTACGTGTGACAATGGACCACAGCATGTTTCAGGGAAGTGGAATGTATTCATGGAGCGAAACGGGATAGAGGTCAAGCACACCCCTGTGTACCACCCAGCGGGGAACGGGCTCGCGGAGAGGTTCAACAGGGTAATAATGGGCTCTGTGCAAGCAGCGATAAGCGAAGGGAAGGACTGGGATAAAGAGCTACAAAGGATGTTGTGGGCATACCGCATCACCACAGCCAACACTGGATACAGCCCGTTCAAGGTACTCCGGGGATGAGATCCCTTCACGAAGGATAATCTAGCCTGGAAAAAATTGGTAGTGCAAAGCAAATGGTTCCCTGCCGTAGTGACGCGCAACATGGACAGAGCACAAGTCGTGTACAAGGAGTACTACAAGCATCACAATGCCAAGGAGGTGACATTAGAGAAAGGTGAATGGGTGAGAGTAAAGCAGGCTGTACTGAAGAAGAAGGGGGACAGCAAGTTCAGCCCCCCATTACAAGTGGTGGAACCGTACGCCAGGTCGGCACTACTAAGCGACGGCAAGGTGTGGTCACAAGAGAGGATGGCACGGTGTAACCGAGTGGTGAAGTGGGAAGTCCCTGAAGAGGGGAGGACTACCGCCTCTGAGGAAACCGGCAAACGGGACGGTGCGGAACTCTCGGATGGGAGCAGGCAAGAAGTCGAGGGTGCAGAACAAGCAGACGAAGAAGCAGGCGTGCCCGCAGATGGTGAAGACGGAGGAACATCTCACAACCTGGTAGCAGCGAGAAAGGAAGACGAACCGAGAGCAAGAGCGATGGAGGGTGCCTACCAGAAAGTTGGTGACCAGCGGATAGGGAGCAGCCCAATGAGAACACGTACCAGAGTGGGCAGACTGCTAAAGGTACTCAAGAGGTTTGAGGACTATGAATGGGAACTCAAGTAAGACTGTTCAATAACTGTTATACAGGCCAACACTTGGACCTGGAGCTTATCTTGTATCCATGCACCATGAGTACTATTGTGTAGTGTGCCAAAGAGGGGAGATATGTGGCGACGAGCTCTAGTGTTTAGAATGTGCGCCAGGTGCATTATGGGTAAATGCGAGTGGCCATTTTGCGGCGGGAGTGCAAGTGTAATTACGAGTGGCTGCGGACATCGTTCCCGGCGCTCTGATTAAAGAGTTGATTAAACTTAATGAGCAGTCCGTGTTTTATGTACAATCGGACCTGTATACCAGTCAGTAGTCTGTTGTTTAGTTTCATTCATTACGAAGTTAGGTGACCCACTCATGTGGAGTAGTCTGATGATTTAAACCCGAGCAATTACCGCCTCAGTTACTTTACCCGACAACTTTGGAGTTTGACCATTCCGTAACCATAACAGTAAGACTTTAGCTCCTCCAGAATCGGTTTAGAAACCGAAGCCCTGCGAAACAGCCATATTTTAACATACACTTTTCGCTGTCATTTTTCTTCAAGGCAGCGTGAACCATAGACGCCAGCCTGAGGGCCGTTATAAATAATTGGATCGGTTTCCCGGCATTCACCTTTGAGTCTAAATTCATCACATTCGGCTCCTCTTGTACAGTCCTATTGATCGCACTACAGGTACCGTTAAGGTTAGCTAATGTTTATACCCTTAAATACGCACTCAATTCCTGCTTAACATTTTTAGCTGACTATAATTTCCTGCAAACTTTGAATCTTAGGTAATCACCATTGGTTTTGACACACTTGCAGCTATCATGTACCGCAAGTTATCAATAATGTGCGTAAGAAGACACACCGTCTCTACGCAGGTTCATATAATACAAACACCTAAGTCACAAATCCATCTGTTTGTTTTTACATCTAGCCTGTAATGTTTGGCACATCATTACTTGGAACTGATCAAACTCTGACTCTTTGAAGGTATACACATCGGTATACCCAACACAGGGTAATTATTTATCCCTGTTATCCAAGAATGACATTAGATTCTGGGTAACATCTAGTATCATCAATATTAATTTGTATCTTCATTCATATATTGGAATACGTTGTTTACCAGACTTGGTAACTCTTTGTGACGAACTTTGCGACAAAGTCTAATCATTTACAAATACATAGTAAGCAGTTCAGATTGGTTTGTTTTTTTGTGTCACTTTTTCTGCACCTATTCTCGGTGTGTATTTTATACTTTCGATGGGGCTTTCTATTAATTTCCCCCCATTTTCCTTTCATGTTCTGATGTATATACACACGCCTAAATGTATTTTATTTAATTTTTCACCATTCTGACTCATTTCACGGTGACGGTAAGACTCTCACTCTATTTTATTCATTCTGTTCCATGATCAGGTATGATAGATACTGCCTGACACATGGTAACTTTCACTTATACGGTCTAGTGAAGGTATGTAGTTGATTATTTGAATTTTGAGTATCCTGAAACTCGGTGTTATATTGCTGTATCTCATATGGTCTTAATTCATTTTATAGGATATTGTCTCTGGCTTTTACTGATGAAGGCGCGAGGTGCGCCGAAACGCGCGTTGATGAAGATCCATCTTTTAGCCACTTTTTTTTACACCCCACTTTGATTTTTCTATTATATTCATGTGTGGAATCAATGTAGTATGTCATTTTGTATCATATTAGTGTTGTCTTCTCACATATTGTGTTCAATATCATTGGTTGGTTATATACATGTTTAGAAATGTTTTTAACATGAGAATTATAAAAATATGGAACTTTTTTAAAATAATGTTGTAGTTGACACTGAGTTCATTGCATCATGTTTGCTTTGGATATGAGTCTTTGATTCTTCTTGATCACATGATTGCCTAGGGATTTACCCTTAAATGTATTATTGCCCTGCGCTAGGAATCTCAAATAATTGTAGGGGGTTCTTGTTTCTTACATTAATTGTGGGGCTCTCCAGTGTTCTAATAAGCTTCCAGACCCTTCCCTTTATGTATAGACTGACTTTCAGTCATTTGGATTCTACTTGCATGTTGCCATCCATTCCCAATCCATGCTGGGTTTTGTGAAAGCCAGCCTGCTTGTATTTGACACCCTGTTACCTAGAATTCTCTGCTCTCTGCTTCGTCTCCACCCCTGCAGGCCAAGGATGGGTAGAGGAATTCAGCTCACCTGTGGCTGGCTGCTGCTAGCCTGCTCACAGCTGATGCAAGTGATTACTGTGCGCCCTTTTAAGCCCATGCTCCGTTCAGGCCAAGGCTGGTCTTTGTAGCTGTGTTCCAGTGTGACAGATCCTTGCTTCTTGATCTTTTGATATTCCTTGATTCCTGAGCAAAAGTTGATCCTTGCTCCTAGATTCCTGAACTATAGCTGTTCCTTGTGCCTGAATTAGCACTGTCTTAAGTCCTACTTTGTTTCCTGAGTTCCTGAGCTATAGCTATTGTTTGTTCCTGAGCTTCACCTGTTTATCGTTCCTGACTTGCACTGCTTGCATGCTCTCTTCACTCCTTTTCCTGAGCTGTAGCTATTTCCTGTTTCCTTGAAATAGCACTGCCTGCAGCGCTACCTTGACTCCTGAGCTTTTGCTCAATTCTTGTCCTGCTCCTGCACAACCTTCTGTGCTAGTTTGTTTTCCTGACTCCTAATTAAATACTATTCTAGTATACCCTTGTAGCCTTCTCTTCTGAATATCATTTTCCAGTCCCTGCTTTTCTTTTCATTTCCTTAGGTTACAGTTCCTAGTTTACTGTCTTACTATTCCCGCTGTCTTGCTTCTATTACTTTGTATCTTTGTTACTTGCTTTCTGCCAAGCGCGCCCTGTGATTTCCTTCCTTTCCTGTTAAGTACTCATCCTTGCTAGCTTCTTGCCTATTGTGCTTGTATTTAGTTCTACCTCCTTGCTGTTACTGCTTTACGTGTTCCTGTTTGATCGGCAGGATCCGTGGGCACAGCTGACAACCTAGGTGGTGGTTCTTGTTCACTGTGAGTATTGTCTTTGAGTTACATTTATAACATCACCATAGGTATAGGATTCCACAGACCCTGCCCTTGCATGCATATCCTATATGTGGGTATGTGCAGCCAGTATCTTTAACAGCAATTGTGGGTGAGGAACTTACTGAGCTTCAGTCTCACCGTGTGGAGCTCCAGAGTGCTTTACCCCACATTCCCTTCATTGTTAGTGTGTGTGTGTGTACACACATTGAGGTTGGTTACTGAATAAACACATTTCCCTATGTAATTCATGGGGTCGCATTTTAGTGTGAAAATAGAGGGCCAGTATGAGGAACAGAGGTTGCAGTAGATGTCTACTCAGGAATGAGGCATAGAAACTGTGTTCTGATTTATTAGCTTTTGCAGTGCCACACAAGCAAGCCAGGTAGGGAATTGCACATGTAAGGTGTTTATGCAGTTCCAAGGACCAAAACACCTGGAGGTGGTTGGTGTTTTTTATATTGTGCATAGGTAGCGAATGGCAAGCACATGTGGTGGGGTGGCCTTTCATACCTCTAAATAGGTCGCAAGCGGGTAAATGCACCAAGTATGGTTTTGAAGATTAGGGGCAGATATTTGTACTGATCTCTGTATCTAGACAGGTTGGAATTATAAATTTACATTTTTCTATACTGCACAATACAAAAGTCAATTACTTCTAGGCACTAGCGAGAGAGAGGGAGGATGATGTGCTGTAGAGTGGTGGGAATTGCAAGAAAGAATGACCAGGTGGCAACACTATATACAATATAGATTTACAGCACATCTGGAAGAATGAAAGATAACACTAGGGTGCCAGATACCACCATGTGTTTAGATATTGAATTTATGAGATATGTTGGTCGACTGGCTCACAATGCATGACTGATATTTAAAGGTAAATGTCAGAATTCAATGACAGAATGGTACCACATGGTCATTCTAACTATGTTCTTAGTGTTAAAGAAAGACATAGCTTGCAATCACTTTAAAAACAGGCATGTCTTATCAAAAAGCTAAAACAAAAACTGTTGGATTTGAGTTAATGTTTACAACGCACAGACTGAGGTTTCCGAAACTTCAGGCCTGGCTTTAACACTGCGATTTGGTGCCATTATTGCTCCAGCACATGAAATGACTAAATTCCTCCCGACATTAATATGACACATATGACAGCCGTACACTGGGAGTTGAACACATGCATTTTTAGCTCAAGTAAAGAGAAGGCTACCAGCATTTTAGCAATGGCTCGGCAGCAAATTTTTTAGCAGCATGTCAACACATAGCGAAGGATTCGTTCAGATTATCAGGGTGATGTAGCAGTGTGGGCCAGCATGATATGAATTCAACAGACAGCACTGAATCTAAAAAAAGGGGTTCTCACTTACAAAATTGGTCAGTTAGCATTAGCAAAAGCTCGGTTCACTGGACCAACCCTTATAAGTCTAACCCCATCTTGGTCCTGAGAAAACATACTCCTGTGATCTTGAATATAGCTTCTCTCCTTTGGTGGTCTGCAACTATATGCTCAAATGTTGAAGACTAAAACAGCAGCAGGATATGGCTTGATATCATTTGTACGAACACCTGGGACAAACAAACTGATTCTTCATGATGCACCCTGCCTGCTGTCGAACATAACTTTCTTCTGTGCGTGCCTAGATCATGAAACATTGCCGGCAACACAATGCTAGCGAGAGCACACTGAGCATGTGCATAGGTCAGAGTCAAATTCGCCAGAAGGGGCGAGGTAGCATTCTGCACAACTCTAAATAGATAATTTAATTATCTGAGAAAGAGAAGCAATTTTCTTACACCTTGCATGCTTTACAGGGCAGTTCCTTGCCAATAAAGATATCATAGCTGGTATGGGGAGCTAGATGTGTTTGCCATACATTTGGCTTCACTTTTCTATGAGGCTGTTGGCGCCAGAAGGGTTATGCGTACTTGATGTCACTAACCAGAACATGACAAACTGTGGAATAGTGTTTTCCACATGAGCGTGGCATACAATATACTTCCATGACAAATTTACAGCATTGGATGGATGCTGATCATCGTGCCCTTCTCCGCAATGTGTGTTCGATGCAATAGCACCACACCAATCCCCAAAATGCAATTTCCACAGGCTGCAACAGTGGGAAAAGCACAGGAAAAGCAGCCAGGACCAAGTGAGACTGGGAGACTGGGAGGAGGTTAATTGGGGGACTGGGGAAGAACCAAGATAAGGATATGATTTAAAGCCGTTGGCTGAGCATGTTTTGGAAAAAATCAACAACCAAACCGTTATTTAATTTAAAGACCCCTACCTGATTATTATCCCCAGCTACTTACATATGTATAACACAAAAAACAGGGGGGTCTACCAGCTTAGTTATGTGGCTGCACTGTCAATCCGAGTTAACAGAATCTCAGGGTGGATAAGTCACATCAAGACAGCTTATCTCAAAACAACGTGAACACTATATGTATAGGAAAGACCAACACGGTACAGATCATTCATACATGGTTGACAAATCCAAAACAATTTGCAAAGGGTTACCATCAAATTGACTCAATGATCAGTCCTATCATATGGCCAAACCCCAGTGCAAATCAGGCTAGTCCCCTGATCATTGGGACTTCAAGCGCCGCACCATTAGTTGCTGGTCAAGGATTTCGTCCACCCATACAAACAGACCAACAATGATGGCTGATCTTTGATGGTAAAGTGAGAAACCGTGCAAGAGAAAAAATAGTGACTTTAAAATAGGATGGAGTGTCCTCCTATTTCTAAAAGTCCTCCTTTTTCGAGCAGTTCCTGTGGCTTAACAGTCAGAACCAGTATCTCAAATTCACCATGGAGGCGCATAAAGAGAGGATTGCCTTTTTGGATTTGTCTATCTATGCCACACCTGCAGGCCTGCAGAGTGAGCTTTATAGGAAACCCATGGCGCGCAATTCTCTGCTCCTCTACGAGAGCTATCATCCTAAGTCCCTACGCCAAAATCTACCCTATGGGCAGTTCCTTCGAGTTCGAAGGAACTGCTTGAAAAAGGAGGACTTTGAAGCACATGCCAGTAACCTGTGCACACAACTGAAGGAAAGACAGTATCCCAGTTCATTGATCAAGAGGTCAAGGAAAAGAGCAATGAATAACAACAGAGAAGCCCTCCTTGAACCTCCTACTCCAAAACCACTGTTAGAAAGACTCACTTTTGTGAGTACTTTTAATACTAGGAGCAACAGTATTCAAAAAATCGTGAGGCGACACTGGCGCATTCTCAATCATAGTAAGGACAAGATAGCGCAGCCCCTATTTGCTTTTAAACGGGCCAGCAACATTCGGGACCGGCTTGTGCACACACGCCCGAAAGAAATCATGAAGAAAATTGGCGATACCCTGTGGAATCTCCCTCCGGTGGTGGGGCACCACCCATGCAGCACTTGTTCTGTTTGCCCCCAGACAAAACATACAAGTGAGATAGACATTGGTACCAATAGACCATGGGTGCAGTGCACTTTTAGCAACTGCAACAGCAATAACTTAATCTATATGTTGACATGCAGCTGCTCTACTAGATATGTGGGTATGACAACCCGAAAAGTCCGCACGAGAATGTTAGAGCACAAGAGCTCTTTTCGCTGCAAGTAGTCCCACACAAAACTCGCATGACACTTCTTGGAGAAACAACACAATGAGACTGACTTCCAATGGACAGTCCTCGAGAAGCCTTTTATACCTGGACATATAAGTGATGTATCAAGTTACCTTTTCTTAAAGGAACAAAAATGGATTTATAAGCTCCAGACCAATACCATCAGATTGAACGACGATATTCCCTGGACTCTGTTATAGGGATCCATTTGAGGGATCAGTGTACTCTAACATGACCTCAGAATAAGCCCCCGCTTCCTATGTACTTAGACATACATTTTACCACCTATTAGAGATGTCATAGATCAATGCGGTGTGGCTTTAGGTTCATTACCGTAGTGAGGACCTAAGTGAAGAGATACAGTATCATATACCATCATGATTATTAGTGACCTCATTATCATGACATTCTACATTAAAAAGGTGATGTACCACAGGAATAGTGGATTCTGTATCACCAGGTTTTACAAGAGGATGCCCCTCTCTTTATTTGGTGCCCTTTGCTGTGGGGATACATATTGAGTGGGCATTTGTACTATGGATGTAAATATTTAGCAATGCCTGAAACCTATGGGTTCAAATACCGTATTTGTAAGACTGTGAGCCACAGAGCTGGGTTGCTAAACATTGCTAGAAGCGTCATTTATAATTAAACTACCACAATGGCCGACATGAGGTCATTGTGTAGTTCAGAGTATAAGAGATCTCGCGAGATCTTGACATGAGACAAAGTCCCTTGCATTTGGGAAAGCGCTGTCCCTAATGCGAGTGGTTGCGCGACACACCCAGAGCAAATGCCGAGTGCATCGCACTATTGGTCACGTTGATTGGATCACTGACATCGATCGGAGCTGGTTGAACGACCGGAAGCTGTAATAGACCCTCGATCATCACTCTATAATATCACCTAACAAACTACCAAAATGGGGCTGATGACCTCATGCTGTAGTTTAGAGCGCGAATTCCCACGAGATTTTGAGTGTAAAGTAGTGCGCTTTTAACTTTACAACAAACGGGGTTAATAATAATGATTTCTGGTTATTTGCTACCAATTCAGCAGAGATAAGCACTGGGGATGGCAAAATAATCGCTCTTGAGAGTAAAGAACTGCCATTTATTGTTGCTATTCTGACAAGTGAGGCGGAGGGTTACAATACCAACCAACCCCGAGTTAATTATTTAAGGAGAGACCATCTACAGGTCGGTGCCTCCCCCAAGACTCAGATGTGAGCTTTGAGGTACCGACGGATAGGTGAGTCTATAGCTGATTCATTGTATGAGAAGCCACAGGAAGCTCAGTATGGATAACACAGCCAGAAAGAATGTTGTTGTTAGAGTCTGCAACTCAGTAGTAGTCCCACTATGAATAGATAATTATCCTCTAGGAGGATATATTTGTGTTGGAAGGTAGACCTGGGAGTCCAAGGGGCTGGGCACACATAGTTCAGTTACTAGAGTCTCCTCACATGTTGGTCCCTAGATGTAAGGGGATCTAATGGACAGGAATGTTGGGCACTGAAATAGACTGTGTAATTATGCTCTATGGGTGCTCTACTTCTGTTTTACCTCTTATATTTATGTAGTGCGGGGCCTCGTAGAACCTGAGCAAGGTCCAGGTGAGGTGAGGTCCATTTCCCTACCATGAAGGGTGAGCATAAATACAATATTTTCTTTGAAACTGTTTTTGGTGAAACACATTGTATAGGTGATTGACATAGTAAGTTTATAATGACTATGCATTTTCCTCCATAGATTTTGTATTTCCTATCTGACATGGAGGGTTAATGTCATTGGTTGGTACAGGTTGTATCGTACTCAACCCTTTTACATCCTACTATTTCACTTTGGTGGTGGTGGTGTTTCTTTTGTTTCATCACTACTTAGTGCAACTATTGTAAGAACAGAGGCCCTGACGAATGCCATGGGATAAAATACCCGCTAGGCAGAAACATGTTGGCCCGTTATTAGACAGATATTTGTTGACTGTCCTTTTTTTGCACTGTTCTATGTTTTTAATTAGGAGGTGTGGTTCGTCCGTAGAATAAAATTAGAAATGGAGGACACTCCATCCTATTTTAAAGTCACTATTTTTTCTGTTGCACGGTTTCTCACTTTACCATCAAAGATCAGCCATCATTGTTGGTCTGTTTGTATGGGTGGACCAAATCCTTGACCAGCAACTAATGGTGCGGCGCTTGAAGTCCCAATGATCAGGGGACTAGCCTGATTTGCAACGGGGTTTGGCCATATGATGGGACTGATCATTGAGTCAATTTGATGGTAACCCTTTGCTAATTGTTTTGGATTTGTCAACCATGTATGAATGATCTGTACTGTGTTGGTCTTTCCTATACATGTTTTGGAAAGCCATACACACAACAATCCTAAAACACGAGCCTAGGCAAAAGAAATAACTAGTTCATTAAACATATGCTATAATGGTAACTAGTGAAGTGATAGTGTACTTGATCCCTGCTCTCAGGAGGGATCACACTAAAGGAGGCATGACAAAGGCATGCCATAAACAAATAGAAAGAAAAACTAGCAGAGTGACAATGGAGACAACAAATAGCAGGCCTATGGGCAGGCTGTAAGCCTGCAGAGTGAATACAGCATGTCTCAAAGAGACAACACATGTGCTGCCTAAGCTTAACCTAAAAAAAACTACCATAGATTTCACTTTAGAGAGCACAGATCCTTGACTGATATTTGACCCATGAATAGCCTGTTGTACAGCAGAGTTTCTTTCAGGAGAACCAGGCAGCAGCCACTACACAGCTGAAACATAGATTTGTTTTCTTTCTCGAGTTTTAGATTAATCAAATATGTGGCCTGACAGAGGTCACCACAAACAGGCAAGAACCTTGTGGTACCCCATGAAAATGTCTCTGGCTGACTGACCAATCAAATTCAAATCTCTAATAAACCATATAAGTGTTTCAGTTTGCAAGAAAGACCATGCTTTGACCAGTTCTGAGAGCCTTAGGCATCTTCCAGTAGTTGGCTTAGAGCTGGATTGTCAAGGCTGTTTTCAGCTCTATACAAGTCAAGCAATATTAGAATTCCTATCTCAACCTGATTTAATGACTTCAAGATGATTCTTCTGGACGTGAAACATGATAGTCAATCTGGTTAATGTACCCTCTAGACTTTAACAGTGTTTCCTGCACTTCGGACATCTATATATTGTGAAGTTCCTACAATAAGAAAAAGGTCATCATACCATAACATTGTTCTTCTGTTACCATTTAACTGACTCTTCTACCTGGGTCGATTTTCTTTTCCCCATTACTTCTTCGTCCAGCACCTTAGTCAAAGAAGATCTGCTGTGGTTCTATTGAACATTGAATTGAGACTATATCAAGAGTAGGTGAGTGCAGTTGTGCGCGCATGCATTCTATAAGAATGTCAAGAATACTTTGGATAAATTAATGCCTAAGACCCATTACATAGCTATATTGTGAGAGGTATATTGATGTCTTAAATAACTTTTATTTATTTGATAGAGACTTCTAGCTGCAGATTCCTTACCTTTGAATTTTCCCCAGGGGTCAGACTGGAACTGGAAGATTTTTCGTGACCAGTACCCCTGCGCCAGGTAAGTGTTGTTGATCAGCTCCACGTCCATCGTCTGTGCCGGATGTGACGTCTTGGTACCTTATAAGCACCACCAAAGTGCGCTGACATCAGTTCTTTTCTTTTTCCACCAGCCAGCGCTGTTCTGAGAAAAGAGCTACCCCTCAGTCAGATTTTGACTGAATTGTTACGCTGTATTGTTGGCAGTTTTTTACGTTTTTTTTCCCTGGTGTTTTGAGGATGTAATTGCATGAGACGGGATTTAAGCCCTGCAGAGCCTGTCACTGGCTGATGTCGGTGAAAGTCCTGCACCTCATCTGTCTGTGGTATTTGGAGCGCACCCATGAGTCAAAGTTGTGCTCCAATTGCCAGTCCATGCACCTGAAGACTTTGAGAACGCAGTCCCTAAAGCTCATAGCGGCCCAGAATTCAAATCTGCGCAAGTCGAGGTCCCTGTCGAGGGGAAGGTTCCAGGACTGGTCGCGAAGCCCAAAGTCTTCATCATCCCATTCAAAGTCCTCTGGGCATTCGAGTAAGTTGAAGCACAAGGAAAAAGATTACGTTGAAGCGTACTTCCACTTCTCCTGCTCTGTTGGCCGATGCACTGAGGGAGCATCGTCATTCTAGGTCTTGACCTTCGGAATCTGGACTTGGACCAACTCCAAATCCTCCCGACTCTCGAGAAGTGACCCCTGCCCAACTGAAGGAGATCTATGAGGCCATGCGCCTCATATTTGTGTGGTCCAACCCCTCTGACGCACCTCCGGGCTCTGCAGGCCAGAGGGGACCTCATCTGGTTCCTCACCTGCGGCACTGGCCCCGGCCTCAGATGGTCCCCATGGATCTATTAATGGATCCGGACCATCGCTGGTCACACCATCTCAACCTTCCCAGGCGCCAATCCTGATTCCGACGCTCAGCAGTGGCATACCTGGCTCCGACCTAAGCCTTGCCTCCTAGATCAGAGCCTGAGCCCTACCCTTTTAGACTGGGCCTTGGGGAAGACTCAGAGGGGTTGCTGGACTCTTTAGAAAACCAGCCCCATCAGGAAGGACAAAATGTAGACTGGTTTGAGGAATTGGGTAAGGCCAGTGGCCTGGATACATCACCAAATGCTGGTCTGATTTCTCCCCTTACCGTTGCTACAGAGGAGGGAGCTTTCTATGCAATGGTGGGGTGGAGGGTGACGGAGGTCCTCGACCCTCAGTTACCATCAGCGGCACTCAAGAGTAACCTTTTAACAGAGGTGCTGCAACTGGGACAGATGAAGATCGGAGAACTCTGGTCTCTGGCAGAATCGAGACTCCACATCAATATGCTGGAGCTTGGTGTGATCAGACTAGCATTGAAAGCTTTTTTGTCCTCCATCAAGGGCAGGCTGGTGCAGGTGTTCACGGACAACACCACAGCTTTGTGGTCCTTCAACAAACAGGGCAGAGTGGGGTTGTAGACCCTTTGTGAAGAGGCCCTGCACCTCTGAATGTGATTGGAACAGCAGGGCCTGTCCCTGGTGGTTCAACCTGGCTGGCTTTCTGAACGCCAGCAGACAAACTCCGCCAAAGATGTCTAGTTGATCAAGAATGGTGTCTCCATCCTGTGATGGAGCAGCGTCTCTTTCGGCAGTGGGGAGAGCCTTGGTTAGATCTGTTTGCCTCTACTGAAAACACTTAATGTCAGCAGTTTTGCACCCTGGAGTTTCCAAGGCAGCTCTCGTCAGAAGCTTTTCGTCTCAAATTGAGTTCTGGCCTCCTACACTCCTTTTCACCTATACCACTACTGCCCATAGTTCTCAAAAAGATCAGGAACAACTGGGCCCAAGTCATCTTTGTGGCTCCAGACTGGGCACGGAGAGTCGTGTATCCCACACTACTGAGCATGGTCATCGATCCTTCAGGAAGATCTTCTGTCGCAGCAGCAGCAGGGGAGGGTTCTCCAACCCCAAACCTGTCCACTTACTGCCTTATTGTGTGGAAATGGAGTGGCGACAGTTGACAGCTTTCCGCCTTCTTCCCGAAGTATGTAACGTTGTCTAGGCAGCAAGGCGTCCCTTCACCAAGACTGTATACATCTGCCATTGGAATAAAATGTGGCATGGTGTGCAGAAAAAAATATTGATCCCCTTTCTGCTCCTCTTTCTGAAGCCGGACATTTCATTCTTTCCCTTGCCCAGAAGGGCTCTGCTCTGGGCACTGTTAAGAGCTATCTATCTGCCATTTCTGCCTTCTTCAGGTTGCCTGACCAGCCTTCTTTGTTCAAATCCCCTATTGTAGATAGATTTCTCAAAGGTCTTATTCATCTCTTTCCTCCTTCACCATTTATTATGCCTCAGTTGAACCTTAATTTAGTTCCGACTTTTTTAACGTGTGCTCATTTCAAGCCTCTCCACAATCGTCTCCTCAGGTTTCTCATACTGAGAACAGCCTTCCTTGTGGCAACTACATCTGCCCATTGAGTGAGTGAGCAGCAGGCCTTATTATCTAAACCTTCTTACCTCTGTCCATCCTGACTAACTGGTTCTTCGGACAAGGGCCTCCTTTCTACCAAAAGTGGTCAACCCATTTCATGTAGGCCAATCTATCACCTTGCCTACCTTTTATGCTCCTGCACATCCTTCTAAAGAAGAGGAGGGACTCAAAACAAGCATTGTCCTTTTACCTTGACCTCGCGCAAGAGTTTAAAGTATACGACACACTCTTCTGTGGGGTATGTTGATGTGACGAAAGGGCAGGAGAGGCAGAAGCAGACCATCTCCAATTGGGTCGTACCCCATCAAAATCTGCTATGCACAGGACAAGAAGCAACCTTCTACAGATTTGTTTGCTCATTTCACTAGAGCAATAGCTGTGACCACTGCATTAGCACATGGAGTTCTGGTCCTGGATATCTGTCAGGCAGCAATGTGGGCTTCCTTGTACAAGTTCACCAAACATTACTGTCTGGACAGTCTGGTCCACAGGCATGGGAACTTTGCCCATTCAGTCCTGTAGGACATTCTCGTTTGGAATTAGTTTGCATACTCTCCCCCGGGGATGGTATTGCTTGGGTATGTATGAAAAAGTAAGGAATCTGTGCCTAGAAGTCTGAATCAGATGAACAAGTTACTTACCTTCGGTACCGCCTTATGTGGTGGAGACTATATCTAGCTGCAGATTCCTTAGTGGCCCAACTATTCTCCTCGCTCTGCGAATGGATTTCAAGGAACAGGGCCGACTCCTTTCAGGGCCCTAGTTTTGAGTTAGTTGATGTTCTACATGGCTCCGCTCATCTGGCATAGAAAGTCGTGAAAAGAAACTGATGTCAGCACACTTGGGTGGCACCTGTATAGGTACTGCAACGTCACTTCTGGAGCAGACGACTCCGACAATGAACACAGAGTCACCTATCGGCACGTAGGGGTACTGCTCCCAAAATATCTTCCGCCTCCAGTCCGACAACTGGGGAATATTCAAGGGTAACAAATCTGTGCCTAGATAAAGTCTCTACCAGATAAGGAGTTACCAAAGGTAAGTAACTTGTTTGTTCTTCCTCCCATTCAAGAGCAATGTACTGTTTTATCGATTTTGTCAATTTTACTAGTGCTATCCAGGTTTAGTTAATTTTTAAGAATTCATTGGCTTTGTTTCCAGTATCTTTCTGAATCCTCTGAGTTTGTTAAATATATTGAATAGCTCAAATCCCATTCATGGTCAACGCTCATAATGTGTGCGGATAATTTAGGAATGCTGGCAACTTACATAAATGTCACATTTTGCATTTTAACTGATTCATGTGTGGATGTGTACAGTAAGCGTTGTATATGAGATTTTTGGTGTAAAGAATCCAGAAAATAGCTTGGTTAGTTTTGAAGCATCTTCTCTATCCTAATATGCTTTATGGAGCATTACTGTGTTCCCGTACATGTATGACTTGCAATCGGATTATGGTGATTACAAGGACCAATTAAATTTACTCACCATGTTATTGTGTGATTTGATTTCATTTAGCAAATCCACTTGTTTCTTAGATGCTAGCAAAACCTAAAATAAAATTGTACTTATTGTTTAAATGTAATCCTTACAGGTAAATGGATGCATTGGAGCTCTTGTGTGGAGGAGTACGTATATCCCACTGAGAGTGCTCCAGAATATGGTTCCATCCTTGTACCAAATGTTGACAATGTTCGAACAGACTTCCTTATCCATACTATTTCTAAGCAAGGAAAGGTATGTAGCCATTTCTTTCACATAATCCTAGACCAGCTGGTTTAATCTTAACCGATATTTCAATAGAATACAAGCATTTAATCAGGGACAGTTGGTAGATGATGGTTATATCAAATGTGCTATCAGAATTAGATAGTGAGGTCTGATTTTATTTCACTCTGAAGTAATCAAAGAAAGAGTGTCCATAGAGGAAGGATCTACAAAGAAGTGGTTGTCGCACGTGAAGTCTGAGGCCAGTTGTAAGTGGTCAGATAGTAGGACCAATTTCATGAAAAAATACAATGCTTTTTCAGGAAACCCTCACTCACCCTAGTGGTGACATGCTTCATCATCGGGTCCACCGGGAGAGATCGAGTACCTCCCCGGTGTGCTGCGACGCCAGGAGACTGCGAAGCAGGTTTTTTGTGTGAGGATGAAGAGTGGAAAATTATAATAGGGTTAAAAATGTCAGGGGTTGTACCAAAAAAACTTTTATTGGTTGGTCAACCTGACATGAGTAAAAACTGATTATGTGTAGGGAAACTAGCCAATTACAATATACTGGTGTTACCCTAGGAAGGAGGTCAACATGTTTCTGCCCGTTCTATGTGTTATTTTACTGGGCTTTCATCAGGACCGGTAAGCGAGTGTCCCAATGACAGGAGGGGCGCGCTAAGGCCCGCCCTGCCAATGGTCGTGAAAGTTAAAAATAGCACTATGTGTAAAATGGTGCAAAGAAAGAAAAGAAAAACAAACTCATAAGTTTGGGGTTTTACCTCTTTTGCGAGGAACCTAGGAGTCTGTGAAAAGTAAGGTGACAAACAGACAAACGAATACATAGACACAAAGACATAAAATCAATGGTTTATCATCATATACAGTGGCCATAAAGAGTGACTTTGTGGCATGACACGTGCTTGCATACCTATCAAAGGCGGTGGCCGGTATGCATGAGATGCGTAGCTGAGGTAGTGCCATAATCCGGGGTGGAAGGGCCTCAACTAGCGCTGAAGAAATGTATTCAGCGCGGTCTGTAGTGTGTGAAAGGTACAACAACAGCAGAGTGAAAGGAGATTTATTGTGTTTAAGTCTATCCGTGTGGTAGGCTAGGTATATACAAAGCTACCTATAGCGGGGTGTCAGGGAATGGTACCCGAGGTGAAAAAACGTTGAAGCAGGGTTTCGGTGCAACGCGCCGTAACACTGCTGGCCGTGGCATATAAATTGATCAGGCACACAACACTATGTACGTAATAAAGGAAATTATCCTCACTTGAAAAAAGATAGAACCACGCCCCATAGAACTCAGGAGGGGGGTGGGAGCGACAATGGCACACCCTATTCATAAAGGGAAGAAAAACAAATACACACAGAGGAGGTTTTAGGAACTAACATGATCCCATTCACACAACTTATCTGATAAAAGGTGTCCCATAGTAAGGTTTCTTACGCCCGCAACGCTCAGCACCCGCTCGGCACCTAGCTGCACCCTCGCTGGATCTCGTGGATCCTGAGCGAAGGGCAAGCTTGGCGTTAAGGGAGCGGTGGCTTGAGCGTGGGCCAATCGGGGACCTGAGATCCAAGCGAGACTTGGAATCCAAGTTGTGTGGACCAATCGGGGACCAGGGTTTTAAAGCGAGGCTTGGCCAGCTGCTCGCGTAGTCCCGCGAGAGGTCGGCAAGCCGGGAATGCATCTTGGAATGGAACTGAGGCTTGGAACACAAGCTTAACTGGAACGCAAGCTTGATTCAGTAGCGTGGGTGGGGCCACAGATCTTGGTGTTTAAACTGCGAAGCAGAGAACTATTCCTTAGTGAATCACCCGGTCTTCTGGACTTCACAATATTGGTGTTAATCAAATATTTCAATTAATGTTTAGGGATCCATATTGGATAGTGATGACCAGAGGTAGGATTCATAAACAGGAAATGCCTATATCTGCTCTTGGTGAACTGTCAGTGCCCCTCTGTTTTGTTCTGATATTTACAGCCAAGAATGGGAGGCAGTATGATCATTCTGGTGAAGGACATTAGTCCATGGGATTTGATATCAGCCCTTGATGAAATACCAGTGCCATTTCAGTTCTTATATTTACAGCAATACATGGGAGACAGGATGGAGAACTATGGTGAATTAATGTTTGAGGACACTAGTCCATGGAATTTGATCGTTCAACCCATTGATATGGGTGTTGAGTCTATAGACCCAGCGCTGTTCTTTTTCAAACAAGATGTTGTCTCTGTTTTTCACACAGTTAACCTGTTCGATCACGTCCAGGTCATGTCATTGGGAGTATGGTTGGCTTGCAGGTAGTGTTCACTCAGTTTTGTAGTGATTTTTTTGCATCGGATGTTGCTACGGTGTTCCCCAATGCGTGTTTTTACTTTCCTGGTGGTCATCCCCACGTAGCGTTTGGCGCAGGGGCATGTAATCAAGTAAATGACATTTGTCGAGTTACAGTTTGTGTGGGCTTTTTGCGTCCACACTTTACCAGGTTCCAGGTTAAGTTGTTTAGAGTGAGTGGTAAGATGGCAGACGCTGCAATCTGTACATGGAAAATGGCCCGTAATAGGGGGCAAATGCCAGGCTTCTGTGATAGACCTGGTGGGGGTTGCTGGAATTGAACTTTGCAATGGTCTTGTATGTACCAGGGCATCTTTTATACTCCTGCCTTTCTTGAAGGAGAACAGAGGTTTTTCCCAATTGCTCATGTTGCTCGTGATGGTTCTCCAATTCTTGTTGATGGATTTTTTCACAGTATCTGAAAGGGTACTGTAAGTGGTTACACATGTGAGTGGTACTTCCGTGGTTGTCTTCACATTATCCTCCAGAAGGGCGTCTCGGGGTTGGTTACGTGCCCTAGATTGGCCTTTTTTGAGGACTCCTTGGGGGTAACCTCTTTGTTTAAGTTTTTCTGTCAGTTCCTTGGCCTGTTCTTTGTAGTCGTTGATGTTACTACAATTTCTTCTTAGACGAAGGAATTGGCCATAGGGCAAGTTTTCCCGTAGAGGTCTTGGGTGGAAACTCCTGAAATCAAGAAGGTTATTTTTTGCCGTTGGTTTGTGATGGGTCACCGTTAGAAGAGAGGTTCCCTCTATATTGATTACCACATCAAGAAAGATTATCGATTGTCTACTGTGATTGTGGGTAAACCTCAGGTAAGGGTCAAGAGTATTAACCCAATTGAAGAACTGCAAGAGACTGTCTTCAGTCCCTGTCCACAGTAGGAGAATGCCATCAATGTACCTCCTCCATAATCCTATGGAGGAGGCAAAGGGGTTAGTTGTTGGTAAGATGTACTTCGTTTCAAAATCATAAACGTACAAATTGCAACCAAAGCAGCAGAAACATGTTGACCAATTTTTGATATTTATTAGGACTCCGGTTCCTTAACTCAGAACCTTGTGTAGTCCGTCCACACTGTTTTTATCCAATGCAGGTTGGCCATTATTAAAGATTCTTGTAAAGGTACAACCTCTGCATTTTTTAACACACTTGTACACTCATTTATAGTCACCTTCTAATTTGGGCACTGTTACACTCACCACATCCTGTAATCAGGCGTTGTAGCACGCTGGGGGGACATTCGGTCACCCCAGCGGGGACCCAATGATAAAGCATGTCACCAACTAGTGGTGAGTGAGGGTCCTTCAAAAAGAAAGGATTTTTTTTCCCCGTTTAACATTGGGTGATCACGACACCCGGTAGGTTTCGTCCTTAGAGGAGAACCTGTTGGGTATTCATAGGGAGATAGAGAGACATCACTTTGTACATGCACGTGTGTGAGTATTGATCACATTTGCAGTACAGAGTGAAATAAAATCAAACCTCACTATCTAATTCTGATAGCACTTTTTTCCACTTAGTCACTCCTTTGTTGTTAATTAAGAATTGATTGGGGTACAGGAGTGTCAACTCATGCCCTCTCTCTCTTGTTGGTAATTACTGGTTATATCAAATGACCAAAAAAGATTTGAATGTATCTCTTTCAAATTGGAAATATACTTTTTGGAAATGGCAGCCAACCAGTATACTTTTTGTTATATTACTAGTTCATACTAGACTTAGCAAAGCCATACAAATGTATACCTAGTGTATCAATAATTATAAAATCAGTCAGTCAGTCAAAGCTTTTATTATCGGTTAAAAACCATAAAAAAGACATAAATACACATTTACAGATAAAAATGTGAAAACAATTTGAGCAATAATACATTGGAGACCTAAAACATACTATATCCACACAATAGTTAAAGGTTAAAAGAGCACTTGCACTGGACAGTCCCAAGGCATTTTATTTGTAAGAAACCGCATATACTACAATATTTGTGTTACTACAGGCTCGATAGTTTCAGAGCTTCCACTTTTTAATTTTGCACACCTTGAGTACCACATAGAAAATAGGAATCTAGTGGTTGCTACACTGTCAGTGGGGTGGTGTCATATTTGAGGATTCTGAATACCTCCCTGTAGTCCCTAAGACCCCTGGACTTGCAGAACTGAATGATCCATTTGGCTCTTGCCTTAGAATAGGAGGGGCAGAAGAGCAGAACATGCAGATCTGTCTCACTGCTACCCTCACACCCCGGCAAGAACTCACTGATCGTGGGACTTTTGACCACTTGTGTGTTATAGCCCTGAGAGGCAATGAACCATGTCTGAACTGGATGTATAGTTTCTTAGCCAGAGGTGGCTGGATATCATCCAAAAATTTCTCAAAGTAGGGATGGACCTTGATATCCAGAAAGGTGTTGGTCAGCCTACCCATGGAGGAATTTGTTAGTGTGAGATCCATTTGATGACGCTTGAGTACCAAGCTCAACGATTTCTTGGTGAACAAGGCACAGGTCTCTTCAGGGGTAGACCACATATCCCCCATTTCAATAGCCTGGCAAAGGTGCTTAATATGGTTTAGCCAGGGTATATTCCCCACACCCCTTCTGGACAGATGATCCCCTAGGTCCTCCCTATAGCTTGTAAGCTCCGGGGTAGACGAAAGTCGTCTCCAGTACAGAAGGGGGCAATTTGAAACAATCTCCTGTACAGGTACCAAACCATAATCCAACCGTAAGGGGATCAGGGGGGTGCTCGGGGGAAGTCTCAGGAGGCGCCGGATAAAACTATTCTCAGTAAGGGAAAGAGGGGCGGCGCTGACATGGCCCCATAGGTCTGCACCATAAAGCGCACCCCCTCTCACCTGAACTTTATAGATTTCCACGGGCGGACCCAACAGTTTAAGAGAGGTCTCGTTGAAGACCTTTAGGATACCACCAGAAGATTGAGCCAACTTCAGGTTACCCTTAGCTAAGTGAGACCCCCAATCCATTCTATCATTTAGTGTGACCCCCAAATAATCGAAGGTAGACACTTGATCCACTGCTGTTCCATCCAAATGGGGGTGCGGACAATTGGATAATTTAGTATTAAAGACCATGAACTTGGTTCCTCAGTCTACAAAAGGAGCAGAATGCCTCTAATGTTCGCTGTATCCCCATGGGCGATTTTGATAGTAAAAGGGTGTCATCAGCGAACATTAGGGCTGGTATCTTACCCCATGCTAATTTTGGGGAGTCTAGGTCTCTCGCTCCCAATAAATGTTCAATCAGCCCATTGAGGAAAAGAGAGAAGAGCGTGGGGGCCAGCACGCACCCCTGCCTCACTCCCTTTTCCACCGAGAACGGGGCCGACAACTCCCCATTCCTCCCATACCCCACCCTTACATATGTACCTCGGTGCATGCGTCTTAAAAGGTGGCACAGGTAGGCCGGGGCACCCATCTCTAGTAGTATTGCCCAAAGCTTATCCCTCTGGACCAGGTCAAATGCGGACCGAAGGTCCACAAAGATCAAATACAAACTACCCGCCCCCATGGAGACCGTCTTCCAATAGACCAACTGTAATCTAAACAGTTGGTCGATAGTAGAGACCTTTGCGCGAAAGACCGCTGGAAGGTAGGTTAAAATGTGATGTTCGTCCATCCAACTCTGCAACCTTGTTAATAGAATGCGGGCAAATAATTTCTGGAGGACGTCAATCTAACTAATAAGGCGGTAGTTGGCCGGGTCAAGAGGGGAAGCCTTTTTATGGATGGGTATAGTTTCTGCACCCAGCCATGTTGGGGGGATCTCCATACCCTGTAGAATGGCATTGAAATATACCTAGTTGTAAGTGGCCCAAACTTTCTGTTCACTCAGGTAAAGATCCCCAGGGATCCTATCTAGGCCCGGTGCTTTTCCCGTGGCCAAACTTCTGAGGGCCGCCTGGTTTTCGAGCAGGGTGCAGGGTGGGCAATCAAGACCCGAGCCCTCCTAGGGAGCTAGTTCAGGTGTACTCTGTTGGGCAGCTAGATCCGCTGGGGATGCAGGGCCAATGAGTGAATAGAGGTGCTTAAAGTGGGCTAGCCAAGCCTCTTCGCTGAGGTTAGGAATAATAGCAGACGACCCCTCTGCCGACCCTGCTCGGACTAAATTCCAGAAGGACCTACAGTCTCGATTGTCCAAGGCTACTTTGATGCTTTCCCACCTTGCAACCTCCCACTCGGACCTAGCCTCCATGATCAGTCTTTTATATGTTTGTCTGGCGTTTCTAATGCTTAACTGGGACCCCACTTTTACCTCATTTATAAGGTTGTTTTTAGCCACCCTACAGTTTTTATTAAACCAGTGGACATGCTTTTTTACCCTTGGCCTCTTGGTATCGGTAGTATAAAAATAATCGGCTAGAGTAAAAAGAAGCTTATTATGGATACGCTCTAAAACCAAGGGATTGGGCAGATCACAATTGGTGCTCATGAGATCGCGAACCTCTGCTAGGGAGCATGCAACATGATTATATATCTCAGCTAGCCTATCAGGAGTCAGCGCGACCTTCCACCCACCTAATGCGTCTGCTACCCGCCGCTGTAACTAGGTTCAAGTTAATAATGGTCTGATTAACTCTAGTGACAATAGATTGTGGTCACTATCGACCCTTGGGATGACGGAAAAAGCTCTCAATCGGACCCAGAATTCTATATTAACCAAGATGTAATCAATGGTCGTACTTTTCCCCGGTCTATTAAAGGTGCTTTTGCCCAGGACATCTGGAAGGAGTCTGCCATTGCAGGCCCTAAGCTAATGTGTTACAACCAACTTGTTAATCATAAGAACCAAAGGCGATAGACGCTTTGCCGATACATAATGCATTCCGGAATAAACCAGATGTCATCCTCATCCAGGGTTACAGAAGGGATCCAAAGAGCGGTTCAAAATGGCAATTAAAAGCGACACCAATAATTTTGTGATACGACGAGGGAAATCAGAGAAGGAGGACCTCCAGGGCCTCTAAAGGGGATAAGCCCATCTGGTGTGTTAAGGGGCGTAAATATATATTGATCACTGCCAGCGTGAAGCCATCCCGAAAATTAAGTACAATACAAAGAATATCCAGGCAATGGGTGTCTATTACCTTAGCTGAGCACCCCTAGTGCACAGCGAACCAAATACACTGACCCCCGAGGGTCTTCCCCTGGGACCCTGCACCGCCAGTGTGTAGAATGTCGCAAAGCCCAACCTAGCAGGAGCAGCCGAAGCCAGGTCTCTTGGAACAGACACAAGTCATAACTGTCCATCAACTCACCCCACTCTGGGTTATACAGCTTTGACCCTAGCCCTGCTACATTCCAAGACCCGATTAGTGGTCTACGAGTCGCCACTCGAGCTGTGAACTCCTCGGTGGGTTGGGCCACGTTGGGGGGTGGGGATACTATGTGTGTATATGTATCCAATTCCCTATCACCTCCTATGGGGCTGATGTTTTGAGGTGATGGAAGTATTGTTAAGCTGTCCACCTTATGCCCAGTGACTAACTCCGGGGGACCCACCTTGACACTTAAGCCCTCCTCAACATGGCTCCTGGATAGATTCGTAGCCATTCTGTCAGGGCCCGGGGAAAGTAGTGGTCAATCCACATTGCTTAGGGTGCTATATCTGTTAACCACAGGTATATTGTAATCTAATTCTGGTCCACCCTGGTAGAAATGGGTTGGTGCAGGCCTATCCAATATTAGAGCCGTGAATAAAAATACCCCAAGTGGCAAGTATTAATTGAACCTGCGTTGAAAGGCCCTCCATTACCTAGTTTATGTTTAACCACTCCAGGATCCCTGAAATTTACGATTACACAGTCACCACAGATATCTTTGGGTCTAGTCCCTAACCAGCTAACTCTTCGAGCGAATAGAATCTCCCCCTGGCCAGATACCATTAAGGGTCTGTGTTTATTTAGCCAGAAGATGATTTTAGTCTTGAGGTCAGGAAATGTTTCACCTCGTTCGGAGGCCAGTAAGGGTACTCCTGTGAGCACCACCACATATAGAGATGCTTCAGGAGGTAGCTGGGGGCATGGAGGAATTTTTGGGGGACCATTTTCGTATGATTTCAAAGCGGGGTTATTTGGAGACCTCCCCAAGTCTGGGCGCTGTTTACCATGGGTTTTTGGGATAGAGAGTGGAGGACAAAGTGTCGAGCCTATATGGCTGCAGGCACATTTAGTCGATTTACTAGGCCAAGACCAATTGAAGCACAGATTAATTGCTGCGTATGTAGAGGGGCCAGATCGTGTGTAGGGTTATCAAGGCGAATGTTATCGGCTGGATTTAGGCCTTTAATAGCCGACTTTGATGTGCCTGGAGCCGCTTAAGTGGCAGGATTCCCCATTGAGGTGGCTGGCTGTATTCCACCTAATCCTTTATTATTTATCAGTGTCACTAGTTTATCAATCCTGCTAGACAGGGTTTTAAAATGTGAATTGATAAGCTGTTCCATGTGGGCCTGAAGGTCGATTAGTTAATGAGTAGCCCAGACGGGAGGTCCTATGGTAGGGAAAAGAGGGCCAGGGTCAGACTGTAAAGGGTTGGGTGTAGATGCAACTCTCTTAGCTGATTTCTTGACAGATTTCAACTTCTTACTTCTGCCACGGGGTTTATGGACCTTTATAACTGCCGAGGGGGAAGGACCCGGTACAACCTCTATCGAGACGTTCACGTTAGGCACAATCTGAGCGCATGGTAGGTCAGAAAAAGAGGGCATAAGGAATGACGTAGATTCAGGGAGGTTAATTGTGGCTACAGAGAGATCCCCGTAGACCGGGGGGGGGGGGGCATAGCAGGAGTAGGTGAGAGTCGGCTTTCAGTATTCTCTATAGCCATAGACACCACCCCTATTGTTTTTTGAAGCATTTTATCAATGGCTGTTAGGCTCGGCAGTGGTTGGGCCGTTGCCGCATTTTGCCTAGTCATGGGGCGAGAAGTTATGGTGTTAGATTTACCCATACTGCACAACGTGAGTACTTAAACAATTATAAAATTCAATATTTACAATTTTAAGAATGTATTACATTTGGAAATTTGTGGAAAAGCAGATAATGATAACAAATAATACGGCCTAACAGTAAAAATCGTCTAACTAAGGAAATACACTGTTGGGCCGGGCTTTGACTGATTAATAAGACTATGGCAATTACCACAACAGTAAAAGTTTCGAGGTTCAAGTGGTCACTTCCAGTCCACTGCAAAGGAGTTCAGTAT
This sequence comes from Lissotriton vulgaris, assembly GCF_964263255.1. Taxonomy (NCBI): domain Eukaryota; kingdom Metazoa; phylum Chordata; class Amphibia; order Caudata; family Salamandridae; genus Lissotriton; species Lissotriton vulgaris. The sequence continues at coordinate 1,072,691,818 of NC_141691.1, read as the reverse complement.
ATCTTTGCCTGAAAAATAGCACTGTAATGTCTTACTTTGTTGCAATGAAGGAGTCCTGGATTGCAAAAAAACCAAGGGGGTCCGGCCCAGCCCAGCCTCGACCGTCTCGGACGGCCTCAGATGGCCCGCCCTTTGCCCGGGCTTAGCCCGGCGCGCGTCCCGCGGCGCGGGGGATCTCCCCGTCTCTTAAGCGCCTCCGGGCGCGGAATGGGCGTGTGCGTCTTCCTGCCGCAAGGGCTCCTGGGGAGTGTAGTCCCCCTCCCTGCGGCCATGCCGAGATGTCAGAAGGCTGCGACAGCGTTGGAAGACCGGCGCCAGGAGCAGAGGGCCTGAGGCTGCGGGAAGGGAAGCAGAGTCTGTCCCCAAGGTTTGCTGCATTCAATTCAGCAGCCTTAACAGCATATAATCCTTCATATACATTACACAAATAATTTACCCTAGATTCCTAGCTAATGCGTTATTGGTTTTCTCTCCCCTCCCGAAAGAGAGTGCATTGGAGAGGAACGTGTTACATAGACTCAATCATGACGCTAGAAAGCTGATTTTCATGTGCTACAACTAGAATATTAAATCATGGACATGTCATTCAGGTATGGCTTACTCCACATGCAAATTCACCCATAAATAGGGCTTGCTGCTCTTATCATCCATAAGAAAAATCGAGCTTCCTAATGTTGCTAACACTGGTACAATTGAGGTATAGTTGTTTATTTGAGCTTGTTTTTTAATAAGATCCAAACAGAGGCCTTGGACTAACCATCACTAGCTGGTGTTGCCAGTTAACAAGTCCCTCTTTGCTTAGCCCCATGCTAATTTGAAAGGCAACTCTTTATTGAGGTCATGATAACATTTCATAAACCAGACCACCGCTTCGTATATTATACCAGGTTATAGTTTGAAGGTATGAGCTTACCTATGAGCAAGTAGTAACCAGCAACAATACATAATTTTGGATCGGGTGAGATCAAAGTGCAAGAACAATTATGTTGTACTTTATTTCTTCCAGAGCAGATGTCCACAATAGTTTCTCACCAAATAATATGCTTTAATGTTTGTACATTGCTACCCTCTTTATTGTGTTTGTCTCCAGAAAACAGTTGCTATTAGTCATCCTTGGCCAAAATACATTATTGTTTTTTCTAAATTAAGCAAAAATAATTGATCATTGTTTAGACTTCGAGTTCGCCAGTGCGCCTTCGGAGTGCCAATAACTTGTTGTCAGTAACAAGTCAGCTTCATGGACTCAGCCAAATTGGTAACATACATAAATAAGCGACGTGCGAGCCCACAACCTTAGGATACTCCACTTACAGGATCAGACACCTTTTACAGTTGCACACCAGGACGCAGTTCATGCATTTGTCAGTAGAAAATGTGTACATGAGTAGGAGCATTCATATTAGACCCGATTGCAAAAAAAAGAAAGAAAAGCACCAAGCTTTTAGGACATCTTGGGACAGAAAATGTATAAATATATACCTAATGCGTTGTTTGTTCTACAAAGTTATGCAGTGCTGCCAGTTTGTTGTTCAAAGAAAATTTCCACAGCACCCCTACTCTGTCATTGTGCAAATGTCTGAAAGGTTACTTATTTCTTTTTTATTGATCGGACTACAATTTCTAATGCTTGCTTTTTCACAAGAAAGTTGCCCATGATTAGCTGCCTATCGGAGTAAACACAATTGGGGATATTCTCAAGAATGTGTGATAATCATCTCAAAAGAAACGTAAGGCAACACTCAACATCGCAGTCTATCGCGGGAAAATGACGCCGTGTTAACCAAGTATTCACAACCCGGCGGTACCATGAGATAGACTCCAGATAACGCGTCAAATGACTGCGTTAAAGTCAATGCCACACCGCAAAAAGGCGAAACACGCACGCAAAAAAAGCTGCGATGAGGCCAATCGCGATACAAAAATCACCGAAAACCAGCGACAGGCCTGCAATGCACTCGCGTCAGGCGGGAAAAATCACCTTAAAAGTAAAAAAAAAAACAGACAAACAAATACTAAACAACAGCGAAGCACAATGGACGTTACCGGAGCAAGGACGGAAGAGAACCAGAACCCCCCAAGCCCCACGGAGGACCAGCCTGGGACCTCGGGGTCAGGGAAGGCCGAGGAGAAGAAGAGTAGGAAGAAGCAGTTCAGTCCGCAGGAAAACAGGATCCTGATAACGGAGGTGGTAGAACACCATCAACAACTGTTTGTCACCTTCACTGTGTCATTGGCAACACAAAATGGACTATGGCAGTCCATCGTGGACAAGGTTGAATGCAGTCGGACTGCTGAAGAGGACAATGGAAGAGGTCAAGAGACGCTGGAATGATGTCAAGCCAAAACTAAGCTGAAACTCACCAACAACCGGAAGGCAACAATGCAGACTGGAGGTGGGAGTCCTGCGCCACAGTAGGAGCTCGATGAGATGGAGGAAATGGTGTTCACAGTCATTAGTAAGGAGACAGTGGCCGGATACTGCTCAACATGACCGGACACAACCGCACCAGGGTGACTAACCACCAGGGACTGGGGGGATGGGGGAGATGGGCACAATGGCACACATGCACAATGAAGTATAGCACATCTGTGGACAAACCATGCCCCAGACCACGAACTCCCACCAAGAGACCAATGTACCCAAGTATGCTACATCTCAGCACTGTACAAGCACAGAAGTCAAAGGCATGCCGCATAAAAGGGGAAAGGGGCAGCAAAATCAGAGCTGCAGGAGAATCTCCCCCAAAATGCAGCACACACACATAACATGCAGAGCACACCAACACTGACAACAATGTTGTACAAACCGCAAAACACCTACAACAGAATTCAGGACACAACTGGTGCCGCTTGGGTGCAGACACTGGCCAATCACATTTGGCATTGCAGGGAAATGTGAGTTGATAATGTACAAGTATAAACACACACACATCTGTTGTCAAAATGTCCACTGTCCCCCATAAAATAGGCAGCTCCTCGCAAACAGCCACAATGTACCCAGTCGTGCAGTCATTATGAAAACATGTACAATGAGACAATATACATACTGCCATATGCTGTTTGATCGCCAATGGCACCGCAATCTGACTGCGGACGGAACTCTTCCTCTTCTTTTGGTCTTGTCATTACCTGAAGGACTCTGGTGGCCCTTCACGGGCCAACATAGTTATGTGGGGTTTGCATGGCCCTGTACTGCTCCAGATGCAACATTCCACTGAATGTGCATCAAACATTCATAATCACACAGATGTGTCATGTCTATGGTCTTTCAAGTGTGGAAGTATGGATGAATGTAGGCCCACTGGACTCCTCGTACGTCCATGTGGCTCATGTCGTAGAACAGGGGTCACAGGGTAACACATTGCCGAATGTGGTCTGGGTGGCGCTGACACAACAAAAGGGACACACGCATGAGTTACTTCCTTGTCCAGCCCAGTAAGGAACCACGCCGAAGGCCCCGGGGTCCTTTACAAACCCTTACGCTGGACTGGCATACGCCAAGCCAGCTGTAAAAACAACAGTTGATGGACAGAATGCAGAACAATGTCATACATTCACCACAGTACAGAGATCTGGGCCTAAGTCCATCGTTTTTTGCTCATACGCCAGGCCAGCCCACTCCGCTTTCGCTCACAGGGGAACACAGCAACGCTACATGTCCTGGGTCTTCACGGTAGTGATCTGCTGATCACAGGTCTAGTTGTCAGCATGCCACAGCCACTTCCTCATGGCTGGTTTACACCCACACCACACCCATCTAGCACAGGCGTCACAGGACATGTGACCCTGCCAATAAAAAGGGCCGGGCGCACTTGCTCGACACCATTTCCACTATCTGGGTGCATCCATCTGGTGTTAATGTAGGCATGAGGGCCTCGGGCCCTGCAACATCACATTCCCCAGGACCGGAGGTGACATGATGGTGTCCGCAACACGATACCCAGTCATGCAGGGTCCATGACTTTGGGGGCACAGACTTGGTGGCACCGGATACATTGTGTCCCGCACAGGCACATTGCCACGGGATGGTGACTTTGGGTGCACCTTAAGTGGTGAGCAGGTGTGCAGCCTGCGATGATGCCTCGCCTCGGTGGTCCGGACTGCTCAGGATTTGTGTGCCTTGCTGGACCGCAGTGTAGACCAGAGCCAGCAGGCTGCGCTGGCCTACCGCCACGTGGCATTGCATCCCGGATCACAGAGTTAATGGCACCTCAAGGGCTGAGCGGGTGTGCAGCCAGCGATGATGTGGGGTGCACTGGTATGTCTTCTGCCATGGCAAAATCAAGACCCAGAATCAAATGTGAGACCTGGTGGTCTGCGGAGCGGGCTGCATGATGTGGAGGGTGCCATGTCCGCGGGCCCCGGGCTTGGGGCTTGCAGTGGCACGTGGTGGGCCCTCATTGCGACACGTCAGTGGCGCTAGGTGAGCAGCGAGGCCTGGGTGCGCAGTGTCGGCACTCTCTCTTCCTGTCCCTCTCTTCTTTTCTCTGTCTCTCTCCCCCTTTCGGTACGTCTATCTCTCTCTCTCTCTCTCCCTCTCTGTCCGTCTTTTTCTCTCTCTCCCTCTCTGTATGTCTATCTCTCTCTCCCTCTCTCTTTCCATCTTTCTCTCTCTTCCTCTCTGTCTGTCTTTCTCTCTCTCTCTCCCTCTCTGACGTCTATCTCTCTCCCTCTCTTTTTCTCTCTCTGTATCTCTCTCTCGCCTTCGCTCTCTCCGTCCTTTGATGTGCGCAAGCCACCCCTTCTCATCATGATTTTTGTCTTGCAGGCTGTGACCTACAGATTGTCCCGAGGGGAGCCGCCATGTGTCTTCATTTCTGTTCTGTGTTTATTTGAATACATTTTTATTTGTTAATTCGAAGGTGAATGTGTGATGCTCATTTTTGTGACAACACATGCATGTCACCAAATGTGATTGTGCAACATCAGGCGGATTATTTGGTACATGATTCTGTGTAGTTGATGTGGCATGTCTTTGACCCGGGAGGGGGGTCCTGGGAGTGGTGGCGGTGGGTGTTGTGGCCCTCTTGGGTGTCCGGGCTGCATGATCAGTGGCTCCATGGCATCTGTTGCCATTCAGGTGTAGCTCTGGGCTGGGCTCCCTTTTCTGGTGCAGGCTGTGGTCCAACTTTACACCAGGTCAGAGCAGCTGTTAATTTCCTGCTGCTAACGTGCCTTATCGCCTGTTTTGGGATCTTATCTCCGATCTGGGTGGTCGTTGAGAATGTTGCTGAGTGGTGTTGTTGCGGCTTTTTGCATGGGAACACCTACCCTGCATCTCATTAGCGATAGCTGCGGGGGTCATCTGTGGCGATGTTTTTTGCGGCTGCTATCGCCGGTAAACTGGTGCTATTGCTGTTAGCACCAGCATGTGAATGGGGTGATACATTTATCGCAACTTTGGCTGCAATGTAGTGCTGATGACTCCTTGAGAATATGCCCCAATATAATCTCAAGTATCTGTACGATGTAACGATGGGAAGGTTGGGTCCTTTGCTATGCAGACTCCCCACATCAACGTTTGCTCAATAAATATACTTTGAAACTCAGACTTTTCTGTACAGATAATTTGATGTGACACACTTGTTTTCCAATATGATTCACTAATGTATGAAACACCCAGCTCGAATCAACTCATGTGAGGTTTTCTTTCAAATATTTGATCTACTCAATCTTGCCAAATACTATACTGAAGAACAGAAATAACAAATACAGTGGCACATCCTACTACAAAATGCACTCCTAGTCCTGAGAGGTAAGGCCAATATATTATGCATTGTGGACATTGCCCTTTTAAATGGCATTTATATTTTAGGAATGGTTTTCTGGTCCTCCTTCTAGTTCGATAAGTCAACTTTTTGAACAACTTGACAGATGGACAAAACATTGACAGTATGTACTATTTTTTTAGACAAATAATATTACCTTTTTTATGGACGAGGACAACAATAGCCCTCTTCTAAGCTGTTGTGTCAAATATAGTTAACAATGAACAAACTTTCAACATCTTTAGAGTCAATTTCAGTTAGGTCTTAGAGCTCTCAGAATTAACTGGGAATCCCGTTTTCTTGACTCCGGTTGCTGCCACAGTTCCTCCTGTCGTCGGGGCCAGGACAGCAGGAACCATCCTCCATTGCGGTCCCATGAGTCACACGTCTCCCGCAGCACCAGAAGGCGCTAGAAAAGCTGTTGCGTACTCCCGCAGCATGGGAAGCCCGTTTTTTTTTACTCCGATGGCTGCAACAGTTCCTCCTGTCATTGGGGCCAGGACTGCAGAAACCAGCCTGCATTGCGTTCCCACGAGTTACGCTTCACCTGCAACACCAGGAGGTGCTAGAAAAGCTGTTGCGGGCTCCCGCAGCACTGGAAGCCTGTTTTCCTGACTTCGGTTGCTGCCACAGTTCCTCCTGTCATCGGGGCCAGGACTGGAGAAACCAGCCTGCATTGCGGTCCCATGAGTCACGCGTCACCAGCAGCGCCAGAAGGCGCTAGAAAAGCCGTAGCGGGCTTCTGCAGCACGGGGCGCAGGTGTGCCTGGGCCGCGCCCTGGCAAAGCCTGGGCCAAGGGCGTGCCAGTCCACGCCTGTCGGAGCCCGTAAGAGACTGGACTGGACCCACCTTCTGTCATCTGTAATCTGGGATCCCACGACACAACCAACAAGGTACTTATTGTAGTTGTTAGGAATGCGTGTGCCCTTTATCTTGCCTATATTCATTCTCAAAAGCTATAACTGTTATAACTGATGGCTAAAAGGAAGACCAGTGCTGATCAGACAGTGGGGAGCATGGCAGGAACATTGGATGCATTTTTAACAAGGGCAGAATTGGTATTAACACACGAGATCGCAATAACCAAGAGACGCCTTTCCCTGGACTCTTTGACTGCCTTGAAGCGTTTTTCACTTGGTGCTAATCTGTTAACCCCCCTTTTAGCCTCACCACCTACCACCTCAGTACAGTTGGTATTATCTCCACCCACGGCTGCCCCTGTGGCCCTCCCGATGAGCCTATAACCAGATCAGCTGTCAATAGTAGGTCAGGCCTGACAGTTTTATTTATTTATTTTATTTATTTATGCGTTTTTATATAGCGCGGACATTACCCGAAGACGTCAGAGCGCTTCACAATAGGAACAGAAAATTACAAATGAACCAAAATTACAAAAGCAGACGATAAGTTACATGAGGTCAAATTGACAATTGTGAGCAAACAAAGTATACATGAGGTAGCAAACGATGCAATACAGGAGGAAAAAGTGACAAGTGTGCAGGTTACAAGAGAAACAAAGTACAATTAGAGGTATAATACTGCAATATATGCTAGACACTCAGGCACAAGAACAAACGTTACATAGGTAATGGTGGCACTTGTGCAAGTATCAAAAGCAAACAAAATGTGAGAGGTAGCAAACAGTGTGTTACTAGAGAAAAGTGACATGTGCAAGTTACAAAAGGGTACCATACACAGGTACAAGGATAATACTGCAATAAATGGTAAACACTCAAACTACCAGAACACACACTGGGAAGGCACTTCCATAGTCATGGAGAATAGTTTTCAGTGATGGGAGGTCTTCCTTCAGATAATAGAGAGGGCATGAATTACTTTAGGAGGTGTCTTTGGAGGAGGAGACCTTTGAGGTCAGTTTTGAAGGTCTGGGAGGAGGTGGTGGTCCGGAGCTGAGGCGGAAGTGAGTTCCATATTCTCACTGCGTTGCCTGAAAAGGGTTGGGTCATCGATCTTTCCTTCTTGAAAGTGGGAGGTTCAAGCAGTAGATTTTCCGCATTACGTGAAGGTCTAGAGCCTCCAGAGAGTTTCAGCTTATTCGCCAGGTAGCGAAGAGAGGAGGAGTGCAAGGCTTTGTGGGTGATACAGGCAGTCTTGTAGATAGCTCTAGCCTCGATGGGAAGCCAGCGGTGGGTGGATGACATCGGTGTGATGTGGTCGCTTCTTTTGGCCCCATAAATGAAACAAGCTGCTGAATGGAGAACAGATCTAAGGGGGGACAAGCGGGATTTGGGGAGGCCAGTAAGAATAGAATTGCAGTAGTCCAGTCTGGATAGGACCAGCGATTGCACCAGGGTTTTAAGGTCCTGCTCCGGGAAAAAGCAACGAATTCCCCAAAGAAGGCGCAATTGGTATCGAGCAGACTTTGCAATGGAATTGATGTGGGAGATTAGATTGAGATTTTTGTCGAGTATGACACCAAGGGATTTTGCGCTGTCGACAATGATGGGTTTATTGTTAAGTAGATTCATCTGATCAATCCATGATTGAACCGGGGGAGGAGAGAGTGAGGAGGAGAGGAGGAGTAATTCAGTTTTGGAGGGATTCAGAATCAGTTGATGAGTTGACATCCAGTTTTGAATGGAATCGAGAGTGGAGCTTAGGATGGAGAGATCGTGAGTGGAGGCGACCTTGAGTTAGATTTGAGTGTCATCTGCATAGAGATGATAGTGGATCCCGGATTTACTTGGGAGATTTACCAGTGGTTCTAAATAGAGATTGAACAAAGTGGGTGCAAGTATAGAGCCTTGCGGAACACCTTGACCTACCGCCACAGGAGATGAAAGACTTTTCTCTATTTTGATCATTTGGGATTTATCTGAGAGGAAGGAGGCAAACCATCTAAGCACAGTGCCCTCCAAGCCCATTCTCTGTTGAAGAGTGTTGAGGAGGGTGTTGTGATTGACAGTGTCAAAGGCTGCAGAAAGGTCAAGGAGAATTAGAAGACAGGACCCCCCCCACCCCCCCCCCCCCCGAATCGAGTATCATCAGCGCCTCATCAACCACTTGCAGTAGGGCTGTTTCAGTGCTGCAGTTTTGGATGAAGCCAGACTGACAATTGTCAAGAAGATCATTGTCCTTGAAATGACGAGAGAGTTGTTTCGCTACATATCTTTCTGTGATCTTTGCCAGAAAGGGTAGATTAGTGATGGGGCGGAAGTTGTTGAGGTCTTTCGCATCAGCAGTGGGTTTTTTAAGCAGAGGGGTGACCTGCCCAGTTTTGAAGGAGACAGGAAGGGAGCCTTGACAAAGGGAGAGGTTGACCAGAGTGGTCCAATAGGAAAGGGAAAGGGTGTAGAAGTCAATGGCAATGGCACTGGGGATGGGGTCCAGAGAATGATTGGAGGGCTTTGTTTCGCGGATGCACTTGAGGAGGTCATCTTCAGAGATGGGGGCAAAGTTCTGCCAAATGGCTGAGGATTTGCGCTCCTCTGGAGGGGTAGGATGTGCGACCTGATCCACAAGTGATTTCACTTTTTCATCGAAGAATATTGCGAAATCCGCTGCTTGCTTTGTAGAATCCTCCAATTTGGAGGTTGGGGGGAGCAGTTAGGAATATTGATGAGATCGAATAGTTTTTTGGGTCTATTTTTGGCTGAGTCAAGAAGGGTTTTGAAGTGCGATGCTTTCCCAAGGAAGATGTGCTTGTGGTACTTGGATCTTGCTGAGCGAAGCGTGGCTAAATTATCTGTGGAGGGCACTTGCCTCCATTGTTTCTCCAGGAGTCTTAGCTGCTTCCTTTCTTCATGGAGGGATTTGTTGAACCAAGGAGCTGAGGGAGTGGGCCTTATCTTTTTGCTTTTGAGTGGAGCGACGTTATTGATTTCGGCTGCAAGGACTGTGAGGCATTGGGAGGTGAGTTTGTCAACATCTAGGTTCGGGTCTAGCCTTGGAAGTGATAACAAATCTGATTCACAGAGGGGTCCGACATCAATATTTTTCGCATCACGGAACCAGGAGGCAGCCCTCTTAGTTTGACCAAGGGTTATAGAGTGTGATAGGTGAAGAGAGAATGGGATGAGGAGGTGGTCGGACCAGTCTACTTGAATGGGGGAGTGATCGAGAGCATGCCTGCTTTAGAAATAACAAGGTCCAGGATTGAGCCCTTAGAGTGTGTTGATTCTGTGCAGTGTTGGATAAGATCGTTTGCAGATAGGAAGGTGGCCAGCGAGTTCGCCGAAGAGTCATGCGGTACGCCCCAGTGGAGATTGAAGTCACCCACGAAGGTCTGATTGTCACTTCGCGAATACTGGTCGCTGATGAAGTCAGTGAGTTCCTCCATAAATGAAGGGCCACTACCAGGTTGGCGGTAAATGACATGGAATCTGAGGGGTGAGCGGTGGTGCAATTGAAGCTCAAGAGAAAGGCATTCAAAGGGGTGGAAGGAGCTGATAGGAGAAGCCTTAAGTTGAAGGGAGTTTCTAAAGATGACTGCAACACCTCCCCCAATGTTGTCAGTTCTGTCATTCCTAAATATAGAATAGCCTGTTGGTAATAGGAGATCAAACATAGAGTGAGAGGTATCTTTGAACAAGGTCTCTGTGAGGAAGAGCATGTCAATATTGTGAAAGGTGATATCGGAGATTTCAAGTTTGTGTTTTACTGCAGATCTGCAGTTGTGGAGCAGACAGCCCAGCTCTGTCAAGACTGTTTTGGTGACGGGGGCACTTGGGCTCTGAAGGGTGATCGAGATATTGTACTTATGCGGGGGTGCTCGGGAGGGTTTAGGTGGATGCCTAGTTCTGACAGAGGAGATTGTCGGAATAGTGTAGATAGTAGGGTTACTAGGGGATACCGGTTGAAGAAGGGTGGCGTTCAAAGGCTTGTGTGAGTTAACGAAGTTTGCGTATGACAGGTTGAGCTTGGCTGCATTGGGGTGAGTGGGCGGGGTGCATCTCGTTGGAAGTTGGGAAGGGGTAGAGGTGCATGGAGAGGTGGAAATCTTGGAGCTTAAAAGTGAAATGGCAGCTACAAGCTGGGAGATGGAGGAGATAAGAGAGCCTAGCTTATTTTCCAGAGAGAGTAAGGCAGAGCACGGAAGGTTGAGTGGCTCGATGGAAACAGGAGGGGGTGGAATTGGTGGTGAAAAGCAGGGAGAGGTGGGCGACAGGAGGTGAGTTGGGGTATGGGGCTCAAGAGTGGGGAGAGTTGGAGATTGAGAGCGGGAGTTGGTGAATCGGAGGTGATGGGAGAGTTGTCTTTGTTGGCGTTGCAATAGGGAGAGGAATTCAGGAAATATTTAGGGGGAGATGGGTGCGGAACAAGGCGGTAAGGTGGAAGGAGCAAGGAGGACTGTGTGGAGTCATGGGAATGTAGGAGGTTTGGGAGGAAAAGAGGCAAGGTGGTTGTAGAGGTCCTGTCAGCTAGGAGAGGTGGCTGTGAGGGAATGGGTATCTGGTAGAGTGCGGGGGTTGAGAGAGAGGGAAGTTGAGGAAATGAAGTGATTCTGCTGGGCCCGAGGGGGGGATATGGAAATGGTTACCAAGGGGGGAAAGGGAGTGGTACAGCATTGCTGGAGGAGTGGGAGGGAGGAGAGAGATGCAGTGGGTTTGTGGAGAAATCGGGGTAAATAACAAGGGGAGGAGGGGGTAGAAAAGAGGGGGGAGTGAGGAATAAGGGGAGCGTAGGGAAAGTTAACTGGGGGAGAAGGTTGGAGGGGAGGTGGACTAAAAAGGGGAGTGACAGGAAGGAATATGGGGGAGGAGAAGAGATTGGCGTACTGGGATGGTGCAGAATGGACGAGGAGCGTATTAGCTAGAGGTAAGGCTGAAGTGATGCGGGGAGAGGCAAACTGTGAGGGAGGAGGAATAGGAGAGGAGGTCATAGGGGAGGGGGAGGGAAGAGGGCCGACCTGTGCTTCTCGAGAGTGCAGCCAATTGGAGTGTAGGGGGGTCTGGGGAGGAGAGAGGGAGTAATGGGTGGAGCTAGAAGGAGAGTCCGGGGGAAGCCCGGTCGCAGAGGAGGGGAGTAGGGAGGGGAAGAGGTGGTCAAGGAGCGAGAGACAGGTGTCTTTGCCTTGGATCATGACAGTACCGTTGTTATAGAGTGAGATAGTGAGGTGGCCCTTGAAACACGCAGAGGGGGACATTTTTAGTTGTTTCGCATGAGGGATAGAGGAGGAAGAAGTGACATTAAGGGAATTGTATAAGCTGGTGGACGACGAGGGGGTGTCGTAAGTGAAGAAAATTAAGTCGTTTTTGAGCTTTCCAAAGCGACCATTGTAAAATTGATCAACAAAGAGGGAATCTGGGAAACGTTCAATAGTGTTGTGCTTCAAACGTTTTATTGCAGCTTTCGTTTGGTTGGGAGGATAATTGATTTTGTAGCAATTACTTCCAGCCTTAACTCTAGTGGTGGTCATGTTGGGAAAGTGAGGCGGAGTAGGGTAGGGGGGATATGAGAAGGGTGTCACTAGGAGAGCGGTGTGAGGAGAAGTAAAAGGGCAAAGAGGGGGCGCATATTCCAGACGCTGGGTGAAGATATCAGAACTAATGTGCCGTCCGGGAAGTGAGGTGGGTATTTGTTAGGCCCTTCATCTAGGAATACATGATGCCACCTGGCACTAGATAATATTTACAAGGGAATTGTTTACATATGATAGGACCAACAGGACCACTTTCAGAACCTTAACAAAGCAAATATAGTTGAAGTAGAACAGAATATAAACGAACACCCAGTGACCATTGGTGAACACTGTACTTAACACCAGCCTGTTAACAGAACCACATTCGGCACCATCCGCATTGTATGCCCATGATCTCAACAGACTACTATTGGACCCTAAGCTCCTGAGAATCACTAACGTTAGAGTGGAGCAAAAACTGACTAGCAAAATCTAAATATGCACAACAACCTTGTCATCTTAAGACCACCTGTAGAGATATTCAGAACAGTGTGCGGAAATCATATTACATGAAAAACAATTCCTAGTACCACATAAACGTACAAGGGCCTGGTGCCCCCAGAGAAAGGCAGAAGAGGAGGTGGATCGGCAAAGCAGCCAGCAAAGCAGAAATCCCAACCTAAACAATGTAGAGGTAAGGAAGGATCTGAAAGAACTGAACTTGGCCCAAATTCCATTCTGTCTCCTGTAATAATTAAGGATTCTGATTCCCTTCCACTATCTGAGGGTGATGATATGTGGAAAAGGTTCGAGACATCAGTTGCTGTACTGTTGAACCCATTACAAGCACAAATAATGAGAATTGAAGAGTGATTTTCGCATATTGAGGGCCTTACGAGATCAAGACGGGGTCTTTGAATCAACAATCTGAAAGAAACAGGTTAGTATTAGATTCCTTACCTTAGAATATCTCCAGGCGTCAGACTGGATCTGGAAATTTTTGCTTAGCAGTACCTTTGCGCGCCGGTAGGCGTCGTCTGTGGCTCCGCGTCCGTCATCGGCGTCGTGGGTGCCGGAATGACATTGCCGGAGTACTTAGACGCCGCCCTCGTGCGCTGATGTCAGTTCTTCTTTTTTCCACGCCAGCAAGCGCCGATCCGGAAAAAGTGGTACCCTTAGTTAATTTTTGAATAAACTTTTTCGATCATTTGTGATCTACTTCGAAGTCTGTTCGACTCCGACGGTGCCAGTAGGGATGCCCGGGTTCAAACCCTGCGCCGACTGTGACCGACTGATGCCGGTCATCGACCCCCATCGCCGGTGTCTTCATTGCCTAGGCCTCGACCACGACGACAAGGCCTGTTCCTACTGTCGAGCCCTGACATCTAAGGCTAGGCGGGAGCGGTCCCGCAAGCGGCTCGAGCTTCGGCAGTCGGCCCCGCGCCGCTCGAGGTCCCGGTCCGCGAGTCATCCACGGTCTTCAAGCTCCTCAGGTAAGCACAAGAAGTCAAAGAGACGTCATTGCTCTTCCGACTCCCCCCGACGCTCGCGTGATGCTGCCGGGGGTTCAGGGGACACCGCCCACGCGGCTCCACCGGAGCTGCGGGCGTCGTGGCCTGCTCCATACCCGAAGCTCCCTGGGAAGCACGCGACGCCGGAGGAGATCGAGGCCTTCCTCTCGGCCATGAGGTCGCTCACTCCTCCGTCGGGTTCCGCGGTGCCTTCGGGTTCTGCGGCCCCGACTGGGAGTCCCAGCGGGTCAGGTGCTTCGGCCCGACGCCGCCGGTGACTTCAGTCCCGACGCCGCCGGTGACTTCGGTTCCCGGTGCTGCAGGATCCAGTTCCGGGTCGCCGCCGGTCGACCTCATGACCTCGCTGGCACCAGCACATAGGGTGTCGCCCCCGGCGCTGCCTTCTGGCGGCACCGTCCCCGATCCCTCCCTCGATTCGGGTCCTGCGCCGTATCTTACGCCGATGGGAGATTTCTACTTCTATGACCCGGCCCCATCCTTTGGTCCTGAGCAGCAGGAGATGGGTGGTGAAAGGGTATTGGGAGGGGTCTGAAGACCCTCTGGCATGGGAGTGTCAGTCTTACCAGGACTGGTCAGGAGAGCTAGGGGACGCCAGTGGTCTGGATACCTCACCAGACACTGGTTTTGTCTCCCCCTCCTACCGTGGCTACAGAGGAGGGGGCTGCTTATAGTGTGGTGTCGACACGGGCAGCCAAGGCCTTACACCTTTAGCTTCCCGTCGCGGCCGTGAGGACTAACCTCCTCACTGAGGTCCTTAAACCGCAGGCAAGCTCGGCTGAGCCTCTGCTGCCGTTTAATGAGGCCTTGTCTGATGTTCTTCTGGGCACCTGGTCCAGGCCCGCTACAGGTCAGCTTGTAGATAGGAATGTGGCCAGACGCCACCGCCCGGCTCCGGGCGACCCTGCTTTCCTGTCCACCCACCCCACCCCCGAGGGCCTGGTCATCCAGGCCTCTAACTCCCAGACCGCATTCCCGACTGCTCCCCCGATCGGGAATCCAAGAGGTATGAGCAGTACGGAAAGAAAGTATTCTCATCCTTGAGTTTGGGGTTGCGGTCAGTCAACACCGCATGCCTCTTGGGCCGCTACACCCACTCTCTGTGGGACACTGTTACGTATGTGCTGCCACAAAGTCCGGAGGAGGTCCGGACTAAACTCACCCAAGCCCTTGCGGAGGGTCGAGATGCGGCACAGTACTCCATCCGGTGTGGGCTGGATACCACAGACTCACCGGGAAGAGCGATGGCAACGACGGCGGCGATTCGTCGCCACGCCTGGTTGAGGTTCGCCAACTTCTCGGATGATGTCCAGAACACTCTTATGGACATGCCGTTTGATGGCCGTCGCCTCTTTGGCGACAAGGCAGACCATGTGCTTGAGCGATTTAAGGACTCCAGGGCTACAGCCAAGTCCTTGGGCCTCTCGGCCCTGCGCCAGCAAATGGGTGCCTTTCGCTCCTTTCGTGGCCAAGGAAGGGGCGCCCCCACACATGCTGCCAGCCACGCACCGCAGTCTAACATCTAGCGCGGTGGCGGCCGTGGAAACTGCCATGGCGGCGGTCGGGGACAACTCGCAGCCAGTCCACACCTGCCCCTAGAGCATCCGCCTCGAAACCTTCCTAGTCCGAGCTTTCAGGCCCATGTGACGCCAGTGGGGGGCAGGGTTCGCCATCACCACCTCCACTGGCGCACTGTTACATCTGACAGGTGGGTGCTGCAAATCGTCCGAAGGGGCTACTCCCTCCCCTTCGAGGCGACCCCTCCAGCCATGCCACCGCAGTACCACCGTGTGTCAGGGGATCACTTGACACTTCTCAGAGAGGAAGTTACGGCCCTCTTGGCCAAGGGGGCCATCGAGCGGGTTCTTGGGCCAGAAGTAGGGTGTGGTTGTTACTCCCACTACTTTCTGGTACCCAAGAAGGGCAAAGGGGGCCTACGCAGAACGTCAACGGCTTCCTCCGGCAGGAGAAGTTCAAGATGCTGACACTAGCTCAGGTCTTAGCTGCCCTGGACCCGGGAGACTGGATGGTAGCGTTGGACTTGCAGGACGCTTATTTTCATATCCCCGTCCTGCCGGCTCACCGGCGTTACCTGCGGTTCACAGTAGGCCACGAGCACTTTCAGTTTACCGTGCTCCCCTTCGGCCTTACCAGCGCCCCCGGGTGTTCATGAAAGTGATGACGGTGGTCGCAGCTCATCTGCGCAGGTTAGGGGTTTCAGTCTTCCCCTACCTCGACGACTGGTTGTTGAAGGTTGGCTCGCCCTAGACAGTCATCAGCCACCTCCAGACTACGGCCGACCTCCTGCACCTGCTGGGGTTCTCCATCAATGTGCCGAAGTCACACCGGTGCCCCTCTCAGAAACTCCTCTTCATCGGAGCGGTTCTAGACTCAGCGCAGTTTTGGGTTTATCCTCCCGAACAGCGGGTTCGGGATATTCAGGCTATGATTCCGATCTTTCAGCCGTTATCCCGAGTCTCAGTCAGTTTGACGCTGCGGCTTATTGGGCTGATGCCTTCCTGCATCCTTCTGGTGCATCGCGCCAGGTGGCGGATGCGGGCTCTGCAGTGGGACCTGAAGTTTCAGTGGGCCCAGCATCAAGGCAACTTGTCCGACCATGTCTTGATCTCGGAGGGCACTGCAAAACAGTTGCAGTGGGGGTTCTTGGACAGCGATTGGGTCAGCTACAGATCCCTTTCCCTACCCCAACCACAGCACGTAGTTGTGACGTACGCGTCCCTCCAGGGCTGGGGGACCACATGGGAGAGGCAGAGATCAGAGGCCTCTGGTCTCGGGCGGAGTCCCAGCTCCATATCAACCTTCTGGAGCTGCGGGCGATCCGGCTTGCACTGAAGGCTTTCCTCCCTTCTGTCCGCGGGAGTGTAGTGCAGTTGTTCACGGACAACACCATCGCCATGTGCTACTGCAACAAACAGGGCGGGATGGAGTCGTGGACTGTATGCCAGGAGGCCCTGCGCCTCTGGCAGTGGCTGGAACATCAGGGCGTGACCCTGGTGGTTCAACATCTGGCAGTTTCTCTGAACGCCAGGGCGGACAAACTCAGCCGTCTTTGCATGATGGATCACGAATGGCGTCTGAACTCGGACGTGGCACAAGGCCTCTTTCAGCAGTGGGGAGAGCCTTGGTTAGATCTATTCACCACCAACGAGAATGCGCAATGTCATCAGTTCTGCGCGTTGGAGTTTCCAAGACGGCACTCGCACGGCGACGCCTTTCGGCGCGAGTGGAGTTGCGGTCTGTTATACGCCTTTCCGCCTATACCACTTCTGCCCAGAGTGCTGAAGATCAGGCGCGACCGGGCCGAAGGTATCCTTGTGGCTCCGGACTGGGCTCGAAGGTACTGGTATCCCGAGCTACTCAGCATGTCAGTCGGTCCCCCGATCCGCCTGCCTCTTCAGGAGGACCTTCTGTCGCAGCAGCAGGGGACGGTCCTCCACCCGAACCTGTCCAGTCTCCACCTCCATGCTTGGAGATTGAGCGGCGGCAGTTGAGGCCATTTGACTTGCCTCCTGAAGTCTGTGATGTAATTCTGGCAGCCAGGCGTCCCTCCACAAAGTCGGTATACGCCTGTCGGTGGAACAGATTTGTGGCATGGTGCACAGCAAAGGCTGTGGATCCTCTTTCTGCCCCTCTTTCCGAGGTTCTTCTGTTTCTTCTCTCTCTTGCCCAGCAGGGCTCTGCTCTGGGCACTATCAAGGGCTACCTTTCGGCCCTTTCAGCCTTTCTAAGGCTTCCTGATCAGCCTTCTTTGTTCAAGTCCCCAATTGTAACGAGATTCTTGAAGGGCATCACTCACATGTATCCACCTGTTCCGTTTGTGATGCCTCAGTGGGACTTGAACCTGGTTCTAACCTTTTTGATGTGTGCTCCCTTTGAGCCCCTTCATTCTTGTCCTCTCCGTCTCCTGACTTTAAAGACGGCTTTCCTGGTTGCCATCACCTCTGCCAGGAGAGTGAGTGAGCTCCAGGCTCTTTCTGTCCAACCTCCTTTCCTGTCCATTCATTCTGACAAGATGGTTCTCAGGACTAGACCTTCTTTCCTGCCCAAAGTAGTTTCTGCTTTTCACATCGGGCAGTCCATCACCCTCCCCTCCTTCTTCCCGCCTCCGCATCCTTCAAAGGATGAAGAGCGGCTCCATCGTCTGGACCCAAAATGTGCGCTTTCATTTTATGTGGATCGCACACGCCAGTTCCGGGTGGATGACCAACTGTTTGTTGGCTACGTGGGTGCGAAGAAGGGACGGGCGGTGCATAAACGGACCATCTCTCGGTGGGTCGTTCTGTGCATCAAAGCGTGCTACTCTTTGGCTGGGAAGGAGCCTCCTGTTGGGCTGAGGGCCCATTCCACTCGGGCCACGGCGGCTACTACTGCCCTGGGCCGGGGAGTCCCCTTGCAGGACATTTGCCAGGCGGCTACGTGGGCCTCGCTGCACACCTTTGCGAGGCACTACTGCCTGGACAGTCAAGTCCGGAGGGATGGCTTCTTTGGCCGTTCTGTCCTCCAGGACTTTCTGGTGTATAAATGTATTGGTTCGCAGACCCGCCACCGGGGTTGGTATTGCTGGGGTATCTATTCTAAGGTAAGGAATCTAATACTAACGTGTTTCTTTCAGATGAACAAGTTACTTACCTTCGGTAACGATATATCTGTAAGAAACATTAGTTAGTATTAGATTCCTTACCGAACCCACCCATCCTCCCCGTTCTGCGAACTGATACCTAGGGTTAAGGAAATCCCTTTCAGGGCCCTAGTTTCAAAATGGCACCAGTGTTGGTTCTCACACGGCTCTGCGTGTTCTGGCGCGGAAAAGCTGTGTACAAAGAACTGAAGTCAGCGCGCGGAGGCGGCGTCTATATACTCCAGCGACGTCATCACGGCGCACGACGCCGACGACGGACGCGGAGCCGCAGGGGACGCCTGCAGACGACGCCTACCGACGCGCAGGGGTACTGCTACGCAAAAGTTTCCGGATCCAGACTGACGCCTGGGGATATTCTAAGGTAAGGAATCTAATACTAACTAATGTTTCTTACAGATATATCGTTACCGAAGGTAAGTACCTTGTTCTTCTGGCAGCCAGGCGTCCCTCCACAGAGTCTGTATACGCCTGCAGGTGGAAAACATTTGTGGCATGGTGCACAGCAAAGGCTGTGGATCCTCTCTCTGCACCCCTTTCTGAGGTTCTCCTCTTCCTTCTTTCTCTTGCCCAGCAGGGCTCTGCTCTGGGCACTATCAAGGACTACCTTTCTGCCCTTTCAGTCTTGTTGAGGCTACCTGATCAGCCATCTTTGTTCAAGTCCCCCATTGTAAATAGGTTTTTGAAGGGCATCACACACATGTTTCCTCCTGTTCCATTTGTGATGCCTCAGTGGGACTTGAACTTTGTACTTACTTTTTTGATGTGTGTTCCTTTTGAGCCACTTCATAACTGTCCTCGCCGCCTTCTTACGCTGAAGACTGCTTTCCTGGTTGCCATCACCTCTGCCAGGAAGGTGAGTGAGCTCCAGGCTCTTTCCTCTAAACCTCCTTTCCTTTCTGTCCATCCGGACAAAGTTGTGTAGCGGACAAGACCCTCTTTCCTGCCCAAGGTAGTCACAACCTTCCACATCGGCAGTCCATCACTTTGCCCACCTTCTTTCCGCCTCCGCATCCCTCGAAAGAGGAAGAGAGGCTCCACCGTCTGGACCCAAAACGTGCGCTCTCCTTCTATCTGGATCGCACTCTCAAGTTCCGGGTGGGTGACCAACTCTTTGTTGGTTACGTGGGTGCTAAGAAAGGTCGGGCAGTGCACAAGCGGACCATCTCTCGGTGGGTCGTCTTGTGCATCAAAGTATGCTACTCCTTAGCTAAAAAGGAGCCTCCTGTTGGGCTGAGAGCCCATTCCACTCGGGCCACGGCGGCTACTACTGCCCTGGGCCGGGGAGTACCTTTGCAGGACATATGTCAGGCAGCTACGTGGGTCTCGCTGCACATGTTTGCAAGACACTACTGCCTAGACAGCGAAGTCCGGAGGGATGGCTTCTTTGGCCATGCCATACTCCAGGACTTTCTGGTGTGATTATTGGTTCGCAGACCCACCTCCGGGGTTGGTATTGTTGGGGTATCTATTCTAAGGTAAGGAATCTAATACTAACCTTTTTCTTTCAGATGCACAAGTTACTTACCTTCAGTAACGATATATGTGTAAGAAACAGTAGTTAGTATTAGATTCCTTACTGACCCACCCATCCTCCACGTTCTGCGAACCGATATCTAGGGTTAAGGTCATCCCCTTTCAGGGCCCTAGTTTCATGGCACCAGTGTTGATTTTTATCATGGCTCTGCATTTCTGGCGCAGAAAAGCTGTGTCTAAGAACTGACGTCAGCGCGCGAGGGCTGTAGTGTAGTTCCTAGTTTCCCACTAGGCCCTGCGCATTGGAATAACATAAACAGTAGTATCGACGTGGAACTGCTTATATTCCAGGTCTCCACTGACTATGCTAAACTTAATTGGGTTGTGTTACCAACTAGCTCAGAGGTCACTGGAAACTTTCTTCTCTGCATAGGAAGTGATCAGCTTCCTTGGCACAGACAAGAAGGGATTCAGCTTTCCAACAACCGTGCAACATGACAACTTTGCTCCTCAGATCAAGAGTCGATCTCTAGGGTCGTGTGAAACAATAGACATAGATTTCACTCAGTCAGTCTAGTGCAGTTTACTTTCACGGTATGTAGAGAATAGAGAGACGGGCGTTTATCAATAAAGGGTTAACATTTATTGAACAGTCTTTCTTCTCATACAAGAGAAATGTATTGCCACAATTGCAATAACTGTTATTATAAAAAGTACGTACAGTAAGATAAGAATAGCGAAATAGAACTGTAAAAGCATTGATATGGTTTCTTAGCCATACAATGGTTTAAAAGTAATAAAACATATATACAGTCATATATACATTAGGCTAACATACTCAACTGGTGCTTCTAACTAAGCCTACCCCAGTGTGCCTGACCTAAGCCTAACACGTGAGAAGGGGAGTAAGTAAGTAGCTTAAGTTAAGTTGGTTTTGCCAAGGTTTGTTTCAAGAATTCTCTTCTAAGGGTTTAGTCAACACCATACCTCTGAATAGAATGATGGAGGATTGGTATCTCCTTCAGGGGTCTCTCTCGATATCCCAGTCACCTGCGAGGGTAAACTGGAAGCGCCGGGACTGGATTTCTCTGCACGAGAAAGGCAGCGGCTTCTCTCAGCGCGTCGAGGAAGGAGGGGTGACAGCGTCCGCGGGCAGCTGGGCTGGATGTCTTCGCAGAGGACGGCTGCACGGCTCCTCAAGCGTACTGCACCATAGGTCGCGCTGTAGCGGCGATAATGGTAATCAGTAGCTTCACCACCACAGGATAGCAGGCTGCAGCGACAGAGTGCTAGTTTTTACCAACACGGGGTCATGCAGGCAGCTGGCATCAGCAACATGTTCGCTCATTGCTTAAGGCAACGTTGGTAATATTTATACCTGACAGGTGCCGGGTTTGACGCAAGTTTGCTGGACATAAGACGTCAATTAAAGATGTCACTAGGAAGTGATAGTTATCAGTTGCTCATTAGAGTTCCATTACTAATCAAAACATAGCAAGCGGGGATTTCCAGGTTTGCTAAGTTTTTATCTTGTTGAAGAACTCGGAGTGTTATCTAGGAATATCAGATAGTGACTGCTGCTCTGTCATTGCACTAATTGGTCGCAAAGGAAGTAGCAGAGAGTCATGCTGGAATGTGGCTCTGTGGCTCTGCTCGTGTGAGGCCAGAGATGACTTTTCAGAAAGTCGTACTTGAACGGTTATGCCAATATAGGGAAAAAGGGGCTTTATAGCCGAATAGGGGCATAAGGTCACAGTATCGATCAGGAACCTAGATAAGCACATGACACCCACTCCACGAATTCATGTCCATCAAAATTACTAAAACTAAGCAATTAGATGCATGTGTAACATTGTGTAACATAGCCCACCCCAAAATACATAAATGCATTCGAAATAGGCGTACTTGTAATACATGGAATTTAGGTACTGTACGTAGTTTTAAAAGCATAGTAATCATTCAAAAAATTATTGCATATGAAATCAATGAACGATTATGCATAAGGAATTACACATGAAGTATCTCTGACAGAAGAAATGCGAGATAAATCATCACATAAAAATGCATTGTAATAATATGTGTGCTAGAGGCTGGTGTTATGTTGTTACGTCTCTAGATGTGTTTAGAAATAGAAGTGTGAAGCTTCTGTTCTCTAAGAATAGTTTTTACGTTAAGCAAAGAATTGTTCGTGCCAAAAAAGGTCGATATTAGAAAAATTGTCCAATTCAAAGAAAAATCAGTTTACCAAAGCTCCTGGCAGTTTTATGTTGATCAAAACTGAAGGCCGAATTCAGAGTTCATGGGAACGCTGTGTGTCGGAAAGCTTCTCAAAAGTTATTGTTTCTGTATGGGTGAGAACATCGTATCAGACAGGCTCGCAAAGAATTGGTCTACAAAATCAGGTGATAGTTCAACCAAATTAGATAGCGCTGTAACTTGGCAGGTGTGAGAATGATTGCTGTCATCGAAGGCAGGACCAGCAATGCTCACAGAACGTTGTACCTGGATGATGTTGCTTTTGTCACTCGCTCCACTGTTACCACTTGGCTGTAGTACAGGAGTCTCCACGAATGCCGTCATCAGAATTGGTAGCCGCTGGGGACAACACAATGCGTGAGCCGTTATTGGACTTAGCAAAGTATCGACGTCCATTGGTACTGCTGATGGAAGTGAAAGACAGATGTCCAACACGCATTCATCGCCGCAAAGCATACACCGTAGCACAGGTAAAATGCAATTTTGCCATATTGGTCTGAATGAAAGGAACCAGGTCATGTTTAGATCTCTCAGCCTGGCCAATCCGAGGACGTTAGTTATCCTGTCCCTGTAGCGCATTGCTAGGATTGTCTCTTCCATTCCCATGGGAGCTATGTCTGAGCCGAGGCTTGCCATAACGTAGCAGGAGGGTCAAAAATAGAATCCCTGCGATGAGTCCAAAAAATAGTGGAATACCACCAAAGATGGAGTGCACAAAATTAGGAAAGATTCCCAAAATTGCCTGGAAGGGTGTTAGCAGTCCCGTAAAGACTGTCTTAAATATGCCTGGGATGCTTGTAGCACTAGACATGTTAAGGAGTTGGTCGAGCATTTGTACGAAATGCACGGGGCAATTTGTAGATAAAAGGTCATGGACTTCTGTAGCCGTCCTTGCGACTAGAAGATCATACGTCTCTTTAGATGACGTTATAGGCACTGTTGTCTGTAAAAGCACAGATCTCATTTTGCTTAATGTATCAATTCGTATAGAATAGAGATTCAGACGAGGCCAGAGGGGAGTCACTATGTCTGGAGGCCCGCTCGGGAACAATGCTTGCATGCAACATTTGACCATGGACGTTACTTGTACTAGATAACTTTTTCCGGGCGCGAGGCCACAGCACCTGTGATCCGTTCTTAGAATGTAACTCCCGTTTGCGAGTTGCATAAAGAAGGGCTCTATCTGAGTTGCAGGTGTGACTAGCTGGTGGCATGAAAGGTTGTTTGAATTGCCATCACATGCTCCGTGTAAATTAATACCCTGACACAAAAGTATACCGCTTAGTGAGCGTTTACAATTTTCACCACTAAGAAATACATTTTTGTCACTGTCACTATAGCAAGAATGAGTGTATGGTAATTTCCATTCGGATTTAACATATCCCTTACCCAATTGTTCATATTGGCCAGCAGGTATGTACTCAAGGCATTTATGAAATCGGAAAGTTGTTATCGGAATTGTGATAATTCCGTGTATTATCCATTCAATGACAGGACTCTCTGACATTGTCAATGGTAATCTCTCGAGTTTCTCGATGCTCAAGATTGTATAGTCTGCTCCTTTCTGTGCCAAACTGATCTGTTTATCAGTAAGGTTAAAAATGGAAAATAATGACGTTGTGTTTATCAGACGCCAAGGCACATAGCCTGAACGAATATTTTGCAGCGTCCAGCCTAGTTCTATAATAGAGCGTAATTGAGACTGGCCATGTTGTAACATTAGCAAATCTCTGTCTATCACATCAAAGGCAGAGGATACAATATTGTCCAAAGAATATATTCTGGAAGACAGAGTCATTAACCCATTGTCTACCACAGAAAGTGATTTTTCCAAATTAATACGATCAATTTCTCGTATTTTTTCAGCAGTTTCAATTTGCTTTACTTTCCAAGCCTCG
This sequence comes from Lissotriton vulgaris, assembly GCF_964263255.1. Taxonomy (NCBI): domain Eukaryota; kingdom Metazoa; phylum Chordata; class Amphibia; order Caudata; family Salamandridae; genus Lissotriton; species Lissotriton vulgaris. The sequence goes on along the minus strand of NC_141691.1, from coordinate 1,072,667,872 downwards.
TTGTAAGCAGCATAGATGCTGGTCGCTATGAAACGCTTTTGACGCTGTTTGCGTGGTCCAAGAATGAAATCGCGCAAATCAGCACCATCTTTTAATAAAGACAAGTGTTGCTTAATTTCAGCCAGTGTGGATGTAGTTAGCCATTCTAGGCAGAGTTTCCCTACACTGTATGTGGTTATAATCCCTGGATGTTGTCTCTGGGAGTATCTTGGGTCTAATCTGGTCATTTTTAACCCTTGTGTTTTATTCAGGAACCTATCTTGACAGCTATTTGTGTCTGTAGGCCAGATTAACCACTTTTTCCAATCAGGATGTGTTCTGTTGAAATGTAAAATGTGTGACACGTCTAACTCATTATCTGCAGTTGTATTCTCAGCTATTGGCTTTGGTATAGGCGGTGTTTTAAGGTCTTTGTTCTTAGCTAGGCCAAGACAAGATGTTTGGTGTACAGTGTCATTTAAAAATAACATTTGTTCTGGTATCATGCAGGTTCTAAACAGTGCTTCTATGCCTTGCACCTGCCAATCTTTTGTACCCCAAATTGTTTTCGTTTCAATGTTATTTTTCCAATAATCAAAACCAAATGTCATCATTTTGTCATAAAATGCTTCTGAATATATCAATTTAGAATTTGTCAGCATTGTTTTCATTCCTGTTTTATCTAACAGTTTGTAATAAAACGTTTCTGCATCACTGGTGTTAAACCCTGAAAAATATTTGAATTTCTCAAAAAATGCTTTAGAACTGCTTTTAGGTGGTGTAGAACAATGTTCCCATTGATTATACATAAAAACATTTCTAGGCTGTGCAGATTTATGCAAGTAATGATCCCCATAGTGGGTGTAACAGAATAACTGCTCATAACTAGATGAACCTTGTAAATAATCATGATCTGTGAATCTAGCTGACATTACTAAATCAGACATCATGTCATTTATACTGTTAAAGTCCCAATCATCAGAGAATGTACTTGGTGTCACAAAGTCACTTAAGGAAACCTTTAGTTGATGAGGATACTTCAGGATTTCGACCGGACCATAGATCTCATAGTCTGTTTTCTCCCATACTACCCCACCAGGTATTGGAATTGCTGTGACATTTACTGTTGACAGTTCTCTTTTCTTCACGTGGGATGATCTGTGTGGTTTCAGGACTAGGTTGATGTTCTGACTTGCTGTGTCCATTGTAATATATTTTCCTTCAATGAATTTTCCCAAACACAGTACCATGATGAGCCAAAGCAGGAGGAAAAATACACCTAGACCGAACCAGAACTCTAGCCAAGGGGAAATGAGGTAGATTTCCTTCAGTTGATGAAAGAGTTCCGTTGCTTTTTCTTTAAAAGACTTTTTTGGTTCTGGCATCACTTCCGGGTCATTTAAATCTTCAGAGAAGTTGTCGAAGTTGATGAAATAACCAGAGGCAGTTCTGTCAATTGATGGGATTGTTCTTTCAATCTGTCTCTCGGTAGCACTTCCTGATGCCACATCATTGTAGACTGGTGTTGTTTCTTGACGAACTGTTTCAATCTGTGTTTCAAGAGGCACGAGTTCCATGGCATTATTGCATAGTCCTTCATTGTGCACTGCAGGCTGATCGAATGTGATTAGTCTTTCAGTTTGAACCTCTTGTATTGTTGCAAGTTTGGGTATTCTGTTGTTTCTTGGGAGTCCACTGGGCCTACTGTTGATTATAGGCCACATGCTTGTGGTTTTACCAGATCGATGGACACGACTCTGTTCTCCTTTTTACCAGCAAGGGGCGGTAGCACAACTGATCTTGTTCCGGTGACTGCTAAGACAGGTACTGCTTTTCTGTAAGAAGGCCCAAATTCCTTCTTAACCGCGATCTTTTCTCTGACTAGATCCCCAATCTTTGGAATCCAGACAGGCCTTGCTGGGGCTGTTGCGGGTGGTGCCTCGTCAGTGGTACTTGGCTGTTGCTTTAACTTTATGTTGCTTAATGATTTTCTTGTTTCATTCAGTTCCTGTAAAACAGCCAAACGGTCTTTTACATCAAACTGCGTTGTTTCTTTTTGTACCACTGACATCTGACTATCGAGGTCCTGAACGTTCATTCTTATTCCGAACAATAGTTCGTATGGGCTGAAACCTTTTAGAGAATTTCTTGGCATGTTGTTAAGACTAGTCTGGACACTTATTAAATGTTTGACCCACCCAGCGCCTGAACCTAATACCTTCGCTGTTATAGATTGCTTTATGTCACGGTTTTTTCTTTCTACCACACTATTCCCTTCGGGATGCGACGGACAAGAATACCGCAACCCAATTCCCATGCTGGCCATGGCCTCCCTATAAGCTCGAGAGCTGAAGGCAGGACCCTGGTCAGAATGGAACGTGGTAATTGCGTATGTGCCGATAAAGACTCGCAAATCTTTTATAACCGTTCTAGCGTCAGCCGAGCGCTGGGGCCACATCCATATGAACCTCGTACAGGAATCCACTGCTACCATGATATATCTATAGTTACCGTCCCTTTGTAGGGGACCACAGTGGTCCAGGTAAACGCATGCAAATGGTTTATCCGAGATGAGAAGGGGTGTCTGCGCTGGTCGTTTCACTGTTGAAACTTTTATCCATTGGCATATGTCGCATTCCAATACATACTTTTTAGTTTGTATTCTCAAGCGAGGCCACCAATATCTCTGTTTTAATAGTGATACTGTTGCGGAAATGCCAGCGTGTGCAGAAGCAAGCCCTTCGTGTGCCGCTTTTATTAGTCCTAGTCTGTGTTCCTTGTTTGGAATTACTCTATCCCCCACTCCAGGGATTCAAGCAAAAGGAACATTATTTGTATCCGTTAAGTACAAGTACTTTTCAGGAAAGCCTTTTGGGAGTGTTTTCTTATCATTTTTTACTGACGCACTGACAGCTTGTAGAACATCGCTGTCTATTTTTGTTTGTGACCGAGTTATCGCGGCTACGGAAGCCGTTTGCACAGCTGCCTTCGCGGCTTCATCAGCCAAATGAATTCCCTGCAACGTGAACGCCATCACGTTGATGACTCAGTGTATGTATCACGTGAGTCTTTTGTAGTTCTTTTTGTAAAAGAACTACCTGTTCCCAAAGCATTTTATGCTTTATTGTGCCACCTTTTGCATCTTTGAAACCATTTTCCACCCAATTCTGCAAGTATTCATTATAAGATTGTACGCAATAAAAAGAATCGCACACTATTAGTGTGGGGAATTCGCGATCAGTATTTTCTAGCGCCATCTTAAATGCTACTAATTCAGCTCGTTGAGCCGAGCAATCTCCTAGAGATTGTGTTTTAGTGACCAATGGTCTAAATTTTCCTTTGTGCCAGCGACCTTTAACAATCGCGCACGCAGCACTGTAAGCTTGCTTACCCCCAACTGCGGGTTGTGCTGATCCGTCAGTATATATAATACTTCCGTATTCTTCGAGAGGCAGGATTTCAATTGGCAGAGGACATTCGTATTCATATTGTAAAAATTCCTGTGTTTTTAAGTTAGGATCAAATTCGTAAAAATTCCGCTCGCAGCCTTGTGGGGACATTCCTGAGGACCTTGGAACCTTTTTTACTTTGCTGGTTACTTTCCCTGCTCCCTGAAGACGAGGACTGGGGACCAAAGTGGACGCTGCCGGGGCCGGGACTGCGAGAGCCAGGGTGCACAGCGCTTGAAGATCCCAGCGCACCTGGTGTCTCTTCCCGCCCCCAGCCCTCCGCCCTTGACTGATAACACCGGCTATTTAAGGCTCGTGGCCCCCGCTCCGCGGGTGCCGCTCGCAGCCTTGTGGGGACATTCCTGAGGACCTTGGAACCTTTTTTACTTTGCTGGTTACTTTCCCTGCTTCCTGAAGACGAGGACTGGGGACCAAAGTGGACGCTGCCGGGGCCGGGACTGCGAGAGCCAGGGTGCACAGCGCTTGAAGATCCCAGCGCACCTGGTGTCTCTTCCCGCCCCCAGCCCTCCGCCCTTGACTGATAACACCGGCTATTTAAGGCTCGTGGCCCCCGCTCCGCGGGTGCCGCTCGCAGCCTTGTGGGGACATTCCTGAGGACCTTGGAACCTTTTTTACTTTGCTGGTTACTTTCCCTGCTTCCTGAAGACGAGGACTGGGGACCAAAGTGGACGCTGCCGGGGCCGGGACTGCGAGAGCCAGGGTGCACAGCGCTTGAAGATCCCAGCGCACCTGGTGTCTCTTCCCGCCCCCAGCCCTCCGCCCTTGACTGATAACACCGGCTATTTAAGGCTCGTGGCCCCCGCTCCGCGGGTGCCGCTCGCAGCCTTGTGGGGACATTCCTGAGGACCTTGGAACCTTTTTTACTTTGCTGGTTACTTTCCCTGCTTCCTGAAGACGAGGACTGGGGACCAAAGTGGACGCTGCCGGGGCCGGGACTGCGAGAGCCAGGGTGCACAGCGCTTGAAGATCCCAGCGCACCTGGTGTCTCTTCCCGCCCCCAACCCTCCTAATTAACGCACTGGTGAGCGCGCACGCGGGACGCGCGCGGGACACAGCCCGGGGCTAAGCCCGGGCCCTCTGAGGCCCTCCGAGGACCGAAAGGACTGAACTGGCGGTACCCCCTAGTGCATAATTAGACTATTCCTGTTGTTACAAAGCCACTATTTAACTGTGTTTTATTTATTTGTTTTTTTTTGTGGATTGTTTGGTTTAACTCTTGTTATTGATAGTGTATTGGTTTATCGTAGGATTATTGTGATCTTTAGGGGTTAGTTTTAAATCCGAGGTCCTCCACATTTTGCATAGAGTATCACTGACAGTAAGTGTTGGAGTATTAATGTCTACACGGACAACTCGAAGCCAGGTGGGGGCAGGGATAAAAAACATCAAAACCAAAAAACTGACCAATACTCTGGATAGCTTTATCCTCCGTACCCACACTCTAATTGACGAAGGTATTATTTTGATGGAACGGAGGGTTTCCCAAGATTTGCTTCATGCCAAAAGATCGTCACTGGGTAATATAGCCCTGGCTCGTACCCCGACTAAAGACCTGCCCTTACCAGTTACGCCTCAATTAATACCTACTCATGAGACACCAGTACTGACTATGGCCCAGCCCCAATGCTTAAATGAACCCTCAGTCCCCTTATTACCAGTATCCCTAATCGAGTCTGTTACCCCTGCTGCTCCACTGGTTACTAATGTTATTATGCATACAGTTCCTCTAGAGTTGCAGGGGTTTCCTGTAGTAGGTCCAATATCCTCCCCAAAATTAACCGCCCCCGAGGTGCTTGGTGATATTATACCCTGTTTGGAGAATATGGCCTCTACGGGAACTGGTGCACAGGAGGGAGGGTTAGGTGTGGATGCTACAGTTGACACAGCTAGGTTACATCGTGTATCGCACCCCCTGCCCCTAGAGTTGCCTGATGTAACTGTATTGGATTCTAGCATAGATAGTATTCTTAATAATGGTAGCCCTAATGTATCTACAGAGAGTGAAGAGGATGCGGACGCGCCCTTCTTTGATTCCTTAGCGGATCTCATTAGGTCTTTACTTTTGCCCCTTGAAGTCAGACTCCAGGGTATAGAACAACAACTTGGAATTATATCAAAGGAGTTGGAATGCAAGGGGGGGGATAAAACTAATGTCACCCAGAAGATTACACCCGGCATATCGGGAACTTTATTGCCAGTGGTTGGGAATTCTTTAATAGCACCCACCCAGCAAACCAAGACCTGTCCATCTACCACAATTGTAGAGAAGGGTGATAAAGTGGTCACTAAACCAGTCTCTGTAGAAGTTAAAAAAACCCCGGTGAAAGTAGATCAGGCCGCATCCAGCGCTACTCCTCTCTTACCCCCTGTAAAGACACCAAGGGCTCGGCGGAATATTAGCTTACCATCTGACGCCTCCCCATTTGTGATTGTGCTAACTGGTGTCCCTGAGCCTACCCCTGACACTCCCGAAACATTTTGGAGCCTTAAAAATAAAGTTTGTTACTGGCTGGACAGGAACTTTCCACCACCCCCAAATATTAATAAGAATATTCTAATGGTGGAGAGAGCCCCATGGGTTGGAGAAAAAAAGAAACAGCTCAAAGGCGATTGTGTGGTGATCACATTTGAAGATCCCTGCATAGTAGAGTTTATTCTTTCAGGGTATCACCGTAACACTGACTCAGGGATTCTCGTCAAACCCCTATCATATTTTTATATGCCTGAGGGTAATCACGATAATAGATGGAGTTGGCTTAGGGCTTCCACGCATGAAACTGGTTGGAGGAGACCTGTAAACCAAGGGAACCAGCGCTATAATAATTGGGGAGGGGCTGTTAGCGACGATTGGCAAGAAGTACGCAGAGGGAGAGGTAGAACTTATAATGGGGGAAATAGGTTCAAGGAGGGATGGTTGGGTCCACAGATGGATTATCCTATCCAATGTTATAACCGTTTCAACGGCCTGGAGGAAGTCGATTGACTTACTAACGGGTCTATTGAGCGTTTGGGAGGAGGGGTGTTGCATCCCTTACTGGAAGATCAAGCAAATCTGCCCGCAGATATAGTGGTTAACGCTGGCTTTAGTTCAGATACAATTGTACCCATGGTAGTAGCTGGTAACTGTACTCAGGATATAGTCTCTGTAGGACAATCGGGAACTAAGGAATTGGGTTCTTCAATTAATATTTTATCATGGAACATTGCTGGCTTAAAGAAAAACGTAGCAAATCCTGATTGGAACACCTTTATTAACCTACATGATATTTGTATGTTTCAAGAAACGTGGTGCAAACTCCCTGAATACATGAATGGTTATTCTACCTTTTATGTTCCAGCTGTTTCATTGGGGAGAGGGCGCCCTTCGGGTGGGCTACACATTTGGGTAAAAATATCTCTGAACTGTAGTGTCACCTCCAACAAGTATGTTTCTAATGACATCTTGCACATCACTTTAAAGAACAGTGTAGGAGGTCACAGCTATGAAATCTTCTGTATCTATGCTAGAGGTCTCCAGGGAGGGCTTGCTTCTCCAGTATTAGAACTATTGGATGAGGAGTTGTCTAAACTCCCGGCTAGATCTAAAATAATAGTTGGGGGAGACTTCAATTGCACGTTTGAACCGTTAGATATGGAAGAAGAATCAGGTCCCAATGTAGTAGAAGGAAGATTATCTATACCCCCACTAACTCTTAGCCCAATTAAGAAATGGTCATCTAGGGTCATTCAGTTGAATGCCTTGGTGTTAGATTATAATCTTTGGGCTCTTAATGGCCGTACAAACTCTGATCGCGAAGGAGCGATGACTTTTAATAGGCTGGGGTGCCCCTCTCGTATTGACTACATCCTTTTAGATGAATACTCCTGGCCTGACCTAATAGATATGGTGGTTAGGGAGTCTACCTATAGTGACCACAACCCCTTATGTATGCAACTCAAATGGTTAAGTGGCCAGAACTCTAGACAGGAAGCGGAGATGATAACCAAAGAGGTCTTCCCTGTAAATAAAAATCGGAAGCTAAAATGGAATGTGGTCAAATGCGATGAGGGGAAGCTTCAAAATATCAAAGACCTAGTATCTAAAGAAATTATTAGTTTGGCAGCCTTAGAGTCTGTTCCAGTTAATCTAGCTGATCGTAGTTTGTCGGTCTCCTATAGTAATTTAATAGGTAAAGTGGGAGCCCACTTTTGTAAGAAGCAACCAGGAAAATCCCGCCCTAACGGTACCAAATTAAATAGTAACCCATGGTATACGAGTAATTGTAGGAATAAAAGGGAAGCAATTACTAAAGCAATACGTAGTAAGGACTCCATGGCCGTGCGGTTAGCCAGGAAAGATTACGCGTATAGTATAAAATCTGCCAAAAGAGAATGGGAGGAAGAGCATTGGCAACAGCTGAAAGAAGCAGCTTGTGGTAAAAATACTGTTGCCTTTTGGAAATTAATTAATGCACTAGATAGAAAGGGAGCAGGTCCTATTTTAAATCATATTACGGACCAGGAATGGTATTCTCATTTTTTTAAACTATATTGTGAGGAGATTGTGGATAGCGTGACATTATTATCAGCTAATATCCCCGAAAGCACGCCTCATGGTAATTTTAATTATAACACAGATCCATTCACTCAGAGAGAAGTACTAGACGCTATCTCTAAATTATTGCCCGGGAAGGCCCCAGGCCAAGATGGTCTTCCAGGGGACTTGTTAAAGTACGAATCGAATGTGTGGGCTAAATACATATCCAATCTGATGAATTTGATACATGCTGGTCATCCTGTTCCCGATTCCTGGAAAGGTGCCGAGGTAATAACCATTTATAAAAAGGGCGACAGGGCCGACCCTTCCAATTACAGACCGATAAGTCTGATAGATACTATTCAGAAGGTGGTTGGAAGGGTAATTATAAACCGTACAGAAGTATGGCTTGTGGATAAGAGTATTTTGTCCCATTTCCAGGCCGGGTTTAGAAGCAATATAGGTGCAATAGACCAGGTATTTAGATTCTGTGCAGTCTGTTGGAAGTCAGTGTTAATTACTAAGGGAAGTCTATACCTGGCTTTCATAGACTTGAAGACAGCATTTGATGTGATTCCACGGAATAAGCTCTGGTCGGTCCTATCCGATATGGGTTTTCCTAGTTACCTCCTACAATTTATTATCAAACTCCATGAGGGGAATTATGCCAGGATTCGATGGGGATCCCAGGGTCAACTGACAGAGAAGATCCCGGTGAATAGGGGAGTGAGGCAAGGATGTGTGATGGCCCCAACCTTGTTCTCCCTCTTTATTAATGGGGTCGTTGCCCATTTGAGGGAGGATCCGGCTGATGCCCCCGTCCTTGCTGGAGAGAAAACACCCACTCTCCTCTTTGCCGACGATACCTTGCTCATGTCAAAATCCCCCATGGGTTTGCAAAAACTACTCGATCGTTTTTGCAGTTTTTGTATAGATAGGGGGTTGTCAATAAACACTTCAAAAACAAAGCTGATGGTGTTATCTAATAAAAAGAAACTTAGGAAGGTAAACCTCAGGCTGAATGACACCCCGTTGGAGGTGGTAGAGGAATTTGATTACCTCGGGGTGAGACTTTGTAATAACTTGAGCTGGTCAGCCCATATCGCCAAAATGGTTTTAAATCTCAAAAGGGTTGCAGGAGTAATTCTTAAGAACCAGCGTCGATCTTTCAGTCGTCCCATAGCCCCCACCCTGGCAATTTATGAAGGGAAAGCTTTGGCAGCGGCAGTTTATGGCTCAGAACTTTGGGGGGCGGAAAATACAAAAGTTTTAGCGGTGGCCGAGAATAAGTTTATTAGAGATATGGTCTCGCTACCCTTATCGTCCCCTTTGAAACCTCTTTTTTTGGACATGGGTAAAAAATCGGTTGTGGATCTAGTGCAAATTCGCCCCTTGTTATTCTGGGTTCGTCTTAGAAGGACCCCAGAACTTTATAATTATGCTCAGGTTCTGGATGAGCTTATTAGTTTAAATGTAGCAAATAAAATTAAATGGCTGAACAATTTAAAGAGACTTGTAAAATCAATAGGTCTGGAGGAGAGTTGGATCTCGCAACTGCCACCCCCAAAAGCAATTGTCAAAAAACTCTATTGGGATTGGGTTGTTGCCAAAGAACACAGGAATCCAAACTGGGGTCATTTAACTAGTACCTTCCTTGATCACAAGCCCCTTAGGAAGTTAGAGCCCTTTTTGGATTTTATCCAGGTCCCTCGTGATAGAACATTGTTTCTGAAACTCCGATATGGTATTCTACCCCTTAACTCATTCAAGGCATGTTGGAAGGGACATAGAGGAACAGAGGACAAATGCCCAGGTTGTTCCTGCCCAAAAGAATCCTTGGGCCACTTCCTATTTGCATGTGTAGCATATAAAAAACCTAGAGGAAGGTGGTTGAAACCTGTCTGTAGGAACCTAGGGGTGAAGGACCATAGATTAGCTATGCGTATTTTTTTAACGGATGTCTCTTCAATGCATATGGTCTGTGGGGTGGCTAAATATGTGGCGAATGCTTGGCTCATTAGGTCAAAACTCGTACCTACTGTCTGAATTGTTTTATGATTTGTTTTATGTACAGTCTATTATGGATTTATTATGGATATTGTATATGTACTTTTATGAAATTTTGTTTCGAATAAAGTATTTCAATGAAAAAAAAAATTCGTAAACTACGTCTGTTGCAGCAAGAGAATTAACCCACTGAATCCATCTAGGATGCAAAGCTTTAGCATTAGGAATGCTAGCTTTAGTTACCGCTTCTAAAGCCGGTATAGGAGTTACGATTAATATTCGTTTACCTTGTGCTAGGGGCCTTTCTTTCGCTACAGCAGTCTGAACCGCAGTTAGAATTTTTTCCGTTGAACTGAATTTTATTTCAGCCCTTGTGTACAAATGTGATTTGTAAGCTATTGGTACCTTTTCTCCCTCATTAGAGGTTAGGTATGTGAATCCGCATCTTCCTGGGATGACTCGGATTACAAGATCACGTGTGTTGTCACGTGTATCTAATTTTGTTTTTGCTAACATGTCTGTTTGCAGTGATCTCAAAATTTCTGTGTGTTTTTGAGTCCAATTGATTTGTTTTAAATCAGGTTTTATTAGTTCGTAGAGAGGTTTAACCCTCTCTGCGTAATTTAGAATGTAAGTTCTTCCGAAATTCAGAAAACCTAGTATTGATTGTAAATTCTTCAGCGTTTTTGGAGCTTGGAGTACAGCGCACTTCTCTAAGAAGTTGTCCGCTAGGCTTTTCCCTTCACTTGATAATTCGTACCCTAAAAATAGTACTGTCAGATGGGCAATTCGGGACTTTTTAAAGTTGAATTTGTAACCCTCTGCTGCGAACCCAAGTATAATGGTGTTCACCCTTTTCAAGTGAGTATCCAAGTCATCGTCTGTGAGATAAATATCATCTACGTAAGATAATGCTTCATCATCATAGATTTGTAGTAACTCTGTTACCCTAGCTGAGAATAGTCCTGGGCTGTTCTTGAACCCCTGTGGGAGTCGACAGAATTTTTTCTGTGACCCAAATGCGGAGAAAGCGGTCAAGTATCTGCTTTCTGGTGCAATGTTTTGACAAAAGAAACCATTAGAAATGTCTAATGTCGTTTTGTATTTTTTCCTAACTATGTTATTCATTAGGGCTGCACTATGCGAGTTTTGTACTGCAAAAGTTTTGCAACATGTATTAAGGTGTCTGTAGTCCAAAACTAGACGATATGAATTGTCTGGCTTGGAGACAGGAAACAAAGGATTGTTCATTTGAGAGGTGCATGTTTCAATCACCCCCTGGTACTCAAGTTGATCTAAGATCTCCCTGACCTGTTTTTTAGCTTCTTGCTTAATGGGATACTGCCGTTGGGCAGTTGGTTCACTTTTTAGTTGGATTTTGTGAGGCGGAGAATCCTCATCCCATCCTACATGATTTTTATACAATGCAGGTGCCTGGGCTACTGCCCATTTCCTTGCATATGTGTATTTTTTGTGAATCGGTATGTGATTCGAGAAGGCAGGCATAATCACTTCTTCGCCACGAGGGCACTCCCTAACAAACTCCGGGGGCCAATCTTTTTCAGCTAACAGAATATCATAGCCTTTTGAGAGCTTATCCCAAAACAGACCCTTAATTTTCCTAGTCTTATCACCCTCTATACGCAATGTTATTTCGTATATTTTATGGGGCTCGCTAAGCCTGGCGTCGGCAGTTTCAACCTGAATGTATTCATTCGTGTCCACTGTCTCCAGATGACTCATCAAGTTCTTGCGCGCTATACTGATTTCTGCTGCACTGTCCAACATTGTCAATGCCCACTCCCCGTTTTTCAACTGTGTCCTCAGTATTCTCGGCATGGTTGATTACTCTAATACTGGCTACCTTCTTTTTAGGAAATTGAGATTTTTTACTCTGAGCAGGTTCCTTGTCTTTGGACTTGGTGTGCTCTCCTGGGTCTGACCGTCCTCTTCTTTCCGAATTCTGTGGAAAAGATCGAGAGGGACGTGTATCAATACTTTGATATCTATCAGGTTTTTTTAGATTATCCCTATTTCTAAGGTTATATCTTTTCTCAGAGGGCTCCCGTTGGGGAGACTGGCGTTCTCGAGTCGGAGTTCTTTCCCTCCGTCGAGGAGACCTTCCTCTGGACTGGAAAACTTTTTCCTTGGGAGTGGATTGTTTATTTCCATCCCAGCTCTTTTTAGGAGTGTTTAAATTATTTTTAATAAATAATTTTTCTGGATTTTCGAGCAGTTGGGGCTTAACTGGTTTCCCACCCAAGCTGTCTCTACCTAATTCTTCATAGCATTTTTCTATGATTTTTGCAAGCTCAACAGGATCTTTTATATCTGTTTCCCTCAACTTCTGGCGAATCGCCACAGATGCTGCTTCTCCCTTTATGTTGGCTAATAATATAGCCGTGACCTGCTTGAAATCTTTCAGTAATTTCATACCTAGATTTAAAGCTGGTTCTGGACCGAATTCATTTTGAATCTGTTTTAGCACGTCTGGTATTACCGCCATAGACGGAACACCGTGTGTTTTTGTGTAAATGGAAGCAAAGACTGTACCCCAAGTGTCGCAGTCCTCCACGTGTGGTGCGATTCCCATAGGAAGGCAGATGGTCAAGATTCTGTGTTTTTCAATAGGGGTAGTATCAGGAAATACTGCCTCTATTTGAGTGATTTTCTGGGCTAACCAGAAAGGAATTTGTTCCCGTTTTACGGGTGTTTTACCAAGACATGACTGTATGTTCTGTGGTGTAATTTTATTTGTGTTCCCCTGATGAGGGGTCAGCTGGTGTGAATTAACAGCTGGCTGGACTGTTGCAGTCCGTATTACATATTGGACTAATTGCCTATGTATTTTTATTAATGTGTTTAGCTGTACTAACAGCTCTTCTCTAGACATTTTTATAATGTCAGGATGTGGTGTGTAGCTGGCTAGAACCGGCCACGTGGCTCCTGGTCTACCTAGTGGACCGAGCCTGGTTATGTGATCATTGTGTTTTAGGGCGCCATTAAACCAGAGCAGGTGCTCTTGAAATTTAAGTGGGATTTCAACCTCCTCGAAAGGAGCGTACTCTCCCGGAGGTTCCTCTATTTTGTAATAGTGAAACTCTTGTGTTATAGCGTTTACCGCTGGAAAGTTTATCCATGAATAGAATACCTCTGTCTGCCGATACTCGTGAGCCTCTATCACGAAAATTACTGTACCACCTTGAGGTGGCAGTCCGTTTTCTATAAGTTTTAAAGTTATAGATCTTCTTAACTGGACCGGGATGATAATAGCATCCGGGTCTGTGTATTCGGGACCTTGCTGAGTCGCATCTACTGCGGCCCCAGTGGTGCCGTTGTTTTCTACTGACATTGTATAAATGCAGTTTTTGCAGAGTAGGTCTCCAAGGAGACAAAGATTAGATGCACAATATTTTGGAACACTGTATCCTTCAACGTTGAATAAACCAGAGCTTTACATAGGAATCTCTTCCTACTAAGGTCGGGCGGATTTTAACCTTTCACCCACTCCAGACGTCTATTGGAGTATTTACGGGAGAAAGGGGTGTGAAATATGCACGACTGAGTTACTCTACAAGTCTTACGTTAGTTTATCGCCTTACCAAACGTTAGGGCGCCATGTAGTGTAGTTCCTAGTTTCCCACTAGGCCCTGCGCATTGGAATAACATAAACAGTAGTATCGACGTGGAACTGCTTATATTCCAGGTCTCCACTGACTATGCTAAACTTAATTGGGTTGTGTTACCAACTAGCTCAGAGGTCACTGGAAACTTTCTTCTCTGCATAGGAAGTGATCAGCTTCCTTGGCACAGACAAGAAGGGATTCAGCTTTCCAACAACCGTGCAACATGACAACTTTGCTCCTCAGATCAAGAGTCGATCTCTAGGGTCGTGTGAAACAATAGACATAGATTTCACTCAGTCAGTCTAGTGCAGTTTACTTTCACGGTATGTAGAGAATAGAGAGACGGGCGTTTATCAATAAAGGGTTAACATTTATTGAACAGTCTTTCTTCTCATACAAGAGAAATGTATTGCCACAATTGCAATAACTGTTATTATAAAAAGTACGTACAGTAAGATAAGAATAGCGAAATAGAACTGTAAAAGCATTGATATGGTTTCTTAGCCATACAATGGTTTAAAAGTAATAAAACATATATACAGTCATATATACATTAGGCTAACATACTCAACTGGTGCTTCTAACTAAGCCTACCCCAGTGTGCCTTACCTAAGCCTAACACGTGAGAAGGGGAGTAAGTAAGTAGCTTAAGTTAAGTTGGTTTTGCCAAGGTTTGTTTCAAGAATTCTCTTCTAAGGGTTTAGTCAACACCATACCTCTGAATAGAATGATGGAGGATTGGTATCTCCTTCAGGGGTCTCTCTCGATATCCCAGTCACCTGCGAGGGTAAACTGGAAGCGCCGGGACTGGATTTCTCCGCACGAGAAAGGCAGCGGCTTCTCTCAGCGCGTCGAGGAAGGAGGGGTGACAGCGTCCGCGGGCAGCTGGGCTGGATGTCTTCGCAGAGGACGGCTGCACGGCTCCTCAAGCGTACTGCACCATAGGTCGCGCTGTAGCGGCGATAATGGTAATCAGTAGCTTCACCACCACAGGATAGCAGGCTGCAGCGACAGAGTGCTAGTTTTTACCAACACGGGATCATGCAGGCAGCTGGCATCAGCAACATGTTCGCTCATTGCTTAAGGCAACGTTGGTAATATTTATACCTGACAGGTGCCGGGTTTGACGCAAGTTTGCTGGACATAAGACGTCAATTAAAGATGTCACTAGGAAGTGATAGTTATCAGTTGCTCATTAGAGTTCCATTACTAATCAAAACATAGCAAGCGGGGATTTCCAGGTTTGCTAAGTTTTTATCTTGTTGAAGAACTCGGAGTGTTATCTAGGAATATCAGATAGTGACTGCTGCTCTGTCATTGCACTAATTGGTCGCAAAGGAAGTAGCAGAGAGTCATGCTGGAATGTGGCTCTGTGGCTCTGCTCGTGTGAGGCCAGAGATGACTTTTCAGAAAGTCGTACTTGAACGGTTATGCCAATATAGGGAAAAAGGGGCTTTATAGCCGAATAGGGGCATAAGGTCACAGTATCGATCAGGAACCTAGATAAGCACATGACAGGGCGGCATCTAAGTACTCTGGCACCGTCATTCCGGCCCCCAAGACGCCGACGATGGACGCGGAGCCGCACACGACGCCTACCGACACGCAAGGGTACTGCTACGCAAAGTTTTCCTGATCCAGTCTGACGCCTTGGGATATTCTAAGGTAAGGAATCTAATACTAACTACTGTTTCTTACAGATATATCGTTACGGAAGGTAAGTAACTTGTGTCACTGGGTTACGCAGTGGAACTGTACAGGGGAATCAATTTACCCGGGGGGAGATCCCCAACATAAAAGAGGGGAATATGAATGGGCTCCCCAATATGAGCAGTCTACCATCTACTGCCCAAGCTGAGCCTCAAGCCCAAACGGCCATCCAGCACATCAACATCCATTTCACCGGAGAGACGAGATCCCTTCACTGCAATCTGTCACTGCCATTAGCGATTTAGGCAATAATACCCGTCTAACCTCACCGGAGTAGGAGGGGAGGGTCCCTCCTTCCAACAAATATTGACTGCCTAGGGAGGCACCCATTAAAACCTACCAGTCTCTGTACCTCCCCCGGGCCTCAGACCCCTTTATCCTGATTCTGACAAATGTTCCAATCCTAAGGAAAGATCAGACGGAAAATACTATTCAATTGCTGAATAAATCCCTGCACTGGTTGTCCTGTCAGGTCCTTAGTGGGGAAAACAGGGTTGTCCCACTAGCAAAAAAAATTATTATGGCAAGAAGGGTGGAGTGGCTAGGCACGACAAATAAAACAATGGACGGGGATTGTATTATCTTGAATTTTAATAGCCATCATAGCCCTAGAGCTCTTATGGAGCATCTGTGTAGGGACCCCCTAGGGGTGCACAGATATTGATAGTCAGCTAAGTAAACCAGGGCTTAGGGATGTCCCACTTACAACAAAGGTCTCTTCTATGGGTGGGCAGACTGAAACTACGGTGTTCAATGCTGGGGTGGTATATGAGGCACCAGAAAAAGATCCCCTTAGAACCAGGACAACAGATATTGGGCCAACAGGAAAGCCCCGTGGGGAAGGGTTTGATTTTGCAACATGAAATGTGAATGGGTTATTGAACAAGGTTGAGAACATTGATTGGGTTAATTTTATATCTAGCTATGACATCATATGTTTGCAGGAAACCTGGTGCATAAATCCTGTACATATTAATGAATACTCTTCCTATTTCCTTCCAGCAACTGGTTCTCAATCGGGTCGAGCAAAGGAGGTTCTACAGACACTTATCTCTAATAACATTTCTGTAAGGGTTAAAAAAGTTACACTAGTCGAACCTCATGCTCAGATCTTATGGATAAGCAAGAAGAGAGGAAAAGACCGCATCTTAGTAAAATTTGCGGGGTGATTGTAATGATACCGGGGAATCAGGAAGAGGCATAAAAGAAATTTGTCTTGCCCCACAGATCGGATAAATAAAACAGTAAATTGAGGACAGGGAATGCTTTAGAGAGCCAGTGGAAACGATTTTGGAGTGACCTCTCCCTTGCGCAATACATGCCAGAGCGATCACGCTCCAGTACCTTACCCCGCTGTCCCTAAATTCAGTGCTATAAGAGAACGGTCCGGACGCAGCTCCTGCATGATATGCGCTGAGGCTCCGGCATCATATGGGGCACCTACGCCGCTGGCCCCGCATATACTGGGCCCCCTGCAGGGATAAACCACTGTGTACTGCCTGACCTGAATCAGCGCATGAGAGGCTCGGGGTCATTCTGCCAGCACAGCACTGCACCTTGATGCTTCGGTAAGTGCAGAATAAACTGGATCATTTTCCGTGGCCCTCTGCCTCCCCATTGCTTGGGCTCCTGCACCTGGACACCTATATAGCAGGCACTGATCTGCCAGGAGAAACTTGAAGTTTCCGGAGCAACGTGTGCCATTGTGCCACACTGCTCCCCTGCAAGACCGGGCCTCAAGAGTGGTGCTCCCTGAGTTGCTGATGAACGAAGCACCTCACTTTGGAGAACCGCTTCGGTCTGGGCCTATGATCCACACTGCTCTCCTGCACGACCGAACCGCCCTGGGGTAAGAATGACTCACAACAAACTGCTGCAATGGGTCGATGTATGGGCTAATTGATGGACAATCCACTTACGCCCCTGTTGGGCTTCTGATGGTCCCTCCCTGGACGCTTTGGTCCCCCCCTCATAGCTTTTGACTGAATGCGGTGGTGGGGGCTTGCGCCTTTTGTTTGGCCGCACACCCCGGCTCATCCTGATGCTTTTAATTGCCGTTTAGATGTCTTGCCTCCACGCACCATTATCTGTCCCTACAATCACCGCACTGCGATGGCCGGCTTTCCTCTGCCTTGTAAGCTTTAAAATGGCGCTGATTGCTTTGATTGCCGTGCCCTGTTGCTACTTTGCATCTTGTCCTCCGCTCTGTCCTCCTCAAAATGGCGGCCCCTCAACTGCTCCAAAATTTCTCTATCAACCCACTACTTCGTCGCCTGCGATTACCGCGCTGCGATGGACAATGCTCCTCTGCCTTGTAAGCATTAATATGGCACACCAATTTTCTAATAATGACCACCATGAGTGGGCCCCTTTCCAAAGCACTCCTTCTCCCCTTGTTGGGGAGGGATCCAGCATTTATGTTCTGGAGTCTCAGAGACCCCTCAGAGAGTCCACAGCGACAAGGGAGTCTCACACAGCAGAGGCCTTGGTTTTTTCCACATTATCGCTGGGAGCACAGCACCGTACACCATGACCGGTGCTGTTGTTGGAAATTTTTGGACTTTGCCCCCCCGGGGCGGAAACTATAATCTTTCTGTATGTACTGTGGTTTCCGAGCAAACTCTGGCCGAAGACCGGTGGAGCTGTTCCACGCAGCTATAGAGGAGTTTGGCTCTGGTTCACCGCTCAGCCGTCACCTACCCAGCTGGGCACCGGACACTGTTTTTCCTCGTCTCCCTGTTGTGCCTCTGATACCCTCCCCCTCCTCCTCCCTCCATTATCCTCCTCTACCTCCCCTACTCTTTCTCCCCTTGCCCATTTTTCTTTCTCATGTTTATGCTATGCTTTTGTACTCATGTAATTCCTGTAACTAGGCTCCAGTAACTGATGTAACTTTGTTAGTCATGTTCTGAAACAATGTTTCTTCCTCATGTAAAGAGCTCTGCTACCTCCGGGTCAAGCCAGCGTTATATAAAAAATAAATAAATAAATAAACATTCTAACAAATTATGTGATAAGATTGTTGCTAATGTTTACGTTTGGAGAGATAAATTAGGCCAAATTCATGCAGGCAACTTTAAGGTTTGCACTAGGAAATACTTTGAAATGAGCAGGCAAAAACGTGGGCAGGACCGCATTGATACAATCACAGGAAGCTAATTCTTATCCATTGCGTCTGCGATTGCCAGCCATCATAGTATGTCCTTACCCACCTTAACGATTGATAGCATATGCTACCAGCTTTTCTCTTGAACCAGTGTCTTAAGTTTAAGTACATTCTTAGCCTGTTCAGCTGCCCTAAGGAAGCGTTGTGACCTTTACTCTAAATACATGATCCCATAATAATATATTCTGCCTTTTTTTCTTTCCTTCTGGGCCAGTCTTATTTAACTATCAAACCATCTAAGCTCCCAGTTGCAAGATTACACCTTTCATCTCTAGCTTGTCCTCTATCTTTACTCATTGAGTTGAAAAAATCATTAAATAGAGCAGTCCCCATTTTTAGATGGTGCCTCACTGCGGCCAACCTTGCTCTTTGTAAGATGTCAATTCTGATTGAGCAGCCAGAATGAATTGTGGGTGAAGAGTTGTGAAGTGACACTAAACTGCTGTTTAATTCTACCATTAGTGGGTGGAATGTGCTAATAGTAGTTATGGCTCTGGCAATACTGACATAGTCTGTCTCACCAATTATAAGCCCCATCAGTGGCTATGAGTTCAGCTAGGTCTCATAGGTATAAGGAGGAGAGTCCTTGAACTAGTATTCTATGGCATCTGCTTTGGAGCTATAACATCAGATACCTTTGTGTCGCACCAAACCAAGGAAACTCACCAATGATGGAGCTCCTGGTATGTACCCAATAGCCAAGGCTCAACTACATGACCTGTATTCATCCTCGGTATTCAGGAGCCAGAGTTTGTGCTACTGCCATTAACTTGTTATGTGATCTTCAATGGAGATTCTCTCATGTTTGAATATGTGAAGGCGAGGCAACACCCATAATATTCCTTGTTATTGTTTGAAAATCCTTGCACAGGAATTTAATAATCCCTGCCACATCAGGCCATTCATCCAGCAAAACAGGGTGTAAGTGACAAAGAGCAGCATGTGCATAATTCATTACAATATATAGATTCTTTCACGATTCTAGAACGCCTGACAAAGGAATACGAATAACTCCCCAATTGGTTTCTGTTTTACATACAATTAAGAGCATGCTGTCTAAAATAGCTTCAGATTTTTTTACTGCTTATTAATACTCTTGTAGAAGAAAAAGGAAGAAGGTAAAATTGAGAAGGACAACATGATGTCATGTTCACCAATGCACCTGCTGTTTACACTATGGGCGTGGTGTACATTGAGGGCCGGAGCAATGTTGACCATGTATTCCTGATTTGCAAAGTGGACATGTACAGTTTAATATGGCATAGTAAGTTAGCTAGTGGATTGTATCATCTGACATATGATGTTCCTTCATGCCCTTTTTACATCTTTGTGTACAGTGGAATTGACAGAGCCCATTATTGCTATTGTAAAGCTCATGAGTATATTGTTTCCCATCATTTAGGCTGTGCTGCTAATTGGTGAACAAGGAACAGCCAAAACTGTCATCATCAAAGGCTTCATGTCAAAATACAACCCTGAAATCCACATGGCCAAAAGTCTCAACTTTTCCTCTGCTACTACTCCTTTGATGTTCCAGGTAATGTTTACAATAATAATAATTACTATGCAAAGATATTGCGAGATATTACTGATTGTTTTTTTGGGGGTCCTGTATTTGGTTGCCCCTAGGATCCTGGGAACTGTCGGTAGGATCTACAGTGTATCAATCACATGCGGCAAAGGCTAGAATCTTTGGTGTTATGGTGCCAAACCCCTGTCTATGAGGCAAATTCTAAAGAATAAAACTCAAACAGGACAGGTGTTTCACTCACCGTTCCTAAATGGAAATAAAATACTTTCACACGCAAATATTCGTCTCCAGGTAACGTTATTTCATCAGATTTTCTCGTTTTAATAATAATAACACGTAGTGACCATGAGGCCAATCTTGTCAACCCTTTTCGGTCTTCGCATGACAAAGACGTTACTTTGTTGCAAGATGTACCTATGCTCATTGCATTCTATCACCCTATTGGATTGTTATTATTATTTTTAATTTTCACAACCCAGTTCAAATATGGCCACCGTGGATGTGCGCACATCTATAGAGGTCAACTCTGATTGGATTTGTTAAAATAATAAACATGCATTCAAAGATGGCCACTGCGAATACAAACTCATCCAAAGGGGCCATATTTGACCACAGAAAACTTTAGGAAGGCTATATAAACTTAATATAAGCCTGTCTTTTGAATTACTTTCATTAGTAACAAGTTAGAGCTAAATGATAGTAGATCTTCACTTGACCATGACCGTTACGCTGAAACAACTTGCTGCCACTCATTAAAGCTTCAAACATACTCAGGGAGCCCTATTGTTGTGCCTTTCTTTTCAGAAAAGCACATTCTAGATATATTATAAAATGGTCTCCTTCACCCACGAATTAGCACCGACACCGCAGGTGAACGTGACCTTGCAAGGACCTGGTAATTGTAACTTCACATTACAACACTCATAGCTACACCTATTCTAAATTGGATAATTTATACGAGGTGTCTCCAACTGGTCGATCGTGAGCTACTAATAGGTCACTGACACCTTCAGAGTAGCTCACAGCCTTTATTTAATTATAAATAAGCACAGGGTCACATTTTTATTTTAAAGTGGAAGGAAGGCTGTATCTATTTTACATTATTATATTTAGGCTGCAGATAGAAAACCCTGATAATGGGCACTGCACAGCAAGAGTCAGATTAGTGAACCAGGGCACAGAGGAGAAGCACTGAGGTATTTCATTTTTTTTTTTTGTATTCCAAATGTTTTATTTTTTTTAGTGTAGTGCAAGAAAGAAGAAGCTCTCCAAACAATCATTGATAGTAGAGGTTAATGTCAGTTGCTCAAGAATATGAATAAGAAGGCAACCACTTTATTAGTAGGTAGACATCGAAGTAGTCGACAGCATAGTATCAAATCACTTAACAGAATAGTCAACCTGTATGACCCTCTTATGCTAATAGGAAAGGGCATGTGTATCTGCTTTCAGCCTTCTGCCAAAGGAGAGTCTGGTTAGTATTCTCACGACAGGTCTCCTGATTTGGAGATAAAGAAAATAATACATCAGGGTTAAAGGCTAGTGAGATATAAAGAGAGAGTAGTGTAGAGTAGGAGAGGTGGAGCCAAGAGCAAGCATAGGAGGCAGAGGAGAGAGCCAAGTAGTTGGTCCTAAGAACCCGGAACAGCGCAGCGTCTGACTAGAATAACTGCCATTGGGCGTACGTAGAGACTAAGGGTCCCCTACTGTAGTTTGTTTATAAAGTAGTCCAAGACTTCCTAGATATACTGGATAGGATGGGGCTGCCAGCGTGTTGTGATTTGGCAATGTGTGTGCATGTAACCCACGCCTACCAAGTGTGATAAGAAACATGCTTGCAAGCTTTCCAATCAAGTAGGATAACTTTACGTACAATGTTGGTAAGCAGATCAGAGAAGGGGATGGTTGTTTGCAAGCAAAAGTGGCCTCCAAGCCCATGTAGGGCAAGTGTGATAGTGGAGAAATCAATGGGATAATTGTATTGAATATTTTACTTAATTTAGTTGTTACATCATTCCAGTATGTGGTAAGAACATGACATGAACAAAACATGTGTTCTAAGTCACCTCTCAGGGTTTTACAGGACCAACAAGTATCAGTACACCTCACGTTTCAATTTAAATCGTTTACTAGGGGCCCAGTAGAGAGACTGTACCTCAAATAATTATTTTGGTAACAACGAAGGGACAAGTTTTACATGGATCAGGTTGAACCTGATTTTACTCTAAGCTTCTTCAGAGCGTGCAGTTATACCCTTATAATTGAAATAACTCGACCATTTACTACAGAGGCCACATTTGGTTTTAGAGGAACCCTCAAATATTTACTTAACCCCTTCCATACTCATGACGGAACGGTTCCGTCATGAGCGTCGGTTGGCCTGTGCTCATGACAGAACCGTTCTGTCATGGTTCCATAGGCCCAATGGAACGTTCAGCACAGCGCAAGAATTTGCGCCGCGCTGAACGGGTTAAAAGATCTTGGAGGCTACATGTCCTCCTGAGTGGATACTCTTGAGGGCAGAGGAAAAACAAGTGAATTTTAAAGGGCCCAGTTTAGAGAGTCTAACCTTGAGCTTCAAAAAGTCATAAAAATCCAGGTTGAGTAGTGCAAACTTCTCTTGCAATGCAGCAAATGACAAAGGTTTCCTTATCTACGTACAAGTCTGAGATGACAGCAATGGCTTTTTTGTCCTTGTCAATGCTAATTGGAATGGGTAGCTAATGTGTTTTTCAATCCTAAGTGGATTGGTTAACCGGTTGCGGGCTGTAAACAGCCGGACTATAAACTTACAGAATGTCTGGAAGATTGTGGAGTAAGGCCATTTTTGCTGGCTACAAACGTGGTCTCCGAAACCAGAGGGAGCACACCGCTCTTCTGAAAATCGAGGGGGTTTATGCACGAGATGAGACAGAATTCTACTTGGGCAAGCGATGCGCATACGTGTACAAAGCCAAGAACAACACCGTAACTCCTGGTGGCAAACCCAACAAAACTCGTGTGATCTGGGGAAAGGTAACTCGCGCCCATGGTAACAGCGGCATGGTCCGCGCCAAGTTCCGCAGCAACCTTCCCGCCAAGGCCATGGGGCACAGGATCAGAGTGATGCTGTATCCTTCAAGGATCTGAATTGCTGATCACAATAAATCGTGCTAAAATTCCAAAAAAAAAAAACAGGGTTCAATTACATCCAAATCATACCCTGGGCCACTAGGAATGCTGTCTGGTAATTGAACCTATCTTGGAAGTTGCTGCCACCTATGCAGAAATATTATGAGACATAGAAAGGCAGTAGGGCTATAGGACAGTCACACTAGTATTTATCAGTATTAGTTCGACCCAGACACTCAACTGTTTGTGATTCTACTACCAACAAATCACAACACATAATTACTTAGCACGTACAGGACAAGAGTGTCTATTATTAACACGTGTTATCATTGATAATATCTTTGTCTTTTTTAGAAACTTCACATTTCCATCATTGATGATGCCAGACATCATAACTAATATAGACCAAACATATAAATTATCCAACCCGTAGTTATGGGAGTGTACATTAGTAATACTAGTAGGGTCACGGTCTATTTGTATGGATAATTTGTTGATTAATGTATGAAAATGGTTTAGGTGATTTAGAGTGAAAATATGTATATGTAAAGCAAAAATCAAATAAAAAAAATGTGTGATGTGTTTTAATCGTTTCAGCCCTGATGAAGTCCGTTTTGGACGAAACGCGTTAGCTGGGATGAATTCATGTTTACATCTGCAAAAAGAATAGAAATAAATAAAAAAAAAATCATCAAGTTTCTGTGCTTCCTGTGTGTTACTAATGTACACTCCCTGATTACGGGTTGAATAATTTATATATTTGGTCTATATTAAATGTGATGTCTGGGCATCATCAATGATGGAAATGTGATGTTTCTAAAAAAGATGAATAATATTATCAGTGATAACACATGTGTAGATAATAGACACTCCTTTCCTGTATGCACCTATGCAGGAAGGCGACCTGAGTTTCTTAAAACTCCTTTTGGCCTTCTTGTTGCTCCAAACACACTACGCACACATTTTGTCTACTTTTGGGATAAAGTATGTGGATAGGTAGATTGGGGGCCTACTAGGCAAGAAACTAAGTTAATTAAAGGCATCACCATCATCTTTGGAGTTTGTAATCTGACCCACTATGACATATATTTGGGGAACCAAGCCTTCAAGAGGTATTTCATTTTGTCGATTGTTTAGCATTTGGTTTGAGATATAGACACATCCAAATTGTTACAAAACCAGATTCCCAAGTATTTGATCAATTTAACTAGCTACTGGAACTGTGAGTAACATAGACAAGAAGGAGTACAGTGGAGATTAAGAAGGAAAACCTCTCTTTTGTCCTTATTCAAAGAATATCCTGAGAAGAAGGAGAACATGGTAATGATATCCGTTTCCGCGTCTTCCGTGAAGAATAAAATATCATTCTTGCAAGTGGCTGTTTTACAGATCATATTGCCACATTTCATCTCTGCATTGTATGCGGATATATTCAGCATCAATATCGATGCATTGATGGCAAGTAGAGAAAGCAATGGTGAGAGCGGTAAGCCTTGATGGGTGTCCAGTTGGAGTGGAACCGGGGGACTCTAGTATTGGCATTCAGGGCCATGACCATTTTGATGTGAGTGTCCTTGAGGCTGTACCTAATTAAAGCAACCAAAAAAAGGGCCAAGACACCTAATTAAAGCCCTTCTCTGCGTCCAGAGCTATGCTACTGTGATGGATGCTTGCGGAATGGCTGATTTTTCAATAACATGGCTGAACAGACGAATATTATTGCTTGCTAATCTGTCTTTGATTATGCACATCTAAGAGCGACAAATTAACTTCGTAATTAGAGAAGTGCATCAGGACACTAAGATTTTAGCGTAAGTTTTGGTTTCCATGTTTATTAAGGAAATTGGTCCAAAGTTCTTTGGATTGGAGGGATCTTTCCCCTCCTTTGGGATCATTACAATAGTGGCCTCCGCTGCAGTACCCAACACATCCCCTGAGGATGCAAAGTTGTTTAGCATGCTTTCCAGGGGCTCCTTAATTATTCATTGAAAGGAATTGTAAAAACGTATGGGAAGGCATCCAGGCCGGGGGCCTTCCCTGATGGATCTCACTATGCTCTATCAGTTTATTCAGTCTCATATTATTCTCAGTGGAAATGGCTTTTTTCTGCAAAGACTAGAGGAATTTTAGGCAAGTATCTTTTTGTAAGTGGAAATTGAGGGGGAGTATAAGTTGGTATAAAGTTTCTGAAAGATTTTAAGAATATAGCTTGGCTTCGTTTTGATTGATCCTAGGGGATGTTTGATTTTAGAAGTGAATGTGGAGTTTCTTGTGAATTTTAGGAAAGTAGCTAGTGATTTCCCAGCTTTGTTAGGGTAAAATAATATTTTACCTTTCTGCACTTGGCCCCACAAATGTGCGCGTTAACTCACAATTTTGTTCTATTTATATTTTAGTTTTTTTAGTGTTGGTTGGGCTGAGGGGTCATTCAAACATCTGAATAATATTTATTGGGATTTTACATGAGCTGAAAATTTGCCCATTGAAGATCTGATATCTTTGTTTTTGTGCCATGCTACAAATACTTGCCCACGAACAAAAAACCTTTCAAGGTATCCCAAAGAGTAACTGGTGATTAGACTGAAGAGGTGTTGTCCTTTTGGAACAAAGCTAACTCCGTGCTTAATTCCTGTGCATTAGATCTGTTCTCCAGAATTTCAGTGTTCATACTCCATGAAGGTTTTTTGGGCTGAGGAGGCAGGATCCAAAGAGAGACAGAGAAGGCTGAAAAATCTAAAATGTTAATGGGCTCATTGGAAGAGATTAAGGTGTCTTGTAACAGTGTATTGTAAACTACTATCACTGTAATAATATACAGGTGAGGATGTGGCCTAACAGCTAGAGTGGTCGCCCTTGAAGCTAGGGAAGCAGGTTCGAGTCTCAGCAGGGACACTCAACATCCTGTGATTCTGGGTAAATCATTTAATCTCCCCGTCCCTAGCAAAATGTATGTGTCCATCTGTAACGCAACTGATACTCATGTAAAGCAAAATGATAACTTCGGATCGAGTTTCCACTAACTAAAATGCAATTTTTTTTTAACCAATTATAGAGAAACTATTGTTTGGGAAGGAAAAGTAAGTACATTTGAAGCCGGTGAGGTTATGTAGCCTCCATAGGTCTAGCAGGCCATACGAGGTGCAAAGTGAGCGTATTACTTTGTGAGCTTTAGGGGTTCAATATTTAAAGGCAAAGTTTCTATCTAGAATAGTATCCATTGATAGATTAAAGTTCCCCTCCCAGAATGATACAGGCCTTTGTGGGGAGCAATGCCATTTAGGCAGCTAACCTGGACCACAAGACAGGGTCGTCAGTGTTCGATGCATACATGTTAATTGCAAATTATTCTGAATACCCTGATTGGAGTCAGGTAATCAGCCATCTACCACGATCATCCTGCTCAAAGGTAGTGATCGGTAGGGCTGATTTCCTGGATATTGTGGTGCACGCCATTTTTCATAGAAATTGCCGGGGATCAGGATAAGTTGTGCACCCAGCCATTAAGCATAGAAAGTGCTTCTTTGTGTTGAATCTTTGTTTCCTGTAGAAACACCAGGTCTCCACTCAGATTGTGGCAGTAACCAGAGATTTGCTTGTGCTTCACTGGGTGATTAAGCCCTTTCGTGTAAGGAGAAATTACTTTCAGTGTAGACATAAATCAGACATGTAAGCCTGTGATGTACTATTTGGTGTAAGGAGTAATCGTGATCTACCCAACGACCAGAGATAGAAGTGTACCTTGGGGAGCTATGTGGCTCTGAAGAGAAAAGAGTTGAAGATATAGAGGGGTGAGAGGGTGGGTTACCCCATAATAGGAGACGAGAAACAAGAAGACTCCCTGAAATACGGGAGAAGCACATCAAAGAGGCAGATAAATGTACACAGAGCAGTGGGGCAGACGTAAAAGGGGAGTGGTAGCCCTGCAGACCAAACAGTGCAGAACAGAGCTATCGAGAAGACCAAGTTTTTGTATAGAACATAGTAGCTGGTCATCACATTTGATATAAAACATTATGACCCACTGGATAGGGTAACATAGAGATCACAAGCTCCTATAAAGATCATGCTACGAACGTCCACCAAAAAGGCATTGGGGTGGAACAGTCGGTCACCAACTCACACCATAAACAATCTGAAAAGAGAACAAACTATCATATGTACTGACAAAGCTATACTCAATCCCAGATACCATGAGCAGCCCACCCAGGTCAGGCACCACAAGACCAGGCCCACAGTGTCATGTGTCCCATTAAGGCCTAGTAGGAAATGCCGCCAAGTTCTACATAAACACAGACCTTTCCTAAACTTGCCTTCACTTTTTCACATCGACCTTTGACACACATTTACATTCATGAGACTTAGCTTAGTTTCTTGGAAACACGGACCTTGCTTACACTAATAAACTTTGTGAGAACACTAGCATACTGCTTTGCATTGTGCACAAGGCCTACACGTACGTTGTGCAAATGAGGGTTTTTTATTTATGTCCATATGCTAACACAGCATATGTAGAATACAAACAGTGGCAGCTGTAGGAAAGTGGCTCTGTATATACTATACCAAACTAAGGTATAGTGGGCACAGAGTCCAGTGGATCCCAAGAGGCTTTACAGAGGCTAAAGTAGATAATACTTATGCTCTCTTTTGTGGTAGTGTGGGTGACCAGTTAGGCTTATCAGGGGGGTTTGTTAAGCATTTGTCGTACACATTCAGTCAAGAAATGATCACAAGCACTCAATGACTAAATCAGAAGCAATGGTTAGTAAAATTAGTACTTTGTTATTTTATTAATAGAACCAAAATAAACTTAGTTGCAGGTAAGTACAGTTTTCAAATTGGCATACTTTTCAACGCAGTGATAGAATACTTAGTGCAAGACTTCAGTTCAGCAATATAGATACAGTTTTTAGAAATAGCAATACTTTACAGATCAAGGAAAATATACATTTAGTGCAATATTTCAAATGAGCAATGTTATCCTATAGGAGGAAAACAAGAATGCAATTTTACAGTTAAGTACTTTACTCACAAACTCAGTCTTCTGGATTTTAGGTCAACACAGGGCAAGGTTTAAGTGAACTCCAATGCTGCACCACCAGCGGCACTGGAGCGGCTAGGTGCAAAGGTCAAATTCAGAGTCAGGTACCCAATGTTAACCATTGGGGACTCAAAGTCATGCCAATTACAGATAAGTAAAGCACAGTTGGAGGTCAACCTTCTGGGTTAAGACAAGCAGTGGGGAGTTCACGAGGCAGCACCAAACGTACACCCTTTACGGCACAAGGGCAGCCAAGTTCAGAGTACCAACACAACAACCAGCGCCGCATCCAAATCAGTGGAGGACAACGGTTTTGATTAAAGGCTACAGGCTCGGACCAGGAAGCTGGACAAAGGTAACCGTTGGTTGGGCAGGTAAGTTCCGATGTTGAGGGTCACCTGGGCACCATCGGTTGGGCTCCCCAAGTCCTGGGGTCTGTGGGTGCAGGGGTGTCCATGGACGTTGGAAAAGCCCTACCGGAGTCAGTTGCTGCTAGGGGGACCTTCGTGTTGAGACTGCTGGCATTGTCGGGGAGTCCAGGAGGGATCAGGCAACAGTGGACTTGGGCTCTGTATTGCTGTGGAACCTCGCTGGGAATGGTGGGCCACTTGGACTCGGGCCGGAGGTGTCAGGTGCAATGTGGGATCTGGAAACCGGGTTTTGTGTTTATGCAGGTCATAGAGGTCTTTCTTGGAGTGTCTTTGTTGAACAGGGCCACTGTTCTCTGGAATTCTGGTCTTTGTTGAAGGCAGTAGTCCTTGTAGAGGCTTTTGCAGGTTGTTGGGTTGCAAGACGAGTCGTCGTTTTTCTCAGGATCTTCGAGGATTGCAGACACGCTGGTAGGGCTGGGGAAAAGTCAGTGGGTGTCTTCATTCTTCTACTTAATGGCTCTGGGATGTTATAAAATCCTCCAACCAATATGGTGAATTTTTAAAGGAGGGGGGTCACTTCAGCTCAGGACACTTTAGCAGTGGTCTTGGCTGAGAGAGGACACACACATCTCCTGCTCACTAATTTTTCCGCTGAACTTGCTGCCAAAAGTGGGTTTGGTCAGGGGGGCGGGTATCTCCACTAGCTGGAGAGGCCCTGGTCGGCATTACAAAGGGCAGGAAGCCTTTGGGGCTCACTGCCCTTCGATGCTGTTCCTGCTGGGGGTTGGTGTGAAGCACCACCACTCAGTGCATGCTTTGTTTCTGACCCACAAGAGCAAAAGGCTCACACCTCTGGGGTCAGAAACATGTCTTGAAGTGGCAGGCTGGTGCAGACCAGTCAGGCACGCACTAGTAGTTGGTAAGTTTTCAGGGGACACCTCTGAGGTGCCCTATGAGTGAATCTCTTAATTAATCCAACACTGGCATCGGTGTTGGTTTATTAATCTGAGATGTTTGATACTAAACATCTGGGAAATTGGTGAAGCCATCATGGAGCTGTGGAACTCGTAGTGACAAGCTCCCAGCCCATGTACTCAGTATGGCTACACCTTGCACTTCTAATGTCTAAGAATGGACTTAGACACGATAGGGGCATATCTGCCCATTCAGTTATACCCTCACAAGAGGTATAGTGCACCCTGCCTTAGGGCTGTAAGGCCTGCTGTAGCGGTGACTGACCTATGCCTCTTGCAGTGCTGGAGGGCCTGGCACACAGGGATGTGTGTCAGGTCGACTCTTCGTTTTTATGTGCACTAAAAAATGCAGGTTGCAGTGGCAGCGTGCATGTGTTTGGTGAGGGGTCTTTTAGGGTAGGGAAATCAAAGGAGGGAGGAAGAGGTGGTGCTGTGTGGCACCGAGGTGGGCAGGTCCTCCTCTTGCGAAAGTAACAGTAATCAGAAAGGTCCACCTCGAAAAGGGTCAGTGTGTATCCTGTTGTCTATGGAATACACACAATGTGTTAAAATACCCCTCACACACCAAAAGGGCCCTTGGTGCCATGCTTCATCATCGGGGTCTTCCCGCCCAGCTGCCGGATGGGGCAGTGCTGCGACAAGCGACTACGCTGGAGCACCTTTTAAATGTGGGTGCTATGTGAGTGAATTTGAGTGAGTGTCAGTGGGGTCAGGGGTGATGAAAAGTGATTTGCACTGCCAAAAAAATGCCACACCTCTCCTATTCTCCATCGGTTACACTGGTTACCGGTTAAACAATGCATCCAGTTCAAAAGTTTATGTCTAATTCATAAAATTTTGTATAACACCGCCCCTCAAACCTTGCAGGGACTTTGTTCCTTCTATGTCCCCTCGCGTGCCCTTCGCTCAGCCGACCTGTCACTGGCACGCACGACTAAGATCCGAAGGTGCCGAGCTGGTAGTCGCTCATTTAGGCATTTGGCGCCGAAGCTGTAGAATTCGATCCCTCGTGGGGCTCGGGCCACTTCTAACCACCTGCTGTTCCGTAAACAGATTAAAACTTGGCTGTTCTCTTCCATTTAACTTCACCTTTTCTGTTGTGTTGCATTGTTCTTAGGTATGTCCGCAGCGCTGGGACGCCCCATTGCTGGGGTAGCCATGCGCTATACAAGCAGACTTAACATAACATAACATGTGGGCCAGAGGTGTGCCAATTATGGACACAAATGTAAATTTTTGGGAAAGAACACAGGCACTAGAAACCTGGTTAGCTGGAACTCAGTGCACATTCAGTCAAAGAGCATCAGAATCAGGCACAAAGTGGGGGATAACTACGCAAGAAGGGACACTTTCCTACAGCAGCCTGATCACAATCTTGGCCCAAGGCAAGGATGCCTTTTTCTATATATAAACATCAGTTTCCGGATATAGTCATAGAAGGCACTTCTGCTGACTTCGAGAGGTACCTACACGCTGAAGCTTTTGCCCAGCAGCTGACTGACATCTCTGTGAGGGGTGCACAGTTTGTGACCAAAGACGGTGTCCTACATTGTTACCGACCAGGTAATGGGGTTGGATCATCCAGAAAGGGATTTCTTGGCAGAACAGAGCCGCGGCCGGTAGTGGGAGTACTGGCCGGATGGTGACGTGGGTAAGGGAAGGGGCAGGGTGGGGGGAATAATGTATGGATTACGGAGTTGAACAGGTAAGAAAACATATAAATAAATAAAAAGTATTTCGTTGCTCGCACTGCATCATATTTGGTGATGCAGTGCACGCAACGAAATTCATTTTATTTATTTGTATGTTTACTTGCCTGTTAAACTCCGTAATCCATACATTACTACTCCTCCACCCTGCCCCTCCCCACTTCACCGCCCGGCCGGTACTCCCACTACCGGCCGCGGCTGGCAAAACATACACATTCACCCTAGACAAGTAGGTTAGGGTTTTGCATAGTAGGAGCACACAGAATTGATTGTTATATTATTTCATATGCTTGCATATATACCTTGTTTCAGCCCAATGTTGGAACCTATCTTTCTGTTCACTGTCCTGACGCTTATAATTACTTTCATCTGGTTCTGTCTATTGATCATTTCAACACATACTTTCTATTCAAGAATCCCTTTAGTTCAATAAACATTTAAAATGTCCCTTTGAGTATTCTTTATATATTTATCTGAGCAAAAAAGAGCACAAGTGTATGAGCTAAAGGTTCCTGCGAGAACAGGGTTGTCATGTTTAGTGGTTGCCAGAACTGTTCACTCCCTATCTAGGTTAGGAGGGGCTTATGGTGGCACTCTGAGCTGGCTGGTCCAAGGGACAACATACTCTGCAGGGGGTGCATGAAATCATTCTGGCACCATCCTAAAGTTTATGGATTAGTGGAAACTACATGACAACAGATAGATGCCAGATCCCATATTAACACTATAGGCACTCTTGGTAACTGTCACCAGAATGGGTTAAGAAATGTGGTAGCCCTCAGTTGGCGCCTAATGACTGGGGTACTGGCCTAGCCGGGCAAGAATGCACAAGTATAACACAATGGTCCCCTGTAAAGCACCACCACCTAGAACCACAAAATCTATAATAAAAGGTTGATAGACCTAAGAACTGAAATTGCGCTCACACATTCACAAAATTATCAATGAGTAAGTAAGCAATAACTTCAGAATCAACTAGTAGAGTCTACAGGGAGGCAAATATACCCTAGTACTTTGATCCTGCAACAAAAAAGCATGTTCGTCGCTTTCGCATAGCATAACTGTACCAAACCGCCAGTCTCCATGAAATACTTGCATAGCAAGGGATCCTCATTATCAGAGCAATGAAGACAGTTGTATAACAAGAGAGCGAGGCCCCCTGCGATATGCGAGTATACATGTAGACAGCATAGTGTCAGATCCCTAGGCTGAAGTTAGAGAGTGTGGTCGCTTTATCACAAAGGGCGCGCTCTTTCAACATAAAACCGGAATGGTTTTACTTTAGGTTAAACAATTTGGAACCTTGTTCATATAGGAAGGTTTCCACAGATCGTTTAGTTCATAGCAATTGTATTTATTGGTAGAACATTTCTTTAGAAATTGACATCATTTCCAGTGAAAAATTCATTTTAGTTCATGAGTATTTCACAACGTTACATTATGCCCAATGCATTTCGGGTTATAAACCGAAAACCCTTTGTCAGGGGCCTGTAGAAAATGAAAACATACAAGACCTTAGCATTCAAAACGAAAATCTTGGCATTCAAAAATAAAGTTTGTTCATCACATCTTCATAGTATTCAATGCGTGCCTTTGTTGTATCACATTGCATCATTTCAAACAAATCCAAACATTATGTGATGTTATATTCTTAGTCATCGAAAATCTAATGCAAAACTTCGGTAAAGCAGTCACTAGAACACGATAGAAAGAGATTAATAAAACATATCAGTGTCACTGTCAAAAGAATAACGTGCAAAGCAATAACTTACAGTTTGTAAGGAACGTGAATTACACCGCATGAAATTCAAACGTGGAAGCGAAGGAATAGTTAGTCAGCCTATTGGGTGCATTTTTGTAGTGATGTGACGGAGTCACGTGATTGCCAGATCGTAAAAATGTAAGCGCGTTAGAAAATAGTCAGAATATGCCGAAAGCCGGGTTGAAAAGACATCCTTAGAAAAAGAATAATTTAGTGAAAGAAAGGGTGAATGGTGTTTACTGGATTGACACAAAAGTCAATTACGAGTAGTGTGATGGCTTAAAGTTCCGACCACGTGGTGCAGATAGCGAGCTTCTGATTGGTGGATAGTTCCGATCCCGTGGTAAAAAAGGGTGAAGAGGTGATTGGTCCACCATGCGAGTGACATTAATAAACATGGAAAATATACGTGTAAGCTGGACACATAGAAAAGAGACCACATGCATAGTGTGTACTGTAAATTCGAATATATGGCAAACAATGTAAAACATAAAGCTACCAAGTTAAGTGACTGGTACATAAATTAATCAACACATATCAAAGAAACGAGATGTATTGAGAGAGCTTATTTGCATAGGGGATAGAGTCAGCCATAGGGGTCGAATGTTGTGTAGAATGAATTACAGTTTTATAGAAAGCACAACATTTCAATTCTGTCGTTAATTCCAGTTGGTTGCAAAGCATTAACTTTTTTTGATCCAAAAAAATTTGGCTTGCAGACGTTGTTTAATTGGGTCCATATCACAGCGTTGCGGGAGTATCTCCAGTATAGTAAATTTTAGTTGAGCAATTTGATGGTTGCAGTCTAGCCAGTGGGTGGCTAATGCAGATTTCATGTTCTTAGTCCGGATATTGCTCTTGTGTTCTGATATTCTTATCTTGATTTTTCGTTCTGTTTGTCCTATGTATATTTTACCACACGGGCATTTGATGGCGTAGATGACGTTTTTAGAATCACAGGTGCCTGTGTACGTTAGGTTAATGTTGTGCCCTTGAGTTGGATGCATGAAGGTTTTTCCAGTTATTACGTTATTGCAATGTATGCAATTTAGGCATTTGGCCATTCCTTTGTGTTGTGAAATAATTGGTTTTTTAGTGTTTAAAATTTCCTTTAGGTTTTGTGATCTTCTGTATGCAAAGGTTATGAGATCACTGTAAAGATTGTGTAGATCAGGTTCTGAGTTTAGTAGCAACCAGTGTCGATTGATGATTTTTTTGATTTTCTTGGTATCTGTAGAGAATTTCAACACGCATACTGTTTTTTGATTAACTGTTTTATGGACTGTTGTTAGTAAGTTTTCTCTTGGAAGTTTGGCTACTTTCTTAATAGATTCATTGAGGATCTCTTTGGGGTAACCTCTTGTGAGGTATTAGTGTTGCGGTTCCATCAGTGAATTCTCAAGTGTCTGTACGTCAGAGGTAATTTGTTTCAAGCGAATAAACTGTGATGTTGGTAGATGGTTTTTTAAAGTTTCTGGATGAAAGCTTTGATATAGTAAGCAAGAGTTGCGATCTGTGCTTTTTTTGAATACTTGAGTTTGTATTTGATGATTGATGATTTTGATTTGTACATCCAAAAATGATATAGTGTTGTTATTGATGGTGTATGTGAATTTAATTCTGGGGTTCAGTTGGTTTAGGGTACAGATTTTGGTCAGTAATTGTTCCTTGTCTCCCTTCCAGATTAAAAATAGATCATCGATATATCTTTTGAATGTTATCAAATTTTCAGTCCAATTGGTGTTGTTCAGAATGTGATCATGTTCAAATTTTGTCATGTACAGATTCGTGTATGAGGGGGCCCCCCCAAAGCCCATTGAAGTGCCATTACATTGATTGTAGAAAGTGTTTTGCCATTCAAAGTAGCTGTGGTACAATGCAAAATGCATCAATTCAAGCAGAAAGATTTTATTCGCTTCGCAATTCTCTTCTCTTAGTAAATTCCACTCTAATGCTTCTAGGCCTTCGTTGTGTGGAATTGAGGTATAGAGTGATACCACATCGATAGTGCATAACCAATATTCAGTATTTTCATCAAGTACAATGGTTCTTAATAAATTTAAAAACGCTGTTGTATCTTTAATGTAGGTCTGAGATTTTTGTACAATCTGTTGCAGATACCAATCTACATATTTGCCTATACTTTCTGATATTGACCCGCAAGTTGATACAATGGGTCTGAAGGGTGGTATTCGATCATTTTTATGGATTTTCGGCAACATATACAGTCTGGGTCTTCGTGGATAGTTGGTCATCAGGAAATTTTTTGTTTGTTCGTCAATCCATTGTAAGTTCATCGCGTGATCAAGGATGGTTGAAAGAATTTTTTGGTAGTCTTCGGTCGGATCATTGTTTAAAGGAATATAGGTATTGATATCCTTCACATGTTCATTTACGCTTTTTTCATAAAAGCTGGTGTCCATTATTATTAGAGCCCCTCCTTTGTCGGCTCTTTGGAATGTTAGCTCTTGGTCATTTATTAAGTTTGTGATGGTGCTCCATTCAGCTTTAGATAAGTTACTTTTATTGTTTTTTCGAAAGTTAATTTTTTGGATGTCGGAAATTACTGCTCGTTCGAAAGTTTCGATGGTTTTGTGAGAGTAAGGTGCACAAAAAGAGCTTTTGGGTTTAAAGATTTTTGCTTGATCTGTGGTATTAGGAGATGCATCTTTGAAGAAATATCTTAATTTCAATATTCTGAAAAATTTGAAAAGTGCTATTTCTGTTTCAGGTAGATTAGTTTAGTTATGTTGGGACGAATAAGGTTCCTTTGTTTAGTACCGTCAGTTGTGCCATCGTAAGTTGTTTAGAAGAAATGTTGATAATTAAGTTGTTTTTGCTGTCTGGCTCCTTGTCCTTTTTGCTATTTCTGCTGCAGTTTCTTCTGCCCCTTCTGTTGCGTTTGTAGGTGGTGCATTGGATGCTGGGCTTATGTCTAAAAAAGACGGTCTGTTGGATGATGTACTTGGTTGTTGAGTTTTATTAATCGGTTGTCTGGATTGTGCTATATCAGATTCTGAAGTTAGACTTTCTTGAGATGAATTAGTAGGTGTTTTTGATTTAGGTTGTTGCCACTTTCTTTGGTTATATATTTCAGCCCAAGTGTATACTTCGTCATACTTGTAGTCTATGGTGTCTCTTTTATATTTTCGTACTTTCCGATCATTGACTTCTTTTGCGTACTTATCGAGTTTTTTGTTCACATCTTCTAACATTGTTTGTAGGTCTGGTAATTTTTCCAATTCTTTTTTCATGTTGTTTATATCATTTTCTATTTCTTTTAGGACATTTGAAAGTTCTTGTATAATTAAAAGAATTAGATCTAATGAACATTTGTTCAGAGTTTGGTACCATCTTTCAATGAATTGTTTATTATTTTTACACAACATCGGCTTCAAGGCGATTCTAAGCCCTCGGGGAATTCTTTTGTTTTTGTGGTAGTGGATGAGTGTGGTTGCGTGGAGTCTTTGGTTTATTTCCTTTTTGGTTAGAAATTCAAATTGCCGGATTAGTTGAGCAGTGCTTGAAACATTAGGGCTGAATGCTCTGGTCTCTTGTATGAGTCCGTATATTTCTTCAGCTGCCTCCAGTGTGAAGGCTAATGATTCTGCTTGTTTGGAAGTAATTTGAGCTATATCGTCGAATTGCATCTTGTAGCTTATTGGGTGCGCTAGGAGATGGGTTAGACTGGGATTTCAGAATAGAATTAGCTTATATCTCCGTGCGCTCCTGTTATTAGAATTAGGTGATAAACTCCTCGTGTTGGAGCAGTCCTTGTAACACTGTGTCTGTCAGTGCCTTAATAATGTAGTTAGAGAGTGTGGTCGCTTGATCACAAAGGGGGTGCTCTTTCAACATAAAACCGGAATGGTTTTACTTTAGGTTAAACAATTTGGAACCTTGTTCATATAGGAAGGTTTTCACAGATTGTTTAGTTCATAGCAATTATATTTATTGGTAGAACATTTCTTTAGAAATTTACATCATTTCCAGTGAAAAATTCATTTTAGTTCATGAGTATTTCACAACGTTACATTATGCCCAATGCATTTCGGGTTATAAACAGAAAACCCTTCGTCAGGGGCCTGTAGAAAACGAAAACATACAAGACCTTAGCATTCAAAACGAAAATCTTGGCATTCAAAAATAAAGTTTGTTCATCACATCCTCATAGTATTCAATGCGTGTCCTTTGCTGTATCACATTGCATCATTTCAAACAAATCCAAACATTATGTGATGTTATATTCTGAGTCGTTGAAAATCTAATGCAAAACTTCGGTAAAGCAGTCACTAGAACACGATAGAAAGAGATTAATAAAACATATAAGTGTCACTGTCAAAAGAATAACGTGCAAAGCAATAACTTACAGTTTGTAACGAACGTGGATTACACTGCATGAAATTCAAACGCGGAAGCGAAGGAATAGTTAGTCAGCCTATTGGGTGCATTTTTGTAGTGATGTGACGGAGTCACGTGATCGGGAGATCGTAAAAATGTAAGCGTGTTAGAAAATAGTCAGAATGTGCCGAAAGCCGGGTTGAAAAGACATCCCTAGAAAAAGAATAATTTAGTGAAAGAAAGGGTGAATGGTGTTTACTGGATTGACACAAAAGTCAATTACGAGTAATGTGATGGCTTAAAGTTCCGATCACGTGGTGCAGATAGCGAGCTTCTGATTGTTGGATAGTTCCGATCCCGTGGTAAAAAAGGTGAATAGGTGATTGGTCCACCATGCGAGTGACATTAATAAACATGGAAAATATATGTGTAAGCTGGACACATAGAAAAGAGACTACATGAATAGTGTGCACTGTAAATTCGAATATATTGCAAACAATGTAAAAAATAAAGCTACCAAGTTAAGTGACTGGTACATAAATTAATCAACACATATCAAAGAAACGAGATGTATTGAGAGAGCTTATTTGCATAGGGGATAGAGTCAGCCATAGGGGTCGAATGTTGTGTAGAATGAATTACAGTTTTATAGAAAGCACGACATTTCAATTCTGTTGTTAATTCCAGTTGGTTGCAAAGCATGAAGTTTTTTGATCCAAATAAATTTGGCTTGCAGACGTTGTTTAATTGGGTCCATATCACAGTGTTGCGGGAGTATCTCCAGTATAGTAAATTTTAGTTGAGCAATTTGATGGTTGCAGTCTAGCCAGTGGGTGGCTAATGCAGATTTCATGTTCTTAGTCCGGATATTGCTCTTGTGTTCTGATATTCTTATCTTGATTTTTCGTTCTGTTTGTCCTATGTATATTTTACCACACGGGCATTTGATGGCGTAGATGACGTTTTTAGAATCACAGGTGCCTGTGTACGTTAGGTTAATTTTGTGCCCTTGAGTTGGATGCATGAAGGTTTTTCCAGTTATTACGTTATTGCAATGTATGCAATTTAGGCATTTGGCCATTCCTTTGTGTTGTGAAATAATTGGTTTTTTAGTGTTCAAAATTTCCTTTAGGTTTTGTGATCTTCTGTATGCAAAGGTTATGCGATCACTGTAAAGATTGTGTAGATCAGGTTCTGATTTTATTAGCAACCAGTGTCGATTGATGATTTTTTTGATTTTCTTGGTATCTGTAGAGAATTTCAACACGCATACTGTTTTTTGATCAACTGTTTTATGGACTGTTGTTAGTAAGTTTTCTCTTGGAAGTTTGGCTACTTTCTTAATAGATTCATTGAGGATCTCTTTGGGGTAACCTCTTGTGAGGTATTGGTGTTGTTCGTCCATCAGTGAATACTCAAGTGTCTGTACGTCAGAGGTAATTCGTTTCAAGCGAATAAACTGTGATGATGGTAGATGGTTTTTTAAAGTTTCTGGATGAAAGCTTTGATATAGTAAGCAAGAGTTGCGATCTGTGCTTTTTTTGAATACTTGAGTTTGTATTTGATGATTGATGATTTTGATTTGTACATCCAAAAATGATATAGTGTTGTTATTGATGGTGTATGTGAATTTAATTCTGGGGTTCAGTTGGTTTAGGGTACAGATGTTGGTCAGTAATTGTTCCTTGTCTCCCTTCCAGATTAAAAATAGATCATCGATATATCTTTTGAATGTTATCAAATTTTCAGTCCAATTGGTGTTGTTCAGAATGTGATCATGTTCAAATTTTGTCATGTACAGATTCGCGTATGAGGGGGCCCCCCCAAAGCCCATTGAAGTGCCATTACATTGATTGTAGAAAGTGTTTTGCCATTCAAAGTAGCTGTGGTACAATGCAAAATGCATCAATTCAAGCAGAAAGATTTTATTCGCTTCGCTTTTCTATTCTCTTAGTAAATTCCACTCTAATGCTTCTAGGCCTTCGTTGTGTGGAATTGAGGTATAGAGTGATACCACATCGATAGTGCATATCCAATATTCAGTATTTTCATCAAGTACAATGGTTCTTAATAAATTTAAAAACGCTGTTGTATCTTTAATATAGGTCTGAGATTTTTGTACAATTGGTTGCAGATACCAATCTACATATTTGCCTATACTTTCTGATATTGACCCGCAAGCTGATACAATGGGTCTGAAGGGTGGTATTCGATCATTTTTATGGATTTTCAGCAACATGTACAGTCTGGGTCTTCGTGGATAGTTGGTCATCAGGAAATTTTTTGTTGGTTGGTATCACTCTATACCTCAATTCCACACAACGAAGGCCTAGAAGCATTAGAGTGGAATTTACTAAGAGAAGAGAATTGCGAAGCGAATAAAATCTTTCTGCTTGAATTGATGCATTTTGCATTGTACCACAGCTACTTTGAATGGCAAAACACTTTCTACAATCAATGTAATGGCACTTCAATGGGCTTTGGGGGGGCCCCCTCATACGCGAATCTGTACTTGACAAAATTTGAACATGATCACATTCTGAACAACACCAATTGGACTGAAAATTTGATAACATTCAAAAGATATATCGATGATCTATTTTTAATCTGGAAGGGAGACAAGGAACAATTACTGACCAACATCTGTACCCTAAACCAACTGAACCCCAGAATTAAATTCACATACACCATCAATAACAACACTATATCATTTTTGGATGTACAAATCAAAATCATCAATCATCAAATACAAACTCAAGTATTCAAAAAAAGCACAGATCGCAACTCTTGCTTACTATATCAAAGCTTTCATCCAGAAACTTTAAAAAACCATCTACAAACATCACAGTTTATTCGATTGAAACGAATTACCTCTAACGTACAGACACTTGAGAATTCACTGATGGAACAACAACACTAATACCTCACAAGAGGTTACCCCAAAGAGATCCTCAATGAATCTATTAAGAAAGTAGCCAAACTTCCAAGAGAAAACTTACTAACAACAGTCCATAAAACAGTTAATCAAAAAACAGTATGCGTGTTGAAATTCTGTACAGATACCAAGAAAATCAAACAAATCATCAATCGAAACTGGTTGCTAATAAAATCAGAACCTGATCTACACAATCTTTACAGTGATCGCATAACCTTTGCATGCAGAAGATCACAAAACCTAAAGGAAATTTTGAACACTAAAAAACCAATTATTTCACAACACAAAGGAATGGCCAAATGCCTAAATTGCATACATTGCAATAACGTAATAACTGGAAAAACCTTCATGCATCCAACTCAAGGGCACAAAATTAACCTAACGTACACAGGCACCTGTGATTCTAAAAACGTCATCTACGCAATCAAATGCCCGTGTGGTAAAATATACATAGGACAAACAGAACGAAAAATCAAGATAAGAATATCAGAACACAAGAGCAATATCCGGACTAAGAACATGAAATCTGCATTAGCCACCCACTGGCTAGACTGCAACCATCAAATTTCTCAACTAAAATTTACTATACTGGAGATACTCCCGCAACGCTGTGATATGGACCCAATTAAACAACGTCTGCAAGCCGAATTTGTTTGGATCAAAAAACGTAATGCTTTGCAACCAACTGGAATTAATGACAGAATTGAAATGTTGTGCTTTCTATAAAACTGTAATTCATTCTACACAACATTCGACCCCTATGGCTGACTCTATCCCCTATGCAAATAAGCTCTCTCAATACATCTCGTTTCCTTGATGTGTGTTGATTCATTTATGTACCAGTCACTTAACTTGGTAGCTTTATTTTTTACATTGTTCGCCATATATTCGAATTTACAGTACCCACTATGCATGTAGTCTCTTTTCTATGTGTCCAGCTTACACGTATATTTTCCATGTTTATTAATGTCACTCGCATGGTGGACCAATCACCTCTTCACCCTTTTTTACCACGGGATCGGAACTATCCACCAATCAGAAGCTCGCTATCTGCACCACGTGATCGGAACTTTAAGCCATCACACTACTCGTAATTGACTTTTGTGTCAATCCAGAACTGTCCCATGAGATCACTGGCGTAAAAAAAGAGCTGGACGAAGCCATGTCCATTGAAGAACTCAATAAAATATTGGAGGACGTGAACACCCAACTGGATAAGCACACACGTGAAACACAAGAAAGAAAATTTCGGAAATTCAAGAGAGATACCATTGATTATAAGCTCGGCGAGGTGTACACTTGGGCAGAGGTGTACGCCCGCCGACGCCCAAACAAACCTTATAATCCTTTTTCCGCCAACGAAACATCATCTT
Organism: Lissotriton vulgaris; assembly: GCF_964263255.1. NCBI lineage: Eukaryota > Metazoa > Chordata > Amphibia > Caudata > Salamandridae > Lissotriton > Lissotriton vulgaris. The sequence goes on along the minus strand of NC_141691.1, from coordinate 1,072,626,253 downwards.
CCGAAGAAGATAACAGACAAAGACCGACCCGCGCTACACCTAATGCTGAATCACAGACACCAAGCACCTCTACCGACTCCACGGTTCATTTTTTAGAATCATGCCCAGATCAACAAAAAGATCCCGGGGGGGAAAAACCCGCCGAGGAAACAGAAAAAACTCCACCAACAACCAAGAGCAAAAAGACCAAAGGAAGACGATGAACCTGGATGACAACCTCGTTATTAACATATCTTCAACTGTTTTATCTACTGAAGAAATCAACACCTTGCAGAAGGGTCAATCATTTGTCCCCACCACCAGAACCAACACCTTGGAACTAGAAGTCAGTGCCTTCAAATTGGTACGGAACATCCGACTCAGACATTATTTTCAAAACATCTGTCCGACCCTCACACAAGAAGAAGATATGCTCCGGGGACTGCATCCTCACAGTTTTTTTCTGGCACCCCAAAGCCACAAAATCATCGACGCTTTCGAGAACCTAATCAAACAGGAAATACTGAACTTACCTTTTCAACAACCCATGAAATATGGGAATCTGACTAAGAAGGAGAGAAACATTTTACAAAAGCTAGCTGACAATCCCACCATCACTTGTCAAAATGCTGATAAAGGCGGCGCCCTGGTGATCATGGACACTACTTTTTATGAACAACAAATTGAGGCGCACATCAGTGATTCTAACACATATGATGTCCTTCCGGGGGACCCCACTCAGGAGTTCTTCAAAAACTTGATCCAAATCATCAATATGGCATTTGAAAATGGTACCATCAATGATAAAACCAGAAGATATCTGATACCCATCAATCCGAAACCTCCTGTGCTTTATATGCTACCTAAAATGCATAAACATCCTACCAAACCTCCCTTTCGACCCATTGTGTCCACCAGAGGTAGCATTCATGAAAACGTGGGTAAATTTCTAGACAAATATCTCCAACCATTCGTCCTTGAAACTGAGTCGCACGTACGAGACACCACCGACTTCCTTTTGAAGCTGGAACCTATCATGAACGAAATGAGAAACGTTCAACTAATCATGTGCACAGTGGACGTGTGTTCACTCTACACCTCCATCCCTCATGATGGAGGAATTGAAGCCATCGAACAAGTACTAGCTTCATCCGATTTGGATCCAGATTGAAAAGTGTTTTTGATGCAACTCACTATTTTCACCCTCTATCACAGCTATTTCACGGTGCTGGACAAATGGATATTGCAATTGAATGGCACGGCCATGGGAAATTCGGCAGCTCCTTGCAACGCCAACATTTACATGAAACAATTTGAGGAGTCACACATTTTATGCCAAAACAGCTGGCGGGAACATGGAAAACTATACCTTCGTTACATAGACGATATTTTTCTACTATGGGATGGAACCATAGATACCCTGATCACTTTCCTTGGAACTTGGAATAACATCAACCAGAGAATCCAATTCACCTGGGAATACAGTGACAAATGTGTCCATTATCTGGACGTTGAAATACACAGAGGATTGGAAGATTGGTCTACCTCAATCTTCCGTAAACCCACGGATAGAAACTCCACCTTACATTACAAAAGCTTCCACCGCGTTGGCTTAAAGAACAACTTACCTTATGCCCAACTCCTCCGAGTCAAACGCATTGTCTCCAATGAAGAAGAAAGTAAGAAAGAGATCATGATCACCTTGGATCGATTAAAGGCACGGGGATACCCTACCCCCATACTTGACCTGGCAGTTGAGAGATGTGAGAAGAGTATTAGGACTGCTTTACTGCAACCCAAACCCAAGAAACATTCTGACCGCATGGTTGTGGTCTCCAAATACTCCAAGACATCTAATCGCTTTCAACATATCATTCGCAAACACTGGCCCATGTTGACCATGGAACCTGACTTCAAGGGACTGTTTAACCAACCTCCCATGTTTGCTTTCACCAGAGGCAGGAATTTGAAAGAAATCTTAAGCCAACCCAGTAAACTTGACACACATATCACCTACATGGGTTTAAAACCTTGTTTCAACTGCAGTAACTGCAACAATTGTATTCTTGGTAACACCACTAATCACCCGATGAAAGGACATCCGATCAAACTTCGGGTGAATGCAACCTGCAACAGTTGCAATGTCATCTGTTTATTGAAATGTCCCTGCGGCAAATGTTACATCGGCCACACTGAAAGAAAGATCCGTGTCAGGATCTTAAAACATAAGAGTAACATTCGTACCCAAAACCTCAAATCCACTGTAGCTACTCATTTCCTTGAGAACAGACACACTGTGGCACAGTTAAAATTCCAAATATTGGAGCAAGTCAAAGTTACTTCCAACAACAAGAACACCCTATTAAAAAGAGAGAACTTTTGGATCCGTTTCATGTCCACGATGGTGCCCCATGGGCTCAATGACCGCATGGAATTTCTTTGCTACCTGTAACCATTATCATGATTTTCCTTTCTCATTCTTTCATGTATCTTGCCTTCATTACTTTTTTCATTACCATGTTTTGAAAACGTTTGTCTCTCTGTTTCCTTCTGCATGAACTTTGCCTCCTTTTGACCCACTCCAATATGGCGAACCATTACTCGGCTTACTCACCCTCCACTCTTTCTATGAGCATTTACCTTTTAGTCCTCTTTCCATGTCTACTCTCGCTGGACACTTTTAACCCTGTCGACCAGTGGTTCACTTGGTTGATCTTTTCCCGCTCAGAACTCCGCGGAGTTTGAGCGTAGTCACGCTGATGTAAGTACCCTACCTGGGTACACTTTTTGAATCCGTTACCTGTGCATGTTTTACCTCGTCTTTGCCCTCACTTACTTGACCACTTCCGTCACGTCACCGTCTTTTTAATGTGTAAACGCTCCTACTCATTTTTCATTTTCCTGCTACCGCTTGTATATCACGGAACTTTGTTTCTGTCTCACGATGGCTGCATACACTGGGTGATTCCGGGCTAACTCGGGATACAGCTGATTTCATTGACTCTACCCGCACTTCTCTCTTCTGCTCATTCCTTATGATCTTATGTTGATTTTTGTCCTTTTTATCATGTTAATTTAAAATGCTTACATATTTAGCATGTTATTAGCCGTTTGTAACAGGAACAGTTAGTGAGTGATTTTTTCTGATTTTCTTGTAGAGTAATCCCCTGACGAAGGGCGGAGCCCGAAATGCATCGGGATGTGTGATTTATTTGTTACAACATGCCAATGACCAAGACATTCTATGAACTCAGTTAATTCAATGATTTAAATGAAAGTATGCACTGAATACCAACCTAATAAATCTTGAAAGATGGATGAATAATTTTGTCGCTGTCGCATGAACTTTTGATCAATCTTCGTGTTATGGAATAAGACCTGTTGGTCCCCCTTGTTGTGCTCAGAGGTGCTCTCTCCCCAGAAGGGGGAGCTTTGTATTAGTTCAATCCAGTAAACACCATTCACCCTTTCTTTCACTAAATTATTCTTTTTCTAGGGATGTCTTTTCAACCCGGCTTTCGGCACATTCGGACTATTTTCTAACGCGCTTACATTTTTACGATCTCGCGATCACGTGACTCCGTCACATCACTACAAAAATGCACCCAATAGGCTGACTAACTATTCCTTCGCTTCCGCGTTTGAATTTCATGCAGTGTAATCCACGTTCGTTACAAACTGTAAGTTATTGCTGTGCACGTTATTCTTTTGACAGTGACACTTATATGTTTTAATAATCTCTTTCTATCGTGTTCTAGTGACTGCTTTACCGAAGTTTTGCATTAGATTTTCAATGACTAAGAATATAACATCACATAATGTTTTAATTTGTTTGAAATGATGCAATGTGATACAACAAAGGACACGCATTGAATACTATGAGGATGTGATTAACAAACTTTATTTTTGAATGCCAAGATTTTCGTTTTGAATGCTAAGGTCTTGAATGTTTTCGTTTTCTACAGGCCCCTGACGAAGGGTTTTCTGTTTATAACCCGAAATGCATTGGGCATAATGTAACGTTGTGAAATACTCATGAACTAAAATGAATTTTTCACTGGAAATGATGTCAATTTCTAAAGAAATGTTCTACCAATAAAAACAATTGCTATGAACTAAACGATCTGTGAAAACCTTCCTATATGAACAAGGTTCCAAATTGTTTAACCTAAAGTAAAACCATTCCGGTTTTATGTTGAAAGAGCGCGCCCTTTGTGGATAAGCGACCACTCTCTCTAACTACAATATTAAGGCACTGACAGACACAGTGTTACAAGGACTGCACCAACACGAGGAGTTTATCACCTAATTCTAATAACAGGAGCGCACGGAGATATCAGCTAATTAGATCCCTAGGCTGAAGCAGACCATGGTAGTAAAGACAACAGTGTTAAAGTCAACCAGTATATCACCACTTTCCTCTATGTGTGGTTCAAAGGTATTATCAAAGAAATCCTCCAAGTCTGTGGTTCCAAAAAATGTGGGTGTGACTTTTGTAGACAATCCTAAACTTGGACGGGCCTATAAGGGAATGCTGGATTGCTCTGTCTGCACAAGATTTCGTAAGTGACAGGAAGCCCTTCCTCCTAGTGACTATATCTCTAGTGAATTCCTAAGAAAAGGAATTCCTGGTGGCTCTCCTTTGGAATGTCTTGATTTCCCTCATGTGTGTTAGGATTAGTTCAGTATGTTGGTGTCAAAGGCTTAAAGATCTGCACCAGAGGGGATGTAGAATCCTTGGTTGTAAGTGTGGGTATCCAATGAGCAAGTTCCAGTTCAAAGTGTCTTCCAAATGAGAGACTGAGGACCGTCTGAAGCCACTTTTCCAGAAAGTCAATCACAGAGGGGGATTCACCCTTAGGGAGGCCAAAGATCCTAAGATTGCTTTGTCTTTTCGGATCCTCCAACTTGGTAATTTAATGTTTTAGGGAGGTTATCATTGTATCAGTTCTAGTCAGACTATTGTGCTGCGCAGAGGTCCGGTCTTCCACCATGCCAGTGCTGCCCTCTACGTTGGACATCCTGTGATTGAGGTCTTTACGGTCCTTACGTCCCAAGACCTCCAGCTGTAAGGGATTGGTATTTATTTTGGTACTCTGGGATATATCATGCACATCCTTGAGTGTCTTTAGAATAGTTTCAAAAGTAGTGGAAGTGTCTTGCTTTTCCTTTATTGGAGTCTGGGAGAGGGTGTTCCAATTTTGATTTTTTAAAGATACTTTTCTGTTCCTTCCCCTCTTTCTCCCTGTGGTCCTACATCTGCCATTATAAGCTACCTGAAGGACAAGTTCAGGGTATGCACCCAGTGGAGGGTGGACCAAGATCACAAGAAGGTGTCACCGTTGTCGCTCCAAGGATGTACGAAGTAGAGCCAACCCACGAGTTCAAATACTGGGTTTCTAATAGGGTGATAAGATATTGGGTGGAACTAAGGTAGTCTCAACATATGACATGAAAAGGCCTACCTAGGGTCCACGCGTCACCAAAGCAGAGTCCGCCGATCTACCAACAGCAGTGTTGTTGTTGCAAGGAATGATCATAAGACTAACATGCCGCAAAGTGAATTAGTCCGTCGAATCATAGGCCTGCTGTAAGCCTGACCGTACACTGGCTGCATAGAATGAACAAGGAGGTCTTTGGTGACAAAGGGGGAATGACTGAAGAGAGCCCTGACAAGAGCTCCCAGTGGGCGGGGGAGCAATCACAAGCTGTCTTGCTGGAAGTCGAGCAAGGATGAAATGAACAGTACCTGTCAAAGAGAATGTGTTGGTCCACCACTTTATCATACATAGTCAAATCTCTGGCCTCCTACCAGCGCACATAGTGTTGCTGCACCTCAAAGCCCACTCATTGGATGCGATGTGCAGTTCTGGGTGGAGGGCACTGCTGCTCTTTCCCAGTGTGCTGATGAAAAATAAGCATCCAACTTCCCCGGCAGATCGAGATTACAGCGTTAACAGTGGTGTTTCAGAGGCACAACACTCCTGAGGCAGAAGCCGGGAGCACGCTCGATTTTTAAAAATGTACTTGTCACAAAATACTTTGGTTTTTTTTGTCTTGCACTTACCTAGGGCATTCTCCCACTCATCTCTGACAAAATCGCCGGGCTGCTGACATTAACGCTGCCACGGCACAGTGATTTTCGCCACCATTTCTACTCCTCAGCCAACAGGCCACGCCCACGGCCCTGAGGCCACGCCCCCCTCGTACCGGCTATATAAGTCGAGCTGATTGAAAAGCTCGCATTCAGAGGCACAACACTCCTGAGGCGGAAGCCGGGAGCACGCTCGATTTTTAAAAATGTACTTGTCACAAAAGACTTTGTTTTTACTTGTCTTGCACTTACCTAGCACATTCTCCCACTCTTATCTCTGGCAAAATCGCCGCACAGCCGACATTAACGCTGCCACGGCACAGTGATTTTTGCCGCCATTCCTCCTCCTCAGCCCACTGGCCACGCCCACGGCCCTGAGGCCACGCCCCCCTCGTACCGGCTATATAAGTCGAGCTGATTGAAAGCTTGCATTCATAGGCACAACACTCCTGAGGCGGAAGCCGGGTGCACTCTCGATTTTTAAAAATTTACTTGTCACAAAATACTTTGTTTTTACTTGTCTTGCACTTACCTAGCGCATTCTCCCTCTCTTATCTCTGGCAAAATCGCAGCGCAGCCGACATTAACGCTGCCACGGCACAGTGATTTTCGACGCCATTCCTCCTCCTCAGCCCACAGGCCACGCCCACGGCCCTGAGGCCACGCCCCCTCTCATATACATATAATGTGCAGACGCGCGCAGTGGGCGCGCGCCTGCGCGCCGAAGGTGCGGCAAAGGCAAGCCCTTCTGCCCCCGTCCGCGGCCGGCCGGGGCAAGGGGCCACCCCCCCTGTCCGGTCCCCCTACCGAGCCAGAACTCATAGCCCCCACTCCCTTCTCCAACTAAAGAAGGAAGCTGCTCCACCCTGTCTCCACGCCTGAGATCCTTCCTTACAACATCCCGCTTGCAACCTGTGTGGATTTCATTTCTCACCCCACGCAAAAATGGAACCCACACAATACTCCATGCTCTTGCTCAACTGCAGATCCCTAGCCAAGCACACTGCGGAAATCTCTCTACTGATAGAGGATGCAAACCCGGACATCCTCTTCCTCACAGAGACTTGGTTTCATGAACACTCGGAACCTGATTTGGTACAAACTCTCCCACACGGATACCAAATATTCCGCCATGACCGCAAAACAGGAATCGGTGGAGGACTAGCAGTGATTCACAAGATAGGCTATGAAATCACTAGCGCCCCCGTTCGTGTTCCAGATAGTGAATGCCTTCCCTTCACTATAAAATTCAGCCCCACCAATACGTTCTCAGGTATGTTTATATACCGCCCACTCGGGGCGCAAGGACAATTTCTCTCTAGCCTTGCCCCAACGGCTGCAAACCTCGCACTTAGCTCCGCTAACTTCACGCTCCTGGGTGACCTCAACACTCACCTTGATGACCCTAATGACTCAAACGCCAGAGAACTATCCTTCAGTCTAGGTGCCCTCGAACTACAGCAACTAGTCCTCGGGCCCACTCACCTAAAGGGCCATCTTTTGGACCCCATATTCAGCAACTGCCCGAACCTACAAGTTGGAAACCCTTTCCCCCTTCCCTGGACTGATCACTTCCTTATCCCTTTCACATGGACCCTCCCCAACCACCCCTTACCTAAACCCATGACTGTGCAAAAGTCACGTAATTGGTCCAAACTTCCCCAGCCGGAATGGCGGGAGATCCTTGATCTAACCATACCCACCAAAACTTTCAACCCTATAGAGGGCAACGAGAACTACAACAGCTGGATTACCAACTCTCTAGATCTGGTACTTCCATTTAAACGTACCCACCCCAAGCGGGGGAACCGGACCGCCCCGTGGTACACTACTGACCTCCGAGACACCAAACGTAACTGTAAAAGAATCGAGAGAAAATGGCGTCTCGATTATTTACCAACGGACAAAACAGCCTACAAAGCAGCTATCAAAAGCTACAAATCCAACATCAAATTAGCGCAGGCAAAATATTTTGAGGAAAAAATTGACAAGGCAGCCTCCAAGCCCAAGGAGATTTATCGAATAGCAAAATCCTTCCTTCAACTACCCGAGACACCAAAGGAGCACACTTTGATGAGCCAGCGGACTTCTTTTACAGCAAAATAGAAATCATTCATTCCTCTTTCTCTCAAAATATCCATTTGCCCAGCTGCCCTATAGACCCAGGCTCTGCGGCAGCACCACCCGTCTCCCTCACATATATCCCGCCCTTAAATCTCAGCCATTTAGAAAGTATTATGCAACAGGTCAAATCAGGATCACCTACTGACCCGGCCCCTCCGCGAGTTATCACCCCAATCACCAGTCAGATATCACCCACCATTCGGGACCTGCCTAACTCCTCTCTCCACACTGGCATCGTCCCGCCCTCATGGAAGAGAGCAATGGTCAAGGCTTTATTAAAAAAACCTAGCCTTGATAAAAACAATCCCTCCAATTATAGACCTATCTCTCTGCTACCCTGGCTCAGCAAACTACTAGAGAAATATGTCAACTCAGTCCTGACACACTTCTTGGAATCAAATGACATACTTGATTCCTCACAGATGGGCTTTCGGCCCCTTCACAGAACCGAAACAGCCTTGGTCGCAGTGACGGAGGAGGCAAGAAGGATCTTAGACAGCGGTGGGTCTACGGCCATTGTTCTACTCGACCTTAGTGCCGCCTTCGACACTGTAAACCACAACATTCTTCTCCACCGTCTCAGTAGGATAGGAATTTCGGGAACGGCACTCACCTGGCTGAGATCCTTTCTCACAGATCGATCTTTTCAGATATTTGAGAAAGATTTCACCTCCTCCAGCAAACCCCTGAACTGTGGGGTGCCCCAGGGCTCCTCCCTGAGCCCCACCCTTTTTAATGTTTACCATAGCCCTTTGGCTGATGTCGTCCGCCCCTTTGGAGTGAAAATTATCACCTATGCGGACTACACACAGCTGGTGGTGGCGTTGGACCCCCCTCTCAATTCCCACCACAGCCTATACAAATGTTTGGAAGCAGTCGCCGCATGGATGTCGACCTCTTGCTTAAAACTAAACAGGGAGAAAACAGAGATTATGCTCTTGGGAAATACCATCACCAAATCTATCAACTCCATCTGGCCCCTTTGCCTAAGCTGTCCACCCGAACCCAAAGAACAAATCAAAAGTCTCGGCATTTTGCTGGAGAGAACACTCAATTTTAACTACCACGCAACTAAGCTTGCTGCCACATGTTTCTGGCTCCTGAGGCTACTTCGCAAAATCCTCCCCCTTCTCCCGTTCCACTCATGACAGATCATGGTCCAAGGGCTGATTCTATCTCGCCTTGACTGCGGAAATGCCCTATACCTTGGGGCCCCGCAGTCCACTCTCAATAGACTTCAAATTGTCCAAAACTGTGCCGCCAGGACCCTCCTCGATATCCCGCGACGAGTCTCAGTCAAAGCTCGACTGAAAGATCTACACTGGCTTCCTGTGAAATCGAGGATTGAATTCAAGGCCATGTGTATTGCCCATCGCTCCTACTGGGGAACAGGCCCTGCTATCAACCGCCCCCTTAACTGCCTATCATCCCAACCGTCTCCTCAGATCCGGGACATCTTATCTCACCACAGTGCCCCAAATCAAGAGAACCAGGTGTGGAGGCCGGTCGCTCTCCTACAACCTAGCCAAGATCTGGAACACTCTCCCCCTCTCAATCAGATCAGAACCTAAACTACTCACCTTCCGAAAGCTCCTTAAAACCTGGCTTTTTAATAAATCATCTTTTTAACAAATCATCTTAAAAATTCATTTAAGTCTAGCGTACACCGCCTAGCCCAACCTCTGCAGCGCTGGGACGCCTCAGGGTAGCCATCGCGCTTTATAAATTATCTTTTCATTTAATTTAATTTCATTTCATTTCAATGTGGCAACACCATCTTTTCTTAGCGCTACAGGGAGGTCACAGGGAGGTCACAGGCCAGAAGGCGAATCCTCATCCAGGTTGTCTGCACGGATCGGTTTGAGGCCACTGATAGCATCAGGGAGTCCAGTGCCGAGTGTCGACACTTATTCAGTGGCAGTCAAGTCCCTAGCGATTGTCGCCTTACAGTGAGGCAAGGAGGGCTCACAAGAGCTTAAGGAGGAACAGTCATCTTAAGCGAGCGCCAAACCACACCCCAGAGGTATTTAAATCTTAAATAAAAGTCCTTTTTAACTCAATATTGGAGTGTGAGAACAATATGATGTTTCTGGGTGCTTTTAAATGGGAGAACATTAAAACGAAGAGTTATCTTAATGATTAAGTTAACTCTTTGTTTTAATTTTCTCCCATTTTAGACTGTCCTATTTATAAACAACAGGCCTCGTGCTCTCACTGGCCAGTAGACACTGTGCCATATTTCTAACTGACATATACAGTCCTTTTTCTGGAATGGGAGGAATTTAAAGTGAAGAAAAATATTTCCATGAAACATTGATTCAATCCTTTTCTCCACTTTCAATTAAACCATTTACTTTTTAATATGTTATGACCATTAGAGTCATTGGGGTAATCCAGTGTCCCTCAGAACTCAGGTATTATCAAAAAACAACTACAAGGGGTTCTGTCGGGGAGCAACCGATTGCTTAGCACATGTAAAAAATTAATCTATAAAGCCAAAGTCTAATACATTATTTTCTAAACTTTTAAAATGGAACACACAAGAAAATAAATAACCATTGTTTCAAATCCTAGTATTTACTATTCATTTGATGGCTGTCATAAATATCAAAATATGAATGACAAGTAAATAAGGTGAATAAGGAGAATAAAGTGATAATGTGATTTTTTACGTACAGTGCACAGGACATATACAAGTATCTACAACAATGGACATAAAAAGGAACTGCCCTGTCTAATTTTTTGTATATTTCAACAACCCTTTTTTTATTATCCATTTTTTCTTGGGGCTGAGAAAATGTATGGGGCATGAACTGAGATAGCTGTCCAATTTTTTACCCTGGAGTATGCGCAACTTAAAATGTGTCACGGCAGGTCTTCTTCAGGACTAAACGTGGTGGAGGACACCCTAGGAAGGGAAAGAATACAAGTGTCAAACCAGTGTGTTCCATGGGGTATAAAGTACATTGACTATAGTGGTCACAAATTTGCAGAACTCATCAAGATCAAGGAATGGTAAAAGCTCACGTTCATCAAAATGCAATCGTGATAGATGGTGTATGTCAAAGAACAAGCTGCGGTCCGTGCAAGTTACAGCGGTGGGACTTGGGGCCTGGTAAGTGGGGATTTCGAGGGACGATGCAGAGGAAAAATTAAATAAATAATTAATTATCCCCCTGCATCTTCCCTCGAAATACCCCCTTACCTGGCCCCACCGCCGCACCACTGTTACCTGCATGGAGCGTGGCTGCTAGGAATTGTGGGATAAAATAACACCAGGTAATCAGTGCACTTGCCCAGTTTCGTGGGAGTAACAAATGGGGTAAGCAAAGTTTGTGAACTTACAATTCATCAGGTATGAATGCCTTTGATGATTGTTTCAATTGCCATCCAGAATTTCAGGGTGTTGATGTGAAGAATACCACCTGAAAAGTCAGGGAAAACAGCCACCAACCAGGTTGGAATCTCTGAATTAAGGGAGTATTTTGAGCTCAATATGAATAAAATTGAAAAAAGGAGAAAAGGTTTTGCTGCCACTGCAGCTTCTGACATACCTGAACTCTCGAAAATTCAGCCGCTCTCTTGTTTGTAGTTGAAAAATGTGCTAAAAATGTGCTTAACATTTCAAACAGAAATAAAATTAAATTGTGAGTGAGGAATGGAGGGTTCAGCTCATAGGAACAGGATTGTGAGGAATATGTATAAAATACCGTTATTGCGATTCTCAAATAGCGATTTTAGAGAATCCCTATTTGAGAATCGCAAAACGGGATGTAATAAAAAAAAATGCAAATATTTTGCAATTCCTTGGCATTCCTTAATTGCGATTAGCAAATTGCGAATGGCAATTAAGGAATACCTTCCCATTCATTCCTATGGGCTAGGAGGCCCATAGGAATGAAGGAGAAGACATTCTCAATTTGCGATTCACAATTAGAGAATCGCCAATTGAAAATGTAAATACAAGGGTGCTAGGGTGTCAAAAGGACACCCTGTTGCACCCCTGAAATATTTGTGTGCACATGTGATGCACATACATGCCCCAAGGGCATGTATGTGCGCCACATGGCACTCTGAAAAAAGAAAGAATTGCATTTTTCAAAGAAATCGAAAATTACCACCAACTTAAAGTTGGTGGTAATTTGCTATTCCTTAATGCCAAATCACACTTTTTCTGTGCTTCATACATTGCATTTAAGGAATTGCAATTAGCGATTCCTTAAATGCAATCGCAAAATAGAAATTCGCAATTTTTTCCGATTCTCTAATTTGCGATGCCCTTATTGGAGGATACATCCCAAAAGGCCTTTTCCTGTTCGCAAAGGGGCCGATTCTGAGAATCGGCCAGTTTGCGAATGGGAAAAGGCCTTGATACATATGCCCCAAAGAGGCCTACCTTCTTTCAAGTACACAGTAATGCCCAGATGCATCAAGCATTTTTGGAGTGGCAAACGGTGCGATTCCTTAAAATCGGCCGTTTGCGACTCCAAAAATGCTTTTTGATATGCATCATTAGTTTTTGTTAAAATTCGCTAATTTTGCGAATTTCTTAAATGCGATTGCATTTAAGGAATCGCAATTGTGCGATTCCTTAAATGGAATGCATCATTGTTAAAAAATTAGCGAATTTTAAAATTGCAAGTGCAAATTACCACGAGTTTGAACCTCGTGGTAATTTGCAAAATTGTTTAAAAAAGCACAAAAATGCATTTTTTAAACTGTTAAGTTACAGACACACATGTCCTTAGGACATGTGTGTATGTAACTTACATGTAAAAGTGCATTTCATGGGAGCAGGGGGGGGTCCTTTGGACCCCCCTCTCCACCCTTGAAATGCTTTGTTGAATTCCGATTTTCAAATTGCGAATTCGCAATTCCCATTCATTCCTATGGGCATTTCAGCCCATAGGAATGAATGGGAATTGCGAATTCGCTATTTGAAACTCGCAATTTTATTGCGATTCGGTAAAAATTGCGATTTTTACCGAATCCCAATAAAATTGCGAATTAACAGCCTTATTCATGAAGGGGCCGTTTTGCGAGCCCCTAATAGCGAATCATAGCGATTCGCTATTAAGGACTCGCAAAACGGTAATCATGTAGGAATCGCATAATAAAATGCGATTCCTACTGATTCCTTATTTGCGATTAGCAAATTGCTAATCGCAAATAAGGAATAACTCGCCATTCATTCCTATGGGCCAAAAGGCCCATAGGAATGAATGGGGAGTATTCCTTATTTGCGATTAGCAATTAGCTAATCGCAAATAAGATTGCGATTTGAAGGGTGCCAGGGGTGTCCACAGGACACCCTGTAGCACCCCTCAAATGATCTGTGACACAGGTGTTGCACACACACATGTCCAAAGGACATGTGTGTGTGTAACATGCAACTCAGAAAAATGCATTTAAATGCATTTTTCTGAGTTTTCGCAATTTACCGCGAGGTCTGACCTCGCGGTAAATTGCGCCTAGAAATAGCGAAATCGCAAATTGAAATAGGATGTTGAATAGCATTTAAGGAATCTCAAATAGAGATTCCTTAAATGTCATTTCCTCGCACATTTGCGACATCGCAATTAGCGATTTTTGCTTTTGGGATGCTGAATCCCAAAAGCAAAAATCGCATTCGCAAAGGGCCGGATTCTCAGAATTCGGCCCTTTGCGAGCCGATTTAGCCTTCATGAATAAGGCTGCAAATGATGCATTGCCATTTGCGATTCCTTATTTGCGATTCCTTATTTTTCGCAAATAAGGAATCGCAAATGACAACGTTGATGCATCTACCCATAAATGTGTAGTCAAAAGCGCCCTGAGAGGACTGGTCGGCGGTAAGACTCAGACTTACATGAGCCCATGTAGACAAAAAAATCAATAAGGACCCACACGTAGTATGCGTTCCGGCCTTGGACTAAGTGCACGCTTGCGTGTAAGTTCTCATCCAAGGAATACGTGCATGTACGCACGTAGCTGTGGGAAGAAGCAGACTTGCGGCCTCTGTTCGTGGCCACATGAGTGTGACCCATGCAAACATGAATCCGGTAAATTATTCAGAAAGCCGGGCCATCGCCCGTGATATAGACTCACGAAACAATATTACTTGATGGGTCTTGTCCCGAGATTCAGCCTCGGTGATATTTTTGGTGTCCTGTAATTAAACTTGTAATTTAAACACGTAAGCTGGACCTTATTTGTTTAACCTTAAAGTATTGTTTAGAAACCGATGGAATATTGGTGGTATTTGACATCCCAAAAAATAAAACAAAAAGGTCAAGTAAAAACTCGACAAAGTGAACTGAACAGCATGAGTGTTAATTAGCCTCTGGCAAAAGGCAGGGTCAACCATTTGACCACTTACGCGCATCATAGATGTGCCATATGCCCGAAAAAGGCTACTACTAATGGTGTCCCATGAGTGGGAATCATTACCAGGAAAATTATAACGGGGTGAGGCTCGAAACGCAATTCAGGTTAACCATTTTTAATGCAGAACACTTCATGGTTTAGAACTGTTACTTGTGCTAGCCATTTACTTCATGTAAACAGTAATTACTGATCACATTCTTTTCTATGAGGCACCCTACATTTCCAAACCCTATCTCCATTATAACAACAATATATATGAAATATAAGTGAGTACTTTTATCCAAGCCATGTCCCTGGGCAAGGGCTGTCATAGTAAAAATAGCATATTGCCGGAGTGGTATTATAAAATAAAAATGAATAAAAAGCGACTGTATGATAATGTACATACAGCTAGATTCATCATAGTGCCGTTTTGCGAGTCCTTAATAGCGATTATTAAGGAATCGCTATTAAGGACTTGCAAAACGGGATTCATGTAGGAATCGCTAAATAAATTGCGATTCCTACACATTCCTTATTTGCGATTAGCAAATTGCTAATCGCAAATAAGGAATAACTTCCCATTCATTCCTATGGGCCTATGGCCCATAGGAATGAATGGGGAGTTATTCCTTATTTGCGATTAGCAATTTGCTAATCGCAAATAAGGATGCGATTTCAAGGGTGTCAGGGTTGTCCAGAGGACACCCTGTAGCTCCCTTGAAAGGTAATCTACATTGATGTTGCGCACACACATGTCCAAAGGACATGTGTGTGTGTAACATGCAACTTAGAAAAATGCATTTAAATGCATTTTTCTAAGTTTTCGCTATTTACCACGAGGTTTGACCTCGCGGTAAATAGCGGCCCAAAATAGCGATTTCGCAATTTTTAAATGCTTCTTGAATTGCATTTAAGGAATCTCTAATTGAGATTCCTTAAATGCAATTATTCGCAAATATGCGATTTTTGCATTTGGGATGCTGAATCCCAAATGCAAAAATAGCGCTCGCAAAGGGCCAGATTCTCAGAATCTGGCCCTTTGCGAGCAGTTTTCGGCTTGATGAATCTGGCCGTTAGTTCCTCATATTCTATGAACGACATGAACAACAACTTCATTTCTGTTGTGACAACCACTATAAGCATATTATATGTATATTAGATTATGAAAGAGATGTTTGAACATGACCTCTCATATAGGTAGTTATGATCAAGGTGCATGTCCATTGCGTGGGACTCAGTGTGAACAGGGAAAACCACAAGGTAATGGATCAGCTCTAGGTGCAATCTGGTCAGTAGGAATCGATTGTAAGTGTTTTTCACACTTACCATGTATCCTTGTATTCCCAACTGGGACTGGCCCGTGCAATACCTTTCGATCAAGGGTTTTGTTTGTTCCTGATGTTCTCTGCTCATATCCCTTTTCCCCAACATGATAGATTTTATTTCCTTTTGACTAAATTGCAGGATACTGTGGGGTTCTAAAGGGTTAAATCTTTCCCCAAGTTCACTGAGAAGGGTTATTACTATTGCATACTAAATCCATGGTATTTTATCGAAATGATCCAAACCCAGACAGTCCCTAATGATCTCCCTGGTAAACTTGGTCCTTGTTTTGTCCAGATACTATGCCATTTTGTCAGAGTACTGAGATGGAGAGTATCTTCCAAGTACCCAATGCCTAATTATGTATGGACAGTAAGGGTGGGAGTGGAACTTGGCACCATCAACTTCCTATGTAGGAAGATATTTTATTGCACCGGTAGCGGGTTATGCTTTTCCCTCCCCCATACAGAGAGAACCCGATAAAGCTACAGGAAGACATTTTGTTCCGTATTATTAAATAATTTTTTTAATAGGCTTGCTTCTGATTTTTTGGGCAAAATATAACATGGCTGCAGTAGCCCATATACATTTTTATTTGCCCATTTCCAAATGAGATGACTGTAATGATGTCCATACCAGTAAGGCACTAGGACATCCCGAGGTGGGACGATGGCGGGCGGAAAGGGAGGAGCTGGGGCTAGGGACGGCAGTTAGCCGTTAGCCCAGGAAGAAGAAGGAAGCAAATAAAGGAGATGATAACCTGTAACCCTGTGTCCGTGTGTGCTTATATCCTGAAGGACACTACAATAGCCAGTCCCTTTTCCTTGAGAAAACAATGCCCAGATAACTAAAAGTTTTTAGTTGACTAGTTTTTGGCCCTGGTCAAAATGGGTCTTCCTCATTTTATCTTTTTCCAGCAAACCAAGGTGTGGGTCTTAGGTAAATCCAGTGTTAGATCTTGATTCTCCATCTTATCATGAATGTTACAAAGTTATCTCTTAATCGCTGGAGGCCAATTGCATCCGGAATATGAGCACTCCATCGTCTGCTGAAAGCAGGATCAGAGTGATACAGGAAAGCGCCTTGGGTGCATCAGTCTTTAGAGTTTGCAGTAGGCTGTCCACCCCATTTATATATAGAAAGAACAGGGGTGCGAGCACGCATCCCTGCCTTAAACCCCGGGTCACCCAAAATGTCTCTGTATGATTCCCATTGCTACTATAACTCACAAGGGTTGTCAAGTATGCACACAGCTCGGAGAGGTGGCATCTAATATCATGTGGGGCTGTTAACATCTGGTTTTCGATGTCAACATTATCGGTGCCATCTTGCCCCCTTTTCAGGCTCGTGTGTGCGCGTAAGCAGCAGCCATTTTGAGTGTCATGGCCTCTCTGCCCAGTGCCGCTAGCCAGCGCGTCTCTCCCTCTGACCTCGCAAGCATCCCCCGCGCACTGACAGCCCCCGCTCTCTCATGCCCGGACCATAAACCTCCCTTCCAGCGCGATTCTACCTCTGAAGTACATCCTGCACCCGGCCAACACCTCTCCATCCTTCGATGAACCCCCTTTCCTCTGTGCATGATTGTCCTGCCCGTTCCCAGGCCGCCACCTGGCCCTGCGGATACCGTTTATTGCCCCCATACAGTAAGCAGCTGCCCGCTTCAAAGGATGTCCGATTGATCAAAGCCCCCACCCCATGAGATCCGATCAACCACGCGCATTCCGGGAATCAACGGAATGTCCTGCTGCGCAATAGCCATCGCCTACTGTTACAGGGGTGGGGACTTCTACTGTAGATGTGTGTGGGAACGGGCTTGAAGTGGGGTTCCGAGGATGTCTTTTCGTACTTCAAAGTATTTGCAGGAATGTGTTACTGTAATAAAGATCATAAACCAGTGTATAAGAGGCCAGGCCTCGGAGATGCGTTTAGAGCACCTCGAGAATATACCCTGTTGTCTGATTTGATGTGTTCTGCTCCGTCGGAATAAACTCCTGTTTCCTACCTTGCAGTCTCCAGCGCCTGCCTCTTTGTTTGGTAATATTGAATGGTATGAGAGGCGGCTAACGCTGGGCAAATACTGAAGGGTTCTTGGTCGAAATCGGCCCTACCTTTCCACAATTGGCGCCCAACGTAGGGCCCATCAGCGACACGTGGATCCAGTGGGAGAGGTCCTGACGACAGAGTGAACGACTGCAACGATCGGGAGAGCTCCTGTCCGATAGACCCTCGTCTGACAGCCGATCATCCGAACTTCACTGGTTCCGAACAGACCTCTCTCTAGTGATCTACGGTCCTGACTGGGAACCATCAGGAGTGCCGCGACAGAAGATAGAGGACGATCGGGCGCTGGATTCGGAAGACAAGAAACTGTCCATGCGGTCCGGGTAAGGTCGTGTAACACGACAAATTGCGAAATGATTGTTTGGAAAATACTAGTATTACTCTTTGAATTGTTGGTTCCTTTTGGAGATTCTCTGTCTGCAAACGGAGAAGAATAGAAAGATTCTCTGTTCCTTTGCAGGTAGTGAAGGGTAGGTAACGCGGACTTTTGTCCCCCATTGTAACCCGTCGTGCCTATCTCTTTCTCGCCATTGATTGTTTGATTGACCGAACATTGATTGTTCGATATTGGTTCTTTGGAGGTATTCTCTGCTTACAAATAACGTGGAATAGGGATATTCTGTCTAGTCTTTGTAAGCAGTGAAAAGATAGGTAGTGCAGACTTTTGTCTCCCGTTGTAACCCGTCATGCCCATCTTCTCCCCACTGATTGGTAGTTGGTTCAGCCCGGACCGCTTACTAGAGATGAACCATCCGCCTCCACTGGAAGGCACCCCTAATAAGGACATGTACACAAAGCATGGACTAGTCTCTATAGCCTATAGTAGGCTGTGGCATAAATACACCAAAAAGGATCGAGAAAGTCAGTGGCCACTGATAGGATCCTTCGATGAAGATAAAATAAGCGCGCTAGAAACAGCCCTTTGTAACAATAAGACGACGCCCACTATGCTTGATAGCTTCGGCATGTGGCGTAAAGAAACAGAACAACGCAAGAAAAGAAACGAGATTAGATTAGAGAAAGAACTACGGAAAGCAGCTCACCTAGCTGCTAGAAGACTAGAGGAAGAGATTAAGGAGAGGGAGGAAGCCAAACGGAAACAAGAGTCCGAGACATCAAGTCAGTGTCCTGTTAGAACGCCCTCTATGCTCTACCCTGAATTACCCTCGAAACAGCGAGCCAACGATGATCTTTTATTAGGTCCTCCGATCATCTACATGCCCCCTCCATATGCCCCTTCCCAACCTTTAGCGCAGCACCCGCCGCCCCTAAGCACAGGCGAGAGTAGTGCCAGGGCCTCGGTCCCCATGGCCTCCGCGCCGGCCGAACCCCTTGTACTAGAAACAGCACAAGCAACAATGTTAGATGATCCTGAGACCGGAAAGACAGATTCCACGAGAACGAACAGATTGAGCAAAGATGAGCGAGCAGGGATTGACAAGGTAGTCAGGACACTAGTAGAACGAAAGGAGAGTGAGGAACACATCATGGATATGTTCAACTCATATGCTGGGAGCCACAGACGACACTTTGTTGTACAATTGTGTTATCATGCCCTAAACGCGTATGAGGACCGATATCGAGACAAAGGTCCTGAGAGCCTAACGACTCTATATAGAAGGGTCGATATCGGGGATGAGGGTGAGTGTGATGTGACGGATCTCCTTGCGCGAACGCTCGAGGTTTTCCGTCACCTCACTGAACAAGGGTTGGAAGCTAAACCTACGACACCTGTAGCGACCGAACCACAAATAGAACAAGCTAGCACCATGATGCCAATTAGAGAGGCTGCTCCCTACTGGGTCCCCCCACGAGGCCAGGGAACACACGATGATGCTAACCACCAGGATGCAAGAGGGAGGGTAATGTACAACTGGGTCTACCAACCATGGGATCGACAAGACATCCTGACATTCCGAAAATCTCTGCCCGATTTGCGGAAAAATCCCACCGCCTTTACACTGAACTAGGTACAGCCTTAGGTTCAACGATTATGACCCTAGCTGACATCAACTTGTTTTTCGGGTTATGTCTGCCAGCTGATGTGTGGAAGCAAATCCGGAAAGTCGACCACCTTGAGCTGTTTGGACATACCTGGTCACAACTCGATGGCATAGATAGACAACGAGAGGCTGGACAGAAACCTTTAGAGTCCATATTAGAACTCCCAGACAAAATTGTACAGAAACTGAAAACCCTGATCCCAGAAAAGAAAGTAGACTGGTCGATAGTGACGGCCTGTCGCCAGAAACCCCAGGAAGATGTATCATAATATTTCTCCCTGTTTGAGACGGTGTTTTCCGATTACTGTGGCCAGGACATGACCTCTGCAACCGGACACCACCTATTTGTCCAGTACTACGTCAAAGGTCTGTCGCAGGAGGTCTCTCAGAAACTGCAAGACAGCGAGAGTAGTTGGGCAGCCTCCAAGCCTGCGGCTATCCTTCAGATGGCTCAGTATTATGAGCATCAGAAAAACGAAAATGATAGGGCGACTGAGAAAAAGAAAAAGGACTTGAAAGAGAGGGTGATGATTGCTCAGTTGCAAGGGGTGACTTCACTGTAGGTCGAGAGCAGTACAAGGGGAATTACCAGATGAATGCCCCTAGGAATCCACCCCCTAAGGAGCGTGCTCCCGCACCCTATGTTGGACGTAAAGATATTAGCTAAGACCAGTGTGCATTCTGCAAGGGATTCGGCCACTGGAAATCTCAGTGTCCGGTTCTGTTGGAGATGAACAAAAATAGGGACCCCAGAGATGTAGCCGGTGGTCCGAGAAATAGAGGACAGGGACGAGGGTCCACGAATGACACGACTAACGACAGACCAGGCAGACCGTACACATTTGACCATCCCCGACAGAACCAGTACCAGCAGTCTGACTGCAATGACACTCACGACTTCGCATAGGACTGCCTAGGGCAAGGGAGGGATCCAGTCGAGCTCTATGTTGACCAGCAAGGTCCTTATGTCACCGCTAAGGTCCTGGGTACGAAGTCTCCATTTCTGGTAGACACTGGCGCAACACGTAGTGCGTTATCTAAACGACTGATTCCAAGGGCACCCTTGTCTGGCTCACTTATTACATCGATAAGTTTCGATGGAACGCCCTCCACTAACCCTTTGTCCACGCCGATCTCCTTTGACCTAGAGAACAACATTACTGATACGACGTTTTTGCTTTCCTCCAATACCCCTGACGCCATTATGGGACTTGACTTGCTGAAGCATTTCCGAGCCACTATTAGGTGTTCGCAAGATGGAGTTCGAGTCTTTTTGTATGATAACCCGACCCTGCTCAGACTTTGTCCCACCCGACGCATGTTTTCCTTTACTGATGCCGACTCGTCCCTACTCGACACCCTAACCCCATATCTGTGGGCCAAGACTGACACAGACGTAGGACGCATGATGATCGACCCAGTGCACATAACTGTTCGACAAGATTCAATACTCCCGAAACTTCCACAATATCGGATATCGCCCGAGGGCGTGAAGGCATTGGTGCAGATTATTCAGTCCTTGGTAGATGCAGGAGTGGTAGAGGAAGTAGTTAGCAATGTTTGCAACAGCCCTATCCTACCCATTGTTAAGAAGCAAGGTGAGGGAGATGGGAAAGCGTACCGCTTCATCATCGACCTCCGGGAGGTTAACAAAGTGGTCGTACCTCAGTACCCTGTAGTCTCAGACATCACCACTATCCTGACTTTTATTCCTTCTAATGCCACCACCTTCACTGTCATTGACCTCAAAAACGCCTTCTTTTCTATCCCCATCCACCCAGACAGCCGATACCTCTTAGGCTTCACCCTAAAAGCCCGCTCATATAGATTTTGTCGAGCACTCCAGGGCTACACTGAAAGTCCCAGCATTTACAGTCAGGCCCTCAAGAGACAACTGGACGCAGTCCAGCTACCGGACGGAGTGGTGTTGATACAATACGTCGATGATATTCTTTTGGCGGCCGACACCACTCCACTTGCAGTCACAGCCACCATCCAACATCTGCACTTCCTTGCAGAAAATGGCCACAAGGTCTCCCGAAAGAAGTTGCATTTCTGTCAACCCCAGGTCACTTATCTAGGCCATCTTTTGTCCAAAGACAATAGAAAACTTACACCCGATCGAATTCAGACCATTCTCGAAATTCCTGTCCGGCAAACACAGAAACAAGTCCGCTCCCTACTAGGCCTCACCTCCTTCTGTCGGCAGTGGTTGCCAAACTTCAGCCTCATTGTGAAACCACTGCTTTCCCTACTAGCTAAAGATGTCCCCTCCCCACTCCCTTGGACTCCTGAATGCCAATCTTCCTTCAAAGAACTGAGAAATGGCCTCTGCTCAGCCCCTGTCCTAGGAACTCCCGACTACACAAAGCCCTTCTCCCTCTACACTCACGAAAGGGAGGGATGTGCTTTGTCTGTCTTGACCCAGTCTATTGGCCCAAAGCAACGCCCATGCGCCTACTTCTCTGCCGCTCTTGACCCTGTAGCCAGAGCTTTGCCTGCCTGCCTTCGAGCTGTAGCTGCCGCTGCTATCTCTATCCGACAGAGTGAGGGGATCGTACTCTCGAACCCCCTCACGGTGCTAGTGCCCCATGCGGTTCGACACCCTCCTGAACCAGACCAAGACGCAACACCTGACTAGTGCACGACTGACTAGGTACGAATTGACTCTGCTTGCAGCCCACATCACCCTGAAGAGATGCACCACACTGAACCCAGCGACTTTGTTACCCCTACCAGAGAACGATCCCAATGTGTCCCCTGTACATGACTGCGTGACCCTCATGGACGAACAGACTAGGAGTAGTGTTGATCTCAGAGACACAGCCGAGCTTCAGGCGGTCCGCTTGGTGGCTCTTCAGAACCGCCTTGTTCTAGATGTGGTTCTAGCAGATCGTGGAGGAGCATGCCGCATCATTGGGTCCAGCTGCTGCACCTATATACCGGACAATTCACCCTCAGTGTACAGAGCCATTGAACATCTCCACAGACTTTCCTCAGAGGTTCACCAGGAACAAGAAGAATGGTCACTTGGTGGATGGTTCTGGAGCACTGTAAAGAACTGGGGGTGGAGGTTGTTCACAATTATACTGATACCTGTTGTTGTGTTATGTGGGTTCTGCCTAGGAATCCAATGCCTACCGCCTTTGTGCTCACTATGTGCAAACTGTATCTGCCCTAAGACTTTGGACTTTGAAAAAGAACGCATGAGAGCATTATACAATGTCGAGGTTAAGAATTTGATGAGACTAAATATCGACTAGACAAGCTGGCTAGATATGTTGAAAAGGCAGGACTGTTAAAATCTGGGTTTCGATGTCAACATTATCGGCGCCATCTTGCCCCCTTTTCAGGCTCGTGTGTGCGCGTAAGCAGCAGCCATTTTGAGTGTCATGGCCTCTCTGCCCAGTGCCGCTAGCCAGCGCGTCTCTCCCTCTGACCTCGCAAGCATCCCCCGCGCACTGACAGCCCCCGCTCTCTCATGCTCGGACCATAAACCTCCCTTCCAGCGCGATTCTGCCTCTGAAGTACATCCTGCACCCGGCCAACACCTCTCCATCCTTCGATGAACCCCCTTTCCTCTGTGCCCGATTGTCCTGCCCGTTCCCAGGCCGCCACCTGGCCCTGCGGATACCATTTATTGCCCCCATACAGTAAGCAGCTGCCCCGCTTCAAAGGATCTCCGATTGATCAAAGCCCCCACCCCATGAGATCCGATCAACCACGCGCATTCCGGGAATCAACGGAATGTCCTGCTGCGCAATAGCCATCGCCTACTGTTACAGGGGTGGGGACTTCTACTGTAGATGTGTGTGGGAACGGGCTTGAAGTGGGGTTCCAAGGATGTCTTTTCGTACTTCAAAGTATTTGCAGGAATGTGTTACTGTAATAAAGATCATAAACCAGTGTATAAGAGGCCAGGCCTCGGAGATGCGTTTAGAGCACCTCGAGAAGATACCCTGTTGTCTGATTTGATGTGTTCTGCTCCGTCGGAATAAACTCCTGTTTCCTGCCTTCCAGTCTCCAGCGCCTGCCTCTTTGTTTGGTAATATTGAATGGTATGAGAGGCGGCTAACGCCGGGCAAATACTGAAGGGTTCTTGGTCGAAATCGGCCCTACCTTTCCACAGGGCACCCATCTGTATTAGGACCTGTCATAGTTCTGCATGATGTACAAAATCAAGGGTGCTGGACAAATTAGCATAACATAGGTAGATGGGTCCCTCCCTTTCCAACGTATATTTACTGATTATAAGATTCAGATGTATGCCTTGTTCCACAGTGCTTATATCCTTCGTATTTCCAAATTTTGATTCAGTTAGAATATCTTTTTCCTGAACCCAGGATCCAACCTTGCAAGGATCACTTTTCCCATGATTTTCACAGAAGAGCCTAGCAGCAATATAGTTCGATAACACCTAGCATGTATCGTTTTTGCCCCCTTTTTAAAAAATGGGTACGATCACACTTTAATACCAAGTTTTCGTGAAGTGGCCATTAGCTGCTGCATTAAAAATCTGGGTTAAAATCGGGACCCATAGGGAGGGGTAGGACTTAAAAACATTCACAGGAACCCCATCGGGTCCTGGGCTTTACCTTGGACATTGCTCTTTAGGGCAACCTTGACCTCCTCCATGGTAATTAGCTCCATAGGCCTATAGTTTACTATGCTTTATGAATCAAAAGGGGCGTTAATGTCATCAACATCCGGGTTAAAATGTGAAGTCTATTTATGTCAGTTCATATACAACATTTCTAGCCCATGCAAATATTTTAACCATAACGCTCAGAGATCAACAGCCATCTGTAACGTACCCTCTTACACTCACATAATGTATATCTGCTACGGGACTTCACCATCACCAGCACTGTGCCAGCCAAATAAATTAGCTTTCACCAACTGAACAGGCATGGAATAAATGAAAGATCTGCAACATACTGCTGGTCAATTTAAGGACTTTAATCTAGTCCACCTCAGCATGCCCCTATAATAACTAAATACTATAACTGCTTCTTTACATTTCACAATGACCCTCATATATGGGATGATAGTAACAAGGCCCATCCCAGCAGATCGCTCCACCTTTTTCTCTCTCCAGCAATGCTAGCTCGGAGCCAAAACTATGAACAAAATTTCAGATTCAAAAACCCCATTGCAGTAACCAAAGTAGACAATGATCATAAGAAATACCATAAGTGTGCCTTCAGATCTGCTTGAAGCTGCCAACTAAGTGAAAATCATAAACTGTGCGTCTATCGCATACCTCATCATCCACCACACTGCTAAGCACGGCATCTCAGAACACAATAACCGTACCTCGCTGATCATCACACATGACATGGAAACATTTCCCACATTGGATAACAAAACAAAGACAACACCCTCCCAACTACACACTCTACATGGTAAAGCTTGCTGCCCATGTAGGCAAGCACTTCAGTGCCCCACATAGGGGTAGTACTTGGTATATAAATGTTGCAATGCAATACATTGTGTATTCCTTGTGGATGAAATGCATGCCCATCCTGACCAAAGTCGGTTCGTTTTAAGTCTTATATCTGCATTGCTTTAACTTAAGTGCCTCTTCCGCTTTTTGCAAGCACTTCTCCCTGAACACGAGCTGCTGGACTACCGCTCAGTTTTTAAACCAGAACTTTGGCCCTTTTTAACTAGTGTTGCTTCTAGGCTTACACTGTTAGACTGTTTTAAAAATCTTCTTTTATATTGGAAATAGACAGGCCTGGATCCTGGGACACTAGTACAAATGTTGCCTATTGTAGTGAATTGTTTACTCTTTGTCCTTTCTCTTGTCATTGAAATAAACCAACTGTCTCTTCCCATCGGTCGGGCCTGGTCAATATAGTAGTCTGTTGATGTGCTTTCTGAGGGAACAATGATTGCAAGCGTACTTTTGTCTTTTGTCCTCACTAAACGTTTATAGCTTCTTTTCCAAAGCTACAGGTATAAAGTCAAATATGTGCTGCATGAGAATTGCTACTCTTTTGGTGCACTCTAGGAAATCTGTGGCATTCGTAGATTTTTTGGAATGCTGACTTTGCAGATTTCTGCATGTGAGAAGATTCCTTATCTATAAATGTAAGACAGTGTGCGTTTGTATGCATAATTGTTGTATCTCCATTAGGAAAATATGTCCATATCGTTGACAGCCCCGTTATTTATAAGGATGTGTTTCCTATTACCACACTGGCTACAGACTGACCTTGCCGTTGACAAGAGCATCCATGCATGATTTGACTGGTTTGAGAACCAAGCTGCAAGGGGTATGTAAATCCTTGCAAAGGTATAAATATGTTGATTTTCACCTACTTTAACAGGCTCCACCACTGTGGAGTACCCTACATTCCCATCCCTAACCGTAACTTGCACATATGGCTTTTCTGCAATACTGGAATTACATTTACATATAGCTGAATGCAACTTACCAGTCCTGATTCTGTGAATCATGACTGCTATTTTACCGGGTAACGAGACTATTTTGGGCGCTAATTTGAATTTAGGCATCAAATCAATTCTAGTTTTATAAACAGTATGGACCAGAATTGTTTTCAATATAAAGCACAATATTGAAATGTTCATGCTTAGTACAAAAGATGAATAACATGCTCAATCTTACTTGCAGCGCACTATTGAGAGCTATGTTGATAAACGCATGGGCACGACTTATGGACCACCTTCAGGGAAGAAGCTGACGGTCTTTATAGATGATGTGAATATGCCTGTTATCAATGAATGGGGGGATCAGGTAAGCATAGAGTACGAAAGGCTGCATGGATTTGTTTAATCTGTATTTACTGTACAGGCGCTACCTAAACACTTATGTGAGTTTGCCTTTTTTTGCCTTCACTGGTATCAGTATAATAAACATATTAATCGTATTAATCACTGTTCAACACTCAGAGTGTGCTCTTTTACCTTGCGCAAAACCTGCACGTTGTATACCCATATTATTTTGCAGAACTTGCATAGACACTTCAGAGTTATCAGTAGATCTACACCGAATTTAAATCTGCTGACCATTTCATAAACTTTGAATTATTTTGTCACTTTTGTGATAGTATTATTGCATGCAACTGAAAGTGTTTGTTAAATTACACATTTTTAACATGCAATTTATTACAAGAAAAATTGTTTAAACTCTCATATAGAGCCTAACTCCATATCTGATACCGAAGTGAAGTTAACTTCGTTACATCAAATTAGGGAATGGAAATACTTTTTTAAAATTAAGAGATAAAAGCTGCTGGGATGCATGGCACAAAAAAAATAACTACACCAAAGAAAGTAGTCTCTCAACTGTACCCTTTTATTCTCTAATGTCGCCTACAAACAAGCTATGCTTCTCCTATTAACACAATCTGTTTGCTGTTCATCCTCTTTACATTGTTTGTAACATTATTCACCTTTAAACTTATCTTTAATGAACTGTAAGTGATGTGCAAGAGCACAAATGTAAAGAATCCAAATTTTGAACAATCCTGATAAACTCTGTGAGCTTAATTGTATGAATTAGATGGCCCTAAGATTAGATGTGGATAATGGGTTTCAGAGGGAAACATAGAGGCCCGGATGTAAATTGATACTTGTATAGCACACTACTCACCCGCAAGGGTCTCAAGGCGCTTGTACGAATACCGCTGTGGAACCCATCCTGGCTTTCCCTGTGAGGCGTCCACTCCTGGGCACCCCCAAGGTGGAGGCCAGGCATCCTTAGCGTTGTGGGGGCCGTTGTGGAGATTAAGCAAGCTATTGCCCAGAGTTGCAGAGTGGGACTCCATGATTGGAATAGGCACCGAGTCGAGACTTATCAGGTCCGAGGAATTTTTGAGCCCAAGACCCGCCGAGGCGGGGAATTGAACCCTGGTCCCGGGCCAGACCTCTGCATCAGGGTCTGCCGCTCTAACCATTGAGCCACACTTCTCCACATCTCCACTTCTAACATGACTTAGCAGTATTGTTTACCGAATGGGCCAATTGACTATTGTCGTCACCCAGCACTTAAATAGTCTCACCCCGCTTAGTCCATAGTAGTTTCACCACTTGCCCAAATTTGTCGGTGCTTCTAGGCGCAGTCCCTTGCAGCATGCATCGGTTCTTCCATTTTGACAATCCAGTTGCTGCTCGCCTTTCTGCCACGCCGGCGGCTTCACCTCACACCTGTCCCCTTTGGTCAGTAGTGTCGCATTTCCAACCAGGAAGCCCTCTCACCTTGCCTCTCCCCAAGTCCTCTAGAATCCCCAATAAGGCCCCTAAAGGCATGCCTGACAAGTATCACGCAATGGACGTGACACTAACGCATTTCAGTGCGGTGTCCCACATCACCGCACTGAAATGCATTGTCACGCATTTTTAAATAGCACTGTCTCTCTGCTGTACCTTTCGCGCTACCCAGACTTCTAGTGCACGCTGGTGTTCCATCATTTTCCACTCCCCATCTGTATATATATATATATATATATATATATATATATATATATATATATATTATATGTATCTCAATGATACATGCCCAACAATCTAGAATAATAAAAGGCTGTGTATGTGAGATTTGTTATATATAAATAAGTATACATAAGACTCAGTAATTTCATGAGTGACTGTATGGATAACTGTATACTTGTAAAAGTGATTTTATAACACACTAAGTATGAGTAACTATCTATATGAATAAATTAAGTGGTGTTTGTATAAGCCTGTAGCTGACTAAATGTAAGTATGATCCATTGTTTGAAAAAGTGAGTAGGATTACTGCATACGTAAATAGGATGTGTGCTGGTGTGTAATGTTAATATGGGTGTATAAGTATATTTGATAGTATTCTATTGATCATTGACAGCATGTATGAGTGAATCTATAGGTAATTGATTATATGTGTGTGTAGATCTAAGAATCAGTGAGTGGATTTTTAGATACTTGTATTGGTGTGTCAATAAATTCAAATATGGTACTCTGTATTTTACAGTGAGTGAAAGGTTATACTAGTGTACGATGAGGTGTATCTGATTGTCAAGTGGATGATGTCATCAGTGATGTCATTTAAGATGTCATCAGTAATGTCACTGACCATGTCATGAATGATGTAATAAGTGACATCATCAGCAGTGGGTTGCGGGCGCGAGAGTTATAGTTAGTACAACTAACTATAACAGGGGAATTTCAATGGTTTTATACAAGTGAAATGTCCAGGTAACTATAACACCCCTGAAACCTATGATTTTTTCAGTGAATTTCTTAAGTTTTTTAAATGCGAATTCCTAACTATAACTTGTCTGAAACCTATGGTTTTTTCAGTGAATTTCAAAGGTTTTTTAAATGATAATTCCTAAATATAACGTGTTTAAAACATATGGCTTTTTCAGTGAATTTCTAAGGTTTTTTTAAATGCTAAATCATAACTATAACATATGCAAAACCTATGGCTTTTTTAGTAAATTAAAAAAAATGTAAATGATTTTTAAATATATTGTTTTTTTTATATTTTCTAACAACATTTTTTAAATCTTTTTATTTTTATGCTATTTTATAAATTAATTACATTACACATTTTTGTATTAATTGTTTTTAACATAAAAATATTTTTTTCATTATTGAATATTGTTCATAATATAATTATATTATTTTTCTTTTTTTAAAGAGATGCGCACCCTACAAACACCCTATTCGTTTACTGCACGAAACGTGTCCGCCATTTTAAGCTCGCTGTCTAGGATCCGCGTAAGGTGTGCGACGAGTAAGACTTTCCCAACGCGGTTGCTATGCGACTTGTGCGCGACGCTTGGCTCGACGTTTGGCACATAGGTGAGATGTATGTACAACGCGACGTGATGGACGCGCAGTAGCGCCTGACGTCATATGCATATCGGATGCCGTGGGTGTGTGACTTCCGCGAATTCTTCAATGTTGGAAAACGTATTTATATATATTTAATATAAATATTAAGACAAGATATTATCTGAGGTTATTATTAAAATAATATTCTTTAACTTTCTTAAAAAGTACATCCCTTTTTAATGCAATTTCACGAAGTCGCGCTGAACGCGAACATGATGCAGTCAGGCTGCGTGCTGAGTGTACGCATCCTACGCGCAACCTACGCACACACCATGTAATTTCAAAAATATACATTTGATTGGTTCACTATACTTCCTATTGAAACTGTTGAAGGACCCCACCCATTTTAATTACTCTTATTAGAACTTTTCTTAGGGAAAGGCCTCGTGAAAAGATCTGCTGCTCCATCATTTTTGGAGAAGAGATTCACCTGAATACATCATGGCTGCAAATCCACCACCTTCCTCTGATTCAGAGAATTCATCAGAGCAGGAATTTGTTCCTGAACGTCCACGTAAAGAAAGATATACCAGCATTGTCTGGACATTTTTCACTTTACCTGAAGGCGTTAAAAAGGTGAATGCAACGAAAATCACTTGCCGCGTTTGCAATGCAGTGCTTTCAAGGGGAGACCCCACAAAAATGTACTCTTGCAGTACTGCAAGAATGCGGAAGCATGTGCAGATTAAGCATCCGATCAACTTTGCTAGGGAGGAGTTAAGAAGATTGAAAAAGGCTCCTCCTGCTTCATCAGAAGGCCCGAGTATGAGTGGAGCAAAACTATCAACCTCTTCTACACACCTTGATATTCGTCCCCAATTAGGGAAACTCAGAATGACCTGTGTAAAATGCGGACAGCTCATAGCATATGGAGAGCAGTTGGTGGATCTGGTGTGTCGAGCTGTTAACCACCACCATTGTTAGATTTCTTTTCTCCTCTCCTCCCAGTTTTTAGTTCTCTTTTCACAGTTCTCATTTTCCCCCTGTTTTAAAAAAAAATACAAAAACATTCAAAAAACCCACAAAAAAAACCAACAAAAAGAAAAAAAAGTTATTTTCAGAACTAACTACTCTAATTAAAGAAAGATCTAAACTAGTATGCTAGTGTGTGAAAGTTAAGATGAATGTATGTGGAGTGCATAAATGACTGTAAAAATACATTTCTGATGTGTGGTGAATGCATAAGTGCACAATTATAAGGAAGTGCTGCAGCATGACACTGTAAACTATTTAACTACAGGGTGCTATAGTACTTCCAAAGCACAGGGATGTAACATATGTACATAAATATGTTGCAGCTCTGTGCTTTGCTCTGCACAGCTGTAGATACTGCAGCTATGTGGTGACACAGGCACCCTTGCACCATGGTGCAAGGATGTCCGTGTCATGTAGAGATTGTTTTTGTACAAGAAGGGACACCTTCTTGCACAAAAAGAATCAGTAAAGGCATTTTTCTTCTTCAATATATGCTGTGAATTGCAGCATACATTGAAAGTGAAAAAATGAGAAGTGAAAACTATTTTCCTCGTGCTTTGCTACACGAATAAGAGGATGGTGTAGCATTCACAAACATGTCCAGATTTATGATTTCTGATAAATCTGGGGATGTCATTTTCCATGAGTGTTCTGTGCAAACACACACAGCAAAACTTATAGAACACCTTTTCAACGCAAAGTACTGTGTATGATGAGATTATATTTACATGGAAAAGAAAAGGTATACAGAATGCCTTTTCTTCACCATTTAAATAAGAAAAAGAGTTAATGGCTAGGCCAATTCTTATAAAGGAGTACATTTGTATACTGATAACAAAGGATAAGAAACACTTACAACTACTTACGTTTTAGAAAACTGATATGACATTATTATATATTACAAAAGGGAAGGGATGCGATCTAATGACATATGCAAACACACTGAATGATGTGGTTTAAGTTAAAGAGTTTCATTTCTTTTAATTCTGAAATTATCAAAACCTGCAAAACAACCACATTAGTCTATTCTGTACTCTACCATATATCTTGCACACAGGTGTTGTAAACCTGTCTCCTATTTTATACCTTTTTGCATTACATTTTTCTGACAGAAAACTAGTCCATCCAGGTTCCTTTTCTTCAACTATGTGGAAACACAATCCATTGTGCATTTTAAGACTTACTAAAAGTTACCTCAACAATAATACACGGGGCATGGCTAGCCAGCCATGACGGCGGTTGGGTTCTGCTAGAGCTCCGGGTCCGCCTGGGGGCATTATCCTGTTAGTTGACGCCTGTTTGCTTCCTCCGCGACGAGGCGGGGGGGGACGGGGGGGGGAACACTGGCGGAGTCTAGCGGAGCTCTTGAGACCATTGGACAGATGGGGAGAGCATCGCAGCATTTGATGGCGATCGAGTGGGCCCGTTGTGATACCACCAGGCAGAGAACGGGAGCTAGCGTGAGCAGAGAGGCCGGAGAACACGGGCGGCGCGACGCCGGAAGTGCCCTGGTCGGAGCTCCTGTGCCGCGGAAACACCGCTGGACCGGACCGGACGCTGGAAGAGGAGGCGATAACTGAGACACTGGGAGGTGGAGGGAGAGGCACTGCCCATAGCGGCGGAGAGGATGGAGGGGGATCGCCCCGGGCGCCTTGTGCAGGCGGGCCCGCTGCGGAACCGGGGAGCTGTGCGTTTCCGCCGGCGGAAGGTAGGGGGCCGGCGGACTGAAACGGCAGGGCGGCGAGGAGCCCCCAAGGCGCCCCCTCGAGCAGCTGTACTCCTGATCGGAGCTGTGGGGGGCGCCGGCCGCGCATAGAGGACTGAGGGAGAGAGTGTGTTTTGCTCCCCCTGCAGCCGCGGACATTGATTAGACCGGCCCGAGGAGGTGGAGGTTCGTTACTGAGGACCACGGAGGTGAGCTGAGCGGCTAGAGCGGGGGACATGGGAAGCTACTGACCCCCCCATGATACTGTTCCCCGTGGCCCCACGGAGGGGAGGTACCCGCCCGGATATTGACCAGAAGGACAAGGTGGCGG
The DNA here is from genome assembly GCF_964263255.1 of Lissotriton vulgaris. NCBI lineage: Eukaryota > Metazoa > Chordata > Amphibia > Caudata > Salamandridae > Lissotriton > Lissotriton vulgaris. Next base: position 1,072,593,461 of record NC_141691.1, on the reverse strand, counting down.
GCCCTGCATAGTAGGGTGGACGGGCCCGGGGCCTCAAGGTGGCGGGCCCTGCATAGTAGGGTGGACGGGCCCGGGGCCTGGACTGGGCACATCCCTGGAGGCTACCCCCTACCCCCCGCCCCCCCGTGGCTGCTGTCGAGGGACAAGGAGGCATGAGGCCTTGATGGTGGGTCGCCTCAAGGAGCCTGACCGCAGGAGGCCAAAGGGAAGCTGGTGACACCCTGGAGGGAGACACATCTGGGTCGGGGCTGGCACTTACCGGCCTGTAGAAGGGCCGTGCTTCCAGCCCCGAATCTGGTGGGCTGGAACACACCGAGGAGATCTGTGGCGGTTTCCTCGAGCCGGGTCGGCTCTGAGGGGTTGCCCCCCCTCACCCCCCGGAGTCCCTATTTTGTTGAGCACCTTTGGGACACATGTCGCCATTGTCCACATGGGAACGAAAGCGGCAGAGGGTCTGGGTGGTCCCGAGCCCATGCGCACTGGCTGGTCTTCTGTGGATGGAGTAGCTGTCTCGCGGCTTCTGCGCAACAACATGGGGAAGAGCAACCACTGGACAAACTGGACATAATTCCTAATGAAATACGTGACTCTAGGGCGGCGCTGGAGCAGCAGGTGGGCACTCTCGCCACGAGCTTGTCCTTGTTGAAAGCGGATAATAACAAATTGACGGATAAGGTGAAGGATCACGGCCTAGCTATAGCGGATCTTGTGCCGACGGTGAAAGATCACTCCTCCGCAATACAGCACCTACAACAGCAGGTCACCTCTCTTGTGGATAGGGTGGAGGATGCAGAAGGACCTAACCGCCGCAACAATATTCGCGTCATTGGCCTACCGGAAAGATGTGAGGGGGTCCACGCGGCAGACTTTATGGAGCAGTGGTTCCGGGATCATATCACGATGGAAGGACTCTCACCACATTTCTGTGTGGAGAGAGCACATAGGATCCCGACAGGCCGGCCTCGGCCGGGTCGCCCCCCTCGCCCTCTTATCGTGCGGATGCTGAACTACCGGGACAGGGATGTTCTACTACAGGGGGCGCGAGAGAAATCCCTCATCCAGTACGATAACCACAGGTTCTCCCTCTATCCGGATTACACCAACATGGTCCAGAAACAGCGCTCGTCGTGCATGGAGGTGAAGAAGAAGCTACAAAAGGCTAAACTGAAATAGGCGCTCCTTTTCCCTGCCCGTCTGAAGATCATACATGGTGGAAAGACACACTTCTTTGAGAGCCCCTCTGACGCTGAGGACTGGTTAGAGGTGATGGGTATCGACGGGAGTCAGGCGGCCATTCAAGAGTTAACCACCAGTGTAGCGAGAGATGGTCCGGACACGTGAAGACGCGGGATCCCCGGAGTTGGGACAAAAGGCGAGACGACACGGACCGTCACAGGAGCAACAGAAGGAAGACCAAATGGGCGCTCTGGTGATGGTGGGCACGTTCCGGGAAGATTCAGGAAAGATTGCGACGGATTCGGAGGATAGTACAGTCCACTCGGACTCGGATCACAGTGTGCTCCTGTTTCCTACTGGTACACCCCGGGCAGAGGATGATTTGTTGGACAACTGAGGCAGCGGTGGGCTCCGCTTGGAGCAGACTACCTGCACTATAGATGTATTGTATCCTTTTGACCCTGATAATTGCCTGTGGCTCGCTGTTTTGGTAAACTAAGGAGGAAACATCTGTAGGGAGAAATGTATGTACTGCTGCCTACCACTGTATAGCTCAAGTTTCCCTCCTTGGTCCAGTCAACATCCTGTATGTAAGGGGTTCTTCCATCCCCCCCCCTCGGGAGGTCGTAGCATAGATGGGTTGATGGGAGTGCCCGAAAAGGGAGTCAACAAGTGGTGCTTGTGAATATGCTCTGGCAGTTATGCCCCCAGGACTGTATACCGTCGAGCCAGCGGAACCCGATGGGACTGACAGGATGATTGGATTAGTGCGAAGCCACCCCCCCACAGGCGAATACACCAAAATATGGCAATTCTTGTTTCTTGTTCTTATGTTGGGCTCAGTATTAGTGTCTTGCTGCGCCATATTTGTTCAGTTATTAAAATGGAAGTTAGGGTGGGTAGCCTCCTGGTGGTTAGTTAGTAGGGATCACGACTTGGGCCTCCGGCCGCTTTTGCGCTCGACAGTGCACGATTATGGTTGACACGGTAGGCTCTTATAGGTTTACTACCTGGAATGTGCGTGGGCTTGGGGCGATACAGAATAGACACCGGATCCACTCATTCTTACTTAGACACCACACACAGGTCACATTCCTCCAGGAATCTCACCTCACGGCTTCAGAAGCCCTAAAACTGAGGAAAAAATGGAGGGGTACCATTTACTCTACGACATACTCAGCCTTTTCAAGGGGGGGCAACGATATGGATTAGGCATGGGACACCATTTGAGGAGATAGCGAGGAAGGTGGATGACCAGGGGCGCTTCATATTGGTGAAGGGCACCCTAGATGGCGCACTGATAGTGATTGGCTGTATATATGCCCCAAACTTTGACCAGGATAAGTTCTTAACTACAGTTGGCCTGGCGCTTGTAGACTGGGCGAGTATTCCCTGGGTCCTAGGGGGTGACTGGAATATGGTTCTGGACTTAGGCCTTGACCGATCACACCCTCCCTTACAGATAACCGGGGTTTCCCGACTGACTGATACATTCTTGACATGGGCGGATGGTTGGGGCCTGATAGATGTGTGGCGTGCTCTGAACCCGGAGCTTAGGGACTACTCCTATTATTCCTACCTACATTCTCTACATACTAGGATAGACAGATTCATGTGCTCTGGGTCATTGGTATCGAAGGTAGATCACCCGGAGTATTTTGCCAAGACCTTTTCAGATCACAGACCTCTATCGTTCAGCCTCCTCTGGGGTCCAGTCCCGACCCTAGTCCCTACCTGGCGGTTGAACCCGCTCCTTTTGGAGGACGGACCCTTCCGGGCATCCTTGTCCGACACTTTGACTAAATACTTTACAGAAAATTGGGACTCCGCTTCCTCTAATTTAGTGGTGTGGAACGCCATGAAGGTGGTGGTGAGGGGAGCGGCTATAGGGCAGCTGGTGGGAGCCAGGCAGGAAGTCCACCGAAAACTTTGTGAAGTGGAGGACAGGCTACAGTCACTTGAAAGAGAGGCCAGTGGGGACCCTGGGAAGAGGGGGGAGCTGAAAAAGGCGAATATAGATCACGCCGACATTCTGGAAACATTGAGAATCATTGATCACAAAGAATACTTACGTCGACAGCATACGGAGGCGGATAGAGCTGTTGCTTTACTGGCCCGCCTTGTACAAGACAGCCTGGACCCTCCGATGATAACCCAAATTTATGACCAGTCGGGCAACCTAGCTCGCACGCAATCTGAGATTAATAGAGCATTTCATGACCATCTGCGGGCGCTGTATGCCCCCTCTGGTCGAGAAGACCCGGACCGAGTGTCTGAGTTCCTAAGCGATCTTTCCTTACCAGTTCTGATGGATGATGTCCGTCGGGAACTGGATGGGCCGATCACACAGCATGAGATAGGGGCTGCCAATAAGTCCCTTAACCGCAACAAAACACCGGGAATGGACGGACTCCCTGTGGAGTTCTACGTCACCTACTCCGACACCCTAGTGCCTGTCTTGGAGAAGGTAGACCAGACGGCGCTGGAGGAGGGACACTTACCTGAGTCGACGATGCAGGATCTGATAATCTCTATGCCTAAGCCCGGTAGAGATAACTTAGATATGTCTAGTTACAGGCCCCTGTCGATACTCTCCACTGAGTATAACATTCTTAGTAAGGCCATAGCCCTGAGGAAACAACCCTATCTTCCTATCCTCATCCACCGAGACCATTGCGGGTTTCTCCCTGGACGGAGTATTTCTCTTAACACGCGGAGGCTACACGCACTCATGACAACCGGACCACGGGAATATCCCCGGGCGGGCTGCGTAGCATTGGACCTCAAACAGGCATTTGACTCTCTGTCCTGGTCGTTTATGTTTGCAGCCTTGAGGAAATATGGGTTTCCCGAATCCTTCTTGGCATGGGTTAGATTGCTTTACACAGCCCCCTCGTCTAGGGCGCGCACGGGTAGGCATGTCTCTGACAGCTACTCGGTGCACCGGGGCACTAGGCAGGTATGCCCTCTGTCCCCGATTTTATTTGTTCTTGCCGTGGAGCCCCTGGCTATAGCCTTGCGTGCCCAGGGAGACCGGATGGGCATCCCGATCCGGGAAACACATAACTTGATATCCATCTATGCAGACGATATTTTGTTGTGCTTCAAGGATTTAGTTTTTATTTTAGGGTAATGCCACGTCCTGTTTCCATTCCTTCGGAGCCCATTCGATCCCGGTGGCCCTGACTACGTTTAAGTATCTTGGGATACAGGTGTACAGGTCACCAGAAGATCAAATTGTCGGTAATATTACCCGAGCTATAGCGCGCCTTCGTAATTGTGTGGGCTTTTGGACTTCCTTGCCGTTGTCCGTCATGGGCAGAATCACAGTCTCAAAGATGGTTATGCTCCCCCGTATGCTGTATTTCTGAATAACTATTTTTTCTGCCGGGAAAGGAGCTGAATAGCGTATTTTGTCCTGACAGAGGATTGTGGCCAGCATCTTGCCGCACCCGCTCCGTGGGTGCCGCTTCGTCGCCTGGTGTTTGCGGGGACTCACCTTATCCAGGATTCAGGAGAGCGAATGTGTGGGGAACCTTGAACCATCGAGCGGGCTCGGGTAGGCGTAAGCAGGGACTCACTCTCCCAGGAGTCCCTGCTAGACCGAGTACACCTGGTCACGCCTCCCTTGTCAGTCCCGCCCACAGGACGCCGTGTGTGATTAAAACCACCTGTTTCCGCCCTGCCAGTGGGCTACCAAACTGTTTGTTCTACCGGGAAAGGAGCTGAATAGCGGATCTTGTCCTGACTGAGGATTGTGCCCAGCATCTCGCCGCACCCGCTCCGCGGGTGCCGCTTCGTCGCCTGGTGTTTCCGAGAACTCACCTTATCCAGGATTCAGGAGAGCGGACGTGTGGGGAACCTTGAACCATCGAGCGGGCTCGGGTAGGCGTAAGCAGGGACTCACTCTCCCTTGAGTCCCGGCTAGACCAAGTATACCTGGTCACGCCTCCCTTGTCAGCCCCGCCCACAGGACACCGTTTGACCTACATTTAGCATCCTGGTCACCGCTGCGCGGGAGCGTCCCGATAGAAGCCCGGGACATGGGCGGGATCGTCCAAGGCCGTCATAGGCCGGATAAGGCTGGGCTGGGCCACCCCCTTCATATCTTGTCCCTTTTGGATTCCTGCTTCGTTTTGCAAACCCAGCCTCATTCATCTAGCTTCCTGCTACTGTGGTGGGACGTTTTTTCAACTCAGGTGTCTCATTGCCCATGCCCATGACTACTAGATCGGGATAGGGTAGAAAGGCGGGTGGGGGTGGGAGCATAAATGGGACTTTGGACAATTTTATAACTCGTGCTTTCTCAGTGCTAGAAAAGGAAATTGCAGCCACTGAACGTAAATTGTCTCTTGAACCTCTCTCTCATAAGCGCTCCTCTTTAGGGGCCATAGCACAAATAACATCTCCTGCTAATAATAATATGTGTGATGTTGAAGTGCAGGTAGGCTGAATGGGGTAGTTGTTTCAAGGTTAGAGTCTCCTGCCTCCTCTGAGCCCCCAGAGTCCACTCTGCCACTGGCTCCGCCTTCAGCCCCCATGGCCAACAAACTTAATTCCCTTGTGTCTAGTGTTGTTTGCACCCCTCTCCGAAAAGTGAAATCAGTGGGTGGCGTGGGCCGTAGATTTCGTGCCCTCAAGAGGAAAAGATTTCCCACTAATCCAAGGGGTGGGCTGTCTAAACTCTCCAAAAAGTTTAAAGCCAAACATACTAGTGGAGGTGAGGAATTTGCGCCGCCGGGGAGGGGACACCCTTTGTTTCCATCTGTAGCAACTAGTATGACCCCTGCGCAGCCCAATCTAGCCCCTCACCCGGAGAGTTTAGCAAAGAGTCTGCCCCTATCCTTATCCCCTATAGAGCAGATCGAGAAGCTAGTAAGGTCCTTGATTCTCCCCGTACTACAAAGGGTTAAGGACATCGCAGACCGTTTAGGCAGATTTGAGCAGTCATCTCTAGATAATTTTTTCTCTCTCAAATCCTTGATAAAATTGCAGGCTAAAAATAACCTGAGTGAGAGTGAGCAGGTTAGATCTCATTGAGATGTTTTTGCTCCCGAGGGCGCATCGCCTCAACCCACCCGAAAAACGGTCTGTCCTCAGGGGTCTGTGCACCAGGGTGCTGTACAGGCTGTACCAGTTTCTACTCCACCTACCATATTCCCTTCCGATACTAGTGCCCCGATGGTTCAGGGCCAACATTTTGTCAGCTCTGTTCCCTCAGGCACAAATCCGAAAGGACCCACTACAACGAGGGCGAGAGCACCGCGCTCAAGGAAAGACCCTAAAGCCCTTCCCAGAACAACCTAGCACAAATAGCCTTAAGTTCGCACCTGCCTCTCAGCAGCCCGCCCAGCCTTTCACCGAGGCTGCTAGATCCCTCCCTGTAAACCTCCCACCTGACTGTGAGCCCTATGTTGCTGTCCTTACTAATGTTCCACCACTGAAGACTGACCAGCATGAATCTTACCAGGCGCTTAAAAATAAAGCCATGCACTGGTTAAAGCAAACAGACCATTGCCTAATGAGCTGGATGGCCAGATTCTAAATGTTAGAAGGGTAGGGTGGGTAGGATACGGACACAAGCATCTCCAGGGGGATTGGGTGGTGGTGAATTTCAAGGATGCCAGGGTTGCCCCATTCATCTGCAACCAGCAGCAAGGCCATGGAGGAGAGGGTATTGGCTTAGTAGAATTGAGCTATTTTTATGCTAGGCCGCCAAGCTTTACAAATGTTAGTTATCAAGGGTGGGAAGCATGGTTCCATCCCCCCTGAGTACCACCACTTCTCTCTTCCCTACCTACCTCACCCTTAGTCAACGAACCACTCGAGGGCTTTTGGGTACTGAAATGATACTTGCTCCCGGGACACACCTTTTTGTCTGAGTACGTACCATGTCCCGGAATCATCTACTGACAATCTCCAGTCACATCTTGTTCCAGACAGTCCCTCTGACTCTATTCCCCCACGCCTTAGATGGCCTTTAGACTCGTCATCTGGTCTTGCTACTACCTATATTGCGAAGCCCATGAGAGAGGGCTTACCACTAACTATTTTGGGGCGGGCGGCAATACTTGGGTCTGAGTCCCGCACGGAGCCGGTTGTGGCGGATCCAATTCTTAGGCTTCTCAGCTGGAACGTCTCGGGTATCTCTAGGAAGCTGGACCTTCCCGATTGGAATACCCTCATGGAGGTCCATTCAATTTGTATCTTCCAAGAAACATGGAGCAGGGAACCCTGCCATAAGGTGGGGTACTCATCGTTCTTCTTACCCACTGTTCTCTCCCCCACAGGGAAGGGTCGCCCTTCAGGCGGCCTTCTCATATGGGTTGATGTTTCATTGGGATGCAAAGTTATGCAGTATGCGTCCAACTCCCTCGATCTACTCAGAATTTCACTTAAGGGGCCACAGAGAGGGCTTACCCTGCACATTATTAACATCTATGCCAGGGGGCCGAAAGGAGGCTTACAGTCACCCACTGTTACAGGCCTGGAGGATGTTCTTATACAGTGCCCAGCTAGATCCCATGTCCTGGTTGCGGGGGACTTCAACTGCACCTTTGAGCCCCTTGCTACGGAGGACATTTTGGGTCTTACCAAAGAAGATGCTATGAGAGAAATTCCCACCCTAACTATTCTACCTATCAGGAGGTGGTCCCCAAGGGCCATACAACTTAATTCCCTGACCCTGGAATATGGCCTGAGGGCCGTGAACGGGAGGACGCTCTCGGATCCTCTAGGAGCCCACACCTATAACCGGGCGCATCACACATTGAGGATAGACTATATTCTCATCGACGTTAACTTGTGGAGTTTTGTGCGGGATATGGTGGTCTCACCCACAGCCGATAGTGATCACAACCCCCTCTCCTTGACTCTTCACCCTTTGTGGCCTGGGGAACTTAGTGTGCACTCGCCCTCTAAGCCAGCCTTCACCTCAGCAGTACGCCCCACTAACTGTGGGAGGCGCCTGAAGTGGTGCAATGTCACCATGGACGAGGGCAACCTGCTAGCTATAGGGGCGCTCCTAGCAACTGCACAGTCCAAATTGGACTTGAGCACCGAGATACCCAGTGAAGTGACAGCTCTTTTCTGTAATTTAATCAACGCTATGGGTAATTTCTTCCGTCTCCCAGTTAGAGATCCTCCAGCCGGGAATAATAAGAGACCTAAGAACCAACCAGGCTGGTTTACTAAAAAATGCAGGGAGGATAAATCTGCCTTGATCACCGCTGTTAAAACTAAATCCCCGGCAAAGATCAGGCTTGCTAGGAAAAAGTATCCCCAGAGCACGAAAGTAGCAAAGAAAGAGTGGGAGGATAGGTACTGGTCTGATCTCATGGAAGCGAGTGCTGGCAGAGATCCTAGAGGGTTCTGGAATTTAATCAGACTCAGGAACAGACCAGATAGCACCCTCATCACATGCAACATCCCATCACAAACTTGGTACAATCACTTTCTCTCCCTTTATACCTCTGATGAGACGATCCCCCGGCTAATCGATAATAGTAGTCTCTATACAGCTGAACCTCAGGGGGACACAATAGGAGATTTATTCACCCCTAGGGAAGTGGAGAGCGTAATAAAATCTCTGGTGCCCCTCAAAGTCCCTGGACCTGATGGGCTACCAGGTGATCTGTTGTGCGCCAACTACAAAGAGTGGGGGAAGGTGGTTTCTTCCTTGCTTAATGCTAACATTAATGGCGCTCCTGTCCCTGAATCGTGGAAAGGGGCGGAGGTCGTCCCGATATTCAAAAAGGGGTGTCGGGACGACCCCGCAAACTACAGGCCTATAAGCCTTATTGATTCAACCCAGAAGGTGGCGGGCAAAGTGATTTTGGGGAGGGTCCTTCAGTGGGTAGACGACAATAACATTCTGTCGGACTACCAAGCTGGCTTTCGCTCCGGAACAGGGACCATAGAACAAGCTTTTAGATTGGTTCTTCTCTACTGGAAGGTGGTGGTGCTGGGCAAGGGCAGTGTTTACTTGGCCTTTATAGACCTGAAGACTGCCTTTGACCTAGTACCAAGGGAGGGGCTATGGAGGGTTTTGTCGGAGATGGGGCTGCCACTCTATATCCTGCCTTTATTGGTGAGGCTCCACGCTGACAACTTTGCTCAGGTGCGGTGGGGCACGCATGGAGAAAAAACTGACAGGATCCCTGTGGGGAGAGGTGTCAGTCAGAGCTGTGTGCTCCCTCCCACTCTGTTCTCTCTTTATGTGAACGGAGTGGTTTAGCATCTGCTTAGAACTCCTGCAGATGCACCGTCCCTGGCGGGCAAGCGTATCCCTACACTACTCTTTGCTGACGACACCCTCCTTATCTCAAAGACTCCTATGGGCCTGCAGAGCCTCCTTAACAGCTTCCAGGAGTTCTGCTCACTTAGGGGCTTGATTATCAACACCAATAAAACTAAATATCTGGTTTTGAACCCCCCAAAAAAATAGGTTGCCCCCCCGGTGCTGAATTCCGTGCCTTTAGAGAGGGTGGCCGAATTCGACTACCTAGGAATCCGATTAACTGATTCAATGCACTGGAATTTGCACATTCAAAAAATTATACTTGGCCATAAAAGGGTGGGTGGTGCTCTCCTAAAGGAGCAACGCTCCTCTTCAACCAAGCTGATTACCCCAGTAGTGGAGATCTACAAAGCAAGAGGGGTTAGGGATGCTTTGTTTGGTGCGGAGCTGTGGGGTACGTGCAACCTTGACGCCCTAGCTAGATCAGAGTGCAAATTTTTGAAGAAACTGATGGCCCTTCCTCAGGTCACCCCTTCTATACCCGCTTTAATGGATCTGGGTTGTAGATCGATTAAGGACCAAGCTCAATTACATCCCTTGCTACTCTGGGCTCGCCTGTGGCATGTGCCCGAGTTGGCCTCATATGCAGAAGCTCTTGGAGGGCTGGTCCAAGATAAAGTGGCTGAGGGACGTGAAACGCTTGCTTGGGGTCATCGGTCTCGGCGAGGCGTGGGGTTCCAGGACTGCCCCCCCAAAGCCGTCCTAAAGAAACTATACTGGACTTGGATCTCTTGTAAAACTCTAAAACTCTAAACATTGCAAATCGACTTTAGATTTTATGAACATTAAGGATGTGGTGGTTTATGAACTGTATCTAGATATTCTATCCAACCCCCTAGATCTAGCCCTGTATTTTAAATTTAGAATAGGGACGCTACCTGTAAACGAATTGTTAGCACGGTGGAAAACTCCCTACCAGCGATCTCCTTATTGTGTGTCATGCCCAACGCGTGTCGAGTCTGTTGCCTATCTTTTTTTTTAATGTCCGGCCTATCTAGCTCCTAGGCGGCGGTGGCTCAAACCACTATGTAGCCATTTGGGCACTCGGCAACACAAAGTGGCCCTCCGTATTTTAATGTCCGACACACGCACTTTGTTTGTCTGCGGTGTATCCAAGTTCCTGAAATGGTCTTGGATAATTCGTTCAAAAAGGCTTGCCCTGTCAATTTAATACTTGTCTTAACTGCTTATACAATGTTTGTATTGTGTAAATTGAATGTGCATGTAAATATTGATTTTATCCCATTTTATTATGCTTTTATGATATTCTTTTATATCGAAATAAAGCCTTCAATCAATCAATCGTATTTCTTCGTGAATCTACCTGTAATTCTACCTCAACATGTGTTTAACACACTCAAAATCTTTTAATTAGTCTCGTATGAGGATATGTCAGACGGCCGATTAGCCTGCGTAAGCTTCAACTGGGGACCAGACTGGGAGGTCTAGGAGCCCCAGATTTCAGGGGATATTACTATGCCAGTCAACTCCAGTGGCTTTCATACTGGACAGCAGGTAGGAATCTCCACGAGATTGACTTCACATCGGAAAGACTCGGACGAGGAGAGTTACACACCCTGCTGTTGCAAAGGAGTTGTATTCCCCCTGATTGCCATCCGCTTCTGCGCACAGCCCTGCAGTGCTGGAGGAGAGCCCTCTCATACACCGCACAGACGGAATCATATGCAGTGAACATCCCCCTATTGGGAATCCCAACGCCACAGGGTAGGCTCACTGAGCGGGTGCTGCCACCTTGGTCGACGGTCGGGATAGCAGAGGTAGGCGCCTTCTTTGGGGACGGCAACCTTTTGGATCATGACACCTTTATACAGAATACGGGCGCCCCTCCCAGACTTTACCTGCTACACGCCACTGTAACACACTACATTAGAACCGTATGGGCACCACAGCGCACCCAACCTGTGCAGAATGAGCTGGTTCATTTATTATACTACATGGGAGCAGGGGGACATCTAGTACGCTGGCTTTACACGGGGATCCGAACACACGCAGCAATCCCGCTCACGACACTTAGGGACATTTGGGTTCAAGACACAGACACATTACTGACAGATAAAGACTGGCAGCCTATTCTGGAACACCCTCGGCGGGTTTCGCGGAATGTTAAATTCAGATTTATTCAGGTGATGGTCTTGCACAGAGCCTATCTGACCCCTCAGAGACTACACAGAATGTTCCCGAACTCCCCTCACAGTTGTCCACGGTGTGGAGAGGAGGAGGCTGGGTTCCTCCACATGGTCTGGCCCTGCATACGCATACAGGAGTACTGGACGGAGATATGCCAAGCTCTCCGTACGATCTCTCATATGCCAGTGCCCGGGGAGGGTCTGCCCTGCCTGGTGGGGTTCTGTATACGGTCCAAAACACAGAAGGCACAGCAGAAGTTCCTTGACTTGGCGCTCCTGTTGGCAGTCAGAGCGCTAACGATGAGGTGGAAGTTCCCCAGACCGCCGGGGGTACCCTTGTGGCAATCGTAGGTGATGAGATGGGGTCGGGCGGAGGGAGCGGCCCTTAGAAGGGAGGAGGACCGAGGTCAGAGGAAATATCCTATATCACAAGAATGGGAGATCATGATGGTGACGTTGGAGGAGATGGATTTTGTCCCGGCACAAGGGGACAGAGCGTAAATAGTACACATAACACCAGGGTCCCTTGGGCGGGGTCTGTTAGTACCCAAAGAAGCACACAGACTATCTGAACTTAGGGCATGCCAAGTGAATATATAATGACATGGTCGGCTGGTATTAGCTTAGGGAGGGTTCCGCTACCACCAGGGGGAGGGGAAGTTAGAGAATGGGAGGTTTGCTAGGGGTGGGAGAGGGAGTTGCTGGGAGTTTTTTCACTTTCCATTTTGTCTTCTTCCTGTTGCAAGTCAGGACAACGTTGAGGGGAGGTTATGGATCCTTGTTATTACAGAACATATGTAATAGGTCTAGATATTCGAAGAAGTTCTAATGGTCGCTGCATTGTTCGAACCTCCTATGTCACTCTGAGATTCAGGGAAGACCGTAATGGGGAGAAAATCGGAAAAAATTGGCTAATGAATATATGTATTGATATGTAACTTCATAAATGTGTACTGAACAGCTGTGGATAAAATGTTTAAAAAAACAATAATACACATAAAAACAGTACACATTTGATTCACTTGTTTTTATAATCTAAATGGTGGTAAATTTGATATCCTAAAGTTAAGATCTGTAAAAAAACAAACAGTTATAACATGTAATAATACATTTTTAACAGCACAGCATAATTTGAACATTTTACAAAGTAATTTCTTTGCCTTTTTTGCTGTTCTCCGAATATATTGAATTTCACTAGAAACAGTGATTTCAATTGTATTCATCACATAACAGCGGGCAAAAAAAACCCAATCAATTAGATTGTTTTAAAAAAACAGTAATCCATATGTAGTAAAATACTAGATAATACAAATCACTCGTATATCAAATGATTACTGCTAAGAAAATGTTATAATTTAAATTTATAAACACTATAAATAATGCCAGTTAAAATAAAACACCGAGACAATGTGCAACAAAAAGTCCATAATTCAAAGAAATACATTTCCTTGTGGCCAAATTGTATTTGTGCAGTCATTTTTATGTAAATTGTCCAATGATAATCATATGAAATGATAACAATAAATTCCTCAGAGGCTGAATAATCTTCCTAAACCTTATGCTTTAAAAATATTTGGTAAGAATTTAGTAATTCAAAAGGCCAACGTTGCTTGAAAACCAACTCAGCATCATTACAAAGACTCCAACCTTTCTCATTTTTGAGATATGCAGTGTAATGTCCAGATGTTATTGAAGGACCATTGTGGAAAATTATTGCTACTGCTACAAAAGTCCTTCCAGATATTGATAGTTGTGTAGCTACAAAAATGTTTTATTAAAGTGTACAATTTTCTTCCATATCTTTGGATAAATAATGTTGATAACATTTCTGATTTGCATAACCTACACTCCATGTTTTGGTTTGCAGCTTTAACTAATTTACTGAAAGACACTGATTTACAGTCCGGTAATGTCAAACATAAAAATCTTTCAGTGTCTACATTAGTGGTACATGTATACATAGAACTTTCACGTTGATGTTCCCATTTATAACAAAGGCCAAATATATTCTCTATGTCTACACCTTCATTTTCCAGTTCTGTAAGCACATACATTAGAAACTCCTGAGCATCTTGTTGGATATTTTGTGTAAATTGTGTAGAACCAGAACATACATCCAAAAGATTCCGAACATCAGAAACGCTTTGTATTTTGCTTTTATCTGTTCTCAATTTTTCATAAAGAAAATGTAACAAGGAACACAATCTTTTATCACGATTCTCCATAATTTGCTGTTGCAAACATTCAAGAAAGAAAACAACATTGACCACTACATTAGCATATCAGTTGACACCAGAACTATTTTCAAACTGAAAACCAACAATGTCTTCAACAGTGCCCTTTTTCTTTTTGCTAGCAATCACAAGATTGTCTTGTTTTTTACCCTTCTCGACACCTTCAGTACAGATATTCTCATACCTTCTTTTTCGACCAACCACACGCTTTTCAAATACAGGATATTGACCTAAATTAGGAGCATATATACTTATTAACCTATTATACTCTTTGACACAGTTGCCATCTGCAGTAATCTTAGTATCATCAAAATCAATCAAAAACAAACCAGATATTGTTCGGACTCGCGACAAATCAACATATGCCATACCTTCTTTAAACACAGAATTTCCAATGTTCACCAAAGCACTGCCAACACTTAAACCTTGAGATTTATGAATAGTTACTGCATATGCCAGAGAAACTGGAAACTTTTTTCTACGGACATAAAAATCTTTCATAAGCAAAACACGAACAGAACAACCAATTTGTTTTACTTCTTCAATGTGATTAAATGTAATCTTTAAGAATTCAATACCATCTTTATTTTGATAATTAACAAAATCCACAACTTTGCCCATTGCTCCATTAACTAAACCTTTTTCTACATCCAAATTACGCCTTAAAATTATCAGACAGTTCCTACATGCATATAGATTCTTTTCTTAACCAGCAGTTTTAGATATTGATTTTTCTAAAGAATCCAATTTTGTCTTACATTTTTTAGTCAAAATAATAGTGATTCCTTCATGTTCTATTTTATCGATGGCTTCCATTTTTATTATTTCTTTATTTTCCAGTTTCAAAAGTTGTTCATTGAATATGGAACACTCACGCAGTATTGGCATTAAGCAGATTACAGATTTCTTATCTGCAATTTCCATGTAAATTTTCTCAGGAACTATATTTTCATTTGGAAACAAATCGGAAAGTAATCGAGTCTGTAAAGCTTGTTTGCCATGTTCTCTCAGTAGTCCAATTCTTATATCTTGGAGAATAGTTCCATATTCAACATCATTTGCCTGTCGCATATTTGTAATGAGTTCTTTGTATTCAAAATATGACCAAATGTTCACGTTTCCAACACTACCCAGAAACTCTCTGGTGTCTTCAGGCTCAAGTGTTTTAAAAACTGGTTGTCCTTTAACAGGAGTCAGTTGCAGTAGATCTCCAAAAACTATGACATGTTTTCCTCCAAATAACACTTGTGGTGTATGCATCGAGATGCTGATACATCCCCAGATGAGGCACTCCATTGGAGATCAAACAACGATTCAAGAAATTGTTATCCAAAAAGTCGTATTTTATTCGATAAAGTTCATGACGGTTTGCACGTTGATATTGGCATCATATCAATCCCATTTAAGGTGAAGATAACTTTAGATTAGAGAAAGATGAAAACGAACTCCTCCAATGCATTTCGGGCGGGGGGGCCCTTTGTCACGGAGTGCTGAAAGGAAGACGATTCAAGGTCAGGGTAGGGGTGATAGAGCGTGAAAAATACTCAGTTAAGTGCCGATCAATGGTAGTGCTCGGTGTTAAAATATAAGAAGTAGAACTATAAGGGGTGGTGTCGGAAAGTGAACTACTAAGGTGAGGGAAGGGGTCGGCGCGGGACGGGGATGAGACTAAGTTCGAGTGAGGGTGACATGCCTGGTTCGTAGTGACGCTAGCGCGTGAAATGCTAGAGCGGACTTACTTCTTGGCACAGGTAGCGGGGCTGGCTACTCCGGTGCTTCAATGGGTTGGCTAGACGCCGTCAGCGTGGGTGAGAGGGAGATTAATGGCTCAGCGACATAGAGGTAAAAAGCGGACTGGAGGCTAGGAGGGTAAAGATGGGAGAAGGACTAATGGAAATAGTGCGGGGGCCATGATGGAAAGGTGTGTGAAGGGTGAAAAAAGTAAACAAGGAATAAACAAGGTAAAAGGAGTAAAGGATACTTAAAGTAGGGTACAGCAACAGAGAGCAATGTAAAACATGACTATTCAACAGTTTACAAACGGTGTACAAATGTATTACAGATAGCAACTATATTCGATCCGATCATTAAGACCATGGGGTTTGAGAGTCTGTAAACGATAAATCCATTTGAGTTCTCTTTTAAGGAGAAACTTGCGGTTGTCAGTCCCTTCTTTTTTGGAAACAGTTTCCAGGATGATGAATTGTAGTTGTGCGATGGTATGGCGTGCTTCAAAGAAATGCATGGCTATGTTGGATTTCTCATATTTGAGACGTATGTTAGATTTGTGTTCGTTCATACGTATTTTGATTTTGCGCTCCGTCTTACCGACATACAGTTTGCCACAAGGGCATTTCAAGGCATAGATCAAGTTCATGGTGTCGCGTGTGGCATTCACTTGGAGTTTGATTGTGTTACCCTTCATAGGGTGTCTGATGATATTCCCCTTGATGATACAGTTGCAGTGATTACAATTTAAGCATGTTTGGGTTCCTTTGTAATGTTCAGTAGTGAGTGTGGGTTTGGAAAGAATTTCTTTGATGTTCTTGCTCCTGGTGTAGGCGAACAAGGGAGGACTCTGAAAGATGTCCCGAAAGTCGGGTTCCATTTGTAGGATCGGCCAGTGTTTGAGAATAATTTTTTTGTAGGTTGTGCTGACCGTAGAGTATTTAGATACTAGAACCATGCGTTGTTCGTCTTTTTTGGGTGTTTTGGACAGACTCTCCTGTCGGGTGATTTTAGCCACTCGGGTTTGAGCATCCTTGAGGATGGGTTCAGGGTAGCTTCTCTCAAGGAAGCGTTCATGCATTTACTTAATGCGAGTGCCGACGATCTGTTCCTCTGAAACTATACGTTTGACACGTAACATTTGGGAGAAAGGCAGATGTTTTTTGAGAGATCCCTGGTGAAAACTAGTGTATTGTAGGGTATGATTGCGGTCGGTGTTTTTCCTCTGGAGATCGGTGATGAATCCATTAGGAGTGATTTTGATGTTGACGTCGAGAAATGAGATTTCTGTATCACTGATTTGCCAGGTCAGTTGGATGCGTTCATCCTTGGTGTTGAGCTCAAGAAGGAGTGATTTAAAGACTCTTTGGTATCCGTCCACATTATAAACAAATCGTCGATGTATCAAACGTACATTTTTATTTTGTCATTGTACCTCTATGTCGCTGAGCCATTAATCTCCCTCTCACCCACGCTGACGGCGTCTAGCCAACCCATTGAAGCACCGGAGTAGCGAGCCCCGCTACCTGTGCCAGGAAGTAAGTCCGCTCTAGCATTCCACGCTCTAGCGTCACTACGAACCAGGCATGTCGCCCTCACTCGAACTTAGTCTCATCCACGTCCCGCGCCGACCCCTTCCCTCACCTTAGTAGTTCACTTTCCGACACCACCCCTTATAGTTCTACTTCTTATATTTTAACACCGAGCACTACCATTGATCGGCACTTAACTGAGTATTTTTCACGCTCTATCACCCCTACCCTGACCTTGAATCGTCTTCCTTTCAGCACTCCGTGACAAATGGCCCCCCGCCCGAAATGCATTGGAGGAGTTCGTTTTCATCTTTCTCTAATCTAAAGTTATCTTCACCTTAAATGGGATTGATATGATGTCAATATCAACGTACAAGCCGTCATGAACTTTATCGAATAAAATACGACTTTTTGGATAACAATTTCTTGAATCATTGTTTGATCTCCAATGGAGTGCCTCATCTGGGGATGTATCAGCATCTCGATGCTTACAACACAAGTTCTATGATTTCATCGCGTTTTGACGGAAACACGACCCACGAGCGCACCCTAAAATTCTCAAAATTCTTCTACTAGCTATCAAGCAGAACCTTACCTGCAGTGCTCCACCAAACCCCTCTCTTTAGTAATTTTCTTCATCCACCACTGGTGGGTTGCACGCATCAAAATGCAATTCGACTAAATTAGTAAAAGTACGGAAGCCAGAACACATACTTTAGCGTACGATGAAGAGGAACGTAATTTATTCGCTGATTGAGGAAGACATCAGCCCCACCTCTACAGCCCGCAACAAAGAGCAATGCATTAAGCAACTATTATATCTTTCCAAGCGCCACATAAATCAGAAACTCCACGCGCGTACTTTACTCAAATATCATCGAGCACTCAGAATCCCTCGTGGACTACAGATAGCCCTCAAGCCCTCCCTCTGTAAGAACTCCAAATCATTCAAGGATAAATGGGACGGGATACTTAATAAGTGCAGCCTTGACCTGATTCTACTAATCGTAGAAGAACTTTTTGGTATACTCAAAGAACTGGAACAAGAAATCAAAGAAATCGACAATGAATTGAAAGACATGCTGACACCCGAAGAACTCACCAACACCCTAGAGGATCTTAAAACCATACTTGATAAACACCGGAAAGAAATCAATGAGCGGAAAATTAGAAAATTCCGAAGAGACACGCTTGATTACAAGCTAGATGAAGTGTACACCTGGGCCGACGTCTATGCCCAGCGACGCCGGAATAGACCTCCCAACACACAAACTGACACATCATCTTCTGAAAGTGATTCTACATATCGTCCTCCATGCAAAACCATGACCTCAACATCCGCCAATGGCCAAGCTGGCACATCCACAACAGTACAAGAACAACCATCTGCGGTTCATTTTTTAGAATCAGGCCCAGAACAAAAGAAAAGGAAATAAGTCCTCCAAACACCCGGAGCACAGTCTCCAAGAAGGATCCCAAAGGAAAAAAGAACATCTAGTTATCAACATTTCTAAGACAGTTGTTCCCCAACATCAAATAGATCTACTTGAGAAAGGCACATCATTCATCTCAGTGGCGCACACCAATTTACTTGAACTTGAAGTAAGTACTTTCAAATTCACCAGGAAACTCAAACTCCGTCACTTCTTTGACAATATCTTACCCCCCACCAACAACACCAAACCTGACAAACTTAGAGGTCTACGACCTCCCAGCACATTTCAAGCCCCCAGCAGCCACAAGTGTATTGACCTATTTGAAAACCTTGTACGCAACGACGCGTCTAAAATCAACTTCAAAAGAAAATCCAAACATCAAAATCTTACCATCAAAGATCGGGACACTCTTAAATATCTGGCCAACAATACACAAATCAAATGTATTAAAGCCGACAAGGGCGGGGCACTTGTAATTCTTGATACTACCATGTATACACAACGGCTTCAGGAACATATACAGGACACCACGGTCTACATGCAACTCGACAACAACCCTACAAGGGAGTTTCAGAGCATACTACATGAGATTGTAATAAAGGCACACCGCAACGGCATCATTGAAGACCGCACCAAGAATTACCTCCTGCAAGAGCACCCTAAAAGTCCAACCATACACATGTGTCCCAAGATACATAAAGATCTTCAAAACCCTCCTTTTAGACCCATCGTGTCTACTAAAGGTTCGATACATGTACCCACAGGCAAATTTATCGACAAATACCTTCAGCCGCTGGTCGCCAAAACCACCAGCCACATCAAAGACACCACAGAATTCCTACTCAAATTGTCTAAATTCCAAATCAATGACAATGAGTCACTCATCTTATGTACAGCTGATGTCAGCTCTTTATACACATCAATACCCCATCAGGGAGGCATTGATGCGATTGAACGAGCCCTACTCAACAGTGACATTGATGCACAAATGCAATCCTTCCTTATGGAACTCATGGTATACACTTTATACCACAGTTATTTCCAAGATGACAATAAATGGTACCTTCAGCTATCCGGGATGGCGATGGGAAACTGTGCTGCTCCCACATATGCCAACATCTACATGGAAAATTTTGAAAACGATCACATCTATGCTAACACCACTTTCAACGACAAAATAAAAATGTACGTTCGATACATCGACGATTTGTTTATAATGTGGACGGATACCAAAGAGTCTTTAAATCACTCCCTTCTTGAGCTCAACACCAAGGATGAACACATCCAACTGACCTGGCAAATCAGTGATACAGAAATCTCATTTCTCGACGTCAACATCAAAATCACTCCTAATGGATTCAGCACCGATCTCCACAGGAAAAACACAGACCGCAATAATACCCTACATTACACTAGTTTCCACCAGGGATCTCTCAAAAAACATCTGCCTTTCTCCCAAATGTTACGTGTCAAACGTATAGTTTCAGAGGAACAGATCGTCGGCACTCGCATTAAGGAAATGCATGAACGCTTCCTTGAGAGAGGCTACCCTGAACCCATCCTCAAGGACGCTCAAACCCGAGTGGCTAAAATCACCCGACAGGAGAGTCTGTCCAAAACACCCAAAAAAGACGAAAAACGCATGGTTCTAGTATCTAAATACTCTACGGTCAGCACAACCTACAAAAAAATTATTCTCAAACACTGGCCGATCCTACAAATGGAACCCGACTTTCGGGACATCTTTCAGAGTCCTCCCTTGTTCGCCTACACCAGGAGCAAGAACATCAAAGAAATTCTTTCCAAACCCACACTCACTACTGAACATTACAAAGGAACCCAACCATGCTTAAATTGTAATCACTGCAACTGTATCATCAAGGGGAATATCATCAGACACCCTATGAAGTGTAACGCAATCAAACTCCAAGTGAATGCCACATGCGACACCATGAACTTGATCTATGCCTTGAAATGCCCTTGTGGCAAACTGTATGTCGGTAAGACGGAGCGCAAAATCAAAATACGTATGAACGAACACAAATCTAACATACGTCTCAAATATGAGAAATCCAACATAGCCATGCATTTCTTTGAAGCACGCCATACCATCGCACAACTACAATTCATCATCCTGGAAACTGTTTCCAAAAAAGAAGGGACTGACAACCGCAAGTTTCTCCTTAAAAGAGAACTCGAATGGATTTATCGTTTACAGACTCTCAAACCCCATGGTCTTAATGATCGGATCGAATATAGGTGCTATCTGTAATACATTTTTACACCGTTTGTAAACTGTTGAATAGTCATGTTTTACATTGCTCTCTGTTGCTGTACCCTACTCTAAGTATCCTTTACTCCTTTTACCTTGTTTATTCCTTGTTTACTTTTTTCACCCTTCACACACCTTTCCATCATGGCCCCCGCACTATTTCCATTAGTCCTTCTCCCATCTTTACCCTCCTAGCCTCCAGTCCGCTTTTTACCTCTATGTCGCTGAGCCATTAATCTCCCTCTCACCCACGCTGACGGCGTCTAGCCAACCCATTGAAGCACCGGAGTAGCGAGCCCCGCTACCTGTGCCAGGAAGTAAGTCTGCTCTAGCATTCCACGCGCTAGCGTCACTACGAACCAGGCATGTCACCCTCACTCGAACTTAGTCTCATCCACGTCCCGCGCCGACCCCTTCCCTCACCTTAGTAGTTCAATTTCCGACACCACCCCTTATAGTTCTACTTCTTATATTTAACACCGAGCACTACCATTGATCGGCACTTAACTGAGTATTTTTCACGCTCTATCACCCCTACCCTGACCTTGAATCGTCTTCCTTTCAGCACTCCGTGACAAAGGGCCCCCCGCCCAAAATGCATTGGAGGAGTTTGTTTTCATCTTTCTCTAATCTAAAGTTATCTTCACCTTAAATGGGATTGATATGATGTCAATATCAACGTACAAACCGTCATGAACTTTATCGAAAAAAATACGACTTTTTGGATAACAATTTCTTGAATCATTGTTTGATCTCCAATGGAGTGCCTCATCTGGGGATATATCAGCATCTCGATGCATACACCACAAGTTCTATGACTTCATTGCGTTTTGACGGAAACACGACCCATGAGCGCACCCTAAATTTCTCAAAATTCTTCTACTAGCTATCAAGCATTAGAACCTTACCTGCAGTGCTCCACCAAACCCCTCTCTTTAGTCATTTTCCTCCAAATAGCGCGTCATTCTCTGTTTTAAGAATTTGTTGCATTCTTAAATGCACAAAGGCAAGCATTACGTTTGATACCATGCTTACCTCATCAATAATGAGAAGTTTCATTTTCTTCAAGACTCTTGAAACTTCACAGCAAGCTTCTCCAGATAGCTTCTGGTATTCCAATTTGTTTTCATGCTCTACTGGTAGCATTTGTAAACGATGTAAAGTAATTCCTTTAATGTTGTGTGCTGCCAACCCAGTTGGAGCAGCGACAACACAAAACAAATGCAACTCAGTTGTTTTCTGTGGATAACTTGTAATTACTTTAATAAAAAAATGTTTATCTGTTCCAGCTTGTACACTCACGTACATTCGGATAGGTTGAAATGACGTACATGAGCACTCTTTCTTTTCATGAAGTAATCCATGGTCAATCTGTTGTCTCACTTGCTCATATATTTGTTTTTGCTTAACATTTAGTTGTTCTTCCAAATTTCCTAAGTTAGTTACATCTTCTTCAGCTTGATGCATTGCTGTTTCCACTTCATTCATGGCGATTGCTGCTTCATTTTCAATAATTGGTTGTCCTAGTGGTTCTTGACTGAGCGCAGCAGAACTTTGACTGTCTTGAGAACTGTCTCCAGCAATCTCAGCTGCAATTGTAGCTTCTTGATCAATTTCATCGTTCAACATTTTCACATAATTTGCAAAAGCACAGCATTGTATGCTATCTTTACAAGCATTAAAGGAATCCTCAGAGCTCTGGAAATCTCCAAGTAAATCCAGTTCTGAATGCCATGGTTTGAATAGTTGTAAAAGAGCTAAATAGTAAAATTCCCTTTTATCAGCAGTGTCACAACTTAGCTTCCGGTGATTAATCAAATTTCCTTTCACTTGTTTCACCAAACATCCTTCGGAACCAATGACTCCATATTTTCCATCATTAATGTTTTCTGTAGTATTCCGTTTAAAAGTGTAGTTTTGCAGCACTTCATAGAAACACATGTTCTCAAGATGATGACTTCTGTTTGGGTAATATGTATCCAACATATTAGTTTTCAAAATATCTGTACTTTCTGGATCTTTTGCTGCTAAATATTCCCTTTCTTGTACAGATTTCAGTACTCGATTTCGCATTGCTGCAAGACCTAGACTCACATACAGGATTCTTGTAGATTTGGAATATAGACTTGCAAATGATAACCGATCTGAGCATTCATATGCTCCGATTTCTTGATGCGATAACATCTTCAAACTGAAACTGTATAATTTCTTACTTGGAGTCTTCTCGTGAGAAATCTCTTCCCACATTTCTTTCGTTTCCGCCTTTTCTGATTTTGTAGTATAGGACGTTACATATCGAGCAACAGCAATGGAATTGTCCGCAACATATTGAATATCCATGTTAGCATTCCACATTGACAAAATAACTGGGTTGTAGTCATTTATGTATTTTGACTCTTCATTTCTTCTTAAGTTGTAGGTATTTTTTGGAGACTTTCTTGTGATAGTATGTCGCAAAGATGACATAAAACTATTCACTCTTCCTTTCGATATTACAGGACGTGGAAATCCAAAACGACATTTAGTGTAGAACTTGTCCTTAGATTTGTACTTTCGTCTACAGTATTTTCCACATCAGTGGCTTTGGAATCGTAACACTTGTGCTCCTAAGTTGTTTTCTTCTGTGCTTTTGGGTACAGCACATGTTGCATATTGTTCAATAAAACTCAAATCTGAGAGAGACACATTAGTGATAGATTCCTTACCTTAGAATATCCCCAGGCGTCAGACTGGATCCGGACATTTTTGCATAGTAGTACCCTAGCACGTCAGTAGGCGTCGTCTGCGGCTCCGCATCCGTCGTCCGCGTCGTGGGCACCGTGATGACGTCGTCAGAGTACTTAGACGCCGCCTCCGCGTGCTGACATCAGTTCTTCTTTTTTACGCGCCAGCAAGCGCAGATCTGGAAAAAGCAGTAACCCTTAGTCAATTTTTGACTAACTTTTTTGGATCCTTTTGATCATTTCTCGAAGTCTTTATGACTCCGCTCGGTGCCTAGGGATGCCTGGCTTCAAGCACTGCGAGGATTGCGACCGCACAATGTCGTTCACGGATCCTCACCACCTGTGCCTAACTTGTCTAGGCGTCGACCACGACGACAAGGCCTGCTCCGACTGCCGGCCCGCTCTTTGAAAGCCAGACGGAGCGGTCCTGCAGGCGACTCGAACTCCGGCAGTCGGCCCCGCGCTGCGAGAGATCCCGGTCCCACTGGAGGTCGAGGGACAGGTCGCGGGGACGGAGCCACCACAGCTCCGGGAGTCGGCACCACTCCTCCAGGTCGAAGTCGTCGTCAGGTAAGAAACACAAGAAGTCGAAGAGGCAGCATCGCTCTTCTGACTCCCCCCGATGCTCGCGTGACCGGCCGGGGGTTTGGGTGACACCGCCCACGCGGCTCCGACCAGAGTCGCGGGCGTCACAGCCTGCCCCACACCCTGCGGTCCCTGGACACGACGCGACGCCGGGGGAGATTGAGCGCTTCCTCATGGTCATGAGGAACCTCTCTTCGGGCCCAGCGGACCCGTCAGGGGCCCCTAGCGGGTCGGGGGCTTCGTCCCCGACGCCGCTGGCGCCTTCGGGCCCGGCGCCGCAGGGCCCCACTGTCTCGACACCGCCGGCGCCTTCGGGCCTGGCGCCGCTTGGCCCAACGGTTCGGACGCTGCCGCCGCCTTCAGGCCCCGCGCGGCGGGACCCCACTGGACCCACTTCGGGATCTGGGTCGTCGCCGGTGGACCTTACGCCTCCCCCGGCGTCGGTCCGTCAGGTGTCACCTCCGGCGCCGTCCTCGGGCGGTGCCGTCCCCGATGCCTCCCTCGCTCTGGTTCTGACGTCGGAGCGGCGCCGCTGGGCGCCGTATCCGACGGCGATTGGGGATTTTTACTTCAATGAACCAGCCCCATTGGTTGAAAACCCTGAATTTCAGGAGATGGTTGATGAGGAGTATTGGGAGGGGTTTGAGGACCCTCTGACACGCAATTGTCAGCCTCTAGAGGACTGGACAGGTGACCTTGGGGATGCCAGTGGTCTGTACACCTCTCCAGACACTGGTTTTGTCTCGCCTCCTACCGTGGCTTCGGAATAGGGGGCAACATACGGAGTGGTGTTGATGAGGGCTGCCTAGGCCTTGAGCCTTGAGCTCCCTGTGCCGGTTGTGAGGACTAATCTCCTCACTGAGGTCCTTAAACCGCAGTCATGCCCATCGGAGCCTCTGCTGCCATTTCATGAGGCCTTGACGACGTTCTTTTGGGCACTTGGTCCAAGCCCGCTACGGGTTCGCCCGTAGATAGGAACGTGGCCAGACACTACCGCCCGGCCCTGGGCGACCCAGCTTTCCTGTCCACCCACCCCACCCCCGAGAGCCTGGTCATCCAGGCGTCCACTTCTCAGACCGCATTCCCGTCAGCTCAGTCGGACAGGAAATCCAAGAGGTACGAGATGTACGGCAAGAAGGTCTTCTCCTCCCTTAGTCTGGGACTGCGGTCTTCCAACACCCTTGCCTCTTGGGCTGCTACACCCAGTCTCTGTGGATACGGTTGCGGAAGTGCTGCCAGAGTGTCCATTGGAGGTACGGGCCAAACTCTGCCAAGCCCTTGTGGAGGGCCGGGATGCAGCCAAATATTCTATCCGGTGTGGGCTGGATACCACCGACTCACTAGGTCGAGCGATGGCAACGACAGTGGCGATTAGACGCCACGCCTGGTTGAGGTCCGCCAACTTTTCGGCTGATGACCAAAACACTTTGATGGACATGCCGTTTGATGGCCGTCGCCTTTTTGGCGACAAGGCAGACCATGTGCTTGAGCGCTTTAAGGACAAATGGGTGCCTTTCGCTCCTTTCGTGGCCAAGGAAGGGGTGCCCCCACACGTGCTGCCAGCCACACGCCGCAGACTAACATCCAGCGCGGTGGCGGCTGTGGAAATCGCCGTTGAGGCGGTCGGGGACAACGGCAAGGCCAGTCCACACCCTCCCCCGCAGCATCCGCCTCCTAGTCCGTGCTTCTCGGCCCATGTGACGTCAGTGGGGGGCAGGGTTCTCCATCACCACTCTCACTGGCGCACTGTTACTTCAGACCGGTGGGTGCTGCAGATCGTCCGAAGGGGCTACTTTCTCCCCTTCGAGATGACCCCTCAAGCCATGCCACCGCAACACCACCTCGTATCGGGGGATCATTTGCGGCTTCTGCAGGAGGAAGTTTCGGCCCTCTTGGCCAAGGGGGCCATCGAGCGGGTTCCTGGGCCAGAAGTAGGACATGGTAGCTACTCCCACTACTTTCTGGTACCCAAGAAGGGCAAAGGGGGCCTACGCCCTATCTTGGATCTACGGAACGTCAACGGCTTCCTCCGGAAGGAGAAGTTCAAGATGCTGACTCTGGCTCAGGTCTTGGCTGCCCTGGACCCGGGAGACTGGATGGTGGCGTTGGACTTGCAGGATGCTTATTTTCACACCCCCGTCCTGCCGTCCCACCGGCGTTACCTTCGGTTCACTTTAGGCCACGAGCACTTTCAGTTTACCGTGCTCCCCTTCGGCCTTACCAGCGCCCCACGAGTGTTCACAAACGTGATGGCGGTGGTCGCAGCTCATCTGCGCAGGTTAAGGGTTTCAGTCTTCCCCTACGTCGACGACTGGTTGTCGTCAGCCACCTCCAGACGACGGCAGACCTCTTGCACCAGGTGGGGTTCTACATCAATGTGCCGAAGTCACACCTGTGCCCCTCTCAGAAGTTCTTTTTCATTGGAGCGGTTCTCGACTCAGCGCAGTTTCGGGTTTACCCACCTGAACAGCGGGTTCGGAATATACATGCTCTGATTCCGGTCTTTCAGCCTTTATCCCGGGTTTCGGTCAGGTTGACGCTGCGGCTTCTGGGGATGATGGCCTCCTGCATCCTTCTGGTGCATCACGCCCAATGGCGGATGCGGGCTCTGCAGTGGGACCTGAAGTTTCAGTGGGCCCAGCATCAGGGCAACCTGTCCGACCATGTCCTGATCTCGGAGGGCACTGTGAGACAGCTGCAGTGGTGGCTCACGAACCATGATTGGGTCAGCGGCAGATCCCTCTCCCTTCCCCAACCGGAGCACGTAGTTGTGACGGACGCGTCCCTCCAGGGCTGGGGAGACCACATGGGAGAGGCGGAGATCAGAGGCCTCTGGTCTCCGGCGGAGTCCCGGCTCCATATCAACCTTTTGGAGCTGCGGGCGATTCGTCTAGCACTGAAGGCATTCCTCCCCTCTATCCGAGGGAGTGTAGTGCAGGTGTTCATGGACAACACCACCGCCATGTGGTACTGCAACAAACAGGGCGGGGTGGGGTCGTGGACCCTCTGCCAGGAGGCTCTGCGCCTCTGGCAATGGCTGGGACATCAGGGCGTGACCTTGGTGGTTCAACACCTGGCAGGTTCTCTGAACGCCAGGGCGGATGAACTCAGCCGCCGGTGCATGATGGATCACGAATGGCGTCTGAACTCTGACGTGGCACAAGGTCTCTTTCTGCAGTGGGGAGAGCCTTGGTTAGATCTATTAGCCACCGAATAGAACGCGCAATGTCATCAGTTCTGCGCGTTGGAATTTCCAAGGCGGCACTCGCTCAGAGAAGCTTTTCGTCGCGAGTGGAGTTGCGGTCTGTTGTACGCCTTTCCGCCTATACCACTTCTGCCCAGAGTGCTGAAGAAGATCAAGCGCGACCGGGCACAAGTCATCCTTGTGGCTCTGGACTGGGCACGAAGGTACTGGTATCCCGAGCTACTCAGTATGTCAGTCGACCCCCCGGTTCGTCTGCCTCTTCAGGAGGACCTTCTGTCGCAGCAGCAGGGGACGGTCCTCCAACCGAACCTGTCCAGTCTCCACCTCCATGCTTGGAGATTGAGCGGCGACAGTTGAGCCCATTTGACTTGCCTCCTGAAGTCTGTAACATCATTCTGGCAGCCAGGCGTCCCTCCACAAAGTCGGTATACGCCTGCAGGTGGAACAGATTTGTGGCATGGTGCACAGCAAAGGCTGTGGATCCCCTCAATGCCCCTCTTTCTGAGGTTCTTCTCTTTCTTCTTTCTCTTGCCCAGCGGGGCTTTGCTCTGGGCACTATCAAGGGCTACCTTTCTGCTCTTTCAGCCTTCTTGAGGCTGCCTGATCAACCTTTGTTCAAGTCCCATATTGTTAACCGATTCTTGAAAGGCATCACGCATCCGTTCCCTCCTGTGCCCTTTGTGATGTCTCAGTGAGACTTGAACTTGGTTCTTACTTTTCTGATGTGCTCTCCGTTTGAGCCACTTCACCACTGTCCTCTTCGCCTTCTCACTTTGAAGACTGCCTTCCTGGTAGCCATCACCTCTGCCCGGAGAGTGAGTGAGCTCCAGGCTCTATCCTGTAAACCTCCTTTCATTTCGGTCCATCCGGACAAGGTTGTGTTGCGGACAAGGCCCTCTTTCCTGCCCAAGGTAGTTACAGCCTTCCACATTGGGCAGTCAATCACCTTGCCCACCTTCTTTCCGCATCCGCATGTGTAGGAAGGTGGCTACCTGACTATGGTTACCCCAGATTTTTTGCCTTGTGTTTAGCTGGTTTTCGACTTAGTTTGCCTGGTTCCCTGCTAATCAGGGCCCCAGGCTATCTGCTCTCTCTGTAAAATGGATTCCATGTACCCTAGGTGCATAACTAAATTAGCTTGTGTCACCTTATCAGCCCCTGTACAGAGCACTATAGGTGCCCAGGGTATAGGTGCATCCAAGGCCTACCAGGGGCTGCAGCATATCTTTTGCCATCCTTGGCTGGCTATCCAAAATTGGCACAACTGGCTGATAACTCAGCTGGGGCAAGGTGGTGTAATCACCCCTTGCTTAGATATAGTATGCCTATATCTAAACCTATCTGGACAAATATATACCTATCAGTCACTCCTATGGCAGGCCTTAACAATCCTGGAGGCAGAGTGCTTGGTTTTATGTGAGATGGTGCTCTAGTATGAGCTGAGCCTGTCTGCAGCTGTCGGGACCCATTCCCTAAGCTGTTCCGGGATAATGCCATACCATATACTTTTAAGTGCATTATAATCCTCGCGGTTATATGTTAATTTTGGTTTGGCTTTATCAAAACATGTCGTGTAAGGTGTCATACGATTTGGAATACTACCCCCTCGCCAGTCCTGGTGACGGGGGTAGCATTCCACCCCTCTAGAGGGAGACAACATGTTACTTTGCTAAAACACGGTTGATTTTAAAAGAGCCTCAGATCCACAAAATGGATGCTTCTGCTAGAGACACGAGTCTGACCTCCTGCTGCTGACCGAAACTCAGCAGAGGAGGGCTGGACAAAGGCTTTCCTGTCGCAGGGCGGTGTTACACCACCCCAGACAGGAGATAGTGGATTGTAGCAGGGAGGTTTGAAAGAAACCAGACACTGCCTGGGGCGCACAAGGCTGCCCCTTGCATAATCCGGCCAAACCGGTTCTGGGGCACACCAGCCCCTGTCCCAGCGCGGCCTGGATCAAAGGAAAGGGGTGTATCCACCCCCCTCCTGGGTCCCACCCATAGGAGGGGACCTAGCAGGTAATCCAGCCCCCTAGATTGGTATAAGAATGGGAGCAGTGCCAATGCACTCAGATTATCCTGATGAAACATAAGAAACGAAACTCTGGACCCTTCGACATCCTACTCGACGTAGAAGACTGAAGAATCTCTCTTGTGGTCAAGGAGTGACCACCCTGTGCAAACAGGCACCATCCAGCACCTCGACATCTGCTTTGTTGCAGTTCCCACCGGAACTCGAGCGACAGAGATCGACGAGATCAAGCTTGCCTGCCTTCTTACAGCCCGATCCACAGTCACTGCAGAGCTGAGACCCGTGGAGGCGACCGGAAGCGTGGGGCACGCCATCTTGAAAAGACCACGAGACGCTGACCGTGCAGCCCACGAGTGACCCTCGAAGCTGGACACCGGGGTTTGAGAAGCCCCAACCCTGAGCCACTCTTGCACCGAAGCTCACCCTTCTACACTCGACGAGTGCTTGTGGGGCCCTCCTGCTTTCTTTGGCTCGACGCGTTGGCCCGGTCACTTGCCAGCTGGCTTGTGGCCCCTGTGCCGACGAAAACCTAAAACCGACTTGCGATTCTGGTTGCTCTAGACTTGCACCCGCTCCTCTGAAAAGGAGCCCCCACTCTGACCCTCCTGGTCCGAGTGAGAAGCAATCTTCCAGTCCTGCTTGGATTGCTCTTGCCAAGTGTTGTTGACTCCGATCTTGAAGCCGACAGTGCCGACGGTGAGAGCCTGCGTGGGACAGCTCGTGACCCGCTCCTGGACATCGCAGATGCCCCAGAGCCCATGTGGCAGTGCAGAGAAGCTCCTCAAAAACCACCTGATTGCGCCCGACATTGCCTGGTTCCGTCCTGGTTCCACCCTGGTCACTGCTGAGTGGCCCAGACTCTGTCCCCTCTGCTTTCAGGTACTTTTCTACTCTGCTCCACCCTTGGATCACACCGGACACTTCTCCTTCACATCGCCTGCAGCATCTTCAGCTTCAAGCACCAAGAACCTGCGTGACGAAACCCGACGCCACTTCGACCCTATGCACCCGCTTCCTGTGGGTGAGGTAACATTGCAACGCCGGTGTTCCCACACTGGTACACACCTCTAGGGTCTGTGTCTAAAGTTTTGTCCATCTAGGTTCAGCGGAAGTATCCTAAAACTCTATTTGTGTAACTTTTATGCACTGTTGACTTACATTGGTGCATGTGTGTGCTTTAAGCGCTGCACCCGAATCCCGTGGGCTTTTCCAAACTTCAGCATTGCTTGTCCCGACTGCTCCCAGTGATTCCCTGGGCCCTAGGCCTAACCACTGTTCGATTGGTATCTCTTATACCACTTTCTTAATATATGGTTTGAGTGGCCACCCGCCCTTATCCATAATTGTGCAACTTTGTATGTTATACTGTGCTTTTGATTTAACGCTTGTACCCCTTTGCTCATAAAGAGTACTGGGGATTATTTTTAGTAATAAACACATATATGTTTATAATATATACTTGTGTGGTGTCCTTTCATTTGATATTACAGGATTGTGATTGGTAAAACAGCTCGCTTAACACGACCTCTTGAGTTTAGCCTTTAAGGCTGCTTAGTCTATGCTACCATTAAGATAGCTTGTCTATAAGGTTGACTTACAACCAGACACCATAAGGGATTGTTTGGCCTGATACAAGGTGGTTCTAGAATTGGAAACATCATATATCAGGCCAACTTCTCACATTGGTTGCAGCGTTGCGGATTTGAGCTTGCTGTTGTTTTACCATTGCAATCTTTTTATCAAATTGAAAGATCACATCAAGTACCTTTAGGTACATATAAATCAAAAGCTTAGCATATTTAAATTCTACTGAACTTAGTAGTTGTAGATTAAAGGGATTAGCACACCCTGACCACAACTCACTAGCAAGGTACAGTATGAAAACACTTAGTGTAGGTAAGTGCACCACTTGCACCTCACTAGCAGTCATGTCTGACACAGGAAGAGCTTCAGGCTCTGCCCCTGTGACAGTTGACCTTACCAAGGCAACTTCCAGCTATGACAAACTTAGCCACAAAGACTTGGGTGCCTTGTGCATTGCAAGGGGGCTAAAAAGGGGTAGAACCCCACCATTCCTTCCCTGATAGCCATCCTGGAAAAGGATGACTTAGATAAGGCGAGTGCAGCTCCCTTAGATTTAGGAGATGGAGAAAACACCCCTGAGAATGAGAAAACTCCAGAAGAGGAAGAGGAAGAAGAGGAGGAAGAGGAGGATGGCCCAGTAGTAGATGAGCCTGATCAGGATCAGAGGGGTAACCGGGTTGTAGTTGCCAGGCTTAACCAGGCTAACTTAGACCTACATGGGAATGGAGAGGGCCAGCACCTCCCCAGATCCTATAACCTAGTTCCCACAGGCAACAGAAGGGTGAAATCTCCATCAGGGGACTCTCACATTTCTAGTGTCTCCAGAAACTCTTAAAGGGGAATGACTTCCCCCAGAGAAGAGAGCATAAGGCCAGGATGAGAGCTGTAGAACTCCAGATAGAGAGGGAAGAGTTAGCCCTGGCCCAAGCTAAACTTGCTTTAGCAAGGGAACAGAAAATGTGTGGCTTAGATGCCACTGGTGGCAGCAATAATCCCAGAGAGAAAGACAGGTCCTATAATACTAGAAACCTGACAAAGATTGTGCCCCCTACACAGAAGGGGATGACATCCACAAGTGGATAACTGCTCTTGAGAGAGCCTGCATGGTACAGCAGGTTCCTGAGGAACAGTGGGCAGCAATCATATGGTACTCCTTTTCAGAGAAAGGGAGAGATAAGCTCCTCACTGTCAGGCATGAGGATGCTAAAAACTACAAAGTCTTGAAGAGTGCTCTAATAGATGGGTTTGGCTTAACCACTGAACAATACAGGTTGAAGTTCAGAGACACCCAGAAGACACAGACACAGGACTGGACTGATTTTGTAGATTGTGCTACTAAGGCTCTGGAGGGTTGGCTACATGGCAGCAAATACATGACTTCACTGGATTGTGTAATTTGATTATGAGGGAGCAGATCCTAAGTAATTGTCAGAACCTGCTCTTACACCAGCACCTGGTGGACTCAGATTTGACCTCTCCCCAAAAATTGGGAAAGAGGGCAGATAAATGGGTCAGAACCAGGATTAGGCCTAAGAATCAGGACAGTAACCGGAAGAAGGAGTCTACCAAGCCTCAAGAAAAGGGTGGGGATAAAAGTAAGGAAAAGACTTCCCCAGGGCCCCAAAAGAATGGGGGTGGATCCCAAGACACTTCTTCAACCCAGAAAAAGCCTTATTGTCATGCCTGTAAACAGGTTGGGCATTACAAAACAAACAGCTGTTGTCCCAAGAATGGCAATAAAGAGAATATACCTCCAAAGCCAGCTCCAACACCTCCTGTTACTGTCAGCAGTAATCCCCCAGGAAGTGGGAGCACTCCCAGGAATCTGGGTGGGTTTACTTTTGGAGCCCAGGTGCACCCTGGCCTATCCAGGTCCCCATCACCAAATAATCTTGTTTATGAAACTGTCATGGGGTTTGCCAACTTCTCTGATTGCCCAAATACCTTGAGCAAATATAGACAAGAACCCATCATCAATGGTTTGAAAGTTGAAGCCTTTAGAGACACAGGGGCTAGCATCACCATGGTGGCTGACTGTATAGTCCCCTCTAAGCAACTTTTACCAGGTGCCACATACCAGGTAACAAACATTGATGGAATCCAAACAAATCATCCCATGGCAGTAGTCAGCTGGGGAGGTGTCACTGGCCCAAAGAGAGTGGCAGTGTCATCAAACTTGCCTGTAGACTGCCTTCTTGGTAATGATTTAGAAAACTCAGCCTGGGCTGAGGTTGAACAGGAAATCCATTCTAGAATGGTAAACTCCAATGGAAAGGTTAGTGGGGCTGTAATGGCTACAGCCCCAACCCAAGATGCCCTTCCTGAAAAGGTTGGTAGGGCTGAGCAACTCTCTGCCCCACCTTTAGCAGAAGCTCTTCCTAAACAGAATAGCAAAGCTGTTATGATAACAGCAGATACCCAAACTGAGTCTCTTCCTGAAAAGGTTGGTGGGGCTGTGATGGCCACAGCCCAAACTCAAACAGATATGTGTGTTGTTAAGCCTGAAATGATGGATCACTCCACCCAAACTGAGAGCATGGAGGAGGAAGAGAAATCTTCCCCTCACCAGACATTAGGACAGGATCAGATAACCTACCCCTCTCTACCTTGCCTTAGTCAGCCCAGGGCTGCAGAGGACAAGAAGGACAGTGAGACCCAGAGGGCCCCCTGTCAAATAAAGCACCCCCATCAACAGATTAGGGGCACCAAAACTAGTAGCCCTAGTGAGGTGAAAACTTTAAAAGCTCCTGAGGGAGCCCCCTTAAAAATAGTTAGAGACCTCCCACAGATGGATTCTGTTGGGCACAGCCAAACCTGGGACCCAAAGGGCCCAAACCTGAACTGTCCGTCCAGCAAGCCAAACAGAGGGACCCAGCCTCCAGCTTTAGGTAGCCAGAGGTTGACCCTGAGAGCACAGTGCAACTCAGTTGAAGAAAGAAAGGCACACATGGTGGAAGATAATTGGAGGAAGCTGAGCCCTAAGTTAATGGAGCCTCACTTCAATACTCCATATCAAAACCAGCTTTTTTCCTTGCATAAACACACCCAAGGTAGTGATTCCCTATGGTGGAGACCCTCTAATACCCCAAGTGTTAGGGACTGCTTAGTGGACCATGAGACAGGGGGTACCCATGCTAGTGCAGGTACTTCCTTATATGGCCACTCAGGCAATATAGGCTTACCTGGCCAAGGATAGCCATGCTAGTGCAGGTACTTCCTTATATGGCCACTCAGGCAATATAGGCTTACCTGGCCAAGGAAAGCCTTATCTCCTTTCCTTTCGTTTGGGGGGGGGGGGGGGGGGGGTTGTGTAGGAAAGTGGCTACCTGACTATGGTTACCCCAGATTTTTTGCCTTGTGTTTAGCTGGTTTTCGACTTAGCTGGCCTGGTTCCCTGCTAATCAGGGCCCCAGGCTATCTGCTCTCTCTGTAAAATGGATTCCATGTACCCTAGGTGCATAACTAAATTGGCTTGGGTCACCTTATCAGCCCCTGTACAGAGCACTATAGGTGCCCAGGGAATAGGTGCATCCAAGGCCTACCAGGGGCTGCAGCATATTTTTTGCCACCCCTGGCTGGCTATCCAAAATTGACACAACTGGCTGATAACTCAGTTGGGGCAAGGTGGTGTAATCACCCCTTGCTTAGATATAGTATGCCTATATCTAAACCTATCTGTACACATATATACCTATCTGTCACTCCTATGGCAGGCCTTAACAATCCTGGAGGCAGAGTGCTTGGTTTTATGTCAGATGGTGCTCTAGCATGAGCTGAGCCTGTCTGCAGCTGTCAGGACCAATTCCCTAAGCTGTTCCGGGATAATGCCATACCATATACTATTAAGTGCATTATAATCCTCGCGGTTATATGGTAACTTTGGTTTTGCTTTATCAAAACATGTTGTGTAAGGTGTCATACGATTTGGAATACTACCCCCTCGCCAGTCCTGGCGACGGGGGTAGCATTCCTCCCCTCTAGAGGGAGACGACATGTTACTTTGCTAAAACGCGGTTGATTTTAAAAGAGCCTCAGATCCACAAAATGGATGCTTCTGCCACAGACACGAGTCTGACCTCCTGCTGCTGACCGAAACTCAGCAGAGGAGGCCTGGACAAAGGCTTTCCTGTCGCAGGGCGGTGTTGCACCACCCCAGACAGGAGATAGTGGATTGTAGCAGGGAGGTTTGTAAGAAACCAGACACTGCCTGGGGCGAACAAGGCTGCCCCTTGCATAATCCGGCCAAACCGGTTCTGGGGCACACCAGCCCCTGTCCCAGCACGGCCTGGATCAAAGGAAAGGGGTGTATCCACCCCCTTCCTGAGTCCCACCCATAGGAGGCGACCTAGCAGGTAATCCAGCCCCCTAGATTGGTATAAGAATGGGAGCAGTGCCAACGCACTCAGATTATCCTGATGAAACATAAGAAACGAAACTCTGGACCCTTTGACATCCTACTCGACGTAGAAGACTGAAGAATCTCCCTTGTGGTCAAGGAGTGACCACCCTGTGCAAACAGGCACCATCCAGCACCTCGACATCTGCTTTGTTGCAGTTCCTGCCGGAACTCGAGCAACAGAGATCAAAGAGATCAAGCTTGCCTGCCTTCTTACAGCCCGATCCACAGTCCCTGCAGAGCTGAGACCCATGGAGGCGACCGGAAGTGTGGGGCACGCCATCTTGAAAAGACCACGAGACGCTGACCGTGCAGCCCATGAGTGAGCCTCGAAGCTGTAGCCGGGGGTTTGAGAAGCCCCAACCCTGAGCCACTCTTGCACCGAAGCTCACCTCTCTACACTTGACGAGTGCTGCGTGGGGCCCTCCTGCTTTCTTTGGCTCGACGCGTTGGCCCGGTCACTTGCCAGCTGGCTTGTGGCCCCTGTGCCAACAAAAACCTAAAACCGACTTGCGATTCTGGTTGCTCTAGACTTGCACCAGCTCCTCTGAAAAGGAGTCCCCGCTCTGAACTTCCTGGTCCGAGTGAAAAGCAATCTTCCAGTCCTGCGTGGATTGCTCTTGCCAAGTGTTGTTGACTCCGATTTTGAAGCCGACAGCGCCGCCGGTGATAGCCTGCGTGGGACAGCTCGTGACCCGCTCCTGGACGTCGCAGATGCCCCAGAGCCCACGTGGCAGCGGAGAGAAGCTCCTCGACAACCACCTGATTGCACCCGACATTGCCTGGTTCCGTCCTGGTTCCACCCTGGTCACTGCTGAGTGACCCAGACTCTGTCTCCTCTGCTTTCAGGTACTTTTCTACTCTGATCCACCCTTGGATAACACCGGACACTTCTCCTTCACATCGCCTGCAGCATCTTCAGCTTCAAGCACCAAGAACCTGCGTGACGAAACCCGACGCCACTTCGACCCTATGCACCCGCTTCCTGTGGGTGAGGTAACATTACAAAGCCGGTGTTCCCACACTGGTACACACCTCTAGGGTCTGTGTCTAAAGTTTTGTCCATCTAGGTTCAGCGGAAGTATCCTAAAACTCTATTTGTGTAACTTTTACGCACCATTGACTTTGCATTGGTGCATGTGTGTGCTTTAAGTGCTGCACCCGAATCCCGTGGGCTTTTCCCGACTTCAGCATTGCTTGTCCCGACTGCTCCCAGCGATTCCCTAGGCCCTAGGCCTAACCACTGTTCGATTGGTATCTCTTATACCACTTTCTTAATATATGGTTTGAGTGGCCACCCGCCCTCATCCATAATTGTGCAACTTTGTATGGTATACTGTGCTTTTGATTTAACGCTTGTGCCCCTTTGCTCATAAAGAGTACTGGGGATTATTTTTAGTAATAAACACATATATTTTTATAATATATACTTGTGTGGTGTCCTTTCATTTGATATTACAGGATTGTGATTGGTAAAACAGCTCGCTTAACACGACCTCTTGAGTTTAGCCTTTAAGGCTGCTTAGTCTATGCTACCATTAAGATAGCTTGTCTATAAGGTTGACTTACAACCAGACACCATAAGGGATTGTTTGGACCAATACAAGGTGGTTCCAGAATTGGAAACATCATATATCAGTCCAACTTCTCACAGCATCCCTCGAGAGAGGAAGAGAGGCTCCACCGTCCGGACCCAAAACGTGCGCTCTCGTTTTATCTGGATCGCACACGCCAGTTCCGGGTGGATGACCAACTCTTTGTTGGTTACGTGGGCGTAAAGAAGGGGAAAGCGGTGCACAAGCGGACCATCTCGCGGTGGATCATCTTGTGTATTCAGGCGTGTTACTCCTTGGCTAAGAAGGAACCCCCTGTTGGGCTGAGGGCTCATTCCACTCGGGCCACAGCGACTACAACTGCCTTTGACCGAGGAGTGCCCTTGCAGGACATTTGCCAGGCAGCTACGTGGGCCTCACTTCAGGGCCCTAGTTTCAACGCACCAGTGTTGGTTTTTGGCATAGCTCTGCGTTTCTGGCGCAGAAAAGCAGTGTCTAGGAACTGACGTCAGCACGCGGAGGCGGCGTCTAAGTACTCCGACAACGTCATCACGGCGCCCACGACGCCGACGACGGATGCGGAGCCGCAGACAACGCCTACCGACGCGCAAGGGTACTGCTACGCAAAAATTTCTGGATCCAGCCTGACCCGTGGGGATATTCTAAGGTAAGTAATCTATCACTAACTAATGTCTCTTACAGATGTATCGTTACACAAGTAGTAACTTGTGCAACAGTATCATCTGCATCTGATCCAAATTTTGGAGCGTCGTTAATACATAACAACATATGTATATGAGGAGCACCTCTTGCTTGAAACTCCTTTCACCAAAAGAAATCCACAACTTCTCCAAGGAGGATTTTTTTAATTACAGATAAAAGACATCATAGCCTCAAATCTATGATTGAAATACCTGCATACATTAACAGGATCCAAAGAGCACAATTCTCCAGGTGTCTTGTATTCAATGTTTTTTATATTCAAATTTGCCTCTCAAAGAAATTCTAGTAAATCATCCCAAGCGTACTCCGCACAGCTCAGGGTAAGGAACCATGTTGGAGTTCCTAAGATCCGTAGCATACATTTCACTTCTCCATGACGACGGTACCAATTATCATTAGTCCCATGCTGACATGCCATTAAATGAATGAGCTGAGATTCTAGATGATCATCTCTCTTGTGCACTTTATCCATAAAGTCTTTTGCAGATACATTTTGCAGATGTATTCCAGATTTTAGAATGTGGCTGACTGCATATGAAAGTCACTTTCAAACAAAAGATGAAATATATAAGGAATACATTGTTGAAATCTTGGATCTTCTGCATATAATCTTGTCCGATATTCAGGTGCAGGAATCTGCACAGGACGTTCATCACATCGTCCTCCTGTCCCAGTTGTGAACAACTGTGGAAAACAACGACTTTCCAAGCTCTCTTCCCATACGCTCATAGGACTTCCTTTTGCTTTTTTTCATTTGGAACAAATCAATTGTGTTTCCCATCACTTCTTTTGAATGAAGTGGATGCACACTATAATGTTCATAGATTTCTTCACATCTTAACATATCCACTTTTTCAGTTTGTCCACTTGACGTTTCAGTATCTTCTTCTAAAACTATTTCTTCTTCTCTTATATAAACATTCTTATAGTATGTATTGTTTTTTATCAAATACAATGTTGCCTTTTGCACTTTCCTAACATCCACTAACTCCTGACAGATTTTCTTATTCTTAGTTGGCACACCATTAACAAGAATAACCACTGGTTCACTTTCTACACTGTCTACACCAATAGTTTCAATATTTTTCTTTAAATCTAACAGTAAATACACTACTCTTCCTTTTAATCCTCTTTGTAAATCTGAAGGACGCAATGTACCTTTTTTAGGCTCCATACGAACAATAACCTCAAACGGGTGCACACATTGAATAAGAATAGACTCATAGGTATTTAGATCGGTCAGTTCTGGAGGAATAGCAACTAACTCTAAATTATTATGCATAGCTCTAGCGGGAATTTTATTCTCATCTAATTTGTTATAACAATATTTACAAATATGCTGATCAGAACCCAAATCAAAACAGTTCTCTACCAACAAATAAGTTGCAAATTCTTTCCACGTATCATTATTTTCTTTTTCATTTTTTAAATACAAATCAACACTCCTAGTCTGATTTTTGTAGTGAGTTCGACAACAAATACAAGAAAAATTTGGCCTTTCACCTGAAATCACCTTAAACTTTGTAATTACATTTATACATTTTTTTACACAACTATGTTCAACATTCTCTACAACATTTTCCTCTATTAATGTCTGAGTTTCTTCACTCTCTTCTTCAGGACCAAAGTAACAAAACTCAAAATCATCACAAATCTTTTTCACATCTGAAACTGACCCTCGAAAAAGAGCATTGTTCAACTCATTTAACTTTAGTGCTGAACTTTTTGCATAATACAATCTTCTCACTAACTTCTGCATTTGAGTATGATGTACTGCCAACATCCTGAAATGGTGAAAAACACTTTGACATACTTTCCTAGAAAGACAAGCCAGAGAATGACCTTGCAAACCAGTGTATTTTCTCACTCTGCAAGGGTCTAGTCCTTGCAACAGCTGAATCTTTTGTTTAACACTTTTTTTACAATATGCTTGTAAGAAATTGCGTACCTCATCAATAGATTCTTGTTGTACACTACAAATACTACTACAATCCCAAGTGTACACTGGGGCTTTAGGACATCTGCCTAGAACTTCATCAGCTATCACTTCTTCTGCATTTCTAGGAACCATTTGCTCTTTCTCAATTGGACAACCATCTCTAACCTCATAAGCTCGACCACTGGTGTCAACTGCATGCAACAAAGTATTGCTCTGTAAATAAC
Organism: Lissotriton vulgaris; assembly: GCF_964263255.1. Lineage (NCBI taxonomy): Eukaryota > Metazoa > Chordata > Amphibia > Caudata > Salamandridae > Lissotriton > Lissotriton vulgaris. Next base: position 1,072,553,674 of record NC_141691.1, on the reverse strand, counting down.
TCAATTCATTAAAAAAAGGTTCTGAACTTGAACTATGTTTCCATTTCCCTAAAAAAATATCACAAAAATTAGTTTTGTTAATTACTTTTTTCCTCTTACTTTTGGCCTTCATTAAATGCATTGCTTTATCTAGTGATCGAATTCTTTTTAATACTAAAATGAAGAGTTTCCTCTTTACTTCAAAAGCCTTCTCAACAATGGATTCGATATGCTTCTTCTTTTTATAAAATTGTGTTCTCTTTCTATATTTTTTTGTGTCTTTCAATACGTTATTAAGTTATTCACAACTCTGTTGTAAAATAATTTTTGGTGGATTTCTTTATATTGATTTTCTCTCCCTTTACTATAAGTTGTAGCCTTTGTTTTTACATTGCTTTTTTTGCCTTTCCTATTCTTTGCAAGTTTTCTTGTGCTTGCAACATTTTCACTGCTTTTTTTTCTGAATCTAGTAATGTTTTTTACAAAGTCTTTTGAAGTCTAACCAGAAATCATTCTCTTTTTAGCCACATTATGTTGGTCTTCCAAGACTTGTGGTTGTGTTGTTTTAAAATAAATATCCTTTTTCTGACTTTTTCTTCTTCTTTCTTTCTGTGGCATGATAACTTTATTTTAACGATGATAAACAATATCTGTAAAAAGTAAACATATATAAGTATTTCTTAAAAACTTAAAACAAATTATTTATTTTTATTACTATACAAACACATTTCATACAAATTCTAACTAAAAAATTGTAGTCCTGAACCACAAATGGGAAGGTTGTAAGAGCACTCATACATAGTGCATACCAGTTTGAAGCACTCCATTACACTAACACCTGAAGCACTGAATGAGTACATGCATACTTTCTAAATGATCACAATACTATAAGGAAAGACACTGAGTGAATTCATAATTGATTCACTTTTACTTTAGTAAATATTTTACTAGATTGTACATAAACAGTCATTATGGTTTTGCAACAGTACAGATTTAGAATTTAGAGTGGTGCAGTGTTATTTGTCTACTGTAGGGACTCGTGCTGGGGTACTGTTATACTGTAGTGCAGTGTTATTTGGGTAGTGTAGGAGGTCGTGTTGGGTTGGATTTAAGGTTTAGGGTAGTGTAATGGTGTTTGACTAGTGTAGGGGGTCGTGCTGGAGTAATGTTTTAGAGTTTAGAGTACTGCCCTGGTGATTGGGTAGTATAGGTGGTTGTGCTCGGGGTAGATGTAGGGTTTAGAGTAGTGCAGTGGTCTTTGTATAGTGTAGGGAGATCCTGCTGGGGTAGTGTTATAAGATACTGCTGTTGTGATTGGGTAGTGTAGGAGGTCTTGCTAAGATTGATTTAATGTTTAGAGTAGAGCCATGGTGTTTGGATAGTGTAGGGGGTTGTACTGGGGGTAGATTTAGTGTCTAGGGTAGTGCAGTGGTCTTTGTGTAGTGTAGGGGGTCCTGCTGGGACAGTGTTCTAGGATAGTGCAGTGGTATTTATATAGTGTACAGGGTCATGCTAGGGATAGTGTTTTAGGATTTAAGATAGTGCGGTGCTGTTTGTATACTGTAGGTGGTCATGCTGGGTAGTGCAATGATGTTTGACTACTGTAGGAGGACGTGCTGAGGTACTGTTCTAGGGTAGTGCAGTGGTGTTTATGTAGTGTATGGGGTCATAATAGGGATAGTGTTTTAGATTTTAAGGTTCTGTAGTGGTGTTTGTGTAGTCTATGGAGTCGTACTGCAGTAGTGTTTTACGTTAGTACAGTAGTGTTTCGGTAGTGTACGGGGTCATGCTGGAGTAGTGTTCTACGATAGTGCAGTCGTTATTGGGTAGTGTAGGAGGTGTTGGTGAGATAGATTTAATTTTTAGGGTAGTGCAATGGTATTTCAGTAGTGTCCGGAGTCATGCTACGTAGTGTTTTATTGTTTAGGGTAGTACAGCGGTGTTTATACAGTGTAGGGGGTCATACTAGGGGTAGATTTACAGCTTAGAGTACTGCACTGGTCTTTCTGTATTATAGAGGGTCGTGCTACGGTAGTGTGGTACTGTTTCAGTACTGTAGGGGGACATGCTAGTCTACATTTAAGGTTTAGGGTAGTGCAATGATGTTTGGGTACTGTAGTGGGTCGTGCTGTTATAGTGTTTTACAGTTTAGGGTAGTGCATAGGTAAATGGGTAGTGTAGGAGGTCGTGCTGGGGTAGTGCAGTGGTGTTTATGTAGTGTACAGGGTCATGGTAGGGATAGCGTTTCAGACTTTAAGGTATTGCAGTGGTGTTTGTGTAGTGTAAGGGGTCGTGGTATGGTAGTGTTCTAGGAAATAAAATGGTGTTTGGGTAGTGTACGAGATTGTGCTAGGATAGATTTTAGGTTAAAAGTAGTAAAGTGGTGAATAGGTAGTGTAGGTATTCATGCTGGAGGTAGACTAAGGGTTTACAGTAGTGAAGTAGTGTTTGGGTAGTGTAAGAAATCATACTAGTGGAAGTATCACTACAAGACTACATGTACTTATTTCTCTACAAAGCATCAAGCATACATTCTATATATTTCAGAACTGCATTTTACTATTAATACTAAACTCATTTTGGAAACACATAACCAATGACTATTTCCTAATTCTACCAAAACGTGAGAACACAATACGTTTTTAACCAATTACATGTCGGGAAAGACATGAAGTATTAAAATGCTTCTCTAAGAGTGATTCCTAAATGCACAAACTCACTGTGTGATTCTAGACAAATAACAATATTTCTTATAAATACAGTAGTAGGATAGTATAGTGGTGTTTGGGTAGTGTAAGGGGTCCTGCTGTGATAGTTTTAAGCTTTAGAGTAGTGAAATGGTGATTAGGTAGTATAGGGAGTCATACTGGGGTAGTGTTCTAGCATAGTACAGTGGCGTTTATGTACCATAGGAGATTATGCTAGGGTTAGCGTTTTAGGCTTTAAGGTAGTGCAGTACTGTTTGTGTAGTGCAGGGGATCGTGGTAAGGTAGAGTTCTAGAAAATAAACTGGTGTTTGGATAGTGTAGGAGGTTGTGCTAGGGTAGATTTAAGGTTTAGGATAATAAAGTGGTGAATAGGTAGTGTAAGTAGTCATGCTGGAGGTGGATTAAGAGTTTACAGTAGTGCAGTGCTGTTTGGGTAGTGTAGGAAATCATACTAGGGGTAGTGTCTAAATGTACTTATTTGTCTGCAAAAAAATCAAGCATGCATTCCATACATTTCAGAACTGCATTTCACTATTAATACTAAACTCATTTTGGAAACACAAAACCAATGACTATTTTCTAATTCTACCAAAATGTAATAAAAAATGGTTTTTAACCAATTGCATGTCAGGAACAGTGCCGGACTGGCCATTGCAGGCACCGGACAATCCCCTGGTGCGCCGCATGGGTGAGGTCCGGTTTTGGGCCCCTGAGTGCCGTTTTTGTTACAGGGCTGTTTTTGCAGCATAGCTTCAAAATCGACCCTATAACAGAACCGTCCAAAAAACAAACCCGTCAAAGACCTGAGCAGCACCCACAACCCACAGGGGGGAGTAGGGGGCCGGCCGAGCACTATGACAGGGACGGTGGTGATTCCCAGTCCGGCCCTGGTCCGGAAACACATAAACTACCAAAATACTTCTCTTAAAGTGAATCCTAAATGCACAAACTCACTGTGTGATTCTAGACAAATAACAATGGGGCACATTATCAAGCACAGCGTTAACATTATCGCTGCTTAAGTGGCAGAAAATTGCTAAAGCTAAAGCGGCAATAATGGGCTTGATAATACGCCGTAGAGAATTCCCATAGAAGCCCATGTTCACACCAGAATATGGACTTCTATGGGAATTCACAAGGGCGTATTATCAAGCCCATTATAGTTTTCTGCCGCTAAAGGGGCGATAATGTTAATGCCGTTTCTTGAAAATATGCCCCGATATTCCTTATAAATACACTAGTAAGATACTAAAGTAGTGTTTGGGTAGTGTAAGGGATCCTGCTGTGATAGATTTAAGCTTTTGAGTAGTGAAATGGTGATTAGGTAGTATAGGGAGTCATACTGGGGTAGTGTTCTAGCATAGTGCAGTGGTGTTTATGTACCATAGGAGATCCTACTAGGGATAGCGTTTTAGGCTTTAAGGTAGTGCAGTGGTGTATGTGTAGTATAGGGGGTAGTGGTAGGGTAGAGTTCTAGACAATAAACTGCTGTTTGGGTAGTGTGGGAGGTTATGCTGGGGTACATTTAAGGTTTAGGGTAATAAAGTGGTGAAGGGGCATATTATCAAGCAGGACGTTAAAATTATCGCCGTTTTAGCAGCAGAAAACTGCCGCAAAAGCGGTGATAATGGGCTTGATAATATGCTGTCAAGAACTCCAATAGAAGCCCATGCTCACACTAGAACATGGATTTCTATTGGAAATCACAAGACCATGGGCCATATTATCAAGAAAGGCCGATACATTATCGCCGCTTTTATCCGCAGGAAACGGCCGCTAAAGCAGCGATAATGAGCTTGATAATATGCCCTTGCGAATTCCCATTGAAGCCCAGGCTATGGTGTTAACCTGGGCTTCTATGGTAATTCACAAGGGCATATTATCAAGCCCATTATCGCTGTTTTAGCGGCAGTTTCCTGCCGATAAAAGCGGCGATAATGTATCTCCCTTTCTTGATAATATGCCCCCATATTATAAAGCCCATTATTGTCGCTTTTGCTGCAGTTTTTTACCGCTAAAACAGCGATAATTTTTAAAGTCCTGCTTGATAATATTCCCCGAAGTACCAAAATGCTTCTCTCAGAGTGATTCCTAAATGTACAGAAGACACACTCTGTGTGATTCTAGACAAACAACGCTATCCCTTATATTTTACCAGAACACATTTCGAACTCTAGAATGAGTTCTACATTTTAATGTACAAACTTCACTCATTTTTGCAAATAAATAAAAAATAACTGGTTTCTAATTCTACCAAAGCATAAGAACAGCATAGTTATCTGTGTGCAAACACATAAAATAAGCAAATGCTTATCTCAGAATGCTTTCTAAATGCACACACACTCACAAAATTCTAGAAAAGAAAGTCTTCCCTTCACTTTAGCAGGACAAACACATTACTCTGATTAAAACCAAAATGCACCACATACATTCCCTCACAAATTAATAACTAACCTTTCCAATTATTTTGTAGAATAAGAAGTATGTCAGTCACACAGGGGATTTTCTTATTCAGAATCTCTGTTTTCAATACCTCTCACCAGAACCATAAAATGGCAGAGTTTCCCTCTCATTTTCAACACATATACACTTGAACATCAAATCACATTCCTTACCACATTAATACAAAACCAAACACACATTTCTATTGATTAGACATTTCAATCCTTTCCAAACTACATACATTTTAATCCTACCCCCATTCTGCCTTCTGCCTGTTACCATAGAAACAGTTAATGGAACACTTAAATGAGCACACAGGTCAAAAGTTCATCACACAATGTTACTAATCAAAACAGCACGTGTGCTTGACTTCTCAACATACCAGCTTATCTTATGTAATGTTCCTTTTAATCAACTTTCGTTAACCAATAAGAATCAGACTTTTAAAAAACAGAAACATGCACCCTAGTTTTCAATGTAGAACGTTGTCAAACAACCAATTATTTCTCTTCTTTTTTCTAAACTGCATATTATCCACCATTTTAGAAAAATATTACTTTTCAAACTGACACATGATTTACAGAGACCATCTGAGTGCATTCAGACCTCCCTTCAACACGCTTAGAGTGTGGATTGTCGGACACAGCTATATTTTCTGGAGCCAAAGGTATGCAGAACAGAAAGGAATTCACAAAGACCTAGGTTTACCAAACGTGGACATTAAATGGATGGGACAGAGAGGGTTAAAGTGGCACCAATTAATGCCATTTGTGAAATCTTTTTTACATCTCCAATACCGTGAACTCATAATTGTGCACTGTGGTGGCAATGACCTAGGCACTTTGACTGGGGTAGGTCTGGAAATGCTTATGAAGGACACCTTTGAAAAATTGATGTCACGTTTCCCCAAACTGCCTTTGTCTATTCTAACATATGCCAAAGGCAGAAATGGAACTGGTCCAATCAATTTTGTACACAAATTGAGAAAGCTAAGACACGTTTGAATAAATCTGTTTCTGCTCTTCTCCAAGACTATAGAATGGGGTCCATATACCACAATAATCTGCGTTTCAATATGCATGGCATCTAAAGGAGAGATAGTGTACATTTTACAGATGAAGAGAACAGAGTGTTCCTCATGAACTTTAGACTCTGCATCGGAGCCACCCAAGATCTAAACACATAAGCTTGATCTGTATCTCAAAAATACATGCTTCTTTTTTTATCTTACTTTTTTTGCCCTACGGGTCCCTATGTCACCCCCTGAGCCGGCCTAGGGGGTCAGGGTGTGTCTACCCTGCCCCTGTTCACGTTTTGTCAACATATTTCACAGACTTCTTCACCCTTGCTTCTACCGAGGCACAAAATGGCTGCCAACAGTTCCTGGTTTCGAATGTTTACAACCGCTTGACAGCCAATTAGAATTCAGCGTATGACCGGGACGGTACGCTTATCATACGATGCCAATCCTCGCACACTCCGCAGATCCACCACGCCCATAGATATATAAATGACTTTAACAGCAATATTCTCAAAAACTACTGAACAAATTGACAACAGATAGTTGAAAGGCACAAGTCGGAACTGAGGACTACCTCTCTGCCAAATTTGGTGTAATTCGGTTCAGCCGTTCGGGCTGTAGCCGTGTCCAAAGGTTCTATGGAAAATTGCATGGGGAAAACACGTTTTGGGACCCCCCTTTTTTCTTGGCCCCCGCTTCACCAATCACCCCCAAACTTTCAGGGAAGGAGCGGAACTGAGCTGGCCAAAAGTTTGGAAAATTTCAAGAAGATTCATCAATCAACGCCAAAGTTATTGGCAATAGAATGTTGCGGTTTTCCTATGGATAATAGGTCCTAACTACCTACTGGCGACCACCAGTAGGTAATATAATTATATATATATATATATATATATATATATATATATATATATATATATATATATATATATATATATATATATATATATATATATATATATATATATATTCCACAAGATTTCCCCCTCTCGAGGCAGAAAAAGTCGGAGTCGCATTCAAAACAAAATCCAGCACAGCGCAGCAATTAAGTTTCCTTCGTGATTTTTATTGATCCATGGGGTCAAAAAACAAAAAACCAACGCGTTTCGACAGCGTCCGCTGTCTTGCTCACGGTTAGTTGTGTGTGAAACTCACATTGTTTTTGAAACATTTTCAGATACTGTAGGCACCGCCCACTTGGGTAAATCACAACAGGTATTATGGGAATTGTAGTGTTTTGGAACTTAACACAATTAATGCATTTTAAAGGCTTAACAAATACCAGTCCTTTCCAAATATTCGCAATTACCAATTTCATACATCATTGATAATCTGTATATCATTTGAACTGCTTTTACAATTTAACCATTTTCTAAAACAAAGTCCTGCCCTCCAGTGGGCATGCCTCCTATTGTTGGCATTGTGGGATTTGTAGTTTGGGCTGTATTTATTTCATTATAGCCTGAGACCTTAAATTGATATTTCCATAATTATGTAAATACCCATGGTGCCATCATTATCCGTTTTATCGCTACATGATTGTTATATGTTTAGAATGTAAGAATCCCGCCCTCCGGTGGGCTAATTCCTAATTTGCTTCAATTATATTATGTGAGTTGCTGTACCAAAAGGGTGAGGGAAGGTGAAGTGCAGGGATAAAACATAAGACAAATGGTTTAAAATTTACTGGATAAGGGAGAGGAGGCGGAGCATATTATAGCATAGAGATTTAGTACTTTTCAGTCCGCTACAAGTGAATATAAAGTTCCTCCGACTGGTTGAGGCCAAGTGGGGTCATCGTTCTGAAGGATAGGATATGTCTGGATTCCTTGCGTCTCAAAAGTTTTTCCATATGGCCGCCCCTGTCCGACAAGGCCATTGTTTCCAGACCCCAGAAGCGCAATTGCTTCCAGTCTCCATTGTGTTGTGCCTCCATGTGCTTGGCAACGGCGTTGCTTCTATCCTTGTGGATTGTTGCCCGCACATGCTCCAGAATTCTTTTTTTTAATTCACAGATGGTGCTGATATACAGATTATCAATGATGTATGAAATTGGTAATTGCGAATATTTGGAAAGGACTGGTATTTGTTAAGCCTTTAAAATGCATTAATTGTGTTAAGTTCCAAAACACTACAATTCCCATAATACCTGTTGTGATTTACCCAAGTGGGCGGTGCCTACAGTATCTGAAAATGTTTCAAAAACAATGTGAGTTTCACACACAACTAACCGTGAGCAAGACAGCGGACGCTGTCGAAACGCGTTGGTTTTTTGTTTTTTGACCCCATGGATCAATAAAAATCACGAAGGAAACTTAATTGCTGCGCTGTGCTGGATTTTGTTTTGAATGCGACTCCGACTTTTTCTGCCTCGAGAGGGGGAAATCTTGTGGAATACAAAGCAGTTGGGCTCAACTGCGGGAGCGACGCGACCACGATTGTAGCGCCAACCTGGGAAAGGAGGGAGCCACAAGGAGGTGATATATATATATATATATATATATATATATATATATATATATATATATATATATATATATATATATATATAAACAAATTCTTCAAACAGCACACCCCCGCCGTAAAATGAAGACACGGACCACGTAGGCTGCAGTAAGGGAGATTTTAATCAAAACCTCTCAGGTTACGCATTTTGAGCAACTTGTGCTCTTGGTCACACACCGCGCACCTGGTCAGCAATAAATGTATACACATTTTTTTGCGTGATGCTCCACCTATTCAGTGAGTCACATGGTGTATAGACATAAAAAACACACTATAGTATTTTCATATAAGTGCACACCATCAAACAAATATAAAACAGTGAGAAGGGCACTGAAGACAAAATAGCTGCATGAATGCAAAAACTTATGACTGTAACTTCATGTACATAATTGGTATAAAGTCATGTTCATATCGGTTGTGTTAGAAAAAAAGAAGGATCTAACTTAAATACGAAATAAAGTATAAACATATAGAAAAATATAATATCTATATATACTCATTTCCTATGTACAAAAATATATATACATACCCTCTATCTATTTACAATACTATATACATATTCACAAATCATGACTCGATAAACCTGTACCATCATGTTAGGTACCTCTCCTAGACTCACAATTCATTTGTGTATGATATCATCATGACTAGGATTTGAGAAAGTACATAATAAGTGCCTCAACTCATATACCAAGACCCAAAGTGATTCTTAAAAATAAGTAATAAAGTGATTTAGTGAAAGCAAAGAAAATCCTTGTTGATATTAATTAACTCACTTATCAACAGTATATACATAAAGTTTGTACAAGAGACATATATTTACAGGGAACAATTCAACTCAAGATCTATTAAAGTAAAGAATCTTGATTAGATTTCAACGTGGTGCAACTTCAGTGCAGTTAGAGTTTTCTTTACAAGTACCAGTTCTTAGGTTCAGCAGGACCTTGAAAAGAATAATATTATATATATATATATATATATATATATATCATCATTAACCGGGCTCCAAAAATCTTTTGGCCGCAATGGCCATTAAAGTTCTTCGAAATATAGCTCCAGCTGATCTCTACTGTATGCCATATCGCAGAGCCACTGCTTGGTCTTTGGGACTTGACTTTTCACCCCAATGTACAGCCACCCTCCATTTTGCCAATAGTAGGGCCACCACCTCCACCAATTTGCAACTGACCGGTTTCAAAGGTTTGACAAGGCCAAGGAGACAAATCTGGGGGTTGCATGGCATTGGCCTCTTCACCACTTCTGTGAGAGTATTTGCTACTTGCTTTCAGTACTGTCTGCCTAGCTCACATACCCTAACTGGATGTCTGCCTCCAAAACCCCATACTGCACACATTTCGCATCTGCTCTGAAACCAGTTGAAGCTTAATCATGAATATCTGAAAGAAACACATAGTGATGGATTCCTTACCTTAGAATTACCCCCAGGCGTCAGACTGGATCCGGAAAGTTTTTGTCAGCAGTACCCCTGTGCGTCAGTAGGTGGCATTGTGCGGCTCCACGTCCGATGCTGGTGTCGTGGTCACCAAGATGACTTTGCGAGCGCCACTTAGACGCCGCCCATGCACGCTGACGTCAGTTCTTTCTTTTTCCGCGCCAGCAAGCGCAGATCCGGGAAGAGCAGGAACCCCCAGTCAATTTTTGACTGACTTTCTGAGGCCTTTTGTCTCCATTTTTTCATTGAGTCTTCAACCTCTAAGGTGCAGTTAGGATGCCTGGTTGTAAGTCGTGTGAGGACTGTCTCTGTATGATGTCGGTGACGGACCCACACTTTTCTGCCTGGGGCGCGACCACAACCCCAAGTCGTGCCCCGACTGCCTTGCCATGGAGCCAAAAACTTTGCGGGAGCAGTCTCGAAAGTTGCTGGAAGCCCGGCAGTCGGCAGTGCGCCGTTCGAGGTCCGGGTCCCGAGGGAGGTCGAGGGGCCATGCGAGTCATCACCATCGATCTTCGGGATCAAAGTCTTCGCACTCTGGGTCAGGTAAGGGGAAGCACAAGAAGTCAAAGAAACAACAACGTTCTCCGTCTTCCCCTCGCCGGTCATGCACGCGGCTGAGGGTCCGGGTGGTGCCTCCCCCGCGGCTCTGGTGGAACCTATGCAGGTGCCGCCGGTCTACCAGCCCTTTCCAGGTTGGTTTGTCAGCGACTCCAGACCAGATGCAGGAATTCCTGTTGGCCATGGCTCGCCTCATTGGGCCATTGGGTCCTGCCGGTACTCCTTCGGGCCCGCGGTCCCGAATGGGGGTACTCGCTTTTCACTGCCGGTGGCTTTGGCCCCGGCGTTGCTGTCGGCCCGGCGCCTCGAGACCCACCTGGATCCATGCCTGGATCCCGGTCAATGCGGTTGACCTTGTAACACCTCCACTGATGGCGACCCCACCGGCAGAAGAGTTGGGGGATGCCAGTGGTCTGGATACCTCACCAGACCTTGGCATGCTGTCTTCTACCGTGGCTACGGAGGAGGGTGCTAGTTATGCTGTGGTGTTGCGTAGGGCGGCCGAGGCCCTACACCTTGAGCTCCCTACTGTGGCTGTCAGGAGTAACCTCCTGACGGAAGTGCTTCAGCCAGCCGCTACTTCTGCGGAGCCACTGCTTCCTTTCAACAAAGCACTGTGGGCACTTGGTCCAGCCCCACCACAGGGGCTCCTGTGGATAGAAACATGGCCCAACGACATCGCCCGGCTCAGGTTGACCGCATTTTCCTCTCCCAACAACCACCCCTAAGAGCTTGGTTGTCCAAGCCTCTACTTCCCCAGCTGCCTTCCCTTCTGCCCCCCGGATAGGGAATCCAAGAAACTGGATCCGTTCAGAACAAAGATTTTTTCTTCTGCCAGTTCTGCACTGTGGTCCGTGAACATCGCATGCCTCTTGGGCCGTTATTCCCACTCTCTGTGCGATACGGTGGCACAAGTGCTGCCTCAGTGTCCGGAGAAGGCCTGGACAGCTCTCTCCCAGGCGGTTGCAGAGGGGAGAGACGCAGCTAAGTACATGACTCTTTGTGGCCTAGACACCGCCGACTCACTGGGCAGATCAATGGCAACGACAGTGGTGGTTCGACGCCACGCCTGATTGAGGACCACTGGATTCTCAGGGGGTGTCCAAAACACACTCATGGACATGCCCTTTGATGGCCGTCGCCTCTTCGGCGACAAAGCATACCACGCATTGGAGCGGTTTACGGACTCACGGGCAAAGGCCAAGTCCTTGGGGCTCTCCATAGTCCGCCCTCCTCCGCAGGCTGCTTTGCGCTCCTTTTGTGGCACCGGGAGGGGGCGTCCCGCAACGTTCGCAACAGAGCCACAAGCCTGCGCAGCTACCACCCCAGCGCGGCCGCGTACGCGGGTTTTGCCGTGGCGGACCAAGGGGCCAGGGGACGGGTCAGTCCGCCTCCACCCCTGCCACCACTGCCTCCAAACATTCCTAGTCGGAACTTTCAAGCCCATCCGACGCCAGTGGGCGGCAAGCTTCACCATCACCTCCCCCACTGGCGCACCATCACGTCGGACAGGTGGGTTTTAGAAATTATCTTGGTGCTTCTTCACCAGGAAGTTGCGGCCCTCTTGGCCAAGGGGGCCATCATGCACATTCCGACGCCAGAAGTAGGTTGTGGTTGCTATTCCCACTACTTTCTGGTACCAAAGAAGGACAAGGGCCTGTGTCCTATATTGGATCTCTAGAATGTACATCGCTTCCTCCGCAAAGAGAAGTTCAAGATGCTCACTTTGGCTCAGGTCTTATCTGCTCTCGACCCACAAGACTGGATGGTAGCGTTAGACTTGCAGGAAACTTACTTCCACATCCCAGTCCTGCAGGCCCACCGGCGTTACCTGCGGTTCACGGTAGGCCACAAGCATTTTCAGTTTACTGTGCTCCCCTTTGGCCTTACCAGCGCCCCTTGGGGGTTCATGAAAGTGATGGCGTTGGTCGCAGCTCATCTGCGCAGATCAGGGGTTTCAGTCTTCCCCTATCTCGACGACTTGCTGTTAAAGGCAGGTACGCCCCAGACAGTTGTCTCCCACGTCCAGACTATGGCCGACCTCCTGCATTTGCTGGGGTTCTCCATCAATGTGCCGAAGTCGCACCTGATTCCCTCTCAGAAGCTCCTCTTCTTCGGAGCAGTTCTGGACACGGCGCAGTTTCGAGTCTATCCTCCCGAACAGCGAGTCTGGGATATTCGGGCTCTGATTCCAATCTTTCAGCCCTTATCCCGATTTCGATTAGAGTGACCTTGAGGCTGATGGGCCTCATGGCCTCCTGTATCCTGCTGATCAATCATGCCAGATGGCATATGCGGGCTCTGCAGTGGGACCTGAAGTTCCAATGGGTGCAGCATCACGGAAACCTGTCCGATCACGTCTAGATGTCGGAGGGCACTGCACAACAGTTGCAGTGGTGGCTCATGGACCGACATTGGGTCGAGGGCAGATCCCTCTCACAACCCCAATGGGAGTTCATGGTAGTGATGGATGTGTCCCTCTTGGGATGGGGCAGCACATGAGAGAGGCGGAGATCCAAGACCTCAGGTCTCCGGCGGAGTCCAAGCTCCACATCAACCTTTTGGAGCTTCGGGCGATCCGACTTGCACTGAAGGCATTCCTTCCCTCTGTCAAGGGGAGAGTAGTGCAGGTATTCACCGACAACACCCCCGCCATGTGGTACTGCAACAAACAGGGCGGGGTGGGGTCATGGACCCTATCTCAAAACGCCCTGCGCCTCTGGACATGGCTGGAACATCAGGGCATTGGTTGTTCAACACCTGGCAGGTTCTCTGAATGCCAGGGCAGACAAACTCCACTGCAGGTGCATGATGGCTTCTTCACTCGGGCGTGGCGCAAGGTCTCTTTCGGCAGAGGGGAGAGCTTTGGTTAGATCTATTCGCCACCAAAGAGAACGCGCAATGTCAGCAGTTCTGCTCATTGGAATTTCCAAGGCGGCACTCGCTCTGCACCGCTTTTCTTCGCGAGTAGAGTTGCGGTCTGTTGTATGCCTTTCCGCCTATGCCACTTATACCCAGAGTGCTGAAGAAGATCCGGCGTGACCGGACCCAAGTCATTCTTGTGGCTCCGGACTGGGCTCGAAGAGTTTGGTATCCCGAGCTACTCAGTATGAGCATCGATCCTCCGATCAGACTGCCTCTTCAGGAGGATCTTCTGTCGCAGCAGCAGGGGACGGTCCTCCACCTGAACCTGTCCAGCCTCCACCTCTTTACGTGGAGACTGAGCGGTGGCAGTTGATTCCTTTCAACTTGCCTCCTGAAGTTTGTGATGTCATTCTGGCAGCCAGGCGTCCCTCCAGTAAGGTGATATATGCCGGCAGGTGGAACAAATGTGTGGCATGGTGCACAGTAAAGGCTGTGGATCTCCTTTCTGCCCTCCTTTCCGAGGTCCTTTTGTTCCTCCTCTCTTTGGCCCGGCAGAGCTCTGCTCTGGGCACTATCAAAGGTTATCTTTCTGCCATTTCTGCCTTTCTCAGGCTCTCTGATCAGCCTTCTCTTTTCAAGTCCCCTGTTGTCAATAGATTTCTCAAAGGCATTACACACCTTTTACCTCCTATTCCATTTGTGATGCGTAGTGGGACTTGAATCTAGTTTTTACTTATCTCATATGTGCTCCTTTTACGCCCCTTCATAACTGTCCTCTCTGTCTCTTGACCTTGAAGACTGCCTTCCTGGTTGCCATCACCTCTGCTAGGCGAGTGAGTGAGCTTGAGGCTCTTTCTTGTAAGCCTCCTTTTCTGTCAGTCCATCCGGACAAGGTTGTGCTCAATCCCCGTCCTTCCTTTTTGCCAAAAGTTGTTACGGCCTTTCACATTGGGCAGACTATTACCTTGCCCACCTTCTATCCGCCTCCGCTTCCTTCCCGAGAGGAAGAGAGGCTCCACCGTCTGGGCCCAAAACGTGCGCTTTCTTTTTATCTCAAAAGAAAAAGAACTGAAACTTGCAGTTTCATTTTATAAGAGTAGGTAGTAGTCCGCGGGACCACTGCCTGCTATTAAAAAATATATTTTTTAACATTCTGAAGGGGGAAGGGATACCCAAGGGTCCCCTTTCCCTTTGTGGATGGGTTACCACTAGTTTTAAAGTGGTGATAAAGTATAACTGTTTTGCGACCGGAATTTGCTTGTAAAACATTAATACATACCATTTTGAATTGGTATTTGGCACAGATGACCCTTTCAAATACCGAACTTGTATGTAGTATATGTAGTAACAAACGCAAATTGAATTCAGTAACATGATACTGAATTGCAATGTGCCTTTGTACATTGAAAAAAGCTTTTTACAGGCTTTTAAAAGCTTTTTGCAGTTGCAAACAGCCCGATTCTAGGAATTGGGCCATTTATGACCGTAAAAAAGATTTGTACACCTGGTCCTGTATCCCTTAACCCCTCCATTCTGAGCTTAATTGTGTTTAGGCTATCATGTACTTCTCCTTCAGCCAATTTCCTTTTTCTTCCAGTATGTCACTGCAATATTTTGCATACTGTAAGATAGTGGTTGAGGTGGCTCATGCACTCCAATTTAGACTATGGTTACCACGTGGTGGTGGTGTTAATTATTTTTTTAGCATGCAGTGTGATATCACCTCCTGATCCAAAAGTGTATCCAAATAATGTTCCAATAGCGCTTCCCCCAGGGAAAGCGTCCCCCGATTGCATAGCTATATTCTCCTTAGGGAGATTTTTATCCAAACTTCTGTGATTTAGCTTAAAATGTAATCAATTAAACATGAATGGCTTTTCAAATTATTTTTTATTGTAATCCATTCCCATAAAATTGCATCCTTATTTGTGCTTTATAATGCAATCATATGTTGAATCCACCAATTAAACATTCCCATACCAATGCCTTTCGAGCTGGAATAGCCTTCATCAGGGGATATGGGATATTTAGTTCTGAAAAAGATGTGATGAAGTGGTGAAGTGAGAAAAAAGCTGTCTGAAAAATAGGCATATGCGTCCATCACCAAGTGCCTTGCATGACGGTATATCAAGGAATTGGTTCAACACTTCTTGTTGCAAATCCAACGGTCGGAGAGCTACTGGTGTCGAAGGCCTCTGGCTTCTGTGAATATGTCTTAATTCCATGCTCAACCCTTGTAGATGTCTAACAGATGGCTTAAAAGTGGATAAAACACGAAAACTAATTCTGTGTGTTAAGGTAAAACCATAACACTGGGTGTTGATTATTTGCATGTTCATGTCCACCGTTTGTCAAACGGAGACAAATTGTCTGACCAGGCTTTGTGACCGTGCCGTTCATGAAGTTTGTGTTGAATTTCACATGGTTGTACAGATAACGCAGTAAACATCCGACTCGTCGGTATTGCATGCGCTTGTCAATAACAATTAGCCACGATAGAGACAAAAGTTACACAATGTGGGTAGCATGCATTGAGTGCCCAGAAACGGTTGACTCCTTAGTGTTGCATGTGTTTGTAAATTCTGTGAGTAATGTGGTTGTGAATGCATGTAAACCTATGGTTACAAGAAGAAATGTTTGCCTCAATATTACACCAGTTATAGAATATGGGTGGCATGCATTAAGTGCACGGAAAACCTGCACATACATAGCAAACAGTGTGTCACAATGGTGCATCAGTTATACGTTCCGGGTTGCTAACATCAAATGTGCGGAAACTGGGT
The DNA here is from genome assembly GCF_964263255.1 of Lissotriton vulgaris. Lineage (NCBI taxonomy): Eukaryota > Metazoa > Chordata > Amphibia > Caudata > Salamandridae > Lissotriton > Lissotriton vulgaris. The sequence goes on along the minus strand of NC_141691.1, from coordinate 1,072,537,357 downwards.
GTAGACAAAAGCCTTTTGATTGAACATGTAATTGCATGAGGCTGTTGGGTTTTGTTTATTCCTTAGAGACAGCGAGACAAAAGGGGAATAGGGTTTGGCAGGATGGGCGGTGGAGTGGTGTGGCTCACTGGTTAGAGGCGGCAGACCCGGAAGCAGAGGACGGCCCGGGACCAGGGTTCGATTCCCGATGCGGCAGGGTCGTGAACCAGGGTCAGCGGACTCGATAATTCTCGCCTCGGTGCCTACTCTAACCAGGGATCACACTCGGCAACTCTGGGCATTAGCTTGCCTCATCTCCACAACGGCCCCCCACAAACGCCGGGGATGCCTGGTTTCACCTTGGAGATACCCAGTAGGGACCATCTCACAGGGAAAGCCAGGACGGGTTCCCCAGCGGTCTATAGCGCCAGGATGCCTCCGGGTAGCAGTGCGCTTTACAAGACACACACATTTACATCCTATAAGGATGGCTGGCAGAGCTGTTCCCTGCCCCACGTATACTTCAAAGAGCTTGCCTCCAGCACACACAAAGGACCCTGACACTAGCCATTTGTCACCTGAGACTTCATGGAGCCTTGGCAGGGTAGGGAAGAACTTTCTAGAACCAGATGGAGTAGTATAGGGAATCCCCCAGTTCAAAGACTGGCCCCAGGTATAAATATTGAACCCTCAGGATACCTCCTCGATACACTCCTGGACCAGTGGAAAATTTCAGAAGGGCTGCCTTGACCCCCAGAGGACTGCCCTGCTGCTACTAGAGGACTAGAGGCTGATGCTTTGGCATGAAGGACTGCCTTGCTCCTTGAAGAGAACTGGACCATCTCCTTGAACACAGGACCACCAGAAGTGACTCCAAGGGCTAGTTGGCTTGCCTCCTTTGTGAGGTACAGGGACATAACCAGCTCCTGAGGCCTTGAACCCTGCTTCTGGCCGCTGCTTGAGAGAGAGCTAACCCCCCAAGTAGTGCCATTTTGGTCTTGGGCACCTGGGATTGGTGCTAGAGGTGCTGTTCTTTCCTTACTCTAAAACTTGTGACTTAAAAACTTTTCACCAATAACTTCCTTGAGAACCGACAGAAGACTGGGATCTACCTGCTAGCCAAGCCACTGAAGGTACATTGCCGGTCATCTTGACTTTGCAGTAGGTCCCACTAGGTTCTTATCCACAGCAGCCAATCCTGGTCAACTCCCCCCCCCCCCACCCTCCCCCCCAAAAGATGGTTTGAAAAAGCAGAACACTTTTGCAAATTCTTATCTTTTTAGTTACTGTTTCAACATGGATTGGTAGCTACTAACTTTAACGAAGAAAAAGCATCCCTGTCATTTTGTTGGTGCGCAGATATGTGGTAGTGTGGTGCGTGCTCCTACGGAATGACACAGCTGGCCTCATCAAAGGCTATGTTTGTTTTTTATTATTTAGCAATGCTGCAGAGCATTGGGGATGCTGTGTGGCCTAGCTAAAAAGCATTGGCAAAGCCAATAGGTCCTAAAGGTGAGACCTATGTGATTTTGCCATTGCTTGTGTAATTGCAAATTTTGTTGAAGGTTTTCAGGGTACATGCAATAATATCTCGTCATATATGTTCAATAATAATGATAGCAAATATTTCATACAAGACTGCACAGTATCCTAACCCGCAGATAACAACAAAGAACTATATGAGGACGTATGCATATCTTTGTAGTAAAAAAAGAAACATGCATGGGAGCTGGGATCAAAAAGGTTGTGGCATTCATACCATCATGTGGAACATCATGAGCAATGGAAGATAGGAGATGGTAATTTCAGGTAGTCTGGGCATTGGAGTGGTATCCTTTCCTCGTTCACATATTCTACTATCTTGTAGCCCTAGTAAAGCCCAACTTCACTTAGGACTCACAACCAGGTGGACTTGGGAGTCGTATGAATGTCTGCCGCTGGCCAGTCCGAGCAATATGCAGGATAATGTCAGATCTCTTTAATGGGGGTTTGTGTGAAGTGGAAAACACTGTCGCTGCATTCCATAGGTAATTCTCTCTGCTTCCCATCTTCTTTGTGGGGGTCATCAATATCCATGAAATAATCGCCTAGCTTTCATAGACCATGTAGGTTTTCTGACTTCAGAGTAAACTTATTAAGTGCCTCCTCCCAAGCCACTAGTACCTTTTGACCCAACCCCCAATGGCAACAATGTATGAAATGAAGTTATTTCTACCAGATTATGTCATAAAACAGTGCTTGTAGGGATGGGGCATGACCGGCCTTCAAAACCGTAACTATTTTCCGTTTACAAAGAAGAGCATACTTGACAGAGAAATAAAATGAAGTTGGAGAATTGGTTGCTCAGAAAAGCCGTAAAATCAGATTTGAAACCCCAGATTCTGTCATGCCTTAGCTGGTTTCATTACAAAATATATATCCACAGTATGCAGATAGGAATTTTCCCTCTATCACTCGAAACCCTTGGAAATGATTTGCTGCAGTTGAATAATGTTGCTACATCAAAAACCCAATATCCTTGCCAGTACTGAAGGGCGTTTTGAACCGTACACGCATGCTGGTTCCAGGTAACAACTGCCCCATTTTTGCTAGCGGAATTCCATCACGCTGTGATGGGTAAGATAGGTTACCCTGTGCTTAGCGAAAAAACACACTGAGGAGCCCTGTGACTTGATTAGCAGTTTCTCATTTAGCGCAAACAATGCTGAAAACTGCACGGGGCGTGGCTTAGCACGCAATGGAGATGGACGCACCCGGGTAGAGCTCCAGCCCAAGCTCCCCTACCCTGGGTCCTTTCTCCGATAATAATGATCCTTTTGGCCCGAAACTGCTGGCGGACCTGCCCGCACCCGCTCTCCACCTGCTGACTGAATTTGGAGAACATCGGTGGCGAGACTCCGCTCCGAGGACACCAGCGGCGCTGAAGCCGGCTTGACCGCGACCCGGCTGGGAAGCCTCACTGCGCAAGGCCGAGGCTTTTGGCGGGCTCCTGGGCCCTGAAGTGCTGCCTGCAGCGGGCGCCGACGGAGCTGGCGCGGACCTGGGGGGACAGCTGGGCGGCCCCTGTCGGTGCGGGGCTCAACCCTACGCCCTACCCAACCCACGGCAGGCGAGGAGCCGTGGACAGCCGTGACTCGGCCAAGCGACTTGCCTGAGGAGCTCCGCGGGTGCAGAGGTGAGCGGGAGCCTGAAACCGGGGGTGCGGCGCTGGGGGGGGAAGACACCGATGCCCCCACCACGCACACCCAGGAGAGGGATCCGCGCTAAAACCGGGGGACACCTGGGGTCAGCTGCATAGCCCCCCCGCCCCCCCTGGACTTGGGAGACGGCCAGATCTGGGAGCTCCCCCCCCCCTGCGAACAATACCTTTTGGGGGCCGCGGACTGCAGCAGGCGACACCCGGACACGGGTGGAGACACTGGAGGGGCACTGAGGTTGCAGGGGACGCCTGCCCGCTCCCCCCCCCCCCCCCCCCCCGCGCTGGCGCCAAAAGGGGCGAATTCCACCAAGCGCTAGGGACGGACTGGGGAGCCTTTCGCCCCTTCTGAGGCGAACCGCCGACCCACTCCCGCTGCCCGCCGCCGTGCTGGGCCTGCGCACCTGGGCACCACGGACTTCACAAAATCGGCAGACGCGGACCGGGCGCACTTGCGGAGCTGCGGGCAGGACTCACAACCCGCTTGCACGACACTCGCCCCCCGAGGCCTGGAGCCGCTGCCACTACGACGGGAGGCGCCTGCTGCACACCACCCGGAGGCCCGCGACCAAGACAGAGCGCACCCCTCGTCACGGAGGGAGCTTGAGGCCTGCAGAGATAATCCTCCCTCAACAACTGCACGCTGCACACCGCAGCCTCCCCTCCACCTGATAGCGGGGATCGCTTGCACGCCCTGCCTGGCCCATGTCTGGAGGGGTGATGACACGCACTGGAACAGGAACCACGTCGACAAAGGGGAAGCAAACGAGAGCGGCGCCCAAAATGGACGCGGAGCACGTGGCGTCGAAACTAGACAGTGTGCTGGCGGCCTTGGAAATTATGGAAGAATCCCTCCAACAGACGCGCACTTCCCTAGAGACCAGGATAGATGGGGTGGCCATTGACCTGACCCACCTTAGAGCCGACCACAAAAAACTCCAAGAACGCACCACGACGCTGGAGAGCGCGGTGACAGCCATCGAGCCAAAGATGACCCAGGCAGATAAACACATACAAGATCTCCTAAACAGAGTGGAGTTTCTAGAAGACCGCGCTGTGGATGCGGAAGGACGGGCACGAAGAAACAATATCCGCTTAGTGGGCATTCCGGAGAAATGGGAAGGGACTGTCCCTGCACGCCGCGTAGAGGACTGTCTGCGTGACCTGCTGCCAGAAGACACGCTCTCACCCCATTTTGTGGTGGAACGGGCCCACCGAGTGCCCACGAGATCTCTACCCCCTGGCTCGAACCCCAGTACATTTCTTCTCCGGGTCCAAAAATACAGGGACCGCGATGCGATACTACGCGAGTCTAGGAAGCTGGGGGAAGTCAACATAGACAATGCCACAGTGATGTTCTTTCCTGACTACACCGTGCAAGTACAAAGGCAGAGACACTCATTCCTGGCAGAGAAGAGGCGCCTACGCCAAGCGGATCTCAAGTACTCGCTGCTCTTCCCAGCCAAACTTAGAGTGGTCGCACAAGATAAGACGCACTTCTTCACCAGCCCGGAGGAAGCGGAGGCTTGGCTAGATGAAGGGATGCCAGACGCACCTAGGAAAGCACGAGGAACCACCACCACGGAACGAACTCGGGGACCAAGAAGACGGCGCCGCCGCAGGACGCCATCATCCCCACAGAATCGAGAAGCGGCAACACACTCTCCGTCCATGGATCAAATCCTACAGGACCAACGAGATGCCCTACGCAGGGTGGTGGAAATCAGCAGCTCTCCATCCCAATCGCCACACCCGAACGCCAGCCCGACCGCATCCCTAACGGATGATGAAGTGGTTTACGGCCTGCCAGACACCCAGCGCTCCAAGAAACTTCCGGAAGTCACGCCGCAGACAGCAGAACTTTTCGGCTAACCAGGGCCAGAACTCACCATGCCTCCGGAATGCAACGCAGACCCAGCTGGGCACCCGCCTAGCTGCCCGCCTCCTCACAGGTAACCTGTGCGCCTATCTATGGACGCATACTCCCCAGCCCGAGGGATCAGGAACGGACCAGACACTGTGAGTAACCTTTTGCTTTATACACCCGACCCGACCACCCACTGGCAAGGAACAAGCGACAAGACTGAAGTGTTGCATATACTTGCCGCCACTGCCTTGGCTGCTCGAGGAGGAGGGTCTCCCCTGGGGGCCCTACCCCCACCACTGACACCTGGGGAAGCCACTGACGCTACACCAAGCAGCGGGCCTGGGCACCCGCCGGACAGCAACGGCCTCTTTACCCACCCGGGAGGGATGCTGCTCTCCCCACGAACTACACTGTAACTACTACTCTCACACGAATAAGTCACACAATACCCCCTAGAACTGTATAGTTTACGAGCTCATTCGAGCGTTTGGACGGCGACATGTTGTGCAGCCGACCTTTTGGTATTTTCGATTGTGTTGCCATGTTGAGGCTATATGTTTTCCCTCTCTTCCTTACCCCCCTGCACCACTGGAGATCATTCCAAACTATGTTTAAGACTGGCAACCTTTTTGCGTTGAGGATGGGACACTGGACTTGGTGGGGAACTGCAAGCGGGGCTTTGACATACGTGGGAATGGGGGAGGTTACACGAATGGTAGATATGGCTGAAATACGTATATGCACTTGGAACGTCAGGGGAATGCATACACCGGCTAGGCGCTATCAGATCTATTCATACCTAAAAAGGCACAAGATAAACATAGCTCCAAGAATCACACCTGAATAAGACAGAGGTACACGCACTACGCCGCAGAGTGGCGTGGCCAACTCTATGCCACAGACTACTCCTCATTTGCTTGCGGCGCACTTATATGGGTTCGTCCTGGTAACCCCTGGACAGCCATTGATACCACCATAGACCAGGAGGGCAGATTTGTTGTCGTGCAAGGCAGACTGGATGGGCAACAGGTGGTTCTAGTGTCCCTATACTCACCTAATATAGATCAGGGAGACTTCCTGACGCGCCTCTCCACCATAATGGCGACCTGGCATGCGGCTCCATGGTTACTGGGCGGGGACTACAATTGCACACTCAACACAACATTAGACCGCTCCTCCCAACCCGCACTTAATGCGCCCACGCGGGGCACCACAAAAGCATTACTTGGGTGGGCTGCACAGTGGGACCTCCATGATGTCTGGAGATTGCGCAACCCTGGCACGCGGATCTACTCCTATTACTCTGGCGCCCACGATCTACATGTCCGCCTTGACAGGTTCATGGCATCCACTGAACTCCTACCTCTCGTAACAGATGCGCGATACATGGGCCGCACGCACTCGGACCATAACCCACACTTTCTATCTATATCCTGGCAACGTCCGCGCCCCCTGTACCCACCTGGCGACTACAGCCCACACTACTGCTCGATGCGACCTTCCGCGACTCCCTCCTCACATGCACTGCCCAATACTTCGAGGACAACACAGACACGGCGTCCTCCCCCCAGGTAGAATGGGACGCTTTCAAGGTAGTGACCCGAGGCCACTGCTTGAGAACACAGGGACACATAAGGCACCAATTGGAAGGCGACCTAACTAGACTAGAATCTGACTTGCTCGACAGAGAGGAGGAGGCTATTGGGGGAGACGCTGACTCGTTACAGGGGGCGCAAGCAGAACATGTGCGCCTACTGGAACAACTATGCAACATCAATTACGCAGCGCACTCGGCGAGAACGCACCACCTGAGTGACAGGCCTGGCAAACTCCTGGCCTGGCTGATATCGCAGGAAAATCGCTCGACCCCAGTAACGGCAATACATGTGGAAGGGAGGGGCTTACTATACACTCAGCACCATATACAGGAAGCGTTCACCACCCACTATGAAACAACTTATCGCTCCCGGCTACCAAGCCCCTGCCCTGACATTGCTGACTACCTTTCCCCTCTGCAGATGCCACAGCTCACCACTGCCCAGCAGGACAAACTGGGAGCCATGCTCGACCCAGACGAAATCCGCGAAGCTATATTTAACTTGTCCAACGGCAAATCCCCGGGACCGGACGGGCTCCCAGCCGAATTCTACAATGCTAGCTCTGATATCCTAGTCCCGGAACTTCTGAAAATGTACGCCACTGCTGCGGAAGACGCGGCCTTACCCCCAACGTTAAATAAGGCCACTCTGATCTCTATCCTTAACTCCGTCCCTTAGCGCTACTAAACACGAACTACAAAATACTGGCCTCCACATTGGCCCGTAGACTGGCCCCTTACATACCCCGACTGGTACACCAGGACCAGAATGGTTTTGTCTCGACGCGACACACCTCCCACAATATCCGCCGCCTCTTCCGGATACAGAAGTATGCTGTCCAGCAATGGCCCAGAGCATGATGCCTAATATTAGACCTGGAAAAGGCCTTTGACTCGGTTGAGTGGTTGACCTGAGAGCGGTTACCGAGAAGTACCAGCTAGGGGGAGACTACGAAGCTATGGTGGGCCTTCTATATGACAAACCAACAGTTCGGGTCCGCACGGGCTCACTGCTCTCGGACGTTATCCGAGTGCGAAGAGGCACTAGACAAGGCTTCCCCCTATCACCCATACTGTTTTCATTGGCCATGGAACCCCTGGCCACAATTCTCAGGACCCAGGGACCTGAATGGGGGATACCACTGGCGGACAGCCTACATGCAGTGTCACTCTACGCAGATGACTTACTGCTGTACGTTAGAGACATAACTGATGTCCCTGCCTCTCTAACTGGCGTCTTCCAGACATTTGAGGAGATGTCGGGTCTGCGAGTCAACTGGGCCAAATCGGGGGCTTATCCCTTCAGCCCGGACACACCTGTGTGCGACATCCACCTGGGCGGAGGGAGATTACAATGGTACCCCACCACATTTCGATATCTAGGGATACGAATCTATCAGGACCCAATAGACGTCCTGGAGGGGAATCTCCTGCGGACGATTGCCTCAATTAGGGCACAAATCAGCTTCTGGAACACCTTACCCCCCAATGTTCCTAGCCGAATAGCACTGACCAAAATGAATGTGCTGCCTAGGTTGCTGTACTATTTCGCCAATATTCCTACTTATATATTTCGCGACCTGGAGGTCCTGCTGCACAGCCTCATCTGGAATGCGGGCCGCCCCCGAGTGGCACTGACCAAGCTGTACATGCCCACTGATTCGGGAGGACTAGCGGTTCCCAACATGGAGTTGTACTACCTCTCGGCACAACTGCAATGGGTGACGGGGTGGCTAAGCGGCAACCATCTGGAGGACACTACCTCGGACACCGCTGCCTGGACGCAAACCCAAATTTGCACGCTGTTCCATCCGCTAACCCGAGCCCCCTGCCCCTCCCAATTGCACCTCGCAGTAGCGCGCAAGTGCTTTCTGAGATGTCTGCGACTCACCCGGGCAACGACGCTATATGCCCCGACATTGCCCCTACTGGGCACTCCCGGCCCGACAGGAGCGCTAACTGAGACTCGCTTGACCAGCTGGACGCAAGCAGGCGTGGACACGCTCAGTGATCTGTATGCAGATGGAGAGCTGCTCACTTTTGCGGATCTAGCGGCTTAAACAGGCCTTCCAGCTGACCAGTTCCTGTTACATTCGTCCCTCTTGCGTACGCTTACCGCCTCCTGGGGCGACATGACAGAGGAACCGCCGATTCACACCTTTATGCAATATCTGCATGTTATGGGCAACGGCTCACACATCATACACTGACTAGCGCAAGCCCTACAGACACACTCGCAACCGTCCACGACGCCGCTGTGGGAAAAATGGGCAGCAGACAGGGGACGGGACGGGACTGGACTGAAAAGGAATGGGAGATGATCTTGGCCAGACCGACGAACATTCCACGCAACCCCCGCTTTAAAATCATTCAATTCTACATTTTACACCGAACTTATCTCACGCCAGACAAAATTAACAGGTACTTCGCAATCACGACTGCTGCTTGTCAACGCTGCTCCCTACATGGGGCAGACCTCTTGCACATGCTATGGCACTGCCCTGACATACGAACATACTGGGACGACGTCACATCGCTACTCACACACAACACTGACGAACTGATGCCCCACACATGGGAGGCGTGCATCCTGGGACTGTACAAGCGCACGAAACTCAACAAAGTACAGGCGCGCTTCTGGGATATGGGCCTCATAACGGCAAAACGCCTACTTACTAAACACTGGAAAGCCACGGCCCCCCCACACATTCGACACTGGTACACCTCCTTTACCAACTGGGCGCGGGCGGAAAGCACAGTCCTCCTCCGGGAGGATCCGCAGGACTTCGAAAATTCCCCATTGCTCAGCTCTGGGATGACCTCCTTAAGACATTCAGGCGAACCTGCCAGGAGCAAGGGATAACTTAAAACAACAGGCCCCGTCGCCACTACGGCGCCGACCAACGACCACAGTGACCACAGCTCTATATCCCCTTCCCCCATGTCCCTTGCTCCCCTAGGCCCTAGGCCTTAAGCCCCACCCTCGCGGGTACTGAACACTACGCCTCTCTACCATACACCTGACGATTACTCCACGCAGCGCACCCGCCACCACCCCCACCTCGGCCTACCCAGGCACACGGTGACAGTCCGCCCCCCCGCACCCCCCCTCCCACTTTTCTCGCAATACGGAACACCCTGCTGCACCTCGCCTCGCACCAGCTGACCCCCCATAGGAACCCACGCTGATCTCCGCCCCCCCCTCCCCTCCCCACTTACAGGGGTTTTTCTTTCCCACCGTTGCATAGACATAGGGAACAGTTAGTTCACTGGTCATGTTTCCCGACCAGGCCCCCTCCCTTATTGCAGACAAAGACAACAGATGCATTAAATAGCTAGCAAGAAACGATCCCCGTTCTGAACGCACGACGCCTGCCGACTGCTGAGCTGCGACAGTGCCCAAGGACTGCAGAAAGATGCGGGCTCACACCGAAACCCCACCCACATTAGCCACGACCAGGATATGCCGTACACCTACCATCACCCCCAGTCTTTTATCTTGCGACCTCCTAATCACAAAACTGGAGAGATGCATATACACCACACTACCGGATATCCTGGTCTCCACACACAATGGCTGCAAACAAGCTACGCCAAGCTTAACCGTTTGTTCCTATGCCTCAGTGAGCTATACCACTACACGTTTTGCCACACCTGCGTCAGCATTATACGCACACGCCTAAACCACCACCTATCGACAGCTCCCCCACTATTGCTTAACCACAGCTGATTCCCAGGTCCTCAGCGGGGACCTGAGCGATGATCACAACAGCACTAATGCTTGACTAAACCTGCAATGTTTATGTTAATAATAAAAGATAAAATGCAGACCTATTATTTATACAACTGAATACCAGATTATTGTACATACATGTCTATGGGTATCGCCGCCGGACCCCCGGGTTACTTGCTAAATGGCTGGGTCATCCAATTAGGGATCCGCTTGACTATATATGGCCTGACCGGCCCTTGCATGCCACGAAATGTACATTGTATGACAACAATATTGTGCACAATAAAGGTCTTCCAAAAACAAAAAAACAATGCTGAAAACTGCACTGATTAATATTTGACCTCGTACATCATTCTGAGTCACTTACTAGGGGGTCACCAATCAGGCTTCAGATGAAGCTTTAGCACACAAAGTCATTTTCTTCATGCAGATGATAATGGATTAGTTCATCCTTGATAAAGGTTAAGACATGCATGTTCTTTTTCTTGGATCTCTTGGTATCATTTTGATACAGTGAACCAATAAACTCTTTTACATACCACCAAGTGAAAATTTGGTGTTGATGGAAATATGTTCAAAATTTAAACCCCCCTACCCTCAGGATTGTGTACAGATGCTGGAGATAAAGGATTTGATGTTTTGTCTAGTAGACACCACACTTATGTGACCTTGGGTTGCTATACTGTCAACACTAGAAGGGTTGAAGAGAGATAGGAACTTAGCCAAAAACCCACGCAACACACCAATGCACCAAAAACATTTTATCATCCACCTAGTACATTGCCAGGGGTAAACTACAGAGCTAGCTGTCACATCATTAACTGAAGATGAATCCTTGAATTACTGAATTCCAGCTCCTCTCCTCTGAACAATCTAAAGTACTCATTCAGAAAAGGGTGTATACACTCACAGACCATGGATTCTCTCTGAAATTATGGCTAGTGCAGTGTTTTATACAAGGTTACAAGATTAAAAATATGATAAACTGTGTCCAATTTCCTCTTCACTTGTTCCAGAACTTCAAGTTCTAGCCATTTCCTGACTGGATTATGACAGTAATCTCACTATTGGATGCAGAAAACACATCTAACACCATTGATGGCTACACATTGCACTGCCACTCACTTTATCTCAAACACCCTTGGCTTTAACAATATCACGCCAACCTTAGTTCAGCATTTTTGGTCCCTGATAGAAGCTCATTGTGTGTGGCATATATCCTGCCTGACCTTACAATCACCTTTGTATAAACTGTCCAAAACCCAATTGAACATACTTGATATTTCGGGATGTAGCTTATCTCTCAACAGGAAAGAGATTGTTAACCTGAACATCTGTAAGCTCAAGGAGCAAAAACTGCAGTTATTACTTTTAGGAGAGCACCCCATAGTTTACTGATGTGTATATGTCTTCATTGCCTCATCTGAATGGCCTTTTGGTGACATACCGTCCCCATTTCGTCCTTTTATTCTAATTGTCCCCTCCTCTCATAATTCCAGTTAGAATGCTTATGTCTTGCCTGTTAACGTCTCTTCAAGGCAGTATTCATGCATGCACATTGCACTGTAATGCTGGTAGCTTTGCAGCATACATTTCTTCTCAACACTCATAATCCCAGCCCCCTGATATAACTGCGTAAAAAAATTGATGTCCAGAGATTTTCATTTTTGATTTGTGCTTTTCAATCATTAGAGAAGTAATTTAGCTTGGGTAGACATTGCTGATCAGGGCTGAATTTTTCTGGACGAAATTTTTTAAAATTATGGATGTGTTGCAGTGATGATGTGATCTTTCAGGAACAATGAGACCAATATACTTCATTTCGGTGTCAAAACATAGATTTTGAAGGTCAAGCAGACTTGTATAAACAGAAAATAACTCCTCTGATCAACCCTTCTGCCATTTCCCAAAATGGCGGCTATAATAGAGGAAGAAGAGACATATATAGAAATGAAACAAATAATATTGGCTTTTAATCCTTTTATGTATACACCAAACAATGTTTATGATCTGAGTATGAAAAAGAATTATGTTTATCACTCCTGTTATAGACACATTTTCATGGTTCGCTTAATTTAATTGTTTCAGCAGTTGCTTGTGGTACAGTTGCAGAATGTTGAACATTTGAGAAGAGCATATTGACAGGGACATCTTTTTGTAGCACAGGTTTTGTAAGTAAATGCACGTGTAAGTTCTGTGGGTAGAGGCTTTCAAAAGATCATAGGTTTTATTACCCCATCAATATTTTCCCAACCAAATTCATAATGATCTTTCTCTAAATATGCATGATCCAAATCATTTACACATCTTCTCATCAACTAGAGCACGCTTTTAATGTACCCATGCACAGAATATGGCATGGGTGGAAGGTCACTTAGCGGGACTGATCTCTTAAACTCACTGAACGAAAAGATTGTCAAATGTGTGACAGTCAGAACTCGTTTTCAACACACGCACAAGTTATTTTTCTCCGTCTATAAAGTCATATCCTTCTTCTGTCTCAGCAAATCCTTTCAAAAACTTCACAGGTTCAGCAGTTAAAGCTCCAAGCTTTGTTACAGTTTTGCTCTTTTTGTCATCACCTGTGAGAATATTTGCTTTGATAAGAACACTGGGTGTCTCTGGGTCAGGTTTCGTGTACAGAATATGAAGTGGAATTAAATGTTTTTTTTGCCTGTTCCATAATGTATCCATAACTGACAATCCTTGACTTATGAACATTGTAACAAATCTAAGTAGCACAATAATATCTGTGTCATATCACAGTACAATGACTCTATTAGAACCATTTCGAACAGCCCACTCAATATGGGGAAAAACATGAAGGCCTGCTTCCTCCAATTTGCTGTTAAGTTCTTGAGCAATATGGCCCATACCTTTTGAATATATCTCTGCAGGCACCAACTCCTCATTGACTCTCATTCCACTTTCAATAATTGGAAATTCAGTGTTCACTTAAGCATCAACAATGTTTTGGTGTGTTAACATCTCCAAGTTCATCTTGTTCGATGTCGATGTCCAGAATTTATCAAGTTGCACAGGTATAGATGTCGAATTTTTGATGCAAGCAAGGTCAATTGTTTCAAATGTAGACATTCGTGTGATCCTCTCACATTCTTTGCTAGTTCAAGATAACTGTGAAAGACAATGTTCAGTTCTTGCAGCACACTGACTTTAAAATCAATAGAACAGTCTGATCAACCTCGCTGAAGTTTTGCATTGATCTTGACCTTTCCGAATTGTGACATATGGTCCACAACAACAGCAGTTTTCAATAAGGACACCTTTTCAACTTGAAATTCTTCAGGTGAAAGGCTTATTTTGAGCTCTTGTACTAGTTTATGCTTCACTGATTTGATTGTAGCATCTCCATCAAATAATGCGTTTGTTAGAAGATCATGCAACAGAATGTTCTCAATAAGTTCACCCCTTTCCTTTGCTACATCCATCTCTCCATGTGCTTGTGAAAGTTGTTTTTTGCGATCTGTTTTATAGTGGCTGGTTGGAGGAAACTCTACTATAGCAATTAAAATGTGGAAGTTTAGCTTTAGTGAATTTGTCAAACAGCTTTATCTCTTTCAATACAAATCTGTCCTTCTTCAGTTCTGGGTGTAGTTTCAATCCATGTTTCAGGACATTTAATAGACGTGTCTTCATATCGTTATCCACATATTGTTTGGTCACGAAGTTGTGTAGTTACACAGGCTCAGTCATTTTTAAGAGGTTTCCTTGCTGCGGCATGAAATGAAGAAGGCTGTCAACATGTTTATTAAAACGTTCCCCTCTCTTTCCCACAAGTTTGTGATGAGGAACAGTTTCACGATGGACCATTAATTTAGAATTTGCCATCTCTCTGAAAACACTGCAAATGGAAAGAACTTCATGATAAACTAGCTGCCATTGAGCAACATATTCACTTTTATGTGCCTGACCAACAATTCCCTTTGAGCTTTTCTGTGACCTCTGGATCGTCTGTTTCAGTTTCATATCTGTTGCCACAGCAGTCTCTGTATTTCACCACGAAATGTGTTTGGATGGATTTTCTGTAGAAGTATGGTTTTTCCACCTCAAGCTTCTTCACTCTTTCAAATATCAGGATCCATATCTCAGGTTGTTTATACATTCTAATTCGTGAGACATAGTACTCAGCGACTCCACAGTCTTCACGTGCAACTCACAATCAACTTCCCGATAAGCATGTACCAAAGGCCCCAGAACTTGCAGTCTTCTGATTTTACTTCATATTCTTTGTCAAACTCTACAAACCTGGTTTTGAGGTTTTCTGATTTTGAAATGAGTATATTGAACAATGAATGGATTTGCATTATGTCTTTTGAATGAAGTGCACCCTAGTTTGTCATTCTTGTTTCAGAACACATTCCAATGCAATGTTTCTACAGCCCAAGATATCATCAGCACACCTTCTAACGAATGAACATAATGAGTTCAGCTCACTACTGACTGGACAGTTTATCTTCCAAAGATTTCAGCCTCAATAAGTGCATGGTCCATGCCACATCCACTGAGAACCTCTGCACACAGCAATGCAGCTTTTTGTCATATGGAAAATGCCCATCATTGGATAAAGATCATCAAATTCAACTGGATTGCTCATAAAAATGTCAGCTACAATGCAGAAAACACCTTCATCACGGAATATTGGCAGGATAGGCTGGTATTCAAGCTGAGTATGCACATTTTGGACATTTTTTAGGGCTGTGTATACTGTCGCGTACTTTGTGACTGAAGATGGTATTGCTGGTAAAAACCTAACCTTCTTCAGTGGGAAGGTATTCTGAGAGATCAGAACATGAATTCCAGCCCACGGAGGATCAGTCTGCACCGAATAAGCAATATGATAAATTCAGACAAATCAGCTTTGTGGACTGCAGCATCAGATAGATCCATGTCCTCATACACTTTGAAACATTCTGGTAGACTGGGACCTGATAATGGCTTGTAGTGATTTTGCACACTTTGGCAAGGTAGTTGAGTTCTAAGTTTGCAGCTTCATTTGTATCACCATGTCAGGCAATAATGCCAAGGAACTGTTTAATATTGTTAAAAGCTATGTCTCACCAAAAGCGATGAACAATGCCCACACTCCCTCCCCTGCCTGGTGCGTACAGCTTTCTGACTTTTTTATGAATCAAGTTAGATCACTCCAATTGCTTTTTAACACACCAGTAGCCCAGACCACGCAGGTGCTCATGGATTTGAATTCCGCTTCTGACACCAAAGCTACTTTTTCCTTCATACCCCTTGCCGAGTCCCTTACGGCCTTGACCTCTTTAAAATGTGGTTCCCCCCTCGATCCGTGTCCTACTTAACTCATGGCGCGCGCAGCTGTAGTCATCAATCCTCTGATGAACCAGCTGATTAAAGCATCTTTGCGGTCGGCCTTGGTTCCTCCCGCCTAGAAGCAGGCTTTGCTGGTTCCGCTTATAAAAAAGCTGACTCTGGCTATCGCTCTATCTCTCTGCTTCCGGGCGTGCCCAGAGTTTGTGAGAAACTGGTTAATAAACAGCTGACCTCCTACATTGTACAGCAGGGCTTGCTGCATCCAACTCAATCTGGATTATGTGCTTCATATAGCACTGAGTCTGCCTTGGTGGAAATTACGGAGGCCATCCGGGAGACGTTAGGGCAGTTTTGGTCCTCTTAGACCTATCTGCCGCTTTTGATACTGCCCCCCACGCTCTTCTCCTGGCTCGTTTACAGAGGCTAGGTATTGCTGGTGCAGTGTGGGAATGGTTAAAGTCCTTCCTCAACGGCAGAACCCAGCAAGTTTGGATCCCATCTTTTCCATCTACTATCCAAGCCGGGCAAACAGGGGTTCCTCAGGGATCCATACTGAGCCCAACCTGTATATGACCTCTCTAATCCAGCTAGCCGAGGATCTTGGCGCTAAAGTGGTAGCGTAAACTGATGACACCCCGCTGTTATTCACCTAGAAAAAGCATGAGTCTGCTACTTTTCACGTCAGAACTTGCCTATCTGCTGTATTCAAATGGTTTACGTCGGCCCAGTTGAAATGCAACAAAGATAAAACAGAGTTACTGTTCTTTGGGGATTTTCCTCTGTTGTTTTGGCATGACTGCAGGCCTGCTGATGCCCCTGGACCATCCCCTTTGGGTCTTCCAGTAAAAAACCTTGGGATTTGGTTTGGCGAAAAACTCAACTTTGTCAATCAGATCAGTAAATTGACAG
The DNA here is from genome assembly GCF_964263255.1 of Lissotriton vulgaris. Lineage (NCBI taxonomy): Eukaryota > Metazoa > Chordata > Amphibia > Caudata > Salamandridae > Lissotriton > Lissotriton vulgaris. The sequence goes on along the minus strand of NC_141691.1, from coordinate 1,072,520,775 downwards.
GTACATGTTTTGGCATTTTGAAGCTTCTTAGAACAGTTTTGCGCCAGTTGTCTCTCCTGGCAAAGAAACAGTTGTACGGGCCTTGGTCACCTCCTGTCTTGATGCTAATACATTGTATGTAGGTCTCCCGGGCTATCTAATGGATAAGTTCCATGTTGTGCAGAACGCTGCTGTGCGGCTGCTGCTGGACTTACCCAAACACATTAGCATGAGGCAACATCTACGTAACCTGGATTGGCTGACGATAAAAGCTAGGGTCCTGTTCAAGGCCTTAGTCACGGCCATGCAGTACTTACAAGAATGGCCCGGCGTATCTGAGAAAACGGTTCTCGTTTTATGTCCCGGACAGACTCTTACGCTCTTCGAACACGTGCCTAGCCTCCATACCCAGAATCCGTCTGAAAAGAAAGGGGGGCAGTTCCTTGTCCTATCTGTCAGCTAAGTCTTGGAACTCCCTTTCCCTGGAGCTCCGTAGCCTTCAAGGAAAAAACTAAAAACTTTCTTATTCAATTAAGTTTGTTTACCTTCTGCCTCTACCTCTGTTCACTGTTTCACGTTCTTTTTTTTCCAGGCTCGCGCCGGGACACTCTTCTGAGTAGCTGTGCGCATTATAAATCACCAATAACATAACTTAACATTTTTTTATGCCTACAACTGACACAGCTTGTTTTCAAGCAGCTACTTCATTTGTACAGTCTTACAAAGCACCATGTCAGTATCATATGTGCTGGATGTCCCAGCCAAAGAAGGGCTGTCTTCAAAATCAAAATTATCAAGAGCAGCAATTGTAAATCCTTTCCTGGTAAAGTGACTTGGAAGTGGTGTGCTGTTGGATTAACAAGATTTTACAGCTTGAGCTGCTAACAAGCTCCTGCTCTGAACGGTGTCATTATAACTTGCTTATACACCAATCCTATTCACTGAAGTGATTTGCTCTCTACTTTTCCACTTGCCCTAGATTGTGCGGGCTGCTCATCATATGCAGCAGAGTTTTCTATTTGCCTTGATGTAATTCCTAAAATATGATTTGGAAAAGACAGTACATTTGCACAGCATAAGTCTGTCGTTCATTGGATTAGACTGGAGGACACTCTAGTTTGAGTAGCTGTGCGCCATATTAAATACACTATTTTATTTAATTGTCTTCCACTTCTTCGCCTATATCTTCAAAGCCATCTTCAATGTTGTTGGCTTCTGTTCCAAACTAAAGGGCTTTAGTTTGTAACAGTTGTGCTTTGTTGATATTAAAAATTATGTGAAAAATGTTAAGATATCGGTAGTCATTCTTGTTGACTTCCATGATTTGCAGAGCTCTGGGGTATCACACGGTTTCATTAAGTCCAAAATCGAAATCTTTCATGATGTTTCTTAAAAGTGTTCCTGTTGATTTTACTACATCCTGTGATCTTATTTTGGTAGCAAAAACTTTAGGAGTCAAATCAGCTGAGAACTCCATAAGTGGCTCATTCTTTTTGTTAAGCTGGTAAAAATGAATTCTGTCATTGTAGAATTCTCACCAGAAAAATCTTAATTTCATTACTAGTGACCAGTACAGTTTCATCAATGGTGCCTATTATGTCTCTGATTGCAAGAGTAGCTATAAAACTTAAATTTGTTTTTTCAAAAAGTGCAAACTTAACTGAAGGCTGGCGTTATGTTGCTGCTGGGAGCCAAGTGTACATTCCTATTTTCAAATATATGTCACATACAGTTTGGGTGGGCATACAAATCCTCTGCAAATACATTCCCCTAGATGTTTAGATCAGCTACTTGGCTGAAAACATAATCTTGGAAGAAACTAGCTGTAGATAAAAACAGGTTTCCCTTTGAGACTTGCATGCTCTGTACCTTGTTCTTTCATCAGTCCCTTTGGCCCTTGTTCTGGCTAAACCACTGTAGGAGAGTAGGGTCTGCTTTCCTATGGTCACCCCAGATTTTTGCTTTTTGCTTCACTGGTTTTCGACATAATGTGGCTGTGGGCCTGCTAATCAGACCCACAGCCTGCTGTTCTCTCTCTAAATTCACAGATATGTACTTTAGGTACATCAACAATTGGGTATTGGATCACCTTATCAGCCCCTGTACAGTGTACTATAGGTACCAAGGGCATTGGTGCATCACAGGCCTACCAGGGGCTGCAGCATATCTTTTGCCACCCCTGGCTGATCACACAGCTGGGGCAAGGTGGTGTAATCACCCCTTGCTTAGGTATAGTATACCTATATCTAAACCTATATCTGGACACATATATGCCTATCAGTCACTCATATGACAGGCCTTAACAATCCTGGAGTGCTTGGTTTTATGTGAGATGGTGCTCTGGCATGAGCTGAGCCTGTCTGCAGCTTTCGGAACCATTTCCATATAGCAGTTTCAGGGTATTGCCATACCATATACTCTTAAGTGCATTATAATCCTCGCGGTTATTGCTAACTTTGGTTTGGCTTTATCAAAACATGTCGTGTAAGGTGTCATACACTTTGGAATACTACCCCCTCACCAGTTCTGGCGACGGGGTAGCATTCCACCCTTCTAGAGGGAGAAGCCATGTTACTTTACTTAAACGCGGTTAAATCTAACCAGAGCCCCAGCATCACAAATGGATGCTGCTGCCACAGACACGGGTCTGGCCTCCTGCTGCTGACCGAAACTCCGGCAGGGGAGGCCTGGACAAAAGATTTCCTGTCACAGGGAGGTGTTACACCACTCCAGACAGGAGATAGTGGATTGAGGCAGGCATGACGAGTGAAACTAGACACTGCCTGGGGCGCACAAGGCTCCCCATGCATAGCCCAGTTCAAACCGGTGCTGGGACACTCCAGTCCCAGCTCTGGCGCAAAACTGGACAAAGGGAAAGGGGTGTAACCACCCCCTTCCTGGGTCCCACCTGTAGGAGGGACCTAGCAGGTAATTCAGCCCCTTGATTTGGAATAAAGGTAGAAGCTGTGCCCAGGAGCAGTAGATTATCCTGACTGAAACTTTGATACAGAACTCTGGACCCTTCGACATCCCACTCGACGTGGAAGACTGAAGAATCTCCCTTGTGGTCAAGGAGTGACCACCTTGTGCAAACGGGCACCATCCAGCGCCCAACAGTTTGCTTTGTTGCAGTTCTCGTTGGAACTCGAGCGACAGAGATCGACAAGACCCAGCTTTGCTGACTTCTAACAGCCCGATGCACAGTTCCAGCAAATCTGGGACCGGTGGAGGCGACGTGAAGCGTGGGGACGGCCATCTTGAAAAGACTGCAAAGTGCTGACCGTGCTGCTCCCGAGGCACCCTCGAAGCTGTGCATTGGAGTTTGAGAAGCCCCAGCCCCGAGCAGCTTGTGCACCGAAGATCTTCCCTCCACACTCATCGAGTGCTGCGTGGGGCCATTTTGCATTTTCCTGCTTGACGCGTTGTCTGGTCACTTGCCTGTTGGCTAGTGGCCCCGACGACGACGAAACTACAAAACTACTCTGCTGGTCTGGTTACTCCAGACTGGTCCTCGCTCCCCTGCAAAGGAGCCACCGCTCAGACCTTGCAGGTCTGAGTAAGAAGCGATCTTCAAATCCTGCGTGGGTTGCCTTTGCCAAGGCCTGTTGACCCAATCCGAAAGCCGACACCGCCAACAGCGAGAGCCTTCGTGGGTGAGTCCGTGTTCCACTCCAGGTCATCGTTGATGCCCCAGAGTCCACGTGGCAGCGGAGACAAGCTTCACGACAACCACCTGATTGAGCCAAACATTGCCTGGTTCCTTCCTGGTTCCATCCTGGTCACTGGCTAGTGACCCAGACTCCTTACCCTCTGCTTTCAGGTACTCTACAACTTCAATCCACCCTTGGATCCACCCGGTCTCTTCTCTCCTGGCCGCCTGCAGCATCTTCATCTCCAGGCTCCATAGATCTCCATGACGAACCCGACACACTTTGGCACCTATGCACCCGCTTCCTGTGGGTGAGGTAACGATCTAACACCGGTACTCCTGTAGTGGTTTACACCTCTAGTGTCCTAGTTTAAAGTGGTTTAATTCTATTCCAGTCGGAAGACTTCCAAAACAGTAACTTTATAACTTTTACGCGCCATTGACTTTGCATTGGTACGTGCGTGTGCTTTAGGCACTGCACCTGTGTCCCGCGGGTCTCGCCCGACTTCATCACTGCTAGTCCAGAGTAGTTCCAGCGATTCACAATGCCCTAGGCCTTACCATTGTTCGAGAGGTGGTACGTATACCACTATTTTAGTATATGGTTAGAGTGGCCACTGGGCCTATCCAAAATTGTGCAACTTTTGAATGTTTAACTGTGCTTTTGTTTAAACGCTTGTGCCTCTGCACTCATATTGAGTACAGAGGATTATTCTAGTAATTAATACTTATATTTTTATAATATATAACTTGTCTGGTGTCCTTTCATTTGATATTACAGGATTGCATATGGTAAAACAGTTGGCTTCACATGCCCTCTTGAGTTAAGCCATGACTGCTTAGGTCTATGCGACCCCTAGGATAGCTTGTCTATAAGGTTGACTACAACCACCACCATAAGGGTTGTTTGGACTGATACAAGGTGATCACTAGAATAGTGAACATCATACATCAGGCCAACTTCTCACATTGGTGTGCAGCGGTTGGGATTTGAGCTTGCTGTTGTTTTACCAACTGTAATCTTATATCATTTGAAAGATCACATTAAGTACTATAGGTACAAATAAACAAAAGCTAACATACTTAAGTTCTACTGAACTTAGTAGTTGTAGACCAAAGGGAGTAGCACACCCTGACTACAACTCACTAGCAAGGTTCCAGTAGGAAAACTCTTAGTGTAGGTAAGTGCACCACTTACATCTCACTAGCCATGTCTGGCACAGGTGAAACTTTCAGTTGTCTACCTGTGACAGGTGACCTGCCCAAGGCACCTTCCAGATATGGAAAACTCAGTTTCAAGGACTTGAGTGGCTTGTGCAATTCAAGGGGGCTGAAAAAGGGTCACAACCCTTCTATCTCAATCCTGATAAGTGCCCTAGAGGCAGATAATCTTGCTAAGGCTGAAGCAGCCCCCACAGGGAATCCAGGAGATGAGGTAAACCCCCCAGAAACTGACCCCATCACTCCCATAGTATTGGATGAGGCGGTAGCAGATGATGAGGATTCAGATGATCAGGGGGATATCCAGGTCCAAGTTAGGAGGCTTAGCCATGCTAACGTGAGCCTACATGGGGATGGAGAGGTAAGTCACCTTCCCAGACCCAATATCAGAATCTTTCCTGGCAATAGAAGAGAGAGATCCCTTTCCAGGAAATCTAACCTTTCAGTGCCTCAAGGGCCTCTGAAAGGGGAATGACTTCCCCTCAGAGAAAAGATCATAGGGCTAGAATGAAGGCTGTCCAACTCCAGATAGAGAGTGAAGAGATAGCCCTGGCCCAAGCTAAACTTGCTTTAGCAAGGGAAAAAAAATTAAGTGGATTAGATTCCACTGGTGGCAGCATTATCCCAAGAGATAAAGACAGGTCCTATGATCATAGAAACCTGAGTAAGATTGTGCCCCCCTACAGAGATGGGGATGCCATCCACAAATGGATGACTGCTCTGGAGAGGGCCTGCATGGTACAGCAGGTCCCCCAAGACCAGTGGGCAGCAATCTTGTGGCTCTCCTTTTCTGAGAAAGGAAGAGATAAGCTCCTCACAGTTAGTCCTGGGGATTCTGAAAATTACACTGTCCTGAAGAGTGCTCTTATTGATGGGTTTGGCCTAACCACTGAGCAATACAGGTTGTTGTTCAGAGATACCCAAAAAGCTCAGACTCAGGACTGGACTGACTTTGTTGATTGTGCCACTAAGGCTTTGGAAGGTTGGTTGCTGGGAAGTAAAGTTTCAGACTATTCAGGATTGTACACTCTAATAATGAGAGAACAGATCCTTAATAATTGCCAGAATCAGTTGTTGCATCAACACCTGATTGACTCAGATCTGACCTCTCCCCAAGAATTGGGAAAGAAGGCAGACACATGGGTCAGAGCCAGGGTTAAGCAGAAAAAACAGAACCAAAGAGGTGATCAAAAGAAGGCAGACCAGAAGGGCGGAGATAAGAAAGAAAAAGACCAGAAGTCTTCTTCAGGCCCCCAAAATAATTCTAACAAAGAGGGTGGGTCCCAGAATGGAACAAGAAGAAGAAGAATGATGGCCCAAAGAAACCTTGGTGCAATACCTGTAGATCAGTTTCACACTGGGGTAGTGAATGCACTAAGAAAGGCCCAGTACCTACCACTGCAGCCCCTAAGGCACCTGCACCCCCTAGTACAGTCAGCAGTGGTGGTACACAACCCAAGGCTATAGTGGGGTCAACCCTGGGTACTGAGATGGAGTCTGGCCTAGTCAGAATCCCTACTCAGGCAGTGCTGCTTTATGATGTGGACATGGCTATGTCCACTACAATGAGTCCCAATACTTTGGGCAAGTATAGGCAGACGCCTTTGATCAATGAGCAAATGGCTCAGGCCTACAGGGACACATGTGCCAGTGTCACTATGGTGACACCTAACTTTGTGGACCCTGGACAAATTGTACTAGGTGAGAATTACCTAGTGACCAATGCTAGCAATGCCACTACTACACATAGGGCCTCATTAGGATCGCGGACGGACTTGCGTCCGTCCGTGACCCCAGAGCAGGAGGGAACCTCCGCATGGCATGCGGAGTTCCCTCCTGTGCAATTAGGATGTGACTGCCACCCTGGCGGTCACATCCTCTATTTTTAACATTGCAGCAGGTGCGGCTTCAAGCTGCACCCGCGGCAATGTTAAAAATGCAGGTGTTGCATTTGTATGCAGAAAGAGGCAGGCACCGCACGGTGCCTGCCGCTTTCCGCATACAAATGCAGGGGGGTACCATAGGTACCCCCCATGTGCACCCCCACCCCCCCTTCACCTAGGGGGCCTGTAACGGGACCCCGCAGTGAAGTTACACATGCTTTTCCACGGCGGAAAACCCGCCGCGGAAAAGCATCTGAAACAGGCCATCCTAATATGGCGGACGGTGTCTGACAGACACCGTCACCATATTAGAGCTTTTCCACTTTGGTTGTAAGCCAGCCGCGGCGGAAAAGCTGCGGACGGAAACCAGGATCCACCAGCCATCCTAATATGGCGGTGGGTCTTTGGTGGGTCCGCTGCGGATTTCCGCATCCTCCGGGCCTGCGGTGGCTTCCGCCGGCCCAGAGGATGCGGAAAATCCGCAATCCTAATAACCCCCATAGTGTGGCTGTTGTTAACTTCTCCTGGGGAGGGGTAAATGGCCTCAAGAAAGTTGTTGTGAGTGCAGACATCCCAGTTGACTGTCTTTTGGGCAACGATCTAGAGAATTCCTTATGGTCAGAAGTGGAGTACAAGACTCATGCAGAGATGCTAGGTATTTCAGCTCATGTCCTTGCTGTAACCAGGTCCCAGGCCAAGAAGTGCCTACCTGAACCTGTGGTGGATCTTGAAACTATAGACCAACCACAACCCAAGAGGAAGAGCAAGAGGGTTAAGGCAGTGCCTTCCCACTTGCCCCAGGTTGAGGATCAGCCCTCTCAGGGGGATGATTCTGTGATCCAAGAGGAGACTGTCCTGGAAGAACTTGAACCTGATCAGGTTGAGTTTCTGGGGACAGGTGGACCCTCAAGGGCAGATCTGGGGCAGGCTCAGTTAACTTGCCCTTCTTTTGAACCCCTCAGACAGCAAGCTGCTGCTGAGGCTGCTGGGAATGCTCAAGGTACCCATTGAGTGTATTGGGATGACGGGCTCCTTTATTCAGAGGCTAGAGACCCCAAGCCTGGTGCTACCAGGAGGTTGGTTATACCTCTGTAATTTAGGGGCTTCCTTCTTACCTTGGCCCATGATATTCCTTTAGCAGGACACTTAGGCCAGAACAAAACTTGGTACAGGCTTGTCCCTCACTTTCACTGGCCTCACATACCAGAGGATACTAAGGAGTTTTGTCGCTCATGTAACACCTGCCAAGCCAGTGGCAAGTCAGGTGGTACCACAAAGGCCCCCCTTATACCATTACCTGTGGTGGGGGTGCCCTTTGAGAGAGTTGGGATAGACATTTTGGACCAATGGATCCCCAAACAGCATCTGGGCACAGGTTTATCCTGGTGGTAGTGGATCATGCCACCAGGTACCCAGAGGCAATTCCCCTGAGGACCACAACAGCTCCTGTTGTAGCAAGGGCCCTACTTGAAGTATTCTCCAGAGTGGGCTTTCCAAAGGAGGTCATTTCAGACAGACATGTCTGGCTATTTGAAAGCAATGTGGAAAGAGTGTGGAGTGAACTATAAGTTTACCACACCCTACCATCCACAGTGCAATGGGCTTGTTGAAAGGTTCTACAAGACCCTAAAGGGAATGATAAAAGGGTTACCTGAAAAGCTAAGGCGAAGAAGGGACATCCTTTTACCCTGCCTACTCTTTGCTTATAGAGAAGTCCCACAAAAGGGGGTTGGCTACAGCCCTTTTGAACTTTTGTTTGGCCACCCTGTAAGGGGGCCACTGTGTCGTGTGAAGGAAGGATGGGAGTTACCTCTCAAAAAGCCTAAACTTGATATTGTGGACTATGTACTTGGTCTCCGCTGCAGGATGGCTGAATACATGGAGAGGGCAACCAAAAACCTGGAGGCCAGCCAAGAATTACAGAAAGCTTGGCATAACCAAAAGGCTGTTCTCACTGTTTACCAGCCAGGGCAGAAGGTGTGGGTGTTGGAGCCAGAGCCCCCAGCAGCTCTCCAAGACAAATGGTCTGGACCCCACACCATACTGGAAAAAAGGGAGAGGTCACCTACTTGGTGGACCTTGGCACCCCTAGGAGCCCCCACAGGGTGCTCCATGTAAACAGATTGATGGCATATGTGGACAGGGCAGACATGGGTTTACTCATGGCTACAGATGGGGACCAGGAGGAAGAGAGTGACCTTCTCCCAGACCTGTTATCCCAAAACCCTGATGATGGTTCAGTGGATGGAGTAGCCTTGGCAGGCAGCCTCTCTGACCAGAAGCAATGGGACTGCAGACAAGTGTTGCAGGCTCATAGACATATGTTTTCTCTTACACCCAGGCAAACTAACTGGTGCACCCATGAGGTGGACACTGGTGACAGTCTGCCTGTGAAGAATAAAATCTACAGGCAACCTGACCATGTCAGGGATTTTATAAAGGCTGAGGTGCAGAAAATGCTTGAACTTGGAGTAATTGAGCCATCAGAGAGCCCCTGGGCCAGCCCAGTAGTCCTTGTGCCAAAACCTCATACCCAAGATGGAAAGAGAGAAATGAGGTTCTGTGTGGACTATAGAGGTCTCCATGCTGTCACTAGGACATGCTCACCCTATTCCAAGGGCAGATGAGCTCATAGATAAATTGCCTTCTGCCAAATTTCTGAGCACATTTGACTTGACAGCTGGCTATTGGCAAATCAGGTTAGCTGAGGAGTCTAAGGCCAAAACAGCATTCTCAACCCCCAGTGGACATTATCAGTTTGTGGTAATGACATTTGGTTTGAAGAATGCACCTGCCACTTTCCAAAGGTTGGTGAACCAAGTCCTTGCTGGGTTGGATGACTTTTGTGCAGCTTATCTAGATGATATTGCTGTCTTTAGTTCCACCTGGGTGGATCACCTGATCCACCTGAAGAAGGTTTCGGAGGCCCTGCAAAAGGCAGGCCTGACTATCAAGGCCACAAAGGGCCGGATAGGGCAGAGTAAGGTTGTGTACCTGGGCCACCTAGTAGGTGGGGGGCAGGTTCAACGATTGGAGAGCAAGATCCAGACCATACAGGACTGGGCTCCTCCAACTACTCAGACACAAGTCAGAGCCTTCTTGGGCCTGACTGGGTATTACAGGAAATTTGTAAATAATTATGGGTCCATTGTGACACCATAAAATGATCTGACATCCAAGAAGATGCCAAAAAAGTTCAGTGGACAGTTAGCTGTCAAAAGGCATTTGATGACCTGAAGAAGGCCATGTGCTCAGCACCAATCCTGAAGAGTCCTGACTACTCCAAAGAGTTCATTGTCCAAACAGATGCTTCTGAGTTGAGGGTGGGAGCTGTGCTTTCACAACTTAATGTAGATGGTCAAGACCAGCCCATTGCTTTTATTAGCAGAAGGCTGACCCCTAGAGCGAAACGTTGGTCAGCCATTGAGAGGGAGGCCTTTGCTGTGGTTTGGGCCCTGAAGAAGTTGGGACCATACTTGTTTGGCACTCACTTCCTAATTCAGACAGACCATAAGCCCCTCTTGTGGCTAAATTAGATGAAGGGTGAAAATCCCAAACTGCTCAGGTGGTCCATTTCCCTACAGGGGATGGACTTTACAGTGGAGCACAGACCAGGGAATGACCATGGCAATGCAGATGGCCTCTCCAGGTATTTCCACTTAGAACATGAAGATTTATCTGGTCAAGGTTAAGTTTAATGTCCCTGCGTTTGGGGAGGGGGGGGGGGGTTATGTAGGAGAGTAGAGTCTGCTTTCCTATGGTCACCTGAGATTTTTGCTTTTTGCTTCACTGGTTTTCGACATAATGTGGCTGTGGGCCTGCTAATCAGACCCACAGCCTGCTGTTCTCACTCTAAATTCACAGACATGTACTTTAGGTACATCACCAATTGGGTATTAGATCACCTTATCAGCCTCTGTACAGTGTACTATAGGTACCCAGGGCATAGGTGCATCACAGGCCTACCAGGGGCTGCAGCATATCTTTTGCCAACCCTTTCTGGCCATTCAAACAGACACAACTGGCTGATCACTCAGTTGGGGCAAGGTGGTGTAATCACCCCTTGCTTAGGTATAGTATACCTATATCTAAACCTATATCTGGATACATATATGCCTATCAGCCACTCCTATGGCAAGCCTTAAGAATCCTGGAAGCAGAGTGCTTGGTTTTATGTGAGATGGTGCTCTGGCATGAGCTGAGCCTGTCTGCAGCTTTCGGAACCATTTCCTTCTAGCTGTTCCAGGGTATTGCCATACCATACACTCCTAAGTGCATTATAATCCTCGCGGTTATTGCTAACTTTGGTTTGGCTTTATCAAAACATGTCGTGTAAGGTGTCATACACTTTGGAATACTACCCCCTTGCCAGTTCTGGCGACGGGGGTAGCATTCCACCCTTCTAGAGGGAGAAGACATGTTACTTTACTTAAACGCAGTTAAATCTAACCAGAGCCTCAGCATCACAAAATGGATGCTGCTGCCACAGACACGGGTCTGGCCTCCTGCTGCTGACCAGAACTCTGGCAGGGAAGGCCTGGACAAAAGATTTCCTGTCACAGGGAGGTGTTACACCACCCCAGACAGGAGATAGTGGATTGAGGCAGGCAGGGCGAGTGAAACTAGACACTGCCTGGGGCGCACAAGGCTCCCATGCATAGCCCAGTTCAAACCGGTGCTGGGACACTCCAGTCCCAGCTCTGGCGCGAAACTGGGCAAAGTGAAAGGGGTGTAACCATCCCTTCCTGGGTCCCACCCATAGGAGGGACCTAGCAGGTAATTCAGCCCCTTGATTTGGAATAAAGGTAGGAGCTGTGCCCAGGAGCAGTAGATTATCCTGACTGAAACTTTGATACAGAACTCTGGACCCTTTGACATCCCACTCGATGTGGAAGACTGAAGAATCTCCCTTGTTGTCAAGGAGTGACCACCCTGTGCAAACAGGCACCATCCAGCGCCCAGCGGTTTGCTTTGTTGCAGTTCCAGCCGGAACTCGAGCAACAGAGATCAACAAGACCCAGTTTCCCTGATTTCTAACAGCCCGATCCACAGTCCCTGCGAATCTGAGACCCGTGGAGGCGACGTGAAGCGTGAGGCCAGCCATCTTGAAAAGACTGCGAAGTGCAGACCGTGCAGCTCCTGAGGCACCCTCGAAGCTGTGCATTGGGTTTGAGAAGCCCCAGCCCCGAGCAGCTTGTGCACCGAAGATCTCCCCTCCATACTCATCGAGTGCTGCGTGGGGCCCTTTTGCATTTTCCTGCTCGACGCGTTGTCCGGTCACTTGCCCGTTGGCTAGTGGCCCCTACGATGACGAAACTACAAAACTACTCTGCTGGTCTGGTTGCTCCAGACTGGCCCTCGCTCTCCTAAAAAGGAGCCAGCGCTCAGACCTTGCTGGTCCGAGTGAGAAGCGATCTTCAAATCCTGCGTGGGTTGTCTTTGCCAAGGCCTGTTGACTCCGATCCGGAAGCCGACACTGCCAACAGTGGGAGCCTTTGTGGGTGAGTTCGTGTTCCACTTCAGGTCATCGTCGATGCCCCAGAGTCCACGTGGCAGCGGAGACAAGCTTCACAACAACTACCTGATTGCGCCCGACATTGCCTGGTATCTTCCTGGTTCCATCCTGGTCACTGGCTAGTGACCCAGACTCTGTCCCCTCTGCTTTCAGATACTCTACAACTTCGATCCACCCTTGGATCTAGCCGGACTCTTCTCTCCTGGCCGCCTGCAGCATCTTGATCTCCAGGCTCCATAGATCTCCACGACGAAACCCGACACACTTTTGCACCTATGCACCCGCTTCCTGTGGGTGAGGTTACGATCTAACACCGGTGCTCCTGTAGTGGTTTACACCTCTAGTGTCCTAGTTTAAAGTGGTTTAATTCTATTCCAGTCGGAAGACTTCCAAAACAGTAACTTTATAACTTTTACAAACTATTGACTTTGCAATGGTGCATGCATGTGCTTTAGGCACTGCACCCGTGTCCCGCGGGCCTCTCCCGACTTCATCACTGCTAGTCCCGAGTAGTCCCAGCCATTCACAACGCCCTAGGCCTTACCATTGTTCGAGAGGTGGTACTTATACCACTATTTTATTATATGGTTAGAGTGGCCACCGGGCCTATCCAAAATTGTGCAACTTTTGCAAGTTTAACTGTGCTTTTGTTTAAACGCTTGTGCCTCTGCACTCATATAGAGTACAGAGGATTATTCTACTAATTAATACTTATATTTTTATAATATATAACTTGTCTGGTGTCCTTTCATTTGATATTACAGGATTGCATATGGTAAAACAGTTGGCTTCACATGCCCTCTTGAGTTAAGCCATGACTGCTTAGGTCTATGCTACCCCTAGGATAGCTTGTCTATAAGGTTGACTTTACAACCACCACCATAAGGGTTGTTTGGACTGATACAAGGTGATCACTAGAATAGTGAACATCATACATCAGGCCAACTTCTCACAACCACAGATAACACATTGTAGTTCCTCTGCTTTCTGATCAGTTGGAGGTGGACGAGGAGTAGCTATCGATCTTCTAAGTGGGATGGCATTGAGTGTGGTTGTTGTCTCTTTCTCAAAAGACTTAAATTCTTGTTGTGATTTGATTGTTTCTGTTACTTCTTGACAATTTTTTCCAGGCTTTTTCCCATTGTATATGGCTTGTAGCACTTGTTGTTACAATGATATTTGATCCTTTTCACCCATCAGTTTGTCTTTCGTGAATTTCGTCTTGCTATATTTCTGCAGCATCTCTAAGTCTCTTCTGTCCAGCCACTGTTGATGTTCGCTTTTCTTTCAGATTAGTTTGGCATATGACACATTTTTTATTTGTTGAAAAAGTCCTCAGATTTTGAAGTTAGCAACATTCTTCAGGAGTTAGAAATCCTCTGCTATCACCTACTTCTCTGTTTAGGAATTTGAATCCATGGAAAACCTGAAACAAAATCATTATTAAAATAAATTACCAATATCATGAATAAAACCATAATTATAGAGCCGCCATGTTGGAAAATGGAGGAAGGGTTGCACTTGGAGGAGTTTTCTGTCACTCTAAGGCTACTTGACCCGTAAAACCTACGGTTGACACACAAATTAAATATACAGGTCTCATGGTTCCTGAAATATTACATCTTCACTGCAACACAATGCCAATTTTAAAATGTCCTTAAAATTTGGCCATAATTAGTGTCTACTCAAGCTACATTATTTCCCTAATGATAGCAAATACAAATCAAAAATGAAAATCTCTGGACAACAATTTTTTTACAGAGGTTTATCAAGGGTGCTAGGACTATCTCTTCGACTGAAGGCTTAAATGCTGCCTTCTTCCAGGCGGCCTCCCAGCCAGCCGTTATTCTCATCATATCCTCTAGCTTGCTGTGAGCTTGTGTACACCACGTTATTCAGGTTGTGATATTCGAAATACATATCATAATCAGAATTTGTTTTTGGTAGCTGTTACATTTTTTAGGATAAAATGCATCAAGTAATCTGTTAAGAAGTGTCATATTGTTCCGTTCACAAGTGGGAAAACGTGCAAGCAACATTAGTCTGGTCTGTGGCTGGTATAATACTAAATGTAAATCCTGTCAATGCACACTGGCATTTATGAAGTATTAGGTGGTAATATCTCAGGCTGCATACTTCAAAAAGTATTTTAGAAGTCTTTTAGTAATTGTATCGTTTAAGTTTCTCTTAACTGCTTTAAACGTGGGTTGATACTTAACTCAGTATGAACATCTTAAATGAAAGTGAATAGAAAGAAAATAGGAAACTTGTGGTCCTATTTTAAAGTGGTACACAGCAACACATAAGCAATTTTTGAAGCAGTTCTTCAATTTATAGTTATTCTTCATTTGCTTTAGGTAACTAATGAGATTGTTCGACAGCTCATGGAGCAGAATGGATTCTATAACTTGGAGAAACCTGGAGAATTCACCAACATTGTGGATATCCAGTTCTTGGCTGCCATGATTCACCCTGGAGGAGGCCGCAACGATATTCCACAAAGACTGAAGCGGCAGTTCTCTGTTTTCAACTGTACTTTACCTTCCAATTCTTCAATTGACAAGATCTTTGGTAAAAAATAAATAATGATAATTAAAACTGTTTTCCCGAGAAATATAATTTTAAATGTTGCGCTGTTTCAATATTGATAAAACGTGCAAATTTAAATGTTTCAAATGATTTTATTATGAATGAGTTTTAAGTATTTGAAGTAACCTTTAATATGAAAACAGTAATATTAGTGAATTCGCCCATGTTATTGCCATTTAAAATCACACTTATCCCAGTCCCAATATAAATAAAGCAGTTTTTGTCTTTTGATATTTCTCAATATTCCAAAACATGAAGCCTTGAGTATACCTTTATCATAATTTATCGATGTTGCTAAAATTGTGTGCATCATTTTACACTGTCAAAATATCTTGTAATTGATGAAAATAGGTTAGAAAGATTGTAATTTCTGTTAACATATTTGGGTTCAAATAAGACACACACATTAGGGTAGAAATGGCAAGCGGATAATATTCCTGCAGTGTATACGTAATTTGTCTCCTGAAACATTCACTTTATACCAATCACATGTCCGCTAGTACCACCCCTTTATCTGTCATTCAGCAGAAAATTACAGTTATTGCCATTTTCCGCTTTCATAGAAACTAATCCTTTGACAATGTACACAATGTATTCCAATCATAGAGCAAGGAGTGTGTTTAGAGATATCCCATTTAAAAGTGCATTGCACTATTTGCGACCATTGCTTTGTGTGATATAGAACATCATAGTCTACTTTGTCTTTATTCTCATGTGATTCTGTCGGTCAGAGGGTCATGCTTATTCCTCCATTTTGTATTGTTAATGAGAATATAGTCATGAAAGTCTAAATAATTTGCAAAAAGATATGTGCATAACCGATACATAGTCACATTTATATTTTACCTTTTGTAGGTGTGATTGGAGTGGGGCATTACTGTACCAAACGTGGTTTCTCAGGTGAAGTGACGACTTCAGTTTCCAAGTTAGTATCACTGACTCGAAGACTATGGCAGATGACCAAAGTCAAAATGTTGCCAACCCCAGCGAAGTTCCATTATATCTTCAACCTGCGGGATCTTTCTCGGATCTGGCAGGGGATGCTCAACTCCACCTATGAAGTTATCAGAGATTCAAATGTAAGTTACTTTACTATTGGAAATTTTATGTTTGATCAATGTTCCTGGTAGTTTTCTTTGGCAAACCTCTCATGCAGCATAAATGTATTCCCATCCAAAAACGCAGTCTCATACATGTGTTTGAACTTGTCGTCAATATTTTACATAAGCAAAAGTGACTCATTTTGTTTAAATGTTGTCAATGTCTGTGAGTCATGTTTGAAGGCCTCAATGGCATAAAGTACACAGAAACTGATGCAGTGCGCGAGCCACCTTCATGGAGCAGGCACGGAAAGAAAGTCCCCCAGTGCAGTTCGACTGAGACTAAAGGATGTTAACTTCTTCTCTCTGTAGGGTGATTAAGGACAAGAAGGGAAGATCTACAGCTTGTGCAAATACAGTAGGGGGAGAGGTTAAGGATTGCTAGCAAAACAAGCACTGGCGTTGCCAATAGGTCTCGCAGTAGGAAAGTTGGAGCTATTACAATTGCAAATAACAATGCCTTTTATTTTTGTTTTCATTTTAAAAACATAAAGGGCTTTATCATTTACAAAACCAATAGCTCCAACTTTCCTACTGCGAGACCTATTGTGCACTGCACAGTGTGGGTGAAAGTGGCACTGTGTGGGTGTGAGTGGCTTTGAGTGAGTGGCGTTGCGTGGGTGAGTGGCGTTGCATGTGTGAGTGTTGTTGCGTGGGCGAGTGGCGTTACGTGGGTGAGTGGCGTTGCGTGTGTGAGTGGCGTTGCGTGTGTGAGTTGCGTTGCGTGTGTGAGTGGCATTGCATGGGTGAGTGTGGCGTTGCGTGTGTGATAGTGGGCTTGCGTGGGTGTGAGTGGCGTTGTGTGTCTGAAAGTGGTGCTGTGTGGGTATAAGTGGCACTGCGTGGGTGTGAGTGGATTTGCGTGAGTGAGTGGTGTTGCATGAGTGAGTGGCGTTGCGTGGGTGAGTGGCGTTTCATGTGTGAGTGGCGTTGCGTGGGTGAGTGGCGTTGCGTGGGTGAGTGACGTTGCATGTGTGAGTGGCGTTGCATGTGTGAGTGGCGTTGCATGTGTAATTGGCATTGCATGTGTGTGGCGTTGCATGTGTGAGTGGTGTTGCATGTGTGAGTGGCGTTGCATGTGTGAGTGGCTTTGCATGTGTGAGTGGCGTTGCATGTGTGCGTGGCGTTGCGTGTGTGAGTGGCGTTGCGTGTGCGAGTGGCATTGCGTGGATGAGTGGGGTTGCGTGGATGAGTGGCGTTGCGTGTGTGAGTGGCGTTGCGTGTGCGAGTGGCGTTGCGTGTGCGAGTGGGGTTGCGTGTGTGAGTGGCGTGCATGTGTGAGTGGCGTTGCATGTGTGAGTGGCGTTGTGCGTGTGAGTGGCGTTGCGTGTGAGTGGCGTTGCGTGTGAGTGGCGTTGCGTGTGAGTGGCGTTGCGTGTGAGTGGCGTTGCGTGGGTGAGTTGTGTTGCATGATCTCTAAATATTTCACTAATGCGATATTGTTACATTGTTGTTGGTAGTAAGGTATTGTTACGTTCCTCACTCGTGTTCATGCTAGTATACATTTCAGAGCCACTAAAGAAAATAATTTTCTCAGTGATGCATGCGAAATTTGGACTTCTTCGTTTTTATTAGTTCATTGGTTTGCTGTCGTTTTTAGTTATGTAAGGCTTCGTTTTGCCCGTGCTGTTGCATTAAATGCTCACAAAACCTTCAATTATTTTCAGTTAGCGCCATTGTGATATTTCTAGGCCTTTCAGGAGACTGCAGTCTTTGGGGAGGCGTGAAGCCTTTGCTGCCGTGAAAGATATTTTATTTTTCAGCCCCTTGTGCTGTAGAAATGCTGCCGATGCGCGTGTCTGGCAGGGAACAGATGGCCTGGCTGTTAAGCAGGGGGCGGGTCAGCGCTGGGGAAGCCTGTGGGAGGGTGATTGCCGTTTTTTTTTTAGTTATGTAAGGCTTCGTTTTGCCCGTGCTGTTGCATTAAATGCTCACAAATCCTTCAATTATTTTCAGTTAGCGCCATTGTGATATAGCCTGTGGGAGGGTGATTGCCGTTTTTTTAGTTATGTAAGGCTTCGTTTTGCCCGTGCAGTTGCATTAAATGCTCACAAAACCTTCAATTATTTTCAGTTAGCGCCATTGTGATATTTCTAGGTCTTTCAGGAGACTGCAGTCTTTGGGGAGGCGTTAAGCCTTTGCTGCCGTGAAAGATATTTTATTTTTCAGCCCCTTGTGCTGTAGAAATGCTGCCGATGCGCGTGTCTGGCAGGGAACAGATGGCCTGGCCGTGAAGCAGGGGGCGGGGCAGCGCTGGGGAAGCCTGTGGGAGGGTGATTGACATAGAAAGTCATGTAGAGAGAGGGGAGGTGCTGGTGTGGGAGGAGTGCTGCTACGGCAAGGCTGTGTTTGCGGGGAGAGAGAGGGGAGGTGCTGGTGTGGGAGGGGGGAGGTGCTGGTGTGGGACGAGTGCTGCTAGGGGAGGAGAAGCCCTGGCCGTGAATGCGCGTGCATGTTTGCTCACGTGATTCACGTGAACTGCAAGAAAACCACGGGGCTGAAAGCCCTTGGTTTGAAGAGGATTTTGCCGACATGAATTCTCGCTCCGCTCAATGCGCTTGCGCGCATTGATAGGTCGCGAGACCTAAAAAGGAGTCCACCCCTCAACAGCCTAGCAGCTCACCCTTTTATATGTCCAGGTTAAAGCTCTGGGCTCTGACCAAAATGCAGAAAAAAATAAGTTAGTTATGAGTAACGCAAAATAGAGGAGTATCAGACTGATTAGGTGCATTTACAATTTAGGGTTATGCAATGTGTAAGGAAATGTGGTTTATTATATGATGTGGTTGTGAGGCCTCACTATGTAATCATTCACAACCCTTTCTTGGGTCCAGTCAGGCTTGTTGTCAAACCTTAGCTCAGCCATGGGTAGCTGTGGCTTTAAGCAGTCAATCTTAAACAAAGGAACAAGTGTAAAGCATTTAGAAGAACCAAGACAGCTGGACAAGAAAGAAACACAAATCCCAAGAAATCCGACACCAATATATAAAAATAGACTATATTTTTCTGAATTTTTGGACACCCAAACGAAAAATATCCACCTGGGGTTTCTGGAGTTAAATTTACGTGAGAAACAGTAAATCACAACTTTTTACTTAAACGTGAAAAAGCATTGGCAAGTTCAACAAAGTTGACACAAACTTGTTCATGAAAACTTTTGTCAAAGTTGATTGCGGTCACTTCCAGTCACTTTGGATGATTAACTCCAGCAGGGAGCAGGTAAGGGAGACTAACAAAGTCCCAAAGAACAGTTACCTCCAAGAAGAAGCAGCCTCCAGCCAGTTCCAGTGTTAACGCCAATATGCCATTGACTTCTATGGAGTGGTCCTGATGCAAGGGATGCAGGATGCTGAAGGACACTGATGATGCTGTGCAGTCGACGGGGGTTGTCCTTGGGCTACTCTTTGGTCCTGGTGGGGCAACTTTTACCACAGGGGTCGATGTCCCCCCTGCAGTCCTCTTTGTTTCAGCAAAAGTCCAGTCACGCTGAACTACTGGTCTCTAGACACAACATAATCAGCTGTTCCCTTCTTCTAGTGATAGCTCTACTTCTGGGCAACCAGACTGCACTCTGACGACTCTCCCAGGTCCTGTAGACTTGGGTAAAAATTCAGTGTTGGGCCTCGGTCTCCTTAGCAGCGCTGCGCCATTGAACAACAGTCTAGTGATCTGGACTACCAACATGCCCAGGCAGGCTTCCCTAGCTATTGTCGGCTTGGTACTGGCACAGGAAGCCAGCCAACAAACTCTTAGAGTCTCTGCTTCTGTCTGGGCTCAGGGGCACCTTCGGCATAGTCTTCTCTTCATTAACCCAAGCAACAGCAGGTGCAGTCCAACTTCGGTGCAGCCTCTTCTTTGCAGGTTCAAGGTCAACAGGGCACTCCTGCTTCGGTCATCTACTTCAGTCCAGGCGAGATCTAAGGTCTGGTGGCCAGGGGTGCCCCTTTATGCCCAGAAAGTGCCATTAGGGGAGGTCACGGTGACTAGCCCATGGGATACTTGGATTCTCCTGCCTGATGACAACTTACTGTGAAGTGTGGCATCTAGCTATCCCAGAATATTGCATTCTGACAACTCCTAAGATGGCTAAACCCCGCTATTGGAGTGTGGAGCTTCTAGCCACCGTAGAGGAGTGGCTACCTCTGGGCTACAAGACCACAGTAAAACTGGTCTGACCAGTGCTTTCCCGTTGCTGACCCTGACATCTTCCTGTCTACCTAAACAAAGGCACAGCCCCTCTTATAAGTGCTTTCCAACTGCCCTTCAAAGGTGGCTTACATTTTGAAGCTCGCCTTTTGTGCACCCACCCTGTGTGGGTTTTTCTGCCAGGAGGAGATGACATCTCCTTCCCCGGCAGATCCTCTGTAGGCTTTCCTGGAAGTCATTTGCACATTTCGCCAGGAGGCCAGATGGCTGTCTTTGTGGACAGTCCTTAGTTTTCAATCATAAACGGGCACTGGAAACCTTGGACAACAAAGTGGCAACTTAATAAAGCTGCACTTTTCCCACTAGTGACATTAAATTTAGTTTAACCATTTGATCTGATTTAATGCACCGATTTTATTGATACCTTTAAGCACCAATCTTTAGTAGTCCGATTCAGAAGTTAGCAGGGCTGAGGTGTCAGCCTATAACATCAGTGATCACCGCTTGCCAATGGAGCTAAACATGAAATTTATGGTTTTTGATGTTACTGTACCATACTATTCAAATGTAGAAAGCACATAGCAACCCATAGACACCCCAGCACTGTTAGGACATTAAAAACATGACACTACAGGTTCAACCTTTTAACATAATTCACCCTGACTATAGGGCTCAGTGGCTTTGCTTTAGACTGACATACACATATTAAAAGGTAACCTTGGGCTTTGCCATGGCTTACAATGGCAAAGTCGAGTTACCAGTGTAAAACTGATCTGCCGGCAAGCAGTGGCAGGCTGGGAGTCATGTTTTTGCCCTATCTCACTTGTGGTGGTTCAACTAGTGCTGCAGTCCATAAAATATACTTAATCTTATGGGCCATAGGTACCCCTTGTACAATATACTAGTAGGGACTTACAAGTTTATCTGAAAGAGACACGTTAGTGATAGATTCCTTACCTTAGAATATCCCCAGGCGTCAGACTGGATTCGGAAACTTTTGCATAGCAGTACCCTTGCGCGTCCATAGGCGTCGTCTGCGGCTCCACGTCCGTCGTCGGCGTCGTGGGCGCCGTGATGACGTCGTCGGAGTACTTAGACGCCGCCTCCGCGTGACTTCTTCTTTTTTCCGCGCCAGCCAGCGCAGATCTGGAAAGAACAGTTACCCAAGTCAATTTTTGACTAACTTTTTGGTGATCATTTTGATCCTTTTCGATCACGACTCCGACGGTGCCGTAGGGATGCCCGGCTTCAAGCATTGCGACGAGTGCGACCGCACCATGTCGGTCACAGACCCCCACCGCCTGTGCCTGACGTGTTTGGGCGTCGACCATGACGACGAGGCCTGCCCCGACTGTCGGGCCCTTTCGAGGAAAGCCAGGCAGGAGAGGTCCCGCAGGCGGCTCGAACTCCGGCAGTCGGCCCCGCACCGCGTGAGGTCCCGGTCCCGGTCCCACGGGAGGTCGAGGGACAGGTCGCGGGGACGGAGCCACCACAGCTCCGGGAGTCGGCACCACTCCTCTAAGTCGAAGTCGTCGTCAGGTAAGAAACACAAGAAGTCGAAGAGGCGTCATCGCTCTTCTGACTCCCCCCGACGCTTGCGCGATGCGGCCGGGGGTTCGGATGACACCGCCCACGCGGCTCCTCGGGAGTCGCGTCCGGCCCCATACCCTCCGGTCCCTGGGCTGAACGCGACGCCGGAGGAAATTGAGCGTTTCCTCATGGCCATGAGGTCCCTTTCTCCTCCGACGGGTTCCGCGGCGCCTCCGGGCCCAGCGAACCCGTCTGGGGGCCCTAGTGGGTCGGGGGCTTCGACCCCGACGCCGTTGGGTGCTTCGGCCCCAACGCCGCCGGCGCCTTCGGACCCGGAGCCGCAGGACGCCGCTGGGCCTTCCTCGGGCACTGGATCATCACCGGTGGACCTTACGACCCCCCCCCGGCGTCAGTCCGTCTGGTGTCACCTCCAGCGCCGTCCCCGATACCTCCTTTGTTTCGGTTCCGACATCGGGACAACGCCTATCGGCGCCGTACCCGACGCCGTTTGGAGATTTCCACTTCTATGAACCGACCTCATTCAAATACAACCCTGAATCTCAGGAGATGGGTGATGAGGAGGATTGGGAGGGGTCTGAGGACCCTCTGACCACGGAGTGTCAGTCTAATATGGACTGGGCAGGAGACCTTGGGGAGGCCAGTGGCCTGGACACCTCTCCAGAAACTGGATTTGTCTCTCCTCCTACCGTGGCTTCGGAGGAGGGAGCTACCTATGGTGTGGTGTTGACGAGGGCTGCCAAGGCCTTGGGCCTTGAGCTCCCCGTCGCGGCCGTGAGGACTAACCTCCTCACAGAGGTCCTTAAACCACAGTCATGCTCATCTGAGCCTCTGCTGCCTTTTAATGAGGCCTTAACTGACGTTCTTTTGGGCACTTGGTCCAGGCCCGCTACGGGTTCGCCCGTAGATAGGAACGTGGCCAGAGGCCACCGCCCGGCTCCGGGCGACCCATGTTTCCTGTCCTCCCACCCCACCCCGAGAGTCTGGTTATCCAGGCCTCTAACTCCCAGACCGCATTCCCGACGGCCCCGCCGGACAGGGAATCCAAGAGGTACGAGAATTATGGGAAGAAAATATTCTCCTCCCTTAGTTTGGGACTGCGGTCTTCTAACACCGCATGCCTCTTGGGCCGCTACACCCACTCTCTGTGGGAGACGGTGGCGGAGGTGCTGCCAGAGTGCCCGTTGGAAGTACGGGCCAAACTCGGCCAAGCCCTTGTGGAAGGCCGGGAAGCAGCCAAGTATTCCATCAGGTGTGGGCTGGATACTACAGACTCGCTAGGCAGAGCGATGGCTACGACAGTGGCGGTGAGACGCCACGCCTGGCTGAGGTCCGCCAATTTTTCGGCAGATGTCCAGAACACTCTGATGGACATGCCGTTCGATGGCCGTCGCCTCTTTGGCGACAAGGCAGACCACGCGCTTGAGCGCTTTAAGGACTCCAGGGCTACGGCCAAGTCCTTGGGCCTCTCGGCCCCGCGCCAACAAACTGGTGCCTTTTGCTCCTTTCGTGGCCAGGGAAGGGGTGTCCCCACACGTGCCGCCAGCCACTCGCCGCAGACTGTCGTCCAGCGCGGCGGCGCCCGTGGAAACCGCCGCGGAGGCGGTCGAGGAACCAGGCGAAGTCAGTCCACACCTTCCCCCCCGGCATCCACCTCTAAACCCTCCTAGTCCGTGCTTTTCGGCCCATGTGACGCCAGTGGGAAGCAGGGTTCGCCATCACCACTCTCACTGGCGCACTGTCACTTCGGACAGGTGGGTGCTGCAGATCGTCCGGAGGGGCTACTCCCTCCCCTTCGAGATGACTCCTCAAGCCATGCCACCGCAACACCACCGCGTATCAGGGGATCACTTGCGGCTCCTGCAGGAGGAAGTTTCGGCCCTCTTGGCCAAGGGGGCCATCGTAGGACGTGGTTGCTACTCCCACTACTTTCTGGTACCCAAGAAGGGCAAAGGGGGCCTACGCCCTATCTTGGATCTGAGGAACGTCAACGGCTTCCTCCGGAAGGAGAAGTAGAAAATGCTGACTCTGGCTCAGGTCTTAGCTGCCCTAGACCCAGGAGACTGGATGGTAGCGTTGGACTTGCAGGACGCGTATTTCCACATCCCCCTCCTGCCGGCCCACCAGCGTTACCTGCGGTTCTGGTAGGCCACGAGCACTTTCAGTTTACCGTGCTCCCCTTCGGCCTTACCAGCTCCCCACGGGTGTTCACGAAGGTGATGGCTGTGGTCGCAGCTCATCTGCGCAGGTTAGGGGTCTCAGTCTTCCCCTACCTTGACGACTGGTTGTTGAAGGCGGGCTCGCCCCAGACAGTCGTCAGCCACCTCCAGACTACGGCTGATCTCCTGCACCAGCTGGGATTTTCCATCAATGTGCCGAAGTCACACCTGTGCCCCTCTCAGAAGCTCCTTTTCATCGGAGCGGTTCTCGACTCGGCGCAGTATCGGGTTTACCCGCCCGAACAGGGGGTTCGGGATATACAGCCTCTGATTCCGATCTTCCGGCCTTTATCCCGAGTTTCGGTCAGGTTGGCGCTGCGGCTTCTGGGGCTGATGGCCTCCTGCATCCTTCTGGTGCATCACGCACGGTGGCGGATGCGGGCTCTGCAGTGGGACCTGAAGTTTCAGTGGGCCCAGCATCAGGGCAACCTGTCCGACCCTGTACTGATCTCGGAGGGCACTGCGAGTCAGCTGCAGTGGTGGCTCAAGGACCGCGATTGGGTCAACGGCAGATCCCTCTCCCTTCCCCAGTCGGAGCACGTAGTTGTGACGGACGCGTCCCTCCAGGGCTGGGGAGGCCACTTGGGAGAGGCGGAGATCCCGGCTCCATATCAACATGTTAGAGCTACAGACAATTCGTCTAGCACTGAAAGCATTCCTCCCGTCTGTCCGAGGGAGTGTAGTGCAGGTGTTCACGGACAACACCACCGCCAGGTGGTACTGCAACAAACAGGGCGGGTGGGGTCGTGGACTCTGCGCCTCTGGCAATGGCTGGAACATCAGGGCGTGACTCTGATGGTTCAACACCTGGCAGCTTCTCTGAACGCCAGGGCGGACAAACTCAGCTGATGGTGCTCGATGGATCACGAATGGCGTCTGAACTCGGACGTGACGCAAGGCCTCTTTCAGCAGTGGGGAGAGCCTTGGTTAGATCTATTCGCCACCGAAGAGAAAGCGCAATGTCATCAGTTCTGCGCGTTGGAATTTCCAAGGCGGCACTCGCTCGGAGACGCTTTTCGTCGCGAGTGGAGCTGCGGTCTAATGTACACCTTTCCGCCTATACCACTTCTGCCCAGAGTGCTGAAGAAGATCAGGCGCGACCGGGCACAAGTCATCCTTGTGGCTCCGGACTGGGCACGAAGGTACTGGTATCCCGAGCTACTCAGTATGTCAGTCGATCCCCCGGTTCGTCTGCCTCTTCAGGAGGACCTTCTGTCGCAGCAGCAGGGGACGGTCCTCCACCCGAACCTGTCCAGTCTCCACCTCCATGCTTGGAGATTGAGCGGCGACAGTTGAGGCCATTTGACTTGCTTCCTGAAGTTTGCAACATCATTCTGGCAGCCAGGCGTCCCTCCACAAAGTCGGTATACGCCTGCAGGTGGAACAGATTTGTGGCATGGTGCACAGCAAAGGCTGTGGATCCCCTCAATGCCCCTCTTTCTGAGGTTCTCCTCTTTCCTCTCTCTCTTTCCCAGCAGGGCTCTGCTCTGGGCACCGTCAAGGGCTATCTTTCAGCTCTTTCAGCCTTTCTGAGGCTGCCTGACCAACCTTCTTTGTTCAAATCCCCTATCGTTAATTGATTCCTGAAGGGCATCACTCATACGTTCCCTCCTGTTCCCTTCGTGATGCCTCAGTGGGACTTGAACCTGGTTCTTACTTTTTTGATGTGCGCTCCTTTTGAGCCACTTCACAACTGTCCTCTTCGCCTTCTTTCTTTGAAGACTGCCTTCCTGGTAGCCATCACCTCTGCCAGGAGAGTGAGTGAGCTCCAGGCTCTATCTTGTAAGCCTCCTTTCCTTTCAGTCCATCCGGACAAGGTTGTGTTACGGACGAGGCCCTCTTTCCTACCCAAGGTAGTCACGGCCTTCCACTTTGGGCAATCCATCACGTTGCCCACCTTCTTTCCGCCTCCGCACCCCTCGAGAGAGGAGGAGAGTCTCCACCGTCTGGACCCAAAACGTGCACTCTCATTTTATCTGAATCGCACACAACAGTTCCGGGTGGATGATCAACTCTTTGTGGGATACGCGGGCGCTAAGAAAGGGAAAGCGGTGCACAAGCGGACCATCTCCCGGTGGATTATCTTGTGCATCCAGGCGTGTTACTCCTTGGCTAAGAAGGAACCCCCTGTTGGGCTGAGGGCTCATTCCACTCGAGCCACAGCCACTACAACTGCCTTGGGCCGAGGTGTGCCCTTGCAGGACATTTGCTAGGCGGCTACGTGGGCCTCGCTGCACACGTTTGCAAGACACTATTGCCTGGACAGTCAAGTCCGGAGGGATGGCTACTTTGGCCGTTCCGTCCTCCAGGACTTTCTGGTGTGATTATTGGTTCGGAGACCCACCACCACGGGGATGGTATTGCTGGGGTATCTATTCTAAGGTAAGAAATCTATCACTAACGTGTCTCTTTCAGATGCACAAGTTACTACTTGTGTAACGATATATCTGTAAGAGACATTAGTTAGTGATAGATTCCTTACCGACCCACCCATCCTCCCCGTTCTGCGAACCGATATCTAGGGTTAAGATCATCCCCTTTCAGGGCCCTAGTTTCTTGGCACCAGTGTTGGTTTTTTGGCATGGCTCTGCGCTACTGGCGCGGAAAAGCTTTGTCTAAGAACTGACGTCAGCACGCAGAGGCGGTGTCTAAGTACTCCGACGACGTCATCACGGTGCCCACGACGCCGACGACGGACGCGGAGCCGCAGACGACGCCTAAGGACGCGCAAGGGTACTGCTACGCAAAAGTTTCCGGATCCAGTCTGAAGCCTGGGGATATTCTAAGGTAAGGAATCTATCACTAACTAATGTCTCTTACAGATATATCGTTACACAAGTAGTAACTTGTGCTTTAAGTAGCACCAATAGGGAATATGCAAATAACCATGTACCTTCTTAAGGGTCAATCCATAAAAAGCGACTGGCTCGCTCAGGAGTGCTACAGATTTGGCTCTTCCCAGGTGAAGGGCACTCTTCTCAGTTATTCAGTCTATCGCCTCAAGGACAGGAGGTGACAATCTTCAGCACCCAAACCCCAGGATTAACTCTCCTTAAAATGTTACCTTTTTCCAGAAGAAGCTCTTTCCACAATTAGGAGTGCAACTGCTTCTTCAACCTAGTTATAACCTGTACTAGAAGCATGTTCATGTGTTACAGTATCCCATCCGTGGACATTGGTAGTGGGGTTCAGACATTGAGCAGCTTGGCTGTGGGCCATATCATTGCCTAGTCTTAAGCCACACTTGCAAAATGGGTGTTATAGCATAGAGGAGCATGACACAAACCAAAAGTAACTTATCCTCCCCTGGTAGAAACACCATATCGTAGGTATGAGGTCACGAAAGTTATAGAGGGTGATGCTGCAAATTTTCCAGTTTGCTTCAGCGAACAGGATTCACAGACTTTAAAGTATAAGCTATAAACTACTCTTCTGCACAAAACAAATATATAAACCAGGTTAACGCATAGTTACAAGCTGGCCACTTGCGGGCAAGTGAAGTGAAAAATCTACAGTAAAAAATAATGAGCTGCGGCAGGGAAGTAAAGTATTTTCTTCATATCGGGATGAGATTGCTCAGCAAGCTATCCATGTAGGCAACCTCATGTCAGTTTTAACATAGACACAATTTAATTTAATTTTCCTTTGTTTCAGCCCTGAGGGCACACAACATCCTCTCTTCCTTCTCTGTACAGATCCAGTATTGAGTCGATCTACAACTCTCAACATAAACTTCTAAACTGAGAACCTAGATCAAATGATTAAGACACTATTCATGAATGACAGTTAATGATAATGAACAGCTCTAAATAAAATGGTCTGGATATGCATTGCAGGAAAACCAAGTACCTTCACCATTATTCTGCATGTCCCCTCCATTCACTCCACCCACTCTTTGCAAACTGACCTTGTTTTCATGGAAAGTTTGTTCTTAACCTCTGATACTACCAAAACCATACTCAACAATCATCCGCCACAAATTTGTGTCAACATTAGGGACACTTATCTCCAGGTTGTCACTGTTTTGCACCATGAATGGCTGAAAAACAACTCATATTTCACATCTTTGCATCATTTAATTTTAATAACATTCTTTAAAACCTGAACAACAAAAAGCCCTCTGGTTCTTTGTCACTTTGATTCTGCATTTAAATTGCACCCATTGTCTGTTCGTAATACATATATCTGATAGAGACATCTAGCTGCAGATTGCTTACCTTTGAATTTCCTAGGTGTCAGACTGGATCCGGGAGATTTTATTTGGAGCCATACCACAGGGTGCCAGTAGGTGTGTCATTCAGCTCTGTGTGACAACGTTAGCGCCATTGTGATGTCCTCATCACCTACATAGGCACCATCTCGGAGTGCTGACGTCAGTTCTTTCTTTACCCACCAGCCAAATCAGTTTCATGAAGAGAGCTACCCACTGTCACTTTTTGACAAGCTTTTTTTAATGTTTTGTCAACCCTTTAAAGTGTGTAGGTTTTTCCTCCTGTCCAAGAAGACGTCTAGGCTCAAAACATGCAGCTCCTGTCACCGCACTATGTCAGTGCCAGACCCACACCTGGTTTCTCTCTGGTGCCTGGAGCGTGACCATGACTCAAAGTGGGAGTGGTCCTTAAAGCTGCTTGTGGTCCGGTGTGAGGCACCACGTTGTTCTCCTCAGAGCTCTCGCTTACCGTCTCTGTTGAGAGGAAGGTCCGGGCACTGCCCTGGGAGTCCTAAGTCTTCGTTTTCCCACTCAAAGTCTTTGAATCTGTCAGGTAAGTAGCACAAAAACCATAAGAAGTCGAAGCATGCTTAGACTTCTCCTCATCCGTCAGCCGATGCGACTGCGTCGGTGTTCTAGACCTCATTCCTCTAAACCTGCACCTGGGTCAGCTTTGTGCTTCCCAGCCTAACTCAAATAATTTTATGACGCTATGTGCTTCATATTTGGGCAGTGTGACTCTACCGGGCCTTTGGGCCCTAGAGGTTCAGCGGGAGCTCCATAGGGTTCTGCGCTGGCTGTTTTGTCCCCAGCACAGATGAAACCTCCCCCCATGGATCCGATGATGTATCTGGAGCAATCCCAGTCATGCCATTGTGAACTTCCCTGGCGCCGGCCCTGACAACAAGACTCCCGACCCCCACCGGCGGTGCCAGCCCCATTCTCTTCCTCAATGACCTGGAGCAGGATTAGCACCTACCGGTGCCAATAAAACCCTTAGGTCCTAGGTCAGTTCCTCAGCCTTATTCTGAAAGGCTAGGAATGAAGGAAGATTGGAAGGGGTCCCTGAGCACTTTACCAGACCAGCCTTATCAAGACATAGACGACTGTGGCTACGGAGGTGGGAGCATCATACGAAGGGCAGCGGAGGTCCTTGACCTGCAGCTCCATTCTCTGGCAGTCAAGACGAATATCTTGACAGAGGTCCAGCAGCCAGGTGTCTTATCTCCTCTGAAACCTTGGTGCCCTTCAACAAGACCTTAACTGATGTCCAACGGGGAACCTGGTCCAAGCCCATCGCAGGGGCTCCTGTGAATAGGACAATCGCCTGCCGCTATCGCCCTGCACCGGGCAACCCCATTACTTCCGACTTACAGTATTTCTTATAGAGCCATGTCACTTATGCCAAATATGAGACCTGGTATACAGAGTGTATACTTGTTTTTCGCGAATGCTCTAAATTTCCACTTCAGGGTAATTTTGGTCTCTGGGTTATCCATTGCAGTCCTTTTCGCTACTTTGACAGTGTGCCATTTCCATTGAGTTCAGGTGATGCATGGATAGCTTTTGTGCTGGATGATTTTTTTAAGTCATGTTTCCTGTGACGGGGTCATGCCAGTATTAGTCTGTGATAAGGTCATCGCATGCACATTGGGTTTTGTTCTATGGACATATGCTTTGCTTCATTGGAGTGCTGTGTTGGCAAGTTCAAAGTTCCTGTTTTGTATCTTTTTTAAACTTATAGTCTTGGTTCCCTCCATATTTGGTGGGTGTATGTATTCCTATGTTCAATTTTGGAACATGGTTGTTCTGTAATTTCTACGTCTAAGGTTATCTGAGATGCAGAGCTTGAATTTTTTTCTTAGGGCTGTCTAATGCCATATAATGCATGGTTGAAGATATTTATGCTTTATTAGAAGTGAAGGTCCGGTTTTTGATCCTTCTTTTCTTTAAGGATATACTAACATACATTATCCTGTCATTTATGTACTTTACAGCCCTTTAGGAAATCATAGTGGGAGCAAATGATCTGCTGCTTCTTATGCTATTGTAGGACTATATAGGTGTATATATATATATATATATATTCACAGAAAAAAGCATAGGTTTTAGGCCATATATAGTTAGGGATTTGCATGTACAAAACCTTATTTTACTCGCATAAAACCATTGAAATTCGCATATATAGTTAGATGCGCTAACTATATATCGCGCACCCGCAATCCACTGCTGATGATGTCACATATTACATCATTCATGACATGGTCAGTGACATCACTGATGACATCACTGATGACAACTCAAATGACATCACTGATGACAACTCAAATGACATCACTGACAACATCACTGATGACATCAATCATGTGATAATACGATCAACCTCTTCAGACTCTAATATAACCTTAGATACACTCAGAGTAAACAGACACTCACAGACTGTCACTCATCCATGGAGTTACTCACACACCTAGTCAGTCATGCACTGAATCAATCACACCTCCATATCCTCAACTATACAGTTATACACACCTTACTTATTCAAACATATACTAACGCATATTTACTCT
This sequence comes from Lissotriton vulgaris, assembly GCF_964263255.1. NCBI lineage: Eukaryota > Metazoa > Chordata > Amphibia > Caudata > Salamandridae > Lissotriton > Lissotriton vulgaris. The sequence continues at coordinate 1,072,490,146 of NC_141691.1, read as the reverse complement.
TTTATACAATCCCTGATACAAGTTCACAATGATCCATACAGCCACTCATACATTCACTGGCTCTTATGCACAGTAATTTATATATGTGAACTTTCACATGCACTGTGTTTTACATATGTACTTACTTTGACATGTAGCACTGAGATATCCATTCACTCACCAATGCACTCGTACACAGTCAACCACCCATACAGCTGTTTCCACATGCAGTTTTGAACCCATAGATCAGGGGCCAGATGTAGGTAGGCATTTACCGGTCGGTAACGGCCGAATTCGGCCGTTACCGACCGGTAAATGCAATTTGAGATGTAGGGCCCTGTATTTTACAGAATCGGTAAATTTACCGATCGGTAAATTTACCGATTCTGTAAAATACCGAATCTGTATTTTTTCCGATTCGGTAAAATTGATATGTAGGTGGGACTCTTCTGAGTCCCACAAGCATTACAGAATCGGTATTTTACCATCAAATACTAGTTGATGGTAAAATACCGATTCTGGTGTGCATGCACATGTGTGCATGCACACCTGTGCCATATGACAGGCAGACCTGCCCTTAGGGCAGGTATGCCTGCCACATGGCCCCCGAACCTTTTTTGGGGGTGCTAGAGGGTGTCAAAGTGACACCCCCTGCACCCTTGTCAGAATCGGTATTTACCGATTCGGTAAATACCGACCGGTAATGCCCCATTCATTCCTATGGGCTTCAAAGCCCATAGGAATGAATGGGGCATTACCGGTCGGTATTTACCGAATCGGTAAATACAGATATTTACCGATTCGGTAAAAGGAACATCTGGATGTTCCTACATATCCACCCCTCAGATTTACCGATTTTTAATTACCGAATCGGTAAAATTCGGTAATTCAAAATCGGTAAATCTCATTTACCTACATCTGGCCCCAGGTGAATAAACTGTTCACACATGTATGCACAGAGTCACACACCTCCCAGCCACCCCCACACACACACTCACTCTCCCATACAAATACTTGGGCAACCAATCAATAACCCATACAGTTACTCATATAGCTACTGATCAACACATGCAGCAGTTCATAGAACAACAGATATAATGATGCACAAATTAAGATAGTTTAGTCACTAACCCATGCACTCAGTGAGACACATTTAATCACTCTCTCATACAGTCAGTCATGCACCTACTAAATCCTTCATCCAGACACTTATACATCCACTCATTCTTCAATATGTAAGACATATTTTAACTTTACAGAAACAGACAGCCACTGGATGATGTCATCAGTGATGTCATCAGTGATGTCATCAGTGATGTCACTGACCATGTCATGAATGATGTAATATGTGACATCATCAGCAGTGGATTGCGGGTGCGCGATATATAGTTAGCGCATCTAACTATATATGCGAATTTCAATGGTTTTATGCGAGTAAAATAAGGTTTTGTAAATGCAAATCCCTAACTATATATGGCCTAAAACCTATGGTTTTTTCTGTGAATTTCAATGGTTTTTTAATACCAAATATCAAATGCTGTCAAATGTCAAGTACATGATAGGTAAAAACATTTTCGTGTTTATGCACGCCAATGTGCTTTGAACGCTGCCCCCCCCCCCCTCTTTTCTCTTACCAGTACTCTCTCTTTGCAGATAGTGAAGGGTAGTTAACGCAGGCCTTTGCCCCCGTTGTAATCCGTCGTGCCTGCTTCTCTCTCTATTTGATTGATTGCTATCCAAGCATTTACTGTTTTAGAATTGGTTCTCTTTGGTTCATTCTGTATTTACAAACAAGAACAGAGTCGCAATACTCTGTTTAGTCTTTACAGATAGTGAAAAATAGTTTAAAAAAATAAAAGTAATCGAGCAAAATCAGTAGGCCACTAATGGGATCTGTTTTTGACCTCGCAAAATAGAAACATTAAGAACAACCCCTCATGAGAAATACGAAACTAGTAAGATGAACTTAGCTCCACACCATGATGGCTGCAAGACAGCTCGACTCCGCCGCCCACCCCACCCCACCCAAAATAACGACAAACCCTATGCAAATATTATAAATATATACAACACACCAGCAAAGTAACAGAGTAAAACGTTTTATTAAATAAGTATATACATGACAGCCTGCTGCAACATCGATCCAAATGCCTTTTGGTGACTCTTCCATTGTGAACATTGTCCCACAATCCGTTTGACCTGAAACGATTACACAAATAAAACATTTGTGAGTTTTAAATTTCCGGAGAAGTATAATTCACCAATAGTTTTTTCTGTAGATCTTTTTCCATTAACAATCCCAATTCCATCACCCGCCCAGGATATCACTACTGTTAGTTGTCATTGTTGCTTCTGTTTTAATAAAAAATGCTTTAATGTTTACTGTTTTTGTTGCGATGTATATATTTATGTTATTAAAGTGTTATAATCCTACTATTTTTTTATCGATTATTGCTGTTTGAGACATTCCCTGTCTACAAACAGAGAAGAATAGAAATATTCTGTCTCCCTTTGCAGATAGTGAAGGATAGGTAATGCGGACTTTTGTCCCCCGTTGTAATCCGTCATGCCTGATTGATTGATTGGCTGGAAATTTATTGTTCAAGGAATAGTTCTTTCGAGGTACTCTCTGTTTGCAAATAACGTGGAATAGAAATATTCTGTCTAGTCTTTGCAAGTAGTGAAGGGTGGGTAATGCGGACCTTTGTCCCCAGTTGTAATCTGTCACTCCCCACTGATTGAGAAACTACTTCCACCCGGACCATTTATTTGAGGTACATCATCTGACTCAACCGGAGAGAAACCCTAATAAAGAAGACATATGTAAAATACCAAGTAATCCCTGTATCCTGTTAAACAGAAACTTTAGCATGAAACACACTTGAAAAGGAAAGGAAAGAAATCGAACAAAATCAGTAGGCCTCTGATGAGTTTTTGACTTCGCTAGAAATAAGAAACATGAAAATGGTGAAAGAAGCCAAGCTTGACGTTACTATTTACAACAAGGGGTGGTGAGGGACAGAGTCTCTGAATTAAGCAGAAAGCTTAACGTTAAGGCAGCCACAAGGTAGCTAGGCTCCGCCACCCCCCCACTGCTCCAAGCATGTCTGTCCCACCGCCCGCCACGCCCAATAACGGTAACATGAAATAAATACAAATCAGCAGATACCTACCCCCATTCCGGAAACTCCCGAAGTGCAACAGGTTCGCGGCTACGCCCATCCGGAAGATGAGGCCTTCGGCACGTGTAGGGCGAGTCCTGCTGGCAGCCGTCGGCCGGGGAGGTCATCCCGTAAGGTGGGCCAGGAGAGGAGCCGATGCCGACGGGATTCTTCTTCTTTCTTAGATAATGACTGCGACAACGGGGGGGATGTCTTGCATATGCCACCGACCCCCCCCCCTCGTATCTCCTGGTCTGGCCCCGGCTTGATATGAGCTCCCCGTTCGGGCCTGAAGCGGCGCCCTGCAGGCCACGGGGGGGATGTCTTGCCTCTGCCTCCGACCCCCCCCCCCCTCTTATCGCCTGGTCCGGACATCACGGATATCAACGCCAGGTGTCGGCGTGGGGTGCGCTGCGAGGGAGAGGCGGCGCGAACGAGCCTCTCCCACCCCCCCAGGTGGGGGCCCCTCAGCTGCACCCCCAACGCTCCACTCACCCAACAAAAGGGTTCGTCCACTCTTGCGATACAGCGACACTCCACTCGCCCAACAAAAGGGTTCGTCCACTCTTGCGATGCAGCGACGCTGCACTCACCCGACAGTCTCGGTTACTTTTGCGGTACAACAACGCTTTTCAGTTCAGCCTGAAAATGAGTCCTGCGTTCAGAAACGTTCTCCTCAACTTTGAAGATTCTATAAGAGCCACGGGGGCCCCCGACCCCCGATGAGAAATGACTGCCATGATCACCCACGGAACGACCACGACGTAGCCGAGGGACGTCGGCGCGCTCATGCCAGCGCCGGCCTCAGTCTTGAAATGATCAAAATCCTGCAAGACTACCAACTTGATCAGTTCCGGTGGGACACCAGTATGACCCGGTAGGAGAGATTGTTTCCTCCCACCCCACTTTCACTGATGGTTCATGTCACCAGTCCCCTCTGCTACCCTTCAACAAAAACGTTTGGACTGCCGAAAGAGGTCCCGGTCCAACCACGAGTTGGTGGAGACATTTTGACTATACTTGGACCTTCCTGACCTCACCCAAAAAGGCGCCGGTACAAATGAAACTCTCAACTCCTTGTTGTGCCCCGATTGCTCAGCCTTGATATCATGAGATATGTATGCAGTTTTTAGCACATGAATTGATATGGGATAAGACTGATTATATGTTCGGACAATGAATTGATCCGGGATGGGTGTTGATTATACGTTCGAAAAATAAATTGACATGGGACTTGTACTGATTACACATTCGGACAATGAATTGATATTAAGTTCTAATGCATCATTGATTACTGTATTTATTGAAGGTTAGAATTGTCGACACTTTTGGTACTTGCTCACAATGAATTATCGATATGATTTTGTCGCACTTGTCGCACTTTTTCCTGATTATATGTTTGGACAATGAATTGATCCGGGATGGGTATTGATTATACGTTCGAACAATGAATTGACATGGGACAGGTACTGATTACACGTTCGGAAAATGAATTGATATTAAGTTCTAATGCATCATTGATTACTGTATTTATTGAAGTAATACTGATCTCTCCGCATGAAATTAATTTTCCACATGCTACACAAGTCAATCTCATCTGCCCAAAGTTCTTTTCCAGATTTGGGACCGTTTCCCTTGCCTCTGACTCACTTATTGCTAAGTCATTGGTGGATGTTTTTGCCGGTCGGGGGTTATCCCCCAAATCTCGAAGTTGTGCTTTAGAATAATTAAGAGGGTGCCACCTCTCCATGTGCCGATGCATGGTATGATTACCATAGCGCTATTTTTTTTCGGTCCCTCTCGAGAGTTTTTTTTTTGCAGATGACGCAGGTAACGAACCTGGCTTTAACTTTCTTTTCATGAGAAGGAAAAGAAAAAAATTGCCAAATAAAATTCACTTTCACATGGGACGTTCTTGGCATTTCTTTTAGTTTTTTAATGTACATGTTCATAAAACGATTACACAAATGAAACATTTGTGAGTTTAAAATTTCCGGAGAAGTATAATTTACCAATAGTTTTCTCTGTAGAAGTTTTTCCATTAACAAACCCAGTTCCATCACCCGCCCAGGATATCACTACTGTTCCCTATGTCATAAACCATTGTTACTTCTGTTTTAATAAAAAATGTTTTAAGGTGTTTACTGTTTTTGTTGCGATGTATATATTTATAAGTTATTAAAGTGTTATTTTCCTTCTACTTTTTTTTTAATGTGACACATAATTGTGAAGACTTTGATGTACAAAGGGCATCCCTGGAATTTTCCGCTTCAGGCTCGGTCCCACACACCCTCACAGTGAGAATCCCCTCTCCAATCACAATACAGGATGGTTATCAGATTGCAGGAACGCGTGTAGTGTGACGGATCTCATCGGGTGGGGGCCTTGATCTACTGTAACTTCTTTGAAGAGGGGTGATTCTTTACAGCTGGGGCAATAAACTACATCCGCAGGGCTAGGTGATAGCCTGGGACAGGCCTAGACAATCGGACACAGAGGAAGAGGAGTGTCAGAGGGTGCAGTAGTGAATAGGGTGAAAGGCAGGTGTCGGGCGGGCACAGGGTGTGATTCTCAGAGAAGAACAGCGCAGATGGGAGGAGGTTTCTAGCCCATACATGAAAAAGAGAGCGGGAGTGACCAGTGCGTGGGGGAGATGCTTGCGAGGGTGCAGACAGTGGGTCTGGTCAAGGCATCTAAAATGGCTGCTGTGCTCGACAAAAGTGTGGCATTGCAAAAAAGGCAAGATGGCGCAGACAATGTTTATCAATAATGATTTATTTATAACAAATAAAATATTTACTCGCAGTGACAAAATGGCGGTCAACACTTCCTGATTTCCATCGAATCGAACGTTAACAGACGTCACGCAGCAAAAAAAATAAAACCCTCACGCACAACCGCTAGAAGACATGTATCAATATATATGAGCCTCCTCAGCCACCCTCAAAAAACATAAGGGATCAGGATACGTCTCCCGTACCCCCTTATACCCTGTAATTTAATTAAATCGAAACACAAAATGGCAAATTCCCGTTTCGCTACCAGTTTGCGGCCCGGTTCGCGATCCGGGAAGCGCTTCTACCGTGAAAAATCACATTTTTTTTATTTTCCCCACGGGACCCTTTAATAACCCCAACATCATTCCTAGGGGGTCAAGAGGGGTCTACCTTGCCCCCTTTCATTAAATTCCCCCTTCGTTTTTCACCTCTTCTTGTCTCTCGATCCTACCGAGAGACAAGATGGCGGCCGCACCGGACTGTTTAGAATGTTGACAGACACCGGAGAGCCAATCCGCATCGCTTCGCAAAGCTCCGTGACGCGAAAAGTACGCGATCTGGAGCGCTATCTGGGACGCTGTCACAGATATATACATTTTTTAAAACGTTAATTTCTCAAAATCCACTGGAGCACATATATTGAGACCCAGCAAAGGCACATCGGGCTAACAGTCCCTACAATTTTGCCAAGTTTTGTGCAAATCCATTCAGCCGTTCGAGCTAAAAGTGAGGCCAAACGCCCTATGGAAATTAACATAGGAAAAACGCGTTTTGGGACCCCCCTTTTTTCTCGGCCCCCCCCCTTAACGAAACCCCCCAAATTTTCAGGGGCTGCTTAGAAACAAAATGTGCCATTTTCCTGAAAATTTCAGCCGATTCCGTCCACAAACGCCAACGTTATTAGACATAGAATTTTCAAAAGTCCCATAGGAAAAAAATCCTAACTATATATACACCTACTGGCGATAGCCAGTTGGTAATATATATATATATCCAAAACCAAAGTATACTCCGCGCGTAGCAATCACAGCCGGCACAGATACACCAAGCACGGACCAAGTTTTTCGGCATTCAGATCTTTATTCGACTGTCGATTTCATGACGTTTCGGCACCCCTGTGCCTTGCTCACATGACAGCGAAAGTGAGTAAAAGTGACTTATTTAAAGTGCAAGTGCTCAATATTGATTGGATGAAAAAACCTACCAATGGGAATGAACAACATATTGTAAAGGGGGACAATAACTGTAAAATACAGTGGCATAGCAGAATAACACTTAATTGAAATGTGTTATTGTGTTGATATATATATATATAAACATAATACCTATTAAATATATACATACTATACATGCCTGTAAAGATGCACACATATAAACACTACAAGACATAATGTCAAAAGGATATTTTTGTTAAGCGCAACTAATTATAAATTATCAAGCTAAAATACTTATATTAAAATACCTCATTTGCAACATTTGCAACATATTCATAAATTGATAATAGGACCAGATTAATTAGTCCCTATGACTATGTAAATACAGTACATCTATTTAGTTTATAATGTCTGTCCTATGTCCAACCCTAATACATTTCCGTGTTGTTTAAAATTATCATCCACTAGTGATATTACTTTATTACCTCTAACCACCTTACAAAAATAGATACATTTGACATAATACTAATAATTCTGTCCACATCTACTACCAAAAGTGACTTGTGCTCAAAAATAATTCTTATTTTTATTTATATTTTTTATATAGTCTTTTTCTCAGAGATTTTCATTCATTCTATTTCTCCCTATTTATATTCAGAACTGCTGAAGAAATTTATATACCATATCGTTACACTAACCTATTTAACTGAGCCCAGTTAAATACATATTTATCAATACTTGTCACTGGCGGAGGACACATGATCAATGCAGGCTATGTCAAATAAACATCATACAAAAGACCTCATAATGTTGATGCGTTAATACAAAAGTTCTATATAGGTGGTTTTGTGTAGACAATTTTACAGACTTAAATCGTGCTACGCCAATGCAGAAACGATTGCCTTACATGTTTTATCCATATTGTATAGCTGACTGTAGGCGATTGAAAAATCATATAATACGGATAAGTCCTCAACACATACTAGAGGCTAAAACTCAATGATGAAAACATTTTAGGGTGTCCACAGCAGGAGCTGTTGAATAAAACAACAAGAGGAGTATTCATTAGATCTACAAAGAATACCGGCTTCTACCATGAAACATCATATACATCATATACATCCTATACACTCAAAGGCAAGGCTAATCTCTATAATTATTTGTTTCAGAGACACTGTGATTTAATTTAATGTAAACAGGTGTATATGTCTTCCGTCACATTAAGACCTCCTGGATGTTTACTGTTTAGTTGCAGTATATATCTTGTCTCGAGTTTTCTCAATTTTGCCTCTCGATTCCCACCCCTTCTGCTGGCCAAAACAGAATCTACCACAAAGTATTTAAGATCTTTATTGTCACTGTTGTGGTGGGTCTTAAAATGCTGTGCAACCGGATAAGTATTATCCTGGGTTGATATAGCACGTAAATGTTGGAGTATACGTCTGTGTACAGGTAACTTTGTACAGCCCACATACTGTAGTGGGCATGTACACTCCAAAATATATACGGCAAAATCCGTTTTACACGTGAGGGTTTTCGGGATCTTATGTTCCTTGTTACAGAACCCATCACGATAACTGGTACGATTGATTCCATGTGTGCATGCTTTGCACAATTTACATTTATGGAATCCCCCCTTATTTTGGAACCATACTGTTTTGGCAATGACCTCAGGTCCAGTGTCCACTAGTCTGTCTCGCATATTGGGAGCCCTGCTGAAAGTAATGTTTGCCCGTTTCGGAAGATTGTGTCCTATTATAGGGTCTTGCAACACTATGGGCCAGCTTTTATTGATGATTTTTCTAACCTCTTTATGGTTGGAGCTATAACCAATAATAATCCTGAAGGCATCACCTCCTACAGCAGGGATGTTGTCCGTAGAGGTTTTCTCAGTGGTGGTATCAGTGGATAAGTTACTTTTATTCAGTAGGGATTGGCGATCGAGTTTCCTAGTTTTATTGATTGCCTCTTGAATGGTTTTCTGGCTGTAGCCCCTTGCCCTGAATCTTATTGCGCTTGCCTCTTGGGCTATCCTTGGATCCTCCTCGTTGCTACACAGTCTGCGCAAACGCAGCATCTCCCCATACGGGATGCTCATAATGAGGTGGTTTGGGTGTGTGCTCCCTGCATACAGTGTAGTATTGCCTGCAGTACTTTTGCGGTATAGTTTCGTTTCCAAAGCATTGTCTCGTATGTATACCATAGTGTCTAAAAAGGGTACTTGCTGTTGACTTATTTCAGCAGTAAAGTGGATATTTAATTCATTGTCATTTAAACATTCAATGAATTTCATTGCCTCTTCCTTTTCCCCTCTCCACACTACAAACAAGTCATCTATGAACCTGTGCCAACAAATGACATGGTTCGCCACTTCAAGTTGGAAACTAGCCTGGAGGACCAGTTCTTCCCAAGCTCCCATGTGAAGGCACGCGAAGCTTGGAGAAAAACTGGCCCCCATAGCCACACCCTGCAGTTGTCTGTAAATTAGACTGTTATACATAAAGATGTTATGAGTGAGGCAAAACTTCAACATAGAGATCAGCATTGCATTATGTATATGAAATTTCTCATCCCTCCTCCCCAAGTAGAACTCTACAGCTGCCACACCATCAGAGTGGCAGATACTCGTGTAGAGGGATGTCACATCAAGGGCAATTAGCCAATCACCGTCTCGTACCTGTATGTTGCTGATTTTTGACAGGAATATGTAGTGAACAAGGCGGACTTGTCCGCCGAAACGCGTCTGGTCGTTTATTGGAATTAAAAACCTTTGATTTTCATCCACGGAGTCGGTGTCTGTTCTTTCTAAAGCCAAACCAGGATTGGATTGTACATCTATTTTGGGTAATTTCGAGAGGTTTGGGTTAATTTATTCATCTGGGGCCAAGTGTGGTCGTGAGTGCTTGCTGTTGGCAGGGCTTTGTTTTCATATGTTTTATTCCAGCCAATTAAGATGCTTCCAGGAGACAGCATTATCTTAATGTCAAATCACCTACTGTGTTTTATTGAGGGTGTGATATCTTTTTGATGATATATATTCATGGTACTGTGGAGCTGGGTTTTTGTGGGAAGGTAGATATCTGACTATGGTTACCCCAGATTTTTTGCCTTGTGTGTTAAAATCTAGATTGCGGCGTAAACATTATCGGCGCCATCTTGTCCCTTTTCAGGCTCATATGTGCGCGTAAGTAGCAGCCATTTTGAATGCCATGGCCTCTCTGCCCACTGCCGATTGCCAGCGCGTTGCTCTCTCCCTCTGACCTCGCAAGCATCCCCCGCGCACTGACAGCCCCCGCTCCCACATGCTTGGTCCATAAACCACCCCTTCAGCGCAGCCCTGCCTCGGAGCCACATCCCGTACCCGGCTAACACCTCCCTCCATCCCTTTCATGATCACATATCCTTTGATGAACCGCTTCCTCTTTGTCCGATTGTCCGACCAGATCCCAGGCCATCACCTGGTCCTGCGGATGCAGTTTATTACCCCCTACAGTAGGAAGCTGCCCCTCTTCAAAGGATCTACAAGTGATCAAAGCCCCCACCCCATGAGATCCGATCAGCCGCACACATTCCAGGAACCGGCGGAATGTCCAGCTGCGCGAAAGCCATCACCTACTGAGATCGGGTGGGGACTTCTACTGTAGTTGTATGTGGGAACGGGCTTGAAGCTGCGAATCCGAGGATGTCTTTCCGTACATCAAAGTATTAACAAGAATGTGTTTCATGCAATAAAGCCATAAACCTGTGTATAAGAGGCCAGGCCTCAGAGATGCGATTAGAGCACCTCAAGATGATATCCTGTTGTCTGATCTGATGTGTTCTGCTCCAACGGAATAAAACTCCTGTTTCCTGCCTTCCAGTCTCCAGCGCCTGCCTCTTTGTTTGATAATTTCGAGTGGTATGAGAGGCGACTAACGCCGGGCAATACTTAAAGGTTATCGATTGAATCTGCCTACCTTTTTACAATTGGCGTCCCAAGCGTGGGGCCCATCAGCGACACTTGGATCCAGTGGGAGAGGTCCTGACGACAGAGTGAACGACTGCAACGATCGGGAGTGCACCTGCCCGATAGACCCTCGTCTGGCAGCCGATCATCCAAACTTCATTGGTTCCGAGCAGACCTCTCTCGAGTGATCTACGGTCCTGACTGGGAACCATCAGGAGTGCCGCGGCAATTACGGAGAATAGAGGACGATCGGGCGCTGGAAGCGGAAGACGAGAAACTGTCCATGCGGTCCGGGTAAGGTCGTGTAACACAACAAATTGCGAAACGATTGTTTGATTATACTAGTATTGCTCATTGATTGTTTTTGAGATATTCTCTGCCTGCAAACGGGGAAGAAAAGAAATATTCTCTCTTCCTTTGCAGATAGTGAAGGGTAGGTAACGCAGACTTTTGTTCCCCTTTGTAATCTGTCGTGCCTATTTTTCTCCCCACTGATTGATTGATTGTCCGAACATTAATTGCTCGAAGTTGGTTCTTTTGAGATATAGTCTGTTTGCAAATAACGTAGAATAGAAATATTCTGTCTAGTCTTTGCAAGTAGTGAAGGATAGGTAGTGCGGACTTTTGTCCCCCTTTGTAATCTGTCATTGTGAGAAGTTGGCCTGATATATGATGCTCACTAGTTCTGGTGATCACCTTGTATCAGTCCAAACAACCCTTATGGTGATTGGTTGTGAGTCAACCTTATAGACCAGCTATCCTAGTAGCGTGGACAAAAGCAGTCTTTAGGCTAAACTCTTTATGGCATGTGAAGCCAGCTGTTTTACCACATATGACCTTTGAATACCAAATGAAAAGGACACCACACAGGTAGGTATGAAAATAAACAGTTATTTAATAACTAACAAAACACCTTTGAACTCTTTATGAGGTCAGAGGGCTAAGCACATGACAAACTCTTAGGAAAAATACGTTTAAGTTGCACGATTTACAATGGTGCCCTAGGGGCACGACAAACCATATACTAGATAAATGGAATGCGAAAGTCAGTTAAAGGAATGGAGCTATCCAGAGGTTGTAGGATCGCTGGGACCACGTTATACTAACTTGAGGTAAGTAATAGGAGGCCCACGGAGCGCGTGTGCAGAGTGTGAACTCACACGCGAGATGGGTACAAACGTCTATGGATAGTACAGTTTAAAGAAAAGGTGAGTACTGACGTTCCGGACTAGATAGGACTGAAATGACAACGGAACTGGACACTAGGAGAGTCAAGCTACCCTTGAGCTCCGAAATGCTCGAGTTACCTCACCCACAGGCTGCGGGTGCATAGGTGCGAAGTCGTGTCGGGTTTCCGCGTCGAAGTCTATGGAGCCTTGAAGAAAGATGCTGCAGGCGACCAGGAGGAAGATGTCCGGTGCAATCCAAGGGTGGATTGGTGAAGAGAAGAACCTGAAAGCAGAGGGAACAATGTTCAAAGTCACTAGCCAGTGACTGGAGTGGAACCAGGAGTGGAACCAGATGTCGTCGTCGCGATCAGGTGAAGGTGGACGCTTGTCTCTGCAGCCACGTGGACCAGGTAGTGTCTTCGACGACCAGGATGGAGGCACGAGCTGTCACACGTAGGCTCTCGCTGTCGGCGGTGTCGTCTCCGGATTCGGGTTCAACAGGCCTTGGCAAAGGCAACCCACGCGGTGAGTGGAAACGGCGTCTGGAGTGGACCAGGAGGGTCCAGGGTGCTCCTCTTTTGGAAGGGAGCAAGGGGCAGTCTGGAGCAACCAGACCAGCAGCAAAGTTGTCGGTGTTCGTTGTCTAGGAGGCCACAAGCCAGCCGGCAAGTGACCAGACAACGCGTCGAGCAGCAGGCAAGCAGAAGGGCCCCACGCAGATCTTGTGGATGCTGGAGGGCTGGTCTTCGGCGCAGGAGCTGCTCGGGGTCGGGGCTTCTTAGTCCCCAGCGCACTTGGATGAGGATACCTCAGGAGTCGTGCTGGAGCGAAGTGCTGCTTCTTTCAAGATGGCCGGTCCCACGTGTCTCGTCGCACCCACGGGTCTCAGCTGTGCTGGAGTTGCAGGTAGAGGTCGGAGAGGTCTGGGAATCCGGGTCTCCTCGGGCTCTGAAGTCTGGATCCTTTGCAGGAAGACGACAAAGGGAAGTCGCGGTATGCTGATGGTGCCTGCAGATGCAGGGTGGACACTCCTTGCCCACAAGGGAGATTCCTTCTGTCTTCTGTGGAGCAGAACGTCGAGGTCCAGAGTTTCTTCTTGTGAAGTTGATCAGGATAATCTAATTTGGAATGGGACCAGCTCCTACCTTTATCCGGCTAAAGGGGGCTGCACTACGACTAGGTCCCTCCTCTGGGTGGGACCGGGAAGGGGGGTTGTTACACCCCCTTTCCTTTGTCCGGTCTTGCGCCAGCTCTGGGGCTGGAGTGCCCCAGGAACTGGTTCTGACCGGTGTATGCACGGGGCACCTTGTGTGCCCCAGGTATGTCTCATTCCTTTGAGCCCTGTCCTACCTAATACACGAAATCCTGTCTGGGGTGGTGTTAGCACCTCCAAAGGCAGGAAACCCTTTGTCCGAGCCTCCCTCGCTGGAAGGACTTCCAGCAGCAGGAGGTCAGACTTGTGTCTGTGGTGGCAGCATCCATTTTGTGATGCTGAGGCTCGAGTTAACTTTAACCGGGGTTCACAGTTACATACATGTCGTGTCCCTCTAGAAGGGTGGAATGCTAACCCCGTCGCCAGAATTGGCGAGGGGTTAGTATTCCAATTCGTATGACACCTTACTCGACATGTTTTGATAATGCTATGCCAAAGTTAGCATTTGACCGCTAGGTTCATAATACACTAAAGAGTATATGGTATAGCGTTATCATGGAACAGCTATTAGGACTTGGTTCCGCAAGCTGCAAACGGGCTCAGCTCATTCCAGAGCACCATCTCACATAATTCCAAGCACTCTGCCTTCAGGATTGATAAGGCCTGCCATAGGAGTGACTGATAGGAATATATGTGTCCATTTTAGGGTTAGATATAGAGATACTATACCTAAAGCAAAGGGTGATTACACCACCTTGCCCCAGCTGTCGTGCAGCCAGTTGTGTCTGTTTAGATGGCCTGCCAGGGGTGGCATAATACATGCTTCAGCCCCTGGTAGGCCCTGGGTACACCTATGCCCTGGATACCTAAGGTATACTGTACAGGGACTGATAAGGTGGCCCAGTACCAATTGGTAAATGCACCTAAGGTACATGGTTGTTCATTTAGAGAGAGAACAGCTAGGCTGTGGGTCTGATTAGCAGGCCCACAGCCAGGGAAAGTCGTAAACCAGTGAAGCAAAAAGCAAAAATCGGGGGTGACCATAGGATTGCAGACCCTACTCTCCTACATAACCCTCCCCCCCCCAAACTTAGGGACATTAAACTAACCTTGACCAGGTGAGTCTTCTTTTTCTAAGTGGAAGTACCTGGAGAGACCATCTGCATTGCCATGGTCAGTCCCTGGCCTGTGCTCCACTGTAAAGTCCATCCCCTGTAGGGAAATGGACCACCTAAGAAGTTTGGGGTTTTCACCCTTCATTTGATTTAGCCATAAGAGGGGCTTATGGTCGGTCTGAATCTTGAAGTGAGTGCCAAACAAGTATGGCCTCAGCTTCTTCAGGGCCCAACCCACAGCAAAGGCCTCCCTCTCAATAGCTGACCAACGTTTCTCTCTAGGGGTCAGCCTTCTACTTATAAAAGCAATGGGCTGGTCATGACCATCAATATTCAGTTGAGATAGAACAGCTCCCACACCCAACTCAGAAGCATCTGTTTGGACAATGAATGGCTTGGAGTAGTCTGGACTCTTGAGAATAGGTGCAGTGCACATGGCCTGCTTTAGGTCATCGAATGCCTTCTGACAGCTAACTGTCCACTGAACTTTCTCTGGCATTTTCTTACTTGTCAGGTCATTAAGTGGAGTCACAATGGTTCCATAATTTCTGACAAATTTCCTATAGTAACCAGACAGGCCCAAGAAAGCTCTGACCTGTGTCTGGGTGGTTGGAGGAGCCCAGTCCTTTATGGCCTGTATCTTGCTCTCCAAAGGTTGAACTTGGCCTCCACCTACAAGGTGGCCCAAGTATACAACTTGACTCTGCCCTATCTGGCACTTGGTAGCCTTGATAGTGAGGCCTGCCTTTTGCAGAGCCTCTAAAACTTTCCTCAGGTGGATCAGGTGATCCTCCCAGGTGGAGCTAAAGACAGCAATATCATCTAGATATGCTGCACAGAAGTCATCCAGCCCAGAGAGAACTTGGTTCACCAACCTTTGAAAAGTGGCAGGTGCATTCTTCAAACCAAAGGGCATCACCACAAACTGGTAATGACCTCCTGGGGTCGAAAATGCTGTTTTGGCCTTGGCATCCTCAGCTAACCTGATTTGCCAATACCCAGCTGTCAGGTCAAATGTACTCAAGAATTTGGCAGAAGCCAATTTATCTATGAGTTCATCTGCTCTTGGTATTGGATGGGCATCTGTCTTAGTGACAGCATTGAGACCCCTGTAGTCTACACAAAACCTCATCTCTCTCTTACCATCCTGGGTGTGAGGTTTAGGTACTAGAACTACAGGACTAGCCCAAGGGCTCTCTGAGGGTTCAATGACTCCCAATTTTAACATATTGTGTACTTCTTTCTTTATACAGTCCCTGACGTGGTCAGGTTGCCTGTAGATTTTACTCTTTATAGGCAGACTGTCACCAGTGTCCACCTCATGGGTGCACCAGTTTGTCTGACTGGGTGTCAGAGAGAACATTTGTCTGAAGGATTGAAGAACCTGTTTACAATCCTCTTGTTGATGCTCAGAGAGGCTGTCAGAAAAGACTACACCATCCACTGACCCATCACCAGGGTTCTGAGTGAGCAGGTCTGGGAGAGGGTCACTCTCTTCCTCATGTCCCTCATCTGTAGCCATGAGCAAGCCCATGTCTTCCCTGTTGACAAATGCATTGAGCCTGTTCACATGAAGTACTCTGTGAGGGCTCCTGGGAGTTCCAAGGTCTACCAGATAGGTGACCTCTACCTTCTGTTCAATGATAGTATGGGGTCCAGACCATTTGTCTTGGAGAGCTGCTGGGGCCACTGGCCCCAACACCCACACCTTCTGTCCTGGGTGATACACAGTCAGGACAGCCTTTTGGTCATGCCAAGCTTTTTGGAGTTCTTGGCTGGCCTCCAGGTTTTTAGATGCCTTTTCCATGTACTCTGCCATCCTGGACCGGAGACCAAGTACATAGTCCACTATATCTTGCTTAGGCGTTTTGAGATGTCTCTCCCATCCTTCCTTCACAAGACACAGGGGTCCTCTTACAGGATGCCCAAACAGAAGTTCAAAAGGGCTGTAGCCAACCCCCTTCTGTGGGACCTCTCTGTAAGCAAACAAAAGGCAGGGTAAAAGGATGTCCCATCTTCGCCTAAGCTTTTCATGTAACCCTTTTATCATCCCTTTGAGGGTCTTGTTGAACCTTTCAACAAGCCCATTGCACTGTGGGTGATAGGGGGTGGTGTATTTGTAATTGACACCACACTCCTTCCACATTGCTGTCAAGTATCCTGACATAAAGTTTGCACCTCTGTCAGAGACAACCTCCTTAGGAAACCCCACTCTAGTAAAAATTGAGAGCAGGGCCTTGGCCACAACAGGAGCTGTAGTGGTCCTAAGGGGAATGTTGGACTCGGCCCTTCTGGCAGGTTCACCCCTGAACTTTTTGCCTAGTGATGTCTGGTCTTTGCGCACTTTGACACTGTGGCGCAGTGTAAAGTGCGTGCTCTCCCTGAGTGCGTGTGTGAGATTGGCCTGCTCTCCCATAGGAATGCATGGGGAATGTCTGTGTCCCTGGTAGTTCCTGATGCGTGAGGCGTGCATGGTCAAGTTTGGTATGTGCGAACTCGTGAGAGTAAATGCTGCGCAATGGTATGTGCGGCGTGTATGTGTCTTGTGCGGAAGCGCCACTTCTAGACATGGCTGTGTATGTGCTGTGAAGGTGCTGGCGTGTGATTGGCTGGAGCTGGCTGGGATGCCAGGCTCCAGGAAGTCTGTGTGGGTCTGCCCCGGTGGTGAATGGAGAGATTAGCATGCTGATGTGAGGGAGGGGCTGCGCCTGTGTCCTGAATGAGGCTGGGTTTCCCCCACACAATGCTGGCTCTGCCCCCTGTGGTGCGACTGATGACCCTAGCCTGCCTGATGAATGAAAGGGGTGGTTGAGTCATCAACAGTGCTCACAGACCAGCTGCGACTGGTTATGCCCCCACCCTGCACCTACAGACAAAGGAAAAGGTGTATAAAAGAGGGGCTGTGACCCCAGGAAAATGTTCTTGTTCCCAACTTGAATCTGACCAGGGGCATGCTGCTGCTGGGGCCCGGGGAAGGCTTGCCTCCCTGGGCCCTGCCCAGCCCCTGGACTCCTGAGGGGCGTTTGCTGGACTGTTGGCTCCTCTTGTGCCTGGGGGCCCTGGATTTCTTCCCTAAAGCGCCTGGGAGTGCTTGTTCTTTGCCCTAGCGCTGTGGAGTGCTCTGTATTTGTGAGAGCCGGTGCCCACCCGGCATTTGCCCGTTCATTTGCCGATCTTTTGGCGCTTCCCCGCCCCGCATTTTGCGTGGGGAAAGAAGGTGCCACCCTGCGTGTTGCCGCTGGTTCGCGGCTGCCCACACCGCACCTGTTGCCATTGTTCTTGCCCCCAGCGAGTGCCCACCTCGCTGAACAATTTAATTAAAGCCGGTGCCCACCCGGCATTGCCCCGTGTAATCACCGCCGCAGCCGCGGGCAAAACAGGAAGTCAGGCGGCATCGCGCCTGACTGTAGGCGGGACTTCCGGGTCGCTTCAGGAAGCCGCGCTAGGATTGGCTGACGAGGGCCCGTCCCGGCCCGAGGGAGGAGAGGTTGCCGAGTGATGGCTCATGGCTGCCCGGGGCTCCCATTGCCAGGAGGGAGAGCCCCGTGGGTACCGGCACCGAGAAGCCCAGAGGAATCGAGCCGCCTCCGCCTGCAGAGGTCCCGCTGGAGAGCCCTAGGCTGCCGAGTAAGTGCTCGCGCTGCCTGGAGAGTGAGAGGAGCCCCCGCCCCGCCCCCCGCCCCCTGTACCGGTGAGTGGGGGTGGGGGCCCGTGGTGTTTAATTGTAAGGGAGGGAGGGCGTCGGGACACATTGCCGGTGTCCGCCCCCCCGCCTCCATGTAGCCCGATCTTCGCCCTGGGGCATCTTCGTGTTTGTGGAGCCCCCCGAGGCTCTTGGGGCCATCTTGTGATTTAGAGTCGGGGACTCCGACGCCTGAGCCCCCCTTGTTGATGGGCCCTGAGAGGCTCAAGGGGGCATTCCTTTGTTCTCTGAGTCCCCAGGAGGCCAACTCCAACGATGCCCGCAATTGTGCCCACAGCCTAGAGAGGCTCGAGGCACCCCCAGTGTTCCCGGGTCCCCCATGAGGGACCCCAACAGCCCAGTGAGGCTGCATCTTTTTGGTTTTAGAGCCCCGAGGAGGCTCAAGGGGACAGTTGTTTATTTCTGCAGAGCCTGTGAGGCTCCCACGATTGGCCCATCTTGCTTGCACCAGTTGCCCAGCACTTTGTGGGCAACTGCCACGTTTAGGTTTTGGCGCAGTGGCGCAACCTGGACCCTGGACTTTGTAAGTTCTGGCTAATGTGATTCTGGCGCATTTATGATTTATGTGCTAATGTGATTTATGCGAAGTGTTCTTTGCTGCACCTCTGAATGTGTTGTAGTTGCATCATGTGCCTTGTTCCTTACACCGCTGAACGTGTGTTGATGCGTCATGTGTTCCTTACACCGCTGAATGTGTTGTTGATACATCATGTGTTTTGTCCCCAGGTCTATACCCCTAAATGTATGGTGATATTTAGTTGGTTGTTCTTGCTAGTACAGGTGGTGCTAGTGGGGTCCTGGTTCCCTGCGTGACCTGTTCCTAGGGTGGTTAGGATTGCGTAGGGGGTACTTACCTGATTACCAGTAGTTACTTGTTTTGTGCTACAGTGATTTTCTGTTATGTGCTAAGTGATATTCCAAGGGCGTGGTACTGAGCTCGCCCCCTGACCAGAGTCCCAGGACCAGTGGACTCTATTGTGCCTGCCCTGACAAATTGCTGGGACTTGTCTGATCTCCCTTGGGCCCCTGGGGCCTCGCTGAAATGTGCCTCGCTCATTCCCCTCGGCAGCTCGTGCACGGCAGCCCGTCCAAGCCTCGAGCAGCACCGCTCTCCCCTGAGCCGCGCCGCTTAGCTGGGTCGCCTGCATCCTGCCTTCCCCTCCTCTTCTGAGCCGCACACATTGGTCGTCCCAGAGAAACGCTTGTACCTTGCCGGTGGCCCGCTCAAGCCTCGAGCCGCACCACTCTCCCCTGAGTCGTGCCGCTTCGCTGGGCCGCCCGCTCAAGTTTACTAAGGAGGTCACTCGCATTATCCCTGCAACCAGGTCGGGAGGTACTGTCCGTTAGGCTCTATGTTTAAGTTCTAGGCCTACAAGTATTGTATTCTAAGTTCTAAAAGTGCTGATTCCTGACAGTGGTCCAGGTGGCCCTGTCTTGTAAATATCCCCTGTAAATTCTGCCCGTGCCCCTGGCACATTGTAAAGTGTGTGTTTTTATCTAATGTGTTTTAGTAATACAAAGGCTATTTTTATATATAACCTTGTGTGGAGTTTCCTTTGTGGTGGGCCTTGGGTGTTGTTGCTGGGGTGCGTGCGCAAATACTTAACTCATATCGCCTCCAAGTTTAGCCTTGCTGCTCGCGCCACGTTACCTAGAGGGTGAGTAGGGGTTATCTTGGCGTGTAGCTCCCTTGCCCTGACTTAGGAGTGGTGGTCTCTGACTGACTTTGGCGAAAGCCCTGGCCAGCCAGGGATCCCATTTCTAACATTGGACACAGCGGTGAGGATAAGGATTTGTGTTTGCGCTGTACCACAGTGGCGACAGGCCACACTACAAAGCTCTGCATTTTAGATAAATCACATTTTCGGGATTATTGTATGGAGTTTGCTAAAAATGTAATTTCTGTGGAAATGTGTTCTTGTGCACTTTGAGTTAGGTGTCCCTAGCTCGGGAGGGTAGATCATCCCCCTAAGTGCAGTGTGTTTTCTGGATTCACCAGAAGGGTGGGATCCAGTGGTGGCAGCATAAATGTGTTCAGTGCATGTGTCCCCCGTCCCTGCCCTGGAGTAATGGTACCTGTGTCACGTGTGGTCAGGTTGAGTAATCAGGGGTGGTAGAAACTGCCTTACCAGTCTGGGGAGGGGTGTGTGTGGATGAATGGTGTGTGGCACTGGGCAAGTGTGTGAGTTCTCTGGATGGGGAGCTTGCTGAATGCTTGTGTACTCTTGTTTTGCTCAGATACCTAAAGTTCTGTGTGTTAAACTTTTCCCAAGAATGTCTGCAGACAGTGGAGCCTGCTTCTGATTTTCTGTGGTCTGTTTAGAGACAGATGTTTGGAGTTGGTAATGTTCTGGGAGGAGAGAGGCATAGGGGATGGAGTGATTCCAAAAGGAGTGGCTGAGGTGTCTTCCAGCCCAGTGTGGTGGAAGAGGTTAAGTGTAGCCCAGTTAGGTCTCGGTGTAGGGGCTCACGTCCTGTCTCAAGAGGAGAAGGAGTGGGTGGGACTGCATGTCTCCAGGTGCCCGAAACCCAGTGTCAGGGCCTGGAATGTTTCTGCAGGGAACGTCAGGTCGGGGGCCTAGGCTGTACCAATAGGTCATTTGAGGAAGATCTCCCATAGTATTTGAAGAATGTAAAACATCAGTGAACATGATTTCATGGGTGGGCCTGAAGCTCATGGGAGTTTCCCCTGCCCCTGTGCTATTGTGTTAATTGTTGGGGAGTGACCCTAAGGAAAGGGTCTGGTCTTCCAGCCCAGTGTGGTGGAAGTGGCTCAGAGGAGCACAAGCCTGGTCTTCGTAGTCTGGGTGTTTTTTTTCTTAGGAACACCAGGTGAGGGAGCCTAGCATGTCCGTATGGAGCGTCCTTCTAGGGAGATCTCCCAGTGTGGAGAGAACGTGGAGCGCCTGTAAGCAGGGCTCTAGTAGTTCTGTTATCTGGCAGTACCGCTCCAGTTGGGAGGGTGCAGAAGTCCAGATAGAGGGGTGCGAGGGGGATAGGTTCCCCAGTGGAGTACCCAGGGAGTGACCATGGGGCGGCCACTTCTGTCCTGAGTGTCAGGCAGACTTGTACACGACACATTAGTTGTGTCCCCTCAAGGAAGTCCTGGTGCGCCAGGCATCTGACCAAAGGGGTACATCCCTCGGTTGGGGAGCCAGTAGCCGGTGTGTCCGGATCTGGACGTAAGGGCAACTGTATGTAGTGTCCTGAAGGAACTCCTGCCTGAAGAGAAGGAACCGGGTAAGCTGTATGGGGGATTGACCTGCAGTGGTTGCCTTGCTGCTGAAGGAGGAGTGAATTCGAATCCCAGGTGGTAGACCAGTTAAGGGAGCTGTGACCTATCTGTCATGACCAGCCTGGTGTCCTGTAGGCACCGCACTGAGCCGCGTCTGCCTTCGGCCGCGCAGCCTATGCCGCTCGCCGTCCCCGTCTCGACGCGGTCCGTGAGCCGCTGCCTGCGCCGCATCTGGCAACCCGCAAAGTGCAACGCCTCACTACACCGATCTTGTGCTGGTCTGACCGTGGTCACTGCTGCTGAGGGAGTAAAGGTCCCGAACTGGTGGGAGAGTTGTGTTCTGGAGGGTGCTTCAGAAGTAGAGGTAGGGTGGGGCATTCTTGCCCGTGACCTCTGGTCAGCCTGAGGGTGCGGACCCTAGGTTGAAGGATCAGTGGCAGTTGGAACTACACTGAGAAAGGGAGTGGAGAATGGCTGTTGTAGGCCAGGGGTTACCACCCCCCCACTCTGTGGATTGGTACGGACCAGTGGTATCTGGGTGGCCTAGGGCCTGGTCCTAGCCGTGGACAACTAAGGAGTACCAGTGGGGTAGCCTAGTTGGGCCTGTTTTTTTTAAGTATGTGCTTGTCTTATGGATCAACGTGGCGTAGAACCGGAGGGTGTCCCTGCAGTGCGGGCCCGCGTCCGTGTTCTATCGCCCCAAGCAGGGAAGTCCATCACGGTGGTGATTGTTCTCCCCTGCGCTTTGGCTGGAAGGGGGTTGTGTTGGACTTGGCCCTTCTGGCAGGTTCACCCCTGAACTTTTTGCCTAGTGATTTCTGGTCTTTGCGCACTTTGACACTGTGGCGCAGTGTAAAGTGTGTGCTCTCCCTGAGTGCGTGTGTGAGATTGGCCTGCTCTCCCATAGGAATGCATGGGGAATGTCTGTGTCCCTGGTAGTTCCTGATGCGTGAGGCGTGCATGGTCAAGTTTGGTATGTGCGAACTCGTGAGAGTGAATGCTGCGCAATGGTATGTGCGGCGTGTATGTGTCTTGTGCGGAAGCGCCACTTCTAGACATGGCTGTGTATGTGCTGTGAAGGTGCTGGCGTGTGATTGGCTGGAGCTGGCTGGGATGCCAGGCTCCAGGAAGTCTGTGTGGGTCTGCCCCGGTGGTGAATGGAGAGATTAGCATGCTGATGTGAGGGAGGGGCTGCACCTGTGTCCTGAATGAGGCTGGGTTTCCCCCACACAATGCTGGCTCCGCCCCCTGTGGTGCGACTGATGACCCTAGCCTGCCAGATGAATGAAAGGGGTGGTTGAGTCATCAACAGTGCTCACAGACCAGCTGCGACTGGTTATGCCCCCACCCTGCACCTACAGACAAAGGAAAAGGTGTATAAAAGAGGGGCTGTGACCCCAGGAAAATGTTCTTGTTCCCAACTTGAATCTGACCAGGGGCATGCTGCTGCTGGGGCCCGGGGAAGGCTTGCCTCCCTGGGCCCTGCCCAGCCCCTGGACTCCTGAGGGACGTTTGCTGGACTGTTGGCTCCTCTTGTGCCTGGGGGCCCTGGATTTCTTCCCTAAAGCGCCTGGGAGCGCTTGTTCTTTGCCCTAGCGCTGTGGAGTGCTCTGTATTTGTGAGAGCCGGTGCCCACCCGGCATTTGCCCGTTCATTTGCCGATCTTTGGGCGCTTCCCCGCCCTGCATTTTGCGTGGGGAAAGAAGGTGCCACCCTGCGTGTTGCCGCTGGTTCGCGGCTGCCCACACCGCACCTGTTGCCATTGTTCTTGCCCCCAGCGAGTGCCCACCTCGCTGAACAATTTAATTAAAGCCGGTGCCCACCCGGCATTGCCCCGTGTAATCACCGCCGCAGCCGCGGGCAAAACAGGAAGTCAGGCGGCATCGCGCCTGACTGTAGGCGGGACTTCCGGGTCGCTTCAGGAAGCCGCGCTAGGATTGGCTGACGAGGGCCCGTCCCGGCCCGAGGGAGGAGAGGTTGCCGAGTGATGGCTCATGGCTGCCCGGGGCTCCCATTGCCAGGAGGGAGAGCCCCGTGGGTACCGGCACTGAGAAGCCCAGAGGAATCGAGCCGCCTCCGCCTGCAGAGGTCCCGCTGGAGAGCCCCAGGCTGCCGAGTAAGTGCCTGCGCTGCCTGGAGAGTGAGAGGAGCCCCCGCCCCCTGTCCCGGTGAGTGGGGGTGGGGGCCCGTGGTGTTTAATTGGAGGGATGGCGTCGGGATACATTGCCGGTGTCCGCCCCCCCCCCTCCATGTAGCCCGATCTTCGTCCTGGGGCATCTTCGTGTTTGTGGAGCCCCCCGAGGCTCTTGGGGCCATCTTGTGATTTAGAGTCGGGGACTCCGACGCCTGAGCCCCCCTTGTTGATGGGCCCTGAGAGGCTCAAGGGGGCATTCCTTTGTTCTCTGAGTCCCCAGGAGGGGGACTCCAACGATGCCCGCAATTGTGCCTACAGCCTAGAGAGGCTCGAGGCACCCCCAGTGTTCCCGGGTCCCCCATGAGGGACCCCAACAGCCCAGTGAGGCTGCATCTTTTTGGTTTTAGAGCCCAGAGGAGGCTCAAGGGGACAGTTGTTTATTTCTGCAGAGCCTGTGAGGCTCCCACGATTGGCCCATCTTGCTTGCACCAGTTGCCCAGCACTTTGTGGGCAACTGCCACGTTTAGGTTGTGGCGCAGTGGCGCAACCTGGACCCTGGACTTTGTAAGTTCTGGCTAATGTGATTCTGGCGCATTTATGATTTATGTGCTAATGTGATTTATGCGAAGTGTTCTTTGCTGCACCTCTGAATGTGTTGTAGATGCATCATGTGCCTTGTTCCTTACACCGCTGAACGTGTGTTGATGCGTCATGTGTTCCTTACACCGCTGAATGTGTTGTTGATACATCATGTGTTTTGTCCCCAGGTCTATACCCCTAAATGTATGGTGATATTTAGATGGTTGTTCTTGCTAGTACAGGTGGTGCTAGTGAGGTCCTGGTTCCCTGCATGACCTGTTCCTAGGGTGGTTAGGATTGCGTAGGGGGTACTTACCTGATTACCAGTAGTTACTTGTTTTGTGCTACAGTGATTTTCTGTTATGTGCTAAGTGATATTCCAAGGGCGTGGTACTGAGCTCGCCCCCTGACCAGAGTCCCAGGACCAGTGGACTCAATTGTGCCTGCCCTGACAAATTGCTGGGACTTGTCTGATCTCCCTTGGGCCCCTGGGGCCTCGCTGAAATGTGCCTCGCTCATTCCCCTCGGCAGCTCGTGCACGGCAGCCCGTCCAAGCCTCGAGCAGCACCGCTCTCCCCTGAGCCGCGCCGCTTCGCTGGGTCGCCTGCATCCTGTCTTCCCCTCCTCTTCTGAGCCGCACACATTGGTCGCCCCAGAGAAACGCTTGTACCTTGCCGGTGGCCCGCTCAAGCCTCGAGCCGCACCACTCTCCCCTGAGTCGTGCCGCTTCGCTGGGCCGCCCGCTCAAGTTTACTAAGGAGGTCACTCGCATTATCCCTGCAACCAGGTCGGGAGGTACTGTCCGTTAGGCTCTATGTTTAAGTTCTAGGCCTACAAGTATTGTATTCTAAGTTCTAAAAGTGCTTGGACGCCTTCGGGCAGCAGCCGCGCTCTACAAAACCCCTTCACTTCACTTCACTTCACTGATTCCTGACAGTGGTCCAGGTGGCCCTGTCTTGTAAATATCCCCTGTAAATTCTGCCCGTGCCCCTGGCACATTGTAAAGTGTGTGTTTTTATCTAATGTGTTTTGGTAATACAAAGGCTATTTTTATATATAACCTTGTGTGGAGTTTCCTTTGTGGTGGGCCTTGGGTGTTGTTGCTGGGGTGCGTGCGCAAATACTTAACTCATATCGCCTCCAAGTTTAGCCTTGCTGCTCGCGCCACGTTACCTAGAGGGTGAGTAGGGGTTATCTTGGCGTGTAACTCCCTTGTCCTGACTTAGGAGTGGTGGTCTCTGACTGACTTTGGCGAAAGCCCTGGCCAGCCAGGGATCCCATTTCTAACAGGGAATAGCTTCTGGATACCTGGTGGCATGATCCACTACCACCAGTATTAATCTGTGCCCAGATGCTCTTGGGGGTCCATTGGTCCAACAATGTCAATCCCCACTCTTTCAAAGGGTACCCCCACCACAGGTAGTGTTATAAGGGGGGCCTTTGTTGTCCCACCTGATTTGCCACTGGCTTGACAGGTGACACATGAGCGACAAAACTCTTTAGTGTCCTCAGACATATGGGGCCAGTGAAAGTGTGGGGCAAGTCTGTCCCAAGTCTTGTTCTGGCCTAAGTGTCCTGCAAGGGGAATTTCATGGGCCAAGGTGAGAAGGAAACCTCTCAGAGACAAGGGGATGCCCAGCCTCCTGGTAGCACCAGGCTTGGGGTCTCTTGCCTCAGAGTAAAGGAGTCCATCGTCCCAATACACTTTATGGGCACATGTGGCATTCCCTGCAGCCTCAGCAGCAGCTTGTTGTCTAAGGGGTTCAAGAGATGAACAGTCTAACTGTGCTTTTCTCAAGTCTGCCCTGGAAGGTCCCCCTGTCCCAAGAAACTCAACCTGGTCAGGTTCAAGTTCTTCTAGGACAGTTCCTTCTGGGGTCTTTGGGTCAGTCTCCTGTAAGAACTGATCCTCACCTTGAGGCAAGGAGGAAGGCACTGCCTTAACCCTACTGTTCTTACTCTTGGTTAGTTTCTGGTCCATTGTTCCAGTATCCAGCACTAGTTCAGCTGGGCATTTCTTGGCCTGTGACCTAGTCACAGCAAAGACATGTGCTGACAAACCTAACATCTCCACATGAGTCCTATACTCCACATCTGACGATAGGGAGGATTCCAAATCATTGCCCAAAAGACAGTCCACTTGGAGGTTTGAACTAACAACAACCCTTTTGAGGCCATTTACCCCTCCCCAGGAGAAATTAACAAGTGTCATACTATGGGTGGTAGTGACATTGCTAGTGTTGGTCACTAGGTAGTCTGAACCTAGTATTACCTGACCAGGGTCCACAAAGTTTGGTGTCACCATAGTGACACTGGCACAAGTGTCCCTGTAGGCCTGAGCCAATTTTCCATTGATTAAAGGCATTTGCCTGTACTTGCCCAGAGTACTGGGACTTATTGTAGGGGTCAAATCCATGTCCCCAGTACAAACAAGATCAGCCTGGGTAGGTACTCTGACTAGGTCAGAGCCTGCCTCAGATACCAATGTCAACCCCACTATAGCCTTAGGGGGAACACTACCACTACTAACTGAACTAGGGGTTGCAGGTGCCTTAGGGGCAGTAGTGGTAGGAGCTGGGCCTTTCTTGGTGCACTCACTTATCCAGTGAGTATTACTTTTACAGTATTGGCACCATGGTTTCTTCTGACCATTATTCTTCTTCTTTTGGGAATTCTGGGACCCACCCTCCTTAGATTGTTGGGGCCCTGTTGAAGACTTCTGGTCATTTTGCTTACTCTCATTACCCTTCTGGTCTGCTTTCTTCTGGCCACCACCCTTGTTCTGGTTCTGCTGCTTGACCCTTGTCCTGACCCATCGGTCTGCCTTCTTTCCCAATTCTTAGGGAGAGGTCAGATCTGAGTCAATAAGGTGCTGATGCAACAACTGATTTTGACAATTACTTAAGATTTGTTCTCTCATAATTAGGTTATACAATCCTGTGTAATCAGTAACTTTACTTCCCAGTAACCAGCCTTCAAAAGCCTTAGTGGCACAATCTACAAAGTCAACCCAATCCTGAGACTGAATTTTCTGGGTGTCTCTGAACAGCAGCCTGTACTGCTCAGTTGTTAAGCCAAACCCATCAATGAGTGTATTCTTCAGGACTTGGTAATTGTTAGCATCCTCAGCTCTAGTAGTGAGGAGCTTATCTCTACCTTTACCTTCAAAGGAGAGCCACAGTATAGCTGCCCACTGACTCTGGGGGATGCACTGGACGGTGCAGGCCCTCTCCAAAGCAGTCATCCATTTGTGGATGTCATCCCCTTGTTTAAAGGGGGGCACTATTTTACTCAGGTGTCTAGTATCAAAACTCCTGTCCTTATCTCTAGGGATAATGTTGCCACCAGTGGGGTCTGCCCCATTCAATTTCTGCTCTCTGGCAAAGGCAAGTCTTTCCTTGGCAAGGGCAAGTTCTTCCCTCTCAATCCTCAGATTGACTTCCCTCATCTTAGCTTCATGCTCTCTTCTCTGAGGGGATGTCATCCCTCTCTGAAAAGATGCCTGAGAGACATGGGTATGAATAGATCTGTTAGAGCCTCTGGAGTGAGACCTAGCTCGTCTATTCCCAATGTTAAGCCTGCCTGAGAGTGGGCCTGGGGGTCCCCCAGCTCCATTCTCATGTATGCTTAAGTTGGTCCTGGTGAGCCTACCGACTACTACTGGACCTTTTTCTGCCTCATCCCCAGATAACTCCTTTTCCTCTTCCTCCTCTTCACTTTCTGTTTCGTGAAGGTTAAGGTCAGGATCACCCAAGGTTCCCTCTAAGGGGGGCATGCTCCCATCTGGATTAGAGGGGCCTGTGTTAGAGGCCCTTCTGGCATTATATGTCTCTAAGAGACCTATCAGAAAAGGAGTGGTAGGGTTAGAACCCTGTTTTAACTTCCTGGAGGTACACAATTGTCTCATCTCCTGGAAGCTAAGAGCTGCATATCTGGAAGTGACCTGTGGAAGGTCATCAACCACAAGGGGGCCCTCTGTGTTCCCTCCTGTGGTAGACATGATTTTCTAGTGAGGTGTAAGTGGTGCACTTACCTACACTATGGGTTTACCTACTGATCCCTTGCTAAGAGTTGTAGTCAGGGTGTGCTACTTCCTTTCTTGTGGAGAAGTGTGGCTCACTGGTTAGAGGAGGCAGACCTGGAAGCAGAGGTCAGCCCGGGACCAGGGTTCAATTCCCGGCTCGGCGGGGTCTTGAGTCCTAAAATGTCCATGGACTCGACAATTCTCGCTCCAGTGCCTACTCGATTCACGGGTTCACACTCTGCGACTCTGGGCAATAGCTTGCTTAATCTCCACAACGGCCCCTCGCGACGGGATGCCTGGCTTTCACCTTGTGGATACCATGCTGGGGTTATCTCACAGGGGAATACCAGGACGGGTTCCCTAAGCAAGCGCTTAGAAACCGCTTGGTGATTTGCGCTATATAAATTCCTGTACATTTACATTTACATTTACATTTCTACTACAACAGCTGGTTCAGTAGAACTCAGAGTATTTCTAAGCTTGTTATATGTACCTAGGGTACCTTATGTGATTTTTCAAATGATATCACAGATTATATTTGGTAAAAACAACAGCAAGCTCAAATCCCAACCGCTGCACACCAATGTGAGAAGTTGGCCTGATATATGATGCTCACTAGTTCTAGTGATCACCTTGTATCAGTCCAAACAACCCTTATGGTGATTGGTTGTAAGTCAACCTTATAGACCAGCTATCCTAGTAGCGTGGACAAAAGCAGTCTTTAGGCTAAACTCTTTATGGCATGTGAAGCCAGCTGTTTTACCACATATGACCTTTGAATACCAAATGAAAAGGACACCACACAGGTAGTTATGAAAATAAACAGTTATTTATTAACTAAGAAAACACCTCTGAACTCTTTGAGGCCAGAGGGCTAAGCACATGACAAACTCCTAGAAAAAATACGTTTAAGTTGCACGATTTACAATGGTGCCCTAGGGGCACGACAAACCATATACTAGATAAATGGAATGCGAAAGTCAATTAAAGGAATGGAGCTATCCAGAGGTTGTAGTATCGCTGGGTACACGTTATACTAACTTGAGGTAAGTAATAGGAGGCCCACGGAGCGCGTGTGCAGAGTGTGAACTCACACGCGAGATGCGTACAAACGTCTATGGATAGTACAGTTTAAAGAAAAGATGAGTACGGACGTTCCTGACTAGATAGGACTGAAATGACAACGGAACTGGACACTAGGAGAGTCAAGCTACCCTTGAGCACCGAAATGCTCGTGTTACCTCACCCACAGGCTGCGGGTGCATAGGTGGGAAGTCGTGTCGGGTTTCCGCGTCGAAGTCTATGGAGCCTTGAAGAAAGATGCTGCAGGCGACCATGAGGAAGATGTCCGGTGCAATCCAAGGGTGGATTGGTGAAGAGAAGAACCTGAAAGCAGAGGGGACAATGTTCAAAGTCACTAGCCAGTGACTGGAGTGGAACCAGGAGTGGAACCAGATGTCGTCGTCGCGATCAGGTGAAGGTGGACGCTTGTCTCTGCAGCCACGTGGACCAGGTGGTGTCTTCGACGACCAGGATGGAGGCACGAGCTGTCCCACGCAGGCTCTCGCTGTCGGCGATGTCGTCTCCGGATTCGGGTTCAACAGGCCGTGGCAAAGGCAACCCACGCGGTGAGTGGAAATGGCGTCTGGAGTGGACCAGGAGGGTCCGGGGTGCTCCTCTTTTGGAAGGGTGCAAGGGCCAGTCTGGAGCAACCAGACCAGCAGCAAAGTTGTCGGTGTTCGTCGTCTAGGAGGCCACAAGCCAGCCGGCAAGTGACCAGACAACGCGTCGAGCAGCAGGCAAGCAGAAGGGCCCCACGCAGATCTCGTGGATGCTGGAGGGCTGGTCTTCGGCGCAGGAGCTGCTCGGGGTCGGGGCTTCTCAGTCCCCGGAGCACTTGGATGAGGATACCTCAGGAGTCGTGCTGGAGCGAAGTGCTGCTTCTTTCAAGATGGCCGGTCCCACGTGTCTCGTCGCACCCACGGGTCTCAGCTGTGCTGGAGTTGCAAGTAGAGGTCGGAGAAGTCTGGGAATCCGGGTCTCGTCGGGCTCTGAAGTCTGGATCCTTTTCAGGAAGACGACAAAGGGAAGTCGCGGTACGCTGATGGTGCCTGCAGATGCAGGGTGAACAACAGTAAGAGTTCCCTTTTCATGTAATCAAAGAAAAAGACTTAAGTCTCTAGGGGGTTCAGGGAAAGGAGCATGGGGTAAGCCAACACACGTATTTAAAGTTGCGAATGGATTGACAAATTCACAATCAGTTGTAGTGGGCCTTCATAGACATCAACTTACATATCAAAGCAAAACGTACGATGATAAGGATGTATACACTAGATCTAAATTTTCTTTGAAAAAGATTTTTTATTTTTAATATTACTGTCTGTTCATACCATCTTTTAACACAGGTAAATACATGTATTCATTAAAAATATATTAAAACATTTAATATAACATTTTATCACAAAAATAATAATGCAGTTAAAAAAAAATTTCAATACAACAATTTTATCACACAACAAAAAAATGTCGACGCGGCGTTTCGGTGATATTATGTCGTCACCTTCTTCAGGACAGTGTGTAAGTTAAAATCACTAAGAATTTAAAACAGAAAGGATAACATGTTATACATTTCTCCATCATAAAATATGTTGATTCTTGGCAGAACAGAAATTAACTGTAGTCATCTGCATCGTACAATATTCATTAGATTATTATTTATCAGATACATCCTATATGGCAAACCATTCATATTCATTAAACCGTCCACGGCACAATTGCTCACACTTCGTATGATTAGAATGATTAGGATGGTTGTAACACTATAGGGGTACTCTATTCTGGAGACAAGCCTATGTAGTATTTGTGAATCCCGCAACTTTAGTTTGGTCCCACCCTTTCAATTGCATCCCTTCACGTCTTTCTTCTATGTGGCCTAGTTGGAGATGGATTTTATTTCGCCTATCTCACTTATGTTATGGCCTCTCTCTCGCCATGGTGTTCGGTTATTCTAATAATATTTAACAGTTTCAGCTTCAACTCAACTCTGGGGTGTATTAGTATTATACATACCTCAGATTGAGCTGATGATCGGTTGGTCGCTTTTTTTTAAATTTGGCGATAAGTGACCATGTGGGGTATCTTGATTTCTAAAAAAAAATATATATATATATATAGGAAAAGGGGGTCATTAGATCACCTCAAAATATAGTTACACTTTATCTCAATACACCTTGCTGTTTACAATATTACCTTTCTTCAGTGGATATTCTTCATAAATGGAGTGGGTTTTTAGTCTTCCGCTACTCCCTTAGTGTCTGTTATCATAATTCCTGTCAGGAAATTGCACTTATTAGTCATTGTCTTGATCTGAACCCATTGTTAAGCATACTTTTTACAGGGTGGACACTCCTTGCCCACAAGGGAGATTCCTTCTGTCTTCTGTGGAGCAGAACGTTGAGGTCCAGAGTTTCTTCTTGTGAAGTTGATCAGGATAATCTAATTTGGAATGGGACCAGCTCCTACCTTTATCCGGCTAAAGGGGGCTGCACTACAACTAGGTCCCTCCTCTGGGTGGGACCGGGAAGGGGGGTGGTTACACCCCCTTTCCTTTGTCCGGTCTTGCGCCAGCTCTGGGGCTGGAGTGCCCCAGGAACTGGTTCTGACCGGTGTATGCACGGGGCACCTTGTGTGCCCCAGGCATGTCTCATTCCTTTGAGCCCTGTCCTACCTAATACACAAAATCCTGTCTGGGGTGGTGCTAGCACCTCCCAAGGCAGGAAACCCTTTGTCCGAGCCTCCCTCGCTGGAAGGACTCCCAGCAGCAGGAGGTCAGACTTGTGTCTGTGGTGGCAGCATCCATTTTGTGATGTTGAGGCTCGAGTTAACTTTAACTGGGGTTCACAGTTACATACATGTTGTGTCCCTCTAGAAGGGTGGAATGCTAACCCCGTCGCCAGAATTGGCGAGGGGTTAGTATTCCAATTCGTATGACACCTTACTCGACATGTTTTGATAATGCTATGCCAAAGTTAGCATTTGACCGCGAGGTTCATAATGCACTAAAGAGTATATGGTATAGCGTTATCATGGAACAGCTATTAGGACTTGGTTCCGCAAGCTGCAAACGGGCTCAGCTCATGCCAGAGCACCATCTCACATAATTCCAAGCACTCTGCCTTTAGGATTGATAAGGCCTGCCATAGGAGTGACTGATAGGAATATATGTGTCCATTTTAGGGTTAGATATAGAGATACTATACCTAAAGCAAAGGGTGATTACACCACCTTGCCCCAGCTGTCGTGCAGCCAGTTGTGTCTGTTTAGATGGCCAGCCAGGGGTGGCATAATACATGCTTCAGCCCCTGGTAGGCCCTGGGTACACCTATGCCCTGGATACCTAGGGTATACTGTACAGGGACTGATAAGGTGGCCCAGTACCAATTGGTAAATGCACCTGAGGTACATGGTTGTTAATTTAGAGAGAGAACAGCTAGGCTGTGGGTCTGATTAGCAGGCCCACAGCCAGGGAAAGTCGTAAACCAGTGAAGCAAAAAGCAAAAATCTGGGGTTACGATAGGATTGCAGACCCTACTCTCCTACAGTCATGCATATCTTCTCCCCACTGATTGGTAGTTGGTTCAGCCCGGACCGCTTATTAGAGATGAACCATCCAGCTCCACTGGAAGGCACCCCTAATAAGGACATGTTCACTAAATATGGATTAGTCGCTGTGGCTTATAGTAAGCTATGGCATAAATACACAAGAAAGGATCAGGTAAGTCAGTGGCCACTGATAGGATCCTTTGATGACGATAAAATAAACGTGCTAGAAACAGCCCTTCGTAACAATAAGACAACGCCCACTATGCTTGATAGTCTTGGCATTTGGCGCAAAGAAGCAAAGCAACGAAAAAAGAGAAACGAAGTAAGATTAGAGAAAGAGCTACGAAAAGCAGCTCACCTAGCTGCCAAAAAGTTAGAGGAGGAGATAAAGGAGAGAGAGGAAGCTAAACAGAAGCAAGAGTCCGAAACATCGGGCCAGTGTCCCGTTAGAACAACCTCTACGCTCTACCCTGAGTTACCCCTGAAACAACGAGCGAACGATGATTTATTACTAGGTCCCCCAATCATGTACATGCCCCCTCCATACGCCCCTTCCCAACCCTTAGTACAGCACCAGCAGCCCCCAAGTACAGGTGAGAATAGTGCCAGGACCTCGGTCCTCATGGCCTCCGCGCCGGCCGAGCCCCTTGTACTCAACGCAGCGCAAGCAGTAACATTAGATGACCCTGAAGCTAGAAAGAAAGATTCCACTACAATGAACCGGTTGAGCAAAGATGAACGAACAGGGATCGATAAGATAGTGAAGACACTGGTGGAACGGAAAGAGAGTGAGGAATACGTTACGGATATGTACAACTTATATGCTAATAGCCACAGACGACACTTTGTGCGATTTTGTTATCACACCTTCAATGCCTCTGAGGACCGATACCAAGACAAAGGTTCTGAGAGCCTAACGACTCTGTATAGGAAGGTCGACATTGGGGATGAAGGCGAGTGTGATGTGACAGACCTCTTCACGCGTACGCTTGAAGTTTTCCGCCACCTCACTGAACAGAGGCTAGAAACTAACACTACAACTCCTGTAGCGACCGAACCCCTAACAGAAAAAACGGACACAATGATGCCTATAAAGGAGGCCGCTCCCTACTGGGTTCCCCCACAAGGACTGGGAACGCATGATGGCATTAACCACCAAGATGCGAGAGGGAGGGTAGTTTATGACTGGGTCTACCAACCATGGGATCGGCAAGACATCCTGACTTTCCGAAAATCCTTGCCTGACTTACGAAAGAACCCCACTGCCTTTTATACTGAACTAGGCACAGCCTTGGGTTCGACGATTATGACCCTAGCAGACATCGATTTGTTTTTCGGGCTATGTCTGCCAGCTGATGTGTGGAAGCAAATCCGGAAAGTTGACCACCTTGAGCTGTTCGGACATACCTGGTCACAACTCAATGGCATAGATAGACAACGAGAGCCTGGACAGAAACCTTTAAAATCCATTTTAGACCTCCCAGACAAGATCGTCCAGAAATTGAAAACCCTGATCCCAGAAAAGAAGGTGGACTGGTCGATAGTAACGGCCTGCTGCCAGAAACCCCAGGAAGACGTATCAGAATACTTCTCCCGGTTTGAGACGGTGTTTTCCGATTACAGTGGCCAGGACATGACCAATGCAACCAGACATCATCTGTTTGTCCAGAATTATGTCAAAGGTCTGTCACAGGAACTCTCACAGAAGCTACAGACTAGCGAGAGCAGTTGGGCGGCCTCCAAACCTGCGGCTATCCTTCAGATGGCCCAGTACTATGAGCATCAAAAGAATGACAACGATAGGGCGACTGAGAAAAAGAAAAAGGACCCAAAAGAAAGGGTGATGATCGCACAGTTGCAAGGGGTGACTATAGGAAGGGAACAGTACAAAGGAAGTTACCAATCGAATGCTCCTAGAAATCCGCCCCCTAGAGACCGTGCATCCGCACCCTACGCTGGACGTAAAGACATCGATGAGAACCAGTGTCCGTTTTGTAAAGGATTTGGTCATTGGAAATCCCAGTGTCCGGTTCTGCAAGAAACGAACAAAAATAGGGACACAAGAGACGTAGCGGGTGAGCCAAGAAATAGAGGGCAGGCATGAGGGTACACGAACAACACCAACAATGACAGGCCAGGCAGACCAAACACATTTGACCGTCCCCGACAGAACCAGTACCAACAGTCTGACTGTGACGACACCCACAACTTCGCACAGGACTGCCAAAGGCAAGGGAGGGATCCGGTCGAGCTCTATGTTGACCAGCAAGGTCCTTATGTCACCGCTAAGGTCCTGGGTACGAAGTCTCAATTTTTGGTAAACACTGGCGCGACACGTAGTGCGTTATCTAAACGACTGATTCCAAGGGCACCCTTGTCTGGCTCACATGTAACATCAATAGGTTTTGATGGAACGCCCTCCACTAATCCCTTGTCCACACCGATCTCCTTTGACTTGGAAAATAACACCACTGACACAATGTTTTTGCTCGCATCCAACACCCCCGATGCCATTATGGGACTTGACTTATTGAAGCATTTCCGAGCTACTATTAGGTGTTCACAAGACGGAGTTCGAGTCATTCTGTACGACAACCCGACTCTGCTCAGACCTCTTCCCACACGACGCATGTTTTCCATCACTGATGCTGACCTGTCCCTACTCGACACCCTACCTCTGTATCTGTGGGCCAAAACTGACTCGGACGTAGGACGCATGATGATTGACCCAGTACACATAACTGTTCGACAAGACGCAATGCTCCCAAAACTTACACAATATCGTTTATCGCCCGAGGGCGAGAAGGCATTGGTAAAGATTATCCAGTCCCTGATAGATGCACGAGTGATAGAGGAAGTAGTTAGCAATGTTTGCAACAGCCCTATCCTACCCATTGTAAAAAAGCAGGCTGAGGGCGATGAGAAAGCGTACCGCTTCATCATCAACCTACGAGAGGTCAACAAAGTAGTTGTACCTCAGTACCCCGTAGTCTCAGACATCACCACCATTCTGACTCTGATTCCTTCCACTGCCACTACCTTCACTGTAATCGACCTCAAGAACGCATTCTTCTCCATCCCCATCCACCCAGACAGCCGCTACCTTTTCGGCTTCACCTTAAAAGCCCGCTCATATTGATTTTGTAGAGCACCCCAAGGCTACACTGAAAGTCCCAGAATCTATAGCCAGGCCCTCAAGAGACAACTGGACGCAGTCCAGTTACCAGATGGAGTGGTATTGATACAGTACGTCGATGATATCCTTTTGGCGGCCGACACCACTCCACTTGCAGTCACAGCCACCATCCAACTCCTGCATTTCCTCGCTGAAAATGGCCACAAGGTCTCCAAGAAGAAGTTGCAATTCTGTCAACCCCAGGTCACTTACCTAGGCCACCTCTTGTCCAAAGACGGGAGAAAGCTTACACCCGATCGAATTCAGACCATTCTAGAAACCCCTGTCCCTAAGACCCAGAAACAAGTCCACTCCTTGGTAGGTCTCACCTCCTTCTGTTGACGGTGGTTGCCAAATTTCAGCCTCATTGTAAAACCACTACTTTCCCTGCTGGCTAAAGATGTCCCCTTCCCGCTCCCTTGGACCCCTGAGTGCCAATCCTCCTTCAAAGAACTACGAGACGCCCTTTGTTCTGCACCAGTCTTAGGAACCCCCGATTACACAAAGCCCTTCTCCCTCTACACTCACCAAAGGGAGGGGTGCGCTTTGTCTGTCCTGACTCAGTCCATTGGCCCCAAGCAACGCCCATGTGCCTACTTCTCTGCCACTCTGACTGGGTACGAACTGACTCTGCTTGCACCCCACATCACACTGAAAAGATGCACCACGCTGAATCCAGCCACTTTGTTGCCCCTACCTGAGGACGAACCCCAATGTGTCCCCTATACATGACTGTGTGACCCTCACGGATGAACAGACTAGGAGTAGGGTCGACCTCCGAGACACTGCCTTCCCAGATCCTGACGGAGAGCTATGGGTGGACAGCTCTTGTATCAAACTCTCCGATGGTACCACCTCAGCTGCTTATGCGGTTACCACAGCCCGAACTGTAGTTGAGACCGCCCGCATCACTCAACAATCTGCATAGGCAGCGGAACTGATTGCCCTCACCCAAGCATGTATCTTAGCAGCAGGGACGACAGCAAACATTTACACAGACAGCCAGTATGCCTTCGGGGTGGTTCATCATTTCGGGCTCTTATGGAAGGAGAGGGGATTCCTGACCTCACACGGCACACCCATCCTGCACAGAGATCTAGTCTCCGCTCTGACCGAAGCGGTCCTCCTTCCCAAACAACTTGCTGTAATCAAATGCCAGGCACATAAAAAGGTGACGGACATCATTGGGCAGGGGAATGCACTGGCAGACATCACTGTACGGACCACAGCCGAGAATAGGACAACGACACGCATGTACGTGACCAGGTCACAAGCAAAAAAATGGAAGGACGCTAGGGAAACTATTAGGGACATCCAGATGGCCAGCTCACCACACAAATTGACTGAATGGGCACGGGTGGGACTGAAAGACGATGAAGGCTGCTGGCGGACAAAAGACACGAACAAATGGTTGCTACCCAACTCGTACCTGATCCCCATACTGACCATGGCACACTCCCCTGCACACATAGGATCTGCCCCTATGGCCGAACTTGTCTCCAAGGTCTGGCACAATGACAAAATCACATACTTCGCTAAACGTCTAGTCCAACAATGCCTGATATGCCTGCAACACAACCCTGGGAAAGGAACTGTCGTACCCCGGGGAGTGTTTGGGGTCCCCAATCATCCCTTTGAAGTCCTACAGATGGACTACATCCAGCTAGAAAGATGCCAAGGTCTGAAGTATGTACTTGTTGTCTTGTGCGCATTTAGCAAGTGGGTGGAAGCCTATCCAACCCGAGACAACACTGCCATTGCCACTGAAAAAGTATTACTGAAAGAATTCTTCCCTCGCTACGGCCTTTGTCGAATTTTGTGGAGCGACAATGGCCCCCACTTCGTAGCCGAGGTTATCCAACTCATCTTGAAGGAGTTGGGTGTAAAACAGAAATTTCACGCAGTCTTCCACCCCCAATCTGCTAGACTGGTTGAGCGACATAATGCCACGCTGAAGCTCAAACTAGCAAAGATAGTGGCTACCACAGGACTGAAATGGCCAGACGCTCTCCCACTGGCATTGCTGTCAATGCGTTCCACCCCCACCAAACACCACTTGACACCCTACAAAGTCGTTTTCGGCCGGCCTATGAGCGTTTGGTCCGCACCAAAACCAACATCTATTCACGACATCCCGGACGTCCAAATGTCTGACTATTTGTACAATCTGACTAAAACACTGTCTGTTATCCATCAACAGGTGCTGCAGGCCATCCCCGATGCTTCCAGGGGCCCCGGGCACGACATCCAACCCGGTGACTTTGTGTTGATCCAAAACTTCCAGCGTGCAAAGAGTCTGGAACCCCGGTGGAGGGGCCCCTGGCAAGTCTTGATCACCTCCCGAACAGCTCTTCGAGTGGAGGGGAAGCGAAACTGGCTGCATGCACACCATTGTAAGAAAATCTCCTCGACCCTGACGACGACTGAAGACGTGGCCACCCAAGAAGAGCTCCTGAACGAGGACCGACCATCCCTGAGCTGTTACCCTGATACAGAGACACTTGAATTAGCAAAATTTCCCGATCCCACTGTGCCATCCAGAGAAGGGTATAACCTGCGACGAAAGGAGGGAGCTTCGGCTAAGCAGACCACTGACTAAGTTACAATTCTCAGAACGGTGGCCTAACACTACTAAGGCTGCCAGGAGAGAATCTAAACGAAGTTTGTGGTTCTGCCCGCTACCGAGCCCCTTGAAGATGATGGAAGCGCCCAATATGAAGATGATGGAAGCACCCGACACGAAGATGATGGAAGCAACCAGACATCCGAAGACCCACTACAGAAACCCAAGGACTGACAAAATACACAGCTCAAAGACTATTGCCCTCTTTATCGCCCTTCTCTTTTGCCTCCTCCTCATTTTTTTTTTTTTTAAACAATTTTTATTGCAGAGTTCAATGCAAGTATTACAACTTATTTGCAGTATTTCGTTGCGGGCCGTAGTCCCTTAGACACCATCTGATTGTCATGTACACAGCCGTACAACCCACATCCCGGAGGTCGGGCGGCGTCTCACGGAGTAGTAGTATCTTGCAAATCACAGTGGGTAGCTCAGTTAACTCAGTTGGCCTCCCGCTCTCTGCTTTTATTCCCCCCCCCTCTTCCAAGAACCACGAGTCCCATAACATGTCTTTCATGGCTACTGAGAATCCTCTCCACTTCCCCCTCCCCCCCCCCCCCCCCCCCTGGTGTCTGTACCCGTGTCTGGTGTCGGAAGGTCCCGTAGTGATGGAAGTGCCAGGAGTCTAAAGTCGACTAAAGTGGTCATGTGTCTGGTGTCGGTGTTGGGCCCAGGATTGCCTCCCCTAGGGTCCCTGATTCTGCGCCTCCCCCTCCTCTTCACTCTCCAGTGCACTATCCCTGAGAGCCTGAACCAGGATCTCCCACTCCATGGCCGCTTCTTGAGCTTTCTCATTTGAACTACGATGGGCCAGTTGGTACCTAATCGTGCTCTCCGCCGCTGCCCATTTCAGGAATTCGTTCTGCCATCATCCGTGTGTCGGCGCTACCCTCGCTTTCCACCCCCTGGTCAGCTCTCTTTTCGCAATAAGTAAGCCCATATCTATGAATTTGCTTGACAATTTATTCTTGAGTGTGTGCGGAAACCAATGTAGAATCGTCACTGCACTGTCATACTGTAGTTCTCTGTCCGCTACCTTGTTCAGGGTGTTACCCACTTCCCTCCAGTAGTCTTGCAAGTGAGGGCAGTCTCTCAGCATATGCAGGAGGTCTGCGCGTGGGTGCGTACATCTAGGGCACGCTGCGTCCTCTGCACCAAAATACGTTGCTATCTTTAACGGGGTGAGGTAGGCCCTATGGATAATGTAAAGATGTATTAGTTGGAAACGGGCGTTTCTGGTGCTGTTCTTGGCTCTCCGAACCAGTTGGGACCACGTCGTGTCTGGAATTTCTTTCTGCAGATCTGTCTCCCAATGAGTTTTAAGGCGCGTAAGGGGTTGTATATTTTCCGTATGCATTCTGGAGTAAAGGCACGTAACCGCCTTGACTGTCCCCGCCGCCATCATCGTATATTGGCATGCTAAAGTCGTCTTGGGTTCTAGCAGTCCCTCCCCTCAGTGTGCCTGGATAGCCCTCACTACAGCTGCATGTAATAAATAGTCTCCTCTGTGGAGGTCGTATCGTTCCTGCAGGGCCTGGTAGGGTATTAGTACCCCGTCGTCAAAGAGGTCACCCACCATTTGTAGGTCGGCCTCCTCCCAAAGCTGGAGTCTCGACCAGTCTCCACCATGCGGTAGCGCTGTTATCATGCCTATCGGAATTTCAGGCGCGTAGGGATGCTCCGGGCCAGTTCGCTTTTGCATGCGGTTCCAGCATAACCTCAACGTCCGCTCCTCTTGGGATAGTCCTCTAAGCACCAACCTTTGTTGCAGAGTTATATACGCTAGTACATGGCGAGGGGTGCCAGTGTCTCTCTCTTGTTCTGGGCCTCGGTACACTCTTGCTACTTCCTGTGTGAAGAACTGGAGCTGTGCTGCCAGGTAATATAACTCGAAGTCTGGAACTGCTAGTCCGCACTCGGTCTTTGGGCGGGTCAAAGTCGCCAACGCTATTCTTCGTCTGCCCGTCCCCCATAGGAAGGACACCAGTTGGGATTTCAGGCGTGTAAAGATCGCCCCCGGTATCCATATGGGAAGGGTCCTAAAGAAGTACAACAATCGTGGTAGGGCTATCATTTTGAGCAATGACACCCGGCCTGTCATGGATAGAGGGAGGGTGGACCAGAAAGACATGTTGCCTTGCAGCGCACGGATGCAGCGGCCTATATTGCCATCCAATAGGTCTGCAGGCTCGTGGTAGATGTACACCCCGAGGTAGTGTAGGCAGTCGGGTTCCCAGCGTAATCTGGAATGGGCCAGGGGGCACTCTTCCGATTTTCGGATGGGGAAGAGGCAAGATTTCGTCCAGTTCACTTTTAAACCAGACACTTCACCGAATCTCGCCAGGAGCTCTTCAGCACCCTCCACTGCCTCCTCGGCGTTGTCCAAAAACAACAGGAGGTCATCTGCGTATAATGATATATAGTGGTGGGTCCCTCCAATCTCCAAACCGCGATAGCATTCGCCGCTTCTAGCCAGTGCCGCTAAAGGCTCTACCGCTAGAGCGAACAGTAGGGGAGAAAGTGCACATCCCTGCCTAGTTCCCCTATGAATTTCATAGTGCTCCGA
The DNA here is from genome assembly GCF_964263255.1 of Lissotriton vulgaris. NCBI lineage: Eukaryota > Metazoa > Chordata > Amphibia > Caudata > Salamandridae > Lissotriton > Lissotriton vulgaris. Next base: position 1,072,449,054 of record NC_141691.1, on the reverse strand, counting down.
TATCAGAGCTCCCACCCTCACTCTGGCTCCCGCCGACGCATAAAGTATCCTCGTCCACCGTATGTAACCTTCGCCCAGGCCAAAACTCTGCATCACTTCGTATAAGTAACTCCACTCCAGGCTGTCGAAGGCTTTCTCTATATCCACCGCCAATACCGTGGGGGCTCTCGCGTTCGGTGGAGGATTTGCTATTAACCGAAGTAATCTACGGATATTGTGCGACGTGTTCCTGGTCGGAATGAATCCCGATTGGTCTCTGTGGATTAGGCCTTGCATGTGGGATACCAGCCTAGTGGCCAGTATTGTACTTAAGATTTTATAATCCGTCGTCAGCATTGACAACGGTCGGTATGAGGCGGGGTCCGTGCCTTCTCTACGCGGTTTTAAGAGGGGAATCATGATCGCTTCGCGCATTGATTGCGGTAACGTGCCATTCACTTTGGCCTCGGTATAAATTAGTTGGAGTTTTGGGGCTAGTAGATCCATATATTTCCCATAGAACTCAATGGGTAATCCGTCCATTCCCGGCGTCTTATTGCGCGCCATTCCCTTTATTGCCCCCCTGATTTCCGTCAGGGTGATCGGGCCTCCGATGGCATCAGCTTGAGCCTGGTCTAGGTGGGGTAGTTGTACCTCGGTCAACAAGGCTGCTATCGCCTCGGATCGGTTCTCCAGCTCTCGTCCATATAGTCGCTCATAAAATGCTCTAAAGCACTTCAATATGTTCGGTTGAGTGTTGTAGATCTCGCCATCCGACCCTTTCAGGGACAGAATCGGGGAATTGCCTCTGCTAGGGTTGGCTAGCCAGGCTAGGAGCGTTCCCGCTTTATCCCCCTCGGCTAGAGTCTTAGTCAGGTATGTCTTGTAATCAAAGCTGCGGAGGCGCTCCACCTCCACTGCCACCGCCTCTCGCGCTGCACATACCCTTTCCTGGAGTTCGGGGCGGTTAGGCCGTTCCTTTTCCGCCGTCCTCAGATTCCTCTCAGCTTTATCCAAGTCGTCCATTAAAGTCCTCCTCGCGCCTGCAAACCTTCCTATGCAGTGTCCTCTTACCACTACCTTGAGTGTGTCCCATTCTATGGCTCTGGAGGAAGCGGTGCCTTCATTCTCCGCAAAGTATTGGGAGATCCTGTCCTCTAACGCGGCTCGGAATGGTGGGTCGTCCAACGTGTCAGGCCGGAGCCTCCACGTCGGGACTTGCGCAATTTCAATCCTCCAATCAAGTGTTAAGAGCAAGGGGTTGTGATCTGATATTGTGCGTGTTAAATATTCAGTCCGTGCTACCATCGGGAGTACTGGTGGCGAGCACAGGAAGGCATCCAAGCGGACATGGAGGTCATGTAGGCTGGAATAGAAGGAGTAATCCCTCTCTGTTGGATGTTGTATGCGCCATACATCTGACAGGTGCCACTGCGCTTGCCAGTTCGTTCTGTGTTTCGCCAGTCGGTGTATCGGGGTTGTCTGCAGTGGAGGGTGTGACCTATCTAATGAGGTGTCCTCTATAGAGTTGAAGTCCCCTCCCACTAGTACCGGCCCAGTGAAATAGGCAGCCAACATCCCAGAAAGTCTAGTAAAATATGTTGCCTGTTCTACGTTTGGTGCGTAAATGCTACAGAGTGCTATGTGGCGACCTCTAAGTAAGCCCTCGACTGCTACAAATCTCCCATCTGGATCTACAGTGTGCCTAGTGACCTGGAAGGGAACCCCCGCCCGGATCCAAATTAGGGCTCCCCGAGCAAACGCTGAGTATGAGGTGTAGAACAGGTGACCCCTCCATCTCCTTTGCAGTGCTATACCTTCCTTTTTAGTTAGATGGGTTTCTTGTAGAAAGGCTATATGAACCCCTCTATGGACTAAGTAGGTATGTATTTTGCATCTCCTTGCCATTGAATTCAGACCCCGCACATTCCAGGACACACATTTCAATGACCCCACATTATCCATTGTCTGGTTGCATTCGGATCAAGTCCATTCCCCTTCGTGACCAGATGACGGGTTCGACACCCACCCCCCTTGTCCCCAACCAAACTTCAAAACCCCCAGAACACCTTCTCTGAGCTCTGTTCCCCCTCAGCTCAGTCCCCCCCCCTCCCTCCAACCTATGCCCTGAGTCACCCTAACCTCTCCGGGCTCCCAAATCCCCCCCGCCCCGCCCCCCCCCCCCCCCAGGATAGGACCTAGCTGCCAAAGAGCTATCCCCATCCAAACTAGAGAGCAACGTGCTCTCAAATCTTCCTAATCCGTAGTCTTCACAACGGCGGCCTTATGGGCCTCTGGGTACGTGTACTAGCTTCTGGTATGTTTAGTTGCCCTCCCCGTTCCCCTCGCCCTGTAAAGTACATCAAGACTCACGTAATTCAGTCTCACCACTGTCCGCTCAGGTGTTCGTGCGCGCCGCACTAGCCATTTCAGTCCTTGCCAGATCCTATATTCCACAGTCATCGGCCGAAGATTTCCTCCAATGTTTGCGGCGTGACCTTTGGGTCCTTCGTGCTGTCCCCCTCCGATAATTCGGTCTCCGATCCCGTTCGTAGCTCCTCTGAGTTCGACTCCCTCTCCAGTGGCGCTGTCGCCGTGCCAGAAACCTCTTTCACCGCCTGCAGTGCTGCTTTCCGCTCCTCACCAGTCTGGGATTCCGTCAGTTTTTTTGATTCACGTCTGTGTTTCCGAATCCGCTTGGATTGCCTTGGCGGGCGTTGCTGGAGTCGTTGGAGCTCACTTTCGGCTCTGTAGCGGGCCCCGTCCGTTCCCGCCTTGTAAGTGTCCCATCAGGCCCACGCCTCTGCTGCCGTCGCGAAGAACAAAGCCTTCTCATCTACTATTATTCGGAGCTTGGCTGGGAATAAGAGCGAGTATTGTAGTTCCTCCGTGCGCAGTTCCTTCTTAAGGGATAGGAACGAAGCACGTAGTTTTTGAGTCTCAAAGGTGTAATCCGGGAACAATGTGACGTTTTTATTATCGACTTGGAAGGGACCCACTTCCCTTGCACGCTGAAGTAACCAGTCCCTGTCCCTGTAGTGGAGTAGTTTGATCACCACCGGCCGAGTGGGCAGTCCCGGTTTCAGGGGCCTGCCGGAACTCGGTGCGCTCGTTCTATGGTGAAGAAGGGGGACAGGCCCTCCGGGGCCACCACAGTTCTCAGCCAGTCGTCTAAGTATCCCATTATGTCCGCCCCTTCCTTTTTCTCAGGAAGGCCTACTAAACGTACATTGTTCCGCCGGCTGCGATTTTCGGCGTCCTCCGCCCGCCTTTCCAGCGCTTGTATGCGATCTAGCGCCTCGGCAAGCTGCCCTTTCGTGGCTTTATGTTCCGGCACGATGTCCCTCAAAGTGGTTTCAGCCTCTTTGACCCTGTCGGCCAATTTCCCATGGTCAGCTCTCAGGAGTCCCAGCCCTGTCGACACTTGGGCAATGTCTCGGTGTAGGGCGTCCTTCGTGGCTGCAATAGCGTCGAGGATCTTGTCTTGCATCAGTTGCAGCTCCGATGGAGGTTGTTGAGTGTTCTCCGGAGTTTCCGTGGTCGGGCCCCCGTCTCCTTTTGGTCCCCGTGGCTTACCCATCTCGACTCTATAGGAGTAGCTGGCAGCCGTTGGCAGTTGGCCCTCCCAGTTGTCGGTCGATGTGCACTCTGCAGAGAAGCGCGCGCTGTCTAGGTGGTGGCGGTTCTTAAATTGTGGGTGCCAGCGCTTCCCCCCCGGTCGTGTCCTTCGGGTTCCAGTGAACCTATTGCTATGGTGGCTCGTTTGCTACTCAGGGAAGTAGTAGGGGTATCAGTGGTCGCCCTGCACCGCAATGGGGCCCAGCTGCGTTCGGATCCTCCTCTTTGCTCGGGGATCCCGGCCACCGCCCCCGGGCTCCGCACCTCTAGGCTGCTCTTCGTCTCGGCTGTGCGCATTAATGGCCGCTGCACCGGGCTCCTGGTCGCATTCCCGTCCACTCAGGAGGGGGGAGAGTGGGCCCCAGAGCCGGGATGTCAAGCTCCCTTCCCCTGGGTGGGTAGCCCCTCTCAGTTGTCGCTGATCCTCTGGGTGTCACACTGGGGAGAGCAGGGGTCCCACATCGGCGTTGTCACAGGCAGCCCGGGCCCCCCGTGCAACCCCCCGCAGTTCGATCCCGCTACTCCGCTGGGCACCCAGTTTGAGGCCTCCTTTCCGCCGGCAGGAGGCTCCGAAGCCTGGGATCGGGCACGTCTTGCGTGGGGAGATGGGGGGGGCCCGCTCGGCAGCGCTCTTCGCGCCCAGTGCTCCGCTCTGGGCGCCTTTGGGGTTAGGGTGTGTTTGTGGGGTCCGGGGGGCCAATGCCGGGGCTCACAGTGCATGTCTCAGTCGGGCAGGGCCCCGCCGACGACATCCAGGCACCCCACCGGTTGTTCCCAGGCGGGTCGGGTGGACTGCCAAACACTCCCCGCACGCTTTTCCCGCTGCCGCCTCACCTCCGATTCACAGGGCCTCAGATCCGGAGCCGCCGGCCGCTGCTGACCGCCGCAGTGACTCAAGCCAGCGACCAACTACTGCCGCCGGTGTCTAGGGATCCGCTGCCCGAGCCGCCTGCACTCGCGGCTCCGGTCACTTCGTTCGTGCAAATAGCGGGGCGCCACTGCCAGGGTTGCAGGCCCGTGTGCCTGGGTGTTGATTCTGTCTTCACCGGGCCGGGACCTCACCAGGCCTTCCGAGCTCCGCTCCACTGCTCTCGGGAGTCGAATCCACTGGGACGCCGAGTCGGGTTAAGATCGCCCCCGCTCGGTTGCAGGTCAGCAATCTCCGCTCTGCTGGGCATTAGGAGAGACCTGTTGTTCACCAGCAGCCGCCGATGATTTCTCAGGCCGCCATTTTGCCCCTCTCTAACTCGGGCACTCCGCGGTCCGCAGCGTCTCTTGCAGTTGTCCAGCCGGCTCGCTACTCCACCAGAGCAGGCACAACCGGTATTCGTGGGATCGACCCGAGTTTCCTGGGGATCCCACGTCTGGTTTCGGATGAAATCAGGATAACCGGGCTGAGGGACGGGAGCCTCTCTAGGCTGTGTCCATCTTCATCGGCTGCTAGCCACGCCCCCTTTGCCTCCTCCTCATGACCACCCTCTGGATCGTGGAAGAGAGCGCACCAGCTCATAAGACATTTCTAACTACTGCACAGCCTACCACCATGAAAGAACACTACCTAGTCTCTCTTTCACCTCAACTCCGAGAAAGACGAAAGGAGTTCCGGAACAACTCCTTCGTGCAGTTGCTGCACCAACACAACCTTGCCGCCAATGCCACAAATTGCTGGATCTGTGGGTTGTTACTACATGCCACTGGACATTCCATCCCCTTCATCCCTTCACCTTTCTCCGTTCATGGTTCCTGCCTTGCTTGGCTGATCCTCTTGCAAGAAAGTTACAGGGATAATGCCACTTCCAGCAAAACTGTGTCACACTTTTATCATGGGGTCTGGCTGAACAAAACAGGAAGAACTGCTGCACCCTTTTGCCCTCTGACATCCAACGCCTCTATTCACATGGACATCCCTGCCAAAGAACGGGTTGAAATGCAGGTGTTCAACAACCCAGCCAGACCCACCTTCTCCTACCTCCGGAAACGAACAGCTGCCACCCTGACTGTGGCCCTGTCTGTCTTCAATCTCTCGGGCCTTGTATGCATCGAAGGCCTTGGGACACAGTTGGTGGGCCACAGCGCTTGCCGCATCACCAGAACTTTGGACTCAACTGATCCACCCTCTTTTGTCACCTCTCCGAACATGTACTTTGTCTGTGGTACGAAAGCCTACACCTGGCTCCCCAAGGGCTGGGGAGGTACCTGCTACATTGCCTTCATCCTTCCTCCAACCTATGTGGCTCCAGCAAACCATCACCGACAAAAGCGAGCAAGAGACATTGAGCAAGCCGACTCCACCGGAGCACAGTTCCTGGACGCAATGAAGGGACTTGTTCCACTCTGGGGACCGATGGCGAACAGCCGTGCCATCCGACATTTGACCCAGGCAGTTGAAACAACGATGAACATTACAGCTGGCATCCTCACGAACAATATAGCCGAGCTTAAGGCGGTCCGCCTGGTGGCCCTTCAGAACCGCCTTGTTCTAGATGTGGTTCTAGCAGATCGTGGAGGAGCATGCCGTATCATTGGGTCCAGCTGCTGCACCTACATACCGGACAATTCGCCCTCAGTCTACAAAGCCATTGAACACCTCCACAGACTTTCCTCAGAGGTTCATCAGGAACAAGAAGAATGGTCGTTTGGGAGTTGGTTCTGGAGCGCTGTAAAGGACTGGGGGTGGAGGTTGTTTATGATCATATTGATACCGATTGTCGTAATATGTGGATTCTGCCTGGGTGTCCAATGCTTGCCACCCCTGTTCTCACTTTTTGCTAACTGTATCTGCCCTAAGACTCTAGACTTCGAAACTGAACGCATGAAAGCCTTGTATGAAGTAGAAATCCGAAATATAATGAGGATAGACATAGATTGACAAGCTGGCTAGATATGTTGAAAAGGGAGGACTGTTAAAATCTAGATTGCGGCGTAAACATTATCGGCGCCATCTTGTCCCTTTTCAGGCTCATATGTGCGCGTAAGTAGCAGCCATTTTGAATGCCATGGCCTCTCTGCCCACTGCCGATAGCCAGCGCGTCTCTCTCTCTCTCCCTCTGACCTCGCAAGCATCCCCGCACACTGACAGCCTCCGCTCTCACATGCTTGGGCCATAAACCACCCCTTCAGCGCGGCCCTGCCTCGGAGCCACATCCCGTACCCGGCTAACACCTCCCTCCATCCCTTTCATTATCACATATCCTTTGATGAACCCCTTCCTCTGTGCCCGATTGTCCGACCCGATCCCAGGCCATCACCTGGTCCTGCGTATGCAGTTTATTACCCCCTACAGTAGGAAGCTGCCCCTCTTCAAAGGATCTACAACTGATCAAAGCCCCCACCCCATGAGATCCGATTAGCCACACACATTCAAGGAACCGGCGGAATGTCCAGCTGCGCGACAGTCATCACCTACTGAGATCGGGGTGGGGACTTCTACTGTAGATGTGTGTGGGAACGGGCTTAAAGCGGGGATTCCGAGGATGTCTTTCCGTACATCAAAGTATTAACAAGAATGTGTTTCATGCAATAAAGCCATAAACCTGTGTATAAGAGGCCAGGCCTCAGAGATGCGGTTAGAGCACCTCGAGATGATACCCTGTTGTCTGATCTGATGTGTTCTGCTCCGACGGAATAAAACTCCTGTTTCCTGCCTTCCCTCGGTGCATAACCAATTTGGTACTGGACACCTTATCAGCCCCTGTACAGTGCACTATAGGTGCCCAGGGCATAGGTGCATCCAAGGCCTACCAGGGGCTGCAGCATATCTTTTGCCACCCCTGGCTGGCATTTAAATCGACACAACTGGCGGATCACTCAGCTGGGGCAAGGTGGTGTAATCACCCCTTGCTTAGATATAGTATACCTATATCTAAACCTATATCTGGACACATATATACCTATCAGTCACTCCTATGGCAGGCCTTAACAATCCTGGAGGCAGAGTGCTTGGTTTTATGTGAGATGGTGCTCTAGCATGAGCTGAGCCTGTCTGCAGTGGTCGGAACCATTTTGTTACTGCTTTTCCAGGATATTGCCATCCCATATACTCTTAAGTGCATTATAATCCTTGCGGTTATTGCTAACTTTGGTTTGGCTTTATCAAAACATGTCGTGTTTGGTGTCATACACTTTGGAATACTACCCCCTCGCCAGTTCTGGCGACAGGGTAGCATTCCACCCTTCTAGAGGGAGAAGACATGTTACTTTACTTAAAACGCGGTTAATCCTAACCAGAGCCTCAGCATCACAAAATGGATGCTGCTGCCACAGACACAAGTCTGACCTCCTACTGCTGACTGAAACTTGGCAGGGGAGGCCTGGACAAAAGGTTTCCTGTCACAGGGGAGGTGCTACACCTCCCCAGACAGGAGATAGTGGATTGGGGCAGGGTGGGCTGAATGAAACTAGACACTGCCTGGGGCACACAAGGTGTCCCATGCAAAATCCAGTCAAACCGGTTCTGGGGCAATCCAGCCCCAGTCCTGGCACGAAACTGGACAAAGGGAAAAGGGATGTAGCCACCCCCTTCCTGGGTCCCACCCATAGGAGGGACCTAGCAGGTAATCCAGCCCCTTGATTTGGAATAAAGGTAGGAGCTGTGCTAGTGCACATCAGATTATCCTGACTGAAACTTATGCAACGAAACTCTGGACCCTTCGACATCCTACTCGACGTAGAAGACTGAAGAATCTCCCTTGTGGTCAAGGAGTGACCACCATGTGCAAACAGGCACCATCCAGCGTGTCGCCATTTGCTTTGTTGCAGTTCCCGCCAGAACTTGAGCAACAGAGATCGACAAGACCCAGCTTTCCTGCCTTCCAACAGCCCCCTCCACAGTCCCAGCGAATTTGAGACCCGTGAAGGCGACCAGAAGCGTGGGGCCGGCCATCTTGGAAAAACTACGAAGTGCTGACCGTGCAGCTCCTGAGGTCTCCTCGAAGCTGTGCATTGGGGTTTAAAAAGCCCCAGCCCCGAGCAGCTTTTGCACCACAGCTCTCCCCTCCACACTCACCGAGTGCTGCGTGGGGCCCTTTTGCATTTTCCTGCTCGACGCATTGGACCGGTCGCTTGCCCGTTGGCTAGCGGCCCCAGTACCAATGAACCTTTGAATTTGCTCTGCTAGTCTGGTTGCTCCAGACCAGCCCTCGCTCTCCTGAAAAGGAGCACCCTCTGTGACCTTTCTGGTCCGAGTAAGAAGCGATCTTCGAATCCTGCGTGGGTTGCCCTTGCCAAGGCTTGTTAACTCTGATCCGGAAGCCGACACCGCCGACAGCGAGAGCCTTTGTGGGACAGCTCGTGATCCACTCCTGGACATCCTCGGTGCCCCAGAGTCCACGTGGCAGCGGAGACAAGCTTCTTGACAACCACCTGATTGCGCCCCACATCGCCTGGTTCATTCCTGGTTCCTTCCTGGTCACTGGCAAGTGACCCAGACTCTGTCCCCTCTGCTTTCAGGTACTCTACATCTTCGATCCACCCTTGGATCCACCTGGACTCTTCTCTCCTGGCCGCCTGCAGCATCTTCATCTCCAGGCACCATTGAACTGCACAACGAAACCCGACACACTTTGGCACCTATGCACCCGCTTCCTGTGGGTGAGGTAACTCATGAACGCCGGTGCTCCTCTAGTGGTTTACACCTCTAGTGTCTAAGTCTAAAGTTTGGTAATTCTAGTCCAGTGGGAAGACTCCTAAAACTGTAACTCAATAACTTTTACGCACCATTGACTTTGCATTGGTGGATGCGTGTGCTTTTAGCGCTGCACCCGAGTCCCGCGGGCCTCTCCCTACTTCATCACTGCTAGTCCCGAGTAGTCCCAGCGATTCCCAAGGCCCTAGGCCTTAACACTGATTGAATAGTGATACTTATACCACTTTTTTGATATATGGTTTGAGTGGCCACCAGCCTCATCCATAAACGTGCAACTTTCATATGTTATATTGTGCTTTTGTTTAAACGCTTGTGCTTCTATACTCATAAAGATTACAGGGGATTATTCTGAGAATAAATACATATATTTTTATAATATATAACTGGTGTGGTGTCCTTTCATTTGATATTACAGGATTGCATATGGTAAAACAGCTGGCTTCACATGCCCTCTTGAGTTTAGCCTGAAGGCTGCTTAGTCCATGCTACCCCTAGGATAGCTTGTCTTTTTAAGGTTGACTTACAACCACCACCATAAAGGATTGTTTGGACTGATACAAGGTGCCCAAAGAATTGTGGACATCATACATCAGGCCAACTTCTCACATTGGTGTGCAGCGGTTGGGATTTGAGCTTGCTGTTGTTTTACCATTGCAATCTTTTTATCAAATTGAAAGATCACATTAAGTACCATAGGTACATATAAACAACGCTTACATATTTAAGTTCCACTGAACTTAGTAGTTGTAGATCAAAGGGCTTAGCACACCCTGCCTACAACTCACTAGCAAGGTACAGTAGGAAAACATTTAGTGTAGGTAAGTGCACCACTTACACCTCACTAGAGTCATGTCTGGCACAGGTGAGCAACCACTTTTTCTACCTGTGGAAGGTGACCTTACCAAGGCACCCTCCAGCTATGACAAACTCAGCCATAGGGACTTGAGTGCCCTGTGCACTGCAAGGAGGCTGAAAAAGGGTCACAACCCTACCATCCCCATCCTGATAGCCATCATGCAGAAGGATGGTCTTGAGAAAGCTAGTCCAATTCCCTCAGGCTCAGGAGAAAGAGTGAATCCCCCAAATACTGAGAACACCACCCCAGAGGTAGAAGATGAGGTGGTGGACCCTGAATCAGAAGGTGAAGAGTCAGATCAGGATCAAGGGGATACCCAGGTACCAGTTGGGAGGCTTATCCAGGTCAACTTGGACCTACATGGAAATGGAGAGGGCCAGCACCTCCCCAGAATCCATAAAAGAATATTTTCAGGCAATAGAAGGGAGAGATCTCCTTCCAGGGACTCTCACCTTTCTAGTGCCTCAAGGGAATCTCAAAGCGGAATGACTTCCCCCCAGAGAAAAGAGCATAGGGCCAGGATGAGGGCTGTCAAACTCCAGATAGAGAGGGAGGAGGTCAATCAATTAATCAATCAAAGACATTTATAGAGCGCACTACCTACCCATAGGGTCTCAAGGCGCTTGGGGGGGGGGCGTTACTGCTCGAACAGCCAGGTCTTGAGCTTCTTCCTGAAGGAGAGGTGGTCTTGGGTAAGGCGCAGGTCGGCCGGGAGGGAGTTCCAGGTCTTGGCGGCCAGGTAGGAGAAGGACCTTCCTCCTGTTGTCGCTCTCCGGATGCGTGGGACGGCGGCGAGGGCGTGGCTGGCTGATTGGAGGTGGCGTTTGGGAGCGTAGAAGTTGATACGGTTGTTGAGGTAGCTCGGGCCTTGATCGTGTAGGGCTTTGTGTGCGTGGGTGAGGAGCCGGAAGGTGATTCTTTTGTTGACGGGGAGCCAGTGCAGGTCTCTCAGGTGTCCGGCGATGTGGCTGTTTCGTGGGATGTCGAGGATGAGTCTGGCTGAGGTGTTCTGGATCCGCTGGAGTCTCTTCTGGAGCTTGGCGGTGGTTCCGGCGTAGAGGGCGTTGCCGTAGTCCAGTCGGCTGGTGACGAGGGCCTGGGTGACAGTCTTCCTGGTCTCCGTGGGGATCCACCAGAAGATCTTCCGAAGCATGCGCAGGATGTTGAAGCATGACGAGGAGACGGCGTTGACTTGCCTGGTCATGGAGAGGGAGGAGTCCAGGATGAAGCCCAGGTTGCGTGCGTGGTTCGTCGGTTTGGGTGCGGTGCCCAGGGCGGGGGGCCACCAGGAGTCGTCCCAGGCGGAGGGCGAGGAGCCCAGGATGAGGACCTCCGTCTTGTCTGAGTTCAGTTTCAGGCGGCTGGTCGTCATCCACTCGGCTACCTCTTTCATCCCTTCGTGCAGGTTGGCTCTGGCGGCGGCGGGGTCGTTGGTCAGGGAGAGGATCAGCTGGGTGTCGTCGGCGTAGGAGATTATGTTGAGGTTGTGTTGACGTGCGATGGCCGCGAGGGGACACATGTAGACGTTGAAGAGGGTAGGGCTCAGCGAGGATCCTTGAGGGACGCCGCAGATGACTTCGGTGGCCTCTGACTTGTACGGTGGTAGGCGGACTCTCTGCGTTCTTCCGTCGAGGAAGGAGACGATCCATTCCAGTGCCTTCTCCTGGATTCCGACGTTGCCGAGGCGCTGCACTAGGGTGCGGTGGCAGACGGTGTCGAAAGCTGCGGAGAGGTCTAGGAGGATGAGGGCCGCTGTCTCTCCGTTGTCCATCAGGGCTCGGATGTCGTCGGTGGCGGCGATGAGGGCGGTCTCGGTGCTGTGGTTGCCTCGGAAGCCGGACTGTGAGGGGTCGAGGGATCCGTTCGTCTGAGGAAGGCGGTCAGCTGTTTGTTGACGGTCTTCTCGATGACTTTGGCTGGAAACGGGAGTAGCGAGATGGGGCGGTAATTCTTGAGTTCGGTGGGGTCTGCTGTGGGTTTCTTGAGTAGAGCGCTGAGTTCGGCGTGCTTCCAGCTCTCGGGGAAGGTGGCGGTGTCGAAGGAGGTGTTGATGATGTCCCGCAGGTGGGGTGCGATGACAGCGTCGGCTTTGTTGAAGACGTGGTGAGGGCAGGGGTCGGTCGGAGATCCGGAGTGGACGGAGTTCATCATGCGGATGGTGTCTTCGGTGCTGATCGGAGTCCAGGCTTGGAGGGTGGTGGTGGGCGGCGTTGCTGTGGTCGTGGCGTGGGTCGGTTGAGTGCTGAAGCTGGTGTGTATGTCCGTGATCTTGTTGTGGAAGTAGGAGGCGAGGGAGTTGCAGAGGTCTTGCGATGGGGTGATGTCGTTGTTTCTGGCGTTGGGGTGGGAGAGCTCTTTCACGATGTTGAAGAGTTCCTTGCAGTTGTGTGCGTTGTTGTCCAGTCGGTTCTTGAAAGCCGTTTTCTTGGCGGCGCGGATCAGTTGGTGGTGCTTCCCGGTGGCGAGCTTGAGGGTAGTCCTGTTGTCCGGTGTGGGTTCCTTTCTCCAGACTTTCTCGAGGGCTCGGCAGTTCTTCTTGGAGCTCTTGAGTTCGTCGGTAAACCATGGGGCTTTCTTGCTGCCGGGTCTGCTGGGCGGGGTCCTCCTAGGGGCGAGTACGTCTGCGCAGTTGCTGATCCACTTCGTGAGGTTGTCGGCGGCCTGGCTGGGGTTCGATGAGCTGGCCGGAGGGTGCTGGCTCAGGGAGGCGGCGAGCTGGTCGGCGGTGATCTTGTTCCAGCTTCTACGGGCAACCTGTTGCTGGTGGTGGTGGATCGTCGTTCTTTCGAAGGTGGACACAGCTGTGGTCTGTCCAGTGGAGTTCTGTGGCGTGGTTGAAAGCGATGTCTTTGCTGGATGAGAAGATGGCGTCGAGTGTGTGTCCGGCGAGGTGGGTGGGGGTGCTCACCAGTTGCTTGAGTCCAAGGTTGGCGAGGTTGTCGAGCAGGGTGCTGGTGTTGCGGTCGTTGTTGTTCTCCAGGTGGAAGTTGAGGTCCCCCAGGAGGATGTAGTCGGCGGAGGGGAGGGCGTGCGGGCTGATGAATTCGGCGAAGTCCTCGCTGAATTGAGTGCATGGCCCCGGGGGTCGGTAGATCAGGGTGCCTCTGAGGGTGGTCTTCGGGTCGGTGTGGATCTGGAAATGCAGGTGTTCGGCGGTGGGTAGGGTGTTGTCGGTGCTGGTCGTGACACGGATGGTGTTCCTGTGGATGATGGCGATGCCTCCTCCCACCTGGTTGGCGGTGCGGTCCCTCCGGGTGATCTTGTAGCCCTCTGGGATGGCGATGGCGATGTCGGGCGCTGAGGAGGCGTTCATCCAGGTCTCCGTGAGGAAGGCGACGTCAGGGGCTGTGGTGTCTAGGAGGTTCCAGAGTTCGATGGCGTGTCTGTGGACGGAGCGGGTGTTGAGCAGGATGCACTTGAGGTGGTTGCTGCTGGTGTTCGGCTTGGCGGGTGCTGGTGCAGTGCAGGTCCGGATGCAGGTGAACTTGCAGGCGTGACAGCTGAAGGGTCCGTGGGAGCGACGTGGGGTGGCTTGGTAGCATCCTGGGGTTCGGCCGGTGTTGAGAGCGATGAGGGTGGCGGCGGTGTACGTCAGGCGGGTCGGTCGGGGTCCTCGTGGGCCAGGGGTCCTGGCACTGGTCGCCGTCCAGGCGCGGACGGGCGTAGACGGGCTTACCTTTGGCGCGCCTTCAGCGCGCCCGCTGCGCGGGACCGCTGCGCGTTCGCACGGTTGCCATATATGGCGAAGTGCGCGGGGGGCGGAGCAGCTGGGAGGCGGGAGCGGGGAGGGTACACAAAGAAAGGGGGCGGGGCTGGCGGTGATGGGGGGGAGCGGGGAGGGATGAGACGGGGACGGCAAAAAACGAAGGCAAAACAGGCACAATTGGGGGAAGAAAACAATTCAACAGAACAGCTTACAAGTCAATACAAATCAATACAAATCGGATGACAACAACAGATACAGGGACACAGGCCAGGAAGCTAGCACAGACCACGCCGCTCGGTGGCAGGGGGCGTGGTCACGCGGCGGAGCCGGGGCAGCGAGGCGGAAGGCGGGGAGGCACACGCAGCAGCTGGTGGCCGTGCGGCGCGGGGGTGTCCTAGAACTAGGTCACACTCACCTGCGTCGCACGGTCGCCATATATGGCCAAGTGCGCGGGGGGGCGGAGCAGCTGGGAGGCGGGAGCGGGGAGGGTACACAAAGAAAGGGGGCGGGGCTGGCGGTGATGGCGGGAAGCGGGGAGCGGGGAGGGATGAGACAGGGACGGCAAAAAACGAAGGCAAAACAGGCACAATTGGGGGAAGAAAACAATTCAACAGAACAGCTTACAAGTCAATACAAATCAATACAAATCGGATGACAACAACAGATACAGGGACACAGGCCAGGAAGCTAGCACAGGTAGCCTTGGCCCAAGCTAAACTTGCTTTAGCAAGGGAACAAAAACTGTGTGGGGAGATACCCACTGGTGGCAGCATTATTCCTAGAGAGAAAGACAGGTCCTATGATAATAGAAACCTGACAAAGATTGTGCCCCCCTACAATGAAGGGGATGACATCCACAAATGGATGACTGCTCTGGAGAGAGTCTGCATGGTACAGCAGGTTCCTCAAGAACAGTCGGCAGCAATCTTATGGTACTCCTTTTCTGAGAAAGGGAGAGATAAGCTCCTCACAGTTAGACCTGAGGATGCTAAAAATTACACTGTCCTGAAGAGTGCTCTTATTGATGGGTTTGGCCTAACCACTGAGCAATACAGGTTGTTGTTCAGAGATACCCAAAAAGCTCAGACTTAGGACTGGACTGATTTTGTAGATTGTGCTACTAAGGCTCTGGAAGGTTGGCTACTTGGCAGCAAAGTACATGACTATACAGGATTGTACAATTTGTTTATGAGGGAGCAGATCCTACGTAATTGTCAAAACCAGCTTTTGGACCAGCACCTGGTGGACTCAGATATGGCCTCTCCACAAGAATTGGGTAAGAGGGCAGACAAGTGGGTCAGAACCAGGATTAAGCCTAAGAATCAGGGTAATGACCAAAAGAAGGATACTTCCAAGGCTCAGGAGAAGGGTGGGGATAAATCTAAAGACAAGTCTCCCACAGGGCCCCAAAACTCCAAGGATGGGGGTGGGTCCCAAAACACTTCCTCTACCCAGAAGAAACCTTACTGCCATGCCTGTAAACAGACTGGCCACTTGAAAACAGACAGCTGTTGTCCAAAGAATAGCAATAAAGAAAATATTCCTCCAAGTCAAGCTCCAACACCTCCTGTTACTGTTAGCAGTAATCCCCCAGGTGGTGGGAGCACCCCCAAGAATTTGGCTGGGTTTACTTTTGGAACACAGGTGGACTCTGGCCTAACCAGGTCCCCCACTACAGCTACTCTTGTCTGTGAAAATGGCATGGGGTTTGCCAACTTCTCTGCTTGTCCAAACACTTTGAGCAAGTACAGACAGGAGCCCCACATCAATGGTCAGAAAGTTGAGGCCTATAGAGACACAGGGGCTAGTATCACTATGGTGACTGAGAATCTGGGCCCAGATGTAGGTCGGCAATTACCGGTCGGTAACGGCTGATTTCGGCCGTTACCGACCGGTATTTGGGAATTGGCATGTAGGGGGCATTTTATTTACAGATTCGGTATATTTACCGATTCGGTAAATTTACAGAATCGGTAAAATATCGAATCGGTAAATATACCGATTCTGTAAATCCATATGTAGGTGGCACTGTAATCAGTGTCACAGGCCCTTACCGAATCTTATTTACCATGGAATACTATTCCATGGTAAATAACGAATTCCAGTGTACATGCACATCTGTGTATGTACACCTGTGCCATGTGGCACACAGACATGCCCTAAGGGCATGTATGTGTGTCACATGGCACACAAGCCAGAAACAGGGGTGCAACAGGGTGTCAAAGTGACACCCTGTCCCCCTTGTAAATTCGGAATTTTACCGATTCTGTAATTACCGAATCAGTATTTGCTATTGAATCCTATGGGCTTCAAGGCCCATAGGAATCAATGGCAAATACCGATTCTGTAATTACAGAATCGGTAATTACCGAATCTTACAGATTCTGTATTTTTACCGAATTATTTACCTACATAGCAATTACCGAATAGTGAATACCGAATCTGTAAAATTCGGTATTTACCATTCGGTAATTGGCTATTACCTACATCTGGGCCCTAGTCCCCTCAAGGGCAAAGTTTTACCTGGTGCCACATACCAGGTGACAAACATTGATGGAGTGCAGAAAAATCATCCCATGGCAGTGGTAAATCTCAGCTGGGGAGGTGCCACTGGCCCAAAGAGAGTGGCAGTGACCCCAAACCTGCCTGTAGATTGTCTACTTGGGAATGATTTAGAAATCTCAGCCTGGGCTGAGGTTGAACAAGAAACCCATTCTAACTTGTTAAATCTCCATGGAAAGGTTAGTATGGCTGTGATGGCCTCAGCCCCAATCCAAGATGTCCTCCCTGAAAAGGTTGGTAGGGCTGTGCTGTACACAGCCCCATCTTCATCAAACTCCCTTCCTAGACAGATTAGCAGGGCTGTGATGGTAACAGCCCATACCCAAACTGAGTCCCTTCCTGAAAAGGTTGGTGGGGCTGTGATGGCCACAGCCCAAACTCAAACAGATTCATGTGTTGTGAAGCCTGAAACTATGGATCACTCCACACAAACAGAGAGCATTGACGAGGAAGGGAAATCTCCATCCCACCAGACATTAGGAAAGGATCAGCCTCCTCAGGGAACTGATCTTACCCCTTGTGAAGAAACTGCCCCAGAGGTAGTCAGGCCTAGCCTGGCAGAGCCCCTGATGTCAGTGGACCCTTCCAAGGTGGGACCCAGTCTGGAGCAGGTAACCTGCCCCTCTCTACCCTGCCTCAATCAGCCCAGGGCTGCAGAGGTTAAGGAGGTCAGTGAGCCCCAAAGGGCCCCCTGCCAAATTAAACACCCCCATCAGCAGATTAGGGGCACCAAAGCTAGCAGCCCTAGCAAGGTGAAATCTTTACAAATTCCTGAGGGATCCCCTTACCACTAGTTAGGGACCTCCCCCAAATGGACACTGTTGGGCACAGCCAAACCTGGGACCCCAAGGCCCCAAACCTGACCTGTCCCTCCAGTAAGCCAACCAAAGGGACCCAGCCTCCAGCTGTAGGCAGCCAGAGGTTGACCCTGAGAGCACAGTGCAACTCAGTCAAGGAAAGAAAAGCACACATGGTGGAGGATGATTGGAGGAAGCTGAGCCCTACATTAGTGGAGCCTCACTTCAGTACTCCATCTCAACACCAGTCTTTTACTTTGCCAAAGCACACCACAGGTAGTGATTCCCTATGGTGGAGACCCTCTGATACCCCTAGGGTGAGGGATGGCTTAGTGGACCATGAGACAGGGGGTAACCATGCTAGTGCAGGTACTTCCTTATATGGCCACTTAGGCACTATAGGCCTACCTGGTCAAGGATAGCCTTATCTCCTTTTGTTTAAGGGGGGGGGGGGGTATGTAGGAAGGTGGATACCTGAATAAGGTTACCCCAGATTGTTTGCCTTGTGTTTAGCTGGTTTTCGACTTAGTTGGCCTGGGACCCTGCTAATCAGAGTCCCAGGCTATCTGCTCTCTCTGTAAAATGGACTCCATGCACCCTAGGTGCATAACCAATTTGGTACTGGACACCTTATCAGCCCCTGTACAGTGCACTATAGGTGCCCAGGGCATAGGTGCATCCAAGGCCTACCAGGGGCGGCAGCATATCTTTTGCCACCCCTGGCTGGCATTTAAATCGACACAACTGGCTGATCACTCAGCTGGGGCAAGGTGGTGTAATCACCCCTTGCTTAGATATGGTATACCTATATCTAAACCTATATCTGGACACATATATATCTATCAGTCACTCCTATGGCAGGCCTTGACAATCCTGGAGGCAAAGTGCTTGGTTTTATGTGAGATGGTGCTCTAGCATGAGCTGAGCCTGTCTGCAGTGGTCGGAACCATTTCCTTACTGCTGTTCGAGGATATTGCCATACCATATACTCTTAAGTGCATTATAATCCTTGCGGTTATTGCTAACTTTGGTTTGGCTTTATCAAAATATGTCGTGTTTGGTGTCATACACTTTGGAATACTACCCCCTCGCCAGTTCTGGCGACGGGGTAGCATTCCACCCTTCTAGAGGGAGAAGACATGTTACTTTACTTAAAACGCGGTTAATCCTAACCAGAGCCTCAGCATCACAAAATGGATGCTGCTGCCACAGACACAAGTCTGACCTCCTACTGCTGACCGAAACTTGGCAGGGGAGGCCTGGACAAAAGGTTTCCTGTCACAGGGAGGTGCTACACCTCCCCAGACAGGAGATAGTGGATTGGGGCAGGGTGGGCTGAATTAAACTAGACACTGCCTGGGGCACACAAGGTGTCCCATGCAAAATCCAGTCAAACCGGTTCTGGGGCACTCCAGCCCCAGTCCTGGCGTGAAACTGGACAAAGGGAAAAGGGGTGTAACCACCCCCTTCCAGGGTACCACCCATAGGAGGGACCTAGCAGGTAATCCAGCCCCTTGATTTGGAATAAAGGTAGGAGCTATGCTAGTGCACATCAGACTATCCTGACTGAAACTTATGAAACGAAACTCTGGACCCTTCGACATCCTACTCGACGTAGAAGACTGAAGAATCTCCCTTGTGGTCAAGGAGTGACCACCCTGTGCAAACAGGCACCATCCAGCGCGTCACTGTTTGCTTTGTTGCAGTTACCGCTGGAGCTCGAGCGACAGAGATCGACAAGACCCAGCTTTCCTGCTTTCCAACAGCCCGATCCACAGTCCCAGCGAATCTGAGACCCTTGAAGGCGACCCGAAGCGTGGGGCCGGCCATCTTGGAAAAACTACGAAGTGCTGACCGTGCAGCTCCCGAGGCCTCCTCGAAGCTGTGCATTGGGGTTTGAGAAGCCCCAGCCCCGAGCAGCTTTTGCACCAAAGCTCTCCCCTCCACACTCACCGAGTGCTGCATGGGGCCCTTTTGCACTTTCCTGCTCGACGCGTTGGTCCGGTCGCTTGGCCATTGGCTAGCGGCCCCAGTACCGACGAACCTTTGAATTTGCTCTGCTAGTCTGGTTGCTCAAGACTGGCCTCGCTCCCCTGAAAAGGAGCACCCACTCTGACCTTGCTGGTCCGAGTAAGAAGCGATCTTCGAATCCTGCGTGGGTTGCCCTTGCCAAGGCTTGTTAACTCTGATCCGGAAGCCGACACCGCCGACAGCGAGTGCCTTCGTGGGACAGCTTGTGATCCACTCCTGGACATCCTCGGTGCCCCAGAGTCTACGTGGCAGCGGAGACAAGCTTCTCGACAACCACCTAATTGCGCCCAACATCGCCTGGTTCCTTCCTGGTCACTGGCTAGTGACCCAGACTCTGTCCCCTCTGCTTTCAGGTACTCTACATCTTCAATCCACCCTTGGACCCACCTGGACTCTTCTCTCGTGGCCGCCTGCAGCATCTTCATCTCCAGACACCATCGAACTGCATGACGAAACCCGACACACTTTGGCACCTATGCACCCCCTTCCTGTGGGTGAGGTAACTCATGAACGCCGGTGCTCCTGTAGTGGTTTACACCTCTAGTGTCTAAGTCTAAAGTTTGGTAATTCTAGTCCAGTCAGAAGACTCCTAAAACTGTAACTCGATAACTTTTACGCACCATTGACTTTGCATTGGTGCATGCGTGTGCTTTTAGCGCTGCACCTGAGTCCCGCGGGCCTCTCCCGACTTCATCACTGCTAGTCCTGAGTAGTCCCAGCGATTCCCAAGGCCCTAGGCCTTACCACTGTTCGAATAGTGATACTTATACCACTTTTTTGATATATGGTTTGAGCGGCCACCGGCCTCATCCATAAACATGCAACTTTCATATGTTATATTGTGCTTTTGTTTAAACGCTTGTGCTTCTATTCTCATAAAGAGTACAGGGTATTATTCTGAGAATAAATACATATATTTTATAATATATAACTGGTGTGGTGTCCTTTCATTTGATATTACAGGATTGCATATGGTAAAATAGCTGGCTTCACATGCCCTCTTGAGTTTAGCCTGAAGGCTGCTTAGTCCATGCTACCCCTAGGATAGCTTGTCTTTTTAAGGTTGACTTACAACCACCACCATACAGTATTATTTGGACTGATACAAGGTGCCTACAGAATTGTGGACATCATACATCAGGCCAACTTCTCACAGTTTTCATTCCAGTTTATCCATGTGTATGTCTTTACACATGTTGAGATATAGTTATGCTACATATTTAATCGTCAGTCAGTCAAATAGGCTTTATTTCGATAAAACATATCTTTAAAAGCATTACATAGCACAGCAAATTAAAAACCAAGACATATAAAATACATCCACCTGGTTAGTTAAAATAATACAAATAGTATCAATAAATTAATTAGTTAATAAGGTTTAACTACAATGACCATGAATAAACAATTTCATTGAGCCTTTTAGATCTGATCAACCAGGCCCAGCTTAAAAATTTAGCCATACCACACACGAACAGGGGCTGGGTGTCAGACATCAAAATTCGCAGTGCAACTATGTGAAGTCGGGTGCCCAACTCCCTACACAGTGGCTTTAGCCACCTGGATCTCTGGGATTTATAAGCGGGGCATTCAAAAAGAAAGTGGACAACAGACTCAACCCTAGATGCACAAAACAAAAAAAAGGGTGAAGATTGGGCCGGGATTATCCAGCGGGTGGTCAGTTCGTCCACTGGGAGCATACCTGCTCTAAACTTAAAATACAGAGCCCTATATATAGGTTTTGAAATTAAATCAAGGTAGGGTTCGCGGAAGGCCATGTCCTTGATCCTAAGGAACTCGCTAGTTGCTCTACAATGTTTGGGATCAGTACTGCTCTTTTCCAGTACCCAATTCCAATAGATATTCTTAAGGACAGCTTTGGGCGGGGCAGATCTAGAACGCCAGGCTTCCCCAAGCCCCAATTCCCCAAGCAAGGATTTAACGTCCCTAAGCCACCTGATTTTTGACCAACCGGACATTGATAATACTTCCAACAGGCCTTCTGCATAGCTAGCAAGTTCGGGAACCCTCCACAATCGGGCCCAGAGTAGTAGTGGGCGCAACTTTGCCTGGTCTTTAATTGAGCGGCATCCCATATCTAATAGTAAGGGTAGCGTCGGGGTGCTTTGTGGAAGTGCCATCTGGTCTTTCAAGAATTTGTTCTCGGAACCAGAAAGCTGATCAGTATTGCAGGTTCCCCAGAGCTTTGCCCCATATAAGGCTGCACTAACACCTCTCGCCTTGTATATGTCTATCACAGGGGCAATAGGTTTGAAAGAGGAGGACCGCTGTTCTTTCAGGAGGGCCCCCACAACCCTTTTATGGCTTAGCAACATCTTCTGCAGATGGGAGTTCCAACGCATTGTGTCGGTTAGTCGGAGGCCTAAATGGTCAAATTCCTTGACCCTTTCCAGGGGCACCTGATCTAGTACAGGAGGTCGTCCAAGATTTTTAGGGGGATTAAGTACCAAATATTTTGTCTTATCTGTGTTAATCTTGAGTCCCCTAATTGTACAGAATGATTGGAAGCTATCCAGGAGGCTCTGTAAACCCACTGGGGATTTAAAGATCAGGAGGGTATCATCAGCGAATTAGGAGAGTTGGTATTCTCTTGCCCGCCAGGGATGGTGCATCGGATGGAATTTTCAAAAGGTACTCCACCACTCCATTCACATATAATGAGAACAGAGTGGGGGCAAGGACACATCCCTGACGGACACACATATTCACTTGAATTCTAGCAGTCTTCTGACACTGCTTACCCCACCTAACCTGCGTGAAGTTTCCTGAATGTAGTTTCACCAGTAAGGACAATATATAGGTGGGCATCCCCAAGTCAGACAATACTCCCCATTCTTTCAGGTTATGACGAAGCAAATCCCCCGGTAGCCCATCTGGGCCTGCTGCTTTGTTTGGGACTAGAGATTTTATCACATTCTCCACTTACTTAGCTGTAAAGGGAAGATCTTCACTCATCCCAGCGGGGCTCAATGATGGTAAGTTTATCTGCCCCTGCCTTACAACCAAATTAGAGGTATAGAGGAGAGAGAAGTGATTAAACCAAGCCTCCTCAGAGATGTCACATGTTATGAGGGTATCAGCTGGCCTGTTCCTAGCCCTTACTAAATCCCAAAAGCCCCTGTGGTCCCTCCCCGCACTAGCTTCCTTCAAGTCGCACCAAAACTGGTCCTCCCACTCTTTCTTTGCTTCACTGATCAAGTGTTCAAAGTTCAAAGAATCTTTATTCGGATTTAAAAACCATCCATAAAAGTACAAGTACATCGCAACAATTCATCCAAATAAAATCAATGAAAGAATCATTAAAAAGCTAATAAAAAGTGGCACAGTTAATTACATAGAATAGCATTCAAATGACATTATTTACAGTGCAACATATTATGTGTTTAGCCACGCTTGCACTAAAATAGAGGCAATACACAGATTGATTGACCACAGTATGTGCAAAAATAATCACTAGTGCAAATATACAAACGTGCAAACTATGCAGATATAGTGCAAATTTTTCAGGCCATGTTCATTGTTGCTCGAGAAAGAACAGCCGATTGAAAAAAGCAGCTAATTCTAAAAATTACAACATCACTGCCTAACATCAATAAGTCTCTAAATGCTAAGTTAAAATCTATCAGGGCATTCTCTCTAAAATATGTAATTAAGTAATGTTTGGTATATTTTACATAAAAGCCACAGAAGAACGTAAAGTGTAAAAGGCTTTGTTTACCACCTAAATTGCAGGGACAGCATAGATTTTCCAAATTCTTGTTGTAGCCTAATGGGAAGCAAAGTAGATTTTTAATGCCCCCATCTCTGAAGCGAAACAGCAAGATCCTGTTCCATCTGCCCAATTTTTTCAGCAAGTAGCCCTGTGGCATGTTGTTAGACCTGTCAGATGTTCCAAGAAGTTGAGTATACTTTATGATGGTAGGCTTTACAAGCTCGGTCCTTTCCCTCTCCTTTGTATACTGATCATACAAAGCCCTTTTTACTAGGTTCTTATGGGTGCAGTCAATGTTAGGGGTGATGAGAATAGGTCCCCCTTCTCCACGCTTACTAAACTTTTCTCTACTGCTCTTAGCCAGGGTATATGATTGGCCCGGTCGCATTTTAAACAATCTATTATAATTTCGCGGGTTAAAGAGGCAGCAGGATTCAGCCATATTTTCAACCAAAACAAGGCGGGCCTCGATCTTATGAAATCCTCCACATATGGGAGATTCAATTCCCTATGACAAACAAAAGTTGGAGCAGAAATCACCCCCCCCCCCCCCCGAACCTTCCTACAAAATCTATTCTCTTCGATCTGTATGTTGGTACAATTCGAATAGCCCCACACCTCTGCACCATAGGTTCCGGTTGGTAAACATTGGGTTTTATAAATTTGTAACAGTGGTACTATTACTTAGGCATGTTTAATTTGCCGAAGGCTAATAATGGAATTAATGGCTTTACCCATTTTATTCCTCCCCCTGGCAACATGCGGCTGCCAAGAGCCAGAATCTGAAAACAACAAGTCAAGTCAAGTCAGAAATTTGTATAGCGCGCTACATACCCATAGGGTCTCAAGGCGCTTGAGGAAGGGGGAAAATTACTTGTCGAATATCCAAGTTTTAAGTTGCTTTCTGAATGCTAGGTGGTTCTGAGGAGAAGGATCTACCTCCCATGGTGGCTTTGTTGATGCGGGGAACAGTGGCCAGGGCTTGGTTAGAGGAACGTAGTTGACGGGAGGGGGTGTAGAAGGATAGTCTTGTGTTGAGGCATTCGGGTCCAAGTTCGTAAAGGGCTTTGTGTGCGTGGGTTAATAGGCGGAAGGTAATTCTCTTATTCACGGGGAGCCAGTGGAGGTTTTTCAGGTGACCAGAGATGTGTTCTTTACGCGGGATATCAAGTATGAGCCTGGCTGAGGCGTTCTGGATGCGTTGGAGTTTTTTCTGGAGTTTTGCGGTGGAACCGGCGTATAGGGTGTTTCCGTAGTCCAGGCGACTCGTGACAAGTGCGTGAGTGACCGTTTTTCTAGTTTCGGTGGGGATCCAGCGAAAAGTTTTTTTGAGCATGCGAAGAATGTTGAAGCAGGATGATGAGACAGCGTTGACTTGTCTGGTCATTGAGAGTGAGGAGTCAAGGATGACGCCCAGGTTCCGTGCGTGGTCCGTCGGGATGGGTGCTTTTCCAAGGGCCTCTGGCCACCAAGAGTCGTCCCAGGCGGAGGGGGAGGTACCTAAGATTAGGACTTCTGTTTTGTCTGAATTCAGTTTCAGACGGCTGTGTTTCATCCACTCGGCTACTTCTTTCATTCCTTCGTGTAAGTTGTTTTTGGCGGTGTTGGGGTTCTTGGTGAGTGAGAGGATCAGTTGGGTGTCGTCAGCGTAGGAGATGATGTTGAGATTGTGTTGGCGAACTATGGCTGCGAGGGGGCTCATGTATACGTTGAAGAGGGTGGGGCTGAGTGAAGATCCTTGCGGCACGCCGCAGATGACTTCAGAGGCCTCTGATTTGAAAGGAGGGAGCCGGACTCTCTGAGTTCTTCCGGTGAGGAAGGAGGTGGTCCAATCCAGTGCTTTTCCTTGGATTCCGATGTTACTGAGGCGCTGTAATAGGGTGCTATGGCAGACTGTGTCGAATGCTGCGGAGAGGTCAAGGAGGATGAGGGCGACTGTTTCTCCATTGTCCAGTAGGGTTCGGATGTCGTCTGTTGCTGCGATGAGTGCGGTCTCAGTACTGTGTTTGGCTCGGAATCCAGACTGTGAGGGGTCGAGGGATTTGTTGCTTTCGAGAAAGGCGGCAAGCTGGTTGTTGACAGCTTTCTCGATGACTTTGGCCGGGAAAGGAAGGAGCGAGATGGGGCGGTAGTTTTTGAGTTCGGTGGGGTCAGCTGTGGGTTTTTTCAGAAGGGCGCTGAGTTCTGCGTGTTTCCAGCTTTCCGGGAAGGTGGCGGAGTTGAGGGAGCAGTTGATGATGTCTCGGAGGCGTGGTGCTATGATGGAGTCTGCTTTGTTGAAGATGTGGTGAGGGTATAGGTCAGTTGGGGATCCTGAGTGGATGGAGTTCATCAGGCGGATGGTGTCCTCAGTGGAGATTGGGTTCCAGTTGTTAAGGAAGTTCAAGGGGGGAGGAGGTCCTGCAGAAGGTTGGGTGGGTAGGTCTTCGGGTCGGTTGTCGAAGCTGTTGTGGATGTCTGCAATTTTGTTGTGGAAGAAGGAGGCTAGGGAGTTGCAGAGGGCTTGAGAGGGGGTGATGTCATTGGAGTTTGCTGATGGGTTGGTAAATTCTTTGACGATGTTGAATAGCTCCTTGCTATTGTGGGCGTTGTTATCTAGTCGGTCTTTGAATGCGGCTTTCTTGGCGGATCGGATTAGTTGGTGTATGCGGGTGGCGTTTTTGAAGGCGTCTCTGGTGTTGGAGTTTGGGTCTTTTTTCCATGCTTTCTCGAGGGAGCGGCAGAGTTTCTTGGATTTCTTAAGGTCATCGTTGAACCAGGAGGCCTTCTTGCTGCTTAGTTTGTTTTGATGTTTTTTCAACGGTGCTAGGATGTCGGCGCTTTTGGATAGCCATTGGGTGAAGTTAATGGCTGCTTGGTCGGGGTTTGAGGAGTGGACAGGAGGGGTTTGGAGGAGCGATGAAGAGATCTGGTCGATGGTGAGTTTGTTCCAATTTCTACGCAAGGTGGGTTGAGGGTGGTGGTGGATTGTGGGCTTATTGTAGAAAAAGTGAACGCAGCTGTGGTCCGTCCAATGAAGAGCTGTGGTGTGGCTGAAAGAGACGTATTTGCTGGAGGTGAAGATAGGGTCGAGTGTGTGACCTGCAATGTGGGTGGGGAAAGTGACAAGTTGTTTAAGTCCGAGGTTTGCGAGGTTGTCCAGAAGGGTGGTGGCGCTGTTGTCATTGCTCTTTTCCAGGTGAAAATTTAGGTCTCCCAATAGGATGTAGTCCTCGGAGGGGAGGTCGTGTGTGGTGATGAAGTCAGCGATATCGTCATTGAATTGCGCCCGGGGGCCGGTAGAGAAGGGTGCCTCTGAGTGTGGTTTTGGGGTCGGTGTGGATCTGGAAGTGAAGGTGCTCGGCGCTGGCAAGGTTGTCATCTGAGCTGGTTGAGATGTGAATGGAATTCTTGTGGACGATGGCGATGCCACCTCCTGTATGCTTGACGCGGTCCTTGCGGATAATCTTGTATCCATCTGGGATGGCAATGGTGATGTCTGGGGCTGATGAGGCGTTCATCCATGTTTCTGTTAGGAAGGCGACGTCTGGTGAGATGGTGTCTAGAAGATTCCAAAGGTCGATGGCATGTCTGTGGATTGAGCGGGTGTTGAGCAGGATGCATTTTAGGTGGTTGGTGTTGGGTCTCTGTGTCACGTTGTTGGATGAGGAGTTGGTATTGGAGCCGTCGAACTTGCAGGAGTTGCATGAGAAGGGACCATGGGTGTGTCCAGGAGCGGCTTGGACGCAGTTAAGGGAGCGGCCGGAGTTAAGGGCTAAGAGGGTGGCGGCATCGTAAGTGATGCGAGAGGGCGGGATATTAAGGGAAACAGGGGGTCTGGCGCTGGGCGCGGTCCAGGCGCGGACGGGCGTAGACGGGCTTACCTTTGGCGCACCTTCGGCGCGACTGGGGCGCGATCGCTGCGCGTGAACACTGCGCGCAAATGCAACGGTCATATATGGATAGTGGAAAGGGGGAGGGGCGAGGGCGGCTCAGCTGGGAGGCGGGGCGGGCTCAAGGGAACGCACACTGAGCACAACAACAACAAAACAAAATGGAGGGGAGAGCAGAGCAGGGCGCCGGGGGATATCGCGTCTTTAATCTGCAAGTCAATTTCAGAGCAAGCAAGCTAAGCAGCAACCAAGCAAGTTAAATGCTAGTAAATTCCAGGCGCTAATATTACAAAGTTTATCACAGTGCAGCGTAACGATACCACGTCTCGGCAGAGAGACTGGGGAGCGACCACTCAGGGCAGGAGCGATGAGGGGATCACAGCGCTTCTAGGTCCGGGAGCGCTGTATAATGTTAGTGGGAGGGCGGCTCAGCTGGGAGGCGGGGCGGGCTGAAGGGAACGCACACGGAGCACAACAACAACAAAACAAAATGGAGGGGAGAGCAGAGCAGGGCGCCGGGGGATATCGCGTCTTTAATCTGCAAGTCAATTTCAGAGCAAGCAAGCTAAGCAGCAACCAAGCAAGTTAAATGCTAGTAAATTCCAGGCGCTAATATTACAAAGTTTATCACAGTGCAGCGTAACGATACCACGTCTCGGCAGAGAGACTGGGGAGCGACCACTCAGGGCAGGAGCGATGAGGGGATCACAGCGCTTCTAGGTCCGGGAGCGCCGTATAATGTTAGTGGGAGGGCGGCTCAGCTGGGAGGCGGGGCGGGCTCAAGGGAACGCACACGGAGCACAACAACAACAAAACAAAATGGAGGGGAGAGCAGAGCAGGGCGCCGGGGGATATCGCGCCTTTAATCTGCAAGTCAATTTCAGAGCAAGCAAGCTAAGCAGCAACCAAGCAAGTTAAATGCTAGTAAATTCCAGGCGCTAATATTACAAAGTTTATCACAGTGCAGCGTAACGATACCACGTCTCGGCAGAGAGACTGGGGAGCGACCACTCAGGGCAGGAGCGATGATTTATTCCTCCCCCTGGCAACATGCGGCTGCCAAGAGCCAGAAGCCAGAATCTGAAAACAGACCTAGGTACGGGAAAGTGCTTGTGCTTTTTAAAACATTATTCCCTGAAACAATTTGGCAGATTTTATGCTTTCTTGGGCCGCAGGACATTATAAAAGATTTGCTAAAATTAGTGCATAGTTCAAGGTCGGCCATATATGAAACAAAACCTGTTATTAAAGTGCGTAATGCATTGGGTGTGCGGCCCATAAGGACCGCGTCATCCGCGTAAAGAAGTATGGGAAGTGTTTTTTTATTAATATTCGGGACATCACTAGTCAATTTACATAAAGAGTTGCTCAATTCATTTATGTACAAAATAAAAAGCAGGGGGGGCCAAGACACAACCTTGTCTGGCCCCCCTGCCAATTAAAATGTCCCCTGAGACTTCACCGTCAGTATTTATTCGAACGCGTGCTTTTAAGTCACTATGTAAATGAGCTAAAAAACAAACAAGTGACTCGTCTAACCCATAATTTAGCAAAACAGACCATAGGCGGGAACGATTAACAAAATCAAAAGCTGAACTTAAGTCCATAAACCATAAATACAAGGGGAATCTTTTGGCAATGGTGTATTTAGCCAATAATAAATTTAGATTTAAGCATTGCTCCACCATCCCTACATTGCTTCTGAAGCCTAAATGACATGGATGTAAAATCATGTTTTCCTCTGCCCAAATCCTAATCTTGTTAAAAATAACCCTTCCTAAAATCTTCATGGTATTATCTATTAAAGATATGGGGCGATAACAGCCAGGGTCTAGTCTATCGCCTTTCTTGAAGATTGGCACGATGATGCTGTTTGACCAGGTTGCCGGGACTTGGTTGTTAGACAAATTATTAAAAATATTGCAAAATAAGGGTGACCAAAAATCAGGTCTGATTTAATTTGGTCGATGGACAATCCATTGGGACCAGGTGCTTTGTTACTTGCGCTTTGTAAAATAGCATCTTCCACCTCCGTTATTGAGATGTTCAATGCCATAGAGGGGTTATGTATTACCATTGGTGGGTGTGGTGCAGCGTAAATACTTGAAAAATGGTCCCCCCACCCATCCCCTGGTATATTGCAATTTATGGGGGTAATGTTTGATCCAAATGATCTTAAATTTTTGACCTCACCCCAGAATCCGGCGGTATCTCTCAGTGCCGCTGTACATGCAAGGGATTCCCAGTGATCTTTTAATAGCTCTTCTGTTCGTATTTTTACTGTGCGCTTTTAACTTGACCTAAGTCTCCTCACCAAGGACTGATCCCGCGGATCAGCCATAAGAGCAACCCTTAAATCGCGATTTGCCTTGGAACATGAAGTATCAAACCACCTGGGCTTTTTATTACTATTATTGTTTACTGGGGTGGGTTTGAAATCTCCTCTTTTATAGCCCTGCACAACCCTCTAAAAGCCTCGATAATGTCCAGTCCAGAGTTGTCACAAGATAGACAGACGGACACCAGCGAAGAATACTTTTTAATTATACGTGCTAGAACCCCCTTGTTATCTATCCCCTTCCAGACTACCCTAAGATTGTCCGTTGACGCCACCAGATTTTTTGCCCCCGGTTCTTTGCGTTTACACAGTTTTAAAAAAAATTTAAAAGTGGACAGAATAGGGTTATGGTCGCTATGTTTGGTGTTGACAACCTCAGCCTCCAATAGACAGTCCCCAAGAAGGGAAGATATAAAAACATAATCTATTGTGGTTGAACTCCCGCGCCCAACATAGGTAGGCGCCGGTCCTATATTCACATTAGTGTTTACCTTTTCTAAAACATTAACCAGATCTCGTGTGGCTAGATGACTCAACAGTTCTTCCCCTCTTTTGCAGGGAGGGGTTCGAGGGTAAATGTGAGCATTAAAATCACCTCCGACACAGATACCATCAAGTTTACCATACTTTTGCCCATTCATAATTCCATCAATAAAATCAAACAACCTTATAAATTTTGCGTTTGGATGTGTTGAGCAATGACATAAGTAATTGTTTCCAGGTCAGATGGTGGTACGGATGGCTCAAGGTTTGCAGATGGCACACTGTATGGAGCAGTTCCCTTCTTTATGCTCAGTGGATAAAGTCAGTTGACTCTCAAGTGTTTATACTCCTTCCTAGCCGCACGATTTAGCTCAGGTCCCCTAAGTTTGATGGCTTTCAATAGTGCTCTTTTCGTCTGCCGACATTTTTTAAAATACCACCCAGGATTTCCCTTGGGTCTCCTACACACTCTACATATTTAATAAGAAGGATATTCTATTTTTATAACAGATGTATATCCACCTTTCCATCTCTACGGGTACTTGGTATATGTAAACCTTCAGGGATAATTTTGTCTAAAAAATATTCATTGTCCTGGGGATGGACTATATATTCATCCTTCTTGGTACATGGACTGATCTTCCAGATCTTGCGATGAATGGGTTTAATCATCTTGGTTTTGATGGGAATGGGTTCCGGAAGTCCTCCTTTTCTAAAATTATCAGATTTCTTTCAGATGGCTTTTTAATGATGTGAAGAATGCGGTTTTCATGGCATTTGTTTTTGCCTCTGGCCCTTTTGGTACAAGGTTTCCTTTACACTTTTGGGGCTAGAATACTAATGTTTGGCTGCTGTCATATGCCTTTTGACAGGGTATTGTCCTGTTCCATCTTGGATTTATTGGGAATGGGTTCTGGAAGTCCTTTCTGAAAGTATCAGATTTCTTTCAGATTCCTTTTTAGTGATGTAGAGAATACAATTTTCATGGCCTTTATTTTGCCTTTGGCCCTTTTGGAGTTAAAATACTGTCTGACAGCAGTCAAAGGCCTTTTGACAGGGTATTATCCTGTTCCCCCCTTAATGCTTAGTTTTTCCATGCTTACGGGGTTGTTTATTATTTACATTGCCTGTGGTCATGGTCATGGTCATCTAATTCCTATGTATATCTGGTTGGTAGTTGATCATGTCTAGCTCGTTTTCTTTGAGAACTTTTGTAGGATTAGTTTGCAGATCCTCCTCCGGGTGGGTATAGCTATGGTATTTAATTCAAAGTTAAGGAAAGTGTGGCTAGATGTCTCTATCAGATTAATAAGTTACTTACATTCAGTAATGCATTATCTGGTAGAGACACAGTCTAGCCGCAGATTCCTTAACGCCCTACCCATCCTCCCAACTCTGCGAAAGACCTATGATTTAAGGGTTGTTCCCCTTTTCAGAACTGGATTTAAACACCAGTGATTACTGTCTCACGTAATGGTGGACTCAACAACCACTTGGTCTTGCCTCATAGGCCATGTCTTGGTATTCCCTTACCATCCATTTCCCTTAGTGAGTGATCAGTAGAGTGAGAGTTTTATTTTCACTGAGTGGGTTTATACACTAGTGAGCAGGATTTCTCATAGCTTGAGCTTTGTTGAGTCATTTGATCTATTCCTTAAAGGCCCTTGTCTGGTATTCACATACCATTTATTGCTACTTTCTATGTACTGTGTCAAATATTTTTTTTTCTGGCATACTGTTTCCACTGGCATACTGTTTCCACTGCAAGTTTCTATATTGGCTCAGCATTCTGGCGCAGAAGGTTTCACAGAAGAAACTGATTTCCGAGCTCCAGATGGGACTTGTATTGCTCCGCTGATGTCACAACCGGAGTCAACGTCGTCATGGAGCCATCCCCCAGCACTTAGAGGTACTGCTGGAAAAAAATTCCAGATCCAGCCTGACGCCTGGGGAGAATTAAAAGTTAAGAAATCTGAGGCTAGACCATGTCTTTACCAGTCAGTCAAATTCACTTTATTCGGTTAATTAAATCCATAAAAGTATTAAACAAATATACAATAAAATATCCCAATTTTTTTTTATAAAATACAATCTAATTCATCAATATACACGGTAAAAAGGAAGTCCCGTCAAGTTACCAACACTGAGCCCAAATTATGATCTTATCCTAAATTCTTCTTTATTCTAACTGCGGCAGTTAAAAAGCTAGCAATACTAAAAATTTCCCACTCATTATTCAACATTTGGAGATAAATAAAGGCTGGTCTTGCCTGGGTAAAACCTTTATCCTTTAAAATAGGAATTATAAATCGATTTCGAATATGCAGAAAGTGATCGCAAAACAAAATGCATGGAATCCTGGGTAGAAAAATTGTCACATGCACATACATTTAAGTCCTCCAACTTTTTTGACCCCTTACGTTCAGCAAAGAGCAAGTGCAGTTGATTCAATCTAAATAGAACCAAAAGAAAACGATGCTGCTGATTCAATACCATTGTCAAATATGGCTCAATCATTACTGTTGTGCATAACAACTGCGGTGCTCTAACCAAAGGCTTATTTAATTCTACCTGCTCTCTATCACTTTGGGATATTTGGACATACATGTTTTAGCCCACAATATATCTGCCTTAACCATTGGTTCTGGAGAACTAAACAACTCAGTTCTCCCCAAAAATGTAGCAATCCTTTTTCACATAATTCAACCATGGAATGCAGTTAACATAGTCAAGGGATAGACAGTCACGGATAATATCGCGGTTCATCGCAAGTCAGGGTTAATCCAAATGCTAATCCATTTAAGCAGCGGAGCCACTTCTATGGTGTCTGAAATGAAGAAAAATGCTCAGCTCTTGATGAGTGATATAAGTGGAAGACGGAACAGACAACAAATTTCTTAAAAAATAGTTTTCCACAATTTTGATTTCCTTGGTATTCCTATAACCCCAACGGTCAGATCCATAACTTGCAATAGCGAGACATTTGGCCTTATAAATACTTAACATAGCTTGAATGGGTCTAGAGCCCAATCTGCGTGCAAAATCTAAGACGGTGGTAGTTGATCTTGCCATTATATTTCTTTTGGCCTGCATTTGTGGGATCCAAGACCCCCTTTCATCAAAAATCACTCCTGGATATGGGAATGACATTAGCAGAGTAAGTTCATTCCTCTCACAATGGTGAGTCTTATATTTCTTGGGCTTAGTCCCCATGATCATAATGGGAGATTTTAAAAAATGTACATCCATATCCAGAGCTTCATAAAAATAGTAAATGTGGTTAAGAGATGCTGTAGACCATTCGCCGTTCTAGCTAAAAGGGCAGCATCGTCCGCATATAGGAGTGCCGGAATTAATTTCTGTCCTATACAAGGGATGTCCTTGCTAGCACCCGATAAAATCTCGTTGAGATTGTTAATATATAGAGTAAATAAAATTGGTGCCAAAATGCAGCCTTGTCTCACTCCCTTACTTATTCTAATATTGCGTGTTAAATTGCCTTTTTGATCAAATCTTACTGTGGCTTCAAGATCTCTTTGAAGATCCGCTAAGAAATTTATGATGTTCTCATCTACTCCAAGCTTCATTAGTAAATGCCATAGTTTAGATCTATTTTCTCGGTCAAAGGCCAAGGAGAGGTCCATAAATGTTAGATGTAAAGTGCCCTTCTTCGCGAGAGCATATTTCCCGGTCAACAGGAGCAAGTTTAGGCATTGATCAGTGGTATCTCTCCCCTTCCTAATACCGTACTGTAGCTCGGAGAGAATATTAGCGTGATCCAGCCATTCTGTAAGCTTTGCCAGTACCACTCTACCTAAGACCTTTACTGCTGAATCAAAGAAATTGCCCGAAAACAGCGCGGGTCACTTCTTGACCTTTTTTTAAAAATTGGTACAATTACAGATAACGACCAGGACTGTGGTAGGCCCACTTTACAGGTACTATTAAAAACATTTGCCAACAGTTTAGACCATAAAGTTATATTCGTTTTAAAAAGGTCAGCAGGGACCCCGTCCGGTCCTGGGGCTTTATTTTTTACAAATTTGGGCTATAGCCTTTGCAACTCTGCTATCCGTAAAAGTAAGAGAATATTTTTTGCCCACACAAATCGGATCCTTGGATTCAGTGTCTTCCAGGTCCCCATATATAACTATAAAATGGTTAACCCAATCCTTTTCACTTATATTACACACCAATTTATTTCCTTTATCCTCTGAGAAGAATGGTCTATCAACAAGACTCCAAAATTTGGAGCTATTTTTTTTTTGTTTTGAAAATTTTATTGGTGTAGTTGCAATATAACAATACAGTACAAGACAAAAGTTCCATGCAGAAACACAGTGCCGTGTGCAGGGTCCAGCATAGGCATATCTATTACAGTGAGCGGCATGTCATTGGTAAGAAACATAAGTAACAGTATTCAGGCAATTTAGTACTCCCTAAGAACACAATTTCCCCAGGTGGGAAGTCCAGGAAAAGAAAGTCCATGGGGGCCATGGGGTGCAGGGTCTATCAGGATAAAAGCAGTTGGGAGCCCGGCATAGGCCAGCCCCGGCGGCCGCCGCGGACCAAAGGCCAGCGGGGAACGCGGGAGAGGCCTTACTAAAAGCGGGGGATGTGGGAGTCAGGGGCCGGGTCCCATCCGGCCCATCACACAGCAGGGTGGGTCAAAACCAATCCTAGTATCGCAGCTTCAGAAGCACTGCTATCGGCGGGGCAGCAGGAGCACCAAGGGAGAAGGGGGAGTACACGGGGGATCACGCACTGGCCGTCCCCGCGGCCGCCGCGGACCCAGGGCCGGCGAGGAGCGCAGGGGCGGCAGTTCCGCCAGGAGGGGAGCGGGACAGGACCAGGGGACCCCAAATATCGACAGGTTGAGATCTAGCAGGTAACAGGTCCCAATATTCAGAAAGGAGTGTTTGACAGCGAGAGGCATCCTCTAACCAGTGTACAGCTGCACGGTCAGGCCGACGGCCCCAACACATCGCCACCCTGCGCCTAGCCAACACCAAGAGCATCGAAATCAGACGGCGCGTAACATCAGGGCAAGGTTTGACAAAGCCGAGAAGACAGAGAAGGGGATCAGGACGGACAGCAGTACCAGTAATATCGGGATAGTAGAGCAGACCTCCAGCCAGAATGCCTGCACCCTAGGACATAGCCAGGCCAGGTGGGTGAAGCCCGCAGCTGGTGCGGAACATCGCACACAGGAGTCCTCGGGGAGAAGCCCTAGGCGATGAAGGTGCAATGGAGTGCGATGAAACCAGTGCAGAAACTTGGACTGTATCAGGTGGAGCCGGTAATTCGGGGACAGTTTCGTGGTTTGGTTACAGCAATAAAGCCAGTCAGCATCCGAGATATCCATGCCAAGATCCACACTCCAAGCCTCGCGCGCCCGGGACAAGGAGATAGGAGAGGACGCCAGGGTAAAAGCATACAGTCTGGTGACAAGCTTGTGTGGGGATGTGGAAATGTATACAAAATCCAGAGCTGGGAAGGTAGGGGGGCCTGCAGAAAAGTTGGGTGTAATTTCAGACAGGTGGCAGGCAACTGGTAAAATAGGAGTGTATCCATTAATGATGGGGACTCTGGGAGTGAATAGAAAGAATCCTCAGGATGTAAATCCGCTACAGTTCTCAAGTCCCGCAGCGCCGCATGCCGAGACATGCTGGAAGACTGGAGGGGTGGGAAAACCGGGTGGTCGGTAAACTGCATGGCATTGGTAGATAAGAAAGAAAGACCCACGAGACGGCACACCGATGACCACGCCCAACGCAGCATCTCCACCGTATTCACCTCCGTCCGGGGGCGCACAGCTGGGGCAAACAGCGCAGTAGATAGGGACCAGGGGGCAGCGACGTCAGACTCCACCGTGACGTGTGGTTGATAGGCGGTGGGATGTAGCCAAAAATTAAGAAAGCTAGCCTGAGCGCAATGTGCGTCTAGACGGAAGTCTGGGGTGCCCAGCCCGCCAGCCGACATGGACAGTGTTAGGATGTCATATGCAATCCTGGGTTGCCGCCCCGCCCAAACCAGCGAGGCAGCTAGCGAACGCATCCGGCGAAAAAAAACGCGGTAAGGGGGGTAGGTATGTTAGAGAAGAGGTAGAGGAATTTGGGGAGGACCACCATCTTTGCTATGGCGATGCGGCCAGCCAAGGATAGAGGCAATCGGCTCCACTGAGGGATCTTAGACTCGAACCAATCCACAGCACGGCCAAAATTGGATCGCCAGAGCTCATCCGGGTCCCTGCTCAGCCGGATGCCCAGATATCACGTGGGGCCTGATGCCCATACGAAAGGATAGTCGGGCACAAATGGGAGTGACACCCGTCAGGGGGAAGAGTACGGACTTACTCCAGTTGACCTGAATGCCCGAGAGCCCGCTGAATCGAATAACCTCCCGCACCAGGGGGCTAAGATTATCCTGGGGGTGGCGAACGTAAAGAGTGACATTGTCCGCATACATGGAGACCAGGAGGTAGCGGGATGAAAAGCCAATGCCCCTGTGGGTGTTGTGCTGCCGTAACCGGGCGGCAAGGGGTTCCATGGCGATTGCGAACAGCATGGGTGACAATGGGCACCCCTGCCTGGTTCTGCGAGCAATGCTGATGGGGTCAGACACCTGGCCATTTATACGAAGCCGGGCAGTGGGGTTAGTGTACAAGAGCTTGATATTCCGCAGACAGTCGTCACTGAAACCCATACGCGTCAGAATAAAAAAAAGGAAGGGCCACTCCAAGGTGTCAAACTCCTTTGTGGCGTCGAGTAGAGCAGCCACAGCTGGAAGGTTGGGATTAATTTGACGTAAAACTGAAAAGATAGTACGGAGATTATGGGAGGTGACCCTACCAGAGATGAAGCCAGATTGGTCGGGGAAGGCAATGGTGGGCATCAATAAAAGGAGGCAAAAATGTTATTGTCTATATTAATAAGGGAAAGGGGCGGTAGGAATCACACTCGTTGGCGGGTTTGTCGGGCTTGAGGAGCAGGGTCAGCGAGGCCTCGCAGAGAGACGGCGGAAGGGTGCCCGTGTCAAAGGACTTGTTAAACATGGCAGCCAAATGCAGGACCAGAATAGAGGCAAACGTTTGATAAAAGTAGGCAGGAAGGCCGTCGAGACCCGGTGCCTTGTCGCCTGGGAGACTGCTAATAGCCGCCAGTATTTCCTCTTTTGAGAACGGCTCATCAAGGAATTTACGGTGGTAATCCGCAAGCCAGACCAGGGTGATGGATTCGAAATAATGGTCAAATTCCTCCGGAGGAGGAGTGGGGCCCGCAGAGTAGAGTCGGAAATAGAAGGCAATGAAGCGGGATTTTATTTCCTCCGATGAAGTGGTGCGATCCGGTCCGCCATCACTGAGGGCCATAATGTAGGAAGCGGCGCGCGGCGGGCGCAGTAGGTTGGAAAGGGTGTGCCCCGGGCAGTCCCCCTCTCCGAAGCGGCGGGCACGGCCCTCCCTCCCAAGGAAGGACAGCTCGCGGCCAGCCTCGCCTGTAAACTCAGAATGTTTTTGACACAATAGCGCTAAAGTGTCGGGGCCAGAGCCGCTCGCGAGGGCGGTGTCTAGGTCCCGGATCTCCCCCTCCAACCTAGCCAGGGCGGAACTGATAGAGCGAAGAGCACTCGCCTGTTTGGAAATGCATTCTCTGCAAATGAAGACTTTAAAACTCTCCCAAAGGGTAGAGGCAGAGTCAACAGAGCCCAGGTTAAGCTTGAAGTAGTCAGTTATGGCGGTCTGGATTTCGTCACAGAACACCGATTCCTGAAGGGCATTGGGAGAAAGCCGCCAGGTGAAGGCCCGGCGTTGAGAATTCGGAGGCCGGAGGAGGAGCCGGACAGGCGCGTGGTCGGAGAGAATGCGGACCATAGTCCAGGACAGGACGTCCCGCGGGGTGATCCAGAAGTCGATTCCCTTGCACACGTGACGCAAGTACCATCCCGGGCGTCAGGTCTGAAATGACGCCACACATCGTAAAGCGAGTTGTCTGTTAAAATGGAGGAAAGGGCATTGGCAGCTCGCTGGTGGGATAGGTGAGAGCCCTAGCGGTCCAGCGCCGCTGATAAAGTGATGTTAAAATCCCCCCCCCCCCCTGATCAGGGCTGCAGGGCCAAAGGAGGAAATCAGGTGCCAGACGTGGTGGAAAAATTCTGGGACATCAGAGTTTGGGCCATAGACTGCAATAATGGTGACGGGATGAGCGAGCAGGAGGCCATGTAAGATAACGTATCTGCCCTCAGGGTCGGTGAGGACTCGGGAGGTCTGCCAAGGGAGGCCGTGGCACAGCAGGATCGAGACACCTCTTGCGTAAGATGAATAGGTGGATAAGTGGGACTCCCCCCAGTAGCGTGCATGGAGGCTGGAAACCGAACCGGAGAGCAAGTGCGTCTTCTGTTAAAGACAGATGTCCACACTATGATGCTGTAGATGGGTATGTGTCAACTGAGCCGTGCGGTGATCATTTAATCCACGGACATTCCGAGTCCAACAAGTTAAATTAGCCATGAGATGGGAGACGGGGGCAGCGCTGCGCAGGGTAGGGCAATAGGGGAATGGAATTGTGGGGGCAGCCCAGGTCAGGGGAGGCCACCCCGGGGCGGACACAGGCACGCATGGGAAATGAGGGAGAAAGTGGGAGCCGCTAGCCGGTCAGGGCGATACAAATGACAGCCTGTAAATGGAAAGCAGCCACATCGATGAGCCTAGTACATGACATATAATATAACATTTTGCAATAAAATCAGAGAGACAAAATTTCAAGCATAGCGCAGTGTCTGCAACGGAACATGCAGAGTCAACATGACGCAACAGAACGGCGGCAAAACGGAGTCACCACCTCACTAGCAGAACAGAACTACCCACCCACCCCCCAAAGTTCAAAGACCATTGTCCACACAGAGCCCACAAAGCAGGCAACCCCCCGTCCTCCCCCCATAACACCCCAACTCCCCTGAGCAAACCCCACCCCCACCACCTCCCTCGCCACTACCATCCAACCCTAAGAACTCCCACCCCAGCCTCCCCCCACCCACTCCAACCCCCCAATCAGGCTGAGTAAACCACCCCCCACCCCAGGAACCCGCAACCAGGAGTCAAAAAACAAAAGACAAGGTAGGGAATCATCCTGTGGGGGCACGGCAGGGCCAAGCATACCCCCCTGCAGAAAAGCAGGGTGGCCAAGCAGAGGAAGTCCAGACATCAGTCCAAATATAACAGCAATAAGACATATAGTAAAGAGAGCGCTACTCAGTCATTCTCACTAAGGTGGCCAGCTCCATCAGGCTGAGGAGTGGAGGGGGAAGAGCGGGCCTTACGATCCAGTTTTTTGGCAAATGCCAGGGCATCCTTGGGGTCGGGGAAAACCAGCGTTTTTGTCCCCTGACAAACACGCAGCTTCACCAGGTAGGCCAATGAAAAGGATACTTCATGCTTGTGGAGGATGCCTGTGGCAGGTAGAAATTCCCTCCGGGCGGCTTGCACTGTGAGGGTGTAGTCAGGGTAGAAGGACAGGGCATTCCCCTGGTGGGTGGTGCCGCCCGGAGGATTGCGTCCTGGTCCCGGTAGTTTAGGATCTTCGCGATGATGGGTCGCGGGGGGAGACCCGGACGCGGGCAGGGACCCAGGGAGCGGTGTGCTCGCTCCACAATGAAGACCGTGGACAACACCTCTCCAAAGAGTTCCCTAATCAGCTGCTCCACGAAGTCCTCCATTTTTAAAATGTTCGTGTATTCCGGAAGGCCGGTAATGCGCAGATTGCATCTCCGTGGAACGGGCCTCCAAGTCCTCGTTCTTTTCCCGGATTACTGCAAGTAGCTTGTCCATCTGAAGTAGCTTCTGCCGGTCCTGGGTGGCAGCATCCTCCATGTCGGAGACCCTAGATTCCACATGGAGCAGGCGGTTGCCATTGGAGTCCACGCGAGATTTAACCTTGTCAAGGCGGGCCGAGAGCTGGTCCAGCTGGGCTGCTATGCCAGTGACCGTGGATTTGACATCCAACATGATCGCCTTCACAATCGGCGGAGCCTCACTGCCTCCTGCAGAAGAGTCATCACCGTCAACCACCACTACATCTTGCCGAGAGGACCTCCACAGTTCAAAGGCAATCTTCGGCTGCTTAGGGTCACTCTTCCCCATCGCGGAAGGCACTGGCCAGCTACTACAGCCCCGGAGTGAAAGTGAAGGTGGGCGAAGGAGCAGCCACATGGCCTTCCACAGAAGGACCAGGACGCAAAATGGGGCGGGGACTACCAGACTCCACACAGGTAAGTTGCAGAGGCAACCCAGGAGCAGCTTACGGGAGCAGACAGCAGTTCCAAAGCTCACGGCTTGAGTAACGGAAAAGTGTCCAGCTGGAACTGGTCAAGTTGTCATGCGGGCAGTTCAAGAGATCCAGGCGCCCAGCAGACCAGGTCCAATATTACAGCAGCAGACCAGCGAGTACCCGACCCCGCCGCTATCTCACCAGCCAGGGTTAGGGTCAACAAAGAGCATGAAGGGACTACCAGAGCCGCCGGAATAACAGAGGGGTCCCCACCAGCAGCACACAGCACAGAGCGGGTCGAGGAGATGCACCAACAGCAACGTGAAGGCCAAGGCAGCAGAAACAGCAGCAGTGTCCGCCCCACAGCCCTACAGAACTCAGCACCCCTGAGCAAGCGGGAGGGGCCTCCCAGTCAAGATCCAGAACCGGACGCGGCTGGGAGCGGCAGTAGGGAGGGGCCCCCTGAAGGAAGATCCCAGACGATTCCGCGCCTCACGGTCAGGGGCCTCCAAGTGTGTGGGGAGCAGGGCTGCTGAGCCCCGAATTTGATGTAGGCTGCTCTGGAGTGGGGTATCCAGGTCCCCGGGGCGTAGAATAGGTCGCAGTCGTCCGGCTGGGCAGTTCCAGATATCAGCTTGGGTGCTTGCCGCAGCTGGCCCCGCCAAAGACAACACAGCACACAGAGGCCGTCCCACAGTTCGCCAGCAGTCAGCAGCCCGGCCCGCCCGGCAGCAGGCCTCGGACCAGAGAGAAGCCGGCAGCAAGCGGGCCCCGAGTGTCGCCGCCCAAAGAGGACGTCAGCCCGTCAAAGTGCACCCAGTCTCCGGGGTCTGCGCCCACCACGGGAGAGCACCCACGAGGGAGGCGAGGGGGACCAACCACTGAGGCCGCCAGGCAACGGCAGTGCCGCGCGCGGCAGGACGAAACCAGGAGACTAGGCCTCACAAGGCCGCAGCACCGTACAGCCAGACCGCCCAGCAAGTGGCCCCCGCCCCGAAGGTAAACCCCCGGGCAGCGGCAAGACTCACTGGTAAGGACAGGAGGAGCAGTTTCGCTGCGAGGCCCAGCACACAACAGCAGGTTCTCCTGTTCTCCTCCAGGCAAGGGCGGGTCCGCCGACATGCAGATTGGCCCCGGCACAGGAGTCCCGCTCACCACGAGGAGGGCAGCTTCGTCCAGCGGACTCGTACGGACTCAAAAATCGACCAGGTAGGGGCAGAACAACCCCAGGGGGCAGAGATCAGCAGCATAGCGTCCAGCAGGTGCCGATGTCTGGAGGATTTTGTCGGATTATTGCGCTTGGCCGGCAGAGCCCACTTAGAGTGCGGCCATCTTGCAGCCGGCCAAGCCACGCTCCCCAATTTGGAGCAATTTTTTAGCACATCAATGGATGTTAATTCATTAAACGCATAATTCTTTATGTCTGATTTACGAGACTCTGTTGCCAGTTTATACTCTTTCCTGCAAGCAAAAATCTTGGTCTTGTCTTGTGCCACTGAGCACCTATGATCAAACCATCTTTCTCCACCATCTGTATGTTTTTTGCAGGAGTAAGAAAGATCTTTTGCTACCTGCTTACTAATTGTGTCCTAGGCTTTTAGGACCCTGTAGTCTCCCACCCCACTGTCACAACACAGCTCCAACTCTGGGCCAACTTGACCAACTAATTCATTACAGAAATCTTCTGCAATAATCACATTCCATTTTAATCTGCCTCCCTGGTCTGTATTCCTAATTGCTGTCAAAGCAGCCCATATTTTAACTTCAGACTTAAGGGTAATACACATCCTCAAAATCAAATGTATAGGATTATGATAGCTAAACTGAGACCATAAAACTGTATATTCTAAAATAAACTTCAAGGGCTGTATTTATAAAAATATAATCAATGGTTGAATGGTTTCCCCTCCCTTTAAAGGTAGGGATAACATGTGTCTCACTTGGATTAATTAGATAAAAGGTCCTAAATCTGCCATAATTTGCTCCAGATATGCACCGTGTAAGGTGTGCTCAAAGTTACTCTCTGAAAGCCTCTCAGGTCCCAAACAGTCCAAAACACTACATTGCATTTGACATAGATGTATATTAAAGAATTATAAAAATTCACAATTAAAACTTTAGTTAAATTTGTAGTTGTGACCTCAACTACTAGACAATTTGCCTTGCCTGTTTCTAACTTACGATATTTCCCAGCAATTTTTAGGGAAATCAAAGTAGTCAAACCCCCTTTTGGCCTACCCATAACGGATGGTCTAGCAGGTTCAAAATAAGAGGTAAAACCATCTATC
Source organism: Lissotriton vulgaris (assembly GCF_964263255.1). Taxonomy (NCBI): domain Eukaryota; kingdom Metazoa; phylum Chordata; class Amphibia; order Caudata; family Salamandridae; genus Lissotriton; species Lissotriton vulgaris. The sequence goes on along the minus strand of NC_141691.1, from coordinate 1,072,406,888 downwards.
CATAATGAATTTTCAACTGGAGGCCAATAATAACAGAATTCTTTAAGAAAGTAATCCAATGTTTGTCCTCCACTTTATTTCTCAAACCCGCAATATTCCAGCTAAGTATTTTAACTAGATCTCCATTAGGTGGTAATGATGGTGCATCACTAATCTCCGTATTTAATTTCTCCATCTCCTGCCCCTGAGGTAATGAGACGGTAGTTAGTCAATCATTTTTATCTAACTTGTGAAAGAACATCGTACCTATTTGATATTTCCACCCCTCTAATCATCGTACTGACTCTACTAGTGTACCTCCCGGGTGGAGGGGTTGTGGGAATAACCCCCCCATGGGCGATGGTCCTCGGAAGGGATTGATCCAGTCGTTATATTTTGCCCAGTCTTATCTAGGAATAGACCAGTGGGAGTTACTAATTTATGGGATCTTACAGATGTCCTCGCTGGGTGAAAAGCACCCAGCAGGAGAGCTCTAATTCCCTCCGAGCCGCCGTGCTTGTTCTCTTCAAAAAGCCAGCCTGCTACATTTTTCCTGTTAAAATTAATTACCACACAATCCCTCTCAATGCTCTTGGGACCATGGCCCACCCAGCCAACCCGTCTTGCCATTGTAATGTGGTTAGATGCAAGTAAACCTCCATCAGAGTATCTCGAGCACCAAAATCTTACTTTACGTATTAGCTCCTCTGTAGTTTATTTGCTGTTTACCTTAAGTTGTGGAACATTAGTGAGAACTGCTACTAGTGGGGTCGCTTCTCGGGGTAGATGAACTCTAGTCTGGCTCATCATAGTGCACAATCTTGGCAAATTATCCGTCATGTTCATGTTTATGACCTCTTTCTCACGAGGTTCAGTGTTGCCCTGCTGAGTTAAGTAACCACTTGTATTCCCTTCCTGAATGCGAGATATGGGTCTCTGGATATCAGTACCAGGGCCAGAAGTGATCGGGCAATCTACTAATTCCAGGAGATTGGTCGCATTGGCTTTTCTGCCCCTTATCTGCCTCAGCTTGTTTGGTAGTATTCCTACAGCCCCCCCCCCATCCAAGTTTTCTCAAGGGTTGATAATTTATTTATAATACCATCTACCCCGTATTTCATGCATTTACCTAGTCTGAGTCTGATCGTCTCAAAGTGTCAATGTAAGTCAATATTATGTCCATCGATTTATCTGAAGTGGTGACTCCAGAAGTGGTAGGTGGCCTTGCAGCGGTATTTGGATCAGAGTCAAACGTCGCCTGGGTGACTGGCGAGGCCTTTTTTCATGGCCCCACCCTTAGTTCCCTTAATGCCTTTCCTTCTTTTGGCCTTTGCTAGAGTCCCAGGCTGTTCACCTAGGGGGGTCCGTGGCACATAAGTAATAGCCCCCGATGTATACTCTGAGGAGGGGGAGGCGCAAAGGCTTCTTCTGGGATACCATCGTTGTCATGACCTTGGGGCCCCATCAAAGGATCATCAGCAACAGCCGACCCAGCAGTGCAAGGGGTCAATAGGGGGGAAATGCCAACTAACTAATTTGCATCTCCCAACCCCAATTGGACTTCTACATTGTGGATCTCTGTCGTAATAGCCCCAATAGCATTCGTTAAATACGACATTATGGATGCACAATTTCTAGGTATTTTTGCTTTCGTTTTGGGCAAATCATTTTAACACGTAGACTTGCGCTTACCCATGCTGGAGTCCACAGGTCAGAGGGATTTCCCAGCCCAGCCTCTGTCAGCCTCTGTCTCTGACGGGCACTGCTTGAGTGCCGCGCTGATTTTACAGGCCTCCCGATGCCCTGCGATGATGCCCTCAACAGGCGCCTCTCAAGTCCTGCTGGGGCTTGTAGAGTTTCCTTGACCGTTCCCCTCAAGGCGATACCACGAAGGCAGAATGTCAGGCAGAGGGCAGAAATGGTGAACAAGCAGGTCAATAAGCTGTTTCCCTCATAACTGTGAGCGAAGAGGGTGAGTGCTGAAAGCCGTTCCCCTCACGGCGTAGGTGTAGGTGCTTCTGATATTCTAGTTGTGGGGACAATTTTATCGCTTTCTCCCCTCAACTGAATTAGCGGGCTTTGCCTTGCTCAACAACCTGATGTGATTCCGCTGGTATTTGTGATTTGTAAATGGTTACAGTATCATTATGGCGTTGATGTAAACTGACTCAGAATACTCCAGAAGAATGTTCCATGGTGTTGTAAAATCTGGCCTGCCGCGCAACTTATGTATCAGCTGTCCGGATATGAGTGCAGACACAGATGCGGCTCTCGGCCTGCTTGATTGGCCTAGGCTCTCCACTAACCCCTCACCTCTCACTGCAATCACCGCGGTCACCGTCTGCCAAGGTCTGCCACCCCCGCTAGCCGCTAATGATAGCGGGGACTGAGACTGAAGCAGGCAGGCTCGGGCTGCTGGGGGAGCAGGGAGCTGGGAGCAGCGAGGTGTCCTCCGCGTCCTTCCTCCGCCTTGCTACTGCCTCCGGCCTCTGTCTCCACCAGATAATGTGTTACGGAAGGTAAGTAACTTGTTCGACTGTACTTATAAGAGTTTATTACTTACCAAAGGAAACCTTCTTTGAAATCTTAAAATAACAGATTGAAAAAAAACAGCAAGACTCTAAACCCATGACTTACGGTTTGCATGCATCTCCTTGATTCTGGTAAATACATCACTGTGCTATATTAGAAGGATTTCAATTTATGAACTGGAAGCAACATAACAATTTCTTTGTCAAAAGCAGTAACACCCTTGCATATCTACATCAAATACAAATCTGTGATCTGCCTGTTCCACAAAATAATTACATGGTAGTATCATCATCTTGAACAGGGTATCCTGCCCAAAATGTAGAGCTTTAATTTGGCACATCTATCCAGGTTATCTTCGGCTTTGCATAGAGGTTGTCGGAGGCCCAGGCTCTAGGTTAGGCCTAGTCCCTGAGCAATTTGTATGCTCAAAGTATAAACTGAGGCGGTGTATCTGGAGGATCTGCTGCCAGGTCTCACTCATTCCCTCTGTTACTCCTCAGTTGAATCAGGAGGGGGTGGCCCAGTTGACGTGAAGACCTGACGCCTCTCCAGAGGTGTCCAGAGATTAATTAGCTGGGGTTCCATAATGGATGGGTGAGCCAAGAATAAAAGAACATCATCCGCATACAAAGTGATCTTGTTCTCCGTTGCCGTCTCTCATTTGACATCCTAGATCTGGGTGTTACATTGTATTCATCATCATCATCATCATTATTTCTTTATTTCGGCAGTTTTGCCATAAAAGATTGCACAATACATACATACATACAAAAAAATAAAACAAGAGAACATGCCAGTTTGACTAATGTACAATTGTATAACATTTAACACAATGGATAAAATAAATAACAACACATGCCTGCATGGTTGGATATGCTACCGTTGAATCGTGCAAGTAAATGGTAATACATTTTTAGTTACAATTTAAGACCTATTTTGCTCCTGGCAATATAAACAGAATGAAGGAATCTGCTGACACTAAAAACAATGATCTGAGAAGTATCAGACTTAATGATCCTATATGCCAGATTACATGACCTAATTCACAAAATGTTGCATAAGGGCTTGATCCATTTTTTCCTGGCTTTGGAATATGCTTGACAGAAAAACAATATATGAACCTCATCCTCCTTGTAATTTCCTTCACACATTAAGCAATTTCCACTTGCTACATGAGTTTCATCTTTATATTTCCTAGACCAGTATTCATTTATATAGTTGGTCATAAGGTTTCCATACCTAAACTTCATAAATAGGGTCTTTGCAAGGGGGGCTCAACTTCATCCAGGAAGACCTCAAAAAGGGGTTCTTCCTTAAAGGTTAAAAAGTTATTCACTAGAGTCCCACATCTGTTCCCATTGACTAATTGGTTATTTATGAAGGACCAAAAGACATTTTTCACCATGATTTTTGTGTTATGTGATAGCCTTTCGGGATACTCCCATAACTGTGAAAGGCCTACGATGGAAAACCATGTTTTAATATGTTTGAGCCAGAGAATAGAGTTCAGTGAGTCTAAGCCCATTATTTCTTGTAACCCTTTCCTATAATCGTCCAATTCTGGTGTCAGCCACAATCTTACCCAGAACATTAAAGGCCTGAGAGTGGTGTAATGATCTGTCCTCTTAAAGTTCAGATCCAGTTGAAGAGGCACTAAGGGGGTGCTTGTAGGAACCCTTACAAGACTTCGCATACATTTATTGTCCATGGTGGAAAAGATATCCTTTGCCGATGGCCCCCAGATCTCAGCCCCGTAAAGAGCTGCAGGTTGAACTTTAAATTTAAAGAGTTCCATAACAGGTGTCACTGCCTTACTAGTACTTACGTTAAACTTACTAATAATTGGTGTAGTGTTTTGGGCAAATATCACCTTAATTTTCTGAATTTGGGGTTTCCAAGTAAATTTCGAGTCTATCTCAACCCCCAAATAAGAAAAGTGGTCAACTACTTCCAAATCCTGACCATCTAAGGTTAAGCACCCTTTATCCGGCCTACTTGGATTTAGGGCCATGCACTTTGTTTTATTTACATTAATTTCCAGCCCTTTCTTGTCACAGTATTCACTAAAGGAGTTAAGTAGCGCCTGGAGACCTTTCTTGGTTTGCAAAATCAAGATGGTATCGTCCGCGAAAAGTAACGCAGGCACCCTTTCTCCATTAAGTCGGGGCGAATCATTCGTGCAGCCCTCCAGATGAGCAGGGATGTCGTTCACAAAAAGTGAAAATAGGGTTGGGGCCAGGACACATCCTTGGCGAACGCCACGCTCTATTGGATTATTTTTGGGTCAGTTCACCATTAGGACCCAATCTCACTTTAGCGAAATTCCTGGCGTGCAGCTGAATTATTTGAGCCAGAAGGCATCCTGGCGGGGCATGGCCAAGGCGGCGATCATGGCGGACGCAGTTTAGTTGAGCTCCGTCCCGCCAATCCAATATCCTGAATCTATCCCTCGTCTCCTTCGCCACGGGAGGCCCAAAACCGACGAACCTGGCTGTCGGACCTCGCTGCGGTGCCTTGGCGGTCATCTGGGAGTTGTGCCGGACTGCCGGCCGGCAGCTCGGGCCCCGGAGCTGTGCGGCCTGCTGCCACGAGTGAAGCTGGGACCCCCGATTTGCAGTGGCGAACCGGAAGTGAGGCATAGCCGGTGTGACGCGGGAGCAGTGGCCGGTCCCTGACTATCGGGACTCCGGGGGCCTTGGGAGCGGAGGTGCCCTGAGGGAGACTGGTGAGGAGGCCGGGGGGTCCGCTACGGGGAACCCCGCTCCGCGACACCGACCGAGTGAGGGGCTGGATCGGCAGCTGGGCGGGTCGCCAAGAGGTCACGGCGGACTGGCGGCAGCGGACGATTTGTAAAGCGGCAAAGACCCCCCCCCTCCTGGCGCTATAAATTTCCCCCCCCCCTCCTTCTGCTACACCCGGGCAGCGGTTCCTGGTGCTATCTGAGGGGGGGGGGGGGCGAGATATTTGGACTGGGGCACAATATCCGGCACCTCCCCCACTGTGCGCTGGGACTTCTCCTCGTCTGGCTTGGGGACACTGGTGGGCCACAGGGCAGGCCCTCATGTGAAGAGGTAGCCGCAGGCAGCAGCGTCCGGCCACACAACATTTGCCGTGAATCGATCCCGCAGGGGTCTGCACCCTGTGGCCTGGCCAGGCGGTGACGGCTTGTGGGTCGGTGTTGGTGGGCCCCTTGGACTGCACCCTGTGGAGTGATTCGCGTGGCCCAGGCCCTGGCAGTGGCCCATCTACTGGTCTCCGGAGTGAGGAGCGACCCCGTGGAGGTACAGCTGGAGCGCAGGGGTGCGGCCTCCTAGATGGAGGTGCGAATTGATCTAAGGGAAGGTCACCTGCACCCCGATCGTTCTTCTGGTAGCACCCTGGACCTGGTTTCTGTACATACTGGCAGCTATGACGAGGGGCGGCAACAGCGGACACACCTCAAAGCAGGGCACTATTGATAAATTTACGGGGCCGCCGGGGGGTGCACCTGCATCCGTCCCTGATAATGCCGCCCTCATGACGGCGATAACACAGTCCCGGGACATGCTGGGCGCGAAAATTGGGGCGGTCCGAGCAGATGTTACATTACTGCGCCAGGACCTACGCAACGCTGTGGCTCGCATAACAGAAGCCGAAACAAGGATTACTGGAGTGGAGGATGAGGTGGCGACTCTTAAGAAGAAGGTGGCCAATATGGAGGGCATCCAGAGGAGCCTTGCCCTGCGGTCGGAGGATGCCGAAGGGCGGGCCCGGAGGAACAATCTACGCTTTGTGGGATTTCCGGAGGATTGTGAGAAGGGCGACATGGAGGCCTTCCTGACCACTTGGCTGGAAAGTTGGATTCCTCCGGAGTCCCTATCGCGATGATTTATAATCGAGCGGGCACACCGGGCGCTGACACTACACAAAAATGGGAGTCAAGAGGGAAAGACAGAAGAGACTAGGATGCCCTCCACTCAGTAAGCTTATCAACAAAAAGTCCTAGCTCTTGTGGCAATATGTAATTATAAGTCTGTAAACAGTAGCGGTAGACATTCGTCGCCCGAAGGTATCCTTTCAGTGTAAGGATCAACCTATGTTTCAGTCTATTGCCTCTTTAAAACAACAACCTCTCTGATCTAAACATATAAGACAGCACAGACAAAAAAATGTGAGAAAAGCGAGATGGCACCTCACGGGCGAACCACCAATGGGACCCCTGGCTGGTACTCACCAGGTTGGCCCTGTTCTCATCATTGGTGCCATCAAGCTAAAACGTAAACGTGTCTCAGACCCCAAAAAATAAAAAGACAGTGGATGGTGCAGTGAACACAACTTATATGTAACAGAACTAACAACATTAAACATTTAACATATAAGGCACTGTGCAACTAGGACTATCAACTTTACTTTTGTTCCTATCTTTGTTGTAAACAGTGGACACACAAACAATAAAAAAGGAGGGTGTGGATACTCCCTATCGATTCACACCCTACTTACAGCCGACATGTTTCATTGCCTTGGTGTTTATCAGGCAATTTCTTCAGGGCAACTTATTTTTAATGCCACTGCAAGAGACACTGATTCTCGAATGCTGTAATATAAACAAACATATATGAGGTCATACGCTGTATGGGTAAATTTCATAATTACCCTTCAAGCAGTTATGCCTCTCATACCAGGACGGAGGACTTCTAAAAAAAACGGAATCCAGCTCCCATTGGTGAGCGTGGTCCTATCTCCCCATGGAGAAGTAACTAAAAAATGAAGGACCAGAAAGAAATTAGGATACTTCAGTCCCAGATCACCTCTTACCTTATGAAAGTATGCTGACATGGGGCAAAGAGAATAGAATATTACCAGTTGCAGAGTCCTGGTATGAGAGGCATAACTGCTTGAAGGGTAATTATGAAATTTACCCATACAGCGTGGTTGTTTGACAACACATAGAATTTGATGTGCAAAAAATGGGGGGAGCACCAGGTGACCTCATATATGTTTGTTTATATTACAGCATTCGAGAATCAGTGTCTCTTGCAGTGGCATTAAAAATAAGTTGCCCTGAAGAAATTGCCTGATAAACACCAAGGCAATGAAACATGTCGGCTGTAAGTAGGGTGTGAATCGATAGGGAGTATCCACACCCTCCTTTTTTATTGTTTGTGTGTCCACTGTTTACAACAAAGATAGGAACAAAAGTAAAGTTGATAGTCCTAGTTGCACAGTGCCTTATATGTTAAATGTTTAATGTTGTTAGTTCTGTTACATATAAGTTGTGTTCACTGCCCCATCCACTGTCTTTTTATTTTTTGGGGTCTGAGACACGTTTACGTTTTAGCTTGATGGCACCAATGATGAGAACAGGGCCAACCTGGTGAGTACCAGACAGGGGTCCCATTGGTGGTTCGCCCGTGAGGTGCCATCTCGCTTTTCTCACATTTTTTTGTCTGTGCTGTCCTATATGTTTAGATCAGAGAGGTTGTTGTTTTAAAGAGGCAATAGACTGAAACATAGGTTGATCCTTACACTGAAAGGATACCTTCGGGCGACGAATGTCTACCGCTACTGTTTACAGACTTATAATTACATATTGCCACAAGAGCTAGGACACCGGGCGCTGACCCAGAAGCCGCCGGTTGGGGAACGGCCTAGACCTGTGATAGCCAAACTGCTCAACTATCACGACCGCAACACAATCCTGCGACAGGCCCGTGCGAAGGAACCTCTGCTGTTTGACAATCATAAAATCCTGATTTTTCCAGACTACACTAAGTTGGTGCAGAGGCAGCGCCAATCCTTCACTGAGGCCAAGGCGAGACTGCGGGGCTTGAAAATTCAGGTTGCACTGCTCTACCCGGCCCGCCTGCGGGTGGTGTTCCAGTCCAAGACCTTATTCTTTAACACCCCAGAGGAAGTCTTTGCCTGGACGGACGAGACGGTCCGTATTAGGGTGCACACTCCCCCGGTCGAGATTCAGACTCCTCCACTACTGGGCCCCCTCGGACCCCGCGGCGGTCGCGCAGCAGAAGCAACTGGAGGTCCCATCCTAAGAAGAACTCTTCTACGGAGAATGGGGCGGCGGGAGCTACTGGGGCCCCAGATTCTCAAGATCTGACATCTTAGGTATCGCAGCGACGGATGGTTGATCACTCAGGATAAAGGGAGGATGGTTCGCTCCTACCAGATTTGGACAGCCTTGGCGGACTGCAACATAAGACTTCATCTATACAAGTAACTTTGTGGTTTTGGGACCCGGGTGGGGGGATGGCATAGGGAGTGCGGACTCGACCCCTCTGTTAGGTCTAGTTTGTTAGTGGGTTAAGGGTAGCTATGGGGGTCCATTGGTGGGGTGGGTGGTCTGTCTCATGTTGGGGGCAGAAGTCACGCTACACTGCAACAGATACTTCATCGTTCATTGAGGTATGGGGTGGGGGTGGGGGGGGAGTTTTGGGAAGTTGATTGATGTTGGTTTGAGGGGGGATGGCAAGGAGGGGTGGTTGGGGCCTGTGGGAGGGAGGGAGGGGGGGTTGTTCTGCACACAATTGTCTAGAAAGATGCTGTTTTGGTTTCCACGCCTGTTGTTCCCGCTACTTGCTGTACGAATCCCCCTACGCTTAGAAGGGGGCTGAAAACCCTGGGCGGGCGCATGTTGGCGCCCTAATGAAGGTGATGAGTTGGAATGTGCGGGGTATGCTCGACAAGATCAAAAGAGGTGCAGTGCTGAGACAGGGGAAGAGGGAGAAAGTGGATGTCTTGATGCTACAAGAAACACACCTAATGGGTAACAAAGCTCTGAGCCTACAGAGATATGGCTACGATCAAGTCTACCAAGCGGGCTTGGGGAGGGGATCTCGGGGGGTGGCACTACTGTTACACCGCAAACTGTCTTACACACACACTAAACATTGGATAGACCCCCAGGGCCGCTATGTCTTTGTGCAAGGGACGGTGGGCTCAGAGTCGGTTATTTTTGGGAGCGTGTATGCTCCGCCTCCATTGCAATGGGCTCTGATTGAAAAACTCTTCACAGTGTGGGCTGAGATCCCGGAGGGCCTAGCGGTCATAGGGGGGGACTGGAATGACGTCATGCAGTGTCGGATTGACCGCCTCAGATTCAGGGGTGACCCCATTGTAGATACCCCCACTAAATTGAATGGTATGGTAAGTGGTCTGAATTGGGTGGACACATGGGGATACTTGCACACACATAAGCGGGAGTACACATACGTCTCGGCGGTCCACCGATCGTTCTCGAGACTAGACTACATTTTTGTTCCCAGTGATGTCGTTACCAGAGTAGTCTCGGCGACTATCCTACCGCTAGGACTTTCGGACCACTCCCCCGTGGTAGTGGAGGTTGCCTTAGATAGAGAGAGACGGCCTTTTAGGTGGCGCCTCTCCGCCTGGCATCTGCAGCAGGAGGCGTACCAGCAACACATGGAGGTGGCCATCGCCCAGTACTGGGATGACAATCTAGGCACGGTGTCCGACGTACGGACAGCTTGGGAGGCTCTGAAACCCACGCTGCGCGGGGTAGATATTGCATGGTGCGCGGCAGCGCGTCGCAGGCGACAGGCAGAGCTGGTGTGGGCCGCGGCGGAGGTGGAGCGGCTGGAAACTCAATGTGGGGTAGCGGGTCGCCTGGAGGATGTGGGGCAGCTTTTATTGGCGCAGCAGACGTATGCCTCCCTCCAGTTGGACGAAGCCCGGCAGATCTGGCTGGCGACCAGAAGTAGAATTTATCAATGGGGCGACAAATCCAGTACGATGCTCCATAGACTCTGCCAAAAGGTGTTCCAGACACAGGAACTGCCGGGCCTCAGAGATGCTACCGGGGCCTCCATTTCAGCTCCAAGGGAGCTGGCGAACAGCTTCGCCGGCTACTTTGCAGTACAATGCGCCCCGCGGGACTCCCTCTCAGCACTTGACATTGACAAATTTATAACTGATCTTCCGCCCCGAACGCTTCCAGATGATGTGCGTGAGCGCCTTGAGGCCCCGCTATCGGCCGGGGAACTGGGCACAGCACTGGGGGAGCTCAATGCTGGTAAGGCCCCTGGGCCCAACGGTTTCCCTAGTGAAATTTTCAGGTGCTACCACCTCCAACTGGGGCCACATTACAAGGCCGCCCTGGAGGCGGCGAGGGAAGAGGGCCTTCTGCCGGCGGACTGGAGACATGCAGAAATAGTAGTGTTTTGTAAACCCGGTCGACCACCGGACCGCCACGAGTCCTATAGGCCAATCTCTCTTCTAAACAACGAGGCCAAAATACTTGCTAAGGCGCTTGCGAATCGCCTTCTCCCACCCGGATCAAGCCGGATTCATGCCCCGCCGATCGACGCGGCATAATATTCGACGCGCCCATGTGGCGGTGGAGGCAATGAGTAAAACCGGAGATCGAGCAGCACTATTACTAGCAGATAATGACAGGGCCTTTGATTCCTTGAGTTGGACCTACTTATTTGCCCTCCTTCCGCGCCTCAATCTGGGGCCCCACTTTATGTCCTATATCCGACTTTTGTATACCGGTCTGACGGCCTCGGTGAGGGTGGCGGGGGAGGTATCGGCAGCGTTCCCGATAGGACGAGGCACTCGGCAGGGGTGCCCCCTCTCGCCTTACTTATTCGCTCTAGCTATGGAGCCGCTGGCTGCATGGGTCCAGATAGATGCACAGCTGAGGGGCTTTGAGTGGCAGGCGGGACCGTCGGATAGAATCGCACTATATGCGGATGACGTCCTATTCTTCCTTACAGATGTGAATCGGTCCGGGCCGCGGGTCCTAGACATCATGAAAATCTTCGGCGAAGTCTCGGGACTCTGCCTGAAACCGCAGAAATCCACTCTTTGGACTTTGGGAGACCACTTTGAGGTCAGGCCGTGGGCCTCGCCTCTACAGAGAGCGGTCGGGGGTCTTAAATATCTGGGAGTGTTCCTGACGACCACGCCGACAATCGCCTGGGAGCGCAATGTAGTTCCCGTATGGGACAAGGTGCAACAGGAAATGAAGTGCTGGTCCCGCATACCCCTCAATATATATGGTAGATCCGCCATTTTTAAGATGGTAGCCCTTCCCCGTTTGCTGTACCAACTACAAAACCACCCATTCCCAATACCGCCGCAATGGTTCCGACTGGTCAACTCGGCACTCGGTCGATTTTTGTGGGCCGGTGGCGTGTCGCGGGTAGCTCTGCGGACCTGCTTTCTGTCCATGTACTGTGGAGGACTAGCGACCTCGGATCTTCTGTCATATTACCAAGCATCACACCTGGTAGTCCTGAATGATTGGTGGTACAGTGGCAGAGAGGACCCGGCATATGCCCTAGAAAGGTACCTAATGGAACCAGACTCCCTACACACGGTATTATACTCGGCGCAGCTGCGGAAGAGATTGCCTAGGGCAACACAAGTTATATTTCAGATATGGCGACAATCACTGCGTCGTATGGGATGGTGGGGAACACTGACGGGGGAGACCCCACTCTGGCATAACGGGCAACTACCGGCCCTGATTTCCCTTCCGGGATTTAGGGGCTGGGATTTGATAGGAATCTCAACATTGGGCCAGGTCCTAAAGGGCACCACACTTAAATCCTTTCAAGACCTTAGCGCAGAATTTGACATGCCCCGCACGCAGTTCTTTCGATACTTACAACTTAGGCACGCTCTGGCACCTGCGCTTGCGGGCTTGGATACGCTACCTGAATTCAGCCCGATAGAGGCGAAGGTATTTATGGGGGATCTAGAAGACAAAAAGATATCCAAAATATACCAAACATTAGTGACACATTGTTCCTCAGATCTACAGCCCCTGAGAGACCGCTGGGTGCAGGATGTGGGAGAGTTGGAGGAGGAAGACTGGCGGGAGGCTCTCGAGTCCCCCAGGGGGGCAGCAATAGCTGTCCGCTTACGCCTAATACAATTCAAATACCTGCACCGTGCTTATTATACCAGAGAGAGATTGTGGAGGGCTGGTCTGATTGAGTCCCCGGCATGTTTGCGATGTGGTCATGAATTAGGCACCCTTTTACTTACAGTGTGGGAATGTAGTGACCTGGCGAGATTTTGGACAGGTGTGTGGGACTGTCTGTCGGAGGTGCTGGGATGGGAACTCCCCCATACGGCGAAATTGGGCCTGCTCCATGTGCTAGAAGGGGTGGGCGGTAACGTCTACAAGCGACACTTGCTGCTGCTAGGTCTAACACTGGCTAAACGAGATGTGGCGCAGGCCTGGAAGGATCCCAGGGCTCCCAAGGTGGTCGGATGGAAGAAAGGACTGGACTTTTGCATGGGACTGGAGCGGCCGGTGTTTGAGGCCAGAGGCTGCCCCACAAAACACTAAAAAATATGGAAACGATGGGCAGACTACAGGGGATTGTGGCTGGAGCCTCCACCACCACCAAGGGGCGAGGATGGGCAGTTGTAATGGGCATGTTGAGACAAGGTTATTTATACGGACAATTGTATGCTTACCCTAAACAGTGTTGAAGAGACATAGTGTTGCAGGAGGGAGGGGGGGGTTGGGTAGTTGGGGGTTGGGGCGGAGGGTGGAGGGTTTGCCAATTAAATACATCGCACAATATGAAGCATGATTGTTGTCACAGCCCCTCCGGGGTTCGGAGCACTGTGTATGTTTATCTCAGCGATCTTAATAAACAACAGTTTTGAAAAAAAGAAGGCATCCTGGCATCCCAGCCTCGTCAAGGGCTCTCCAAAGGAGATCCTGTGGCACTAGATCAAATGCCGCTCTCAAATCTACGAAAGCGACATATAAATGCCCTTTCCTGATTAGTACGTATTTCCAATAGAGGCAGCAAAACCTAAAAACCTGGTCGATGGTATTGACCTTACTCCTGAACCCAGCTTGCAATTTTGTAAGTACCCTTTTCTCCTCTAGCCAATAGTTTATACGGGTTAGTATGTGCCTTGAATATAATTTCTGCAGAATGTCCATTAGGCTAATCGGTCTATAGTTAGAGGGTTCAGACCGGTTGCCCTTTTTAAAAATTAGGACAATCTCGGCACCCCGCCAGCTGTCTGGGAAGTTACAATTACTAGATAAGACATTAAATAAGTAGTTTACATAGGGAGCCCAGACCTTTATGTCGTGTTTATACAAGTCCCCGGGTATTTTATCAAGACCCGGGGCTTTGCCATTTTTCAATGCACTAATTGCCATTTCTGTTTCATCAATAGACAAGTCTAGGCACTCAATCTGGGGAGGGGCCCACAATGCTATCTTACTACACTTGTCTATACCACTATCAAATTTTTGATATAGAGTCGTGAAGTGATTCACCCATGTGGATTCATCGAGATATACATCTTTCACTATTCTACTTGCATGGCTCCCGTTGGCAACTAGCCTCCAGAACCCTACAGTGTCCTTCGCTTTGGCGGCAACCAACATTTCTGCCCAGCTAGCCTCCTCCCAGGCCTTCTTTGAGGTCATCTGAATGCGCTTGTATGCCTCCCTGGCTATTTTAACATCATTTTGACTTTTGTTTTTTATGGCGATCATAAGCTCCCCCTTAGCTAGCCTACAGGACTTGTCGTACCAGGCTTTGCCATGGGACAAGTTACTTACATTTTGCTGCCTCTTCTTTGGCATTTTTGTTAATAATGTTTTCAGTGTCTTACAAAACTCCTTGTGCAATACCATAAATTGTTCAGTAGTGGTATCTTGCCCTGACAGGGGTGCAAAGGTCGTCTCAAACAATGTGTATATTGCCATGAGAGTGTCACCATGTTCTAGCACATGAGGCCACTTTAATGCTCGTCTGTTGTTGCTGACCAATGTTTCATCACATGGGACAGTATTGTGTGCCTCCAGAGACAATGCATCACTAGACTTCTTAAGCAAAAGTGTATCTATAGTTAATTCCATAGGGTAGTGGTCACTCTCTGATCTATCCTTCACCTCAAGGTCAACCATATACTGCCAGATGAATAATGAGAAAATCACAAAGTCTAGGTTACTTTTAATGGCAGATCTTGAGAAAGTAGGCTTTTTTAAAACATCTGAGGGAAGGCGGCCATTACATACCATTACATGCCCTAAGACCGTGGTCAGCCATCAACTTCACTATTTGTACTGCTAAGGTGGAACATTTCACAAACTTAGTGTTGTCCAACCGCGGGATGTTATTTACAAAGTCTTCATCCTCGAAGACATCAATAAGTCCTGGGACAGGTTCAAAATTGCAGTTTAAATCACCACCTATTATAACTGCTTCTTTGCCAACCACCCTTCCCATGAATGAGTCTAGTTTAGCTAGGATAACCGATTCCTTAGTGCGGGGTAATGGCCTATTATAGACATTAATTAAATAACACAGTCTCCCATCCACAGTTTTAATTTTAAGGGCAAAGATGTCTGGCGAGCTAGTATCCATAACTTCTATCCTAATCTTCAGGGTTACCTTAACCCAGATAATTAGGCCCCCAGAGGGCCTACCCCTAACTGAAGGAACTGCTCCAATGCCATATGTTTTATAGCCAACCCTATGTGGTGTGTCAATTGCCCATGATTCCTGTAATAGACAGAGGTCACTGGAGTCAATATACTCCGCCCACTCGGGATCCCTTAAATTCTTAGTTACACCTGCTATGTTCCATGAGATTAACGTCAGTGGCGAGTTGTTACTGCTGCTAGAAAGTCCTACATTTGGAATAACTACACAGTCTCCCATCCACAGTTTCAATTTTAAGGGCCAAGATGTCTGGCGAGCTAGTATCCATAACTTCTATCCTAATCTTCAGGGTTACCTTAACCCAGATAATTAGGCCCCCAGAGGGCCTACCCCTAACTGAAGGAACTGCTCCAATGCCATATGTTTTATAGCCAACCCTATGTGGTGTGTCAATTGCCCATGATTCCTGTATTAGACAGAGGTCACTGGAGTCAATATACTCCGCCCACTCTGGATCCCTTAAATTCTTAGTTACACCCGCTATGTTCCATGAGATTAACGTCAGTGGCGAGTTGTTACTGCTGCTAGAAAGTCCTACATTTGGAATAACTACACTGTCTCCCATCCACAGTTTCAATTTTAAGGGCCAAGATGTCTGGCGAGCTAGTATCCATAACTTCTATCCTAATCTTCAGGGTTACCTTAACCCAGATAATTAGGCCCCCAGAGGGCCTACCCCTAACTGAAGGAACTGCTCCAATGCCATATGTTTTATAGCCAACCCTATTCAAACCGGAGGCGGTTCGATGGCCAGAGAAAAAAAAGGGGGGTAGATGGGACAGCACCTGGGCTTGTGGATGTGCGTGTCGTATATGCAGACATATGACATGGATTTGGGACAAAAGCCCTTACCTCTTCCAGGAATGCCCAGGCCAGCAAATTGAAAGCTTTTTCAGAATCTATGATCATTAAGGCATCAGAATATTTTAAGGATTGAGAGTGTGCAAGGGTTAGATAAACCCTGCCTATTCAGTGGCTTGTACTGAGATGTGAGATGAAGCCAAATTGATTTTAATGGACCAGGAGTGTCCGCACTCGAAGAGCCAGAACTAGAACCTTGGCAAAGAGTTTCATATCTGTAATTATGAGGGAGATTGGGCAATATGAGGCACAGTGACCAGTGTCCAGAATGGGTTAGGTAACACAACAATGGTCACCAAATACAGCTCTGGCAGGAAGTGGCCCCTCTCCATTGATTCAAGATACATCACCAGAAGGGGCAGTAGTATTGCTTTACAGAGTTTGCTGTAGTATTCAGGATATCTATCTGGTCCTGGTGTCCTACCGGGATTCATGTTTGTGAGGTCCTCGCTTGTCTTCCTCTCATTCGAGAAGGATCAGTTGTGGCATCAGAAGATCAGCAAGGAGAGAGGAATTGTGCTCACAACGAGGATGTTTTTTAGCGTGTAGGAATTCATAGTAGTCGGCAAAGGTGGTTGCAATATCAAGGGCTGTCGATATCGATCTACTGGTCTCATCTGTACGATGGGGCTTCTACTTACGTCTCATCATCATTAATAGCCATCCAGTAGAGGAGTTTCCTCGATTTATTCCCCCTTTTGTACACCCGCCTGGTTGAGACCCGCCTCCTCTTAAATTAATCTGGTGGAGGGTCGCTCTGTCCATCGCCAGGCCGTGCCTCACGTGCTCTGTCTGATGCCAGTGATTTTTTCGTTACTATGATAAAATCTCTGTCTCAAGAGTATTAATTTGGCCATATTTTTACCCGTTCTTTACCTCTGAAGTATGAGTGGACAATCATGCCTTGCCGGTTGCCCTTAGCACCCAGGGGGATTCCACCATCCCTTGATTGATTTCTAGGAATGTTTGCAGTTGAGAGAGGGCAAATAGATTATCCACCAGGAACCTTATGTTAATATGCCAGACTAGTCTCTCATCTGCTCTGTGGGAGCCACAAGGGATCGTGATCAGGGCATGATCCGATATACCCCTAGGCAGGAAATGGTAGCATGTTGTGTGAAGGAAATCGGGGGGAGAAAGTAGCAGATGCTTGATGAAAGACATCAATTCAGGAGCCGCTGACACTTGATAGCATCCTCAGATCTGTGGATTCCAGACCCTCCATGCATTACACAGTCCCAAACTATCTACCCAGTCAGCCATTCTTCTTTCTACCCACCCTCTGTTTCACACCAGGATGCCTGGTAGAGTCAATGGGTCCGATAATATCATTGAAGTCATCCCAATGATCATGATGCTGTAGGGGAAATCCTAGATTGAGGGTCTCCAATGTGGATTTGACTAGCATTGGGGCAACATAAAGACTCAAGATGTTGTAGTGTGTGCCCTCAAAGGCCCTCAATTATCACCCTAGTATGTCATGAGAGATCACAGAGACAGCAAAGGGCAAGGTTTTAGGAACGAGAATCACCACCCCATATAACCTCTGTAATGCCTTACGTGATACATCCAGTCATATCCATATTGAGCTAGCAATGAGTATTTGTTGTCCAGGAGATGGGTCTCCAAAAGCAGCAGGATTGGCAATGCATGGCATCATACAAACTGTAAGACAGTGCCTTTCTTAACCTGGTCAAGCAAACTGTTAACATTCCATGCCATTACTGTGAAGGCAGGCAAGTGGTAAAGGATATTGGATAGTTCTATAGAATGTGGAGGGCTTCCGTTGCATCATCCACGTCTGACAGATGCTAGCAGGCCCCAGACCACAGATCGTGAGTTGAGTTGCAATGCTTTAGAGATAGCAATGCAAGAACAATGAAATTCACTGTGTGCAAATTAAATCGTGTAAGAAACAAAACTAGAGAACAGGAAAAACAAACCTCCACCCCAGGTCCAGGTCCCACCTTCCTATAATCTTCGCCCCCCCCCCCCCAAAAAAAGAACAGGCATCTGTCACACTACACACTAAACTAGTCCCCTCCTACCCCCACTGCAACCCCGTTTTGCAAAGTATAACTGGTAGGATACAGAGGATTACATTACAAAACTACTGTTAGCTGTTCATGATTGTGAGAAGTTGGCCTGGTATATGATGCTCACTAGTTCTAGTGATCACCTTGTACCATGCCAAGCAACCCTTATGATGATTGGTTGTAAGTCAACCTTACAGACCAGCTATCTTAGTAGCGTGGACAAAGCAGTCTTAGGCTAAACTCTGTAAAGGCATGTGAAGCAAGCTGTTTTACCATGCACAATCCCCTTAAATACCAAATGAAAGGACACCACACAGATATATATTGAAAATATAACTATATTTATTTACTATACATATCCCCTATACTCTTTATGAGCACAGAAGTAAATGCGTTAAAACAAAACACAGTTTAAATATACAAAAGTTGCACAATATGGATGAGCCCTAGGGGCCACCTAAACCATATACTAAAATAGTGGTATAAGAACCACCTATCGGAAAGGAAGTAGGCCTAGGGCCTGGGAAATCGCTGGAGCTGTTCGGGACTAACAGTGAAGAAGTCGGGAAAGGCCCGCGGGACTCGGGTGCAGCGCTTGAAGCACACCCATGCACCAATGCAATGTCAATGGTGCGTAAAAGTTATAAAGTTACTATTTAAGGAACCTTCCGACTGACCTAGAAGGACAAAACTTTAGACCTAGACACTAGAGATGTGTACCAGTGTAGGAACACCGGCAATGCTGAGTTACCTCACCCACAGGAAGTGGGTGCACAGGTGCAAAGTAGTGTCCGGTTTCGTCACGCAGGTCGATGGTGCCTGAAGATGAAGATGCTGCAGGCGGGTCGTCGAGGAGGGTTCCGGTGGATCCAAGGGTGGATCTGAAGAGGTGAAGACCTGAAAGCAGAGGGGACAATGTTCAAAGTCACAAGCCAGTGACCACCGTGGAACCAGGATGGAACCAGGCGATATTGGGTGCAAACAGGCGAAAAGGTGAAGATTGTCTCTGCAGCCACGTGGACACGAAGAGGTCAAGGACGTCCAGGCGTTGGTTACGAGCTGTCCCTTGAAGGCTCTAGCTGTTGGCGGCGTCGGCTTTTGATCTGAGCAAACAGGCCTTGGCTAATGCAAGCCACGCAAGACTCGATGCAAGCTTCTCACTCGGACCAGCAAGGTCAGAGCGGGTGCTCCTTTTCAGGGGAGCGAGGGCCAGTCTGGAGCAACCAGACCAGCGGTGTTGTTTGTAGGTTTTGTCGCCAAGATGGCCGCTAGCCACGTGGCAAGTGGCCGGGATGGCGCGCTGAGTGGCAAAGTGCAAAAGGGCCCCACGCAGATCGTGGAGAGGCTGGGGGGCTGATCTTCGGTGCAAATGCTGCTCGGTGGTGGGGCTTCTCAAACTTCAAAGCACAGCATCGAGGGTGCCTCGGGTGCTGCGCAGTCAGCTTCTCGGGGGTCTTTTGAGATGTCCGGTCCCACGACTCTCGGTGCCTCCACGAGTCTCTTCTTTGCAGGGACTGTGAATCGGGCTCTGAGATGTCTGGGAGTCTGGGTCTCGTCGGGCTCTGGGCTCGGGCTCCGGCAGGAGGCGGCGGCAAAGCAGACGTCGAGTTTCTGGATGGTGCCTGTATTCACAGGGTGGTCACTCCTTGGCCACAAGTGAGATGCTCTTCAGTCTTCTTTGCAGCAGAATGTCGAAGTCCAGTTTTCTTCTTAGTTTCAAGTTGAGTTCAGGATGATCTGAAGTCTTGGGACACAGCTCCTACTCTTATTCCAAATCTGGGGGCCGGATCACCTGCTAGGTCCCCCCTCTGGATGGGACCAGGAAGGGGGGGCGGTTACACCCCCTTTCCTTTGTCCAGCTCCGCGGCAGGACTGGGGCTGGAAAGCCCCAGCACCGGTTTGGACTGGCTTATGCATGGGGACACCTTGTGTGCGACAGGCATGTCTCATTCTATTCAGCCCTGTCCTACCCAATACACAAAATCCTGTCTGGGGTGGTGCTCGCACCTCCCAAGGCAGGAAACCCTTTCTCCAAGCCTCCCTCGCCGGAAGGACTCCCAGCAGCAGGAGGTCAGACTTGTGTCTGTGGTGGCAGCATCCATTTTGTGATGCTGAGGCTCTAGTTTAACTTTAACCGGGGTTCAGGTTATGTACATGTCGTGTCCCTCTAGAAGGGTGGAATGCTACCCCCGTCGCCAGAACTGGCGAGGGGGTAGTATCCCAATTGGTATGACACCTTACTCGACATGTTTTGATAAAGCCAAACCAAAGTTAGCAAATAACCGCGAGGATTATAATGCACATAAGAGTATATGGTATGGCAATATCCCGGAACAGCTAAGGGAGTTTTTCCCGACAGCTGCAGATGGGCTCAGCTCATGCCAGAGCGTCATCTCACATGAAACCAAGCACTCTGCCTCCAGGATTGCTGAGGCCTTACATAGGAGTGGCTTATAGGTTAACATGTGTCCAGATAGGGTTAGATATAGGGATACTATATCTAAGTAAGAGGTGATTAAACCAACTTACCCCAGCTGATTGATCAGCCAGTTGTGTCAAATATGGAGGCCAGACCAGGGGTGGCACAATACATGCTGCAGCCCCTGGTAGGCCTTGGATACACCTATGCCATGGATACCTGGAGTACATTGTTACAGGGGCCTATAAGGTGAACCAGTTCCAATTCGTAATGCACCTAGAGTGCATTGACATTAATTTAGAGAGATAACAGCAGGATGTGGGTCTGATTAGCTGGCCCACAGCCACATTAAGTCATAAACCAGTGAAGCAAAAAGCAAAAATTTGGGGTGACCATAGGATAGCAGACCCTACTCTCCTACACAACCCCCCCCAAACGCAGGGACATTAGACTAACCTTGACCAGTTGTGTCTTCATGTTCTAAGTGGAAGTACCTGGAGAGACCATCTGCATTACCATGGTCAGTCCCTGGGCGGTGCTCCACTGTAAAGTCCATCCCCTGTAGGGAAATGGACCACCTGATTAGTTTAGGGTTTTCACCCTTCTTCTGATTAAGCCATAAGAGGGGCTTATGGTCGGTCTGAATCTTGAAGTGAGTGCCAAACAAGTATGGTCTCAACTTCTTCAGGGCCCACACCACAGCAAATGCCTCCCTCTCAATAGCTGACCAACATTTCTCCCTGGGGGTCAGCCTTCTGCTAATAAAAGCAATGGGCTGGTCTTGACCATCTACATTAAGTTGTGAAAGCACAGCTCCCACTCCCAACTCAGAAGCATCTGTTTGGACAATGAACTCTCTTGAGTAGTCAGGACTCTTCAGGATAGGTGCAGAGCACATGGCCTTCTTCAGGTCATCAAATGCCTTTTGACAGTTTACTGTCCACTGAACCTTTTTGGGCATCTTCTTGGATGTCAGATCATTAAGAGGAGTCACAATGGACCCATAGTTCTTAACAAACTTCCTGTAGTACCCAGTCAGGCCCAAGAAAACTCTGACCTGAGTCTGGGTAGTTGGAGGGGACCAGTCCTTTATGGTCTGGATCTTACTCTCCAGTGGCTGAACTTGGCCTCCACCTACAAGGTGGCCCAAGTACACAACCTTACTCTGCCCTATCTGGCACTTTGTGGCCTTGATAGTGAGGCCTGCCTTTTGCAGAGCCTCTAGCACTTCCTTCAGGTGGACCAGGTGATCCTCCCAGGTGGAGCTGAAGACAGCAATATCATCCAGATATGCTGCGCAAAAGTCATCCAACCCAGTAAGGATTTCATTCACCAACCTTTGGAAGGTGGCAGGTGCATTTATCAAACCAAAGGGCATCACCACAAATTGGTAATGTCCTTAGGGGTAGAAAATGCTGTTTTGGCTTTGGATTCCTCAGCTAACCTGATTTGCCAATAGCCAGCTGTCAGATCAAATGTGCTCAAATATTTGGCAGAAGCCAACTTGTCAATGAGCTCATCTGCCCTTGGAATGGGGTGTGCATCTGTCCTGGTGACAACATTGAGTCCTCTGTAATCCACACAGAACCTCGTCTCTCTCTTTCCATCTTTGGTGTGAGGTTTGGGGACCAGAACCACTGGGCTGGCCCAGAGGCTCTCTGAAAGCTCAATAACACCTAATTCCAGCATCTTTTACACCTCAGTCTTCATACAGTCCCTGACATGGTCAGGTTGCCTGTAAATCTTGCTTTTCACAGGAAGACTGTCACCAGTGTCCACCACGTGGGTACACCAGTTAGTCTGACTGGGTGTCAATGAGAACATATGTCTGTATGACTGCAAAACTTGTCTACAGTCATGTTGCTGATGTTCAGTGAGGCTGCCATCTAAGGTCACAACATCAACTGAGCCATCTTCAGGGTTCTGAGTTAACAGGTCTGGGAGAGGGTCACTCTCTTCCTCCTGCCCCTCATCTGTAGCCATGAGCAAGCCCATGTCTGCCCTGTCAACATATGCCTTCAGTCTGTTGACATGGAGCACCCTGTGGGGGCTCCTGGGAGTTCCTAGGTCCACCAAGTAGGTAACCTCTCCCTTTTTTTTAACAATTGTATGAGGTCCAGACCACTTGTCTTGGAGTGCTGCTGGGGCCACTGACTCCAACACCCATACTTTCTGTCCAGGCTGATACTCAGTTAAGACAGCCTTTTGGTCATGCCAAGCTTTCTGTAATTCTTGGCTAGCCTCAAGGTTTTTGGATGCCTTCTCCATATACTCAGCCATCCTGGACCGGAGACCAAGTACATAGTCCACTATGTCTTGTTTAGGCTTTTTGAGAGGTAACTCCCATTCTTTCCTTCACCAGACATAGGCGTCCTTTTACAGGGTGCCCAAGCAACAATTCAAAGGGGCTGAAGCCAAACCCCTTTTGTGGGACCTCTCTGTAAGCAAACAGAAGGCAGGGTAGAAGGATGTCCTATCTCCGACTGAGCTTTTCTGGTAATCCTTTGATCATACCCTTTAGGGTCTTGTTGAATCTTTCAACAAGCACATTATCTTGTGGATGATACGGAGTGGTGAACTTGTAGTTGACACCACATTCCTTCCGCATAGCTGTTAAGTATCCTGACATGAAGTTGGCACCTCTATCAGATACTACCTCCTTAGGAAACCCCACTCTGGAGAAAACTCCATGTAAGGCCCTGGCCACAACAGGAGCTGTTGTGGTCCTAAGGGGAATTGCCTCTGGGTACCTGGTGGCATGGTCCACCACCACCAGTATGAATCTGTGCCCAGATGCTGTAGGGGGATCCATTGGACCTACAATATCAATCCCCACTCTTTCAAAGGGAACCCCCACCACAGGTAGTGGTATCAGGGGACCTTTGTTGTGCCACCTGCTTTACCACTGGCTTGGCAGGCTACACAGGAGCGACAAAACTCCTTGGTGTCTTCAGACATGTGAGGCCAGTGAAAATGAGGGACAAGCCTGTACCAAGTCTTTTTTTTTTTTTTTTTTTTTTTTTTTGGTGTAAGAGGTTTATTTGCACTTAATAGACATGATAACACCATACATTTGCTTCGCCTACAACCATCAATGGCCGGCTGTTTGCATGTGTGCCCGGGTGGGCTCGCTGGGTGGTAAAACAACAAAGAGAAGAAAAATACACAGCCCATCAGCCGACATCTCGAGGACCGGCGGCGTATTGTAATGCAAGCATATTGGTAGTGTCCAGTGCTATGATCATTCGTCACAATGCCAGTGTTCTTACTTTTTCGGTATAATTTTCTCCCAACTGTACTCAAAATTAACTGTCCATTAACTGAACTCAGTAGTGTCTATTGGTATTAAAAATTCTGTGTCACAGCATCCTCCCTCCCGATCCGTACCACGTTTTTGTGTACATTAGTATATCCCCCTTGTTGCATGACAAACACATCACCATTATAAGAACATGGATCAGGAACCTAAGCATACCATTCTTTGAAGTGTAATTATGTCAAAGCTACATAACGCTATAATGTACATATTACACCCCTTCGCATTACAGTCCTAGTTGTCATCATTCACTTCTCGTTCTGCCTCGTGCTGCGTTACATATTCTCTGTAGTATTCCCAATAGTCCCTGGGCCTAGAACTGGCTGGGAGTTCTTCCTCATACGTGATCAGCGTATCGTGGCAGTATGCCATGTCCTCCAACCAGCTTTTAAGTGCAGGGCTTCTTCTACTATTCCAGTGCAGGGACACCCTTCGTTTGGCCAACAATAGCGCTACTGCGCAGAACTTACGTTTCCGTGCCCTGAGCTGCGGCTCGATACCTAAGAGGCAAAGCCTAGCTTCACATAGCAGGGAGGTACCCAACATCTCATTCAGTGTTTGTATGACCTGTTCCCAGTAGCCCGCCACTTTACGACAATGCCACGCGAGGTGCATGAAATCCGCCCCCTCCTGTTTACACCGTTTGCACCTTGAGTCTTCCTGCAACCCATACCTAAATAGTTTGTGAGGGGTGTAGTACACTTGATGTAAATATTTGTAATGTATTAGCCGCAAGTTTCCATTCGGTGTCAGCAGGTTGGTCAGCATACAAGCAGATGCCCATTCTTCCTCAGTGAGTGGTGATACTAGGCCCTCACTCCACCTCTGCCGAGCTTTGTCAGTTCCCCCACCTATCGCTCCCTGTAGGCTCGTGTATAGTTTGGACACTAGGTGTGATGCCGTGGGTGTGGTGAGCAGGAGTTGTAGGGGCGCTAGTGACGTCGGTTCCTCTGGGTGTGCTGGGTAATGTTCCTGTAGGGCCCTCTGCAGTCTATAGTAGTTGAACTTGAATAGTAGGGACGGGTTACTAATGTATTGTAATGCATCCAACGGTTGGAACACCCCGTTCTGGTATAGGTCACCCATTTTGTCTATACCTGCCCACTTCAACAGATTCATGCCTGCTTGTTCGTGTGTAACGGAAATATGTGGGTGGTGGGCCAGCGGAAGAGCCGGAGCGTACAGCGGGAGAGCGTTAGCTGCCTTGCCCATCAGCCTCCATGCCTCCGTTGTGGCGTCTACAGTGTTTATATCTCGTTCGTGCAGTCTGGGGCGTTTGTGTAATAATATGTTTGCCAGTGGTATCGGTTGTGTGTCTCCTTCCTCCACCGCAACATGTGTGAGGAAGGGAACCTCGTGGTGCCAGTAATGCGCAAATTGCGCCTGGGCGCATAAGTAGTACAGGTAAAAGTCAGGCACCTTGAAGCCCCCCTTCGCATATGGGAGTGTCATTGTGTGCAATGCCATTCGAGCTTGCTTCCCGGCCCAGAGCAGACTAATCACCAAGGTGTTTATGTGTCGAAACACTGCCGCTGGCGGCTTAATTGGGATATTATTGAAAAGGTATAGAAACTTGGGCAGGAGCACCATTTTCACTATGGCGGCCCGGTCCGCTAGGGATAGCGGGAGTTTGTTCCAACGCTTTACTTTATCCTCCAGGGACGCTATTGCTCGCCCATAGTTCGTGCGAATTACTATCTCCGGGTCCCTGTGAAACCAGACTCCCAGGTACTTTGTAGGGTCATCCTGCCATTCGAGCGGGTAATCTAGGGGCGTAGGTCGCGTGCTGTCAGTTAGTGCTATGATAAGTGATTTGTCCCAGTTTATTTGTAAGCCTGAGTGGGTCCCGAACTTAATGTACTCCCTCATTAGCGGATTCAGGTTGAGCGCCGGCTCTTTGACATAAAGCACCATGTCATCGGCGTACAGCGATATGTGAATGGGGCGTGATGGCATCTGTATGGCCGAGTAGTGATGGTGCTGCCTAATTTTACAGGCCAAAGGTTCCAGAACCAGCGCAAAAAGCATTGGTGATAGTGGGCAGCCCTGCCTAGTGCCTCTGCAGATCTGAATTGTCTCTGAGGTATGCCTATTTATGCGGATTCTTGCCGAAAGGTTGGTATATAACATTGATATCCACCCAAGGAACATCAGGGGGAACCCCATGCGTACCAGAATTGCCTGAATGAAAGGCCAGCCTATTGTGTCAAACGCCTTGGCAGCGTCGAGAAGCACTGCTACTGCTTTCGTGTCGGGGGACAAGTAGTGTGCCAGGGCGAATAGGGTGCGAGTGTTGTGTGTTGTGGCTCTGTCAGGAATAAACCCAGATTGGTCCGGCCTGATTAAGAGGGGCATAAGTGGTTTAAGTCTTTCGGCAAGTAGACTGGCGATTATTTTAGTGTCTACATTCAGTAAGGACAGAGGGCGATACGAGTCGCATTTGTCTTCGTCCTTACCCGGCTTTAGGAGAGCTATAAGCAAGGCCTCCCTCATGGATGCAGGGAGCGTCTGGGCCTCATGTGATGCGCCATACAGTCTCACCAAATGGGGAGCAAGCAGATCCACAAATTCCTTATAGAATTCTGACACGTAGCCGTCTGGGCCTGGCGCTTTGTTGTTCGGCAGCCGCTTGATAGTGTCTGTTACCTCTTCCACCGTCACAGGCCGCGCCAAGTAGGCCCTGTGGCCATCGGACAACCATGCCAATTCTACATCCTCCATGTATGCCAGTAACTCTGTTTGTGTGGGCGAGGGACGCGCCGCATACAGGGTGCTGTAATGCGCCATAAATTCCTTTATTATCTCCTTGATACCAGTCGCCTTTTCCCCCGTGACCCTGCTGATGGCCGTTATATTTTGAGGGGCCCGCCCCGAACAGATCTTGTCTGCTAGTGCCTTGCCTGGTCGGCCTCCCTCTCCGTAGCGCCTGGCCGTGGCCCTTTTTGCGGCATATCTGAGTTCGTCAGATGCGAACTGTCTGTGTTCAGTCAGAAGTGTTTGTATGTTTCCCAGTACCGCAGTGTCTCCTGTGTGTGTGTACACGCGCTCCAGCTCTTGTATCGCCTCTTCGCGAGTTCTAAGCTGCTGTCTGATGTCCTTAAGTATGCCTGAGGACGTGCTGATGCATACCCCCCTGATTGTGGCCTTGAAGGCCTCCCACAGCAGACTTGGGTCGTCCGTTGTCGGGCCATTTATTTCAAAGTAGTCTACAATCGCTGCGCGTATAGTGGTGGCGTACAGTGGATCCTTCATGGCCGCCGCATTAAAACGCCAAGTGAATGGCGGTGGTTCGTACTGCGGAATCTCAATTTTCAGCAGAACTGGGTTGTGGTCTGACAGTGTCCTGGGTGGGTGTGAAACGTGTTTGACCCAAGATAGCATTTCTCGTGTGCCCAGCCAGTAGTCTAGTCGTGCCCAACTATTGTTTGCTGCATTAATGTGAGTCGCTGCCGTGATCCCCGGGTTGCCATCCCTCCAAATGTCAGTCAGTTGAAGGTCCTCCATCGCCTCCCTCAGCATATGACGTGCATTACCATGGTGTTCAGTGGTGTGTGCCGCTCTGTCTAAGTGGTCCTGTAGCGTTACATTGAAATCGCCCCCCCACAGCACATGCTCTACATTTTTATCTGAAAGTTTCTGCCATTGGCGTCTGTAGAACCCAGGGTCATCTACGTTGGGACCGTAAGTGTTCAGAAGTAGGATCTTCTGTCCCCTAAGTTTCCCCTCCACCATTACACTCCTACCCTCCGAATCCCTGTCCACACTTGTGATTTCGAAGTGAGTCCCTTTACGTATGAGGATACTGACTCCTCTGGAGTAAGTGGAGTAGTTCGAGCTTGTTACCGATTCTGCCCACCTGTTTCCCAGGGTAGGTGCGTGTGTGGGGCTCATATGTGTTTCTTGCAAGAACACTAAATCTACATGTAACCTGTCAAGATAGGCAAACATTTGTCTGATCTTCTTCGGGGTGCCCAGCCCCCTGACATTCCATGTGAGTAGAGCCAATTCTTTAACTCTTGACATTTGTACCCGTGCCCATCAGAACATATCGTCTTAAGTGTGACTGCCTTGCACGGCAGTGAGTGGACAGTACATAGTGGATCTCGTGATGCATGCCGCCCGCCCGGTTAGGGAAATAGAGGTTTGAACCTGTGTGTTCTGGTACGGTCAAGGAGTTCGCCATGCTTCTCAGACACAGAGTTAGTGATTCGGACATTCCCTTTCCCCCCTCTAACCCCCCACCCACTTCAGCCCCCAAACTTTGCCAAAGCCATCCCGTAACAAACATAACTTTCTTTCGAAAACTCAGTGTGGGGCGCACCCTCTTGGGGGTGTCGCCAGGTACACACAACTCCATCCACGTGGTGGACGTGGGCAGACGCCTCTAACGGCTGCAATGACGTGTGTGATTTCTTTCACCCATTTTCCCCTCACCCGCCATTCGAGGGAGAGGTGCGGCTTCCGGTGACAGTAAGCCGTGTGTGTTGCCGTTTCCCAGTGTCGCTCGTCATTATAAGTTCGAGGCAGTGTTGGCAATAGCATCCGGCTCAAAGGCCTGCTAGAGTTCGCGGCCCCTGATAACATAGTCATTGCCAATGCGGCCATGCGGTCCACCGCCCATTCAGTGTTGCAGTACGTTCATCAGTGCTCACCAGCCGTGCACATACTCACTGTGTGGTAGTCTGTCTCGGGTTCTCCTGTCCGGATAACAAGTTCGCAGGCTTTATAGTTCCACTTTTGTCGGGCAAGAACCCCAGAGCGGGTCGACGCTGGCCGCCCCAATATACCTGATGTCCAATGCCTTCTTTCGCCTGCACCGGGGCGCGTCCAGGTATCCTGCTCGCTGCTCCTGTTATTCCACATCGCTGGTCGATTCCGCCCTGTTCTGTTCTTTCCGTCGTTTCCCTTGCTGCTTGACAAAATCATAAGCCGCCTGCACTGATGTCAAAATAACCGGCTTGCTCAAGTTTGTGATTTTTAGTTTAGCAGGGTACAGCATCGCGTACTCCAGTCCCAGGTCGCGTAGCTTCTTCTTGATCGGTGCGAACTCTTTCCGCGCCTGCTGTACCGCCATGGTATGGTCGGGGTAAAACTCCAGAGTGTTCCCCTGATGTGTGATCTTACCCATTTCCCTGGCGAGTCGAAGGACTACGTCCCTGTCCCTGTAGTTGAGTGTTCGTGCTATGATCATTCTTGGGGTAGCTCCCGGTTTCGGAACAGGTGCCAGGGAGCGATGGGCTCTCTCAATCAGGAACACCGGTGATAATTTGTCCGCGCCAAATATTTCTTTCAAGAGTGATTCGATATAGGTTTCCATCTTTCCAGTGTTGGTGGATTCCGGCAGGCCTGAGATTCGGAGGTTGTTCCGCCTGGACCTCGCTTCCTGGTCCTCCACCTTCGCTCGCAATATCTCCACCGTTTTCTCCAGCCCCTCGTATTTCTTCGCTGCGGTTTTATTCTCATCCTCTATGTCGGAGATACGCTGTTCCGCCTCCACTAGCCGCCCGTCGTGTTGTTCTATTTTGGCCGCCATATTATCCACCCTCTGTACCACATTGTCAAGTTTACCGTTCATTTCTTGTAGGCTTTGCTGGATTGCGCGGAGCACTGATTCCATGGCTGACCCTTCTGCCAATTCCCCGTCGCCTTCAGCTTCAGGGGTGGTCGTCGCGTTTTTGGGCTGCTTCCGCGCTTCAAAGGGGAGCTTGGACTGTTGTTTGTCCGGTTTTCCCATGCTCCGCTGTCTGTGAGGCGAGGTGAGGTCTGTCGTGTGCGAGTCGCAGGTCGTTCGTGTACTTTGTCCCGCCGGTGTCTGGGCCCCCCACCTCGAGGTGCGTCTACTCATCGACCTGTGTGGTGGTCAGGAGCGCCGTTGAGGTCGCTGCCCAGTCGTGGGATGGGTAGGGATGGCGGTTGCAGCAGGTTCCCTCCGTGACCTCTGGGTGCTGGTCGGCTGTGGGGTGCTGCTCGTGCTGTCAGCGTCTCGTGGGGATCCCCATGTGTTCCCGTGCCTCCGGTGCCTGTCTCCCCCTACCTGCGTGCGTATAGCCGTTTGGCGCGTAATTCAGGCTGGGCAGCGGTCCGAGTCTAACCGGAGCAATCCATCGGCAGGCTCACCACGTGTGTGTGCTTTCCGCTTCCCGCTGGTGTGCCGCTGTGTTCCGTGGTCACTTTTCGCCTGCCCCGGGGGCGGGCATCGGTGCCGGTCCCGTGCGTTTCAGCGCCGCCGCCATCTTGGATCTGCTGGAACGCACCGCTTGTTATTGCATTTTACGCCGTAGCTGCCCGTTATTGCGGCGCCGCAGCTCCGCTGTGCCCTCCACCTCGCCAGTCCTCCCCTTCACCTTTTTGTTATGACTCACGGTGGCGGGCAGGCGAAGATCTCCGTCAGTGCCGGCGAGGACTTGGAGCGGCCATTTTGAGCGAGCTCCGGGAGTTCTCCGCTTTTCCGTTGTTTACTCGCGGTGGGTCGGTCTGGTAGCTACCACCACCGCACCATCACGTTGGCTACACCTTCCGACATCCGATTCTGCGTTGTGGTCGGGTGCATCGGCTGATGGGACGGGTGAAAGGGCCGGTAATGGTGCGTCCGCCCGGCGGAGCCGACAGTTCAGCCAGCCATCCCGCAGTGCGCCCTCTAGCGCCCCCCAAGCCTGTACCAAGTCTTATTCTGGCCTAGGTGTCCTGCTAAAGGAATATCATGGGCCAAGGTAAGAAGGAAGCTCCTAAATTGCAGAGGTATAACCAACCTCCTGGTTGTACCAGGCTTGCGGTCTCTACCCTCTGAATAAAGAAGCCCATCATCCCAATATACTTTATGGGTACCTTGAGCATTGCCAGCAGCCTCAGCAGCAGCCTGCTGTCTGAGGGGTACAAGAGAATGACAGGTTAACTGAGCCTGCCCCAAGTCTGCCCTAGAAGGTCCCCCTGTCCCCAGAAACTCAACCTGATCTGGTTCAAGTTCTTCAGGGACAGTTCCTTCAGGGGTCTCAAGATCATCTTCCTGTGAAGGCTGATCCTCACTTGTAGGTAGTTGGGAAGGCACAGCCTTTACCCTCCTGTTCTTCTTCTTGGAAGGTGCTTGGTCCATTGTTCCAGGATCCAAGACCTGAGGTTCAGAGAGGCACCTTTTGGCCTGTGACCTGGTCACAGCAAGGACATGTGATGATATCCCTAACATCTCTGCACGAGTCCTGTACTCAACTTCTAACCATAGAGAGCTCTCCAGGTCATTTCCCAACAAACATTCAACTGGGAGATCAGCACTAACCACAACTCTTTTTATGCCAGTTACCCCTCCCCAGGAGAAATTAACAATTGCCACACTATGTGTAGTAGTGACATTGCTGGCATTGGTCACCAGGTAATTGTCACCTGGTATGTATTGTCCAGGGTCCAGAAAGCTAGGTGTCACCATAGTGACACTGGCACATGTGTCCCTGTACGCTTGAGACACTTTTTCATTAATCAAAGGTGTCTATCTGTACTTGCCCAGATTACTGGGACGTATGGTAGGGGTTAAATCTATGTCCTCATCACAAATCAGAACAGCCTGTGTAGGGGTTCTGACTAGGCCAGAATCTCCCTCAGTTCCCAAGGTGATACCCACTACCCCCTTAGTTTGTGGACCAACACTGCCAAATGTACTAGTGGGTGCAGGTGCCTTAGGGGCTGCCGTGTTGGGGTCGCCACCCTTTTTATACTCACTTGTCCAGTGAGAGGTGTTTTTACATGTACTACACCAGGGTTTGCTTTGACCTTCTTTCTTCTTCTTCTTGGAAGTTTGGGACCCACCCTCAGTATTAGTTTGGGGCCCTGTTGAAGACTTCTGGTCTTTAGCTTTCTGCTCCCACTCTTCTGGTCTGTTTTCTTCTGGTCACCACCCTGGTTCTGGTTCTGGTTCTTTTGCTTAACCCTGGTTCTAACCCATTTGTCTGCCTTCTTTCCCAATTCTTGGGCAGAGGTCAGATCTGAGTCAATCAGATGTTGATGCAACTGCTGGTTCTGACAATTATTTAAGATTTGTTCTCTCATGATTAAATTATACAATCCTGTATAGTCTGTAACCTTACTTCCCAGCAACCATCCCTCCAGAGCCTTAGTGGCACATTCAACAAATTCAGACCAGTCCTGAGTCTGTGTCTTCTGGGTCTCTTTGAACATTAACCTGTACTGTTCAGTGGTTAAGCCTAATCCATCAATCAGAGCACTATTCAGGACCAGGTAGTTTCTAGAATCCCCATCACTAACTGCGAGGAGTCTGTCTCTGCCTCTACCTTCAAAGGAGAGCCACAAGATTGCTGCCCACTGCTCCTGAGGGATCTGCTGTACTCTGCAGGCTTTCTCAAGTGCAGTCATCCATTTGTGGATATCATCCTTTCTGTTATCAAAAGACCTGTCTTTATCCTTAGGGATAGTGCTGCCACCAGTGGATCCTAATCCACCCTCTCTAGGCCGTCTTGCTCTAGCAAGTTTCTCTTGGGCCAGGGCAACTTCTAATTCTTGCTTCTGGGTCCTAAGGCCAGCCTCTCTCATTTTGGCCTCATGTTCCCTTCCCTGAGGGCTAGTCATCCCCCTTCTGGAGTGACCATGAGAACCTCTAGAAGCCTGGGAGGTATTGGATTCACCTGAGTGATCCCTCCTCCTCCTATGCTCCTAGTTAAGTCCACTTGGGGGTCTGAGTGGGTTCATCCCTGACTCAGTCCCAAATAGGCTTAAGTTAGCCATGCCAAGCCCTCTGGCTGGCACCTGACTATTTCTGCCATCATCAGAATCACTGCTCTCCCCTTCTGTCTCCTCTTCTTCTTCCTCCTCCTCAGGCTGAGAATCTCTAGTGACTTGGTCATCCTCATCTATCTGGATAACAGGGACAGGGGTGTCAGTATTATCATCTTCAGCGGGAGAGCCTCCTTCAGCATTCCCTGTGGGGTCTGCTTTAGAGGTCTGTAGAGCTTCAGACTGGTCTAAAAGCTCTCTGAGGTGGTCTGTGGTAGGGGTTGGACCCGTCTTGAGACCTCTTAAGGTACAGATCTACCTCAGTTCTTTAAAGTTTAACATAGCAAATTTGGATGGTGCCCTTGTAGGGTCACTCTCAACAGGGGCAGGTCCAGTGGACCCCTTACCTACTAAACCTATCTAGTAGTTGTAGTCAGGGTGTGCTACTCCCTATCCTCTACAACAACTAAGTTCAGTAGAACTTAAGTATACTAGTCTTGTTTTATATGTACCTAGCAGGTACCTGTATGATCTTTCAAATGATACTCTCAAAGATTATAATGGTAAAACAACAGCAAGCTCGAATCCCACCGCTGCCACCAATGTGAGAAGTTGGCCTGGTATATGATGCTCACTAGTTCTAGTGATCACCTTCTCCCATGCCAATCAACCCTTATGATGATTGGTTGTAAGTCAACCTTACAGACCAGCTATCTTAGTAGCGTGGACAAAGCAGTCTTAGGCTAAATTCTGTAACGGCATGTGAAGCAAG
Source organism: Lissotriton vulgaris (assembly GCF_964263255.1). Lineage (NCBI taxonomy): Eukaryota > Metazoa > Chordata > Amphibia > Caudata > Salamandridae > Lissotriton > Lissotriton vulgaris. Next base: position 1,072,373,809 of record NC_141691.1, on the reverse strand, counting down.
CTGTTTTACCATGCACAATCCCCTTGAATACCAAATGAAAGGACAGCACACAGATATATATTGAAAATATATATATATTTATTTACTACAAATATCCCCTATACTCTTTATGAGCACAGAAGCAAATGTGTTAAAACAAAACACAGTTTAAATATACAAAAGTTGCACAATATGGATGAGTCCTAGGGGCCACCTAAACCATATACTAAAATAGTAGTATAAGAACCACCTACCAGAAAGGAAGTAGGCCTAGGGCCTGGGGAATCGCTGGAGCTGTTCGGGACTAACAGTGAAGAAGTCGGAAAAAGGCCCGCGTGACTCGGGTGCAGCGCTTGAAGCACACGCATGCACCAATGCAATGTCAATGGTGCGTGAAAGTTATAAAGTTACTGTTTAAGGAACCTTCCGACTGACCTAGAAGGACAAAACTTTAGACCTAGATACTAGAGATGTGTACCAGTGTAGGAACACTGGCGTTGCTGAGTTACCTCACCCACAGGAAGCGGGTGCACAGGTGCAAAGTAGTGTCGGGTTTCGTCACGCAGGTCGATGGTGCCTGAAGATGAAGATGCTGTAGGCGGGTCGTCGAGGAGGGTTCCGGTGGATCCAAGGGTGGATCTGAAGAGGTGAAGACCTGAAAGAAGAGGGGACAATGTTCAAAGTCACTAGCCAGTGACCACCGTGGAACCAGGATGGAACCAGGCGATGTCAGGTGCAACAGGCGAAGAGGTGAAGATTGTCTCTGCAGCCACGTGAACACGAAGAGGTCAAGGACGTCCAGGCATTGGTCACAAGCTGTCCCACGAAGGCTCTAGCTGGTGGCGGCGTCGGCTTCCTGATCTGAGTAAACAGGCCTTGGCTAATGCAAGCCATGCAGGAATCGATGCAAGCTTCTCACTCGGACCAGCAAGGTCAGAGCGGGTGCTCCTTTTCAGGGGAGCGAGGGCCAGTCTGGAGCAACCAGACCAGCGGTGTTGTTTGTAGGTTTCGTCGCCAAGATGGACGCTAGCCACGTGGCAAGTGGCCGGGATGGCGCGTCGAGTGGCAAAGTGCAAAAGGGCCCCACGCAGATTGTGGAGGTGCAGGGAGGCTGATCTTCAGTGCAAATTCTGCTCAGTGGTGGGGCTTCTCAAACCTCAAAGCACAGCGTCGAGGGTGCCTCGGGTGCTGCGCAGTCAGCTTCTCGTGGGTCTTTCAAGATGTCCGGTCCCACGTCTCTCGGTGCCTCCACGGGTCTCTTCTTTGCAGGGACTGTGGATCGGGCTCTGAGATGTCTGGGAGTCTGGGTCTCGTCGGGCTCTGAGCTTGGGCTCCGGCAGGAGGCGGCGGCAAAGCAGACGTCGAGTTGCTGGATGGTGCCTGTATTCACAGGGTGGTCACTCCTTGGCCACAAGGGAGATGCTCCTCAGTCTTCTGTGCAGCAGAATGTCGAAGTCCAGTTTTCTTCTTAGTTTCAAGTCGAGTTCAGGATGATCTGAAGTCTTGGGACACAGCTCCTACTCTTATTCCAAATCTGGGGGCCGGATCACCTGCTAGGTCCCACATCTGGATGGGAGCAGGAAGGGGGGCGGTTACACCCCCTTTACTTTGTCCAGCTCCGCGCCAGGACTGGGGCTGGAAAGCCCCAGCACCGGTTTGGACTGGCTTATGCATGGGGACACCTTGTGTGCCACAGGCATGTCTCATTCTATTCAGCCCTTTCCTACCCAATACACAAAATCCTGTCTGGGGTGGTGCTCGCACCTCCCAAGGCAGGAAACCCTTTCTCCAAGCCTCCCTTGTCGAAAGGACTCCTAGGAAAATGGAGGTCAGACTTGTGTCTGTGGTGGCAGCATCCATTTTGTGATGCTGAGGCTCTAGTTTAACTTTAACCAGGGTTCAGGTTATGTACATGTCGTGTCCCTCTAGAAGGGTGGAATGCTACCCCCGTAACCAGAAATGGCGAGGGGGTAGTAGCCCAATTCGTATGACACCTTACTCGACATGTTTTGATAAAGCCAAACTAAAGTTAGCAAATAACCGCGAGGATTATAATGCACTTAAGAGCATATGGTATGGCAATATCCCGGAACATCTAAGGGAGTTGGCCCCGACAGCTGCAGACGGGCTCAGCTCGTGCCAGAGCGTCATCTCACATGAAACCAAGCACTCTGCCTCCAGGATTGCTGAGGCCTTCCATAGGAGTGGCTTATAGGTTAACATGTGTCCAGATAGGGTTAGATATTGGGATACTATATCTAAGTAAGAGGTAATTACACCAACTTACTCAAGCTGATTGATCAGCCAGGTGTGTCAAATATGGAGGCCAGGCCAGGGGTGGCACAATACATGCTGCAGCCCCTGGTATGCCTTGGATACACCTATGCCCTGGGTACTTGGAGTGCACTGTTACACGGGCCTATAAGGTGAACCAGTTCCAATTCGTAATGCACCTAGAGTGCATTGGCATTAATTTAGAGAGAGAACAGCAGGCTGTGCGTCTGATTAGCAGGCCCACAGCCACATTAAGTCATATACCAGTGAAGCAAAAAGCAAAAATGTGGGGTGGCCATAGGATAGCAGACCCTACTCTCCTACACAACCCCCCCCCCCCCAAACGCAGGGACATTAGACTAACCTTGACCAGTTGTGTCTTCATGTTCTAAGTGGAAGTACCTGGAGAGACCATCTGCATTATCATGGTCAGTCCCTGGGTGATGCTCCACTGTAAAGTCCATCCCCTGTAGGGAAATGGACCACCTGAGTAGTTTGGGGTTTTCACCCTTCATCTGATTAAGCCATAAGAGGGGCTTATGGTCGGTCTGAATCTTGAAGTGAGTGCCAAACAAGTATGGTCTCAACTTCTTCAGGGCCCACACCACAGCAAAGGCCTCCCTCTCAATAGCTGACCAACGTTTTTCTCTGGGGGTCAGCCTTCTGCTAATAAAAGCAATGGGCTGGTCTTGACCATCTACATTAAGTTGTGAAAGCACAGCTCCCACTCCCAACTCAGAAGCATCTGTTTGGACAATGAACTCTCTTGAGTAGTCAGGACTCTTCACGATAGGTGCAGAGCACATGGCCTTCTTCAGGTCATCAAATGCCTTTTGACAGTTTAGTGTCCACTGAACCTTTTTGGGCATCTACTTGGATGTCAGATCATTAAGAGGAGTCAAATGGACCCATAGTTCTTAACAAACTTCCTGTAGTACCCAGTCAGGCCCAAGAAAGCTCTGACCTGAGTCTGGGTAGTTGGAGGGGACCAGTTTTATGGTCTGGATCTTACTCTCCAGTGGCTGAACTTGGCCTCCACCTACAAGGTGGCCCAAGTACACAACCTTACTCTGACCTATCTGGCACTTTGTGGCCTTGATAGTGAGGCCTGCCTTTTGCAGAGCCTCTAGCACTTCCTTCAGGTGGACCAGGTGATCCTCCCAGGGGAAGCCGAAGACAGCAATATCATCCAGATATGCTGCGCAAAACTCATCTAACCCAGTAAGGACTTGATTCACCAACCTTTGGAAGGTGGCAGGTGCATTTATCAAACCAAAGGGCATCACCACAAATTGGTAATGTCCTCCTGGGGTAGGTAGGTGAAAATGTTATTGTTTCAGTTAATTAAAACCACAACAATACATTTTAAAAGAGTCAACTAATATGTTTAAACATTTCTTGATATATAAGTGCGATCAATGTTGGGATATTCTAGAGCAATCTCAGTCTAATACCAGGTTTGTTATTTAAAATAGAATAAAGTGTAATTAAAATACAGTCTATCTAACTTAGTGCAGAAGTTCTTGGTTTTTTTCTCTTTCAATGTTCCAGAGAGCTCTCTCTCCGAGCTACCACAGTTATGTTATCCTTTTGTGGACAGGGTGCCCGGGTGTGCTTTAGCGCTTGGGTATGGGCTGCAAGGAACTTTAGTAGTAGGCAGTTCAATCGCGTGTCTTCTGGGTTCAAGGTTGCCATAATTGCAGATCTGCACATTCTTATGCCCCGCTCGTTCATAGACTTTTTTAAAAGAGAGCTTCGAGCTTGAGCTAGATTCGGGCAGATACAGACAAGATGAATGAAGTCCTCATTACTCCTCCTGCATAGTCTACTGATTTTGGGTCCGTCGTGCACCCAGATTGGTTGGTCCATAGTCGATGGAAATTTCCCCAGACGGAGTCCCATCAATTTCTGTTTTCTATGAGCTGGGAATGTGATTGTTAGATAGGGGGCTGCCACGAGTGTTTTATAGTTTGATATGACCATACATGCGTGTTTTCTGGCACTAAACGTGGCTTTATCGAGTAAGAGGGAGTGAAATTTTGTTGACTTATTTATAGCATGTTTGAACGCAGGGTAAGGCAAGTTGAGTTCCCAAAGTTTTCTTGTTCCGGGCTTAGTTATGGCCTTTTCAAGATACTGATTGTATGGGGAATTAACATCAGATCCTATTTCTTCCCATAGTGCTTGGTGCAATTTCGAGACTGATGTGTTCTGTTTCAATGTGTACCAGTACTTAATGCTTGCGTACTTTCTTCCCAGTGTCTCGTTTATTATTCCGAATTCTAACCTCGTCTGAGCGGAGACCAAGTACATAGTCCACTATGTCTTGTTTAGGCTTTTTGAGAGGTAACTCCCATCCTTCCTTCACCAGACATAGGGGTCCTCTTACAGGGTGCCCAAACAACAATTCAAAGGGGCTGAAGCCAACCATCTTTTGTGGGACCTCTCTGTAAGCAAACAGAAGGCAGGGTAGAAGGATATCCCATCTCCGACTGAGCTTTTCTGGTAATCCGTTGATCATACCCTTTAGGGTCTTGTTGAATCATTCAACAAGCACATTATCTTGTGGATGATAAGGAGTGGTGAACTTGTAGTTGACACCACATTCCTTCCACAAAGCTGTTAAGTATCCTGACATGACGTTGGCACCTCTATCAGATACCACCTCCTTAGGAAACCCCACTCTGTAGAAAACTCCAAGTAAGGCCCTGGAAACAACAGGAGCTGTTGTGGTGCTAAGGGGAATTGCCTCTGGGTACCTGGTGGCATGGTCCACCACCACCAGTATGAATCTGTGCCCAGATGCTGTAGGGGGATCCATTGGACCTACAATATCAATCCCCACTCTTTCAAAGGGAACCCCCACCACAGGTAGTGGCATCAGGGGGGCCTTTGCTGTGCCACCTGCTTTACCACTGGCTTGGCAGGTTACACAGGAGCGACAAAACTCCTTGGTGTCTTCAGACATGTGAGGCCAGTGAAAGTGAGGGACAAGCCTGTCCCAAGTCTTATTCTGGCCTAGGTGTCCTGCTAAAGGAATATCATGGGCCAAGGTAAGAAGGAAGCCCCTAAATTGCAGAGGTCTAACCAACCTCCTGGTTGTACCAGGCCTGGGGTCTCTACCCTCTGAATAAAGGAGCCCATCATCCCAATATACTTCATGGGTACCTTGAGCATTCCCAGCAGCCTCAGCAGCAGCCTGCTGTCTGAGGGGTTCAAGAGAAGGACAGGTTAACTGAGCCTGCCCCAAGTCTGCCCTAGAAGGTCCCCCTGTCCCCAGAAACTCAACCTGATCAGGTTTAAGTTCTTCAGGGACAGTTCCTTCAGGGGTCTCAAGATCATCTTCCTGTGAAGGCTGATCCTCACTTGTAGGCAGTTGGGAAGGCACAGCCTTTACCCTCCTGTTCTTCTTCTTGGAAGGTGCTTGGTCCATTGTTCCAGGATCAAAGACCTGAGGTTCAGAGAGGCACTTTTTGGCCTGTGACCTGATCACAGCAAGGACATGTGATGATATCCCTAACATCTCTGCACGAGTCCTGTACTCAACTTCTGACCATAGAGAGCTCTCCAGGTCATTGCCCAACAAACATTCAACTGGGAGATCAGCACTAACCACAACTCTTTTTAGGCCAGTTACCCCTCCCCAGGATGAATTAACAATTGCCACACTATGTGTAGTAGTGACATTGCTGGCATTGGTCACCAGGTAATTGTCACCTGGTATGTATTGTCCAGGGTCCACAAAGCTCGGTTTCACCATAGTGACACTGGCACATGTGTCCCTGTACGCTTGAGCCACTTTTTCATTAATCAAAGGTGTCTGTCTGTACTTGCCCAGATTACTGGGACTTATAGTAGGGGTCAAATCTATGTCCCCATCACAAAACAGAACAGCCTGTGTAGGGGTTCTGACTAGGCCAGAATCTCCCTCAGTTCCCAAGGTGATACCCACTACCCCCTTAGTTTGTGGACCAACACTGCCAACTGTACTAGTGGGTGCAGGTGCCTTAGGGGCTGCAGTATTGGGGTCTCCACCCTTTTTACACTCACTTGTCCAGTGAAAGGTGTTTTTACATGTACTACACCAGGGCTTTCTTTGACCTTCTTTCTTCTTCTTCTTGGAAGTTTGGGACCCACCCTCAATATTAGTTTGGGGCCCTGTTGAAGACTTCTGGTCTTTAGCTGTCTGCTCCCCACCCTTCTGGTCTGTTTTCTTCTGGTCACCACCCTGGTTCTGGTTCTTTTGCTTAACCCTGGTTCTAACCCATTTGTCTGCCTTCTTTCCCAATTCTTGGGGAGAGGTCAGATCTGAGTAAATCAGGTGTTGATGCAACTGCTGGTTCTGACAATTATTTATGATTTGTTCTCTCATAATTAAATTATACAATCCTGTATAGTCTGTAACCTTACTTTCCAGCAACCATCCCTCCATAGACTTAGTGGCACATTCAACAAATTCAGACCAGTCCTGAGTCTGTGTCTTCTGGGTCTCTCTGAACATTAACCTGTACTGTTCAGTGGTTAAGCCTGATCCATCAATCAGAGCACTCTTCAGGACCAGGTAGTTTCTAGAATCCCCATCACTAACTGTGAGGAGTCTGTCTCGGCCTCTACCTTCATAGGAGAGCCACAAGATTGCTGCCCACTGCTCCTGAGGGATCTGCTGTACACTGCAGGCTCTCTCAAGTGCAGTCATCCATTTGTGGATATCATCCTTTCTGTTATCAAAAGACCTGTCTTTATCCTTAGGGATAGTGCTGCCACCAGTGGATCCTAATCCACCCTCTCTAGGCCGTCTTGCTCTAGCAAGTTTCTCTTGGGCCAGGGCAACTTCTAATTCTTGCTTCTGGGTCCTAAGGTCAGCCTCTCTCATTTTGGCCTCATGTTCCATTCCCTGAGGGCTAGTCATCCCCCTTCTGGAGTGACCATGAGAACCTCTAGAAGCCTGGGAGGTATTGGATTCACCTGAGTGATCCCTCCTCCTCCTATGCTCCTAGTTAAGTCCACTTGGGGGTCTGAGTGGGTTCATCCCTGACTCAGTCCCAAATAGGCTTAAGTTAGCCATGCCAAGCCCTCTGGCTGGAACCTGACTATTTCTGCCATCATCAGAATCACTGCTCTCCCCTTCTGTCTCCTCTTCTTCTTCCTCCTCCTCAGGCTGAGAATCTCTAGTGACTTGGTCATCCTCATCTATCTGGACAACAGGGACAGGGGTGTCAGTATTATCATCTTCAGCGGGAGAGCCTCCTTCAGCATTCCCTGTGGGGTCTGCTTTAGAGGTCTGTAGAGCTTCAGACTGGTCTAAAAGCTCTCTGAGGTGGTCTGTGGTAGGGGTTGGACCCGTCTTGAGACCTCTTAAGGTACAGATCTGCCTCAGTTCTTTAAAGTTTAACATAGCAAATTTGGATGGTGCCCTTGTAGGGTCACTCTCAACAGGGGCAGGTCCAGTGGACCCCTTACCTACTAAACCTATCTAGTAGTTGTAGTCAGGGTGTGCTACTCCCTATCCTCTACAACAACTAAGTTCAGTAGAACTTAAGTATACTAGTCTTGTTTTATATGTACCTTGCAGGTACCTGTATGATCTTTCAAATGATACTCTCAAAGATTATAATGGTAAAACAACAGCAAGCTCGAATCCCACCGCTGCCACCAATGTGAGAAGTTGGCCTGGTATATGATGCTCACTAGTTCTAGTGATCACCTTCTCCCATGCCAATCAACCCTTATGATGATTGGTTGTAAGTCAACCTTACAGACCAGCTATCTTAGTAGCGTGGACAAAGCAGTCTTAGGCTAAATTCTGTAAAGGCATGTGAAGCAAGCTGTTTTACCATGCACAATCCCCTTGAATACCAAATGAAAGGACAGCACACAGATATATATTGAAAATATATATATATTTATTTACTACAAATATCCCCTATACTCTTTATGAGCACAGAAGCAAATGTGTTAAAACAAAACACAGTTTAAATATACAAAAGTTGCACAATATGGATGAGTCCTAGGGGCCACCTAAACCATATACTAAAATAGTAGTATAAGAACCACCTATCAGAAAGGAAGTAGGCCTAGGGCCTGGGGAATCGCTGGAGCTGTTCGGGACTAACAGTGAAGAAGTCGGAAAAAGGCCCGCGTGACTCGGGTGCAGCGCTTGAAGCACACGCATGCACCAATGCAATGTCAATGGTGCGTGAAAGTTATAAAGTTACTGTTTAAGGAACCTTCCGACTGACCTAGAAGGACAAAACTTTAGACCTAGATACTAGAGATGTGTACCAGTGTAGGAACACTGGCGTTGCTGAGTTACCTCACCCACAGGAAGCGGGTGCACAGGTGCAAAGTAGTGTCGGGTTTCGTCACGCAGGTCGATGGTGCCTGAAGATGAAGATGCTGTAGGCGGGTCGTCGAGGAGGGTTCCGGTGGATCCAAGGGTGGATCTGAAGAGGTGAAGACCTGAAAGAAGAGGGGACAATGTTCAAAGTCACTAGCCAGTGACCACCGTGGAACCAGGATGGAACCAGGCGATGTCAGGTGCAACAGGCGAAGAGGTGAAGATTGTCTCTGCAGCCACGTGAACACGAAGAGGTCAAGGACGTCCAGGCATTGGTCACAAGCTGTCCCACGAAGGCTCTAGCTGGTGGCGGCGTCGGCTTCTTGATCTGAGTAAACAGGCCTTGGCTAATGCAAGCCATGCAGGAATCGATGCAAGCTTCTCACTCGGACCAGCAAGGTCAGAGCGGGTGCTCCTTTTCAGGGGAGCGAGGGCCAGTCTGGAGCAACCAGACCAGCGGTGTTGTTTGTAGGTTTCGTCGCCAAGATGGACGCTAGCCACGTGGCAAGTGGCCGGGATGGCGCGTCGAGTGGCAAAGTGCAAAAGGGCCCCACGCAGATTGTGGAGGTGCAGGGAGGCTGATCTTCAGTGCAAATTCTGCTCAGTGGTGGGGCTTCTCAAACCTCAAAGCACAGCGTCGAGGGTGCCTCGGGTGCTGCGCAGTCAGCTTCTCGTGGGTCTTTCAAGATGTCCGGTCCCACGTCTCTCGGTGCCTCCACGGGTCTCTTCTTTGCAGGGACTGTGGATCGGGCTCTGAGATGTCTGGGAGTCTGGGTCTCGTCGGGCTCTGAGCTCGGGCTCCGGCAGGAGGCGGCGGCAAAGCAGACGTCGAGTTGCTGGATGGTGCCTGTATTCACAGGGTGGTCACTCCTTGGCCACAAGGGAGATGCTCCTCAGTCTTCTGTGCAGCAGAATGTCGAAGTCCAGTTTTCTTCTTAGTTTCAAGTCGAGTTCAGGATGATCTGAAGTCTTGGGACACAGCTCCTACTCTTATTCCAAATCTGGGGGCCGGATCACCTGCTAGGTCCCACATCTGGATGGGAGCAGGAAGGGGGGCGGTTACACCCCCTTTACTTTGTCCAGCTCCGCGCCAGGACTGGGGCTGCAAAGCCCCAGCACCGGTTTGGACTGGCTTATGCATGGGGACACCTTGTGTGCCACAGGCATGTCTCATTCTATTCAGCCCTTTCCTACCCAATACACAAAATCCTGTCTGGGGTGGTGCTCGCACCTCCCAAGGCAGGAAACCCTTTCTCCAAGCCTCCCTTGTCGAAAGGACTCCTAGGAAAATGGAGGTCAGACTTGTGTCTGTGGTGGCAGCATCCATTTTGTGATGCTGAGGCTCTAGTTTAACTTTAACCAGGGTTCAGGTTATGTACATGTCGTGTCCCTCTAGAAGGGTGGAATGCTACCCCCGTAACCAGAAATGGCGAGGGGGTAGTAGCCCAATTCGTATGACACCTTACTCGACATGTTTTGATAAAGCCAAACTAAAGTTAGCAAATAACCGCGAGGATTATAATGCACTTAAGAGCATATGGTATGGCAATATCCCGGAACATCTAAGGGAGTTGGCCCCGACAGCTGCAGACGGGCTCAGCTCGTGCCAGAGCGTCATCTCACATGAAACCAAGCACTCTGCCTCCAGGATTGCTGAGGCCTTCCATAGGAGTGGCTTATAGGTTAACATGTGTCCAGATAGGGTTAGATATTGGGATACTATATCTAAGTAAGAGGTAATTACACCAACTTACTCAAGCTGATTGATCAGCCAGGTGTGTCAAATATGGAGGCCAGGCCAGGGGTGGCACAATACATGCTGCAGCCCCTGGTATGCCTTGGATACACCTATGTCCTGGGTACTTGGAGTGCACTGTTACAGGGGCCTATAAGGTGAACCAGTTCCAATTCGTAATGCACCTAGAGTGCATTGGCATTAATTTAGAGAGAGAACAGCAGGCTGTGCGTCTGATTAGCAGGCCCACAGCCACATTAAGTCAAATACCAGTGAAGCAAAAAGCAAAAATGTGGGGTGGCCATAGGATAGCAGACCCTACTCTCCTACACAACCCCCCCCCCCCCCCCAAACGCAGGGACATTAGACTAACCTTGACCAGTTGTGTCTTCATGTTCTAAGTGGAAGTACCTGGAGAGACCATCTGCATTATCATGGTCAGTCCCTGGGCGGTGCTCCACTGTAAAGTCCATCCCCTGTAGGGAAATGGACCACCTGAGTAGTTTGGGGTTTTCACCCTTCATCTGATTAAGCCATAAGAGGGGCTTATGGTCGGTCTGAATCTTGAAGTGAGTGCCAAACAAGTATGGTCTCAACTTCTTCAGGGCCCACACCACAGCAAAGGCCTCCCTCTCAATAGCTGACCAACGTTTTTCTCTGGGGGTCAGCCTTCTGCTAATAAAAGCAATGGGCTGGTCTTGACCATCTACATTAAGTTGTGAAAGCACAGCTCCCACTCCCAACTCAGAAGCATCTGTTTGGACAATGAACTCTCTTGAGTAGTCAGGACTCTTCACGATAGGTGCAGAGCACATGGCCTTCTTCAGGTCATCAAATGCCTTTTGACAGTTTACTGTCCACTGAACCTTTTTGGGCATCTACTTGGATGTCAGATCATTAAGAGGAGTCAAATGGACCCATAGTTCTTAACAAACTTCCTGTAGTACCCAGTCAGGCCCAAGAAAGCTCTGACCTGAGTCTGGGTAGTTGGAGGGGACCAGTTTTATGGTCTGGATCTTACTCTCCAGTGGCTGAACTTGGCCTCCACCTACAAGGTGGCCCAAGTACACAACCTTACTCTGACCTATCTGGCACTTTGTGGCCTTGATAGTGAGGCCTGCCTTTTGCAGAGCCTCTAGCACTTCCTTCAGGTGGACCAGGTGATCCTCCCAGGGGAAGCCGAAGACAGCAATATCATCCAGATATGCTGCGCAAAACTCATCTAACCCAGTAAGGACTTGATTCACCAACCTTTGGAAGGTGGCAGGTGCATTTATCAAGCCAAAGGGCATCACCACAAATTGGTAATGTCCTCCTGGGGTAGGTAGGTGAAAATGTTATTGTTTCAGTTAATTAAAACCACAACAATACATTTTAAAAGAGTCAACTAATATGTTTAAACTTTTCTTGATATATAAGTGCGATCAATGTTGGGATATTCTAGAGCAATCTCAGTCTAATACCAGGTTTGTTATTTAAAATAGAATAAAGTGTAATTAAAATACAGTCTATCTAACTTAGTGCAGAAGTTCTTGTTTTTTTTCTCTTTCAATGTTCCAGAGAGCTCTCTCTCCGAGCTACCACAGTTATGTTATCCTTTTGTGGACAGGGTGCCCGGGTGTGCTTTAGCGCTTGGGTATGGGCTGCAAGGAACTTTAGTAGTAGGCAGTTCAATCGCGTGTCTTCTGGGTTCAAGGTTGCCATAATTGCAGAGCTGCACATTCTTATGCCCCGCTCGTTCATAGACTTTTTTAAAAGAGAGCTTCGAGCTTGAGCTAGATTCGGGCAGATACAGACAAGATGAATGAAGTCCTCATTACTCCTCCTGCATAGTCTACTGATTTTGGGTCCGTCGTGCACCCAGATTGGTTGGTCCATAGTCGATGGAAATTTCCCCAGACGGAGTCCCATCAATTTCTGTTTTCTATGAGCTGGGAATGTGATTGTTAGATAGGGGGCTGCCACGAGTGTTTTATAGTTTGATATGACCATACATGCGTGTTTTCTGGCACTAAACGTGACTTTATCGAGTAAGAGGGAGTGAAATTTTGTTGACTTATTTATAGCATGTTTGAACGCAGGGTAAGGCAAGTTGAGTTCCCAAAGTTTTCTTGTTCCGGTCTTAGTTATGGCCTTTTCAAGATACTGATTGTATGGGGAATTAACATCAGATCCTATTTCTTCCCATAGTGCTTGGTGCAATTTCGAGACTGATGTGTTCTGTTTCAATGTGTACCAGTACTTAATGCTTGCGTACTTTCTTCCCAGTGTCTCGTTTATTATTCCGAATTCTAACCTCGTCTGAGCGGAGACCAAGTACATAGTCCACTATGTCTTGTTTAGGCTTTTTGAGAGGTAACTCCCATCCTTCCTTCACCAGACATAGGGGTCCTCTTACAGGGTGCCCAAACAACAATTCAAAGGGGCTGAAGCCAACCATCTTTTGTGGGACCTCTCTGTAAGCAAACAGAAGGCAGGGTAGAAGGATATCCCATCTCCGACTGAGCTTTTCTGGTAATCCGTTGATCATACCCTTTAGGGTCTTGTTGAATCATTCAACAAGCACATTATCTTGTGGATGATAAGGAGTGGTGAACTTGTAGTTGACACCACATTCCTTCCACAAAGCTGTTAAGTATCCTGACATGAAGTTGGCACCTCTATCAGATACCACCTCCTTAGGAAACCCCACTCTGTAGAAAACTCCAAGTAAGGCCCTGGAAACAACAGGAGCTGTTGTGGTGCTAAGGGGAATTGCCTCTGGGTACCTGGTGGCATGGTCCACCACCACCAGTATGAATCTGTGCCCAGATGCTGTAGGGGGATCCATTGGACCTACAATATCAATCCCCACTCTTTCAAAGGGAACCCCCACCACAGGTAGTGGCATCAGGGGGGCCTTTGCTGTGCCACCTGCTTTACCACTGGCTTGGCAGGTTACACAGGAGCGACAAAACTCCTTGGTGTCTTCAGACATGTGAGGCCAGTGAAAGTGAGGGACAAGCCTGTCCCAAGTCTTATTCTGGCCTAGGTGTCCTGCTAAAGGAATATCATGGGCCAAGGTAAGAAGGAAGCCCCTAAATTGCAGAGGTCTAACCAACCTCCTGGTTGTACCAGGCCTGTGGTCTCTACCCTCTGAATAAAGGAGTCCATCATCCCAATATACTTCATGGGTACCTTGAGCATTCCCAGCAGCCTCAGCAGCAGCCTGCTGTCTGAGGGGTTCAAGAGAAGGACAGGTTAACTGAGCCTGCCCCAAGTCTGCCCTAGAAGGTCCCCCTGTCCCCAGAAACTCAGCCTGATCAGGTTTAAGTTCTTCAGGGACAGTTCCTTCAGGGGTCTCAAGATCATCTTCCTGTGAAGGCTGATCCTCACTTGTAGGCAGTTGGGAAGGCACAGCCTTTACCCTCCTGTTCTTCTTCTTGGAAGGTGCTTGGTCCATTGTTCCAGGATCAAAGACCTGGGGTTCAGAGAGGCACTTTTTGGCCTGTGACCTGATCACAGCAAGGACATGTGATGATATCCCTAACATCTCTGCACGAGTCCTGTACTCAACTTCTGACCATAGAGAGCTCTCCATGTCATTGCCCAACAAACATTCAACTGGGAGATCAGCACTAACCACAACTCTTTTTAGGCCAGTTACCCCTCCCCAGGATGAATTAACAATTGCCACACTATGTGTAGTAGTGACATTGCTGGCATTGGTCACCAGGTAATTGTCACCTGGTATGTATTGTCCAGGGTCCACAAAGCTCGGTGTCACCATAGTGACACTGGCACATGTGTCCCTGTACGCTTGAGCCACTTTTTCATTAATCAAAGGTGTCTGTCTGTACTTGCCCAGATTACTGGGACTTATAGTAGGGGTCAAATCTATGTCCCCATCACAAAACAGAACAGCCTGTGTAGGGGTTCTGACTAGGCCAGAATCTCCCTCAGTTCCCAAGGTGATACCCACTACCCCCTTAGTTTGTGGACCAACACTGCCAACTATACTAGTGGGTGCAGGTGCCTTAGGGGCTGCAGTATTGGGGTCTCCACCCTTTTTACACTCACTTGTCCAGTGAAAGGTGTTTTTACATGTACTACACCAGGGTTTTCTTTGACCTTCTTTCTTCTTCTTCTTGGAAGTTTGGGACCCACCCTCAATATTAGTTTGGGGCCCTGTTGAAGACTTCTGGTCTTTAGCTGTCTGCTCCCCACCCTTCTGGTCTGTTTTCTTCTGGTCACCACCCTGGTTCTGGTTCTTTTGCTTAACCCTGGTTCTAACCCATTTGTCTGCCTTCTTTCCCAATTCTTGGGGAGAGGTCAGATCTGAGTAAATCAGGTGTTGATGCAACTGCTGGTTCTGACAATTATTTATGATTTGTTCTCTCATAATTAAATTATACAATCCTGTATAGTCTGTAACCTTACTTTCCAGCAACCATCCCTCCAGAGACTTAGTGGCACATTCAACAAATTCAGACCAGTCCTGAGTCTGTGTCTTCTGGGTCTCTCTGAACATTAACCTGTACTGTTCAGTGGTTAAGCCTGATCCATCAATCAGAGCACTCTTCAGGACCAGGTAGTTTCTAGAATCCCCATCACTAACTGTGAGGAGTCTGTCTCGGCCTCTACCTTCATAGGAGAGCCACAAGATTGCTGCCCACTGCTCCTGAGGGATCTGCTGTACACTGCAGGCTCTCTCAAGTGCAGTCATCCATTTGTGGATATCATCCTTTCTGTTATCAAAGGACCTGTCTTTATCCTTAGGGATAGTGCTGCCACCAGTGGATCCTAATCCACCCTCTCTAGGCCGTCTTGCTCTAGCAAGTTTCTCTTGGGCCAGGGCAACTTCTAATTCTTGCTTCTGGGTCCTAAGGTCAGCCTCTCTCATTTTGGCCTCATGTTCCCTTCCCTGAGGGCTAGTCATCCCCCTTCTGGAGTGACCATGAGAACCTCTAGAAGCCTGGGAGGTATTGGATTCACCTGAGTGATCCCTCCTCCTCCTATGCTCCTAGTTAAGTCCACTTGGGGGTCTGAGTGGGTTCATCCCTGACTCAGTCCCAAATAGGCTTAAGTTAGCCATGCCAAGCCTTCTGGCTGGCACCTAACTATTTCTGCCATCATCAGAATCACTGCTCTCCCCTTCTGTCTCCTCTTCTTCTTCCTCCTCCTCAGGCTGAGAATCTCTAGTGACTTGGTCATCCTCATCTATCTGGACAACAGGGACAGGGGTGTCAGTATTATCATCTTCAGCGGGAGAGCCTCCTTCAGCATTCCCTGTGGGGTCTGCTTTAGAGGTCTGTAGAGCTTCAGACTGGTCTAAAAGCTCTCTGAGGTGGTCTGTGGTAGGGGTTGGACCCGTCTTGAGACCTCTTAAGGTACAGATCTGCCTCAGTTCTTTAAAGTTTAACATAGCAAATTTGGATGGTGCCCTTGTAGGGTCACTCTCAACAGGGGCAGGTCCAGTGGACCCCTTACCTACTAAACCTATCTAGTAGTTGTAGTCAGGGTGTGCTACTCCCTATCCTCTACAACAACTAAGTTCAGTAGAACTTAAGTATACTAGTCTTGTTTTATATGTACCTAGCAGGTACCTGTATGATCTTTCAAATGATACTCTCAAAGATTATAATGGTAAAACAACAGCAAGCTCGAATCCCACCGCTGCCACCAATGTGAGAAGTTGGCCTGGTATATGATGCTCACTAGTTCTAGTGATCACCTTCTCCCATGCCAATCAACCCTTATGATGATTGGTTGTAAGTCAACCTTACAGACCAGCTATCTTAGTAGCGTGTACAAAGCAGTCTTAGGCTAAATTCTGTAAAGGCATGTGAAGCAAGCTGTTTTACCATGCACAATCCCCTTGAATACCAAATGAAAGGACAGCACACAGATATATATTGAAAATATATATATATTTATTTACTACAAATATCCCCTATACTCTTTATGAGCACAGAAGCAAATGTGTTAAAACAAAACACAGTTTAAATATACAAAAGTTGCACAATATGGATGAGTCCTAGGGGCCACCTAAACCATATACTAAAATAGTAGTATAAGAACCACCTATCAGAAAGGAAGTAGGCCTAGGGCCTGGGGAATCGCTGGAGCTGTTCGGGACTAACAGTGAAGAAGTCGGAAAAAGGCCCGCGTGACTCGGGTGCAGCGCTTGAAGCACACGCATGCACCAATGCAATGTCAATGGTGCGTGAAAGTTATAAAGTTACTGTTTAAGGAACCTTCCGACTGACCTAGAAGGACAAAACTTTAGACCTAGATACTAGAGATGTGTACCAGTGTAGGAACACTGGCGTTGCCCCAGATTCTGTGCCCTTTGCAGAATTGCATATCTGTCTTGATAACTCAGTAGTTTAGCAATGATGGGGTGTGGTGGGGCACACGGGGGCTGTGAGGTGGGCTTCTGTGCTAACAATATGTGTGCCCATTCAACTCCGTAGCATGACAGTCGGTCCTCTTCCATCCACAATTGGATCGACTGATCTCGGAAGATTGCAGGTGCTGAGTTTTACACTCCTTGGCAATGGCAGAGGGCCTACTACCCTCTGATGCCCTGTTGCTGGGGCTGTGAATCTGTTCATTTTGGTTTACACCTCTAAAGGGCTGGACCTGTTACACCTGTGATCGGTAAGCATCAAATGAGGGCCTCCACTCTGGGACAGTGAACCCCCAATAGAAGTGGCTGTTTGTATGTGTCACCAAAAAGCAGTTGAAATCCCCAAAGTGCAGGGGGATGCCCTCACTTGTCGTCACTCGCTAAATCAAGCCCGACGCGCTCGCTCAGCAGGTTTCATTACAGTGGTGGGCAGCAGGACCAGCCAAGCTGTCCGCTGGTCCAATTCCCTTGGAAGGATGGTCATGTGTGTGCCAGGCTAGTGCTCTTCCTCCTGCCCCAAGCACCTCCAATGTCTGTATAGGTTATGGGGTACTTCTGGTTTTATGCAACTTCATCAATTTCAATTTTTGAATGAATTAATATAGGTCCATCCTGCTATTCACATAATTGAATTAATTTTTATGGCAGTAGGATAGACCTAGTTTCAGCACAGCTTTATCTTCGTCAGTTAGCTTAATGGAACTCGAATTGATGATTGTGATATTTTGCTTCATTGTTTCGCTTTCTGTCTCGCATTGGAGCGCATTGATCTCTCTGTTGTTCCTCCTTGTCCTCCCCTCCTTTGTTTCCTCTTTCTCTTCCTCTTGGCCTCCCCCGACCTCTCATTGTGTGATGGTCTGTTCTTTGGTCCAACTGTAAAAAACGTAGTTCATCTGTCACTGTGAGCTTCATACTTATTGCTCCTTTCCTTGTAGGAATATATATATATATATATATATCCTCACAGCGACTGTTCCAGTGTACAAAAGCAGACTCCAGCATGCTCGGGATAGCTTACAAATAGGTTTATTGTCAAGCCATGATACTCCGGTAACACGTTTTAACTGCCTCCGCAGTCTTTGTCAAACCTATATATTTTTATTATTATTCACGTTGATTAGAGAAGTTTGTCAAATAGCTTAAGATGTCACTGGGCCAGGTGTAAGTCTTGGCTTTCATTTCATGAGAAGCCTTCAGAGAAAATAGATTTCATGCCCCATACTGAGCTGTTACTAGGACACATTTTGCCATTGGTGATGGAGTCGGATGTCACCCTATCGGTGGGCGGCTGGACACTTAATTACTACGGCTCTCACTCACATCCCCACATATTTCTCTAGGCGCTGAAGAAGGCAAAACCCATGCCGAAATGCATCCGCCATTCAAAGAGAATTGCTTCAATAAAGATGCTTCCTGAACTCCCCCACGGGCCTCTGCTCTCTTCTTGCTGTTGGGAGTTGTTCTTCTATGTCATGCGCGCACGCCAGAATCGTGCTACAGGGGCCCCCGCATCCCTAAGCTGGCCTGGGTTCTGCTGGCTGCTGCTACGGCAGACTTTCGCACTTCAGGTAACTGAAACTTACCCAGGCCCACCTCCAGGTTTCGGGTAGAAGATACAGTGGTGCTGCAGCCACGGTGCTACACATTGGGCGAAGCTGGATTTCCGGACTTGCCCCCGCCATTGGAATCCCTTTACCTTGGGGGTTGATGCGGTCCAGGGGGCGCAAGGGGACAACTTTGACGCCGGCAAACATTGGGACACTACTGTGAGTGGAAGCAGGAAATCCACGAGGCCGCACCAACATCCATTTGTTCCCGCAGCACTCACCACACCACTACACGGCATGCTGGGTCCTGTAGTCCACATGGCAGGCCTCCAGTCAGGTGAGCTGCATCATCAGCGGTGGGGGCGGAGTCGGATGTCACCCTATCGGTGGGCGGCTGGACACTTCATTACTACGGCTCTCACTCACGTCCCCACATATTTCTCTAGGCGCTGAAGATGGCAAAACCCATGCCGAAATGCATCCGCCATTCAAAGAGAATTGCTTCAATAAAGATGCTTCCTGAACTCCCCCACGGGCCTCTGCTCTCTTCTTGCTGTTGGGAGTTGTTCTTATATATATATCTATATCTATATATCCTCACAACGACTGTTCCAGTGTACAAAAGCAGACTCCAGCTCGAGATAGCTTACAAACAGGTTTATTGTCAAGCCATGATACTCCGGTAACACGTTTTAACTGCCTCCGCAGTCTTTGTCAAACCTATATATTTTTATTATTATTCACGTTGATTAGAGAAGTTTGTCAAATAGCTTAAGATGTCACTGGGCCAGGTGTAAGTCTTGGCTTTCATTTCATGAGAAGCCTTCAGAGAAAATAGATTTCATGCCCCATACTGAGCTGTTACTAGGACACATTTTGCCATTGGTGATGGAGTCGGATGTCACCCTATCGGTGGGCGGCTGGACACTTAATTACTACGGCTCTCACTCACATCCCCACATATTTCTCTAGGCGCTGAAGAAGGCAAAACCCATGCCGAAATGCATCCGCCATTCAAAGAGAATTGCTTCAATAAAGATGCTTCCTGAACTCCCCCACGGGCCTCTGCTCTCTTCTTGCTGTTGGGAGTTGTTCTTCTATGTCATGCGCGCACGCCAGAATCGTGCTACAGGGGCCCCCGCATCCCTAAGCTGGCCTGGGTTCTGCTGGCTGCTGCTACGGCAGACTTTCGCACTTCAGGTAACTGAAACTTACCCAGGCCCACCTCCAGGTTTCGGGTAGAAGATACAGTGGTGCTGCAGCCACGGTGCTACACATTGGGCGAAGCTGGATTTCCGGACTTGCCCCCGCCATTGGAATCCCTTTACCTTGGGGGTTGATGCGGTCCAGGGGGCGCAAGGGGACAACTTTGACGCCGGCAAACATTGGGACACTACTGTGAGTGGAAGCAGGAAATCCACGAGGCCGCACCAACATCCATTTGTTCCCGCAGCACTCACCACACCACTACACGGCATGCTGGGTCCTGTAGTCCACATGGCAGGCCTCCAGTCAGGTGAGCTGCATCATCAGCGGTGGGGGCGGAGTCGGATGTCACCCTATCGGTGGGCGGCTGGACACTTCATTACTACGGCTCTCACTCACGTCCCCACATATTTCTCTAGGCGCTGAAGATGGCAAAACCCATGCCGAAATGCATCCGCCATTCAAAGAGAATTGCTTCAATAAAGATGCTTCCTGAACTCCCCCACGGGCCTCTGCTCTCTTCTTGCTGTTGGGAGTTGTTCTTATATATATATCTATATCTATATATCCTCACAACGACTGTTCCAGTGTACAAAAGCAGACTCCAGCTCGAGATAGCTTACAAACAGGTTTATTGTCAAGCCATGATACTCCGGTAACACGTTTTAACTGCCTCCGCAGTCTTTGTCAAACCTATATATTTTTATTATTATTCACGTTGATTAGAGAAGTTTGTCAAATAGCTTAAGATGTCACTGGGCCAGGTGTAAGTCTTGGCTTTCATTTCATGAGAAGCCTTCAGAGAAAATAGATTTCATGCCCCATACTGAGCTGTTACTAGGACACATTTTGCCATTGGTGATGGAGTTGTATTCTTTATTTCTATTGTCGTTCCCTGGGCATTTGTCCATGGTATTGCCACTATTGCAGTGAATTAAAAATGTGTGATTTTTATTGAGCATCCTATATATTCCTGTTTGTATTCTGTACTATTTTACACGTTTTTGCAGCTGGTTAGATTGTGAATGCATTACTGCACAATGAATCTTCTAGATACAGCCTGTTGATTTTTGCATGTGCTTGGGAAACCTATTCATAAAACCAATTTCCAATTCAAAAGACTTTATTTCGGTCATTACAGACCATAAAAAGTAAACAATACAAGTGGTGAAAAAGACAATTTTAAAAATGTTTGGGAATTATATCAATTAACTGTCTATACCACCAATGGAAAAGGAGTAATACAATAATACATTATTATTGATTTAAAACACGAAGAACAGCTAGAAACATTAAAAAGAATTAAAAAAAGATAATGGTAAAATACAAATCAATGCTCAGTGGAGGAGATTACTGCCTTCAATGATAACCATAAGAATCCCCTTCGACTCTGCCACATTGAAATTAAAAAATGGGACACTGCAAATACAATGGGTGGGTGTGTGTCAGTTTGTTAAATTCTGAATGCCTCTAAACATTGGTTAAACCCTAGATTTACACAAAGAGGTACGAGCCAACACTGTCTAGCCTTAGTATAGCTCGGGCAAAAAAAGAAAACATGGATAACCTTCTCATCTAAACAAGTACAAGCGGGGCATTCATGAGGAGGCCCTTTCTGCCATTTGTTGGTGAAAGCATGCAATGGCAATGTTCCTGTTCTAAACTGGATTACAGCTTCCTTCTAAAACAGGGTTGGGGCCAACACGCACCCCTGTCTTACACCTCTGTCAACTGGGAAACGAGGGGTCAATTCCCCATGCTTCCCATGTCTAACTTGGGGAAATTTACCTGTGTGGAGGCGAATGATCAAAGACAATAGGTAAGGGAGGATTCCTAGTTGTTCAAGGACTTCCCAAAGTTTGGCTCGGGGGACCAGATCAAAAGCCGATTTCAGATCAACTAATATCAGGTAGAGACTGCCACCCTCCACTGACACTGTCTTCCAATATAACTACTGAAGTCTAAGGATTTGATCAATGGTCGTCCTATTTTTCCAAAAACCAGCCTGATACGTGCTCAGTATTTCACCGTCCTCCATCCAAACATGGAGGCGTTCAAGGAGTATTCTGGCAAATAATTTCTGGGTAACATCTATCAGGCTGATTGGTCTATAATTAATCGGCAGGAGGGGAGAACCCTTCTTGTAGACAGGGAAAATTTCAGCCCCAAGCCAAGAATCCGGCACCTTCATACCCCTCAAAATGGCATTAAAAATTCACACAAATAAGGTCCCCAAATGTTTGGCTCATCCTGAAAAAAGTCCCCAGGAATCTTATCTAATGCCGGGGCTTTCCAAGGGGAAGCTTCCCAATTGCATTTAAAACTTCTTGTTATGTGATCTCACAGCCCACTTCATAACATATCCCTATAGCTGCATCTGATGGATCAACATTCAACAGGGCTGCCCCAATAGAGTATAAGCCCTGAAATGAGATTTCCAAACAATTGCAGCAATATTAGGCTCTAGGGCTGGCTTCCTCTCGCCACTACTTGTGCTCACTAAGGACCAGAACACTTTCATGTCTCTATTGGATAATGCTGCTCTAATGGTCACCCATCTATCCTGTTCCCAGTTCTTTTTTGCTGTCTTAACATTAGCTCGGTAGTGGGCCCTCAGTTGTTTAATGGCTTCTATAGGACCTCCCTTTGCCTTATGGCAGGTATCA
This sequence comes from Lissotriton vulgaris, assembly GCF_964263255.1. Classification (NCBI taxonomy): domain Eukaryota; kingdom Metazoa; phylum Chordata; class Amphibia; order Caudata; family Salamandridae; genus Lissotriton; species Lissotriton vulgaris. Next base: position 1,072,351,674 of record NC_141691.1, on the reverse strand, counting down.
TCAAACCAAGTTAGTTTGAACACCTTGTTAGACTTGGAATGGACCAGAGGGTTAAAGGTATTAGTGGCTGTTAGTAAAATCAGCATACAATGACTCAATTCTACCAGTGGATTCAGGAGAAACTGGAGCTCTAACAGTTTCCTCCAGAGCTGAAAGTGGCGAAATAATGGACAAATAAAATGCTGCTACCTTGTCAGGAGACTGCTTCTTTGCGCCCCATCTAATTCCCCTTCCATTATTAGTGAGTTTTAAGTTATTAGCTAGAGAAGGATAGGAGGCCACGGGGTTAGAAAACCATAAGTATCTTTCTCCATGCAGTGGCTACTTGACAACCTGTTGGAGTCAAGACACATGAAAGAAAATGCCACTTTTAATGATAAACAGAACTAAATCTAGAAAGGCCCAAAATAAAGCAATTACAGTGATATCAACTTGAATGATTGCTGGCTTCACTCACAAGCCTGAAACCTACAAAGTCAAGAATGAGGAGAATTCTTTTCTATTTTTACTAAGGGGGAAACAGGTCAAAGAAACCATATTAGCCTGAAAAACAAAACAAACAGCAGAGTCAAATAGAACACCTAAATTTCAGGCATTAGCTACCTGCACAGGTAAGCATCGCAACTGGTCAGAACAACGAGCTAAATTCCAAGCAGGTGGAGAGCTGTCTAACACTAAAATCTTTATTTTGTGAAAGTTAAGTTTTAATGAATTGGCTATCAACCATTCTGCGATGGAGACCATACAAGTTTGAAATGTGCCTACAACATCCATTTTAGAGCCGCTTAGTCAAATGAGGAGTTGTGTGTAATCAGCATTGATGTGGAAGGTGATATCAAGTACTGTGATGAATGTTATACAGAGATGGGCTTAAGAATGATGCAGTCATCTATTAAACTGTGGTAGGATAAAAGAGGGTGGGAGTTGGGGTACTGTTTCTTCATTTAGTCTTCTCAGAAAAAACAGCAGCTATTAATAAAAGTAGAAGACAGGGAGCAGGGTTTAACTTTGTAAATCGGTTACTAAACACCCATTAAAGGGTGACTAACAAAGATACTTTATTCCAAAATCTCACCCAACAAGATCTTCCAGGCAACTGCCTGTTATGCTTTAAACCACATTCTAAACCTTCATTCTACATTCTGTCTGACATCATACTGCCTGTTGACATATACTCAGGCGGGCACAGTACAAAATCACACTTCCCCTTCCTTTAAGAAGTGATATTACATACTCAAAAATAAATTAAAGAAACAATTACTAACGAGGCTAATATGAAAATAGAACCTTATAATCTTATTTCACATAGTATTTTATATATGACAGGACCGAACAACTGCTTATACTTCTTCTGTATTCTTCAATATTTTTCTTACTGTGATTTCCATACACCATCCCTTCACACCCTTGATCCTGGACATTGGATATCAATTTTTCCCTTCCAATTGTACCTGATTTTAACACTACCACCCGACTATCATTCCGTATTCTCCCATCCTTAACCTTTACCCCTTTCCTGAAACACTTCATTACTTGAATTGGTGTGGTATACTTAAACCAAACCATACACCCCACTGGTGCCTTGATTTATACCCAATCCGCCACACACAACGCAAATACCTTTCACTCTTTTCCTTTCATCAAAATGTTGATCTTATTCTTGGCCATGCTCCAATGCCATTAAATGTTAAGCTTTTATCCAAATCCATCCAACCTGTACACAATGAGGTATTGGGTGACCATCCCTTGAACCATTCACATGGAGACCTCTGTGTAGTAGAGTGTGGTGTCACGTGGTGTACAGTAATACATTTCTGTAGTTCGTCCGTCTAATTTAGTAAATTCACTCTGGCTAACTGTGTATTCTCTTTTAGCACTCTTTTAGCACTCTGTTAAATCTCTCTATAGCTCCATTCATGTCCGAATGATACACAGAACACTTTTTATGCTCTATTCCACATGACTCAAGAAATTCTTCCATTTTGTTAGAACAAAACTGTGGTCCATTGTTGGACAAAAGTGATTTTGGAAAACTTTCTCTTTTGAAAACGCCTTGTAGAAACCTAATTGCAGTTTCTGTAGTTATTTCCTTTATACAAGAAACTTTAACCCAATTTGAGTGTAAAACCATCATAACTAAAAGAAAAGGAGTTTTATGTTCACCTCTTAATAACTCCACAATACCAATGAGCACCTCCTGCCATGGATTGTCTGGTAATTTCCTACACATCATAGACCTAGTACGTGGTGTCAATACTTCATCACTATTCCTATACTGTATACATTCCGTAACCACACGTTCAATGTTTAAATCCATCCCTTGCTACCAAAAATGCGCTCTTACCCTTTCCTTAGTTTTTACAATCCCCATGTGAACTTGAAGCACTTCCTTTATTAATCTCCCCCTCAATGAACTAGGAGATACCAATTATGTCCCTCTCATCAATATGTCTCTGTCCACAGCTAATTAATCAAATACATTCATCCATATTTTAGAAAAATTATTTTTATTATCTTTACCTTTTTTCTGCACAATTTCCATGAACTTCACATCTTTTTTTAATTCCTCTTTCCACTCCTCAATATTCTTCCCATTGTGATTTCACACACATCAGATGTCTCTTCCTCCTGAGCTTCCTCTGTGAACGCTACTTCTTCCACATTCTCCACCATCCTGTATAAACAATCTGCTGTCAAATTGCTCACACCGGTCACATGTTCTACCACAAAATCAAAATCCTGCAGAGATACCACCCATCTTCTAATCCTAGATGATATTTAATCTAAACGTTTACTTTGGAATATTTCCTTTAAAGGCCTATGATTAACATCCACTCTAAAATTAGATCCCCAAATAAAATTATGAAATAATTTTTTCAGCACTCAAAATATGCCCAAAGCCTCTCTCTCTACAACCAAATAAGTCTAGTCTGCTCCTCTAAATGCCCTGAAAGACCAGGCAAGCACTTCCCATTTCACTTTAGCAACAACAAAGCCCCTTCACCTTTACTACTAACATGGATAAATCCTCAAAGTCTTTCTGACACTCTAAACTCCACTTAAATTCCATATTTTTAACAAGTAGCTTTCTCATGTTATAAGATTTGTCTTCCAGACACTGTATACATTTTCCATAATATTCAACCATGCCTAGAAATTATACCACCTCCTCCTTAGTACAAGGTGCAATCAACTTGGAAATTGAGTCCACAAACTCCGGTTTGGAAGCCACCTCTCTTCCTGTGATTACGTGGCCCAGATGATTCACCTCTTGTTGGGCAAATTACATTTTTTGGGGGTGTTAAACCTGCCTCGATTAGACTTTTCAACAAACTTTCACTCTAGAATTATGTTCATTATGTACTTCCAAAGATCTAAAAATCATCCTGATAACACTTTACACCCCCAACACCTTTTAAAATTGAGGCGATTAACCCCTTCAATAACAATGATGTGGCTACAAGCCCAAAACGAATTCTCGTGTACTTGAATCCCCCCATTGACGTTATAAACGCAGTTATTTCTGTGAGCTGTCCACTAATTTTATCTGGTGATAAGCCTGTTTAAGGTTCAAAGTGGTGAAGAACTTTGCTCCCACCAATGAAGATATTTTCTCATTAATATTGGGGAATGGGTATTTATCTACAACCACTTTCTTATTTAATGCTCTTAAGTCTACAAACAGCCTGATACCCCCATTAGGCTTCTGGGCCACCACAATTGGTGGCAAGCACTCAGTGGCCTCCACATGTGTTAGCTTTGCCTTGTAAAGATAGAGGAACCCTTCTAACTTTTGCCATAGTTGCTTTTGCCCCTTTCTTCAGATTAATACAATTGTTGTAACATTTCAAGCAACCTTGCTCTTCCCTGAACAAATTAGGAAATATTGCCATAAAGTTACATTCCTTAATTTCTCCTTCTTGCACTTGACCCTGGGGATCAGCATTAGGATTCAAAGTAACCCAAATTGACCGCTGATGAGTCCATCCAAAAAAGTCATCCCCTTTCTTAGCAACATATACTTTGCCTATCATGTATTTTGCTCCCAACTTTACACATGCATTAAAATATCCAACCATACTTATTGGTTGTCCACCATAGCTGCCTGGCTTAGTATCCATAACATGCAACTTATTTTGCACTTGAAAACAATGTTCAAATGCGTCTCTAGATACAATATTTGGGTGTGAGCAAGAGTCAAATTTCATTTCCAGTTCCACCCCTTCAATCTTAACTATACCGCTAGGATGATTCTGTGAAGTTCCTTTGATTTGAAAAACAATGTCTTGTGTAACTTGCCATAACTAAAACATGTTACATACATAGCTGTATATTATTTGGAATTTTCTCTTTGTCCACTTCTTCCAGTGTGAAAACACTCCCCTGACACTCTGTTGTCCCAACTAACCATATTATGATCTTCCTTGGTTAATTCCTTAGTTGCATCTTTTTCATTTTTTATCATGCAAACTGTCTCCTCATCTTGCACAGCACTAGAACTTGGTTTACTCTTTTCATGCGTCCATTCAGATACACACTCACCCCTTTTTGCAACCAGAATAACCTCTTTCACTGATTGCCCATCTTTAAATCAGAGTTCCTCTCTAATTTTATCCTCCTTGGATCGTAATACAAACTGGTCTCAAATCCGCTCCTCATAGGAACCCCCTAATATACTAGTTGTAGCTAACTTTCGCAGACATGTAATATATTCACAGTAAAATATACCACTGAGTGAAAGAAATTGTTAGGCTGGGTGTTGCGTTCGAGCTAGAGCAGCTGACTTTGGAGCTGGGGAACTAGGTTTGAGTCTTTGCGCCTACTCAACATCCTGTGATTCTGGGCAAATCACGTAATCTCTGCGTGCCTTGCAAAAATGAATGTGTACTAGTATAATGTAATGAGTGCTCATGTAAAGCGCTCCAATACCTTCAAGAGACTCGAGGCAGAAGACTTGGTGACTGAGATTGGTTCTGCCGGTTACACTGTTTTTAAATATATTGCTGCTATCTGCTACTGTTTTAATCTTTTAATTTGTTTTACCGGTTACTGCTGATATCTATAGAGCTGTGTTCAATGCTCTGGGGGGTAGAAGAGTATTTTCTCCATTTCTGCACTTGCCCTTGTCACGCTGGGTCAGCGCTCTAGCTGCTGATCCCAACGCCGAACCCTGACACATAAAGGCACCAATGACGCCACTGCGCAGCGGGCGTGCCGCTCCAAAGGCGCGCCAATGGCAATCCCGCTCGCACCCGAACGGGTCTAGGGGCCGGAACCCCTACTTCTTTCTCCCCCGACCCCTATCGTTACTCAAGCTTACAGCTCAAACAGCTTAATAGTGCCATGAGAACATTATGTACCCATTCTGTCCTGCCCGAAAGGTTTCCTGAAAGGTGCCCACATTGTAAGCTTAAATTTTCTTTTCTCACTATTGAACCAACTCTGGCCAGGGACTCTTACAAATTACTCCTGTTGAACTCTAGATCTCTGCCTAAGCACACAACTGAGATCTCGATACTTTTAAAAGATTCTGACCCACAAGTCATGTTCCTTACTGAAACAGAGCTTACCCCTAGTTCAGAATCGGATATTGTTCAAGCTCTCCCCCAGGGGTTTCTGATGCAGAGGGTAGACAGAACAGGTAAGGGTGGTGTCCTTGCTATCATATATAAAGGTCACCTTATCTGTTGTTTGCTTGAAAGCCCTCTTTCAGATTGTGAGAATTTTCACTTTTCGATAGAATTCACACCCTCCTTTTCTCTCACAGACATCCTTATTTATCGGCCCCCGGGGCCCCAGGCACATTTAGTAAAACTCTGGTAGAAGCAGTTGTTAATCAGGCCAGCTCTGTGGCCAATTTTTCCCTTCTCAGAAACTTTAATTTGCGTTTTGATGATCCAGGCGCATTAAATGCTTTAGAATTAGCGCAAGACCTTGCAGCCTTTCAATTATCACAGAAGGTTGTGCAAGCAACTCATGTTAGAGGGCACCTTCTCGAACCTGTGTTTTCCAACTTAGAGGACTTAAAACGGGAAGATCCTATTCCTCTCCCATGGTCCGATCATTATCTTATTCCTTTCTATTGGTCACCTCTTATCAAACACAGTCCATACGTACCTCCATCCGCCCCTGGTACCTCCATCCGCCCCTGGTCTAAGCTTTCGGTTGACAAGTGGGCCCAGGAATTAGAAAGAACCAAACCAAAGCCGAATCCTAGCCCAGTTATAGCTAATGACAGTTATTGTAATTGGATAAAGGATTCATTGAATGTAGTATTGCCTAAAAAAAAATATTAATAAGACTAGTGGATCCCATAAGTCCCCTTAGTTCTCCCCCAATCTACGCATTTTAAAACAGTGGTGTAAAGTATTGGAAAGAAACTGGAGGAAAGATTTCTCACCTCACAAGAAGTTGGAATATAGGTTGGCCATCTGCATCTATAAGGCAAAAATAAAAAAAGCCCAGGCCTCCTATTATGAGGAAAAAATTCTGTTAACATTTCTCATTATAAAGAAACTGCTTAAAGCCCCTACCCCTCCAGTGGCACCTGACATTTCGGGTCAGCGCTGCAATGATCAGGCAGAGTGTTTCATCGCTAAAGTGCAGAACATCCTTAAATGCCTGCCCCAGATTGACGGTGAGTGCCTTCACATCAGCATGCTCATGGACCAGAGTCCTCACGTAACCAAACATTATTTGAAGGTCTTTCCTCTACTCCAGGAATCAGTTCTCACTTTGTTGTCTTCGGTCAAAAGTGGGTCACCCAGGGACCCGGCACCACCGAAGATTTTGAGATTGGTAGCACCTACCATTGCCCCTACTTTCACGCCCTGATTATCGCTTCACTTTGTACAGGAAAAGTCCCAATCAATTGGAAAAGGGCCATGGTGAAAACTCTACTTAAGAAACCCAATCTTCATCCTGCAGATCTGGGCAACTAACGCTCCATTTCTCTCCTTCCAGGGATCAGCAAGATCACTGAGAAATATATAAACCAGACTTTGTCTGGTTTTCTTGAATCACACAACTTGCTCCATCCGTTCCAAACTTGATTCCACCCACGACAGAGCACCGAAACTGCTCTGTTAGCTGTAGTGGAAGAAGGTAGAAAGATCCTAGATGCTGGTGGGACTTCAGCCATTATACAGCTTGATCTAAGCATGGCCTTTGATACGGTGAGCCACCGTATCTTGGTTAACCTTCTTAAGAGAGTCGGAGTGACCGGTACTGCGCTTCAATGGCTGCGCTTCTTTCTGGAAGGGAGATTTCTCCAAGTGTTTGAGGGTGACAAGGCTTCTAAGCCCCTCCCATTACAGTGTGGAGTCCCTCAAGGATCATCGCTGAGACCAACTCTTTTTAATATTTATATGGCCCAGTTGGCGGACATTGTTGCCCCATTTAGGATCCATATGGTAACGTACGCTGACGACACCCAACTGGGCGTAGCATTGGATCATGCAGATCAGAGAGTTAAAGGCCTCCACTTATGGTTGAAGACATTTTTAAGTGGATGAACATGTCACGTCCTAAGCTCAACGGTGAGAAAACCGAACTCATGATCCTAGGCAACCCCTTACATTTTAAATCCAGCACGATGTGTCCAGCTTGCATGGGCCCGGCACCGGTCCCTAAGACTGAGATAAAGAGCCTAGGCATCTGGTTAGATCAGGATCTAAGTTTTAAGGTGCAGGCCAGAAAGACTGTGGCTACCTGCTATGGCCTGCTCAGAATGGCCCGCAAAGTGCTTCCCCGTCTTCCTTCTCAAGCAAAAAAAGTTGTAGTCCAATCGCTTATACTGTCTAGAATTGATTACGGTAACGCCCTATATTTGGGTGCCCATATTGCAGTAGTGTCAGTTATAGGGTGCCTGCAAGGGATTATGTTCAAACAATGATTTCCTTTCATATTAAAATGAATGGGATTCAATATCTCTCAATTTTGAACCAATTTGAATAAATTGTGAAACAGCCTAAATTAATTTCTTCTGTTTCAAACAATCAATGCAATGAGAATTCAATCAGTAACAACAAACATGTGATTATCTTTTGATAAATTTCTTTCTTATTTATATTTCAGAAATTGATAGGGTACATTCAACAATTACGATTGATTTCAATGCTTACAAAATGAAAAAGGTACAAAACATTTTAACCTATATATCATCTGTAAAAAAATCCATTCCTAATAAAATCAGAAAAGTGACATATGACTTCATCAATAAAACAGTCACTTAGAATACATTAATACGTAGGTAAATGGACTGTGTAGTCGACGTTTCGGTCTTTTATCATGTGACTCCCTCAGACCATCTTCAGGACAACAAACTTTGCATAAAACAATGACCCCAAAAAGAACACACAATGCATTTCATTACATTTGTGTTGTTTCTCTTCTAAATTGTGTCTAAATTAAAGATAACTTGTGTGACAAAGAAAATACAACAGACCTTCTATTCATGAGGATCATTGTTCTCCCCTTTAATTCTATAAAAGATTATTCATACCCATAAGGTCCCATTAACTTCATTTACCAAGAGAATATTTACATTCTTTCCCTTCCGCATGGGTAGATAGATTGGTTCAAAAATGCTTACTTTAAACACACTGATCTGGATATTCGACCTTGGCAGTGTTATGCGCAGTAGTAGCAAATCTCCAGACGGTACAAAATTGTGCAGCGAGACTGCTAGCGGGAGTTTCCAATCGCCATTCAGCAAAACCTGCACTTCTCTCCCTCCATTGGCTCCCACTGCAGGAAAGAATCAGTTTTAAGGCCCTTTGTGTGGTCCACAGAGCACGGCAAGGGAATGGACCTCCAATAAATTCATCTATGATCTGCCCATACAAGGCCAAGAGGAAATTGCGATCTGCCGAGCTCCATTTAGTTGAAGTCCCAAGGATTAAGAAGGCCAGAAGTGGAGGCCGGTTGTTTTCGTACAACGCGGCTAAACTCTGGAACTCTCGCTGCCTTTGCTCCTTCGAAGGGAATCTAATCACCTGGCCTTCCGCAAACAATTAAAGACTATTCTCTTTCCCTAGATTCTGCCACCTGTCTCTAGTTTGCTCAGCACTGGGATGCTTCCGGGTAGCCATGCTCTGTACAAATGGTTATTTCATTTAATTTTATTTCAAGTCGAGTTTGCACTATAAAAAACTACAAAAAAAAACAACCCATGAATTGACTAAAGGACATGGCTCTTGTGCGCCCCCTGTTCATTTTTGACAGTAGCTTATTAGTAACAGTATATCTTAAGGTGGAAAGCCAGTTATAGGAAGGACAAACATTCTATTTGATCTTTGCAACATGAAAGCTGATGCTTTGTGATCGAGTTTCATATCTTATTCTTTACATTGTTTTGAAACAGATGCTGTTGAAGTTGTGGAAACATGAATGCAAGCGTGTCATTGCTGATCGTTTCACTACCTCTGAAGACGTCGATTGGTTTGATAAGTCATTGGTAAAACTGTCAGTGGAGGATTTCGGTGAAGCAAAAAAGGTTCTGGTGGATGTTGGAGTAGATGCCTTTTTTGTAGATTTTTTAAGGGACGCACCAGAAGCAACAGGTAATCATAACTGAGTTACAATTAAAGCTGTGCTTCCATCTCTGCATGTTTGTTCAACTTTTGAACCGCACCTGTGCTTTTTGTAAAACATAGGGCCTGATTATGATCCTGGCGGATATCCAGTCCACCATACTACAAAATTCATTATATCTTATGGAACTTGTAATACAGCCGACGGGATATCCGTCACGTTTGCGATGTAGTGTCCCATCCGCCAAGATCGTAATCAGGCATTGATTTTTGTTGCCCATGCTTGATGTTTCTATCTGATAGCATTCTACCAGCCGCACCAAACCCCAGTCCCAAGAGGAGAAACTAACAGCCCGATTCATCATTGTGAAGTTTTGCGAGTCTGAAATAGCGATAAATAAGGAATCGCTATTCCAGACTTGCAAAACGGGATTCATGTACGAATCGCAATATTTATTGCGATTCCTACAGCTTCCTTATTTGCGATTAGCTGATTGCTAATCGCAAATAAGTAATAACTCCCCATTCATTCCAATGGGCCTAAAGGCCCATAGGAATGAATGGGGAGTCATTCCTTATTTGCTAATCGCAAATGAGATTGCGATTTCAAGGGTGCAGGGGTGTCCAAAGGACACCCTGTAACACCCCTGAAATGTAAATTTACACAGATGTTACACACACATGTCCAAAGGACATGTGTGTGTGTAACATGCAACTTAGAAAAATGCATTTAAATGCATTTTTCTAAATTTTCGCTATTTACCACAAGGTTTGACCTCGCGGTAAATAGCGGCCCAAAATTGCGAATTCGCAATTTTTAAATGTTTCAAGAATGGCATTTAAGGAATCTCTAATAGAGATTCTTAAATACTATTCCTCGCAAATTTGCGAGTTCTGAAATAGCGATTTTTGCATTTGGGATGATGAATCCCAAATGCAAAAATTGCGCTCGCAAAGGGCCAGATTCTCAGAATCTGGCCCTTTGCGAGCGCAATTTCGCTTGATGAATCTGCCTGTAAATGTTTATTTCTAATGGTCACGCTTCTAGTTGAGCTTCATAGGAGGAAACATCCCTATTTTCAAATTGCTGTTTATGTCGTAGTTGCTCAAGAAAAGAGTTGCTGCTTTATCTTGTGTTTTTATTGCATTGCATCTAAAAAATGAAAGTCTGAGTTATGTAAATGGTTTACTTTTAACCGTAAGCAAGTTTTCTGTATTGTTGGACAGTTTCTTTTTTCTGTTGTGTGGGGCTCTCTTAGATAGCCTATTCTCATATTGTGGCCCCTTTAGACGACTGTTTGAAACTGGTTTTAAGCAATACATTGAATGCACAATCACTGTGAACTGATGTTAATACTGGCATGCTTGGAAATTGATTGTGTATGCCACAATTATCTTATTATTTATTCTTTAACACTTACTGACCTTGCCTTTGAATATGGTATTGTGTATATCCATACCAATCTTCATTTATTTTGTGTCAAGGCCTGATGTCTATAGTGCATTAGGTGTTTTTGCATTTGCTTTTCCATTTTCGGGGTTTGGGGCGTGCAAATAAATCTAATTGATATAAAGATAACCTTTCTTTGGGTACCCCGTCAACATTATCTTTTTGTGATACACCAGACTGAAAGAGTTTCCTTTAGACATTTCTCCTGTTTGATGTGCAATTTTTACTTATCACACATTTGGGTTTGTTACTCGAAGTGCATTTAGGTTTATGTATAAAACAAATATACGTTGCTTTACATGTGTAATGGCATGGTCGGCATCCTGTTTTTTTTAAGCTTTAACAAGCAACATGTAAAGATGAGGCGGAGGCAGGAACTGCTGTTAGGAGATTTATTCAGGAGAAGAGAGCCGTCCAGCATGAAGGAGAGACAGGGCAGCTGCAACTGCCAAACAGGGAACACTGGGGGAGAATGCACAGTACAAGAAGAACCCACAGGTGACATCATGGAGTTCCAGCAAGTATTGCACAATACAGGTCACCACACACCTCCCCCCTTTCTAAAAAAAAAACAAGATTGAACTACAATGAATAGTAAATCATACATAGTCATGAAATCTGTTGGATCTAACAATCAACCTAGAGCTTTTCCTTAAACCATTGTCGACTTGGACATTGGGAGTAGGAACAGTTGCACGAGAAGCACGAGAAGGATCTCTGGCAACGCGAGAAGTGCTCCACCAATTTCCATTTGACAATTTGACAGCATTTTTGCGAACTTCCACAACTTGTTGGGAGTTGAGAAACTTGGAAAGACCTTTTTTAACAGTGACAGGATTCTTAATCTTGACCCAGTCACCAGCATGAATACTATGAAAAGACTTCTTAACATGTCCCACGTCACAAGGGAGAGAACTGGAAGATTTCTTGTTGGCACAATCCCATGCCACTTCCAAATCACAACCTTTGTGGAGACTTTTGACCATCCAAAAAGGAAAAGCTTGGGAAGAAGCTTTCCTTCCTCTCATCAATTCAAAAGGGGAGAAGCCTGTAGCAACATGTGGGGAGATTCTATAAGACCATACAAGATCTTTTACAGCTTGGAAAATACAGCTATTGGAATTGAAGGCGGCCTGCACACATTCAACAATAACTCTATTGAACCTCTCGGTTTTGCCATTGCTCTGAGGGTGATACAAAGGAGTTCTAGTGTGTTTGATGCAACAATTGTTCAAAAAAACACTCATTTCCTTGGAGATAAACTGAACCCCATTGTCGGTGAGGATTTCTTCTGGACAACCCTCCCTCAGAAAAATTTTGGTCAGGCAATCAATAACGCTCTTTGAATTGGGAACATTGATAGGTTCAACCTCAACCCACCTAGAGAGATGATCGACGAGGACCAAGAAATACTTGGAAGTGTTGGGAAGAACATGGAATGGACCCAGAAAGTCCAGGCCAATTTTTTGCCAAGCTCTGCTGGGTGGGGGAACAACAGAATCACAAACACCTTCCAAAACAAGGACTTTATCGCTGGTGTTACAGCGTGTGCAAAGTTTGACAGCATCCACAATTTGATTATCCATTCTTGGCCACCAGAAATTTGACCTGACATTTCTTTTGGTGATGGTGGCACCCAGATGACCAGAATGAGCATCAGCAATAATTTTTTCCCGGTAAACAGAGGGAGGAATAAATTTATTGCCCCTAACAATTTTGCCACTTTCCAAGGAAAGTTCGGAATTGATTTTCCAATAAATTTGAAGCTCAGGGGAAAGAGATTTTTCCTTGGGCCAACCTTTCTGTATGAAAGAGACAACATCCCTAAGTACAGTATCATTCTCAACAGCATTAACCCAATCATTCTCAGCGAAGGAGATGGAAATTTGTGAAATGTTGGCCACAAAACACTCTTCAATTTCTGTTTCCCACTCATTTTCGTTAGGTTCTTGTATGGGTAACCTGGAAAGACAGTCAGCACGTTTGTTTTTGCCCCCAGGAATGTAAACAACTTTGAAGTTGTATTCTAGAAGTTTAGTGGAGAGTCTAGCCAACCGTGCGGTTGTGCGCTTGACATTTCTGCCGGAAAGAATGTCGACAAGAGGTCGGTGGTCGGTTTGAAGAACAAATGGTCTGCCCCATAAGTAAGATTTAAACTTTTCAACACTCCAAGCGCAGGCCAGCAGTTCCTTTTCAATAACAGAATATTTGCGCTCGACAGGGCGAAGAGTCCTGGAGGCAAACCCCACAGTAAATTCTTTACCAAAGGCTAGTTGTGAGAGGACAGCTCCTAGACCATATTCACAGGCGTCAACGGTGACAAAAGTTTCTCTGTTGCCATTGAAGGGCTGAAGAGCAGGAGCCTTGGTGATGTGTTCTTTGATGAGCTGGAAACCTTTCTCACACTCATCAGACCAGCTGAAGGTGGCACCTTTTTTGAGTAAAAGTCTAAAACACTCAGTGGTCTTGGCGTAGTCTCTCATGAATTTGGAGTAGAACTCACAGAGACCGAGGAAGGACAGAAGCTGCTCTTTGTTAGAGGGAGCAGGGGCCTCAATGATACTCTTAACTAGACCTGGCCTGGGCTTAATACCACATTCAGAAATGGTATGACCGAGGTATTCTACTTCTCTAGTTTTGAACACACATTTACTCTTTTGTAGGGTTACACCCCTTTTTTCCAAGATGTTGAAAACTTGGTCAATGACTAAATTATGTTCGTGTTCGGTTTGGGTGAAGATAAGGATGTCATCCTGGAAGACGACAACATTAGAGAGTTCCTCAAACATTTCAGACATAATACGCTGAAAAACAGCGGCGGCAGACGCCAACCCAAAGGGAAGGCGACGAAATTGAAAAACTCCATCAGGAGTTACAAAAGCGGTGAGATGTCGAGAGAGTGGATGTAACTCAATCTGGTGGTAAGCTGCCTTTAAATCAAGTTTAGAAAACCAAGTGGATGAGCCTACTTTAGCTATCAAATCCTCAATGCGAGGGAGGGGAAAACCATCGACCCAGATAGCTTCATTGAGACTGCGTAAGTCCACACACATCCTGAGATCGCCAGACCTTTTTCTGGCAAGAACAATGGGAGAAAGCCATAATGTGGATTCTACCTTTTCAATGATTTCTTGCTCGCATAATGACTTAAGGTGTTTGGACAAATCTTCTCTGATACTGAGGGGAACGTTCCTCAGCTTGTGTTTGATTGGGGAAACACCATCTTTGACCTTGATAAAGTGTTGAAAATTGGTAATCTTGCCCAAACGATCTTCAAAATTTTTTTTGTACTTGTGCTCCCAGAATTCACTGTTAAAGATGTTGCAAACTGGGGTAGAAGATGCAAGGGAAGAGAGATTGCATCCTTCAATGAATACAGGGTTGGGTAAACCAGGTTTAATGGTGACACCAAATTCTGCCTGATGTATGAGTCCTAGAACATTGATACCACGTTTGGCAACATAGACCTTCCCCTTTATGGATTTGTTAAAGATGGAGATTTCGGCCAAGAAATAACCCAGAAGGTTGATTCTGCTTCCTTCAAAGGCCACAGAAAGGACATCAGGAGGAAGTAGGCATTTATTTTGCCAAAGGTGAGAATATTTCTCATAGGAAACAATAGTGATGCGAGCCCCGGTGTCTACCAGTAGTAGGATATGGTGATTGTCAATAGTGGCATCAACTTCAGGGTCAGGGACAAGAAAAGTACGGCTAGTAGTGTCATTGTCTTTCACTACAACAACATATTCCTGATTGGTCACATCACATTCAGAATGTTCAGTTGAAAGCTCAAGGGGATTTGAGGCTTGAAAGGAATCATTTTCACACATGACACTACGTACATTACCCCTTCTACCTCTCATGCATACCCTTGAAAAATGACCATTTTTCCCACATTGAGTGCATTGTTGATTGGCAGCAGGACAATTTTTAAAATTGGAAGCATGGTAAGAAGAGCCACATCTATAACAGAAAGTACTTTGGCTGAATTGTCTATTAGGCATGAAAGGTCTTCTAAAACTGGTGTTTCCCATTCTTTTGAAATAGCCACGAGGGTCACGAGAAATGGAAATGGGAGATTTGGTGGGAAAAGGTACCTTAGTGGACACAGCACCAGAGATGGAAGTATTAGAAAGAGAAACCTCTAATTGTTTGGAATCTTCTAAGGATGTTTCAATACTTTTGGCTATATCAATAGCCTTGTCAAGAGAAGGATCTTTGCAGGATAGAAGTTTCCCTTGGATTTGTTTGCAAGAGCACCGAGCAACAAGCTGGTCTCTGATAAGTTGAGAGGTGAAATTGTCAAATTCGCATTTAGACGCAAGTATTTTTAAGGCAGTAACAAAGGTATCAATGCTTTCTTCGGGTTTTTGAGCTCTAGTAAAAAATTTATAACGGTGTACAACCATATTCTTGGTTTTAACAAAATACTTGTCTAATTTAGCTATGGCTATTTCAAATTCGTCAGGAGTTTCGCCAGTAGGTGGAACATAAACCGGTAAATGATCAAAAACGTTTTGCCCTTCTACACCAAGATGATAATACATTAGACTTTTTTTTCTTTCTGCACGGTATCTAAGACCATCAATTGCCCCTAGGTAGGCCATAAAGGATCTCAACCAAAGTTTCCATTCAAGAGGAGGGTCTCCAGGAGTCTGAAGAAAAGGAGCAGGAGGAGATACATTTTGCATTGTGAGATCTTCAATCTTCCTTTAAGTACAAAAAAAAAAAAATGTTGTAAATATGGCAGATTAGATGTGATGGTCTTTGCAGATAAGCGTGTTAAAAGAAAGAAAAAAAAAATATGTACAACAGTTGTGCACATCAACGTGTAGAGAAACTGCGTGCAGTGGCTGTGCACATCAGCGTGTAGAAAAGAATGCGTGCAGCAGCTGTGCACATCAGCGTGTAGAGAAGAATGCGTGCAGCAGCTGTGCACATCAGCGTGAAGATACTGGATACTCCGGTGAGTTGATGAGGAAAATTAGGCTGAGCTAAGGCTGTGCGCATCAGCGCGAGATTTGCCTCCTTGTCGAATTGTTAACCAATGTGCTGGAACCATGCACGTCAGCGTGTAAAGTGTTTAAAGCTGTGCGCATCAGCGTAGAAAATTATCTAAAGCTGAGCGCGACAACGCTGAAAGCGAATAAATCCGATGAAGTGTTTGAAACTGTGCGCATCAGTGTAGAGAGGAATTCAGAGTTGTGCGCATCGGCATGTGTCAGCAGTATGAATAAGCTGGGTAGGTTGAAGTCGACAGCTGGCAAAATCAAGATAGAGTAGACAGGAATGAGATGGACGCGAAGGCTTTATGACGTGGTGACAGGCATAAGCGGAACGCGTCTTGCTGGTTGCTGAGAAACCATGTGCTGGCGCTGGGCGTCTAGTCGGTTGCTGGGGAAACGCGTGCTGGCGCTGGGCGTCTTGCTGGTTGTTAAGGAGACGAGAAACGTGATGACGCTGAATGGAGGGATTCCACTACGTCATCATTCCGTAGCAGAGCTCGAAGGTGGCGGAGCAAGCAGTGGAGAAATATGCGGCGCCGATGGGAACAGCGAAAACACAGACAGCACTCGGTAGGACTTGACTTTTGACGGTGAAGACACAGGGAGCGCAGGTGAGACGTAGCGCTGGTAGAAAAAAAAAAAAATAGGCAGCGCGAAGCAGAGTAACAGTTGACAAAGCGCTGGAGAGTGCTGTGAGAACTCGTTTGATTGATGCGCAAAACGAGGTAAATGGTAGAAAAAGAGTCTGTTGGCTGCGACGGCTCTCTAATGTAAAACGTGGGAGAAATGTTTGAAAAAGAAAGTACTCACAAGGAAGTAGATCGTAGGTATGGAAAATGTACAGGAGTCCAAACCGTTTTGCTAGGAGTTGGTTAGTGAGTAGATCCAACAGCTGAGGAACAGCTGACCATCCTCAGTCGCCAATGTAAAGATGAGGCGGAGGCAGGAACTGCTGTTAGGAGATTTATTCAGGAGAAGAGAGCCGTCCAGCATGAAGGAGAGACAGGGCAGCTGCAACTGCCAAACAGGGAACACTGGGGGAGAATGCACAGTACAAGAAGAACCCACAGGTGACATCATGGAGTTCCAGCAAGTATTGCACAATACAGGTCACCACACAACACTATATGGAAGACTTCCAGTTGGTATGGACATATTTAGATCCAGCAGAATACTTATTCCTAGCGCCCCCACATCCATTCTAAGACTTAGCACACTTCCCCTGTGCCACGCAGAGATGACAGCTTTCTGCCTGCACTCATCAGGCCTGAAACCAGTCTTGGCCCTTACACAACACAGACGCACAAAGTTAAAATAAAGCCATTTCAGTAAGCATTGATATGCTATTGTGTCTAGCGAGAACATTGGCATTTTCACTGTCTACATGCACGTGTCTACATGCATGAATCGCTGCCACTGTTAGAGTCGAACTTGGTGAAATAGTTCCTACAGATTTCTAACATACTATCACCGTGTCGGAGCCCATTTTATTTGCACCACTCGAGACTGTAGAGTAGACATACAGCTCACATTTGAGCACATAGAGGAATTCTACACACTCTTTACATGTTTAACCAACGCCACTTCCCAAATCCCGGTGTCTGGTTAATGCCTCTCTCTACTGGTTTGCTGCTAGCAGACTCTACCTTCCTTTGCTCTCTTTTTCTGAGCTACACATGTTCTTACTTGTACTATCTCCTGGAAGAGGTGATATCTTAGACCTCGGTGGTAAATATACAACTGCCAGCGCAGTACACTTTATTGTTACATTTACTGGTGGCAGTTGTGACCTAACGAAAGTGCTGCTTTTAATTTTCATTTATATATCCACAGCTCGTGTAATTCAATTTCTAGATGCAGTGCACTAAAACAGCTTTCCCAGTCCATACTTGTTATTAGAACATTGGAATGTTGGGAGCTCCATTGAAAACAATGGAGTGCTCAGGGCTTATAATGGCTGGTATAAGCCTGGAGCTCCAACATTCCAATGTTTCTTTGTTCACAGCTCTGGCTGTGAACAAAGGCTTCAGGGAACCTGAGGGGATTCCAATCCCCTCACGCTCCCAAGAGGTTTTGTTTTTTTGTTAGAACATTCTGTCCTCTAGTGACAGAATGTTCTAATAGCCTTATAGCCCTTTGTAGATGGGCTATACCGCTATTAAAGTCCGTCTCCCTTGTTAAAGGCCCTCGCCTTCGGCTCGGGGCCTTTAACGCTGGATAGGGCCTTTAATAGCCGGTATAGCCCTCTACGGCGGGCTATAAGGCTATATTGTTTAATCTGCAGTCCTGAATATCACGTGTGAAGACTGACAGTTATGGAATTAGAACCTTAATTTGTGTGACTTTAACGTTACAGTACGGGTTTAAAACAGACATGTTCTCAGTTCAGTACGGTAGTATGGCATTACATCACGGCGTATATTCAGACTTACAAGCCTTTCCCATTGAAAAGAAAAAAAGTGCATTAATGGATAAAACACATAAATAATATGGAATCACATGTAAAACAACAAAATAATACAGGTATATCCTACCTCTTACTTGTATTCTTTTCCTTGATCTTGGTCTTCTAGATTTTTTCACGAAAAGATGATTCTTACAGTTGACAGGTTGTGACAGTCAACCATATTTCATTTATTTTTCATTTTTTTTTAAAGTAAACCTCAAAAGACCATTTGAAAACCTGTCTCTGAGAGCAGTTACCATTGGCTTTGTATTTATATGTCAATATGAATAGATTTAAACTTGAAACACAAATCCTCCAAAATTCTGTTGTTCGGACTGGAAACTGGGTTAAGTTTTTTGTTGTTGTTCTATTTCTTTATTGGGTATTAGCAAAATGAAAACATAAAACAGCAAATAAGACAGGCTCATGCTCACACAGTATCATCAATAGTCAAGGCCGGATTGGCCTTAGCGGGCACCGGGCATTTCCCCGGTGAGCGGGAAGGGTAGGGGACGGTTTTCGACTGGTGTGGGGCATTTTTGTTACTGTGGGTCAGTTTTGGAGCATTGCTGGAAAGTCGGCCTCTTGTAACAAAAGAACAGCAGCAGTGGTCCCGCCAGCACTCCCCCACCTCCTGGGGCCAGTTGAACGTAAGTGCCAGGGCTGGTGTGCTATCCCAGTCCGGTCCTGTCAATGTTAGTCACACGTACATAGATGTCTGCCGTTTCGAGTATGGCCTGGACATAGGCGCAACTTGATAGCAACCTCGCTTGGGTGCTTAAACGTCGCCTCCCAGTCTATATCTTCAAGTTCTCCCACATCTCGTTGCCATCTCTTATGCAGCTGGCCCAGGGTATCCTGCATAATGTTGATTGTTTTGTATTTGGCGGAAATTGATCCCTTTCCCAGTTCATCCAGTTCATCCATTAATATTCAAACCTCTAATGGGGCTTATTCAGGTAGCTCTGCCCCTTCCAACCCTTTGTCATGCCAAGCGTGCATATTTTAGAAATTGGGTCTGGTCCATACTGATCTTCCTTCCCAGTGAGGAAAAGGGTATAATATCCCCCTGTTTGAGGATATCACCCACCTTAAAGATTCCAATGGTATCCCACAGTTTAAATCCACACAAAGTCCCTTTCCAGAGGGGTGATCCCCTGGTGATCCTGTGGGTCCAACCTAACTCCTTTGTGGCTTTGACCCAAGCTTCAAGTGCGACCTGTATTACTGGAGGCAACATCCGGGTGCCCCTCCCTCCTTAAAGATATTGTAGGCGGGTTCTGTTTTCCAGCAGAGCCTGTTCAAGTTGAAACATTGGGTGTTCTAGCAGGCGTAAATCCAAGTGTTATGAGCGAAATTCTCAGGTGTCACTCATCCCAAAGCAGGTTTCTCAGTTCTCCATTGATCTTAGTGCATGCCATCTGGGTGACTGGATATTAAGTATTCTAGGAACTTGTGAAGTGTAATCATTTTAATTAGGACCACCCTTCCCATCGGGGTGAGAGGCAAGCCCCTCCACCATGTGGCAGCCTAAAACTCAAGAGAACCGTCCCCACATTGTGGCTCGTGCAGAGCTCCTTTTGTGATGTAACAAATATCCCCAAGTACTTGAAGCCATCTTCAGCCACCCGAAGCCCATGTATTAATGGCAGTCGGTCACACAGTCTGTGCGGTGCATACAAGACTGACTTATCCCAGTTAATCTTATTACCCGAGTGGGCCCCGTAGTCCCCCAGCTCCAGGACAGTGGTTGGGTTAGTGACATATAAAAGTATATCATCTGAAAGAAACACGTAGTGATAGATTCCTTACCTTAGAATAATCCCCAGGTGTCAGACTGGATCTGGAAAGTTTTTCGTCAGCAGTACCCCTGCGCATCAGTAGGTGTCGTCGTGCGTCTCAGCATGCGTCATTGGCGTAGTTTGGTGCCGGGATGACATCGCCTGAGCTACTTAGACACGCCCACTTGCGCTGATGTCAGTTTTTCTTTTTCCGTGCCAGCAAGCGCAGATCCGGGAAGAGCAAGTACTCCCAGTCACTTTTTGACTGAGTTTTTTTAGGCCTTTTACCTCATCTTTTCGATTCCATCGACTCCTGGTGTCGTAGGGATGCCCGGTTCAAGAACTGTGGGGACTGTCACCGCATGACGTCGGTGATGGACCCACACCGCATGTGTCTCTACTGCCTGGAATGCGACCACGACTCCAAGTCGTGCCCCGACTGCCGGGCCACGGCGCCAAAGACTTTGCGGGAGCGGTCCCTAAAGTTGCTTGAAGTCTGGCAGTCAGCTCCGGGCCCCTGGAGGTCCCGGTCTCGTGGGAGGTTGAGGGACCGGTCACGGAGTCGTCACCATCATTCTTCTGGATCTAAGTCTTTGCACTCGGGGTCAGCTAAGTTGAAGTATTCCAAGAAGAAGTCGAAGAAGCATCATCGCTCTTCGACTTCCCCTCGCCTGTCAGGTGACACGGCTGAGGGTGTGGGCGGTGCCACCCCCGCGGCTCCGACGGAGCCTGTGACGACGCCCCCAGTCTACCCCCGCTTCCCGGTTGTGGGGGCCATGCCTGCTCAGGTGCAAGAGTTCTTGCTGCTATGGCCCGACTCTTTGGGCCCTCTGGCCCCGCGGGCCCGACTAGGGGTCCTGCTTTGCCATCTCCAGCGACACCGGGCCCGGTGTCGCCGGCGGCTCCGGCGCTGCAGGCCCCCCAAAGATCCGGGATCGGATCCTGATCAACGCCAGTTGACCTAGTGACACCTCACCGCACCGCTTCCAGCGTCGCCTGCTCCTCGTCCCCAGGTACAGCTCCAACCCAGACACGGTGACGGATCGACGTCGCCCAACGCCGATGCCGACGGGCCCTTTTGTGCCCTATGTCCCTCCCTATGTCCCTCCTCCTTATTTTGAGCCTGTTCACAGACTTTGGAGGAAGGGGAGGACTGGGAGGGGTCTGAGGACCCTCTAGCACAGGACTGTGCTTATGATCAGGACTGAGTAGAGGATTTGGGGGAGGCCAGTGGTCTTGACACCTCGCCTGACCTTGGCATTCTGTCTCCTCCCACCGCCGCTACAGAGGAGGGAGCCAGTTACACAGTGGAGCCAGTTACGCAGTGGTGTTCCGTAGGGTGGCCGAGGCTCTCCACCTGAAACTCCCT
The DNA here is from genome assembly GCF_964263255.1 of Lissotriton vulgaris. Classification (NCBI taxonomy): domain Eukaryota; kingdom Metazoa; phylum Chordata; class Amphibia; order Caudata; family Salamandridae; genus Lissotriton; species Lissotriton vulgaris. The sequence continues at coordinate 1,072,330,089 of NC_141691.1, read as the reverse complement.
ACGGTGGCCGTCAGGATCAACCTTCTGACAGATGGGCTCCAACCGGCAGCTACCTCTTCGGAGCCTTTGCTGCCCTTTAATGAAGCACTATCCAACGTTCTTTTGGGCACATGGTTTAGGTCTAACACAGAGGCTCCTGTGGATAGGAACATGGCCCGACGCCATCGCCCGGCTCCGGGCGACCCCCTGTTCTTTACCCGACACCCTACCCCAAGAGAGCTTGGTTGTCCAAGCCTCTACATCCCAGAGCGCGTTCCCTACCGCACCTCCGAATAGGGAATTCAAGAAGCTGGATCTGTTTGGTAAGAAACTGTTTTTATCTGCCAGCTTAGGGTTGTGGCCGGTGAACACTGCATGCCTCTTGGGCCGTCAAAACAGTTCTCCGTGGGACACAGTTGTGCAGGTGCTGCCTAACTGCCTGGAGGAGGCCCAGGTAGTTCTTTCCCAGGCGATTGCGGCCGGGAGAGACGCAGCAAAGTTCACCATACGTTGTGAGCTAGACACCGCCGACTCACTGGGCAGGTCAATTTACACGACGGTGGCGCTTTGGCGCCATGCCTGGTTGAGGACAACTGGCTTCTCAGGGGATGTCCATAACACTCTGATGGATATGCCCTTATATGGCATGCGCCTTTTTGGCCGTAAGCGTTTGAGCGCTTCAAGGACTCCTGGGCTATGGCCAAGTCATTGGGCCTGTCGGCCGCTTGGCCTCCTCCGCCTTCTGCTTTTTCAGTCCTTTCGTGGCCACGGAAGGGGCGCGCCACAGCGTTCGCAGAACCACAGACCACAGCAGCAACAACCTCAGTGTGGTCGCGGACGTGGGAACCGTCGAGGCGGTTCAGTGGGCCAGCGGGCGGGTCAGTCAACTTCCACACCAGCATCATCCACTTTGAAGCCTTCCTAGTCCGACCTTTCAGGTGCATCAGACGCCAGTGGGTGGACAAATATGCCATTATCTCCTCAATTGGCGTACCATCACGTCGGACAGGTGGGTGCTGCAAATCGTCCGAAGGGGCTACTCCCTCCACTTCTAGGTGACCCCTCCAGCCATGCCACCGCAGTACCACCGCATGTCGGGGTCTCACTTGCAACTTCTGCAGGAGGAAGTTATGGCCCTCTTGGCCAAGGGGGCCCCTTGGGTCAGAAGTAGGACGTGGTTGTTACTCCCACTACTTTCTGGTACCCAAGAACGACAAAGGAGGCCCACGCCCTATCTTGGACTTCCGGAGTGTCAACGGCTTCCTCCGGAAGGAGAAGTTCAAGATGCTGACTTTAGCTCAGGTCCTAGCTGCCCTAGACCCTGGAGACTGGATGGTAGTGTTTGACTTGCAGGACTCATATTTCCATATCCCCGTCCTGCCGGCCCACCGGCATTACCTGCGGATCACGGTAGGCCACGAGTACCAACACTTTCAGTTTACCGTGCTCCCCTTTGGCCTTACCAGCGCCCCTCGGGTGTTCTCGAAAATGATGGCGGTGGTCGCAGCTCATCAGCGCAGATCAGGGGTTCAAGTTTTCTCCTATCTCGACGACTGGTTGTTGAAGGCGGGCTCGCCCCAAGTAGTCGTCAGCCGCCTCCAGACTATGGCCGACTACCTGCACCTGCTGGGGTTCTCCATCAATGTGTCAAAGTCACACCTGTGCCCCTCTCAGAAGCTCCTCTTCATCGGAGCGGGTCTGGACTCGTCGCAGTTTCGGGTTTATCCGAACAGCGGGTTCAGGATATTCAGGATCTGATTCCGATCTTTCAGCCTTAATCCCGAGTTTCAGTCACATTGATGCTGCGGCTTCTGGTGCTGATGGCCTCCTGCATCTTTCTGGTGCATCACGCCAGGTGGCGGATGCGGGCTTTGCAGTTGGACCTGAAGTTTCAGTGGGCCCAGCATCAGGGCAACGTGTCCGACCACGTCCGGATCCCGGAGAGCACTGCGAGACAGTTGCAGTGGTGGCTCACGAACCGTGATTGGGTCAGCGGCAGATCCCTCTCCCTACCCCAACCGCGGCACGTAGTCGTGACGGATGCGTCCCTCCTGGGCTGGGGGGCCAAATGGGAGAGGCGGAGATCAGAGGCCTCTAGTCTCTGGCGGAGTCCCGGCTCCACATCAACCTTCTGGAGCTGCGTGAGATCCGTCTTGCACTGAAGGCATTCCTTCCCTCTGTCTGGGGAAGTGTAGTGCAGGTGTTCACCGACAACACCACCGCCATGTGGTACTGCAACAAACAGGGTGGGGTGGGGTCGTGGACCCTTTGTCAGGAGGCTCTGCGCCTCTGGACATGGCTGGAACATCAGGACATCACCCTGGTGGTTCAACACCTGCGGGGCTCTCTGAACGCCAGGGCGGACAAACTCAGCCGTCGGTGCATGATGGATCACGAGTGGCGTCTGAACTCGGAAGTGGCGCAAGGTCTCTTTCGTGCAATGTCATCAGTTCTGCACTTTGGAATTTCTAAGGCGGCACTCGCTCAGAGACGTTTTTCGTGGCGAGTGGAGTTGCGGTCTGTTGTACACCTTTCCGCCTATACCACTTCTGCCCAGAGTGCTGAAGAAGATCAGGCGCAACCGGGCCCAAGTATTCCTTGTGGCTCCGGACTGGGCACAAAGGTAATACTACCTGAGCTACTCAGCATGTCAGGCGATCCCCCGATTAGTGTGCCTCTTCGGGAGGACCTTCTGTTGCAGCAGCAGGGGATGGTCCTCCACCCGAACCTGTCCAGTCTCCACCTACATTCGTGGAGTTTGAGCGACGACAGTTGAGGCCATTTGACTTGCCTCCTGAAGTCTGCGATGTGATTCTGGCAACCAGGCATCCCTCCACAAAATCCGTATATGCCTGCAGGTGAAACAAATTTGTGGCATGGTGCACAGCAAAGGCTGTGGATCCACTTTCTGCCTCCCTTTCGGAGGTTCTCCTCTTTCTTCTTTCTCTTGCCCAGCATGGCTCTGCTCTGAGCATTATCAAGGGCTATCTTTCTGCCATTTCTGCCTTCTTGAGGCTTCCTGCGCAGCCTTCTCTTTTCAAGTCCCCGGTTGTAAATAGATTCTTGAAAGGCATCACACACATGTTCCCTCCTGTTCCCTTCGTGATGCCTCAGTGGGACTTGAACCTTGTTCTTACCTACTTGATGTGCGCACCCTTCGAGCCACTTCACAATTGTTCTCTCCGTCTTCTGACTCTTAAGACTGCATTCCTGGTTGCCATCACCTCTGCCAGGAGAGTGAGTGAGCTCCAGGCTCTTTCTTTTAAGCCTCCTTTCCTCTGTCTCTAGCAATCTCAGCTGCAATTGTAGCTTCTTATTCAATTTCATCATTCAACATTTTCACATAATTAGCAAAAACAGGACATTCTATACTATCTTTAGTTGCATTGAAAGAATCTTCATAGCTGTCAAAATCTCCAAGTAATTCCAATTCTGAACGCCATGGCTGGAAAAGTTGCAAAAGAGCTAAGTAGTAAAATTCCCTTTGGTCAGGAGTTTCGCAACTCAGTTTACGGTGATTAATCAAATGTCCTTTTCTTTGTTTTACCAAACATCCTTCAGAAACAGTCACTGCATATATACCATTATTGATGTTTTCTGTAGTATTCCGTTTCAAAATATAGTTTTGCAGCACTTCATAGAGACAAATGTTCTCCAGATGGTGACTTCTGTTTGGATAATATGTATCCAACATTTTGTTTTCACAATATCTGTACTTTCTGGCTCCTTTTCAGCTAAATATTCAATTTCTTGTACAGATTTAAGTACTCGGTTTCGTGTTGCAGCAAGGCCTAGACTCACCCAAATGATTCTTCTAGATTTGGAGTATAGACTTGCAGATGATCAGCGATTCGAGCATTCATATGCTCCAGTTTCTCGATGAGATAACATCTTCAAACTGTAAGTATATAATTTCTTACTTAGACTCTTCTCGTGGGAAATCTCTTCCCACATTTCCTTCAATTCTGTCTTTTCTGATTTCATTACGTACAATGTTACATATCGAGCAACAGCAATGGAATTGTCTGCAACATATTGAATATCCATTGCGCCCGTCCGCGCCTGGACCGCTCCCAGCGCCAGAACCCCTGGCCCCCGCCGAAGCCAAGCTGCCCGACTGAGATAAGACTCCGCCGCCCTCAACGCACTCAACACTGGACGACCACCCGCCTGCTACCAAGCCACCCCGAAGCGCACCCATGGACCCTTCACCTGCCAAGCCTGCAAATTCACCTGCCACCGTACCTGCACCCCACCTACCAAACACAGCAACGACAACAACAACCACCTCAAGTGCATCCTGCTCAACACCCGCTCCGTCCACAAAAACACCGTCGAACTCTAGGAACTCCTCGACACAACAGCTCCAGACGTCGCCTTCATCACGGAAACCTGGATGAACGCCTCCTCGGCCCCCGACATCACCATAGCCATCCCGGACGGCTACAAAATCACCCGGAAGGACCGCGTCAACAAAAACGGAGGAGGAGTCGCCATCATCTACAGGAACACCATCAGCGTCACAACCAATGCCGAAGACGCACTCACCGCTGCCGAACACCTACACTTCCAGATCCACACCGACCCCCAGACCACCCTCAGAGGAACCCTCATCTACCGACCCCCGGGCCCACGAACACAATTCAGCGAGTCCATCGCCGACTTCATCAGCCCGCACGCCCTAGCCTCTCCAGAGTACATCCTCCTAGGGGACCTGTACTTCCACCTGGAGAAAAACAACGACAGCAACACCACCACCCTGCTCACCAACCTCGCCAACCTCGGACTCAAGCAACTGGTGGACACGCCCACTCCCCTCGCTGGCCACACACTCGACCTCATCTTTTCCACCAGCAACCACGTCTCCTTCAGCCACTCCTCCGGACTACACTGAACCGACCACAGCTGCATCCACTTCACCTTCAAAAAGACCACCTCCCACCACCACACACCACAGAACCCCTGCAGATGCTGGAGCAAAGCACCACGGACCAACTGACTGCATCGCTGAGCCAGAACCCACCTGCCGACACCAACGACGCAGCGCACAACCTCGCACAGTGAATTACCAACTGCACTGACGACCTCGCCCCTCTGAAGAACCCCCCCAGGTAAGACTAGCAACAGAAAAACTGCATGGTTCACAGATGCCCTCAAAATCGCAAAGAAATCGTGCAGAACCCTCAAAAAAGCCTGGCGCCACAAGCGGACACAAGAAAACATGACAGCCCTCAAGAGCGCCACCCGCGAATACCACCAGATGATCCGCACCACCAAAAGGACATCATTCAAAGAGCGGCTGGACAACAACGCCCACAACAGCAAGGAACTCTTCAGCATCGTCAAAGAGCTATCCAATCCCAGCGCCAGCAACAACGACATCTCACCGTCACAAGACCTCTGCAACTCCCTCGCCACATTCTTCCACCGCAAGATCACAGACATACACGACAGCTTCAGACCCCAGACCCCGCCCCCAACCACCAAACCAATGACCCCCACCTCCAGCCTCAACGCATGGACCCCCATCAGCACCGAAGACACCACCCGCGTCATGAACAGCATCCACTCCGTCTCCCCCTCCGACCCATGCCCTCATCATATCTTCAACAAAGCCGACACCATCATCGCAACCCACCACCGGAACGTCCTTAACAACTCCTTCACGTCAGCCACATTCCCTGAAAGCTGGAAACACGCAGAAATCAACGCCCTACTGAAGAAACCAACAGCGAACCCCGAAGACCTCAAGAACTTCTGCCCCATCTCTCTCCTCCCCTTCCCGGCTAAAGTCATCAAGAAGACCGTCAACAAACAGCTGACAGCATTCCTCGAAGAAAAGAACTCGCTCGACCCATCCCAGTCCGGATTCCGAGCCAACCACAGCACCGAGACCACCCTCATCGCAGCCACCGATGACATCAGGACCCTGATGGACAACGGAGAGACAGCCGCCCTCATCCTCCTCGACCTCTCGGCAGCCTTTGACACCGTCTGCCACCGCACCCTAATAACCCGCCTCTACAACACTGGAATCCAAGGAAATGCCCTAGACTGGATCACATCTTTCCTCTCTGATAGAACCCAGAGAGTCCGCCTCCCACCCTCCTGCTCCGAGGCCTCCAAGATCATCTGCGGCATACCCCCGGGCTCCTCACTCAGCCCTACCCTCTTCAACATCTACATGAGCCCCCTCGCCGCCATCGCATGCAAACACAAAATCAACATCAACTCTTCCGCAGACGACACCCAACTGATACTCTCCCTCACCAAAGACCCCCTCACCGCCAAAGCTAACTTCCAGGACGTAATGAAAGATGTCGCAGAATGGATGCAGCTCAGCCGTCTGAAGCTCAACTCAGACAAGACGGAAGTCTTCATCCTCGGACAATCCCCATCCGCCTGGGACGACTCCTGGTAGCCCATGACGCTGGGCACCGCACCGATACCGACGGACCACGCACGCAACCTGGGATTCATCCTGGACTCCTCCCTCACGATGACCAAGCAAGTCAACGCAGTCTCGTCCTCATGTTTCAACACCCTGCGCATGCTCCGAAAGATCTTCCGGTGGATCCCCACCGAAACCAGAAAGACGGTCACCTAGGCCCTCGTCACCAGCCGGCTGGACTACGGAAATGCCCTGTACGCAGGAACCGCAGCCAAACTTCAGAAACGCCTTCAACGCATACAGAACGCCTCCGCATGACTCATCCTCGACATCCCTCGCCACAGCCACATATCTGCCCACCTGAGAAACCTGCACTGGCTCCCCGTCAGCAAGAGGATCACGTTCAGGCTGCTCACCCACGCACACAAAGCGCTCCACGACTTGGGCCCCGAATACCTCAACAACCGCCTGTCGTTCTACACTCCCACCCGCCAGCTCCGCTCCACCAGCCTAGCCCTCGCCACCGTCCCTCGGAGGAAGATCGTTCTCCCACCTGGCAGCCAAGACATGGAACTCCCTCCCCGCACACCTACGACTGACCCAGGACCATCTCACTGTTAGACGGACCGGGAGGGTCGGCCGAGACTACGGGGAGAGGTCTCCGGGGAGAGCCGTCTCCAACGACTGTACAGACAAGTAACTTCCCCCCCACAGACGGACACCACACAAGGTTGAAGGTTAACGAGACTTTATATGCAATTCTTAGGTTACGATGATGTGATACAAGGAGGTCTGGACTCAGGGGTCCCCTCGGTTCTAGTCTCTGGCTTAGGAAAGGGGTAGCGGGACAGTCTTTGTTACCAATGAGTGGAAAATAGCTCTCAATCCTCGAGCTCGGCGTTCTAGATGATCGGGCCGCGGCGGAGCCAGCAGGTCCCGAGATGGACGAAGGAAAAACGACGGTCCGCGGCGGAGCCTGCAGGTCCCGGTGAAGATGACGGTTACAACGGTCCGCGGCCACGCCAGCAGGTCCCGACGACGATGAAGGATATGAAGGTTGCGAAGGCTGTGGCAGCGCCAACAGGCAGGACGATGGTGCACAAGACAGAGCTACGGCAGCGCCAGTAGTCCGTCAAGGATGAGTTCCTCTTTACGTCTCTCGACTCCAAGATACAACTGCCTTCCTGCTCTGGAGCTGCCCCAGTTATAGGGCTGGTGTGCTTTGATGTCCGGACTCTCGCACTTGGAGGTCGGGAGGTCCGGGATGAGTGAGTCCAGACACCCAGCAGGAGGGTGGAGCCGGCGCCCGGGGAGGCGATGGGCGAGCGGCACTTGGCGGGGGAGAGCCATCGACACCTCTTTCTCCCATTGACTTGCCAAGTAGCCCGCTCACCTCCTGGGTGGATGGTGGTGCCGGGATGTCTGAGGCCTGGCCAGGCCCAGGGTTGAGGTCGATCGGGGGCCAGGCGGCCTCGTGGTGGAGTGTCCAAGATGGCGCCCCAGGATGGGCGCGAGGGCCGGCAGTGGATCGGCCCCACGAGGTTGACATGCTCGAGGGCAGGGGTCCCTGAGGGGACAGAGGACGTGCAATGGTGGTGTGTGGTACTTGCGGGCCCGGACTCGGGCCTGGTTGGGCCGGGGGAGAGCGGCCCTTCATGGGGCCTGTCCAACATGCGTCCCCCCCAGCTGAAGGCGGGGAGAGTCACCCATCCTCTTGGGGACTCTCCTCGTCGAGGCGGAAGAAGCGGGACAGGCCATCCGCGTTGGCGTGATCTGGCCCAGGCCGGTGTTCAACTGTGAAGTCCATACCCTGCAGGGAGATGGACCAGCGTAGTAACTTCGGGTTTTCCCCCCGCATCTGCATCAGCCACTGCAGGGGTCGGTGGTCAGTCTGCACCCGAAAGTGGGTGCCAAAAAGGTAGGGCCGGAGTTTCTTGAGGGCCCATACCACAGCGAAGGCCTCCCTCTCTATGGTGCTCCAGCGTTGTTCCCGTGGTAGGAGTCGCCGGCTGATAAAGGCCACCGGTTGATCAAGGCCTTCGGTGTTTACTTGGGACAGGACTGCCCCAATGCCATGGTCGGAGGCATCCGTCTGGACAACGAACTCCCGGCTGTAGTCGGGGGCCTGGAGCACAGGGGCAGAACACATGGCGGCTTTTAGTTGTTCAAATGCAGCTTGGCACTCTGGGGTCCAGTTGACGTTCTTGGGCTGGTTTTTTGACGTGAGTTCTGTGAGGGGCCCTACTATGGTACCGTAGTCCTTCACGAACCTTCGATAATATCCTGTGAGGCCCAGGAAGGCTCGTACCTCGGTCTGAGTGATGGGGGGCTGCCAAGACTGGATGGCGGCAATTTTTAGCTGCAGAGGGGCCACCAGGCCGCTTCCCACCTGGTGCCCGAGGTAGGTTACAGACCCTTGCCCAATTTGACACTTGCTGGCCTTGATTGTGAGGCCAGCTCGCTGAAGGGCTTGCAGCACTGCTCGGAGGTGGTGGAGGTGCTCGGGCCAATGGTGGCTGTATACAGCGATGTCGTCTAGGTAGGCGGCGCTGAATCCTTCGAGCCCCGCCAGGACCTGATTGACGAGCCGTTGGAATGTTGCCGGGGCATTCTTCATGCCGAAGGGCATGACGGTGAAATGGTAATGGCCATCGGGGGTGGAAAAGGCAGAACGTTCCTGCGCCCGGGGTGTGAGGCCGATTTGCCAGTAGCCCGCCGTCAGATCGAAGATACTGAGATAGCGGGCAGCTCCCATGCGGTCGATTAGTTCATCTGCCCGGGGTATGGGATGCGCGTCTGTTCTGGTGACCGCATTCAAGCCCCGGTAGTCGACGCAGAACCGGAGTTCTGGTGTGGTGCCGGGTGCAGCTGCTTTGGGGACCAGTACTACAGGGCTGGCCCAGGGACTGTCTGAGGGCTCGATGACCCCGAGTGTGAGCATCTTGGCCACCTCTTCCTGGATGCAGGCCCGTACCCGATCTGGCACGCGGTAGGCCCGGTGGCGGATAGGGGGGCTGTCCCCCGTGTCCACATCGTGCACACACCAGGGAGTGACACCGGGGGTGAGGGAGAACAGGCTGGCGAACTGTGATAGGAGGGCTTGACACTCTTGGCGTTGTTCTCTGGTGAGGGCCTCCGAGAGTCGGACCCCATCCACGGAGCCGTCTTGCTCCTGAGTCCGTAGGAGGTCAGGGAGAGGCTCGGAGTCTTCTTCAATCCCATTGTCTGTGGCCATCAGGAGGCTGAGCTCTGTTCGCACAAAGTGGGGCTTTAGTCTGTTAGCGTGGAGGACCCGGAGAGGGTTCCGGGAGGATTCCATGTCGATGAGATAGGTGGCAGGGCCCTTGCGCTCGACTACTTTGAAGGGCCCCGTCCATTTGTCTTGCAGGGCGCATGGCTCAGTGGGGGACATCACCCATACCTGTTGGCCAGGTTCGAATTCAATGGATGAGGCATTCTGGTCATACCATTTTTTCATGTCCTCTTGACTGGCCTCTAGGTTGGCTTTTGCCAGTTCCCTGAACCGCCGGGTCTGGTTGCGGAGGGTTAGGAGGTACCGGAAGACATCTGGAGGGTTCTTTAACGGAGGCATCTCCCAGCCTTCTTTGACTAGGCTGAGCGGCCCCCGCACTGGGTGTCCATATAGCAGTTCAAATGGGCTGAAGCCCAGGGATTTCTGAGGGACCTCTCGGTAGGCGAAGAGGAGGCACGGCAGCAGCACATCCCACTGGCGACGGAGGGGCTCTTCCAACCCCCCGATCATCCCCTTTAGCGTGCGGCTGAACCGCTCAACAAGTCCGTTCCCTTGAGGGTGATAGGGGGTCGTGAATCGGTAGGTGACCCCGCACTGTTGCCAGAGGGATTTCATGTATTTAGAAATAAAGTTCGTGCCTCTGTCGCTGACGACTTCTCGGGGGAAGCCCACACGGGAGAAGATCCCCATCAGAGCCCGGCCGACTACCGGGGCTGTCACAGTCCGCAGAGGAACAGCCTCAGGGTAGCGGGTGGCGTGGTCCACTAGCACCAAGATGAATCGATGGCCTTGTTTTGTGCGCGGGTCCAGGGGCCCCACAATGTCTATTCCGACCCTCTCAAATGGGGTAGTGACCACAGGAAAAGGTTGCAGGGGGGCCTTTAGTTTGCGGCCGCTCTTCCCACTGGCTTGGCACGTGGGGCAAGATCGGCAATGCTGGTGCACATCGTTCCTCATTTTGGGCCAGAAGAAGTGGGTCACTAGGCGACTGTAGGTTTTATCTTGTCCCAGGTGTCCTGCTAGGGGGACATCGTGGGCCAGGTTTAGCAGAAAGTCTCTAAAACGGAGGGGCACCACTAATACTCGGTTGGCCCCCAGCTCGGCGATTCTTTGCTCGCTGTACAGCAGATCATTGTCCCAGTAGACCCAATGAGTTCCGGAGGTATCCCCTGCGCTTTGGGCGAGCGCTTGCTGGCGGAGTCCCTCGAGGGAGGGACAGGTCTTCTGTTCTTGGCGAAATTGTTCTTGCGTGGGCCCCCCCTCTTGAGGCCACTGGTCGAGGTTAGCGAGGTCGGAAGGTTGAGCTGGTTCGGGGGGGATGTCATGGTCGGTGGTTTCGGCTGGGGCGACCGGAGGCGGTGGCGCCGGCCATTCGGGTTCTTCTGGGCGGTGGTTGGCACGGGCGGCCATGGACCGGGTGGTGACGCACGCCCAGTCCGGGACGCCTAACATCCCTAGGTGTTCTCTTCGCTCCACGGCTGCCCACGGAGAGCTTTCAAGGTCATTTCCAAGGAGGCAGTCTACGGGGGCATCGTCTCGGACCGTTACTTTCAACATGCCGGAGACCCCTCCCCATTCGAAAGGGACGCAGGCCATCCGACACAGACTTTCCGAGTTATCGGCTGATCGTACAGGGCAGAGAATGTTCGGTAGATACTGTTCTGGGGTCACCAGGTGACAGCGGACGGCTGTTACACTGGCCCCGGTGTCACGAAGGGCTTCGGCCCGGCGTCCATTGATGCTCACCCATTGGCTGTACTTCTGGGTGTTAGCGGGTAGGGGGACCCGCGGGACCATGTCTTTCCCCCCTAAGCATGCTAGAGCCATGGCGGCTGGCTCCCACTCTTGATGCTCTGGTTCGTATTCTTCCTGCTCCTCGGAGATCTGTTCTTCCCCTAGGGCCGCAGCGGCCACTTGGCGGGGTCTTGGGCTCTGGTACTGCGGGCAGTTTGGGTCGTTTGCATAGTGGCCTACTCGTTGGCATCGGTGACACGTGACATTGGCTCTGTACCCCGGTCGCGCCGGGGTACCGCCCCGGTTGGCCGGGGGGGTGGTGCTGGTAGCGGGGGCGACCGGAGCGTTGTCTCTTCCTCGTCCTTGGCCCCCTCCTCCTCCTCTTGGTCGGTGCTGACCATTGTTGTTCCGGTTCTGTTCGTAGGACCCATTCCGGCCCACTCTGGTGATCTCCCACCGGTCAGCTTCGGCCGCGAGCTGCCGGGGATCCGTTAACTTACTGTCGAGGAGGTGCTGGCGGAGCTCAATGAAGCAATTGTTCGACAGATGCTCCCATACCATCAGATTGAACAGTTGTTCGTAGGTCGTGACGTTGCTTCCTCTGATCCAGCCCTCGAAAGCTCGGCTAAAGTACGTTACATAGTCCACCCAAGTTGTACCCGGGATGCGGGTGCAGTCTCGGAACCTCTGACGGTACATCTCGGGTGTGAGGCCATAGCGGGTGAGGAGTGCCGCTTTCATATGGTCATAGGAGGTCATCTGGTGGTCCGGGAGCTGTAGCAGGGTATCGCGGCCCTCATTGAGGAATCTCCCCCATAGACCGGCTCCCCAATCGCTTCTATCGATCCGGTGTGCAGTCATAGCAATTTCATAGGCTTTAAACCATTGCTGGATGTCGTCCTCTCGGAAATATTCTCGGACAACATCCTTGGGGATGTGTACCTTTTTGTCTGTGGCCCCTGAGGTGTGGGGTCGCTCGGGCACCCCTACTTCTTTATTCTGCTTGCGCAGGTTGATCTCGGCTAGGTTCCGTTCGTGTTCGTACGCCAGTTTCTTTTCCTCGAGCTCCCTTTGTCTCTGTTTCTCCTCTCTTTCTTCTCGGAGACGCAGGTGCTCTAAGTTGATTTTTTGTTCGGCCAACTTGAGTTCAACGTCCATCTTGAGTCGGGCCATTTCTAGCTCGTGTAGTCGGGTTCTTTCTCTTTCCTGGATCTCGTCTTGCGAGAAACCCGTTCTTTGCCCTTCAGGGGCCGTGGTGGTTTTTTCTGCGGTGCTTTGATCGGGGGTTCCGGCAGCCCCGGTCTCTGCCCAAGATTCTAGGGCATGCTTAAAATCGTCTTTGGTGCTTAGTCCGGTGGTAGCGATACCCAGTTCGATGCAGAATTGTTTTAGTTCACGATGGCTGTACTCCTCCAGTTTCTCCATTTGGAACTTCTCGGTTGATCCGCTTTCTTTGGTTGTCATTGTGATTTCGTCGTGGGGTGAGCTACTCTCTGTACGTTATGCGGTGATTCGGATCGCGCCGCTGGCCACCAATGTTAGACGGACCGGGAGGGTCGGCCGAGACTACGGGGAGAGGTCTCCGGGGAGAGCCGTCTCCAACGACTGTACAGACAAGTAACTTCCCCCCCACAGACGGACACCACACAAGGTTGAAGGTTAACGAGACTTTATATGCAATTCTTAGGTTACGATGATGTGATACAAGGAGGTCTGGACTCAGGGGTCCCCTCGGTTCTAGTCTCTGGCTTAGGAAAGGGGTAGCGGGACAGTCTTTGTTACCAATGAGTGGAAAATAGCTCTCAATCCTCGAGCTCGGCGTTCTAGATGATCGGGCCGCGGCGGAGCCAGCAGGTCCCGAGATGGACGAAGGAAAAACGACGGTCCGCGGCGGAGCCTGCAGGTCCCGGTGAAGATGACGGTTACAACGGTCCGCGGCCACGCCAGCAGGTCCCGACGACGATGAAGGATATGAAGGTTGCGAAGGCTGTGGCAGCGCCAACAGGCAGGACGATGGTGCACAAGACAGAGCTACGGCAGCGCCAGTAGTCCGTCAAGGATGAGTTCCTCTTTACGTCTCTCGACTCCAAGATACAACTGCCTTCCTGCTCTGGAGCTGCCCCAGTTATAGGGCTGGTGTGCTTTGATGTCCGGACTCTCGCACTTGGAGGTCGGGAGGTCCGGGATGAGTGAGTCCAGACACCCAGCAGGAGGGTGGAGCCGGCGCCCGGGGAGGCGATGGGCGAGCGGCACTTGGCGGGGGAGAGCCATCGACACCTCTTTCTCCCATTGACTTGCCAAGTAGCCCGCTCACCTCCTGGGTGGATGGTGGTGCCGGGATGTCTGAGGCCTGGCCAGGCCCAGGGTTGAGGTCGATCGGGGGCCAGGCGGCCTCGTGGTGGAGTGTCCAAGATGGCGCCCCAGGATGGGCGCGAGGGCCGGCAGTGGATCGGCCCCACGAGGTTGACATGCTCGAGGGCAGGGGTCCCTGAGGGGACAGAGGACGTGCAATGGTGGTGTGTGGTACTTGCGGGCCCGGACTCGGGCCTGGTTGGGCCGGGGGAGAGCGGCCCTTCATGGGGCCTGTCCAACATGCGTCCCCCCCAGCTGAAGGCGGGGAGAGTCACCCATCCTCTTGGGGACTCTCCTCGTCGAGGCGGAAGAAGCGGGACAGGCCATCCGCGTTGGCGTGATCTGGCCCAGGCCGGTGTTCAACTGTGAAGTCCATACCCTGCAGGGAGATGGACCAGCGTAGTAACTTCGGGTTTTCCCCCCGCATCTGCATCAGCCACTGCAGGGGTCGGTGGTCAGTCTGCACCCGAAAGTGGGTGCCAAAAAGGTAGGGCCGGAGTTTCTTGAGGGCCCATACCACAGCGAAGGCCTCCCTCTCTATGGTGCTCCAGCGTTGTTCCCGTGGTAGGAGTCGCCGGCTGATAAAGGCCACCGGTTGATCAAGGCCTTCGGTGTTTACTTGGGACAGGACTGCCCCAATGCCATGGTCGGAGGCATCCGTCTGGACAACGAACTCCCGGCTGTAGTCGGGGGCCTGGAGCACAGGGGCAGAACACATGGCGGCTTTTAGTTGTTCAAATGCAGCTTGGCACTCTGGGGTCCAGTTGACGTTCTTGGGCTGGTTTTTTGACGTGAGTTCTGTGAGGGGCCCTACTATGGTACCGTAGTCCGTCACGAACCTTCGATAATATCCTGTGAGGCCCAGGAAGGCTCGTACCTCGGTCTGAGTGATGGGGGGCTGCCAAGACTGGATGGCGGCAATTTTTAGCTGCAGAGGGGCCACCAGGCCGCTTCCCACCTGGTGCCCGAGGTAGGTTACAGACCCTTGCCCAATTTGACACTTGCTGGCCTTGATTGTGAGGCCAGCTCGCTGAAGGGCTTGCAGCACTGCTCGGAGGTGGTGGAGGTGCTCGGGCCAATGGTGGCTGTATACAGCGATGTCGTCTAGGTAGGCGGCGCTGAATCCTTCGAGCCCCGCCAGGACCTGATTGACGAGCCGTTGGAATGTTGCCGGGGCATTCTTCATGCCGAAGGGCATGACGGTGAAATGGTAATGGCCATTGGGGGTGGAAAAGGCAGAACGTTCCTGCGCCCGGGGTGTGAGGCCGATTTGCCAGTAGCCCGCCGTCAGATCGAAGATACTGAGATAGCGGGCAGCTCCCATGCGGTCGATTAGTTCATCTGCCCGGGGTATGGGATGCGCGTCTGTTCTGGTGACCGCATTCAAGCCCCGGTAGTCGACGCAGAACCGGAGTTCTGGTGTGGTGCCGGGTGCAGCTGCTTTGGGGACCAGTACTACAGGGCTGGCCCAGGGACTGTCTGAGGGCTCGATGACCCCGAGTGTGAGCATCTTGGCCACCTCTTCCTGGATGCAGGCCCGTACCCGATCTGGCACGCGGTAGGCCCGGTGGCGGATAGGGGGGCTGTCCCCCGTGTCCACATCGTGCACACACCAGGGAGTGACACCGGGGGTGAGGGAGAACAGGCTGGCGAACTGTGATAGGAGGGCTTGACACTCTTGGCGTTGTTCTCTGGTGAGGGCCTCCGAGAGTCGGACCCCATCCACGGAGCCGTCTTGCTCCTGAGTCCGTAGGAGGTCAGGGAGAGGCTCGGAGTCTTCTTCAATCCCATTGTCTGTGGCCATCAGGAGGCTGAGCTCTGTTCGCACAAAGTGGGGCTTTAGTCTGTTAGCGTGGAGGACCCGGAGAGGGTTCCGGGAGGATTCCATGTCGATGAGATAGGTGGCAGGGCCCTTGCGCTCGACTACTTTGAAGGGCCCCGTCCATTTGTCTTGCAGGGCGCATGGCTCAGTGGGGGACATCACCCATACCTGTTGGCCAGGTTCGAATTCAATGGATGAGGCATTCTGGTCATACCATTTTTTCATGTCCTCTTGACTGGCCTCTAGGTTGTCTTTTGCCAGTTCCCTGAACCGCCGGGTCTGGTTGCGGAGGGTTAGGAGGTACCGGAAGACATCTGGAGGGTTCTTTAACGGAGGCATCTCCCAGCCTTCTTTGACTAGGCTGAGCGGCCCCCGCACTGGGTGTCCATATAGCAGTTCAAATGGGCTGAAGCCCAGGGATTTCTGAGGGACCTCTCGGTAGGCGAAGAGGAGGCACGGCAGCAGCACATCCCACTGGCGACGGAGGGGCTCTTCCAACCCCCCGATCATCCCCTTTAGCGTGCGGTTGAACCGCTCAACAAGTCCGTTCCCTTGAGGGTGATAGGGGGTCGTGAATCGGTAGGTGACCCCGCACTGTTGCCAGAGGGATTTCATGTATTTAGAAATAAAGTTCGTGCCTCTGTCGCTGACGACTTCTCGGGGGAAGCCCACACGGGAGAAGATCCCCATCAGAGCCCGGCCGACTACCGGGGCTGTCATAGTCCGCAGAGGAACAGCCTCAGGGTAGCGGGTGGCGTGGTCCACTAGCACCAAGATGAATCGATGGCCTTGTTTTGTGCGCGGGTCCAGGGGCCCCACAATGTCTATTCCGACCCTCTCAAATGGGGTAGTGACCACAGGAAAAGGTTGCAGGGGGACCTTTAGTTTGCGGCCGCTCTTCCCACTGGCTTGGCACGTGGGGCAAGATCGGCAATGCTGGTGCACATCGTTCCTCATTTTGGGCCAGAAGAAGTGGGTCACTAGGCGACTGTAGGTTTTATCTTGTCCCAGGTGTCCTGCTAGGGGGACATCGTGGGCCAGGTTTAGCAGAAAGTCTCTAAAACGGAGGGGCACCACTAATACTCGGTTGGCCCCCAGCTCGGCGATTCTTTGCTCGCTGTA
Source organism: Lissotriton vulgaris (assembly GCF_964263255.1). Taxonomy (NCBI): domain Eukaryota; kingdom Metazoa; phylum Chordata; class Amphibia; order Caudata; family Salamandridae; genus Lissotriton; species Lissotriton vulgaris. Next base: position 1,072,313,436 of record NC_141691.1, on the reverse strand, counting down.
CAGCAGATCATTGTCCCAGTAGACCCAATGAGTTCCGGAGGTATCCCCTGCGCTTTGGGCGAGCGCTTGCTGGCGGAGTCCCTCGAGGGAGGGACAGGTCTTCTGTTCTTGGCGAAATTGTTCTTGCGTGGGCCCCCCCTCTTGAGGCCACTGGTCGAGGTTAGCGAGGTCGGAAGGTTGAGCTGGTTCGGGGGGGATGTCATGGTCGGTGGTTTCGGCTGGGGCGACCGGAGGCGGTGGCGCCGGCCATTCGGGTTCTTCTGGGCGGTGGTTGGCACGGGCGGCCATGGACCGGGTGGTGACGCACGCCCAGTCCGGGACGCCTAACATCCCTAGGTGTTCTCTTCGCTCCACGGCTGCCCACGGAGAGCTTTCAAGGTCATTTCCAAGGAGGCAGTCTACGGGGGCATCGTCTCGGACCGTTACTTTCAACATGCCGGAGACCCCTCCCCATTCGAAAGGGACGCAGGCCATCCGACACAGACTTTCCGAGTTATCGGCTGATCGTACAGGGCAGAGAATGTTCGGTAGATACTGTTCTGGGGTCACCAGGTGACAGCGGACGGCTGTTACACTGGCCCCTGTGTCACGAAGGGCTTCGGCCCGGCGTCCATTGATGCTCACCCATTGGCTGTACTTCTGGGTGTTAGCGGGTAGGGGGACCCGCGGGACCATGTCTTTCCCCCCTAAGCATGCTAGAGCCATGGCGGCTGGCTCCCACTCTTGATGCTCTTGTTCGTATTCTTCCTGCTCCTCGGAGATCTGTTCTTCCCCTAGGGCCGCAGCGGCCACTTGGCGGGGTCTTGGGCTCTGGTACTGCGGGCAGTTTGGGTCGTTTGCATAGTGGCCTACTCGTTGGCATCGGTGACACGTGACATTGGCTCTGTACCCCGGTCGCGCCGGGGTACCGCCCCGGTTGGCCGGGGGGGTGGTGCTGGTAGCGGGGGCGACCGGAGCGTTGTCTCTTCCTCGTCCTTGGCCCCCTCCTCCTCCTCTTGGTCGGTGCTGACCATTGTTGTTCCGGTTCTGTTCGTAGGACCCATTCCGGCCCACTCTGGTGATCTCCCACCGGTCAGCTTCGGCCGCGAGCTGCCGGGGATCCGTTAACTTACTGTCGAGGAGGTGCTGGCGGAGCTCAATGAAGCAATTGTTCGACAGATGCTCCCATACCATCAGATTGAACAGTTGTTCGTAGGTCGTGACGTTGCTTCCTCTGATCCAGCCCTCGAAAGCTCGGCTAAAGTACGTTACATAGTCCACCCAAGTTGTACCCGGGATGCGGGTGCAGTCTCGGAACCTCTGACGGTACATCTCGGGTGTGAGGCCATAGCGGGTGAGGAGTGCCGCTTTCATATGGTCATAGGAGGTCATCTGGTGGTCCGGGAGCTGTAGCAGGGTATCGCGGCCCTCATTGAGGAATCTCCCCCATAGACCGGCTCCCCAATCGCTTCTATCGATCCGGTGTGCAGTCATAGCGATTTCATAGGCTTTAAACCATTGCTGGATGTCGTCCTCTCGGAAATATTCTCGGACAACATCCTTGGGGATGTGTACCTTTTTGTCTGTGGCCCCTGAGGTGTGGGGTCGCTTGGGCACCCCTACTTCTTTATTCTGCTTGCGCAGGTTGATCTCGGCTAGGTTCCGTTCGTGTTCGTACGCCAGTTTCTTTTCCTCAAGCTCCCTATGTCTCTGTTTCTCCTCTCTTTCTTCTCGGAGACGCAGGTGCTCTAAGTTGATTTTTTGTTCGGCCAACTTGAGTTCAACGTCCATCTTGAGTCGGGCCATTTCTAGCTCGTGTAGTCGGGTTCTTTCTCTTTCCTGGATCTCGTCTTGCGAGAGACCCGTTCTTTGCCCTTCAGGGGCCGTGGTGGTTTTTTCTGCGGTGCTTTGATCGGGGGTTCCGGCAGCCCCGGTCTCTGCCCAAGATTCTAGGGCATGCTTAAAATCGTCTTTGGTGCTTAGTCCGGTGGTAGCGATACCCAGTTCGATGCAGAATTGTTTTAGTTCACGATGGCTGTACTCCTCCAGTTTCTCCATTTGGAACTTCTCGGTTGATCCGCTTTCTTTGGTTGTCATTGTGATTTCGTCGTGGGGTGAGCTACTCTCTGTACGTTATGCGGTGATTCGGATCGCGCCGCTGGCCACCAATGTTAGACGGACCGGGAGGGTCGGCCGAGACTACGGGGAGAGGTCTCCGGGGAGAGCCGTCTCCAACGACTGTACAGACAAGTAACTTCCCCCCCACAGACGGACACCACACAAGGTTGAAGGTTAACGAGACTTTATATGCAATTCTTAGGTTACGATGATGTGATACAAGGAGGTCTGGACTCAGGGGTCCCCTCGGTTCTAGTCTCTGGCTTAGGAAAGGGGTAGCGGGACAGTCTTTGTTACCAATGAGTGGAAAATAGCTCTCAATCCTCGAGCTCGGCGTTCTAGATGATCGGGCCGCGGCGGAGCCAGCAGGTCCCGAGATGGACGAAGGAAAAACGACGGTCCGCGGCGGAGCCTGCAGGTCCCGGTGAAGATGACGGTTACAACGGTCCGCGGCCACGCCAGCAGGTCCCGACGGCGATGAAGGATATGAAGGTTGCGAAGGCTGTGGCAGCGCCAACAGGCAGGACGATGGTGCACAAGACAGAGCTACGGCAGCGCCAGTAGTCCGTCAAGGATGAGTTCCTCTTTACGTCTCTCGACTCCAAGATACAACTGCCTTCCTGCTCTGGAGCTGCCCCAGTTATAGGGCTGGTGTGCTTTGATGTCCGGACTCTCGCACTTGGAGGTCGGGAGGTCCGGGATGAGTGAGTCCAGACACCCAGCAGGAGGGTGGAGCCGGCGCCCGGGGAGGCGATGGGCGAGCGGCACTTGGCGGGGGAGAGCCATCGACACCTCTTTCTCCCATTGACTTGCCAAGTAGCCCGCTCACCTCCTGGGTGGATGGTGGTGCCGGGATGTCTGAGGCCTGGCCAGGCCCAGGGTTGAGGTCGATCGGGGGCCAGGCGGCCTCGTGGTGGAGTGTCCAAGATGGCGCCCCAGGATGGGCGCGAGGGCCGGCAGTGGATCGGCCCCACGAGGTTGACATGCTCGAGGGCAGGGGTCCCTGAGGGGACAGAGGACGTGCAATGGTGGTGTGTGGTACTTGCGGGCCCGGACTCGGGACTGGTTGGGCCGGGGGAGAGCGGCCCTTCATGGGGCCTGTCCAACAATCCATAAATTCCTTTGCCGAAACATTTTGCAGATGTACACCTGTTTTCAATATATGGTTTACTGCAAAAGAAAGTCCAGACAAATCACTCTCAAACAAAAGATGAAACAAATACAGAATACATTGTCGAAATCTTGGATCTTCTGCATACAATCTTGATGTCTGGTATTCAGATGCAGGAATCTGCACAGGTCGGTCATCATATCGTCCTCTTTTTCCTGTAGGAAACAAAATGAGGGAAACAACGAGCTTCCAAGCTTTTTTCCCATACACTAATGGGACTTCCCTTTGCTTCATTCATTTGGAATAACTCTAAAGTATTCCCCATTACTTCTTTGGAATGCAGTGGATGAACGCTTTAATGTTCATATTTTTCTTCAGTTCTGGACACATCCACTTTTTCAATTTGTTCAGAAGGCAAGTCACTATCTTCTTCTACAGTTATTTCTTCTTCACTCATAAACACGTCTTTATAATATTGATTATTTTTCACCAGATACAACGTTGCCTTTTTTACTTTCCTAACATCCACTAATTCCTGCCAGGTTTTCTTATTCTTTGTAGGTACACCATTAACAAGAATAACTAAAGGCTCATCTTCTACATTTTCTACACCAACAATTTCAATATTTTTCTTTAAATCTAATGGCAAATACACAACTCTTCCCTTTAATCCTCTCTGTAAATCTGAAGGAGGCAATTTTCCTGTTTTAGGCTCCATACGAACAATAGCCTGAAAAGGATGCACACATTGAATACGAATAGGCTCATAGGTATTTAAATCCACCAGTTCAGAAGGAATTGTTATCAACTCAAAATTATTATGCACAGCACTAGCAGGCATTTTATTTTCATCTAATTTGTTATAACAATATTTATAAATACACTGATCACAACCCAAATCAAAAGTATTCTCTACCAACAAACAAGTTACAAATTCCATCCATTCCTTATTATTTTCCTTTTCACATTTTAAATACAAATCAACAGTCCTAGTCTGATTTTTATAATGAGTTCGTCAACAACAAATACAAGAATAATTTGGTGTTTCACCTGAAATCACCTTGAACTTTGTAATTTCTTCCTCAAATTTTTCTATACTGCAATGTTGTACATTCTCTTCTACATTTCCTTCTACTAACGTATCCATTTCTACACTATCTTCTTCTGCACCAAAGTAACTAACCTGAATTTCATCACAAACGTTCTTTACATCTGACACAGATCCATGCAAAAGAGCACTGTTCAACTTCTTTAACATTAGAGCTGGACTTTTTGCATAATACAACGTTCTGACTAATTTCCTCATTTCAGTATGATGTACTGCCAACATCCTGAAATGGTGAAAAACACTTCTACATACTTTTTTAGAAAGACAAGCCAAAGAATGTCCTTGTAACCCAGTATTTTCTCTCACTCTGCAAGGGTCTAATCCTTGCAACATCTTAATCTTTTGTTTAACACTTTTCTTAGTATAGTTACTTAAGAAATTGCGTAAAAAATCAATAGATTCCTGCCGTACACTACAAATACTAGTGCAATTCCAAGTGAACACTGGAGCTTTAGGCCTTCTCCCTAATACTTCATCAACACCTCTTCTACATTTCTAGGAACAATTTTCTCTTTCTCAATAGGACAACCATTTTTAACCTCAGAAGCACGACCTGTAGTGTCAACTGCATGCAGCAACTCATTACTCTGAAAATAACTCTCCTCATTAAAAAAAGGCTCAGAACTTGAACTATGTTTCCATTCACCCAAAGAAACTTCAGAAAAATTACTTCTATTAATTACTCTTCACCATTTACTTTTGCTCTTCATTAAATGGATTGGCTTATCAAGTGATCGAATTCTATTGATTACTAAAACAAACATTTTTTTTTATTCAAAATCTTTCTCAATCACATTCACAATACATTTCCTCTTCCTATAAAATGCAGTTTTCTTCTTACAATTCTTTATTAACTTAGTTAAGTTTTTCAAAATTCTATTATAGAACATCTTCTTCCTTATTTCCTTATATTGATTTTTTCTTCTTTTACTATTTACATTTTTTTCAGAAGTTTTTCCATGGTTCTTCTCTATTCTCTTAGTCGCAGAAACAGTGATTGTATCTTTTACTTTGCGCATACTACTATTAGGGATTGACAATCTTCGCAAAAAAGTCTTCGTTTTCTTACCAGGACTTTTTTTCTTTTTGTTAACACATTGTTGTTCAGGAAAATGTTGTAGATCACTTCTCTTTAAATAATCTGCTTTCCTGCGTTGTTTCTTCTTTGCTATTTTAGTAGGCATCATGATTTTTTTTCAGTGGGGATGAAAACAATCTATTATAAAAAATATATTTCACTTTAGAAAAATAAATACATCAAATATACTATTATATAATTTATAAGAAGAGAGGAGATATTATGACAACAAACATAAGAGTATGAAAATAGAAGAACTTACAACAAGAGAAATAGGACTATGAGACAATAAGAAATATAAATAGAAAAGAGGATATGAGCAAACACTGCAGTATAAGGGGATAAATATAGAGTGAAAAGACTGGAAAATATGAAGAGATAATGAACAGTATAGGGAAAAAGATGACAGTATGAGGAGAGAAGAGAGAGTATTAGAAGAAAGACAGAGTATGAGGAGACAGGGGGGAAGTATAAAAAGTAGTTAGACAAGGGAGTATAAAAAGAAGTGGGACTATTAGGAAACAGACAAGACAATAAGGACAAAGAGACACTAAGGGACCCATTAGGATGGTGGGCAGCTTTCCCCTACCAGGCTAGCGGTACACACCGGCAGCCTGGCAGGGGCAATCCACTCACCAACTCTACCAAAATGACCCCCGCCATATTTGCATGGCTGGAGAATCTACAGCGGTCGGAAAGACCATCCACCGCTTTTCTGCCCTGGTTCCCTTGAAACCAGTGCGGAAAGGGTTTAATATAGTGGCGGTGCCTAATACACACCGCCAGACATATCATGATGGGCCTCTGCAGATGCTTTTCCGTAGGAGTGATTTCGCCACGGAAAGGCATATGGTCTTTACTGTGGGAGCCCCCTGCTGGCCCCCAGAATGCAGGTATAATTGAAGGTGCAGACAAGGGGTACCTGTGGTATCCCCCAGCATTTGCATACACAAAGCAGCAGTGACATTTCCTATTTCCTGCATTACTTTTTTGCCAACATTACATCCAAAAATAAGACACAATACAACAATAAAGAGGCCCAAGAGGCTTGTAAACCTGCCCAAAAATGTACGCAGCAGTCTATGTATACGGACTGGAAAAGTGTTAAGAAAGACATATGATGAGAAAGAGAGGAATACGATGTTAGAGGATAGACTATGAAAAGATGGAAGACTATTAGGAGACAGAAGGAGACAATAAAGACAGAGGGAGACTAAAAGCACAGGAGGGAGTATGGGAAGAAATGGCACTGTGAAGAAAGACAAATTAAAATAAGGAAATAAAGGAAAATATCAGAACAGAGGGAACACTATAAGCAGAGAGAGATACACTGTGAGGGAGACATCAGACATTATGAAAAAAGGTGCAAGTGTAATTCTTTAATTTACACAGACGCTCAGTGTGATTCTAGACAAAAACATTTAAACCATACATTTCACCAAAACATATTTACCACACTAAAACATTTCACTAACTAAACACATTCCATGTATTTGACCACTACATTTCAGTAGAGAATCCTGATTTTGCAAGTACATTTCCAATTTGCACTATTATTGTTTTGGGCCACATTACATCAAAAAATGAAACTCTATAGAACAAAAAAGAGGCCCCAGAGGCTTGTAAATCTGCCCAAGAATGTATGCAGCAGTCTATGTATACTGAGTGAAAATTATTAAGAGAGCGATATAATGTGAGAGGAAGAAATAAGAGGTCAGAGAATACACTATAAAAGGCCCAAGGGACTTGTAAATCTGCTCAACAGTGTATGCAGCAGTCTGTGTATACTGAGTGAAAATTATTAAGAGACAGATATGATGAGGGAGGGAGAAATAAGAGGTCAGATGATACACAATAAAAGACGCAAGGGCCTTGTACATCTGCCCAACAGTGTATGCAGCAGTCTATGTATACTGAGTAGAAATTATTAAGAGAGAGATAAGATAAGAGAGGAAGAAATTAGAGGTCAGAGGATACACTATAAAAGGCCCAAGGGCCTTGTAAATCTCCCCAACAGTGTATGCAGCAGTCTATGTATACTTAGTGAAAATTATTAAGAGAGAGTTGAGATAAGAGAGGGAGAAATACGAGATCAGAGGATACACTATAAAAGGCCCAAGGGGCTGGTAAATTTGCCCAACAGTGTATGCAGCAGTCTATGTATACTGAGTGAAAATTATTAAGAGACAAATATGATGAGGGAGGGAGAAATAAGAGGTCAGAGGATACACTATAAAAGGCCCAAGGGGCTTGTAAATCTGCTCAACAGTGTATGTATACTGTGTGAAAATTATTAAGAGAGAGATATAATGACAGAGGGAGGATTAAGAGGTCAAACAAAAGATTATCAAAAGAAGGGACGCTGTTAGGAGACAGAAGGACACAATAAGGACAGAGGGGGACTAAAAGGATAAGATGGAGTATGAAAACAATGGCACTGTGAAGAAAGACAAATTAAAATAAGGAAATAAAGTAAAATATCAGAATAGAGAGAACACTATAAGCAGAGAGAGATAGACTGTAAGAGAAACAGGGGAGAATATAGAAAAAGGAGCAAGTGTAAATCTTTAATTTTCACAGACACTCAGTGTGATTTTAGACAAAATAAATTAAACCATACATTTCACCAAAACACATTTACCACACTAAAACATTTTAGCGACTAAACACATTCCATGTATATGACACTACATTTCAATAAACAATCCTGACTCATTTTGCAAATACATTTCCAATTTGCACCATTATGTTTTTTGCCAACATTACATCCAAAAATGAAACACAATAGAACACGAAAGAGGCCCAAGGGGCTTGCAAATCTGCCCAACAGTGTATGCAGCAGTCTATGTATACTGAGTGAAAATTATTTAGAGAAAGATATGATGAGAGAGGAAGAAATAAGAGGTCAGAGGATACACTATAAAAGACCCAAGGGGCTTGTAAATCTGCCCAACAGTGTATGCAGCAGTCTATGTATTCTGAGTGAAAATTATGAAGAGAGAGATATGATGAGAGAGGAAGAAATAAGAGGTCAGAGGATACACTATAAAAGGCCCAAGGGGCTTGTAAATCTGTTCAACAGTGTATGCAGCAGGCTATGTATACTGACCGAAAATTATTAAGAGAAAGATATGATGAGACAGGGAGGATTAAGAGGTCAGAGAAAAGACTCTAAAAAGAAGGGACACTATAAGGAGACAGAAGGACACAATAAGGACAGAGGGGGACTAAAGGGACAGGAGGGAGTATGAAAAGAAATGGCACTGTGAAGAAAGACAAATTAAAATAAGGAAATGAGCTAAAATATCAGAATAGAGAACACTATAAGCAGAGAGAGATAGACTGTGAGAGAAACAGCAGAAATTATAGAAAAAGAAGCAAGTGTAAATCTTTAATTTACACAGACACTCAGTGTGATTTTAGACAAAAAAAATGTAAACGATACATTTCACCAAAACACATTTACCACACTAAAACATTTTAGCAACTAAACACATTTCATGTATATGACCACTACATTTCAGTAGAGAATCCTGACTGATTTTGCAAATACATTTCCAATTTGCACCATTATTTTTTGGGCCACATTACATCAAAAAATGAAAAACAATAGAACAAAAAAGAGGCCCAAGGGGCTTGTAAATCTGCCCAGCAATGTATGCAGCAGTCTATGTATACTGAATAAAAATTATTAAGAGAAAGATATGATGAGAGAGGAAGAAATAAGAGGTCAGAGGATACACTATAAAAGGCGCAAGGGCCTTGTACATCTGCCCAACAGTGTATGCAACAGTCTATGTATACTGAGTGAAAAGTATTAAGAGAGAGATATGATGAGAGAGGAAGGATTAAGAAGTCAAAGAAAAGACTATCAAAAGAAGAGACACTGTTAGGAGTTAAAAGGACACAATAAGGACAGAGGGGGACTAAAAGGACAAGAGGGAGTATGAAAAGAAATGGCACTGTGTAAAAAGACAAATTAAAATAAGGAAATAAAGTAAAATATCAGAATAGAGAGAATACTATAAGCAGAGAGAGATAGACTGTAAGAGAAACAGCGGAGATTATAGAAAAGGGAGCCAGTGTAAATCTTTAATTTACACAGACACTCAGTGTGATTTTAAACAAAAAAAAATTAAACCATAGATTTCACCAAAACACATTTACCACACTAAAACATTTTAGCGACTAAACACATTCCATGTATATGACCACTACATTTCAATAAACAATCCTGACTCATTTTGCAAATACATTTCCAATTTGCACCATTCTTTTTTTACCAACATTACACCCAAAAATGAAACACAATAGAACAAGAAAGAGGCCCAACGGACTTCTAAATCTGCCCAAGAGTGTATGCAGCAGTCTATGTATACTGACTACAAAATTGTAAATTTATAACACAAGCCCAATTCTACAGAAGCAACACTATTAAGTATTCTACAACAAAAAAAGTGACTGCACACATTTTACATTTTTTAGTACTGCACTTTATTGCACAAAGGTGACTAACTAAACACATAAACTTACCAAATGATTTTATCACAATACTGCAGAGAAACTCAGAATATGGTTCTACAAACTTTACAGGAATAAACACATTACTCTTACTAAAAATAAAATACAACACATACACTCCCTTACAAGTAATCAGCTCACCTTACAAACTGTTTGAAAGATTAAGAAGAATGCCACTCACACTGCAGATAGCCTCACACAGAATCTTTCTGCTTCAGTGCGTGCAGCAGAACCAAACAAATGGCACATTTTCCCTTTCAGTTTACACATATATACACATTAATAACAAATCAAATTCCTACACAATAATTCAAAACCAAAGACACATTTTCATTGGTTCAACAATTCAAACCTTTCCAACTGACATAACTTTCCACCCTACCCCCAGCAGATAATGCAAAAGTTAACTGTCAACAAAGGTCAAAAGTTCAGCACGCTATAAAACACTGTTGCTCAATAAGTTTTGACTATGCATAAGTACTTACATATAAATACAAAAGGTTAATTGGGTGTACCTGTCGGGGGCCTTGGCCAAGTTCAATGTGGGTGAGGGTTTTCGCTGTGCCGTTGGTCTTCTATATCGGAATCCATCTGCGCGTCTTCTGGTCAATTGAGAGCTAACCGGCCCCTTTACCATCTCTAGGGGGACGCGGTAGGGCTGCCCTCTCTCCCCTCTTCTATTCAATTTTTATATTGCACCCTTTGCTCAACAACTCAGGGAGGATGTTAACATCAAATCTTTTGTGTATAGAGGATGGGAGAGAAAAGTAGCCCTATAGCCCTATATGCGGACGATGTCCTTATTCTCACATCCGATGTCTGCACTGCACTTCCTGCCGTTTTAAAAATTGCCCAAGAATTCGGGCAAGTGTCGGGCTATGAGATTAACCCTGCAAAAACTGAGATGCTAGTATGGAATGACGACGCTAGCGCCACTAGTATACAGCCCAGTTCCTCCATGCGGTATCTGGGCCTCAATATTGTGAAAAATATTAATCTAATTGCTTCAGTAAATTTTTCCGCAATAGCTAAAGACTGTTGTAAGTTGATGCAGGCATGGGTCCATCTTCCGCTTTCACTAATTGGGAGAGTAAATCTCATTAAAATTTCGATTTTACCTAAAGTTTCCTTTTTATTTAATACCATCCCTCTTTATTTCAGCCATTCTTTATTATCTAAATTACAGTCGGAAATTTAATCTTTTATTTGGGACAGGAAGCTTCCAAGAATTGCTTGGAAGAAACTCAGACGGCGCAGGGAGAAGGGAGGGTTGGCCGCCCCAGACCTAAAATTATATGCATGGGCGTTTCAGCTATCACACACCCGTATGTTGTTAAAAATGCCTATCGACTGCGAGGTGGGGACCATTTTTTCAGCTCTGCTTAAAGGGGAGGGAGTCAGTCAGTCTGGCTTCTTATTTAAATTCGGAAGCCCGAAAAAAAAAAAAAATTAAGCTGAAGGTCTTGCAAGGGATGGCCAACACATGGTCAGAACTAACAAAATCTATAAAGTTAGGGTACTTTTGCAATAGAACTCCTTTATGGGGCCTCCCGGAAAGTCCCGCCTGGTTAGGAGATAGCTTATCGGTCCCTTTAAAAGTAGCTGACCTGGAAGTGTGGGGTGACCTTTTTGTTGATGGGGACCGGCTTACATGGGAACATCTTAGGAATAAAATCGTCCCAATTTTGCAAGATTTAAATATATTCAAATTGTTAGCTTGACTCATTCCTACAACTCCTTACCCACTCGAGGGATTAAGTCTCCTCTTGGGGGGTATAGTCAGCTAATCTCAAGTTTAGTGGACATGGCTCCAGCAAGAAGGGAGATCTCCCTGTGGTATAAACTTATACTGGAAGAAATAGATGGAGATTTTATGCTACCGGACCAGTTGTGGGGATGTTCTTTTACTGGTCACAATCTGCAAGCGCAGTGGTCCGCCTCATTTGGCCTTTTATGGAATATCATTAAGCCTGCTTGGTTACGAAGAAAACACCTTTTTACCCTACACAGGGGTTATTATTCTCCCCTTAGACTTTCTAAATTCACTGAGGGAAAGTCGGTAGCTTGCGTCAAGTGTGGTTTGGTAGCTGCTTCGGAGCCCACATGTTCTTTGACTGCCCCCGTTTGTCTACCTTTTGGGATGCGATCAGTAACATTCTCTCGGCATCCCTGGATCTTCAAGTAGTTATGGAGCTTCCCCTTGTGATTTTCGGGATCCTGGATGGGGTCCAGACTGCAGCTAAAAATCTGGTGTTCTCTTCTATTTTATTGGCCAGAAGGGAGTTCTGTAAAAAGTGGAAGGACTCTCTTCCTCCCTCTCTTAATCAGCCCACTTGGGTTGGAATTGGTTTTAATTTGGAAGAAATTTCAGCTGGCAGAGAAAAAAGGGGGGTCCCAAAACGTGGTGGTTTTGGTGTAATTCCGTTCAGCCGTTCGGGCTGTAGCCCTGGTTAAAGTTCCTAAGGAAAATTGCATGGGGAAAACACGTTTTGGGACCCCCCTTTTTTCTCTGCCCGCAGAAATTTCTTCCAAATTAAAACCAATTCCAACCCAAGTGGGCTGACGTGTAGTCCTGGGGGGTGCCAGCCTCGCTTTGTTGATGTCGATAGAGCGTCAAACAGGCAGATCCTTGCAAAGCTCCGATTTGGCTTCCTCCCTAAGTTCAAACACCGGAGTGGAGTCAGAACGGACCCGCAGCAGCGGTGGGCCTCCGTTCATGACTGGGAAAGCAGTTGAAAACCCACAAGAGCAGGAACCCTTATTGAACAAAGGCCACAGGAAGTTTTGATAATATGCTCACTTTATTTGTAATTCAGCAGCTTGGTGGCTGGACCCATGCCCAGAAAAGCACATCAAATGTTTAAACGCCAGACATGTTTCGGGTAAGTAAAATCCCTTCTTCAGAGGCGTAAGTGGTTTGAAGAAATTAAAGCACAGTTCATTGCGCACTCTTTTCTTATACACACCTGCCCTGGTGGGCGTGGCCAACGCTCTAGCCTTCTGGGATGTGTAGTGCCCAAGACAGTAATCAGAAGTGGGTGCGCTGTAATTTCTTCCAAATTAAAACCACAGGGTCTTTTTTCCTGACTGGTCTACGGCTGGTTCTCTCTGTTGGTGGACGGCGAGACTGGATGTCTAGTGCAAGTGAGGCTACTGGTATTGAGCCGGCTAAATAGATCCTTGTGGGCGTCTCCAGGCTGCTATCCCGACTGTGTGCCTCCTGAGCCTGCTTGCTTCATTGTTTTCATTGTTTGGTGACGCTGGGGAAGAAGGGGAGCCGAGGTCGCAGGAGTCCTTTTTTTTTCATGGAGGCAGATTCCTGAACTCGGCGACTCCCTGAGTTGGAGTGGAGCGCTGATACCAGGACAGGCTGTGGAGTGAGACCAGACGGCCAGACGGAGCTCCTGGCAGTATCCATAGGAATTTGAGAGGCTCATGGTCTAAGCTTCTTTCATCCTGAGTCAAGAAACGGAATGTATATGAACTTGTTTCAGCAGCAACACTCGCCGTGAGGGAAACGGCTGCTGCACTCACCTTTTGCCAACCGCCGTGAGGGGAACGGCTTCCAAGATGCCACATTGATGCCACATTGAGCTGCAAGCCACCGCCATGAGGGGAACGGCATTGCAAAGGACAACACCCCCCACAAGCCAGTGCGTGTCACACACCCTGTGATGAAGAGACCGTGCCACGAGGTGCGATAAGAGCCACGCCATAGCCATAGCCATAGCCCTGTGGCCGAGGGGTACTTGTTTCAGCAGCAACACTCGCCGTGAGGGAACCGGCTGCTGCACTCACCTTTTGCCAACAGCCGTGAGGTGCGATAAGAGCCGCGCAACACTTCTGCGTGTCCTAGCCCGTCAAAGCCAGGAAGAGACTATAGTTGACTGTATGTCCTGCGTGAATACTGATGCCCCGATTTTAGCTGGAACTAGAATCTTGATTTTAATGTTCGCTGATGACACGCTGATAGTTTAAAATAGCCCAAGTGGATTGAGGGAAACGGCAGGCAGCACACGAACGCCGTGAGGGCAACGGCAGTAGTTCCCATCGGGGGACTACACTTCCCAGCACCACCCGGGGCCGGCGCACACCGCACACGCCAGCAGCGCGCCCGGAGGCACTTCAAGAGGCTCGCGCTGCACGAGTCCCTGGGGGAGAATAACCGGAGAAGGTCCTACCTTGCCGCTGCACAGCCACACGCCGTGAGGGAAACGGCAGGCAGGCAGGCAGCACACAAACGCCGTGAGGGCAACGGCAGTAGTTCCCATCGGGGGACTACACTTCCCAGCACCACCTGGGGCCGGCGCACACCGCACACGCCGGCAGCGCGCCCGGAGGCGCTTCAAGAGGCTCGCGCTGCACGAGTCCCTAGGGGAGAATAACCAGAGAAGGTCCTACCTTGCCGCTGCACAGCCACACGCCGTGAGGGAAACGGCAGGCAGGCAGGCAGCACACAAACGCCGTGAGGGCAACGGCAGTAGTTCCCATCGGGGGACTACACTTCCCAGCACCACCTGGGGCCGGCGCACACCGCACACGCCGGCAGCGCGCCCGGAGGCGCTTCAAGAGGCTCGCGCTGCACGAGTCCCTAGGGGAGAATAACCAGAGAAGGTCCTACCTTGCCGCTGCACAGCCACACGCCGTGAGGGAAACGGCAGGCAGGCAGGCAGCACACGAACGCCGTGAGGGCAATGGCAGTAGTTCCCATCGGGGGACTACACTTCCCAGCACCACCCGGGGCCAGTGCACACCGCACACGCCAGCAGCGCGCCCGGAGGCGCTTCAAGAGGCTCGCGCTGCACGAGTCCCTGGGGGAGAATAACCGGAGAAGGTCCTACCTTGCCGCTGCACAGCCACACGCCGTGAGGGAAACGGCAGGCAGGCAGGCAGCACATGAACGCCGTGAGGGCAACGGCAGTAGTTCCCATCGGGGAACTAGACTTCGCAGCACCACCCGGGGCCGGCGCACACCGCACACGCCAGCAGCGCGCCCGGAGGCGCTTCAAGAGGCTCGCGCTACTCTCGCCCCGCGAGTCGCGGGCGGGAGCTGCCCGGGAGAAGCCCGGGACAAGGGCAGGGCCGTCTGCGGCCGTCAGAGGCCAAAGGAGGCCGGGCTGGGCCACGGACCTTGGTTCATTCCTCCTGAGTCTTCAAACAACCATGAGTGCTAATTGTTGAGTGGGTTTACTGACCGCTACATTGAGCTACATTGTGCTGGGCAGCCATGGCTAAATTGCGTTCTTGTAAAACTCCATCTTTGTCTGGACCACTAGATAACTACATGGTAAAAGTGGTGAATAAGATCAATACAGCACGTCGTATGTCACTAGGCCGAGTCAGCCCGCCAGTTTCACCCACTAATGGTTCTGCGCCTGTAGAGTTTTGTGATCTAGCACCAGGAGGCTCCCCAAGTACTCAAATAGATGCAGATACTGATATTCCTGTTAGCCCAGTTCCTGCAGTGGCTCTATTAGATAGCTCTTTGTCTTCCTCCATTCAACCGTTGCCTTTAGTGTCCCCGGAGTCCCCCCCAGCTCCCCCGCTGGCACAAAGGAAAGTGAGATCTGGTAGAGGTGCACAAAGTAAACGTGGAGGGTATAAGAGAGCTAAGAGGGTGGCTACTACTCCGGTTGACGATGGGGGAGTTCTGACGGATAGTTTAAATGAGGAGGGTACGTTAAAACTGAATAGCGAGGGGCGTGGCCAAGATGGCGTCGGAATAGGTCGCTCTTGAGAGCCTCTCCGACGCCGACTTTGCAAAGCTGCGAACAGCGGGGTCCAGGACGCTCCTTTCGTCGACTCGAGAGCGGCGGAGGTCACTGGAAGCTTGAGGTGTCGTCCGGTGCCGTCGGAGTGCCGCCCGGAGACCAGTGGCGGAGGTTGCAGCAGGGACGTGCTGAGGCCTGCGAAGCACCGGCCTCTGGTGCCCGAGGGGCCGGCCGCACCTGACATCGCAGCCGGCGTGCCGAGGGACGTTCGGCGCTTGCTGCCGGGACCCGCCCCCGAGGCTTACTGACCGGCCTTGTGCGTGGGCCGGGGTCCGAGCGGGCGAGGAGCTGCCGAGACGCGCCTGGAGCCACGGTAGGAGACTGGGAACCGGCACACCGAGTCCGGAGGGGGAGCCCAGCGACGGAGGGCTCTGAGGCGGTGTGCACACGTGGGGGGCGGCCCCGGCTCGTGGAGACCTGCTGGAGTGGGGCGGCTGGAGACACGGCTGGCGTTGCTGCGGACCCGGCACGGGGTGCCTGCTAAGTCACGCACACCCTGTGACAGGCTTGAGGCAGCCCACTTTTGGTGCAGGCGGAGCGGTCTCCGGATTACAGGGGGACACGTGGCGTGCTTGGGCACATCTCTTTGGCGGGCATCGGCCCTTGGGACTCCCTGCTGCCTGGCCTGTAGGGCCCCAGTACCGGACCGTCGGCCCTTGGGGGCGGAGACCTGAGCTCCCACGGTGGGTCTCTGGTTTGCTGAATTCATCGAGGGCAGCCACGACGCCATCTTCTATCTGGGGCCCCTCTATCTGACCGGGACCTGACTAGCCCTGCTACTGGTTTATAGTGCTGAGGGGCTCGGGTGGTGACGCTGCCTCTGCACTCGGTGTCAGTCCCCGGCACGGAGGACCACCCTGCCCTTTGGACCGCGCTTACTGACTGTTGCCTTCCCGCGGTGGCACTGGGTGCCGGCAGAAGCGGGCTGTACCCTAGCACGGATTGCCTGAGGAGGTGATCTTCACCGCTTGCGGTCCCAGCCTATCACCGTTGCAGGGACTTCCGGGCGCGTGGAGGCCCACCACGCTGCGGCCTGGGGCGGACCCTCAGGATGACCACCTCATTGCGCAAGGGAAGGGCGGGGAAGGAGGGAGCCCCCAAGAACTCTCAGCAGCCGGCCTCGCCGGGAGCTAGTGGCTCATCGAGGCAATCTGATGATGAGGCCCCTGCCACTAAAGCCTTCATGACAGAGCTCTTTTCCTCCATCAGGGAGGACATCTCGGAACTCAGGTCACAGCTGGCGTCGGACCTGCGGGAGGTGAGGAGAGATGTGGATGGGATCGGCGAACGGGTGGCGACTCTGGAGGATCACGACCTCAGCTTGGCGAACGATGTGCATCAGCTGCAGCAGGACATAATCCGCCTCACGGAACAAAATTTAGATCTGCAAACCCACACGGAGGATTTGGAGAACCGCTCCAGGCGGAATAACATTCGCATCAAGGCTGTGCCATGGCAAGGAGAAGCCGGGGACCTCCGTGAATATGTTCAGGCCCTATTCTTGCAAATCCTGGACGACGAGAGTGTGCAGACCATACAGATGGACAGGGTGCACAGAGTGGGTCTGCCCAGACGGGGAGGGGGCCCTCCTCCTGATATCCTCGTCTGTGTGCACGATTTTCAACTGAAGGAGCGTATCCTGCGCCAGGCTAGGACCATCTCATCTCTGCAGTTTCGAGACCACCGTCCACAGCTGTACCAAGATCTGGCTGCCACGACCCTTCGGAAGCGGAGGGAGTTCCGTCCCGTGACCACCTTCCTGAGGGAGAACAACATCTCTTACTCGTGGGGACATCCCTTCCGGATCATCTTCCGCTGGCAGAACCGGCTGGCGCAGATAAACACTTTGCAGGCGGCGGTTGATTTGCTGGGCCTAGAGGATGTGGCGCCGTCCCAGGGGAGCCGTTCTTCACCGTCCAGGAGGAGACGTCGCTCTTCTTCCTGGCATAGAGTCGGCCCCTCTCCAGAGCGGAGACGGCCGGATCGCACGACTAGTGTGCAGGAAAGGGTTGCTGCGGTTGCATCGGTGGCCTCCGCCACCTTGGCTGATTCTCAAACGAGCTCTGGAGCTGCGTGACCCCTTCTCCCACTGATGGCGTCGGAGGGGCTCTGACCCTGTGGCCCGGGAGTACTATTGTACTTTGGAGAAGACACACCGGGCCGTGGTCCAGGGGGCTACCGAGCTGGTGTCCTCTTCCCCAGATCGATCCGGAAGGAGTTCCTCGGATCGTGACCTACTGGACCTGATGACTGTTCGGCTCAGGTTCTATGTCTTAAGTCTATTGCTGTTGTCTTTTTTTGCTGGGGGGGGGGTGCGGGGGGGGCTCTGGGTCTGGGGAGCTATGGGGGTTTTGGTTGAGGGGGGATGGTTGGGGCTGGGGTTGGGATGGGGGGGGGTGTGTGGTGGCGACCATGGTAGGTTGCTACTGGGTGTGGTTGATGCTTGTGTTAGTCTTTGCCGCTTCCTATGTCAGGAGCTGGGCTGGGCCCTGTTCGTTCTCTGCTTACCTTGTCAGGTCATGCTGGTTGGTCTCTCGGGGGGAGGGGGGTGGGATCTCCCGTGGGAGGGAGGGGTCCGGGATACCGAGTCCGAGCCCTTTGTCTTTCTGTTCCGAGATTGCTGTTCTTCCTATGTCTGCTTGTCCACGGAGCTCTTGGTCGCCTGGAGGATGGGTCTGGCGGGCCCGACGGAATGGCCTGGGTAATGAGGGGGGTTGTTTGGCTGTAGCTCTGCTTGGGGGTTTAGCGGATTGGTGTGGGGTGTCGCTCCGGCTCCGCGCCCTGATTGTCCCTCATGCAGGTATTGAGCGACTTCCTCTACTGTCCTTATGCCTGTTAGCATAGGTAGCTGGAATGTGAAGGGTCTTAATTCCCCGCAGAAGCGTCAGAAACTCTGGAAGTACTTGCTGGACCACCATCTAGATATAGTTGCTCTACAGGAGACTCACCTGGCCAGGAAGGATGAAATGAGGCTTCGGCATAGACAGTTTCCTCTTCTCTACAGGGCCTCGGCATCCTCTAAGCATAGGGGGGTGGCTCTTATGTTTAGGGCCTCTCTCCAATTTCAGCCACTGGGAGTGAGCAGCGATAGGGAGGGCCGGTGGCTCATGGTGAAGGGCTTGTTGTATGATCGCCTGTGTACGTTTGTGGCTGTGTATGCTCCGAATACTGGTCAGAATGGGTTTTTGCAAGGGCTGCTGGACAAAATGGGAGACTTTGTGGAAGGGCACTTGATACTGTTGGGGGACTTCAACATGCTGTGGGACAGGGATTTGGATGGCTCGGGTGCACGCAGGGCAGACACTGGGGTCTTTTCAGGGACTACACAGCAGCAAGTGAGCGACCTGGGCTTAGTGGATAGCTGGCGCTTCATGCACCCACACACACGGGATTACACGTTCTTCTCTCATGTGCATCATACATACTCCCGCATAGATTACATATTTGTCAATCAGGCTCTCAGAGGGGACATTACTCTGGCTGGTATTTTCCCACTGTCGCTATCTGACCATAGTCTAGTGGTGCTTGGGCTACACTGGGCGGTGGGGGGGGACGGCTGGCGGAAGTGGTACTTCCCTGCGGCGTTGGTGCGGGATGATGTCTCTTGCACTGCGTTGCGGCGGGCGCTTGCAGACTTCTTTACTCTTAACCCACCCTCCGATACGTCGATATACACCACGTGGGATGCGTGCAAGGCCTCTATTCGAGGTACGTGTCTCGCTCTCAACGCGAATCTTAATAAACTCAGACGCACTGAAAGGGAGGCCCTGGAGGCGGAGTTAGCTACATTGGAGCAGGCGCATAAGTCGAACCCCTCTAGGTTGACCCTTCGACCCCTCACGGCGGTGCGGGGGAAACTGAGGGCGCACTATAACAACCGGGCTGAATATACCCTCTTGCGTCTCAGACGGGTTTCTTACTCCCAGGGGAACAAAGTGGGGCGTCACCTAGCCCGGCAACTCCGGGATAAGCGTGAGAAGGATTACATTGGGGGCGTACGCGACAACACGGGAGCTGTCCGGCATAGGGACGCGGACAAGGCGGCCGTTTTTGGCCGCTTCTACGCGAACCTTTACTCAGCGGACGCCTTGGACTCCGCAGCCCAGGAGGCGTACCTGGAGGGCCTTCCTATTCCACAGGTATCCAAGGAATGGAACGACTTGCTCTCTTCCCCCATTTCCAGGGAGGAGGTATTGGGAGCCATCGAGGGCCTGAAGCTTCACAAGGCGCCCGGCCCCGACGGTTACACAGCTCAGTTCTATAAAACTTTTGCCTCGGAAATTTGCGATTTCTTGGTTTCACTCTTTAACGCGATGGCTTCCGAAGGGCGAACCTCTGAGTCAATGGGGGAGGCCCTGATCACCATTCTCCCCAACCCGGGGAAGGACCTTTCCGAATGTGCTTCCTATCGCCCGATAGCGCTCCTTAACCTAGATGCCAAGTTATATTCCTCTATCCTTGCCGGTCGACTGAAGGATTTGATGCCGGCCCTGATCCACCCGGACCAGTCTGGGTTTATCAAGGGTCGTCAGACCCATGACAATCTACGCCGCGTGATTCACCTGATTGAAAAGGCGGAGCGTTTTCGCATTCCTGCTGTGCTGATAGGACTCGACGCGGAAAAGGCGTTTGACCGCGTGGACTGGGGCTTCCTACACCGTACATTGGCGGCCTTCGGGTTTACACCTCCCTTTATTAGAATGCTTGAAGCCAATTACCATAGCCCTACCTCGCGGGTGCTGGTCAATGGCTGTAGGTCGGGGCCGTTCTCGCACTCCCGCGGCACGCGCCAGGGATGCCCGCTGTCGCCGCTGCTTTTCGCCCTCAGCATAGAGCCGCTAGCCTTGGCGATCCGGGAGAATGAACGGATCTTGGGACTTCCCTTTACGGGGGAACAGCACAAGATCTCGCTCTTCGCGGACGATGTGTTGCTCTCTATCCAAGACCCGGTGCTATCGCTCCCACACGTCCACAAGGAACTCGCGGTCTTCGAGGCTGTGGCTGGCTTCAGAGTGAACCTCAACAAATCGTGCATTCTGAACCTGAACCTTCCGCCTCCGGAGGTGCAACGGGTTAGCTTGCTTACCCCGCTCCCATGGGCGACCTCCTCCCTGTTGTATCTGGGGGTGCGACTGACCTCTACCTTGGGCGCGCTGTTCCAGGCGAACTTCCCACCAATGCTGGCTGTGATTCGGGCAGAGCTGGAGAGGTGGAGGCCCAAATTTATCTCGTGGCTGGGTAGGGTTCATGCCATCAAGATGGTCCTTCTTCCCAAACTCTTATATCTCTTTCAAGCACTGCCCATCCCGATAGGGGTGGATTACTTCCGTCGACTCAAGACTCTCATGCTGAAATTCGTCTGGCAAGGTGGTCGGGCACGGCTCTCCTATGCGGTACTTCGACGTTCACGGGCGGAGGGGGGAGTGGGGTTTCCAGATATGCACTTATATTATAAGGCAGCCCAATTGAGAGTCCTGGTAGAGTGGTCCCAGCAGCTGTCCGAAAAGCATTGGCTCCACATGGAACGAAGTGTAGTGGGACGGTCCATTTGGGACCTGGCTTGGAAGCCCAAGGCGGACCGACCCAGGAACGCGTACATTTGCACTCCCACTAGCACGGTACTGAAAGTTTGGGACGCTATTAGTGGCGATGACCGTTGGACAACGTTCCCGTCCCCATTTACTCCTATCCATTTCAATCCAGCCTTTCCTCCAGCACTGACGGATGGTCCCTTTGGGCCTTGGAGAGAGGGTGGATGCAGGTCCCTCACCCACTTATTCCATGGCACGACACCTCTTACGTTCCATAACTGTATGAGGGATTACGGTGTCTTACCTACTGAACGCTTTCGACATCTTCAACTTCTTCACTGGGCGACATCGCCCGGGGTGGTGGATGCAGCCACGAGGCCGCTGACGAAGTTTGAAGACTTTATCCTCCACACTTCCACCATGAAGGGGACGATCTCTTTTTTATACAAGTTGCTCCTTGATACCACGGTGTCCCCCCGACCTCGGTATATGGAGCATTGGGAGACTACACTGGGGCGGGACATAACTGACACTGAGTGGAGGACTCTATGGAGGGATGTGACAACACATAACCATTCCACTGATCTTAGGGAGGCACACATGAAGCTCATCTTCGATTGGTATTTATATCCCTCTAAACTGCATAGGATTTTCCCAGCTTCCTCTGATAGATGTTGGCGGGGCTGTGGGGAACTGGGGGACTTTCGCCACATTTGGTGGGATTGCCCATCTATCCGACCGTTCTGGTCTGAGATTCTCTCGCACATCAGGGAAGTGGTGGGCTATCCGGTCCCGGACTCATTGGACTTTGTCCTGCTGGGGCTGAGAGACCCACTGCTCCAATACCAGACGAGGGCGGATAAACGCATTCTATGGCTGTGCCTTGGCGCGGCTAAACTAACCCTGGCGGCTGCCTGGAAGAGTCCGACGGCTCCGGCTATCTCCTTATGGCATGCTCGTCTGTGGCGCCTCTTGAGTATGGAGAGGCTCTCTGATATCTTTCGGGGGAAATTTAAAAACTTCATGTTCACCTGGGGGCCTTTGGTCCGGTTTCTGTCCCGAGGTTTGCCATCAGCAGTGTGTCCCTCGGCGCTCCGTGCGCTCCACCTCTTCCAATTTTAGCCACCTGATTATGTCGTGAGGACTTGAATGAATGTTGGTCGCCACCACTGGGGTTGAGGGTGGGGGGTGGGGGGGGGTGGGTTGTTACGTTGAGAATGTTTATCTCTCTGTTGCGACAGATTTGCATACATGGACACACGATTTGGCCTATCTTTGGTCTGTGACCGAGCCTGAGTCGCTCCTCCCCCTTGACATTTGGGACTCACTGCGGAGCAGTGAGCGTACCTCGCCACCGCTGGAGGTTGCAACCTGAGTCATGGGCGCTGTTTAAGTCGTCGTTCGCAGTTCTTGAGAACGTGTTCTAAAAGCACCCCCTGTGTGGGGATACATGGCGGGTTGTCGCCTGTTCCTTCTTCTCTCTCTCTTGCTCACTCTTCCTCTGTTTTTCCTCTCTTTTCCTCTTCTATGATACAACTTGCAAAATAAAAATTTTACCAAAAAAAAAAACTGAATAGCGAACAATTCAACTCCTTGATCAATATGTTCGCAGAGAAAATGGAGACCACGCTTAGACCCCTGGCAGACAGAGTTGAACAGGTCACAAAAGAGGTGTCCAAATTGGGCAACCTTTTATCTTCCCACCTAGCCACTGTAGAGATAAACCCTCAAAAATCTAATGTTAGCTCTAAAGAAACCAAGGGCCCTGCAGTTTCTAGTAAAGGGGTTGGGGATAAAATGGATCAGGTGTCAAAAGAGGTTCCTAGGTTGGGTGTCCTTCTGTCTGCACATTTGTCCTTATCCAAAGCAGACAGGAATACTAACACGGGCACTGCTGTAAACGCTGCTACTGTAAATGAGGGGGCCTCAAGTTCTAGTAGTGGGAGTCATAATGTAATAAACACAGCCCCAGTTGTAACACCTGCACAGCCCTCGAGTAATCAACCTATTCCTCCTCCTATCCTGAAAGCTAACCCTGCCCTACTGCTGCAGGAAATAATTCAGTGAATAACACAGGGTTGAGGGAGTACAGGCAAAGACAATTAGTTAACTTACCACCAGATTGCGCTCCTTATATAGTAGTGCTAACAAACGTCCCTGGTATAGATTCACGGTTGAATGATGTAAGGGGGGAAACGATGGATTCTCTGAATCATAAAGTACTGGCTTGGCTGGGTAAATACTGTGGTTTTCCTCTTATGTTTAGAAATGCCATTATATCGACACGCAGAGTGGGCTGGATTGGCAACTCTAGGAAAACAACCAAGGGAGACTGCATCATTGTACATTGTAGGCACCCACAGCATGTAGCTACTGTTCTTCTGAGGGCGGCCTCTTTACCAATCACAGAAGATTTTATTTGTGCGCGCCCCCTTGGGTTTTTCTATAACCATCTTAGTAACATCCCTAAATCCCATGTTACTCAACAGAACCCACCATCAGAGCGCTGGATCGTGTGCCTATCCTCGTCATCAAACTCCATTGGCAATGGACTCCTATTGTTATGCTTGTGTAGGTCAAACTTCCAAGCCAAACAAATTCTTCCACTTTGTAATCGGTTTGCGCCCTTGGCATCCTTGGAGGAAAATGATTGACTTGTAAACAACCCAAGGCCTAACCCACAGTCCTGCAGAATCACGACTTGGAACATTGCTGGGATTAGGGCCAAATGTGAAAATGAAATATGGAATATGGATTGACTTTTTGAAAACTTTTGACATTTTGGCATTTCAGGAGACTTGGGACACAATGAATAGCTTCTCCTTGGATGGTTATAGTCATTTTTCTATTCCGGCCACAAGTAGTGTGGTAGGTCGATCAAAAGGAGGATTACTAAACTTGTTTAAACTTGACTTAAAAGGAGTGTTAACCCAGCTTGATTCAGGTTGTGAAAATTGTTTAATTGTTGAATTGAATTCCCCTGATTCATCAAACATTTTGTTTATTAACTTTTACAACGCTAATGCTACGGAAAGTACCAGACATAATCTGGATTATATTGATAATTTTTTGTCAGTCTATAGAACCAAGGTAAATTGTTTCGAGATAATTCTTTTAGGAGACTTTAATATCCACCCCTGTAACCAGCCGTGTGCTAACTCAGTGGAAGAGGGTCCGCCCTATTCTACAGTTACGCACTTTGAACACTCAAAAAGAGGGGAGGCACTCGAGGATTTTTTGGCGGTGTGGAATCTTTATGAATCTGGATGCGGTGAGAGTGAAGATAGAGTCCCTTCTTTTAAAGGATTTGGTGATGGCACAATTATTGATTTTATTTTTACGTCTTGTTTTATACTAGGTAAAGTGTTAAGGTATAATACAGTGGTTTCAGCCTTCAGTGACCAAAATCCAGTTGTGATGGAGGTATCGTCCAGGGATTTTTTATCTATGAAATTATTGTCTAATAAGGGTGGCCAACACGTGATTCCTATAGATCAAGGCCGTAGGTTAAAGTGGTTGAATATAAATCCCGAAATCATTGTCGAGGAAGTTCTGGTTAAGGCGGAGGGCGACATAGCCATCTGCCTTGACTCAGGGGCATTAGACACCCAAGTAGTTGTGGCGTTTGATAATATCTGTAAACAAATCAATCAAAGTTTAATTGGGGCAAAAGGGCCTTCCAAACCTCATGTGAAGAGATGGTTCGATCACGCGTGCTCTAAGGCTCATGCCGATTTACTTAGGGCTTTAAAGACTAGTCCCAAAGATCGCGCCCTAATAGCTAAGTCAAGAGTATGTTATAAGAACACAATTCTAACTAGGAAGAACGAGTTAAAAGAAATTGCCTGGTCAAAGCTACTTGATCCCATGACATTAAAAAATAGTAGTCAGTTCTGGGAAGTCGTAAACTAGCCACTTTTCTCAAATGAGGATATTCGTCCTCTTGAGTCTAACATACCCGACGAGGCATGGATCAAACATTTTGGAAGCATATATGCTAGCACGGCACAACAGGATTGTCTAAATGAGTTTATCTATAGAAAGGAGGGTTCTTGTGTTACTTTTGATGTGAAAGAAGTTGAAAGGGCGATAGAACAAACCCTGACAAACAAGGCTCCTGGCCCCGATGAGGTCCCTGCCGATATTTTTAAATATGCCCCAAAATTGTGGTCGAAGATCCTATGCAAGGTTTTTAGCGCGTTAAATCATGATAATATCCCAGCATCTTGGAAAGAATCCATTATTGTTCCAGTTTTTAAAAAAGGTAATAGGGCAGACCCCGCCTGTTACCGACCAATATCCTTTATAGATTCTTCTGTTAAGGATTTGGGTCGGGTCATCCTGTATAAATTACAGGAGTGGCTTGACGATAAAGGTATTTTGTCAAATGCCCAATACGGATTCAGATCCAAAAGAGGTACCTTGGATCAGTGCCTTAATTTACAATTGCTGGTCGATAAATATACCAAGGCTAAGGATGGGTCCCTATACCTGGGGTTTATGGACCTGTCCTCAGCATTCGATCTTGTAAATCGTACAAAACTTTGGATGATTTTAACTGACCTAGGTCTTGACCCTGTTTTGGTAAATTGTTTAGCTTATTTTCATTCTGATCTTTTAACCTCAGTCAGGGTGACTACAGAGGGGCGTTGTTCTAGTCATTTCAAATCCGAAAGGGGGGGTCAGGCAGGGATGTATCATAGCCCCACTTTTGTTTACAGTTTATATAAATGCCCTTGAGCCGGTGCTTAGGGAGGCCGTGTCCGATATTCCGCATATAGGGGAACTTGGTATCCCTGTTCTCCTGTATGCGGAAGACGCTGTCCTTCTGGCATGGACCGGTGTAGGCCTCCAACGTTTGCTGGATGCTTTTGGTCTTTTTATGATGTCCCTGGATCTTAAAATTAACGTAAAGAAATATCAAATTATGATTATGGGAAGAGGCAAAATAAAGACAAATCTGGAAACTTTCTTTTGTGGCAAGGAGGAAATCTGTAGAGTCCCTACATTCCCGTATCTGGGGATTACTTTTGAGGAGAATGGGAACTGTGGACCACAGATTAAAAACAGAAATGTGGCCTTTGCTAGAACCTCCTCAGCAATCATGGGTTTCAGCAGAAAACTGGGGGCTAGGCCCATAAAGGCTTTGTTGAACATTTACAAAGCAAAATGCCTGACTGTAGCCACATATGGGTCTTCAATTTGGGGGTACAGTGCAATAGACTGTCTACAAGTCACTGAAAATAAATTCATGAGAACAATTTTATCAGTGCCACAGTCTACCCCTTCTTACACGATCCACTCAGAGTTAGGGGTCGGTTTTTATTACAGATGCGATTACAGTAGCCCCCTTAATATCCTGGCTGAAGACTTGGCTGAATGAAGAACTCTCTTTGAACCATGTTATCATTAAAGATTGCCTCTCATTAGACAACGTAAATAAAATCAAGTGGCTGTCTTATGTTAAACATTGGTTTCACAAACTAAGGAGACCTGAGTGCTTTCTCTCACCTGACAAAATAACTTGCAAAGACATAGCACTAATAAAGGGGGCTATGCTACAAATACTGATGTTAGCTAGAGAAGAAATTGAGCTCATAAAACCCACGGTAAGGATCAGCCTTATTGTTGCCAATCCCCATGGACCTGAACTTTACCTTGTTTTAGTTAATCGTCCTTTCCACAGGTTTCTTTTGACACGCTTTCGTTTTAATATGATTAATTTGAACTTAGGTCACTTTCCTAAATGGTGTAGTCCTGAAAAGGCACCACCATGTTCCTGTGACAATTTTTCAACGCAGGACACCATGCATTTTCTGATGTTTTGTGGTAACTACACGGTATTAAGGACCAAGTTCCTTTTTCCTATCCTTAAGGAGGCAGGGTTCTTACAAGTTAAGCCTTCTCTCCTATATCTGCAATTACTTAACAGCCCCAGAATTATTTTTCATGTCACCAGTTATCTGACAGGTGCTGTTAGGATTAGGTACAAGAAAATAATAAACTGAAAAATGATAATTGTAATTGATTGAATTTTTAGCATTGTATATATTGGGTTTTTTAATAGAGCAACGTAATATGGTAGTCATATTTATGTTAAATGACTTTTTTAGCAATTTTATGAATTCTGTGGGATATTTTTAATACATGAATTGTAATTGTTTTTAATGTGTATTTCGAATGTATTGTATGCTTTCACCTTCTTTTTATGATATTGAATTATTGAAATAAAGTACTTTGACTGACTGACTGACTGACTGACTGGTACTCCTAATGACGTATATAATTGTTCCTTGGCAAAACAAGCTTTCTTTTAAATTACTTTTTATGGTTTTTTTTAAATATGAAAACATGTATTTATATTTGTATAACTGTTCGAATGTGTTTTTATTACTATTTGGTCGCATGAAGCTTGTTTGATTGATTGGCTAATGTTGTTTTAAGATAAACCATATCTAGAGATGTTATCCTTCAACCAGAGACACATTGGTAACTATGTATTATTTTAAAGTAGGCAAGGAGAAGGAACGATTCGTGAAAGGTAAGTGTGTGAGGTGTGTTGAGTTGCTATATAAAATCGCAATATACACTATGCATTTGTGTATGTGCAATTTTTCTTTCTCGTCCTTGTGGTTTAATGGAGGAGTAATCTCATTTGTGGAATGTGCATCCTTTTGTGAATGGCATCATGGCATCATATTTGGCTCTGCATTCAGTAGAAAGGATCAGCATTTTTGGGAAGTTTGTTTAGTGCCATATTAATCTTAGGTTTTATTGTACTCACTCAGTCAGGTGACCCGTTCATAATATGCCCAATTTCCATTGAATCTGCTTAGAGCAAATAGCATGATGTACTCATTCAATATTTTCTGCCGTGGCAAGACTCATCATTTAGTTACCTGACTGGTAGTTTATGAATACTGCCATTTAATTCAAAATGTTCACTATTGATTACCAACAAAGATGTGATCATTTTGAAAGTGTTGTCTTCTGATGGGGTTTAATCCGTGTTATCTTCATTAGGTGTCCAGATAGGCTGACCTTACTAACACTGGATAAGTTCAAATATTTTGCCTGGAAAACTTTAATTTCACAAAGTGCATTTTCACCTGGGGGGCATATTTATGTGGTCGAGTCACCTATCGGACTGTTGTACTGACTAACACTATATTGTATAATACACAGTTTCAAACAGCAGCAGTTAGCCTATTCCAATCCTCCTTCTAATATTTTCAGAAAGTGAACTAGAACTCTCTGAGAATGTGTGAAGGCCAAGAGGCAGGATTGTGAGGTATTGTAGGTATATCTGTGGATGAAAAGGAAAGGGTACAGATTCTGCTGAAATTGCCTTTTTAAGATTTTCAAGATTTTACTTTTTAAGACATTCTACACGATTGGAGGAGCTGAAATCAAGTTCTTGTAGAGCTAATTTTCTATTGAATAGAGCCTGTTATGATTTATGGTAACAGACTACTGGTTCATGCCAAAACTTGAATCAAGCATTTGTTTCCTTTTAAAGTAAAATATCAAATCATTAAGAAGAGCTTTACTACACTCAGTATGTAGTTTTAAAAATGATGTGGGTCGCAAAAGTTATAATGTTACGCCTACTGAAGTCTAGCATGCGTTTCTATTGCAAGAAATGGTGACTTTGAGCAAATCAATTTAGTCTTTTTGGAGGCACTATATGTTGGTTTAAAATATATACGACTTATTTTACACAAAAAACTTGGTTTACTGAATTAAAATAGATAACGTTTACCCACATTTTTCTGATGCCTTTTAATTAAGCTAGGAATGTAAACCTTTTAATCTAGTTAGGAGCATCTTACTCAGAAGATGAACTTTACAACTAAAAAGAGTTGTAAACTTAAAATTACATTGCTACTTCAAGTTCGTCTATACTTTTTACTTTGATCTTTACTTTGATCCATTTAGACATACACAATAATCTGTGAAAAATCATGAACTAACTGTACTCCTTTAAAGACACAGTTTGCATATATTACCTGTGATAGACTCTGACGTGTATAACTATAGCACTTAGGAAACACAGGCCACAAAAGGCCCCTTTGACAGTCCTCCATCCTAAAACTGATCCAGTGTTTACGACTATTAAACTACTTACACAAGGCAATACCTTAATTGAAGTTATTGTATAAAAAGAGTGGGCATCAAATGTTTTTTAATGCAATTAGTTCTGCATATCCTACACAGTCTACTTTAACATTTTTTGTGTAAAGCTCTTATTAATAATTTGGCAGGCTATTTTAAAATGCTTAGCTAGTCTTTGGAAACAATGGTTCCAGTAAAAAAAAAGTAAGCAGTTCCACACTGTTACCTGGTGCAATATGGACATACCCATATTGCTCTACTGTATACTGCATGCTTTGAAACTAGACTTTACTGAAATATCAGTCAGTATTTTGTTTTTTGTGAGATCTGTGAGTTTGCAATCAAACTAACTTTTTATGTTTTAGAAAAAATGTTGACAACCAAACCTTAGTTTTTGTAATGAAAAGAATACTTTGAATCCTTTTTAGTAATTAAAGAGTTGTATTATGGCTATGCAGCTGTGCAAAAACATCTCAACCCGGGAATAAAATTACCCTAAAGTTCTATCCAGCAAAAAGAGGAAGAAAGGAACGAAATCCGTATAAAATTAAATAAATTATGCCAATATTTATTTTTTCTTATAAAAGAAATTTGCCCGAAAACGTTGACCATTTCCACCAGCCAACAAGAGAGCATTTGCCCTGTAAGCCATAGATTGTATGGCCAATACCTCATTGTTCCCTTCCTTCGCTTCAGTCCTTTTAAAATAGTTGTGTGCCTGTACATAGTAATACAGGGAGTTCTCAACAAGAACACCATGCTATCAGTAGATTGATTTACAGTCTGTTTTATTATTCATTTAGAAACCTGTAAATGTTGGAAGATTCCATTGGTTAGGTATATTTCATTCCGTTGAGCATTGGTTACCCTGTAGCAAATGGTTGCTAGCCTGGGTATAATCGGACTGTGTGCCATGGATATCCACTTGAAAATATATCTACGACCAGGCAAGAGGGTCAGCATAGATCAAAATGAAGACATGAATTCAGGCTGTCAGAGTTCCCTGCTTTACTTTTTTACACCTTCCACATGAAATGGAAGCCTTTGCCCAGAGTGAATCCATAATATATGTCCGTCAAAAGATACGAGGGAAGTTTAAAGTAGAACAGTGGTCACAGGAAGCCATAGGCTAGACGTTCCCATTGAAGAATGATCCTTACCAACTCCTTATCTTAATTTTCCTCTCTCTCACGACAAAACAAATGGGCCATCAATTTCAAGAAGTATCTGATGATGTGCTGGAACATTTAATGGAAAAAATTCGTTTCTAACTGAAGACTCTCAACCTTGGCTCATTACTTTGCTGTCAGCACAGTCCTGTTCCGTGTGGGATTCTCAAGTATCTTTTATCAATAGAAAGGCTTCAAAAACATCTTTCAATTCTTTGTACTTGTGAGATGCCTGGCTCACATGGGACTAGGAGTCTGTTTTCTATCATTTGGTTACTCTCACGAGTTGCTTTTAGCACTTTTCATTTGCCATCCTTTTTGTTAACTTTGTCTTGTGTTCTGTGCAGCTCCAATGGAGCCAGGCATCAACACTTGGAGCGGCTGGGCTTCACTTCATTTTTCACTTTTCACTTTCCCATTTCCTGTTATCTTTTCACACTACTGCAGTGCTTATCCCTGCTTAGTGGCCTTTGTCTACGTTGCTTCTATAGAGCCTGAGCGGCTTGGTCGCCATAAATATTCAATTTGCACTTAAACACACTGAAGACAAGCTTGCCTGCACAGGTCTGCACCCATCACCAGACTCTATTCTTTTCCTGACCCCCATTCCAAGCAGGATTCCCAGCTAAGTTGAGTTTGCGTATCATTTTCAAGCAAAACACTTCTTGCTCTGAGGCCTGAGCTTGAAGGTAAAATGGTATAATCTTCTGGACCTTACTGCCCAACTACTGCTCCTCCTGGGAAGACTAAATTCACTAGTTCCCTACTGCTTTATTGTCTGATCCCTAAGCCCAGTCTCTGCTAAAACATTTGGAGGAAATCAGTAATTCTATTTACCAAGATAAATAAGACTATTGTTTTTGTCACTGAAGTCTATAACACCTTAAAAACATTAAAGCATCTCAACTTCCCTGGTCCAATACTAAAGGTCAAGGGCTCTGGATAATCACTAATCATTATATCAATATCTCTAGTTTAGTCCTTTACCCTTTTGAACATGCCGAGGTTTTAGGCTTCTCCCTCAAATTTTCATCAGCTTTCTCAATAGCGGCCATTCTCATTTATTGTCCGCCATTTCATTTTCCTAATTTTGGAGAGGCATTCGCTAAATTCTTACTCAATTTTTGGAGTTGGTCACTCAAAAACCCCCATATTAGGGGATCTTATTATCTGGGCTTATGACTCCGGTAATTCTGCTGCCAACATACTTATATCTTAGCTTTCAAGATAAGGGCCTAATATACGCATTTGATGGACCCACATAGGTGGCAGGTCACACTCTAGACCTGATATTTTGTAAGGAGTGTATGGCTGAGTTTTTGTCCCTAGTTTCCTGCCTAGAAACCCATATTTCAAGCCACCTTGTAGATGATGTCTTGTCCAGCTTCTCTTGTATTTCAGCCTGTAGATTTGATATTTTCCAAGCTGCAATCTCTCCAGGATCTCTCTTAGATCCCTGCCCCCCAAAAATGTTAAAATCTGCTCCACCTGTTATGTCAAACAGCTTACTACAACTATGTGATGCCTTCACTCCAGGAGACAATAGTAACTCTTTGTCAAATAAAAGCACTAGTTCTAGCCCCATCCAATAAAAATTATTGGGAGCTTTTACCTTGTCATAGCCAACATAAGGCTTTGGATACTACTCAGTCAGGATCTAGCGCCCTTCATAGAAATGAAATGGTGCTTATCTCATCCTAGATGACCTTTGGCCCCTTAGAGAGGAAGTCAGTTTATCTACTCCGGGTCTTACTGAGTCTCTCGTACACCTTCAATAGGATCTCTCATGACTGTTTAATTTGACGCCTAGCTGAAGCTGGGATTCAAGAGAAATCTCTCCTCACTGACCGGAGTCAAGCAGTCTCTGTACCTTCTTTTAAGTCCATCTTTAGGCATTTACCATAGGGCATACCTCATGCCTTTTTGCTAAGCCCCACACTCTTCATTCTTTATGTCCACCCATTGGCTGATCTAGGGGCCCATTAGCTGGGCAGATGACACCCAAATTCATATTCGTATGGGTGTCTCAAATTTCCTCTAACTAAATACAGACAAGACAGTGATATTCACTATTTCAAGCTACCAGGCTCTTTATCTTTCAATTTCCGATTTTTGGCCACATCACCTTGGAACAGCTCCTGTAGTACAACACAAGATTTGGAATCTGGGAGTGGAGTTTGACCAAATCCTTAAACTGACTGGGAAATTTACCACCCTGACCTTCTTCTGCCTCCTCCAAAATGTGCTCCTTTCCTACATCACTCATCTTTAATAGCAGTTGTGCAGGCCTGTACTGTGCATTGTTTATAGGTTCTCCAGATTACATTCTGAGTTTATTTCAGCAGATTCAAAACTCTGCAGCTAGACTAGCACTATCTTGGAAGGCATAGTCTTCCTCTTCCAAAGCTTTCTATTGTCCGCATTGACTTTTAGTCACCAAGAATGTAGCCTTCGGCTTTCCACTCCGGCAGTCAACCCTGTGTGGACAAGCTTCTGTCCCCTCCACCCCCAGGCGGTCCATCAGACAGAAAAGAGGCTGAGGAGACCATGGGCATGTTACGGCGCCACCCGGATGGGTCTCTGGGGATCTGATGGCGAAAGACGCCAACCTGGTCCCCCTGGCGTGGCTGAGAAAATGGCGACCGCCACAGCTGTGCAGTGAATAAGGGCTTTACAGCCCTTTTACAGGTCCAGGTGGGACAGAGAGGAGATTTGACGACTCCTAGAGTGAGATGCAGCTCCTGCCTGAGCAGCAGTAGAGATAGGGACATAAGGACCAGAAGTTCAACCCCATTGGGGTAATGGAGGTGGGGCAATGACGCCGCCCGGACCCCAGAGCTCCCTCACTGATCCCAGAGGGTCAGACCCAGAGGACCACAGCGGGCAGCAGAGGGCAATAACCCTGTTGGGGGTCCCCCAGCAATGACATACATCTGGACTGCTGTTGAAGGGCTGCAGACATGCCAAACTCCCCGGGCCAATAAGTGAAGGGCATTCACCACCATACATGTGATTGTGTTTCCTAATCCGGGGGTGGGGTGATGGAGGTAAGTAGAGGGTGCTTGTGTCTGCGGCGTTGTGGGGAGACAACCCAGGTTGGGCCCCTGCCTGATCCCTGACCAGCCCAGAGTGATGGTTTGGCCAGAGAAGGTGTGCCTATCGTGGCCCTAAGTATGGCGTCCCTCTCACAAATAACCCCGGCTGTCTGCTGGTGCCAGGTGGTAGTACTCCCTCAGCTCCCTCTGCTACCAAGGGTCGCCGAACTGGTAAGAGACCTGGGGCTCCAGTGGAAGTATGGTACGAGCTAAGTTGCAGAAGATGGCACAGATGGCGGATCCCCCTTGACAACCGGATGACGTTCACAGCCAGGGCCATCTGGACACAAACCAGGGTCTGCCGACCCACACAGGCACCATACACTTGGCCATCAGGGACTCAAAAGAGTGGGAGAAGCTGAACGTGTGTTGACTTTCCTAGAGCCCACTGTCGTGGAAGATAAGATGATTTGCGCCCTACAAAAAAACTTTGCGCACCTGCAGGGGCACGGTGGAGGATGCCGAGGGACAACAACGTGAGGCTAGTGGCAGTCCCAGAGTAGTCAGAGGGCCAGAGTATGGAACTGTTCTTGTAACACTGGCTCAGCTCAGACTTGTTGGGGAGCAGGGCATCGAAGATGTTTACATTCGAGAGGATGCACAGGGCACCAAGCACAGGGGAGACTCCCAGGCCAATAGGGGCACAGCTGCTTAAATTCCTTAACCATGTCCATATTCTACACATTGTACGAATATGACATGTTAGTTTGCAAGTGTTTACAATGCATGCCATTACAACGTGGTCATTACAACCCTGCATTGTTACATCACATAGCTTTACAACGCAAGTCAGAACAACGTCTTGCTGTAGGGGGGGCGCTGGATGTTGGAATAGTATAATTTACTATTCCAACTCCAGTCTGTGTAACAGTAGGGAAGGAGTTGGATTTTAAATCCAACACCTTTTGCCCCCTCCAGCAAGTCATTGTTCCAACTTGCGTTGTAATGGTATGCGATCTAACAATGCGGTCGTTGTAACAACCATGTTGTAATGGCATGCGTTGTCTTGCATGTGTGGTAAACAATGTTTACCCATTGAACAAGCCCACAGCTCCTTGTGGATAGAGGAGTCCTTGGTGAACATGTGACCGACTACCCCACTGCCATGCAGAGGGAATAAGAAATCTTCCAGCAAGCAAAACTTTACCTCTGGATAATGAGCCTAAAGTATGACCTGTTCCTGGCGAAATTGCGCATCAGCGACAAAGGGAACTAACATTTTTCCAAACAACGCCTGCTACATGGGAATGGCTGGAAGCACGCAGCTATTCACTCCTGGACTCACGAGAGCAACCCTGGGAGGGGGAGTGGCACCATCAGTGACAGCAACATTGGCTGCAGGGGGTCTGACGGCTGCGCCAACTGAGGTCCAGATGGAGTGGGCCAAGATGGTGGCCGACATCCAACAGCAGGTCTCCTGGGAGTCGGGCAATAAATGGGAGGCTGTGATGAAAGACTGACGAGGACACTAGTGAATCCAGAGGATACAGATGAGAATCGGAGGAGGCCAAACAATTGGTGGTCTCTCTGATGGCTGCAGATGTAATACTGTGAGGAACGCCTAGTGGAGATATGCCATGCCTATCTTTTCCATCTTCACCAGAAGAGACTGATAATATTTACTTGCAATGTTGTTCTTGTTGATTGGGTTGGGGTGATAGACACCTCAGGACTTTGGGGGTCAGATAGTTCAGGATCAGCAGCACGAGTAGGCTGGGTGGGGAATTTGAGGGGCTAGGAGTACTGATAAAGGCACACTGAACCATCATCAGGATTTGTGGCACAGGACAATGACGGACACACAGGTTTTCATCAATGACATACCAGCGCCCATACTGCAGGCGGAAGTGAGAAAATCTCAGAATTGTTGGAGTGGGAGATAGCTGATGCCTTAGGACAGCGACTGCTAGCACACTCTGGTTTCTCATCTAGATCCAGGGGTGTGGGTATAGTGATCTGCCGGTCTTTGCCACTCCAGGTGTCCAGGTGTCCCAGGCTTGGTTTGACAGCCTGGACTGCCAGGCTGCAATGATTGTATGGTGGAACAGGGTGAGACCGACATTTGCCTCCTGGTATTTTTTCCCTGGCCTACAGACTGAGGAGTTGGATAAAATGGGAGCCTGGGTGATGGAAGTTGCCTGAAGCCTTACTCCTAATAGGAGAAGACTGCAACCTAGCCCATCATAGTGCCCTGGATAGGATGACGATGTCTGGGAAGAGGCCTGCAATATACTCACGTCTGGCGTCCTTTCTAGACACCATGTGGCTGGCAGACTTGTGGCAGGGGGAACACCAAGGGATGCGACAATACACACACAACTCCAGTAAGATGAGCTCAATGTCCAGGCATGACTACTTCCTGACACCATGATATCAATTGGGGAGGTTTGGATACACCACTATCCTTCGGCGGGGCATCTCTAACCACTTATCCTTGTCAACACACTTACAAACAGCCATCCAGGGCGCAAGGGGGGAGTAGAACCTAGATCCCTGGGACCTGACCAACTGGAGTACTCGGACATTGATAGCAGAGTCCACAGATCTATACTTTATAAAAAACACTAGGACAGTGGATTTGGAGGTCCATGTGAGGGGGCATACAAGACGACCCTGAGAGGAGAGATCCCAGCTCATAGCTCAGGCATAGAAATGACATGGAGAAAGAGGTCAAGGAAGTAGAAATACAGTTGACACAATTGGATGCCAAATACATGACTAATCTAACCCCTGGCCTAGTGAGCAAGATGGAGGGGGAAGGGACGACTTCAGAAATCTGATACAGTAGAAGGCAAGGGCAATTCATAGGGCGAAACAGGGCAAACTCTACGAAGTCAGCAAAAAAGCGGGCAAACTGCTAGCATGGTTAACCAAGAAAGAGGAAGGTCAATGATGGATTGCCATGGTTGACATGGGGTCTAGGAGAAGGGCAGAAACCCCAGCAGACATAGCCCAAGCCTTTGCTTGCTGCGCACCTGGTGCATCTTTAATAAGCCAGTGGAGGGACTCCTGCAGGCAGCTTAGTGTTTTTGATCAATGACATACCGGCGCCCAGACTGCAGGCTGAAGTGAGCAAATCTCAGAATTGTTGGAGCGGGAGATAGCCGATGCCTTAGGACAAATGAAAAGTGCAAAATCCCCAACCCTAACTGCTTTTCCTGTGTAATGTTCAAATGTGCAAAATCCTGAATAGCAGGCAGGCTCAGAACAATCTTTATCATGGCAGAGAAAGAGGGTATTCTACCACAAGACCTCTGACAAGCAACAATGGTCATGACACATAAACAGGGGAAGCCCAGGGTGAATTGTGCCTTGTAATGGCCTATATCACTTCTCAATCTGAAAACCAAAATGTGGGCAAAGGTATGAGCTAACTGCCTTCTTCAAATAATCAATACTTTTGAGGCTCAGAATCAACTGGCATAAGTCTATCGCATTTCCTCGGTCAAGGAGAAAGAGACTAGGCCTGGCACTACCCCTCAGCGTGGCAGTCCAGATCGTTTAAATATCTTGGGATTTTTATTACAAAAGACCAGGGCATATTTTTCACAGGGAAAAACTCTGATTCCTATAAAATGGATGCAGAATGGTTCAAAAAGTTGCCACTTACCTTTATGGGCAAAGCTGCCCATTACAAAATGATTTCTCTGCCAAAATGCCTCTATGTTCTAAAGAATAACCCGCTGAGGATCCTTAGGGTTTTTTTTAGGGCTATTGCAGATGTAACGTGAGGCCTTCTGTGAAATGCGTGGACTTATTGGATTGCCTGATTATCCTTCACCTGAAATCCTTTGGAATAGCCCTTCCTGATGTATGCCTCTACTACTGGGCAACTCAGCTTCAGGTGATTAATAACTGGGTCTTCTCCTCTCAACAGGAGCCCTCCATGGTGACAACAGGTAGTCAATGGACCCGGAGGGATATGTATGGTGACTGTATGGAACAAGAGGTACGGCTTCGGTGGATATCTGGCATGAAGCAATCCTGGCCCTGGGTTGATGCTAGATACCCTACTCTGGAACTCAGAGATTCTGAAGGAACTACGTACTATGAGGGTCACAGTAAATTGGATTTGCTGGGAATTTCCAAAGTGGAAATGTCTGGTGAGGGAATTAAATTATACTGTTCACTGAACTACAGGAGCAATACGAGGAGACTGGCGGCCAGTATCTACTATCAACTACGATACCTCCTTTGGCTCAACACGGAGGCCCTCCATTCAGCCCCAAATGAATTGTCCTTAAAATATAGGGTATTGGGAGCTCCCCTGACCAGCCATGCAGTCTCCTGACTATATTCCACTCTCCTACACATCCGCCTCCCCCTCTGGAGTCCCTCAGGGAAAAATGGGATGGAGATCTAGGCAGAAAAGAGGATGAAGATTGGGGGTCAGCCTGTAGATACCCCTGGAAGGTGCCATAAGTGCTGGTTTCCAGCTAATTCAGCTGAAACTCCTCCATAGGGCCTACTTCACGAGGACAAGAATGTTTCATATGGGAAGGGATGACAGACTTCTTTTTGATGTGTTGTAGGCAGAAAGGCACACTGCTAAACACCATTTGGGGTTGCCCCTAAATCCAAACATATTGGGGAAAATAGCCCAACAGCTGTCAGCAGTCCTGGGGTTCACACTGGTGCTTACTACGCTACTGAGACTCTAGGCATTTGGGGAGAACAAATCTGTAGTAATGTGCACTTGTTCTTCAGTGTGTTTCCCTAGCTCCATGGTGATAGAATGTGTATGTTCGAACTGCCAGAGGCTGTTGGCCATTTCCCTGGAAGCTGTGGACACGAACGGTCATTAAACAGAAGGTTTCCTCCACTTACCTATTGTGGTGTGGTCACTTCAATCTGGCAACGAGTTGGGAGACCGTTCTGTGTCTCCACCCACATGTGCAGCTATAGCTTTCAGTCCTGAACTTTGAAGTGCTTCAAGTGACTTCGTTGGAACTGATTGTCCGTTCTTCAGGCATCTATTTCAGAAGTGTTCTGGATTTGGAAATTGCCACCAATGTGCCGATGGGACATTGTGTCTTGGCATAAGTTGGTGGAGTATTTTTAGATTTACATTTTGAGGATTATATGCGTAAGTCTTTTGGCCTGTTGAAGTCAGCCTCTATGCTTTGAATCCGGCTAGTGGATTTCACTGATCTCCGGATGAGTCCTTGCTGTGCCTATGCTGTGCTGCGCTGAGTCTGTGCCTTCGCTTTGCTGAGTTAAGTCTATGTGTGGAAGGTGGATTTCACACGACTCCTAGGCGGTCCGCACTTCTCCAATGCCATCCCCATTGTGATGGCGTGATGGAAAGCAGCTAGTGTGATGCGTGCCGTCAGTTTCACTTCAACCACATCAATCACTGCAACAACTGCAACGTCGCCGGTTCTCATTTCGCAGAAGGTGGGTCGCAGTCATCAGTTTCACGTCAACTACGTCTGCAACAATGCAAGTGTTCGTATCACAGATGGTTGGCGGCACAATTGTATGAAAAACAGAGGCACACAGAAATTCTTCATGCGCACGCCTTTAATTTTCAAGGTGTCTTCGTGTAAGAAACTGACTCTATACATACTGCACCAAAGTGAGGTACAGTGTGTATAGAGTCCAAGAGTCCCCAAAGGTAGGCAGAGGTTAAAGTTAGATAGAACCTTACTCTCTAATAGTGGTAGCTTAGTTGAGCAGTAAGGCAGTATCCGAGGACAGTGTTAAGCATTTGATTACACACTCAGTCAGCAAATGAATTCACATACTCAAGAACTGAACTCTAGGCCAATTGTTGTTGTATAAAAATATAGTGTTTATTTTTAGAACCAAGCAAGCCAGGTACAGGTAAGTATTAAATACTTTTCAGTAATAAGTTACTGGATATGAAACAGTTTGAAAATGCAATAGAAATTGTACTTTGTTTGATTTACAGGGGAGCAGTAGTTTGCAACACTTAGCAAATACAGTACATTGAAATGAATAGGCTTTATCAGTAAATTGCAGGTAGGTTACTTTTCGCGTTACTTTTCTAACTCAGTGCTGATACCTAGATTCAGCACTGGGACATTCCCTAGAAACAGGTAAGTAATGACGTTTTGGTTATTTGCATGATTTTTAAAGAATATTTTCAGATTTCAAAACTCCACACTTAAAAACTTTTTGGAGCTGTACATTGAAATGAATAGGCATTGTCAACAAATTGCAGTAAGTTACTTTTACGTTACTTTTTCTAACTCAGTGCTGGATGCCTAGATTCAGCCCTGGAACATGTCCTGCAAAGAGATGAGAAAACACATTTTGGGTATTTGTACGATTTTTAAAGAATATCTTTAGTTTTCAAAACTCCAAAAATTGTCAATGTTATCCTATGGAGGTAAAACAGGTCGCTCGTAGCTGCTTCTGTGCGCTTTGTGCTCTTTGAGACTTCTGTTGCCCTTTGATCGCCTGCTGCCTGTAACGCGGAGAATCCTAGGAGACAGGCTCCTTCAACCTTCCATCTTCGACGATCGAGGCCGCCTGACAGGGGCTGGGACTGCGAGACCCAGGGTGCAGCGCGCGGAGACCTGAGCGCACCTGGAGTCTCTTCCCGCCCCTGCTCCGCCTCTGCTGCCTGCGTCCTGAACCCGGATTGGCTGAAGGCGCCTTAACAGCTCGCGGCCCCCGCTTCGCGGGTGCCGCTCGTAGCTGCTTCTGTGCGCTTTGTGCTCTTTGAGACTTCTGTTGCCCTTTGATCGCCTGCTGCCTGTAACGCGGAGAATCCTAGGAGACAGGCTCCTTCAACCTTCCATCTTCGACGATCGAGGCCGCCTGACAGGGGCTGGGACTGCGAGACCCAGGGTGCAGCGCGCGGAGACCTGAGCGCACCTGGAGTCTCTTCCCGCCCCTGCTCCGCCTCTGCTGCCTGCATCCTGAACCCGGATTGGCTGAAGGCGCCTTAACAGCTCGCGGCCCCCGCTTCGCGGGTGCCGCTCGTAGCTGCTTCTGTGCGCTTTGTGCTCTTTGAGACTTCTGTTGCCCTTTGATCGCCTGCTGCCTGTAACGCGGAGAATCCTAGGAGACAGGCTCCTTCAACCTTCCATCTTCGACGATCGAGGCCGCCTGACAGGGGCTGGGACTGCGAGACCCAGGGTGCAGCGCGCGGAGACCTGAGCGCACCTGGAGTCTCTTCCCGCCCCTTGCTCCTATTTTAGACACACCCTCCACGCTAAGCGGGACGCGTGCGGGACGCCGGGCTAAGCCCGGGCAAAGGGCGGGCCGTCTGTGGCCGTCCGGGGACGACTGAGGACGGGACGGGCCACCCCACTTACGCCTGGCTACAGAGGTATCTCAAAATTCATACTTTGAAACCAATATACGAATACATCTAAATCTAGATTTCAAATATGAGGGCGATAAGAAAACTCCGTTCACGAACAGTTTATTCGAAACGTATGGGGACCGAAACCGCTGTTACAAAGACGGCAGCAAATTCATTGAAATCTGGTCATCTGTCAAGTACCCCAGCTATAAATACATACTTTTCCACTATTTCAAAGAGAAAAACTGTATTTTCACTATCAACGGACAAACCAAATAAACTAGAGTCATCTACAAATAAGGACCATTATGACTCTTTACCACTCTTTGTACAACCTACTTGCAATCCAGTTCGCACAAAATCAGAAAGTAACTTGGCAATTATTTCCCTCACAGAGAAAGACCAAAACCCCTCCGTGGAAACAGCTCAAATAAGTCCACTAATCGCAATAAGTAAACAGGATCATGAACTATCCCCTGATGTGTTTACAAGTACGAATATGAAGCAAGAACAAGAAATATTCGAAATATCATTGAGTCAAATACATCCTTTAACCAGCTCACCAGAAAAATCACCTATCTTATATCCTAACCAAGACAACTTTACAGATCCAATTTTTTCGCATTTAACCTGTGGAAACATCACGTCTCCTCTTTCAAAGGCGCTTTTTACATTGCAAGAAATACTGGAATCAGTGCTCACTCATCTTGGACAAATACTTGC
Source organism: Lissotriton vulgaris (assembly GCF_964263255.1). NCBI lineage: Eukaryota > Metazoa > Chordata > Amphibia > Caudata > Salamandridae > Lissotriton > Lissotriton vulgaris. Next base: position 1,072,271,838 of record NC_141691.1, on the reverse strand, counting down.
TAATTCCGACGAAACCCTGGATGTGCAAATAGGAATACTGAAACATTTAGTGGAGGAAAAAAGGAAAAAATCTCTAAGTAATGATATATCAAAAAAAACATCAAAAAAATCAGTTCTAGTTGAATCATTAACAGGTGAAGATTTTCAAAATAACATCAATATAACTCCAAAGCAGCGAGAAGTCAGTACACAAACAACCAATATAGGAAAAATGGTGACCACAACAAAGGATCAAAGAGAGAAGAATAAACCTCTTATTACATATTCTCTCAAAAAACTGTTTAAAGAAGAACCGGAAATTAATACCGGTAATGCTAATAAGCATTTTTCTATCTTCTCGTGCAAAGAGTCCAATAACAAGCAGGATCAGGGTATAAAGGAAAACAAAGTAGAGCTATTGGGCACTATCAGTGAACAAAAAGATAGTCAACTAAATCAAACTGAAAAAAGAGATGAGAAGGAAAATGCTGGGGGGAAGAAGAAGAGAAAACCACTAAGGAGAATACAAAGGAAAAAAGGGAACAAACTGAAATTTCAAAAATTCACTCCTAAAGCCGTGATGAACTCTTCAGAAATTCAAAACTCTCCACTGTTAACAAAGCTGAATCCAAAGGCTGAGGAATTTTGTCCAGTGGTAGAATATAGAACAGCAGAACAAATCATTAAGGTTACTGAAGAAGTGAATGATATTATTACGCAAACATGGGAAGGAAAAATATCTAAACACTTAATCATTGAGGAACTGTTCCCTACTGATAAGATGCCACTAAACCGCGGTAGAATATTGAACCTTCTACAAGAAATGCCATCACTAATATCATTGACAAGCAACGAAATTGATTTAGTTCTCTTTCCGAATAAAGAAAATAAGAAATTAGCACAAGTCTCCTTTTTCTCACCAGTTCTACCTGGAATCATTCTTAGGGAAAAGGAAATCCTTCATAAAAACGGATATGACGTAATTTCCGTAGTGGATCCCATTCCTACTAACAACATAAACAAAGGTATCCTGGGCAAAAATAACCGATGTGATGAATTCCCTTGTACTTCCAGGGGAGAAATAACATTCATTTCCAACAGAAAAGACTTGCTAAAAATACAAGTAAAAGAAGGAGAGAGGTCAGTATGGTCCAGGGAACTAAGACCTACCAACAATGAGAATATGACAAAATCTTGGGCATGGTTATCTGAAACCCTAAATAGTAAAAAAATTGTCAAACCTCAAAAAAATCAAGTTTAGCAAAGGTATGACGATAGTATCCTGGAATCTGGCAGGGATGATGGACAATAAAATGAAGTATGTAACTGATACTCTCCCCGACATCATTGGTTTACAGGAAACATGGAATACTAAACCTTTTATACAAAAAGGATACTATGTTTTTGAAACCCTGGCAAAAAACTCAAGAAGGGGCCATGCTAAAGGCGGTTTAGCAATCTTATTAAAAGAAGATCACTCTTGGTCGCAGGAATTAATTAATACCAAGATGGATAATTTACAATGTCTAAAAGTATCTCTAAAAAACCAAACATCATCCACTTTTTTACTACTCTTTAACATTTATGCGCCCCCCAGCACTAACTGCGACCTGTTGTTTGAACGCCTAATGGAGACCATCTCCCAAATTATTGAAGATCAACCTAACCTGCCTTATATTATAATGGGAGATATGAATGCAAAAATATCAAACTGTGAAATAAAGAAATGGGCTTTACTTTTAAAAGAAGAATCCTTGGAAATATCACTCCCTGTACTCCCAAAAGGAATGAGATCTGATAAGAGAGGTCGTGCATTATTATCATTTCTCCCAAGAATAAACGGGACTATCTTAAATGGTAATATGCAGGGCGATAAACCAGCATCTTATACGAGGCAGGGTAACGGATCTTCCTCTCTACTCGACTACTTTATATGTGGGACCGGAGTAAAAGATCGAATGAGTCAACTATTAATCACATTCAATGAGGAAAGTGATCATGCTATCCTATTCCTATCAACTGAATGGATTCTACAAACTACTTTCCAATATCAACCGATATTTCAGAAAATAAAAATGGAAGTAAATGCAACGAGGGGCAGAATTTTCTGGGGGTCAGAAAACATGGACCAAGTGAGGCTATTGATCTCCCAAACTAATTTGTTGACTACTGCATATTCAGCCGATCCTATAAAAAACTTTGCATGCATAATAAATAAACTGAAACATGCACTACAATGTAAGTTAGAACAAACAAAAATATGGAAAAGTAAAAGAAGTAGTAACTACAAAAATTTAAACAAACCAGTCGTAAAACAAATCAACAGGTTGATACGTGCCCAGTTTTTGAACTTTTCATTCACAAATAAAAAGGAAATTAACAGATTAAAAAATCAAATAAGGCGAGAAAAAACCAAACAGAAAAAACTGAAACAGGACACAAATTGGATTGAAATCCAAGAAGCGGCCAAACAAAAAAACCAACGCAAATATTGGGCCCTGATTGCAGTAATGACAGGAACCAAGAAAAAGCTAGAATCAACTCCTGTCACAGAAGAAGACTGGGAAATCTACCTCCGAGAGCTTTACAGTCCAAACAAGTTGACTAATAATGGCGAAGCTGAAGTGCAATGTCTGGGAAAGAATGATACAAAAATCAATAAAACGACGGCATTGTCTGTCTCAAAGACAATAAGATGGGCAAGAAGCACTAGCGCATCGGGACCCGATCAGATACCTATTAAGGTCTATCAAATAGAGCACAAAGAGTGGGGACGGCTACTTTCGCCACTATTTAACTATATAATCGACAGCGGCAAAATACCAATTTCCTGGAAGGGGAGTATAATCATTCCAATTTACAAAAAAGGAAAAAGAAACATTCCGGGAAATTATAGGCAAATTGCCCTCATGGATGCCGCTGGCAAGATTTTCGCGGCGGAAATATTGGAACGGCTAAAAACTTGGGCATTTTCCCTGGGCTTAATCCCCAAGTTCCAGTCTGGATTTCGTCCAAACCATGCAGTGACTGATAATGTAGCCATTCTCCAAACAATCCTGGACAAATATGTAACCGGGAATAAACAAACCGTCTATGCAGCATTCATAGACTACTCGACGGCCTTCGACCGAGTAGACAGACCAACTTTGTGGTTAAAACTGAGAAAAATGGGCATCCCAGAACAGCTATTGCTCTTAATAATAAATCTCCACAGTGACACTTGGTGCCGTATCCAAATGGGGAGCGATAAAGGTCTATCAAGGGTAATTTTCACTTCAAATGGATTAAAGCAAGGGTGCCTCTTGGCTCCTATTTTATTTTCTTTGTACCTAAGTGATTTACCAAGTAATTTACAACAATGTTTTTGTACACCGCCAAAGATAGCCAACGAGTATATTCATTCCCTGCTGTATGCGGACGACATTGTCCTGTTTGATCTAACTCCATTTGGACTTCAAAATCTTCTCGACACTTTACACCAGTATTCTAAGAAAAACTTCCTAATTCCGAATATCAGTAAGACCAAAGTGGTTGCTTTCTCTAAACAGAAAAAAAAGGTGAGATATGAATGGAAGTTGGGAGGGGAGAAAGTAGAGCAGGTAAAAGAGTATACTTACCTGGGCAGAATTTTTTCCCAAAATCTGAGGAACAATAGCCAAATAGATCATTTAAAAAGGAAAAGCGATCTACACGCTGGGGCATTGTCTCGCCTATATTCTGCCACTGGTCAGAGGCACTTTTCGGCTCTGATTCAAGTTTATCGAGCGAAGATCCCACCTGTTGTCTCATATGCTACGGAGTACATTCCCATCCATCAATGGACATATATGAACTTAATTGAAGGAAAAATATTAAAAAACTTATTAAAGCTCTCAACATCTACTCCAGTACAGGTGTTGAGACTGGAATGCAACATTACGAGTGCCTATGCTGTGGCCGTAGCTAGTATCATAAGGTGGGCCTATAATCTACTCCATTCTAAGGAAGGCACTCTTCGAAATTTATTAAAAATCGAGACATTTAACACCGGTTCCAGCAACCTCACTTTTTTAAAAAATATGCAAGAGGCTTTTCAGCTAGCTAAAATCAGTCCAGAAATACTGTCTGCGTGGTCTCTAGCCCAACTCAAACTATTTTTAAAAAAATTCACCCCTAAATTGAGTTACGACATTGATTATTCACACTGTGTTAGTTTATCTATGTATAAAACCTACGTAAACTCCCATGAATACAAGCAATACTTACCCTACCTAGACTATACCCTTATTCATGGAGCAAGACGCGTAATCATGATGTTGCGTCTAGGAATCCTTCCAGTATTAACTTTTACTTCTACTTGGAGATCAGAAAAGACAGCTTCATGTACCTTTTGTCAGGGGGGCAACCAGAATTTGGAACATCTTCTTTTTATATGTCCTAATACAGAAATTGTGAAGGCAAGGTCACTATGTCTTACACCTATTTATCGATCATGCAGGATCATAAATTCTAAAGACTTTTTATTAATTTGTAAAAACCCCCCAAACGAATACGTTTGCTATAAAATTTTTAAATTTCTGAAAATCGCACTGAAAATGTACTAAATGTGATTGTATAATGTATATATTTTATTTTTGTGGTCCTCAATTGAGTACCGTAACAAAATAAACTTTTTGACTTTGACTTGTAAAACAGGTTATCGGTTTGCAGGTAAGTAAACAACTGTGGAAGTTAAGGTTCTGGGGTTAGACTCATGGGTTTCCCAGGGTCAGTGATGCACTGTTGTAGCACCCTCAGCGGCACTAGGGCGGCCGGGTGCAGAGTGTTGAGGCCCAATGTTATCCATTGGGGGATAGGGGGCTCCAGTTGGTGGCTGCTGGCAAGCAGGCCACTGGGTTGTGGGAGCAAAGCTCCTAGGGTTAAGCTCAGACCAAGTTGGTGACCAAAGTAGCACCAAAGGTGCACCCTAAGCGGCACTAGGGCGGCCGGGTGCAGGATGCTGTTTTGAGGTCGGGTGTCCTGTTTTCAATGGAGAACCTCCGGGACAAAGAAAGACTGCAGGCTCGGGACGAGGATCTTTCAGGTGCGACCACCTCTTCTAGGGGTTAGACTCAGGGGTTTCCCAGGGTCAGTGATGCACTGTTGTTGCACCCTCAGCGGCACTAGGGCGGCCGGGTGCAGAGTGTTGAGGCCCAATGTTATCCAATGGGGATAAGGGGCTCCAGTTGGTGGTTGCTGGCAAGCAGGTCACTGGGTTGTGGGAGCAAAGCTCCTAGGGTTAAGCTCAGGCCAAGTTGGTGACCAAAGTAGCACCAAAGGTGCACCCTAAGCGGCACTAGGGCGGCCGGGTGCAGGGTGCTGTTTTGAGGTCGGGTGTCCTGTTTTTAATGGAGAACCTCCGGGACAAAGAAAGACTGCAGGCTGAGGACGAGGATCTTCCAGGTGCGACCACCACTTCGAGGGGTAAGTTGGGATATTGAGGGTTGGTAAGGCATTGTTGGTTTGGGCACACAAGGCCGAGGGGTGTCGGGTGCAGGGGTGCCTTTGGACGTCGTATTTTCTTACCCGCTCTGGTCGCGGTGGGGGGTCCTCTGGATTGAGGCTGCAGTCGTTTTCTAGAGGCTTGGTGCAGGTCAGGGGTCACCGGATCTCGGGTCCGGATCACCGGGGGACCTCCTCGAGGTGTTTTTCCACTTGAGCTCGGGCCGGGTTCGGCAGGTGCAGAGTGGGCTGGATTCGCGGCTTCTGGCTGGTACCAGAAGCTGCAGTTTAAACATGTCCGGTGTTCACAGGAGAAACAATCTGGAAAGTGAAGGCAGGCAGGTCCTCTGGGGTTTGTGAGGTTGCTTGCTGCTGGACACACTGGGATTTCGCAGGAGGAAGTTCGAGGGTAGACAGGCCTGTAGGGCAGGGGCCACGTCAGTGTGCGTCGTCCTCTTGTTAGTTCTGCACGGCTTCTCCTCCTTCTCTTTTTCTCTTGTGGTTGCTGGATCTGAGGAAGGAAGGTTCATGGTCTCCCTAAATACTAAATTTAGGGCGTTACAGGTATGTAAAGGCGAGGGACCAATGTGTCCTTTCCTTGGGGTGGATACACTCCCTATTCTGCCACTCTCCAGTGGGAGGGGGGCAGGAGCCTGTCCCTGGTTGTCTGTGTCCCCCAATCCTCAAGATGGCGGGGACTCAAGGTTGTGCTTCACCTCGCCTCCCCTACCTTAGGGGTGGAGTTGGCAGAGGTGAGCACACCTCTCTTCCTCACTTGTTTTTCCCGCCGGTTCTCCCACCCAAAGTGGGGTGTAGAACCAGTGGGGACCAGTTGCTGAAAGCATCAAATGGTCTGGAGAGCCTCACAAAGACGGCCTGCCTTTGAAGCTTCTCCTTCGTGAACCCTGCCCATCCTGGGGGAGGAGGCTTGGCACCTCGTCCCAGGATGTGCATTGTTTCAGGCCCCCGAGAGCAGCAAGCTCTCAACCCAGGGGACCAGAAACATATCTGGTTGTGGCAGCCTATGCAGCCACTCAGTCAGGTCACTAGGAGCTGGTCGAGTTTCAGGGGGCATCTCTAAGATGCCCTCAGTTGTGCATTTTACATTAAATCCCACACTGGCATCAGTGTGGGTTTAATGTGCTGAGAAGTTTGATACCAAACTTCCCAGACTTCAGTGTAGCCATTATGGTGCTTTGGAGTTCGTAATGACAAACTCCCACCACCATATGCTCTTAATAGCAGCACTGCACTTACAGTGCCCAGGAATGAACCTGGGTACTGTAGGGGTACAGGGCTCGTGCACCTGTACCCTCACCACTGGCATAGGGCACCCAGCTAGAGAGGTGACTGATGTATGCCAGAGCAGTGGTTTGTGGGCATGGTTTGTTTTGCACAAAGACACACAGCCTACTAAGTCAGTGTGTGAGTGTCAGGGTACAGGCCTCCAAGGGTGGCACAATAAGTGCTGCAGCCCTTGGAAGCCTTCTCTGGTCACAGTGCCCTGGGTACCTGTGGTACCATTTACTAGGGGCTGACATGTGGCCAGAGATGCCAATTGGGTTTAGGCTTCAATGCAGTTTTAAGGAAGGACCATGGGCCCTGGGTACCTTGTTAGCAGGAGCACAGGGCACATTCAGTCAAAGAACATCAGCAATTCAGCAAAAAGTGGGGGCATACCATGCAAGAAAGAGGGCACTTTCTCACACTTCAAATTGCTGATACAATTTTCAAGACAAGTTGGGTTCCGTGCTCTAGCGTGTCAAGTTATTGGTGGGATAAACTATTTTCTTCATTTTTGAAACTTTTCTCTCGTTATTAGAAAGGATTGTTCAAGACTATTTTTATAAACTTTCTGGACGATCGAACAGTTGTTCCATCGTCCATTACCTGAATAAGAGATTGTGACATTTCGCAAGATCTTTGTTTATTATCTACTGAAGAATTTGTTTATACTTGACTAGTTTGATTTTCATGTAGTTTTGAGTGCACATTTAGCTCTGTCCTTTGAGGGGAAAACAGTAAATAAATTCTTACACTAGGTGATCTAAGTGTATTTTACTACTGTTTCTGTTTGTAACAACGTTTGTTTTAGTTTTTAGGCAATATGCAAAGTGCACAAGCTCCCCACCTTTTTTACAGCTTCCAGGAGACCCATTGGTTAGGTGGAAAGTATGGTATAGAGCTTTTACAAAGTATTTAGGGGCTATTGGGGGGATCAGATTCAGTGCAGAATGGAGAACATTTATTTTGGAGCATAATCTCTGTCTTGAAGGGCAAGCCGTCTTGGAACATTTACCTCCTCTTGAAGTAGTGGATGGTGAAGAGCCTCTCAATGAATTTGATCAAGCTGTCACCATGTTAGAAAAACAATTTGATGTTTTTTAAAAAAAAAAAACTCTTTATTCAAGACTGATCAAGACAATGTATAACAGTTACCAGGTATTATAAGCATCTATCAGTCGTGTTTTACATTTTCTCCCCAAACATAACTATTGGCAGTTGCCACAGTGCCCATGACCCTTCGTGATTCCAGAAAATTAGAAATAAAAGGGGGAGACCTAAACATTAGAACATAACAGTGATGTGTCACTCATTTCCATCTGTGGAGGGGATCAACAGTGTTCCTTCAGTCCCGCCATGCATAATAACAAAAGTCTAACATTCCCCCTCCTGCCCACCCCAACATCCCCAGCCTTTTCCCTCCCATCTCCTGGTCACAGTGGAAATCCTCTGTGTACTTTCTCCTAACTTTTATTGCAAGGATTTACGCTGTAGTGTAAGGGTTTCAAGTAGTCCGTGCTTTGCCCCAGGCTCCAGTGTTACCTATCAACGATGCACTGCATCCTGTTTAGATATTACGATCTATCACCCTGCGATGGCACAAGGTCTCTCCCTTCCAGGGCCAACAGCATGACCTCCCATTCCTGTGCTATAGGATACTCCCGTTGGCCTTTCTCCTCCTCCCTTCTAAGAGTCATTCCCTCTGCTCTGCCCCACTTTACTAGGTCCATCTGCCATACAGACGTCCTAGGTGGCCTGGGGGATTTCCACCACATCGTCAGTGCCCTGACCGCTAATAAAAGCGCCAAATTTAATTTTCCTTCAGCGTTTTGGACCTTTTACGGGACCCCACTAGACAGTATAGAGCCTCCTCAGGTACCGGCAGGTGGGTAGTAGTTCTCAGTGCCTGACAAATTTCTGCCCAATATCCCTGTATATGTGTACAGGACCATAGCATGTGCAGGAATCCAGCCTCATCAGCTCCGCAACGTGGACAACAATGGGGTGTGTCCGGAAACATTCTGTGTAGCCTTTTGGGGGTCAGATATGCCCTATGCAGTATCATTGCTTGTATAAATCTTGATTTAACATTCCGCGATACCCGCTTGGGATGCTCAAGAATAATCTGCCATGCCTTATCCGTCAGTACTGTGTCTGTGTCTTGAACCCAGGTGTCCCTAAGTGTAGTAAGTGGGATTGCTGCATGTGCTCTGATCCCTGTGTATAACCAGCGCACCAGATGTCCCCCTGCTCCCATATAATATAGCAGGTGAACCAATTCATGTTGCATGGGTTAGATTTGTTGTGGTGCCCAGGTATTCCGAATGTAGTGTGACACCGTGGCATGCAGTAAGTATAATCTAGGGGGAGCACCTGTAATTAGTAAAAAGGATTCATGTTCCAACAGAGTCCCATCTCCAAAAAAGGCACCCACCTCCTCAATCCCAGTCTCCGTCCAGGGGTGCAATGTGTCTCGTGTTAGCCTGCCTTGGTGTGTCGGGATACCCAATAAGGGAATGTTCTCCGCATATGGCTTCACCGATGAGGTGTACAACAGTGCTCTCTTCCAGCACAGTAAGGCTGTGTGCAGAAGCGGGTTAGAGTCCGGAGGGAGCCGCCTTTGTGGTAACAACAGGGAGTGTAGCTCCCCCCGCGCCAATCGCTCTGGTATATAGTCAATCTCATGGAGATTCCTACCGGCCACCCAGTGTGAGAGCCACTGGAGTTGACTGGCATAGTAGTAGCCACGAAAATCTAGGACTCCTAGGCCCCCCAAACCGGTCCCCAGCTGGAGCTTGCAGAGGCTAATGCGTCTTCGACCAGTACTCCAAATAAGATTAATCAAGATGGTATTGAGCGTGGTAAACACTTGTTGGGGGATGGTCACGGGCAGATTTACAAAATAATATAGTAGGCGGGGGAGCATAACCATCTTAGAGATTGCGACTCGGCCCATGACGGACAGGGGTAAGGAAATCCAGAAACCTACACTGCTACGAAGTCGTGTAATGGCACGTTTAATATTACCATCGATTTGGTCCTCTGGTGATCTATATACCTGTATCCCTAGGTATTTGAACGTGGTCTGAGCGACCGGTATCAGATGCATCCCAAAGCGGATGGAGCCGGGATGTAATGCAACCCTAAAATTAAAGCCATTCGATTTTTCTGGGTTGATGGCCAAACCCGATATTTCTTCAAAGTGGCAAAAAGTGGCAAAAAATATCATAGAGGGCAGTGTGTTCTGCCTCTAGGTTGCTGAAGTATAATAAAATATCATCCACGTAGATGGATATCAAGTTATGCGTTCCCTGGATTGGGTACCCATCCGGTCCCCATGGGCCATATCCAGGGGCTCCAGAGCTAGAACAAATAAAATCGGGGATAGGGGCAACCCTGTCGGGTGCCCCTGTACACCAAGTAGCTGTCTGACACGTATCTGCCCGTGCGCGCCCTAGGCGACAAATGTGTACAACAGTCTGATCCACCTCAAAAGGGAGTCTGGGAAGCCAAATCGTTTCAGGGTTTCAAACATAAACGTCTATGACAGGGAGTCGGACGCCTGTTTTAGATCCAGTGCTATACAGCCCGCCCGAGGGTATTCCAGTGGCGTGCTTGTCATAAGGGCATGTAGTCTCTGTGTGTTCAGGGACGTACTCCGTCCCGGGAGAAACCTGCATTGGTCTCGATGCACTAGGGGAGGAAGGTGGGATTGTAAACGTAGGGCTATGGCCTTACTGAGGATCTTATACTCGGTGGAGAGCATTGACAGAGGCCTATAATCCGCCATGTCCAAAGCATCCCTGCCGGGCTTAGGTATGGACGTGACCAAAGCTTGCATCGTTGATGCTGGTAAATGTCCTTCCTCAAACGCCGCCCTGTACACTTTATCCAGGGCAGGCACTAGGGTATCTGAGTAAGTCATATAAAACTCCACCGGGAGCCCATTGATGCCCGGTGTCTTAATGCGGTTTAGGGACTTGATGGCAACACGTATTTCATGTTGCGTGATGGGCCCCTCCAGGTTCCTCTGTTTATCATCCAGCAGGGTCGGGAAGGGAAGACCATGTAGGAACTCGGACACACGTTCTGGGTCCTCCAGGTCAAAGGGAGCATACAATGCTCTCAAGTGGTCGTGGAGCGCTTTGTTAATCTCAGATTGCGTGCGGACCAAACTGCCCGACACATCACGTATCTGTGTTATCACCAGGGGGTCCGGTTGGTCCCGTATCAGACAGGCCAATAGTGTACCAGATCTATCAGCATCAGTGTGCTGACTGCGTAAGTATTCTTTATAATTAGGGCTCCCGGTTTTATGGTTTTTATTTTTTTGCCATTTCAGTCTGTATTTATCCATATTTATTTTTGGGGCATTTTTTCTGTATTTATCCACGTTTATTTTTGCCACAAGCAAAAGACAACGCTACAGCTAGTATTTTTCCACATTTATTTAAATTGACATTGCACACATGCGCTCACTTAAACTAGTAATTTGTTGTGGCTTTAGTAGTGCTTTAAATGGTCCGGTACTGAGTAATTAGAAAAGGAGAGTACCTGTGCTTCTCAGTTCTGCTATAAAAACACTTTAGCATAGTGAATGGGTCAAAATATGTGTAGAATGACGTGTTGAGAAAACAAAGCAACATTAATACCAACGTGTGTACATCGAAGTGGCAAGGGGAGGTTGGGATTAAGAAGGAGATCTGTGGTTTCTAAATATTCCATCCCTGCAGATCATCCTTTGGTAAACTAATAACTGCTGCTCGATATGCAGTGGATCTAGTCAGTCTTAGATAGGTTGGCTGTGGCCATGAGAATGGCCTTAGCCTCTTATACAGGAAAAATGACCCAGTTGGGTGGTCTGTGTCTGTGAAAGAGTAAAGGAACCCCATGAGACTGGCCCTACACAAGCCATTGGTGACCCGCGTGCAGCATGAACCTGTGACTTATTTCTCTGTGTTTGAAAACGATCCTTCTGCATTCCTTGCTCCAGCAGGGATCTCTCAGACTGGGTCACTGCTCCGTCACACCCCTGCAATCGGATTGAATGCTCTCGAGTGGCTTTCGAGGGCAGAGCTTTGTGTGTGCCTCACACAGCTGTCTTGTTCATTTCCATGTGACAATTGGCTTGTCATGAAAGTCCTTACTGGAAATAACCTATCATTCAGTGGAGGCTGGTGACATTTCAAAGTGGTGAGGCACAGGAGTTGGGGATTAATTTGTGTGTAGCGCGCGAGTCCGGGCGACCTAAGGGAGTTCAACGCAAGCATCATTCACTGGATCATTCCCCCAGTAATTCATCCATGTTTCCATCATCTACTGACTGCATACATCTGTTCATGCATACATACATACATACATCCTTCTAGACTCTCCCATTCAGGCATCCACCTTTCTATCCATCTATGTCAAAGTCAAAGTCAAAACAAGCTTTATTCGATTACATTTAAAATCATAAAAGCGACAAAAACAACATATATTTAAAAAGTTGATTACAATTTGATAAAATTCATAGAAGTTACAAAAGCAAACAATTTGGTAAAATTCATAGAAGTTACAAAAGCAAACAATTTGGTAAAATTCATAGAAGTTAAAAAAGCAAACAATCAGGGGTTCAAATCTGTCAAGGTGTCCACTGTACATACATATGAGGGTTCATGTCAGTATAAATCGTACACAGTGCAAAAAGTTAAAAATGGTTAAAAAATCAATAGCAGGAATACAGGGTGATAAAATCACCCTTCCAGTTGTCTCGGGGATAGCATCCTGGTCCTTGTACGCATGGCAGCGACCAGGAAGCTAGCAACCCCGAGAATTGTCCTGGTACTACCTAATAACTGGAGATAAAGTAAAGCAGGCCGTACCTGGACGAAACTAGCATCTCTTAAAATGGGTGCCAAGAACCTCAATCTACTCACTTTGTAGTGGCTACAAAACATAACAAAATGCATGAGGGTTTGCTCAGAAAAGTTATCACAACTACACGGGGTTGACTCATCAGAAACGCCCCACACAGGAAAATCACCCAGGGAGTATTGGATTAAATTGAACCTAAATCTGATAAGCAAGTGACAATGGAATGGTCTGCTCACGATTTTTAGATAAGGTTCATTTTGGGGCGAAGTCAGGAGTAGAAAGTTAGCTCTGACTCTTGGTTTAATTAATTCTTTCTCCTCCCGTGTTTGAACTGCCCTCCTCATAAAGTTTTCTTTAATCCATTTCAAGTCTTCCTTGAGTATAGTGTTTGGGTGGCTGAAAAGATTTGGTCTGCCGAGTCTGCCCATCTCCCCCTTTATGTATTCCAACCACGGGATTTTTGAGGCGTTATCCAAGGACATGCAGTCCCTGAGAATTGTGTGGTTCAGAGTGATGTCCTTGTTCAGCCAAGTTTTGGTCCAACATACAAGGGGCGCTAGTTGGAGCAAGTTAGTGAGATATCCCAGCCCTAATTCAGTGTTTATTGATAGGACTGGTGTGGATTGTGGAACACCCAATAAGGACCTAAGAAAGTGATTTTCTGCTGTTTGTAGTTTGCCGCAGTGTGAGTGGCCCCACAGTGGGGCTCCGTAGGAGGCTATAGATAAACATTTGGTTTTGTAAACCTTCAATAATGCCTCCATCGGTCGAGACCCAAGACGCTTGGCAAAACTCAAAAGTGCGGAGGTGGATCTGGTGACAGCTAAAGATTTCGCATCCACCTGTGGGGTCCATGAGCCCTTCTCTTCGAATATCACACCCAGGTAAGTAAACACTTGTACCCTCGAGATCCCCTCTCCACAGCAGCTAAAAGATTTCAACTTTTTTGGTCTTGGTCGCTTCCCTGCCAGCATAATATGTGATTTTTTGTTATTGACCAAGAGGTCTAACGAGGACATAAAGTGACCAAATGCGTTAAGGAGCCTCTGTAACCCCACCCCTGTGCGGGCTAAAAGCACTGCATCGTCCGCATAGAGGAGTACGGGAACTGCGGACCCCCCCACATAAGGGATATCGGGTGTAGACCCCTCCAGGGCTTAATCTAGGGAGTTGATATAGATGGTTAACAGGAGTGGGGCTAAGATACAGCCCTGCCTAACACCTCTTCTGGAACTAAATGGTCTGGTGGTACTGCCTTCGCGGTTAGTTCTAATAGTAGCTGATAGGTCTGCGTGGAGTGCGGCCAGGAAATCTACTAGAGGGGGATCAATTCCAATACCAGCCAGTATGGCCCATAGCTTGGCACTGTTGACCAAGTCAAAGGCCGAGGAGAGGTCCATAAAGGCCAAGTATAAGTGACCCTCCTTTGCCATGGTATATTTACTGATCAGCATGTGGAGGTTTAAGCACTGCTCTATTGTACCTCGTTTCTCCCTGAAACCATATTGCAGGTCAGAGAGCACCCCCTTCTCCTTAATAATGTCGCCTAATCTGTGTAGAATGACTCTGCCAAGAATCTTTACGGCAGAGTCGATTAGCGAAATCGGCCTGTAACAAGCCGGGTCCGATCTAGAGCCCTTCTTAAATATAGGGATAATGGTTGAGGTGGACCAGGTTTTTGGAAACCCCGCAATAACAGTTGAATTAAAAACATTAGTTAGGATTTTGGCCCAAAATGGTGACTGAGAGCTATATAAGTCTGCAGGGACTCCGTCTGGACCCGGTGCCTTATGTTTGGTCATTTCTTCAATTGCCCTGATAACCTCAAATTCGGAAAAGGACAAAAGAGAAGGTTCAGTAGGAGGCTGATGGGGATGGGGTGTAGCTAGAAAATCTGCACTATTATATATTTTGCTGAAATGGTTCACCCAGGCATCCTCTGGTATCACGCAGTCCAAAACGGTGTTGTTAGAGGAGGCAAAGTAAGGGTGATTTAAGATCATCCAAAATTGGGAACTGTCTCTCAGTACACTGACCGATGTTAAACTGTCCCAGGCCTCACTTTTTATTGTTTTTTTGCGTGTCTCGGTAGCCTGCCTATATTCTTTTCTTAGCCGACCCACCAACTCCCTCTCTCTGTTTAAGAGCCTGAAGCAGAGCATTGTGTTTTTTTGAGCACTCCCTGTCGAACCATCTAGGGCTAGATGAAAACGCTTGATTCTTTGTGGTCGTCAGGTCATGGCTAATTTGTGTGCATATGGAGGTGAAGGAAGTAATGATGGCAGTACCCTCACTTGTACTATCCGTGCAAGTTATAATGTCAGCTTGTCTATTCTGTAGAAGGTTGTCCATGAAGTTCTCCGGGACAACCTTTGCCCAATTTAATCTGCGGCCCTGCTCCCTAGGGACGAGGCGTCTCCACTGTCCCCCAGACGCTCAACCTGGGTGGCAGTGTTGTCGCCCATGTCCAGGGTCAGGACTACAGGATTGTGATCGCTAAAAGGGGAAGTACAAACTTCATAGACTACCACCATGTTGGTTAGGCAGGGAGTAGTAAAAATTTAATCGATGATTGTACTGGCATCCCTGCCTACAAAAGTCGGTGCCCTCACTTCACCCCAGGACCCTTCAGCCTCATATAAATTTAGATTGGCAAGTAGGTTTTCTAGGTCCACCCCCTGCACGGTGTGCTCAAAGTGAGTACTAACAGCTCCCGGAGGGCCCAATACCTCTTTGGCCAAACAACCCCAGCCACATGGGTGAACGTTAAAATCTCCCATTAACAGGATATCGAATGAAGCGTGTTGCTTTGACTTGTATGATAATAAAAACAGAGATAGAGACTTCAGATGAGAACAGTTTCTATCCCTTGTGGGGGCATTATAGAAGTTAATTATCAGGATTAGCAGGGAATTTGGCCTAGCCCACTCAATGCATAAGATGTTATCAGAAGTGCAATCAATCTTCGTAGTGACCCCCGCCAGTTTTAAGGAGAAGAGAATGTGCATCCCTCCTTTGTGCCTTCCGCCCTCCCCTGGGATTGCCTTGACTGAAAAGCTCCGGAACCCGTCTAGGAAAAAATTATCACTGGCGTCCCACGTTTCTTGGAAACCCAAAATCTCATATTGGGACACAAAATTTAACCATCTAGCGTCCGTGGCTTTCTTCCCTAACCCTGCGATGTTCCAGCTTACTACTGATATGTGGCAATTCCTACGAGCAGGGATAGCCTCCGTAAAGGGGGGCACATTAGATGGTTGTCAATCGTTGGAATCCAGAGGGGAGTCAGTAGAAAGGGGGGAGAACCTATTAGTGAGTAAGATCCCTGCCCCCTGGCTGCCAATGTGATGTTCTTAAGTGGGTGGAGCTACTACGGGATTTGGTCTCACCCGCAGTGAAGTCTGTTGAGTTTGGTAGGATATATGTGGCGGGCCTTTATCCATCCAGCTTTTCCTAGGTGTGGGATAGGTGGGTGGGTTGATCTTGTCTGGGGATGTGTGGGAGGGGGATAAAAATACCCTAATGGGAGTGGTCTGATACCGTCGCCAACTAGCTCAGAACCATCCCAGAGAAGAGTGTCTGCTATGTTACCTCTATCAAAATTAACAATAACACAATCCCCAGGAATACATTTCGCCCTCCTACCCACCCAATCCACCCTCCTGGCAGCTATGATGTGTCTGCCCACATCCACACTCCCGCTGCTGAACTGTGAGCACCAGTTTCTAGTTCTGTTTAAGAGCTCGGGTTCAGATTCACTCTGTTGTGGTTTGAGGCGCGGGATCCCGGTCAAAATAACAACTAAACGGGCAGCGTCCGGTGGGAGATGCACTGCCCGGGTCGGTCTTTTACGAGAGTCATTGAGTTGGTGCCCCTGTCCTATTGGGGTCGATGCCACACTTGCTGCCCCATCCCCCGCAAAGGCCGCTGTTTGTGCACCCCTTAGTGAAGCAATCTTATCCTCGTGTGCTGTAACCGTAGCGGCACGGTTAGTGCTAGATGTTTGCATGTGCGAGCCAACTGGCACATTGGTAGTGTCATTAGTTGTTAGAGATGCCCTCCCTTGTTGCTCAGGTGTTGAATTATTTTTAAAGTGCGAATCACAGTGTACATTGCGCTCATGTAAAAGTTTATCAATCTTGTCGCATTTACTCATAATGTTATTCACGCATGTTTTAAGGGTGTCCACAATATCTTTCGCTATGTTTACCAGCAAAGGTTCCACCCGAGATTCAAATAAGCCCTCAATTACTTCGACCAGATAGGCGTGGGCATCCTCAGAAATCAGTTTATCCGCACTACCTGAGTCACCCTTGCGGATTGTCCTGCCTCGTTTGTGTTTGGCTTTAGCTGATATGTTATTAGCCAGTTCATGGTATACAGTTTCACTACTAGATTGAGGAGGAGGGGTAGCAGTCCTGGTTGCGGGAGGAATATTTGGAGCCCTTACAACAACACTGGGTTCTAATGGAATATGGGAGGCGGACTCGGGAACAACTATATTGATTAGGTCCCCCGACTCTGTAGTAGGCTGGTCAAGACCCAGTTCTTTTTCCGCGTTTGCTATTTCATCATTCAGAGCTCCCACAGCAGATGTGAGGTAAGATATGATAGACTCTGCTTTCCTGGGTACATTGGCCTTCTTACCTTCACCCATATTCACAATCAGCTTGCGTTTCCCCATTGTAAGGAGCAGAGTCACTGGCCCTGCCCTGTCTCCTCCTGCCAACGACTGCCAAAGACTGTCCCGCCCTTGTCCCGGGCTTCTCCCGGGCGCTTACCGCGTGCTCCCGCGTCGCGGGGGTGGTGCTACAGTATATGCGCCGCCTGGCGCCAAATCGCGGTGTGCGGCTTCGGGCCGCTAGGGAGACTGGGGGTTGAAGTCCTTGTTTCCCCGATCCCCGGTCTCTGGTCTGCGGCGGCGCTCGGTGGCAGAGAGCGCCGCGGCTGCAGGCAGGCTGGGGAAGTCCTTGCTGAGGCGATGCGGGACCCCTGGTGAGCTGCTATGTCCCCCGCTCTGCCGGGGGTGGTGCTGCAGTATATGCGCCGCCTGGCGCCAAATCGCGGTGTGCGGCTCCTGGCCGCTACGGATGCTGGGGGTTGAAGTCCTTGTTTCCCCGATCCACGGTCTCTGGTCAGCGGCGGCGCTCGGTGGCAGAGAGCGCCGCGGCTGCAGGCAGGCTGGGGAAGTCCTTGCTGAAGCGATGCGGGACCCCTGGTGAGCTGCAATGTCCCCCGCTCTGCCGGGGGTGGTGCTGCAGTATATGCGCCGCCTGGCGCCAAATTGCGGTGTGCGGCTTCCGGCCACTAGGGATGCTGGGGGTTGAAGTCCTTGTTTCCCCGATCCCCGGTCTCTGGTCTGCGGCGGCGCTCGGTGGCAGAGAGCGCCGCGGCTGCAGGCAGGCTGGGGAAGTCCTTGCTGAGGCGATGCGGGACCCCTGGTGAGCTGCTATGTCCCCCTCTCTGCCGGGGGTGGTGCTGCAGTGTATGCGCCGCCTGGCGCCAAATCGCGGTGTGCAGCTTCCGGCCGCTAGGGATGCTGGGGGTTGAAGTCCTTGTTTCCCCGATCCCCGGTCTCTGGTCTGCGGCGGCGCTCGGTGGCAGAGAGCGCCGCTGCTGCAGGCAGGCTGGGGAAGTCCTTGCTGAGGCGATGCGGGACCCCTGGTGAGCTGCTATGTCCCCCGCTCTGCCGGGGGTGGTGCTGCAGTATATGCGCCGCCTGGCGCCAAATCGCGGTGTGCGGCTTCCGGCCGCAAGGGATGCTGGGGGTTGAAGTCCTTGTTTCCCGATCCCCGGTCTCTGGTCTGCGGCGGCGCTCGGTGGCAGAGAGCGCCGCGGCTGCAGGCAGGCTGGGGAAGTCCTTGCTGAGGCGATGCGGGACCCCTGGTGAGCTGCTATGTCCTCCTCCATCTATGTATCCATTCACTAGAAAATCATTGATTCATTTGTTCATCATATGGAGCATTCATCCATTCATGTATACATCCACTAATTCTTTCGGACTTACTCTCCTGTAACTCTTTGCCCACCCATTCATTTATGTATCCTTTCCACACTGGTGAATCACCAGAACATCCACCCATCCATCCATCTTGATAAAAATGCATTTGCGTGACTGTATTTGAATCACGTTTTCTGTTCACATATTTTGGAGGCGAGTCATTAACAGTAATTCCGTTTCCGTCTACAGCAAGGCTGGATGGACATGTGTTTCTAAACATAATGGGGCGGATTTATGTTAACTGGCGCATCCCCAGGGATGCGCCAGTTAACGTGCGCCACAGTGCGCAACTGCTCCGCCACCCATGGGGCGCCGCATTTATGATGCGGCGCACCATGGCGCAAGGCAGTGAAGATGCGTGACGCCTCTCTCGGCGTACGGGCGGCGCATTGCAGGAGTCATGTCGCAAGTGCGACATGACTCCTGCAATGCACAGGAGCCACCTCTTCAATGCATGGTGCGTCACCCTTACGCCTGCTTCTAGCAGGCGTAAGGAATTGACGTAGAAAGTGACTGAGTGAAATCTCATAGATTTCACTCAGTCACTTTTAGGCGGCGTTCCTGCGCAAGAACGCCCCCCCTGCGCAGGAACGCCTCCTTATGGCGCAGGGCTTTCCAACGTGACGCATCTCCTAGATGCGTCTCGTTGGAAAAAGGGCGCATTGTTTGTGCCGCCGTTGCGTCACATTAAGTGACGCAATTGCGGCGCTAGGAGGCGCAAGGGCATCATAAATCTGCCCCAGAGTACTTCAGGTTAACAAGCCGCATATTAAATTGTTTTCTGTTCTTACACACAGAATACGTTAAACTTTGCAAGAGAAAGATCGACTATGACTGAATGCAGATTGCAAATGGGGAGCCTAACGTGGCCCTGTTATTAATTCCGATTTGCAATGAACTGATGACAGATATTTCCTAATCTGCTCAAAAAAAAGTTTGCCCATCCAATTTCTCAGAAACAAGCTAACTCGAGTATTCTTAATATTTAACATATAAAGGGGCCTATTTCAAGTTTTATTTTTTAAGCTCATTACAACCCTGCTCCCTCTAGCCCCCTTCCTCTGTATTTCCGAATGATCACACTTGCCTCCTGGGATATTTGCTGCCAGCCATCCTTCTAATCACGTCTGCTTCGCCTTGGCATGGAGGAGGGGTCAAGTGAATTTTGAGACTGTTGCTTTGTGGTAAATAAAATAATTACCCTGTCGGAATTTCTATACACTAACAAGGATCATGCATATAATGAGAGGCAGAGTCCGTGGTGTCCGATTCAAAAGGGCTTTAATTCAGTAACTCGAGTTAAGGGAGAATCGGGTTCCATCACCACTAGGGATCAGGTGTGGTAAATTTAAATTACCTATACTTAATTTATGCGGTAAAGTTCAATAAGAATAACTCAGTCAAAAATTAAGAGGCAGAGTCCGTGGCATCTGAGTTTATAAGGGTTTTATTCCTTAAAAAGGAATTGGTTCGAACCAGGTATCATGTTCCATCACCACAAGGGTTCAGGAAGGGAATCACAATGCTTTATTGACAGAACATCATATATATAGTCAATGCATTACAGTGGTGATAGATGCAGAAGGCGTAACAGCTGAGAGAAGAGAGATAAGAACACGTGTACGTAATAAAAAGGCGTAACAGAAGGCGTGCACAAGGGCGTACACGGAGGTGTGTACTAAAGACGTCATATGAAAGTGTCACAGGTGGGTGGATCCATAGGAGAATCCTGCAGAGTCAGCAGAAATACATGGCAGAGATGCGCGCGCAGCAGCATGACGTGTGATTGACGTGGAACTGGAGGGTGAAGGGGACTTGACATTTAGCCTTACATAAGGAGACAGAAGTCTGGGGTGTCAGAACAACCTAATCCCAAATCATATCTAATATCTTGTGTTTGAGGAACTGTATTATCTGGAAGGAAAGGTCTCTCGGGCAGAGGCTATTCTATACTGACTGCTAGTGCGTGCATGTGTGTCTACGTGTCTACGTGAGATGCGAGGGGCCATGGGCCTACTATAGTAACAGGAGCTATGAATTACTTGCACGGAGACAGAAAGGCCGGGCCCTTTGCTCTGCAGCTGGGAGGATGTTTACCTGAACCACTAGACAGGAATGTATTTTCGAGGAGCGGAGCAGATAACTTGAAGGCTGAATACAGTCTTGGCAGGCAAGCAGGTCGAGCCAGGCACCGCTCGCCGCGCAGGGAGTAAGGCAAGGGTCATGGAAGCAGCAGGCCGCAGCTTTCATAGACAGAAGGCAGAAAGGGCTCGATGGCAGGAATCAGGGCCTAACTCGCCAGAGCCAGAAAAACGTGAAAAGTGCACCATGTAAAGACGGTGGCAAGGCATACTTAGGAACTGAATATTCGACCCATTCATGGTGGATCTGAAAGAGAACATGTTAACGTTGGACGCAAATGTATTTGCGTCTTCATAGCTGGTTGTGGAGGGAACATACATGTACTTGAAGCACGTACATGGAGCCGTTGGTGTCTACGATAGGGGACACAATTGACCATAAAAATTCATATTACCTCATTCCCTCCTTGTCCCCTACGGACCCTTCATGATATATCAATCCTCATTAATCTATCAATCTGTTCATGTAACATCATTTGCTCTTCTTTCTTCTTACGGTATTTTGAACGTGGACTTGAATGAGGAATACATGATGTGGCGCACAAGCCGCAAATCGCTGGCCCACACTGTAGACATAGACAGCAACTGAATACTATGAGAAGGGCAATACCTAGGAAGGATAGGACCTTCCATCCCCAGGCTGATAGCACGCTCCAGAACCAACCGGACCAAGTCCAGGTGCCTGGATTCTGGTGTATCTGACTTGCAATCTTGTGAAGACGGGATTTTGGCTCTATATACTGATGGCGCGTTTTCTGGAATGAAAACACAGCAACTCGATCCGATGACTCTACAAGCTCCGCCCCTATCGGCCAGGATGACGTCAAGGACAAGACGATTTTGAAGAACAACAATCCGCATAGCAGACTGCTCCTCCGTTAAGTTGCCTAGGGCAGAAGTAGTTTCATTCACTACTGCTTCGAGGGTTCTGGTTAATTTACGTATCAGTTTACTATTAAAGACAGCACCTAAGTAGGGAAAGAAACCTTTATTGAAGTCTGTATACTGCTCCCATGCCGTTTCAGTGTAGTCGACAATCGGGAGATCTCTCTGGGGTCTATTGTGTACTAGATGGGAGTTCCTATGATAATCAGGAGGGGCTAGAAAAACAGGTGGCAGAAGGAATGCAATGTAACAGGTACCATCCCAATCTAGAGGTAAACGTATATATGCGGTATGACCACAAATGAAATAGGAATGACGGGAAGCTTTAAATGTAGACTTGCCTTTATCACTGAATTCGATCACAGTAGTACATTTACTATGACCCAGGTGTACTGAACCATTCTTTCTGACACATAATTCACCTTTGACTGGTAATACGAACATAGCGGGCAAGACTGGTTCAGTTTCGGATTCAACATTCAGAATCATGAGGTTAAGTGTAAAGTTACCTAATCCATATACTTCGTTTTCTAGATCAGTCCCTGTCCTTTTGGGAAGACCCTCCTTGTCAGGGAAACATACTTTATGCAAAACGGTGTTCAGATTTCCCCATACCCAATTGCCCTGGTAAACTACAGAATTGGAATCTAAGGAATTAATCAAACTAAACCATGCACCACAGGAACCATTGTGTGTGAACGGGTACGGAAAGAGGGGCAGAACTCCCTTGTATTTCTGATAGGGAGGGAGTCGGCCACATATCCAACAATTTGTAGCGTTGCTGGTCTGATGGGAATGATGTAACATACTAATGAATGTATTGTTGCGCAGCGCAAGTCGGTAAGATAACTCATGCGGGGGTAATTCACTGAAAGTGTGCTCGACAGTGTCATTTGCAGAAGAATGTGCACGTTTAAAAATAGGATAATATATATGTAACAATATACTTGCAGCAATAATCATAAGACTCAGAAAAAACATAATCAATAGTGTCACAATACAGTGACTACGAAGTGATTTACAATATTCACGTTTCTTGAGCTGTTTCTGTCTATCTCTCTCTCTATTGGGGTCTAGGGGATACATGTCAGAAACTTGTCTAACCGATTCACCTAGGGGAGGACTTAAACAATTAAACTGTCTGACTTGCTAGACCTCAACTTGGATTTATATTCCTGGGAAGAAGTTTTCTCGACCAGGGGGAGTTTTGAGTCAGTCTGTGGAGGAGGGCAGGGCTGGGAGTCTAAATCTGGCGGCAGTCCATGGTATTTTTTGACATGACTCGAGTGAAGCCAGCCCTTGCGGCCCTCCACTTTGATTGCAGTCCTTGTAGTCAATAGTACTAGCTTCGGCGCCTGCCAACGGGGCTCCAGCGGACTCCTCCTGTCGAAGTTCCTCACGAAGACGAGGTCCCCCGGAACAACTTCATGTGGCTTCACCTCGGTGTTGTCGGGAAAGGCTGCAGCAACCTGTGAATGACACGATTGTAGTGCAGACATCAAGGAAGCAAGGTAATCTGTCAGCATGTTACAATAAACATCAGTAATTTTTCTCGGCAGAGGCGTCCCCCACATATTTGGTGGCCTACCAAAGACCACCTCGTACGGGGATAGCCCTGTTCTTGAGTGTGCGACCATTCTCATAAAAAAAAGTGCAACTGGCAAAGCTACTATCCAGTCGACGCCTTTCTCTCTACAGATCTTGGCAAGACGTATTTTCAGAGTCTGATTATGACGTTCCACGAGACCTGCTGCCTCGGGATGTCGGACACAGTGGAATTTCCATTGATAGCCTAGCAGGAGTGATACCTGCTTCATAAGCTCGGACGAGAATGGCTGACCGTTATCTGAGTATACGATACCGGGCAAACCATACCTGGGGAAGAATTCACGAACCAGCTGCTTGGCAGTGATCGGAGCAGTGTAATCTGGGACTGGATATGCTTCTGTCCAACGGGAGAGTGCACATACAACTACGAGGACATATTTGAATCCTCGACAGCGTTCCATCTGGATATAATCCATCTGGAGGACTTCAAAAGGGTGATCGGGAGGATGAAATCCACCTTGCTCTACGGGAATGCTTTTACCTGGGTTGAACTGACAACAAATCATGCAAGTACGCACTTTCTGTTTGGCTGCTGCTCGTAAATGTTTATTGAACCAAAGGTTTTGAATACTGTCTAACATGGCTTTTTCTCCTAAATGTGCTGGACTATGTACTGTATTAATGATAACTTGAACCATAGAGTCAGGGAGAAACCATGTAGATTTTCCCTTCGTCATCCATCCCTGTTCTGTTTGGATCCCTCCTAGTTCAATCCATTTCTTGATTTCGTCTGGTGTAGCATGTGTCTGTATGTCAATTACATCTAGGGCGGGATCCTTAACTGTCATGCAATGTGTGGATGTCGGGACTATTGTCTTTGTCAGGTCAGTTGTGTGAGTCTGATTCTGAGCTGTATGCTTGGCTGTTCGGTCTGCCAGGTCGTTACCCTGGGAAATGGTATCTGTGACTTTCGTATGTGCCTTGCACTTCATGATGGATATGGCTGTAGGCAAATGAATTGCATCTAACAGAGTTTGAATGAGGGGACCATGCTGAATTTTGGCACCGTGAGAAGTCAAAAAACCTCTCTCTCGCCAGAGTACACCGAAGTCGTGTACGACTCCGAATGCATAACGTGAATCTGTGTATATGTTAACTCTCTTGTTCTTGGCTCGAATACAGGCTTGTGTCAGAGCGATGAGCTCTGCTGCTTGAGCTGACAGGGTGTCAATACAATTCGTTTCTATGACTTCAGTTTCGGTCGTGACTGCGTAGGCGGCCACTAATTCTCCTGTACTTGTTCTCATGCATGAACCATCCACATAAAGTGTCAGGTCTGGATCTGGTAATGCGGAGTCTGTCAAGTCTTGTCTGGGTTTCGTCGTGATGGTAATGACTTCAATACAATCATGTGCCAATGGGTCTGTCTCACTTAATGGCAAAAGTGTAGCAGGGTTCAATGTATTGCAACGTCTGATTTCTATGTGTGGCTGAAACAATGTCAATTCATAACCTGTCAGTCGTGCTATAGTCAAGTGTTGAGTCTGTGTTCGGTTTAAAAGAACTTCCACGGAGTGTGGAACTTGTACTGTCAATTGATGTCCTAACACTATGGAATCGCTTTGTCTGATTGCTAGAGCTGTCGCTGCTACTGATTTCAAGCACGCAGGCAACGCCTGGGCTACTGGATCTAATGTACTAGAAAAATAAGCACACGGTTTGTGTGAACCTGCTTGATCCTGAGTGAGTACTGACAATGCAGTACCTTCACGTTCTGTGACAAAAAGTGTAAAAGGCTTGCTGTAACATGGTGTCGCTAAAACAGGTGCTTGACATAAGGCTTTCTTTAAGTCGTCAAAAGCTTGTGTATGTTCCTGAGTCCATGGGAGAACAGTCGAAGACGCTGCCTCCTGTGTTGTCAACTGTATGAGTGGTTTCGCTAGAAATGCATACTGAGGGATCCATTGTCTACAGTAAGAAGTGAGGCCTATAAAAGCCCGTACCTCCTTTTGTGTCTTGGGTGGTGACATGTTTACAATTAACTGGATGCGGTCAGGTGTTAGCTGTCTCCCCCCCTTTGGACAGCAAGTGCCCAAGGTAAACCACTTGCTGAACACAGAATTGAAGCTTCGAAGGGGACACCTTGTGTCCCTTGTCAGCCAGGAAATGCAAAACCGTCAGTGATGCTTGTTCACATTCGGGTTCACTTCGGGCGGTGATCAATAGATCATCGACGTACTGTAGTAGGGCAGTGTTATCAGGCATGTGAATACTGTCAAGTTGTCTTTTCAGTGCTTGGCTATAGATGCTAGGGCTTTCTGTGAATCCTTGAGGTGCGCGTGCAAATTTGAAGCTTCGACCATTTAAACAGAATCCGAAGAGGTATTGGCTTTCCGGATCAATTGGGACACTAAAGAAGGCGTTCTTCAGATCAATTACAGTAAAGAACGTTGCTTCGGAATCAATGGCAGTCAATAGAGACGAAATATCTGGGACCACAGGATATTGTGGTACAATGCATTTATTCAGTTCTCGTAAATCGATAACTAATCGATAAACTGGGGGTGCATTTGGGTCTGTACGTTTAAGAATTGGAATGATAGGGGAGTTACAGAGATTTGAGTCGGTTTCTACAACCACTCCTTGGGCAATTAGCTCGTCAATGATTTTCAGTAAAGCCGCTACAGCATCTGGGGGTAACTTGTATTGTCGGATTCGTGGTAGTACTACTCCTGGTCTGTGTGACTCGATATGGTGTAATGTGCATACAACCTACATCAGTGGGGCCTTGTGCCCATAAATGTGCAGGAACATTCTGTAATCTGGGATCAATATCTCTCAATACATAGTGACCCTTAAAGTCACGCAAAAACAGTCTTACTCCTTCCGGAGAACAGCAAATAACAGCCCCTAGAGCTTTCAGTGTCTTGATGCCTAACAAGTTTTCTGGACATGATTTCGTGAGTAATAAATCTGTAGTACGTGTCAATGGACCAACTGCAAGGGGAAGTGGTTTAGATACTTCATTAACAATAGGCTTTCCTGAAAACCCAAGGGAAACATTCTGTGAGCCTGAGAGGGGTGCCCCTGGAACCTCGTCATAACTTATTGTCGTCCTGCTTGCCCCTGTATCAATCAAAAACTTTCTATCTTTTCCTAACACTTGACTATGAACGTAAGGACCCTCTTGATCTACAGGAACCTCAATAAGAGGCAAGCCAACTTCCCTCTCTAGGCTGTTTCATGTGTATCGCTGGTAATCGGGATAATCAGTTTGTGCATACTGGTACATCTGCTGTGACGTATGTTGTGTTGCGGCAATGGGCTGTGGCTGTGGTACTGCTACGGTCTGTACTGTCTGTTGTGAAGCCTGCATAGGCTGGATATTCTGTGGTACTTGTTGTTGGACCTGGTCCTGTCTAGGTGGACGGGGCCTTTCTTTAGTTATACCTGTAGCTATATTGTGTTTCAAAACTGCACAATCGTTTATATAGTGACCTGGCTGTTTACAATAGTTGCATGTCCCTTTAACAGGAGCTGCTGAATTATTGGACTGTGTCATGCCCTTTTTCTGACCGTCTGCTGGAACTGACTGAGCAACTAGCATTTTCATTTTCGTGTCTTTCATACGTCTTTGTTCGTGATCATGTTCTTCTCTAATTCTGTTCTGGTGGTACTGTAACATTTGTAACATTTGTGAAGGGGTATTAGCTTGCCATGTGCTCTCGATTTTCAGTACTTGGTTCTTAACCTGGGGCAGAGAATTCTCGACTAACTTGGTTACAAAAAGGTGTGGATATGACTCGCTACTTGCTTTCAGGCCACTATTAATAATGAAACATTTCTCAAATCGGGAATAAAAATCACTAGTGTCTTCATCGGGTTTCTGTTTGCAGGCTGAGATTGCACCCCAGTCCTCCTTTTTAGTTGCTAATAAACGCCGCAATACCTGTACTAACAATCCTGGTAATGCTTTAGTTTTGTCCCCAAGCCCTAGGCCTGGGGTTCGAGTATTTTCTTCGTTCTCTAATGCAGCCCAATCAATCTTTTGTTCACCCACCTCCCATTCTTTTTCTTTGAGTTTCTCGTAAATACCGGCAGGCAGTAATACTTTTAATATTTTCATGATGTCGGGATAGGTATAATCACCCATGAGTAACATGTCTTTTATTTCACGGTGAAAACCTGCTGGGTCATGGCTAGGCACTAATTTCTTCATTTCCAATAGTTCCATTTTTGTTATGGGCGTGTACACAAACACACGTCTAAAAGTATTATCATCATTCCTGACTGGGTGCACTTCTCGTAAGGGATTCTGTCTGTCTATGTAATACATTTTTCTTTCTACGGGTGGAGCTGGAACAAACTGTGATTCAGGAAAGTACTATATCTGTGCCGATGTTCTAGAATTACTTTAATTAAGTCGGTACCTATGCCTCTCCATTTATTCATGAGTAGCTCTATTAATATATCAGGTAGGGGACCAGGATCAGAGTGTTGGCTTTTATACAATATA
Organism: Lissotriton vulgaris; assembly: GCF_964263255.1. Taxonomy (NCBI): domain Eukaryota; kingdom Metazoa; phylum Chordata; class Amphibia; order Caudata; family Salamandridae; genus Lissotriton; species Lissotriton vulgaris. The sequence continues at coordinate 1,072,244,168 of NC_141691.1, read as the reverse complement.
AGGAGGTGCTGTATCATGTACATACCAGCTAGTCGCTGTTCATCTGGGGAAAGATTCAAAAACGTTTGCGCTAATGCGTCATCGCTATATTTATCAGAATTGTCAGCCCATTGTACTGCTGACCTGGCTAATTCTTGTTCATCCATAGAATCGAGTACATGGTACCCCATTCGTTCTTGAAGTATTTTATCGGTGGCCTGAAATAGATGTTCAGGAGTCTTCGGGTTTGACATAGCAGAGTGAAAAAGTCTCTTGCTTTCTGGACGTATCGGTTTATTAAAGGATCTACCCCTTCCTACATATGCTATCGTTCCTCTATCTTCTGTCTCTGTCTCTGGCTCCTCCTCTGAGGATTTATTTGCATCAGATTCTGCTTCCCTTTCAGCTTTCGCTTTTGCATGGAATACTACTATTTCTTCACGAATTTTTCTGTACATGCTCTCTATACAACTTTGTTTATCATGTTTTCCGTCTGAAATATTCTGACTCCATGCAGTTAGTACCTTCATCTCTTCCTCATTTACACCAGGCCGATCTCGTTCTCTTACAAAACAGTTTATGAGGAATCTTAATAGTAGGCTCTGAATGTCTACTTTCTGATGCGCCATAGCCTCCTGAATACATTCCGGACCCTCCCCTGTCTGAACAAAATGATATATCCTGTCTAGATTAGCTTTCATTCCTGGAAACAGAACTAAGAAGTCTGCAGCACGTCTTATACGTATTGAGGCTAATAACATGCAACCATCTTTGCCTGGTATGGGGTCGTATCTTCAGTATGTGATAAGTTCTTTCGCCTTTTCACTGCTAATTGGTTTCGGAGTACGTTGCATTGCTATTTCTTTAGTATTTAATCGATGTGTTGGTGGCGGGGTCTGGAAACCTCCTGACGCACCTCCTGAAGCACCTCCTGAAGCGGAGGCTTGAGCAGAATCTGTCGGTAGGGCCGTGTCAGGCCCGAAAGGATTAAGCTGATTAATAGGGTTAATGGGGGGTGCAGGATGTGGTGGAGGAGTGGCCTGTCGTTGGGGATGACGGTCAGGGGGATGACGATCAGCGGGTGGTATACGTGCAGGTGGAACATTGATATATTCGGGAGCTACATCGTCTAAATAGGAAGAAAGGAAAATGTCTTCTGCGGTCTTGTGACGTAATTTAGTCGGGAGCAATGGAGGGGGTAGATTTTTCGGTATTTCCGGGGTCGCCTTGGGCAGGCCCTCGGCCAGGACTGGATACAATCCTGTCATAATAGCATTACGACGTCTATCGTGTTGTTCTATTCTAACTCGTTCTCCTTCTTCTAGTAGTTCTTTTTCTTTGGCCTTTTCAGAATCCTCTTTGCTTCTCTCTGCTTTTCTGAGTGCTTTCTCTGTGCGTCTATGCGATTCTTTACGCCATAATTCAATGGCCTCTTTCTGTGACTGTCTGGCTTTCTTTTTCCATAATGCTTCTTCTACTCTCATGATGCACTCGGCATCCCATGTCCCTGTAACGGGCCATCTCTGATTATCTGCTAGATCTTTGGTGTAGTCCACCCACAAGTCGAGAAATAATACAGCGTCTAAGCCGTGTTTGTGGTACATAAAATATCCGGGAGTGTCCCTGGGTGGGATGGGAACAGCTTCCTCGAGTATCCCTTTTCTAGTTCCTATCTGTTTCAGTTTCGAAAACAGCGGCATGTTGAGCCGTGATACTTGACACTTAATACTTACTCGTATTTGTACACAACTAATACAATAAACACAATAATGAAGATCGAACAATCACTCATACCACGACATTAAAACACATTTAAACATTTTGAAAACGAACAACAATAACTAGAATAAAACTAGCTAACTGCATACTGGATATACTGCTAAACAGTACAGATACACCGCTAAACAGTGCAGACCGGGTCTGTGTACCCAAACCCGTCTTGACCGGACACAAACTAATGCACCCGTCTAGATGCGTCCCCAGCAACGGTACTCACCGGGAAGCACGGAACGGAAGGCCTCGGAAACTCGACACTGGACTGGACCGGACTCGACTCGACTCGTGACGTAGGTACTTCGGAACTTCGGAACTGGTGGGCCTCTGAATACCTCGGACCTTGCTCTCTCAGCTGGGCTCTGGTCGGGATCCTCCGCACTCCTCACCGCCTCGTCTGGGTGTCGATCGCAGCCTCAGTCACCTCCGTTGGCCTGAGGGAGGTACAGGAAATCCTGCGGGTACGCGTTGTTGTCCGTCACGGCTGTGGCAGGGGACCGGGCCTGCAACGCACCGCCGGCGCGTAAGGTGGGGGAGGGGTCCCTGTTCGGGCGCCAATTATGTGGTAAATTTAAATTACCTATACTTAATTTATGCGGTAAAGTTCAATAAGAATAACTCAGTCAAAAATTAAGAGGCAGAGTCCGTGGCATCTGAGTTTATAAGGGTTTTATTCCTTAAAAAGGAATTGGTTCGAACCAGGTATCATGTTCCATCACCACAAGGGTTCAGGAAGGGAATCACAATGCTTTATTGACAGAACATCATATATATAGTCAATGCATTACAGTGGTGATAGATGCAGAAGGCGTAACAGCTGAGAGAAGAGAGATAAGAACACATGTACGTAATAAAAAGGCGTAACAGAAGGCGTGCACAAGGGCGTACACGGAGGTGTGTACTAAAGACGTCATATGAAAGTGTCACAGGTGGGTGGATCCATAGGAGAATCCTGCAGAGTCAGCAGAAATACATGGCAGAGATGCGCGCGCAGCAGCATGACGTGTGATTGACGTGGAACTGGAGGGTGAAGGGGACTTGACATTTAGCCTTACATAAGGAGACAGAAGTCTGGGGTGTCAGAACAACCTAATCCCAAATCATATCTAATATCTTGTGTTTGAGGAACTGTATTATCTGGAAGGAAAGGTCTCTCGGGCAGAGGCTATTCTATACTGACTGCTAGTGCGTGCATGTGTGTCTACGTGTCTACGTGAGATGCGAGGGGCCATGGGCCTACTATAGTAACAGGAGCTATGAATTACTTGCACGGAGACAGAAAGGCCGGGCCCTTTGCTCTGCAGCTGGGAGGATGTTTACCTGAACCACTAGACAGGAATGTATTTTCGAGGAGCGGAGCAGATAACTTGAAGGCTGAATACAGTCTTGGCAGGCAAGCAGGTCGAGCCAGGCACCGCTCGCCGCGCAGGGAGTAAGGCAAGGGTCATGGAAGCAGCAGGCCGCAGCTTTCATAGACAGAAGGCAGAAAGGGCTCGATGGCAGGAATCAGGGCCTAACTCGCCAGAGCCAGAAAAACGTGAAAAGTGCACCATGTAAAGACGGTGGCAAGGCATACTTAGGAACTGAATATTCGACCCATTCATGGTGGATCTGAAAGAGAACATGTTAACGTTGGACGCAAATGTATTTGCGTCTTCATAGCTGGTTGTGGAGGGAACATACATGTACTTGAAGCACGTACATGGAGCCGTTGGGGTCTACGATAGGGGACACAATTGACCATAAAAATTCATATTACCTCACAGGAAGGATCGTCATCTGATCTATATTCACAGAGTTCATTATTTATAGTTAAAACATACATTAACTCGCATAGAGAAGGCGGAGCGCTCCAGGCGGAGCAAGTGAAAGAGAGAGATAAGAGCACATGGGCGTGAAAAAGGCACACACATGGGTGTCCATTTGATGAGTCATAGGTGTGTCATAGATGGGTGGATACATGGAGGGGGTCTGCATGGTCAGCAGGAACCTTTACCCTACTTGTATGCGCAATTTGGTCATGACGTGGAATTGACGTGTAACTGGGGAAAGCTGGGGGGGAGCTGACTTTCGTGCTAGTAGAGGAGTCTTGGATGTCAGGACGACCTGCACTTCTGGTATTATCTGGTATCGTGAGTTTGGAGGATGCATTGTCTGAAGTAAAGGTCGCTCGAGCAAAGGCTACTCATCACTAAATGCTTAGTGTGTGCATATATTTCTTCTTGCATTGCGGGGGCCATGAGCCTTCTATGGATGCGTTTTCTGTAAATCACTTGAAAGGAGACTGAAAGGCTAGGCCCTATCTTCTGCAGGCGGAAATATGTTTACCCTTTTCATTAAACAGGAATGTGTTTCTGTGGAGCAGAGCAGATAACTGTAGGCAAAACACTGTCTTGGCAGGCCAGGCTGGGCACCTCTCGGCTGAGCAGGAAGTATGCGAGAGGTCGGGGATACATAGCTCAACTGCAGCTTTCAGAGTGTCAGGAGGCATGAAGCCTGAATTCGGGTCTTGGCTCGGCTGAGCCACAAAAACGAGTTCATCTCGACTTTTAAACGTGCACCATGTAAATGCATTGGCAACATAGGCCTCAGTACGGAATTAACGTTTCTTTCATGGAGGGCCTGGTAACTGACATGTTAACATTGGACGGAAATGCAGGGGCATTATTATTACAGGCATGAGAAGGGAATTGCATGGTGACATGGACATACATGGGGTATATGTACATACATAGGGTACATGTAGGGGACACAGTGGCCACGTAAAATTTCTATTTCCTCATTCCCTCCTTGTCCCCTACTGTGCCCTTCAGGACACATCTATATTCATGATACCATATATCTGATCATACAGCATCATTTGCTCGTCTTTTTTCTTTGGGTTTACGTGGATGGGGAATACAGGAAGTGGTACACAAGCCGCAAATCGCTGGGCCACATTGCAGACAGAGACAGCAACTGAATATAATGAGCAGTATCAGTCCTAGGAATGACAACACTGTCCAACCCCTTCCTGATATTACACTCCAGAGCCAACCGGACCAAGACCATGGGTCTTGATGCATCTCATGAGCTATCTTGTGGAGCCTTGTTATTGCTGCATACACGGATGGCGCGTTATTAGGAATAAACACGCAACAACTGGAGCCGATCACTCTACAAGCCCCGCCCCTATCTGCCAGGATGACATCAAGAAGAAGGCGGTTCTGAAGAACAACAAGTCTCATAGCTGACTGCTCCTCCGTCAAGTTTCCTAAAGCAGAAGTAGTCTCATTCACTACTGCTTCCAAAGTTCTTGTTAACCGGCGTATGAGTTTACTGTTTTGGACGGGACCTATGAACCAGAAGTATCCTTTAATGAAATCTTTATATTGCTCCCAAGCTGTCTCAGTCTGATCAACAACTGGGGAATCGGTCTCCCTCTTGTGTCTAACATGTACTAGTCGCGAATCTCGATGATAATGGGATGGGGCTAGAAAGACGGGTGGCAGTAGGAACGCTATATAACACATCCCACCCCAGTCTAAGGGCAGACGTACATAGGCTGTCTGACCGCAAATGAAATAGGAATGGCGGGAAGCTTTGAAAGTAGACTTTTCTTTATCCTTAAACTCGACTACAGTATTACAATCACTTTGATCTAAATGCACGGACCCTTTCTTTCTAACGCATAATTCACCTTTTACTGGTAAGACTGATATGAACGGTGGACCTGTAATTTTCTCGGACTGGACATTCAGAATCATAAGGTTAAGGGAAGCATTTCCTTGTTCATACACCTCATTTTCTAGATCGGTTCCTTTCCTCTGGGGAAAACCATCTTTGTCTGGGTAACATGCCTTATTCATTACTATATTTAAATCTCCCCAAATCCAACAAATCCAATCACTCTGGGAATCTATGAACTTTCTGTCTTGTGATGACATTAAAGCAAACCATGCTCCGCACGATCCATTGTGCGAGAACGGGAAAGGAAAGAGGGGCAGAACTCCCTTCGTTTTCTGATAAGGTGGGAGTCGGCCACATACCCAGCAATTCGTTACATTGCTGGTCTGATGAGAATGGTGTAACATTCGAATAAAAGTATTGTTGCGCAGTGCTAGTCGATATGACAGTTCATGGGGTGGCAGATCACTAAAAGTGTGCTCTACAGTGTCATTAAAGGAAGAATGTATATGTGAAGCAATAGGAGGAAAGAAAACATGTAGTGTCAAGCTGATACATATAATCGATATACTTAGAAGAAACATAATAATAAAAGTTACTATACATCTACTGCGTAACGTTTTGCAGTATTTCTCCTTCTTATCTCTCTGTCTGCTATTCTGGTCTACAATCTTATACATGTCAGGAACCTGTCTAACCGATTCACCACAGGGTGGACTTAAACAATTAAACGCTGTCTGACTTACTAGACCGTAATTTTGACCTATACTCCTGTTGCGGAGTCTTTTCTAGCAAAGGGGGCTTTGAGTCACTGGTTTCGGGGCAGTCTTTAGTTTCGATCACAGTTCCGGTATTTCCATGGAATTTCTTGATGTGTTCTGCATGGATCCAGCCCTTGCGTCCCTCGACCTTGACGGCAGTCCTCGTGGTAAGCAGTACTAACTTCGGTGTTCGCCAGCGGGGCTCGAGAGGGCTTGAACGATCAAAATTCCGGACCAGAACTACATCTCCGGGAACGATGGTGTGCTCTTTAACTTGGGTGTTGTCGGGGAAAGCGGCTGCAACCTGTGAACGACAAGAGAGGAGTGCAGACATCAAGGAAGCCAGGTAATCTGTCAGCATATTACTGTCAACATCGGTAATTTTCTTTGGCATAGGCGTACCCCACATATTCGGTGGTCTACCAAAAATCACCTCGTAAGGGGACAGTCCTGTTCTGGAATGAGCTACCATACGCATGTAAAAGAGGGCAACCGGCAAGGCTACCATCCAATCCACCCCTTTTTCCGCACAGACTTTCGCTAATTTTGTCTTAAGTGTTTGGTTGTGTCTCTCTACAAGTCCGGCTGCCTCTGGGTGTCGTACACAATGGAACTTCCACTGGTACCCTAACAGAAGAGATACTTGTTTCATTAATTCAGAGGAGAATGGCTGACCGTTATCTGAGTACACGACACGAGGCAATCCATACCGTGGAAAGAACTCTTGAACCAACTGCCTGGCAGTGGTCACAGCAGTGTAATCTGGGACTGGGTATGCTTCTGTCCATCTAGATAGTGCACATACAACTACTAGGACATATTTGTATCCTCTACATCTGTCCATCTGGATATAATCCATCTGGAGGACTTCAAAAGGGTGGTCAGGAGGATGAAATCCACCTTGTTCCACTGGAATGCCTTTGCCTGGATTGAACTGGTAGCAGATCATGCAGGTACGTACTTTCTGTTTTGCTGCTGCACGCAGGTGCTTGTTGAACCAAATATTCTGTAAACTGTCTAGCATAGCCTTTTCTCCTAAGTGTGCTGGACTATGTGCTGTGTTTATGATGACTTGAACCATAGAGTCAGGAAGAAACCATGTGGCTTTGCCTTTTGTCATCCAACCCTGGTCAGTCTGGACCCCTCCTTGTTCAGTCCATTTCATTAGTTCGTCTGGAGTGGCATGTGTCTGTATGTCGAGTACATCTTGTGAGGGATCCCTGACTGTCATGCAGTTTGTCAGTGACGGTACTTCTGTCTTTGTCGTGTCTGTTGGAATCTCTGTTGGAGTCTGGGCTGTAAGTTTAGCTGTTCGATCTGCCAGGTCGTTACCCTGGGAAATGGTGTCTGTGACTTTCGTATGTGCTTTGCATTTCATGATGGCTATGGCTGCAGGCAAGTGTATAGCTTCTAACAGAGCCTGAATAAGGGGTCCATGCTGAATTTTGGCCCCATGAGAGGTCAGGAAACCTCTCTCCTGCCATAACACTCCGAAGTCATGAACGACCCCGAAAGCGTACTGTGAATCTGTATATATGTTTACTTTCAAGTTCTTGGCTCGTATGCAGGCTTGTGTCAGAGCGATGAGCTCTGCTGCTTGTGCTGACAATGTGTCTATTCATTGTGTCTCTATGACTTCAGTATCAGTGGTCACAGCATATGCGGCCACTAACTCTCCTGTGCTTGTTCTCATGCATGAACCATCTACATAAAGTGTCAGGTCAGGGTCTGGCAATGCAATGTCTGTCAAGTCTTGTCTTGGTTTCGTCACTGTATTAATTACTTCCACACAGTCATGTGGTGCAGTGTCCACTGTGCTTGAGGGCAAAAGCGTAGCAGGGTTCAAAATGTTGCATCGTCTGATCTCTATGTGTGGCTGAAACAATATCAGTTCATATCCTGTCAGTCTTGCTACAGTCAGATGTTGTGTCTGTGTCCTGTTCAGGAGAACTTCCACGGAATGTGGAACCTGTACTGTCAGGGGGTGTCCTAACACTATGGAATCACTCTGTCTTATTGCTAGGGCTGTTGCTGCAACTGATTTCAGGCACGCAGGCAGAGCCTGGGCCACTGGATCCAATGTACTAGAAAAATAAGCACAAGGCTTGTGTTTTCCTGCTTGATCTTGTGTAAGGACAGATAATGCTGTTCCATCTCGTTCAGTGACAAAAAGCGTAAAAGGCTTGCTGTAACAGGGAGTCGCTAAAACTGGTGCTTGACATAGGGCTTTTTTCAATTCTTCAAATGCAAGGGTATGTTCTTGTGTCCAAGGGAGGACAGTCGAAGACGCTGCCTCCTGTGTTGTTAGCTGTATGAGTGGTTTGGCTAGATATGCATACTGGGGAATCCATTGTCTGCAGTAAGAAGTGAGGCCAATGAAGGCCTGTACTTCCTTTTGTGTCTTGGGCTGTGAAAGATTGGCAATTAACTAAAAACGGTCTTGTGTCAGCTGTCTACCCCTCTTGGACAGCAAGTGTCCAAGGTACACCACTTGCTGTGCACAGATTTGCAACTTCGAAGGGGACACTTTGTGCCCCTTGTCTGCCAGAAAGTGTAAGACTATCAGTGATGCATGTTCGCAGTCTATTTCTGTTCGTGCTGTGATCAGTATATCGTCTACATATTGGAGCAGTGCAGTGTTGGCAGGCATGTGAATACTGTCTAGTTGTCTTTTCAATGCTTGGCTGTAAATACTAGGACTTTCTGTGAATCCTTGAGGAGCTCTCGTAAATTTAAAGCTGCGTCCATTTAAACAGAATCCGAAGAGATATTGGCTCTCTGGATGGATTGGGACACTGAAGAAGGCGTTCTTTAGATCAATTACAGTAAAGAACGTTGCCTCGGAATCAATTGCAGTCAGCAATGAAGAAATGTCTGGAACCACTGGGTATTGGGGTATTATGCATTTGTTCAGTTTTCGAAGGTCAATCACTAGTCTGTAGACCGGTGATGCATTAGGGTCTGTTCGTTTAAGAATAGGAATGATCGGTGAATTACATACGTTCGAGTCAGTTTCTACTACCACTCCTTGTGCAATGAGTTTGTCAACAATTTTCAATAATGCTACTACGGCATCAGGTGGTAACTTGTATTGTCGGATTCGTGGCAGTACTACTCCTAGTTTGAGAGTGACACGATGTGGCGTAATGTGCATGTAGCCTACGTCAGTCGGACCTCGTGCCCATAAATGCTGTGGTACATTCTGGAGTCTGGGATCAAAATCTCTCAACACATAATGTCCTTTAAAATCACGTAAAAACAATCGCACTCCTTCCGGAGAACAACAAATAACTGCTCCTAGTTCCTTCAATGTCTTTATACCAAGCAAATTTTCTGGACACGACTTAGTAAGTAACAAGTCTGTGGTACGGGACAATGGACCGACTCCTAGGGAAACTGGCTTTGACACTTCATTAACAATAGGCTTTCCTGAAAATCCCAGGGAAACATTCTGTGAGCCTGAGAGGGGTGCCCCTGGAACCTCGTCATGACTGATGGTAGTTCTGCTCGCCCCCGTGTCAATCAGAAATTTTCTGTCTTTTCCCAATACACGACTATGTACATAGGGACCTTCTTGATCTACAGGAACTTCAATAAGGGGCAAGCCAACCTCCCTCCCTAGGCTGTTTCATGAGAACTGTTGGAATTCTGGATAGTCTGACTGTGCGTACTGGTACATTTGTTGCGTGACTTGTTGTGTGGCAGCTGCTTGTGGGGGTGGAAAATTCGCTACTGTCTGTTGCGTGGTCTGTGGGGTGCTATTCTGTCTAGGAGGATGCGGTCTTTCTTTTGTCTTGCCTGTAGCTATATTGTGTTTCAGGACAGCACATTCATTTACACAGTGACCTGGTTGCTTGCAATAATTACAGTTCCCTTTAACAGGTGGCATGCCCTTTTTATTCCCATCAGCTGGTACTGATTGTGCAACTAGCACTTTCATTTTCGTATCTTTCATGTGCCTCTTTTCATGTTCCTGTTCCTCTCTAATTCTGTTCTGGTGGTATTGTAACATTTGCAGCATTTGGGAAGGGCTATTTGCTTGCCAGGTACTCTCAACCTTCAGTACTCTATTCTTGATCGGGGGTAAGGAATTTTCCACTAGTTTGCTCACAAAAAGATGTGGATATGATTCACTACTTGGCTTAAGGCCACTATTAATAGAAAAACATTTCTCGAATCTGGAATAAAAATCACTAGTGTCTTCGTCTGGTTTCTGTTTACAGGCTGAAATAGCATCCCAATCTTCCTTTTTAGTAATCAATAATCTCGGCAGGACCGGTATCAAGAGTTCAGGTAGTGCTTTAGCTTTTTCCCCAAGACCAACACCAGGGAGCCGTCCTTTATCCTCTGTTTCCAATTCTGCCCAACTTATCTTTTTCTCTCCCACCTCCCAGTCTTTCTCTTTAAGCTTTTCGTAAATACCAGCAGGTAACAGTACTTTCAATAATTTAATAATGTCAGCGTACGTGTAATCCCCTATGCGGAGAATGTCTTTTAATTCACGGTGGAACCCCCCTGGGTCTTTGTCATGGCAGGGCAGCATCCTTTTCATTTCCAGTATTTCTATTTTCGTCAAAGGTGTGTAAACGTATACTCGCTGAAACTCACCCGCTGTATTTTTAACGGGATGAACCTCTCGTACGGGGTTCTGTCTGTCTATGTGTAAACCCTTTCTGTCGTAGTGTGGGGCAGGAATCATGCACGTGGTCAGAAAAGTAAAGTACCTATGTCGTTGGTCTAGAATGACATTAATTAAATCAGTACCTAGGCCTATCCATCTATCTAGTAATATATCATCCAGTAATTTATACAAGGGACCGGGATCAGAATATTGACTCTCGTACAACGTGATCAGATGTTGAACCATGTAAATATCAGCTAAACGCTGTTCGTTCTGGGGAAGGCTCAAAAAGGTCTGAGCCACTACATCACCTTTATATATATTGGCATTAGACACCCGTTGAATGGCTGATCGTGCTAATTCCTGTTCATGTACGGTGTGGGGTCTATCGCACTCTACTCGTCTTTTCAGTGCGTTCTCAGTAGCTTGGAATAGATTCTCAAGGGAATACCTTTCTTTTATAGGGGGTCCTTGTTTGCGGTAGTCGAGGCACTTGGGCCTGTCAAACTGTTGTGCTCTGCCTACATAATTCATTTTACCCATTTCCTCTGTTTCATGTTCAGCATCTTCTGATGCTGAATCCTCATTCTCGTCAGACTCTTTCCTGTGTAAGTTTAGAATCTCTTTTCGTATTTTCTTGTACATGCATTCTGTCTTTCCCACTGTATCGTGTTTACCGGCAGCTATGTTGTCACTCCAATCAGTCATACCTCTAGTTACTCCTTTGTCTGGCTGGTCTTGTTCCCTGATTAGACAGTTAATCAAAAAACGTAAAATTATATTTTTAACCTCTACCTTTCTTTGTTCCATGGCCTCTTCTATACTCTCGGGTCCCTCCCCCGTTCTAATGAAATTGTATATTTTGTCTAAATTATCCTTCATACCTGGTAATGTAATCAGATACTCTACAGCGCGTCTCAGTCGTAGTGAGTACACGAGCATTGCACCCACACCTGGTACTGGATCGTATATACAATGTGAAATCGTTACATTATGCTTATAGGGTGATGCTGTCATTTGTGGCGTTCGTTGTTGTCCTAAACCTTGCAGTGCTCGGTTTGTTGGCGGTGTTTGTGGCATGTTTGTGGGCCCCCCTCTCACTGCCCCTTGGCCTAAGTCGTCTTTCACGGTCGCTGGAGGCCGCAGTTGTGTAAGCAGATCCTGTGATGGGGCGGAGGGAGAAAAGGATTGTTGACGGGGGGAACAGGAGAAGGGAAGACTGCGTTAACATAATCCGGAGCAGGCTCCGCTAGATAGGAGGAAATAAAAGCCTCAGCTTCTGTCTGCTTATGTCTACTTACTTTAGTCGGTATTAGTGGTGGCGGCATATTACTAGGTACTTCTGAGGGGGTCACTTTAGCTAGTCCTTCAGCGAGGACGGGATACATGCCTGTAATGAGGGCATTTCTTTCTCTATCTGTTTGTACCGCCTTGACCCGTTCCCCCTCTTCCTTTAGTTCTTTTTCTCTGGCTTTTTCTGCTGCCTCTTTACTTCTCTCTGCTTTGTGGAATTCTTTCTCTACTGTCCTATGCGCTTCCTTACGCCATAACTCAATGGCATCTTTCTGGGACGGTCTTACTTTCTTTTTCCATAGTGCTTCCTCTACTCTCATGATGCATTCAGCATCCCATGTTCCTGAGGCAGGCCATCTATACTTCTCTTCTAGATCCTTCGTGTAATCTACCCATAAGTCTAAAAACAGTATGGCATCTAGCCCATGTTTCTGATACATAAAATGACCAGGTGTGTCTCTAGGCGGGACGGGAACTGACTCTTCGAGTATCCCTTTCCTGGTCCCTATCTGACGTAGTTTCGAAAACAGTGGCATGTTAGAACTAACTCTAACGAAAACACAATATACACAAGAATAGACTGAAAACAACCATTCACACTACGACATTAAAACATTAAAAACAGATACATCCTAACTAGTACATAGAAAAAAACATGAACCCAAAAAGCTGTTTACTTTATGTACTGCAAAACAGTACAACCATACCGGTCTCGTGAAGAGACACGTCTTTACCGTGCCCACTGAAAGGGACACGTCTTTACCGTGTCTGTGTACCCAGACACGTCTTTACCGGGCTCAAATAAATGAACCCGTCTCTATGCGTTCCCAATAACGGTACTCACCGGGAAGCAGAACTTGAAGGCCTCGGAAACTCGATACTGCTGCTGCTGCTACTGCTGCTGCTGCGCATGCGCCACAGAACAGGTGGGCCTCGGGATACCTCGGACCTTGCTCTCTCGGCTTGGGCTCTAGTTGGGGTGGTCCGCAATCCTCACCGCCTCGTGTGGATGCCTGGTCGCAGTCTCTGTCTCCTCCGTTGGCCTGAGGGAGTAGGCAGGAAGTCCCGCTGTCGTGTACACTTGAAGTCCGTCACGGCTGTAGAAGGGGGCAGGGGGCTGGACCTACACCTCCGGCGCGTGGGGAAGGGGACTTGTCCCTATTCGGGCGCCAGATTATGTGGTAAATAAAATAATTACCCTGTCGGAATTTCTATACACTAACAAGGATCATGCATATAATGAGAGGCAGAGTCCATGGTGTCCGATTCAAAAGGGCTTTAATTCAGTAACTCGAGTTAAGGGAGAATCGGGTTCCATCACCACTAGGGATCAGGAAGGATCGTCATCTGATCTATATTCACAGAGTTCATTATTTATAGTTAAAACATACATTAACTCGCATAGAGAAGGCGGAGCGCTCCAGGCGGAGCAAGTGAAAGAGAGAGATAAGAGCACATGGGCGTGAAAAAGGCGTACACATGGGTGTCAATTTGATGAGTCATAGATGGGTGGATACATGGAGGGGGTCTGCATGGTCAGCAGGAACCTTTACCCTACTTGTGTGCGCAATTTGGTCATGACGTGGAATTGACGTGTAACTGGGGAAAGCTGGGGGGGAGCTGACTTTCGTGCTAGTAGAGGAGTCTTGGATGTCAGGACGACCTGCACTTTTGGTATTATCTGATATCGTGAGTTTGGAGGATGTATTGTCTGAAGTAAAGGTCGCTCGAGCAAAGGCTGCTCATCACTAAATGCTTAGTGTGTGCATATATTTCTTCGTGCATTGCGGGGGCCATGGGCCTTCTATGGATGCGTGTTCTGTAAATCACTTGAAAGGAGACTGAAAGGCTAGGCCCTATCTTCTGCAGGCGAAAATATGTTTACCCTTTTCATTAAGCAGGAATGTGTTTCTGTGGAGCAGAGCAGATAACTGTAGGCAAAATACTGTCTTGGCAGGCCAGGCTGGGCACCTCTCGGCTGAGCAGGAAGTATGCGAGAGGTCGGGGATACATAGCTCAACTGCAGCTTTCAGAGTTTCAGGAGGCATGAAGCCTGAATTCGGGTCTTGGCTCGGCTGAGCCACAAAAACGAGTTCATCTCGACTTTTAAACGTGCACCATGTAAATGCATTGGCAACATAGGCCTCAGTACGGAATTAACGTTTCTTTCATGGAGGGCCTGGTAACTGACATGTTAACATTGGACGGAAATGCAGGGGCATTATTATTACAGGCATGAGAAGGGAATTGCATGGTGACATGGACATACATGGGATATATGTACATACATAGGGTACATGTAGGGGACACACTGGCCACGTAAAATTTCTATTTCCTCAGCTTGGTCTGTGCTCTGTGGCCTCTGTTTCACCTCCGTACCGCTGCGCCGCACCCTGGACTCCGAGCGCCATTTCGCATTTAATGACAGTATGTATGCAGTGTTGAGTTTCTGTGCCAGATAAATGTGGCCATACATTTTAACGCTGAGTATGTTTTAAAGGTGTTTGGCCTGGCATCTTGCCTGGCGCACTGTGCTGCACATGTGTCTCTGCATGTTGTTATATAATGCCATTGAGCACTAAATGAATGAAGTACCTGTTTGTGGCTGAAACGGAAGATATTAATCACCTTCCATCCTGCCTGTCTGTAAGTGCTTTAATGAGGGCATCCTTGGGATCTCCTTGTTGGTAGGTGTCGGTTTCCAAGACTACTATGATTCACACCACTTCAGAATTTCCTCAAGGAAATGAAATAAACGAAAATTAAAAAAACAGTTGCAGGACGATCTCCGACAGCAGACAAGAATCCGTGAAGAAATAAACTTCCATGTTTGTATACACATATGGAGGCCACACACGGCATCTTATAGGAGGAGGTTTTTCAGTAAATAAAAAGGGCATTTTTTCCTAACGGAGCATCTCTTTCATTTCAACAAAGAAAGACAAATGTACGTTTATTTTACGTGACATTGACAAATCCACAAGTCCAAATCCATGAGTGCTAAGCACTTCATTTCCCTCTTTGCTCAGTAGAAATAAGTCACTTTCCTATTTTTTTTATACAGACTAAATATTCTGAATGGAATCAAAACGCTATCTGACATATAAATACCCCTAAAGGCATCAGTGGGCAGAGCTGAGCAACTGTATGGGGCTTGGGACAGGTGGTGTCAGGGGCGCTGGAAGAGGGTACGTCATGGGGTGAAAGGACAATCAAGCCTCTTTAACAAGTAAATGGTCTTTCAAAAGACCTATGAAGTACTCGGGTGTGGCTGTGTGTGTGTCCCATCAGGAATTTCCAGCAGCAGGAAGGGAGCGTGGGGAGATAACTCTGTAATCGAGACGGCAGCGCAGCAACATTTGCTAGTATTTCGCCGTTTTTACATATAAATACAGACAGAGGAAAAATTGTTTTCCGTCTGTATTTATATGTAAAAATCTGTTTAAACGGAAAACCGGGAGCCCTATTTATAATCAATGGTTCCCAACGTCTCCAGCACTTCTGCATGTTCAATATTTCCCATCTGCAGCTCCCTCTTCTTCCCAGGATCCACGCTCGCCTCCCTTTCCAGTGCCTTTAAGCGATCTTCCACCTTGCAGAGATTTTTGTGCATTTCCTGTCTGGCACCTACTAACTGGCCTATGGCGGCTCCCCGCACCACAACCTTCATGGCGTCCCATACTACTAAATTAGAGGAAGCAGAGTCCCAGTTTTCTCTAAAGTAATTGTTCAATGTGTCGGACAGTGTCGTGCGGAAGGGGCCATCCTCCAGAAAGAGCGGATTGAGCCTCCAAGTAGGTACTGGGGTCGGTACCCTACCCCATGGAAGGCTGAGCGACAGGGGTCTGTGATCAGAGAAAGTTTTGGCCACATACTACGATCTTTGAAATCAGTGATCGTGAGCACATGAATCGGTCAATCCTAGTATGTAGGTTGTGAACGGGGGAATAGTATGAATATTCTTTGTGGCCCGGGTTCAAGACACGCCATGCATCCATCAGTCCCCAGCCGTCTGCCTATGTTATAAATACCTCAGGCAGCCGCAAGGCCCCAGTCATTTGGAGGGGGGGATGTGATCTATCCAGGTCCAGATTTAGTACCATGTTCCAGTCTCCGCCCAATACCCAGGGAATACTCGTCCAATCCGAGAGTGCCAGACCCACTGTGTGTAAAAACGTATCCTGGTCAAAATTCGGGGCATATATGCTGCCGAGTACAATCGATTCACCATCTAAGGTGCCTTTCACTAGAAAAAAACGGCCCTGATCATCTACTTTCCTCTCTATCTCCTCAAATGGCGTCCCATGTCTGACCCAGATAGTCGCCCCCCCTAGAGAAGGCTGAGTAAGCTGTAGAGTAAATAGTACCTCTCCACTTCTTCCTCAATTTCTGGGCCTCTGATACCGTGAGGTGGGACTCTTGGAGGAAATCAACCTGTGTATGATGTCTAAGCAGGAATGAGTGGATCCGGTGTCTTTTCTGTATTGCCCCAAGCCCACGCACATTCCAGGTAGTGAATCTATAAGATCCTACTGCGTCAGCCATAATCATCTAGTGCCAAGCGTAGGAGTGTCAGTGGACCCACAGCGCGAGCCCATATAACTAACGACCAGGAGACTTCATATCCAAAACTCCCCTCCCAGAACTGAACAAACAAGGCGCAGCAAGACAACACTGCCAGACCAAACATAAGAACAATAAACAAATAAGTCCAAGCACCAGTGCATTTGCCTGTGGGGGGTTGGCCAAGCACCATTGCCGTCAACCTAGCAGTCGCACCGGGTACCGCTGGCTCAACGGCGTGCCACTCTGGGGGCACAATGTTAAGAATGTACATGTAATCACGAACTGCAGATATCCTTGTGATGTGAACCAATAGACCCACCAAGATCATGTCCAACCAGGGGTCCCGCCCCCAGTCTTCCATCCCAACAGGGCAAGGAAACCAGCCGATTTGTACAGTATAGGACAGCGTTCAATACATAGCTCAGGACCCATGGATATCTCAATATAGAATAAGACAGTAAAAACAGTAGGCAGTGATCACATTGTAAAGGATACCATGCGTTGTAGTTGAACCAGTCTATTCCGAACGGAGCTGTTTGCCCCCTTAGTTATCCAGCATATCGTCCGCGGCTTGGGGCATGACAGTAGGGAACAGGACCACACTGTGGTCCGAGTCTGAGTGGACTGTGTTGTCGTCCGAGTCCGTTGCAATCGTTCCCGAGTCCTCCCGGAACGCGCCCACCATCGCCAAAGCTCCTGACTGGTCTTCCCTCTGTTGCTCCCGCGATAGACCTAGTCTTCCTGTCCTCTCTCTTGTTCCTGGGGAGTCCTCTTTCTCACGCCCGAGTCTCTCCTTGAGCAATTGGTAGCTGTCTCTTGAGTAGCGTCTTGACTCCCATTGATCCTCATCACCTCCAGCCATTCTTCGACATCAGAGGGGCTCTCAAAGAAATGTGTTTTCCTGTCGTGGACGATATTTAGTCAGGCGGGGAAAAGAAGCACATATTTCAACTTGTCCCTCCGTAGCTTCTTCACCTCCGCATACGAAAAGCGCTGTTTCTGGACCGCGTTGGTATTATCCGGGTATAGAGACACCCTTCAGTTTTCGTACTGAATGAGGGACTTCTCTCAGGCCTTCTGCAACAGAACATCCTTGTCTCTGTAGTTAAGTATTTGTGCTATTAAAGGGCGGGGTGGGTGGCCCGGCCTGGGCCTACCGGTCGGGATCCTGTGCGCCCGTTCCACACAGAAATGTGGCGATAGACCCTCCATAGTGACATTGTCTCGGAACCACTGCTCCATAAAATCCTCAGCACGGGCCCCTCACAGCGTTCCGGAAGGCCTATAACGCGGACATTATTGCGGCGATTCCGGCCTTCTGCATCCTCCACTCGATCCATGAGGGAGGTGACCTGCTGCTGCAGTTGCTGAATAGAGGTGGAATGGTCCGCCAATGTCGGCGTAAGTTCGGTAAGAACGAGTCCCTGGTCTTTTACCTTGTCTGCCAGTTTACTGTGGTCAGCTTTCAGCAGTGATAAGTTCGTGGTGAGAGCTCCCAGCTGTTGTTCCATTGACGATCTGGAATCCCTGATTTCTTTCAGGATTAAGTCCAGTTTACTCTCCTGCTGATCGTCATTATGGCCCGGCCCAGAAGCACCTGGTAGAATCCGCCCATCTCCGGCGCCCCCCAAGGTGCGCGTGGCCTCCTGGTCGCCCAGTCCCTTCACCGCTTTCGCACCTTTTCGCACCATGACGTTCCTTAAATGTACCGAAGCCGTACTTCGTAAGGTGGGGGCCATACGGAGAGAGCTTCGCCCCAGGGGAAAGATCTCACCAGAGGAATTCGTCCCTCAATGCTTCCGTGGAAATGTCCTCCGCTGAGCGATAGCTCTCAGAGCCCAGAGGGCCGAATCGGGGCAGGGGGGGGCGTGGTGACCAGCGCCCGGCAGACTGTAATAGGGAGGGGGAAGGGGGATAGGGGTACAGTCCCCACAACCACCACAACGGTGTATGGCCGCAATCCCTCCAGGCCTTACCAGCTCCTTCTTGAATTCCCACTCACCCGGTCAAATAGCCCCCCCCCCCCTCCCCTCAGGGCTCCACACTGCCAAAGCTCGGGGTCACTATGCCAACATCCACATAGTCATGGGTTGCAAGGTGCAGGGCCTCGAGAATCCAGTCTGGTGCCAGCGGACGTTCACTCCCTCCTCGCGACGCCACCTCAGGCTCACCGTCCCGCACCTCTAGCGGATGTCCCGTTGCAAGCTGCTACCCCCAAGTCAATAGGGAGCAACCAGGAAGAAAATTAGGCAGCTCCACGCACTGCCCCTCTCCACCAGTCCTCGCCTCCACGTTCGGCCAGGGTCCCGGCTGCCGCGTTGCTCTGTCCCCCCGGTGGGCCTGGGCCTTAACTGTATGTGGCGGGGGGGGTCTCACACACAGTCTTTACCCCCACGTCGCTCGCTCCCCGGTGCCGCTCTATTGGCACCGCCCCACGGGGGTCTTCAGGAGGTTCCGTGATTCCCCTTCCTCAGCCGCCTACCTCCGCGGGTGATGATCCCGCCCTCCTCTGTCACCAGGCCTCCGCTGGCACAATCCGGGCCCGGCCCCCGCGGCTGGCCTCAGCAGGATCAAGTATCCGGGGTCGGCACTCTCTGCCACCGTCTGTCTCCCCTCCGAGTCGTGTTGTCGCAAGGAGGCACCTCTCAGCAGGTCTCCAGTCCAGCGACGCGTCGTCCCGAATGCTCCGGAGCGCTGGCCCGATCACTTCCGGTCCTTCGTGCCCCAGTCGCCTCGGGCTCTACTCATACCACAGCTCCCGGCTTCGTTCTGCAGGCGTGGCTCTAGGCCAGAGCCTCCTCCGTCCCCGTATGCGGACCTTATTCTGCCCGCCGGTGGGTCACAGGATCGCCTCAGGGATCCGACACTGATCCACCCTCTTCCGCTGCAGTCAGGGATCTTGCAGTCGCTCTCTTTCATGATGAAGCACCAGGCGGACCCGGAGCTCTAGCAGCAGCCGACTGCCATCGTGGCTGGCTAGCCACGCCCCCAACAATTTGATGTTGAAGGTAGTTTAGTGGTGGCTAGGCAACAATTTTTCACTAGAGAGCAAGAGGCAGATGAAAGTATTGTATCTTATGTAGCTTCTTTGCGTATTTTGGCATCTGAGTACGAATGTGAGCATTTCACCTCTCAGTTATCTCACAAAGCTTCTAGAGAGTTGAAACCCAACAAAACTGCTCTTGGTGCCATAAAGGAAGGAAAAGACCATGGGGAAAAACAAGCCACTGAACAAAAAGGGAAAAGGTTTCCTATTGTCAAGTCTGAGAAAAAAAAATGGTCAACAAAGGAATTTTGTCCGTAATGTGGTTCCCAACTCTCCTGTGTGCCCTGCCAAGAATGTTTCTTGTCGAAAGTGTGGCAGAGAAGGTCATTTTGCCAAAGTGTGTAAATCAAGAGGAAATGTCAACACTATCACCCACATGCATCATTGCACCCGTTTGCGATTCCTAAATTGCGAAAATTAGGGAATCGCAATTTAGAAATCGCAAACGGCAATGCATGAATAATTCGCAAATATTTTAGCGATTTCTTAATTTTCCTTAATTGCGATTCACATTTTGCGAATTTCAATTAAGGAAAACCTTCCCATTGATTCCTATGGGCCAAAAGGCCCATAGGAATCAATGGGAAGGCATTAACATTTTGCGATTTTCATTTTGCAAATCGCAATTTGCTAATGCATTTCAAGGGTGCTGAGGGGGGTCCAAAGGACCCCCCCGCACCCTTGAAATGTTTTTGTAAGTGCAAGTTTCACACACACATGTGTGTGTGTAACATGACACTTTCAAAAATGCATTTTTGAGCATTTTTGAAAGATTTCGCAAATGAACACGAGCTTCAACCTCGTGTTAATTTGCTCCCCCTATTTGCGAATTCACAATTTAAAAAAAATTCATGCATTGCATTTAAGGAATCGCAAAAATGCAATTCCTTAAATGCAATTGCATTTTTAAAATTCGCTAAAAATTGCGATTTCTACACAATTGTTTAATGCATCCCAAAAAGTGATTTTGGAATCGCAAACGGCCGAATTTTGCGATTCGCACCCTTTGCGACTCCAAAATCGCTTGATGCATGTGGCTGTATATGGGTTGATGAAGATAAGCATGACATGTCAGTGGATGTAGTTAGTTCTATGAATGATTTGATGTTAGTAGTCAAGGATGATTGTGAAGACTCCGTTGATCCCATTATTGATATTGTTGTTGATGGGAAAACCATTTGTCTACTTGTTGATTCTAGTGCTTCTTATGACTATATTCACAGAGGAATTATTTGAGTGTATGTGGAATGATAAATTACTGGAACCTCCCGACAGATATCCTGTCTCATATGAAGGTGGGAGAATTGAATGAAGGTATTTTTTGAAGCCAAGTTGGTATTCAATGATAGATGTATGAATGGAAAGGTGTATGTCGTAAAAAAACTTTTGAACATTTTTGGGTCGCACCACCAGGGGTTAATTGGCATGACCCTCAGGCCTAGGACAAAGGAACCTGTGTCTGTGGTGGATGAGGGTGTGCATGGTGATGGTCCGTCTCATTGGGCTCTTAAGTTTGGTAGTGTGTTCGATGACAAGTTAGGACACATTAAGGGTTTCAAACACCTTATCAAGGTGAAAGATCAAAATGTGCCTATAAAACACAAGCTGCACAATGTACCTTTTAGTGTTAGCGATGATTTGGTAGAGCAACTTAAGAGGATGTGTGAGTTTGGGGGTCATTGAGCCGGTGGAATCATCTTTGTGGTTATCTCCGTTGGTCGTCGCGCGCAAAAAAAATTGTCATCTTAGGGTCTGCATAGACTTGCGCAGTATGTATAAGGGGATATGGGTTCATTCCCATTCTTTACCCCGTATTTATGATATTCTCTCCAAATTTGCAGGTTCTAAGTGGTTCTCTAAGATTGATTTATCCTCCGCGTACCATCAGGTTGAACTGGACTCGTCTTCCAAGCATCTCACTGCTTTTGTTTCTCCGGTGGGAACTTTTCAGGTCAAACGGATGCCGCTCGGGCTTGCCTCTGCAGCATCCGTGTTTCACCACATTATGGAAAAGCTATTGGAGAGGATTGAAGACACTGTTGTGTTCAAGGATGATATTTCGATAGTGGGCAAGTCTTATTGATTCGCATGATAAGAATCTTACTGAAGTATTGAGCAGGTTACACGAGAAGGGGATTGTTGCCAACAAAGATAAGTGTGTTTTTGGGGTAGATTCCATTGAGTATTTGGGCCATCATATCTCCGATGAGGGAATTTTACCCAGAGAGGGATTGATTGGCGCCATCATTAAGGTGCCGTGAGATAAGTGGAAGGAACAAGTGTCTTCATTTTTGGGAGTATGTGAATTCTATTCTTAAATTATCCCCAATTTTGCTGCTAAAACTGTCCATTTATGTGAACTTCTCAAAAGGAGTGTTAATTTTTTGTGGGATCAAGAGTGTCAGAGTGAATTTGTTCAGATTAGGCATTAACTTGGTGTTTGTGAAATTTTAATTCCTTTTGATCCTTTTTTGCAGTGCATTGTTTCTGTCGATGCTAGTTTAGAAGATCTTGGTGGTATGATTACTCAGATGAAGCAAGGTGTCGAGCAAATCGTTGTGTTTTCCACCCGTTCTTTGCGTCAAAGTGAGAAAAATTACTCCGTCATTCAGAGGGAGCTTCTAGCTTGTTGTTGGACTGTCGAAAGATTTAAGACTTTTTTGTGGGGTAGAACTTTCAAGTTGTTAACAGATCATAAGCCTCTCATTCCTATTTTGAATGGGCTTGTAGTGCAATAACATACCCCAAGGATTGCCAGACTAAGTTCCAAATTGCTTCAATAGGATTTTTCAGTTGATTACATTCCTGGTGGAAGAAATACGAGACCTGATTTTTTGTCTAGATCAACGTTACATGTGCAAATCAGTCTTGACCCTGTGCCCAATGGGAACAGTTGCATTTGTCACCCGAGTGGGATGGGTATGCCCAAACGTGGGTCCCGTGCTCTCCATGCCACTGGAGTCAAGCTATACTGGCTGATGAGGGCTGAAAGCCTGAAACCGGTCCTAGGATGCTTGTTTCCAGTCCAGGGAGGACCTGGCCTGGCAGTTCAGGCTGGACTGTTCCCATTGGGCGCAGGGTCAAGACTGATTTGCATATGGCTGGGTCCAAACTGGAATGGCAAGGTGAGCTAAAAAATGATGGATTTAGGCCCAGATCTCTGTACTGGGTGAATGTATGACATTGTTCCGCATTCTTTCCATCAATTGTTCTTTTTGCATTTGCAATCCTGAAGGAAGGGTGCTTGGTTCTAGGTGAGAGGGTCCCCTGCAGCCTACGGAGTCCATTCTCCAAGGTTGTCAGTGAAGCAGTCATATACTATATAGAGGGGTACCGCGTAATTACACAATAACCATCTCGAAAATAGCTGCGACGAATCCTATCATGGTTGGTAACAAACTTGTTGGTATCATCCCCCACACCGTAAATGGTGTGGGAGGTATGATTTCAAGTACTGGAGGAGCCCTCTTTTAGTCTCTCAGTGTTCCCAGTGCTGACCTTCTAGTCCCGGACAGTACAAAATGGTTGCTGCCAACCAGAGGCAACTTTCTGCCCTCCTGCTGCTGAGCCAAGCTCGAGCAGAGAAAGATGTAACAATAGGCATCCTGTCACAGGAGAGGTGTGACCACCTTCCAGACATGATTAAGTGTATTGGGACCGAGAGGGTGTTCTTGCCAGCGCCTGAAGGTCTGCATGAAAGGTGCATTTGGTGTCCCTGTGCCTAGTCCAGTTCAAACCAGTTCTGGGAGCCACGCGCTCCCGCTCTGGCGTGAACTGGACAAAGGGCTTATGTGGGTGTAGGTCCCTATATTTGTTATGGGATAAAATTTAGAACAGAGACCACAGCACTTCTACCGCCTGGGCACTCTGAACTTCGCTGGACTTCGTTTGGGCCTGACTTTATCTCCCTTTCAGTCTGCTGCATTGTCTGTGCACCATACTGGATCCATGCCGGACCTGTGGAGCATCCATGACACTTGAAAGAATCTCTCTTGAAGTGAAGGAGTCACTTCCCTGCATTCACAGGCATCTCAATACTTCATACCGGTCGGCTGATCCCGAGCTCCTGTGGACTCTGAAGGGTTCAACCACACAGGTGGTGGTTTTCTACGTTTCTCGAGGCCTGAGCTGACCTCTCTCCAAGTTTAAGGTTAGAATCGCATGTGGGGGCTTCATTAACCGAATCCCTATACACCCGTACTTTTGCAAGTGCAAATGCTTGCTGGCAACTTTGCAACAAGTGCATTGGGCTCTAACTAGCCCCAACCTCCAGCAACTTCTTCCACCAAGATCTGCCGCCACCCTGGCCTGCTTCTTTTGGTGAGTTTCTCGAGGGCCTCTCGCGACTCCTGTGCCTTCGGCCTCTGGGTCCATTTGAGGGTCACCTTTGTTTTCCTTGGACTTCCCTGATTGCTCGGGCCTGCCCTAAATCCCCTGCTTGTGGTGAATCTCCTGGACCTTGCTGGTCACAACCGTGCACCTTCTTGACTTCCTGCAAGGGTTGCATTTGCCGAGGCTTTTTGGTGCTCCTACTGGACACCGACCCCTCAGCACTTGACTTCCTTCGTGGGACAGCTCGTGTCCGGCTCCTGGTCTTCCATCGCCTGGTCCCCAGAGCTGCAGAGTCAAGGTCACTGTCATCTTTCCTAAAGCACCCAACATCGGAGGGCATTTGTCTCCAAGTCTCCTGGTCACTCTCGAGTGACATAGACTCTCTCCCCTTTGCTTTCAGGTACTTCTCTTCAAGAATCCAGGTTTGGATTCCCACAAACACTTTCACCTCTTCCAGCAGCGGCACTTTCTCGAAGTCCAACACCATTACACTGTATGCACCCGGCTTCCCTTGTGTAGGTAACGTGGGTACTGGGGTATCCACTGGTGAGGTGGCTTTCCAACCTCCTGTCTTCCATGGTGTTTCTTCAGGGTCCACTGGGAAGGGTCCATAATCTTTAAAAATCCAACCATGACTTGCACATAGACTTTTACGGAGCATGCGGTTTTGTTCCCACACTAAACACGCTCTCTGTCGGGTCCCTATCTACTCACCTTGGGTAGTTCCTTGGAGTCCCAGCAATTCTACGTCCTGTCGACACTGTCTTGACTCGAGTCGAGGTTCTTATACCACTTTCTTAGTATTTGGTTTGGTCCCCCCCCTGGGGCCACTGTGTATTTCATGCTATTTACTGCGTTTATTTGCTAAATATTGTGTGCATTGTGTTTATTATATAATAAACACATATTTTTATAAATACTTGGTGAGGTTCTTTTCACTTAATCTATACTATAAGATTGCATTCTGGTAAAACAAGCTGCTTTACACTCCTTTTGGACTAAATCTGAAGGCCGCTTTCCACAGCTACCACTTAGAGAGCTTTCGAAGGTTGTCTAAGACCTCTTAAATCACCATAAAGGTTGTCTGGACTGGTGCAAGATGTCCACTTACATAGGTGTACATCATATACCAGGCCAGCCTCTCACATGCACCAACACAAAATCTATTTTGGGTTTTACAAAGCCATGTAGCGCCTGATTTGCAAGTTTTTTTTATAAGTAACCACATAGTGCATAAAGCTGGGTTTGGTTCCCTTGAGTTAGGTAGGTGTTACATGGGTGGAGCATGGGTATTCCTGTGCATTAAGCATGGGCGGAAAATCCGTTTCGCTCGGGAATTTTGCGGATTTTCGGTAAATTCGCAATCCGCGAACGCTCGCGAATTTACCGAAAATTCGCAAATTCACACGCAGCGGATTTTTTTTCCTTGGTGAAACAATTTTGCGGCGCGCGGCGTTTATTTACCGTCATTCAGCGTTTGCCAAGTTGTTTTTCTCGATATTTTGCGAGTGCTGCGCCATTTTGGATCTTGCTGCGGGATCCCGCGGGAATTTGGCGAGCGCGATTACATAATCGCGGCTTGCCAACTTGCACAGCGAGAGTTTGTCAACGCGAGTACGCCGTGATCACGTATCGCGGGACTTCGCAATTGCGACCTTGTAGATGCGGCGAGCAGCAACAATCTCGCACTCGCGAAAATACAAAATTTGCAATTATGCACAAGAAATCCACCAGCAAGCAGCATAAACCTTCTGGAAATGATGATTTTTATCTGAATAACTCCTCAGGTTGACATTTGCCTGCACTTTTTTTGCGAGGAGTCCATTTTGGGGAGGGGGAGGGAGGAAGGAAGTGCCCCACAGTCTTCAACTTCCTGTTCCGGTCCAGCAGGCTCCTCCCAGTGCTTTGTCCACCTCCTGGTCACTTTTCATTTGGATCTGGAGCTGGAAGGATTACTTTTTGTGGATGCTGCTGGATATTTGGATTTGAGGCCTTTTTGACTTTCTTTGGATCACTTTTGGATTAGAAATTTCACAAGTAAGTTTGTTTGGGGCATTACAGTTGCTGCAACTACAATTTTGGAATTTTCGATTTTTGGGCTGTTTTGGGGCCTTTTGCCCAGTGGTACTCAGTGGTGGGTGGACTGAGTCTTTCTGTGGGGTGTCTTGAATTTAAACATCATGGAGGGGCTGGATGGCTTGGGATTGTGCTGATTTTTCAGTGATTTTCGTTTTTTTGGGCTGTACTTGTGGCCTTTTCACCAGGGGTAGTGAGTGTTGCATTGGCCTAGTCTTTCTGTGGGGTGTCTTGAATTTAAACATCATGGAGGGCATGGATGGAATGGGATTGTGCTGATTTTTCAGTGATTTTCGTTTTTTTGGGCTGTACTTGTGGGCTTTTCACCAGGGGTAGTGAGTGTTGCATGGGCCTAGTCTTTCTGTGGGGTGTCTTGAATTTAAACATCATGGAGGGCATGGATGGAATGGGATTGTGCTGATTTTTCTGGGTTTTTCGATTTTTTGGGGTGTTAGTGGGGACAGGCCATGTGGGTGGGGGCCATTTTGAGTGCTGCTACAGGCCCTGGCCATGTGCTGGGAGGGAGGGGGCCATTTTGAATGCTGGCAGTGTTCTCAGGTCTGCAACCATTTTGCCTAGCTTTCAACCTTTATGCCCAGGGGTACTCAGTGGTGGGTGGACTGAGTCTTTCTGTGGGGTGTCTTGAATTTAAACATCATAGAGGGGCTGTATGGCTTGGGATTGTGCTGATTTTTCAGTGATTTTCGATTTTTTGGGCTGTACTTGTGGCCTTTTCACCAGGGGTAGTGAGTGTTGCATGGGCCTAGTCTTTCTGTGGGGTGTCTTGAATTTAAACATCATGGAGGGCATGGATGGAATGGGATTGTGCTGATTTTTCTGCGCTTTTCGATTTTTTGGGGTGTTAGTGGGGACAGGCCATGTGGGTGGGGGCCATTTTGAGTGCTGCTACAGGCCCTGGCCATGTGCTGGGAGGGAGGGGGCCATTTTGAATGCTGGCAGTGTTCTCAGGTCTGCAACCATTTTGCCTAGCTTTCAACCTTTATGCCCAGAGGTACTCAGTGGTGGGTGGGCTGAGTCTTTCTGTGGGGTGTCTTGAATTTAAACATCATGGAGGGGCTGGATGGCTTGGGATTGTGCTGATTTTTCAGTGATTTCCTTTTTTTTGGGCTGTACTTGTCACCTTTTCACCAGGGGTAGTGAGTGTTGCATGGGCCTAGTCTTTCTGTGGGGTGTCTTGAATTTAAACATCATGGAGGGCATGGATGGAATGGGATTGTGCTGATTTTTCAGTGATTTTCGTTTTTTTGGGCTGTACTTGTGGGCTTTTCATCAGGGGTAGTGAGTGTTGCATGGGCCTAGTCTTTCTGTGGAGTGTCTTGAATTTAAACATCATGGAGGGCATGGATGGAATGGGATTGTGCTGATTTTTCAGTGATTTTCGTTTTTTTGGGCTGTACTTGTGGGCTTTTCACCAGGGGTAGTGAGTGTTGCATGGGCCTAGTCTTTCTGTGGGGTGTCTTGAATTTAAACATCATGGAGGGCATGGATGGAATGGGATTGTGCTGATTTTTCTGTGTTTTTCGATTTTTTGGGGTGTTAGTGGGGACAGGCCATGTGGGTGGGGGCCATTTTGAGTGCTGCTACAGGCCCTGGCCATGTGCTGGGAGGGAGGGGGCCATTTTGAATGCTGGCAGTGTTCTCAGGTCTGCAACCATTTTGCCTAGCTTTCAACCTTTATGCCCAGGGGTACTCAGTGGTGGGTGGACTGAGTCTTTCTGTGGGGTGTCTTGAATTTAAACATCATGGAGGGGCTGTATGGCTTGGGATTGTGCTGATTTTTCAGTGATTTTCGATTTTTTGGGCTGTACTTGTGGCCTTTTCACCAGGGGTAGTGAGTGTTGCATGGGCCTAGTCTTTCTGTGGGGTGTCTTGAATTTAAACATCATGGAGGGCATGCATGGAATGGGATCGTGCTGATTTTTCTGCGCTTTTCGATTTTTGGGGTGTTAGTGGGGACAGGCCATGTGGGTGGGGGCCATTTTGAGTGCTGCTACAGGCCCTGGCCATGTGCTGGGAGGGAGGGGGCCATTTTGAATGCTGGCAGTGTTCTCAGG
This sequence comes from Lissotriton vulgaris, assembly GCF_964263255.1. NCBI lineage: Eukaryota > Metazoa > Chordata > Amphibia > Caudata > Salamandridae > Lissotriton > Lissotriton vulgaris. The sequence continues at coordinate 1,072,215,980 of NC_141691.1, read as the reverse complement.
TCTGCAACCATTTTGCCTAGCTTTCAACCTTTATGCCCAGAGGTACTCAGCGGTGGGTGGGCTGAGTCTTTCTGTGGGGTGTCTTGAATTTAAACATCATGGAGGGGCTGGATGGCTTGGGATTGTGCTGATTTTTCAGTGATTTCCTTTTTTTTGGGCTGTACTTGTCGCCTTTTCACCAGGGGTAGTGAGTGTTGCATGGGCCTAGTCTTTCTGTGGGGTGTCTTGAATTTAAACATCATGGAGGGCATGGATGGAATGGGATTGTGCTGATTTTTCAGTGATTTTCGTTTTTTTGGGCTGTACTTGTGGGCTTTTCACCAGGGGTAGCGAGTGTTGCATGGGCCTAGTCTTTCTGTGGGGTGTCTTGAATTTAAACATCATGGAGGGCATGGATGGAATGGGATTGTGCTGATTTTTCAGTGATTTTCGTTTTTTTGGGCTGTACTTGTGGGCTTTTCACCAGGGGTAGTGAGTGTTGCATGGGCCTAGTCTTTCTGTGGGGTGTCTTGAATTTAAACATCATGGAGGGCATGGATGGAATGGGATTGTGCTGATTTTTCTGGGTTTTTCGATTTTTTGGGGTGTTAGTGGGGACAGGCCATGTGGGTGGGGGCCATTTTGAGTGCTGCTACAGGCCCTGGCCATGTGCTGGGAGGGAGGGGGCCATTTTGAATGCTGGCAGTGTTCTCAGGTCTGCAACCATTTTGCCTAGCTTTCAACCTTTATGCCCAGGGGTACTCAGTGGTGGGTGGACTGAGTCTTTCTGTGGGGTGTCTTGAATTTAAACATCATGGAGGGGCTGTATGGCTTGGGATTGTGCTGATTTTTCAGTGATTTTCGATTTTTTGGGCTGTACTTGTGGCCTTTTCACCAGGGGTAGTGAGTGTTGCATGGGCCTAGTCTTTCTGTGGGGTGTCTTGAATTTAAACATCATGGAGGGCATGCATGGAATGGGATCGTGCTGATTTTTCTGCGCTTTTCGATTTTTTGGGGTGTTAGTGGGGACAGGCCATGTGGGTGGGGGCCATTTTGAGTGCTGCTACAGGCCCTGGCCATGTGCTGGGAGGGAGGGGGCCATTTTGAATGCTGGCAGTGTTCTCAGGTCTGCAACCATTTTGCCTAGCTTTCAACCTTTATGCCCAGAGGTACTCAGTGGTGGGTGGACTGAGTCTTTCTGTGGGGTGTCTTGAATTTAAACATCATGGAGGGGCTGGATGGCTTGGGATTGTGCTGATTTTTCAGTGATTTCCTTTTTTTTGGGCTGTACTTGTCGCCTTTTCACCAGGGGTAGTGAGTGTTGCATGGGCCTAGTCTTTCTGTGGGGTGTCTTGAATTTAAACATCATGGAGGGCATGGATGGAATGGGATTGTGCTGATTTTTCAGTGATTTTCGTTTTTTTGGGCTGTACTTGTGGCCTTTTCAACAGGGGTAGTGAGTGTTGCATGGGCCTAGTCTTTCTGTTGGGTGTCTTGAATTTAAACATCATGGAGGGCATGGATTGAATGGGATTGCGCTGATTTTTCTGTGTTTTTCGTTTTTTTGGGCTGTACTTGTGGGCTTTTCACCAGGGGTAGTGAGTGTTGCATGGGCCTAGTCTTTCTGTGGGGTGTCTTGAATTTAAACATCATGGAGGGCATGGATGGAATGGGATTGTGCTGATTTTTCTGGGTTTTTCGATTTTTTGGGGTGTTAGTGGGGACAGGCCATGTGGGTGGGGGCCATTTTGAGTGCTGCTACAGGCCCTGGCCATGTGCTGGGAGGGAGGGGGCCATTTTGAATGCTGGCAGTGTTCTCAGGTCTGCAACCATTTTGCCTAGCTTTCAACCTTTATGCCCAGGGGTACTCAGTGGTGGGTGGACTGAGTCTTTCTGTGGGGTGTCTTGAATTTAAACATCATGGAGGGGCTGTATGGCTTGGGATTGTGCTGATTTTTCAGTGATTTTCGATTTTTTGGGCTGTACTTGTGGCCTTTTCACCAGGGGTAGTGAGTGTTGCATGGGCCTAGTCTTTCTGTGGGGTGTCTTGAATTTAAACATCATGGAGGGCATGCATGGAATGGGATCGTGCTGATTTTTCTGCGCTTTTCGATTTTTTGGGGTGTTAGTGGGGACAGGCCATGTGGGTGGGGGCCATTTTGAGTGCTGCTACAGGCCCTGGCCATGTGCTGGGAGGGAGGGGGCCATTTTGAATGCTGGCAGTGTTCTCAGGTCTGCAACCATTTTGCCTAGCTTTCAACCTTTATGCCCAGAGGTACTCAGTGGTGGGTGGACTGAGTCTTTCTGTGGGGTGTCTTGAATTTAAACATCATGGAGGGGCTGGATGGCTTGGGATTGTGCTGATTTTTCAGTGCTTTCCTTTTTTTTGGGCTGTACTTGTCGCCTTTTCACCAGGGATAGTGAGTGTTGCATGGGCCTAGTCTTTCTGTGGGGTGTCTTGAATTTAAACATCATGGAGGGCATGGATGGAATGGGATTGTGCTGATTTTTCAGTGATTTTCGTTTTTTTGGGCTGTACTTGTGGCCTTTTCAACAGGGGTAGTGAGTGTTGCATGGGCCTAGTCTTTCTGTTGGGTGTCTTGAATTTAAACATCATGGAGGGCATGGATTGAATGGGATTGCGCTGATTTTTCTGTGTTTTTCGATTTTTTGGGGTGTTAGTGGGGACAGGCCATGTGGACGGGGGCATTTTGAGTGCTGCTACAGGCCCTGGCCATGTGCTGGGAGGGAGGGGGCCATTTTGAATGCTGGCAGTGTTCTCAGGTCTGCAACCATTTTGCCTAGCTTTCAACCTTTATGCCCAGAGGTACTCAGTGGTGGGTGGACTGAGTCTTTCTGTGGGGTGTCTTGAATTTAAACATCATGGAGGGGCTGGATGGCTTGGGATTGTGCTGATTTTTCAGTGATTTCCGTTTTTTTGGGCTGTACTTGTCGCCTTTTCACCAGGGGTAGTGAGTGTTGCATGGGCCTAGTCTTTCTGTGGGGTGTCTTGAATTTAAACATCATGGAGGGCATGGATGGAATGGGATTGTGCTGATTTTTCAGTGATTTTCGTTTTTTTGGGCTGTACTTGTGGCCTTTTCAACAGGGGTAGTGAGTGTTGCATGGGCCTAGTCTTTCTTTTGGGTGTCTTGAATTTAAACATCATGGAGGGCATGGATGGAATGGGATTGTGCTGATTTTTCTGTGTTTTTCGATTTTTTGGGGTGTTAGTGGGGACAGGCCATGTGGGTGGGGGCCATTTTGAGTGCTGCTACAGGCCCTGGCCATGTGCTGGGAGGGAGGGGGCCATTTTGAATGCTGGCAGTGTTCTCTGGTCTGCAACCATTTTGCCTTGCTTTCAACCTTTATGCCCAGGGGTACTCAGTGGTGGGTGGACTGAGTCTTTCTGTGGGGTGTCTTGAATTTAAACGTCATGGAGGGGCTGGATGGCTTGGGATTGTGCTGATTTTTCTGTGATTTTCGTTTTTTTGGGCTGTACTTGTCGCCTTTTCACCAGGGGTAGTGAGTGTTGTATGGGCCTAGTCTTTCTGTGGGGTGTCTTGAATTTAAACATCATGGAGGGCATGGATGGAATGGGACTGTGCTGATTTTTCAGTGATTTTCGTTTTTTTGGGCTTTACTTGTGGCCTTTTCACCAGGGGTAGTGAGTGTTGCATGGGCCTAGTCTTTCTGTGGGGTGTCTTGAATTTAAACATCATGGAGGGCATGGAAGGAATGGGATAGTGCTGATTTTTCTGTGTTTTTCGATTTTTTGGGGTGTTAGTGGGGACAGGCCATGTGGGTGGGGGCCATTTTGAGTGCTGCTACAGGCCCTGGCCATGTGCCTGGAGGGAGGGGGCCATTTTGAATGCTGGCAGTGTTCTCAGGTCTGCAACCATTTTGCCTAGCTTTCAACCTTTATGCCCAGGGGTACTCAGTGGTGGGTGGACTGAGTCTTTCTGTGGGGTGTCTTGAATTTAAACATCATGGAGGGCATGGATGGAATGGGATTGTGCTGATTTTTCAGTGATTTTCGTTTTTTTGGGCTGTACTTGTGGGCTTTTCACCAGGGGTAGTGAGTGTTGCATGGGCCTAGTCTTTCTGTGGGGTGTCTTGAATTTAAACATCATGGAGGGCATGGATGGAATGGGATTGTGCTGATTTTTCTGTGTTTTTCGATTGTTTGGGGTGTTAGTGGGGACAGGCCATGTGGGTGGGGACCATTTTGAGTGCTGCTACAGGCCCTGGCCATGTGCTGGGAGGGAGGGGGCCATTTTGAATGCTGGCAGTGTTCTCAGGTCTGCAACCATTTTGCCTAGCTTTCAACCTTTATGCCCAGAGGTACTCAGTGGTGGGTGGACTGAGTCTTTCTGTGGGGTGTCTTGAATTTAAACATCATGGAGGGGCTGGATGGCTTGGGATTGTGCTGATTTTTCAGTGATTTCCGTTTTTTTGGGCTGTACTTGTCGCCTTTTCACCAGGGGTAGTGAGTGTTGCATGGGCCTAGTCTTTCTGTGGGGTGTCTTGAATTTAAACATCATGGAGGGCATGGATGGAATGGGATTGTGCTGATTTTTCAGTGATTTTCGTTTTTTTGGGCTGTACTTGTGGCCTTTTCAACAGGGGTAGTGAGTGTTGCATGGGCCTAGTCTTTCTGTTGGGTGTCTTGAATTTAAACATCATGGAGGGCATGGATGGAATGGGATTGTGCAGATTTTTCTGTGTTTTTCGATTTTTTGGGGTGTTAGTGGGGACAGGCCATTTGGGTGGGGGCCATTTTGAGTGCTGCTACAGGCCCTGGCCATGTGCTGGGAGGGAGGGGGCCATTTTGAATGCTGGCAGTGTTCTCAGGTCTGCAACCATTTTGCCTAGCTTTCAACCTTTATGCCCAGGGGTACTCAGTGGTGGGTGGACTGAGTCTTTCTGTGGGGTGTCTTGAATTTAAACATCATGGAGGGACTGGATGGCTTGGGATTGTGCTGATTTTTCTGTGATTTTCGTTTTTTTGGGCTGTACTTGTCGCCTTTTCACCAGGGGTAGTGAGTGTTGTATGGGCCTAGTCTTTCTGTGGCGTGTCTTGAATTTAAACATCATGGAGGGCATGGATGGAATGAGACTGTGCTGATTTTTCAGTGGTTTTCGTTTTTTTGGGCTGTACTTGTGGCCTTTTCACCAGGGGTAGTGAGTGTTGCATGGGCCTAGTCTTTCTGTGGGGTGTCTTGAATTTAAACATCATGGAGGGCATGGATGGAATGGGATTGTGCTGATTTTTCTGTGTTTTTCGATTTTTGGGGGTGTTAGTTTATTGGACAGGCCATGTGGGTGGGGGCCATTTTGAGTGCTGCTACAGGCCCTTGCCATGTGCTTGGAGGGAGGGGGGCATTTTGAATGCTGGCAGTGTTCTCAGGTCTGCAACCATTTTGCCTAGCTTTCAACCTTTATGCCCAGGGGTACTCAGTGGTGGGTGGACTGAGTCTTTCTGTGGGGTGTCTTGAATTTAAACATCATGGAGGGGCTGGATGGCTTGTGATTGTGCTGATTGTTCAGTGATTTTCGTTTTTTTGGGCTGTACTTGTGGCCTTTTCACCAGGGGTAGTGAGTGTTGCATGGGCCTAGTCTTTCTGTGGGGTGTCTTGAATTTAAACATCATGGAGGGCATGGATGGAATGGGATTGTGCTGATTTTTCAGTGATTTTCGTTTTTTTGGGCTGTACTTGTGGCCTTTTCACCAGGGGTAGTGAGTGTTGCATGGGCCTAGCCTTTCTGTGGGGTGTCTTGAATTTAAACATCATGGAGGGCATGGATGGAATGGGATTGTGCTGATTTTTCTGTGTTTTTCGATTTTTTGGGGTGTTAGTGGGGACAGGCCATGTGGGTGGGGGGCATTTTGAGTGCTGCTACAGGCCCTGGCCATGTGCTGGGAGGGAGGGGGCCATTTTGAATGCTGGCAGTGTTCTCGGGTCTGCAACCATTTTGCCTAGATTTCAACCTTTATGCCCAGGGGTACTCAGTGGTGGGTGGACTGAGTCTTTCTGTGGGGCGTCTTGAATTTAAACATCATGGAGGGGCTGGATGGCTTGGGATTGTGCTGATTTTTCTGTGATTTTCGGTTTTTGGGGCTGTACTTGTGGCCTTTTCACCAGGGGTAGTGAGTGTTGCATGGGCCTAGTCTTTCTGTGGGGTGTCTTGAATTTAAACATCATGGAGGGCATGGATGGAATGGGATTGTGCTGATTTTTCACTGATTTTCGTTTTTTTGGGCTGTACTTGTGGCCTTTTCACCAGGGGTAGTGAGTGTTACATGGGCCTAGTCTTTCTGTGGGTTGTCTTGAATTTAAACATCATGGAGGGCATGGATGGAATGGGATTGTACTGATTTTTCAGTGATTTTCGTTTTTTTGGGCTGTTGTTGTGGCCCTTTTCACCAGGGGTAGTGAGTGGTGCATGTGCCTAGTCTTTCTGTGGGGTGACTTGAATTTAAACATCATGGAGGCATTGGGATTGTGCTGATTTTTCTGGGTTTTTTTTCGATTTTTTGGGGGTGTATAACTGAACTGATGTTCCTCTGTCTTCCATTGCTTTTAGGTGCACAAGACTCAAGAGAACCACCAGTGCCAGGAAGAAGTCCTGCAGCGGTACTGTGCGCAGCATAACGTCACGCGACGTCACGTCTGGCCACAGACAACTCTGCAACTCGTGCAACTGCGGCCTGCTGTTCTGACCTGCTCTGATGAAGATGGCCCCCAAAAAAGTTCCCCGTAGCTCCTCTACCAAGAAAGTTGCCAGTAAGGAGCAGAAGAAGCAAGTTACCAAGGAGACTGGTGTGCCGCCCGCCACGTTTTTTGGGAGTAAAAAAAAAAGTACGCCTGCAGCAGCAGCGGGATCTGCTGGGGACCAAGCTGGGAGCAGCACCCCCTCTCCATTGGGCTCAGTGCCAGCACCACCACCACGCCAACTTAAGTCCAAGCTCTTGAGTGCTGCAGAGGCACTTAGTCTAGTTGTTCAATCACCATCGACCAGTGATGTTGGCTCATCGCAAGAAAGTAGCAGCAATGTTCCTGAATCAACACAGGTTGTTGTAACTAATCTGACGAGTGTTGAACAACCACAGCCGCAACAACAACCACATGTGCAAGTACAAGCCCAAGTACATGTGGAAGGAGAGGCAGCGCAAGGAGATGCGCAAGCAGAGGTGCATGGAGGGTCACAAGTGCCCACAATAGTTGTTCCTCCCGAAGTAGGGGCACATCAGGAAATCGACAATCAAGGCGAGGTATCATTTGAGGAAGCCACTCCTCCTGATGATCATTCATTGTCTTCCACACCCCTAGCAAGGTAGAGATCAAGGGTGAGGTCTACATCTTCTTCAAGCCGACCTCCTTCTGATGATATGGATGAAAATTGGGAACCACCACGGCCGTCTGAGAGTGAGGCACACCATGATCTGACAAAGGTACTTAAGCCTAAAAGGAAAGTCGTCGAAAAACTCATAGTTATGGAGTGTGATGAGGCTCAACAAGAAGTGGCGGATGCTGCTGCTGATGAAGGCTCTCACGACGACAAACCAGTCATCATAAAGGTCACTGCAGCCCCATAGGGCATGCAGCAAAAAGACATTTTGACCCTAGCCCGTGAAGCTGCTGAGCGTGATGATGTTGTCGACGAGGAGGCAATGGAAGAACCACCACAATCATTGGAGTTAACTAGTACACCAACACCTACCGCTTCCATATTTCTTACTCGCCGGAAGGGACCTCCATCCACCTCGACCTCAATTAGTGGTGGTGAAAGTGCAAAACGTACTGAAGTTCGGCAATCCACATCCTCCACTTCATCTGGCATTAGCAGCAGGACCACCACCACCAGTATCGCCGCCTCCTCCGACCCCCAAAGACATTTCAAGTCCGCAGTTTGGGACTTCTTTAGTGTTTGCCCAAAAAAGGAAAACCTCGCCATTTGTAGCATTTGTAAGTTTGCAGTTAGTCGTGGTAAGTTTGGTTCCAACTATGGTACCGGAGGCCAGAGAGGTCGTCTTGAAAGAAAGCACGCTGTCAAATGGTTTGCGCACCTACAGGCGATCAAGGAAGCCCGAATTGCACGTAATGAAAACGTTGATGTTTCATCTGATGATGACGAGGAGGAAGAAGACGTGTCAAACACTTCACTTACACCCAGTACCCCTGTCAGCAGCACACCCCATGTGAGCCACACTAAGAGTGTGGGAGAGAGTGAGACACCAATGCGAAAAAGTTCATCAGCGAGCGTAACTGGGTCGAAGAAATCATCATCATCATCCCGTAAATGCTTGGTCCAGGGCAACATTAAAAAGATGTTGTTTACGGAAGCGCAATATGAACGCAACCACCCACTGACGCGTCTGTACAACACTAAGCTGGCTAAAATGCTAGCTCTGGACCTTCTCCCTTTTTCTTTTGTAGAAGGGGTTGGTTTTCTAGAATTAGTGGCAGCGCTCTGCCCTAAATGGAAGGTTCCTAGCCGGTTCTATTTTGCCAGAGTTGCGGTTCCAGCACTACATGAAGATGTGCTGGAGGTGATTGGGGCAGCTTTGCAGAAGAGTGCTGTTCACACTATACATCTGACAACAGACATGTGGACCAGTGGCGCAGGTGCTGATTACATGTGCATCACTGCACACTGGGTCTCTTTTTCAGGGGTTAAAGCAAAGCTAAACGCAGGTGTTGACCCGGACCAAGTTTTTAAAGCTGCTCGGAAACATGCAACACTAGCCATGTTTGGCTTGGAGAAACGTCACACAGCACAAAACATTTTGGATGAGTTTAACACAAAGGTCCTTCACTGGCTGTCCCCAAAAAAATGCCAGGTTGGTTATGTTTCCACGGATAATGGCGCCAATGTAGTTAAGGCAATGGAGCAGGGTCACTATTTTAGAGTGCTGTGTTTGGCGCACTGTATCAACCTGGTTGTTAAAAAATTCTTGAGTGATAAAGACAGTCCAGCGTATGAGGTAGTGGAGACCTGCAGAAAAATGTGCAACCATTTCAGCCATTCTTTTAAGGCCTGGAAGCATCTGAGGAGCCTGCTACATGAACGTTGAATGCCAGTGAAAGCACTCATCCAGGAGGTGGCAACACGTTGGAACTCAACCTTCTACATGCTTGAGCGTCTGTATGAGCAGTATACGGTACTCGATCACTATTTCTTCACAGTGGGTACAGCTCACAAGGACCTGAGGATGGATGCGGCGCAATGGGAAATAGTTAAAAGCCTGAAACACATGCTTCGTCCTTTTGAGGTCTTCACACGTGCAGTCAGCAAGGAGGACTGTAATTTGGGAAAAGCTATCCCATTGTTGTACATGCTGGAGCACCAACTGAAGGCGGTGTCTTCTGTGTTTCAAAAAAATGAAAAAAACCAAGACCCTTTTGTTTTGGCAGAGAAATTATTAGAGCGCCTACAAGGTGATGAACGTCTTAAAAAGATCCACTCAGAACAGCATTACATTTGTGCTACTATTCTGGATCCACGCTACAAAAAGGCGCTGGCAGGCCGAGCATTCTTTCCTTTTGCTGATCAAGAGGTTACAAAGTACAATCGTTGGCTAGCCTTGTCAGCCAAGAGGTTTGAAAGAGAACGGCAGCTCATTGAAGAAAAAGGCAGTACATCAGCATCAGCATCAGCAGGCCATCCCCAGTCAAAACAATCCACTTCTGCACCTGTGGCTGTGGCACAAGTGACCTCTCAGCCGTTAAAGACACCGGCAACCGGATCATCTGCACCTGACACAACAGTAACATTGGATGCTGAAGAGGATTGGCTAACTTGGCTTGGGTATGGTTCTCAAAAGGTCACAGCAAAAGCTAAGCAAAGTGGAGGAACCTTGGAGGATGACCTTGAGTCGATGGTGGAGGACTATCTGAATGACTCAACAGAGGTCTATGTTGATGCTGACCCATTGGCGTATTGGCATGGGAAAAAAGAATTGTGGCTACAGCTCTCCAATCTGGCTTTAAAATACTTGTCTTGCCCACTCGCAAGCGTGTCTTCTGAACGTGTTTTCAGTGCTGCTGGTGGCATTGTAACTCCCAAACGGAGCCGCCTCTCGCCCAAAAATGAGGAGAGGTTAACAATGATCAAGATGAATCAGCACCTCATACTACCAGATTACAGAGTACGAGAAAGCACGCCGGATGAAGACGAGGTGGATAGCAACATAGATGAGGGAATTTCTTCTCTGTTAGGTGACACTGAGCTCACCCTGCCTGAATTTGCAGAGTATGATGAGGAAGCCTTATTCTTATTCATGGACCCTGACACCGAGCCCTGAAAATGAGACAATGAATCAATAACTTTCTTTTTCGTCCTTATTCACTTTTATTCCTATGTGTCTGTCTTTCTTTGTTGTGCACAGTTAATATAATTCAAACTTTAATCACCTAATCACAAAAACAAGCCCATCAGCAGAACTGTCTTCACTTGTTTGCTTATTGATTTGAAGGTGCCGCAGTCTGCATTCCTCAGGTTCACAAGTTCAGAAGAACATGCTCCTCTATCCTCCTCCTCCAGACTCCTATTTCCATCAAAGCAGAGGGCTGGATTACGCCCAATGAAGAAAGACTCAGCACTTGTGGGGGTGTTCTACTTCTTTGCGGGTGAGTTGACGGCTCTGGGGTCATTGCTGGGAAGCTCGGATACCGGATAAAAGTGGTTTAGACCAAATCGGAGGCGGAAATTTTTTGTGTGTTTTTGCTGACTTGCTTGCATTTGAGGTGCTCTTTGGGGGGGTTCCGGGTGTTTGTGGGTAAGTTTTGGGGTCTGGGAGCACTGCTGGGACAGTCTAATCTTGATCGCATTTGCTTTTCAGGAAATCCTGTGGTGGAAAACGGGAGTTATGGCCTAGCTGCACAGCGCGTTTGGACCGACGGCCGAGAAATATTGTAAGTATGAGATTTTCCTTTTTGGCTGTTTGGGGGTGTTGTGCTTTTTGGCGGGTGGGTTGGCGGGTCTTGGGGCATTCCTGGGAAGGTCTAATACCGGATAGAAGTGGTTGGGACAAAATCCATAAGGAAAAGCCTTTTGGCACTTTTTGTAACTTAGGGTTCGTTAGGGTTAGCCCTAGCAGCAGGATTGCATGTGTTTCGGGGTGTTCTAGATTTTTGCAACTGAGTTCTGGGGTCTTAGAGCACTCGTGAGAATGTGTAATTTTGGTTGCAAGCCATTTGAAGAAAATCCATGGTGGGAAAGGGGGGATTTGGCATAGTTAAAGAAAGCCTTTGCCACTATTCTTAACTTAAGGCTCGTTAGGGTTAGCAGTATTTCTATTGCATGTGTTTGGGTGGGGGGTTTCGAGTCTTGGAGCGATGCTGGCTCTGGATACTTTTGCTTGCTTGCAAGTGTTTGAATACAATCCACGGTGGGTAAGGGGGTATTTGGGCCTACTTTTACTTTCAAAGTACGTTTTGTCACCAGTTTTCTGCTAGGCCTCGTTTTTTGAGATCTGATTGGGGGTCTTCTACATTTTTGCGACTGGCTTTAGTAAGGGTCTGGGTGGGAGCACTGCTAGGAAGGTCTAATTTTGTTCTAAAACACAGTTTACAGTACACCTAGCTTGAGGGGAAAGATCCGCTAAATTAATTTGCCCATACTTATTTATCCTTCAAAAGGTGACTCAGACAGAGTACGCACTTTCAAAAATATTGTACTGTCTATTAGGAAAATCAAAGTGTGACTTTTTGCACTACACAGCGTATATACCTTATATTTATTTATCAGTGCTGTTTTTCGTTCAATAATTACAGGCCGGGTTTCAGTCTGTGCAATATGGAAAAAAGGATGGAGTCAGGCTTCACATTAGCGAGCCGCAATTCAGCATCCGCCAGGCAGGCAGTGGACAGGGTGTCTTCTGGTCACCAACATTGATGGACGAAGCGTCAGCTGGAATGGAGGAGTGCCGCTAATAAGAGGCTGCATGCAACTTACCTACCAAATTCAACAGGAGGACAACTACAACAACATACAGACAGATACAGTATCCATTCTTTTCTTCTATGAGTGTGACTGCATTTCTTGGATCTCTCTCTGCTTCTAAATTGATCCCTACAGCCATTCTATAGGTTTTACTTCAGCTATTTCTTAAACCTAATTTAATGTAGCCCTGTACTGTCGCATTTTGTCATTCACGGTTGACGAAAGTACTACTTACTTTTCAGTAACAATGCATTCAGTAGTGCATGCACTTCCTTTATGTCACGTAAAAGATTTATGGTTAGCTTTGTACCCACAAATTTCTTTATGTTCAATTATTGTTTGTCCATGCTGTGCTTTTTTTTTCTCTCAACAAAACCTACCCAAAAAGAAACCCCCATTCCCATCCATTTTACAAACCCTAACCCTCTTCCCCCCGGGCTGTGCGGTTTTGCTTGATGTGTGACTAAATGACATCAATAATTCCACACACTTGCTGGGGAGGATAAGGTCATAGCAACAGGCTGGTGAAGGAATCCGAGGATATATTCTAGACTTACTCAGCTTCAGTACTATTTCTTGTAGTAGTAGCCAATGTCAAAGAAATCCTACACAAGTACAAGTTATACTATCAATACTTTACCATTTGTTAGGCTACATTGTGCCACTGTTCTTGTCTAGTGTACTGTCACCTGCTATATTCTCTCTCGTACCGTTGTAATGCTACAGTAAGGACAAACCAGGTTTCATTTTCTTTTTTTCCATAGCCATGCAACTGCCACTGTGTCACACCACTAGTACCACCGCAATGAGGAGGAAATTTCATCCGCCCTGGATTGCCAACCTTAATCGCCATTTCCCGTGGAGCCAGCCCTGGGCCTAGCCCTACTTTCAAACACAAATTACAAGTAAGATAAGCGTTTGGTTGGAGGTAGTATAATGGAGTATTAGGAGAGACGAGAGATTGACAGTAGTACTACTAAAGTCCTAGGACTATTCAGGAAAACAAACTTACTGTTAAACCCCCACCCACCAGACTCAAAAGCAGTAAAAAACAGGTATGGTCAGATAAAGTTTCAAAAAGTATATTTTTATAGCCCTAACAAAATGATCTCCCGCAAGACCCTCCCTAACCCCAACGATTGTCCTTCAAAAGTCCCCAAAAAACCCAACTCCCAATTACCACCCCCCAAAAGTCTCTAAAAAAGGGGCAAGGGACACTACGGTAGGGTGCTGTTGACTTTAGCAGCCAGGGCATCATGCTCTTTGCGGAGGGTGGCATGTTCGAAGCGGAGGCCCTCCAACAAGTTCTTATAGCTTAGGACCTCCTGCTCCAGGTAGGACAGTCTGAGGCATAAGCAGTGCCGGCGTGCCTTGCAAATCCTGTGGGGGGCAGCTGCTGTCTTTGCTGCTCGGCGGTGGCGTTTGGCTTTGGTAGCCCGGCTCCGTACCGCTGGAGCACTGCGCTGGCTGGCAGCCCGCACGGAGGAGGGTGCAGCTGTCCCAGTGGATGTTGTTGTAGTACCAGACTGTGTCTCCTCCTCCTCCAGGGCCACCAGCCGCCGATATTCAGCGACAGTGGCATCCAGCCTCCGTTGCCGGGCCATTCGAGCTAGCTCCCTCCTCCTTGATGGTCTCTTGGATTTTGAAGGAGCAACTATATGAAGAAAGAAAGACATAGTCTGTAACCAATGCTCCTTAAGATTAACACAAAATGATTGAGCAGAAAGTTGTGTCACAGTACAAGTTGCAAATTGAAAGCACAGTACATAACTATTGAGGACAGTATCTATGTAACCTCCGACTTCTTCATCCTTGCTCTAACATTAGTGGGAGTTTAAGGAACAAATTCTACGAGCACTATGGACTTCCATTACAGTCGACTATGACAGTACACCAGTCTTATTCTTCTTCTCCTCTCTTGTTTAGGAAAATTGGTACGTTATCTTATGCAAGCCGCGTTAATGCCAGCGCAGTGAACTTGCACCCGAGAAAAACAGACGCACACCATGGTGAATGAGACAGACTTGCGTTACTGTACCGGTCCAGTACATGCAGGTGGTGAAGCTCTTACTTTTCTATTACGGGTGGCACTGAGAATACTCTGTTAAAAGGGCTACTGCTTAATTAATTTAGCTTTCACCCTATAGTGCAAATGAGTATTAGAAAAGGAAAATGAAGAAGCTAAATATTCTGATTATCTATCACTTCACATGAGATGTATTTGATGACATATGGGATGACTTTAGGTGCCTTGCTTATTATTGAGTGAACAGTGATACACCCACACATGAATGACGTACTACTATTAAACTAAAGTTATTAAGAGAGGTAGGGAGTGTCCACCGTAATAACTGGATATATGCTGTGCTTGCAGTTGCAATACAAACTACTGCTACTATTCATGGTAGTATTTGGACAAAATTACAACTTCTTTTCCTTGCCTTTCCCACACTGGAACGGACATGCGGGTGCGGTGTTACATGCTCTTCAAAGTAACACTTAGTTCATCCAGTGACCGTCTACTCTCTCTAGATACACATATGCTATCTAAGAGTCAGATAGTACCATGAATGATCCAGGCATCCATCCATTCAAAGTATATGCACACATACAGTTTCTGTTTCACCCACCCAGGCTGTTCTCCTTCCACCCATCCTTGCTTCATCATTCACCCAGCCATGCACCATACCATATTCTTTCCTTCCCAGCCACCTCGGGGACCAAGCAAACACATATCATTCTTCTTTGCCAGTCATCATTACATTTCTCGTCCTTCCACACTTACTTACACCCTTCTTTCGCTTTTCGTTCATCCCATCCATCAAGTTCATCTCAGATCTGATTGGGAATCTTCTCGCCAAAAACTTCACAGCTAAGTCGAAGTACATTTAGAGGAGGCTACTACCTGGTTGATTTATAATACACCCGTGCAGAAAGCACACTCTGCAGTCTTCAATCTCAATAAGTAAGGAATATATAGCTTACCTCTGCCCGCCACCACCGTGCTATCCCTCACAGAATTGTCCGGCACTTCCACCGCCTCCTCCCCAGAGTTGTCCTCGTCCAATGCCACCACCACCTCCGCGCTGGCCCCGCCTCCAGATGTTCCACCTACAAAGTACATTTAATAATGTTAGAATACACCACTCACTACTATATAATATTTGGTCTAGGAGGAAGAAAGAAATGTGAAAAAAAACAGAATACAATTTAATAATTTGTGACTGTCTACTCTAAAGTAAAAATGTCCCTTTTTTCCAGGGAAGGCTGTTGTCTTGCTGCACTTTTTGGCACAACTGATGAATGCTTGCTTTTTATTTTTAACACGCACCACTTTTTCTCCTAACAGACAGAAGCTTGACTTCTAAGAACACGAGCAGGATCAAGTTCAAACCAGGTGAGAGCTCGGCTCGACCACAAGAAATGTGTCCAATTAATCATCAGCACTAAGCACTTTTCCATTTTCAGTTAAACGTTTACTTTTATGACAAACTTGATTTTAATAAATGTGTTTACTTTTAATAAAGCTTTTAAACTTAAATAGACTCTGTGGTTTTTGGTCCTCCAGACTAGAGTGGATGAGCTAAAGGTTTTGGAATTTTTGCAAGCATGAGTCCGTGCCTCTGACATCATTGGGGATCAATCATCGGTGACTTTGGGAGCTAAATGACTCTGCCACACTATCTAGTCAGTAAGGAGATTGGGGGTTCAACTACAAAGTCTGTTATCACTGAGGTATGTGGAAAGTCTAACAGCACCTATTATAATTGATAAGCTAAGCAATGCATTATTTAGTGTCCATAGTTCTGTTTGTGCAGATTTGTCCCTGCAACAGTAGTAGAACGGATTGTCCTCCTATCCAAACCAAAAGTAAAGTAGTATCTTATTCTTTCTTGGTGGTCATTCACCTTTTTATTGTTGGCAATTGTCAAAGCATAAACATTTAGAAGACTTGAAAAGACATTATGGACAATCCCAGAGGACTGCACTCAGTGCATAGAGCTATTGCTGACTAGAATAGGAGTCCAGTTAGCTACACAGACAGACTAATAAGAATAATCTAGTAATACCACACAGAGTCATAGTCGAGGCAGGATAAGAATTTAGATCCAGTCTACAAGAAGATCAAAGACGATTTAGAAAAAATCGAATGAGGAACGCTCGGAAAAAATAAGTACTCTATATTAAAATTAAAACTTACTGGGGCCAGCAAAGGAGCCCTCGCCTGCCCGATCCTGGCCTGCATCCTGAACAGCACCCTCCTCCTCCTCCTGTGTCCTCCTCTTGCCCCTGGGGGGAGCTGATGTACAACATGAAAGAAAGAAAAACAGAAAACATGGATGATATTTGTCAACCAAATCAAACATTTCAAAAGAACTAACAAAATATTTTGGCGAAATAGCAAATAGACAACTATTCCACAGGATATATTATTGACCAATCTCATGTGGTCTACTACGTTATTAGTATTACTTGATTGGCGGACCGTCGAATTGGAAACTTCTTATGTAACTCACTAAACAAAGTACTAAAAAGGTTTGCCTAGGATTGGCAGGCAGCAGTCCGCAGCACGCGAAGTGACAGACAAAGTCCATCGTGATTGCAGATCAGCGACAACACTAAAGTTTCCTACTACATTAACCAGTCATTAAAATACTCAAACTATCAATCCACCACCACTATTTCTTCTTATCGCCATGTGTACAAAGGAAGGACTGGATTTGAGTCTGTAGGGGCTGATTTAAAAGCCCCTTGCGGCTCTTTTGCTCCATTGTTGCGTGACTTTTGTGACGCAGCGGCAGCACAAAAGAGGCGCAATGGTGCGGCGTATATTAACAACGTGATGCATATGGGAGATGCATCACGTTGTAAAGCCCTGCGCCATCAGCGGGCGTTCCGGCGCAAGGGAGGGCATTCCTGCGCAGGAACGCATCCTAAAAGTGGCTGAGGGAAATCTACAAGATTTCAATCACTCATTTTAACGTCAATGATGCGTGACTCAAACCCTGCGCCTGCTTGAAGCAGACGTACGGCTTGACGCAGCATTGGGGAGATAGGGCACCCCAGAGCATTGATGGAGCTGCGCCATCGTTGCGACGCAACTCCAGCAATGCGCCGCCTTTGCGGCACAGATGCGTAACGCTTTGGTGACGTTTTGGGCCCATGGTGCGCCGCATTGTAAATACGGCGCACCATGGGTGATGGTGGCGTGGCGCACAATTACTGGCGCATCCCTGCTACTTTGCAGGGATGCGCCGGTAATTAAAAATCTGAACCTTAGTGTGTAGCATTACGCAGTTCTTTAAACTACACTCATACATAATTTCACAGGCCAATGAAATGAACAGAAAATCGAAAACAAATAAGCATAGTAGCAACACTACTGAGAAGGAGAGCAGTGCACCTGAAATGCACAGAAGATTTTGAAATATAATTTACCTACAATGTAATGAGCAGCATTATTGCTCTTGGTAAAAAACAAAAATTTGCAATATAATAACACACAGCAGGAGAAAACAGAGTAGTAAAGAAATAGCTACTACTACTCACCAAGCCCGGGGATCTCAAGGCCAAGCAGGTCGAGCAGATCTCGTTCACGGTCCAGGACATCCGTCCAGCGGTGGGTGGCCTGGTTGTAGGTGCGCTGGACCCGAGAGTGGTGGTACATGGCCCGGCACACCTTCTCCCACCGCTTCCGGCGCTCCCGGATCCCGTACCCGACACCGATCCTGCCGCCTGCCATGATGGTCCTGGGGAAGCGGCGCTGAACATAAAAAATGTGTGCGGCCACCTCCTCCGGGCTAAAGATCTCCCGGGGTACGACCTGCTCCCCCCTCAAACGCCCGCACGGGAGCCGGGCACGGGGTGCGGGACCCTTGCCCTTCTCGGGATGCTTCCCGACTCCCTTCACCATGGTGTGGGCGGAAAAGAATAAAGAAAATAGAATAAGGACGAGAAGAAAAGAAAAGAGTTTAAAAAAGTAGTTTAAAATTAACCAAAAGTAGCAGTAAACACAAAAATATAGGGCTAGAAAAATAGAGGGATAGATAATAAGTAAAATAGATTAAAAAAAACTTCAAACAAGCAAAGGATGGCAGAGATTTAGAGAGGATACAAAAGCATGCCCAGAACCATAGCAATGAATGAGAAACAAGATGGCCGCGCCCGTTCACGACCGCGCGGGTAAGTTCGCGCGAGATTTTCCTCGCGAACACTCGCAAAATTGTACTGGCGAGCCGCTCACTTTGCAAGATTACACTTCGCGCCCGGAAACGGAAATACGTCATGCAAACAAGATGGCCGTGCCCTTGAACGACCGCGAGGGTAACTTCGCGCCTTGCTCTACAAGCGGCTCGCGAAAACGCACAAAACCTTGCGAACTAACACGCCGCAAAAAAATAAATCGCATATTCGCACAAATTCGTGGCTTCCGAATCCAATCTCGCGCGTGTTCGCGCCCCGCGAATCCCGTGAAATTGCAGAAAAACGCAGAAAAACGAGTTTTTCAAAACTGAAAGAGTTCAAACTCATCATTACTAACCATTCCCTGTAGTGCTTCCTGACTGGGGCCCCTCCAGAGTTCAGTTGCTAGTTGCAACAATTGTATGACCCTGCTCTGACCCTCACAGCAGGCTCATAGAATAGCTACAAGTAGGCCACAAAGGTCCTGGAAAAAAAAATTGCACTGCAACAGAAAGCAAATTACTGATAAGGAAGCAGGTGCCAGACCTGGAATTTTAAAACAGTGACACATTAATAAACTAACCCCAAATTAATTCATGTCAGTTGAAGCAGGGCAGGTGTGCTTGCTTTTCCCCCCCATAATCTACAGTGATGATGAACTAGAGGGTGGCATTGATGTAACAGAGGGTGGCATGGGTGAAACAGAGGGTGGCAGTGGTGAAACAGGGTGCTGGGAACCTGTGATGATGAACCAGACGTAGAAACAACATAGTCGCGACCGTTGCGTGCCGACAAGTAAGTTCGCGATTGCGAACTGGTACCAAACCCTCGAGAACTGGCAGAAACCCTTGCGAACACACAAAAAAAATCCGCAAATTCGCGAGAATTCGTGGATTTTGCGGATTGCGAGTTCGCAAATTCGCAAAATTCGCGAACGCCAGATTCGCAAAATTCACCCATGCTTACTGTGCATCCACCCATATATTTTGACGCAAACCCATATTTAAAAAGACTTGCAAACATAGGTTTGAAGCCAAATATTGAACAGCTCCAACCTTCCCATTAAAACTAAACTTCATATTTTTGTTTTTTTGTTCCTAATTTAAATAACCTATTTTGTAATTTGTGTAATGTTTTGGTGGATACTTGGTTCTGCATTTTCTTGTTTTATTTTGAGTTTGAGGGATTGCTTAGACAGGGGACCCAGGCTTCCACAAGTGATTCATTGGAGGTCCACATCCACAGAAGTCAAA
This sequence comes from Lissotriton vulgaris, assembly GCF_964263255.1. Classification (NCBI taxonomy): domain Eukaryota; kingdom Metazoa; phylum Chordata; class Amphibia; order Caudata; family Salamandridae; genus Lissotriton; species Lissotriton vulgaris. The sequence goes on along the minus strand of NC_141691.1, from coordinate 1,072,196,616 downwards.
ATTCTAAGAACTGCTTGTCTGTCTGTACAATGTACGTGATTAATGTTTTGTGTTTTGCATGCTGAAAGAGTTTATTTAATTACTATCCTTTAGATTTATTCCTTAATTTTACAATGTATATATTGCTCCCCGTACATGCAGTATCTTTGTTTTCTTGTGATCCTTGCTTGTGCCTAAAATAAAATGATATTTCAAGGTTGTTAGCTATGCACACGTATACCTTTTTAGGTCTCGCCTACGCTGCACGCATGCGCAACATAGGATGAGAATTTTAGAAATCGATTCGGTTTTTCAGCCAAAAACGTGCACGTATTACATTGCTTTCAATGGCAAAGCATGCACATTTGGCAATTCCCTTGCGGGAGCGAGCTTTGAAATCATGTGTTTGTAATTAACTTTCAAACAGATGGTGCCTGTGCTCGTTCCTGCAAGGGAAATGCACCACTGAAACCCCTTTGAGTGGTGCCCAAAGCTATAACAACAATAAAGGCAGCACACCCACACATTTTCTTCCAGGCCGACCTGCGCTTTCTTCATCTGGACATTTCACCTCACGAGGGCCGAGGAGGTTTGTTTTACAAACCAGAGGATTTTGTGATAGTATGTCTCCTTAATTGTTCACTTTGTAAACCCAGCAGTCCTCCCGGGAAGATCAAAGCGGCCTTCAGATAAAGGGACCCCCCACGGGCCAACTGATAATGGGGAGTCCGGAGAAGCCCTCAGTGTCTACAGGGCCCTTGTGATATTTTATGTGTCCGGCAGTTTATTGTAAATATACTTAAATCCCTCAGACAACAGTTCGTTCCATCAAAGTGTGCTTGTGTTGCTGTTTTTATTTTTATGGTAATGCGCTCTACAATGATGAAGCAATGTATTACTTTATTAAGGCCATAAGGTCTTAACGTTCATATGTTTTTCAAGCATTTATATAAATGCAAAAAAGGATAAACCGCAAAACGGACAACGAACCCGTTCCTGCCATGTAGGGGAAGACATGCTTACAACCTGGGTTAAACAGCTACACCGGCCCGCCCAACCAGCCCCAGAGGGCACACGGCTGGGCCTGGGAAGCCCCAAGAGGGCGCAGACACTGGAGGCAGCACCGTGGCATCCGCTGCCCGGTAAATGATACCAGCGCGTGAACCAGGTGCAAAAATAACAGTTGATGGACAGAATGCAGAACAATGTCATACATTCACCCCAGTACAGAGATCTGGGCCTAAATCCATCGTTTTTTTGCACTCCACACCACCCCAGTTCAGACATGGCCATATGCAAATCAGCCATGACCCTGTGCCTCATGGGAACAGTCCAGCCCGAACTGCCAAGCCATGTCTTTCCTGGACCGGAATCAAGCCTCCTAGGACTGGTTTCTGAAGACATGCTTACAACCTGGGTTAAACAGCTACACAGGCCCGCCCAACCAGCCCCAGAGGCACACCGCCGGGCCTGGGAAGCCCCAAGAGGGCGCAGACACTGGAGGCAGCACCGTGGGATCCGCTGCCTGGTAAATGATGCCAGCGCGTGAACCAGGGACAGCACCCACACACCGGAGTGACCCTGCAGGCACATGCCGCACCCAGGCCTCGGGGCGCAGCGTGGGGGATCGCTGAGGCATAGAAGTAAGAAGAGGTGCAGCTGACCTACCGCTGACCTACTGTAAACGAGCTGCAAAAGAGAAGACACGGCCTTAGAGGGCCCGGGGACCCGGCTGTGGGTGGAGAGGACGCAAGGGAACAGGTCAGCTTGGCATGCAGGGGTGTGGAGAGCGTGATTGTAAGCACACATTAGCACCTTCACAGGGTACCACTGGCATTAAGAGAGACAACAGCCCCCACCCCTCCATTTCAGCACCCACCTCTACCTCGGGGAATGTAGAGTACAGCGCCTCTCACTGAACCCGTTTTCGTCAGCATCATTCCCAGATTCAACATTTCCCACATCTGTGTCTGTCAGTTCCATGCACTGAAAACAGTCACCCCCTGCCATTGCGGGAATAAAGTCATGCGCTGGTGCATTTCAGAAACACTGGAGGCACGCAGGGTGCATAGAGTGGTCACAGGGCCCCCAAGCTCAGCAGGAGACCCTTGCCCTCCCCTCTGCATGCCAAGGCTCGCCTCTGGGGCCTACCCCGCTCCCCTGGCAACGCCCCACACTCCAAATATTTACAGAACGGCAAGGACGTCCCGGGAGGTGCAGTGAGCACCTGGCACACCAGAACCCTCCAGACGATTAACCCCCGCGCTCCTCACTGTGGTGCCAGTCCTCAGGGTGCCCGTGGAAGTAGGACCCGATCCCGTGGCCGACGAAGCTGGGGCAGACCTGGAACCCGCTCTGCTCTGCGAGGTGGCTGCATCCACACCATCGGTTCTAGCCCACAAAAGGGGAGACAGAGAAAACAGGAATCATCACTTCATGTGTGCGTACAAGACAGGCAATAAAGTCACGTGGTAGGCGGCTTGAAAACAACAGCAATGCACCTCATAACAACAGCAGAAGCAAGCGGGTGTTACAACTTTGGTGTGCAAGACAGCTGAGCGGGCTGCGGTTCACAGGCAGCAAAGAAGTCTCACGTGACTGGGGGTCCTTTGGAAGGCCCCGGCGCGCTTTGGTAGAGTCCTGTCTGAGGAGCACTGCGCCCCTTCATGCATGTTCAATCTGCGCCAGGCCTCCCCTACCTGAGCTCCGGTGCCTTGGCACACACCTGTGTGCCCAGCAGACAGCACCTGACCCCAGGGCACGGCTCAGGTCCTTGCTCAGACCTCCCCCACCCCTCTCCAAGGCCCATGCAATGTCCCAAAAGAGGAACCCCCCTGGAAGGGAGGCTGAAGGCTTAGTAAGGATGGCAGCATTCATGCATTCATTCTAGGAGGCCTGCAGCGGCGGTGCGGAAGCCACAGGCCAGATATAAAAGAGCCACACACACACACTCGTAGTGGCAAACAAGCGCCAAGCAGGTAATCGCTGTCACTAAAATGTACACAACTTCCCGCTTCTGTAGCAAAAGCAACAAGCATTGGCATAGCCAACAGGTCTCGCCTTTGACTAAACACGTATACGGTCCCAAAGGTGAGACCCATTGGCTATGCCAATGCTTGTTGTATTTGACTTTATTTAAAGATCAATCGCCCTCCTCCATTACGTAGTTTACACAGATACTACACAATGTAGATGTGATGGTTCGATAAAGCTTAAGAAATTATAAAAGAATTCATACAGTACAATATAAAAAATAAGTATAAACATTCACATCTACAGATAAATGCAAATGTCCCCAATGTTTGGCCGTTCAAGAGGCAAGACAATGTGATCGGCCTTCTCGTCTAAATTCATGAGAAGAGCCAGAGAGTTTGTGATGGAGTGGGGTGGTCTTTCTAGACTTGCACCAAGAAGTTTAAATCCTGACCTAGAGGATGTCATGGAAGGAGAGACTGGGTAAAGAGACAGAGGTTGCAGGTTGTAGTGTGGCATATACAAAGAGAATCTGTGCCATTTATTTTCCTAAACACCCACAAAGGAGTTCCCACACCACTACTGAACTGCCAGTCAGCCCTCCACCTTGATATAAGTGGAGTCAGGTGTGCGTTTTGATATCTTCAATAGTGTCTGAGTGTTAAAATATGTTATCTTATCAAAGGGTTAGAAAGAATATTGGGGGAGAACCAGCCGTAAGCTAATGCAGTAGTCATCCTGAGGGAAGGCAAGCCGATTGATATGGAACAGGGCAACATTGAAGCAGAGTTATGGTCAGGTTTTCCTGATATTGCTCTGTTGAAACTGGCCTCTGCAGATGTTGTTTTATGAATGATTGAAGCCTCATAATGCAGTTAAATTGTAGCCCAAGGTTTCTAACTTCTAGGTTGGGTATCACACGGGAGAGATACACGAGAGAGCTTATGATTGGCCATCCAAGTTTAAAAGGCGCAGATCCTGCCGGCAAGTGGGTGATGTCAGTATTTGTAGAATTGAGCATATGAAATCAGGGGCATATTTACAAGCCCCTATTGTCACCACAAGGTCACTTTTAGTGGCGTTGTGGAGGTGATAGGGGCTCGCCTTATTTACAAGGCAGCTTTAAGCCACTTAACATGGCTTAACGCTGCCTTGTAAATAAGGCACCCTTTTACGCTGTACTTTACGTAAAAGGGGAGGGCAATGGGTGTTGCGGTGGGCGTTCCACCGCAACACCCATTGATTTTTATGCTGCCCTCTATTTACAAGGGTGGCGTAAATAGGCGGCAGCGCTAAAATTAAGACCAAGGAAAACCTGGTCACAAACAGGCGAAACAATGAGAAATGCTTTATTTCTCCTCACTTTTGCTGTTTCCGTGTGTGCTGCGTTGTGCAGCACACATAGAAACCGTAAATTGCCATCGATTGTTTATGTACAGGAAGGCTCACCTTCCTACAAAAAAATGACGTTTTACAACTTAAGCAGACCACATACAAGCTACTAAACGCCATTTAAAGATTGTTTATGTGCAGGAAGGGAGGCCTTCCTGCACATGAACAATCTTCACTTCTACGCAGACACCCTTGCACTTTGGTGCAAGGGTGCCTGCATTGGCACTAGGCTGCTAAATTTAGTGCCAGCACAGGGGGGAACGCAGGGCTGCACCATATTGTTGTACATATAGTGCAGCCTTGCGTTTCTGAAGTGGCGGAGCGCGGTGTTAAGCCAAGGAGGGTAACGCCGCACTCCGCCACTTCTTTGTAAATATGCCCCACTGAGTGCAGATAGCCTAAACTTTTTGTTTGTAAGAGGGGTAAAAAAATAAAATTATTTGAATATTTTTCACATATAAATTATATCAGAACTACAAAGGAAGAAATGTTGTCTCCAAGGTAAATTATGTAAGGTGAGAAGAGGAGAGCGCCATGTACTCAGCCTCAGGGAAACACCAGTTAGTAGGACATTTGTCTCTAATGAGCACTATGAAACAAACAAATAGCAGTCGGAGAGGTTACCTTTGCGCAATATACTAATGGGGGCAGTGGTTTAAAGTTCTGAAGAGTGGCAGGCAGTGCCAAAGGCCACCAATAAGTTGAGGGAAATGTGAAAAGAATGTTTGTGATACACAAACCTAAGGAAGTTTCTGACGTGAGTGAGAACAATGTTCAAGGAGTGATATTTAGGGAAACTAGAGTAAAGATCATATAGTAGATTGAAAGATAACAGGTGCCTTTTGGGAGTCGTGGGAACACTAGCCTTTCTGCATGTGTGGAGTAAAAAAAAAAGGTACATATACTTCCCATATTTAGCTAGGGCAAAAACGCCTGAAATCAGTTTATTCAGTAGAGGGAACCCAACAGCAAATTTGACGGCTCTGATTAAATTGTTGCAGTGAAAGAGTCCGTACTGAAGAAGATATGACTTGGGGTTTTATTGTTCATAAGAGGTCGAAAATTCGTGATATGTTTGTGGAGCAGAGAAAGAATATCAATTCTATTGATGTCAGGGTGAGCGGGTTCTGTTGGGTGGTATAGGTAGTGGATTGAGGCAGGGAGTATGAGTTTGGTGTGGGCTTGAGGAAGGATAAAAGGGTGTTGCTGATAGTTGAGGTTTAAGTATTAGACCGGAAATTGGATGATAAATCATTACCAGTGAGACTGGACAATATAGTCTTGCTGGAGTTAAGATGAGCGAGTTTAAGGAGCAGGACTGTTTTTGAGGGTGTAGCTTTAGGGAGTACAGGAGGGCATTATAGTATGTGGATTGGACCACATCAAGGACTACTGTCATCAGTGTGTTGTGTAACTATATATGTCCTTTTTTTTACAGGGTATGGGATTTCCTCCATCTCTGAGTGTGGGAGTGCATATGCATCTTTAGTGTTGGTATGGAAGTTGTGAATAATGGCTGTTTTTGGGTTTGTAAAGGATATAATAATGGTTGAAATTTAAGAACAGTAGATTGTTGCACTGGTCAGATTGCCCCAACTTGCTTTGTATAGATAGTCTCTAGGGTGACGGTTGAAGGAATTGTCTTCTAGAGATGTTAAGTGTTTGAAGATATGTGCTGCAGGCTAATGTGAAGTACTCAGTCACCTCAGTGGAGCTGTTTTAGTCTAGGGGAAAATGACGGACAGAGGGCTGAAACTAGGTAGGTGTCTGGATCAGTGTTTCCCAAACTGTGGGTGGCAAGCCAATATTTGGTGGATCCCCAAAGCCCAGACAATTATTAAAGATTATAGGGGCATATTATCAAGAAGGGCGTTAAAATTATCGCCGCTTTAGCGGCAGGAAACTGCCGCTAAAGCGGCAATAATGGGCTTGATAATTTGCCCTTGAGAATTCCCATAGAAGCCCATGTTCACACCAGAACATGGGCTTCTATGGGAATTTACAAAGGCATATTATCAAGCCCATTATCACCGCTTTACCTGTAGTTTCCTGCCGCTAAAGCGGCAATAATATTAATGCCGTTTCTTGATAATATGCCCCTAAATTCTGTATTTATTGTGTCACATTTGCTGCGTTTCAAAGACAGATGTCAAATGTCAGGCTATTATGCTGATTATGTGTTTTTTAAAATGAAGGCTGGAGTTTATGAACTCCTCTCACTTTAAAGTCAGAGAAAGAAAAATCAAGTGAATTATGTGACAATCCTGCTCGGGTACATTCAGTGTGAAAGGAAATCTGGAGAATGTCATTTGTTCCTAACACACAACTAAACGTAAATACCTGCAAATGAACTGTAGACATTCAGCAGTTCGGAAAGCAAAATGAAGCACACTTTTGTTTGTAATACTGAAGTGTGAAAGAAACAAAGATTTTAGTAGGATCGGAGCTAATTATGAAGATTTACTTAGTGATACACAAATAATAAATATTCACTGAAACCCATTTCCCACACATTATCATTTGTGTGCAATATAGTTTTATCTGCAAAACTGTGTGTCTGTGCAAATTTGGTGACAGTTTCACTGGAAAATGTACTGTCAGCACATAACAATGCACTACCAACCAATGTTTTATTTATTATATTAAAACATCACCCGCCCCAGGTCCATTAGAGCTCCGCGGGTCGCGCAAGTTTGTTTTTCTAAAAAGTGGGTTGTTCTAGTTTGGGAAGCACTGTTTTAGTTTGTAATTTGTGTGTGAAAGGCTTGTGGGTGTTATGCATGAGTGGGTTAATTCTGTGGGGTTAGCTCCTATTTCCCAGTGGAGTGTACCTGAAAAATACGGACTATCCAGTTTTTAAGAAATTTAAATCCAGATTATACCGGTGGCAGTGATTGTGGCAGGCTCGAATGTAACTAAATATGTTCATTGTTGGGGCTATAAAGTACTCTTAGTGTACTCTATAAATGTCAGTCTCCACCAGTGTTTGAATGTCAACAATAAAAGGTACGAGTTTCATTGAATGTGCCACTTAACAAATATTAGAATTTCCAAACATGCTCAATTACCTTTACTCACGACACTCTTAAACTTTCCTATGACATTCTCAGTGATTTAAACACCACAGATCTATTTGGATGTCACTCATTGGTCCTTATAGAAATTAACATTTTCAAATAGATGTACCTTGTTAATTTCTCCTTCTTTATCTCCCTAGCAATGAAAGGTGATGCTGCTGCCAAGCACTGTTTTTCTTTTATCTTACCAAGGAAACTTCATCAACATAAATTCACTATTACTCATTGTAATCTTCATTACCCAGCATTCTGCCTGAACTACCAAGCCAACAACAGGAAGGCCGGCCGTCCAGGAGGGATGGAGGGGTGTAATGAATGGGACGAGGGCAATGGGACAAGGAGCAAAGAAGATTACGAGTGAGTAATAGGGTATTACTCCCAGGTCCCTCCAGTCCTCATCCCATTCATTACTTGTGGAGCATACCAAAGCTAGGAATCCGGCCTACCAATCCTCCAAAGAACTCCCAGGAAACCACTACAAAAGCAGCATCCCAAGCGAAGGAAACAGGAGAACCACAGGAAAGAACAGGCAGGAGCACACTGCCCACAATGCACCCATCCAAACGAAAGGGTCGTGCCACTCAGCAGAACTGACAAAGAGTGGGCCAAAACAGACAATTGAAGGAATGCCCAACGTTGCTGAAAGGCAACACAACCAACTTCGGAGGAGAGCTGAGGAGCAGGAGGGGGGACCCAAAAGTCCACCCCTTCAAAACCAAGAGCAACAGGGCAGACAACAGGACAAACCCCTCCACCACAGGGGAGGTCCACAGCAGACCAGGCCAAAAAAAGAGGAGAGGGCCTCCAAAGGGGCCAAGGCACACCCCCAGAGGACCAGATAAAGGCAGGACCACACAGACCAAACAAGATAGGGAGGATTCACTGACCAAAGAGCAAGCCTGCACCAACCTGACTGACCAAGTAACAGCGAGCCCAGAGGACACCACTGCCACCGAAAACCCCAGCGGAGTACCAGGCCCCATGGCAAGAATGTCCATCACCAACCACCAGCGCTGACACAGGACGACCACCAAAGCACCCAGGCGGCAAGAAGAAGGAACCAGAATCGGGGCACAGGGACAGGGCAAGACCAGCGGCACTCACAAAGAACGCTGGGGACACCGGGAGATAACCCATGGAACTCCGCCCAACAAAGGCACCGCCACGGCTCAAAGGAGGCATTCCCGCGAAGCACCAGAAACCGCAGCTGCCCAAAGACCAACCAGGAGGACCAGGCAGCCAGAAACAAAACCCCCTCCCATACATGGAATAGCAGGAGGAGAGCCAAAGGCCAGAACCCAGAAAAGCACAATGCCTCACCCGAAAAGAAGCCAGCCACAGGATCCCGGTCAAGGAAAGACACCCCTAAGAGGCAGACAGAACCATACCCTGAACTGGCCTGAACCAGACTAGGACTCAGAAACCTGAGAGGACAACAAGAGCAGTGATGCAAACAAGGCTACAAGAGCAGGGGAACCCAAAACCAAATGGGCACTGTTAGATTTGGGGGTCTCTAGTCGGCAGAGGTAGGTACCTTTGAGCAAATAGGGACCCTTGTGTCTAGTCAGGGTAAGGGGTACACTCCTAAAATAACCCCTGCTCACCCCCTTGGTAGCTTGGAATGAGCAGACAGGCTTATCTCAAAGGCAGTGTGTACAAGCATTTGTGAACACATACTGTAACCCAGTGACAACACTACAGATGGACACCACACAAGTTGTAGTATAAAAATAAGTATTTTTATATAGACTTAGCACAAGACCACAAACGACAAAAATCCACAATACTGTACTTTAAAAATGGTAGAAATAGCTTAGTTCTCTTTAGATGAAAAATGCAACACTTTAAGTTCAATGTACATTTGGATGCGTAAAGCTATACAACGAAAGTGTTGCAGGGAAGGTGATGCGGCGGTTCCTTACACGCTAGAACAGTGATGTGTGGGTCCCTACTGAAGCATAGGGGATGCGTCGGTTCTTTTCCGCATGGGTAGGTGATGCGAAGGTTTCTTACTGCGCTTCTGTAGTGATGCGACCCGCAACGCCATGATGTGATGAAGATCCGGTGCAATGAAACAAAATGCTGTTTTCTTCGTGATGCAACAACAATGCGTGCACGCCCGACCTCTGTGCGGCAATTCAACGATTCTTCTGAGCTGCGATAGGCCCAGCAACACACTTCTCGGGCGATGTAACTGTGTCTGCTGCGACGGTGACACTCTGCTCCGGTGATGCGATGCGCTTCGGGTGATCCGATGGCGGCAGCGGTGGCACGCTTCTCTGGTGATGCGACAACGTCTGCTGCGACCCCGACACTCTTCTTCTTGAGTCGTGCTTCCAGCTCCCAGCAACACGCCGTCTCTCAGAAGGCCCAGCTCAACAGCAGGCACTTCAGTTACCAGCAAGGGAAGGCAGGGGAGCTGGTTGGTGAAGTCTGTTGTCCCTGACACTTCAGCAGTAAGCAAGCTCTATCTGAAGCCCTTGGAGATCTTTTACAAGTTGATTTGAAAGTAGCACCAAGTCCTTTCTCCTTTCTTTGGCAGTCAGGCAACCACTGCAGGCCGATCCCCCAAACAGCACCCAGCTCAGGGATAGTCTCCTCCACAGTTTCTCTAGTTCCTCTCCTCAGCAATGGTTCTTCTTGTTTCCCAAAAGTGATCTCAAGTTCTGGGGTCTGGGTCCCCTCTTTTATACTCATTTTCCCTTTGTTCTCTGAAGGCAGAGAGGCCTTTGCCTAGTCCAAACCAGTTTTGGTCAGTCCTGGAGCACTTTGTTGACAAGACTCCTTTCCTTTCACAGTGCAGGCCAGGGACATCGGACGAATCAAAGGAGGTGGAGCCAGCATTGTGGAGGGAAGGCACAGCCCTATTCAGGTCCCAGGTGCAACTCCTCCCTCCCATCTGCATGTAGATCTCTCTATTCAGCCCTGTGCTGACTCACCCTGTCTCCTGAAATCCCCCAGCCCCTGTCACACAAACTCCAAACAAGGAATACACAACCTAGCAGAGGCAGGCTTGGTAGTTAGACAAGAAAATACCTACTTTCTAAAAGTGGTATTTTCAAACACAGGATGTTAAAACCAACTTCACTAAAAGATGTATTGTATCATTCTGGGTTTAGGCATACTAAACAAATCGAATTTCTACCTAGTTCCCTGAGCCAGTTAGGATTATAAGATGGTATAATCAAACTTCCCATTCTGGTCTATGGGAAACAGGTAGCCTTGCAATAGTGAAAAACGAAAATGGCTGTAATTCACTATTAGAACTCGCCACACACACCAGGGTTTGTCCTACCTTTTACCTACAATGCACCCTGCCCTTGGGTCTACCATAAGGGTGACTAATATGCAGAAAAGGGAAGGTGTAGGGACTGGCAAGTGGGTGGCCTTGCCCAGTCAGCATGGCAGTAGCAGACTGCACACAGGCTCTGAAATGGCTGACCTGACACACACTTTTACAGGCTGCTTCTATGGGTGACACAACCAGTGCTGCAAGCCCACCAATAGCATTTGATTTATACGCGCTGGGCACACTCAGTGCACTGTACTAGGGTCTGACAAGTAAACCAAACTAGCCAATCATGGAGTCGTCAATCCATACATCAACTTACCATAGGGAGCACTTGCACAGTGCCCAAAGCATCTATAACCAGCAAAAACATGAGACAACAGCAAAAAATGGAAGGGAGACCCACACCAAGGTGCCAGGTCTAACAGGCACACCAAGGAAAACTCAGCCCCAAACAACACACACACCAAGGACGACGTCCCCAACCACAAACCCAAACAACTACCGAAGGTGGAAAATAGCGCTGGAGGCGGCCAAACCCTCCGGCCACAAAAGACAAGCCGAACAACATAAACACTGACCAGCAACCGCACACCTCAGACCTAACATCCATGATGAGGCCCATGGGATACTGTGCCAACCAGCCCAAACCAGGAAGGGGAAAACCCCAACCGAAAACCCAGCTGACCAACCGGCCTGGAGGGCAAAGGACAACACCCAGGAACCACCCCAAGCGATCCCCGACATCAACCTCAGAAGGGCCAAGACAAACAACCACGCCAGCACCAGAGCAACTCTGGACACAAACCACCAGTAGCCCCCAGGCCAAAAAACAAACACAGGGGAGACGGCGCACAGGCTCCCAAGTAGCCAACCGACTGTACCACAGCCCCAGGAGTAGGAACCACTGCCGGCCACCAGAAAGTCGGACCACAGGACTATAAGGCCAAACAAGAGCCTCCAACCTCCCAGGCCAGCGACTCGAGAATGCCCAGGTGTCCACCCCCAAGCCGACCACAGGGCCACCACCACTTGCCCCAGGAGGAAGGGACCTGAGGCAGAAGGCCCGAACAACTGCAGCAGAAAACCCGATACCAAAAAGGCCGGCACATCCGCTCCCAGCACCGGAGCAACAAGGCCACTAACACGGTGCCCCAACAGACCTGGGAAGAGAGCCACAGAGCCAGATGACCTCACATCAGTTCAAATAACTATTCGATTCTTGTGCATCATAAAAGTTTGCATATATACAAAATATACATTTAAAAACATTTCTAAGGAGGAACATATTCTCTTCAATCACTATTAATATACCAGCAAACCTCAATCAGTTGCCTTCGACAGCACAGTTTATACATTTAATTAATTCATAAAAGGACCTACAATAAATATAAAATCTCTATTCCTTTCACAGTTCATAGCGTTTTCGGATTGAAAGTGCTATTCTAATAAAAATGATCACTGTACTGCAGATTGCACCTGTAGATAATGATCTCAGATGATCAAAGCCCTCCATATAAGAACAAGGCTTTCAGTAAGCGCTTTATAAAGCGTGCTCTAGGGACTGCATACAATGAACAGAACAACATAAAGTGCATTGTGCTCTGTTTGGCCAAATTATTGCAAGGACAGGAGGTTAGTCTCTCACACCAACCAACCTGTTTGGGATATGCCTCTAAAAAGTGGAATGTGCCACGTCTTAGTCTAGTCATCAGAAAACGCAATTGTACATGCAAAGTAAAAGACAGGTAAAATTGCTGGTGATTTAGCATCCCTATCCTGGTAAGACATACTTTTTTCAATACGGTATGCATTTTTAATAACCATTTTCCAGTTGTTCTGCATAATTTCTGGGTTGTTATAATATTCTTCGAGACCAATCTTACAGAAGGTAATCTTAACATATGATAGCCAAGGGAGTGACATTGCATTGTCCAAGTTCATACAATCCGTAAGTATACTCCTAGAGAATTTAGGTCTTCTGAGGACCAGATTTTTCCCCATAGGATGAGTGGGCTAATATTTATCCTGTCTTTCACATATTCCAGGCCCACCTCAGAATGGCAAAATAATGTTGGTGAGCTACTAGGAATCATTAATAATCTTTTTAAAAATGTATTTTCAAAAATCTGAATCTGGTAGCTCTTATGATAACCCCATAGGTAGCTACAGATGAACATTTTGATTTATATAAAGTTATCATCTCTGCTACTGACTTGTGTCCCCATTTGCAGGCAAAACGGAAACGCCCCTCTGTTATTCTACTAGTCTGTTGGGCTCTTACGATAACAACGTCATCCCAGTTTAATTTATTGTTAAAAACATTACCTAAGTAAAACTGGGCACCTTCTCGATAATTTTTCCCTTCACCAAAATATCCTGGTTTTAGTTTTCTTTGAGCCACAGACCATAACAAATGATTTGCTAAATTTTACTTTGAGGTCCAGGGCTAACAGAAAGTCCGTGAAGGCGGTCAGGACCTTTTGTGGGCTATTGGCCGCAAATTCATTAAGACTGTATCGTCGGCATATGATAGCAAGGGGACCAGTTTGCCATTTATTTTTGGAAAATCCAGTTGATGTTTAATCAGGAATGCCTCTAAACCATTTGTATATGTAAGGAATAGAAAGGGGGCCAGGATACAACCCTGGCGGACCGCCTCCGTAGAGGCAATTGGCCTGGTCTTCTCTCTTCCTGAACCAAAGCGAACCGCTACAGAAGTAGACTCATGCAACCTACGTAGGAAGGTGATTAGGGGTTCTTCAAAGCCCATTTCCCCCATCAACGTCCATAGCTTCCCCCTACTATCAGTGTCAAACGCACTAGACAGGTCCATGAAGGCCAGGTGAATCAAAACCCCCCTGGCCCTCATGTAGTTACCCATATTCAATGACAAGTTAATGCACTGTTCGTTTGTTCCCATCCCCCTTCTAAAACCATATTAGGTGTTGGCTATTAATCCCAAGGCATTTGCCCACGACTCCAATTGTGCCAGAATCACCCTCCCCATGACTTTACAGGTGGCATCTATTAGGAAAATAGGCCAGAAGCATGTGGGGTCATTCCTATTTCCTTTTTTAAAAATTGATACTACCACTGCTTCCTTCCATGATGATGGAATATGGCCAACTATTACAGCTTTAAAAACATTAAGTAGTAGAGGTACCCATAATTGAAGATTACTTTTAGAATTAATTGTGTTTATGGGTATATACACAGCCATATTGCCTACATCATGCTGCCGGCAGAGCGAGGTGTGTGCAGAAGTACACAGCGATCAGGTCCACAACCCTGAGGTCGACCCCACAGTAAAGTTCCAAGTATAGATTCTCCCTTAGCTCAACCATCAGTGACAACCACAGTTTTAGATAGAAAAAAAACCAAACATCTAACATAACCCCGCTCCCCCCATTCCCACCCCACCCACCCTTTCTCTGCATCAGTTCCAACATCTTTCTAAGATCTCAACCTCTTGTCTAAAATTGTACAGGGCCAGAGCCTAACTCCCCAGACTTCTGGTGGAGCCAGGCAGTTCTAGTGGTACAAGCTTGAGGATTTGCAGATATTTAGGACAAGTTACTTCCCTCAAATCTTTGGTGAGTATTTGTAAAAAAGGGGTCCATAATTTTAAGAACTCAATGTCCTTCCCTTCAACACTGAGCGAGAGGCACTCCATGGCCAGTAGCTGCCAAAGACGCAGTATCCAGTCCATCGGTTCGGGCAGCAAGGGCGACCCCCATTTAGCTAGAATAGCTTGTCACACTGCTAGGAGAGCCATTGCAATCTGCCTGCCCCTCAGACTTCAGTGGGAATGACTTAGGATGGAAAAGACCCAGCAGTGTGTATTCTGGGGAGCACGGCAATGTGAGCTGAAATGCTGCATCAATGTCATCAATAATCGCTTTCCAATAACAGACCAGCTTCTGGCAGTGCTAGAGTAAGTGGGACAGAGTACCAGTTGAGCCACACCCCCGCCAGCAGAGGTCGGTCTTGTTCTTATGCCAACAGTGTACACGCTCCGGTGTGTAATACCAGTATGTAACCACTTTATAGGCAGATTCTGCTCCCTCTGTGTTGTGTGCAGTATGATGTGCTCTATATATGATGTGTTCCCATTCCTTGTGCGATAAAGGTCTGCCCAACTCAGTCTCCCAACGCACCTGTGCCTTTGAACGGTGTCCTGTCAGTCGTGCCATAAACATAGCGTATAGCTCAGAGATGAACTAACGATCATCCTTTTTACACACTAGCCATTTTTCCAACCTAGTAAGGGGTCGGGACATGTGGGCAAAGTTAGCAGATTGCGTAACCCAGAAAGTGACTTGTTTGTATGAAAATGTATCTAAAGCCGGTGAGTCATAATCTTTGCGTAATTGGGTAAAAGGAATCACACCTTCGATGTCAAAAAGCGAGCCGAACCTCTTGCAGCCCTCCTCCCTCCAGCAATGAAATATCAGGGACGCCTGCCTCGGCGGGAAATCGATATTATCCACAATGGGGGTCATGGGAGAGGGGAATGATGTCCATCCTTTCGACACTGCCAATCGATCCCAGACCCTGAGCGTTGGTAAGGTGACAGGTGAAGAATATAATCCCCAAGCTCTATGTTTGCGGGGTAGCCACAGTTCCCGCCAGATGTTCACCCCGCTACGGATTGGTCCATAAAATTCCAGTGTTTACTGGAAAGGGGCCTGTTCCATTCGACCAGGTAGCGAAGACAGGCTGCTTGGTAATAGGCGCTCACCAGCGGGAGACCCAGCCCTCCCTGTGCTTTCGAGGAAGTTATGTGTGTTAGAGAGAAGCGAGTCTTCCTACCTTCCCAGAGGAACCAATTAATAATGTCTTGAGTGAACTTGGCGGCGGAGTCAGTGGCAACATCTGGAAGATGTAAAGGATTCGAGGTAGTGCCGTCATTTTCACTGCAGCTATTCTCCCGAACAATGCTAGCTTAAGTTGCGACCAGGCATCCAGCGCCTTGGTCGTGTGCTCTAGTAAAGGTGAGTAATTGAGAGAGACCATCAAGGCCATGGTCGGCGCCAGTTTAAGGCCTGGGTAGGTGATGTCTGTACGGGCCCAGTGAAAAGCGAAATCTTGTGCAAGTCCAGCATCTCAACCGTCGGAATTGAGATGTTAAGAATCTGCGACTTAGTGAAGTTAACTCGAAAATCAGAGACCTTCCCAAAGGTCTTAAGTTCGCTGGTCAGAGTCTGCAAAGTTAAGCAGAAGACCTGTGCACATATTAGGCACTGAATAATCCAATAGATAAGTGTTAGAAGCAAGATAGGACAGTCCCACAAAGGAATCTTTGTTCTTAAGCTTGTCTTTTAATTGTGCATCCGGTCAGTTTACAAAACAGCCAGCCGACACGCAGAATATAGTCAGATCAATAACGGGTAGTGATGCAAATTCAACGTGTAATCACGATGGCAGTCAATAAAGGACCGGTTCAATCCCGGCGAGGCACGAGTATGTGTCCTCTCAATTCTCGCTCCGAGTAAAGAGCCCACACCGGCGTCTACAGCAACAGTGAAAGTGTCTACCCGTTATTGATCTGACTATATTCGGCGTCTCTTCTGGAATCAGCTTACTATTGGCTGTCATCTATTCATCCTTTCACTTCCATCCAATTGTCTCACTACCCTGCGGGGTTGGAATTATCACCGGATGTGGGTATTCCAATTTTGGATCCAGCCATAAAGCCCTGAGGAGTTGTAGAATACTCTCTTCTACAATGAAACACGTGTCGGCTGGCTGTTTTGTAAACTGTACCGGATGCACGATTAAAAGACAAGCTTAAGAACAAAGATTCCTTCGTGGGGCTGTCCTATCTTGCTTCTAACACTTATCTATTGGATTATTTATTGCCTAATGTGTGCACAGGTCTTCTGCTTAATTGTTGTTGTGTGGTTCTCCATACAGATTGAGGGGTTTTGAGGGTTTCCCCTTCCTGTTAGCACCATTCTGAATTTTGTGAGTCATTTATACACATTACGTTTACTCTGCTTGAGCGCCACTACTTCCTCGGTACTAAAGCCCTCCCCGGCTTATCAAGAGTCTGCAAAGTTAGCCAGGGTTGGGTAAGCGAGAGGATCACGTCGGTAGTGTGCAAGCTAATTTTATGCACATCTGCCCCAAATTTAACGCCAACGACTTCAGGATTTGACAGAATCTAGTGGGCAAATGGCTCCATATAGAGCGCAAATAAAATCTCGGAAAGTGGATAGCCTTGCATGTGCCCCGGGCGACAGGAAAGAGAGATGATCTACATCCATTAACCCGCACAAAAGCCTTGGGAGCAGCATAGATGCATTGAATCCAGTGGATAAAGTTGTCTCCAAAGCCGTAGCAGCGCAGCGTTGCGAAAAAGTATCCCCAATCGACCCGGGCGAAGGCTTTCTCCGCGTCTATGAAGAGGACGAAGGCCTGTTGCAGTGAGCGATGTACGAGGTCGATGAGGTGTAGCAGCCCCTTTGCTGTCTCCTCCCTGTCTGGTGGGGATGAAACCTGACTGGTCAGGATCCACTATGTCAGCCATGAGGGGGTTAAGGTGCACAGCTAAGCCTGTGAACAGTTTTGCATCAATGTTGAGAAGCAAAATGGGTCTATAGAGCCCACAGTCTCTGGCGCCTTTTCCAAGTTTTCAATAGACCAAAATCGATGCTTCCGACATCTAAGGCATTATTTCCCCCGTGTCAAGAAAAGAGTTAAACAACCGGGTTAAAAAGAGAGCCAGCTCCACACAAAATGTTTTGTAAAAGGCGGCTGGGAAGCCATCCGGTCCCGGAGATTTGACTATTTTCAGCCTAGAAATGGCTGAAATCGCTTCTCCTATGGGGATTGCTGAGTCCAGGCTTTCGGCTGAATGTTTGGATATAGGGAATATATCACATGTACTCAAATATGTATTTGGGTCCTGCAAGGGGGAATCCTGGTTTGCATACGGGCACTGATAAAAACTAAGAAAAGCCTCAACAATTCGGTCATCTGCGGTATGTTCCTTCCCCGTGTGATCATGCACTGATTGTATTACGGACATCTGCGCCTTTGCCCTCAATCTATGTGCCAGCATTTTCCCACATTTATCACTACTAAGCTAGAATTTGTATCGCATTTGAAGATGGGCGTGCTCCGCTCTAACTAAATCTAAGTGTTTCAGCATGCGCCTCCGCTTTTCTAGTTCCCGCCAAACCCTTGGAGCTCTTGTCCGTTTATGAACCGCCTCGAGTTCACCCACATCTCGTTCCAACTCCGCACGTTTCTCTTTGGGTACGGCCGAATATGATGTGGCAACTGCTATGAACTCTCCCCGCGTTACCATCTTCAACACCTTCCACACTGCCACCAGTGTAGTGGACTCCACGTCGTTGTCATGGAAGTAGTGTACTATGGTGTCAGGTATTCGCTGGACCTCCTGGTCAGAGTGAAGGCGGCTTTCCCGCAGTCTCCAGCCCAGGAGGAATAATCGCAAGCGCTGCGCAGGCAAAAGGACAGTGATGAGGGCATGGTCAGAGAGAGAGTGGGGAGTGATCTCAGCGGAATGCAAGCAAGACAGAAGGGAAGTTGATGCTAAAAAGTGATCAAGTCGGGTTGCCCCTGTAAGCATTTTAAAATCTGGAAGCGGTGGGCTGATTACAGGGGGCTGTCGCTGGATCCCCCAGTGGAACGAGAGGAAGACATATGAATGAGATGTGTTGCATTGGCCTAAGTTCTGTTGCATACCTGTCACACCACACCTAAGTCTTACTTGCAGCTTTATACACACGTGCGTGGGGGGTGGGGGGGGGGGATCTGGGGGGTAGTGGGGTACTGGGAGTTAGTGGGGTAGGGTGGGATATGGGGTTATTTTTCTTGAGCCTTTCTCTTTTATTGATCGGACTATTGTGCATGCGTAATAAACTGTGTCATAACTGTTGATGGTGATTTCCTGATTGTGGAGAGCCATAATTTTCCCTTGCCTTACAATAAAATCTGTTGTGAAAAAAAAAAGTGATCAAGTCGGCCATATGTTTTATGTGCTGAAGAGAAATATGTGTAATCACGTTCCTGTGAGTGTTGTGTTCGCCACACGTCATGCAGCCCACATTCTTCCAGCCACGTCCTCCCATCCGCTGAGAGCAACCAGGTGTTTTGAGATCTTTATATTGACCTATTGAGTTCCGGGTCCATCACCAGGTTTAAATTGCTTCCAATTAACATCGCCGCATCAGGGGAGGCAAGGACTTCTGTTAGAGCAGAGCGCAGAAAGGTTTCCTGTTTCTCATTAAGTGCGTATAATGTTCCCATTGTAAGGTTTGTCTCTCCCCATTTTACCCTGATGGCTAGTAACCTGCCCTTTACTTCTGCTTGGTGATCCTCTCCGTCACCAAGGACCCCATCCCTGCCAAAGGCGATCTCCACACAGGAATGAAGGCCATCGCCGACTGGATGATGACCAGCCGTCTGGAGCTGAACTTGGACAAGATGGAGTACCTCATCCTCGGCTCCAACCCTTCAGCCTGGGACGACTCCTGGTGGCCGAGGGCACTGGGGGCAGCCTAGACACCCACCGACCATGCACGAAACTTGGGAATCATGCTCGACTCAACGCTCTCAATGACCAAGCAAGTCAACGCCGTCTCCTCCTCCTGCTTCAACACCCTCCGCATGCTCCGCAAGATCTACAGATGGATCCTGACAGATACAAGAAAAACAGTCACCCAGGCCCTCATCAGCAGCAGACTCGACTACGGAAACACCCTCTATGCGGGAGCCCCGACCAAGCTCATCAAACGACTACAACGCATCCAAAATGCCTCAGCACGACTGATCCTCGACGTACCACGCCACGGCCATATCACCCCTCACCTGAGAAACCTACACTAGCTCCCCGTCAACAAGGATATCCTTCAAGCTCCTCACCCACGCATCCAAGGCACTCCACAAGACTGGCCAGCCTACCTCAACAGATGGCTCTCCTTCTACAACCCCAACCGCCAGCTACGCTCTGCCGACCTCTCACTCGCCACGTCCCGCGCATTCGAAGAACAACTATCGGCGGGAGATCTTTCTCCCACCGATCAGTAGCGCCCCCGCCCCCCCAGTGACTTGAGACCCTCGCGGGTATGTAGTGCGCTTTACAAATTATTAATTGATTGATATGGTCGAGATGACTTTACATTGGCAGCGTGTGCTAAGCCGGATAGCCACTCCATTTCTTTTTGACGGCCCTGAGGACCAGAAATGCAGTGGAAATCATTTATCACACATTTGTTTGGTGTCCTTAGCCAGCAGATGAGTCTCTTGGAGTAAGCAGATATCACTATTGGTGCTTTCCAGAAAGGAGAGTTCATCAAAACCGAAGTAGCGAGACTCTCACTACTCCAACACCGGTGGAGGACAAACTCTCAACCCGAACGGTCTTCACCGTCCCTCCGGCGCACAGCATGGAAAATAACTCGAAGCCACTAGAGAGTTACGCTAGGGGGAAACTGGACCGTCAGTAACTTGCATCAGTGATGAAAGAACTGCCTCTCACTCCTGTTTGCTGGTTGTTAGGTCAGGTTTGATGCTTGATGAAGGTTTTCAACCCGTTGCCATTCCGAAGACCTACGGCGTCGTTGTAGAGTAGGTCGGACCTCCCGTTCTGTAGATGGGTCCTTCTTGATACCCAGGGTTTCCATTGCCTCTTCTAGTGACTTGATCTGAAGGAGTTTGGCTTGGTATTTGAATATTATACGAAACGGGTGGCCCCAAGAGTAGGGAATGTTCTTTTCTCTGAGGTGGTTGGTCACCGGTTTAAATGCTCTGCGTTTAATAAGCGTTGAGGCCACTAGGTCCTTATAGAGGGCTGGGTGGTGCCCCCGAAACTGCACGGGGTGTTGCTCATGCGCTATCCGAAGTATGCATTTTTTTTGTTGAAAGTTGTTGAAAGTTGTGAGAAGTTGGCCTGATATATGATGTTTCCAATTCTGGAACCACCTTGTATCAGTCCAAACAATCCCTTATGGTGTCTGGTTGTAAGTCAACCTTATAGACAAGCTATCTTAATGGTAGCATAGACTAAGCAGCCTTAAAGGCTAAACTCAAGAGGTCGTGTTAAGCGAGCTGTTTTACCAATCACAATCCTGTAATATCAAATGAAAGGACACCACACAAGTATATATTATAAAAATATATGTGTTTATTTCTAAAATAATCCCCAGTACTCTTTATGAGCAAAGGGGCACAAGCGTTAAATCAAAAGCACAGTATAACATATGAAAGTTGCACAATTATGGATGCGGGCGGGTGGCAACTCAAACCATATATTAAGAAAGTTGTATAGAGATACCAATCGAACAGTGGTTAGGCCTAGGGCCTAGGGAATCGCTGGGAGCAGTTGGGACAAGCAATGCTGAAGTCGGGAAAAGCCCGCAAGACTCGGGTGCAGCGCTTAAAGCACACACATGCACCAATGCAAAGTCAATGGTGCGTAAAAGTTAGACAAATAGAGTTTAAGGATACTTCCCCTGAACTTAGAAGGACAAAACTTTAGACACAGACCCTGGAGGTGTGTACCAGTGTGGGAACACCGGCGTTGCTGAGTTACCTCACCCACAGGAAGCGGGTGCATAGGGTCGAAGTGGCGTCGGGTTTCGTCACGGAGGTTGTTGGTGCTTGAAGCTGAAGATGCTGCAGGCGATGTGAAGGAGAAGTGTCCGGTGTGATCCAAGGGTGGATCAGAGTAGAAAAGTACCTGAAAGCAGAGGGGACAGAGTCTGGGTCACTCAGCAGTGACCAGGGTGGAACCAGGACGGAACCAGGCAATGTCGGGCGCAATCATGTGGTTGTCGAGGAGCTTCTCTCCGCTGCCACGTGGGCTCTGGGGCATCTGCGACGTCCAGGAGCGGGTCACAAGCTGTCCCACGCAGGCTCTCACCGTCGGCGCTGTCGGCTTCAAGATCGGAGTCAACAACACTTGGCAAGAGCAATCCACGCAGGACTGGAAGATTGCTTCTCACTCGGACCAGGAGGGTCAGAGCGGGGGCTCCTTTTCAGAGGAGCTGGTGCAAGTCTGGGGCAACCAGAACCACAAGCCAGCTGGCAAGTGACCGGGCCAACGCGTTGAGCCAAAGAAAGCAGAAGGGCCCCACGCAGCACTCGTCGAGTGTAGAGGGGTGAGCTTTGGTGCAAAAGTGGCTCAGGGTTGGGGCTTCTCAAACCCCGGTGTACAGCTTCGAGGGTCACTCGTGGGCTGCACAGTCAGCGTCTCGTGGTCTTTTCAAGATGGCGTGCCCCAGACTTCCGGTCGCCTCCACGGGTCTCAGCTCTGCAGGGACTGTGGATCGGGCTGTAAGAAGGCAGGCAAGCTTGATCTCGTCGATCTCTGTCGCTCGAGTTCCGGCGGGAACTGCAACAAAGCAGACGTCGAGGTGCTGGATGGTGCCTGTTTGCACAGGGTGGTCACTCCTTGACCACAAGGGAGATTCTTCAGTCTTCTACGTTGAGTAGGATGTCGAAGGGTCCAGAGTTTCATTTCAAATGTTTCATCAGGATAATCCGAGTGCGTTGGCACTGCTCCCATTCTTATACCAATCTAGGGGGCTGGATTACCTGCTAGTTCCCCTCCGATGGGTGGGACCCAGGAAGGGGGTGGATACACCCCTTTCCCTTTGATCCAGGCCGCGCTGGGACAGGGGCTGGTGTGCCCCAGAACCGGTTTGGCCGGATTATGCAAGGGGCAGCCTTGTGTGCCCCAGGCAGTGTCTGGTTTCTTTCAAACCTCCCTGCTACAATCCACTATCTCCTGTCTGGGGTGGTGGGACACCTCCCTGTGACAGGAAACCCTTTGTCCAGGCCTCCTTGGCTGAGTTTCGGTCAGCTGTAGAAGGTCAGACTTGTGTCTGTGGTTGAAGCATCCATTTTGTGGTGCTGAGGCTCCTTTTAAAATCAACCGTGTTTTAGCAAAGTAACATGTCGTCTCCCTCTAGAGGGGTGGAATGCTACCCCCGTCGCCAGGACTGGTGAGGGGGTAGTATTCCAAATCGTATGACACCTTACACGACATGTTTTGATAAAGCCAAACCAAAGTTAACATATAACCGTGAGGATTATAATGCACTTAATAGTATATGGTATGGCATTATCCCGGAACAGCTTAGGGAATTGGTCCCGACTGCTGCAGACAGGCTCAGCTCATGCCAGAGCACCATCTCACATAAAACCAAGCACTTTCCTCCAGGATTGTTAAGGCCTGCCATAGGAGTGACTGATAGGTATATATGTGTCCAGATAGGTTTAGATATAGGCATACTATATCTAAGCAAGGGGTGATTACACCCACTTGCCCCAGCTGAGTGATCAGCCAGTTGTGTCAATTTAAGAACCAGCCAGGGGTGGCAAAAGCTATGCTTCAGCCCCTGGTAGGCCTTGGTGGCACCTATGCCCTGAGCACCTATAGTGCATGGTACAGGGGCTGACAAGGAGTCCATTTTCCAATTGGGTTATGTACCTATAGTACATGTATGTGAATTTAGAGAGAGAACAGCAGGCTGGGGGTCTGATTAGCAGGCCCACAGCCTCAGTAAGTTGAAAACCAGTGAAGCAAAAAGCAAAAATTGGGGTGACCATAGGATAGCAGACTCTACTCTCCTACACCTGGTATTTGCACACTTCTTCACACACCTCTACGTCAGCCGTCCGGTACCCGAGGCTGAGCAGCTCAACCCCATTGTTGAGGACTCGCTAATTCCCTATCTGTCTGACACAGGCAGACTAGGACTGGAGGCACCCATCACAGCAGCGGAGAAAGCAGAGGCTATTGGGTCACTCCCCACCGGGAGAACCTAACAGTTTTCTGCTGGAGTTATAGAAGAAGTATGCCTCCCTCCTACTGCTCCCTTGCTCACAGTGTACGAGGAATCGCTGAAGGTGGGTGAGCTCCCTTATAATCTATGGGGGACCACTATCTTTGTCATTCTGAAACCATGGAAACTCCCTGAAGAATGGGGGTCCTACCAGCCTACCTCCATCATAAATGTGGAACCCAAAATCCTAGCCAAAGTGTTGGGGAACTGGCTGGTGAAAGTAATCACTTCCTTAATTCACCCAGACCAGAATGGGTTTATCCCAGGACGCATATATGCCATTGCCTCAGGCAGGTACACAACACGATTGCCATGTCCCGAAATAGTGCGGACAACGGGGCTTTCATCTCAAGCAACTTTGAGAATGCCTACTACTCAGTTCGTTGGCAGTTCTTGTTACACCTTTTGGAATGCATGAACTTTGGTCCCCTCTTCTGTCGCTGGGTCCAGACACACTACTCTGATCCCTGGGCAAGAGTTCCCATGAATGGAGGGACATCATAGATCATTTACGATCAGCGAGGTACAAGGCAGGGATGCCCCCTGCCCCCCTCCTTTTTGTGCTTGCCATTAAGTCTCTAGCATAATGATTTGACTAGACACGCCACTCTGCAGATTCCGTTGGCCTGACGGACATAAAGATCGGGTTTAACTTTACGCTGACAACGATTTGGTCTACATAAGTGAGCCCGAGACTTCCGTCCCACAGCTCTGAGACATGCTACAGATTTACGTAGAGGCTTAAGGCCTCACGTTGAACTAACCCAAGTCCACATATATCCTAATCCACTGCTCTCATAAGGACATTAGGGCCACATTACCTCTCTAGTGGTCCCACTGTCACTTCATACTCACGTTCAACATGTCAGGAAGGGAGACGTTGTTTAAAATGGTTGCACTGCTGAGTTTCATCAACACTCTGCAGAACAACCCATGTCCCATCCCACGGCCTTCTTTCGTACACTACAATCAGAACTGGTAAGCTTCATTTGGGCAGGGGGTCAGCTGCGGATCTCTTTACGTAAATGTGTGCTTAGCCCATATGAAGGCTGGCAGGGGCTCCCAGACCTCCAGCTCTGTTACTGGGCTAGCCACCTCCTTGCAGTCTCCGGGTGGTTCTTTGTGGGCTGGGACAACCCCTCCATAGAGGTGGAATTCAGTGAATTTGACCCCCATGGCATACTTAGCCTTCTCTACAGCTCAGCCACACAGCCGCCTTTGGGGGCCTCCCAGTGTGGGACTCCATGGGCATCTCCACGGTTGGGGATGTCTGGATGGGCACAACCATGTGCATGTTCCAACCCCACGTAGACATTTAATCCATGCAGGAGATGCAATTCTACCTCTTCCTGCAGCTTCAACATGCCCTCGAAGCCTCCCTTGACTCCTTAAAGCCCCTCACTCAACATAACTCCCTATAAAGAAACTCACCTGTTGGTTCCAACTAGAAAGGAAGGGCATTTCTTATTGAGATTGTTTACTGGTCAACAACACTTTAGACCCCATGACCAAACTGAGGTAGAGATGGGGGGTGGTGTGGGCTCTTTGGAGGTGGATGATTGGGTGGAGGCCAAAATGGCCACTAGGATGTTGGCAATTCCTGCAAAGCTTCGTCTCATCCTGCTGAAATACTTACATCACATATACTACCATCTCTTACAGCTGCACACAATAAGGGATGACCTACCTCCATAATGCTGGTGACGCCGGCAACCAGCGGGCACCCTTTTCCACATGATCTGGGACTGCTCGATTATCCAAGCATACTGGAAGCAAATCTTCAACATCTTTTCCCAGATCATCAGCATAGCAGTTTCGCCAGACCTTAAGCTGTGTCTATTAAGCCTGTTGTATGCATGGGGGGAACGAGTTGCTATACCAGACGTCTGGTTGGGCTTGACCTCATCGGCGCTAAAAGGAACATTGCCCGACACTGGCGCTCATGACTAGCCCAGTCATTTCTTGAATGGACCCAGGGGATAGAATACCCTGCTATGGCTGAAATGTGGGGTTCTGGATCAATTCAGCAAGGTTATTTCTACTGTTTTTCTTCCATGTAATCTGTAAACTAATAGAGTTATAAAAAGAAAAGAAAGACTGTGTAGTACTTGAATCTTAAATTATTGTGTAACTTCCTGCCAAACCAAGCGTACTATGTAAACAGACAAAAATCGTTTTTGCATATTGAGCCAGTTTAAGTTGTTTTGGATTTGCAGATAAAAAGATCATGTGAAGGCTTAAAACATTGGGTTACAATGTAGTGGCAAGTCCCACTCGATGTTTGCTGGCAATAACTGCTGGCATAATAGTGCCACTGTTCACGTTTTATGCGAAAAGTTAGCTAGAGCAACATTGTCGTACAATCCTCACAAGGCTGTGTAATGCAGCCTTGTGGGGAACATGCAAAGTATGCATGGCTGTTTGGCCGGCCCAAGGGAGCGGGCCAAACAGTCATGAGCACTTAGGGAGTACACTCCTCCCTATGCCCTGGCCAGCCCCGCCGCACCACTGACTGCAGTAGGAAAAATAAAATGATAATAATGTTAAGTTATTATCATTTTATTTTTCCTTTTGAGCAGTGGGGCAACGCTCCTCCGCCTTAGCAGCGGAGACGCCACTGTGCGCGTTTATGGTTATAATATGTTGCAAGATTTTAAAACTGATGGAGTGATGCAGTAAAATGGATTCCTTTTCCTGACCAACACTGCCTAAAGTTATGCCAACATGACCTCCTCAAATACATATCCTTTATAAAAAAAGAGTGGTGATTACTAGGCCACGGATGGAGAAAATGGAAGCTTTCTTGAATGTCATGTATTGGGTAATTAATGGTGGTTTCTCACTTTTTCTCACGCAGGCGAGGAGCCAGAAGATGCAGACTTTGATATGCCCAAAATCTACGAGCCAATTGAGTCCTACAATCACTTAAAAGGTCGCCTGAATATGTTTCTTCAAATGTTTAATGAGACGATTCGGGGAGCAGGCATGGACATGGTTTTCTTCAAAGATGCCATGGTTCATTTAGTGAAGGTATGCTCAGCAATTTAATTTGATCAAGTAAACGTTTTCTCCAAATGTAATTGTTTATTTAGAAATGCTAATTTCTGCAATTTATACCCATGCCATTATTCCCAGAAGTAAGTGTAGCGAAAGAAGGCACAGACATCTACAGGTTGTTTAGGTTTCCAAGCCTGCTGTCAGTATTGGTCTTATTTGATACTCAAAGATGCTTGGATCACCAAAAACTCTAAAATGTGTAATAGAAATCAGTGACCCAAGTACTAGATCTTGAGCTGAAAGTTTGTCTAAGTCTCCTTGATTTTCTAGGTACACCTAGGAGAGCAGTTAAGGTCTAGCTCAAGGTGATGGTTTAAGCAAGTCAGTCATCACAGTGACAAAAAAGGATAAGCATACCTAGCCAGAGTTGAGTGATAATAAAACCCTAAAGGGCAGATTTACGAGGCCCGTGCGCCACATTTGCGTCACCCTTGCGTCACTTTTGTGACTCAGCGGCGATAGCGCCACCTTGCACCCTATTTACAACCTGGCACATCTAGGGAGATGTGTCACGTTGTAAAGCCCTGCACCACATGAAAGCTACGTCAGGTTTCATGTGGGCGTTCCGGCGCAGGGTTGGCGTTCTGTCGCAGGAATGCCTCGGAAAAGTGCCTGAGTGAAATCTACAAGATTTCACTCAGTCACTTTTCCGAAGCCGCTGCGTCAAAACCTTGCGCCTGCTTGAAGTACCAGGTTAAGGATATGCCAGGTTGGAACAATGCTGGAGTTGCGTTGCGCCCTGCAAAAACAACAGTTGATGGACAGAATGCAGAACAATGTCATACATTCACCCCAGTACAGAGATCTGGGCCTAAATCTATCATTTTTTTGCACACCACACCAACCCAGTGTAGACATGGCCATTTGCAAATCAGCCTTGACCCTGTGCCTCATGGGAACAGTCCAGCCCGAACTGCCAAGCCATGTCTTCCCTGGACCGGAATCAAGCATCCTAGAACTGGTTTCTGGCTATCAGCCGTCATCAGCCAGCATAGCTTGACTCCAGTGGTGTGGAGAGCACGGGACTCACGTCTGAGCATACCCGTCCCACTCGGGGTGACAAATGCAAAAACAACAGTTTGTAGTCTAGTTCCTATTTTCCCTATAGGCCCTGCGCATTGGAATAACATAAACAGCAGTGTAGACGTAGGACTGCAGTCTTCTAGGTCTCTACTGACTATGTTAGACTTAATTTAGGTTTGCGCCAGCTAGCTCAGAGGTCACTGGAAACTTTCTTGACTGAATAGGAAGTGATCAGCTTCCCTGGCTCAGACAAGAAGGGATTCAGCTTCCGATAACCGCATAAACATGACAACTTTGCTCCTCAGAAATAAGAGTCAATCTCTAGAGTCGTGTGAAACAATAGACAGCTACTTCACTCAGTCAGTTGTGCAGATTTACTTTCATCAGAATGCAGAGAATGGAGAGAAGGGCGTTTTCAATAAAAGATATTATTTATTGAGCAGTCTTCCTTCTCATGCAAGAGAAATGAATTGCCACAATTGCAAGACTTGTTAATATGAAAAGTGCGTACAGTAAAAGGAGTATTACGAAATAATACTGTAAAAAGCATTGATATGGTTTCTTAGCCATAAGATGGTTAAAATGAATAAAATATATACATTCATATATACATTGGCTAACGACCTCAACTGGTGCTTCTAACTACGCCTACCCCAGTGTACCTGACCTAAGCCTAATACAAGGGAGGGAGTAAGTAGCAGTTTAAGTTAAGTTGGTTTTGCCAAGAGTTTGTTTCAAGAATTCTCTCTAAGGGTTTAGTCAGCACCGTACCACTGGAATAGCATGCAGGAGGTCTGGTATCTCCTCTCAGGACCCAATATCCCAGTCACCCTGCAGAGACGAGTTACTGAAATATGGCTCTGATTGTTATGCCATTGTAGGGATATGTATTGATTATAGCCGTATAGGGGCATGAGGTCACAATATTGATCGGGGTCCTAGATAAAACACATCACCCACTCCACGAATTTATGTCCATCAAATTACTAAAAACTAAAGCAATAAGAAGCACGTGTATTCCTACCCACCCCAAAATACATTTTGCATTTGAAATGGTGTATATGAAATACATGAAAATGAATAGGTACTGTACGTTATCAAGCATAGTAATCATTCAAAAATATTGCATATGTAATCAGTTGAACGATTCTGCGAAGAATTACACATGAAAAGTCTCTAAATACAGAAAAGAAGGGCGAGACTATTTCATCACATAGTAAATACAATTGCTGTAAAAAATGTGCTAGAGGCTGAGGTGAAATTTTGTCTCTAGATCTACCAAAAATAGAAGCTCTGTTCTTTATGAATAGTTCTACTTTAAGCAAAGTAAGTGTGCCAGAAAAAAGGTAAATATTTTGGGAATTTTAGAAAAAATAATTTCATGGTGAGCGGGGAAAAAATAGTTCAAAAACGCTTTTTAGTAGCTTTTGTTTATCAAAGCTAAAGGCCGAATTCAGAGTTCATGGGAACGCTGTGTACCGGATTCTTTTCCAAAAGTTATTGTTTCTTTTCAGGGGAGAACATCATTTCAGACAGGCTCGCAAAGAATTGGTCTACATATTCAGGTGACAGTTCGACCAAGTTTGATAATGCTGTAACTTGGCAGTTGTGAGAATGATTGCTATCATCAATTTCAGGATCAGCAATGCTCACAGAAGGTCGTACCTGGGTGATGTTGCTTTCATTTCTTGCTTCACTGCCACCACCTAGTCGTAGCGCAGGAGTCTCAACGAATGCCGTCATCATGATTGGTAACCGCTGGGGACAACACGATGCATGAGCCGTTACTGGACTTAGCAAAGTATCGACGTCCATTGGTATTGCTGATGGTAGTGCAAGACAGGTGTCTAACACGTATTCCTCTCCGCATAGCATACATCGAAGCACAGGTAAGATGCAGGTCTGCCATATAGGTCTGAATGAAAGAAACCAGGTCATATTCAGTTCTCTTAGCCAGGCTATCCCAAGGACTTTAGTTATGCGGTCCCGGTAGCGTATTGCTAGGATCGTTTCTTCCATCCTTGCCGGAGTCAGGTCTGCGTTTTAGTTTGCCATATCGGAGCATGAGGGTCAAAAATAAAATACCTGCTACGAGTCCCAAAAGTAGTGGTAGGCCGCCAAAGCTCGAATGGACAAAATTTGGAAAGATACCCAGGACTGCTTCAAATGGTGTTATGTATCTCTGCCGCCGACCTTGCAACTTGGAGATCATACGTCTCTTTTGATGACGAGATGGGCACTGTTGACTGCAAAAGCACAGACTTCATTCTGCTTAAAGTATCAATTCGTATAGAAGAGATATTCAGAGAAGGCCAAATCAGAGCCACTGAGTCTCCAGGGCCATTCGGATACAATGCTTGCATACAGCACGTGACCATGGAACTCACGCTTAAGAGATATGCTTTCCCTGGCACCAAGCCACAACAGCTGTGATCCGTTATTAGAACGTAACTCCCGTTAGAAAGTTGCCTAAAAAATGGCTCTATTTGTGCTGCAGGTGTGCCGTGCTGGTGGCATGAAAGGTTATTTGAAGTACCCTCACAAGCCCCATGTAAGTTAATACCTTGGCACAAAAGTATACCGCTTAGTGAATGTTTACACTCATTACCACTAAGAAATACATTTTTCTTGTTGTCACTATAACATGTGTGTGTATAAGGTAATTTCCATGATCACTTAATGTATCCTTTACCCAACTTTTCATACTGGCCTGCCGGTATATACTCAAGGCAATTTTTAAACTGGAAAGTTGTTATCGGAATTGTGATAATCCTGTGTATTATCCATTCTATGACAGGTCTTTCTGACATTGTCAATGGTAATCTCTCAAGTTTTTCGATGCTCAGGATTGTATAGTCTGCTCCTTTCTGTGCCAAACTGATTTGTTTATCAGTAAGGTTAAAGATGGAAAACAATGACGTTGTGTTGATTAAACGCCATGGCACATAGCCTGAACGAAGATTTTGCAACGTCCAGCCTAGCTGTACAATAGAACGTAATTGGGACTGGCCATGTTGTAACATTAGCAGGTCCTGGTCTATTATATCAATAGCAGATGATACAATACTGTCTAGTGAATATATTCTGGAAGACAGAGTCATTAACCCATTGTCTACAATAGAAAGTGATTTTTCCAAATTAATACGATCAATTTCTCATATTTTCTCTGCGGTTTCAATTTGAGTTTCTTTCCATGCCTCGTTGTATGCCGCATATATGCTGGCCGCTATGAAACGTTTTTAACGCTGTTTGCGTGGTTCCATAATGAAATCGCGCAAGTCAGCACCATCTTTAGGTAAAGACAAGTGTTGCTTAATTTGTCCCAGTGTGGATGTTTGTAGCCATTCAAGACATAGTTTCCCTACATTGTACGTTGTTACTGTCCCTGGATGTTGTCTCTGGGAATATCTAGGGTCTGGTCTGGACATTTTTAACCCCTGTATTTTGTTCAGGAATCTATCTTGACAGTTATTCGTGTCTGTAGGCCAGATTAACCACTTTTTCCAATCAGGATGTGTTCTGTTTTCATTTAAAATTTGGGATACGTCAGTCAATCAATCAATCAATCAAAGCATTTATATAGCGCACTACTCACCCGGAGGGTCTCAAGGCGCTACTTCAATATCTGTGGTTGCATTATCAGGTATTGGCTTTGGAATAGACGGTTTGTTAAGGTCTTTAATCTTGGCTAGGCCAAGACAGGTTGTTTGTTGAATTCTGTCATTCAAGAACATTATTTGTTCTGGGATCATGCAGGCTCGAACTAATGCTTCTATGCCATGTACCTGCCAATCTTTTGTACCCCAGATGGTTTTTGTTTCAATGTTATTTTTCCAGAAATCAAAACCAAACGTAATCATTTTTTCATAAAATGCTTCTGAATATATCAATTTAGTATTTGTCAGCATTGTTTTTGTCCCTGTTTTATCCAACAGTTTATAATAAAATGTTTCTGCATTACTCGTGTTAAACCCTGAGAAGTATTGGAATTTCTCATGGAATGTTTTTGAACTGCTTTTATGTGGAGTAGTACAATGTTCCCATTGGTTATAATTAAAAACATTTCTAGGTTGAGCAGATTTATGTAAATAGTGGTCTGCGTAATGTGAAAAACAGTACATCTGTTCATAATGAGATGAACCTTTTAAATAATCATGTTCTGTAAATTTTGCTGACAACACTAAATCCGACATCATATTATTTATACTTTCAAAATCCCAATCATCAGAGAATGTACTTGGTTTTACAAAGTCACTTAATGAAACCTTAAATTGGTGAGGATATTTCAAGATCTCGACCGGTCCATATATTTCATAGTCTGTTTGGTCCCAAACTACCCCGCCGGGTATTGGAATTGCTGTGACATTTACTGATGAAAGTTCTCTTTTCTCGATGTGAGATGATTTGTGAGGCTTCAGAACTAAGTTGATGTTCGGACTTGCTGTGTCCATTGAACTGTTATAAATGTTCCTAAAGTTAAAACTAAAATTAGGCTTAGTAGGAGTATAAGTACCCCTGATACAATCCAATGCTCAATCAATGGTGCATTTAGATATGCTTCTTTGACTTGAAGAAAGAGTTCTGTTGCTTTTTCTTTAAAAGTCTTTGTTTCTGGCATCACTTCAGGGTCGCTTTGATCTTCAGAAAAGTTGTCGAAATTGATGAAGTAGCCAGATGCAGTTCTGTCGATTGTTGGAATTATTTTTCCAATATGGCTTTCATTAGCACATTCTGATGCCACATCATTGTAGCCTGGTGTTTCATGATGAACTGCTTCAATTTGTGTTTCAAGAGGCACAAGTTCCATGTCATTTCTGCATAGTCCTTTTTTATTTACTGCAGGTTTATCAAATGTGATTAGTCTTTCAGTTTGAACCTCTTGGATATTAGCAAATTTGGGTATTCTGTTACTTCTTGGGAGTCCACTGGGCCTGCTATTGATTATAGGCCACATGATTGTAGTTTTACCAGGTCGATTGATACAACTCTGTTCTCCTTTTTACCAGCAAGTGGCGGTATTACTACTGATCTTGTTCCGTTGATTGCTAAGACAGGTACTGCTTTTCTGTAAGCAGGCCCAAATTCCTTCTTCACCGCTATTTTCACTCTGACCAGATCCCCAATCTTTGGAATCCAGACAGGTCTTGCTGGGACAGGTGGTGTGTCTTCAGTGGTGGTTGGCTGTTGCTTTAACTTTATGTTGCTCAGGGCATTTCTTGTTTCATTTAAGTCCTGTAAAACAGCCAAACGATCTTTGATGTCAAAGACTTTATTCGTATCTTCTACCACTGAAGCAAGACTATCTAAGTTCTGAACATACATTCTAGTTCCGAACAATAGTTCGTACGGGCTGAAACCTCTTAGAGAATTTCTTGGCAAGTTGTTAAGACTACGTTGGACACTTATTAAATGCTTGACCCACCCATCACCCGAACCTAATACCTTTGCCGTTATAGATTGCTTTATGTCTCGGTTTTTTCTTTCCACTACCCCGTTTCCCTCAAGATGGAAGGGACAAGAGAATCGCAATCCAATGCCCATGCTGGTCATGGCCTCCTTATAAGATCGAGAGCTAAAAGCAGGACCCTGATCAGAATGCAGCATGGCAATTGCGTATGTGCCGATAAAGACTCGCAAATCTTTTATAACAGTTCTGGCGTCAGCCGAGCGCTGGGGCCACATTTTTAAAGTGTAGTCTTAAACAATTAATAGGACGCTGCATTGCATGTCTAGATAGCTCTATGCTACCTTCATAAATGGCCATGGCATTACTCCGCTTGACTCGTTACTGCGATCTCTGTCGCAGTCTGGGCAGTTCTTTACAAATTTATAATGGTGCAGGCTCATCCCCGGCCACCAGTATGCTGATTGTAATTCGGTCAGAGATTCCTTCATTTGTTTGTGCCTTGTTCCTTCACCTATGTCTGCGTCTGCTATTAATAACTTTCTCCAATTCGTGTTTGGAATTGCCCTATCCCCCACTCCAGGGATTCGAGCAAAAGGAACGGAGTTTGCATCAATTACGTATGTATAATTGAGTGGATAGTTCACAGGTAATGCTGCACAGTTGCCTTTTGAAGACGTTTTTACCGCCAGCATGGTTTCCCCGTCTATATATTTTTCTGAACGCTTTTTTGTGGCTAGGGAAGCCGGTTTAGCTGCTTCCGCTGTGACTGTATTAGCCAATGAATTCCCTGCAACGTGAACTCCATCACATTGATGACTCAGAGTGTGTATCACGTGAGTCTTTTGTAGTTCTTTATGAAAAAGAACTACTTGTTTCCAAAGCATTTTATGATTGATTGTGGCACCTGTGTCGTCTTTGTAATCATTTTGAACCCAGTTCTGCAAATCATTTGTGTAAGAATTGACGCAAAAATGCGAATCGCACACGATTAGTGTCCGTAATTCACGTTCCGCATTTTCAAGCGCCATCTTTAAAGATCTGATTTCAGCTCGCTGAGCCGAACATTTTCTCAGTGATTCAGTTTTTGTTATTTTTGGTCTGAATTTACCGCAGAGCCAGCGACCTTTAACAGTCGCGCAGGCTGCATCGTAGGATTTTTCTTCTACATTGTAATGCTGTACAAATCTGTCTGTATAGATTATACAGGAGTACTGTTCTAGAGGGAGAATTTCGATTGGCAGAGGATATTCTTTTTCATATTTTAAATCATTCCGTTTTTTCATGTGCGGGGCGAAATAGTATTTCACGTCTTCTGCAGCAAGAGAATTTTCCCACTGTATCCATTTCGGATCCAGTGATACTGTAGGCAGGTTTACTGGGCTGAATAGTGCCTCGAAGGCTGATTCTGCTGTGAGAACAGTGATTCTTTTGCCTGGTTCCAGTGCTTGTTCTTTCGCTATAGCAGTTTGCACTGCCTTTACAGTATTTTCTGTGAGTCTGAATGTTTTTTCTGCTTGTGTGTACAAATGTGATTTGTAAGCTATTGGTACCGTTTCTCCCTCATTAGAGGTCTGATATGTGAATCTGCATCTTCCTGGGATGACCCGGATTACAAGGTTGCGTGTATTGTCACGTGTTTCTAATTTTGTTTTAGCTAACATGTCTGTTTGCAGTGATCTCAAAATTTCTGTGTGTTTTTGAGTCCAGTTGATTGGTTTAAAATCAGGTTTTATTAATTCGTAGAGAGGTTTAATCCTTTCTGCATAGTTTAAAATGTAAGTTCTTCCGAAATTCAGGAAGCCTAGAATTGATTGTAAGTTCTTCAGCGTTTTCGGTGCTTGCAGTACAGCGCACTTCTCTAAGAAGTTGTCCGCTAGGCTTTTCCCTTCACTTGATAATTCATATCCTAAGAATAAGACTGTCAGATGGGCAATTCTTGACTTTTTAAAGTTGAATTTGTAACCCTCTGATGCGAACCCAAGTATTATGGTGTTCACTCTTTTCAAGTGAGTATCCAAGTCGTCGTCTGTGAGATAGATGTCATCGACATAAGATAATGCCTCATCATCATATATTTGTAGTAACTCTGTTACTCTGGCTGAGAATAGTCCTGGGCTGTTCTTGAATCCCTGTGGGAACCTACAGAAATTTTTCTGTGACCCCATTATTGAGAAAGCGGTCAAGTACCTGCTTTCTGGTGCAATATTTTGGCAAAAGAACCCAAAAGATATGTCTAATGTTGTCTTGTATTTTTTGCGAACTATGTTATTCATTAGTGCAGCACTATGCGAATTTTGTACTGCAAATGATTTGCAACATGAGTTAAGGTGTCTGTAGTCCAAGACTAGACGATACGATTCGTACGGTTTGGAGACAGGAAACAAAGGATTGTTCATTTGAGAGGTGCATGTTTCAATTACCCCTTGGTATTCAAGTTGATCTAAAATCTCCCTGACTTGTTTTTTCACTTCTTGCTTAATTGGGTACTGCCTTTGTGCAGTTGGTTGACATTTTAACTGGATTTTGTGAGGAGGAGAGTCCTCATCCCATCCTACATGATTCTTATATAATGCTGGTGCCTGGGCTACTGCCCATTTACTTGCATATATATATTTAGTATGAATTGGAATGTGATTTGAGAAGGCAGGCATAATCATTTCTTCGCCATGAGGGCACTCCCTGACAAACTCTGGGGGCCAATCTTTCTCCGCTAACAGGATCTCATAGCCTTTTGAGAGGTTATCCCAAAATAGACCCCTTATTTTCCTAGTTTTGTCTCCTTCTATACGCAGTGTTATTTCGTATATCTTATGAGGTTCGCTAACTCTGGTGTCTGCAGTTTCTACCTGAATGTATTCATTTGTGTCCACTGTCTCCAGATGACTCATCAGGATCTTGCGAGCTATGCTGATTTCTGCTGCACTGTCTAGCATTGTCTGTGCCCACTCTCCGTTTTTCAGCTGTGTCCTCAGTATTCTCGGCATGTTCGATTACTCTAATACTGGCTACCTTCTCCCTCGGGAATTGTAATTTTTTACTTTGAGCAGGTTCCTTGTCTTTGGACTTGGTGTGCTCTTCCCTTGGGTCTGACCGACCTCTTCTTTCCGATTTCTGCGAAAAAGATCGAGAGGGACATGTATCAATACTTTGATATCTCTCAGGCTTTTTCAAGTTATCCCTATTTCTAAGGTTATATATTTTCTCAGAGTGCTCCCTCTGGGGAGACTGGTGTTCTCGAGTCGGAGTTCTTTCCCTCCGCCGAGGAGACCTTCCTCTGGACTGGAAAACTTTTTCTTTGGGAGTGGATTGTTTATTTCCATCCTAGCTCTTTTTAGGAGTGTTTAGATTATTTTTAATAAATAATTTTTCAGGATTTTCGAGTAGTTGGGGTTTTACTGGTTTCCCACCCAAACTATCTCTACCTAATTCTTCATAGCATTTTTCTATAATTCTGGCAAGCTCAATTGGTTGATCTGTTATATCTGTTTCTTTAAATTTCTGGCGGATCGCCACAGATGCTGCTTTTCCTTTTATGTTGGCTAGTAATATAGCCGAGACCTGCTTGAAGTCTTTCAGTAATTTCATACCAAGAGTTAAAGCAGGTTCTGGACACTATTCATTCTGAATTTGTTTCAACACATCAGGTATTACCGCCATGGACGGAACACCATGTGTTTTTGTGTAAATGGAAGCAAAGACTGTACCCCAAGTGTCACAGTCCTCCACATGTGGTGCGACCCCCATTGGAAGGCAGATAGTCAGAATTCTGTGTTTCTCAATAGGGGTAGTATTCGGGAATACTGCCTCTATTTGAGTAATTTTCTGTGCTAACCAGAAAGGAATTTGTTCCCGTTTTGCGGAAGTTTTTCCAAGACATGATTGTATGTTTGGTGGTATAATTTTATTTGTGTTCCCCTGATGAGGGGTCGGCTGTGGAATATTAACAGCTGTTTGGACTTTTGCAGTCCGCATTACATATTGGACTAACTGTCTGTGTATTTTAATTAGTAATTTTAGCTGTTCTAGAAGTTCTTCTTTTGACATTTTTTCAATGTCTGGATGTGGTGTGTAGCTGGCTAGAACCGGCCACATTGCTCCTGGTCTACCTAGTGGACCGAGCCTGGTAATGTGATCATTATGTTTTAGGGTGCCTTTAAACCAGAGCAGGTGCTCTTGGTATTTTAATGGGATTTCAATCTCCTCGAAAGGAGTATATTCATCCGGTGGTTCCTCTATTTTGTAATAGTGGAACTCGTGTATTGTAGCTTTTGCCGCTGTAAAGTTTATCCATGAATAGAATACCTCTGTCTGCCAATATTAGTGTGCCTCTATCACAAAAATGACTGTACCACCTCGTGATGTCAGTCCGTTTTCTATAAGCTTTGACGTTATAGTTTTTCTTATGTTTGCCGGGATGATAATCGCACCCGGTTCATTAATCCCTGTATCATCGGGACTCTGTTGATTCGCGTCTACTGCGACTTCATTGGTTCCGTTGTTATTGCCATTTACTGACATTGTATTAATGAAGGTTTTCAGAGCAGGTTTCCAAGGAAACAAAGATTAGGTGCACAATATTTTGGAACACTGTATCCTTCAACGTTGACTAAACCAGAAACTCTACATAGGAATCTCTTCCTACTAAGTTCCGGTGGATTTTAACCTTTCACCCACTCCAGACGTCTATTGGAGTATTTACGGGAGAAAGGGTCTGTGTGAAAAAGCACGACTGAGTTACTCTAACGTCTTGCGTTAGTTTTATCACCTTACCAAACGTTGGGCGCCATGTAGTGTAGTTCCTATTTTCCCTATAGGCCCTGCGCATTGGAATAACATAAACAGCAGTGTAGACGTAGGACTGCGGTCTTCTAGGTCTCTACTGACTATGTAAGACTTAATTTAGGTTTGCGCCAGCTAGCTCAGAGGTCACTGGAAACTTTCTTGACTGAATAGGAAGTAATCAGCTTCCCTGGCTCAGACAAGAAGGGATTCAGCTTCCGACAACCGCATAAACATGACAACTTTGCTCCTCAGAAATAAGAGTCAATCTCTAGAGTCGTGTGAAACAATAGACAGCTATTTCACTCAGTCAGTTGTGCAGATTTACTTTCACCAGAATGCAGAGAATAGAGAGACGGGCGTTTTCAATAAAAGATTTTATTTATTGAGCAGTCTTCCTTCTCATGCAAGAGAAATGAATTGCCACAATTGCAAGACTTGTTATTATGAAAAGTGCGTACAGTAAAAGGAGTGTTACGAAATAATACTGTAAAAGCATTGATATGGTTTCTTAGCCAAAAGATGGTTGAAATGAATAAAATATATACATTCATATATACATTGGCTAACGACCTCAACTGGTGCTTCTAATTATGCCTACCCCAGTGTACCTGACCTAAGCCTAATACAAGGGAGGGAGTAAGTAGCAGTTTAAGTTAAGTTGGTTTTGCCAAGAGTGTGTTTCAAGAATTCTCTCTAAAGTTTAGTCAGCACCGTACCTCTGGAATAGAATGCAGGAGGTCAGGTATCTCCTCTCAGGACCCGATATCCCAGTCACCCGCAAGGGTAGGCTGGAAACTCCGGAGCTGGATTTTCTCGGCAAGAGAAAAGACAGCGTCTTTCTCAGCGCGTCAAGGAGGAGGGGCAGCGTCCGGGAGCTTCTCGCTTCTGCTGGCTCTCTGCAAGGGGATAGCTGTTCTGCTCCAGTATTCACCACCACCGTGTGCTTGCTTAAGGCAACGTTGGTATATTTATACCTGAAAGGTGCCGAGTTTGACGTAAGTTTTTGGACATAAGACGTCAATAAAGATGTCACTAAGAACT
Source organism: Lissotriton vulgaris (assembly GCF_964263255.1). NCBI lineage: Eukaryota > Metazoa > Chordata > Amphibia > Caudata > Salamandridae > Lissotriton > Lissotriton vulgaris. The sequence continues at coordinate 1,072,157,772 of NC_141691.1, read as the reverse complement.
GGTCATTCTTACAGTGCTCGCAGGAGTTCTATTACTAATCAAAACAAAGCAAGCAGGGCTTTCCCAGGTTGCTGGGGGTTTGAGATGTCGAAAGAACTCAGTGTGCTATCTAGGATTCTAAGGAAGTGGCTTCTGCTGTGTCATGGACTGTCATGAACTGCAGAGGCGAGTTACTGAAATAGGGCTCTGATTGTTATGCCATTATAGGGATATGTATTGATTATAGCCGTATAGGGGCATGAGGTCACAATATTGATCGGGGTCCTAGATAAAACACATCAAGTTGATGGACAGAATGCAGAACAGTGTCATACATTCACCCCATTACAGAGATCTGGGCCTAAATCCATCATTTCTTTGCTCACCACACCAACCCAGTTCAGACATGGCCATTTGCAAATCAGCCTTGACCCTGTGCCTCATGGGAACAGTCCAGCCCAAACTGCCAAGCAATGTCTTCCCTGGACCGTAATCAAGCATCCTAGGACCGGTTTCTGGCTATCAGCCGTCATCAGCCAGGATAGCTTGACTCCAGTGGTGTGAAGAGCACGGGACTCAGGTCTAAGCTTACCCGTCCCACTCGGGGTGACAAATGCAAAAACAACAGTTGATGGACAGAATGCAGAACAATGTCATACATTCACCCCAGTACAGAGATGTGGGCCTAAATCCATCGTTTTTTTGCTCACCACACCAACCCAGTTCAGATATGGCCATTTGCAAATCAGCCTTGACCCTGTGCCTCATGGGAACAGTCCAGCCCGAACTGCCAAGCCATGTCTTCCCTGGACCGGAATCAAGCATCCTAGGACCGGTTTCTAGCTATCAGCCGTCATCAGCCAGGATAGCTTGACTCCAGTGGTGTGGAGAGCACGGCACTCACGTCTGAGCATACCCGTCCTATTCGGGGTGACAAATGCCCATGACACAACTCCAGTACTGCACCAACCTTACGCCGGCAGATGCGACACTCATCTGTTTATCCTTGCTCCATGATGCGCTACATTGTAAATGCGGCGCATCTGTGGTGGTGCAAGGGTAAACTTGTGTCACGCACCTTTCCTGGCGCATCCCTGCTGATTTGCAGGGATGCGCCAGGAAACGTAAATCTGCCCCTATATATATATATATATATATATATATATCACAAGAACTCCTCCCCGACAAAGAAGAGCAGAGACCCAAGGGGAACAGTTGGAGGCCTTTTAATGAGAGAAGTGGCGGATGCATTTCTGGCCGTTGTTTGCCGTCGTCAGCGCCCAAAGCCTCCACAAATGAGATACACTTAGCTGGTAAGTTCTGCCTCTTAAGAACTCGCTGTTGTGAGTCCGCACCGCCCTCTGAAGATCCAGCACACCTGTGCAGCATCCCGTGCGTGAAGGGAGACTACATGTCCCAGAATCCCATGTGGTAGGTCCTCGGGATGGTGTTGCTTGGGGGAAGCAATGAAAACACACTCCAATGTGCATATGGCAGGATCGTCAGCAAAAGTGTGCCCAAAACGAAAGAAAAACAAAATGAAATGTTTTTAATTCTCCAGCTTTGCAATTCAAAAAAACGACCTCCTCAGCTCCCCTGTACTGCCTCAGCCTCAGATGCTGCGGGGTCCATATGGCGGGGGCTGCACTGACAGTGCAGGTAGCCCAGCGCGGGGTCTGGATGACCTCGCTACCGCAAACTTATCTCCCCCGGCTCCAAGGCGGACGTAGACCATTCAAATAACTTTCTGTGGTGGTGCAAGGGTAAACTTGTGTCACGCACCTTTCCTGGCGCATCCCTGCTGATTTGCAGGGATGCGCCAGGAAACGTAAATCTGCCCCTATATATATATATATATATATATATATATCTATACTACTAGTATAAAGGAAGAACTTTGAACCTTTGAGGCGGGTAAACTCGAGAACCACAGCGCCAAGCCACACACCCGATACATCATTGTAATCGTCAGGGTGTGCAGATGGACATAGGCTATATAAACGTAATAAATATACGTTATGTAAAAAATGTACCCCAAAAAAAAGTAGTCCCTTGGAAGAAGCGACATGTGTGCCCGACGTGAGGAGTGCGGGGAGGAGCGGCGTCCAGGAGAGCGAGGAGGACCGGCAGACATGACGCGGGGAGGAGCGGTGAGGAGCGGTGGACAGGCGATGAGGAGCGGCGGACAGGCGGTGAGGAGCGGCAGACAGGCGGGGAGTAGCGGCGGACAGGCGGGGAGGAGCAGTGAGCGGCGGATGAGGTAGGTTATTTATTTATATATTTAGGAGCGGTGAGCGGCGGAAAAATGAAGCAAAAATGAAAATCAAGAGGAAGCAAACGAAGCATTACAAAAGTGAGCCAAACGGTGCATTACAGGAGGAAAAAGTTACGTGTGCAGGTTACAAAAGCGTACATCGTGAGCAAGAGGAAGCAAACGGAGCATTACAAAAGTGAGCCAAACGGTGCATTTCAGGAGGAAAAAGTTACGTGTGCAGGTTACAAAAGCGTAGAAAGTAAACCTAGAGGTATAGGAGAAAAAAGTGACGTGTGCAGGTAGCAAGAGGAAGCAAATGGAGCATTAAAAAAGGGAGCCAAACGGTGCATTACAGGAAGAAAAGTTGTGTGCAGGTTACAAAAGCGTACAAAGTAAACATAGAGATATAGTACTGCAATATATGGAGGAAGGCTCAGGGGGACCCACGGACAACGTCGGGCGGGCGGGGGCCCTGAAGCCTAATTGCTCCCGGACAACGTCGGGACGGGCTATATATTCGGATTACTGCTCGAACACCGCTTCCAAGAAATGCTTCACAGCAAGCAGACACAGACCCAGGTTTAGTACAAAAGAATGCTTTCGCGTTTAATCGGCCATTACGCGTTTTACCACCGAGGTTGCTTGATCACATGACAACGCCAAACAGATTGTAGACCAGTTAAAAAGCCGCACCATTGCAAGTGACTATGCAGTGAATAATAAACATAAAGAAAATCTTTTCTTCAAATGGCAAGACGACAGTTAGGATGAATTGTAATCTTTCTATCCCAGTGTTCACAAGACAACCATAAATAATCACTGTTTAAATACATCGGTTTACACATTGAGATAAATATAGTATAAAATACATATATTTCATATATCATAATACAAAAATATATTATAGTACAAAAATATATATAAACTTGTATTTAAAATCAATAAAAACATGTTTTATGCACAATGTTTTGATTTAATAGTAATTGCATAAATGTATTAAGATTACCAATGATGCAGTGATTATATGCAGTGTCATAATCTGTCTGACCTGCTATGTAAATTCGTCGTACTGGATTATTTAAAATGTATAGCTTTAAATGCTAGATTCTTGAACATGGCTTGCAACATAATTCCCATAATATACTGATGGAACAACCAACATTATCGTGGGTGTGACCTTGTATAATCATCAATAGTTCGTCATTGCCTATGAGATAAAGAATCGTGGTTAGAATAAAAGTGCATAAGGTGACTAAAAGTTAAAAAACCAACATGGTTTTTTGGTTAAGAGAATCTGTCGGCGGCTCATGGGACATGATAAATCATTTATGGATCAAATATATTTGGTTGTAATTCTTGATTCATGATGGCTTAAAGTGTGGTGTTCAATAACAATATATATATATATATATATATATATATATATATATATATATATATATATATATATATATATATATATATATATATATATATATATACCATTGTTGAGCTGTCTGAAGGCAAAGATGGAAAAGGATTTGTGGAGTAGAGCCAGGTAGGTGGGGGGAAGAAATACTGGTTACCATAGATGTTTTATAAGCATGTGTGTAAGTCTTCCGTGGTGTTTAAGCCTCCTGGGTTTTTACTATTGAAATTGAGAATGTAACGTGTCTCAAGTTTGCACATTTTCTGTTCCCTGTCGCCACCCTTTTTGGTCTTAGGGATGGTGTCAATTACATAATAGGTGAGGTCCTGCAAACTGTTATTGTGGACCTCTTGAAAATGTCTGGCGACAGGGAAAGTCGGGTCATGATTAACAATGGCCCAAATGTGTTGCAAAATCCTCTTATTGGTAGGAAGTTTCGTACTGCCCACATATTTTAATGGACAAGTACACTCCAAAACATAGATGGCGTATTCTGTTTTGCAATGGAGGGGCTTAGAGATTTTAATTTTTTTCCCACTAAAGGCTGTATGGTAGCTTTTTTTATTTACACCATGCTCACACGCCTTACATGAATTGCATTTAGTAAAGCCATTGGATGCCTTTAGCCATTTGCTGGAGGAAGTAGATTCAGGTCAACTAGAAACCAAGTTATTGTACATAGAGGTTGCCCTCCTAAAGGTAATGCTGGGTCTTAATGGCATATCCATACCAGTCACCGGATCATTTCTTATAAGGGCCCAGTTTCTGTTAAATATCTTCGTGATCACTTTTTCCTGGGCACTATAGGGTATGATTAGTCTCACAGATTCAGGGTTACTTTCTTCTTTAGAAACTGGTTCCCTGATTTTTTGGGGGACAAGGAGGGTATCCCTATTTAGTTCTGATGTCTTGTTGATAGCCGCCTGTATAGTTTTCAACGGATAACCCCTAGCAAGGAATCTTTCCTTGCATTGAAGTTGGGCCTCCACTAGGTCTGATGGATTACTACAGATTCTTTTTATCCGTAGCATTTACCCATAGGGAATGCTATGTATTAGGTGCCTAGGATGAAAACTAGAAAAATGCAAGACCAAATTGCCAGCTGTATCTTTTCTATATAGCTTGGTTTCCACTTTGTTGTTGGCCACATAAATTTCCACGTCCAGAAAGTAGATGCTAGCAACACTAATGGGCGAGGAGAAATACAAATTAACATTATTGGTGTTAAGAACCTTGACCCAATCCTGAGCCTCCTCCACTGAACCATCCCAGACAAAAAACAAATCATCTATGTATCTGTAATATAGCTTTACATGTTTATTATACCATTCAGCATGTGTGCCTTTGAGGACCAGCTCCTCCCACCAGCCCATTAAAATACAGGCATAACTGGGGGAGAAGCTGGCCCCCATAGCCACACCTCTCATTTGCTGATAGAATGTTTGATTGAAGGAAAACATATTATTATTTAGACAGAAAGTAACCATGTCTAAAAGCATGTTATCGTGTTCGGGGCACATTGCTCTTCTTTTGTTCCGAAAAAATTCCAAGGCCCTTAGACCATCTTTGTGGTCAATACAAGTATCCAAAGATGATACATATAGAGGCAAAAGGTGAAAGTCTGATTTCCATTTGAAGTCCTTGATTTTACTTAAAAAATCACTAGTATCCCTTAAATATGATGCCAAACCAGTTACACAGTCTTGCAAAAAGAAGTCAATGTATTTTGAAGCATTTTCTAAAAGGCTCAATCTAGCCGAGATAATTGGACGTTCCGGCGGTTTCATAGCATTTTTGTGCACTTTTGGAATGAAATAAATGTTCGGAATATATATATATATATATATATATATATTCAAGGCTCAGAGGTTACCAGACAATCAGCAATCACTCGAACCACAGGTAAGTTTCAACCTCTAAACCTTTATTCTTTGGTTTGGAGCAACCAGCTTGTGAGAAAGTGAAGCAGTTCCAACGCTCTGCCTTACGCGTTTCGAAAATGTCTTCTTCATCAAAGTCTTGCACTGAATGTTCGCATTAGCAGACTCTCCCCCATAATAATCCTTGCTCTATGACACACCCTAATTGAGCCGCCCAAATGGGTTCAATGCTTGCTGCATTATGGGAGAATGAATCCTTTATTCTTCCGTGAATCGGTCATTCAATAACTGCTGACTAAAAAGGCTCTGTATGAGCCCCTCACTCGTCGGCTGCTCCTGATCCGCACCTGTGGCCCCAAAAGCACGGCGATAACTCCACGTCCCATGTGGCCCCTTGTCTTCCAAGGGTGGTGCATTCCCAGCGGCTGGGCTGCCGCTTTAACAATTCAAGGCTCAGAGGTTACCACACAATCAGGAATCACTCGAACCACAGGTAAGGTTCAACCTCTAAACCTTTATTCTTCAGTTTGGAGCAACCAGCTTGTGAGCAAGTGAAGCAGTCCCAACGCTCTGCCTTACGCGTTTCGAAAATGTCTTCTTCATCAGAGGCTTGCGTTGAATGTTCGCATTAGCAGACTCTCCCCCATAATAATCCTTGCTCTATGACACACACTAATTGAGCCGCCCAAATGGGTTCAATGCTTGCTGCATTATGGGAGAATGAGTCCTTTATTCTTCTGTGAATCGGTCATTCAATAACTGCTGACTAAAAAGGCTCTGTATGAGCCCCTCACTCGTCGGCTCCTCCTGATCCGTACCTGTGGCCCCAAAGCGCGACGATAACTCCACGTCCCACGTGGCCCCTTGTCTTCCAAGGGTGGTGCATTCCCAGCGGCTGGGCTGCCGCTTTAACAATTCAAGGCTCAGAGGTTACCACACAATCAGGAATCACTCGAACCACAGGTAAGGTTCAACCTCTAAACTCAGAAATCCTTTCTTTAGTGATCATTCAAACAGAGCCAGTCTGTCTGTAGGTGAGACACTCAGGATTTCTGAGTGCGCCATACCGCTGTGCACACCGGTGGGAACCACATTGCTTTGTCCATATATATATTCAGCGAAAAAAATGTAGGTTTAAGGGGTGTTATAGTTAGCTGGACATTTCACTCGTACAACACCATTTAAATTCCTCCGTTGTACTAACTATAACTTGCGCGCCCGCAATCCACTGCTGATAATGTCACATAATACATCATTCATGACATGGTCAGTGACATCACTGATGACATCTCAAATGACATCACTGATGACATCACCGATGCCATCCGCCAGTGAATGTTCATCGACTGCATCAACAGGTTAACAGGTTGTATACTGCTAACTCTAATGTGTTCGATCTAAGCATTATAAAAGGTAATAAAGTTTGTTTAAAGAAAAATCAGCCAGTGAATGTGGTTTGGTTCGATATTTAAAAAAGTATTATTTATATAGGAATCTGCATTGAATAATGAGTGGAATTATTAGTGTCTGTATGAAGAATTTACTAGTAGTGTGATTGATTGTCTAAATGACAAATTTAAAATGTCTCACTTTAAATAAGTGATAGTGATTAAAGTGTGTGAATATCTGTATCAATCTGTGTCTTGTTGTGTAAACTACTCCATAAGTTGGCTACTAGCTATGTGAAACTCTATATTAGTTTTTAATTAGTTAAGTGAGTATTTGTGTGGGAGAGTGAATGTATGTGCCGCTCGCAGTCAGGACCCTTGCCACTTTACTCCTGCCATTACCTGCGGGGGAAATCTTTGCTTGCTGACTTCTGGACTACGCCGATTTGGGGCATTCTCTGCAGTGCGGGACTGCGAGGACCATGGCGCTTTGTGGCTCACGGACCTGCCGCACCTGTGTTCTCTTCCCGCCCGCCTCCTTGTGGCTTAAAACAACACGCTGCCCCCACTACGCGGGTGCCGCTCGCAGTCAGGACCCTTGCCACTTTACTCCTGCCATTACCTGCGGGGGAAATCTTTGCTTGCTGACTTCTGGACTATGCCGATTTGGGGCATTGTCTGCAGTGCGGGACTGCGAGGACCAGGGCGCTTTGCGAATCACGGACCTGCCGCACCTGTGTTCTCTTCCCGCCCTCCTCCTCTTCCTTATTTTAGGCACTCCCCCCAACTGCGCACGCGGGACGCGCGCAGGGGTGCGCCGGGCGAATCCCGGGACAAGGGCGGGTCCGTCTGTGGCCTCCGGGGCCAACGTGGGCCGGGACGGGCCCCTCCCCTTTCACCTGTGTCCCTGCATAGTAAGACTTTCTTGTTATTTGGGCTGTAAATACGGACTGGCTGAACATTGTTCGTGTTTTTGTATCGGGGTTAAAATTTTGCCTGTCAAATAGGAGCAGCGTGAAGAGTCCAACCGATTTGTGACGGGGTATAGTTTTTCCAGCTTCACATCTCAAATTGTTGATGCAATTAAGGTAGCCTGCCACTTTTGCCTTATTAGCTAGCACCAGATATTGAGGGTATAAATGGCACTACATTTGAGAAATGGGAGGATGATTGCACAAGGTAGTGTGGGCGGTTCGGTTTCAGGGACCTTGGAGCATATCATCACGCGAGCAGCAAATGTTCTTTAGTATGAAATCCTGGTCACAGAAAAACGACTCTCGCAAGAGTTGGCTGCAAAAAGATCGTCTCTGGATAAAATTATGACGGCTGTTACACCAGAGCGGCTGCTTGCTCGCAGTAATCAAAATCTTAATATTAATGCGGCGAGGGTGGGAGTTGATACATCCAGAACTAGCTCCTCACTAGATACCACCAGTGATAGTATATATATTCTGGAGAGTAGACCACCAGCATCCAACCTCTGCCCAAATAGTAACCCGAGTATTGAGACTATCCCCAGGGTAGGGAAAAAAAGTAAAGGAAATCCAATTCCGCCGATCATAGGCAAGAGAAAGAGTGGCAGAGGGATCCAAAAGGGTGGACGTGTGAAAGCACAAAAAGTACAATCATCTTTGTCCCCCACGACCCAGGCAGATCCCCCCCCCAAGATCTGCACCATTCACCGGCCACTGCTCCTTGTAATCATGTTACTATGACCACTCCCAGCCAATCCCCAGCAAATCCGCTCCCAAGAGGCACCCTAGAATCCCTAGAACAACTTTTAAAGTCCTTAATACTTCCTATTTTGGAGAGGGTCAAGCTTCTGAGTGAGAGCGTAGGGAGACTGGAAAACTTGGTAATAGCAAACGCGGAAACTTTGGAAAGGGTGATGGGACCTGAGATTGTTCAAGGGCCTCCAACACCCCTTGAAATGGCCATGGCATCCACAAATGGCCCAAATGCTAATCCGCACCCTTTAGTGCACACCCTAAATGAGAAACATCACCACCCCCATGCTCCTGCAGGTGCAAACAAACAGCAAGACATGGTTCAATCTAGGGTAGTAGTAGATCTGGTTGGCAATGATGGTGGGAAGAGGGCAGAAACCAACAACTCAAAATCTGGTTTAACTAGAAAGAGCCAAACCCCCCCCCCACGGATTGAGGTCACACCACAAAAAGTGCCTAGTATACACCTACCACCAGAGGCTGCACCCTATACGGTAATCATGGCAGGTGTGCCAGTTCTTCACCATGAAAAGCGAGAATCTTATATAGAGCTCAAAAATAAGGTCACCCACTGGCTTAATGGGAATAGGGCACTTCCCCCACACATGAAAGCAGAAATTATATCTGTTAGGAGGGTAAGTTGGTTGGGCACTAGAAGAAAAGATGTGGAGGGCGATTGCATTATTATACATTTTAGGGACCCGAATGTGGTCAGGTTCATTGGCAACTGCTACAGAAACCAGGGTGTAAAGGGAATCCTTACCCTGGACCTGGTGTATTTTTTTCCCCAATATTGGAGCGGAGAGACTTTTATCCAGTCAAATGGGTGGGATAGGTTTTCCGGACGTACCCATGCCCACAGTGGCCAGGAGTTCCATCTCCCCCTGCTTAATCGCTTGGAGGCGTTGAGTAGTTTGGAGTGTGTGGACTGACTGAACCCATGATGTAGGGGAAACAATACAGCTATGCACAGTGGGAAAGTCCGCAAAATTGATGAGGAGATGGCACCTAGTAGCAGTGTAAATGGGGGTCTCTGGGGGGCAGAAAAGCAGAATTGGTCACAGGAAACCCCCCATCCTTAGTACGACATGATAGGCCAAGCTTTTTAAACTACACCCTCCCCCTAGCGGGTGCCCATGACATCATTATACCTGATACTATTATATCCAACACAGGTTCTGCAAATCCTGGGGTGGTTCCATCTGTTGGGGGGCTTAAATTGGGTATTGATGAGTACAGTTCCTGGGCCCAACGTTTAAACGTAATTGAGGGAAATATTAAGAGTAGTACTGTCCTCCCGTTAGCCCAAAAGGCTTTGTCCCCACAAGCAATTTTCACGGTTTCAGACACCCAAGAAATAATATTGGTTTCATGGAACGTAGCAGGTTTGAGGAGCAAAATCGCTATAGAAGAGTGGTCAAATTGGGTGGAGAAATTTGATATTTTAGTCTTTCAGGAGACATGGGCCGTAGAGCCGCTTTATTTACAAGGTTTTCTTAATTTCTATAAAGCAGCACATAAAGGGGTTAAGGGCAGACCCACGGGCGGTCTATGTATTTGGGTCAGGCAAACTATTAATTGTAGCCCCTTGGAGTTAGCTATAGACAATCCGGATCTTCTGGCCTTAAAGTTGCATCTTGCAGGCACCCCTGATATACTTATTATTAATGTTTAGAATAGAGGTCTGCCTGGTGGGCGTGGTGCTGTTACTTTTCAAAGCATTGACAGTTTTTGGATTCTGTCAATCCAGGAACAAACATAATAATAGCTGGGGATCTAAATTGTTCTTTCGAGCCACAGCATGTTGACGGGGATTCATTTCTGATAGAATTAGACACCCAATGGAACATCCCCCCCTTGACCTCACCCCATTAAGAAATAGACTGAATCGGCCCTACAATGGATGGGCCTTTGCCTAGAACGTGGGTTTAGGTCAGCCAATGGGAGGTCTATCTCTGACAAACAGGGCAGAGACACTTTTGACAATGGCCTGCGTAAAAACAGAATAGACTATGTCCTCATTAAGGCAGAGTGTTGGACAACCCTAAGAGATATGGTGATAGTGGATCGCCCTGAGAGCGACCACAACCCTCTTGTAGCCACCTTGCAGCTGAGTGGGGCCCCGCATTACATAGAAAACACAGAGATAGTCACCGCTGATGCGTTTTTAACTAATGACCAACATAGGGTGCATTGGGCGAAGGTTGCTATTGACCCAGGGGCATTAGATGCAATAAAAACTAAAGTAACCAAGGCCGTTGAAACCCTGCGCCCTCTTCCAACTCAGGCTAATATAAACATGAAGATAACACAACTTCATGAAGACCTGCTTATTGGATTAAAGATGCATTTCACTAAACCAGGTAATTCAAAATGGAATGGGGGTAAACCAGAGTCCAAAAACTGGTATAATAAGCAGTGTAGGGAGAACTATGGTTTACTAGTTGCAGCCATCAAAGCAAAGAACATGGAGGATATTAGATTAGCTAGGCGGAGCTACTCCAAAGCTAAACATAAGGTCAAGCAAGAGTGGGATAATGACCAATGGCAGGACCTCCTTGTTGCCAGCAAACAGAAAAATTTGACAAATTTCTGGCAGATTGTGAAATGGGGCAATTCTCAAAACTCCCAGACACCAGCAAATCATGTCCCTATTGATAGATGGGTCGAGCACTTCGAGACTCAATTTTCAGGGTTAAACCTGAATGAGGTAGTCATTCCCCATGTTACCCAAGATATGAACAGTGTGCATGACCAATTTTTGTAAATATCAAAAAAGGACTAGCTTGGTTGTGTTTTACCAGTGGAGACTCAGTACGTATGACGGCAAACCATTTGGTTTGGTTGTTAAGCCCTCACCCACCGACCTAGTCGGTGGCATGCTTCATCATCGGGCCCACCACAGTAACGCCGAATGCGTCCCGGGTGTGCTTCGACTCCAGATTACTGAGGAGCTGGTATACTTCTCTGAGTGTGCTGTGAGGGGGTGTATAAGAAGGTGATTTAAAAGCTATGCTGTAGGTCCCAGTGCCCGAGGGTATACAGAACTTTAATAGCTGGGCCCACGCTAGCGTATAAAAAGGCAAGCGGACGCGATGGAGCGGGTTATGAACTCCCGCGTCCTATGTGGTCGACATGTTTCAGCCAGGCCTTTTCTTTGTAAAACTGGCTTTCCTCAGGACCAATGAGAGTGTGGGTGAAAAAAATTAATATTAAGTGAAGTGTTTAAAAATGTGTCGCACACGCTAAGGTGCTATACGTGTGTGGAGGGGGGTTCCCTCCGCTTTAACATGCTATTTGCTGTTAAAGCCTCAAAGGTCACCAGGCAGGGAAGAGCGGGCCGAGATTACCGGCCTCCGTGCTCCATGAACCTGTAGTCCTGCTGCGGTGTCGGTGGGTGAGGGCTTAACAACCAAACCAAATGGTTTGCCGTCATACGTACTGAGTCTCCACTGGTAAAACACAACCAAGCTAGTCCTTTTTTGATATTTACATATTAAATTGGGGATTCGGACTGGCTTATCTAGTCCTCTCTCTCCGTTTTGATTTGCTGATACATGACCAATTTTTGACAGTAGAGAAGTTGAGGTGGCCCTGAGCAAGATCCCTAGTGGCAAGGCCCCAGGTATTGATTGCATTCCGGCAGACCTCTTCAAACATGACCTAGAAAACTGGGTCCCCTATATTACCTTTTTGGCTAATGCCATTTCTAAGGGGGCCGTCGTTCCTGAATCATGGAGAGGCGCCGAGATATTGCCAATATATAAGAAGAGTGACCGCTCAAACCCGGGTAATTATCGTCCTATCAGTTTGATAGCCACAATTCGAAAAATCATTGCAAGGATGGTCTTGGCCCGTATACAGAGTTGGAGGAAATATTATCTTCCCTCCAGGCTGTGTTTAGATCCTGTACCAGCACCATCGAACAGGTCCTTAGGTTCAATCTCATCTACTGGAAAATGGTCAGCCTTGGCGGAGGTACTTTGTTCGCCGCCTTCGTTGACCTCAGGTCAGCAGTTGACCTTGTTCCTAGGGCCAAACTGTGGGGGTCCTAGACAGCATGGGGATGTCCCCGGAACTTCTTAATATCATAAAAAGACTGCACGAGGCAAATTTTGCCCAAGTACGACTGGGGTAAGCAAGAGCAAGTGACTAGCAGATTTCCAGTGTCAAGGGGTGTTAGGCAAGGGTGCGTCCTTGCGCCAACCCTGTTCCTGCTATATATAATCAGAGTTGTGCAGTATTTTTCAAATTTTTCGACGGACGCCCCTTCCCTGGGTGGGACCAAATATCCGTTACTAATGTTTGCGGATGATACGCTTTTATTGTCCCAGACACAGAAGGGCCTGCAGTCTGCCCTAAATAAATTTGACGAATTCTGTAATGACCACAATTTGCAGGTAAATGTGTCAAAGACCAAGTTCATGGTAGTAAACAGGGGTAGACCCGTTATGGGTACTGTCACAATGAACAACATGAAATTAGACCAGACTGATGTAATGACATACCTTGGTATAGTACTAGAGAGTAAAATGAGCTGGAAGCCGCAAATTGACACTTTAACTCTCAAGCTTGTTCAACTTACAGGGTGTCTGATAAAAGAGCAGAGAATGTCCCAGACCAAAAGGATAAGTCCAGCCATGAAAATATACAGCTCCAGGATTGGTTCAGCGATCCTGTACGGTGCGGACCTTTGGGGTTTTGCTGACCTTTTCTCTTTGGTCAAGGCCCAGAACAAATTTTTAAGAAACTTAATAGGACTTCCTAGTTCTAGCCCTACGAAACCGCTATTACTGGATCTTGGGTGTCACGCCTTAGACGACATTGCCCGTTTTAAACCATGATCCTTATGGAGGAGGCTATGGTCTACCCCAGAACTGGCAATGTATACTAAGGCAGTGTTGGATGTACACTCTATTATGGGTGCGGGTAATCTCCCCTGGTTTAGGCAGATCAGACTGCTCCTGGAGGCAATGGGACTGGGAAACCAGTGGTCTGACCCTGTCAACAGCCCTTTCCCACCAAAAAAGCTATTTAAACAGCTTTACTGGACCATGATTAGTCAGAAACACTTAAGCCAGACGATGGCCACAACTCTGTCTGGGAGGTTTTTGGAACTAAAAAATGATCCTCTACTAGAGAAATATTGGGATAACATCACCAGGTCCAGTGATGACAAATTATATCACCAGCTTAGGGTTAGTTGTCTACCCATCCGTGTTTTTACCAAGAACTGGCGGGGACAGTGTAGCGATTGTTGTAGATGGTGCAGGAATCGTAGGGAATCTATAGGCCACATATTTTTTGAGTGTCCAGCCTACAAGGCCCCTCGGGCCAAATGGTTAAAACAGATCTGTCGGAATCTGGGTACAAGGGTGGGATCCGAAGCCCTAAGGGTACTAAGGTATGACACCAGTGAACCAATTGTTATTGCCGTAGCCCAATTTTTAGGTTGGGTATTGAGGTTCCGTGACGACTTGAACCCGTGTTTTCAAGTTTGTCGGAAATACATAATATTGGTATCAGTGAACCGCAAATGATCCATTTAGTATATCCTAGTGTTTTCGCTACGCTACGAGCAAGAGCACTCCTTCCATTGACATATTTCTGATATACCCACGGCATCCATCTTAGATCATGGCCGCCATTTTGTGTTTCCTTGCCCTCACATATGCAATAGCCTCTGATCATTTCATTCACTCCACTTTGATTAAGGACACGTAGCCTTAGCCGGAGATTCACCTCTTGCATGACACGTGCACCTTAAACCAGATCACGCTGTAGCTGCATGACTCGACAAAGGCTGCCTCCTCTGCCCGAGGCCAGTCTTGCCAAACTGGTCTTCGTGTCCATTGTACCTGATCATGATTAGGCGGCCGAAGCCGGTAGCCTTGCCCATTTACAACCCACAAACATCCCTTATCCCACTTTTCTATCTTCCACACCTGGCTCTGTTTCTTTCTTTCTGAATCTTTATTAGGGGGAGGTAACGAACTTTACGATGAGGCGGTCCGGGTCCTGAAAGCAATATTGACAGGGGATTGTGATGAACTAGTGGGAACCCCTCTTCGTAGATGTTTGGTATCAGATTTTATCGACGGTTCCTGTGTAACGTCAAATATTTATTGTTTAGAGACACAAAGGTTTGGGAATGTACCGACATGTGAAATATTTGCCTAGAGCACAATTTTTAGTATATAAGGAGCAACCCACTTTGTACAAATCGAACAGGCTCCTAGATTCTGCCCGTGTGTAGATTCTGTGACTTCTGTGTCCCTGCAGTAATAAACCTTTGGTCTTTGACGCCACCATCGAGAAGCCCGTGTTTCTGTTCATTTGTGCACCAAGGCAGGTGGAACTCCGGGGTCTTTGGGTGTTGTACCCTGACACCTCTGGACGGAACCAAAAAGTCCAGAACTCCAATTGGCGCCCACGTGGGGCGACGTCATTCGGTACCGGTCCAAAAGCCTGAAGAGTTCGAGAGGCTTCGTGTGAAGATTCCTGAGGGAGGCGCCCCACTTCATCGATCCCGGCATATCGCAAAAGTGGCCCGAAGTTCTCTTCCACGAGGGTTTCCCGTTCAGGACGGCTGCAGTGGGCCGTTGCCTTGACCGTCGCCCTGTCTTGGACCCGAAGTGGTGCAGTCCTTAGTACGGCGAAACGTGACGGGTTTCTCCTTGGTGACGTCTTCAGTGACTCAGTTAAGTATTTAGTGATAGCTAGCTGGTTACTTTGTGAGGATTGTTAAAAATCCTTGATCGGTTCTTGGTTTGGTTTGGTTTTGTTAGATTATCATTGGTTGTTCTAGTTACGATAATCTATTTGGTTTAGTTTTGGGTATCGATACATCAGTTCGTTTTGGTAGGCCTAAGTTCTTGGTTCGAGTGCACATATTTGTTCCGTGTTTTGTTTGTTTTGTGTTTCGGACTGAAAATGGTAAGTCGGAAAATGTTGTCTTGTTTTAAGTTGCAACAGTGACTCGCGATTGGAGGACTCTTGTCTGGTTCCTCCGATTGGGACTCCCCTATATGATTTATATTGTAAGTATGGCATGGGTCCTATAACTTATAATGAGATATGGGTCCGTTATTGTAAGAAGGATGGTGTCCTTAGTTGGCCACTGCATGGTAGTTTTGAGCAAGAGATTCTCGACAATTTAGAAGCGAAATTGTTCAAGAAGAAAGCCCGGCCGGCAATGTTTGATTCCTTCCGTTATTGGCGGAAAGAATCCAAACAGAGAGAAATGAAAAGGTTGAAGAAAGAACAGAAAGAACAAGAAGGGTTAACTCTAGAGCAAGCGACTAAACAGTTGCAAGCTAACGAGTGTGAGAAGGTCATAGATGTAGCCATTAGAGAGCATAACCTAGTGATTGACAAGTGCTATCCTGCCTTGCCATCGAAAATGGCTAAGATATTGGAGGACTCCGAAAACGATCCTCTGCTGTCTTATCTGTTACGGTCACCTCCACCGTATGCACAAGGTGCTACGGCTCCGCTCGTCCCGAATGTTCAATTGCCGGTTGCTGGACAACCTGGTGCTCCTGCTCCTGTCCCTCAGAACCAAGTTCCTGTACTTCCTGTGGTGAATGTAAATGTTCCTACAGCTCCTCCTCTTCCTACACTGCCAACTCTTATACCTACCTCTGTACCTACTGCTCCAGAAGCTATTTTCCTCGATACTCCTACTGCTTCCTCATCTATTCCTACCTCCACTGCATTCTCTATGTCTGCGAGTGTACTAACTCCACTTTCTGTTCGTCGAAGAATCACTGATTCAGTTACTAATATGCTGTCTCCTATATATAAAACTCTGATTAAGACTCCTACTCCTGACTCTGTACAGAGACGGAGTCAGCTTCCTAGTACTGAGGAACGGGGAGTTTTAGACTCCACGGCTCTCAGATGGATTTCGAAGGGTAGAAGATATAGTACGAGAGATGTGTTAGACACATTTATGCAGTGGGGAGAACCAACGCAACGATACGTCTGATGAGATGTGCTCGTTGTTACGTGAAGAGATAGAAGAAGACGATGTCGAATCAGATTTGGAAGATTTAATTAGGGTTCAAAAGGAGTTTGCTGCTGGAATGATAGTGGGTGAGAAAATAAAGCAAGCGATGGAACTCATTTTAAGTTTTAGAAATGATCCATCTCTTCGTTCTCCAAGAGATTTAGAGAAAGGTAAAATGAAGCTAAGTCGCCAATATCCTATGAGGGAAGTTCCTCCAATCTGGCGCGAAGCAGTGCCACGTGATGATAATGCTGGTATTGCAGGTGCTCCAGCGCAGTTCCAACGAGTGTGGATACACATTCCATGGAAGCGAGCAGAAGTGTTAGCAGTGAAGCAGGCCTTGCCAGATCCGCGTAAGAATCCAGCCGGATATTACAAGGAATTAACACAGACAGTTGAGGCTTGTATAATGAACTTAGCCGACATTGATATGTTATTTGGTAACGTAGTTCCGCAACCAGTGTGGGCTAAAATTCGTAGAGAGGATCATCAGGCTGCTTTAGGTGGTGATTGGGCAGCTATCACTGCAGCAGATGGTCAACAAATAGGTGGTGCGAAACCCGAACCTTTGATCGCTAATCTGCCAGGTAGAATAATTGATCTAATGAAGACTCTGATGCCAGCATTGCGTGTTAATTGGGACAAGTTGTCAGCATGTAGGCAAAAGAAAGACGAAAGTGTCTCGGACTTCTTCACGAGGTTCGAAGAGACTTTTGTGGATCATAGTGGCCAGGACATGAGTACAGAAGGAGGGCAAAGATTGTTTGTCGATAAATTTGTGCATAATTTGTTACCTGAATTATGCAATAAATTAAAAGACTCAGAAAGTGCGTGGGCTGTATCTACGACAGCGCAAATACTTGCGACTGCACAGTACTACGAAAATAGAGATAAAGAGGAAAAGGAAAAATCAGAAAAGAAAACGAAAGATTTAAAAACTAAAGTTCTTTTGCAGCAGGCGTATCCGCCCCGCGCGAACCAGACTAATACGCAGCAGAACTCATACCAAAGGACAGATTATAGTACATCAAGACCTCAATATCAATGGAATCAATGCGCGTACTGCAAGAAAGAGGGTCACTATAAAAATGAATGTCCAATCTTAGCGCAAAATAATGCAGCAGCAGCTCAGAGAGGTCGTGGTGGTTTTGTGCAGAATTCTAGAGGACGAGGACGAGGTGCTATGCCTCCACAAACTAATGATCGTCCATCCAATCACTTTGATCAACGAAATGGACAATCTGTTCAGCAAAATAGATCTCAGCAATATCTTGTTGAAGATTATTGTGAAGTAGAAGAGGGTTTTCAACAAAATGGGTACTAGGACAGCCATGGACAGAGAGAGGGAGTAGTATCAGTTCCAGTGGATCAGAGTGGGCCTTATGTCGCAGTAGCAACATCAGGTGTAGTCGAACCGTTTCTGTTGGATACTGGTGCCGCAAAAAGTTCTATCATGCATGCGAAACTCCCTGGCGCACCTTTGTCTGGCTCAACAAATGTTTCCGTAGGTTTTTCAGGCGCCCCTGTGTACAATCCGATATCTGGTCCTTTGTCTATTTCTGTTGGACCGTGCCAATTGAAAGCACCCCTGATTTTGACGACAGGTTGTAATGAAAATCTGCTTGGTTTAGATTTGTTAAAACGACTATATGCGACATTGTACTGCTCTCCAGAAGGAGTACAGCTTACACTGGGTAAAAACATCACCTCTCCGATGTACTTGTCAATGGACGCACTCCCGCCGGAGCTCCGTTCACTCCCTGATTCTCTTTGGGCGACTGGTCCTAATGATGTAGGTCTCCTAGAAATTCCACCGTATGTAGTGACTTTGAAAGCAAATGTGAAATTTCCAAGAATTCCCCAGTATAAAATATCGAGTGAAGGTGAGCGTGCACTTTTATTGATTGTGCAAGATTTGATCAAGAAGGGTGTAGTTGAAGAAACTAGAGGAAATGTCTGTAACAGTCCTGTATTACCGATTCTGAAGCGAACTGACCCTACAAAACCTCCAGTTTATAGGTTTGTCATAGACCTTAGAGAAGTTAATAAGATTGTAATTCCGCAGTTTCCTGTAGTGCCAGACATTACTGCCTTGTTAACATTGATTCCTGCTACAGCTACATGGTTCTCAGTTATAGACCTAAAGAATGCTTTCTTTAGCATTCCGATAGCCGAAGAAAGTAGGGATATTTTTGGCTTCTGTTTAGGAGGTCGCAGTTTCAGATTTAAACGCGCTCCACAAGGCTATTGTGAAAGTCCATCCATTTATAGTCAAGCTTTAAAAAGTCAGTTAGATTCTTTTGTCCTTCCTCCAGGTTCGGCTCTAGTGCAGTACGTAGACGATCTTCTAGTGGCTGCCGATGACAAGGAAACTTGCAAAGCAGCTACGATTTCGTTATTGCATCATTTGTCCAATTTGAATCATAAGGTGTCTCCTTCCAAGATGCAATACTGCTGCCAAGAAGTAACCTACCTAGGTCACCTCTTATCAAAGGAGGGAAGGAAGTTGACCCCAGAAAGAATAAAAGCAATTACGCAGATGAGTGTTCCACGCACACAGAGAGAAGTACGTGCCTTCCTAGGTATTACCTCTTACTGTAGGCAATGGATCCCAAATTTTTCTCTTTTAGCAAAACCGTTGGTAGCTTTGACTGGGAAAAACGTTCCAAGTCCGGTACCATGGTCTGATGAATGCCAAGAGAGTTTTACTGAATTACGAAAAGCATTGTGTTCAGCTCCTGTATTAGGTACACCTGATTACAGCAAGCCATTCACGCTCTACGTTCACGAAAGAGAAGGTTGCGCGTTGGGTGTTCTGACACAGAAATTTGGTGATAAACAACGCCCTTGTGCGTATTTTTCATCAACATTAGATCCGGTAGCCAGAGCGTTACCTAGTTGTTTGAGGGCTACAGCGGCAGCTGCAGCTTCCATTCGACAATCTGCTGGTTTGGTGATGAACAATATGCTAGTGGTCATGGTTCCTCATGCAGTGGATACACTCATGAACCGAACGAAGACTCAACACCTTACTAGTGCGAGATTATCCGGTTACGAGCTGACATTATTAGCGAGTCATATTCAGATCAAAAGATGCAATGTATTGAATCCAGCAACATTGTTGCCGACTGATCAAGAGTCGAGTGATTCTGAGCCACATGACTGTTATTTCAAAACGGAGGAAGAGACAAAAGGACGTATCGATTTAAAAGATACTCCCCTGTCCGACCCAGATGGTACGCTGTATGTGGACGGGTCATGTTTTAAATTGGAGAATGGTGATGTGACTGCTGCCTACGCGGTAACGACTTTGAAGACGATTGTGGAGACTGCAAGAGTGAGTCAGAATTCTGCCCAAGCTGCAGAATTAATAGCTCTAACGAGAGCGTGTGTTTTAGCTAAGGGAAAGAGAGTGAATGTGTTTACAGATAGTCAGTACGCATTTGGCGTGGCCCATAGTTTTGGCCGGTTGTGGAGAGAAAGAGGTTTCATTACGTCCCATGGGACTAAGATCCAACATGGTCAGCTAGTTAACGACTTGTTGGAATCTCTAACCTTGCCGACTGAAGTTGCGATTGTGAAGTGCAGTGCTCATAAAGCAATCACGGATGATGTTGGTCGTGGGAATGCCTTTGCTGATGAAACTGCTAAACAGACAGCTAGAGACACGATGAGTAGAATGTACGTTGCTACGTCTGCAAGATGGATTGCTGAGTCTGGAATGTGTGAGGACACTATGGAAAGTGTGAAAGAGATTCAGAAAGAAGCGACTGAGGAAGAGAAACGTGTATGGAGAGAAAGTACGGGCAAGTTGGACTCGAATGGATGTTGGATTGATTTGACAGAACAGCAGCGTTGGATGTTGCCTGATGCATATGTGCTTGCAGTAGTGACGATGGCGCATGGAGTGGCGCATATAAGTTCTAAAGGGATATGTAAGATGTTAGCTCCGGTTTGGAAGAATGAGGGAATCAGTAAGTGTGCAGAGAGAGTGGTGAAAAATTGTATGGTGTGCTTGATGCATAATCCTGGCAAGGGAACTCCAACTCCAGCTGGTCATTTCGCTCCTCCTTCCTGCCCCTTTGAAGTGATTCAGTTAGACTTCATTCACATGGAACGCTGCAGCAATTTAAAATACGTCCTGGTGGTAGTTTGTGCTTTTTCCAGGTGGATAGAAGCATACCCACTAAAGGACAACACTGCCCTATCGACTGCCAAAATTCTTCTCAAGGAATATTTCCCTAGATTTGGAATGCCACGGATTGTATGGTCAGATAACGGAAGTGAGTTTATAGGGAAAGTTATGCAGAGTGTGTGTGCTGGTCTAGGATTGAAACAAAAATTCCATAGTGCAAACCATCCCCAATCTGCTGGTTTAGTCGAGGGTTACAATGGCACTCTGAAGCTTAAGATAGCCAAAATACAAGCATCCACAGGTTTAGCCTGGCCAGACGCACTTCCTTTGGCCTTGTTATCAACGAGAGCAACAGTGCATTCTAGAATAGGGCTTTCTCCCTATGAGATTGTGTTTGGCCGCCCGGCAAATATCTGGGGTGTGCCAAGGCCTAAACACTTTTGCTCCATTGAATATCCTATGTTGATAGACTACCTTTACGACTTGACTGCTAAATTGAGTCTTATTCATCAACAGGTCTTCGATGCTTTGCCAAAACCTCCGGAGAGTCCAGGGCATCAGCTGAAACCCGGCGACCACGTGGTGGTCAGAAATTTTGCGAGGACAAAGAATCTTCAGCCTCGCTACATCGGCCCCTTCCAGGTCCTACTGGCAACAAGGACAGCCGTACGTGTCGCTGGCCGTAAACATTGGATTCACGCCTCTCATGTAAAGCGTGTTCCTTTGCCGCTGCCTTACGACGACTGGGTGAAGAAGGGAATTGGTGCCTCCGAAGCTGAAACAACTCCGAAATTTGTCCCTTTCAGCGATGCCGATTTGATTACTGACACTTTGAAACCTGACTCTCCTCCTGAAAAGACTCCTTTGAACACTGAACATTTGTCTCCAGCATCACAAGAAACTTTGCTATCTGCGAACTTAAACTCTGCAACAGCTGCTAGTAATACACTATTTTCCGATCAGACAGTACCAGCGAAGAAGAGATACAACCTTAGAAGCCATAAAAAGGACTAATAAAGCAGGCAACTGCATATTGTGATTTTGATATATTTATATATATTGAACTTTTGCCTTCAGCCAGGAAGTTTGCTATTGTTTATTGTTTTTAAAATTGCCTTGCCGTCTGGGTAGCCGTAGGGTCGTGGCTGTGTGCCTAGTTTGAATTTGCAGGGGTCTGACACAAGGTCGATCTTTCTGTTGGTTCTGGGAACTCCCAGGGCTGATAGAGGCATTTTCATCTACGTACACATCATCAGTGGTCGCGAGCGGATTGTAGAAGATGGAGCTTCCTGCGCTGCAACGAAAGAATGTGATTTACGTTCGCAGAAACAGACTTAATAGAATTCTTCACAGCAAATGTTTCTTGATGCAATGTGCCGTTACATTTTTGATTGTTTTAGCAACATTGGTGGGTGGAATCGTCTTTAGCATAAATTTGATTTTTGTGCCAGTTTCTACAGTACCTCCCCTTGATCCTGCTATTTCTACTGTTTCCTCTATACACTCTTTTCACTCGTTTCCGGAACATGAGCAAGCCAGACGCTCAGAATTCACCAACAACACTTTTGTACAGCTCTTGCACCAACACCAACTGGTAGTTAACACTACAGACTGCTGGGTATGTGGCTTGATACCTCACACTATGGATAAAGGTATTCCATATCTGGTTTTGCCTTACAGCTATAATGGATCATTTCAGGCCTTCCAAACCATCTTTGCTTATGCCCTAGAAACTTATCCTCCACGTCCCCCACGTTCCACTAAATACAACTCTGCTAACAAAGCTTTAGTCCAGGGAATTATTGACATGGTCAAGGACGTCAATAATACTCCATCATACCCTAGAGACGAATTGCGAGTATATTTAAGTTGGAACACTTCAGAGTATCGCCTTAGTTTAGGAGAAAGCAAGCGTAAAAGCTCAACTCCAATCTGGGTCGTACCTCACCGAGGTCAGGTCTGTTTGCAAGGTAATGGGAGAAATCCGAGAGCTCAGCTAGGGAGGAGTGAGTGCGTAGAGACTTATGTGTTTCCGGCTAACTCTTCCCCTGCCTTTCTTACTGCTAGGGGTACCTATTTCATTTGTCGAGACAGAGCTTATACATGGTTGCCTGCCGACTTCTCAGGATCATGTTATATTGCTCAATTATTGCCTCCGACATACACTGCTTCACCTGATTACCACAGAACAAGAGTAGCGAGAGGTGTCTTCAGCAAGGAAGATACCGCTGGTCAGGAAGCTGGAGACTTCTTCAAAGGCTTCCTTCCGTTCTGGGGACCTATGGCCAATAGTAGAAACATACGTCAGCTAACACGGGTAGTTGAATCTACTATTACTGAAACTGCTGGTGCCCTTAGCAATCTGACAGCTGAGCTTCAGGCGGATAGGCTCATGACGTTGCAGAACCGTATGGTTCTAGACGTTATACTTGCAGATCGAGGTGGGGTATGCAGAATGATCCAATCGAGCTGCTGTGTCTCTATTCCTAATAATGCTCCAACAGTCTACGAGGCGATCTCTAAGTTGCACAAGATTTCGGACTCCATACATGTAGACAAGGGAAACTGGTCCTTCATGGAGTGGTTTTGGACTCTGATCTCAGCGTGGGGATGGAAAGTTCTAATGGTCATTGGTGTCATCCTAGTATTCCTATTCTCATGTTGTCTGATTATCCAATGTGGTCCTGCTCTGTGTAGTCTTTGTGCTACGACTTGTCTCAGAAAACCACCTGCGTTTGGAGAAAAGACACGAGAAAGGATGATGATACAACAACATGTCACTGATCTGATGAGCATAGAACTAGATTCTGACATAGACTGAGTAATTGCCTATGTAAGGGCAAAAGGAGGGTCTGAGGTTCCGTGACGACTTGAACCCGTGTTTTCAAGTTTGTCGGAAATACATAATATTGGTATCAGTGAACCGCAAATGATCCATTTAGTATATCCTAGTGTTTTCGCTACGCTACGAGCAAGAGCACTCCTTCCATTGACATATTTCTGATATACCCACGGCATCCATCTTAGATCATGGCCGCCATTTTGTGTTTCCTTGCCCTCACATATGCAATAGCCTCTGATCATTTCATTCACTCCACTTTGATTAAGGACACGTAGCCTTAGCCGGAGATTCACCTCTTGCATGACACGTGCACCTTAAACCAGATCACGCTGTAGCTGCATGACTCGACAAAGGCTGCCTCCTCTGCCCGAGGCCAGTCTTGCCAAACTGGTCTTCGTGTCCATTGTACCTGATCATGATTAGGCGGCCGAAGCCGGTAGCCTTGCCCATTTACAACCCACAAACATCCCTTATCCCACTTTTCTATCTTCCACACCTGGCTCTGTTTCTTTCTTTCTGAATCTTTATTAGGGGGAGGTAACGAACTTTACGATGAGGCGGTCCGGGTCCTGAAAGCAATATTGACAGGGGATTGTGATGAACTAGTGGGAACCCCTCTTCGTAGATGTTTGGTATCAGATTTTATCGACGGTTCCTGTGTAACGTCAAATATTTATTGTTTAGAGACACAAAGGTTTGGGAATGTACCGACATGTGAAATATTTGCCTAGAGCACAATTTTTAGTATATAAGGAGCAACCCACTTTGTACAAATCGAACAGGCTCCTAGATTCTGCCCGTGTGTAGATTCTGTGACTTCTGTGTCCCTGCAGTAATAAACCTTTGGTCTTTGACGCCACCATCGAGAAGCCCGTGTTTCTGTTCATTTGTGCACCAAGGCAGGTGGAACTCCGGGGTCTTTGGGTGTTGTACCCTGACACCTCTGGACGGAACCAAAAAGTCCAGAACTCCAGTATGGATAATCAGGGCCAGGCCAGAGTCAGTATAACTTCCTTTTAATGTTTTAAAGTTTTTTTATCCTGTTTAAAATGTAAATTGTATTATAATCATGTCCACCACCGACTATTTTAAATATCAAGTGTCTTTTTATACCCTATGGAATTGTATATCTTTTGAATCTATATTTATTAATCCTGTTTGTTTTTCTGTGGCCCTATGTACAGTAGAAACTGTCTTTTATGATGAATTCAATCGAAATAAAGACATTTGAAATTGAATTGAATGTAAGTAGTTGGGTGGAAGGTGTGTGATTGTCCAAAGATTTGTAAATAGTTGATTTAGTAGGTATATGAGGTTATGACTGCATGTGGAAATAGTTGTTTGGGTGAGTAAATATCTTTATGGGTGAGATAATGAGTAAATATATTTCTCAATGATACATATCCAATAAAATAAAAATATAAAAGGCAGTTTATGTGACAGTTCTTGTATTTAAATAAGTATATATAAGACTCAGTGATTGTATAAGTGACTGTATGGAAAACTGTATACTTGCAATAGTTATAACACACTAAGTATGACTTTCTATGTATATGAATAAATCAAGTAGTGTATAAGTGTGTAGCTGAGTAAATGTAAGTATGATCAATTGTTTCCATAAGTGAGAAGGATGGCAGCATAACTGAATAGGATGTGTGCTGCTCTGTAATGTCAATATAGGTGTATAAGTGAATTTAATTGTGTTGTATTGATGTTTGTCAGCATGTATGACTGAATCTATAGGTAAGTGTTTAGATGTGTGTGTAGATCTACAAATCATTGAGTGGGTTTTTAGGAAGTTGTTTTGGTGTGTCATTCTTTTAAAGATGGTACTCTATATTTTATAGTGAGTGATGAAAGGTTATACTAGTGTATGATGCGGTGTATCAGATTGTCACTTGGATGATGTCATCAGTGATGTCATTTGAGATGATATCAGTGATGTCACTGACCATGTCATGAATGATGTAATATGTGACATCATCAGCAGTGGATTGCGGGCGCGATTTATAGTTAGTACAACTAACTATAACGGAGGAATTGCAGTGGTTTTGTACGAGTGAAATGTCCAGCTGACTATACCGGCCCTAAAACCTATGGTTTTTTCTGTGAATTTCTGATTTTTTAAATGCTAATTCCTAACTATAATGGGCCGGAAACCTGTGTTTTTTTCAATGAATTTCTAAGGTTTTTTCAATGATAATTTTTAAATGTATTAATTGTTATATTTATTTTTTCATATTGTTTTACTACTTTTTTTGATCTAATTATTTTTAGATCTTATTTTTTAAATTACATTACATATTTGTAATATAAATAAATAAAAGTTGTTTAAATATTAAAATTCTAATTTTTTTTATATATATTTTAAAATATATTTATATTACTTTCTTTATTAGTTTGAAAGAAAATTTTTGGGGGGGAGTAGCGCACCCAAAGCGTACCTTTCTCGATTACTGCACAGAACCTAGCCGCTGTTTTAGGATTATTAGGTAGGATCCGCGTAGGGTGTGCGACGGGTACGCGTTTTCCTGCGCGATCACTATGTGACCGGTACGCGACTCCTCGTGCATACGCGGCATGTACGTATCACGTTACGCGACGCTCGCGAGCTTCCACATGGCATCATATACGTGTTGGACGTGGTGGGTGCACGACTCCTGTGAACATTTTTAATGTCTAAAAAAATATATATATATATATTTAATATGAATATTAGGGCAAGACATTATCTGATGTGATCATAAAAATTAAATACTTTTACTTTTAATAAACCTATATTACGTTTAAATACAATTTCGTGACGTCGCATTGGGTGCATGCTGCATGTGCGCGACCTACGCAGATTACATGTGACCAGAAAAAAAAGAGATTTGATTGGTTCATAACACTTCCTATTCTAACTATTGAAGGACCCCACCCATTTCAATCACTCTTCCTAGACCTTCCTTGGGAGAACACCTGTGCTAACTTCATTTTTTTGGGATTGCAGACCTGGTTTTGCTTTCACTTAAAAACATTGCTTCACAACAGCATGAATATTCAGAATCTGAACAGTCCAATGAAGAAGGATTTGTACCAGAACCACCGCATTCTCAACGGTATGTTTTCATTGTCTGGAAATGTTTTTCCTTTCCAGAGGGACTTAAAAAAGTCAAAGCAACCAAAGAGACTTGCAACATTTGCAAAACAGTGTTATCATGTGGAGACCCCAACAAAAAACTATTGTTGTGGCACAGCAAGCATGCTGATGCAGTTACAATGTATGCATCCTGTGAACCTAGCCAAAGAGGAGTGCAGAAGACTGCAGGAGAGTCTACCACCACCACCATCAGTTCTGAGCACTTCTGGGGCGTCCACTTCAAGTTTAAATCTGGACATATGTCCCCAATTGGCAAACGCGAAAATACACTGCGTGAAATACAATAGATTGCTGTGCTATGGTGAGCAGTCTGTCGAGTTAGTTTGCAGGGCATCGATAGTCATCGATGCTAGAGGTTTTTCTTTTCCCCTAAAGTTCATTGTTTTGTTCGTCCAGTTAACTTTTTTTTCCTCTTAAAAAAAACGTTAAAAAAAATCAAAAAATCATAAAAAATAATTAACAAATATATAAACCTACAAAAAACTAAAAAAAAGTTATTTTCAGAACTAACTACTCTGGTTAAAAAAGAGCTAGATTTGTATGACAGTGTGTTAAAGTTTACATGAATGTATGTGTAGTGCATAATTGACTGAAAGAATGCATTTGTGGTGTATCAATCAATCAATCACGGCATTTATAGAGCGCGCTACTCACCCGGGAGGGTCTCAAGGCGCTGGGGGAAAGGGGTGTGTTACTGCTCGAACAGCCCGGTCTTGAGTTGCTTCCTGAAGGAGAGATGGTCTTGGGTACGTCGAAGGTGAATGGGGAGGGAGTTCCAGGTCTTGGCTGCCAGGTAGGAGAAGGATCTTCCTCCGGCGGTGGTTCTGCGGATGCGAGGCACGGGGGCGAGTGCGTGGCTGGTAGATCGTAGCTGGCGCGTGGGCGTGTAGAAGGTCATTTGGTCGTTGAGGTACTTGGGGCCCAGGTCATGTAGAGCCTTGTGTGCGTGGGTGAGGAGTCTGAACGTGATTCTCTTGCTGACGGGGAGCCAGTGCAGTTCTCTCAGGTGTCCGGTGATGTGGCTGTGTCGGGAGATGTCCAGGATGAGTCGTGCGGAGGCGTTCTGGATTCGTTGGAGTCTTCTCTGGAGTTTGGCTGTAGTTCCGGCATAGAGGGCGTTCCCGTAGTCCAGTCGGCTGGTGACGAGTGCCTGGGTGACGGTCTTCCTGGTTTCAGTGGGGATCCATCTGAAGATCTTGCGGAGCATGCACAGGTTGTTGAACCACGAGGAAGAAACGGCGTTGACTTGTCTGGTCATTGAGAGGGAGGAGTCCAGGATGAAGCCCAGGTTGCGTGCGTGGTCTGTTGGTTTGGGAGCGGTGCCCAGCACCGGGGTCCCAGGCGGAGGGTGATGATCCCAGGATGAGGACTTCCGTTTTGTCTGAGTTCAGTTTGAGACGGCTGTTCCTCATCCAGTCGGCGACGTCTTTCATCCCTTCGTGTAGGTTGGCTCTGGCGGTGGTGGGATCGTTGGTGAGGGAGAGGATCAGCTGGGTGTCGTCGGCGTAGGAGATGATGTTGAGGTTGTGTTGACGTGCTATGGCTGCGAGGGGGCTCATGTAGACGTTGAAGAGGGTCGGGCTGAGAGAAGATCCTTGTGGTATGCCGCAGATGACTTTGCTGGCCTCGGATCTGAACGGAGGGAGGCGGACTCTCTGGGTTCTTCCGGTGAGGAACGAGATGATCCATTCCAGCGCTTTCTCTTGGATTCCGATGTTGCTGAGGCGCTTCACTAGGGTTCGGTGGCAGACTGTGTCGAACGCTGCGGAGAGGTCCAGGAGGATGAGGGCCGCTGTTTCCCCGTTGTCGACCAGTGTTCTGATGTCGTCAGTGGCTGCGATCAGGGCGGTCTCGGTGTTGTGGTTGGCCCGAAATCCAGACTGCGAGTGGTCGAGGGATACGTTCGTCTTGACGAAGGTGGCAAGCTGTATGTTGACGGTCTTCTCGATGACTTTGGCCGGGAAAGGAAGGAGCGAGATGGGACGGTAGTTCTTGAGGTCGGTGGGGTCCGCTGTTGGTTTCTTCAGGAAGGCGGTCAGCTCGGCGTGCTTCCAGCTCTCCGGGAAGGTGGCGGTGTGGAAGGAGGAGTTGATGGTGTCTCGGAGATGGGGTGCGATGGTGGCGGCGGCTTTGTTGAAGACGTGGTGTGGGCAGGGGTCGGTTGGTGATCCGGAGTGGATGGAGTTCATTGTGCGGGGGGTGTCTTCGGTGCTGATCGGGGTCCAGTTGCAGAGGGTGGTGGTGGCGGGCGTTGGTTCGGTGGTAGGGTGCGTGGTCTGTGAGTCGAAGCTGTTGTGTATGTCGGCGATCTTGCGGTGGAAGAACGAGGCGAGGGAGTCGCAGAGGTCTTGCGTGGGAGTGATGTCGTTGGTTCCGGCGCTGGGGTTGGAGAACTCTTTGACGATGCTGAAGAGTTCTTTGCTGTCGTGGGCGTTGTTGTCCAGTCGTTCTTGAGTGCCGTCTTCTTGGTGGCGCGGATCAGTTGATGGTGTTTGCGGGTGGCGTGCTTGAGGGCAGTCCAGTTGTCTGTGGTGTGGTTGAGCCGCCAGGCATTCTCGAGGGTGCAGCAGTTCTTCTTGGATTCCTTGAGTTCATCGGTGAACCAGGGGTTTTTCTTGCTGCCTGGTCTGCTGGGAGGGTTCTTGAGTGGTGCGAGGTCATCGGCGCAGGCGGTCAGCCACTTGGTGAGGTTGCTGGCTGCTTTGTTGGGGTCCGTTGTGCTGGTGGGAGTGTTCTGGCTGAGGGAGGCGGTGAGCTGCTCGGCGGTGATTTTGTTCCAGCTGCGGTGGGGGACCCGTTGCGGATAGAGGTGGGTCGTAGTTCTACTGAAGCTGAAGTGGACGCAGCTGTGGTCTGTCCAGTGGAGTCTGGTGGCGTGGCTGAAGGAGACGTGCTTGCTGGATGTGAAGACAGGGTCAAGCGTGTGACCGGCATAGTGGGTGGGGGTGTCCACCAGTTGCTTGAGTACGAGGTTGTCCAGCAGGGCGGTGGTGTTTCTGTCATTGTTGTTTTCCAGGTGGAAGTTGAGGTCCCCTAGGAGGATGTAGTCGGCGGAGGGAAGGGCGTGCGGGCTAATGAAGTCTGCGATGTCTTCGCTGAACTGCATGCGTGGTCCCGGTGGTCTGTAGATGAGGGTGCCTCGAAGGGTGGTCTTGGGGTCGGTGTGTATCTGGAAGTGCAGGTGCTCGGCGGCGGAGAAGGTTTTGTCGGAGTTAGTCGAGATGCAGATGGTGTTCTTGTGTACGATGGCGATGCCTCCTCCGGTCTGGTTGACGCGGTCCTTCCGGGTGATCTTGTATCCGTCCGGGAGGGCTGTGGCGATGTCGGGCGCTGAGGAGGCATTCATCCAGGTTTCGGTGAGGAAGGCGACGTCCGGTGTAGTTGCGTCGAGCAGGTCCCAGAGTTCCACGGCGTGCCTGTGGACGGAGCGGGTGTTCAGCAGGATGCACTTCAGGTGGTTGCTGTTAGTGTTGGAGTCGGCGGGGGCGGTGCAGGTCCGGTGGCAGGTGAAGCGGCAGGCTTTGCAGGCGAAGGTTCCGTTGGTACGTCTCGGGTGGCTCGGTAGCAGGCAGGGTTTCGGCCGCTATTGAGTGCGTTGAGAGTGGTGGCGTCGTAGGTCTGTCATGGAGTCTGGTGTATGGTGATTGTATAAGTGCAGAACTATAAGGAAGTGCTGCAGCATGACACTGTAAGCTCTTTAGCTGCACTGTGCTGTGGTACTTTCGAAGCACATGTATGCAACATATGTACATAAATATGTTGCAAGTCTATGCTTCTCTCTGCACTGCTACTTAAACTGCAGCCATGTGGTAACACAGGCTCCCTTCCACCATGGTGGAAGGATATCTGTGTCGGGTGGAGTTTGTTTTTGTGCAGGAAGACACAAAGTCCTGCACAAAAACAATCTGTGAAAGCATTTTTGTCCTTCAATGTATGCTGTGCATTGTAGCATATATTGAAAGAGAAAAAATGAGGAGAAATGAAAACAATTTTCCTTGTTGTGCCTTGCTACACCAATTGGAGAATGGTGCAGCATTCACACACATGTCCAGATTTATGATTTATGATAAATCTGGAGAAGTGTCTTGTTCTATGAGTGATCTGTGCAAACATGCACAGCAACACCTATAGAACACCCTTTCAATGCAAAGTGGTGTGTACGATGAGGTCGTATTTACATGGAGAAGACAAGGTACACAGAGTACCTTTTTGTATCTTTGTAATTATGAAAGAGTGTCTTGCGCTATAACTATGTTACAAACAGTGACATATTGCTAGCACTGGATGTTTCTAAATTTGCCACATAAGTGCTTAGGTAATGGCAAACTGTTACAATAACAACATATTGCAGTTCGTTGTTTGAAAAATTGCATAAGAGTGATAGGAGGTAAACACAGAGTTATGTCTCCAAAGATGCTCAAAGAAGAATGATTTAAATTATTGTGGTCCTTCAATAGGTACAATAGGTACAATGGGAAATATTATGAACCAATCAAATCCTCTTTTTTCCAGGTCACATGATATCCTATGACAGGCGGATTCCAAAACTATATAGGTATACACGGGGTGTTTTCAAGACTGTACTAATACTTTTTAGCTTCTTGCAGATCTGCTTGCATGGTATATAAATAATTTACCTTGTACTAGGGTTAATGGCTAAGTCAATCCTTAACTATATGAGTAATAAGTAGAGTCATTTCAGTACTGCAAAGAGAGAACAAGATAAATGTATAAGTACTTAGGTTTTGGCAAAGTGATAGGACATGTTTATAAAGTTGTGAAGGGAAGGGATGGCGCCTCATGTAACTTTTGCAGACATACTCTGTGACATGTTTTAAGTTAAATAATTTACTATCTTTTAATCCTGAAACTCCCTGGACCCTAGTAGCCCACTGTGTCGCTTTATTGAACACCATACAGCTACGTTGCTGAGAGGTGCTCTGAAGCCTTGTCTCATTTTATACTTCTTTGCAATGCAACTGTCTAGCACGTTCTGCAGATATCTGGTGGGTTACTTGGCCTTAGGGACACTCACTAGTGATGTTAACTTTATCCTATAACTTAAAACGCCCACAAAGCATCTTTTAACACATATCTACTCCGTGCATCTCCTCTTTCTTCACCTGTGTGCAAATACAGGCCATTATGCATTTTAATACTTAGTTAAACTTACCTTCACAGTAATAGAAATAAAAAACACTACACATTTTTTCAGTTGTTTTTTATAACATATAATAACATAATATTTTATTTTTTACAACACAGCATAATTGTAAAATTTTACAACTTATTTTCTTTGCCTTTTTTGCTGTTCTCAGAATATATTGCATTTCAGTGATTTCAATCGTACTCATCACATAACAGCGGGCAAAAAAAAACAACCAATAAGATTGTTTAAAAAAACAACAAGACTACATTCTCAATAACATACCATATAATACAAATCACACATATATAAAATGCTTGCTTTTACGAACATTTTCTAATTTAAATGTATATACACTGTTGTTGCTTAAAAATATACGTTGAGAGAATGTGCAAGAAAAAGTCCGTAATTCAAAGATACACCTTTCCTCGAGGCCAAATGGTATTTTTTTTTTGTTGTTGTTGAATGTTTTGTTGTCCTCATACGCCAATAAATCTTGACAGAGCCTGATTAAATTTGTCTGCTGGAACCAGTGTGAGTGCTCTCATTTAATGGTTTGCACTTTACACAGATCCCCTAGTACTTTATCTGTTCTTTACTTCTATCTGTGGGCCTCAGAACTGACCGAGGGGTGAAGTAATTCCATGTAGAGGCATAATCATTGGACAAACATACCCCTGAAAAAAAAATATATCATTCCTCCATCCATTCTATGCAAGGATTCCAAAAAGCCCTTTCCTTATTGCTTTCTTCACGTGTGGTGATATCTAGTTTCATTACATATTTCAGAGAATTAAACCAATCTAAATAGACCAGAGGGGTACATTTAATCCAACATTTACAAATGTATCTACGCGCTAGTAGAATAAGATAAAAACATGGCTTATTAATATCCAATGACAACAGATTGTAGTTCGGAAAGATGCAGAAAAATATAAAAAAACTGCTCACCTGAATATTCAACCCAAATATGTCTTCCATACCTTTTATTATCAGACCCCAAAATTGCTGTTAACTAGGGCAGCTTACAAACATATGTACATCATCAGCTTTGTCAGGATGGAATTGTGCCTTTTGCAAACTTTGATAATTTAGTTGGAGACCAATAAACTCTGTGTAGAGAGAAAAGCTGGCTACTCCTTAAGTTGGCAGCTTGAACTGTAGAATATAATAACTCAAAAGATACTTGCCATATATCTTCTAGACTTGCGCCTGGCAAGCACTCGCCCCACAATTGTACTGGCAGGATGAAGTCCCCTTCTGCCAATTCTATCAAGAGCCAGTAAAGATTTGCGACTTCTTTCTTGTTCCGTTGTGTAGATCTTAAAGCATTCATGAACTCACTAGTAGTACCAGCAACATTGCCAACCACTTGCGACCAGCTTTTTATCTGCAAATATTTAAATTTCGGTAGTCGATTATCCATTATAGACTTTAGGTCTTCCCAGGATAGCAAAGTTCCCTCTGGCATAAGTTGTTCCCAGCGGTTAACACCAACCAGTTTTAGCGGGGTAGCTAATGAGTCTTTAGCCCACTCTGGTTAGCCAGGTGTGTCCCATATAGGCGCCTTAGTGCTATAATAACTAATTTTCAAAAGCTTTCTGATTTTGCTCCAAATTGTCACTAAGTTCATTAATGTTTTTAATCGAATTTTTTTAAAGTAGCGGGGGTCTCCAAATTTGTACAGATATGCATATTCTGCTCCTTTTAAGTCCTGCAACATTTCCTTGTACATTGTACCTATATTTGAGATATTGGGCTCATCCATCAGCATCTTACCAGCCTTCATTAAGAAGACCCATACATAAGTGATTATATCCTGTGCATTTAAGCCGCCCTTATTTTTCCTTCTCCGAAGTTTCTTCCAGGAAATGCTAGTCCCTTTAGAAGCACATATGAATGAGTTAATATTTGACTGAATTTTCCTCAAGCTTTCTTCTTTGAAGGCTAACGGTATATTTTGAAAGATAAAAATCAATTTGGGTAAGAGCATCATGTTTACTAAATTAACGCTACCTATCAATGTTAAAGGTAAGTATTTCCAACTTTTCAGAGAGTCAGCAATTTCTTTCTCTATTTTTCGTGAATTTGTACTTGGTATCTCGTTAATATCTTGGGTGATTTATATACCTAGATATCTCATTGCTTTCTTTGGTTGAAGCGAACAGACTGTATAGTTCCACACCATGCATTCTGTTTTTGACTGGTTTATCTCATATCCTGAGATGTTATCAAACTTCTCGGCCAGGCTATATATGATAGGAATGGTTTTCTCGAGATCTGATGTATATACCATAATATCATCGGCATATAGCGAGACCTTTTTTTCCCAGTTACCAAATCAAAACTGCAAAATATGATCTTGTCTTCTTATACTTTCTGCAAAGGACTCTATGTACAAATTAAATAATAATGGTGAAAGAGGACATCCCTGTCTTGTGCCTCTTTGAACTTGTATTACAGAAAAATATTACCGTTAATCAAAATTCTAACTATTAGGGCACGTTAGATGGTTGAAATAACCCTACAGAATTTCCCCCCAAATTTGATTTCTCTAATATTTTAATCAGGTAACTCCAACTAAAGCGAACAAATGCCTTGGCGGCATCGAGCGTAATAACGGCCAAGGGGATCTTATACTCCAAATAGTATTATTGAAATCCTTTCTATTGAAATTGTCCAATAGTAATCGTATTAATACATATGAATGAATTCCTCAGAGGCTGAATTATGTTCCTAAAACTCTGTCTTTAAAAATTTTAGTAGGGGGGCGTGGCTTGGACGGCAGGGTAAATGGCCGCCTAGTCTGTCTTTGCGCCGCACAGGAGCCCGAAACTCGCTGAAAACAGTGTGGGGCAGAGCACGAAATTATGCCAAATCGGTGAATTCGGTGACCGCAAGGCTTGGTGCAGCTAATGAGCCGCTCTGCGCTACTTTTCGCC
This sequence comes from Lissotriton vulgaris, assembly GCF_964263255.1. NCBI lineage: Eukaryota > Metazoa > Chordata > Amphibia > Caudata > Salamandridae > Lissotriton > Lissotriton vulgaris. The sequence goes on along the minus strand of NC_141691.1, from coordinate 1,072,122,918 downwards.
TGAGGGAACGGGCCGTCCGCTGTATGTCTGCTGTATGGGAGACGCGATGCTGTCCGCCACTTTATAGCCGCAGACCCCAATCCACTTTAAGACGATCTGCAACCCTCCCTACTGATCCGGTTTCACCCCATGAAGCCAGCGAGGTGTGCCCATTGTAATACAAGGAGACGCGGTACCTAGCTTTGATTCCCTGTCCTTTGCGCAATGTGAAGGGTGTCCCGATTGCGATCTAGAGGCGCCTGATCCCAAAATGGCATGGCGGCTGAGAAGCGCTGCCTTACTTGCTCCGATTCTGCCCTCTGCGCTCCATTGCAGCGAGTTTGCCACTCTCTGAGCCCATTCTCAACTGGACTCTTACTTGCTGTGTACAATAATGCTACCTGCAGCCTTCCTGAGCGACCACGAGCAGCCCATGCCGCCTGACCTTAAGATGGCGGAATTGGGACATTGCAATACACACCACCATGCTCAGCCATGCTCGGTGATTGTATCCCAGGCCTCACAGAGATCAACATAGGAGACCATTGGAGACCAGTGCCAGTGAGGTTCAGTACCAGTGCCAGAACGAATCCGTGCCAGTGCCAGGGCCAGCAATGCTCAGATAGCCAGGGCACAGGATCCCAATACAATGAATGTGCGCTCCTTAGCGCTGCCACCCGCCTCTTGAGCCACAACACAGCAAGAAACCCAGATGCTTGGGGGTCAATTCCCCGTGTAATGCCTTGCGACTACACTACAGAGCGCCAGTTCAAGTATTGTGCGGCAAGTAATTTGGATGCTCACCCCCCCGATCTCATGGTAACACACCATTTCCGGAAGCGTGGAGCACGCTCTATTGGTTGAAAGCCATGAGTCAGTACTACAGTATCAGTATCAATAAATCTTGCTGGGTCCAAACCTTGGTAACGCTCCTTGGCCGTTAAAGCCCTGCAAAACCTCACCGACACAGCATCACAGGCACCTAAGACCTATCTGTCGCTTGTTTCCATTACTCCTACTACTACCAACCTCTGACCTCTCAGCCCCGACAATTCTGATTAGTGCTCCGACCTAGAACCAACAATGGCGGACAGAGAAGTTAAAAGGAAAAAAGTTCGGCCAGAAACCTCTATCTCTGACTCACCCATCAAAGCCAAGGCTGACCTCTCTGGCACTCTTGACATGATTTTGAAGAAGTTGGCAGAAGTGCATGACCTTGCCAAATCTACGAAGTGCAATACTGATTCAATGCAGCTCGAGCTCACCGCAATTAGAGCAGGCATGAATACTATGAATCTGCGTCTGAATGAAGCTGAGCAAAGGATTGGTGACAATGAGGACAGAGCATCAGGTAGCGCTAAACAGATTCAACTTCTAGAATCCACTGCCAAAGACCTCAGACACCAGACCGCCGAATTGGAAGATCGAAACCGGAGAGGCAATATACGCATCTTTGAAGTGCAAGAAAACGCAGAAAAAGATGCTGAGTCTTGTGTGTCCTTCCTGGAGGCCTGGATTCCTACGGTCACTGGGATCAAGTTCCAACATGGTCTGGAGTTGGATAGAGCCCATAGGATACGGAGCTTCTTACAACGAACATCAAGAGGTCCCCGACCCCTCATATGCAAACCCCTTCGGTACCAGCATACAGAAACCATCCTACAGTATGCAAGAAAGAACCAACATATTGTCTGGGAAGGAAACCGCATTATCTTTATGCAGGACTACTCCAAGGAGACTGTGGAGCTGAGAAAGGGGTTCCTACCACTGCGAGAGAAACTACGAGCTAGAAGCATCCAATTCTCCTTTGCAGGTCCAGCAAAATTCAGGATCGTTGACCGCGGGCGAACACGTTTTTTCTCCAGCCCACACGACTTAGTTGGTTACCTCGACGAGTCACCGCCACAGGAAATTGATTTTTCAGGAGGAGCGTCCAACAAAAGGAAAACCGAGTCTCATGACACGTGTTGTCAGGATCAATAGAATTCCAGTCGAGTACAAGGATCATGTTCCTCATGGACTGTAAGCCAGAAGGAACAACTTCAGTACAAATGCATGACAAAGTTTCGGACGTCTGGTATGCTGCCTTACTTGAAATGCCTACCACTTGCCGATCTTATCAACACTGCCTGTTCTGCATCTTGTGTCGTGCTCCTCACAGACTCCTTCGCAGAAAGGGACTTTTCCAGCACGCTCAAGTATCAGCTTATTGGTTTATTGTTTTACCGTTGTACCTAAAGCTACCTATATTGCTAATAATGCCAGCTCTGTTTATTCAGCCCACTTTGTCAACTGTCTGTAGGGGTTCGTCTCCACGCCGGGATTGTTCAGAGGTTAGGGGTAGAATCCTACGGCTTGAGATACTCTGATAGTATCGTAAAACGAAAACTTAATTGTCATTATCCCTCTAGGGCTAAGTCCTATACACCTACGAAGTGAAGGTTTCCCCCATTTCATTAACACACAACTCTTAATTGCGTTTATTGATCTCCCAAGAAGGGGCTATTGTTAGAGCAACCAATGTCTAGACCTCCTAGATGACAAATGCTCGTATTCACATTTACGTTTTCATTAGCACGCAGATCTCGATTACAGCTACTGTTTTCCCAAGAAGGGACTACGGTTAGAGGATCCAATGTCTAGACCTTCTAGATGACAAATGTTTGTATTCACCTTGTTCAAAGTCTATAATGAAGGCACAATTGTGCCACCTTTTTCTTACAATTACGATAGGAATAATTGTATTATATCTAACGATTCACTAAATACAGTTATCTTCGAATATCCAAAATGGAGAGGTATTTAGTGACCACACTGTTCCATTTACTGTTATTGTTACTCCTGTATTGAGCATAAACAGTACTGCTGTCGCAGCTCTTAAGTTCGAGTTCTAGGGTGGGAGGGGGGTCGGGCGTGGGGGTAGGGTCTGGGGATGGGGGGCTGGGGGTTGGGATGGGGGAGGGGGGAAGGGGCTCGACAAAGGGTCGGTAAATCTGGATGTTTTAGTATTATTTTATTGTGCTATGCTCTTTTCTCTTCATACTTTTCTCCTCTTTTCTCTTTTCTTCTTACTCTACACTCAATGTTCTACACTCTCCATGACCACCATGGATTTCTTCCTGACACTATCACCTGACAAGGTTTCCACCCCACATAGTATCTGTTCCACATGGTTATACACTCCATATACCCTACCTGCGTGAAAGGAAGCAAAAGCACTTGATTCTGTTGCATCGGAGGGGCTTACCCAGCCCACTAGCGCAGGCCGTCATATTCACTTCTCCAATAGGGTCCCACGTCTGCAGACTCAGGGCTCTCGATCTGCACCATATCCCCTACCACACCAGTAGCTATCATGATTCCAGATAGGGACTTAGCAGCTAGTCTAAATATTGTCTCGCTGAATGTTAAGGGACTCAATCACTCCGTTAAACGCAAACATTTTTTAGATTATCTTGTTAAAACTAAAGGTGACATAATTCTCCTACAGGGGACTAAGCTATCTCAGGAAGATGCGGAGTTTTTTAAACAACACTGGACCTCTCACACGCTATGCTCCCCAGCTGTTCACAAAAAAGGAGGGTTGATCACTCTCATTTCCAAAAAATCTAATTTAGCCCTGATCTCTCACTCTAACGATAACGAGGGCAGACTAAGCATAGCTCACCTTCAAAGAGATGAGAACCACATACACTTGGTAAATATCTATGGCCCTAATGCAGATATCCCTGAATTCTGGGAACACGTCTCAAAAGAACTGGAGAATATCCCCCAGGAGGAACTTTTGGTGGTGGTCGGGGATTTCAATCTGCCACTTGATCCCTTATTAGACAGGCAGTCTCAATGTGTGTACCATCCGTCACGCTCTCACGAAGCATTGTTACGACTATGTTCTAAATTCCACCTGCACGACACGTGGCGACTCCAACACCCTGATGGATGTTATTATACCTTTTACCCACCACACAATTCTTACTCGAAAATCGATTATCTACTAGTCTCAAGCCCCTTTACTCACCTTATTGACGAGACAGGTATCGCCCCTATCTTAGTCTCGGACCATTCCTGTATCCACATGAAACTAGCAGGCTCCCACACCCTTATCCCTCTGAAGCGGTGGCGGCTTAATGAGGAGATCCTACTGATCCCTGAAAATAAGAGACTGATAGAGCTCGCCATACAAGAATACTTAAAAATAAACTCCTGTCCAGAATCAGATATATCAACAGTCTGGGACGCCTTTAAGGCCACAATAAGGGGTACACTCATAGGAATCAGGGCCCGCATGAACAAGGACCTAAATACTGAATTAGACTCCCTAGAAAAAGAAATCAAACAACTGGAAGCTTACCACACTTCCAATTTAAATGATAAGCCTACCATTGACCGCCTGACCAATCTGAAATACAAGTACAACGCCATTCTAAGCAAACGTGCAGGTGTATGGATCAATAAATTCAAAGCGCAGAAGCTCTGCGAGGGTAACAAGGCCAGAAAACTCCTGGCGTCATACCTTAAACATAAGCGGAAACAATTCCACATCACATCCATTAAAGATCAGGCTAATACCAGCCATACCAAACAGAAAGATATCCTCCGCACCTTCCAATCCTTCTGTGAGGATCACTATAAGAACAAAAAACAATTTAACCTGGACGAGTGCACTAAATATTTAAACTCAATCCATTTACCTCGTGTTTCGGAGGAGGACAAAAATAAATTAGGGGCCCCATTCACAATCAAGGAAATTTCGACTGCAGTGAGAACACTAAAAAATAATAAGGCGCCAGGGCCAGATGGCTTCACGGCTAACTTTTATAAGGCTTTTGAAGACCTCAATCCTGTACTCCTTAACCTGTTCCAATCTTTTTCACGAAGAGGCAATGTCACCCCCACGATGAGTGAGGCAACGATAATAGTTATACCGAAAGATGGGAAGGACCCTTTACTACCAAAAATTTATAGACCGATTTCCCTTATGAACTTAGATTGCAAAATATATGCAAAGACATTAGCTTGTAGACTAAATTCCATTTTACCAACCTTAATCAGTAGCTCTCAGGTGGGGTTCTTAAAACACCGATTATCAATTGATAACTCGAGACTCCTTAGCCATGTGCTGGAAAAATTTCTGACGCCCCGCGGTAGCAATTACACTTGACGCGGAAAAGGCATTTGATCGAGTGTCATGGCCTTTTCTGCGCCAATGCATGCAAGTTTTTAACCTGGGAGACGAATATATTAAAATGGTCATGGCACTATATTCCCACCCAACCGCAAGAATCGCCATAAACAGTTCCCTCTCTGAACCTTTTCAACTTGAACAGGGGACTAGACAGGGCTGCCCCCTATCGCCCGCTCTATTCCTACTGGCCTTGGAGCCACTCCTCTGTGAGATAAAACAAAATAGTGATATTAGGTGGATTGCATTCAGTGACGAGAGAGTAAAACTTCCGGCCTACGCAGACGACATCTTGGTGGTCATGGAACAGCCAGACATCTCTATAGCAGCACTGATGAAATCTATTGACTCCTACTCCCTGCACTCGGGTTATAAGCTGAACCGAGACAAATTCAAAGTTAAACCTCTAAACATCTTCACCAATAGAGAGGCGCTAGGCACTTCTGGGCTCCGTTGGCAAAACAGTTACATCAAATACCTGGGAATTGAATTTGGCAGCTCCACTATTGAGACTCTCCAACATAATGAATCCTTGACCCTCGAGAAAATCAAAAAACAGTTAGATGGTTAGTCACCCCGATTTATTACTTGGTGGGGCAGACTGGAGATCATCAAGGTGATGATCGCGCCGCTGGTAAACTACCTTGTCACTATGCTCTCACTGATATTATCCCAACAATTCCACCATAAACTGGACAAGGCTCTTACGAGTTTCCTCTGGAAGGGAAAAAAGGCAAGAATTAGCCTTCAGAAGCTTAGACTAGATAAGGCCCTGGGTGGAGTCAACCTCCCGGACTTTAAAAGGTACCAAATAGCCTTCTTAGCCAAACAAGGATCCTATTGGCTGTCCCCCCCCGTGGGCTGTGGCCGTGGCCTGTGTGGCTGGATATAGAAAAAGCCCTCCTGGGAGATATTCATCCCATCTCGGTCCTATCAATGAGGGAGAGCCAAATCCCTTGCTTGAAATCTTTATTTATTAATACTAAGCGGGCCCTACTTAAAATCGATAAACTGCTTGACACAACAATAAGGCGCTCTAGATGGAAATCGATCTGGAAGAACCCTACCATCATGTATAAAGGCAAGTTCCTGTATAACCAATCCTCAATTCGGAGTGGTATCCTCTTCCCTCACCAACTCTACGATGGTGCCTACCCCCTTCCCTTTGCAGGACTCCAATCGAAATTTGGGATCAATGACTCCAATTTTTATATATTCCAGAACATAAAAACAGCCATCACAAAAGCAGGATTGTCCCCCACACCCCCAGCCCTTCTTACATACTTCTCCAGCCTGAATAAGTTAGGTCACCAAGGGCCAGATGTAGGTAGCCCTTTACCGATCGGAATCGGCCGAAAATACCGATTTTCGGCCGTTTCCGATCGGTAAAGGGCTATTGAGATGTAGGGGCACATTTTCGGTAATTTTACCGAATCGGTATCATTACCGAATCGGTAAATTTACCGATTCGGTAATATGTAACGAATCGGTAAAATAATTACTGATTCGGTAATATTTACCGATTCGGTAAAATTACCGAAAATGCAATGTAGGTAGGCAATGTACCTCCTGCACATGGCTTACAGAATCGGTATTTTACCATGGAAAACAAATCCATGGTAAAATACCGATTCCGGTGTGCATGCACATGTGTGCATGCACACCTATGCCATGTGACAGGCAGACCTGCCCTTAGGGCAGGTATGCCGGCCACATGGCACCCACGCCTGTTTAGGGGGTCCCAGGGGGTGTCAAAGTGACACCCCCTGCACCCTTGTGAAATTCGGTATTTACCGATTCGGTAAATACCGAATCGGTAAAGCCTATTGATTCCTATGGGCTTTGAAGCCCATAGGAATCAATAGGCTTTACCGATTCGGTATTTACCGAATCGGTAAATACCGAATTTTACCGATTCGGTAAAAGGGAACATCTGGATTCCCTACATACCAACCCCTCACATTTACCGAATCGGTAAAATTCGGTAATTTTCGGTAATTAAGATTCGGTAAATGTTACTTACCTACATCTGGCCCCAAGTCTCCAGGATGTACAAACTGCTAAGCCCACAATCTTCCAGACTGAACGAAAGCTCCACACAGTTTTGGTCCTCTCTCGCCTCTTTTCACATTTCTGAGTCGGAGTGGTTCATGGCATGGAAATCATGTATGAGTCATAAAATAAGCCCTACCTTATCACAAACCAAATTCTGGCTCATGCACAGGGTTTTCTGGACGCCCGCTCGCCTCTTTGCCCACAAAATCAGCTCCGACGCCTTCTGCTGGAACTGCAAGCGTGCGGAGGGAGACTTAAACCATCTTATCCTCCAATGCGACTGCGTCTCAACATATTGGGACAGAGTATTTGGTTTTATCCGCAAAGTATTCAATATCTTGCCCACCAAAGAACTCCCTTACCTTGTCTTCGGTTTTGTTGAAGAAACACAGCTTCCTGAACCAGATAGAGCCCTGCTAGATCTCCTTCTCATGGCGGCTGTTAAGGTGATACTAAACAACTGCTAGGACACCAAAAAGGCTAGTTATGCTTGCTGGTTGAACTGGGTGATTAACCTCCGAGGGGCAGACAACATTACTCTCCAAAACACGCCCTAGCGGCCCCCACGAAGAAAAATGTGGAACACACTCGATAACTATTTCAGCGCCCATAAACCTCCGTGAACTCTCCAGGGTCCTTGGACACTCACATACTGCTAACACAACACATCTTGTGTCATGCTGAAATGGTCAGACCCTTTTTGTTGTAACATGGCGCACCACCCTCTCTTTGTTCTCCTTCTCTCTTTCTATTCTTTCCTTCTCTTCCTTTTCCTTTCTCCTTGGCCTTCGCCTTAGTAAGGTCCAACAACAATAGATGTGATGCCCGGACACATATGAAGTAACAATGTCCACCATAATTACACCATTGTAATGTGTCGTGATTATCAGGATTGTAATATTATGATCTTAACTATGTTTTGATTGCATTTTTACCTGCACACTGAGTATATGCACATCGTAATTTGTTTGTACTGAAATATCCAATAAATCTTTTTGAAATTAAAAAAATATATATATTAGGTAGGAATTTGGTAATTCGCTAGGCAAACGTTGTTTAAAAACCAACTGAGCATCTTTACAATATGTCCACGATTTATCACATTTTAAATAGGCAGTGTAATGTCCAGATGTTGTTGAAGGACCATCATGGAAAATTATTGCTACTGCTACAAAAGTCCTTTCTGATATTGATAGTTGACTTGCTACAAAAAGTTTTATTAAAGTGTCCAATTTTCTTCCATCAGCTGTAAAACGTTGCATCATTAAAATATATATTGTCCATATCTTTCTATAAATAATGTTGATAACATTTCTGATTTGCATGGGCTACACTCCATGTTTTGATTTGCTGCTTTACCTAGTTTATTGAAAGACACTGATTTACAGTCTGGTAATGTCAAATATATACATCTTTCAGTGTCTATGTTAGTGTTACATGTAAGCATACAATTTTCACAATAATGTTCCCATTTATAACAAAGGCCAAAAAGATTTTCAATTTGTATGCCTTCATTTTCCAATATGGTAAGCATATATATTAGAAATTCCTGAGCATCTTGTTGGATATTCTGCGTAAATTGTGTAGAACCAGAACATACATCCGAAAGATTACAAATATCACAAACGCTTTGTATTTTACTTATATCAGTTTTCAATTTTTCATAAATACAATGCAACAAGGAACAACATCTTTTTTCCAGATTCTCCATAATTTGCTGTTGCAAACCTTCAAGATAAAAACCCAACATTGACCACTACATTAGCATATTAGTTGACACCAGAACTATTTACAAACTGATAACCAACAATCTCTTCAACAGTGTCCTTTTTCTTTTTGCTTGCAATCACAACATTATCTTATTTTGTCCCTTCTCTATACCTACACTACAGATATTCTCATACCTTCTTTTTCGACCTATCACACGCTTTTCAAATACAGGATATTGACCTAAATTGGGAGCATACACTCTTCTTAACCTATTATACTCTTTTACACAGTTTGCATCTGCAGTAACATTTGTGTCATCAAAATCAATCAAAAACAAACCAGATAAAGTTCTGACTCGGGACAAAGCAACATATGCCATACCCTCTTTAAACACGGTACTTCCAATGTTCACCAAAGCACTGTCTACACTTAAACCTTGAAATTTATGAATAGGCACTTCATATGCCAGAGAAAGTGGAAACTGTTTTCTACGGACATATAAATCTTTAACAAACAAAAAATTAACTGAACAACGACCAATTTGTTTCACTTCTTCAATCTGATCAAATTTAATTTTTAAAAATTCAATACCATTTATTCTGATAATGAACAAAATGCACAACTTTGCCTATTGCTCCATTAACTAAACCTTTTCTACATCCAAATTACGCCTTAAAATTACCCGACAGTTTATACATGCATATAGATTCTTTTCTAAACCTGCAGTTTTAGATATCAATTTTTCTAAAGAATCCGATTTTGTTTTTTATCATTTCTGTCAAAAAAATAGTAATTCCTTCATGCTCTATTTTATCAATGGCTTCCATTTTCATTACTTCTTCATTTTCCAGCTTCAAAAGTTGTACGTTGAATATCGAACACTCACGCAGTGTTGGCATTAAGCAGATTACAGATTTGTTTTCTGCAATTTTCATATATATTTTCTCAGGAACTATATTTTCATTTGGAAACAAATTGGAAAGTGACCGACATTGCACAGCTTGTTTGCCATGTTCTGTCAGTACTCCAATTCTTATATCTTGAAGAATACTTCCATAATCAACATCATTTGCCTGTCGTATATTTGTAATGAGTTCTTTGTATTCAAAATATGACCAAATGTTAATGTTTCCAACACTACCCAGAGACTTTCTGGTACCTTCATGCGATAGTGTTTTAAATACTGGTTGTCCTTTTATGGGAGTAATTTGCTGTAGATCTCCAAAAACGATGACATGTTTATCTCCAAATAAAAGTCGTACTCTGTTTTAAGAGTTTGCTGCATTCTTAAATGCACAAAAGCAAGCAATAAGTTTGAGACCATGCTTACCCCATCAATAACCAGAAGTTTCATTTTCTTCAGGACTCTTGAAACTTCACAACATGCTTCTCCAGATAGCTTGTGATATTCCAATTTGTTTTCATGCTCCACTGGTAGCATAAGAAAAATGATTCAATGTAATTCCTTTAATGTTGTGTGCTGCCAAGCCAGTTGGAGCAGTTACAACACAAGACAAATGTGACTCAGTTGTTTTCTGTAGATAACTGGTGATTACTTTAATTAAGAAACTTTTTCCTGTTCCAGCTTGTCCACTCACATACATTCGGATAGGTTGAAATGATGTACATGTGCATTTTTTCATTTCATGAAGTAATCCATGGTCAATCTGTTGTCTCACTTGCTGATATATTTAGTTGTTCTTCCAAGTTTGCTTAATCCATAGTATCTCCTTGAGCTTGATGCATTGCTGTTTCCACCTCATTCATGGCGATTGCTGCTTCATTTTCAACAACTGGTTGTCCTAGTGGATCTTGACTCAGCGGAGCGGACGTTTGACTGTCTTGAGAACTGTCTCTAGCAATCTCAGCTGCAATAGTAGCTTCTTGATCAATTTAATCATTCAACATTTTGAGATAATTTGCAAAAACTGTACATTCTATGCTATCTTTACAAGCATTGAAGGAATCTTCGTAGCTCTGAAAATCTCCAATTAATTCCAATTCTGAACGCCACGGTTTGAAAAGTTGCAAAAGTGCTAAATAGTAAAATTCCCTTTTATCAGGAGTGTCACAACTCAGTTTTCTGTGATTAATCAAATTTCCTTTGTTTCCCCAAATATCCTACGGAACCAATCACTGCATATTTTCTGTAGTATTCCGTTTAAAAGTGTAGTTTTGCAGCACTTCATAGAGACATATGTTCTCAAGATGATGACTTCTATTTGGATAATATGTGTCCAACATATTTGCTTTTACAATATATGTACTTTCCGTATCTTTTCCTGCTAAATATTCAATTTCTTGTACAGATTTAAGTACTCGATTTCGCGTAGCAGCAAGACCTAGACTCACCCAAATGATTCTTCTAGATTTGGAGAATAGACTTGCAGATGATAATCAATCTGAGCATTCATACGCTCCGATTTCTCGATGGGATAACATCTTCAAACTGAAACTGTATAATTTCTTACTTAGACTCTTCTCGTGAGAAATCTCTTCCCACATTTCTTTCAATTCCGTCTTTTCTGATTTTGTAATGTAGGATGTTATATATCGAGCAACAGTTTGTAATCTTTAGCCATGTTTTTAGATTAAAATGCTAGTTGGATAAATACCCAAAACAAAGTCTCCGTACAATGAATTGTAATGTAATGTACTGTATACTAAAAAGAACAAATCTGTACAGCATTATGTATATGTAGATTATATATCACAAATATATAGGACACAAAAACGTATGTATTTTAGACCATAACCAAATAAAATAAATATATATTTTTGTACCATGCATATTGTTAACACATGGTTATTACTGTCTGATGTCAGTTCATGTCCACATGATATCCCTGTTCCTAATTTCCTGTTTTTTCAATTGATTCATATATCCCGAATTAGGAACTGTAGTCGGGGATACCCCCTTTTTCTTACACACACTGCAACATACTGAATATCCATGCTAGCATTCCACAAGTACAGAATACCCGAATTGTAATCAGTTATGTATTTTAACTCTTCGCTTCTTCTTAAATTATAGGTCTTTTTTGGAGACTTTCTTGTGATGGTATGTCGCATAGCTGACATAAAACTGTATTCTCTTCCTTTAGATATTACAGGACATTGAAAAGCAAAACGACATTTGGTATAAAACTTTTCCTTGGACTTGTACTTTTGTCGACAGTATTTTCCACAACGATGGCTTTGGAATCGTAGACTTGTTGTCTTAAGTTGTTTTCTTCTGTGCTTTTGGGTATAGCACATGTGGCATATTCTGCAATAAAAGACAAAACAGTATCATATGAATCTGTTCCGAATTTAGGAGCATCCTTGATCCATATCAGCATATGTATATGAGGACCACCACTTGCTTGATACTCCTTTCTCCAAAAGCAATCCACAACTTCTCCAAAAGGAAGATTTTTTTTATTGCTGATATAAGACATCATAGATTCAAATCTATGATTGAAATACCTGCATATATTAACTGGATCCAAAGAGCACAATCCTCCAGGTGTCTTATATTCAATATTTTTTATATTCAAATTTGCCTCCGAAGAAATTCAAGTAAACCATCCCAAGCGTATTCACCACAGCTTAAGGTAAGGAACCATGTAGAAGATCTTAAGTTCCTTAGCATACATTTAAGTTCTCCATGACGACGGTACCAATACTCATTAGTGCCACGCTGACATGCCATCAGATTAATCAGCTGAGATTCTAAATGATAATCTCTCTTATGTACTTTATCCATAAATTCCTTTGCAGAAACATTTTGCAGCTGTACTCCTGTTTTCAATATATGATTGACTGCATATGAATGTCCAGACAAGTCACTCTCAAACAAAAGTTGAAATATATATATGGAATACATTGTCGAAATCTTGGATCTTCTGCATACAATCTTGTTGTCCGATATTCAGATGCAGGAATCTGCACAGGTCATTCATCATCCTTTTCCTGTTGGGAACAACTGCAGAAAACTACGAGCTTCCAAGCTTTCTTCCCATACACTCATGGGACATCCCTTTGCTTTTTTCATTTGGAATAACTCAATAGTATTCCCCATCACTTCCTTTGAATAAAGTGGATGTACAATGTAATGTTCAGAGATTTCTTCACTGCTGGACATATCCACTTTTTCAATTTGTCCACTTGACGTTTCAGTATCTTCTGCTAAAACTATTTCTTCTTCTCCCACATGTACATTTCTATAGTACTCATTGTTTTTTATCAGTTACAATGTTGCCTTTTGCACTTTCCTAACATCCACTAACTCTTGCCAGATTTTCTTATTCTTAGTAGGAACACCATTAACTAGAATAACTAGTGGATCATTTTCTACACTCTCTACACCAATAGTTAAAATATTTTTATTTACATCAAGACGTAAATATACAACTCTTCCTTATAATCCTCTCTGTAAATCCGAAGGAGGCAATTTACCAGTTTTAAGCTCCATGCGAGCAATAGCCTGAAACGGGTGCACACACTAAATGAGAATAGACTCATAGGCATTTAAATCTATCAGTTCTGGAGGAATAGCAACCAACTCTAGATTATTATGAACAGCTCTAGCGGACATTTTATTCTCATCTAATTTGTTCTAACAATATTTGCAAATACGCTGGTCAGAACCCAAATCAAAACAATTCGCTACCAACAAATAGGTTGCAAATTCCTTTCACTTATCATTATTTTCTCTTTCACTTTTTAAATACAGATCAACAGTCCTAGTCTGATTTTTATAGTGAGTTTGCCGGCAACAAATACAAGAATAATTTGGCCTTTCACTAGAAATCACCTTAAACTTTGTAATTTGATCTTCAACATTTTTTGTACTACTGTGTTAAACATTCTCTTAAACATTTTCTTCTATTAATGTATCAGTTTCTGCACTCTCTTGTTCAGGACCAAAGTAACAAAACTCAATTTAATCACAAACCTTCTTTATATCTGATACTGATCCATGCAAAAGAGCACTGTTCAACTCGTTTAACATTAGTGCTGGACTTTTTGCATAATACAATCTTCTGACTAATTTCCACGTTTGAGTATGATGTACTACTAACATCCTGAAATATTGAAAAACACTTTGACATACTTTTCTAGAAAGACAAGCATGAGAATGACCTTGCATACCAGTATTTTTTCTCACTCTGCAAGGGTCTAGTCCTTGCAATATCTTAATCTTTTGTTTTACAGATTTTTCACTTTATGCTCGTAAGAAATTGCGTGGAATATCAATAGATTCTTGTCGTACACTACAAATACTACTGCAATCCCAAGTGTACACTTGGGCTTTAGGACGTCTGCCTAGAACTTCATCAGTTATCACTTCTTCTGCATTTCTGGGAACCATTTTCTCTTTCTCAATTGGACAACAATTTCTAACCTCATAAGCTCGACCACTGGTATCAACTGCATGCAACAAACCATTGGTGTGAAAATAACTCTCTTCATTAAAGAAAGGCTCAGAACGTGAACTGTGTTTCCATTTACCCCCAAAAAAATCACAAAAATGAGTTCTGTTAATTACTCTTTTACTCTTACTTTTGGCCTTCATTAAGGGGTCGATTCCCATTCGGGAAAAAAAACGTCCGTACGATTTGTATCCAGAGCCCTCTCCGTACGAATCGTACCCGTCCGTCCGAGTCGCGTAGTACGATCCATATTCCGTGAATTCGTCTGAATCGTCGTGATCCATACGTATTGCAAGGCTGAAACCGTGAACCGTACGACTCGTACACATGCGGTACTACTCGTACACATGCCGTACGACCCGACGAGTATGATCCGGATCGGGGTATGAGGACGCGATTCATACGGTCCACGTCAGGTAAGGGCGAGTCGTACGGAAAAGCACACAAACACATACACACCGTACGGTCTGTACAACCCATGGTCGCAGGAGTACAGTGCGTACACCCCATGATCGCAGGGGTACGGTGCATACCCCTGCGATCATGAGGTGTACGTACCGTACCCCATGTACGCTGGGTGTACGCACCGTACCCCATGTACGCTGGGTGTACGCACCGTACCCCATGCATGCTGGGTGTACGGTGCGTACACCCAGCGTACATGGGGTACGGTGCGTACCCCTGCGATCTTGGGGTACGGTGTGTACCCGTGCGATCATGGGGGTACCCACCATACCCGGGGGGGCCGTTCCGTACCTGTTTCGGCACAAACTCTGCTCTACAGCTGTTTTCAGCTCCCGTGGAAAAAGGGTTGTACGATGCGTACCCGACACGTATCATACTTGCTGGGTTGTAAAAACCAGCCGCGAACTGTACAGATGTTGCGTACAGTGGGTTCTGAGTGAGATTCGGACGGGGATTTGATTCGTACCGTCTCTGTACGACTCGTACGGAGTACGGCTCCTGGTACGAATCGTACTTCGTCGTACGTACGGGGGACATTGCAGGGTACGATTTGTTCGGGAAAAACGCTCCGAACGGCTATTCTGAGCGGTTTTTCCCGAATCGGAATCGGCCCCTAAATGGATTGGTTTATCTAGTGATCGAATTCTGTTTAAAACTAAAATAAATAGTTTCCTTTTTTACTTCAAAAGCCTTTTCAACAATGGATTCAATATGCTTCTTCATTTTATAAAATAGTGCACTTTTTCTAGATTTTTCATATCTTTCAGCAAATCAGAAGCAATCTATTGTAAAAAAATATATATGTATTTCTTTGGACTGATTTTGCCTTCTTTTACAATACTTCAAATCTTTTGCATGTAAATTTTCTTTTTTACCTTTCCTGTTATTGATTTTCTTTTGCCTAGTTGAATCATTGTCATTAGTTACCACATTCCGCACACTGTTTGTAGGCTTTGAAAGTTTGTTAATGAATTTCTTGGTTGTCTTACCAGAAGACTTCTTCTTTTTCGCCACGTGATGTTGGTCATCCAATACTTGTTATTGAATTTTCTTCAAATAATTGTCCTTTAGCTGTGCTTTTCTCTTTCTTGATTTTCCAGGCATGATAACTTTATTTTAATGATGATGAAGAATATCTGTAAAAAAATAAACATAAATAAATGTTTTTTCATAAATGTATAAATTATACTTTTCTATTACTATACAAACACATTCTATATAAAAACCATTTAACCACTTTTTTTGTAATCTCTAATTAAAATTGTAATTCAAGGTGTAAAGATAACTGTATAGGAGATTACATGTCTGCATGTGTAATGGACAAGGGTTTGTACCAGTGTGAATGATTAGTACATGGTGCTGAAAGGGTCACTATGGGATTGCAACAGCAGTAACAGGGTGTTTGCTGGTGTGTATGGATACTGACTGAGGAATTGAAGGCCTGAAACACAAGTGAAAATATGGTTATACCACTAAATGCATAGTGCATAGGAGTTTAAAGCAATCCATGTCCTAAGACCTGGCTCGCTGGATGAGTACATGGATAGGTACTGAATGATTAGAGTAGTACAAGGAGAGACACTGGGTGAATGTATATTTGGTTGAGTTTTACTTCAGTAAATCGATTAGTACATGGTGCATATGAGTTTGTACCAGTCCAAGTGCTAAGGCTCTGCATCACTGTATGAGTACTTATGTACTGATTCAAACATTACAGTACTACAAGGAGAGACACTAGGGGAACTTATAATTGGTTAAGTTCTACTTTAGTGTATGGATTAGTACATGGTGCTGAAAGGGTCACTATGGGATTGCAAGAGCAGTGACAGGGTGTTTGCTGAAGTGTATGGATATTGACTGGGGAATTGTAGGCCTGAAACACAAGCACAAAGGTGGTTCGAGCACTACATGCTTAGTGTATAGGACTTTAAAGCAGTCCATGTCCTAAGGCCTTGTTCGATGCATGAGTACATGATACTGACTAAATGATTAGAGTAGTACAAGGAGAGACACTGTGTGAATTTACTATTGGTTGGGTTTTACTGCAGTGAACAGATTAATACATGGTGCAGAAAGGGTCACTAGAGGACTGCAAGGGCAGTAACAGGGTGTTTGAGGCAGTGTATGTAAACTGACTGGGGAATTGTACGCCTGAAACACAAGTGTGTAGGTGATTAGAGTACATGCATTGTGCATAGAAGTTTGTTCCAGTCTAAGTGCTAAGGCACTGCATCACTGCATGAGTATATATGTACTGATTCAAACATTACAGTACTACAAGGAGAAACACTGGGTCAATTTATAATTGGTTAGGTTTTACTTTAGTAAGTATATTAGTACATGGTGCTGAAAGGGTCAAAATGGGATTGTAGGGGAAGTGACATGTTGTTTCTGGAGTGTATGGATACTGACTGGGGAATTGTAGGCCTGAACCACAAGTGAAAAGGTGTTTAGACCACTACATGCATAGTACATAGTAGTTTGAAGCAATCCATGTCCTAAGGCCTGGCTCACTGCTTGAGTACATGGATACTGACTGAATGATTAGAGTAGTACAAGGAGAGACACTGGGTGAATGTTTTTATAATTGGTTGAGTTTTACTGCAGTGAACAGAATAATACATGGTGCAGAAAGGGTTACTAGAGGAGTGCAAGGGCAGTAACAGGGTGTTGCAGCAGTGTATGTAAACTGACTGGGGAATTGTAGGCCTGAAACAAAAGTGTGTAGGTGATTAGAGGAGTACATGCATTGTGCATAGGAGTTTGTCCAGTCTAAGTGCTAAGGCCCGCTTCACTGCATGAGTACTTATGTATTTATTCAAACATTACAGTACTACAAGAAGAGACACTGGGTCAATTTATAATTGGTTAAGTTTTACTTTAGTGAATGGATTAGTACATGGAGCTGAAAGGGTCACTATGGGATTGCAAGAGTAGTGACAGGGTATTTGCTGGAGTGTATGGATACTGACTGGGGAATTGTAGGCTGAAACACAAGTGAAAAGGTGGTTAGAACACTACATGCATAGTGCATAGGAGTTTAAAACAATCCATGTCCTAAATCCTGGCTCGCTGCATGAGTACATGGATAGTGACTGAATGATAAGAGTTGTACAAGGAGAGACACTGGGTGAATTTATAATTAGTTGAGTTTTACTTCAGTGAATTGATTAGTACATGGTGCATAGGAGTTTGTACCAGTCCAAGTGCTAAGGCCCTGCATCAATGTATGAGTACTTATGTACTTATTCAAACATTACAGTACTACAAGGAGATACACTGGGTAGGGTGAATTTATAATTGGTTAAGTTTTACTTTAGTGAATGGATTAGTACATGGTGCTGAAAGGGTCACTATGGGATTGCAAGAGCAGTGACAAGGTGTTTGCTGGAGTGTATGGATACTGACTGGGGAATTGTAGGCCTGAAACACAAGTGAAAAGGTGGTTAGACCACTACCTGCATAGTGCATAGGAGTTTAAAGCAATCCATATCCTAAGGCCTGGCTCACTGCATGAGTACATGGATAGTGACTGAATGATTAGAGTAGTACAAGGAGAGACACTGGGTGAATTTATTATTGGTTGGGTTTTACTGCAGTGAACAGATTAATACATGGTGCAGAAAGGGTCACTAGAGGACTGCAAGGGCAGTAACAGGGTGTTTGAGGCCGTGTCTGTAAACTGACTGGGGAATTGTAGGCCTGAAACACAAATGTGTAGGTGATTTGAGTACATGCATTGTGCATAGGAGTTTGTTCCAGTAGGAGTGCTAATGCACTGCATCACTGCATGAGTATATATGTACTGATTCAAACATTACAGTACTACAAGGAGAGTCACTGGGTCAATTTATATTTAGTTAAGTTTTACTTTAGAGAATCGATTAGTACATGGTGCTGAAAGAGTCACTATGGGATTGAAAGAGTAGTGGCAGGGTGTTTGCTGGAGTGTATGGATACTGACTGGGGAATTGTAGGCCTGAAACAAAAGTGTGTACGAGAAGTGTGGCTCAATGGTTAGAACGGCAGACCTTGATGCAGAGCTCTGGCCCGGGATCAGGGTTCGATTCCCGCCTCGGCGTGTCTCGGGCTCAAATTCCTCTGACCGGATATTCTCGCCTTAGTGCCTATTCTTATCATGGGTCCCACGCTGCAACTCTGGGCAATAGCTTGCTTAATCTCCACAACGGCCCCAAAAGCGCGAGGATGCCAGGTTTCACCATTGGGGTGCCCAGGAGTGGACACTTCACAAGGAAAACCAGGAAGGGTTCCTTAGCGGTATGAGTACAAGCGCCGCGAGAGCCGGTCCGGGTAGCTGCGCGCTATACAAGTACAAAAACATTTACATTTTCATTAGAGGAGTAAATGCATTTTGCATAGGAGTTTGTACCAGTCTAAGTGCTAAGGCGCTGCATCACTGCATGAGTATATATGTACTGATTCAGACATTACAGTACTACAATGTAGGAGAGTAGGGTCTGCTATCCTATGGTCACCCCATTTTTTGCTTTTTGCTTCACTGGTTTTCGACTTAATGTGGCTGTGGGCCTGCTCATCAGACCCACAGCCCTGCTGTTCTCTCTCTAAATTCACAACCATGTACTATAGGTACATCACCAATTGGGATTGGGTCACCTTATGAGCCCCTGTACAGAGTACTATAGGTACCCAGGGCATAGGTGCATCCAAGGCCTACCAGGGGCTGCAGGATATCTTTTGCCACCCCTGTCTGGCCATCCAAACTGACACAATTGGCTGATCACTCAGCTGGGGCAAGGTCGTGTAATCACCCCTTGCTTAGATATAGTATATCTATGTCTAAACCTATATCTGGACACGTATACACCTATAAATCACTCCTATGGCAGGCCTTAACAATCCTGGAGGCAGAGTGCTTGGTTTTCTGTGAGATGGTGCTCTAGCATGAGCTGAGCCTGTCTGCAGCTTTCAGAACCATGTCCTTATAGCTGTTCCAAGGAATGGCCATACCATACACTCTTAAGTGCATTATAATCCTCGCGGTTAGATGCTATCTTTGGTTTGGCTTTATCAAAACATGTCGTGTAAGGTGTCATACGCTTTGGAATACTACCCTGTCGCCAATTCTGGCAACGGGGGTAGCATTCCACCCTTCTAGAGGGAGAAGACATGTTGCTAACAGTAAACCCGGTTAAAACTAACCAGAGCTTCAGCATCACAAAATCGATGCTGCTGCCATAGACATGAGTCTGGCCTCCTGCTGCTGACCGAAACTCCGGCAGGGGAGGCCTGGGCAAAAGGTTTCCTGTCACAAGGAGGAGCTAGCACCACCCCAGACAGGAGATAGTGGATTGGGGCAGGGAGGGCTGAATGAAACTAGACACTGCCTGGGCACACAAGGTGTCCAATGTGTGAGAAGTTGGCCTGATATTTGAGGCTCACTAGTTCTAGTGATCACCTTGTATCAGTCCAAACAACCCTTATGGTGATTGGTTGCCAGTCAACCTTATAGACCAGCTATCCTAGTAGCGTGGACAAAAGCATTCTTTAGGCTAAACTCTGAATGGCATGTGAAGCCAGCTGTTTTACCATATATAACCTTTGAATACCAAATGAAAAGGACACCACACAGGTTGTCATGAAAATAAACAGTTATTTATTAACTAACATACACCTCTGAACTCTTTATGAGGTCAGAGGGCTAAGCACATGACAAACTCTTAGGAAAAATAAGTTTAAGTTGCTTTGATTTACAATGGTGCCCTAGGGGCACGACAAACCATATACTAAGTAAGTGGAATGTGAAAGTCAATCAAAGGAATGGAGCTGTCCAGAGCCCGTAGGATCGCTGGGACCACGCTATACTAACTTGAGGTAAGTAATAGGAGGCCCACGGAACGTGTGTGCAGAGTGTGAACTCACACGCGAGATGCGTACAAATGTCTATGGACAGTACAGTTTTAAGAAAAGGTGAGTACGGACGTCCCTGACTAGATAGGACCAAAACGACTGTGAAACTGGACACTAGGAGAGTCAAGCTACCCTTGAGCACGGAAATGCTCGTGTTACCTCACCCACGGGCTGCGGGTGCATAGGTGCCAAGTCGTGTCGGGTTCCGGCGTTGAAGTCTATGGAGCCTGGAGGAAAAGATGCTGCAGGCGGTCAGGAGGAAGATGTCGTGTGTGATCCGAGGGTGGATCAGTGAAGAGAAGAACTTGAAAGCAGAGGGGACAATGTTCAAAGTCACTAGCCAGTGACTGTAGTGGAACCAGGAGTGGAACCAGATGTTGTCGTCGCGATCAGGTGAAGGTGGACGCTTGTCTCTGCAGCCACGTGGACCAGGTGGTGTCTTCGACGACCAGGATGGAGGCACGAGCTGTCCCACGTAGGCTCTCGCTGTCGGCGGTGTCGTCTCCGGATTCGGGTTCAACAGGCCTTGGCAAAGGCAATCCACGGGTGAGAGGAAACGGCGTCTGGAGTGGACCAGGAGGGTCCGGGGTGCTCCTCTTTTGGAAGGGAGCAAGGGCCAGTCTGGAGCAACCAGACCAGCAGTGAAGTTGTCGGAGTTCGTCGTCTAGGAGGCCACTAGCCAGCCGGCAAGTGACCAGACAACGCGTCGAGCAGCAAACAGGCAGAAGGGCCCCACGCAGATCTCGTGGATGCTGGAGGGCTGGTCTTCGATGCAGGAGCTGCTCGGGGTCGGGGCTTCTCAGTCCCCCAAGCACTTGGACGAGGATGCCTCTGAAGTCGTGCTGGAGCGAAGTGCTGCTTCTTTCAAGATGGCCAGTCCCACGTGTCTCGTCGCACCCACGGGTCTCAGCTCTGCTGCAGATGTGGGTTGAGGTCGGAGAGGTCTGGGAATCCGGGTCTCGTCAGGCTCTGAAGTCTGGATCCTTGCAGGAAGACGACAAAGGGAAGCTGCTGTACGCTGATGGTGCCTGCTTGTGCAGGGTGGACACTCCTTGCCCACAAGGGAGATTTCTTCAATCTTCTGTGGAGCAGAACATCGAAGTCCAGAGTTTCTTCTTGTAAAGTTGTTCAGGATAATCTAGTTTGGAATGGGACCAGCTCCTACCTTTATTCTCCTAAAGGGGGCTGCACTACGACTAGGTCCCTCCTCTGGGTGGGACCAGGAAGGGGGGTGGTTACACCCCCTTTCCTTTGTCCGGTCTTGCGCCAGCTCTGGGGCTGGAGTGCACCAGGAACTGGTTTAGACCGGCATATGCACAGGGACACCTTGTGTGCCCCAGGCATGTCTCATTCCTTTCATCCCTGGCCTACCTAATACACAAAATCCTGTCTGGGGTGGTGCTAGCACCTCCCAAGGCAGGAAACCCTTTGTCCGAGCCTCCCTCGCTGGAAGGACTCCCAGCAGCAGGAGGTCAGACTTGTGTCTGTGGTGGCAGCATCCATTTTGTGATGCTGAGGCTCGAGTTAACTTTAACCGGGGTTCACAGTAACATACATGTCGTGTCCCTCTAGAAGGGTGGAATGCTACCCCCGTCGCCACAATTGGCGAGGGGGTAGTATTCCAATTCGCATGACACCTAACTCGACATGTTTTGATAATGCTATACCAAAGTTAGCATTTGACCGCCAGGTTCATAATGCACTTAAGAGTATATGGTATAGCGTTATCATGGAACAGCTATTAGGACTTGGTTCCGCAAGCTGCAAACTGGCTTAGCTCATGGATGAGCACCATCTCACATAATTCCAAGCACTCTGCCTTCATGATTGATAAGGCCTGCCATAGGAGTGACTGATAGGAATACATGTGTCCATTTTTAGGGTTAGATATAGGGATACTATATCTAAAGCAAAGGGTGATTACACCACCTTGCCCCAGCTGTCGTGCAGCCAGTTGTGTCTGTTTAGATGGCCAGCCAGGGGTGGCATAATACATGCTTCAGCCCCTGGTAGGCCCTGGGTACACCTATCCCTGGATACCTAAGGTATACTGTACAGGGACTGATAAGGTGGCCCAGTACCAATTGGTAAATGCACCTAAGGTACATGGTTGTCAATTTAGAGAGAGAACAGCTAGGCTGTGGGTCTGATTAGCAGGCCCACAGCCAGGGAAAGTCGCAAACCAGTGAAGCAAAAAGCAAAAATCGGGGGTGACCATAGGATTGCAGACCCTACTCTCCTACACCATGCATAGCCCTTTTCAAACCAGTGCTGGGGCATTCCAGCCCCAGCTCTGGTGCGGAACTGGACAAAGGGAAAGGGGTGTAACCACCCCCTTCCTGGGTGCCACCCATAGGAGGGACCTAGCCGGTAATCCAGCCCCTTCATTTGGAATAAATGTAGGAGCTGTGTCCATAGACTTTAGATATATCCTGACTGAAACTCTGATACGAAACTCTGGACCCTTCGACATCCTACTTGACGTAGAAGACTGAAGAGTCTCCCATGTGGTCAAGAAGTGACCACCCTTTGCAAGCAGGCACCATCAAGAGCTCAAAGGTTTGCTTTGTCGTTGCTCCCGCCGGAGCTCGAATGACAGAGATCGACAAGAACTGGACTTCCAGACATTTATTTTGTATTTATATTTAATTTATTTATAAAGCGCTAACAATCATCCTAGGTAGGATATCACGGCGCTGAGGTTTGATGCTGAGGGGTACGGTAACCGCATTGATTACTGATTATTCTGGTTTAGGGAAGAGTAGTGTCTTTAATTGTTTCCTAAATGATAAGAGACATTCTGTCAGTCTGAGATTGGGAGGTAGTTCATTCCACTTGGTTGCAGCTAGATGAGAGAAAGCCCGCTCTCCCATCCTGACAGTCTTCACGTGGGTAGTGTTTGCTCTTCCTGAAGTTCTGGATCGAAGGTTCCTCGATGGTCTATGGAATTTGACTTTATTGTGTAGAATGGTAGGGCCTGTATTGTAAAGTACCTTGTGTGTGATACACAGTAATTTGAAGTTGGCTCTTTGTCGCATTGGGAGCCAATGTAGTTCTCGCATGCAACTTTTGGCCGAATCGTATCTCTTCTTATTGCATACAGCCTTTGCCGCAGCATTTTGCACTATCTGCAGTTTAGAGAAAAGATAGTCTGCCATTCCAACAAACAGAGAGTTGCCGTAGTCCAGTCTGCTCATCAGCAGCGACTGGACCAGGGTCTTCCTACACTCAGTCGGAATCCAGGGGAAGACTCGTCTGAGCATTTTCAATAATGCAAAGCCTCTGCCACAGACAGTGGAGACATGTGATTTCATGGACAGAGCGCTGTCCAATACCACACCCAAGTTTTTCGCTTTTATGGTAGGATTTGGGGGCAAGCCCAGGTTACTTGGCCACCAGCTGTTGTCCCAGACCTGGGGATTTTTGCCAAACAGGAGGATTTCTGACTTGTCTGCATTTAATCTCAGACAGTGCTCTTGCATCCAATTGGCCAGCTCAGTCAGGCATTTTAGTAGTCGAGTTTTAGGATCATCTTTCTCATCAATGGTGACCATCAGCTGGGTGTCGTCAGTATAAGAACACATTTCAACACCCCACTTTCTTCCAATGGCTGCCAATGAGGAAACAAATACATTAAACAGGGTTGGGCTTAATGAAGCCCCCTGAGGAACCCCATATTTAATGTTTCGCGGGGGAGAAATGAAATCACCCAGACACACTGATTGTGTTCGATCCGCCAAAAAGGATTGTAGCCATCCCAGTGCCTTGTCTCGAATACCTTTCCCTTCCAGGGCTTTCAGTAGTTGGTCGTGTGGTACGGTATCAAAAGCCGCCGATAAATCCAAGAGATAAATCCAACAGCCCGATCCACGGCCACAGCAAAGCTGAGACCCGTGGAGGCGACGTGAGACGTGGGACTAGCCATCTTCGAAAGCCAGCAAAGTGCTTCCTGTGCAGCTCCCGAGGCACCCTCGAAGCTGTGCATTGGGGATTGAGAAGCCCCAGCCCTGAGCAGCTTTTGCACCGAAGCTCACCGAGTGCTGCGTGGGGCCCTTTTGCATTTTCCTGCTCGACGCGTCTGTCCGGTCACTTGCCCGTTGGCTAGTGGCCTCTGTGACGACGAACCTTTGAATTTTCAACACTGTTCTGGTTGCTCCAGACTGGCCCTTGCTCCCCTTAAAAGGAGCAGCCCATCAGACCTTGCTGGTCTGATCCAGAAGCCATCTTTGATTCCTGCATGGGTTGCATTTGCCAAGGCCTGTTGACTCCGAATCGAGATCCGACACCGCCGACAGCGAGAGCCTTTGTGGGACAGTCCGTGTCCACCACCTGGTCATCGTCGATACCTCCTGGTCCACGTGGCAGCGGAGACAAGCTTCACAACATCACCTGATCGCAACCCAACACCGCCTGGTTCCTTCTTGGTTCCTTCCTGGTCACTGGCTAGTGACCCAGACTCTGTCCCCTCTGCTTTCAGGTACTCTACATCTTCGATCCACCCTTGAATCCAACCGGACTCTTCTCTCCTGGTCGCCTGCAGCATCTTTTCTCCAAGGCTCCATTGAACTCCACGACGAAACCCGACACACTTTGACACCTATGCACCCGCTTCCTGTGGGTGAGGTAACGCGAGTACTGAGGTGCTCCTGTATAGATTTACATCCCTAGTGTCCTAGTTTTAAGTGGTTAAGTTCTAGTCCAGCCGGAAGACTCCCAAATCTGCAACTTTCTAACTTTACGCACCCATTGACTTCTATTTGTACACACGTGTGCATTTTGACACTGCACCCGCATCCTGTGGGCCTCCTACGTCCTAACTGCTGTTAGTCCAGTGTAGCCACAGCGATTCCCAAGGCCCTGGGCCTTACCATTGTTCGTGACGTGGTTCGTATAACACTATTTTAGTATATGGTTTTACGGGCCACCAGGGCCTATCCATAATTGTGCAACTTTTGTATGTTATATTAAGTAATTTGTTATACGCTTGTGCTCCTGTGCTCATAAAGAATTAAGGGGATTTATTTAGAAATAAATACATATATATTTTGAATATATAACCTGTGTGGTATCCTTTCATTTGGTATTCCAGGATTGCATATGGTAAAACAGCTGGCAACATGCCCTCTTGCGTTTAGCCTAAGACTGCTTTTGTCCATGCTACCACCAGGATAGCTGGTCTATAAGGTTGACTTTACAACCACCACCATAAGGGTTGTTTGGACTGGTGCAAGGTGCTCACTAGAATAGTGAGCATCATATACCAAGCCAACTTCTCACATTGGTGTGCAGCGGTTGGGATTTGAGCTTGCTGTTGTTTTACCAATTGTAATCTTAATATCATTTGAAAGATCACATTAGGTACCATAGGTACATATAACAAAGCTTAAAATACTTACGTTCTACTGAACTTAGCTGTTGTAGAGGAAAGTGCTTAGCACACCCTGACTACAACTCCTAGAGAGGTTCTAGTAGGTAAACACTTAGTGTAGGTAGGTGCACACACCACACCTCACTAGTCATGTCTGGCACAGGTGAACAAGCTAGTTCTCTACCTGTGGAAAGTGGCCCTCCCAGGGCACCCTCCAGCTATGAAAAACTCAGCTTCCGAGAATTGAGTGCCTTGTGTACCTTAAGGAGGTTGAAAAAGGGTCATAACCCCACCATCCCAATCCTGATACAAGTCCTAGAGACAGCTAATCTTGAGAAGGCTTCTGGAGCAGGCCCCTCAGGTAATACAGGAGAAGGAGTAACCCCCACACATGATGATTCCATCACCCCAGAAGTTGAGACTGAAGAGGTAGATGAAGATGGTGATTCAGATGATCAGGGGGATGGCCAGGTTCAGGTCAGGAGGCTTACCCAGGCTAACCTAAGTTTACATGGGAATGGAGAAGAGTTGCACCTTCCCAGACCTAATAGTAGACTTAATCCAGGCAGTAAAAGAGAAAGATATCCTTCCAGGGAGTCTCTCCTTTCTAATGCCTCAAGGGGTTCTCACAGGGGAATGACTTCCCCTCAGAGAAGAGAACATGAGGCTAGGATGAGAGCTGTCCAACTTCAGATAGAGAAAGAGGAAACAGCCCTGGCCCAAGCTAAACTTGCTTTAGCAAGGGAGCAAAAGTTAAGTGGATTAGATTCCACTGGTGGCAGCAATTTCCCCAAGGATAAAGACAGGTCCTATGATCATAGAAACCTGAGTAAGATTGTGCCCCCCTACAAAGATGGGGATGACATCCACAAATGGATGACTGCTCTGGAGAGAGCCTGCATGGTACAGCAGGTTCCCCAAGATCAGTGAGCAGCAATCTTGTAGCTCTCCTTATCAGAAAAAGGAAGAGACAAGCTCCTCACTGTTAGCCCTGAGGATGCTAAAAACTACACTGTCCTGAAGAGTGCTCTTATTGATGGGTTTGGCCTAACCACTAAGCAATACAGGTTGTTGTTTAGAGATACCCAAAAAGCTCAGACTCGGGACTGGACTGGCTTTGTTGATTGTGCCACTAAGGTTCTGGAAGGTTGGTTACTGGGAAGTAAAGTTACAGACTATACAGGATTGTACAATCTAATAATGAGAGAACAGATCCTCAATAATTGCCAGAACGAGTTGTTGCACCAACACCTGATTGACTCAGATCTGACCTCTCCCCAAGAATTGGGAAAGAAGGCAGACAAATGGGTCAGAACCAGGGTTAAGCAGAAACCCCAGAACCATGGAGGTGATCAGAAAAAGGCAGACCAGAAGGGTGGAGATCAAAAACAAAAAGACCAGAAGTCTTCTTCAGGCCCCCAAAATACTTCTAATGAGGGGTGATCCCAAAATGGAAAGAAAAAGAAAAAGAATGATGGCCCAAAGAAACCTTGGTGTAATTACTGTAAGTCAGTCTCTCACTGGTTTAGTGAGTGCACCAAGAAAGGTACAGCCCCTGCCACTGCAGCCCCTAAGGCAACTGCACCCCCTAGTACAGTCAGCAGTGGCAGCCCCCAAACTAAAGCTATAGTGGGGTTAACCATGGGTACTGAGGTGGATTCTGGCCTAGTCAGGATTCCTACTCAGGCTGTTCCTATCTGTGATGTGGACATGGCTATGTCCACTACTGTGTGTCCCAATACTTTGGGCAAGTACAGACAGACACCTTTGATAAATAACAAAATGGCTCAGGCCTACAGTGACACATGTGCCAGTGTCACATTATGGTGACACCTAACTTTGTGGACCCTGGACAGATTGTACTGGGTGATAATTATCTAGTGACCAATGCTAGCAATGTCACTACTACACATAGTGTGGCAGTTGTTAATTTCTCCTGGGGAGGGGTAACTGGCCTCAAAAGAGTTGTGGTAAGTGCAGACCTCCCAGTTGAATGTCTTTTGGGCAATGATCTAGAGGACTCAGTATGGTCAGAAGTGGAGTATAGGACTCATGCAGAGATGCTAGGTATTTCAGCACATGTCCTTGCCGTAACCAGGTCCCAGGCCAAGAAGTGCCTACCTGAACATGTGCTGGATCTTGAAACTATAGACCAGACACAACCCAAGAGGAAGAGCAAGAGGGTTAAGGCAGTGCCTTCCCCCTTGTCCCAGGTTGAGGATCAGCCCTATCAGGAGGATGATTCTGTGATCCAAGAGGAGACTGTCCTGGAAGAGCTTGAACCTGATCAGGTTGAGTTTCTGGGGACAGGGGGACCCTCAAGGGAAGATCTGGGGCAGGCTCAGTTAACATGTCCTTCTCTTGAACCCCTCAGACAGCAGGCTGCTGCTGAGGCTGCTGGGAATGCTCAAGGTACCCATAAAGTATATTGGGATGATGGGCTCCTTAATTCAGAGGCTAGAGACCCTAAGCCTGGTGCTTCCAGGAGGTTGGTTATACCTCTGCAATTTAGGAGCTTCCTTCTAACCTTGGCCCACGATATTCCTCTAGCAGGACACTTAGGCCAGAACAAGACTTGGGACAGGCTTGTCCCTCACTTTCACTGGCCCCATATGTCAGAAGATGCCAAGGAGTTTTGTCGCTCTTGTGTGACCTGCTAAGCCAGTGGCAAATCAGGTGGCACAACAAAGGCCCCCCTCATACCACTACCTGTGGTGGGGGTACCCTTTGAAAGAGTGGGGATAGACATTGTTGGCCCAATGGACCCCCAAACAGCATCTGGGCACAGATTTATACTGGTGGTAGTGGATCATGCCACCAGGTATCCAGAAGCTAGTCCCCTGAGGACCAAAACAGCTCCTGTTGTGGAAAGGGCCCTACTTGGAGTTTTCTCCAGAGTGGGCTTTCCAAAGGAGGTTGTCTCTGACCGAGGTGCAAACTTCATGTCAGGATCTTTGACTGCTATGTGGAAGGAGTGTGGTGTTAATTATAAATTAACTACACCCTACCATCCACAATGCAATGGGCTTGTTGAAAGGTTCAACAAGACCCTCAAAGGGATGATAAAAGGGTTACCTGAAAAGCTTAGGCGAAGATGGGACATCCTTTTACCCTGCCTTCTGTTTGCTTACAGAGAGGTCCCACAAAAGGGGGTTGGCTACAGCCCTTTTGAACTTTTGTTTGGGCACCCTGTAAGGGGACCCCTGTGTCTTGTGTGGGAAGGATGGGAGTTACCTCTCAAAAAACCTAAACTTAACATAGTGGACTACGTACTTGGTCTCCGCTCCAGGATGGCTGAATACATGGAGAAGGCTTCCAAAATCCTTGAGGCCAGCCAAGAACTCCAGAAAGCTTGGCATGACCCAAAGGCTGTGTTGACTGAGTACCAGCTAGGGCAGAAGGTGTGGGTGTTGGAGCTAGTGGCCCCAGCAGCCCTCCAAGACAAATGGTCTGGACCCCACACCATAATTGAGAAAAGGGGAGAGGTCACCTACTTGGTGGACCTTGGCACCCCTAGGAGCCCCAACGGGGTGCTCCATGTCAACAGATTGAAGGCATATGTGGACAGGGCAGACATGGGCTTGCTCATGGCCACAGATGGGGAACAGGAGGAAGAGAGTGACCCTCTCCCAGACCTGTTATCCCAAAACCCTGATGATGGTTCAGTGGATGGAGTGGCCTTGGCAGGCAGCCTCTCTGACCATCAGCAATGGGACTGCAGACAAGTTCTACAGGTCCACAGACATATGTTTTCATTAACACCTATGTGGTACAAAAGGGGTTGGGATGGACGGAGCATCTGAATCAATCAAACACTCACACCCAGTCAAAAGATCTGTGTTTAATCCATCACCGTTCTTTAGCCCACTCTGCCACCCCAGTTCAGACATGGCTATATGCAAATCAGTCTGACCCTGTGCCTCATGGGAACAGTCCAGCCCAAACTGCCAAGCTATGTCTTCCCTGGACCGGAAACAAGCTTCCGAGGACTGGTTTCTGGCATTCCAGCCTTCTTCAGCCCGGCTTGCTTGAATCCAGTGGCAAAGTGAGCAAGGGACTCAGGTCTGAGCATACCCTGCCACACTTATGGCGGCCAAAAGTGGTGCAAAAGGGGGTGGTGATGGACGGAGCATCTGAATCAATCAAGCACTCCCACCCAGTCAAAAGATCTGGGTTTAATCCATCACCGTTCTTTAGCCCACTCTGCCACCCCAGTTCAGACATGCTATATGCAAATCAGTCTGACCCTGTGCCTCATGGGAACAGTCCAGCCCGAACTGCCATGCCATGTCTTCCCTGGACCGGAAACAAGCTTCCGAGGACCGGTTTCTGGAATTCCAGCCATCTTCAGCCCCGCTCATTAAAAAGGATGCTGTAACCATTAAAAATAGTGATGCTAGTGTAAAGGTTGTAGTAGAAAGGGACAAAGACAAATTTCAGACGTCAAGTCAATCTAATACCAAGTTTCTTACACAAAACAAGTCTTCAAACAAAGTGTTTGTGTGAAAGTGCTTTCGGTGCGGGGACATGGGTCACTTGGCTATTAATAAGTTATGTCCAGGATGGAAAGCTACGTGTAAGACTTGTGGCAGGAAAGGTTATGCCACGAAGTGCTATAGATCAACCTTGTCTTCAGTCAAAAACAAAGCTAGAGAAGTGGACTGTGATGATGATGATGACTCTGTGGAAGAAATAGTTATTTATGAAAACTGTGTTGAAAAAACTTGATGGTCCACTTGAAAATGTATTAGTAAATGTTAAAGAAGAGGAGACGAGCGTTCCGACCAGTGACTGAGAAGTTGCGCAGTATGGGCATTGCGTACCAATGGGGTCTCCCGTTCGCTCTGATATTCCAGTGGGAATCCTAGCGGAGAGTTATACGGTCCTACACAGAAGCGGCGCAACTCATACGACTGCAGACGACTCCGCCAGCGAGCCCGTCGCCGTCTCGTAGGCGGGAGAGGAAGGCAGCGGTGCCCTCGTGGACTACTGTGCGCTGACAGCATCGACTGCCGTCCGACGGTGAAGAGTCGCCCTCACAGGCCAAGCAAGATATCATCGCTCATATGCGATCCCTTGAAGGGGACAAAGAGGGGCATGGTGGGCGCTCCCCGACACCTTGACTGGCGACATACTAGCGCTCAACTTTTTCTAGTACTGGGGCTCTACTCCTGGGCCCCGTGCCGTCTCAAATTACACCCTGGCTCCTGAGGTGCAGAGCGGTGTGCATGTGGTAGCTCCTCGAATACAGGATTTTTAAGACTGTCACGACCCCTCCTCTTTGACTGTCCTCTAGGGAGTTACATCCCAGAGAGCGTCCAAACCTGTGGGTGTAGGATGCTCTGTACCGGGGACAGAACAGTAAGGCCCTGTTGGCCGCAATT
The DNA here is from genome assembly GCF_964263255.1 of Lissotriton vulgaris. Taxonomy (NCBI): domain Eukaryota; kingdom Metazoa; phylum Chordata; class Amphibia; order Caudata; family Salamandridae; genus Lissotriton; species Lissotriton vulgaris. The sequence goes on along the minus strand of NC_141691.1, from coordinate 1,072,091,469 downwards.
GTTGTTTCTGGCTGAGTGGCATTCCTGGCTGCTCTTTGCTTTTTCTCCTTTTCTCTATTTTTCCTATTTCCTACTATTCTATGCTCTCTCTTCTCTCTTCTTTCTGGGGGATGCAGGGTGGAAACGCCGGTTGATGGGCTGGGGTGGGGTGCGGCGGATGCATGGCTATTGTGCGTGTGAGACACGCGGGATGTGTGCTGTGCAGTTGTGGCCGGGTGACGCCCAGACTCAGATATGGCAGTGAGTGCTCCTAGTCCTTTGAAGGTCCTGACGCTTAACATGAAGGGCCTTAACTCGCCTAATAAGCGAAAGCAGGTTTGGCATTACTTGTTAAGGCAACACCCTAACATCATTTTTCTTCAAGAAACGCACCTCATACAGGCTGATACTGCGCGCATGGCTCACCCTAAATATCCCCTTCAGTTTTGGGCTACGGCTGACACCAAGACACGGGAGTGGCAATCTTGTGCAGGGCTGGTATCAGGCAGGGGGGCGGCAGGCCCTACAGGGGTGGCGATAGACAATTTCTTTGTGTGGAGGTGGAAATTGGGCGCCGTCACATCACGCTGTGCAATGTATATGCCCCTAATCAGGCGCAGGACCATTTCCTTCGAGACCTCTTAGGGGGGCAGATCCCGCAGACCGGCTCATCCCTCATTGTAGGCGGGGACCTCAATTTGGTATGGAGTCCTAAGGTAGACAGGAGTGAGGCCTCCTCCAGTGGTGCAGGAGCAATGTCGGCGACTCTGCGCAAGCAGCTGATAGACCTTGGGCTGTTTGACACCTGGCGGTAGTTTTCCCCGGATAAGCGAGGGTACTCATACTATTCGCATGTCCATAGATCCTACTCTCGCATCGATTACCTGTTTGTTACTAGGGATCTCCTCTGTGACGTGATGGAGGTCGACATGTCTGATGTCTCCCTCTCTGATCATGCCCACGTCGAGCTATTGCTGCAGGATCCGGCGGCGCACCCTGCCCGGGAACGGAGGTGGTACCTCCCGCCGAGCATTCTGAGGGATTCCGAGGCTGTGGAGGACATTAGGGGAGCCATTGTCTCCTACTTTGAGAACAACGACCTCCCGGAAACACCCTTTCTGGTGGTTTGGGACGCCTTCAAGGCTACCATACGGGGCCATATCACTTCCGATTGCGAGGGCGCGTGACGCTCGCGCACAGGAAGATAAACTTGTGGGAGACATGAGGACGGCGGAAACACAGGATCAGGGCCACTCCACTAGGCACACAAGACAGCGTTTAGCCAATCTTAGAAGCCAGATCAGGCTGATACGCACAAATAGGGCTGAGAACTCCCTCCTGGCTCTGAAACAGAGGTATTTTGAGGGAGGGGACAAAGTGGGGAAGCTCCTGGCGTGGAGGCTGAGGGCCCGAGCCGCGAAGGAACATATAGCAAATGTCCAACTGCCCGATGGGACCAGGGTGGTGGCGGCAGGGGATAAGTGTCGAGCTTTCCGGGACTACTATAGGGCATTGTACACAGAAGAGCAGCCACCTTCGGAGCTGGTGGAGGAAGTACTGGGGTGCTACGGGGTGCGACACTGCATCCGCAGCATGCTGAGGAACTAGAGGAGCAGATCCTACCGGAAGAGATAGCTGCGGTGATCCGCAAGCTCCCCTTGGGGAAATCACCAGGGCATGACGGGCTTCCAATATCCTTCTATCGCATGTATCAGGCACAGCTAGGCCCCTACCTCCTACGCCTGTTTAACTCCTTCACCGATGAGATGGGTCCGTCCCTTGACATGGGGCTGGCAGAAATTGTCCTCATCCCGAAACCTGGGAAAGACTCCTCCCTATGTGCGTCGTACCGGCCGATTGCTTTACTGAACTCGGATTTTAAGATTTACACCAAACTTTTGGCGAAGCGCATGGGCCCACACATGCCGAGCTTGATCGATCCTGATCAGGTGGGCTTCATCCACGGGCGTCAGGGAGCGGACAACGTCCGCAGGGTCGCTCACCTGGTAGGGAAGGCTCACCACTGGAGGATCCCTGCCCGTCTTCTCTCGTTGGACGCAGAGAAGGCGTTCGACCGGGTGGACTGGTCTTTCCTCAGAGCGGTGCTGCGCCGGGTGGGGCTCGGTCCGAAGATGATTGCCAGGATCATGGCCCCGTATATTGCGCCGTGGGCTAGGATAAGGGTCAACGGGCAGCTCTCGGAGCTGATCCACATTGGAAGGGGTACCAGGCAGGGCTGTCCGCTCTCGCCCCTGCTATTCGCCCTCGCAGTTGAGCCCCTGGCGGATATGATACGGAGGGACCCTAATATTCACGATGTTCCCCTAGGCGGCCAAGACAATAAGGTAGCGCTCTTCGCAGACGACCTTATCCTTGCGCTTACGCAGCCCCGAGAATCCCTACCGGCAGTGCACGCTGCGCTGTGCCTCTTTGAAAGAGCTTCTGGCTTGAAAATCAATCACAGCAAGTCCTGGGTGCTCAGCCTCACTATCTCGAAACCGGACATCCCCTCTTTAGAGCAATTAGCCCCTTCTAGATGGTCGACCCAGCACATCAGGTATCTGGGCCTGACGTTGACCCCCTCGGATCCTGGAGGATCTGAGGCGGTGGAGACCGCTTGTACCATCCTGGCTGGGCAGAATCAACGCCATCAAAATGTCCATACTGCCCAAAATCCTGTATCTATTTCAATGTCTGCCTACTCCTATCCTGCTACATAGCATCAGAGGCCTTCAGCGAGATCTAACGAACTTCATCTGGGGGGAAGAAACCTTTCTTCTCTCAAGCTCTCCTGCTGGCGCCCAGGGACCGGGGCGGATTGGCCTGCCCAAACCTGGTGGAATATTACTGGGCTGCTCACCTTAGGTACGTAGTGGAGTGGGGTGTAACGGAAAGCGAGAAAGGGTGGCTCCATATGGATAGGGCAGTGACTGGGCGCACCATATGGGACCTGGCATGGAAACCTAGGGCAGGGCGATCTCCGAGCGCGTACCTAGCGGTGCCCACAAAAACAGTGCTGGAGATTTGGGACAGCTAACCTAACAACACAACTGCCAGTACTGGACTAACTTAATTTCTAATGGCCAGAGATCTGTTATGAACAAAACATAACAATCTGATGTAACATTTGTTACTAGTTTATTTAAATCATTTTTTCTGATTATTTTTTCATTTTTTCAAGAACCTTTCTTGTGCATATACAAAATATATACAAAATATGTACAAATAGATACAAATTTTACAAAACAGATGATAAACCACTAAGCAACACATCCACACGGAATCTTTCTCACTACAGACATACCATGCACATTCACCAAAACAAAACAACATATACCTCTGAGGTATAAGCCTGTGTCAATATGAACACTTCCTTAAGTCAAACAGATGTAATACAGTCTACATTGTCATTTATAATTTTGAAAACATCAAATTCAGTCAGGACAGATCGTATTTTGTCTTAACTAAGTTTTTTTGATTTTTATGGTTGACACTGGACCTACAGGGTCAACGTGTTTCGAACCCCCTATTGCGGAGTTCTCCTCAGGACCAAAAACGATTTCTACAAGACAAAAAACACAATTGTGCCAGATTAAATACCTACCCTATCTGAAAACATGTTTGCGTTGAAACACAGCCACCATCCGGCTTAGAACCGCCTACCTTAGTTGTCCTGTGTGAAATGCCACAAAAAGACAGGTGTGTAGTTTTTTTCATTAGTCTACATAGTGAAAAAATAAATAATAAAAAATAAAAATAAACAATGACACACATGACATACTGTTTTTACTACTAAACATTATTTGGTGTAAACCATATGAGTAAAAAGCTCACTTTCCTACTCTATGGTGTTGTCTTGGTGTGCCTAAACAAGAAAATGGGAATGAGAGATGTTTTGTTGGATTCAAATTAAACTGTGCTTGACTTGTAGAGACAATTTGACCCTGTAGGTCCAGTGTCAACCATAAAAATCAAAAAAACTTAGGGGCTGATTATGATGGCGGATTTCCCGCATCCACCGGGCCGGCGGAAGCCACCGCCGGCCCGGAGGATGCCGGAAATCCGCCACGGAGGCTACAAAGACCCACCTCCAAATTAGGATGGCTGGTGGGTCTGAGAATCTGTCCTCCGCTTTTCCGCTGCGGTAGCCTTCCGACCGCGGCGGAAAAGCATTAACATGGCTGGTGGTGTCTATCAGACACCGCCAGCCACATTAGGATGGAGTAAAAAGTATGCTTTACCACGGCGGCTTTTCCGCCGTGGAAAAGCATACGGACCTTCACTTCGGGGGCCCGTTGCGGGCCCCATGCGTGAAGGAGGGGTGGTGGGTGCACATGGGGGGTACCTATGGTACCCCCCTGCATTTGCGTGGACAAAGCAGCAGGCACCGCGCGGTGCCTGCTGCTTTGTGCACGCAAATGCTGTGCATGCATTTTTAACATTGCGCCGGGTGCAGCTTGAAGCTGCACCCGGCGCAATGTTAAAGATTGAGGATGTGACCGCCACCCTGGCGGTCACATCCTAATCTGCACGGAGGGACAGCCGCAGCCCCTGCGGACGGTCCCTCCTACTCTATGGTGGCGGACGGACTCAGGTCCGTCCGCCATCATAATCGGCCCCTTAGTTAAGACAAAATCCGATCTGTCCTGACTGAATTTGATGTTTTCAAAATTATAAATGACAATGTAGACTGTATTACATCTGTTTGGCTTAAGGAAATGTTCATATTGACACGGGTCTATACCTCAGAGGTATATGTTGTTTTGTTTTAGTGAATGTGCATGGTATGTCTGTAGTGAGAAAGATTCGGAGTGGATGTGTTGCTTAGTGGTTTATCATCTGTTTTGTAAAAAATTTTATCTATTTGTACATATTTTGTATATATTTTGTATATGCACAAGAAAGGTTCTTAAAAAAATGAAAACATAATCAGAAAAAATGATTTAAATAAACTAGTAACAAATGTTACATCAGATTGTTATGTTTTGTTCATAACAGATCTCTGGCCATTAGAAATTAAGTTAGTCCAGTACTGGCAGTTGTGTTGTTAGTTTAGTTGTATTTGGCTTAGCCTTGCTGGTTAAGAGTCAGGACCCAGTTTTGTTGTGGAGATTTGGGACAGGGTAGCAGTCCGCAGGGGCCTCACAATCTTCCCCTCGCCTCATACCCCTATCAAAGGGAATCCAAGCTTCCCCCCCGGCACATCGGACAGGGGCTTTCCGTAAGTGGCCTCAAGGCAACTGTAGGGTGCTCACCGATTTTGTTTTTTATGGGGGCTCCCTTAAGACTTTTGCGGACTGCAGGGAGGAATTAAAGGTGCCGCTTGCAGCCGAACTGCAATATGCTCAACTAAAACACTGGGTGCAAACAGACGATACCTACCACGCGGCCACACACGCCTTTACTCCGTTTGAGCAACTGGCTCGCTCCTTTACAGAGACAAAGGGGCTGATCTCCAAAATCTATCGGATCCTGCAGCACCCGTACACTCCGCATTCCCTGCCATATGAGCAACGCTGGCACTCCCTCTCGGGCGTTGACATCACCTCAGCACAGTGGTGCAGATTGTGGTGCGACATACCCCGGATTTATCGTAGTATATCACAACAGGAGAATGCCTACAAAATTATGACACAGTGGTACCACACGCCACAGCGGCTACATAGAATGTTTCCAAACTCTTCCCCTGTGTGTTGGAGGTGCAGGTCTGCGACTGGGGATTTTCTGCACATATGGTGGAACTGTCCCTTGCTGACCCTCTTTTGGAAGGAGGTCTTGAGTCACATCGGGAGGGTGCTGGGGTTTCCTCTGCCTGAAGCCACTTGTACGATACTACTGGGTATCAAACCTGCAGGATTTAAGGCCCTCACTCGTAGCCACTGGGCGCTGGCGCTTCAAATGCTGGGAGCGGCTCGGCAGCTCATTGCTCTGTACTGGAAGAAGGTAGAAGCCCCGCCCATCGCTGCGTGGTTTGTACGTCTCTGGCATGTCATGACAATGGCGCTTCTCACAGCCCGGCTGCAGGCCCGAGATGTGCGCTACAAAGTGGTGTGGCAACCCCTAGTGACATATCTATGCACCACAGAACAGGTGCGTCACATGCCCCCTAAGCTGCGGGCACTGCAATTAGTGGAGGGTGCTGTAGTTCCTCCTGACCCCGGTAGACTGCTGACACAAGGTTTGGATGGGTGAGGCTTTGATCAATAGTAGCGACGTTGATTGCCCTGACGACTGACACAGTGCCCCGTCATCCCCCCTCTCGGCCGTCACCCCTGGCACCAGTGGCTCTTCTCTCCCTTCGTCTACACCTTTCCGCTACTCCTACTGTCTTCTCTATCTTGCTGTCCCTTTTTCTGTCGTTCTACTGAAGTTTTGACCATCTTGGTCCTATAGTTCTACCTTTAGGGTTTCATGGTTCCAGATGTTCCGAAGATTGGACTATCTTGTGCAGTGATTTCAAAGGCTCTATTGACTGAATGTGACGCGACCGGCCCCTGTGGATTGTAGGTAAACCGCTGTGTATGTCTTTGAGCTTGAGTACTGGCAATGGTTTTCCATTTTTTTGTGGTGTAACGCGGCCGGCCCTGTTGGGTTGTAGGCTTAACGCTGTGTGCAATTCACTTCACTGCAATCCCCTGTTATGGGGACGAAATAAAAAGATTTGACAATAAAAAATAAAGAACATGCTGTTCCCAAAGCTGCCAAAGTCAGGAATGTTCCCAGGGCTGTTAGAGATAACATGAAGCTGGAATTAGACAAACTGGTTGCCAATGGGATAATTGAAGAGGTGGAAGCTTCCTAATGGGTTTCTCTTGTTGTCATGGCTCGTAAGGCTAATGTTGAAGCTCGTCTTTGTGTAGACTTGAGGGAGTTAAACAAAGCTGTGGTTGTTGATCATTTTCCCTTACCCAATATTAGTGAAATGCTTAGTATGCTAAATGGTGCAAAGTACTTTTCATATGTTGATTTGAGTTTGGCTTACTACCAAATCAAACTCACTGAAAAGTCTCAAGAGTTGACTACTTTCACTGCACCCTTTGGTACTTTTAAATTCAAGAGTATGCCATTTTGGTCTTATATCGGCAGCTTCAGTTTTTCAGCGGGCGATGGAAAGGATATTGAAGGGTGTAGTGGGAGTAAAGATTTATCAGGATGACATCCTGGTTTCGGGTTCAACAGAGATGGAACACAATGCAAGGCTCTGTGAGGTTTTAGATACCTTGTGGACGTCTGGTTTGACTCTTTAACGGGCAAAGTGCAAGTTTGGAGTCCAAGAGATTAAGTATTTGGGTCATCTGGTCACAGGCAATGGTATTTAACCCAAAAAAGTATTGGTTGATACTATTGAGAATGTACCTTCTCCAAAAAATAGAGATGAATTGGTTAAGTTCTTGGGAATGGCCGAGTTCTATAACAAATGTATCCCCAAGTTTGCTGAGAGATCATTATCTTTGAGATCTTTGTTAAAGAAGAACACTGAATTGATGTGGTCCAATTTATGTGAAAATGAATTCACTGATATCAAATCCAGCTTGAAGAATGCATCTAACCTTAGGAGTTTTGATGTCAATGATAATGTAATTGTAATGACTGACGCCAGCTCTAGAGGTTTGAGTGGTGTTTTGTTGCAAAAGTCAGGTGGTGTATTTAGGACTATTGCCTTTATTTCAAGAGGTTTGCGTGGTGCTGAAATTAATTATTCAGTGATTGAAAAGGAAGCTTTAGCTGTCTTCTGTGCTGTGAGAAAACGTAGGAAATGTCTTTGGGGCAAACATTTGAAATAAGAACAGATCACAAACCTCTCAAGGAGGTCTTTTAAAAAAAAGGTGTGGACCAGATTTCAGGTAGGCTACGTCGATGGGTCATTGCTCTTCAAGAGTTTGATTTTCAGATGTTCCTGGCACTAGCAATTTGCAGGAAGATTTTCTTTCTAGATTGGTTAAGGATTATGAAGGTGATGTGGACTCTTCAGAGGAAAGTTTTGCTGGTGAAGACTTTCAAGAAGATGTTAATGTTTGTTTTGTTACAGAAGAAATTATACAGGAGACGGAATGGAAATCTTCGCTAGAAAAGGATGTTTGTTTGCAGAATGTGATGAAAAGGATTTTGGAGGCAGAGTTACTAGGTTTTTGGGAAGTTCTCAATGAACTCTCCATTGTTGATGATTTACTTATGAGAGGGAGTAAACTGGTACCTCTTGAAGATTTGAGACATGTTTTGGTTAAGAGGCCTCCTTCCAGTCATATGGGAATTTCAAAAATGAAAGTAAGAGTCAGGGAAAGTTTCTGGTGGCCGTCGATGGATTTGATGATAAGGAGGGAGGTTAGAGAATGTTTGGTTTGTGCTAACAGTGATAAGGTATTAGTGTGTAGGACACAGCCCATGATTATTAGGGAGAGAGCTGTTGGTCCATGGGTCGACATTTCCATGGATATTCTTGGTCTGGTAAGAGTCAGTTTGCAAGACAGATATGTCTTGGTGTGTCTAGATATGTTTTCTCGGTATCCAGAAATCAAAGTTGGGAATTCCATTGAGTCTGGGGATGTCATAAAATTCTTAGAGAAGCTTTTTGTAGCATCCTCTCTGATTCACACTGTATGATGTCATGTATTCTATATGGTTACCATAGCTACTAGAATGTATCTTTACACGCTGTGGGCTGTTTTACTTTGAGCTTGGATGAGATCTGGATGTGTCTCCTTTATCTCCAATAAACCTGAGCTTCTTTTCAATCCAATCCTGTGTAAGCTGCTTTCTTATCAAGAACCAGGATCTTACATTGGCGTAGTCGGCAGCTGAAGAGAAGGGAGACTCAACTATCTCAACAAAACTATTCTTTCAAGTTTCTTCAATTTCAAGGTACCATTTTCTTCTATTTATTCTGTGCTCATGATTGCACCAGCGGCTGTTAATAATAAAAGTGCTTAGACTGCACCAGCGGCTGTTTTCAGGATTAATTAATTAACCTTGTTATTGAACTTTATGTCTTTTGACATTCTTCAATACTTCAGCGGCTGTTGATATTAATAGTGCTTTGATTGCACCAGCGGCTGTACTCAAGATCAATTTAATAATCTTTTAATTGAATTTCGTGTCTTTTTGACACCAACTCCTGTCTTGATTGGTTTTTCAAAATGACTTTATTCTTATAAATATGAGCCTTCATACTGACTTGGCCTTTCTATCGAACTGTCTTATTGCCAAGAGAATAGCTTAATTCCAACAGAGCAACTATTAAGCCTGTCAATTTCAAGTGAAATCCTTGCTTGTTAACAGCAAGTGTAAAGCTCCGTTTTCAAGCCCAGCGTTAAAAGTAAACGGCTGTTGTGATCTAATCTGACTCTAATGCCAGCGTTAAAAGTCTAGTGTTAAAGTAAACAAACTCGACTTTTGTAATCTAAGCATTTCCTATTTGAAAACATTCAATCCTCGTTTGTGTCAAACTGATGTTTAAAGACATTAAATCCTCGTTGGTCTCAAAGTGAGCGTGGCGATTTCAACCCCAGCATCAAAAATAAACAAACTCGGCTGTTACAATTACAATCTGCATTTTTCAAAGATAAACACACCTCGTGAGGTCGCGCTGCACAACCATTACTCACTCGTGCCATTGTCTCCTGTCATCATTGAGAATGTTCGGCATCCCCGTCTCTTGAAGGTCTTCGCGTGTTTCTGCGCAACGTTGACTCTAACGAGCGACGCTCTCTCACGCAGCATCTAACAGCGTCTGACATCATTTGCAGCCATTTTCTTCAATTTCCTTCGTGTTTCGGGTTCCCATGGCAACTTGACTTCAACGATCATTACGTATATCTTTATTGTTAATTTTGGATATTTTATGTATTTCTTTATATTACCACAGCGCCTTTTCTTCAAAATGGCTCCTTTTAAAGACACCTTTTGAAACGACCTCCAGAACTTTATCCTTCTGAAGGACTCTGTGGAACAGCTTCCTGATTGACATCTCACCGCAAGTTATCATATACTGTACTACTCTACATTATTTGTTATTAATTTACATTTACAAATAGAGTAGTTATCTCTTTAAGCTGTTCTTCCTTTTCAGGTGACTGGGGTGATTGTTTTTTATACTGTTTAGACAACCATGCAGAATGTTACTGCAGCCCCATTCTTTCTATCGTCTCCTGGGGATCCTCCTATTAAGTGGCAAAAATGGAAAAAGGTATTCGAACGGTATGCTAAAGTTTGTGGGGTTAGTTTGAGCGCTTAACGCAAGACTTCTCTCCTACTTCATTGTCTTGGGTCAGAGGGCCAAGATGTATTTGACCATTTAGCTGAACTTACTGCTGAGGAGGAAAGAAATCTGAACGAGTTTGAAATTTGCATGAAGAAGTTAGATAATCACTATTTACCCAAGGTTAGTACAATCTTGGAAAGATATCAATTTGCTAAAAGGTTACAAAATGAAGGGGAAACTATTGAGGGTTATGTCACGCAGTTAAGAAAATTAGCTTCCTCTTGTAAATTTGACACTTCAATTGAGGAAAGAATTAGAGATCAGTTCATGGTTGGTTGTAATATTGAAAAGGTTCGAGATGAACTTTGGTTAAAAGATGAACCATCTTTAGATGAGGTTCTACAACTAGCCAAAAGAGTTGAACATTCTCTAAAGTGTGTAGACACCTTGAATAAAGACAAACAACCCTCTGTTCACGTTATTAAGAAAACTGTACCTGACTCACAAAAACCTTCTGGGTTTACTACTCCTTCAAATTCTAAAAAGAAACCCTTTGTACCTAAATGTTTCAGGTGCGACAAAATTGGTCATTATGCGAATGACACGAAATGTCCTGCTTTTAATGCTGTTTGTTCGAAATGCAAAAAGAAGGGTCATTTTTCAATGTTATGCAAAAGTAAAACCCCTTCCACTTCTGTAAAATTCGTTGAAGATGAATGTCTAGAAGAAGATTTTGTCTGTGGACAAGTTATTGTTCAAGTCACATCCACAGCTGATCAAAGAAACTGTCCTATTGACACCATTGAAATTGAGGGTGAGTCAACGGATGTTCTTTTTGACTCTGGTGCCAAAATAACTATTATTTCTAGAAGTTTTTATTTGGGTAAGTTGTCCAACAAGACTCAATTAGCTAGAGCTGACATTCATCCGTTAGCTTATGGAGGTAAACTTATTCCTCTTATGGGATGCTTTACAGGACGTATTGAGTATAAAAGTCGTTATACTGTTGGCAAGATCTATGTTTCTCAGAAGGGTGATAGTATAATCAGTTGGTTCCACCAGGGTGATCTTCACATAATGTTGGATCCCAGTGGTCCCAATCCCATAATACTTAAAGAGCTTGTCAACTCTGTCCAAGTTGATTCTAATGTTGAGTTATTGTCACGCATCAAAATGCAATTTCCTAAAGTATTTAGAGATGAATTAGGGTGCCTCAAAGACTTCAAGCTTGAAATCCCACTAAGACCTGGGTCTCAACCCTATGCTTGCAAGCCTAGACCTGTTCCCATTTCCCTCAGGGATGAGATGATTAGTGAATTGGAAAAATTAAAGTTGGGTGGGATCATTGAGGAAGTTACAGGGACTGATTGGATTGCGCCCGTAGTGGCCGCACGCAAACCCAATGGTTCTTTGCGTCTATGCATTGATTTGAGGCAATTGAATAAGTGTGTTATCAGTGACAGATACCCTCTTCCTAACATCTCTGATCTTTTGACTAAAGTGGGCAATGCAAAAGTATTTAGCACGTTAGATTTAGCCTCTGCTTACCACCAGATTGAGCTAGAAGAGTCTTCAAGAAATCTTACATCTTTTATCACTCCCTTTGGGACTTTTAGATTCGTCAGAATGCCCTTTGGCCTTGTTTCAGCGGTGTCTGTATTCCAGCGCATTATGGAGAAGGTTCTCAAAGGTTGTGATAAAGTATGTGTTTACCAAGATGACATTCTTGTATTTGGTAGGAATGATGTTGAGCATGAATCTGTCCTGTTTGATGTACTTAGTAGACTTGAAAGAGCCAACCTCACCATCAAGATTGAGAAGTGTCATTTTGGTGTCTCATCAATTCATTATTTAGGTCACACAATTTCAAAAGATGGTATTGCGCCCAAGGCCAACTTGGTGGATACAATTGTTAAGATGCCCCCCCCTTCCTCCAGAGAAGAATTGATGAAATTCTTTGGTATGGTAGAATATTACAATACGTTTGTTAAAGATTTTGCCAGTCAGTGTGTAGGCCTAAGAAGTTTGTTAAAAAAGGGGTCTGAATTCATTTGGGATGACACTTCTGAGTCTGAATTTCAGACGTTAAAAAAGGGTCTTGAGAAAGCTCCTAATCTTCGAAGCTTTGACCCTCAAAAGATTTCTATTCTTACTACCGATGCCAGTCTCAAAGGACTTGGTTCTGTTCTCCAACAAGAGAATGACGGAGTCTTAGATACCATTATGTTTGCCTCACGTGGTCTTAAGGACCCTGAAACTCGTTATTCCGTTATTGAACGAGAGGCTCTGGCTGTATATTGGTCTGTCAAAAAATTCAAGAAATTTTTGTGGGGAAGTAGGTTCATAATCAAGACTGATCACAAGCCTCTATGCGAGATTTTCTCAAAAAAAGGTATTGACTTAGTATCCAGTAGAATAACCAGATGGGTTATTGCACTTCAGGAATTTGATTTCACTATAAAATACATACCAGGTGTTCAGAATTGTGTGGCTGACACCTTGTCAAGGCTGGTTGACATTTCAAAGGACGTACCTTTAGATGATGACTGTGAGGAAGATAAATATCAAGTTTGCCCAGTATCTGTTGAAGTCATTGATGAATCTGAGTGGCGTTGTAAATTATCATCTGATCCCGTTCTCTCTGAGGTGATGTCTCTCTTAGAGAAGGGTTGGCATTCCAAGAAACAGGGATGTGCTGAGTGTGCGAAATTCTGGGGGGTGAAAGACGAATTGGCTGTTTGTAATGATTTGTTGGTTCGTGGGACTAGATTGGTTCCTCCCTCTGAATTACGCAAAAACATAATTGATCTGGCTCATGAGTCACACTCTGGTATGACAAAAACTAAGGAAAGAGTTCGCTCATCCTACTGGTGGCCAGGCATGGACTTGCACATTGAGCGTATTATCAGGGATTGTGTGGTTTGTAACCTGAGTGATAAATCCAAAGTTGTAAGAGTACAACCCATGATCATTAGAGATCTCCCGTGTGGGCCGTGGAAAGAGGCCTCATTTGATATCCTTGGCCCCATTTACACTGATGGGCAGCAAACTTTCATTTTCGTATTAATGGATTTATTTTCCAGATGGCCTGAAATACACCTCACTTCAAACATTGAGACTAGCAGTGTTATAAGATTCCTAGAGTCCCTCTTTGCCAGGGAAGGATTCCCACATTCGTTACTCACTGATAATGGGGTTCAATTAGTTTCCAGGGAAATGGAGTCTTTCTTACTCAGATGTGGTATAATTCATAAAAAATGTGCTCTTTACCACCCAGAAACCAATGGCGTGGTGGAGAGATTTAACAAAGTACTCAAAGAAACTATCTCCTGGGCTAAAGGGGTGGGCCTCAATTAGAAAGAACAAGTTCTTAAAAGGGTTGAAAATTATAGATTCACTCCTCACTCCTCAACTGGCAAATCGCCCTTTGTTCTTTTTAGGGGTAGGTCCCCTTGTACTTTGTTAGAACCAACATGGGTAAGAGATTTGAGTGATGAAATTGCTAGTTGTTCAAAAGATGGTGATTCGAGTAATGAACTTAATTGGCGAGAGAAAGAGATTTTGAAATCCTCCAACAGAAAGCTCTATTTCGATTCCAGGCATGCTGTTAAAGCAACGCCTGTGAAGGTTGGTGACATGGTAGTTGTTAAACTTCCTGGTAAAAAAATCAAATTCTCTGAACCAATAAAAGTTATAAAAGTCTTTAAGAATGCTGTGAGGACTTTAGACCATAGAATATGGAACTTAAATAGAATTTGTGTCTTATCTGGCAATCACGAGTCTCCTGCTCCTGAGCTTAAAATGGATGCTGATGGCTCCCGACTTGACACCAATCATGAAGTTCCTAAGGTGTGTCGACATTCTTCCAGGACCACCAAGAGACCTTCTCATTTAAAAGACTATGTTTCTTGATGTAAGCTTGATTGTTTACCTATTGTTTTACAATTTTAGGTGTTCTTTCTTTTGCTAGTTTTTTTTTATGGGGGGAAGATGTGTAGCATCCTCTCTGATTCACACTGTATGATGTCATGTATTCTATTTGGTTACCATAGCTACTAGAATGTATCTTTACAAGCTGTGGGCTGTTTTACTTTGAGCTTGAATGAGATCTGGATGTGTCTCCTTTATCTCCAATAAACCTGAGCTTCTTTTCAATCCAATCCTGTGTAAGCTGCTTTCTTATCAAGAACCAGGATCTTACTCTTTTTGAAAGAGAAGGTTTTCCCTCCAGTCTTCTTACAGATAATGGTGTTCAGTTCACCTCTCCACAAGTTGAAGAGTTTCTCAAAGAGAGAGGAGTGAAACATAAGAAAGCTTCACTCTATCATCCTGAATCAAATGGGATTGTTGAACACATTGTCAAGGTTTTGAAGGAGAGTTTGCAGTTGTCCCTTATATGTGAGTCCAGCTGGGTTGAAGGTTTGAGAAAAAAAGTGAGAGTATAGATTTACTCCTCATTCCAGTACAGGTGTTTCACCTTTTTGTTTATTTAAGGGAAGATTACCTTGTTGCGAGGTAAGCCCTGTTTTTCTTATTGAGAAAAGGTTGAAGGTTGATAAAGAGATTTGTGTGCCTACAGGTTGGAAAGCAAAAGAGGAAGAAAAGAAATTGAAGTCTAAAGCAGGATATCAGGATTTGATTTGAGGAAAGCTGTTAAAGAGGAGATTGGGTGAGAATAAAATCTCATAGAAAGGGGGTAAAGTGTTCTAAATTCAGTATGCCTTGTCGTGTTAAGTAATTATTTAAAAATACTGTGAACACTAATGACAAGAAGATTTGGAACTTTCAAAATATGTTTCTTTGCCTTCCAAAGTAAGGGATTTAAAAGATGTCTCTGAATCTGGATCAACTCCTATGATGACTAAACAAATTGTGTCTGGTGACGTGGTAGTCAGACCTAAACGTGAGAAGTGTAAACCAGTTTGTTTTCATGATTATGTTTAATGTCTTTTATTTGTATTTTTTTTTCTTTTACTGTTAATGTTCATCTTTCTTCCCTTATTTCTGTTTGCTGTTTTGTTTATCAGTAAGGAGGTGATGTGGTATCCTAGGTTATAGAACCATCTCCATTAGTGGTTCTGTAAGCTAGGAGCTTGTATTCTGTAACCTAGGAGCTGGTTGCTCATGTTGTCATTGTAACTGAAGACTGGCCTCGGTGGTTGCTTCTCGGAGCGCTCTTGTGGATGAGGTCTATATTTATGGAACCCTAAATAAATCCTGCTTAAAATCTCTTATCGTCATCTGGAACCTACTTATTACAGGTTTATTAAGTCGGAAGGAACAATTCCATCCACAGACATGTATCCAACGTCCGTTGTCGCGCAGTCTTGCTTGTATCCAGCATCCGTTGTTGCGCAGTCTCGCTGCGCAGTTCCAACTATCAGCTGGCTAAGCGTTCGCGACCATACACAAGGTGCAGATACTACAGTTTGTTTTCCTTGGAAAACCTGTTTACCATTGCTGATCCAAATATTTGCTAAATCAATGATGTTCTCAAATTAATGTCTCCACTTCAGAGCCTTGCCCTAGCACTGTAGGTGACAATGAATCCTTCATTTAAGCCCAGAATTTAAATAAAGAAAGGCCTGGATGTGGCATTCCCTTTGCCCTCAAGCAGTAACTGCTGACACTTTTAAGTTAGCGAAAATGACGGAGGCAATCCAGGAGCGTCACTAAAATAAGATCAAAAGGTTATTTGAACTATGAAAAGTAAGTAAACGTTTTATAACAATTTTTAGGTGTTATCTTCAAAAAATATAACTTTTGTGTAGATTTTCTTAGCATAATGTATTTTGTTTAAAAACGTAACACCTGATAAACATTATAGAGCACTTACACGGTTATTTCCATTACACTTCAAGTAGGAGTGTGGTCATAATGCAGTATGTTTCACTTTTACAAATGTTGCAAGATGGGTTGGGTTCTACTTTTACCAACTAATCCCTGGGCCACATGTATTATGCAATTTTGCATTCGCAAACAGGAAGATTCGCAGGATCGGCCAGTTTGTGAATGCAAAAAAATTTTTTTCCCATATATAAAACCCTATTTTGTGATTCAGTAACCTGTTACCGAATCGCAAAATGGGTTTGTGATTCAGTATTTGGAAGGGGCGTGTTTAGGGCGTTGTTCCCAAATACCGAATCGCAGAGGTATGTATGAATGGTTTGTGACTGTGAATGCAGTCTCAAAACATTTGCAGTTACCAACAACTTCAAGTTGGTGGTGACCCATTCACTAACCGGGAGGGGTCCACAAGAGACCCCTTACCCTTTGTGAATATATGCCAAAACTTCTTTTAAGAGCAGGCAGGGGTCCCACTTGCTTTTAAAAAATGAAAGGAAAGCTTTTCATTTTTCTTTTTGTAAAGCATCCTGTTTCCCTTTAAGGAAAACAGGCTGCTTTACAAAAAATACATTGCTTTATGTAATAGCAATCACAGACATGGTGGTCTGCTGACCTCAGCAGGAAACCACTGCCACTGGGAATGGCAGAAATTGTTCAACACACTTTGGGCCAGATGTATGTGGGAACCATTTTGCGATTCCCTAATTATGAATCCTTGTGATTCACAATTAGGAAATTGCAAAACGGCATGTTTGAAAGGGTGTTGAACATTATCTGTGATTCCCAGGGGGTCGCAAATAACCCACCTCATGAATATTAATGAGGCATATCGCAATTTGCGACCCCCTGGGAATCGCTAAAATTACGGGGTTGGTGACCTGCTGGGGTCAGCAGACCACCATGTCTGATATTGCTTTAAAATAAAGCAAACTTTTGTTTTTTTTTAAATGTAGCCCGTTTTTCTTAAAGGAAAACGGGTTGTATTTAAAAATGGAAAGTTTTCTTTTCATTTTCTAAGAGCAGGCAGGGGCCCTTTGGATCACTGTTTGCTTTGAATAAACGTTTTTGCTGCCATCCCAAAACGGTAATGGGCCCCTTGGGGACCCCTTTACATTTGCAAATGAGTTACCACCTGCTTGAAGTAGATGGTAACATTTGAATGTTATGCAACCGCTTTCACGGTCACAAAACATTCATACATACCATTAGGATTTGGTTTTGTGAGGATGCCCTAAACACGCCCCTTCCAAATACCGAATCGCAAACCTGTTCTGTGGTTTGGTTACTAGTTACCGAATCACAATATAGGGTTTGACGAACACAAAAATGCTTGATACATGTGGTCTTTTCATACTTGCCATTTTGCGATTTCCTAATTGTGAATTGCAAGGATTCGCAATTAGTGAAAAACAAAACGGTTTATTAATACATCTGCCCCCTGACACATGCAGTAAATAATGCCTGTTCGATATAGCGGTGAAATAATTTCCTGAGAAAGTGGAATGACTCACTCAGTAGCCAGTATCATGCTGCTGATCGGAGGTGTGATTTCAAACTGTCTTAAGGCAATCACTGGTGATGACTAACCCAAACAAAGCAGTAGCTGAAACAGGGCGATGCAAATTACAGAATCTACGCATTGAACAGAAAACGTTTGCTTCGCCAGAACTAAAATGGACTCATGACATTATGTAGTGTTTAAGAATACATTTGTATTGACTGTCGGCAACTTGGAGTTAGGAAAATAAGGCGCGCACATTTATAATGAGAAAGTTAAGCTCATCTGCCCCAGGACAAAAATAAAATCACTAATTTGGAAAACCTTTGTTATATTTTTTAAGATATTGTTTCATGTCGACCCGTAGGGTTGAAGATATGCCGTCTTTGTCTGCTACTTATGCTAAAAAGTAAAACAAACTTTGCTTAATTATCTGAATAGCCTGCAAGGATGTCCCGTTATATTCCATTATGTTATAGGCAGGCATATGCTTCTTAAGGGCAGCGCTACTTTTCTGTGAGTAAAGTTGTAAAGTAGCTGTCAGTGTTTTTTGTTCTTGACCGGTATGCACCTGTGCTACACTTTATGCTAAACGTGTGCAATATTTGTGAAAGTTTAGCCTTTTGTGTGCCACCAGTGAATTTTGCAATGCCCGATCTGTGGTCGCAAAGCTATTCTGATGTAAAACAGTACATTTTCTTAGGTTGGGAATTTTTACTAATTAATTTTGTGTTTTGTAGGTGTCACGCATCATTCGCACACCCAGAGGCAATGCTCTTCTTGTTGGAGTCGGGGGATCGGGAAAACAAAGCTTAACAAGATTAGCGTCATACATCGCCGGCTACAGTACATTTCAGATCACTTTAACTAGGTGAGTCACAATAAAGTGGGTCTTGTTTGTGTATAAATCATAATACTATATTTTGAATATTGATGTCCATAAGGGTTTCTGCAAGTTGGGTTGAGTTGTGTTGTTATACATTCATGCGTTTACAAGATTGACTGAGATGTCAGCATATTTATTGCTAGTATATGCCTAAAAATATGCAAGATTAGTCAATACTGACCTTACTTTCATTTTATACTTTTTAAAAAGATCATGCAAAGTATTCCAGTTTATTCCATGTTTACCTATCTAATTTGCCAATTTATTGCTCCATTTACTGTTTTATTTAACACTTTTGTATACCACATACAAGACGTTTAGAGTGCAGTTGAAATACCAAGTGATACACTAAACTACATTGAACTCATTAACAGACAGTGAACATCCTTGACATAAATATGATAATGAATTAAAATATGTTCAGAATACTGTTGGAAAAAAAGGTATCTGAATACATAACATAAATGCAGTTTTGCAGAGTATAATATGTTATTTATTTCTATTATTTATAGGGATGGGCTATGATTTATGAGAGATAAAAATCAAAGTTGGTCTTGATATCCTTTCTCTCTCCGTTTTTAAAAAAAATGTCAATTGTTTTTTAAGAAATAAAGTACATACCCAGCGTGGGTCTGTGAGAATCATTATAATGAATAATATGTCATGACCTTGGTACATTGGCATGAGCATCGTTCATTCAGTTGTCATGGAGTAAATACTGTCATGGTCAGAAATCGTATAATTTTCAAAAAGAAAATGGCCACAAAAGGTAAGCTCCCCCTCCCCCCCCCCCCCCAAGCACCGTCCCAGGAGTGCCCCAGCTTACATCAAAGCCTAATTTCTAACCACTCTAAAGACAAGGGAGGGAGATACAGATACAAGACTGTAAGAGCGTAAAATAATGCAAATATAAAGAACGTTTATGTAAATTGAGCTGTCCAGATAAAAGCAAAGGTAAATATTAGGAATAGTCTAACACCAAAAACTACTGGGCAAGTCTATCTATGACGTGTTCTGCATTAAACATTGAAAGGACCTACTGATAAGGGCCATTGGAGAGAGGAGTATACTTCCTGGCAGCCGCCCATCAGCCTTTCTGTCATCTTTAAAGATCTGCAAAAGAGTGTCCCAATGTGCAGCAATGGGATACTTCCAAAATCCCCCCCCCCCCAACCCCCCCGGAAGTGACGTAGGAGCCGGAAGACCCGCCCCGGAAGTCCAGGGCCAGAAGTCCAGCCACTGAGGGTTGGCCCATGAAGGGCAGCCCCTAAGGGGTCCAGGTGTAGTGTGAGTACCCTGCATACTGGAATTAATGGATGTGTAGATGTGTCATAGGTGTAGAGTGATGGTGTGGGGTGCCTAGGGCTAGCTGCAAGGCAGGCAGTAGGGCCTACTAGGGGTGTTTAGGGTTGTGGGATGAATGAGTAGAGACTTACATGTGTGCGCCATGTTTGTTGGGCAAGCCAGGACATGTCCGGGCATGCAGGGACATGTCTGGGCATGTTCAGCGAGTAGTTGCGGCTGCAGGGTGATGTTGCTTGAGATGCGGCGATGTTCATCTGTGGAATGGGAGCCCTAGAGTGTTGCTGGGTCTTTTTGGAGGTAGGCCAGCCCCCTAGGAGGCGTGGCTGATGCCTAGGGAGTTCCTGAATGGTGGCCTCTGATGTAGGGGCGTAGCCATAGCAGGCCAAGGGCAGGAATTCCATTGGCCCCAGAAGCGGCGGGAAGCTAGACTGTTGGTTTGCTGGGGCAGTAATTTTGCCGCCTAATTTTTAAAAGTCTGGACTGTGAAATGCCAGTAGATATGAAAATACAATAAAAATTAAAGGCATGTGTTGTGCAATTATGACTTCTATCTACGTGGGAGTAATGTGTTAGGAATGATAAACATGGACAGTATGTAAACCAGCAGCTGGTGGCCGTGTAACATGCCTGGGCACTGCTTTGTAACATGGGGGATTGTGCTGCAGCAAGCCTAGACTTGTAGATTTCCAATGCAATATTTTGCACAGCCTAACTGTAAAGTCTCTGGTGTAAAATGATGCCAGTTATGAAAAAGGAAAATAAAAAAATAAAAAAATATTTGAAGACAAGTGTTATGCAAATGTGGCTTCTTTCTCAGAGGGAGTAATGTGTTCGGGGTGATAAACAGGAGCCAGTATGTAAGACAGCTGGGGGCTGTGTAACAGCCCCGTGCATGATTCTTTAACAGGTTAATGTGTTGTCACAAACCTAGACTGCAAAGTTGCTGGTGCAACATCATACACAGCCAAAGTTGAAAGTCTCTGATGTAAATGACACTAATTATGAAAAGAAAAAGAAATAAAGTCCTGTGTTATGCAACTGAGGCTTTAGCTCGACGTGTGAATGTGGGGACATGGCTGAGAAAAATGGCATTCTTATACAGCAGGCGTTAGGGTTCAGCAACATGTACAGGCATATTTTTGTAACGGTAAAATATGCTGCCACAGCCCAGAAAGGGTTGGATGGTGCAAGTTCCACAAAAGGCGGCAAACCAACCACTCATGGAGATGTAACAGGGTGAAAGAAAATGCTGCTGCAGTCCAGAAAGAGCGGGACGAACCAGAGTTTCATAAGAGCTGCAAAACTAAAATGTAAGTTTGCTGGTGTAACATTTTCACGCCGAATTTTAAGCCGCCTAAAAGACTGCTAAGACACAAAGAGGCTTCTACGTGGGAGTCAGCTGTCAGGGACTTATAAGAACGACCGTCTTGTGAAAGAGTGGCACGAAATGTGCACATGGGGCTCTTAGGCGGGGACAGTGCATACGAGGGGCAGTGAAAGTATGACATTTTAAAGGCGCTCTTTTACATCTAGGAGTGTGCAGAGGAAAAATTGAAATAGGGGCATCTGCTTAATTTGAGCCGTTGTTTTCCAGTGCTCAGCCGGCGCTTAATCAGCAACACCAGTGCTTTTCATTAGCACCAGTTAAGGATACATTCATTTATGCATAGGGATATTAAGTGATTTGTCCGGAATCGCAGGATGTTGAGCCGATGCCGTGGCTCAAACCCGGTTCCCCTGTGCCGAAGTCAGCAACTCTGGCCATTACGCCACATCCTCTCCCCACTTTCCTGGTTGGTAGTTGGTTCTGTTTTAGGTGGTGCTAAAAGTAGAAATGGGCTGGTACAAGCTGCCTCCTGACAAGAGCCCCAGCACTTATTTTTTTTACAAATTAACCACTGCAAAGAATGGTCGACAGAGTACAATTTTTGCAACTGAGATCAAGAGAGCAAAACCTGTGTATCCATGAGACATGGACTCAAAGTAGTAAAACTACAATAAACAAGTGTTGTCAATACTGCAATGGATTGAACAGAGGACAATCACGAGGAGGTTATCAGCGGTGCCAAATAAGGGGCTGCAATGGCACGGTGCTGAGGAATGTAATGCCATGTTTGTAATTGTTAAATGCAATGGTGTTGTCTGAGCCCTCGGATGTGCACTTTGTATCCTGGCTTCTGTAAATACAAACGTACTAGACTAACAGCATTATGGCACACTCACCCTGAAAACATCAGTATTCTTCTCAAATAAATGCAAACATGCATAGAATGTTTATAGGAAGTATTGTCATTGTCGATTTCCCAATAACATTACTGTACTGCCTCTAAGCAGTATGAGGCTGAGAATAGCCAGCACTGCAAGTACTGGAATGCTAGCTGTGTTAAGTAAAGATTGTGTATCAGTATGCTGAGGAGTGTGCTCCCAGAAGATGCAGCTGGAGAAGGCAATCAGTCAATAAAGTGTAGTGTCTGGGGTAGAACAAGTGCGCAGAGCAGCAACCAGTGCACCTACCACAACTGGCCCCTTGTAATACAGCAGACGCCATAGACCACCAACATTTAATGTATGTGTATAAAAGGCATTGTTTTATTTTGTAATTTTTACCCTCTTAAAGCTGTTAGGTCTCTATGACATAGTACTACAATAATACCTATATGCATGCTTATTTTACAGTTATTCCTTGTCTAAAGTTTTTAACAAATACCAGAACTGCCTTATAGAATAAAAACAAAATCCATAGCTACTTACATTAAGTATAGAGTGTGCTTCATCAGCGTGGCTGTTTCCCCTCTGCGCCATGTTAACTCTGTAGTCTTCTGCCAAAGTCTGTTTACTCGCAAAGATATAATTAGGTGCTCCAACAAATTTCAGAGTGCAAGTGTAGTTACATCCCTATTTCAATTTTTCCTCTGCACACTCCTAGATGTAAAAGAGCGCCTTTAAAATGGCATACTTTCACTTCCCCTCGTATGCACTGTCCCCGCCTAAGAGCCCCATGTGCACATTTCGCGCCACTCTTTCACCAGACGGTCGTTCTTATCAGTCCCTGACAGATGACTCCCACGTAGAAGCCTTTTCGTGTCTTAGCAGTCTTTTAGGCAGTTTAAAATTAGGCGCTGAAAATGTTACTCCAGCAAACTTACATTTTTGTTTTGCAGCTCTTATGAAACTCTGGTTAGTCCCACTCTTTCTGGACTGCAGCAGCTTTTTTTTCGCCCTGTTACATCTCCATAACTGGTTGGTTTGCCGCCTTTTGTGGAACTTGCACCATCCAACCCTTTCTGGGCTGTGGCAGCATATTTTACCGTTACAAAAATATGCCTGTACATGTTGCTGAACCCTAACGCCTGCTGTATAAGAATGCCATTTTTCTCAGCCATGTCCCCACATTCACACGTCGAGCTAAAGCCTCAGTTGCATAACACAGGACTTTATTTCTTTTTCTTTTCATAATTAGTGTCATTTACATCAGAGACTTTCAACTTTGGCTGTGTATGATGTTGCACCAGCAACTTTACAGTCTAGGTTTGTGACAACACATTAACCTGTTAAAGAATCATGCACGGGGCTGTTACACAGCCCCCAGCTATCTTACATACTAGCCCCTGTTTTATCACCCCTAACACATTACTCCCTCTGAGAAAGAAGCCACATTTGCATAGCACTTGTCTTCATTTATTTTTTATTTTATTTATTTTCCTTTTTCATAACTGGCATCATTTTACACCAGAGACTTTACAGTTAGGCTGTGCAAAATATTGCATTGGAAAACTACATGTCTAGGCTTGCTGCAGCACAATCCCCAATTTTACAAAGCAGTGCCCATGCATGTTACACGGCACCCAGCTGCTGGTTTACATTCTGTCCATGTTTATCATCCCTAACACATTACTCTCACGTAGAAAGAAGCCATAATTGCACAACATATGCCTTTAATTTTTATTGTATTTTCATATCTACTGGCATTTCACAGTCCAGACTTTTAAAAAGTAGGCGGCAAAATTACTGCCCCAGCAAACCAACAGTCTAGCTTCCCGCCGCTTCTGGGGCCAATGGAATTCCTGCCCTTGGCCTGCTATGGCTAGGCCCCTACATCAGAGGCCACCATTCAGGAACTCTCTAGGCATCAGCCACGCCTCCTAGGGGGATGGCCTACCTCCATAAAGACCCAGCAACACTCTAGGGCTCCCATTCCACAGATGAACATCGCCGCAGCTCAAGCAACACCACCCTGCAGCCGCAACTACTCGCTGAACATGCCCAGTTATGTCCCTGCATGCCCGGACATGTCCCGGTTTGCCCAACAAACATGGCGCACACATGTAAGTCTCTGCTCATTCATCCTACAATACTAAACACCCCTAGTAGGCCCTACTGCCTGCCTTGCAGCTAGCCCTAGGCAACCCACACCATCACTCAACACCTATGACACACCTACACATGCATTAATTCCAGTGTGCAGGGTACTCACACTACACCAGGACCCCTTAGGGGCTGCCCTTCAGGGGCCGACCCTCCGTGGCTGGACTTCCAGCCCTGGACTTCCGGGGAGGGACTTCCGGGGCGGGACTTCCGGGGTGGGACTTCTGGGGTGGGACTTCCGGCTCCTAGGTCACTTTCGGGGGCGTTCCCACCTGTCAAAAAATGAATGGTGACAAAAGGTATCACTGTATACTACTGCCCTCGGCTTGGAGCCTCAGCTGAATATTTGAGGTCTCTGCACCGTGTCTTTGCCATAGGGGGAATTGGTGATTTCTATCTCATAGTGATCACCCACTTGGCAAGCACGAGGACCAGATTGATTACTTTGTTTGTGACCTTGGTGCTTTTGGTTCTGTAGAATATGCTTACCAAGCAGGCTTCTTTGTTCTCAAGTCTCTGCCTGTTGGTTACTGAAGTGATACAGCAACTAACATCGTACCAGAACAAGTGCAATTTATTAGAAGACAATAACATGTGGTGAGTCAGCTGGTGTATAATGGTGTCTAGGACTTGCTGCTGTTGCTCCAGGAAAGTACTATTGTAGTTTGTATGGTGTACGGTAGGCTCTGTGTAACATTGTAAACTGAATACCTTTAAAAAAAGCATTCCTGGAAACTTTCCTGGGGTATTCCAGTTTTTTCTCCCATTCATTATTGTTCTGTCCCCACACCAAACATTCTTCCCTTTTATCTCTAAGGGGCTAAAGAGACACCTCAGTATGTTCAAGGAGGGTTTTCTAAAACCATCTAATCAATCTACATCAATTCCTTGTCCTTCCTCTCTCTTCATAGTGAAAATGAATACATTCTACTCTGTAGATCTACATGTATGGCTTATGCCATGCTGTTCATTAATGTGAATAATTTATTAACAAAGTTATATTAATAACCAGTGAACAAGAGAATACATACATGTAGTGAGATAAATCACTGTACTTAGAGTAAATAAAGCTCTAGTTGGTCATTTCTTTAAAGTGACTCTAAAATATAACTTGCAAGAGATTAAAAATAGTTTTTAGGTTTCACATGCACACCGCTTGCGCTGTGCTTGAGAGATCTTGTTTTTAATATAAACTTAAAAGAGACTTACATCCTGCCTCCTCTCTTTTCTGGCTTCTCATTGGTTCCTATAGGTGCCACTTACCTTTCCTCCATTTCTATTGGCTGTAGCATATTTTCCCGCCTTTACCAATGCTTGTTCCTAATCTGCTTCTCTTATCAGTTTCCCGCCGGCAAAATACTGTTAACATCCGCTTTGGTGGAGCTATATTTTCATAAAGTTTTGCCTTTTACTCTAGCAGCATATTGATTTAACAAGAGAGATTAAGTGATTTGCATAGAATCACCGGATGTTGCGTGGCGTAGCCGAGACTCCAGCGAGATCCCCGGCTCTCGAGTCAGCAGCTCTGGCCTATGTGCCACATCCTCTCCACTCCCATATTATCTATCAGGGAGCTCTTTCCTTCTACCGGACGATGATTGATGAATACAGCTCTTTAATAATTACATAGGTGAAACCAATGCATTACCAATGCTTGTTTCTAAGTTACTGTTGTAGTAACATGACATTTGACCCTTTCATTGTAATCATATATGTGTGAATCTGTGTTTATTAGTACTATTTTTTTAAAAATAATGTTTTAAATATAACACCAGTAGTAGTAGTAGTAGTGTAAAGCTTTATTCGATTTCATTACATAGCAAATCATAAAATGTAAATGTAAATGTATGTAAATGTATTTGAGCTTATATAGCGCACAGCTACCCACAAAGGGTTTCCCGGCGCTTGCTTAGGGAACCCGTCCTGGTATTCCCCTGTGAGATAACCCCGGCAGGATATCCACAAGGTGAAAGCCAGGCATCCCGCCACGAGGGGCCGTTGTGGAGATTAAGCAAGCTATTGCCCAGAGTCGCAGAGTGTGAACCCGTGAGTTGAGAAGGCACCGGAGCGAGAATTATCGAGTCCGTGGAATTTTTTGAGCCCAAGACCCGCCGAGGCGGGGAATTGAACCCTGGTCAAGGGCCGATCTCAGCTTCCGGGTCTGCCGCCTCTAACCCCTGAGCCACACTTCTCCACAAGCACAAGTAATAAAAAAGAAATATGCACATACATGTATGACAGCAATTTAAAAATAAGTATTACATCACATGAGGCATAATTCATTTACAAAGGTACCGGGTTTTTGGTAGAGAAGAAACATATAGATAAACATCGGTTTAAGATATTTTTTCCTGGGTACCGTAAAAAAATTTGCAAAATAAGGTGCAGTGCAAAGTGGATTGTGGGGATTCATCATCACAGGGACATACAAGTTTATCAGGTGACCAGACGTTTATCACAGGAAATAAAACCATTCTAAAGAAAGAACCAAAACGAAAACGGGCCAATATCATACGGCTAAAGCTGCTCGGCACCATCAGAAGATATTGCTGAGTACCCTCACCACTCAGGATCAATTGGTGTGGCATTACCGTTTGTTTTTCCCTCTCTTTAGCCCATCTTTGCTCGTCAATATACTTCAGGTAACGAGCCCTCAGATCTTTCCTAGAAATGTCTTCAAGACTCCTGGGATCGGTAAAGTATTCGGGATGCCCGATGGCGTTCGTTATCCCTTTTATATAATTAAGCCACACAATTTCTCTGGCCCCATCTAGTTTAAGGCAATCCCTTATTACCTCCCTGTTAAAACCTGTTTCATCTGTTACCCATATCTTGTGCCATAATAGCAACGGGGCTACCTTGATGGTATCTAATATATAAGGGATGCCTAATTCCTGATGGCAACTATAGGTAGCGGAGGAAGCTGGAACACCTAAAAGAAAGTGGATAAAACCATTTTCACAAGCTTGTATTTCATCTGGCCCTTCAACGCCCCAAAGCCCTGCCCCATATGTTCAGGTGGATACACATTTTGTTTTGTAAACTTCCATCAATTCTTTCACAGGTCTTTTGCCTATCTTTTTGGCAAAATTTAAGACTGCCCCCACCACTCTGGTGAATATTATCTTCCTAGCCTTAATCGCTGATTTCCAGGTGCCTCTCTTGTCAAAGGTAATGCCTAGGTAGGAGAAGGTATCAGTGTTTTCTACTTTTCTGTTTTCAATGAAGATATTACACGATGTGCTTTTCTTATTACCACATCCCATAGTGAAAGTCTTAGATATATTCACTCTTAACCCCCTCTCTTTCATATAAGTGACAAAACCAGTCACTGCCCTTTGCAGGCCCTGTTGAGTTCTTGACATGATCAACGCATCATCAGCATATGATAAGAGGGGAACGTGGACGCCCCCTATGATCGGATAATCATTTAGGTCTTTACTTAGGTGTTGGCCCAGGCTATTGATATAGAGTGTAAAAAGAAAAGGGGCCAGTATACACCACTGCCTGACACCCTTTTCGATAGAAAATTTGGCGAGCACTCCCCCCTCTTTCCAAAGTGCACCCTAGCTCCTGCATTTCTGTACATTTCCTTCATGAGCAATAATAAGACCGGGTCCACCTTGAGATCTTCCAAAGTGGCCCATAATATGCTGTGGTCAACGCAGTCGAACGCTGAGCTCAGATCTACAAAGGTCAGAAAGAGTTTCCCCCTTTTGACCCTTGTATATTTGTCTATAATTAGAGCCAGGTTCAATCCCTGCTCTATGGTTCCCATACCTGACCGGAAGCCAAATTGTAGTTTTGTTAAAAAGCGCTCTTCAGAGGCCCATGTTTGAAGTCTATTTAAAATTATTCTCCCCACAATTGTCATAAGGGCGTCAAGAAGGGAAATGGGCTGATAACAGCTAGGATCGTTCCTGTCACCCTTCTTGAAGATAGGTATAACTATCGCATCTGACCAGGTGGGAATAAGTTTAAGATTGCAAGAGCTATTTAATACCATTGTTAGCAACGGGGCCCACAGATCTATATTTGATCTTTATACATCCACAGGGATCCCGTCTAGGCCTGGTGCATTCCCGGCCGCGCTGTCTCTAATGGCCCATATCACCTCCTCTAGGGTAATATTCAAATCAAGGGGGAAGATTCCCTGTTTACTTTCTGGTTGCACATCAGTCACATCAGTCACTGCTCTCTTTGCTTTATAGAGGTCACCAAAATATTCTACCCACTTTTCTTCCGACATGGCCACATCTATGATGCCTACCTGTTCGTCTTGATAAAAAGGGGCATTTACAGCTTTCCAAAAGGCTCTATTATCCTTCATAATGCAAGCTTGGTGTAAGGTTTCCCAGGATTCCTGCTTTAGCTGTTTTTTCCGCTTTTTTAGAGCGAGGCGATTCGCAGTCCTAGCTTGACTGATGCCTTCCTTACATTTCGGTGTAATATGAAGGATATTTTTAAGATGTGTGTGGGCTCTGGAGCATTCTCTATCAAACCATCCATTCTGGTTTGATCTTCCCCTGCTGGTTTCCCTCCTTAGGAGTCTATAAGCCTCCTCTGTTATCTTAAGGAAGGCGTGATAAATATCCTCTGTTGCACTCCCCTGACTGAGGCATGTATCTATTTCTGTCTGGGTTTTGCCAATTAATTTATGCAAAAAGACCTCAGAATCAACTCTGTCCCATTTTAGGGAATATCCATTTGTTGCAGCAAGTTGGACCTCGAATTCATAAGGAGTAGTCTATTCTTGGTTTTATGATTTTTCACAACCATGAGCTGTAGGCTGATTGGGTAGTGGTCACTCATTGAATTTGCTTCTGTGTTACACTCCAGGACACTAGAAGCATATCTCTTGGATAATATAATGAAATCAATGATGGTGTTACCACCTCTCCCGTTAAAAGTTTGCTTAAAAGGAGTACAATTTTTACCCAGCTCATTTGCAAAACCCAGATCGAATTGATGGAGTATGTCATTAAGCAAGCCTCCATTTTTGTTATGACTAAAATGTGAGGATGTTCCCTTGATATCGTCATCTAGGCCACAGATGCCATGTTCACTACATGCACAGAGAGAGCAGTTAAAATCTCCTACCCATAATAGGGGCATATCTTCTACCCTATACTCCTCTACAGTTTTTAGTTCGCTGACCAGTTCTCTCATAACTGACATTTGATATCCCGGCTTCTACAGAGATGTAGGTAGACAAGCCCCCCTTATTGCGGCCATGATCAGTGATAATTGCGGGGGTATTGAAAGTCATGCATCCCTGAATATGGATTGCTTTTTCTGACCATGTTTCCTGGCAGCATAGAATATCATAGTCCTCTATGAATAATATCCATTCAGTGTAATGTGCTTTCGAAGCTAGGCCTGCGATGTTCCAACTGAAGAGTTTATAAACACCCTCCCCCTTTCCAGTTCTATCAGGCATTCCCTGTATAGTGCTTATTTGTCCGCTAACATCCCTCCTTTCCCCATCACTTAGACATCGATCTATAGGAGCAGCCTCAGGCTGATAGTTATTTTCCACCCCTGATAGATTATTATCATAGGCACACAAGCCATAATCTCTATTCCTCTTGGGATTTCCTGTATTCTCATTTACCCCTGATAGCATCATCAGGTTCCCCTGGGTTTCCTCCCTCACGGGGGTATCAGGCTGTCAATCCCGGTCATCCAACTGTGACAGGGGATCAAAACGGTTTGAATGTATCCAGTTTTTCGCGATAGAATGTGTAAGTTTGTAGTCCCTCACTAGACCTGTCCCAAAGGGTACAGTTACAGGATAGAGCAGGTCTACATTTTGGTTTATCTGGGTTGGTGGATAGAAAAACCCCAAGGGCAGTACATTAATACCAAGGTGATCATGATGGTTATTCCCTGCCTTATTCAAAATGTTCCTAATTAAACTGGGATCACTGAAGGTCAGGACGATACAATCGCCTTTAAACTCCTTACGCCCTTTCTCTACCCATGATACTCGTCTGGCCATTTTAAAATATTCGAATAAGAGATCACCCAGGCCAGTTCGCTTTCCTAACCAATGTAGTGATTTGTTTTGCATCTCACTCCATGATTCCTGGGCAGGTGGTACTATTTCTGGGACATTCGCTAAAATACCCACATAAGGGGTGGCTGCTGGAGGTAAATCCAAACAATTTTGTCCTCTCCTTACTTGGTTGAAGCCTGGAACTCCTCGATTTGGTAGCGCATCTGGGCCTGTATTAATGTAAGTCTGCTTCGTTTGATGCCTAGCATGTTTCCCTTGTTCATCCACACTACACGATATTTTAACTGGTGTTGTGTCATTACGGTCCCTAGCCACCGTTGTGATGTTTATTCTCTCAGTGGAAGTATTTAATTTATGATCAAGGGCACCCCCTGGGTTCCTGTGTATTCGCTCTATGCAATTGCATGTAATACCCCGGATAGTAGTTTCTATGTTGGTCACCCTATCTATTAAAGCCCCAAGGCCCTTAGAACATCAGATGTTAAAGACTCCATGATATTATGGAGGATAGCTTTTATCCCATTTTGACCATCCAATATGCCTAAAATAGGAGAATGGACCTCGTTATTTTGGTTTTTCTTCATATGGGGTTTCCGTGTGACTTGTTTTTTAGTAGTTAACACCAGTAGGTAGTTATAGTTAGGACCTTGTTTCTATTCAAAAAGCGTTCTTCCTTTTGCCAATATCTTTGGCGCAGTTTGACGAATCTTCACGAAATTGTCAAAATTAATGGTTCACTCAGGTCAGCTCCTGTCTTGAAAGTTTTGAGGGATTCATTAAGGGGGCTGAGGAAAAAATGGGGTCCCAAAATGCGTTTTCTCCATGTTCATTTCGATAAGAACTGCCGAACGGAATTACACCAAATTTGGCAAAAAGGTCCAGAAAACGTGCTTTTTTAAAAATGGGGTAAATCCGTTCAGTAGTTCCTGAGAAATTTAAACAATAAAAATATTGAAATCTGAGCACCGAGGAGAATTCGCAAACCCTTCCGAGCACAAGCTTCATTCTGATTGGCTACCAACACTCCAAACTAGAATGTGTTGGCAGCCATCTTGTGACTCAGAAATCCCTTCTAGGGATTTTTAACACAACTACAAAACGGACCGCTGTACGGAATTATACCATATTTGGCAGAAAGGTAGTTCTAGGTCCGCAAAGACTGCTTTTTATTATTTGGTGTAAATACATTCAGTAGTTTAAGAGTTATTAAAAGAAAACCACATTTGTATATATAGGAACTCTTATCCTCCGAGGATCTGAGAATCCCCGTGCTCAAATCTGATTGCCTGCCAACACTTCAGACAGAAAGTGTTGGTAGCCATCTGTGGCTTCAGCCGAATCTCACCCCAAAAATATTTGAATAAAAAGAAAAGGGAGCAGGGTAGGAATAACCTGTCCTGGGGTCCCCCTGTGACCCTCGATAGGGCCAAAAGGCCAAAAAGCACTTTTTTGTGTGCATTTTGTCCACAGGAATGCAACAGAACTGCGAATCCGATGCGTAATTTAAAAAAGAAAACGAGTGTGGGCTCTCGCGCTTGTTTCCATTATAGTCCTCGGGTGGACCTGGTCCCGGGGTCATGCAGACTTTTTTTTTTAAAGAGGAGGGGGCACATGGGCCCACCTTACTTGGGCTTAATTATGCGCCTGGACCACTACTTCCCAGGGGGCTTAATTTTAATAATGCTGGAGCTAAATACAAAGAAATATGGGGTCCTCTCAGACCCCCCTCCCCGGAGCCCCAGGGACCACCACCTTCCTGGGGCTGAGTAAAATATAGAGCTGGCCATGTGGACCTCCTGTGCCCCGGGGACCACCACCTCCTTAGGGCTTTCTTTTTTTTTAAGGCAGGGGCCGCACAGCTGTCTGCCCCGGGAACAATCACCTCTCCGAGGCAGGCCCTTGAAAATCAAAGGACGAGGGCTGCGCAGGCTCCCTCCTGGAGCCATACATGGCCATGGGGACCTCCACTCCCCCAGGGCCAGCTCCTGCTATGTCCCAGGGTGCTCACCCTCTGGACGTAGCTGTTTGCTATAGCTTGGTGGGAGCTCACAGCTCCCACCAAGCTAGAGCAAACACTCCGCTTCCAGTGGGCAGGAGCTGTCAAAGTGCTCCTGCCCACTAGAACTGGAAGTTTCATCTCTTTCCCTGCCCGCAGACATGATCCTGCCCGCAAGGGGTTAAAGTAACATTATAGTTAGGTGAATTTAAGTTAATTGACAACATTAACTTTTTGAACTAAAAAACACAGAAATTCACAAGTTATAGTTAGTAAATCTGACTAACTTTAGCCCCTGCACTGCTTATAACCTCACATATTACATAATTTATTAAATGTTCTATGACATAATTGACATAATTGACGACATCACTGATGACATCTCATATGACATCACTGATGACATCACCCAAGCTTCTTTTATTCACACTGGTCTACTATTAGAGCTCTGAAAAGAAGTACAAAATAGCAAAATAACTCCGAGGAATATGAGGTATCATTAATGCAATCTCAGAATCAACTCCCATAGGTGTAGAAAGCATGGCTTATGTGCCACATTGACACTATACCATACACAGGTAGCGTAGTTCACACTAACTAACGACCACAGATACATGGGAAACCCTCATTGCATACAGTGTTCAATCTGTGTACAACTGTTAAAGAAAGCCAAGTTCTTAAAATACTAAGCGTCTGTTCCAAAATGAATGCCCTAGTATGGACAGATTTTCTCTGTATCAAACCCCTGGCAGTCGACTAAAGTGCTGGATGAATAGACCAACCCAATGGGTGCATTGGGTCCGCATAGTAGCTCCTGAGATGAAAGCAAGCCTGAAAACACTGCCTTTAGTTAAGGGACCGGTGTAGCCCACTGGGATGCCTAAGGTGGGAGCGTCTGCCCAGCCCATTCCTGGTGGCCCAGTTGACCATGGGGTTGCTTTGGTCTTATCCCCCACTGAATCCAGACTGGAAGTTCCCGATTACTGGGATGGATGCTGCAACCCTCCCTTAAGTGGCACCCTTCCTGGTGGGCCCCCCATAGGAGGAGTAGTAGAATCACAGCATACCACCCTTGAGACAGTAGTTTGACAGTTCTGAGTTGGTTTGTGTTACAAGTAAGGCCTATTCTGCATAAAACTGCTGCACTGCTGTCATAAATAGTTTGTAAATCTTAATTGTAGGTTTCATGCACCTATGGCTGCACCATTACGCAGCTGGTTGCACAAAGCCCTCTTTTGACCCGATACACTTTCCTGGAGGTTCCTGGGCAACAGGATTAACTGAAGCTGCTGGAGGACTGTGGTGCGCAGGGCTTTATGCCCTGCTTTTGTTTTTTGACAAATGCTGTGCAGTTTTTTCTTGTCTTGTTGCAAGGTGTTTTGGTATACCAGTTACATCAATGACAAGTGGGCCTGATGGCACCCTGAAACATATGTGTTGCATAGAATAGACACGTTTGCTGGGGGGGGAGCAAAGTCAGGCATTAATGTTGTATTGCATTTATCTTATCTGTAAGCAACAGTAAAAACATGGGTATGTAAAATATCAAGAACAACTAGTTTAAAAAAAATTACAGTCACCTAAGTTATATTGCAATGCGGCATCCTAATATGGCTGGCGGCTGGACCGCCACCATATTAGAGCTTTTCCGCCGCGGTCGGAAGGCGACCGCGGCTGAAAAGCGGTGGACGGAAAAATGACCCCCCAGCCATCCTAATCTGGCAGGGGGTCTTTTCTGTGTCCGCAGCGGTGAATCCGCATCCTCCGGGCCGGCGGTGGCTTCCGCCGACCTGGAGGATGCGGATTCACCGCGATCCTAATCGGGCCCTAAATTTGGTGAATTTCTGTTTTGTTTTTTATTTCAAAATGTTAATGTCAGTGATAAATTCCACTAACTATAACAGTATTTTAATCTGTGTCTAAAATACTGTTATAGTTAGTGGAATTTGTTGGCATTGTTTAACAAAGAGGACCATTGCCTTTGTGTCACAGTCAAACAATTAAGTATTATCTTTGTATTGTTGAACAACATATAACCATTTCAAAATGGCACATCTGTAAATAACCTTTTCTATGCCAAAATGTAGTCCTTCGTTAATGTGTGCTGCCTTTTAAACTATTGTATGAGCTGTTCTAAAACTTTTTGTCACATGAGCAAGGGGAACTCTTCCCCGAAATGGGTTAGGTATATGGCTGTAGCTAAATAAATCACTTTTGCAACACCAGCACGGGCTTTTGTTTGGGAGATAAACACAGTATTGCTACAATTTGACACTGAGGATTTTTCTCCACTCACTACACGAGCCATAGCACATAGAGGCCAGAGAAAGGCGTGGAAACATGTTTTTACATACACATATACTTACCTTAACTACATTTATCATGAGTGATAAAAGCATATGTGCTGTAAAAATGTGTGTGGCAAATGAGTGTTAAAGGTATTGTGTTGTAAAGGTAAAGGCTTTTTCATGTTCAGCAGTACTACACTGGGCCCAGGTAGAAAGTAAGGCCTTACATAGAGAAGAGAATAAAGGTCTCCGCAAACACCCAATTACCAAAAGCTGAGACAAATTATGGTCCTCCATGCGAAAAGAACATAGAGACGATTCTCTATCTCCCTGAAAAGTACACACTGATCCCCAGAAACTCTTCCACCTCCTTTCCTGCTGATCTCAGTCACCCCCTGAACTCAATAAGATGCCTTGATTTCACACCCATTCTGTAATTGTGCATACAAACAATCCAAGCCGAAGCCCCCCACAAATGTTTACTCCACTTCCTTGCGCCTTCACTCACCCAGCTAAAAGTTAATATTTGTAGCTATTTTTGTCCAGTTTCTGAGTGTAACTGTATGATTACAACATTTGCACCACCCACAAATAGCCCTTTCTATTTAATCACTTCACATTCAATTCATGTACAAACTTTTTGTATAATGTTTCGCATTATCCTCAGAAACGGATCATATGGCATTGATTCGTAACATTTAAAACTTAATAACAAATTTTGTTTATACTAATTTCATGTATGTACCTGTACTTGAAATGAAGGTAAATATTATGTTACAAATAAATATAATGATCTTGCTATTGTATAATTTCAGATCATATAATACATCAAACCTAATGGAAGACTTGAAGATTTTGTATAGAACAGCGGGGCAGCATGGGAAAGGCATCAGCTTTATTTTTACTGATAACGAAATTAAAGATGAATCCTTCTTGGAATACATGAATAATGTGTTGTCATCAGGAGAGGTAACTTGTTTTCACCTTAAAAGTTATTTAACAATTGAGTGCTTAATTTACTTGCCTCCCTTTAGTTAACAAACAGGGTCCCTTTGTCAGTATTTTCCATACAATACATTTAGTCATAGGTTCCAAAGCGTAGTTCCCGACTAGCTGCTTTCAGTTAAGCATCTGTATAGACTTTGTATATTTTGAACAGTAAGTAATGCACAACTTCTCTATTTTGTTTTTTTTGTCTGCTGTTTACTAATAAAGTTCACTGGCACTTTTCTCAAAAGTCATTTCAGCAATTACATGTGGCAATTTAATATTGTTTTTTTTAATCCTGACGTAGAATAAGATACTTTTAAATTCATTAAAAATACAAAAACACCAGAGAGGTATTACCATATAAGGGAAGGAGCAGTAATGTGTTTCCATGATTCTTGTTGCATTAAATCTACATTACATTACAGCTTTTATGTCACTGACTTTCAATACGCACATCTAAGAGACTTGCAGATCACAACTGTGTTGCACTATTTTTAACCTATTTCCTGACCAAGGCAGATGATAGTGGCAATAAACACTAAATGAATGCCCCAAGATGGCTAATGCAACAGTAACACAAGCAGTGTCAAAGCCACTGCTGTATGTGAAGCTTATTGCCTTTGTCAAGGCTTGTTTTTTAAAAAATGTATTAATGTAGCGCACCCACAGCGTCCATCATAATTTGTTTTGCGTCTTCAAGAAAAAATAATATAAAGATGGATATTGCAGATAGGCCCTCTCATGTTCCCAATATATGCATTCCAATAAAACGACACAAAAAGAACACATCTGTGTGACTCCATCCTTATCAATTGCTGGTGATCATTCATATCACGCTGATTTGTTGTGTGCATCGGATTTTGCTTATAAATATCTACCGAACTGTTCTGCTGCTATTCCAGTCCCTCATGGACATGCAATTCAGGTAAAAAAACAATACATTCAAAACACAGTGAGACTGAAATCATCCTTTGAAGGGAAAAACACCAGAATAGGGGAGAAAGACACTGAAAAGGGAAAAAAATGAGATTGACAAGAAAGCCAATGAATCATAAGCAAAGGGAGAACAAAAAGCCCACTCTAAATATATATGGAACGCAGTAGGTCTGTTCGCCAACAGACAAAACTGTGCTCCAGCTCAATCCCAATTAGGAAAATCTGAGCTCATTTACTTTCTGCTACCCACGGACCTTTCGATGCATGAGAGGCAAAAGGGAGAGCAATTTTCGATTTCAAAGTTTCAATGTGTTACTCATTAAGTCACATAATAATCCAGTCCACAACTAGAAAAAGCTTAGTAGGATTTATTACAATTTCAAAACTAAGCTCACATAAACCACTCTTAGCATATAAAAATACAAAATTAGAAAAACGTGTCCAAATCTCCTCAAGAGATGTGCTCGATACAGAAGAAAAAGTATGATTAGTTAAATTATTACAAAATAAACAATCCGTGAAAAAAAAGTTGAGTCAAGTTGCAAATTAATCACCCAACAGCATTTATACTACCCTACCTTAGTCTATCCTAGCAAGCATTCCTTATTCTAATAGATGAATGTCAGGTTCAGGACCAATATAGGAGAAAAACAAAGAATGGTGTCAGCAGTTGAAGTCGTCAGTAAAAGTACTCCAAGCATGGGTCAAGTAACATGAAGCCATTCAAGAATAGGTCTGCACCCTACAAAATCCCAAAAGGTGTGTATGCCCACTAAGTAACAACAGACAACATCAACTGCATTTGAAAGCAGCATGTCCCATGTGACCTCCCTGGGGTACTTTTCGAACGGCTAGGCTCGATTCTTTCAACTCCTTTCTCACACAGATAAGCTATCCTCTTTGTCCGTGGCCATTCTTTTTCTCCTCCATGGGAACTTATCCCCATGCTCGTTACCATTTTCCTCTAATGCTAATTTGTCCTTTCACACCTCACTATCAAACAAAACAATGACACTTCTATGTTAACTAATAACGCTTATTCACACCTGCAGTGGAGACAAAATACAACAAAAACATTCTGCATTGAAAGTTAAGCACAACGCAAATGTTAACTGCATTGTACACTTGCACCGCAATACAGCGTGAGGCTAAAATAAATCACGCGTAACGTTAAATGAACACACATTAAGCCTAAAACAATAGCCAACTTAACAAATGCACTAAGTTAAATTTATGTGTATATTACAATGTGGTTAATAAATGTACATCACTAAACATAATATCAGTTCCACTATGTCATTAATAATGAATTTCAATCTTACATTCTAATGATTGAACTTCAACCTATCTTCATATGTTAATTACTAGCATCACAATATCTTGTTGACACTTTGTTCTCAAACTCTAACTCTCCCCTTACAATACTTTCCATTAATCACTTTTATGCACAATGTTTATTCACATTTACATCATATGGAATGTGCTTAATAAATGTTACCCCTTTTTCAGTAAAATAGTCACACATAATAGTTGAGTACCATCTATATGTGAGTATGATGCACTCCTACGTTATCTCACATTGAAATCAAAATATTGCTTTCCTGAGCCACCCTCTGATGGCGCATCAAGCTAGCACATCTTACCTTTTCATCTTATCAGAAGAACAAATTTAAACCCTTGTGCTGGTAATTGCATTTTTCTAGAACTCTTGCAGACATTTTAGTTAATTATACTGTTCATTCTGCCTCTTTTGTAATTGAATATCATCTCTTTTTTTTAATGTTTCCTTTTCTCGCGTTATATCTCCTGTACACTTTCACTCCCACAATCAATATTATCACGCAAAGGGCATAATCAGCAGTGGTCTCAAGACCGAACCAGCTATACCGCTTCCCAAATCTGCAAACCACCTACCTACTGCACTTAATCCATGTCCCACACACCTTCGGTTGCCAGTCCACCTAATTCATTATGCACACCAGCAATATTCTTTATGTACTTCTGCAAATCCTTACTTTTGTCTTGGATGTAAGTACAACATTTTTTAACTCTTAACATTAGTCAGACTCTGCCTTCTTTTGCGAGCAAACTGTCTAACACAAGGCGATTTTGTAAAGCCATAGCTCTAATAGGAACCATCTCTGTATTTACAATCAACAATGCTCCTGGAGTGTTAGTAGATAACTACAGTAGACAGCTTTCTAGTCTAATAACATTCAATATCATCCCTACGTTTGGTATGAATTCTCCAAAATATCTCTTACAATTTCTCCAGCACTTGCACCACGCTTAGGTCTTAACTTCTCTTCCCACACAGGATGATCCAAATTCTTCACATGATAAATCTTAAAATAACCTGTACCATACCATTCATTCGGCAACTTGAAGTAAGCATTCTTTACACAAACAAAATAAACTCCAGGCATCACAGGAACTGTTCTATCGAAGAATAGCTTCCAACTTTCTTGAAATGCTAAAGTATGGTCACACTCACCTACAAAAACAATATTGTTTTATTCTTGTCCTTGTGAATGCTTCATTTCCCTTAATGTTGCTAATCTAATGTCAACACCCATAGTTCCTGGAGTTTGAAGTGCCACTTCTTCTTATGCCCAACGTATAGTCTTAATTACTACAGCTGCCTTTTCCTTGACTGCTCTACACCTGTCCTCCACCTGCTCCAAAGATTTCTTTTCAATATCAGTGAGGATTCATATTAAATTATTTCTATGTGTTATAAGCTGTGTCTAATGTACCAACTGGTATGAAATATCTATTTACAGCTTCAGCAACCCTAGTATCAGAATGCCTATTTAGATGCTTAACTAGCAGAATCTCTCAAAAAAACTC
Organism: Lissotriton vulgaris; assembly: GCF_964263255.1. Lineage (NCBI taxonomy): Eukaryota > Metazoa > Chordata > Amphibia > Caudata > Salamandridae > Lissotriton > Lissotriton vulgaris. The sequence continues at coordinate 1,072,052,312 of NC_141691.1, read as the reverse complement.
AATCATAGTTTGAATAATAATTAAGGCTCCCTGTTATCCGTTTTTTACTGATTTTTACAGATAAATACAGACAGACAACATTAGTATTTGTGCCTGTATTTATTTTTAAATGTGGATAAAAATGGAAATTGGGATACTTTTTGAGTAATTCTAAACACTGTTTGCCATGACTGCCAGACCAATAGATGTGTGGATTGATAGATAAGGGGGTTAAAAAAGAAAGGACTTTTTGTAAAGAGGCTTTAACAGCAGTAGATATGCACAAGATCGATAGTGAAATTCACATATTTTCATATAATGCACTGATTTACCTTCTGCGAGTGTTCACAGCACTGAAACCTGGCAGACATTCAAGCATGAGCGCACAATTATTGGTTAATAAATGTGGAAATATACTAATATCAGCTTAATTTTTCCATGAAACCCTAAATAAATATGGATATATACAGGTAAAATTAGCTAACAATAAATATGGATAAATACAGAAGGAAATGGCAAAAAAATAAATACCATAAAACCGGGAGCCCTAATAATAATACTGGAAATGATCTTGTCCATAGAAAAGACCCTGCAATAAGCTATATATAATGTCATATATTAGTGGTATATGATGATATGTAATTCCCTCAGCTACTGAAGCAGGAAGCTGTATACAAGCATAGCAATCTCCCGCTTACATTGTGTTGACATGCTCGTATAGAAAATTAGTGTAAGCATTTAATGTATAATCTCCCCTGGACAAATCTTAATATATTCTGTTCTCCCAATAAATGTACCATTGTACTGATTTCTGTTCAGGGGCATGTTTCTCTTCGTTAGCATTAGTTGAACCTAAACTTAGCCCTACAATTAATACTATTAAGCCTAACAACAAAAGTGTGATCACTACACTTAATATGTATCTAGGTTTAAAACTAGTGCTATTCATTTCCATACTGTTTCCTTACTGTTTAGATTCAGACCAAGTGGGGGAAGAAATAGAAGCAACAGATTCTCTTCTTTCGGTCTCCACCTGTGCAACAGCAAAACAACAACTGTCTCTATGTGCTTTGACTTTATTTACTGAACTATGTGCAATCTTTGAGAGGCTTCCCTAACTCTACTCCATGTTCTAAATTGTCAACCCAAAGATTTTTCTTCTTCCACTCGGACCTAAGTTTTCTTCTTCAAGCAATTTCACAAAAGTTGATAAAGTTCATTCAACATGTCTTATAAGTTCTGAACACAGTTCACTTATGAGCAAATGTAACAACTCTTCTCCAAGCTCTTCAGTTTCCACAGGAGATTGTTCCGGGTTTAAATGTAGAAAAACTGTTTAATTTAATATTAGATTTCTCAGAGCACTCAACCTTAGTGGGTAAGGAATGGCAAATGCAAGGAAAATATTTAAACCAATCCCCGGACTCTTCAGCAAAACATCTGTTCTTAACACAGATGTTTACAGAGCTCCACCTCATCTGCATGTGTCCATCCAGGAGAAGAGTACCTCAGACAAGGCACCCTCGATCTCTTAGATCTTCTGATTTATGTTTCTTCATCTTCGCACCCACTCAGTTCAGATTCACCAGAGATCTCAGTGAGGAGAGCAAGAGCTCTTTCAGACGATAACTTCAGTCCTCACCTTTACTTATTCTTTGGCCCAGCTTTACTCCACCTCTACTCATCCACAATACTAGCTCCAGCGTGAGGGTCAGAATCTGATTTGTTCACCACCACAGCATCAGCTTCTTTCTCTTCAGATTCAACTTCAGTTTCATTGAGACCCCCTTCAACTTGTTCAAGTGTTATCCCTGACTCTGTCCGGTTCCCCACAGTTTGCCTGACCTCCTTCTGTGCCATTTCCACCACCACTGGTGTTTCTTCTGAGAGAAGAGCTGGTACTCGTTCATGGGGACATAGGACTCTACGAGTGTGGGAGGCATGCATGCAGTTCGGTAGACCACTGCACTTCACAGCAGTTGTGATAGCCAAGATCACCTGGTATGGACCACACTAATGTGGTTCAAGACAGTTCTTGCTCAAATGTTTCTTCACCATGACCCAGTCTCCGGGACCAAGGTTGTGGCACTGCTCCTGATGTGGCAGTGCTATTGCAGTTTCAACCTGGTGAGACACAGAACAAGCCACATCAGCCAACCCTTTAAGTTCAAGTTCAAGTTCAAATTTTTTTATAGCGCACTACTCACCCAGAGGGTCTCAAGGCGCTTGAGGGAGGGGGGTGTGCTTTACTTATCGAATATCCAAGTTTTTAGTTGCTTTCTGAAGGAGAGGTGGTTCTGTGTAAGGCGAAGGTGGGTGGGGAGAGAATTCCAGGTCTTGGCCGCTAAGTAGGAGAAGGATCTTCCCCCCATGGTGGATCTATGGATGCGCGGAATTGCGGCGAGGGCTTGATTGGACGATCGTAGTTGGCGGGTGGGGGTGTAGAAGGACAGTCGCGTGTTGAGGCATTTGGGTCCTAGGTCATAGAGGGCTTTGTGTGCGTGGGTGAGGAGACGGAACGTTATTCTCTTGTTGACGGGGAGCCAGTGGAGGTCTTTCAGATGACCGGAAATGTGAGCTTGACGAGGGATGTATAATATGAGTCTGGCTGAGGCGTTTTGGATGCGTTGGAGTTTTTTCTGTAGTTTGGCTGTGGTTCCGGCGTAAAGGGTGTTTCCATAATCCAGTCGGCTGGTGACCAGTGCGTGGGTGACCTGTGTAGGAAGGTACCTCCTGACTATGGTTGCCCCCAACTTTTTGCCCTGTGTTTTAGCTGGTTTTTGACATAGTCGACCTGGGACCCTGCCAATCAGGACCCCAGGCCTACTGCTCTCTCTGTAAAATGGATTCCATGTACCTTAGGTACATTTCCAATTGGTACTGGGCCACCTTATCAGACCCTGTAACTCAGGGCATAGGTGTACCCAGGGCCTACCAGGGGCTGAAGCATGTATTATGCCACCCCTGGCTGGCCTCCTAAATTTGACACAACTGGCTGCATGACAGCTGGGGCAAAGTCGTGTAATCACCCTTTGCTATAGATATAGTATACCTATATCTAACCCTAAAAATGGACACACAGATTCCTATCAGTCACTCCTATGGCAGGCCTTGACAATCCTGAAGGCAGAGTGCTTGGAATCGTGTGAGATGGTGCTCTGGCATGAGCTGAGCCTGTCTGCAGCTTGCGGAACCAAGTCCTAATAGCTGTTCCATGATAACGCATACCATATACTCTTAAGTGCATTATAATCCTCGCGGTTAAATGCTATCTTTGGTATTGCTTTATCAAAACATGTCGAGTAAGGTGTCATACGAATTGGAATACTAACCCCTCGCCAATTCTGGCGACGGGGTTAGCATTCCACCCTTCTAGAGGGACACGACATGTATGTAACTGTGAACCCCGGTTAAAGTTAAACGAAGCCTCAGCTCCACAAAATGGATGCTGCCACCACAGACACGAGTCCGACCTCCTGCTGCTGGGAGTCCTTCCAGGGAGGAGAGCTTGGACAAATGGTTTCCTGTCCGGGGCGGTGCTAGCACCATCCCAGACAGGGTTTTGTGTATCCTGGGTAGGCAGGGCTTTACAGGAAGGTGACTGCTGAGTGGCACCCCGGTGCTCACTAAGCATAGGCCGGTCAGAACCAGTTCCAGGGGCACACCAGCCCCTGGCCTGGGGAAAGTCCGGCATGGGAGAGGGGTGTAACCACCCCCCTCCTAGTCCCACCCATAGGCAGGACCTAGTCACCGGGTCAGCCCCTTTTCTTAGTATAAAGATAGGAGCGGGCCCCCTGTTCAAATTAGATCATCTTTGGAATCAAGACACGACTTTCTGCGAAAGGACATCAAGATTTCTTCTTCAAGATTCTCCCTTGTGGCTAAGGAGTAGTCACCCTGCATCCGCAGGCACCATCCTAAGAACACTGTGGTCTGCTGCAAGTCCTTCCTCAGGAATCCGACGACACAGCTCGACGAGACCCGGCTTCCCTGGCACCTCTGACCTCTACTCACCTCTACAGCCAAGCTGAGAACCGTGAGTGCGACGAGACCTCGAGGGACCGACGATCACCAAGACTGCACGACTTCTTTGCAACAAGCCCACCGAGTGTTCCACTGGTGAGTGCTTTGGGGTCCGAGAAGCCCCGACCCTGAGCGGCTCCAGCACCGAAGATCAGCCCTCCAGCATCTCCACGATCTGCATGGGGCCCTTCTGCTTTTTGCTGCTCACCGCGTTGTTTGGCTACTAGCCGGCTGGCTTGTGGCCTTCTTCACGACGACATCACTGCTGCTGGTCTGGTTGCTCCAGACTGGCCCTTGCTTCCTTCCAAAAGAGAAGCACCCCGGACCCTCCTGGTCCACTCCAGACGCCATTTTGAGTCCACTGCGTGGGCTTGAATTTGCCAAGGCTTTGTTGCCCAATCCTGGGTCCAGCAACGCCGACAGCTTCATCCATCGTGGGACAGCTCGCTCCTCCATCCTGGTCGCCGACAACGCCTCCTGGTCCGTGAGATCTGCAGAGCACAGCGTCACCCACTCACCTAGTCGAGGTGACTACCATCCGGTGCCCTCCTGGTGCCACCTGACTACTGGCTAGTAGTCTCGAACTTGGTCCCCTCTGCTTTCAGGTGTCATCTCTCTTCAAGATCCAGGCTTGGCTCACTTCGAACTCTCTTCACTGGTCGCCTGCCAGCATCTTTCTTCCAGGCTCCTGGTCCGTCTACGAGGATTCCCGACGTCTTTTGAGACATATGCAGCTGCAGCCCCTGGGCTAGGTAACTTCGGCATTTCGGTGCCCCAGCATAGGCTAACTATCCAAGGGTCAGAATCCACTTTCGTTTTCCTCCTACCAGGTCGTGTTCGCCCGAGAACACTAACTTTCTGAAATCTAGCTACCATAGACTTTGTCCCGCATCCCGCGTGAGAGTGCACACTCTGCACCCGAGTCCCCTAGGCCTCCTAGAAGTAATCTGAAGATTCTATAGTCAAGACCTAGCGATTCCAAAGCCTATTAGTACTGTACTTACCTGCTAGTAATTTCGCATTCCACTTTCAGAGTATATGGTTTTCCGTGCCCCTCGGGCATTTGTATATACTGTGCTAACTTAAGTATTTTCGTAAGAGTTTTGTTTTGTGCTTAGTACCCTGTCCTCATAAAGAGTACAGGGCTGTTGTGATTTTAATAAATACACTGTTTATTTTCATAACACTTGTGTGGTGTCCTTTCACTTGGTGTTTAAGGGGTATATGTGTGGTATAACAGCTGGCTTAACACGCCCTCTCGAATCTTTAGCCTTAGACTGCTCGTATCCACGCTACTAGGATAGCTGGTCTATAAGGTTGACTTACAACCAATCATCAATAAGGGTTGCTGGACTGATACATAGTGTTCACTAGAATAGTGAGCACTGCATATCAGGCCACCTTCTCACAACCGTCTTTCTTGTTTCGGTGGGGATCCAACAGAAGATTTTTTTGAGCATGCGTAGGATGTTGAAGCATGATGATGAGACGGCGTTGGCTTGTCTGGTCATCGAGAAGGAGGAGTCCAGGATGAAGCCCAGGTTACGTGCGTGATCCGTAGGTATGGGTGCGGTTCCCAGGGCCGGTGGCCACTATGAGTCGTCCCACGCAGAGGGGGATGACCCTAAGATGAGGACTTCCGTTTTGTCTGAGTTTAGTTTTAAACGGCTGTTCTTCATCCACTCGGCTACTTCTTTCATTCCTTCGTGTAAGTTGGTTTTGGCGGTGTTTGGGTCTTTGGTGAGGGAGAGGAACAGCTGGGTGTCGTCTGCGTAGGAGATGATGTTGAGGTTGTGTTGGCGCGCGATGGATGCGAGGGGACTCATGTATACGTTGAAGAGGGTGGGACTGAGTGATGATCCTTGTGGTACGCCGCAGATGACTTCGGTGGCCTCTGATCTAAAAGAGGGGAGGCGGACTCTTTGGATTCTTCCGGCGAGGAACAAGATGATCCAGTCCAATGCTTCTCCTTGTATTCCGACGTTGCTGAGGCGTTGTATGAGGGTGCTATGACAGACTGTGTCGTAGGTTGCGGAGAGGTCAAGTAGGATGAGGGCGGCTGTTTCTCCGTTGTCCAGTAGAGTTCGAATGTCGTCTGTTGCTGCGATGAGGGCGGTTTTGGTGCTGTGTTTGGCTCGGAAGCCGGACTGTGAGGGGTCGAGGGATTTGTTGGATTCAAGGAAGGCGGCGAGCTGACTATTGACGGCTTTCTCAATGACTTTGGCAGGGAATGGGAGGAGCGAGATGGGGCGGTAGTTCTTAAGTTCAGTGGGGTCTGCTGTGGGTTTCTTCAGAAGGGCGCTGAGTTCGGCATGTTTCCAGCTTTCCGGGAAGGTAGCGGAGTTGAAGGAACAGTTGATGACATCACGGAGATGGGGTGCGATGATGGAGTCTGCTTTGTTGAAAATGTGGTGGGGACATGGGTCGGTTGGCGATCCTGAGTGGATGGAGTTCATCAGGCGGATGGTGTCTTCGGTGGTGATTGGGTTCCAGGCGCAAAGGTTGTTAGAGTGAGGTTTTGGTTCGGGGGTGGGTGGAGTGGACTGGTCTTCTGACTAGTTTTCAAAGCTGTTATGTATGTCTGCGATTTTGTTGTGGAAGAACGAGGATAGAGAGTCGCAGAGGTCTTGGGAGGGAGTGATGTCGTTGGTGCCGGCGGTGGGGTTGGTAAATTCTTTGACGATGTTGAATAGTTCCCTGCTGTTTTGGGCGTTGTCAAGTCGATCCTTGAAGGCTGATTTCTTGGTGGATCGGATCAGTTGGTGGTGTTTGCGGGTGGCGTTCTTGAAGGTGGCCAGGTTGTCAGTGGTTGGGTTTTTTCTCCAGGCTTTCTCAAGGGTACGACATAACTTCTTGGATTTCTTAAGGTCATCAGTGAACCAGGGGGCTTTTTTGCTACCTTGCTTGATTTGATGGTTTTTCAAGGGTGCTAGTTCGTCGGCGCTGTGGGTGATCCATTGTGTGAGGTTGGTGGCTGCTTGGTTTGGGTCCGATGATTTGGCAGGAGGGTTTTGGTGAAGCGATGTGAAGAGCTGGTCGGTGGTAATTTTGTTCCAATTTCTTTGGGGAATAGGTTGTGGGGGGTTGTGGGTCGTGGTCTTTTTGTAGTTGAAGTGAACGCAGCTGTGGTCCGTCCAATGGAGAGCTGTGGTGTGATCGAAGGAGATGTGCTTGCTGGAGGTGAAGATTGGGTCGAGCGTGTGCCCGGCAAAGTGGGTGGGGGTGTCAACAAGTTGTTTGAGTCCGAGATTGGCCATGTTGTCCAGCAGGGTGGTGGTGTTGCTGTCGTTTTTCTTTTCCAGGTGGAAGTTGAGGTCTCCCAGTAGAATGTAGTTCTCGGAGGGGAGGGCATGTGGGCTGATGAAGTCAGTGATGTCTTCGCTGAATTGTGTGCGGGGTCCTGGTGGTCTGTAGATGAGGGTGCCTCTGAGTGTGGTCTTGAAGTCGGTGTGAATCTGGAAGTGAAGGTGTTCGGCGGTAGCGAGGTTATCGTCGGAACTGGTCATGATGCGGATGGTGTTCTTATGGACGATTGCGATGCCTCCTCCTGTTTGGTTGGTGCGGTCCTTTCGGATGATCTTGTAGGCGTCCGGGATGGCTATGGCGATGTTGGGCGCTGATGAGGCGTTCATCCAGGTTTCTATAAGCTACATCGACGTCCGGCGATGTAGTGTCGAGTAGGTTCCAGAGTTCAATGGAGTGTCTGTGGACCGAGCGGGTGTTGAGCAGGATGCACTTTAGGTGGTTAGTGTCGGAGCTCTGTTTGGAGTTTGTGGATTTGGTGTGGGTCCTGATGCAGTCGAATTTGCAGGAGTGGCAGGTGAAGGGTCCATGGGTGTGTCCTGGGGCAGCTTGGTAGCATTGTGGTGTACGGCCGGGGTTAAGGGCTGAGAGGGTTGCGGAGTCGTATGTTATGCGGGTGGAATGGATTTTGCGGGGGCCATGGGGTATGGCCCTGGGCGCGGTCCAGGCGCGGACGGGCGTAGACGGGCTTACCTATAGCGCACCTTTGGCGTGCATAGGGCGCGACCGCTGCGCGTGAACGCTGCACGCGAAGGCATCTGTCATATGTGGATAGTGGAGGGGCGAGGGGCGAGGGAGGAGCAGCTGGGAGGCGGGAGCGGGGTGGAGAGCTGGGCAGGGAGGCACAAGGCCAAACAACAAAATGGCAGCAAGCCAAAAGCGAAACAGGATTGGGGCACAATCTGAATAAACGCGATGAAAATGGCAGTGGCACCGGCACAATCAGGCACAATTGAATTATTCAGGCAGCACAGCACAATTGAAAGATCGTGAAAGCGCACTTTGGCAATATAGCGCTACGATACAAATATAATAAGCAATCAGGCACTAATAATTGTGGGAGCAATGCGAGCTAGCAGAGAGCAATCTGGCAGTATAGCGCTACGATACCACAAGCGGCAAGCAGAGCAGGGAGAAGCGGGAGGAGTGACCGCTTCTGATGAGATCAGGACAGGACAGTAATCAAGTATCAAATTGTCTCTGATGTTATTAAGTATGTTGGTTGGCACAGCAGGAAGTCTCATAGTTCATCCAATTATTGTCTTTTGCGGCGATAACCCCATCTTCCAAATAGGAACACTGCGAAGACTCATCAGAGCAAGGGACAAAGCATAAGGCCATTTTCAGAGATGTGTAAGCACACACTTTGGCCAATCTGGATTTCAATGTACTGTTGACCTGTTCTACCATACCTGCGGCTTCTAAATGATAACTGCAATGCAATCTCTGTTGCACTTGCTGTGCTGCACATAGCATCCTCAGAACATCATTAATAAAAAGGGATCCTCGGTCTGATTCCAAAGAGGGTTGAAACCCGAATCTCAGAATCAGCTCTCACATTAGCAATTTAACCACAGTGATACTATCACAACTTCTAGTCAGGTATGCTTCTGCCCAACATGAGAAGATGCACACTACCACTAGAATGTAACTCAATCCAATGCACTCTGGCATGTCAACAGAATCCATTTGCACCCAGTTGATAGGACCGCCAAACTATCCTGTGACTCAGTTTAACAGCAGTTCCTTTTCCCACATTCATTTGCTGACAGATCACACATCTACACCATAATGCCTCTGCCATCATTCGAAACTTCAAATTGAACCAAGTCTGCCGAACCAGTCTCAGCATCACATACCTTCCTACGTGCATCTGCCCATGGTAAAACCTGGTCATCGGGGGCAACCAACTATTAGGCAACACTGGTCTTCTGTCTCCTGACTCACAGATATCATCCTCATGTTTCACACATCCTGCTCTAATCCAACCTTACTGTTCTTCTTCAGAAACCTCCTCTTGCAACCTTTTCACAAGTATCAGCAATTGTCATCAAAAGGTTAAAATCTGCTTCATCAGATCCCTTGTTTACATTTTCATAATTGAAAGAGCAAACATTCAGTACACAAAAACTTAATCGGCATATCGATCACCAACGGTCACAAAATAATTTCCTTTACAATGAGCAGAACATTTCACCACTGCAACCTGTGATAGCATTTGAAGTGCTTCTAACAGTTTTCTCACATTTTCTCCATTATGAATGAGGGACTCTGATTAGGTCAAGTATCCCCTTTCATACCATAACTGTTTGAAGTCCGCTGTCCTCGTTTCAGTAGGAGTTGACCCTCCCTGATTCCCTCTCCAAATCGAGCTGTGATCATACCTAGGCACTGTAGGACCAATAGTAACCGGCACTGTAAGAGCATCCAGAAGCTACAAAGCCAAATTAGTTTTTCCATTTCCTAGGGTTACAGATTGTGTTCCCCCGTTCAATATGACCCTACAACCCCAGAACTAGGAGCAACTGGTGCTGCAGCACTGTCAGAACTATCAGTAATATTCACATTTTCGCCACTGTCCATTGGTGTCTGATTATATTGAGGCGAAGTTCAGCCGACAACCCATCCAAGAGACTATCACTTGCATCACTGTTGCTATCTGTTTCTCCCTTCTTCCCCTGTTCTCTACTCTCTTTCCCATCCTCATTTCCCTCACTTTTTTATGACTGGGTACAACCTTGCTTCCTCAATTATATCTACTCTCCATCCCTTCTGTTGATAATCCCATCTCGCCTCTGCATATGTATGCATCGCTTTTCCTCCAGTGGGGCTTCCTTGCCAACTCTAGTAGGCATCCCTACATCTCCTCGCATCATATCTCCTATTGCTTTAAGACATCCGATTTTTCAATCTCTCATTTCAGCAATATCAAGTGAAATCAAATTTAGATAAAAGGTTTACGTTCCGTGACAATACGATCACCAATAGCAGTACAACATCCAAGAAACGATTTCAACCAATCTCAGCGCAGGTTTATACCAACCAACCTATCACAGCGTGGCACTCTCACTCTATGGCATCACTCTCACTCCTCACAGCAGTTCACCCTCCTTCACAATTTGTTCGCATCCACACGCACATTTTCTTAAACGATTGTCTGCTTCTCTAAAAGAATCAATAGAATTCAATCACTCAACGAACACACGCACACTCTCAAATGAAACCTCAATCAGCGGGGAATCACCTGAATTAGTATAGTTTCTCTTCTGCGCAAGAGATTCACTTCACTATTCACAATTGTCCCATTCACACTAAGTTCCCTGTCTAAATTGGGCCGTCAAGGACATCTCACAACAAACCCCACAAAACTAAGCAGACAAATACGATATGATGTCTTCTGCACCTTTTAATATATCCCAGGATCTTAGGCCTTGTCGGTCCCGATAAATACTTCAAGGACTTAACAACTTAAGCAATTCAACAACTCACCCTCAGTCCCACTATTTCTTCGCTAGACGCCATACAATCCATTCTTTACCGCAATCTAAACGTGATCATCACAAACCCTACTGATGCTCACTCTTCTGCAGCCACTGCTAAAATCATAGGCCACTGGAACTCCATCCCTCTGTGTCTTGATTCGAGCCTTCAGGATTAAGGCAACTACAATTTGGTCCAGACTATTCTAATTCTAACTTCTATCTCCCTCTGCTTCACAAGCAACCATCCGACAAGCCACCATCTGCTCCAGCTCACTCCCAATGAAGAAAATCTGAGCTTATTTACTTTCTGCTATCCATTGATGTTTGGCTGCATGAGAGGCTAAAGGGAGAACACATTTTGATTTCAAAGTTTCACTGTGCAATTCATTAAGTCACACAATAATCCATTCCATAACTGGAAAAAGTTTAGTAGGATTTATTGCAAATTTATGATTTTAACAAAAATCAAATAAAGTGTATTTTGACTTTACAAATTCAAAACTAAGCTCACATAAACCATTCTTAGCATAAGTATATGAAAATGCTAAATTTGTAAAGTATGATTAGTTCAATTATTACGAAATAAACAATCAGAGAAAAGAAAGTTGAGTCAAGTTGCATTAATTGAGTCTCAACCAACCGCATTAATCCTACCCTACACCACACTATCCTAGCAAGGATTCCCTATTCTAAGAGATGATTGTCAAGTTCAGGACCAATATAGGAGAACAAGAAAGAAAGGTGTCAGCAGTTGAAGTCTTCAGTAGAAGTATTCCATGCTTGGACAAGTAGCAGGAATGCCACACAAAGATAGGTCTGCAACCTGCAAAAATCTCAAAAGATGTGCGTGTCCACTAAGTAACAATAGACAATATCAAGTGCCTTAGAAAGGAGCTTGTCCCATGTGACCTCCCCTTGGGTACCTTTCCATCGGCCAGGCTCGATTCTTCCAACTCCCTTCTTACACAGATAAGCGATTCTCTTCGTCCTTGGCCATTCTTCTCCTCCTCCATGGGAAGTCACCCCTGGGCTCTTTTCCACATTCCTCTTGTGCTACGATGTCCTTTCACACGTCACTATCAAACAAAACAATGACCCTTGTATGTTAACTAATAATGCTCATCCACACCTGCAGTGGAGACAAAATACAGCAAAAACATTCCTGATTAAAGGTTACGTACAAAACAAATGTTAACTGCATCGTACACTTGCACTGAAATACAGTATTAGGCTAATAGATTGGCCACCTGAGTTCGTAGTGGAGTGCCCAGTGAGGGAAGATGTAATATCTGAAAGAAACAGGTTAGTGTTAGATTCCTTACCTTAGAATATCCCCAGGCGTCTGACTAGATCCGGAAAGTTTTGCGTAGCAGTACCCCTGCGCGTCGGTAGGCATTGTCTGCGGCTCCGCATCCGTCATTGGCGTCGTTGGCGCCAGAATGATGTTGTCGGAGTACTTAGACGCTGCCCTCGCGCGCAGACGTCAGTTCTTTTTTCTGCGCCGGCAAGCGCAAATCCGGAAAAAGCGATGACCCTTAGTTATTTTTTGACCAAACTTTTTCGATCCTTTTGATCACTTTTCGAGTCTTTACGACTCTCGGTGCCGATAGGGATGCCCGGGTTCAAGCCCTGAACCGATTGCAACCGACTGATGTCGGTTACCGATCCCCACCATCGGTGCCTCTATTGCCTTGGGGCCGACCACGACAACAAGTCGTGCCCCGACTGCCTGGCTCTGACCTCGAAGGCTAGGCGGGAGCGGTCCCGTAAGTGCCTCGAGATCCGGCAGTCGGCCCCGCGCCGCTCACCATCCCAGTCCAAGAGGGGGTCGAGGGACCGGTCGCGGGGCCACAGTCATCGAAGCTCGACGAGTCGTCACCATTCGTCGGGCTCCGAATCCTCAGGTAAGAGGCACAAGAAGTAGAAATGGCAACATCGCTCTTCTGACTCCCCCGACGGTCGCGCGATGCGGCCGGGGTTTCGGGCAACACCGCCCACGCGGCTCCACCGGACCCGCAGGCGTCGCGGCCTGCTCCATATCCGCCGGTCCCTGGGCCAAACGCGACGCCGGAGGAGATCGATGCCTTCATCATAGCCATGAGGTTGCCTTCTCCTCCGTCGGGTTCCACGGCGCCTTCAGGCCCCGCGGCCCCGACTGGAAGCCCAAGCGGGCCGGGTGCTTCCTCCCCGGCGCCGTAAGTGACTTCAGTCCCGGCGCCGCAGGTCCCCCCTGGTTCTGGATCCGGGTCACCGCTGGTCGACCGTACGACCCCACCGTGTCGACCCCTAGAGTGTCGCCCCAGGCGCCATCCCTGGACGGCGCCGTGCCTGGTCCTTCCCTTGGTCCGGATCCGGCATCAGACCGGCGTCGCTCAACGCCGCATTCGACGCCGGCAGAAGAGCAATTCATCTATGATTCAGCTCCATCCTTTGCCCCTGCATTCCAGGAGATGGAGGACGAAGGAGACTGGGAGGGGTCTGAGGACCCTCTGGCATGGGAGTGCCAGTCATTTCAGGACTGGACATATGAGCTAGGGGAAGCCAGTGGTCTGGACACCTCGCCTGACACTGGTTTTGTCTCCCCTCCTACCGTGGCTGTGGAGGAGGGGGCTGTTTATAGTGTGGTGCTGACGAGGGCGGCCAAGGCCTTGGCTCTTGAGCTCTCCATCCAACAGTGAGGTCTAACATCCTCACGGAGGTCCTTAAGCCGCAGGCAAGCTCTTCGGAGCCTCTACTGCCGTTTAATGAGGCTCTCACGGATGTCCTGTTGGGCACCTGGTCCGGGCCCGCTACAGGTCCCCCTGTAGATAGGAACGTCGCCAGGTGCCAACCCCTGGCTCCAGGCTACCCTAGTTTTCTGTCCACCCACCCCACCCCGAGAGCCTGGTAATCCAGGCCTCTACTTCTCAGTCTGCATTCTTGACTGCACCTCCAGATCGGGAATCCAAAAGGTATGAACAGTTTGGCAAGAAACTGTTCACTGTTTACAAAGAAATACTGGGCTGTTCCTAGAGATAGTGAGTGTACGGGTCACACCTGTGTTTGGATGTTGTAGGGTCTCAATGGAATCCTACAGTTGGGCATCCATTTTGTTGGATGTAATGTCCTCACACACCCTTTCAGGTGTCATGCTTCATCATCGGTATTGCTCCTCATTGGGTCGGCGGTGCAATACCCAACGGGCGACACCTCAAAGAGGGGCTCTTTGGCGGAGATCTTCTATCCAACAGCCATTTGGTTGAAGTGTGGGTGTAGGGCCAGGAAGGTGTAGACGTGTTTGTGAGTTTAAAATGAAGCTAGGAGTACCAGGATCAAGTTTATTCTGGGGGTCCCCTGCTTCAATTAAAAGAAGAGACTAGCCTGTACCTAATGGATTACGATGTTTCCTTCTTTGAGACTCGACTAGTATGTGCAGAAAATGGTCGACATGTTTCTCGCATCTGTACAATGACTAGCGATTCATTAGGACCTATGTAAGAAGTTAAATATTAAGGAACACTGTCTACGTTATATGATCTGCCTAAGTCTCAAATATTTATTTCAGACTGTGAAGTGATCAAAATGGTATACCTGTCTTGTGCTGCATCTGCCTAATTGGTCAAGTATGCGTGCAACAACAGCACCCGGCGGGTTGTACATCGGGTAAACGATCTCTGTAGTTAGGGTCAGGATCCCCGTGTCTTCGTGGTGCGACCTACCCCTCTCCACCGGGTCTGGGTGGTGTTCTCCTCCCTCAGTTTGGGGTTGCGGTCAGTCAAAACCGCTTGCCTTTTGGGCCTTACACGCACTCCTTGTGGGATACGGTTGCAGCCGTGCTGCCGGAGTGCCCAGAGGGGGCCCGGGTGAAGCTTGCTCAAGGCCTTACGGAGGGACGAGACGCAGTGCGGTATTCCATGCAATGTGGGCTGTATACCACGGACTCGCTGGGCAGGGCGATTTCCACGTCTGTGGCGGTTCACCGCCACTCCTGGCTGAGGTCCGCCAACTTCTCGGCTGATGTCCAGAACACCCTCATGGACATGCCGTTCGCTGGCAGCCACCTCTTCGGTGGCAAGGCAGATAGTGCACTTGAGCGCTTCAAGGACTCCAGGGCTACGGCCAAGTCCTTGGGCCTGTCAGGCCAGCGCCAGCAAACTTCTGCCTTTCGCTCCTTTTGTGGCCAAGGAAGGGGCGCCCCGTCGCCTCCTGCCAACCACGGGCCGCAGTCTAACATCCAAAGTGGCGGCAGACGTGGTAACCGCCGTGGCCGTGCCAGGGGACAGCGGTGAGGCCAGCCCACATCCACCCCCGCAGCATCTGCCTCAAAGCCTTCCTAGTCCGAGCTTTCTGGCCCATTCGACGCCAGTGGGGAAGGGGTTCGCCATCACCTCCTCCACTGGCGCACCATCACATCAGACAGGTGGGTGCTGCAAATCATCCGAAGTGGCTACTCCCTGCCCTTCGAGGTGACCCCTCCAGCCATGCCACCGCAGTACCACCGTGTGTCGGGGAATCACTTGCAACTTCTGCAAGAGGAAGTATCGGCCCTCTTGGCCAAGGGGGCCATCAAGCGCATTCCTGGGCCAGAAGTAGGGTGTGGTTGCTATTCCCACTACTTTTCGGTTCACAAGAAGGGCTATGCCCTATCTTGGACCTGCGGAATTTCAACGGCTTCCTCCGGAAGGAGAAGTTCAAGATGAGGACTTTAACTCAGGTCTTAGCTGCCCTGGACCCCGAAGACTAGATGGTAGCGTTGGACTTGCAGGATGCGTATTTCCACATCCCCGTCCTGCCGGACCACCGGTGTTACCTGCGGTTCACGGTAGGCCACGAGCACTTTCCGTTTACCGTGTTCCACTTCGGCCTTACCAGCACCCCACAGGTGTTCACAAAAGTGATGCCGGTGGTCACAGCTCATCTGCACAGACTAGGGGTGTCAGTCTTCCCCTATCTCGACGACTGGTTGTTGAAGGCGGGCTCGCCCCAGACAGTCGTCAGCCACCTCCAGACTACGTCCGACCTCCTGCACTTGCTGGGGTTTTCCATCAATGTGCCGAAGTCACACCTGTGCCCCTCTCAAAAGCTCCTCTTCACCAGAGTGGTTCTGGATTCGGCGCAGTTTCGGGTTTATCCTCCCGAGCAGCGGGTTCAGGATATTCAGGCTCTGATTCCGATCTTTCAGCCTTTGTCCCGAGTCTCGGTCAGGTTGACGCTGCGGCTTCTGGGGCTGATGACCTCCTGCATCCTTCTGGTGCATCACGCAAAGTGGCGGATGCGGGCTCTGCAGTAGGACCTGAAGTTTCAGTGCAGTGGACCCAGCATCAGGGCAACCTGTCCGGCCATGTCCTAATCTCGGAGGGCACTGCTAGACAGTTGCAGTGGTGGCTCACGGACCGCGATTGGGTCAGTGGCAGATCCCTCTCCCTACCCCAACCGGAGCACGTAGTTGTAACGGATGCATCCCTCCTGGGTTGGGGGGGCCACATGGGAGAGGTGGAGATCAGTGGCCTCTGGTCTCCGGCGATGTCCAGGCTCCACATCAATCTTCTGGAGCTGCGGGCGATCCGGCTTGCACTGAAGGCATTCCTTCCCTCTGTCCGAGGAAGTGTAGTGAAGGTGTTCATGGACAACACCACTGTCATGTGGTACTGCAACAACCAGGGCGGGGTGGGGTCGTGGACCCTTTGTCAGGAGGCTCTGTATCTCTGGCAATGGGTGGAACACCAGGGCGTCTCTCTGGTGGTTCAACACCTGACAGGTTCTCTGAACGCCAGGGCGGACGAACTCAGCCGTCAGTGCATGATGGATCACGAATGGCGTCTGAACTCGGACGTGGCGCAAGGTCTCTTTCGGCAGTGGGGAGAGCCTTGGTTAGATCTATTCACCACAGAAGAGAACGCGCAATGTCATCAGTTCTGCGCGTTTGAATTTCCAAGGTGGCACTCGCTCAGAGATGCTTTTCGACGCGAGTGGAGCTGCAGTCAGTTGTACGCCTTTCCGTCTATACCACTTCTGCCCAGAGTGCTGAAGAAAATCAGACGCGACCGGGCCCAAGTCATCCTTGTGACTCCGGACTGGGCACGAAGGTATTGGTATCCCCAGCTACTCAGCATGTCCGTCAATCTCCTGATTCATCTGCCTATTCAGGAGGACCTTCTGTCGCTGCAGCAGGGGACGGTCCTCCACCCTAACCTGTCCAGCCTCCACCTCCATGCGTGGAGATTGAGCGGCGGCAGTTGAGGCCATTTGACTTGCCTCCTGAAGTCTGTGATGTGATTCTGCCAGCCAGGCATCCCTCCACAAAATCAGTATACGTCTGCAGGTGGAACAAATTTGTGACATGGTGCACAGCAAAGGCTGTGGATCCACTTTCTGCTCCTCTTTCGGAGGTTCTCCTCTTTCTTCTTTCTCCTGTCCAGCATGGCTCTGCTCTGGGCACTATCAAAGGCTACCTCTCTGCCATTTCAGCCTTCTTAAGGTTTCCTGATCAGCCTTCTCTTTTCAAGTCCCCTGTTGTAAATAGATTCTTGAAGGGCATCACTCACATGTTTCCTCCTGTCACTTTCGTGATGCCTCAGTGGGACTTGAATCTTGTTCTGACCTACTTGATGTGCGCTCCCTTTGAGCCACTTCATAATTGTCCTCTCCGTCTTCTTACTCTTAAGACTGCATTCCTGGTTGCCATCACCTCTGCCAGGAGGGTGAGCGAGCTCAAGGCTCTTTCTTCAAAACCTCTTTTCCTTTCTGTCCATCCGGACAAACTTGTTTTGAAAACACGTCCCTCTTTCTTGCCCAAAGTTGTCACGGCCTTCCACATCGGGCAGTCCATCACTTTGCCCACCTTCTTTCCGCATCCCTCGAAAGAGGAGGAGAGGCTCCACCGTCTAGACCCAAAACGTGCGCTCTCATTCTACCTGGACTGCACACGCCAGTTCCCGGTGGACGACCAGCTCTTTGTTGGTTACGTGGGCGCTAAGAAGAGACGGGCGGTGCACAAACGAACCATTTCTCAATACGTTGTGTTGTGCATAAAGGCTTGTTATTCCTTGGCTAAAAAGGAGCCTCCGGTGGGGCTGCGTGCCCACTCCACTCGGGCCACGGCGGCTGCTACTGACCTGGGTCAGGGAGTACCCTTGCAGGACATCTGCCAGGCAGCTACGTGGGCATCGCTGCACATGTTCGCTCAACACTACTGCCTGGACAGCCTGTTGTGTTTCTATCTAGGACCCTAATTCGATATTCCCGATTTATGCCCTTATGTGGTTATAACAAACTATATCCTTATAAAGGCACAGGAATCATATCCTTATTTAGTAATAGCCTATGGAGTCCAAATACGTCAAGGCTACTCCCCTAGACTCCTAGAAAGTACAACGCGTTCTTTAAACAAACCAAGCCTCCAGCAGCCGGGAATCCCCCCCTGCTTTTGTTTTGATTTGAACAAGAACTCCTGGAGTCCAGAAAGAACTGTTAGTTCTTAGTGATGTCTTATGTCCAACCTTACGTCAAACCTGGCACCTTTCAGGTATAAATATACCAACGTTGCCTTAAGCAAACACACAGTGGTTTGGAGCAGAGCGGCTATCTACTTGCCCGGAAGCCCAGCTGATGCGAGAGCCGAAGGAAGCCGCCCCTCCCTTTTGACGCACTGAGAGAGACCTATCTTTTCTCCTGCCGAGAAAATCCAGCTCCGGTGTTTCCAGTCACCCTTGCGGGTTGCTGGGATATCGAGTCCTGAGAGAGAGATACAAGACCTCCTACATTCTATTACCCAGGTACGGAGCTGACTAAACCCTTAAGAGAATTCTTGATTCAGATTCTTGGCAAAAATCAACTTAACTTAAACTGCAACTTATTTACTCCTTTCCACGTATTAGGCTTAGGTCAGGTACACCGGGGTAGGCGTATTTAGAAGCACCAGTTGAGTACGTTAGTCAATGTTTTTATGTATGCATATATTTTATCTATTTTAAAGTATCATATGGCTAAGAAACCATATCAATGCTTTTACAGTATTATTTCATAATACTACTTTTACTGTACGCACTTTACTTCAATTGTGGCAACTCATTTCTCTTGCATGAGAAAGAAGACTGCTCAATAAATAACACCTTGCACTCTGGTGAAACTAAGTATGCACGATTGACTGAGTGAAATAGCTGCCTATTGTTTTCACACGACTCTAGAGATACACTCTTTATTCTGAGGAGAGCGAAGTTGTCATGTTTATGCGGTTGTCAGAAACTAATCCCTTCTTGTCTAAATCAGGAGAGTTAACTCTTTCCTGAACATTCGAGAAAGTTTCTAGTGACCTCTGAGCTAGCTGGCGAAACTAATTAAGTCTAATATAGTCAGTAGAGACCTAGTCGACCTCAGTCCTACGTCTACACTGCTGTTTATATTATTCCAATGCGCAGAGCCTATTGGGAATATAGGAACTACACTACAAGCCAAGTCCGGAGAGATGGCTTCTTTGGTCGTTCTGTTCTCAGGACTTTCTGGTGTGATTATTGGTTCGCAGACCCACCACCGGGATTGGTATTGCTGGGGTATCTATTCTAAGGTAAGGAATCTAACACTAACCTGTTTCTTTCAGATGCACAAGTTACTTACCTTCGGTAACGATATATCTGTAAGAAACAGTAGTTAGTGTTAGATTCCTTACCACCCCACCCATCCTCCCCGTTCTGCGAACCGATGTCTAGGGTTAAGGTTCTTCCCTTTGAGGGCCCTAGTTTCATGGCACCAGTGTCGGTTTTTATCATGGCTCTACATTTCTGGCGCGGAAAAGCTATGTACAGAACTGACGTCAGTGCACGAGGGCCACGTCTAAGTACTCCGACGACGTCATTCCGGCGCCAACGACGCCGATGACGTACACGGAGCCACAGACAACGCCTACCGACGCGCAGGGGTACTGCTACGCAAAACTTTCCGGATCTAGTCAGACGCCTGGGGATATTCTAAGGTAAGGAATCTAACACTAACTACTGTTTCTTACAGATATATCATTACCGAAGGAAAGTAACTTGTTCTTCACCTGCCTTCTGGGACCACATACCAGAATCAGTCAAAAACTCATATGCGCAGGAGTGGGATTTAGCGCTAGCTCCAGCACTTTACCGCAATCTTGTTGGGTGGGACGATGAGTCACCTCATACTGAAATCCGATTAAAATCAATTCCTCATCCACAGAGACAGTATCCAATTGAACATGAAGCAAAGAAACAAGTCAGGGAGATTCTAGATCAACTTGAGTACCATGGTGTAATAGAGAATTGATCCTCACCCATGAATAATCTCTTATTTCCTGTAATTAAACCTGATAATTCATATGGTCTAGTCTTCGATTAAAGGACATTTAAACGCTTTTTCTGACAAATTATAGTGCCTGGGATCAGAAATTTCACAGCATTCTCAGCTCTATGTCCTCAACACAAATGTTGTTGATTGCCACAGTGGTAAAGGGATTGTCCTGGGCTGCTTGCAGCCACAGTGACAGATAATAATTCAAAATAATTTTGATGAGAAGGCATTATCCTGTTATGTTATGTTATAGGGGGTGCTTCTATAGCGCACGGCTACTCCGAGGAGTGTCCCGGCGCTGTCAGAGCCTCACAGGTCCAGAGTGGAAAAAGGTCGAAGTGACGGGGCGTAGCTCAGCAGGACGGTATTATTGCAGGAAAAGAAAGGTCTTCAGGTCTTTCCTGAAAGCCAACAGATTGGGGCTGGATCTGAGAGAGAGAGGAAGATCGTTCCACAGCCGAGGGGCGAGATGTTTGAAAGAGCGCCCCCCACAGCGGGCACGACGGATCCTGGGAGTGACTGCCTTGGCCTGGGTTGAAGAGCGCAAGGATCTGGATGGTGAGTAAAAACTGATCCATTTCTGAAGATAGCGGGCACCTGTGCCATGAAGAGCTTTAAACGCGATGGTCAGGGCCTTAAAAGTGATCCGCTTCTTCATGGGCAGCCAGTGAAGGGTTCTAAGAAGCTCACTGGCCCTGGCTCTCCTGGAGAGGCCGAAGATGGCACGGGCCGCCGAGTTCTGCACCACCTGGAGACGTGATAGGAGGTAGTCTGGCAGTCCAAGGTAGAGGACGTTAGAGTAGTCCAACCTTGATCCAATCAGAGCCTGGACAGTGGTCTTTCTGTGCTCCAAGGATAGGAGCGGTAGGAACTTTCTCAGCATCTTCAGGATGGCAAAACATTTGCCGGCTAGGCCCGACACCTGAGCCCTGAAGGAGAGACAGTTATCGACCTGAATACCCAGGTTTTTTGCAGCCCCTGAGTCACCAGTGGGAGGGAACATGGCTGCAGGCCACCACTCTTTCCATTTGGGGTCAGCGGCGCAGCCGAAGAAGAGCATCTCGGATTTGTCGGAGTTACACTTGAGGCTGTGCTGACCAAACCAGTCGAACACAGCCCCAAGGCAGCTCCGGATGGATGCCCCGTCGAAGTCATGGCCCCTGTCACAAGTGAACAGGAGTTGAGTGTCGTCGGCGTACGACACGATCTGGGCCCCAAAATCCTCTGCAAGTGCCGCCAGAGGGGTCATATAAATGTTGAAGAGTGACGGGCTCAAGATCGAGCCCTGCGGCACACCGACCTCCTGAGGCGGCATTGCGGCAGAAAAAGGTGGAGCCCAGATCGTTTGCTGGCGGCCGGTGAGGAATGACCTGAACCATCTATGTAGGTGATATCTGTCTGATGGTTGATGAATTAATGGCTAGAGTTAACCACACAATCCTTGGGTTTGCTCACCTGGGTTACACATTTATTTAAAAAAAACAAATTGCCTACCTCAGTGTCCTATTTCTAGGATATAATTTGTCAAAAGCCTGGCAGAACATTTTTTAGATAAATATGCACTGCTCCAAACTCCAACAAATTCGAAAAGACTACAATCCATTTTAAGATTTTTACATTTTGGTAGGACTTACATTTTGAACTACGCAGAAAGGGTACACCCTTTCTACGACTTAATTAGACCTGATATTTCAATGCATCTTTGGACATAGGTCCATACATATATTTTATGTTCCGTACAAGCTGACATGATAGATGCTAAGCATTTACACGTGTGTCAACACAACTAACCTGGTGATCCGCGTAGTTGCTGGACCAACCGGGTACACCTACATCACTTTCAATGAAGGCAATACATATTGCACACAAATCACATTTGTACACAAACTCTGAAATGCGTTTTGCATCCACTGAGAAAATACTCTCAGTGCTACAGACTGCTGTAGAGAGGGAGGGACTACTAGCGGATGGAAAAAGCATAATTGTCGTGACCCTGGTACCGACCTTAGAGGCCGTTCCAAAAGCAAGCATTCCAAATACTAAGGCATTAGATCCACGGTGGATTCAATGGGCTGACTGTCTCACTGCAACAGATGTAGATTACCGATTTGACTCTACATCACAAGCACAAGCGCTCTTGCAGTATGAACAAGAATATCTTCTGCCAAATTAAATTATGTCTGTAGATCGATATGAATGCATCACTTATACCGATGGTTCCGCCCAGCCTACCAAAGGAACGAAACAGGAATATTCTGTGGCATACGCAATAGTTAAAGGACGCATGCATGACAAAAAGTCCCTTACTGTGAAAATACACACTCAGTCCCTAGGAGACAGTACAGCGCAGCTGGTGCAACTCAAAGCCCTGACACTGGCACTACAAAATATGGATTGTGGATTCCCCACACTTATTGTGTGTGTGATTCATTTTACTGTGTCCCGTCCTCTAACATATATTTTCAGTATTGGGCCCGGAATGGATTTAGAGAATCTAAAGATTGCACTGTAAAACACAAGATGCTTTGGGAACAGGTGGCAAAGTTGAAAGAAGGCCTACAACGGGCTCATGTTATTCATACATGGAGTCATCAATGTGTTTGCGTTCACGTTGAAGGAAATTTGATGGCTGATGAAGCCAACAAGGCAACAGTTCGTACTCCTGCTCTTGGTGCAATGACTTGCTCAAGTACAAGGATAGTCGGAACAACTATGGTGGCAGTTAATGCCATGCGCAATAGAACAACCTTGCCAAAAGGCTTACCACTTAAATACTCTTACAAGTTAGATGCACAAAATATTCCGTATGCTCAGATTTCAGGCATGGGGGAATAGAGTAATACCAAACATTGATCGCAGATTAGGACTGATACTAGCTGCACATGAGGGTCTGGGTCTGTTCTGTAGGGATTACTGCTACAGTTTCTTTACTGAAGCACCGCTATTGGTGCCTGGGTCTATCAAACAGACTAAAGACTTTGCCCTTAAATGTGACATCTGCCAGCAGATGAAAGCCTCCACCGTGGCCCATCCAACACAGACACCTCTATGGATTTTAGGCAAGCCCTTGGCTTGTGTGTATTTGGATAACTGTGGCCCCTTACAATCAGATGGGGCTTACGAGTACATGTTGGTGGCGTGGCCAGGTACCGAAATGGCGGACACGTCTTACTAACGCTCCGCATCGTATCCCCTGGTTATCCTGCGCATCTGGCATTTACGGGCTCTGCTTGCCCCCTGTACACGCCTCCTGAGGCAAGCCAAACCTGTGCTGCTGGGGAAGACCCGCTCGGGACCTGGAACTGCTCCGAGCGGTCCCGAGCATTGCGGCCTGCTGGGTGGGTGCGCCCTGGGCCCGGTAGCGTGGCCGCGCTACTGCCCATGTGGGTTGACTCTGCAGCAGCTACACTCCTGACGGCGCCGGCCCCTGCCCTAGTAATATTGCGGGCTGCGGGGGGGTGCCTCCTGCCCTGTGCAGCCCGTTGGCGGCTGAGGCTGCTGGGCAGCTTGCGGGAGAGACCCGGTACCAGCGAGGGGAGCTGCAGTGGCGGAAGGCTGCTGCTACGGCGCTGGAGTGAGGCCTACACCACGGAGTCAGAACTGCAAGGGGAGCTTGGGGTGCCAGCTGGCGGCGGTGGGGGACCACAGGGGTCGGTCAGGCGTGGGGGTCCCCTGCCTATCCAAAGCGCGACATCTACTGCTGAACAGCTGGCTTGGGCGAGCCACGAGGGCCAGTCGGGCCTAGGGCTTTGTGGAGGTTCCTTGCGGAGGGATATCCCACTGCTTGAGAGCGTGCTACGGGCCATAAAGATCTCTTGACATTGCGGCGCCTGTGTGCGGTAGGGGTCCACGAGGGTCGGCTGGGACTAGGGGCCCTCACCTCCACGCGGCTGGGGCTGAGTAGCTGCACTTGTGGCTGCAGTGAGGCGGTTGCTGCCTGTATCCTGCTACTCCTGGGGCCCATATTGGCGTGCAGTTTCACACTTACTGCTACAGCTGTCGTAGTCCTGTGGGCTGGTAGTGGCCCTTTCTTGGGCCTGGCATTCTGGCGTGGAGGTTGGTGCAGGCCGCACTGGAGCTGCTGGGTGTGACATACCTCACTGAGGTGGGCCTGTGGGGTGCATTGGTGGTGCCGGCTGGTGGCAGTGGGGGACCACAGGGGTCGGTCGGGCCAAGGGGGGCCCTCTGCCTGATTACAATGCGGCTGCTTCGGCGAGTCAGTCGGCTGGTGTGAGACACGGGGGCTGGTCGGGCCTAGCCTTCTGGCGCGGCCGCTGACGGAGTGTTTTAATCTTGCTGCCTGTGAAGAGCGCTCAGCAGATTTTCATGGGCCGCTTGCGCAACAACCACTCTCATGATGCACCCTCCGGGGGGCCGGCTGGGGCATCACTCATGACATCCGGGGCAGCGGCAGAGATGGGCCCGTCTGACATTGCCACCAAACTGAACTCTGTGCTTGCGACGGTGGAGCGAATCGGTGGCGCCCTGGACCTGACCTGCGCATCATTGGAGGGACGCATGGACGCTATTACCTCGGATGTTACACTTCTCCGGGCTGACCAGCACAAACTCTCAGACCGAGTGCGGTATGCGGAGGCCGCACTGGCAGACCTTCGACCCAGATCCCAGAATTGCTCCTCCGCGCTTCAAGATCTCCTGGATCAGCTTTGCACCCTGGAGGAGAAGGTGGACGACGCGGAAGGTTGCTCGCGCCGGAACAATGTGCGCGTGGTGAATCTTCCTGAGGGAGAGGTGGGGCGGAATCCTGAGACCTTTACGGAGACCTGGATGAAGGAGCTCATGCCTCCCGGATTGCTCTCCCCACAGTTTGTGGTGGAGAAGCCTACCGAATACCTGCCAGGAGACCCCCTCCTGGGGCGCTCCCCCACCCCTTCCTGTTCAAGGTCATGAACTTCAGAGACAGGGATGCTATACTGCTGGAGCTAGGCAAACATCCTGGTCCTAAGGTGCAAAATGTATCTGTTTCTCTCTTTCCCAATTACACAGCTCAGGTGCAGAGGAGGCGAGCCACCTTTACGGCAGTGAAACAACAACTCCAGGATCTAGACCTCCGCTACTCCTTGCTCTTTCCGACCCGCCTCCGAGTCATCAGAGAGGGTGCTACTAACTACTTTGACTCCCCCGCTGTGGCATGGGAATGACTCGAGAAATAGGGGTTGGCGACGGCGCCCAAGTCATCCGATAAGTCCCGGCCTCGTGAGTCCCCTCATGGCGGCAAGCGCAGAAGGGGAAGGGTCAGGAGCGTGAGGCATGCAGTGACCATCCCCAGCCCGACCAAATCAGATTGGAACGTTAGGGGGCCATGCGGGCCACGGCGGCCCTCCAGCCCCCCAGATCTCCGTCCCTGACGGACCCTGTTGCCTCTCCGCTTAGATCCAGAGCCCCTGACACCACGCCAGAGGGGTCATTAGACGCAGATTTCCCCCGCTCCCGGGTGTCACCCCACAAACCGCAGACGGCATTATCTGATGCTAACTTTAAGTACATGTTGGACTATCATACTACTTCGGGACTTGTTTGTTTCCTTCTGGTGGCTACGTGATGCCCCCCTCAACCCCCCGACGTTTGGTGGGGGCGGGGCATATGTTGGCTATTTCCTCTCTCAGGCCATTTTTCCCCCCCGAAAGCCCAGTTATAATGGCCTTGGGCTGTATAAGCATGCTAGGGCACCGTGGTGGCTCAGCCTATGCTTTCTCATTTACCATTCTTTGTGATGCTCTACCTCCTGTTTTATAAACGATAACTGAAGGGGAAGCTCTTCACGTTGCCTTCTCTTACTCGCTGGTCTACCTTTTCCCCACAGTCGTAAGATGACGATAGTTCCGTAGCCATGCCTTGGATCGATAGTTTGGGCAGTTCCTCACGTTATGGTTCAGCTCTTTTCCTGTTGGAAATTTCCATATTACCCCACCATCTTAATTTTGTTCCCCTGTACGAGTCGCCGCCCATGCAGACCCACCGCCTTCACGTCCTTTACGCCCACGGGAGGTCTTCACATAGGGAGCCCTGCTGTCCCCGGGCTGGACGCACTGACCTTAGTAGCCCCGATAACCGACTTAAACGTCCTAACCTGGAATGTTAAGGGCATACAGACACCTTCTAAGCGCTATGCCATGTATGCTTACTTACAGCTTCACAAGACACATAAAGCACTTTTACAGGAAACAAAACTAGTAACTACTGAAGCCGCACGCTTGCGCCGGCGTTGGCGTGGTCAGATATACAGCACCAATTACTTGTCCATGGCTAGAGGGGTGATGGTATGGGTTAAAGCTGGGGTCCCATGGGAAGAAAAGGAAGTTCTGGAAGACCCAATGGGGCATACCTCCTGATAAATGTCAGGCTGAATGGTCAACCAATACTGCTGGGCTTCCTATACGCCCCCAACGTTGCTCAGGGCACCTTTTTGGATGATCTCTCAGAGATATTGCTCAGGTGGAGGGGCATCCTGTGGCTCCTGGGTGGGGATTTTAATGCAGTGCTTGATGTTTCCCCTGACCGTTCCTTTCCCCCCCTTACTAGTACTATGGCTTCCTCCAACGCTCACCTTTTAAAAACTGTGGCTAGGACATTGGGCCCTTTCAGATGTTTGGCGGGAACGTCATCCTCGTTCCAGGGTATACTCCTTCTATTCCCCAATCCATAAACTACTCGTACGCCTTGTCCGAATACTCGTATTAGCAGCCCTCCTCCCCTTGATACGAGTGACGGATTACCTTGGTCAGACACACTCCGATCATAACCCCTTATCGATGCACCTGGCCTGGGAGGCACCGCCCTCGCCGGTTCCGACCTAGCGCCTGCAGACTGCAGCCCTGGAGGACTCCCTCTTCCGAGGCTCACTGGAGGGAGCAATAGCTAACTATTTTGCAGCGAATACCGGCTCCACAGATCCTCACTGAGTGGGAGGCCTTTAAAGTGATGGTTAGGGGCCATTGTCTGGGACAGACATGGAAAATACACAGGCAACTAGACACCTCATTGACCCACATTGAAGGACGATTACTTCTACTCGAGTCTCAAGTTGTCACCGATCCGACAAGGCAGCAACACCTTGATGTGGCCCACGCCAAGCGCGTGGTACTTCTCGATCGCCTGCGCTGCCGTAACTATTTAGCACACTCGATCTGCTCCGACTCTACCGCAGACAAAGCCGGGAGATTCCTGGCCTATTTGATTAGGCAGGAACACCCCCAGGGCCCCATACACTTCTTACTTGATGGCCTTGGTCGGGAGCGCAACACCCAGGGCGACATTCACGTAGTGATGACTGAGCACTACACCCGTCTATATGATACTCTACTCATAGGTAATGCTCCAGACGTAGGATCCTTCTTGGACACAGTGGAGTTACCCACACTGACGGTGGACCAGTCCAATCCAATCACATGGACGACGAAATGGATGCCGACATGATAAAAATGTTGGATGTAACAGCCCCTCTCGGCCTGGCGCCCTATCATTATGGACCGACACATGAGAAGGGCCATACCCTGGATTTGATTTTCTCAACCACCCCCATAGAGATTCATGCACCTATTCAGGTGTTATGGTCGGATCACAGGCTGATCAAATATTATATCTCGGAGGTAAGGAAATCCTCCTGTGCCCCTCGGCAGGCTACCCAGGGATTTAGGGCACTCCATCGGGTCACTCCGGAACTGCTGGCACAGGCATGTGCGGCTCACCCCTGCATCCTGACAGGGGACTTAGACGGGGATGTAGAGCGGCTGCAAGCATGGCTCCTGGAGAGGCTTGATGAACTTGCTCCTGTGAGGCCCCCCGCAATTTAGATAAACGGGCATCCACCCCTTGGTTCACAGAAGCGCTGGCGGCTTTACGTCGGCAATGCAAGGTGGCTGAAAGAGTATGGCGCGCAAAATATGACCCGGTGGCCAAACTTGCCTACAGGTCCTTAGTAAAAGCTTATCATCGAGACATCCTGTCCGAGAAGAAAGGTTATTTCGCGAGGAAAATTGAAGCTGCCTCAAACTCTTGTAAGGATCTATTCGCCATTGTGCGGGAGTTTACGGCTTCACGTGCTTCGTCGAGTCAGACTCCCCCCCCAGAGTCTTGGGTCAGAGCGATTGCTAACTTTTTTACCTCTAAGATCAGGCTGATCCAGGACTCCTTCCCCTTGTATTGTATGTATTTTTGAGCTTATATAGCGCACAGCTACCCACAAAGGGTTTCCCGGCGCTTGCTTAGGGAACCCGTCCTGGTATTCCCCTGTGAGATAACCCCGGCAGGGTATCCACAAGGTGAAAGCCAGGCATCCCGCCGCGAGGGGCCGTTGTGGAGATTAAGCAAGCTATTGCCCAGAGTCGCAGAGTGTGAACCCATGAGTTGAGAAGGCACCGGAGCGAGAATTATCGAGTCCGTGGAATTTTTGAGCCCAAGACCCGCCGAGGCGGGGAATTGAACCCTGGTCCAGGGCCGATCTCAGCTTCCGGGTCTGCCGCCTCTAACCCCTGAGCCACACTTCTCCACTGAGCCACACTTCTCCTCCCTTGCAGGAGCCAGTGGCGCCCTGCCAAGCGGAGGATGCTCCGGCCGTCTTGTCCAGTGCAGGCCCGGTTCTGGCAGTCTTTCCACCTCTGTCCACTGCTTCATCGTTGGATTTGATGGCCTGTCTGAAATCGGGTTCACCTCGTGATGCCTGCCCCGCCAAATTTATGGCGAAAATGGCAGAAGTCATTAACCCATATGTGAACCCCCTGCTGAATTGTTCTCTGGAGCAGGGTGTGGTTCCCCAGATATGGAAGCAGGCGATGATCATTCCCTTGCTTAAAAAGCCCGGACTGGACACGGAGGTGTTGGCGAACTACAGGCCTATTTCGCTTTTACCCGCTTTCGCCAAGATTCTTGAAAAACATGTGCATAAGGTGCTTGCCGATTATCTGGAGTCTCATGATCTACTGCACCCCACTCAATCCGGATTCCGCACCAATCTTAGCACCGAAACAGCACTTTTGGAAGTTTCGGAGGCGGTTAAGGAGGTGCTAGATTCAGGTGGCAAGGCGATGCTGGTGATGTTAGATCTGTCGGCGGCCTTTGACACCGTCCCCCACGAGGGTCTCCTCGCAAGACTTTCTGAGATCGGTCTAAGGGGGACGGTGCTCAGCTGGTTTCGTTCGTTCTTGGCGGGCCGTCGACAAACGGTCTGGGCCTCTGCCTGCTCTGCCGAGATGTCGCCATTGGGTGTCGGAGTCCCCCAGTGCTCAGTGCTGAGCCCGACTCTATTCAACATCTTTATGACCCCTCTGGCGGCTCTGGCGGAGTCTTTCGGGGCTCAGATCGTTTCCTACGCCGATGACACCCAGCTCCTCTTTACCTGTGAGAGTGGTGAGGATTTCGACGGAGAGAGTATCCGGGGTTGCCTTGGGGCTGTTTTTAATTGGTTCCAACATAACAGCCTCAAGTGCAACTCTGATAAATCCGAGGTCCTCTTCTTTGGGTGCAGTTCAGATCCGGATTGGAAGGTGTGGTGGCCAGAGAACATGTTTCCACCAGCAGCTTCGTCCCAGGTGGCTAAAAACCTAGGGATTAAGATCGATAATGGCTTAACTCTGCGCTCTCAGATAATCGGTCTCACTGGCACCTGTTTCGGCCTGCTCCGGATGTTGCGCAAGTTTCTCCCCTTACTATCGGAGGATCTCTGTTTCTCGCCACGGTCCCTCGTGTAAAAAGGGCACGCATTGGAGGCCATTCTTTTAGACTGCTGGCCCCCCAGCTATGGAATACGCTTCCAGTGACATTGCGCAGTACATCAAATCTACTGGCATTTAGAAAAGGTCTTAAAACTTGGCTCTTTACTTCTTAGTTGTCCCCCTGGGGTTTTTTTTCTGGATCTTTTTTGTCTTTTTCTGCCTTTTATTTGTTATGTTATGAGATAGGTGTGCAAACCAAAGCGCCGGGACACTCTTCGAGTAGCCGTGCGTTATACAAAACCAAGAATAACATAACATAACATAACATAACAATCCGCCACAGTGCATACTCTCCCTGTTCCTGGGGCATAACCCAGATCCGGGCTTCACGCTCGGAGGGACACCAGTGACCTGGTGCACTGATCCTTTTCGTTACTTAGGGGTTCAGATTGATCGCGCTAAAGCCGACCTCTTTGACGGGAATGTGGTCCAAGCTACCACGGCAATTCGATCTCAGATGAGTTTCTGGAAGACTCTCCCGTTGGCAATCTCTGGTATGGTTGCGCTGGTTAAAATGGTGGTCCTTCCCCGCCTCCTTTACTATTTTGCCACGCTACCCCTCATTATCTCCCCCCTTCTTTAAGCAGTGGGAAAGGGTAGTACGAGATTTCATATGGGGGACTTCACAACAAAGAGTGTCCATGGTAAAGCTTTATCTACCTGCCGAACTGGGTGGACTTGCAGTGACCAATTTTGAGCATTACTACCTGGCCTCCCAGCTGATGTGGGTTGCCAGGTGGATGTCCTCTCGTTATCTACCAGATACAGCCTCTCTGCAACCCCCGATAGTACTACAAACCCTGCTTCAGATTTTCCATCCTTGCTCCACATTTAGGCCTCCAGACATTTTCCTCCTCACTGTAGCACACAAATGCTTTCGCAGGTGCCTTTTCCTCACTGGAGCCACCGTTCCATACGCACCTGCCATCCCTCTTTTGGGAACTCCATAGAAGGACACCTACACAACGGCAGCGGAGTTACATCACTGGACTTCAGAGGGGGTGAAAGACGTGGGGGACCTCTTTCAAGAAGGCGCTCTTATTCCATTCCAGAAACTCATAGTAGGAGAAAATATACCTCCAGGACAGTTCTTATTACACAGAGCACTCATAGCCTCATTAGGGTCCAAATGGGGTACACTCGTCCAGGAACCTCCCATACACCATACCTTGCAATACCTACACGTGATGTGGAGGGGGAAACACCTTACGCGCTGGTTCGCATCCTCTCTTTGACAACATACGGAAACAGATCTCACTTGTCTTCGACTTCACTGAGAGGGGGCTCTGGGCAGAGCATTTACTGATAGGGGATGGCTTGCTGCCCATGGCAGTCAGACCTGCATCCCATGGATTCAACGGTTCCGGCAGATACAATTTTTAATACTGCACCAGGGCTACCTTACCCCAGCTCACATAAACAGGTACTTCCATCGTACAGATGCAGTTTGGCCTCGCTGTCGGCAATTAGATGCTGACTTGATACATATGCTCTGGGGATGCTCAGCCCCAACTGACTACTGGCGCGCTGTGACAAACACCCTCATAAACTGCGCAGCCCGCACCATTCCTCCGACATGGGAAGCTCATATACTACATCTATTTAGCAGGAACAAGAAATATAGAGCAGCTACATGTTTTTTTGACCTAGGCCTAATAACGGCCAAGCGCCTACTCACCAAGCACTGGAAGTCCCCCCTACCACCGTATTCTCTTGCTTGGCGCTGATCCTTCTCTAATTAGGTGAGGGCGGAGGGTGCGGTGCTGCGCAGAGAGGATCTGCTTGGCATCCGTATGTTCCCCCTGGTGCCTCAGTGGTATGCAATGCTCTTCAAACTCTCGGGGGTGGACACAGACACAAGACCCCTGCCTGCATCTCAGAGGGCTATCACTCAGGGTGCCCCCCCCGCCGACGCAGCTCAGGACTGACACCACTGCCCAGTCTGCCATTACCCCTATGCCATGGTACTCCGTTACTGCTGAGTCTTAGGAGTGTTTGAGGTCCTCCAGTGAATTTAGCTATGGCGGCAGGTCTTGCGCGACTCTATCCTATCCTTCGTTTGCTTTTGTTGCCCTCGATTTTGTTGTACCCTACGTCCCCGGTTACGTTTGAACTGCACTGCTCCTACATTGCTCGCACATTGCTTGATGCTGCGGCTTGTCAGCACCACTCTGTCTTTCCTGCGATGTTGCCGCAAGCTTTGTTGTAATTACTGTGCGCTGACTTTGTTATTGTCTTGAAGCTATCAACTCAGCTGTACACTGTCCCTGGCAATCTGTTTTCTTTCCTCCTTTTCTCCGCCCGTTGCATCAGTGATACCCTACCTGTATGCCCTGCTAATTATAGTCTTTGCGTATTACCCAAAGCCGCACCTTGGCACTGTTGTAAAGTTGAATGTAATTGATGTCATCTGAATTTTCATCGCCATATTGAAATCAGTCCAAGTGTGCCTAACCGTTGGCAATTTATCGCTCTGTTATGTGAGTATCATGCTGACTGTATGTTTTATTGACCAATGTGCACAAACAAACAAAAGAAAAAGTTAATAAAAATGATTTAAACACAAGTAAATGTTGGTGGCAGTAGATTCATGCTTCAGATTCCTGTGGGTTTGGCCACAGCGCTCGGCTGATGCTCAAAGTGTGATAAAGGATTTGCAAGATTTTATCTGGACATATGCAATTGGAACACTACATTCCAGCCCGGAAGCTTGTTTCCGGTCCAGGAAAGACATGGCTTGGCAGTTCGGGCTGGCCTGTTCCCATGAGGCATGTCTGAACTTGGGTGGCAGAGTGGGCTAAAGAACGGTGATGGATTAAACCCAGATCTTTTGACTGGGTGTGAGTGTTTGATTGATTCAGATGCTCCGTCCATCACCACCCCCTTTTGTTCCTTCCACATGGTGCTTGCTGGTGTTCTCTGGAACACCTCTCCTTGCTCCTCCGGTCAGTGACGACCCTTCTGCACTTCCGCGTCTGCCTTTCGTGACGTTGGCTCCGTCTCACCGGTCATCCATTGGTTCTCGTCTCCGTCCTGGAGAATCCTTTTCTGTATGTAAGAGTCAGTAGAAGAGGTTAACCCCTTCTCTCCCTGTCTTCTTGGCCTGTTGATAGCTTGTCTTCGGTCCGTAGGGAAAAAAGCGAGGAGGGGCAGTGTGGCTATGGACGCGGTCCACTCACATACTCCTTATGAACTCCTGTTTGGGGGAGAATGTGGGTACCAGACCTCGACAGTGGCAGCACAGTGACAGCTGAAACACCATTTGACATCAATGAACCTTTGCCTGTTTTACAGGAACTTAGTGAATTCCGGGCTTTACAAAGCAATGTCCAAGTAAAAAGCACAGCCACTGGAGAAGTGAAGGTTGTGCCTTCAAAACCTGCCTGAGTCCCAAAGATTGGAAACATAGTCAGAGAACAAGTAGTGGACAAGAAGGAATTCAGTCCATCATAAGGAGCACATGTACCTGTCCTGGATGTTGAAGATACCAGAACTGTACTTCTTCTGCTCCTTGCTGGTCGCAAGGACAAGAGGTTTGTCTCAGTTGATCTGATCAACCATACTATGTGGCGGTTTCTCAACAGTAGGCTGCATGGGCTCCTGAGTAGCCTCCATACTCGTCTTGCTAGAGTACAGGAAGTTCAAATGAAAGCTTTAATAACGACATAAGATTCAACCCTCTAAAGAGAAGCTATAAACAATGATGAAATAAGACCTCTCCCTGTTGAAACAACTACAACTGTGCAATCAACACATACATAAATCTCAATAAAAACATTTACAACATCTATTTGAATATGCCACAGATCGAGTCATCTCTCAATTTTACAAAACCTGCTAAACTGCCTAAAATTGACTGGATGGCGTCTGGCTCCTTGGTACAACATGACAACTTCTCATTGGATTTAAGTGAACCTGAACTTGCAATACCGCCTCTTCCTTTCCAGCTATGAGTGTGTGCTCTCTATCTGTGGCTGAAAAAGACACGCTTTATTGTTCCTTGGATATATCTCTAGATAACAATTGGATTACTTTTCCTGGTTCTCTGGATTGGTTTAGTGACTGTCTTTTTCCTACTTTTGAATGGACATTATCTCCCAGAACGCTCTGCAGTACATCTTGTAATCTTGGTTCTTAAACCACATGCATCATCACACCGAGAACTAAGGGACTTGTTCTTGGTGAACATTACAGCAGTTTCTGAAGGAATTGTGTTGCATAGAGTATGGTCCTATTGAACTTTTGCAAAAACTTAATCTGTTCCAAATTTTCTTAAATGATATCATCCCTTCTGGTACTTTCTCTGATGATTGGGACATTGAAACTTTGTAAAATATGCATGCAGATCTAGAGCAATCAGCTACATTTTCTTATGATGAATTGTACGATGGTACATCTAATTTTGGCGACATGTTTTGTTATCAACATTATGGTCACAATTGTTTACACAAAGCTAATATCCCATGCCCTGTTTACAAATACACTCAATGAGAACATTGCCCAACACCGCCAAAAGGTAGTTAAAAATATTTTGCACAAAAGCTTGCTAACTTTTCAGTTTTTTTTACATTAAACCCAGCCTATTTTTATTATAGGCTTGCACCGACACCAGCAAAGAAAAATATGCTAACAAACACCAAGCTGATATACTCTGCTTCCTTTATTTCCCAACTGTCTGTACAGGTTTTCGATTTTTGAAAAGACACGATGTGAGAAGTTGGCCTGGTATATGATGATCACTATTCTAGTAAGCACCTTGCACCAGTCCAAACAACCCTCATGGTGATGGTTGTAAAGTCAACCTTATAGACCAGCTATCCTAGTGGTAGCATGGACAAAGCAGTCTTAGGCTAACACTTCAGAGAGCATTTGAAGCCAATTGTTTTACCAATAACAATCCCTTGAATACCAAATGAAAGGACACCACACAAGGTATATATAAAATATATATGTATTTATTACTAACACAACCCCTCTGCACTCTTTATGAGGTCAGAGTTCGGGATACAGCACAAGTTACTCAATAAGCATACTATAAGTTGCACAAATACAATTCTGCCCTAGGGGCCTCACAAACCATATACTAAAGAAGTGGTATATGAACCGCTTCAGGAAAGGTGAGTAGGCCTAGGAAATTGCTGGGGCTACACTGACCAACCAAAGGAATGGAAGTAGGAGACCCACAGGATACGTGTGCAGTTTCTAAAACACACGCGAGTTACCATAGACTTTCAATAGGAATGTAAAGTTAACAAAGTAGTTGATTTCGGACACTTCCGGCTGGACTACGGGAAAACCCAGTTAAACTCGAACACTTGGATAGTTGTTACCCACGGGAGCACCGGAGCACTCGAGTTACCTGACCCAGGGAAGCCGGGTGCATAGGTGTTCTTTTGTGTCGAGTTTCGTCGTCGAATCCTATGGAGAGCTGCAAAAAGATGCTGCAGGCGACCTGGAGGAAGATGTCCGGGTGGATCCAAGGGTGGATCGGAGTCGAGAAGAACGTGAAAGCAGAGGGGACAGAGTCTGGGTGACTATCCAGTGACCGGGAAGGAACCAGGAAGGAACCAGGCAATGTCGAGATGCAATCAGGTGAGAATGTGAAGCTTGTCTCTGCAGCCACGGGGACCAGGAGGCGTTGACGACAACCAGGAGCTGGATACGGACTACCCCACAAAGGATCTCGCTGTTGGCGTTGTCGGCTTCCAGATTGGAGTCAACAAGCCTTGGCAAAGGCAACCCACGCAGGAAAGGAAGATCGGCTTCTGTTCAGACCAGCAAGGTCTGGGGAGCTTCCCCTTTACAGGAAAGCATGAGCAAACCCAGAGCAACCAGGCAAGCAGTATTGATTCAAGGTGATGTCTTCAGGAGGGCCACTAGCCAATGGGCTAGCAACCACAAAGACGCGTCAAGGAGAAATGCAGACAGAGGCCCCACGCGGCACTTGTGGAGTATGGAGGGTGGAGCTTCTGTGCACTTACTGCTCGGGGTTGGGGCTTATCAAACCCCAGTGCACAACTTCGAGGGTGCCTTAGAAGCTGCACAGTTAGCAAAAAGCAGGTACTGCAGGATGTCCAGTCCCACGTCTCTCGTGTCCACTACAGGTCTCAGCTTTGCTGTGGATGTGGGTCGGAGTCAGGGAAGTCTAAAAGTCCAGAGGCTGCGTCACTAAGTTGTCGGGATCT
Source organism: Lissotriton vulgaris (assembly GCF_964263255.1). NCBI lineage: Eukaryota > Metazoa > Chordata > Amphibia > Caudata > Salamandridae > Lissotriton > Lissotriton vulgaris. The sequence continues at coordinate 1,072,016,324 of NC_141691.1, read as the reverse complement.
GGCTGGAGCGTCAACGAAGCAAACCGGCAAGTTACTGGTGGTGCCTGTTTGCACAGGGTGGTCACTCCTTGACCACAAGGGAGATTCTTCAGTCTTCTAGTTGCAGTAGAATGTCGAAGGTCCAGAGTTTTGTTTCAGAGTTTCAGTTCAGGATAATCTAAGTCTCTAGACTCAGCTCCTAGCTTTATACTAATCTAAGGGGCTGGATTACCTGCTAGGTCCCTCCTATGGGTGGAACCAGGGAAGGGGGTGGTTACACCCCTTTCCCGTTGTCCAGTTTTGCGCCAGAGCTGGGGCTGGAATGCCCCAGCAACTGGTTTGAATCAGGCTATGCATGGAGCACCTTGTGTGCCCCAGGCAGTGTCTCATTTCATTCAACCCACCCTACCCCAATACACTACAGGCTGTCTGGGGAGGTGCCAGCACCTCCCAAGACAGGAAACCTATTGTCCAGGCCTCCCCTGCCAGAGTTTCGTCCAGCAGCAGGAGGTCAGACTCGTGTCTGTGGCAGCAGCATCCATTTTGTGATGCTGAGGCTCTGTTTAACTTTACCGGGTAAAGCTACAACTACATGTCTTCTCCCTCTATAAGGGTGGAATGCTACTCCCGCCGCCAGAACTGGCGGGGGGGGGTAGTATTTCAAAGCATATGACACCTTACACAACATGTTTTGATAAAGCCAAACTAAAGTTAGCATTAACCGCAAGGATTATAATGCACTTAAGAGTATATGGTATGGCTATATCATAGAACAGCTATAAGGACATGGTTCCGAAAGCTGCAGAAAGCTGCAGACAGGCTCAGCTCATACTAGAGCACCATCTCACATAAAACCAAGCACTCTGCCTCCAGGATTGTTAAGGCCTGCCATAGGATTGACCTATAGGTATATATGTGTCTATATATACTGGTAGGTATAGGAATACTATACCTAAGCAAGGGGTGAATATGCGACCTTGACCCAGATGACTGATCAGCCAGTTGTGTCAGATTGGATGGCCAGCCAGGGGTGGCATAATACATGCTGCAGCCCCTGGTAGGCCTTGGATGCACCTATGCCCTGGGTACCTATGGTACACTATACAGGGGCTCACAAAGGTGACCCAATACCCAATTGGATATGTACCTAAAGTACATGGCATGAATTTAGAGAGAGAACAGCTGGGCTGTGGGTCTGATTAGCAGGCCCACAGCCACACTAGAGTCGAAAAACCAGTGGATCAGAGCAAAAAGTGGGGGTGACCATAGGATGCAGACCCTACTCTCCTACAATGCAAAAGAAGTAACCAAATATCTGTACGACAGGGGAGGAATTGTATGAAAAGCACCCAACCAAATAATTAAAAAACAAAGTTGCATTTATTTATGTGTAAACTTATTCACATTAAAAACATTTAATAAAAAGACATAATAAACCAATAATTACATAAACAACTCAGTAAGACAATATTCATATACTTATAACACAATTACATGAGAAAGTCATAAAACAGTGGCAGACAATATTAGTCGACGCGCGTTTTGGCGTTTTTGGAAACGCCTTCTTCAGGAGCCACAATAAAATCTTAATGCTAATAGCAAATTATGTTGCATAGAACTCTTCGGGTATGGTAGAGATTATCTTGCTTAGTTAGAACGGATAGCTTGCATGTCTCAAGGCGTTAATTTAGGGTCGAGCACGTGTATAACAACCTGCGGGAGCCGTGCTAGCAATATCTGTTGGCGTCCCACAGCCGTTGGAGGAAGAGAATACCTCAATGTGCCAAATGCGCCCCTCTTTAAATATATCAACAGGATAAAAGAGTAACCACACGTTGCACTGTATTTCGTAAATATCAAAACAAAAGCGTGTGCAACAACCTATGGGAGCCGCGTTGATGATATCTGTTGGCGTCCCACAGCCGTTAGGGAAGTAAGGTTACTCGATGTGCCCTTCTTTAAATACGTAGACTAGATAGACGAGTAAATGCACGTTGGACTTTGATACGTCGATGTGAAGTCACGGGCGGTTGCGTCAACCTGCGGGACCCACGCTAGGGATATCAGCTGGCGTCCCGCAGCCGTTGGAAATGGACCCTACTCTCCTACACATAAAATTTGCAAAATCGTTCTGGGGGACAAAAGATTGTCAGGTTCAGGTAACTGAGGACTTATTTAGAGCATGCCTCATACCACATGAAATATTTTCCTGAGTAAAAAAGTGCAACAGACATCCTGTCTTGGAAAAGCCAAACCAACGATTTGAACACGCCTTGTATTTCCGTGTTCTCACACTTTGAGAGCTGGCAGCGTCTCACACACTTTAGTGAGGATACACTAGATACCATGACACCTAATGGTTCTTTTAATTCATCAGATCCAAATTGGAAGGGGTGCTTGGTTTAGCCTCTGGTCACAAACATGTATCAGCCTAGATTCCTGGGTACCATGGAAGGGTTTAGAATTCTTGGGTACCATGGAAGGGTTTAGAATTAATAGGCCTGATCAGCGATATGTAAAAACTCTGGAGTGATGACAAATATAGTGTTGGGAAGTTTTGCCTTCATTGGCTAAAGACCTCAACGCTCTCTCATATTAAGCACCAGTTGTCCTTACTTTCTGATGACATGGATCTCGGTGATTTTCTTTTAGGTCCCCGGAGCCCAGGTCAAAAGCACTTGTTGTATGGAATATACAATGAGTTGTGGAAGATTTCTCAACAGGAAGCTGCCAAGATATTGCATGAGATTGATAGGATTAATTTAGAAACGGCTTTGGGTGTGATGGACAAAGGTGTGACCACAGTATCATCCAGAATTTATTCACCGGGCAACGTAGTGTCTTCTGCAATTGACATAATACAGCAAGACATGTCTATTTTACTATTTGAGCAGTTACAATTATGGTCAATTATATTACTGAGGTGGACGTTAAAAATCATTACGTTCTGGAAACGTGCCATTGCGCTACATCAGCAGTACAAGTCTGTTTTCGGCATACAATCTAATGGAAAGATAGATAGTAATATACCATGTTGTACATTGAAAAATGAGACCAACTATCAAGTGCAAGACCACGCACACCGCCAACCAAGCACCAGACCACGCACACCACCAGCCAAGCACCAATCCAAACACACCACCAGGCAAGCGCAAGACCACGCACACCTCCAACCAAACACCAGACCACGCACACCACCAGCCAAGCACCAGTCCACACACACCACCAGGCAAGCGCCACTCCACACACACCGCCAGCCAAGCACCAGCCCAGGCACACCACCAGCCAAGCACCAATCCAAACACACCACCAGGCAAGCGCAAGACCACGCACACCGCCAACAAAGCACCAGACCACGCACACCACCAGCCAAGCACCAGTCCACACACACTGCCAGCCAAGCACCAGCCACAGACACCGCCAGCCAAGGACCAGTCCACAGACACCGCCAGCCAAGCGCCAGACCATGCACACCGTCAGACAATCGACACTACACGCAAACCAACATCATACTTTCTTTTTTTTTCAATATAAATAAAAGAAACAAAAACAAATAGCAAATTGATACAAATCTACTAACACAACATCTAAAACTAAACACACTACACAAATGCCAACTTTAAAAATGAACAACAAGTTTTAAAGAATAGAGACCAGGCAGTTCACTTTACCACTCATGGATGCTACCAAAAATTATTTTGCGTGTGGTACATTCTAAAACAAGCAGGTACGCACAGCCCAGGGTTAGAAGGACAGTCGGGGCAGTACATACGAACCTCCTTCCGCAAACCTCTTCGCCAACAGACTCTACATCTCCGACTGGGAAAGTCTTTTGAGGATGTAGGAGGAATTTAATCAGGAAAGTGGTGATCTTTCAATCTGGCAACATCCTCCACCACTCCAACTCTAGGAACACTTGCCTGTTCCACTAAAACAAGGCTGACTATTACAGACTCCTGAAACTTTACAAAAGTCATCTTTGACTGAGAACAAGATTGCTTGAACGTAACAAAAACATTAAAGGTTGCCAAGTGGAAAAGATGGATAGCCCACTTCTTGTACCAAATGTAAGCCTTACGAAGAGCAGCATACGCTTCCAACCTCTGATCTACTCTGTCAACACCACCCATGTCCCCATAATAGTCTAAAATGCACACAGGTTTGCTCGCTTCTGCAACCTGACCCCAAACTGTCACCGGTTCAGTGCTTTCATCATGTATGGAAGTCAACATGTAGACATCTCTCCTGTCTGAAAACTTCACAGCTAGAAGCTCCTAACAACGGAAGGCACTGCACTGTCCCCGAGCAAGCTTTTGACAAACAAGTGCTTTTGGGAAACCTTTACGGTTAGAGCAGATTGTGCCAAAAGCAACAGTGTTCACTTTGGCCAATTCCCTGAACAACCGCACACCAGTGTAGAAGTTATCTACATATAAATGATGGCCTTTGTTAAAAAATCCTCTACCAAGTTCCCACACAATTTTCTCAGTCACTCCAAAAGTGGACGGACAACCAGGGGGGTTAATCCTGGTTCCTTACCGATGTACACCCTGAAATTAGAGACATATCCAGTCCGACTGTCACACATCATATAAAGCTTAATTCCATAGCGTGCCCTCTTACTAGGAAGGTATTGCCTAAATACCAAGCGGCCCTTGAACAACACCAAAGACTCATCCACTGCAATTTCTGTCCCAGGAGCAAAGATCTCAGGAAATCGATCAACAAAGTGATCAATGACAGGCCGAATCTTGAAAAGACGGTCACAATCAGGGTGATCTTGTGGCAAAGCTAAACCATTATCAACAAAATGCATCATCCGAAGCAGAAGCAAATACCTATAATGACTCATGACTGCCGGAAATATAGCTGTTGCCATCAAGGGACTAGTAGACCATATGAAGCCATTGATGGCTTCCTAAGCAAGCCCATCAAAAAAGTTAAACCCAAAAACCTTTTCATCTCTTCCAAATTTGTGGGAGTCCACCGGGTAGCTCTAGCGTGGGGCTTAAGGCTGGCCTGTTCTCCCTCAAAAACTGTTCTGCATCCAAATTAGTCTGCTCAACAATCTCTGCCAAAAACACATCATCCATGAATAACTGAAAAAAATTAATCGGTAAAATGTTTTCAGAGTTCACCCTACACCCTGGAACACCAGTAACATCTGGCAATGCCGGCTGCACCATGCCTGGGGCAACCCAGAGGTCAGAACTTTCAACTGGAAGACTTGCAACCCCCAGCTGCTGCCCAGCTGCCTCACTGTACCAACAGGAAGTCTTGCAGCCCCAGGCTGCCGCCCAGCTGCCTCTTGTCTCACTATAACAACGTGAAGTCTAGCAGCCCCAGGCTGCACCCCAGATGCCTCTTGCCGCACTATCGGCACAGCAATGTCCTCCTCTAACACAGGCACTTCATCCACACCAAAAGTAGCTTCATCAGCACTCAGAGTATCTTCATCATCAGACGATGCCATGTGGAGAGAAAACTCACTACCAGAATCTTCACCTCCCACCTCTGCCTCAGAATCAGAGTTAGTCTCTGCACCATGGTCAGGGCAAGAATCAAAAAGCATTCCAACAACTTGCTGAGCAGTAATCCGGCAGCTAGCCATTATCCTCACTAAGAAAGGAGACTGCACAAACAACTCAACAACCAACACTGTGCAAAGTAGGTAAAAAAATGTAAGCCTTTATCACAAAGATCTATATACTGAAAAACTATACAATTCACTTACAAAATACAGCCACACTCACCAGCACCTACTCTGCAAAGACACGGCAAATAGTCAACGATTTCCCACTAGAAAGAAGAAAAACAAACTTTAATCTACAGAAAGCAAAATACACATCAAGCACAAATGCAAAACATGTTTCACAATCACAAAAAAACAGAAACAAAACATACTCGTATTACTACACACTTTGCAAAAAAAACATTTACATAAAAATTGTACAAAAAAGGTTTCTTACCAAACACATGCAACTACACAAACAGCAGAACCACTAGTAACGAAACCGCACACTGCAACAGTCTAAAGAGAAAATAAAACATTACACTTTACAAAAAAAAACAATACACGTTACAACAGGCTATGTCACAAATGGGGTGTCTGTCCCAATGGGGGGGGGGGGGGGCAGAATATAAATCTTTTTAAATTTGGGCCCCCTGGAAGCAACCTTTGCCCAAAGGGTCGCTTCCATTAAAAAAAAAAAAAGATTTCCCTGGTGTCTAGTAGGGTTTTTTGCTCCCTCCTGAGGGCAGAAAGGCCAAATTAAGGGGCAGAATATATTCAATAAAAACTACAGGGGTCACTACAATTTTGAAGAGCAACAAAATCCCTGGTGTCTAGTGGGCTTTTCTACCCCCCGGGTCCAGAATCGGCCAAAATAACAGCCGATCTACCCGGGGGGGGGGGGGGGGGGGGGGGGCAGAAAAGTCTAAAATAATTATTTTGCCCCCAGGAAGCTACCCTTGCCCAAGGGGTCGCTTCCTTTAAAAAAAATAAACAATCCCTGATGTCTAGTGGGCTTTTCTGCCCCCCCGAGTCCAGATTCTCCAAAAAAACGCCCAATCTGCCCCCAGGGGGGGGGGGCAGAAAAGTCTGAATAATTGTATGCCCCCAGGAAGTGACCCTTGCTCAAGGGGTCGCTTCCTTTTTGCTGAAAAAGACATCCCTGGTGTCTAGTGGGGGCATTCCTGGTGCAGGGTCGCGAAGCTGTGCGAGATCCTGCACCAGGAATGCCCTGCATTGGGACATCAGGGGAGAGGAAACAGTGTTTAATGAATATTTTAAATGGAGGCTCGCTTTTAGATGCTTTTAAAGTAGTAGGAGGAGTTATATTCCTGAGTTAGGACCATGTAGTGAAGCAGTTCATTTCTTACATTGTCCTCACAATAACATTTTAGCGGTGAACTTTTGCACATATTTGCATGCATGACAATGTTGGATTAGTTTCCCTGAAACTAAACTTGTTTACTGTAGGAAGGTGGATATCTGACTATGGTTACCCCCAAACTTTTTGCCTGGTGTTTATCTGGTTTTTGACTTAGTTGGCCTGGGATCCTGCTATTCAGGGCCCAGGCTAATTGCTCTCTCCTTAAAATGGACTCAATGTACCTTAGGTACATACACAGTTGGAACTGGTTCACCTTATAGGCCCCTATAACAGTGTACCCCAGGTATAGGTGCATCCAAGGCCTACCAGGGGCTGCAGCATGTATTATGCCACCCCTGGCCTGGCCTCCATATTTGACACAACTGGCTGATCCATCAGCTGGGGTAAGTTGGTGTAATCACCTCTTACTTAGATATAGTATACCTGTATCTAACCTATCTGGACACATGTTAACCTATAAGCCACTCCTATGGAAGGCCTCGACAATCCTGGAGGCAGAGTGCGTGGTTTCATGTGAGATGGTGCTCTGGCACGAGCTGAGCCCGTTTGCAGCTGTCGGGAACAACTCCCTTAGCTGTTCCGGGATATTGCCATACCATATACTCTTAAGTGCATTATATTCCTCGCGGTTATTTGCTAACTTTGGTTTGGCTTTATCAAAACATGTCGAGTAAGGTGTCATACGATTTGGAATACTACCCCCTCAACAGTCCTGTTGACGGGGATAGCATTCCACCCTTCTAGAGGGACACGGCATGTAAATAACCTGAACCCCGGTTAAAGTTAACCCGAGCCTCAGCATCACAAAATGGATGCTGCCACCACAGACACAAGTCTGACCTCCTGCTGCTGGGAGTCCTTCCAGCGAGGGAGGCTTGGACAAAGGGTTTCCTGCCTTGGGAGGTGCGAGCACCACCCCAGACAGGATTTTGTGTATTGGGTAGGACAGGGCTAAATAGAATCAGATATGCCTGGGGCACACAAGGTGTCCTCGTGCATAAGCCAGTCCAAACCGGTGCTGGGGCTTTCCAGCCCCAGTCCTGGCACGGAGCTGGAAAAAGGAAAGGGGGTGTAACCACCCCCTTCCTGGCCCCACCCAGAGGAGGGACCTAGCAGATGATCCACCCCTCAGATTGGGAATAAGAGTGGGAGCAGTGCCATAGCACCTCAGATCATCCTGAAATCGACTTGAAACTAAGAAGACGCCTGGACTTCGACATTCTGCTGCACAGAAGACTGAAGAGCATCTCCCTTGTGGCCAAGGAGTGGCCACTCTGTGAACACAGGCACCATCCAGAATCTCGACGTCTGCTTTGCCGCCGCCTCCTGCCGGAGCCCGAGACCAGAGCCCGACGAGACCCAGACTCCCAGACATCTCAGAGCCCAATCCACACTCCCTGCAAAGAAGAGACCCGTGGAGGCACCGAGAGACAGGAATACTACCCCCTCAACAGTCCTGTTGACGGGGATAGCATTCCACCCTTCTAGAGGGACACGGCATGTAAATAACCTGAACCCCGGTTAAAGTTAACCCGAGCCTCAGCATCACAAAATGGATGCTGCCACCACAGACACAAGTCTGACCTCCTGCTGCTGGGAGTCCTTCCAGCGAGGGAGGCTTGGACAAAGGGTTTCCTGCCTTGGGAGGTGCGAGCACCACCCCAGACAGGATTTTGTGTATTGGGTAGGACAGGGCTGAATAGAATCAGATATGCCTGGGGCACACAAGGTGTCCTCGTGCATAAGCCAGTCCAAACCGGTGCTGGGGCTTTCCAGCCCCAGTCCTGGCACGGAGCTGGAAAAAGGAAAGGGGGTGTAACCACCCCCTTCCTGGCCCCACCCAGAGGAGGGACCTAGCAGGTGATCCACCCCTCAGATTGGGAATAAGAGTGGGAGCAGTGCCATAGCACCTCAGATCATCCTGAAATCGACTTGAAACTAAGAAGACGCCTGGACTTCGACATTCTGCTGCACAGAAGACTGAAGAGCATCTCCCTTGTGGCCAAGGAGTGGCCACTCTGTGAACACAGGCACCATCCAGAATCTCGACGTCTGCTTTGCCGCCGCCTCCTGCCGGAGCCCGAGACCAGAGCCCGACGAGACCCAGACTCCCAGACATCTCAGAGCCCAATCCACACTCCCTGCAAAGAAGAGACCCGTGGAGGCACCGAGAGACGAGGGACCGGACATCTCGAAAGACCCCCGAGAAGCTGACTGCGCAGCACCCGAGGCACCCTCGACGAGCAGCATTTGCACCGAAGATCAGCCCCCCAGCATCTCCACGATCTGCGTGGGGCCCTTTTGCACTTTGCCACTCGACGCGCCATCCCGGCCAGTTGCCACGTGGCTAGCGGCTATCTTGGCAACAAAACCTACAAACAACACTGCTGGTCTGGTGGCTCCAGACTGGCCCTCGCTCCCCTGAGAAGGAGCACCCGCTCTGACCTTGCTGGTCCGAGTGAGAAGCTTGCATCAATTCCTGCGTGGCTTGCCTTAGCCAAGGCCTGTTTGCTCCGATCAAGAAGCCGACACCGCCATCATCTAGAACCTTCGTGGGACAGCTCGTGACCAACGCCTGAACATCCTCGACCTCTTCGTGTCCACGTGGCTGCAGAGACAATCTTCACCTCTTCGCCTGTTTGCACCCGACATCGCCTGGTTCCATCCTGGTTCCATGGTAGTCACTGGCTAGTGACTTTGAACATTGTCCCCTCTGCTTTTAGGTCTTCACCTCTTCAGATCCATCCTTGGATCCACCGGAACCCTCCTCGACGACCCCCCTGCAGCACCTTCATCTTCAGGCACCATCGACCTGCGTGACGAAACCAGACACTACTTTGCACCTGTGCACCCGCTTCCTGTAGGTGAGGTAACTCAGCAACGCCGGTGTTCCTACACTGGTACACACCTCTAGTGTCTAGGTCTAAAGTTTTGTCCTTCTAGGTCAGTCGGAAGGTACCTTAAACAGTAACTTTATAACTTTTACGCACCATTGACGTTGCATTGGTGCATGCGTGTGCTTTAAGCGCTGCACCCGAGTCCCGCGGGCCTTTCCTGACTTATTCACTGTTAGTCCCAAACAGCTCCAGCGATTCCCCAGGCCCTAGGCCTACTTCCTTTCCGATAGGTGGTTCTTATACCACTATTTAAGTATATGGTTTAGGTGGCCCCTAGGGCTCATCCATATGGTGCAACTTTTGTATATTTAAACTGTGTTTTGTTTTAAAGCATTTGCTTCTGTGCTCATAAAGAGGATAGGGGATATTTGTAGTAAATAAATATATATATATTTTTAATATATATCTGTGTGGTGTCCTTTCATTTGGTATTCAAGGGGATTGTGTATGGTAAAACGGCTTGCTTCACATGCCTTTACAGAGTTTAGCCTAAGACTGCTTTGTCCACGCTACTAGGATAGCTGGTCTATAAGGTTGACTTACAACCAATCATCATAAGGGTTGCTTGGCATGGTACAAGGTGATCACTAGAACTAGTGAGCATCATATACCAGGCCAACTTCTCACATTTACACATCTAGATATGCACAACATTATCACAATGCCCTGAACATTATGAACAAGGTCTCTTTTCGCACTATGTACAAACGTCATCTCTATCTTCAGGGGCGACGGGGCTACCTACATATCCATAACATCAATAATCTATGCGTACATTGCAAGGCTGCTTTCTGTTATAAAGATGAGCATCCCGATAGATTGGTGGAGGAGGCACTTCAGCTGACACCGAAGGTCCCTGAGACTTCATCACGTAGCGGACTGACATCTTGTGAGGGGTGTCCAGCTTGTGACCAAGACGGGGTCCTTCATTCTCTCTAATCAGGGAATGGGGTTGGATAGTCCCTTGAGGGGATTCGTGGCTCCACACCTACACACACTCTAGGTACATTTAGAGTAGGTTTAGCATTGTAGAAGTACAGTTGTCTGCTGCCTTGTTTTATATGCCTGCATATGTTCATTGTTTTAGCACCATGGTATAACTGTATCTACTATTATGCCTTTGGTGCTCGTAATCTCATTTGCTTCTGTCTATTAATCATTGCAGCACACGTATTTTATACAAGAATAGCATTGGTTCAATGAAACGTATTGAAAACATCCCACTCTGTATTCTCTGTATACTTCTCTGAGAACAAGTAAGCATTAGTGACTGAGCCAAAGTTCTGTACTATTTCCACGATCCCTGAGGCGTCAGGTTTTTCATGTTCAGTGGTTGCCGGAAACCATCTGCTCCCTGATAGAGTTAGGGGGGCTTATGGTGGCACTGTTAGCTAGCTGGTCTATAGGCCAACAAATCCTGCAGAGGTGTCCAGAATCAGTCAAGGCACCAAGCCCCTAGTTTATGTTGTCCAAAAACACACAAATCCTGCAAATTAGTAGTAATTACATGATAGTACGAGGATTCTTCATATGTTATTCACATCTCTTCCAGAGCAGGCTACAAATATAGTGAAGGCTCACACTATGATTCGCAATATTGTTGTGATAGAATCATACTATGGTTCATACAAGATTTAGGCAGAGAAATGCATTGCCTCTTATAATTACTCCAAGTTCACAATGTCACAGCACATAATAGAAAAAACACAAAACAACTGAATACGTAACAATTACTTTGACATCTTAACTGTCCAAATTTCTTAAGCAAGAAGAGTCTCAGAGTGAATATGTGAATGTGAAAATTAGGTAGGTTAAGCAGGTTACTTTGCAAAACATGTGCATGTGTTTTAAAAAAACCCTGTTCAATAGCACACAGCACACACAATAGTCTACTTCTTCTTGGTCTGAGCCGCACTTCTATTTGACTGCTGCCACAAGCGATGTCTTGTGATGCAGGATACTGGCTCAACAGTGCTTGGAAGGAAAATGCCTGACGCGAGCCTTCCTCTGCGCGTGCAAAGAGAATGCGATCCCTTCTGGATACAATCAAAGCCAAGCGAGGGCATTGGTTGGGGCGTGGCTTTTTCTGCTCTGTGAAGCTAAGATGGCCACCGCCCAATCATGTGAGATGCTACTTGGAATGTGTGGCCGCACCCACCGACAGGCTCGCACTGCCAACCCGAGGGTGCCTCAAAGATAACTATGCTGCTGTTAGCAGGGACAGCAGTGCTACTGCATAATACTCCTACTGAAGTGTCCCCGAACAGCAAAGTCAGATTTTTTTGGCACAAGGGTACAAACCAGCAAAGAAACACCTGAAGGTACAAACATTACATAAAAGCCAGTCCAAGGAAACACTAGGCACTATATGAGGAGAGGGGGGCGGGTCAATAGCTAGATGGTTATGCAGCAACCCCTGCAGGTGTTGACAATTGATGCAAGACACTACACGGACCCTGACAATAATGCCCAAAATACTCCAGGACACTTAAAGTAAGCTCTCAGTGCTGCAATAGACACATTTCTGGTGCTAGAAAATCAATCCGCATTACATTGATCACCCTAAAAGGTGCTTCATTTGAGACCAGAAGCTTACTTAAGCTGATTTGCTTTGTACGTAGGAATTTACGTGGGCGAATCACTAGCTACCTGTCCCACTAAGTAGTCAACTCAAGTGATTCTCACACATTCCAGAGTGCAGAATCTCTTCTTCTAGAAACCCCCTCTTTATAAAAATCTAAAACTTTGAAACTGTCTTTCTTAGGACTTTCTGCAATGATATATAACTCTGTCCCTTTATTAGTAACCCCTACCATGATAACTTAAACTAGCATCTCAAATATTTACTTTTGCAACCACATTTGTGTTGGACAGGCCACATGAAGGGCCGCTCTCCCCCGGCCCGACCCGGCCCGCGCCCGGTCACGCAGGTACCACCCACCACCATTGCACGTCCTCCGTCCCCTCAGGGACCCCTGCCTTCGAACATATCGACCTCGTGGACCCGATCCACTGCTGGCCCGCGCGCCCATCCTGGGCGCCATCTTGGACACTCCACCACGAGGCCGCCTGGCCCCCGATCGACCTCAACCCTGGGCCTGGCCAGGCCTCAGACATCCCGGCACCACCATCCACCCAGGAGGTGAGCGGGCTACTTGGCAAGTCAATGGGAGAAAGAGGTGTCGATGGCTCTCCCCGCCAAGTGCCGCTCGCCCATCGCCTCCCCGGGCGCTGGCCCCACCCCCCTGCTGGGTGTCTGGACTCCCCCATCCCGGACCTCCCGACCTCCAAGTGCGAGGGTCCGGACATCAAAGAACACCAGCCCTATAACTGGGGCAGCTCCAGAGCAGGAAGGCAGTTGTATCTTGGAGTCGAGAGACGCAAAGAAGAACTCATCCTTGACGGACTACTGGCGCTGCCGTAGCTCTGCCTTGTGCACCATCGCCCTGCCTGCTGGCGCTGCCGCAACCTTCGTAATCCTTCATCGTCGTCGGGACCTGCTGGCGTGGCCGCGGACCGTTTGCAACCATCATCTTCATCGGGACCTGCTGGCTCCGCCGCGGACCGTCGCTTCCTTCGTCCATCTCGGGACCTGCTGGCTCCGCCGCGGCCCGATCATCTAGAACGCCGAGCTCGAGGATTGAGAGCTATTTCCATCTTTTGGTAACCAAGACTGTCCCGCTACCCCTTTCCCCAAACCAGAGACCAGAATCGAGGGGACCCCTGAGTCCAGACCTCCTTGTACCATTTTATCGTACTTTAAGAATCGCCTATAAAATCTCGTTGAACCTTACCCTTGTGTGGTGTCCGTCTGTGGGGGGGGAAGTTACTTGTCTGTACGGTCACTGGAGTCGGCTCTCCCTGGAGACCGCTCCCCTTATCCTCGGCCGACCCTCCCGGTCCGTCTAACATTGGTGGCCAGCGGCGCGATCCGAATCACCGCATAATCGTACAGACAGTAGCTCACCCCACGACGAAATCAAGATGACAACTAAAGAAAGCGGATCCACCGAGAAATTCCAGATGGAGAAATTGGACGAGTACAACCATCGTGAACTAAAACAATTCTGCATCGAACTAGGTATCGCTACCACCGGACTAAGTACCAAAGACGATTTCAAGCATGCCCTAGAGTCTTGGGCAGAGACCGGGGTTGCCGGAACCCCCGATCGAAGCATCGCAGCAAAAACCACCATGGCTCCTGAAGAGCAAAGAACGGGTCTCTCGCAAGACGAGATCCAGGAACGAGAAAAAACCCGACTACACGAGCTAGAAATGGCTCGGCTCAAAATGGACGTTGAACTTAAGTTGGCCGAACAGAAAATAAACTTAGAGCACCTGCGTCTCCGAGAAGAAAGAGAGGAGAAACAGAGACAAAGGGAGCTCGAGGAAAAGAAACTGGCATATGAACACGAGCGACGACTAGCTGAGATTGATTTACGCAAGCAGAATAAAGAAATAGGGGTGTCCGAGCAACCCCACACCCCAGGGACAACGGAGAAAAAGGTACACATCCCCAAGGATGTCGTTCGAGAATACTTCCGAGAGGACGACATCCAGCAATGGTTTAAGGCCTACGAAATCGCTATGACTGCACACCGGATCGATAGAAACGACTGGGGAGCCGGCCTATGAGGGAGATTCCTCAATGAGGGCCGCGACACCCTGCTACAGCTCCCGGACCACCAGATGACCTCCTATGACCATATGAAAGCTGCCCTCCTCACCCGCTATGGCCTCACACCCGAAATGTACCGTCAGAGGTTCCGAGACTGCACCCGCATGCCGGGTACAACTTGGGTGGACTATGTAACCTACTTTAGCCGAGCCTTCGAGGGCTGGATCAAAGGAAGCAAGGTTACAACCTACGAACAACTGTTCAATCTCATGGTATGGGAGCACCTATCGAACAATTGCTTTATTGAACTCCGCCAGCACCTCCTCGACAGCAAGTTAACCGATCCCCGGCAGCTCGCAGCCGAAGCTGACCGATGGGAAATCACCAGAGTGGGCCGGAATGGGTCCTACGAACAGAACCGGAACAACAATGGTCAGCACCGTCCCCGAGGAGGAGGAGGAGGCAAAGGACGCGGAAGAGACAACGCTCCGGTCGCCCCCGCGACCAGCACCACCCCCCCGGCCAACCGGGGCAGCGCCCCGGCGCGACCGGGATACCGAGCCAATGTTACGTGCCATCGATGCCAACGAGTCGGCCACTATGCCAACGATCCAAATTGCCCACAGTACCAGAGCCCAAGACCCCGCCAGGTGGCTGCTGCTGCCCTGGGGGAAGAACAGATCTCCGAGGAGCAAGAAGAATATGAGCAAGAGCATCAGGAATGGGAGCCAGCCGCCATGGCTCTAGCCTGCTTAGGGGGGAAAGACATGGTCCCGCGGGTCCCCCTACCCGCTAACACCCAGAAGTACAGCCAATGGGTGAGCATCAATGGACGCCGGGCCGAAGCCCTTCGTGACACTGGGGCCAGTGTAACAGCCGTCCGCTGTCACCTGGTGACCCCGGAACAGTATCTACCAAACATTCTCTGCCCTGTACGTTCAGCCGATAACTCGGAAAGTCTGTGTCGGATGGCCTGCGTCCCTTTCGAATGGGGGGGGGTCTCCGGCATGTTGAAAGTCACGGTCCGAGACGATGCCCCCGTAGACTGCCTCCTGGGGAATGACCTTGAAAGCTCCCCGTGGGCAGCCGTAGAACGAAGAGAACACCTGGGGATGTTAGGCGTCCCGGACTGGGCGTGCGTCACCACCCGGTCCATGGCCGCCCGTGCCAACCCCCGCCCAGAGGAACCCGAATGGCCGGCGCCACCGCCTTCGGTCGCCCCAGCCGAAACCACCGACCGTGACGTCCCCCCAGAACAAGCTCAACCTCCAGACCTCGCTAACCTCGACCAGTGGCCTCAAGAGGGGGGGCCCACGCAAGGACAATTTCGCCAAGAACAGAAGACCTGTCCCTCCCTCGAGGGACTCCGCCAGCAAGCGCTCGCCCAAAGCGCAGGGGATACCTCCGGCACTCACTGGGTCTACTGGGACAATGACCTGCTGTACAGTGAGCAAAGAATCGCGGAGCTGGGGGCCAGCCGAGTACTGGTTGTGCCCCTCCGTTTTAGAGACTTTCTGCTAAACCTGGCCCACGATGTCCCCCTGGCGGGACACCTGGGTCAAGATAAAACCTACAGTCGTCTGGTGACCCACTTCTTCTGGCCCAAAATGAGGAACGATGTACACCAACATTGCCGATCTTGCCCCACGTGCCAAGCCAGTGGAAAGAGCGGCCGCAAACTAAAAGCCCCCCTGCAACCTTTTCCCGTGGTCACCACCCCGTTCGAGAGGGTCGGGATAGACATCGTGGGGCCCCTGGACCCGCGCACAAAACAAGGTCATCGATTCATCCTGGTGCTAGTGGACCACGCCACCCGCTACCCCGAGGCTGTTCCCCTGCGAACTGTGACAGCCCCGGTAGTCGGCCGGGCTCTAATGGGGATCTTCTCCCGTGTGAGCTTCCCCCGAGAAGTCGTCAGCGACAGAGGCACGAACTTTATTTCTAAATATATGAAGTCCCTCTGGCAACAGTGCGGGGTTACCTACCGATTCACGACCCCCTATCACCCTCAAGGAAACGGACTCGTTGAGCGGTTCAACAGCACGCTCAAAGGGATGATCGGGGGGTTGGAAGAGCCCCTCCGTCGCCAGTGGGATGTGCTGCTGCCGTGCCTCCTCTTCGCATATCGAGAGGTCCCCCAGAAGTCCCTGGGCTTCAGCCCGTTTGAACTGCTGTATGGACACCCAGTCCGGGGGCCGCTCAGCCTAGTCAAGGAAGGCTGGGAGATGCCCCCTCTCAAGAACCCACCAGATGTCTTCCGGTACCTCCTAACCCTCCGCAACCAGACCCGGTGGTTCAGAGAGCTGGCAAAAGCCAACCTAGAGGCCAGTCAAGAGGACATGAAAAAGTGGTATGACCGGAATGCCTCCTCCATCGAATTTGAACCTGGGCAACAGGTATGGGTGATGTCCCCCACCGAACCCTGCGCCCTGCAAGACAAGTGGATGGGGCCCTTCAAAGTAGTCGAGCGCAAGGGTCCTGCCACCTATCTCATCAACATGGAATCCTCCCGGAACCCCCTCCGGGTCCTCCACGCTAACAGACTGAAACCCCACTTTGTGCGCTCCGAACTCGGCCTCCTGATGGCCACCGACAATGGGGTTGAAGAAGACTCCGAGCCCCTCCCTGACCTCCTACGGACTCAGGAGAAAGACGGCTCCGTGGATGTGGTCCGACTCTCGGAGGCCCTCACCCGAGAGCAGCACCAGGAGTGTCGAGTCCTCCTGTCACAGTTCGCCAACCTGTTCTCCCTCACCCCAGGGGTCACTTCCTGGTGTGTGCACGATGTGGACACGGGGGACAGCCCCCCTATCCGCCACCGGGCCTACCGCGTGCCAGATCGGGTACGGGCCTGCATCCAGGAAGAGGTAGCAAAAATGCTCACACTCGGGGTCATCGAGCCCTCAGACAGCCCCTGGGCCAGTCCTGTAGTACTGGTCCCCAAAGCGGCCGCCCCTGGCACCCCACCGGAACTCCGGTTCTGCGTCGACTACCGGGGCTTGAATGCGGTCACCAGAACAGACGCACATCCCATCCCCCGGGCAGATGAACTAATCGACCGCATGGGAGCTGCCCGCTACCTCAGCATTTTCGACCTGACGGCGGGCTACTGGCAAATCGGCCTCACACCCTGGGCCCAAGAACGTTCTGCCTTTTCCACCCCCGATGGGCATTACCATTTCAAGGTCATGCCCTTCGGCATGAAAAATGCCCCAGCAACATTTCAGCGGCTCGTCAATCAGGTCCTGGCGGGGCTCGAAGGGTTCAGTGCCGCCTACCTAGACGACATCGCTGTATACAGCCACCATTGGTCCGAGCACCTCCACCACCTCCGAGCAGTGCTACAAGCCCTTCAACGAGCTGGCCTCACGATCAAGGCCAGCAAATGTCAAATTGGGCAAGGGTCTGTGACCTACCTCGGGCACCAGGTGGGAAGCGGCCTGGTGGCCCCTCTGCAGCTCAAAATTGCCGCCATCCAGTCCTGGCAGCCACCCATCACCCAGACCGAGGTACGAGCCTTCCTGGGCCTCACGGGCTATTACTGAAGGTTCGTGAAAGACTATGGTACTATCGTGGGGCCCCTCACAGAACTCACGTCAAAAAATCAACCCAAGAAAGTCAACTGGACCCCAGAGTGTCAACCAGCCTTCGAACAATTGAAAGCCGCCATGTGTTCCGCCCCTGTGCTCCAGGCCCCCGACTACAGCCGGGAGTTCGTCGTCCAGACGGATGCCTCCGACCATGGCATTGGGGCAGTCCTGTCTCAAGTGAACACCGAAGGCCTTGATCAGCCAGTGGCCTTCATCAGCAGACGACTCCTACCACGAGAGCAACGCTGGAGCACCATAGAAAGGGAGGCCTTCGCTGTGGTATGGGCCCTCAAGAAGCTCCGGCCCTACCTCTTTGGCACACACTTTCGGGTGCAGACCGATCACCGACCCCTGCAGTGGCTGATGCAGATGCGGGGGGAAAACCCGAAGTTACTACGTTGGTCCATCTCCCTACAAGGGATGGACTTCACAGTTGAACACCGGCCTGGGCCGGATCACGCCAGCGCAGATGGCCTGTCCCGGTTCTTCCGCCTCGACGAGGAGAGTCCCCAAGAGGATGGGTAACTCTCCCCGCCTTCAGCTGGGGGGACGCATGTTGGACAGGCCACATGAAGGGCCGCTCTCCCCCGGCCCGACCCGGCCCGCGCCCGGTCACGCAGGTACCACCCACCACCATTGCACGTCCTCCGTCCCCTCAGGGACCCCTGCCTTCGAACATATCGACCTCGTGGACCCGATCCACTGCTGGCCCGCGCGCCCATCCTGGGCGCCATCTTGGACACTCCACCACGAGGCCGCCTGGCCCCCGATCGACCTCAACCCTGGGCCTGGCCAGGCCTCAGACATCCCGGCACCACCATCCACCCAGGAGGTGAGCGGGCTACTTGGCAAGTCAATGGGAGAAAGAGGTGTCGATGGCTCTCCCCGCCAAGTGCCGCTCGCCCATCGCCTCCCCGGGCGCTGGCCCCACCCCCCTGCTGGGTGTCTGGACTCCCCCATCCCGGACCTCCCGACCTCCAAGTGCGAGGGTCCGGACATCAAAGAACACCAGCCCTATAACTGGGGCAGCTCCAGAGCAGGAAGGCAGTTGTATCTTGGAGTCGAGAGACGCAAAGAAGAACTCATCCTTGACGGACTACTGGCGCTGCCGTAGCTCTGCCTTGTGCACCATCGCCCTGCCTGCTGGCGCTGCCGCAACCTTCGTAATCCTTCATCGTCGTCGGGACCTGCTGGCGTGGCCGCGGACCGTTTGCAACCATCATCTTCATCGGGACCTGCTGGCTCCGCCGCGGACCGTCGCTTCCTTCGTCCATCTCGGGACCTGCTGGCTCCGCCGCGGCCCGATCATCTAGAACGCCGAGCTCGAGGATTGAGAGCTATTTCCATCTTTTGGTAACCAAGACTGTCCCGCTACCCCTTTCCCCAAACCAGAGACCAGAATCGAGGGGACCCCTGAGTCCAGACCTCCTTGTACCATTTTATCGTACTTTAAGAATCGCCTATAAAATCTCGTTGAACCTTACCCTTGTGTGGTGTCCGTCTGTGGGGGGGGAAGTTACTTGTCTGTACGGTCACTGGAGTCGGCTCTCCCTGGAGACCGCTCCCCTTATCCTCGGCCGACCCTCCCGGTCCGTCTAACAATTTGCAAATACAACAGAAGTATTGTTACTTCTAATTTTTGACCAGTGACTGAGCAGACAAAGAAAACCCTTAATTTGAATTAAGGTTGACTTCTGGCCATATATTTATGTATATGAAACTTAGAGTAAATAATATTGTTGCTAACGTATCAGAGATACTCCAAGGACTCTAAGGGGGTAGTGAGTGTGCTTGCAACAGTTCTTCGTATCATCAGGCTGAATCCTTACTCATATAGATTGAGTCAAAAGTCCATTTTTTATGTAGAGAGGAGATCTTTATTGATTCAAGTAAAAACATGAACAGTCGACACGTGTTTCGCCCCCTTTGGCGATTCGCGCCAGGGCTTTTTCAAGGCTGTAAGAGATCAGAGTTGCATGTATATATTTAGTAAAAATTGCCAAAGACTGACCTTTGACCCCAAGACAAGTGAATAAAGTGTTTGAAAGGAACAAAGGAGAGTGATTAGAGTGAAGCGAGAGAGACTCCAGTTTCTTAAATCCAATGCTTTCATGCATGGTGTGTTTATTGGAGGGGGGGTTCAGTTTTCTTTAAAAAAAGGTGCTCTTTAAAGATTTGTGGTGGCACTTTCATTTTGGGGTTCCTAATTTTAACCACTGTATGGAAGAGCCGTGATGACAATCTTAGAAGGTAGGATTCAATGAAAGAGAGTGATACCAAGCGGAAAAGAGGGTGCACCTATGTAGTTTTAATACTTAGTTGTGTGAAGATTGTCTATAAAGACAGCAGGCACAGTGAGTTCAACTATTAAAAAGTTAGAATTCAAGAAATCAAATCACATCAGGCAGGACAGGCCATAAGATCCCAAGTGATCTGGATAGCACGACAGAAGAGGATAGAATATTCCAGAATGCTCATAGTTAGTACTGCATACCTATTTACATATAAGTCTGCTCATTGCAGTTCTTCCTCATTATTGTGCTGGTTTTCAACAAACATTCGATTTTTCAAAATCTGTTAATACAACATTGTCATTTAGATAAGATCTTTGTCTAGTATCTTCATGGATTTTTTTACAAACACTTTTTTTCATTAACAGAGAAAAATATACTTTATACGGTATGAGCAGTTGCTAAGCTGGCTATTACCTTATCTCTGCAAGACTAGTTACAAAAGCAAATGATTTTTACACTGTAACATTTTTAGATCAGGTCAGATTGAAGAGCAGTTCACAGGGATACTTGTAATTTAATCACTGTAGGCACATTTGGGTATTTTATCTGATTGATGTTGTAGAGTTAAGTTTTTTTACGGGACATAGCCTATGTCATATTTATTTTTGCGCATGGGAATGTAGCACTTCAGTAAAAATTAGTCACTGTTTTTTTAAACAAAATCAATACAGGACGGATTAATTAACGGGGAATAGTATTGATGCCCTGGGATGTATAGTCAAACATATGGTCAAAAGGAAGTTATGACGCCAGCGAGGTTGTTTATAGACGGCGTTTTAGCAAGAGTCAAAAAGGGAAAGGTTCCGGTATGTAGTGAGCATAAGGATCACACTGACACGGGGAATAGAATGCGGGGAACAAGCCTGTCCATATCGCCGGTTGGCGCACTTACTTGTAAGGGGAAATCCCTAAGTTCCGAGGTCAGGAGCCTGTAGATCGTTCCTTCCGCTCTGCGTGTGTATGTTTGCAAAGCTGCGGGCTGCCTCTTTTAAACCGGAAGGGCAAGGGATGACCCGGAAGTCAGCGCAAGTGCGGTTTGACAACAGGAGAATAATTTACTTTACTTCTGATCATTTTGACAGACCGTGCAAAAGCTATGTTCAACTTTTGGCAGGCTCAGTAGTTACTCCTACACATTGAAGTAGTTTTACATTTCTTTTCATTCATTAATCGTGAATATTCCTGCCGGTGGACCTGGAGGATTTCAGCAGTGTTACGGAGTTAGTAACAATGGACAAGGGACTTCAGCCGAAGCGTGAAGTCATATTTTTAGCCTCCGCCATTACAGAGTGGAGTTATTTAAACTAATTCGATGTTTATAGTTTAAAACGGACGACAAAGGTGTCTGTAAAGTACTCCAATTGTATTTATGCCCCTGGACATGTATCCTTAGTGTTGTCTGGTTCGCCAACCAAAAAGAGTGTGTTTTGAAGTGCACTAGTTATACTAATTTAAAGGTGGTGGGTGAATTGTAAATGAAAGTTATATGCATAATTCAGAATTTCTAACGTTTGTGTAATTTAAGTCTGGTTTGTATAGGGATTTTGTGTCTCCTAACTTTAACTAAACTTAGTTTTTTTTCATAGAATTTCAGTGTTTCTTCAATTTATTTAAATAAAAATGTTTTTCAAATTGAATACTTCAGTGTTATCGAGGCGAGTGTTGTAAAGTTAATTGTCATAGAGTGGCGTATTGTTGAGTGGAATAGAGTAGAGTAGAGTAGAGTGGAGTGGAGTGGTGTATCGTATTGTAGAGAGGAGTGAAGTGTCTTTGAGTGTAATGCTGTGTAGTGCAGTGGCTTAGAGTTGTTGGTCATGGAGTGGACTACAGGTGGAGTACAGTGTTGTAGAGTGGCTTAGAGTGTAGTACAGTGTGGTAGAGTCGATTTGCATGCAGTAAAGAAGAGTGTCAGACAGTGAAGCGGAGTATGGTACAGTGGCATAGAGTGTGATAAAGTGTAGTAAAGTGGAGTATAGTTCAGTTGAGTACACTTCTCACTGCTGGGTTCCTGCTCTACGCCCAAGGTCTCCCACAATCCAGGAGGACCACAACTCCCACAAAGCATAGTGTTCGGAGGCACTACTAAAGGAGGACGCTGGCCCGTGGCGCCTGTAGCCACTTTTCACTGCTGGGCTCCTACTCTACGCCCAAGGTCTCCTGCAGCTCGGTCCAGGAGGACCACAACTCTTGGGAAGCATAGCGCGCGGAGGCGCTACTAAAGGAGGACGCCGGCCTGTGGCCCAGGATGCGCCTGGGCAAAACCCTGGCCAAGGGCTGACCTGTCCACGCCCATCGGATCTCGGAAGAGGCTGGGCTGTGCCCACCCTTTAGCATCTGCTTCTGAAACAAGGTACTGTTTTACCTAGTTGTAACTATGGTGAAAAGAATAGAGGGGGGTTAGGAATGACTTTGGACTCATTTTTGGTTAGAGCAGTAAGTGTCCTCACCCATGAAATAGAGCTGACTGAAAGGCGTTTATCTATGGAACTGCTCCTTTCTTCCCCGGGTAGACTACAGATAGATCAAATGAGTCCCTACCTGTCACAAAACCATCATTATTGATAACATCATCGGATCTAATGCTGGGTCAATGTGGGCCTTCCACTCCCAATCTAAATACTTTGGCTACTCCAAGGAGGGGGTTGGAACTTTATCCCCCGAATATTTCCCAAGGATCCCACGCCTAATCCACCGGCTAAGTGTTCTTTTTAGAGTAGGGGGTACCACTACTTTGAAGACAAAACAATCTAAAATAACTCATGCCGCAAAATCAAAAGGCCCCCAAACCAGGGCAACTACAGCGAATCCCATAACATCAGTTCCTCCAGTGTCTGCCAATATCTTATCACTCCAAGCAGCTCCAGATGATCCCATTTGGACAGAAGTGATTCAAAGGTTAACCACTATAATGGACCCTATTTTAACTAAACTGATCCAAATTGAACACAGGTTGGCCGATTTAGAGAAACAGAACCATCTTTTAATATCTTGAGCGCTCCCTCTGAGAGATCCCCTTCCAGAAGCATCCAAAAGCAGAAATTTAGTTTGACCAAACAAGGCGTGGGGTCCATCCATCTCACCGACATCATCAACTTTACCAGTTGTCACCACCATGGTCCTAGCACACTCTAACTGGTACACCTAGCCTAAACACGCCACAGGAGGTCCAGAATTTCCAAGAGGAGAGCACAAGGGATCCACTGCGACAGGCACTAACAGCCCAAGAGAAAATAAAAGGGGCCAATCAGGCAGCAGGATCACGTAAGAACTATACTGGAGTGATAGACAATCTTTTGCAAAAGTCCCTCCATCTTCCACCAGCAGCCTCCCAACTGGTACTGGTCTTGGCGAATGTCCCCCCCTCCCCCACGACAAAACCAGAGTGAATCTACAAGACAGTCAATGGACAAAAGTCTTCATATGCTAGTAGACAACCTTAAGGATTCTCAAATGGGGAGTTATCAATTGGCCAATAAAATTATCATGGTTAGGAGAGTGGGGTGGGTGGGCAGTACAAGAAAAATCCTTAACTGGTGACTGCGTGGTCATTAACTTTAATAATGCCTATACGGAACTCTCCCTTTTAGATAACCTTTATAGATTCTCTCCAAGAAACTCGCAGATTATCCCCTCACCAATGGACCATTTTTACAACCAGGGTGTAATGCCATGAAGGGATTATAGGATCAGAAGAGCTCCAGTATTTACAGGCCTGAAAGGTAACGAGGGCTTCAATACTAGTTCCAGGATAAGGCTGCAAAACAGATTCACAGCTCTATCAGATCTGGAATCTTGCAACTGACTAAATATCCGGGCCCCCTTACCACCTGGAAGGGTAATTACTTTTGTTCCTCCAGTGCTTAACTTACAGGGGAATCCATCAACCCCACTAGTTCTAGAGAGGGCCCCTATAGTATTAACTCCTGTCTCAAGCAGCCAGGCGAGTGCCTTCAGTACCTTACCTCTGCTGACTGCCACAGAGGATATTAGGACCACTATGGCATCCTGGAATGTAGCAGGAATAGCCTCCAAGATAAGAAACCCCGTACTGGAAAAATCTGTGGCAATCACTGGAGATTATATTCTTCCAGGAGACTTGGGCAAAGGGCCCAGTATTTTTCCTGGGTTTCGTACCTTTCATACCCACGCAATTCCAACATCCTCTGGAAGGGCGAATGAGGGATTATCAATACTAATCTCTAACACCATACCTTTTGAAGTCAGGCAGGTTGGCTCTACAAATAACCATTTACAGCTCTTCCAACTTGATAATAGGAAAGAAGAAACGTGGTTGATTATTGACTGTCATAATAACAGGGTTGGTTAAAATATGAAGCCAGTGGCAAATGCCTTAGCAAGTGAGATAGAGAAATGTACTATATTCTTAAATAGGGGCAGCATAAACCTCATTAGGGTGGGGTATTTTACCATCTATCTTTGCAAATTTAATTGGACTGTGGTGTTCAGAGTAGAAGACCCCCATGGTAATCCTCTTCAACACTTCACACATAATAAGTATGGTGAAACCCTAAATAGATTATTACATAAGTGGAATCTGGGTGTAATAAACAAAGTTAAAGAGAAAGAGATAAGGACTACATTTAGAAGGGGAATCCAAGAGTCCAACATCAACTTTATTTATTTATTTATTTATTTATTTATTTATTTAATTTTATTTATTGGCTCATCAACTTTATTTTAACATCAGCTTTGCTAGATGGAAATGTGGTCCTGTCTCAGTGATCACACCATCCTATTTATTCATCTAAGTATCCTGCCCAAGGCAAAAGATCACCAGCAGGTAATGGATGATGTGACCCTGACCATGAAAAATGACTACCAACTGAAATGGTCACAGGCCCAAAAGCTAAATTTGGTCCCCCAAATTTTAGCTAAAGCTAAGAAAGAAATTATACTATGCCTCGAAGAGAATCCACCGCCCATATTCTTGGTAACCCAGTTTAGTGCCCTCCTGAAGAAACTAAAAGAAGCACTCACTCGCTCAAAGGTGATAAACGCTACCACAACCACCCGATGGTTGGACTCACAATCCTCTGCAGCAAAAAAAAACCTTGTTAATGCCTCAAAAACACATCCCAGAGATCCCACTAAGATACGAGTACTACAAAATGATTACAAACAAGCAAGAAGAAAAAAAGAGAAGGACCTCAGGGAGCAGGCTCGGGGAGATCTTGAACAAGCAGCTATCTGAGGCAGTAGTAGGGATTTTTGGAAAACTGTGAATGCCCCTTACTTTAAAGATTCTAAAGAAACCTTCCTAGACTCACATGTAGATGAAGATGCATGGGTCTGACTTTTTGAAAATATTCTTGGTTCTACGACCCCTCCAACATTTCCACCCCGCTGCTTGAATCTTGCACCCCAGGGGGGCTAATATTCTGTTTATCGTAAGTTAGAAAGGAGCTGGAAGCCTGTGCTCCCGGAAAGACTCCGGGGCCTGACTGAGTCCCAGTTGATCTCTTCCTGGGGAATTATGACATGTGGGTCTCTCTACTAACAAATGTGTTTTTTTTAAAACTTGTATTTTATTGGGGTTTTTTTTAGACATGGAAAAACAATAGAATGCATTCTTTGGCATAGCACAGTAGACATTTGCAATTGGATCTGAAACAGTAGCGACCTTTCACAAGTACTGACTGAGTTTGAAATATGATTGATTATCATGTACATTAGACTCTCTATACTTCCAAAAGACTGTATATGAGGCATCGGAAACAGAGTACATTTAGTTTGGCATCAAGGCTGTCCAATGGAATCATCATCGCTTCAGTGCTACACAGTAGTATCTCAATGCCGGCATACAATGTAGAGCAATACATTTTATACAGGTTATAATGAAGTGTTAGACAGATATTCAGTTCAGTTCAGTTCAGTTCAAAAACGTTATTGCGATTAGTTTTAATCATAAAAGCACACACAAATACAATATACAGTTTTCAAACATACCATAAGTTTTTAAGATCAATTCATATATATAAAATACATCATCTTAAATTCATCGGAGTGGGAGGAGACAACATTTTAAAAGTTCTAAAAATTTAAGTTATAAGTACAAATAGTTAAAAATTATAAATAATCCCATAATATAGTCCTTCACTCCCCACGTCTCTCCAATAAAAGTGAGTGCAATATGTATACCAATTTTAACTGATTAAGTTCCTATGAGTTAACCACATTGAAAACAGGAACTTTGCAACGACAGCCACTATCACTGCATTAGTGTCAGATTTCAAAATCCTGAAGAAGGCGAGATAGTTGTTGATATCCAAGTTGTTACACAACTGGATTATCCACTTTCTCCGGATATTGCCATAAGCCGGACAAAAGAGGATAACGTGTACGAGAGTTTCATCCTCGATTCGACAGCCTGGGCAGGGGCGTGCAGGGCCCCCATCCACCTGTCAGTCATTGAATATAGAGGCAGGGTTCCGTATCTAAATTGAAGATAAAGCATCTTCGCTAAAGTAGGTTGTATGGCGTCTATCTCCTGTTCAAAGCTATAATATGACTTATGATCCAGGAAGGCATTAGTTAGACTTGAAGGTTTAGCCAAACAAAATACCTTCCTTAGATTAAAGTCTTTTATAATGCAGGCCAAAGTTTGCTTAGAAATAGCTGAGCAGGAGTCCTCAGTATTGGACCAGAGGTTCTCGAGCCCAATCAAGGAGAGAGACTGCCTTACAAAGCATAACCAAGGGATCCTGCCAGCACCAAGAGAGGCCATCACCACTTTTAATTCCTCCTTATAGCTCGCCAGCTCAGGAGTACTCCATAGCCTCCTTCAATAAAGGAGTGGGCGTGAGGCGATGGCTTCTGCAATCGGGCGAATATTCAAATCCAACCTAAGAGGGACTAGCGGAGTGTTTCTTGGCAAGGTCAAGATTTGCCTGATAAAGTTGTTTTCTGTGATGGATAGCTCGTCTGATGGTAAGTGCCCCTAGAGTTCTGCCCCATAGAGAGATGAGTACCTTGCTTGAACTTTGAAAATTTCTAGTGGTACACTTACTATTTTTTGCACACAGTTTTTTTGGACTTTTAAAATCCTCCCTACAGCCTGTGCTAATCTTGGGTTGGCCTTGGCCATTTGTGGGCCCCACTCCATTTTGTCGTTGAGGGATAGATCTAGATAGTCAAAGATTGGTACCCTTTCCAGGGGTCTACCTTCCATCGTCGGATGGGGTCAATTGGTGGTACTGGCATTAAATACCATGTACTTGGTCTTGTCGATGTTTACCACCAGGTTTCTGTTGTTACAAAAATTGGTGAACTGGTTCAACACCCGCTGCATGCCCATTGGCGATTTAGAAAGCAGCAGGGTGTCCGCAAACATTAATGCGGGAAATTTTTGGAAAGCCAATTTTGGGCAGTCAATATCTTTGATAGTAAGGAGGTCTTCTATGAGCCTGTTTAGAAAGAGGGAAAATAGGGTTGAAGGTACCTTCGTGGAGATTTTTAATTTAATAGCATAAGTATGGAGGGACCCCCATAGCTAACAAGATGGTCCAGAGCTGATTCCGGTCCACCATATCAAATGCGGACTTCAAGTCCACGAAGGTTAAGTATAGGCTACCTCCATCCAATAAAGGACCTGGAGCCGAAAGCAGATATTAGTCGGCCCAGCATAATTCTTCAGCACAGTCTACGCTCCTTACAATGTACGATATTTCATTGTGTTGTTACCTCCGCCGGAGGCTCTGATGTGTGTAATAGGAGGTAACATTGGAGAGGGCTCCATGTGTCCCTAGGCCTCGAGGTTAGGGGTAGGGTTTCTGCATAGAAAGTTAGTTGTTCTTGGCAATATATTAGATCATTAAGCCATTCCTTAAACTTTGGGGGACGCCCCCTACTCCATCTGCATGCCACTTTACGTTTAGCTAGCAGGAGGGCAACAGTGAAGTATCTGCGACATGACTTGGGGATGAGATTAGTGTAACCCAGCAACGCTATTAAAGATGTGTGTTCTAAAGTTATGGATGTAATCTGTTCCAGGGCATCAAAAACCTGCTCCCAGTATTGATGGGGGCACTCCCAGGACAAGTGCAAAAAATCGCCCCTGGACTCCTGCATCTTTCGCAGCTATCTGTGTCTTTTAGCTTAAAACGATACATTTTGATTGGTGTATAATATAAGCGCTGAAGAAATTTATAGTGCATGATGCGCAATCTACCACTAGCAAGTATTTGTTCTGTTTGCAGACAACAATATGCCCATTGTTCATCTGTCATTTCATACCCTAATTCTGCGTTCCACTTAGCGCGAGTAGCGCTGGGAACTGCTGTCTGTTGAGTGAGTATGGTATGGTATAACGAAGAAACCAGGTGTCCCTGCGAAGCAGTACTTGACATCATGTGTAGGGGAACTATGGTGGGGGGGTTCCTGAGAAAACTCTGTGGTAATAGCACGCCTGCCTTGGTGAAGCCACTTATATAGTAATATGTCCAATGAGGAGGGCTGCATCTCATGAAACATGTGATCAGATGAACAACATTTTCTGTTGTGATAGAGATCCCCTCATGTGTTAGTTTTAGTGTGCTGGTGGAGCCTAAGAAAGCCAGTTTCTTGCAGCAGGGGCATGTGAGGATGATAGGTTAGAGGAAGTAGTGGTGAATATAGCATTTGGCATTGGAGAAAGGACAGGATACGCTTCCAAGCGTCGACTGTGGATGTTATTGTAGTGGGCGCCATATCACATGTGCTGGGGTTTGCCCACAGCGCACCCTCCAGGGGGTGGGGTCTGCCAACCACTGCTCCACCGCAATCCGCTGCATATATTTAGGAGGATGGCACCAGTATGAGGCATAGTGGGCTTGTGCGCATGTATAATACAATTCGAAGTCCGGAACATCAAAGCCTCGCTGTGCATAAGGCTGCATGAGTACTTTCCATTGAAGGAGTGGCTGTTTGCCCCCCCCCCCTCTATGTTAGCCTAATCAATTTTTATCTAAGTGTCTTAAAGAAATGACAACCAGGGTCATAGGGGATGTTCATGAATAAGTATAATAATTGCGGAAGTACCACCATCTTAACCAACTCGACTCGTCCTGCCAATGACAGCGACAGTGATATCCAGCGAGTGACACATCCCGCTTTTCGATCTATGGCAGTACCATAGTTGAGACACATCAATTCCTCCCTATCACCAAACATTCAAATCCCAGAGTAACGCAAATCAGTGTTGCACCAATCCATCTTGAAATCGAGAGTAAATCGGGTGGCTGCAGCCGTGAGAGGAAAGATTTGCGACTTGCCCCAATTTATATGGACCCCAGACAGTTTCCCAAATACAATGAACTCTTGCAAGAGTGGATTCAGCTTATACTGCAGGTCTCTTACGTACAAGGTGATATCATCCGCATATAAGGATATGAGGATCTGTCAGAGATTGCAATGCCTTATCCTGATGGTGTTGCATCAACTTAGATGCCACAGGTTCGATTGCGAGGGCAAATAACAGGGCAGAAAGTGGGCACCCGTGTTGAGTGCCTCTTGATATGTGGAACGCCTCCAACAGATGTCCATTAATTAACACTTTCACTGTTGGAAGCTGATATACCCCATATTGAAGAGAGTACTGGGGTTTCCTAGGACCTGGTCTGCTTCCATCATCATTCCCATCTTCAAGAAGGGAGATAGGGAGAGCCCTTCTTGTTATCGCCCCATCTCCCTTCTTGATTCCTTTATGAAGATCACGGGAAGGCCCGTCCTGAACCGATTATCTTCCTGGGTGGAGGAAGCTGCAGTACTATCTCCGGTTCAGTACGGGTTCCGTGAGGGGAGGGGTACTGTGGAACAGGTCTTGAATTTCATACTCCTCAGAGGGAAATACGTCCAGGCTAAGGCAGGCAAACTTTACGCGGCATTTGTTGACCTGAGCGCCGCATTTGACTGCGTGAAGCACGATCGACTATGGAAGGTGCTGGAGGACCTTAAAGTAGAAGAGGCCATTATTTCATTTTTAAAACAACTTTATGTCGGGGCACGGGCAAGGGTGAGATATGGAACCAGTGGAGAATGCACTAAGCCGTTCCATGTGAAGCGTGGTGTTAGGCAAGGGTGCGTACTCGCGCCTCTCTTTTTTAATTTATACACAAATGATCTAGAGGATGTTCTGGCGTCCACAGTTATCTACTCGCCTAGAATTAACTCCAAACAAGTGGTGTCATTATTATATGCTGACGACGCCGTTATTATGGCGAGGACTGAGAGAGGTCTGCAGTCAGCCTTGGATGCTTATATGAACTTTATGGAATCCAGGGGACTGTCATTAAACGTGAAAAAAAACTTTGCAATGACGTGCGCCAGGGGCAAGTCTAAAACTTGCAAATTGTTTGCACGCAAGGAAAAGGTGCAAACTACTAAATCTTTCTCTTATTTAGGGGTAGTCCTTGAGGACGGGGGACACTAGGGTTCAGCTATAAGGAGTAGGACTCTGTTGTTTAAAAAGGCAACCGCAGCACTTATGGTCTTTTCAAGGAAAATGGGAAAAAGACCTCCTGAAATCTTACTTAAAATTTACATGGCCAAATGCCAGCCACTTATGGGGCTGGCGTTTGGGGTATTCATGATTCCAGGGACTTACAAGTTGTTGAAAATGCTTTTTTAAGATTTATTTTAGCCATTCCATCTAGTATATCTATGTTCAACTGTCATGCCGAGTTGGGGGTCCGACATATCAGTGATTTGATTGCGATGCAACCTTTTCACTTGGGCACAGGGTTTGGACAGTTGCAGACTTAGAACTCAACCGAGAAATTATCCGCGATGTCATGGCTCTTGACAAATCCAATAACATAGTGTGGTTGTCATACATCCAAAAGTTTTGCCATGACCTGGGGAAGCCTGAGTTTTATACTTCACCTGAGGAGCTATCCAGGATCTCGAGGAAAGATCTAAAGACTTGTTGCTGGCATCATCTAGAATCCCTGCGACTAGGTTCTGAGTTGAACAAAGAAACGGTTGTGTGGCACCAATTATTGCTTACCTCGGCTAATATGGAACCCTATCTGATTTGGTGTACCAAGGGCTTTGACAGGTTCCTACTAACTAGGCTTAGATTTAACATCTTTTTTCGCCTAGTTTCATTCCCACAAATTAACGATTGGTCCAAAGTGCTCTCCAAATGTCCATGTGATGGAAGGGCAGAACAATCAACCCTCTATGTGATTTTCTTCTGTAAATTTTATCACAATGAGAGAGCTCGATGGATTAAACCATTCTTGAAAAGACAGGGAACTTGGTACCAGTGCCGCCCAGCCTTATTGTATCTCCAATTACTTAATGATGAACTGTGTGTGGCCACTGTGGTTGGCTTTTTAAAAAGTGTTTTTAGAAAAAGGAAAAGTTTAATATGTTCATAATATTTTCACTTTTAGCTTGTTATAAATGCAATGTTATTCCTGTGTACATTATGTATTGATTTTGCCTTGTTGTAGCTTTTATGATTTTTTAATTTAATAAAATCGAAATAAAGCTTTTCTACTACAGATATAGCAGCCGTACCCAGGAAAGGAATATGGCGGGAAATCCTGTGCGCGATACAACCCCTAGGAGGTAGTCCCACTCAACCAATTCAAATGCCTTACAGGCATCTAAGAAAACCGCCACCAGCGGCAGGTTAGGATCGACATTCTGCAGAATTGAAAATAAAGTGCAGAGATTGTGTGTAGTTGCTCTGCCTGGGAGGAGACCCGCTTGGTCAGGGAGGACAAGCTTTTCCATAATCAATGGCAGTCGGTTTGCAAAGACTTCAGATAAAATGTTGGTATCACAGTTAATCAGAGATAATGGTCTGTATGAGTCACGCTGCAAAGATGGTTTCCTAGGCTTGACAAGGGAGGTAATGAGTGCCTCTCTCATGAAAGGGGGAAGTGTGCCAGCTTCTAATGACTTCAAAAATCTTTCAGTGTCTGGGCCATCATATATATATATATATACATTTTATAAAATTAGGCAGGCAGCCGGTCCAGGCCAGGAGCTTTACCATATTTCAGCTGCATGATAGCTTCCCGAATCTCATCAAGTTCAAATGGAGCACTAAGGAAATCCCTTTGTGAGTCACCCAGCCATCCAAATGCTATGTCTCCTCAAAAGCTATCTAGTTCAAAATGGTCCCTCCGCTTTGTGAAGTATATAGTGCAGAGTAGTGGGTAATGACCTCTCCAGGTCCAGAGATGCCCAATACATAGTTGGAAAAGTGTGGATGACGTATCGTTTCAGCCAATGCTTTCCCAGGCTTCTCGCCCTGCCCGTTTCTGCAGGCCACCCAGTATTTGCCCCAAAATTGTGTCTTGCGTGCTGCAGTTGTAGTGTATTATGTTAGTTTTTCGCGAAATACTTTCTGAACGTCTCCCCCGCCACCCGCTGTCAGTTGTACCTCAAATGTTTTAAGCTCTGCTTCTAATCTCCGTAGTGTTCCTTGTATATCCCCCAAACATTTCGAGATGTAAAAGCCTCGAATTGTTACCTTGAACGCCTCCCAAATCATTGCCACACCATGCACTGAGCCTTTGTTTCTGATGAAGAAGTCCTGGATCTCTTCGCCCAGTTCACATTGAAATACCGTATCCAGCAGTGCTAGGGGTTGTAATCTCCAGCAACTGCGAGGCATGTCATATCCAGGAGGGGTGAGTGTAAGTTGGACTGGTGAATGATCAGAGTATGTTCTAGCTAAATGTTGGACATCCATAATCGATGGCTCCAGCCCGCGGGACACTAAGCAGTAATCCAGCCGTGCCCAGGATGCAGCGTGTGCCGTAAAGTGCATGCCTTCCAATGTGTGGGGGTGGAGGTGTCGCCATGTGTCAATGTGCCCATTTTCTGTCTCAATTCCCTGAGGAGCGATTGTAATGTTGTGATGTAGGGTTAGACTTGTCTACTGCTGGGTTCAGGGCAACGTTAAAATCTCCTCCCCGTATTATGTGGGTAGATCCTATTTCCATAATCTTCCCCACAGTGTAGTAAAAAAGTCTGGTGCATCCACATTGGGACAATAGCAGCAAGCCAAGATGACTGAAGCTGCTCCTAGCCTCCCCCATGCGAGTGAGTATCGCCCGTTTTGGTCTTTGAAGGACCCACTAGGGCAAAAGGAGTTAATTTTTTAATAAGTATGGCCATACCTCTTGCGTAGGAAGAGTGAGATGCAAACATCCTATAATCTGCCCACTTATTAGCAAATGTGATGGGGAGTAGTGGATTAGTATGTGTTTCTTGGAGCATGGCTATATTGATCTTATGGCGGTCTAAGAATGCCAGTATGTGTCGGCATTTCCGCGGGTCTCCCTACCCCCGAATATTGCAAGTGATAATTAGTAAGTTCTGATGGATCCTTTTATCAGCTATTATCCCTAGTGGCATGTGGTAGTTGACTGCGTGGTCTAGTGTTATGTACACTATAAGCAGGGTGTCTATCATTACTCTACATTGCTGCACTCTACTTATATCAGCGACCATTAAAACAACTTTACTGCCTTCCTTCTGTATGTCTTGCTGCGCCATGCAAGAAATAAAGAATGAAGAAACAACCCACCCCCCCACCCACTGAAGCATCCCAATCCTGCCAGACATTACAGCCCCACCCCCCACCCTAGCACCCAACTAGAACAAAGGCAAGCAGCACTTTACAGTGTGTTGTAATTCAAAGAAATAAGGGGGATCGCCTTTGGGGGGGAACACCCAGGTGCAGGCACATGTACACCTCGCCCTCAGGGAGTTAGCAGGATGGCATCAACAAACTCCCGGACGGTAAGAGGTGCCTGGTGCTGTCAAATGTATTTACCCAGTGTGGCATATGTTCAATCGATCAATATGACCCCACTGCACCTGCGAGTGCACAGCTCTGCAGCCTTGAGCCCGTGTACCTTTCCATCTGCTCAGGCCTCGCGGCAGTCGTGTTCCAACTCTGGCGTCCGCTGGATCAATTTGTGTTGGGCAATGCTGATCTAGATGATGCTGTAGACACAGCAACTGTTGTGTTCTCACGTTTTAGTCGCTACAAGAATTCATCCACCTATTGCGGTTTAGTGAAAAATGTCTGCTTGCCTTGGTGCGTGATTCTTAGACGAGGTGGGTAGAGTAGAGCATATTCTATTTGAGCTTGTCGTAGCTTTTGCTTGTCCGGGATAAATTTGCGTCTTTCTTCCTGCACAGTAGCTGTGAAGTCTGGGTAAATGGTGAAGGGTTTTCCCTCGAAGGGCAACTGTCATTTTTCCCGGGCAAGTTTGAGAGCCACATCCCTGTCCCTGTAATTTAGGAGCCTTGCAATAATGGGCCTTTGCGTGCTCCCTAGCGGTGGTCGAGGACCTAAGAATCGGTGCGCCCATTCCACGATGAAGTGAGAGAAAGGGTCTCCGCTCCTACCGTAGTGAGCAAAAGTTTCTCTATGTATTCCTTCATTTTCCCAGTGTTGGTGCTCTCTGGTATGCCAATAACACGTATATTGTTACGTCTGCTTCTCGCTTCAATGTCTACATTTTTAGCAGCAATGAGCTTTAGTATCTTGTTTATTTTGGCCACTTGTGTTTGTATATGGGACGTTCCATCTTCAGCATCCGAGATGCGTCGTTCTGTCTCTGTAATGCGGTCTTCATGGCCATCCAATTTGTGGACGATAGCATCCATACATGTGGTCATGGCGTCCATTTTGTCTGCGATCACTGTGAGTCCTTGTTTGACTTCTAGCAGTATGGCTTTTATATTGCTGTCCGTAGACGAGGAGGCCATTTGTGCTGGTATTTCAGTGCGCCCTTCAAGTTCTTCCTGCTGCAGGCGGGTGCTTTTCCTAGTGTCAAACGTCAACTTCGGTTGTCTCGCGTCAGGTTTCCCATTGGTCCCCGCGTTACAACTGTGTGGCAAACAGTTACTGTTAGCTAGGGTCCTCTGGGGCCCCCGTTTTTCCGATCCGGGATCTTTGAGTGTGTCTGTTCTATGGCTTCCGCTGACGACAGATTCCGTAGCCGTGTGCTGGGTCACCTGTGTAGTTGTTAGATATCAGTGCCTGTGGCCAAAATAGATGTTTGACTCCTCGTTGATTATCAGCTATTACCCCCACAAGCCTCAGTAAATTAGTGTCTTGGGAATCAGTGGGTATTTAGGGGATGGGTTGTTCTCACCAGGGCAGGCAATTTCTCATGCTTCATAGGCCAGCATAGTACACCCGCTGGTTTGCGCTCTGAGATATGGCACGTGTGTCCCCCAGTGCCCGCCGTGTGCCGCTGTATCTGTGTTCCCTTTGCGCGTAGCAGGATTTAGGTTGTAGGATCCTGCAGTTTAAAATCAGCTACCAACAGGATTAATTCGCCAATAGTTCCCTCTTTGACTTCTCTTTTGTCCGGACTGCTATTTCGTTTATGGCGCGCAACGTCGTTGGAACCTAGAATGGCATATTGCGTTGGAATGCAGTTTGGGCGATGCCATCAGTCATAGCAATGGGGCTGGCAATAACACTTGGCAGTGTGCACTTGTTGTTGAAGGAACGCACTCACCGCTTGTCCACAGCTGCCGGGCCCAGTAGCCTTGTGGCCGCACCGGCATTTACGTAGCTCGTCTTGCCCAGCGAGAGCTCTGTGCAGCGCGGGGCATCCCAGCGGTGAAAGAAGGATCTGCAATTATTGGCGCGGGACGAAATATTTCAGGCTTCAGCTTCAAGCCATCAGTTCTTGGGGCTTCAAGCCATGCACATCCGCAGGTTGGGAACCATTTTGCTTATCTGTTAATACTGGCAATATGGTTAGTAGTGATGTGGCAAGTATTGGTGCCTCTAATTACAGCGTCAATAGAATAAAGAACAAAAGTTCAACGGTGCTACAGGTGAGAGGATAACCCAAAACCTCCAAATCGGACCACAGTCCTCAAAACAGTAATACAGAAGACCTGTGCACACATGATTTTCATTAACAGTGTTAATACTGAAAGTATTTCCAAAACAACACAATCACACAATATATGATCCAGATGGCGTTTTCTTTCCGTTTGGTTTATTAGTTTTCCAGGTGCCCAGCCAACACGCGTTTCGTCAGGGTGTAACCCAAGACTTCTTCAGTGCTATTGGACAGATGGCTAGAATGTCAAGATTCCTCTCCACGGGTTATACTTCCGTCCCGGCTGTAGCGTCAGGAATTTTCAAATAAAGAGTAGAGCACAGGAGTAGCTGGTAAGTAGCCTTTACGAATTTGCCTGCAACCTTTGATAGGGGTGTCTCCCATTAGAGGCTGTGGTCTATGATGGAGGGGATGAGCATTGATCCCCTGATAATTTGTTTTATCCATCAGTTTTTACGCCAATGCCGCAGCCTGCATTCGGTATGGCAGGAACAGGGAGTGCACATCAAAAAGGGAGTGAGGCAGGGGTGCGTTCTCGCCCTGTTTCTTTTATCCATCTACACAAACGGGGTAGGGTCCTCTCTCTCTGCCTTTCCTCTGGTTGCGCCTAAATTCGGTCACGCCCCGCTTCCGATACTAGCGTACGCTGACAACGCAGTATTAATGGCTAGAACGAGGGTAGCCTTACAATCCCTAATTAGAGCATTTTCTATATTAATGGGCTCCTTAGACTTAAAAGTAAACAAATCGAAATCCTTCATAATCGTAGCAGGATCAGCTAAAGGAGAGAAACAACCCTACTTCAATTTGGCAGCAAAGAAAATCAAGGTGGTCGACTGTTTTTCATATCTCAGAGTTTTTTTCGATAAAAATCATTCCTGGTCTAACCTGGTGGCAGCAAGAGTCCAGCGTATGGAAAAGAGCCTCCAAGCTATAAAAAGCTTTGCGAAGAAGCTAGGAGCTAGCCCCCTGGACATGGTTAAAAATATCTACTCCGTAAAAACTAAGGCCGCTACAACATATGGGGTAGGAGTCTGGGGGA
This sequence comes from Lissotriton vulgaris, assembly GCF_964263255.1. NCBI lineage: Eukaryota > Metazoa > Chordata > Amphibia > Caudata > Salamandridae > Lissotriton > Lissotriton vulgaris. Next base: position 1,071,979,172 of record NC_141691.1, on the reverse strand, counting down.
TGGCTAATGTTGACCACCTCCAGCAACTGGAAGATAGTTTTTTTTATTGAGTATCTCTACCGCAATCTACCTCAAATTATATTTTACATCTAGAATTGGGGCTACCCTATCTGAGCGATTGCATAAGATTGGCGCCAATTCTACTGTGGCTCTAAATCTGGCGGAGGTCCACTGTAGATCTGACGCAATGTATCATTAAGGGTTGCTGTAAGTTGGATCATTATAAGAGGATTAGCTGGTTAAACTATGTAGAGGCACAATTGAAAGCACTAGGGCTAGGTGAATTATTTCTGGACCTTAAATCTTGCAGAAGGGTTCAGAAGAAAAGGATAATATAATTATTCATGCAGTTCGCAAACTATGCCCTACGCCTGAAGGGAAAAAAAATCACCATTAAAAATCCTCCATTGCCTATGATCTTGTTCTACCAAGACCAGGGGAAGGTTTTTATTATCTCTTTTGTATTAATAATGTACAGCACAGATTTATTCTATTGCGTATTTGAATGAACCTGATTCCACTAATCTTAGGGTATCCTGAAAAGAGATAAAAACTCTGAGCTGTCACTTGCCCATGTTACTCCGTTCAGTCAGACCTCCATCTAATATTATTCTGCGAGTAATATACTGATGAAAGAAAAGTATTTATTCTTCCAGTTTTGAGGTACCATACATTTAAACAATGTAGTGTGGCTATGTATTTCTTTAAGGCCCTCCCGGATCTGTTTGTATGTTTCTCCCTAGTTTCATTTCTGTGGGCTTGTATTAGAAAGAGGAAAAACGGGGGTCGCTGCCTATTCAGTAATAATTAAGATAGAAGGATAGAATTGGTCTCATCTATGCAATGTGGGCCTAACCTGTTACATAGAGATTTATGGCATTTTAAATGTAATTTCAAATGGTTTTTATGAAATTGTTGATTATGAACATCACAATCTTGATATAATCTTGATGTATTGGTCTTTTAACTTTTATATACTTGGTTATATAATCTGTTTTGTAATATTTAGGATGAATTTGTGCTTTTATGATCTGTTTTACCAAGATAGAATAAAGTCGTGTGATGATGAGTACACTGGAGTGGGGTAGCATAGAGTAAAGTGTCATAGAGTGGAGTGGCCTGTAGGTGACTGTTGTGGCGTGGAGTGCAGTAGAGTGAAGTGGCATGGCATAGCATAGCATACAGTCAAGTAATGGGTCATAAATTGAAGTAGTGTGTTGTACAGTAGAGCGTAGTGCTATGTTGTACAGTTCCAGAAAGTCTTGTAGACAGTAGAGTGGCATAAAGTCTAATAGAGTTTTGTAGAGAGGAGTGGTGTACGCCGTTGATGAGTGGATTATTGTACAGTGTCATACAGTACAATGGTGTGGAGTGGCGTACAGTGGAGGAAAGTGGGATGTAGTCGCATACAAAGACTTGCATACAGCGTTGTTCAGTGGACTACAGTATCGTAAAGCTGGATAGAGTTCAGTTGAGTGTTGTACAGTGGCATACAGTATAGTACAGTGTTGTACAGTGGAGTGGAGGGGTATAGACTGGATTAAAGTGTCAGAGTGGAATAGAGTGTAGTAGAGTGTTCTAAAGAGGAGTTGCATAAAGTACAGTAGTGTGTAAAACAGTGGAGCTGTGCAGAGTAGATTGTTGTAGAGTAGCGTAGCGTGAGTTAAAGTCATGTACTGTGAAGTAGTGTTGAATGGAGTGGCGTAAGAATAAAGTATAATTGGGTGTATTGGTGTGCTGTAGAGTAGAGTGGCGTGTAATGTAATAGCATAGGTAGTAAACTGTTATACATTGGAGTGGGTTTCATACAGTAGAGTAGAGTGCTGTGTCATACAGTGTTGGAAACTGTTGTAGAGTGGAGTAGAGTGTTGTATAATAGAGTGTACTGGGATAGAGTTGAGTACTAATTTGAAGTATATGTGGAAAGAGCAGAGTAAAGTCTAGTAGAGTGGCATAGAGTGTAGTAGAGTTTTGTAGAGTGGAGTTCTATACAGTGCACGAGAGTACACTGGAGTGGTGTAGAGTGGAGTAGCATTCAGTGGAGTGGCATTCAGTGAGATAGCATACTCTGGAGCGTCGTAGAGTGGCGTTCAGTGGAATAGCATGGAGTGGCGAAGAGCAGAATAGCGTATAGTGGAGTAGCATCCGGTGGAGTGGTGTACAGTGGCATGGGGTAGGGTGTAATACCATACAGCTGAGTGACGTACACCAGTCTGAAATCCAATGGAGTAGCATGGAATGGAGTGACATTCAGTGGAATGGGGTAGAGTCGAATACCATAAATAGAGTAGCAAATTTAGAAGTTTTGTTCAGTTTACAGTGGAGTGGCGTAGATTGAAGTGACATAGAGTGGAGATGCATTGAGTGAAAAAGCGTAGAATGGAATAATATACAGTGGAATTATGTAGCGGAGAGTAGCACACAGTGGAGTGGGGTAGAGTGGAATAGCATACATTGGAGTGGCATACAGTGGAGTGGTGTCCAATGGACTAGCTTAGAATGGAGTGGGGTAGAGTGGAGTAGCGTATTCAGGAGTAGTGGAGCAGTCCATAGTGGAATAGTGTAGAGTAACAGTATACAGTGGAATAGTCTATAGTGAAGTAGCCTAGAGTGCAGTGGTGTACAGTGGAGTGGTGTAGACTGGAGGGGAATACGCTCGTGTGGTGTTGAGTGTAATAGCACACAGTGGAGTGGCGTCCAATGGAATAGCATAAAATGGAGTAGCATAGAGTGAAGTTGCATAAACTAGAATGACTTACAGTGAGCTAGTGGACACTGTAGTGACATGCATACAGTTTTGAGAGCGTAGAGTGGAGTGGCATATAGTGGAGTGGTGCATAGTGGAGCGGCATACAGTAGAGTACACTGAAGTGGCATAGAATGAGTGCAGTGTAATAGAGTAGATGGGACTGGAGCAGAGTAGAGTTGTGATGATGGCTGCTTAATACATTTGTAAAGGCAGTCTTATTCCATTAATTTAAGGACTTGTCATCGCTATGTAGTGTGGTATTTTCACGAAATGTCACAAAATTCCATAAAAGTTCTGCTGTCACAAATATCTCTGAGTTTAAATGCCTTATAACTTAAAAAATACTCACCTACAGTACCCCAAAAGGATCTTATGCTTACCATAATATATAATCGTGACAAATTTCATGTAAATCCTTACAGGTGTTTTCGTGCTGGGTCAAATACAATTCTTTATGGAAACTGTGTTGTTGGAAAAACCTGTTTTGGGTTCCGCCTTCTATCTTGGCACCCCTTAACCGTTCACCACAAAAATGTACATCATCACAAAATATAGACAATGCTATTGGTCTGGAAACTTTTGTGTGATTTGTCAATCGGGTGGAATCCTAACTATAACTACAGAGTGGCATTCAGATTTCATGTGACGTCTTTCTTTTAATCTATAGTATATGTTATGTATTTGTTTATTGGCTTACATAATGATGTGGCCATAAATGTATCTTTTAGTTTCCCATGTAATAATTCTGAAACTTTACATATGAATCAATCAATCAGTGTTTATAAATGTGCTACTACACCGTTGGGGTCTCAAGGCGCTGGAGTGGTGCAGCTCCATTGCGTTCATTCAAATAGCCAGGTCTTGAGGTCTTTTCCTAATTGGCCCAGTGATGGGCTTTGCCGAAGGTGGAGGGGGAGCTTGTTCCATGTCCTGGCTGCAAGGTGGGAGAAGGACCTTCCATCTGCTCTGTTCCTGTAGAAGGGTGTAACGCTGGCTAGGGAGAGGTTGGCTGATCGTAGGTTTCTATTGGGTGCGTAGAAGAAGGGGTGGTTGTTGAGGTATTGAGGTCTGATGTTGTGGAGGGCCTTCTATGCATGTGTGAGCATCGTGAAAGTTATGCTTCTTTCGACGGAGAGCCAATGGAGGTCACGGAGATGTAGGTTGATGTGGTTGTGCCTTGGGATATCGAGGATAAGTCTAGCTGCGACGTTTCGAATGGTCTGTAGTTTGCAGAGTCATTTCTTGTTGATTCCGGCACAGAGGGAGTTGCTTTAGTGATGAGGGTGTGAGTGACCATTTTCCTGGAGTCGGCGGGTATCCATTTGAATACATATGCAGTCTTTTCTATTTGTTGGGTTTTCTTGCTACTTTTAGTAGCATTGTGCTACATATGAAGTCCAAAGTTAATGAAAGTGAATAATTGTTCTAGTTATAAAAACTGAGATTAATATTTTTCACCTACTGTTCCAATTACCATGTCCTCTATATAGTAGGATGTATAGCTCACTGATAGGTTACATTTCCATTTTGATACACAGGGGTACATAAGGAACATAAGTATTGTTTGGCTTGTTGAACACAGTTATATTTTATGAGCCAGACAAAAGGCAAAGAAAACTTATGTTGATAATGATGTATTCTATTTGTTATGTAATTGTTTATTTGTTTCCATAGCGTGTGACAAGAAAAGATCCTTCAGTTGTTCATGTAGTAAATCTGAAACCTTACATATGCAGTCTAGTTTAGATTTTGTTTTAGCTTCCTTGCTACTTTTAGTAGTACTGTGCTACATATGAAGGCCAAGGTGAAAGAATGCCAATCATTGTTATTGTTGGAAAAATTGTCACTCCGCAACATGCCACTCTACTCAACAGCACACCAATACACCCTATTACACTTTATTCAACAGTACCTTATGCCACTTCACTCTACTCCACTGTATAAGACTTTGCCTTAACTGTACACTACTGTACAGCAATCCAGTCTATGCAGCTCTTTATACTGTATTCTATGCAACTCCCCTCTACAGCAATCTACTGCACAGTGTGCCACTCTGCAACACTTGACTCCTGCCTATACCCCTACACTCCACTGTACAACACTGCTTGCCACTGTACAACACTCTACTCCACTCTATGATGCTCTACAACAATCTAGTCCACTATACAACACTGTATGTAACTCTTTGTATGCCACTACACCCCACTTTACTCAACTCTGCTCTATGACACATTACTCCACTCTACTCCACTGCACACCACTCTATGCCATTTTACTCTATATCGATGTATGCCAATCCACTCTACCACACTCTACAATATTGTGCTTTACTGTACACCACTCCACTCTAATTTATAGTTAGAATACTTTATTTAGTATTTCTGTACAAACCCAACATAAAATACACAAACATTAAAAATTGCAAAGTTATAATTAGAACTGAAATTCATAATTTACGCGCCACTTTCAAATTACTATAAGTCAAGAACCTCCACACAGTCTTGTTACTCACTCGCCACACTAGATGAACCATAACTCATGGCTTTCCATGCACTGGTTATGCCCCTGCATACTACATTACTTGTAGCATGTGAAATCACAGCATTCATAATAACACTTATAACATTGCAGTCATATATAGATGATAAAAACCCAAGGAAAATGGTGCTCAACAAGCAGTACACACAATATTAACTGTGATAAATAATCTCAATGTGGTGCTCAAAGGTAGGGAGATTCACCTGACTCCCTGAAGTATGATCAAAAGATCATTATTACAAATATCTCTCAGCCCCAGCACACGCTTTCATTTAGTACACATAAATTATTCAAAATTTGTATTCTGAAATCCACAAGTATGTTGTTTATTCTTTTTGTTTGTTGTCCAATTCTTTATTTCTAGCCACAAAGAGTGTTTCATCACAGTTGGGAATACACCCGCAACTTCCTAAGGGCTAAAAAATACAGAAAATATCTCCTGTATTATGGTAACATGGGTGTCAAAATATTGTATAAGTTGAATGTTCCTATTGATGACTTCCATGTGGAAAACTCATTCACAAATTTTCATATCAACATTCCTATATCTAACTAGTGTATTGTATTCTTTGTCTTTTTGTTTCATATCATGACCAATCTAAATCCAAGAAGACACCTCAAGGATAGTGTACCACCATCTTTGCGACTTCCCAAAGTGTGGCCATATTTCATATTGTCTATTAAATCACCACCAAAATAGTTAACTTCAGTGCAAAAACGCATCACAAACCCATATTGTCTCCCAAAGTGACAGAAAAGTATTCCTATCAATATCTCTACCTCTCCTTGTCAGAAAAAGGACTAAAAAGAGAAGGAGCCAGACCACAAGAAAGTCACTATCCAGTATATGTCTGTTGATGTGAAATGACAAGAAAGCCTTTCTTATCAATTCCAAATGCATACCTTAATTTCTGTTTTAACTCCGTCCTGTAAATTCAAGTAGTGGCCTTCTAGTTACTGGCTGCAAGTGTGCAAAGCGATCATCAGTACTCTCAAGAATCAGTCCATCTCCCATATGATCATGATAACATCAAAGGAATATCTCTCAAAAGGTTATAGACACTCAATCACATGCAATAACGTCTCCTGTCAGTCAGAATGGTGTTATCCCAATATTAGTTCTTAACGAAGTTGTCAAGTTACGAAAAGACCATGTCCTAAGAGATAGTAGTGGAAATAACCCATTACTATTCAAATTGAATAAAGCACTCATCGGTATTAGCCCTTCTTAATATCATATTCTGTGAAAGGACAGAGTAAACGTACCGTTCAAAAGTAAACAGTTACCATTATGAGCGGGCGCCTCAGCACATTACTGTGCATCTAAACAAAGAAGAACAATCAGTGACCCTTACGCGGATATCTGGATCTCAAACGCCATCTTAGGCAGGGTGATTAAGTGTAAGTATAGTTGTAGGTATTATCATCCGTATGGAAACAACTCATTCCTGTTCTCTTCTATGAGACAACCAAATGTGAAAGATTATATGGAACCATTTTGATTTGTACACTTTAACGACAACCACCATAATATGGAATTCTAAGTGGATGCATTTATAAATCACAAGTTTAAGTATATAGAAAATGAGAAAGAAAAAGTGAGAACATGACACCATAAACAGGTCTAATGTGGTTGCCATCTTGGGGAAATAAATCACCCTGTAAGTAACATCAAAAGGAAAATTGTATGTTGCCAGTTCACTGTTAACCGGTCATAGTCTAAAATGGGCAAAGGGATGTAACTATCGTTCCCTTGGCTTTTGATCCAAGATAAATCAGGATGGATTCCACTTATCATCGATTATAGTGTCAATCTCCTCTAGCACATAAAACGGTTAACAAACATCATGAAAAGCCTACATGATTTGTATCTCTGTAACATCAAATTCTCCATAAGGATCATACATTTTCTTTACATTTCTAGTGTATAGATATACATAATATATAATCAACGTCAATTTCAAATCCGATACCCATTCACATATACAAGTATATATACTCCTCATAAATGTTGAATCTGAAATCAAACCAGTTTTTATGGCTAATACTGCAATTTTGTGTCTCACGTGTTCTTGTGGGACTAACTACTGGGTGCAATTTCAATACGATCAAAGGACCTTGTGGTCTATGGGCATTCATGGCTTCTTCTATTAAAAATTATAGATCCAATTACCTCAAAGACATGAGTAAAAAAAGTAACGCTTGGTAACAGAACTGCGTTGTAACAACAACGTACTAAAAGCATGCAGGGAAATCTGTCTTTGCTCTTGCTTCTGCTTTAAAAATGCTCTTGCCAGCTGGCAGCCGAATTCAGATTTGTTTTTCTTGCCTGCAATAATGCCGGCAGGGAAACAGATCTGACTATTGCTCCCGACTGCAGGGAGCAGCATTTCTAGCTGTTCCCTGCATGCTGAGGGTGTTTAGAGCAAAGTTGGGAAAGGTTTTGGAAAGGTTGGAAGTTGGTTTGCAAGTCTTGGAAAAGGAATCATTGGATACATTCTGAAACCAATAGTAATAGTTGTGCTTTGTGTCATCTTGTTGATGGGAACAGTAAAGGCCTAAAAGTGGCATTGGTCCAGCTGATACAAAAATTCTCTTAGAGGGAGAGCGGAGACTGGAAAGACTGCAGGACATTCACTATGAGAATCTTAAGAGCTTAGAGAGATTCCTTTAGAGAAGACTGCCTACAACGCCTGCTACAGTCCATTCTTCTACAGGTAGTTGTTATGTGGGTGTGATGACACTTGTTATCAGAGGGGGGACTGTTAGACCGCTAATTTTGCTTTTTCATTTGTAGGGGTGCATTATAATCATGGTTAGTCCGCACCTGCATATAATCCTTTATTGTGTTAACTTATGCCATTAGAATGTGAACTGTAATAACGTGAAAGGTGACATGTTAGGGGTATTATCAAGTAAAGAAATTAACATTGCAACTACGTGTGGAGTTGAATACATTAACAAGCAGAATTCATACATGTTGTTAACAATTTTCACATATTTGATGTCCTTCTGTAACGTGTCAATCTAGATGTGCTCAGTAATAATTTTAATTTTATATGTGTAATTTCATAAGGCCGTATGCCATATCTTATGTTGACCGATTTCTGTAGGCCTGAATTTAATTTTTCCCTTAGAGGCTCTCGCATAAGACTTACTAGAGGATTTCCTGCACATGTGGAATTTGTTCTTTCTCATGTTTCTGTTGCAGGTGGAGAATGAATCTTTGTTAGCTAGAATAATGTCTTTGTTTTAGGAGTTAGTCTGAGGGAGTGGAGAATATATTCAAAAACAATACTGATAATAAAGAACTGCTGTAGTTTCTTATCAGAGTAAGCCTAAGAATCAAAGTCATCTTGCCAAGGCCTGAGAGCATCGCTTCAGTGTGGAAAAATTGCCTACGAAGAGGTGGCTTGACTAGATTGAGTAATGATGCAATGTATCCTGGGATACTACCTGCAAAAGTGAATTATCGCAGTTAGGGACAGTGTCCGGGGACTTCTGCCTTGAGAGAGAGAGAGCATTTCGCCTTGGGAAGTGCAAAGAGGGGTGTCACATTAGCTGTAGTGTAGGGACAGACTAATTAATGCTTTATAACCATGAACCTCCAATGAAGGGGAAACTCGACGTTGGTGCTGTTATCTTCTGCACTCTGGTTCTCTAACTGATTATTCTATGCATTTAGCACCTCCTTAACTTCACTCATAGATTCATCTTTGTATTAGTTCCAATGTATTTTTACACCCTCATCTTGAGCTGCTTGTATGTCCAACTGTTCTTAGCTTTGTAACAAACTAACTAAATCTAATTGGAAGTCTGTGATTCCCGGAGTCATAGCTCACTGGAACGGTATGATTGATTGGCTAACAATTTTCTCCCCTCCACGCTTTCATGTTGATAAAGAGTCATTGGCCTAGGGTTCCAGAGTAGATCTAGAAAGTGGAACCCGGCTCCTGCACCTTGTTGACAATGGGCTGCCATATAGCGGTTTTGGTCTCCAATGACACCCTGGAGGTGACGAAGGGCTGGTGTTGATGCCCGTCACCTCCGCATCAGGATACTCCTGACTAAATCTGAATTTTCTCTTCCTCTTCCCCTGGGACTCTGGCTGGTCAACCTGCGGGTTGGGGGGGTTGTTGTCCTGTGCTGAACTTGCTCCGGGCAGCTTCATGCTGCATTCAGGTAATTATTATTTTTTCCCCCTTGCGGCGTATGTGTAAGCTCTTTCTGCCTCTAGACGCTGAAAGGTGACGTTGGGCTAACTAGCGTGAACGTTTTTGCTGCTATTTGGCTTGCCGTCAGTTTTATTCACGATAATGTGAATTTTATCACATGCCTTGACGCTAGGGTTAGCTTCATTTTTTGCACCCACTAGCTGATCTTAACGCCAAGTAGCAACGTATGGTAAAACGTCACTAACATTGTGTTGGGATTTGGGGATCGGCAGCGGTAAAAAACAATACCACTAAAAAGCATGAGAACTGCTTCGCACCAATTCTTGTAAATATACCCCTGGATTTTATACAACAAACAAAGGGGTAGTGGTGGGAGGAAAAGTGCACCTCATAAAATGAACAGATTTATTGGGCAGGTAATACTACAAGATCAGGTATATATTCACTATAATCAGTAATGGTGCCACTTAGGGTAATAACACACCCTACTACCTTAGGTGTGAGTGCACAAAGAACAATGCCCTTGTGTTACAATATAATTAGGGCTCTCGGGTTTATTGTATTTATTTTTTTGCTATTTCAGTCTGTATTTATCTATATTTATTTTTTGCTAATTTCCTCTGTATTTATCGATATTTATTTTGGGTTTAATGGAAAATGTAAGCTGAAATTAGTAAATTTCCACATTTACTTAGCTGATAAAAATGCACTCGTACTTGAATGTCTGCCAGGTTTCAGTGCTATGAACACCTGCAGAAGATATATCAGTGCACTTATAATGAAAATATGCACATTTTAGTATCAACCTTGTGCATATCTACTGCTGTTAAGACTCTTTACTAAAATTCCTTTCATTTTTACCCCCCTTATCAATCAATCCATGCATCTATTGGCCTGGTAGTCATGGCAGACACTATTTAGAATTACTCAAAAAGCAACCCAATTTCCATTTCCATCCACATTTAACAATAAATATAGACAAGAAAATGAATGTTTTCTGTCTGTGTTTATCTGCAAAAATCAGCAAAAACAGAAAACAGGGAGCCTTAAATATAATTAAAGAAGTATACCCCGGCACTCAAATTGTTAGGTAATGCTCAGTGACATGTGTTTAAACAGTTTACTAGAAGAACTTTGTTTTTTTTTTCACAGATCAAAAAAATACAAAAGAAAATCATTCTTTTAATGGTTTTATTTTCCCACTGAAAATATGTAAATTCCATTTCTGTTTTTACAGAAAGAAAACGTTTTTTAAACAAGGACTAGACAGGTTGATGATGGCGTTTCCATGTCCCATCAAAACAACAGTATTCAGTGATAGACAACAGCGGACACATGTTTCGTCACTGAGGTGACTTTTTCAAGGCTACAAAGTACAAGGTGGTTTCTAGTAAAACACGAAGTGTACTGCGTGAAGAAAATAAATGGTCCCAAGCACCTGTACACACTTGGTTGATTTTCAAGTGATGATAGGAAGTATCAACCAATAGTGGAAATATTAATTCCATGGGCATGGGCTTTCACAGTAGTTTGGTTAAGAAAACCCATCGGAAGTGGTTTTGTAAAGTTATGCATAATCACAAGAAATAGGACCCTGTTGCTTAGTAGCTGTCGTTTCGGGAGTTATTTCTGCATATCTCCGTTTAAATAGTCCTTGTATAAAAACAAATTTCTTTCCGTAAAAACTGAAATGAAATTTATATATTTTCAATGGACCTATTAAACCATTGAAAGAATGATTTTCTTTTGTATTTTTGTGACCCGTGAAAAAGAAACAAAGTTCTTCTAGTAAACCGTTTAAACACGTTACCAAGCATAACCTAAAGATTTGAGTGCTGGGGTATACTTCTTTAATTATATCCCTGGGTCTGCTCTGTTAGATGGACACAACTCTATCATACTTATTGGGATTAAACTTCCATTCCCCCATGTGCAATATTTGTAAAAGCAAGAAAGAATTCTCAGATATTTTCCTCTGAAAGAAGTGGAACTGCATTATTTGATATGCTGCAGTAAAATATCTTCTTTTTTCTTTGCCAAATTTGTTCAATTCACATTAGCGCACCAGTTTCCACAGCCAAGTTGCAAAGTAATCCATAGATGAACCCTTGGCCAGGTATGTGTTTTTGAAAGTGTGATATTTATAATGTATGTTTCAGTGAAGTCATATTTGGCATTTAGGCACTTTTGCAGGCTATCGTAGGTTGTGACTTTTCTAAGGTGAACTTGATCAGCAGTTGCTTGCGCTACATCATTCCAAACAATGTTCAGCGGTTCCCTTGTGTGCTTATCAGTACGTTTCTCAAATGTAGGGTCAAGGCAGTTCATGAATTTGCACGCCATCTATTATGCAGTAATTAGAACAGAGCCCCGCACACCAGGAGACCAGAAGCAAGCAGAAATACTGTTATGGAATTACTGGTACAAGATTACTATGGTCAGAAGAACAATTGGTATACAATGTAGAACTTCGGTAGAGTGGTATCAGGAACTCCCTTGCTTCGAGACTGTTATCAGCGGCTGTAAGGACATTTCCTTTTTTGATCACTAAGAGGAACTTGGAAGATTGTTATGCGGGATCCAAGTGAAGAAAAGGCTGCGTGTAAAGTAACCTTAGGATTTCATTTAAACTATTTACAAGGTCAGACTGCTAGTAGACCTACTATCTGCTGTAACTTGTCTATGAGTTGGGAGGCAGGAACTAAACTCCAAGAAATGTGTCTTTTCCCTTTGTCTGCTGATTGCTTAAAGCAGGCAAGACTGCGAACGCCTCTCAGCAGAATTGTTGACAACTCAGCCTTCCTTAATAGATTAAATTTAGTTTTGCGAACAGGTGTTCAATCTCACCATGCTGATTGATCCCCCAACAAATTTCCGTTCATCCCTGGACAAATATTACACCTGCCTTTGGGGGCCATGATTTTAGATTTTGAAATCGTAGTTCTCTAAACCATTAGTGGAAATAATTAACAGACTAATAACCAGTAAAGTATATTCTAAATACTTACTTGAGTTGCAGAGGTTTCCAAAACAATGCTATTGAAATTGAAAGGTAAAACACATTACCCATTGTTTTGTTTTTGCCACCCGATGGTTTTCTGCTCATCGGTTCCTGTTATGTTATTTATTTTTTAGAAGCTCGCAATCAAGTTTATTTATATTTTTAGGAGAGGCCAATCAATGTGATAATATTATTACCTTTAAGAATGGAACATTAGCAGTTCCTGGATGGATTATTTTGTCACTGATTGAAAAGGTAGTAAAGTTTGTCATTTTAGTCGTGTGGTATGTATGGATAAAGGTACAATTTAAAAATGTTCTTTACTGATAGAAATAGTTGAGCTCTTCCTTTACTTTTTGTGTCACTAACTACGATTATATGGGATATGTTGGTGAAATGTACCTTTCTTGTCTTTCTATTTTAGGTGTCAAATTTGTTTGCCCGGGATGAAACTGATGAGATAACGACTGAATTAATACCTGTCATGAAAAAGGAGTACCCACGTCGGCCATCGACCAATGAGAACCTATATGATTATTTCATGACCAGGGTTCGACAGAACCTACATGTTGTACTTTGCTTTTCACCTGTGGGTGAAAAGTTCAGAAATCGAGCTTTAAAGTTTCCTGCACTTATTTCAGGTTGCACTATGGACTGGTTTAGTCGATGGCCCAAGGATGCTTTAGTAGCGGGTAAGACTCAAATGTGCCGATATTGTGATTTATATTTAAGCTGAAGCTACTCATTCTAAACCACTTATTCTGAGCTGCTCACTCCAGTTTTTTCTGTTGCAGTTCACAGCAAGTGTGAGTTCAAATTGGTATGTAGGTGATTCCTGAAGCCAGTAAACAGTATAGCTGTCTATGGCAGGAAAAATGCTTATACTGTTTATAGGTCGAGCCTAGCAACAGTGCACATGCGCTGCTCGCTCTGCAAGACTGCTGTAGTAGAGTATGGGAGAGAAGCTGTACCCACTCTCCTTCCATATTTTTCATTGGCTTGCATCATTGTCTTTCCTAAATGCTGTCTTCGGATTCGTTAATAGGCTTGTTAGTCCCTCCTTAGTACGCCCATGTCTTCATTTGTAACCTCCCATGGCTACTGGCCCCTTTACTTCGGTTGTTACACTGGACCTGTTATTTAGTCTGTAACCACTATTTACTTTATTGAGTTTCTCATACTGCAGGCTGGACATGCGCTGCTTCAGCTGAAACCTTTTTGTGGTTTTTTTAAAGCAGCACGGCTGCCCCTGTAACACGGGTGCCCGCTTTCAATAACTTTAACTCGGCATTATCTCGTGTCTCTTTCAACCCTCCCCCCGAGTGAAATCCATTTCTCCCTCCATGCCTGCCATAAAGCACCGCCCGCCCTGCACCAGGAGGGGAAGCCAGGGCCCTACTACAGCTGGAGTGTTTTTATATTTAGGCTAAAGATAGCAATGACATTATGCAATGCCACACTGCACACTCAAATCACAGAGAGGGCAGCAAATACCCTCCTCCCGCTCTTCCTTCTGAGCAGCGAAAGTGTTATCACGGAGCGAAAGGTGTTGGAGCGCTTTGCTAGTTTTGATAGCTCGGATCATATGTAACTCTCACTTCACACTTTGTGTCTGTGTAATTCACAACCCATCTTCTTCACTGCCCTATTTATTACTACCTTGAAGATGTTGCAGGCCGGTCTCTTCCTCGATATTTACAATCTAACAAGCGGTCAAGAAGGCCCTTTGTTGCAATGCAATAGGGCTCGCATGTGCGAGAGTTTAAGCCATTAGTATTGTAGATGGCAATGCCTTATTTTACTTATGTTTTAAAACCCAAAGCATAAATAAAAGGCATTGTCATTTACAATGCCAATAGATCAAACTTGCGTGAATGCAAGAGCTATTGCATTGCAAATGCTTGTTTTAACATTCATTGCACTACTCTGCCTTCAGCTTCCTCTTCAATGGTTTGACCTGACCTGACCATGGTCGGTGCCGGTCGCTCTACACGCCGCGCGGCTCCCCCCGAGTGCGCCCGGTCTCCTTGACCCTGATTCGCCGCTGCCCTGTGGCAAGGTCTTTTCTTTGGCACTTTTTGCCCCCTGTGTCCTGCTGTTGTTGGTGTCCTTGTGTGTCCATTCAACCCTGCCCCTTGGAATTGCTTCCTGCCTCTGTCCCCTCCACGCTCCCTGCCGCTGCTCCCCTGTGGCCCCACCCCTTCTTGTTTTGTGTCCTACCCTGAGCCACCCCGCTCCCGCCTTCCCGCTGCCCCTCCCTCCTGCCGGCTATTTAGGGACCGGCCGCGCAGCGGTGAGCGGTGACCTGACCTGACCTGACCTTGGTCGCTGCCGGTAGCTCCACACGCCGCGCATCTCCCCCCGAGTGCGCCCGGTCTCCTTGACCCCGATTCGCTGCTGCCCTGTGGCAAGGTCTTTTCTTTGGCACTTTTTGCCCCCTGTGTCCTGCTGTTGTTGGTGCCCTTGTGTGTCCGTTCGCCCCTGCCCCTTGGGATGGCTTCCCGCCTCTGTCCCCTCCACGCTCCCTGCCGCTGCTCCCCTGTGGCCCCACCCCTTCTTGTTTTGTGTCCTACCCTGAGCCACCCCGCTCCCGCCTCCCCGCTGCCCCTCCCTCCTGCCGGCTATTTAGGGACCGGCCGCGCAGCGGTGAGCGGTGACCTGACCTGACCTTGGTCGCTGCCGGTAGCTCCACACGCCGCGCATCTCCCCCCGAGTGCGCCCGGTCTCCTTGACCCCGATTCGCTGCTGCCCTGTGGCAAGGTCTTTTCTTTGGCACTTTTTGCCCCCTGTGTCCTGCTGTTGTTGGTGCCCTTGTGTGTCCGTTCGCCCCTGCCCCTTGGGATGGCTTCCCGCCTCTGTCCCCTCCCAGCTCCCTGCCGCTGCTCCCATGCGGTCCCGCCCCTTCTCGTTTTGTGTCCTACCCTGAGCCACCCTGTTCCCGCCTCCGAGCTGCACCTCCCTCCCGCCGCACTACATATGGCGGAGTCCACGCGCACGCGCAGCGGTCACGCGCAGCGGTCAGGCGCAGCGGACGCGCCGATTGTGCGCCAAAGGCGCGCCAAAGGCAAGCCCGTCTGCGCCCGTCCGCGCCTGGACCACGCCAACGCCAGGACCCCTGGCCCCCGACATCGCCAACCCTCCCGACGGACCTACGACGCCGCCACCCTCCACGCACTCAACGCCGGCCGGAACGCTGCCTGCTACCGGGCCACCCTGAAACGCACCCACGGACCCTTCACCTGCCAAGCCTGCAAATTCACCTGCCTCCGGACCTGTACCGCACCCGACGAGCCGAGCACCAGCAGCAACCACCTCAAGTGCATTTTGCTCAACACCCGCTCCGTCCACAGGCACGCCGTCGAACTCTGGAACCTGCTCGACACTACATCACCGGACGTCGCCTTCCTCACAGAAACCTGGATGAACGCTTCCTCAGCGCCTGACATCGCCATAGCCATCCCGGCGGATACAAGATCACCCGGAAGGACCGTGTAAACCAGACTAGAGGAGGCATCGCCATCGTACATAAGAATACCATCCACATCACGACCAACCCCGACGACACCTTCACCGCTGCCGAACAACTCCACTTCCAGATGCACACCGATCCCAAGACCACCCTCAGAGGCACCCTCATCTACAGACCCCCGGGACCACGGGCACAATTCAGCGAAGACATTGCAGGCTTCATCAGCCCGCACGCCCTCCCCTCCGCTGACTACATCCTCCTAGGGGACCTCAATTTCCACCTGGAGAACAACAAGGACAGCAACACCACCACCCTGTTGGACAACCTCACCACCCTCGGACTCAAGCAACTGGTGAACACCGCCACCCACTACGCCGGCCACATGCTTGACCCCGTCTTCTCTTCCAGCAAGCACATCTCCTTCAGCCACTCCACCGGACTCCACTGGACTGACCACAGCTGCATCCACTTCAGCTTCAGAAGAACAACGACCCACCACCACCCACAACAGATTCCTCGCAGGAGCTGGAGCAAGATCACCACCGAGCAGCTCACCACCTCCCTCCGCCAGAACCCTCCCGCCAGCACAACAGACCCTAACGAAGCAGCCAGCAACCTCACACAGTGGCTCACCAACTGCGCAAATGACCTTGCACCACTGAAGAACCCTCCCAGCAGACCCGGCAGCAAGAAAACCTCCTGGTTCACCGACGAACTCAAGAACTCCAAGAAGAACTGCCGCACCTTCGAGAAATCCTGGCGTCACGACCAAACCACAGACAGCATGACTGCCCTCAAGCACGCCACCTGCAAACACCACCATCTAATCCGCACCACCAAGAAGACAGCATTCACAGAACGACTCGACAACAACGCCCACAACAGCAAAGAACTCTTCAGCATTGTCAAAGAGCTCTCCAACCCCAGCGCCGGAAACAACGACATCACCCACTCGCAAGACCTCTGCGACTCACTCTCCTCGTTCTTCCACCGCAAGATCGCCGATATACACAACAGCTTCGGCGCACCTACCACGCACCCAACCACCGAACCAACGCCCCCCACCACCACCCTCTGCCCCTGGACCCCGATCCGCACCGAAGACACCACCCGCACGATGAACACCATCCACTCCGGATCACTAACCGACCCCTGCCCCCACCACGTCTTCAACAAGGCCGACTCCATCATCGCACCCCAACTCCGGGACATCATCAACACCTCCTTCAACACCGCCACCTTCCCAGAGATCTGGAAGCACGCCAAGCTCAGCGCCCTCCTGAACAGCAGACCCCACCGACCTCAAGAACTACCACCCCATCTCGCTCCTCCCTTTTCCCGCCAAAGTCATCGAGAAGACCGTCAACAGACAGCTTGCCGCCTTCCTTGACACGAACGGATCCCTCGACCCCTCGCAGTACGGTTTCTGATCCAACCACAGCACCGAGACCGCCCTCATTGCAGCCACTGACGACATCAGATCCCTGCTCGACAACGGGGAAACAGCGGCCCTCATCCTCCTGGACCTCTCTGCAGCGTTTGACACTGTCTGCCACCGCACCCTAGTGCAGCGCCTCAGCAACATCGGAGTCCAAGAGAAGGCACTGGAGTGGATCATCTCGTTCCTCGCCGGAAGAACCCAGAGAGTCTGCCTCCCCCCGTTCAGATCCGAGGCCACCGAAGTCATCTGCGGCGTACCCCAAGGATCATCACTTAGCCCAACCCTCTTCAACGTCTACATGAGCCCTCTCGCAGCCATCGCACGCAAACACAACCTCAACATCATCTCCTACGCCGACGACACCCAGCTGATCCTCTCCCTTACCAACGACCCCGCCACCTCCAGAACAAGCCTGCACGATGGGAAGAAAGACGTCGCCGAATGGATGAAGAAGAGCCACCTGAAACTGAACTCAGACAAGACGGAAGTCCTCATCCTGGGATCATTGCCCTCCGCCTGGGACGACTCCTGGTGGTCGCCTGCCCTGGGCAGAGCACCCAAACCAACGGACCACCCACGCAACCTGGGTGTCATCCTGGATTCCTCCCTCGCGATGACCAAGCAAGTGAACGCAGTCTCATCATCCTGCTTCAACACCCTGCGCATGTTCCGAAAGATCTTCCGATGGATCCCCACCGAAACCAGGAAGACGGTCACCCAGGCCCTCGTCACCAGCCATCTGGACTATGGAAACACCCTCTACGCTGGAACCACGGCCAAACTCCAGAAAAGACTCCAGCGCATCCAGAACGCCTCAGCACGACTCATCCTGGACATCCTGCGCCGCAGCCACATCTCCGCCCACCTGAAAGACCTGCACTGGCTCCCCGTCAACAAGAGGATCACGTTCAGACTCCTCACCCACGCACACAAGGCTCTCCACGACTTGGGCCCGAAGTACCTCAACAGCCGCCTCATCTTCTACACACCCACCCGCCAACTCCGTTCCGCCAGGCTCGCCCTTGCTTCCGTCCCAAGAATTCGGAAATCCACCGTCGGAGGAAGATCCTTCTTCTACCTGGCAGCCAAGACATGGAACTCCCTCCCCACTCACCTACGGCTGACCCAGGATCACCTCTCCTTCAGGAAATTACTCAAGACCTGGCTGTTGGAGCAGTAGCGACCCCCCGCCCTCCCCCCTCAGCGACTTGAGACCCTCACGGGTGAGTAGCGCGCCATACAAATTTTTATGATTGATTGATTGATATATTTTGTTGACATTTGAGAATTCTGCAGGACATGCATGAATTTCTGTAATATTGTAATATAAATATCAGTTGGAAAAATGTTGTCAAAGTAGGCATATTTGACAGCCAAAATTCATACTTCTTACTGAATGGTAACCTAAATGTTATGTCTATTTGACTCTCATCATTTCTAAAATCGCAAATGTAGAGTTAAAATCCCATATTTTACCTTCTAATTTATGAAATAAGAAACTGTTATTCAAATATGGTGTTAAGCATGCCATTTTACTCTAATCCGAATGCATTAATGAGAGGTAAACAGACCCGGAATCATGTTAACTGAGGAATCCGTTTTTTCGGGAATAATGCCTAATGGAAGATTGCCCCAGGTATTTCATCTAATAAGTCTCAGTGTGTATTAATCAGCTCAGCCTTGCACTCAGCAAAGAAAAATCTTATTACATCTAGGAGCAAACAGTCACCTTCCCAAATAGAACAGGTGCCCTTTCCAAATGTATGTTCATAAAGAAATGTACACCTGATAAGACCGTCCCGTGTCCATCTGTGGTAAAGGATGTAATGAAGTACTTTTGTGTTTAATGGATAAAATGCAAAGTATAAGAAAATGGTACCCAATTTTGCTCAAAATAAAAATCTGCATCAAAAGCACCAGGCACATAGAACACCCTTGTGCCTATAAAACATGTAGCATGAACAAAAAAATGAATTCGCTTAAACTCCCAACCTATTTTAGTTCCTCTGTATGTTACTAAATTGAATATTTAACTATTCTCAAAATTTGTACGTCTGTTATTCAATGCAACTCTCTTGTAAGGTGCTTTCCCAACTCCTTACAAATAGCCAAGACCTTCCCAATGGTACAAAAGGAAGAACCACTCCTCATCCATTGCACTAATAAATGGCTAAGCCCAAGCATTATTTATTGTTTCCCTAGAAATACCCTGCGAAATATTGATTGACTTGTAAGTTACCACACATCAGTATTGCAATTATATGAAATCATAACCAAAGACAACTTGCATCAATGATGTTTTAGCACTCGGTCATGTCATGTATCAGGGAGATCCAGCAGTGAATGGCAAATAACTCTTCTGCTTAATCCCGGACAAACATAATTCACCTCATCACTGCCAAGCACAATAGCTAATTTGACATGGGACTCCTCGACAAACTCAAAGTTGATTATTAAAGTATGGTTCAGCACTCATACTAAATGTTCAAGTAAAATTCATATTCAAAGTAGAGCCAGCAAAAAAGTTTAATGAACATAGGAGTCCTTTGCAGGAACAGTGTAATCGCATGATGATCCAATGTGTAGTATTAAAATATATACTTTACTTCGTGATTTTTTTCACACTTTTCATATCATAGTGAAGTCCCACAGCTGGACATTATCTTTTGGGAGGCGTTAGAAGTGGGCTTACTCCCTCAATCAATGCGGGAATCTGTACTGGTAACATTCCCCAAGCCCGATCGGGATCCGCTGCTTCGAACTTCCTATCGCCCTATCACCCTCCTGACGTCGGACTGCAAGATGCTAGGGAGGATTCTGGCAGACAGACTTACAGAGATACAACCCAAACTGGTATGCACAGACCAGAGCGGGTTTGTTCCCAGGAGAAATACCTCCCAAGATATACGTCGACTGTTCCAGGTCCAGGACAGGGTGCGGGACAGATTCCCACGTGCGGTGTGCCTTGTACTGGATCTGGAGAAGGCCTTCAACACCCTAGCGTGGCAATACCTTTTTGTGACGCTACGGAGGGTAGGCATGGGGCCCCAATTTTATAGCTTACACCCGGCTATTATACACCGACATTTCCACAAGGGTTAGGATAAGCCGGTATACATCCTCTCCCATCTCAATAATGCGCGGCACACGCCAGGGTGCCCCTAATCCCCTGTCATATTTGCCATCGCCATGGAGCCGCTGGCAGTACGGCTGAGGGAGGTGGGCTAACAGTGGGGCATCCCACTTGGAGGTCGAACTCATTGTGTCTCCCTCTATGCGGATGATCTCCTGATCTATGTCAGAGATATTTCAGCTGACCTCACCACCCTCTGGTCCACACTTACGGATTTCGAGAGGGCTGCAGGGTTATGTGTGAATTTGGAGAAATCCTCTATCTATCCCCTACACTCGAATACCCCACACAGGGAAATTTGTCTGGGTGACGCCTCACTGGCATGGACAGGCGAAGCCCCGCAATACTTAGGTATCAGACTCTACCATGAACCCTGGGACCTCCTGGAGGGCAACCATTACTGAGCCCTCGAGGACTTAAGAGTGAAGTTAG
Organism: Lissotriton vulgaris; assembly: GCF_964263255.1. Taxonomy (NCBI): domain Eukaryota; kingdom Metazoa; phylum Chordata; class Amphibia; order Caudata; family Salamandridae; genus Lissotriton; species Lissotriton vulgaris. The sequence goes on along the minus strand of NC_141691.1, from coordinate 1,071,958,234 downwards.
CTTCTGGAGGACCCTACCTCTGGCTCCCATCGGGAGGGTAGCCCTATCGAAAATGATAATGGTGCCTCGGCTTCTTTACTACTTCGCTAATATCCCGGTCACCCCGCCACGGACCTTCTTCCAAGAGCTAAATTCATTACTAATCTCCCTGACTTGGGGAGGGGGCCGCTGCAGGGTGGCCCTGACGGCCTTGCAGCTATCTCGCAATAAGGGGAGGATGGGCGCTCCATCATTTGAAGCCTATTTCTTAGCAGCGCAGCTCCAGTGTTTCAAAGGTTTCAAAGGTTTTATTGACTGCACAATTAATTAAAATCTTTACAGTAAAAGAGTAAGTACAAAGATCAATAATTCTAAAAATAACCTTCTAAATAAAATAAAGAGTAAAGAGGTATACCTATGCTGATTAGGATAATGGTATATAGGGGAAAGCAGTGTGGGTACAGAGGAGTGCAACTCCCGCAGTCTTAGTCTCATTAATTAGGGGTTCCCAGCATTTATATTGGTACGGGTAAGACTTTGCATTGTTGGTTGCAATGGCGAGCTGGTGACTTTTTCGGTGGAACAACTTGTCTGTTCAGCTCATATCAGTTCTTGTTGTGGTGAGTATCCTAAGTTAGGGGGAGGTACTCTCATTATGAGTTTTTAGTGCTATACTAATTTGATGAACAAATTTCGCTGATCGCGCTAGGAACATGGTATTGGTCGTTGACAGGCACAGGGCTGATGCTTCTGAGCATGTTGTAATGCTCTGATTGAGACAGATCGGGCGCAGCAGTCGCCGTCGTTCGCTCTTGAAATGAGGACAGCAGCAAAGAAGGTGCAACCAGGATTCCCTCTTGTATGTGCAAAGCCTGCAGGATGTTGGGGCCCCTTTTTGGAACCAGGCTGGGTTGAAATCAGCTATCCCGAGCGTGACCAGCCTCATGGATAGAATTTTACTTCGGGCATGTGTTGTAATGGCCTCGCTTAGATATGGTTGTGCTTTTCCCACCGTATAGGAGTTGTTTAGGGATTCCAAGTTGGAGCTTCGACGGATGGATCTGTGATCAAGTTCAAAGGAGATTTCATTCACTTGTTTATTGATAGCTCTCTTCCAAAAGTTCAGCGGGATGTCCTGCCGCTGTAGATTTTCTTCTACTAACTTAAGGGCTTTAGTTGCTTTTCCCAGCCTAATGTGCCATGTCGATGCTGGATCTTCAAAGATGGGGCGCAGATGGTATTTTAGGGAGTTGGCCGGGGCCTTTAATATCCTTAGGTACAGTTTGATGAGCTCCCCCTGGCCAATCACGTCTGGCCTTGCAAGGCCAAGCTCCAGTCTCAACCTAGTTCTCCTGGCGGACCTTGGGATATGTAACACCGACTTGTACGCCTTAATTTGGGCAGAGGAGAGGAGTGCATCCAACTTCCCTGGAAATGCCAAGTGCCCGTAAGAGATTGCGGGCAGAAGTTTTGCCTTCAGAGCTATCAAGATTGGGCTAGCAGAGGGGCTGATCAGGTTCCGGTTTAGTTGTCTTAACAGGTGTGTTACCTTATTAGCTTTTGAGGCCAGATGATTGAGATGGACATTTGCTTTTGCCCGTTCCGAAAACCAAACCCCCAGATAATTATAAGAGGCCACTGAGTGTATTTGAGCGTTCCCCAGCTGCCACTGTGCGTGCCGTTTATGACGGAACGATCTGAAGATGATGACCTTGGTTTTTCCTTTATTAACCGTCAGGCTGTTGGCAACGTTGAAACTGTTTAAGGCCGTTAGAGCTCTTTGCAAGCCTATCCTTGTATGATCCATAATGGCTGTGTCGTCGGCGTACTGTAAAAGTGGTAGCCTTGTGTTTCCTAGTCTGGGTGCTACTAAACTGGCACCTTTTAGAGCCTCTCCCAAATCCGCAGTGTATAGATTAAATAGGAGGGGGGCCAGCACGCACCCTTGCTCCAGTGGCTGTCACGCTGGACAGCGCATCAGAACCTTGGGGAAACCAGGGCCTAGGAGAGACAGGTAACAGTTCCGGAGCTGACCAGAATGCTCCCTCCTGGTACCAAACCCAACCCGGCTCATCCATTACTGGTCACGACGGCCAGAACCTGTATCATGCGGATCCACCGTATGTCCAAGGGGACTCCGTTGTATTCCCCATTGCTGCCACTGGCTGGGCTCCCTAAAGGACATGAGTCCTACACCGGGGGAGAACTAAGGGTTTGGTCTGACAACCAGCTCACTGAAACTGAAGCCCGGTTTTCCGATGGGCGGCTGATCCCGTTCGTAGACTTGACCGAGGGCAGCTGGCTGCCGGACGGTCAATTCCTACTACACCGGCAGCTGGTGGCGGACTGTAGGTGAACCTGGGAAATGCAGGACGAGGAACCTAAGACTCACCCGGTGCTGCACACAATACTGCATATGGGGTGGGTAGACATCATATCACATGGATCTACAAATCCATCATGGAACTCAGGCACGTCCCCCTTACACGCCTACGGCTCCACTGGGAGGAGGACTTCGGTCACAACCTTCATGATGGACAATGGCTAAGGGCCCTGGAACACCACAAAAAAAGTATCCCGCAACCAAAGATTCAAAAACGTCAAGTTTCATGTGCTGCACCGTGCGTATCTCACTCCGGCACGGCTTAAATGCTTTTATCCGACATCCCACTTCAAATGCCCCCTCTGTCACGTGCCGGACGCCCCCTTTATTCACATGCTCTGGACTTGCCCAGCGATACAAACCCTATGGACGACAGTACAGAACACACTACGAACAGTCACAGGCCTAACTGATTTTCACACCTGGGAGGCATGCGCCCTAGGCATCTTTAAGCGCCAAAAACGCAAGAAGGTAGAGACCAAATTTGCCCTGCTGGCCGTACTACTAGCAAAACACAGTGTGGCAATGCACTGGCATGCAGCAGAGGACCCACCAATAGCAGCATGGTGGGTGCGGAGAAGAAATGGGCTGCGGCCGAAGAAGATCTCATCCGTCAGGAGGAAGCCTGAGGCATACGTAAGCGCCCTATCTCACTAGAATGGGCGATGCTCCTACGCGACTTTAAGCAAACACACACTGATAGCGCGGAAGCCCCGCAGGACACCCAAGCACTGCCAAGACCAAGCGTACCCTAATCCACCCATGCATTCCCCCCTATCTTGTTGCACCAGTCCATTCCCCGGACCACCCACTGGGAAATACACCATCGATCAGGATAGGAGGGATACACACAGTTGATTGCATGACTCGAAGCTCCACCACATCTGCCCTCACGATATGCGACCCCATGCCACCTGTTTTCCCCCCAACCCCTCACTCCCATGGTTTTGAAACCCCAAGTTCAGTAGAGAATATGGATTATCATTGGTTGACACCCTATTTAGGGGTCTATAGACTAGAGATCGTCATACAGGTCGGGAAATAGTGGTAACCCTACCAACGACCGCTTCCTCGATGGTCCCCGGCGTCTCCGTTGGAGATGTTAGGGAGGTTACTCTCCACTGATTACCTTCTACATTACTTGACATGCTACCTCGTTGCTCTCTGTTACGACAATGTTAATATCAATTGTAATACTGCAACAGATGAGTAAGGTATGACTAATGTATGACATGTATGAATGAAAATCCAATAAAAAGGTTTATGCAAATTCATATCATATTGAAACATGATTTAACTTTCTGTTGAAGCCAACACGTTTCGTTCAGAAGAACAGTGGTGGGTGGTGATAAATAGATGTGGAGGGGGACCAGAGTGAAATGGATGTTTTAACCTACTGACAGGCTCTGTGATAAATGCCTGTGGGCCCGATTCACAGAATGAACTTAAGACTAAATCCTAAACTTACTACTATTTGGTATTCACAGAATGCACTTACTACTTTCGGGATTCACAGATTAAATTTAGTACTTTCGGGATTCACAGAATAAACTTACTACTTTCGGTATTCACAGAATAGATTTAAGACTACTAACTTTACGTCCGCACTCGGGCCGTAAATTACGGCCCGGAGGCGGAGTTTCCGGCTTGGGGGCGGAGCTTACGGCCCGGAGGCGGAGCTTCCGGGCCGGAGGCGGAGCTTGCGGCTTGGAGGCGGAGCTTCCGGCTCGGAGGTGGGTATTTAGCCATGGCTGAAATCTTCACCTCCGAGCCGGAAGCCCCGCCTCCAAGCCGCAAGCTCCGCCTCCGGCCCGAAAGCTCCGCCTCCGGGCCATAAGCTCCGCCCCCAAGCCGGAAACTCCGCCTCCGGGCCGTACTTTACGGCCCGAGTGCGGACGTAAAGTTAGTAGTCTTAAATCTATTCTGTGAATACCGAAAGTAGTAAGTTTATTCTGTGAATCCCGGAAGTAGTACGTTTAATCTGTGAATCCCGAAAGTAGTAAGTGCATTCTGTGAATACCAAATAGTAGTAAGTTTAGGATTTAGTCTTAAGTTCATTCTGTGAATCGGGCCCTGTGTTCACAATGCCACAGCTTTCAATAATGGCTGATTAACAGTGTTTTTTTTAAAATATTGGGCCATAATTGAGAGCTCTAAACTTGTGGCTGTAGACAGTGTGAGTATCTCACAATGCCTGCCAGTGGGTTGAAAAAGTAACTTACCAAAGCTATATCGCTGACATATTGAAAGTTATGCAATATTTTTCCCGATCAACTTCAGACCCTCCGCGAAAAGTGGCAAGAGGATGAAGGACCAATAGAGGACTAAGATTGGCAAACTGCAAATGGAACATTTATCAGGGGGAGGTTTGTACCTCTCTTACTAGTGAGATGGAGCTGAAAGAGCGGCAATGGAACGGACAAATATAAGTAGCTTAATTTTAGTGAAGCCTTTGTTACAAAATGTACTTACTTTTTACTCTGTGTGATATAATGTAAGGCAGTCGGCTCAGAAGGGGGCGGGGAAGCACTACAGAGTTCAGCTGCTGCAAGTGTCAGTCAGTCTGAATGATGTATGATGTCATCCGCATGTATCAGGAGGTGGGCAGCGGAGCACACAACACCAAGAGTGCGCATGCTCTGTTTAGGGCTTAAAAAATTTGCGACCAGGCCAAACATGCGCACTAGGTGGTGCTCATTAGTAGAGCGAGGGTTGTTCCATGCCGCTCTTCTAATGAGCAGCCTAGTGCGCATGTCGTGTTGGTCGCAACAAATTTAAGCCCTAAACAGAACATGCGCACTACTGCTCAAGCCAATCCTGATGCTGCTGCTAGAGCAGCGTCTGGATTGGCTGAAACGGACGCAGGCAATACTTGCCAAGGCGCCAATGCGAGACCCCGGCCCAGGACACAGTGGACTCAGGACTTACAGAGGCAGCACATGTAGGAGAGTAGGGTCTGCTTTCCTATGGTCACCCCATTTTTTTGCTTTTTGCTTCACTGGTTTTCGACTTAATGTCGCTGTGGGTCTGCTAATCAGACCCACAGCCCTGCTGTTCTCTCTCTAAATTCACACCATTTACTTTAGGTACATCACCAATTGGGATTGGGTCACCTTATGAGCCCCTGTACAGTGTACTATAGGTACCCAGGGCATCAATCAATCAATCACAGTATTTATATAGCGCGCTACTCACCCGGGAAGGTCTCAAGGCGCTGGGGGAGAGGGGTGTGTTACTGCTCGAACAGCCAGGTCTTGAGTTGCTTCCTGAAGGAGAGATGGTCTTGGGTACATCGAAGGTGAATGGGGAGGGAGTTCCAGGTCTTGGCTGCCAGGTAGGAGAAGGATATTCCTCCGGCGGTGGGTCTGCGGATACGTGGTACGGTGGCGAGTGCGTGGCTGGTAGATCGTAGCTGGCGCGTGGGCGTGTAGAAGGTCATGTGGTCGTTGAGGTACTTGGGGCCCAGGCCGTGTAGAGCCTTGTGTGCGTGGGTGAGGAGTCTGAAAGTGATTCTCTTGCTGACGGGGAGCCAGTGCAGTGTCCGGTGATGTGGCTGTGTCGGGGGATGTCCAGGATGAGTCGTGCGGAGGCGTTCTGGATGCGTTGGAGTCTTCTCTGGAGTTTGGCTGTGGTTCCGGCGTAGAGGGCGTTCCCGTAGTCCAGTCGGCTGGTGACGAGTGCCTGGGTGACGGTCTTCCTGGTTTTAGTGGGGATCCATCTGAAGATCTTGCGGAGAATGCGCAGGGTGTGGAAGCACGAGGAAGAAACAGCCTTGACTTGTCTGGTCATTGACAGGGAGGAGTCCATGATGAAGCCCAGTTGCGTGCGTCGTCTGTTGGTTTGGGGCGGTGCCCAGGGCCGGGGGCCACCAGGAGTCGTCCCAGGCGGAGGGTGATGGTCCCAGGATGAGGACTTCCGTCTTGTCTGATTTCAGTTTAAGACGGCTGTTCCTCATCCAGTCGGCCACGTCTTTCATCCCTTCTTGTAGGTTGGCTCTGGCGGTGGTGGGATAGTTGGTGAGGGAGAGGATCAGCTGGGTGTCGTCGGCGTAGGAGATGATGTTGAGGTGGTGTTGGCGTGCGATGGCTGCGAGGGGGCTCATGTAGACATTGAAGAGGGTCGAGCTGAGAGAAGATCCTTGTGGTACGCCGTAGATGACTTTGGTGGCCTCGGATCTGAACGGAGGGAGGCGGACTCTCTGGGTTCTTCCGGTGAGGAACGAGATGATCCATTCCAGCGCTTTCTCTCGGATTCCAATGTTGCCGAGGCGCTTCACTAGGGTTTGGTGGCAGACTGTGTCGAACGCTGCGGAGAGGTCCAGGAGGATGAGGGCCGCTGTTTCTCCATTGTTGATCAGGGTTCTTATGTCGTCGGTGGCTGCGATCAGGGCGGTCTTGGTGCTGTGGTTGGCCCGAAACCCGGACTGCGAGTGGTCGAGGGATCCGTTCATCTCGAGGAAGGCGGCAAGCTGTTTGTTGACGGTCTTCTCGATGACTTTGGCCGGGAAAGGAAGGAGCGAGATGGGACGGTAGTTCTTGAGGTCGGTGGGGTCCGCCGTTGGTTTCTTCAGGAGGGCGGTCAGCTCGGCGTGCTTCCAGTTCTCCGGGAAGGTGCGGTGTGGAAGGAGGTGTTGATGGTGTCTCGGAGATGGGGTGCGATGGTGGCGGCGGCTTTGTTGAAGACGTGGTGTGGGCACGGGTCGGTTGGTGATCCTGAGTGGATGGAGTTCATCGTGTGGGTGGTCTCTTCAGTGCTGATCGGGGTCCAGTTGCAGAGGGTGGAGGTGGCGGGCGTTGGTTCGGTGGTAGGGTGCGTGGTCTGTGAGTCAAAGCTGTTGTGTATGTTGGTGATCTTGCGGTGGAAGAATGAGGCGAGGGAGTCGCAGAGGTCTTGCGTGGGAGTGATGTCGTTGGTTCCGGCGCTGGAGAACTCTTTGACGATGCTGAAGAGTTCCTTGCTGTCGTGGGCGTTGTTGTCCAGTCGTTCTTTGAGTGCCGTCTTCTTGGTGGCGCGGATCAGTTGATGGTGTTTGCGGGTGGCGTGCTTGAGGGCGGTCCAGTTGTCTGTGGTGTGGTTGAGCCGCCAGGCTTTCTCGAGGGTGCGGCAGTTCTTCTTGGATTCCTTGAGTTCGCTGGTGAACCAGGGGGTTTTCTTGCTGCCGGGTCTGCTGGGAGGGTTCTTAAGTGGTGTGAGGTCATCGGCGCAGGGGGTCAGCCACTTGGTGAGGTTGCTGGCTGCTATGTTGGGGTCCGTTGTGCTGGTGGGAGTGTTCTGGCTGAGGGAGGCGGTGAGCTGCTCGGCGGTGATCTTGCTCCAGCTGCGACGGGGGACCCGTTGCGGTTGGTGGTGAGTCGTAGTTCTACTGAAGCTGAAGTGGACGCAGCTGTGGTCTGTCCAGTGGAGTCCGGTGGCGTGGCTGAAGGAGACGTGCTTTCTGGATGAGAAGACAGGGTCAAGCGTGTGTCCGGCGTAATGGGTGGGGGTCTCCACCAGTTGCTTGAGTCCGAGGTTGGCGAGGTTGTCCAGCAGGGCGGTGGTGTTTCTGTCATTGTTGTTCTCCAGGTGGAAGTTGAGGTCCCCTAGGAGGATGTAGTCGGCGGAGGGAAGGGCGTGCGGGCTGATGAAGTCTGCGATGTCTTCGCTGAACTGCGTGTGTGGTCCCGGTGGTCTGTAGATGAGGGTGCCTCGGAGGGTGGTCTTGGGGTCGGTGTGTATCTGGAAGTGCAGGTGCTCGGCGGCGGAGAAGGTTTTGTTGGAGTTAGTGGAGATGCGGATGGTGTTCTTGTGTACGATGGCGATGCCTCCTCCCGTCTGGTTGACGCGGTCCTTCCGGGTGATCTTGTATCCGTCCGGGAGGGCTGTGGCGATGTCGGGCGCTGAGGAGGCGTTCATCCAGGTTTCGGTGAGGAAGGCGACGTCCGGTGTAGTTGCGTCGAGCAGGTCCCAGCGTTCCACGGCGTGCCTGTGGACGGAGCGGGTGTTCAGCAGGATGCACTTCAGGTGGTTGCTGTTAGTGTTGGAGTCGGGGGGCGGTGCAGGTCCGGAGGCAGGTGAAGCGGCAGGCTTTGCAGGCGAAGGGTCCGTTGGTGCGTCTTGGGGTGGCTCGGTAGCAGGCAGGGTTCCGGCCGGCATTGAGTGCGTTGAGAGTGGTGGCGTCGTAGGTCTGTCGTGGAGTCTTGCATCGGCGGTGGGGACCAGGGGTCCTGGCACTGGGCGCGGTCCAGGCGTGGACGGGCGAAGACGGGCTTACCTTTGGCGCACCTTCGGCGCTCAATCGGTGCTCCCGCTGCGCGGTCGCTCTGGGGGCGTCATAAGTAAGGAGCCGGGAGGGCGGGTCTGCTGGGTGGAGGGAGCGGGGCGGCCAATGGTCTGGTGGTGGGCGGGGCCGCAGGGGGTCAGCGGCGGGAGAACAGGGCAGGCGGGCGGCTCAGCTGTGGCTGGGTCGCTCGGTGGGCAGAGGAGGGCAGCGGTGGGAAAAGCTTGGCAGGCGGGCGGCTCAGCTGTGGCTGGGTCGCTCGGAGAGCAGGGCACGTAGCGGCAGGCGACGTAGCAGGAGGGGTGATCCGGCCTAATGAAAGGGGCAGTGGTCCAAGGCCTACCAGGGGCTGCAGCATATCTTTTGCCACCCCTGGCTGGCCATTCAAAGTGACACAACTGGCTGATCACTCAGCTGGGGCAAGGTTGTGTAACCACCCCTTGCTTAGATATAGTGTACCTATGTCTAACCTTATATCTGGACACATATACACCTATAAGTCACTCCTATGGCAGGCCTTAACAATCCTGAATGCAGAGTGCTTGGTTTTATGTGAGATGGTGCTTCTAGAGGGAGAAGACATGTTACTTTACTTAAAGGCGGTTAAAACTAACCAGAGCCCCAGCATCACAAAATGGATGCTGCTGCCACAGACACATGTCTGGCCTCCTGCTGCTCATCGAAACTCCGGCAGAGGAGGCCTTGGCAAATTGTATCCTGTCACAGGGAGGTGTTACACCACCCCAGACAAGAGATCGTGGATTGAGGCAGGCAGGGCGAGTGAACCTAGACACTGCCTGGGGCGCACAAGGCTCTCCATGCATAGCCCAGTTCAAACCGGTGCTTGGGCACTCCAGCCCAAGCTCTGGCACGAAACTGGACAAAGGGAAAGGGGTGTAACCACCCCCTTCCTGGGTCCCACCCATAGGAGGGACCTAGCAGGTGATCCAGCCCCTTGATTTGGAATAAAGGTAGGAGCTGTGTCCATAGACTTTAGAGAATCCTGACTGAAACTTTGAAATGAAACTCTGGACCCTTTGACATCCCACTCGACGTGGAAGACTGAAGAATCTCCCTTGTGGTCAAGGAGTGACCACCCTGTGCAAACAGGCACCATCCAGCGCCCAATGGTTTGCTTTGTTGCAGCTCCCGGCAGAGCTCGAGCGATAGAGATCGACAAGAACCAGATTCCCAGACATCCCACAGCCCTATCCATAGTCACAGAAAAGCTGAGACCCGTGGAGGCGACGTGAGACGTGGGACCGGCCATCTTGAAAAGACTGCGAAGTGCTTCCCGTGCAGCTCCCGAGGCACCCTCGAAGCTGTGCATTGGGGACTGAGAAGCCCCAGCCCCGAGCAGCTTTTTCACCGAAGACCACCCCTCCACACTCACTGAGTGCTGCGTGGGGCCCTTTTGCATTTTCCTGCTCGACGCGTCTGTCTGGTCACTTGCCCGTTGGCTAGTGCCCTCTTCGACGACGAACCTTTGAATTTACTCTGCTAGTCTGGTTGCTCCAGACTGGCCTTCGCTCCCCTAAAAAGGAGCAATCGCTCTGACCTTGCTGGTCTGAGTAAGAAGCGATCTTCAGATCCTGCGTGGGTAGCCTTTGCCAAGGCCTGTTGACTCCAATCCGGAAGCCGACACCGCCGACAGTGAGAGTAAGTATGAGCTTAAAATCCGTTCCGCTCGCGGATTTTGCGAATTTTCGGTAAATTTGCGATCCGTGAACTCCCGCGAATTTACAGAGAATTCGCAAATCTGCGAGCGGCGGATCCGGGGGCAAAAGTTGAAGCCTGGCCTGTTGTAACTATTTTACGATGGCGCCGGCAAGCTGCCAGCGCCATCCTAAAATAGTTACTAAGTTAGCTTCAACAGGAAGCTCTAATAGATAAAATAAAGCAGGTGCTCGATTTTATCTATTAGAGCTTACTGTTGAAGTTAATTTAGTAACTATTTTAGGATGGCGCTGGCAGCTTGCCGGCGCCATCGTAAAATAGTTACAACAGGCCAGGCTGGTGTGCTTTCTTTTCCCAAATGTACCGTGGAAAATCAGCTGTGATGTTGGATAGAGGCCTTTGCATCCTTGACTTTCACGAGCACAATACCCATGCTGTTCTTGTGACCAGGGGCTTCTTTGTCTTCATCTGCTGAACTGATCTTTCTCTGACCTTTTATGCACACAAGAGGCATGTGAACTCGCATGGAAGCCTCGCACGTTTGGCCCCGCCCACACACTCGCGGTTTGCACCGTCTTCCCGTCATTCACCCACTATGATGGACAGCTCACTCAAGGGACCCCTGCGCCCTTCGGGGCGATTGCATAGTAACACACACATGGTCGCTCGAACTAGTTGATGCTCAAATTCAGTGACTCATTCATTAGCCCAGAAACAATCGTGAGCGTCGTCGAGGCTGGACAGGTGTGCCTTCTTCCCAACTCTACCGTGGAAAATCAGCTGTGATGCTGGATAGGTTCCTTTGCATCCTTGACTTTCACGAGCACAATACCCGTGCTGTTCTTGTGACCAGGGGCTTCTTTCTCTTCATCTGCTGAACTGATCTTTCTCTGACCTTGTATGTTCACAAGAGGCATGTGCACTCGCATGGAAGCCCCGCCGCAAATCCGCGGATCCGCAAATCCGCAAAATCCGTGGATTTTGCGGATCCACGATCGGCAAATCCGCAAAATCCGCGGATCGTGGATCCGCAAAATCCGCCCATGCTTAAGTGAGAGCCTTCGTGGGTGAGTCCGTGTTCCACTCCTGGTCATCATTGATGCCCCAGAGTCCCCGTGGCAGTGGAGACAAGCTTCTCTACAACCACCTGATTGCGCCCAACATCGCCTGGTTCCTTCCTGGTTCCATCCTGGTCACTGGCTAGTGACCCAGACTCTGTCCCCTCTGCTTTCAGGTACTCTTCATCCTCGATCCGCCCTTGGATCCAACCGGACTCTTCTCTCCTGGTCGCCTGCAGCATCTTCATCTCCAGGCTCCATAGAACTCCACGACGAAACCAGACACACTTTGACATCTATGCACCCGCTTCCTGTGGGTGAGGTAACGATCAAACACCGGTGCTCCTGTAGTGGTTTACACCTCTAGTGTCCTAGTTTTAAGAGGCTAACTTCTAGTCCAGTCGGAAGACTTCCAAAACAGTAACTTTGTAACTTTTACGCGCCCATGACTTTGCATTGGTGCATGCGTGTGCTTTAGGCACTGCACCCTTATCCTGCGGGCCTCTCCCGTCCTAACTGCTGTTAGTCCAGAGTAGCCCCAGCGATTCACAAGGCCCTGGGCCCTACCATTGTTCGAGAGGTGGTACTTATATCACTATTTTTAGTGGCAGGGGTGACAAAGATATGCTGCCGCCCCTGGTAGGCCTTGGATGCACCTATTCCCTGGGTACCTATAGTACACTGTACAGGGGCTGATAAGGTGACCCAATTCCAATTGGTGATGTACCTATAGTACATGGATGTGAATTTAGAGAGAGAACAGCAGGCTGTGGGTCTGATTAGCAGGCCCACAGCCACATTATGTCGAAAACCAGTGAAGCAAAAAGCAAAAATTGGGGTGACCATAGGAAAGCAGACCCTACTCTCCTACATAACCCCCTCCCCCCCCCCCCCAAACACAGGGACATTAAACTTAACCTTGACCAGATAAGTCTTCATGTTCTAAGTGGAAATACCTGGAGAGACCATCTGCATTGCCATGGTCAGTCCCTGGTCTGTGCTCCACTGTAAAGTCCATCCCCTGTATGGAAATGGACCACCTGAGCAGTTTGGGATTTTAACCCTTCATCTGATTTAGCCACAAGAGGGGCTTATGGTCTGTCTGAATCTTGAAGTGAGTGCCAAACAAGTATGGTCTCAACTTCTTCAGGGCCCAAACCACATCAAAGGCCTCCCTCTCAATGGCTGGCCAACGTTTCTCTCTAGGGGTCAGCCTTCTGCTAATTAAAGCAATGGGCTGGTCTTGACCATCTACATCTGAAAGAGACACGTTAGTGATAGATTCCTTACCTTAGAATATCCCCAGGCATCAGACTGGATCCGGAAAGTTTTGCGTAGCAGTACCCTTGCGCGTCGGTAGGCGTTGTCTGCGGCTCCGCTTCCGTCGTAGGCGTCGTGGGCGCCGTGATGACGTCGTCGGAGTACTTAGACGCCGCCTCCGCGTGACAACGTCAGTTCTATTTTTTTCCGCGCCAGCCAGCGCAGATCTGGAAAAAGCAGTTCCCTAGTCATTTTTTGACTAACTTTTTGGATCTTTTGATCTATTTCGAAGTCTTCACGACTCCGACGGTGCCGTTAGGGATGCCCGGCTTCAAGCACTGCGACGAGTGCGAACGCCTCATGTCGATTACGGATCCGCACCACCTGTGCCTGACGTGTTTGGGCGTCGACCATGACGACGAGGCCTGCTCCGACTGTCGGGCCCTCTCGAGGAAGGCCAGGCGGGAGCGGTCCCGCAGGCGACTCGAGATCCGCCAGTCGGCCCCGCGCCGTGTGAGGTCCCGGTCCCGGTCCCACGGGAGGTCGAGGGACAGGTCGCGGGGGCGGAGCCGTCACAGCTCCGGGAGTCGGCGCCACTCCTCCGGGTCCAAGTCGTCAGGTAAGAAGCATAAGAAGTCGAAGAGACATCATCGCTCTTCCGACTCCCCCCGACGCTCGCGCGATGCGGCCGGGGGTTCGGGTGACACCGCCCACGCGGCTCCTCAGGAGTCGCGGGCGCCGCGTTCGGCTCCATGCCCCCCGGTCCCTGGGCTAAACGCGACGCCGGAGGAGATAGAGCGCTTCCTCATGGCCATGAGGTCCCTTTCTTCTCCGACGGGTTCCGCGGCGCCTTCGGGCCCAGCGAACCCGTCTGGGGGCCCTAGTGGGTCGGGAGCTGCGACCCCGACGCCGTCGGGTGCTTCGGCCTCGACGCCGCCGGCGTCTTCGGCGCCGGCGCCGCAGGGCCCCACGATCCCGACGCCGCCGCTGCCCTCGAGCTCGGCGCCGCAGGGTTCAGCGGTCCCGGCGTCGTCGGGCCCGAAGGCACCGACGACGCCGGGACCGCTGAACCCTGCGGCGCCGAGCTCGAGGGCAGCGGCGGCGTCGGGATCGTGGGGCCCTGCGGCGCCGGCGCCGAAGACGCCGGCGGCGTCGAGGCCGAAGCACCCGACGGCGTCGGGGTCGCAGCTCCCGACCCACTAGGGCCCCCAGACGGGTTCGCTGGGCCCGAAGGCGCTAGTCATTTTTTTTTCATTTTTTTGACTAACTTTTTGGATCTTTTGATCTATTTCGAAGTCTTCACGACTCCGACGGTGCCGTTAGGGATGCCCGGCTTCAAGCACTGCGACGAGTGCGAACGCCTCATGTCGATTACGGATCCGCACCACCTGTGCCTGACGTGTTTGGGCGTCGACCATGACGACGAGGCCTGCTCCGACTGTCAGGCCCTCTCGAGGAAGGCCAGGCGGGAGCGGTCCCGCAGGCGACTCGAGATCCGCCAGTCGGCCCCGCGCCGTGTGAGGTCCCGGTCCCGGTCCCACGGGAGGTCGAGGGACAGGTCGCGGGGGCGGAGCCGTCACAGCTCCGGGAGTCGGCGCCACTCCTCCGGGTCCAAGTCGTCAGGTAAGAAGCATAAGAAGTCGAAGAGACATCATCGCTCTTCCGACTCCCCCCGACGCTCGCGCGATGCGGCCGGGGGTTCGGGTGACACCGCCCACGCGGCTCCTCAGGAGTCGCGGGCGCCGCGTTCGGCTCCATGCCCCCCGGTCCCTGGGCTAAACGCGACGCCGGAGGAGATAGAGCGCTTCCTCATGGCCATGAGGTCCCTTTCTTCTCCGACGGGTTCCGCGGCGCCTTCGGGCCCAGCGAACCCGTCTGGGGGCCCTAGTGGGTCGGGAGCTGCGACCCCGACGCCGTCGGGTGCTTCGGCCTCGACGCCGCCGGCGTCTTCGGCGCCGGCGCCGCAGGGCCCCACGATCCCGACGCCGCCGCTGCCCTCGAGCTCGGCGCCGCAGGGTTCAGCGGTCCCGGCGTCGTCGGTGCCTTCGGGCCCGACGCCGCAGGGTGCTGTTCGGCCCTCGTCGGGCGCTGGAACGTCCCCGGTGGACCTTACGACCCCCCCGGGGAAGGTCCGTGTGGTGTCCCCTCCGGCGTCGGCCTCGGCCGACGCCGTCCCCAATGCCTCCTCTCTATGGGTTCCGGCGTCGGGACGGGGCCTGTCGGCGCCGATCTCGACGCCGGTCGGGGATTTCCTTCCCTATGACCCATCCTCATTCACTTACGACCCTGAGTCTCAGGAGATGGGGGAAGAGGAGGATTGGGAGGGGTCTGAGGACCCTCTGACAAGGGAATGTCAGTCTAGCATGGACTGGACAGGAGACCTTGGGGAGGCCAGTGGCCTGGACACCTCTCCAGACACTGGATTCGTCTCTCCTCCTTCCGTGGCTTCGGAGGAGGGCGCGACATATAGTGTGGTGTTGATGAGGGCTGCTAAGGGGTTGGGCCTTGAGCTCCCCGTCGCGGCCGTGAGGACTAACCTCCTCACTGAGGTCCTTAAGCCGCAGTCATGCCCCATGGAGCCTATGCTGCCGTTTAATGAGGCCTTTGTCTGACGTTCTTTTGGGCACTTGGTCCAGGCCCGCTACAGGTTCGCCTGTAGATAGGAACGTGGCCAGACGCCACCGCCCGGCTCCGGGCGACCCATGTTACCTGTCCACCCACCCCACCCCCGAGAGTCTGGTTATCCAGGCCTCTAACTCCCAGACTGCCTTCCCGTCGGCTCCCCCTGACCGGGAATCCAAGAGGTACGAGGCCTTTGGCAAAAAGGTATTCTCGTCCCTTAGCTTAGGACTGCGGTCTTCCAACACCGCATGCCTCTTGGGCCGTTACACCCATTCTATATGGGAAACGGTGGCGGAATTGCTGCCAGAGTGTTCGTTGGAGGTACGGGCCAAACTCGGCCAAGCCCTAGTGGAGGGCCGGGACGCAGCGAAGTATTCGATCAGGTGCGGACTGGATACAACTGACTCACTGGGCAGAGCGATGGCTACGACGGTGGCGATTCGACGCCACGCCTGGCTCAGATCCGCCAACTTCTCGGCTGATGTCCAGAATACACTCATGGACATGCCGTTCGATGGCCGTCGCCTCTTTGGCGACAAGGCAGACCACGCGCTTGAGCGCTTTAAGGACTCCAGGGCTACGGCCAAGTCCTTGGGCCTCTCGGCCCCGCACCAGCAAGTGGGTGCCTTTCGCTCCTTTCGTGGCCAAGGAAGGGGCGTCCCCACGCGTGCCGCCAGCCACTCGCCGCAAACTGTCGTCCAGCGCGGCGGCGGCCGTGGAAACCGCCGTGGAGGCGGTCGGGGAGGCAAGCGGAGCCCGTCCACACCTGCCCCCGCAGCATCCGCCTCTAAACCCTCCTAGTCCGTGCTTTTCGGCCCATGTGACGCCAGTGGGGGGCAGGGTTCGCCATCACCACTCTCACTGGCGCACAGTCACTTCGGACAGGTGGGTGCTGCAGATCGTCCGAAGGGGCTACTCCCTCCCCTTCGAGGCGACCCCTCAAGCCATGCCACCGCAACACCACCGCGTATCGGGGGATCATTTGCGGCTCCTGCAGGAGGAAGTTTCGGCCCTCTTGGCCAAGGGGGCCATCGAGCACGTTCCTGGGCCAGAAGTAGGTTGTGGTTGCTACTCCCACTACTTCCTGGTACCCAAGAAGGGCAAAGGGGGCCTACGCCCTATCTTGGATCTGAGGAACGTCAACGGCTTCCTCCGGAAGGAGAAGTTCAAAATGCTGACACTGGCTCAGGTCTTGGCTGCCCTAGACCCAGGAGACTGGATGGTAGCGTTGGACTTGCAGGATGTGTATTTCCACATCCCCGTCCTGCCGGCCCACCGGCGTTACCTGCGGTTCACGGTAGGCCTCGAGCACTTTCAGTTTACCGTGCTCCCCTTCGGCCTTACCAGCGCCCCACGGGTGTTCACGAAGGTGATGGCGGTGGTCGCAGCTCACCTACGCAGGTTAGGGGTTTCAGTCTTCCCCTACCTAGACGACTGGTTGTTAAAGGCGGGCTCGCCCCAGGCAGTCGTCAACCACCTCCAGACTACGGCAGATCTCCTGCACAGGCTGGGATTTTCCATCAATGTGCCGAAGTCATACCTGTGCCCCTCTCAGAAGCTCCTTTTCATCGGAGCGGTTCTCGACTCGGCGCAGTTTCGGGTTTACCCGCCCGAACAGCGAGTCCGGGATATTCAGGCCCTGATTCCGATCTTCAGGCCGTTATCCCGGGTTTCGGTCAGGCTGACGCTGCGGCTTCTGGGGCTGATGGCCTCCTGCATCCTTCTGGTGCATCATGCACGGTGGCGGATACGGGCTCTGCAGTGGGACCTGAAGTTTCAGTGGGCCCAGCACCGGGGCAACCTTTCCGACCATGTCCTGATCTCGGAGGGCACTGCGAGACAGCTGCAGTGGTGGCTAACGGACCGCGATTGGGTCAACGGCAGATCCCTCTCCCTTCCCCAACCGGAGCACGTAGTTGTGACGGACGCGTCCCTCCAGGGCTGGGGTGGCCACTTGGGAGAGGCGGAGATCAGAGGACTCTGGTCTCCGGCGGAGTCCCGGCTCCATATCAATCTGTTGGAGCTGCGGGCGATTCGTCTGGCACTGAAAGCATTCCTCCCGTCAGTCCGAGGGAGTGCAGTGCAGGTGTTCACGGACAACACCACCGCCATGTGGTACTGCAACAAACAGGGCGGTGTGGGGTCGTGGACCCTATGCCAGGAGGCTCTGCGCCTCTGGCAATGGCTGGAACATCAGGGCGTGACTCCTGGTGGTTCAACACCTGGCAGGTTCTCTGAACGCCAGGGCGGACGAACTCAGCCGTCGGTGCTCGATGGATCACGAATGGCGTCTGAACTCGGACGTGGCGCAAGGCCTCTTTCTGCGTTGGAGAGAGCCTTGGTTAGATCTATTCGCCACCGAAGAGAACGCGCAATGTCATCAGTTCTGCGCGTTAGAATTTCCAAGGCAGCACTTGCTCGGAGACGCTTTTCGTCGCGAGTGGAGCTGCGGTCTGTTGTACGCCTTTCCGCCTATACCTCTTCTGCCCAGAGTGCTGAAGAAGATCAAGCGCGACCGGGCACAAGTCATCCTTGTGGCTCCGGACTGGGCACGAAGGTACTGGTATCCCGAGCTACTCAGTATGTCAGTCGATCCCCCGGTTCGTCTGCCTCTTCAGGAGGACCTTCTGTCGCAGCAGCAGGGGACGGTCCTCCACCCGAACCTGTCCAGTCTCCACCTCCATGCATGGAGATTGAGCGGCGACAGTTGAGGCCATTTGACTTGCCTCCTGAAGTTTGCCACATCATTCTGGCAGCCAGGCGTCCCTCCACAAAAACGGTATACGCCTGCAGGTGGAACAGATTTGTGGCATGGTGCACAGCAAAGGCTGTGGATCCTCTCAATGCCCCTCTCTCTGAGATTCTTCTCTTCCTTCTTTCTCTTGCCCAGCAGGGCTCTGCTCTGGGCACTATCAAGGGCTATCTTTCGGCTCTTTCAGCCTTTCTGAGGCTGCCTGACCAACCTTCTTTGTTCAAGTCCCCTATAGTAAACAGATTTCTGAAAGGCATCACTCATACCTTTCCTCCTGTTCCTTTTGTGATGCCTCAGTGGGACTTGAACCTGGTTCTAACATTTCTGATGTGCGCTCCCTTTGAGCCACTTCATAACTGTCCACTTCGCCTTCTTTCTTTGAAGACTGCCTTCCTGGTAGCCATCACCTCTGCCAGGAGAGTGAGTGAGCTCCAGGACCTCTCTTGTAAGCCTCCTTTCCTTTCAGTCCATCCGGACAAGGTTGTTTTGAGGACTAGGCCCTCCTTCTTGCCTAAGGTGGTCACGGCCTTCCACATGGGGCAGTCCATCACATTGCCCACCTTCTTTCCGCCTCCGCACCCCTCGAGAGAGGAGGAGAGGCTCCACCGTCTGGACCCAAAACGTGCGCTCTCGTTCTATCTGGATCGCACACGCCAGTTCCGGGTGGATGATCAACTCTTTGTTGGGTACGCGGGCGCTAAGAAAGGGAAAGCGGTGCACAAGAGGACCATTTCTCGATGGATTATCATGTGCATCCAGGCGTGTTACTCCTTGGATAAGAAGGAACCACCTGTTGGGCTGCGGGCTCATTCCACTCGAGCCACGGCCACTACAACTGCCTTGGGCCGAGGTGTGCCCTTGCAAGACATTTGCCAGGCTGCTACGTGGGCTTCGTTGCACACGTTTGCGAGGCACTACTGCCTGGACAGTCAAGTCCGGA
The DNA here is from genome assembly GCF_964263255.1 of Lissotriton vulgaris. Taxonomy (NCBI): domain Eukaryota; kingdom Metazoa; phylum Chordata; class Amphibia; order Caudata; family Salamandridae; genus Lissotriton; species Lissotriton vulgaris. The sequence continues at coordinate 1,071,939,307 of NC_141691.1, read as the reverse complement.
GGGATGGCTACTTCGGCCGTTCCGTTCTCCAGGACTTTCTGGTGTGAATATTGGTTCGCAGACCCACCACCACGGGGATGGTATTGCTGGGGTATCTATTCTAAGGTAAGGAATCTATCACTAACGTGTCTCTTTCAGATGCACAAGTTACTACTTGTGTAACGATATATCTGTAAGAGACATTAGTTAGTGATAGATTCCTTACCGACCCACCCATCCTCCCCGTTCTGCGAACCGATATCTAGGGATAAGGTCATCTCCTTTCAGGGCCCTAGTTTCTTGGCACCAGTGTCGGTTTTTGTCATGGCTCTGCGCTTCTGGCGCGGAAAAGCTGTGGCTAAGAACTGACGTCAGCACGCGGAGGCGGCGTCTAAGTACTCCGACGACGTCATCACGGCACCCACGACGCCTACGACGGACGCGGAGACGCAGACGACGCCTACCGACGCGCAAGGGTACTGCTACGCAAAACTTTCCGGATCCAGTCTGACGCCTGGGGATATTCTAAGGTAAGGAATCTATCACTAACTAATGTCTCTTATAGATATATCGTTACACAAGTAGTGACTTGTGCATTAAGTTGTGAAAGCACAGCTCCCACCCCCCACTCAGAAGCATCTGTTTGGACAATGAACTCTTTGGAGTAGCCAGGACTATTTAGGATAGGTGCAGAGCACATGGCCTTCTTCAGGTCATCAAATGCCTTTTGACAGTTAACTGTCCACTGAACCTTTTTTGGCATCTTCTTGGATGTCAGATCATTTAATGGTGTCACAATGGACTCATAATTCTTTACAAATTTCCTCTAGTACCCAGACATGCCCAGGAAGGCTCTGACCTGGGTCTGGGTGGTTGGAGGAACCCAGTCCTGTATGGCCTGTATTGCTCTCCAATAGTTGAACCTGACCCCACCTACAAGGTGGCCCAGGTACACAACCTTACTCTGCCCTACCCGGCACTTTGTGGCCTTGATAGTCAGGCCTGCCTTTTGCAGGGCCTCTAAAACCTTCTTCAGGTGGATCAGGTGATCCTCCCAGGTGGAACTGAAGACAGCAATATCATCTAGATAAGCTGCGCAAAAGTCATCCAACCTAGCAAGGACTTGGTTCACCAACCTTTGGAAAGTGGCAGGTGCATTCTTCAACCCAAAGGGCATTACCACAAACTGATAATGACCTCCGGGGGTTGAGAAAGCTGTTTTGGCCTTGGACTCCTCAGCTAACCTGATTTGCCAATAGCCAGCTGTCAGATCAAATGTGCTCAGAAATTTGGCAGAAGCCAATTTATCTATGAGCTTATCTGCCCTTGGAATGGGGTGAGCATCTGTCCTAGTGACAGCATTGAGACCTCTATAGTCCACACAGACCCTCATTTCTCTCTTTCCATCTTGGGTATTAGGTTTTGGCACAAGGACTACTGGGCTGGCCCAGGGGCTCTCTGATGGCTCAATAACTCCAAGTTCAAGCATTTTCTGCACCTCAGTCTTTATACAATACCTGACATCGTCAGGTTGCCTGTAGATTTCATTCTTCACAGGCAGACTGTCACCAGTGTCCACCTCATGGGCGCACCAGTTAGTTTGACTGGGTGTTAATGAAAACATATGTCTGTGAGCCTGCAGAACCTATCTGCAGTCCCATTGCTGCTGGTCAGAGAGGCTGCCTGCCAAGGCTACTCCACCCACTGAACCATCTTCAGGGTTTTGGGATAACAGGTCTGGGAAAGAGTCACTCTCTTCCTTCTGGTCCCCATCTGTTGCCATGAGCAAGCCCAAGTCTGCCCTGTCCACATATGCCTTCAATCTATTGACATGGAGCACCCTGTGGGGGCTCCTAGGGGTGCCAAGGTCCACCAAGTAGGTGACCTCTCCCTATTTCTCAAGTATGGTGTGGGGTCCAGACCATTTGTCTTGGAGAGCTGCTGGGGCCACTGGCTCCAACACCCACACCTTCTGTCCTGGCTGGTACTCAGTTAGCACAGCCTTTTGGTCATGCCAAGCTTTCTGTAATTCTTGACTGGCCTCAAGGTTTTTGGTTGCCTGCTCCATGTATTCAGCCATCCTGGAGCGGAGACCAAGTACATAGTCCACAATATCAGGTTTAGGTTTTTTGAGAGGTAACTCCCATCCGTCCTTCACAAGACACAGGGGACCCCTTACAGGGTGTCCAAACAAAAGCTCAAAATGGCTGTAGCCAACCCCCTTTTGTGGGACCTCTCTGTAAGCAAAGAGAAGGCAGGGTAAAAGGATGTCCCATCTTCGCCTAAGCTTTTCAGGTAACCCTTTTATCATCCCTTTTAGGGTCATGTTTAACCTTCCAACAAGCCCATTGCACTGTGGATGGTAGGGTGTGATGAACTTATAGTTCACACCACACTCTTTCCACATTGATTTTCAAATATCCAGACATGAAGTTGGTACCTCTGTCTGAAAGTACTTCCTTTGGAAAGCCCACTCTGGAGAAAACTCCAAGTAGGGCCCTTGCTATAACAGGAGCTGTTGTGGTCCTCAGGGGAATTGCCTCTGGATACCTGGTGGCATGATCCACTACCACCAGTATAAATCTGTACCCAGATGCTGTTTGGGGATCCATTGATCCAACAATGTCTAATCCAACTCTTTCAAAGGGTACCCCCACCACAGGTAGTGGTATTAGGGGGGCCTTTGTGGTGCCACCTGATTTGCCACTGGCTTGGCAAGTGTCACAGGAGCGACAAAACTCCTTGGTATCTTCTGACATGTGAGGCCAGTGAAAATGAGGGACAAGCCTGTTCCAAGTCTTGTTCTGGCCTAAGTGTCCTGCTAGGGGAATTTCATGGGCCAAGGTTAGAAGGAAGCCCCTACATTGCAGAGGTATCACCAACCTCCTGGTAGCACCAGGCTTGTGGTCTCTAGCCTCTGAATACAGGAGCCCATCATCCCAATATACTTTATGGGTACCTTGAGCATTCCCATCAGCCTCAGCAGCAGCCTGCTGTCTGAGGGGTTCAAGAGAAGGACAAGATAACTGAGCCTGCCCCAGATCTGCCCTTGAGGGTCCCCCTGTCCCCAGAAACCCAACCTGATCAGGTTCAAGCTCTTCCAGGACAGTATCCTCTTGGATCACAGAATCGTCCTCCTGAGAGGGCTGATCCTCAACCTGGGGCAAGGTGGAAGGCACTGCCTTAACCCTCTTGCTCTTTCTCTTGGGTTGTGTCTGGTCTATAGTTTCAAGATCCAGCACAGGTTCAGGTAGGCATTTATTGGCCTGGGACCTGGTTACAGCAAGGACATGTGCTGAAATACCTAGCATCTCTGCATGAGTCCTATACTCCACTTCTGAGCATAAGGAATCCACTAGATCATTGCCCAAAAGACATTCAACTGGGAGGTCTGCACTCACCACAACTCTTTTGAGGCCAGTTACCCCTCCCCAGGAGAAGTTAACAACAGCCACACTATGTGTAGTAGTGGAATTGCTAGCATTGGTCACTAGGTAATTTTCACCCAGTACAATTTGTCAAGGGTGCACAAAGTTAGGTGCCACCATGGTGACACTGGCACATGTGTCCCTGTAGGCCTGAGCTACTTTTTCATTTATCAAAGGCGTCTGCCTGTACTTGCCCAAAGTATTGGGACTCATAGTAGTGGACATAGCCATGTCCACATCACAGATCAGAACTGCCTGAGTAGGGATCCTGACTAGGCCAGAGTCTCCCTCGGTAACCAGGGTTAACCCCACTATAGCCTTGGGTTGTGTACTACCACTGCTTACTGTACTAGGGGGTGCAGGTGCCTTAGGGGCTGCAGTGGTAGGGGCTGTACCTTTCTTAGTGCATTCACTACCCCAGTGTGAAACTGATTAACAGGTATTGCACCAAGGTTTCTTTGGGCCTTCATTCTTTTTCTTTTTCTTTCCAGTTTGGGATCCCCCTCATTAGTAGTATTTTGGGGGCCTGAAGAAGACTTCTGGTCTTTTTGTTTCTGATCTCCACCCTTCTGGTCTGCCTTTTTCTGATCACCTCCTTGGTTCTGGGGTTTCTGCTTAACCCTGGTTCTGACCCATTTGTCTGCCTTCTTTCCCAATTCTTGGGGAGAGGTCAGATCTGAGTCAATCAGGTGTTGATGCAACAACTGGTTCTGGCAATTATTAAGGATCTGTTCTCTCATTATTAGATTGTACAATCCTGTATAGTCTGCAACTTTACTTCCCCTTTGCCAACCTTCCAGAGCTTTAGTGGCGCAATCAACAAAATCAGTCCAGTCCTGAGTCTGAGCTTTTTGGGTATCTCTGAACAACAACCGTATAATAGGATTGTCACGCTGCTGCTGCTATTTTAGAACCTTTGCTGTCTGTCAATAATTTTAGGAACACTCTGCTCGTTTTTTTAAAAATTGCCCGTAATTGTAGGATTGATTGTATGGTGGTGCTACATTGTACTACATGATGCTGTGATAACTTACAATTGTGCCCCACGATCCCCCTTTGATTGTATTGCCTAGACAATAATTAGACCCAACAGGACTCACCAATTCGAGTAAACTCAGCGCCGCCTCACTCCCGACCGCCATTTTGGGTGTGGGCTCAGAAGGGCTCCAGGGGCTAACGCTCTAGTGGTTGCAAGCTCCTTTCTGGCAAACACTATTTAGGGGAACAGTCAGCCTCGCGCGGACAAACAAATAGGATTGTCACGCTGATGCTGCTATTTTAGAACCTTTTCTGTCTGTCAATAATTTTAGGAACACTCTGCTCGTTTTTTTAAAAATTGCCCGTAATTGTAGGATTGATTGTATGGTGGTGCTACATTGTACTACATGACGCTGTGATAACTTACAATTTTGCATCACGATCCCCCTTTGATTGTATTGCCTAGACAATAATTAGACCCAATAGGACTCACCAATTCGAGTAAACTCAGCGCCGCCTCACTCCCGACCGCCATTTTGGGTGTGGGCTCAGAAGCGCTCCAGGGGCTAACGCTCTAGTGGTTGCAAGCTCCTTTCTGCCACACACTATTTAAAGACCAGCATGCCAACGCGCAGCGCTCGCGCGCAGCGTTGCGCCGGAGGAGCGCCAGAGGAAAGCCCGTCTGTGCCCGTCCGTGCTACGGACGGGCACAGGGCCAGGACCGCTGCCTTCTGTAGGTATTCTAGGGACGAGCTATTAGCCATAGGTAAGAGTGTAGAGGGATCTCCTCAAATTACTCTACCACAGTCCGCTGTAGTACTGGACTGTGGACTGATCAATAGCAGATCCCTAGTAAAACATCACCTGGAAGTGTCAGAGTTGCTAAATGATATGGACCTAGATGCCCTATTCATCACGGAGACATGGACTACTGTGGACACCACTGTCGAGTTGGGCCTGTCATGCCCTGAACGATACAAGTTATTTCATAAACCTAGGCCACTGGGAAGAGGAGGAGGGCTTGGAGTGATTTATAAAGACAAGTGGGACTTCTCCCCTTTACAGATTGATGGGGTGGCGGGGGTAGAGCTACTGGGGTTCTCCCTGCAAGAACCAAAAGGTAGGATCCTGACCGGATTGATATGTTACAGACCACCTGGTGCGGAAACACAATACCAGGTGCTGTTTGACACCATTGCTGCCCTTGCCTTGTCCCACTCCAGAATGTTGATCCTAGGAGATTTTAACCTATGGGACAACGGGTCCCTGGGGAGCAACCTGAGGGATCTGAAGGACAACTGTGGAAACTGGGGTCTGGATCAGTTGGTACAGAATCCAAACCATTTAGGGGGGCATATCCTAGATATGGTCTTTGCCAACAAGACTGAGACCAGGATGGTTGATATCCTACCTCAGCACTGGACCGACCACTCCCTAATCCACTTCCAGATCTCCATACCTACTGAGGGGAATAGAAGTGAGCGACCGATGACCTATAGGAAGGGACGGAACTGGTCTAAATTACCGAAGGACAAAACAAAGCCTATTTTTATGAGCAACGTCTCTTATGATCCAGAGGAATCGGTAGACCTGAACTATCAAAAATACTGTAATCACATCATAAAGACTCTGGACAGACTTGCCCCTCTGAAAATTATAAAGAATAAGAAGAAACCATCTGCCACCTGGTTTAATGAGGAGCTGAAATCCCTACGCAATGCACGCCGACAGGCAGAAAAGAAATGGCGTAGACACTATTCAGAGATGGATAAAAAACAGCTGAAAGTGGAACAGGCTAAATATAAAGGAGCCATCGCCAAAGCTAAGGCACTTTTCTATGCCACTACTATTCTTCAGTCCCCTAACAGTACCAAAACCCTTTTTAACATCATAAGGGATCTCTCACATCCCACCTGTACGAGTAATAAGGTGGTTGCTACACAAGAACTCTGTGATGAGATTGCGATCTACTTTGAGGAAAAGATTGCTAAAATTGTGGGGGGGCTGAAGGAGGAAAGGGATAGCTGCAAAGATGCAGAGGCACAGACAGAAGAAGAGGAATCCTTACCAATATTGTCATCACTGGATAACTTCAACCCTCTTACAGAAGAGCTCTTTGTTAGACTGGCCCAGAATGTGTCATCTGGGTCCCCTCTAGACCCCCTTCCGCACAGGATCTGGAAAGAATATGGGCCAGAGCTGTTCCCCTGGATGCATCAGATCTGTCGCCAATCTCTTGAAGAAGGCATAGTGCCGGAAGCATGGAAGCAGGCAGTGGTTACCCCCCTGCTTAAGAAGCCTTCGCTGGACCCTACTATTCCGGCGCATTTTAGGCCCATTTCCCTCTTGCCCTACCCAATAAAAATTCTGGAAAAGGTGGTCAGTAGATCCTTATCAGGTTATCTGGAAGACAATTGCCTTTTGGATAAGGACCAATTTGGCTTCCGCCCAGGCCACGGAACAGAAACTGCATTGGCAACCATGTTGGACACCCTTCGAATGCAAGCCGACAATGGCAACTCCTCAGTCCTGGTGCTGTTGGACATGTCGGCCGCATTCGATACGGTCAGCCATGCGGTTCTGCTAAGCAGGCTGGAAAAACTGGGCGTGAAGGGCAAGGCCCTGAGGTGGATACAATCCTACATGACAGGTAGACAACAGGTGGTGACCCTAGCACCCTTTTCATCTCCCAAGTCCCTGGTCAGTCATGGAGTACCTCAGGGCTCCTCGATCAGCCCTATTCTTTTTAATCTTTATCTGCAGCCCCTGATCCCCATGATCAAATCCTTCGGAATAGATCTGATAAACTACTCCGATGACACACAACTGGTGTTCTCCTTAGAAGGAAGACAGGCGGTGACCATGGAGACCTTCCAGAATTGCATGAACAAAGTGTCCAGGTGGTTGACAATAAACTCCCTTCAATTTAATGAGGGGAAGACAGAGGTTGTCTACTGTTCGTCAGCCAAACTGAGTCAACAACCTTCCCATGAGATCAGGCTTGCGCCGGGAGCAGAACCTTGCATCCCAGTTAAGACCGTGCGCAATCTAGGGGTACTGTTTGATGCGGATCTCCAAATGACCTCTCAGACCAATAAAACCATCAGTGTCTGCTATGGATTGTTGAAGGCACTCAGACAGATTTTGCCCCTCCTGCCTGACAAATCTAGACCACTAGTAGTTAGGAGTGTGATTCTGGCCAGACTGAACTATTGTAACTCTCTATACTTAGGGGCCCCCTTATATATCCTACAGGGGCTCCAGAGGGTCCAGTCTATAGCGGCCAAGCTGGCACTTAAAAGACCTCGCAGTTCCTCCACTACGCTGGCGCTAAGAGATCTACATTGGCTGCCAATCGGGAGTAGAGTTGCCTTCAAGTCCCTATGTATTGTGTACAGAGCCCCGCACAACACAGGACCTATCCCTCTACAGGAAAGGCTCTCCTGGTATAGTCCTTCCAGGTCCCTGCGCTCTGCTAGCCAGAGTCTGGCAGCTACTACCAGGATCAGGAGATCGAGGATGGGAGGCAGAGCTTTCTGCATCTCTGCCTCTAGGTTGTGGAACGAGCTTCCCCAGAACATCAGACAAATTGACACCCTACTGGGTTTCAGAAAGAGCCTGAAAACCTGGCTGTTCGCCAAAGTATAATCCCCCTGACTCTCTTTAATAGCTCTGTTACCATCTGATTACCATCTGATTACCTCCTGTTTGGGCGCCAGGATACCCGTAGGGTGACAGTTGCGCGTTATAAGTAATAAATACAATACAATACAATACTATTGCTCAGTGGTTAGGCCAAACCCATCAATAAGAGCACTCTTCAGGACAGTGTAGTTTTTAGCATCCTCAGGTCTAAGAGTGAGGAGCTTTTGCACAGCCTGACGCCGCCGTGAGGGAAACGGCTCCAGGCAAACTCACCTGCGGACTACCGCTCCCAGCAGCCCCGGAGAGGGCGTGACACTTCTCCCCGCGCCCGGAGGCGCCACAAAAGCACCGAGCGCCGAGCGCTCCTGGGGGGCATTTGCACAGCCTGACGCCGCCGTGAGGGAAATGGCTCCAGGCAAACTCACCTGCGGACTACCGCTCCCAGCAGCCCCGGAGAGGGCGTGACACTTCTCCCCGCGCCCGGAGGCGCCACAAAAGCACAGAGCGCCGAGCGCTCCTGGGGGGCATTTGCACAGCCTGACGCCGCCGTGAGGGAAACGGCTCCAGGCAAACTCACCTGCGGACTACCGCTCCCAGCAGCCCCGGAGAGGGCGTGACACTTCTCCCCACGCCCGGAGGCGCCACAAAAGCACCGAGCGCCGAGCGCTCCTGGGGGGCATTTGCACAGCCTGACGCCGCCGTGAGGGAAACGGCTCCAGGCAAACTCACCTGCGGACTACCGCTCCCAGCAGCCCCGGAGAGGGCGTAACACTTCTCCCCGCGCCCGGAGGCGCCACAAAAGCACCGAGCGCCGAGCGCTCCTGGGGGGCATTTGCACAGCCTGACGCCGCCGTGAGGGAAACGGCTCCAGGCAAACTCACCTGCGGACTACCGCTCCCAGCAGCCCCGGAGAGGGCGTGACACTTCTCCCCGCGCCCGGAGGCGCCACAAAAGCACCGAGCGCCGAGCGCTCCTGGGGGGCATTTGCACAGCCTGACGCCGCCGTGAGGGAAACGGCTCCAGGCAAACTCACCTGCGGACTACCGCTCCCAGCAGCCCCGGAGAGGGCGTGACACTTCTCCCCGCGCCCGGAGGCGCCACAAAAGCACCGAGCGCCGAGTGCTCCTGGGGGGCATTTGCACAGCCTGACGCCGCCGTGAGGGAAACGGCTCCAGGCAAACTCACCTGCGGACTACCGCTCCCAGCAGCCCCGGAGAGGGCGTGACACTTCTCCCCGCGCCCGGAGGTGCCACAAAAGCACCGAGCGCCGAGCGCTCCTGGGGGGCATTTGCACAGCCTGACGCCGCCGTGAGGGAAACGGCTCCAGGCAAACTCACCTGCGGACTACCGCTCCCAGCAGCCCCGGAGAGGGCGTGACACTTCTCCCCGCGCCCGGAGGCGCCACAAAAGCACCGAGAGCCTCCCGCCCCGCGGGACGCGCGCGGGCGGAGCCCGGGCAGAGGGCGGGCCGTCTTTGGCCTTCAGGGGACGACAGGGGACGGGACGGGCATCCCCCCTTCGATTTGCACACCGGACAATGGGTAAGCGCAAACTACAAACTTCTGTTAATGGGGGTACAACCAAGGCTAAAATTGCGCGGAAAACCCCTGCATCTTCTAACATTATGTCGTTCCTGACCACAGCTGTCGGTAAGCTGAACCAGGAAATAGCAGACAAAGAGCGCGAACTTGGCTTGGATCCCATATCATCGGATAGTCAAACTTTGCCTAATTTGTCTAGACACCCAACCCCTTTGGACCCGGTAATTGTGATTGAAAAAGCACCCATTACTAGGTTACCAGACGCAGACATAGACAATATACTGGTACAAGAAGGTGCGGAGGGAAAAGTGACTGATTGCCAAATTGTACACTCTTCACATGACTGCACCCAGGAACCTGAGCCTGAACCCCAGAGTAGCAAGCGCACTAACAAACAAAGGACACATGGTGCTCAGCGACGTAAGCAACAAAACACCCCATTGAGTGCCCTAGAATCATCTATCAAGGACATGGTGGAGAAGGTCCTGGTTGAAAAACTTGAAGGGGTACTTATACAAATCTCCACAGATATTATTGATACTTTAAGGGATTGTGTTTCCGATATTTTAAAAAAATGTGACAGGATTAATAAATTTGTAACTTCTTTCGAGAAAGATCATCGGTGCCCACCACCCAACATTACCCCACAATCCCCTACCAACCCACAGAGGCAACCCCAATCCCCTATGGAGCAGGGAAATATCGTACTAACCAACACTCAGTTTCCACCTGCACCATTACAAGGGTTAATTGGTCACGGAATGGGGCAAGGGGACAGTAAAATTAGCACAAAGCTGCACTCCGCACCCAAACCCTGCCCTCCACAGACACTGCCCCTGACCTCTACCCAAGAGGGGCTTAACACAGCAGGGTCTAGAAGACCTCGTTCGAGGCCACCAGTTCACCTTCCACCAGAAGCTACACCTTTTGTCGCAATCTTGGTGAACATTCCAGTCTTAAAACCTGGGGAAACTGAGTCAAATGACTCAGTACTGGACAATATAAAAACATGGTGCAATGCTAACTGTACTGGCCCTAACAATATCTCTGAATACATCCAAACAGGCAGACGTGTGGATTGGGTGGGATATACAAAGAAGAAATTCTCGGGGGATTGCCTAATTGTTAACTTTAACCGACCCCATGAGGCATCCCACCTATTTTGGGATGCAACTGAGATTAGAGAGGATAGAATAAGAGCAGTACCCTTAGGTTTCTTCTACCCCCCACCTGTACTCCCAAAAAAGCTCCCTGAAAGGGCAAGTCGTATTGTTCCCCCAACCAAAACTCACCGTATTAGCTCTTGGGCAACACAAACAACTGGTATGCTACCTAAACCCCATGTAAACCAGGGTCGTGAATTAAGTAATGGTTTGGAGCTATCAAATATGTTTTCAGCACTATCAAATTTGGAGGAAATTGATTGACTAGTTCCTGTTGATTGTGTTACTGACCCATCGTCTACAACTAATGATAGCAATGCAAGGGGTTCTATAGTTAACCTAATGAGTTGGAATATTGCAGGTCTCCGCTCTAAAAGGGAAGATATAAACTGGTTGAATATATTGAAAAAGTATGATGTGATAGCGTTGCAGGAGACATGGGATACGGATTGTGATTTTTGGATAGATGGGTATACATCCTACTTTCTTGCTGCACAATCATCAAATTCTGGTCGAAACAAAGGAGGTTTACAATTTTTAATGTCAGTTAAAATGAATGGAACTGCGAAAGTAATAAACACTCTATCCCAAAATTTTCTAGCCTTGGAAGTCACATTGACTAATCAATCTAAATGCGTTTACATTAACTTCTATAACGCTACCCAAGGCACTGGTGATATCGAAAACCTCAATTCCCTGAATAATTTTCTGCGTAATTTTAAAGAGAGTCAAACCGCGCCGACATATTTTATTTTGTTAGGAGATTTTAATGTACATCTATGCCAACAAAACTGTCATTTCATAGATAATGTGAATGTAGACATGTTCCAACTCCCACATTTTGAACATTCTGTTAAAGGGTCGACCCTAGAAGATCTGCTTCTTGAAAACGAACTTTACGAACCAGAGTTTTTTGATAGTAAAGAAAGGGTCTCAACCTACAGAGCCAGGGATTGCAACAGTATTATTGATTATATATTTATCTCACCAGTTATGTTGCAGAATGTTACTTTTTACAATGCTATACATACCACACATAGTGATCACAACCCGGTTGTGTTGAATATGGAGGATAATATTTTATCATTGTTTAATAAAAACCCAGAAGTAGATATCGCCGGTGATATCACCGTAAAGGACCAAGGGAGACGGGTGAAATGGAGCAAAGTTATACCTGAAGAGTTCTTTTACTCCCTTAACGAGAAAGTGGGCAGCGATATTAATGTTTGTAGAGAGCCATTGAGATTCAAAGGGAATATCATTGGGTCCTTTGAAGCCATCTGTCGTCAGGTGGCAGATGACTTAAAATGTAAACCCACAAATAGAGAGAGAAAGGCTGAGGGGTGGTTCAATAATGCATGCTCCAAATCACATCGAGCGCTTCATAAAGCACTGAAAAAGGTACCCCGTGATAGAGTGGAGGTGGCGAGGCTTAGAAAACAATACAATCAGGATATCCTAGCTAGGAAAAAGGAAATCAAGAAACAGGCGTGGGATAATCTGTATGAAAAAGCTACCCTGAGGGACAGCGCAAAGTTCTGGACCATTGTTAATACACCTTTGTTCAATGGGAAAGAAAATGCGCCACTGGAGCTAAATATTCCTGAGAAGGAATGGCTGGACCATTTCCAAAAAATCTATGGCAGCAACATCGACTTTGGACCCTCTAATCTAACACCGATCGACACTCAAGCCCCCCTTCTAAGTTTTACTATTAAAGAGGTACAGAGTGCTATCGAGGGCATGTCATCACAGAAGGCCCCCGGGCCAGATGGCGTACCCGCTGATATGTACAAAACAAACTCAGCAATGTGGTCAGTTGTCCTTACAAATGTCTTTAATGTAGTTGGTATAGACAAAATAAGACCTCCAACTACCTGGTCACAGGCTGTCATCATCCCCATATTCAAGAAGGGTCAAAGGGGGGACCCTAGATGCTACAGACCCATATCCCTGCTATATTCCTCATTTAAAATCCTGGGTAAAATAATACTCGAGAGAATCTCAGCCTGGACTACCGATAAAAACATCTTGTGTGATGCACAGTATGGGTTTAGATCTGCCAGAGGTACAGAAGATCAATGCCTCAATTTGCACCTTATACTGAGCAAATACACTGTAGCTTCAAGGGGAATGATGTACTTGGCCTTTATGGACTTGTCCACAGCTTTTGATCTAGTTAATAGGTCAAAGCTGTGGACAATACTCCTAGAAATGGGACTAGATCGGGCACTTGTGGATTTTTTAGCGCGACTACACAGTGATTTAAAGGCAACCATCCGTATGACCCAAGAAGGGAACTGCACCTCTTTTTTTTAAATCGGGAAGGGGAGTGCGCCAAGGGTGCATCTTGGCGCCTATGCTCTTCTCCCTTTATATTAACTCCCTTGGTGAGTCGCTAAAAACTGCCTCTGCAGATGTGCCCTGCATGGGTGGTTCCGTGACGCCGGTACTTTTATATGCCGACGACACGGTGTTGATGTCAAGGACCCCGAGGGGTCTTCAACATCTACTTAACACCTTTGGGGCTTTTATGCAAGACCTGGATTTAGTGATTAACGCAGGAAAGTCGCATGTCATGGCTGTGGGTAATTCTAAAAGTAATACCAGAACCCTGACCTGTAATGGTGCCGCACTCAGTAAGGTTAAAACCTTCACATATCTAGGAGTGGTGTTCGACGCGAAAGGGACATGGGCACCAAAAATCCAGAACAAGACCGCAGCAGTAAAAAGATCTTCTGCTGCTATATTGGGGTTCGCCAAACGTCTTGGCGGCAAACCACCAGAGGCTATATTATCCATATACAAAGCCAAAACCATAGCAATAGCAAGATATGGAGCCTCTATTTGGGGATATAAGAACACAACCCAAATCCAAAGGGCAGAGAACATATTTCTGCGAACTGTTCTGGGCTTACCAAAATCCACACCTGCTCACTCAGTTCATATGGAATTAGGGATGGGTTACATTGAAGATATGTTGTCCCTTGCACCACTAAGGGCATGGATTAAAACTTGGCTTAATCCCAATTTAACATTGAACCACACGATTATTAAAGACTGTATGGGGCGGGATCGTGTGGCTGAGATTGAGTGGCTTTCATATATTAAGAAAATAGCACAATATTTGGGCCGCCCTGATTTATATACTAACCCTGAAGGCCTACAAAAAGAGGACATTAGTTGGGCAAAACTGGAATATATAAAGAAAAGAGAAGCCGAGAGAGAAACTCGCGAGATTATGAAGCCAACCGTGAGGTCACATTTTTTGACAATAACATCTTTAGCTATCGAACCATACTTGGCGATAGTAAACAAACCTTTCCACCGGTGGCTCCTCACTAAATTTCGCTTTGATCAGTCTCACTTCCTGCTGGGTGAATACAATAAATGGTGTAAACCACATGAGAACGCCCCCTGTAAGTGTGACGATTTCTCAGACCAGGATTCTCTTCATTTCCTCTTTTTTTGTCCTTTTTTTAGAATTGCTAAGGAGAAATATATTAAGCCCATATTAAATGATCATAAGTTTACCCAAGTGAAACCGGCCTTTCTGTTTTTACAATTAATGGAAACACCCCTAATCATGTATGGGGTAGCAAATTTTCTCACTATGTCCATCAGGTCTCGTCGAAATAGAGTGAAGTTACTGATTAACTGTCCTAGCCTTTGTTAAAAATGGTACGCCCAGTCGGGGTAGCACTGTAAATGATTGTATTATAGGTTTGTAAATATTATTGTAAATAGATCATCGAACATACTCCATATCACAAACCGTATAAATGAAATGAAATTCTGTAGTAAACCACAGACAGTGCAGTATGAGGACAAACATTTTAATTTTTCTATAACTTTTGTAAATATGAAATTTGTAAATATGAAATTTGGATTTGTATATAATGTGCCTTGCTTTTAAGTTATATATAAAAAAAAAAATTTATATACTCCAATAATCAACTATGAATGTATAGCATACTTTTGTGATTTTAATTTAATCGAATAAAGTGTTTTTGACTCTGACTCTGACTCTTATCTCTCCCTTTCTCAGAAAAGGAGAGCCACAAGATTGCTGCCCACTGATCTTGGGGGACCTCCTGTACCATGCAGGCCCTCTCCAGAGCAGTTATCTATTTGGGGATGTCATCCCCATCTCTTTAGGGGGGCACAATCTTACTCAGGTTCTTGTGATCATAGGACCTGTCTTTATCTCTAGGGATATTGCTGCCACCAGTGGAATCTAATCCACTCAATGTTTGTTCCCATGCTAAAGCAAGTTTAACTTGGGCCTAGGGCTATCTCTTCTCTATCTATCTGGAGTCGGACAGCTCTCATCCTAGCCCTATGCTCTTTTCTCTGAGGGGAAGTCATTCCCCTTTGAGAAGCCCTTGAGTCATTAGAAAGGTTAGATTCCCTGGAAAGGAATCTCTCTCTTCTATTGCCAGGGAGTAGTCTACAATTAGGTCTGGGAAGGTGGAACACCTCTCCATCCCCATGTAGGCTTAGGTTAGCCTGACTAAGTCTTCTGACCTGTATCTGACTATCCCCCTGATCATCTGAATCAAGATCCTCTTCAACCCCTTCTACTTCCTTCTGGGATGTTGAGATCCTCTTCTAGGGGGGTATCTCCTTCTCCTGTATTACTTGAAGGGACTGCTGTAGCCTGCTCAAGATCATCTGCCTCTAGGACACCTATCAGGATTGGGATAGTAGGGTTGTGACCCTTTTTCAGCCCCCTTGTAGTGCACAAATCACTCAAGTCTCTGAAGCTGAGTTTTCCATAGCTGGAAGGTGCCTTGGGAAGGTCACCTGTCACAGGTAGGGAACTGGCTTGTTCCCCTGTACCAGACATGGCTAGTGTGGTGTAAGTGTGTGCACCTACCTACACTATGTGTTTTCCTACTGGAACCTTGCTAGCTTCCTAAGAAGACTTGTGTGGATACTCTTTTGAGAAGCTTTGGGTTTTAGAAACTTACTGGATGCTGAGACTTCATGGACTGTTCTAGACAAACATTGACATTGCTTGATTTGTTATACCTATATGGTGTGCTTGGGTGTTATGCATACATATGTTTGACCTAGATTCAATTGAATACTAGGACGGATTGACACTTTGGTGGGTAGGTGTCATACACCTTAGGAGCACCCTAGCCTTAGTTGCTTTCTTCAATTTACTTTTGTCCATATTATAATTGGCTTAACTCTATGATGTGCGGTTTAAATTAGCAAACCCATTTGCCCTTTTTTGTCATAAACTAAAAATAGTGGTATAAGTACCTCCTCTTGAACAATGGTAGGGCCTAGGGCCTTGTGAATCGCTGGGGCTACTCTGGACTAACAGCAGTTAGGACGGGAGAGGCCTGCAGGATACGGGTGCAGTGCCTAAAGCACACACATGCACCAATGCAAAGTCAATGGTGCGTAAAAGATACAAAGTTACTGTTTTGGAAGTCTTCCGACTGGACTACAAGTTAGCCACTTAAAACTAGGACACTAGAGGTGTAAATCACTACAGGAGCACCGGTGTTTGATCGTTACCTCACCCACAGGAAGCGGGTGCATAGGTGCCAAAGTGTGTTGGGTTTCGTCGTGGAGTTCTATGGAGCCTGGAGATGAAGATGCTGCAGGCGGCCAGGAGAGAAGAGTCCGGTTGGATCCAAGGGTGGATCGAAGATGTAGAGTACCTGAAAGCAGAGGGGACAGAGTCTGGGTCACTAGCCAGTGACCAGGATGGAACCAGGAAGGAACCAGGCAATGTCGGGCGCAATCAGGTGGTTGTTGAGAAGCTTGTCTCCGCTGACACGTGGACTCTGGGGTATCGACGATGACCAGGAGTGGAACACGGACTCACCCACAAAGGCTCTCGCTGTCGGCGGTGTCGGCTTCCGGATTGGAGTCAACAGGCCTTGGCGAAGTCAACCCACGCAGGATCTGAAGATCGCTTCTTACTCGGACCAGCAAGGTCAGAGCGGTTGCTCCTTTTTAGGGGAGCGAGGGCCAGTCTGGAGCAACCAGACTAGCAGAATAAATTTAAAGGTTCGTCGTCGTAGAGGCCACTAGCCAACAGGCAAGTGACCGGACAGACGCGTCGAGCAGGAAAATGCAAAAGGGCCCCACGCAGCACTCGGTGAGTGTGGAGGAGTTGTCTTCGGTGCAAAAGCTGCTCGGGACTGGGGCTTCTCAATCCCCAATGCACAGCCTCGAGGGTGCCTCGGGAGCTGCACAGGAAGTACTTTGCAGTCTTTTCAAGATGGCCGGTCCCACGTCTCACGTCGCATACACGGGTCTCAGCTTTGTTGTGGCTGTGGTTCGGGCTGTTGGATGTCTGGGAATCCGGTTCTTGTCAATCTCTGTCGCTCGAGCTCCGGCGGGAGCTGCAACAAAGCAAACTGTTGGGCGCTGGATGGTGCCTGTTTGCACAGGGTGGTCACTCCAGAGTTTCGTTTCAAAGTTTCAGTCAGGATTATCTAAAGTCTATGGACACAGCTCCTACCTTTTATTCCAAATCAAGGGGCTGGATTACCTGCTAGGTCTCTCCTATGGGTGGGACTCAGGAAGGGGGTGGTTACACCCCTTTCCCTTTGTCCAGTTTCACGCCAGAGCTGGGGCTGGAGTGCCCCAGCACCGGTTTGAACTGGGCTATGCATGGGGAGCCTTGTGCGCCCCAGGCAGTGTCTAGTTTTACTCGCCCTGCCTGCCTCAATCCACTATCTCCTGTCTGGGGTGGTGTAACACCTCCCTGTGACAGGATACCATTTGTCCAGGCCTCCCCTGCCGGAGTTTCGGTCAGCAGCAGGAGGCCAGACATGTGTCTGTGGCAGCAGCATCCATTTTGTGATGCTGGGGCTCTGGTTAGTTTTAACCGCATTTAAGTAAAGCAACGTGTCTTCTCCCTCTAGAAGGGTGGAATGCTACCCCCGTCGCCAGAACTGGCGAGGGGGTAGTATTCAAAAGTGTATGACACCTTACACGACATGTTTTGATAATTGCAAATCAAAGCTAGCAATAACCGCGAGGATTATAATGCACTCAAGAGTGTATGGTATGGCAATGCCCTGGAACAGCTATAAGGACATGGTTCCGAAAGCTGCAGACAGGCTCAGCTCATGCTAGAGCACCATTTCACATAAAACCAAGCACTCTGCCTCCAGGATTGTTAAGGCCTGCCATAGGAATGACTTATAGGTATATATGTGTCCAGATATAGGTTTAGACATAGGTATACTATATCTAAGCAAGGGTGATTACACGACCTTGCCCCAGCTGAGTGATTAGCCAGTTGTGTCTGTTTGGATGGCCAGCCAGGGGTGGCAAAAGATATGCTGCAGCCCCTGGTAGGCCTTGGATGCACCTATGCCCTGGGTACCTATAGTACACTGTACAGGGGCTGATAAGGTGACCCAATCCCAATTGGTGATGTACCTATAGTACATGGATGTGAATTTAGTGAGAGAACAGCAGGCTGTGGGTCCGATTAGCAGGCCCACAGCCACATTATGTCGAAAAGCAGTGAAGCAAAAAGCAAAAATTGGGGTGACCATAGGAAAGCAGACCCTACTCTCCTACACCCGGTAAGTCAAGTGTTTAGTTTGCTTAATAAATAAAATAATGCAGCATGTTGCTTTATTTTAATCTCCCCCTGGCCCGCGCCACACGCGACCCCCAAAACCCTCCCCTCCGCGAGTATTGTAGCGCGAGGCGCGACTGCCACCAAATCTACTTTAATGACTGAAATGTGCCTTCCTCAACCCAATTCATGGCCAGTTGTAGGACTGTTCTCGTGCTGGGCTGCAGACAGAGATCTCTCTCTTGTAGAAAGTTCGCACAGCTGCCTGACGCTCCACTGTTGTATTATGGATCAGTGTTTCCATGATTGGCATGTTTGACTTACTGGTAAGTCCCTAATAAAGTGCACTGAGGGTGCCAGAACCTGTACATCAAATGGGGCTGGTGGTCCTGCAGTACTGATTGTGTCACTCACCCAAGCAGCCCTTAAAAGGGTTATCAGACCTGCCACTCCAGTGTCTGCGTGAAGTTTGTAACTGCCATGTCGACCTGGCAAGTACACCCACTTGCCAAGCCCTAATCTTCCCTTTTCTAACATGTAAGTCCCCCCTAAGGTAGGCCCAAGGTACCCCTGTGGGCAGGGTGCTGCGTATGTTATAGGTAAGACATGTACTGGTGTGTGTGACATGTTCTGGTAGTGAATTACAGTGTGCTTCATTCTTCACTTTGGAAAGGCTATCTGTCCCATAGGATAGAATACTTATAACATTATATGAGCATATGCAAACCAAAGGTCATTGAGCGTAGGGGTGTAGCCAAAGGTGTAGCTAAAAACAAAGATCCTTATTTATGATGAATTGGCGAAGGACAGCCCTACAAGTCGTCTTGCGGCGCTGCCCAATGCCAATGTGAAAGGGCAGGAATAAACTGTAATTATGAAATACGGTGCATTCCAGTTCTTTTCCCTTCACAAAATGCTGCCTAGCACTAACATAGGCAGAATTGTTTTGTACGGGAAGAGGCACCTTCCTTCACCAAAACAATCCTTAAGGGCGTTTTCTTATTTCTATGAGAGCTGCAGAATGCAGCACACATGGAAAGAGGAAAAAACAAGGAGAAATTAGAACATTTCTCTTCGTTACGCCTCCACTGGAGAGGCATCAGTTTTTGGAGCTGCCCCAGGTTTACATGATTTTGTAAATATGGGGCAGCATCAAAATCCATGGGCTTTGCGTGGGAACACCACATGAAGCCCGTGGAATACCTCCTTGAAGCAGAGTAAAGCAATGCAGTGACTTGCACTGGTAT
Organism: Lissotriton vulgaris; assembly: GCF_964263255.1. Classification (NCBI taxonomy): domain Eukaryota; kingdom Metazoa; phylum Chordata; class Amphibia; order Caudata; family Salamandridae; genus Lissotriton; species Lissotriton vulgaris. The sequence continues at coordinate 1,071,919,762 of NC_141691.1, read as the reverse complement.
GTCTTACTGTTTACTCCATATGAGGCAATGCAAAGCCATGCAGAGTGACTTTGCACTGCCTCATAGGTATAGTTGAGATGGCTGCGCCACCGGAGCATCAACAAAAGTGATGCTCTGGCGATGCAAGCCTCTCATAAATAAGCTCAAAATATTCTTACGTTTTTTAGGTATTTCACCTTCAGGTATTCACTTATAAAATAATGGGCAGGGTAAGTGAAAAGTACATAAAATAAGTTATTGCTCTGTGGGAAATGCACTGTAGTAAATTATGAAACATCTATTAGTGAATGCACTGCAGATGTCTGTGTGTAACCAGAGACCCACAGAATTACATTTTGATTGGTGCAGTGGAGAATAGTGATGGGTATCTTTAGTGCTACAAAGTCATAGCCTGTGACAGAAAGCACTGTGAATATGCAAGTCAATTTTTTATACTTGCATTACACATAGGGTAAGATACAATGCTTCAAAACATGTGAATAGTTTTATAATAAAGTGGTGCTTTCAATATGTAGATTTTAATAATATTAGACCATATGTAATGCCGTTTTTTTTGTACATATCTGTCCCTACAACACCTCTTTAGGGGCACACATGTCTGTGTAAATGCAGTTAAAATTAAAAGAAAAACTTACCAGCCCAGTAGTTAACTCTTTGTACTTCAACTAAAAAAAACACACATCTTTGTCTTCACAAAGAGCCAGACTGCTCCTAAGCATCCTTTACACTTGCAGATTACCCGCGCTTTTACCTTTCATTCAGACAAACAGCTGATAACAATTTCAATTAGTGAACAGCTGTCTTTTTATAGGGACAAGTGAAGCTGGGGAATCTGCGACCCCCTTCCTAGGACTCCAGGACCCCCCTGGGGTCACGCCCCACAGTTTGAAGACCTCTGCTCTAAGGAAGAGGAACGGCTCTAAGGACTAGACCAAAAAGAGCGTTGTTGTTCTACCTTGACCGCACTAAAGAGTTCCGGGTGGCCGACCAACTCTTTGTGGGGTACGTGGGACAGAAGAAAGGAAGGACAGTGCGGAAAAGGACCCTTGCTCGCTGGGTAATTCTCTGCATCAATATCTGTTATGCCCTGATAAAAAAGCAGCCCCCCAGAGGGATTAAGGGCCTATTCCACCAGGGGAAAGGCTGTGACTATGGCCTTGGCTCGGGGTGGCTCAGTCCAAGATATCTACCAGGCAGCAACGTTGGCATCGTTGCACACATTTGCAAAACACTATTGCCTGGATGGTCAGGTCCACAGAGACTGACACTTTGCTCACTCGGTCCTGCAGGACTTTTTAGTTTAAGGTATTTGACTGTAGTCCACCGCCGGGATGGTATGGTTTGGGTATCTTAGAAGTCCCAATCAGATGAACAAGTTACTTACCTTCGGTAATACATTATCTGGTAGAGACTCTATCCAGCTGCAGATTCCTTACAGCCCCATCCATGTCTCCCCACTTTGCGGACTAATGTTTAGGGCAAGGGTTACTTCCCTTTTCAGGTCCCTAGTTTTGCACAGAACTATGTCAGTTACTTCTGTCTGCGCTCTTGGGTGGCGCCTATATAGGCACCGCAACGTTATAACCGAACTTACCGAAGACGTCATGGGGAGTGTATGGAACCACCCAACGCCGCGCACAAGGGGTATTGCACAGCAAGTTTCCATATCCAGTCTGATGCCTGGGGAATTCAAAGGTAAGGAATCTGCAGCTAGATAGAGTCTCTACCATACAAAGTGTTACCTAAGGAAAGTAACTTGATCATTAAGTTAAGCTATCAGGTAGAACCAAGCATTGTGTGGAATGACTATCGACCACTTCATCCTGCTATCCTGTTGTGGTCCAGTACTGGGTTTTCTAATTTCACACATTGTGTGCACATGAAGATGCTGTGTCTCAGGAATGACACTAACACAGCGACACCAATAATGATCTAAATTTGTTCAGTTCGAAGGAAAACAGCCATGCTAAGCAAAAGACAATGTCCATCAGCAATGAACATCAGACATTTAAAGCATTCATTACTATTCTTTAATAGGAGAGATGTGTAATTTTTTCCATCCTGCCAATGCATAGCTAGAGACCAGCAACTCACATGTGGCAGGTTGTGTGCTGTTTCCCTAATGACAACAATGGGCACACTAATATCAAGCTATGCACATGGCCACTCAAATAATAAAAACTGAGCTATATAGGGGAGCTGATATAACAGCACCAAACTAGTCCCACTTAAATATGATGTACTTGCTTAGAGTGAAATATTCGTAGTGATACTTAGGTGGCTATTAGTACAGCAAATGCAGTTGTACAGGAGCCCAGGAGTTTGAGGGGTAGGCCAAACCTCAAAAATGGCACTCTTTTACCATTCAGGCATGGGCCATGCTTGTATTATGGCTTGATGCACCCTTGCTTCACCACTGCACAGGAATGGATGGTTGTATATAATATTTGAGACTGTGCATAGATTTACAGCATACAAGCTACTAAATCAGGCATACAGCAATATAAACTTCTTGTTCTCAGCCACAGCTAAATGCACAAACCGTGTGTGGTTGGCTGCATTTGGGGAGGGGGAGGTTAAGTGCAGGGCATGGCCCAGGCTAGGACCTGCAGCCAACCTCCTGCACACATGGTCGCAGAGCCTGGCTGCAGGCACTCTTAGATTAACTTATGCACACCGCACGGAGTTCACGCACACCACATCACAGGCAGCAGTCAGGTTTGCAGGCTCTAAGTCATCCAACAGCCAAACACGTTTCAAGCTCCCTCGAGCTCTTGGTCACTGGCAGTAAAGAAAGTAGGAGCGGCATTAAGAACAGCTTCCTTTATTCAAATAAGGAGTCACCCCCCAGTGGGCGTTGTAGAAAATGACATGCTGGTACAGATAGCCTCCTCGTGCAGCCACATAAGACTCTTGTAGTTCTTTAACCAAGTGGTTAGCGTTCCTACTTCTAAATACAATTTAAAATCCATGTATGGTGAAAGGCATACTGCAACTGCATTCCGCTGCTACAACAACTGTTAGCGAAGCCCCCTCTGTCCATAACTCGGGCTGGTGTTTACCAGCACGCTGGATCCACCTACGGGCGTCGGGGCATCTCGCGGCCGGACCAGCCGCTTTCTATTCGAAAACAAAGGTTGCACTTTTGAGATGCCGCACACAGCACGGGGTTAACGCACACCACATCACAGGCAGCAGTCAGGTTTGCAGGCTCTATGTCATCCAACAGCCAAACGCAAATGGAGCTCCCTCGCACTCTTGATCACTGGCAGTAAAGAAAGTAGGAGCGGCATTAAGAACAGCTTCTTTTATTCAAATGAGGAGTCCCGCCCTGTGGGCGTTGTAGAAAATGGCATGCTGGTACTGATAGTCCCCTTGTGCAGCCACATAAGACTCTTGTAGTCCTTTAACAAAGTGGTTGGCGTTCCTACTTCTAAATACAATTAAAAATCAGTGTACGGTGAAGGGCATACTGCAACTGCATTCCGCTGCTAATACAAATGTTAGCGAGGCCCCCTCTGTCCATAACTCGGGCTGGTGTTTACCAGCACGCTGGATCCACCTACGGGCGTCGGGGCATCTTGCGGCTGGACCAGCCGCTTTCTATTAGAAAACAAAGGCTGCCCTTTTGAGATGCCGCACACAGCATGGAGTTAATGCACACCACATCACAGGCAGCAGTCAGGTTTGTAGGCTCTGTGTCATCCAACAGCCAAACGCGTTTCGAGCTCCATCGAGCTCTTAGTCACTGGCAGTAAAGAAAGTAGGAGCGGCATTAAGAACAGCTTCCTTTATTCAAATAAGGAGTCACCCCCCAGTGGGCGTTGTAGAAAATGGCATGCTGGTACTGATAGTCTCCTTGTGCCGCCACATAAGACTCTTGTAGTTCTTTAACCAAGTGGTTAGCGTTCCTACTTCTAAATACAATTTGAAATCCGTGTACGGTGAAAGGCATACTGCAACTGCATTCCGCTGCTGATAAAACTGTTAGCGAGGCCCCCTCTGTCCATAACTCGCGCTGGTGTATACCAGCACGCTGGATCCGCCTACGTGCATCAGGGCATCTCGCGGCCGGACCAGACGCTTTCTATTCGAAAACAAAGGTTGCCCTTTTGAGATGCCGCATACAGCACAGGGTTAATGCACACCACATCACAGGCAGCAGTCAGGTTTGCAGGTTCTATGTCATCCAACAGCCAAACGCGTTTTGAGCTCCCTCAAGCTCTTGATCACTGGCAGTAAAGAAAGTAGGAGCGGCATTAAGAACAGCTTCTTTTATTCAAATGAGGAGTCCCGCCCTAGTGGGCGTTGTAGAAAATGGCATGCTGGTACTGATAGTCCCCTCATGCAGCCAGATAAGACTCTTGCAGTTCTTTAACGAAAGTGGTTAGCGTTCCTACTTCTAAATACAATTTAAAATCCGTGTATGGTGAAAGGCATACTGCAACTGCATTCCGCTGCTGATACAACTGTTAGCGAGGCCCCCTCTGTCCATAACTCGCGCTGGTGTTTAACAGCATGCTGGATCCACCTACGGGCGTCGGGGCATATCGCGGCCGGACCAGCCGCTTTCTATTAGAAAACAAAGGTTGACCTTTTGAGATGCCGTACACAGCACGGGGTTAACGCACACCACATCACAGGCAGCAGTCAGGTTTGCAGGCTCTATGTAATCCAACAGCCAAACGCGTTTCGAGCTCCCTCGAGCTCTTGGTCACTGGCAGTAGAGAAAATAGGAGCGGCATTAAGAACAGCTTCCTTTATTCAAATAAGGAGTCCCGCCCCTGTGGGCATTGTAGAAAATGGCATGCTGGTACTGATAGTCTCCTCGTGCAGCTACATAAGACTCTTGTAGTTCTTTAAGCAAGTGGTTAGCGTTCCGACTTCCAAATACAATTTAAAATTTGTGTACGGTGAAAGGCATACTGCAACTGCATTCCACTGCTAATGCAACCGTTAGTGAGGCACCCTCTGTCCATACCTCGCGATGATGTTTACCAGCACGCTAGAACCGCCTAAGGGCATCTCGCAGCCGGACCAGACGCTTTCTATTAGAAAACAAAGGTTGCTCTTTTGAGATGCCGAACACAGCACGGGATTAACGCACACCGCATCACAGGCAGCAGTCAGGTTTGCAGGCTCTATGTCATCCAACAGCCAAACGCTTTTCGAGCTCCCTCGAGCTCTTGATCACTGGCAGTAAAGAAAGTAGGAGCTGCATTGAGAACAGCTTCTTTTATTCAAATGAGGAGTCCCGCCCCGGGGGGCGTTGTAGAAAATGGCATGCTGGTACTGATAGTCCCCTCATGCAGCCACATAAGACTCTTGTAGTTCTTTAACCAAGTGGTTAGTGTTCCTACTTCTAAATACAATTTAAAATCCGTGTACAGTGAAAGGCATACTGCAACTGCATTCCACTGCTAATACAATTGTTAGCGAGGTCCCTCTGTCCATAACTCGCGCTGGTGTTTACCAGCACGCTGGATCCAACTATGGGCGTTGGGGTATCTCGCGGCCGGACCAGCCGCTTTCTATTAGAAAACAATAGGTTGCCCTTTTGAGATGCCACACACAGCATGGGGTTAACGCACACCACATCACAGGCAGCAGTCAGGTTTGCAGGCTCTAAGTCATCAAACAGCCAAACGCGTTTCGAGCTCCCTCGAGCTCATGATCACTGGCAGTAAATAAAGTAGGAGCGGCATTAAGAACAGCTTCTTTTATTCAAATGAGGAGTCCCGCCCCAGTGTGCGTTGTAGAAAATGGCATGCTGGTACTGATAGTCCCCTCATGCAGCCACATAAGACTCTTGTAGTTCTTTAACCAAATGGTTAGCGTTCCTACTTCTAAATACAATTTAAAATCCGTGTATGGTGAAAGGCATACTGCAACTGCATTCCGCTGCTGATAAAACTGTTAACGAGGCCCCTTCTGTCCATAACTTGCGCTGGTGTATACCAGCACGCTGGATCCGCCTACGTGCGTCGGGGCATCTCGCGGCCTGGCCAGACGCTTTCTATTCGAAAACAAAGGTTGCCCTTTTGAGATGCCGCACACAGCACGGGGTTAACGCACACCACATCACAGGCAGCAGTCAGGTTTGCAGGCTCTATGTCATCCAACAGCCAAAAGCGTTTCGAGCTCCCTCAAGCTTTTGATCACTGGCAGTAAAGAAAGTAGGAGCGGCATTAAGAACAGCTTCTTTTATTCAGATGAGGAGTCCCGCCCCAGTGGGCGTTGTAGAAAATGGCAGTCTGGTACTGATAGTCCCCTCATGCAGCCAGATAAGACTCTTGCAGTTCTTTAACGAAAGTGGTTAGCGTTCCTACTTCTAAATACAATTTAAAATACGTGTACGGTGAAAGGCATACTGCAACTGCATTCCACTGCTAATGTAACTGTTAGCGAGGCCCCCTCTGTCCATAACTCGCGGTGGTGTTTACCAGCACGCTAGAACCGCCAAAGAGCATCTCGCAGCCGGACCAGACGCTTTCTATTAGAAAACAAAGGTTGCTCTTTTGAGATGCCGAACACAGCACGGGATTAACGCACACCGCATCACAGGCAGCAGTCAGGTTTGCAGGCTCTATGTCATCCAACAGCCAAACGCTTTTCGAGCTCCCTCAAGCTCTTGATCACTAGCAGTAAAGAAAGTAGGAGCGGCATTAAGAACAGCTTCTTTTATTCAAATGAGGAATCCCGCCCCAGTGGGTGTTGTAGAAAATGGCAGTCTGGTACTGATAGTCCCCTCATGCAGCCACATAAGACTCTTGTATTTCTTTAACGAAAGTGGTTAGCGTTCCTACTTCTAAATACAATTTAAAATCCGTGTACGGTGAAAGTCATACCGCAACTGCATTCCGCTGCTGATACAACTGTTAGCGAGGCCCCCTCTGTCCATAACTCGCGCTGGTGTTTACCAGCATGCTGGATCCGCCTACGGGCGTCGGGGCATCTCGCGGCCGGACCAGCCGCTTTCTATTAGAAAACAAAGGTTGACCTTTTGAGATGCCGTACACAGCACGGGGTTAACGCACACCACATCACAGGCAGCAGTCAGGTTTGCAGGCTCTATGTCATCCAACAGCCAAACGCTTTTCGAGCTCCCTCGAACTCTTGATCACTGGCAGTAAAGAAAGTAGGAGCGGCATTAAGAACAGCTTCTTTTATTCAAATGAGGAGTCCCGCTCCAGTGGGCGTTGTAGAAAATGTCATGCTGGTACTGATAGTCCCCTGGTGAAGCCACATAAGACTCTTGTAGTTCTTTAACCAAGTGGTTAGCGTTCCTACTTCTAAATACAATTTAAAATCCGTGTACGGTGAAAGGCATACTGCAACTGCATTCCGCTGCTAACACAACTGTTAGCGAGACCCCCTCTGTCCATAACTCGCACTGGTGTTTACCAGCACGCTGGATCCGCCTACGTGCATCGGGGCATCTCGCGGCCGGACCAGACGCTTTCTATTCGAAAACAAAGGTTGCCCTTTTGAGATGCCGCATACAGCACAGGGTTAATGCACACCACATCACAGGCAGCAGTCAGGTTTGCAGGTTCTATGTCATCCAACAGCCAAACGCGTTTTGAGCTCCCTCGAGCTCTTGATCACTGGCAGTAAAGAAAGTAGGAGCGGCATTAAGAACAGCTTCTTTTATTCAAATGAGGAGTCCCGCCCCAGTGGGCGTTGTAGAAAATGGCATGCTGGTACTGATAGTCCCATCATGCAGCCACATAAGACTTTTGTAGTTCGTTAACCAAGTGGTTAGCGTTCCTACTTCTAAATACAATTTAAAATCCGTGTATGGTGAAAGGCATACTGCAACTGCATTCCGCTGCTGATACAACTGTTAGCGAGGCCCCCTCTGTCCATAACTCGCGCTGGTGTTTACCAGCATGCTGGATCCGCCTACGGGCGTCGGGGCATATCGCGGCCGGACCAGCCGCTTTCTATTAGAAAACAAAGGTTGACCTTTTGAGATGCCGTACACAGCACGGGGTTAACGCACACCACCTCACAGGCAGCAGTCAGGTTTGCAGGCTCTATGTAATCCAACAGCCAAACGCGTTTCGAGCTCCCTCGAGCTCTTGGTCACTGGCAGTAGAGAAAGTAGGAGCGGCATTAAGAACAGCTTCCTTTATTCAAATAAGAAGTCCCGCCCCTGTGGGAATTGTAGAAAATGGCATGCTGGTACTGATAGTCTCCTCGTGCAGCTACATAAGACTCTTGTAGTTCTTTAAGCAAGTGGTTAGCGTTCCGACTTCCAAATACAATTTAAAATTTGTGTACGGTGAAAGGCATACTGCAACTGCATTCCACTGCTAATGCAACCGTTGAGGTTCCGTGACAATTGTAAGTGGTGTTTTTCGTCTCGCACGAATATGGTCGAGTCTGGTATCTACGAACCGCAAATGACGAATTTAATGGGTGTACGCGTTTTCGCTGTGCTAACCTAAACTGTTCGTTTGTTTCGTGGGTTTCTTCATCTGAACCCACGGGTTCCATCTTAGATACGGCATTCATTTTGTTTCTTGCCCTCAAGTAGCCAGCGAACGGACGTTGTCCGCTTCGCGACCCTGGGATTCCCAAACTCTTGCGGAAGACACGTGTTCCTGTGAAGGTGTCTTTATGATGAAGGGGATGACACTGTAAGGCAGATGGCCCCGCTCGAGGCTCATCTTGCCGTGCCGGTCTATTGTCTCAGTTGTGCATTCATTAGGCGCATCCCCTTTGATGCCTGCAACTCGTGTTTCCTGGTACCACCCCTTTTACACCCTTTTCGATCTGTTCACTGTCCTCGTTTTCCTCTGCACCTGTTTCTGTCCTTTCCTCGATTCGTTTACTGTTGTATGGAATGCACTAATGGTGGGAAGATGTACTTTTACAGTTGGGAACTGCCGAATGTTACTGTAATTATGTTCCGGGCTCTGAATACATGAAAGCGACCCCCTATGATCTTTACGATGGGAACCAGGTTGTAATCCTTTGTGCACCATGTTATCCTATGCTCAAAAACTGTATAAGAAGAGCGATCCACAGATACAATTTGAAGCAGTCTCCTCGAACCTACACATGTTGTACTTCTTGTGACTTCTGTGTTCCCTGCAGTAATAAACCTCGAATCTTTGACGCCGAAGGAAGTGTCCCGTGTCTCTGTCATTTGTACGCCGGAACAGGTTACCCACAAAGGTTTTAGGTGTTATCCCTGGCACCGCTGGGTCTTAGAAAAACCCAGTCCTTCAGTTGGCGCCCAACGTGGGGCTGCATCAGAGGTACCGGTCCAAGCCCGACGATCGTGAGGAACTTCGTGTGAAATCTCCGAGGGAAGGTGCACCCCGCTTCATCGATCCTGTTGTCGAAACAAGTGGCCCGACGACTTTTCCCGCGAAGATTCCCGCCTCCTGGCGGCTGCGACGGACTGCTGCCCTGACTGTAGACCTGTTTTGGCGCCTGGCGTAGACCTTGGTACAGCGAGACGATTGACGGGCCTTCCTGGTGACGCCACTGATCTTTGAGTTAAGTATTTGTGGGTCGCTCCCAGAGTCCTTTGTTGTGGGTGCTTAGTTGTTGCATGGTTCCATTGCATTTGTGGTTCTTGGTATTTTTTGTTGTGATATTTGACGTCTGCAGTCGCCAAAAACCGAGGGTTTTTGCTATTTGCAGGGACATTGTAATCCTATAACCCTTGACGTTTGTGAAACTCGGTTAGTGTGCATGATGCCTAGCTGTAGTACTTTGTTCAGTTGCTTTAAGGGTCGTGGTGCGGATTCCCGACTGGAGGACTCGTGTCCGATACCTCCGGTTGGAACCCCAACTTAAGAGTTGTACAGCCCACACGGTTTAGGTCCAATTGCATTCAATGAGTGTTGGGTTCGTTACACTAAAAAAGACGGTGTCCTTAGTTGGCCACCTCATGGTAGTTTTGAAGCTCCGATTTTAGATAATCTTGAAGCTAAATTGTTCCAAAGAAAAGCAAGGCCGGCCATGTTTGATTCCTTTCGGTTGTGGCGTAAAGAGGCCAAGCAGAAAGAAATCAAACAGCTTAAACGTAATAAGAGAGAAGGGATTGTTACAACGGTAAGAAACGCAGAGCAGTTTCAGCGAGATAAGGAGGAAAAGGAAAAGGAAGTTTTCGATAGATTGCAGCGCATGACTGCCGATAAGTGTTACCCCGCTTTACCGACGGGTACGGATAAGAAGGAGGACGTAGTAGAGGACCCCTTGTTGTCCTACCTCTTAAAGTCACCACCTCCGTACGCACAGGGTACCATACTTCCTGTGGTTCCCCCTGTCCCTGTTCCTCCACCTGCTCCTGCTCCTGTTCCTGTTCCCCAACCTGTACCCGTTCCTCCACTTGTTCCTGCTCCCTTGCCTGCTCCCGTCCCTACTGCTCCTCCGCTTGTACTTCCTCATACTCCTGCTCCCGCTGCTCCTACTGTTCTGGTTACTCCTGCTGTCTCTTCTGTTCCTGACACTTCTCTTGTTACCCCGTTGAGTTACTCTTCTTCCCCATCTTCTCGACGTCGTGTCCCTTCTGTTGCTGCTAACTTCTTCACTTCTCTCGGACCAATTCTTGAGTCCGCTGGTTCTGATGGTCCCCAAAGACGAAGTCAGCTTCCTGGTAGTAGGGAACGTGATTCGCTATATAATATGGCGATGGGATGGATCAGATACCCTCTTAGGAATCCCCCACGTATAGTACTTGATACGTTTTCTCAATTCAATGAACCGACACAGAGGTTCGTGTTTGAAGAAATGTGCAAGCTTTTGCGTGATCAAATATCGGCTGATGCGTCTGATGATGTATTGACTGCTCTATCTAATCTTCAGCTCCAGTTTGCGAGCGGAATAATGGTGGGTAGCAATGTTCGACGTGCTGTCGAGCAGTTATTATCTTTCCGTCCTTCTATAATGCCTCGGGCATTGTTTTTAGAAGACATTGAGGGACCGCCAGCAGCGCCTGGTCAGTATCCTAATGCGCGAGGTTCCACCAGTATGGATGCCAGGTGATGCCGCTCTTAATCCGCCGATCCTGCCACATTTCCAGAGAGTGTGGATACATCTTCCGTGGAAGCGATCGGAAGTATTACAGGTGAAGCAATCTTTGCCTGACCCTCGCAAAAATCCTGCAGGGTACTAGAAAGAATTATCTCAGTTAGTGGATGCTACAATAATGAATCTTGCTGACATCGATATGTTGTTCGGTAACGTAGTTCCGCAACCGGTTTGGGCGAAAATCCGTCAAGAAAATCATGCGGCAGAATTGGGTGGTGATTGGGCTGCTCTTATAGCGGCGGATACACGACAAGTTGGTGGGGCTAAGCCTGAACAGTTAATTACGGCTTTGCCCCAGAGGATTATTACCCTTATGAAGACGCTTATGCCAGCTATGAAGGTGAATTGGGACAAATTGTCCGCTTGCAAGCAAAAGAAGGATGAAAGTGTCTCCGATTTCTTTACGAGATTTGAGGAGGCATTCATCGATCACAGTGGTCAAGATATGGGCACTGAGGGAGGCCAGAGATTGTTCGTGGACAAATTTGTGTCTAATTTGTTGCCGGACTTAAGCAACAAGTTAAGGAATTCTGAGAGTGCGTGGGCTGTTTCCACTTCTGCTCAAATTTTGGCCACGGCACAATATTATGAGAATAGGGAGAAAGAGGAAAATTATTGTGCCGATAAAAAGACAAAAGAGCTCAAAACTAAAGTGTTGTTGCAACAAGCGTATCCTCCACGTTCGAATCAGAATGATTCGCAACAGCGGAATCGATCGCAGTCCCAGTCGAATAGGTCGCAATCACGAAATGACTCCTCTTCGCAGAGATCTTCGTTGGGGTACAATCAGTGTGCCTATTGTAGGGGAGAGGGTCATTTGAAATTCGATTGTCCAGTTTTGCGTGATCGCAATAGTGGTAATTCATCTAGAGGAGGTCGCAGTTGTCCGCAACAGGCATCACGTGGTAGAGGTCGCGGTGCTCAAAATGATCGTTCTAATGATTCTTCTGGTTCTAATAATTGTTTTGATCAACGTGGATCGTCGCAAGGAAGATCTGCACAGTACAATGTGGACGATTATTACGTCGATCAGGGCACTGACGACGGTAATTACTAGGACAGCCATAGACAAGGAGAGGGAGTAGTATCAGTTCCGGTTGATCAGAGAGGGCCTTGCGTCGCAGTTGCCACCTCGGGCGTCATTGAGCCTTTTCTGTTGGACACTGGTGCAGCGAAAAGTTCCATCATGCATTTGAAACTCCCTGGCGCACCTTTGTCTGGCTTAACAAATGTTTCCGTTGGATTCTCTGGCGCCCCTGTTAGCAATCCGGTTTCGCGCCCTTTGCCCCTTACAATTGGGCCCCGAGAGCTGCAAGCTCCTTTGATTTTGACTACTGGTTGTGGTGAAAATCTCTTGGGCCTGGATTTGCTGAAACGTCTTTATGCGACTTTGTATTGTTCTCCCGCGGGAGTGAAGCTTACTTTGGGTGAGAGAGTTATCTCTCCTATGTACTTGTCTCTCGATAAGCTTCCACCGGAATTGAGTTCTCTTCCTGCATCTTTGTGGGCAACAGGTCCCAATGACGTGGGCCTGCTTGACATCTCCCCTTATGTTGTTCACTTGAAATCTAATGTGCGTTTGCCACGTATTCCCCAGTATCGTATCTCCCTTGATGGTGAGCGAGCGCTGTTAGCGATCATCTACGATTTGATTGAGAAAGACGTTATTGAGGAGACTAGGGGAAACGTGTGCAATAGTCCTGTGCTGCCCATTCTGAAGCGCACCGATCCATCGAAGCCTCCTGTTTATCGTTTTGTCATCGATTTACGGGAGGTGAATAAAATTGTGGTTCCTCAGTTCCCTGTGGTGCCTGACATTACGGCTCTACTGACTCTGATTCCAGCCTCTGCATCTTGGTTCTCAGTGATCGATCTGAAGAATGCTTTCTTCAGCATTCCGATTGCTGAGGAAAGTAGAGACCTTTTCGGTTTCTCTCTGGGTGGCCGCAGCTTTAGGTTTAAACGTGCTCCTCAGGGCTACTGTGAGAGTCCATCGATATACAGTCAAGCCTTGAAGAGCCAACTTGATGCGTTTGTGTTGCCGGCCGGTGCGGCCTTGATCCAATATGTCGACGACTTATTGGTGGCTGCGGACACTCAGGACATTTGTAAAATAGCTACGGTGTCGTTGTTGCAGCATCTCTGCGACTTACATCACAAGGTGTCACCTTCTAAACTGCAATATTGTTGCCAAGAAGTAACCTATCTGGGTCACTTATTGTCAAAGGAGGGAAGAAGGTTGACCCCGGAGAGAATTGCAGCAATTGCCCGAATGACTGTGCCAACAACTCAGAGAGATGTGCGTGCCTTTTTAGGTATCACGTCATACTGCAGGCAATGGATTCCAAATTTTTCATTGCTAGCGAAACCATTGGTGGCTCTTACGTGCAAGGATGTTCCAACTCCTTTACCATGGACGGAAGAATGTCAGAAAAGTTTTTCTGAACTACGTGACGCGTTGTGTTCGGCCCCTGTGTTAGGCACCCCTGACTACAGTAAGCCGTTTACACTATACGTTCACAAGAGGGAAGGTTGTGCGTTGAGTGTCTTGACACAACAATTCAGTGGTAAACAGCGTCCATGTGCATATTTTTCCTCGACCTTGGACCCGGTAGCTAAAGCATTGCCAAGTTGTTTGAGAGCATCAGCGGCAGCTGCGGTGTCCATCCGACAATCTGCAGGATTGGTCATGGATAATATGCTTACGGTGATGGTTCCGCACGTAGTTGACACTCTCTTGAATCGTACGAAAACCCAACACCTGACGAGTGCAAGGTTGTCTGGGTATGAGTTGACGCTTCTGGCAAGTCACATTCAAATAAAACGCTGTAATGTCCTGAACCTGGCGACTTTGTTGCCAATTAGTATGGAGTCAGACGAAGTAGCACCTCATGACTGCTACTTACGAACTGAGGAGGAAACAAAAGGTTGTGTTGACTTGAAAAATACTCCATTGGAAGACCCCGATGGTACCCTGTATGTGGATGGGTCGTGTTTTAAGTTGCCGAATGGTGATGTAACGACTGCGTATGCTGTGGTGACGTTGAGTACGGTTGTGGAGACTGCGAGATAGAATCAGAATTCTGCTCAGGCGGCAGAGCTGATTGCTTTGACTAGAGCGTGTGTGTTGTCAAAAGGGAAACGGGTGAATGTGTTTACGGACAGCCAGTACGCATTTGGTGTTGCGCATAGCTTCGGACGATTGTGGAGAGAGAGAGGTTTCATGACGTCGCATGGTACAAAGATTCAGCATGGACAGCTTGTGAATGATCTTTTGGATGCACTTACATTGCCCGAGCAGGTGGCGATTATCAAGTGTAGTGCACACCGTAAGGTGACGGATGATGTTGGTCGTGGCAATGCGTTTGCGGATGAGATTGCTAAGGAGACTGCCCGGAATCTTGGCACCAGAATGTATGTGACGAGTTCGGTAAGGCGGCCTGCAGAAACGGGTATGTGTGAAGACACTATTGAGAGTGTGAAAGCGATTCAGAATGAGGCCACCGAGACTGAAAAAACGAAGTGGAAAGAGAGTACGGGAAAGTTGGATGCGAATGGCTGCTGGATTGATTTGTCGGAGCATAAGAGGTGGATGTTGCTGGATGCGTATGTGCTAGCTGTTGTGACAATGGCACACGGCTTGGCACATATTAGTGCGAAAGGTATCTGTAAGTTATTGTCCCCTGTATGGAAGAATGATGGTATTACTAAGTGTGCTGAGAGATTGGTGAGGAATTGTATGATATGTATGATGTACAACCCTGGAAAGGGAACTCCTACACCTCCTGGCCATTTTGCTCCCCCTTCATGTCCCTTTGAGGTGATTCAGCTAGACTTCATCCATATGGAGCGATGCAATAACCTGAAGTACGTTTTAGTTGTGGTTTGCGCATTCTCCCGATGGATCGAAGCCTACCCTCTTAAAGACAACACTGCTCTGTCCACTGCAAAAATCCTACTGAAGGAATACTTTCCTCGGTATGGAATGCCACGGATTGTATGGTCTGATAACGGAAGTGAGTTTGTAGGGAGTGTGATGAAGAATGTGTGTAAGGGCCTTGGAATTACACAGAAATTCCACAGCGCCAATCACCCCCAGTCAGCAGGTTTGGTTGAAGGGTATAATGGCACCCTTAAACTGAAATTAACGAAGATTCAGGCCACGACTGGTCTCTCGTGGCCTGACGCTTTGCCCTTAGCTCTTCTGTCAACCAGGGCGACTGTACACTCCCGAGTAGGGCTCCGTCCCTATGAGATTGTGTTCGGCCGCCCTGCGAATGTTTGGGGGGTCCCTAGACCCAGTGTGTTCTCAGATCTTGAGTATCCAATGTTGATCGATTATCTTCATGATCTGACTGCTAAACTGAGGTTAATTCACCAACAGGTCTTTGAAGCACTGCCGACGCAGACGGAGGGTCCAGGCCACCAGCTCCAGCCCAGAGACTGGGTGGTGACGAGAAATTTTGCCCGGAAGCGCAACCTTGAGCCTCGTTTTACCGGACCCTACCAGGTGCTCCTTGCCACGAGGACTGCTGTTCGTTTGGAAGGGCGTAAGAACTGGGTGCATGCCACCCATACCAAAAAGGTACCTATACCTTTACCAGCGGACTCGTGGGCGAGGAAGGGCATCGCCTCGTCTGAAGTCGAAACTGTGCCGACCTTCGTTCCTTTTAGCGACGCTCAGCCTGTCGGATATACCTCAGTGCAGCAGAACGATATTGTTGAACATTTGTCATCACAGAACTCAAGATCTGAACAATTGACTGGTCAACAGAGCTCTGTCTCATCAGCGGACCAATTGTTTGACGAGCAGACACGTCCTGGGAGAAGCCGATATTTTCTTCGATCCAGTACTAGAGACTAATAAAGATATTTTTGCTCTCTCCCCGGACATCCACGTCACCCCATTATCACTGTCCAGTTTGAACACACTTCTATAATTGTGATTTTTGTAAATTTGAGTCTTTTTCCGCATATGTGTTTTTTCTTCCACAGCTAGCAGATTTTGTACATATTGTTGATTAAAATACCTTACATCCGGGTGGACCGTAGGGCCGCGCGGGTACTTCCTTCTGGTTAGTAGGTCTTGACACTAGGTCGAAGACCGTCGATTCCTAGGAACTCCTGGGGATTGACTACTGCTACACAGAACGAAGTGCGTCAAGAACGTTGCGGACGGTTTTAGAGGATGGCTTTCTCGAAGCTGTCGGAATTGGAAAAGGCTCAGGCCCACAGATTCGAGTTGCGCAGAATTGCACATACAAAATGCTTCATGTTTCAGGTGTTCCTTCTGTTCTTAACTGTTTCCTCGCTATTGGTGGGTGGGGTGTATTACATGATACAGTCATTGTTGCCTACTGCCTCACCTACCCCTTCTTCTGAACCTAAACTTACCTCCACTGTTTCTCCTCATTCCTTCCACATCTTACCCCAACACGAGCAGGTTAGACGTGCGGAATTCATGAACAATGCCTTCGTTCAGCTCCTTCATCAGCATCAGTTGGTGGTGAACACTACCAATTGTTGGGTGTGTGGGTTAATGCCACATACCACTGATGAGGGAATTCCGTACCTGGTCCTTCCTTATAGTTCCCAGGGTTCATCTCGAGCATTCCAAACAATGTTTCGAAGCGCACTAGATACTTACCCCAATCGAGAGCCACGTCCTCCCCACTTTGGTCCCGGTCCGTACCATAAGTCTTTGGCGATAGCGATTGCTGATTTAGATAGGGATATCTATGAGCCGTCGCTCATCCCAGAGGAAGAGGTGCGAGCTTATAGGGATCTGAGTGAGGTTGAGTATAGTGCGCTCGTGGGCGAAAGACAGCTTAGAAGCTCGTCTCCAATATGGATCGTACCCCACCTTGGTAATTTCTGTCTGAAAGGCCGTGGCCGAAGCCCGAGAGCTCACCTTGGGGAGAGGGCTTGCTCTGAGACGTATGTCTTACCAATGCTCTCTTCCCCTGTTCTCCTGACTGCCAAGGGTACGTACTTTGTCTGTTATGACCGTGCATATACTTGGTTGCCCCTTGACTTCGCGGGCACCTGTTATATTGCAAACTTGTTGCCACCGACGTTTACGGTTGCCTCGGATTACCACAAGACTAGAGTTGTGAGGGGCGTGATTAGCAAAGAGGACACTGCCGGTCAAGAGGCAGGAGACTTTTTCAAGGGTTTCTTTCCGTTTTGGGGACCTATGGTCAATAGTAGGAACCTGAGACAGTTGACTCGAGTGGTGGAATCGACTACTAATATCACTGCCAGTGCCCTTGGTAATATCACAGCAGAGCTTCAGGCGGATAGGCTTATGACGTTACAAAATCGTATGGTTTTAGACGTTGTCTTAGCAGATCGAGGTGGAGAATGTAAGGTGATCCATTCGAGTTGTTGTATATTCATTCCAGACAACGCTCCGACTGTCTATCAAGCCATTTCGAAGTTGCATAAGATCTCTGAGTCCATACACGTGGACGTAGGGGATTGGACGCTACTCGGGTGGTTTTCGGGCCTAATGTCGACTTGGGGTTGGAAGATTCTGATGATCATCGGGGTTGTTGTAGCATTCCTGTTCACGTGTTGCCTTTGTGTGCAGTGTGGTCCTGCCTTATGTGGCCTCTGTGCTACGACGTGTATAAAGCAGCCGCCTGTTGCCAAAGGAACTCTGATGGATAGAATTATGTTGCAACAGCATCTAGATGGTCTGATGAATATCGAGATCGATTATGATTCCGACTAGTGCTTGCCTACATGAGGGCAAAAGGAGCGTCTGAGGTTCCGTGACAATTGTAAGTGGTGTTTTTCGTCTCGCACGAATATGGTCGAGTCTGGTATCAACGAACCGCAAATGACGAATTTAATGGGTGTACGCGTTTTCGCTGTGCTAACCTAAACTGTTTGTTTGTTTCGTGGGTTTCTTCATCTGAACCCACGGGTTCCATCTTAGATACGGCATCCATTTTGTTTCTTGCCCTCAAGTAGCCAGCGAACGGACGTTGTCCGCTTCGCGACCCTGGGATTCCCAAACTCTTGCGAAAGACACGTGTTCCTTTGAAGGTGTCTTTATGATGAAGGGGATGACACTGTAAGGCAGATGGCCCCGCTCGAGGCTCATCTTGCCGTGCCGGTCTATTGTCTCAGTTGTGCATTCATTAGGCGCATCCCCTTTGATGCCTGCAACTCGTGTTTCCTGGTACCACCCCTTTTACACCCTTTTCGATCTGTTCACTGTCCTCGTTTTCCTCTGCACCTGTTTCTGTCCTTTCCTCGATTCGTTTACTGTTGTATGGAATGCACTAATGGTGGGAAGATGTACTTTTACAGCTGGGAACTGCCGAATGTTACTGTAATTATGTTCCGGGCTCTGAATACATAAAAAAGCGACCCCCTATGATCTTTACGATGGGAACCAGGTTGTAATCCTTTGTGCACCATGTTATCCTATGCTCAAAAACTGTATAAGAAGAGCGATCCACAGATACAATTTGAAGCAGTCTCCTCGAACCTACACATGTTGTACTTCTTGTGACTTCTGTGTTCCCTGCAGTAATAAACCTCGAATCTTTGACCCTGAAGGAAGTGTCCCGTGTCTCTGTCATTTGTACGCCGGAACAGGTTACCCACGAAGGTTTTAGGTGTTATCCCTGGCACCGCTGGGTCTTAGAAAAACCCAGTCCTTCACCGTTAGTGAGGCACCCTCTGTCCATACCTCGCGCTGATGTTTACCTGCACGCTAGAACCGCCTAAGGGCATCGCGGCATCTCGCAGCCGGACCAGACGCTTTCTATTAGAAAACAAATGTTGCCCTTTTGAGATGCCGCACACAGCACGCGATTAACGCACACCGCATCACAGGCAGCAGTCAGGTTTGCAGGCTCTATGTCATACAACAGCCAAACGCTTTTCGAGCTCCCTCGAGCTCTTGATCACTGGCAGTAAAGAAAGTAGGAGCTGCATTGAGAACAGCTTCTTTTATTCAAATGAGGAGTCCCGCCCCGGGGGGCGTTGTAGAAAATGGCATGCTGCTACTGATAGTCCCCTCATGCAGCCACATAAGACTCTTGTAGTTCTTTAACTAAGTGGTTAGTGTTCCTACTTCTAAATACAATTTAAAATCCGTGTACGGTGAAAGGCATACTGCAACTGCATTCCACTGCTAATACAATTGTTAGCGAGGTCCCTCTGTCCATAACTCGCGCTAGTGTTAACCAGCACGCTTGATCCAACTATGGGCGTTGGGGTATCTCGCGGCCGGACCAGCCGATTTCTATTAGAAAACAATAGGTTGCCCTTTTGAGATGCCACACACAGCATGGGGTTAACGCACACCACATCACAGGCAACAGTCAGGTTTGCAGGCTCTAAGTCATCAAACAGCCAAACGCGTTTCGAGCTCCCTCGAGCTCATGATCACTGGCAGTAAATAAAGTAGGAGCGGCATTAAGAACAGCTTCTTTTATTCAAATGAGGAGTCCCGCCCCAGTGTGCGTTGTAGAAAATGGCATGCTGGTACTGATAGTCCCCTCATGCAGCCACATAAGACTCTTGTAGTTCTTTAACTAAATGGTTAGCGTTCCTACTTCTAAATACAATTTAAAATCCGTGTATGGTGAAAGGCATACTGCAACTGCATTCCGCTGCTGATAAAACTGTTAGCGAGGCCCCTTCTGTCCATAACTTGCGCTGGTGTATACCAGCACGATGGATCCGCCTACGTGCGTCGGGGCCTCTCGCGGCCGGGCCAGACGCTTTCTATTCGAAAACAAAGGTTGCCCTTTTGAGATGCCGCACACAGCACGGGGTTAACGCACACCACATCACAGGCAGCAGTCAGGTTTGCAGGCTCTATGTCATCCAACAGCCAAAAGCGTTTCGAGCTCCCTCAAGCTTTTGATCACTGGCAGTAAAGAAAGTAGGAGCGGCATTAAGAACAGCTTCTTTTATTCAGATGAGGAGTCCCGCCCCAGTGGGCGTTGTAGAAAATGGCATGCTGGTACTGATAATCCCCTCATGCAGCCACATAAGACTCTTGTAGTTCTTTAACCAAGTGGTTAGCGCTCCTACTTCTAAATTCAATTTAAAATCCGTGTACGGTGAAAGGCATACTGCAACTGCATTCCTTTGCTAATGTAACTGTTAAGGAGGCCCCCTCTGTCCATAACTCGCGCTGGTGTTTACCAGCACGCTAGAACCGCCTAAGGGCATCTCGCAGCCGGACCAGACGCTTTCTATTAGAAAACAAAGGTTGCTCTTTTGAGATGCCGCACACAGCACGGGATTAATACACACCGCATCACAGGCAGCAGTCAGGTTTGCAGGCTCTATGTCATCCAACAGCCAAACGCTTTTCGAGCTCCCTCGAGCTCTTGATCACTGGCAGTAAAGAAAGTAGGAGCTGCATTGAGAACAGCTTCTTTTCTTCAAATGAGGAGTCCCGCCCCAGGGGGCGTTGTAGAAAATGGCATGCTGGTACTGATAGTCCCCTCGTGCAACCACATAAGACTCTTGTAGTTCTTTAACCAAGTGGTCAGCGTTCCTACTTTTAAATACAATTTAAAATCCGTGTACGGTGAAAGGCATACTGCAACTGCATCCGCTGCTACTACAACTGTTAGCGAAGCCCCCTCTGTCCATAACTCGGGCGGGTGTTTACCAGCACGCTGGATCCACCTACGGGCGTCGGAGCATCTCGCTGCCGGACCAGCCGCTTTCTATTCGAAAACAAAGGTTGCCCTTTTGAGATGACGCACACAGCACAGGGTTAACGCACACCACATCACAGGCAGCAGTCAGGTTTGCAGGCTATATGTCATCCAACAGCCAAACGCGTTTCGAGCTCCCTCGAGCTCTTGATCACTGGCAGTAAAGAAAGTAGGAGCGGCATTAAGAACAGCTTCTTTTATTCAAATGAGGACCCCCGCCCCAGTGGGCGTTGTAGAAAATGGCAGTGTGGTACTGATAGTCCCCACATAAGACTCTTGTAGTTCTTTAACGAAAGTGGTTAGCGTTCCTACTTCTAAATACAATTTAAAATCCGTGTACGGTGAAAATCATACTGCAACTGCATTCCGCTGCTGATACAACTGTTAGCGAGGCCCCCTCTGTCCATAACTCGCGCTGGTGTTTACCAGCATCCTGGATCCGCCTACGGGCGTCGGGGCATCTCGCGGCCGGACCAGCCGCTTTCTATTAGAAAACAAAGGTTGACCTTTTGAGATGCCGTACACAGCACAGGGATAATGCACACCACATCACAGGCAGCAGTCAGGTTTGCAGGCTCTAAGTCATCAAACAGCCAAACGCGTTTCGAGCTCCCTCGAGCTCATGATCACTGGCAGTAAACAATGTAGGAGCGGCATTAAGAACAGCTTCTTTTATTCAAATGAGGAGTCCCGCCCCAGTGTGCGTTGTAGAAAATGGCATGCTGGTACTGATAGTCCCCTGTTGAAGCCACTTAAGACTCTTGTAGTTCTTTAACCAAGTGGTTAGCGCTCCTACTTCTAAATTCAATTTAAAATCCGTGTACGGTGAAAGGCATACTGCAACTGCAATCCACTGCTAATGCAACTGTTAGCGAGGCCCCCTCTGTCAATAACTCGCGCTGGTGTTTACCAGCATCCTGGATCCGCCTACGGGCGTCGGGGCATCTCGGGGCCGGACCAGCCGCTTTCTATTAGAAAACAAAGGTTGACCTTTTGAGATGCCGTACACAGCACAGGGATAATGCACACCACATCACAGGCAGCAGTCAAGTTTGCAGGCTCTATGTCATCCAACAGCCAAACTCGTTTCGAGCTCCCTCGAACTCTTGATCACTGGCAGTAAAGAAAGTAGGAGCGGCATTAAGAACAGCTTCTTTTATTCAAATGAGGAGTCCCGCTCCAGTGGGCGTTGTAGAAAATGTCATGCTGGTACTGATAGTCCCCTGGTGAAGCCACATAAGACTCTTGTAGTTCTTTAACCAAGTGGTTAGCGTTCCTACTTCTAAATACAATTTAAAATCTGTGTACGGTGAAAGGCATACTGCAACTGCATTCCGCTGCTAACACAACTGTTAGCGAGACCCCCTCTGTCCATAACTCGCACTGGTGTTTACCAGCACACTGGATCCACCTATGGGCGTTGGGGCATCTCGCGGCCAGACCAGCCGCTTTCTATTAGAAAACAAAGGTTGCCCTTTTGAGATGCCGCACACAGCACGGGGTTAACGCACCCCGCATCACAGGCAGCAGTCAGGTTTGCAGGCTCTATGTCATCCAACAGCCAAACGCTTTTCGAGCTCCCTCGAGCTCTTGATCACTGGCAGTAAAGAAAGTAGGAGCTGCATTGAGAACAGCTTCTTTTATTCAAATGAGGAGTCCCGCCCCAGGGGGCGTTGTAGAAAATGGCATGCTGGTACTGATAGTCCCCTCGTGCAGCCACATAAGACTCTTGTAGTTCTTTAACCAAGTGGTTAGGGTTCCTACTTCTAAATACAATTTAAAATCCGTGTACGGTGAAAGGCATACTGCAACTGCATTCCGCTGCTAACACAACTGTTAGCGAGACCCCCTCTGTCCATAACTCGCACTGGTGTTTACCAGCACGCTGGATCCGCCTATGGGCGTCGGGGCATCTCGCTGCCTGACCAGCCGCTTTCTATTAGAAAACAAAGGTTGCCCTTTTGAGATGTCGCACACAGCACGGGGTTAACGCACATCACATCACAGGCAGCAGTCAGGTTTGCAGGCTCTATGTCATCCAACAGCCAAACGCGTTTCGAGCTCCCTCAAGCTCTTAATCACTGGCAGTAAAGAAAGTAGGAGCGGCATTAAGAACAGCTTCTTTTATTCAAATGAGGAATCCCGCCCCAGTGGGCGTTGTAGAAAATGGCAGTCTGGTACTGATAGTCCCCTCATGCAGCCACATAAGACTCTTGTAGTTCTTTAACGAAAGTGGTTAGCGTTCCTACTTCTAAATACAATTTAAAATCCGTGTACGGTGAAAGTCATACTGCAACTGCATTCCGCTGCTGATACAACTGTTAGCGAGGCCCCCTCTGTCCATAACTCGCGCTGGTGTTTACCAGCATGCTGGATCCGCCTACGGGCGTCGGGGCATCTCGCGGCCGGACCAGCCGCTTTCTATTAGAAAACAAAGGTTGACCTTTTGAGATGCCGTACACAGCACGGGGTTAACGCACACCACATCACAGGCAGCAGTCAGGTTTGCAGGCTCTATGTCATCCAACAGCCAAACGCGTTTCGAGCTCCCTCGAGCTCTTGGTCACTGGCAGTAAAGAAAGTAGGAGCGGCATTAAGAACAGCTTCCTTTATTCAAATAAGGAGTCCCGCCCCTGTGGGCGTTGTAGAAAATGGCATGCTGGTACTGATAGTCTCCTCGTGCAGCTACATAAGACTCTTGTAGTTCTTTAACCAAGTGGTTAGCGTTCCGACTTCCAAATACAATTTAAAATTTAGGTACGGTGAAAGGCATACTGCAACTGCATTCCACTGCTAATGCAACGGTTAGCGAGGCCCCCTCTGTCCATAACTCGCGCTGGTGTTTACCAGCACGCTAGAACCGCCTAAGGGCATCGCGGCATCTCGCAGCCGGACCATACACTTTCTATTAGAAAACAAAGGTTGCCCTTTTGAGATGCCGCACACAGCACGGGATTAACGCACACCGCATCACAGGCAGCAGTCTGGTTTGCCGGCTCTATGTCATCCAACAGCCAAACGCTTTTCGAGCTCCCTCGAGCTCTTGATCACTGGCAGTAAAGAAAGTAGGATCTGCATTGAGAACAGCTTCTTTTATTCAAATGAGTAGTCCCGCCCCACTGGGCGTTGTAGAAAATGGCATGCTGGTACTGATAGTCCCATCATGCAGCCACATAAGACTCTTGTAGTTCGTTAACCAAGTGGTTAGCGTTCCTACTTCTAAATACAATTTAAAATCCGTGTATGGTGAAAGGCATGCTGCAACTGCATTCCGCTGCTGATAAAATTGTTATTGAGGCCCCCTCTGTCCATAACTCGCGCTGGTGTATACCAGCACGCTGGATCCGCCTACGTGCGTCGAGGCATCTCGCGGCCGGACCAGACGCTTTCTATTTGAAAACAAAGGTTGCCCTTTTGAGATGCCGCATACAGCACAGGGTTAATGCACACCACATCACAGGCAGCAGTCAGGTTTGCAGGTTCTATGTCATCCAACAGCCAAACGCGTTTTGAGCTCCCTTGAGCTCTTGATCACTGGCAGTAAAGAAAGTAGGAGCGGCATTAAGAACAGCTTCTTTTATTCAAATGAGGAGTCCCGCCCCAGTGGGCGTTGTAGAAAATGGCATGCTGGTACTGATAGTCCCATCATGCAGCCACATAAGACTTTTGTAGTTCGGTAACCAAGTGGTTAGCGTTCCTACTTCTAAATACAATTTAAAATCCCTGTATGGTGAAAGGCATACTGCAACTGCATTCCGCTGCTGATACAACTGTTAGCGAGGCCCCCTCTGTCCATAACTAGCGCTGGTGTTTACCATCCTGCTGGATCCGCCTACGGGCGTCGGGGCATCTCGCAGCCGGACCAGCCGCTTTCTATTAGAAAACAAAGGTTGACCTTTTGAGATGCCGTACACAGCACGGGGTTAACGCACACCACATCACTGGCAGCAGTCAGGTTTGCAGGCTCGATGTAATCCAACAGCCAAACGCGTTTCGAGCTCCCTCGAGCTCTTGGTCACTGGCAGTAGAGTAAGTAGGAGCGGCATTAAGAACAGCTTCCTTTATTCAAATAAGGAGTCCCGCCCCTGTGGGCATTGTAGAAAATGGCATGCTGGTACTGATAGTCTCCTCGTGCAGCTACATAAGACTCTTGTAGTTCTTTAAGCAAGTGGTTAGCGTTCCGACTTCCAAATACAATTTAAAATTTGTGTACGGTGAAAGGCATACTGCAACTGCATTCCACTGCTAATGCAACCGTTAGTGAGGCACCCTCTGTCCATACCTCGCGCTGATGTTTACCTGCACGCTAGAACCGCCTAAGGGCATCGCGGCATCTCGCAGCCGGACCAGACGCTTTCTATTAGAAAACAAAGGTTGCCCTTTTGAGATGCCGCACACAGCACGCGATTAACGCACACCGCATCACAGGCAGCAGTCAGGTTTGCAGGCTCTATGTCATCCAATAGCCAAACGCTTTTCGAGCTCCCTCGAGCTCTTGATCACTGGCAGTAACGAAAGTAGGAGCTGCATTGAGAACAGCTTCTTTTATTCAAATGAGGAGTCCCGCCCCCGGGGGCGTTGTAGAAAATGGCATGTTGGTACTGATAGTCCCCTCATGCAGCCACATAAGACTCTTGTAGTTCTTTAACCAAGTGGTTAGCGTTCCTACTTCTAAATACAATTTAAAATCCGTGTACGGTGAAAGGCATACTGCAACTGCATTCCGCTGCTAACACAACTGTTAGCGAGACCCCCTCTGTCCATAACTCGCACTGGTGTTTACCAGCACGCTGGATCCGCCTATTGGGGTCGGGGCATCTCGCTGCCGGACCAGCCGCTTTCTATTAGCAAACAAAGGTTGCCCTTTTGAGATGTCGCACACAGCACGGGGTTAACGCACATCACATCACAGGCAGCAGTCAGGTTTGCAGGCTCTATGTCATCCAACAGCCAAACGCATTTCGAGCTCCCTCGAGCTCTTGATCACTGGCAGTAAAGAAAGTAGGAGCGGCATTAAGAACAGATTCTTTTATTCAAATGAGGAATCCCGCCCCAGTGGGCGTTGTAGAAAATGGCAGTCTGGTACTGATAGTCCCCTCATGCAGCCAGATAAGACTCTTGCAGTTCTTTAACGAAAGTGGTTAGCGTTCCTACTTCTAAATACAATTTAAAATCCGTGTACGGTGAAAGTCATACTGCAACTGCATTCCGCTGCTGATACAACTGTTAGCGAGGCCCCCTCTGTCCATAACTCGTGCTGGTGTTTACCAGCATGCTGGATCCGCCTACGGGCGTCGGGGCATCTCGCGGCCGGACCAGCCGCTTTCTATTAGAAAACAAAGGTTCACCTTTTGAGATGCCGTACACAGCACGGGGTTAACGCACACCACATTACAGGCAGCAGTCAGGTTTGCAGGCTCAAGTCATCCAACAGCCAAACGCGTTTCGAGCTCCCTCGAGCTCATGATCACTGGCAGTAAATAAAGTAGGAGCGGCATTAAGAACAGCTTCTTTTATTCAAATGAGGAGTCCCGCCCCAGTGTGCGTTGTAGAAAGTGGCATGCTGGTACTGATAGTTCCCTCATGCAGCCACATAAGACTCTTGTAGTTCTTTAACCAAGTGGTTAGCATTCCTACTTCTAAATACAATTTAAAATCCGTGTATGGTGAAAGGCATACTGCAACTGCATTCGGCTGCTGATAAAACTGTTAGCGAGGCCCCTTCTGCCCATAACTCGCGCAGGTGTATACCAGCACGCTGGATCCGCCTACGTGCGTCGGGGCATCTCGTGGCCGGGCCAGACGCTTTCTATTCGAAAACAAAGGTTGCCCTTTTGAGATGCCGCACACAGCACGGGGTTAACGCACACCACATCACAGGCAGCAGTCAGGTTTGCAGGCTCTATGTCATCCAACAGCCAAAAGCGTTTCGAGCTCCCTCAAGCTTTTGATCACTGGCAGCAAAGAAAGTAGGAGCGGCATTAAGAACAGCTTCTTTTATTCAGATGAGGAGTCCTGCCCCAGTGGGCGTTGTAGAAAATGGCATGCTGGTACTGATAATCCCCTCATGCAGCCACATAAGACTCTTGTAGTTCTTTAACCAAGTGGTTAGCGCTCCTACTTCTAAATTCAATTTAAAATCCGTGTACGGTGAAAGGCATACTGCAACTGCATTCCACTGCTAATGTAACTGTTAGCGAGGCCCCCTCTGTCCATAACTCGCGCTGGTGTTTACCAGCACGCTAGAACCGCCTAAGGGCATCTCGCAGCCGGAACAGACGCTTTCTATTAGAAAACAAAGGTTGCTCTTTTGAGATGCCGCACACAGCACGGGATTAACGCACACCGCATCACAGGCAGCAGTCAGGTTTGCAGGCTCTATGTCATTCAACAGCCAAACGTTTTTCGAGCTCCCTCGAGCTCTTGATCACTGGCAGTAAAAAAAGTAAGAGCTGCATTGAGAACAGCTTCTTTTATTCAAATGAGCAGTCCCGCCCCAGGGGGCGTTGTAGAAAATGGCATGCTGGTACTGATAGTCCCCTCGTGCAGCCACATAAGACTCTTGTAGTTCTTTAACCAAGTGGTCAGCGTTCCTACTTCTAAATACAATTTAAAATCCGTGTACGGTGAAAGGCATACTGCATCTGCATTCCGCTACTACTACAACTGTTAGCGAAGCCCCCTCTGTCCATAACTCGGGCTGGTGTTTACCAGCACGCTGGATCCACCTACGGGCTTCGGAGCATCTCGCTGCCGGACCAGCCGCTTTCTATTCGAAAACAAAGGTTGCCCTTTTGAGATGACGCACACAGCACAGGGTTAACGCACACCACATCACAGCCAGCAGTCAGGTTTGCAGGCTCTATGTCATCCAACAGCCAAACGCGTTTCGAGCTCCCTCGAACTCTTGATCACTGGCAGTAAAGAAAGTAGGAGCGGCATTAAGAACAGCTTCTTTTATTCAAATGAGCAGTCCCGCTCCAGTGGGCGTTGTAGAAAATGGCATGCTGGTATTGATAGTCCCCTGGTGCAGCCACGTAAGACTCTTGTAGTTCTTTAACCAAGTGGTTAGCGTTCCTACTTCTAAATACAATTTAAAATCCGTGTACGGTGAAAGGCATACTGCAACTGTATTCCGCTGCTAACACAACTGTTAGCGAGACCCCCCCCGTCCATAACTCGCACTGGTGTTTACCAGCACGCTGGATCCGCCTATTGGGGTAGGGGCATCTCGCTGCCGGACCAGCCGCTTTCTATTAGCAAACAAAGGTTGCCCTTTTGAGATGTCGCACACAGCACGGGGTTAAAGCACATCACATCACAGGCAGCAGTCAGGTTTGCAGGCTCTATGTCATCCAACAGCCAAACGCGTTTCGAGCTCCCTCGAGCTCTTGATCACTGGCAGTAAAGAAAGTAGGAGCGGCTAAGCAAGGGCGAATTTTGCGAATCTCGCGTTCGCGAATTTTGCGGATTTGCGAACTCGCAATTCGCAAAATCCGCGAATTCTCGCGAATTTGCGGATTTTTTTTTTTGTGTTCGCGCGGGTTTCTGCCAGTTCGCGAGGGTTTTGTACAATTTCTCAAACGCGAACTTACCTGTCGGGTCGCAAGTTTTGCGAACTTTGTTGTTTCTACGTGTCCAGCCTGTTTGGGACACTCTTCTTCATCACTGCCACTCTCTGTCACCACTGCCACTCTCTGACTACTCATGCCACCCTCTGGCCCACCCATGCCACCCTCTGTTTCATCACAGCACCCTCTGGTTGTCCAGTCAGTGTACATTATTGTGGCAAAGCAAAGCACACCTTCCCTGCCTCAAGTGACCTGAATTAATTTGGGGCTGATTAATGTGTCACAGAATATTTTTTTAGCTGGCACCTGCTTCCTTAGTGCTTCCTGATTAGTGATCTTTTGCACTTGCTAAGTGCTTTCATTGTTGCAAAATTAGTTACAACACCTGCCCTGCCCCAACTGACAATAATGAATTAGGGGCTGATTAATGGATTTGAACTTCCAGCCTGGCTCCTGCTTGTCTCCCTTAGCTGTAATTCAGGACCTTTGTGGCATATGTGTAACTATTCTGAGGTTCAGAGCAGGGTCACATAATAGTTGCAAGTAGGCAACTGAACTCTGGAGGGGCCCCTCAGGAAGCACTACAGGAAATGGCTACTAATGATGAGCCTGAACTTTTGAACCTGGTAAGTAGTTTCAGTTTTGCTAAGATCGTATTTCTGCAATTTAGCGCTTATTCGCGGGGCGCAAAGTTGTACTGGGAAGCCGCGAACTCACGCGAACAGTGCGAGCAAGCCATAAAATCCACTGCTCACGGATTTGCGGATTTTGCGGGAGATTCGCGAATCTCGCGGATTGCGAATTTACCAAAAATCCGCAAAATCCGCGAGCAAAACGGATTTTCCGCCCATGCTTAGGAGCGGCATTAAGAACAGCTTCTTTTATTCAAATGAGGAATCCCGCCCCAGTGGGCGTTGTAGAAAATGGCAGTCTGGTACTGATAGTCCCCTCATGCAGCCAGATAAGACTCTTGAGTTCTTTAACGAAAGTGGTTAGCGTTCCTACTTCTAAATACAATTTAAAATCCATGTACGGTGAAAGTCATACTGCAACTGCATTCCGCTGCTGATACAACTGTTAGCGAGGCCCCCTCTGTCCATAACTCGTGCTGGTGTTTACCAGCATGCTGGATCCGCCTACGGGCGTCGGGGCATCTCGCGGCCGGACCAGCCGCTTTCTATTAGAAAACAAAGGTTGACCTTTTGAGATGCCGTACACAGCACGGGGTTAACGCACACCACATTACAGGCAGCAGTCAGGTTTGCAGGCTCTATGTCATCCAACAGCCAAACGCTTTTCGAGCTCCCTCGAGCTCTTGATCACTGGCATTAAAGAAAGTAGGAGCTGCATTGAGAACAGCTTCTTTTATTCAAATGAGGAGTCACGCCCCGGGGGGCGTTGTAGAAAATGGCATGCTGGTACTGATAGTCCCCTCGTGCAGCCACATAAGACTCTTGTAGTTCTTTAACCAAGTGGTTAGCGTTCCTACTTCTAAATACAATTTAAAATCTGTGTACGGTGAAAGGCATACTGCAACTGCATTCCGCTGCTAACACAACTGTTAGCGAGACCCCCTCTGTCCATAACTCGCACTGGTGTTTATCAGCACGCTGGATCCGCCTATGGGCGTCGGGGCATCTCGCGGCCGGACAAGCCGCTTTCTATTAGAAAACAAAGGTTGCCCTTTTGAGATGCCGCACACAGCACGGGGTTAACGCACACCGCATCACAGGCAGCAGTCAGGTTTGCAGGCTCTATGTCATCCAACAGCCAAACGCTTTTCGAGCTCCCTTGAGCTCTTGATCACTGGCAGTAAAGAAAGTAGGAGCTGCATTGAGAACAGCTTCTTTTATTCAAATGAGGAGTCCCGCCCCAGGGGGCGTTGTAGAAAATGGCATGCTGGTACTGATAGTCCCCTCGTGCAGCCACATAAGACTCTTGTAGTTCTTTAACCAAGTGGTTAGCGTTCCTACTTCTAAATACAATTTAAAATCCGTGTACGGTGAAAGGCATACTGCAACTGCATTCCGCTGCTAACACAACTGTTAGCGAGACCCCCTCTGTCCATAACTCGCACTGGTGTTTACCAGCACGCTGGATCCGCCTATGGGCGTCGGGGCATCTCGCTGCCGGACCAGCCGCTTTCTATTAGAAAACAAAGGTTGCCCTTTTGAGATGTCGCACACAGCACGGGGTTAACGCACATCACATCACAGGCAGCAGTCAGGTTTGCAGGCTCTATGTCATCCAACAGCCAAACGCGTTTCGAGCTCCCTCGAGCTCTTGATCACTGGCAGTAAAGAAAGTAGGAGCGGCATTAAGAACAGCTTCTTTTATTCAAATGAGGAATCCCGCCCCAGTGGGCGTTGTAGAAAATGGCAGTCTGGTACTGATAGTCCCCTCATGCAGCCAGATAAGACTCTTGCAGTTCTTTAACGAAAGTGGTTAGCGTTCCTACTTCTAAATACAATTTAAAATCCGTGTACGGTGAAAGTCATACTGCAACTGCATTCCGCTGCTGATACAAATGTTAGCGAGGCCCCCTCTGTCCATAACTCGTGCTGGTGTTTACCAGCATGCTGGATCCGCCTACGGGCGTCGGGGCATCTCGCGGCCGGACCAGCCGCTTTCTATTAGAAAACAAAGGTTGACCTTTTGAGATGCCGTACACAGCACGGGGTTAACGCACACCACATTACAGGCAGCAGTCAGGTTTGCAGGCTCTATGTCATCCAACAGCCAAACGCTTTTCGAGCTCCCTCGAGCTCTTGATCACTGGCAGTAAAGAAAGTAGGAGCTGCATTGAGAACAGCTTCTTTTATTCAAATGAGGAGTCCCGCCCCGGGGGGCATTGTAGAAAATGGCATGCTGGTACTGATAGTCCCCTCGTGCAGCCACATAAGACTCTTGTAGTTCTTTAACCAAGTGGTTAGCGTTCCTACTTCTAAATACAATTTAAAATCCGTGTACGGTGAAAGGCATACTGCAACTGCATTCCGCTGCTAACACAACTGTTAGCGAGACCCCCTCTGTCCATAACTCGCACTGGTGTTTACCAGCACGCTGGATCCGCCTATGGGCGTCGGGGCATCTCGCTGCCGGACCAGCCGCTTTCTATTAGAAAACAAAGGTTGCCCTTTTGAGATGTCGCACACAGCACGGGGTTAACGCACATCACATCACAGGCAGCAGTCAGGTTTGCAGGCTCTATGTCATCCAACAGCCAAATGCGTTTCGAGCTCCCTCAAGCTCTTGGTCGATGGCAGTAAAGAAAGTAGGAGCGGCATTAAGAACAGCTTCCTTTATTCAAATAAGGAGTCCCGCCCCTGTGGGCGTTGTAGAAAATGGCATGCTGGTACTGATAGTCTCCTCGTGCAGCTACATAAGACTCTTGTAGTTCTTTAACCAAGTGGTTAGCGTTCCAACTTCCAAATACAATTTAAAATTTGTTTACGGTGAAAGGCATACTGCAACTGCATTCCACTGCTAATGCAACGGTTAGCGAGGCCCCCTCTGTCCATAACTTGCGCTGGTGTTTACCAGCACGCTAGAACCGCCTAAGGGCATCGCGGCATCTCGCAGCCGGACCAGACGCTTTTTATTAGAAAACAAAGGTTGCCCTTTTGAGATGCCGCACACAGCACAGGATTAACGCACACAGCATCACAGTCAGCTGTCAGGTTTGCAGGCTCTATGTCATCCAACAGCCAAACGCTTTTCGAGCTCCCTCGAGCTCTTGATCACTGGCAGTAAAGAAAGTAGGAGCGGCATTAAGAACAGCTTCTTTTATTCAAATGAGGAGTCCCGCTCCAGTGGGCGTTGTAGAAAATGTCATGCTGGTACTGATAGTCCCCTGGTGAAGCCACATAAGACTCTTGTAGTTCTTTAACCAAGTGGTTAGCGTTCCTACTTCTAAATACAATTTAAAATCCGTGTACGGTGAAAGGCATACTGCAACTGCATTCCGCTGCTAACACAACTGTTAGCGAGACCCCCTCTGTCCATAACTCGCACTGGTGTTTATCAGCACGCTGGATCCGCCTATGGGCGTCGGGGCATCTCGCGGCCGGACAAGCCGCTTTCTATTAGAAAACAAAGGTTGCCCTTTTGAGATGCCGCACACAGCACGGGGTTAACGCACACCGCATCACAGGCAGCAGTCAGGTTTGCAGGCTCTATGTCATCCAACAGCCAAACGCTTTTCGAGCTCCCTTGAGCTCTTGATCACTGGCAGTAAAGAAAGTAGGAGCTGCATTGAGAACAGCTTCTTTTATTCAAATGAGGAGTCCCGCCCCAGGGTGCGTTGTAGAAAATGGCATGCTGGTACTGATAGTCCCCTCGTGCAGCCACATAAGACTCTTGTAGTTCTTTAACCAAGAGGTTAGCGTTCCTACTTCTAAATACAATTTAAAATCCGTGTACGGTGAAAGGCATACTGCAACTGCATTCCGCTGCTAACCCAACTGTTAGCTAGGCACCCTCTGTCCATAACTCGCGCTGGCGTTTACAAGCATGCTGGATCCGCCTACGGGCGTCGGGGCATCTCGCGGCCGGACCAGCCGCTTTCTATTAGAAAACAAAGGTTGACCTTTTGAGATGCCGTACACAGCACGGGGTTAACGCACACCACATCACAGGCAGCAGGCAGGTTTGCAGGCTCTATGTCATCCAACAGCCAAACGCGTTTCGAGCTCCCTCGAGCTCTTGGTCACTGGCAGTAAAGAAAGTAGGAGCGGCATTAAGAACAGCTTCCTTTATTCAAATAAGGAGTCCCGCCCCTGTGGGCGTTGTAGAAAATGGCATGCTGGTACTGATAGTCTCCTCGTGCAGCTACATAAGACTCTTGTAGTTCTTTAACCAAGTGGTTAGCGTTCCAACTTCCAAATACAATTTAAAATTTGTTTACGGTGAAAGGCATACTGCAACTGCATTCCACTGCTAATGCAACAGTTAGCGAGGCCCCCTCTGTCCATAACTTGCGCTGGTGTTTACCAGCACGCTAGAACCGCCTAAGGGCCTCGCGGCATCTCGCAGCCGGACCAGACGCTTTTTATTAGAAAACAAAGGTTGCCCTTTTGAGATGCCGCACACAGCACGGGATTAACGCACACCTCATCACAGGCAGCAGTCAGGTTTGCAGGCTCTATGTCATCCAACAGCCAAATGCTTTTCGAGCTCCCTCGAGCTCTTGATCACTGGCAGTAAAGAAAGTAGGAGCTGCATTGAGAACAGCTTCTTTTATTCAAATGAGGAGTCCCGCTCCAGTGTGCTTTGTAGAAAATGTCATGCTGGTACTGATAGTCCCCTGGTGAAGCCACATGAGACTCTTGTAGTTCTTTAACCAAGTGGTTAGCGTTCCTACTTCTAAATACAATTTAAAATCCGTGTACGGTGAAAGGCATACTGCAACTGCATTCCGCTGCTAACACAACTGTTAGCGAGACCCCCTCTGTCCATAACTCGCACTGGTGTTTACCAGCACGCTGGATCCGCCTATGGGGGTCGGGGCATCTCGCTGCCGGACCAGCCGCTTTCTATTAGAAAACAAAGGTTGCCCTTTTGAGAAGTCGCACACAGCACGGGGTTAACGCACATCACATCACAGGCAGCAGTCAGGTTTGCAGGCTCTATGTCATCCAACAGCCAAACGCGTTTCGAGCTCCCTCGAGCTCTTGATCACTGGCAGTAAAGAAAGTAGGAGCGGCATTAAGAACAGCTTCTTTTATTCAAATGAGGAATCCCGCCCCAGTGGGCGTTGTAGAAAATGGCAGGCTGGTACTGATAGTCCCCTCATGCAGCCACATAAGACTCTTGCAGTTCTTTAACGAAAGTGGTTAGCGTTCCTACTTCTAAATACAATTTAAAATCCGTGTACGGTGAAAGTCATACTGCAACTGCATTCCGCTGCTGATACAACTGTTAGCGAGGCCCCCTCTGTCCATAACTCGTGCTGTTGTTTACCAGCATGCTGGATCCGCCTACGGGCGTCGGGGCATCTCGCGGCCGGACCAGCCGCTTTCTATTAGAAAACAAAGTTGACCTTTTGCGATGCCAAACACAGCACGGGGTTAACACACACCACATCACAGGCAGCAGTCAGGTTTGCATGCTCTAAGTCATCAAACAGCCAAACGCGTTTCGAGCTCCCTCGAGCTCCTGATCACTGGCAGTAAACAATGTAGGAGTGGCATTAAGAACAGCTTCTTTTATTCAAATGAGGAGTCCCGCCCCAGTGTGCGTTGTAGAAAATAGCATGCTGGTACTGATAGTTCCCTCATGCAGCCACATAAGACTCTTGTAGTTCTTTAACCAAGTGGTTAGCATTCCTACTTCTAAATACAATTTAAAATCCGTGTATGGTGAAAGGCATACTGCAACTGCATTCCGCTGCTGATAAAACTGTTAGCGAGGCCCCTTCTGTCCATAACTCGCGCTGGTGTATACCAGCACGCTGGATCCGCCTACGTGCGTCGGGGCATCTCGCGGCCGGACCAGACGCTTTCTATTCGAAAACAAAGGTTGCCCTTTTGAGATGCAGCACACAGCATGGGGTTAACGCACACCACATCACAGGCAGCAGTCAGGTTTGCAGGCTCTATGTCATCCAACAGCCAAAAGCGTTTCGAGCTCCCTCAAGCTCTTGATCACTGGCAGTAAAGAAAGTAGGAGCTGCATTGAGAACAGCTTCTTTTATTCAAATGAGGAGTCCCGCCCCAGGGGGCGTTGTAGAAAATGGCATGCTGGTACTGATAGTCCCCTCGTGCAGCCACATAAGACTCTTGTAGTTCTTTAACCAAGTGGTTAGCGTTCCTACTTCTAAATACAATTTAAAATCCGTGTACGGTGAAAGTCATACTGCAACTGCATTCCGCTGCTGATACAACTGTTAGCGAGGCCCCCTCTGTCCATAACTCGCGCTGGTGTTTACCAGCATGCTGGATCCGCCTACGGGCGTCGGGGCATCTCGCGGCCGGACCAGCCGCTTTCTATTAGAAAACAAAGGTTGCCCTTTTGAGATGTCGCACACAGCACGGGGTTAACGCACATCACATCACAGGCAGCAGTCAGGTTTGCAGGCTCTATGTCATCCAACAGTCAAACGCGTTTCGAGCTCCCTCGAGCTCTTGATCACTGGCAGTAAAGAAAGTAGGAGCGGCATTAAGAACAGCTTCTTTTATTCAAATGAGGAATCCCGCCCCAGTGGGCGTTGTAGAAAATGGCAGTCTGGTACTGATAGTCCCCTCATGCAGCCACATAAGACTCTTGTAGTTCTTTAACAACAGTGGTTAGCGTTCCTACTTCTAAATACAATTTAAAATCCGTGTACGGTGAAAGTCATACTGCAACTGCATTCCGCTGCTGATACAACTGTTAGCGAGGCCCCCTCTGTCCATAACTCGCGCTGGTGTTTACCAGCATGCTGGATCCGCCTACGGGCGTCGGGGCATCTTGCCGCCGTACCAGCTGCTTTCTATTAGAAAACAAAGGTTGACCTTTTGAGATGCCGTACACAGCACGGAGTTAACGCACACCACATCACAGGCAGCAGTAAGGTTTGCAGGCTCTATGTCATCCAACAGCCAAACGCGTTTCGAGCTCCCTCGAGCTCTTGGTCACTGGCAGTAAAGAAAGTAGGAGCGGCATTAAGAACAGCTTCCTTTATTCAAATAAGGAGTCCCGCCCCTGTGGGCGTTGTAGAAAATGGCATGCTGGTACTGATAGTCTCCTCGTGCAGCTACATAAGACTCTTGTAGTTCTTTAACCAAGTGGTTAGCGTTCCGACTTCCAAATACAATTTAAAATTTGTGTACGGTGAAAGGCATACTGCAACTGCATTCCACTGCTAATG
Source organism: Lissotriton vulgaris (assembly GCF_964263255.1). Classification (NCBI taxonomy): domain Eukaryota; kingdom Metazoa; phylum Chordata; class Amphibia; order Caudata; family Salamandridae; genus Lissotriton; species Lissotriton vulgaris. The sequence continues at coordinate 1,071,883,592 of NC_141691.1, read as the reverse complement.
CAACGGTTAGCGAGGCCCCCTCTGTCCATAACTTGCGCTGGTGTTTACCAGCACGCTAGAACCGCCTAAGGGCATCACCGCATCTCGCAGCCAGACCAGACGCTTTTTATTAGAAAACAAAGGTTGCCCTTTTGAGATACCGCACACAGCACGGGATTAACGCACACCGCATCACAGGCAGCAGTCAGGTTTGCAGGCTCTATGTCATCCAACAGCCAAACGCTTTTCGAGCTCCCTCGAGCTCTGGATCACTGGCAGTAAAGAAAGTAGGAGCGGCATTAAGAACAGCTTCTTTTATTCAAATGAGGAATCCCGCCCCAGTGGGCGTTGTAGAAAATGGCAGTCTGGTACTGATAGTCCCCTCATGCAGCCACATAAGACTCTTGTAGTTCTTTAACTAAGTGGTTAGCGTTCCTACTTCTAAATACAATTTAAAATCCGTGTACGATGAAAGTCATACTGCAACTGCATTCCGCTGCTGATGCTACTGTTAGCGAGGCCCCCTTTGTCCATAACTCGCGCTGGTGTTTACCAGCACGCTGGATCTGCCTACGTGCGTCGGGGCATCTCGCGGCCGGACCATCCGCTTTCTATTAGAAAAAAAAGGTTGCCCGTTTGAGATGCCACACACAGCACGGGATTAGCGCACACCACATCACAAGCAGCAGTCAGGTTTGCAGGCTCTCTTGTCATCCAACAGCCAAACCTGTTTCGAGCTCCCTCGAGCTCTTGATCACTGGCAGTAAAGAAAGTAGGAGCTGCATTGAGAACAGCTTCTTTTATTCAAATGAGGAGTCCCGCCCCAGGGGGCGTTGTAGAAAATGGCATGCTGGTACTGATAGTCCCCTCGTGCAGCCACATAAGACTCTTGTAGTTCTTTAACCAAGTGGTTAGCGTTCCTACTTCTAAATACAATTTAAAATCCGTGTACGGTGAAAGTCATACTGCAACTGCATTCCGCTGCTGATACAACTGTTAGCGAGGCCCCCTCTGTCCATAACTCGCGCTGGTGTTTACCAGCATGCTGGATCCGCCTACGGGCGTCGGGGCATCTCGCGGCCGGACCAGCCGCTTTCTATTAGAAAACAAAGGTTGCCCTTTTGAGATGTCGCACACAGCACGGGGTTAACGCACATCACATCACAGGCAGCAGTCAGGTTTGCAGGCTCTATGTCATCCAACAGTCAAACGCGTTTCGAGCTCCCTCGAGCTCTTGATCACTGGCAGTAAAGAAAGTAGGAGCGGCATTAAGAACAGCTTCTTTTATTCAAATGAGGAATCCCGCCCCAGTGGGCGTTGTAGAAAATGGCAGTCTGGTACTGATAGTCCCCTCATGCAGCCACATAAGACTCTTGTAGTTCTTTAACAACAGTGGTTAGCGTTCCTACTTCTAAATACAATTTAAAATCCGTGTACGGTGAAAGTCATACTGCAACTGCATTCCGCTGCTGATACAACTGTTAGCGAGGCCCCCTCTGTCCATAACTCGCGCTGGTGTTTACCAGCATGCTGGATCCGCCTACGGGCGTCGGGGCATCTTGCCGCCGTACCAGCTGCTTTCTATTAGAAAACAAAGGTTGACCTTTTGAGATGCCGTACACAGCACGGAGTTAACGCACACCACATCACAGGCAGCAGTAAGGTTTGCAGGCTCTATGTCATCCAACAGCCAAACGCGTTTCGAGCTCCCTCGAGCTCTTGGTCACTGGCAGTAAAGAAAGTAGGAGCGGCATTAAGAACAGCTTCCTTTATTCAAATAAGGAGTCCCGCCCCTGTGGGCGTTGTAGAAAATGGCATGCTGGTACTGATAGTCTCCTCGTGCAGCTACATAAGACTCTTGTAGTTCTTTAACCAAGTGGTTAGCGTTCTGACTTCCAAATACAATTTAAAATTTGTGTACGGTGAAAGGCATACTGCAACTGCATTCCACTGCTAATGCAACGGTTAGCGAGGCCCCCTCTGTCCATAACTTGCGCTGGTGTTTACCAGCACGCTAGAACCGCCTAAGGGCATCACCGCATCTCGCAGCCAGACCAGACGCTTTTTATTAGAAAGCAAAGTTGCCCTTTTGAGATACCGCACACAGCACGGGATTAACGCACACCGCATCACAGGCAGCAGTCAGGTTTGCAGGCTCTATGTCATCCAACAGCCAAACGCTTTTCGAGCTCCCTCGAGCTCTTGATCACTGGCAGTAAAGAAAGTAGGAGCGGCATTAAGAACAGCTTCTTTTATTCAAATGAGGAATCCCGCCCCAGTGGGCGTTGTAGAAAATGGCAGTCTGGTACTGATAGTCCCCTCATGCAGCCACATAAGACTCTTGTAGTTCTTTAACTAAGTGGTTAGCGTTCCTACTTCTAAATACAATTTAAAATCCGTGTACGATGAAAGTCATACTGCAACTGCATTCCGCTGCTGATGCTACTGTTAGCGAGGCCCCCTTTGTCCATAACTCGCGCTGGTGTTTACCAGCACGCTGGATCTGCCTACGTGCGTCGGGGCATCTCGCGGCCGGACCATCCGCTTTCTATTAGAAAAAAAAGGTTGCCCGTTTGAGATGCCACACACAGCACGGGATTAGCGCACACCACATCACAAGCAGCAGTCAGGTTTGCAGGCTCTCTTGTCATCCAACAGCCAAACCTGTTTCGAGCTCCCTCGAGCTCTTGATCACTGGCAGTAAAGAAAGTAGGAGCGGCATTAAGAACAGCTTCTTTTATTCAAATGAGGAGTCCTGCCCTGTGGGCGTTGTAGAAAATGCATGCTGGTACTGATAGTCCCCTCGTGCAGCCACATAAGACTCTTGTAGTTCTTTAACCAAGTAGTTGGCGTTCCTACTTCTAAATACAATTGAAATCCGTGTACGGTGAAAGGCATACTGCAACTGCTTTCCGCTGCTAATACAACTGTTAGCGAGGCCCCCTCTGTCCATAACTCAGGCTGGTGTTTACCAGCACACTGGATCCACCTACGGGCATTGGGGCATCTCGCTGCCGGACCAGCCGCTTTCTATTAGAAAACAAAGGTAGCCCTTTTGAGATGCCGCACCAGCACGGGGTTAACGCACACCACATCACAGGCAGCAGTCAGGTTTGCAGGCTCTATGTCATCCAACAGCCAAACGCATTTCAAGCTCCCTCAAGCTCTTGGTCACTGGCAGTAAATAAAGTAGGAGCGGCATTAGGAAGAGCTTCCTTTATTCAAATAAGGAGTCCAGCCTCAGTGGGCGTTGTAATAAATGGCATGCTGGTACTGATAGTCTCCTCGTGCAGCCACATAAGACTCTTGTAGTTATTTAACCAAGTGGTTAGCGTTCCTACTTCTAAATACAATTTAAAATCCGTGTACGGTGAAAGGCATACTGCAGCTGCATTCCGCTGCTAATACAACTGTTAGCGAGGCCCCCTGTGTCCATAACTCGCGCTGGTGTTTACCAGCACGTTGGATCCGCCTACGTGCGTCGGGGCATCTCGCGGCCGGACCATCCACTTTCTATTAGAAAAGAAAGGTTGCCCTTTTGAGATGCCGCACACAGCATGGGGTTAACGCACACCACATCACAGGCAGCAGTCAGGTTTGCAGGCTCTATGTCATCCAACAGCCAAACGCGTTTCGAGCTCCCTCGAGCTCATGATCACTGGCAGTAAATAAAGTAGGAACGGTATTAGGAACAGCTTCTTTTATTCAAATGAGGAGTCCCGCCCCAGTGAGCGTTGTAGAAAATGGCAGTCTGGTACTGATAGTCCCCTCATGCAGCCACATAAGACTCTTGTAGTTCTTTAACCAAGTGGTTAGCGTTCCTACTTCTAAATACAATTTAAAATCTGTGTACGGTGAAAGGCATACTGCAACTGCATTCCGCTGCTGATAAAACTGTTAGCGAGGCCCCCTCTGTCCATAACTCGCGCTGGTGTTTACCAGCACGCTAGATCCGCCTACGTGCGTCGGGGCATCTCGCGGCCGGACCATCCACTTTCTATTAGAAAAGAAAGGTTGCCCTTTTGAGATGCCACACACAGCATGGGGTTAACGCACACCACATCACAGGCAGCAGTCAGGTTTGCAGGCTCTATGTCATCCAACAGCCAAACGCGTTTCGAGCTCCCTCGAGCTCATGATCACTGGCAGTAAATAAAGTAGGAACGGTATTAAGAACAGCTTCTTTTATTCAAATGAAGAGTCCCGCGCCAGTGGGTGTTGTAGAAAATGGCATGCTGGTACTGATAGTCCCCTCATGCAGCCACATAAGACTCTTGTAGTTCTTTAACCAAGTGGTTAGCGTTCCTACTTCTAAATACAATTTAAAATCTGTGTACGGTGAAAGGCATACTGCAACTGCATTCCTCTGCTGATAAAACTGTTAGCGAGGCCCCCTCTGTCCATAACTCGCGCTGGTGTTTACCAGCACGTTGGATCCGCCTACGTGCGTCGGGGCATCTCGCGGCCGGACCATCCACTTTCTATTAGAAAAGAAAGGTTGCCCTTTTGAGATGCCGCACACAGCATGGGGTTAACGCACACCACATCACAGGCAGCAGTCAGGTTTGCAGGCTCTGTGTCATCCAACAGCCAAACGCGTTTCGAGCTCCATCGAGCTCTTAGTCACTGGCAGTAAAGAAAGTAGGAGCGGCATTAAGAACAGCTTCCTTTATTCAAATAAGGAGTCACCCCCCAGTGGGCGTTGTAGAAAATGGCATGCTGGTACTGATAGTCTCCTCATGCAGCCACATAAGACTCTTGTAGTTCTTTAACCAAGTGGTTAGCGTTCCTACTTCTAAATAAAATTTAAAATCCGTGTACGGTGAAAGGCATACTGCAACTGCATTCCACTGCTAATACAATTGTTAGCAAGGCCTCCTCTGTCCATAACTCGCGCTGGTGTTCACCAGCACGCTGGAACCGCCTACGGGCGTCGGGGCAGCTCGCGGCCAGACCAGACGCTTTGTATTAGAAAACAAAAGTTGCCCTTTTGAGATGCGGCACACAGCACGGGGTTAACGCACACCACATCACTGGCAGCAGTCAGGTTTGCAGGCTCTATGTCATCCAACAGCCAAACGCGTTTCAAGCTCCCTCGAGCTCTTGGTCACTGGCAGTAAATAAAGTAGGAGCGGCATTAGGAAGAGCTTCCTTTATTCAAATAAGGAGTCCAGCCCCAGTGGGCGTTGTAGAAAATGGCATGCTGCTACTGATAGTCTCCTCGTGCAGCCACATAAGACTCTTGTAGTTCTTTAACCAAGTGGTTAGTTTTCCTACTTCTAAATACAATTTAAAATCCGTCTACGGTGAAAGGCATACTGCAACTGCATTCCGCTGCTAATACAATTGTTAGCGAGGACCCCTCTGTCCATAACTCGCGGTGGTGTTTACCAGCACGCTGGAACCGCCTACGCGCGTTGGGGCATCTCGGGGCCAGACCAGACACTTTCTATTAGAAAACAAAGGTTGCCCTTTTGAGATGCCGCACACAGCATGGGGTTAACGCACACCACATCACAGGCAGCAGTCAGGTTTGCAGGGTCTATTTCATCCAACAGCCAAACGCGTTTCCAGCTCCCTCGAGCTCTTGATCACTGGCGGTAAAGAAAGTAGGAGCGGCATTGAAACAGCTTCTTTTATTCAAATGAGGAATCCCGCCCCAGTGGGCATTGTAGAAAATGGCAGTCTGCTACTGATAGTCCCCTCATGCAGCCACATAAGACTCTTGTAGTTCTTTAACCAAGTGGTTAGCGTTCCTACTTCTAAATACAATTTAAAATCCGTGTACGGTGAAAGGCATACTGCAACTGCATTCCGCTGCTAATACAACTGTTAGCGAGGCCCCCTGTGTCCATAACTCGCGCTGGTGTTTACCAGCACGCTGGAACCTCCTAAGGGCATCGGGGCATTCCGTGGCCGGCCAGACACTTTCTATTAGAAAACAAAGGTTGCCCTTTTGAGATGCCGCACACAGCACCGGGTTAACACACACCACATCACAGGCAGCAGTCAGGTTTGCAGGCTCTATGTCATCCAACAGCCAAACGCGTTTCGAGCTCCCTCGAGCTCTTGATCACTGGCTGTAAAGAAAGTAGGAGCAACATTAAGAACAGCTTCTTTTAATCAAATGAGGAGTCCTGCCCCAGTGGGTGTTGTAGAAAATGGCATGCTGGTACTGATAGTCCCCTCGTGCAGCCACATAAGACTCTTATAGTTCTTTAACCAAGTCTCTACCAGAAACCAAGTCTCTACCAGAAACCAACGGCTGGCAACACATTACTGCATGCCAGTAGTTTCCACCCGCATCACACAATTGCTAGTTTGCCCTATGGCGAGTACTTACGAATTCGTAGAGCCTGCAGCACAGAAACGGCACTGAAGGAAGCACAGGAATTTACTAATTGTAGATTGATGGAACGTGGATACAATGAGAAGAAGCTTGATCTGGCTATTGAAAAGGCCAGCGTTTTCCCCTTTTGGGGCCTTTCTTGTTTATTGGCACATTATTTTCAACAATTATTTTAATTCCTATTGCTCTTTATTTGTGCTATTGTACTGATGTTTTACATTGTTTTCTTCAACTCAATAAAGCTTTTCAAACTCAAAAAAAGGCCAACAAGAAAGAAAGATCAGCTCTTATAAAACCAATCCAAGTATCCACAGTAAGTCTCGGTTTAATTGAGGCCAGCGAGGTACCCAAAACAGAGAATCCCTATAGATTCATCACTACATACAGTAGACAATCTCATAGCATAAAAAAGATTATTAACACACAATGGCCCATAGTGCTCACTGATACTGTTCTGAATGGAGTTTTAACCTCAAAACCCAATTTTACCTATCGCAAGGCTCACTCTATAAGAAGTGAGTTGGTCAAAACCAGCCCTGAGCTTTACCATAAAGAAAGTTGGCTTTCTTCTTCAAGTGCAGTACTTGCAGGGCCTGCAAATTTGGAGTCAACCCTAGAACATATACTAATGCATTTTCGGAAACCCCCATTAAGATCAAGGGTCACTACACGTGCAGAACAGAGTATGCCGTGTATGTGTTGAAATGCGTGTGCGGACTCCTGTATGTAGGTAGCACAAAGCTACAAGTGCATGCAGGAATTCTGACCCAACCTACCCAGTGGCTAGACACGTCAAATTGGAACATGGCAATAACTTAAATGTGTTACAATATTTTGTGATTGATAGTGTACAACCCAGCAAAAGGGGTGGGAATCCAGAAAAGAGACTACGCCAACTGGAGACCAAACACATCTTGGAGCTCGACACTAAAACCCCTAAAGGGCTCAATATTTGTGAGGACCTACATCACTATCTCTAGACCACTTTCATATTAAATTTCGTTAATATATTATACTATATGAAATGGACCTTGCCTATATATTTATTTATTGATTATGAATACATACTTGTTGATTAGTGTATATTTATTGCAATTTTAATCTTTTTATGAAGGTTTTTAGCTCTTTGTCTTGGTGTTCAATTGATGTGTATTTTATCATGGATCTATAAGTGTATGGATTTTTGGTTTTTACTATTTATTGATGCCATTGCATGGACCTATTGACCACATGAATCGATTAGCATTTGAGGTTGGGTTTGCTCCTATTTAAGTCTCACGTTGTCACTTTATCTGAATCATGAATATAAGCCCGGTCACTAGTATTTGTACAGGAAAGGAAGAAAACATTTTATTGATTAGGGTAGCTGCCTCTGCCCTTATCCCTGCCCCTTGGTAGTATAATAGTACTGAGTTTAAGTAAACTCCCGGCTGGGAGTTTTTTTCCCACTTTATTTCAGCACTAGAGCACATGCACTTTATCTGTCATCAGTAGGAATTTCATATAAAGACATATACCCAATTGGTTTCTATGTTCATCAATGGGAAATTAGGAGTTTGAACACGGATACATTATATCAAATGAAATGGCCGACCAATTAAAACACTCTAGGTGGCTTAGTTACAAAGAAGAGACTGGGGGAATGCATTTAGCGGCCAGTCCCTGTGCATTGGAGCAGATATAAATTGTCTTTGCTGCATTTGTACAATGATTAATGTATGCATAATATTGTTTTGTTTATTGACCATTTAGGGTATATTTTAATAATTTTACTTTGTTGTTATGATGAAGTCTGTCTTCCCGTTTTTCCACACTGACTAAAACAAAGTCTGTTTTCTATGTCTATGTAATAATCTGATGACAGATCGTGATTGGTGAATGGTGGTTTTAAATGAGAAGGGGGAATTTTGCACTTATAACTGGGGATCAAGGCGACAGAGTTCGCCGAAACGCGTCTGGTGTGTTTCCGGCACAGCAATGCACTTTTGATGATTTAAAAATAAAAAATACCTCCAACTGCAGCTATTACAAGAGTCTGTTTCTCTTTTTGTTGCTGAGTGGCATCGTGGAGTTGGAATCTATACTACTATTATAAAGAGAGAACAGAAACCTTTAGGCAAGGTAAACTCGGGAACCACAGCGCCAATCCACACACCCAATACCTTGTTGTAATCCTCAGGGTGTGTAGATTGACATAGGCTGCATAAAATAAAAATTAAACGTAAATTAAAAAATTAAAGTTTAAAAACAAAGTAGTCCCCTAAAACAAGTGCCGGCCGCAACGTAGCGCTGACCGCGACCTACACCTGCGTGATGACGACAGGCGGTGAGGAGCTGTGACGAGCGGCATGCGGCGAGGAGTGGCGTGGTGGGTCAGGTAAGGAGAGGCGGGAGGCGGGAGGCGGTCCGGGCAATGTCGGGGCAGGCGAGGGCCCGGGAGTGGGGGCTAAGTCCGAAGCGCGGCTGAGGTATGGCAGAGGCGGGAGGCGGGAGGCAGGCAGGTGGCAGGCAGGCGGGCAGCGGTATAGGCAATGTCGGGGCGGGCCTGCGGGGGGCTCTACCGGGACTAAACAAATGCTCAAAATGCAGCCCCCAGCCCCCTTCTGCCCCCGGGCAACGCCGGGGCGGGCTGCTAGTATATATATATATTACCTACTGGCGGTCGCCAGTAGGTAGTTACAGTTAGGATTGTTTTCTATAGAAAATCCGGAACATTCTATTGGGAATAACCTTGGCGCCGGTTGAGGAATCTGCCTGTAATTTTCCTTAAATGTGCCTCCCTGCACTCCGCTCCTTCCCTGAAAATTTGGGGGGGATTCGTCAAGCGGGGGCCGAGATAAAAGGGGGGTCCCAAAACGTGTTTTCCCCACATTAATTTCCATAGGGCGGTTGGACTCACTTTTAGCCCGAATGGCTGAATGGATTTCCTCAAAACTTGGCAAAATTGTAGGGACTGGTAGCCCGATGTGCCTTTGCTATGTCTCAAGATATGTGCTCCAGTGGATTTTGAGTAATTTAGGTTAAAAAAAATATATATATCTGGGCGGAGCCTAACCACACGTCTGATCTGATTGGCTGTCAGCACTTCATCCAAGAAGTGTTGGCAGCCATCTTGGGACCAATATACATGATAGCACCTCATTAAAAAGCATTGTAGTTAATAGAGGGTTTTAGGACTTTAGTTACATTATAAATCATTTGTTGATGGTACCATACTCATTTTAGGAATTGTGGTGTGTTCTAACGTGATTTTACCATGTGAAAAAGCCTTCTGCTGTGATATCATGAATCATGTTTGAAAGAAAACTAATATCTCATGATTTTCACACAGTGGTTTGGAAGGGGATCTATAAGCTAAACTGAAAGCATATTTTCTGTAAATTCACATTATCTTTCTTAGTCATGTGAGAATGAAGTCTGACATTCTCAGTAAAACATGTACATCCAACAAGGACAGAGACTGTCAGTTGATTCCTTTGTGTTCTACTGCAGCCTCCTAGAGTGTTCTAAAGAACAACTAGAGCGCTAACAGTCCTACTTATTACAAAGGTATAGCACACCTGAAGCCATCGTGATGGGAATAAAGTGGTAACTCTTACAACATTTAATTTAAAAAGGAACAAAATGAGGGGGTATATTATGCCATAGAAAGTATTATTAGTGCTGCAGAAAGAAAAATTAGGGCACATTTTGAGTGACTTCTCAAATCCTCTTCTATTTCATTAAAAAATTGACATGCAGTCTCCCAAGATGGCCACCAGAGACAAAAGAGCCCAAATGTAGCCCAAATATCACCCAGATGTAGCCCAAGTATAGCCCAACGACAGAATGTCCCAGAGTGTTCTAATGAACAACTAGAGCGCTAACAGTCTTACTTATGACAAAAGTATGGCACACCAGAAGCCATCTTGATTGGAATGAAGTGGTAAGTCTGAAAACATTTAATTTAAAAAGGAACAAAATGAGGGGGTTCATTTTGACATAGAAAGTATGATTAGTGCTTCAGAAAGAAATATTAGGGATAATTTTGAGTGACTTCTCAAATCCTCTTCTATTTCATTAAAAAAAATCTGACATGCAGACTGAAACATCTTTGAATACCAGCAGCAGACTTCCCTGGTGAGCAGTAGCTTTACTACAGTGATCTAATAAGCAACTAGAGTGCTAACATTCAGAATTTATGGCAAATGTGTGACACACCTGAATGCCTTCTTGATGGAACCAAAGTAAACAAGCATTGAAAATGCAGTAGATCTCGTCCTCGTTTAAGTTAAAGCCATTCTGTTTGTAATGAGGTGGCTTTTTAGCTTTGCTTTTATTAGTGTTTTTTAAACTTTCATGTAAATAACATGCATCTGTATGCATATATGTATATGTATGCATGCATTTATATTTGTATTTATATAGATATACAGATTATATATGTTTATATATGTATGTATATATATATATATATATATATATATATATATATATATATATATATATACATACACATACATATATATAAATGCATATGCATATATATGTGTATATGTGTGCGTGTAGAGAGAGGTAGAGGTGTAGAGGTAGAGGTAGAGAGGTAGAGGTAGAGAGGTAGCGGTAGAGAGGTAGCGGTAGAGAGGTAGAGACTAGTAGAGAGAGGTAGAGAGTAGAGAGTGAGTAATAGAGAGTAGAGAGTAGTAGAGAGCAGTAGAGAGAGTAGCAGAGAGTGAGTAGTAGAGAGTAGTAGAGTGAATAGTAGAGTGAGTAGTAGAGAGTAGTAGAGAGTGAGTAGTAGAGAGTTAGTAGTAGAGTGAGTAGTAGAGAGCAGTAGAGAGTGAGTAGTAGAGAGTAGTAAAGAGTGAGTAGTAGAGAGTAATAGAGAGTGAGTAGTAGAGAGTAGTAGAGAATGAGTAGCAGAGAGAGAATAGTAGAGAGTAGTAGAGAGTGAGTAGTAGAGTGAGTAGTAGAGATTAGTAGAGAGAGAGTAGTAGAGAGTAGTAGAGAGTGAGTAGTAGAGTGAGTAGTAGAGAGTGAGTAGTAGAGAGAGAAAGTAGTAGAGAGAGAGTAGTAGAGAGTGAGAAGTAGAGAGTGAGTAGTAGAGAGTAGTAGAGAGTGAGTAGTAAAGAGTGAGTAGTAGAGAGAGAGTAGTAGAGAGTGAGTAGTAGATAGTGAGTAGTAGATAGTGAGAAGTAGGGAGTGAGTAGTAGAGAGAGAGTAGTAGAGAGTGAGAAGTAGGGAGTGAGTAGTAGAGAGAGAGTAGTAGAGAGTAGTAGAGTAGTAGAGAATGAGTAGTAGAGAGTGAGTATTTGAGAGTAGTGGAGTAGGAGAGAGTAAGTAGTAGAGAGTAGTGGAGAATATTCCAAAGTTTGGCACAGAACCACTTGCACAATAAGTCCAATCAAATCATATCACTTAGAGTCCTTATTGAAGCGCTGAATCTTGGTGTATATTCAAATGCTTTTATTTTCCTTAAGTTTATGTACCACAGCCGGCCGAAACGTTTGGTTCTGTACAACAGAACTTCTTTAGGGCGTTCTTATTTCCTTCAAGTTATGTCGGTATCCTGTTGTCATATAACTAGATATTTCTTCCAAATGTTAGACGAGACTTAAGTACATTCTTATTCAAAGTGACTAGGTATCAATTTTACCCACACAATTCGGGCAGACTTGAGTAATTTATAGCATCCTCAAAGTCAGTCTTTCAAAAATTCCAAAGTATAGGACTTGATAATCCAAATCCGAATGTTTCTCAAGAAAAGTCATTTTCAATCGTTCGGAATATCGGTGTTTGGGCAGATATGACCCAGGGACCCCCAGTATGCAAGGGGAATTAGTCCCCCCTCTGCAAACGCGCCAGTGGCCTGCGTTGCAGAGAGGTGTAAAAAGGGGCATAGCCTCATTACACCTTTGTGCAATGCAGCCCCCTGGCGCATACTGGAGGTTCCAGGTGGGCTAGTTGGCCCCCAGGGACCCCTAGTATGCAAGGGGAGTTAGTTCCCCCTCTTCAAACATGCACAGGGGCTGCGTTGCAGAGAGGTGTAAAAAAGGGTGTGGCCTCATTACACCTCTCTGCAATGCAGCCCCCTGGCGCATACTCGAGGCTCCTGGTGGGCTAGTTGGCCCCCAGGGACCCCCAGCATGTAAGGGGAATTAGTTCCCCATCTTCAAACATGCACGGGGGCTGCATTGCAGAGAGGTGTAAAAAGGGGCGTGGTTAATCAGTTTAATACTTTGCTCTCCATAGCAAATTGTCCTTCCACAACATTTGCAAACAATTTTGAAATCTCCAAACTGGGTTTGGATGTTTGGGACCATCTCACTTGTCTCTGGACCCGATGGAGTGGGTTGCTTACTTTGGGAGGTGCTGGGTGAAGATTGGGGAGGGTTTCTGGTCAGTTCTCTGACCTCTGCCGCAGCATAGTTGTTTGGGTGCCAGCGTTCCATGTGGCGAATCATGGTGTTGTTGCCAAAAGAATACTTTTTGGCAGGGTTTCCCCTGGAAAGTACAGTGCCACAGATCAGACAAGTAACCTTTGGCGCATTAACTTTCTTGAGGCCCCTTGGGATTTTAAAAAACTCCCAGACAACGTGCTCCTTTGGCTTATAGGTGGTAGTATCTTCAGGCAGGTACCTCCTCTCCTCCTCCTCCTCCTCCTCCTCCTCTTCTTCTTCTCCACCACTGTGGTGTTGTGGTGGTCCTTGTGGTGGTGGTGGTGGTGGGGTGGTGGGGGTGGTTGAGATGCTCCTGCTGCTGCTGCTACTGTAGCCATTTCTCATTACGAATAGGTCCAAATAGGCCTGCAAACAGGTCTTCCTCAGTCAAAGTAAAAAGTGAGAATGAGGAAAAAAGGGGGGGCTTTCATCTTTTGGAAAACAAAACTGTCCTGAACCAATGAAAAGTGTTATTTTCAGGTCACATGAAAATGGCTTTATCATTTGGAAACCAAAACTGTCCTGAACCAATGAAAAGTGTTATTTTCAGGTCACATGACCCGATGCGCTTACGTAGCGCGATCGTATGCGTGCGAGTGCTTCCGGGTGCGCTTACGCCGTGCGTATCAGGCGGACGCGGCTACGCGATATGTCACAATTATGTTTTCGTTCGCGGCAATAGCGCTAACGGGACGCTCACCGGTACGCACTCCGGGGCGCGCGGCATGACTGCGCTTACCGGTGGGCTCACCGGTACGCGCACCGGGAGCGCTCCAGGGCAAAAAAAACAACAACAAAAAAACCATGAACAATATACATAAAAAAAATAGTATTACATAAATATACAATATAGGATTCATTATAAAAAATATTACATTTCATAGCTATAGAAATTTGCTATTAAAAAACCTTTGAAATTCACTGAAAAAAACATAGGTTTGAGGCCCTATATATAGTTAGGAATTTGCATTTAAAAAACCTATGAAATTCACTGAAAAAACCATAGGTTTCACACCAGTTATAATCAGGAATTAGCATTTAAAAAAACCTTTGAAATTCACTGAAAAAGCCATAGGTTTCACACCAGTTATAGTTAGGAATTAGCATTTAAAAAACCTATTAAATTCACTGAAAAAACCATAGGTTTGACACCAGTTATAGTTAGCTGGAAATTTTACTGACATAAAACCATTGAAATTCCCACGTTATAGTTAGTTGGACTCACTATAACTTGCGCACCTGCAATGCACTGCTGATGACGTCACATATTACATGACAACACATGGTCAGTGACATCACTCATGACATCACTGATGACACTATCCTTGTGACAGAGTGACAGACCTCCTTTCAGTGTAATGTAACCCTTGAAACACATATTCAAAAATAGAAACTAACATTTTCAAAAAAATTGAGATACCCATACCAGTTACAACAACCAATTCAGTAATTCCTCCATCTATATACACATCCTCTCATTCAGAAACAGTTCTATATAGTCACTCATACATATACTCACTCATCATATGTAGTGATACACATTTACATCCTGTTACACACCGACAGTCATCCAAAAGTTACTCACACACATACTCACACATGCAAATAAACTTTTGAACATCCATTTATTTGCATATACAGCTATACACACACTAGTACATTACTTCTAAGGAAACTTACACATACTTACTCTCTTAAACAATCACTTATAGAAACACATACTTATTTAAACAGGAACTCTTTCAATCTCTCACTCTCACATATACTCACTTATATACATCAATACTCACATATACTAGATTAAAACATATGTAGTTACTCATAAAAACACTAGTGAGGCAGGCATTCACTCACTAACACACACATATTCACACTCATCCACCCATACAGTCCTGCACATACGCTGTCTTAAAAACACAATCAAACAGTGAGTGAGTCATCAACCCATGCAGCCACTTATACACAAAGTGAAACACTGATACATATATTTAAAATATTTAAAAATTACTCGCTAATATATGTATTCACTAAGATACACTTTATAAGCTAGTTAACCAATCAATATTTTTTTTAAAATAAACATCCATTTACACACTTATTTAAACATTTATTCGTCCATCGACCTTTACAAATACATATATAAAACATATTGATATTTCAGAAAGACACACATTCACTGTATGGTGCCATCAGTGATGTCATGAGTGATGTCACTGACCATGTCATGAGTGCTGTAATATGTGACGTCATCAGCAGTGCATTGCAGGCGCGCAAGTTATAGTGAGTCCAACTAACTATAAAGTGGGAATTTCAATGGTTTTATGTCAGTAAAATTTCCAGATTTCCAGCTAACTATAACTGGTGTGAAACCTATGGTTTTTTCAGTGAATTTAATTGGTTTTTTAAATGCTAATTCCTAACTATAACTAGTGTGAAACCTATGGTTTTTTCAGTGAATATATATATATATATATATATATATATATATATATATATATATATATATATATATATATATATATATATATATATATATATGATCAAGGGCTCTTGAAGCCCGAAACGCGTCGTTGCAGGCTGGAAAAGAAACGCAAATAAAATCTGCATCTTGCCTGACTCGCTGTGGTGGTCTGTGTTCCTTCCTCGCCGCACGTCGGAATTGGTGGAAATTGTTTGGTGCATATATATATATATATATATATGCTCCAAAGTTCCCCACCGGAACAAAGACTCCCTCAGACATCCGCTAGCACCGGGCTTTTAAAGGATAAGAACGGAACCGGCATGCCGGTGCAGATAACAGATTTTGTGTCGAGTTATGCATGCCTGGCGCGTTTCTGTGATGCCGCACTTCATCAGAGTCTTTGACTGTTTTTCGTGCTTTTCTGACCCATACACACACAAGGAAAATGTCACCCTTCCATGGGCTGCTCTGTTGAGCGTATTGACTTGATTAGATCTGTCAAACTGACGGTTTTGAATACACCTGATAAATGTAAATGGCACTTATATACATGTTGTTAAATGTAAGCCACATATTCGTGTAAGCAAGAGTAATATACAAAGAATGAATTCGATAACGTTCCAAGATGGCGCTCACAATCGTGTGGGTCGCTTAATGTCCTATGTTTGTTTCCATAATTTGGGAGTTTCAAATGGCGCTGTGCTGCTTGTTACGCGTAGACACAGAAGAAGGGAATTACCGAAACGCTTCTGTCAGTGAAATAAAAAACACTGCTTTGACAAGTATCCCGTGAGTGCTGTCCTTTTTCCTGGTAAATGGGAGAAACTTTGAAGCTTGAATATTACGCAACACACCAACGCGTGACGGCACCCGTCTATAGAGTGACTCGCTATCTGGTGTCCTTGGAGCAGGAATGTTTTAAGCGGGTGTACCGCCTCAACCAATTACCGTGGTCGGATATTTGGACTTCGGAAAGGGAGATACGAAGGGAGACCCCACCAAACGCCAGGGCTGAACCAACACAAGCGGGTAAGCCTTTTAAATACTTACATGCGCTTGTTTTGAAAAACGGATAGAGGCAAGACGAGGGATTCAGTGACAGTAGCAGTGTTCGAAGGAGGTGGAGCACGGCACCGGAGCACCACACCCCTTACGAGAGAACTATGTTCAGCGTAACAGAGCGCAGGGAAGCAGCGGCTGGAATGTTTAAAAACAAAAATCCAGACATTACGCTCCCACCCACGAAAACAACTAAGGAGACACCGAGCACTCTGGTAAATCAATACACGAAATTAGAGAGCCTATATGAGCGGGAAACAAGAAAATGGTGGGAGGACACCTCACTCTAGAGTTATAATGAAGTACAAAGAGTGCCGCGAGGCTTAAGGATATATACCATCCCCGCATACGAGAATCCAGACCCTCTTTTATTAGAAGCTTGGGCGAAACATACGGCTCTATCAAGTAAAGGCATGCTGGAGATTCTTGTCCAGTTTGCCTGGAGTGACCAAGATAAAACACCTCAAAGAAATTGAAGCTCTTGAGGAAGAACTCAAGCACAATACTGACAAAGATCAACAAGAGCAGCTAAGAGCCGCAATAAAAAAACGCAAGGAAAAATATGAAAACAAAATCAAAACGCGAAAACAAGAGAAATTTGATCGCGACGAGAGGGATTATTCGATGGGAAGAGTCCTAACATTCGCGAAGAAATATGACCAAACACGCAAAGAGATTAGTGGTCTTGGCAATAAAGCAACAAGAAACGCAACCCAGACAAGGGTGGAAACGGAGTTTCTCCTGCATCTTGGTCTGAAGCCAGTATAGTTGTATTTCCTAAAAAAGGAAAATCACCCATACTTCTCACTTCATATCGCCCCATATCCCTTATTAATTCGGACTCCAAATTGTTTGCTAAAGTAATGTCAAGTACATTAAGCAGGGATATTGAACATCTGGTCTCCCCTTGGCAGCATGGTTTTGTTCCAGGTAAAGGGACTACTGATCATACCTGCAGAACTCTGGCCCTCTTTGATGCCACTGCTGTTCGGGGAGGGCAGATGTCAATGATCCTGTTGGACGCCGAGAAGGCCTTCGACCGGGTGTCATGGAAATTTCTCTGGGCGGTAATGGCAAGAAATAATTTTGGCCCCAAATTTTTAAAAGCTATGAATTCTATGTATACGTCCCCCAAAGCCAAATTGCAAATTATGGGTTCCGAATCTGGACAGATTAATATATCGCGTGGTACTAGACAAGGCTGTCCTTGTTCACCACTATTATTTGCGCTTTATAATAATCCGCTTATATTAAAACTCTTAGAGCATACACTTATTACCCCCATCCTGAGTCATTCATTTGAGACTAAAGTACTAGCCTATGCGGACGATATCGCGGTCATCACCGCTGATCCAGTAGTGGCCATGCGCGAAATCGAAGCATTAACTCTGGAGTTTGGCTTATATTCAGGCTACTCCCTGAATAGGGGAAAGACTATTATACTGGCTACAGCCAATACAGTGTGTAACGACCAAAGAAGGAGTCCTAAAGCCACCTATTTGGGAGTCATTTTAAGCCCTGACACCAAGCATATCGTAGCTCTGAACTATGACCCTCTCATTGCCAAGATTAAACAAGACCTAGATCGGGTCAATAATTTACACCTCACGATCATAGGAAGAGCTAACTTTCTTAAAATGAATGTCTTACCCAGATGTTTATATCTTTTTCGTGCAATACCGTTGGTAGTAGAGTCAAGGATATTAAAAACACTTGATTCACTTATGTCGAAATTTATATGGCAGCACGGAAAGATTAGGAGATCGCATAAACTGCTCTTTCTTCCTATAGAAAGAGGAGGACTTGCTGTTCCAAATTGTACGCTCTACCACTGGGCTTCGATTTTAAAACTCTCATCTCCGATGCTTTGTAATAGCAATGGTAATACACATGTTGATATTGATTACATTCCTTCAATATATGAGCTGGTTCTCGGTAAAGAAGCAAAGGGGCTTTTCCTCCAGGCAATTGACACTAAGCATATGAAAAAGAAATGCAAGGTTGAAATTATGTTAAGCGCTTGGAAAGTCTGGGAACAGTTTGTTAAACTTATACAACTTAAGAAACTTAACAGGTATACGCTATTATGGAAACACAGTACTCTTTGTGCACCATCCTATGATGTGATAGCAAGAAAATGGGAAAGGATTGGTATAACCACAATTGGCGATTTCTTGATTAACGATTTTGAAACCACTTTTAACGACCTGAAACAGAAATACCTACTCTCAAACGGCGACTACATTAAATTCGCGCAGGTAATAGCATATTTAAGAGCAAAACGTCTCTCTATTTATTTGGGGAGAGTAGAGATAATTGAAGCCCTTTACAATACAAACACTAGAATTGGAGTACTTTATAGGCTACTCCTAATTAATATGTCGGATGACTTGGAAAAAACAGAAACTAGCTGGGCTACAAAATTAAATAATCCTGATGTGGACATTGATAGGATACTAGAGATGAGCCAATGGCCAGTAACTTAAAAGCCCAAATATACAAAACAGTTTTCAATCTCTATTATACACCCGCCAAGCTGTTTCTATGGGGGAAAAGGGAGAATGACATCTGCCCAAGATGTTCGAAAGGTCCTGCCACCCTGATACACATGTTTAGTAGCTGTCCCTCACTTGCGTTAATTAAGAACATGCTCTCGAATTTTTGGGAAGAGCTTTTTGGGCATAGGGTACCACATTCAGATACACTCTTTGTTTTAGGATTTGATACTACTCTAAAATTGACTAAAACAGAGCAAAAAATACTATATATTGGGACAGCAGCCTTTAGAATCATTCTGGCAGCTCGCTGGAAGGAGCAAGAAGCTCCTAGTTTTCAGATGTGGCTATCCCGTTTCCTTGCAATCTATAGCATAGAGACGGCTATATATACTACTAAGGGAAAGAGAGCAAGGAAACATGGGGAGTCACTCTGGCTTCCGATAACTAACTGGAAATCTAAACATAATCCCATGACTATATAAGGCTTTTAGTTCGTTCCATTCTAGCTGCCTGCTCTGATGTTATTTGATGTATTTCTGTTACTCCTTTTCTTTTTAAATGAATTTGTAATGTATTGCTTTATATGATGTATTGTATAGATTCTGTCTGGCTCTGCCTGTGTTGGGTTCGTAATAAAAAATAAAAAAATTAAAAAAAAAAGACAAGGGTGGAAACCTCAGAATCTGAGGTGACGGAAGAAGAACTGAGTGAAGATGTGGCAGGCCCCGCGAGACGTTTGCCTAAAACGCCTTTTCATCAGTCAAAGCTGGCTAAGGGCCGGGAAGAACAAACCCCCAGAGGAAGAAGGCAAACCAGACGAGGCGGGTGGAAGAGGAAGAGCAAAAACGAATTACACACCCAGAGTAACAAGAAGCAAAAGAGGGGCGAAATGGTAGTAACCAATGACCAACACCTGACGATTATAAATCTATCACACAAGAAATTAACAGTTGCTGAAGAATCTGTCCATAAGCTGGGTTTAACTTTCTGCCCCAACCACCGCTTAGAGTACACGCAGACAAGAATTGACTTGTTTAAGTTCATACGCAAATTGAAACTGTACAAGTTCTACAAGATCAAACCTACAACGAAAGAAGCTAAAATCTTAAAGTCCAATTGGAAAGACACGGATCTTCTAAGTGTCAATGACTTAACATCCTTAGATGTACTTGAGGATCTTCGAAAAGAAAATACCATGGAAATTACTCCATCAGGGACCACATTAACGCAACGAGTAAGAAGAACAGAAGTGGCTCAAGAAGCACCACCCAGTGGTCTAAAGCTACCATCAAAATTCGTACCACAAATGCCCATGGACTGCATAGACACTTTCTCCGACTTAATCTTCAGGGATTTGATGAAGTTCAGGGAGAATAAACAAAGGAAAAAGGGTCATGACAATCTGACGAAACCACAGAGAGAAGCAGTGAAAGGCCTAGCGGAGGACACAACAATTATCTGTAAACCTTCGGACAAGGAAGGCAGCGTTGTTGTCCTCACAAGAGAACAATATGTGAGAGAGGCTATGCGACAACTGGGTGATCACAGTTGTTATGAATTGACTACCAAGATCCAATATAAGGACAGTATCATCAAATTACATGAACTCCTGACCAAATGGCATGGCAAATCGATGTTGGACTTAGATGAATACCTGTTTCTGAGAGTAACCAACCCTGTGTTACCAACATTTTATCACCTACCCAAAGTGCATAAAGACATGGAACAGCCCCCTGGACGACCAATCGCCTCTTCAATTGGTAGCTTGACTGAGAACCTTTCGAGATATTTGGATCACTTTCTATTTGAGGCAGTCCTGAAACTAAAATCTTATATCAGAGACACAACTGATTTCATCGAGCACATAGAGAAACTGGATTGGCAATCCACTTACTGTTTGATTACCGTGGATAAAACCAGCCTCTACACCTGTATTGACCATATACAAGGCTTGTCTGCAGTGGAATATTTCCTAAGAAAGAGACAGGTAAAATTCGCAACATATAACAAAATGCTGCTAGAATTAATCCAACACTGTCTTTACAATAATATCTTTCTTTTTCAGGGGGAACTATTCAGACAAATCTCTGGAACTGCCATGGGCTCCTGCTTCACCCCCAGCTACACAAATTTATTAGTGGGCTGGTGGGAGGAGCAGGTAGCCTGGGCGCCAGAGAATCAAATATGGTCAGAGAAAACCATATCGTGGTATAGGTATATCGACGATTTATTTTTGGTGTGGAATGGTTCAGTACATGAGGCAGAAGAATATATTAGATTTTTAAATCTAAATGAGAATAATCTGAGATTCACTGGTCAGGTCAGTTTGGTGGCAGCTAAATACCTAGATCTCCAAATCAAGATCCAAGAGAACAAGATAACCTGTTGTCCCTATAGAAAACCAACAGAGGGCAATAGTGTATTACACGCGCTAAGCAACCACCCTCGCAGACTGATCAACAGTAAACCATACGGAGAGTTTCTCCGACTCAAATGTAACTGCTCAGTGAGCTCTGATTTTGATTTAGCAGCCAAGGACAGCTTCAATAGATTCCTAGTAAGAGGCTATAATGCGAAATTGCTCACAACCACTCTCCAGAGAGTATCTGAGATACCGAGAGAGGATCTGTTTAAGAAAAAAGACAAGAAGGTTGATGATGGTAGATTTCGCATGATAACTACATTCTCACAAGGAGCTGACTGGCTCAGTGGGACCATAAGAAAACACTGGCACATCTTGAAAACAGATCATATTATTGGAAATGATGTGCCAGTGAATCCTCTGATCACATTCAGAAAAGCACGCTCCTTGAGGGATGGTTTGGTCCATAGCCAGTGAATCCTCTGATCACATTCAGAAAAGCACGCTCCTTGAGGGATGGTTTGGTCCATAGTCACCTAGAACCAATTGCAACAAAAAAAGGTACATTGAATGATGCAAAAGGGTTCTTTCCCTGTGGAAAGTGCAAAGCATGTTCAGCCAGCAAACGCACTTTGTCCTATGAAGTTAAGGGCTTGAAAGATGGTAGAAAGATTAACAAATTCATGTCTTGTCAGACCACATTTGCAGTTTATTGTCTGAAATGCCCATGTGGGATGAGATACGTGGGTAGCACCATCAATTGTGTAAAGCTGAGAATTTTAGAGCACATGCGTGCCATCACAATTAAGGATTTCACTTATCCGGTGGCTCGCCACTTTTTCATCAAGCACAAGAGTGACAGGAATGTGTTACAATATGTCTGCCTAGACTGTATACCCGAAAATGCTAGGGGTGGGGACAGACTGCAAAAATTGTGCAGATTAGAGTCCAGATATATTGTGGATTTGCAAACAAAAAGCCCTGTGGGCCTCAACGGTGGGGAAGAATTGGCAGTACACCTGGGCGTATAGAAAAACATGAACTGTACAAACAACGATGACTCAGATTTTCTAGCATTGTGAGACAAGTACTCTTTTATTTTTGAAGAGTAATAGAATTTGATCTTGTGTATGTTGATTTCCTAAGTGTCTGAATTTCCTTTTTTGTTTAAGATGGGACATATATGTCATTGAACTAAAAACAATCGAGACACAGTTAGCCACAAAGTTTGGTATAGTATACAAGAAATATAACTCGTTTTTAAGAAGAAAACAACAGGACAAGTAGGCAACCATGATGGTTGCCATTGCCGATCCACGGCAAGATTAGATCTGTCAAACTGACGGTTTTGAATACACCTGATAAATGTAAATGGCACTTATATACATGTTGTTAAATGTAAGCCACATATTCGTGTAAGCAAGAGTAATATACAAAGAATGAATTGGATAACGTTCCAAGATGGCGATGTAATTTCCAAAACTCATTGAAGCCAACATTTTTACCATAAAGTATAACTGAATATGCCTAAGTGGGCATTGGCATTCATTTTTTACTGAATTTTACAATTTCTACTTTAGTTAAAGGCAGATGGAAAAAAGCTGGGAATCTTCTGTCCTCTGAAAACATCATGAATTGAGCGGTGATCACACTGTGATTTGGTTTTGATTTGAATTTAATTGTGTGGCTACCATGACATTGTAAACCACTTTATCTTGAAAATATTTCATTTTATTTGGGTTTTGATGTTGAATGCCAATGTCAACTTGGGCAGAATCAGTTATAATTTATGGTATCAATTTTAGCTTCAATGAATTTTAATAATTACATAATTATTCTAACTGTTCTTGTGTTTGTTATGTTAACTGTTCTTATAAAGCGCATGGCTGCTCCAGCAACGGGACGTCCCAACGCTAAAACTAACATTATTAGACAGGGAGGAGAGTTGAACTATAGATTGGAGAAAAGCCACGTGTTGATAATTTTCCTTAAGGCCCAATGATCCTGTGTGCTGCGAGCAGCAGTGGGAATGGAATTCCAAAGGGTGAATGCCATAGCCTTAAACGAGCGTCCCCCAGCTCTTGTCCTGCGCACTCTTGGGACACCGGCCAGATGTGGTCTGCAGAACCCAGGGCTCGAGCCGGAACATACAGTGTGCACAATTCGTTCAGGGTTTGCGGGCCTATGCCATGCAGGATCTTATGTGTAAGACATTGCACCTTGAAGTAGAGTCTCTGTTCTGTATATATTCACAGCCCACATAGGCGAAACCGGATGTTTCAGATCAAAATCGACATTTTATAAATGTGTGCACTTTTTGCCCTTTCAAGTATTTGTATTTATATATGATGAATTGTGTTTGTTAATCATTATTTATTGTCCACATGTCATGTTTGCTTGTAACTAAACAATACTATTAAGTTTGTTTAGGTATAATCGCATGCGGTAACAAAGGAACTTTTCCAATTAACATTGTGTCATAAATTGTGATTGTTTTTCCTTGCCTGCATAGAATTAGGTAATGCAGCTCTGGGCCAAGAGGGCCGACCCAGCTACTCTGTCTCGCACTGCTGTGTGGGGTGTAGTCCGTTTTCACTGTTTGCACTTTATTAAACATGGAAGCTTTTGGCTTGTATACTATGAGCAAGGCGAAATGCCGAAAGGCGTCAGAAAATTATTAAATTGAAGAATAAGCATACTGGAGAGTCTTGAGTTTTATTGTTTAACGAAGAGCAGGATATTGTAGTATATATATATATCCATAATAATATTATAAAGAGAGAGCCCAGAGGCGGGTAATCTCAGTAACCACAGCACCATTCACAACACCCAATACAGCTTTGGAAAGGGCAGTTGCAGCAGAAGGACATAGGCTATGCAGACAAATAAAAAAATGTATAAAAAAAATTGCAAGAAATCCATACTATCCATACTAATATTATAAAGAGAGAGCCCAAACCTTTGAGGCGGGTAATCTCAGTAACCACAGCACCAATCACAACACCCAACACAGCGTTGGAAAGGGCAGTTGCAGCAGAAGGACATAGGCTATGCAGACGGCCACCATATATATATATTTTTTTGCAGAGTTTTATATAGCGTGCACTTGACCCGAACTGAATCAGGTATCAGAGCGCCTTACATAGCACCAGTTACGTTACATGAGGACGCACATTCATTTTTGTTAGGCACAGGGATATTAAGTGATTTGCCCAGAATCACAGGACGTTTAGCGTCGTTACCAAGACTCGAAACCAGATCCCCAGGTCCGAGGTCGAGCGCCTTAGCCGTTAGGCCAACTCCTCTATACATTTGAAAGGTAAAATAACCGTGCCAGCAAAGTAGTCCCTTGTGGGCGTGTCTGCGTTGTGCTGTGGACGTGGGCTGGGGCGTGTGGTACGTCCATCACATCGTAGGCTGTGGGCATGACAAACGCTGGGGGCGTGTGTCCGCCCTTCATGCCATGTGAGTCGTACATACAAGCGCCAATTACGTTGCTGCGCAGCATCAAGGGGCACGCTGGGGACGTGACACGCTGGGGGCATGAGAAACGCTGGGGGCGTGAGAAACATTGGGGGCGTGTGTCCGCCCTTCATGCCATGTGGGTCGTACATTAATCAGTAGATCGTCTGCTGTGGCCGTGTGCTGGGGGTGTGACAAAGGCGTTCACCTGAAGGCCTGGTAAGTAACAATACTGCAGCCTCTCCTGCGCGCTGTTACTGAACTCTCTCATTCAACGAAATCACACACACCTACTACCATCAACCAGGGCTCTAGCCGGGCTCAGGCGGCGGATCAGTACACTAATTACATGCGCCTGATAACATCAACCAGGGCTGCATCTGGACCTCAAGCGGGGGAACACTCGCCTGCTAACATCAAACAGGCCTGCACCTGGGCGTCCAGCGGGGTAACACGCAAATGAGCAGCCTCTCCTACTCGCTGTCACTCAACTCTCTCATTAAACGGAGTTACCCGCGGCTGATAACTCTCTCATTCAACAACATTACACGCGCCTGCTAACATCAACCAGGGCTGTAGCCGGGCTCAGGCGGCGGATCACTACACCATTTACACGCGCCTGCTAACATCAACCAGGGCTGCAGCTGGGCCTTCTCCGTCCCTATTCAAATGAAACAAAAAATTTTGTCTACCGTGAGACTTTAAAATAAATTACCCTCGCCAAATACACAGATTACACACATTCTATTTCATACCCGGACAATGTTGGGACGGGCTGCTAGTATATATATATATATATATATATATATATATTCACAGAAAAAACCATAGGTTATAGTGGATATATAGTTAGGAATTTGCATTTACAAAACCTTGAAAATTCAATGAAAAAACCATAGGTTATAGGCCATATATAGTTAGGAATTAGCATTTACAAAACCTTATTTTACTCGCATAAAACCATTGAAATTCCATATATAGTTAGAAGCGCTAACTATATATCGCGCACCCGCAATCCACTGCTGATGATGTCACATATTACATCATTCATGACATGGTCAGTGACATCACTGATGACATCACTGATGACATCTCAAATGACATCACTGATGACATCACTGATCACAACATCCAGTGATTGTATGTGTCTGTAAAGTTTAAATATGTTTCACATATTGAAGAATGAGTGGATGTATAAGTGTCTGGATGAAGAATTTAGTAGGTGCATGACTGACTGTATGAGTGAGTGATTAAATGTGTCTCACTGAGTACATGGGTTAGTGACTAAACTGTCTTAATTCGTGCATCAGTATGTTTGTTGTTGTGTAAGCTGCTGCATGTGTTGATCAGTAGCTATAAGAGTGGCCATATGGGTTATTGATTGGTTGCCCAAGTATTTGAATGGGAGGCTGAGTGTGTGTGTGGGTGGCTGGGAGGTGCGTGACTCTGTGCATAGATGTGTAAGCAGTTGATTCACTAGGAGTATGAGTTCAAGAGTGCATGTGGAAACAGCTATATGGGCGGTTGACTGTGCATGGGTGTGTTGGTGAGTGAATGGATTTCTCATTGCTACATGTGCAAGTAAGTACGTATGTAAAACACAATACATGTGAGAGTTGAGATATATAAATAACTGAACATAAGAGCCAGTGAATGTGTGAGTGGCTGTATCGATCACTGTGAGCTTGTATCAGGGATTATATAAGAGAGTAAATATGTGTTATTATATGTTTGAATAAGTAAGATGTGTATAACTGTATAGTTGAGGAAATGGAGGTGTGATTGATTCTTTGCATGACTGACTAGGTGTGTGAGTAACTCCATGGATGACTGACAGTCTGTGAGTGTCTGTTTATACTGAGTGTATGTAAGGTTATATTAGAGTCTGAAGAGGTTCATTGTATTATCACATGAGTGATGTGATCAGTGATGACAAATGAGATGTCATCAGTGATGTCATTTGAGTTGTCATCAGTGATGTCATCAGTGATGTCATTTGAGATGTCATCATTGATATCATTTGAGTTGTCATCAGTGATGTCATTTGAGATGTCATCAGTGATGTCATCAGTGATGTCACTGACCATGTCATGAATGATGTAATATGTGACATCATCAGCAGTGGATTGCGGGTGCGCGATATATAGTTAGCGCTTCTAACTATATATGGAATTTCAATGGTTTTATGCGAGTAAAATAAGGTTTTGTAAATGCTAATTCCTAACTATATATGGCCTATAACCTATGGTTTTTTCATTGAATTTTCAAGGTTTTGTAAATGCAAATTCCTAACTATATATCCACTATAACCTATGGTTTTTTCTGTGAATTTCATTGGTTTTTTAATAGCAAATATGAAAAGCTTTAAAATGTCAAGTACGTGATAGATAAAAACATTTTCGTATTTATGCACGCTGATGTGCTTTGAACGCTGCACCCCCCCCCCTCCCCTCTTTTGCCTTAGTAGTACTCTCTCTTTGCAGATACTGAAGGGTAGTTAACGCAGGCCTTTACCCCCGTTGTAATCCGTCGTGCCTCCTTGTCTCTCCATTTGATTGATTGTTGTCCAAGCATTTACTGTTTTAGAATTGGTTCTCTTTGGATCATTCTCTATTTACAAACAAGCACAAAGTCGCAATACTCTGTTTAGTCTTTGCAGATAGTGAAAAATCGTGTAAAAAAATAAAAGTAATCGAGCAAAATCAGTAGGCCACTAATTGGATCTCTTTTTGACCTCGCTAAAATAGAAATATTAGGAACAACCCTTCTTGAGAAATACGAAAATAGTGAGATGAACTGAGCTCCGCACCATGAGGGCTGCAAGACAGCTCGGCTCCATCACCCATCCCGCACAAAATAACGACAAACCCTATGCAAATATTAAAAATATAGACAACACACCAGCAAAGAAACAGGGTAAAACATTTTATTAAAAAACTATTTACATAACGTTGGTTTATAAGATGATGTCAGTAGTGGACCGATGTGTGAATAGATCGAAAACAGCACAAGGCTCCAAAATCCGGATAGCAAGATCCTGGATGTTGGGTGCCATAGTTTAGAGTTCTGAATTTCAGCCTTTTTCAATGCCTGTGCTTTGTTGAATCAAAATGGCGGCTTGACACAATGCTATGCAGACCAAAACTGGTTTTCAGTTTGTACATTTTTCTAGATTTTTCAATCCAAGTTTGGTTGACTTTGTAGAACGATGGCTTCAGATTTTCAACATACGGTGTGGTGGCGCTGACTGGGAGGGGGCGCTTCGCTCCTGCCCCCTCCCCAAGTAAGATTTTCATACGTGAAAGTACGTTAATGGTTTTGGTCCCTGAGATGCTTCGATGTCACTACCATTCTCAAATAGCATAAGTTCTGGATGTTGGGTGCCATAGTTAAGAGTTCTGAGCAGTGCTTGTAACACTGTCTGAAGCTTATTTCCACCTACTGCAGCTTCACTATTCTCAAAGTAAGTGAGTGTCGTTTGTGGACCTGACTGCATTAGAAAACAATGTGATATGTTACCTTCCTAAACAGCTTGACGGAGGCCCCTGAGGGGCGGTGTGATGGCCATGGACTCGGAGAAGACGCTTGGCTCCGACACCCTCCCCAAGTCTTATAGCACTGGTGTAGCCTGAGATCGCCCCCGACATAGGCGGCCGGCTCCCGGGGTCCGGCGGAACTTTTTGCCTTTTGATGACTCTTCAATTCTGGACCTTGTCCCACAATCCGTTTGACCTGAAGACAAGCTGTAGTGGGGCGCCCCTTTATCGTTTTAGTTGCCATTCCGCCCGCTTTTGCTACACTGTGCCTCTTCCGCCATTCAGCTGTTTACCGCCCGCTCTTGCGACTACAGCGTCTCGCTCACCATGTAGTTGAGATGCGCCCGCTCTTGCGGTGCAGCGATAGGCGGCTGCCACAGGACTCTCAAAATGGCGGCCGGCTCTTCGGTTTTGGGCCTGGTCCACTAAAATGGCCCTGGGACACCTTGGAACTCGGACGCTTGTCTGCTAGGGCTTGGGTCCCATTCTCGAAAAGCGTCCCCTCAGCCGTGAAGATTCTACAAAAGTCTTGGGGGCCTCCGACTCCCGCAGGCTTCTGGTGGGGAGCGGCTGCCATGATTGCTCGTGGAATGGCCACGACGGAGCTACGAGATGGTAGTGGTCTCATGCTGACGCCAGCTTCAGTCTGAAACATCCAGAAACACTGTAGACTACCAATTCGATCAGTTCCGGTAGCGCCCCAACATGACCCGGAAGAGAAGAACTTGCCCTCCCCTCTTTGACTGATGGTTCTTGTTGCCTGTCCCCTCTGTTGTCATTTAACAGAACTTTTTGGACTGCTGAAAGGGGTTGTGTTCTGAACGCTGGTTGGTGGAGACATTTAGACTATATTCTTGACCTACGTTGTCGCGTAATGCGTTTTATGACACGCCGCGTTAGCGCACCCGGAAGTGATCCGAGGCGCGGCGCGCAGCGCGTAACGTAAGCATAACAGGTCATGTGACTTGTTAATAAAACTTTTCATTGGTTCATTTTACTTTTGTTAATTTAATGATGAAAAGCTTGGTCATATGACCTAAAAATTACGCTTTTTATTATTTTCGAACAATATTTTTTTTTCAAACATATGTTATAATATTCCAGGCTAATGTACTTTCCCGGAAAATTTACAACTGTCTTGCAAGTAAAATATATTCCTTTTTCGAGAAAAAGGGCGTTTCTTCCTTCCATGACGGAGCCGTTGAGTAAAAGAGATTCGGCCTGCTGTCTTAGTCGCCGATACGCCTGATTATCAGATTCTTATCGATCACTTTATGTTGCAGACATGAAAAACACAACTGCCCTTGACCATTTATCTTTACTGCGTTCCTACATATTATACCTTTTATCCGTCATGTAATTGGACTGCTTTATTTCACTTGCCTTTTACTGATTCGAAAACAGTCACTAAAAGTAAAAACTTTACAAATGAAAATACTACTACCGTGTTTTGTTTTAAAAACCTTTATTGTGAAAATGTCAGTATACAAATACGGGCCTATAACCACGTGGGCCGGCCACGGAGCAAACTGAAATCGTATATGATGAGGAGACATTTACACTGTAGAAGAACGTAACGAGCGGGCCATTAGGTGACAAGAACAAAGGTGTCTAACAGTTGCGGAATCGGTGGACGTACATTTTGTAATTAAAATACGACAGGGCCACTTACAATAACATTTTCTAGATATACATTTGCGGGCAAAGAGTTACGAGTCCCATTTATACCGGCGCCATTTTGGGCGAGGCCGGGCAGGTCCAAGATATAGTCAAAATGTCTCCACCAACCATCGGCCAGACCAGAACCCCTTTCGGCCCTTTATGCTACAAGATGGTGTCTTCCATTCAGAAAATATTGGTGGCAGCATTTTGAAAGGAAACAGAAACAGCCGTTCTCCTAGTGAGTTTCACATTGTTACATTTAGGAAGAATGTTGAAGAGTAGTATGTGGAAAATCTGAAGCCATTTTTCTACAAACTCTCAATCAGACTTGGATGGAAAAAAAAAACCTGAAGAATGTACAAACTGAAAACCAATTTTTGTCTGTATAGCACCAACAGTAACGCTTGAGTCAGCTTTGTGTCAAGCCGCCATTTTCATTCAATCAATAGCGTCCCCCTGCACACATTCAGGGACCTGGTCGTGTCTTCAGATGAAACGCATTGTAGGAAAAGAAGCAGAAAGGAAAAGGAAAAAAGTTCCGCCGGACCTAGTGAAGCTGCAGCAGGTGCAAATAAGCTTCAGACAGTCTTACAAGCACTGCTCAGAACTCTCAACTGAGGCACTCAACATCCAGGACTTGCCATTCGGATCTTGGCGCCTTGTATTTTTGTTTTGTTTTTGATGGAGGGGAAACAACAAAAAACAGGCATTGAAAAAGGCTCAACAGTGCAGGGCGCCTTGTGCTGGTTCCGACCTATTCACACATCGGTCCACTACTGACATCACCTCATAAACCAACGGGGCACCCCACGCCGACTTTCGGCGCAGCATTGTAGGATGGCCACACCAGTGCGGCAATTTGCTGGACACCACCTCGGTGCCATCCAGATCTCGGCGCGTTCATTCAATCAATAGCGTCCCCCTGCACACATTCAGGGACCTGGTCGTGTCTTCAGATGAAACGCATTGTAGGAAAAGAAGCAGAAAGGAAAAGGCAAAAAGTTCCGCCGGACCTAGTGAAGCTGCAGCAGGTGCAAATAAGCTTCAGACAGTCCTACAAGCACTGCTCAGAAATCTCAACTGAGGCACTCAACATCCAGGACTTGCCATTCGGATCTTGGCGCCTTGTGCTGGTTCCGACCTATTCACACATCAGTCCACTACTGACATCACCTCATAAGCCAACGGGGCACCCCACGCCGACTTTCGGCGCAGCATTGTAGGATGGCCACACCAGTGCAGCCACTTGCTGGACACCACCTCGGTGCCATCCGGATCTCAGCGCGTTCGAGTCACTGTGCCGGAAGAGTGACCGGAACTCAGCTGAACACGCCGTCTTTCGGCGCAGCATTGTAGGATGGCCACACCAGTACGGCAATTTGCTGGACACCACCTCGGCGCCATCCGGATCTCGGCGCGTTCGAGTCACTGTACCGCAACAGTGACCGCAATTCAGCTGGACACGCCGTCTTTCGGCGCAGCATTGTAGGATGGCCACACCAGTGCGGCAATTTGCTGGACACCACCTCGGTGCCATCCGGATCTCGGCGCGTTCGAGTCACTGTACCGCAACAGTGACCGCAATTCAGCTGGACACGCCGTCTTTCGGCGCAGCATTGTAGGATGGCCACACCAGTGCGGCAATTTGCTGGACACCACCTCGGTACCATCCGGATCTCGGCCCGTTGTGCTGCCTTCGGCCTATTCGCACATCGGTCCGCTACTGACGCCGCCTCACGTGCCAACGGATTTTCTACGCTTTTTGTAGCCCTATGTCGCATAACAGGTCATGTGACTTGTTTATAAAACTTTTCATTGGTTCATTTTACTTTTGGTTTCCTAAAGATGGAAGGCTTGGTCATATGACCTAAAAATAACACTTTTCATTGGTTTAGAACATTTTTTTTCCCCAAACGATGAAAGCCCCACCTTGTTTCTGGATCATTCAGACTGAAGCTGGCGTCAGCATGAGAGCACCACCATCTCGTGGCTCCGTCGTGGTCATTCCGCGAGCAATCATGGCAGCCGCTCCCCACCGGAAGCCTGCGGGAGTCGGGGGCCCCCAAGACTTTTATACAATCTTCACGGCTGAGCGGACGCTTTTCGAGAATGGAGCCCAAGCCCTAGCAGGCAAGCGTCCGAGTTCCAAAGTGTCCCAGGGCCATTTCAGTGGACCAGGCCTAAAACCGAGGAGCTGTCCGCCATTTTAAGAGCCATGTGGCAGCCGCCTATCGCTGCACTGCAAGAGTGGGAGCAACTCAACAACATGGTGAGCGAGACGCTGTGGCCGCAAGAGCGAGCGCAACTCAGCTAGATGGCCGCCACCTGGGGAGGCCCGTTCACGCCGGCTCCCCCACGCCCCCCCCCGAGCCGCCGCACGCCAATTTTCGGAGCAGCATTGTAGGATACCAAAACCAGTGCGGCAGTTTACTGGACATCACCTGGGTGCCTGTCGTACATGTTGTGTCAGCCATGTGACACTGGACACAGACCGCTACTGACGAGGCCTCCCCCCGCACCACCCGGGACGCCCCACGCTGTTTTTCTGTGCTGCATTGTAGGATCCCTAAACCAGTGCGGCACCCAGGCGACATCACCTGGGTGCCGTCCAGAACTCTGCACGTTGTGCTGCCTTGGGACTATTCGCACAACAGACCGCTACTGATGAGGCCTCCCCCCGCCCCACCCGGGACGCCCCACGCCAATTTTCGGAGCAGCATTGTAGGATCCCTAAACCAGTGCGGCACCCAGGCGACATCACCTGGGTGCCGTCCAGAACTCTGCACGTTGTGCTGCCTTGGGACTATTCGCACAAAAGACCGCTTCTAACCATTGTTGCTTTTTGTGTTGAGAAATGTTTAAATGTTTTTAGTTTTTGTTCCGTTTGTTAAAGTTAGTAGTTAATAAAGTTTTATAACCTTACTTTTTTGGAGTGTTATCTATTTTTTTAAAAACGGGTGAATGGGGCCTTGAATCGGGTTATTGTCATGTGTGGGCTTTGGAAGTGTGCTGCTGCAGGATCGGACATTTCAAACTCAAATGCACGTTCTTTTTCTTACCTTTCCGAAGCATGGAGCGCAATAGCAGGCAGAGAAAGGGTGATGCACGTGTTGAACACTACCTGACCTGGCAAGTTGCTGGCAGTGCCCCCCCGCCCGCTCCTGAAAGAGGGCACACACACACCGCCGCCCCGAGTACTTCACAAATCTTTAAAAGACCATGCGCTTGTTCATGAGGCTTAAATGGTTTATCACCTCTTCTAGAACCCCTGCATCGACCCTCTGACGTTTCATGGAAAAATTACCATGTAACACAATACCAAGCCCTGTCAGCTGAAACCCCCAAGGAATCGTGGGGCATATTATCAAGGGGGTTTATCTCCGCTTTTTTGGCTTTAAAAACCATGAAAGCGGAGATAAAATTATTTCCCTATTATCAAGCTGTCGCTAACACCAGTTAGTGACAGCTAAAAGGAGATAGCGACCATCTTGGGCCCCGCTTTGCATGTCAGTGATACTTATCACTAATGACATGCAAAGTGGCGTGCCAAGATGTTAGCGACTGGAAACAGTCCCTAACATCGCTACCTTCTATTACCAACTTTTGGAGATATTCGCGCTAAGCGCGAATATCTCCAAAATCTAACACCTGCCCTGAGCAGTTCTTAGCCATGTTATCCAATGGGAGGTGGATAACATGGCTAAGAGCATTAGGTCGATAATACATGAATATCGCTGACTTTTCTGCGATAATAGCAAGGTTTATCTGCGATAAAAATCGCCGATGTGCGGCGATAATTTTTGTCTCTAAACAAGTTAGAGACAAAAATTATCGCTAGTTGTTCGTAATATGCCCCCGGGTTTTTGCTTGCAGAAATCGGGAGGCGGGAGACTAGCACTGAAATCAGTACTCACACGCCTGAATCAGGAGGATTGGCATGTCTGAATTCTCTACAGCTGGGGCCATAAACTACATCCGCAGGGTTAGGTGATAGCCTGGAACCAGCCTGGCATCTAAAATGGCTGCCGTGCACGACAAAATTGTGGCATTCGAAAAAAGGCAAGATGGCGCAGCCGCTGGAAGAGATGTATCAACATATATCAGCCTCCTCAGCCACCCTCAGGAAACATAGGGGATTAGGATATGTCTCCCGCACCCCCTTATACCTAGTACTTTAATTAACGAAGCACAAAATGGCGAATTCCCGTTTCGCTACCAGTTTGCGGCCCAGTTCGCGGCCCGTGAAGCGCTTCTACCGTGAAAAATCATTTTTTTTTTATTTTCCCCACGGGACCCTTTAATAACCCCAACAACATTCCTAGGGGGTCAAGAGGGGGATACCTTGCCCCCTTTCATTAAATTCCCCCTTAGTTTTTCACCTTTTCTTCTCTCTCGATCCTACCGAGAGACAAGATGGCGGCCGCTCCGGACTGTCACGCAGCAAAAAAAAAAAAAAAGCTCACGCACAGCCGCTGGAAGAGATGTATCAACATATATCAGCCTCCTCACCCACCCTCAGGAAACATAGGGGATTAGGATACGTCTCCCGCACCCACTTATAACTAGTAATTTAATTTACGAAGCACAAAATGGCGAATTCCCGTTTCGCTACCAGTTCGCGGCCGCGCTTCTACCGTGAAAAATCATTTTTTTTTATTTTCCCCACGGGACCCTTTAATAACCCCAACAACATTCCTAGGGGGTCAAGAGGGGGATACCTTGCCCCCTTTCATTAAATTCCCCCTTCGTTTTCCACCTCTTCTTCTCTCTCGATCCTACCGAGAGACAAGATGGCGTCCGCTCCGGACTGTTTAGAATGTTGACAGACACCGGAGAGCCAATCAGCTTTCTGCGCGCAAAGTTCCGATAAGCGAAAAGTAAGCGGACCGGATCGCTGCCCAGAGCGCTGTTACAGATATATATCTTGGTTTGAACGTTAATTTCTCAAAAACTACTGGAGCACATATATTGAGACCTAGCAAAGGCACATCGGGCTAACAGTCCCTACAATTTTGCCAAGTTTCGTGCAAATCCATTCAGCCGTTCGAGCTAAAAGTGAGTCCAACCGCCCTATGGAAAAATGAATGGGAAAAACGCGTTTTGGGACCCCCCTTTTTTCTCAGCCCCCCCTTGACGAAACCCCACCAAATTTTCAGGGGCTGCTCAGAAACAAAATGTGCCATTTTCCTGAAAATTTCAGCCGATTCCGTCCACAAACGCCAAAGTTATTAGACATAGAATTTTCAAAAGTCCCATAGGGAAAAAATTCTAACTATATATACCTACTGGCGATAGCCAGTAGGTAATATATATATATATATATATATATATATATATATATATATATATATATATCTTTCACCAAAATAAAGAATAATGTCTGCACACATCCATTGCTTTATGCTTGGGTTTTATTCAAGAGACTCAAGGAGCCCCATTCACGGTGAATGGGGCTCTTTGAGTCTCTTGAATAAAACCCAAGCATTAGCAATGGATGTGTGCAGACATTATTCTTTATTTTGGTGAAAGATTATCTGCGGGGACACGTTCATCCCTGCTGTCTGGCACCGACCGTAATGGTGTGCACCTTCTGTGGAACGAATTGGTGATTAAATATATATATATATATATATATATATATATATATATATATGTGTGTGTAATATAATATATATATATATATATATAATTATACATACATACATTTTGGGGTCATACTCTAGGGCTCAGCGAAGGCTTGTCCGCATTCCTGCAGGCTCTTGCATGTACATACTTTTTGGTTAATATCACCTGCTCTCAGGCACTGCTCTGGTACACAAAATACTGGGATCTGTCAATAAGGCATACATACTCTTGCCTGAAAATCTCAATTGCTAACCTTGATAGGACTGCTGGAAAATGTTTTGATCTTCTCTGTAACAATACTTTTAAGTCTCTATGAACCACAAAACAGGAAAAAATCTGGTCTGCTTGCTCTTCTAATGAATACATAAATATAATTAACATAATTATTTCATATTATATGAAACATTTTGCATTGAGGAATGTGAATGACTGAAAACTTTATTGGCTTACCATTATGCTGGCCGTTATTTGTGCTACATGTTTAAGGAAAGTGTTTGTGCTGAGCGTGTTCTGATTCTTCGCATACATGTTAACGCTCATTTGAATTCCTTAAATGAATAAACATTTGTCTTGTGTTTCTTGATAGTGTCTGAGCATTTTCTGTCAGCTTATGATGTTGACTGCACTCAGGAAACCAAGAAGGAAATTGTGCAGTGTATGGGCTCTTTCCAAGATGGCGTGGCTGAAAAATGTGTGGACTACTTCCAAAGATATCGGCGTGCCACACACGTAACACCCAAATCCTACCTCTCCTTCATTCAAGGATATAAAACTATATACAGGGAAAAACATGCTGAGGTGCTCACTCTGGCTAACAGGTACTAGCAAGCATGAAGTCATCAGTTTTTAATAGAAAAGCATGGGATTATATGTTGATGTTCCAAAATTGTTTTACCTATCTTGCTTTTTTTGTCATTTTAAAGCACTTTCAAGTTATCTAGTTACATTTTTGCAGGAAGCCTTAGTCTTGGTAACAGGTACTTTCCTGTCCTGTGCTTCTCTACATCTCCTTTACTTTGCAAGAGCAAAGATATCTACTTCGATAAGGCTGATAACAGTTTACAAGCAAAGCGCCAGATTCACAAAGATAGATGTAAATGTAAATAAAAAAGAGTACAAATATGTTTATTATAGTTGTAGATATCTAACTTTAGCAAGAAAGCAACATAAGGTATGTTTGGTAAGCTATAATTTTCGTCTTTTTATAGCTGCAAGCCTGCTATTCTGTGCTCATGTCAGAGAGGGTTTCCAATGTGATATATTTTCCAAATTTTTATTTTGGGGGAGGCAGACAGGGAAGTGAACTTGGAAAGGGAAGGGCAGGCACGGAGGTACGGTGAGGGGGTCACCCTGGAAGAACTCTGCGGAGTTGCTATGCAGACCCCACACTTCTACCTATGTCAGGGAGCTAATAGATAGTGATTTGTGGCTGGTCACTTCCCGCTCAGACTTGCCTGAAGTCATGTCCACTGTTCATGCTCAACTTTACTCTGCCGGATCGAAGAGGGACCCGGAGACATAACAGAGGTATTATGCCTCCATCCAGCTATTGTGGCTGGACCCAGGACATCGAGAATACCTTGATGCTCCCATCACACCAGATGAGATGCCAGCCTTAGCCAGGTCTCATGGCTGAGACGGGTTAAGGCCGGCATTCTATAAAGAGTACACTCCGATATTTATCCCGCACCTCATAGAGAGATACGATTCGCTGACCTTTAGACTGCTCCCCACATCTCTCAGAGAGGCAGTTATAAGTTAAAGTGACCATACTAAAACCAGACACACCTGCTTAGCTCTGTGATTCTTACCGCCCCTTGTCAAAAAGATTTTTTTTTAATAAGATATACACGAAAATATTGGTGAATTGCCTGTTGCCCCTTATGCAGCTGGTCGTAAGACCGAACCACTCAGGCTTTATCCCTGGACGTGCCACATCACACAATCCTGGCACCATTTTTACTGTGATGCTCCACATATACCCTTCAATATCAGCAGTAGGCGCTCTGCTAGATGCCACAAAGGCATTTGATTCTCTTGAGTGGACATTTCTGTTTACATTGCTCCGACGCCTGGGGATTAGCCCCAACTTTATTCAGAAAATACAGCTTTTATATTCCCTCCCCATGGCTCGTGTCAGGCTGAAGAGAACGTTTTGGAACCAATAGGAATCACGCGGGCACTAGGCAGGGATGGCCTATGTTCCCACTCCTATTTGCCATTGTTATGGAGCCATTTGTGGCTAGACTGCCTCAGCACCATGCTGAGCGCGACATTGGTTGCACTACATGTGGCCTAGTCGTGTCCATCTATGCTGATGATATTACGCTTTACATATATGAGCTGCTGATAAATCTGGAGCCAATGACCCTGGAAGTGGTCCGCTATGGGGGGCATTGGGAAATTCAGATAAATTGGAACAAATCAATCCTATTTCCACTAATGGAGCTAATGACGCCATATAAGACTGAATTCCCGCTAAAAGTGGGCAGAGGAGCCGCCCAGATACCTTGGCATATGGTTGAGTAGAGACCCGGAGGAGCTTTGGAAGGTGAACTTTGGACGCACAATGGATTGAGTAGAGACCCATATTAAGGTGTGGATCAAACTGCCACTATTGCTTGTTGGCCATATTGCCATTGCAATGATGGTAATACTCCAGAAATTTCTATATCTCTATGCTAATGTCCTGCTTCCACTGTTGGCACAATTCTTTAAGCATTTACGTTCCATCATGATTAAACTTGTATGGGCAGGTCAACAACCGAGGGTGGCCTACAAACTCCTAACATTGCCACCTGGGTTTGGAGGGTTGGGAGCGCCAGACATGCAGCTGTATGCTCTATGTGCCCAGGCCCAGTCCTTCCTCTTTTGGCTCCACCCCACCCCTTCCCAACCACACAGAGCGGCAGATCTTGACCACACGTTTCCATAGTCGCTTTCTACTGCACTGTTCCAACCATACAAGACACCCAAGGCCGAGATCAACACTAGAATGTGTGCTTTGGGTATGGGACGGCCTCCGCAAATGGGCTGGACTCACAACACTATATGTGCCTTCGGTACTACTAGCAGATAATCCTGTGTTTCCCCCTTTACAGGATAGAGGCACCGCCGGAGGCGCTGGAGCCCTGGCCATCAAAGTTTTTGCGGATTTGTATCCAGACGGACAGTTACTCCTCTCTTTTGCCAGCACTAATACACACATACGCTCACCGTTGGATACACTATTGTATTATCAATTCAGAGCTACCTGCCGCACAACGCATGACACATTTCCTGCTCCTCCCTTGTCTCTGCAGCACTTGAATATATCCACATAACTACATTGCTGCGCAAAATCATCACTCAGCTTCATTCACTTTCTCTGGCAGATTCCCTGGTGGACACTCCGAGGGTTTGGCAGATCTGGGAAAGAGAACTGGGCTCCTACATATCAGACGTGCAATAGGTCAATTGCTGCAGCCAATATATGTGACTGTCCCCAAACTACAGGCTGTAACTAATACACTTTAACTACTTACAACAGAACATATCACACTCCATTTCAACTCCACAGAAGGGGACTGGTAACAGACTTGCAATGTTTATACTGTTGCAAGCCAGAGGCAGCATTCTTACAGTTGTCCTGGACATGCCCGGGCGTGGCGAGATTTTGGGCTGAGATCTGTAGCATAGTGAGTGCCATTGTAGAGGCCCCATTCCCACCTGATCCCATGGTGTGTTTAATTAGGTATGTCAAAGATGCTCTGGACAGATACAGACGCCTCATTGCAATGCTACTCCTGCAGGCTAAATGTAGAGTGGCGATATAGTGGGGGAGGAAGCAGATTCTTGCGAACCGGGCCTGGCTGACTGACATACGTCTCCTACTGCCAGGAGCAATTTGCAGCGTACTGGGACCTCATGCCACTTACAACCTGCCCCAAAGACATTTGGGAGCCCTTTGTCACTTACCTTCGACTCAGCGACACTGACAGGACTGACAC
The DNA here is from genome assembly GCF_964263255.1 of Lissotriton vulgaris. Classification (NCBI taxonomy): domain Eukaryota; kingdom Metazoa; phylum Chordata; class Amphibia; order Caudata; family Salamandridae; genus Lissotriton; species Lissotriton vulgaris. Next base: position 1,071,844,188 of record NC_141691.1, on the reverse strand, counting down.
TGCGACTCCGACTCCTCTTAGTGTACACACAACTTAACCGTGACAGCCCCCCAGCCACCTGCTGGGTCGGGGTACTTTGCAGGATGGTAGCTATTATACTAGATTCACATTAAAGATTTATGTGCTTTGTGAGAGCTGTATTTATTGTACTCTGCACTTTGATCAAATGTGTATTGAAACACTGTGTTGTGGATCTGTGTATGACTCTGTTGGGGGGTTCTTTTCATGATTTGTACCTCTTGTTAAAATGAATAAACAACGATATATATATATATATATATATATATATATATATATATATATATATATATATAAAACACCATGCTCTCTTCCTCTGAAAAGAACGAGCCACACACGGGTGCTTAAGGAAAGTCCCTTTAATGTGGATCCAAGCGTCGGCATGACGCGTTTCGTCAATGTGACTTTTTCAAATGCCGCTTGCCGCTTTGCAATTAGGGTATTCACAAGTGTCCACTTTAAGTACATGGATGCCGTGTTACGATTGGCCACGGTGTCACAAGCAGGTAGAGGGAGGTGTGTCCAGAGACCCGCTCCTTCGAGTCAAGCAGATAGTTAGCGCTTGTGCTCCCCCAGTGGGCTGTGTCTGCTTCTTCTCCACTTCACCTTACACCTAATGTGGGCAAAAGCGACTCTCCTGCACTCTCACCCCGCCGCAACAGACCCAGCTTCAACTCGTAGGCATCACC